>NC_064827.1:46218634-56218634 GCF_024166365.1 Elephas maximus indicus | reverse complement strand
ATTTCTCTGTCCTCCCAGAGTAGGGCCTGCATTTTAGATTCCTGTTTCATATGATGCCAGCAGCCACATGTCAGACGTTCCCAGGCAATACATGTGGCTGCTTTTCCCTAGCGAGGTCTTGTGCGCTGTATACAGCCTCACATATTCAGATCATGTTTCAGAGTCACCTTTAGTCTGATGACTAGACTTTAAACCCCTTGAGAAAAAGGACTTTGTTCTATTTCTCTTCGTTTTCCCGGGGCTTATGTCTTTTCTAGTGCCTTAAGTATTCTAAGAGCTGCACCACTGGATGCTTAAAGTGAATGTCCTCCAGAATGCACAAGAGCTCTGACTTGCCACATTTGGCAGCAATGTGGGTTTCTCTTCATTTGGAGCCTGCATTATGGATGTGAACCCATATTTTACCTGGAAGCTTCAGCTGGAAGATTGTGTGCTATTTTTAACAGTGTCCCTTTTTCCCCAACATGGTTCTTTAACAAGGTCATGTCATTATCAGTTATTTAATATTTCTAAAATTAGAAACAGTTTCATCATTCTGGAAGCTTGAGCATCAGGCCAGATTCTTTGAGCCTTCTCATATTGGGCTATAGCCTTTTGGTGAGTCCTCCCGTTCCTTCTTTTTCTAATTTACAGTTGGATGGAAATGTAGACAGGTTAAATTTTTTGCTCTCTTTTGGTCAGGATTTTCACTTGTTTTAAAAACCACAATAACCAATGTTAAGCCAGAGAACTAGAGTTGAGTTGCTTGGTTGATAGTCAACATTCTGTACTCAGTGGTCTGTATCCAACCCGCTCAAGATAGCTCTCTGACCAGCCTAGAGAAAGAGCAGAGCAGTGAAAGGGGGCATAAGAATGAATGATTCCTTCCAAAGTATCCAGCCCCCTTGCTCTCTAACAAAGCAACCTTGAGTTCTGGGGGTAATTGAAGAGGAAGTGAAGTAAAAAGCAATTAGAAGAAAAAGAAGTGAAGATGCACATGTTTGTTTAACAAAAACCTATTGATCACCTGCAGCGTGTCGCCCCTGTGCTAAGGGACAGAAAAAAAAACAGAGATAGCCCTAAATATGGCATGATCCCTGTCTCACCAAACTCATCATCTGTGTGAAGAGGGAATACTGGGAGGGAAAGCTGGAGTACGATTTGAGCCTATCTGGAGGATTTTCTCTTTAGAACTTCCTGGAATATAAAGAATTTTGAAACCACTATCTCACATAATCTCTAGGTTGCATGGGTGCTATTAATAGCTCCATTTTACGGAGGAGAAAACCCAGGCTCAGTCAGGTTCGTTTACTTTTCCAAGGTCATTTTTCTGGTAAGGAAGAGAGGCAAGGTTGGAACTAAGGTCTTCTGATTCTATGTTCAATGGTCCCAGCTGTCAAAAAAAAGAAAGTGAGCTTTATATTCCCACTTGTCCCCACCCTCTGTCCTCCACCCTACAAGCCCTCAGTGACCTATTAGTCCTGAGCTCCTGGCATTGTCTTTCAGTCCTTTTGCAGACAAAATTTACTCCTCCTCCCACGAAGCTCCCTGCTGGCAGAAGGAGTGCTCATTGGGTGTACTAGCAAAGGATGCAACACTTGCCTTCAAGGGCAGCCTTAAAGCAGGGACCTCTGGGTGGTTATTGATTAGCCTGTTGCCATTTCCTATTGTGGAGCACCATTTTCAAACATAACAAGGACTTTTTGCTCATAAATCAGCTCCTTGTAGTAGTAATTAAGAGGATGACCTGCAGAGGGTGAATTCTCCTTTCCCAAAGAGAATTCTTTGGGTCTTGGAGATGAACAAAGCTGAAAAATGAGGAGAACCACCTTAGACAGAAATGCATGATCAAGTTTTTTTTTCCCCCAAGGAGAAAGGAAGAGAATTTCACTCTCTCAAAAATTGCACTTTATCACATGCAGAAATAAATGCAGAAACAAGTTCATATCATCTACTGCTTGAATGAATTATTTACTGTGGGTTACAGGGAGAAAAAAATATGTGGAAGTTTTAACATCATCCATAGCACATAGGAGGTGCTCAATAAAGATTTGTTTTCCATTGAATGAGTAAATAAATGGCTTTACTGCCAAGTAATCTGTTCAAGGTGGAGAACCTTAGTGGCTCATCATGCCAAAGAAACTGCCTGAGCGATTTTTTTTCTACAATAAAACTGTCCCAGTTCTGAGGATGTGTTTGGGACAATATTAGAGATTAAGTGGGATTTTAGACTTGGCACATGTACCCTTTTAAACACATGACCTTTAATTACGACGTGGAGCAGTGAGAAAAAGAATCCAGAAGATTTGGGTTAGAGCCCCAGTTATGTTTCTTACTAGCTGCGAGAATGTGGACCATTCATTCACTTTCTCTGAACCTTGGTTCCTGCCTCTGTGAAAGGAAGATAACACTAACAGAGGACTCAAGTGTTGGTGAGTGTGGGCTAAATGTCTGTGCAAGTGCTTCGTCCACCATAAATGAGGATGCAAATGTGGGTTATTCATGTTATTAGTCACCAGCGTCTGCATAGTTGAACAAATGGAGTGAATGATCAGCCTTCTGATTATAACGTCAACGATGTCGTTGTCGTCAGTTGCTGGTCAGTCAGCTCCGACTCACTGCGACCTTACGTATAACAGAATGAAGTGTTGCCCTGTCCTATGCGGTCTTCATGGTCATTGGTATGTTTGAGTCCATTGTTGAGGCTGTTGTGTCAATCTATCTCTTTGAGGTTTTTCTCATTTTTGCTGACCCTCCACTCTACTAAACATGATCTTTTCTCGTGATTGGTTTTTCCTGATGATGTGTCCAAAGTAAGTGAGCAGAGGCCTTGCCATTCTCACTTCTAAGGAGCATTCCAATTGTTAATGGTGTTAATACTTATGAATATTAATTAATTTGCAGTGGTACAAGTCATTGCTCAGGTGTGTTACTCATTGAACCTGGAGGAAAAATTCCCTGAATGTAGTTGGAAGGCCAAGGAAAGTATGGACTTCACTCATCCTCTGGGGCCCTTGTAGTTATTTTGGAAACTGTGCTGACAGCATCTGAGTGAATAGCCCTAATGGTTCTCCCCACAATATGCTGTGATCAGAGTGTATGGGATGACTGACTTCATTGGTGCCAAATCAGAGCTGTGTGCTTGAGTTGCAGTTTACCCATGTGTGCACATTCTTTTCTGGAGCCACCTCCAAAGAGGAGACAAAACAAATGCTTGCACCTGACCCTGACAAATAGAACCCCGTTTGCTGAAGGGCAGCAGAAGGCGAGAAGGAGCTCTCATCCTCCTTGGTTTGTTCTGTCTAGAAGACATGTGGATGAAGAACTCTGCCTGACAGACAAACACAGGTCCAGGCTAGAGAGTGGAGACAGAGGGTTTTACCCAATCCCCTACTTCTGATATTGAGGAAATTGGGCATCGGAATGGAATAAAAGCATAAGCAAACGTATTTCAAGCTGTACCCCCGCTCTTTATATCTGTTTAAAAAGCTAACCTTGGTTTCCTTTGCATCTCAAATTTTCTTTTCGATAGCTTTGTCTTTGCCACCATTTCAGTAATTTGTATCTCTGCTAGCTCTGCTCTACTTGATCAAACTAACCTGGATAATGTGTGAGCTATTAAGAGAACACTGTTTCCTTGGGGAGCCATTTATTCCCATCATCACTGATAATAGAAAGTCCTTTTCTGGGCTTGATGCTAATGACTTCTCAATCCAGACTGGGTGCATTTTCTCCAATTGTTGGTTATTTTTAAGCTATCACTTGCAGTTTTGTGGAAGAAGGGATGGAATATGCTTCATCAACCCATTTTGTGCTCTGCTTTTATTATTGTCAGCTATGTGGATAGGCAATAGAAGTGAATGGGTGTTGGATAATCAGTTTTATTGGAGATTAGACAAAGAAAACACAAAGTGCTTTTTTTCCTTTCTTGTTTGGCATTTATAAACAAAGAATGGGAAGGTATCACAAGATTTTACTACTTAGAAATTCAAGTTTAGGTTTGAAAAGGGAGATTTCTCACAGGCACATAGAGAAATATCTTTTAACTTCTTAAATGTTTACAATGAACTTTATTATCATCCCTTGTACACTGGTTCTCCCTCAGTGGAGCCACACTCTTCCTGTTATTGTAGCCTAAAATTCCAGAGTCTTATATAACTCCTTTCTTATTTCACAGATCGAAACCAAAACGAAACCCGTTGCCGTTGAGTTGATTCTGACTCATAGCAACCCTATAGGACAGAGTAGACCTGTCCCATAGAGTTTCCAAGGAGTGGCTGGTGGATTCTGTCAACTTTTTGGTTAGCAGCCAGTTAACAGCCAAGCATTTAACCGCTGCGCCACCAGGGCTCCATTCCACATACACACACCGTCTCTAATTCCTCCATATCTGTTCTTATAGTTGTTAACTTCTATGCCTTCCCACATCTATCAACCTCAGTGAGGCCATTATTACCTTGCGTTGAGTTAACAGAAAGAGCCTTTTAACTGATCACCTTGACCCCAAGCTCCCCTGATTCCAATCAGTCCAGCACTCTGCTTCGAGATCAGTCCTCTGAAAACAATACATGGCTCATGTCATTCCCTGCTCCAAATCATGACTGACTTCTCATTTCTAGTAAATAACACTTGTCACTGTGAGATTTAAAATCCCTCATAACCTAGCCCTGGCTGACTCATACCCTTCCGAGACATTCCCCCCACCCCCCCCCCATTCCTCTAACGTCCGACTGCACCAATTCAACCATCTCCTAAAATGGCACTGGATGGCACAAATGGTTAATGCTCTTGGCTGCTAACCAAAAAAGTCGGAGGTTTGAGTTCATGCAGAGGAACCTTGGAAGAAAGCCCCAGCAATCTACTTCTAAAACATCAGTCAGTGAAAACCCTGTGAAGCACAATTCTCCTCTGACACACGTGGGATTGCCAGGAGTTGGAGTTGATTCAACAGCAACTGGAATTTAACTGGTAAAATGGCCCCGTACTTTTTGTCTCCAGATCTTTGCTCATGCTGTTCTTTCTTCCTGGATTCCCAGTGTCTTACAGCTTGATGCCTACTTTTGAATGCCTCTCCTTTAATTAATTCTTTAATGATCAATACAGATTGATGTATTATAGTCTTATGCATATCTATTATATCTCCCCCATGAGACAATTAGATCATAAAAGATAGAACTATGCCTCATATGTCTTTACACCTTACACAATGCTTAATATAACGCTTTGTACAGAGTACACTTTCTGTGAGTGTATTTACTGAATTGAATGAGTGTGTAAATAGAGATAGAATCAACATATTGTTTAAACTTTGGATTACATCATACCCTGGAGTATAATGAATGGAAACTTTTGGAAAGCTAGCTAGTGCTTTCAGAGTATAATGGAATTGATAATCCTAAAATCTTTTCAGCCTCTGCAAGGCTAGAGCTCCCTACTGTTATCTTCCTTCATCCTCTCCTCATTTTCATTTCCTTGGACCCCTACCTCTTCCTTTTATTGGAAATATAGCATGTCATATAGGAAAATGTTTAAAAAAGCTGTTAGCACTTAAAGATACGTGGCAGTTTAATCCCTTATCCCTAACTCTGCCAAGCTATTTCCACTATTTAAACACAGCACATAAATAAAGGCAACTCTTTCTGATCAGATCATGGGTAAAATCATGTAGTGGGTCCCTGCAGCCAAAGTCATCACTGGAACAAGTCAGTGGCCTCCTGGAGACCTCATCCTTTTAGCTGCTTTTAAATTGGCATCTTCATATTCTAGACAACTGGCCTCCTGCAATGTTTTGCAACGGTATGGGATCCTGCTCTGCAGAGCCAATTGCCATTGGGGCATGTATGGGCTGTAAGAGTGTGTCTGTTTGAATTTATGGGTTGGTTTTATCCAAACGTTTCAAGATATTTTGAGACATAGAAAGTGAGTGCAAGTCTCTATTTATTCCTGCTTTCAAGAAGGGCCCGAGTCCAAGGACTCAGAGGTTTGGTTTGGACAAGCATCCAGAATTGGGGTGACTATCTGCAGCTTTTACATCTGCAAGTTTGGGCTGGATCAATTGAGGACAGGCGTTGTTATGACATTTCCAGTCCTCCTCACTGCTGTTTAAGCTAGAAAATAGCACCTCCTTCACCATAATACATTAAGATCTGGGGGACTGGAAGACCAAACAGGAAAAGTAGAGAGAAAAAAAAAAAAGTTGGTTTAATTTCTTTAAGAACTGTCATTCTTTCGTGGTCTTCAAAGTTGTGATTACATGGATACACTACTAAAAACTGGCTCAGGCTATGATGCACAAATGTTATGAGTTAAAAATGGGCAATGTTACAATAGATCCATAGATCCACAGAACTTGACAGCTAGAGGAAAACTTGGGGACCTTCTAGTCAAGCTACCTTCTTATACAGATTATAAAACTGAGGCTTGGGGAGTAGACACGGCTTACCAAAGAAGTTGAAAGTAGAACTGGGATCCATTCCAGAACGCTGACATTTAGCCAACATGGTTACTCTGAATCCTCACCTAGTCAGTTCTATTGTAGCACATCTAGATGGATTGAGTGGGCTAAGATCAGACTCAGACTGAGTTTTGCTGTAATTCTAATTTTTATTTAAACTGAACTGACTTTTGTCAATTCATTTCCAGAACGAGACCTTAAAAGGTGGGATGAATTAATATATGTGAGAGGGATCAGCAGGGGGCAGTAGGATAGTCATTGACATTCATTTGTTGAAAGGGAACTCTCTTGAAAGTTCTGAGCCTAGGCGAGAAAATGCTTTCCTTCCTGGTGGAAGATGAACATCCAAGTTTGGAGGAGAAAAGCCAGTTTAACCAGAATCCAATTTAGAGATAAATGTGTCACCACCCAGAGAATCAATCAACCAGGAAATAAAGGAAATGGGCTAGATTGTCAAGAACCTTTAACCAAGAAAGGGCAGGAAAGACAGAGTCTTGAGGCTATTCCCAAAGCAAGAAGAGACTTTCAGGCAAAAGAACTGGTCAGAGTCCCAAGAAACAAGCTGCTTTCACACTTAAACCTGTGATTAAAGCCATATTTTGAAGCTCCTTCTTGCTCTGTATCTTCCAAATCTTATCCTTAAAAATCAGATTTATACATACAGATATTAGAGAGGCTCAAATGTTTCATGAGGCAGCCATAGGACAGGAGAATCAAACTTAAAACATTCCCAGCCAAGCATTTTTGAACTCCAACCAAGAAGAAGGCTCCTTAGCTAAGGACCTTGCACAAAAAGGAAATCAAGATTATTTAGTTTAGTTCCTTGCCCTCAGGTAAATAAGACATTTTTACCCCCCTTCTTTTTTTTTTTTTTCAAATTGGGAGTAAGATAAAAAGTATTAGAAGATTGATTCAGTATCCAAGAAGTCTCTAATCTGAAATTATGGACTGAAAAGTAAATTTACTCAAAGACATGCCACAGTATTGTCTCCTGATCAATGATCAAGGTTGTAATATACTATATGATTTAACTGTAGGAGCACAAATTGTAAATTAATTCACTTATGACTTGATTAGGAAGTGGACATATATTTAGGGAAAAGAGGACAAATTTTACTGACCGTAGGCTTAAAAGTTTATTCCTTGGCAAGTCTCATATAAATCATTAAAGAGATGAATTTTGAGCCTTAGAAGCCAGAATGGGTTTACTGAAGACTGGTTATGTTGGACTAGCTTCTTTTTCAATATGTTTACAAAACTACTCTGGTGATGACAATCAGAATACAAGACTCCCCAAATGTTAAACTATGGTAAAATTTCAAAAGAAATGTAATAGGAATGGATGTAAAATTCTGGGTAAAATATCGCAAGTAAAAGGTAGGAACGATATGGCTAACTGGCTAACACAGCATACAGCACCCTCTCTCTAAAAAAGAGCAGGAATAAACTTCGTATAATTCAAGGGTCCTATTTTTATTTTTATAGCTATGCAACCATCAAGATTAATCTTTGTTCCAGAATAAGCAAGGCAATAATCTTACTTTTTACTCTGCTATGATCAGACTACACCTAGAGTATCATGTTTAATTCTGCTAATCCCAATATAGGAGAAAATAGATTAAACAGAAGGAAGTCCAGTAGAAAAGGACCAAAGTGGATGATGCATCTAAAATCATACCAATGAAAAATAGTCAAAGAACTGAGGTGGCTACATTTGGAGACTACTTTAGGGAAGCATGCAACAGCTATCTTCAAATTCTTGACTGCTATCAGTAGGAAGGGAAACCCTAGTGGCGCAGTGGTTAAGTGCTACGGCTGCTAACCGAAGGGTCAGCAGTTCAAATCCACCAGGCGCTCCTTGGAAACTCTACAGAGCAGTTCTGCTCTATCTTATAGGGTCAGTATGACTCAGAATAGGCTCAATGGCAGTGGGTTTGGTTTTTATCAGTAGGAAGAGGAATGATACTCATTAGGTGTAACTCCAGGGACAGCAGAGTAGACAATTTGATGAGAAAGAGTTCAGCCCAATCTAAGGAAGCACTTTCTAATGATGGGCTAGACTAAAGCGGGAGTATAAGTTTTCTCAACTGACTCCATGTGACTTCAAGTGCTGGGCGTTTTGAGGGTTTCCTGGGTAAGAGTGAGATTGGCATCAATTTTCTTAAAGATTTGTTTCAATTCTGAGATTCTATGCTTTTTTAATCTATGAAATTGCTTTTTGTAGGGAAAAAGATTGTTCTCTAGCCATGCAAATAGTGTGATGTGATGAAATACTTGCTCTGTTTAACAGAAAACACTTTTCAAAAGATGTGTTCATTTTTAAGCAAACTGTTAACTTACCCATTTATTAAAGTAGGTCCCTATAAAACATTCTGCGTTAATACTTACATCCTTTAGTTTTTTTTTTACTTTAGTGTAAACACCTATGTTGTCTTTTTTTTTTCTCTCATATTGTCTTGAAAGGAATATAATGGATTTAAAAAAAATATTTTATAACCCCATTTTTCAGTAATTCAAAGAAATTTTTCCCTTAATTATCCTAAATGAGTCAGACCATTCTGAACATACAAATGACATGCATGATAGAGCTTATAACAACAACAGCTTTCCTTGGTTGAAAGTGCTTACTATGTGCTTGGCATAGTTCTAAGTCCGGATTCACTCATTTACCTGGATTTACTCTCTTAATCATTACAGCAGCTGTAACAAGCAGCTAGAATTATTATTCTCGTTTTATAGATGAAGACACAAAGCTACAGAGAGGTTAAGTAATTTGCCCCAGGACATGTTGTTAGTAAGAAACAAAGCCAGGATTCTGGCTGCAGAGTCTGCATTCCTATTATCACATTTCTGATTAACAACTTTTAGATTTTACAGTTAAAAGTAGAAGTGAACCTTGGACTATCCGGGTATGGTCATGAATATTCTACCTTAGGACAATCTCACACAAAGCATCTAGTCTACTATGAGATGGATTGACACAATAGCCATAACAAATGTCCCAATGATCATGAAGGTGGCACAGGAGCAGGCAATATTTGCACATGGGGTCACCATGAGTTGGAGCCAACTTGACAGCAACTAACAACTTGCTACAGAAGACAAGTGATTTCATTGATTCAGTTCATGTTCCCATAGAGACAGGTAGGTAGGCTGAACATCTTTGTCATCTACTAATTAGTTGATGCTTAATTGCAAGTCATTCCCAAAGGATGTTGCATCTGCATCCTGTAACTTGAGTTTGTTTGTTTGTTTTCTCTTGCCTTTTCTTTTTATGTAAGTGAGGTCATACAATATTTGTCCTTTTTTAATTGACTTATTTCACTCAACATAATGTCTTCCAGCTCCATACTTATTGTAGCATGTATCAAGACTTAATTTCTCCTACTGACTGAGTAGTATTTCAGTGTAGGTATGTACCTCATTTGTTTATCCATTCATCTGTTGATGGACTATTAGATCGTTTCCACCTTTTGGCTGTTGTGAATAGGGCTGCAGTGAACATTAGTAGAAGTCTCTGAGTCTGCTTTCAAGTCTTTTGGGTATATGCTAGGAGTGATTTGAATTGCTTTGTCATATGGTAATTTTATTATTAGTTTTTTGAGGAACTGCCACATTGTTTTCTACAATGGCTGTATCATTTTTCATTCCCACCAGCAATGAATAAGGGTTCTAATTTCCACCCATCCTTGCCAACATTTGTTACTTTATGTTTTTTGTGTTTTTTTATCTTAGCCATCCAAAACCCAAAAAATACAAACCCATTGCCATGGAGTCAGTTCCGACTCATAGTGACCAAGCTCTTAGGCACTGCACCACCAGGGTTCCTTAGCCATCCTAGCAGGTGTGAAATTGTATCTCATTTTGGTTTTGATTTGCATCTCACTAATGGGTAATTACCAAAAGGTCATCAGTTTGAATCCACCAGCTGCTCCTTGGAAGCCGTATGGAGCAGTTCTACTCTCTCCTATAAGGTCACTATGAGTCGGAATTGACTGGATGTCAACGGGTAATGGCAAATGACACTGAGCATCTTTTCATGTGTTTGGTGGCCATTTGAATGTCCTCTTTAGTGAAATGTCTATTCCAGTTCTTTGTACATTTTATGATTGGGTTATTTGTCTTTTTGCTATTAAGTTGTCAAAGTTTTATGTATATTTTTGTTATTAAATTCTTGTCAGATACATGCGTACTTCAGAGATATTGTGGGTTTGGTTCCAGACCATTGCAATAAAGCAAATATTGCAATAAAGTGAGTCACACAAATTTTTGGTTTCCTTTTACACTGTACTATAGTCTACTAAGTGCACAATAGCATTGTGTCTAAAAAAAAATATATACCGTCTTATATAGTAACAGCAAAGATCACTGATCACAGCTCACCATAACAGATAATTATGAAAAAGTTTGACCAAAATGTGATGCAGAGACATGAAGTGAGCACATGCTGTTGGAAAAATGGTATTGATAGACTTGATTGATGCAGGGTTGCCACAAACCTTCAATTTGTAAAAAACACAATATTTGTGAAGCATAATAAAACAAAATACAATAAAATGAGGTATGCCTGTATATGGTTTCTGAAGATAGTCTCTCAGTTTGTAGCTTGTCTTTTCACTTTTTTGATAAAGTCTTTGATGGACAAAAATTTTAAATTTTTTATGAGGTCTTATTTATTTTGTTTTTTGCTGTTTGTGGTTTTGTTATTATATTAGATAATCTATTGTTAAAAGCTAGGTCTGATAGCATTGCCCCTGCTTTTTTTTTCTAACAATTTTATGGCTTTAATTTGCACACTTAGATCCTTAATCCATTTTGAATTTGTTTTTGTGTGTGGTGTGAGGCCTGGATCATGTTTCATTTTTCTGCATTAGGAAATCCAATTTTTCCCAGGACCATTTATTAAACAGGCTCTTCTTTCCCCATCGAATAAAGTTAGCAACCTTGCCAAAAATCAGTTGACCACAGATGTGTGGGTTTATTTCTGGACTCTCAGTTCTATTCCTTTGGTCTATGTTTCTATTGTTATATCAGTACTAAGCTGTTTTGATTACTGTGGTTGTATAGTATGTTTTAAAATCGGAAAGTGTGAGTCCTCCTACTTTGTTTTTATCTTTCAAGATTGCTTTAGCTATTCAAGGCCTCAACTTGAGTTTTTTTTAGTTGTTTTCTTTCTAATATTGTCACAGACTAGAAATCATCTAACTGCATCTGTGTTGGGAAATTTGGCTTTATTAGGCCTTACCTCAAATCGTATCCCTGCCTTTTACAAGGTGCATGGATTAGGGCGAAGAACTATACCACGTGGCAGCTTCTTCCTTGTGAAATGATTATTCTAATACCTGTTTTACAGAGTTTTTGGGAAGATTAAATGTGGTGTAATGAATAAACGTCCCTGTAAAAGCCTGGCAGATATAATAGGTATTCTAGAAGTGGCAGTTCTTTTCATTTCATTTCATAAATTCTATATTCCATTTAAATTTTTTGATAGTGCTGGTGGGAGGAAAGTTACTCCTTGAAATCTAGGTTTCCATTTGAGAGTAAAGCAGAGTCACATTGCGCCTGGCTTCCAAGAGTCATCCTCAGGTTAATGTAGCTTCCTGTGTGCCTGAACTGAGAGCTGCATCCCAATGCAGAGTGTAATTGGGAATTGTTCATCTTGTGCAAAAAACATCCCATTGTATCTTAGAAGTCCCCTAAATGGTATTAATCATATGATTGTTTTAAATGCGGCCACCATGTCAAATGCACTTTTCCATGAGGTGCACTGTCATTCCACAAATATATTGGGCATGAATCATATGCTTAGTTAGCTTGGTGTAACGAGACACAGTGCTGGTTGTCTAATAGAAAATATGCAAAAAGCTCTGGCACACAATGTAATCAAGGTGTGCACAAAATGCTCTGTGAACACAGACAATAAATAAAGGCTGCGTAAGGGAAGCCCTTCTACCTAACCACAAAATTAAACATGCAAGGAAGATACCTGCACTAATGAACAGTTTTGTGGCTTGTGGGTGGACCTTACTATGTAACTTCTTGCTTCTTCAGACTGCTGCCACAAACAGATTTTTTTTTTCTCCTTGGCGTAACCGGGCTCATAATTAATTCTTTGCATCTCTTGACCTTTTTGAATAGAAGAGAGCATTTTGATTAGGTGGTCTACTGATATTTCTTGTTCCATTCTTTAAAATAAATTTTATCGTCTTAAAGTAATACACACATAATGCTGCAAATTAGGAAAAAAAAAACAGAAATATACAAAGAAAAAAACAAAAGTTATTTGCAACCCATTACGCAGAGATTGTCTTTGTTAACATTTGGGAGGATTGCTCTCCAAATGGTATATATAGATACAGTTTTATATACTTTTTTTTTAACTTAATAATGAGTTGTGAACGTTTTCCTGTGTTGTTAAAAAAGAAAAAGTGGTTACAATCACTTTGGAAAAGGATCTGGCAGTTACTCATTAAACTACACAAGCACTTACCCTATTCACTTACCCTACTCAGCATTTCCATCTTAGGTATATACCCAAGAGGAAAGAAAGAAATGGCTCACAAAAATACTTGTATAAGAATGTTCATAGCAGCTTTATTCATAATAGTAAAAATCTGGAAATAGCTCAAATATCCATCAGCAAGTGAATGGATAAACGAAATGGTATATTCATAAAATGGAATACTACTTAGCAATAAAAAGAAACAAAATATGGATACATGGAACAACATGGGTGAACCTCAAAAATATCCTGCTGAGTAAAAGAAGCCAGGCACACAAAAAAGGAACATGTTGTATGATTCTATTTATATAAAGTTCTGGAAACAAAATTAACCTAGGGTAGAAAAAAGAAAAGAAAAAAACAGAGCAGTGTTTTCCTCTGGAGATGGGGTGGCTAGAGAAGAAACAGAATTGACTGGGAAAAAGTATGAGGGAACTTTCTGGAGTAATGGCAATATTCTACACCTTAATAAAGGTTTTTGTTACACAGGTATATACAGTTGTCAAAATTCATCAAATGGCTCATTTCAGATTTATGCATTTTGCTGTATATAAATTTTACCTAAAAAAAAAAAAAAAAGAGAACATATACTGAATTTTAAGCCTCAGTTTCTTCATCAGTAAAACAGAAAGGGTAATACCTACATGCAAAAGGTGGTTCCCACCAAAAAAACCCAATGCCATCGAGTCGATTCCAACTCATAGCGACCCTATAGGACAGAGCAGAACTGCCTGATAGAGTTTCCAAAGAGTGCCAGGCAGATTCGAACTGCCAACCTTTTGGTTAGCAGCTGTAGCACTTAACCACTATGCCACCAGGGTTTCCTACAAGGAGTCATATTTGCAAAACATAATGCCTTTACATAGTGTTGCTCTATAATGACAATGATCCTTCAAAACATGAACATTTCTTCAAAACAGAAGGTTAATATCCTTAATATATAAAAAGCTCATGCAAGTCACTAAAAAGAAGCCACTGAAACTTCATCAGACAGTGAGAAAAATAAAAGAATTTAAAATTTTAAGAAAAAATATACATGGCCAGAAACCATGAAATAATGTTGAAACTCACTACTAATAAAATGTGTAATACAATAACCTCTTTTTATTGAGCACCTATTAGATTTATATGTATTATCTCAATTAATGTAGATGACCAATAAACTTATCAAACATATTCAACCTCGTTGGTAATCCAAAAATGAAAATTAAAACAATAACTTCCCTTTGTTTCTTAACGAATGAATGAAGACTAAGAAAATATAACAATGCTGGTGAAAATGTTACTGGATAAGTACTCCCAAACATCTCCAGTGGGATATCATTTGTTAATACTTTCTGGAAGGTGTTTTTGCCATATGGGTTAAAAGTTTTGAAAAAAGAACATACACTTTGAAAGAATAATTCTCCTCTTGGGATCTTTTCTAAGAAATGGTCAAAAGGTGTAAGCATAGGCTCATGTCTGAAGAACTGGAGGTCAGAAGATGATGAGTTGGATGCTGGATCCAGAGAGGGTGAGCTTTTCCAGAACATACATATATATTGGATGCAGGCCACACCCCCAAGGAAACTCACTTTTCAACTGATTGGCTGCTCACATCAGATCATAGAATGGAGGATGATTATATAATATCTGCCAAACCACTAAGAATCATGGCCTAGCCAAGTTGGCAATAACTTTAACTATCACAATCCACCCCGTGTCAACTTGGCACCTATACACATCTCCTTAAACCATACATAATTTCAAAATAAAGTAAAAAAAAAAAAAAAAACTTTCAAGAGGGAAGTTATTGAATAAATTGTAATATTCATACTATGGAATAGAATGTAGTTTTTTAAAGAGAATTGATCTGTAGGGATATTGTTACATCAAAAAGGTCACTGGTGAGAAATATGTATAAAATGATGCTATTTTCATTAATAGGAAAAACCTTCCAAAATTCTATATGCATGTGAGCATAGAGAAAGGGCTGGAAGGATTGCTAATATTACTCCAACATTGTTTACCTGGAGCCAGTGGGATTGGAAAGGAGATTACTAACTTATGAAAAACATACTTCTATTGTTTAACTTGTATTTTATCATTTAAGTAAAAACACTTCTCTAAATAACAAAATAAACAGTATTAAAAAGAAAAATAAAACAAGATGGTTGTAGGCATCGCAGAAGAAACTATTTCAAAAATTTAAGAATGGACAATGGGGCTAAGGGTTAGGATTTGTTTTAAATTTTATTAAGGTATATCTTACAGACAATAAAATGCACTAATGGGTCAGCTTGTTTTCTATTGTATACTTTTTGGTTAAAAAATGTAAGCTTGAAAGTGTTCATTTCAACATTATAATTGCAGAAAACAATACAATCTGAACAGCCCATATAAAAAAAAAAAAGGCTGATAAAATATCAGGGTATACCCACCTACTGGAGTAATGGAGAACCTGTTCATTTTCTTTACTAGGATCCCAAGTTATCAGTAGATGATTGATCACTCTACCTAAGAGAGACAAAAAAAAAAAAAAAGTAGGGGGTAGAGGTGGTGGAGAGAGAACTCTTCTTTTTCTTGTTCTGCCCTGGAAAGGAATGGGGCAGAATTAGAGCCAGATTTACATGTGTCTTCTTCTAAACATTTGTGCATTTCTGACAGAGATGAATATCTTATTAGGAGAAAAGCCTATGTTTTGGGTAAGTATAATTTTCATGTGTCTCCTTCTTCAAATCTTTCTCCTTGATGCTTCCCTTTGCCTCTTCCTCTCCCTCCTTCTCCCCTGTCAAGATCTCTAGGCAGTGAATGAATCCTAGGACCTAGAGAAGATGCCTGGGCTATGTCCACACAGGCATAGTGGATGGGTTATTGCAAATACTGTCAAAACTGCCTTCTCTGTGCTGCTGTAGCTCTCTGCACACAGTCCTATCACACTATCTGCATTCAGACTATCTTTTGTTGGTTTACAGACTCAATGGTGAGACTCTTGGAACCCTCACCATGGAGCCTGAAAACCAGCAAAACATTAACAGCTCTAAGAGGTAGGAATTTTATTATTTATGGCCTCAAGAAATGTTTGCAGTTATTAATAAGTAAATATTAGTATTTACATATCTATAACAATTACTCTTCTATAAAAAATTTGTTATATATGGACTTAATGTCAAGTTGATCCAAGAACCATCTCCTGAAAGACTCCCTATAATTCTCTGTGTGACATATTACCTAAGAAATTGTATTTTGATTATATTTCTTTAATTCAATCAAAGGGGTTGCCTTGGTTTGACTTATAGTAGGTAGTGGCGTTAAATTGGTATCTGCAGCTAATACACAGAATACAAATGGGAGTTTTGTCTTTTGAGCTAGGAGGGAAAGACTATAATTCACCTAAAATACCAGCATCCAGATTGTCACCTAGACTTGTTTGGATATCTGGGGCTTCCAGGGCTGTGTAGAAGGGCTCTCAGGATCAGATTTGCAGTTTTGCATTCATTAAACTCATCTGTAAGTACTCTCTGTGTGCTAGGCACTGTGCTAGGTGCTCTGGTTGCAAAGATGAACAAAATTCAGGCAGACCCTACCCCGAAGGAGCTCACTCTAGTGGAGAAGACAGACAGAATTTTTAAATACAGCTTGATACATGTTCTAGCAGACACGTGTGCAAAGTGCTATGAAAGTATAAGAGTACAAGGAATTAATTCAACCTAGGGAGTGTCACAGAGGAGGTGGGATTCTGAGTTGGCTCTTAAAGAATAAGTGGGGGTTCACCAGAGAAATAAGAAGATGGTTATTCCTGCTAGAGAAAAGACTGCTGACAGAAGTAGCATGAAGAGGAGGCATTCACCACATGGTTACACCCAGAGTGCATGGGGGCGTGGTAAGAGATAGGTGAGGTCACATTGCTGAAAGATTAGATTGGTGACTTCTGGAAAATATGAAAAAAAATGTCTATGTCAAAATAACATAAGTAATAAAAGTAATGCTTACTGCAAAACCTAAAAAATTAAGTTGAAGTGAAACGTTAAAGTCTCCTCCTCTTCCGAGGTTGCAACTCCATTCCCAAAGAAAACCATGAATGACAGTTTTTTCATGGATAGGTCCATATACTTTATGCATGTATAGCACATATGTAAGCATGTATATGTGCATTCGTATTAAAAATTTTAAGCAAGTGAAGTAATATTACTAGTACTATGTGCAACTTGTTTCATTTTCCATGTAAAATTATACATTGGATATCACCCCATGCCAGTCGCTATATTTCTTTGTTTATTTTGAATGGTTGCATAGAATTCCACTAAATAGAGGGGCTACAATTTAGATAAGATAATCTTTAAGGTTATTTTCATCTAATTACTCTGGAGATTTCCACTGACTTCCTCAGATCTCAAGTAAAGATGGGAATAGGATAATGTTGAGAACTATTTCAAATGCATTTTTGGGTCATCACAACCTTCTTAGGGGCAGGGGAAACTGTCTTGCAGGTCTCTACAAGTTACTCATCTCTGTGGAAGTTATTGTCTAGTTTAACGAGGAGTTCTCAAAACTTTTGCATTGCTAGGGCTGTTGGAGAGAAGGTAGCATTTTAAGCCAGATTTTGAAGCTTTGCTAGATGTTCATCAGGCAAGAAAGCTTAATTCTATTCTGGGTAGAATGCTGCTGGACTGGATTCAGCTGGGAGGGTGGCTCTTTCTTCATTTTAATCAGTCAATCAACAAACAATTTTTGAATACTTGTGGTGTGCTCAGAACGAAGCAGCAGGAGAAACATGATTCCTACCTTTGAATAACTTGTAATCTGGATAGAGAAATAAGAGTCATGAAGCAGTTAGTAAGATCTATTAAACAGTATGTAAGTAAGTAAGTGTTGTACTATGCCCTGCATAAAAGTACTGTAGGGATTACCTAGAAGGATGAGATGAACATGGGCTGGGATAATCAGGAAGGTCTCTCTGGACAGGGTGAGATGTCAGAGAGACCTGAGAGGATGAGTTGGATTTCAACGAACAGGGTGCTTATTAGGGACTTTCCAGCCAAAGCCAATGTACAGACATGAACAGTGCAGTTGTTTGATAGGGATATTCAATCCAGTTGTTTGGTTAAATAACAGGACAGGTCTAAATTTTCTGTCTGTGTTCCCAGACACCAAAGCATCCTACAATTCCCCTTGCTTGTGAGTCACAGATTCCTCCTGGAGAATAAAGAAAATAATGATTACTTACTATCATGAAAATAAGTTGCAGGGCTTTGGTATTGTTGATGTTTTTCCCCACTCCCTCCTATATTCAGCCACATCATCACTCTTATTACCTAGGTTGCTGGAGAGCTTTTATTCACTGCTGTTTCCAAATCCAGATCAAGATGTTATGTTTGACTTTCAGATGTTTTGACCATAATCAGGAGATAGATCGAGATTTAACTAAGAACTGCCTGAGCTGGATGACACTGTCATGAACTCCGGTCGATTTGAAAACCATAGTGTTGGTGACTTGACATGTCCCTTTTAGCCTCACTTGACTCCAAGTACTTTCCCATTGTTGTATTCCCAAAAGGCACTTCAGTCCTCCATTGGGTTTGAATGTTTGAGTACTATAGGGATTCTTCTCTTAACTATGATTGTGGGAAACTGAGGATGTGGTAGAAATAAGGCTGTTGTGGGAGTTAGAATACTTGATTTTTATCCTGGATCTTTCATTTAATTTGCTTTCTAAGGTAAGTTACCTCACTCACTTGGAGGAAGAAATTTTTCAAAAATCATAAATACTGTTCATTTAGGCAAAATTTTGCATCTTGCTCTAAAGTCCTGTCAGAAAAACAAGGTCCAAGTGTTCTTAATTTAGGACTATTGTGAGGGAAGTCTTGAACCCCTTCAATTTTATCAAAATTTGCTATATATTTTCTGGGAAGAGCCTCTGTCCTTGGATTAAGATGTTGGGTACCCCAGGGGGAAAAAATTGCTCACTTCCTTATCTTACTTCCCTGAACCAGTGTCTTTTCTGAGTTGTTATTTACTCTTAACCTCTGCAGTTTTTACTTTTTTAGGTGGTCACAATAAGGCCTGTGCATTTGAACAAAGTTTCAGAGTCTTTTACACAAGCAAAGTCATTGCCCAATATACTACCTAATGCCCCCTATATAAATATAGTCAATCACGTCCTCTTTAAATTTTATTTTAGGAAAAAAATGTTTATGGGAGATGAACTTATATTATTTCTATCAACAAAAAATGGCATAATACAACATGTTTCCTTTTTGCTTTATCTGATAAGACCCTCAGAGCTAAAGTTAGTGCTCAAATGTAATGTTCAAGAGCTTTTTCATTATAGGTGTCTGGCTACATCAATAGTTTCCTGTAATTATTCAAATATTAAATTTTATACTTCTTATTATAAAATAATATATATTCATTAAAGAAGAACATAAAGAAGAAAGTAAGAATCACTTGTAGTCTCTGGTTTTTTTTACTTATTGTTTTGTAAAGGTTCTTTATATATTAAGAAGAATAACTCTTTGCCATCTATGTCATTTATATTTTCCTCATTTGTCAGTTGCCTTTCTGTTGTTGTGAGAAGCATATAGTGCAGTGATTACAGAAAGGACACTGGAGCTGGACTGTCTGGGTTCATAGTGAAACTCTGCCTCTTAATGGCTGTGCATCTTTGCCTAGGTTATTTGATACCTTTTTTCATTATTTTCCTTATGTGTAAATTGGGATAATAATGGTACCTCCTTGACATGTAACATACTTGGAACAGTCCCTGGAGTATAATGTACACTTAATTAATATTGCCCATTGCCATCTAGTCAATTCCGACTAATAGCGACCCTATAGGGACAGAGTAGAACTTCCCCATAGAGTTTCCAGGGAGCAGCTGGTGGATTCAAACTGCTAACTGAACTCAGACCTAAGCAGCCTGAGCCCTTAACCACTGTGCCACCAGGGCTCCACCAATTAGTATTAGCTAGATTTATTAATTAGGATTTTATTTTAAAATATCCTGTTTTATATTGTGCTTTTATATCTTTTGGGAAAGGTGGAAATAAAAAAATGTAAAGAACACCTGCATCAATAGCATTAGCACTTTGTGATAGCTTTGTAAAGAACAAACAATACTCCCATTCCAGGTTTGATTTATACCCAAAATAAATTTGGGGGCATGCAAAAAGAGATAACCCAATCTACACGAAATGTGCTCATCATCAAAGACATAGGTCCTTGCATATATTAAATTATTTGTTTTAAATGACAGATGATGTTCCAGTGACCTTTTCTTACGAGGATCTCAGGATGTCCCACAGGTCCTTAATTTAAGCCTCATCTTTGCCATCCAGGACATAATCCAAGTCGGGCTCTCTTGCTTAAAGGAAAGAAAAAATGACAGGTGTACTGTGAGGCTTCTCTGCGGAGGAGCTGCAAGCTAGTGATCCACCTTGGAAGGGCCGGAAATAATTTCACTTGAGACCGGAGACCCCACCAGCTGAAAATAAAATGAATTATGTTCCAAATCTGGCTTTGAAATGAGAAGTGAAGCGCCTCCAATTTGAAAATAATCACATCCACCACATCTTCCTCCCGCGAATGAGAACTCTCTTACATTTCAGCTAGTCAGTGTGTAATGTTTCTTTTAGTTCTATTCTCGAAGTCTTGACATCACTAAAAATAAATGACTCAATTACACTTGTGCATAAGCAGCTGGAAAACTACCAAAATGTTCCCAATCTCTAAACTGTGTAAACAGAGACATCAGAGGGGGAAAATGAGAAAAAGGAAAAGAAAATGAAAAGAGCAAAAAAAAAAAAAAAAAAAAAGTTTTTTTTTAAGTTACACAAAAGAAGCTTTCGGGGAAGAAAGCAGGGTGTTAACCTATCTCTTTGTTCCTGGTGGCCCATTGCAGTTCATAAACCCCTGGGTCCAGGAAGCAAACCAGGTGGAAAAAATGATTAGGACGTTTATAAACACCTTGCAAATAAATGTGTAGGGCCAATCCCATTCCAGTGCTCATCACAGAGAAGTGCTGGCAGCTGCCTCAGGTCAGATGCCCCAGGATCTCTTGGGCCTCAATCTAGAACTCGAGGCCTAATGGGAAAAATGGAAACAGAACCCTGGCTTGCCAGGAAGTCCCAAGCGACAGCCACAAACCCCTTCAATTTCCAAAGCCTTGTCCTTTGTGGTGACTCTTAGCTCAGAATGCACAATTACAAAAATGAAATGTTCCAAACATCCTACACACCCACAACATTCTTTCTTTTATTTACTGTCTTGGGTCGAAGAATATACTTTGTCTCCTAGGATCCTTTTGCCAGGAAAGAAAAGCAGGCTTGGCCAGCAGAAAACCTGATCGTCTTTATTCCTTCCTTCATGTTACTCTGGAGATGAAGGAAAAGGTCACGGCAGCTGTGCGGCTCAGCTGAATCACCCTGTGTCAGGCTACACGTTATCTACACGCTTCAAGGGGAGAACTTCACTGGAGATGAAAGTAGGTCACAAGGCGGTGAAAGGGGAATGAGACTTAACCGAGGAAAAAGAGATGCGAGAGCTGGGTTAAACCCAGGCCTAGAGCCCTTGGTGCTTCTTCTGAAAAGCTGACCAGACAGGGGAAGGCGAATGTTCCTCTGTGATCTCTCTCTCCATGGCCTGCTCTCCCAGCCCCTGCTTTGCTCTTGCTTTAATCAGTAAATAAAGTGCCTGTCAAAAGTCAAGGAATCTATGAAGGGACCCTGCAAGAGCAGTGGCAAGAAGCTTTCTCTTTTTCCACACAAAGACAGGCCAAAGGGGAATGGTTTAAATTGCTTCCAGCAGGATTTAGGTTCAGCATGAGGAAAATCTCTCTGAGTGCGATGAGCCTCTGGAATGTGTTACTAAGGGAGGCAATGGAATCCACTTCAGAGATCTCCGAGGATGCTGTGGAATGCTAATCTTTCCTTAATGGCTAATATTTTGGTGTAATCAGAGGCGGAGACATGGATGAACTTTCGAGTCCCTTTCCATCCTGAGAGCTGAATATACTCTGGCAATAGAATGAAATATCAGTTATCCTGTGACATCTGTAGCATCCAAACCCTACCTCATTTAGGTCACCTGAGGCCTTTTGGAGTGCCTGCCCACCACTGGTGATTAGGTTTAGTTCCTGAGTATATAAATCTGAGGCAAAGGAGAGGGTGTACTGAGGAGGGAAGACTCTTATTGAAAAGATCAGGAGTAGCAAGTACCAGAAAGTGAATCCAAGTCACAATTTTGAAGAGGTGTTGAAATTTGAGTGAGGGAAATGACAATAATCTATCAAATATTCCAAGGAGTAAGATCCATCCCAGAATTGGAAAGCAGAGCCAAGACTCCCAAACTGGGTAGGAGGAAGAATGGAGAGGGAGGGTAGTATGAAGCAGAATTTTTTACTCATGGGACTCTTTTTTTTTTAATTGCATTTTTTTTTCTTTTGTACTTTAGGTGGTTTACAGAACAAACTGGTTTCTCATTAAACAGTTAGTACACACATTGTTTTATGACATTGGTTAACAACCCCCTGACATGTCAGCACTCTCCCTTCTCCAACTTAGGTTCCCAATCCCTATCTTGCTTTCCTGTCCCCTCCTGACTTCTAGTCCTTGCCCCTGGGTTGTTGTGCCCCTTTAGTCTTATTTTGTTTTATAGACCTGTCTAATCTTGGGGTGAAGGGTGAACCTCAGGAGTAACTTCATTACTGAGATAAAAAGGTGTCCAGGGGCCATAATCTCAGAATTTCTCTGGTCTCTGTCAGGCCAGTAAGTCTGGCATTTTTTTGTGAGTTAGAATTTTGGTCTACGTGTTTCTCCAGCTCTGTCCAGGACCCTCTATTGTGATCCCTGTCAGAGCAGTCAGTGGTAGTAGCCGGGCACTATCTAGCTGTCTTGGACTCAGTCTGGTGGAGGCCATGGTAGATGTGGTCCATTAGTCCTTTGGACTAATCTTTCCCTTGTAACTTTAGTTTTCTTCATTCTCCCTTGTTCCTGAAGGAATGAGACCAGTGGAGTATCTTAGATGGCTGCTCACAGGCTTTTAAGATGCCAGACGCTACTCACCAAAGTAGAAAGTAGAACATTTTCTTTATAAACTACTTTTGCCAACTGAGCTAGATGTTCCCCAAGACCATGGCCCCCACAGCCCTCAGCCCAGCAATTCGGTCCCTCAGGGAGTTTGAATGTGTCTATGGAGCTTCCATGAACTTGCTTTGTACGAGTAGTGCTTCACCAAAGTTACCACTTACCTATTGTCTATTTAGCTTTTTTTCCATCCCCACCCCTTCCCTCCCTCATAACCATCAAAGATTGTTTCTTTTGGTGTGTAAACCTTTCATGAGGTTTTGTAGTAGTGGTCTCATACAATAGTTCACTCAGCATAATGCCCTCCATATTCATCCATGTAATGAGATGCTTCACAGATTCGTCATTGTTCTTTCTTTTTTTTTTTTTAGTACTCCATTGTGTGTATGCACCATAGTTTGTTTATTCATTAATCTGTTGATGGGCATCTAGGTTGTTTCCATCTTTTTGCTATCGTGAACAATGCTGCAATGAATATACTCAAGGGTCTTTTGAGTCTCATCATAGAGTGTGTGTCAAAGGAGTTGAAAAAGGAGTGAATAAATGAAAAAATGCATACAAAATTTGCTATTAATAAGAGTTAATACCCAGTAATTTAAAAATGAACACAAGGGTGGCTTCAAGCACATCTTTATAATAATGGAAAAATGGTATCATTTCTGCGTCTATATACGCTTTCTCGGGTAAAAGCTGATGGGGTGCGGAATTGGGATAGGCTTGGGTTCGCTCTTCAGGTATTTCACATAGGTGAATGAGTGTCACATGTTTGAGAGTCACAGACTGACAGCCAGTGGAGAAGATCCTATGACTGGATCCAACTGGAAAGCTCATCATTCAGGGAGCAGACAACTGGGTGAGTTGGTCAGGCCAGTTGAAGTCCTCTATTCTCTGGATGCTGTCTATTGTGTCTTTATTGTAGCAATTTTTGTCTGTGCAGAGTGCCAATACCATTTTTTTCCTTTTCAGAGCGTTTTGTTAAATAATCATGCTCATTTCTATTGACTCATTTGATAGAAACAATCTGTAAGTTTACATGCCAAAGCATGGGCTAACCAACATGTTGCTGTCCAGTTCCTGAGTTTTTAAGCTAATAAGCAAAGAGAAATATCAGGCCTTCCATTTTTTTTTTTTTTTTTTTTTTACCATAACATTCATTGAATGTTCCTTTTGTACCATGAACTAAGCTGTGGAATAGGGAGGCCAAGATGAGTAAGACAGGGTTCCTGTCCTCAAAGCAATCCACTCAGGGATAACCATGGGCCTACGTCAGGGTCTCTGTGTCATGGAACTTACTTAGAGAGGAGGGAAGGAATGAATGCTCATTTCTGAGCATTATGACTCCTGGCATCCTATTTTATTTGACTCAGAAGACACTGATATTGATGAGGAGACAATATAATTAATGAAGGTTAGTAGAAGTCATAACCCTTGAAGAGGATTTTGTACATCCCATGCCATTTCTTCTCCTTACCCAAAAGGACAGATGGTAAGAGCAGCTGAGGTAGAGAATTTTCTCTGGAATACCTGAGACCCCATATTTTTCTCAGACGGAGAACAAGGAGGATAAAACCTAGTCAGAAACCACAGGAGTCAACGTGCTCTAATCTGCTAAGTGAACATTTAGCTCTTGGGTTTTCTTCCTTGGTACCTCTCCTCAAAATGGCTCTAAGGCAAGAAGTCCTGAGATTTCTCCATTCTCTGCAGGGTTGGGTGGAGTGTCATTACTGTTGAATGTCAGGGATGATGCTAACAACCCAGAGCTGGGAATTGTTGGATTAGTGGCAATTGTCTGGATATTAGCTCTGAAATTTCTAGGAAGGAATTTTGGCCCTGATTATTTTGGCTGCAAAAAGCTGGTAAGATCACCACCACACCCCTCCTCCTCCATACACATATTCAGCTCCTCTGGGGGAGAGGAAAACCCCAGACACTAGCTTTCTGGTAACACAAGAAGCTTCCCATAACCATGTACTATAAATTATAATAAGCGCGACCCTTCTTTTTCTCTTCCTCTTTGTTTCGCTCCCTGAGCAATATTGTTAAGAGTCTACACAATCTCATAGGGGACTTGGCTGCCAAACAGTTGAAGACACTATTCCTTTGGCAGCAGTTCCAAAAGACTAGACTAATGTATTTCTTTTTTGCTGAGTTTCTGTAAAATTGCATTATGGTTTCATACAACTGAAGGACTGGAAGAAGAAACCAAAGGGTAGAGAAAGTTGAGGCACAAGCTGGCAGAACCCCTTGCCCAAGCAGTATTGTTGCACCCCTTTAAGTCACAGTCAGTACATTCATAGCACAGTTGCTGCCTCCCTTGGGGTGTGATTTCCTGGAAGTAGTTAGGTCCAGAGTCTCTGGTTGTCCGTGAGGCAGCTGGGGTTATGCTTAGTCTCTACAAAGGCACAACCTTTTGAGCTGACTTTGTCTTCTGTGTGGCATATCCTCCTTTAACTTCATCTTTGATCTTGAGGAATCTGGCTGTGTTTGGGACTGGAGGATACAATATACACAAATGCCCTTGAAAACAAAGACCACCAACCAGCTTGCCCAAGTGAACCAGAGAAACAACTCTATTTGTTGAGGCAATGTTCTGCCTCTCTTGGAGTTATAAGAAATAAGCTTTCTTAACTCTGTCCCTAGATACCTGTGTGACCTAAGGCAAGTTGTGAATTTTTCTGCCTCCCAGTTCTTCACTTGTATGAGCCTATGAAGCCAAGCCCGAATTTTCTGAAGCACATTGCTGTTGTTACTTGCTGTCAGGTTGGCTCCTGTTCACAGTAACCTCACGTACAACAGAAAGAAATGTTGCCTGGTCTTGTACTATCTTCATGATCGTAGTTAATTGGACAGTATTCTGGTGTGATCGATAGAGTTTTCGCTGATTAATTTTCAGAAGTAAATCATCACTCCTTTATCCTAGTCTGTCTTAGTCAAGAAGCTGTGCTGAAACCTGCCCATCATGGATGACTCTCTGGTTATGTTTCAGATAATGAGTCCTAGTCACCGTATGGCATTCTCCAGGCAGTCTGCAATCTCTGGAGAAATGCAGTCACGACCCTTAGCCTGTGGTACTTACTAGGGCTCCGTTCCTTCTACCTTGTCTTTCCTTGCAAGTGGCAAGCTTAACTCACCTGGCCCAAATGAGTCATATTTAACCAAGTTTTGGAAATTTCAATGTTTTCAAACATTCTGGGCCAGATCACCTACATCAAGTCAAGGTTTCCTTGTGAGGCAGCCAACAGAAGGGCTGTTAACAAGGCAAGTGAAGTTGGGCAATAGATGAGTGGGCAAGAACAGCATACTGGGGAGGTGGGGAGAAGTCCAGTACCTGAGTTAGGAATGAGTTAGAGGAGATAACTTTTCCTGAGGACTCAATAAGTACTTGGGAATGAATGTATGAGTAAACTACTCTTTCCAATTTTTCCTGAACTCAGGATGATGGATTAAAGCTAAAGATCTGTTATTCAAACTGAAATACCAGGTCAAGGCTGGACTATCAGTAGAAATGACTCAATGCTGAGTCCTAAATGAGAGACTATTGCTTCTTTGTACTTCTCACCTCAATTCAGTTTGGTCTTTGAGGACAGGTTGAGCTACAGGGAGAAAGAGGTTTGAGGAGGCAGAGTTGCAGGCTGGTTAGGGCTTTTCAGGGTAATGTTTTTCAGAGCCAACTCATTTCTGGCAAAAAGTACTACTCTCTAGGCAAGCATCTATTTGCTGTGTTGATCCAATACAACATTAACTTCTGAAACAGTTGTATTTATTTTGCCAATTTTCCAAGCTCAAAACAGGAATGGAGTTAATAAAGTAACAGAACCATTTTTAGATGGTGGAACTCTACTTGAAAAATGCCCACATGTGCATAATTTTCCACTTTCTTCCTAAATTCCTATGGCTGGAAGAAGCCTTGGAAATCTAAGCCTCTTGTTTATAGACGAGAAAACTAAAGTCATGAGAAGTAGAGGTTTGCTCAAGGCCACACAGCTGACTAGGAAAAAGCCAGGGCTGGTATCCAAGACCCCAGACTGCCAGAGACTGCCTTTTTTACCCTATCTCAATCTTTCAGTTCGTGGATGGAGACCATGAAGGTGTTTTGGAGTGCTGCTCCAGCATCAGGGAGTAAAAATGCTTCTGCATAGGCAACAGTTTCACCACTGTGGGAAGTGTACCCGTGTGGAATCGTGGTCCCCTTTTCAGGGGAGTTTCAGGAAGGTTTGACAAAACAGGTGGGAAACTGTGAATCATGGTTCATTCCTGTACTCATTCCACACTCACTGAGCGTCTGCCCTGGGCCAGCACCATTTTAGGTGCTATAGGATGGGTTACAGTGGTGAATAAGGCATGCTCAATCCTTGCCCTCATGGAGCTTACTGTCTACTAAAGGATTTGGAACACTTTTTTCTTTAAGTCCCACTTCATTTTACCTATCTGAAGTCTCAGTTGGACTATATCCTTGCCCAGCCCCCTGCATAACATGCCATTGGATAAAAATGAAATTCAGGAGAGTGAAGCACGTGCTTGTTCCAGATTTAACCCTTTGTAACTTCATGGCGAAGTAGCACTACTCAGAAAAGAACTTGAAAGAAAGCTGAAAAAGCTTAAATGTCAGGAGAGTAAGGACACTGTCCGAAGCAGGAAAATGACTTGTTCAGGGCCTTAAATATTGGTAAAGTCAGAAAGAAAACCAGCTGCCTGGGCTCTTATTTTATTGTCCTTTCATGAGAATGGATCCTTCTAAAAGTTCAAACACATTCTGAAAATTAAAAAAAAAAAAAATTTCTAAAAACCTAAGTTGTTTCTTTCACCATAGGAAAACCTACTGATGGGATCACATTGCTTGTCCATATTGAGTTGATGAGTTCCCTGTTCTAATCCCGGCACTTGGCAAACTGCCAGGTACAATGTAGGCACTCAATACATGCTTATTTAGTGATCAAAGGAATGAACAAATGAATGACTATTATGGGTATTGATATAAACTATTAACTTACATTGATCCCCTACAGACATGTATGAAGCACAGTTTGGAAATTGACTTCAGACCCATTATGCTCCTAGCAGAGCTTTGCGTAGGGCTTTTGAAAATTCTGTTAATTTCTACAGGAAGGGGGAATATGAAAGCTATTTCTATGTACTCCTCTCTCCACAGGTGAAACTCAAAATGGATTTTTGATGTAAAGTGCCAGACTGGTCTCCAAAATATTATGGGTCCCTTCAAATTGACTTTTGCCTTCTGCAGGGAGGGTGGAAGAAGGAAGAAATAGTACTTTCTTTTAAACATCAGTCTGGGAGAAACAGAAGGGCATTTGAAGGGAATGGGAGAAATTTGAAAAAATGAAAAGAAAAAGAACTGTGTTCGAAAGTATGTTAAAGTATGTTACTACTTATAAAACATTTTCATATTCACCATCTAATTTAATATTTAAAACAACTCTGGGAGGTATTCCCATTTTACAGATGAAGACACTAAGGCATAAGAGGATAAGCCAGGAAATGGCAAAGCCTGCACTGAAAACTAACTCTTCTGACTTGTAGATGGTGCTTTTTCAAACACCTCATGCTTTCTTTGTAAACACGGCAATGTCGCAGCCACCTGCCTGTATATAGGTGTTCATCCATGGATCACAAGGTGGGAGATTTTACAGTTAATCTGTTTCAAAAATGACGGATGCTGAACATTGGTGCACACTCCCTATTTTAGATGACAGCATCACCTTGTGGAGGAAAATACATCTGGTGTGTGTTTTTATTTGTAAATGTATGTATACTCTGTCAATTAGGGATAATGAGCCAAGGTATTATGCTGTCAATCAGAATTGAAACTTCTTTTCCCAGAGTTTTTTTTTTTTTATAATCAACTATTAAAGAGTGATCACATAATAATATTTAACTGATAAATGAACAGAAGGAAAAAGCTTGATTGTTTCTGACCATCTTGGTTAAAACTCACTACAATTTTAACTTTTTCATTAATATTTTTTAAACTCTGGAAATCAGAATTTACAGTATTTGTGGCTTTTTGGTGAGAAATAAAAGGGCAAAGCAAAGTAATAGCAGCACAGCAGAATCTCACTGGCTAAAACAAAAGGACAGTAGATCCTAAAGTCTAAAGATCTTGAAGTTCTGCCATTTCAACATTGGATGATTTTAAACTCTCTTAGCCTCAGTTTCTTTATCTTTAACATGGGGAGATTATTGCGAAGCTTGTGGGATATTCATCAAATGCCTGGCAACCTGGATCCACTTAAAATTTTATGGGAAAGAGTTCCTGCATTTAATACAAGACAATTATCCGGTCAACTGCAGACAGAGTCCACCCCACTTAAGGAAAAGATTTCAAACACATTTTAGCAGGAATCTTAGCTAGTTTGGGTGCTGGTTTGGTTTCTGTGGCTGTACTTTTTGGTAAACAAATAGGTATGTAAAACTATTTTTGTTATCAACAGTAAGAAATGAAAAATACCCTGATTTTCCTCCAAAATCTCTTAAGTGACAACACACAACTTCTTGACAACAAAGTAGAGACAATTTATTTGTTTTGGAGGCGATTATTCAATAGGAAATTTAGCAATCTGTATTATTTGTGATGTCCTGATTAAATGTTTCCTGCAGAAATTTTATTGGAAAAGTTTTTTGTTTTTTTAATTCCCCTTTTCTTGTAAGGAAAGCTTTATTGGGCAATCCATCAACAGGCGGAACGTATTTTTAAATAATGTCTCATGTTCATAGTCTGAAAAAATCCGGCTTGCTACACTCTGCCACACCAGCTTCTTTGCTGGATGCTCCCTGCCAGCTCCCCATCCCCCAAACCTCACAGTTGAAGGTCTTCAGGGCAAACTTGCAGTTTAAATTTCCCGGCTTTTTGTCAGTTTATGTCAAAGCCGTAGCCACCTTCCACCGCTGACTGTGGTGGCTTTGTTTTTCCTTCCCCTCCATTTGCTACTTGTTAGCCTCCGCGCACTGTGTCTGCACACTTATAGTAGGCAGAGCGCTGATGACAGATGGTAGTGGCGGGGGTGCTGGGAACTGGGCTGCACTGGCGAGGTGCCAAGGGATATGCCTCGCTGTGGGAATGTGCAGCCCAGAAGCTCCTCCTCAAAGCCTTGTCCCTTTGGTTTGGTTCTGTGGGCTTGTTTGTATGCGTCTGTGCGCACGTGGCGTGTTTTGTTGTTGTTGTTGTGGTTGTTTGTGTTGTTGTTTGGGCCAATGACAACAGAGGCCTCTCTGGCTGGCTGCTGCTTTTCACTCTTGGCAGTTTCCAGACTCCCAGACAGGAAATTCTCCCAATTATTGCAGCTGTGAATTGGCCCATTTTTCTGGAAAGAGGGTAAATAAGAGTTTTGTGGGATCCTTCAGTTTTCTCACACAAGGAGGGACTCGTTGAATACAAACTGGCATATCCAGGAAAATGTCGAGGAGATGAGGAATGGGTGAGGAGAGGGAGGGAAGGGGAGTATCAGAGATAAGATGAGATTCTGTACCAGTTTTGGGCAAGTGTTTCAAGAGGCACAGATATAATTCCCTTGGAGCACACCCAGTGTTGTTCTCCAGAGCCAGGTGTGGGGCTTCCCTGAAGGTGAGACCGCCTTATGCCTTTGTGGGATTTTAGCAACTGAACCCCTTTGAGACCCAAGAAAGACTCACTTCCAGTCATTCCTTCACCAAATGTCAGATTTTGTTGTGTGTGTGACCCGCAGTTTTCTGGGATGTGAGGATACACTGAGGAACAAAACAGGTCACTGTACCTCTTGGAGTTCACAATCAAATAGGAGCGGTAGACAAAATACAAGTAAGCAAATGCACACCACAATCACACTGTCTTTCTATTGCTAGTGTTCTCCATGCAATGTAACAGGCTCCTGTGGTAGTAGAGAATGATGGTGATGGTGATGAGTCACAACTTTTAGCATGTGCTTCTTAGGTACCAAGTGCTGTTCAAAGGACTTCATAATGCATTTATCATTCAGTCTTCAGGATAACTCTATGAGGCAAATACTACGAGAAGGGGTGCTTGGGGGGCGGTCAGGAAAAGTAACTCTAAGGAGATGAAATCTGAGCTGAGATATGAAGGGTGCAAAGGAGTCAGCCACATGAAGAGCCATGGAGATGGAACAGCAAGTACAAAGGTCTCGAGGTAGGGAAGAGTGTAGTGTTTTCGAGGGCATGAGCAAAGGCCAGCAGGATGGGGGTGTAGAAATCAAGATGGGGGCGGAGGAATTGGGGAGGTTGGAATGGTATGTGATGAATCTGGAGAGGCAGGCAGGGTGTGGACCATGCAGAGTGTAATAAGGAACGTGGTCCTTTTAAAGGGTATGGGGATGGGAAGCCACTGGGAGATTTAGAGCTGGGAAGGGATATGACCGAAATTGCATTTTTAAAGGACACCCTTTATGAGATGGATAATGAGATGGATTGGATCAGGAATTGTCAAAGTGAGAATTTAGTTAGGAGGCTATTACTAGGTAGAAATGAAAGAACTTGGATTAGGATGGTGGCTGTGAACATGGAGAAACACATTAGGAGGATTAGGTACCTGTGTCGGACATGGACACAACACGAGGGGCAGACTGGATGTGGATGGTGAAAGTAGCCATGCCTGGTGCACTGGTTTCTCGCTCCCACCACTGGATGGCGGAGGGTACCATTCACTTAGATGGGCCAGGGGTTCCTGCCTTAGCCAGGAGACCAAGAGTATAGTGCTTTGGACACTAGAAAGGTCAGTGCCCTGAGAGGAAATTGAAGGCCCTGGGATGAAGGGGAAATACATTCCATCGAGGATAAAGAACCACCATATCATAACAAGAAAATAATTTTCTTACATTTGTTAGGTGGTGTTTTACACTTTAACTTCTGTCTCTTGTCTTATTTGCTCTTTACTACAGTGTTGTGATATCCTTATAATTATTTTAATTTATAGATGGAGAAAAGGAGACCTAAAGGAGTGAACTGACTTTTCATGGTTACACAGCCAGTCATACTAATTATTGCAAAAGTTACTTTGAGACTTACTTTATTCCAAGCACTGTTCTAAGCACTTTACATGTGCTAACTCAGTCTTCACAATCACATAACATAGGCATTACTCTTGACCCATTTTGCAGAGGCAAAATTGAGGTACAGAAAGTTTAAATAGCTTGTTCAAGGTTATACACCTGTAAGTAACAAAGCTGAGCTTCAAATCTAGTAGTTTAGCCCCTAAATTTGTGTTCTTAACCAACTTGCTAGGTATGGTTGAATTAGGACTCTGAAATTCATAGTCTCTTTATTCTTCTGAAATGTCTCCTCAATGCTACTTTTGATGATTACTCTTCCTCTCCAATGTTTTATGCATTTAGGGCATTTTCAGCATAGTCTTAGGTAGCTAGATGCCCATTCTCCCAACATTTTACCCCAAAGACTATACTGCATTATGATGTGACATCTAAGACAAGATTATAACTTGAAGTGACATAATTTTCCATCAAAATTAAAAAAAAAAAAAAAAAAACCTATGGAAAACTTTTTTTGGTATATATTTATGTATTTTTGGGAAAAAATGTCTTTTAAAGTTTAAAGTTAATACAGCCATCAAGGAGTGTGACTTCTTATTTCCCTGAAAGTTCTAGGACCAAGTAGGAAGGCAGGTGCCGTAAACATTTTATCAGTTTCCTTTTATATCTCTTAAAAGATGATATATGACTTAGGACCATAGTCTCATGGGACAACTCAGTCAATCAGCATAACATTGAGCACAAATTCATAATCTACATCCTAGTGAAGTGAGTAGTGTCTGCGGTCTTAAAAGCCTACGAGTGGCCATCCAAGACACAACAGTAAGAAGGTAACCAAAAGTTCAGAAAAGAAACAAGTCTGTACGAGACACAACCTCATCAACCCTGAGACCAGAAGAACTAGATTGTGCCCGGCTACCACCACTGACCATTCTGACTAGGGTCACAATAGTTGGTCCTGGATCGAATGGGAAAAAAATATGGAGCAGAACACAATTTTTTATTTAAGAAAAAGAGCCAGACAAACTGGAACAGTAGAGAACAGAGGACTCCTTGAGACTATTGCCCTGAGACACTCTTTAAACCTAAAACCGAGCCTATCCCCTGAGGCCATCTTTTAATGCAATAGCGGAGTGGCACACAAAATAAAGGATATTACCCATAAGATTGGTGCTGTACTTAAAAACCATCTGTATGAGACCAAAAGGTCAACAATTACTCAAAAGTAAAGATGAGAAGATAAGGGTCCAGGAAACTAGAGTACTGGAGAGAGTACAAACAGAACACAATTAAAGAGACTATTGACATACTGTGATAAATGTAACTAATGTCACTGAACGATTTGTGCAGAAATTGTCATATGGGAACCTAACTTGCTGTTTAAACTTTCACCAGAAACTCAATAAAATATTATTAAAAAAAAAAAAATTGATCAATGCACACAATAAAGACGAAAGAATTAGATCAAATACTGTCCTCACGTATGTGCCAACAAGGTCTTGTGGCTGATCATCTTGGCAGCCATCACATTTCTTCATGGAGGGCAAGATAGGAGAAAGGCATTTTCAGTTTTCTTTGTTCATATGCTTGTGATCAAGCTCCCTGACTGATAGTGTGAGAATGAGAGTGAACATGAATTCTGTCACAGCCATCCAGAAAGCTGGTCTGTTCTTTAGTGTGGTTGAAATAACCACAGGAAATTTTTTTTTGGTTTTGGTTAATTGAATAACCCTAGGACTGGGTTCTCATACTGAAAATGGTCTAAATTGATTATCTTGAACCCAGCTGATGATGAAGTTACCTCACAAACTTGGTTGTTCTGAAGATTTAAATGAGATGATTTTTCCATTCTGGCTACTACCCGATCAGGCAGCAAGGATAAGAGAGGCAAAATGATTATGCCATATTTCTTAAGAGGAGAACAATGCAATATCGATTTTCAGTTCTGTACAAAATGTGCTTCTTGGTTAGGCTTGGGGACTGCTGCATTCTAGTCCCTTCACGCATTAGCGTATTAAAAGCTCTGATAAGTCTCATGGCAAAGAAACCTATTTAATTTTGGTTAATATAGTATTTCCCAAATTACCTATTGTCATCAACACTGCTCATCAATATTGTGACCAATGCCCCAGCCAGCTCATTCTTTAGCCAATTTAAGGTATGTTGAGACTGAATTCCCTTAAAAAAAAAAAGCCCTAAGAGAAAGAATAATGTCCAGTGCAAGGTGTTTGTGGTCAGACAATCTAGGGCTCTTGTCCTAGATTAGTCTATGAGAAATTTTGTAATTTCGGGCAAGTGCGCTTCATTTCCTTCATCTGCAAAACAGGAAAGTGAATCTTTTCTTAAATGGTGGTTGAGATTCATTTATTGATTAGTGCATTCATCTATTTAACAAATATTTATTGAGCATCTTCTCAGTACCAAGTGTTGTGTTAGGGACTGGGAATTCTGGAGTTAAATCTGCTGTTAATTCTACCAGCCCACTTGAAGATGAATTGTTGAAAATGAAAACATTCATTTATATATATTCCTTATGATCATTGTTTTTATTCATGGGAAGCCCCTGATCAATCTTTTCCCTATATCATTCTGGGGCATGGGTAACTTATCCTATTTTTTGATATTACCTAACAAGAGAGATTCCCTAGCAAGGCTGGCCCACGCCAGACAAGGCCAGATATTTTTTAGAACCTCCAGGCGGGAAGCGATGTCACTCACTCCCTGGATGGTTAATGTGAAATGTGACAAACGAAGACAAGCTCTTTGTCAGGGCTTCTTCTACAGGGTTTTAAAAACACTACTTTGTTCTGCTCTTAAAAAAAAAAAGAAACCCAGAGTTTTGAGTCTTTGTTCTTTCATTTGAGAAATTTGTTTTTAAAAAATTAATACCTGAAAGATTTTCCTTTGAATATGAATACATTACTAAGGGAAAGGGGGAAAGAAGATGCTGGATGGTTCGCTTGTGACCTGTGTTACTATTACTGGTCCTCAGGTGGAGATGTCCTATTCCCTCACCTCCTCCTTCCTTCCTACTGCCCCCCTAGCCTTAAAAAGAAGCCCTGCATTTTAAATGAGGCGTCTCCAGTGGAAAGCACTGAATTAACCGTACAGTTAGTACAAGGCCTGAGCAGCTAGAGAGAGGGTTTATGGGTCATCTTGCTTTTGCCTATGGGGTACTGACTCCTCACACTTCTAAGAAGCTGGTCCTGTAAAGTGAACAACACTCCTAACGCTGGCTTACACAGACCTTCTGGCCCAGAGACCAAGGGCAATTTGTAATAACGTTGGAGTTAGAGTAGGTGCAAGAATGAAAGACAAAAACAAACAAACAAACAAAAAAAATCCACTTCACTTGTGTGCTGACTCAAAGGGAGAGCAAAAAGGATCAACAAAGATAAAATATAAGTGGGAATTAGGTGGGAATGGAAAGACTAGTAACTTTTTGGCCTTTTGTTGTATATTGTTCCAAAACAGTGTTTCTCAAACTCAGTACTATTGATATTTTGGGCAAGATAATTCTTTGTTTTGGGGGACTGTCCTGTGAACTGTAGAATGTTTAGCAGCATCCCTGCCCTCTACCTACTAGAAAAAAAAATGCCAGTAGCAATTATCTCGACATTGCCAAATGTCTCCTGGGGGACGAAATCACCCCTGATTGAAAACTACTCCTCTAAAAGCAAGAGTTCTTAAAATTTTCGAGGCAGTGGATCCTTTGGCAGGCTGGAGAAGATGGCGGGCTCCTTCTCAGATTAATGTTTCAAAACGCACCAAATAAAATACATAGGCTAGAATTTGGGAATGGAAGAGTGATGGCCGAACAATGTGATAAACATTATTAATGTCACAGAACTGTGTATGCGAAGGTTGCTGAAGGGTCAGTGTTTTGTTACATAAATATATTTATTACAATAAAAAATTTTAAAAGATCTAAAAAATACATAGGATAACAAAGGAAGGCATTCGTATTAAAATTATCAGAATATAAAAGAAAAACCAACTTGTGCTATAGTTATTTATGTGCTTTTTAACTAACAAATAACAATATCTAGAAATGGAGCTAAAAAATGACCTTAATTTCCAAGAAGTGATGAGTTGATAAAATATTTTGAAAATCTGCCACTACTGCTATGTGATATGAAAATACCTCTGATTTCAATTGTGACAAAATTCTAAGACGACTGTGGCTTGTTGCCAATACTTTACATGTGAAGATAATGACAAATTTGTTAGACATTGATGAAAATTAAGATGTAACTTTTTCTCTTCCATGTTCATAAAAAACCCCAAACCAAACCCGCCGCAGTCGGGTTGATTCTGACTCATAGCGACCCTGTAGGACAGAGTAGAACTGCCCCATAGAGTTTCCAAGGAGTGCCTGGCAGATTCAAACTGCCGACCCTTTGGTTAGCAGCTGTAGCACTTCACCACTACGCCACCATGTTCATAGTGTCCCTGAATTCAGAGGTCTTGAATATAGAACTCCCTTTCCCATGGAGGTAAGAAACCATATTAAAAAACCCATTGCCGTAGAGTTGATTCTGACTCATTGCGACCCTATAGACACTATAAGCTTATTATTTTTATAGTATTAATTAATACCCCCAATTAAAATCAGAGTGCCTGAAGTGAAGACGAAGCGTTGACATGGAGGCAATCATGACATGGGACAAATCATGAATGATTGTGCAGACAGAATCCTTAAAACCAAGAAAGCACATATTTCACAGCCTTAACCTGAGCACCCTATTCCACTTACGAAGAACACAGAGATAGTGGAAAGGGGACTATAAAATGATTGCACTGAAACCAGAGCAGGGACCGTGTGTGGCCTGGGGGGCAGAAGACTTCTAGGGAGTGGTAATGGTGGTGATGGGTAGTGGTGAGTATTGGCTCTGCCCAAAACTAGCTGCCCACCTGAGCAAGTTACCTAACGCCCCCCCCCACCCCCCGCCCAGGGCACCAGGGCCTCATCTACAAAGTGATGGGTTTGGGTCGGATCAACATTTATTCCATCGCTGTGGGTAGCTGACATAGTTTAAGGTACTTCAACCTACACAAACTTCATTTAGGTTACCTGAAGCCCACAGAGCGAATACTGTTATCTCCATTTTAATGGTGAGGGCATTAAGACAGAAAGACAGATTAAGTCATATTGCTCAACTACACAGGTAATTAATATCAGAGTAAGGAGTTTATGGGACCAGGAACTATGTTTATTATTAATTTTTCATCAAGGCGTCTTTAGCAAATGCCAGGGATATAATGTTTAATAGGTGCCCAGTAAATGTGAATGAATGGATGACAAAATGAATGCATTAGTCAATCATCAACTCCCAATTTTAGCACTGAGTGAGCACAACTGACTTGCCAACAACCCATTTCTCTCTTAACATTATATGCCCTAGGTAGATACGTTTTGATCCTTTTTTTTTTTACGAATTATTTGAGTATTTCTAAAGCACTAGCTTAAAAATCACACATACGCACACCAGCACCACCACCACCACCACCAAACAGAGCCCTTTATTTCGTGGACCTGTTGGGTCTCACTGGATAGAGAAACATTCAGCCGGGGTGTCTTCTCAAAGCTCCCTCACAGCTTTATCTAGGTTTCTATTGACATCTGGAGGGCTTCTGCAGGATTCTTTGCCATGTGTTGCTACCACGACACTGAAGTGAAGTTTCTGATAAACTGATTGGGACCACGAGCATGCAGTAATGGAACTAAAGGGGAAGGACTGCATGGTGGAGGGGAGGAGTAGCTAAGCTGAAGACAGAAATCAAGATGGGCTTTTATTGGAGGAATCATTTCTGAAAACTAGCTTTTTCTTAGTAAAGGAAGTCCAGATCAGCTATGGAGCAAAGGGACCCTCTTCTCTCTTGTTTTGTAGAAAATAAATGGCTAAATTAAAGGCACAGCACCCCACAGTCACTGTAGTATGTGAGACATACAGGAATTGTAGAGTAAGGGATCCTAAGTCAGAAGTTAGTGGGTTTGAATTCTTGCTGTGTGATGTTGGCCAAGACACTTTACCATCCCGAGCTGTAATTATTTCTCCTAAAAAATGTGGTTGTCAAACTAGCTGCAGGGTTGAAGTTGAAAGATCAACAGACTGTCTGAATGAATGAAGCATAGGCAAAATGGAGTAGTGGGGACTGCAGTCAACTACAGGGTACACGTCCCAACTAAAAGAGGCATTTCACTCAGTCTTAGTTCATTATGGCTATGCTGGAATGTGAGTCCAACGTTGCCGGATCTTCCAGACTTGTTTTAAAAACCTGAAATGTGAGTTAAGCATTGACGACTCTTTGTAAGTTTTAAAGATACAGTGCAGGCCAGATTTCACCCCAGGGCAGTCACAAATGACCTCTAAAATCTCCCAGTATGAACTGTTCAGTGAGTACATGTAGATACACTGATTGTGAGCTAAATCATTTTTTAATGAACCTTTTACAGTGCTCTACAATTTGCAAGTCACTTTCATGATTTTATCTGAGTCTCATGGAAGCCTCATGAGGTTCTCCTGTCCCTGTCTTACAGAGGAGGAAACCGAAACTCTGCAATCTTCAGCATTCTGTGCCAGGTCGCGAAACAAGAAAGTGGCAGAACTTAGACTTATTCTCCAGTCTTGGACTCCCCAGGTTTTCTGCCAACCGTGCTGACTTTTCCCTTAACATAGACCTTAGTAACCTTATTTAGCAGCTCTGGAGGTCAAATCAAGAGAAGGTAATCCCAACCATTGATCTGCAGAAGTTGGTCCTTAGAATGAGGAAGGGTTATGATACAACCACTCTTTAAGAAAGGAACATGGGAGTTTCCATTTTATACCAGGTTGAATACCCAGGCCAGTGTTTCTTCTAATGCTGTGGGTGCTCCTCAGTCACCCAGAAGTAGAAATAGGAATGGAGGGATGAGCCTTATATTCTCATCATGACATAACTGCTATCCGGATGTGTGACTTTAGATAAATCCTTTTGTCCTCTCCCTGAACTTAAAGTTTCTCAACTGTAAAATGGAAGCCAGATCAGCACGTCATCCCTGTTCCATGAAACTACATCAACCTACACTTTTAGAGACCATTGGCAACTGGGGGAAGGAGACCTCAAACATGTAATTATGACATAGGGAGACACATGCTATTAATCAGGGATGTATGACAAGTGATGTATAAAGATTATACACGGCAGGATATTCCGGGTACTATCATGTCCCTGGTGGCACAAATAGTTAAATGCGCTACTATTAGCCAAGAGGTGGAGGGTTTGAAGCCACCCAGAGACACCTCAGGAGACAGGCCTGGTGATCTAGTTTCTGAAAGATCACAGCCTTGAAAACCCTATGGAGCAGTTCTGCTCTGCACTCACGGGGTCGCTGTGAGTTGGAATAGACTGGACAGCAACTAACAACAACATAGTACTTATAACCAGTTCTTATCAGTGGTTGTGAGTAAATGCAACACAGAAGCTGACTCTTACAGTGGTATTATCTTAATACCTTTCAGAAAGAATTAAAGAATTGTGAGTATAAAAGGATATACAATAGAAAGGAGTGTTTTCTTCCCACTCTGACTCCAAATTCCACTTCTAAAATGCAACCGATAACAGATTCTTGTGTGCCTTCTCAAAATTTTCTAAATATATAGGAGTATATATGAGCATGCTGTTTATTTCTATCTCTACATCTATATCTATTTATATATTCTTTGTTGACAAATAAGAGCACATTGTGCACACCTTTCTGTGTTTGCTTTTCTTGATTAACAATTTGGTTAAAAATTTTTCTTATCAGTACATATGGATCTATCTCATTCTTTTTAGTAGCCATTCAGTGTTCCATCACTGCATCTATTTATTCATTGTATTTATTTCATAATTTCTAATTGATGAACATGGAACATGTATCTATTCTTTTATTTCAAAAATATCCTTGTAAATATCTTTGATCACAAGTTCAAGCACATTATAAAGTAAATTTCTACTACTGCTTCATTATGCTTGTTGAACATTTACATTGCTCTTGAAGAGGTTGCGCTGTTAACACTTAAAGGAATATTTCAAAGAAGTGCACAGAAATATTTCAAAGTGCCTCCACATTTTTACCTATTTCCTGTATTATAAACTTTATTTTTGCCCAGCTTAGAGGTGAAAATGCTCTGTTTTTATGTGCATTCGTTTGCTTTTAGTGAAGTTGAACATCTTTTCAAATTCCGATAAGCTATTTAGATACCTTATGAGGAAGCCCAGAAGCCCTGGTGGCGGGCGTAGTGGTTAAGTGCTACTGTTGCTAACTAAAGGGTCGGCAGTTCGAATCCACCAGCTGCTCCTTGGAAACTCTATGAGTTTCTACTCTGTTCTACAGGGTCTCTATTAGTCGGAATAGACTCGACGGCACTGGGTTTGGTTTTGGTTGTTTGGTACGAGGAAGCCTGTTCATCATGATCTTTATCCATTTTTCTCTTGTGTAGCTAATCTCTTTTTTTTTTTCTTTTTGCATGTTTATTTATTATTGTGCTTTAGATGAAGGTTTACAAAACAAACTAGCTTCTCATTAAACAGTTAGGACACATATTCTTTTGTGACATTGGTTTCCAACCTCACAACCTGTCAACGTTCTCACTTCTCGACCGTGGGTTCCCTATTACCAGCTTTCCTGTTGCGTCCTGCCTTCTTTCCTTGCCCCTGGGCTGGTGTGCCCCTTTAGTCTCGTTTTGTTTTATGGGCCTGTCTAATCTTTGGCTGAAGGGTGAACCTCAAGAGTGACTTCATTACCAAGCTAAAAGGGTGTCCGGGGGCCATAATCTCGGGGTTTCTCCATTTTTTTTTCTTATTGAATTGTCAGAGTGCTTTATTTATTAAGGAGACCAGACCACTCACATGTCATACATGTTGCAAATATATTTTCCAGTTTATCATTTTTCATAATATCTTCCAGAAGTTTTTTTTAAGATCTGCTTTTCCATGTTTTTAAGATTAAGATGGTTCTTCAACATTACTTTCATTATGCACTTGGTGTTCCTAAAATTGAGTTTGCACAACTTTACCAAGAAGCTTCTACTTGTCATCACAAGAGGATGATATAATACATCTTGGGCAGAACTTGATTTATGCCACTGTGAGTCATTCAAGTCACTGGAACAAGCTGACCACTGGGAATTATTGACAGATTCCCTTATTCTTTAAGGTTGGGAGCATTCGAGAAGGAGCGTTTCTCGTTCCCCCTGCATTCAGCTATTGTCCTAACTGATTTCAATGCTTTCTTTCTGAGAGAAAAATTGAAGAAAATCCCAAAGCAAAAAAGTTTGCCTAAGTTATTTTGAGTTCATGAAAAAATAATGTGAATCAACTGAAACAGGAATTTTAGAAGAAAGGTCCAGAGGACTTATGGAAAGCTTGCACTCTCAGCCATCATCATTTGGTTTGCAATGATGGTTTGCATTCCACACAGTGAAATGCTTAATGTGTCCCAACCAAAGAAGAGAGGACCACCATTAATCAGGCAGAGACATTAACAGGAGAACTTGACTTCAGCCTGAGCAAAGATCATGTAAGTCACTGAAGTAAAGAAGGTGTCATGTTTTTGTTCTGATCCAGGTTCGATAAGGCAGAACACAAAAACAAGCTCCTTACCACAGACATTGAGAATGAACTATTCATTCAAAAACCATTTGGCATCGAACTATCAGGCTCACCACCTGATAGGGTTATAGGGAAGGGAAGGCCAGGCCACATTTATTCCAAGGTCACTACCACTGCCAAAACAGAGAGTTCTGGCAGTGTGCACTTACGCCATAAAGTAATTTTCACCCCTCCCAGCTGATTGATGGAAATACCATGTTAATTAAGAGGAAAGGCTATAGTGTACGCACTGGTCTATATGGGGCATTTGTCTCTAGTTTGTTTATTCCTATTTCTTCTGACTATCTGTATTTGTATGTAGCAGGGATATATCAGGTAGGAATATAGTAGAATATAATAAGTTGTAGAGTTCTTGCCTGTTCTGGCTTGACCAGACATCAAAATACTGCACCGAGTGAAGTAGGATGACCGACTGTCTGTGTTTGCATGGGACTGTCCCAGTTTCTGTACTGAAAGTCAACAGTCCTGAGAAACCCCCCAATCCCAGGCAAATCAAGATGGTTGCTCACCCTAGGTCTTCCTCTTATTTAGCTGATTCCTTCTCTAGTCCTGTCCTTCTATAGAAGAATGAGATAAAACAAAATGAGATGAAATTTAGGAGGAATTTTGGTAATGCATAAATAAGATCATTGGTTGGAGTGAGGACGTGGGAGTGAGATGTGTAAAAGTGTATTCTTGGTAAGATAAAAAAAAAATTTGAGATCACTTCCAGTTCTAGGATCCCTGATTCTATAATATTAGTCCTATCATCCTGGGAAAGTTGTCTGAGTCATAATTAAAATAATCTTTACTGTGCTTAATTGAGTGACTACTATGTACCAGAAAAAAACATGGTACTAAATAATTTTATTCCTATGACAGCCTTGCAAACCAAAACCAAACCCATTGCCACTGAGTTGATTCTGACTCATGGCGACCTTATAGGACAGAGTTGAGTTGCCCTATAGGGTTTCCTATGCTATAGACCTTTACGGAAGCAGACTGCAACATCTTTCTCCCGTGGAGTGGCTAGTGGGTTCAAACCACCAACATTTTGGTTAGCAGTTGAGCACTTAACCACTGTGACACTAGAACTGTTTACCAAAAAAAAAAAACCAAACTTATTGCCGTCGAGTCAATTCTCACTCACAGCAAGCCTATAGAGGAAGTAGAAATTTACAGGTGAGAAAACAGGCCTAAAGAGGTTATATCATGTCCAAAGTGACACAGGTAGCAAATGGTGAAGTCAGGATTTGAATTCAGGTCTGTGTGGTTCCAAGACCTGAGCCCACATTCACTCTGCCCCGCTGTCTTCCACTGCCCCCAAACAGTTCTGCAGCAATCATTTCTACTGTCTCCCTGATATGAGGTCAGCAGTACTACCCACAATGTGATCCCTGGAGACCAGAAAAATAGTAACACTAACGACATGTATTTGCATAACGTATTTTACATTTCAAAATACCTTCACTTCTATCCTCTACTCTCTAAGTCCCCAAAATACTGAGATGTAGCTACTGTTGATCTTACCTCTATGAGGGTTATGAAAGAGGTGTGGGCCATTAGTAGCAAAACTGGATTCACACCTCGCTTTCGTGATAGTGCGTTCTTCTGAACATCAAATTTATTCTGCGGAGATTAAGGGATTCTGTGACCTTCCTAGTTATCTTCAAAGACCTCCCTGACTCCCAGCAGGGGAACCTGTTCAAACTTATTTCCCCTCAATTCTCTCTCCCCCCTCTTAGATTGTAAGCTTTGTGAAGGCAGTTCTAAGTGTCTGTCTTATTCATTTCTGTATCTCCAGAATCTGACACATATATGCCAGATAAATATCTGGTGAATAACTGAATATCTCCCACAAACCTTTCTTTCAATTCAAACGGTGGTTGTCATTCCCCATTCCTGTGCCATGGTTTCCTCTCACCATATTTTCGTCCACACTGTTCCCTCTGCCAGGGATGCTTGTTGCGTCCCCTCATTCCCACAACATCAAAGACTAACAGTTCTTCAAGACCCTGCACAAATACTCCCTCCTCCAGGCAGTTCTCCCAGGCATCCCAGCTGCAAGTATTCTTCTTAATTAATTTTTAATATCCGGAACTATTTCTTTTGTTGTGCTTATCCCTATCTCCCTTTTATTATAATGATTTGTAACTTTCATAAGCAAAAAGGGAGCAGTGGGGACTGTGGCCAACTAGAGGGTACATAGCCATCTAAAAGCACATTGGTACTCAATTTAGTCCATAATTGCTATGCCAGCACAAGGGTCCAATATTGCCACATATTCCAGATTTTTATTTATTTATTTTTACTAGAACTTGAATTTGAGTTTTAAATATTAAACATTACTTTAAACCTTTAAAGACATAGTGCAGGCTAGAAATGACCCCAGGATAGCCAGTATTCTCGTATTAACTATTCACGAATATAAGTAGATAATTGCCTGTGAAATCATCTTTTAGTTAACATTTTCTGTGTCACTTTCATGATTTCATCTGAGTCTCATCAAGACCTTATAAGGTACTCTTTTCCCTGTTTTACAGGACAGAAAACTGAAATTCAGAAAGGTTAAGGGACTTGTCTGAGGCCACACAGCCAGGAAGTGGCAGAGTCTGACCACATTCCCAGTCTGGAGATTCTCAGCTCTTTCCGCAACCGTGCTGCCTTATGCGTCTCTTTCTTAAGAGTAGATGCCTGTCTGATTCTTTACCGCATTTCTCACAGCAGTGTCTTAATTATAATAAGTGTCCTACGTGTGTTTGTTTGTATGAAATAAAAAATGAATAGACACACTGAGAGGTAAAAACAAAATAAAACAAAAAGACAGCGAACACAGATTATATTTTCCTTTCATTCCAATGAACTAACGTGTTATATTTTTTCATGACTGTTTTCTATGACATAGGAACCCACTATCAGAAACTCGAACATTTCATTTCTTGGTGCAATGCCTACGGAGTCTCATAACTTCCAAGTATATTGTCCGTATTCTAACATTTCAGTAAATATGTAGTGATTAATTGTGCCAAGCCTTATCAAAAATTTGAATATATGTGTGTGTATATGTGTGTGGGAAACCCTGGTGGCATTGTGGTTAGGAGCTACAGTTGCTAACCAAAAGGTTGGCAGTTCGAAACTACCAGGCGTTCCTTGGAAACCCTATGGGGCTGTTCTACCCTGTCCTTTAGGGTCACTATGAGTCAGAATCAACACAAGGCAATGGGTTTGTTTGTCTGTTTTTTTTTTTTTTTTGCTTTGGTATGTGTGTTTGCATGTATGTGTGTGTGTGAGAGAGAGAGAGAAAAAGAGAGAATGAGTGGGAGTCTGAGTCTGAGTAAGCACTAGGTGTTATGGAATCTGGGAACCAAAAGAAACAAATAGGAAAGTGGTCTCTATTCTCCAGCAGGTCATTTTCAGTAAGTTTCTAATATGTCGATAAGGGAAAAATTGTGCCATTTTAAAGAAAAGAGAGAAGGGGAGGGAGTAGAACTTCATTAATCAGTAAGAATTTTTTTATTTCATCTCAGTCCAGATATCAGTCTGTCTTTGACAAGATTACAATCTGGTTGGCAGGCAGAGGTTTACACACTTACACATGGGCATGCCAACACATGCACAGTCGTGCTCACACAATCACCAAGTGTCCCCTTCAGCCATAAGTATTGTTACTTACTTTTAGCCCTAAGATTATTTAGGGTCAAGTCATTGCTTTTCATCCTCTACAGCTTTTTAGACACCAACCCAAAACACCAAACCCGTTACTATCACGTTGATTTCAACTCAGAGCTACCCTGTAGGACAGGGTAGAACTGCCCCATAGAGTTTCCAAAGAGAGCCTGGTGGATTTGAACTGCCAACCTTCTGGTTAGTAGCTGTAGTTCTTAACCACTACACCACCAGGATTTCCTTTTTAGACAGTGCACTATTTCTTCTAAAAATGGAATTTATGAAGCCCAAATATTCTTTATTCTTTTTAGCCAATCATTCTCCAATCTAATTTATATTTTTTGTTACTTAGCTACTCTGAAAAGAAGGCAGTTTTCCATATTTTCGTATAAGAAAGACTCCTTGCTTCTTTCATTTCCGTGATGCCAGAAGCTATTATTTCTAGTTTGAATCTGAATCAGAATCACTCTGTCCCAGGAAATCCCCTTTGTATCCTAATGAGTACCCACCTGTCCCCCAGATACTCCCCTCCTCCTAGTGGGCTAGGAAGACTCTTCATTTCTTATATTTTTGTAGACCCTCTAGCCCACCCCAGATGGACCGAGCCTTTCTTTGTGTTGCACAGAACCTTGAATTATGAGTTCTCGAATCATGACTCCACGACCTGGACTTCAGTGCCTCCACATAGTCTGGGGGCATCTGGGAAGAATACAGGGTCTCTGTTCTAGGACAGTCAGTCAATGTCCCAGAAACAATCTAGTAACAGTCTGTAGGGCCGACTAGTTATTAGGAGTGAGACATGGACTGGTTGGAAAACATCTGCATTTGGAGTTAGAAGACGAGGGATTGAGATCCATTACAAGGACTTCTTGTCTTTCCATTTTTTATGGGGAAGGACTGCTGCATGACTTGTGTTTACTCCACCCATAATCACTTGGGGGGTCAATTTGATGGGATCTTCTAATGAGACCTGAAAGGGATTTTTGTTATTACTTTCTCCAACTGAAGGGTTGAAGGAAAATATTAAAAACTACAGATCCAAAATAACATAGGGCCTTTGAGATTTGCCTCTTGCTATTACTGTTATTCTAAAATTCATATAAAAATCCACAAAACCATTTTCTCCAGCTCAGAAATGTAGACATCATGAAAATTTCTGAACAGCCCTGAAGTTGCATCCATTCAGACCAGGTATCTGCTTTCAACACAGAATTGTTTGACCTCAGATTTTTGTTTTAAATTTCCCCCTTCTAAATGCTAGATGATATTCAAGATAAGACTCATTGAACCAGGGCAAGATAATACCACTGACATAACATTTACTAAAGAATCCTGAAAAATTTAATAGATTATATTAAAAATACCCATTGCCTCCGAGTCAATTCCAACTCATATCGACCCTGTAGGACATGGTAGAACTGCCCCATAGGGTTTCCAAGGCTGTAAATCTTTATGGAAGCAGACCACCACATCTTTCTCCGTGGAGCAGCTGGTGGATTCGAACCGCTGACTTTCTTGATTAGCACCCACCAGGGCTTCTAGTAATTTATATAAATAGGTAAAATGAAAATCATTTGCTACTTTCATGCATTTTGTTGTATATAGCAGTGGCTTGGTACGGTGGGTTTTCTTATGACAAGTGATAGTTATGCTATTTTGACAAAACATATGGGGGAGTTGTTTTTATGCCAAAAGAACAAAATAGAGCAAAAACAAAACAAGTCCTCCTCCCCCATAAAAGCCTAATGATGATGCCCATAGAAGGTCAAGGATTCTTCTCCAAAAGTCTGCCGTGTCATTAAGTGGGGAGGAGCACAGGTCCCTCCTTACTTCCTCCTCACTGTCCCACACCAAATTTCGTGAATCATTATAGATACTGAGTGGTGAGAGGGCAAGGGTTCAGACAAATCTGTCCTGCCACTTATTAGCGGTATGACTTTGGACAACTTCCTTATCTTCTCTGAGACTCAGTTTTCTCACAGATCAAATGAAAATAGTAACATCTACAGCACAGCTTGTGAGGATTGAAAGAATGTAAAGTTCCTTCTCTATGTTTAGCTCAAGGTGACACCCCCCATTACTTAATTTTAGGTTCCCTCTTACCTACCTTTGTTGCCACCTGCATTTCTTCGTCTACTTTTTTTCCCAGGGCCCATTCATGCCATCTCATGATATACTTCTAGGTGACCTTTCTTCGCTGACAGTGAACCAGCCACTATAGAGGTGGTATGGAGAGAAACTCTCCCACCTAGAACTTTTTACCTGAATTGCCTGGCTTTACTTGCATTGTGTTTCAGCTTCTTGGTATTTTAGATACAAAAGCAGAATGTGGAAGACGAAGGATTCAGAAATCAGTAGACAGCCCATGACAGGAGACATGAGGTGTCAAGTGAGTGAGGGCACAGGATGTGAAGCCAATGCTAGAGTTTGTGTTCCAGCTCTGCTATTTGATACATTGGACAAGTCATTTCTCTTTATGGGTTTCAGTTTACCCATGTGGGAGTAATAAAATGCTGATTTAATAAGGTGGTTTTTGAGGATTAAATTAAACCCTCTTTTCACTTCTTGACATGGTTAGGTTCCAAGACCAGGCCATTATGCAAAATTGGCGTTATGCAGAAATGGAGGGTGACCACATCAGATCACAAAACGGAGGATGGCTGTATCATTACATAACCGCCAAACCACTGAGAATCATGGCCCAAGCCAAGTTGACACATAACCTTAACCATCACAGCCAGCGTTACTCTCACCTGACACTTCAGCATTCATTACTGCCAGATATACGTTATTAATGTGCCAAATAGTTGGATAGTAGACTTTTTACTATTGTTGTAAACGCAAAATGTTGGATAATGAGAGAGTCAATAAGTGAAGAATAGGTGGTGTAGTAGATTTGTGTGAAGCACTTAGAACCTTGCCTGGTACAGAGTTATCTCTCAATTAATGCTGCAGATATTTTAATGCTGTTGCTGTTATCTTTGATGATAAAATGGTTTAGCAACTAAATTTGTTCATTTCTTCAACAAATACCTATCAAGTTCCTACTACATGCCTCATACTCTCTAAGACTCTATAGATACAGGACGAATAAAGTTCAGTGCAGGGGTGGGAAACAATCTGGTTGTTGCTTATTGGGCATACATATGAACACATAATAATCAAACTAAGTGTATAATAAACTATGAATCTGGCAACACAGTCTTACCAAACCTGGACTGTGCCATTCAAAAGTTTTCATCCTGGTTTCCCTGACTTAGATCTCTCACCCAATGGAATTCTTTCATATTCAACTCATAACTACATCTTCCTAAAACACTGCTCAGATTAGCTCACTTCTCTCCACATTTCCCATAGCTCTTTGTTGCATAATGTTAACAGTCTAAACTCTTTGATGTAGCATTCAAGACCCTTCACCTTCTGGCTCCAATTTGTCTGGACTGCCTCACCCTTCTTGGAACTATAGCCAAATAATTCCAATTCCAATCCTTGCCTTTTCCTGCTCCTTGGCCTTTGTTTGTGCATCCCTTTCTCTTGGAGAGCCTTTCTTAATTCCATTTGCACAAATCTTAAAGGTCTGTCTCAATCTCACCTGTTTCAAGACATTTTCCCTGATTTATTGTTGTCTGTTTATTTGTTATTTGTTCCATGAAGATAGTACTAAGGAAACCAAAGTCTCAGAGAAGAAACTACAGGGTTAACAGCCTACACAGGTCCTGACTTCATCTACCCTGGGACCAGAAGAACTAGATGGTACCTGGCTACCACTACCAACTGTTCTGATCAGGGCCACAATAGACGGACCCTGATAGAATGAAAGAAAAATGTGGGACATAACTAAAGTTTTTAAAAAGCCCAGAATTACTGGACCTGTTGAGACTAGAGGGTTCCCTGAGACTATGGCCCTGAGATACTCTTTGAACTTTGAACTAAACCTATCCCCTGAGGCCACCTTTTAGCAAAATAACAGATTGGCTACAAAATAAAGGATATTACCTATGAGTACAGTGCTCCATTAAAAAACCATGTATGTGAGACCAAAAAGTCAACGATTAAAGCAAACATAAGAAGGTAAGGGGCCAGGGAAACTAGAATATTGGAAATAGAACAACCAGAATGCAATTTAAGAGAACGTGAACAATATGTCTAATGTCACTGTGTGGAAATTGTTAAATGGGAACCTAATTTGCTGTGTAAACTTTCACCTAAAACATAATAAAATTAAAAAAATTAAAACAATAAAAAAGATGGTACTGAGCACCCACAGTCTTGTATTATCTTACGTATGTGCACCTTTCATCCTATCCTAAGATTGTGAGCTGTTGTTGGGTGGAGGACATCATAAAGATGGGCTGTCAGCAGTTGGCTGGAAAGCGTGGCCACCAGGGGAAACAAGAATTGACTCTCCTAGGGGAAAGGGAAGTGAGAAGGTGATGCTATTTGGAAGGGGAGAGGAAAGCAAAAAGAAAGCCTCATTAATCCTATTAAACTTTCTTTTCTCACAATATTCACAAGGTTTCATTCTAAGGATCCATTTTATTCTAAGGATCCATGGGTCAAATGCAGTTTAGCCAAGTGGTACCCCTGCATGGTGGGTGTATTCTTAGCAGGTTCTTAGGAGGGTGTTTCATTGTGAGAATCAGTGAGATGTGCCAGCCCTGGCGAAGGTAAAAGTGGTTCACCCCCATTAGAGTGACAGGGTCCCCTACACAACACTGTAGTTAGACATGCACTTGGCTCTAGGAACGCTGACTCAGGGTGAAGGATAAGTAGAGAGAGCATCGTAAGGACTACCTTGCCTGGGAGACTCCAGTTTATGCTTATTGCTCCAGTGTAATTATTAACAATATCCTCTTTCCTCTCTAGTATCTTGGTTTGAATGATGAGCTACATGACCACCCTAGAATGAAGGTAGCCCCTTCCACAGAGTTTTGAGACAAGTGGGAAGTTGGTCTGTAAGAATCATGTGTGTGCGATGCACATGCTTGTGCATGCGTGCACACACACACACACACACACATACAAAGATTCAATAGAGGGAGAGTCATCACTGGGATGGAAGGAACAGAGTCATTGGTTATGACTGAGGTGAATGGCATCCAAAGACCAAGACAACTCACATGTTCTCAGTGATGCTGCACAGCACATGCTGAATGTTTGATTTATAGTCTATCACGTCTTCAGCTAATTGGAGTTCTTACGATAATTTGGATATAAGAGTATTTGTTCTGCATTTCAGATACTTCAGACTTTCTAGGAAAGGACAATTCATCATCTGTAGTATCTCATGAAACTATCCCTGGCTGATTCATATGAAAATCAAACTGAGAGAGTGCTGTAGTTATGCAGATACATATAGTATTTTCCTTTTCACACACCCCATATCTCCTAAGTCTCAGCAACTCTACCAGGGTATATTTTACATGTGAGGGAACTACATTCTCAAAGCAGATTAGCAGCAGGCAAGTGGGGGGAGGACTGGACTGGGAGCCCACTCTGTTGGTTCTTAGCTTTGTGCCCTTTGGCCACAATGCACAGAAGGGAGGAACCAGTGGAAGCAGGTGCACAACTCCCTTGTGGTGGAAGTTTAGCTCCCATGTTCATTGAGTCAATCACTGCTCCACAGATTCCTCAGTGGTCTTCTTTCATCCACTTATCCCTTCCCAACACCTTCTCCACACTTCAGCTACACTTATCTGACTGTGGCACCTTCTGCCACTTACTCCTCCCTGCTGAACAGTTCAATATATTCAGGTTGTGTTTGGTACAAAGACGGAAAGGTTTAATGTGGCTTCATAAGGCCTAATATGATGTGGTCTGGACCACCCCTCCTTTGTACACCTGCCCCATGTCTCAGCACCCTCACCCTCTGTCCCATTTCAGTTTTTCTGACAGCCCTTGCTGCCACCTTCCCCAGGACTTCTGCCATAAAACTCCCTCTGCCTGGAAAGTTCTCACCTGGCTAACACTTATCTATCCCTTAGAGCTCAACCCAAATATCTTTCCTCAGGAAACCTTTCCTGAGCCACTCACACCAGTCCAGGTCTCAGGAGACCCTATAGACCCTCTAGCCTTCTGTTGTGGATTGAATTGTGTCCCCCAAAGATATGTCAACTTGGTTAAGCCATGATTCCCAGTATTGTGTGGTTGTCCTCCATTTTGTGATTGATGTAATTTTCTATGTGTTGTAAATCCTAATCTCTGCCTGTGATTAATGAGGCAAGGTTAGATTATGTCAAAGAGGATTAGGGTGGGATGTAACACCCTTATACCCATACCTGATCCAATGTAAAGGAAGTTTCTGTGGGGTGCGGCCTGCATCACCTTTTATCATACAAGAGATAAAAGGAAAGAAAAGTGAGCAGAGAGTGGGGGACCTCATACCACCAAGAAAGCAGAACCAGAAGCAGAGTGTATCCTTTGGACCTGGGTTCCTGCTTGGAGAAGCTACCAGTCACAGGGAAGATTGATGACAAGGACCTTCCTCCAGAGCCAAGAGAGAAAGCCTTCCCTGGGAGCTGACACCCTGAATTTGGACTTGTAGCCTACTAGACTGTGAGAAAATAAATTTCTCTTTGTTAAAGCCATCCACTCGTGGTATTTCTGTTATAGCAGCACTAGATGACTAAGACATCTTCCTTCATAAAATTCACCACCATTGTGATTTTACCCTTATTGACATAATTATTTGACCAATATCTATCTTCATTTCACTAAACTCCATGAGGACAAGGGATTGTTTTATTTTTCCTCTCACTTTATCCCCAATACCTAGTTCAGTGCACATGTAATAGGTGTTGGATAAATACAGGATGTTGAATGAAACTTCTGTACCACTTAATATGGTAACCATTCTACGTGTAGCTATTTAAATTTAAATTAATTAAATAAAATTGAAAATTCAGCTCCTTAGTCCACTAGCCACATTTTAATTTACTTGATAGCTGCATATGGCTACGACCGTATTGAACAGAAGTTATCAGACATTTCCATCATCACAGAAAGCTTTATTGGACGGTGTTGCCCATGATGTTTGTTGAACCAGTAAATATAATGCTCTTGCATCCTGTTCATCCCCAACACAGTCAATGGTTAGATAACAACTCATGGGAACTCAAGAGATGTTGTCTAGTTTGGCCTGAGGAACACTGGAGACTCTGTTTTATGAACAGAAGAAGCCTGAGACTAACCCAGTAGATACCTCCAGGTGAATTTTCACTTGCTCATTTTCAACCAACAAATAGGTAGTGACTCCCTGCTCTGTACTGTACTGGCTACTTGTAAAACAAGATTCCAGAAGGAATCTAGCAATTTTCTTTCTAGAGAAGCAGTATAGCTTGATGATGGAGAATAAGAGCTCTGAATCAATCACACCCGTGTTCAAATGCTGGCTGTGCTGCTCACTAGCATGTGTCTGGATCTGAGCAAGGTATTGAACTTCTCTGAGCTTGAATTTCCTCCTGTTCTAAATGGGGATAAAAACAGTACTTACCTCATAGGGTTATTATGAGGATTAAATGAGATAAATGTGAGCTACTTTTATTAATAGTAACTTCATTATGATTCTTTTACTTTACTGTTTGAGACTGGTGTTAACATCCCATACTTTGATGTATTTTTCCTCTCTGAATTTGATCAACAATATTGACATTTTCTCTTCCAGAATCAATCAGGTTATTGGTTCTTATATTCACATTATGTTCCAGTGGCTAACATATGCAGAAGAAATTGCCCAAGGATCTGAGGGTATTTTTTGCCACCAACTCCCTTGCCTCAATTTTCCCACCTCTGGAGTGAGAACAGCTACTGAGAGTTTTCAGAAGGGTGTGGAAAGTATGCTTGGTTTGTAGCATATAACTGATGGGAATCTAGTTTGCATACCTACTTCAGGACCCTGGAAGGGCACAGGGGGTTATGGTTATTTTTCATGAAGCCACCAGGGTCTTCGAGCAAGATGGTGAGCACCCTTTAAGGTGTCCTTCAGGCTGTAGAACATTGAGATTCTCATTCCACCTTTGAACATTTATTGAGTACCATGTGGGAGTCCATATGCTAGAAACCGTGAATTCAGAAATGAGGAACTCTTGAGCCCTACCTTTAAGGAGGCCACAGTCTAGTCAGGGACAAGGTTGATAAGAGAAGTCTTGCTGGAGAAGATTCCACCAGCTCAGTCTAGGATAAAGAGTAAGAAATAGGCAGAAAAGAGGAGGAAGGCTGTTACAGAAGCAAGAGAATGATGAACATATGCACGGAAGTGTGGTGAAAGAGAGTGAGAGAGAAAGAAGGAGTTTGGAGAATTAAAAAATTTTTTTTACAACAAATAGACTATACAATGAAATGTGTGCGTGTGCGTGTGTGTTAGTGTGTATGTTGGAGGGTGAAAGTGGGCAGATGGTAGGGAGTGAAGGGACTATATAGGTAGGCAGGCATCAAGTTATAAAGGCCTTTAAAGCCACATGAAGGAGCATGAAAAACCAGTGAAGGATTTTAAGCAGTGAGTGACATGGCTAGACAAGCATTTCAGAAAGATCAGTCCTACTTGCACAGAATCATTTGGAGTTGGACAAGAATCAAGGCAGGGAGAATTGATGGGAAGTTGATTCAGAGATTCAGGTAAGAAATGATATTGGCTTGAGCTAAGGCGACAACCAGAAAAGGGCACAGAATTAAGAGACATTAAAAGTCAGGATGGGTGAATTTTACTAACCAATTGTTCAAGGGTGGTGAGGGAGCTGGAAGAATCAAGGATCATACTCAAGTTCCTGGCTTGGGCAAAAATGCTGACAGTATTCCCTCAGTTAAAATTCAAGAAGAGGAGGGAAGATGATGAGTTAAGCTTTAAACTTGAGATGTCTGTGAGACAGCCACATAGAGATGTCCACTCAGCAGATAACAATATGAATTTGGAGATTGAAAGAGGAAGCAGAGCTGTCATCAGCATATGCGGTGGCTGAAACCATGAGAATTTTGGAATGAATTCGTTTGTTGAAATGAATTCTGAACCAACTGAATGAATAGGTAAAGGAAGGAAGTCACCCAGAGAACAAACAGAAAGAGGAGGGGACAGGGCTTGGGATGAAACATGTTTTCTTTCTCACTAGCCATAAATATCAACTAATGAGGAATAATCAGTCTGGCTGTGTCAGGCTGAAGATGGGAAAACACTCTAGGAAGCTACAGACGTTATGCAATTCAACTGTTTAAAGGCTGGTAGATTTTTAAAAAATGTTGTGTTTTGTTATCTTTGCAATGAGTCAAGTTGTAGCATGTTGAGTCTGAGTGATTGTATTGTCTGATGATCAAACAATCAAAACTTGTAAAAACAAAAAAGTAGTTGGTTTCTGCTTCAGCGATGACACAGACGTGGACACAAACAAGGGCAAAAACAGTGAAAGAAACTTTCCCTAAGAAATGCTGACCTACTCCACAGCTGGGCCAATCCTTCTCAGATTTGGAGCCTCTGCATCCTAATATTCACTGTCTTTTGAAAAGCTCTTGGCAAGATGCTCAGAAGCAGTAGAAAATTTTAGTGTAAAGTGAGATCTATTTCAAATAGAAGATTTATATCTGAGGAGCAAGACTTGCATATATATTACTACATATCTCTGCTTACCCTACATAGTTCTAATCTCCATTTTCCTCCCATCTCCCAAATGCCAGGCTGGTGTCAGAATGGATAGAGGGATTAGCAGGAAAATTCTCTCATCAGTTCTGTTCCAAGGACACCACAGAGCCTATTGCATATTCTACCTTCACTGCAGGCTAAGCTACTCTTCACATGAATGGGACTTAATGTGCATGCCCGGAGCCTAAATTATGCAATGGAGACCATTACTAGCGGCTCAGGGAGGAAAATTCAACCTTAAATGATGGGGCCAGAAGTCATACTTGCTGTTTCCAATTGTTCTGTCTTTCAGACCCAAAAAAGCATTCAGTTTTTATAAGGAGTTTTCTACAAAAGCAACCTATACGAGTTTTTTTTTTTTTTTTGCCTTAGCAAGAGTGTTTTTTGGCAACTCAAAAGCACATGAAAAGCAAGAGGAAAAAGAAGAAGGGGACTTTGCTGGGTTTTCCATGCTTGCTTTCTGACACTATGAATTTAATACATGTTCAGGCATGCGCACAAATCAGAGTAGAGTTTAAAGTCTAGTTTTTCTGCACCTGTAAGTGGCTCAGAGAGATGAGACTGTGCATCCCCTGTAAATTCAAGAACTGTTGGGTGGCAGCTCAGGGCCTAAGGATACTCATGGGAGGAATCAGTTAGCTCGACAATTGAGCTGATGGCTAGATCCCAGGCTTAGATTCCTCCAAACCACGGGGAATAGAAATCACCTCTTAGCATTTCAGGAACTGTGAAGGAAACTTGTTAAAAGAAGAAAGTCAGGGTGCACAGTTTTGTCCAGAAGTAATGACAGTAATGAAAAATTTTGAACTGTTTTTTATATGATAGGCTCTGTGCTGGTGCCTTACAACCTGTGATATAGTTATTAGTATTCTCCCCATTTTACAGATGAGAAAGATGAGGTATGGGGAGAATATGCATCTTGCTCAAGTGCAAACATCTAATCAGTGGGAAAGAAGGGACTTGAACCCAAGTCCATCTGGCTCCAAAGCGTGTGCTCCTACCCTCCAAGTTATGCTAGAAGAGAGAGAGGTGAAGCAGAATAGAGCATGATGTCGTGCTTTTTAAATGAACCTGTGGCCTGGACTCCAGAATTGATGTCATTCCAGAAGGATGGCACTCTTCTGGTAGCAAGAATGAACTAGACTTCTGGCCAACATGCCACCATAGACAGAAGCACCACGCTGTCCCTCCACATCAAAGACCCAAAAAACTAAGCAAAACAGAGACAAATGGCATTCCTGGAAACCAAAATGTCAAATGAAGAGATAAAGAATTCAGCCAAACACTGAGTGGAATAAGAAACTGACAAAGGACAGAGAGCAAGGAGAAATATGTGCAGAGGTCCCCTATCATCTAACGCAGAACAGATTCACCATCTTGGGGTCCTGTTGGAGGTCAGCAGACAGGGAGCAAGGGAAAGCAGCTTTGTGGAGCTCCCAGCAGGAGACAGAGCATGCGGTAACAAGCGATACATGTTTTTCCACCACCCATCTTCTCTCTGCTACTTTAGCTCCAATTTTAGCAAAAAATTTGTGAGTGATCAGAGTTCTAGAACAGGGAGAGGAAATGGAAAACACAGAGAGGATCACTGAAGAATTGCTGAGAGAAAACTTCCCTAATATCATGAATGATGAAAAGCTGACCTTCCAAAAAGCTCAAAAAACCTTATATAGGATAGACCCAAAAAGAAAAACACCAAGGCATATCATAATCACACTTGCTAAAACCAAAGACAAAGAAAAAATCCTGAGAGCAGCTCAAAAAAAACAAAAAGTCACATATAGAGGAGAAACAAATAAGACTAAGCTCTGATTATTCAGCAGAGACCATGCAGGCAATTGAATGACATACATAAAAACTTGAAAGAAAAAATTGTCAAGCAAGACTAATATACCCTGCAAAAATTTTGTTCCAATATAATGGTGAAATTAGGACATTTCCAGATAAACAGAAATTAATGGAATATGTAAAAACCAAACCAGAGTTACAAGAATTATTAAATGGAGTCCTTTGGTCTGAGAAAAAAACACATCAGACCAGAGCCTGAATCTAGGATGTAAGATTGTACCAGCCAGATAACAATCTAGGAAATGAACTCTTAAGAACTATCCCAAACCAAAAGACTTGCAACAGGGACCCAGAGAGGTTAATCTGTAAAAGATAGCAATATCAGAACAATAAAAAAGGGAATAAATGGTGTACACATAGAAATTTCTAATGGAGAGGAAGGCAAGGTGATACCAAGTAAAAATAGACTAGTTCAAACCTAGGAAGATAAGGGTAAATTTCAATTAATGACAAAGAAGCTAACAAAGCTACTCATCAAAATAAAGAAGAAAAACGTAAAATCTCAACTACAACAACAACAAAATACAAAAACAAAACAAATGAAAAAGAAATCCTCAAACAAAAGGAACTCAGCACAGGAGAGTAAGAAGGACAAAGAAAATGTCAGCACCACAAAAAAAGCACTACAAAATGACAGCAATAAACTCATATCTATCAATAATTACACTAAATGTAAAGGGCCTAAATGCACCCATATAGAGACAAAGAGTGACAGAATGGATTAAAAAAGACAGGATCCATCAATATGCTGTCTACAAGAGACACGTCTTAGAAACAAAGATAAATTTATAAAAAATCAAAGGATGGAAAAAAATATATCAAGCAAATAACTACCAAAAAACTGTAGGAGTGGCAATACTAATCTCAGACAAAATAGATTTTAAAACAAAATCCACCACAAAAGACAAAGAAGGGCACTATATAATGATTAAAGGGATGATCCATCATGAAGACTTAACCATAATAAACATCTACGTACCCAATGTCAAGGCTCCAAAATACATAAAACAAACTCTAACAGCACTGAAAAAAGAAATTGACAGTTCCACAATAATAGTAGAAGACACCTACTCTTAGTAAAGGACAGAACATCTAGAAAGAAACTCAACAAAGATAAAGAAGAGCTAAAGAGCACAATCAACTAATTGGACCTCATAGACATATACAGAATGCTCTACCCAACAGCTGCAAGGTACACATTCTTTTTAATGCACCTGGAACATTCTCCAGAATAGATCACATCTTAGACCACAAAACAACCCTCAATGAAATTCAAAACATTGAGATAATATGAAGTATCTTCTCTGAACACAACACCATCAAAGTAGAAATTAACATCAGAAGGAATAGGAAAAAAATCAATTACATGGACACCAAATAATACCCTGCTTAAAAACCACTCGGTAATGGAAGAAATCAGAGATAGAACTGAAAAATTCCTAGAATCAAATGAGAAAAAAACATGTCATACCAAAACCTTTGGGACACAGCAAAGGCAGTGCTCAAAGGTCAATTTATAGCAATAGATGCACACATCAGAAAAGAAGAAAGGGACAAAATTAAAACATTAGCTACACAACTTGAACAAATAGCAACAGAATAGCAAAAGAAGACCACAGCCACCAGAAGAAGGAAATAATAAAGATCAGAGCAGAAATAAAGAGTAGAAATAGAGGATAGAAAAACAAGAGAAAGAATCAACAAAACCAAAAGTTCGTTCTTTGAAAGGATCAACAAAATTGACAAACACTGGCCAAACTGACAAAAGAAAAATAGAAGAGGATGCAAATATTCAAATAAGAAATAAAATGGGGGACATTACGATCGACCCAACTGAAATAAAAAGGATCTTAACAGACTATTATGAAAAACTGTACTCCAACAAATTTGAAAACCTAGAGGAAATGGACAAATTTCTAGAAACACACTACCTGCTCCCCAAAAAAGCGGGCTGACCCAAGATGGCAGAATAGACAGATGCATCCGGTGAGCCCTATTTACAACAAAGACCCAAAAAAACAAGTGAAACGAGTATATTTATGACAAGCTAGGAGCCCTGAACATCAAAGTCAAGCTTAGAAAATGAACTGAGGGGCAGGGGCAGGAAGAGATGGTTCAGAAACAGAGAGGAGTTACCGGACCTAAATTGTGGGGAGCCCTCAGGTGCCATTTCCAGGAGCAGTGACAGCAGGCTCGTACTAGTATTCAGCTGCACTTTCCTCAAGGAGAAGCAGCCAGCCACACAGCCTACTCACACCTCCAGAACCAGAGAAGAACAACGCTCTCAGCAAAAGCTAAGTACTTGCATATGTTTTACTGTGCCCCTCTCCTCCGCTCCCAAGCCAGCTTCAGCAGCTGACAACCCTTTGCCTGAGATAGGCCCTGTTGAGCACCTAGAGCCATCCTCCTGGCCTTGGAGAAGGAAAAAATTTGCAATCTGGGGAAAAGATAATTTGCCAGCTCCACTAACTGGGGAAGCTCAGGACAGAAGTGGCTCCTGTCCAGGCATAAATGGTCCATGGACTTTGAGTACTTTTCACCTCTGCAAGGACCTGTGTGGGCCTATTTCAGGAGAATAGGCCCTTGTTGGCAGGCTCCAACTGTTTCAGCTGTGTGGTGGAGAGGTGGGTGTTTGATGTTTGACATTGTTTTGCCTATTAAACAGGGTCCTCACCTACCCACATCAGGGGCCTAAGGACTGGTAGCTCCACTCAGGTCACCCAGCCACCCGTGACAGGGGTCCAAGGATAACTGGTACCTCCCAGTCCTTACAACCAAAAACATTGGGTGTCCATGATCTGTCTGCAGAACCCACACACCTGTACACTGTAGGGAACAGGGACACGCTTTCCTCAGAGACACATGGGGGTTGATTCTCAGCCCCCTGCCTTGTTCAGAGTGTGATCCCTGCTGCAACCAGTGAGCCCTCTTTACAACAAAGACCCCCCAAAACAAGTGAAATGAGTATATTTGTGATAAGCTGGGAGCCCTGAGCATAAAAGGCAAGCTTAGACAACGAACTGAGGGGCAAGGGGAGGAAGAGACCATTCAGAAGTGGAGAGGAGTTACCGGACTTGAATCGCAGGGAGCCCTCAGGCACCATTCCCAGAGCAGTGGCAGTGGTGGGCTGGTACTAGTATTCAGCCGCAGTTTCCTCAGGGAGAAGCAGCCAGCCACACAGTCTACTCACACCTCCGGAACCTGAGGAGAACAGCGCTCTGGGCAAAACCTAAGTACTTGCGTATATTTTACTGTGCCCCCCCCCCCAAGCCCCAAGCCGGCTTCAGCGGCTGAATCCCTGGGCCTGAGATAGACCCTGGTGAGCACCTAGAGCCATCCTCCCAGCCTTGGGGAAGGAAAAAATTTGCAATTGGTGGGAGAAGATAATTTGCTAGCTCCATCAACTGGAGCAGCTCAAGACAGAAGCAGTTCCTGTCCAGGCATAAACCGTCCATGGACCTTGAGCACCTTTCCCTTCTGCATGGACCTGTGTGGGCCTATTTCAGGAGAATAGGCCCTTGTTGGCAAACCCCAACCATTTCAGCTGTACAGTGGAGAGGTGGGTGTTTGATGTTTGACATTGCTTTGCCTATTAAACAAGGTCCTCACCTACCCACGTCAGGGACTGGTAGCTCCACTCAGGTCACCCAGCCACCCACCCACGACAGGGGTCCAAAGATAACGGGTACCTCCCAGTCCTTACAACCAAAAACTTTGGGTGCCCATGGTCACTCTGCAGAACCAACCCATCAGCGTGCTCTAGGGAACAGAGACGTGTTTTCCTCAGAGACACTTGGGAGTTGGTTCTCAGGCCCCTGCCTTGTTCAGAGTGTGACCACCTGCTGCAATCAGACATCAGTATATACGCCAATCACCCCTGCCCCTCTAAGACTGTAGGACAGAGCCTGTACCACACTTGAGGATCAGCTACCTGGAAACCTGAGCTGAACTCATAAAAGAAAACTGAATGGACTCCTAGACTGATATACCTGATAACAGCTCTAGCCAGCTGGGGACAGGACACCAGAGCTCCAAGGGTGAAAATAATCAAGCTAGCTCACTCAAGCAACTTATAGGGGTATACCAAAACAAAACAAAGCAAGCAGCTATGACACAGTAAGCAAGCATAAACTAATACAATAACTTATAGATGGCTCAGAGACAACAGTCAATATCAAGTCACAGAAAGAAACAGACCATGATCGCCTCTACAGGCTCTCAAAACAAAGAATCCAGGGATCTTCTAGATGAAAGTACATTCCTGGAATTACCAGAGCGAGAATACAAAAGTTTAATATACAGAACCCTTCAAGACATCAGGAAGGAAATGAGGCAATATACAGAACAAGCCAAGGAACACACAGATAAAGCAACTGAAGAAATTAGAAAGATTATTCAGGAACATAATGAAAAGTTTAATAAGCTGGAAAAATCCATAGACAGAGAGCAATCAGAAATTCAGAAGGTTAACAATAAAATTACAGAATTAGACAACTCAATAGAAAGTCAGAGGAGCAAAGCTGAGCAAGTAGAAGCTTGAATTTCTGAACTCGAAGATAAATCACTTGGCACTAATATACTTGAAGAAAAATCAGATAAAAGAATTTTAAAAAATGAAGAAACCTTAAGAATCATGTGGGACTCTATCAAGAGAATTAAACTACGAGTGATTGGAGTACCAGAACAGGGAGGGAGAACTGAAAATACAGAGAGAATTGTTGAAGATTTGTTGGCAGAAAACTTCCCTGATATTGTGAAAGATGAGAAGATATCTATCCAAGATGCTCACCGAACTCCACATAAGGTAGGCGTTAAAAGAAAGTTACCAAGACATATTATGATCAAACTTGCCAAAACCAAAGATAAAAAGAGAATTTTAAGAGCAGCGAGGGATAAACGGAAAGTCATCTACAAAGCAGAGCCAATAAGAATAAGCTCGGACTACTCGACAGAAACCATGCAGGCAAGAAGGCAATGGGATGACTTATATAAAAAACTGAAGGAAAAAATTGCCAGCCAGGAATCATATATCCAGTAAAACTGCCTCTCAAATATGAAGGTGAAATAAGGACATTTCCAGATACACAGAAGTTTAGGGGATTCATAAAAACCAAACCAAAACTACAAGAAATACTAAAGGGAGTTCTTTGATTAGAAAATCAATAATATCAGGTATCAACCCAAGACTAGAACACTGGGGAGAGCAATCAGAAGTCAATCCAGACAGGGAAATGCAAAAAAACAACATTCAAAACAGGGTAACAGCAATGTTATTATGTAAAAGAAGACAACGTTAAAACAATAAAGAGGGACTAAGAAATGTAGTCATAGATCTTCCATATGGAGAGGAAGATAAGGCAATAAAAAGAAATAAAAGTTAGGTTTAAATTTAGAAAAATAGGGGTAAATAACAAGGTAACCACAAAGGAGACAAACTATCATACACAGCAAAATAAAATACAAGAAAAAAATAGGGACAGCAGAAACAAAATAAACACCAATGAATACGAGGAAAGGACAATATATAAAGATAATCTACTCAACACTACCTACCCAAACTAACACAAAATTATGTTGAAAATCTGAACAGACCCATAACAAGAGAAGGGATTGAAAAGGTATTTTAAAAAAACTCCCAACAAAAAAAGCCGTGGCCCAGATGGCTTCGCTGGAGAATTCTACCAACCATTAATAGAAGAGTTTATATCAGTACTACTTAAACTGTTTCAGAACACAGAAAAGGAAGCAACACTTCCAAATTCATTCTTTGAAGCCGACATAACTGTGATACCAAAACCAGGCAAAGACACCACAAAAAAAGAAAATTACAGACCAATATTTCTCATGAATATAGATGCAAAAATTTTCAACAAAATTTTAGCCAAGAGAATGCAGCATCGTATCAAAAACATAATACACCACAACTAAGTAGGAGTCATACCAGGTATATAATGATGTTTCAACAATAGAAAATCAATCAACGTAATCCACCACATAAATGAGAGGAAAGAAAACAATCACCTGATTATTTCAATCGATGCAGGAGACATTTGGCAAAGTCCAACACCCATTCCTGATAAAAACTCTCAATAAAATAGGTATAGAAGGGAAATTTCTCAACATGATAAAAGGCATCTATCCAAAACCAATGGCCAACATCATTCTTAATGGAGAGAGGCTGAAAACCTTCCCCTTGAGAACAGCAACAAGATAAGGATTCCCTTTATCACCACTCCTATTTAGCATTGTGTTGGAAGTCCAGGCCAGAGTGATAGGCAAGAAACAGAAGTGAAGGGCATCCAAACTGGTAATGAAGAAGTTAAGCTGTCTCTATTTGCAGATGATACGATACTATACATAGAAAACCAAAGAGACCCCATGAGAAAACTACTGGAAATAATAGAAGATTCAGCAGAGTTGCAGGATACAAGAGAAACATAGAAAAATCAGTTGGATTCTTATAAATCAATAAAGAGAACAAGGAAATCAGCAAAACAATACCATTTATAATAGTTCCTAAAAAAAAAAAAAAATAAAATACTTGGGAATAAATCTAACCAGGGATGTAAAAGATCTATACAAAGAAAACTGCAAAGCACTACTGCAAGGAACCAAAAGAGATCTACATAAATGGAAAAGCATACCATGCTCATGGATAGAGAGACTCAACATTGTGAAAATGACAGTTATACCCAAAAAGATTTACAAATACAATGCAATACTGATCCAAATACCAACAACATTTTTAAAGACATGGAAAAACTCATTCACTTTATATGGAGAGGGAAGAAGCTCTGGACAAGTAAAGCACTATTGTAGAAGAAGAATAAAGTAGGAGGACTTGCACTACCTGATCTCAGAACCTACTACACCAGTAGTCAAAACAGCCTGGTACTGGTAGAACAGATACACTGACCAATGGAACAGAATTGAGAACACAGACGTAAATCCATCCACCTGTGGTCACCTGATCTTCGATAAGGGCCCAAGTCCATCAAACGGGGAAAAGACGGTCTTTTTAACAAACGATGCTGGCAAAACTGGATGTCCATCTGCAAAAAAGTGAAACAGGACCCATACCTCACACCATATAAAAAAAACTAACTCAAAATGGATCAAAGACCTAAATTTAAAGCCGAAAACTATGAAGTTCGTAGAAGGAAAAATAGGATCAATGCTAGAGGCCCTAATACATGGCATTAACAGGATACAAACCACAACCAACAACACACAAAATTCCAGAGGATAAGCTAGGTAACTGGGATCTTCTAAAAATTAAACACTTATGTTCATCAAAAGAGTTCACCAAAAGAGTAAAGAGAACCTACAGACTGGGAAAAAAATTTTGGCTATTACAAATTAGACAAAGGTCTAATCTCTAAAATCCATAAGAAAATCCAACACCTCTACAACAAAAAGACAAATAATCCAATTAAAAAAATGGGCAAAGGAAATGAACAGACACTTTACCAGAGAAGACATTCAAGTGGCCAACAGATACCTGAGGAAATGCTCATGATCTCTAACCATCAGAGAAATGCAAATCAAAACCACAATGAGATACCGTCTTACCCAGGCGTTACTGGCATGGATCCATATAACAGGAAATAAGAAATGCTGGGGAAGCTGTGGGGAGATCAGAACTCTTATGCACTTCTGGTGGAAATGCAAAATAATACGATCATTTTGGAAAATGACATGGTGCTTCCTTAGAAAGCTAGAAATAAAAATACCATATGCTCCAGCAATCCCACTCCTAGGAATATATACTACAGAAATGAGAGTCATCACACAAATAGACACTTGCACACCCATGTTCATTGCAGCATTGTTCCAAATAGCAAAAACATGGAAACAACCTAGATGCCCATCAACAGATGAATGGATAAACAAACTGTGGTACATGCATACAATGGTGTATTACACAACGATAAAGAACAATGCTGCATCTGTGAAGCATCTGATAACATGGATCAATCTGGAGGGCATTATGCTGAGTGAAATAAGTCAGTCACAAAAGGACAAATATTGAGACCACTAGAGTAAAAACTCATGAAAAGTTTTGCATACAGAAAGAAACAATCTTTGATGGTTACAAGGGAGGAGAGGGGTGGGGATGGAAAAACACTTAATAGACAATAGGTGAGTGGTAACTTTGGTGAAGGGTAAGACAGTACACAATACTAGGGAAGCCAGCACAACCCGTACAAGGCAAGGTCATGGAAACTCCATAGACACATCCAAACTCCCTGAGGGGCTGAATTGCTGGGCTGAGGGCTGTGAGGACCACAGCCTCAGGGAACATCTAACCCAGTTGGCATAACGTAGTTTATAAAGAAAATGTTCTATATTCTACTTTGGTGAGTAGCGTCTGGGGCCTTAAAAGCCTGTGAGCAGCCATCTAGGATACTCCACTGGTCTTATCCCTTCGGGAGCAAGCAAGAATGCAGAAAACTGAAGACACAAGGGAAAGATTAGTCCAAAGGACTAATGGATCACATCTACCACGGTCTCCACCAGACTGAGCCAGTACAACTAGATGGTGCCTGGCTACCACCACTGACTGCTCTGACAGGGATCACAATAGAGGGTCCTGGACAGAAGTGGAGAAAAATGTAAAACAAAATTTTTAACTAAAAAAGAAAGACCAGACTTACTGGCCTGACAGAGACTGGAGAAACCCTGAAAGTATGGCCCCGGACACGCCTTCAGCTCAGTAATGAATTCACTCCTGAGGTTCACCCTTCAGCCAAAGATTGAACAGGCCCATGAAACAAAACAAGACTAAAGGGGTGCACCAGCCCTGGGGCAGGGACTGGAAGGTAGGAGGGAAAAGGAAAGCTGATATAGGGAACCCAGGGCTGAGAAGGGAGAGGGTGGACATGTCATGGGTTTGTTAACCAATGTCATAGAACAATGTGTTTATTAATTATCTGATGAGAAACTAGTTTGCTCTGCATCTAAAGTACAATAAAAAAAAAAAAATGAACTAATGACACCATCACATGAATAGATTCAATTTTGTCAGGGTTGTTAAGGGAACTGAACAAGGTTGCTCTGTGGGCTGAGAGTTGAGTGCAACACACAGGAGTGGAATATTTCTTTCCCCCTAGACAGGTATCCTTGCTTCAGTGTGCAACTATGAAGGAGAACTGGGCCGTAGTGGAACTCTGCCAACAATGGTGATGAAGTCTGATGGTTAATGTTGTGCGTCAACTTGGCTGGGCCATGATTCTCAGTGGTTTGGCAGTTACGATGTAATTTGGCAGTTAGGTAATGATGTAATCAACTCCATGATTACATCTGCTATGAGCATCCAATGAGTTGAAAAGGAATTTCCTTGTGGGTGTGGCCTGCTTCCAGTGTGTAAATGGATATTCCAGTAAAGCTCTCTCTCTTGATCTTGTATCTGTTCATCATCGTCTGACCTCTGGCTCTTGGGGCTTGAGCTAGCAGCTTACCTGCTGATCTTGGTGTTCACTGGCCTCCACAGCCTGTGAGCTAGTGGCCTGCTGTCTGACCTGCTGATCTAGGACTTGTCAGCCCTCGCAGCTCTGTGAGTTAGGAGAAGCTTCCAATTTGAAACCTGACTTATGAACTTGGGGCTTGCCAGCCTCTACAACCATGTGAGCCATTTCCTCGAGATAAATCTCTCTCTCACTATCTCTTTCTCTATATATACACTTCACTGGTTTTGCTTCTCTAAAGAACCCAGCCTAGACATGCAGGAACAACAAGTCTGGCCCCTACAGTTGGCCTGACTGTATAGAGGGACACCATGAGGAGCCAGGAGCCATTGTCAACAAAGCCAATTGCCATCAAGTCGATTCTGACTCATAACTACACCATATGTGCCAGAGTAGAGCTCTGTTCCATAGTTTTTAATGGCTGATTTTTCTGGTAGATTGCCAGTCCTTTCTTCTTAGGTGCCTCTGGGTAGACTCAAACCCCCAGCTTTTCTATTGGCAACCACCCAAAGACTCCTAAGTTAGGAGCTAATGACTTCAGCGGAGGCTGGGGCACTAGAGATTTTTCTCAATGGGACTCTTCCCCCTACCTTAGTACACACTCTTCACATTGGCCTTGGTGTCCTTCAAGCATACCAGCTTGTTCCCACCTTAGGGACTTATTGCAACTCTGTCCAGAACTTCTGGAGAAGTTCTTCTTGGCCTTCAGGTCTTAGCTTCGACATCCTCTCTTTAGGGAGGCACCGTCTAATCAAATCAGTAGGCTGCCTCCAAAGCCCACGCACCAGTTGCTCTCAGCTATATGACCCTGCTTTATATTTCCACCACGCTAAACGTATCTTGTTGCATGTTTGTTGATATATGCCCATTATCTCTCCTCCTTTATTGGAATGTGGGCTCCACTGTTTCAGAGACCTCATTTGTTTTTACTCAGTGCCATAGCCCAGCATTCAGAATAGTGTGTCATTTAGAAAATGCTTAATAAATACTTGTTCAACAAATGAACAAATGAATGAACGGCTGAAACATGAGTGTTGTTATCATATTATGATCTTATTGTGCTGCTATGCCTTCAATGGCTGAAGGAAATGTGGCTGAGGAGTTCCTGGGTGGTGCAAGTAGTTAAGGTGCTTGACTGCTATCTGAAAAGTTGGAGGTTTGAGTCTACCCAGAGATACCTCAGAAGAATGGCCTGGTGATCTACTTCTGAAAAATCAACCACTGAAAACCCTATGGAGCATGGTTCTACTCGGACATGCATGGGGTCATCATGAGTGGGAATCGACTCAATGACAACTGGTTTTTTAGATGACTAAGGTTCTGACAATCTACTTAGAAGATGATTGAGAGGAAGAAAAGAATAATCAGGTAGGGCACCTTCTGTGGGCCAAATCATTGCACATACTAAATCATGTAACCACTGCAGTGCCTCTGTGAGTGGGTGATGTCCTCCCATTTTGCAGATGAAGTAATGTAGGCTTAAGGCTACATAGCTAGTAAGTGTAGAGAGCAGAGGCGTGCACTGGTGTCTGACTCCAACGCCCAGGCTTTTTCAGTGCAGATGGAAGACTAGAGACAGGGCCAAGTACAGTTCTAAGTATTTCTATTATTGTCCTTGGGCACAGAAAGGTTTGGCAATTTGCAGAAAGTCACTTAGCTAGGAAGTGGCAGGCTAGTGCAAGAGTCCATGCTCCTAATCAGTGGACTGTAGTGCTGTTACCAGACAAGGGAAGGAGGAAAGTCTTTGGAGGAGGTGACAGTGAATTGGGGACTATCAGGTGGGGATGATGGGAAGGGCTGTCCAAGAAGATGTTATCTGCCTGAGCCAAAGCCTGCTCTGTTCTCTGCCTCCTGACATTCTTACCGAGCTGCCGAAAATCCATATATTCTTGGAAATGTTGCTGCCTCTGATTTCTGGGTAAACAACACGGTGGACACGACAGTTAACAGGATTCATGCGGGCTGTTGCTTCTTCTTGAGTCATTCAATCTCTGCTGTCTCAGAGACAGCTCATGGAGCTCCAGGTGCTTGCCATCTGAAATGTGCATGGCCAGTTGGGTCAGCCTGGAGGCTCTGCCCTATGAAGGATGGACGCGGTGCCCACTGAGTGGGTGCTGGTTTGAGCACCCATTTGCATTTCATCTCTAACAAATAGCCTCACAGCAGCCTCTGGTTGCTGATGGGTTCACACCCAATTGCCATGTAATCACATCTAATACTATCAAGATCTGCTCAAAATAGCCATAATTGGTGGTTTTTATCCAAATCAATAAAGACAGCTTCTACATATTGATTATCATCCAAGGTATAAAATCATCATCGGTTACCTGGAAAAGAGAAGCTAGCTGCCAAGGGAAAAGGTCAGATATTCCATTTGAACAAGGGAGGGAACAAGGAGGCAGAACCGGTGAATTTTAAGGTAATAGTATCAAATTACCTGAAAATGCACACAGTATATTCTTGTAATTTGCAACAACAGAGAGCCCAGAAATAGGTCAATCATTTAAGTGAGTCTTCTAGTCTTCTCTCAGCAACGCACTGAGCTAGCTTGCATTAGCAGTCTTAAAGGGGCTAGAGCCAACCAAGATGGAGAGAGGCACAGTGCTCTTTCTCCCTGCTTTTTACAGCTTAACAGGAGTAAGATGTCAAAGAGAAGGCTCAGACAATTAATGATCAACGGAGATGCTCAGCCACTGTCATCAGTGATCGTGGGAGAGGACACAAAGAGGGGGTGAAGAGACAGCTCCATCTGAGAGCTGAGGATGTGGAGAGTGGAGGAGTTCACAGCCAAAATGAATTGAGAGGCATTTTCCACAGTGGCTTTGTAATAAAGACCCAGCTCAAATCTAAATATTACATTTCTAACCATAGACTTTAAAATGAACTTCTGTTATTTATTGCAAGATGAAGCTCATTCTATTCTTCTAGCAAATATTAAAACAAAAATTACATAAAACCATTCAACACCATTAATGGAAAATACAACAAAAAAAACAATCCACTCACAATCTTGCTATTCCAGTATGTTAAAGCCAGTCTTGGGCAATTACTGAACTCTGTTTCCCCTTGTGTAAATGGAGATGGCAGCGGTGACAGTATCTACCGTACAGAGTTTCCATAAGGAATTAAAAAAAAAAAAAAAGTACCTCACATGAAACCTAGGGCGTTGTAGGAATTCAACAGATAACTACAGAATGTGACTTTTTAAAAAACTCTGTTTATGAATGTTCTCTTACAGTCCTTATCCAAATTGTTTTTATATAGTTAAGATATTACAAGGAGCCCTGGTGGCACAGTGGTTAAGCACTTGGCTGTTAACTGAATGGTCCACTGTTCAAATCCAGCAGGTGCCCCGTGGAAGAAAGATGTGGCAGTCTGCTTCTGTAAAGATTACAGCCTTGGAAACCCTATAGGGCAGTTTTAATCTGTCCTACAGGGTTGCTATGAATTGGAATCAGCTTGACGGCAATGGGTCTATGAACTGTCACAGAACTATAATTTAGTATCTCCTTTATCTTTTTTTTTCTAGTTCTTTTTTCATAAACATGTCATTTTAAGAGCTGCGTAAAACTCTGAATGGATATTCACTTAGTTCATCTTCTATTGTTTGTATCTTTCTATTATAAACAATATTTCAAATGAATACTTCTCATAGGCAAATTATTCTCTCTTGGATTATTTTCTCAAGACAATGTGGGGAAACGGGTTTTTAGGTAAAAGGTATTGTGGTGCCATAGTCAATGGAAGTAGAAAGGCTTAACCTGGCAGAGAAACATATATATATTTTTTTCACTAGAGGGGTAACAGTCAAAAGACAAGGTTAGTTTGTGATGTACGTGTAATAGGTAGAAAAATCGGTACAGTTTCCATTTTACAGATGAAAAAGTTGACAATTTAGAGAGAGGATAATTAAGAATAGACAAATTAAATAGGCAAGAATGGACTTATAGTCTTCATCTTCCATAGACATTTATTGGGGAAAAGTAGTATTGCTGACTATGTTCCTGCATGTTCCGGTCTAGACTGCCACATCATGACAACAGAGGAGAGACCAAGTTGCTGAAGACAGATAGAAGGAACATGGGTATGTAGCTTGACAGAATAGAGTCTGTAAATGACTGACCAATTATGGCACACCCATTAATGACCTTCAGGTATACATCTCTTAAAGACTAGAACTTTATTCTAGTAGTATCATTTAATGTGATGGTTGAATAGGATTTCCAGCCAGGTAAAGACTTTGACTTCCATTTTTCCTTTCATGGTGGGGAGAGGGAGTCGATTTTAACCTTCACCAGCTGGATTTAACTTAATTATTGCAATTATAATTTTGAATGAGCCCCTAGAGGGAATTTGGTTTGTGAATAATGACTATATTTTTAACACATCAGAGTGGCAAGTACTAAACATAATAAAATTAACAGAATAACGTACCCGAATAAAATAGAATCACCAAAGTCTAGTTTTTTGCTATTGCCCTTCACAGCTATGGATTCAATTAGGTTTGTTTAAAAAAAAACTAAAGTGTTCCTAGATAGCAGTGTTCAGCGTGAATCTGGAAATGCTGTAGTCTTCCAAATATATGAGTACTAAGAAATAGGAAAGAGCTGAAGCTGCTGAATTGATGTTCCTAGGCTCACGTTTCCATCCTTAGTCCCTACCTCTTCTGACTCCAGACACTTTCCCTAGATTATGGAATCTACTCCTATGACTTTAATGACATTCTCTATATAGATGATTCTACTAGCCACGATCCAAGGCCAAGACCTCTCTCAAGCTCCAGACTAATGGAGATGGCTATCTACCTGCCATCCTCAATTGGATATCCCTTGTTGTTGTTAGGTGTTGATATACCTTAGGTACCTGTAATTCAACATGTCCAAATTGAACTTTTTGTCCTCCTCTGTATCTTATCTCCCACCCCACCACCAACTGCATTCCATCTTGCTTCTCCTTCTGTATCTGAAGTTTCTGTGAGTGACTCATTTTAAAGAGGTCTTTTCTATCAGATTTGCCCAATTCAATACATCATTTGATTTTTTGACTGCTGCTTTCATGAGTGTTGATTGTGGATCCAAGTAAGATGAAATCCTTGACAACTTCAATTTTTTCTCCATTTATCATGATGTTGCATATTGGTCCATTTGTGAGGTTTTTGTTTTCTTTATGTTGAGGTGAGCAGAAGGTCTGAAAAAGAGGAAGACCCTCAACAAGATGGATTGACACAGTGGGCAACAATGGGCTCAAATATAGCAGTGATTGTGAGTGTGTTCTATTATACACAGGGTTGCTATGAGTTAGAACCGAATCAAAGGCCCCTAGTAACATCAACATGAGTGGCTCCACCATTCACTCAGGCACCCAACCAGACCAGGGATTTATCTTTTTCTCCTTCCTAACTCTATATCCCTTATTCAACCAATCGTCAAATTTATCTGCTTTAACTTTCTAATTATTACTGTGATTATCTCCCTTTTCTCAATCTTTATGATATCTGTCCTGGTTCATTCCCTCCATAGCTTCTTCAATGATCTCTCTGTCTCCAGTCTCGACTCCCCTTCAATCTGTCTTCACTTTGCTGCCAAAACTAATATTCTAATAAACGAATGTGACCATGCCACTTCCTTGCTTAAAATTTTTAAATGATTTAATGTGGTGTACTAGGAAGTCAGCAAGCAGAGAAAGAGGCAGAAAGAGATGGATAGAGAGTCCCTGGGTAGCACAAATGGTTGAGCATTTAATCTAACCAAAAGATTAAGAATTTGAATCTATCTAAAGGTGCCTTGGAAGAAAGTTCTGGTAATTTACTTCCTAAAGATCCTAGCCATTGAAAACCCTATTGAGCGCAGTTCTACTCTGAAGCACATGTGTCTCCATGAGTTGGAATGGCTCTACAGCAAATGGTTTGGTTTTATTTACATATGAAATGAATGAATGAGTATAAGATACAGACCAAACTCATTAGTGATGGCTCATAAGACCTTTAATCAATCACCCGCCTCTGCCTACATTTCTAGGCAAGTTTTCTGTAATTTGTAGACTACTACTTTATATAATAACAATTCTACAAATATACCATATTGTTTCACGTCTCTGGACAGGCCCGAAAAGCTCTTTCAATTTTATTTCTTTAGATAACTTTTAGAATTCCTTGAGGACTCAGTTTATGTCATTTCCTCTGGCTTATCATTTCTAATTCATTTTTCCTCAAATATTTAATTAGCCTACTAAGTGTCAGGGCAGCGTTAGGCATGGAGACACAATAGAAAATTAGACCATCTCTGCTTTCAAGGTAGTTGAGACAGACCAGAAACAAATAGGTATTATTCATTGAAAGAAGGACTATAATAGAAGAGAAAAGCAAGGTGAATGGGAAAGAAAGAAAAATGAATCAACCCTACACACGGAGATTAGAGGATTGGGAGAAATGAATCAAAAACATGAGAATATGAAAGGGACAGCAAAATTGGTTTGGGTCTGGAGATGGTAAGGGTGCCAAGAGTTGAGAACAAATTATGGAAAGTTTTGTATGATTCTCTGAGGCTTTCTTTTCAGGTTGATGTTTGAAAATTTATTTTATAGGTAATGGAGAACCAATGAAGACAATGATGCAAATTTGAACTGTTTTAGAAATCTCACTTGGTAGTTGGGTAGGAGTGGATCAGAACTGGGGAAGCATGAGGCTGGTTGACTACTAGGCTGTGGGTATAGTCCAGTTTGGTCCAACACAATGGCAGGGCGGTTGTAGAAGATGAAACAGATTTGAAAGATATTTAGCAGAGAAAATTGGCAGGATTTGTTGACTTGATTGGATGTGGGAATGAGTGACACTGCCAAATTGCTTCAATTGCTTCTTTCCTTATACCGTGTGCAACTAACTGAGCTCATGCCTGAAAGTTCAAAGAAAGACAAACCAAAGAAGTGAGACAGACAGTAATGCATTTCCTTCCAATTCATAATCTAATGCTTTAATATTAAGGAACAACTGGAATTTATTAAAATTGATTATGCATAAAGCTCAAAGACAAATGAAACAGAACTGTTAAAGGAAGTCACAGATATACTTTTTAAAAAAAAAAAAAAGGCCTCAGTGAATTTGCTTATTTGTGGAGACAGCAAAGGAAGAATTGTCTTCCTCCTTCCCTTCCTGTCTCCCACCCTTCATTCCTTTTTTCTCCCTTCGACAAATAATTACTGAGCCCCAGCTTTGAGCTAGGTGCTCCATTAAGTGCTAGAGATACGTAGATAAAAAGAAAACAAATCTCTCTATTAAATAACTTATGACTTATTAAAGGAGAGAGATGTGTAAACCTAAAATCACAGTCTAGTGTACTCAGAGCTGTTGGCACCCAAGGATGACTGGCAATGTTCTTGAAGGTATTCGAAAGAACTTCCCAGAAGTGGTGATTCTTGAGCTGATCTTGCAAGAGGTCAGGTAGAGCTCAAAGACCTGGAGTATGGGAGAATGTAGTATCTTCAGGCAAATGCAAACAGCTATCTATCTGCGGGGTAGTCGTCTGACTGCTGACTACTGGCTGCTGAGTTAGGCTACCTAAAGGCAGAAAGAAGCCAGGCCTGGAGGATGGAAGGGGAGCCTGGCTGCCTTATCTTCAAAAGCCTGACTTCTTGCCACTGGAATTACAAGTGTGATCTATGACACCAGAGAACTTTTGATTCCAGAGAGGAGAGAGGATTTTCCAGACTGTTTTCTTATCATGGAGCCTTCAAAATATCCTAGTAAGATTACAGTTAGAGAAATTAAACTCAGAGATCTTTACTGGGCAACAAGTTCTAATCACAGTTTTTTAAACTCTTGGGTTCGACTGTGGAAAATTGTGCAAGCTTCTTCAAGGCTCTGGGCTTTAGCTTCTCTATGAGCTGACATCACACAGTGGAAAGACTATAGAATTTGAATATGGGTCACTGCTCAGTGACTCACTGGCTGAGTCACCTGAGATCAGTTGTTTCATTTTTCTGAGCCTCCTTTGAATTCCTGAGAAGTTCTCACACTCAGCCCTCAGTTAAGCTTCCTTCAAGAAAGCTGCAGCTGAAGAAAAGACCAAGCAGGTCTTTGGTCAAGGCCACATGGACAGTTGTGGCTTGTCTTTTGTTCCACCCTGGACAGCGTTCTCCATTCAGCCCCAGAGTTTAAAGCTTTCCCCCTTTAAGTAACAAGATAGGTTCATGGGCATTCCATGTGTTGTGCTGTATTTCTTTTTCCCTAAATTTTATTTAGTTTGTTGTTGTTATTGACGATATACACAGCAAAACATACACCAATTCAACAGTTTCTACCTCTACAATTTAGTGACATTGATTATATTCTTTGAATTGTGCAATCATTCTCACCCTCCCTTTCTAGGTTGTTCCTTCCTCATTAACTAACCTCACCTCCCCCTAAGGTTCCTACCTAATCTTTTGAGTTGCTGTTGTCAATTTGATCTCATGTAGATAGTTCTTAAAAGACCTTAATGCTCAAGGCAGACTTTTTTTTTTTTTTTTACAAGTGAGCTATTGCTTTGTTTTAAGATGACTTCAGGGGATATTTTTGGTTTAAGGTTTAAAGATTATCTCGCAGTAATAGTTTCAGGGGTCATCCACCCTCCAGAGCTCCAGAAAGTCTAGATTCCATGAAAATTTGAAACTCTGGCTTGCATTTTTCCCCTTTTGGTCAGGATTCTTCTATGGAATCCTTGATTGAAATATTCAGTAATGGTAGCCAGACATCATCAAGTTCTTCAGGTCTTATGGTAAAGGAGGCAGTTTTTCGTGTAGGCAATAAGCCACACATTCCATATCCTCCTCCTATTCCTGACTCCCCTTCTTTCTCTGTAGCTCCAGGTAACTAGAGACCAATTGTTGTGCCGTGGATGGCTGCTTGCAAGCCTTTAAGACCTCAGGCGCTACGCAATGAATTAGGAGGTAAAACAGAAGCACTAAACATGTTATTAGGCCAGTTAACTGGGATGTCCCATGAAACCATGACCCTAAACCTCTAAACCAAGGAACTAAATTCCATGAGGTGTTTGGTTGTACATAAGCAATCTTTTTTTTTCTGGTTGTTGTTGTAAATATATCTCTCACACAACTTTTGCCAATTCAACTTTTTACAGGTGCACAACTTACTGACAGCAATTGCAATAATTGGCTGTGCAACTCTACCTTTAATCAATGTGATTTTTCCATCACCATTAACTCCCACTTTTCCCACTCCTGGTAACCACTAATAAACTTTGGTCCCTATGCATTTGCTTTTTCTTGTCTTTTTATGTAAGTGAGACTATACAATATTTGTCTTTTTGTGATTGGCTTATTTTACTCAGCATAACATCTTCAAGCTCTGTCTGTACTGTAGCATGTATTAAGACTTCATTTCTTCTACTGGCTGAGTAATATTCCATCGTATTTATGTACCGGAAACCCTGGTGGAGTAGTGGTTAAATGCTACGGCTGCTAACCAAAGGGTCCGCAGTTCAAATCCGCCAGGTGCTGCTTGGAAACTCTGTGGGGCAGTTCTACTCTGTCCTATAGGGTCGCTATGAGTCGAAATCGACTCGACAGCGCTGGGTTTGGTTTTTTTGGTATATATGTACCACATTTTGTTTATCCATTCATCTGTTGATGGGCATTTAGGTTGTTTCCACCTTTTGACTATCACACATAGTGCTGCAATGAACATTGGTTTACAGGTCTCTGTTTGAGTCTCTGCTTTCAAGTCTTTTGGGTATAAAGCTGGGAGTGGAGTTGCTGGGTCATGTGCTAGTTCTATTTTTAGTTTTTTGAGGAACCACCACACTGTTTTCCACAATGCTATATACCATTTTGCATTCTCACCAGCAATAGATAAGGGTTCCAATTTCCTCACATCCTCGACAACATTTGCTATTTTCTTTTTGTTTAATTTTAGCCATCCTAGTTTCTAGTGTGAGTGAAATGACATCTCATTTTGTTTTTGATTTGCTTCTCTCTGATGGCTAATGACTTTGAGCATCTTTTTATGTCCTTGGTGTGTATTTTATCTTTGAGTAAAAGAAAAATGATGGAGTGGAGGGTTGTTTGTAACTCATTTTGACTGATACTGCTGCACCTAATACAATCTTTAGCTCCTTTACTTGTTTAGAAGCTAGCAAAGAGCAGCGATCCTACAAAACATTCCCCATCTATTGTAGGACAAGATGAACAGAGAAAGAATTTTTCCACATAGTAGCAATGATTACGCTTTGTATATATATATAGAGCCTGTCTCTGGAGTTCCTCAGAGAGACTTAGGGAATATTTTTTCATTCTTCACTTCAAGAAGTCTGTGAGGCAGGTGGAAGAGAATCTACTGCCATGTAAAGATGCAGACAATGAGGCACATAGCTAGCCTCCTGATTTCCTGAAACTTTTTCCAGACAACAGTTTCATTGCTAAAGCCAAGGTCGCCCCTCTCCCAGGCACTGGAGAACAGTACTGATTTGTTGAGTCCCTCTACTTTGAACTGTTTGGCAGCTGTTTGGTGAAAAGAAAAGGCAAGGGAAGATCCTTGCTCTTAAGTTTGTTAAAATTTCAAAGTCTATATTGAGCATATTAGAAGAGATTTATAAATATGGAAAGGAGAAGTCTAAAAGAAACCTGAGGTGTTAGGTTGGAATTGGAGATATAGGACTAAACTCATAGCTTTATTTTAAAATATATATACATATACATAGAAATAGACATAGATGTATGCATGTATATGCATGTGTGTTAATATATGTATATACATGCATATATTTCTTACTTCTTTCTCTGAAAGGGCCTAGAAGCAATGATATTCCAGTAGCAATGAGCATACCAAGTTCCCATATTTAGCATTCCAAATAGAATTTTCCACTAAAAGGAACCAAGGCCCCTTGGGAAAGATGGTTGAGTCCAAGACTGAGTTAGGAAAAGTGTAAGTTGATCCCCAAACATCTTTTGCCATCAGAAAGTAAGAAATGCTCAAAGAATATGGTGACAAGTCAAAGGGAAATAAGGGCCAGGTTAAAGGGGATCCTGCTGCCAAATTTGGGACAATTTGAGCATCAAAATAAATGATGATTGCAACATATTACTGGAAGTCCCTGGGTGATGCAAGTGGTTAATACTCTCAGCTGCTAACCAAAAGATTGGAGGTTCGAGACCACCCAGAGGCACCTCAGAAGAAACACCTGGTGATCTACTTGTGAAAAATCAGTTATTGAAAACCCTATGGAACACAGTTCTACTCTGACATGTGTGGGGTTGCCATGAGTTGGAGGTTACCCAACAGCAACGTTTTCTTTTCTTTTTAACAGATTACCACCTGTTGCATAAGATAGGGATCCTTGGCCCATACTAAAACAAACAAACAAACCAGGGAGGAAAAATTCTTCCTTACAGTGAAATGAGAAATAATAAATGCAGGAGAAATGGTGAAGACAGAAAATCGTCATTTGAGAACAATGATGGTGGTGACTGATACAGGCAGGAAGTATCAATGGATGCTAAAGCTATTGGGTACAGGTTTGGTATAATACAGAATATTGGCATAATTTGGAATATCTTACCTGAAAGTATTTATGAGTTACAAAGTAAAAGTAGGAACTTTAGAGTGGAGAAACCTGGCAAGAAGCAATTTGACGAAGGGATCAAGGTTTGGCATCACCAGGGTTGAATAGGGTGATGGTGGTGCCTCCTGGCATGCACTGAGAAAAGAAGAGTATCTCTTCTGTGATATTCCCATCAAGAGTACATGGTCTGGGCCTGGTCATGAGAACACGATGTTCACTCTCAGCTTACCTCTCTCCAGTGCTCACTATAGTCAATAGGCTTAAGAAGCCCAGGGGGAAAAAAAGACTTTCTTATTCCCAACAGTTCCGATGAAAACCCACTGGTCTAGCTTCAGGCATTGTTCTAGCTTCAGTCACAAGCCCAAGTCAGAATCCATTGTGGTAAAGAGGAAAGAATGATATAATCACTAGGTCTTGCTATGGGTTGTCCCCTAGGCTGTGGGGATTACCGCCTCCTAGAACCCAAAGCAGCCCTGGTGGTATAGTGGTTAAAGAGCTTGACTGTTAACCAAAACATCGGCAGTTTGAATCCACCAGCCTCTCCTTGGAAACCGTATGGGACAGTTCTACACTGTCCTGTAGGGTCACTATGAGTCAGAATCGACTCAACAGCAACAGGTTGGTTTGTTTGTTTTCGGTTAGAACCACAAAGAAAGGAGCCCTGGTGGTGCAGTGGTTAAGTACTTGGCTGGTAACTGAAAGGTCTGCGATTCTAGCCCACCAGGTACGCTGCAGGAGAAAGACAGGGCAGTTTGCTTCCATAAAGATTTACAACCTTGGAAACCCTATGGGGCAGCTCTATTCTGTCCTATAAGGTTCTTATGACCACAAAGACTGAGGATTGAAGAACAACAGTTTCCCAAAGGAAAATTCAAGTACTGTTACCAGAAGAAGAAATGGACACAGGGCAATCTAATCCTGCCTGTTCTAGGGAGTGTTTTGGGGAAGACCAAGTAGTCTCAATTGACTCTAACATGGACAATGTTAAAGAGGAGTATGGGAGATAAAGTGGAGTAGCCAATTTGTGCTGTTTGTTTGTAAGGTCTTAAATGCCAAAGTAAGGCCATGATTCTTATTTGATAGCTTAAAGCAGGGGTTAGCAAACTTTTTATGCAAGGTGTCGGATAGTAAATATTTCAGATCTGCATGGGCCAGATGGTTGCTATGGCAACTACTCACCTCTGCTCTTGTTGCTTGAAAGAAGTCACAGACAATACAAAACAAATGCACATGGTTGTGTTCCAATAAAACTTTATTTGCATAATGAGGCAGCAGACTGGATTTGGCCCATGGGCTTTAGTTTGTTGATCCTTGTGTTAGGGAAGCCATAGTAGGCTTTGAGCCTACAAACGATATCACCAGAATTATGCCTTGAGATGATACATCCAGAGAATGGGTGGAGAATGAATGAGAGGAAATAGACTGAAGCTGTAAACGAAACTAGGAAGCTATTTGCAAAGGTCCAGAAATTTGCACTGGGAGGAAACCAGTACAGATTTTATAAGCCAAATGTACCTGGGAGTTTGGCTTCATAGACATTAGCTGGCACACAGCTGGGTCTGTCTGTCCTTAGCTGACCTGGGTCCACACCTCTGAAATTCTGTGTCCGAGTTTGTAAATCATCTTGGAAGCCTGATTATTCCTTTTCTTTGCTCTATACTGTTTTTGATTTTGGGAACTAAGTCTGCACTATTTGTATGAGGGAAAAAATCAATACAGAGAGAAAGTTTAATAAAAAAAAAAAAATACATTCTCCATTGACTTTAATTAACTTGGCCTTAGGTTTACAACTCTGGCAAGTGTGGAAAATGAAAAAAAAAAAATCAAACCTTACACTTCGCACTATACACTTAGCTTTTTAAGAATAAAATCTCAAATTGAAATTCATTTGTATTCAGCAACTTACTTTGCTGTAACAAGTTAAAGAAAAAGAATAAGAAAGCAAAGGAAAAAAAAATCCCTTGTAGGATATGACGGGTGAGTCCTTCTAACTCCAGTGCTAAATGATTGAGCGCCAGAATCAGGCTGATGACTTAGCAATGTGATAGAACCCTTGTGTGTTCTCCAGACTTAGATCATCATGGCTTTGGTGTCTTTTCTGGTCTCATGACGTTGAAAACTGCCTGCATTTTCTTGTTCCTTCAACCCCGGTGCTTTCTGCCTCAGGGTGGGGTTCTCCTGGGAAGAAGACTTCCCAGCTGGGCAGGAGGAATGCTGTGGGTACCTGCCTCTTGCCGGGGCCTGCAGAGAAAGCCCACGAATGAGTGAGCAGTTCATGTAATTACACACCATGAGATGTTCCTATCCTTTGAAAAGATGCACGACTAGTTGTACACGTGTACGTTAATGTAGCATGTATGCATGCCCCATATACACACGTTTGTGCACACACATATGGGTGCCACACATATTTCATAAAGTTAGCTATGCATTCAAATTGCAAAATGTATGCATGAATGAGTAACACCTCTATTACTGGAGGTGTAGCATATAATCACCATAACCACACAAACTAGGTCTCACAAATATGTATACATATGTATATACACTGTTTATATTTCTCTGTATGTATATAACAGATATTTAGACCATAAAAATGCATGTAAGACTAAAAATACAAACATATGCATGTAGGTATACTCCATATACTTGTATAGCACCTATGCATAATATTCATATACATTATATGACCTGGTCCCCATCATCTCTGTGACTACATTCCCAGTTAATCCACTACTCTCCCCTCCATTACTGTGTTCTAAGCCACTCTTGGTTGCTCTGTAAATGCCAGATACATTCCCACCTCTGAGTCTTTGTATAGGCTGTTCCCTTTAATTAGAATAGTCTTCTAGCAGGTCTCTATGTAGTTCATTCCCTTGCTTCCTACATGAATATCAGTGTCTCAATGAAATCTACAGGAGGACTCTGTTTAAAACTGCACCACTCCAGCCCGTCCATATTCCTGATTCATCTTACCCCATTCTAGCACTTATAGTTGTCTAATATATAATTTATTTATTGTGTTTACTTTTTATCATATTCTATCCTCCTTCTCCCCCTCCCCCACTCTAAGATAGGCTCTAGAGGACAGTAATATTTGTCTGGTTTGTTCACTGATGTATCCTAAGAATCTGAAACAGAGCTTGATTCATAGAAGATATTTGGTATATATTTATTGAATAAATGAATGAATGGATATACTCATATATAAATATGTACATATTCCAAAATCTAGGTATGTATTTGTTTGCTGGACTATAGCCATATATCAAAAGTGACAATATACATCTCTGTAGACGTATTTTCTGTGTACTCTAAACATACAGGTGCATATTTAAGGAAACCAAGACAGTTGGTAAAGACGTGTGTGTATGTGTGTGTGTGCGCGTGTGTGTGTGTTACTGAAATCATTTACTCCTGTTGAATGTGCTCAGCTAATCACATTAGGATGTAGAAGGAATTAGATCTAAGTGACCCCCTAAGCTTCCCTGCTGTAGGGACCTATCATCATGCTACACAGAGAGAAGTTCAGTGCAACAAGAAGTTTTTTTTTGTGGGGGGAGGGAAAAAAACCACACTGGACACTGAGAAATATAATTTGGACTGTAAGTAATATGCTGCTTTCTAGAACAGAAAGTTCAGGAATTAACTCTACCCTCTGTTAAAAGTGGTAATAAACTAGCACACAATCTCAACTTGGAAAATTTTGCTATAAACTGAGGTAGAGGGATGAGGCAGCAGTTTTTACTCCTTTGGATCTGGGTTCAAACATGCCTCTGTCTCAAAATCTGTCAGGCTCATCCTGAGGAAGATGAGCTAGATTTAACTGCTGTTATTAGTCTTCTGGAAAACCTGATGGCATACTGCTTAAGAACTATGGCTGCTAACCAAAAGGTCAGCAGTTCAAATCCACCAGGCATTCCTTGGAAACTGTATGAGGCAGTTCTATTCTGTCCTATAGGGTCGCTATGAGTCAGAATCGACTCAACAGCAATGGGTATTAGTCTTCTAGGGCTGCCATAATAAGGTATCACACACTGGGTGGTTTACAAGAGAAATGTATTTTCTCACAGCTCTGGAGACTAGAAGTCTGAATTTAGTGTGTCAGCAGGGTCATGGTCTCCCTGAAGACACTAGGGGAAGATCCTTTCTTGTTTCCCCAGCTTTACTGGTAGCCACATGCATTCCTTGGATTGCAGTTGCAGCATCAAATGGCAGTCTTCCCTCTGCATAGCACCATCTGTGTTTCTGCTTCTCTTTTATAAGGACAGCACTCAGAGGGATTAGGACTTACTCTAGTCCATTATAGAGTCCCTGGGTGGTGCAAAAAGTTAATGCACTCATTGCTAACTGAAAGGTTGGAGGTTTGAGTCCACCCAGAGGCTCCTCAGAAGACATGCTTGGCAGTCTACTTCTTAAAAATCAGTCTTGAAAACCCTGTAGATCATAATTTTCCTCTGACACCCATGGGGTCTCTATGAGTTGACCCTGGCTCTACAACAACTGTTGTTTTTCTACTCCAGTGTGACCTCATATTAACTTAACTGATAACATCTTCAAAGGCCTTATTTCCAATCAAGGTCACATTTATAGGTACCTGGGTTTAGGACTTCAACATACCTTTTGGGGCCGGGGGACACAATTCAACCAAATACCTGAGAAGTTTGGTGTCAGAAGCCACAATTTTTGGAGAAAACATAAAAAGTCACATACCTCCCTTCTCTACTTTCCCCTTTTCTCTCTCTATCTGTTTGGTTCTCTCCCTCTCTCTCTCCGTGTTATGGGTTGTTGTTGTTAATTGCTGTTGAGATGAGTCTAGTTGATTCTGACTCATGGTGACCCCACGTTTGCAGAGTACAATACTCCATAGGGTTTTCAAGGCTAATTTTTCAGAAGTAGGTCAAAAGGCGTGTCTTCAGAAGCAACTCTGGGTGGGTTTGAACCACCAACCTTTTGGTTAGTAGTTGAGTGCTTAACCTTTACACCTTCCAGAGACTCCTGTGTTACGGGTGAGTAATTTTAATATGTTTAGGAGATATTTTGACTTTTCCACTAATGTAACAAAGAAACCAAATTCAGATTGGGTCCCCACAGACAGTTGTATAGATACAACCCATTTGGAGACTCAGCTTTCTGACAGCCTGAGGCTATTCTATAGAGATATAAAACATTTTTAGGTCTTAATGTCTCTTACATACCTTGCTCTTTGACTAAAAATATCTTTGAAACATTAATGTGACATAAGTCTGTAGATCATACAATTTACTATCCAAACTGAGACAATTTTTAAAGTAAAGGGGCTGTTATTACCAGTTATGTTGCTTCCTATTCTTCTTCCTCCTCATATTTCTCTCCTTCCTTATTTACTCACATTATTGTTGAGTTCACCTTGTGTGAACCATTGTGTAGTCCTAGACATACAATAATCTGCAAAATTAATGGTATTTGCCCTTGTGAAGATTTTGGGGTTAGTTAAACAGAAAGATGCTAGCTCATTCATTGAACAAATAGTTCTCGAGTGCCTACTGGGTATGGTGTTATTCTACACAATGGGGACACAGCATTTACGGAAAAAAAAAAAAAGTCCCTGCCTTTGTAGAACTTAGAAGTGCACTTAAATAAATGCATAATTACAAACTATGATTAATGCTCTGAATGAAAACCAAATGCAAGCAAAACCAAATAACACCTGGTTCTAGTCTGGGGCTCAGGAAAGACTCCTCTAATAATGTGATGTTTGAATGCTGGCAAGTGCAGGGGTTAACTAGATGATTGAGGGTAGAAGGAAAAAAAGAGCATTTCAGGCAGAGGGAACTGCATGTTCAAAGGCCTTGAGACAGGAAGGATCATGATATCCTCAAGGAAACAGAAGAAGACAGTGCTTGGAACACAGGTCCAGGTGGAGGTGGGTGGGTAAATGGAATAGAATGAGATAGACCTGGTGGAGCCAGGGGCCAGATCTCATAAAATTTTTTAGGCCAGGGTAAGGCCTTGCTTTCTACTCTGTTGCCTGGGAGGTAGCATGTCCTGTGACTGTCGCTGGTGTACTACAGCATAGAGGAGTTGGGTAAGCAGCCGCCTGGAGTACTCAGGAAGATGAGCCTGAATGTAACCTCACAACACAGTCTGCTGCTCTGATAGGACTTGGAGAACAGTCAGATGTTTTCCTATGTGGTCACACACAGGACAGAAGCTGGCAGTGAGAACTGCTGAGACAGAAGAGGTCTTGTGGTCATGACAAAAAGATGTGGTCTCAGATGAACTGGTATAGACCACACTGGGGGGTGTTGTTTATATTCATGCATTCATTCAGTGTTATTTATTGAGACTCTGTAGTCAGTCAGCCACCTTATTAGGCACTGAGGAATCAACCATCACCACGACAGATGCCATTTCTGCCACCAAAGAAATTACATTCTACTTGACAATATGGACATATGTGCCATATTTTAAGAGAGACAATGAAAACTAGAATCTAGGCCTGGTGAAAATTATAAGGAATCTCAACAGCGGAGCTCATGAAGAGAGTTGAAGATTAAGGGTAAACGTGATGATTGCTTTTCTAATCTCCATAGAAGAGAGGGCAGGAGTATTCTGTTTTATTTCAGAAGGTGAAACTTGAAGCTGAGGGTAGGGGTTACAAAGAGGTCTATTCTGGTGCAAAATAAGGAAGAAGATTATTTCAATGGGTAGAAGAGTTTAGAAACGCAACATGGATGCCTAATTCACAGGAGATGCTTAAATTTTGATCTGGTGACCATTCATTATGGATACTGTAGTAGAAACTGCTCATAGGGAAGGAAGATGGGTTGGGAACTTACAGTCTGGTAAGGGGCATCCCCCAAAAACCCAGTGCTGTTGAGTCGATTCCAACTCATAGCAACCCTATAGGACAGAGTAGAACTGCCCCATAGAGTTTCCAAGGAGCGCCTGGTGGATTCGAACTGCCGACTCTTTGGTTAGCAGCCGTAGCACTTAACCACTACGCCACCAGGGTTTCCGGTAAAGGGCATAGACATACACAAACAATGCAGAGAAGTAAACCCAAGAGTGGAGAGGAAAAAGGAGGGATGGTTGGTTGCATAATGTGGAAGGCTCAGGTTTCTTTGTTGCACCCTGGATCACTGGTGTCAGGTACTGCATTATTTAACATGCCATCAGAACTCTGGTGGATAACAGGATGTCTTCTCAGGTTTGGAAACAGGAAAATAGTCTGACCGGGGCTCCTGCAGCTCTATCAGCAACTAACCAGGTGCTCAATGGAATGCAAATCCCTTGGTTGTGGAATCTTTCAACTATAAAATTCTTTAGTTTTCAGCCTCTGAGTTTATTAGTTAATGTTTAAGCAGTGGATTCTGCTTTTTAATGAAAGCCTAACGATAAAGTTCATTGGAGATTTTTGTTTTCCAGAGACTGTTCTTAATCCAAGGCCAGACCTTGTAAAGGAAATGTGCTCTGAAATCACTTTGGGAAGGCAAATTCCTCCATCCTTATTAATGGAGATCTGGTAAGGATAAGAATTGACATTGTTAAAAGGATTATATGTGAATTTTAGATCCTTGGATGAGTCCATCAGATTACCAATTATTACTGTTATCTCCATTTTAGAGATGAGAAATTGGATGCACAAAGAAGCAAAAGCTTTGTTCAATAATCCACAGAAAGGATTTGGCATCAGTCAGAATAAACTGGATTATATGGCAGTACCAAACAACTCCAAAATCTTAGGGCCATCAAATAATAAAAGCATAATTTCCTCTCATGCCACATAAATGTGAAATTGAGGGTCCCTGAGGGCCTGCTTTGCATCATCATGGTCGTCACTCTTGGACCCAGGATGACAGGGCTGCTATAATTGCAGTGTTGACTGTCATCATGGCAAAAGGAAAAGAGAATGCATCATTTCTTAAACCTGCCATTCAGAAGTCACTCAAAGGACTTGTGCTCATATTTCATTGCCCAAACTTAGGCCACAGCTAACCTTAAGTAGGTGAAAAAAGTCCAATCCTATCATGTGCCCAGGAGATAGAATTGGCCTATTTGTGAAAATCCCTAATTACTGCACTAGTGCTAGGGATGGGATTCCAACTCATTTCCTTATTCCAGCAAACTCAAGTCCCTCCCACTAAGCTCATTGATTCCTCATGCTAAGCATAGAATCAGATGTGAGGCTGGCATAAGCACTCCAACTACCTGGAAAATTCATCACTTTTTTGCTTCTCAGTTTTGTCTCCTGTTTTCTTTTGTTTTTCCAAAGCACAGCCCTTTGGATGTTAATACGACAGTTGCCCCTTTCCATGTGATGATGTAAGAGATATTGGACTGAGCTCCACTGAGAAGGTTTAACTATCATAAACCTTGCCATGGTTTCCCAAGTAAATTGTTCCAAGATTTACCTGGAACATGAGGGCAAAAGAGTGAAGCTTTTTCCTTCAGAGAGGAAGCCCATTTCATCTGCCACTGAAACAGGCTTCCAGCTCCACCATGTTTCACATAAAATTCTACCTGAAACTGTAAAAAAAAAAAAAAAAAAAAAAAATGTAGAGGAGAAAAAAAACAGAAAGATAGTGGAGAAGGCAATCCCAGCAACATTGTGCCTTATTTTATCAAATGCTGCCTTTGATCTTGTGGACACTATTTCTTCAAGAATCTGTAGTCTGAGCTGCTTTACTTTGAGTTTTTTCAAAGAACTTGAACTATTATAGACAATATAATCTTGGAGTCTCTTGTTTCTTCAACCAATTTATCCTAAAGTTCTTAGCAGCAGCAACAAAGAGAGAAGCAGTAGCAGTTGAAAGAAGGAAATAAGATATTTGTTGAGAACTTACACACAAAGAAAATAGGCATGGAGGCACTAGTAAGAGCCAGTAAAACCAAAAAATGTAAATGGCCTTGATTTTGACCAAAGCTTTTCTCCCTCTGTATGTACGACATATAATTAGAAAGTTTCTAAGTAATATATTCTTTTGTGTCCTGAGTTTTGTAGCCATCTAATCTAGATGAGTTGGGCACCTAGATGGCATATCAATATTACAGTTTGCTCTATGGCACCTGGTGCTGTTTATTTTGCTTACTGTGTCCTAGCTTCTTATTTCGTTTTGATACACCCAAGTAAGCTGGTCGTGCGAGCTAGTTTGATTATTGGCTTCTTTCAAGGTCTCATGCCCTGTCTCCAGGTGACTAGAGCTGTTACTAGTTTTGTGAGCCCAGGAGTCCACCTACTTTTCCTGTGTTGATTCAGCTCAGGTGTCTGGGTTGTCAGTCACTGAGTGTGTGGTGCAGGCTCTTACCTACAGTCCTCGATGGGCATGGGTGATTGGAGTAGGCATAGGTATCTGGCTGCAGTAGGGGGTTTTGCACTGATCAAAGTGGGGGGTTGACCACTGCCCCTGAGTGTCTGGGAGGAAGCCATGTCCCTGTTCCCAAGAGTGCATAGGTAGGTGGGTTTTGCAACTGGACTATGGGCACCCAATGTTGTTGGCTGTAAGGACTGAGAGTCATCACTTAGTCTTGGGTCCTTGTCGTGGGCGGCTCATCATCGGCTCATTGGGTCCTTGTCGTTGGTGGAGTTCTCAGGTCCTGTATGTGGATAAGCAAGGACCCTGGTTAATTGGCAAGGCATTGTCAAAAGTCAAGAATCTGCCACTCCCCCTTATAGCAGATACAGATGAAAATAGGCTTCAGGTATATACCTTGTTACACTGTGCTAATGAGGGCCTATGCTGTTGAAACGAGCCCACACAAGTCTGTGCAGGGGTGAAAGGCGTTCAAAATCTGTGGATCCTTTATGCCTGTGCCTAGGCAGAGGGGCTGTGCCTGCCCTGAGTTCCCAGCTTAGGGGAGTTGGCAGATTTATTTCTTTCCCTTTGATAATTTATTCCCTCTCCAAAGCCAGGAGAATGGCTCATGGCGTGAGATGGGTCCTACTTCCGGCCCAGGGAGTGCAGCAATCACTGAAGCTGGACCAAGACCTGGAGCAGAGCAGAGAAGGGGCAGGTAAATGGGAGAGAAGTACTTCCCAAATGTTTTTTTTTTGTTTTTGATCCATGTGGCAGGTTATATGCTTGTACCTAACTTTTGCTGATTGAGTGCCATTTCTCGTTGGTTCTGGAAGGCTGAGGAGACTCTCTGCCACTCAGTCCCTCCCGATGTGGAAAATGCATCCTGAGCACCACTGCTTGCCTCACTGTGTGCCAGCTGATCCAGCCTGCAGGGTGCTGATGCCAGCCAGGTCAGGTCTGGCAACTCCTCGTTGCTTCTGAACTGTCTTTCCATCCCCCTTCCACTCAGCCCAATTCCTCAACTTCATCTTTGTTGTTCAGGGTTCCTAGATTGTCATTTATAATCGATTCACTTGTTTTTTTAGGTCTCAGTTGTAAGAGGGACCACAGGAAGCATCTGACTACTCCATCATTTTGGCCCCAGTTCCCACCACCTGCAAAATTGTATGTAGCAGTTTTACCTGGACAAATGGCTGGTAAATGGGGGCAGAGTTCAGCATTTCATGGATGGGTGCAGTAAAAAGCTAGCATGGTGTAGGACCTCGCAGACTTCTTGGATTGAGAGCTGGACTCCATTACTGATAATAAGTAAAGTGCTAATCAGGAAAGAGCCTCAAAATCTCTTGATAAATGGTAAGTAAATATATGTAAAGACTTGACATGTCAAGGTAGATCAATCATTGTTAAAGATGGGCATGTTTAATTACTTAGAATCTCAAATCTGTAGATGGGACAATGGCCAAAATAGACTTCCAGCTAAATTTCTTGAATATGGTGACATCTGAGCTTAATCTTGAAAGACATGTGTGAGTTAGCTATGAAAGGTTGGGAAGGATACTTCATCAAAAGTGAGGGATATGTGCAAAGGCATGGAAACAAAGAGAGGACACTCTCAACTCCAAGAATATGTAGCTCAGTATGAGTAAAGGAGGTTGTGCTGAGATATGATACTAGAAAAGAGGCAGGAGCCGGGTTAAAAGCTGTTTGTGTTATACTAAAGAATTAAAACTTTATCCAAGGGCAATAGGAAGCCATAAAAAATTTAAATAGGGGAATAACAATCATATTTGTGGTTTAGGTAGATATCCAGGCCATAGAAGTTAGACTTTGGGGGGAGTGGGGAGGGGTTACAGACTGGGACAGGAAGAGCAGTTAGGAAACTTGCATAAATCCAGCCCTAACATGAAGGAAGGTAATGGATTTATAGGTAAGAAAAGAAAGAGACGGACAAAAGAAATATCAAGTAACAATCCCACATGACTTGGTGTTTCACCCTGGGATGTGGGGTAGGGAGAGAGTGGAGAAGTCAAGAATGAATCCTGCATTTCTGGCTTGGAGGAGTATAAGAGAGATGGTACAATCAAGCAAATGAGGAATAAAGGAGGAGGTGCAGGTTAGCAGATGGAGGGAAGGAAAGTGATGAGTTTAGTTTGGGGCACACTAAGCTTCGTTGGGTGCACCCAGTGGAGATGTATCATAGAAAATTATGTGTGTATACCAGTCTGTTACTTACAAGGCAAGTCTGGGCTTGGTATCCCTGAGACTCATCCACGCATAAGCTGTGGTTGAAGCCATAGGCATGATGAGATTACTCGATAAGAGCATGCAGATTGAGAAGACAACCAAGGATATGACCCTGAGAATGCCAGTGTGTGAAGCATGGGCTGAGAAAGAGAATTCAGGCAAAAGACATCTAATATAAGGACTAAACAATTTTAAATAAAGGTGATGGGGGTGGAAGCCAGACTGCAAGGAATTAAGCAGTAAGTATAAAGTGAAGACAGTGGGTATAGACTATTCTGGTATTTTTTAAACTATGTGAATATAAGAAATTTTATCAAACTTAAAAAAAAAGTGTTAATTCCCACATGATAGTAAATGGCCATTTATTTTTCCAGCAATAGTTGTCCCTTGCAGCTTCTCTCTTTCCGACCCTGTGTATTCAGCCAGAATCCCAAATATCCCCTGCTCACTTACTACTTACTCACTGGCCTACTCTTTTGAGGAAGAGTTCATGTGAAGGGAAGGTGAAAGAATATTATCTAAAAGGTTGAGTGACTTCTTTTTACTCTAAGGTGGAAAAGAATGGAGCATGTTTATATAATAGCGGCAATAAATAATTTTATCTCTGAAACCTGAGATAGATTTGCTTGTCATCCCTGCAATTCTCAGAGCTGTGAGGGGAAGATATTATTACCCGTGTATCTGCTTCCGTGTCCACCAAATTCAAGTGAGAAAATAGGCTTCCAAATTATAATTTGATGTTAATAGCTACGTAAAATTTTTTTTCAAAGTTTGTTTAGAAGTGAAAAACAAAACAAAAACTATAGGAAGTTCTGAAATAAGAATTTTGAAGTAATTTTTAAAGAGCATTTAGTCACAAAGCTTCAACTACTCATTTGGGAAGAATGTATTTTTTTAATCTGACCATGGTTATCCTTCGTTAAGCGAAGAAATAGAGTGCCAGAAAAACCAGTTGCCGTGAAGCCAGCTCAGACTCGTAGTGACTCCATGTGTCTCAGAGTAGGACTGTGCTCCATAGGGTTTTCAATGGCTGATTTTTTTTCCGAAGTAGATCATTAGGCCTTTCTTCCAAAGTACCTCTTGGTGTACTCAAACGTCCAACCTTTCAGTTAGCAGCTGAGTACGCTAACTGTATGCACCACCCAGTGACTCCCAAAGAAATATATTAACCTTATAACCTGTTGCCATAGCGACCCTAGAGGACAGAGTAGAACTGCCCCATAGGGTTTCCAAGGAGCAGCTGGTGGATTTGAACAGCCGACCTTTTGGTTAGCAGCCATATCACTTAACCACTGTGTCACCAGGGCTCCAAAAAGAAATAGGAACCAGAAAACATAGGACCACTCCCAGCCCCTCCTTCACATACATCCACCAGTGTGGAAGGGAGTATGGCTTGGGGTGCAGATTCTCTTCTTTGGCAAAATGACTACTCAACTTGAGTCTCAGTATTTTCATCTGTAAATGGAGATAATTATCCTCACCTCGTGGGATTGTTACAAGGGTTAAAAAGCATACCAATTGCCCACAAGTTGATTCGGACTCGTAGTGACCCTATACGACAGAGTAGAACTGCCTATTAGAGATTCCAAGGCTGTAATCTTTACTGAAGCAGGTTGCCACAACTTTCTTCCATGAAATTGCTGGTGGGTTTGAACCGCCAACCTTTGGGCTAGCAGCCTAGTGCTAGCGCCTGGAAAACATGGCAAGATATTAATAATTACGAAATCTATGTGGTGGATATGAGCACTTACATACCATTGTTTCAGCTTATCTGTGTGCTTGAAAATTTAATGATAAATGTTTGGGAGAAAAGTGGAAAGGAAATCACTTAGTAAGAGAATCAAACTGATTTAATTAAAAAGTGGCAAATTTAGCAGCAGAATCTAAACATAACATTCATAGTACAGAAGGAGAATTTTTGTCAATTTTTTTATGACTATGGGCTGCTAAAAAATAAAAGGTACATAAGGCAAACATTTTATCATATACAGTAAGTGCATTTATAAAAGTTTTAAACAAAAATATATTTATTAAGGAAACCCTGTTTTTTTTTTTTTTTTCTGGTGGCATAGTGGTTAAGCACTACGGCTGCTAACCAAAAAGTCAGCAGTTCAAATCCAGCAGGCCGCTCCTTGGAAACTCTATGGGGAAGTTCTAGCCTGTCCTAACAGGGTCGCTATGAGTCAGAATCGACTCAATGGCAATGGGTTTGGTTTTTGGTTTTTTATATTCATTAAGCCAAGGGTTTATCTGACAATCATTTGAACCGCTGATATTGCAAACTAGCAGTAATAACAACTTTTTCTACTCCTTCGTCTTTTGGAGAGGAATGTAAGTCTTTTTTCATTTTTCCCCTTCTCTCTTTTTGGTCCTGACCATTATAGCAAAAGTGGGCAAAAACTAATCCATTCATTCATCCATTTATCCATCATTCATTCACTCTAGCCCCTGGTCTTTGAGATACAGAGATGGATCCAGTTTTGTGCCTGCCTCGGAGGAGCCCACAGCATAGGGTGGAAAACAGACATTTTAAATGAATAACCACAATGCAACATGACAGGGGATATTAGGAAAGACTATAAAAAAATGTTTTAGGATATTAAAAGAGGGAGTTCCTTCTCTGGCCAGAGAAGTTTGAGAAAGCTGAAGTTGAACTTAGACGATAAGAGAAAGTATCATTATATGCTCTTTATGAAGACATCCTAAATGTAGCCATTACGTATTTGTCCATGTATAGACACTATTAAGATAAGCAGTGGAAAAATGAAACCTTCTCTTGAATCCATTCATTCATTTACTCATTCATTCACTCATTCGTTCACTCAACAAACAATTACAGAACATTTTCTATATGCCACTGTGCTGTCGTAGGTGGTGCAGATAAAGCACTGCACAGACAAGACTCCCACTCTTACGGAGTTTACCTTCTAAAAGAGAAGAAAATCAACTACTAAATAAACAAACGAAAGTACTAGAAAATATCAGTTCTTCAATGAATTTTAGAAGACTATTGTGATAGAACTACTTTAGGTCATATAGTTAGGAAGAGCCTCTCTGAGGAAATAATATTTATGTCGAGACCTAGAGGACAAGGAGTTAGCTCAGCAAAAATTTAGAAGATGAGAACGTTCACACATTGTGAAGAATGTAACCAATGTCACTGAATAACTTGTGTATAAATTGTTCAATGGGAACCTAAGCTCTTGTGTAAGCCTTCACCAAAACACAATAAATATTATTTTAAAAAAGTTTAAGAGAAGAGCATTATGAGAGAGAAAACTGCTAGTAAAATGAAGAGACAGGAGCTGGCTTGCCAGGTCTGAGGGTAGAAGACCAGCGTGGTTTGCAAGTAGCTGAGAGGGACAGTGATACTAGATGGATTAGGAAAAGTGAGTAAGCTTGGAGTTTATCCCAAGAACAATGGGAAATTTTCAGCAAGGGAGCAACAGTTTCTGATTTATATTTCAAAAGCTCACCCTGGCTGCTGTGTGGTTAGGGTACAGCGGAATTCCAGAGGATGTCAGGGGTTATCACAGAGGTCATGAGAGGTGATGGCGACTTAATCTGGAATAGTAATGGGTGGGGTGGTGGTAATGGTGGTGGTGGTGAGTATAAGGGGAATGTGGGAAGTGAAAGAAGGATGGGAATAAAGTATGTCACCTTAGTTTTAGGCTTGAGCAGCTTGTTGGATGGTGGTGTCATCAATAGACATGAAAAAGCCTAGGGGAGGAACAATTTTGTTTCAGGGTAGGCTATAGAAACAAGCATTCTGTTCTGCCCACGTTAATTAGAGATGTCAATTAGACACCCGAATGGATAAATGAAACAGGGAGTGGGTTGTATGAGTCTACAGAATAGCAATCAGCTGATTAATAACTTGAATTTAAATCAGTTTGTCAATATCTATGAAGAAAGTAGAAAATTCACATGCTCTAGGACCTTTTTTTTTTTTAGGACCCAAACATTCGGCCTTTAGGGATACCCTACAGAAACTCCTGTACATGTACACCAAGAGACCTGGACAAGAGCACTCATTGCAGCATTGTCGGTAATAGAGAAGAACTGAAAAAAACCTAAATGTCCATCGATAGAACAGTGGGTATATTAATTGTGCTTTATTCCTATGCTGGAATTCAAATACAGTTGTTAAAACTAGATTCATGTATATCAACATGGGTATGTCTCATAAGCATGATGCTGAATGGAAATTGCACAATGATGCAGACGGTATAACAGCATTAAAAATGTATTTAGCAATACTATTCACTCCATGGGAGAAGAGACCTAGCAATCTGCTCCCCTGAAGATTTCAGCCTAGGAAACACTTTAGGCAGTTCTACTCTGTCCTATAGGGTCACTCTGAGTCAGAATTGACTTGACGGCACCTGACAACAACATACACAACACACACATAGATGTAATAAAATTATAAACATATGAAGTAAGAGGATGCAAGCCAATTCATGATAGTGGTATCTCCAGAGAATGGTTCTGAGAAGGGAAACAAAATGGATTTCAACTCTTTCTGTGAAGAACTTTTCAGTTCTTTCACTGAAATAAACAGAAGCAAAACAAGAAACAACTCACACAGCCACAACAACCTGAGCTGGATAGTTGCTTTAACTGATCAAATGGATCATTGCTTGGTATTTTGCGGACACACCTGGCATTTGCCGTGCTAAGGAGGATTCACGTCATGAAGTGGTTCATATTGAAGAGTCCAGCCAAGGCTTCAAATCCAGCTATTGATTGAAATCTCTGTCCTTGGTCTCTTTGCCAAGATATTTGCATTGAACATAAATACACATGTGCGAGTTAGATAGATTGTCATGTCCTTTTGCTGGAATCTTAACAAAAAGGTCATATTGGGTGTCACTAGTAGTTTCTGGATTGAAATAAAATACAAATTGTTCCTAGATTGAAAGAACGTGCAAGGGGGGAGGTAACTCTGCTTTCTCAGGGAGATTCTAGGTAACATCAAAGTCATTTAATTCACATAAAAATATTGAGAACCATCAAAATGTTCTTGGTTGTGATTTTACCACTGCTGTGACATATACCACAATAAGATGGTAATCACTGTTTTCTAAAGTAGGGATGGTAGTGATATGGTGAAAAATAAGTGATCTTTAAACTGTTACAGAATAAATAGAATCCCAGTCAATATATCAGAGTTCAAGTAGTTGAAGTTATATACTTTTGATATTTTATCATAGTTTTGTTATAATTTTTATTTTTCTCTGAGGACATCATAATAGTACGTTGGACATAGAGATGGGTATAATATGATGTTGATGGGATGAGGAGGATACAAGTTGTTGGGTTCTGCCCAGTCAGTCTCCCTCTCCATTATTCTTAGATAGGTTAAGCCTTACAATAAATGTGCCTCTAATATTAACCTTTAGGTGTATTAGAGTGTTTTGTTCTTGATGTTGATAATTTCAACATCATCAATAGTGATGCAATGAACATTGGTATACAAGTTTCTTTTTGTGTTCCTGCTTTCAGTTCTTTTGGGTATATACCTAGGATGGGGACTGTGGGCAATTTTAAGCAGGGGAGCAACAGGCTCCAATTTATATTTGAAAAACTCACTCTGGCTGCTTTGCGATAGAGCAGAGTGGAATTCTGGAGGATGTTCAGGGCTATCACAGAGGTCCATGAGAGATGACAGACACTTAGACTTGAATGATGGTGGGTGGGTGCCCCAAGTTGGTATGATCACACCTGGTACTCCCCCATGCCACTTTTTAAAAAGACAGAGTCATAACTGCCAGTCTAAAGTCAGAGTAGCACTGCCATCGTGGTGTCTAAAAGGTGCTGTCCTCCTAGGATTCGCATTGTGATTCCTCTTCTTGCCCACCTAGTCTGCTATTGGATAAGGTGTTAGCAAGCAAGGAGGAGAACTGGCCAGAGAGAACAGAAGAGGTTTAAAATCCAATGAAACTAGGCTGTTTGACTTAAAAAGTAGACTCAGGACTAAATATTTTGTGTGTAATGGGGTAATATTTTGGGGATACTACAACAGTATTTTTTCCCCCCACAATAATCCATTGTTCTCTGATGGCCTGTGCTCCCAAGACTAGTGCCAAGACTGGGCAATTAGATTATAGGTGGTAGAAAGAACTCAGAATATGACATAAAGGAAATAGAAATCCAGGATAGTGGTTAGAATATGGAGAGAACATGAGGTTGGAGATGAGTCATAAATACGCAGATAGGTATAAAAGAGCTTAAAAACACGATAGGGTGGAGGTGAGAGGAGACAGTCACCAGCAACACCGGGGATACTAGAGGAAGGTTGTGTGCTTTCAGGAGAACTCTGTCCACAAGGCTACTTCCAAAACGGTGTAGGGCTATGTGTAGCAGTGATGACTTGGAGAAAATTAATAGGTGAGACTGAGGCAGAGAATTTCCAGCACTCAAGGCAGGTAGGCAATCCAGAAGTGAGGGAATACTGAGGAGCTGAGGCAAATGGCATTTTTACAGAACCCTAGTTGGAATGAAGAAGCTGCTGTTTTTAGGGCTTTCCTAAACAGGCACTTAGGGCCAGAACCATGGATTCTAGTTTTCAACAGCAACACTTTAACCCAGATGGGGCCAGTTACACCTCTATACCTCAGCAGTGGTCAATCCAGGAACCGGACCAGACTAGCCACTTGACAGAAAAGACCAGTGAGGATCCTGGGACACCGAGTGGCACTGATGTCTTCTTTCCCTCTGCTTTATGAATGTGTAAAAAAAATCTTGCCATATTGTCCAAAAACCATCTTGGGGAAATAGAACTGGAAGGGAACAGGACACTATGAGATATGGCATTTACCTAAAACAACACAGTTATCAGAAAGAAATAAAAATTTGAGCCACCCCTAAGAGGGAGCAAATTTTTTTTTTAAATATATATATATATTTTTATTAACTTTTATTGAGCTTCAAGTGAACGTTGACAAATCAAGTCAAACTGTCACATATAAGTTTGTATACACCTTACTCCGTACTCCCACTTGCTCTCCCCTTAATGAGTCAGCCCTTCCAGTCTCGTGACAATTTTGCCAGCTTCCAACTCTCTCTATCCTCCCATCCCCCCTCCAGACAGGAGATGCCAACACAGTCTCAAGTGTCCACCTGATACAAATAGCTCACTCTTCATCAGCATCTCTCTCCTACTCACTGTCCAGTCCCTTCCATGTCTGATGAGTTGTCTTCGGGAATGGTTCCTGTCCTGGGCCAACAGAAGGTTTGGGGACCATGACCACCAGGATTCCTCTAGTCTCAGTCAGGCCATTAAGTATGGTCTTTTTGTGAGAATTTGGGGTCTGCATCCCACTGATCTCCTGCTCCCTCAGGGGTTCTCTGCTGTGCTCCCTGTCAGGGCAGTCATCTGTTGTGGCCGGGCACCAGTTAGTTCTTCTGGTCTCAGGATAATGTAGGTCTCTGGTTCATGTGGCCCTTTCTGTCTCTTGGGCTCTTAGTTGTCGTGTGACCTTGGTGTTCTTCATTCTCCTTTGATCCAGGTGGGTTGAGACCAATTGATGCATCTTAGATGGCCGCTTGTTAGCATTTAAGACCCCAGACGCCACATTTCAAAGTGGGATGCAGAATGTTTTCATAATAGAATTATTTTGCCAATGGACTTAGAAGTCCCCTTAAACCATGGTCTGCAAACCCCCGCCCTTGCTCCGCTGACCTTTGAAGCATTCATTTTATCCCGGAAACTTCTTTGCTTTTGGTCCAGTCCAGTTGAGCCGACCTTCCGTGTATTGAGTATTGTCCTTCCCTTCACCTAAAGTAGTTCTTATCTACTAACTAATCAGTAAAAAACCCTCTCTCTCCCTCCCTCCCTCCCCCCCCTCGTGACCACAAAAGTATGTGTTCTTCTCAGTTTATACTATTTCTCAAGATCTTATAATAGTGGTCTTATACAATATTTGTCCTTTTGCCTCTGACTCATTTCGCTCAGCGTAATGCCTTCCAGATTCCTCCATGTTATGAAATGTTTCAGAGATTCGTCACTGTTCTTTATCGATGCATAGTATTCCATTGTGTGAATATACCACAATTTATTTAACCGTTCACCTGTTGATGGACACCTTGGTTGCTTCCAGCTTTTTGCTATTGTAAACAGAGCTGCAATAAACTTGGGTGTGCATGTATCTGTTTGTGCGAAGGCTCTTATTTCTCTAGGGTATATTCCGAGGAGTGGGATTTCTGGGTTGTATGGTAGTTCTATTTCTAACTGTTTAAGATAACGCCAGATAGATTTCCAAAGTGGTTGTACCATTTTACATTCTCACCAGCAGTGTATAAGAGTTCCAATCTCTCCGCAGCCTCTCCAACATTTATTATTTTGTGTTTTTTGGATTAATGCCAACCTTGTTGGAGTGAGATGGAATCTCATCGTAGTTTTAATTTGCATTTCTCTAATGGCTTTTTTTTTTTTAATGATCGAGAGCATTTTCTCATGTATCTGTTAGCTGCCTGAATATCTTCTTTAGTGAAGTGTGTGTTCATATCCTTTGCCCACTTCTTGATTGGGTTGTTTGTCTTTTCGTGGTTGAGTTTTGACAGAATCATGTAGATTTTAGAGATCAGGCGCTGGTCAGAGATGTCATAGCTGAAAATTCTTTCCCAGTCTGTAGGTAGGGAGCAAATTTTGAATGTATTCAATATTTAGTCTAGAATGAGACTAGTTAAACTGGAAAAAAATTGAGATATTGTAAATTTTCAGTTCCAGGTTTCCCAGATACCTGGGGAGGCGGGGTATCTTAAGGATGATCATATTACATTTATGAAACAAACAAAAACCCCACATTTCATTTGCATATTTTATTGCAATGTTCATATTTGTGACTCTGCTACAAATTCATGATTTGGGCCATGGCTACTTAAAAATAAAAAATTGGCATGTAATACATGTACATTTAAATGCACAACTCTTTTGTGTACATTTTGATGACTTCTAGCAAATGTACACACCTCTGTACCCAAATTCTATCAAGACACAAAACATTTCTATCACTAAAGAAAGTTTCCCCAGTCAATCACTGTACCTCACCCCTCTCACTGAGGCGACCACCGATCCATTTTCTATCACTATAGGTTACGTTTTCATAGTATGTAAGTGAATCATACACTTTGTACCCTTTTGTGTCTGACTTCTTTTGTTTAGCATAATGTTTTTTAGATTTTTTCATGTTGTTGCACCCATCATTCCTTTTTATTACTGAGTAATATTGCACTGTATGAATATTTCATAGTTTATCCATTCTCACATCAATGGCCATTGTCATAGATTGAATTATGTCCCTGCCAAAAATGTGTGTATCCACTTGTCTAGACCATGAGTCCCGGTATTGTATAGTTGTCCTCTGTTTTGTGATTGTAATTTTATGTTAAAAGGGATGAGGGTGAGATTGTAACATCACCCTTATCCAGGTCACATCGCTGATCCAGCGTAAAGGCAGTTTCCCTGGGGTGTGGACTTCACCCCTTTTATCTTTCAAGAGAGAAAAGGGAAGGGAGGGAAGCAGAGAGTTGGGGACCTCATACCACCAAGAAAGCGTCACCAGGAGCAGAACTCATCCTCTGGACACGGGGTCCCTGCACCCGAGAAGCTCCTTGACCAGAGGAAGATTGAGGACAAGGACCTTCCTCCAGAGCCGACAGACAGAGAAGCCTTCCCCTGGAGCCAGCGCCCTGAATTTGCACTTGTAACCTACTAGGCTGTGAGAGAATAAATTTCTCTTTGCTAAAGCCATCCATTTGTGGTATTTCTGTCATAAAAAAAAGCAGTACTAAATAACTAAGACAGCCATGAATAGTTGGTTATTATGAATAAAGTTGCTGCAAACATTCATGAACAAGTGTTTTTCCTGGCATTTGTTTTCATTTATCTCCAGTAAATACCTAGGAGTAAAATCACTAGATAATAGGGTTTGGTGTATATTTGACTTTGTATGAAACTCCCAAATAGTTTTCTAAACTGGCTGTACCATTTTACACTTTCACCAGTAATATGTGAGAGTCACTGTTGCTCCACATCTTCGCCGACACTGGGTGTTGTTATATTTTTATTCATAGCCATTTTTATTGGTATGTAGGTGGTAACTCATTTGGAGTTTTCATTTATGTTTCCATGATGACTAAGGGCACTGAACACTTTTTCATGTTCTTTTTCACCATTCTTGTATCTTCCTTTGTGAAGGGTCTATGCAATTCTTTTGCCCATTTCTCTAAATTGCGTGTTTTGACAGCCATGGAAGTGTGCTGTTCAGATCTCCTTTGAGGAAATCTACTTTGGAATCAATGATTGATAGTTCTTAGTTGCTGTTCCCAGCCAATGACTGAGCACAGTGGGGTACAAGTCTGGCGCATTCCTGTCTGAAAAGGATTCCTTTAAAGGACACTTTGTGTTCAAAGTAGAACTGCCTCATAGTTTCCAAGGAGTGCCTGGTGGATTCGAACTGCCAACCTTTTGGTTAGCAGCTGTAGCTCTTAACCACTATGCCATAACCTGTTCTTATTTGTTATTTTTTAATTTTTTCCAGTTCTTGCCATCTTTGGTTAAGCCAAATACTTTTTTAAGAACTCTGTTTGAATTTACCTATCAGTTTTTTTTTTTAATCTGTACATCACACTCTGGCCTCATTTCCTGCCATTTCATATCCCATTTCAGCCCTATATGGCCCCAAGAAATCTACTTGTGATTTCCCAAATATATCATACTCTTTCACACCTTTATGCCTTGCATATGTCTCTCTGCCTAGAATACTCTTTCTTCTTTAATAACGAAAACAAACCAAAAAACTATTTCATCTTTTCCATAAAGATTGTTTATTCTAAACCAAGAACAGCTAATTAGCCTTACTGAGTACTACTACAGCATTGTGTTCTTATATCTAATATTTTACTTATTGTAGTATATTGAGATTATATTTTCATATATCAATCTCCCTATATCCCAATCCCATTAGACTGTAAAATCAAGAGCAGGAACCATGTGTTATTCCTTGATGTATCGTCAGTACATTCACAGTATCTGGCACGCAGTAGATTCCCAATGAGTGTTTGTTAATTACATGAATTAATGAATATATTCATGAATGAAATGAAAACAGATATCTCTATTTTCTGATGGTAATACTTCTAACCTCAGGATCAAAAAACCAAAACAAAACTCGATGCACTCAAGTTGATTCTGTCTCATAGCAACCCTATAGGACACAGTAGAACTGCCCCATAGGGTTTCCAAGGAGTGGCTGGTAGATTCGAAGTGCTGATCTTTTGACTAGCAGCCAAGCTCTTAACCTCAAGACAGTAGGATCTAAAGACCAAGTCACATGCTTTCCATGCTGTCCAACATTCACTCTTTGTCTCTTGATTGCAGATCTGAATTGTATTATTTCTCAAAGGCTATTAAGAAGCCTTCAGAGAGAGCACATGAAATTACTTCTAGTGCTGGTTTGCAATAATGTCCTTTTGTTCTCAGATAGTCTCCAGTTGACAGCTATCAAGGTTGTTCTAATTTGTGTCAAACGGGCCATCTACAGGGAACATTTTGGAATGTGTAAGGTTCAGGAGATAGAAAGAGAGTAATGAATGTAAAGTGTAAATGCCGTAGTAAAGTAATAGAGACATATAATAACAGCAAGGAAAATCTGACCTTCTGGCCAAAAACTCAATCGTGAACCAATTGGAAAACTTTAGAAAATTGGATCAGCCTCAATAGTCACAGAGTAAACATGGGAAGTGCAATCCGGTCTTATTAAACATAATGCACACTTAATGCATAATTTTATTGCAACCAATTTCATGCTACTGCTTTAAGTGAAGCTGGGTTTACTTCCATGGTACCAGTCCACTACCATTAGTGCCTCTTAAGAGAACAGCAAGGCCAGTAAACTGTCACTGGGCTGATCTCTTCCTCAACTCATACTTTCTGCTCCATAAATTCACCCTGCTCCCACAGCTTGTACTGAGATCTTGTCTCCATTCAGTACATGGTTTTTGAAACACTACACTGTTTTGGCAAGTTGTTTGCATGTGGGAATGCTATAGCAGTTCTATTTTATGCCTGCATGTAAACCATTCACCCTTTGCCTTGGTAGAATGTTTGTCTGAATCCCAGACCCAAGAGCTGAGGTTCCTATTATCTGTAAATTCAGTCTGGGGCAAGAGTAGTATCTGCGTTGAGGTAAGAATACAGAAGTATTTCAGAACCAAAAAAAAAAAAAAAAAAAGAGAGAGAGAGAGATAGCAAAAACCCACAGTGCACATCTTCTCCACATCTTCTGGCTTATTTTTTCTGGCCAATACTAATTTTGGAAAAAATGCCCTTGAATTGTTATAATTTCCTGCCCCTGGTTTATCCATGTGTGTGGTACAATGAATTACTAATATGGCTCTTCTAGCCATAGTCTTTATGACACACACACAATGATTGAGTGGGATTATACAAAAAGGTATATGGAATCTGTGATGGTCGGGTTATGTGTCAGCTTGGCTAGGCTATGATTCTCAGTATTGTATGGTCCTCCATCTTGTGATCTGATGTAATTATCCTCTATTTTGTGGTGTGTTGTGAATCCTAGCCTCTATGCCTGTGGTTGTATTAATGAGGCAGAATTAGGGATGTATGTTGAGTCACCACCTTCCTAAAGGGTGTGACTCAAGTCACCACCCTACCCTAGTCACTACCCTTTCTAAAGGGTGTGACTAAAGTCACTGTCTTCTCAAGTAGGGAGAGTTTCCTTGAGGGTGTGGTCTGAATCAAATGTATATGAATACTCTGAGGAAGCTCTCTCTCTCTCTTACTCTGGATCCCACATCCAGGGCATGGTCCTCTGACCTCTGGCTCTTGGAGCGTGAGCCAGCAGTCTGTCATCTGACCTACCAATCCTTGGATTCACCAGCTTCCACAGCCTGGAATTCACCACCTTCCACAGCCTCTTGAGCCAACAGACTATCGTCTAGCCTGATCCATCAGCTTCTACAGCCTATGAGCCAGAGGCCTCTTTTCTGACCTGTTGATTTGGGTTCATCAGCCCCTGCAGCCATGTGGGTGGGAGAGACCTAACCCACAGATTTGGGAATTGCCAGCCTCCACAACTGCGTGAGCCATTTCCTTCAGATATGGTTTGTAAATTCTGTGGGACATTACAGTGAATTACGGAGCCCAGAGACTGGAAGGAGAGCACTGAAGGGAGGAGGAGTAGTTGATGTTAGAAATGATAGACTGGGACAGCTGTTAGGAAAAGTTGGACTCTTGAGACACCTTTAACCTCTGGCTTATAGAAACTGGCTTTGTGCTGATCCTTACAAAACAAATCATTCAAGAAATTATTCATTCAATATGTTTGTGTATAAATGAAGTGAGGCGAGAGGCAGAGTAAAGATTATAAAATTCAGAGCCTGACTACTGACCCTGGAGCCTGGGTTTTGCTATTACCTGTAGAAGCTTGGGAGGTCACTGCCCCTCTCTATGTCTCCATTTCTTCATCTATAAAATGAGGCTTATCATCATCTTGTGAGCAACAGATAAGGGCAGCCTGTAAAAGCACTTTGTAAATCTGGAAGTGGCTTGCAAATATTATTGTAATTAAAGAAATACATCGAATGTGATAGATTGAGCAAACAAATTCTTTAAAAGATACACTTCCTTCCCTAATCTAATAAGAGACAATGGATCTCTAATGACAACTTAAAGTGTGTTGGGAGTATTTTAATTTTGCCCCATAATTCTCTGTTCCCCTCTTGAAAAACAAAAAATCCAAATAAAATTTCCTTATTGAAATGAAATTTCTGAATATATTTTCTCTCTGCTCTGGGATGAAGAAAGCAAATACAGATAGTACAAAAGTCTATGAAGACAGCAGTAACAGAAGGTCTTCATAGATCTCTGGGGCTCTTTAAATCCTGTACAAAGCCTTGCTTTCCCCTTGAACAACTCACTCCCCACAGGACTCCCCTTGAACGTGGCTGTTCTGCAAGAGCCATGAAGAGCTCTGGCACTGGGGTTGCAGTGGCCTCATAAGGGGTGCTCCTTGGGCCGCCACAGGAGATCCAGAAAGGAAATTACTGATCTGCATTCTGAATTCTGGACTTATCTGCATTTCAAAGGACATCTATACAGGAAGGCAACTTCTTCCACATAGTTAAACATTGAGCCTAGCCAGGGTTTTCTACAATTTCCAAAATCTACCTAGTTCTGTAAGGGCAACTGTGTTCCACTTTTACATCACGCTATGACTATTCAAAAACATAAATAGAAGCCACTCCAACATACGATATTGTTGGGGGCTGTGCCACTGGGGAAACTGAATCTCATTTGAGAAAAGCCAGAGTGGGTGTAGGCTACAAACTCCCTATGCCTCTGAGATCAGCAAGATGCTCACATTCTTTAAAAATAATTATTTATATGTGTACTCTGACAAGTTTCAAATGGGATTAGAGTTTCATTGATTGGCTCACCAACAAACATCTGCTAAGCCCAGGATATCATTGGTAGGACCCATGCTGGGCATAACTGTGTATTTATTAGGTTGTGCAACCATTATCACTATCTAACTCCAGGACATTTTCATTATCCCCAAAAGAAATCCTGTACCCATTTGCAGCAACTCCCCATTCCCTCAACCCCAGTCTCTTGCAACCACTAATCTACTTTTTTTCTCTGTGGATTTGCCTATTCTAGGCTATAAATCATAGACTATGTAGCCTTTTATGTCTGGCTTCTTTCACTTAGCATAATGTTTACAAGGCTTATCTTTCATATGGCTGAATAATATTCAATTGTATGGATATACCACATTTGCTTATTCATCCATCAATTGATGCATATTTGGGTTGTTACCATTTTTGACTATTATGAATAATGATGCTGTGAACATTCGTGTACAGGTTTTTGTGTGAATATATGTTTTTATTTTCTTTGGGGATATACCTAGGAATGCAATTTTAGGTCAGGTAATAATTATAAAAACTTTTGAGGAACTTCCTGTTTTCCAAAGCAGCTGCACAATTTTGAATTCCCACCAGCAATATATTAATATGAGGATTCCAATTTGTCCTTATCAATACTTGTTATTATCTGACTTTTAGATTATGGCCATCCTAGTGGGCGTGAAGTGGTTTCTCATTCCAATTTTGGAAAGAAAAAACAAAACAATTGTCATTCAGTTGATTCCAACTCACGGTGACCCCATGTGCGTCAGAGTAGAACTGTGCTCCACAGGGTTTTCAATGACTGATATTTGGAAATAGATCACCAGGCTTTTTTCCAAGGCACCTCTGAGTGGACTTGAACCACCAACCTTTCAGTGAGCAGCCAAGCACATTAACAATTTTGGTTACCCAGAGACTCCAAGAAAAGGCATAAATACGGGTAATAAAGGATTTTCAGGTCAACTTAAAAGGATAGTGAGTGTGTGTGTTTTAAGGGTAAACACAGTATTAACAAAATCACCTAGAGTCAAATCATGAAATGCTTGGGTAGCACCTTGGGTGAAATTTCATATGTAACAGTGAAACGAAGGGAGAATGGTTTTACTTATAAACTAAGTGGGGCCAAGGGCAGGAAACAAGGACCAGCATAAGGAGATGATGAAAAAGAAACCCAAAGCCATAGTTCAAAGTGAGTTCTGAAAAACCCAGGTCTAAAAACCCAGAAACAGAAGTGGGCTTGATCCTGAGAACAATGGGGAGTATTGAAGACATTAGAGCTACAATGTGATGATCATATCTGTGATGTCCAGGAATTGAACTCAGATCTCCTGTCTGGAAGTTCTACCACTCAACCAGCAATGATCCTAGATCATCCTGTGGGTCCTTTAATGCTAAGAATTACAGGCTATATTCTTTAGTATGACTGTTCCATTCTTTCAGATTTCCACCCTTTTTACTATTATATGATTTTACCCTTCCTTATCAGTGATCAACACAAAGGAAGAGGAAAGGAGCAACTCTTTGAGGACAATAGTGCACAGATTGAATATTCTTTCCTCATATAACCTGGAGCTATTGTAATGAGAAAATTAAAAGTTTTTATAGGACTCGGAACTTCAGAAAACGATTTCATTAAAATTCTTAAATTTCTCTCAAGAATTATATGATGTAGGTAGTATTATGCATACTACTGATGATGAAACTGAGCTTCAAGAGGGCTGTAATGTGCCAGGGTATCACAGCTGGAAGCATTTCTGGGCTTTAAACAAGCTCTGAAGCTCAGCAATGTCATTACTGCATGTTGTCAAGTGGGGTCAAGTGTAAGAAACAAATATTTAAGTGGACTTAGCTCCTTTTATACACAGTGATCGTGATGATAAATGCAGTCATTGACCATGACGGAAAACTGAGAATGAATTATTTCTAAAAATCAAATTAGTAGACAATTACTTATGTGTGGGACCTTGAGTAAGTAAAGAATCCATACATTCCTGCTATGAGTGTACTTAACAAATAAAAACAAAACAAAATGAGGGCACACATTTCAGTCATCTTTGGGGCTAAAAATTCCACATGCCCCAGCTGAGATAGATTGACACAGTGGCTATAACAATGGGCTCAAACATAGCAATGATTGTGAGGATGGCACAGGACCAGGCAGTGTTTCGCTCTGTTGTACATAGGGTCACTGTGAGTTGGAAGTGATTTGACGGCACCTAACAACAACAACAACAACAGCTTTTATAGTAATAAGGTGGTAGACATGAGTAATGGAGAAGAAAAAAAATTCGGGAAAGGAAATCATTTTGGTGTCAACATTTCAAAGAGTTATTATTCAAAAGGTGATTTTTTTTTTTTTTTAATCTGGAAAACACCTCTTGTCTTTCCCCTCTTGATGTTTGACCAACCATCATATTGGAATGGGGGCTGGGATGAGGACTGTTTTCTCCAGAAAGACAGCGTGATTGGGGAGCACAGGTTGAGGCCCGGACTAGATTTCTATCTCAAGTCATTGGCCTCTAGGAGATACTGAATGAGCCAGTGTTACTAGTCTGGGCCTTACTTTCTGTGTCTGTAAACTAGGAGCAAGTTGTTGAATGCTTAGACACAATGGCTCCAAATTATATTAATCCTATTGTGTAAGACTTCAAAATTTGTATGTTTCCGTGTGCATTGTATAATTTTTTATCCCCTCAAATCCCTTTAGGTAGGTAAGGAGGAGACGTGCATGTCCCTTTGGTAGACAAGCAAACTGAGCAAATGTGAGATAAATGGATTTACTCAAAGCTGCACAGCTAGGATGTTACAGAGCTAGGGCTTGACCTCAGGCCTGATGGCACTAATGTTACATGTCTCCCACTCCCCCACTAGCTGCTAACTTGGACAGGTAAGCCAACTGTGCAAAGGCTCCATGTTTCCTTTCAAACATATAATTTTGGGGAAGGATGTGTAAGGTGACTGAGCCTGGTGAGAAAGACATTTGTGGGTAAGAGGTGTCTGTGCATTAATGCTGCGACTGAGAAGTTGGACTAACATCTAATTTTAGTATGCAGCTAGGGCAGTGTGCTTGTTAATCGTAGTCAGTCAGGCTGACTGAAGAGGAGAAAGGAATAAAATAAACATTTCACTTAACCTTTACAATTTATACATCTTGATTGTTCCACAAGCTTTAGAATGCCATTCCCCCTGTAATCACCAGCCACTTTCTATGCTCTCCGCTTACTCAACTGCTTCTTTGCTCTCAGCTCTTTCTCTTCTTGTCCTATTCTACCCCTGTGATGCTTACTTCTCTGTGCTTTCTACTTCCTGACACTGCACACGGATTGCCTTCAGTCTTGAGTCTCTCTCTAGCCACTCTTCTCCTCCTATACTTGTAGATATGAAGCAGGCTTCAGTGGAGCTGGAATGGACTAAAGAGGTGACCTACTAGACGCTCTGCACGTGGAGACCTCTGAGAAGAGGAGGAGGCATGACATTTCATAAGCCACAGAAGCAGGAATTTGGCAGCATCTTCAAGACACAGGAAACAAAAGAACTGGGAAAGAAAGCAAACAAGTCAAAAGGTAAAGCAAAAGAACATTTTTATCTTGAAATCCTCATCAAACCTAGGTAAAAACAGACCAACAACCCAACACGTTATGGAGTGAAAGATACAAAATATAAATACTTTTTGTGTTATTGTGATCAACATGATCATTACAAATGTAATAATTAAACAATAGCAGCACAAGGGACTTGGAGTGGGCGAGGCAGTGGAGTTTAACACACAGGAATTGTTATGGTGTCTGTGTGTTTTCTTGGTGGGGGAGGAGGGGTTATTTTCAGGTTCATCTGAATCAGGAAGTTATCCCATTGCTGTGGAGTCGATTCCAACTCATAGCGACCCAAGAGGACAGGGCAGACCTGCCACATAAGGTTTCGAAGGAGTGGCTAATGATTCAAACTGCCAACCTTTTTGGTTAGCAGCTAAGCTCTTAACCACTGCGCCACCAGGGCTCCCAGGAAGTTATAGATTATGCCCAAATGCAAACATGATGCAAATCTTTCCGTTATCACAGAGGAGTTGTTCAGCATACAAAGCCCATACAGTAGGTTTGAGATTTGCCGTCTAATGTGATAGCCACTAACCACACGCGGCTTTTGAGTACAGGCAATATGGCTAGTTCAGAGTCAGATGAGTTGTCCAACGTGAAATACACACTGAATTTTGAAGACCTAGCATGACAGAAAAAACAAACAAAAAAAAGAATGTAAAAGATTTCATTAATGATTTTGATATATTGATTACACACGGAAATAATAATATGTTGTTTATATACATATAGAGAAAGATGAGACAGTCTGCTTCCGTAAAGGTTTATAGCCTTGGAAGCCCTGTGGGGCAGTTCTGCTCTGTCCCACAGGGTCAGAATTGACTCAGTAGCAGTGGGTTTGGTTTTTGGGTTTATACACATACATATTAAAATAACAAAATACATATAATAGTGTCTTAGTCATCTAGTACTGCTCTAATGGAAGTACCACAAGTGGATGGCTTTAACAAAGAGTTTATTTTCTCACAGTCCAGTAGGCTAGAAGTCCGAATTCAGGGCACTGGCTCAGGGAAGACTCTCTCTGTTGGCTCTGGAGGAAGGTCCCTGTCATCAGTCTTCCCTTGATTTGGGAGCATCCCAGTACAGGAACCTCAGGTCCAAAGGATGCGCTCTGCTCCAGGCACTGCTTTCTTGGTGGTATGGGGTTCCCAACTCTCTGCTTGCTTCCCATTCCTTTTATCTTTTGTAAAATAAAAGGTGGTACAGGCCATACGCCTGGGAAACTCCCTCTATATTGGATCAAGGATGTGACCTGGGTAAGGGTGGTGTTACAATCCCACCCAATCCTCTTTAACATAAAATTACAATCACAAAATGAAGGACAACCACACAATATTGGGAATCATGGCCTAACCAAATTGATACATAATTTGGGGGGACACAGTTTAATCCAGGACAAATAGCATATTATAATAATATATAACATGTATTTTATATATACCGTCTTCTCACTTATCAACATGGTAAAGATCCAAAGATGAGGTCGTTAAGCTAAATCAGCATTATGCAAAAATGGATGACCACATTAGATCACAAAACGGAGGATATCTACATCATTACATAACTGCCAAATTACATCATTTCATCACTGCCAAATTACATCATTGTCAAATTACATCATTATGTAACTGCCAAAACACTGAGAATCAAGGCCCAGCCAAGGTGACACATAACCTCAACCATCACAGCCAGCATTACTCTTGCCTCATACCTTGGCATTTATTACTACCGGATGTACATTGTTAATGTGTGAAATAGTTGGATAGCAGATTTTTTACTATTGTCTTCAATATGAAATATCGGATAACAAGGTCGTCTGTAAGGAGAAAGTGTATAATGATATAACACTTATCCTTACATAAAATTATATGTAATAATACATATACTGTAATATTATAATAATATATACATACACATATATATGGTTAAATAAAATATATTATTAAAATTAATTTCACTTATTTTTCTCTTTAATGTGGCTACAAAAAAATTTGAAATTACACATGTGGCTCATACTTGTAGCTCTGTATTTCTACATGACAGCACTGGATTAGAGAACAAAGTTGCAATTAGGACTAAACAGAGAAATCTTTTTCAGACCAATAACCAATAACCAGTCTAGGCGATACTGGAGAGTATTTGAGTGAGAAAACAGTCTTAAGATTGTTGTTGATAAAAATCTAGATATTCTAAGTGAACTTTGAGATGTAATAGGTGGTACCAGGGAAAACAAGCCAATGTTAGTTACCCACAGTAGAAGAACCAACCTCCTGGTAAGCATGCTAGATCACTGAGCCCCGTGGAACTGAAACAACTCAAGGAGAGGAATCTGGTCCAGGTAATCAAAGACTATTTTTTTGTCATACTTGCTGTGATGTTTAAGATTGTGTGTCAATTTGGCTGGGCCATGAGTCTCAGTGGTTTGGCAGCTATGGTATAGTTTGGCAGCTATGCAATGATGTAATCGCTTCCATAATGAGATCTGATATAATGTAATCATCTCCATGGTAAAATTTGCTATGAGCAGCCATCAGTTGAAAGGGCATTTCCTTGGGGGCGTGGCCTGCATCCAATTTATGTGGACTTTGTGGCAAAGGTCACGGGTTTTGCTGGCTCTGGATCCTGCATCTATCTCTCCATCTGACCTCCAGTTCCTGGGATTTGAGCTAGTGGCTTATCTGCGGACATTGAGGTTCATTGGCCTCTGTCACTTGTGAGTCAGAGGTCTGCTCTCTGACCTGACAATCTTGGATTCATCAGTCCTGCAGCTTTGTGAATCAAGAGCAGCCTCTAATCTGATCTATGGGCTTGGGCCTTTCCAGCCTCTACAACTGTATAAGCCATTTCCTTGATATAAATCTCTCTCTCTCTATATATGTATACATGTACTTTACTGTTTTTGCTTCTCTAGAGAACCCAGCCTAAGACACTTGTCTAAGCAAATATTTGGGTTTAGCAAATAGAAAGTGAAAGATCTTGTGACAGACTTAGTGTTTGTTATATATGACGTAAGACAATGCACATGTCAACTGGTGACCCCACATATATATCAGAGTAGAACTGTGATCCATGGAATTTTCAATGGCTGAGTTTTCAGAAGTAGATTGCCAGGCCTGTCTTCCAAGGCACCTCTGGATGGACTCAAACCACCAATATTTCAATTAGCAACAGAGCACATTAACTTTCTCTACTACCCAGGGAACATAGTTATCAAAAAATATATATCCAGTTTCTACTGGTTAACAAGTAGGTTTGAGCGAGTGGAAATATAGCTGTGTACGAGGCAGGCAGCACCCTTGCTCTCATGGAGGACCCACTCTGAAAGGAAATCAGCATTTAAAAAATCACCAAAAATAAAGTCACAGAAAGGATCTATGATAAATACAACACAGGCAAAATATATTACCTTGAAACCTCATAGCAGCATCCCAGAAAGGTAGGTACAGGTTTTTTTGTGCTATATGGAAATGAGCACTGAGAAAACAATGAGCTTCAAGACTCTACTGGGAGAAAGGAACCGAGCTGAGGTTGGGCTTTCCCAGCTCCACCACACTGTTTCAGGGATCACGCTGGGGCCGAGGATGCAACACAAGTCAGTCTTTGCCTTAATCTTCCATTTCCTTATTCTTAAAATGAGGAAAATTCCTCTTCTGAGGGCCACAAGTGTTAAACAATAGAAGAAAAGCATCTAGAACAATACGTTACATGCAGAGTTCATTAAAAAACATGACAGACATTGTCAAAGAGTTCATAGAACTCATTATTCACTGTAGTTATGTTCTACAAAGTCACCACAAACATTGAACTAACGAATACTGAAATTTGTCCCCAAGAGAAATACAGGGTTAGGTTCCTGCAAGCCTCTGGTCACAACATTTTATTAACCAATATTATATAGCCTGTTTCACGACTGTCTTTGTTTAAAGACATCTTGTTTAATATGTATTATTGATTCATTAACATTGAACTCATGGCCAACAGTACTATAACTCATGCCTGAATGAAACTCATCTAACACATGTATTTTCTCTAAGGCACAGCGCAGCTTTTGCTGCTTAGAACCACTAGATAGCACTTTAGAATTATGCGGGAGGCCATTTTCAACAGTGAAATCACCAAAAAAAAAAAAAAAAAAAACACAAAAATGTGACAGTAAACTGACCACAGAAAGGACCCTTGTTTACAGTGTAAGAGCTGAAACAATAGACTGTTGTCTTGTTCAGACTTCGCTGAGAGCATGCACATCAGACAAGTCAAATTTTTCGCTGCTCTGCTCATGTCTGCATTTGATGGTGAAAGTGCTGTGAGCATTAATTTTGGGATTACAAATAAATATTAGTGACTAGGTGAATTTGTAAACATGGAATCTGTGAATAATAAGGATTGACTGTGGCTACAAAATGGCATAATAAAAATACTAGGAAAAGGTGCTAGAGTGGCTAACACTTTTTAGCAGAGTGCGAGAAGGAATGTGGGTGGGTTTTGAACATGAAATGCGAGTGTATTGAAGGGGCCAGGGCTTTACAAGAGGCAAAGAAACAACATGTACCAGGCATGAAGGCGCACAGTTCTTGTGGGCAGAGGACGGCGCTGGAATTACTTGTTATGGTTAGAATGAGTGCCCAGGAGGAGGGGTGAGAGATGAGCTGGCTAAACCCAGGGATTAATCCCCTTTTCCATGGCTGTCAGGAGCTCTGGGAGGTGATGAGAGAATAGAGAGCCAGAGAAAACCTCTGAAGCCCAGGCCAGATGCGGTGGGCCATTTGGACCTCCATCATCTGAGAGGTGAACCCCCAAACGTGTGCCAAATTGCCTCTTCAGGCTCCAGCCTCTCCCCACTGTGGACTGTTTGCCTGTCTGGAATGAGATAATTTGTCAGACACCAGCTGCTGATCATTCTTTCCTCATGGGCACATTTATTATTATGTTACAATGCGCATGAAGAATCCTTACCATCACTGGAGTGAAAACGATTAAAATGGTTTTTATTTTTATTTTTTGCAGACATTCTCAAGCTTTCCCTCTGCCAGTGACAGCATGGGTCATGGACTGTGTAAGGGGAGCAGTACAAGGGAGTCATTGCCATAATTAACAAAACAACAAGCAGAGAACCCCAGGATGTGGGGCTGAGGCAGGAGGACAATTTGGAGCCTTTGTGCTCAGATCAGGAGTTTGGCAGCACGGAAGCTGGGCTGTGGGTCTCTGAGAGAGGGCAGAGGATGGGCTGGCTGGATTCTAGAGCCACACCATCTCTAATTATATACCAAGAGGCAAGAAAAGGTGTAAGTCTGTCTTTCCAGTTCAGAGGGGGAAAAAAAATACGTGGTGTCTCGCGTCTAAGAAACGAACAGGCTGACCTTTTCAGAGCGTCTGAAAGAGAAAACCAGATGTATTCCTCAAGAGTCACTGTGACTGAAGGTCTGCATTGTGCATGCACATAAAGGGAGAGCGGACCAGAAAACAGCAGCTGATGATCTGAAGCCAGGCTGTGCTATTGTCCGGCACACAAATGTTCTCCAAGGACCAAGACCACCGTGCAGCTCTCTGTGCACGGACTATGGAAGCTGGGGGCTGGGGTTGGGGGGGCGTGAGGGCTTTTTTCCTCCTTTCCTTTCTTCCCCTCCTGAAACCCTTTCCTTCCAATCCCTCTACAGCCGCTCACATTCAACTGCTAGCAATTATTCCCATTGACCCTCCTCGCTCTCCAAATGGGGTGCGGGTCTCTGATGGTTTTCTCTTTGTACCTGACAATCCCCTGCTGCAGGCAGGCTCCAGGGAGGAGGTGAGGTCTCAGCTCCCTGGGGACTGTGGCTGGGAATGGAGGGGCTGTGATTTATTTTCCACAGAGCAAAGTCAAAGCAGGGCAAATGTGGGCTGGGAGGCAGACAGAAGACTCTTCCCGGCCTCATCAAGGGCTGCTTCTCCATTGTCCTTGGCAGGCTCAGGGTGAATGCTGGTGTTGTCCCAGGGGAAAGGGACAAGATGAAAAAGTGGAGGGAGCCTAGTGAGGTGGGGAAGTGAGATCCTTTCTCCATTCCAGCTCGGTTCTGTCAGGCTTCTCCTAAAGCCTTTATCATCCTTAGCTTTAGCGGACACATTTCAACTCTCTGACAAACTGCAAAGTCCTGGGAGGAAGATACTCGTATTTCCCTCCTGTTTGTCTTTCCATTGCCCTCCAGCATTATATTTGCACCAAGCAGGTTCTCAGTAAAAGCCTGCTAAATGGGATTCTCTCTATGCTCCCTAGATGTTTGGATCTGGTCCCTCCTTGTCATCCACAGTGTCCCCTCCTAGCAATGGCCTTCCTTGACTAACTTATGCGAAGTAATTCTTGCCCAAGGAACTCTACTGTGTCTTTCTGTTCTTTTTGTGGGGGGAATGTCTATGGACAATTACTAAACAATGTTTATTGACCAGCAGGCACAAAACAGTTCATATAACAAGATGAAATAATAGCTCTCTGTCCTTTTAAATACTTTGACCATTTTGACCATACTTCCCATAAAAGTCCACTTGACACAGACTCAACAATATTCCAGAGGCAGGATCTTATTACCTCTATCACTGGGATCCAAAATCCTACTCGGTGAATGGACACCGGCCCATTTTGGGATCAAGCCTTAGGTGCCATCCTTACAGTTACAAATTGTTCTCTCTTTTATTTTTGCCATGGAACTTTGCATTGGAAATAATTCTGATCAGATGTCTGTTTCATTGTTTCTTGTCTCTCTTCCCCCACTTGAATGTAAGTTCCATATAGCAGCAACAACAATGACAACACCAGCAACTGGTATTTAGTGTTTAGTGTGTGATAAGTACTATTTTTAAAACTTCACTTGTATGATCTTATTCAATATTTAATTTTCTAAAAGTGTATTCCCAATTTAAACAGAAATGTTGACACTATTTGGAACTTCATAAATACTTGTCGAGCCAATAGAACCAGTGAGCGCTAGGTCCTTCCCAGTTTGCAGTTAATAAGCTAAAGCAAAGTCCTAGAAAAAGAGAATATGTAAGAAAACAAGCAAGTCAAGGGAACATCCCAATGCCTTCTTGGTGAAAATGCAGGCGAACTTTGCTTTGTGCATGAAGTTGCGTGCCACCTGGATTTTTGAGGATGTATGCTTATTTAAAATGCATCAGGGAGTTAGCTATTTCAAGAGAATTCTATTGTGGATTCTTTTGTTAAGTAAAGAATGATTTTGTAATGCTAATATTCACCCCCCTCCTCCAAAATAGCAATAGCTGGCAAGAACATTACAAATTAGCATTTTTCAAAGTGCTTTTCTACATAGTGCTTACATGTGGCCTTTTTATGTCACTGAAGAGCTCAGTGTGTTGAGCACCTACTCAATGACAGTTCCCTTAAGCACTGTGAAGTAAATACCCCCATTTAACAGACAAGGAAACTGAGGTTCAAGAAGGTGACATAATTTGGCCTGGGGAAGTCCCTTTGGCAACCTCAGCAGCTGAAGGGTCCTCTCGGGTGTGTTGCTATTTTGAATCATGACCCGGATGACTGGAATTCAGCATTGTCCTGAGTTGTTGTGTTGTTCCCAGATCATAGGCCCCTCTGTTTCATGCCCAGATTCATTTATTTATTAAAAAAAATATATATATTTACTGAAAGCCTACCATACACTGGGTACTGTTCTCGGAAATGGAATGTACAGCAGGAAACAAAACAGAAAAAAAAAATTCCTGCTCTCAAGAACGTTTATAGAATATACTAACCAAAATGGTAGCCACTAGCCATATGTGGAAACCCTGGTGGCGTAGTGGTTAAGAGCTAAGTCTACTAACCAAAAGGTTGGCAGTTAGAATTCACTAGGCGCACCTTGGAAACTCCATGGGACAGTTCTACTCTGTCCTATAGGGTTGCTGTGAGTCGGAATCGACTCGCTAGCAGTAGGTTTGGTTTTGGTTTTTGAGCCATCTGTGGCTATTTGAATTTAAACTGAATTAATTAAAACGTTGTTAGGTCAATTCCTACTCAAAGCGATCCTATGGGACAGAGTAGAACTGTCCCGTAGGGTTTTCTAGGCTGTAATCTTTATGGGAGCAGGTCACCAGGTCTTTCCCCCATGGAGCAGACTGGGTGGGTTGGGTTTGGATGGCCAACCTTTTGTTCAGCAGCTGTGTGCTAAACCATTGCACTACCAGGGCTCCTTATAATTAAAATAAATAACATGAAAAATTCAGTTCCTCAGTCCCACTAGCCACATTTCAAGCACTCTGTTGGCACGTGTGATTCGTGGTTCTCATACTAAAGAGTACAGATGTAGAATGCTGCCATCACTGCAGAAATTTCTACTAGAGAATGTTGCTATAGATGTACATTAAACAAATATATAACATGTCTGGTGGTGGTAAGGGCTATGCAAACAAAGCAGGGTTGGAGGAAGACCAGAGATGAGCGGGAAGTACTCAGCTTTCTTTGCTGGAGGCAAGGTTCTCTGAGCAGGGGCCTGGATGAAGAGAGGGGGTGAGCCCCGTGGATATCTGGGGGAAGAGCATTCCAAGTACGGGGAGGGAAGCAGTGATTACTAAGGCCAGAGGCAGCTTGCTAAAGTCTTTGAGAAACAACAGGGAGGTTTCTCTGGCTGGAGTGGAGTGAGTGAGGGGGCAGTGACTGGCTGTGAGATCAGAAAGGGAGGTGAGGCCAGATCACTGCCTGTAGGTCATGTTAAACCTTAGATCTCCAAGACAGTTTAGAACCACTGATTTGGATTTCTTCTTCCTCTTCTCTCTTCTCCTCTCAAACTTTCTTTCTCTCTCTCCTCCCCTATACACCTCTGCCTTATGCCTTGTGATTCGTGCCTTTGTGATAAGGTATTCCCTATTTGGTGTTAACACTTGTTATGAATTAAATTTTGTCCCCGCAAAAGCAATGTGAAAGCCTGCTTGGAATGTAACCTGTTTGAAAATAGGAGTTTTATTTTGGTATGTTAATGAGTTCATACAGAAGTAGGGTGGGTCCTAAACCTAATCCCTTTTCAGTGATGTCTTATAAAATGGGAAAACAGACATAGAGAGTCAGACATACACAGGGGAAGACAGATGCCAAGGAATTCCAAGTAATGCCAGGAAAGCCAAGGATTGCCAGCAGACACCAGAAACTAGAAGAGGGGCCCATAGAAGGAGTCAACTTGGCTGAGACCCTGATTTGGACATTTAGCCTCCTGAACTGTGAGAAAATAAATTTCTGTTCTTTAAAGCCACTCACTTTTTTTGTTATTTTGTTGTTGTTGTTACAGCAGCCCTAGGTAATGAAGACAATGCTCTTGAGGAATCCAGAGCACAGGACAGCATCAAGTTCTCTTTGCAGCTCAGGATTTGGATTCTGTGGCTGCAGGAATGGGCAGGCTTGTGGCTTGTTAGGTGGGTAGGACCACCAGGAGATTGGGCTTTATTGAGAAGGTTTTCACCTTCTGGGGAAAGATGCTATGGGCAATGAAAGATGCTCAATACCAACACTAGAGCATACTGTTCACAGGATAAGGGTGATAGGATGCTTTTCTTAGTAATTAATTTAGCACATTTATTAAGCACTTAGTGTATGCCCGGTGGGTTGCTCAGGAATAAGGGGAATTCCCGGGACACTGGTCTTTCAGTGCTAAAACCAAGAAAGTCCTGGAGAAATGGGGACAAACTGGTCGGCTTACTTGTGGTGGACACTGGGATTACAAAGACTTGGTGTGGTGCCTGTCATCAAGACTTCACACTCTGGTGGAGAAGACAGACAATACAGAGTACTAAGTGCTTTTGTAGAGCAGGACACCATCGCCCTGAAAAGTTGCACACCAGCAAGACCCCAACACAGTGCAGATGACGATGGAAGGCTTCCTGGTGAAGGGGGCACCTGCTTTGATTCTTGAAGATGACCAAAGATACCTACCCTTGTGGCCCCAACTTCCGTACCCTCCCTCGACTCTCTGCATAGATTTCTTCACGGGAAGACCAATGTGTACCCACATGTCCAACTCTTTCTTACTGTGCTCCCCTCATCAGAGAACCAGATTGCCCCCTGTCTTCCGAGATTCCACTGGCTCCCAAATGCCCCATGTCTGATTAGCTTTGATCAGGAAGCACCAGAAGGAGAAGGAGTGAATACATACCAATACCTCATGGGGGTATCGATATTTGGACAAACGGAGGCTGTAGATCCTACCTGTAATTCTTCCCTGGGATAAAGAGAACTAGAGGGCGTCTACAAGAAGGTCTATTCATCTGAATTTGAGGGACAGAGTCAGGTGGAAAGGCTTTTTCAAAGGCGTGCTGCATCTTGCTCAGTGAGTGTACATTCCTCAATTCTTTCTCAGAAGCAGACATTAAAACCTGCAGCAGAGTCATTTAGAATTTCAAAGGTTTCTTCTTCAGGGGGTGGGACACAAAAGATACCACCGTTGTTCACATAATGCTGGGATGGTGGGAACAGCAGCGCACCATTAACGAAGACGGTGCAGCAAACCTTTATGGAGAAAAGCAAGAGCTATTCTGCTAGGATAAAGAAGATGCCTCATTACAGTTGCTTAAAAAAAGATTATTATCATTATTGCTTCTTAAAATTCACTCCTGCATTCTCTCTGGGTTAGGAGAGCTTAAGAGAGGAGAGAGAATTTTAAAAAGTAGTTCATAGATCGCTAAAGAATCACAAAACACTTGACATTCAGTACACATCTCTCTCTCTTTCTTCCCTTCAGCTGAGGGTGTCAATCGTAACATAGAATAAATGCAACACCCAAATCAAGAGATCCTTCTTAGGGCAGATATCTTTCAGTACTGTCTGTTTGGTTTTAAATGGTGCCAAAATCCTAGCCAATGATTTCAAAGACCAAATAAGATGGAGCTTCTCACACATAAAGCTGCTGGTCCTCCAACATTATTTTGCAAGGCTCCTCCTCTTCCCATCCCCCTCCTTTGTTTTGGAATTACATGAGGTAAATGCCACAGATCTAAGTTGGAAAACCAGGAGCCCAGGCTGCAGAAACAGCCAGCAGACAACATTGTCTCTGAACTGCTATTGTTTCTATTTTAGGAGCACATTGAATGATTAGCTTGGGTAACAGTAACATCGCATTACCTTGCACAGGCTGGAAATGTCTTTCAATAAGGAGGCAACACCGAGGCCATGTGATACAATCTCGTAGACAGAGCCAAGTGGAATACATCAAAGAGAGCCTTGATGCAGATGTTTCATGCAGAAGAAAATTAGGTCAGAGACCACTTCAATTTCAGCTTCTGCCATCCTCGTTTGAGAGCTTCCAGTGAATTCGTAATGAATAGCTTCTAGGGCACTTTTCTCTCATTCAGTCACAGGCTGCCACAGCCAGATGAGCATTCCATGTGGAATCTTCTCTCATTATTTAAAGCTGCTACTTTGTGTTCTGAAATTCCAGAACCCTTCCAAAGCACCACCACTATAGACCTGAAACAAAAAGACTCCGAAAAAACGGAGAGACATCCATCTGTAGCATATTCTCGCTCTTGCTCTCTCTCCTCTATCCATCATACACATACATGTTTTTTAATACATCCTTAAGCCTCTATTTCATCTGTCTCTGCAGATACAGAAACCGTTGCTGAAGAATATTGGAGATACTGGGCTTTTTAAAAAAGCCTTAGTCAACTTAGAAGAAGCTGAGTGGCCTGGAGATGACTACAGTGCTCAGGTGGCCTCTTGCAGGGTGCTTGCATGTATGAGTGAGTGTGGTGTGCATGCAAAAAAAAAAAAAAAAAAAAAGCTTTTCTCTGAAATGAGCAGAGAAGGGCAGTGTGACCTCCATGAAATTGAGTGATGTGTCTTTCCCCTGCCCAGCCCTAGCTCCATCTCACAGGTTATTTATTATATTGGATGCTTAGAATCTTCCTTTTTCATACATTCTTACTGCCTACCCTTTTTTGGTTTCACACCAACAAATTCTTGCTGATTGGAGTGGGGGTGGGTAGAGTGGATCACTTCAATTCATGCCAGGAGAAGAATCATTCGATTCTAAATGCATTTGGAAGAGAGGGGGCAGAGAGGCAAACACCGGGGATCACAGAGGCTCCTCAAAGCTGGTGACGCCTTGATTTCCCATGGGAAAGGAAATGAAGTGGCAGCCCCAGCTCCAGCTCACCGTAACACAATTGCTTTGTCTTTGCTACCTCCAAAGATCCAGGGTGTTCATTAACTGTTTTCCTCAATTGTAGGGTTTGCAAAAGGGTGGCAGAAAGCCTCAGAAAAGGACTCTAAGACCTGCGTCTGCTTCAATCCATGATGGGAAGCCATCATGAAGGTGTTGCCTTTCTTGTCCTGCTATTTAAAATGCTGTCTCTAGACTAAAAAGATACAATAGTCTTTCTGCCTTCCTTCCCCAACCTGGTCTCCTCCCTCCCAGCGCTCTCCTGAGACCTTTTCCTTTCTCTCTCTCTCACACACACACACATGCTCAATTAAAATTCCTAAGCAGGGCAGAAGTGCAGGGGTGGGAGAGAGTAGAAAGATGACTTGACAAACAGAAACGTAGATTTCAGCTCCACTTCCATGTGAACTTGGACAAGCAGCTGTCCACCCTGGGCTCCGTGTCCTCACTTGGAAAGATGTGGGTCCCTCGCAGCTTTGACATTGACTCATAAATAATCTTTCTCTTGTGTTTTCGGTAGCTGGCGTCACGCTGGAAATGTCTGGCTGTGGGTTGTAGCCACAGATCTACCTACTAAGATGCTAACAAAGACCTTGCTCATTGGATTCACATCAAGGCATCATGGGCACGTTCATGTGTCAGTGGGAAAATCTGATTCCTTCCCGACACACTGCAATGGAGCAGCTCAGCATTGTGTAAATAGCATTGGCTTTGGAGTCAGACAGAATTGAGTCTGAATTATTTAGGCTCTGCTACTACTTAGCTGTGTGACCTCAGATAAATCATTTAGCCTCCCTGACCCTCAGTTTCTTCCAAGGTAAAATGGGGGCAATACCTGCTAAGGAAAGTTGCTACAAAATCAAATGAAGTGATATGAAGCTAAAGAGCTTAACGCAGTGCCTGGTACATGGTAGGAATTCAATACATATTAGTACGATTTTTATTATTGATACTAAAAATTAATAATGGAAACATGTATGCATATATGTCAAAATGGCACATATGACTCAGGGCAGTGAAAAAAAAACTGACACTCTATTTGAATTGACTGTTCCTTTCCATGCAGAGAACCTCCTAAGGCACACACACACGTACACACACACACACGCACACATACATATACGCGCAGGGCAATTTCTAAAGACAGTAGCAACCAATACTAACTTCCTTAGGCTAATACACTTAAGATTTTGGTATATACGTTCTCAATAAATGTTACCATTATTATTATTTAAAAGGACACTATCTTTCAGTGTAGGTTATCATGCATCTCTTCCCCATTCTCGCTGAAGAGACCTCTTTTGGAAAGGCTCAACTGGGCAAGAAAATCTATATAAGTAGGAGTCAAAAGCCATTCACTTGACTTCGAATTCTTCGGCACAAAGTCATAGCACTTCAGAGCTTGGCAGGTGGAGAAACTGAAACACAAAGAGGCTATGTGACTTGACCAAGGTCGTGGAGGAAACTCAGTTCTCATTGAGTCCTGGTCTATGTCCTTAACCATCATAAGATTCAACTGAGTCCATGAGCATGGCAGTGCTTGGCAAAGACCAGGTGCTTTCCTTATGCCAGTACCCACCCCCAACCTCCCAGCACCTGCCAGCACTCCTGAGGTAGCTTTGGCAGAAGGCCATCATCACTGTAGTGATGTGGGGCCGCGTGCCATCAATGGCACCACTGTCAAAGCAGAACACTGCCTGCCCAGATTTGGCCTTGGTCCCTGTCAAGTTATGAAGCATGTAGGACAACATAGACCTGGGAAGGGACTCCATGCTCCATCATGCTGAGCAGGCTGGGCCAGCATCAAAGCTGAGAGTGTGGTCCAGTCGGCGCTGCCCAGAGCCATGTATCTGTCTGCCAAACTCTGGCTCTGTGTGCTGGAATGTGACCACAGGGGTTTACAGATGCTAGAAAGGCCAAAATAGGGAAAAAGAAACATCCATTTATTCTTTGCCCCATTTATTCATTCACTCACTTATGTACTCATTTGTGTGTTGATCCATTTAATTTTTCTTTATTGAACACATAACACTGTGTTTGTTGAAAGGGGACTCCAAAGATTTCATCATTTAGTAAAGAGACTACGTGGATAGAGATACAAACCAATTACAGTACAATATGGCAAATGTTATAATAGCAAAATATTGTGACAACACAGGGGAAGGGGGGATTTAATTTTCTACTTTGCAACACAAGTGTTAGATGGAGGAGAGATGGTATATTAATCAGGGCTCAATCAGAGAAATAGAACACACACAACACACACACACACAGATTTATTATAGGGATTTGTCCTACATGATAGTGGGAGTTGGTTTAATAGACTTTTCTATTTGTGAGGATTTGACAAACTTTTTCTGTAAAGGGCCAGATAGTAAATATTTTGTACCTTATGAGCCACACAGTCTCTGTAGCAACTACACTACAGTGCTTTTTTAGCACAGAAGCAGCCATAGCTAATTGATAAACAAATGCAGGTGGCTTTTATGGCTGTGTTCCAATAAAACTTTATTTATAAAAATAGGCTATAGGCAGGAGTTGTTCTGCAGGCCACAGTTTGCTGACCCCTGGTCTTTGTGACCAGTTCTGGAACCTGAAGTCAGAAGGATAGACAGTTGGGTAAGGAAGATAGATGTGAAGTGGGGGAGAGCAAGCACAAATTGAAAGCTGTGTCATTCTCTCTTCACCCATAAGCCTTCAAAATCAGTGATGTGTGAATCCTGCAGAAGAAGGGATGCCTTCATCAGAGCTAAACTTGCGCATGATCCAGGAGTTGGTAAAACTGAAGGAGGGTCTAGTAGGAGCTGGAGTCACTGCTGGTCTGGCTGCTGCTCCAAGTCAGCAAAGCAAGCCAGCAGATAAGAGACAAAGGACATTGTCTGCAACAATGCCTGTTGCTCCTACTTTGAGCTTCTGAGTGTAAAAAGAATGTGGCATATGCTTCAGTTCGACCTTCCAAACCTCATGCAACATGTCTCTTAGGACCCACACCAACTTAGAACAATATAGGGAAGGAAATTCTGGGAAACATCCTTCTAGGTTAGCTAAATTGACCTAATCTAGTCCACACAGGTGGAGAAGGTTTCAGAGAGGAGGTTATATTGGAACTGAACCTTATAGATGGGTAAGGATTTTCCAAGGGGAGGGTACCCCCAGAATCCTCAGATAGTGAGCTTTGTGTGTAATCTGTTTGCAAGTGGCTTCAATACAAAGTTCAAAAGGAAAATAAAACAATTTTTTCTTTTGCCTGCCAAACATTTTGAAGAATTTATTTTCCTAAATTTTCATTAATTAACTATGTCCATCAAAACCCAGATGGGGGCAGGATGGTAAGTACTGTGCCAGCCTTGTCTCCAGTTTTCCCATGCAGGTTGAAGATCAGTCTGCCTGTCCAACCCCAGCAGGCAAATTCAACCCTGGGGCAAGGTGACTGACCTGTTCCAGCAGTAGTGAACATACAATGAGTATACATATGTTTACCAATGTTTTAGAAGATAATTCCCCTAAAACATTTATTCAGAATCACAGCACTAAATTCCTCCCTTTTTCGGTAACTTGTTTCTTCCCCTTCCTGTGTTGTCTTAATTAATGCTGTCATATTTTACTAGAAGTTCGGACACTAGAAGTTCAGACACTAGAAGTTATATTTAACTCTGCATTTTTCCATATTTCCTCCACAATACCTCATAACAAATCAACCACCCTGAATCCATGTAACCATCTTTACATACATCTTTGCACTTATTTTTTCATCCATCATCCATCCATCCATCCATCCATCCATCCATCCATCCATCCATCCATCCATCCATCCATCCATCCATCCATCCATCCATCCATCCATCCATCCATCCATCCATCCATCCATCCATCCATCCATCCATCCATCCCTTCTTCTCCATTTTTAATTATTATTATTATTATTTTTTGGCTACTGTTCTGCTTCAGTCCTCTTTTGCTTAAATGATTAAAAAGATCCAGTAAATTGATTTTTCTGAAAGGCTTAGTGATTTAATAGGATGTGGAGTAACATAAGCTTAGATTTGGATTTTGTCTCTGTTCTTTACTACTTGTATGAACTTAAGCATATGCTTGAAACTCTCTCCGTCTCTTGAGTGACTGATAACATCCATATCTAGGATTGTTGTGAATGTTGACTGAAATAAGGTGTATAAAGCAGGCAGTACAATGCCTGGCACATAATAGGCCCTCAATACATGTTAATTGACCTCCTTTCCCTATTTCTACTACTCTATATATCTTTTTTTTTTTTTTAAATCTTACACATTTTCCAGGTTTTTTCATAAATACATGTAATCGTCACCTAACTCCTTTGCCTTTGCTGAAGCCATTCTTCTTGCTATGATTGTGTGCTCTCCAATACCTAACTTAACGTTGAGACCCATAACTGTTTTTGACTCTGGGTCTTTGATTACGGAAACCCTTCTCCTGAATTATCTGCCTCTTCCATTTCTCTCTGCAGAAAATCCATCTGAATTCTTGGACCCACCTATTCCCAAGGTAAAGTGTCACCTCTTCCAAGAACCCTTTTTCAATCCCCCAAATTTAAACTCTGCCCCCTGCATTATTATAGGACTTTATTTCTAGGTAAAGGAAAAGGGAACTTGCAGTTTTGAGCAATTCTGTTCAGTTGATGCACAAGTTATATACTCTTTACAGCAACCTTATGAAATTATTATCTTCACTTTTTAGCAGAAGAGCTATCCTAAGCTTGCTCAGCTAGTAAGAACCACTAAGAAAACCCAAACCCATTGCTGTTGCATCTATTCCAACTCATAGCAACTCTATAGGACAGAGTGTAACTGCCCCATTTAATTTCCTTGGAGCACCTGGTGGATTCAAACTGCCAACCTTTTGGTTAACAGCCATAGCTCTTAATGGCTATGCCACCAGAGTTTCCAGCAAGAACCACAGCAAAAAATTTAAACCCAGATCCGTCTGATTCCAAAGTCCTTTCTACTTCACACCACATTGCCTTTCTTAAACCAAAATTTCCTTACTTTGTACTATATTAAAATAATTATATTCTGATATCTATAAAAAATTTTAAAAAGTTAAAACCCATGATTGACTCTATCAGTGGATTATATTAAAGGGTAGGGGAAATGTTTTTGTTTTGTTTTAATTTTAATATCACCTTAAATGTCTTGGCATAGCAACTTACATCTACCGGTAGATATGTAGTAAATCTTCAACTGAAGAGCATTCAAAGCATACATAGGACCTTTCACCAGAGCCCTTATTCTTGGAGGAGTTTGCCCCAATTTCAAATGTGGTAAGTGATCATGAACTCTTCAACCATTATACTCTTAGGGTAGGGTAAATTTCAGCTTTTTGTCTTTGTAGTAAGGAAGTCTGAAACAAAGAGGACATTTTATTTTTTGTTTAAATTCTTATTTAAAAAAAAAAAAAGACTATCCATACATTAAAGAGCTCTAAGATGTTTTGTGAAAATCCTTGGCCCAACCCCTGCAGCCAGCCGGCAGCCAGTCCACTTATTTATCTCTCCATGACATTAGTAACCCTGTAAAAGTTAAATTTGTTTTATTTATAGGTTGGAAGAGCTTTCACCCATGAGGAATGCTGAATAAATAGACTTTCACCATCATTCTCCAAAGAGGTTGGGAAGGAACCACTCATGAGGAAAGCCTGGAGGGTAGAAATTGTCAGAATGAAGTATGGTCCTTTTGTTCAGAATCAGAAGGGTTAACCACTCAAATCGTAAAATGCCCGATGAAGCTCACTTCACAGAACAAGAGTGAGCAAAAATGAGAAGAAAGACATGGTAACACAGAAAATGCCCAAGGTGTAAACTCTCCAGTGTAAATCAAGGCAAGTTCACGTGGAATATTTGAGGTCATATTTTTGCCTAAAAACCCAAGAAACATGTTCCATGATAGCACAGAAAAGAGTTAGACCTTTTTTTAAAATTTTTCTTAGTTTAATAAAATTAAATGACATTGATTGGGCAGTCAGAACAATCCGCCCGTCTGGAAAGTAGCTATGCCTAGATATTTTCACTTGTGTGTAAGAAGAGCAAGTCAAAGCTATTGAATTAAAGTTCCAAAATGAACCCAACATCAATGTCCCAATGAATTAAATAATCATATTGGATCTTAAATCTGCTCTTTGGAGAGAAATGAGATGGTTCTGTTCTTTGATAACCCTCCAAATTCTGGGCATGTCTTCATGAAAAGAGCATGCTTCTGATTCTTCATGAGCTCTGAGACCTTTCCCAAGAGAAAGAATGGATTTTTTTTTTTAATTTTTATTGTGCTTTAAGTGAAAGTTTACAAATCAAGTCAGTCTCTCACACAAAAACTTATATACACCTTGCTACATACTCCCAATTGCTCTCCCCCTAATGAAACAGCCCACTCCCTCCCTCCACTCTCTCTTTTTGTGTCCAATTCATCAGCTCCTAACCGCCTCTACCTTCTCATCTCCCCTCCAGGGAGGAGATGCCAACATAGTCTCAAGTGTCTGCCTGATCCAAGAAGCTCATTCCTCACCAGCTTCCCTCTCCAACCCACTGTCCAGTCCAATCCCTGTCTGAAGAGTTGGCTTTGGGAATGGTTCCTGTCCTGGGCCAATAGAAGGTCTGGGGGCCATGATCACCGGTCTTTTTACGAGAATTTGGGTCTGCATCCCACTGCTTTCCTGCTCCCTCAGGGGCTCTCTGTTCTGTTCCCCGTCAGGGCAGTCATAGGTTGTACGCAGGCACCATCTAGCTCTTCTGGTCTCAGGCTGATGTAGTCTCTGGTTTATGTGGACCTTAATTTCACTCAGCATAATGCCTTCCAGATTCCTCCATGTTATGAAATGTTTCACATATTCATCACTGTTCTTTATCAATGCATAGTATGCCATTGTGTGAATATACCATAATTTATTTATCCATTCATCCATTGATGGGCACCTTGGTTGCTTCCATCTTTTTGCTATTGTAAACAGTGCTGCAATGAACATGGGTGTGCATATATCTGTTCGTGTAAAGGCTTATTTCTCTAGGATATATTCCAAGGAGTGGGATTGCTGGATCATATGGTAGTTCTATTTCTAGCTTTTTAAGGAAGTGCCAAATCAATTTCCAAAGTGGTTGTACCATTTTACATTCCCACAAGCAGTGTATAAGTGTTCCAATTTCTCCACAGCCTCTTCAACTATTACTGCTTTGTGTTTTTTGGATTAATGCCAGCCTTGTTGGAGTGAAATGAAAACTCATTGTAGTTTTGACTTGCATTTCTCTAATGGCTAATGATGGTGAGCATTTCTTCATGTATCTGTTAGCTACCTGAATGTGTTCTTCAGTGAAGTGTCTGTTTGTATCTTTTGCTCATTTTTTAATTGGGTTCTTTGTCTTTTTGTAGTTGAGTTTTTGCAGTATCATATAGGTTTTAGAGATCAGGTGCTGATCAGAAATGTCATAGCTAAAAACTTTCTCCCAGTCATTTTACTCTTTTGGGGAAGTCTTTGGATGAGCATAGGTGTTTGATTTTTAGGCACTCCCAGTTATCTATTTTTTCTTCTGCATTGTTAGTAATGTTTTCTATACTGTTTATGCCATGTGTTAGGGCTCCTAATGTTGTCCGTATTTTTTCTTCCATGATCTTTACAGTTTTAGATTTTGTGTTTAGGTCTTTGATCCATTTTTATTTCATTTCTGTGCATTTTTTGCAGATGGATATCCAGTTATGCCAGCACCATTTGTTAAAAAGACTGTCTTTTCCACATTAACTGTTTTGGGGCCTTTGTCAAATATCAGCTGCTCGTATGTGGATGGATTTATGTCTGAATTCTCAGTTCTGTTCCATTGGTCTATGTATCTGTTGTTGTACCAGTACCAGGCTGTCTTGACTACTGTGGTGGTATAATAGATTCTAAAATCAGGTAGAGTGAGGCCTCCCACTTTATTCTTCTTTTTCAGTAATGCTTTACTTATCCAGGGCCTCTTTCCCTTCCATATGAAGTTGGTAATTTGTTTCTCCATCACATTAAAGAATGTCGTTGGAATTTGGAACAGAATTGCATTAAATGTATAAATCGCTTTTGGTAGAATAGACGTTTTTATGTTAAGTCTTCTATCCATGAGCAAGGTATGTTTTTCCACCTATGTAAGTCAATTGGTTTCTTGCAGAAGTGTATTGTAGTTTTCTTTGTATAAGTCTTCTACATCTCTGGTAAGATTTATTTCTAAGTATTTTATCTTCTTGGGGGCTACTGTAAATGGTATTGATTTGGTGATTTCCTCTTCGATGTTCTTTTTGTTGGTGTAGAGGAATCCAATTGATTTTTGTATGTTTTTCTTGTATCCCGATATTCTGCTGAACTGTTCTATTAGTTTCAGTAGTTTTCTTGAGTGTTCCGTAGGGTTTTCTGTGTACAAGATCATGTCATCTGCAAATAGAGATATTCTTACTTCTTCCTTGCCAATCTGGATGCCCTTTATTTCTTTATCTAACCTAATTGCTCCGGCTAGGACCTCCAGCACAATGTTGAGTAAGAGTGGTGATAAAGGGCGTCCTTGTCTGGTTCCATTTCTCAAGCGGGATGCTTTCAGACTCTCTCCATTTGGGATGATGTTGGCTGTTGGCTTTGTATAAATGCCCTTTATTATGCTCAGGAATTTTCCTTCTTTTCCTAGTTTGCTGAGAGTTTTTATCATGAATGAGTGTTGAACTTTGTCACATGCCTTTTCTGCACCAATTGATAAGATCATATGATTCTTGTTTTTTATTTATATGATGGATTACATTAATTGTTTTTCTAATGTTGAACCATCCCTGCATACCTGGTATGAATCCCACTTAGTCATGGTGAATATTTTTTGATATGTTGTTGAATTCTGTTGGCTAGAATTTTGGTGAGGATTTTTGCACCTGAGTTCATGAGGGATATAAGTCTGTAATTTTCTTCTTTTGTAGTGTCTTTACCTGGTTTTGGTATCAGGGAGATGGTAGCTTCACAGAATGAGTTTTGTAGTATTCCATCCTTTTCTATGCTCTGAAATACCTTTAGTAGTAGTGGTGTTAGCTCTTCTCTGAATGTTTGGTAGATCTCTGCAGTGAAGCCGTCTAGGCCAGGGCTTTTTTTTGTTGGGAATTTTTTGATTACCTTTTCAATCTCTTCTTTTCTTATGGGTCTATTTAGTTGTTCTACCTCTGTTTGTGTTAGTTTAGGTGGGTAGTGTGTTTCTAGAAATTCGTCCATTTCTTCTAGGTTTTCAAATTTGTTAGAGTACAATTTTTGATAGTAATCTGATATGATATTTTTAATTTCAGTTGGGTTTGTTGTAGTATTGCCCATCTCATTTCTTATTTGGGTTATTTGCTTCCTCTCCTGTTTTTCTTTTGTCGGTTTGGCCAATGGATTATCAATTTTGTTGATTTTTTCAAGGAACCAGCTTTTGGTCTTGTTAATTCTTTCAATTGTTTTTCTGTTTTCTATTTCATTTAGTTCAGCTCTAATTTTTATTATTTGTTTTTGTCTGGTGCCTGAGGGTTTCTTTTGTTGTTCTCTTTCTATTTGTTGAAGTTGTAGGGATAATTCTTTGAATTAGGCTTTTTGTATGTGTGCATTTACTGATATAAATTGACCTCTGAGCACTGCTTTAGCTGTGTCGCAAGGGTTCTGATAGGAAGTGTTTTCATTCTCATTGGATTCTATGAATTTCTTTATTCCATCCTTAATGTCTTCTATAATCCAATCTTTTTTGAGTAGGGTATTGTTCAGTTTCCAAGTGTTTGATTTATTTTCCCTGCTTTTTCTGTTATTGATTTCCACGTTTATGGCCTTATGGTCAGAGAAGATACTTTGTAATATTTCAGTGTTTTGGATTCTGCTAAGACTTGTTTTATGACCTAATATGTGGTCTAGCCTAGAGAATGTTCCATGTGCTCTAGAAAAGAAAGTATACTTGGTTGCTGTTGGGTAGAGTGTTCTGTATATGTCTGTGAAGTCAAGTTGGTTGATTGTGGCGTTTAGATCTTCCATGTCTTTATTGAGCTTCTTTCTGGATGTCCTGTCCTTCACTGAAAGTGGTGTGTTGAAGTCTCTTACTATTATTGTGGAGCTGTCTATCTCACTTTTCAATGCCGATACAGTTTTTTTTATGTATTTTGCAGCCCTGTCATTGGGTGCATAAATATTTAATATGGTTATGTCTTCTTGGTGTATTGTCCCTTTAATCATTATATAGTGTTCTTCCTTATCCTTTCTGATGGATTTAGCTTTAAAGTGTATTTTGGCAGAAATTAATGTTGCCACTCCTGCTCTTTTTTGATTGTTGTTTGCTTAATATATATTTTTTCCCCATCCTTTGAGTTTTAGTTTGTTTGTATCTCTAAGTCTAAGGTGTGTCTCTTGTAGGCAGCATATAGATGGATCGGGTTTTTAATCCATTCTGCCACTCTCTGTCTCTTTATTGATGCATTTAGTCAATTTACATTCAGAGTAATTACGGATAGGTATGAATTTAGTGTTATCATTTTGATGTCTTTTTTTGTGTGTTTTTGACAGTTTCTTTTTCCCACTTAATTGTATGTGCTGAGTAGATTATCTTTATGTATTGTCCTTTCCTCATATTTGTTGTTGTTGATTTTGTTTCTGCTGAGTCTTTATTTTTTTCTTGTATTTTATTTTAATAAGTAAGATAGTTTGTCTCCTTCGTGCTTACCTTATTATTTACCCCTATTTTTCTAAATTTAAATGTAACTTCTATTTCTTTGTATCACGGTATCTTCCTCTCCTTATGGAAGATCAATGATTACATTTCTTAGTCCCTCTTCCTTGTTTTAATGTTGTCTTCTTTTATATAATAACATTTAATCTTGCTTTGTTTTTTTTTTTTTTTTTTTGGTTTCCCTGTCTGGGTTGACTTCTGGTTGCTCTGCCCAGTGTTCTAGTCTTGAGTTGATACCTGATATTTTTGATTTTCTAACCAAAGAACTCCCTTTAGTATTTCTTGTAGTTTTGATTTGGTTTTAAAGAATTCCCTAATCTTCTGTTAATCTGGAAATATCCTAATTTCATGTTCATATTTAGGAGCCAGTTTTGCTGGATATATGATTCTTGGCTGGCAAGTTTTTTCCTTCAATTTTTTAAATAAGTCATCCCATTGCTTTCTTGCCTGCATGGTTTCTGCCAAGTAGTCTGAATTTATTCTTATTGGCTCTCCTTTGTAGGTGACTTTTTGTTTATCCCTAGCTGCTCTTATAATTGTCTCTTTATCTTTCGTTTTGACAAGTTTGATTATAATATGTCTTGGTGACTTTCTTTTAACATCTACCTTATGTGGAGTTCGATGAGCATCTTGGATAGATATCTTCTCATCTTTCACGATATCAGGGAAGTTTTCTGCCAACAAATCTTCAACAATTTTCTCTGTATTTTCAGTTATCCCTCCCTGTTCTGGTACTCCAATCACTTGTAGGCTATTTCTCTTGATAGAGTCCCACATGATTCTTAAGGTTTCTTCCTTTTTTTTAATTCTTTCTTCCGATTTTTCTCGAAATATGTTAAGGCCAAGTGATTTATCTTCAAGTTCAGAAATTCTGGCTTTTACTTGCTCAATTCTGCTCCATTAACTTTCTATTGAGTTGTCTACTTCTGTAATTTTATTGTTAATCTTCTGAATTTCTGATTGCTGTCTACGGATTTTTTCAGCTTATGAAATTTTTCATCATGTTCCTGAATAATCTTTTTAATTTCTTCAGTTGCTTTATCTTTGTGTTCCTTGGCTTGTTCTGTGTATTGCCTCATTTCCTTCCTGATGTCTTGAAGGGTTCTGTATATTGATCTTTCCTATTCTGCCTCTGGTAATCCCAGGAATGCACTTTCATCTAGAATATCCCTGGATTCTTTGTTTTGAGAGCTTGTTGAGGTGATCTTAGTCTGTTTCTTTATGTGACTTGATATTGACTGTTGTCTGCAAGCCATCTCTAAGTTATCGTATTAGTTTATGCTTGCTTGCTGTGTTGTAACTTCTTGCTTTGTTTTCTTTTGATATGCTCAAATGAGTTACTTGAGTGAGCCAGCTTGATTATTTTTGCCTTTGGAGCTCTGACGTCCTGTTCCCAGATGGCTAGAGCTGTTATCAGGTATATCAGTCTAGGAGTCCATTCACTTTTCTCGTATGAAATTCAGCTCAGGTGTCTAGGTAGCTGATCATCAAGTGTGTGGTACAGGCTTTGTCCTACAGTCTTAGGGGGCAGGGGTGATTGGTGTATGTACCGGTATCTGTAGCAGTGGTTCACACTCTGAACAAGGCAGGTGGCTGAGAACTGACCCCCAAGTGTCTCTGAGGAAAGCGTGTCCCTGTACCCGAGAGTGTGCAGGTGGGTGGGTTCTGCAGACGGAACATGGGCACCCAATGTTTTTGGTTGTAAGGACTGGGAGGTACCAGTTATCCTTGGCCCCCTGTCGCAGGCGGGTGGCTGGGTGACCTGAGTGTAGCTACCAGCCCTTAGGCCCCTGATGTGGGTAGGCAAGAACCCTGTTTAATAGTCAAAGCAATGTCAAACATCAAACATCCACCACTCCACCACACAACTGAAACAGGTGGAGTCTGCCAACAAGGCCATATTCTCCTGAAATAGCCCCACACAGGTCCATGCAGAGGGAAAGGTGCTCAAAGTCCACAGACGGTTTATGCCTGGACAGGAGCCGCTTTTGTCCTGAGCTCCCCTCGTTAGTGGAGCTGGCAAATTATCTTTTCCCCCAGTTGCAAATTTTTCTCTTCTCCAAGGCCAGGGGAATGGCTCTGGACACTCAACAGTACCTATCTCAGGCCCAGGGAATTCAGCCCCTGAAGCTGGCTTGGGGCTAGAGAGCGTGGTAAAATATAGACAAGTACTTAACTTTTGCCAAGAGCACCGTTATTCTCTCGTTCCGGAGGTGTGAGTAGGCTGTGTGGCTGGCTGCTTCTCCCTGAGGAAACTGAAGCCAAACACTAGTACAAGCCCACTGCCACCGCTCCAGGAATGGTGCCTAAGGGCTCCCCATGATTCAGGTCCAGTAACTTCTCTCCTCTTCTGAGCTATCTCTTCCTCCTCCTGCCTCTCTGTTCATTTTCTAAGCTTGCCTTTGATGCTCAGAGCTCCTAGCTTGTCATAAATATACTCACTTTACTTGTTTTTTTGGGGTCTTTGTTGTAAAGAGGGCTCACAGGAAGCGTCTGTCTATTCCTCCATCTTGGCTCCCGAAAGAATGGATTTTTATTGCTCAGTCTGCATAAACTTGCCTATTGCCCTTTCTGATTAATAGCATTTATTTCCAAGATGGCTGTCTGGGGCTGAGGGCAGAGATGTGCCATTGAGACAGAGCTAACCTAACTGCTTTCAAGGGGATTGATCACATGCCTTGACTTTTACTACAGTGTTCTAAGCATTTGCATTAACCAGTTGTACCTCACCTACAAGTAAGCCTCAGCCATTCCACCAAAGAAAAGCTAGAATTTTTAAATACCAGGAATAAAATGCTGTATCTTTAAGATAAGTTAAGTTTTACTTTCAAAGCAGGGTGTGGGACTTTCCAAAGAGAAGCCCTGAATAGTCATAAACTATTCATATAAGTTTATCATGTTTCTAAAGCTATCTACTACTTCTTTCCTTTAGCTTGTCTCATCACCAACTTGTCTCATGTCCCCAACAATTCTGATCTTAGATCTACCTTCAATTTGTTTTTATTACACTCACTTTTCGTCTTGGACATGATGGCTAGTCTTCTTGATGTAATACCTGACCTTGACTTACCATGATTCCACATTCCCTATTTGTTGTATTAGAGATTGGTGTCAGTGTCAGACATAAAGCCAAAGGCAGCACATGGAACTATAAAAGCTCCCACAGATGAAGTCTTTGTGGTTGTACCTGTTACCTGTTGCTGTTGAGTCGATTCTGACTCACAGGGATTCTATAGCATAGAGTAGAACTGCCCCGTAGGGTCATCAAGGAGCAGCTGGCAGATTTGAGCTACCAATCTTTTGGTTAGCAGCCGAGTGTTTAACCACTACGCCATGAGTGCTTTTTTATGCTTGTAGGCCTGAGGAAATGGGCTCCATCATTCTTGGCATCTAAGCAATGAGAGGCCTGGCCCAGCTTCATACACCCGAGAGAACTCTTCACTAAAGAGGTAGTCACACTCATTTCAGACTGTGTGTCAACTACCTCTATGTCCTGAAGAAAGCCAGTCAAGTTATTGTGCATTGGCCAATGTGATATAACAGAATATCAAGTACTTTGGTATCAGGCAGACCTGGGTTTGAATCCTGGTTCTACTCCCTGCTAACTGTGTCACCTCAATCAATTTTCTTCACTTCTCTGATCCTCAGTTTTCTTATCTGTAAAATGAGGATATTCATATCTATTTTATACTATGATTGTAAGGACTAAAAGAGATAATGAATACAAGATATTGCATATTATATTTAATAAATGGGGCTTATTTTTATTATATTTATAATAATATTATTATAATGATATGATAATAATTATTAAATATAACAATAATAATAATTATCATTGACATGATAAGGCCTTTAATGACTAAAGTCTGGCAAGAATGGAGAAAATTTAAAATCTTCAGGGAGCTCATTTCTTGAGAGATGGCCACAGGTTTCTTCACTGACTAGTCCAGTTGTTCAGTGTTGTAAGTCACCAGTTGGCTTCCTGCCTGAACTTTTAATCTTGTCCTCATCTCAATTTAAAGAGGGTGAGAAAGCAGAGACATCAATCATTTCCTTGTCAAGGACAACAGCCCCTTCCTTCTTCTTTAGTTCTCTCCTGAGGCTCCCTCTGTCCAGTGCCAAGGGAGACAGTTGCTCCTGAATACAAATCACCACATGGTGGGGGAGTTCTGTGCCCCCATGGGAGCCAGGAGCGATTTCAGTGTCTCTGTGTAAAGCTCTGGTGAGTCCACCCCAGTCCTCTCACTCCTCCCTGGGTTAAAAGCCCCATCATGTTCCACAGTTTCCCTAGATAGTGATGTAACCATGAAGATGGCAGTTACCCAAGGTACTGGGACACAGACTTTATTGATTTGTTCTTCTAATGCATTAGGAGGAAACAGGAAACCTCAGGAAGGTCACAAACGACAATTGTGCATTGACTGGCACAGACATTTACTTCATTCAGGAAAGCACGACTCAAGTGGCCTTGCTATCAGAGAGAAAGGGAAACCATAGATGCATGGCTCAGGAAATAGAGACAACAAGCATGGCCTGGATCAGAAGGAATCAGAAGGCACAGGAACATCTAATGCTCAAGGACAAACTAGAGGGAGAGTCTTTGCTCAGTTACTGGTGAAGCCAGATGTTCAATCAATGTTGCCAAACAGACGGATGAACCAGGCAAATCGATCCCATTTGGTCTCTGCTCTATTGATTCTCTAGGCAGCTCTGTGGCATTCTTCCATTTTTTGCTGTTGTTACACTCCCTTCTTTCCACCTCTTTTTCATGTTCTTTAAACCTGACTATGTCAGAGAACTTTCTGTGTACTTCCACTGTTTTCCTCAACTCTCTCGCCCTTATGATACTCCTTGTGTTTCTGACATTTGCAAAATCACAATGACATATTTAAAGGCCTCCTAGTCATTCCACACTCTTTCCTTCTAGAACTGCTCTGAATGTTTGGGCTCTGCTTCCCATAAGTCTAGACCAACCTTGTTTTCCCTGGTGATTATAAGAGGTGACATCATTCTTAGATGACTCTCGTTATTTCAACTGTTGTCAACCAATTCTCCTTTTCTGCTGAGCAATTATTCCAGGGTAGAAGTTCCCTGTGTTAGTCCTCTATCCTCTAAGAAATGAAACTGTCTACAAAATTAGTCCTTTCCAAATGTTTGCCCTTTAGTCAATCCAGTGGACTTCTGGATAGCATGCTAAGGTCCCTACCAGCCCTGTTGTTGTTGTTGTTAGGTGGTGTTGAGTCAGTTCCAACTCATAGCTACCCTATGTACAACAAAATCAAACACTGCCTGGTTCTGCTCCATTCTCACAACTGATATGCTTGAGCTCATTGTTGCAGTCACTGTGTCAACCCATCTTGTTGAGTGTCTTCCTCTTATTCGCTGACCCTCTCCTTCACCAAGCATGATGTCCTTCTCTAGGGACTGGTCCCTCCTAATAACATTTCCAAAGTACATGAGATGGAGTCTTGGCATCTTTGCTTCTAAGGAACATTCTGGCTGTACTTCTTCCAACACAGATTTATTCATTCTTCTGGTAGTCTGTGGTATGTTCAATAATCTTCGTCAGCACTATAATTCAAAGGCATCAACTCTTCTTCAGTCTTCCTTATTCATTGTCTAGTTTTTGGAAGCATATGAGGCTATTGAAAACACCATGCCTTGGGTCAGGGGCACCTTAGTCCTTAAAGCGACATCTTTGCTTTTCAACACTTTAAAGAGGTCTTTTGCAACAGATTTGCCCAATGCAACGCATCTTTTGATTTCTTGCTGCTGCTTCCATGGAAATTGATGGTGAACCCAAGTAAAATGAAATCCTTCATAACTTCAATCTTTTCTTCGTTTATCATGGTGCAGATTACTGGCCCAGTTGTGGGGACTTTTATGTTGAGGTGTAATCCATGCTGAAGGCTATGGTCTTTGATCTTTATCGGTAACTGCTTCAAGTCCTCTTCACTTTCAGCAAGCAAAGTTGTTTCATCTGCATATCACAGGCTGTTGATGAGTCTTCCTCCAGTCCTGATGCTGTGTTCTTCTTCACATAGTCCAGCTTCTAGGATTATTGGCTAAGCATACAGATTGAATAAGTGTGGTGAAAGGATACAACCCTGATGCACATCTTTCCTGACTTTAAATCACACAGTATCAAGCTTTGGGGACCTTCATTTGCTCATGTAGTATGAGTCAAAATGAGAAGAAACAGCTGCAGACATCCATTAATAATCAGAACCTGGAATGAACTGTGAATCTAGGAAAACTGGAAATCACCAAAGATGAAATGGAACACATAAACATTGATATCCTAGGCATCAGTGAGCTGAAATGGACTGATATCTGTCATTTTGGATCAGACAATCATATGGTCTACTGTGCCAGGAACAACAAATTGAAGAGGAATGGCTTTGCATTCATCATCAAAAAGAACATTTCAAGATCTATCCTGAAGTACAATGCTGTTAGTGGTAGGATAATATCCATACGTCTACAAAGAAGACCAGTTAATAGGACTAGTATTCAAATTTACACACCAACCACTAAGGCCAAAGATGAAGAGATTGAAGATTTTTATCAACTTTTGCAGTCTGAAATTGATCAGACATGCAATCAGGATGCACTGATAATTACTGGTGATTAGAATGCAAAAGTTAGAAACAAAGAAGAATGATCAGTAGTTGGAAAATATGGCCTTGGTAATAGAAATGATGCTGGAGATCCCATGATAGAATTTTGCAAGACCAATGGCTTCTTCACCGCAAATACCTTTTTTCACCAACATAAACAGTGACAATACACGTGGACCTCACCAGATAGAATACACAGGAATCAAATTGACTACATCTGTGGGAAGAGACAACGGAAAAACTCAGTATCATCAGTCAGAACAAGGCCAGGGGCCAACTGCAGAACAGACCACAATTGCTCACATACAAGTTCAAGTTAAAACTGAAGAAAATTAGAACAAGTTCACGAGAGCCAAAGTATGACCACGAGTATATCCCACCTGAATATAGAGACCATCTCAAGAATAGATTTGAAGCATTGAACACTAACGACTGAAGATCAGATGAGTTGTGGAATGACATTAAGGGCATCATACATGAAGGAAGCAAGATATTATTAAAAAGACAGGAAAAAAAAAAAAAGACCAAAAGGGGTGTCAAAAGAGACTCTGAAACTTGCTCTTGAACATTGAGTAGCTAAAGGAAAAGGAAAAACTGATGAAGTAAAAGAGCTGAACAGAATATTTCAAAGGGCAGGTTGAGAAGACAAAGTAAAGTATTGTGATGACTTGTGCAAAGAGCTGGGTATAGAAAACCAAAAGGGAAGAACGGCCTCGGCATTTCTCAAGCCGAAAGAACTGAATAGAAAATTCAAGACTCAAGTTGCAATACTGAAGGATTCTACAGAGAAAATATTAAACAACTCAAGAAGCATCAAAAGAAGATAGAAAGAATACATAGAGTCACTATGCCAAAAAGAATTGGTCAATGTTAAACCATTTCAGGAGGTAACATATGACCAGGAACTGATGACACTGAAGGAAGAAGTCCAAGCTGCACTGAAGGCATTGGCAGAAAACAAGGCTCCGAGAACTGACGGAATACCAATTGAGGAGTTTCAACAAACGGATGCAGTGCTAGAAGTGCTCACTTACCTACGCCAAGAAATTTGGAAGATAGCTACCTGGCCAACTGACTGGAAGAGATCCATATTTGTGCCTATTCCCAAGAAAGTGATCCAAACGAATGCAGAAGCTATCGAACAATATCAATATCACATGCAAGTAAAATTTTGCTGAGGAGCATTCAAAAGCAGCTGCAGCAGTATATCAACAGGGAACTGCCTAAAATTCAGGCTAGATTCAGAAGAGGACGTGGAAGTAGGGATATCATTGCTGATGTCAGATGGATCTTGGCTGAAAGCAGAGAATACCAGTAAGATGTTTTCTTGACTACGCAAAGGCATTTGACTGTGTGGATCATAAAAAAATTATGGATAACATTGCGAAGAATGGGAATTCCAGAATACTTAATTGTGCTCATGAGGAACCTGTACACAGATCAAGAGGTAGCTATTTGGACAGAACAAAGTGATACTGCAAGGCTTGACGCCAGGAAAGGTGTGCGTCTGGGTTGTATTCTTTCATCACACCTAGTCAATCTGTATGCCGAGCACATAATCTCAGAAATTGGACTATATGAAGAAGAACAGGGCATCAGAATTGGTGGAAGACTCATTAACAACCTGCATTATGCGGGTGATACAACCTTGCTTGTCGAAAATGAAGACGACTAGAAGCACTTACTGATGAAGATCAAAGACCACAGCCTTCAGTATGGACTGCGCCTCAAGACAAAGAAAACAAAAATCCTCACAACTGGACCAATTAACTATATCTGATAAATGGAGAAAAGAGTGAAGTTGTTCAAGGATTTCATTTTACTTGGATCCACAATCAACACCCATGGAAGCAGCAGTCAAGAAATCAAAAATGCATTGCATTGGGCAAATCTGCTGCAAAAGACCTCTTTAAAGCATTGGAAAGCAAAGATGTCACCTTGAAAATTAAGGTGCACCTGACTCAAGCCATGGTATTTTCAATCACATCATATGCATGAGAAAGCTGGACAATGAATAAGGAAGGCCAAAGAAGAGCTGATACCTTTGAATTGTGGTGTTGGTGAGGAATATTGAATATACCGTGGACTACCAAAAGAACGAATAAGTCTGTCTTGGAAGAAGTAGAACCAGAATGCTCCTTAGAAGCAAGGATGGTGAGACTACGACTTACAGACTTTGGACACGTTGTCCAGAGATATCAGTCCCTGGAGAGGAAATCATGCTTGGTAAAATACAGGGTCAAAGAAAAAGAGGAAGACCCTCAAGGGGACGTATTGACACAGTGGCTGCAACAATGGGCACGAGCCTAACAATTGTGGGCATGGCACAGGATGGGGCAGTGTTTTGTTCTGTTGTACATAGGGTCACTATGAGTCAGAACTGACTGGATGTCACCTAATAACAAGAACATACTGGCATTAGCAGTCATATGACTGAGCAGTCGTAGGCATCATCATCCTGGCTTGGGTGGTACAACAGAGAGGTGATATCTCAGACTATACTGGGGTCAAAAACAGTGTGGAGATCCAATAAGGAGAGCAAACAGTTTCTGTGAAGCCAGGTAACACTTTCAGATATTGGCAGAGGGAGGTTGTATCCCAACTCTGCAAGTCATTCTCTTTGTAACTTAGGCATATAACTTAAACTTTGTGGGCCACCGTATAACCTTATGTTTGAAAGTGATTAATAATAAGCTAATTTGAGGTTACTATAAAGATTCAATAAGATAGTAGATTTGAAGTAGTCTAGCACACAACAAATGCTCATAAGCATTTGTGTGTTATTTTCCTAAGCCATCCGAATGTAGAACAGTAAATATTTATTAATCAGTAATTATGTGCCAGGTAATGGTCTAAGCAATTTGAAAGTATTATTTTCTTTAATCCCTCACAGCAACCTCATGATGTAGATACAAATATTATACTCATTTTTCAGCTGAGAAAAATGAGGCTCAGAAGGATTAATAGCTTTCCTTATGTCATGCAGCTAATCACTGATAAAGCTAAGACTCACACCTTGAACTTTCCTACTCCACAGTCCACCCTCCAACTTCTTTGCTGTAAAGCCATTTTAGAATGAGAAATCAGTGATATGGGTTTAATAAGCTAAAAAACTGGTGAACTGTAGAGTCCTTGGGGAGACAGGAGTTGGGGAGTGGAGGTAGTAGAGCACTAAAATAATAGATTCCAGTATCGATCTATGAGTAGAGCTGAAGGATAAGGAGATTAGTAGGATTTGTAAAGTTGTTATTAGTGTTTGTCAAAGATGTTTGCCATCTCCCATGTTCATCTTGCCTTTTGAATATCACTCTGAAAAACAAGATCACATCTTTTTTTCTCCTTCCTTCCTTCCTTCCTCCCTCCCTCCCTCCCTCCCTTCCTCCCTCCTTCTCTGTCTAAAGCACTTACCAAGTCTTCTCAGCACTATGCTAGGTACTGAGAGTACAGAGAAATGGCATACAGGGTAAGACATTACATTTGATGTGTTTGAGATAAAGGTGCTAGGAGTTTGGACTGGAAAGAAAATCTGGGGCAGGATTTGGATGAGCTTTGAGTCTACACTGAAGAGTCTTGACTTTAGCAACATACCCACATTTGGAGACGTTTAGGAGGAGCATACTGTGGGCCAGAGATAATGCTGGTGTATGTCACTTGGTGGTCATGAACACCACGGGGTCCATCAATGTGTTAAGGTAAACGCCCTAAACTTGCAGACAAGAAGTTGTCTATGTGCATGTGTGCTTTGATTTCTGAGGAGAGTGTTCATAGCCTTATTCTCAAAGCATTCATGATACAAAATGGTAAAGATTAAATATTATTGGAGTTGGCCTAGAAGGTAGAAAATGTAGAGGAAGAGATATAAAATTTGATGAAGAATACAGTCAAGAGGTGAAGATGAGCTGAGGTAGTGGCCATGGGGATGGAGCCAGCAGGTGTGAGCCTGTTTAGGAGCTGGGAATGATGACCAGAATTGGTAATCAATCAGATTTGGAAGTGAGAGAGAGAAAAGAGGAAGCTTTAATGCCTCTCTATTTTTTAGCCTGGGAAACGAGTTAATTCACCAAGAAAGGAAATACGGGAGAAGCTATAAGCTTAAAGGGGGAGATAATAAACTTAGTATTGATTATTCCCTTGGAATATGATTGTGATATTGTGATTTTCTCTATGGAGCTTAGAACATACATCAGGAAGTGTAATTTAACTCATTGACATATTAGGCCAATAAGGGTGAATATGCTGATTTGAGATTTGGAATCCAAACACAAAATGCATTGTTTCCAATAAGTCTTGGACAAGTACCTAGAAGTGAGGGACATGACCCTTTCACCATTCTCAGCCCTCCCACCCCTCCATAGCTTCAGAGACAAAGAATATAATTCATAATGACTTAGAATATGTTTATGCAATGCCAGATGTTTAGATTAATTTTTAAGAATTGGCACAATCCAGTTCTCTTCCAAACTGGATGTAGGAACAATTTAGTCTTGGAGGAAGTACAACCAGAATGCTCCTTAGAAGCAAGGATAGTGAGACTTTGTCTTGTTTACTTTGGACACATCATCAGGAAAGACCAATCACTAGAAAAGGACATCACGTTTGGTGAAATAGAGGGTCAGCCAAAATGAGGGGAGCCCTCCGTGAGACAGACTGACACTGTGGCTGCAACAACGGGTTCAAACATACCAATGATTGTGAGGATGGTATAGGACTGGACAACGTTTTATTTTGTCATGCATCAGGTCACCATGAGTTAGAGCTGAGTCAACAGCAACTAACAACAGCAACATTAAGATATTCGGCATTATGCAGGTATAATTAAAGCCATATAAATGTGTTGGCTGTGGAAAGTGTAAAGTCTAAAAAAAAAAAGATTTTGAACAAATACTGTGTGCCAGCATTATATCTCTTTGTAAATATTAACTGTATAAGGCAATTAACATGTCTTTATAGTAACAGTTTTATGAGGTAGATATTATTATCTGTTTCACAAATGATGGAAATGAGAATGAGAAACTAAGAAACTTGCCCAAGTTTATAAAAGTAAGAAGTGGCAGAACTATTCTGATCCCTGTTGTTAGGTGCCATGGAGTCATAGCGACCTGTGTACAAGACAAAAAAACACTGCCTAGTCCAGCTCTATCCTCACAGTCACTGCTGTTTGAGCTCATTGCTGCAGCCACTGTGTCAATCCATCTTGTTGAGGATCTTTCTCTTTTTTTGATGACCCTCTACTTTTCTAAGCATGATTTCCTTCTCCAGGGACTGGTTCCTCCTGACAACATGTCCAAAGTACACGAGACAAGTCTCACCATTCTCAATTCCAAGGAGCGCTCTGGTTGTACTTCTTCCAAAACAGGCTTGTTCATTCTTCTGGTAGTCCCTGGTATATTCAATATTCTTCTCCAACATCATAATTAAAGGCATTAATTCTTCTTTGTCTTCCTTATTATTGTCCAGCTTTCACATGTATATGAGGCGATTGAAAATATCTTGCCATGGGTCGGGTGCACCTTACTCCTCAAAGTGACGTCTTTGCTGTTCAACGCTTTTTCAAAAAAGGTGTTTTGCAGCAGAGAGGAGCCCTAGAGGGGCAGTCATTAAACACTCAGCTGCTAACCAAAAGATCTCTGGTTCAAACCCACAGCCGCTCCATGGAAGAAAGACGTGGCTGTCCACTTCAGTAGAGGCTACAGCCTTGGAAATCCTATGGGCCAGTTCTATTCTGTCCTATGAGTTGGAATTGATTTTACGGCAATGGGTTTCTTCTACAGTAGATTTGCCCAATGCAATGTGTCGTTTGATTTCTTGGCTGCTGCTTCCATGGGCATTGATTGTGGATCCAAGTAAAATGAAATCCCCACAATTTCTATCTTTACTGTTTATCATGATGTTGCTTATTGGCTCAGTTGTGAGGATTTTTGTTTTCTTTATGTTGAGGTGTAATCCATACTGAAGGCTGTGGTCTTTGATCTTCATCAGTAAGTGCTTCAAGTCCTCTTAACTTTCAGCAAGCAAGGTTGTGTCATCTGCATAATGCAAGTTGTTAATGAGTCTTCCTCCAGTCCTGATGCCCTGTTCTTCATATAGTCCATCCTTTCAGATTATTTGCTCAGCATGCAGATTAAATAAGTATGGCGAAAGAATACAACCCTAATGCATACATTTCCTGATTTTAAACCACGTAGTATCCCTTAGTTCTGTTTGAACAACTACCTCTTTGCCCATGTATAGGTTCTGCATGAGCAAAATTAAGTGTTCTGGAATTCCCATCCTTCAAAACGCTATTCATAATTTGTTGTGATCCACTCAACTGAATACTTTTGTATTGTCAATAAAACACAGGTAAACATCTTTCCAGCATTTTTTGCTTTTAGCCAAGATCCATGTGATATCAGCAATGATGTCCCTTGTTCCACTTCCTCTTCTGAATTCATCTTGAATTTCTGACAGTTTCTTGTCAATGTATTTCTGCAACTGTTTTTAACTATCTCCAGGAAATTTTAGTTGAGTATGATATTAATGATATTGTTGGATAATTTTCCCATTCTGTTGAATCACCTTTCTTTGGAATGAGTACAAATATGGATCTCTTCCAGTCTGTCATCCAGGTAACTCTTCCAAAACTCCACATGTATTCTGACCCCTTCTGTACCTCCAGTCAATTGATCCCATTCCTTTTTTACTGTGCCCATCTCCTTTATGCTTTCCTTTCATTCCATACTCAGCTTAGATTCCAGAATCTGTGGCTATAATCATTCTTTTGCACAATCTCATTTTCCTAGCCCACTCCCTCCCCTCATTCTCAACCGCCATAGCTCAATCCTTGAACCCAACCCTGTCTACTTTGTTCTTAGACCAAGGTCACTGAATGTGGGCTAGAGAAAAACACTCAAACATGCTGACTACTCTTACCTTAAATTTGTGACCACAAACCTCAAATGGACCTGTTACCTTTCATGGCAACCTTGACACATGTTTATAGTCAATTGACTTTCATTGTCCAAGTCAACCATGTCAAACCTTCTCATTTCTCAAACTTTTTACTCCTTTCCCTTCTCCTTACTTTCAGATGAGGACCTTGTGTCTTATTTGACTGAGAAAATACTCATAATTTGGAGATTAATATGCATATTCTCATTACCAAAGTTACCTACCATCCTATCTGCATCTTGGAGTCCCTGGGTGGTGCAAATGGTTAATGGCTTGGCTACTGACCAAAATGTTGGCTATTCAAACCTACCCAGAGGTACCTCAAAAGAAAGGCCTGGCAATCTACTTCCAAAAGTTCATGGCCTTTGAAAACCCTATGGAGTGCAGTTCTACTCTGTAACACATGGGGGTCCAAGACTTGGAATCAACTCAGCGGCAGCTGGTGGTGGATCTGCATCTTATCTAAGTATTAGCCCTTCTTCCTATGTGCATATTTATTCATAAATTATTCATGCTTCTACTAAGACCAACCTTCCATTTCTAAGCTGGATCTCATCCTTTCCGTCTTAGGACTTTGTTGCTGCAGTTGTTGTCTCTGTCCTCATGATCACCTCCCTCCCTCTCTACTGATCATTGCCTTCAGCATACAAACATGGTATACTATCTCCCATCTTAAAAAAAAAAAAAAAATCCTCCCTTGACCTACATTCCTTTTCAGCTACTGCCATATGTTTCTCCTCTCTTTTAAAGCAAAACTCCAGAAAAGAATCATCCAGCCATTCTTGTGTTCTCTCCAATTTGGCACCTCTAATTCTTTTTGTAACTTGTGCTAATCAGGCTTTGGTACCCATTCCTTCAGAAACAAACTTTTAAAACCACTCTTCTCAATATCACCAAGCAATGACACATTGTCAAGTCCAACGGTCAATCAGTTCTACTCTTAAACTCTTAGGATCTTCTGACAAAGCTATTTGCTTCTTCCTTCTTGAAACGTTCTGAATTTTGGCTTCTGAGATAGTGCTTTCTGAATTTTCTGCTATCTCACTGGCCACCCCCTTCTCGAGATGTTTGTTGGCTCCTGCATCCTGCTGTATCTGAAAATCCAGTGTGGTTCTCTGCTGTCTCTTCTTCATCATTTCATTAATTCTGAACCATCTCAAGCTGATAACACCTGTATTTCTATCTCCTGTCCTATCCTTTTTCCCATGAGATGAGATGAGAGATATCAAACTACCTTCTGAACCTTTAGGGTACTTACTATATATCTCTTACTTAACATGGCCATAACAGAATTCCTGCTTCTTCTATTCCCATTCAAAATATTCTGATCCTTTTTTAGTCTTTTTTAAAAACCTAGGAAACCAACCTTGATTTCTACTTTCCTGTCATTTTATACATCTGACCCATCAGCAAGTTTTGTTCTCTTTACCTTAATCTGATTGCTTTTCTCCATCATCACCCAACACTTCTGTTCTAGTCTAAGCCTCTCTTTGCCCCCAGACCCTTCTCCATGCAACAGCCAGTGTTCTTCTTAAAATCTCTTGCATTTCTGCCCTTCTATAAGCACTTAAATAGCTTTCCATCTTACTGAGAATAAACCTCAGACCCCTTAAGGGCCTACCAAGCTTTACTTGACCTAGTCCCTGCCTACCTTTCTGACTTTATCTTCTACTACTTTTCCCAGTGAGTATTGTGCTGTATTAGAACTGGCTTTTTGGATTTTCTTTAATTAACACATGAAGCTGATTCCTGCCCCAGGGCCTCTGCACTTGTTCCCTGTGCCTGGAATGTTTTCAGTCCACATATTTCTGAGACTCCTATAATTAAGAAGTAATGACAGGAGTTCTTAAAATCATAGAACTTCATAGTTAGAAGGTCTTGAGATCCTTGAAACCCATCCCTGCTTTTTACAGCGAAGGAAAGTAAAGCCCAGGAAGTGAAGAGGCTTACCCAAATTCACACAGTACCTGACCAACTGAGAACTCCTCCCTCTGTGAGCAATTCCCTTATTTTTTTTTTGTTAGAGGAGCTAATTACTCAGCGCAAAGCACTTGTATTGCTTTGGATTCAAATTAACTATGATTAGTTTGAAGCTACAGTACAATGTGTCCTTCAGAATTACATGCTTCTGAATTATTTTTACACATTATTTCCTGGGATAGTGGGCTCTAACACGGCTGAGGAAGAAGGGTGGGAACTCAGGGGTAATAATATTATTATTACACGGAAGTAGTTGGCTTTTCTCTGGGGAGATCAAAGTGCCTCACCCAGGCATTAATTCAATTCAGTTTTCCTGCTATCACATTCAAGCAGTTTCCAGGACCATTGCACAGATGAGAAAACTGAGTATGGATTTATCCCCGTGTATGTACGCACTTCAGCCAGTGCAAGTTTTCTAGAACAAGGACGTGGTTGTTTCTGCTTAAGATCCTTCAGTGGTCCCCACTGCCCTCAGGATAAATTCAGACTCCTGATCCAGGTTCACTATAGTCCTTCACAGCCCGGGCTTTCATTGTTAACCTCCTCCCTTTCCACGTCCTTTCATGACCCACTGCCATCACTCCGTGGTTCTAAATGCTTCAGCCACCCAGGTGTCCTGCTCACTGTCTTTCACCTCCCCTGGGCTTTACCCAGGCTGCTTTGGTTCTAAGCGCCTTTATGACCTGTTTTCTGTCACAGGGCATACAGGTTACCTCTTGTGTGACTCCTGTGAAGGCTTTCTTAGGGGATGTCAACTGAACATCTTGCCCTCGTCTCTATTACAGAGTTTATTGGTGTATTGAGGTTTGTTTGTTTTTGTACTTCTCACTACCCTGCTAGATTGTGAGCTCTGGGAGGGCAAGAACTGAGTTTTATTCATTCTGGTCTCCATAGAACCTAGTTCAGGACCAGGCACATAGTAGTAACCGAGGACATGTTAAATGAAAGAGTGAACAAGTGAATGTGAATAGCGTGCTGGCGGGGAGTGAGACACAGCCTCCCCAAAGAGTATGTTAATAGATTCTCATCTGCTGCTGCCTTGACCACACCTCCTCCAACCCTACTGATATTTTACAGACTTTACAATAAGCGCTCCCCAGGGTTAAAGAGACCAATTACTTCAGCAAGACTCCTTCTGGCAGGCAGTGCCCTGGCTCTGTAAAGGGCCTCTTGAGCGATGTATGAGGTCCCTCACAGGAACGCACGCTATGGGATTTCACGTGAAGTTATTTATTGCAGTTGCATTCACTCCCGGTGGTACGCAAGATGATTTCTAGATGGTTTGCTGATGTTTTCTAACAGATATGCGTTTATTTACATATGATTTAGAAAGGTGCTTTTCCCATCTATGATAACAAGTTACTGTTTCTGTTTAAAAACTACGTAAGTTTAAAAGTGAACCAATTTAAAGAGAAATATTAAGTTCATAAAACACAGGTGTATGACAACCATTGTGAGGCGGTACCCAAATGACCAATAATCTCAGGAAATAGTGATTTCATGCATTTAAGCATTCATTCACGTATTTGTTCATTAACCATTTATGGCAGGTTCTCTGCTGGGTAATGCGGATACAGGCAATGAGTGGTTTCTGCCTCAGCCCCTGTTTTTTAAATTATAGACAATGTTTCTGGGCATTGTGCATATTCCTCTACTGGATGGTGAGAACGATTTGTTAACATCCGCATTGGAGTGGAGTGACCAGATTGGGTGGGACTGGTATAATCTCTTTCTGGAAAAAAGGCAATATGCACACAAATTCATGTAAACATATATGCTTATACGTGTACCTGTGAGTGTGGACTGGACCTAATGTTTCTTTCTAATCAACAGAATATGGCAGAGGGTATACATACCTATATAGACACTCAACCACACAAAACCACCCAAATGCTGGAATTGGAAAGTCATACTGCATAGGAAATGGACCTGTAAAATAACTTGCCAGGAGTGCACCTGAAAGGTACACAGAGAGTAATGGGAAGAGAAATAACATTGGCATCAGATTGGAATTCAAATCTCAGCTTTGTCATTTATTGTAAAAATTTGGGTGAGTTCTTCTCCTCTCTGACTTTCAGTTTTGCTCTGTAAAATGACAAGCTTGAACTGGATCAGTGACAGAAAATATGTTTTACTGATTGCAAGTAACTTCATGGAGGGCTTTGGTGTGAAGTCTTCTGAGGGCAGATCCTGCCTGAGTGGGAAAATGTGCCTGAATGATTAGTGATGTCTAGCATGGATGTGGGAGGGGGCATTGAATGATTAGTTATGTCTGGCATGGATGTGAGAGGGGAAAGGGGTGACACAATTGCCACACTGCTCTTGTTGTTCCAGAGCTACATTACCCTGAAGAGATCTTCAAGGTCTGACATTAGGTGGTTCTATAAAAACCAGTTTCTCCTTATATTTCTTAACAGTAAATGGTGAGTGAGCATGGCAAAGGTGGTGGTGTTGGAGGTGACTGTGCTAGCATTGTGGAACAGCTTCAATTTACCTCCACAGGACTTGAAGTAGGCAGCCTCTAAGGTGGCCTGCAATCATTCTTACCTCTTGGTATTCATTCCCTTCTGTAATTCTCTCCTTTTGAGTGTTGATTGGACTTATTGCCTCACTTCTAAAAAATAAAATACAGAAGAAATAATGGATGTCATTTCTGAGATTAGGTTATAAAAGACTATAACTTATCTTTTGGAGTCTTTGTCTCTCTCTGGGAAGCCAGCTGCCATGTTGTATGCTGCTCTTTGGAGAGGTTCACATGGCAAGGAACTGATGTCACCAGACAATAGCAAATGAGGACCTGAAGCCTGTTAGCAGCCACATGAGTGAGCTTGGAAATGCAGCTCCAGCAACACCTTGCTCTCAGTCTAATGAGAGACCTTGAGCCAGAGGCACCCAGCTAAGCTGCACCTGGATTTCTGATCCACAGGAACTGTAAGATAATAAATGTTTATTGTCTTAAGCCACTAAGTCCTGGGGTAATATGTTATGTGGCAATAGATAACTAATACAGAACTCTGAGTTTGGCAACCACTATGGTGAGCGTTGACTAGTAAAGTGCAGGCCTGAGTTCCACATTCTGTACAGTAAGAATGACCATGGCTCAGATCTCTGGCCACAAAAATGTCCTCTACACAAACAAGTACTTGGGGACCAGGATCACAGCTTACCCTGAGCTCCAAATCTGTATTCCAGTGTTCTACTGGACATCACCAAAAGGAATCCCACTGGCACACCAACCCCTATAACATCTCTGAAATTCTCACCAGTCATGCCCCTCCTCTATTGTTCCCTATTTATAGGCTCAGGCCCCAAACTTTGGCATCATCTGTGACTCGTCTCCGTCAATCACCATATCTTATCTCTAGAATCCGCCCCCATTGCCACGCCCGAGTTCACTGCTCATATTTCAATACCTGATTGTAAATCTCAGGCAATACTGACCACCACAATGCCACATCCTTTTATCATTGTGCTTTTACTACTTAATGTGGAAATTGTTGTTGTTGTTGTTAGTTGTGGTTGAGTCAATTCCAATTCATGGTGACCCCAAGTGTTCAGAGTAAAACTACTCCATAGGGTTTTCAAGGCTCTGACCTTTTGGAAGCAGATCACCAGGCCTATCTCCCAAGACATCTCTGGATGGGTTTGAACTGCCGACTGTTCAGTTAGTAGTCCAGGGCTTAACTATTTGCACCACCCAGAGACTCCATTCATGTGCAAAAGAACATGTAAAAATAAAACTTTCCCTAAACTCATCATTGTAAAAACTAATTTAAGTTCTGTGCATTTTCCCAGACTTTGTCCACATGCAAAAATGTATTTTACTGGATGGTAATAGTAATTTCTGTATAGACTGTATTTTTACTTTCAACACTTTATTAAACAATAAGTATTTTCCCAATTTGCTACATTATCCTCTTAATGCTCTTTCGATGTATTAACCAGTGGCCATTGAATGGATTTTGACTCATGGCAACCCTATGTGTGTCAGAATAGAACTGTGCTCCACAGGGTTTTCAATGGCTAATTTTTTTGGAAGTAGATTGTCAGGTTTTTTTTCTGAGGCAGCTCTGGGTGTACTCAAATCTCCAAACTTCTAATGGCTGTGCTCTATTCCACGGAAGGAATATACCCTAAGAGACTCACCCTAAGATACTTCCTATGTTGTTGGACATTTTAGTTATTTCTGATGTTTTGCTATGGGTACCACTGGATTACTCTTTCTAGGTAAAATTGTTTGCTTCCCTTCAATTAATTCACTACAATAAATCTTCAGGATAAGAATTCCTAGGCTAACTATTATGAAGACTTCTTAGTACTGGATAGATGTTCTTGACTGTATTCTTAAAAGACTGAACCTAGGGTTTTTTTGTGTGTGTGTGATAAGAGTGCCAAACAACATATTTTTATTTTAAAAAAAAGTCTATATAGTAACTCACTTATTAATAAAAAGTTCCCATGACAATTGACTTATTTGACAGCATCAAAATATTCTCCTACTAAAGTAGAGGAGAGAGTCTAAGAAAAAGGTAGGACTAGGAGAAGCGATTTTTCAAGACGCTGGAACTGAAACTTATTTTTTTTTTCCTATTCCAATAAGGAAGCAAAAACAAAACACTCCACTCTATTTATTGGCCTCTAGGAATACCTGTTAATTTCCATACCATCTTGGTAAACTTTTGCCCCATTCTCAGTACTGTGTCTTTCCCCAGGGGGTGAGAAGTCTACTGAGCATCAAGCCCACAGCCCCCTTCTTCTAGATCATAGTCTGGCTAACTGGTTTACCAGAATACCATGCCCAAATGGCCTTGCTCCAGATTTTCACTATCATAATTAACAATAAATTTAATGTCTTTTCTCTAAAGCTTCCTCCTCTTGCTCTTCTTCCTCCTCTTTTTCTTCCCCTTCTTTTTTCTTCTTTTTCCTCTTCTTGTTAATATTAACCTTTGCACAAGGAGACAGCACTAGTATGGAAGCGAAGAGCAGGAACTGTGGAGCCAGACCACCTGGACTCATAGCTCTGCTCATATGCTTAAGCTGTGTGAACATGGACATGGGTACCTCTGTGTTCCTTGGTTTCCTCACCTGAAAAATGAGGGTAATATTAATACTTCCTTGTGGAATTTCTACAATGATTAAATAAGTCAATATACATAAAGCAATAAAAACAGTGTCCAGCACATAGTGAGTGTTCAATTATGGGTCAGAATTGACTCAACGGCAATGGGTTTGGTTTTTGGTTTGACTATGGCCTGATTCTTTCAGACAAAGCAGAATCACTGAGACACAGGATAAGAGCACCTCTTAAGCTCTTTCAGTGTATTAACCAGTTGCCATCGAATAGATTCGGATTCATGGTGACCCCATGTGTGTGAGAATAGAACTGTGCTCCACAGAGTTTTCAACGGCTGATTTTTTGGAAACAGATTGTCAGACTTTTCTTCTGAGGCAGCTCTGGGTATACTCAAATTCTCCAACCTTTCCGTTAGCCCCTGAATGTCTTAGCTGTTTGCACCACCCAAGGACTCCTTCCATTTATTACTTCCCAGAAATTGTTGCCTCAATTCCCACTGGATGGCAGTGATATTTTCAAGGACTCACTCAGGACTGAAGATGAAAGCATGGAGAATTAATGATTCATTGTGGCCATGAGGCTGCCTCAGCACTGGGCATCCAGACTCGCATCTAAGGAAAACGAAACCATAATCGCCCACATTATAAAATCTGCTATGCGGTGGTATCAGGCAACAAGCTGATACTGGAGAGAAGTCAAGGAGAAATATAATTGCCTCAGGATAGGGACTGCTCTTGTCAGGAAAATTCCTGGGAACATGAAGAGAGATGTGTTTAAACAGTTCTGAGTCATATCCAGGAATTTGTAGAACAAAAGGGTGATCACGCCATGGCCAAGCAGGGCTCCTGACAGAGGGCTTTTATGGAAAGACCAAGGAGGGCCAGAGAACACAGAGCAGACCAAGTCATTACCACCCTGGTGACTCTTGACCCACATTCACAGAGCTGCTTCCCCTTTCTTCTTCTTCTATGAAGGACATTAATAGTTCAGTTCTTTTCAGTAGACAGAGAGGTTCTGGGTATCTGAGGGGCTTGAGAATGACTGACAGACAAGTCTGCAAGAAGCTAGAAGCATGCTGACAAGACCTGACTTCCCAAAATAACTTACCAGTTCCCTGTCGCTGGCAATTTATCAGTGGTTGGGGTGTTTTTATGATCACCTTGAAAGGGAGGGCACTAGCTGATGCTGATATTACTGACAATGATGGATAAAAGGTGAAGATATGGTAATGATGATAGTGATAACAATGGAAAGAAAGGAAAAGTAATATTTACTGAGTACATCATGCTGGGTGTTTTCATGTATGCTTTATCTCAATTTATTCTCATGATCCCCTGAGATTTGGATATAATTACCCACATTGTACAGATGAGCCTCACAGGGTTAAGCATCTTGTCCATGATCACACAGCTGGTACATGCCCACCAAGGATTTAAATTCCTGCCCACACTTCAAACCCTGAGCTCTTTCCTCAATATTACATGCAGCAGAAGAAGAAAATGCCACAAAACAACCTATCTTGAGAAAAAGACTCCCGTTTAATTGTCCCAAAGGACACTGGACATTTTGTAATTATAAAACTAACTTTGCTGACTGCCTTGTACTCTGTGTCTTGTGTTATAACAAAGCCAATCAAAGATTTTATCCCTCCCAGGGCTGGAGGATATAAATAAGTTCCAGATTTGAGATAAAGTCTGTAGAATTGGGGACTAAAAAAGTCTGATCACAATGGGTCAGACCATTTGAAGGGCAAGCCGTCATCACCCAGCAATCATAGGGACCTGAATCCTGATGTGGGGCAGTTGTTGGATTTCTCCGCCGACCAATTGTTCCCAGTTGACTTGTGCACTTACCTGAGCAGCCAGAGAGCCCTCTAAGTCTGGCACACTGGGAGAAAACCTGGGACTGCCTGGCTTGTCAGAGTGCCCAGCAAGTTTGCTGACCCGATTAACCTATGATAATTATCTCCTATAGCCACATGGTGGGCAGAAGGGACCAGACAGACTGGCCTGTTGGGTAGGCTTTCACAGTTCATTCCCACAAGGCATTCCCCTTTGGGTCTCTGGACACGAGCTAGATGCATCAGCATGTATTTCTTTCCTCTTTCTGCTTTTCCTCTCCCCTGCCCTCTATCACACACATGTCAGGGTCACCAATTTCCTTGTATAAAAAGATGCAGAGTGAGGAAGAAAAAGAAAGGTGAATCTCTCATCTCCAGGACAAGCTAAGGCGTGCAATGCATATTTAATATGAATGCTTTGCAAAGCAGTAGTCATGACTCCCAAGAATGATGGAGTTTTTCAGGCAAATGACAGAGGAGAATTTCTCAAAATGCTCTTCATTGGAAGAGCAGAATGTCAACTTTTCTCTAAATCAGCACAGCCTTGAGGTACAGTGGTTGGGACATGGATTTTGTGGTGACAAACCTGGTTTGGATTCTAGTCTTGCACCTTCTTAGTCTTGTGACCTTGAGCTGATTTTTAAACTTCTCTGTGCCTCAGTTGCCTCATCTTTCAAGTGGGAATAGTAATACCTAGTTATAGAGTTGTTATAAGGCCTAAATGAGAAACTGTAGATAAGAAGCTTAGCACAATGCCTAGCACAGGGAAATATTCAACCACTGTAGGCTATGATGATAATACATATTGTTATCTGGGATATCAGTGTCTTGGTTACCTGGTGCTGACATACAAAATAATACCAGAAGTGGGTGACTTTAAAAACAGAATTTTTTTTTTCTCACAGTTCAGGAGGCTAGAAGTCCGAATTCAGGACATGGCTCTAGGGTGAGATTCCTCCTTGTTGTGAGGTCCTGGGCATTCATTGGCTTCTGCCTTCCACCTATGTGTGTCTCTATTTCTATTCTGCTTTTTTAATAACTCAGAAATTATTAGGTTAGGACCCACCCGGCTTTGGTATGATCTCATTAACAAAACAAAAGAAAGCATCTATTTCCAAACAGGGTTATATTTACAGGCTCAGAGGTTAGGATTTTGACACGTATTTTGGGGGGAACACAATTCAATCCATAACACATAGCCAAGGGACAGTCCAGGAAACATGGAGTCATACAAATCAGGTACTACGAAGCAAGGTGCAGCCAGGAGCCCAAGATGTAAGGGATAAAGGGACTCCTGAGGGGGACTCTTTAGAAGGCTTGGTGATACCTCTTTCATTGTAAAGAGGATGGTGTATGATAGGGTAATTTGCTTTGGCCCCAACAGACTGAGAAGAACTTCTTTTAATAAACCACAGGTGCCGCTTGAAAATTGTGATTTCAGTCTTTTCTTGAAATAAGGCTCAAAGACCACCTGTCAAATTATATCCATCCACTTCAAAACCCTGATCTGCTTCAGAAGGTTACAGGCAGGTGAAGGTCACATCATGTTCTAGGCCAATGTTATTGAGGTCTGGTTTTCTGTTCTTTTGTATTTAATCCACTTTTGGTCATGCAGAAAACCCTGGTGGCAGAGTGGTCAAGTACTACAGCTGCTACCCAAGAGGTCAGCAGATTGAATCTGCCAGGCGCTCCTTGGAAACTCTATGGGGCAGTTCTACTCTGCCCTATAGGGTCGCTAATAGTTGGAATGGACTCGACAGCAGTGGGTTTGGTTTTTTTTTTTGTTTTGGTCACGCAAAAGGGTCAGCTGTCAAAGCACGCAAATCACTTAAATTTTTAAAAGCCAAAATACAATGACACTAAATAAAATTTGGAAAAAAAAGTAGTCAACTAAAACCATTTTTGGATTCTGTCTTTTTTATTCTTTATCTGAATCCATTTAGATGTTGAGTAGTCATAGTCATAATGAGCTTTTAAAATTTTTGCTTCTTTTACCTAAAATTATATCAAATGTCTTTTGTATCTTCTTATAGCCATCAAACTTATCATTCAGAGAGTTTCATAGTGTTCCTGTCCCCTAACGTTGGAGTGTTAAAAAGCAAAGATGTCACTTTAAAGACTAAGGTGCACCTGACCCAAGCCATGGTGTTTTCAGTAGCCTCATATGCACACAAAAGCTGGATAATAAGTAAGGAAAAAGAAAGAATTGATGCCTTTGAATTATGATGCTGGCAAAGAATATTGATTATACCATGGACTGCCAGAAGAACGAACAAATCTGTCTTGGAAGAAGTACAGCCAGAATGTTCCTTAGAAGCAGTGATGATGAGACTTCATCTCACATATTTCGGACACTTTATCAAGAGGAATCAGTTCCTGGAGAAGGACATCATGCTTAGTAAAGTAGATAGTCAATGAAAAAGAGGAAGACCCTAAATAAGATGGATTGACATAGTGGCTGCAGCAACGGCCTCAAGCATTCGACAATTGTGAGGATGGTGCGGGACTGGGCAGTGTTTCATTTTGTTGTACATAGGGTCACTGTGAATCAGAACTGACTTGATGACACCTAACAACAACAACAATGTTGGACCCACCACCCATCTATAAGTTTGTCATACTCTCGTGGCTTGCGTGTTGCTATAATCTTAGAAGCTATGCCACTGGTATTTCAAAAATGTGCAAGGTCACCCATAGAGGACACATTTCTGCAGAGCTTCCACACTAAGATAGACCCAGAAGAAAGGTCTGGTGATCTACTTCTGAAAATTAGATAATGAAAACCTTATGGATCACAACAGACCATTGTCTGACTGGTTTGCTTTGAACACATCATTAGGAAGGATCAATCGCTAGAAGAAAACATCATGTTCGGTGAAGGGGAGGACCAGCGAGGGCAAAGGAGACCCTTGATAAGATGGACTGGCCACAACAGCCACAAAGATGAACACAAATGTGTCAGCAATCATGAATATGACAGAGCTGAACAACGTTTTGTTCTGTTGTACATAAGGTCACCATGAGTTGGCATTTACTTGACAGCAGCTAACAACAACGTTAGACAGCTTGTTTCACATATATATATATGTATATATATATATATAAATATACACACACATATGTATATATACATATATATATATTTTTCTCATTCAAGTTGATGCTGCAAAGAACATTTCCTATGTAGTTTTATTTTATTCTTTTTAATTATTTCTTTGGGATAAAGCCCTAGTTCAGAATGTTTTATAATTTTTGATATGTGTTACCAAATTGCTTCCCAGAAACCAAAAAACCAAAATCAAACCCAGTTTCGTCAAGTCGATTCTGATTCATAGCGACCCTATGGAACAGAGTAGAACTGCCCCATAGAGTTTCCATGGAGTGCCTGGCGGATTTGAACTGCCGACCCTTTGGTTAGCAGCCGTAGCACTTAACCACTATGCCACCAGGGTTTCCATGCTTCCCAGAAGACCTACATTAATTTTTATTGCCCCCAGAGAACCACAGGTACAATAGTTTTACCACGAAATTAACGTATCTGGATGCTATTTTTTTTTTAATTGATAACTCTTCATTTGGTGACTTGTAAACTTACTCATTCTTTCAAGGTTTATTAACTATTTGTGTTTTCTCTCAAGTGGTCTGGTTTTACAAAACCTAAGTCTACCTGGGTATCCTAAGTGTTTCTGTGACAGATAAGTCCTTGGAGGCCTTGAGACTGGCTGTGGGCCAAGTGGTAGCAGGTTGGGTTCTCTGGGAGGCAGCCCCTGACCTGGAGAGTAGTGTGGAAGAAGTCTGTTAGGGAGGGGTCTTGGGATCAATACCTGTGGGAAGGATGGAGGATAAACAGGATTGGGCAGAGAGAGAAGTCAAGCTGCAATTTAATCTCAACAGAGGACTCACCAATCCTATAGGGAGTTTTGAAGATGGGATGACCGTTGAAAGCTGTCCCGAGTTGGGGTGAGAGTGCTGGATGTTTATACATTCTGTCTGCCAGTCAGTCACTGAATGCAAGTGACTCTGGAAGGGGGCATGAGCTTGGGCCAAATGCTCTCATCTTCAGTTGAAGCCTTGAAGGGGAATGACAGTTGAACTCCCCCTGGCAGAGGGCAAAAATTCTTCATTCTTGAAGGAGGACCTGGGCAGCACACAATGGTGTCCACTACAGGGGCCCATAAGGAGTTCAGGCATCAACTTGTCGCTCAGGTGCCTTTTTGGCTGCAGGGTCAATAGTGATCTTATTTCTCATTCTACTCTAGCCCTGGAAATTTAAGCAACTGACACTGGCCTCCAGCTCTTGGTCCACTTCTCAAGGTACTGTGACGGGCACTGAACGAAGACAGAGGGAAGATGTTAGGGATACATAGTCTAGTGGGGGAGACTAATGAGGGACACAAAGTACAATGCAGGGGTAATCTTGTGGCTCAGGGAAGGCTCAGGAGCTCAACCTAAGAGATGAAACTTAGGCTGACACTGGAAGGATGAAGAGGAGTTTATATGGCCAAGAAAAAGGGAAAAAAAAAAAAAATCACCTCCTCCATCATTACTGCCATCACTTCCTCATTCCCCTGCCCTTCCACATTCTTACAATACTTGAGTCACGCTGAGCTATTCAACACTTTTATCATGCCCCAGAATTTTCCCATACTGTTTCCTGCCATGGAAGCTCTTCTTCATTCTTACCCACTTGCTCAAGCCTTAATTATTATTCAAAGCCCATGTCAAATCGCCTCTTCTCTGTAGCTTTCTCTGCCCCTGAGCCTCACCTCTACCCTACAGAAGGAGTCCTCTCCCTCCTTATAAGCTCCCTTAGCACTTAGACTGTAAGATGTATGTCACAGCCTTCATCAAACTTTTTACCTCCTCTGCTGAACCATAAACTTGGACTCTGTGTGGCTCCTCTCTCAGAGTCGCCTTTTCTGCACTCAGGGCCTGACTCAGAGGAGTGGTGGGTGACTGTCTGATGAACCACGATAAATTAATTGAGAGATTATCTCTTGAAACTCAATCTCTAAGCAACATTGCCAGAACTCAGTAGCTTCTCAACAAATGAAAGCATGCTGAATGCATTTAAATATTCAAGCCCAATTTCCAATAGATTTCCCGCCAGGAAATCTCTACTTCGGAGGGGCAGAGGTGGTGTTTGGGGGAAGGGGAATCCACCTCCTATTACATGTGGTTTGCTCTACTGCCGGAGAAACCTGATCCTTCCTGAGGATCACCAGCCCCACCCACCAATGGGCAGGCCAAAGCAAGTCTCCTTAACACAGAGCCCTTTTTTCTTCTTGTGAGAAAACCAAACCTACTCTGCTATCTGAGATGAATAACCCCTGCTAAAATAGAGCCCACCAAGTCTTCCAGCCAAGGAGGCTGTTGGCAGTGATGGGGGAGGTGAGCACATTTTGAAGCATAAAATTTCCCAGGATCAAGGCATTTCATTAAGAGACTCCTAGATGTGTTTTTCCCTCTAAAGACTCAAATGAAAGTCCAGAGAATTTACCAACTACATTGAAACATTCTGCGCTTTTAAATCCCTTCTTTACCACCAGGAACCCTGTTGCCCACTAATTGTAAACAAGTTTGCATGCAGATCTAAGAAATGCCCATTTATTTTTCAGGTTCACCCTGTTTCATTTTTAATTAAAATCATTGCATTGATTTGATTTTAGAATAGTAGTGAAGACTCTGACTTTGTAGGTTGAGAAATAAATTATCATTTGAAGGATTAGAGTGGCTCTTCTTTTGATTTTAATAAAGATTAGGAGAAGAAAAAGAAGCACAAAGGAATGAATGCAGCTCCCCCTATATAATGAGTTAGACGGCTTCCCCCCCTTGATCAAACAAAAGAACAAATGTATTAAACAAAGAGTATAGATTTGACAAACCATCTCTGTTCTTGCAAAGGATTTTTGAGGGGATTTGGAAAGTTGTAGCCTGCCTGTGTTCTGTTATTTCTGAGTATATTAAAGCCAGTACTCTGTTAGCTTAGGTATTGTTTTTGTGTGTGCTTTTGCTTCCTGGCAATAGAGTCTTTCTTTAAGAAAAGCAATTGGGAGATACCCCGGTCCTGGTTAATCTGCTCCCCTTTTCACACACAGACCATTGTCTGGATGTGCTTCCCAAGAGGCACAGGCATTATGTCCTGGGCCCCTCTCCCAAGTCAGCAGCCTGTACAAAGCGAACAGTACATCTTGGGGAAGAGCCTGATGGATTTCCATTTGACACTGGAGCTGTTTTGCTTTGTGCAAACATCAATGCAAAATGTGCTGGTTCCCAAGGAAAAACAAAAAACAAAGCAAGGAACAAATTTGGTAGTGGTTTGTTAGTGTTCCACCCAGGCCCTCTACCCCAAAGGGGGAGGGTTTGGGAGGCTCCTGCTGTCTTCATGGAGGACTGCAGGGCTCTGAAGGCTCAGAACAAGGTCCATTCCCTTGAACTTGCTGAGGACCTGGCTGCATCCTTAGTACAGGAACTTCTGAAACTGCCCCTTTGTCCCTATTTGAACTGTGGCTTTCCTCCCAGATGCAGAGATGGGCCAGCTATCTATACCCCTATCAGTGAGCTCTGACAACACGTGCAGAACTTTCAGCTGGACAATGTGAGGGTTGCTCTTTACCACATTGATGTTCAATTACTCCCTATTCACTAGCTCTTTTTTCGGGTTATAAATACGGCCGCAGACACACACACACAAACACATACAACCTCCCATAAACCTGGATCTCCCTTTCATTCTCCTTTCCTTCTCCTCTCCATCTAAGCTCCTTAAAAAAGAAGTCTATACTTACTGTTTCCCCAACTCCAATTCCTACTCTTCAAGTTGCTTCAGTGTGGTTACTGCCCTTCATCCCCACCCACGGTCCCAACTTGGATAAGGTCACTAGTGACCACAATGTTATTAAGACATTATTTTTTTATTTACTCTCTCTTCTACCAGGCCATGAGCACTTGCAGGATTGGGGTCATACATCGTTCGCCACTGTATTCACAGCATCAGGATGCTCAGGGTCTGTTTAATGAAACAAACTTATTCCCAACTGTCATGGATTGAATTGTCCCCCCAAAAATGTGTGTATTAACTTGGTCAGGCCATGATTCCCAGTATTCCGTGGTTGTCCTCCATTTTGTGATTGTAATTTTATGTTAAAGAAGATTATGGTGGGGTTATAACACCCTTACCAGGTCACATCCCTGATTCCAATGTAAAGGTTGTGTGGGTGTGGCCTGCACCACCTTTTATCTCTTAAGAGATCTTAAGAGATAAAAGGAAAGGGAAGCTAGCAGAGCTTTGGGGGCCTTATACCACCAAGAAAGCAGTGCCGAGGGCACAGCGTGTCTTTGGACATAAGGTTCCTGCTCTGAGATGCTCCCAGACCAAGGGAAGACTGGTGCATCACAAGGACCTTCCTCCAGAGCGGACAGAGAGAGAGCCTTCGCCTGGAGCCGGTGCCCTGAATTTGGACTTCTAGCCTACTAGACTGTGAGAAAATAAATTTCTCTTTGTTGAAGACGTCCATTTGTGGTATTTCTGTTACAGCAACATTAGATGACTAAGACACCAGCCAATCACATTGTCACATTTTCTCCTCTTTTTTTTTTTATAGACTTTATTTTTTAGAGCACTGTTAGGTTTACAGAAAAACTGTGCAGAAAGTCCAGAGTTCTCAAATACACATTTTCTTAGGGGCACACTGTGTCTATTATTAACATCTTGCATTCATTCAAGATTTGTTACAAGTTATGAAACAATATTGATACATTATTATTAACTCAAGTCCATAATTTACATTAGGGTTCATTCTTTGTGTTGTACAGAACTATAGGTTTTGACCAACTAATAACATCATGTGCCCACCATTATAGTATCATACAGAATATTTTCGCTGCCCTGAACACTCCTGTGCTCCACCTATTCACCCCCTGCTTCAAATCCCTGGCAATCACTGATCTTTTTACTTTGAAAAAGTTACCATTGATTCGATTCTGACTCCTGGCCACCCCATGTATGCCAGAGTAGAATTGTGCTCCATAGAGGTTTCAATGGCCGATTTTTCAGAAGCTGACCACCACTAGCGCTATAGTTTTCCCTTTTTCCAGAACGTCATATAGTTGTAATCATACAGTATGTAGTCCTTTCAGATGACTTCTTCCACTTAGCAATATGCATTTAAGACTTCTCTGTGTCTTTTTATGGCTTGATAGCTCACTTCCTTTTACCACTGAACAATATACCATTATATGGATGTTCCAACAGTTTGTTTATCCATTACATACTGAAGGATATTGGTTGCTTCCAATTTTTGGCAATTAAGAATAAAGCTTATATAAATACTTACGTACAGATTTTTATGTGGACATACGTTTTCACCTCATTTGGGTAAATACCTAGGAGTGCGATTGCTGAATTGTGTGGTACGCCTATTTTTACAGTTTCTCTTCTTGAGGTATGGAAAGAAAATAACATTTCTTAAGCATTGCCCTTGTGCCAACCATGGTGCTGGGAGTGGCCACACACATTTCCTCAATCTTCTTTACTCTAACAAGGCTTTTTACAGTTGAGGCAATTCAGGCTCTGAGAGACTAAGTAACTTACTCTAGGCCATACAGCCAGTAAATAAAAGAATGGAAAATCTCGGGGGCTGTGTTTTAAGGGGATTTATATTCTTTGAGCTGGTTTGAGTTATGGTCTTAATGTTCCAGGCACTGAGGCACGGCACAAGTGGAAGACTCATCTGGGATGAGTATGGTCTCCTGGAGAGCAGTCTCCAAGCTTCTATCATGCAAGAGAGCTTAATTCTCTTATACTTGGATGGCACATGGGTCTCACAATTGAAAGGATAATAGCAATTGCAAGTAGTATTTAAAGAGATTTAGGCTGTCTTGTGGCAACCACTTGTGTTAAATTCATGAATTGTATCCACTCATTTAATCCTCAAAATAATTACTCCAATTTTGTTGATGAGAACACCGAATACAGAGAGATTAGTTAATTTACCCAAGGTCATATAGCTGGTAAGTAATGCAACTAGGATTCAAATCCAGACAGGTATTGTTTCAGAGCCTAATATAATAACCACCATATTATTCCAGGAGGTAAATTCCCTTTTCTCTCTAAAAGTCCTAGGATTCTCACAATTGCCTGGGGTAGGAATATCTCAAATTCCTATGGATTCTCCAGGTTAAATGTGCTCAGGTTTTTCATTACTTCTTTATATGGTAGAATTTTAACACTCCACCATCTTGTTTATTCTGCAGAGATCATCCATCCCCCATTTTATCTGTCTTCCACTTAAAGCATGGATGCCAAAATTGAGTAAGATGTTCCTGAAGTCATCTGTCTCCCTAATGCAGCATATGTTGGTTAAAGTGCCTGTTTTTGTGGTCATGTGACATATATTGATTTATGCTGTCTTTTCTGCTAACCACAAATCCAGAGTCTTTTTTTCAATAAGCTGCTGAGACATTCTCCCAGGCTTGCAATTTTGGGCTTAAGTTCAAGCAGTTCCTTAAATTTATCCTTGGTAAATTTCACATTCTCTGATTCATTTAAAACATTATTTCTGCAAGTACTTCCTTCAAATCGGCTACCAATTTGGTACCAAGGAATATTTGAAAACGCAAAGGATTTGGAATCAGAGAACCTTGAATTTGAAATCTGGCTTATCATTTGAGTTATTTGATCTTGGGCAATTCCTATTAACTACACTTATCTCAGTTTTGCTATCTGTAACCTGTTAACCCGTTACCGTCTGTAGATGAGGGCTAATGTCACAATATATGTGTCCTAAGCTTTTACTTTTATTCATGTGCATTACATTTATGTTACTAATGTAACCATCTTTTTGCAATTGCTTGTAACTCTGGTGGCACAATGGTTAAGCGCTGGGCTGCTGACCGAAAGGTCGGTGCTTTAAACCCACCAGCCTCTGGAAAGATGTGGCAAAAAAGATTACAGCCTTGGAAACCCTATGGGGCAGTTCTACTCTGTCCTACAGTGTCGTTATGAGTCGGAATCACTGAATGACAGTGGGTTTGGTTTGGTGTTTGGTCCAAGTATGTGTCGCTTGAAGTCTGTTAGGGCAGCAGCCCACCACATATACGCCTGTGGTCCCATAACGTTATAAGAGTTCAGAAATTCGACTGGAGAACTGGTTATAGCGGACTTTCTTTGCTGAGTAAGGAAAACACATCTGTCTCTACATAGCTCTGCGGTCGGTCCTGCATCCGCCCAGGCTCTGGGGCAGCAGGGGAAGGGGGTCCCGGCGTCCATCCCTGGCTGCTGTCCCACCATGCTTGCTTCAGGCAGGGACCGTGCAGACACCCTCTGGATCCACCAAGCAGGGTACCCCACCGAGGCCACTGCCCCGCCTTACAGGTGAGGGCGCATCTGAGGCTGCGGCTCCTCCCGTGGTGGCTGCCATCAAGTGGTCCAGGTGGTTAGGATTAGGGTTAGGGCTAGGGCTAGGGCTAGGGCTAGGGCTAGGGCTAGGGCTAGGGCTAGGGTTAGGGTTAGGGTTAGGGCTAGGGTTAGGGTTAGGGTTAGGTTTAGGGTTAGGGCTAGGGTTAGGGTTAGGGTTAGGGCTAGGGTTAGGGTTAGGGAGTTGTGGGCTGGTGAGCCAGGTGGTTGCCAGCTGGAGGGCAAGTGCAATTGGCTTGTAAATTTGTGAGGATCTGCATGCTGTGGAGACCATGCAGGCACCGCGATAGTTGAGCTAAAGTTTTCTTGCAGTTCCTCAGTACAGCTTTTGGTTGGCCCTGGCACCGCTAGGGTTCCTGTTGACACAGTCATTAAGAGCTACTAAGGTTCTTAACCAAAGATTAGCAGCTGGAATCCTCCAGCCACTTCTTTGAAACCCTATGGGGCTTTTCTGTTCTGTTCTATAGGGTCGCTATGAATTGGAATCGACTCCTCGGCAACTGGTTTGGTCATTATTATTATTATTTTTTGTTTTGGAGGGGTGGTGGTTTGTCCGCGTAGCGGCACGTGGGTCCTGGGCCCAATTGGTGACTGTTTTGCATGCTTTTCTCCTGTGTATAATATGGTGTTCACATAGCATCCAAGTCACATAATGTGCTATTTCGCAGAAAGTATGGTGGATGTTAAGTGACCATAACTGTATTGGTAATTGTTTCTTAGAAATGCTTGTAGTTGTTAGGTGCCTCCTGGTCGGTTCTGACTCGTAGCGACCACGTGTTTTCCGAGAAGCTAACCATAGAATAGGAACCCTAATGGCATAGAGGTTAAGAGTTTGGCTGCTAACCAAAAGGTTGGCAGTTCGAATCCACCTTGGAAACCCTATGGGGTAGTTTTACTCTGTCCTATAGGGTCACTATGAGTTGGAATCGACTCCACAGCAATGGTTTTTTTTTTTTTAAACCATGAAAATATAAAATACTTACTCCTGGAAATGCTTATACTGAGCCTTAGTATTTGTTTAACAACTTCAGTAATGTGGTCACTTGTACAAGGTGTTAATAGGGAGTTATCACCTTCTGGAGATGTCCGCTGGGCTGGGGCAGATCATGCAAAGAGCTTGGTGATTTTATGGCCTCAGGCCCTTCCCCAGTCAGACACAAGGTTCACCTTATTCTTCAGGCTTCTTCTAGGGGCTCAGGTTGCCAGGCCTCAGTTAGGAATTTGAGGGCGTAAGAAAACAGAAAAAGATAATTCTTAGTCCTGATGCAGTTTTCCTTCAGAAGTGCACCTTGATAATACTGACCTCTCTAACCATTTGAACTACTAAATTCTGGACCTTTTGCTGGCCTTATTTTCAAAGCTACCCCAATCTTCTAGCATTTTACTGACTTCTCAGATTTTCCATGACAGGCTCTGATCACGAATATCTGCCTGAGCCATCCAGGCTTAGAGGACTTCTGGGCTTTCCCATTCCCTCTTTTGAGATCAGATGCCTGCCTAACCCTTCAAGTCTTCCTCGATCCCCTGGGCTACAGTTTGAGCTCTAGCTCAAACTCTGCTGTTGCAAGTGAGGAGAGCTATAAAAATATATTCTTGAAAGGCTCTATTAGATCTTCAGGATGAGAACAGTCTATAATAAAGATTTTTTTCCCTGTGATCAGGCAATGAAAGGCTACATAGCTGATTAAGATTGGGTTTTAGTTTAGCTGGGCAGGCAATAAAATATTTAATGGTTAAGAAGATGGAGTTTGGATTGAGACAGATCTGGGTTTGAATCCTAGCTCTTCCAAATATTGGTGGAATGTTTTTTTGTGGGGCAAAATATTTTCTTCTTATGTTTCAATTTCCTCACCTGTAAAACGGTAATTCCTATCTCACAGGATTATTGTAAAAATTGCATTAAATAATATATAATGTGTTTATTGTAGTGTCTTATGCATAATAAGTATTTGATAGTTTTTTTTTAACCCTTATTTTTTTTTAAGTTAATGTGGCACCCATTCTGCAACATTCTGCCCAGTCTGTCTGACTCCAAGGCCTATGCTTTTCCTACCACATCAGATGGTTTCACTTTATGCCCACAAATGTATCGGTTGTTTACCAGGTCTCTCTTCAGTTATAATTTTTTTTTTTTATTTCAATGACTATATTTTTCACTTCTAAAAGTTCTAGTTCATTCTTTTAAAAATATTTATCCTTTTTTCAGAGTTAAAAATTTTTTTTTCTTCTCTTTTATGTCTTTAAACTGTTTAAATGTGCTTGCTTTATAGTCTCTATCCAAAAAAACCAAACAAACCCACTTCTGTCAAGTCTATTCGAACTCATAGCGGCCCTATAGGACAAAGTAGAACTGCCCCATAGGGTTTCCAAGCCCGTAATCTCTACAGAAGCAGACTGCTGAACCTTTCTCCAGTGGAGCTGCTGGTGGGTTCAAAATGCTGACCTTTTGGTTAGCAGCCGAGTGCTTTAACCACTGCACTACCAGGGCTTTTATATAGTTTCTATAAAACTTTAATTACCTGAGATATTTAGGGCTTATTCTTACTATTTTTGTTTGTACTATTGCTAATGGTAGATTAATTTGGGTTATGTTTTAGTTTTGGATTGAAGGTTATCTTCAGTGGGTCTTTATCCATGCGAACCAGGTTCACTTTCTAATGAGGGTAGTTGCCCATCAGAGTGGCTTTATATTTGCTTCTTCTGGATGCCCCAGAGGTATTAGAAGCATAAGATCTATTCTGTGCAGTTTTCCAGCTTGGGGGTTCCAGAATCATGTGGGAGAATAAACTAGAGCCCCAGATACATGTAGTGCAAGCTGGTAGGTTTTTTCTAATTGAAACTTAGTTGAGAGACACAAGCTTTCTTTTCACGTCTTTTTGTGGGTAACCAGATTATTTCCAGTTTACTCTTCCATAAATGTGTGTCACTCTTTTATGAATCCTGGTTTTATGGATATATTTTAGTTCTGACTCTTCCCACCTTGCGTGAAGACCTCATTTCTTGTCACAACATGGACAATAAAACCTACTCCCCTGATGCAGAGCCAACATGGCACTACAGACAGAAACACCATGCTGTCCCTCCACAGCAAAGACCCAAAAAACTAAGTAAAACAGTGACAAATGTCAATCCTGGAACCCTAAGCATCAAATGAAGAGATAAAGAACTGAACCAAGCACTGAATGGAATAAGAAACTGACAGAGAACAGAGACCAAGGAGAGATATGGAGTAGAAGTCCCCTATCAGCTAATGCAGCATGGATTCACCATTTTGGACTCCTGTTGGAGATCAGCAGACAGGAAGTACTGGGAAAACAGCTTCACGGAGCTCCAAGCAGGTGACAGAGCACCCGGTAACCAGTGATACACACTTGGATTCGCCCTGCCCATACTGGCCCACTCATTCAGTGCCGTTTCTTTGTTGCTTTTTTTCAGCTTCTCTTGGTATCTTCCCTGTCTCTCACTACCTCTCCCTCTTTTCTCTGGAACAATTGGCTCCATGTGCCATCTTTGCTTATTCTTGACAGGCTATGAAGAGCTGCTCGGCTAGGGAATTGCTTCCCCAGTCCGAGCTGCCACACTGGTGGGATCCTTGGGGCCTTTTTTTTTTTTTCCTCTTTTTTTCTCTTCATTTCTCTTTTTCTTGTCTCTTTCTACTTATCTTCTTTTCCTGTCTCCTGAACAGCTGGTGCTGTGAGCCACCTCCTCCACTTCTAGCTGGGCTGTACTATATGGCTTGGGAGCCACTTCTCCAGTCTGTGCAGCTGCATCAGTGGGATCCCTGAGGGCATTTCTTTCTTTATTTTTTAATTGTATTTTTATTTATTTTATTTTATTTCTTTTTGTTTTTCTTCATTTCTCAGTTTTTTGTCTTTCTTTGCTTTCCTTCTTTTCCTGTCTCCTGAATACCTGCTGCTGTGTGCCATCTCTGCCCCTTCTAGACTGGCTGTGCCCCAAGGCCTAGGAGCCATTTCCCCAGTTGCCAGTGGGATCCCTGGGGACACTTCTTTTTTCTTTATTTATTGATTTTCTTTTCTTTTCTCTTTTTATTTTTGTTTTTCTTCATTTCTCAGTTTCTCATCTCTCTCTACTTTCCTTATTTTCCTGTCTCCTGAATACCTGGTGCTGTGTGCCATCTCTGCTCCTTCTAGATGGGGTGTGTCTCAAGACCTGGGAGCCACTTCCCCAGTCACCAGTGGGATCACTGGGAGCATTTCTTTTTCTTTAAAAAAGTTATTTATTTATTTTTTTCCTTTTTGTTTTTCTTCATTTCTCAGTTTCTTATCTCTCCAATCCAATGGCAGGCTTCCTCAGCACTTTTTTTTTTTTGGTTACTGCTTCTCTCTCCTCTCTTCTTTCCCATACCCAACTTAGCTCCATACATCAACACCTCCCCCTCCTCTCCTGCCTATCTGCACCATGCATTGAACATCACATCCCTGAGCAGCACAGGCACAGTCTACCAAAACCTGCCCTGCAGTAACCCCCAGCCTGCCCTGTCGGCTCCAGTATTTGCCTCAAACAACACATCCCAGCCCCTCCCCTTCAGCTGGACCTGCCCTGCTGCACCATAGCTGATTGACTGGGCCTGCCCATTGGACAAGGAGGTGAAAAGTATCATGCCCACAAATGAGCAAACAACAAAGAATGCAGAGCCTGCCTGCTCAGACATAACCAAATAAAACAAAAAAGCAGGATAAAACAAACAAATCTATAATCAATAAATGAAGAAAATAACTACCAAGTATCTCAAAGACAGCAGACAATATCAAAACACATTAAAAAAAAAAAAAAAAAAAAACAGGACAGGATGATTCAAGTGGGCTTCCTAACGAAAACACCAGATGACTTCCCAGTAGAAGAAAAGGAAAATAATACAGGAACAAAATGTCAAAATAAATTCACAACAAGAAATCATACAAAACAACAATTACAATCCAAATGATAAACAACAAGATTTCAGAAATGGATGGTGTCATAGAAGGTCTGAGGAGTAGGTTTGAAAAAATGGAACACGGATAAGGAAAATTGAAGACAAATACTTGGATACCAATTTGTTTGAGGAAAAATCAGAAAAAACAACAAAGAAAAATGAAGAAGCCATGAGAAACGATGTGGGATACAATCAAAAGCAAAACTTTGCGAGTGATCAGAGTTCCAGAATAGGAGGAGAAAACAGAAAATACAGAGAGGATCGCTGAAAAGTTGCTGACAGGAAACTTCCCTAATATCACGAAAAATGAAAAGCTGGCCATTCAAGAAGTTTAAAGAATTCCACATAGGATAGACCCCAAAAGAAAATCACCAAAGCATATCAAAATCACACACGCTAAAACCAAAGACAAAGAAGGAATCTGGAGAGCAGCTCCAGAAAAACAAAAACTCACATACAGAGAGGAAACAATAAGACTAAGCTTTGATTACTTGGCAGAAACCATGCAGGTAAGAAGGCAATGGGATGACATATATAAAACCTTGAAAGAAAAAAATTGTCAAACAAGAAAATGTATCCTGCAAAACTCTCAAATATGATGGTGAAATTAGGACTTTTCCAGATATACAGAAATTAAGGGAATATGTTAGAACCAAACCAAACTTAAAAGAATTATTAAAGGGAGTCCTTCGGTTTGAGAACAAACAACATCAGGTGACAGCCTGAATCTAGAATGCAAGATCGCACCAGCCAGATACCAACCTAGGAAAAGAACTCTCAAGGACTATTCAAAACTAAAAGATTTACAACAGGGAATCAGAGAAGTTAATCTGTAAATGACAGCAACTTCAGAACAATAAAAGCAGGAATAAAAGATGTAGGTATAGAACTTTCTAATGGAGAGGAAGGCAAGGCAATACAAAGTAATAAAAGACTGGTTCAAACCTAGGAAGATGTCTCAGTCATCTAGTGCTAAAGTGCTGCTATAACAGAAGTATCACAAGTGGATGGCTTTAACAAAGAAAAATTTATTTCTTCATAGTAAAATAGGCTAGGCTAAAAGTCCAAATTCAGGGCATCAGCTCCAGGGCAAGGCTTTCTCTCTGTTGGCCTTCTCATCATTTTTTCCATGGAATAGGAGCTTCTCCACGCAGGGACACCAGGTCCAAGGGATGCGCTCTCCTCCTGGCACTGCTTTCTTGGTGTTATGAGGTCCCCCAACTCTCTGCTTCCCTTCCCTTTTATCTCTTGTAAGATAAAAGGTGATTCAGGCCTCAGGCAGTGAAACTCCCTTTATATTGGATCAGGGATGTGACCTGAGTGAGGGTGTTACAATGCCACGCTAATACTCTTTATCATAAAATTACAATCACAAAATGGAGGGCAACCACACAATACTGGAAATCATGGCCCAGCCAAATTGATACACACATTTTTGGGGGACCATAATTCAATCCATGATAGAAGATACGGTTAAAATTCAAGGTAACACAAAGAAAGTTAACAAACCTACTCATCAAAATAAAGAAGAAAAATGTAAAGTCTCAGTAAAAACAAAATCTACAAAAACAAAAGAATTGAAAAAAAAATCCACAAATAACAGGAATTCAACACAGAAGAGCAAGATGAACAAAGAAAACATCAGCATCACAAAAAAAGCACTACAAAATGACAGCAATAAACTCACACCTATCAGTAATTACCAATGAATATAAATGGCCCAAATACATCCATAAAGAGACAGAGAGTGACAGAATGGATAAAAAAACAGGATCCGTCAATATGCTGTCTACAAGAGACACACCTTAGAAAAGAAGATGTAAAATTATTAAAAATCAAAGGGTGGAAAAAATATATCAAGCAAACAGCTACCAAAAAAGAGCAGGGGTGGCAATAGTAATCTCAGATAAAATAGACTGTAAAACAAAATTCACCATAAGACACAAAGAAGGACATTATATAGTGATTAAAGGGACTTATCGATCATGAAGACTTAACCATAATAAATATCTGCGCACCCAATGACAGTTCTCCAAAATACATAAAACAAATTCTAACAGCACTGAAGGGAGGAATTGATAGTTCCACAATAATAATAGACTTCAACACAGTACTCTTGGTAAAGGACAGAACATCTAGAAAGAAACTCAACGATACAGAAAATCTAAAGGACACAATCAGCTAACTTGACCTCATAGACACGTATAGAACACTCCACCCAACAGCAGCAAAGTATTCATTCTTTCCAATGCACATGGGACATTCTCCAGAATAGACTACATCTTAGGCCACAAAGCAACCCTCAACAAAATACAAAGCACTGAGATAATACAAAGTATCTTCTCTGACCACAACACCATCAAAGTAGAAATTAACAATAGGAAGAGCAAGGAGAATAAATCCAACTATGTGGAAACTGAATAACGCCCTGCTTAAAAACCACTGGGTAATAGAATAAATCAGAGATGGAATAAAAAAATTCCTAGAACCGAATGAGAATGAAAACACATCATACTAAAATCCTTGGGATACAGCAAAAACAGTGCTCAGAGGTCAATTTATAGCGCTAGATGCACACATCAAAAAAGAAGAAAGGGACAAAGTCAAAACATTAGCCACACAACTCAAAAAATAGAAAGAGAACAGCAAAAGAAGTCCACAGCCACCAGAAGAGAGGAAATAATAAAGATCAGAGCAGAAATAAATGAAATAGAGACTAGAAAAACAATAGAAAGAATCAACAAACCAAAAGTTGGTTCTTTGAAAGGACCAACAAAATTGAGAAAACACTGGCCAAATTGACAAAAGAAAAACAGGAGAGGATGCAAATAAACCAAATAAGAAATGAAAAGGGGGACATTATAACATACCCAAATGAAATAAAAGGAATCATAACAGAGACTTATGAAAAACCATACTCCAACAAATTTGAAAACCTAGAGGAAATGGACAAATTTCTAGAAACACACTACTTACCCAAGCTAACACAAAACGATGTTGAAAATCTGAACAGACCCACGAAAAGAGAAAAGATTGAAAAGGTAAAAAAAAAAAAAAAAAAAACCTCCCAATAAACACAACAAAAAAGCCCTGGCCCAGATGGCTTCACTGGAGAATTGTACCAAACATTCAGAAAAGAGTTTATACCAGTACTACTCAAACTATTTCAGAAGATAGAAAAGGAAGGAATACTTCCTAATTCATTCTAAGAAGCCAGCATAACCCTGAGAGCAAAACCAGGCAAAGACACCACAAAAAAAGAAAATTACAGACCAACATCTCTCATGAATATAGATGCAGAAATTCTCAACAAAATTCTAGCCAAGAGAATTCAGCATTGTATCAAAAACATAATACACCACAACCAAGTTAGAGTCATACCAGGTATACAAGGATGTTTCAACAATAGAAAATCAATCAATGTAATCCACCACATAAATGAAAGGAAAGAAAAGAATCACCTGATCATTTCAATCAATGCAGAAAAGGCATTAGACAAAGTCCAAAACCCACTCCTGATAAAAACTCTCAATAAAAGAGGTGTAGAAGGGAGATTTCTCAACATAATAAAGGGCATCTATCCAAACCAAAGGCCAACATCATTCTTAATGGAGAGAGGCTGAAAACCTTCCCCTTGAGAACAGCAACAAGACAAGGATTCCCTTTATCACCACTCCTATTTTACATTCTGTTGGAAGCCCAAGCTAGAGTGATAAGGCAAGAAACAGAAATAAAGGGCATTCAAATTGGTAATGAAGAATTAAACTGTCCCTATTTGCAGACGATAGAAAACCAAAAAGTCTCCATGAGAAAACTACTGGAACTGATAGAAAGATTCAGCAGAGTTACAAGACACAAGATAAACATACAAAAATCAGTTGGATTCCTATACACTAATAAAGACAGTGATGAAAAGAAATCAGGAAAACAATACCATTTATAATAAAAAAAAAAAATAGCCCCTAAAAAATGAAATACTTAGGACTAAATTTAACCAGGGATGTAAAAGACCTATACAAAGAAAACTACAAAACACTACTGCAAGGAACCAAAAGAGATCTACATAAGTGGAAAAACATTCCATATTCATGGATAGGGAGACTCAACATTGAGAAAATGACAATCCTACCCAAAGCTGTCTACAAATACAATGCGATATTGATCCAAATACCAATAACATTCTTTAAAGAGATAGAAAAACTAATCATTAACTTTATATGGAAAGGCAAGAGGCCCCAGATAAGTAAAGCACTATTGAAGAAGAGAAATAGGAGGACTCACACTACCTGACCTCAGAACCTACTATACAGCTGTGGTAGTCTGGTACTGGTACAACGACAGATACATTGACCAATGGAACAGAATTGAGAACCAAGATATAAATTCATCTACCTGCGGTCACCTGATCTTTGACAAGGGCCCAAAGTCCATCAAATGGGGGAAAGACAGTCTTTTTAACAAATAGTGCTGACAAAACTGGATATCTATCTGCAAAAAATGAAACAGGACCCATACCTCACACCAAACACAAAAACTAATTCAAAATGGATCAAAGACCTAAATACAAAACCAAAAGCTATAAAGATCACAGAAGAAAAAATAGGATCAATGCTAGAGGCCCTAAAACATGGCATTAACAGGATACAAATCATAAGTAAGAATACACAAACTCCAGAAGACAAGCTAGATAACTGGGACCTTCTAAAAATTAAACACTTATGCTCATCAAAAGACTTCACTGAAAGGGTGAAAAAAAGAACTTATGGACTGGGAAAAAAATTTGGGGTACTACACATCCAACAAAGGTTTAATCTGTAAAATCTACAGAGAAATCCAACACCTCTACAAGAAAAAGACAATCCAATTAAAAAATGGGCAAAGGAAAGGAACAGACAGGTCACCAAAGGAGACATTCAAGGGGCTAACAGACACATGAGGAAATGCTCGAGATCACTAGGCAAAAAAAAAAAAAAAAAAAAAATTTTTTTTTTTGAGATGCAAATCAAAACTGCAATGAGATACTATCTCATCCCAGCATTGCTGGCAAGAATCAAAAAAACAGAAAATAACAAATGTTGGAGAGGCATTGGGGAGTTTGGAACTCTTATGCACTGCTGGTGGGAATGCAAAATTATACAACCATTTTGGAAAATGGCACAAACCATTGTCTCACTTCCTTAGAAAGATAGAAATAGAAATGCCATATGGTTCAGTATTCCCACTCCTAGGAATATATCCTAGAGAAATAAGAGCCGTCACACCAATAGGCATATGCATACCCATGTTCATTGCAACACTGTTAAGAATAGCAAAAAAAATGGAAACAATCTAGCAGTCCCTCAACAGATGAATGGATAAACAAAATATGTGGTACATACACACAATAGAGTATCACACAACAGTAAGAACAATGATGAATCTGCGAAGCATCTCATAACATGGATAAATCTGGAGGGCATCATTCTGAGTGAAATAAACCAATCACAAAAGGACGAATATTGTATGAGACCACTACACACAAAGAGAAACAACCTTTGATGGTTATGAGGGAGAGGAGGAGTGTCAATGGAAAAACACTAAATCGATAATAGATAAGTGGTAATTTTGATGAAGGATAAGACAGTACACAATACTGGGGAAGCCAGCAGAACTTGTCCAACACAGGGTCATGGACACTCCATAGACACATCCTAACTCCCTGAGGGACTAAATTGCTAGGCTAAAGGGTGTAGGGACCATAGTCTTGGGGAACATCTAGCTCAATTGGCATAACATAGTTTATAAAGAAAACGTTCTGCATTCTACTTTGGTGAGTAGCTTCTGGGGTCTTAAAAGCCTGTGAGCAGCCATCTAAGATACTCCACTGGTCTTGACCCTTCAGGAGCAAAGAGTGAAGAAAACTAAAGATATAAGAGAAAGATTAGTCCAAAGAACTAATGGACCACAACTTGCAAGGTCTCTACCAGACTGAGTCCAGTGCAACTAGATGGTGTCCGGCTACCACCACTGACTGCTCCGACAGGGATCACAATAGAGGGTCCTCGACAGAGCTGGAGAAAAATATAGAACGAAATTCTAACACACAAAAAAATTCTAACACAGAGACTGGAGAAACCCCGAGAGTATGGCCCCTGGAAACCCTTTTAACTCAGTAAGGAAGTCACTCCTGAGGTTCACACTTTAGCCAAAGATTTGACAGGCCCATAAAACAAAACAGGACTAGACGGGCACACCAGCCCAGGGGCAGGGACTAGAAGGCAGACCAAAAAACCAAACCCTTTGCCGTCGAGTCAATTACAACTCATAGCGACCATATAGGACAGAGTAGAACTGCCCCATATGGTCTCCAAGGAGTGGCTGGTGAATTCGAAATGCCGACCTTTTGGTTAGCAGCCATAGCTCTTAACCAGTATGCCACCAGTGTTTCCAGAAGGCAGAAGGAGACAGGAAAGCTGGTAATAGGGAACGCAAGGTCAAGAATGGAGAGTGTTGACATGTCGTGGGGTTGGTAACCAATGTCAAAAAACAATACGTGTACTAACTGTTTTATGAGCAGCTAGTTTGTTCTGTAAACCTTCATCTAAAGTACAATTAAAAAAAAAATTCTAAGCCTCCTTGAATTCTGATAAAAAACAGGAGAGGTGGGCAGTGTGTGGAACAGAATTTCAAATTCCTGTGTAATCCAGACTTTCTGGAGCCACTGAGGATGGATGAACCCTGAAACTATTGCCCTAACATAATCTTTAAACCTTAATCCTTAAACCAAAAATATCCCCTGAAGTCTTCCTTGAACTAAATAATAAAAAATAATGGTTTAGCGTAATTAGTAAAGAATGCCTGCCTTGAGTATTGTGCTCTTTTAAACAACTATGTGGGATCAAATGGACAACAGTGACTTGAAAGGTTATATAGGAAGCTTAGGGGGCAGTGAATTTATGTTAATGGGGAAGATCAATTTGGAAAAGGAGCGTGAGAATGGTTGTACAATTTGAGAGTGTAATCAATGTCACTGAATTGTATATGTAGAAATTGTTGAATTTGTGTTCTGCTGTGTATATTTTCAGCAAAAAAATAAATTATTTAAAAACTCCTTTACCCCTTTAGATTTATAAATTAGTTGATAGTATTGTATCAAAGTTAACTCTAAAAACTTGTTGCTGTTGAGTCGATTCCAACTCATAGTGATCCTATAGGACAGAGTAGAACTACCCTGATAGGGTTTCCAAGGAACGGCTTGTGGATTCCAACTGCTGACATTTTGGTTAGCAGCCGTAACTCTTAACCACTACACGACCAGATTTTGATAATTTACTATGATTGTGGAAGATGTTAACAGTTGATAAATATTGGTAAAGGATTGATAGGTCCCCTTACATTATCTTTGAAAACTTTTTGTACGTCTAGAATGCTTTCAAAATACAAAGTTAAAAAAATAAAGAAAAAAAAAAAAAACTAAGTCCCTAGGTTACTGGGAGTGGCCATATTTCCCGTCTATCACCTTTTTTTTTTTTTTTTTTTTACCACCTTTGGGCATTAGCTCACATGCTTACAACCTTGCTTTTGAGGTCCTTCTTCATTTATGACCTCTGGCAACTGTGAACTTCCGTTTCTTGTAAGCTCAGCTGTGCATCTGAAAGAATGTTCGGTGTATTTTACCAAGCTTTTATAGGGATTTGCGAAATAAGTTTTTCCAGGTCATTTAATGTGCATAACTTTGGAACCGGAATTCTTGCAATGGAAGATTTTCTCAAAATATTCCTTGTTTAGGTTTCTGTCCTGTGAAGTCTCTACTACAAGGATGGTGCTCATGGAAGCTGATTGGCCCACCCTTGAATTGTTCTTTAATGTATTGAGGGGTCTCTTTCCTTTTTTTTAGGCATGAGTAATTTTTAAAGTGGGCTTTGCCATTTTGACTGAAATTATAAAGTGGTAAGCAGTATCCTAGGTCGTTTCCATGTCTCTCAATTTATATATTCCATGTTCTCGCTACTGACAATGTTTTTTTCCAAGAGTACAATATGTCTTTGATTACATTGATATATGTCTCATATACATATAAACATCCTTGTAGAATTTAAGTTTGTAGAAAGGAAAGATAACTGCATTTGCCAGGCCACATGAATTGTGGAAAGGAGACATGTTTTTATTGTTTTTGAATAACGACGACTAACTTCCCTTCAGAAATGATTGACTATTTCCGTTACTTATGGCCACTGGGCTTTATCTAAACAAAAATAAAAAAAGCTAGAATCATTTGCCAGAGTGGAAACTAAATACATACAAATTCACGTACTTACTACCATTTCCTTCTGCCACTTTTTTTTTTTTTTTCCAAAAAATGAGATTCAAATCTTCTCAATAAAAGTCATCAGGTCTGTGCAATCCAGACAACTCCTCTTTGGTCTGGAAGATGTGTCTGCTTTGTTTCATCTCACCTCATTCTGCAGTAAATTGTGACTTCTGGGGCACAGGGGCAGCACAATTACTGAGCTACTCTTAAAAGGGCTTAGGCTATAAGATTGACGGAGCAAAATGTTCTTGCTGAATGACAAGAAGCCACAGGATTATTTTATTTTACCTTAAAGATATATGTGGTAAAGTAGAGGGTGAGAGGAAAAGAGGAAGACCCTCAATGAGATAGATTGACACAGTAGCTGCAACAATGGGCTCAAATATAGCAATGATTGTGAGAATGGTGCAGGACTGGGCAGTGTTTCATTCTGTTATGTATGGGGTCGCTATGAGTCAGAACTGACTTGATGGGACCTAATAACAACAACGACAACAAAGATATACAAGGCTCGGAGGAAAGAATATCAGCTTTGGCATCAGCTAGAAAAGAATTCTAGTCTCAGTTCTGTAATTCACTAACACTGTGATGTTTGGCAAGCTACTTAACTTCTCTGAGCCTTAAATACATGAATTTGAATTAATTTGCAAGAGGAAGGAGGCTAATGTATGTGAAATGCATAATTTAGAGGCAGTATTTATGTTATAGTGGGGAGTCCCTGGGTGGTGCAAACGGTTAACACAATCAAAAGCTAACCAAAAGGTTGGAGGTTCAAATCCACCCAGAGGAGCCTCGGAAGAAAGACCTGGTGATATCCTTCAAAAAAATCAGCCACTGAAAATACTATGGAGCACAGTTCCACTATGACACACATGAGGTCTCCAGGGATCACAGTCAACTTGACGGTAATCAATTTTATGCTATAGTGGAGAAGATTTTAGAGCTCTCCAGCTCTAAGTTCAAATTTTGGCTCTGCCCATTTGCTACCGATGTGGCAGGTTATTACATATTTATAAGCCATTGTTTTCTTCTGTTGAAAATGGGGACAACAATATTAAGCACACAAAGTTTTTGTGAAGATGAAAGTTAATGAGAAAATCTGTATTAAACACTTGGGTCCACAATGTAAGTTCCTTTTTTTCTCTCTTTAGCGCAGTCCTTGAATCTGTATATACTCGTTCCAGTTCTTTACTCCTTGAGGAACTTCAGAATCTGACTCAGTTTTGCCCTTTGAGTGTAGTCCCTGGGTGGTGAAAATGGTTAACACACTCAGCTGTCACCACAAAGTTGGAGGTTTGAATCCACCCAGAGGTGCCTTAGAAGAAAGGCCTGGAGATCTACTTCCAAAAAATCAGCCATTAAAAACCCTATGGAGCACAGTTCTCCTCTGACACCATGGGGTCGCTACGAGCTGGAGTTGAGTAGATGGCAATTGGTTTACCTTTTGAGTGGCTTCTGTGCAGGAGAGGCCAATTGCTCAGTTCTTCACATAAGTAAGATGCCCTTTCATCCTCCTTCCCCCAGTTTTCCAGACAGAGGGGTTATTGGAAGCTGGAAATGGCTCCAGGCCAGCAGAATACTTCCTGCCTGCCACCTGGCCCTCCCACAGAGCTTTCTAGCTTACATATTCTGGGGTTGTGACAACAGGACCCAGGCAAGAGGTCACTGGCCAAAACCTGGCCTTAGATTCCTGAACGGCCCTCTGGAATTTTCTGGAGACAAACTCGGCTCTGTCAGCAGTCCACAGCCCAGAGAAGAGTGAACAGGGGTGTATGGCAGGCTTTCACTCTGAGCCTGGTCCCTCACTGGGACTTGCGGTTTTAGAGCTTTAATCGTTGAGATCAGAGCCATTCTGTTTTATTACAGTGCCAAAAAGGGCCACCCCAGCCCAGCGTGGGTGATGGGAGCTGTGTCCAGAGGCCCTCAGCCTTGCCTAGAGGAGCAATGGCTGCCGGCCCTCGAGCCTCCTGGGGGGTTTGTGTTTCCCTTCTTATTAAATCTCCCTGAACTCAGAGGGCTCATCCATTTTCCCATCTCTCCAGCTCTGCCTCTGGCTTCTTTAAAGGCTTCAGTGTTTCCTCAAATTAAGGGACCCAGCTGCTCGAGGCCCTTTGTTCAGTGTCTCCAGGATGACCTTTCAGATAATTCGTCCCCACTCACAGAGACTGAGCTTTGCTGGTGTTTAGACTCAGAGCTTCCTTGGCTAATCGGAATTTATTATCCTCTTTGTTAGGAGACTGTGAGGTTCTTTTTCTCCATGGAGGGCTGTCTTCTGGGTGAGTGATACATGGGCTGGCCCTGCCTCTCCAGTCCTGGCAAGGCTTATTTCTAGGTTGTGTCTCCACGGGCCCCAAAGACTCTGTGTGTGCGCATGTGTGCATGTGTGCATGTGTGCGCATAATCACTTGGCACAGAAAAATAAAATAAAATACTTCTCAAAATTTCAGCATCTTTCTGGGAGAAAGAAGTCAGGTTAGTGTTGAAGGAGCATGAAGTCTTCTGGGCTTCACTTTAACTTTCCGAATGCCCTTCTAGGAGTTTAGCTATGTAGTCTGCTTTACTATGTCTTCATTTATTCTTGCAAATCTGATTAAACCTCATTCATTGAATTGTGAGGATGATAAAAATGAGAACAATTACAATACTGACCTTTTGATAAATTTGTACTACGTACTAACCATTTAACACACATCATCTCACTGAATCTTCAAAACAACCCTATTTGGCTTGTTATTATCTCTATTTTACAGAAGGAAAGGCTGAAACTCAGAAAAGCTAGGAAACTTGCTAAAAATCATTCAACTAAAAATTAGCAGAACTGGGAGTCAAGCATAAGGTTGTCAGAGTCCCTGTCCATGCTGTTTCCGCTATGCAACTTGCCTTCTAACCACACTGTTGTGCTTAGGAGGAAAGTTTGGATTTCTTTTCTTGCCAGTGCATGGCTAATTCCAAAAGGCTTCGGAATGGAAAGCCAGAGGCTTTCCATTAATGTGGAGTATCGGGATGTTGGCAGGTTTCCTGGAAAACACACAGACATACACAAGCACACAAGTCACTAAAAATGTAGTTACCCCGGAAACATTTTAAGCTGCCTTTGAGCCTTTACTAAGTGCTGGCTCGCTGTGCGAGGCCCTGAGACCACAGAAGCAAGTGAAGCACAGACCCTTCCTTCAGGGAGTTCACCATTCAGTAATGGAAATGTATTCTCAGGTAATTATGATACAGGCGCTGTGTGGGTGGTAAAGGAGGTAATTACGGTACAGTATGCTATGACCAAGGGATAGGGAAAGAGCCTGGGAGCACAGATGATAGGAATGATCAACTTCATCCAAGCGGTGGAGGCGGGAAGGATTCACATCAGAGTATCATTTGAACTAATACTGAAAGACGAGCTGCAACATGATAATTGCAGGAATGGTGGCAGTGGAAAGGAGGAGAAGTATTTTGTGCACAGCAACAGTGAGTAGAGAATCGCAGAGGAGGAGAATGTGATCTGTGTGAAGTAGTGCAGATACTTCAGTATGTCTGTGGAAACTCTGATGGCATAGTGGTTAAGTGCTATGGCTGCTAACCAAAAGATCAGCAGTTCAAATCTGCCAGGTGTTCCTTGGAAACTCTGTGGGGCAGTTCTACTCTGTCCTATAGGGTCGCTATGAGTTGGAATCGACTCAATGGCAACGGGTTTGTTTTGTGGAATAAGGGATGTGTTAAGGAACAGTAGAAATAGAATTGGAGATACAAGTAAGGGCCATCTCATTAAAAGCCTTTTCTGTCTTGTAGTTGATGGAGAAATATAGAAGAGCTGGGTTTTAAGCATGAGTGACTTGATCAAATTTGTGTTTAGAAAATAACAAAACCTGTGGTGGGTGGATCAAGACTGCAGTGAGAGGGAAGGTGAGACTTGAGTCTAGCAGTAGGGAAGCTAAATACAATAGTTATTTTTAGTTATGATAGAGTTGATTCCGTTTCATGGTGACCCTACGTGTGTGCAGTAGTATCTCCACTGCCTCTTGAAAGTAGATTGCCAGGCCTGTCTTTTGAGGCATCTCTGGGTACCTTTGAACTGTCAACATTTTGGCTGGTGGTTGAGTGCTTAACCATTTGTACTATCCAAAACCAAAACAAAACCCACTGCCATCGAGCTGATTCCGACTCATAGTGACCCCATAGGGTTTCCAAGGCTGTAAATCTCTAAGGAAGCAGACTGCCACATCTTTTTCCTGAGGAGCCACTGGGACTCCTAAATATGATAGAAGGTTACGTAAATTAATTGATTGCTATGTGCCAGCACTGTGCTAAAACATTGCATACATTATTCATTTAATCTCCAAGAAAACCCTATGAAAAATGTATTATCTCATTTTACAGATAGGGAAACTGATAAAATAATGTTAAATAACTGATTAAATAAGGTTAAATAATGTACACAAGGTCACATTGCATTAAGGGTGGGGCTTTCATTTTAACCTGGATTGTCTTAATTCAGAGCCCAAGAAGAAATGCCAGTTGAAAATAGGGCAGTCATACGATAGAAAGAAGGTGACTGATAACCCAAGGGATTTGGAAGATAGAAATAATAGAAAATGGTGATTAACTAGATTTAGGGGAGTGAAGAAGAAGGAGGTGTCAGTGATGACTCCCAGGTGTCTAGTTTGGGAGGTCCTGTGGTTGATCATATCTTCTTCTTCTGAGGAGGAGGAGCACAGGAGGGTGGAGGAAAAAGATGGTGGATTCCATTCTGGACAAGTTGTGGACCCTGTAGAAATCACATATTGATTAAAGGGACTTGAATGACAAACCTTCCTTGAGATGGTAGTTTTATCTACCTGTCTCTCTCTCTCTCAATCTATTTATCCATCTCTCTCTTTCTATATATATTTATGCACATATACATATTATATATATACATACACACATAATTTAGAAATAAATTAATAAGTGTACAGTCCTTACAGGTGCATTCTCAATTTTTTTTTTTTTTTTTACTGATGTGGGTGAATGATGAAAGAAAGTAATGAAACTGCCAATTTTATAACAGAGAAATCAAGATTAAAAGTATACTCAATAACAAAACATTGCCTAAAAGATAGAGACAATATTTTGTGATTTGTGCTTTTCTTGACTACTCTGTAAACTTACGTACAGTCTGTATTCTTTTATTTATCATTAGATCTATTAGTTCTATATGTTCAACACTGTTGAATCTCTTCCCTCCTCTTGGTCCTTACTTCTAATATGTTATTTAATTCTTCAATCACTTTTTACTAATTGCAACAACTTACCTTCTTCTAGAACTGACCCTACCAGTCCACTTTCTTTAGTCTGGAGTGATCTTTTATAAATGTAAATGTATCCATGTCCTATCCTTTCTTAAAGTCTTTCAGTGGCTTCCCATTGCCCAAACGGCACCCAAGGCCTTACTCATCTGTGTTTTTTACCTCTTCTCCTACTGTTGCAAGTAAAATTTTGCTGAAGATCATTCAAAAGCAGCTGCAGCACTGTATCGACAGGGAACTGCTAGAAATTCAGGCTGGATTCAGAAGAGGACCTGGAACAAGGGATATCATAGCTGATGTCTGATGGATCTGGCTGAAAGCAGAGAATACCAGAAAGATGTTTACCTGTGTTTTATTGACTATGCAAAGGCATTCGACTGTGTGGATCATAATCAATTATGGATAATATTTTGAAGACTAGGAATGCCAGAGCGCTTAATTGTGCTCATGAGGAACTTGTGCATAGATTAAGAGGCAGCTGTTGAAAAGAACAAGGAGATATTGCGTAGTTTAAAGTCAGGAGAGATGTGCATTAGGGTTGTATTCTTTCACCATACCTATTCAATCTGTGTGCTGAGTGAATAACCTGAGAAACTGGACTATATGAAGAAGAACAGGGCATGAGGATTGGAGGAAGACTCATTAACAACCTGTGTTATGCAGATGACACAACTTTGCTTGCTGAAAGTGAAGAGGACTTAAACACTTGCTGATGAAGGTCAAAGACCACAGCCTTCAGTATGGATTACACCTCAACATAAAGAAAACAAAAATAGCCCACAACTGGACCAATAAGCAACATCATGATAAAAAGAGAAAAGATTGAAGTTGTCAAAGATTTCATTTTACTTGCATCCACAATCAACTTCCATGGAAGCAGCAGTCAAGAATCAAAAGATGCATTGCATTGGGCAAATCTGCTGCTGCAAAAAAAAAAAAGCAAAAGACCTCTTTAAAGTGTTAAAAAGCAAAGATGTCACCTTGAAGACTAAGGTGCGCCTGATCCAAGCCATGGTGTTTTCAGTTGCATCATATGCATGCGAAAACTGAATAAAGAATAAGGAAGAGGAAAGAAGAATTGATGCCTTTGAGCTGTGTTGGCAAAGAATATTGAATATACTGTGGACTGCCAAAAGAAAGAATAAATCTGTCTTGAAAGAAATGCAACCAGAATGCTCCTTAGAATCAAGGATGGTGAGACTTTGTTTCACATACTTTGGACATGTTATCAGGAGGGACCAGTCCCTGGAGAAGGACATCATGCTTCGTAAAGTAGAGGGTCAGAGAAAAAGAGGAAAACCCTCAATAAAATGAATTGACGCAGTGACTACAACAATAAGCTCAAGCATAGTAACGATTGTGAGGATGGTGCAATACGGGGCAGTGTTTCCTTCTGTTGTACATAGGTTCACTCTGAGTTCGAAGTGACACGACAGCACCTAACAATAACACCAACAAACAAGACCTGCCATTTCACACTACTGTGCCTTTGTGCATGATGCCTAATATACCCAGAATGCTCTTTCTTCCTTATTGACCTAGCAAATACCTGCTTGTCTTTCCAAATCCTGCTCTCGCCTCCTCTATGAACTCCCCTCTAGTCCCCAGCAGAATTGACTGTTATCTACCCTAAGTCTACAATATAAAGAACATATATCTCTATTTTAACACTATATTAAAAACACCTTTGATGCGTCTGTTTTGTGCATAGACTGTGAGCTCCTTGTGGGCAAGGACTTGATTTGTTTGTCTGTAGCTGTCTCGTAGTCCCTTACAACATGCTAAACACAAGGAATGACTCAATGGTTGTTGGCGAACTAAATTAATGAATGATTATGTATTATAAAAATTACATAAGTTAGTATAAATAATAGAAAGCTGGTGGCGTAGTCATTAAGAGTTTGGCTGCTAACCAAAATGTTGGCAGTTCAAATCCACCAGCCGCTGCTTGGAAACCCTATGGGGCAGTTCTAGGGTCGCTATGAGTTGGAATTGACTTAATGGCAACGGGTTTTTTTTTTTTTTTAATTAATTTTTATTAAGCTTCAAGTGAACATTTACCATTCCAATCAGTCTGTCACATGTGGGTTTACATACATCTTACTCCCTTCTCCCACTTGCTCTCCCCCTATTGAGTCAGCCCTTTCAGTCTCTCGTTTCGTGCCAATTTTGCCGTCTTCCCTCTCTCTCTATCTTCCCATCCCCCCTCCAGTCAAGAGTTGCCAACACACTCTCCAGTGTCCACCTGATTTGATTAGCTCACTCTTCATCAGCGTCTCTCTCCCCCCCACTGACCAGTCCTTTTCATGCCTGATGAGTTGTCTTCGGGGATGGTTCCTGTCCTGTGCCATCAGAAGGTCTGGGGAGCATTGCCTCCGGGATTCCTCTAGTCGCAGTCATACCATTAGGTATGGTCTTTTTATGAGAATTTGGGGTCTGTATCCCATTGGTCTCCTGCTCCCTCAGGAGTTGTCTGTTGTGCTCCCTGACAGGGCAGACATCGATTGTGGCCAGGTAGCAACTAGTTCTTCTGGTCTCAGGATAATGTAGGTCTCTGGTTCATGTGGCCCTTTCTGTCTCTTGAGTTCTTAGTTGTCGTGTGACCTTGGTGTTCTTCCTTTGCCTTTGCTCCACGTGGGTTGAGACCAATTGATGTATCTTAGATGGCCGCTTGTTGGCATTTAGGACCCCAGGCGCCACAAGTCAAAGTGGGATGCAGAATGTTTTCATAATAGAATTATTTTGTCCATTGACTTAGAAGTCCCCTCAAACCAAGTTCCCCAGACCCCTGCCCCTGCTCCACTGACCTTTGAAGCTTTCATTTTATCCCGGAAACCTCTTTGCTTTTAGTCCAGTCCAATTAGGCTGACCTTCCTTGTATTGAGTGTTGTCTTTCCCTTCACCCAAAGCAGTTCTTATCTACTGATTGATCAATAAAAAGCCCTCTCCCTCCCTCCCTCCCTCCCCCCTTTGTAACCACAAAAGTATGTGTTCTCCGTTTTTTCTATTTCTCAAAATCTTATAATAGTGGTCTTATACAATATTTGTCCTTTTGCCTCTGACTCATTTCGCTCAGCATAATGCCTTCCAGATTCCTCCATGTTATGAAATGTTTCAGAGATTCGTCACTGTTCTTTATCGATGCGTAGTATTCCATTGTGTGAATATACCATTCATCCGTTGACGGACATCTTGGTTGCTTCCAGCTTTTTGCTATTGTAAACAGCGCTGCAATAAACATGGGTGTGCATATACCTGTTTGTGTGAAGGCTCTTGTATCTCTAGGGTATATTCCGAGGAGTGGGATTTCTGGGTTGTATGGTAGTTCTATTTCTAACTGTTTAAGATAACACCAGATGGATTTCCAAAGTGGTTGTACCATTTTACAATCCCACCAGCAGTGTATGAGAGTTCCAATCTCTCCGCAGCCTCTCCAACATTTATTATTTTGTGTTTTTTTGGATTAATGCCAGTCTAGTTGGTGTGAGATGGAATCTCATCGTAGTTTTAATTTGCATTTCTCTAATGGCTAATGATCGGGAGCATTTTCTCATGTATCTGTTGGCTGCCTGAATATCTTCTTTAGTGAAATGTGTGTTCATATCCTTTGCCCACTTCTTGATTGGGTTGTTTGTCTTTTTGTGGTTGAGTTTTGACAGAATCATGTAGATTTTAGAGATCAGGCGCTGGTCTGAGATGTCATAGCTGAAAATTCTTTCCCAGTCTGTAGGTGGTCTTTTTACTGTTTTGGTGAAGTCTTTACATGAGCATAGGTGTTTGATTTATAGGAGCTCCCAGTTATCTGGTTTCTCTTCATCATTTTTGGTAATATTTTGTATTCTGTTTATGCCCTGTATTAGGGCTCCTAAGGTTGTCCCTATTTTTTCTTCCATGATCTTTATCGTTTTAGTCTTTATGTTTAGGTCTTTGATCCACTTGGAGTTAGTTTTTGTGCATGGTGTGAGGTATGGGTCCTGTTTCATTCTTTTGCAAATGGATATCCAGTTATGCCAGCACCATTTGTTAAAAGACTATCATTTCCCCAATTGACTGACACTGGTCCTTTGTCAAATATCAGCTGCTCATACGTGGATGGATTTATATCTGGATTCTCAATTCTGTTCCATTGGTCTATGTGTCTGTTGTTGTACCAGTACCAGGCTGTTTTGACTACTGTAGCTGTATAATAGGTTCTGAAATCAGGTAGAGTGAGGCCTCTCACTTTCTTCTTCTTTTTCAGTAATGCTTTGCTTATCCGAGGCTTCTTTCCCTTCCATATGAAATTAGTGATTTGTTTCTCTATCCCCTTAAAATATGACATTGGTGTTTGGATTGGAAGTGCGTTATATGTATAGATGGCTTTTGGTAGAATAGACATTTTTACTATGTTAAGTCTTCCTATCCATGAGCAGGGTATGTTTTTCCACTTAAGTATGTCCTTTTGAATTTCTTGTAGCAGAGTTTTATAGTTTTCTTTGTATAGGTCTTTTACATCCTTGGTAAGATTTATTCCTAAGTATTTTATCTTCCTGGGGGCTACTGTGAATGGTATTGATTTGGTTATTTCCTCTTCGGTGTTCTTTTTGTTGATGTAGAGGAATCCAGGTGATTTTTGTATGTTTATTTTATAACCTGAGACTCTTCCAAACTCTTCTATTAGTTTCAGTAGTTTTCTGGAGGATTCCTTAGGGTTTTCCATGTATACGATCATGTCATCTGCAAATAGTGATACCTTTACTTCCTCCTTGCCAATCTGGATACCCTTTATTTCTTTGTCTAGCCTAATTGCCTGGCTAGGACTTCAAGGATGATGTTGAATAAGAGCGGTGATAAAGGGCATCCTTGTCTGGTTCCCGTTCTCAAGGGAAATGCTTTCAGGTTCTCTCCATTTAGAGTGATATTGGCTGTTGGCTTTGCATAGATGCCCTTTATTAAGTTGAGGAATTTTCCTTCAATTCCTATATTGGTAAGAGTTTTTATCATAAATGGGTGTTGAACTTTGTCAAATGCCTTTTCTGCATCAATTGATAAGATCATGTGGTTTTTATCTTTTGTTTTATTTATGTGATGGATTACATTAATGGTTTTTCTGATATTAAACCAGCCTTGCATACCTGGTATAAATCCCACTTGATCAGGGTGAATTATTTTTTTCATGTGTTGTTGGATTCTATTGGCTAGAATTTTGTTGAGGATTTTTGCATCTATGTTCATGAGGGATATAGGTCTAAAATTTTCTTTTTTTGTAATGTCTTTACCTGGTTTTGGTATCAGGGAGATGGTAGCTTCCTAGAATGAGTTGGGTAGTATTCCGTCTTTTTCTATGCTTTGAAATACCTTCAGTAGTAATGGTGTTAAGTCTTCTCTGAAGGTTTGGTAGAACTCTGCAGTGAAGCCGTCTGGGCCAGGACTTTTTTTTGTTGGAAGTTTTTTGATTACCGTTTCAATCTCTTTTTTTGTTATGGGTCTATTTAGTTGTTCTACTTCTGAATGTGTTAGTTTAGGTAGGTAGTATTTTTCCAAGAATTTATCCATTTCTTCTAGGTTTTCAAATTTGTTAGAGTACAATTTTACGTAGTAATCTGAAATGATTCTTTTAATTTCATTTGGCTCTGTTTTGATGTGGTCCTTCTCGTTTCTTATTTGGGTTATTTGTTTCCTTTCCTGTATTTCTTTAGTCAGTCTAGCCAATGGTTTATCAATTTTGTTAATTTTTTCAAAGAACCAGCTTTTGTCTTTGTTAATTCTTTCAATTGTTTTTCTGTTCTCTAATTCATTTAGTTCAGCTCTAATTTTTATTATTTGTTTTCTTCTGGTGCCTGATGGGTTCTTTTGTTGCTCACTTTCTATTTGTTCAACTTGTCGGGACAGTTCTCTGTTTTTGGCTCTTTCTTCTTTTTGTATGTGTGCATTTATCGATATAAATTGGCCTCTGAGCACTGCTTTTGCTGTGTCCCAGAGGTTTTGATAGGAAGTATTTTCATTCTCGTTGCTTTCTAAGAATTTCCTTATTCCCTCCTTGATGTCTTCTATAACCCAGTCTTTTTTCAGGAGGGTATTGTTCATTTTCCAAGTATTTGATTTCTTTTCCCTAGTTTTTCTGTTGTTGATTTCTAGCTTCATTGCCTTGTGGTCTGAGAAAATGCTTTGTAATATTTCGATGTTTTGAATTCTGCAAAGATTTGTTTTATGACCTAATATGTGGTCTATTCTAGAGAATGTTCCATGTGCACTAGAAAAAAAAGTATATTTTGCAGCAGTTGGGTGGAGAGTTCTGTATAAGTCAATGAGGTCAAGTTGGTTGATTGTTGTAAGTAGGTCTTCCGTGTCTCTATTGAGCTTCTTACTGGATGTCCTGTCCTTCTCCGAAAGTGGTGTGTTGAAGTCTCCTACTATAAATGTGGCGATGTCTATCTCACTTTTCAATTCTGTTAAAATTTGATTTATGTATCTTGCAGCCCTGTCATTGGGTGCGTAAATATTTAATATGGTTATGTCTTCCTGATCAATTGTCCCTTTTATCATTCTATAGTGTCCTTCTTTATCCTTTGTTGCGGATTTAAGTCTAAAGTCTATTTTGTCAGAAATTAATATTGCTACTCCTCTTCTTTTTTGCTTATTATTTGCTTGATATATTTTTTTCCATCCTTTGAATTTTAGTTTGTTTGTGTCTCTAAGTCTAAGGTGTGTCTCTTGTAGGCAGCATATAGATGGATCGTGTTTCTTTATCCAGTCCGTGACTCTCTGTCTCTTTATTGGTGCATTTAGTCCATTTACATTCAGCGTAATTATAGATAAATAAGTTTTTAGTGCTGTCATTTTGATGCCTTTTCATGTGTGTCGTTGGCCATTTCATTTTTCCACATGCTTTTTTGTGCTGAGACGTTTTTCTTAGTAGCTTGTGAGATCCTCATTTTCATAATGTTTAACTTTATGTTTGTTGAGTCATTACGTTTTTCTTGAGTTATGAAATTGATATTCCTTTTTGTGGTTACCTTATTATTTACCCCTATTTCTCTAAGTAAAAACCTAACTTGTATCCTTCTATATCGCCTTGTATCACTCTCCATCTGGCAGTTCAATGCCTCCTATATTTAGTCCCTCTTTTTGATTATTGTGGTCGTTTATCTATTGATTTCCATGATTTCCTGTTATGTGAATTATTTTGTTTATTTATTTTTTAGAATTAATCTTAATTTGTTTGTTTTTGTGCTTTCCCTATTTGAGTTGCGTTGATATCAGGACAGTCTGTTTTGTGACCTTGTATTGTGCTGGTACCTGATATTATTGGTCATCAGGCCAAACAATCTCCTTTAGCATTTCTTGTAGCCTTGGTTTGGTTTTTGCAAATTCTCTAAACTTGTGTTTATCTGTAAATATCTTAATTTCTCCTTCATATTTCAGAGAGAGATTTGCTGGATATATGATCCTTGGTTGGCAGTTTTTCTCCTTCAGTGCTCTGTATACGTCGTCCCATTCCCTTCTTGCCTGCATGGTTTCTGCTGAGTAGTCTGAACTTATTCTTATTGATTCTCCCTTGAAGGAAACTTTTCTTTTCTCCCTGGCTGCTTTTAAAATTTTCTGTTTGTCTTTGGTTTTGTCAAGTTTGATGATAATATGTCTTGGTGTTTTTGTTTTTGGATCAATGTTAAATGGGGTTTGATGAGCATCTTGGATAGATATCCTTTCGTCTTTCATGATGCCAGGGAAGTTTTGTGTCAGGAGTTCTTCAACTATTTTCTCTGTGTTTTCTGTCCCCTCTCCCTGTTCTGGGACTCCAATCACTCGCAAGTTATCCTTCTTGATAGAGTCCCACATGATTCTTAGAGTTTCTTCATTTTTTTAAATTCTTTTATCTGATTTTTTTTCAGCTATGTTGGTGTTGATTCCCTGGTCCTCCAGAAGTCCCAGTCTACATTCTAATTGCTCGAGTCTGCTTCTCTGACTTTCTATTGCGTTGTCAAATTCTGTAATTTTATTGTTAATTTTTTGGATTTCTACATGCTGTCTCTCTATGCATTCTTGCAACTTATTAATTTTTCCACTATGTTCTTGAATAATCTTTTTGAGTTCTTCAACAGTTTTATCAGTGTGTTCCTTGGCTTTTTCTGCAGTTATCCTAATTTCATTTGTGATATCTTTAAGCATTCTGTAAATTAGTTTTTTATATTTTGTATCTGATAATTCCAGGATTGTATCTTCATTTGGGAAAGATTTTGATTCTTTTGTCTGGGGGGCTGGAGAAGCTGTCATGGTCTGTTTCTTTATGTGGTTTGATATGGACTGCTGTCTCCGAGCCATCACTGGGAAACTAGATTTTCCAGGTAATCAGCTAAAAAAAAAATGCAGTCAGATCCCTATCTGAATTCTCCCTCTGGCTCAGGGTACTCGGATGTTAATGGAGCCGCCTGGGGAGGGTGGGGGAGGGATCAGAGAGCTAGGAGTGTAGCATCACAGAATATAGAGCTGACCCCTGCATTCACGCTCCGCCCCCGTCCACCAGAATCCGGGCAGGATGGCTCCCCGGCTGGGACGCTACTCTCCCTGCTCCGAGACCAGTCACTTCCTCCCGGGGACTTCTCCCTCCGGTGCGCCGCACCGCTCGCGCAAACTGGGTGGGCGTCTCCCGCATGAACGGATGGGCCCGCCCCCAGGGTCTCTTCAGGGGAATATAATTGGACCCCACGCTCACGTCCCACCTGCTCGCCCAAATCCCAGTGGGATGGCTCCCCGGCTGGGACGCTGCTTTCCCCGCTCTGAGACCAATCACTTCCTCCCAGGGACTTCTCCCTCTGGTGTGCCGCACCGCTCGCATGACATGGGTGGGTGTCACCCGCATGACCAGGTGGGCCCGCCCCCGGGTCAATTCAGGGGAATATAACTGATCCCCGTGCTCACACCCCTCCCGCTTTCGCCAAAATCCCAGCGGGACGGCTCCCCTGCTGGGACGCTGCTCTCCCTGCTCCAAGACCAGTCACTTCCTCCTGGGGACTTCTCCCTCCGGTGCGTCGCTCCGCACGCGCAAACTTGGTGGGCGTCCCCCGCACGATCGTGTGGGCCCCGCCCCGGGGTTGCTTTAGGGAAATATAGCTGATCCCCCCGCTCGCGCCACATCCGCTTCCCGCCAAACTCCCGGCGGGATGGCTCCCCCGCTGGGACGCTGCTCTCCCTGCTCCAAGATCAGTCACTGCCTCCCGGGTGCTTGTCCCACTGACTGCGCCACTACGTCGCCCGCGCCAACCAGCTAGACTTCCTCCCGGGATGGGTTCGGGGGGGTAGGGCTGGGCCCCTTGTCTGTGCCATCTTTCCCCCGGGCTGTGCCCCAGATCGGGCTCCGAAGGTCACCTGCCTGGTACGCTGGCTCTTAGTTCTGAAAACGGTCGCTGTCTGCCCGTATTTGTTCGTTTTCCGTCTCTAAGTCTGTGTTTGTTGTTCAGAGTTCGTAGATTGTTATGTATGTGATCGATTCACTTGTTTTTCCAAGTCTTTGTTGCAAGAGGGATCTGCAGTAGCGTCCACCTAGTCCGCCATCTTGGCCCTGCCTCCCGCAATGGGTTTTTTTGGAATAAGGCTAACACTTAGTAGAGTACCCAACGCTTAATAAGATTTTGTAAGTATTTGCTATTATTATTTTTTCCTGCGTAAGTTCTCCCTATATTTCTTTCCAGTTAGTTTCATCACCCAAGCAGATTAAAGGAAAGAAGCATGTCTTTTATGTCTTTTGTATTCTTCCATAACACCTAATATAAGCACTCATCAACCTACTTCGTGATTCATCAAGCATTTGTGATCCTCTCAGTACCAGTTTTTGCTAATTTTCCTCCTAACCAAGTCTGGTGGAACTCTCTAACTGCACTCTGATGCCCCACCCGCCTGTAGCATGGGTATGTTTACTTTCTTTTCCCCACCAACATTCCCCAATCCCTTTTGCTTTTCTAGCTTTTTCGATGATATTTTCAATGTCTTATGAGTCTCAGAGGTTCTTTGCACTAGCATTAATCTTTATTGCAAAAGACTGCCACATTTTTTTTGGCATGGATTTATCTTTGCGGATTCCACCCCAAATGAATAAATAAAATGCGATGTCATACTTCTGCAGCTTAACAGTGTAGTTTGTTTTTCTTCTGTGAGGCTGAACATTTATTGATGAATCCATATTGTACTTATAGCAACTTCTTCAATAATTTCATGGGTTGTGTAGCAGTTGGTAACAGTGCATGCACGTAGGCAGGGAGAACTATGCAAATATCAGTAACAATTATTCTGGTTGTATGCAAATTCTGCCAGGTATTTTCAGAAATTAATCTTCCAAATGACTTTTTCACAATCCAGGAAAATTGAAATGTGCATTTAAATAATTGTAGAAAAATTTAAAAGCAACCTCCACTCATTTAAATCATTCAGTTAAGGTACCATTGTAAAAAAGAGATTGTACATATTTCGGACCCAGCAGCCATACTTTGTGAGATCATGAGAGCTATGCTTTGTTTATAGACAACTTACCAGAGATGGCATTGTTTGGATTATTCTGTTTGGTTCATATAATTATTATCAATATTCTTCAAAAGTGATCACTAAAAGTAAGTCATATTGTTTTATTTGTTCATATGTTCCTTTATCTATTCTCCATGTGGTAAGATTTCTACTTATTAACTCATTCATCCATCAAATCAGTGTTCATTGAACATGAAGTGTGCTAAGCACTGAGCTAGGTTAAATTGTAGGAGTAGAAGACCTTTTGGCTTGGGCCTCCAGCTCAATTTGGACCACAAATTTTCATAGTTTAGTCATTTGGGGGGCTTTAAATTTCCTCCAAGAGTTTAGTATCAGCTGTTACTTTGTAGGAAAGCTAGATTTCTTTTTGTCAATGGTTAGTGCATTTACACAGGGGCTTTAAATGCTAAAAGTTAGGTTTGTCTAACTCTCTTGAGACCGGACAGTGTTTTGTTCTGTTGTGCATAGGGTCGCTGTGAGCCGGAACCAAGTCAACAGCACCTAACAACAACAACAACAACAACAACAACAATTTTCTTGAGTTCTTGAAATGAAGTTCTCAGGGAAAATATCATTGAATTAGTGGATGAAGGATAGAATGCACACAAACCCCACCTATAAGAAGTTGACATCTCACACAAGGAGCAAAAACCAATTCCTAATGCTCATGATCAGAGTTTTGTAATAAAGGTCTGTGGGCATTTTTCAGAGTGAGGGATCATCTTCTTGCAGGGGTGTCAGGCCACTTTTGTGGAGGTCTTTGAGTTATGACTTGGAAATGGGTTTTATAAAGGAAGGTAGTGGAGACAGCTGTGGAAAGGGGAGCGCACTAGAGCTTTTCGCATTGGCTCAACAGCTTAATGATTAGCCTCATCTGTAAAAGGGGAATGGTGATACTAACCTCAGAAAGTTTTGGGGAGGATTTAGGTAATATTTGCTAAAGTGCTCATTAAAATATATTAAGCATGGAATTCCAGGCAGAAGAGGTGGCCCAGAGTAAAGGCACAGAAGCAGGAAAAAGACATATTGGAATATTGGTGATAAGGCAAATTTGACCAAAACTAATGGTTCTTCTATGGAGAACAAGAGGAAATTCCCACAGTTCTTCTATTTATCAGTTTTGTGACCTTGAATTTGTGATTTAACTGTGTTGATTTTTAATTGCCCGTCTCCAAAATGGGTCATGAAAACCTGCCCCCAACTGGTGAGAGATTGTTGTTGTCGTTAGGTGCCGTCAAGTTGGTTCTGACTCATAGCAACCCTATGCACAACCGAACAAAACACAGCCCAGTCCTGCACCATCCTTACAGTTGTTGTTATGCTTGATGTCATTGTGGTAGCCACTGTGTCAATCCACATAGTTGAGGGTCTTCCTCTTTTCCACTGACCCTGTACTTTGCCAAGCATGATGTCCTTCTCCAGAGGCTGATCCCTCCTGACAACATATCCAAAGTAGGTAAGCCACAGTCTTGCTATCCTTGCTTTTAAGGACCATTCTGGCTGTACTTTTTCCAAAACACATTTGTTCGTTCTTTTGGCAGTCCATGGTATATTCAATAATCTTTGCCAACACAATTCGAAGGTATCAATTCTTCTTCTGTCTTTGCTATTCATTGCCCATCTTTCACATGCATATGATGCTATTGAAAATACCATGGCTTTGGTCAGGCGCACCTTAGTCTTAAGGTGGCATCTTTGCTTTTCAACACTTTAAAAAGGCCCTTTGCATCAGATTTGCCCAATGCGATGCATTTATTTATTTAAAATTTTTATTGTCCTGGGTTAAGTGAAGTTTACAAATCAAGTCAGACTCTCATACAAAAATTTATAAACACCTTGCTATATACTCCTAATTGCTCCCCCCCGAGACAGCACACTTCTCCCCTCCACTCTCTCTTTTCGTGTCCGTTCAGCCAGCTTCTGACCCCCTCTACCCTCTCATCTCCCCTTCAGACAGGAGATGCCAACACAGTCTCATGTGTTTACTTAATCCAAGAAGGTCATTCTTCACCAGTGTCATTGTCTATCCCAAAGTCCAGCCCAATCCCTGTCTGAAAAGTTGGCTTTGGGAATGGTTCCTCTCCTGGGCTAACAGAAGGTCTGGTCTGACTGAGACTAGAAGGTCCTTCTAGTCTCAGTCAGACCATTAAGTCTGGTCTTTTTAAGAGAATTTGGGGTCTGCATCCCACTGCTCTCCTGCTCACTCAGGGGTTCTCTGTTGTTTCCCTGTCAGGGCAGCCATCGGTTGTAGCTGGGCACCATCTAGTTCTTCTGGTCTCACGCTAATGTAGTCTCTGGTTTATGTGGCCTTTTCTGCCTCTTGGGCTCATGATTACCTTGTGTCTTTGGTGTTCTTCATTCTCCTTTGCTCCAGGTGGGTTGAGACCAATTGATGCATCTTAGATGGCCACTTGGTAGCCTTTAAGACCCCAGAAGCCACGCTCCAAAGTGGGATGCAGAATGTTTTCTTAAGAGATTTTATTATGCCAATTAACTTAGATGTTCCCTGAAACCATGGTCCCCAAACCTCTGACCCTGCTACGCTGGCCTTTGAAGTTTATTCAGGAAACTTCTTTGTTTTGGTTTAGTCCAGTTGTGCTGACCTCTCCGTTATTGTGTGTTGTCTTTCCCTTTACCTAAAATAGTTCTTATCTACTATCTAATTAGTGAAAACTCCCCTCCCTCCCTCCCTCCCTCCCTTCTACCTCTTGTAACTATTAAAGAATATTTTCTTCTCTGTTTAAACTATTTCTCGAGTTCTTATAATAGTGGTCTTATACAATGTTTGTCCTTTTGGAACTGACTAATTTCACTCAGCATAATGCCTTCCAGATTCCTCCATGTTATGAAATGTTTCACGGATCCATCGTTGCTCTTTATTGATATGTGATATTCCATTGTGTGAATATACCATAATTTATTATCCATTCATCCTTTGATGGGCACCATGGTTGCTTCCAACTTTTTGCCATTGTAAACAATGCTGCAATGAACGTGGGTGTGCATATATCCGTTCATGTAAAGGCTCTTATTTCTCTAGGACATGTTCCAAGGAGTGGGGTTGCTGGATTGTATGGTAGTTCTATTTCTAGATTTTTAAGGAAGTGGCAAATCGATTTCCAAAGTGGTTGTGCCATTTTACATTCCCACCAGCAGTGTATATCTTTTTATTTCTTGACTGCTGCTTCCATGGGTGTTGATTGTGGATCCAAGTAAAAAAATGGAATCCTCGACAACTTCAATCTTTTCTCTGTTTGTCATGATGTTGTTTATTGATCCAGTTGTGAGAATTTTTGTTTTCTTTATGTTGAGTTGTAATCCATACTGAAGGCTGTGATCTTTGATCTTCATCAGTAAGTGCTTCAAGTCTTCTTCACTTTCAGCAAGCAAGGTTGTGTCATCTGCATAACGCAGGTTGTTAATGAGTCTTCCTCCAATCCCGATGGCCTGTTCTTCTTAATATAGTCCAGCTTCTTGGATTATTTGCTAGCATACAGATTGAATAGGTATGGTGAAAGGATACAACCCTGATGCACACCTTTCCTGACTTTAAACCAATCAGTATCCCCTTGTTCTGTCCGAACAACTTTCTCTTGATCTATGCAAAGGTTCCTCATGAGCACAATTAAGTGTTTTGGAATTCCCGTTCTTTGCGGTGTTATCCATAGTTTGTCATGATCCACATAGTCGAATGCCTTTGCATAGTCAACAAAACACAGATAAACATTCTTCTGGTACTCTCTGCTTTCAGCCAGGATCCATCTGATACCAGCAATGATATCCCTGGTTCCACATCCTCTTCTGAAACCTCCCTGAATTTCTGGCAGTTCCATGTCAATATAGTGCTGCAGCTGCTTTTGAATGATTTTCAGCAAAATTTTGCTTCTGTGTCATATTAATGACATTGTTCTATAATTTCCACATTCGGTTGGATCACCCTTCTTGGGAATAGACATAAATATGGATCTTTTCCAGTCAGTTGGCCAGGAAGCTGTCTTCCATATTTCTTGGCAGAGACGAGTGAGCACTTCCGGCACTGCGTCCGTTTGTTGAAACATCTCAATTGATATTCTGCCAATTCCTGGAGCCTTGTTTTTGGCTAATGCCTTCAGTGCAGTTTGGACTTCTTCCTTCAGCACCATCTGTTCCTGATCATATGCTACGTCTGGAAATGGTTGAATGTCAACTAATTCTTTTTGGTATAATGACTCTGTATATTCCTTCCATCTTTTTTTTAGGCTTCCTGCGTTGTTTGATATTTTCCCCATAGAATCTTTCACTATTGCAACTCGAGGCTTGAATTTTTCTTCAGTCCTTTCAGCTTGAGAAACGCTGAGCGTGTTCTTTCCTTTTGGTTTTCTACCTCCAGCTCTTTGTCTTCTCAAGCTGCCCTTTGAAACCTTCTGTTCAGTTCTTTTACTTCATCATTTCTTCCTTTTGCCTTAGCTGCTCGATACTCAAGAGCAACTTTCAGAGTCTCCTCTGACATCCATCTTGGTCTTTTCTTTCTTTCCTGTCTTTTCAATGACCTCTTGCTTTCTTCATGTATGATGTCCTTGATGTCATTTCACAACTCATCTGGTCTTTGGGCATTAATGTACAATGTGTCAATGTATTCTTGAGATGATCTCTAAATTCGGGTGGGATATACTCAAGGTCATATTTTGGTTCTTGTGACCTTGCTCTGATTTTCTTCAGTTTCAGCTTGAACTTGCATACGAGCAATTGATGGCCTGTTCCACAGTTGGCCCCTGGACTTGTTCTGACTGATGATATTGAGCTTTTCCATCGTCTCTTTCCACAGGTGTAGTCAATTTGATTCCTGTGTGTTCAATCTGGCGAGGTCTGTGTGTATAGTTGCCATTTATGTTGGTGAAAAAAGGTATTTGCAATGAAGAAGTTGTTGGTCTTGCAAAATTCTATCATTCAATCCCTGGGATTGTTTCTATCACCAAGGCCATATTTTCTAACTACTGATCCTTCTTCTTTGTTTCCAACGTTGGCATTCCAATCACCAGTAATTATCAATGTATCCTGATTGTATGTTCAATCAATTCAGACTGCAGAAGCTGATAAAAATCTTCAGTTTCTTCATCTTTGGCCTCAGTAGTTAGTGCGTAAATTTGAATAATGGTCATGTTAACTAGTCTTCCTTGTAGACGTATGGGTATTATCCTACCACTGACAACACAGTACTTCAGGATAGATCTTTAAATGTTCTTTCGATCATGAATGCAACAGCATTCCTCTTCAAGTTGTCATTCCTGACATAGTAGACTATATGATTGTCTGATTCAAAATGGCCAATATCAGTCCATTTCAGCTCACTAATGCCTAGGATATCAATGTTTACGTATTCCATTTCATTTTTGACAATTTCAAATTTTCCTAGATTCATGCTTCGTACATTCCAGGTTCTGATTATTAACGGATATTTGCAGCTGTTTCTTCTCATTTTGAGTTGTGCCGCGTCAGCAAATGAAGGTCCTGAAAGCTCTACTCCATGTGCGTCATTAAGGTCAACTCTACTTTGAGGAAGCAGCTCTTCCCCAGTTGTCTTTTGAGCACCTTCTAACCCGGGGGGCTCATCTTCTGGCACTATATCAGACAATGTTCTACTGCTATCCGTAACGTTTTCACTGGCTAATTCTTTTCAGAAGTAGACTGCTGGGTCCTTCTTCCTAGTCTGTCTTAGTCTGGAAGCTCAGCTGAAACCTATCCTCCGTGGGTGACCCTGCTGGTATCTGAATACTGGTGGCATAGCTTCCAGCAGCACAGCAACATGCAAGCCCCCACAGTACAACCAACTGACAGACACATGGGGAGTGAGAGATAAGGTGACAGAAATATTGTCCTTTGTGTTCCTCTTCGAATGGCATGCTATATTCATTTGACTATTTCTTATGCTGAGAGGTGACTTTCTGGTAAAAGTACACACTTTGGCCATACAACTCAAGTCTTTAAAATATTCCCCATAAAGAACACATCTCTGATCTAGACCATAGGTTTGAAATATCCTCATGGTTTTTATTGTGATATTATAAGTTAGTATAGTACTCAAGTATTTTTTTTAGAAGAACATTAAAATTATCTTTTCAAATAAATTAATAATCCTACCATCACTGACTGTTTCAGTGGAAACAATCTATTATCATTCTAACTGATGAACTGACCTCTGTGCCTCAAAATCAGACAATCTATTGTGTTTTTCTACATTTTTGAAAGATGGCTAGTTCTCCCCCCTCCCACCCAAATCTTCTATCCTACAAATGTACAGAAAACAGAAGGGAAAAAGGTAGAATGGGAGAGAAAGAAGGGATGGAGCACAGAAAGTGGAGACCAGGGATTTCTTATCTCTGTTGCATTCATTCGTCAATTACCAAGCTACATACCTACTAGGCAGCCAGCACTGTGATTGGAGGCATACAGACGAAGTTCGAGAAGCTATCAGCTCACCTTCGAGGGCCTCGGTAGTTGGGGGAGGGGAGATATGTCAGGTGGGATCAGATGTTGGGAATCCCCAAATGTTGACATGAGGGCTCTGTACCTAATTCTATTATTTACTAGGAATCACTGAAAATTTTGATTTGAGAGTGATAATCCATCCAAGTTAATTCTATCAATATTTTGCTGAGCCCTTGCTCTGGGCCAGGCAATGTGATAGGTTCTAGGGACACAAACAAATCAGACATGGTCTCTCGCGTCTTGGGTATCCCATTTAAATATATCTATATGTCTAAATCTTTATCATTATCTATATCTGCTACCACCCATTGTCCGTTTGTCATGCTGTGTGGTTTATGTGCTGCTCTAATCCTGGTATAAAGCCATGCTTGTTTATTGGTGTTTCAAATACCAGCAGGGTCAACCGCGGTGGAGAGGTTTCAGTGGAACTTCCAGATTAAGACAGACTAGAAGAAATGCCTGGTGATCTTCTTCTGAAAATTAGCCAATGCAAACTCTGTGGATAAAAAGAGAATATTGCCTGACATGCCAATGATCCTGAAGATGGCACAGGACTGGGCAACATTTCATTCAGTTATACATAGAGTCGACATGAGTCAGAGCCAAATCAGTAGCAGCTAACAACAACAACAACAACAACAAAATCCACATCCATGCCTGTATCTGTATCCAGAGCTATATCGAGAGAGTGATCAACGTGACAGTGGTGTGTAGGATGGATTGAAGCAGGGGCAGTGAGGTAAGGGAGGTAAGTAGGCATCAGACATTGGTGTTAGAGGGTCCAGTTAAGTTTACCTGAACAAGGGGTCTGTGGGGTGCAGCAAGAAGAGCACTATATTTTTAGTCCAAGAAACCTGAGTTTGAATCTAGGCTCTATCACAAACTCTCTTTGAGAACTTGGTCAAGAAATTTTCTCAGCTTTATTCTCATCTGTAAAACACAGATAACAACATTGACCTTGGAGAGTGAATGAGAGGAATAATGGTGATGTATTAAGTACTTGGCATGTGGCTGACATCAGCAATTAGCCGTGATGATATTGGTAATGAAGAGGCCACAGTGGCTCTGATTTGCCACTCCCTGCTCAGAGAGAAGTAGACCTTTTATTCCAGTTATAGAGGCAGGTTTGGTGGCTCTAGGCAGGGAATAAATGATTGTGGCTTTTATCAAGCCTGTTCTTTGCCCTGTATGTTTTGTTTCCCAAACAAGGGTCATAAATGTTCCTTAGAAGGCCCTTTCATGGAGTTATCTTCCCATCTCACATTTGAACCCATTGACTTGGAGCCTCCAAGAAGCTCTGGAAGTGGGCACAGCTGCAGCTGCAAACAAGCCAGGTTGTTCCATTTCCAGCAAACATTTATAGTGGCTCTGTGCCTGCTGCTCTTGCCCCGACACACAGGAAGCTGAAAACTGGGCCAGCAAGTGGCAGCCAAGAAGATGCTGCCAGCATGGCAGTCAGGAGCAGCAGAGGCCCTGAGCAGGAGACAGGATTGCTTCTAGCTGAAAAGAGTCTCCTCCACTGTCAGCCCCACAGTTGTGGGCTCAGCTTCTCCCAGGAGATCACCTGAGCGAGCAGAACTGTTGCCCAAGCCCTGGCTCTTCCGGGCTGATGTCAGGTGGCTTCCAAGGTCCATAGCACCATGGTGAACAAGGAGGAGCCAGAACTCAGTGAGGAAACATGGCAGAACCATTCCAAAGGTAGGTTCTTCTAGGGGTTCTTGTTTTTCCAAGATCAAGACTTATCTCCATGATGCTCAGAATTTGCTGGCACCGTTGTGCTAGTAGTTTTAACAATGAGCAATCAAAAAACAAACCATCAAATAAAGGAATAAATAATTGGATAAATCAAGGAACAGAAAGAAAGCCCCGATTTGTTGTGTTTGCTGATTTCCATGGTGTAAAAACTCACCATGGACAAGCTACCCATGTGCTGTCACTGCATGTGAAGTTGGAGAGACATGCAGTAGCACATCATTGTATGGTGTTCCCACCACGCAGGCATAATAGATGCAAATAATCCAGAGAGAGCGTAGATAATAGTAAAATAATTAGTGAGGAGTTCTGAGGATTTATAACATATGTTTTAATGTACTTTAATTGTAAACTTAAATAACTGAATCTTTTTGCCTTCAGTTTTGAGATTTTTATTTTATTTTAATGCGGTAAATATATAGTAACAAAGCACTTGCCATTTTAACAATCATCACATGTACAGTTCAATGACGTTAAATACGTTCATCAAGTTGCTCGACCATCATCATCAACTATCTTTAATTTGATTTTCAATAACAGCTCTGTTTAACCTCTAGCTCACAAAATTTCTGAGAATTTAACATTGAGCTCTCAGGAGCTAGTACCAACCAGCTCCACCATGACACTCTGTCTGAGAAGCAACAGAAAAAAAGTACAAGTGTTAGAAAGTGCAATCCAGTTGAAAAACAGTCCCTGCTCAGCCCGAAGATGGTAGTTTTTCTTAGAGTACTTTTACCCCCTCAGGTCCTTGAGAGTGAATTCTTGTCAACTGGAGCCGTATCAGTTTCTTTCTCTCTCTTTAATAATAGTTCATTCTTTTGAAATTCGTGATTTCAGAAAGACAATTGGAATTGTTGAAAAGAAACAAACCCCCAAATTTGTATTTATTCCCAAGTTGGCTGCTACTTACTTTTCTAGTCTCCATGTTCATTCTCACCAACTGTGCTGTGCACAAAACATACACTCTGTTCAGGCTATTCTCTAGAGATAGTTTTTCCCAAGGCTCTTCATTGCCTCTGTGCATTTGTCCATGCTGGTCCTACCGCCCTCCTTTCTCCCTGATGATTTCATACTCATCTCCTACACACGTTTCATGAGCAAGCTCAAATGCCACCTGGGTGAATTTCCTCCCTTAGCCCCTTCCTTCCTCAGCAGGAAAAGCAAATAAACAAAAAAGAGATGGCTCCTTCCTCTCTTTCTCAGGTGACAGTGAATACAGCTGTACTATGTTTAAGATATGGTGTTATTATTGTACATATGCCTTGTTTTCTCTGATGGACTGTGTGGTTCTTAGAGATAGGGACTCTTGCCTTATTTATCTCTGTATCATACAGCGAGTTGTCTATTGCTGTGTAACATATTATTCAAGCTTTAATACTCAAGGTTTCTGTAGGTCAGAAAGTAGGAGCAGGTTAGCTGGATGGTTCCAGCTCAGAGCTCTGTATTATGGGTTCTGATACAGAAGTGCATGAATATACCATACATTAAAATTGAACAGGTCATTAAACCAATTGCCATCAAGTTGACTCCAACTCATGGTGACCTCATGTGTGTCAGGGTAGAACTGTGCTCCAAATGGTTTTCAATGGCTGATTTTTCAAAAATAGATTGCCTAGTCTTTCTTATGAGGCCCATCTCTGGGTGAACTCAAACCTCCAACTTTTTGTTTGGTGGTTGAGTGCATTAGCCATTTGCGCCACCCAGAGACTCCTCACTACACTCTTCAAATGGAAACAAAGAGAGAGAATGAGATCGGCCTGAGGGAATAGGACTGAGGAGTTCAATATTCCAAAATAGAGTCTTGCCTGTGACATGTGGCCCTGGTTTTGAATCCTGCTTCTCCCTGAATAGTTGTGTGACAGTGGGTATTTTTAATTTCTCTGAACCTCGGTTTCCTCATCTGTGCAGAAAACCAACCAACCAGCCAACCAAGTAACCCTCAGCCCCATAAGATTACGGTAATAGTTGAATTAGATAATATGTTATCCAGTTATTTTGATCAGCCAGATCTTTTCTCAATGCCTACTTTGCCAGTGTCAGTCCCTTCTCCTTTGCACTGACTCATGATTCCAGGGAACTGGTCAGGCTAAGCTGGGAATAAACTCTTGGCCACAAAACTCAATTGAGCCTTCTTTTTCTGCTGCTGTGAGACTCTTCCAAACCTCTACTGTAGGGTAATGATTTTCAACCATGGCTGCATGTTAGAATCTCATGGAAACAAAAAGAAAAAGACTGATGTCTGGGCCTTATCCTAGGTCAGTTGAATCAGAATCTCTTGGTGTGAGGCTTGGGCACTAATATATTTAAAAGTTCTCTAGATGATTCTAATGTGTAATCAGGGTTGAAAATCACTAATCTAGACCAGTGCTTCACACTTTAATGTGCGCACAGACGGACTGTGAATCTTGCTAATTCTAATTTAGTGCAATGAGGTTGGGCTCAAGACTGCATTTCTAACAAGCTCCCAGGTGATGCCAATATTGTTGGTCCAAGTTGTCTATTGCTGTATAACCTATTACTCAAGCTTTAATACTCAAGGTTTTTGTAGGTCAGGAATGTAGCAGCAGGTTAGCCGGATGGTTCTAGCTCAGAGCTCTCATGACATTGTAGTCAAGTCATTATAGGCTGCAGGCATCTGAAAGCTTGACTAAGCCTAGAGGAGCTGCTTCCAAGATGGCTCATTCACAGGGCTGCTGGCAGAAGATCTCAGTTCCTCGTCGGCTATTAGAAGGAGGTCTCAGTTCCATGCCACATGGACCACACAGGACCGCTTGAGTGTGCTCACAACATAGCAGCTAGCTTCCACCAGAGCAAGTGATCTGAGAGAGAGAGAGAGAAAGAGACCGAAGCAGAAACCACAAAGTCTTCTATAACCTGTCTTTGGAAGTCACATGCCATCATTTCTGCAGTATTCTAATAGTACGCAGGCTAGGGGACTATAAACCAAAACCAAAATGAAACCCATTGCCATCAAGTTGATTTTGACTCATAGAGACCCTATAGAACAGAGTAGAACTGCCTCAAGGGGTTTCCAAGGAGTGGCTGATAGATTCAAACTGCCTACCTTTTGGTTAGCAGCCGAGCTCTTAACTACTACGCCACCAGGGCTCTGGAGGGGACTATACAAGGGTATAAATACCAGGAAGGATGGATCTTTGGGGGCCAATTTGGAGACTGGCCACCATGAAGAGCATCAATTCTCATCATGAGGTATTAAGACACAGGCGTATAACAGCCAATCAGAAAGTGTGTCTTAAAGAATATTGTGCTAATTTTAAGTCCTTGAGTGGTGCAAATGGTTTGTTTGAATTTATTTATTTATTAAAATTAGATTCAGTGTTTTTGTGTAAGATTTTCTGTTTCTGGATATTAGAGAGGATTCAAGGCTGCCTTTGTGATGATAGCATTCTCATTCTCCTATGTTTTCTTCACAGGGAGAGAAAGGAGTGAAGACATATCTGGTGCACATAATCTTGAAATCTCTCTTATTTCCAGTTCAGCCCATGGTGAGTAACACTATTAATATATTGTTTTCACCTGTGGTTTTAGAATTACTGACATTCTTTACTTCCCAACAACACATTTTAGCTCTTATAAAAATACGTGACTTTTCACGGAATTGTGTGCTCACAGGGATATCATTAGTAATGTGTATTGTAGTTTTTTTTTAAAAAGGAAAACCAGTGGTCTCAAGAGCTACTGACAGCAACTACTTCAAAGTTAAGGGGTTCTCTTGGAGCCTCAAAAACTTGACTAAGATTTGACAAATACTCTTGCCTCCTATCTACAAAAGTAGAGTCTAGAAGACTGGTCAAGAGACCACTAACACAGTTGAGGAAAGACAATTTTAAGGCTCGGACTTAGAAAAATGGTGATTGGGAATACACAGAAGGAGAAAGTGTCATCAAAGTGATTACAAATGTAAGTAACTCTCAAAGACTTAAACATTATATATTTGGGAAGCGTATGAAAGTATAATATTAAAAAAAACCCAAAAGCTATTGCTGTTGAGTCGATTCCAATTCACAGCAACCCTATAGGACAGAGTAGAATTGCCCCATAGGGTTTCCAAGGTTGTAAATCTTTATGGAAGCAGATTGCACATCTTTCTCCCATGGAGCAGCTGGTAGGTTCAAATAGCTGAACTTTCTGTTAGTAGCTGAGGATTTTAACCACTGCACCATGAGGACTCCATATAATATAAACAAAATAAAAATCACCTATGATACCAAGACTCAGTTATAAATATTTTAAATATTTTGGCATATCTGTGTTTTTTATTAAAGAATAACATATACTGCATTTTTATGCAAATAATGCATGCCTTCTACTTTTGTTTGCCAACCTCTCCCTCCCCCTGCAAGATATTTTCATCAGCACTCTATGCTAATTTTTTTTTTTTTTTTAACATCAACGTAAAAAAAATTGGCATAGCGGCCCTTGTGAAAATACCTTGAGGCGTGAGGGAGCTGTTGGCAAACAAATGAAGAAGGCGTGCATTATTTGCGTAAAAATACAGTACACAGTGCACCAATGATGAAATTTTTGAAAGTGAACACACCCATGTATATACCACCCAGATCATGATACAGAATATTACCAGTAACCCAGAAGTCTCCTTCATGCCTTCTCCCTCCAAAGGTAACAACTCTTAGTTTTGGTCTGTTTTTGAAATCTATATAAAGAGAATCATTTTATATAGTCTTTTGAATTTCTGTGAAATTCATCCATTTAGTTCTGCGAAGTAGTTGATCTTTTATTTTTCTACTATTGTATTATACAAACATAACACAAATTATTAATTGATTTTTATTATTGATGAACATTAGAGTTATTTCCAAGTTTTTACTATTGTAACAACGCTACTATGAACATTTTTGTTTTTGTCTTTGGTACACAGAGATATACCCTATATTTATCTGGCATATGTGGTATGTGGTTATTGCTTTAACTTTCATATTAGGCATATGATCCATCTGGAATTGATTTTTATGCATAGTATAAGGTGGAGGTCAAGTTTCTTTATTTTCCCATATGAATATCAAATTGATCCAGCATCATTTATTGAGAAGACCACCCTTTTCCTTGGCTATGGCATATTTGTCATCGGCCAGGAGATTGTATATATGTGATATTGTTTCCAGAATCTTTTCATTTGTATGAATAGTTCATTCATCTATTTGTTTATCCATGCCAGTATACTATCTTACAGTTCTTTGATAAAATCTTGATATCCGATAGGGTAAGATTTCCAAAGTTTTTCTTCTTCAAGATTGTTTTTCCTATTCCAAACCTGTTGCATTTGCAAAGAAATGTTAGGTTCATTTTGTCAATTTCCCCAAGGAGCCTTGATGGTAATTTTGCTAAAAATAAGTTGTTTTAACTCAGGAGTGGGCTTCGAATTTGAACAATTTTTTTTTCCTGCATTATATTGAAATATTGTATGGTTTTCTTCCTGGGGGTGGATTACATAGATTGGTTTGAATATTATTCCAACATTTCTCTCCAAAAACAAACCCAATTTGGTCATGACTCATTATTCTTTTTACATAAATTTGCTAATATTTTAATTTTATATCATTTTTATACAAATTTGTTAGTTTTTTAAAGATGTAATTGATATCACTAAGCTGTACATCTCAGTTTGCTAGTATGTTGTTTAGTGTGCTTTTATTTTCTTAGAACGTTCTTGTCATTTTGTGCCAGAATTTTGCTGGCTCATAATGTGACTTGAAAGTAGTTCTTTTTTTTTTTAATTTTTTTAAATTCTCTGAAAAAAAAAAATGCATAAGAATTCACAGGTGAAGCCGTTTGGGCCAAAAAAATTCCCTGGCAGATTTAATTTACAGATCCAATTTCTTTAATATATGTATACATAGTTTTATTTATTTATTTTTTAATTCTTCCTGTGTTAGTTTGGTACATTGTGCAGTTCTAGGTATTTTTTCCATTTTATTTTCAAATTTATTGACAAAGTCTTCCATAATACTTACTTATCATCTTTTTAAGGTTCATAGACTCTGAAATTATACCCCCTGTTTATTTCCAAGTTTGGTAATTTTTCTCCCTCTTTTTTTTTCTTGATTACTCTTGCCAGAGCTTTATAAATAACAGTATTTTTTTTCAATAAATCGTTGTTTTTTTTGCTGATTTTCATTTTATTTTCTATTTGATTAATTTCTGTTTTTTAAAAATAATTTATTTCATTTTACTTTCTTTTGGTTTTAATTATTTGTCTTTTCTCTAACTTCTTGAGATGAACACTTAAATGATGGCTTTTAGTCTGTTTTCTATCATATGTCAAGGCTATGCTAAAAGAAGTATAAGTGATACGCTAAGAGAGGAGAGAATACGGAATCATACAAAAGGCCAATAAAAACAGAGAAAGCAAAAAAAGTGGAAGATAAAAAAAAAAGGAGAAACAACAGAGCAACAGATAGAAAACATTTACAACAGATAGATATTAATTCAACTATATCAATAATCACTCCAAATGTTAATGGTCTAAATATACCAATTAGAAAACACAGGCTATCAGAGTGGATAAAAAAAAAGAAGACCCAACCATATATTGTCTATAAGAAGCCCACTTTAAATATAGAGACTGACAGATTGGAAGTAAAGGGATGGAAAAGGATCTACTACACTAACATCAGTCAAAGGAAAGCTGGAAGCGACTGTATTAATTGCAGACAAAGCATATTTCAGAGCAAGGAAAATTATGAGGGATAAAGAGGGGCATTACATAATGACAAAGGGATCAGTTCTCTAAGAACTCTGCAAAGACATGATAAATCTGAATGGGTATATACCTAAAATCAGAACATCAAAATATGTGAGGCAAAAATTGATAGAACTGCAAGGAGAAATAGAAAAATGCACTATTACAGTTGGAGACTTCAACACCCCTCTATCAGTAATTGACAGATCCAGTAGGCAAAATATCAGTAAGGATATGGTTAACTGAAAAAAAAAAAGCCACCATTAATCAAACCAATCTAATTGACATACATAGAATACTTCACCCAACAGTAGTATACACATTTGTTTTAAGCTGTCATATAACATATCAAGATAGACCACATCCTGATCCATAAAACATACTTTAACAAATTTAAAAGAATAAAAATCATACAAAGTATGCTCTCAGACCACAATAGAATTAAATAAGATCAATAAGGGAAAGTTAACTAGAAAATCTCAAAATATTTAGAGATTAAACAGCACACTTTTAAAAGTCTCAAGAGAAGTTAAAATATATTTTGAACTAAATAAAAATGAAAATACAACCCATCAAAATTTGTGTTGTTGTTGCTGTTAGGTGCCGCCGAGTCAGTTCTAACTCATGGTGACCCTAAGTACAATAGAACTAAACACTGCCTGGTCCTGCAGTCATTATGCTTGAGCCCATTGTTGCAGCCACTGTGTCAATTCACCTTGTTGACAGTCTTCCTCTTTTTCACTGACCCTCTGCTTTACCAAGCACGATGTCTTTCTTTAGGAACTGGTCCCTCCTGATAACATGTCCGAAGTATGTGAGACAAAGTCACGCAATCCTTGCTTCTAAGAGGCATTCTGCCTGTACTTCTTCCAAGACAGATTTGTTTGTTCTTCTGGCAGTCCATGCTATTATTAAATATTTTTCACAAATACTGTAATTCAAGCCACCAATTCTTTATCAATCTTCCTTATTCATTGACCAGCTTTCACAAGCATATGAGGTGACTGAAAAAACCATGGCTTGGGTCAGGCACACCTTATAGTCCTTAAACCAAAATCAAAACCCATTGCCTTCGAGTCAATTCTAACTCATAGTGATCCTATTGGATGGAGTAGAACTGCCCCATAGAGTTTCCAAGGAGGGCTTAACAGATTTGAACTGCCGGCCCTTTGGTTAGCAGCCCTAGCATTTAACCACTACGCCATCAGGGTTTCTCCTGCATTAGAATGGCTAAAATCCAAAACACTGACGACGTCAAAAGCTGATGAAGATGTGGAACAACAGGAACTCTCATTCATTGCTGGTCAGAATGCAGTAATGGTACTGTCACTTTGGAAGACATTCTGGTAAATTTCTTACAAAGCTAAACATAGGTTTACCATACAATCCAGCCATTGCACTCCTAGGTATTATTCAAATGACTTGAAAATGTATATCCACAGAAAGAAAGGAATGTTTGTATTAGCTTTATTCAAACTTGGAAAAAAACACGATGTTCTGCAGTAGATGAATGGATAAACAAATTGTGATATATCTATAAAATAGAAAATATTTAATGATTAAAAGAAATGAGCTATAAAAATATGAAAAGACATGGAGAAACCGTAAATGCATATTGCTAAGTGAAAGCAAAGACATTCGACTATGTGGATCATAACAAATTATGGATAACATTGTGAAGAATGGGAATCCCAGAACACTTAATTGTGATTACGAGGACCCTGCATTTAGGCCAAAAGGCAGTCATTCAAATAGAACAAGGGGATACTACATGGTTTCAAATCAGGAAAGGTGTACATTGGGGTTGTATCCTTTCACCACACGTATTCAATCTGTATGCTGAGCAAATAATCTGAGAAGCTGGACTTTATGAAGATGAATGGGGCATCAGGATTGGAGATTCACTAACAACCTGAGAATGCAGATGACACAACCTTGCTTGTTGAAAGTGAGGAAGACTTGATGCACTTACTGATGAAGATCAAGGATCACAGCCTTCAGCATGGATTACAACTAACATGAAGAAAACAAGGCATTACAACTGGACCAATAAGTAACATTATGATAAACGGAGAAAAGATTGAAGTTGTCAAGGATTTCATTTTACTTGGATCCGCAATCAACACTCACTGAAGCAGCAGTCAATAAATCAAAAGATGCATTGCAATGGGCAAATCTGCAGCAAAAGACCTCTTTAAAGTGTTAAAAAGCAAAGATGTCACTTTAAGGACTAAGGGGTGCCTGACCCAAGTCATGGTGTTTTCAATTGCCTCATATGCATGGGAAAGCTGGACGATGAATAAGGAAAATCAAAGAAGAATCGATGCCTTTGAATAATGGTGTTGGTGAAGAACATTGAATAGAACACAGACTGCCAGAAGAACAAACAAATCAGTCTTGGAAGAAGTACAGCCAGAATGCTCATTAGAAATGAGGATGGAGAGACTTTGTTTCACATACTTTGAACATGTTATCAGGAGGGACCAGTCCCCAGAGAAGGACGTAATAAACCAAACCAAACCCACTGCCACTGAGTCGATTCCGACTCATAGCGACCCTATGGGACAGAGTAGAACTGCCCCCTTAGAGTTTCCAAGGAGCGCCTGAAGGATTTGAACTGCTGACCTCTTGGTTAGTAGCCATAGTACTTTACCACTATGCCACCAGGGTTTCCAAGGACATAATAGAGATAATAAAAAGATCAGTGGTTACCAGTGTTTCATGGGAAGGAAGGGAAGGGATGGGATTACAAGTGGTTCATGGGAAGGGTGCAGAGCACATGGCATTTTTTAAGTCAACGAAGCTATTCTGTATGATACTGTAACGGTGGATACAGGGTTTTATGAATTTGTGAAAAACCATAGGACTGTATAACACAAAGAGAGAATCCTAATGTAAACTATGGACTTTTATTAATAACAGTGTTTCAACATTGGTTTATCAATTGTAACAAATGTGCTACACTAATGCAAGATGTTAATAATAGGAAAAATAGTGGGCAGCAAGAGACAGAATATATGGGAACGCTGTACCTTCTGCACAACTTGTCTATAAACAAATATGTTTATCTAAAATTTCTCTAAAAAAAGTCTATTTAAACAAAAATAAAGTGCTGTATAACAAGACAGAAACATAGTAAAAATATTGCCATATATTTATCACATACACACACACACACACACACAAAGAATGCTTAGAGCAGCACTAGTTGTAATAGCCCCAAACTAGAAAGTACCTAAATGCCAATCAACATTACAATGGATCAATACATTGTGGAATATTTACACAATGGAAAATATAAGAATGAGTGAACTACAACTACGTGATACAATATTACAAATACATGATACAATGATACATAAGCTAGATACAAAGAAATACATATCATATAATTCTACTTATAGAATGTTTAAAATGTTAAAATGCTTTAAAGGAGGAAAAACAAATCCACACTGTTAGGAGCTGGGACAGTGACTGGAGGGGAGCTTGAAAGCAGCTTTGGAGACACTGCACTATCCTGGTTCCTGATCTGGGTACTGGTGTTCACTGTGTGAAAACCATTGAGCTCTATACTTAGGATTGGTGTACTTTCTGTTGTATGGTATACTTGAATAAAAATATTTAATAATCATGATAAATACAAATGTTCCCCCCAGATGAAAGCACTATACTGGCCAAACATATATGTCAGCTGTCAGTGTTTGTTACATATTTATATTTCCCACCACCCTCTTTGTCCCTTGAGATTCTGCTCCCTCAACACTGGCTATAGAATAAGACAAAATCTCCCCAGACGCCTTCTTCAGAATCCCCTAAGACAACGTCCTAGGCCTTTTTGTCTTGTGGGTTTTCCCATTAAGCAATGAGAAGGCACGGACGTGGTAGGGATGCAGGATGAATGCCTAAACATCAAGTTCAGAAACCAAGGTTTGAGAACTGTTGTCTGGATCTCAGCCATTGCTCTGGCTCTACTGCTTCCACGGGCCCTGCAACATTGATATATTCGGCCTGCTTTTGTTACTCTGAGTGTGTGTTTGGTGTGGAAACTGAGCAAGGAAAGATGAGCAACCTACTCCCTTCCTCGAACCCCCAGCTTCCTCCTTGGACCATGCTCAAGAAAGTCCTGGATTCTCAGTCAGGAGCAGCATGGGGTGGTGGGGTGTGTGGGAAAGGCTGTGAGCATGTGGCTGTCCAAGTGTCCCCTAGATACAAGTGGGTCATTTTCATCCTTGAGGAAGAGGTTTCTACAGGTCAGTAAAGTATCACATTCAAATCAAGAATTTCAGTCAATGCCAATTGTAGACGCTGAGGTTGAGATCACATACCTGTTTTGAAGAAAAGGAAACTACAGTGAAATAAGTCCAATACTTTGCTTGACTATTTTCTGCTGAGTGGCCAGGTCTGGATTTTAACTCAGATCTTCTGAACTCTACGGACAGTAACCTGTTGCCATCGAGTTGATTCTGACTCATAGCAAGCCTATAGGACAGAGTAGAACTGCTCCATAGGATTTCCAAGGAATGGCTGGTGAATTCCAACTGCTGACCTTTTGGTTAGCAGCCAAGATCTTAACCACTGTGCCACCAGGCCTCCCCACAGACAATAAACTCCAAAACCAAACCCATTGCTGTCAAGTGGATTCCGACTCATTGCGGCTTCACAGAAAATAGGGACAATAAATGACACTGGAAACTGCACCTTGGGCCATTTTCTCATTTCCCCTCCTTCTTCTCCCACTCCCCCCTCAAGCCCCCAACCTGAAGCTGTTCAGGCCCCACTTTCCTACCATGCCGCCAGCATTTTGAGTGAGTTAGAGAAAAGCCCAGATCCTGCTTAAGGTACTGACAAATCTTCAAAGGACTTCCTGCAGCTGCAGGAAGGGCAGCTGCTAAAGAGAAATTGGAGACCATACTTTCTAATTTCCTTTTCTGGGACTAACCAGCAGTGGCAGCCTCGGTTGACTGGGTCCTGCTGGTCTCCTAGCAAAAGGCTTTGCTCATTAGAGGAAAGCCACTGGGGCTCTATCAATGCCCTCTCAGGGAAGGGCCATCTGCTTCTCTGCTCAGCAGCCATTCTGAGACCCAGACCTGGCCCCGCTTTGCTAACGAGAGAGGAGGAAGTCTTGGGGGTGCCAGGGGGCTGAACAGTACTGAAGCGGCTGGGTCTGATGCAAGAGCATATGCTCTGGAGCAGGCAGAACTGAGTTTGAATCTTGGCTTTCTTACTTCCTCACTGTGTGCCTTTAGCTAAGATTCTTACCCTCTCTGAGCCACCAATTCCTCATTTGTGAAATCAAAATTTTAAAAATAACTGTGCAGAACTATTTGGGGGATTTCATAAACCTTAATATATAAAGAATCTGATGCATAGGAGCAACAATTGAAAACTGTGCTCCATAAGCTACCTCATTCAGAGTCATGAAGGATAAAATGCAGCTTTTCTGTACTTTCGATTATGGTAACCTGGAATTCCCATAAAACATACCTTCTTAAACAAAACTTTAATGTCAATTAAGTCATGTGGCAGGGATCTTTTAATTAAAGTAGAGGTGGAGCCCCATGGGGTTATATTTAGAAATACAAGCTCCATCTTTCCCCTAAACCTATTTGTCTTCTTATGTTTTTATAACTTCTAGCTTCTATGTTATCTATCTCAGCAAATGACTTATAGTGGACGAAACTCTGAAGTTATTCATAATTTCCTATCCTTTCCTTACTTTTCTATCTAATCAGCCTCTTAAACCCAATAGTTTTGACAAGTTGTTGTCTTCCAAGTCTTCTTTACATTCTTAATAAAATGCTATTAGTTCGGATCAGACCATCATAATTTCTTTCCCTTGAGTCCCATAGCGACTTTCTAATGCTTTTTCTGCTTCTTGACTTCTAACCTTTCTCTACTCAGGTGCCAGGCCAATCTTCCTAAAAAATGTCAGTCTCACCATTTCCCTCCCAAGTTAAAACCTTTCAGTGGCTTCCTGTCCCCCAAAGGATAAGCTAGGGAAACACACAGAGCCTTTATGACCAAGTCCTGCTTAGTTCTCCAGTTCCTTTGTACCAAAGAGCCATGACGTGTGGTTTTTAGTTGGATCTCACTCATATATATTTGTCTTCAGACAAGCTTCTCCCTTTGTCTAGAATGGTCTCTCCTCTCCCGAACACTGCTGCTTTTATGAATTCCTATTTGTTTCAAGCTTCAGATTAGACATGACGTTCTCTAGGATGCAGTTTTTATCCCTCCCTGGGGGATGGTCCCTTTCAGTGCTCACTCTGCACATTGTGTTGTTATTGTTTGCTTTTGCCTCCCCCCGACCCCCCCACCCCCACTAGATGGTGAGTTTGTTAAGGCACCTCCTCTTTGAGGCAGTAATGGCCGAAAGTAAGTCCTTATGACTGGGTGGTAATTCCAATGGTTCACCTGGTCCACTCTCTTTCTGAGGTCGCTTGGTACTTGTGGCTTTATATCACCCCGTTTTATTTTTTCTTTTCTCCAGCTATGTGTCAGTGGAAACCCTGGTGGCGTAGTGGTTAAGTGCTACAGCTGCTAACCAAGAGGCTGGCAGTTCAAGTCTGCCAGGTGCTCCCTGGAAACTCTATGGGGCAGTTCTACCCTGTCCTATAGGGTCACTGTGAGTCGGAATCGACTCAACGGCAGTGGGTTTGGTTTGGTTTTTTGGATGTGTCAATGGTACCAGAATCCTTTACATCCAGCTTTCTCCTTGCTTTTCAGCAGACTGCTGTTTACCTGAGTCTACTCTGTTAATTTTTTTTTGATGTTTATTCCAATAAAACTCAGTAATCTAGCTCCATCATTCAGACTAAGATCTAGGCTAGAGGGAAAAAAAAGTCGCTGTGGAGTCGATTCCACTCATGGTGACCCCATATGTGTCAGAGGAGAACTGCGCTCCATAGGTTTTTCAATGGCTGATTTTTTGGGAAGTAGATCACCAGGCCTTTCTTCTGAGGCACCTCCCAAGGACTCCTAGGCCAGGGGTAGCAAACTGTTATAATCTCAAATATTCATTCCTATCAGTGAATAGTAGCTGCCTGGAGCATGAGGGTTAGAAGGATTTTGAGGCACATTCACAGAGACAGAGCCTGCCATGCTTGGTTAATGATGTCTGATATGAGCACAGCTTGTGAGGGAGAGTGGCGACTTACACACCGTGTATTAGTCTCTGTTACTCCATGCTTTGGACACTCCTCACCCACTACCTTGGTTTCTCTCCTAGAAGAATTAGCTTTGGTTTGGCTTTGACATTCCATTCTGGTAGCAGTTCCACAAGGAGGAAAGCCCTTCTGGGCATGTAGGAGTCCTTTCAATCTCATTTCAGGTGATGCTTAGAGAAGTTCAAATACTTACTCAAGCTCTCTCTGCTAGGAAATGTCAGATCTGAGATACACGCCAAGGCTCCTGAGACCAAATTCTTCCCTCTTTCTGCTGCCCTCAGATGCTGCTCCATAGGCCTGGTCATGGTTTATGAACCAAGAATTCATATACTTGATCTGAGAAAAGATTTTTGTTTCCTGGACTGTGAGTGTTTTTACACGAGAAGCCAAGGAAGCTTATAAAAATGGAATCACCTTTAGTTACACATTTAATCAATCACCTCCTATATGGGAAAGAGTCACGTTACATGAAACCAGGACTGTCCCTGAACACCAAGGATGTAGCTTTTGCATTAAAAAAAATGTGTGAAAGAGGAGAACCAATTTACATCACCCACTTGACAGTGGTTGTGGGCAAATTGAAGCAGGTTTCCCCTCTTTTTTGCCTCCAAGGTGTTTTCTTACATGTCTTTCTCCCTGTCTTCAAGTTCCTCTCTAACAAATTCTTAAGTTTTCAGTTTTACTTTCCCTGCAAAGTCAATCACTTTCTTCTCCTTCAGTCAAATTTACAACTTCTAGCTCTGAAACTTCCAGGAAAGCAGTTTAATGTCTATGAACTGAATTCTGTCTACCTTTACACCAGAGAAATGCAGTTGTTCATTTGCCTACATTATATCACATTACATGTGTTAAACTAGTGGAAAAATTAGGGGTGCTTACAAGCATGCCGAAAAAGATAAAGCCTTAGAAAGCTGGAACCAGAAGGAAGCGGAGAGGTCACACAGTCTAGCCCACTCACTTTACTTGAGAGCACAGTGAGGCTCAGTGATTTAAGCAGCACGTTGATGAGCATCCCGCTAGTAAGTGGCAGGGGCAGAATTCAAACCAGCGTCCCTGAATCAAAGCCCGGGGTGCTTTTCTCTATGTTATTGTATCTGTAATGATCCCTGACTTTGTTCGCTATAGGATATACATCATAAATCTGTCTTTCCTTTTAGAGTTATGGATTGAATATTGCTATCTTAAGATTAGGTTGAGCTATGAGTTACATTAAATGATGGCTAAAGAACACAGAAGTTTATCTCTCTCTCATTTAAAGAAGTCTGGAGGTAGCAATAGAGGGCTTAATTGACTGCTCCATCGTCCTCAGGAACTCAGTCTTCTTTCAACTCACTGCTTCATCCACCCTAAGAAGTGTTCCTCATCCTCACGGGCCAAGATGACTATTCTAGGCCTAGATAGCATTTAATAAATAAAGTCTATTGTATGCACATAGATCTTCAATTTACTAAGAATTATTTTTATTCACTGGTACATTTAATCCTCAGAACAAGGTGTTGAAGTAGGTACTCTAATTTATCTCATTTTACAGATGAGGAAAATGGGGCTCAAAGAAACTTAAATACTTGCCTAAGGGTTACACAGCAAATAACTGGAAAAGCTTGCATTGGAGCCTAAGTCAAAATCCAACATTCTTTCTGCAAAACCGAAGCACAGACAATGGAGTAACAGAGACAGCTTGAACATACTGGCCACCATAGAGTGGTGGAAGGTCAAGCAACTTGGCATGTGTCCATGTGGAATTACTGGCCTACTACTTCTCCAATCTGCACTAAATATTTCAAGGCCTCTGCCATATTCATTGGGAATTTCATTGTCGTCTTGTTTCTCATGAAACTAATATTCATTTATAAAGCAGGACAGCACGTCTTTGCCCACTAAGAAATGCCCAGAATAATGCCTGTTCTTGGTTTCAGAGGAAAAGGGAAACAGGAAGAGATAACAGGGACAATAATTGTGTTGATGAAGTTCTCAGCACAATGTTTTCTTTTATTTACTCAACGTTGCATCAGCTCATGATCTGCCAGCATTAAAATCCTAGTTGACTTTCTCTTTACCTACATAATTAAGTCCAGTTTCTTCACTGCAGCACATAGGCTATGCACAGTGTGGACCCTGGCTACCCCTTTAGCCTCATTCCCTGCTGCCATTGCATATTCATATCACCCTGCTGCAGTAAACCATTGTCGTTTGTGGAATGTACTATTTCTCTCTGGCTTGTTGGCAGTGAAAAAGAGTTGGAAGACATACGCATCAAATCCAAGGAGGGCCAATCAAATAACCTCTCATAGTTACTTCCTGCCTTAAAGGGCCAGGTTCCGTGCTTCTTTTTTGCAACAAGATCACATTAGTATTCTTACTGACTATGTCTTTTACATTCTGTGCTCCCTTGAGTGGTCTGTAGTGATACAATTACAAACTGGCTAGCATTACCTAGGAAAAGTGGATTTTTAGCATTGTTCTGTGGTTGCTGATCCTTTTCTCCAAGCCCCAATGTATACTATTCAAATCACAGCAGTTTTATCTTTGTGATGGTCAAACTTATGTGTCAACTTGGCTAGTCTATCGTGCCCAGTTATTCAATTAAACACTAATCCAGACGTTGCTGTGGAAGTATTTTGTAGATGCGATTAATGTTCATAGCCAGTTGAAAGGCCTTAAGAGCAGAACTGAGGTTTCCTGGAAGAAGAACAAATTCCACCTGTGGATAATAACTTTAGCTTGTGCCCAAAAGTTCTAGCCAACCCTTCCTGAGGGCTTATTTATGGATTTTGCACTTGCTTTGCCAGTCTCCACAGTTGTATAAACCACATCCTAGCAATAAATCCTGTAACACATATCTCCTACTAAGGCCATTTCTCTGCTTGAATTCTGACTGATACATTTGTTTATCACAAGAAGTTGTAGTGTGGACATTGTTCAAATTACCTAGTTAAAAGACTAGCTAGAATCCATTACATTTTGTGGACTTGGTCTTTCAGAAGTAGTCCTCTGTTACACAACTCACAAAGTTCCAGGCTTGGCTGTGCCTGTGTCTTTTCGCATAGTGATTACTAAAGCATTCCCACAAAAGAAAGACGGGTTTCTCATTGCACATTTATTCTCCACCTGCAAAACATGTGCCTTGAAACATTTTTTTCCCCTAAAATGAGTCCTATTATCCTTTAAACAGTTTATTCATAGTAAAACAAAGCCATTTCATGACTCGTTTTCCAGCTCTCCTTTCCTCTGCCTAGTTTCAGACAATAATTTTATTTTCTTTCCATTTCTCAAAAGAATTTAAACCTATTTCATCTAAAACACTCCCCATATGCAGCAGAAATCGTAGTTAATGGTGAATTGTTGGAAACATTCTTCTTAAAGTCAGGGCCTGGGCAAGAATGTCTATTATTAATATTCTTCTATTCAACATTATACTAGAGTCTCTACACTATGGCATAAGGCAAGAAAAAGAAACGTATAAGGTTTGGAGCGGCAAACAGTCTTTTACTATCAAGTGTAATGTTAACTGCAGGTATTTTATAGATTTTTTTTTTGTCAGGTTGAAGAAGTTCCCCTCTATTCCAAATTACAGGGAGTTTTTTTTTTTTTTTTTTTAATTGTATTTAGATGAAGTTCTACAGAACAAACTAGCTTCTCATTAAACAATTAGTACCCATATTGTTTGGTAACATTGGTTGCCAATCCCATGACATGTCAACACTCTCCCCTTCTGGACCTTGGGTTCCCTATTACCAGCTTTCCAGTCCCCTCCTGCTTTCTTGTCCTTGCCCCTGGGCTGGTATGTCCATTTAGTTTTGTTTTGTTTTATGGGCCTAAAAACAGTGTCCAGGTGCCATACTCTCGGGGTTTCTCTAGTCTCTGTGAGACCAGTGATTCTGGTCTTTTTTTTTTCTTCTTTTGTGAGTTAGAATTTTGTTCTACATTTTTCTCCAGCTCTGTCCAGGACCCTCTATTGTGATCCCTGTCAGAGAAGTTGGTAATGGTAGGCAGGCACCATCGAGTAGTGCTGGACTCAGTCTGGTGGAGGCTGTAGTACTTGTGGTCTATTAGCCATTAGGACTAATCTTTCTCTTGTGTCTTTGGTTTTCTTCATTCTCCCTTCCTCTTGAAGGAATGAGACCAGTGGAGTATCTTAGATGGCTGCTCACAAGTTTTTAAGACCCCAGACGGTACTCACCAAAGTAGAATGTAGAATATTTTCGTTATAAACTATGTTATGCCAATTGAGCTAGGTGTTCCCTGAGACCATGGACCCCACAACCTTAAGCTCAATAATTTGGTCCCTCAAGGAGTTTGGATGTGTCTATGGAGCTTCCATGACCTTGCCCTGGACAAGTTGTGCTGGTTTCCCCAGTATTGTGAACTGTCTTACTCTTCACCAAAGTTACCACCTATCTATTGTGTATTAAGTGTTTTTCCATCGTCACCTCTCTCCTCCCTCTTACTATCAAAGATTATTTCTTTTTGTGTGCAAACCTTTTCATGAGATTTTATAGTAGTGGTCTGAATTCCTTTTGTTTGTGGATTTTTTTTTAATCATTTCTTTCATTTTTGTAGATTTTGTGTTTACTGAGACTTTGTTTTTCCTCTTTATTTTGATGATTAGGTTTGTTAATTTCTTTGTGCTTACCTTGAAATTTACCTTTATCTTCCTAAGTTTGAAGAAATCTTTTATTACTTGGTATTGCCTTGACTTTCTCTCCGTTTGGAAGTTCTATACCTACACTGTTTATTACCTCTTTTATTGTTCTGATGTTGTTGTTGTTCTGGTTCCCTGTTGTAAATCTTTCAGTTTTGTTTTGTACTTGAGAGTTCATTACCTAGGTTGGTATCTGGCTGATATGATCTTACATCCTAGATTCAGGCTGTTGTCTGATGTTGTTGGTTCTCTGACCGAAACGCAAGGAAGGACTCCCTTTAATAATTCTTGTAAGTTTGGTTTGGTTTTTACGTATTCCCTTAATTTCTGTTTATCTGGAAATGTCCTAATTTCACCATCATATTTGAGCAAGAGTTTTGCAGTACATATTATTCTTGTTTGACGGTTTTTTTGTTTCACGGTTTTATGTATGTCATCCCATTGCCTTCTTGTCTGCATGGTTTCTGCCGAGTAATCAGAGCTCAGTCTTATTGTTTCCCCTCTGTATGTGACTTCATTTTTCTGGAGCTGCTCTCAGGATTCTTTCTTTGTCTTTGGTTTTAGTTAGTGTGAATATGATATGCCTTGGTGATTTTCTTTTGGGGTCTAGCCTATATGGGGTTTGTTGAGCTTCCTGGGTGGCCAGCTTTTCATCTTTGACAATATTAGGGAAGTCAAATTCTTCAATGATCCTCTCTGTATTTTCTGTTCTGAAACTCTGCTCACTCACAAATTTTTGCTTTTGATTGTATCCCACATCGTTCTCAGGGTGTCTTCAGTTTTTTGCATCCTTTTCTCTGATTTCTCCTCAAAGTGATATCTAAGAATTTTTCTTCAATTTCACTGATCCTATCTTCCATTTTTTCTAAACTTCTCAAACCTTCTATGACATTGTCCATTTCTGAAATCTTGCTGTTTACCTTTTGGATTTCTAATTGCTGTTTTTGTATGATTTCTAATTGTAAGTTTATTTTGACATTTTGTTCCTGAATTCTTCCATTGTTTTGTCTCTCTTTTCCATGATTTTGTCTATTTTTTCCTCATTCTTGTCTGCTTTTTCCTTCATCTCTTGGATAGCCTGAATATTAGAGGTTTGAATTCTCTATCAGATAGTCATAGTGTCTTTTCTTATACTAGAACATCATCTGCTGTTTTATTTTGGATGCCTACTGGAACCATCTGTCTTTTTTTTTTTTTATGTTTTGATACTGTCTGCTGTCTTTGGGACATTCAGTCACTATTTTCTTCATTTATTGATTGTAGATTTGTTTGTTTTTATCTTGCTTGTTTGTGTTATTTTGCTATGCCTGAGCAAGTGGGCTGGGCATTCTTTGTTGTTTGCTTGTCTGTGGGAATATTTCTCACCACCTTGTCCAATGGGCAGGGCCAGTCGTTCAGCTATGGTGCAGCAGGGAAGATCCAGTGGAGAAGGAGGATCTGTCATGGGTTGTTTATGGCATGTACGGGGGCTGATAGGGCAGGGGTGGGGACAGTGCAGTGCAGATTCCCATAGACCATGCCTGTGCCCACTGTGCAGATAGGCAGGAGGGACGGGGGAGAGTGTGATGCATAGAGCTAAGTGGATGTGGCAAAGAAGACAAAAAGGAGAGAGAAATAGAAGCAAAAAAAAAAAAAAGGAGCTGAGGGAGCGTACCACTTGAGTGGCGCAGACTGGGGAAATCATGTGCCAGTGGCTTTGTGGTGTGGCACAGCTTGTCAAGAAGGGACAGATAGAGAATACCCAGCTAGGTGGGTGGGAGAAAGGAAAGGAAGGAAGGGCGACAAACATAAGAAACTGTATTGAAAAAAAAAAGAGAGAGAGAAATTTACACTGCCAGGTAGTCAGGAGAAGGGAAAGGAAGGAAGGTAGAGAAAGACAAGAAACTGAGAAAAGAAAATAAGGGGGAAAAATGCCCAAAGGAGCCCACTGGCATGACGGTGTGAACCGGGGAAGGGGGTCCTCAGCCGAGCAGCGCTGCACAGCCCATCTAGAAGGAGCAAAGATGCAACACAGCACCAGGTGTTCAGGAGAAAAGAAAGGAAGGATGGTAGAGAGAGACAAGAAACTGAGAAAATAAACAAACAAACAAACAAACAAACAAATAAATAAATAAATAAAATGCCCCAAGGGAGCACCCTGGCTTGGCAGCATGTGCCAGGGAAGTGGTTCCCCAGTTAAGCAGCACTGAACAACCTGTCTAGAAGGAGCAGAGATAGCACACAGCACCAGGTATTCAGGAGAAAGGAAAAGAAGGAAGGTAGAGAAAGACAAAATGAGAAATGGGGGAAAACAAAAAAGAAAAAAATGCTCCCCCGAAGACCCCTGGAGTGGTGGTATGGACCACGGAAGTGGCTCCCCAGCTGAGCAGCACTGTACAGCCTGTCAAGAAGGCATGAAGATGGCACATGGAGCCAGCTGTTCAAGAGAAAGGAAAAGAAGGAAGTGAGAGAAAGAGAAGAAATCAAAAGAAGCCAAAAAAGCAATAGCAGCGGGGGAAGAAAATGGGTCTAAATGAGCCAGCCAGTGTGGGTGGGGTGAATCCAAGTGGTAAGGAGCCAGTGTCTCCCTCGCTGTACATCTGTTGCCTGACAGTAAGCCGCAGAGGCCAAGCAGTGGGAAAAAGGGTGAGGGGTGAGAAAGCTTGTATTCCACCAGGCTCTCCTTGGAAGCTCTATGGGGCAGTTCTACTCTGTCCTATAGGGTCTCTATGAGTCGGGATTGACTCAACGGCACTGGGTGGACTGGGTTTTGTTACTGGGTGTTTTGTTCCTGCTGGGAGCTCTGTGAAGCTGCCTTCCAGTACTCCCTGTCCACTGTTCTTGGTGGCTGAGGGGTCCAAGATGGTGAATCCATGCAGTGTTAGCTGATAGGCAACCTCCACTCTGTATCTCTTCTCGTTCTCTGTCAGTTTCTTATTCCATTCAGTGGTTGGATGAGTTCTTTATCCCTTCATTTGATGCTTAAGGTTCAAGGATTGACGTTTGTCTCTGTTTACTTAGTTTTTTGGGGTCTTTGCTGTGGAGGGATGGTGCGGTGCTTTTGTCTATAGTGTCATGTTGGCTCCACCTCTACAGACAGTTTTTATCATGAATTGGTGTTAAATTTTGTAAGATGCTTTTTCTGTGTCAATTGATCACGATCATGTTATTTTTCTTTTTTAGCCTGTTAACACAGTGGGTTAGATTGATTGATTTCTGAATATTGAAGAAGCCTTACATCCTTAGAAAAAACAGCACTTGATGATGTCTTAGTTATCTAGTGCCGTTATAACAGAAATAGCACAAGTGGATGGCTTTAACAAGCAGAAATAAACTTATTCTTTCACAACTTAGGAAGCTAGAATTCCAAATTCAGGGCACCAGTTCCAGGGGAAGATTTCTTTCTCTGTCAGCTCTGGGGAAAGGTCCTTGTCATTAATCTTCCCCTTGTTTAGGAGCTTCTCAGTGCAGGGACACCGGGTCCAAAGGATGCGCTCCACCCCTGGTTCTTGCTTGGTGGTAATGAGGTCCCTCTCCTCTCTGCTTACTTCTCTCTTTTATATCTCAAAAGAGATTGACTCAAGATACCATCTAATCTGGTAGATTCTGTCCTGCCTCATTAACATAACTGCCTCTAATCCTGCCTCATTAACGTCATAGAAGTTAGGATTTACAACACATAGGAAAGTTATATCATATCACAAAATGGAAGACAGCCACACAATATTAGGAATCATAGCCTAGCAAAGTTGACACACATTTTGGGGTTCACAATTCAATTCATAACACATGATATAGAACTGATTTTTGTGTTGTCGAACTCTGTGTACTAATATCTCATTAAGGGTTTCTGCATTTATATTTATAAGGGATATTGGGCTGTAGTTTGTTTTTCATTGTACCATCTTTGTCTGGCTTTGGTGTCAGGGTAACATTTGCTTCATGAAATGAATTGAGGTGTATTCTCTCCTCTTCTATTTTCTGGAAGTGATGGTATAGATTTCAAGCTAATTCTTTTGTAAGCATTTAAGGGTATAATTCTCCAGTGGAACAATCTGGGCTTAGAGATTTTTGAGGAGTTTTTTGTTCCAAATTCAACTTCCTTAATGTTATAAGGCTATTTAAATTATGTATTTCAAATTGAGAGAATTGTGGTAATTTGTGTATTATGAGAAATTAGACTATTTCATCTAGTCAACTTTATGTTTGTAGGGCTGTTTAGTATTCCCTTCAATAGCCATTTGAAGTATGCAGGGTCTGTAGTGATATACCTTGCATCATTTCTTATATTGGTAACTTGTATCTTCTTTTTTTCTTTGCCAGTTTTGCTAGAGGTTTGTCAATTTTATTGATATTTTCAAAGAACCAGCAATTCGTTTCATCATTTTCTCCATTGTTTTTCTCTTCTAATTTTCATTGATTTCTGATGTTGCCTATATTTTTTCCTTACTTCTCCTTACTCTGCATTTATTTCGCTCTTTTCCTCCTAGGTTCTTGAGATATGAGTGTCAATTATTCATTCGAGAGTTTTACCTTTCCTCTTTTCTAATGTAAGCATTTAATGCTATAAAGTTTCCTCTCAATACTGCTTTAGCTGTGATCCATGAATTTTAATGTCATATTTTTCTTTTTATGCCATTCAGCGTTTCTATTTTATTTCCCTTAAGACTTCCTCTTTGACTCATGGCTTATTTAAAAGTGTGTTGTTTAGTTTCTAATTGCTTGAATATTTTCCTGTTGTCTTTCTGTTGTTTTCTTGTTTGATTCCAGCATGTTCAGGGAGCACCCTCTGTATAATTTCAATTCTTTTAGATTGTTGAAGTTTGTTTTATGGCCCAGGAAATGGTCTACCTTGATAAATGATCCATGAGTATTTGAAGAAATGTGCATTCTGCTGTTGTTGGGTGAAGTGTTCTGTATTTGATACTATTAGATCCTATCGTTTGATTATGTTGTTCAGTTCTACATTATTTCAGATTGTCTACTAGCTCTATCAGTTGCTGAGAGTAAGGAGATTAAATTCCCAACCTTAATAGTGAATTTGTCCTTTCAACTCTATCAGTTTTGTTTCATATATTTAAGGCTCTGTTGTTTGGTGCATGCATATTTAAGGTTGTTTTCTTCCTGGTGGATTGATATTTTCATCAATATGTAATGTTCCTCTTTACATCTAGTAATCTTTTTTTGCTCTGAAGTATATGTTATATGAAAAATAAAATTAATGTTCATATATATACCTTTTTTCACTCTGTTACTTTAAGCCCACCCGTGCCATTGTATTTGAAGTTAGTTTCCTTTTAGACACCACGTGGTTGAACCATGATTTTTTTTTTCCTAAATTCACTCTGCCAATCACTGCCTTTTAATTTGTATATTTAGACCATTCACATTAAGGTAATTATTGATAGGTTAAGTCTTCCATTTTATTATTTATTTTCTGTTTCCTCTCTTTCTTGTTTCCTTGTTTCTGCTTTGTTACCTTCCTGGGGGCTACTTGAACTTTTTTTTAAGGATTCCATCTTTATTTATTTATATGGTGTATCAGTTTTCTAGGATTGGTGTAACAAAGCACCACAAATTGAGGACTTTTAAGAACAGAAATTTATTTTCTCAGAGTTCTGGAGGCTCCTAGTCTGAATTCAGGACATCAGCAGGGCCATGTTCTCTCCAAAACCTCTAAGGGAATATCTTTCTTTTTCTCTCTCAGCTTCTTTGAGTCCCAGGCATTTCCTGGCTTGCAGCTGCAGCATAACTCTGCTGTCATATAGTCATCTTCCTTCTGTCTGTCTCTTTGTGTATGTAAGCTTATAACTTTTTAAACACATAAAAAAATTACTATTTATTCATTAATATGTAGTAAAACATAAAACAGACATGGGAAGAACAAACACTAAGTTCAGAGGTTTACCTCTGGAGAAGGAATAACAATAAATGGACTGAAGAGGGTTGCAACTCTATCGGTGTTATTTTATTTACTTTTATTTCTTTTTATCTACTACATTTTAATGCATGTTGGAAAATATGGAAAAACATTAATATTTGTTGTTTATTTTGAATGCTTAAAATATTTCTTTAAAATAAATTATTGTAATAAAGTTAGTTTTGGTATTCTGGAGGTTTAAGATGAAAATGTGTCAGTTTGGGTGGGAGATAGTTTCACGGGACTTTTTTTATTTTTATCTTACTGATGTTTTTGTAGGATTATTAATTTGTTTATTTTTTCACCCCTCGGAGTACCAAAGAAACAGTGGGCTCTCTCCCAGTCTAAAGGATGACATAATGGATCAACACCTGAAGCTCACCTTTGTAAGCACTCTCTCCAAGGTGGTGTGGGCCTATTTCCTTCCACCTTAAGAGAAACTTCACCACTAACTTCCCTGTGTGGTTTATTAGGGAAATATCTTATGCTTTTGATGGGCTTTTAAAAGCTCTCCCACTCTGTAGTCCCCTTTTTCCTTTTTTTAATCTCTAATTTTTCAACTTTTTACATGGCTTGCCTGCTAGTGCAAGTAAAAATAATTTGGCAAGGTCTGTTTTAGTACCTTCCTCTTCTTTTCACTTCCCTCTTGATTGCTTTTTGAGTCTGATAGAATCTAGGTTTTTAGGTTAGGCTACTGTTTGAGAAACCACAACAGTTATATTTAGAACTTTGAAATTGTGTTCATGTATGACACATATATATAGGCACAGAGACATGCATGACTCCGTTCATGTAAAAAAAAAAAAAGATTCTGGAAAGCTCATACGTTAGCCAGAAGTTCTTTGCTGAGCAGTTATGCGTGGTATGCTGAGTCCTTTATCGTCTGTGGTTGGGATGCTACTTCAGAGCCTGCACAGACCCTCTCTCTACAGAAATCTGGTATTTCTGGTTACTATAGTTCAGTCCAGTTGAATCGTTGAGTTCCCAGATTTAAATCTGCATCAAGGACTGAGAATCATAGAAGAAAAAAGTTTCTTAATAGGATTGCCAGGGACTAAGAGCCAAGAAATGTGAGTCGCTTTAAGAGGTTGGAAAAGACAAGTAAATGATTCTCCCTTAGAGCCTCCAGAAAGGAATGCTTTGATCCAAGCCTGTGTAAGACTTCTGAACTACAGAACTGTAAAATAATAAATTTGTGAAATAATAAATAGTAATTTGTTATTGAGTTTGTGGTAATTTATTACAGCAGCAATAGAGTATTAATATACCATCTTCAAATTTGAAAGTAATAATAAATGAGTTATTTTAAAAGGCAATTATTTAAGGTACTCATTCTCCAACCCACTAGCACTTAGTTCAGACTTCGCCATCTCTCATCCAGACTATTACAGCACTCTCCCCTGCCTCTGCCCCACTCCACCTGTAAAGTGTCTACTTTGGCACCAGAAAAATTGGTCTTAAACTGATTATCCCAGTGTAATTTATGCAATAGCCCATCTTTTCCTTTTATGATCAGTTGTGTATTGAGTTCTCATCTATTGTGTTTCACCTGTTTTTGGACTATTCTGTTCCATTGATTTCAGCACCTCCTTCTTAAAATTCTTCAGTAATCTATTATTTCCTAGACAAGTAATATTGTGTATATTAATATTGTGTAGGTTTGCTGGGCTGGGGGCATTGTCAGGTTGCACTGAAGAATAAGTAAATACAAAGAAACCCCTCCTACTAATATTTGTATGCACATAGACATGCAAAAATATATGTGTAATTTCCAGAGGCTATGGGTTTTGGTTTTTATTTGGACACTTTGGACCTCTTCCATTGACTCAAATATAAGATACTTTCATCACAGAGATAAAATACAAATTCTTTCACTGGAAATGATAAGAACTTTGGATACCTCTTCATCATATCCCTCTCAACTCCAACCATACCCTCTGTTACACCAACTCCTTTCAGTTGCCCAGATGTACTAAGCTGATTTAGGCCTTAATGATATTGCATTTTCTTGAATAACTCTCCTGCTCCCTCCACACTCATTACCTTATAGGAAAACAGCCATTTGCCTTAAGCTTAAGGGTTTGTTCTTTTCCTGACCAACTTCTTACCTTCTTCCCACTCACCCCACAATTATGACAGATCATGACTTCTTTTGTGCTTCCACAGCATTCTGCCCACAGTCTAGCAGTCAGTCTAAACCTTTAATGTACTGATCTGTTCAAACATGTCCCCCTTTCTCAACTAGATGGTGCACACTGAGTTGCTGGAGAGGGCCACACCTCACCCACTCTGCAATCTTTAGCACTAAGCATGGTTCACAGCAAGAGCTGGAAGCATGTGGGTAGATGACTGATTCTGGAATCAACAACTACATCAGGGTGTTTCCTTAATTTACTCAACCTCTTCCCTTTGCAATGCATCTCTCTATGACCACCTACATTTGTTAAATTGCCTAAGCACTTGTCTTTCAGAACAAAGCCATTTAATTTCAATGTGGAAGTGCAAAGGATAAGAATCTATTTGCTGCCCTTCCATTTTGATTCATTCACAGTAACTAATAGCCATTTTACCCAATACTGTACAGTCGTGTTCTCAGTTTTCAGCTCCTTCTCACCAAGGATTATCTCCCCACTGACCAGAGCATCTATTTTCTGCCAGGAACAGATCTATTATCTGGAACACAACACTGTGCTCTAGATTATGAAATCATCTTGTGTTAACTGTGTCAATTTCATCTGAGGATCTTAAAACACATTGGCAGAAATAACACTGAACTGGTGGTCAACAGATCTGAGTTCTAGTCCAGGTGGCTACCATGTGCCCTTAGACAGGTCACACACATTTTCTTAGTTTCAATTTCTTAATCTGTATAATGGAAGGTTCGGACTCTGTCATTGTAGAAACCCTCCAGATTGAAATTATATGATGTGTAAAGTCATTTATCTTCTTCTCACTGCATGTTTGCTAGTCTAATGTATTTTTCCTATTAGCAATTAGGAAATTTAGAGTTCTGAAGGTGATGTGAATTGTCATAAATTGTTCAGACACCAGAGTATAAATGTTTTGCACCTCATTCATTCATTTATGTAGTCAGTCAACATGCATTTAAGTGTCTATTATATGACTGGCACCACACCAGGGATAGATATTTAAAATGATTAGGAAGAGACCCTTGACTTCAGGGAGCTGATAGTCTACTGTGGGAAACAGTGACATAAATTAACACCCTGCAGTATGGTAAACATTATGTCAGAGGGAATCTCTAGGTTCTTTGGGGGCAGAAAAGAAAGCCACTAACTGCCTGGGTAAGTGGCAGATGAAGTCTGCTGTTTACGAAATCCTTTCACACACTTCATCTTTCTTGATCTTCACAACCATCCCGTGAGTTAGAGAGGTTTTATTTGTTTCTCCTTCTTAAATTAGAAAACTGACAGTGAACAATGACTTCTTGGAGGCCACACAGCTGGGAAGGGGCAGATTCCAGGAGTGGAAGAGTGCTTTTGGATGCCTGGGGTGGTGTTGTCTCCATGGCACTGAATTGATGCCTCTTTTTGGACAGTAACTTCAACACTCAGAGAAGTTGTGACACAGTAGAAATTCATCTAGGCTCCACCAGATGCCTTGAGAGTTGGGATTAGGTTTTATATTTATCTTCGTATTGAGGAGCTCTATGGGAAACATGTTGTCTTCGCCAGAAGAATTCCTTTGGGGCAGGGAATATCTGGTGGGCTGGTGACAATTTGCATAAGCACTTTAAAGGAAGAACAGAGAAGCACATGTGCTGGTAAGGAGGGCAAGTAAGAGACCATAAGGTTTGCCCCAGAGGTTGGTTCTCCATTATATCCCTATGAATAATTCCAGAGCCTTCCATAAGCAGAAGATGAAGTAGCTATTTTTAGTTAGAACTTCATGAGACTTCTTTAGGTCCTAGGTTTCAAAGTGTGGCAAAAGATCATGGTGGAGTGGGGCTTTCTCTTCACTTAATAAAGAAAGGAAATGGCTTTGGCACACGAAGACTGCAGGGACCACTGGCCCCTTAGGAAACTCAGGAGCTATCTTACACAAACAGAGGAGATGGTGCTGTTCAGGGTGGTTATGCCTAAGTCTTACGGGGTCTTATGCCAAGTGCCAATGGTGAGTATAGAAGGCAGAAGTAAGTTATGTCTCATGAGGTAGCAGGTAGAGGATGCTTGCCAAGAAATATCACTGAGGTAGGCCAGAATAAGACATTCATGGGTGCCTGTAAGACACTTTCTAGGTCATGCTAAAGAATTAGGTTAAATTTATTGGTTCACAGAGGTCAGTGAAATGTGAATACACTTGTATACTCAGCAGCTACTATAGACCTGACACATAGCAGGAGCTCAATTAATGGAGATATTTTTCCACCTTTGACTCACCCCCCACCCCCACTCTACTAAAGGGTACCCCACACATGCCTCCTGGGGGACCTTTCCCTCTCCAAGATGGATGTTCACTTCAATCCTTTTTATTTTCAGCTGCTCTTCTTCTCTATCAAGGATTCTCTAAGATTCACAAATCTTTCATATTTCAGTTTAGAACTTTGAATTCAAAAGGCATTGGAGACTCAGTAGTTAATTTTGAATACAGTAAACGCATGCTTGTTACAGAGTTGAAATATCCTGAGTGCCAGTGGCATCAACTGACTTTATCTTCTTCAGGTTTTCAACACTTTTTCTTGCTTCCTAAATCAACTAACTTGGACAACATGGTACAGTTGCCTGAGTCAGACACTGAGTTCTGGAACAATCACCTAGAGAAGGTTACTTAACAAAAGGGAACTGATGACTTAGTTTCATTCTTTCTTTAAACAAACATTTATTGAGCCTCAGGTACTCTGCTGTAACCCTTTATTGCATTAATACTTTGTTTACCTGTTGTTCTCTCTTCTCCTGCATGAGTTCTTCAAGGACTTTGTATCTGCAGTGCCTTCCCATGGAACTAGTAAGTGCTTAGTTTTCTGACTTCTCTAATTTACAAGTGGTCAAGCTTCTGGAAAGATCTTCAGATATGTTACAGTCCTAAATGCTCCCTTTGGAACAAGGCCTGTTGTTGTTACTGTTATTGTGCGCCTTTAAGTCAATTCCAATTCATAGAGATACTATGGGACAGAGTAGGACTGCTCCATAAGGTTTCCTAGGCTGTCATCTTCATGGGAGCAGATTGTCAGGTCTTTTCTCCTCTGGAGCTGCAGGTGAGTTTGAACCATAGACCTTTCAATTTAACAGACAAGCACTTAAACATTGTGCGCTCCTCGAAATAGGCCTAGAAATATTTTTTTTAGACAATGACCTTCAGAAAGTATTTCAGTTTCTCTTTTGCGTTTGATTCAAGAATGTTTTGTTTCATTTTTACTCTTCCCAACCCCATTTGAGGTTTGAAGGGTTAAAGAGGAAAGAATTACTACTCAAGAAAAATTGGGCTGTTTTCATTTTACTGGCCATACATGACTCTGATTAAATAACTATTTATATAACTATTATCTAGCTATTCATATTAACAATTATTGATTGAATTTATCCTGAAAGATGACTATGGGAGGGATTCTAACTTAAGAACCCAAAACCAAACCAAACCCATTCTGACTTACAGTGACTGTACAGGACAGAGTAGAACTGCCCCATAGAGTTTCCAAGGCTATAATCTTTACGTGTTGCATTGGGCAAATCTGCAGTAAACAGCCTCTTTAAAGTGTTAAAAAGCAAAGATGTTTCTTTGAGGACTAAGGTGTACCTGACCCAAGCCATGATATTTTCAATCGCCTTATATGAGGCAATGAATAAGGAAGACCAAAGAAGAATTGATGCCTTCGAATTATGATGTTGGTGAAAAATTTTGAAGTATACCATGGACTGCCAGAAGAACAAACAAGTTTGTCTTGGAAGAAATACAGCCAGAGTGCTCCTTGGAAGTAAGGATGATGAGACTTCATCTCACATATTTTGGACATGTTATCAGGAGGGACCAGTCCCTGGGGAAGGACATCATGCTTGGTAAAGTAGAGGGTCAGTGAAAAAGAGGAAGACCCTCAAAGAGATGAATTGAAACAGTGGCTGCAACAATGGACTCAAGCATAACAATGATTATGAGGATGGCACAGGACCTGGCAGTGTTTCATTCTGTTGTATACAGGGACACTATGAGTTGGAACTGACTCGGCAGCACCCAACAACAACAATTTTATGAAAGCAGACTGTCACATCTCTCTCCTGTGGAGCGGCTGGTAGGTTTAAGCCACCAATCTTCCCGTTAGCAGCCAAGTACTTAGTTATTGCGTTAACCAGGGCTCCTTAACTTAAAAAAGGGGCCTCAAAATCTGGAACTAGGCTACCTAGCTTTGAATTTTGGTTCTGTCACTTAATGGAGGGATGACTTTGAGCAGGTTACTTAACCCTTTCATGCCTTATTTTCCTTAGTTGTAAACTGAAGGAGATAATAATAAGTATCTACCTCATAAGGATGTTTTGAGGATTAAGTGAGTTTACATATGGAAAGTTATTATTATTAGTACAGTGCCTGGATAATAGTCACCTCTCTATCTGCTTGCTTAGTACTGGTAGTTACAGCAGTACTAGTAATAGAAGTAGTAGTAGTAAAAATAAGACATATATTTACACACTAATAATACATAATAACAAATGAAATGGATCACCAGACTAAATGTTCCTTTAAGAGCATTTATTGTTGTGTGGCAATTTCTCCACAGTTGAAATTTTCAAAATTGCCCACCTCCTTTTGCTCTGTTTCCATGCCCTCCAAGCAATACTCTGAGGATTAATTCAACTTTCCAGGTACCTTAATACTGGGAAAGTGGGTGCGGTAGATAAAATCAGAATGGTTTTGGGCACAGGAAAGCGGCAAATTGGCATTCTAAAATCAATCTTGTGTGAAATGAGTATAAGCATCTTACTGAGAATCTATCATCTCTAGGTGTACTGATAAAGATAATTTCTGGACCTCCAAGGCTGTGGAGTCAAGACCCTAGACCACGGGGAATTCATGAAATGATGCTTTCCTGGGGGTTCATTGTCAGCCTTGCCTCGGAGCTATTGCTTCCGCTTCAGCGTGTGGTAGGTAGGTCCCTTCGTTGCATTCAGACTTCCAATAGATCAGACATCAGTCCTGGTGGACTCTCTAAGCTCCCTAACACACAAAGAAATAATATTTCTGCATGGTAGGCAAACTCTAGGCGGTAGAATTGGAAGCTCCAGAAGATCAAAGGCTGCATCTGTCTTTTTCACCTGGCAGTGCCAGACACATAGTAGGCATTTAATTAATATGTGTTGTACAATTTCATGCAATCTTAACAACGCCTTCCAGGAAGAGTGGCTTACCCTCCTCTTTGAAACAATACAAGCAAATTGTAATTAAACAATCCACACACTTTTTCATGTGCCATAGATTCTTTACTTTGAAAAAACATTAAACGCCCAGTCGGCTAAAGGAAGGATGCTCCTTTGCACATATCCCATTTCCAACACTTTCAAATCATTTCAATCTACTGCTAGGGGTGGAGAAGGTCATGAAATATCTCATTCTACAAAGCCAATTTAACAGAGAAAAAAACAAAGTACATTCAAAATGAGGGATACTCTGATGTCTATTTTGAGAAGGTCAGCTCAATGTTAGAAGACAATCTAAGGAATTGCCAAATATGAAAGACTACATTTCCGGTACTTTAGGTATTATGCTAAAAATATAACCTGCTTGAGATACCTTTAGACGTCCAGGGTCTCTGGTCCAGCCGATCAAGTGCAGTGTTTAGTTAAAAGATACCATTTTTTCCTTAACACCAAACTACAAAGCAACTCCACGGACCCATCTGAGACTCCACCTGGGAGAACTAGCAAGAGCCACTACCAGTGACATTGGATAGGTCTTCTATTACATTAATTTCTGCTTTTACCTTTACTAATTCTTCCCTTATATTTTCTTTAAAATTATTTTATTATTCTTTTTGCATTTCTTTTATTAGACTAAAAACAATTTCCATTTGCATTTCTCTTTAATCTAAAAATTACATAGAAATGTGTGTTCATATTTGTACACCTGTTTTGCTTTTGTTTGCTTACTTGTGTGCTTGGCTTGAATATCTTCTAGTTAACTTCTAATTTTATTGCATAATGGCTAGTAAGTTTTGCCTACAAAATATAACTTTTTGGAATTAGTTGGTATTTCATTTGTGGTCTTGTTTATGGCCAATTTTTATGAAACATATAATAATTCTAAAGGACGTATAGTCTGTTTTCTTGGAACAAAGTTCTTTATGTATTAAATAAGCCAATTATGTGTTACTAAAATTCTTGGTATTCATATTTGTGTTTTGTCTGCTTGATTTTATTTCCTAAGAGACTTATTCACATTTTCCACAGTGACTTTTTATCTTTAGTGTATTATAGCTCTTCTAATTTTTGCCTCAACTAAGTTGTAGTTATATTTTATGTTCTTCTTGGCTGCATTTATCAATATGAAGTGTACATATTTGTTTCTTTTTAAAAACAATTAATTTTATTGTTGTCGTTGAGAATATGTACAGCAGAACATACACCAGTACAACAATTTCTACATGTACAATTCAGTGACCTTGATTACATTCTTCAACTTGTGCAAACGTTCTCACCCTCCTTTTCTCAGTTGTTCCTCCCCATTAATATAAACTCACTGCCCTTGAAGTTTTGTAACTGATCTTTTGAGTTGCCATTAATTTGATCACATATTTGTTTCTTTTAATGCTTTTCATGTTTAATGCTTAAACTTTTTAATGTTATATGATATTAATATTATGTGAAATTAATATAGTCATATCTGCTTTATGTTTGTCAGCCATTTCTAACCAAGTACTTTTCACTAAATTATTTTCCCTGGAAATTTTATTTTATCTGACTCTTGAAAATAGCTCATTGCTAGATTTTCAAACACTGCCTCTTATGGGCAATTTAACCCATTCATATTGATGGTGCTTACTAAGTTTGGGTTTGTTCTTGCCTCCTAGTTTGTGTTTTCAATTTACCATGATTTCTAATTGCTTTTCCCTCCCTTTAATTCTTGCTTTCTCTTGTACTTATCAAGCTTTCTTTATTTCTTTAAAAAAAAAATACTCAATTTGTTTGAAAATTATTCAATCTATATATATTTTAACAAATATCATTAAATTTTTAACAGCTTTATTGATGTACAATCTACATACTATACATTTCACCCATTTAAAGTAGACAACTCAGTAGTTTTTAGTAGATATACAGAGCTGTGCAACCATCACCACAATATAATTTTAAAACCTTTTTATCACCCCAAAAAGAAAAATTGTCAGCAGCAGCAGCCACTCTCCACCCACACCAAACATCTTCCTTCCCTCTCAGCTCTAAACAACCACTAATCTACCTTCTGTCTCTACGGATTTACCTCTCCTGGACCTTTTGTATAAATGGAATCATATGTCGTACTTGTGACTACCTTCTTTTATTTAGCATAATGTTTTCAGGTTCATCCATGTTGTAGCATGTATCAGTTCTTCATTATTTTTTACAGTCAAGTAATATTCCATTATACGGATATACTACATTTTGTTTAACCATTCCTCAGTTAACAGATAGGCTGTTTCTACTTTTTCACTATAATGAGTAATACTGCAATGAACATTCATGTGCAAGTCTTTGTGTGGACCTGTATTTACTTTCTTTTGGCCATATATCTACGAGTTGAATTGCTGAGTTCTGTTAATTCCATGTTAGTCATTTGAGCAACTACCTATTTTCCAGAGTGGTGGTTGTACCACTTCACATTCCTATCAGCAATGTATGAGCATTTCAGTTCCTCCACATATTCCCTAACATTTGTTATTGTCTTTTCCTTTTTTTTTTTCCTAATAACCATCTTAGAGGGTATGAAGTTGCATCTCATTTTAGTTTTGATCTGCATTTCTCTAATGACTAAAGATGTTGATCATTTTTTTTATATGCTTGTTGTCCGTTTGTATATCTTCCTTGGAGAAATGTCTATTTAAATCTTTCACCTATTTTTTTTTTATACTGGTTCTTTGTCTTTTTATTATTAAGTTGTAAGTGTTCTTTGTATATTCTGATACAAGTTCCTTAGAAGATACGTGATTTGCAAATATTTTCTTTCAGGCTAAGTTGTCATTTCATTTTCTTGATGATGTCCATTGAAGCACAAAAGTTTTCATATTGATGAAGTCCACCTTATCAATGATTTCTTCTATCATTTGGGCTTTTTGTTTTGTATCTAAGAAATTAGTGCCTAACACTAAGTCACAGAAATTTACTTCTATGTTTTCTCTTAAGAGTTTTATAGTTTTGACTCTTAAATTTAGGTTTATGGTCCACTTGAAGTTCATTTTTTTGTTTATGTGTGAGATAGGGAGTCCAAATTTATTATTTTACATACTGACATCCAGTTTTCCAAAAATCATTTGTTTAAAAGGCTATTGTTTTGTCATTGAATTATCTTGGCCACTTTGTCGAAAATCAATTGATCTTAAATGTTAGAATTTACTTCTGGACTCTCAATTCTATTGCAATGGTCTATATGTCTATCCTTGTGCCACTACCACATTGTCTTGATTACTGTAGATTTGTAGCAAGTTTTGAAATAAGAAAGTATGAGTCCTCCAACACTTTTTAAGATTGTTTGGCTATTCTGGGTTTATTGTATTTCTATAGAAATTTTAGCATCAGCCTCTCAATTTCTGCAAATTAGCCAGCTGAGATTTTGATAGGGAGGGCTTTGAATCTGTAGATTGATTAAGAGAGTACTGACAGCAATATTAATTCTTTCAACCCATGAAAATGGGATATATTTCCATTTATTTATGTATTTCTTAATTTCTTTCAAAAATGCTTTATTGCTTTCAATATAAAAGTCTTACATTTCTTTTGCTAAATGTATTCCTATGTGTTTTCTTTTTTATGTTGATGAATATGGAAATATTTTCTTAAGTTTATTTTCAGCAAGTTTAATGCCAGTATATAGAAGTACAATTGATTTTTGTATGTTGCTCTTCTTGTATCCTGTAATCTTGCTGTTTTTTTTTTTTTTTTTTTAGTTCTAATAGTTTTCTCGTGAATTCCTTAGGGTTTTTTATTCCTTAGGGTTTTTTTTTTTTTACACAAAACTGTGTCATCTGTGAATATACTTCTTCCTTTTCAAGACAGAAACCATTTTCTTTTTCTTGCCTAATTGCCCTGGCTAGAACCTCTAAGACAATGCTGAGTAGAAGTGGCAAAAGTAGACAACCTAGGGAGAAAGGTCTTTCACCATCAAATATGGTATTAGCCATTGGCTTTTCCTAAACATTCTTTGTTAGATTGAGGACGTTCCTCTTCTAGTTTATGTGTGTGTGTGTTTCATCATGAAACCCACATGAATTTTATCAAATGCTTTTCTGCATCTATTAAGATTATCTTGTGGTTTTTGTCCTTCATTGTATTACTATGGTATCTTACATTGATTGATTTTTGCATATTTAACTAACCTTACATTTTTGGGATAAATCCATTTGTTCAAGGTATATAATCCTTGTTATACTTTGTTGTTTTCAGTTTAACCCATTGCTGTCAAGTCAATTTTGACTCATGGTGACCCTATAGGACAGAGTAAACTGCCCCATATGGTTTCCAAGGAGTGGCTGGTAGATTCAAACTGCCAACCTTTCAGTTAGCGCCTGTAGCTCTTAACCACTGGGTATTCAGTTTGCTAGTATTTTGTTGAGAAATTTTACATCTATACTCATGAGGAATATTGGTCTGTAGTTCCTTGTGATGTTTTTGTCAAATTTTGTTATTCTTGTTGTTAGGTGCCGTAGAGTCATTTCCAATTCATAGCAGCCCTATGTACAACAGAATGAAACACTGCCCAGTCCTGCACCATCCTCAGAATTTTAATATATTTTTCAAATGTGTTTTTATTGAGGGACAATATATATAACAAAATATTTTCCATTTTAACCATTTTTATGTGTACAATACCTAACGTATTTTTTGAAAAACTTCTATATAAGTATTTATATGCTGTCCTTTTGCAAACAAAACAAGACCATTACTATGATTTTACTACCTCCTTCCCCTCTTAACCTATCTACTGATCTCCAATCTACATTAAAACAATCAATGCATTAGGGTTACCAATGTGGTTGGTATTGACAGTTGCCATCCAGTTGATTCTGACTCACGGTAACCCCATGTGTGCAGAGTGGAACTGCACTCCTTAGGGTTTTCAAGGCTGTGATGTTTTGGAAGCAGATTGTCAGGATTTACTTTAGAGGCACTTCTGGGTGGGTTTGAGCGCCCAACCTCTTGGTGAGCAGCGTGGCATTTAACCATTTGCACCACCCAGGGACTCCCAGTTTAATAATAAGTTTTACTGATTTCTTATTTCCTTTACTCATCATTGCTTTGTCCATCTTCCTTCTCCCTCCTGGATTAATTTTTCTCCTTGAAAGATGTTCTCTAGTGATTACTTTTGTTTTTTAGAGAATATGGATTGTGAATTTTTTTAAGGCCACACATCTCTGTAAATATTTTGTTTTGTCTGCTCTGGAGTAAAATTTTGACTGGTCATAGAACTATGGGCTTGAAGTCATTTTCACAGAACTTCTTGACATTTTTCATTGAGCTAAAGATGGCCATTCTCCCTTTGTAGGTTCATTTCCTTTTCTTTTTCTGGATGCTTTTGTGATCTTTTTAAGTCTGGCATTCTGAAATTTCTATGTATGAGGTTGTTTGATTCTTGGTGGGCACTTTCAATCTGCAAATTCTTGTCTTTGTTTAGTTCTCAGAATTTCTACTCTTCTTTAAATATTCATTTCTTCTGGAACATCTATTAGATGGATGTTAGCAATTTTATATTCATTTTCCATGAATGTTAAACTTTATTAAACTAGTTTATTTAACTTTAATCATTAAACTTTATTTAACTAGTCTAATCTTTTTATTTCTTCTTGCTGCATCCTCTGAGAATTCCTTGGCGTAATTTTTGAGCTCAATAATTCTCATTTCACTTGTGTCCATTCTACTATTTAACTATCTGCTGGGTTTTTCTTTTTATATCAGTGACTACGTTTTTAATATTCATGATCTCTTGATGTTTTGTGGATGTAAATTCTTTTACTGCTAACTGGGCAATTTTAATTTTCTTTTTTACCTGCTTACTCTCATTCCTCTATTTGCTAGGTATAGGCTTTCTGGATTGCTGAATTTGAGTTCACAGTTTCTCATTCATGTGTTAGGTATCCTCAAAATATTTGCTGAGAGCGGATTATGCATCCACCTTTGTAGCTGAGTTTCTCTGTTCCACTCTGCTCTGCTTGTTCCCACAGCCTATTTGAGAGGAGGAGCAGGACACGTTTTGTGAATTGTACTCTGTCGTTTTCAGAGATGTTTGGAAAGTGGGGGGACTGCCTCTGGATGGTGTTGTGTGGTGTCTTCTGGGCATGGATGCTGTCCTTCTTCCTGGGTGTTGTCAGCCATCTGTGGTCCTCCCTTATTTCTCTGATCCAAATTCCCACAACACAGATTTTTTTTGGAGGCAAGCACCCCTGTAGTTGCTGGCTGTCCTGTAGGGGAAGAAAATGGGAATCAGGTTGATGCACCTGATTGCACCAGGTCAGGCACCCTTGGTCTCCTCTTCTTCACTGTACCTGCCACTTCTGAGTGAACAGAACTTTTGGAATACAACTTCCACCATGCCTTTTGGGTTTCAGTTTTCCTTTTCTAACCAATTCCATCTGTTTTCTTCTTTTTAAGAATTCTTCATTGCTTCTGGATCCACTAAGAGCTTTACTTCTTGCTTCGGGGCCTAACTTCAGATTTATTTTTTCTTTTATATCTTGTCTATAATTTTCAGGGGTTTGGTAAGAGAAGAGAGGCAGTGGCAAAGTTCAGACTGTCATCTTGAAACAGAAGCCAGTGGCACTTTATTGGAACACAGAGTTCTGTGGCCACCACCATCCTCCTTGTTCAGTTGAATTCTCTGATTGAAAGAAAGAGACCGAGTAAGGGAGAGAGATGAACTTGGAGAACTGTTTGAGACTCATTTGAGGAAGGGGCATCTCTTAAGTAGCTCAGGGCTGTTTATCCTATTTATACGTCCTGTAATGACAGGTGCCACCTGCAGCAAAGGAACAAAGAGGGCATTTTTCAGGAGTATAGGACAGAATCAGAAGCTCAGCTATAGACAAACCCCAGCTGGCTTCTTTTTACCCTCTCAATAAAAGGCCCTGTGCTTGCACTGTGGCTCCATTATCCCCTACAGCATCAAAGCCAGGACAGGCTCCTCCTATCTCGGATGCTGACTGCAGCTCTTCAGCCCAGCTTTGCTTCCTAGTGCAAATGCAGCTGCACACACTCCACATGTTCTTTGAGTGTCTTCCTATTCTTCCTGCAAACTTACCAAGGGCAGCAAGGCATTTCTTCCAAGGGAGTTGTTTCAAGGCTGATACAGTGTCTGAATTTCCAGCTAAACATATTAATATTCTTTTTTTTTTAATCTCTATCTTTATTTTATATTTTGCTTTTTCAGATGTGCCAAAATAATCATCAGTAAACGTTCTGAGGAGATTCTATGTGCAAACCCTCCTGAACAAAGAGAAAGTCAGGAAATCCCTGGCATTCCCAGAGAATCATCCAAGGTATCCTGGGAGGAAGGGAATCCACAAATGAAGTGGACATCTGCAGTTTTGTCTGTCTATAGTTTTGTTCTCCCATCTTATGGTTACAGCAACCTACCTTCCTTTGAGCAACTGTGCCTCCCTTACTCTGACCATGTGATTTGAGAGAGATCAGTGATCTCAGAGCCCTGCCCTAGGCTTGTTACCCAACCTGATCAAACATAGTCCTACAGAGTGGTGACCTAGGGTTAGTCCTTGAAGTGGGCATAGGATCAATCCAAGTCTTTCCTCTTAAATAGGATACACTGAAGCATTGAGAAAGAAATGCTTTCCTCAGAGTTCCTTCAGCTGGGATGGTGTAAGCCTGAAGTTGCCTCTATATATGCTACCTTCTTCCCCTACTCACTGTCATGGAAGAAGCCCCTCTGTATAAAACAATGTCAAGGAAGAAGAGACAAGAGTGATGGAGAGAGAGAGAGAGAGATCTGATGATTCGACTTGAATTCTTGTATCCACTCAAATCTCTTACCTCCCCCCACATACTCTAATTATACCTTGTTTTGCAAACATTCCACATTCTGTGTCATCTCTAAGACTTTACACATAGTTTATGACACCCTGAAAGCTCTTTCTTTTTTCTTGTTCCTGGGAAATGCCTATCACCCTTCAAGGACAAACCCAAATATCCTCAGTTCTTCCACATACAATTAGTTTCTTCCTTTCTCCTCCTCCTGGACTCCCAGCACTTTAAGCAAACTTACAGACTTCTAGGGTAGCATCGTCCTCCTTGTCATAATTGTTTGTTTGTACTTATTTTTCCTCCATCAGGCTGCGAACTCCTTGAGGGTAGATTGTGTCCAATTTATCTCTAGGTTCTCGATGCCTCAGATAGGTCTGGGAGAATTGTTTTGGGCTAATTTGAGGAAGGGGTATCTCTTAAATAGGTCAGGGCTGTTTCCCCTATTTCTATGTCCTTAGGTATGTATTATATGTCCTTCAGTGTCTCAAACACCGTGTGCTGCCTTGGATTGACTTTTCCGTGAGAGGAAAGGGGTGTGTGGGTGGGTAGGTATAGTAAGCAAGGTGGTTCTTCTAGAAGGAAGGCTCACACAATTCTGCCATTAAACCAACCACTTCTTCCTCCTACTTCTTTTCTTTGCCAGAGTTCTCTGGTCCACTTACTGAGTAAAAACAAAATCTCCTCTTGTGGGGGAAAATGGCTGCCTTTGGGCATCAGGAAGGAGCTTCAGGAGATCTTGAATGCCATGTGAGGTACTTGGATTTTATACAAAGTACCAGGGAGGCGTTGAGAGAGTTTAATCAATGGCATGGCATGGTCAGGCTGATGTTTTGAAAAGACCATCCTGATGGCAGCATGGGGTCTAGACTGGGAAGAAACAAGGCTGAAGACAGCAGGGAAACTGGTAGGGTCAGAGGTGATAAGGATGGGGCAGTGCACTAGGGGTGGAGTGGAGGGGATGGTGACCTTCTTTATCATTTTCTTTCCTTGCTTCTCCCACTGAGCAGCTGACACTTCCTCTCTGGGGGCCCTCAGCCCTGGCTTCTTTCATTCCTCGCTGTCTTGTCTGCAAACCCCATAATGCCTCTAAATCAGGAGAGAATGATGCTTTCTCCTTGCCCCATAGAATCTTTGGGAGTTACATTTTTGTCAGCACTTCTGTTTCCAGCTCCCATCGGATAGGTTAATGTTTCTTTTATGAAGCGAGGACACCTGATTTCTGTCAGTGCAGGACTTAAGACTGCCTTGTCAGTACTGTCTTCCTGGCCAGCCATATCAAATACACAGAGGAAGAAAGCAACCAAACTGGTGATCAGATTCCAAGGCAACAACCACGGCTGCTGGCTGTGATGCCACTGTTTGTGAGAGTGGAGCTAGATGGAGTTAAGGGGTCCCATTGTGCTAGGATGATAGGGGTGAGTAAGTTGGGGCTGAGGATTCAGCTCGTATGGGATGACCCACTCCTGGTCATTTAGCCATCTACAAGCCTCTTGCTTTGTCTGGTCTTAGTTTCTCATCTGAAGGTATCAGTGATCCCTAAAGGTCTCTTTCAGGATCTTCAAGTTCAGACTAAGGGAAGTAAGGGGTTTCTTCATTTTTACAGCCTGTGGCAGCCTCAAGAGCTAAGACAATCCTTACTACTCTGCACATTCACTTGCTCACTCATTCATTCACCAAACTACTCATTCATTCGCAAATATCCACTGAGTTCCTTCTCTGTGCCATGCCCTGGGCTCAGTGCTATGGACATAGACAAATAAGCTGTGTTTTTTCTTAAGGAGTTTACAATTTAGAGAGAGATACAGAAGTACAAACGGATAACACCATGAAGTGACAAGGTTAGGACCATGGTGCAGAGGAGCACAAAGGCCAGAGTCATTATTAACAGATTTTGTTTGAGTTATCTTCCAAGCATCTGACATTTTTCCTGGAACACTGGTTGTTATTGTACACTGTCAAATGGAATCTGACTCATAGAGGTCCTACCTGGCTGAGTAGAATTGTCCCATAGCGTTTCCTAGGCTGTAATTTTTACAGAAGCAGAGCGCCAGTTCTTTTCCCTCAAGAAGCCACTGGTAGGTTAGAATCACCAACCTTTTGGTTAGAAACAGAGCATTTAATCATTGTGCAACGAGGGCTTCTTGGAACACAAGTTAGGCTCTTACTAAATGATATAGTTTGGGTGAGCCTATCCAAAAAAAAGAAAGAAAGAAACCAAGCCCACTGCTGTCAAGTTGATGATGACTCATAGTGATACCATAGGGCTTCCAAGGCTGTAAATCTTTACCTGTGGAATGGCTTGTGGGTTCAAACTGCTGACCTTTTGGTTAGCAGTCAAGCACTTTCACCACTGCACCATCAGGGCTCCTTAGCTGAGTTTACAGGATAAGTAAAAGTTTCCCAGGTGGAGAAGTTAAGGAGAAAAGGGGAAACCATTCCAAATAGGGAAGTACATGGACCAAGACTTGAAACATAAAATAGTTTGGCCATCTTTGGAAAGAATGAGAACTTCTACATGCCTGGAGTGCAGGGGGCTGCAAAGTCCTGTTGGAGAATCAGGTGGAAGGAGAATTGTAAAAGGTCTTCCTCCCATGTCAGGGAAGTTGGGCTTTACCTGTAGCAATGAGAAGCATTTTGAAAGGTTCTTATGGGCTTGACTTGGGTGGATTGGGGCAGGAAATGCCTCAGGTAGGGAGCCCTGTTAGGGAACCATCTTTAAAATGGTGCTATCCCTGGCTCAGAAACAACTGGAATAAACAAGTAATTTCCAAATCTGATTTCCCCTCCATTTCAATAGAGCAAGTTGGGTCATTGATTCTTGGAGACTCTAATGAGGGAGAAGTGGATCACCTAGTAAACATCTTGACCTCAGAAATATCCTTACAGACTGAATGTAACAGGAAAATAACTGAAATCCAGTCAGAGACCAAAGAAAACAAGGCAACAGTGACTCTTAGAAATTCCCTGGCTCACTCTTCCCAACCTCTTCTGACCTGGCTGACTTTGATTAACAGAAACATTGCTATCTCCTTTTTATTTTAGCTAAAAACAAACCATAGAAATGGGACAAAGGTCAACTTTGTTTTCTCACCACATACATTATCTCTATACTCCTAGTTGTTGTTGTTGTGTGCCATCCAATCAATTTCAACTCATAGGGGCCCTATAAGACAGAGTAGAACCACCCCACAGGGTTTTCTAAGCTGTGATCTTTACCGGAGCAGATTGCCAGGTCTTTTCTCCCACAGAGTGGCTGGTGAGTTCAGGTAGCTGGTCTTTTGGTTAGCAGCCATTCACTTAAGTATTGTGCCCTTTGTTCAGTCTAATTGTGTGGATGGGGAGCTGAGGCCCAGTGAGGGAAACTATCTGGCTCAGGTCCCTCAGCAAGTTAATACCTGCAGTAGGATCAGAACTCAGGTCTCCTGATAACCAGGCCACTGTTTCCCCACCATGACACAAGGCCTCCGGATGTATGAGCCAAAGGAAGAGTTAAGTCATGTCTTAGTAGGCACAGGTGGTCAGGCCCTCAGAAGATGAAGTCAGCATTTCCCTGAGGCTTATACTACCACAGTTCCATCATTATGCTGACTCATTTCCAGCATAAAGCCGCTTCCCTGTTTAAAATCCTTACATGTCCACAGGGGAAATTCAAACTGCTTAGAGCAGCATCCAAGGCCTTTCATCTTCCTGTCCTGGCTTATTCTCCAGACTCCTCTCTCTCTCTGGCCACAATACACCTGGGAAGCACACCAGTGGTTCTCAACCTGAGCTGTACCTGAAAATCACCTGGAAAGCTTTAAAAAAAAAAAAAAGTATTGATGGTCAGATTGTACCTCCAGTGGTTTGGAAGGTGGACCCCAGGCATCTGTATGTTTTAAATTTCCCCATATGATACTAATGAGCAGGCAGGATGAAGAACCACCATCAGCCCACAACTAACTAATTTCTGTTTCCCAAATCCACCTTGCCCTTTCATTACTCCCAGGGTTTGGGTATGGCTTCCTTCCTTTGCCTTGTCCTCACTTTTCCACCTTGCCTTTCCTCCAAGCCCCAGGATGGATCTCTCCTGCTTTTGACCTCTAGCACGTTGTGTACCCTGAAAAACTCCTTTACTCACGTGTTTTTCAAACACCTTAAGGAGACAGTGGAGTCCCTGGGTGGGGGCTGTGATTAAGGTGTACAGCTGCTGACTAAAGGCTGGAAGTTTGAGTCTATCTGAGGTGCCTTGGAAGAAAGTCCTAGTGATCTACTTCCAAAATATCAACCATTGAAAACCCTATGGCGCATATATCTACTCTGACACACATGGGGTTACCATAAGTTGGAATCAACTAGATGGCAGCTGGTAAGGAGACAGTGGACTCTGCAAGGCAAGACGTTGTATTCTATTTGCCTGTCAATATCACAGACCTGACAAACAATAGGTGCTTAGTAAATAAATGGGATCCGAAAAAGAATTTCTGAACCCTAGAGTGGGCGCTGCTCAGAAAGCTGCCCACATTCTTAGAACGTTGACTCGTGGTACAGAGCTCCTGAGAGGTCCCCAGGGTGCTATCGTCTAAGAATTGCTCCTTTCCATCTTGTCTCCAAGGGAGGAAAATGATCAGAAAACTTCTCTTACCTGCAATTGAAAATGAGAGGCTACTCACACCTTTGAGTGTCTGAGCAACCAAACTCATAATAAAAAAAATGGAGGCAAAACTTCCGGCCAACATGGCACCATAGACAGAAGCACCATGTTGTCCGTGCACAGCAAAGACCTGGAAAACTCAGTGAAAAACAGACAAACGCCATTTCTGGAACCTAAAGTGCCCAGTGAAGAGATAGTGAACTCAGCCAAGCACCAAATGGAATAAGAAACTGATAGAGGATGGAGAGCGAGGAGAGACACGTGTGGAGGGCCGCATCAGCTAACACAGCATGGATCCACTATCTTGGACTCCAGTTGGGGATCCGCAGACACGGGAAACAGCTTTGTGGGACTCCCAGCAGGAGACACAGCAGCCGGTAACCAGTGATACATGCTTTCCCACCCCCGATTCTCTCCTCTGCATGTCAAAGCAGGACAATGAATAAGGAAGACTGAAAAAGAATTGATGCCTTTGAATTGTGGTGTTGGCGAACAATATTGACTATACCATGGATTGCCAAAAGAACAAACAGATCTGTCTTGGAAGAAGTAGAACCAGTATGCTCCTTAGCAGCAAGGATGGTGAGACTGCGTCTTACATACTTTGGACATGTTGTAAGGAGGGATTGGTCCCTGGAGAAGGACATCATGCTTGGCAGAGTACAGGGTCAGCTGAAAAGAGGAAGACCCTCAATGAAGTGGATTGACACAGTGGCTGCAACAATCAGCTCAAGCATAACAACGATTGTGAGGATGGTTCAGGACTAGGCAGCGTTTTGTTCTGTTGTGCATGGGGTCCCTATGAGTCCGAACGGACTGGACGGCATCTAACAACAACATTCCCTCCCCGCTGCTCTGCCTCCGAGCTTCCTGGCTAGCTACGGTGGCTCAGCTGGCCAGGAAGTGCAGCGTCTGTGCCTCTTGGATTCGCCCCACCCACGCTGGAGATCAATGGACAGGGAGTATGGGAAAGCAGCTTCGGGAAGTTTCCAGCAGGAGACAGAAAAGAGACCACCTGGAAATTACCAATATACACTTTCCTTGCTCCTCTCTTCTCTCCCCCACTTCAGCCTCCTCTGCTTCCCACCAGCTGTAGTCTCTTGGCCCGGAGGCAACTGCTTTGGCCTCAGGCTGCTTAGATTTGCCCTGCCTATACTGGCCCGGCCCTTAAGCTGGTATTGCTTCTTTCTATTTTGGTTTCTCCCGTGCCTCCTACTACCTCCCCCTCCATTCTCTGGAGCACCTGGCTCCATGTGCCATCTTTGCTTCTTCTTGAAAAGCTGTGAAGCCACTCTCAACTGGGGGACCACTCCTCCTGCCGGTGTCACTGGTGGGATCCCTGGGGCTTTTTTTTCCCTTGCTTTGCTTTGTTTTGTTTCATTTGTTCATTTTCTTTTCCTTTTTGCAGCTTCATTTTCTTTTCCTTCCCTTCTAGCTGGGATGCTTAGGAGCCACTCCCCCAATATGAGTAGCCACATAGGTGGGATCCCAGAGGGCATTTCTCTTTTTCTTCTTTCTTTCTTTTTTTTCCTTTTCTCTCTCTTTTTCCTTTTCTGTCTCTCTTCTTCCTTTTCTATCTCTCTTCATTTCTCAGTACTCATCTCTCAACACTTATCTTCTTTTCCTGTCTCCTGAATACCTGGTGCTGTGTGACATCTCTACCCCCTCTAGCCAGACTATACTGTACAGTCTGGGAGACACTTCCCTGGTCTTACCAGCCCCACTGGTGGGACTCCGGGACTCTTGGGGGCTTTTTCTGTGCTTTTTTCCTTTTCCAAATTTTTATCTATTCCCCCCCCCTTTTTTTTCTTTTTCCTTTTTGTTTTCTCCATTTCTCGGTTTCTCCTCTATCCACTCCAACAGCAAGCTCCCTTAGCACTCTTTTTTTTTCTCTTTCTTTGTTTGCTTGTTTGTTTTTGGCTTCTGTTTTTCTCTCCTCTCTCTCCTCTTTCCCATACCCCTGTTAGCTCCACACATCACAACCTCCACCACCTCTTTCCTGCCTACTGCACTGTGCACTGAACATCACACCCCTGAGCAGCACAGGCATAGCCTACTGGAACCTGCCCAGCACTGATTCTTGGCCTGCCCTGTTGGCCCTAGTATGTGCCACAAACAACCCATCCCAGCCCCTCCCCTTCAGCTAAACCTGCCCTGCTGCACCATAGCTGAATGACTGGCCCTGCCCATTGGACAAGGAGGTGAAAAGTATCATGACTACAGACAAGCAAACAACAAAGAACATACAGCCTGCCTGCTCAGGCATAACCAAATAAAACAAAAAAGCAGGACAAAACAAACAAATGTACAATTGAGAAACAAAGAAAATAACTACTGAATGCCCCGAAGATGGCAGAAAATATCAAAACATATTTTTTTTAAAAAAAAGGACAGAATGGGTCCAGTACACTTCCAAAATAAAACACCAGCTAGTCATCAAGTAGAAGATAAGGCACTAGAACTACCTGACAGGGAATTCAACTCTCTAATATTCAGAACAATCCAAGAGTTGAAGCAAAAAGCAGACAAATAGAGGAAAAAATTGGCAAATTTTTGGAAAAGGCAGACAAATTCATGGAAAATACAGACAAAAAAATGGAACAATTCAGTAAAGTAATACAGGAGCAAAATGCCAAAATAAGTTCACAATTAGAAATCATTCAAAAGCAACAATTAGAAATCCAAAAGATAAACAACAAGATTTCAGAAATGGACAGTGTCATAGAAGGGCTAAGGAGCAGGTTTGAAATGATGGAAGACAGAATTAGTGAAATTGAAGACAAACACTTGGCTACAACTCTGAGGAAAAATCAGAAAAAAGAACAAAGAAAAATGAAGAAACCATGAGAATTATTGGGATACAATCAAAAGCCAAAATTTGCAAGTGATCAGAGTTCCAGAACAGGGAGAGAAAACTAAACACAGAGAAGATCATTGAAGAATTACTGACAGAAAATTTCCCTAATAATGAATGATGAAAAGCTGACCATCCAAGAAGCTCAACAAACTCCATATAGGATAGACTCCAAAAGAAAAACACCAACGCATATCATAATCACACTCACTAAAACCAAAGACAAAGAAATAATCCTGCGAGCAGCTCAAGAAAAACAAAAAGTCACATACAGAGGAGGACCAATAAGACTAAACTCTGATTATTTGGCTGCAGCCATGCAGGCAAGAAGACAATGGGATGACATATACAAAACCTTAAAAGAAAAAAATTGCCAACTAAGAATAATATATTCTGTAAAACTTTTGTTCAAATATGATGGTGAAATTAGGACATTTCCAGCTAAACAGAAATTAAGGGAATATGTAAAATCCAAACAAAACTTACAAGAATTATTAAAGGCAGTGCTTTGATCTGAGAACAACCAACATCAGACCACAGCCTGAATCTAGGATGCAAGACTGTACCAGCCAGATACCAAGGTAGGATATGAACTCTCAAGGACTATCCAAAACCAAAACAATTGCAACAGGAACCAGAGAGGTTAATCTGTAAATGACAACAATGTCAGAACAATAAAAGAGGGAATAAATGGTATAGGTATAGAACTTTCTAATGAGGAAGAATGCAAGGCGGTATCAAGTAATAATAGACTGGTTCAAACCTAGGAAGATAAGGGTAAATTTTAAGGTGACCACAAAGGAAGTTAACAAACCTTGTCATCAAAATAAAGAAGAAAAACAAAGTCTCGATAAAAGCAAAATTTACAAAAACAAAAGAAATGAAAAAGGAATCCACAAACAAAAGGAACTCAGCACAGGAGATTAATAGGAACAAAGAAAATGTTAGCGCCACAAGAAAAGCACTACAAAATGACAGCAAAAATGCAACCATAAAGAACAACTATGAATCTGTGAAGCATCTCATAACATAGATGCATCTGGAGGGCATTATACTGAGTGTAATAAGTCAATCATAAAAGGATAAATATTGCATGGGGCCACTACTATAAAAAGTCGTGAAAAGGTTTACATACAAAAAGAAACAATATTTGATGTTTATGAGGGAAGGGGGGGTGGGGATGGAAAAACACTTAATAGACAAAAGATAAGCAGTAACTCTGGTGAAGTGTAAGACAGTACACAATACTGGGGAAGCCAGCACAATCTGTACAAGGCAAGGCCACAGTAGCTCCATAGACACATCCAAACTCCCTGAGGGCCTGAATTGCTGGACTGAGGGCTGTGGGGGACCGTAGTCTCAAGGAACATCTAGTTCAGTTGGCATAACAGAGTGTATAAAGAAAATGTCCTACATTCTATTTTGATGAGTAGCTTCTGGGGTCTTAAAAGCCTGTGAGCGGCCAACTAGGATACTCCCCTGGCCTCACCCCTTTGGGAGCAAGGAAGAATGAAGAAAACTAAAGACACAAGGGAAAGATTAGTCCAAAGGACTGATGGACCACATCTACCACGGCCTCCACCAGACTGAGTCCAGTACAACTAGATGGTGCCTGGCTACCGCCACTGACTGCTCTGACAGGGATCACAATAGAGGGTCCCAGACAGAGCTGGAGAAAAATGTAGAACAAAATTCTAACTCAAAAAGAAAGACCAGACTTGCTGGCCTGACAAAGGCTGGAAAAACCCTGAGAGTATGTCCCCCAGTCACCCTTTCAGCTCAGTCATGAGGCCACTCCTGAGGTTCACCCTTCAGCCAAAAATTGAATAGGTCCATGGAACAAGGCAAGACTGGAGGTGGGGACTGGAGGGCAGGAGGGAACAGGAAAGCTGGTAGTAGGGAACCCAGGTGTGAGGAGGGGAGTGTTGACATGTCATGGGGTTGATAACCAATGTCATACAACAATGTGTGTACTGATTGTTTGATGAGAAACTAGTTTGATCTGTAAACCTTCACCTAAAGTTCAATTAAAAAAAGAAAAAGAGGAAAAAAAAAAAAAGTAAAATGGAGGCAAGACTAGTTAGGCCCAGACAAACCTTGGCTGAATACCTATTTCCCTTTATCGCTGTGTGACCTATGTGACAAGTTACTGAAACTGTCTAAGCCTCTATTCTTCTCTTTGAAGAAAAAAAGTAGCATCTACTCCCAAAGGAGTGATGTGAGGACAAAGTGAAATAATGTATGAGGAGTCCAGTACTTAGTCTGGCATTTTTGTGAATCCCTTCCTTCCAGAGAAAATGGGCTCAGAATTACCCAATGCTCTATCCAACTGCACCCTCCTAAGTGTGCTCAATCTCTGCTCTTTCTCACTATCCCTTACTCTTTCCTTCCCTCCTTCTCTCTCTCCTGACCCCCCCTTTTTTTTTTTTTCTGTTTCCTTCTCACTTTCTTATTCCATTTTCCAGTTGGTTCTTTTAGGTTCCATTCCAGGAGAAGTAATGGATTCCTCTGGCACCCTCTATTTTCATCTCCGTTATTTGGAGACAAGATAACCACACCCAGCAAGTTGGGAGAAAAGTCCAATCCCAAGTTTTGCGACTGCCAGAGCAGTGAGGGCCTGCTTTCTCTGTACCAGGGCGGGAGGCAGGGAAGGAGAGAAGTGAGGCCTCTGACATAAATACTGTGCAGTGTGTTTTTATTACCGCATAATCCATGCTCGTGCCACTTGTTCGCATACCAACTTTTAATGGAAACCTCATGTTCTCCTGATCTGGGCTGGCTCGTGGTTAACTCTTACAGGGCCAGGTATGCAGCCAGTCCAAAGGAAATCCTTTCCAGAAGGAAGCCGGGTTATCAGACAGGCAGGCGCTGCCTCACATGTTGAAGGAAGTCACCATGGGGTGCGGTTAATGATAAAGGCAGGAATGTGACAGGCGGGCACTTGTCTGGACCTGTCTATAGAGGGGCTGGTGAAATGCCACACATGGCATTCAGGCGGATGTAGCCCTTGGAGCCTGAGCTGCCCCTGGACAATGGAACTGGCTGCTCCCCACGCGCTCTTATGGTCTTGGAGCTTTGGGATGAGGGCACCATGTTATAATACACTGTGTGCAGTGGGTTTGTGCAAGGGATTGTGAGAGCCCTGAAAGAAAGCTACTAACTCTGCCCAGAGGTGCCAGGAACAGCATCCCAGAAAAGGGGACAATCTTGAAGGCCTTGGTGTACAGAGGGCTGTTTTCTCACATGAGGCAAGATGCTGGGAAAGGCCATTTCTACACAGAGAAAGCAGTGTATGCAAGGTCTAGAGGTATTTTCTCATACAGAAAAGGAGGCCTGGGTAGTGAAGTGGTTAAGAGTTAGCAATGGAGTCACATTGCTTTCTAATCCCGGTCTTCATAATAGCTTTGTGACCCGGTTTAATACCTCTTTGCTTTCGCTTCCTCATCTGTAAACTGAAGACTATAAGAGTGTCTACCTCAGAGATTGCTCTGAAGATTAAATGATAAAATGCATAAAGCACTTAGCCAAGTTCCTGGCGTTTTAAAGGCCTGGATAAATGTTGGCTATCATTACCATCAGGGAACAAAGAACAGTTTGGAATGGTTGGGACACATGTTGTTTGGGGACAATGAAAAGACCTAAGGTTAGAAAGGGGCCAGGTGATGAAGGAACTAGAATGCTGTACTGAGGATTTGGACTTGATACTGTGGGTCATGGGAAATCACTGAAAGTTAATTCATTCAAACACTGTCCTTCCAAGAAAGCCCTTTTTACCTTCCTATCGAGAATCCAAACCAACCTGGGTGACACCCACCTCCCCCTGAAGGGAAACATCAGCCTCAATATGGTTCAGCCACACTCACTGAGCTCCCTGCCATAGTCAGGCTGCTTTATTTCCATGTCTTTGCTTTGGGGTGTCAGATTCCAGAGCCCGCACCTAGGTTTTCCCTCTCACCACTTCCAATGAATATCCATGATTTCAAAACAAGAAACAGGAACCAGGTCTGGCTCTCTCCAAAGTTCTAGGCCCCAAAACAAAGTTTATAAAACAATGTCTCCTTGTCCTATTTAGGATTAGCTGCTTGGCATGTAAAAACCTCTGGAAATTTGCCACAAAGTAGTGATGCGTCTGGCAAGTAACGTTGATGGGATTTGAGCAGCAGCTCACCAATGGAGGCTGCCGGTCTGTTTGTGGGGTTATCAGGGTAATGGATCCTGGCATTCTGTTTGCACCATCTTTACAAACGTCACTTTCACTTTATTGTACATTAACCCCAATCTCTTCACAAGCTCCAAAATAAAACTTATTTGCAAACAACCAAAGCCCATCTGCTGTGCTGTTAAAAATACCCCAGCATGAAAATACTGAAGCATTAGATAAATCCACCATCAGAGATATTATGGTGGACACACCTGAAAATGCCCGCCTTTGACTAAAACAAATCAGTCTTTCTTTCTCTCATAGGTGAGAGATTGATAAAAACTCTGATGGTAACAATAAAAAAAAAAATAGAGCCCAAAATTTCCAAGAGTGATCAGATTTTCAATATTGTATCCCATTGTCCTTACGAGCCCAAATATACCTACTACTATGTGGCCTCAGTGGAGCTCAGCCTATCAGCTGCTGACAGGTTAACTCTCTAGGTGGGAATGAACCATCGAATGATTAACAGGTAAAGGTTCTATGTTGCCACTTGGAGCACATGAATTTTATTCACTTCTTGCTTCGTGCCTTGATCAATTATTCATTGCAGAGATAGAACCTTCTACACGTTATTGTCAACAATCTGCAGATTGGGTCTTGTTTCCTCTTCTAAAAGAGCATCCCCCCAACAGTGGGTATTTAAATTGATCCAACTCTGCTGCCATACTGCACAGCCCATCTATCACAGCAATTTGTGCAAATGCCACTCTAGGATCCCACTCTATGTATCATGTATTTTGAGATTGCATGGTTCCTGAGGCCTTTGTAAAGCAAACCTTTCATGAATAAATCAGGAAATACCCTGATGCATGCTTTATGTAGAGGAAGATATTCTATTTAGGTCATGCAAGGAAGTTCTGCCAAGTTTGCTAAAATGAACAAATCCCCTGAGTGCAGTCTACCTCTGCACATTCTGAAACACAAGCAAGTCTCTCCCAGGCCCCCGTGGCTGTACTCTATAGACATAGAAGGCTCTCAGACTATAAAGTATTTGTTTGATCACCTGAAGCTCCAAAGAATTTCAAGTCAGGAGCCAGGCAAGGAGTTTTGCTAGCCCATGGGAAGAATTTTCAGATGGAAAATTTGTCCACTGTGGAGCCTTGGGCCGTGGGGTTTCTGCAAGCAGAGGAGGAAGGAACAAGAAAAGTTACAGTGATTCTGTTGTCCTACCCTGGTTTATAAATCCACTTAAGAAAATCCCCGACTTTGCTTGAGACCAAAGCATTGCAATTGACTCTTTCCAGTCTCTCCCAGAACACAGGATGTGGCCTAGCACTCCCTCCCCTTCAGCAATGGAACTTTTCCTGATAAGAATAAGGATTTCCAGATTTTCAGCCAACCTCAAATTAAACCAAAAACCAAACCCAGTGCCGTCGAGTTGATTCCGACTCATAGCAACCCTATAGGACAAAGTAAAACTGTCCCATAGAGTTTCCAGGGAGCTCCTGGTGGATTCGAGCTGCTGACCCTGTGGTTAGCAGCCATAGCACTTAACCACTATACCACCAGGGTTTCCGACCTCAAATTAGAGAGGGTTATCTCGGGTAGAAGAATGCAGAACAAAATGCTGAATGATTCCCTTCCTTTTAACAAGGGCAGGCAGGCCCATCCCCTTTTGCTCAGAAAAAGCTGTGTAAGATTAGAACAGGTATGGGTTACCCAATAAGCATGTTACACTCAGGTTTACTTGTGTTTTCTTACTGTTCTGTAGTGCACAATTTCATATTGTGCACAATAGATTAGTAAGTAAATACAAGTAAGTCCATGCATGCTTTGCTTACTAGTTAATCTGCCCCTGGATTAGAAGACCTTCTTTGAAGAAATAAAGGGAGCTATGCATGGAGCAGTCTAAATGTCATCAAGAAGGTGGATGACATACTTGGAAAGAGCCTCTCAAGGTAACAGGACCTTGTTTGAATTAGGGGCTGATCTTTGCTTTGTGGGTTCCCAAACTTGTTTTAGGCAGCACAATTAATGCCAATTAGCCACTTAGAGATCAACTCCTTCTAACCAAAGTCAAAAGAAACAAATTCAAAACAAAATTTTTCAAGCAGCTAAGGATGTTGCTAGCAGCATATGGGCCCCAATAACCTTATCCTTTGGGAAGTCAAAAAATAATCTGAAGGTTACCTGTGAATATAGAGTCTGAACAAAGGAACTTTGTTCCTAATCTGAAAGGGTCTCTCCTGCAATCTTACCCCTTTGACTGTGCTGAATATATAAAGACTGTATCCTCTTTCCTTCCTACTGTTTCCAGTACTTTCTTCCAAACATCTGTCTTTGGTTGAAGCTTTACTGCTTAGAATTGTTAATACCCTGGCTTTAGAAAGTTGGACTATTCAGAGGGTACTCTTTAAGGTTCTCATTTGTTGGTACCAAATCCTTTCAGGCCCCATGTCATGGTTAAGGTGTGTGTCAACTTGGCTGGGCCATGATTCTCATTGGTTTCACAGTTATAGTGTAGTTTGGCAGCTATTTAATGATGTAATCACCTTCATAATGAGATCTGATATAACGTAATCACCTCCATGATGATATCTGTTATGAGCAGCCAATCCGTTGCAAGGGAGTTTCCTTGGGGATGTGGCCTGCATCCAATATATGTGAACTTTCTGGCAAAGTTTGTAGGCTTTTGCTTGCTCTGGATCCTGCACCCAGTTCCTGTTCATCTGATCCCTGGTTCTTGGAACTTGAGTTAGCAGCTTAAATGACAATCTTGGGATTCATCAGCCTCCACAGCCTGTGAGCCACCAGCCTGCCAGCTTACCTGTCTATCTTGGGTTCATCAGTCCCTGCAGCTACGTGAGTCAGGAGAAGCCTCCAGCCTGATCCATGGACTTGGGACTTTCTAGCCTCTACAACCATGTGAGCCATCTCCTTGATATAAATCTATCAATCTACTGATTGATCCATCTATCATCAATCCATTAATCTATCATTGATCCATCAATCTATCATTGATCCATCAATCTATCATTGATCCATTGATCTATTGAGCCATCAATCTATATATGTATATATAGACACTTCACTCGCTTTGCTTCTCCAGAGAACCCAGCCTAAGATATTTGGTACCGCAAGTGGGGTCTAGAGAAACAAAATGTAAGGATGAGTTTTATAAGTTGGTTCTCAAGTCTGGTTAGTTTTAAAGATGTTGATGACTCTGCTTCAGTAGTAAATACAACAAACAATAGGGTGCTATTGATCCATGGAATGAGGTAGCAATAGAAATACACAAAATATCACCACTCACTTTTACCCTAGTGACTCACTCACTGAATTTTTGCTTCCTGCCCCCACAACCCTATGCTCTGTGGGTCTAGAGTTCTTAGTTCCAAAGGGAGGAATGCTTCCACGTGGGGACACAACATTGATTCCATTGAACTGGAAGTTAAGAATGCCACCTGCCCACTTTGGGCCCCTCATGAAAGTTACTATATTGGCTGGTGTGATTGATCCTGATTACTAAGAGGAAATTGGATTTATATTACATAGTGGAGGTAAAGAAGAGTATGTCCAGAATACAGGAGATCCCTGAGGACATCTCTTAGTATTACCATGCCCTGTGATTAAAGCCAATAGAAAACCACAGCAGCTAAATTCTGAAATGACTATTAATGGCCCAGACCCTTCAGGAATGAAGGTTTGGGTCACCCTATCCAGTAAAGAACCATGACCAGGTGCTTGCTAATGGTGAAGAGACTACAGAATAGGTGGTGGAAGAGGGTAGTTCTAAATACCAGCTGAGGCCATATGACCAGTTGCAGAAATGAGAACTGTAATTGTTATGAGTATATCTTCCTTGTATATGTGTATCAAATATTTTTGTTTTCTTCACTTATAAAATATAAGATGTAAATGGGGCTAGCACATTTTTAGTTGTATGTGTGTTAGTTGTACCATGTTAGGCACATGACTTTAGAGTTGTCTTCATTTAGAGATTGTGTATGGTTTAGGGAGATGTGCACATGTGCTGAGTTGACAAGGGGAGGACTGTCATGGTTAAGATTGTGTGTCAATTTGGCTGGGCTATGATTCTCCAGTGGTTTGGCAATTTTGATGTAGTTTGGCAGGTATGTCATGGTGTAATCATTTCCATAATGAGATCTGATACAATGCAATCACCTCCATGATGAGATCTGCTATGAGCAGGCAATTAGTTGAAAGGGAATTACCTTGGGGATGTGGCCTGCATCTAATATATGTGGACTTTGTGGTGAAGCTTGTGGGCTTTTACACGCTCTAGATCCTTTATCTGGCTCCTGTTCATGGGACTGACCTCCAGTTTTGGGGACTTGAGCTAGCAACTTACCTGCGATTTTGGAATTTGTCAGCCTTTGCACACTGTGAGCCAGTGGCCTGCAGGGTTTGTCATCCCCTGCAGCTACATGAGTCAGGAGAAGCCTCCAACCAGACCCAGGGACTTGGGACTTTGCAGCTTCTGCAACCAGGTGAGCCATTTTTTTGATATAAGTCTCTCTCTCTCTCTCTTTATATATATATGTGTATATATATATATATATACACACACACACATATATATGCATATATATATACACATATACATGTACATATATATATACACATATACATACATACACATACATGCTTCATTGGTTTTATTTCTCTAGAAAAGCCAGCCTAAGACACTGCTGCCATTTGGCCATTTGTTACTAAGGTGAAGGCTTTCCTCATAGTTGGTCACAGTCATTTACAACTTAATTTCCTAATATTACCTTCTCAAAGTGTCACTGATTTCCAAGTTTTCAGGAACACTACTTTCATCCTATTATACCACTAACATGATTCAGAAGACCTAAGTTTGAGTCACAATTTTGTCCCTAATGAGCTGAGTGACCTCAGGCAAGTTTCCTCATTCATAAAACGTAGACCATAATGTACACTTTCCCAATTCAGAGAGAAGGACCAATTGAGAGAATTTATGTTGAAGCATGGTGTGAACTATATGTTGCTATACTAATGGGAAGTGGCTTTGCTGAAGATTTTTCAAACATCTCTGAGTTTTTCTTTCTTTCTTTTTGCTTTGCACCTTTGGCAGCATCTGGAATACAGTAGGCAATCAATAAAAGTTTGCTGCTTGATGATTGTCTGGTAAACAGAACCCTGAATCTGGGAACCAATTCTCTGAGGAGAAGGAAAATGGAAGGCCTAAAGAGTAGGAAAAGAATGCTGCACTTTTTTTTCTCATCACAACAGCAATTCAAGCCCAAAAACTAAAATTTAGAAAGTGCATTAATGTAGTAAGAAGAAAATTAAAATAATTTATATTTGCAAACTGTTGGCATTTTGTTATGGTTCACAGAACACTGGAGTCTCTCTGACTTGCACACACACTTGTGATCTCAAAGCACTGCGCTCATTGTCCCTTTATGTGCTGACTATACCCTGGACCCAAGAAATATATTTTCTCAGCAGTCAAAGGGACAGAAGACTAGTTCCCTGGCAAACTGTTAGTTTGTTAATTAACATAAACCTGAGAAATGTCAGTGGGGCCTGTGCAATCCCATTCTTTTATGGGTTTATTCTTTAAAGTAATAAGAGTAAGAACTACAGAAAAAGAAACAAACCCATTGCAGTTGAGTTGATTTCGATTCATAGCCACCCTATAAGACAGAGTAGAACTGCCCCATAGGGTTTCCAGTTTCCAATGAGTGGCTGGATTTCAACTGCCAACCTTTTGGTTAGCAGCATATTTATTCAGTGCTTACTATATATTCTATATGGTTTAAACCAGAAACCCTGGTGGTGCAGTGGTTAAGTGCTACGGCTGTTACCCGAGAGGTTTGCAGTTCGCATCCTCCAGGTGCTCCTTGGAAACTCTGTGGGGCAGTTCTACTCTGTTCTATAGGGTCGCTATGAGTCGGAATCGACTCGACGGCACTGGGTTTTTTAAACCCTTATACATATTAAATTATTTTATCCTCATGGCTACTTTTCATGGCAGAAATTGTTGTCATTGTTGTTAGGTGCCATCGAGTCACTTCCGACTCATAGTGACCCTATGTACAACGAAGCGAAACACTGCCCAGCCCTCCACCATCCTCACAATCATTGTTATGCTTGAGCCCATTGTTGTAGTCACTGTGTCAATCAGTCTGGTTGAGGGTCTTCCTCTTTTTTGCTGACGTCTTTCTCCAGGGACTGGTCCCTCCTGAGAACATGTCCAAAGTACGTGAGATGTAGTCTCCCCATTCTTGCTTCTAATGAGCATTCTGGTTGTACTTCTTCTAAGACAGATGTATTCATTCTTCTGGCAATCCATGACATATTCAATATTCTTTGCCATCACCACAATTCAAAGGTGTCAATTCTTTTTTGGTCTTCTTTATTCATTGTCCAGCTTTCACATGAATAGGAGGTGATTGAAAATACCATGGCTTGGGGCAGCAGTACCTTAGCCTTCAAGGTGACATCTTTGCCTTTCAACACTTTAAAGAGGTCTTTTGCAGCAGATTTGCCCAATGAATGCAATGTGTCTTTTGATTTTTTGACTGCTGCTTCCATGGGTCTTGACAGTAGAGGGTTTTATAACCAGTCAAGTTTCACTACAAAAACATTAGTGTGCTTGATTACACAGTGTTGTCCCACAACCTCCTCAGGATGTTACAGATTAGACAGTATACATTTAATTACACTTATAAATTTTTTAAAATTCTGCATTCCAAAACATAGTCCAATCCAAAGATTTTAATTCTGAGATTATGAACATATGTTATTATCCCCATTTTACAGATGAAGAATTAGAATCATAGAAGCACTAAGGAACTTGTCCAAGGTCACCTAGCTAGGCCAAGTTGCTAACCCAGACTGGTATTACAGTCTGCATTAAAGTTCTTGACATTTATATAGCTCTCAAAATCTTATACAGTTCTTTCCAGCATGATAGATTTATAAATTCTGCTTAAGACATTTTGTTCCATTTTATAGTTGAGACAATCGTGATTTAGAGAAGTTACATGATTTGACCAAGGTCCCATAACTCTAATGCAGAAGATTAGAACTCAAGTTCAAGTCCACTGGTTCTAATCCTGTTGCCCTCATTGCTACCCTGAGATTACCTGGATATTCATCAAATTTGCATCATAGTGCTGTGTAATGTTTTGCCTTATACCAACATGGCTACCTCAGGTAGGCTGAATGAAAAGCATTCTACCTTCATTCAAACATCAATGATCAAAGTGAGTCCGTGTGAGAAAAACTATATGTGCTATATTACCTACTGTGTGCTAGGCTCTTCACATACATTATTTCATTAAATCCTACCACTCATCCCATGAAAGGATTCTTACCATCCAAATATACAGATAAAGAAATTGAGGCTCAGAGAGGTTATCCCCAATGTCTCACACTCCAACGTGGAAAAACCTGGATTTGAGCCTGGCCCCCACTGCTTTCATACAACAAAGCCTCATCGAGTACATGGTATGGGTCAGTCATATCCTCCCTTCTCTCAAGAAATTTACAGGTAAGGGGAAAGAATGACTTGTGCTGAGGAGGGAAAAGTCAGAGAAGACTTCTTGGAGCAAGTGAAAATTCAGTTGGGACTTGAAAGACGAATAGGATTTCAGTGGGTGGAAAACAGGAGGGTAAGGACATTATTGGCAGGGGGAACCAAGAGGAACAAAAGCCAGAGGAAAATGGTGCACTCTGATGCGCTGGGGTGGGTGTATATTGTGCAGTTGACTCCACCAGCTTTATTCCTCACTTCTTGCAACAATCCTTCAAAAGGGACTCCCTTCCTTGGAGTCAGTAACATTCTTCTCTCCAGCTGTCTTATCAATAGTAAAAATCTCTCATGCATTCTGAGCTACTGTCCTATTGATGTCAGGGGGAGTTTTACTTGTCGATCAAATGCCAAATATGTAGTAGAGAGCTCCAGCATAGACAAGGGCACTCGGCTCTCCCTGTATGTCAGACGTGGCCTGTGTGTATGTACATGTGCCTGCAAACACACACACATAGACGGCAGTGAGGAAAAGACCAAAAGATTCAGTTGGGCTCAGCTCCTGCTCTTCAAACACTATCATGGAGGCTCAGTTCATTTTTCTTTGCTAACCAGTCTCCAGGTCCCATCTGCTCTGTGCAAAGCAGCAAGGTCAATGCCAATTTCCCTTTCATCATCCATGTCTGTGGCTGAGCTGTCTGCGGTGGCAGAAATGAATGTTCTCCATTGCTCTCAGCTCCGGGGTGGCCACTTCCAGCCTGCCTACAAAATGCAATTGTGCTACATTATAGCCAAGCAAAATACACACTGCTGTGTCAATGTCCTTTACATGGCAAGGCCACAGAGGGGAGAGCCTCCTTTGGAGGAAGCTATTCCACCACCCAAGGTCTTCTTGAGACTGTTGAAAATTACAGTTCGAGGAAAAAAAAAAAAAAAAAGCCTAACATATGTAATATGAACTCTGTGGTTTTCCTCTGGCACTTGGCATAGCTGAGGCTTTCACATTTCAGGTCTCCAGCTCTACAGAAACAAAAAGACCATGTGTGTTAACCATGCTGCCCCAGAGATTAGATCAAAATTCTGATTGGAGAATAAGGTTAATCATGGGTTCAGCACACAGTGACCTTTGCAGGCAAGGCTGCAACTCAACGAGGTTGCTATTGTGGAAAGGCCAGGTTCAGAAGAAGCCCTCTAGGTTTCAGCAGCTCCAGCTGCCTAAATTCCAAGGGGAGGGGGCCCCTAGCTCCAGACTGATGCCTGCAAGGCAAAGGGGGAAGGGAGAGGATCACTATAGGAAGTGAGGTTTATAAACTCAGTCTCCATAGAACTTCCTGGGCCAGTCCGATTTAGTAATGAGGAAGATAAAGGAGCTTTTAACAAGTTGCTTCATGGGCTTGTTGTTGCAGGAAAGAAACCTGGTATCTCCTCTTTGGCTGAAAGGATCCAGCTTGACTTGGAAGAGCGCAAAGAAACACATCCTTGTAATGCAGGGTTAAGAGGCAACCTGATCAGGTAGAAAAATACTTCCAGAACTTGGCATGGTAGAGGTGAAAATGAAATCTGAGACTTTTTACAATCACCTGGGATCACATAACTTTCGCCACAAACCAGAGCACTTCCTGAGTGCTGGTTCTAGTTGGTTTTACGCAGTTCTTGCAGCAGAGAATCAGCACCTGGGTTCTGGAAGCCCAGAGCTAGGTGTGAATCCAAGCTCCTCGGTTCACTAACACTGTGATCTTGGGCTAGTAATTTCACCTCACTAAACCTCAGTTTCTTCATCCGTAAAATGGAGTTAATAACAAGGATCCTATCCTGTGAGAAAATATTTGTAAAGGCCTGATACGTAGTAAATGCTCATTATGTTTAAGCTATTTTATTTTTCCAAGACCTCTCAAACAGTATCCGTGGATCACTCCTGCTCTATCTACTGCCTCTTCTACCCTTTTAATTCTTAAGTCACACAATACCTCTGAAGGCATTCTGCCACCTTCTCTGCCACTCTCCTGTTAGCACACGCAGGGACACACACACCAGAGAGAAAATGCTGGTCCAAGGCTACAGAAGCTCTATGACTTGACACATACTGTCTCCTCTGTCTGGGGGAAAAAAATTGCTGTCAAGTCGAATCTGACTTACAGTGGTCCCATGTGTGCCAGAGTAGAACTGTGATCCATAGGCTTCCCAATGGCAAATTTTTCAGAAGTAGATTGCCAGGCCTTTCTTCCAAGGTGACTCTGAGTGGACTCAAACCTTCACCCTTTTGGTTAGCAGCCGAGCATGTTAATCACACGCACCATCAAGTCCTCTCCTATTCCTGAATGCCTTTAAAATATCACGTAGGCTTTGTCTCTTCCATGAGCTTTCTTTGAGATTTATTCCCTCAAAACGATATCCTCTCCCAACATGACAGAGTTAAACAGTTCTGTTTCTTTATTATATTTTCTGTACCATAATAATAACACACCATAATAATGATAATAATATATGGCCATAATTGCATGGATCACTGTCATGGATTGAATTATGTCCCCTCAAAAATGTGTGTATCCCCCACTACTACTAAAGGTATTTCAAAGCATAAAAATGACGGAATACTACCCAACTCATTTTATGAAGCCACCATCTCCCTGATACCAAAACCAGGTAAAGACATTACAAAAAAAGAAAATTACAGACCTATATCCCTCATGAACATAGATGCAAAAATCCTCAAGAAAATTCTAGCCAATAGAATTCAACAACATATCAAAAAAATAATTCACCCCAACCAAGTGGGATTTATACCAGGTATGCAAGACTGGTTTAATATCAGAAAAACCATTAATGTAATCCACCACATAAATAAAACAAAAGACAAAAACCACATGATCTTATCAATTGATGCAGAAAAGGCATTTGACAAAGTCCAACACCCTTTTATGATAAAAACTCTCACCAAAATAGGAATTGAAGGAAAATTCCTCAACATAATAAAGGGCATCTATGCAAAGCCAACATCCAACATCACTCTAAATGGAGAGAACCTGAAAGCATTTCCCATGAGAACGGGAACCAGACAAGGATGCCCTTTATCACCGCTCTTATTCAACATTGTGCTAGAAGTCCTAGCCAGAGCAATTAGGCTAGACAAAGAAATAAAGGGTATCTGGATTGGCAAAGAGGAAGTAAAATTATCTCTATTTGCAGATGACATGATCTTATACACAGAAAACTCTAAGGAATCCTCCAGAAAACTACTGAAACTAATAGAAGAGTTTGGCAGAGTCTCAGGTTATAAGATAAACATACAAAAATCACTTGGATTCCTCTACATCAACAAAAAGAACATCGAAGAGGAAATAACCAAATCAATACCATTCACAGTAGCCCCCAAGAAGATAAAATACTTAGGAATAAATCTTACCAAGGATGTAAAAGACCTATACAAAGAAAACTACAAAGCTTTACTACAAGAAATTAAAAAGGACATACTTAAGTGGAAAAACATACCTTGCTCATGGATAGGAAGACTTAACATAGTAAAAATGTCTATTCTACCAAAAGCCATCTATACATACAATGCACTTCTGATCCAAATTCCAATGTCATTTTTTAAGGTGATAGAGAAACAAATCACCAACTTCATATGGAAGGGAAAGAAGCCTCGGATAAGCAAAGCATTACTAAAAAAGAAGAAGAAAGTGGGAGGCCTCACTCTACCTGATTTCAGAACCTATTATACAGCCACAGTAGTCAAAACAGCCTGGTACTGGTACAACGACAGGCACATAGACCAGAGTTGAGAACCCAGATATAAATCCATCCACATATGAGCAGCTGATATTTGACAAAGGACCAGTGTCAGTTAATTGGGGAAAAGATAGTCTTTTTAACAAATGGTGCTGGCATAACTGGATATCCATTTGCAAAAAAATGAAACAGGACCCATACCTCACACCAAGCACAAAAACTAACTCCAAGTGGATCAAAGACCTAAACATAAAGACTAAAACGATAAAGATCATGGAAGAAAAAACAGGGACAACCTTAGGAGCCCTAATACAAGGCATAAACAGAATACAAAACATTACCAAAAATGACAAAGAGAAACCAGATAACAGGGAGCTCCTAAAAATCAAACACCTATGCTCATGTAAAGACTTCACCAAAACAGTAAAAAGACCACCTACAGACTGGGAAAGAATTTTCAGCTATGACATCTCCGACCAGTGCCTGATCTCTAAAATCTATATGATTCTGTCAAAACTCAACCACAAAAAGAACAAACAACCCAATCAAGAAGTGGGCAAAGGATATGAACACACACTTCACCAAAGAAGATATTCAGGCAGCTAACAGATACATGAGAAAATGCTCTCGATCATTAACCATTAGAGAAATGCAAATTAAAACTACAATGAGATTCCATCTCACTCCAACAAGGCTGGCATTAATCCAAAAAAACACAAAATAATAAATGTTGGAGAGGCTGCGGAGAGATTGGAACTCTTATACACTGCTGGTGGGAATGTAAAATGGTACAACCACTTTGGAAATCTATCTGGCGTTATCTTAAACAGTTAGAAATAGAACTACCATACAACCCAGAAATCCCACTCCTCGGAATATACCCTAGAGAAATAAGAGCCTTCACACAAACAGATATATGCACACCCATGGTTATTGCAGCTCTGTTTACAATAGCAAAAAGTTGGAAGCAACCAAGGTGTCCATCAATGGACGAATGGGTAAATAAATTGTGGTATATTCACACAATGGAATACTATGCATCGATAAAGAACAGTGACGAATCTCTGAAACATTTCATAACATGGAGGAACCTGGAAGGCATTATGCTGAGCGAAATGAGTCAGAGGCACAAGGACAAATATTGTATAATACCACTATTATAAGATCTTGAGAAATAGTATAAACTGAGAAGAACACATACTTTTGTGGTCACGAGAGGGGGAGGGAGGGAGGGAGGGAGAGGGTCTTTTACTGATTAGTTAGTAGATAAGAACTGCTTTAGGTGAAGGGAAGGACAACACTCAATACATAGAAGGTCAGCTCAATTGGACTGGACCAAAAGCAAAGAAGTTTCCGGGATAAAATGAATGCTTCAAAGGTCAGCGGAGCAAGGGCAGGGGTTTGGGGACCATGGTTTAAGGGGACTTCTAAGTCCATTGGCAAAATAATTCTATTATCAAAACATTCTGCATCCCACTTTGAAATGTGGTGTCTCGGGTCTTAAGTGCTAACAAGCGGCCATCTAAGATGCATCAATTGGTCTCAACCCACCTGGATCAAAGGAGAATGAAGAACACCAAGGTCACACGACAACTAAGAGCCCAAGAGACAGAAAGGGCCACATGAACCAGAGACCTACATCATCCTGAGACCAGAAGAACTAGTTGATGCCTAGCCACAATCGACGACTGCCCTGACAGGGAGCACAACAGAGAACCCCTGAGGGAGCAGGAGATCAGTGGGATGCAGACCCCAAATTCTCATAAAAAGACCATACTTAATGGTCTGACTGAGACTAGAGGAATCCTGGCAGTCATGGTCCCCAAACCTTCTGTTGGCACAGGACAGGAACCATCCCTGAGGACAACTCATCAGACATGAAAGGGACTGGACAGTGGGTAGGAGAGAGATGCTGATGAGCGTGAGCTAATTATATCAGGTGGACACTTGAGACTGTGTTGGCATCTCGTGTCTGGAGGGGGGATGGGAGGATAGAGAGAGTTGGAAGCTGGCAAAATTGCCACGAAAGGAGAGACTTGAAGGGCTGACTCATTAGGGGGAGAGCAATTGGGAGTATGGAGTAAGATGTATATAAACTTATATGTGACAGTCTGACTTGATTTGTAAACGTTCACTTGAACCTCAATAAAAGCTAATAAAAAAAAATGTGTGTATCAATTTGGCTGGGCCATCATTCCCAGTATTGTGTGGTTGCCCTCCATTTTGTGACTGTAATTTTTTGTTAAAGATGATTAGGGTGAGATTGTAACACCCTTACAAAAGGTCACATCCCTAATTCAATGTAAAGGGAGTTTCCCTAGAGTGTGGCCTGTACCACCTTTTTTTTCTCAAGAGATAAAAAGAAAAGGGAAGCCAGCAGAGAGGGGCTACCAAGAAAGCAGTGCTGGGAGCAGAGCATATCCTTTGGACCTGGGGCTCCTGGGCAAAGAAATTCCTAGTTCAGGGGAAGACTGATGAGAAGGCTGACAGAGACAGAAAACCTTCCCCTGGAGTTAATGCCCTAAATTTGGACTTTTACCCTACTTTACTGTGAGGAAATAAATTTCTCTTTGTTAAAGCCAACCACTTGTGGTATTTCTGTTACAGCAACACTAGATGACTAAGACAATCACATTCTGTGATATTGCTATGTTCTTGTATCTGTCTCTCCCACTAGATAGTAAGCAGCTTGAGGGCAGGACTTATGTCTACTCTGTATTCCAGGATCTTAGCATAATGCCTGAAACATACAAAATGCTCATAGAATATTTATTAAATTGAACTGAATTTCACTCAGTGGGGCAACTGAGAAAACAATGGCTTTGATTAAAATGTTTTTATAATACTTCAAGGCTAACAAAAGCTCTTTATCCACTGGCCTATGTAATTCTCGTAACGATCTTCTGTGATCAGGAGGACTTGAGGTATTATTCTCATTTTTAGAGATGAGGGAACTGAGGTTCAGAGTGTGAAGTCTGTGTGCACAGTCAGACCACTAGTAAACTGCAGAGACAAGACCAGAACCAAGGTGTATTTATTTCTAAGGTATTTTTTATCACTGAGATTTGTAGATCCAAATAGGCATCAGTGTATATGTCTATGTTTTTCCATAGCACTTGGTTGATACCTCTGTCAGATCAAGTCTCAGATTGTATACCTTCCTGTGTTTTCTCCTACTAGGTTATTAGCCTTTAAGCCGTGGACACCAGCATGGGTGGGAGACATGACCAAAAATGAAATGGCACATAAGCAAGATAAACTGTGGATTATGCATAATTTTCCTGGCACCAAGGGAAATTCCACCTATTTTTTCTCTGTTTTAAAAAAGTATAAAGAGGGGCGGAGCCAAGATGGCAAAAAAGACAAATGCTTCCAGTGAGCCCTCTTTACAACAAAGACCCCAAAAAACAAGTCAAACGAGTATAATTTGTGACAAGCTGGGAGCCCTGAGCATCAAAGGCAAGCTTAGACAATGAACTGAGGGGCAAGTGGAGGAAGAGACCATTCAGAAGTGGAGAGGAGTTACCGGACCTGAATTGCGGGGAACCCTCAGGCACCATTCCCGGAGTGGCGGTGGCGGTGGGCTGGCCCTAGCATTCGGCCACAGTTTCCTCAGAGAGAAGCAGCCAGCCACACAGTCTACTCACACCTCCGGAACCTAAGGAGAACAGAGCTCTCGGCAAAGCCTAAGTACTTGCATATATTTTACTGTGCCTCCCCCAACCCCAAGCCAGCTTCAGCGGCTGAATCCCTGGGCCTGAGATAGACCCTGGTGAGCACCTAGAGCCATCCTCCCAGCCTTGGAGAAAGAAAAAAATTGCAATTGGTGGGAAAAGATAATTTGCTAGCTCCATTAACTGGGGGGGCTCAGGACAGAAGCGGCTCCTGTCCAGGCATAAACCGTCTGTGGACCTTGAGCACCTTTCCCTTCTGCATGGACCTGTGTGGGCCTATTTCGGAAGAATAGGCCCTTGTTGGCAAACTCCAACCATTTCAGCTGTGCAGTGGAGAGGTGGCTGTTTGATATTTGACATTGCTTTGCCTATTAAACAAGGTCCTCACCTACCCACGTCAGGGACCTAAGAACTGGTAGCTCCACTCAGGTCACCCAGCCACCCACCTGCGACAGGGGTCCAAAGATAACTGGTACCTCCCAGTCCTTACAACCAAAAAGTTTGGGTGCCCATGGTCCTCTGCAGAACCAATCCACCAGCATGCTCTAGGGAACAGAGACGTGTTTTCCTCAGAGACACTTGGGAGTTGGTTCTCAGGCCCCTGCCTTGTTCAGAGTGTGACCACCTGCTGCAATCAGATACCGGTATATACGCCAATAACCCCTGCCCCTCTAAGACTGTAGGACAGAGCCTGTACCACACACTTGATGATCAGCTACCTGGAAACCTGAGCTGAATTCATAAAAGAAAACTGAAGGGACTCCTAGACTGATATATCTGATAACAGCTCTAGCCAGCTGGGGATAGGATACCAGAGCTCCAAAGGCAAAAATAATCAAGCTAGCTCACTCAAGCAACCCATAGGGGTATACCAAAACAAAACAAAGCAAGCTGACACAGTAAGCAAGCATAAACTAATACAATAACTTAGGGATGGCTCAGAGACAACAGTCAATATCAAGTCACATAAAGAAACAGACCATGATCACCTCAGCAGGCTCTCAAAACAAAGAATCCAGGGATCTTCTAGATGAAAGTGCATTCCTGGAATTACCAGAGTGAGAATACAAAAGTTTAATATACAGAACCCTTCAAGATATCTGAAAGGAAATGAGGCAATACAGAGAACGAGCCAAGGAACACACAGATAAAACAACTGAAGAAATTAGAAAGATTATTCAGGAACATAATGAAAAGTTTAATAAGCTGGAAAAATCCATAGACAGAGACCAATCAGAAATTCAGAAGATTAACAATAAAATTACAGAATTATACAACTCAGTAGAAAGTCAGAGGAGCAGAATTGAGCAAGTAGAAGCTTGAATTTCTGAACTCAAAGATAAATCACTTGGCACTAATATATTTGAAGAAAAATCAGATAAAAGAATTAAAAAAATGAAGAAACCATAAGAATCATGTGGGACTCTATCAAGGGAAATAACCTATGAGTGATTGGAGTACCAGAACAGGGAGGGATAGCAGAAAATACAGAGAAAATTGTTGAAGATTTGTTGGCAGAAAACTTCCCTGATATTGTGAAAGATGAGAAGATATCTATCTAAGATGCTCATTGAACTATGCATAAGGTAGATCTGAAAAGAAAGTCACCAAGACATATTATAATCAAACTTGCCAAAACCAAAGATAAAGAGAGAATTATAAGAGCAGTGAGGGATAAATGAAAAGTCACCTACAAAGGAGAGCCAATAAGAATAAACTCTGACTACTCGGTAGAAACCATGCAAGCTAGAAGGCAATGGGATGACATATTTAAAAATTGAAGGAAAAAAATTGCCTGCCAAAAATCATATATCCAGCAAAACTGTCTCCTAAATATGAAGGTGAAATTAAGACATTTCCAGATAAACACAAGTTGAAGGAATTTGTAAAAACCAAACCAAAACTATGAGAAATACTAAAGGGAACTCTTTGGTTAGAAAATCAATAATACCAGGTATCAACCCAAGGCTAGAACACTGGGCAGAGCAACCAGAAGTCAAGTCAGACAGGGAAACCGCCCCCCCCCCAAAAAAAGCAAGATTATAAAAGAAAAAAAAAATCCCCAAACAGGGTAACAGCGATGTTATTATATAAAAGAAGACAACATTAAAATAATAAAGAGGGACTAAGAAATGTAATCATACACTTTCCATATGAAGAGGAAGATTCAGCAATACAAAGAAATAAAAGTTAGTTTTAAATTTGGAAAAATAAGGGTAAATAATAACGTAACCACAAAGGAGACAAACTATCCTACTCATCAAAATAAAATACAAGGGAAAAATACAGACTCAGCAGAAACAAAATCAACAACAAATATGAGGAAAGGACAATATATAAAGAAAACATTCTGCATCCCACTTTGAAGAGTGGTGTCTGGGGTCTTAAACGCTAGCAATCAGCCATCTAAGATGCATCAATGGTCTTAAACCACCTGGATCAAAGGAGAATGAAGAACACCAAGGACACAAGGTGATTATGAGCCCAAGAGACAGAAAGGGCCACATGAACCAGAGACTATATCATCCTGAGACCAGAAGAACTAGATGGTGCCCGGCTACAACTGATGACTGCCCTCACAGGGAACACAATAGAGAACCCCTGAGGGAGCAGGAGAGCAGTGGGATGCAGACCCCTAATTCTCATAAGACCAGACTTAATGGTCTGACGGAGACTAGAAGGACCACGGTGGCTATGGCCCCCAGACCTTCTTTTGGCCCAGGACAAGAACCATGCCCTAAGCCAACTCCTCAGACATGGATTGGACTGGACAATGGGTTGGAGAGGGATGCTGGTGAGGAGTGAGCTTCTTGGATCAGGTGGACACTTGAGACTATGTTGGCATCTCCTGAGATGAGAGGGTGGAAGGGGTTAAAAGCTGGTGAAATGGACACGAAAAGAGAGAGTGGAGGGAGAGAGCGGGCTGTCTCATTGCGGGGAGAGTAATTGGGAGTTTTTAGCAAGGTGTGTATGGGTTTTTGAGTGAGAGACTGACTTGATTTGTAAACTTTCACTTAAAGCACAATAAAAATTATTAAAAAAAAAGCTATATGGGTTTTTGAGTGGGAGACTGACTTGATTTGTAAACTTTCACTTAAAGCACAATAAAAATTATTAAAAAAAAAAAGCTAGAAATAGAACTACCATATGATCCAGCAATCCCACTCCTTGGAACATATCCTAGAGAAATAAGAGCCTTTACACACCCATGTTCATTGCAGCACTGTTTACAATAGTAAAAAGATGGAAGCAACCAAGGTGTCAATTAATGGATGAATGGATAAATAAATTATGGTATATTCACACAATGGAATACTACCCATCGATGAAGAAAATGATGAACCCATGAAACAATTCATAACATGGAGGAATCTGGAAGGCATTATGCTGAGTGAAATTAGTCAGTTGCAAAAGGACAAATATTGTATCAGACCACTATTATAAGTACTTGAGAAATAGTTTAAACAGAGAAGAAAATATTCTTTGATGGTTACAAGACGGGGCAGGGAGGGAGAGAGAGGGGTTTTCACTAATTAGATAATAGATAAGAACTATTTTAGGTGAAAGGAAAGACTACACACAGTATAGGAGAGGTCAGCACAACTGGACTAAGCCAAAAGCAAAGAAGTTTCCTGAATAAACTGAATGCTTCAAAGGTCAGTGTAGCAGGGGCGGGGGTTTGGGGACCATGGTTTCAGGGGATATCTAAGTCATTTGGCATAATAAAATCTATTATGATAACATACTGCATCCCACTTTGGAGAGTGGTGTCTGGGATCTTAAACACTACCAAGTGGTCATCTAAGATGCATCAATTTGTCTCAACCCACCTGGAGCAAAGGAGAATGAAGAACACCAAAGACACAAGGTAATTATGAGCCCAAGAGACAGAAAGGGCCACATAAACCAGAGTCTACATCAGCCTGAGACCAGCAGAACTAGATGGTGCCCAGCTTCAACTGAAGACTGCTGTGACAGGGAACACAACAGAGAACCCCTGAAAGAGCAGAAGAGCAGTGGGATGCAGACCCCAAATTCTCATAAAAAGGCCAGACTTAACAGTCTGACTGAGGCTAGAAGTACCCCAGAAGTCATGGTTCTCAGACCCACTGTTAAACAAAAGCCAACTCTTCAGACAGGGATTAGACTGGACAATGGGATAGAAGATGATATTGGTGAAGAGTGAGCTTCTTGGATCAAGTAGACACATGAGACCATATTGGCACCTCCTGTCTGGAGGGGAAATGGGAGGGTGGAGGGGCTCAGAAGCTGGCCAAATGAACATGAATAGAGAGAGTGGAGGGAAGGAGTGTGCTGTCTCATTAGGAGGAGAGCAATTAGGAGTATATAGCAAAATATAGCAAGGTGTATATAAATTTTCGTATGAGAGACTAACTTGATTTGTAAACTTCCACTTAAAGCAAAATAAAAATTTTTTAAAATTCAAAAAAAAAATTGAAATTCCTGGAATGACTTGAAATGTGAATTTATGTCAACTACCATTAACAATGTACCATTAATAAAGTGAAATAAGTATTTAAATTATTATTTCATTGTACTATTTCCTATAAATATCTACATTTTGTGTACATTTTAACATATATGCATTAGCAAAGTAGTACTTGTATGTAAATACATTAAATTGGAGGTGCATGTTTAATGTTTTCCCCCATGGGGAATCAAAATCATTTGAATACCACTGGTCTAAGGAATAAGCAGCAATTAGCTACGTGACAAGTGGAGAAACAATACAGGTGATTGAAGTAGTATCTGTAAAGACCTGCTTGAAGAATTGAAGGAAGCCCTTGTAGCTGAAGTATAAACAGTGGAAAGGAAAAGATGACATGTGAGATGAGGCTAGAGAGATAGTCAAGGGCAAGATCACAGAGGACCCTGGAGACCAAGATGAAGAGTTTACATTTTATTCTAGCGAAGTTACCAAAACCTTTTTTATGGATTAAAATGTGTCCTCCCCAAATATGTTTTGGAATCCTAACTCCTATACCTGTGTATATAATACTGTTTGGAAATAAGATTTTCCTTTTTTATGTTAATTATATCAATCCAAGTAGGGTGGGTTATAAATCTAATAATTTCCGAGTTATAAGAAAAGCATATTAGACACAGAGACAAGGACACCCAGGTTGAAGACAGACACCATGTGAGGATTGTGTACAAAGCAAGGAACCAAAGAACACCCAGGACTACCTACAACTAAGGGATCATCAGGACTGGACTCTGATTTAGATTTCTAGCCTCTAGAACTGTAAGAAAATTAATTTTTGTTATTTAAAGCCATGCATTTTTGGCATTTCTGTTATGGCAGCACGAGATAACTAAAACAGCCTTTAAGTGTTTAAAGCAGTGGAATAATAAAATTGCAGTATAAGTTTTAAGAAAATTGCTTTAGCTGCTTGTTGGACAATGGAGTCGTGCTAAACAGATGTGGAAGTGAAGTAAGCAGTTAGGAGGCTGTCATAGTAACTCAGGCAAGGAATGATAGTGGTGTGAACTAATGTGGTAACAATATAGATAAAGAGAGGTAGATAGATTTTAAAACCATGTTGTGGATGTAAACTTGACAATGCTTGCAGATGGATGGGATGAGGGTGAAAGGTTGGTGAGGGAAACGGAGACGTAAAGAAAGATTTCTAGGTTTCTTTCTTGAGCAACATAGTCAAAACTGTCGCCATTGATTAAGATAGAGAGTAGATTTGATGACAGAATCAAGACTTCTGTTTTGGGAATACTGAGTTTGCAATTTCTGTGAAAAATTTTAGAGAACATACCAATCGAGTGGTTATATATACATGTTGTATAGAGTTCACAAGAGAAATATAGTTGGGCATTAGCTATGGGTACCTTTAGGACAGGTATCAACATCTCTGAAGCCTCAGGACTCATTACAATGAAAGCTAAAACCCTGAGTAAATGCCTGTTGAATCCAGAAGTCTGGGAGAAGGGGAGTAAGGGGAAGAACCCTTGACTAGAATTTTAATATCGTGGTGGCGGCCATCATCTCAGAATACACTAGACAGACCTTGAGCAGGAAACCTTCCATGGTTGATGGACAAGCCATTATCAACTGAGAAAGAGCAAGGAGGCAAGCCAAAGTCAGTGTCAGAAGAGAAAAGAGCCTCAGCTAGGCCTGGGTCCACCTCTGAGGAGCCCAAAGGTAAAAGTGGACCTCCTCCTTGGACGAGCCATTTTCTATCATTGTCTTTTTTCTGTTTTTGCCATGGATGCTGAATAAGACATGAAACAGAACAAAGAGAAAGAATTTTTTTTTTTGCATATAATCTGAGCATTAACTTAAAAAATATTAAGATCAAGTAGAAAGTTTATTAAAGTGGCTGAGTACAAGATAAATTGTTAAAGGTCAATAGCTTCCATACATACAAAAAAAAAAAATCAATCATATATAAATTCAATAAAAAAGTACTCATACCATAAGGAAACAAAGAAGCCTCACATGAAAAATGTGAATGAGAAATGTTTGGGAAGAAAATACAGAAAATTATAAAACTTTACTTAGAAATAAAGATCTGAATAAATTGGGAGGCATATTGCATTCCTAGAGGGAAAAGCTATGTATTTTAAGATTATAAATTCTCTCAAATTATGCACAGGATTAACAAAATGTCAATCAAAATTACAATGGAGTTTACTTTTGGAACTTGATGAAATGATTCAAAAGTTCATCTTGGAGGATATACGTATAAGTAACTAGCCAGTACGTAACAAAGGGTAAGGGGTTAGGAGCAGAGTCTGACCCAAGGTAAAGTCAGAGGAGTTAGGATAAGATAAGGCCTTCGTATACATCAAAGGTACCTACATTCTCTCTAGGTGTGCAATACTGCACACCTCCAAGCACAGGTCTGAGGAAGGAAAATCTTGATAAGTACCCAGGCTGACACCAAAACTTCCTTTAAATGTACCAGCAAAACCCAAAACAAATCCATTGTCATTGAGATGATTCCAACTCATAGCCTCTCTATGGGACAGAGTAGAATTGCCCCATAGGGCTTCCAAGGCTGTAAATCTTTGCAGAAGCAGACTGCCACATCTTTCTCCCTCAGAGTGGCTGGTGGGTTTGTACCACTGATCTTTCGGTTAACAGTTGAGCGCTTAACCACTGTGTCCCCAGGGCTGCTAAATGTATCGCCACCTTCTCCATTATAGTAAAATCTTTCATTCCAGAACTTATCCCATTGTTTTTACAATTACAGTAAAACCTGCGAAAGCCAGAACCTGTGTAAGGAAGAAGCCTGTCAGAGAAGGAAAACTCAAATATTTTCCATTAAAATGAGTTATAGAAAAGTGGTAAGATTGCACCCTGTCAAAGTGGAAAACTTTCGAGACCCAGATGAGCAAGGCAGTCTCATCAAGTTCTGGCTTTCACAAGTTTCACTGTATTTTAAGCTGACTCCCTCACTAGAGTTTTTTTAAAAAAATCTTTGTATTACTTTGTATTCCTACTGTCTAAAATAGTGTCTAATGTTTGAAATTATTTGAAAATATTTTTAAATGAACAATTAATAAATGTTCCAGGGAGTCTTGTGCCTTTCTGCTCCATTACTGGATCAGGATTTAATTTAAGCCAACATTTACTGTGCACTAATACAGTTGCTATGAGTCGGAATCAACTTGACAGGAACAGATTTGCTTTTTGGTAATACATTAAGGAGACCCACGGGCACAGTGGTTAATGGAATCAACTGCTAACCAAATAGTTGGTGGTTCAAAACCACCAGCGGCTCTGTGGGAGAAACGTGTGGCAGTTTGCTTCCGTAGAGATTTACAGCCTGGGAAGCCCTACAGCGTCTGTATGAGTTGAAATCAACTGGACGGCAGTGGGTTTGGTTTAACTAACCCAGTGGGGGATACCCCAACCAAACCCCAGTGCCATCGAGTCGATTCCAACTCATAGCAACCCTATAGGATACCAGAGAAGCCAAAAACCATTCCAGTGGCAACAATTAACAAATCTATTAAGGAATTATTTCTAGTATCTCTAATTATAGAATCTTTATTCCTCCAAACAATTAAATACTTGTTTTTTTAACTCTTTGACATTTCACTTGGGCCCTCTAGACATCAAAGATACTCAACATTTAGTGTCCCAGCCATGGTGCAACTTTAAAGAGACTTTCAAGCTCAGTGTCTCCCATGTTTTCTAGATCAAGAAAAAAAAAAAAAAAAGGTCGACTTGTTTTATTTTACAAGAAGTATTTTTAAAAGATCATGAGAGTTTGAAAATTTTAAATAATAATAAAAAAATTCTAATATTTCTTCCCAGTGAGAAACCTGGATCAGAGTTTAACTACCAACCCTAATATTCCTCCTTTGGTATAAGGATGGAGAAGCTGTTGCTGCTTATTGCAACTGGTGCACCAGGCAGTCAATTTCAGGTCCATAAGAGATGATTATTGATTGATGTTCATTTTCAAAATCATTTAAAATCCTGACACTGCATTGTCTACCTGTGAACTCAAAATGCTGTTGAATGAACCTCGATTAACTGCAAAAGCAGTGGTAGTTTCTGCTGAATGCCACATTCACAGGTAAAGTTATAATTCAAAAGCAGACATTTTGAGACTGTTGTATGTTCCTTGGCTCAAATACTCTTTTTTAAAGTATAATGACCACGATTTCTTGTCTAGTTATGCACCAGACATTGTGTCAGGTATTGGGAATATAAGATAAAGAAAATTGCAATAGCTCCCTTGTTTTCACTCTGAGCTGTACGGATTATCTTCTACATAGAAGCTAACATGAATGTTTAAACGCAAAAATCAAATCACATCTATCCCCCAATTAAACTTTTCAGTGGTTTCCCATCAACCATGGCCAACAGGCCCTATATGAGTGGGTCTCTGCCTACCTCTGTGCCTTTACCATCTGGCACCCTCCTCTCTTGGTCCATTCCCATCACACTGACTTTCTTCAAGTTTCTTACCTACTCCAGTCATTTTCATGTATTACTCCATATATCTGGAAATTTCTTCCCCTACATTTCCACATGGTTTTTTTTTTACTCATTTTACTTAAGTCTCTGATCAAAATTACCTTCTCAGAGGGCATTTCCCTGACTACTTCAAATGAGGAGCATCACCACGATCACTTTCTAGCTTTTATTTTTTTCACGGCACTAGTCATGACCTAAAAATTATTATACATTTTTTTGTCTATTGTCTGTCTCAACTGCTCTAGAACATAAACTTCATATGAGCATGAATTTACCTGGCTTGTCCATAGCTATATCCCCAATGACTAGGGCCATAGGTGGTCAGTAAATATGTTTCAAATCAATGAATAAATGAATGAACCTTGTCCTTGAGGAGCTCCTTCTGTGTGTAGACACATAAATAGATTTTATTTAATCATCGTGAGAACTCTGTCAGATGGCTATTATTATCCATCCTCAAAAACAGAAGAAATAAGCTCAAAGAGGCTAAGTAATTTTCTCAGGGTTATTCAGCTAATAAAGTAATAAAGCTCAAGTTTAAACTCAGAACTCTTTCACCCATAGAAACTTCACCAATTTCTTCTGAATAAAAGATTATTCTGTCAAGTAAGGTCATTTAGAAGTTGCTGATCTCATGTAATCCTTTTTATTTGATTTTCACACTTTTGTTAACAGTTGCTCTTATACTCACATGTTATGTTATACAATAGAAGGATCTTGTACACAGAAAACATAAATGATATGTCTAGGAAAACATACCAAAGGTCTCCCTGTAAACTGAGACAGTGAAAAATTGGAAGTAGCCTGAAGGCTCTCAATATCAGGGAACTGGCATAGCCAACTGTGATACACTCATTATAGTGGCATATTATGTAGCCCTTGAAGGCTGCATTTAAAAATATTTCATTAACAAAGAAAAATGCTCCCAATATACCATTTTGTGGAAAATGTAAGCTGCAAAATTAAAAGGCAAAGCTTGGATTTCTAGCTATAAAGGAATAGCTTATATCCAACTAACCCCCTCCCCCACCAAAAAACAACTATAAACACTTGATAACACACACCAAACTGCTGTTTGAAAGAAAGCAATCAAAGTATCTAGGACAAGAGGGGCCAAGATCACAGAGAGAAAGAAGAGGAATTGAGGTAAAATGTACATTTGCTGATATTTTTTCCCCTTGGACCATTTGCCAATGCACAGTGAGGACATAAAGATAAGATTAAAAAAAAAAAAAAAAAGAATAGAAAGAGGCAGACCAAAATTATGGCAGTACCACTGGGTAGGAAAGACAAAATTAAAGTTCAAGCTACCAATGCTGCCAGCATTTGAGAAGCCAAGATTCTGGACAAAAGAGAAAACAAGAAACTGGACATAACATTCTGAGCATTTGCTCTTAAAAATTAAAGCTCAAGGTTTGCCAAATCATCTTACTCCCTGATTAGATTGAGGTAATCTGTCAGTGCTCAAAGAAGAAAATTAGGTCATTTCTGAACAAGATAACATCATCCAATGCGCCACAGTTCTTCATACAAAGTGTTCAACATTGAATCCAAAATTACTAAATGTGTCAGGAAACAGAGCCAAATCACCCAATGGAAAAAAAGACCATAGTAAGAAACCTACAGGTAATTTTGCTATTGAAGTTATCAGACCAGGATTTTAGAATAAGTATGCTTATGATGCTCAAAAATATATAACAAGGCAGAGAATTTTAGTAGAAGACTGAGATTTATAAAGACAGTCAAATGACAGTTCTAGGACTGAAAATAAAATAAGATTGCTTTAACAGAAAATAAGACACAGCAGAAAAGGGATTAGTAAATTGGCACATAGGTCAGTATCAAATACTCAGTTTGAAGAACAGAGAACTAAAACAGATAGAACATACAGGAAACAGCATAAGAGATATATGTGATAAGCTGAAAATATTTAACACATACAGGTGAAGTCTCAAAATGGAGGGAAAATGGCTGAATCAATGTCTGAAGAAATACTAGCTGAGATTATAAAACTGACAAATGATAGTAAGCCATAAATTAAAAAACTCTATAAATCTGAAGCAGAATAAACACAAAGAAAACATACGTAGGTCCATCATAGTAAAACTGCTGGAAACTAAAAACAAGAAGACAGTGAAAAGCATCCAGAGGGAAATAAGACATACTACTTTCAAAGGAGCAATAATAAGACTTACAGATGACTTTTCAGTAGAAATAATGAAAAGCAGAAAGCAATAGAATATAATCTTTAAAGGACTGAAAAATAATAACTACCAATCTAAAATTCTATGCCAAGTGGAAATACTCATCAAAAATAAGATGAAATAAATATATTTTTAGACAAATAAATACAGAGAAAATTTATTACCAGCCAAACTATGTTAAAAGAAATTCTAAAGCAAGTTCCTCAGGCAGAAGAAAGAGTATCCTAAATGGAAGCATTAATTCAGGAATAAAATGAAAAGAACTGTGAGAAAGGTATATGACAATAATATCACAAAGATTGAGGGGGGTAAATGAAGCTAAAATTTTGTACAATTTTTGCATTGTCCAGGAAGTGATAATAGTTCAATTTAAGGGAAACTTTAATAAGTCAATAATGCATATTTAAATCTGTAATGATAACCACTAAAATTAATGAAACAAATTGTATATGCACAGAGAAGAGAAAACATACTAATTTTAAAATAATTAGCACAATAAAGAATCCTAAAAAGGCAAATAAAGGAACAAAAATAATAAGTCAAATAGAAAGTAAATAGATAGCATATTTTAACTTAAATATATCAGGGCGACTAAGTATTGTAATTAAATTTAAGTGGACTAAATATTGCAATTGAAAATCTACGCTCGTCAGACAATAAAAAAGAAAATAAAACCAACTATAAGCTGCTTATAAAAGACAAACCTTAAATAAAAAGACACAGAAAACTGATACACTATTACATAAGGTAGTCTTGAAAGTAAGATGCATAGAGATAAAACTGGGCATGTCAAAAAAAGAAAAATATTGATTGAAAAGCAAGATATGATAAGTTTATATGCAACTAATAAGATCAAAAGATAAAAAGTGGTAACTAACAAAACTAAAACAAATAAAAATTCCTAATCATAGAGTTTTAAAAACATATCTCTTGGTAGCTGATTTAAAAAAAAAAAAAAAGATAGGCAGAAAAACAGAAGAAAAGAAAATTCTAGGTGCAGATAGTTTCATATCCAAATTTTAATCAATTAAGGAAAAATTAACATAAATGTTACAAAATCTTTCAAAGTAGAAAAAATCTAATTTATTTTATAAAGTCAGCATATTTTTGATACCAAAACCTGACAAGCACATGATAATAAAATTATAGGCTGATTTCTCTCACAAGCGTAACTGCAAAAATCTTAGCCAAAATATTAGCGAATTTTCTACAGTGATCAAGTTTTAGTTTTAGATGAAGAAAAAAATGTATATCTATTTTAGAGTTATGTGGTAGAGTGAGCATTCTATCAACCTGATGAAAGGTAAATAGATATTTTGACATAGCTCATTAACATATTTCATTCCTCACCATATTTGTGTAAGCTCTTGTTTTCATCTGGATAGGTTTGTAAAGGTTGTATTCCCAGCTGCAAGAGGTGAATAACGAACAAAAGTCATATTGTAGATTGGAAAATAAAAAATACTGGACACAGCCCAAGAAGTGCACTAGTTTCATTGTCCCTGTACATTAATTCAAACCAGAGAAAAGTGCTTGTTCATTCAGGAATCAAAATTCATCTTCCTGACTTCACTGGTGATCAGACCTTATCGTTATTGATGTTTTCTTACCTTCCTACACTTGTTGCCATGTTGGTAACAGTCTCACAAATGCTCAGAAAAATGCAGCTTTTATTTCTCAGAGCCTACCCTGTTGAGATATGGGATGGATAATTAAGAAGAGTCCTGTCCAGAACCTGGAGCCACTCAGAAGTACTGGGGTATTTCCTTACTCTACCTAAGGCTCATGATTCATGCTTCCTTGACTATTAAAGGGGTTTGTCTGCCTCACATGACACACTTCTGGAACCTCTCAATATTCACGGGAGAAAGTTACTGCCTCCTCACCATCCCACAATAATATAAAGAAAAGGCACTGGCTTTGGAGTGAGTCATAGTTGAGTGTAACTATGAGATCAATCACATCCACATCGCAGCTATGCAATGTTGGACTCCCTCCAAGCCTCTCTTGTACACTGAGTAAAACTGAATTTAATCCATCAGACATTAAGGGAAGACCTTGCCTATATTAGAAATTGTGCTCAATACTGGAGATGAAAAGTAAAATAAGAAAAGGTACAGTTTCTACCTTCAATGGTAATCATCTGTAAAATGGGCATAAATACCACTCTCCTCACAATATATTTTTTCTTTTTTAGAATTAAAAAAATGTAGTACTGTTTAAAAGAACATAGTGCAGTTTGTACACATGGTTAGTGTTCAGTGTTAGTTCCCTTCTATCTTTTCTATATTGCCAATCTGTCCTTCTAGGCTATGTTCTTTTGAGTCAGCTTTCTTCTCTTTTTCTTTTTCTGCCTCACTGCACTTCTTTTGCCCTGCTAGCAAAAAGGGAAAAACAATAAGACTCAACTATATCCATGCAGCAGGATGCACAAGTTTTGCTGCAATAATAAACAACTTGAAAACTTTAGTGGATTTACTGTGTAAAAAACCACCTCAGAACTTTGCAGTTTAAAACCACTACCACATTTATTTTGCTCACAGATCTGTAATCTGGGTAAAGCTTGGTGGGGGCAACTTGTCTCTGCTCCCCTCAGCACCAGTTGTGGTTCCTTAAAGTCTGGGACTGGACTCATCTGAAGGCTAACTCTCTCATTTGCCTGGTGGTTCATATTGGCTATCTGTTGGGACCTCAGCTGGAAATGTATCTGGAACACCTACACATGACCTTTCCACGTCACTTCTTGGCTTCTTCACTGCTTGGAACTGGATTCCATGAATAAGTACCTCATGAGGAACAGGCAGAAGCTGTATTGCGTTTTATGACTTAGACTCAGTCACATAGCGTCACTTCTGCCATAGTCACAGGCCTATTAGGATTTATGGGACAGAACATAGACCCCAATTCTTGATGGAAGAGTGCCAATCACAATGTAAGAAGAGCATGTAGAATGGAACATATTAATGCTTCCATCTTTGGAAAAAACAATCTACCACAGGTCTTAAACAACAAATATTTAACTTTATGGAAGTCTCTAACCATCATATTTACCTGCGGGCACAGTCTGATGGAGTTCCATTTTGACATATGCTACTGTAATTGGTGAGGCAGGTAAAAAGAATGTAGGGTTTGTGGTGAGTCTTCTACCCCAAAAGTGATAAATGTCACTTTATCTTACAATACATTGCCCAAAAAAGTCACATGGCTGAGCCTAAAGTTCAAAGGGGGCATAAAAGGGCAATCCTACCATACGCTTGGAAGGAGAGGTGAACTAGAATATTTATGACAGTCCTAATGACTAACACATCCACCAAACAGGATTGTTTTGAGGGCTCAGTGGGATAAAGAACATGATGTGCTTAGTACAATCCTAAACAACTGAACATCTTCAATAAATCGTAGTTATTATAACTCATTACTAACTACTTAGTTTGTAAAATGGCCTGATGTTTTTCTAGTCATCCTTTCAAACACTGTGGATGAGTCTTACGGCTCCTACTATCCTTCCCTGCAAAAGCTGGAGTCAGAGTTTAGGATATACGATTGATAGCTTTCACAAGCTTAGGTACCTCTCAAAAAACTTTGTAATTTCACTGAGATTCAGAAAAGGGGTGCACTGTGGTGATGATGAAAATGGGTGCTCAGGGGCCTGGAGAAGGAAGAACTTGCACAGTTTTTATAGGGACCCAGAATTTAAACCCTTATCTTCTATTATTGTCACTGATGTAGTGGTATCAAAGGGAGACAGTTGGGTAATCGGCATTAGCTTTTAAACAAAACAACGAGACAGACTCAGCAGGAAGCAGACTTAGTCTTGGAAGAGGGAGCACGAAACTTCAAAAGATCTCCATATACAAAGAATGATGTTCCCATGAAAATGTCTCTCCAGAAATATCATTTGTCTTTCCCCTTGCAAAGTAAAATAGTCTGCACTAGTGACCTCTCTTCTCAATCTGTCCTTTGTCCTAACTTTGATGTTGTCTTAGGGTGGGTCCTCTGCAGAAGTAAAACATGCGAAGCATATAAATATTATGTAGAGAGAGATTTATATCAAGGAAATGGCTCACAAGGTTGTAGAGGCTGGAAAACCCAAGTCTGTGGGTCAGCCTGGAGGCTTCTTCTGACTCATGTAGCTACAGGAGCTGGCCAACCCAAGATCGGCAGGGTGGACAACAGGCCTCTGGCTCACAGGCTGTGGAGGCCGACAAATCCTCCACAGGATTTGTAAGCTGCTAGCTCAAGTCCCAAAACCCAGAGGACAGATGAATAGGAGCCAGCTACAGGAGCCAGAGCTAGCAAAAGCCAGCAAGTTTTGCCGGAAGGTCTGCCTATACTGGATGCAGGCCATATCCCCAAGGAAATTCCCTTCCAGCTGATTGGCTGCTCATAACAGACCTTGACATGGAGATGGTTATATCAGATCTCTTTATGGAAGAGATTACATCATTACCTAGCTGCCAAACTGCATATTAACTGCCAAACCACTTCAGAGTCATGTCCCAGCCAAGATGACATGCAACCTTAACCATCACAGTCCACACCTTCTCAACTTGGCACGTGTGCACATCTCCCTAAACCATACACAATCTCTAAATAAAGATAAAGTCCTACTTGCATCTAACATGGTACAACTCACATGGGTATAACCGAAAATACAATAGCTCTTTTTACATCTTATATCTTACAAGTGAAGAAAACAAAAATATTTGATGCACACGTACAAGGAAGAAAAATTCCTTAAAATTACAGTCCTTGTTTCTGCAACTGGTCACAGCTGGCGTTTAGAACTACCCTCTTCCATATTCCTTTCATGCCCAGCAAGCACCTCAGCTGGTTGTGGTTCTTTGTCTGGTTGAGTGAACCAAACCTTCATTCCTGAAGGGTCTGAGCCATTAGTAGTCATGTCAGAATTGGGTTGCTGTGGTTTTCAATTGATTTTAATCACAGGGCATTGTAGTACTAGGAAACGTCCTAAGGGATCTCCTGTATCCCAGATATACTTTTCTTTACCTCCTTTATGTAATATAAACCTGATTTCCTTTTGGTAGTCAGGATCAATCACACCAGACAATAGAGTAACTCCCTTCTTTGCCTGTTGGTCCAGAGGCGTGAGGAGCCCAAAGTGGGCAAGTGGCATTCTTAGCTTCCAGTTTGATGAAATCAGTATTGTGTCTCCAGGTGGAAGCATTACTCCCTTTGGAACTAAGGCCTCTAGACCCTCAGAGCTTAGGGTTGTAGGGAGAGGAAGTAAAACATTTAGTGAGTGAGTCACTAGGGGTACTAGTGAGTGGTGCCACTCCCATTTCCACCCCTTGATTCCCGAACTCATGAATCCTGACTATGGGAGAAACATCTCTATGTATCAGACACTTCTTTAGACATATACAGCCTCCTGGGGTGCACCAACCCTGCAAGGTATTGCCACCTAGGTGGCACCATAATTGTGTCTTTAGAAGACCATTTCATTGTTCTATCAAGCCAAGTGCTTCAGGATGATGGGGAACATGGTAAGATCAGTGAATTCCAAGAGCATGGGCCCATTGCCATACTTCTTTTCCTGTGAAATGAGTCCCTTGATCAAAGATGATGTTGTGTGGGATACCATGACAGTGGGTAAGGCATTCTGTAAGTCCACAGATGGTAGTTTTGGCAGAAGCATTGCATTCAGGGAAGGAAAATCCATATCCAGAGTAAATGTCTATTCCAGTAAGAACAAAATGCTACCCTGTCCATGACGGAAGTGGTCCAATGTAATCAGCCTGCCACCATGGCACTGGCTGATCACCTTGAGGAATGGTGCCATATCGAGGACTGTGTTGGTCTCTGCTGCTGGCAGATTGGACACTCAGCAGTGGCTGTAGCCAAGTCAGCCTTGGTGAGTAGAAGTCCATGTTACTGGGTCCATGTATAACCTCCATCCCTGTCACCATTGCCACTTTGTTCATGAGCCCATCAGGCAATGACAAGAGTGGCTGGGGAAAGAGAATGATTGATTTCTACAGGACACATCATCCTGTCCACTTCATTGTTAAAATCCTCCTCTGCTGAGGTCACTCTTTGGTGAGCATTCACATGAGACACAAATATCTTCACTTCTATGGCCCATTCAGAGAGGTCTATCCACATCTCTTCCCCATACCTCCTCATCACCAATTTCCCAATCCTGTTCCTTCCAAGTCCCTGACCATCCAGCCAAACCATTGGTGAGAGCCCATGAATCACACATCTGGCCATTTCTCCTTCTAAGGAAAGTGAACAACCAGGTACAATGCTCGAAGTTCTTCCCATTGGGAGGATTTCCCTTCACCACTGTCCTTTAGGGAAGACCCAGAGAGAGGCTGTAGTGCTGCCACTGTCTGCTTTCATGTGGTGCCTGCATATTGTGCTGAATTATCTGTAAACCAGGCATAAGTTTTGCCTTCTGAGTCAACTGGTCATAAGGAACTCCCATGAGGCCATAGGTGCAGACTAGACACCTAATGTGAGAAGAATGGATACCACAGGTATTTGGGCTACTTCCTCATGCAACTTACTTGTGCCTTTGGGTCCTGCTCTGGCCTGATCGTGTATATACCACTTCCATTTAATGAAGGAGTGCTGCTGTGCAATTCTGACTTTATGATTTTGTAGGTCAGACAACACCCAATTCATGGTGGGAAGCTCAGGCCACATGGTGACTCAGTCATCCATGGTTAAGCGTTCAGTCTCTACTAAGGCTCAGTAACAAGCCAAAAGCTGTATCTCAAAAGGAGAGTATTTGTCTGCAGAGAATGGCAGGGCTTTGCTCTAAAATCCTAAGGGTCTGTGCATCAATAGTGGCCAGTCAAAGACTCCAAACAGTATCTTTGTCTGCCACTACTACTTCAAGATCCATTGGATCAGCCAGATTACATGGCCCAAGTAGCAGAGCCTCTTGCATGGCACCCTGAACTTGTTGAAGAGCCTTCTCCTGGTCTTGCCACCACTCAAAACTAGCAGCTTTTTGAGTCACTTGATAAATGGGCCACAGTACCACACCCAAATGAGGGATATGTTGCCTCCAAAATCCAAAGTGGCCTACTAGGCCTTTTTCTTCCTTTTTAGTTGTGAAAGGGGCCCAATGCAACAACTTATCCTTCACTTTAGAAGAATTATCTTGACATGCTCCACACCACTGGACCGCCAGAAATTTCACTGAGGCAGAAGGCACCTGAATTTTTATCAGATTAATTTCCCACCCTCTAGCATGCAAATGTTTTACCAATAAGTCCAGAGTTGTTGACACCTCTTCCTTACTAGGTCCAATTAGCATGATATCATTAATGTAATGGACCAGTGTGACTTTTTTGGAAGGGAAAGGTAATCAAGTTCCCTGTGGACTAAATTATGCTACAGGGCTGGAGGGCTTATATACCTTTGAGGTAGGACAGTGAAGGTATATTGCTGGCCTTGCCATCTGAAGGCAAACTGCTTCTTCCGGTTCTTCAAAACAAGTATGGAGAAAAAGCCACTAGCAAGATCAATAGCTGCATCCCAGTTATCAGATGTATTAATTTACTCAAGCAATGACACCACATCTAGAACAGCAGCTGCAATTGTAGTCACCACAAGGTTAGTTTTTTGTAAATCCATTGTCATTCTCCAAGAGTCATCTATTTTTTGCACAGGACAAATAGGCAAGTTGAATGGGGTCATGGTAGGAATCACCACCCCTGCATCCTTCAAGTCCTTGATGGTGGAAGTAATCTCTGCAATCCCTCCAGGAATGCACTGTTGCTTTTTGTTTACTATCTTCCTAGGTAGGGGCAGCTCTAATGGCTTCCACTTAGCTTTTCCTACCATAATATCCCTTACTCCACTTGTCAGGGATCCAACATGGGGTTCTGCTAGTTGCTGAATATATCTATTCCAATTACACATTCTGGAATTGGGGAAATCACTACAAGGTGAGTTCAGGGACACACTGGATCCACTGTGAGCCAAACCTGAGCTAACACTCCATTAATAACCTGATCTCCATATGCCCCCACTCTGACTGGTGGGCCACAGTGACATTTTGGGTCTCACGGAATTAGTGTCATCTCAGAGCCAGTTCTATATATTGAACAATATCGTTAATATCACACACAAGCAAAATTTTGCTGAAGATCATTCAATGATATGCAGCAGTATATCAACAGGGAACTGCCAGAAATTCAGGCCAGTTTCAGAAGAGGATGTGGAACCAGGGATATCAATGCTGATGTCAGATGGATCCTGGCTGAAACCAGAGAATACCAGAAGGATGCTTACCTGTGTTTTATTGACTATGCAAAGGCATTCGACTGTGTGGATCATAACAAAGTATGGATAACATTGCAAAGAATGGGAATTCCAGAACACTTAATTGTGCTCATGACGAACCTTTACATAGATCAAGAGGTGGTTGTTCAGACAGAACAAGGGGATACTGATTGGTTTAAAGTCAGGAAAGGTGTGTGTCAGGATTGTATTCTTTCACCATACCTCTTCGATCTGTATGCTGAGCAAATAATATGAGAAGCCGGACTATATGAAGAAGAACAGGGCATCAGGATTGGAGGAAGACTCATTAACAACCTGCATTATGCAGATGACATAACCTTGCTTGCTGAAAGTGAAGAGGACTTGAAACACTTACTAATGAAGATCAAAGACCACAGCCTTCAGTATGGATTACACCTCAACATAAAAAAAAAAAAAAAAAATCCTCACAACTGGACCAATCAGCAACATCATGATAAATGGAGAAAAGATTGAAGTTGTCAAGGATCCCATTTTACTTGGATCCACAACCAACACTCACGGAAGCAGCAGTCAAGAAATCAAAAGATGCATTGCATTGGGCAAATCTGCTGCAAAGGACCTCTTTAAAATGTTGAAGAGCAAAGATGTCACCTTGAAGACTAAGGTGCGCCTGACCCAAGCCATGGTATTTTCAATCACATTACATGCATGTGAAAGCTGGACAATGAACAAGGAAGACCAAAGAAGAATTGACGCCTTTGAATTTTGGTGTTGGAGAAGAATATTGAATATACCATGGACTGCCAAAAGAATGAACAAATCTGTCTTGGAAGAAGTACAACCAGAACACTCCTTAGAATCAAGGATGGTGACACTGCATCTTACATACTTTGGACATGTTGTCAGGAGGGATGAGTTCCTGGAGAAGGACATCATGCTTGGCGGAGTACAGGGTCAGCGGAAAAGAGGAAGACCCTCAACGAGGTGGGTTGACACAATGGCTGCAACAATGAGCTCAAGCATGGCAACAATTGTAAGGATGGCTCAGGACCAGGCAGTGTTTCGTTCTGTTTTGCATAGGGTCGCTGTGAGTCGGAACCGGCTTGACGGCACCTAACAAAAACAACAGAGCCAGTATCCTGTAATCCCTGAAAAGTCTGCCTATTTCCTTTTCTCCAGTGAACAGTCACTCTCGTAAAAGGCTGTGGGTTGCTTTGGGGAAGGTTGAGAGAAAGATTAACAGCATAAACTTTTGGCAGTATAGTGGGGTCCTTCCTCAAGGGGACTCCTTCATAAAATGGATCATGGGTGGATCTGTACACCAGGCCAAGTTTGGAATTTGATTGGAGGACTGTGATTCTCAATTCTGGCAATTCAAGTTAGAATGCTGTTCCCTTGACCTAGAATTGTTCTGCTTGTACAGATGAAGTAAATATTTAGTAGATTTCCCAACTATTTCACTCCTAGGGACACCATAACTAAGTAACCAATGCCAAAAGTCCATACAAGTCAGACTGTTCTGATTACTGCTTTGACTCTGCTGTCATTATGGTAACCATGCCCACCTTGTCTTTGTTGATTAAGAGCCTCTACTTGACCCCTGCCACCATGGGGTCCAATCAGCCCATTGTAGTTAGGTGTCTTAATTCAGTTAAGGCAGTTCCCATTGTCAAATTTGACTTACATAAAATAGCAATCACAGCAATCTTCAAGTATGCTGGGGATCACTTCCGAATTCATTCCTCACAGTTGTGGTAAAAGATGTGTCCTTTGGGCACTCCATGTATGGGCCTGTGAGTCTAACCTAATAAATCCACTCTAACATGCCAATTTTGCTAAGCCTTTGGATGCTCTCTTCTACAGTATACCAAAGCAAGTTTCGAACTTCAGTATGATTTCGTGTGGGCCACCACTTAATCCATGCTTCAGCAATCCAACCAAATAAACTATTAGATCCTTTCCTTTCCTAACCTCTTGAGTTGAAACATTGAATGAAGGATCTGTGCTTCTTGTTGTTGTTGTTATGTGCCGTTGAGTTGGTTCTGACTCATAGCAACCCTATGCACAATAGAATGAAACACTGCCCAGTCTTGTGCCATCCTCACAATTTTGCTATGCTTGAGCCCATTGTTACAGACACTGTGTCAATCCATCTAATTGAGGGTCTTCCTCTTTCTCGATGACCCTCTACCTTACCAAGCATAATATCCTTCTCCAGGAACTGATATCTCCTGATAACATGTCCAAAGTATGTGAGATGTAGTCTCGCCATCCTTGCTTCTAAGGAGCATTCTGGTTGTTCTTCTTCCAAGACAGGTTTGTTCATTCTTTTGGCAGTCCATGGTATATTCAATATTCTTCACCAGCACCACAACTCAAAGGCATCAATTCTTCTTTGGTCTTCCTTATTCATTATCCAGCTTTCGCATGCATATGAGGTGATTGAAAACACCATGACTTGGGTCAGGCTCACCTTAGCCCTCAAGGTGACGTCTTTGCTTTCCAACACTTTAAAGAGGTCTTTTGCAGCCAATTTGCCCAATGCAATGAGTCTTTTAATTTCTTGACTCCTGCTTCCAAGGGTGTTGATTGTGGATCCAAGTAAAATGAAATCCTTGACAACCTCAGTTTTTTCTCTGTTTATTATGATGTTGCTTATTGGTCCAGTTGTAAGGATTTTTGTTTTCTTTGTGTTGAGGTGTAATCCATACTGAAGGCTGTGGTCTTTGATCTTCAACAGTAAGTGTTTCAAGTCCTCTTCACTTTCATAACCCCTTGAGCTGAAACACTGAATGAAAAGCCTGTGCTTAGTGGGCCCATATCAATAAACTCAGACTGATCCATCTTTATGTTCCTTGCACTGCTCTCCCACACTCTTAATAGCCATTCCCACACATATTCCCTAACATCCTGTTTGTACACATTAGAAAACTAAAGAAGTTCTTTTGGACTGTAGCATACCTTCTCTTGGGTCACACTTTGTACTTCACCTTTTGGGGCTCACTGGAACTTCATTCTAGTTATAGGCCTAGAAGCAAAAAATGGGTGGTGGAAATGTGTTCTGAGAACATTGAGCAATGTCTGGTAAGGCACCTGGCTCAAGTGATGCTCCAGCCGATAACTCAGACAAAGGTTCTTCAGACACAGCTGGATTAATCTCATCAGATGGGGGCAGAGGGGATAATGGTTTTACTGAGGAGGTTGGCTTAGCAGACATAGATGGAGTACTCTCATCATACGGGAGTGAGAGGACTGGTTCTCTTGGCAGGAGTGATTCAACAGAATTCAGGGGTTCAGTGTCCCCAGCTTCCTGATTATCTGCCCATTTGTCCTCATCCTAAGTTTCAGGATCCCATTTCTTCCCAATCAATGCCCTCACTTTAACTTCAGATGCCATTAGAGTTTGGGACTTGGCATTGTAATTTAGACACTCTTATGATAAGACTTTGGATGTGGTTTTCTACAGTATCATCTCTGTTACTGCAAGAAATAAGGCTTTCTTTCCAAGCACAAATGGAAGCTTTGAGGTCATTTATACAGTGCTTGAGCTGTGACTCTGAAGCCCTGAGTTTTATTTCACTACTTTGTCTAGAGAAAGCGAGACTGACTAGAGTTTCCTAATATTTCTCATTATGATGAAATTATAGGAAGGTATCAAACATGTGATCACCTAGACCCTTGCCTCTTACCAATACCTGACTTTTGTTGGTGATATTTTGTGTATTTCTTTCACTACCTCATGCCGTGGATTAGCAGTGCCCTCTTCACTACTGGAAGCAGAATCATCAACATCTTTAAGACTAACCAGAATTGAGAACCAATTCAGAAAATTCATCCTTACAATTTTGTTTCTTTAGAGGCACTCTCAGTACCAAATGTCTTAGGCTGGGTTCTCTAGAGAAGCAAAACTAGCAAAGCATATAAATATATATAGAAAGAGATTTATATCAATGAAATGGCTCATGTGATTATAGAGCCTGGAAGGTCCCAGGTCTGTGGTTCAGGCTGGAGGCTTCTCCTGACTCATGTAGCTGCAGGAGCTGGCAAACCCAAGATCAGCAGGCCAGACAGCAGGCCTCTGGCTCACAGGCTGCAGAGGCTGATGGATTTCAGGATCGACAGGTAAGCTGCTAGCTCAAGTTCAAAAACACAGAGGTCAGATGAACAGGAGCCAGCTACAGGATCCAGAGTAAGCAAAAGTCAGCAAGCTTTGCCAGAAAGTCCACCTGTATTGGATGCAGGCCACATTCCCAAAGAAACCCCCTTCCAACTGCTTGGCTGGCCATAACAGATCTCTTCATGGAGGTGATTATGTTATATCACATCTCATTATGGAGGTGATTACGTCATTACATAGCTGCCAAACTACATCTTAACTGCCAAACCACTTGCAAATTATGGCCCAGCCAAGTTGACACACAATCTTAACCATCCACAGATGGTTGAAAAGGTGGGGAGTAGGCAAGTCTGTCTTCAAATCTCAGCTCACAATTTACTACCTTAGCAATCTTTGAGCAAGTTACCTAAAGTCTTTGAGCTTGATTTCTCATCTGTGCAAATCAGAATGAAAGTGACTTAACGCTTTTAAAGACAATTTATATAATAAATCTTTTGGTATGATCCCTAGGTCAGAATACACTGAAATGTTACCTCTGATTTTCACTATCCAAATCCTTAGATTTGTGAGATGCACTTGAACAATGATGCCCTCTTCCCCTCTTCTTACTCTTCTTTTTTCCTCTTTTTTCTCATTACATTTATTGTTAATGTCCATCCTGGTTTATGACTCCTAAAAAAATGGTGGATTGGGATCCAGGTTTTGTTCATCTTACTTTTTCATGTAAAAGAGCCAATTCTCAGGCTGGCTGTTATTATATTGATATTGCAAATTTCAGACCAACTCTAGGGAGTAAATTATTCTTTTTTTTTTCCTGCTCAAATTTATTCTTTCTCTTGAATAATTTGCACCAAATGAGAGTTATCATTCTCTAAAAGAATCAAAAAATTCATCTGTAAACTTCTTTTAGCTGTGGAGACAATTTGACTCTTAAAATTTTCGATCTCTGTGATGTTTATTGCTCAATACGCCTTTTTATTTCTTTAACCTTTTTGATAATTTCTCCAAAATTCTTTCATTTCACTAATATTCTTAAATTTTATTAACAAGGAATATATTTATAGTATTCTCTTATCTTTTTTTTAAACCAAAATCCCTACCACAGTGATTTTTATAGGACCTATTTCATTTTTAATATTGATTATTTAGCTTTTCTCTACTCACTGGTTATATTTTTAAAAGACTTTTCCATTTCGTTGTTTTTCAAAAAAATAGGACTTCAATTTAAATATCATTAAAAAAATTCTAAAATCAGTATTTTCTACTTTCACATTATCATTTCTTTTTTTCAGCTCTCCTTCCAAAAAAACCAAACTCGCTGCCGTTGAGTTGATTCTGGCTCATAGCCACCCTATAGGGCAGAGTAAAATTGCCCCATAGGGTTTTCAAGGCTGTTATCTTTACAGAAACTGACTTTATAGAAATCTTTTTCCTAATGAGTGGCTGGTGGGTTTGAACCACCAGCCTTCCAGTTAGCAGCTGAGGGCTTAACCACTGAGAAACCAGGGGTCCTCCTGTAAAGATTACAGCCTTGGAAACCCTAAGGGGCAGTTCTACTCTGTCCTATAGGGTCACTATGAGTCAAAATCGACTTGATTGAAGGGAATGGGTTTGGCTCGCTTTTGGTTTAGATCTGCTTTTGTTTTCCTTGCATTTCCCCACTTTCTCTTTGCCATCCGTTTATTTTATACTTGTTTTTGGAGCCCTGGTGGTGTAGTGGCTAAGAGCTCGGCTGCTAACCAAAAGGTCGGCAGTTCAAATCCACCAGCCCCTCCTTAGAAACCCTACGGGACAGTTCTATTTTGTCCTATAAGGTTGCTATGAGCTGGAATCGACTTGACGGAATTGGGTTTGATTTTTTTTTTTTTTTTTTGGTTTTTGATACATTTTAAATGGTCTCTAAAAAGCAGCAACATATTGTTCAATGCTGTCTGTTTCTTTTTATCTACTCTAGAAGTCTTTTCCTTTAATTGGGGCAGCTTAACCTATAAATGTGGAGTGTCTTAACTGAAATATTTGCTTGCTTCAACTGTCTGAATTTCTGCTTTCTGTTTATGCTTTTTTGTGGTTTATTTTATGTCTTTCATTGTTTGGTCTATGTTTTATCTTCTTTATTAATTTACTCAACTAAAGCGCATTGCCTCCTATGTGGCAGGCACTATGCTACCCTTTGAGGACAAAAATAAAGGGAAAAAAACAGCCCCAGTCCCTGCTGTTTTGAAACTTACAGATTAGTGCATGAAACAGATATTAATCAAATAATTGCACTAATTAAACTATGATTATACACTGACAAATGCTGTGAAAGAAAGGATTGCCGTTATATGGGAGTGTATGACAAGAGCTGCCTTATTAATGAAAGTCTTGGGAAATTCCCCAATAAAGTACATTTGACCTGATATATGAAGGGAGGGTGGCAATCTTAGTGGAAGCATTTCATCCAGAAGGAATAGTAGATAAAAAGGATCTGTGTTAGGAGAAAGAATTTGAAAATCCTAAAAAACAAACCGATAGCAACATGAAACAAAACACACCTTAGTTGGAGCCTAGAGAGCAAAAGTGATCTTGCTGTGAGGTGAGGTTTTGGGGGTCAGAACAGCATTTGTCAATTCTTGTCTCTTTAGTTCTCAAAGTTAGAAACAAAACTAGACATTCTGATTCTTCCACATGAAGAATCAGTGAGTGTTTTCTTCTCATTTCATACTTCTCAGTCTTAAAATATAATTTTGGATTTGGAACACCAGATTCTGTTTATTAAATTGTTCTTTTGTGTATCATATATCTTCCATGTCAAGAATTTTAATTGACACTTGCATCCAGTTTTGAAACCATGTTTTTAACTTAATTTAGGCTACTCTCAATGACTGATGGCAACGGGTTTTTCTCAATAACTCGTTGTTTACCTGCTTTCCTGCTCATAAACAGCCCCCCCCCTTTTTTAACCACAAGCCCACCATACTTGACTTATTAACTTTGGTTATCTTCTTATCTGTTAGAACAGGTATGTGTCTTCAACCAATTCTTTCAAAAGGGTGTGTGGTGATATATTTTCTGAATCTGCTCCTATCATGGAATGTCTTACTGATGTTGGCTTCACATATGAGCAACAACTTGGCTGGTTATAAAATTTTTGGTCCACAACTATTTTTCCTCAAAACTCTGTAAGATTACTTCATATTCTTTCAGCATTTAGCATTACAGAGGAGAAGCCTCAGGCTAGCTTGATTGTTGTTTCTCTGTAGTTAATGTCTTTTGTTCTGTTTTGTTTTTGTTTTCAGCCTGGATGCTTCTATGATTGTTCTTTGCTGATGATTTTCAAATATTTACAGGAAAGTTTTTGGCATGGTTATCTTTTCATTGAAGTCTCTGGGAGGTGCAAGTGGTTAAAGAGCTCAGCTACCAGCTGAAAGGTTGGTGTTTGAACCCACCCAGAGGCACCTTGGAAGATAGACCTGGCGATCTGTTTTCTGAAAGGTCACAGCCTTTAAAACCCTATGGAGCAATTCTACTCTGCACACGTGGGGTCACCATCAGTCGAAATCAACCCGATGGCAACTAACAACAATCCAGATATAAAAGCAGTTGTACTGAGTGAAATTCCTACCAGATTGTAGAAATCCATTTTTCTGCTTTTATTATTTTGATTGTGGTGAGTTTTCAACTACTGTGCTTTCATGGGGATTTTAGTAGAAATTTGGGACAGGCTGGGTTGACAGCTGGCCAGCTTCCATTTTAATCTGGAGGATAGAATTACATTTATTGACTCTTCCATTTCTCAGAGGATACATTCTCTCTCTCTTTTCTTTTTTCTTTTTATATAACTTTTTTCAAAAACCCATCTTTAAGTCTAGGGTGTATGTCTATACCCAGTGTCCCCACACAGTTGCTTTTCCCGATTATCTGTCAAATCCATATTGATATCAGTGTTTCCCGTCTTGCCCCCAATTAAGTCTGAAGTAGCTATTTTCTTTGTTTCTCCCTTGACTTTTTGTGAGATGATGTTGTCAAAAAGAAAGTTACAATAATGTATAATGCTCTGCTTTGTGCAATAGAGACTCTCAGAAGACATAAGAAACGGAGTCCTCACAACCCCAAGTCCTGGGCCATCTTTGTATTGCTTGAAGGAGAGCATCATTAATTTTCTACCTTTGGCCAGATGGTTGGTGCTATAGTTCTATGGCAATATAACATTTCCTCTTTCTTTTTCTCTTTCATTCCATCCTACTTCAGCTTCTAAATTTCCTTATGATTCAATGCTATCCAGACATAATCCATTATTTTACTTTTCTATATTTTTATTTCTTTTACTTAAACTTAGAGTTGTCGTGTTTCATCCTTGGGCCCCACCCTACCAAGCTTCATTAACACCTATGAAATTTCATTTAACAATTTTGTGCTTTCCTCCTCCTTTTGATTGATTTTTGTCCTGAATGTGTTGGCATGTACATACAGGGGGCTATGAGACATATTCCTGAACATATTTTTATGCAGGAATTCCTGTTTGACACTTCATATGATGTTGTTTCTTTCTCTCAGACCAATTGACCTCCGTGACATCTGCTTCTGCAGTTTTTTTCTGTGATTTCCTTCTCTTCTTCTCCTAGAAATCAGCTGTCAGTCCAGGTGCTCTCTTGCCAAACACTTTCTTTCCAACCTTTGTGAAGTTCCTTCAGGCCTGTAGGAATCCTCCATCAACTGATGGGATGGGTGAGTTTTTTCACTGCAACATGGAGAACAAACTGCTACATGATTTCCTTTGCCCTCTCAGGTTGAGGTCATATTTAAGATCTCATATTACTTGTGACCTTGATCTCACCCTGGAAACATCTACTCATCTACTATATGTCTTAGAGTTAAGAAGCCATTTATACACCCTTTTGCGTTGGGATGGAAAAGAAAACAGCTGCCTTATAGAGCTGAAAATAAAGAGAAAACAAGTCAAGGTAAATTAAACTTGAGAAAAATTGCATTATCAATGCAGTGTCTACCTCTGTGCTTATTAGGAAAGACAAGTTTTCCATTTTCTTGCTCTTTCTTTGTGTCCTTATATTGACATCATATTTTTAAATTATCATTAAAGTTTAAATAAAATTTTTATTGTTTTTTCATAACCCCACAAAGATTTTATGAAATATTTAAATAAATGCATCACAAGTTCATTGAGTGGATATGGCATAATTCACTTAAACATGCCCACATATATTGAATATTTATAGCAGGCTTACATTTTTTTTACATTTAATCCTCTTTTTGAAAATAACTGTTTTTTTCCTTTGGATTAGTTCCTTATGAAGCATTTTCAGACATGAAATTACATGGACATTTATGTCTCTTGAAAGGGATTGCCAAATGGATGCAGCCCTGGTGGCACAGTGGGTAAGAGGCTTGGCTACTAATTGAGAAGTCTGTAGTTTGAACCCTCTAGTCACTCTGTGGGAGAAAGATGTGGCAGTGTGCTTCCAAAAAGATTACAGCCTTGGAAATACTATGGAGCAGTTCTACTCTATCCTATAGGGTTGCTGTGAGTCAGAATCGACTTGGTGGCAATGGGTTTGGTTTGGTTTTTGGTATTCCCAAATTGTCTTCTGGAAAGCATTGAGTATTTTTTATCCTGCCATCAACAATGTAAGAGTCGCCATCTAAATCCTCACCAGCTCTAGTTAATCCTTATATTAATGTTTTGCTAATTGGATATGAGAAAATTATATGACGTAAACTTAAATATAACTATCTAATCTGGTATCTTCACTGGCCAGAGAACTGGGAAGGACTCTTTAACATCAACCCTGTGCTGGGACAAGATTTTAAAATGCTACTCCACGTGCTAAGGTAGACCTTGTGCACAGAATCAATGGATATAATTTGGTTCAATTGTCCTGGAAGACAATTTGACAAGGTGCATCAAGAGCTATAATAGATGTTTCTACCTTCTGACTGGGAATTACTTTTCCAGGACTCTCTCCTAACCTGAATGTACAGCATTATTTATAATATTAAAGATTTGAAGTAGCCAAGTGTCCAACAGAAAGAGAATTATTAAATGAGTTATGGCTCAAACATACAATTAAAAAAAAAAAACCCAAACCCATTGCTGTTGAGTCAATTCTGACTCAGAGGGGCCCTACAGGATAGAATAAAACTGCCCTACAGGGTTTCTAGAGAGTGACTGGTGGATTAAAAAAAAAAAAAGCCAACCTTTTGGTTAGCACAGCCTTAGCTCTTAACCACAACGCCACCAGGGATCGAAACATACACTAGACTACCAGAAAGTCATGCATCATGCTTATAAAGAATATTTTAATGACATGGTAAAAGGGAGAGGGGGCAAAATAATGACATTTTAGATGCAATATGAGATCAATTATTAGGAAAATAAATGCAAAAGAAAAGCCTGAAAAACACTATGCCAGAATAGTAAAAATAGGTTGCTGCTGAGTGGTGAGATGATGATTTATATTTTCCTGCCTTTTAACATTTTTTTAAAATGATTCGAAATGCTGTACATCAACAATCAGGAGAAGTAAAAAAAAAAAAAAGAACACAGTACGAAAACACCAACACGTACATATGGAATTTAGAGAAAAGCAAGTTCTAGACTCAGTCTAAACTAAGCACTTCCTTCTCCTTCACCAAACTTCATTCCATTGCATTAGCTACGTGTATCACTTGACAAAAGTCTCTCTAGGAACAAGCATGCTGTCTACCTCATTTGTAGATTTCATCTCCTTCTCTGTCTAGTGTTCAATACAAAATTATCCCTTGTACAAAATTAGTGGTTACTCTTCTTTCATTTATTCATTGATTCAATCATCATGCATCCCTATGCTATACTCTGAAGAAACAAATACAAACAAGAAAAGATTGCTCTCCTTAAGGAGTTTAAGTAAAGTCTAAAAGGGCTGCTAATAAGTTCATAGTTTCAAGAAGAAGATGGTAACAAAGAGTAATTTCTTGGCTCACTCATAACAGTCAAGTTACTAGAATATCAGTTCCCATTCCCTCCCCTTCATTGCTCTCCGGTATTGCAAGGTCTCAGAAATTCTCCTCGATGATCCCAGCCACGCCAGACTCACCCTTCCTGCTGTTCAGCCCTAGGCTGCCTTCCCTACCCATAGCCACATACTTAGTCCTCATGTCTAGGCCGAGCCTCTCCCAGCCAAGCAAGACTGTTTGTGGCCTCACTACATGCCATTTCTCTACTCTTGGGTCTCTCCTTTTTTTTTCCCTATGATATATGCAAGAAAACCTGGGCTTCTAAATATAGGTAGAGCTGCTCACCCCTGCCTTTGGGACTGGAGCCACCCATTCCTCCATTCTGTCCACAGAAGTAGACCATTTATTTACAAAGCTCTACCCCACCAGTCACTGGAGATTCCTCTTCACTTCTTCCCACCCTTCTCTGCTGGAGGAGTCTCCCCATGACCTTGTCCATTACCCTCAAAATAAGCTCTGTATGGTGACATTTCAGGGAAGCCCATCACTCACAGGAAAATGATCTCCAAAATAGATGGGAGAAATAAAGAGAATCAAGAATGGTAGAGGAGTATAGAAGTATTGATTACCTGGAGAGAAAAGTCTCCATAGTAAGTTCTTTATCCCCATCTGTTTGTTCTCTTTGATTTAACAAATAAACCCCAACAAATGTTGCCCTGTCATAGACTTTCAGTTACACCAACAGGAAAATAAAAATGTATCACCTCATCTGTTTAGAGTTTAGTTCTTTTTCTTCCCACACCCCTATCTCATAGAGTCATAGTTTCTGGACAGAAAAAAGCATCAAGACTATCCAGCAAAATGCCCCATTACATGATTGAACTCTTCGGCAACACCTCACCAAGTGGTCCTTCAGCCTCTACTTGCACACATCCAGGAATGGGGAGCTCATCACCTTACTGAGAAACTTATTCCATCTTTACACAACTCTAGCAGTTAAAATGTTTATCTTCCCCAGTGAGTAAAAATTGTTCCACTGATGCTTCCTTCCCTTGGCCTTAATTCAAGATCTTTATACAAGACAAGTCTCATTCCTCACCTATAAGAAGATCTTCCAATGCTTCTACCCTTCTGATTCATGATATACCCCTTTCATATTTTACTCTCTTGTTAGATCACTATGGAAAAATAAAACTAATCTAATTTTCCTAGCAACGTCTAGGAAATAATGGAAAGAAATCATAAGATAAATTCATTCATTCATTCTATTCACACAACAAACATTTGCTGACTGTTCTCATTACTTCAGGTCCTGTGCAAAGATCTGAGAATAGAGATGGATCAGGTTCACTCTTTGCCCACTAGAAGCTCTCAGTCTATTGTAGTGGGTAACAGTAGGGATACCAGACAGTCTGGTTCGAATTCCTGCTCTTCTACTTGGTATTTGTGTGACCTCTGGCAAATCACTAGGCCTTAATTTACTCAAAAGTGAAATACAGATAATAACAGTTCCTGTCTCATAGGGTTGTTGTGAGGATTAAGTTATGTAACTCATTAAAGGTTCAATAAATCTTAGCTGTCATTATTACGAGGAGCCATGTGAGAATGAAACGTGACTGTTTAGTTTCAATACGGTGGGTGGATTAACCAAAAACGGAATGTGCCTACCTTGCACAGAGGAGGGGTGGTGAGAACCTGGAAGAGCAGGTTACTTTTAGCTGAGTCTGGAGAGAATTAAGAATTAGGCAGGTGAAGAAGTTGAAAAGGGATATCCTAGGCAGTGGGATCAGACTGCGAAGACGTATGGAGCTGTGAGAACCCTAGGGGCATTCAAAGAACTAGAAATAGTCCAGAATCGCTGGAGAACATATGGATTGTGGCATCAGATGAGACCAGGGAGTTACTAGGGGTCATAAAATAGAAAACCTTGTAAGCCAGGCTGGGAGAGTAAACTTTGTCCTACAGGTCATGGAGAACCAATGAAGGATTTCATGCAAAAAGATTACTCTGTGTTTTAAGATTATTTGGGGGGAAGGTGAACTGGAGAACATAGACTGGAGGAAAAATGGATTTCTCAGTAGGAAGGTTAAGCTCATGCTTAGGGTGCCAGTAATGCTAGAGCAAATGACCATGTGTCAGCTGCATGATTTATCCAGAATTTTCCAAGAAGTGAAATGCAGAAAAAAGTCCTTCTAATATCAGTATGCAGTTAAGCTTGGTGTTTTATGGTTAGGTGTTATTTTTATTTATAGATGGCAGTAAGGAAATGGAAGGGCCTAGAGCCCCTAAGGTCCTTGATCCAACTCCAGGGTGTGGGAGAAAATACATTAGACTAGGTGAGGAATAATAAGGGCCAACATTAAGGCAACAGCATTGGAGACAAAGAGAAGAGGCAAGAGTCTCAGTGGAATTCTTTTCCAGAAAATGGCAGAGCAGGGAATATGGCTTATTCAGCTGAAAGTCTTTCACTGACAGGGACAGCATAATTGTCCCTGCAAACTATCTTCCAATGTCATACACATATTCTAAATGCAACTTTATCATTTTCCAGATAATATTTGTTCAAGGTAGTCTCTAAATCCTCATTTATTCATTTTTATTCATTTACTTACCAAATATTATGAAGTTTTTACTATGAACTGAGTAGTGTGTTAGGCCTTGAATATACAGAAGAAAGGTATAGTCCATGAACTCAATAAGTTTATATTGAACAAAAAACAAAATTCATAAAATAATTTTCAGTAGAAACTACTTTTATTCACAGCCAACTCCTTAAAAAAGTTGTCACACATGGTGACTGGTCATACTTCCCATCCACTCTTGAGTCTATTCAATCTCACTTGTTCCTGCAGAATTACCTTTGATAAGGTGGCTAACATCCTTGTCTCAAATCCAACGAACAGCCTTCAGCCAACATTTTATTTGAAATCTCAGAAGCATTCAGCCACCTAACTTCTCGAAACTTTACCTTTCCTTAACCTCTGTAACACCATAATCTCCTCTTTTTACTTGTTTCTGTCTGCTTCTCAGTCTTCTTTGCTGACTCCTCTTTTTGTTGGGGTTTTTTTTTTTTGGGGGGGTTTCTTCCCATCTCGGTCTAACCTCTTTTCCTAGGTGAGTTCATCCACTTCTCCTCGGGTTATTTGCTCAGCGTGCACACCTTTCCTGATTTTAAACCACACAGTATTCCCTTCTTCTGTTCAAAAAACTGCCTCATGGCCTATGTACAGGTTCCTCATGAGCACAACTGAGTTTTCTGGAATTCCCATTCTTTGAAATGTTATTCATCATTTGTTATGATCTACACAGTCGAATGCCTTTGCATAATCAGTAAAATACAGGTAAACATCATTCTGGTATTCACTGCTTTCAGCCAAGATCCATCTGACATCAGCAATTATATCCCTCATTCCACGCTCTCTTCTGAATTTGGCTTGAATTTCTGGCAGTTCCCTGCTGATGTACTGCTGCAACCACTTTTGAATGATCTTTAGCAAAATTTTATTTGCATGTGATATCAGTGATATTGTTCAACAATTTCCACATTCTGTTGGATCACCTTTCTTTGGGATGTGAACAAATATGGATCTTTTCCAGTCAGTTGGTCAGGTAGCTGTCTTCCAAACTTCTTGGTATAGGCAATTGAGCACCTCCAGTGCTGCATCAGTTTGTTGAAACGTCTCAATTGGTATCCCATCAGTTCCTGGAACCTTGTTTTGCACCAATGGGTTCAGTGCTGCTAGGAGTTTTTCCTTTGGCACGATTGGTTCTTGATCATATGCTACCTCCTGAAATTGTTGAGCATTAACCAATTCTTTTTGGTTTGTTCTACCTTCTTTTGGTGCTTCCTGTGTTGTTCAATATTTTGCTTATAGAAAGCTTCAATATTGCAACTCAGGGCTTGAATTCTTTTCTTCAGTTCTTTTAGCTTGAGAAATGCCGAACATGTTCTTCCCTTTTGGTTTTCTAACTCCAGGTCTTTGCACATTCTAACTAATTGGTTCATGCAAACTAATCAACTACCTAATACTTCCACTTTGATGCCTTACAAGCATCTCAACCGGGATATGTCCAAAACTGAATTCTTGGGCTCCTGAATCCTCCCCTCCCTAATATGTTCCTCTTCGAGTATTATCCTCTCAGTAAACAGCACCTCCATCTACCCAATTGTTCAAGAGAGAAATCTAGGTATCATTCATGACATCGCCCTGTCTTCCACCAAGACCTTTTGTTTCTAACTCTGCAACATCTCTCCATATATATTTCTTTATTTCTCCTGGCCCCATACTAGTCTAGGCCACCATTATCTCACACCTAAATGAGTTAACTGATTATCTACTGTCCCATTCCAATCATTTTCTACACAGTGATCACATATTACAAAACAAAACTGTGCAAAAATCAAATCAAATCATGCTACTCTGTTTAAAACATATCAACAATTTTTCTTGCACTTAGGATAAAATCCAAATTCAAAGTGGTCTTTGGTGTCCAGTATGATCTGATATCTGACTATATTAATTTCCTCTGACTGCTGTAACAAAATACCACAAATTGGATGCCTTATCAGAACAGAAATTGATTTTCTTATAGTTCTGGTGTCTAGTAATAAGAATTCAGTTCATCAACAGGGTCATGTTCTCTCTGAAGACTCTAGAGAATATCCCTATTTGTCTTTCCTGGCTTCTAGTGGGCCCAGGTGTTTCTTGTCATTCCTTGGCTTGTAGATGCATGTTCACATAGCCATCTTTCCCTTGTGTGTCTCTTCTCCTTTCGTATGAGGACATCACTATGATTGGATTAGGACCCACCCTATTGTCGTATGACTTCATGTTAACTGATAACATCTTCAGAAACCCTATTTCCAAACAAGGTCATGTTCACAGGTACCAGAGGCTAGGTCTTCAACATACAGGCAGTCCTGGGGTTATGAATGTCTGACTTACGGAAATTGGTACTTAAGAACAGACAGCCATAAGCCTCTTACATTAAAAATTTGAGTTAAATATAATGGTTTGTAACAACAAACACATGTAATACTTTGTGACATTCATGAAAACATTGCACAGTTTGTAAGTTTTTCTTAAGTGTGTTATATACATAAAAAGGTAAAATACATACTATATACGAAGACAAACTTTTGACTAACTGAGGGTAAATAAGAACTGTATGTACTTGTTCCAACTTACCTACAAATTTGACTTAAAGACAGACTTAGGAATGGATCTTGTTCATAACCCAGGGACTGCCTGTATCTTTTTTTGGTACACAAGTCAATCTATAACACTGACCAGCTCTAATCTCTTTTTGTACCATTCTTGTCTCCATTTTCTAACCATGGAAACCTCTCAGTTTCTCAAACATGTTATAGACTCCCACTCCTCAGGGACCTTGTCCATACACTATTTCCCAGACTACACCCTACTGTTTGCCAGGTAATATCTATTACATCACTCTCTGAGATAGCTTCTATTTCCTTGTTTATTTATTGTCTCTTCACTTACAATGAATGTATTCTCTGTGGCAACAGGGACTTTGACCCTTTTATTCACTTCTACATACTCAATAATTAAGAGTCTCTGGCACATAGTTTGTAGTCAATGGACATTTGTTTAATGATTAATTATCTAATTAGCAACCTTTGCTGATTTGGTCAGCTTTCTTTATTATATTATAGACTCTTGTAGTATCACCTACTCCTCTTTCTTTTTTTTAATTGCACTTTAGGAGAAAGTTTACAGCTCAAGTTAATCTCTCATACAAAATTTTATGCACATATTGTCATGTGACACTAGTTGCAATCCCTACAATGTGACAGCACACTCCCCCTTTCCACCCTGGGTTTCCCATGTTCATCCATCCATCTCCTGTGCCCTCCTGCCCTCCCTACTTCTCTGCTTTAATACTTACCACGGTTGTAATTTTGCATTTACTCATGATGACAATAGTGGTTACACCTGAGCAAGATTTTGAAGGATGAATGAGTTGTCAAGTCACTTGACCATTTCTAGCTTTTGCTGTTTCATCTGTCCAAAAGATAAAACAAACAGATAGATGCGGTTTTTGTTAGGTTTTTTTGATCTGTAGAGTTCTCAGTCTTTTTCATATTAGGATTAAGAGGCAATAGGTACTTACTGAGGGGTGCTTAAAGACAGGACCAATTATTATATCAGGCATAAGGAGCTCGGACTACAGTTTTATACATTAGCGTTAGCTGTGAGGTGTTTGCCTTTCTGGGCTTCAGTTGCTTCTGTAAAATATAGAGGATGACACTTTGCCAAGGTTGGAAATAGAATCTTGGGATTTATCTACTTTTTAGATGCCTTTCCTACTCTCCATCCATCTCTTCCAGCCAACATTTATTCAATTAACATTCACTGTACGCAGCTCTGTGCCAGAAACATGTTAGGTACTGGAGATTCAAAATTAATGAAATCGAGTATTGGATCCTGAGGAGTTCACACTTTTGTGAAGGAACCATAGCAGAAATCATTTATAATTCAATATTTTAAGGATATGGTAGAGATATGGGTACCACATTGAAGCTGGTGGAATCAGGGAGTATTTCTAAAGGAAATGAGGCATGAGCTAAGCCCCCAAAAAGGAGAAGAGTTAACTGGGAGGTCAGTAAGAGGAAAACATTCTAAACCAGTGTGTGTGCTTGCATGTATGAATGTGTATGTGTGTGTATGTGTGAGGGGGAGTCAATATGTTCAAGAAGAAATATGAGCAGAGAGATGTGTGCAGGAACTGCAAATAATCTATTGTCACTGGAGCATAAAAGGGTAAAGTGATGATGAGAAAGAAGCTGAGGAAGTAAGCAGAGACTAAGCCATGGCAAGTCTTGGATGTCTTGGTAAGTGGGAGACATGGAAGGTTTTAAGCAGAAAAAGGAGGATGAGATAGTCATATTTATGTTTTAGAAAAATCACTCTGGTAGTGGCATTATATTTGGAACAGATAAAATACAAGACGGGGGGAAAGTGGGGACCTACCTCTCCACTCTATCATACCATCAGACATTATTTCATTTTGTGCATCTGCCCCACAGAGTCACATAATCTGAGATTTGAGTAGGGGCCTTAGAGATCATCTGTTCAACCCTGATTCAAATCTAGAATCCCTCTGCCAAGTCCTAACCAAGTGGTTCTTGTACACAGGCACACAAACTCACCCATTATTGTACTGCTCAGCAGGCAGCTCTCCGGGCATGCCGACACTGGCAATTGCCCGTGGTTTTATTTCCCCAGATACCTAGTGTAACACAGCCATGGCCTGACAGATCTAATCACAGGCAGGGTCTCTTTCGCAGTCACCCCAGAGTAAAAGCTCAGCGTGTTCCCAAAGAAATGACTGAAACATAAAAATCAATTGCCCTTTTCTTCTCTTTTTTGACCCCCATTTTGAATGCAAGTTTGAGGTTTGATAACAGCACCAGGAGAGGAGGTGGGTTTCATACATTCAGGGATTCATCAAAAGGAAAAAGACTGCACAAAGATAGAAGCACTGAGCCTTACACCAGCCTCAAAGATTGCCACAGACACTTCTGAGAATAGCCAGAAATTCAATCAAACCCTCAAATGTCAGTGCCAGAATGAGGAACAACATCCAGCACCCATTCCTCACTGCTGGAATCATCACTACACTCCTTGCTATTCCCAGCCCATATCCCTGATTGCCAGCCATTGCACCTCTGTTCATAACCCTTCCCCTGCCCCCATCCACCTGGAATGCCTTCTTCCAAACCCACACATTTAACTTCGGTATATTCTTCCAGGCTCAACCCAAATGTTACCTCATCTATGAATTTTTACCTGGATGTTCTCTTCTAAAATTTCTATATTACTCCAAAGGTACCTTTAATATGGCATTTATCTATGTTTGCCTTGCATCATGATTATTTATGCCCATGTCTCGTTTCTTCTGCGGGACTGTGAGTTCCTTGAGGAACTTGAGGAACTCAGCCTTTATATATCGTGCAACTTGACTGAGGGTTTCGCACATGGGAGGCACTGGATTAAAGTTTGTTATTTAAGTAGGTAAAGTGGAACTGGAACTCAAAGACATAAGTGATCTAATTTTTTGGTCTTTAGGGATAAAATTTAATCATGAACAGAACTTGAAGAAGACCTACTTGTCCCAGAAAGACTCTAGTTTGAAGGGACTATATCAAGAGCTTCCTGTTTTCTTGCCAGAAAGCAAACTGTTATTCCAAGTGGGGTGGTCCCCAAGGCCAGTAACCCCTGTATGCAATGTCAAGCAGCATCATGCAGAGGGTGGGACGAGCGCGTATTTTGGAGGCAGACAGATCTCCTTGGAATCCTGTATTCTGTATTAACAGCCATGGTAAATTTACCATGCTTTGTTTATAAACAGTACTTCTTCCCTCAGAGGACTATGGTGAGGAGTAGAGGTATGAAGTACCTTACAGCAACTAGCACATTGCCACATGTTAACCTATGTTAATCCTTTAATTTCACTTTTCTTCTTTCTCCTCCATCATGCTTAGAACCTAGTTCCTATTTTACACACAGGCATTTATTTCAGGGAACATGCCGTATCTTTCATTTTCTGAGTACCTGGAAGTGGGCCTATGTTGCCATGTTCATACCTATGACCCTGTCTTCAGCAGAATGGGGTAGTAATTCTTTGCCAATTCAGTTACTCTCAAATAGAAACTTAGAACTGGAACCCTGAAACAATGAGTCAAGTGATTATGAGTAATGTACATGTCAAGTTATATAGAGCCAGATGAGAAGGAAACTCCATGGCTGACCAAGGCCATATATGACCTAAAGTGGTAAAGCTTCTTCTCTTTAATATGTTCCCTATTCACAGTCAGAGCTTAGGTCCAGCTCTCACTGTCTCCCATCTGGACAACTGACTATATCAGTTGAATCCATGTCTCCCTTTTCACCTACTTCCATCTATCAGCTCCTCTGTAGCTGGTCTGTACTCCTTCAGTGACTACTCCCCTGTGCCTAAGTGTCTTTTCAAACTCTTCCAGATTTAACAACCAAGATAAAATAGGTAAATACGTAGAGCCATGAAGTGTGGGATCAGAGATGGAAGGAGCCCATCTCAACCTCAAATTCTTGTTGGCATAGGTTGTACTCATGGTCACTGGTCCACTTGTCCATCTCTAATCACTTTCACTATCTCAAGGAAATAGTACTGCATTACTTTTTGTTCTATTTTGTGTGGGGTGGCAGGGGAGGATTGGGAATATAAAGCAAAATATTTGGTGACCACATCTATTGGAGTGTCTTGACAGTCCCAATTTATAACATTGTTCTATCATATTAATAAAGAGGGCCAACTGTCATTCTCAATTAATAGAACAGTCACGGATTGAATTGTGTCCTCCAAAAATATGCATCATCTTGGCTGGGCCATGATTCTCAGTGGTTTGGCAGTTATGCCATGATGTAATAATCCCCTATGATGTGATCAGACAATCAGTTTTAAGGGGATTAGGGTAGGATGCAACACCCTTAATCAGGTCACAGCCCCAATCAGATGTAAGGGGAGTTTCCTGGTGGTGTGGCCTGCATAACCTTCTATTTTATAAGAGATAAAAGAAGAGAGAAATGAGCAGAAAGGGGACCTCATTACTATTAAGGAAGAAGAGCCAGGAGCAGAGCGTGTCCTTTGGACCCGGGATCTCAGTGCTGAAAACCTCCTAGACCCAGGGGGAAGACTGATGCCAAGACACATGGAGATTTCCAAGGAACACCAGGCCCACATATGTTGAAAGGAGACAAGGACATTCACTCAGAGCTTACAGACAGAGAAAGCCTTCCTCTAGAGCTGGGGCCCTGAACTCAGACTTCTAACCTCCTTAACTGTGAAAGAATAAATTTCTATTTGTTAAAGCCATCCACTTGTGGTACTTCTGTTATAGCAGCACTAGATGACTGAGATTTGGATTACTGATTTAGATCACTCTAGAAAAAAAAAAAATTTTTTTTTTTTTTTAGAGAAAGATGACTGGTAGTATTTTTTATTTTCTTATTACTGCTGTAACTTTCATGACATGTAAGTAGCCTAAGGGTCTCAAAAACTCACAATTTCCATAATGAATCCTCATCACCCAATTCTCAAATACTATTTTTATTACAATAAATTATGCAATTTTTTCATTTGTTCATAAAAATGTTTGAAATGTCGCCAGAGAACCAAAATTTGTGGGCCACTTCTTGATCATTGAAAATAAAATCATTCCCCTTATCCAGGTCCCCACTCTTTGTTATATATTTTTTCCTTTAATGACATAAAAAGCTTTTTAACCCTTCATTAGAAAATCATGACTCAATTATTTCTCTGGTTAAACCAATACACATTTTTCAGAGTAGAGTAAGTTTTCAAAGTCACATCTAGTTTCACTTCAGTTTTATCTTAAAAGATCCATATTCATGTTGTTGTTGTTGTTAGGTGCCATCGAGTTGATGCTGACTCATAGCTACCCTATGTGCAACTGAACAAAACATTGTCGGGTCCTGCACCACCCTCACAATCTTTATGTTTGAGCTCATTGCCACAGCCACTGTGTCAATCCATCTCATTGAGGGTCTTCTTTTTCACTGACCCCTTAGTTTACCAAGCATGATGTCCTTCTCCAGGGACTGTTCCCTTCTGATAACATGTCCAAAATATGTGAGATGAAGTCTCACCATCCTCGCTTCCACGGAGGACTCTGGCTGAATTTCTTCCAAGACACACTTGTTCATTCTTCTGGCAGTCCACCGTATATTCAATATTCTTCAACAACATCATAATTCAAAGGCATCAATTCTTCTTCAGCCTTTCTTACTCATTGTTCAGCTTTTGAACGCATATGAGGCGAATGAAAATATCATGGCTTGGGTCAGATGCACGGTAGTCCTCCAAGTGACATCTTTGCTTTTGAACACTTTAAAGAGGTATTTTGCAGCAAATTCGCACAATGCAATATGTCGTTTGATTTCTTGACTGCTACATTCTTTGTGGATCCAAGGAAAAGAAAATGCTTGACATCATTAATCTTTCCTCCATTTATCATGATGTTGCTTATTGGTTCAGTTGTAAGGATTTTTGTTTTCTTTCTTTTTTTTTTATGTTAAGGCATAATCCATACTGAAGGGTGTAGTCTTTAATTTTCATCAGTAAGTGCTTCAAGTTCTCTTCACTTTCAGCAAGCAAGGTTGTGTGATCTGTATATTGAAGGTCATTAATGAGTCTTCCACCAAAACTGATGCCCTGTCCTCCTTCATATAGTCCAGCTTCTCGGATTATTTGCTTAGCATACAGGTTGAATAAGTATGGTGAAAGGATGCAATCCTGACACACATCTTTCTTGACTTTAAACCAAGCAATACCCCTTGCTTTGTTCGAACAACCTCCTCTTGGTCTATGTACAGGTTCCACATGAGCACAATTAAGTGTTCTAGAATTCCCATTCTCCTCAATGTTATTCATAATTTGTTATGATCCACACAGTCAAATGCCTTTGCATAGTCAATAAAACACAGGTAAAGATTTATCTGGCATTCTCTGTGTTCACCCAAGATCCATCTGCCATCAGCAATGATAGCCCTCATTCCAGGTCCTTTTCTGAATATGGCTTGAATTTCTGGCAGTTCCCTGTCACTGTATTGCTACAACCGCTTTTGAATGATCTTCAGCAAAATTTTACTTTTGTGTGATATTAATATTGTTCAATTTCCACATTCTGTTTGATCACCTTTCTTTGAAATAGGCACAAATATCACTTCCAGTCGGTTGGCCAGGTAGCCGTCTTCCAAAATTCTTGGTATAAATAAGTGACCACTTCCAGCGTTGCATCTGTTTGTTGAAACATCTCAATTGGCATTTCATCAATTCCTGAAGCCTTGTTTTTCGCCAATGCTTTCAGTGCAGCTTGGACTTCTTCCTTCAATACCATCAGTTCTTGATCATAAAATGGTTGAATGTCGACCAATTCTTTTTGGCACAGTGGCTCTGTGTATTCCATCTGCTTTTGATGCTTCCTGGGGTCATTCAATATTTTGCCCATAGAATCCTTCAAAATTACAACTTGAGGCTTGAATTTTTTCTTCAGTTCTTTCAGCTTGAGAAATACCAAGCATGTTCTTTACTTTTGGTTTTCTAACATGTCATTATAATACTTTGTCTTCTCTGGCTGCCCTTTGAAATCTTCTGTTCAGCTCTTTTACTTCATCATTTCTTATATTCACTTTAACTACTCTATGCTCAAGAGCACTTCTCAGAGTCTCTTCTGACATCCATTTTGGTCTTTTCTTTCTTTCCTGTCTTTTTAAGGACCTCTTGCTTTATTCATGTATGATGTCCTTTATGTCTTCCCACAACTCGTCTGGTCTTCAGTCATTAGAGTTCAATGCATCAAATCTAATCTTGTTATGACTCTAAATTCAGGTGGAATATACTCAAGATTGTATTTTAGTTCCTTATATAGGGTCTCTATGAGTCAGAATCGACTATACGGTAATGACTTGGTTTTTTTGGGACTTGTTTTAAATTTTTTCAGCTTCAACTTGAACTTGCATGTGAGGAATTGATGGTCTCTTCTGCAGTTGGCCCCTGGTCTTGTTTTGACTGATGATATTGAGCTTTTCCATTGTTTCTTTCCACAGATGCAGTTGATTTGCATCCTCTGTATCTGTATCACAATTTATTAAATAATATTTCATGCATTCTTAGAGAATAATATAAAGGTGATTGATATATTCAAAGATGCATAGTGGTCTTGATGGGGGGTCTTGATGGAAAGTACTGTTTTCACATTGGAGCACATATTCATATGTGTATGTGGGTGTGTGTATTTTACACTTACACAGGCTTATTTGAAAATTTACATGTTTTTTTCAAAGTGTTTCTGTTATTTCACTACTTTGCAAATAAACATCTCAACCCAGACACTTTCAATTTAAAAATAGCATAGCAAAGACAAATAAAATGACCATATTACTGGCACAATTGTTATATAATTAGATGTTAAAGAATTAAATTAAGGTCGCTTTTCAACCAGTTGTTCAAGAATATATTTCTGAGCACATTAAAAAGCAGTGTTTGAGGTGTCATTCAATAATGGCACTCTTTCAGCACGGTTGCCTCTTTTTGACCTCAAATAGATTTGGCCATATCTCTTTTTCCCCACCTGTTAACTTGAGTTTCACCTTTCAAGATGAATGTGATAGTGAAATTGAAAAAAAGTATTAAATATATTCTGTTTCCTTGCTTTTTTTTTTTTTTTTTTTTAAATCATATTGGTTGCTTCCAAATTGTGTGTGTAGGCTCAAAAATTTCAGGTAAATTTCCTACAAACTTTACAAAAAAGTGGGGAAAAAAAAGTTGATGACAAAACTATATGTTTATGCATTTATGGTGCAAAGTCTTCTTATACAAGAGACACCAAACTTTAGGTCCCTTGGGAACAAAAGATTACATGACTCTAAGGCCCATATTTTAAGAAACATTTAAGTACAGATCTTTTAGGATACTTCTGAAAGAAACTATTGGTTCACTAGTTGTGGTTGGACAGTGCTATCATTTTCCTTCTGTGAAGGGTATAGTGAGGAATCTTGAGGCAAGGAGGTTTTTACGATGGTCAGTGATCTCAGGTTATGTCTGAATTTTGCTCATTTTGCAGATTTTTCCTGCTTTCAAGTTTATGCTTAAAACTTCTTGTTTTTAACCACTGATAAATGTTTTCAAATTCTACATCATTACACTTTAAAATAAATAGAAGTCCAAACTAACACAAACACACACAAGAATTTTCTAATACTTTTGCATTACCAGGGAATTCACTGGTAGGAAAGTAGAATTAAGAAAATTTTGTTTTGTAAACCCTGTGATAATAAACAAAGCATCTGACCAAATACAATTTATAGTATCCAGTAGCTTTTTGTTGCTGCTTGTGTGTGGTGTGTCATGAAAATAATGTAGGAATATAAAATTAAGATTTTTTTCAGTAAAATTGACACATCCAAAATCATGTCCCCTGATATCTCATTATATACCCTTGGGGATATTTGTACCCCAGTTTGAGAAAGAAATAAGAACTCGACAAGGGATACAAAATCCCCATAACCCAGTCCCTGCTCCTCTGTCACACCTCATCATTTGTTATATGCTTCCCACATGGCTTTCTATCTGCAGCCATTTGAAGTTTCTGTCATTGCATTAGCAGCCATGGAGGGGAGGGGCTAAGAGCAGAGCCAGATTGCCCAGGTAAGAACTTGAGCCATGCTGTTCTCTAGTTGCTTGGCTGTGGACACACTATTTAACCTCTCTGAGTCTCGGTTTCTTTAGCTATACAGTAAGGAAAATATTCAATACCTCATTGGGTTGCTGTCAGGATTAAATGAGTTAGTGCATATTAGTTGCTTAGGACAGTGCCTGGCACTTAATAAGAATTATATCAGGGTTAGTTACCGATTCTTCTAATAATCCAATTGGCATTTCTTTTCTGAACCATTGATCATGGTTGTGCCCTCTGGTAGGACTCACGTGCTGCATAGCCTCCAGAGAAAATCTTTCCATACCCCACTCCCAGGCAGACTGGACAAGATGTCCCTGTGCTGACTCCGTCGCTCTGAGTTATAACTCCCAGGTTACTCATTTGTCTCCCCTGCAGGTTATGGGCAACTCAATATCAAACTGTGTTTTCTCAATATCTAACTAAGTTAGACATAAAAAATTCTATGTGGCTGTAGGCTATCTAAATGGAGATGTCCAGGCAGCTGGATCTGCACTCTAGAGGGAAGATTAGGGTAGAAATATATATTTGGACCGCAAGCACATATAGATGACAGTGGAAGCTATGACAATAGATGAGATGTGTGAGTAGAATGAGAATATAAGGTACCCTAGAACAGACACCTGAGAAACACAAACATTTAATGATGAGCAGAGGAAGAGAATCCAGTAAGGATACAACTAGCAGAAGAAGCATCACAGAAGTAGGAAAAAAACCAGGATGGAAGGTGTTTCACATAAGCCACGGGAAGAGAGCTTCTCAAAAAAGGGATTGATCAAACGGTCAAATGCTTTTAAGAGGCCAAGGGAAATAAGTACTGGAAGACCCCTTTGACAATAATAGCAGGGAAATAATCAGTGACCACAGTGTCAGGGGAATGGTAGGAGTAGGAGCCAAACATTAGTGGGATGAAGAATGCATGGAGGTGAAGAAGTAAGAACGGTGAGTGCAGCCAACTCTTTTAAAGTTTGGCTGTGAAGGGAGAAAAAAACATACAACTCTAGGTAGGGGTTGAGTGAATATTTTTTAAATATGGGTGAAATTTGAGCCTGTTTAAAGACTGATGGGAAGGAGCCAAAAGAGAAGGAAGAGTGTGAAGATGCCTGGAAGAGGGTGTAATGATAGAACAAGATTGTGAGGAGCAGGTGGAACACCTTGAACAATTTAACAGGAGGAAAGGAGAAAATAATGGATGTGGATGCTGATAAGTTTCCTGGTCCAGTGTAGGCATGGAGGACTTTTCTGTTTTTATTTTTCTGTATAAACAAGAAGCAAGTGCATCTCCTAAGAGTAAGGGGGGTGATGGCTCAGGAAAGTAGAGATGATTTAATTTTGTTTAAGAAAGTGACCACTGACAGCCTGGGCATCCTGTTTCCCAGATCTTCCTTGTTCTTTAATTCACTTTCATACTGTTGTTGAATGAATGTCTTTGCGGCAGGCTGTGGAAAATACACTGGGGTTCAAGGTAAAAAGCATATCTGGTAAGCATGGATGACTGTGCCTACAGAGGAAAATAAAGTTTACCTGAACTATAATGGGACAGGCATAGTTTCCTTGGCGTCTGGAATTAGCACATCAACAAAGTGAGCCTCACAAGTGCATCCTCATTAATCCGATTAATAGATAAACTCTTTTCATGTTCCATGTGGTTACCCTTTTCCTTTTTCTACTCCAAATCTCTCTCTTCAACTCCACTTGAGTTTCAGAGGTGATCACAACTCCCTGTGACCACCTCTGAAATGTTCCCAAGTAGCCATCTCCTTTTTGTCTATAGTAAAGTGAATTTAGCTGGGCTCATGGCTCCCTCAAATGAAGGATGTTTTTCCCAATTCCCTTTTTGATTCAAGAAGGTCATGTGACTAAGTTGTGGCCAGTGGAATGTCAAGGAAAGTGACATATACATTCCCAAGTTAGGTCTTGATAGGAAGGGGCATGCCCTGCTGTTTCCATTTTTCCTTTGGCTAGCTGGAATGTGGACGAAGTGTGAGCTTGTTTGGATGCTGTGGAGGAGGGATAGTGGAACAACATGATACAAGAGCCTGGTCCTTGCTTGTTAAATTCTTCATTTATTCATCAAGACTTTAGGAATAGGTCAACCTCCTTGTGAGTTCAGAGTGGGTTAGTAGTGAGCAGAGCTAGGAACATCAGAACTGCAAAAATGGCTGAGTCCCTGATGCAATTCCATTTTGAACAATGGTGGTTATGGGTCTTTCAGTCCTTCGAGTTGCAAGTTTCAAGGGGAAGAGAAAAGAATTGTGCTAAGTGCTTTCAACCTATTGTTCATTTAATTCTCACACTAACTTTATGGAATGTGTATTATTAGCTCCATCTGACAGGTTGTGAAGCTCAAAGAGGTAAAAGAAGATGACCAAACACACAGGCACTAAGCGGCAGAGCTAGGGTTTGCATTTCAGCTCTGTTCTTTCCCTTTCACCATCAGCCCTCTTCATGGTCATGTCTGGGCTCCGGGCTGAAAGGAGCTCAAACACTTTCATCAGCCTGGTGGCTTAGCAGGAGTGAGAACTCAGTCTTCTCTTCCAGACCACAACATCCTGTGGCCATGTGCCCACCAGCCTCCGCCACCTTTGAGCCCCTGCATGTACAGTGGTGATAGGGCTGAGGGGAAGGGAAGAGAACAGAAATACCCCCGGGGCAAACATCCTTTGCAGTGGGGCCAGGTGCTATAAATTTCTTCAAATGCACAGCCTCTCTCCACACACGGACATCTGGAATGCCACATAACCCTTTCCCTCTGCAACCCTGTCTGCAACGATGACTTCCTGGAGCATTTTAATGACTCACCATTATAAATAATATATTCTACCCTTTCTTGTTTAAAAAAAAAAAAAGCCAGAGTTTTCTGCAAAACTAGCAAATTACTCCAAATCATAATTTCATCAAAAACACTGAAATTAAAAAAAAAAAAAAAACCTTCATACCCTGAGGTAGGAAAGGTTTGAGAGATTTATGTTTTTCCTTGAGCACACAGATTTATAACAGTGGATAATGTACATTCATTTCATCCATATTTATACCTGAATTGATGCGGAGTCTGGTATCCATTACTTTAATCTATGTAACTTGATCATCAGAAATCCGAACCATAATTTTAACACGTATTACAAAGAGTTTCTTTTGGGCTTAAAGGAAAATGACAGCCGAGAAGAAAAGCCATTAAGACCCCAGCTGCAGTCACTTATTTGTGCTGCACTTCCTTCTGTAATATGTGTGGGTCCTCCCCCTACAATTTCCCACCCAGACCCACATTCACTCCCACGTTCAGTCCCTTAGCACTAAGGGTTCCAGGTTTGGAGGGAAGCGTGAGAAACCATGGGCAAGAGGGAATCCATGCAAATAAATCTCTGACATCCTGGCAAAGCCCGAGCTTATACGGAGGCAGTGGTAATGGGCCAGTAGTAGCCGCTAGTCACTTAGTTGAAGTGAAAAAACGCAGAGTCTGATCAAAGCTTCCATCTGACAGACAGTGGAAATTAAACCCAGATACTAGTTCTCAGACAGCATTGCTGGCACTCAGCACATGGTTCCTGTCCAACCTCTGAGCATCAAACATTGGCTTGGCTTAAAATTCCAAATGCCTGTCCCTGGACTAAAGCCAAGCAATGACTTTTTTTTTTCCTGATTTTTTTTTTAATAATATTTTATTGTGTTTTAGGTGGAAGTTTACACAGCAAATTATGTTCCCCTTTTACAATTTTTATACAAATTGCTCCATGCCATTGGTTACAATTTTTACAATGTGTCAGTATTCTCATTATTTCCATTCTGTTTGTTCTGTTTCCACTGATCTAGCTTTCCTTCCCCTCTTTGCTGTCTCACCTTTGCTTTTGGGAAAGTGTTGACTGTTCGGTCTCATATAGTTAATTGTTTAATGGAGCATATTACTCATGGCTAATTGTTATGGATTGAATTTTGTCCCCCCAAAATGTCTGTCAACTTGGCTATGCCATGATCCCCAGTACTGGTTAATTGTCTACCATTTTGTCATCCAATGTGATTTTTCCTGTGTGTTGGAAATCCTATCTCTATGATGTCGATGAGGTGGGATTATTGGCAATTATGTTAATGAGGCAAGACTCAATCTACGAGATTAGATTGTGTTTTAAGCCAATCTCTTTTGAGATATAAAAAACAAGTGAGCAGAGAGACATAGGGACCTCATGCCACCAAGAAAGCAGTGCCTGAAAAAGAGCATGTCCTTTGGACCCAGGGTTTCTGCAATGAGAAGCTCCTAGACCAGGGGAAGATTGATGACAAGGACCTTCCTCCAGAGCCGACAGAGAGAGAAAGCCTTCCCCTGGAGTTGGAGTCGTGAATTCCAGCTTCTACCCTCCTAGATTGAGAGACAATAAATTTCTCTTGGTTAAAGCCATCCACTTTTGGTATTTCTGTTATAGCAGCACTAGATAACTAAAACAGTGATATTGTTTATTTTATAAGTCAATCTATTATTTGTCTGAAAGGTGGCCTGTAGAAATAGCTTCAATTTCAAATTTAAAGGGTCTCTTAGGGAGATTGTATCAGGGGTTGCTCTAGTCTCTATACTTCCAGTAGGTCTGGCTTTTTTTTAGAAGTTTGAGTTTCGTTCTACAGTTTCTTCCATTCTATCCAGGATCATCTATTGTGTCCCTGGTCAGAATGGTCAGTAGCTGTAGCTGGCACCATATAGTTCTTCTGGTTTCAGATTTGAAAAAGTTGTGGTTCCTGTGGTGTATAAGTTCTGTGGACTAATCTCTTCTTTGAGCCTTTGATATCCTTCATCCTCTTTTGCTCTGTATGAGTAGATACCAAGAGTTGTATCTCGGATGGCCACTCGAAAGCTTTTAAGACCCCAGATGCTATTCACCAACCTCAGATGTAGAACATTATCTTTGTGAACTATGTTATGCCAATTGACTAAGTTGTCCCTCGAGACTATGACCCCAAGCCTTTTGATCCAGTAAACGAATCCTGAGTTGTTTGGATATGTCTAGTAAGCCTTGTAACTGTGCCCCCTATGTGGTTTGTTACATAAATGGGTATATGTGCAGCACCCACAAACATGTATATTCATATGCCTATGGATACATCTATATGTGCATGTTCATTTACTCCCATGTTGTTGTTGTTAGGTGCCATCGAGTCACACATCCAACTGATAGTGACCTTATGTACAACAGGATGAAACACTGCCTGGTCCTGCAGCATGCCCACAATCCTTGTTATGCTTGAGCCCATTGTTGCAACCACTGTGTCAATCCATCTCATTGAGGGTCTTCCTCTTTTTCGTTGACCCTGTACTCTACCAAGCATGATGTCCTACTCCAGGCATTGATTTCTCCTGATAACATGTCTAAAGTATATAAGACGTAGTCTCACCATCCTTGCTTCTAAGGAGCATCCTGGTTGTACTTCTTCCAATACAGATTTGTTCATTCTTTTGGCAGTCCACGGTATATTCAATATTCTTTGCCGACATCACGATTCAAAGACATCAATTTTTCTTCTGTCTTCCTTATTCACTGTCCACCTTTCACATGCATATGATACTATTGAAAATACCATGGCTTGGGTCAGGCGCACCTTAGTCTTCAAGGTGACATCTTTGCTTTTCAACACTTTGAAGAGGTCTTTTGCAGCTGATTTGCCCAATGCAGTGCATCTTTTGATTTCTTGACTGCTGCTTCCATGGATGTTGATTGTGGATCCAAATGAAATTAAATCCTTGACAACTTCAGTCTTTTCTCCATTTATCATGATGTTGCTTATTGGTCCAGTTTGTGAGAATTTTTGTTTTCTTTATGTTGAACTTTAATCCATACTGAGGGCTGTGGTCTTTGATCTTCATTAGTAAGTGTTTCAAGTCCTCTTCACTTTCAGCAAGCAAGGTTGTGTCATCTGCATAATGCGGGTTGTTAATGAGCTTTTCACCAATCCTGATGCCCCGTTCCTCTTCATATAGTTCAGCTTCTTGGATTATTTGCTCAGCATACAGATTGAATAGGTATGGTGAAAGGATACAACCCTGATGCACACCTTACCTGACTTTAAACCACACAGTATCCCCTTGTTCTGTCCAAACAACTGCCTCTTGATCTATGTACAGGTTCCTCATGAGCACAATTGAGTGTTCTGGAATTCCCATTCTTTGCAATGTTACATTTGTTATGATCCACAGAGTCAAATGCCTTTGCACAGTCAATAAAACTCAGGTAAGCATCTTTCTGGTATTCTCTGCTTTCAGCCAAGATCCATCTGACATCAGCAATGATATCCCTAGTTCCATGTCCTCTTCTAAATTTGGCTTGAATTTCTGGCAGTTTCCTGCTGCAGCTGCTTTTGAATGATCTTCAGCAATATTTTACTTGCATGTAATATTAATGATATCATTCGATAATTTCTGCATTCGGTTAGATCCCCTTTCTTTGGAATAGGCATAAATATGGATCTCTTCCAGTTGGTAGGCCAGGTAGCTGTCCTTCAAATTTCTTGGCATAGACGAATGAACACTTTCAGCACGGCATCCATTTGTTGAAACATCTCAGTTGATATTCCACCAATTCCTGGAGCCTAGGGTCACTATGAGTCAGAGCTGACTCGACAGCAATGGGTTTGGTTTTTTGGTTTTGTTTTTTTTCAATGCCTTCAGTGCAGCTTGGACTTCTTCCTTCGGTACCACCGGTTCCTAATTATATGCTACTTCTTGAAGTGGTTTAACATCGACCAACTCTGTGTATTCCTTCCACTTCTTTTGATGCTTCTTGCAACATTTAATATTTTCCTCATAGAATCCTTCACTACTGCAATTTGAGGCTTGAATTTTTTCTTCAGTTCTTTCAACTTGAGAAATGCCAAGTGTGTTCTTCCCTTTTGGTTTTCTATTTCTAGGTCTTTGTGCATGTCATTATATTACTTTGTCTTCTCCGGCCGCCCTTTGAAATCTTCTGTTCAGTTCTTTTCCTTCGTCATTTCTTCTTTCTGCTTTAGCTACTCAACATTCAAAAGCAAGCTTTAGAGTCTCTTCTGACATTCATTTTGGTCTTTTCTTTCTTTCCTGTAATTTTAATGACCTTCTGTTTTCTTCATGTACAATGTCCTTGATGTCATTCCACAACTGGTCTAGTCTTTGATCATTAGTGTTCAAGACGTCGAATTTATTCTTGAGATGGTCTCTAAATTCAGGTAGGATATACTCAAGGTCATACTTTGGCTCTCATGGACTTGTCCTAATTTTCTTCAGTTTCAACTTGAACTTGCATATGAACGATTGATGGCCTGTTCTGCAGTCGGCCCCTGGGCTTGTTCCGACCGATGATATTGAGCTTTTCCATCGTCTCTTTCCACAGATGTAGTCAATTTGATTCCTGTGTATTCCATCTGGCTAGGTCCATGTGTTTATGTTGGGGAAAAAAGGTATTTGCAATGAAGAAGTCGTTGGTCTTACAAAAATCAATCACGTGATATCCAGCATCATTTCTATCACCAATGCCATATTTTCCAACTACCAGTCTTTTTTGTTTCCGACTTTTGCATTCCAATCACCAGCAATTATCCATGCATGTTGATTGCATGTTTGATCAATTTTAGATTGCAGAAGTTTGTAAGAATCTTCCATTTCTTCATCTTTGGCCTTAGTGGTTGGTGGGTAAATTGGAAAAATAGTCATATTAACTGGTCTTCCTTGTAGGCCTATGGATATTATCCTATCACTGACAGCGTTGTACTTCAGGATAGATCTTGAAATGTTCTTTTTGACGATGAATGCGACGCCACTCCTCTTCAAGTTGTCATTTCCGGTATAGTAGACCTTACAATTGTCTGATTCAAAATGACCAATACCAGTCCATTTCAGGTCACTGATATTGATGTTTATGTGCTCCATTTCATTTTGATGATTTCCAATTTTCCTAGATTCATACTTTGTACATTCCACATTCTAATTATTAATGGATGTTTACAGCTCTTTCTTCTCATTTTACATCATGCCACATCCGCAAATGACGGTCCCAAAAGCTTTACTCCATCCACGTCATTAAGGTCAACTCTACTTTGAGGAGACAGCTCTTCCCAGGTCGTCTTTTGAGTGCCTTCCAACCTGTGGGGCTCATCTTCTGGCACTACATCAGACAGTGTTCCACTGCTATTCAGGTTTTCACTGGCTAATTCTTTTCAGAAGTAGACTGCGAGGTCCTTCTTCCTAGTCTGTCTTAGCCTGGAATCTCAGCTGAAACCTGCCCGCCATGGGTGACCCTGCTATATCTGAATACGGGTGGCATAGCTTCCAGCATCACAGCAACATGCAAGCCTCCACAGTACAACAAACTGGCAGGTACATAGGCCTTCCTATATGTATATATAGATTTTATGTATCTAAGTAACCACACACGTATTTTTTGGTTGTTTTTACTGTTGTAAAATTGTATATGTTATAGCATTTACTGAAATTGTACCTCCTAGTGTCTTTATTTTCCTTGGTCAGGTTGTGCTGACGTCACCCACATTTGGGATTGCTTTTCTCATCACCAAAAGTAACAAGTGTCTACTACCTGGAAAGTGATTCCCCCATCCTCTCTCTCCCATCTCTGTTAACCATGAAAGAATTTTGCTTTATCTGTGTATATCTATTCTTGACTTTTTATAATAGTAGAAAAAAAAATATTTTTTTTCACTCAGCGTAATGCTCTTCAGATTCATCCATTTTATAAGATGTTTTGTGGACTCCTCATTATTCTTTATAGTTGCATAGTATTCCATTGTATGTATGTACCACAATTTGTTTATCCATTCATCTGTTGAAGGGCATTTAGGTTGTTTCTATCTTTTTGCTATATTGTGAATAATGATGCAATGAAGATAGATGTGCATATATCTATTCATGTCACTGCTCTTATATCTCTAGGATATATACCTAGGAGTGGGATTGCTGAATTATAAGTTATGTCTATTTCTACCTTTGTAAGGAAGCGCCATACTGTTTTCTATAGTGTTTGTACTATGTTGCAATCCCTCCAGCAATGTATAGGAGTTCTAATCCCCCCACAACCTCACCAGTGTTTGTTGTTCTCCATTTTCTTTTTATTGTTGCCATTTTTGCAGGCATGAGATCATATCTTATTGTAGCTTTGACTTTCATCTCTCTAATGGCTAATGATCTCAAGCATTTTTTCATGTATTTGTTGGCTGCCTGGATGTTCTCTTTGGTGAAATATCTATGTCCTTTGCCCACTTCTTGATTGGATTGTCTTTTTGTCATTGAGTTGTTGAAGTTTTCTATATATTTTAGAGATTAGACCCTTATCATGTATGTTATCGCCGAAGATTTTTTCCCAGTCTGTAGGTTCTCTTTTTACTCTCTTGGTAAAGTCTTTTGATGAGCATAAGTATTTAATTTTTAGGAGGTCCCAGTTATCTAATTTATCTTCTCTTGTTCATGATTTTTAGTCTTGTTTGATAGACTCTTTATGCTGAAAATCAGGTCCACTAGTTTTGACTCTACGTTATCTTCCAGAAACTTTATGGTTTTAGTTTTACCCTTTAGATTTTTCATCAATTTTGAGTTAGTTTTTGTGTACAGTGTGAGGTATGGATCCTGACTCATATTTCTGCGGATAGATACCCAGGTTTGTCAGAATATTTGTTAAAGAGACTGTTTCTTCCCCATCGAATGGACTTTGACCCTTTGTCAAAGATGAGCTGGATGGATTTACTTCTGGGTTCTCAGTTCTGTTCCATTGGTTTATGTGTCTGTCCTTGAACCACGATCAGTCTGTTTTGATTACCATGCCTGTATAGCAAGTTTTGAGATCGGGAAGTGTGAGGCCTCCTACTTTGTTGTTTTTCTTCAATATTGCTTTAGCTATTGGGGCCTCCTTCTTTACCATGTAAAGTTGGAGATTAGTTTTTCCACTTAATTAAAGAACGTTTTGGGGATTTGAATCAGGATTGTGTTATATCTATAGATCACTTTTGGCAGTATCGACATTTTCACAATATTAAGTTTTCTAGTCCGTGAACATAGAGTGTTTTTCCATTTATGTCGATCTCTTTTAGTTTTTTGTAGCAGTGTTTTATAGTTTTCCTTGTATGAGTCTTTTATGTCCCTGGTTACATTTACTTCTAGGTATTTTATCCTTTTGAGGGGTATTATAAATGTTATTGATCCTTGATTTCCTTTTCAGAGTCCCCCTTGTTAATGTGGAGGAACCCAACTGACTTCTGTGTGTTGATCTTATACTCTGCCACTTTGCTGAATCCTTCTATTAGTTTCAGTAACTTTCTTATGGAGTCTCTGGTATTTTCTACATATAGAACCATGTCATCTGTAAATAAGGATAATTTTACTTCTTCTTTTCCAATTTGGATACTATTTACTTCCATTTCTTGCCTTATTGCTCTAGCTAGGACTTCCAGCACAGTATTGAATTACAGTGGTGATAAAGGGCACCCTGTCTCGTTCCTGTTCTCAGGGGAATGCTCTTAATCTTTCTCCACTGAGAATATTGTTGGCTGTTGGTTTTGCATACATGCCTTTAATTATGTTAAGGCATTTCCTTTCTATTCCTATTAGGCTGAAAGTTTTTTATCAGGAAAGTGTATTGGATTTTATCAAATGTTTTTTCTGCAACAAATGAGATGATCATGTGATTCTTTTCCTTTTTTTTTTAATGTGGTGAATTGCTTTGATTGATTTTCTAATGTTGAGCCATTTTTACATCCCTGGTGTGAATCCCACCTGATGGTAATGCACTATTTTTTTTTTCATATGCTGTTGAATTCTTTTGGCTGGAATTTTGTTGAGAATTTTTATATCTATATTCATGAGGAATATTGGCCTATAATTTTCTTTTTTAGTAATGTCTTTGCCTGACTTTGGTATCAGGGTTATGCTGGCTTCATAGAATGGATTAGGGAGTATTCCTTCCTTTTATATGTTCTGGAATATTTTGAGTAGAATTGGTGTGAGCTCTTCTCTGAATGTTTGGTAGAATTCTGCAGGGAAGCCATCCAGGCCAGGGTCTTTTTTTTGGGGGGGGGGGGGTTTCTTTATGATCTCTTCAATTTCTTCTTTTATTATGAGTCTGTTCAAATTTTCTACTTCTGTTTGTGTTACTTTAGGTAGGTAATTTGTTTCCAGAAATTTTTCCATTTCTTTTAGGTATTCAAATTTGTAAGAGTACAATTTTTCATAATATTCAGTTATGAGCCTTTTTACCTCTGTTGGTTCTGTTATAATGTTACCCATCTCATTTCTTATTTTGATTATTTGCATCCTTCTCATCTTTTTTTCCTTTATCAATATGGCCAGTGGTTAGTCAATTTTATTGATCCTTTCAAAGAACCAGCTTCTAGTCTTGTTGATTTATTGTTTTCCTATTTAATTTTTTTGCGCTCTGATGTTTATTATTTCCTTTTTTCTGGTGACTGTGGACTTCTTTTGCTGCTCCTTTTCTATTTGCTCAAGTTTTAGAGTTAAGCTCTTGATTTTGGCCCTTTCTTCTTTTTTGATGTGTGCACTTATTGCTGTAAATTCTCCTTTGAGCTTTGCTTTGCTGTGTCTCAAAGGCTTTGGTATGTTGTGTTTTCATTCTCATTTGATTCTAAGAATTTTTAAACTTCATTTTTAATTCCTTCTATTACCAAATAATTTTTAAGTAAATTGTTATTCGGTTTCCATGTTTTTATTTTTTTTCTTTGTTATGTCTGTTACTGATATCAGGTTTTATAATGTTATGATCAGAGAAGATGCTTTGTATTATTTCGGTGTTTTTTAATTTATTGAGGTTTACCTTGTGGCCTAAAATATGGTCTATTCTGGAGAATGGTCCATGTGCATTGGAGAAGAATGTGCATTGTGCTGCTGTTGGGTAGTGTGTTCTGTATACGCCTAGAGGACTAGTTCGTTGATTATGTTTAGATCTTCTGTATCTTTGTTGAGTTTCTTTCTAGTTGTTCTGTCCATCATCAAAAGTGAAAGCGATATGTTAAAGTCTCCTACTCTTATTATAGAACTATTTGTCTTTTCAATTCTGTTAGACTTTGTTTTATGTATTTTGGAGCTCTGTCATTGGGTGCATAAATATTTATTATGGTTATGTCCACTTGGTGGATTGTCCCTTTAAAAAAAAAAAAATTGTCCCTTTAATCATTATATAATACCCCTCTTCGTCTCTTATGGAAACCCTGGTTGCATAGTGTTTAAGAGCTGCAGCTGCTAACTCAGAGGTTAGCAGTTCAAATCCAACAGGCACTCCTTGTAAACTTTATGAGGCAGTTCTACTCTGTCCTATAGGGTCGCTTGAGTCAGAATCGACTCAACAGAATGGTTTGTCTTTTATAATGGATTTCGACTTAAAGTGTATTTCATCAGAGCTTATTGTTGTCACTCCTGCTCTCTTTTGGTTATTGTTTGATTGACATATTTTTCAAGCAATGGCTTTTGAAAATTCTAGGACCTAGGGTTATTTTAGGTGGGAGATGAGAAAAACAAAGCTCTGGGACCTCACTATAGCAGCTGTGTGTCAGAGAACACTCTTGAGCAATCATTCCTGGCATTTCTTAAAATCACGTAAGCATCAAGAGGCAGGGTTTTTTGTCTGCTTAGTTCACTGATGTGATCATGGTCTGGCACTTGGGGGATGTTTGATAAATTTTTGTTTGATGAAAAGCCTTCATTACAAGCCTTTCTGAAACTAGAGCCTAGTAAAACTGCAGTGATTACAGCCAAAAAAACACTATGAAGCAGTTCTATTCTGTAACACACATGTGAGGTTGCTATGAGTTGGAATTAACTCAATGACAGCTAGCAACAACAATATTACAATGGAGTAATAAGGAATTAAATCTACTAAAGAAGTTTCTTTTTTGTATCTTCCAAACTCTCTTCTGTTTTTTATTGTATGTGTGCCACAGTAATATCTACTATTTTTGAAATACTTCACAATTTTAAAGCATGATCTCACTCAATGGTTATAGCAATTCTGTTGCATAATTATAACTACTACCATTCCCATTTCACAGATGAAGAAGTTGAGAATCAAAGTTTCCATAATCTGCATAGCACTACCCACCAGTAGCAGGAAACACTAGATTTGGAACGTTGGTATCTTTGAATTCCTGGTGCCTTGTTCTGTACTATACAATATACCACAGTGGTGTTCCTGGCAAGGGTAAAGGAGAGTGAGTAAGGATGGCATTTTAGGAGTAGGTGGAGACAGACAGGAGTGGCTGGAGAGAATCAGAACCCAGGAAAAGATCACCAACCCACAAATCACTAGGGCTACTAAACACACTTTGCTAGAGCTCCTGGGGAGTAGTTTCAGAGTTGACTCGTCTCAAGGGAACTGATTCAAGCTGCCTGGTCCTTGAAGTCAAGATAACAATCTGGTCTCATATTTCTCTGATGAAGATGAATTTTTTAAAAAAGAAACCTTACTTCTAAAAAGTGAATGGCTAGAGCCTTTGCTTTATTGGTATTGTTTTAATTTTTACAACAATGTCTTTAGATTTTAATTATATAATTATGAATAAGTCTCTAAATTTTATAGTCAAAATAGTCTTTTAGTCAGAGAAGGCTTCCGAATTCTTTTTTCTGTAAACAATTGGACCTCTTGAGAGTCTCCCAGGAAACAGGGAGAGGATAAAGCGAGGTTTTTCATATGCCATGTTGCAGGCACTGTTAGAGGCTTGCCATGAAAGTTCATAATAGTCATCCCTACAATATAGAGATCATCACTCCTTTGATAGAAAAGGACGCTAAGGTTCAGAGAAGTTGGGTTGTTACTGAGGTTTCACATATATTAAGTGAATGATTTGGGATTTGAGCCCAGGTCTGAGTGATTTCACATCCCAGAGCCTATCAATCCGTCTTCACCATGAACGCTTTTCTACCAGTTGCATCTAGAAAACAGGAGTCTGAGTCCTAAAAAACTGAGAGAAAATTCCTTTATCTACTACCCTTGAATTGCTTCTTCAAGAAGTTTCCTATTGTCTCCTCATTCAAATGTGAGCATTACCTCATTTGACCCCAAATTATTACTTTCTTTCAAATTTCTGGAAAACTTTTACATTTGTCTCCCTTGATTTGGACACTGATCCTGTGAGATAGGCACTACAGATACTGTTGCTTGGCAGATGAGCTGAGGTTAAGAACCGTAAGTGACTTAGCCAAGAACAGTGAGCATGGGTCTCTCCATTATTAGTTCTGTAGTGTGAACTCCAGTCCAACTTCCCAGGTTTCAAGTCCCATCCCTTTTCCTATACCTTCCAGTTATGGAAATAGAAAGGAGGACAAAAAGTGTTACATTTCTTAATAATTTTTACTTGACTCTTGCTGGCTAATGAAACAGCAAGCTTTATTGCACATTTACCATGTGCCCAGAACTGAGCTGGGTAATTAGATGACAGAACTATAAACTATAGCTTCTGCCCTCAAGGGATTAACAACTGAGCTAGGAGGCGTAACTGAAAACACCTGCAGTATTTGGACACAGGCCTGCCTGTTGCACTCCTTTTAAGGGTCCATGAAACTAACGAGGTTTTCTATGTCTCTGCAACTCCATAGGTTTGGCCTAATGTCTGGTGTTCAACAGACCTGAACTCTTGCAAGCAACTGTGCCTACCTCTGTCACACCTGCTGGCTACCTGCAAGATGATAAACACCTGGCTGAGACAGAGCCCTGACTCTCTTCACCAAATCCATGCCTTGCAACTCATTCCCTTTTACTTACAAGAACTGACATTTAGCCGTTTTCTTCCATTCCATTCACTGGGTTTGGTCCTGACCCATATTATTGTGAAAATAGCATTTATAAAGCCACATTTCCAGGCTAGGCATTATGCTAAATACTTTACATTTTGCTCTCTCTAATCCTCATAACTATGGGAAAGAGGAGGGGGATTGTAGTCTCTTTTTTGCTAATATAGAAACTGAGGCTCAAGGCAATGTTAAGGAACTTGCCTGAGGTCACAGCCTACAACCTAAGCCTGAAAACTAAGGGAAGAATGCAGTCAAATGTCAAATAGGAGGTTAACTGTGTGAGCATTAAACAAAACAAAAAAGCCTTTAGTAAGATAATCTTACTTTTCCCAAGATGCCAGTGATCTGACATAAATTTAAGGAAGGCCCCCATATTATAACATAGTTTGAGACCTGTGAGTCCAGAAATTTAATGTGGGAAAATAAGCATAATTTTGATGTTCCCAAAGAAGAATTTTTAAAAATCTCTTCAGTAGTTCTCAACTACCAAAATAACTTCCATTACTACATTTACTGTGTGCTAGACCCTTTGGTGGAGCCCTGGTGGCACACTGGTTAAGAGCTCAGCAGCTAACCCAAAGGTCAGCAGTTTGAATCTACCATGCACTCCTTGGAAACCCTATGGGACAGTTCTGCTCTGTCCTACTGGGTTGCTATGAGTTGGAATCAACTTGACAGTAACAGGTTTGGGTTTTGGCCATTTACTTGTAACACCTCACCTACATACAACTGTTCTCATTTTGTAGAAGTGTTATTTACACATATATGTCTGCATATAATAGAAATAAATATATTTGCACATGTAAATTTAATATGTAGTTAAATTGTCTGAGCCTAATCTTGAAGTGACAGAAATGAGATTTGAACCAACTCTCTCTGACTTCAAACACTGTGGTGAGTCCACCTACCAAGTCAGTGATTCTCAGCTTTGGCCACACATTGGAATCACCTGTGAGTTTTACAAAATTCTGATTCCTGAGTTCCACCTGAGAGACTCTGGTATGATTGGTCAGGGTGTGGCCCAAGCATGGTTACTTATAAAAGCTCCCCAGGTGATCCTAATGTACTCCAAGATTGAGAACCATGCCTTAAACCAACACTCTGTGTTAGTTTGTTATTGCTACTGTGACAAATTACCACAATTTAGTGGCTTAAAACAAACAAATTTATTATCTTATGATTCTGTAGTTCAGAAGTCCAAGACAGGTCTCACTGGACTAAAATCATGGTATCCAAATTCAGAAGTCCAAGATGGGCCTCACTGGGCTAAAAATCTAGGTGTCCGCAGAGCTGTGTTCCTTTCTGGAGGCTCTAGGGGAGAATCAATTCCTTGCCCTTTCCAGCTTCTAGAGGCTGCCTACATTCATTGGCATGTAGCCCCTTCCTCCATCCAGCAACAGCGAGTGGAATTCTTCTCACATTGCATCACTCTGACCTCCTCTTCCACCTTTAAGGACACTTCTGATTACAGGAAGGAGCCCTGGTGGTGCAGTGGTTAAATAATCGGCTACTAACTGAAAGGCCTTCCATTTGAAACCACCAGCCACTCCATGAGAGGAAGATGTGGCAGTCTGCTTCCGTAAAGGTTATTACCTTAGAAACCCTATGGAATTGGCTCAAAAACAATGAGTTGGGTTTGGTTGGATGATTATAGGTAGTCCCTGACTTATGATGGAGTTCCATGCTGACTACTCCATCATAAGTCAGTTCTGATATGTCAAATACGTCTTTCTTTTTTTTTTAGCTTTCATTATTATTGTCTTCTATTATCTTTATAAATTTGACCTTTATTTGTCTTTGGAGTTGGAAACATTACATATATACTTACAGATATATTTTAATATATACATACATAAAAAAATACTCAAGTCATAAAAATTTGCTCTGACAACAAAGAAGAGTTGGACGATATTGGCTTTTTGTCAGTTGTAATAACTCCGCTTGTGGAAGGTTCTGGATCATCTGGATTACCCCTGGGAATGGAGATGACATTTCTAGTCAGAAGATTAGTAAGCGTTGTCTTTTTTTTTTTCTTCATATATTTCATGGTAACATCTCACTGCTTCCTGAATCTGCCTATTGACTTTAGCAAAGTGATCGGCATTTGGGCCCATGTTTTCAAGCAACTGAAGCCCCTGATTTAGTTTAGGAAACTAAATCTATATGGCAGTGTTTTGAGCAGTAAATCATAAAACTGAACATCTGCGAGTGAATATCTGAGAATAACACCAGCAAATTACATGCTGCAACACTGTATGTAGTACAAATAGCTAGTAATAAATTGTACCAAAAAAAAGGGATGGTCATAAGTGCAGTTGGAGGTGACTCAAATACGCTGCAAGTAGGGGACTACCTGTCCATTGGACCCACCTGCATAATACAGGCTAATCTTCCTATTTTAAAGTCAGCAGGTTAGCAACCTTAATTCCACCTGCTACCCTAATTCTCCTTTGCCATGTGACTTAACACATTCACAGGTTCTGGGGATTAAGACATTGACATCTTTGAGGGACCTTAATTCTGTCTACTACAGCCCACTAGCAATTTTAGATTAACAACGATATCAACTACAATAAATCAGCTTCCCTTCCACTACACACGCTCACAGTGGGGAAAGCCAGTAAATGGCACATTCTTTTAGAGGAGAGTCAAGTCTTAGCTGCTGGGTACGTGAAAACACCTCCTTTCTGTTCTGCTTGCTCTTCTTTCCCTACTACCAAGAAGAGCGGTGAAAGCCTGTCATTCTCTGGGCTTCCCACAGCTTCTGTCACACCACTTAAAAACATAGCCCAGGTGACCAGTGTTCCCAATCCATCCCAGGACGAGGCAATATGTGAGCTGCCATCTGCTCTGGTGGATTCTGCTGACGCTGAGCAGGTGTATGGCTTTCGGGCCAAGCATCTGGAGGGTGGCAGATTCACAAAGGAGAGGTACCATTTTCAATTTACCCGAGGAAGACCTAGAAGAAAACAGGGCTGGGTGCATTTGCCTCTCCCTTTCTTCCCAATCATTCCTGAAGAAATTGAGGTTGGTTCTGGTTTTCATTCTGAACATCCAAAAGGAAACACTTTGAACATGATGTTAGGGCTGATTTAAAAATTATACTCCAAGTTCTCCAACATTCAGAATCCATCAATTATCAAGATGCAGAAGCTTCCAAATATTTATAATGACAGCACTGTCATTATGTTAAGCTATTATGACAGAAAAGGGAGGAGAGCAGCTTAACCTCAGCCAAGGTGTGTGCATCTGGGGGTGTGTGTGTTCTAAGCATTAATTTAGGATTCCTGCAACAAGTTTGCAATGTACAGTGGCCTTTCAATAACTATTTCTTACTCATGGAAACTATTGCACTTATATGCCTGAGCATATTCTAAATACGCTTATTGCTACAATTGATTTTTTAAATTAAATGTATCACTTATAATGGGGTGCAGGGCAAAGAAAAGGAAAAATCAAATGAATGGTAGTCCACGAACGACAAAGTTAACTGACATTGGCTTCGAAGAATTCATCTTAATCAATGTTTATTGCCTCTGCTCCCATAAAAATGAGTGATCAAGACACATAAAATATCCTATCAGTTTTTACCAAAAAAAAAAAAATAAGCAGTTTAGACCATTTATTTCCATAAAACAGCACTGTACATCATATGTCAAGCTGATGCATTTCCTGTGCAACTGACTGGAGACTGTGAGCTGACAATCTAAGTTCTAATTACTTGCACCCTCCTCGGTCTTTTATTGCACGACAAGGGGGTCTCTCAGAGGAATGTCAGAAAGGACCTTATGTGGGCTGGTGGGAAAGAGCTGAAAAAGATCCACTGGGCTTTTTTATGCAGATTATGCACAATGCATAAAGGAGCCAAAGGGGATCGAAGGACCCTGACTAGAAGGTTCCAGTGTGTTCCATCTGTTACTCCTCTAACCTTTTCATCAGTGCTGTATAAAGGCAAGCAGGTCACAGAGGCTGAAAAGGTATCTGGTTGACAGGCCCAAGGCCTGTATCTCTTGTCCCCTGGCAGGATCGGACACACATAGGCGCCTGGCAATTGTCTACCTCCAATCTGAGGTCAAAACATGGCTAAGCTCTCATGTGTGATGGAGGAATAAGCATTACCTTGGTCATTCAGATGGTCTTAGGTTTTGCCACTTTCTCACTGTAGGTCCAACAAAGCATAAGTTAAACTAAGGGCCAGTTTCCTCATTTGAAAAAAATGGAAATTTTATTATATTTCAGGGCTATAGTGAGGCTTGGAGGCAGTGGTGGTTCAGTTGTAGAATTCTCACCCTCCATGAGGGAGGCCTGGGTTTGATTTCTGGCCGACGCGTTTCACACACAGCCACTACCGGTCTGTCAGTGAAGGCTTGCATGTTGCCATGATGCTGAACAGGTTTCAGCAGAGATTCCAGACTAAGCTGGACTAGGAAGAAAGGCCTGGCAGCCTATTTCCGAAAATCAGCCAGTGAAAACCCTATTGGTCACAACAGTCTGATCCTCAACTGATCGTGGGGAAGACGCAGGACTGGGCAGCATTTTGTTCCACTGTGCACGGGGTCACTATGAGTTGGGCCTACTTGACAGCAGCTAACAACAACATAGTGAGACTTCTCTGTGAGACTTCAGTAAACGTTAAGTTTTTCCTTCTTTCACATTGTCTGTATTGTTATGTAGATGAAGAAAATAAAGTTTTAAAAGTGGCAGCTAGTTTTATACTACTGATGATTAAAAAAGAATAGAACATACATGCAAGCAAGACTTGGACTAGAATCTTCTAATGCATTCAGCTTCTTTTCTGTTATGTCTTTCTTAATGATTTAGAGAGCACAGATCTAGAGCCAGACTGCCTGGGTTGGAATTCTAGTTTTAGCACTTACTGGGTATATAATCTGGACAAGTAATTTAACCTCTCTCTGCATTTGTTTCATCATCCATAACATGGGGGACAATAGTACCTACTTCACAGGTACGTGAAGATTAGATGAGTTAATATATGGAAAGCATTGAGAATAGTGCTTGCACACAGTGTTTGTTATTGTTTTATGTTATTAATATTATTATCCCCACCCTCACCTTCTTCCTTAGCTTCTCATTTGGGCTGTCCATCCCTAATGAGAAAGGATTGTTATCAGAAGGCAGATGAAAGAAGAGTCTCTTCCTGGCTTTTGAATTAGAAAAGCCTGGCTCTTGGGGAAACAGAAATGACCCACAATTGAGTAAAAATATGATGAATCTGAACAAGGCTTCCTGCCTCTGAGACTAGAGCCAGTTTTCTGGGCTGGGATGAAGGAGATACTTGGAGAAACAGCTAGGCGTAATAGAAACAGAAATTGGTGGGTCCCTGAAAAGGTCCTGCCCCCAGGCTCCACTGTCACCACACAAGGTTGAGGTCCAGTGGTGGCAGGAATGATATGAACCCCCGATATGTTTGCAGAACGGAAGAGCAGAGGAGGCTGTGCTTGCTTTCAGAGTAGAGCTTCTGGGAGGGGCAAGACCCTGAACAAGGAATGGCTGTGCTCACACAAAAAAAGGCAGAATGGTCTTTTTGCATCTGAGAGGGAAACTGAACTATCAACTAGAAAAAGACAGACCTGAAGGAACCTTGAGGACTGGAAAAACGTATAACTCCTGGTTATCCATATGGATCAAGGATCAGATGGCATAATGGATGTTTCAACAGATGTCAGCATGAAGAGATAACACTGAGGACCAGATGCCCCCTAATCCCAGGCCTTAGCAATACGACAATTCCCCTGCACTTGGATGGCCTCCAGGAATAAAGGGGGTGATAATCCTGAATTGACGAAGCTCGTTTCTACGCGTCTCCACTTATTTGGAGAATTAAAACAAAAATACCCATTGCCATCGAGTCAATTCCGACTCATAAAAACCCTATAGGATAGAGTAGAACTGCCCCATAGAGTTTCCAAGGAGCGCCTGGTGGATTTGAACTGCCAACCTTTTCATTAGCAGCACTTAACCACTATGCCACCAGGGTTTCTCACTTGGAGAATAGGGCCTTTAAATAGAACCTAACTTGGGTTTCAGAAAATTTTTGTGAAAGTTCTTTCCCTTACACACTGAAGTTTACAGACTAGGATTCATACTCATTACATGTAAAAGGATTAGTGAAAATATAATTTTAAGTAGTGGACGGGATGAGCTTTTTTTAAAGATAATTTTCTTAAACTATGCATATCTTAGAACTGTTCACAAGTGGAATTTAGTAATCTTACCCATTGAAACACACTTAAAAATCTTTTTATCATGTAAAATTCAAATATAGATAGGTAGATATAGAGAGGGAAGGAGGGAGAGAAACAGGGAGAGAGAAATATAATGAATGCCATATATCCATTTTCCCTATGCAACAGTTATCAATTCAGGGCCTAACTAGTTCCATCAACCCTCACCCAAAACTCCAACCCCCTACCCCCTGGATAATTAGTTCAGCCTCATTCAAAACTCATTGCTGTTGAGTTGATTCAGATGGGGACAGAGTAGAACTGCCCCACAAGGTTTCCAAGGGTGTAATCTTTATGGGATCAGAATGCCACATCTTTCTCCTGTGGAGTAGCTGGTGGGTTTGAACTGCCAACCTTTCAGTTAACAGCCAAACACTTAACCATTTGACCACCAGGGTTCCTTAATTAGTTCAGCTGGACTATATGGACTATATGAAGAAGAATGAGGCATCAGGATTGGAGGAAGATTGATTAACAACTTGTGATATGCAAATGACACAACCCTGCTTGCTGAAAATGAAGAGGACTTGAAGCACTACTAATGAAGATCAGAGACTACAGCCTTCAGTGTGGATTACACCTCAACATAAAGAAAACAAAAATCCTCACAACTGGACCAATAAGCAACATCATGATAAACAAAGAAAATATTGAAGTTGTAAAGGGTTTCATTTTACTTGGATTCATAATCAACACCCATGGAAGCAGCAGTCAAGAAATCAAATGACATATTGCGTTGGGCAAATATGCTGCAAAAGGTCTCTTTAAAGTGTTAAAACGCAAAGATGTCACTTTAAGGACTAAGGTGCGCCTGACCCAAAACCTGGTGTTAGGGTCAGTCACCTCATATGCATGTGAAAGCTGGACAATGAATAAGGAAGATGGAAAAAGAATCGATGCCTTCAAATTATGGTGTTGGTGAAGAATACTGAATATACCATGGCCTGCCAGAAGAGCAAACAAATCTGTCTTGGAAGAAGTACAGCCAGAATGCTCATTAGAAGGGAGGATGCCTAGACCTCATCTCACATACTTTGGACAGGTTATCAGAGGGACCAGTCCCTGGAGAAAGACATCATGCTTGGTACAGTAGAGGGTCAGCGACAAAGAGGAAGACCTTCAGCGAGACGGATCGACACAGTAGCTACGACAATGGGCTCAAGCATATCAATGACTGTGAGGATGATGCAAGACCAGGCAGTGTTTCATTCTAGTGTACACAGGGTCACTATGAGTAGGAACTGACTTGATGGCACCTAACAACAACACAAGTATCCCTAAAGAAAAGAATTCTTTAAAAGAACACAACCATAAAATACCATTAATCCACATAAAAATTTGCCATCATTCCTTAATATCAATATCTAGTCAGTATCAGATATTCCTGATTTTCTTGTAAATTTGCTTGTCTTTAATCAGGTTCCAAATAATGTCCATACTTTGCATTTTTATAGATCTCTTAGGTCTCTTTTGACCTGTAGCTTCTTCCTTTTTCTTTATTGTACCATTTATTTGTTGAAGAAATCAAGTCATTTGTGCCGTCCCGTTTAATTTCTCCTGTACTGGGTTTTGCAGACTGCAACCCCGTGGTAATATTTAACACGTCTGTCTACACTTGTATTCTCTATAAACTTCTAGTTATTTCTAGAAGCTTGATCCGACTTAGGCTGATGTTTTGGCAAAATGTTTCATAGGCGGTACTTTATAATTCCAATAGGAGGCACATGGTGGTTGCATTCCTGTTTTCTTGTGATGTTAGTAGCCATTGATTATCAATACCTAGACCCATTATTTTAGTAGAGGTTTGAAAAAACAGTAATCTTTTATTCCTTCTTCATTTGTTAGCTGGGGTATCTTTATGAAGAGAAACTTTCCTTCATCAAATATTTGGTTACCTTGAGGTACAGTTGTATGGAAAAGGGTGCGAAATACTTGATCCTTTCTCTATTTATCAATTATCAGAGAAAGGAAAATTAGTTCTTTAGCATGCTCAAAAGGTTACCAATGACTTTTTTTTCCTTTTAAAACATCATTACGATATCACTGATTTTCATATCTTTTATTTGTATCAGTCGATACATTTATTATTTCTGTGGATGCTCAAATGACTTATTTTGGTCCAGTGGGAGCCTTTTCCCATTGACTCCTGAGTCCTTTCGGCATGACCCCGGTTGTTTCTGATAGTTTCCTTACTTTCTGGTATGATAAGATGTTTCAGGTTCATTTTGTACATTTCCTGTTATGGATCTTGAATCAGCCATTTCTCCAAGCAGCCTTGGTTCCTCTGTTAAAAAAGATATTTAGAGGTCATAATTTGGGTTCTGGTAGACCTTTTGCTCCTGGGTTGATTATTTGTAAGTTTTTTCAATGTATAAGACATATATTATGAATATGTACTGATATTTCCAATTCAAATAGAGAATTACAGGGATTTTATTTAACTTCTTTGATTTCATATTTATAAATCTTATTTCCTAATAACACTAATTATGTTAAAGTGATGTTGCTTTATGGTATCATATATTAAATGTACATCATATATGCATAATAGTTTCAGAATAACACTGTCAAAATTATAACCTACAATATTATTACACAAAATTGTTTTTTTTTGCAGTTATCTTTTTCCTTAATGTACATCCCACTAAGGATGGAAAGACAAATTACTGTGCTTTATATCACTTGCAAATATTCCTCTCTATGATGGAATGCCAACAAATTGATACCAAGTAAGATTTTAATTTTCTTTTCTCTTTTTTGGAAAAAACTTCTTCTTTTTATACTTTTGATTTTTATTTTGTTTCGTAATTGTGAAAATAACATTTATTCAGAGAAGACTAGCTTCTGTCCCTATTCCCTCTCTTTCTATGCTTCATTTCCCTATCCTGTTTTCCTAGGGTTGATATGAAGATGAATTGATTTAATGCATAGGAAGTGAATAGTCTGTATTTTAAATACTCAGTCAATGGCAGCTATCATTATGGGGAAGGCATGCGATTAGTAACTGGCCCTGAAATTTCCAAATTTGAATAATCTCTTCCACGTTCTCTTGAGTGGAAACTTTCGGTCTTGACTGATCACTTATTTGTGCACCTGAGTCCATCTAGAACTGCTTTCTCAGAAACATTAAGATTCTACTTAAGTGCAGATGTATAATGGCATATGGTGACACATAAATAAAATAGGCAGGAATATTCTAAAGGTGAAAAAAATTGCAGGCTTTGATGTCAGAAAACCCTCATTTCAAGTCTCAGATTTATTATTTACTTGCTGTTTCCTAGGATAAATTGTTGGGAGAATAAATTATTTAGCCTCCCTGAGCCTTAATTCTCCATATATGTAATATTGATAATAGTGTCCAATATTATTATTGCAAGAATTAAATGAGATGATGCATGGAAAGCAATCTGCACTGTACTTGGAATAAACTGGTGTTTAAGAAAATTTTTTTTTCGTTTTCCTTTTTTTTAAAATTTAATTTACAATATAACCAACTTGACTGTAATTGATAGTATCTAGGTTTCTTTGATCAGCATTTATCAAATTTCTGCTTCATCTTTTTCCTCCAGAGAGCTTATTCTTGTATCAACTACCAACAATTTCTATGTTGGTGTGCACCTCCACCCTTCTCCACCCTGCTCTGATGTATGTGAAATGCGTCAAAGGGCTCTTATGTCCTCCGTCTTTCTGTTGAGTTTGATGAATGGGAGTCCTAGCAGGAGATAGGAGAATGGCAAGAGAGTGTATCAATAATTTATTCTTCTAGTAGGGTTGCTACTCTTTGACCGGTTCCTCTCTGGAAGTTCTGCACTGTCCCTTGTTGATTTCTTTAAGCTCTGCCCACACCTTTTTTTTTTTTTTTTTTTCTGCCCACACCTTTGTGAATAGTCCCTTTATTAAACTCACTTCAATTGCCCAGTTTGAGTGGTGCCATCTGTTTCCTCCTGGGACCCTGACTGATATAATTTCCAATCAAGAAGATGATAATAAGATTGTTAGTCTAAGGGACACATTTTACCTCAATTCCTTCTGTTTTTCTTAAGTCTTAAACTCACATAAATTTAAATTATTGGAAAGCAATGCACCTCGACCTCAGTAAATTATCTCCAAATAGCAAATCACTCAATGAGTTTTGCTTTAAACTCTATGTCCTCAGCTTTTAACCAAGTGCCTACATAGGAAATGCTATCTATATTTCTGCATCTTCAGTACATATACTCTTGAAAACAGCATCCATTATCATGACCAATATCCCCAACATGGTGAAGTGGAAAGGGCACAAGATTTGAAGTCAAAAGACACGAGCTGGAGTTCCTGCTCTGTAATTTACTCATGAGATCGTATCTTCTGACTTCAATCTATTCTTCTATAAAATGAGACAAAAATACTTACAGACTTGTGAAAAAAAAAAGTGAGAGAGTTTTCAAACTAAAGAGCTCCATAAATATTTGTGCATTATATGAATATACTAAATTGCTTTAAAATTTAGCACATTTAAAAGGTTTTAGCTATTAAAAAATTGTTGTGTTTTCTTTTAATCCTGTTGTAAAGGAGTATATGACTCATTGTGCTTATATACATTTTTTGCTTTAATTTATAAGAAATGCCCAATTGACTATTTTATTATAATAACTTTTATTAGCTTTTATATAAATATTTTTACTTCCCTCTACATGATCTTTATCTATTTCAATTTTGAAGGTATTATGGTATATGTATGTTTTATTTTAAGGTAAGTGAAATTCTTATTTAGAAGAAAATGAGATCTAAACAAATGAAACAAGTCAACCAATAAATTAAAGGAAAAAAAAGAATTTTTAATATCTTTTTTTCTCTCTGGCTCCTAGGTGAAGACTCTCATTCATCTTTCTGCTACATGTGTCTTTCATTCTGCATCCAAACAGTGTTTAGAGTGATGTTTCCAACCTCCTATCTTCGCAATTCATTATTTGAAAATTATCAAGATTAACATCTGCCTACCAATAAAGAAGATGTAAATATATATATATATTACCATCCATATCCCACAGTTTATTGACAGAGGAAGGAGAAGGGGGAGGAGGAAAGAAAGGGAGAATAGGACATTGGGAAGATGAGGAGGAAAAGGAATCTATGGAGGAGAAAATTATCTTCTTCCTAGGAGTTAAATGGTCAATCTTTTCTCAATGTTCCTTCCTAGAAAAGATTTGAGAATCATTACCTTCAGTATACTCAATCTCTGTCCATCAATATTCTTTTTTGGGTTTCTGCCCACCATGTGACCATTCGTGAATATTTTGTTTTTATTCCACAGAAAGAACGGCTCCATTTAGATTCCTCTTGGCCAGTCGCCACTGCTTTTGGGAGGCAATAGCCTTTCTTCAAGCCAAATCCGGGTTATATTAGACACCATCTACTAATTTGTAAAGTGACAGGACAGAAGCTAAAAAAATAGCCTTACCTGTTAGAATAAAGTGAAATTCTTGAGTTATGTAATGATTACCCTATTGCAGCAAAAGGAAGATTTAAGTGAAGAAAAAGTATAAATGTGTCTACTGTTAAAGGGAAAAGTTGAGCTGTCTGAGAAGGCTGTATCTCCAAGTAGAGATGGTAGAATTTTCAACACACTCCCATGCCAAACAAAGATCTTATTTGTGCATGGCCAAGTGTGATTTACCAAGGAAGGGGATTCACTGTCCTATCTGAAACATCCTTTTGAAAGACACCTGCAATACTATTATGCTATGTGAAGCACCAGGTCATTAGGGCTCTGTCAATCAAGGGGTGGATTCCTCCAGACATGGCTGGTGAATAAAGAAGGTACTTCTTGGTTTCAGGCTGAAAGTCACACTCCACCTGCTCTAAGCCCTGGAGGTTGAGAAAATGAGAAGCTAACCTAAGCTACTCCCATGCTAAAAGAAACATTTGGTTCTAAATGCCAGACTTCGGAATTCTTTTGTCTAAGCACAAGGCAATTCTTCAGGAATGTCTGAAATCTCTTGGATTCCTGTATCTCTTCATCATAGGATAGCTTAGAGATTATTGGTTGCAGCCAGTACTATGTTTCAAAATAAATAAGACTCTTAACATTTCTGAAACTACTGCTAAATCACCAAATTCTGGATATTTTCCAATTATTTGTTCATCCATTTAGGTTTTCCCCCCTACTATGTCTTAAGAAAATTTTCAAACCAACAGCAGATGTGAAAGAATCTTACCATGAACACCTGTATACCAAGTACCTAAATTCTATCATTAACCTTTTAATAGACTTAAAAAAAAAAATCACATACTTATCTACCTATTCATCCCTGTATACATCCATCATTCCATCTTATTTTTAATGTACTTCGAAGTGAATTGAAGACATCTAAATATTTTCCCTTATACTGGATCTTAAAGTAAGTGTGTTTGGTTTTATAAGAATCTATGAGACCTTTTTCTAAAATGGTTGTATTGTTTTATATTCCCACGAGCAATGTATGAGAGTTCTACTTGTTCCACATATTCTCCAACTGATATTATTAACCATTATAGCTGAGGCCATTCTCATGTGTGTAGGGTGGTGTCTCATTGTGGTTTTAATTTACATTTATCAGCTGACTGATTTTGAGAACTTTTTCAAGTGCCTATTGGCCATTCACATATATTCTTTTGTGAAACATCTATTAAAATGGTTTTCCCATTTTAATTGAGTGATTTGCCTTTTATTACCGAATTGTAGAAGTTCTTTATAAATTCTGGATACCTTTTCCTTGTCAGATATTTGTTTTGCAAATATTTTCTCCTGGTCTGTGGTTGCTAATTCATTAATACTTTTGATAAGCAGAAGTTTTCGATTTTGACGAAGTGCAATTTATTATTTTTTGGTTATTATTGTCTGGCTAAGAAAGTTTGCTTATACCTAAGTCATATGTATAGTCTACATTTTCTTCTAAAAGCCTTAATATTTAAGTTCCATGATCCATCTCAATTTAATTTTTTGTGTTTGGTGTGAAGTAAGGGATCACAGATTGATTTTTCTATATCAATACCCAGTTATTCCAATACCGTTTCTTGAAAAGTCTTTCCTTTTCCTATTGGGTTGCTTTATCGAAAGTTAAATTATCATATTAGTGAATTACATTTCTGGGCCCTCTATCCCATTCCAGTGATCTATTTGCTGATCATTATGCTAGTACCATACTCTTGATTACTATAGTTTTATAAAAAGCATCAAAGTCAGATAGCCTTAAACTTTGTTATAGGTTTTCAAATTTGCCTTAGATGGATGTTCTTCATATTTTGGTACAAATTTAGAATCAACTTTTCAATTTCTGCATTAAGTCTGCTGCTATTGTGACTGGAATTGAATTTAATATAGAAATCAGTCTGGGAAAAATTGGTATCTGAACTATATTGATTCTTCCAATCCATGAACATGACATACCTTTCAATTTATTCACATCTTTCAAATTTTCTCACAACAATTTTTTTGTAACTTTCAGTGCATAGTTCATGCACATATTTTGTTAAATTTATTTCTAAGAATGTTATGTTCTCTGATGCTATTATGAAGGAATTCCTTATTTTTATTTTCCAATTTTTGCTGCTGTTGTATAAAAATATAACTTTTTGTATATTAACTTTGTATTCTGCAACACTGCCAAGCTCATTTATTATTTCAAATAGTTTTTTTTGTAGATTTATTAGAATTTTCCACATATATAATTATGTTGTGCCAAAATAAAGATGGTTTTACTTCTTCCTTTCCACTTTTTATTTATTTCTGTTTCTTGCCTATTGCAGTGGCCAGGACTTCCATTTTAACATGGAACACACATGAAAGAGTGCATATCTTTGAATTATGGCAGATCTTAGGGAACGCATCTTACGTTAAATACAATGTTAACTGCAGGTTTTTTTTAGATGCCCTTCAACATACTGAGTAAATTTCTTTTTTCCCTAATTTGCAGCAAGCTTTTTTTCCTTAATCTTAAATGGGTAATGCATTTTGTTAAATGCATTTTTACAAGTATTGAAAATATATAATCTTTCTCACTTATTCTGTAAATATGGTAAATGACATTGGTGGAGTTTCAAATGTTAAAACAAATTTTGCGTTCTTGGGATAACCCTACTTGGTTCGTTGCGCATTATCTTTTTTAAATTGCAAGATTAGATTTTCTAATATTTTGTTAAAAAGTTTGAGTCTAATGTCTATGAAGGGTATTTGTTGATAAATTACATTTTCTTTGATGTCTTTGTCGGGTTTTGGTATTAGGGTTATATCGGCCACATAAAATCAATTGGGAGATGTTCCTTTCTCCTCTATTTTTGGAAATAATTTGTGTATGATTTGGGTCACTAGTGCAATCACACAGGCCTAGAATTTTCTTCATGGTAAGAGTAATAGTACCATTTACTGAGATGTGGGCTGGGGAGTGCAGACTGTGGGGAGAGGAGAAGAGGATTAATAAATCTGTTTGGCCGTGTTCATTTTTAAGATGCCCATCTGGGTTATCAGACATTCAAGTAAAGACATCAAGTGAGTAATTGAGCACACTAGACTGATGATCAGAGGTGAGATTTTGGGAGAATATATAAAATAGAGAGTCATGTATATATAGAGAAGATGCATTTTCAATGGTTGTCATTTCCTCTGTCCAATCAGTGAAGAAGATAAGAGCTGTTACAAACTGATTTTTAGAAGATGTGTCTCAATATAAAAAAAAAAAAAAATGGAGTTAATATTATTTTAAATTTGTCATGTTAAACGATCACATTCTTCAGATCCTATGCCATAAAGCTTTTAAGTGGTGTTTATGGGATAATTTCCTATTTGTTAAAAATTTTAAAATATTAAATCATTAGTATATTTTCTGATATTGCCTGAACAGTTTAATCTAATTAATTTGCACTAATTGGGGCTTCTGCTCCAACTTCCCTTCATTCCATACATACTTTAATGCCTTTTATGTTACTCTATTCTGAGGATAAATAAATGAAAAGACACTTCCTTGCTATAAAGAAATTCACAGATTAGTATCAAAGAGACACGTATACAATTAATCATGATAAACTGTTGTCAACACTCAACTAGACATATGTAGGAAGAACATATAAGAAGGAGCTATTATCTTTGTCTATAGACATTGGGGCATGTTTCCAGGAAAGGTGATATTGGAACTTGATGGGATTTGAAAGTTGCAGAGGTGTTCTTCAGGCAAAAGATGAGAGAAGAGCAATTTAAGACTAGGTATTAACATATTAAAAGATACACAGTTGCAAATAAAACCTTTTGTGTTCAGAGAAAGGACACTAACATGTTGCTAGGACATAAGGGAAGGGAAAGAAGAGGTAAGAGATGAGAATGGAACTGCCTTGAAGATCCTGCTAAGGACTTTGAATTTTGTTCCAATGAAATATCAAGAAACCACAGAAGGCATTGGAATAGGGTGACAGTATGACCAAATCTGTGTTTGGAAATATAACCCTGTTGACTCTGTAAATGAGGAATGGTCTGGCAGAGGCAAAATACATAGGGAAGCCAGTTAGGAGATGTGCTGTTTATAAGAGTACACGGTTTTGCAATTTTAGCAGAGTTTTATTCTCACATTCCCTCTAGATTCAGTTTCAAGCCCTTTTGACCAGTTTGCCATGTCTCCCAGCAATGCTCATCTTCTCCATCTTTTAGAGATGTAGGGCAACAGGTTGAGCCTAGAGCAACCAAGAGAACTAGAAGAATGCTCTTCAGGTTAAGTTCAAATAGCGAGCTGAGGCAGTTTGAGCCACACAGATCCCATTGGTAGATCATGGTGTGGAAATTCCAGCATTTGGACAGGTCAAGGCATTAGAGATAATGATGTTTGAAAGCAAGTCACACAAAAGCAACATCTGATCCTAGAGCAAAGGCAGTTCACTCTCTCTGTCTGTTATACTCCCAGCTCTGCATGGTAAGAGCAAGGTTCTGAGGAATGTGTCTGCAGTCAGAATTCCTAAATTTCATTTTGCTTTTTATTAAGAAATGTGTAAAGTTTCCCAGGTCTTCCGGGTGGTTCTTGTATTATTCATGCTTATACAGAGCATCCTAGATGACTCCAAGGCAGTGGAAATTATACCTGTGGAGAATGATGCAGAGAAGAGCACACATCTTTTTGTAAATTATCAACAATTATTATGTAGCTCAAATGAAAGTTGGTGTGAAGTAGTAAAACAGGAACACTTTGGAAGTGGGCAGCATGGGAGTAAATTAAATGACATTACACAGGAAGTGTCCAGGTTTCAATGATACTACCCACTGAGAGGAATGAAGAAGATGTCAGTTTTTAGTTTCAGTTTCAATGGGGAAATTATTCTTCCCACTAAAAGCAGCAGAGCTCCTCAAAAAGAGACACAGATTATGCCTGCCTTATTAGGTAAATAGCAGGCATTTTGATAAATATCTTGTAGGGAACAAACCTGCATAGATATCAACTGATAAAGGCTATCTCAAAGTGAACAAGGGCTTAAGCAAAGATAGATAATGAGATTCACAGATCATGTCTGGCTGCCAAGGGTGAAGAACACCAAAGAGTACATGGAAGGAGAAGCATCAGCAGAATGTTGACCATGCTAGAAGAAGAGTACTTAGTGTATACAGATGAAATTCCCAACTAAGCCAACCTTAGCACCCACATCCTGGGCTCTAAACTTAAAAGGTTATTCCTGCACCAGTCTTCAAAACCTTCTGCCAAAATGCCAGTATTATGTGGCCTCATGCCAGTGTTCTCTGTGAATCTTTGCTGCCCACACATTGTACCAGCTTCCCCTCAGTGGTTGCTTCCCAAAACACATAGCCCATGGTCACCTCTCCTTACCCATATTTATATCTCTTTACTGCTCTACTTTTGCTTTCTCCTTGCCACAATATTACTGTTCCTCCTTCTTTTGAATGTTCCTAATGAGACCTCAGGAACCCTTCATTCAATCTATTATAAATAAATTCTCCCATCTTTACCTTATCACATATTGATTTTTCTACCTTTCCCCCTAAGAAAACAGCTTTCCCTTTAGTTCTTTTAAATGAAAGCTGTTCGTTCTTCTACACTCTACATGGTTAGTACCAGGAGGCGTCTTTAATGTTTCATTTCCTTCCCAACGCCATGTTCAGATTTTCATTGATCCACCTTCCCTACAATTGCTACCCTTACCACATCCGTGGTCACCCATCATTGTCACCTATTGGCTTCATATTTCCTCCTTTCATTCATTGTGGATTACCCACATCGACTTCTACACCTTGATAAGTGACTTCAATTTCCAGGTTGATAAGCCATCCAGCAGCTAACATCATCAGCCCTTGGGTACTTCACCTCAAATCTATTCCACTTCAATCCAGCCAATTACTATTGTGCCATTCCCTAGATCTTGTGATCACTTCGAATGTTTTCTCTTCTGAAATATTAAATTCCAATTTCTCACATGGACCACAATCTACTAGGTTCTTCAATTTCCTACACCTATCTTACCTGTTTTTCAACCTTCAAGATACCTTGGATCCTTCTATTCTTCTCAGTCTATCATCTGCCTTTCGACCTCTCATCTTTTTTCTACCCAACCTGGGTCCCATAACGGACCATTAAACTACTCTTATAGTGCCCACAATTCTTTATCTTCATTTTCTACACCTTATCTGTCTAGCAAAACCCTAAGTCTATTAAAACAAGCAAGAGTTAAGGTTACCAATAATCTTCAAATCCTTGGATATTTTTCACTCCTTACGAACTGTACAACTTACACTTTAAATTATTTCATCTTAAAAGTCTCTACCCTTTAGCTTCCATAACACAATTCTACCTGTTTTTTTCAGATCTCTGTCTTATCATACCTTCTTGTTTTAAAATTTGATTCTGAAACAATCTCAGAAAAGTTTCAAATACAGTATGAAGAATTTCTTATGATTCTGAACCATTTTAGAGTAAGTTGCAAATTTCATATCCTATCACCCTGTATAATTTAGTTATATTTCCTACAAACAATGACATTCTTCCTTATGTCCACATACAACCATCAAAATCAGGAAATTAACTTTGAGATGTATCTTAGTCTGGGTTCCCTAGAGAAGCAAAACTACACATAACCCCAAACCAAACCCATTGCCGTCAAGTTGATTCTGACCCATAGCAACCTTATAGGATGGAGTAAACTTGCCCCATAGGGTTTCTAAGGCTGAAATATTTACAGAAGCAGACTGCCACATCTTTCTTCCATGGAGCAGCTGGTAGGTTCAAACTGCCAACCTTTCAATTAGCAACCAAGTGCTTAACCACTGCATCAACAGGCATCCTTATAAATAGAGATTTATTTCAAGGAAATAGCTCACATAGTTGTGAAGGATGGCAAGTCCCAAATTTGTGGGTCAGGCATCAGGCTGAAGGTTTTTCCTGACTCAGGTGGTTGCAGGGGCTGATGAACCCAAAACCTGCAGGTCAGGCAGCAGACTGCTGGCTCATGTCTCAAACACCAGAGGGCAGAGGACGATGAGTTGGATGCAGGATGGAGAGAGAGCAAGATTTGCCAGAACATCCATATATATTGGATGCAGGCCACACCCCCCAAGTAAACTCCCCTTTCAACTGCTCACAACACATCACAAAATGGAGGATGATTACATAATATCTGCCAAACCACTGAGAATCATGCCCTAGCCAAATTGACACATAACCTTATCTTTCACAATACGTTACTGCTAGCTAATCCTGTGACCCTGTTCAAGATTATTTAGTTGTTCTAATAATGTTCTTCATAGCAAAAGGATTGCTACATCAGTTATATTTAGTTGTAATTCCTCTTTAATCTCCTTCAACATGGAGTAATTCCTTAGTCTTTGCTTATCTTTCAGGATGTTGACACTTTTGAAAATTTTAGCCCTGTGATTTTGTAGAATGTTCCTCAATTTAGGTTGGCTTGGTGTTTCCTTATCATTAGATTCAGGCTATGCATCTTTGGCAGGAATATCACTGACGTAATGTTGTGTTCTTTTTGCATGATATTAGGATACAAATCATGTTGATTTGTCCCATTAGTAGTGATGTTAACTTTTATCACTTGGTCAAGGTGGTGTCTGCCAATTACTCTTTTACCTTTATAATTAATCATTATTTTGCAAATAGTCCTCTTATTATCAAACTTTTAAATAACTAGCTAATTAATATCAGTGAATTCAGGTATTCCAGTTCACTGAGTGGGTTAAAGTTCTTTACTATCATTACCATTTTGATATTTAAACCGCTCAATATTTCGCCAATGGTACTCTTCAAGATGTCTCTCTATCCTTTTGATATGTTTCCATCATTTTTTAGAATTTTCTTACTTTTCAGGCAAAACAAGATGTTCCATGCTTATTTTGTACTTTCCCTGTTCCATTCTGGAATCAGTCATTTCTCCAATATGACCTAGGTCCTTTTATTAAAGGATAATATATTTAGAAACCAAGACTTGGGTGCTAGGTGTGCTCAGTGCCATTGGAGTATTACTGCTGCCAAATAGTTCCAAACCCAACTTTGGGTGCTCCATTTCTCTTACTCTTCATTCCAAATAGATCTCAAATTAAATAATAAATTAGGCATTATCAAACCCTAACTTAAGACCCTCCATTAGACTCCAACTGAACTTAAAAAAACAGACTCCTTAACCATGACTTTTAAAGCCCTAGTGATCTGGTCTTTGCTCCCCTCCTCAATCTCATTTCACTTCACTAATTCCCTCATTTGCTAAGCTCTAACCCGTCTTCTTTCTGGCATGTCTTTCCTCCTGATCATTGCACTTCTGTCCTAACCATCCTTAATAAAATACCTCAACCCTCTACTCCATGCAGTTTCTATCCTTTTGCTTTCTGCATAACGCTTGCCACTCTGAAATAATTCTGTTCTAACCACATTTGTATATTTCCTTATTTTGATCCCCTCACTGGTATGTAAGATCTATGTGAGTGGGGATTTTATCTGTCTTGTCTGTCCTGTCTTATACGCTCAGAGCCTAATACAGAGCCAGAAATAATGTTGACATACATGCTCCCCCCCTGCCCCTTCCCATAATAGACTGTGAACTTCTTGGAACTACCCTAGTGGTTTCTTGCACAATGCCTGGCACACAGGGATTGCTAAATAAATGCCTATTAAGTAGATCAATGAATGAATGCATAAATGAACATACCAGCCTGAGTAAATTTATGCTAACAACACTGGCTGAACATTCTCGCTGGTTCTTTGTAGAGAGAAAATTGAATGCTTATATCAGCACTCACTGTGTTATTTATGGTATGTTGTATATAAATATACCCAAGTCAACTAGGAACTAACTTTATATAGTTCTTATTCTAGTATGGGCATTCAGTCACATTCAACTAATCACTTTGTCGTCTACTGTAAAACCCTGAATTAGAAGAGCTTTGCAGGCAACAGACTAGAGAGGTTTGTTTGGTTACGCTGGGACCCAGAGGTGGCCAACCACTTAAACATCCTCCACATAGGAAAGCTGAGTTAGTCCTATGCATGCCAGGGGTACCATGTCTTATAATTCCACTAAAGTTATCCCTTTATAAGCCCATTGAACCAGTCATATTTTGTTCTTTGTTTTTCTCTGATTGATGCTCTTTAGTCTAAAATGCAACTATGATTAACCACTGCGGTAGTTCTACATTCATCACAGAGGTTAGCTAAGGAGATACAATTTTGGAGAAAAAGAAAGAATTTGGCATCTAGGCGCATCTCTTGGATAGAGAATAGCAGTGGAAACATATGGAAAATTTGCCAGGAAAGTCCCATTTTCCATAATCAACAAGTTGACCAAAAGTTTGGCTTGGGTTTACTAGAGCACTCTAATTTCAAAACAAGAATTTACTTCCTAATTAGTCTGAAGGGAAAGAAAGAGAGTCATTTTCAGAGCCCTTGGCAAATCTTTCATCCACACCATATCTGCTTATGGACTTGAGCGAAGTGAGTTCATCACTGTGTGTATTTTTGCCCAGTTGGAAGGAGGCAAAGTCATATGGGAGAAAGCCTAGCTGTGTGAATATAAGCAAGCCACTTACCAGCAGCTCCTTTGGCAGTCTTCTCTGTCCCCATTAATGGCAACTTCATTCTTCGGTTTTAGTTCCAAAAGACCATAGCTATCCTTGGCTCCTCTCTTTCTCTCATTCTCCTTATCTCATCTATCTGCAATGGCTGTCAGCTCTACCTTTCAAATATAGCCCAAATCCAACCACTTCACTTCAGCTGCCACCACTCTGGTCTAAGCCATCATCCTCCCTCACGTGGATTATTACAAAAGCCTTGTAAGCTGTTTCACTGCTTTCAACATTCAGAGTTATCTTTTTAAAATATAAGTCAGATCATGCAGTCTCCTTCTTAAAACCTTCCAGTGGCTTCCATCTCGCTCAGAAAAAAAGTCAATCAGAGCCCTATAATCTCTCTGTCTCACCTCCTACTAGTCTCTTGCTAACTCACTGAACTCCAGCCACTTTACCTCCTTGTTGTTCTTCAAACACACCAGACATACTCCTACCTCAGGGCCTTTGTGCTTGCTATTCACCTCAGCCTGGGACACTCTTTCCAAGACGTGAGCCTGGCTCACTCTCACCTCCTTTGTGTCTTTGCTCAAAGTCCCTGCCTCAGTGATTTCACATCCATCTCCTCTTTTCCCACAGTAACTGTTTCACTTCCTTTTACGTTCGAGTGTACTGGGGCTCAGAGAGGTTAAGCATGTTTTCCAAGAACACACAGATAAAAACAGTAACTTCGCTTATTTAGTGCCTGCTCTGGGCCATGTGCTTTGCTGAGTGCATCACTTACATTTTCTTTTTTAATCTTCAAAATGGCCTTATGACGTAGGTAATATTGTTTATTTGAGGAAATGAGGCTTAAATTTCCCAAGGTTGTACAATTGCTAAGAGACAATGTCAAGTTTCACACTCAGGCCAGAGTCTGTCTTCATACCCGCTCTGCTCTGCTGCCCCGTGTGATACAGCAAGTGCCAGAACAAAGAGCCCGACTCTCAGGTTCTAACTTTACAAGCCACAGAACGCTGAAAGCCTGTGGATTGGTCTCTAGGGCGATATTGTACTACCTGATTTTTTTTTTTTTTTGTTCTCTTAGTTGAATCTTCCATTTGAGCATTTCTTGAGTGCCACCTGGTTCTCAATAAATCTGGGTGGAAATTCTATAAGCGATTTTTTCTTAAAATAAATCCTCGATTTTACCTTCCTCTAGTCAATCTGACATCATAATGACAAACTTATCTTAAATACAGTTTTCACTATGTTACTATCTAGTTCAAGACAATCAATGACTCCTTATTCCCTACAGTAGGTATCTTAGTCATCTAGAGCTGCTGTAACAGAAATACCACAAGTGGATGGCTTTAAAAAAGAGAAGTTTATTCTCTCACAGCCCAGTAGCCTACGAGTCCAAATTCCGGGCACCAGCCCCAGGGGAAGGCTTTCTCTCACTGTCGGCTCTGAAGGAAAGTCCTCGTGATGCATCAGGCTTCCCTTGGTCTGGAAGCATCTCAGCGCAGGAACCTCAGGTCCAAAGGATGACCTCTGCTCTCAGCGCTGCTTTCTTGGTGGTGTGAGGTTCCCAACTCTCTGCTAGCTTCCCTTTCCTTTTATCTCTTAATAGAGAAAAGGTGGTGCAGGCCACAACCCAGGGAAACTTCCTTTACATTGGATCAGGGATGTGGCCTTGTAAGGGTATTACAATCCCACCATAATCCTCTTTAACAAACAATCACAAAATGGAGGACAACCACAGAACACTGGGAATCAAGGCCTAACCAAGTTAATACACACATTTTTGGGGGGACATAATTTAATCCATGGCAGTAGTAAATCAAACTTCCTAATCCAGCCTTCGCCAACCATCTCGATATATTACTTACTTTTTCCTACCACATGCTGTCTTTATCTACAAGCCCTTGCTTCCCCCAATAGTCTTCTCTTGTTGCCCCTGACTCACTCACCCCGCCCTACTTCAAATATAAACGCACAATCTTGATAACCCACAAGCTTTTTATTTTTCCAAATATAGGCCTTAAAGAAACAGCTACTTTGGAGTCTCACAAAATAAAGAAAAAATAAAGCTAAAAAAGGAAACAAAGAAAAAAACAGGACCAAAATAAAGAGTAACCAATCACTAGGAAAAATAGTTGAATATATGTGTAAATGTATACTGCGTTGTTGTAAGTTGCTGTTAAGTCAGTCCCCTATTTATGACGACCCCACGCACACAGAACGAAACACTGCTTGGCCCTGCATCATTCCCACGATCAACTGAGGAGCCATACGGTTTTCATGGGCTGACTTCGGAAATACGTCACTAGGCCTTTCTTCTTAGTCTGTCTTAGTCTAGAAGTTCTGCAGAAATCTGTTTAGCATCAAAACAACACATAAGCCTCCACTGAAGAGACGGGTGGTCGCTGCCCATGAGGTGCATTGTCCAGGAAACAAGCCCTCAGGGAAGGCGAGAATTCTACCATTGAACCACCATTGCCCCCTGTACTATATACGGATATATGATATGGACATAAAATAATCAGCTTATATGTTATCTGACACACATACATGTCCAGCGATCATAAAATATTGTCCTTGTTTTCTTTCCCCTTTGAGATGGTTTGATGTCAATCTTATCACTGATCAACATCTGCTGGAGCATAAGGATTTGGTTTCTTAGTTCACTTACATTCAGGGTCGGGAGCATCTAAATGTGTCTTGCATTACTTCTTAGTGTTTAGTCCTCTTTTTAGTTAAATAAGCTCCTTGTGAGCAGAGACCATGTCTTGTGCTTCCTCTGCATTCCCCGCAGGACTTAACTAGGCCAGGGCCGCTCATGGCAGAGAGCACAAAGTATGTTGGTTCATATATTATCAAGACAATCTGAAATATTGCAGGCAATGCATTTTGGGCGACAATTACCTCTTGGGTGAAATAAGAACCACCCAATATTAGCTCTCTGGAATGTAGCCCTCCAGCCTGACCTTTTGATGACCCTCAGCTTTGCAGACCTCCTCTATCACCTGAAGCCTGTGTCACTCATCTTCCCCATAAATCATTTTACTCAGTGTTCCCACTGTCTTCGCAGGGAGGGCAGAAGAGATTTCCTTAAAAGAGGCACATCAAAGCCAAAGAAAAATACTTTAACCTCAATAATTAGGTTGTATTCTCTGACGGAGCAGCACGCAGGTAGATTTTCCAACAGGCCTTGAGTCTGTGTCTCTCCCGAGGGAGATAAGTATTTAGAGAAAGAACAAAGCACTGCACGATGTTCCTGGCAGAGAATGGCAACCCATGAAATATTCTCACCCAATTAAACATTTAATGAGGCCATCTTGGAAAAGCTGTTGTCTTTGATTGTAGTTACTGTTCTCCTCTCATCAAAGCCTTTATTTAGGGTCATAATGCCTGGAAACATCTTGACCACTCACCCTTTCCCTCTTCTTTGCACTCTGATATTATATGTTTGGTTAATGGGCCATGCCTCCCGGCTCTCTCCCTTTCGACTCTTGTACCCTCCCTCTTGCTGACCAACCAATATCTCCAGTCTTGGTTCATTATTCATTTTCTATCTTAACTATATTGTGTCTACCTCCTAGAGACCTAATGCAAACCCAGTTTTTAGCTCTTCCTTTTTGCTTCCAGGATGAAATAGACATACAGCTACAGAGACATATAGGTAGATATATAAGTAGATATAGATATGTAGACAGATAGGTCCCTAGGTGGCCAAACTGATTTGAACTCAACTGCTAACATGAAGTTTGGTTGTTCAAACCCACCCAGCAGTACCACAGAAGATAGGCCTGGCAATCTGCTTCCATTAAGATTACAGCCAAGAAAACCTCACAAAGCAGTTCTACTCTGTAACATATGGGGTCACCATGAGTCAGAATTGACTTGATGGCAACTAACAATGATGACAGATAGGTATAGATATAGCTATCCAGACGAAACACCACCTTACAAAGATTATCTGATTTAATTACTACATCAACCCAGTGAAATAGGTTTTATTATCATTGCGTTGCAGATGAGTAAACTGAGCCCCAAAGAAGTAAAGTAACGTGCCTAAAGCAACACAGCTGTGATGAAGTAGAGCTGGGACAAAAACCCTCGTCCGTCTGACTCCAAATGTCTTGCTCTTTCCTCTCTGGCCCACCATGTTGTATCAGGTGGTTAGCTGCTTTTCCTATACATGGTAGATTTCTGACTGAAAAAGGGATGAGCAAATAACCCTCCATCCCTTCGCTGACAGCCAATATAAAGCCAAAAGAGATTACTGGACCTGCCAGTGAAAAATGTTTCACAAGGATCAGTTGTCTTTAAAACTGATTCACACAGGAACTGATTCCGACTGATTAGAAGGCTAAATCACAGACAGCAATAAACAGTTATGGTTTGAGTTAAGCCAGGTCTAGGTAAGTCTTTATTCTACCAATCTCATAAGAGTGTGGTTGTGCCAATTAAAAGAAAGGCCATCGGAAAAAATACACAGCCTAGGGCCTGGCCCATAGCTGGAGCTTAATTCTTATTCATTGAATCTCTTTGGCATTTAGACAAGCCCCTCACACAGGACTCCATGTGTTTGGCCTGTTCTATATTTTAGACATTATGTTGATACCACATTTATTCATCATTTGATTTTCAGGAAAGGTAGAAAATCTAACAAACCAGGACAAGATTGTATCAGTAGCAGTTACAAGAGGGCCTGGGACATTACGCAAGTCTTCTGCTCTCCCGACTTGTGGACCAGATTGTCACATAAGAGGTGACAGAAGAATGTTTGTAGCCTCCAGTGGAAATGGTCTGTTGCAATTGACCCCCATTAAGTATTTGTTCCCACTACAGAGTGAGTCATGAGGCAGCCTCTGAATTGAGAAGAAACAGAACGACCTGGGATTTATGGTTCAGTATACTCACATCTTTTAGCAAAAGACCAACTGGCTCTTCTCTTCCTGCCCTGTAAATCGTCCTTCTTCTCTTTCTATTAGGAGGCATGACCTGCCAGACAATTAGATTTGAAATAGCTGGTTATTTCCTGTGAAACCACATGAAGGACAGCATCATTCCCAAAGATGAGTTCTGGTGCAAGAAATTAAGCTGGAGACTTAGAAACTTAGATGGTAAAAATGGCATCAATGGGAGAGTTTAAACAGACAGTCACTGTGCCTTGTTTGGAGCCCTGGTGGAACAGTGGTTAAGAGCTCAGCTGTTAACTAAAAGGTCAGCAGTTTGAATCCATCAGCTGCTCCCTGGAAACCCTATGGGGCAGTTCTACTCTGTCCTATAGGGTCGCTGTGAGTTGGAATCGACTGGACAGCAATGGGTTTTGGGTTTGGTGACTTATTTTAGAATTGTTTCCTCCTGTTACTTCTGTGATAGAGCACTGTCCATGAACAGATGATATGACACTCTACTGATGCAGCTGAACCATGACAGAATTGCATCCTTCAAAGTGAGGAGCCACACGGTCTAGGAAGAAGAATTACAGGAGCACTGATGAGAGAAAGTTGCTACTGCTATGTGATGAGGGAGAATAATCAGGAATGGCATAATGGCATAGTGTGGAATTTGGGGCTCAAGGGCAAGTCACAACCTATTATCCAACAGTTACATGACCTTGGGCATATTGCTTGACCTCTCTGGACCTTGGTTTTGGAATCCCATTCTGTAAAAACTAATGGAGTAATCATTTATGTGAAGTACAAGACATATATTTTTAAATCTAATAAAAATGCGGCAACTGAATATATCAACCTATTTGACCTAAGTAAACTGCTATTTCCAAACACTAAGCTTATGCCAAGATCTGCTACATTAGCAGAAAAACAGTTGCTTTGCCTCAGAAGCTTCTGGTTAAAAAATGGTTGGGAGAGAACAGATGGTGTAATCTAACACGATATTGGTAGACAGGTTCGGGAGATAACACTGAGTTTCCCCTTTTTGGTTGGTTTGTTTCTATTTTGACGGGAGGAGGGGGAACTGTGCGTGGCATGTTTTTATATTATGAAAGAGTAAATAAGAGGATAGATTATTTTTCACAATTTATGTAGTTGATTTCCTGTGGTATCATGTTTTGTGCTCTCACTCATGTTTTGACAGTAGCAAACATTTTTTTTTTTCATCCCTCTGGAATAACAGGATATTATATTGGCATGTCAGAGAGGGACCGCATGACATGGGGTGCTTACATGCTTATCCTCTAAAGAGTGCTAATTACTGTAAGTGTAAAATTCTAATCCAATACCTTTAAATACATTTCTAGAGAGCATAAAGAAATGCTTCCAATTACAAAAAATAGTAGACTGAAGTAATTAATACATCAATGCAGAAGTTCTGGTTACAGTTTAATATTACTAGAATGTTATAGCAAAATATAAAGCAGTCCATCAACTGTTTGTGTCTCCAGTAAGAAACAGAGATTTTACATACGCTAGGGCCTGGTGGCACAGTGGTTAAGAGCTATGGCTGCTAACTAAAATGTTGGCAGTTTTGAATCCTCCAGCTGCTCCTCGGAAACCTTATGGGGCAGTTCTACTCTGTCCTATAGGGTGACTATGAGTAAGAATGGGTAGGGCATGGGACAGCTTTTCCTATCAACGCTGGGGGCAGCTGTAAAGGATCTTGAGATGAGATCATCCTGGATTACCTGGGTGGGCTCTAAATCCAATAAGAAAAAAACCATTGCCATTGAGTCAATTCCAACTCATAGAAGTGAGATAGAGGGAGAACAGACAGACGGAAGAGGAGGAGATACAAAGAAGAGAAGGCCATGTGAAGACAGAGGCAGAGACTAGAGTTATGATGCTGCAATACAAGGAGCGCCTGGAGCCATCTGAAGTTGGAAAAGGCAAGGAAGGATTCTCCCCTAGAGCCTTCAGAGGGAGTGTGGTCTTGCAAACACTTTAATTTCAAACTTCTGGGCTCCAGAACTGTGAGAGAATAAATTTCTGTTGTTTTAAGCCACTCAGTTTGTGGTACTTTGTTACAGCAGCTTAGGTAACTAATACACATCCTTTGGTGCTTTGTAGTTTTCCAAAGATGTTTTCTCATCATCTTATTTGATCTTCATCACAATTTGTTGAGAAAGTCATTTCAATGTAAAGAGATGGAAACTGAATCACAAGGAAGTTACCATTTGCCCATCTTACCCAGCCAGCAAGTAGCAGTCCCAGGACTAGCCTTCTAGGTTCCATCCCATCCCAACCCCAAAGCTGGAAGCCCAGAAGAAACAAAATACCCATTAGTTGCTTATATAAGATTCAGGGACTACTTTGCAGGGTATTACGTAGAAAACATAAATGAAGAATTCCCTGAATATCATGTCTAAGAAAGAGAAGATAGATAGGTTATAAAAAATAAACCACCAACCAAAATGTGTAGAAACTCTAAGAAACTATGTTGCTGTTGTTGTTAGGCGCTGCTGAGTTGGTTCCAACTCAGAGTGACCCCATGTACAACAAAACGAAACGCTGCCTAGTCTTGCACCATCTTCACAATTGCTGCTGTTTGAGCCTATTGTTGCAGTCAGTGTGTCAATCCATCTCGTTGAGGGTCTTCCTCTTTTTTGCTGACCCTCTACTTTACCAAGCATGATGTTCTTCTACAGGGACTAGTCCCTCCAGATAACACGTCCGAAGCGTGTGAGACAAAGTCTTGTCATGCTTGCTTCTTTGGAGCATTCTGGCTGTACTTCTTCCAAGACAGATTTGTTCATTCTTCGTTCATGGTACATTCAATATTACATTCAACATAGTTCACCATGGTACATTCAATATTAATCACTAACACCATAGTTCAAAGGCATCAATTCTTTCACATGCATATGAGGCGATTGAAAATACCATGGCGCCGGTCAGGTACACGTTTATCCTCAAAGTGACGTCTTTGCTTTTTAACACTTTAAAGAGGTCTTTTACAGTAGATTTGCCCAATGCAGTATGTCATTTGATTTCTTAACTGCTGTTTCTGTGGGCATTGATTGTGAATCCAAGTAAAATGAAATCCTTGACAACTTCAATATTTTCTCTGTTTATCATGATGTTGCTTATTGGTCCAATTGTGAGGATTTTTGTCTTCTTTATGTTGAGGTGTAATCCATACTGAAGGCTGTGGTCTTTGATCTTCATCAGTAAGTGTTTCGAGTCCTCTGCACTTTCAGCAAGCACGGTTTTATCAGTTGCATTTCTCAGGTTCTTAATGAGTCTCCCTCTGATTCTGATGCCACATTCTTCTTCATATAATCCAGCTTGTTGGATTATTAAGGAACTATAGGGATTTATAAATCTGTACCCTACTGCAGTTTCTCAATTCTGCCAGCATTAATTGTATGATAAAGTTGCTACTGTTGGTGGGTATTTTTTTTCCCCAGTTCTTCAAATCACAGAGTGATTTTTCAAATTTCAGAAGAGAGGATAGCATTAAATATAGACTTATGCATCATATGAGTTTGCAATGAATTTGAAAAAAAATCAATTTAAACAATGCTTACAGTGTTGTTTGAGTGGGTAGAATTTTTATGTTTTGCTAGGTACAATTGTTTTAAATTGGGGGGGGAAGAGAAAGTAAAAGACTACAGAGAAATATAGGATAATAAACCCTAAATCTAATAATAAAATTCAAACCCAGTATGTTTCACTATTAAATAAGTTAGATGCAAAATTTGTTATAACAGGTAAAAATTATTACAAGTTGAGCCTATTGGGATAAAATTATGAGACTCTCAACATGTACCCCATTCTTCCAACATGGCTGGAAGATCCACTCAGGGTCAAGCACTACGTGGGGTAATGAAGGGAACACTCACTGCCCAGTGGACCGACCACAATGCATAATACACCTTTATTGAAAAGCTAAATTAAAAATAGAATTCTACAACTGAAACGGTCTTACAGGTCAGGAAACTCAACCTTCACCTTTTAAGAGAGGAAAATATGAGGCCTAAAGTAAATAAATGCCATGTCCAATGTCACTCAGCTTGTAAGTGGCAGAGAGGGGACAAGAACCTAGACTTCCAGATTCTCAGTAAACACCATGTCATACTAGCCACATATCATCCCCTATTTGTAAAGCTCCATGGCAAGTAATAAGAGCAGAAAATGTGAATAAGATATGCCTCCAAGGTACTTTCTCTCTGAGAAAGGGACTGAGGTAAAATCGCAAGAAATCAAGTGGAGAAAACTGTATAAAACAAAAGTGGAATGAATGTATTAGGGAAGAATCATTAAATCATCCACACAATTTGACCTGTGATTCTATGTCCAGGAATCTGCCATAAGAAAATATTCATTTATTCAGAAAACATATACAGAGGTGTTCACTGCAACATTATTTATGAGAGCAAAAAGGGAAAGAGGAGCAAAAACATCTTTGTATAGCATGTATAAGTTTATACATGGCATATAAAATTTTTTGACTTTGAAAAATATAATGTAATGCTATATAAAAAATACTTAAAACTGTACATACATAATGATTTCAGCTGTAAAACTTTATAAGGGGACATGCACGTACAGGCAAAATGAAACAAAAAAAAGCTTAGGAAAAAATAAACTGGACATTTTAAATTTGTGTGTGTGTGTAATTTTTTTTTATGTACATATGTATATGTGTGTGACTGATGGGAATGCGTTTTAAATTTTATTTCTTTTTACATTTATTTTCATTTTTGAAGTTATAGAATGAGTATTTATTACTTTCATAATCAGAAAAAAAGTTTTAATGAAGGAATGATATACTGTGGGAGGTACACTAAAGGTGGGCACATTGGGTTATAGAGGGTCCATGACAGAGATGAATTTGGATTTAGAGAGTATAGGTGGGAATGATGGTGGTGGAGATGGCTTTGTGGTGAAGGTGCAGGTTATGTGGTGGACAGTGGGAACACAGTGAAGCGAAGGCCATGGGACCAGAGAGTGTACAGTATGTTTGTGGAGCTCTGCGTAAGAGGAACGACTTTTTCCCCTTTCTTTCTTCCTCTGTTGTTTGGCACATTGTGGTGTTTAACATTTTGAAAAGAAGGAAAGACATGAGGGACATTACAGAAGTTGAAATGTCAATTTTCAGAACCTGGGCTTAATTTATGAGATGATATGAAGTCACTGAAGTTTTTTGATCAGGGGATCCACTTGATTTAGATCATATTTTAGAAATGGCATTATAACGGCAATAAAAAAAGATTGGCACACGAGAAACTGGAAATAATGGAGTTTTGAGATTTACAGAACTTCTCATACTATTGTTTCTTACCTCCTAAATTTTGGTATTTTGCTAAGAGCTTCCAACCCCAAGCAAATTTTTTTTAACATAGAAGGTACTCATAAGATGTCTTAAATGACTTAGTTTCTTAATATTTTATAACCCCTGAATTTGAAAAATGTATTTGAACTAGCTTAATTGATTATATTCAAATTTGAATCAAAATAGGGATTTAAAAGCTTCAGCTTATTTTAGCATTAAAAAGTCAACGAAGTTAAAATAAAAGTATCAAATTCTAAATACAATTAAAAGCTGATAACTTTTATTACAGAACCACATAGAAATATTTTTACAAAGCCCATAGTATCAAAATGTAGAGTTCATGTAGCTCAAAAAACAACAAAAAAGTCTTCCTGCACAGAATTCAAAAGACATATTTTCCAACCTAACTAATGAACATGAAGACATTAATATCAGATAAGTTCTCACTCCGGAGACTGACCTGCAATTTTCTGTCCTTCAGGATACCACAGTTCTCAAGGAATGAGGTCTTCCAAGACAAAGCCCATCATGAAGCCAACCTTGAAAATGACCAATGGAGTGTGGAATTACATAATTCCTATTCTCTGCTTCAATTAACAAGAGGGGGAATGATGTAAAAATATGTGCTTTTGGATACTCCAGGCTTTTGGAGGCTGTAAAGCTCTAAAGTTGAGAAGAATAAGGAATGGGCCTGAGTTGGGGATGGTAAATAAGATAGAGCAAAATCTCCTGAAATAATTAAGTAACAGAAAAGGAATGAGCAGACAAAAGCAAACCAGTGAGAGACAGATCTATAGAAATTACCAAATCAACCATGTGGCCTTTAGAATGAAGGGATCATTCATGTGTTGAAAAGATTAAGTGTATCTGCAAGAGCCATAAAACTTGTTTCACAGGAAAGAGAATTAAAAGCCACAAAAAATTCAACTAGCACACCACCAAATATCTGGTGGCACTACCAGGAGTTCAAAGATAATCTCTGCCTGGAGTCCAGTGCATTTGGGAGAAATGGCTTAGGATCCTGTAGGATCAAGATACATAATAGCAACCCTACAAAAATGAAAAGGCAAATGGATGAAGAACTTTCAGGGAAAAAAAAAAAAAAAACCTCACCTAACATGAGTCATGGAAACATAAATAGTCCAGGGTGATTAGTGTTGATTTCATACTATCTTATTCTTGAAGACTTTGACTGTATAAGCTACCAGAAAGTTTTGCATGTGATGGTTTTCATGCTAGGGGAATAATCTGTTATGAGACATTTGCCACCCCCCCCTTTTTTTTTTTAATCAGTTTTCTCCTTCTCTTTCCCACATTAGAATTTATTGAGAATGTCTACACAATTCATTGTTACACCACAGAAGTAAGGGCATTATCCATCTTAGAGCCCCACTTCTTCTTTCCTTGTGATCTAGTTGGACTTCCAGAAATTCCAGAGGGAGGTTAGTAATGTATCAAGTCTTGCACCAGCCATTTGGAGATACAACAGGAACGAGGTAAAGAATGACATACACAGACACACACACACAGACACACATACACATACATACACACACACAATAGAAAAATGGTGTCAAAACTCATTTGTGAAACTAAAGGACTTTGAGTCTTCTTTTTTTGAAGATTCTGGAGGTATCTCTTGAGAAAATTCACAATAAAAACTCATCTGCCAAGGCAAGTGACCTGTTATTTTGGAACACAAGGACTATAAACACTGAGGCTGGAGTTTAGGAGAGACAGGAGAATGGTGCATTTCTAATGTTAAGAGCAGGCAAATGGAAACTCGACAAAAAAAAAACAAACAAAAACAAGAATTCAGAATGGCTACAACTAGAGAGAGGCTGCTCATGATGACACACCTGGAGAAGAGAAATCAGACGTGACTAGAAAGCCCAGTGAAGAAAATGCTTAGTGATCAATAGGTTGTATTTGAAAGGATTTAAAATTAGAGGATAAGGAAGCCAGGAATCTCCCCCCAACAATTTATTCTGTGGTCGAGGACGCTGCTATGTGAGGTGGAGATAAGAAAACTACAGCAGCAGCTTCTGGTTTCCTCCCAGCTTCTCCCAGAGCTGGCATCTCATGGAAAACAAGGTACAAGCTCATTATTACAAAGCTCATCTTCCTGGAGCAGGGGGGCCATTGTGGAGAAGATTGCAGAGGGTAAGGATTCCATTTTCAGAGCTCTTCTCAACCATCTAATTTTGTTGTCCCCCTCAGTTTAGTGATCAAGCAAGATGAACAGAGACATGACACAGTCTGGAAATGCACAGAGGTTAAATAACCTGCCATCATCTGTCCCCAGTTAGGAACAATTTTGGGGATGGAGAAACGCCAAAAGCATTTCCCTAGGCTGGACAGTGAGTTTGTTCATTTGACATGGTTGATACCTGCCTGAATCACTGTCCTCACTCAAGGACTTTATATACCAACTTCCTTATAGGAAGGCATCTACCATCCAGAAGTAGTAATAAACCTGAAGAGAAACTGGAATTCTGCCAAAGGCGGAAAAAGGTATTTTTTCCAAACACTTATTTACACCAGTGGACAAAAGGACCACTCAGTCTTGGACAATACTAGGCATTCAGTGCTAGGCTGATGGCTCAAATCATAGCTCAGACAGAAGGCAGGTGTGGGTCTCAGCAACAAGAGCCTATGAACAACCAGATGATTGCCACTCTTTCCTTCTAAAATGCCCTTCCCTGCATACTCATCCCTGCGGCCCAATATTGCCCATCCTTCAAGGCCTAACTTAGGGCTACCTCCTCCAGAAAGGCTTCCCAACTCTACCAGGTAGATGTGATTTCTCTCTCCTCTCGACTCCCACCACCAGTGATCTAAGGTTCTTCTGCAAGCCATGCAGCACATTCATTAAACTGTCTAGTGGTTAAGGCACAGATCACTAGTAACTAAGAGGGTAGATATGAAGACAAACTGCCTGAGTTCAGAATCTGATCTCTGTGTTGCAGTTTCCTCATTTGTAAAACAGGATAATAATAGAACCTACCCCAAAGTGAAAAGTGAAATAATCTATGTAAATTATCAAGCACATGGTAAGAGCTCTAGAGGTGATTACAATTATTATTACCAGTGATATGAACTTGTATGTCTCAACCTCTGCTAACAGACAATATAGCTCCTTGAGGTCAGGATCTGTGCTTGATTTGTCTTTTTGTCCCACAAAAAGTGTATCACAGTGCTTAGGACACAAAGACATGAATAAATAATGAATATAACCTTCATTCATTTTGAAGTGTTTTTATTTTAAGGATAGAGGTCTTGGGCATCAGACATCAGGGAGGTGAAGCAAGCAACACCAGGCACCATGGGATTGAAAGAACTGACCGTTCTACAGGTCGACCTCTGGCAAGCAGCCAGGGCACTCAAGGAAGAGAGTCACATAGACTAGCCAGATTCAGACAAATGTCGCCATCAAGGGGGCTTAATCCATAAAAAAGAGAGTGACAGTGAGAAGCCCCTATAGAAAGAGAGACTTATCATAAGAGTTATTGCCCTTCCCTGTACACGTATCCCTATGGCCAAATATTGCCCATCCTCAGAGGTTCTGCCTTTTTAAGGTCAAAAGGATTCCTAGTGGCACAACAGTTAAGTATTCAGCTACTAACCAAAAGGTCAGCCATTTAAGCCCATCAGCCACTTCACAGGAGAAAAGACCTGGCGATCTGCTCCCATAAAGATGATAGGCTAGGAAACCCTATGGGGGCAGATCTACTCCATCATATAGTGTTTCTATGAGTTGGAACTGACTTGATGGCACATGACAAAAACAACAACTTAAGGTCAATGCAATAGTATGAGAATGGTTTGTGGGGTCCAGGGACCCAAAACTCTACAAAGCAGTGTGAAAGATTAGACCAATAGGAATTAAAATCCTGCCTCCTCATGTGGCTAGTTATATGACTTTGGGTCAGTTACACAAGTTCATCTTCAAAATGGGAAGAATCATACCTAACACTGAGGATTGGTGGAAGGATTAGCAATACGTACTCAGCAGAGTATCGGACCCACAGCTGCTGCTTAAGAATTAGCACTTTTATTGTTACTGTTAATGGCATATGCAGTAGGCTAGACAGTGGCTTGTGAGCATAAGATTTGACTCCAGTTCCTGGGGATGGTGGGGCTAAAGGTCCTGTTTTGCCTCCTGCCTTGGCCAGTCCTGGGACAATGCTTAACCTGCAGAGGACTCAGTAAGTAGTACTGGCAAGCATAGAGAAGGCAGAGGCAGGGGCTTCAACACAGCCCTTGCATTTTAGCATTTTTGCATACAAATTGACCATAGAATTATTCTTTGATCCATTTCCCAAGAATAGCGCCACCTTCATTATTAGGATCACCCAACCAGAAAGTATTATCCTGTGGTGCTTCCTTTGAGGGTAGGTTAAGCTGGGGGCTGGGGAAAGGATAGGCAAGAAAAAGGAAAGCCAGTTAAAGAGTAGAGGTATTTGGGCGAATGAGAGAACACTTGAGTTGAAGTGATGTAATTCTACAACAGCTTGCTGAAAAATGAGAAAATCACTCAACGCGCTTTGCCAAACAGCTGCTTTGATTGATTTTTTAAAGCCTGAACCAACCAGGTTGTCCAGTTTTCAGAATTGCATAGCTGAAGCCACAGACTGTGTCGCTTTGAGAAATAATGGCTAGCTTGAAGCAGGCATTTCTAACAGGCTAAAGAACGGCACTAAGGATTTTAAAGACTAAGGTGGGGGAAATAAAAACAGGCAGATTTTCCAAAGCTACTCCTACCTGAATATTACTAGAGGAATTTATGTAAAGATTTATGTAAAGATTATTTATATTCATTGTCACGAGCAAGGAGGGACCCCCCAAAGAGTACACAAGAATTATAAGTATTTTTTCCAGCAATCAGATTGCACAGAGTTGTGGCTATTTAGAGGTTCTCAGGGCCAGTGATTGGAAGATATTATTCTTCTACTTCAGGTTTTAGTAGTTTAAGGGCTTCTGAGTTTTTTTTTTTTTTTTTCTTTCTCCAGCTTTTCTTCTAAAATGACTTGGGTTCATAAAAGAAATTAGCGCAAGATAAAAGGACAGTTCGTTGCTGTCACCTGGTTTTTTTTTTTTTTTTTTTCCCCAAGTGACTTGTAAATCTTCACCTGTGCATTAAAATGCATCCTCATTTTGAACTGGCTGCCAAGAACTGCTACTGAAAAGGGAGACCTAGGAGACAGGATAAGCCTCTAGGAGAAGGATGGACAACAGAAAGCCATGGAACCAATTAAAGCCTTCTTCTCATTCATCTGCCAAGCCCTGAGGCCTTCACATACCTTAACTTCATATGATTGAACATCCCAGGGACAATTTAAAAATACATATATTTTATTTGTATCAAAGCAATTTATGTTCACATTTTAAAAGTCAAATAGTACTAAAAGGTTTATAATGAAAAATGGCATTCCCCTGGCCAACCCCACAGTCTGGCCCCAGGCAACAACTTCAAACTCTTTAGTTATTTCTGCTGGTAGCTATTTCCACATTTCTAATAATGTGCCCCTACTATTCTTTTTCTTGATTTTTCTATTTAAGGTGTTATTTATTGAGTTCCTGGTATTTTAGTTAATGATTTGTCATTCTTACATCACCCTACAACCACCTCCAATCCTCCCAATATAGCAATTGTTTCAGTTATTTATTTTGGGGTATCAACTCATTCCAAAATTAGTGGTATAGAGAAATAATGGTTTATTATTTTCTGTGATTCTTTGGATTTGCTGGTTTTCCTGGGCTTCAATTACATGACAGCATTCAGTTGATGGGTTGGCTGGGAACTGGACTCAGCCGGGGGTTTCAGTCAGAACTCCTAAGTTCTCTTCCACATGTCTCTTGGGCTTCTCCAGAGCATGGCAGTCTCAAGGCAAATTGTTTCCCAAGGTGGCCACAGCAATATCTCCCATCCTGTATGCCTTTTATAGGTCAGGTGTCTAGGTAGTATTTACACATTGAAATTTTTTAGTAAGTGGTTGTTGTTGTTGTATTATTAAGAAAACTTTCCCAACGTACCATTAAAGTTCAGCCAGCAATTTTGAAAGAATCAAAATGGAAAACACTGCCTTGTTTTTTTTGTTCTTTAATGTTCTTGATGTCTACCGCAAGTATATTTCAGGCACAAATGATAAAACTGAATATTTGTGAGCTCTAAGAAAGGAGAAAGATAATAAAAATAACATGTTCATGAAACACAAGAAACACCTTGTTAAACTTGTACCTTTTTAAAATAAGATTATCAAAAAGGTAGATTTGAGAAAATTATATACTGTATATAAAAAAATTTTTTTTATATACCCGCTGAAAAGTATCACCCCAAAAATAGCCCTCCGAGAAATTTAACCAGGCCAAAAAGGTGAAAACACAAATAAGAAATGAGAAAGGTGATAAAATCACAGATCAAGAGCACATTTAAAAAATTATAAAGTGATAACAAATGCTACTTCATTCCAATATATTTGATAAAGTTGATGAATGATTTTCAAAGAAAAAAAAATTCCCAAATAAATAGAAATTCGGACAAATAACCTTAGAAAAATACTGAATAAGTGTCAAAGGGCCATCACTAAAGAAGAAATTTGGTTATACTATTTTGCCTATGAATTCTTTCAAACTTTTAAAGAGAGAAAAGTTACCCTATTTTTAAAAACGTTTCATGAGACAAAGAGCCATAGAAAACTTTCCCATTCACTTCAAGGTTTTCACAATCCTAAAATCAAAACCTCGGGAAAAAAAAAAAAAAACAGAGTAAAACAAAATTATGTATTAATCTCTATATTCCTATAGATAGAAGAATCCCTAAATAGAACATTAATAGATTCTATAAGTCAGGATGATAATAGAACACTTCATCATTACCAAGTGAGGTTTATTCCAGAAATTCAAAGATGGTTTAGCATATAAATCTTGTTGCCATCGAGTCAATTCCAACTCATAGTAACCATATAGGATAGAGTAGAACTGACCCACGGGGTTTCCAAGGAGTGGCTGATGGATTCAAACTGCCAACCTTTTAGTTAGCAGCCAAACGCTTAGCCACTGAGCCATGAGGGCCGCATAAGTTGCATTAATAATTAAATGGACTTTTGGAGCCTGGTGGTGCGGTGGTTAAGAGCTACGGCTGCTAACCAAAAGGTTGGCAGTTCGAATTCACCAGCTACTCCTTGGAAACCCTATGGGGCAGTTCTACTCTGCACTACAGGGTTGCTATGACTCAAAATCAACTTGACAACAACAGGTATTGGTGAAATTCAACATTATTTGTGATTACAGACCTTTTATAAATAGAATACAGAAGGAAAATTCCTTAATATAATAGAATTTTTTATCAAAATCTTGCAGCAAGCATCACACCTAGTGGTGAAATGTTAGACATATTTACTCAAATATTATAGACAAGGCAGATATATGTCTTATTTTTACTATTTTTCAACAATGGAGAGATCCTGGTCAATGCAATGGGATAATAAGAATAAATAAGAATTATATATATTGGAAAGGAAAACACAAATTTTTTAATATTTGCAAATGACATAATTATCCACCCAAGGGCAGGCACCATGCCTCTTTTTATTTATTGGACCTGAGAGCCTAACACTTTCCAGAACATAGTAGAAGCTTAAATTTTTGTTGAATGAAAATACAAAAAACGAACTAAAACTCTTCGAAACTATAACAGAATGATAGAATTCCAAAAGGTAGACCAATTCGAAAAAAATATGCAAAAATCAAAGACATTAATGCATAAGAACAATACCTGAAATAAAATTATTTAGAAATGTGTAAGACTTCTCTAAAGAAAACTACAAAAGAAGACTTACACATACTTTGAGACATTCATATTCCTATAAAAGAAGACTCATGTAAGTAAGAATGCAAATTCTCCCTCAAATCAATCTAAATTTTATACAGACTATAAAAATTTCAATGGGATATTTTGAAAGTTGTAAATTGACCCTAAATTTTACATAGAAAAATAAATTTGGCAGCCACAAAAAGAATATATGACAGAGAAGACCAAGGAGCAGGGATATTTGCCAAATATCAAAATGTATTATAAATCTAATATAATCTTTAAAGTGTATTACACATCTAGCAGCGGGCATGACTGTTAGTAAGATAAAATAGAGACTCTACAGACAGATCTTTGTATATAAGAGAATTTAAAATATGACACAGATGCAATTTTAGATCAATGAGAAAAAATTGTCAGATGTTGCATTAAATAGTTTCCATTTATAAAAAAATTAATTTATATCTATATCACAACATATCCCAAGATACACTCAAAATTAAACATTTAAACATTAGAAAGAATGACAAAGGAATATATAGAAAATATTGCAGAATATTTAGGAATGAGGAAGTCTTTTCTAAACATGATAAGGATTTAATAAGGATTAAAATTTTTGCACAGAAAATTAAATAATTAGGTGGGGGGAGTCAAGATGGCAAACTAGTCAGACTCACTAAGCCATCCCTCTGCAACAAAGACCCAAAAAACCAAGTAGAACAGATATAGATGTCAGTCCTGGAACCCTGAGCCTTAAATGAAGAGATAGAGTATTAGATTAGAAATCACTGAAAAGAAGAAACTGATTGAAAACTGCAAACAAATGAGATGCAGAGTAGAGGTTCCCTGCCAAATGGCATGACACAGCATGGTCATCTTGGAATAAAGCCAACAACCCCACATGAAGAGTGCAGAAAGATACCTTCATGGAATTCTCAATAGGAGATAGGGGTACAGCACAGACACACCCAGAGCTAAGTAAGACTGTGTTTGCTGGCTGCAGCTCAAGGTAGTGCCCAGACACTGACACAGTAACCACAGGAGCACTCTCCTACAACTCCCACCCTTTTGGTGAATAGTGGCATGAACTGTCCCATCCCTATAGCCCCGACTGCCAGGTACCACAGCATGAACCCACACTAGTGCCTTACTCCATCTAGCCCCATCCAGCCCTCCTTTCCCACCCTCTCTTACCTCTCTACTTTACCCCGCTGTGCCCTGTGGCCCTGAGAGGAACCAGCACAACTACAGCACCTACCCTGTTGGCCTCACCCCACTGCACCCCTTGGCCCCAAGCAGAATCCGCCCAGCTTCAGTCCCCTCCCTGCCAGCCCCACTCCACCACACCCCACAGGGCCAGTTCGTGCTGCAGACAAATGACCCATCCCTGCCCCATCCCCTGCCAGACCTGCCCTGCTGCACCATAGCTAAGCAACTGGCTCTGCTCACCTGGACAAAGTGGTGAGAACTATCATAACCACAGACAATCAAGTTACAAAGCATAGCTGGCCCACCCACTCACACATAATGAAACAAAATAAAAAAGCAGGACAAAACAAACAACCCTACAATCAATAAAGAAAGGAAATAATACCTGAATATCTCAGAGACAGCAGGCATCAAAACATATTAAAAAGCTGGGCAAGATGGCTCCAGAAAGTGACCAAAATAAAGCACTAGATGACCAACTGGTAGAACAAAAGTCACTGGAACTACCTGATAGGGAATTCAAAACTTTAATATTCAGGTTTTCCAATTGAATAGGAAAGATATCAAGGAAAACACAGATAAAACTAAGGAAAAAACAGACAAAATCATAGAAAACACAGACAAAACCAGCCCAAATCAGGGAAAACACAGAAAAACAAATAAAAGAATTTAGAAAAATAATACAAAAAGAAAACTTCAAAATAAATAATTAGAAATCAGACAAAAACAGCAATTAGAAACCCAAAAGATAAACAAGATTTCAGAAATGGACAATACAATAGAAGGTTTTAATAACAAATTTGAAACAATGGAAGGCAAAATCAGCTAAATTGAAGACAAACCCTTTGATGGCACTTTATTTGAGGAAAAATCAAAGAAAAGAATGAAGAAAACCTAAGCATTAGTGGGATACAGTCAAGAGCAAAAATCTGTGCATGATCAGAGTTCCAGAACAGGAGGAGTAAACAGAAAACACAGAGGGGATCATTGAAGATTTGCTGACAGAATTCTTCCTTAATATCATGAAAGATGAAAAGTTGACCATCCAAGAAGCTCATTAAACTCCATATAGGATAGACCCCAAAAGAAAGTCACCAAGACATATCATAATCACACTCAACAAAACCAAAGAAAGAATCCTGAGAGCAGCTGGAGAAAAATGAAAAGTCACTTACAAAGGGGAAACAATAAGACTAAGCTCTGAATACTTGGTAGAAACTATGCAGGCAAGAAGGTAATGGGATGACATAGATAAAAACCTTGAAAGAAAAAATTTGCCAAACAAGAATAATATAACCTGCAAAGCTCTCTCAAATATGACAGTGAAATTAGGTCATTTCTAGATAAACAGAAATTAAGGGATTTGTAAAAACCAAACCAAACTTACAAGAATTATTAAAAGGAGATCTTCAGTTAAAGAAGGAAAAACATCAGACAACAACATCAATGTAGGACACAGACAGCATCAGCCAGATACTAACCTAGGTAATGAACTCTCAATGATAAGACAAAACTAAAAGACTTAAAACAGAGAAAGAGAGATGTCAATCTATGACATCAGAACAATAAAAAGGGAAATAAACAGTGTACATTTAGAACTTTCAAATGGAGAGGAAGTCAAGGTGATATCAAGTAATAGAACTTAGTTTTATTGGTTCAAACTTGGGAAGATGAGTGTAAATTTCAAGGTAATCAAAAAGAAAGTTAAAAAACTTACTCATCAAAGTAAAGAAAAACACAGGCTCAATAAACACAAAATCTATGATAACAAAAGAAATTCGACAAACAGAAGGAACTCAGCACAGGAAAGTAAGAGGAACAAAGAAAGCACCAAAAAAAAAAAAAAAAAAACCCAAAACCAAACCCACTGCCGTCAAGTTGATTCCGATTCATAGCGACGCTATAGGACAGGGTAGAACTGTCTGATAGAGTTTCCAAGGAGCACCTGGTGGATTTGAACTGCTGACTTCTTGGTTAGCAGCCGTAGCACTTAAACACTACGCCACCAGGGTTTCCAAGAAAGCACCAGCACCACAAAAAAAAAAGAAAAAAAGACAACAATAAACTCACACTTATCAATAATTTCACCGAATGTGTCTTAAATGCACCTGTAAAGAGACAGAGTGACAGAATGGTAAAAAACGTGACCTATCGATATGCTGTCTATAAGAGATACACCTTAGACACAAAGACATAAATTTATTAAAAAATCAAAGGATGGAAAAAATATATATCAAGCAAACAGCAACCAAAAAAGAGCAGAAGTAGCAATACAAATCTCAGATAAAATAGAGTTTAAGGTAAAATCCACCATAAAAGACAAAGAAGGACATTATATAATCTTTAGAGGGAAAGTCCGCCATGGTGACCTAACCATAATAAATATCTACATACCCAATGACACAGCTCCAAAATACATAAAACAAACTCTAACTGCACTGAAAAGAGAAATAGTTTCACAATAATAGTAGGAGACTTCAACACACCACTCTCAGTAAAGGACAGAGCATATGGAAAGAAACTCAACAAAAATATAGAAGATCTAAAGGCCACAATCAACCAACTTTACTTCATAGATATATATAGAACACTCCACTCAACAGCAGCAAAGTATACATTCTTTTTTAACTCACATGGAACATTCTCCGGAATAGACCACATGTTAGGCCACAAAGAAGCCCTCAGCAAAATACAAACCACTGAGATAATACAAAGCATCTTCTTTGATCACAATGCCATAAAAAGAGCAGAAACTAATAACAGGAAAAGCAAGGAAAAAAAAATTAAAAGCATAGAAACTGAATAACACCCTGCTTAAAAATCACTGGGTAATAGAGGAAAGCAAAGATGGCTCAGAAAGTTCCTAGAATCAAACGAGAATGAAAACACATCGTATCAAAACTTTTGGGATACAGCAAAGGCAGTGCTCAGAGGTCAATTTATACCAATAGATTCACACATAAAAAAAGATGAAAGGGACAAAATCAAACACCAGCTCTGCAACTCAAAGAAATAGAAAGAGAGCAGCAAAAGAAACCCACAGCCACTAGAAGAAAGGAAATAATAAAGATCAGAACAGAAATAATGGACTAGAGAATAGAAACACAATAGAAAGAATCAACAAAAGCAAAGGTTGGTTCTTTGAAAGGGTCAACAAAATCAACAAACAATTGATCAAATTGACAAAAGAAAAACAAGAGGAAGCAAATAAGCTAAATAAGAAATATGATGGGACACATTACAACAGACCCAACTGAAATAAAAGGAATCATAAACAGAATACTATGAAAAAATGTACTCCAACAAATTTGAAAACATAGAGGAAATGGACAAATTTCTAGAAATACACTGTCTACCTAAACTAACACAAACTGAGGTCGAAAATCTGACCAGACCCATAACAAGAAAAGAGATTTAAAGGTAAAAAAAAAAAAACAAAACTCCCAACACACATAAAAAAGTCCTAGGCCAGATGGTGTCACTGGGGAATTCTACCAAACATTCAGGAAGAGCTTACACCAATAATACTCAAACTATTTCAGAACATAGAAAAGAAAGCAATCCTTCCGAATTCATTCTATGAAGCCAGCATAACCCTGATACCAAAACCAGGCAAAGACAACACACAAAAAAGTAAATTACAGACCAATATCTCTCATGAATAGATACAAAAATTCTCAATAAAATTCTAGCCGATAGAATTCAGCAGTATATCAAAAAGTAATACACCACAACCAAGTGGGATTCATACTAGGTATGTAAGGATGGTTCAACATTAAACAATCAATCAATATAATCCACCACATAAATAAAACAAAAGAAACACATAACCACGTCAATTGCCAGAGAAAAGGTTTTTGATAAATGCCAACACCCATCCCTGATAAAAACTCTCAATAAAATAGGAATAGAAGGGAAATTCCTCAACATAATAAAAGGTATCTATACAAAATCAGCAGCCAACATCATTCTCAATGGAAAGAGGCTGAAATCATTCCTCCTTAGAATGGGAACAAGACAAGGATGCTCTTTATTATCACTCCTATTTAACATTGTGCTGTTTTTTTATACAAAATCAGCAGCCAACATCATTCTCAATGGAAAGAGGCTGAAATCATTCCTCCTTAGAATGGGAACAAGACAAGGATGCTCTTTATAATCACTCCTATTTAACATTGTGCTGGAAGTCCTAGCTAGAGCAATAAGGCAAGAAAAATAAACAAAGGGCATCCACATTGATAAGGAAGAAATAAAACTATCCCTCTTCACAGATGATCGGATACTACTGAAACTAATACAGAGATTCAGCAGAGTAGCAGGATACAAGGTAAACATACAAAAATCAGTTGAATTTCTATACACTAATACAGAAAACTACAAAAAGGAAATCAGGAAAGCAATACCATTTATAAAAAACCCATTGCCATAGAGTTAATTCCGATTCAGAGTGACCCTATAGGATAGAACAGAACTGGCCCATAGGGTTTCCGAGGAGTGGCTGGAGGATTCAAACTGCCAACCTTTTGGTTAGCAGCCATAGCTCTTAACCATTGCATCACCAGGACTCCAATAACATTTATAATAGCCCCTAACAACAAAAAAAAAAAGTAGGAATAAATTTAACCAGAGACATAAAAGACCGATGCAAAGTACAAAACACTACTGCAAGAAACCAAGAGACCTACACAAATGGAAAAACACCATGCTCATGAATAGCTAGACTTGACACTGTGAAAATATCAATCCTACCCAAAGTCATCTACAAATATAAGGCAATCCCTATCAAATACCAACAGCATTCTTTAACAAGATGAAAAATTAATCATTGACTTTATATGGCAAGGAAAGAGGTCCCGGATAAGTAAAGTACTATTGAAGAAGAAAAACAAAGTAGGAGGCCTCACACTATCTAACCCCAGAATCTACTGAAAAGCTACAGTAGTCAAAAAAGCCTGGTGCTATTACAGTGACAAACATGCCGACCAATGGAACAGAATTGAGAACCCAGACGTAAATCCACCCACCTACAGTCAGCTGATCTTTGACAATGGCCCAAAGTCCATTAAATGATGAAAAGACAGTCTTTTTAACAAATGGTGCTGGCAAAACCAGATGTCTATCTTTAAAAAAATGAAACAGGATCCATACCTCACGCTATACACAAAAACAAAAATGGATCAAAGACCTTCATATAAAAGCAAAAGCTATAAAGATAACGAAAAAAAAATAGGGTCAACTCTAGGGACCCTAATATATGGCATAAATAGGATATAAACCACAACTAAAGATGCACAAACACTAAAAAATAAACTAGATAACTGGGCTTTTGTAAAAATTAAAAAATTATGCTCATCAAAAAATTCACTGAAAAAGTAAGAAGAGAATCTATAGACTCAGAAAAAAAATTTGGCTATGACATATCCAACAAACTCTAATTTTTAAAATCTATGAGAAACTCCAACACCTCTGCAGCAAAAAGACAAATAATCCATTTTAAAAATGGGCAAAGTATATGAACAGACACTTCACCAAAGAAGACATTCAAGTGGCTAATGGACACATGAGGAAATGCTGGCAATCACTAGCCATTTAGAGAAATGCAAAAAAAAAAGTGAGATACCATCTGCCTCCGACAATACTGGCGCAAATTAAAAAAAAAAAAAGAAAATTACAAATGTTGGATGTTGGAGAGATTGTGGGGAGTTTGGAACGCTTATGCACTGCTGATGGGAATGTAAAACGGTACAAGCACTTTGGTAAACAATGTGGTGTGCCCTTAAAAAGCTAGAAATAGGAATACCATATGATCCACTAATCCAAATACTAGGAATATATCCTAGAGAAATAAGAGCCATCACACGAATAGACATATGCACACCCATGTTCATTGCAGTACTATTCATAATAGCAAAAAGATGGAAACAACCTAAATGTCAATCAACAGATGAATGAATAAAAAAACCATGGTATATACACACAATGGAATACTACGCGATGGTAAAGAACAATGATGAATTTGTGAAACATCTCACAACATTGGATGAATCTGAATGAATGAATGCTGAATGAAATAAGTCAATCACAAAAGGACAAATACTGTATGAGGCCACTATTACAAAAACTCAAAAAAAGGTTTGCGCACGCACACAGAAAAAAACAATTTTTGAGGGTTACAGGGGAGGTGGGGTGCCAGGAGGACAAACACTAATTAGATCGTAAAAAAACAAACAAACAAACCCATTGCTGTTGAGTTGATTCCAACTCATAGTGACCCCATAAGACAGAGTAAAACTGCCCCACAGAGTTTCCAAGGAGTGCCTGGTGGATTCAAACTGCTGACCTTTTGGTTAGCAGCCATAGCTCTTAACCACCATGCCAACAGTGTTTCCAGCTAGATAGAAGATAGGTAGTAACTTTGATTAAGGGAAAGACAGTACACAATGCTTGGAAAGTGAGCCCAGCTTGACCAATGCAAAGTCATAGCAGCTTCATAGACACTTACAAACTCCCTGAGGGTCTGAGTTACTGGGCTGAGGATTGGGGACCGTGGTCACGGGGGACATCTAGCTCAACAGGCATAACAAAGTTTCCAAAGAAAATGTTCTATGTCTGACTTTGGTGAGTAGTATCTGGGGTCCAGAAAACTTGTGAGCGACCATCTAAACTATGTCTACTGGTCCCACCTTGTCTGGAACAAGGGAGAATGAAGAAAACCAAAGACACAAGGGAAAGATTGGTCCAGAGGACTAATAGATCATAACCACCACAACCTCCAACAGACTGAGTCCAGCACAACTAAATGGTGCCCAGCTACCATCATGGACTGTTCTGACAGGAATTATAATAAAGAGTCCTGGAAAGAGCAGGAGAAAAATGTGGAACAAAATTCTAACTCACAAAAAAAGGCCAGACTTATTGGTCTGACAGAGACTCAAGAAATCCCAAGAGTATGGCCCCCAGGACAGATACACTTTTAACTCTGAACTGAAGTCATCCCCAAACTTCACCGTTCAGCAAAGTTTAGACAGGTCTACAAAACAAACAGTAACACAGGTGAGGAAAGTTCGTCGTAGTTCAGTCATGTATGTGGGACTAAAGGGGAACAACAGCCCAAAAGTAAAGATGAGAAGACAGGAAGGGATGAGGAAACTGGATGGATGGAAATGGGAACCCAGGGTGGAGAAGGGGAAAGTATTGACACATCTTTGGGTTGGCAACCAATGTCACAAAACGATTTGTATACTGTTTAATGAGAAACTAATTTGCTCTGTAAACTTCCACCTCAAGCACAATTAAAAAAAAAAAAAAAGACAATTTAATAATTAAGAGTGAATGAAATTTTTTTTTTTAATCTGGGAAATAATTGTTGTTTTTGTTATGTGCCATCGAGATGGTTCCAACTCATAGCGACCCTATGTACAACAGAACGAAACACTGCCCGGTCCTGCTCCACCCTCACAATTGTTGTTATGTTTCAGCCTATTGCTGCAGCTACTTTGTCAATCCATCTTGTTGAGCGTCTTCCTCTTTTTCGCTCATCCTCTACTTTACCAAGCATAATGTCCTTCTTCAGAGACTGACCCTTCCTGATAACATGTCCAAAGTATGTGAGACACAGGCTCGCCATCCTTGCGTCTAAGGATCATTCTGGCTGCACTTCTTCCAAGACAGATTTGTTCATTCTCTTGGCAGTCCACAGTATACTCAATACTCTCTGCCAATACCATAATTCAAAAGAGTCAGTTCTTTTTTGGACTTTCTTATTCACTGTCCAGCTTTCACACGCATATGAGGTGATTGAAAATACCGTGGCTTGGGTCAGGTAGACCTTAGTCTTCAAGGTGACACCTTTGTTTTTCAACACTTTAAAGAGGTCTTTTGTAGCAGATTTGCTCAATGCAATGTGTCGTTTGATTTCTTGACTGCTGCTTCCATGAGTGTTGATTATGGATCCAAGTAATATGTAGTCCTTGACAACTTCAGTCTTCTCTCCATTTATCATGATGTTGCTTATTGGTCCAGTTGTGAGGATTTTTGTTTTATGTTTAGTTGTAATTCATACTGAAGGCTGTGGTCTTTGATCTTCACCAATAAGTGCTTCAAGCCCTTTTCACTTCCAGCAAGCTAAGTTGTGTCATCTGCATAGCACAGGTTGTCAATTAGTCTTCCTCCAATCCTGATGCCCTGTTCTTTATATAGCACAGCTTCTCGGATTATTTGCTCAGCACACAGACTGAATAAGTATGGTGAAAGGATACAATCCTGAAGCACACCTTTCCTGACTTTAAAACACGCAGTATTCTCTTATTCTGTTGGAATGACTGCCTCTGGTCTAAATACAGCTTCCTCATGCTTACAATTAAGTGTTCTGGAATTCCCATTCTTCGCAATGTTACCCATAATTTGTTATGATCCACACAGTCGAATGGCTTTGCATAGTCAATAAAACACAGGTAAACAACTTTCTGGTATTCTCTGCCTTCAGCCGGGATCCATCTGGCATCAGCAATGATATCCCTGGTTCAATGTCCTTTTCTGAACCTGGCTTGAATTTCTGGCAACTCCCTGTTAATGTACTGGTGCAGCCACTTTTGAATGATCTTCAGCAAAATTTTAATTCTGTGTGATATTAATGGTATCATTTGATAATTCAGCATTTGTTTGGATTCACCTTTCTTTGCAATAGGCATAAATATGGATCTCTTCCAGTAGGTTGGCCAGGTAGCTCCCTTCCAATTTTCTTGGCATAGACGAGTGAGCACTTCCAGTGGTGCATCCATTTGTTGAAATATCTCAATTGTTGTTCCATCTATTCCTGGAGATTCGTTTTTCACCAGTGCCTTAAGTGCAGTTTGGACCTCTTCCTGCAGTACCATTGGTTCCTGATCATATGCTACCTCCTGAAATTTTTGAACATAGACCAATTCTTTTTCATACAGTGACTGTGTATTCCTTCTATCTTCTTTTGATGCTTCCTGTATCGTTTAATATTTTCTCCATAGAATCCTTCAGTATTAGAACTCGGGGCTTGAATTTTTTCTTCAGTTCTTTCAGCTTGAGAAATGCCAAGTGTGTTCTTCTGTTTTGGTTTCCTAACTCCAGCTCTTCCCACATGTTATTGTAATACCTTGCCTTCTTGAGCTGCCCTTTGAAATCTTCTGTTCAGCTCTTTTACTTCATCATTTCTTCCTTTTGCTTTAGCTACTCGAAGTTCAAAAGCAAGTTTCAGAGTCTCTTCTGACATCCATTTTGGTCTTTTCTTTCTGTCCTGTCTTTTTACTGATCTCTTGCTTTCTTCATGTATGATGTCCTTGATTTCATTTCACAACTCGTTTGGTCATTAGTGTTCAACACATCACATCTATTTAGAGACCATAGAGATGGTCTCTAAATTCAGATGGGATATATTCAAGGTTGTGCTTTGGCTCTCGTGGATTTGTTCTAGCTTTCTTCAGTTCCAGCTTGAACTTGCATATGAGCAGTTGATGGTGTTTTCTAACATCGGTCCTTTTCCTTGTTCTGGCTGGTTATATTGAGCTTTTCCATCCTCTCTTTCCACAGATGTAGTCAATTTGATTCCCATGTATTCTATCTGGTGAGGGTACATGTACAGTCACTGTTTATGTTGTTAAAAAAAAGGTATTTGCAATGAAGAAGCCAGTGGTCTTCCAAAGTTCTAACATGCAATCTCTGGCATTATTTCTATTACCAAGGCCATATTTTCCAACTACTGATCCTTCTTTTCTTTTCCAACTTTCACATTCCAATCACCAGTAATTATCATTACATCCTAATTGAACGTTCAATGAATTTCAGACTGTAGAAGTTAATAAAAATCTTCAATTTGTTCATCTTTGGCCTTAGTTGGTGCGTAAATTTGAATAGTAGTAGTATTAACAGGTCTTTCTTGTAGGCATATGGATATTATCCTATCACTGACAGCGTTGTACTTCAGGATGGATCTTGAAATGTTCTTTTTGACTATGAATGTAATGCCATTCCTCTTCAAAGTTGCTAGTGAATTCAAACTGCTGACCTTTTGGTTAGCAACCTGAGCTCCTAACCACTGCGCAACCCAATCCCCTACTAGGTGGAAGAAAGAGTTAGCTTTCCTTCAACATTTCACCATCCCACACTGTCTCAATGGACACATTTACCATTCTCTTCCACCATTCTTCCAGTGGCGATATATCTTAATATTGGGCTAAATTTACTTTTACTCTTTACATTACCATCAGATAAATATTATTTGCAGCTGAGTATGGATAGCACTGTATTTAGATTTTCTTCCTGGTTCAACTTTTCATTTCCTGAAGTTAATGATTACCTCATTTAGGGTCTTAATTTTCTTCAAAGATGTTATTCCCAGCATAGTAGATAATATAATTGTCTGATTTAAAATGGCCAATACCAGTCCATTTCAGCTCACTAATGCCTAGAATGTCAATTTTCTTTACTCCCAATACTCTATTAACACTAAATTCTCTGTCAGAGTTATACAACTACACTAGCAGCTCCTTAGAAACAATATAGGGCAGTTCTACCCTGTCCTATAGGGCCACTATGAGTCAGAATCAACTTGACCGCGATGGGTTAAAATTGAAAAATCAAGAAGGAGCAAAGATGTGTATGACTTAGAAATGTGAAATTAAATACCAAAAAAAACTATTAAGAGTAAACGTGGTTACCTTTGGGTGGTAGGAATTAGGAAGTGGTGATGGAAAAATCACATTGATTAAAGGTAGGGTTGCAGAGCTGATTAATTAATTGCTGTCAATAAACTGTACACCTTTAAAAAGTTGAATTGGCAAAAGTTGTGTGACAGATATATTTACAACAACAACAAAAAAAGAACAGCTGCTGAAGCTGCTTAAGTACAGCCAAACACCTCAAGGGGTTTAGTTTCACCTCATGAGGTTTGGTTTCTTGCTTTTAAGGCTTAGGGTCATGGTTATGTGGGCCATCCCAGTTAACTGCGCCTGACCCAAGCCACGGTATTTTCAATCGCATCATATGCATGTGAAAGCTGGACAATGAATAAGGAAGACCGAAGAAGAACTGACACCTTTGAATTGTGGTTTTGGCGAAGAGCATTAAATATGCCATGGACTTACAGAAGAACGAACAAATCTCCTTGGAAGAAATACAACTAGAATGTTCCTTAGAAGCAAGGATGCTATTTTTTGGTAATAATTTTGCTGTCCTAGTGAAACTTTTATACCACGCATATGGATTATTTTGCTAAAATTAAAATAAATAATCAAAAGATATGAACAGAAAATCAAAAGACAAGAAATATAAAAGGTTAGTAAGCATATGTAAAGACAGTAAACTTCAATGATTAATCAAGCATTCAAATTTAAACAAGAAAATATTTCTTGCCTATTATATTGCTGACAATTTACAAAATTTGTAACTTCAAGAGTTAGCAAAGATGTAGAGAAACAAGCACTCTCATAAAACGCTGGCATGTAAGAATGTAATGCTATAGGTTTTCTTCATAGCACAGCTTTAGCTGCATCTTACATATTTTGGTGTATTTTCAGTTTAATTCAATTTTATGTATTTTTAATTTTCTTTCAGGCATTCTCTTTGATCCATGGATTAGTTAGAAGTTGTTATGGATTGAACTGTGTCCCTCCCAAAAAATGTGCATCAACTTGGCTAGTCCATGATGCCCATATTGCGTGATTCTCCACCATTTTGTCATCTGATGTGATTTTCCTATGTGTTGTAAACCCTGCCTCTATGATATTAATGAAGTGAGATTAGCAGCAGTTATGTTAATGAGACACTACTCAATTTACAAGATTAGGTTGTGTCTTAAGTCAATCTCTTTCAAAATATAAGAGAGAGAAGCAAGCAGAGAGAGCACCAGGAGGGGAGTGTGTCCTTTGGACCCAAGGTCCCTGTGCTGAGAAGCTCCTAGGACGGGAGCAGATTTATGACAAGGACCTTCCTCCAGATGGAACAGAGACAGAGAGCCTTTCCCTGGAACTGGCAAGCTGAGTGCAGATTTCTAGCCTCTCAGACAATCAGAGAATAAATTTCTCTTTAATAAAGCCAACCACTTGTGGTATTCCTGTTACAGCAGAACAAGATAACTAAGAAAGAAGTATTTGTTTAATTTTAAAGTGCTTAGAGAGTTCCCTCTTGTATTCTTACTATTGATTTATAGTTTGATTTCATTATGGTCAGACAATACATACTCTGCATGATTTCACTGCTTTTTAAATTTTTTGAGGTTTGTTTTATGGATCAAATCAAAACCCATTGCCGTCAAGTTGATTCCAACTCATAGCAACCCTATGGGACAGAGTAGAACTGCCTCACAGGGTTTCCAAGGAGCAGCTGGTGAATTTGAACTGCCGACCTTTTGGTTAGCAGCCAAGCTCTTAACCACTGCACCACCAGGGCTCTCATTGTACCACCAGGGCTCCAGGAGTGGTCTATTTTGATGAATGTTTCATGAGTGGTTGAAGGAAATGTGTATTCTCCTACTGTCGGCTGAAGTGTTCTATGCATGCCAATTAGATCCAGTTGATTGATCGTGTTGTTCAGTTCCTTTACATCCTCGCTTATTTTAAGTCTATTAGGTCTGTTAATTGCTGATGATGGTATGTTGAGGTCCCCAACTATAACTGTGGATTTCTCCTTTTAGTTCTGTTAGTTTTTGCTTTATGTCTTTTGAAGCCCTATTATTTGGCACGTACACATGTAGGATTATTATGTCTTCCTTGTGGGTTGATCCTTTTATTAGCATGTAATGATCTTCTTTATCTCTAGTAATTTTCTTTGCTCAAAGCCTTCATTCTCTAATATTAATATAGCAACTCTTTTTTTTTTTAAATTAATGTTTGCATGGTATATCTTTTTCCATCCTTTTGCTTTCAACCTACCTATGTCATTGCATTTGAAGTGAGTTTTTTTAGATATCAATACTTGGATCATTTTTTAAATTTATCTACTCTGAAAATCTTTGCCTTTTAATTTGAGTATTTAGGTCATTTATATTTAAGGTAATTACTGATATTTTAGGGCTTAAGCCATTTTATTATTGTTTACTGTTTGTTTTCTTTGGTTCTTTTTCCTTTTTTTTTCCTTGCTTCCTTGTAGGTTATTTGAACATTTTTAAGAATTCAATCTTTTTTATTTATGGTGTTTTTGAGTCCAATGCTTTGTATAGTTTTCTTAGTGGTTGATCTAGGCATTGCAATACACATGCATAATTTATCGCAATTTACTGTTATCAATGCCTTACCATTTTTCATGACCTGTATAAACCTTAATTCTAATTAAAAAAAAAACAAAAAACATTGTGTTGAGTTGATTCCAACTCATAGTGACCCTATAGGACACAGTAGACCTGCCCTCACAGGGTTTACAAGGCTGTAATCTTTATAGAAGCAGTCTGTAATAGCAATATTTATACAGTAGTTTTTTGGTACATAGATGGCAATTGTTTTTCCCATTTTTCTGATTCACCTCTAGCAAAAGATAGGCCTGGAGACAGTCCTCAATCAGTATAAATGAGGAAAAGAACAATTGACTCTTCCACATTCTGACATAAAACAAATAATAAAAAGTAAATGCATACATGTTTGGAGTTAAACAAAATAAGAGACTGCCCTTCAAATTCAACAAAGACTATTTTCATGTATGGACTTTATGGAAAGCAGTATTACAAAAGCAATGTGAGTTCTGAAATCAAACAAATTTGGGTTCAAATTTCACCTTCCCTACTTTGTAGCTTTTGTACTCATTGAGTACAAAAGTAACTCTCTGAACTTTAGTTTTCCCATTGTTAAAAAGAGATAATAATGTCCAGTTCACAAATTATTTGGAAAAAATTAGATTAGATCATAATGGAAAGCTCTTGGAGTAATTTTAATCCTCAAAACATAGGGTAGTTTTCTTTCTTCCTCCATTTTAGGTTGTCAAAAATTCTTTATCAACCAAGTAGGCACAGGTCTTCAAAGCCAAAATAGGGCTATATAAAATTTCAGATATGGTATTTTTCAGTTACAGAATTTCCATTTGGTTCTTTTTTATAGTTTCTGTTTTCCTGCCAATATTTTCCATCTTTTGATTTGTTACATGCATTTTTTTTTTTTACACCATTGAGCATGGTTATAATAAATGCTTTAAAAATCTTTTTCTGTTAACTCTAACGACTGAGTCACCTGAGGGTCAATCTAGGCTGAGTGCCTTTTCTCTTGGGAATGGGTTATACTTTTCTCTTTCTTTGTATTCTAAGTAATTTTGGATTATGTGTTGGACACTATGAATGTTATAGAGAATATGGATTTTTTAATATTCTTTCAAAGACTGTTGACTTATTTAAGCAGGCGATTAACTTAAATGGCAAATTTTGTCTCTTCGGTGGTACCTCTCACCTCAGCTCAGTTATTTAGCTTATCAGGGCTGCTTGCAATGCATGGCAGCCAGAGATTTGGATAGTGTTATGCACAAAATTCAGGGCTTCCACTCTTTGGCTCTCTCTTTTCTAGTATTTCCCTCCTCACTTTCCAGTAGCTATGATTGCCCTCCACTCTAACTCTGTGTACTGGTTCTTCAGGCAGGATAGACTACAGTTTTTCTTTTAGAGTTTTAGCCAGTCTGAATGGTATAGACTAAGTTCTGCTCTCTGGCTAACAATCTCTATCACTTTCTCTCTGTCTTGCACACACAGACACAGAGAGAGAGAGAAGGGAGAAACTCACCAAACATTATACCATTTTTCCATGTATAGTCTTTTCTTCAAAATGTGCCCTCACTTGGCCATTCCCCAAATATACATAGATAGATAGACAGACAGACAGATAGATATGTATATATGTAAATATATAGGTATGTAGATGGAGAGAATTTATAGTTGTTATCTTTATAAGAGCTATTCTGACATGAATTTACTTGGCCATTACCAGAGGGTTTTTTTTTTTTTTTTTTGCTTTTTTTAATTCTTTCCTTTTTTAGATGAGATGCTTCCCTAGCACACAACAAGGGGAAGCCAAGTTTCCCAGAATTCTATTCCTCCTAGCTGAAGATTTTTAGGGAATGTCTCCTACAGAAAGTGCTCCTGGTAACCAGAGTTGTCTAGTTAACTTCAAACTTACATAGAAAAATGCACCTGAATTCACAGTGAACAAGATAACAATGGCCTAGGGGACTACAGTGACCAGAAACCAATTAAGTCTTAGGTAGGGAAGGGATTTTCTTCAAGTGGCTAATGGAGACCATAAGCAGAGGCTCTGACCACAGAGAGCTTACTGCTGACCCCGCACATTCTCAAACTTGAACAAGGATCAGTGACATGGAAGTCTAATCTAACATGACCCTTGAATAGCTTTCTCACTGGTTTTACTTCTTGCTTAGCAATAATCACTCATCTATGACTCCTTGGCACAAAAAAATATGATACTTTATAGCTGATAGGCATTTGCTAAGATTCTCATATTCCATGGGGTCTCAAAAGGTAGTTAGAATTTACCAAATTTAGCCCATTGTTGTCCTTATCAGAAACCCAAAGTTCAAAGCAGGGAAGACCTGCCTGAAGATTACACAGGAGAGGGCAGAGCTGCAACTAGAATGCATTTGGCCTCACTCCCATTCTTGCAGTCTATCAGCTACAGTTATTGTTTCAGAGACACTGTGCTATGGCATGGTCTGAACCTTTCTCAAGGTTAGACTCTAAAGTGTTCTGAGCAGAAGAAAACAGTATCGTCAGTGATGTGATCGAAATCTCTTGAATTGATTAATATTACAGTGTGATCATTGCATTTAATGTTTGGCTCTTCTCCAAAATCAGATTGGCAAGTAAGAGCATATGGTCCCTCTTGTCACTCTGTTCTCCTTACTCCTTCATCCCTTTCCAGTGCCATCCCTCTGGTTTGGCTCTCTCACTCCATATGTGTGCTCTAGGATGCAGATGCGTACAGAGTAGTCAAGATGTAGGTCAGATAGCAAATAGGAACTGGCCCAAGTCAGATCAAGCCTGACTTGTAAACTTCTTTTTCTGTGAAGTGTTTGGTTTTTCATATGTAACAAGTTCAATCATTCAACTGTTATCTAAAAGTACAAGAGCATGTTCTTACTCATCACCCTTTCTCAATTAGGCTACAAGCGATGGAACTGATTCATTCACTTTGAAAAGAAAGCTTCTCCATGTTCAGAAATCCTTCAACACCTAGCTACCAGCTCAGGCAAATACAGTGGGCTTTAGAGTCCTCAGCAAGGAAAAGTCAGAATAGATGTGGTTTCACATTTTAAGACACAGGAGGAGAAAAAAACAAAAAAACACTGCCTGTCTTCAATGGTCTGTATGTTCTCTCTTGTCTCCAGGCAGGAGAGATTCCTCAGGTGTTACCCACTTTATCATAGCATTCCACATCTCTCCTTTTATCTTGTGCCCTTCTCCTCTTTCCAAGATCATGAATCAACAGAGACAGGTCTTCATTCTTCTTCAGAAAAGAAAAGGGGAAGTCTAGACATAACCTATTCCATAGTGTCATGAACAACCTGATAAATTTAACTACCTGCTTCTCAAATAAAAACTGGATATATTTGAAAACCTGAGCAGGCAACTGTAGCCAAGAACCTCTGCAGCACCAGTCCCAAGCCTTTTCAACATTCCTCTCTACAGCAAACACCAGGAAGGAAACCCATGTGAGGAAATGGCAGATTGGTTCAACAGACTTCAGATTCCAGAGAGGGGTCAGAGTCAAATACAAGAGAGTGTGACAGCTGAAATTGCCCATGATTTACTAATTGCTGAAGGCAGTGACCCGGCTATAAAGAGCAAAGGTCAAAGGGAAGTCTTGCTGCCCATTGCTGGCATTAGATTTCTGTCCAGAGGAGGAGAAGACAGCAGAAAACTGAAGAACATTTGGAACCAATTAGGAGGAGTAAGGAAACTTGAGGCTAAGAGGTGGGGATGGGATCAGGGCATTCTTATTCCTTAAAATAAGCAATAATTCATCAACTTCACCAACTTCGAAGTCAACTAGGTCGACTCTACTTCTCTTTATCTTTCTTGTCCTCAACATAGGTTATATGTAGCTGATTAAAGTACAGCTTCGTCTTTCAGCTTTCTGCAGTATTGTAGATCTTAAGTACAAATAATATAGCTTTTTAAAATGAAAGCATGGGCAGCTACTATTATGTTTTCTTAAAGATGGTCTGAATCTTAGAATGTAGAAGGTGTCAGGGAAAAGAATTGACTACTGGAGTCAGAAAGACACAGGCTTAAATCCTCATTCCACTGCTTACAAGCTGTGTGACCCCGAGAAAGTTATGTAGCTTCACCGAACTTCTGTTTCCTCTTCTGTAAAATCCAGCCAATACCACTTCCTTCACATAGCTGAATGAAGATAAAATAATATTAAACATGGAAAGGCCCTTCACAGTGCTCCGCACATAGTTTTGCTTATTAAATTAGAAGCCCCTTTTCATTATGGAAACCCTGGTGGCATGGCATAGTGTTTAAGTGCTATGGCTGCTAACCAAAAAGGTCAGCAGTTTGAATCCACCAGACACTCCATGGAGCCTCTATGGGAGAGCTCTGCTCTGTCCTATAGGGTCACTATGAGTCAGAATCGACTTGATGGCAATGGGTTTTTGGTTTTGGTTTTTCCTTATGCCTTAAATATAAACATTACAAATACAATAAAAGTCATTTTAATCAATGTCATTCTAAATATCAAAGCATATAATAAAGCTACAGTACTTAGAACAGTCTGGTGTTTCAAGAGTAGGTAGATCAATGGAACAAAGTGAGAATACAAAAGCTGGTCTTACTCATATGCAGAAGTAAAATTCAAGTTGAAATAAAGACATATTTAAGAGGAATAAAACTAATTTTTTGCAAGGATAATGAGGGAGAAATATATGACCTTGAAATCAGGAAGAATTTCTTAAAATAAGTTATGAAGCAAAAATAAAAGGAAAAACATGAAAAATTTGAATATTACAAATGTAAAAACCATAAGCAAAAAAAAAAAAATCTTGAGGAAATATCCACAGCTATACCAAGGATAAGGAGGTGGATTATACAAATAATTTTTAAATTGTCTATAAGAAAAGTCAAAAAGCCAACAGGAACATAGTTCGAAGAAGATGAAAAGATAATTACTGAAGATGAAATCACAATTGTCCTATGAAAAATGGCTCTGCCTCTTTAGTAATCAGGAAAATGTAAATAAAAACAATGAACTACTATTCTTTGATCAGTTTAGTAAAGATTAAAAAGTCTGATAATAAATATAGACAAGTAAGTAGAAAAAGAGTAAAATTAAATGTAATTGCTCATGGTTTTGAAATTAATACAACAAATCAGAAGGGCAAGATGGCAGTATCTATAAAATCTATCCACTCTCTCCTATAGGGTCGCTATAAGTTGGAATCGACTCCATGGCAACAGGTTTTTTTTGTTGTTGTTGTTACCCTTGGCCCCAGAAATTTTTCGTCTAGGTATCTGTCTCAGAGAAAGATTTGCATATGCAGACAAAAGATTGGATGCAGCATTGCATGTAATAAGTAGTCCTTGGGTGGTATAAATGATTACCTCGATTGGTTGCTATCCGAAAGGTTGGAGGTTCCAGTCTACCTAGATTAGATGTATGTCTGTAAAAAGGCCTGGTGACCTACTTCCAAAAAATCAGCCATTGAAAACCCTGCAAAAACCACAGAAAAACTGGAGCACAGTTCTACTCTGACATACATGGGGTCACCATGACTCAGAATCTACTCAACGGCAACTGGTTTTTTCGTTTGTTTGTTTGTTTGTTTGTAATATGGAAAAATAAACAAACTAGAAACAATTTAAATATCTATCCATAGAGGAATGGATGGAAACAATTTCATAAACACAATGAAGTACTATAAAGCGTTCAAAGGTATAAAAGGGATCTATACATAATATTGGTTGATCACAAAAACTACACAAACCAATATTTTATATTTCTCCCAATACCTAGAGATGTGTGAAAAATATAAAGAATTTGATGAACTTTTTCATCAGACAAATTCATCATAATGTATGCGTTTATTATTGGTGTGAGGGCATAAGTATGGGGCAGGAGTTTTCAGTACTCTATTGTTAAATCTGTAATGTTCTGAATGTTTTCAGTTATAATGGTGTCTTGGACCTGGGTTCTCTAGAGAAGCAAAACCAGTGAAGTGTATGTAATATATATATATATATACATATTATATATATATATATATGCCAAACCCATTGCTGTTGAGTCAATTTCGACTTATAGCAACCTTACAGGACAGAGTAGAACTGCCCCACAGAGTTTCCAAAGAGCAGCTGGTGGATTTCGATTGCCACATTTTTGGTTAGCAGCCCGAGTGCCACCAGGGCCATATATATATGTATGTGTGTATATATGTATGTATGTATATATATGTATGTATGTATACATATATATACATATTTAAGAGAGAGAGATTTATCTCAAGGAAACAGTTCATATGGTTGTAGAGGCTGGCAAGTCCCAAGTCTGTGGGTCAGGGGTCAGGCATCAGGCTGGAGGCTTCTTCTGACTCACATAGCTTCAGGAGCTGACAAACCCAAGATCCACAGGTCAGGCAGCAGGCTGCTAGGCTACGGCTGCGAAGGCTGCAAAGGCTGCGAGTCCAATATCGACAGGTGAGATTGCAGACTGCTGGCCCCAGTCCCAAGAACTGGAAGTCAGATGCTGATAAGCCAAGTGAAGGATCCAGAGCAGATTAAAATCCCAAGAGCTTTGCCAGTAAGTCTACCTATCTTGGATGCAGGCCACAAGGAAACTCCCTTTCAACTAACTGACTACTCACAGCAGATCCCATCATGGAGATGATTACATCATTTCATGATTACTGCCAAACTACATCGTAACTCCCAAACCACTGAGACTCATGGCCCAGCTGAATTGACACACAACCTTAATGATCACAAATGGTTTATTGTTTGCATAAATTTTTAAATAAATACATTTTTACAAACACAAAATGTGCACGTTATTTGTATAAAAATACCATATGTATAAGTGTTGAAAAAAGATAAGAAGCAATTATGCCAAAAATGTTAACAATGATTGATTTTGTGTGGAGGAAATGTGAGTCGTTATTATTTCTTTCTTTGTACATTTGCACAATTTTTAAAAAAATTTCCCAAAGAGAAAAAAAGTCACCGTTACCAATGATACTCATAAAATCCCAAGTAATGGCACTAGACACCCAGTTAAACTGGCTCTTAAGAATTGTGTATATATGGCTTTTAAGTATATGTGTATTTATGTATGTATATGTATAAAAAAAAAGTACTTACCCATATCTCTAAAAATTATATATGTAAATGCCTAATTGGCACTATATGTTATATTCAAGATCAGTATATTATATTTAAAATAAGTGACAGCATGATCTAACTCTTGAATTAATCCTGTAAGGTAGGTATTATTAGGTCCATTTATAAGGAAATAAGAAAACTCAGGTTCCAAGAAGCTAGGCAATTTGCCCAAACTCACACAGTTACAAAGCCACAGAGCTGATAGCCCAACACATGTCTCTGGATACCAAAATTAATTCTCCACCCACTATAATCAAGCTACCTCAATACCAGTATTATATGCTACTGTATTTTTGCAAATTATCAAGCTGCTTCATTGCTCTAAAGGAATTTGAAATCTAAGGAGGATACAAATTAAACAAAATTTTAAAATACATAGACTTTTTATGGACTTATGCACCTAAAGGAAACCCCAGTGGCGTAGTGGTTAAGTACTATGGCTGCTAACCAAAGGGTTGGCAGTTCAAATCCGCCAGGCGCTCCTTGGAAACTCTATGGGGCAGTTCTACTCTGTCCTATAGGGTCGTTATGAGTCGGAATTGACTCGATGGCACTGGGTTTGGTTTTTTTTTTTTTTTATGCACCTAGATATAGGCGTGAAACCCACCTATCTAGGGAAAGAATATTAGTGGTTCTAAATAGATCTGGTGTGTGGAAAAACCTTTTGCACACAAAGAAAAAAACCTTTTGTTCAAACTTTACATTCTTACACACTGTGATGAAGGAGCATTACGTTCAACAGACTCAACTGCATTAACTGGAAGCACGTTAGCTGAAAACTCAACTCAAATAGCTTAAGACAAGGAGAATTTGTTGCCTTACATTATCAGCTTCAGGCAATCTGCAACCAGGAGTTCAAAAAATGTTACTAGATCTCTCTCTCTCTTCTCTCTCTCTTCCTTTCCTCCATAATGTCTTCATTTTTAAGTATGCTCTAGGGAAGTGGTAGTACTGCATTGATAACTCTCAGGTTCTCCAGGTTTCCATGGCTCTACTTTCCTGCAACCTCAAGAAATGAACTTTTTCCTCAGTGTGAGTCTCTAAGAATTAAGACTGCCATTTCAGAGAGTCTCTGTGACTACTGGGAAGGATGACCTAGATTGACCAGTCTGGGTCATTATTACTATCCCTTTGCTCCCTGGAAGGGTGGATTCATCCCACTGAAACCAAAGGAATTGAATTGGATTAATATAGAATGGATGAAGAGAAGTTAACCAAAGGGACCCTGGGCAGACAAAAACCATAATCCACAATACAGTCACAGCTTTGACAATATCAGATGTATGACCACTGGAACCCAGTGGGCTAACCTATGAAGGAGGGGTGACATTAATGACAGCTACCTCATAGAGCTACCTCACAGGATTTCCCTGAGAATGAACCAACAGCTGGAGAGCAAATGCACCTAAGAGCTTCTGGCAGGTACAAAGTATCTTATAAAGTTTGATCTCTAATTTATTCATCTGAGCTTCTTCTATAACCTCAGTCCAGACACTTTATCAATGAGCAAGTCCAATTGAAAAATACAGATATGCTATTGAATCTGGAATAGAACTATAAGCCCTTTTCAAGTTGTACATTGTAAGTCTACTGAAAGTCAGAGGCTGCATTAACTAACATTTATTGCATACTGTATGTGCCAAGCAGTCTGTTAAGGGCTTAACATGCTTTTTCTCATGTAATCTTTACCATAATCCATGAAATAGATATTATTACCATTTCCATTTTACAGATGAAAAAACAGATGTAGTGAGGCCACATAATTTGCCCAAGGTCAAGGGAGTGAAAGGCTTGGACTCCTACTCAAGTGTGTTTGACTCCAGAGGCTGAGCTCTTAACCATGCATTGTTCTGTCTCATGCTGCCCTACGTGGCCTCATAATACCCTGAGGAGAAGACTCAACATGAAATAGCATTTGGCTGCATTCCAATCAGTCAACACATTCGTCACTAGACACACAAAGAGAGCAGGTAGGTTGGATTCCCTGTGCTGAGCAAAACAATACAGGCAAATACATGCATGGACCTTTAACTTGATATGGAGATTTTGCTACTCCATCTTGAAAACTTTCCTAACATCTCAGCTGCAGTATTTAACAGGACCTTTTGTTGATGAGGTTAGGAGAGATCAAAAGGAATCTATCCTTTCAGTTTTTTTCTTCAACTTTTTAAAAAATTCATGTAACCATAATGGTCCTGAAGCTATTTCTCATTGGTGAAATTATGGTGCTGTGTGCTGATTCAGATAAGTATTGGGACACTGGGCCCAGATGGCTTTAATTATTTGGGCAGCCATTGACAGATGTGATGGTCTAGGTTTCTGCTCCTTGGACAGGTGTAAGCTATAGGGTTTACCCAGAGGGAGTTGTGGAGAGCCAGAATTGGATAGAGTCCTGTGATGGCCCCTTATTTTGTCTTAATCCACCTCTAGGTACATAGTTATCATATTTCTTTGCCTCAAGGCACGGTGAAGTCAGTCAAAGCCATCAAACCAAGTTTGTGTGCAGAAATGAAAAGCTCAAAGAGAGAAATACATTGTTAGTAGTTGGTCTCAAATTCTATTCAGTGTTTTTATCCAGAAGCCTTTTTTCCCATTAATTATGACTTCAATCAAAGGGATGTATGTACATCTCCCTCCTTCCGGATAAAAGTAAGCAGGTTTACTTCTCCGATTATAGTTCTTATAAATAACTTCAAAGAATTGAATGTCAACCTACAAAAACCTTCATTGTTCAACAAATATTTATTGAGCAAATTATGGAGGATAGGAAGAGAAAGCAGATACATTCCCTACTCTTGAGGAGCTAAAGAACATCAGGAAGGGGTTTCAGATTTTTGAGCTGATAAAAATAAAAGAATACTTACTATGTCCAGGCACTGTTCTAGGCTCTAGGAATGCAGATGAAGAGGTGATCAAAACAGTCCCTTTCCTCATGGAGCTCACATTCTAACTGGGGAGATAGACAGTAAAAAACTAAACTACACACACAGACACATACATACAAATACACATACTTTATATATATATGGAGAAAGAGCATGTTAAATGTTATGATAGATTACATCTAGCTATATATGACTTCAAGAGAAGCTCTGCAGAGGAGATGGTATTTAATCTGGGCTGAAAATAAGACAGAGATCACCAAGTAGAAAAGTAGAGGAAGGTATCCTAGGCCTTCCTACTCTTTGTTTAAAGATGCAGAGCTGTGACTTAAGTACCTCATGTTCAGACTGAAAGGAGAACAGTAGATATCTAGTGTATGGAAGCTTTCAAAAATATTTGCTGAATTAAAATGACCACGAGTTGCATAGCTGACTTAACACATGCCACATATACAAAATGTGTTGCGAAGATCTAATTTAATCCAGCAACCCTATGAGATACTATTATTCCTATCAGCTGGCAAAGGGCATGTATTTAAACCCAGACAGTCTGACTGACGGCATATGCTTTTAGCTAGAGCATTCTGGAGGATACTAGGAGATGGTACAGAAAGAGAGGAGAAGGGCCTTAGTGCTACGAGTTATAGTGCTATGGAGGCTAAATTATCAAGGAACCAAAAACTGAAGGCAGTATCCAGAAAGCCTGTCATGACTCACCTAGATTCACTCGGATCACTCTAAACTTATTTACAATCCGTGTTCACAGCTCACCACCTTGTACCTCACATAGACACAACCCTCCCAACCACTAATCTCCCCCCTTGTCTCTCTCTCTCTCTCGCTCACACACACACACATATGCCCCAAACTCCTCAGACAATGCAACTTTTTAAGAAGTCCTTTGAAGAATGCCTTAAAGGATTTGAATCAATAATCTCCTCAGATCCTAAACTGGAGCTCCCCAGTTTGCTTTTTAATGATATCTCCCAACTTGGCAATCACAACTGTTTCTCACTGTTCACTCCTAGCTAGTCTAGTCTATTCTTCCCTCAGCCCATAGAGCATGTGTTTTTTTAAATAAAGAAACAGACATGGAATTAAGTCTCAGTGTCCCATGTGCTTCATTATCCTTGCTTGTTGAGAATGTGTTAAACATACAGCGTGAGTTTTCATAAGTAGCAAAAAAGGATCAAAGGAACCTACTTTACCAAAGGTTTTCTTTTCTCTCTCTCCTGCTCTCTCTTTTAAAACACTGAGTTTTGGGTGATTCAAATCACACTAAGTAGTTGAGCTGATAAGATATGGGAGGAGACCTCTCCAGCAGTAGTTTTTATTTCAAGAAAAAGAAAAATTTTTAAGTCATAAAATGTTCTTAGGTGTCTTTGATTTTTTTTTTTTTTAGTTGAATTGCAAACCTGGAAATAGAAGAAGTTTTTAAAAAAAAAGCTTGATGTTAACCCTAGGTAGTTATATAAATAGAATGAATTAAATGAAGTTCCACAGCCCAAAGCTTATACTTCACTATGCTGCTGAGATTTTACATACCCAAAACTTTAAAAGTACAAATGGACTACTTAAAACTACTTTGTTCACTGTACGTAAGTGTGTGTGTGTGTGTGTGTGTGTGTGTGTGTGTGTGTGTATGCTTAACAATAAAGTTTTTGGGTTGCTCTTCTGTAAAACATTGAAGTGTTGTTCCTAGAAGACATGAAGCAAGTCCTTGGATTGGGAGGATTTGAATAAATCACTCTGAGATGAGATTTAACATGAAGTTCACGGAGAAACAAACTCGCTCATTTGATCCTATCTTTGCAACACCAAGGAATCTTGTTTCTTAACTTTAGGATGTCCTTAGACTAATTGAGTTTCCAAAGACAAGACTGTAATCCATAAAATCTCAAACGGAACCAAGAACACAGTCTGTAATCATGATTTATTTGAGTCTGGTTTCTGTATAGGACTCTGAGACAAGTTTCTTAGGTAATATTTATTTATTTTTTTTTCAGACACTGCTTTTCAAAATCCGGCTTTGTTGAAAAAGCTATTCCTTCTTTCCTTTAATTTTGCAGCTACTATTGTGGTGTCATTTTCACAAAAAGTCGTTCTGAGTTACTTGCTGATTCATATGTCTTTGATGTATAACAGCAGATCTTCTTTTTCCTTTGTACGACATCAGTGAGATGGATAAATTTCAAATAAAAACTCAATAAGGAATACTTAGGTATTAAAAAAGGTCATGACTAATCACCACCCTTTGTAGATTTTGTCGTATTTTCATTTATTATTTCTATCCATGCATTAAAAAGTTATAACCAAACTATATCCATAATTTTTGTTTCTATTGTTTAATGTGATTAAGTATCCTTTTACATTAAAATAAAACAAAATATTTTACTTTCTAAAAGCTTACTGAGGTATAATTTACACACAACATTCACCCATTTTAAATGTATAATTCAATAAGTTTTCACAAATGTGCACACTCATATAACGATCAGCCCAGTCAAGATTCAGAACATTTCCATCACCCCAAAATTTACCCTGAGCCACTTTATAGGCGATACCCACCCCCAGCCCCAGTTAATCACTGGTATACTTTCTATAACTATAAATTTAGTTTTTGCCTTTTCTAGAGTTTTTTTTTTTTTTTTTTAGAGTTTCATAGGAATGGAATAATACAATATGCATTATTTTGTGTCTGGCTTCTTTCATTCAGCATAGTGGTTTTAAGATTCATCTTTATTGCCCTATGTATCAGATGTTTGTGGCTTTTTACTGACCAGTAGTATTCTGTTGTATTATTATACAACATACTGTTTATATATTCACCTGTTAAACATTTAGGTAGTTTCTAACGTTTAGTGGTCATTAATCAAGCTGCTATGAACCTTCTTGTACAACTTTTTTTTTGTTTTTTTCTTTTTTTCTTGGATAAAAACCCAGGAGTGGAGCTGCTGAGTGATAAGGTAAGTGTATGTTTAACTTTTAAAAAGAAACCGCCAAATTGTTTTCTAAAGTAGTTGGACCTTTTTGTGTTCCCTCCAGCAACGCGAGAGTTTAATTGCCCCACATTCTGGCTGACACATTCTGAGAGGTGGGTCACTATATGCCATTGTGGATTCACTTCCCTTCCCTGATGACTAGTGATGTTGAGCCTATTTTTGCATGCTTATTGGGCATTTTTATATCTTATTTTGTGTCCATTCAAATATTTTGTCCATTTTTTGGGGGGTTATTTGTCCTCTTATTACTGATTTGTAAGAGCTCTTTATGTATTATGGATGCAAGTCTTTTGCCACTTATATGCATTGTGATATTTTCACTAAGTCTATGGCTTGCCTTTTCATATTCTGTACAGTAAGTTTAAAAGAGCAGATTTTATTTTTATTTTGATGAAGTCCAATTTATCATTTTTTTCTTTTATGGTTAGTGTAAAAATCTTTGCCTACTATAATATTTTAAAGATTTTCCTCCTAGGTTTGGTCCTAGAAATTATATAGTTTTCATTTTTATGTACAGGTTTTAGGTCCATTTTGAGCTAATTTTGTATGTAAGGGTCAAGGTTTAATTTCACCCATATCAATATCCAGTTGTTCCTTGATCACTGGTTGAAAAGACCATTCTTTCCCCCATTAGATTACCTTGGCATATATGTGAGTCTATTCCAGGCACTCTCCTTTGTTCCACTGAATTATATGTCTATTCATATGTTAATACAATACTGCCTTGATTACTGCAGTTTTATAAATTTTGAAATCAGGTAATAAAAATTCTCCAACTTTGTTCTTTTTCCAAATTGCTTTGCTTATTCTGTTTTCTACATTTCCATGTAAATTTTAGAGTCATTTCGCTACTTTCTTTTTCAAAAAGCCTGCTGGGATTTTGACTAGGACTTCAGTGACTCTATTGATCAACTTGGTGGGAAGTGACAGATAAATAAAATTAAATCTTCTAATACTGAACATGGGATATTTCTTCTTTACTTACGTCTCCTTTAATTTATCTCAGTAATATTTTGTAGTTTTCAGTGTAATGGTTTTGAATATATTTTGTTAAATTTATCCCTGAGTATTTCATGCATATAATCACTTTTAATTGGTATATAATATTTCACAGAGCTAACGTGCTGTTATTATTCAACTATTCTACCTATTGCTTACAGATAGTTTACAATTTTTATTTTAATGTAATTAATATAGTGATAACCATCTCTGAGCCTAAATTATTTTGTGCGTTTAAAATTAGTTTCTTCATGTAACCTTTCCAGAAGAGAAGTTACTGAGACAAAGGGCATGAATATTTTTCAGGTTCTTTATACATAGCTGTTATTTCTTCAAGATGAATTGCAAAAGCTTCCTGAGAGGCACTTTCTTCTCTACATAATCTCCAGGAAAGATCAGGGAAGAGAATTTTTTTTAATCCCTTTAGAAAGAGACATAGAGAACATACGTTTTTCTCTCACCTTGCTATGTGATTAAATATAAGAACAAGCCAGGCTTCTGAAGAGGATGCATTTGTATATTAAAATAGCTGGCTTCACTCTAGTAAGTAACTCTTTCTTGGTTTCCTCCTCTATAAAGTGAGATTGCTGGACGTTATCAGTGGTTTTCAAACCCTGTTCCTTAAAAATTCAGGGCTTGAAAGGGAGAAAGTTGGAGTTAATGAGAGTCTCAGCTTGCAGGCTCCCTGCAAAGAGAGGCTCTTCTTTGGTCAGTTTTGTACACTATGGTTCTTTATCAGATTTGTTTTAACAATAAAACCAAACCAGTTGCCATTGAGTCAATTCCTATTCATGGAGACCCCATGTGTGCAGAGAATAAGTACTCCATAGAGTTTTCAAGGCTATGATCTTTCAGAAGCAGATCACCAGGCCTTTCTTCCAAGGTGCCTCTGGGTAGGTTCAAACCACCAGCCTTTTGGTTAGTAGTCAAGTGATTAACCATTTGCACCACCCAGGGGCTCCTTATTTTAACAACAACAACAAAAAAAAAAAACAATCCCATGAGTCAATTCCTACTCATAGCAACCCTATAGGACAGAGTAGAACTACCCCATTAATTTTCCAAGGAGCACGTGGTGGATTCCAACTACCAACCTTTTGGTTAGCAGACATAGTTCTTAACCACTACTCCACCAAGGTTTCCATTTTAACAATAAACAAAAAAACCCAAACGCAGTGCTGTCAAGTCGATTCCGACTCATAAAAAATAGCATCCATTAATTTAAATAAATAAATAAATAAATTGGAAAACCACTGAACTAGGTGGATTCTCAGGTTCCTTTCATGAAACTATTTCATTTGATGCTACATCTACTAGTGGGCTTGTCATACATCAGAAGTCCTTGGGAAACTAGGCTTTCATTCTGCCAAATATGTCACGAAAAGGCCCTGAGTACACCTTCAGTTCGTCAGACACAGCTAGTTAAGGGCTGATCCCAGGAGAGAGTGGAGTCAGAATTCATACCCAAATTCAGATTTCTGGGGTTGCTATGAGTCGGATTTGACTCGACAGCAATGGGTTGGGTTTTCTTAGGGACGGTATTCCAGGTACCTTTATTGTACTCTGATATATATATTTTTTATTGGATCCTAACAAGAGATCCATGCTATTATCACCACTTTGCAGATGAGGAAATTAGAGCTCATTTTAATGTGTTAGAGCTGGGATTTGAATTCAGATCACCAGATTTCTTCTATTACCCTACCATATCCCAAATTTCTGAAGAGCCTGGTCATAGTCTGGGCACCGCCACACGTTTGCTAAATAGGTCAAGGAATAAGAACAGATGAAAAGCTCAGGGATTCACAGGAAGATGCTAGGCTGTAATCTTTGTGGAGAGGCCGTGGTGGTACAGTGGTTAAAGCACTCAGCTGCTAACCAAAATGCTGGAGGTTCAAACCCACCAGCCACTCTGTGGGAGAAAGATGTGGCATTTCAGCCTTGGAAACCCTATGGGGCAGTTCTACTCTGCCCTATAGGGTCACTATGAGTGGGAATCAACTCGTTAGCCTCATGGCTTTTTTAGTTTTAATCTTTGAGAGTAGATTGCCAGGTCTTTTCTCCCGTGGAGCCACTGGTGGGCTCAAACCACTGACCTTTTGGGTAGCAGCTGAGCGTTTAACCACTGTGCCACCAGGGCTTCTTCGTTCATGCCTACTTTCCCTCAGAGAAAATCAAAGCAGAGTCAGGCCACTGGAATCCCTACTGTACTATCTATTAGCACTGTGATCTTGGGACAATAGCATAACATCTCTGAAACTTGGATTCCTTGTACATAAATGAGAGTAGTAAACCTCAGAGGGATTTTGTGAGGATAAAATGAGATGATGAATATGAAAATTCTAGCTCAGGTTCTGTACATAGGAAGTGATCACACCCAAAGTGCCACATGAGCAAATTACAGACACATATTCAGCTCGCACTATTCTGACCCAGGTCCCTCAACAGACAGAAGGGAAAAGAAAAAGAGCAAGGGTTGGGAAAATAGATTATTATAGTTTCTAGGCAACCATACACCACCTACACACACAATAGCAAAGGAATAATATAAGGGGCATTTATCATAGGGCACTACATTGGCTACATCAAAGAAAGACTTCCTGTCAGGTTTTAAAAGTAAGATACAACCCTCAGTGTATATTAATAACATACAATTATTCAAAATTCTTCCCAGTCCTTCTCTCTCAATTTCTTCTTCTTCTTTCTTTACCTTCCTTCTTTCCCTCCCTTTCTTCATTCATCCATCCCTCCCCTAATTCTCAAAGAAGCCAGTGAGGAAGGCAGGAGATATATTTTCATTCTTATTTTGTAAATGATCAAACTGAGGTCCTGAGAGAGCTAAGAAAATCATCCCGTCATCTATTTTGGGCTCAAAGGCCCCTGTGCTGTAATCTCCCTGAGGGCAGGACCCACACCTTCTTCTTCTTGTATTATCTTCCCAATGCATCCTCAAAAAAATAACTTGAGTGAAATGCATTAGTCCAAGTCCTGCTCATCCAGGAGACTTGGAAATCTTTGTTCGGAAGCAGAATCTCTAATTTCAAGGTCACAATTGCTGTAGAAATCTTCGTTTGCTACGTACTCATCTAGGAATAATTTCTTTTAAATGTCTAGGTACACTGTCATGTCCCACTGTTAATCCATTCTTCCTTTTCTTTCTAATTTTTGAATAATGCATATACTTTTTTTCAAGTGAGAAATGGCAAGGCAAAAAACCCAACACTGATTAGAGATAAATTTTCATTTTGCAAAAGAATCTTGATGTTAGCTCACCCTCCTGATTGGCGTTAAGTTGCAAGTACAATTAATTGACCTTGAGCATAATATGCTTTAAAACCAGAATGGGTGAAATTTTACTGGAGGCATATTTATCTTAAGTTAAAAAGTAACTTGCTGTTTGGAATATTATCTAAGTCTGGTATTATCTCTGATTGAAGACAGGAAGCGTTGTTCTGCCTATTAAAAATGTACTTCATTTGGACCCAAAATAAAAATATGTCAAATGCTAAGAGCCCTATATTTGAACCATGGCTCCCTGGATTTATAATGTTCCATTATGAATATGACTAAAATTGCTGTGTTTCAGATACAATAATCACTTCTCCTCCCTCACTGGCTTATAAAAATTTAAATAATGCTGCAGAATACTCACTTTCTTGGAAGAAAGTCCTTTACCTAAAGGTTGCGATTTCCCTGGATTCTCAGAATCACTGGTCTTCACTACTAAAGTAATAAAAATAGGACAGAGAAGACATGTTTTGCTTCCGACAATTTGAGGATTGAATTTTTCAACCACCTTTGAACCTTTTGATGTTGAAATTCCTCACTGGCAAGCATTCCAAAGCCTTGAGGGGGCTCCTGAAATCTGAGAAGTCTCCTCACCCAGAGACATGTTGAGCCTAGCTGAAGGCTCACAGATGTGGTTACAGCCTGGCTTCTGGAACTGGATGGGAAGAACCACAGTAAATGATGAAGATGATACTCCCTCTCCGCTTGTCCACCCCAAGACTCCCTTCTTCTTCCTTTCTGGGGAGGGGACTTGGCAACCAAGAGGGTCAGCTCACCTCCAACCCTTCCTTGTGACTCCCGGCCCTGAGGCATCTGAAGAAGGATGCATCTTCCCAGCCCCAGCCCCACCATGGGGGCAGCCCTGACAGCCTTCCTTTGACTGTGTCACTCACAGCTGGAGGAGAATCCAGCCTGGAGATAAATCTCTCACAGCTTGCTCATTCTTCTCCACAAGGCTGTGAGGAGAATGATCAATGCAGTGCTACAAGGCTGGTTTGCTCAGTGAACCACAGAGAGAGATTACAAAGAGCCAATTTAAATACCTAAGTCCCTCAGCTCCCTTCTCTAAGTCATAGACTTGCTCTTTAAAATTTCAACGGATGCATCCACAAATGGTGACCTCAGGGAGGTGGCTAGCAAAGCCAAAACCATAATCTCAGGAGATGACCCAGGCAGCTTCCTGAAAATAAAGCCCCACATGTATTGCAATGAGGGTGCCTCTCCACCCCTAATTGCCTGAACTGCCAGTTGTTCCCTCCGATGGAAAGCAAGCCCTGGGACAAATGAGACTGAGAGATTAGCAGGACGTTACTGAGACACTGACAGGTGCAAGAAGACAAAAATTCATCTGCTAAGACGCTGACCTCCTGCTGCAGGCCCCAGGCTGGCAACAATTCTCTCTCTCGAAGAACCCAAAGGTATTTGTGGGGTGGCGGGTCATTTTACACAAGCCAGAAGTCTTTGTTGGGCTTTTTGTGTTGTGCCCTGCATTCACTGTGCATTCCAGGAGTTAGCCTGTCTCTACGGCAACTGGCCACTAATCTGGCCTGCCTTTCTTTTCTCTATTTTTAATAGACAGTCTGGAAGTAAAGGTGCAAGCTGTATCTTCCCTGTGTCCACAACCTAGTAGCTCTATTGTGCCGGAAACAACTTAGGAGCTACTATTATTACATATCCTGTCCATGATACTTGGTAGATGCCTCATAACTGGCTCCCGTGCCTCTAGTGCTTCCTCTTCCACTCATGTTCCTTCCACTCCAGCATTAGAGTGATCATTTTCAAGCTCAGATTTAACAATGTTATTCTCCTGCTTAAAAACATGTGGTGAGTCCCATGAACTACAGGATGAATCTAACTCTTTGGCAGACTCCAGAAAGAGGCTGCTTCCTCATCATGGGTCGCTTTGTGAAAATGACATGAAGCCACAGTCAACCCATGATAGACACGTAATGCCTGTGAGAAACCCTTTGTTGTTGTAAATCACTGACACTTGGGAGTCATTTGTTACCTCAGCTAAGCTTAGCCTAAACAGAGTGAAACAGGGAGGTTTCTCTGAAGTCAACTTGTTTGAGAAATAAAATGACATTTGGGGAACTATTAAGGACCAATTCAAGAAGGAATATTTCTCAGCAGTACACCTCTAAGTTCAAACTTGTCCTAGGCCTTCAGAGAACTAGTAATTAGAGTAATTAAACATGGAAATTTGACTCCTTCATAACGATTCAAAAAGCTTTAGTTTGAGAATTTGCCTATATCTGAGAGAAAGATTTAATTTGAAAATATGAGAAGTAACCATGATCCCAGTGTATGATGTGGTTTCCAAGACAAGGAAAGAGACTTATATTTAATAGTTTCTTTTTTTTTTTTTTTTTTTACCATGCATCAAATGCTATGGGACACAATGATCCCATCTGCAATCGATCACGGGGATGGCACAGGACTGGGCAGTGTTTTGTCCTATTGTCCATGTGGCTGTCAGGAGTCAGGGGCTGTCTAGATGGCAGCTAATATCAGTAACAGCTGTGCCCAGCCACTACAGGAGTTCTACATACATAACAGGAATCTCAGCATGAACCTAAATGGGCATTCAGACATGTCCACATGTCTGGCAAGTAGGGCACAGGGTTGCCAGATGCCTTTTTGCACGATGGTATGAGGAGGCTCCTGGGAGAGAACTCAAGGAACAAGGAACTAGCACAATGGAGGGTGTTGTCATTTTGTGATCAGTCTCTAGGTGGTGCAAACAGTTTTCACGTGGCTACTAATCTAAAGGTTGGTGGTTCAAACCCACCCAGCAGAAGAAAGCCCTGGTGATCCGCTTCCATAAAGATTACAGCCAAGAAAACCCTATGGAGCAATTCTGTTCTAACACATGGGGCCATCATGGGTCGGAATTGACTTGACAGCAATAAGGTTTGGTGTTTTGGTTTTATGGTGGCTGTTAGATTTATCTCCAAGCACAGCCTCCACAGGATTCATCATATCCAAGTCCTAGGGAATGAGAAGGCTAAAGGAAACACCTAAGGTGGTACCTTGATTCAACCAAAAAAAACCAAACCTGTTGCCATCGAGTTGATTCTGACTCATAGCGACCCTACAGGACAGAGAACTGTCCCAGAGGGTTTCCAAGGAGCAAATGGAAGATTCAATCTGTCAACCTTTTGATGAGCAGCTGAACACTTAACCACTGGCACCACCAGGGCTCTGTTACCTCAGTAAAGCTCTGTAAAACAAGTCCCCTGCAACCCTGCCATGGGATTCCTGTAATGGAATGTAACACAGAGCAGGAGAAACGCCTTCTCTGCCTTACCCCAGAATGTCTCAAAGGTCCCAGGCCCTATTCAGTTTCAGGAGTTGGTTGCCTATTGTTAGTGGCACCTAACAAATGCCCTACTGTAGACAGGGCAACAAAGATGACTTCAGGAAGGAGAGATCCCTGAAGATTCCCACAAATACTTGAAAAGCAGTTTAAATGGAGATGAGGTCATATGAGCACAAGAGGCCATGGAGCCAGCATTCCTATTGCTGATGTGACTCCATTAATATCCTTCCAGCCAATTCAACAACTACATTTTCAGCATCTCATCTACACAAAGTAGTCTTCTACACATTGAAGAATGTTTGGGAGCAATAATCCTTGCCCAGAAGGGGCTGGGCCTTAGCCCTTCCCAGACCGACAATGTTGGAAGAAATTCTATCTAATCGCATATTATCTCATTCAGTTTTCACAGTAACTCCACGAGGGAGATCTTATCTTCTTTTTAAAAGAAAAGAAACTGTGGCCCAGAGAGGTTAAGTAACACGTCTAAGGTAACATAGTTTGTAAGCAGTAGAGAGGAGTGAGGCATAAGACGACATGAACAATTAATTATCACTACAAGGCAGCTCTACTGCTTATCATAAACAAAAGAAAACGATGAAGAAACAAACAAAAGCAGCTCTGTAGACCCCTTTTTCTGTGATTTTGGTGGGGCTATGTAATCAGCCCGTACACCCCGGGGAGAAAATGACAGCTGTCAGAGGCTGCCCACCTTGCTTCGCCCGTAGCTTGCTCTCCAGTAGCTTCTGCAATTTTTCCCATGCTGCACTGAGCCTCAGGAGTAATCAAATCAGTAACTGATATTCAGAAAGTAGGTATAGGCTTAGCTGAAGTGGATTTTGTATGTTAATTAAGTGTTTTATGGAGCCTCTGAGATCTCAGATGACACTTGGTAAATATTCCTTACTGAATCCACAGAATCTGTGAACGGGTTCTGTATAATAAAAGCAATTGCAATGTCCTAACAGATGGGCCATAGAAACTGGCTGTGTGGCTGTGATTCCAACGGATTACATACAACAAAAAATCTGGACAATAAGTGCTTTCTCTGAGTGTTGTCTACGTACTGGTCACTTTCTGGAAGGGAAGAACTCAACTGTTTTCAGTTTGTATTACAGGCAGAAGAGGGGTCCTGAGATGTTTGCAGCTCTTTTGTCCTGGCATGAAGTGAAGAAAAAAAAAAAAAGCACCTTCAAGTTCTGCTCTGTGCTTCTTATATAAACTATTCAACTCACTGAAGCCCATTTGTAAAGCATTTATCAAAAAGAGAGGTACGGTGAATTCCCCCTTCGCTTTTTCAGCTCAGAGCCTTCGTTTTCCCTATGGATTCTTTGTAGAGAGATGGATGTAAGTTCTGTTCCACCTTCAGCTTCTTCAGACCAGGAATTCAAGTTGTGGCAATGACTTTATGTACATAAAATCCCAACATGTGCACGTGCACGTGCACACACACAATTAATCTGGCCATTCCTCCACACTTGCTGTATTAAATATGTTTATGCAGAGAGATGAATGCCCATTAAGCAAAGTATTTTTAAAGCATCTATACAGAGATCTGTTTAGTTGGAACAGAACAAATTCTAGGCTTTTAATCTGTTAATTTTGTTTACCTTAGACAACTGCATTAGAGAATAAAATTTTAAATTTCCTTTTTTGCTACCTTGCTTTCATCAAGAGTCATCCTCCTGTGCCTACACAGCCTGGTATAGGCTCAAATGATAAAAGGAACCTTGTGCAGCCCCACAATTAGATAAAGGCAAAATTGCCTATGAAATGACCGAACCCTTAATTAGCTAATTGCAGGTGCAATTGGCCACTTGCACCATTAGATGAAGGGCAAGTGGTTAATTGAGCCCACAAGTGACCTACTCAATCAGAACTAACAAATGGCTCATCAGATGAGGTCCCAGCCAAAATGTGTCTGCAAACAATAGCATGTGCAAAAAATGCACAAATCAGAAGCGGCAGCCAGGCTGCCATCTAAAAATGAAAGCCACAAAACATGCAATAATTAGAAAAATGTTCAAAATCAGGAAAATTCAATAACGAGCCATGATCATAGGGGTAACGAAGGAGATGGGCGATGCAGCAGCTTTGGGAATCAAAAGCAGTAGATGGTGAAAAAAGCATCTGCCTTGAGTCGTACTCATTCACTCTTATTTGAATTTAGGGAAATCTGTCGTTTTCTCACATCGTCGTTTCTTATTCATGGGAAGGATCCACAGAACTCAGGGCAAAATCCTGTACAGAACACGGGCTTGGGAAATGTAAATGAATGAATGAGCAGATGAATGAATGAATGACATATCTGCATATAGAAGGGTAAGAGCAGAAGTAGAGCCGCTTCATTATGTCCATCAAGAAATGAATGGATAAATAAAATATGTACATTTTACAATGGAATATTGTTGTTGTTGTTAGGTGCCGTCGAGTCGGTTCCAACTCATAGTGACCCTATGCACAACAGAACAAAACACTGCCCGGTCCTGAGCCATCCTTACAATCAGTTATGCTTGAGCTCATTGTTGCAGCCACTGTGTCAACCCACCTCGTTGAGGGTCTTCCTCTTTTCCGCTGACCCTGTACTCTGCCAAGCATGATGGCCTTCTCCAGGGACTGATCCCTCCTGACAACATGTCCAAAGTATGTAAGACGCAGTCTCGCCATCCTTGCCTCTAAGGAGCATTCTGGCTGCACTTCTTCCAAGACAGATTTGTTCGTTCTTTTGGCAGAAATGAAGTCATGATACATGCTACAACATGGATGAAACTTGAAAACATTATGCTGAGTGAAATAGTCACAAACAGACAAATATCATATGATTCCATTTACATGAATATCTAGGATAGGCAAGTATATAGAAAAAGCCAGTGCCAATATAGAGACCAAAGTTTATTAGTGGTCCCGGGGCAGGTGAGAGGGAGGGAAAATAGAGCATTCACTGCTTAGCGAACATAACTAATGTCACTGACTTGTACATGTGAAGAATATTGAAATGGCAAATGATGTTATATGTATATTTACCGCAATAAAAAAAAACATGGTCTATTTTTATTACAAGGTAGAAAGGCCATTCCAAGAAAGGCCATTATGTGATAATTAAATCAACATACCCACATTAAACTTTCATTCACTTAAAAAAAACTGACAGTAGTGAGAAGAAGCTTTTGTTTGTTTCCCCAATGCTGAACATTCTTGGTTGGACTGTGTTGCTATCATGTACGATTTAACTTGTAGGAGGAAATATCAATGATTATGATGATGTTCATGGAAGTAATAACAATAGTTTGGACTCACCAGGATAGGCAAAGTCTATGTTAAGATTTAAAAAAAAAAAAAAAAGGGTCCAAATACAACAAAAGTTTATTTCTTGATCTCACAGAATCCTCTCTGGGTAGGCCTCTTTAGGTTATTCCTCCGTCTCAACAATAGAAGCTTTTTCAATCCCTTGATTCAGCCATCTTGACAAAGGCCTCCACCTTCACCAATGAAGAGGATGAGAAGACCAGAGAACTGTACAATGAGATAGGACTTTTCACTGCCTCAGCTTGTTGGTGTCATGTGTCACTTGGGCTCACATTTCATTGGCCAGAACTAGTCATGTGGCCCCGCCGTCTGCGATTTTGGGGGGAGCACAGCCTCCTATCTGCTCAGAAAGGAGGGGCCGTGGAATAGGGGCATTTTCACTGTCATAGACACCAAGAACAAAAAATAATCTATCCATCTGAAAATTTAAGAACACCCTTCACTATAATCCTAGCTTAAACAGGTAATCAAAATTAAAATTATAAGTTATTCAGAATGAAAATGAGAGCCTTTCATTACAACATATGTGGGCTGAGGCCAAAGTGGTACTCAGAAGGAAATGTAAGGCCATAAAACTCATAAGGGAAAAGATAAACTGAAAACAAATGAGCCCCACCCTCATTCAAGAAGCTTGAAGAAGATCAGCAAATAACACAAGTCTAAGAATTAATAAAGCCTTAAAAATGACAGAATGAAATATATACTTAAAAATAAGAGCATATTAAAAAAATTAAAATGTCTTCTTTATAAGACTGATAGACTAGACAGATTTTTTGTCAAATCACAGGGAAAAATAAAAGAACAAAGGTTCCTTGGTAACAACACTAGGAACAATATAGTAGGCTGTGTGATCTATCTGCATTGCATATTGTACATGTGCCTCAAACATCCAGTCAGCCTTAAGACTGCTAGGAATGTGACAAGTACACCCATTGGCATCGACCATTCCATGGGTACTATGTTCATCTGTGATCGAGCCAAATACATGAGAGACTTACACTGGGTTGGCAAAGTGAAAGCTAGTATTTTCATTTATAGAAAACAGACAGTAAGCAATAACAACAGAGGAACCACTTACCCGTTCTCAAATTACCCATGTCCATTCTTATGTTGCTGGGCTGGCGCACCATGGTTCAGGTCATGCTGTTTTCATGTCACTGCTGTCTCTGCCTACCACCATGCTGGGGCAGGGGAGGTGTTGCATGGCTGCAAGGCTTCTGCTCACCTTACCTCACCAGTGAGAAGACCCCTGCACAGGATATCCTGAGCCTCTGACACCGGGCCCTTCTAGGCCTCTGCCATTGGCTCCCACTGCACTACCCAGGCCCGTATGATATTCTTTCTTGCCACCACTCTACCTGGGCCTGGGCTGCCCAAGGGCATGCGTGGCTCCAACAACGTTGCAGGGGAGTAGGCATGTTGTACAGGGCACACTCACGCCTCTACCCTGTGCAGGCAAATGTTACAGCTCTTTAGCAATAGGCAAATTTCCTACACAGAAGCACCAAGCTCTCTGCATGAGCCAGCCCACTGCAGCTGTCTCTCTCCATGGGCTGATCAGCCCACCATCTCTCCATCTTTAGTTTTGCAAATCTGTCTTGTGGGTCTAGAAGGTTCTTTTTACAGGGATCCTGGGAGTAAATGACTGGCTCTGCTCCAGAGTCTTCTTGATGGTTATGAGGTCCCCCCAACTTTTGTGGAGTTGGTCCTTATATAAGCCTACCAGGATGGCAAAACCAATCAATCCCCTAACTGGGCTACAAAGGGCTCAATCCTATGGGGTGGATTTTCAAGCTACTATTTTTTATCTGCATAGTGGAAACCCTGGTGGCGTAGTGGTGAAGTGCTACTGCTGCTAACCAAAGGGTCGGCAGTTCGAATCCACCAGGCACTCCTTGGAAACTCTTTGGAGCAGTTCTACTCTGTCCTATAGGGTCACTGTGAGTCGGAATCAACTCGACGGCACTGGGTTTTTTGGTTTATCTGCATAGTAAATTGCCCAATCCTTTGCAAGATTGTGGCCCAGCCAATCATTTGTGGGAGTTACAAGACCATGGCTTAGAAGGTCACGTAAAAGTGATTCATTGCACCACAGGAGACAGAGGTATTGAGGAACTAGTAAATTTCATAAGAGAACATATTTAATGATTTCAACTAATAAATCTGAAAATCTAGAAAACTGATGAAGATCCAGGGAAAGAGATAATTATTAAGCCTAGAGGAATATTCATTACTTGCTCCAGAGTTTGGGCTGTGCTCTAGAATATTAGTACCAGGGTTTGAATCCTACCTCCACCACTCCTAGCTGTGTCGCTTTGGCCAAATTGTCTAACCTCTCTGCAATTTATGTTTCTGGCATTATGTTTTGTGATTTATGTTCCCGTCAAGAAACACTGTTATTATTATGATTTTAAATGGAACTTCAAACAGACGGTTTTTAGGTGAGTTGGGAAAAACATCTTAAGACACAGAAAATCTGTACTTATATCAGCTAATCTACAGCACAGAAATATTCTTCAATGTCATGGTAATTTAAAGAATGTGGTATGGGTGCAAGAATAGATACACCAATCAACAGATCACAAATTCAGATGTTTAAAAGGGCCTAGCAGGAATATAACTGAGAGAAACAGGCTTAGTGTAAGGAAAATCATACAGTCATTTTTGGCTAGTCTCAGCTTTCTCAGACATGGAATCAAGAATTTAAAAAAATGTGCAATCACGGTATAAGCCATCAGCTGGCAGGCTAGAGGTGATAGGGAACAGGAGGCACCATAGAGAGCTAGGGGATACAGGCTCCAAAGAGCATAGAGGCCTCTGAGTTCCAGCCAAAGGCCAACATGAAGAAGTAAACTCCTGGTGCAATCTGATCATCTGGTTTTTTTAAATTTCTGTTTTATAAACATGTGTAGATCTATCCATTTTCTGAAAAAATATACATCTAGCTCTTGATCCCTACTTCACACCATATACAAAACTCAATTTTCAGATGGCTTAAAGAGATAAATTAAGCTTATATTTTTACAATCATGAAGAATATTATTTTTCTAATCAAGGCACATATCCAGAAGTCAAAAAGAAATAGATTAACAGATTTGACCACATAAAATTTAAAGTATTGTATCACAAAAGAAACCAAAAGTCTTAAAAGACAAAGAGGAGTCTTGGAGAAACAAAATATAAAGTCTGAAATTAATATCTAGTATACCACTGTCCAGTAGAACTTTCTGTGTTGAGGGAAATGTTAGCAATTTTGTGTGTATTCTGGATATTTCTCCCTATATTTATGTGCGTATTGTGGTAATAATAATAGTACTAGTAATGCTACTACTACTTCTAATAACAATAATATCAAATAATAACAGTGTTTACTATGTGTCAGGCATTGTTCGAAATATTTCGCATATATTAACTTATTCTTCCTAACAACACTATGAGGTAGGCACTATTGTTATCCCCATTTTACAGATGAGGAAATTGATGCACAATTTGGCTTAGTAACTTGACAAAAGACATAGAGCCTGAAGAGGTCAGAAACACAATTCAATCTTAGGCAGATTGATTCCAGAGCCCATATTCTAAACTTTATACTATATTCCCTCTTAAATAATTTTGGTTTGCTTGGTTGTTTTTATTGTTATTGTTGTGTTAAACAAAAGTAGGAACTTATTGCACATATAGCTCTACAAGTGATATTTTTCACTAACAGTCTAGCTTGCATATGTCTGTGTCAATGTATTAGTATATACAGTTCTACTCCATTCTTTTTACTGGCTGCATGATATTACATAATATAAATAAGATGCATCATAGCTAGTTTAAACACTTTGATATTGTTTGAGAAATTAAGACTTTCAGAGTATATCACCTATAGTTAGGAGCCACGGTGGTGCTGTGATTAAAGTGCTCGGCTGCTAACCAAAAAGTGAGTGGTTCAAACCCACCAGCCACTCTGCGGGAGAAAAATGTGGCAGTCTGTTTCCATTAAGATTTACAGCCTAGGAAACTCTATGAAGCAGTTCTACTCTATCCTACAAGGTCGCTATGAGTCAGAATCGACTCCACAGCAGAGAGTTATCTATGGACTGAAAAGTGAATGTTGTCCCCTGGAGTTGTGCAGTGCATACCCCCATGTGGTCCCACATTTAAGTAGTTTCCTTTTTTTTTCAATAAAACAAATGATATTGCAATGAATATTCTTGTCCATCTCTGTGCCAGCATTTCTATAAGCTGAATATCCAGAATTGGAATTGCAGAGTAAACAGTATAAATGGTTAAATGGTGATAGACGCTGCCAGAATGACTCCAAGAAGAGCCTATCATTTACTCTGGCATCAAGAGTGTATGAAATAACCCATTTTATTCCACCCTTATTAATACGTGTAATGCTAATCTTTGTATTTCTTGTCAATCTGAAGAGTAAAAAATGATGACTATTTTTTGGTTGCTAGTGAGCTTGAGCATCTTTTGGTGTATTTATTGGCCTTTTGAATTTCTTCAATGAAATAGTTTCCAATTATTAATTTATAGAAGCATATACATTTTAGATCTGCACTGTTCAATACAGTAGCCAGCAACCACAAGCAACTATTTAAATTTAAATTAATTAAAATTAAACAACATAAAATATTAAGTTGCTAAAATCATATAGCTACAGTCAATTGATTTTTAACAAGGGTACTAAATCCATTCAATGGGGAAATAACCTTCTCTTCAACAAATGGTGCTGAGACAACTGGATCTCCACATGCAAATAATGAAGTTGGACCCATACTACACACTACGTATGAAAATTAATTCAAAATGGATCAATGACCTAAATATAAGAACTAAAACTCTTAGAAGAAAACATAGGGGGTAAAGCTTCAAGACCTTGTTTTTTGACAATGGATTCTTAGATACGACACTAAAAGCAAAAGCAGCAAAAGAAAAATAATAAAGTGGACTTCATACAAGTAGAAAACATTTGTATATCAAAGGACTTGGTCAAGAAAATGCAAAGACAACCTACAGAATGGGAGAAAATATTGAAAACCATGTATCTGATAAGATTTTAATATCCAGTATATATATTACATATATATTAAAAAACCCTACAACTCAACAACAAAAGAACAAACTACCCAATTAAAAAATTTGCAAAGGACTTGAGCAGCCATTTCTCCAAAGAAAATAAACAAATGATCAAGAAACATATGAAAAAATGCTCAGCGTCATTAGTCATTACGTAAACCAAAACCCATTACCATCAAGTCGTTTTGACTCTTAGCGATCCTAACATTAGGGAAATGCAAATCAAAACCACAATGAGGTACCGAGAAGAACATTATGCTTAGTAAAGTAAGGGGTCATCGAAAAAGAGGAAGACCCTCAACCAGATGGATTGACAGTGGCTGCAACAATAGGCTCAAATATAGCAACGATTGTGAGGACGGAGCAGGACCGGGCAGTGTTTCGTTCTGTTATACGTAGGGTCAGTATGAGTCCAAACCGACTTATGGCACCTAACAAGGATGGCTATTATCAGAAAAACAGAAAACATCTAGTGTTGGTGAGGATGTGGAGAAACTGGAACGCTCATCCACTTCTGTGGAAAACAGACAATTCCTTGAAAGGTTAAACATACAACTACCTTATACCCACAATTCCACTCCTAGGTAAAAACCAAAAAAAAACCAAACCCATTGCCATTGAGTGACCCTGTAGGACAGAGAAGAATTGCCCCATAGGGTTTCCAAGGAGCAGCTGATGGATTTGAACTGCTAACTTTTTGGTTAGCAGCTGAGCTCTTAACCACTGTGCCACCAGGGGTCCAGGCATAAGGCCTCAAACAGATAGTTGTATATCAATGTTTATTGCAGCATTATTCACAATAACCACAAGGTGGAAACCACCCAGTGTCCATGAACAGATAAATAGGTAAATACAATATGGTATATTTATATATACATACAATGGAACACTATTCAGCCATAAAGAAGTGTAAATTCTGATATGTGCTATGACCTGGATGAACTTGAAAACATCATGCTCAGTGAAGTAAATCAGACACAAAAGGACAAATATTGTATGATTCCACTAACATGAAGTGTTGAGAATAAGCAAATGCATAGAGAAAAAAGTTTATTAGTGGGTACCAGGGGCTGGGAGGAGGAGAGAATGGTGAGTTGTTGCTTAAACGGTACTGAGTTTCTGTTTGGGGTGACTGAAAACTTTCGGAACTAGATAGCGGTGATGGCTGTACACTGTGATAAATACAATTAACAGCACTGAATTGTACATTTAAAAATGGTCAAAATGGCAAAATTTTTCTTGTATTTTACCATGATAAAAAAAATTAAGTTCCTTGGTCACCTTAACCACATTTAAATGTATATGTTCTCTGATAAAACAGTGGCAGTGGGAAAGAGGTTAAAAACAAAAGGGAATCAAGAGATGATTAGAAACTAGAGAGAAAACAGAGAACATAATATGGTTACAGTAAACTCACTATAGACATAGAATTCTAGGACTAGATGGAAATTTGGAAAATAACAGATCCCTTAGTTTTCAAATTATGTTTTGTGAAGTCCTGGATTTCTGTGTTGTTGTTGTTGGGTGTTGTTGAGTCAGCTCCGACTCATATGACCCTCTGTACAACAGAATGAAAAACTTCCCAGTCCTGCACCATCCTCACAATCATTGCTATGTTTGAGCCCATTGTTGCAGCCAGTATGTCAATATCTCATTGAGGGTCTTTCTCTATTTCACTGACCCTCTACTTCAGCAAGCATGTCTTTCTCCAGGGACGAGTCCCTCCTGATAACATGTCACATGTCTGAAGTAAGTAAGATGAAGCTTCGCCATCCTCGCTTCTAAGGAGTATTCTGGCTGTACTTCTTCCAAAACAGATTTCTTCATTCTTCTTCCCCAACACTATAATTCGAATGCATCAATTCTCCTTCGGTCTTCTTTATTCATTCTATACAGATGTTCAAGTCTGTATGTTTTAAGATATAGTAGATATGCATTTTAAAATTATTTTGTGTTGTAAGCAAAAATGTACATACACAAAATTCAACACATTGTGAGCCATTAAGCTTTAACTTGTTCCACCATTTTAACTTGTTTTGGGGCACATCTTAAAATAAAGATTTTCTGCCATATATGGTAAATGTTATTGGATTATTGTGTAGGAAGGTTATAGCTCTGCACAGTACTTTTTTGAAAAATTCAAGAGTGAGTCTGTCAGCTCTCATAAGTTTGCACAAGCTAGCACAGCTCACAGGCACAATGCCCAGGCAAGGCAAAGTTCTGCTGCATCTGCTTGACACATGCTCCCATTCCCAATTAATACTCAACAGTGCAACGAGAAATGAATGAAAAATGTATAGCGTCAAAATAATACCACGTTATACACAGCTTTAGTGCTAATTTTATGTCTTAGAGGTTTCTGGTTTGACTTTTCATTCATGATAAAGTTGTTTTTTGCAAATGTTGAGTTACTTTTGACTTACACATTTATAAATATTCTACTTTTGAGGAGATGTAAAAAAAATCCTTTAAACTATAAAGAGATTGTTTCTAGAGAGAGGGAGAGAGAGAAAAGAGAGAGAGAATTAAAAAGGTAAATTAGATATGGCATATCAGCACCTATTGCTGCATCAGTTAATGTCAACCCACTGTGAATACTGTATGAATGAATGCAATTGCTGACAATTCTCACACAAACTCATTCAAAACCAAGAAATTACATCAATGGATGGAAAAACTGGAGGAATCCATGTTTATGACAGCAAAAAATGTCCAAGTCTACAGAATGTTTTATGCAACCAACTTCTTTAAAATAGAGTTATGGTCCCTGAAAAGTTGGTGTTGTTATCAGGTGCCCACGAGTGGATTCCAGTTCATAGCAACCCTATGTACAACAGAATGAAACACTGCCTGGTCCTGTGCCATCCCCACAATCGTTGTCATGCTTGAGTCCATTGTTGTACCCACTGTGTCAATTGATCTTATTGAGAGTCTTCCTCTTTTTCACTCATCTTCTTCTTTCCCAGCATGATATCTTTCTTCAGGGACTGGTCCCTCCTGATAACATGTCCAAAATATGTGAGACAAAGTCTTGCCACCCTTGCTTCTACACAGTATTCTGGCTGTACTTCTTTTAAGACAGATTTTTTAGTTCTTCTGGAAGTCCATGGTATATTCAATATTCTTCACCACTCTAAATCTTAGTCCTACCTAAATAAAATATAGTAAGCAAAAATCTGCTTGATTTTTTCATTGTTAATTGAACAGGTTTTGTAAACTGCGCTTGTGAGATTAACATGCACTTCTTCCCATGACAGAGAGTCAGATGCTATGGAGGGGAAGTTTTAAAATTTTGTGCTTTTACAAATCCCACAGAAATGTAAGATGAGACTGTCACAAAAAATATACTTGGTACCATTTTCTGACGATATGTCTAGAGACGAGTAAAATTTTTTTACATACAAAATACATGATGGATTAGTGAAAGATATAATTTTATGAATTCTTTACAACTTAAGTAGATTTTTTTTTACTACTAATGGACCCCTGGTGGCACAGTGGTTTAAAGCTACAGCTGCTAACCAAAAAGTTGGCAGCTCCTTGGAAACCCTATGGGGCAGTTCTACCCTGTCCTATAGAGTCACTATGAGTCAGAATCGGCTCCGCACCAAGTTTGTTTTCTACTACTCATATTGTGGCTCTCACCATATGTTATGGATTGAATCGTGTCCTCCCAAAATAATGTGTGTCAACTTGGCTAGTCCATGATTCCCAGTATTGTGTGACTGTCATCATTTTGTCATCTGATGTGCTTTTCCTATGTGTTATAAATCCTACCTCTATGATGTTAATGAAGTAGAATTAGAAGCAGTTAGATTAAGGAGGCAGGACTCAATCTACAAGATTAATTGTGTCTTAAATCAATCTCTTTTCAGACATAAAAGAGAGAAGTGAGCAGAGAGACAGGGGGACCTCGTACCACCAAAAAGAAAGAGCCAGGAAACCAGCGAGTCCTTTGGACCCAGGGTCCCTGCGCTGAGAAGCTCCCTCAACCGGGGAAGATTGATGACGAGGACCTTTCCCCAGAGCAAACAGAGAGAAAAAGCCTCCCCCCAGAGCTGGCACCCTGAATTTGAACTTCTAGCCTCCTAGACTGTGAGAGAATAAATTTATATTTGTTAAAGCCATTCGCTTGTGGTATTTCTGTTATAGAAGCACTAGATAACTAAGATACCATGTTTCTAATTTTCCTATCCTGGGCTCATTCAGATGAAAACAAAGAAGATGTTTTACCTTAACTAGCCAAAGTGTAGCTACATCTGTACAGATGGTGTGAAATTAATTTCTGGGAAAAGCATACAAGTAATGGCTTGTTTTAAAGCTATCACCACAATGTGTCCAAGTAGTCTAACGACTGTTTAATAGTACTCTATAGCCAAACCCTAGGTGTTAACTTCTTAACGAACATGCAAATGTCTTTCTAAACAGTGTTGGATCTGGCCATATAAATAATCAATTATATGAAGCTGCAGCCTTAAAACTGCAACATTTTCACAGTTGTTGATAATAACATTGGCAATGACTTTACAGGAAAGCTATATGAAGAACTGAAGGTAAGGTGCTGGTACAAATATATCAAAGATTTTAAGGGAGAATAAAATTTTGTGTGTATCAGTGAAGGAATTCCAACTACTAAGTAGCTAATGAAAATACAATAGCTTTTGAGAATTCCGGTATTTTAATACTTATAATTACATGTAAGTTATCAGCAAAGAAACTGAAACTTGAAATTTCTATTAAATGAGAAACAAAGTAGAGTTTTACAACCTGAAAAATGACAATAAAGGCACTAAGGCATCTGAGATTTTTTAAAAATGAAATCAGTGAGAAATCTTGTGTGGTTATCAAATATATTAGAAATATATTTCCTGCCAGACATTTAAACTGGCCAGACTAGAAGCCAGTTTATTAACACTCTCCAAAGTAAGCATTCACCCAGTAAAGAACATGACTAGGTGATGTTAGTGATTCAGTCTTGAAACAAAAATACTGTATTCCTTCTCCTTCAGTCTTCTCTAATAGTTCATGGAAGAACAAGCTTAGTCATTAAAAAAACTTTTCAATGTGAATCAGGATTTTTGTGCTGTGAAACCAAAATAAATCATAGGAATAATTAGATTCTGACACCAATTATCACGCAGAATCCCTAGTTTCAAAATTATGTTCATTGACACATTTGTTAAAAAGACAACTGAAATACTTCAAAATTATATGTCAGTGAACATAATTTTGAAATATTTCAGTTGTCTTTATAATATATAATAAGTATACATTAAATAAATATATATATACATCCACTGCCATCAAGCCGATACCAACTCATTGTGACCCCATAGAGTTTTCAAGACTATAAATCTCTGTGGAAGCAGACTGCCACATCTTTCTCTCACGGAGCCACTGGTGGTTTCACACCACTGACCTTTCGGTTAGCAGTTGATTGCTTTAACAACTGTGCCAGCAGGGCTCCTTATATGTACATAAAATACACATTTGAACTAAAAAAATTTACTGTTTAGACACTACTTTTTCTTCTTATATATTTGGGTTCCTCAAATCATTTTGTTTGAAAAGGAGTACTGCTAAAAATGAAGCAAAGCTGATTAATCCAACTGTTTCATTTTATGATAAAGGGACCATGGCCAGGGCGACAATGAGCTGCACAGTTAAGAGTATGATCACTAGGTTCTAACAGATTTGGGATGAAATTTTGACTCCATCATTTATTTTTAATTGTGCCAATGGCTAAACTTCTTAATCTCTCAAAGCTTCAGTTTCATCAGTTGTATGATGAAGGTAACAATTAATCAGTACCTATCTCAAGGGTTGTTGTTACAGTTAAATTAGATATAGTGAGTTCTCAGTATATGGATACTGTTTTAAAAAAGAAAGAAAGAAATATGCCCTGAATGGGAAAGCGATTCAGTGTCGCTCAGATGCCAACAGTAGAACTGGCACTACAAGTCCATTCTCTTCCTTCTAGTGTTTTCTCCATTACGCTCTCCTTGGAATGAAGACACATGAACTCTTGGTCTTTAAGGAGAGGGAGGGGTAGGGACAGGAATCCAGGGTAGGTAAAGAGGAAGATATTCTGAGATGGAATGTAACCAATTGTCAACCACTTTTTTTTTTAAAGTGGGGGTTGGTCTATCTACTGAAAGTTTGGGGGTTTGAGTGGCTTGGGAAAAAGCAGAAATAGCCTTCATAGTAAAAGAGTGTCAATTAAGCATAAGACTACATATAATAAAATTTATTGAGATGAAATGTCAGCTAAATTTAGAGACTTTGGAAAAACATGAAACTTTGAATTCTAATAGAATTGCTATAAAGTTGGTTCATAGTAATTGTGGAGCTTTTGGCAAATCTTTAATCTCTCCACACCTTCTTGCAAGGTTGCTATGGGGATTCCATCAGATACATTAAATGAAGTTCTAGGCTGATTGCTGAGGCCCCAGCCCAGAAGGCAGGCCTGTGGCCTAGATTCTCCTCAGTCGTGCTCCTCAAGGCCAGGTACAGTGTCACAGGCAGCTTTATTGAGTGTTGAATGAATCACACTTTGATGTAAATATTTGAACCTTTGTTCTACTGCTGGTAGCCCAGTTTATTAAGACCTGCTGCTTTACCTGTTGGACTACATTACTACTCTGAGCCTCTGCTTTCTAGGAATAAAGTGGGAATGATAACCTTTTTTAGAAGTATTATGAGGATTAGAAGTAATATACATAAAGTGTTTAGCATAGTCCCAGCACAGAAATGATTATTCAAGTATAATACCTGTTGTTTTCTAGTTGCTCTCATCTGTAAAATGGAACAATAGCAGTTTTCATGAGTTCTAAATTAGACTTTTAAAATGTGAAAACCAGTAAATTACAAAGTACTAAATAAATATTGATTAACATCATCAGTAGATAGTAGTTAATTTATATATGGTTAATAAAAGACTAAAAAAAAAGACTAAACAAAACATTAAATACCAGAACTTGAAGTTTCCTCAGTAGATTTGTGAACTGAAGGATATTCTTTCTATTAATTTTTTGGCTAAAAATGAGGTTCTTCCACCTGATCTCAAGAAATCATTCCCTCTTGAGATCTCATTCCATAAATCATTGGAGTGTAGTTTTTATACAATCAAGTTGCAGCTAGTATCATGCACACTTATCAAATATGCACTAAAAGAATGGCTGGAGGGCTCCATTTTACAGGGATACTATAGAGGAAATTTCTATGCTAGGTGCGAGAGAGGATTAAAGCTATAGGAATGTTAAATTGGAAAGGAGTTATAGTCCAGCTCCTAACCATAGCAACCCACCCAAGTGGATATTTATCTACCTGTTGCTCAAGCACTTCTAGTAATAGAAGAATCATGACCTCATCAGGCAGACCATTTCATTTCTGGGCCACCTTCATTTTTATAAAGCTCATCTTTACATTGAGCTAAAAATCTACTACTCCTTGGCCCACATTCTAAGCTCTGGAGCCTTAAAAATTAGTGTCTTCCATCTTCAACGTGAGGCTGTCAAATATTTAGAGATAGAAATCAAGTCCTTCATCCTTTGAGCATATCATTTGTAGTCACAGTAGAGAGCTTCAGGGAGCGGTAGTCAGAGGGTTTGAGAAGGAGTTCAAGGAGGGTTTGGCAAACCATCTTTAACCACAGTCTATCTCTTGATTGCTCACAGAGGTCCAAAGGAAGCCACAGGATGTTACCAAGCACCCAAACCTGCCCCTTCTCTTGAAATTCTCTTGATCTTACTCACACTTGTGAATTCCTCTCATTTTATGTAGTGTTAAGTAACTCTTCAGTAAAAGGTCTCCTTTTTGCGGGGGGAGGGTGTGGGGGGCACGGAGTAGGAGCGTCCTGCATGTTGAATAGCTACAGGTATTATGACTCCAGCTCATTTTCTTCCTCTCAAGCTCAAGCACTTTTTTATAAACTTTTTGGTGTTCATCTCCAGTCCTTTCTCATTTCTTATTTTCTCACTGTATAATTTCTTCCTTCTTTGCTAATAAGCCATTTGAGCAGTTCACCAAAGCATTTTATCTTCTCACCAAAAAACGTGAGACACTGGCATGAAACACACAGTCAGGAGTAGCATCAGGCAGAAGAAAATCATTTTAGGATAGCAGATCCCTCAACTTCCATGTCTATTGATATAGGGAGGCTAAGGTTAGATTCTGCAGTGACCTACAGTCCTACTGTCTAGCCCCAGGTACTCCTTAATTGCTACAGACAAATGGACTATGGTTTTCTGTGACGTAAACCAATGCATCTATTCCTTTATTTATTTATTTTTCTTTTCACTCTTAGTTATACAGGTATGATATATCAGTCATTTTCTACTATACAATCCAGAATCCCACTCCTAGACATATATCCTAGAGAAATAAGAGCTGTCACATGAATAGACATATGCACACCCATTTTCATTGGAGCGTTATTCACAATAGCAAAAGATGGAAACAACCTAAGTGCCCATAAACATATGAACGGGCAGGCAAACTCTGGTACATACTCACGATGGAATACTACACAACATTTAAGAGCAATGATGAATCTGCAAAAAATCTCACAACATGGATGAATCTGGAGGGCATTATGCTGAGTGAAATAAGTCAATCACAAAAGGATAGATGCTGTATGAAACCACTACTATAAAAATTCAAGAAAAAGTTTATACACAAAAAGATACAATCTTTGATGTTTACTAGGGAGGGGAGTAGTGGGGAGGAAAAAACACAAACTAGGCAATAGATAAGTGGTAACTTTGGTGAAGAGTAAGACAGTATACTATACTAGGGAAGACAGCACAACTTGACCAAGGCAAGGTCATGGAAGCTTCATAAGCACATTCAAACTCCCTGAGGGACCAAATTACTGGGCTGAGGGTTGTGGAGGCCATGGTCCCAGGGAACATCTAGCTCAGTTGACATAACATAGTTCATAAAGAAAATGTTCTGCATCCTACTTTGTTGAGTAACATCTGGGGTCTTAAAAGCTTGTGAGCAGCCATCTAAGATACTCTACTGCTCCCACCCCTTCTGGAGCAAAGTAGAATGGAGAAAACCAAAGACACAAGCGAAAGATTAGTCCAGATGACTAATGGACCACAACTACCACAGCCTTCACCAGACTGAGTCCAGCACAACTAGATGGTGCCTGGCTACCACCACTGACTGCTCTGATAAGGATCACAAAAGAGAGTCCTGGACACAGCTGGATAAAAATGCAGAACAAAATTCTACCTCACAAAAAAAGACCAGACTTACTGGTCTGACGCAGCCTGGAGAAACCCCAAGAGTATGGCCCCCAGACACCAGTTTAACTCAGTATTGAAGTCACTCCTGAGGTTCACCCTTCAGCCAAAGATTAGACAGGCCCATAAAACATACAGTAATACATGTAACTCAACCAGGTATACAAGACTAAATGGGCACACCAGCCCAGGGGCAAGGATGAGAAGCCAGGAGGGGACAGAAAGCTGGATAAATGGAAATAGGGAACCCAAGGTCAAAAAGGGGACAGTGTTGACACATGGTGGGGTTGGCAATCAATGTCACAAAACAATATGTGTATTAATTATTTAATGAGAAATTTGTTCTGTAAACCACCTAAAACACAACTAAAAAAAAAAAGAACTAACAACAAAAAAGATTTTAAATGAAGTTTTACACTTTAAAATGGCCATATAATACAGATTCTATAGAGCTGGTTATATTGTCTTCAGAGCACTTTGCAATTTATAGTGTAACTTAGTTTGACAATAAATTGCTATGAGAAATCAAATGAAGATAAAAAAAAGTATATATACATATATGTCAGTCATTTGCATGGGTCAGACACACGTGAAGACATTTCCCTAGTCTCCAGAGATTTCTCATCGGTACCTGTAAAGTGGTAATAACAATGCATACTTCATTTGAATGATGTTTTATTAAATGCTTTTATATGTATCATGGAGATCCTTAAAATATTTCCATGATATAGGAAAGAAAGATACTATAATTTTGCAGATGTAGGAACCAAGAGTCTGGAAAGTAGTGTTTTTTTTGTGCAGACTACATTGCAAAGACTCCAATGTAGGACTTCAGATCCAAAGCTTCTCTTTATTTACTCTACACTATGTTCCAGGCTCCAGGCAGACTTCCTTTTACTGTACTTCACTTTATCGTGCTTCACAGATATTGCATTTTTTTACAAATTGAAGGTTTCTGGCAACCCTGTGTCAAGCAAGTCTATCAGCATGATTTTTCCAACAGCATGTACTCACTTCCTGTCTCCGTGTCACATTTTGATAATTCTTGCAATATTTCAAACTTTTTCACTATTATTTTGTCTGTTATGGTGGTTTACGATCAGTGATCTTTGATGTTATAATTGTTCTGAGGCACCATGAACTACACCCAAACAAGACGGCAAACTTAATTGATAAATATTGTGTGTGTTCTGACTGTTTGACCGACCGGCCCTTCCTCTGTCTCTCTTCCTCTCCTCAGGCCTCCCTATTCCCTGAGACATGACAATATTGAGGCATTAGTAACCCTACAATGGCCTCTAAGAGCCATACGTCTTTCACTTTAAAAGCTAGAAATGATGAAGCTTAATGAGGAAGACATGTCAAAAGCAGGGATAGGTGAAAGCAAGGCCTCTTTCACCAAACAGTTAGCAAAGTTTTGAATGTGAAGGAAAAGTTCTTGAAGGAATTAAAAATGCTACTCCAATGAACAAATGAATGATAACAAAGCGAAACAGCATCATTGCTGATACGACAAGAAAGTTTTAGTGGTCTGGATAGAACATCAAACCAGCTACAACATTCCCTTAAGCCAAAGCCTAATCCAGAGCAAGGCCCTAACTCTCTTCAACTCCATGAGGGATGAGAGAGGTGAGGAAGCTGCAGAGGGAAAGTTTGAAGCCAGCAGAGATTGGTTACTGAAGTTTAAGGAAAGAAGCCATCTCCATAACATAAAAGTGCAATGTGAAGCAGCAGGTGCTAATGTAGAAGCTACAGCAAGTTATCCAGATCTGAAAAAACACCAGTGCCGTCGACCTAGCTAAGATGATGGATGAAGGTGGCTACACTAAACAACAGGTTTTCGATTTAGACAAAACAGCCTTATATTGGAAGAAGTTGCTATCTAGGACTTTCAGAGCCAGAGAGGAGAAGTCAACGCCTGGCTTCAAAGCCTCAAAGAACAGGCTGACTCTCTTGTTAGGGGCTAATGCAGCTGGTGACTTTGAGCCGAAGCCAATGTTTATTTACCATTCTGAAAATCCTAGCACCCTTAAGAATTATGCTGTCTATTGGTTTCAACCCACCTGGAGCAAAGGAGAATGAAGAACACCAGACTTTTGGTTCCTACATCTGTAATTATGAGCCCAAGAGACAGAAAGGGCCACGTAAATCAGAGACTATATCAGCCTGAGACCAGAAGAACTAGATGGTGCCCGGCTACAACTGATGATTGCCCTGACAGAGAACACAACAGAGAACCCCTGAGGGAGCAGGAGAGCAGTGGGATGCAGACCTCAAATTCTCGTAAAAAGATCAGACTTAATGGTCTGACTGAGACAAGAAGGATCCAGGAGGTCATGGTCCCCAGACCTTCTCTTAGCCCTCAACAGAAACCATTCCAAAGCCAACTCTTCAGATAGGGATTGACTTGACTACAGGATAGAAAGTGATACTGGTAAGGAGTGAGCTTCTTAGATCAAGTAGACACATGAGACTATGTGGGAAGCTCCTGTCTAGAGGGGTGATGAGAAGACAGGGGGGGACAGAAGCTGACTGAATGGACATGGAAATACAGGATGGAGAGCAACTAAGAGTATATAGCAAAGTGTATATAAATTTTTGTATGAGAGGCTGGCTTGATTTGTAAACTTTCACTGAAAGCACAATAAAAATAAAAAAAATAATAATTTTGCTAAATCTACTCTGCCTGTGCCCTACAAATGGAAAAACAAAGCCTGGATGATAGCACATCCTTTTACAAAATGGTTTACTGAATATTTTAAGCCCACTGTTGAGACCTACTGCTCGGAAAAAAAGATTCCCTTCAAAATATTACTGCTCATTAGCAATGCTCCTGGTCATTCAAGAGCTCTAACGGAGATATACACAGAGATTAATGCTGTTTTCATGCCTACTAACATGACATGCATTCTGTAGCCCATGGATCAAGGAGTAGTTTTAACTTTCAAGTCATTATTTAAGAAATACATTTCATAAGGTTATAGCTGCCATAAGGTTTCTTGTGAATAGCAGTGGAACACTGTTTGATACAGTGCCTGAAGATGAGTCCCTCAGGTTGGAAGACACTCAAAAGACGACTGGAGAAGAGTTGCCTCCTCAAAGTACAGTAAACCTTAACGACGTGGATGGAGTGAAGCTTTCGGGGCCCTCATTTGCTGATGTGGCATGACTCAAAATGAGAAGAAACAACTGCAAACATCCATTAATAATTGGAAAGTAGAATGTACTTAGTATAAATCTAGGCAAGGAGGGTTTTTTTTTGTTGTTGTTATATACTTAGGAATATTCATATGCGTATGTATATATATACATTATATATATTCATATAAAAAAAAACATGCACACACAGATGCACATAGCACGTGCACGCACACACACACACACATATATATATGCTTCACTGATTTTGCTTCTCTAGACCTCTTTAAGGAAACCCTAGTGGTGTAGTGGTTAAGTGCTATGGCTGCTAACCAAAAGGTCAGCAATTCGAATCCGCCAGGTGCTCCTTGGAAACTCTACCGGGCAGTTCTACTCTGTCCTATAAGGTCTCTATGAGTCAGAATTGACTCGATGGCAGTGGGTTTTTTTTGTTTGTTTGTTTGTTTTTGGTTTTAGACCTCTTTGAAGCGTTAAAAAGCAAAGATGTCACTTTAAAGACCAAGGTGTTCCTGACCCAAGCCATGGTGTTTTTAATAGCCTCATATGCATGTGTTGTATATTTCACCTTTAATCTTAACACATATTCATTTGCTCAGTATTTTTTGAATATCTTTTTTGTACCAAAATGCCAGGCATTAGGAATTCAAGATTGAGTTAGATACGGGCTTCATTTTTAAGAGTTTACTGTGTAGTACAGGCAAAAGGGAATTAAATCAATTTCAACATGATAAAAAATGGTATAAAATAGTGGTGTAAATAACAATAATAATGGCTAGCACTTATTGACTATGTGTTATTTTCCAGGCACTATTATAAGCACTTTATGTATATGGTAAAAGAAAGCATAGAGTCTATTATGATCTAAATTTTCTTATGAATGCATTCTACCTGTCAAATGGTTTACAAACACTTTGAAAATAAGAGCCTTCTTTGCATCACTCTCAGTGTTGAGCTTACCTTGTGTATATCCTCAATTAAACTAAAATTAGCCAGTTTATAGTAGCAACCTGTGAATTGTTGATAAGTTAAATGGTGATTCAATGAAATAATGTCCTACTTGTTTTAACGACAACTGTTTCCAAAAGACAGATTTATTATTAGAAGCCATTTTGACTAAGTTGAATGGGAACCATGAAAGGACACATTTTAATAGCGTTTGGACTGAATGATAGCTTTAAATGCATAATAAAAACCAAAAATTGTGAGCACATAAAATGTAATATTTCACAGATCAAAATTATGTATGGAGAATTAACCTTAGAAGTGAAGGAGTAAAAATGGCAGCAAGGGATCAGCAATATGCCAATTCTAGTAGGTTAAGCTACAGTAACAAAAAAAAATCTCAGTGGCTTAAAAAAGTGGGTCTCGACCAGGAGCAATTTTTCCCCGTAGGGACCATTTGGCAATGTCTGGAGTCAGGTTGGGTTGTCACATATTGTGGGGGAAGGGATACTAATAGCATCAAGGGGGTAGAGGACAGGGTTGCTGTTCAACAGCCCCTCCCCAGCAAAGGATTATTCAGCCCAAAACATCATTACTGCTGAGGTTGAGAAAGCCTGGTGTTATGGATTGAAATGTGTTCCTCAAAAATATATATTGAAGTCCTGGCCATCTGTACCTGTTTGAAAATAGAGTTTTTCTGTTTTTACATTAACGAACTCATACTAGTGTAGAACAAATCCTAAACCTAATCACTTCTGAGTTATAAAAAGAGCAGAATAGACACAGAGATACACACAAGGAGAAGACGGACACAAAGGAATGCCAGGAAATACCGAGGAACCCTAAGAAATGTCAAGGAACACCAAAGATTGACTGCAGTCACCAGAAACTAGGAGAAAGGCCAACAGAGGGAATCCACATGGCCAAGACTGTGATTTGAACTTTTAGCCTCCAAAATTGTGAGAAAATATATTTCTGTTCTTTAAAGCCATCTATTTTGGGGGGGTTCTTTGAGATATTTCTGTTACAGCAGCACTATCAGACTAAGGTACCTGGCATAAAACAACAAAGGATAATTTTTCACTCATACAACATGTCCATTGTGAATCAGCTTAGAGCTTTTTCTGAGATCATGGTCATCCTCAGCACAGGACTCAGGCAAACAGAGCAGACATGAATTGCCACTAACATGGGTGAGAAAACAGAGAGCTTTGGTAGCCCTCACAGTGGCATTTAACTGACTCAGCTCTGAAGTGCCAATGTATCATTTCTACTCAAATCCGTTTGACCAGAGCTAGATACATAGCGCCATCCAAGCAAAAATGAGCTCAGAAGTACAATTCCATGATGTGCCCAAAATGGGGAAGAACTGGTATGTATGGTGAATAGTACAAATGAGTATGTTGAGGGGTAAAGGGTAGGAAATAAGAATATTATTGGGCAGCATGATTGCTGGTCTAATGACAATCCAAAGCTCTGATTTCAATGGAGGGCTCACTTTCAGAAAATCTTTACACAGAAGGAATATATTCACAAGTGTGGTTCAGGGATTTTTATAGCTAGAAATGGTCAGAAAGAATGCTTTCCTCAGACGTTATTAACATGTAAAAGTGATTGGCACAGTGCTTAACTCCTAAGACATACTCTTTAAATAATCATTTCACCCTTTTCCTTTGCAGAGCAGATTTAAGAGACATGGCACAGCTAAAGGACGAGCCCATCAGAAATGAGCTACTTCTTTTGCATTCTGTAATGGAAAAACACGTAAGTTTTATATATTATATATGGCAACTGAGATCTTTGCTCTTTTTAACAGTATTTCATCAAATACTTATGAATTCCATAACTCCAGTATGTCTTTTCGCTACTTCTTCCAAAAACTATTGTTAGACTGAGCTTTTCAAACTGCAAATGAGCCCCTGTTGTTTCCTTAATAAAATCCTTCAACCCTTCCCATGACCTTCAGTGTAAAACCCTAAATCCTTAGCATGACTTCCTCACCTCTATGATTTAGTGCCTCCATTCTCATCTTTCTTCATGTTGTCCAGTCACTTATACTTGCCCAAACACAATGTTGCTCTCCAACCTCTATACCTTTCTGCAAGCTGACTTCCTCTACCCATTGGCCTGGCAAATCATACTTTACCCTTCAAAAGAACTTAGCCATCATTCTGCTTAGAAACTACTTCCCAGGGCCCTCTCACCCTCATGTTCATTCTATCATAACATTTATTTTATTATTATTTTTAAAAATATTACATTTATTATTATATTATAAACATCTACCCACTTGATAGTCTTCTTTCATGTCTGTATCCACAGAGCCTAGCACAGGGTCTAACATAGCATGGGATCTCAGTAAATGATTTTTGAATAAATCATTAAAATATAAATTTCATTTTGTTACGGTCTTCATAAGGATCATTTTAATGACTTCATATTATTCAATCAAAAGGATATCCAAATAAAAAAAAAAATTTAAAGCTAGATAGTATTTTCCCTTGATAAATTAGGGGGAAAAAAATCATATACAGAAGAAAAATATCACATACATAGATGTCCCCTACAGCATTATGTAAAAGCAAAATTAATGCCTTCCTTTATCAAAAGTAGTTCTTAAGGAGGGATTAAATTAAGGCATAAGGGAGTGAATAAATGTTAAACAAATAGACAAGGAGTGATTTTCATCAGTTGCCCACCCCAGGGGTCTGTAACTTTTTCTCCACAAAATTCTACTTTCATTCCTCCTCCTGATTCGGCCAGACCTGAACTTGAATTCCAAACTCTGTCCCCATTGTTATCTCTGAAGACTGTTTAAGAAACAAGGGACCCCAAGCAGCACACCATTGGTTTAGTTCAAATGTGTCATTTTATACAATCCTTTAAGGTGGGTCCCACTATAATCCCATTTTACTGATGACAAAATGGAGGCACTGAAAGGCTAAAACCAGCTAGCACGTCAGATCTGAACCCAGGAAATCTAATTCGGAGCCAATACTCACAATTCTTATGCTACAATACCTCCTGCAACAAAATATATGTATTTTAATGATGTGAAAGGTGGTATTTCTAAAAGAATGGTTCTTATAAAATGGGTGTGAAAAGTGATTGGAAAGGTAGAAGAGCTCCAGTGAACATTTGTCTACTAGTTTGCTTTACTCTCATGTGAGCTCTCATCTTTATTTGGCAAATTCTTTCATCTTAAGAAACTTGGTGGGAGGAGAAGATTGCTTTCTGTTATTATGAAAATATTTCCCTTTTCTTTCTAGTGCAGATGGAGGGCACACAATGTAAACAGAAGATTCACCCTGGAAAAGTTATCTATATAATTTTTCAGGGATTTCAGTTTTCTGATTTTTATACACAGAGATAAAAAGTTGTAAGTCAACTGAGGTCACTCCTTTGCAAACATGACGCATACGCCATCCAAATGATGAGTTATAACAATGTAATCTAAGAGGGAGTGGCCAGTTTGTCAGCTCCACCTGAAGAACTTCTTTACAGTAGAGACCATTCTTGTGTGCTTATTGTTAAAGTGATTTTATTGCAAGAACCTAGCTTCTTTCAGGCTTTAACAGGGGAATAAGAGAACTCCCCTGGAGAACCCTTTCTTTCTATGTTACATGAGCCTTGAAGAGTTGCTAGTCACCAGCTTATCCTGGGGAAGAAAAGAGCAAGAGAATAACAAGTATCATTTTAGCTGTCACTGTTTCTATGTCCATCCTTGTTCTCAAACTAGGGGAAGTACTTACATTCTAGTGAATCAATGTTGGGGAGGCTAAACATGACATAACTTCCTGGAGGGACCCCTTGACTCAATGATTATTATTTTAGGACAGTGTGTTGTATTTCAAACAATTATTAAAATGCATAAGTAATAGCAGAGAACACAAAATTAACATTAATTTTTAAGATTCATTCATTTATTTATTAACAGATATTCACTGAGCACTGTACTAAGTGTGGAAACCCTGGTGGCATAGTGGTTAAGTGCTACCGCTGCTAACCAAAGGGTCGGCAGTGCGAATCCTCCAGGCGCTCCTTGGAAACTCTATGGGGCAGTTCTACTCTCTCCTATAGGGTAGCTATGAGTAGGAACCAACTTGATGGCGCTTGGTTTGGTTTTTTTGGTTTGGTACTAAGTGTTGATGTCACAATGATGAGCAAAGACCAAAATGAGCCTCAATCCCAGGAAATTTAGAGCCTGCAGTGGTGGGTAAATGAGCTAGTCATAAAAGCCTGGCCAAGTGCTATGAAGGAAAGTATCATGGTTCTCAAAGGGCAAGTGAAGCATGAGCTGAGATCTGAAGAATGAGGAGCTAAATAGGGGAAAGACAGAGGGGTGGTGGTAGTGGGAGATCATTCTAGACAGATGGAACAGCATAAGCCAAGGTCTTGAAGTAGGGGAAGATTCAGGCACATTCAAGGAACAAAGAACAGAAAGAAGTCCAGTGTGGTTGAAACCCAAGGCTGAGGGAGAAGGTGGTAGATGAGGATGGAGAGATCACTGGAGCCAGACAGTTCAGACCATGTTAAACTGAAACCAATGTCAAGTCAATCAATTCATGGTGACCTTACGTGTTACAGAGTAGAACTGGCTGTAATCTTTACCAAAGCATATTGCCAGGCTTTTCTTCTGTAGCCCTGCTGGGTGGGTTCAAATTACCAATCTTTAGTAGCTGAGCCACAAGCCATTTGCACCACTGAGGGACCCTGAGTCATGTTAGGGGTAGAAAATAACAAAAGCAAGTGCCTGCTTCAGACTGCTTTGCTGTTACTTTCTGGTCATTCCTGAGGAAGAAGTTTCCTCTCCTCTGATATAGGGCTCATGGACAGAAAATGTGAAGCATTCGTGTTACGGATTGACTTGTGTGCCACAAAAGTGTGTGTCAATTTGGCTAGGCCATGACTCCTTTTGTTGTGTGGTTGCCCTACATTTTGTGATCTGACATAATTTTCCTATGTGTTGTAAATTGTAACCTCTATGATGTTAATAAGGCAGGATTACAGGCAGTTGTGTTAATGTGGCAGGACAGAAACCAGAGAATTAGGTTATATCTTGAGTTAATCTCTTTTGAGATATAAAAGAGAGAACTGAGCAGAGAGGAGAGGGACCTCCTACTACCAAGAAAGAAGAGCCAGGAGTGGAGTGAATCCTTTGGACCAGGATTCCCTGTACTGAGAAGCTCGTAGACCCAGGGAAAGTTTGATGACAAGGACATTCTGCCAGAACTGACACAGAGAGAAAGCCTTCCCCCGGAATGGGCACCCTTAATTCAGACCTCCAGCTTCCAAAACTGTGAGAGAAAAAAATCTCCGTTTGTTAAAGCCATCCACTTGTGGTATTTCTGTTACAACAGCACTAGATAACTAAGACAATTGGCTTATTATATATCTATCACATAAGGTCAACTATACTGTTCCTAATTTAAAAATTTAAAGATGAGGAAATTGAGGCTCAGAGAGGTGAGGTGACTTGAACAAGGTAGGATAAGATGTAATTAACACAGCTGAATTTCCACCTTGGTCTATTGGGCTCCATCTCAGTAAGGAATCTTTCGAAACAATTTTGTCTCCGCCACAATTTTGCCTGTGACCAGTCAGGGCTATGTACATTGATTCTGTGGGCAGTAGTTTCCATTTTATTGCTTTTATAAATTGACTTCAGCCTTATTTCCTTCAGGCCCAGTCTCTTTGTGAATCTCCAGTCTGGGGCCAGAGCAAATTTTCATGGCTGGCTTAAAATGATCCTTTTCTGGATATCCCATTAGTCTAGAGTACACTGAGCACTCAAATGAAGACAGTGTTTCTTCTGCCCATCTGAGATGTGAATCATTAGTCCACGTCAATCACATTTTGAATAGAATGTTCACTGCTGTGTCCTCAACAGGTCATTCTCATCCTACCTCACTTCTCTGGAATTTACAGGAAACGCTGAATTTGTGAGAGTTGAAATTGACTCACTGCAACTTCTCACTAAAAGAGATTTACTTAAAACAAATCCTTGATACATCCAAGGTCTTAGTGAATCAGCACCTTCACAAATATCACTCTAATATAATTTCTCCCAGAAAAAAGAAATAATGAGAAACTGCAACATTTAAGCTGTGCTTTAATAATTTACTTGATGAGCAGTATTTGCACAGGGTAGAGCACTGCCTGAAATGGAATCACAAATATCTGATTCTTAATGCTGTGCAGAGAATATGGTGGACTCTTTATGTCATAGAGCCAGAGCACTGCCAAGTGTGACATTCCGGTCCTACGTGAACTTAAGGGTTCAGCTTTTTCGCTGGGGACTATCACTCCTTTAGGCTTCTTATTTTCTCTTCCCTTTCAGCACTAGCTCTTGCAGTTGTTCTTTTCTTAGCTAGTTTCTCACAAAGAAACATAATTTATGACTTTATGAGAATTACTGTTTCCATCAAAGAGTGTGGAACCAGAAAACTGATAGAAACATAAACACTGGGTTGTTGCCTAGGTTCATAGACTGAGTGGATTGGTCAAAATGCAAGCCTTGCAACTCCCATGATTCAAATTGCTTTGCAGCAAAATGATAAATCACCTCATACCCCGGCCTTGCAAAATCGCTTGTGAATAGTTGAATTCATGGATACTAAATCTACGAATGCTAATGGCCTACTCTATTCCCCACTTTCACCTAAGTTGCATTTTACTTTTTACGTGATAATATACAAAACTGTACGCAGTATGCCCACAACTCAGCCTGTTTTGGATCTCTCTTTGAGCTTCTGCCTTTGACTGTGAACTTGCCACATGACTTTTATCAACTCATCACTGATGAAGAGCTTAAATAGCACCCCAAAAACCCTTGTAGCAATTTCTGATTTTCTATTCTGTTCCTACCGAACAAGTTTTATCTGACCAAGGATACAAACAAAACTCAGATTGTCTAAGGATCTAGTTTAGTTTACTCTGGGTGAAACAAAAGCCCTTTAAAATATATTTTTTCAAATGACTAAGTCATAAATTCAGCAAACTACTACGTTAATGAAAACAATGTTTGTGAAGATAGTGATATAGGAAAATTATTGTGATGTATTATTAAGTGACAAAAACAAAATATAAAATCACAGTAGAGTGTGAGTGTGTGATCCCAGCTGTGTAAAGAAGTATACCTAAAAATATTAAAATTCAATATTAATATTCAAAAAATTAATAATCATCTGTGATATTATGAATAATTTTAATTTTCCTTTTACCAATATGCTGGATTTCTATTTTTTATAATCAATTAAACATTATTTCAAAATGTCAGTAGTACTTATGAAGTGTCTTGGAATTGTGGACTGGCTCCTTGAAACACTGCTGAAATTCCTCTACAGTTTCAGAGGCTACAAATCAAGGCCAGCAACTTGAGGAATTTAATAAAGAACAAGAGACAAATCCCAACTTCAATTCCCCTGCAGATATGACAGGATTTTAAAATGTGCCTGGAAAACTGCATCTGGGGTTTTGCCAATCCCACAACGTTTGGGACGTTTGCTGAACCCAAAACACAGCCGGGCCCACCCATCCATAATTAAAGCCCTCCCCCCAAATGAATTCATTGCTTTGTGGCACCATCTGTCTCATTCCCTTATTTACATAATAGGGAACCCTGCTCCGGCTACAGCAAATGAGAAGCGACAAAAGAATGGAGAGTGAAGATGAAATGTATACATATATACATCATATTATGTATAATATGGTCAAATACCTCCAATTTAAAATAAAAAAAAAATTTAAAACTTATCACAATTTTCACCTGGGCCTCTTTCCAGCTCTCAGAACCTCCTTACTCTTCCTGCTGCATCTGCAACTCTCACTAATGCAGCTTATTTCACTTAAAGAGTTCATTTGTCACATTTTATTTTATTAAATATTTTACTTTCCTCTTGCGGACCCATTAGAATGCCAGTTAGAGAAAGTGACATAAATCTGTTGTGTTTGGTATTTACTAAGGACGCAGAGGAAATAAACAGGTTCATATTAACCTGAAATTACAAAACGAAAAAAATGTCCCCAATATAGAGCTTTCTTGAATCCTCATTTTCCTCCTGGCTCTCTCCTGGGAAGTTTCTGTCCTAATAATGGGAGCACAAGCAGAGGATCTGTTCCAAGACAGACAAAGGATTGATTTTTTAAAAATATGCAGCAGTGACTCTTAATACCATGTTTTGTGTCCCTTCCTATGGGAGCTGGAAAGGGACAGCCTTCCCAAGTCCCATGGTAGCAGCAGGCTGTAGTGGGGGAGGCACTGGTCTATGAGTCAAGTGACTTGGACTCGAATTCAGACTCTGCAGCTAACTCTCTGTGACCTTGGCCAAATCCGATCTCTGCTGACCAATGAATGCTTGCTGGGAAGTAGAGATGATGCTCTTCCCTGTGGAGCTGGAGTCCCTATTTACATGGCCCTGACACCAATGTAAGCAAAGTCAGCCACACCCACTGAGGGCAGACAGTTGGGGGCTTTAAGCTTGTTCACCCCCAAAGCTCACTGTTCAGCATGACTGAAGAGGGAAGGATGCCAAGGTTGAGAAGCATACGTTGTCTTCTGCACCACGCCGAGTTCTTTTACAGCCAGAGATCAGGAGGAAGCCTCCTCAGCCCAGCACTGACAGCCGTGTGAGCAGCCACACCTCGGGTTAAAATTGTTCAAGGCTAATGGTGAGAACAAGTGGCCTAATCAGTGCACCGCGGTGAGCCGGAGAGCCTGGGAAGACAAGCTGGGCTGCAAGGAACAGATTCCTCAGCCCATCTCCAGATCTTTCAATCGGAATTTCTGGGGATGGGATCCAGAAATCGGTATATTTAATACATTGCCCAGATAATTCTGATTCATAGCCCAGGTTTGGAAACTAATGGCTTCCATAACTCTTACTGTGATAAAAGGAAGGATAGCATATCTTTAAAAGAGACAAGTCCTTATTTCTAAACTCTAGAAGGAATTTGCCACATATGCATCTTTATTCAGGGGTGACTGAACAGCAGAACAAAGTCTGCAGCAGTTTTATTCCTTAGATGCAGAAATGTTTATAAGGACACTGTCAGGGATTGAATTGTGTCACCCAAAAATATGTGTCAACTTGGATAGGCCATGAGTCCTAGTGTTGTGTGATTGTCCACCGTTTTGTCATCTGTAATGTGATTTTTCTACGTGTTGTAAATCTTATCTCTATGATGTTGATGAGATAGGGTTAGTGGCAGATATGCTAATGAGGCAGGACTCAATCTACAAGATTACATTGTGTCTTAAGCCAGTCTCTTGAGATACAAAAGAGAGATGCAAGCAGAGTGACAGGGGGTCCTCATACCACCAAGAAACAAGAGCCAGGAGAATAGTATGTCCTTTGGACCTGGGTTCCCTGTATTGAGAAGCTCCTTGACCAGGGAAGATTGATGAGAAGGACCTTCTCCCAGGGCTGACAGAGAGAAAGCCTTCCCCTGAAGCTGGTACCCTGAATGGACTTCTAGCTTCTTAAACTGAGAGAATAAAGTTCTCTTTTTTTAAAGCCATCCACTGGTGGTATTTCTGTTATAGCAGGACTAGATGACTAAGACAGACACCTTATATTCACCTGCAATCAACCTGAGAACAGAACCCTAACCATTACCTGGTGGAAACATCTCTGCTGGGGCTAAACGTATATGAGGTTCAGGCTGAGCTTCTAATCTAAACCTGATAATGTATTAAGACTGATGGGAGCACCACCATATGGAGGCTAAAGCCCCTCCTCACAATCTCTATCCAGTCACCAAAGCCCCATTCCACAACAATGAGTACAGTATAATGATGATAATAGCATTCTTTGATATAAACCACTTTAGATTTTCTCAATCTTATGTTATGTATGAATAAAAATAGCTTCAAAAACATTGCAACTTTTAAGGATGTGTAACACAATCCAAATAAAACTTTTGTGCTTGCTTGCAAAGATAGCTTAAAAGCAAGTCTGCTGGGCTTCTCTTCCAACCAGATGCCCACCCCTAAACCCACTCCTATCTACCTAGAGAAGCCGCTGCTTTTGTTGAAAACAGTACAGAATCATATCAGCAAACAACATGTAGCAGAGGAGACACTTAGCTTGGACCTCTGGCTCTTCCACTTACTAACTGTATGATCTTAAAAAATTAGGTAAACCTGATCATCATCTGTAAAATGGGATAATAGTGACCCAGCTCACAGAGTTGGAGGGAGGATGAATGAGATGAAGAATGTGAAACAGCTAAGTAAACAGGAAAAATACTGTGGGTTTTATAAGGTATGGTGCTGTGGTTTCCTGAGCTGGCAGTCTAATAGAGGAGATTAAAAAAAAATTACGAAATAGAGTGAAGTTCAAGTCTCTGTGGAAGCCCAAAGGTGGACACAAAGGGTTAGTCCTGCCTGAAGGTATCTCAAGGCACTTTCCATTGGAAAGTGGATTTGAGCTGAGTCTTTAGGGTTGGATAGAAGTTTTATAGGACAAAGGTAGACAGCATAGGAGTATATATGGGAATAATAACAAGTATGCTAGTTTCAGAGAATAGACACAATTGGCTCATAGGGTGCATTTTGAGGGACCCAAATCAAACCTGTTGCCGTCTAGTCGATTCTGACTCTTAGTGACCCCATAAGACAGAGTAGAAACACCCATAGGATTTCCAAGGCTGTAATCTTTATGGAGCAGACTGACATATTTTTCTCCCATGGAGTGGCTAGTGGGTTCAAACCACCCACCTTTTGGTTAGCAGCTAAGCACTTAACCATTGCACCTCCAGGGCTCACTTTTGAGGGAGAAGAGGGGTAGTTACAGAAACAGGGTAGGGGAGCCTGCTAATAAATGATTTTGTTGCTGAAATGGAAGCCCTTTCTCCTGAATACACTAAAGGATCAGTGGAGGACTTGACACAGGAGAGTGAAGTGATCAGATTTGGGTGTAGAAAAGTTCCTCTGGAAGTACTGATTAAGATAGGCTGGAGCAGGATGAGACTGGAGTGGGGGGAAGACCATAAAGGGATGTTATAGGGATCTGATAAGGTAAGATAAATGTTTGAACCAAAGCAGAGGCAGTAGTGATAGAGTGGAGGTTATTTATTTGAAAGATGCTTTAAGAAGGTAAGAAGCACAGGACTCACTGACTAATTAGACGGGGCAGGCAAAGGAAAATGCGGAGTCGAGGATGTCTCCCAGGTTTTGAATGCAGGTGAATGGATAAAGAATTTGCACACTGACCAAGAGACAAAGAGGAGAAGATGAGAAAATGTAAGGGAAAATCTATGGACGAGATAATGAATTCAGTTTGTGATGTGTTGCATTTAAAAGTACCTGTGAAAATCCAGATGGAAAAACAGTAACTATGTCTCTGTATGTCTGGGATATTGGAATAGTGTATAAAAACTCAGAGGAAAAGAATCTTATCATGTGGAAGCTAAGAGCATTTACTTGATATTGGGATGCTCTTGATGGAAGTGTGTTAACACCAAATATGGTGGTTATTTTCAGAAATTATACTACTTCAAGAGCCATGTTTCTTTCCTCAAGCCATCTGTCTAGATCCATGCACCCAACAATACTCCTTATGGATTGAGTTGTGCTCTCCCAAAATATGTGTTGAAATCCTAACTCCAATATCTTCAGTTATAATTCTGTTTAGAAGTAGGCTTTTCTTTGTTATGTTACCACTAACATAACAAAGAAAACCAGTACATACCAGTACAGGGTGTGTCCTTAACCTAATCACTTCTGAGTTATAAAGAGAAGATCAGATACAGAGTTTTAGGCATATACACATGGGCGGAAGACAGATGCCATGTGAGGACTGCCAAGGAACCATGGAAAGCCAAGGGTCACCAACAAGAAGGAATAGACATAGCTGAGACCCTGATTTAGACTTGCCATTCTTTAAAGTTATCCACTGTGGTATTTCTGTTACAGCAGCACTAGGAAGCTAAAACAGTGCATCACAATATTCTTGAGGCTGCAAAACAAAACTCAAGAACATTTCAGCTATGGCATGTCCAAGGTGAGATGACTCTAGACCATGGTAAAGGATCTAGATATATTCAAACAAGACAATACATGTGAAATTATTTGATGTCACTCAAGAAACAGCAGTTTCTTCTCTCTTTTCTTCTCTCTTTGTAGAGGGGCAGCCCATACCAATAGAATTAGAAGTTGAGTGGCCTTCAGGTAGTCACCCACACATTATATTTATTGTGCCTCACACACTGTCTGACATGTAGTAATTACACAATTAATGTTTACTGAATAAATTTCTGAATTAATGTTCATGTAAATTAAACAGAATAAACATTCCGCAGAGCTAGAGGAGGCTGGAAAACTCTTTTTTTTTTTTTTTTTTTTTAAGGTAGAAATGGCTTTCGAAGGGTGGGGTGGCATTCAGATTTTTGTCATTGGCAGCATTTCAACTTGGTCATATCCCAGAAGAACCAGTAGGGGGGTTGAGAGTGGGAACTTGAAATTTCCATTATTCAAGAAGAAAACTAAAATGTTCAAAGAAAGGGTGAGTGGGTGCAGCTTCCTTTAAACAAGCGAAATGCTACACCAGGCCATAAACCTGTGGTACAGTTTAGTGACTGTGTTTAAATGGATGCTTCCCATTGCCTTATGAGATCCGGAAAACCCATAAAAATTCATGGCCTACTTGTGGCTGAGCTCTAATAAAGGAATAATCGGTACTTTAAGTGAGGAGTAATGGGAGGTACAGTGGGAGATTTACTAGAGCAATAAGAGCTGCAGAAAAAGAGTAGGTTTTCATGCCAATTATACTGACAGGCTACAGAATAAGACTTTACTGACACACTTGCAATCCTGCTCTGTTAAGTGACAAGATGAGGTCTTCAGTTCTTCCTTCTCCTGCTCAACCAGGAATCAAAAGCCTTGGAGTTTTACTCAAGGCTCCTGTCATCAAAGTTGATAAAGCTCCAGTGAGGTTCTCATAGCAGACCACTTGGTATGGTAAAATGTGGAATTTAGGTTAGGAAGAACTTCGGTTTTAATCCTGGCTCTGTGACTTACAGGTAATTTTATTATTTTCCCCAATTATTTCTTCCCAGTTATTCACTCTTGCTCATTGTCATTGGACTTTAGGTACCTAACTAAGGAGAAGCACACACCCCTGCCCCTGATGGCAGGCTTGACTATTGATTTACTTTGGCCAATGGAATTCAAGTTAAAGTAATATATGCCACAACCAAGCACAGCTTTAGGAGCTTTTGTGGGGTCAGCCAATGGCTCTCAGACAGCACATGAGATGTATAATATGAGCAAGATTTAAAATTTTGTTATTCCAAGACACTGAGATATTGGAGTAGTGTGTTACCTCAGTATAATGTAGTGAAAGCTGACTGATACACAGAGTGATCTTGGAAAAATCACTTAACATGGCTAAGCCTTATGCTCCCTAAAATAACGACGATAATACCCACTCGTATGGTTGTGTGAAGGTCAAATGAGCTCCTTGCACTATGTATGGGACAGAAAAATTCTTCAATTAATGGTGGGTATTATTATTCTAATATTTTCTACTTTATCAGGGTAATAAAAAAAAAAAGAAGTTGGGTTATACTCTCAACATGTGCGTTTCTGTTTAGTTGTGTTTCAATGACTTGTTGCTGAGAAGTCCCTCAGCCAATGCGGCAATCAATGGTAAATTAGACATTTATGACGCCTTCTTCCAGGACCAGGCAGAAAGAGTTTTTCAGCTCTTTTCATTACAGTCTTCACAAGCTGTGAAAGAAATATCAGCAGGCTCACTTTCACCCCATTACACGTCCAGTCAATGGAACACTGCCTTTTCCTTACCTGTGGTGACAGTCGGGCAGGTCAAAGCTGACTCCTGAGGGCCTTTGCACATGGCCACACTGCTATGAAAGCCAAGGGACTGTGTTCATTGTGATCACGGTAATATCACCTCACCCAGGCTCAGCCCTTCATAGTTTGCAAAGTCTCCATGGTTTTATTTTGATTTGCACAGTAGCTCTATGAAGTTTTCATTCATTCACTCATTTATTCAACCAACAATGTGTCTGCTACATGACCTCTGCCTTCATGGATGCAGATATTACTGCCAATTCATTTATCGGTTAATGCATTTATTTAATAAGCATTATTTTGCATCTACTGTGTGGTGGGCACATGCAAGTCAATGAAGATACCAAAAACAAACAACACCTTCAAGGAGCTTGTAGTTCCATAGGGCAGACAGACACATAAACCACCACATCTGAAATGTCATAGAAGAAGTGCTACCAAGATGTGAACCAAGTCTGTGGGGCACAAAGGAGAGAGGCACTGAGTGTACCTGGAGAATCGGGGAGCATTGCTCAGAGGAAGGAACATCTGGGCTGGGTCTGAGAGGTGACTGGGAGCTTGCCAAGTGGATAAAATGGGATGGAAGGAGCAGTAGTTGAAACAACCTAGAGGCTGGGAAATATATTTGAGTCAGGCTAGAGCATAGGGTGGATTGGAGCAATAGGGACAGATGGAATTGGATAGGTAAGAAGAAAATAGGTTGTAAAGAGCCTTGAGTTGCAATGGGGGTTGCCTTTATTCTATTGGCAATGGTGAGGCTTCAAATGAAGTGTTATAAGCAGAGGACTATCATGGTCACATTTTTTTTTTTTTTTAAGAGATCAGTTTGACAACAACAATAGAGAGAGACTATATGAAGTAAGACAAATTAGAGTAAAGGAACCCAGTTGAGAGGTTAATTCCAAAGTCCAGGGTTCTGAAGCAACATGTGTTCACTGCAAAGTAGTATGCACACCGTAACTGCTGGGGACCTGTACTCAGAGAAAGACACCATTTTCACATCATATCATTTTTTGGCCCTTCCTTTGGGAAAACCTAATAAGAAATGATGCATCTGCTTAATTACATACTTTTATCATAGGGACAATAACTTCCCAGATTTCTCAAATGCTCCCTCTGGATGGTGATCCCAAGGTCATGGTCAGGGCTAGATTACCCATGGCAGACAAATATGCACTCTAGGCACCAGCAAAGCAGAAATTTTTAAAAGGTGTGTGTGTATATAGACACATTTTTAAATCATCATGGAAGAATCATAACTTCACTGGACTTGGTTGCACTTATTTTAATTTACTTTTGTTTATAATTCCATATAATATGGGGAGCAGTGGTAGGAGCTTGGGGAGGGGGCGGTGGGAAGCTGTAATCTTTTTAGCCCATGCGTCTTCTCAGGTCTCAGTCTGGCCCTGACCATGTCCTCTTTTTCTCCCTGGCTGCCCTGCTGGTTGCCAAGGCCATTTCCTTTCAGGGAGCATCTAGACCAGCAAGCAGGAGAAGTGCAGTGAGTTAGCTTCATCATTCAGGGCAATGCCAAGAATATCACCTTCCCCCTTAGTAAGGCTACCGCAAGAAAATATGACTAGCAGTAGTTACAGGCTAATTCGGGTTTATACCATGTGTAAGCTTATTTGAGCAGCAGGATAGGAATCACAGTATATTAGACTTTGATTACCCAACAGCAATATTAATTTGGGATGCTCTATACTTCAAAAAAAAAAATTTTTTTTTTTTTTTTTTTTAATACTTCCAGTGCTTGAAGGGCTTAGTGATTGATGTAGTGAGAAGCTGTAGGCAAACTATCCTAAACTGTAGCAATCCCAGCACAAAGTCCTGGTTGGAGGCTCACCTATTCTAGGGAAGGCCAGCCCAATAGAGAGAAGCTCAGAGGCATGAACAATTCCAATAACAAGATGAGCTGTTGCTATTCCAAAATGGTTCCCAAACATTTTGACAACCCAGTAGTCTATATTCCCACAATAGGACAGAAACCTGGAAAGCTTATTCAGGTCTTAGGTGTTGAACTTGTCCATTCTTTCCAACTTACAAGTATTTATAAACCTCAGTTAGCACCTTCGATTTGTAGGTAAGAAAACAGAGATAAGAGGTTAAGCGACTTGCCTCAGATCACATAGCTAATGGTGGCTGAACTGGATCTGGCATATAGAGCATTAATTCTTTGATTTCTTAACCTGAAATCTTCACTTTAACCTAACCTAGCCCTAAGCTGATTTCAAGCAGAGAATACCAGAAGGATGTTTACCTATGTTTTATTGACTATGCAAAGACGTTTGACTGTGTGGATCATAACAAATTATGGATAACATTTCAAAGAATGGTAATTCCAGAACACTTAATTGTGCTCATGAGGAACCTTTTACATAGATCAAGAGCCGGTTGTTCAGATAGAACAAGGGGATACTGAGTGGTTTAATTTCAGGAAAGGTGTGCATCAGGGTTGTATCCTTTCACCATACCTATTCAATCTGTTTGCTGAGCAAATAATCCAAGAATCTGGATTATATGAAGAAGAAGGGCATCAGGATTGGAGAAAGATTCATTAACAACCTGTGATATGCAGATGACACAACCTTGCTTGCTGAAAGTGAAGAGGACTTAAAGCACTTACTAATGAAGATCAAAGACCACAACCTTCAGTATCAATTACACCTCGACATAAAGAAAACAAAAATCCTCACAACTGAACCAATAAGCAACATCATGATAAACGGAGAAAAGATTGAAGTTGTCAAGGATTTCATTTTACTTGGATCCACAATGAACACCCATGGAACCAGCAGTCAAGAAATTAAAAGATGCATTGCATTGGGAAAATCTGCTGTGAAGGACCTCTTTAAAGTGTTGAAAAGCAAAGACGTCACCTTGAAGACTAAGGTGCACCTGACGCAAGCCATGGTATTTTCAATTGCATCATATGCATGTGAAAGCTGGACGATGAATAATGAAAAGCGAAGGAGAATTGACACTGTTGAATTGTGGTGTTGAAAAAGAATATTGAATATACCATGGGCTGCCAAAAGAATGAATAAATTTGTCTTACAAGAAGTACAACTGGAATGCTCCTTAGAAGCAAGGATGGTGAGACTGCATCTCATATGCTTCGGACATGTTATCAAGAGGGATCAGTCCCTGGAGAAGGACATCATGCTTGGTAAAGTACAGGGTCAGCAGAAAAGAGGAAGACCCTCAGAGAGGTGGATTTACATGGTGGCTGCAACAATGGGCTCAAGCATAACAACAATTGTAAGGATGGTGCAGAACCAGGCCTGTTGCATTCTGTCGTGCTTAGAAAAAGTGCTTAGGGTCACTATGAAGTCGGAACTGAATTGACAGCACCTGACAACAACAACAAAGCTTATTTCATCCTCCCAAGGGAAAAACATTTACTGAGATCTTTCTAAGCATCAAGCACTTCATATCCAACATTCATTTATTAAAGCAATAACCTGGTAACATTGGTGTTGTTGCTTCCATTTTTACATATGAGAAGACAGAGTTTCAAAGAGGTTAGATAAACCTTCCTGAGGTTATCCAGCTAGTAAGTGATGAAGCTGGGACTCTAGACCAGGTCTGCATGAATGGACACCACACTCCTCACGTTATACCATGCTCGTTTGCCAAGAATATCATAGTGGGCTTGTCCCTTGAAGGTGCGGTGTTTACTCTTTTACCAGGTCCTCAATAGGATTAAGGGGAGTAAAATAGGCCTTGAATCAACACAGACAATCAACACAGACAATCTTCTTCTCCTCACAAGATCCAGTCTACTATGGCTTAAATTGAATTTTTAAGCAGTTTTCCCCAAGGCACCAGGTCAAATGTCTTCTGATGTTCTGGAAAGATTCCTTCCCCTGTTCTCTTCTCACCTGGGCACAGCGGTAAGAGGTCTCACAGTTTATTGAAAGGTCAGCTACCAGAGAAAATATCTTCTAGACTTTGGTTTGAAATTGCTGGGTGAGACAGGTCATATTTTAGGTACACTGACCGTGTTAAATTATTTCCCAAGTATTTGGGGTTTAATACAGTAACAGAAGCCTCTCACCAGAAACCTACCCCTTTAACTTTGAAATGTGTGTGTACTGCAGAGACATTTTTTCTGGTTTTGATGCCTTTACACAAATTGTCAACACACTGTATCTTTTTTTTTCCACAGCTCTTTGATGTACTTGAAGGGGTTTTCTTCCTTGAACAAGAAGCCACAACTCTAAATGTGTTTAAAACAGAAGCCCCTAAACATTTGAAGTTCAGTTTGAAATTCCTAAGCAGAAACTTGGCAAGAAGTGCTAACTCAAAAAAAAGAAAAAAAAAACAAAAACCTCCTTTCAATCCATAAAGTATCAAGTGTGCACTTCCCAATACAAAACAGACTTCACGTCTATTACATGCTGGTCTACCATTATTATTCACTGCCATTTCCCCACAGAACTTAGACTTTTCAATGCATCTCAAAGCACAGTAAAGACCATTTAGATGTACTGCTCTCATTTCAAATTCCACAAGCACAAGTCTTAACCTCCAATCTTCTCTCCAAGCCAACCGATACCCCTTGTTCTCTTTTTCATTTCATTTCAATGGCACCAAATAAGCTCAAACCTAGACATTGTCTCCCTCAAGCATAAGGACTATGTCTTAATCATCTTTATATTCTTAGTACCAGCAAGGTTGATACATAGAAGACGCTCAATAAATCTAAAAGTCATCTTCTACTCTTCCTTTTCCCTCACCTATGTCTCTTCAAAGCTCTGCCCATTTGTGTTCTATAATATGGATCTTTTGGGGCCAAATGTGACCCATCTGATCGGGGATGCAATCTGCCTAAGACTTTTTATAAAAAAAAAAAAAAATCAGCTGGAAATAGAAGCAAGGAGGCCAATGGTTACAAGTCAGTATGTGTCTGAGTGCAAATAGGGGTCATTCTGACAGAAGAGGAGCAAGTATAATTGTCATTGAATCTACAGATTTAATCTATACATATTAAATTCTTCTATAATATCAAGATAAAATTTGATGGAGCATGCCAAAGGATTACTTATGAAAGAATAAGTATGTACTATATCATTAACATAAACTTCTTAAAAGCAGAATTCATAAATCCCTTTTTAAGCTTCTGACATACTTTGCACAAGGAAGCTACTTACTAAGCTTTTACTTACTTGACTCTCATTCAAATCATGCAACCAATCTATAATGTCATTAGCCCTGTTTTGAGTTTAAATTACTATCAGTAACAAATTAATGGGGCTTCATTCAACTGTTTCTGATTATGACCTCCTCTGTAAAAAAACACAGCTTTTTATTTCCGTTTTTTTTAGTTCTTTATTCCCTCTTTTCTTTTAATGTATGTATATAATTAGTCCTATGTCTATCACCCTAGTTCAACCTTCACTTTCCACTAGACTGGGTGTTCTTAACCTGAGGTCTACAAAATATAGGTATGACTGTAGATTTTCTGCAGCTAGTAAGGGCCCTGAAGCAAGAGAGCAACATTGTTTTTAAACTGGCATGAGTCTAAAGAACCCTTAAACACAGATTTTGCTTAACCCTTAGAATAAACAAATGCTGGAGGAAAAACATGTAAAATTTACTATGCAGCAGGCACAGTTCTAGGCAATGAGGATAGAACAGTGAACTTAAAGACAAGGAGCTCTGGGCTACATAACTTTCTATGAGCACAAATTAACGGAAGGGGGCAAGAATATCCTTGACATTTTCAGAGGACTGTGAGAATTGATGGTTGACATAGTTGGGAAATGCTCAAAGGTGAATAATTGGAGATAGGTTTAGAGAAGTAGACTGGAAACATATGTTTGAGGTCAGTAGGTGCAAGGCTGAGACGTAGTGAATATCAATTAGCTCTAGGACATAATATGTCTTCTGCATATTTTGAGGTATGTATATTATATCCATATATGAAAGTTTTTATAAGAGAAAAAATCTCTATGCAATGAGTATATAGGAAATAAATTGATCGGTCTTTTATTCATTTGGTTAAATATTTTAATTTAGGTAGGCTCTTAGATATAATCTATTACAAGCCCTCACCCCAACATTGCACTGATGAAGAAGAAAATCAAGTCTAGAGATTTAATAGGCAATGCATGGCCATGCTATTAATGGAATCAGGAATTAGATTGATGCCCCAAGATCTTTTTACCACATCCCTCTGTCCATCTTGACCAGCTTCCAATATTCTATCAAAGTCAGTGGAGGACTGACCCACATTTTCTGCTTCAAATTGAGATCTTTAGCTGTCTCTTTTATAGCACACAGGTAATATTCATAATTCGGCTGATATTCTTCCCACATTTGGAGTGCAATCTACCACCCCAGGATTCCTCTCACTGTCAACAGTGACTTAGCATCTCCATTGCTGCACAATTGTCAGCAAGGTCTTCCAAATGTCTGAAATTCTGTATCCCCACCTATTTCTCTGCAGGACCAAAAAAAAAAAAAAAATGTAGCTCCCTCCACCAAAAGACATTTACCCTCACCACACCACTAGAAAGTTTTGTTTTTTTTCACCTTTCATTTGTTTGCTTTATATTCCCCATGAGAGGATCCTGGTTTTTCCTTTTTCAATAATGAGCTTAGCAATCAGTTGGACGCATTTTTGGATTTTTCAAATTTTATTTCTAATTAAAAGGACAGTTGACAGCAATTAAGTGGGATGGTGCAACTTCGCTACAAAAGTAAGTTTTAGCTCTTTGCCTCTATGCTCTAAAGAAAGACCAGGAGGTTTGGAAAAATCATTCCATAGGTTGGCATTTCATTCATATACTGAAAATAGCAAACTAGCCTTGAGACTCAACCTAGCTGCTACCTCTTTCAGGAAATCCTCTGTGACCCAACCAACCCCCAAGTCTGTGCTCCCTTGAAATTCTGTACCACTTCTAAGATAGCACTGACCATATCGTATTCTGGTAATTCCTTTACATTTCTTCCTTCCCCCTAGATCACCCAGCACAGTGGAGAGGGAGGACAGAATAAAGGCAGTGAATAAGGGAAGCAAGGAAAATGTTTCATATACATATTTTCCAAACCAAGATACACATCGTGACAAATAATTACTTGGCTACTAATTGGTTGAGTGTAATTTGAAGAGAAATAGCTTGAGTACCAATACTAGAATTCATGGACAGCTCTAGGCTTTAAGGACACCAGAGAAGAATGTTCTAAATTGAGACTGGCCCTGAAAAATATAAGATGTCCGTTTACTACAGCACATATTATATGTCAAACCTGGACATATGAAAATAAACATTTCATGGCTCTATAACTGTCTTTATACGGGCTTATACAAGTACTTGTTGGTTTATATACATTTGTGTTTTATATGACATAACTTTATTTAAGGCTTTAAGCGAAATAATGCCCACTGTATTGCGGGACAAATACCATGGCAGGTTGGCACCACAGAAGCTGAGGGCCCTAATTACCAGTGAAGGACTATGTTCCAGTTCCCATTATTCTTCTACATAGTTTCTCCATTGCCTGTCAAGTGACATGTATTTGTGCTGTGTTTGTGTTTTTCTGCTTTGCAATTTCCTTTCTTTATATTAACTGCTTGTGATTCCACAGCTACACAGAGCAAAGATGGTAAGCACTTTCCTGTTGACAATTTTTAATTTATTTAAGCAGAGAGAGAAAATCCTGAGATTAGATATGAACTGTAACCATCAAGTCTGTGGCAGTGTTGGGGAAGCTGTTTTATCATCTCCAACTCTTTCTCTGTTCAATCCACCTCTCACCCTACATACTTATTAAAAGAGTCCAGCTTTAGGTAACTATGGATTAGGTTACTAGAGGTAGTAGTATGGCCCTAGAGTAACCGAAATACTCCCTTCTGTGCCAATACTCTGATAAAAAATTGCTTTTGGCATATCATTTTTGGTTAGGATCCTATTTAAAGAACTCAGCCTCTAATCATGCCAGGGAATGCCTGCGCCCATTGGCTTTTGATCTCCAACATATAGCCCAGCCCAAGCACTGGACATTGGAATTATACTTACATGTTTGAGGTACATTAATCAGTGACAAGCCTCACCTTGGATGAATAGCTTTAAGGATAGGTGGTATAAAGAAAAACTAATGTGAGAAGTTTGAAGTAGGATATTAATTTTCACTAGTATTTTATTAAGACCTTGAAAAGAAAAGTTTCTGAAAATGGTGCTATAAGGGAGGAACGTCTCAGGGCAGGCATGCACATGATGGAGGCAGTGTAAGATACACAGGGGAGCAATAATCCATAAATATTTCGTACGAGCCATTATATGCTGCAGTGTGTGTTATGCAAAATCACAAAGTAGTGTATAAAAATGTAGGATGTAATTATGAGTTCTTTTAGGGCAACCTAGAAAAAAGTATGAGAGATCCAAATGAATGTCTAGCCACATCTCGGAAGAGATTGATTTAGGCTGAATAACATCTGCCAGGGAACTTTAGGGGGCAGAAGAATCGGGAGCTTTTCACATTGAGTATATTTACTTTTTTTTTTTTTTTACATATAAAGTTTAATGTTTCACATTAAGTCATTCTTATAATAAAGTGTTGGGCTTTGTAATTATTCATGTTAGAGTTCATCGTCTTATTTCTTGAGATTTTTTAACACCTATTTCTGATATAAAACATATTCTTTGTTATTCATTCCAGCTTCATGTCATCTTAAAGATCAACAAGTAAGTCTTTGTCTAAGTCTGAATAAAAGCGTTGGTTCAGGCAGGACCAAGGACCTGAAGTCTCCGCATTTCTCCAGGGATCCCCTTCCTGATAGTCATTGCAACACTGTTTGGGGCTATCAATTCTACAGCCACCAAACTGAGCACAATCAAGCCCTGTCTTCATCTGTGCTTCAAAATTTCACAGAGTGCCTAGCTGAAATATGCTACTATTGTGACAATAGGATTTCATTAGCGGTTGAAATTTTATCCACAAAAATGAAATGACAGTAAAATGGCATAATTTGTTCGCAGGGAACATTCGCTAGTTTCCAGTGATCACCATACCTGTTCTAATTGCTCAAAAAAATTTATATTAATCTATTTACAAATCAGAAGTGGATGCATCTTTAAGTTTTCTAAAGCTTTTGAAAATCAAGCTATTGGCTAGCTCAGTACCTCTTTGCTCTCCACAGTCCTCAAACATGGCTGACAGCATCTCAGCAATCTAATCCACAGCCTCGCTCAACCCTCAGGCAAGCCTGCAATTCCATCTGGGCAGAGGGCATCATCTCCTTTACTGAAAGGTAATACTCCTTTGGAATCAGCTTACCTTGCCTGGGCTTCCATATCCTCCCCTTAATGTTTGTTCTCTTCCCTGCCTGTATTTGTACTGATCTGTGGAGAAGTTGAGAGAGGAATTTTATAATTTATTCAAATGACAGTTGATACCTTGCTCTTTAAACAATCAAAGCATAAATGACGTCAAAGGTAATGTAACTAAAAAACATAGGTGCTTCAACTAATAGAGCCTAAAGGAACTTATAAGGGTGAGAAGAAGTAAAGGAGACACATTTTTATAGAGTACTTTTATTTGCAGGAAATTCCCTCTACAGTTGGGGACCCTGTCAACGGAACAGGAACACTGGAGGTCTCTCTCTCTCAAAATGGTCTAAGGAGTAATGGTGAGCAATCAGGTAGCTGATGCAGTGTGAGAAGACCTTTCTTCCACACCTCTGTCTCCTCAGAAGCGTCTGCCCTATTCATCCGTCAGTTCAGCAGAGGCTCTGTCTGTGACGGCCAGAAGCCTGGCGGTAAGTCAATACATTCTCCTTGAGACAAGGAAAATTCTGCAGGTCAGACTTGCTAAGCAAGTAGACTACAAAAAGCACCCAGTGCATACAAATGCTGTAGTAAATTAAGATAATGATATTGGCTGTTTATTGTAGATAAAACATAAATCTGTAATAGAAGCATCTAGGAGATTCCGGTGCTCAGTGTATCAACATCAGAAAGAGCAGTTATGATTGTTGTCAAGAAGGAAAAAAAAAAAAAATCCAGTGCCGGACTAACATTTAGAGATATAAAGCTTTCATATCCTTCAGTCTTCTTTCCTTTGTGATTTCCACAGGATTTTCATTTCCAGAGATATTATACTACTTGCTTTCAAAGGAATTCAATATTTTCATTCAGAAAAGTAATTTCACAGGAAAGTAACACAGACTGATGTCCTGGGTATTCATTTTCAGAGCCAATCTTACAAAGTCAATTTGTGCTGCAAGGAGCCGGGATGACATGAAAAGGTACGGAGCCTGTGTATTTGGGTTTCTATAGCCCTCTTCTTTCTGCCCGTTCCCCGCATGCAGAATGCCTTGCACGCCCCATAAGCATTTGAAAAGAATTGTCTGGTGTTAAAAACAAAACACGCTGCCAATTCTCTTAATAACATCTCCCAGCGTAACCCAAAGACATTGATCCTGAGCCCAAGACTAGATTATGGCTTCATCCCTTCTGCCCTGTAGTGTAAGTCATATCACCATGGCCATCACAATCATTCTGTTTATTTTCTCCACGTTGTTTGAGAAATTAGAGGAGAAGGCAGCAAGTCTAAGGTGAAAGATGAGGAGATGAGTTACTTTCTTGGGTACTTCTGTGCAGATAAAAAGCTAATCCTGATAAAACCAAGGCTGAAATCCTTCCAGCCCACATAAAGTCAAGGTCAGACAACATTAGCCAATCAAGTTGAAAGCCAACCGATTTTCCGAGTCAGAGACCGACAGAGAGACAGAGGTAGACAGAGAAGGGATGCGAGGGGGAATATCAGAGTAAGAAGGAGAAAATTACCCAGATAGAGGTGAACAGATGGACTGACAGAGTGAACAAGAGGGAGAGATGGAGGGGGAAAAAGAAGTAGCTCCTTTTTCTATTCCTGTTCCTTGACATATTTCAAGATCACAAGGAATAAAAAATTGTTAAGTTTTTCATCAGGCATTTGGGGTGACTTAAGAACAAGGTCCAGCTGCCAATGGGTGTTTTTCCTAGGTTTTTCAAGTCAGCCACATGCCACAACCTTGAGGACAACATTGTTTATTCCTGGTGGAAAGATAAGCCAGCCAGCCCTGGCCCCACCCCCCATGGAAGCAGAGTGGGCATTACCGGTGAACAAAGAAAGAGTGCTGTACAGCAACAAGCATTTGGTTTTGATTAGAGGATATTCAGGGACTGTGCAAGTTCTATTAAAATAAGCACAAAACCATTTTAAAGGGCTTTTTCTTTTCTTTCTCTTTCCCCCCTCGGTTTATATTGTTAATCTTTCTTCCTGGACGGCTCCTCACAAATGCCTTTTGTTTTCTTGTGTGATTCTACGTGCCAGGACTCTGAGAAGGAAGGACGGAGGTCCTGTTCTGGCATGCTTTCAAGTCCCTTCCATAGCAGATGAAAGCTTGTTGCTGTGCCTTCAAGGGTATAAATTTAGAGGCCGCCAAACCGTCCGGAGGTAATTCAAATGCTGGTAAATGTTGGGATCCACCCTGGCCCCCTGCTCACGTGAATACCCTGGCACTTACCCCACTCAGAGGAAACGAAACCAATTTGGGAAAGCGAGGAGGGAATAAACATGCAATTAAAATGGCCATTTCTCCTGGATTCTTCCTTTAGTTCTTTTTTTAACACTGCATCCCATTCTATAATCTGATGATGAAATGGGTCTGGTTAATTATAACAACGTACAAAAGATCGCTGTCTTTTCTCCACAGTGACTATGCTAGCTTTGAATTTTTGAGGGGGGAGGGGGTGACGAATGGGGAGAGAAGAGGTGGATAAACTTCAAGGAAAGCCGTCATTTTGGAAGAGCCGCTATTTTTATGGTGTTTGCAAACCCTTTGCCAGAGTGAACATTACAGAAATGGCACCTTTCTTTCAATTTATCTATCTCCCTCCTTTATGCATACATAGACAAATAAAAATGAATCTTTCCAGAGGCAGCATGCATGCCACTTCTATATATTCTTCAGATGGCTTATTTTTATTCTGCTTCAAGCATAACCTATCATTTTTATTCAAGGTTCCATCCAGCCTCTCTTTGACCAAGCAAGTCTTCAAGAAGCCCTGCTGCCCTGCTTTGTTTCAGAGACTGTGCTAAAGGCCAAACGATGGAGATAGCACACCCATCTGGTTTGTTTTCACATCCTAAGAGAAGGGGTTGAGAGAGCCCCCTCCAGTGGAAAGAACAAGGTGGTTGGGAATGAGCATTGCCATCTTCCCTTTGTTTGTGATTAGCTTCTTGTGCTCATCTCTGGATGACTCTTAATATCCATGGGGAAATAACACCACTAAATGAAGCTCACCCAGCAAACGGGAGAATTAGTTGTCAGTACTGTGAAATCCTTACACTTATGGATCCAATTTCAGTGTCAAAAACACATAAGCACGACTTCTCTTTTCATCCTTTTTTTTTTTTTTTTGGTCCCTCTTTCTCCTCCACTTAATTCTAAACAGTGTATAAATTTTATACGTAACAACCTTAAAGCATCTGCTAGAAAATAGCAGCCAACCTGTACGTGAAGTAGGAATAGATTCCATGTCAGAGTAAAATTAAGACCTTGATGCCTCATCGTTTCCGTAATATTACCATCATGCTTGGCAAATAAATACCGGAGGAATGAATACCAAACAGCGGTTGAACAAAAATGAATATTGAAATTTATAAAATGGCCAATGTCCAAAATAGTAATAGTCACAGGAAAGTGTTTTGACATCTGAGATAACCTCCGTTTTTCTTCAGAGCTGAGCATGCTTAATTTGGTGGGACTGATTTGAACAAACATGTTATTACAATGAATTTCAAACTGCTTTTTTTTGCGTCTTCAATTTTTACAATTACCCATCAGTCCATTTTCAGAATAAGGAGGGGCTTCAAGATGTAGGAGAAAAAGCACAAAATTTGAAGTCAAATGATTTGGGGCTTGAATCCTTTTTCTGTCACTCTCCAAATGTGCAGCTTTGGGAAACTAAATTAACCTGAGCTTCAGCTGTCACCTATAAAGTGGGAAACCAATAGACCCATTCTTTCAGGGTAATAGCAAAGATTAAATAACAATATATATTAAAGATGAGGAAACCCTGATGTCACAGTGGTTAAGAGCTATGGATACTAACCAAAAGGTCAGCAGTTCAAATCCACCCGGCACTCCTTGGAAACCCTATGCGGCAGTTCTACTCTATCCTATAGGGTCACTATAAGTCAGAATCAACTTGACGGCAATGAGCTGGGTTCGGTTTGGTTTGATCATGACAGATGACATATAAAGTAATGATAGTTGTTATAATTAATTTTATTGCATAGTTTAAAATGTGTCAGTCACTGTTTTAAGAGTTATACACATATTAACTCATTAACTACCTCACAGTTAATAAGGTTTACACTTATTAACTATAAGCTAGGGTTATGGAGAAGATTAAATGAATTAATTCATGTAATACATTTATGTCTGTTGTTGTTGTTGTTAGGTGCCGTTGATTCCGACTCACAGTGACCCTATGTACGACAGAACCAAACACTGCCCCATCGTGCACATCCTCACAACCTTTGCTATGTTTAAACCCATTGGCAGCCACTATGCCAATCCATCTCGTTGAGAGTCTTCCTCTTTTTTGCTGACCTCCTACTTTACAAAGCATGATGTCCTTCTCCAGGGATTGGTCCCTACTCATAACGTGTCCAAAATGTATGAGACAAAGTCTTGCCACGAGGAGCATTCTGGCTGTACTTCTTCTAAGACAGATTTGTTCGTTCTCTTGGCAGTCTGTGGTATATTGAATATTCTTCACGAACACCATAATTCAAAGTTGCCAATTCTTTCATTTTCCTTATTCACCGTCCAGCTTTCTCACACATATGAGGCAACTGAAAATAACATGGTTTGGGTCTAGCATTTATGTCCAGCATGTGGTTAATGCAGAATAAATGGCAGTTGTCATGATAATAATATAATCTTCTCAGTAACTTTCTAAGAAAGGAATTGTTATTAGACCTTTTACACAGATGAGAAATTGAGGCATAGAGATATTAAATGATTTGTCCAATATCACAGATTTAGGAAATAGTGGAGCCAGGATTCAAACAGGCAGTTTGGCTCCAAAGTCTATTACTTTAATCACTGGACTATATGTACTACACATAAAAGCTCTTTGTTGTTGTTGTTGTTAGTTGCCATCAAGTCCATTCTAACTCACAGAGACCCCACACGTGCAGAGTAGAGTTTTCAAGGCTGTGACCTTTCTGAAGCAGATCGCCAGGCCTGTCTTCCGAGGCAACTCTGGGTGGGTTCAAACCGTCAAGCACTTGAGTGCTTAACTGTTTGTACCACTCAGGGAATCCAAAAACTCTTTAAAAAGTAGAAAGTATGATATATATTAATATATTATGTATATGTACCTATATATGTATGTGTGTGTATATATGTATATATATATACATATACATGTACACAACATGGTTGATTTCATATATTAAAAGATAAAATATTCTGACTAAGCTTCTACCACCCAGTCCAACCCTGTCAGTAAGGGATGAAAATTCCGACTGAGGCCCGGCCTGATTTACATTCTGAAATCATCATATTCCCTTCTCAGTGCCCTTCCTGCCCATATTTTCTTTTCTGGCTGATGGGGATTGTTTAGCTGGGCTTTGTGTGAGTTACAAAGCAGTGACAATTACATGAGGGAGTCCAGGAGCATGTTAACCACAGAAACACAGTTGTCATAAACACTGCATCTTAATACAGTGCTTCCGTTTTTACGAAAGATTAATTAAAGAGCAGATGTTCTGTCATACCCTGTGTTAGGTATGGTTATCTTTGAGATTCCAGCTTCTCCATTAGCTGGGTTTTAATTTGCATCATTATGCATTTTGAGCCTGGGGCATGAGTAGTCAAGTGGTAAACATTAGCTATACTGCAGTGTATTTCCAAATGCACCTTCACTATTAGGCTGACTAATAGAATTCAATTCTATTTTCAGCCGAATCCTCTCAATTTTCATTTGCTTTTGACACGTTACATGGCAGGAGGAAAGAGCAAGGGAAAATGAGGGAGAGACAGGCAGCTACAGCACTGTTTGTGCACAGACCTCAAGCTGGCCAGAGAGCCCCCTTCTGTTGGGTTCTGACTGTGCACACTGAATCTTTTCCAACCTCACCTTCCTTTTCCACACAGCAGAGACAGTCCTGAAATGTCCCCTCCCATCTTCATCTTAGAGCTTGACACTCCTGATAGAGCAAGAGCTCTTTACTTTTGTTGTTGAAAATTGGAGGCACCAAAGTGAATTCTAATTTTCTAAATGCAACTCCTGGAAATTAATGTCTGAAAACTTTTTGAGCCGTGATCAAAGTCTGATATGAATTAGTCATTCTAACACAGCCCCTGTTGCCAGGCATTTCAGGCCAGGACTTGAGAAAGGCAGCAGATATCTGGGTTGACAATTTCATATAAAGGACAGAAATCTCTCTGCTTTCTTTTCATTGATATCTTGATTTAATGAACACACAAACAGACCATCGCCATATGCTCTAAATACCAGCTTGCTGTTCTTCAAGAAGCAACTTGGGGAAATGCCAAGGCGAGAAGCTTGGAAGAAACTTGAAAAGGCTTCAAGACATATCTTTGTAGCCTGGGATAGTAAATGCAAAAAAAATGCACCACTGATTAATTACGCTGGGATTGGACGTGAATAGGGATGTCAATAAGGCTTTCACAGCGCTGCAATCATGAGCATGTTGGCCTGATAGCAGAATCCTTCCTGTTTTGATTTCCTGTGTTCCCTTTCTGTTGGTAACACATTCACACGCACATCAGAAATATACGACGGCAGCGTCATGCTGCTTCTCATTATAGAATCATTAGATCAGGTGTGACCATAATCAAGGAAGAGGTGTCCATAGGAAACAGGAACTCTAGAATTTGTGCCAGGGAATTCTTGTCTGAAGAGAATTTCCTGCAGAAATTCTTCATTGCCACCCCTGAAGACACTCAAAACAGTGTAAAGGATGTCTTTACTCTGTTGGCAAAACCCTTCATAGAATCTCCCCTAGAAGACTTTGAAAAACGACTCCCCTCTTTCAGAATCCAGAATTAGCTTACCAAGGCTTTTAGAATAAGCTAAGTCTTCTTCTTTCTCTTTTTCTCTTACAAGAAGAAGATGAAGGAGGAAGAGGAAGAACAGAAAAAGGGCTTTTATCCACCAGTCCTTTTAACCTTTAGGCATTTGCGCATTTGTTCCTCCTACCTGGAATGCCCTTCACAAATTATTTTTCTGGGAAAAAATTATGGTTACATCCCTTCTTCTCTCTCCTAGGGTCTACTATCAAGTTTCTCACTAGTTCTTCTATATTGCTGTCAAATATCCCACTGACACTTCAAACCAAATACATTTAGAACCAAAATTATCTTCCCTTCCAAATATCACCCAGTCTGTACCCCCAGTATCTGTTAATGGTACCTGCAGACCGTAAGGTCACTACATTCAAAATACTAATTTTTAATTCAACTTCCTTCCCTTCTTCCTTCCCGCCCTCCCTCCTTTCTGTCCTTCCCGTCTTTCCTTCCCTTCTTTCCTAATATCCAGCCACTGAATAACTCCTGATAGGTATACCTTCATAATCATTCTTCTGTCCAAAATCTTCATAGCCAATCTCAGTTATTCCCAGGTTCTCTTCTATTGTCACTTCCTACATAAGAAACATGTGTTTTATCTCATAGCCTATTGTCATACTGGCCTAACTGACCTCCATTCTTTTCAGCTTGTCTTGAGCCACAGGATTAATTTTTGATGCTTGAAATAGTCATTCAGTTATCCATTCAACACGTATGAGCATCTACTAGGTATCAGGTACAAGGAAGTACATCCCAGTTGTGGACTGAATTGTGCCCCTCAAAAAGATATGTTCAAATCCTAACCTCTGGCACCTGTGAATGTAACCTTATTTGGAAATAGAGTCTTTGAAGATGTTATCAGCTAACATGAGGTCATACTGGAGCAGGGTGAGTCCTAATCCAATATGAACAGTATCTTTATAAAAGCTGAGAGGAGACACAAAGAGAAGACAGACATGTGATGACAGAGGGACAGCTTGGTGCTACAAGCCAAGGAATGCTAAGAATCACCCATCATCACCAGAGCTGGGAGAGAGTAATGAAATAGACTCTCCCTCAAAACCTCAGAAGAAATCAGCACAGCTAATACCCTGATTTTATACTCCTAGCCTCCAGAACTGTAAGACAATAGATGTCTGTTCTTATAAGCCACACAATTTGTAGCACTTTGTTATGGTAGCTCTAGGAAACTAATACAAACCCTTAAGAATGGAATCTGCATATCCACTTAACTTGTCAATCAGCTGTTTACATTTACCCAACCCAAAAAAAACCAATGCCGTCGAGTCGTTTACATTTAGTCTCTTTTAAATAAGTGGATATCTAGTGAATGACTGAATGAATAAATGAATGAATAGGGCTTATAGTTTAGTTGGAAGGAGAGGTATAAGATCATCAGAAGCTAAATAATAATAAAATACTTCTATGAAAATGGCTCATGGTGAACCTATAATGGATGGCCAGGTGAATAGTACTGGCATTCTGGACTAACGTAACCAGGGAAACCCTCAAAGAAAAACGAGAAGAAAGAGAATTAAACTTTATTGAGCAAATAGTACCCATGTGGCCCTGCACCAGGTGAACTGCATACATAATTACAGTTAATCCTTACAACAAACTTATGAATAACTCCATTTTATAAATGAATTAACCAAAGCTTATGGAGGTTAAGTAACTTACCCAAGGTTACCCAGCTAGAAAGGGTTAGAGCTAAGATTTAAAGCAAGGAGTGTGTGACCCAATGCCTACTTCCTTCCACTGGGCTAAGCTATAAAAGAAAAGATGGGTGTGAAAACACTTCAAAGGAAGACTAAATAGGCCTTAGTTATTGGCTTGACGTAGTAGACCTCGGTAAAGAAGGAGTCAAAAATCGCCCTCAAATTTTGAATCAGAATGTCTGGGAGGAGTGTGAGAAGTATGAAAGGAGAAGTGCTTTAATCAGGAATCAATGCCTTTGAGACATACTAAATTAGTCTGCCTCCAGCTCTAGGTTACTCTAATTTGGTTAAAGCATTCCACAGCACCTACTGGATATTAGATAAAGGCAACTCTTTTGAAAAAATGAAAAATTACCCACAGAACCATGAACTTACTTTCTAAGATATTTTGGTATTCTGGTAAGAATAGGTTCTGAGAAGCTTCAGGTAGTACAATAAGAACACTCAGACCTGGGAAGTGCTTTACATGGCACTTAGGACGACAGTATTCCATCCAGAGCCTGGATTCTAAGTACCTCACATCTGGATTCTGCTCCACACGTGCACTGGCAAGAATCTCGTTCCATTGTTAGAATGGTCTAATAGTTAGAAAGTTGTTTCTTCTTTTTTTTTTTGAATCAAAATCTACCTTCTTATTACATTCATCTATTAGTCCTATCTCTGCTAGTCCTTTGAAACGATGTCTACTTTTTCCTCCCATATAATAATTCTTCCTATATTTTAGACAACCTTTGCATCTCCCTTTCAGTCTTTTCCAGACTAACATGATGGGGTTCATTCACAGTAAGAAAAAAACAATCTTTAATCTACACAGCAAATCTATTATATATGTTTGTCTGAATAATCACTCTGACTTTGCAAATGAGGAAATCGAGAATTAATCAAGGTCAGCAATATAGCCAAGTTCACAAGATTCATAAGCAGAGGATAAAAAATTCAAACTCAGACATTGTCTATTATAAATTGGTGCCTTCAACTTTCCCACTGGATATTTATTTATAGATAATCTATTTCCCCCTTCTAAATTATTAAGTGATTCAAAGAATACATATGTAAATTAGACAATTAAGTATATATATATATATATATATACATAAAAAATAAGGACAAAAACAACATAGACTAAGGAAAGGGGTAATTATGCCTGACATCAACTATAGTGGAGCCCTGGTGGTGCAGGGGTTGAAAGCTTGTCTGCCAACCAAACAGTCAGCAGTTTGAATCCATCAGCTGCTCCTTGGAAATTCTATGGGGCAGATCTACCCTGTCCTATACGGTTGCTGTGAGTCGGAATCGACTGGACTGCGATTATTTTTTTTTAAATCAACTATAGTAAAAGTAGGCATTGCATTTAGCTGTGAGTTTCCTGGCAGTCAAGGCGAAAAGAGAATTAAAACTATAGTTACATGGTTCTTACCATAAATTTAAAGGAAGCTGACTAGTTCATGAGAAGAGAGAAATGTTTTCCTGGCACTACATTCTTAAAAGAATTTATCACATAATTGTAAAAATGAATTCTTCACATAGATGTTGAGTGAAACAACAGATGATGTCTTTCAAAGTGGATTTACAGAAGATAAAGCAACAGTCTTAACACAGCTATTTCTTGTAAAGATTCTTTATTAAAGCAACAGGAAAAATGCTAAATTGCTACTCAGTCAAAGCGATTCTAAAAGGAACAGAGCCAATGGGGTCCATAACCATTGCATATAAGAATGGAACCTTGTAATGTGTCGAGAACGAATTAGAACTTTTGAGAGGCTAGCCCAGCTGTGGCCAAGGCCTACATAAAAGAAATGTCATCATATACATGCTTTGATAATCCCATTTTCTGGTAGTTCTATGTTTCCATTCCCTGGCCTTTTAGTTTTGAAAGCCCAAATGGTTACTCCTGCTCCTGCACTTTATTCTTTAACATTGTTTTCCCATGTTCCCAATTTCAACTTTTGGTACTGCATTTCTAAGAATGGATCTCCCCTCAAAGACCCTTTCACTTGATGAATCCTAGGACATTCTTTCCTCAGGTTCTGCTCCAGCCAGGGGCACAGAACAGCCCAGTAGGCACATGGAAGCAAATACCTTAGAGAATTTCTTTAAAAGCAATCGAGTCAACCGTGCTCTGAGAGAGAACTATAACAATCAATTCCAGACTGAGCTTTTTGGCAGCACCAAGGGTGCAGTTACTCTGTGTGGCTGAACGGAGCAAATTCCACTGGCTTTTGATATGAGACATTCCAGTGGCACAGTTGACATTCTGTTAGAATGATTGTGGAATCTGACTTATACTTTCCCAGATGAAGGGGAGAGGTTGCCTGTGGAAGTGCTTGCAAATATGGTCAAAATTTCTCAAAAAGATTTAGATCTGCTTCAGAGCCCAGATAAATCTCTGATTTCGGAACACAGGAGAGATTTCCCTCTCCCTCAATTGCCTTTGTTTCTGTTTTAGTTGAAAAACATTAACAGAATTCTAAATAAAATAGGAATCACCATCCACCCAACCCTATCAAGCTGACTTCCACTTTCCATGTTTTATTCCAGGTTTTGCCCATCTGCAGACATAATTTTAAAATTATAATTATTTCATGGGCATAATTTTGTATTCTGTTTTTTTTCCACTTGGCTTAAAGACTTTTCTTACTACATGGCTACTACATGGTTTTCATGATTATCATATTTGATGGTGGTATTGTCGGAATTGACTCAACAGCAACGGGTTTTTTAATACTCCCATTGGGAGATGCTGGTGGCGTAGTGGTTAAGAGCAACAGCTGCTACCCAAAAGGCTGGCAGTTCAAATCCACCAGGCGCTCCTTGGAAACCCTATGGGGCAGTTCTACTCTGTCCTATAGGGTCACTATGAGTAGGAATCAACTCAATGGCAACAGGTTTTTTTTTTTTTTTATTTATACTTCCATTAAGCAACTGTATTAAGATTTACAATTTAATTAACCATTTCACCAGATAGACATTTGTTGTTGTTAGTTGTTGTTAGGTGCCACTGGGTGAAAGACTGCCCAGTCCTGCGCGATCCTAACAATCTTTGCTATGTTTGAGTCCATTGTTGCAGCCACTGTGTCAATCCATCTCATTGAGGGTCTTTCTCTTTTTCACTGACCATCCACTTTACCGAGCCTGATGTTCTTCTCCAGGGACTGGTCCCTTCTGATAACTTGTCCAAAATACGTGAATCAAAGTCTTAAAATCCTTGTTTCTAAGGAGCATTCTGGCTGTACTTCCAAGACAGATTTGTTCATTCTTCTGGCAGTCCATGGTATATATCAATATTCTTCACCAACACCATAATTCAAAGGCATCGATTCTTCTTCAGTCTTCCTTATTCATTGTCCAGCTTTCATATGTATATAAGGTGATTGAAAATATCATGGCTAGGTCAATTCAGGTGCATCTTAGTCCTCAAGGTGACATTCTTGCTTTTCAGCACTATAAAGAGATCTTTTGCAGCCGATTTGCCCAACATAATACGTCATCTGATTTCTTGACTGCAGCTTCCATGGGTGTTAATAGAGGATCCAAGTAAAAAATTGATAACATCAGTCTTTTCTCCATTTGTCTTGATGTTGCTTATTGGTCCAGTTGTAAGGATTTTAGTTTTCTTTATATTGAGGTACAATCCATACTGAAGGCTGTAGTCTTTGATCTTCATCAGTAAGTGCTTCAAGTCCTCTTCACTTTCAGCAAGCAAGGTTGTGTCACCTGCTTATTACAGATTGGTAATGAGCCTTCCTCCAATCCTGATGCCACGTTCTTCTTCATATAGTCTAGCTTCTCAGACTATTTGCTCAGCATAAAGATCGAACAAGCATGGTGAAAGGATACAACCCTGATGCACATCTTTCCTGACTTCAAACCATGCAGTATCCCCTTATCCTATTCAAATGACTGCCTCTTGATCCATGTACAGATTCCTCAAGGGCACAATTAAGTGTTCCGGAATTCTTATTCTCCGCAATGTTATCCACAATTCATTATGATCCACACGGTCAAACATAGGCTCCTCACAAGCACAATTAAATGTTCAGGAATTCACGTTCTTCTGCAATGTTATCCATAATTTTCTATGATCCACACAGTTGAATACTTTTGAATAGTCAATAAAACACAGGTAAACATCTTTCTGGTATTCTCTGCTTTCAGTCAAGCTCCGTCTGACATCAGCAATGATATACCTCATTCCACGTCCTCTTCTGAATCTGGCTTGAAAATCTGGCAGGTCCCTGTCAATGTACTGCTGCAACCCTTTTGAATGATCTCCAGCAAAATTTTACTTCTGTGTGATATTACTGATATTGTTTGATGATATCCATATACTGTGGATCACCTTTCTTTGGAATGGACACAAATATGGATCTCTTCCAGTAGGTTGGCCAGGAGGCTGTCTTTCAAATTTCTTGACACGGACGAGTGAGCATCTCCAGTGCTGCAACCGTTTAGATAGATATTTACATTGTTTGAATTATTTGGATTATTTCCACATGACACACTCCATAGAATCAAATTTCTTGAACCAAAGTGTATAAATATGGTGCTTTATATGTTGTCAAACTGATTTTTACAATGATAGTTCCCATTTGTACAACATATGAAAATACCATTTTTACCACAGCCATGCCAACAATGGGAATTTGTATGTTTTATGCTAATATAAAAGGTGTAGAATGGCAAATGTGCATGTGTATAATTATTAGTGAAGTGGCCTAGAAATCTGTAACAATTGTGGTAATAATAGCAATAATAACAGTTGTAACAGGAAGCAATGGTGCCATTCAAAGATTCCTCCCTCCTTGCTGATAGAGCTCAAATTTTATTCTCGTTTAGCTCCCTCCTTCATATGACTCAGACAAATACTGACTGGTCAAAGTTAATCGTGAAAATCCCATTTGTTTGCCAATGAGATTCGGGAGGTCACCCAGAAGCTTCTAGAAAGAGTTTCTTAAAAAAAAGACAGTTGAAACGACTGTATACTCTATATCTAATGGTGACCTAAGTACAATTTGTATTTCATGTAACTTTTGAATACACTTCCCTGACTCTATATCCTTGGTAATATATATTCGAAAACCAAAAAGAACTACAAAGAAATCTTTAAATTTACTTGCTAGGTTGTTTTTTTATTTATCATAGTGATGCTGGTATTATACTTTTTAAAGTTATTTTATGTGTATGATAATATATTGCATATGTATGTGTATTAGAAACCAAGATATTAACTTTAAAGAAAAATAAATCCAAACATAAAGTAAAACAAAACTAAAATATTACATTTGAAATGGAAATATCAATATGAACTTAAGATTATATATGTATGTGTGTGAAGATCTATATTCAAGCTCTTTTCACTAAACAAGGCTAGAAGCAATGACAAGCCAGGACCAGTTAGCACACCCAACAACATATCATGGTTTCTAAATGCCAGTCCACACTTAAAGAAATAGCAGCTTCTTGCACAAATGTCTAATTCCGTGTCTGAGACAGAAAAGTACAAGGTGAATCTGAGATAACTTTTTGTACCAGGAAGCACAGGAGCACTCAAAAACTAAAAGGATAATTTCAAAAGCACACAGGGGCCAGCTTGAGGGAGTTCCCACTGGCAAAAATTTGGTACAATTTAAGCATCAAAAAGAGAAGTCATTGTAATTGATTATAACATATTGAATTAAACATAAATGTATGAATCCATAATAACATTTAAGTAAAAGGAGGAGGGCTCTTCTGTACAGAAAAATACAAATTAATAAACGTGAAAGGAATGATACAATTAGAACATCACCGTCTTGTAATCCCAAGTGTAATAAATCAATTCCGGCAATGGAGACTAAAATCTTTGGCAGAATATCAGCATAGTGCCAAAGCATCAACTCTTCGTCGGATTAATTATGAACTTTACAATGGAGAGATATGACTGTTAACACCTTAACTAGGTGATAAATGTAACATCATCAGCAGTAGAACATCTTGACATTGTGTCCTGATACGCTGCAATATGTAGTACATGACATCATCCATGAAATTATCTGAACAAAAATATTTAACCTAAATCTACTCAAGCCAGGAGGCTTGATATCTGGATCTACAATGAGTACAGGAAAAAGTTAGATGACACCATGAATAAATAATCAGATAAACGCAGAAGGTGGTACATATCACAAGGTCTGAACTCTTCATGATGTCAGTGTCATAAAATTAAAGGGTGAGAGTATTGTTCTCGATTACAATGAGTACATAATCATTGGATCCTAGGTTTAAAAGGAAAAAAAAACAGATATAAAGGATATTTGGGAGCCAATGGAGTGTTTGAATATGCACTAGATTTGAAATAATATTATGGAATTACTGTTAATCTTCTTAAATATGATGATTGTACAGTCCTTATGTAGAATATTGTCCTTATTCTTAGGAGATGCATGCTGGAGTATTTAGGATAGAATGTCATGATGTCTGCAACTTAATTTCACATGTTTTGGCCAAAAAGTCTATTCTTCAATTTTTCTGTATGCTAAAAATTTTTCAGAATAAAGTTTGTGAAATAATAGTGAGATGGATGAGGAAAACACAGTTCTTTTCCTCTCACTAGATGTTATCATTTACTTGTCATAATCAGGAGATCAATAGTTACATATTGAGAAGTGCACAGAAATAAATAAATGAAAAGGATCAGATCCTTAATGATTTCCTGAGCCACTGAACTAACCAACATAGAACCATCCCACTTGATGACTTATTACATAAAATTATAAAGCATTCTTCTTTTAAAAACCTGCTATGGTTTTATAAGTTGCAAGTCAAACCATTCTAACTAATAAAATAAGTAGCAGACAACAAAAACTTACCATGTGGCAGGCACCATGATAATTACTGTTGTATACGGTATGTATGTCCAGCATTTTATACCCCCATGAGGTAAGTACTATTATTATCCTCATCAGGTTTGAAGGTTAAGCAGCAGACAAATAAGCCTTGTTGAAGGCCACACAGCCAGTAAATAATGCAGCTAGAACTCAAACCTTGAGTATCCAGCAATGCCTTTTCACTGAGACCCAGACACTTAGATTTAGTTGCCTGTATGACACTTTCCTTTGAGTCTCTAAAAGACATCTTGAATTTAAATTAACATGGTGAAAACAAAATTCTTGATTCCTTCTATAACACATGCTTCTCTACCCAACTGCTCAAGTCTATATCCTAGAGATACCACTTGATCCCTTTATTTGCCCCCATACAACACCTAATCTATAAGCAAAACTACACTCCTTGCCCTCCAAAATATACACAAAATCTGTTCTCTTTTTTCTATCTCAACTGCTATAATCTTCATCTCTTACTTGTACAACTATACTAACCTCCTTACTGACCTCCATATGTTCAATATGTTCAATCTTCATCTCTACACAAGAGCCAAAGTGATATTTCCCAGCAATTAAATAATATGATTGCTTCACTGCCAAGGTGAACGCCCCTGTAACTTATCCTACAAAATTTTTCCCTCCCTTTCTTCCCAACCTGCCTGGAAGCACACTCCCTCAAGCTCAATTACACTCCAGAACACTCATCTTCTTTCTGTTCCTCAAATATAGCAAGCTCACCCTACCTAAGATCATAGCTCATGGTCTTCTCTCTACCTAAAACACTCTGCTCCAGGATATTTGCATTGCTGGGCCCTTGAGATCATTTAAGTTTTAGCTCAAGTGTCTCTCCCTCTGAGAAGGCTTCTGTGCCAATCCAACATACCCAATACAAAGTGCCCATAATCACTCTCAATTTTCTTTGTAAAAGTTAATAGTATTTCAAATCATTGTTAATTTATTCACTTGGTTGTTGCTTTTTTTTTTTTTTTTTGCTTTCCTTTTTTCTCTTTCCAACTAGAGTATAAGTTACATCAGAGCTGGAATATAATTTGCCTTATTCACCACTGTATCTCTTTGTCCTAGAACAATGACTGGCAGAAAGTAAGGTGCTCAATACAGATTTGTTAAATGAATGAATAAATTAAAAATTCATCAGGTCTTAAGAATTACGCTTTACCATCTCTCCATCTACTATATCTGTTACGGATTAAATTGTGTCTTAAATTTTTTTTTTTTTTTTTTTTTGGTGGAAATCCTAACCCCTGTATCTATAAATATGATCCTATTCAGAAATAGAGGGTTCTCTTTTGTTATGTTAATGAGATCATGCCAAAGTAGGGCAGATCCTAACCTTAATTACTTCTGAGTCAGGAAAAGACCAGAATAGATAGAGACACACACAGGGGAAAAAGGAAGACAGATGACAGAGACAGATGCGTCTACAAACTCAGGAACGCCAAGGATTCCTGGCAGCTACTAGAAGCTGAAATGGACGAGGAAGGACCTCCCCCACTTAGGCCACGCCCTGAATTTAGACTCCTAGTCTCCTGAACTGAAGATAAAAATTTCTTCTCTTTAAAGCCACCCACTTGTGGCATTTCTGTTACTAGGTAACTAAGACAATATCCACCCAGCTTGCTTTTCCTTAAATGCATATATACTGGTTTCTCAAAGTCCCTTTTATAACATAAAAAAATAGCATTCAAAATTATATAAACTCTAACCAAATCAAGCCAATATCCAATTCAGATATCAGTTGGGACTGATTTTGAATTATCCATGCTAGAAACTTTTTCATGCTGTTGAATTTTATTATGTTTCTAGTCAACAAACATACCAAAATCTATTTCACGTGAGCTGATGCCAAGGTAAATTCACTCATCCTATTTTTGTGAAATTGACTTGAAACTAAAAGCTGGAGCTTATTTATGATTTCTATTTTTTTTTTTTTTTTTTGGATTGCCAGCCAATATTCCTGTCTGCTGGGCCATTTAATCTAAGTCTTATATCTATGGGCTTAGAATCCTTCCCAAGGTTGTACGATATGCAGTTTTAATAAGCATATCCTCTTTGTTTTTATCCACATCTAAATGCTAAAGAAACAGGAACAAAGACAAAAATTTGTCTTACTTCACTAGAGATATAATATCAAGTGGTTAATCAGTGAATCATCAATATTTGGTTAAACAGGCTTACCAAAATCCACTCTATATCTTATCTCCTTTTAATACTTGGTCATGTACTTTGCTAAAATTGAGAAATGTATTTATTCACACATCCATTTAACTTCACGTAGGCACTGTGCTAAGTTCTAAATCTCTACTGTCCTACCCTCAGATACCTCACTGTCAAATGGGGTTAGTAATATGAACAGACTATTATAATGCAGCTTGATAAATTCAGGTAGAGGTAAGCATGAGATTCTTCATAAAACAAAAGAGAGAGACTTAGTTTAGATTAGAGGACTCAGGGAAGACTTCTTTAGCTGAGTAATGAATGGTGAGAAGGTTTAAAAAAAATAAACCAAACCAAACCCATTGCCGTCGAGTCGATTCCGACTCTTAGCGATCCTACAGGACAGAGTAGAACTGCCCCATAGAGTTTCCAAGGACTGCCTGGAGGATTCAAACTGCCGACCCTTTGGTTAGCAGCCATAGGACTTTTGGCAAGTTGAAAAGCAGAGGAAAAACACTCCAAGAGGGGAAAATAATTTTTTAAGAGATTCTTTAAAATAAGAGCATAAGAAACCTCAACAACTTTGGGAAACCACAATATATCAGTATGGACAGGGCTAAGGTGCATGGGAGGAAGTGACTCCATATGCCACCAGAGATCATATCTTGAAGCCACAGGGTTTGGATTTTTTCTTTTCTCTAGATGATAGATTACCACTTAATGTTTAATTGCGGGAGGGGAATGTAATGACCAGATGTACAAGTTAGAAAGTTCACTTTTGTTACAGGGTGGAAAATAGATTAAAGGGAGAAAAGATGCCACTAATATAAGAAAGAATTGCTTCAGATACCCATGTGATAAATGAGAAAGACTGAATCAAGCTAGCGTGAAGGCATGGAGAAGAGAAAGCTAAAGCAAAATATAATAAAGAGGTGGGATACGCAAGTGTTGATAGAAGACATAATTGAAGGGTAATAGAGAGAGGAATTATGGATGACTATCAGATTTTTTTTATCAGATTTAGGAGGAGTCCTGGTGGAGCAGTGGTTAAGTGCTAACCGAAAGTTCAGCAGTTTGAATCCACCAGTCCACTCTATGGGAGGAAGATGTGACAGTCTGCTTCTGTAAAGATTACAGCCTTGGGAACCCTATGGGGCAGTTCTACTCTGTCCTATGGGGTGATATGAGTTGGAATCGACTCAACAGCAATGGGTTTATCAGGTGTAGGTACTGGTAGCAAGATAATTTCACTAATTTTAAGGTGTTTTGCTTAAGAACAAAAATTTTTAAAGTATATACTACTAGGGAAGCACCACCCCTCTGTCAGTTTGTCATACTGTGGTAGCTTGCATGTTGCTGTGATGCTAGAAGCAATGCCACTGGTATTTCACATACCAGCAGGGTCAACCATGGTAGACAGGTTTCAGCAGAGCTTTCAGACTAAGAAGGAAGGCCTGATGATTTTTTTGAAAAATGTTGTAGTTGTTATTAGGTACCATCAAGTCAGCTCCAACTCATAGTGACCCTATCTACAATGGAATAAAACACTGCCTGGTCCTGCACCATCCTCACAATCATTGCTATGTTTAAGCCCATTATTGCAGCCACTGTGTCAATCCACTTTGTTGGGGGTCTTTCTCTTTTTCACCAACCCTCTGCTCTACCAAGCATGATACCTTTGTCCAGGGACTGGTCCCTCCTGATAACATGTCCAAAGTACATGAGACAAAGTTTCACCAACCTTACTTCTAAGGAGCATTCTGGCTGTACTTGTTCCAAGACAGATTCGTTTGTTCTTCTAGCAGTCCATGGCATATTCAATATACTTGGCCAACACCATAATTCAAAGGTATCAATTCTTCTTCGGTCTTCCTTACTCATAGTGCAGTTTTCTTGGGGACATTCAACCATTTCAGGAGGTAGCATATGATCAAGAAGTGATGGTACTAAAGGAAGAAGTCCAAACTGCACTTGAAGGCATTGTCAAAAAACAAGGCTCCAGCAATTGATGGAATACCCATTGAGATTTTCAATAAACGGATGCAAAACTTGGAAGCTCTTTCGCATCTATGCCAAGAAATTTGGAAGACAGCTACCTGACCAACAGACTCAAAGAGATCCATATTTGTGCCCATTCCAAAGAAAGTTGATTGTCTTAGTTATCTAGTGCTGCTAAAAGAGAAATGTTACAAGTGTTTGGCTTTAACAAATAGAAATTTACTCTCTCACATGTTAGGAGGCTAGAAGTCCAAATTCAGGCATCAGCTGCAGGGGAAGACTCTCTCTGTCTGTCATCTCTGGGGGAAGGTCTTTGTCATCAATCTTCCCCTGAGTCTAAGAGTTTCTCAGCTCAGGGACCCTAGGTCCAAAGGACATGATCTACTCCCAGCTTTTCTTTCTTTGTTATAGGAGGTCCCTCTCCTATTTGCTCGCTTCTCTTTTATATCTCAAAAGAGATTGACTCAAGATACAACATTATCCCATAGATTGTGTCCTGCCTCTTTAACATAACTACCTCTAATCCTCCCTCATTAACATTATAGAGGTTACGATTTATAGCACATAGATAATTACATCAGTTCACAAAATGGAGGACAACCACACAATAATGGGAATTATGGCCTACCCAAGTTGATGCACATTTTTGAGGAATACAATTCATTCTATAACAGCGATCCAAAAGAATGTGGAAATTGTCATAGAATATCATTAATATCACACACAAGTAAAATTTTGCTGAAGTTAATTTAAACATGGTTGCAGCAGTACATCAATAGAAACTGTCAGAAATTCAATCTGGATTCAGAAGAGGATGTGGAATGAGGGATATCACTGCTGATGTCAGATGAATCATGGCTGAAATCAGAGAATACAAGAAAGATGTTTACCTGTGTTTTATTGATTATGCAAAGGCATTCAACTATGTGGATCATAACAAATTATGGATAACATTTCAAAGAATAGAAATTCCAAAACACTTAATTGTGATCACCAGAAACCTGTACATAGACCAAGAGGCAGTTGTGCGAAAAGAACAAGGGGATACTGAGTGGTTTAAAATCAGAAAAGGTGTCTTCAGGGCTGTAGCCTTTCACCATACTTATTCAATCTATATGCTAACCAAATAATCTGAGAAGCCAGACTATAGGAAGATCAATGTGGCATCAATTGGAGGAAGACTCATTTACAACCTGTGACATTCAGATGACACAGCCTTGCTTATAGAAAGTGAAAAGGACTTGAAACACTTACTAATGAAGATCAAAGACTACAGCCTTCAGTATAGATTATACCTCAACATAAAGAAAACAAAAGCGGGACCAATAAGTAACACCATGATAACCAGAGAACTATTGAAGTTGTCAAGGACTTCATTTTACTTGAATTCACAATGAACACTCATGGAAGCAGCAGTGAAGAAATCAAATGATGTATGATACTGGACAAATCTGCTGCAAAAGACCTCTCTGAAGTGCTGAAAAGCAGAGATGGCACTTTGAGGACTAAGGCGTGCCTGACCCAAGCTATGGTATCTTCAATCGCCTCATCTGTATGTAAAAGCTGCACAATGAAAAAGGAAGACCAAAGAATTGATGTCTCAGAAAATTAGCCAATGAAAACGTTATGGATCACAATAGAACACTGCCTGCCTTGCTTGCTTTGGACTTGTCATCAGGAAGGATCAATTGCTGGAGGAGGACATCATACTGGTGAAGTACAGGGCCAGTGAGGATGTAGGAAACCCTTCGTGAGATGGATTGACATAAGAGCCACAACAATGGACTCAAACATGTCAGTGATTGTGAAGATGCTGCTGGACTGGGCAACATTTTGTTCTGTTCTATCTGTGGTCACCAAAAGTTAGAGTTGACTCAATGGCAGTTATCTATCTGTCTGACTGTTTATCAATATTTCTGCCTGTCTGTCTGTCTATCTATCTATCATCTATCATCCATCTATCTATCATCTATCTATCTATCTATCTATCATCTGTCTGTCTGTCTGTCTGTCTGTCTGTCTGTCTATCTATCACAGATGCAGTTTTTCCCCTATTTTCTCCAACCATTTCAGTCAGTTTGCAGAGGATGGTGGTTTGGATGCTTAGTTTTATACCACAATCTCTCTAAAACCATATTTTCTTACTAATTGTCTAAAACCATGTTCCCATTTGTTTGCTACAGCAATCCTCAAACAATGCCAAGAAATCTAAGCAAAGAGTTCACCTCAACCAGGATTCTTCTCCTTTCCAAAACTTGACTGAGCTTCCCAGGGCCAAGTCTATGTTTTCTGCTTTTACCTCTCCATTTTTTATTTGCTAAAGAAACAAATAGGGCTGCAGCCAAAAAAAGGTGATTATCACTCTAGTATTTTTGGTGCTTACAGCAAATCAAGGAAAAAAGGCTTCTACATTTTACCTTAAATGGCACCATCTTAATTCCTCTACTTTTATCTTTCACTCTTGTCATCACCTACTTTTCTATTGATTCCTCAAACTTTGAAGATATTTCTTGGCTGTGCCCATGTTCCTGCCAGCCTATGTTCTCTCCCCTCACTGCCTTAATCCAGTCCTACAAAATTTCCTCATTTGTGTTGTCACTGCTGCTGTTTATTTTCCAATTACTTCTCACAATAGCTTTTCCCAAATAGCTATTTCCTCTATGGCAAATATTAATTCTTATCTGGCTCAAATATACCTCCTCAATCATCCTTAATCTGTGTATCTACCTCTCCCTTCTCACTGCCCCTGCTTTAATCCAGGTTCTCATTTTTTATCTGGACAGTTGCATTAATATTCTCACTGGATTCCCTGATGCCATGCCAGATGTTTTTTCACACCACAACTGTTCTCTGGCTGGGATTGCTGGAGGAATGAGCAGATTGAGAAGAATGGAGATGTGGCTTGAGAGGGAATATTTGTTATTTCAACCTGTCGATCACACTAAAATCTAGAACTGATGGCTAAGTGGGAACTAAAGTCAGTGTGTGATGGAAGGACACCTAAATGTGTCTTCAGAATCCAAAGGCCACAATAAGCTCCAGAAAGAGTTCAGAAAAACATGAATTTGAGGACAGAGAGCAATGGGTAAGACAAATCTACATGTAAGTTGTCCTGGAGGAACATCCAAGAGAAGCGCACTTGAAAAAGGCCAGACAGATTTATTCAACCATCCACAGGGAGATCAAGCTGTATTTCTTAAGTAATGGGACTGATATCCATCAACAGCCCCTGTTCAAAGACCTTTAATGACTTTCCATAAGTTATATGATAAAGTTCAAATGACTTAGCATGGAATTCAAGGCCCTAACCAATTCAATCCCAACTAACTTTATTGTAATTCAGTGGTTGCCTTTCTCTCTCCTCCACGTACCCTATATTCCATCAAATTCCCTAACATTACCTTAATATATTGTGCTATTTCACAACTCAATGTCTTCTTAAAGCATCCTTTTTCTCCCCTTTCTAAAAAAAGTAAATCTCTTAACTTCCAACATTGAACTTTAACGTCCCCTTGTCTATGAAGCCTTTCCTCAGTATACTCAACTGTGTTAAAAAGACACCTGGCTAATATCACCCTGGAATTTCAGCACCTGGCTTTCATCTGCATTTGCTCATTTATAGCAATGCTTCTAGCTAATGGTTTATTTCTTGAGCCTTTCCTATTATTTTCACAAAGCCAATGAATGTTGGCATTGTGTAACTGACCACCTAAATGTAGAAAAAAGATATGTTTTTAAATAATACAGAAGCATTATTTATAACAGGGGGGAAAAAAAAGCCAGAAAACTAATTAGGGGAACTACAGGGAAATTTTAAATAGTCATAAATCTGCTGCATGGAATATTATATAACCACAAAAATGATTTTTGACACATATGTAATATTTTAAAATATAGGAAAATTTTTTAAATGTTGCCTCTGGCTGATGAATTATGATCAAAATTTTTATCTCCATTTTTTTCATATTTGATATTGTCTGTACCAACTTATTTTTATAACACAGTAAAGTATTTCTACTTGCCTAGTAGAACAGAGATCACAATCTGTAATATCTAGATTTCTCTTTTGGCAATTCTCCACCAACCTACTGGAAATAGTTGGTTTTACTTTTAAGGGTTGTATCACTTGTGTATACCTAAACAGACCTAGTCACTTACATGTTAACTCTGTGGCTCACATCTCAAGGGGGTAGGCCTGGATGGATAAGCTGGGTGTCCTTGATCCATGACTCCAGGACTTGAGCAAGGAATGGTAGAAGGAAACTTTTTTGGTTTTAGGTGCTGCTATTGCTTTTTTTCATTGTCTGTGGTTCTGGAGGCCTGTTTGACATATATTTTCCACTAGGGGAACCTCCACTCTCAGTCAGCTGCGGCTTCTATCTGCCTTCAGCAACATTCTTGGGGGTACAGTGAGCAAAAGTACTAAATTGGACATTGCTTATACAGCACTTCAAGTTCTCTAGGACTTATTCCAATAATTGTTTCATCAACCATTTTCCATGACGGATCAACCAGCTTCCTATAGGTATAACCTGACAACACCTCGTCCCTCTCACTTTTTGCCTTGGATTCTCTGATGCAGTGTTCTGAGACTCATGAGAACCTGCTTGGAACTCGAGCATGCACAAACCAGAAGTATGCAAAAGTTAACACGTCTCTGGGTAACCCTCAACCAATAGGCACGGGAATGATGGATAAATGTTCCTCTCATTCCTCTGAATAAACAGTTCTCTAACGGATTTGTTAAGGCTTCTCAGGAGAATCTACAGAATCAAGCAACTAGTCACCCATTGTGGTGGTTAAATCACCCTATTTTACACTAAAAAAAAAATTTTTTTTTTCTCTCATTACTGCTCCTGGTGATCACATTCATGTGAGTTTCAGAGAGAAACCCAATTTCAGAGTTGATAAAAACATTGTTCTTTGGGGCCAATGCCGATATTTTAGCCTCACATTGGAAAGCAATTCAGGAACAAAAAAGTGACAGTCAAGAAAGATGAGTGTTAAAACAGATTTGGCCACTAACATATTTTGCAAACTTGGGAAAGTCCCTTTATCTGTCTCCCGATATATAAAATAAGGAGGAAGGTTTGTACCAAAGGATACTTGAAGACCCTTAAAATTGTACATACCTAGGAACCAAAGATACTGTGGTTATTAGGAAGAATTTCCTTTGTGTTCTGCTTCCAAAAATAGAGATTAAATAACAATATAAGTACATATACAATATTTACAAACTGTGGTATATGGATGGGGCACCTGGCAATCTTGTTTGTTGAGGTGTCAGAAACCAAGTTCAGGGAGGGAGAGAAAGTTACATTAGCAGGCAGAGTTCCACCATGAAGGCAGTTATACGGAGCATGAATTCATAAATCTGCATAGGGGTCCCCTTGAGTTTTTGGATAAACATCAATGTTTGCATTTGTACAATGAAACCTCACAAGATCTGAAAAGAACAACTTCTGAGGAAAGAACAATTACAGGGCAGTTGTAAGACAAACAATTCCCAGAACTCACACAAGGAAATGAATTGTTTAAGTTCCCTCCAGTCAGAGGGGAGAGACCTCGTTGAAAACACAGGCATTCTGTAGAGACATCATAAGTGTCACAGAAAAATGGAGTTAAATAAGCCCTAAAATAAAGGTTACTCTAGATACACACACATAAAAAGCTTAAAAACACTCTTAGAGAAAATACAAATTAATCCACAAGTAACTTAACTGCTTACCAAAAAAAAAAAAAAAAAATTAGCAACACTTCTAAAAGGAAAAAACAAAATGCAGCACACAAGGTAAAATTCACAATATCTAGCATCCAATCAGAAACTAGCATATGGAAAAAAAAAAGCAGAAAAAATGCTATCTAAAACCTGTAAGTATCATAGATAATGGAATGTATACACAAGGGTATTCAAACAGATAGTAGAAATATGCTCCATGTGCCCAATGTAGAAGAGAGCATCAACATGTGGAGGGGAGAAATACAGAATATAAAAAAATGGAATTTAAAGAGGTTAGAAATACAACATTTGCAATAGAAATTTCACTGGAAGAGATAAAGTAGATTAGACACTGAAGAGGAAAATATCAGTGAACCTAAAGCCATATAAACAGAAATTAACCAAAATGAAGCACCTGGGGGTGGGGGAGGGGTGGGAAGTAAAGTGAACAAAGTGTCATTAACTGGTAGGATAATAACAAGCAGCATAACATGTGTGTAATTAAAGTCTACATGAAGTAAAAGGATTTTGCAAAAATAAAGCCTAAGTAAAAACTTTTTTTTTTCAAATGAACAAAAGCTGACAGAAAGCCTTACAAGCAAACTTGAACTAAAAGAAATGTTAAAGAAAGTTTTCATGCATAAGGAACTTGGTTTCAGATGAAAAGTTGAATGTATACAGAGGTAAATATGAGGATGAATATAAAACAGATTTTTCTTCCTTATTTAAGAAAAAATTTAAATATAATTGACTTTGTAAAGTAAAAATTACAGCACTGTACTGAGATGTTCATAACATATGTACAAGTAAAATGTATGACAACAATAGCACAGATGAAAAGAAATGGAAGTACAGAGCTGTAAAAGTCTTACATCATTTGTGATGTGGTATATATATATATATATATATACACACACACACCACAATGTAAGACTCTTATAAAATAAGGTAATATTATTTCCCCCATGAGACTGTCAATTTGTCATACTGTGGGGACCTGCATGTTGCTGTGATACTGGAAGCTGTGCCACCGGTTTTCTAATACCAGCAGGATCGCCCATGGTGGATAGTTTCAGCTGAGCTTCCAGACTAAGACAAATTAGGAAGAAGGACCTGGTGGTGTGCTTCTGAAAAAAACTAGCCAGTGAAAACCTTATGAATAGCAGTGGGACACTGTCTGACGTAGTACCAGAAGATGAACTCCTCAGGTTGGAAGGCACTCAAAATACAACTGGGGAAGAGCTGCCTCCTCAAAGTAGAGTCAACCTTAATGATATGTGGATAGAATCAAGCTTTTGGAACCTTCATTTGCTGCTACGGAATGACTCAAAATGAGAAGAAAGAGCTACAAACACCCATTAATAATCAGAACGTGGAATGCATGAAGTATGAATCTAGGAAAACTGGAGATCTTCAAAAATGAAATAGAATGCATAAATATCAACAACCTAGGCATTAGGTGAGCTGAAATGGACTGGATTGGCCATTCTGAATCTGACAATCATATGGTCTAATATGCCAGGAAAGACAAATTGAAGAGGAATGGCATCCTGTTCATCGTCAAAAAGAACATTTCAAGATCTATCCTGAAGTACAATGCTGTCAGTGATAGGATAATATCCATATGCCTACAAGAAAGACCAGTTAATACGACCACTATTCAAATTTACACACCAACCACTAAGGCCAAAGATGAAGAAATTGAAGATTTTTTCCATCTTCCACAGCCTGTAATTGTTTGAACATGCAATCAGGATGCATTCATTATTACTGGCAATTGGAATGTGAAAGCTGAAACAAAGAAGGATTGGTAGTTGGAAAATATGGCCTCGGTGATAAAAATGACATCAGAGATTGCATGACAGAATTCTGAAAGACCAACGTCTTTTTCATTGCAAATACCTTTTTTTCAACAACATAAAAGGCAACTATATATGTGGACCTTGCCAGATGGAATACACAGGAATCAAATAGACTACATCTGTGGAAACTGAAGATGGAAAAGCTCAATATCATAAGTCAGAACAAGGCCAGGGACCAGCTGTGAAACAGATCATCAATTGTTCATATATACGTTGAAGTTGAACGTGCAGAAAATTAGAGCAAGTCCACAAGAGCCAAAGTACCATCTTGAATATATCCAACTTAATTTAGAGACCATCTCAAGAATAGATTTGATGCATTGAACCCTAGTGACTGAAGACCAAATGAGTTGTGGAATGACCTCAAGGACATCATACATGAAGAAAGAAAGAGATAATTAAGAAGACAGGAAAGAAAGAAAAGACCAAAATGCATGTCACAAGAGACAAAGAAAGTTGCTCTTGAATGTAGAGTAGCTAAAGCTAAAGGAAGAAATGATGAAGTAAAGAGCTGAACGGAAGATTTGAAAGGATGGCTTGAGACGACAAGGTAAAGCATTATGATGACATGTGCAAAGACCTGGAAATAGAAAACCAAAAGGGAAGAACATGCTCAACATTTCTCAAGCTGAAAGAACTGAAGAAAAAATTCAAGACTTGAGTTGCAATACTGGAGGATTCTATAGGGAAAATACTAAACGATGCAGGAAGCATCAAAATAAGATGGAAGGAATACACAGAACCAATGTGCCAAAAGGAACGGGTCAACATTCAACCATTTCAGGAGGTACCATATGATCAGAACCACTGGTACTAAAGGAAGAGGTCCAAGCTGCAACTGGTGAAATACAAGGCTTCAGGAATTGACAGGACAACAATTGAGATATTTCAACAAGCAGATGCATGCTAGAAGTGCTCACTTGTCTATGCCAAGAAATTGGGAAGACAGCTACCTGGCCGACTGGCTGGAAGAGATCCATATTTGTACCCATTCCAAAGAAAGACGATGCAACAGGATGCAGAAATCATTGAACAATATCATTTATATCACACACAAGTAATATTTTGCTGAAGATCATTCAAAAGCAGCTGCAGCAACAGAGAACTTACAGAAATTCAAGCCAGGTTCAGAAAAGAACATGGAACAAGGACCATCATTGCTGATGTTAGATGGGTCTTGCTGAAAGCAGAGAACACCACAAAGATGTTTACCTGTGTTTTACTGACTATGCTAAGAATTTGGACTGCGTGGATCACAACAAATTATAGATAACATTGTGAAGAATGGGAATTCCGGAATGCTTAATTGTGCTCAAGAGGAACCTGTACATAGATCAAGAGGCTGTCATTTGAACAGAACAAGGGGATACTGCATGGTTTAAAGTCAGGAAAGGTGTGTGTCAGGGTTGTATCCTTTCACCATACCTATTCAATCTGTATGCTGAGCAAATAATCCGAGAAACTGGACTATATGAAGAAGAATGGGGCATCAGGATTGGCAGAAGATTCATTAACAACCTGTGATATGCAAATGACACAACCTTGCTTGCTGAAAGTGAAGAGGACTTGAAGCACTTACTGATGAAGATTAAAGGCCACAGCCTTCAGTGTGGATTACACCTCAACATAAGGAAAACCAAAATCCTCACAACTGGACCAACAAGCAACATTATGATTAATGGAGAAAAGATTGAAGTTGTAAAGGATTTCATTTTACTTGGATCCACAATCAACATCCATGGAAGCAGCAGTCAAGAAGTCAAAAGATGCATTGCACTGGGCAAATCTGCTGCAATAGACCTCTTTAAGGTGTTGAAAAGCAAAGGTGTCACCTTGAGGACTAAGGTGCGCTTGACCCAAGCCATGGTGTTTTCAATCCCCTGGTATGCATGCAAAAGCTGGGCAATGAATAAGAAAGACATAAGAAGAACTGACGCCTTCGAACTGTGGTGTTGGCAAAGAATACTGACTATGCCACGGACTGCCAAAAGAACAAACAAATTTGTCTGGGAAGAAGTACAACCCGAGTGCTCCTTAGAAGCAAGGATGATAAGACTATGTCTCATATACTTTGGACACGTTATCAGGAGGGACCAGGCCCAGAAGGACATCATGCTTGGTAAAATAGAGGTTCAGCAAAAAAGAGGAAGATCCTCAATGAGATGGATTGACACAGTGGCTGCAACAATCGGCTCAAGCACAGCAATAATTATGAGAATGGCATGGGGCCAGACAGTGTCTTGTTGTGTTGTGCATAGGGTCGCTATGAGTTGGAACCAACTCGATGGCACCTAACAACAACAACAACAACAACAGAGGAACCTCTAAAATAAAATAAAAACACACGGTTAATAAGCTAGTAAAATCCATTCCTTGGAGCCTATTCTGATTCACAGTGACCCTATAGGATGGAGTAGAATTGTCCCATAGGGTTTCCGAGGAATGCTTGTGGATTCAAACTGTCAACCTTTTGGTTAGCAGCTGGGCTTTCAGCTACTGCATCGTGAGGACCCAATAAGCTACTAATGGGCATAAAATAGAATTGTTAGATATATTTAATCCCTCACTTTTGTGAGTGGTGTCTGGGGTCTTAAAAGACTGGGACCAGCCATCTAAGATGCATCAATTTGTCCCGACCCACTTGGAGCAAAGGAGAATGAAGAATACGAAAGGCACAAGGAAAATATTAGTCCAAAAGACTAAAGGTCCACATAAACCAGAGACAACACCAGCCTGAAACCAGAAGAACTAGATGGTGCCTGGCTACCACTGATGACCACCCTGACAGGGAACACAACAGAGAGTACTGGACAGAGCAGGAGAAAAGTGCAGAGCAGAACTCAAATTCACATAAAAAGACCACTTAACAGTCTAACAGAGGCTGGAGGAATCCCTGAAACTATGGCCCTCAGATGCTCCTTTAATCCAGAACTAAAACCATTCCTGAAGCCCACTCTTCAGAAAAGGTTAGACAGGACTATAAAACAAAAAATAATACACATGAGGAGTGTGCTTCTTAGTTCAATCACATGCATGAGAAAAATGGGCAGCTCCTGTCCAGACGCAGGATGAGAAGGCAGGAAAGGACAGGATCTTGTTGAATGGACATAAGAAACCTGGGTGGAAAGGGGGCATGTGCTGTCATGCTGTGGGGATTGCAACTAATATCACAAAACAATGTGCATATACATTTTTGTATGATAAATTAACTTGAGCTTTAAACTTCCACCTAAAGTACAACAGGAAAAATATATATAGATAATCGAAAAGAAAGCAGGTAAACAGGAAAATAAACAAAAATGGACAGTAAAAAACAAGCACTGAATTCTACACTTTTAAGGGTTGAATTTTATGGTACATGAATTATATATCAATAAAATTGTTATTAACAAAAGTAAAAGGAAGGACAAAGATATACTAAGCAAATTCTCAGAAAAAATATTCTTGGGGTGGCCATATTAATACAGACAAAATAGATTTCTGAGCAAGGAATATTATCAGAGGTAAAGAAGGAAATTTCAAAATGATAAAGAGATTAAATACCCAAGGAGACAATCCTAAATGTATATGCACCCAAGTTATATAAAGCAAATTTTATGAAACAAAAAACAGGAGTGAATGGAGAAATGAATAAATCCATAATATAGTGGCAGGTCAAGACTCTACTTCCAGTAATTGTACAACCATGTACACAGAAAATTAGTAGGACATAGAAGGCATCAACAGTACTGTCAAACAACTGGAAATAATTATGATTTTTAGAATATTTAATAACTAAAGAAGGTACCTTCTTTAAAAGTGCAAACTTAACACTCAGGAAGACAGAACATAGTCTAGGTCATACAATAATAAATCTTGATAAATTTAAAAGGGTTTCATTGTTAAAGATTATGTCCTCTGACCACAAAATATTAATTAATAACTAAGATATCTGGAAAATATACACATATTTGACAATTAAATGACATACTTTCAAATAATTCATTAGTCAAAGAAGAAATCGTAAGGAAAAATTAAAAAATACTTATAAAAAAATAAAAATGAGTAAAAAATAGTATAAAATTTGTAGTATATGCTAATAAAAAAAAAAACCCGTTGCCATTGAGTCAATTCCGACTCATAGCGACCCTATAGGACAGAGCAGAACTGCCCCATAGAGCTTCCAAGGAGCGCCTGGTGGATTTGAACTGCTGACCTTTTGGTTAGCAGCATTGTACAATGCGAGACTTATAGCTCTGGATGCTTAATTGGAAAAGAAGAAATATCTCAAACGAATGATTTGAACTTTTAATCTTCCACTTTCGATTTTCTAGGAAACTAGAAAAAGGAAAAAGTAAACCCCAAATAGGTAAAAAGAAGGTAATACTATAGATAGCACTAGAAATCAATGAAATAGAAAGTGGAAAAAACAATACAGGGGAAAAAATCATGAAAATTAAAACTGGATTTTTGAAAAACTATCACCCAAATTAATAAACTTCTAGTTAAAATGACCAAGAAAAATGGAAGAAGGTACAGATCACCTATGTAGGAGCAAAAGAAAGGGCATTTCCACTGATCCTACAGACATTCAAAAAATAGTAAGAGAATATTAAAAAACAGCTTTATGTCCATAAACTTGACAACTTGAATAAAATAGGCAAACCCCTTGAAAGACAAAAAATACCAAGTATTTCCTCAAAAAGAAACCCATAATCTGAATAAGCTTATACATACTCAAAAAACTGAATTTCTAACTTAAAACCATATAATAAATAAAATTCTAGGTCCAGGTGGCTTCATTCATGGGTTCTGCAAGACGCAGTTTAACTTAACTGAAGAGAACACTTCCCAACTCATTTATTTAAGTGTCCAGATTTAACTTGGTACCAAAACCAAACAATATTATAAGAAAACTATGAATAATCCTCATGAGAATAGACGGAAAAATCCTTTTAGAAACAGCAAATAGAATCTGGAAATAAAAAAATACATTATGACAAAGTGGAGTTTATCCCAGAAACACAGATTGGCTTAACTTGAAAATTAGATCATGTAATTTATCATCTTAATAGAATAAAGGTAAAAATAATACCATTTTCTATGCAGAAAAAGAATTTGACAAAATTTAACACCTATTCATGATTTAAATAAATGAAATAAATTACCTCTCAGCAAACAATCTATAAATATGAACTTTCTCAATGTGAAAAAGGGCCATTATGAAAAACCCACAGCAAATACCATGTTTAATGGAAAGTAGGAACAGCTAAAGATTTCTACTCTCACTTCTCTTTAACATTGTACTGGACATTCTGCTCAATTCAATAAGACAAAAGCAAGAAATAAAAGATATACATATTTTAAAGGAAAACATAAAACTATCTTTAACAGCTAAAGTCTTCTTCCACACAAAGAATTTTTATCTAGAAAAATCCTAAGCCACCTCTAAAACCTACTAGGTGAATTAGTGAGTTTAACAAGGTTATGAATGCACAGGCAACGTATAAAACTTGATTATATTTCTATGTATAATCAAAACTGAAAGCAAACCCATTGCCATCAAGTCAATTCCAACTTATAGCAACCCTATACAACAGAGCAGAACTGCCCCCATAGAGTTTCAAAGGAGTGCCTAGTGGATTCGAACTGCAGAACTTTTTGGTTAGCAACTGTAGCATGTAACCACTATGCCAGCAGGGTTTCTGTGTCTACGTATTGTAATAAACAATTAGAAATTGAAATTTTTAAATATCATTTACGTTAGCATCCAAAAGATGACATTCTTTGGGGTAAATTTAACAAAACACTTAGATCTGTTCTAGTGCTAGACCTGTACGGTGAAAACTAAAAGAGATTACTGAGAGAAATGAAAGAAAATCTGTGTAAATGGCGAGATATGCCATGTTCATGGATTGAAGACTCAGTATTATTAAGATGGTAATTCTCCCAAAATTGATCTATAAAATTAGTGCAATCTCCATAAAAACTCCAGATGGTTTGTTTGTAAAAATTCAAAGTTGATTCTAAAATTAAAATAAAAATGTGAAAGACCTAAAATAATTTGGAATCTTAATCTAAAGCTACAGTAATTGAGACAGTGTGGTTATCGGCATAGTGATATGTGATACACGTTATCTACACAGGTAGATCACTTGAACCAAATACAAAATCAAAAAAGGCTCACATATATATGATCAACTGATTTTCAACAGGTGCTAATTTAATTCAATAGATAAAGAACAGCCTTTTCAATAAGTGGCTCTGGAACAACTGGATATCCATATAAAAAAATTAACCTCAACCCTTACCTATTATGATATATAAAAATTAACTTGAAAGTATTAAAAACCTAAAGGTAAAACTACAGAATTTCCAGAAGAAAACATAGGAGAACATCTTTAAAACCTTAGGATGGACAAGAATTTCTTAAATAGTACATTAAAAACTGGAACCAAAAAGAAAAATTGATAAATTAAACTTCATCAAAATTAAAACTTGTTTTTCAGAAGTCTTTTGTTGGAGTCGGAGCTACGATGGCGGAATAGACAGATACTTCCGGTGAGCCCTCTTACAACAAAGACCCGAAAAAACAAGTGAAACGAATATATTTTTTTTTAGGAGCCCTGAACATCAAAGGCAGCTTAGAAAATAAACTGAGGGGCAAGGGAAGGAAAAGACAGTTCAGAAGCAGAGAAGAATTACCAGACCTGAATCACGGGGAACCCTCAGGCACGATTGCCAGGAGCAGCGGCAGCAGGATGGTACTAGCATTTGGCTGCACTTTCCTCAGGGAGAAGCAGGCAGCCACATAACCTACTCACACCTCCAAGGCCAGAGAAGAAGGGCAATCTCAGCAAAAGCCAAGTACTTGTGTATGCTTTACCACGCCCCTCACGCCACGCTCCCAAGCTGGCTTCAGCGGCTGATTTCCCTGGGCCTGAGATAAGCCGTGTTGAGCATCTGGAGCCATCCTCCCAGCCTTGGAGAAGGAATAAATTTGCAACTGGGGAAAAAGACAATTTGCTAGCTCCATTACCCGGGGGAGCTCAGGACAGAATCATCTCCTGTCCAGGCATAAATGGTCCGTGTACTTTGAGTACCTTTCCCCTCTGCATAGACCTGTGTGGGCCTCTTTCAGGAGAACAGGCCCTTGTTGGAAGACTGCAACTGTTGCAGCTGTGCAGTGGAGAGGTGCATGTTTGATCTTTGACATTGCTTTGCCTATTAAACAGGGTCTCCACCTACCCACATCAGGGACCTAAAGACTGGTGGCTCCACTCAGGTCACCCAGCCACCTGCGACAGGGGTCCAAGAATAACTGGTACCTCCCAGTCCTTACAACCAAAAACATTGGGTGCCCATGGTCCGTCTGCAGAACACACCCACCTGTACACTCTAGGGGAAAGGGACACACTTTCCTCAGAGACATGTGAGGGATAAAACTCAGCCCCCTGCCTTGTTCAGAGTGAGACCCCTGCTGCAACCAGATACTGGCACCTACACCAATCACACCTGCCCCTGTAAGACTGTAGGACAGAGCCTGTACAACACACTTGATGTTCAGCTACCTGGACACCTGAGCTGAATTCAGACAAGAAAAGTGAATGGACTCCTAGACTGATATACCTGATAACAGCTCTAGCCATCTGGGGACAGGACATCAGAGCTCCAAAGGCAAAAATAATCAAGCTAGCTCACTCGAGCAACCCATATGGGCATATCAAAACAAAACAAGGTAAGAAGCTACGACACAGTAAGCAAACATAAAATTATCTAATACAATAACTTATAGATGGCTCAGAGAAAACAGTTAATATCAAGTCACACAGCAAAACAGACCATGATCACCTAAACAAGCTCTCAAAACAAAGAATCAAGGGATCTTCTAGATAAAAGTGCCTTCCTGGAATAACCAGAGGCAGAACACACAAGATTAATATACAGAACCCTTCAAGACATCAGGAAGAAAATCAGGCAATACGCAGAACAAGCCAAGGAACACACAGATAAAGCGACTGAAGAAATTAAAAAGATTATTCAGGAACATAATAAAAAATTTAAAGGGGGGGGCCAAGATGGCTGACTAGGTAGACGCTACCTCAGATCCCTCTTGCAACAAAGACTCGGAAAAACAAGTGAATCGATCACATACATGACAATATACGAACCCTGACCAACAAACACAGATTTAAAGAGTTGACCTGAGTGACAGAGATGGAGACGAACAACTACGGGGAAGCAGAGACTGTTTCTGGAGCCTGGAGCCAGCGTCCCACTCAGGTAACCTCGGCGCCGGGCTTAGGACTGGGCGCGGGGGAGCTGAACACCACATCCTGTGACGGTGCAAACACGGGGCGCAGCCCTACCCCCCTGAACTGACCTCGGGAGGGGGCCCAGCCGGTCAGCACGGGCAGCGCGGTGATGCAACTGGCGGGAGAAGTCCCCGGGAGGCAGTGACTGGTTTTGGAGCCGGAGTGCAGCGTCCCAGCCAGGGAAACAAGACGCTGGGCTTTGGACTGGCAGCGGAGGAAATGACCGTGGCTTCTGCGGGCCTGACCCTCGGGGGCAACTTCTACCCAGCCAGCACACATAGGCAACACGCCCCTGGGAAATCTCAGATAAAACAGTCATCCCAAGCAAGATAAGTAACTTTGTCTATATGCCGGGGTGTTACTCTCTCCTGTTTTTCTGAACCCTCCCCTCCCCTTCCCAGGCGGCTTCATTAACATTGGAATTTCCTGAGCCAGAGGGAGAACTGCTCCTGGTTTTTCTTTTTCCTTTTTTTTTTTTTGGTCTTTTCCTAACCCATTCTTCCGGCCTGAGAGAAGCAACCACAAAAAACCCAGGGACCAAAAATCCTTCCCTAATTGGACTAAAAACACAGAACCAGCTCCAGCCAAGCATATGTGATCCACAGTCTTGGGCTTTCATCCCTACAGGGAACAAGGTGGCTATTATAATGCAAAGGCATTTCTGATAGGGATCTGACTGCATTTTTTTTTAGCGGATTTACTGGAAAGACAAATTTCCCAGGTCTGATATCTCTGCGTATTCAACAGAGCCCTCACTGACCCACAACAGGGAACTGAGGGCTGAAGCTCCCCCCAGACCACCTAGCCTCCTGCTTTAGGGGTCTAAGGAAGGTGACACCTACCAATATGTAGAGGTACTTGCATTGGGGGCCTAAGGTACAGCTGCAGAGCCCACCCACCAAAGTGCTTTAGGAATAGAGACACACCTGCCTCACCGACACTTGGGGGAAGCCTGTCAGCATCCTGCCCCCCCTGGAGTGTGAACCCCTGCTGCTACTAGAATCTGGTGCACACAACTATCACCACTACTTCTCAAGGTGGATAGGTGATAGGGTGCATCACACACTTGATGACCCAAAATCAGATTCTACTGAAGAATAGTAAATGGACTCAGGCATATATATCTGGTAACAGCCCAAACCAGCTGGTAATAGGTCATAAGTAAGTCAAGGGCTACAACAATCAAGACAGCACAATCTAGTAGCCCATCCACGTATACTGAAAGAAAACAAAACAAGATAAGACTCAGTCAGCAAATATAGAATAAATCACTACAATATCTCAGTGATGGCTCGGAGACAGCAGTCGATATCAAACCACATAAAGAAGCAGACCATGACTGCTTCTACTACTCCCCAAACAAAAGAATCAAAATCTTTCCCAAATGAAGATACTATCCAGGAATTATCAGATACAGAATATAAAAAACTAATTGACAGAATGCTTCAAGACATCAGGGATGACCTCAGAAATGAAATAAGGCAATCTGCAGAAAAAGCCAAGGAACACACTGATAAAACAGTTGAAGAACTCAAAAAGATTATTCAAGAACATAGTGGAAAAATTAATAAGTTGCAAGAATCCATAGAGAGAGAGCATTCAGAAATCCAAAAGATTAACAATAAAATTACAGAATTAGACAACGCAAGTTTTTTTTTAATAGGAAGTCAGAGGAGCAGACTTGAGCAATTAGAATGCAGAGTGGGAGATCTGGAGGACCAGGGAATTAACACCAACGTAGCTGAAAAAAAAATCAGATAAAAGAATTAAAAAAATGAAGAAACCCTAAGAATCATGTGGGACTCTATCAAGAAGGATAACTTGGGTGTGATTGGAGTCCCAGAACAGGGAGGAAGGACAGAAAACAGAGAGAATAGTTGAAGATCTGCTGACAGAAAACTTCCCTGACATCATGAAAGACGAAAGGATATCTATCCAAGATGCTCATCGAACCCCATTTAAGACTGATCCAAAAAGAAAAACACCAAGACATATTATCATCAAACTTGCCAAAACCAAAGATAAAGAGAAAATTTTAAAAGCAGCCAGGGATAAAAGAAAGGTCTCCTACAAGGGAGAATCAATAAGAATAAGTTCAGACTAGTCAGCAGAAACCACGCAGGCAAGAAGGCAATGGGATGACATATACAGAGAAAAACTGCCAGTCAAGGATCGTATATCCAGCAAAACTCTCTCTGAAATATGAAGGCGAAATTAAGATATTTACAGATAAACACAAGCTTAGAGAATTTGCAAAAACCAAAGCTACAAGAAATACTAAAGGAAATTGGTCAGAAAACTAATAATATCAGATAGCAGCACAACACAAGGTCACAGAACAGAACATCCTGATATCAACTCAAATAGGGAAATCACAAAAAAAAATTAAGATTAATTAAAAAAAAATGCTCAAAACAGGGAATCATTGAAGTCAATATGTAAAAGATCACAATAATCAAAAAGAGGGACTAAGTACAGGTGGCATAGAACTGCCATATGGAGAGGGATACAAGGCAATATACGACAATACAAGTTAGGTTTTTACTTAGAAAAACAGGGGTAAATATTAAGGTAACCACAAAGAGGTATAACAACTCCATAACTCAAAATAAAAACCAAGAAAAACGTAATGACTCAGCAAACATAAAGTCAAATACTATGAAAATGAGGATCTCACAAAGAAAAACGTCTCAGCACAAAAAAGTAAGTGGAAAAATGAAATTGTCAACAACACACATAAAAAGGCATCAAAATGACAACACTAAACACATACTTACCTATAATTACGCTGAATGTAAATGGGCTAAATGCACCAATAAAGAGACAGAGAGTCTCAGACTGGATAAAGAAACATGATCCGTCTATATGCTGCCTACAAGAGACACACCTTAGACTTAGAGACACAAACAAACTAAAACTCAAAGGATGGAAAAAAATATATCATGCAAACAATAAGCAAGAAAGAGGAGTAGCAATATTAATTTCTGACAAAACAGACTTTAAACTTAAATCCACCACAAAGGATAAAGAAGGACACTACATAATGATAAAAGGGACAATTGACCAGGAACATATAACCATATTAAATATTTATGCACCCAATGACAGGGCTGCAAGATACATAAATCAAATTTTAACAGAACTGAAAAGTGAGATAGACACCTCCACAATTATAGTAGGAGACTTCAACACACCACTTTCGGAGAAGGACAGGACATCCAGTAAGAAGCTCAATAGAAACACGGAAGACCTAATTACAACAATCAACCAACTTGACCTCATTGACTAATACAGAACTCTCCACCCAACTGCTGCAAAATATACTTTTTTTTCTAGCGCACATGGAACATTCTCTAGAATAGACCACATATTAGGTCATAAAACAAACCTTTGCAGAATCCAAAACATCGAAATATTACAAAGAATCTTCTCAGACAACAAGGCAATAAAACTAGAAATTAATAACAGAAAAACTAGGGAAAAGAAATCAAATACTTGGAAAATGAACAATACCCTCCTGAAAAAAGACTGGATTATAAAAGACATCAAGGAAGGAATAAGGAAATTTCATAGAATGCAACAAGAATGAAAATACTTCCTATCAAAACCTCTGGGACACAGCAAAAGCACTGCTCAGAGGCCAATTTATATTGATAAATGCACACATACATAAAGAAGGAGCCAAAATCAGAGAACTGTCCCTACAACTTGAACAAATAGAAAGTGAGCATCAAAAGAATCCATCAGGCACCAGAAGAAAACAAATAATAAAAATTAGAGCTGAACTAAATGAATTAGAGAACAGAAAAACAATCGAAAGAATTAACAAAGCCAAAAGCTGGTTCTTTGAAAAAATTAACAAAATTGATAAACCATTGGCCAGACTGACTAAAGAAATACAGGAAAGGAAACAAATAACCTGAATAAGAAACGAGATGGGCCACATCACAACAGACCCAACTGAAATTAAAAGAATCATATCAGATTATTACGAAAAATTGTATTCTAACAAATTTGCAAACCTAGAAGAAATGGATGAATTCCTGGAAAAACACTATGTACCTAAACCAACACAATCAGAAGTAGAACAACTAAATAGACCCATAACAAAAAAAGAGATTGAAACGGTAATCAAAAAACTCCCGACAAAAAAAAGCCCTGGCCCAGATGGCTTCACTGCAGAGTTCTACCAAACTTTCAGAGAAGAGTTAACACCACTACTACTAAAGGTATTTCAAAGCATAGAAAATGACGGAATACTACCTAACTCATTCTATGAAGCCACCATTTCCCTGATACCAAAACCAGGTAAAGACATCACAAAAAAAGAAAATTATAGACCTATATCCCTCATGAACATAGATGCAAAAATCCTCTACAAAATTCTAGCCAATAGAATTCAACAACATATCGAAAAATTAATCCACCATGACCAAGTGGGATTTATACCAGGTATGCAAGGCTGGTTTAATATTAGAAAAACCATTAATGTAATCCACCATATAAATAAAACAAAAGACAAAAACCACATGATCTTATCAATTGATGCAGAAAAGGCATTTGACAAAGTTTAACACCCATTTATGATAAAAACTCTCATCAAAATAGGAATTGAAGGAAAATTCCTCAACATAATAAAGGGCATCTACAAATCCAACAGCCAACATCACTCTAAATGGAGAGAGCCTGAAAGCATTTCCCTTGAGAACGGGAGCCAGACAAGGATGCCCTTTATCACCGCTCTTATTCAACATTGTGCTAGAGGTCCTAGCCAGAGCAGTTAGGCTAGACAAAGAAATAAAGGGCATCCGGATTAGCAAGGAGGAAGTAAAATTATCTCTATTTGCAGATGACATGATCTTATACACAGAAAACCCTAAGGAATCCTCCAGAAAACTACTGAAACTAATAGAAGAGTTTGGCAGAGTCTCAGGTTATAAGGTAAACATACAAAAATCACTTGGATTCCTCTACATCAACAAAAAGAACATCGAAGAGGAAATAACCAAATCAATACCATTCACAGTAGCACACAAGAAGATAAAATACTTAGGAATAAATCTGACCACAGATGTAAAAGACCTATACAAAGAAAACTACAAAGTACTACTACAAGAAACTAAAAAGGACCTACTTAAGTGGAAAAACATACCTTGCTCATGGATAGGAAGACTTAACATAGTAAAAATGTCTATTCTACCAAAAGCCATCTATACATACAATGCACTTCTGATCCAAATTCCAATGTCATTTTTTAACGTGATGGAGAAACAAATCAGCAACTTCATATGGAAGGGAAAGAAGCCTCGGATAAGCAAAGCATTACTGAAAAAGAAGAAGAAAGTGGGAGGCCTCACTCTACCTGATTTCAGAACCTATTATACAGCCACGGTAGTCAAAACAGCCTGGTACAACAACAGACACGTAGACCAACGGAACAGAATTGAGAATGCAAATGTAAATCCATCCACATATGAGCAGCTGATATTTGACAAAGGCCCAGTGTCAGTTAATTGGGGAAAAGATAGTCCTTTTAACAAATGGTGCTGGCATAACTGGATATCCATTTGCAAAAAAAAGAAACAGGACCCATACCTCACACCATGCACAAAAACTAACTCCAAGTGGATCAAAGACCTAAACATAAAGACTAAAACGATAAAGATCATGGAAGCAAAAATAGGGACAACCTTAGGAGCCCTAATACAAGGCATAATCAGAATACAAAACATTACCAAAAAATGATGACGAGAAACCAGATAACTGGGAGCTCCTAAAAATCAAACACCTATGCTCATCTAAAGACTTCACCAAAAGAGTAAAAAAGACCACCTACAGACTGGGAAAGAATTTTCAGCTATGACACCTCTGACCAGCGCCTGATCTCTAAAATCCATATGATTCTGTTAAAACTCAACCACAAAAAGACAAACAACCCAATCAAGAAGTGGGCAAAGGATATGAACACGCACTTCACTAAAGAAGATATTCAGGCAGCTAACAGATACATGAGAAAATGCTCTCGATCATTAGCCATTAGAGAAATGCAAATTAAAACTACGATGAGATTCCATCTCACTCCAACAAGGCTGGCATTAATCCAAAAAACACAAAATAATACATGTTGGAGAGGCTGCGGAGAGATTGGAACTCTTATACACTGCTGGTGGGAATGTAAAATGGTACAACCACTTTGGAAATCTATCTGGCGTTATCTTAAACAGTTAGAAATAGAACTACCATACAACCCAGAAATCCCACTCCTCGGAATATACCCTAGAGAAACAAGAGCGTTCACACAAACAGATATATGCACACCCATGTTTATTGCAGCTCTGTTTACAATAGCAAAAAGCTGGAAGCAACCAAGGTGTCCGTCAACGGATGAATGCGTAAATAAATTGTGGTATATTCACACAATGGAATACTATGCATCGATAAAGAACAGTGACGAATCTGTGAAACATTTCATAACGTGGAGGAACCTGGAAGGCATTACGCTGAGAGAAATTAGTCAGAGGCAAAAGGACAAATATTGTATAAGACTACTATTATAAGATCTTGAGAAATAGTATAAACTGAGAAGAACACATACTTTTGTGGTTACGGGGGGGGAGGGAGGGAGGGTGGGAGAGGGTTTTTTACTGATTAGTTAGTAGATAAGAACTGCTTTAGGTGAAGGGAAGGACAATACTCAATACGTGGAAGGTCAGCTCAATTGGACTGGACCAAAAGCAAAGAAGTTTCTGGGATAAACTGAATGCTTCAAAGGTCAGCGGAGCAAGGGCGGGGGTTTGGGGCCCATGGTTTAAGGGGACTTCTAAGTCCATTGGCAAAATAATTCTATTATGAAAACATTCTGCATCCCACTTTGAAATGTGGCATCTGGGGTCTTAAATGCTAACAAGCGGCCATCTAAGATGCATCAATTGGTCTCAACCCACCTGGATCAAATGAGAATGAAGAACACCATGGTCACACGATAACTAAGAGCCCAAGAGACAGAAAGGGCCACATGAACCAGAGACCTACATCATCCTGAGACCAGAAGAACTAGGTGGTGCCCGGCCACAATCGATGACTGCCCTGACAGGGAGCACAACAGAGAACCCCTGAGGGAGCAGGAGATCAGTGGGATGCAGACCCCAAATTCTCACAAAAAGACCATACTTAATGGTCTGACTGAGACTAGAGGAATTCCAGCGGTCATGGTCCCCAAACCTTCTGTTGGCCCAGGACAGGAACCATTCCCGAAGACAACTCATCAGACATGAAAGGGACTGGACAGTGGGTAGGAGAGAGATGCTGATGAAGAGTGAGCTATTTGTATGAGGTGGACACTTGAGACTCTGTTGGCATCTCCTGTCTGGAGGGGGGATGGGAGGATAGAGAGAGTTGGAAGCTGGCAAAATTGTCACGAAAGGAGAGACTGGAAGGGCTGACTCATTAGGGGGAGAGCAAGTGGGAGTACGGAGTAAGGTGTATACAAACTTATATGTGACAGTTTGACTTGACTTGTAAACGTTCACTTGAAACTCAATAAAAGTTAATAAAAAATAAATAAAATAAAAATTAAGTAACAACAACAACAAAAATTTAAAAAGCTAGAAAAATCCGTAGACAGACAGCAATCAGAAAGTCAGAAGATGAACAATAAAATTACAGAAGTAGACAACTCAATAGTAACTCAGAGGAGCAGAATTGAGCAAGTGGAAGGCAGAATTTCTGAACTTGAAGATAAAGCACTTGGAACCAATATATTTGATGAAAAATCATATAAAAGAATTTTTTAAAAAAATGAAGAAAACTTCAGAAACATGTGGGACTCTATCAAGAGAAATCACCTACGAGCGACTGGAGTACAAGAACAGGGAGGGATAACAGAAAATACAGAAAGAATTGTTGAAGATTTGTTGGCACAAATTCCCTGATATTGTGAAGGATGAGAAGATATCTATCCAAGATACTCGTCGAACTCCATGTAAGGTAGATCTGAAAAGAAAGTCACCAAGACATATTATAATCAAACTTGCCAAAACTAAAGAGAGAATTTTAAGAGCAGCTGGGGATAGATGGAAAGTCACCTACAAAGGAGAGCCAATAAGAATAAGCTCAGACTACTCAGCAGAAACCAGGCAGGCAAGAAGGCAATGGGAAGTCTTATAGAAAAAACTGAAGGAAAAAAATTGCCAGTCAAGATTTTATATCCAGCAAAACTCTCACATATAAGGTGAAATTAGGATGTCTCCAGATAAACAGAAGTTTAGGGAATTTGTAAAAACCAAACCAAAACTACAAGAAATACTAAAGGGAGTTCTTTGGTTAGAAAATCAACCCAAGACTAGAATACTGGGCAGAGCAATCAGAAGTCAACCCAGACAGGGAAATCAAAAACAGAAATCAAGATAAAAAAACGCTCAAAACAGAGCAACAGCAATGTTATTACATAAAAGAAGATAACATTAAAACAATAAAGAGGGACTAAGAAATGTAGTCATAGGGCTTCCATATGGAGAGGAAGACAAGGTGATACAAAGAAATAAAAGTTAGGTTTATATTTAGAAAAATAGGGGTAAATAATAAACCACATAGGAGACAAACTATCCTACACATCAAAACAAAATACAAGAAAAAAATACAGACTCAGAAGAAACAAAATCAACAACAATGAATATCAGGAAAGGACAATATATAAAGATAATCTACTCAGCACATAAATTCAAATGGAAAAAGGAACTGTCAACAACACACAAAAAGACATCAAAATAATAGCACTAAATTCATACCTATCCATAATTACCCTGAATGTAAGTGGACTAAATGCACCAAAAAAGAGACAAAGAGTGGCAGAATGGATTAAAAAACAAGATCTGTCTATATGCTGCCCAAAAGAGACACACCTTGGACTTAGAGATACAAACAAACTAAAACTCAAAGGATGGAAAAAGATATATCAAGCAAACAACAATCAAAAAAGAGCATGAGTGGCAATATTAATTTTTGACAAAATAGACTTTAAAATTAAATCCATCATGAAGGATAAGGACAGACACTATATAATGATTAAAGGGACACTATACCAAGAAGATATAACCATATTAAATATTTATGCACCCAAAGACAGGGCTGCAAGATACATAAAATGAACTCTATCAGCATTGAAAAGTGAGATTCACAGCTCCAAAATAACAGTAGGAGACATCAACACACCACTTACGATGAAGAACAGGACATCCAGAAAGGAGCTCAATAAAGACACGGAAGATCTAAATGCCACAGTCAACCAACTTGACCTCATAGACATATACAGAACACTCCGCCCAAAAGCAACCAAGTATACTTTCTTTTATAGTGCACATAGAACATTCTCTAGAATAGACTACATGTTAGGTCATCAGGCAAGCCTTGTTGCTGTTGCTGTTAGGTGCCGTCGAGTTGGTTCCGACTCATAGCAACCCTATGCACAACAAGATGAAATACTGCCTGGTCCTGAGCAATCCTTACAATCGTTGTTATCTTTGAGCTCGTTATTGCAGCCACTCTGTCAATTCACCTCATTGAGGGTCTTCCTCTTTTCCGCCGACCCTGTACTCTGCCAAGCATGATGTCCTTCTCCAGGGACTGATCCCTCCTGACAACGTGTCCAAAATATGTAAGACACAGTCTCGCCATCCTTGCTTCTGAGGAACATTCTAGTTGTACTTCTTAGCAGAATCCAAAACATTGAAATATTACAAAGCAACTCCGACCATAAGGCCTTGAAAGTGGAAATCAATAACAGAAAAAGCAGGGAAAAGAAATCAAACACTTGGAGACTGAACAATACCCTGCTCAAAAAAGACTGCATTATAGAAGAAATTAAGGATGGAATAAAGAAATTCATAGAAACTTTGAGACACAGCAAAACCATTGCTCAGAGGTCAATTTATATCAATAAATGCACACATAGAAAAAGAAGAAAGGGCCAAATTCAAAGAATTATCCCTACAACTTGAACAAATACAAATAGAGCAACAAAAGAAACCCTCAGGCACCAGAAGACAACAAATAATGAAAATTAGAGCAGAACTAAATTAAATAGACAACAGAAAAAAAATTGAAAGAATTAACAAGACAAAAAGCTGGTTCTCTAAAAAAATCAACAAAATTGATAAACCACTGGCCAAACTGAAAAAAAGAAAAACAGGAGAGGAATCAAATAACCAGAATAAGAAATGAGATGGGCGATATTACAAAAGACCCAACTGAAATTAAAAGAATCATAACAGATTGCTATGAAAAATTGTACTCTAACAAATTTGAAAACCCAGAAGAAATGGATGAATTCCTAGAAACACACTACCTACCTAAACTAACACAAACAGAGGTAGAACAATAAACAGACCCATAACAAAAGAAGAGATTGAAAAGGTGATCAAAAAACTCCCAACGAAAAAAAGCCCTGGCCCAGACGGCTTCACTGCAGAGTTCTACCGAACTTTCAGAGAAGAGTTAACACCACTACTACTAAAGGTATTTCAGAGCATGGAAAAGGATGGAATACTCCCAAACTCATTCTGTGAAGTCAGCATATCCCTGATGCCAAAACCAGGTAAAAAAAAAATTGCAGACCTATATCCCTCATGAACTTAGATGCAAAAATCTTCAACAAAATTCCACCCATGGAATTCAACAACATATCAAAAAAACAATTCACCATGACCAAGTGGGATTCATACCAGCTATGTCTGTCAGTTTGTCGTACTGTGGGGGCTTGTGTGTTGCCCTGATGCTGGAAGCTATGCCACGGGTTTTCAGATACCAGCAGGGTTACCCATGCAGGACAGGTTTCAGCTGAGCTCCCAGACTAAGACTAGGAAGAAGGACCCAGCAGTTTACTTCTGAAAAGCATTAGCCAGTGAAAACCTTATGAATAGCAGTGGAACATTGTCTGATACAGTGCTGGAAGATGAGCCCCCCAGGTTGGAAGGCACTCAAAAGATGACTGGGGAAGAGCTGCCTCCTCAAAGTAGAGTCGACCTTAATGACGTGGATGGAGTAAAGCTTTCGGGACCTTCGTTTGCTGATGTGGCATGACTCGAAATGAGAAGAAACAGCTGCAAACATCCATTAACAATCAGAACCTGGAATGTACGAAGTATGAATCTGGGAAAATTGGAAATCGTCAAAAATGAAATGGAACGCATAAACATCGATATCCTAGGCATTAGTGAGCTGAAATGGACTGGTATTGCCCATTTTGAATCGGATAATCATATAGTCTACTATGCTGGGAATGACAACTCGAAGAGGAATGGTGTTGCATTCATTGTCAAAAAGAACATTTCAAGATCTACCCTGAAGTACAACGCTGACAGTGATAGGATAATATCCATACACCTACAAGGAAGACCAGTTAATACGACTATTATTCAAATTTATGCACCACCCATTAGGGCCAAAGATGAAAAAATAGAAGATTTTTATCAGCTGGTACAGTCTGAAATTGATCGAACATGCAATCAAGATGCATTGATAATTACTGGTGATTGGAATGCAAAAGTTGGAAACAAAGAAGAAGGATCAGTAGTTGGAAAATACGGCCTTGGTGACAGAAACAATGCCGGAGATCGAATGATAGAATTTTGCAAGACCAACGACTTCTTCATTGCAAATACCTTCTTTCACCAATATAAACGGTGACTATACACATGGGCCTCGCCAGATGGAACACACAGAAATCAAATTGGCTACATCTGTGGAACGAGATGGTGGAAAAGCTCAATATCATCAGTCAGAACAAGGCCAGGGGCCGACTGTGGAACAGACCATCAATTGCTCCTATGCAAGTTCAAGCTAAAACTGAAGAAAATCAGAGCAAGTTCACGAGAGCCAAAATATGACCTTGAGTATATCCCACCTGAATTTAGAGACCATCTGAAGAATAGATTCGACCCATTGAACACTAGTGACCAAAGACCAGATGAGTTGTGGAATGACATCAAGGACATCATCCATGAAGAAAGCAAGAGGTCACTGAAAAGACAGGAAAGAAAGAAAAGACCAAGGTGGATGTCAGAGGAGGCTCTGAAACTTGCTCTTCAGTGTCGAGCAGCTAAAGCAAAAGGAAGAATGGATGAAGTAAAAGAACTGAACAGAAGATTTCAAAGGGCCTCACAAGAAGACAAAATAAAGTATTATAATGACATATGCAAAGAACTGGAGATGGAAAACCAAAAGGGAAGAACACGCTCGGCATTTCTCAAGCTGAAAGAACTGAAGAAAAAATTCAAGCCTCAAATTGCAAGAGTGAAGGATTCCATGGGGAAAATATTAAATGACGCAGGAAGCATCAAAAGAAGATGGAAGGAATACACAGAGTCATTATACCAAAAAGAATTAGTTGTTATTCAACCATTTCAAGAGGTGTCATATGATCAGGAACCAATGGTACTGAAGGAAGAAGTCCAAGCTGCTCTGAAGGCATTGGCAAAAAACAAGGCTCCAGGAATTGATGGAATATCAATTGAGATGTTTCAACAAACAGATGCAGCGCTGGAGGTGCTCACTCGTCCATGCCAAGAAATATGGAAGAGAGCCTCCTGGCCAACTGACTGGAAGAGATCCATATTTATGCCTATTCCCAAGAAAGGTGATCCAACAGAGTGTGGAATTAAAAACAATATTGTTAATATCACACGCAAGCAAAATTCTGCTGAAGATCATTCAAAAATGGTTGCAGCAGTATATCGACAGGGAACTGCCAGAAATTCAGGCCAGTTTCAGAAGAGGACGTGGAACCAGACATATCATTGCTGATGTCAGGTGGATCCTGGCTGAAACCAGAGAATACCAGAAGGATGTTTACCTGTGTCTTATTGATCATGCAAAGGCACTTGACTGTGTGGATCATAACAAACTATGATAACACTGTGAAGAATGGGAATTCCAGAACACTTAATTGTGCTCATGAGGAAACTTTACATGGATCAAGAGGCAGTTGTTCGGACAGAACAAGGGGATACTGATTGGTTTAAAGTTTAAAGGGTTGTATTCTTTCACCATACCTATTTAATCTGTATGCTGAACCAAAAAATCGAGAAGCTGGGCTGTATGAAGAACAAGGCGGCATCAGCATTGGAGGAAGACTCATTAACAACCTGTGTTGCGCAGATGACATAACCTTGCTCACTGAAACTGAAGAGGACTTGAAGCACTTACTAACGAGGATCAAAGACCACAGCCTTCAGTATGGACTGCACCTCAACATAAAGAAAACAAAAATCCTTACAACTGGACCAATGAGGAACATCATGATAAACGGAGAAAAGATTGAAGTTGTCAAGGATTTCATTTTACTTGGATCCACAATCCACAGCCATGGAAGCAGAAGTCAGGAAATCAAAAGACTCGTTGCATTGGGTAAATCTGCTGCAAAGACCTCTTCAAAGTGTTGAAGAGCAAAGATGTCACCCTAAAGACTAAGGTGTGCCTGACCCAAGCCATGGTAGTTTCATTCACATCATATGCATGTGAAAGCTGGACTATGAATAAGGAAGATCGAAGAAGAGTTGACGTCTTTGAATTGTGGTGTTGGCAAAGAATATTGAAGATACCATGGACTGCCAAAAGAACGAACGAATCTGTCCTGGAGGAAGTGCGGCCAGAATGCTCCTTAGAGGCAAGGATGGCGAGACTGCGTCTTACATACTTTGGACATGTTGTCCGGAGGGATCAGTCCCTGGAGAAGGACATCATGCTTGGCAGAGTACAGGGTCAGCAGAAAAGAGGAAGACCTTCAATGAGGTGGTTTGACACAGTGGCTGCAACAATGAGCTCAAGCATAACAACGATTGAAAGGATGGTGCAGGACTGGGCAGTGTTTCGTTCTGTTGTGCATAGGGTCGCTATGAGTCGGAACTGACTCCACGGCACCTAACAACAACAACAACAATGTAGGGATGGTTCAACAATAGAAAAACAATTAAAGTAATCAATCATATAAATAAAACAAAAGACAAGAATCACATGATTTTATGAATGGATGCAGAAAAGGCATTTGACAAAGCTCAATACCCATTCATGATAAAAACTCTCAGCAAAATAGGAATAGAAGGAAAATTCCTCAACATAATAATGGGCATTTATACAAAGCCAATGGCCAACATCATCCTAAATGGAGAGGGCCTGAAAGCATTCCCCTTGAGATCGGGAACCAGAAAAGGATGCCCTTTATCATCACTCTTACTGAACATTGTGCTGGAGGTCCTAGCCAGGGCAATTAGGCTAGATAAAGAAATAAAGGGCATCCAGATGGGCAAGGAAGAAATAAAGGTACCTCTATTTGCAGATAACATGATCTTATACACAGAAAACACCAAAGAATCCTCAAGAAAACTACGGAATCTAATAGAAGAGTTCAGCAGATTATCAGGATACAAGATAAACATACAAAAATCAATTGGATTCCTCTACACCAACAAAAAGAACATCAAGAAGGAAATCACCAAATCAATACCATTTACAGCAGCCCCCAAGAAGATAAAATGCTTAGCAATAAATCTTACCAGAGATGTGAAAGACTTATACAAAGAAAACTACAAAATATTTCTTCAAGAAACCAAAAGAGACCTAAATAATTGGAAAAACATACCTTGCTCATGGATAGGAAGACTGAACATTATAAAAATGTCTATGCTACCAAAAGTAATCTATAGATTTAATGCAGTTCTGATCCAAATTCCAACGACATTTTTTAATGAGATGGAGAAACAAATCACCAACTTCATATGGAAGGGAAAGAAGCCCCGGCTAAGTAAAGCATTACTGAAAAAGAAGAACAAAGTAGGAGGCCTTAGTCTACCTGATTTTAGAACCTATTATAGCACCACAGTAGTTAAAACAGCCTGGTACTGGTAGAACAACAGATACTTAGACCAATGGAACAGAATGGAGAATCCAGACATAAATCCATCCACATATGAGCAGTTGATATTTGAAAAACATCACAAAGCAGTTAAATGGGGAAAAGACAGTCTTTTTAACAAATGGTGCTGGCATAACTGGATATCCATCTGCAAAAGAATGAAACAAGACCCATACCTCACACCATGCACAAAAACGAGCCCAAAATGGATCAAAGACCTAAGTAAAAAAATCTAAAACTATAAAGATCATGGCAGAAAAAATAGGGACAATGTTAGCAGCCCTAATACATGGCATAAGCAGTATACAAAACATTACTAACAGTGCAGAAGAAAAACTAGACAACTGGGAGCAACTAAAAATCAAACACCTATGCTCATCCAAAGACTTCACCAAAGATTAAAAAGATTACCTACAGACTGGGAAAAAGTTTTTAGCTATGACATTTCCCATCAGCGCCTGATCTCTAAAATCCACATGATTCTGCAAAAACTCAAATACAAAAAGACAAATAACCCAATTAAAAAATGGGCAAAAGATATGAACAGACACTTCACTAAAGATGACGTTCAGGTAGCTAATGCTCACAATCATTAGCCATTCGAGAAATGCAAATCAAAACTACAATGAGATTCCATCTCACTCCAACAAGGCTGGCATTAATCCAAAAAACACAAAATAATAAATGTTGGAGAGGCTGTGGAGAGATTGGAACACTTATACACTGCTGGTGGGAATGTAAAATGGTATAACCACTTTGGAAATCGATTTTGCGCTACCTTAAAAAGTTAGAAATAGAACTACCATACGATCCAGCAATCCCACTCCTCGGAATATATCCTAGAGAAATATGAGCCTTTACACAAACAGATATATGCACACCCATGTTCATTGCAGCGCTGTTTACAATAGCGAAAAGATGGAAGCAACCAAGGTGCCCATCAACAGATGACTGGATAAGTAAATTATGGTATATTCACACAGTGGAATACTATGCATTGATAAAGAACAGTGAGGAATCCGTGAAACATTTCATAACATGGAGGAATCTGAAAGGCATTATGCTGAGTGAAATTAGTCAGTTGCAAAAGGACAAATATTTTGTAAGTCCACTATTATAAGAACTGGAGAAATAGTTTAAACAGAGAAGAAAATGTTCTTTCATGGTTACGAGAGTGGGAGGGAGGGAGGGAGGGAAGGAGGGAGGGTGGGATAGGGATGTTCACTAATTAGATAGTAGATAAGAACTATTTTAGGTGATGGAAAAGACAACACACAATACAGGTGAGGACTAAACCAAAAACAAAGAAGTTTCCTGAATAAACTGAATGCTTTGAAGGCCAGCGTAGCAGGGGCAGCAGTTTGGGAACCATGGTCTCAGGGAACATCTAAGTCAATTGGCATAATAATATCTACTAACAAAACATTCTGCATCCCTCTTTGGACAGTGGCATCTGGGGTCTCAAACGCTAGCAAGCGGTCATCTAAGATCCATCAATGAGTCTCAACTCACCTGGAGCAAAGGAGAATGAAGAACATCAAAGACACAAGGTAATTATGAGCCCAAGAGACAGAAAGGGCCACATAAACCAGAGACTACATCAGCCTGAGACCAGAAGAACTAAATGGTGCCCGGCTACAACCGATGACTGCCCTGACAGGGAACAAACAGAGAACCCCTCAGGGAGCAGGAGAGCAGTAGGATGCAAACCCCAAATTCTCATAAAAAGACCAGACTTAATGGTCTGACTGAGACTAGAAGGACCCCAGAGGTAATGGTCCCCAGACCTTCTGTTAGCCCAAGAGAGCAACCATTCCCAAAGCCAACTCTTCAGACAGGGATTGGACTGGACTATGGGATAGAAAATGATACGGGTGAAAAGCGAGCTTCTTGGATTAAGTAGACACAAGACTATGTTGGCATCTCCTCTCTGGAGGGGAGATGAGAGGGCAGAGGGCGTCAGAAGCTGGCCAAATGGACACGAAAATAGACAGTGGAGGGAAGAAGTGTGCTGTCTCATTAGAGGGGGAGCAATTAGGAGTATATAGCAAAAAAGGTGCATATAAATTTTTGTATGAGAGATTGACTCGATTTGTAAACTTTCTCTTAAAGCACAATAAAAATTAAGAAAAAAAAGCGTTGTATTGTGGAATTTATAACATACGTAACTTTAAAACAAGTGGCAAAAAAAAAAAAACACTGCCATCGAGTAGATTCTGGCTCATAGTGACCCTGTAGGACAGAGTAGAACTGCCCAACAGGGCTTTCAAGGCTGTAAATCCTTACAGAAGCAGAATGCCACATCTTTCTCCCGCAGAGTGGCTGGTGGGTTCTATCCATCGACCTTTCAGTTAGCAGCCAAGCACTTTAACCACTGCACCACCAGGGCTCCCTGAAGTGACAAAAATAGCATAAAGTTTGTGGTTACAGTGGAATTATTTTTTATGGTTCTTATATTTTATGCCAAGTAGCACGATATTAACTTTAAGTACACTGAGGTAAGCTTAGGACATATGATGAAAACCTTAGAGTATATACTAAATACATAATACAAAGAGGTACAGCTAAAGAGCTAGTAGAGAAATTACAATGAAAAATTAGAAAAAAATACAATTAATCCAAAAAAGGTAGGACCAAAAGAGGAAGAAGTATAAAACAGATGGAGCAGCTAGAAAACAAATTACAAAATGATAAACAAATATTTGAATAATCTCATTAAATATAAATGGACAAAACACACCAATTAAAAAGCAGAGGTTGTCAGACTGGATAAAACAGTAAAACACAAGCGTATGCTGTTTATAAATAAAAGCTGCCAATATAAAGATACAGACAGGTTGAAAGAAAGAACATAAGAATACGTATGTGCAAACACTACGCGTAATAAATCTTAGGAATTCAAATATCTGTCTCAGGTTCTGTTTCTTAGGCAACCTGACCTAAGAGAAGCTCTTAATTATGATAGCATCTGTGAATCCTTCTAAAGTTTTATTATTGTACCTAACATTCATTTGATCATAAGCCATTTATTATAATCTCTCGAAGACTACACATGTAGGCTATCTCCCCATTTACAAGTGGTTCCTGTAAGTTTGCAGCAATTTCCTAAATTATGAGTATATTTGGACTGGCCCTCAACATGGTGATGTGGTCAGGTACTGTCATTAAATTACACACCATGTCCCCGCACATCTGTGTGGTTGGAGAAAACTTAGCCAGGACCTGAGCCTTCTTCTAACTCTAATGAATTCCCAGATTCCATTCTAATCCTGTCACCACTTGATTTTTATTGTCGAACAAGGAGGTTCCAAGTAGGTTGGGCTGGCACATTGCCCATTGAGACTTTCTAGTCATAAATGAACTGGGGCTTTGGGACTCTATCAGAGAAAATCCCCAAGTATCTTTGCAGGCATAACTGGGTAATATCTTTCCCAGTTTTTTTTATGGGGAATCTCTCTACTGGCAAATTGTATACGAAATTAGGACACATGACATATTCAGGTTGTCTTTTCCTTGAAAAAGGAAATTGGATTTATGCTACAGTATGCTTTCCATTTAGGAATAATGCAGAGCCACACAGCCAAACCACTCAGAAGGAAAAAAAAATGATAATTTACCCACATATTTAACATTTCTGATGTTCTTCATTTCTTCCCATAGATCCAAATTTTCATCTGATGTCATTTACCTTCAATCTGAAAAAGTTCTTTTATTATTTCTTATTGAGCAGGTGTGTTGGTGACAAATATCATCAGCTTTTATTGATCTGCAAATGTCTTCATTTCACTCTCATTTTTGAAGACTGCTTAGTTTTTGAATCAACTTTATTGGGTTCATGTTTTAGTCTCTCAGTGATGCACATGAGGACAGAATCTATGCTTTATTCTCAAGATGCAGCAGAGCACAGTGACTCTGGGGCCAAACTCTAAAAGCTAAACACCTGAGAATGAAGCTCCATCACTAACCACCTGAGTGACCATAGGCACGTGATTTAACCTATCAGTGCCTCAGTTTCCTTATCTATAAAATGAGGAAAATGGTAACAGTACCCACTTTAAAGGGTTGTTGAAAGGATTATGTGACCTGCTATATATAAAGTTCCTAAACAATGCCTGGCACATAGGAAGCACTATATAAATGTTTGCTATTATTGTTAATCTCTGTATCTTCAGCAACTTAGAGTGTTTGCGTCTTAATAAATGCTGTTGAATAACTGAGCTCTTCCCAGATTATTGAAAAACCCACTGAATTGAAAAATCATAGTCACTAAGAATTCCAATATTATTCCTTTTTTAATTTGTCCCTGATGCTGCCATCATAATGACTCATTCCCTGTTACAAAATCAGTTTAACTCTCATGTATCCTGACAGTGGCCAAACAGGACTCCTGTTCTCGTAGTGGACTCCTTTCACAGTCTCAGCTAAGGCTTTGGCTGCGGTGTTCTTTTCCTTTCTCCATTAACCTTTTAAATCCAGGTAGACATTCAGGTGTTCCATTCTCTATGAACCTTTCCAAAACCCTCAAGCAAGATGATCTCTCCCTTACATAAAAAAATAAATAAATACATTTTTTTTTTTTTTTTAGCTCTTAGAATTTTTGTCTGATGTCTTAAGAGCTCACCGTACTTCATCCCAGACCATAACGTTTTAGATATGTGTCGCCCACTTGTATGCCTCACCATAGTCAGGAAGGATAAAAGAAGCCCCACCACCAACCCTCTTTGGGCCTGAGACACAGATGCCCTGTCTGCTATCCTGGCCTTGCCACGTGCCTGAGAGCAAATACTTGGGTTTCTGCTGTGGACCCTGAACTTAAATCCTTTGGTTGGTAATCAGCCTAGAATGCCAGTCCTTTTGTCTACCACACCAAAACGGAGCATGGCCCCTGGGCCCTAGTAGGGATTGCAGCATAGGAAATCTGGTAATGGCTGCTGCCCCATTACAACGTGGCACCACCAACAAAGACCCTGTGGCCAGAGTTTATTCCTTGAAATAGACATCTGAAAACGAAAAGTCACCTGTCTATAAAGCTTTTGTGTCTTCTTGAGACATGCAACCCTAACTTAGTACCCAAGGCCATTTTTGCCTTTCCAACTTCATCTCCCACCAATTCCTTTCCATGTACTTTATATTCCAGCTGAACTCCTTAGTGTTCCCCAACAGTTTTTTGAGGATTATGGGGAAGGTGGGAGGGTGACCTGCACCTTTGCACATGCAGTACCATCCGCCAATACTTTTTCCCTCATAGCTTCACCAAATCCTAAGTATCTTTTAAAATCCTCGCCAGTCATCACAGCTAAATAACCATGGACATGTCCAGAGGCTTAGCTAGCACCTATCCCTCTACTGCAGATGCTGATTAGCCAGCAACTTTGCAAGTAAAAACCCTGTGCAAAGAGGGGATTTAGCAATGAAGCTGTGCTTAGTTATGCCAAAAAAAAAAGCAAAGCACGGATCAGCTTTTCACTCCCAGTTTTCAAAAGCTGCCATTTCTTCGTATGGATCAGTGGGCTTTCTGTTGATATGAACCATTTCAGTGTTCTAGATCTGCAAGCGCACGAGCGTCGGTCGGAATATACACATATGCTATCATTGTCCAGAATCTAAACAAGGGATACTTGCAGACAGGACACGTTTCTTAGTGAAATGCTATTGCCCAAAAGGTGTAAAGAAACCCGGAGAGAGTGATTGCCCACAAGTCATCGCATATCCAGCCCTGAAGCAATACTTTTCCCTATTAAGGGAAGCCCTGAGTGGCTACAATTCATCACAAACCTTTATAAAATTTCTTTCCTTTCAAATGTGTTCTGTTGCCAGGCACTACATCTGACAACCCCTCACTTTTTCAAGCAAAAGCCTCAATAATTTCCCCATTCGTGGCCCTGGCTTCAGTCAGTATAAATGAGGCAAGGCTTTAAAAAGGCAGTAAGGAATTATGGCTGTCTTCTCCTCCCTAACTGCATCTTCACACCCAGCTTCTATCATGATAACAAATAAGACTCTCGGTAGCTGAGCACACCTGGTGCCCAACCAGTTAAAATAAAATTCCATGTTCCAATGGTGCCCAATTCTTCAAATTAGTGAATGGTTAGCAATAGGTTAATATACTCATTGTTATGAGGTGGTTTTGATTCTTCCTAGTTTACAGTTGAGAGGGAAGTGACAATGAAAGGTATGAAAAGGATGGCTAGGGCTTCTGTGTAATAAGGTGCAAGAGCTGGGTGCAGTCAAAGAAAACTACTGCTGTATCTGTTGGGCTGGTGGCACCTCACTCAGTTGGTAAAACTCTATGTCTTGCTCTCGGCTACCATCATTTCCTAGCTGTGAAGGCAATTTTGAGCCACAGATGCTCCTGTTCTCTCAGGTGTTGCCTTTACTCCGCCAGTTGGTGCCTTAGAAACTAAAAGGCGCTGGTACTTTTGTAACCTGGAGGCTGGGATTACTACATGGAACCAATGCCACTCAGGATTGTAGACAATTCAGAGGCCCAAATTCATTCACTTGCCCCAGAAATGGCAATATTTCCTTATTTATAAGCAAAAGCTCAAAGAACTTTTTCTGAACACCTACTGTATATGTAATATGTGGACAAATTTATATACATAATTGCCTTTGATTCTCATGACAACTCTGTGAGGTAAATGGTATTAGCTCTCTATTAGAGAAGTGATGACTGCGATTAAGAATTTACCCAAAGCCACACAGCTACTAAGAGCTGGGTTCCCAACCCAAGTCTATTACTGCCAAACCTGTTTTTTTGTCATTGTTCTATGCGGTTTGCCAAAATTTAATTCAGGGATTCTTTTATATATTTGGGTCTTAGAAACTTTACAGCTTCGTTTCTCAGTTCCTGGAGCCTGGTTTTCCACCAATATCTCAGCGCAACTTGGACTTCTTCCTTCAGTACCATCGGTTCTTGATCATATGCTACCTCCTGAAATGGTTGAACATTGACCAATTCTTTTTGATGCAGTGACTCTGTGTATTCCTTCCAACTTCTTTTGGTGCTTTCTGCATTGTTTAATATTTTCCCTGTAGAATCCTTCAATATTGCAACTCGAGGCTTGAATTTTTTCTTCAGTTCTTTCAGCTTGAGAAATGCCAAGCACGTTCTTTAATTTTGGTTTTCTAACTCCAGGTCTTTGCACATTTCATTATATTTCACTTTGTCTTCTTGAGCCACCCTTTGAAATCTTCTGTTCAGGTTTTTAGTTTATCATTTCTTCCATTCGCTTTAGCTAGCTGACGTTCAAGAGCAAGTTTCAGAGCCTCTTCTGACATCCATTTTGATCTTTTCTTTCTTTCTAGTCTTTTTAATAACCTTTTGCATTCTTCATGTATAATTCCTTGATGTCATTCCACAACTCATCTGGTCTTTGGTCATCAGTGTTCAACGCATCAAGTCCATTCTTGAGATGATCTCTAAATTCAGGTGGGATATACTCAAGGCCATGCTTTGGCTCTTGGGGAGTAATTTTCTTCAGCTTCAACTTGAACGTGCCTATGAGCAATTGATGGTCTGTTCTGCAGTGGGCCCCTGCCCTTGTTCTGATTGATGATATTGAGCATTTCCATTGTTTCTTTCCACAGATGTAGCCAATTTGATTCCTGTGTATTCCATTTGATGACACGCACATGTATAGTCACCTTTTATGTTGTTGAAAAAAGGTATTTGCAATGAAGAAGTCATTGGTCTTGCAAAAGTCTATCATGTGATCTCTGGCATCATTTCTATCCAACTTTTACATTCCAATCAATGCATCTTGATCACATGTTTGATCGATTTTAGACTGCAGAAATTGGTAAAAATCTTTAATTTCTTTATCTTTGGCCTTAGTGGTAGGTGCATAAATTTGAATAATCGTTGTATTAACTAGTCTTCCTTGTAGGCATATGGATATTGTCCTATCATTGACAGTATCGTATTTCAGGACAGATCTTGAGATGTTCTTTTTGTTGCTGAATGTGACACCATTCCTCTTCAATTTGTCATTCCCAGCATAGTAGACCATATGATTGTCTGATTCAAAAAGGCCAATACCAGTCCATTTCAGCTCACTAATGCCTAGAATATTGATCTTTATGCGTTCCATTTCAGTTTTGACAACTTCCAATTTTTCTAGATTCATACTTTGTACATTCCATGTTCCAGTTATTAATGGGTATTTGCAGCTGTTCTCATTTTGAGTCATGCCACATGACCAATGAAGGTCCTGAGAGTTTAACTCTATCCATATTATTAAGGTCTACTGTCCTTTAAGGAGGGAGCTCTTCCCCAGCTGTATTTTAAGTGCCTTCCAATCTGTGGGGCTCATCTTCTGGCACTATATCAGACAATATTCCGTTGCTATTCTTTCAGAAGTGGACTGCCAGGCCCTTCTTTCTAGTCTGTCTTAGTCTGGAAGCTCCACTGAAACCTGACCACCATGAGTGACCCTGTTGGTATTTGAAATACTGGTGGCATAGCTTCCAGCAACAGGAAAGCCACCACAGTATAACAAACTGACAGATGAGTGGGGGGATACCATTTATGAGATAGTAAATGCAGGAGGAGCAGGAGCTTGTGAACATATATTATTTAAATGCTTCAATTTCTCAAGGCCTTTGCCCAGCTCACTCAACTCTACCTCTATAGGGAACTGCACCTGGCCTGTACAAAGAGGCACATGAGTGGTTACATCAAAGAAATTTGACTACCTGAGGAAGCACTGTAAAATAGACACCCTGTGGCCTGAGGATTTGCATCAGGATTCTTTCAGCCATCATCTCTTCTGCATATCTCCAGATAAAGTCCACTGTCTGCAAAAATTCTCCATTCCCCTTTTCCCTCTCTTCCTTTACTTTTTTTTTTTCTTGTTTTTCCTCTAATTCATTCCTCAACAACAAATTATTATTAAACATTTATATGAACATGGAAGTCTTTTATTACAGAGATAAATTATGCCCAGATGTGGCCATCCAGAAGCTTGAAATTTGGTTAGGGTAATAACCAAACCCAAACCCAGTGCCGGCGAATCAATTCTGACTCATAGCGACCCTACAGGGCAGAGTAGAACTGCCCCATAGAGTTTCCAAGGAGTGCCTGGCGGATTGGAACTGCCAACCCTTTGGTTAGCAGCCATAGCACTTAACCACCACGCCACCAGTGTTTCTGATTAGGGTAATAAGACATGAAAATATATAATACAAGAAAAAATTATTACTTGTCTTAAGAGGAGTTTGGAAAAAATGTACTATAGGGATAGATTACTTTTAACTGGAGAATGACCCTTAAAAGATAGGCTACTTGGATGGATAGGATATAGACATACAAAAATAAAAGGGAAAGGAATCTGGCAAAGGAAACTGTGGTGGGCAGAGTAATGGCTCCTCCGAAGGTGTCCATGACCTAATCCTTAGAACCAGTAAATAGGTTACATAGCAGAAGGTAATTAAGGTTAAGGATGGAATTAAGGCTGCTAATCAGTTGATTTTAAAATAGGGATACCATCTCTCATTATCTAGGTGGGTCCAATAAGAGTCCTTAAAGGTGGAAAATGGAGGCAGAGGAAGAGAGTCAGGTAATGAGATGTGACAACAGACGCAAGGTCAGAGAGATGCTATGCTGCTGGCTTTGAAGATGAAGGGACTTAAGGTATGGGGCCACAGCCAAGGAATGTGGGTAGCCTGTAGAAGCTATAAAAGGCAAGGAAATGGATTTTCTCCAAGAGCCTCTGGAAAAGAACACAGCCCTGCTGACAGACACCTTGATCTTAGGCCAGTGAGACCTGTGTCAGACTTTTGACCTCTGGAACCATAAGATAATAAATTTCTGTTGTTTAAGTCACTAAATTTGTGACGATTTACCATGACAGTGAATAGAAAACTAATAAAAGAACATCATTAGAAATTATATGAAGAGAGGGTAGAAATATAATCTTATTTTTTGTAACATGAAGGAACAAGCAGGAGGTAAAGCTTGGGAGGTAGGCAGGGTCTAGTCATGTGGGGCAACAGGGAGCCACTGAAGAATTTAAAGAAGGCAGTGAAATGATGAGATTAGCATTGAGGATGATTACTGCAGCAGTCATGTGAAGGAGAAATTAGAGGGAACAAGTAAAGGAGATCAGTTAGGGAGCTTTGGAATGGTCTAGGCCTCAGCAAGGGCAGCTGGAGCAGGAGGAGAGAAAAGAAGTCATTCATTCATTCAACAAAAATGTTTTGAGTATCTGCTATGTGTCAGGCACTGCTGTAGGTCCTGGGGACATGGGCAAGCATCTTTAAGTTCTCTTTTCAGGACTTAGGGTCTGCTAGGTGTAGAGGCAATAAACAATATTTATATAATAATTTAGGCTGTGATAAAACAGATAGGTCTCTAGAAAAACCTGGAGTGGGGAAAGAAGCATAGAGTGACAGGTGTGGTCAATATTTCAAGGAGCTTCAGGGAAGGTGATATTTGAGCAGAGCCCTGAAGGAAGAGAAGGCAAGAACCAAGCAGTTATCTGGGGCCAGGCCTCTCTGGAAGAGAACAGCAAAGCCCACTCGCTGTAAAGTGAGGAGGCCAGTGTGAAAGGAATGGAACGAGCAAAGGGGTGAGCGATGGGAGCTGAGGTCAGAGAGGCGGAACAGTGGGATCTCATGGAGGGCTGACAGAGCACGCAAGAACTCAGGCTTTTACTCTGAATAAAATGGAGGCGTTCTGGACTGGGAATTGACAGGACTAGGAAGCTATTTAAATGCAGGCCTAGAGGACCACAAGTAATGAACAGTATTCTCATATAGCTCCAGTTGTTGAGTTCATCCTGAGCAAGTCAGGAGGATTCCCTCACACCCACCTGAAGGAAAGCCACCCAGCACACAAGAAGCGTGAGCGGAGATACACACAATCTCTAGATCATCCAAACTCAACTGGACTACAATGCAGGTGCTTTGCATGAAAAAATTTCCATCTTGCTTTCCATGCCTTCTTCATGGCTTAAAACCAGGCCAGGCAGCACACCAACAGAGAAAATTTGGGTCCCAAAACAGTGCACATTTGCCTGAATAGAAACAGAATTCTGTTCATCTGGTAACTAGAAAATGTCCCACAGAGATGATGGCACCACATGTGCTCTTCGGAAGTTCTTTAACCTTTGTAGGTCTCAGTTTCCAAACTGATGAAAGGAGGGTTATTTAGTTTCCCAGAGGTCAGCTGACCTTTTCAAGGCCCTTTTGGCTGTAGAAACTGTGGTCCTACTCCTGAAATAAAAAGGCTCAAATTCATTCAGTAAATGGATGTGCAGACAAAAGAGGAGAAAGCAGGAGTCTTCAGGCTTTGGAATTTTATGTGGCCTGGTATTCTGATATTATATAGTAGGAAAAGCATCTCATAGTAATAATAAGAGTACAGACTTATCTTTTAATTTCAACTTAGCCTCTTAGTAGTCATGTGAACCTTTTCAAGTTCTCCCGTAAAATAAGACAGGATACAAATAAACAAATGCATAATAATAACCATGGGATTTTGAACTCAGTTTTTCACCTCTGAGGCTCAGATCACTCATCTGTAAAGTGGAGATACTAATGTCTTCTCCATAGTGTTACTGTAAGAGTTAGTGAAAAAGCATGCAATAAATGCTAGCTAGGTCCTTTACCATTTAAGCAAGTTAAAAGAAAATATTATTACTGTTACTTTTAAAAGAAAATTAAAAAAAATTAGAATCCCATTAGGAACTGAAAATGAATAATCCTGCTGAGAATAGCACATTAAAGATACTAGCTCAGGGGGAAAGGGGTAGGGGTTAGATAAGCCCGGGTTCTCCACGGTTGCCCCTAATGAGGCAAAAAGTCTCAGATGCAAAAGTTCTCATAGTTTGACTGGAGGATTGAAGGAGAGCCTTTCTTGTTCTTTAATCCCTTCTCTTGCCCAGACCCCTTATTACCTTACCAGGAATCCCTTTACCACCTATTGAGAACCACAGCCCTAAGGGGAAATCAGAGATTCTTTACAATAGCACTGATTTAAACTAGAATGTGTACATCCCTCAGCAATCTCCAGTGAGAGAGGAGAGAGGGGCAAAGTGGGCCAGCAGGACGTATCCCTTGTCCTTTATCTGCTCTCCTTCTTATGATGAGGGTGTGGTAGGGGCTGGCCCTGAAGCCTGCATTTCCCAGACCCTGTGTGAGCTGGCTTCCAGCTGAGCTTGGCCAATGGAAGACTTTGGTGGGAACTAAAAGAGCAAAAAGAGACAAGTCAGGGTATTTCTCCCCATTTTTCTCTCTGCCCAAGGAAGAATTTCTGGAAGTAGTGAGGCGCCTTCCAGGGCTTCAGCTCCTACCTGATGTCTACAGCCCAAGGATTCTGGAAATACTGCCTACACCCTTTGTCCCTCCAGCCTGCAGGTAGAAGAAGTATCCTGTTGTTAAAGTCTAGGTTGCCTTGTTGCTCCCAGTTTGGCTTTGCAGATTTTCTTTTACCTATATAAGCAATTCTCTACATTAGTTTCCTCTGTTTTCAATGCTTGGACCCTGGCAGAAACAGCTCATACTGAGAATGAGTTTTTACCAGGGCAAGGCTGGGAGAGCTCAGAATGGTCTCAAAGAGTGGTAGCATCTCAAATGATGCATGACTCTCCAAGGTGTGGCTTATGGTTAAGTTGATCCAAAAATTCATTCTTGTCAGGGGTCCAAACATTATTAAACTCTGGAAAGTAGATTCACACCTTCTAAGCTGATGAGATTTTGAAAGATAAATTGTAATAACCATTTAAAAACTTCAAAGAGAAATTTTCATGTGGACCAGAAAATTGTGTCAGCAGAACCCATAGTTTCTCCCTAAGCAGACCTTTGGAGAAAATTAATCACAATCAGAGGGCAATCTAGAGAGGCCAGAATCAGAGCAGATTAGATGTTTAAATGTTCAATACCATTAGGCTCTGAGAGCTCCCAGGATCCATTGCCACATTAAAGATGACCTTGCCAATATCGACAATCACTTATTGGGAAACTCATATCAACACCATAGACAGCCTCTTCCAAGTCCCGTGGCCATTCCCTGGGGAATATTCTGAAATGTACTGACTATATCCGCCTCTATGACTCTCTTTTACCTCTGTTTCCATGGCTGGCTATCCTCTGTTCTAATGAATATATTATTGCATTGGATCTCTGTCACCTGAAAAAAAGTGCCAGTTACTCTTCAACAGGACATGGGTATAGTCTTAGGTGAAACAGATCCCAGGACTGGTCCTCACCAGCTCTCCTGAGGGTGGTAGACACGGTTTCTGGGAATGTTGCTGTGCAAGTGAACCTAGCTGGAAAGTCAGTCTCAGACCATATGTGGCACAAAGCATCCTTCTCCAAGTTTAATACTGAGGAAATGAGATCATTCCTCCTTTGACAGCCTAAAGGAGCCATCAGAAGCTCAGGTCTGGTATGGTACATGGTGACCACAGGTGAAGACAGCACTGCAGAGACAACATCTAAACCTGTATCACACACATGTATGCATGCTCACACACACACCTTGGAACACCCATGGGGTCGTCTCAACAGTAGATAGACCACTCAGTCCCACCCGTTTCGGCAGCATCATGCATAGCACTCACTGAAGGAAGACATCAGGAAACTGGGCCTGATGAAGGACTAATTGTATTCCCCATAACTTTCTCCAAGAGGCACTTGGAAGCAGAAATGTCCTTTTTGGACTGAGTAAACCCCACCCAGTTTGGAAAATGCAGAGGAGACACCCTCTCCCCTAATCCAGAGACACAGTAGATATCTAACTTGATCATGTGAATGTTCCAGCTAGTTGTAATTTAAAACATAAACAAGATGGGACCACATTTTATACACACTGTTTAAGAGCATCACTGTAATTACCTGCTAGTGCCTTCACAGTAGTACCCATGGCCTGAAAGTTATCACACTCTATTCTGATCCTTGGAATCCCTGGGTAGTGCTAATGTTAATGTGCTTGGCTGCTAACCAAAACGTTGGAAGTTTGAGTCCACCCAGAGGTTCCTTGGAAGTAAGTCCTGGCAATCTACTTCTGAAAAATCAGCCATTGAAAACCCTATGGAGCACATTTCTACTCTGACTCACGTGAGGTCACCACAAGCCAGAATCAACTTGATGACAACTGGTTTCTTCTGATCCTTAATACATTAACTTGTGATTTAAATCTCCAAATAAAATTTTATTCCTTCAATTTTTAATTCTGGGGAAGAGTAGGAGGACAACACACAGTGATATGCTGGTAAACCAGGTCTTAAAAAACAAAAACAGGCTCTTATCGGTAACTTTTGACAACTTACGACTCCCACCATAGCTTACTGTAAGCTACTAAAGTAATGTCAACTGGCTTTCAAAATTCCTGATAATTTAGGAATCATCTCTCACAAACTGGAACAAGTCAGCTGTAGCATGTGTGTGGAACACCCTACCATCACCCCCACATATTAACCACAGTAGAAACTCAAGAAAATCCACCTGTGCTTAAAATTCATCTGTATTTTTCTCTGCTAAAGAGCTATGAGCTACGGGGAAAGGTTCTTACCATTGAATGGAATTCAAGTCTATCTCACACAAGAGATTATGTTTGTTTATTTGCCTGTTTATTTATTTATACTTTCTTTGAGAAAGGATTTAAAGTGGATTACCTAAATATTTTCAATATAAAAATAGATAAAATTGAATCTAGAGTAAGTAGATGAAGAAAGCAGGACAAAGAGAAAATAAAAGTTTTAATAATAATAGAGAGAAAATGAAATCAGGATTGAGTTTAGCACACAAACTCATATTATAAAGGCCTTCCAGGCCATTCAGAGCACATGCAGAAGAAGTTCACTAGATACCCAATAATGGGCCATTCACAGGAGTTGCTATGTCCAACTTCCAGTGGATCTGGCCATCTGTGCAGAATGAGGTGGCAACCGAACCTCAATGGGTCAGTTTGAACACTCATATTATAACCAGGACTTCTCTGGAAACTTGGTGAATGGGTCTAGTGTCCCACTTCCTGCCTGCAGAAGCACTTGGCAGTCTAATGATCTCCCATTGCCCTGTCAATTTGTCAGAATTGCTGTTCTGGAGCAAACCCCAGCCTCCTGGAACACGCTCACTAGGGGCACTCACTGGATGGTCGATTCATCAGGCCCCCTCCAAGTCAGCCTGGCAGCTTCTAAGAGCTGCAATCCAGCTTTGTACAGACAGTGCTTGACAAGCAGAATAGTGGCCCATGTTTTCTCTTGCGGCCAATAAGCCACAAAGGCCAGGAAATCAACTCTTGGGACAGAGGTGAGCAGAAAGGCCAGAGAATAAGAGAATCACTCAAAAGGGCTATCTATCTTGGCTTCAGTGAGCTATTGTGATTGAATGCCTAGAATAGGAACTCTGGTAGGCTTTTCACACATTTGTGATGAAACTCTAATGAGAACCCCCACCTGGTTACCCAGGGCCCTTAGGGAGACCCCTGAGTATCCCCATCTTGCAGGGCTCTTTCCCTAAGTTGGGCCAGTTATCAGTGATGTGTTCCTGCCTGCTCAGTAATCAAATTAAAAAAGACAAGTAAGTATATAATATACCTGGCACGGGGCCTGGCATTGAGCGATGAGTTGAATGGTAGTCCCACTACCAGGTCTGCCAGACATTCCAGGTCCCCAAAGCTGTCAGTGGGTGCTTTATGGCAAAGTCTTCCTCTTTCTGGGTTCCTTCCTGAGTTAAAGCCCACTTCCCCAAGATTATGACCATAAGACTCCTAGTGCCTCTCAATCCCATGTCCCATACCCTATGCTCAGTCAGGCCTGGTACATATTGAGCTTGCCAAACTATCTGGGCTCTCTGCCTTCCTGCCTGGCTGCACTTTCAGAAACAATCTCTGAAGCTAGGACAGTTTCCTCAAGGGTCCTCATCCTATGCCAGGCCCATGCCACTTTCATGCCTTCTCTGAGTCTAAATCTATAGATAAGACCACCAGAGTGATACTTTTGGGGTAACTACATTAACTAATCAGGCATTGGTCCATCAGCCTTTGGGGTAAGAGCTCATGATGGGAGCAAATATCCAGATCCATGTGCTGAGATCGGTGGGAATTGGCGGGACTTCTCAGTGGTGCTTGCCCAGTCCTGAGAGAAAACTCCCCTACTCCTGCCTCCATCCAGCCACATTCCACCATAAATTTCCTATAAGCAGGCTGTCAAAGCTACCCAGGCCTCAGTTGTAAGGCCAAGATTCCCTTTGGAGGCAGCTTTGGTGTCGTGAGAAAAGCATAGGGCTTAGAATCAGCAACTCATGAGTTCAAAGGACAGTTCTTCTACTTACTAGGTGTGTGAACTAGCACAAGATAGTGTCTCTGAATTTCAGCTTCTTCATCTGTAAAATGGGAATAGTAAAAATACCTTCCTAGCTAGACTGAGTCAAGGTGTATGGAGAAAATATATATAAAATCCTTAATAAACTAAACCTCAAAGCAAAGATTATATATTTATTTATAGCTCATTTCCCAAAGAGGCTTTTTTAAAAAGCTGCCAAAGATTTATTAAAAAGAAAAAGTGATGTTAAGGAGGTTCTGGCTACCAGTAATGGGAAAGTGACATGACCAGACTAACTCTCTTATAGATGAAATTATAAAATCTAACCAAAATATGAAAAAGCACTGAAGAATGCCAAGAGCAGACAGAAACTGGAGTAGGGGCCAATCGTTGTACAACAGGAACTGTCCTGGTGAGATCTGTGATTTAGCAGACTTTGGCCTATGGCATTCCCCAATTCTTTCAGCTCACACTGGCAGAAAACTACAGTCTTACTACCCTGAGGTGCCAGAGATTAGAGTTCTGAGCAGTCAAAATGACTGGAAAGTTAGTGTGTTGGGGGGTGGGAGGGGGCAGTTCCTGAAGAGGAAAAAAAGGAACTGCAAGGAGGTGAGTGCAGAAATGTGCAAATAAACTCTGCTAAAAGCCATTGGTTGAATGCTGAGCTAGGCAAGTACAAAGAAGAATATAGCAGCTGAAGGTTGAAAGAACTGAGCATAGATGTCAACTGTTTACCCACCACAGGAAAGACAGCACTTGGAGTTTGAGTTCAGCCAAGTTAATTGCCTCCTAGGCTACAGAGTGCTGATACTCTTCAAATGAAGATAACGAAATACTGTATGTCTACAACAAATCATTCACAATGTCCAAATGTAATTAAAAATTACTAGACATGCGAAGTACCAGAAACATGTCACCTAAACTCCAGAGAAAAAGCAGGTTGTCCAAGAAATTCAATGAAAATTAGAACAAGATAGTTGATAGCATTGTTCAGATCTTCTATGTCCTTATTGCTTTTTTGATTGGCTCTATCAATTACCAAGAGAAGAGTGTAAAAATATGTAACTATTATAATGGATTTCTCTATTCCTCTGGGAATGGGAAGGGAGGGGTCTCTGCTTGGCTGTCCTAATGTCTTTGAGGAGGGTGATATGAGGTTAGTTCTTCAAGTGTTGGAACAACTGGGTTTAGCTGCCTCTGCAGAAACAAATTGTTGCTGCCTGGGTGAAGAAAGAGGCTGGGGTGACTCACAGGAAGCCCACAGGAAGGAGTAAGTTCCTTCTCTCTCCTCCTGTTTTGACAGAACCTCTCATGGACCACCTGGCAAAGCAGAAATGAGGCTTGCAGACTCCCACTGTCAGCATCACAAAGTAGAGCGGAAAAGGGACAGGTTTGGAGCTGAGATAAGATAGCTTCATATCTGGCCCAGATGGGCTATGGTATTGCCACCATCCATTGCTGGGATGGGTCCTCCAGGCAAATGACTTGATCTGGCACTTGGAAAGAGGGTTTCCTAGAACATCTGGGAGCCAATTGAATCAAAGGGTGAGTCCAAGTGAATGTGCCAGGGCAACATGGTGGAAAGCCAGGTTTGGTATTAAGACAAGAGGAACCATGCAGCTAGCAAATATGGGAGCATAGCAAGGCATGGTCATAGAAGTGAATAAATAAGAAGACACAGAAATTCACAGGGCCTAGATGTCTAAACTCTCTCTGAGATGGCTATACGCTGGTGGAAAGTTAAACGATGGAGTGCTACAAACTGGGACAAAGAGAGCAAAAGAATTTACCCACCCCAACATTATTTATCTATCAAACTGATTCTACATTTTAGAGTACAAGAGGCGTATAAATAAGTTCACGTATGTGTGTATGTATGCACACACTCATGTGTATCCCAGGAGGATTGCTCCAGAAAAATTTGTAACATTGATGCATGGACATTGTGATATGTATTTATTATGGCTGGTGACAAAAACTGGGTCTTAATGAAGAAAGTGATTGTTATTCATGATTTCCAAATGGTTACCTAGATCCAGAGGATTTGCATTAAACCAAGTCATGGTCCTTCCATGCTTGCTGGCCATGATGGATGGCAATGTCAAGTCCCATGAGATCTCTGAGCTCCCTTTTTTTTTCCTACTGGAATTAGGCATTTTTTCCTACTGTTTCTGCTCTGGGTTTCATTTCCACAAATCGTGCTGGTATGCTTGTATGGATTTGGTCTTCAATTTCTGACTTCTTTTAAAGGGCATTGTCAGCCCACAGTATAATTTCAAAAGCAGATATTATTCTGGCATCCAGAAAAAAAGAGAGAGAGAGAAAGCAGGTAGGTGACTTAGAATATGAATGCAAGATTTCACAGAATCATGGATTTTTCAAGATGGAAAGTACTTTAGGGATTACCGAGGCCAGTATTTTCAAATGCTGTTTTAAACAGAACTCTTCACATTAGGCTTTAGGAACTGGTAATAATTTCTTGAATGAATGAGTGAGACAGAATATATTGCAGAAGATTTTGCAGATAGAAGAAACTATGAGATCAAAGATGTAGGAGGGATAACATTGTCCCCGGTTTCCTGGAATTCAACATTATTAAAGCCCAAGTGCAAGGGTGGGCAAGGTGGGAGGTGACCTCATTTCCTGTTTCAACTTAATCCTATGGTTAATGGCTGGAGACAAATGACTGATTTCAAGCAAAGGAGATAAGGAGATGCATGATCAGATTTGAGTTTCAAATACATTACTCCAGAAGCTGTGAAAGGAAAGGAAAAAAAAAAAAAAAGGAATATTGCAACGTTCAAAATAAGAAAGCCGAAATCTACCCTAGAATAATGCAATTGGGAAATGTGGAAAAAGAAGGACAAATTCAAGAGACATTTAGGAGGTGGCCAGCTCAAGGTGACTGAAGGACATAAAGAGAAGATAAAGAGGGACACAGAACAGTCTGAGATGACCCCCTGGTCTCTAGCCTTCACTGCTGAGCTAATGATGGTCTTCACTGAACTGATGAGCACAGGAGAAGCAGGGGTACAGTGACCAGTTTTGGTTGCAGACACATTGAGTTAGGTTCAAGATATGAACACTGAAAACATAACTAAAAAATTAAATATCCAAGATAAAATCCTGGAGAATTTTTGGATGGGATGACAAGGGATTACTTTTAGAATACACTGATTCTAGAGGCAAGACTAAAAAGGGAAATCGGGTGTGGGTAGAACCAAGAATGACAACCTCAATTTCAGATAAATCCAGTATCAAAGCCAGCAGGGATTAATAAGAGAAGAGGCTAAGGAACTAGGGAATGTCCCAGGAGTTAGGACAAATTTCCACAGAATTGCATTAAAGGCTGAAACCTTTCTCTCATCCATTCCTCTTTCAGGGTCTTAAAGGCCTAACACTCCAGAACTATCAAGTCAAAAGATAAGTAGCAGGCCTCATGGAATATGAGCAAAGCACAGCTTTATCTACTTCAGTGCCTCTGCATTCTACTTTCAAGGAAGCATGTAACCATTAAACTTGAAAAGGGTGTCTCCTGCTCAGGGGCGATGGAACTGTGTGGGTAGTGACTTTGGCGAGCTGTCCAACCCCAGAAAAAGAGTGTGAATTACCACCCGCACACACAGAGTGGCTCTCCTCATCTGCCTGCCAAGGAAGGGATGGTTCTCAACCAAACCAGTCTGTGGCTGCCAAAAGCACTTGTGAGGGCCCGGTTTTCCAGCAGGAAACGTAACCTGAATTGGAAAACATGACTGTAAGCTGGAAAACAAACAGCTCAAAATATCTGTGTCCTGAAATGAACCGTAAGCCATCCTGTCTCCAGAACTGAATCCATTTAGCCAAAGGAGCGGAGGATGAGGGGAGCCAGAAGAAAGGAAGGAAGCACTAATTGATAGAAGGAAAGAAAGAAGGAAATGCAGAACAAAGGGAACGCTGAGTCTTTGCTACATGCCAGGATCTGTGCTGTGCACATTCATTTTCTTATGAAGCTTCTCAGCAATTTTATGACACATGGAGAAGCTGGAGCTTGTAAGCTTAATGAACTTGCCCATGGTCACATAATTAGAGTGCAGCAGAGCTTGAATTTGAACTCAGACTCAATGAGTTCAAAACTGACATTCTTTCATCAGATTATTCTGTACCCAGAAAGAAGGAAAGGGAGAAGTATTATTGGAGACTGCCTTAGAGAAGGCTTCCTGAGTGTCTACTAGGGCAAGAGAAAAAAGACTGTTTCCAAGTGGCCAACATCAGAGAATTCCTAGTGTCTCAGTTGGATTTATATAGAGAAATTACAAATCAGAATCCACTCGACAGCAATGGGTATGGTTTGGGGGTTCTGATATAGGAGCTAACGTTGCCCAGTTGAGCATATTTATATACGTACTTTCACATATTGTACTTCTACATAAAACCCTACAGGGTCAGAGAATTTAAGTATTTTATCAAATCACCCGACTGATAAATAACAGAATTAAGATTTAAATCCAGGTCTTCCAGCTCTTCATTCCAAGCAATTTTTCCTGTGCGCCAGCTGTCTACAACATGTGCTTACAACAAGGAGGTGTGAGATAAACACTGACCATCAATTTGTCAATTCTAGCTGCCGGGATATTTGAGTGACCACTAAATAACCATTGGTGGCTTCACAGAAAGGCTCAGGAGGATCAGCTAGTGTCAATGAGGAAATGGTTATTAGCATATTTAAAAAACTAGAACAATATCCAAATGAAAACAATCATTATAATTTTAATAATGGATTCTCTTTGCTCGGTACCTAAAGCCATAGTTATTAGTTCAAAGGTAACAGTTGGAAAATACCACAAAAATATGCTCTTTAGTAATTCATTTAAGAAGCTACTGCCTTTTCTAAAGCCTATTGTAAACGTTAAGTGACTTGTCCAAGGTCACACAGAAGATGGTGAAGAAGAAATACAAACCCAAGTCATTGATCTCCAGCGACTACAATTTAAACCACAATTGTGCCTCTCTTTAAAAGTACACAACGATCCAATGAAATAGGCAACATCAGTGTCTCCATTTTAGAAGTAAGGCAATAAGTTATGTTCCTTGTGCAAAGGACCCACAGCCAGTAAGCAGTGGAGCTAAGATTTGCATTCAGGTGGTCTGACCCCACAGTTGGTGGAATGAACCATGATGCTACAGGTGCTACCCTATATGGAAGATAAAGGGAAGTCAGAAAAATGTATAATTTGTAAAACAATAGAGAATTAAGAGATGTTAACACGACAATCTTCAATTATGTAGCCTCAGACCCATCCCTCTTGTCCAACTCCACGGAGAATTTAATTCAGGGCCAACATGTCTCCCCTAGATTGCCTCTTAAATTATCTCCCGTTCTTCAGTCTTTCCCTTTACAACACATCCCCCACTCTAATGTAATCGATTCTGACTTATGGCAACCCCGTGTGTGTCACAGCAGAACTGTGCTCCAAAGGGCTTTCCATAGCTGAGTTTTTAGTAGATAGCCAGGACTTTCTTCCAAGGTGTCTCTGATTGGACTCAAACCTCCAACATTTCTGTTAGCAGTGTTAACTGTTTGCACCACCCAGGGACTCCCCCCATACTGCTATGGGAAAAATCTTTTAGAAACATGGACTTGATCATGTGACTCTCCCCCAATGGAAAACCCTCACTTCTTCCCCATTTTCTTTAGGAAAAAGTTCACAGATTCTAGCAAGATGTTCCTAGCCCTCTACTCTACCGTGTGACTACTTCTCAGGTCTCACGCCATGCTGTTTCCTGCTACCCCTCACAGTTTCTGCTCCTGTGGCACCATATTGCTTCCAGTTCTGAGGTTATGCAGTGCTGCTTCCTGACTCTGTGTCTGTGCTCATGATGCTCTCTCTCTGGCTTGAATGTTTTCTCCCTGCTTATGTATGTCTGAGAAAATTTCCAGTCAAGATCCTACTTCTTTGAGATGTTCTCTCCCTCTCTCTCTTCCACTACCCTGCGGAGACCATCAGGCCCTCTTTGGGACTGCTTCTGTACTCAGTGTATATGTCTGTCATTTTGCATGGTGCTTATGACTTCTTAACCAAACCGGGGCATCTTTAGGGTAGAGGCCCTGCATTAATCATCTTTGAGTCCTCAGAGCCTGGCATAGGGCCTCGATAACTGTTTGTCAAAGTGAATTTAGCTGACTTCTCAGTTTCTTCCTTACCAGTCCTCAATCAGGATAATAAAGTGCCCTCTAGAGCTGAGAAAATGTGTTTTCCTTTACTGCCTCCCTCCCTCCTCCCTGTCTCTCTCCCCTCCTCTTCCCTCCCCTCTTATGTACTCTGAAAAGACAAGAAAGAAGGAGGCTGGACAAAAAAAGTAAACTAGAAAGCCCCATCCAAATCCCAGTTTGTATTCTCTTCTGTGTCTGTGAAGGAGACAGTGAGTCAGAAAAGTAGAGAGAAAGGGGAGAGGGGAGAGGGTGGAGGGCATGCAGCTGGCGGTGGGTAGAATTGTCCCTACTGGGCAGCAGCTCACACTGTGTTTAATGGCAAGCCTGCTTTGGGGGACAACGGGGATGGGGAGCAATATATTGACTGCTGTGTGTACCAATTTCAAATTGCTAGCTATACCCTTAGCTAACACTAGTGTTTCATGTTGCAAACCCAGTGTTACCACATGAAATAGTCAGCAAGTACACCTCTGCCAGAGATGGAGTAATTTGTTATCACCTGGAGAACCTGACACAGTTAGCTCACAGAGATGCTTTTACTCAGATGCACAGCCTTTCTCAGATTAACCATGACAGTCCCAGGTCTCCCTGGTGACATATCCTCTGAGCAACGGCCCCTTGGCTAGTGTCGTTGTGTTTTTGAAGGGGGGTCCTCTATCTGCTGTCCAAACAGTTTCTGACTTTCCCATCTTAGCTGTTACACGTTAATGAGGTAGGAGGGGAATTTGGAGAAGGGTGGGAGTCAGAGAAGGGTGGGAGTCGGAAAAGGCAGGCTTCTCTCTTTGGTCTTGTCTCCCTCCAATCCATCCTCCATACAAATGGCGGTGTGTTTTGCTACAACTCCACTCTAAGCATGTCCTCCTGTTTAAATGCTCTCCGTGGCCCCTCCTGCACTCAGGATGAAGTTCCAGCTTCTTAGCCCGGCGTGCAAGCCTGTATGTAGTCTGGCCTCTGCTTACTTGTCCACTGGGAAGTCTTGTCTCAGATTTTTGGATCCCCTAACACCAAACTCTTTGTCAGTCTCTGCAAGTATTGTTTTTGTTTCCATGTCTTTGCTCAGCGGTTTCTTCTGCCTGGAGTGCCCTTTCCTGCACCTCTCACCTCTCACCCACTTTGCTTAGCAAACTGCTCCTGATAATTTAAGGCTGAGCTAAAGCATCAACTCTTCCAACTTCCTCTAATTCTCTGAATTAATTAATTCCCTCCAGGATCCCATAGTCCTTTTAAATTTCTCCCCCATGTGTTAGAGTCATCTGGGGAAGCAGTAGAGTATAGGGGTTAAGAGCAGGGGCAGTGCCTTGGGAGTGGAAAGAGTAGTCTGCCTGGGCATAGGCAATAAGGGGTGCAATCTGTGTAGAGAACGTAAAAACAATTGAAGAAAGAAGAAGACTAAAAGCTTTTACATGCCTGCAATTCTAAACAATATTAGTGATAAATTATGCCTGCCCACCTCCCCACTGGGCAAGTTGCTCCCACTCCCATCCCTGGTTGATAGTGCAGGGTCTGGAGTCAGATATACTAAGTTCCATCATTTCATAGCTGTGTGGCCTTGGGCAAGTTGCTCATTTTTCTGTGCCTTAGTTCCCTCTTCTGTAAAACAGGGACAAGGAAAATACCTGCCTGGGTAGTTTGTATGATGAATGCATGAGATAATGTATGTAAAGCACTTAGAACAGTAACTGGGTCTAGTCAACCATTCCATTAGTGGTAACCACTACTGCTGGTGAGTCTGTCTTGCTCCCGTAAGTTAAAGCTCCCTCACTAGCTTAAAGCTCTTTGAGAATCTATCTTACTCACTATTGTATCCACTCTGCCTAGCATAATAAGCAGTTGTTCAATGAGTAAATGGGTATTCATCTCCATGTGCCAAGTGCATTGCAGAGTATATGAATTGGAAATAGGCGCTCAGTAAATGTTTGCTGAATGAATGGGCAGTTGAAAGAAAGGACAGCTCATAACAGAAACTTGTAAGAGGAATTGGAAGTAATCTTGAAGAAACACAGAAAAGGAAGAGAGGACAAAGAGAAAGCCAACGGTGAGAGTAAGAGAAATATCAAGGTTTACCTTTCCTTAAACTATTCCAGAAGGTGGAGACTAATAAAATGTAGATCTATGAAAACTGAAAAGTTATGCCAGTCAACTGCACAGCTTGTGGGCCCTAGAGGAGGGAAGAAGAGGAAAATCCATCACATCACAGACTCCAGAAAAATGGCAGCAGCAAAAGGGAATTCAAGGCGAAGAATTTATGACTCTTAGACCCACGTTAAGATCAGAAAAATAGCTGTGAAGAGAGAAGTGGTGGACTGCAGGTTTCTTACCCAGGCCCTGTGTTAATGTCAGATGCTTTCATTTTGGTTGACTAAGCTCATTACTATAATCATTTGTACATACTGCTTGTAAAATATATGACTAAGATATGATCAGCATATGGATTACTGTCAGATTTTCCAGGGTGTGATACCTACTAAACCCAGTTAGATATTCATAAAATTCTAAATGGTAGTCATCAACAAGAGAGATGGAGATTTATGCATTCAAAACCAACTCATAGCAACATTTAGAATTGCCCTCCAAAATACCACCTCATTAGTGATTAGCCTTAATAGGTAAGAAGAATGGGCCACGTCTGGGTTCTGGGAAGACTTTGATAGATCATATATTATGGCCAGGATACCAAAGGACCATAATAGATTGGATTTAAACCAACAAAACAAGATCTAGTGTAAAGAGTCCAAAGTTGGTTGACATTCATACTAAATGGAAAAAAGCCTACCCAGGCAGTCACAATTTCAACTGTGATCCTGGTGTTTCCACCCACTGGTCCAAAATCTGTACTCTGGAGCCAAGAGAAATAATTTATTTCTTGTACATCACAGCCCACCAGCTGCTGCCAACTCAACCCTCTAAGGCTTATCTTTTCCAGAGGTAAATATCCCCAGTTTCTTCAGTTAGTCCCCACATAACATAAATTTCTGTCACTTATTGCAATTTGATTCAGAAAAGATGCAGCTTCTGAGATGTGTTGGACTGATACAAGCTCCTTCCAGCATTATCCAAATGCCCCATAACTAAAATATCAGGAATCATATAGTATATCTTTCCTAATCACTCATTCAATGAGATATTTTCATCCATAAAACTTTTATTTGAACCCCTCCTGCTTAATGGAAGGTCAATACCTCCCAAAGCACTTATTGGAAAGAATGGACAGATGAACTATTTGTTCTTCTGCTGTTACAGAGAGATCAAAATAATAGTGGATTTAACAAGATAGTGTTTTACTTTTCTGGGTAGGTAGTCCAAGTCTGGGAAACCCTGGTAGCGTAGTGGTTAAGAGCTACGGCTGCTAACCAAAAGGTCGGTAATTCGAATCCACCAGGTGCTCCTTGGAAACTCTATGGGGCAGTTCTGCTCTGTCCTATAGGGTTGCTATGAGTCGGAATCAACTCGATGGCAGTCTGATATGGCAGCTCTGCAGTTATTAGGGACCCCAGCTCTATCTATCGTTTGTTCTGCTGTTTTCAAAATGCAGCTTCCATCTCATGGCCTGTGGCGCTTCCAGTTTCTATCATCATATGCATCTATATTGTTGCTAGCAAGAAAGAAGAAATGGAAAGAAGGGAGCCACATCTCTTTCTTTTCAGATCTCAGTCAGAAATTGCACACTCTATTCCTGCCCAATTTCAGTTGACCAGAACTCAGTTACATTCTACGAATGACTAAAAGGGAACCTATATTCTAGGTCTCCATAGGTTTATCCGCCAAAAAAAGCAAGACTCTACTACAATGAAAAAGGACGGTGGATATTGGGGGACAACTGGCAGCTTTTGCCATACATGGTTCAAAACTCTGCCTCAAATATAGGTAAAATTTGCCCCTCCGTCATTTTTGCAACTGAAAAATAACTTATTCTTTGGAGATAAAGTAAACAAATTTATCCTCTCCAAAATATTAAATCCAACTGTAATGGAGCTTACCTTTATTAAATCTTTATTTTGCCAAGAAAAACAAGCTCCATTTCTTTGCTGTTTTCTGCACTGTGGTTCTTGCATATTTCTGCATTCTCCTCACATTCCTCTTGTCTCTTTTTACCAATGTTTCTCTCGTTGGTTCAGAATTCTTGTTCTATATATCTAAGATCACACTGCAGTTTTAGCAATCATATTCCATATTTCACAAACATGTATTGATTTCTGATATTTTCCAGAAACTGTGCTCAGCATTGGTGATAACTCAGAGAAGACATAGTTTTAAACCAAAAGGGGCTTACAGTCTATTATCACATTAGACTATACACTGAATCCTCCTGGATATTTTTCACAAGAGCAACAATTAAGTCATGCCTAAACCATTCAGTGAATTTGTCATTTAATTGTGGGAATCGATGTTCAGTTCTGTTGTATCTCATCTTGGTGATCAACCCCATTATGCCATCATTTGGAAACTTGATCCTGCCCATTCATACCATGCCATCCATTTTGGAAAAAAAATTTTTTTTTTTGTTTTTTGCTCTGAGGTATCACTGATATAAGTGATTTTCTGGGACCTAGGTGTAATTCTAACACCCATTGCTTAGGTGACAGTAGAAGAAAAAAATCATATTTGTTTTTCAAAATCAAAATTTTATTTATTTTCTATTTGCATTTCTCCTTTTTTTTTCTTTTTTGGTCTTTTGTTAAAGATGCTGTGAAATGATCCTGACAGCACGAATGGCTGTGCAGGTAACCAGCCAATGCCAGCTGAATGCAGCCCAGAAGGCCCTTAAGCCCAGTGACAAGCTGGTGCCAGTGATATTCCACATTAGTTACTGGTAATGTTGGCACAATTCTAAAAATTATGTGAATTCATCGTGTTTTGTGAGTTTAATCCTCATCAACAGAGGCACCCTCCATGCTCCACCTCCTCTGCTGCAAACAAATGCAAATGAATGTGATTTATAGCTTGGGTAGTTTTCAAATTCTCAAAAAAAAAAAAAAAAAAATACGCTTCCCCTGCTCTTGGACCATGAGTGAGGAGCCAACCAGAAGTTGAAGAAATTCTTATCCTAAGACCTTCATGTCAGCCATCAGGCCACCTCTTTTCAATCAGAATCTCAAGCTTGCAGAGTAAAAGCTAAATGTAAGTTTCATTTCACTGCCCCCACTTCTTGGATTATCACAATCACATAATCATTCCCTGCCTGTATCTTCCATAGGACAAAGGAAAGGAAATGGTTAAACATAACTCCTCAAACATGCCCACTTCCCCACAGGATAATTTAATGGTAATATATAGAAAGACTCATACTATGAGTAGGAATCAACTTGATAGCAATGAGTTTTGATACAGAAAAAATGACGGTAATCATGATTGTTAACAATGGGATAATCCCTTGTGAATTTAGAGTCCCATCTGTAAATTGGTCCCTCCTTCCCCTAAAAAAAGTAAACAAGCATAAAAATAGTTCCTTTCATTAGTTTCCTTTGAGCAAAACATAGAACACAACAGGAGGATTATAAACTATGAGTGGAGAGAAAGGAAGAGAGAGAGAAAATGCCACAGGGCTAGACAAGTAAAGGGAGAATCCATTCCCCCACTAATAGGAGAATGGGAAAGACACTTGGCAGAGAGCATTCAGGCAAAAGTACATCCTTTCACTACAGCTAATAAAAGCTCTGCATTTCATGTGACCTTTGAGCAGTAAGAGACATAGAGAGTGAAAAGTTCCTGCAAATAGAAATAAATGCCTCATAGAAGGAAGGTACATACCAGAGCAGACCTGCTTGGGGCAACCACAGTTGAGGACACACAATATATTTAATAGTAGCCTGCAGCCAACCCCGTGTCCCTTGGGGCCACACCCATCAGCATCAGGATAACTCATTCATATTGAACACCTACTACATGCCAGACCTGTGCAATAAAACCAGCCATCCATCCTGGACCACAGCAGTGACAATTCTCTTTGCTGGCCATGTTGATGAATGCTGTATTAGATTCCCAAGGCTGCTATAACAAAGTACCACACAATTGGTGGCTTAAAACAACAGAAATTTATTCTCTAACAGTTCTGGAAGCCAGAATTCTGAAATTAAGGTGTCAGTAGGGCCACGTTCCTCCTGAAGCCTATAGAGAAGAATCTTTTCTTGCCTCTTCCAGCTTCTGGCAGTTGCTGGCAATCCTTGGCATTCCTTGGCTTGGATTATGCCCATCTATGTCTCCATTCTATCTCTCCATCATCACATGACATTCTCCCTGTGTATCTCTGTGTTCCTATATCTCCACATGGCCCTCTTAAAAGAACACCAGTCATTGGATTTAGGGCCCACCTTAATTCAGCATGACTTCATTTTAACTTGATTTTATCTACAAATACCCTATTTCCAAATAAGGTCACAATCACAAGTACCAGGAGTTAGGACCTGAACACATCTTTTTGGGGAACATACTTCAACCCACAACAGATGCCCAAAAAAGCAACTGAGACTCATTCCCAAGGTAGACAGATATTTAAGGAACACTGCTTTGTTAGAGCATGTTCGGGCAGAATGTCTGCTGGTTACATTCACATAATATTGCTGCTCACTTTTTTTTCTTTTTTTAATTCTCCAAAGCATATTCATGAAAGGAATTCCTGTCTATGAAAGGAAGAATAGAAATTAGGAAATAAGATTTATGGAATTATTTCTCCATGGCTGGAGGTTTCTAGTAGCAACAAAAAATGTGCAGCAAAAATGAAACTGGATTAGGATTCATGAGACATCTGAGATTTCACCTATTACTAAATGAGATACTTTACACAAAGCCTAGCATGTTGCCTGGAGAAGAGTTATTGCTTAAGATACTGTAGCTCTTGTTTTTGTCATAGCAAAAGTCATCAATATTATTACTAATGTTATTGTTATGATTACTGTTCTATATGATTTGTGAGGCCATTGCATTTCCATAATTTTGAAATTGTCCCTATTATATAAAGTCTCATTTTCCAGGGATGGATTGGAGAAGAGGAAAGAAGAGAATCCTTCTTCATGAACAAAAGCATATAGAAAAAATACACAGAAAAGTAGATGAAACCATTAGAATGAATGCTTGGGAAAGTCAGCAATCTTTTACACCCAAGTTCATAGAAGTAACCTAAGATATCACCATCCATGGGCTGGGATCACATCACCCATTAAAGGACACAGACTGTGAACTCCAGAATGACCTAGGGGTTGGCACCTGAATCAAGAAAGTAGAAAGAGAGTCAGTGTAGGTGGGTGGAGGAAATATGCCAGCTTCAAGCTTGTTATATCCTTCAGGCTCGCTAACCTAAAGTCAGCTTAGTTGCAAACATAAAAAAAAAAAAATTATATCTGGAATAAGCAGAAAGAATGATATTACAGGGTATTATATAGCTCATAAAATTACTGCATGACCAGGGCAATAAAACTGAATGCTACCCAGCCTGGAACAACATGGCCAGGAGAAACGTGGAACCACCCCACTGCTGCTGTTACCTGCTGCTCAGCAGCTGTGACACAAAAACCCATAAAACCTGTTGTCGTCAAGTCAATTCTGATGCACAGCAACCCTACAGGGCAGAGTAGAACTGCCCTATAGGGTCCTAGGGTTCTGGCGAATTCAAACTGCCAAACTTTGGTTAGCAGCCGAGCTCTTAACCACTGCACCACCAAGGCTCCAAGAGCTTGAAAGTAGAACCTCCACCACAACTGCCCCAGGGGAACTAAAAGCTTCTGCATTTAGGAATGATCTCACAGAGGGCTGTTCGCTCTTCTCCAAGTCTCCCACAACTGTACCTTCTTAGTATAATCTAGGTTAACCTGTGGTGTTTTAGCTGTTGGGGAATCTCATAAATGCAGCTTTTAGCTTTCTAGCCCCAGTGCTGCAGAATGGTATGAAAGGAAGGTACTAGAAGCTGGTGTTGAGTAAACTAATCTGTAGCATCTACTACACTAACCTCAGATTTTGGAGTCTCCTTCTTAAGGCATCTGGTTAGTAAACCTGGGAATTCCTTGTCATGCCAAATGGCCTGGAACTGCTCCCGGACTGTGGAGCTACCTTAGAAAACCAGTGTTACCATAAACTTGATTGACAAAAATCCAGACAAAAGTATAGAAAGTTGTCATTTTCCTGAATTTAGGAAGTCTTAACACAGGCTCCCCTGGGTTTTTCAATAGCAGTTTCAAAAACTGCTCATGCATCTTGCTTTTTCACCAATGGAACTCTCAGGTTGGAGGATTAGATCTACATGGTTCTGACTCATAGCGACAACAGAACAAAACACTGCCTGGTCCCGTGCCATCCCCACAGTTGTTGCTATGTTTGAGCCATCGTTGTAGCCACTGTGTCAATACGTCTCAATCTTGACTAGTGCATCTCAAAACACGTCCTGCATATTTTGATCCTTATCAAAATCACTTACATGAAATATCCAGAATAGGCAAATGCATAAAAACTGAAGTTTATTCGTGATTACCAAGGGTGAGTGGGAGAGGAAAATGGAGGGTATTGTTAAAGGGGCACTGAGTTTCCATTAAAAACCAACCAAACCAAACCCATTGCCAAAGAGTCAATTCCAACTTGTAGCAACCCTATAGGACAGAGCAGAACTGCCACATAGGGTTTCCAAGGAACGCCTGGTAAATTCGAACTGCTGACCTTTTGGTTAACAGCCATAGCTCTTAATAACTACTATGCCACCAGGGTTTCCGAATAAGGGTGATAAAAAAATTGGAAATGGGTAGTGGTGATGTTGCATAAAATGGGGAACTTAATTAATGCCACTGAATTGTACATGTAAAAATAATTGAAATGGCTAATGTTTTGTTATGCACACTTCACCACACACAAAAAAAATTTAATCTTCCCAACAACCTTATAAAAAAAATTAACGTAGAGTGTTTGTTAGAATGAAGATTCCTGGGTCCCACCCCATACTCTGAAGCAGGTTCTATGTATAAGCAGAATCTAGTTGGAGAGCCATTGATTTAGATTATGGTACAAGCTCCCATATCCATAGAACTTAATCTCAGAGTATAATGGAAACCCCCAGTTATCCCTGCAGAGATTCACCATCCATAGAACTTAATCTCAGAGTATAATGGAAACCCCCAGTTATTCCTGCAGAGATTCACCTTCAGGAGCTTAGAATTCGAGTCTAAAAGTTGTGAAGTAGGAAGGAAGTTGGAAACTCCTTCATGGCCTTGTGAATTTGAGGGCCACAAAAGAGCTAAGGTTGAAAATATACTGAGACGCAGTGAAAAAAAAAAAAAAGTGGATTTTGCTTCATTAGCACATTGCTATAACCTATGTACTGAAAGTATATAAATCAAAATTGCTAATCCAAATATTTGCGACAGAATCCCTTGCTCAGTCTCAATAATAAGGTTGTGGGCCTGGAAAACTGTTTACAGGTGTCTCCAAGGAGATGGCATTAAGACATTTACACACGGTATACCCTGTGTTATATGCAAGTTAGCAGCTATGCTGCATTTTCCTATACATGTTTTTAACCCCAGAGAAAGCATATGGAAGCATTTCCACATGGCGAATTATATGGAAACTAGGGAGAACAAGAAAGATTTGAAAACACTGCCAGTTTAAGTGTTCCTTTTTAAATTCTATTAGGAGACCTAAATCAACCCGTGTTCAACTAAAATCAACATTCATTGAAATTCTACTATGTGCCAAACTCTTTCTAGATGTTTTCTTACATGTTACCTCATTTAATTTTAAAACATTTTTATGAGGTAAGTATTTTTCATTCTGTTTTACAGTTGAGAAAACTGAAGTCCCCAGAGACTAAGTAACATACCTCTGAGTGAGGAGGCAAGAAAGCCAGGCCCTTCTAATGCCAAATCCAGTGCTCTTTCCTCTCTACCAGAGTCTACCTAAGAAGGAAAAATATTCCCTAATTAATACTAACAACCCACTACATCTTATAGCAAAATCCATTTTTACTAAGGACTGTATCTCATTTTACCCTATCGATAATTCTCAAGGCCTGGCAAAGAATAAAAATCACAATTTCACGATAGAAAAACTGAGGATTTAATAGGTTCAAAGATTTCCAAAGCCACGAAGCTCATAGCAGCAAAGCCAGCACTTGGACTCTGTTCTTCTGATTCTAGAGATGTGTTCTGTTTACCACCTCAGAATTTAAGAAAGGGGAATTAACATTAATGTGTACCTTCTATATGATAGACATTTCTATATGCCAGGCATTTTATATACATGAGTCCTAATTCTCACCAGCACCCTGCAAACTAGGAAATATCCCCATTTTATAGATATATAAACAGTGATTTAAGAGATTGGAGATAAAGAGTGCTAGAACTCTCTCAAACTCAGATATATAAGAATTATATATCATACACACACATCACACATCTGCACATATGTATACACTGTCATTTAAAGTGGGACAGATTGTGATAAAGTACAAATAGTTCTTACCAGAACTTCCTATTTGGAAACTCCTAGTTCTGATTACAAAACTTTTCTAAATCACTACACTTAAGTATCAAAGCAGAGGAAGCAAATGTAGACAAGAATCATCTAATAGGCTGTATGTAGTCAAGATTGTACTTGAAGAAAGAAACTGATTGGCTCATTCTAAAAGCACTTCACTGCACCTCTGAATGTCCACTGCCAGGATAACTTCAAATAACTCTGAGCTTCATTCTTGGAGGAAACCCTGGTGGCGTAATGGCTAAGTGCTATGGCTGCTAACCAAAAGGCCTGCAGTTCAAATCCACCAGGTGCTCCTTGGAAACTCTATGGGGCAGTTCTACTCTGTCCTATAGGGTCCCTATGAGTCAGAATCAACTTGACAGCAATGGGTTCATTCTTGGATCAAGTTATGAACGGATGTGGAAAGTCAATGAGGTCTCAGAATAGTTGTAAATGGATAGAAAATTGTGTACGTAAAAGAACTTGTGCTGAATGAGACCAGCATGCCAACCAGTACTTTCACTCTAACAAGCACAACTGCTATAAAACATGTGAGATTTTACCTAGGAGAAGGAGCAGTATTTTCTCTGTTAACCAATAGCTCAGCATGTAAGAATAATAATCATTGAGGCTTATGCGTGTTTTTTACAGCTTACAAAACATTTTCACACAAATAACTCATTTGATTTTCAGATTATGAAACATTTTAATTCCATTATCTGGCCCATAGTAGGCCTTAAATAAATGCTTATTGCAATGAACTAAATTGAATAGCTAAAATTGTTATCATTTTTAAACACGTGAGAAAATGGAGTCTCCAGAAGACTAAGTGATTTGCCTGGAATAGAATATAAGCTTTTACATGTTATGTAAGTTCTTTCACTATTTTGTGAGTCTTTTAGAAACTATATGAGCCTATGCTGTTATCAAGGAGTAACATTAGACCGTATAATATGCATCCAGGCTGGGTATTTATCTATTATGCTTTTCCATCTTAGTCAGAAAACCTGTATGTGATTAATTTTAGATTTCAGAATAGAACCATTGAAGAATTTAATTCTAGAGTTTTTAGTGATCCATATGTTTGAATCAGTGTGTTTTGGTCAAGCATCCTTTACCTTACAGCCCAGGTTTTCGTAATTAAATGAGGTCAAATGACGAAACTTAAGCAAACTTAAAAGCATTGCATTAATGTTAGCTACTATCGGTGAACTATATTTCTGTTATGTAGAAGACACTAAAGGAAAAGGAAATGTAACAGAAAAACAAATCAAACAACTGTCAGCAAAAAAATGTATTATTGCTTATCTTGGACATAAAATTTAATGACAAATATAATTGGTGATAAAAAAAAATTTTTTTAAACCAAACCCATTGCCATTGAGTCAATTCCAACTCATAGCAACCCTATTCATTTATACATATACATACTTAACGGAAACCCTGGTGTCATAGTGGTTAATCACTACAGCTGCTAACCAAAAAGTCAGTAGTTCGAATCCACCAGGCATTCCTTGGAAACTCTATGGGGCAGTTCTACTCTGTCCTATAGGGTCGCTATGAGTCGGAATCGACTCGATGGCAATGGTTTTTTTTTTTTTTTTAATAGGACTCAACATTGTAGTTGACTACTACTCTGAGTCCTATAAAAAAAAAAATGAATTGACTCAACAGCAATGGGCTTTGGTTTTATATTCATTTACCTAAACTTTTCTATGAGTTTCAAAGAGGACCAGTGATTGGATCCAGGATGGCAACCCTAATGTTACTTCTTTAAAATTGTTTTATTGATGCAATTACTTGTAACATTTGCTTCCATTTAGTAATTTCTCAATCATTCTCTATTCTGCCCCTCTGTTTAAGAACCATTAAGTTATTAAAATCAACAGAACAAAGAGACTTCTTCTGATGTTACATTGCTGTCTTCTTTCTGAAATCACTTTAAAACAAGAAGCATGAACAACAAAATGCACAGAATGCAAAATCTTTCCTTGGCAAAAACTAAGAAACATATCTAATCTCAAATCATTGTACATGATTAAGTGATGTCAAGATGTGGGATAAGCCCAAGAAAAGAAGCCTATAGCTACAGATCATAAACATGTTAAAAAAAAACAATCACCAAAACAGATGGTAAACTATGAGAAGTAAAAACAATAATCACCATCTTTGGAAAAAAAAAAATAGGAATGTGGTGATCAGGCAACACGGAGTAGCAAGAAATAATCAAGGAAACAGGCACACTGAAATTTCAAAATATCCAGAAAATAATAATAATGATAATTCTGCATTTAAGAATTTATTGAATAAACTTACAATACTTAGGGGAAAATTCAAAGCCTTAAATACCAATTGAGAAGACAGACTGAAATAAAGTGAATTATGGACACAACTCAAGAAGTTACTAAAAGAAAAACAATATAACCTAAGGGAAGTAGAGGGAAGAAAATATTACAGATTAAAGCAGATTCATAAAGTAAAACAGTAAAATGAGAAATACTACTTCTTTGAAGAAAAAGCAGTTAAAAAGAGAAGATGAACCTAAAATAAGCAAAGAGAATGAATCAATTTTAAAACTTCCCACATAGAACATCCCAGGCTCAGATGACTACTGATGATTTCTACCAAATATTTACAATACAACTAGTATCAATTCTTCAAAAGCTCTTTCAAAAACATACGAGGAAACATTTCCTAATTCATTCTATGAGATCATTATTACCCTGAAACCAAAACTAGACAAAGACATCACCAGAAAATAAAAATGGCAGACCAATATTTCTTATGAATATAGATATAAAATTCCTCAACAAAACACTAGCAAACTGAATCCAGCAACATATCAAATGGATTATACACCATGACCAAGTGGGATCTATCTCAGAAATTCAAGGTTGGTTTAACATCTGAAACCAATTAATTCAATACTCCATTTCAACAGAATAAAAGACAAAAGCCACATGATGGTCTCAATAGAAACAGAAAAAGCATTTGACAAAACCCAACTCTCTTTCCTGATAAAACAGTCAACAAGCTAAGAATAGAAGGAAACTTACTCAACCTGATAAAGGAAATCTATGAAAACCCACAGCTAGCATCATACTTAATGGTGAAAGGCAGAATTCTTTTCCCTTAAGATCAAGACAAAGATATCCACCCAGGCCACTTAAAATCAACATTAAAGTGGAGGTTCTAACCAGGGCAATTAGGCAAGAAAAAGAAATAAAAGATATCCAGATTGGAAAGGGAGAGATAAAACTATCCCTATTTGAAGACAACATCACCTTACATACAGAGAATCCTAAGGAATCCACTAAAAAAAACTATTGAACTAAAAAATGAGTTCAGCAAGGTTGCAAGGTATAAGATCAATATGCAAAAATCAATTGTATTTCTATACACTAACAATGAATCATCTGAGAAAGAAATTAAGAAAACAATTCCACTTACATAACCATCAAAAAGAACGAAATATTTATGACAGGATTTAAGAAAAAAAGTGCAACACTTGTATTCTGAAAAGGACAAAACAGTTGAAAGAAAATAAAAACTTAAATAAAAGACATTCCATATATATGGACTGGAAATCTTAATATTGCATTAAGATGACAATAGTCTCCAAAGTGGTCTACATACTCAATACAATCTCTATCAAAATCCCAGCTGGTTTTTTATGTAGAAACTGATGAGCCGATCCTAAAATCCATATGGAAATTCAAGGGATCCAGAATAGCCAAAACAATCTTGAAAAGGAAGAACAACATTGGAGGGCTCACACCTCTCAATTTTAAAACTTATTTCATAGGTACAGTAATCAAGACAGTGTGATATTGGTACAAGGATGTTGTCATTGTTTTTGCTGTTGTTAGGTGGCATGGAGTCAGTTTCTACTCATAGGATCCCCATGGACACAGAGTAAAATGTTGCCCAGTCCTGTGCCATTCTCACACTCGTTGCTAAACTTGAGCCCATTGTTGCAGCCACTGTGTCAATCCATCTTGTTGAGGATCTTTCTCTTTTTTGCTGACTCTCTACCTGATGTCCTTCTCCAGAGATTGGTCCCCACTAATAACATGTCCAAAGTAAGTAAGACCAAATCTTGCCATCCTCCCTTCTGAGGAGCATTCTGGCTGTACTTCTTCCAAGACAAATTCATTCATTCTTCTGGAAGTCCATGGCATATTCAATATTCTTCACTGTCACCATAATTCTAATGCATCAATTCTTGTTCAGTCTTTCTTTTCCACTGTCCAGTTTTTGCATGCATATGAGGCGATTGAAAATATCATGACTTGGATCAGGTGCACCTTAGTCCTCAAAGTGACATCTTTGCTTTTTAACATTATAAAGAGATCTTTTGCAGATGTGCCCAATGCAATGTGTCGTTTGATTTCTTGACTGCTGCTTCCATGAGTGTTGATTGTGGATCCAAGTAAAATGAAATCTTTCACAATTTCAGTATTTTCTCCATTTATCATGATGTTGCTTATTAGTCCAGTTGTGAGAATTTTTGTTTTCTTTATGTTGAGGTGCAATCCATACTGAAGGCTGTGGTCTTTGATCTTCATCAGTGTTTCAAATCCTCTTCACTTTCAACAAGCAAGGTTGTGTCATCTGCATACCTCAGGCTGTTAATGAGTCTTCCTCCAATCCTGATGCCCCATTCTTCTTCATATAGTCCAGCATTTCAGATTATTTGCTCAGCATACAGAGTAAGTATGGTGAAAGGATACAACCCTGACACACATCTTTTCTGACATTAAACCACACCGTATCCCCTTGTTCTGTTCGAACAACTGCCTTTTGGTCTATGTACAAGTTCTGCATGAGCACAATTAAGTATAGACATACTAATCAGTGGAATATTTGAGCATCTAGAAATAAACCCATCTACATAGCTGAAGAACAAATCTGTCTTGGAAGAAGTATACCAGAATGCTCCTTAGAAGTGAGGATGGTGAAACTTCATCTTACATACTTTGGACATGTTATCAGGAGGGACAAGGCCCTGGAGAAGGATGTCATGCTTGGTAAAGTAGAGGGTCAGTGAAAAAGAAGACCCTCAACAAGATGGATTGACACAGTGGCTACACAATGGGCTCAAACATAGCAACAACTGTGAGGATGGCACAGGGCTAGGCAGTTTTTCATTCTGTTGTACACAGGATCGCTATGAGTTGAAGCCAACTCAACGGCACCTAACAACAACAACGTACAGTCAATTGATTTTGATAAGGATGCCAAGACAATTCCATGGGAATTAATAATCTTTTTAACAAATGATGCTGGAATAACTTAATATCAACACACAAAAGAATGAAGCTGTACCCTCTCATTAAACCATACACAAAAATTAATTGCTGACTTGAGGGACATACTGTATCCCAACTATTTTTTATGCCTCTGGAGTTCTTTGGAAAGGATGTAGCCCAATTTTAACACATTTAGACTCAAGGTGGGAGCCTTTTGAAATGGGTGAAACTCAAGAACCCTGCGTTGGAGCCTCATTTTTCTGTAGATTGAACACTGTCTTAGGTGATGCTTCCTGGATGTGTGAATTTTCTGAACTTTTGACAGGTTTGCCTTTATTTCTGTGAGATAAGCCTCCTCGCTATGTTTCCAAGTTACTATGTTCTCGTGAGAATGTACTTTTCATGAGAATAAGTTATTCCCAGGCTTCATTCAGTCATAGTGGCCATTTTCTCCCTGACACCCTTCATTGTCTCGAAATGTTGCAGGCTCCCTGCTTTTCTAGCTTTTAAACAGTAAATAATGCCTTTGCAAAAAGGAATAATGCATTGCAGTGATAATTTTCAAGAGACTCAAACTCCTATTTGTTATTCTTTCTCTGCATTCAACCTTTGGACCCAGTCATTGCTTCCATGTGTAGCAGATGGAATGCACCACTGTGAGCAGTTCTGCAGTATTCCAGGGCAGCTGTTTCTGCTTCTTAGCTGTTAATACTGCTTTTTTTATAATGAAGAATAAAGAGTAGTGGTAATTTTCCTAAGACTCAAATTCCTTCAGTTTTATTTGTTTGACCTGTCAGTACTGCTTTTGCAGTAATGAAGAATGCATTGTAGTGGTAATTTTCCTGGGATTAAAAGAAACGCTTGGCTTTATTTATTTGGGCTGTAAATACTACTTTTGCAGTAAGGAATAATGCATTGCACCATGTTTTGAAAAGTTTCAACGAAAAATAATAAAAAAGGCTAAGAAGGAGACTAGAGTAAAATGTACGTGCAGTCATTGCCAGGTGCCTTCATGTTTTACCTCAGATTGTGCAAATTTTCAAGAAATTAAAAAAAAAAAAAAGACTATATCATGGACTCATATACCCATTGCTGTCGAGTCAATTCCTACTCATAGTGACCCTATAGGACAGGGTAGAACTGCCCCATAGAGTTTCCAAGGAGCACCTGGCAGATTTGAACTGCCGACCTTTAGGTTAGCAGTCGTAGCACTTAAGCACTACGTCACCAGAGTTTCAATGGACTCATATAAGTAGGATTAACTATGCCCAGCATCTGCTGGGACATATGAGATCCCAGATAATGAGTATCAAAATCCACAACTCATAACAAAAATTCTGAATTGGTCCTTTATTAATCATGCCTTCCATTAGTGAAAACAAATATTATCAATACAAAATCTGAAGAAAATAAGAGGTCTTCAAATAGCTTTAACTCAAAATGGATCATAGACCTAAATGTTGAATTTCATCAGATGCTATTCTCTATTTTTATAACTTTTACTAAAATAGAAATCAATTGACATTTATATAACACAATGAGAGAGAGAGATAAACCATCAAACTTAAAAATAAAAGTATTCCAAAAAGGATTAGACAATGTTGACAGTTACCCAGAAAGTATGGCCCCCAGGCACCCTTTTAACTCAGTACTGAAATCACTCCTGAGGCTCACCCTTCAGCCAAAGATTAGACAGGCCCATAAAACACAACTAGACTACATGGGCACACCAGCCCAGGGGCAAGGACAAGAAAGCAGGAAAGGACAGGGAAGCTGGTGATAGGGGACTCAAGGTCGAGAAGGGGAGAGCATTGATATGTCATGGGGTTGGCAACCAATATCACAAAACAATATGTATATTAATTGTTTAGTGAGAAACGAATCTGCTCTGCAAACCTTCATCTAAATACAATAAAAAAGAAAGAAAATGTCAGATAAATACAACATTAATACCATGTCTTGTTCACACAACAAGTTAGTAATTACAATAGAAGAAAAGATATTATCTACAATAGAAAAAATAACCAAAAATATTTAGAAAAATGTGATGAAATACACTCATAATCTAGGAAACTTTAAAATTTACTGATGAACCCAAGAGAAGGTTTTAATAAACCCAAGAGAAGGTTTTAATGCATATCTCAGTGTTAGATGCAAAAACACAGTATCATGCAGATGTCCGTTTTCTCTAAACTTATCTATAAATTTTACCTGATCCCAATAAAAATATCAACAGTATTTTTTTAGCATTAGACAAACTGAATCTAAAGTACATGTGAGAAAATAAGCACTGAAGAATATATAAGAAAATTTTGAAAAAAAAGTAATGAGAAGGGCTAAACTTAACAGATATTAGAACATATTTGAAACTATAATTAAATGATTATGGTACTTGTGCATGAATAAAGACTAAAAATAGAAAAAAAACGCATAAAGGAGTTTAGTATATGATGAGGTGGTCATGTGGGGATATGATGGATTGTTCAATAAATAGTAACCTTCTAGAAAAAAATAGTCTTACCACATAAATATTTTATGAGGATCCCTACCACAAATAAATTACAGATAGATAAATGGTCTAAATATAAACCTGAAGCTACAAAATTCCAAAGAAAAAATTAACTTTTAAAAATATTCTTAAGAGTAAGGATATTCTTAACAGCATATAAAATCTAGAAACCGTAAAAGATTGCTATGCCTTTCAAATTTTTATGCATGGTAAATAAAAAATAAAGTTAAAAAACTGAGGGAAATACAAATACATAACCCAAAGAGCTAATTACATATATATGGATATATATGTATGTATGCACGTATGTATACATAAAGAGCTCCTGTAAATCAAGAAAATGATCTACAGTCTTACAGAAAAATTGGCAAAAGACATGAGAAAATTGCCCACAGAAGAGGAAATACAAAAACTTTAGACATTCTGAAGATGTTCAAACTCACAATAAAAGAAATGTAAATTAATTAGGTAGGTAATATTATGTTGGCTAAAATCTTTTTAAAATTCTATATTGTTTAAGGGATGAGAAAATAGGAAAACTCTCCTATTTTGCTGGTAGGAGTTTAAATTAGTACAAAGACAATTTGAAAACATCTATTAAAAAGACACAACGTTGAAGAATAAATTTCTATACTGAAAACTCCTAAAGACTCATGAGAGAAATTAAAGAAGACCTAAATAAATGAAGAGATAGACACGTTAGTAGGCTGGATGACTCAGTAGTCTTAAGATGTTAATTCTACCTAAACTGATCTATAAATTCAGCTCAACGATTTTTTTTTTTCCTTAACACTAACAGTTATATGAAAGAGCAAAGGACCTAGACTAACCAAAGCAATTTTGAAGAAAAAAAATAAAGTTGAAGAATTCAAACTACCTGATTTCAGGATTTACTATAAAGCTACAGAAATCAAGACAATGTAGTGTTGACACAAAACAGTCAAAGAGAAATGGAACAAAAGAGTCTCCAGAAACTGGCCCACTCATAAACGGACAATTGATTTTCCACAAAGATGCCAAAGCAATTCAATGAAAAGAGAAAGGCTTTTCAATAGTACTGGAGTGACTTAAAAAACAAACATGGAAAAACAGAACTTCAAAATCTACTTCACACCACACACAAAATTTAATTTGAGATAGATCTGGGGTGAATTACACAGTTGCATATGTTTATCAAAATTTATGAAATTGTATACTTAATATATATGCAGTTCACTGTGTATAAATTTTACAAATGAAGAAAAAATACACTTTGATCCAGCAATTCCATTTTTACACTATGCTACTATATTCTAAGGATGGGCTGCAACAATGGGCTCAAACAAGTGCAGTATTGGGAAGTATTTCATTCTCTTGCACACAGGGTCACTACACGTCAGAACTGACTCAATGGCTCCTAACAACAACAGTATATTCTAATGATACACTAGCGTAGCATAAAATGCAGTACCCATCGTAAAAAAATTGTAAACATTTTAAATATCCACCAATAGGGTGCTGTTTAAATAATTAATGTACATGATGGAACTGAATACTAGTATAGGGTCATTAATAAGAATGAAGCACCAGAGTTGATAGGAATGAGCTCCAAGATAGTGTTAAGTTGAAAAGTCAAGGTACTGAACAGTGTACATGATATGCTATCATTCATGTAAATAATAATAATAATAATACACAGAAGATATCTGTTGTTGTTGTTAGATGCCATCGAATCAGTTTCGACTCATAGTGACCCTATGTACCACAAAAGGAAACACTGCTCCAACCTGCGCCATGCTCACAACTGTTGTTATGCTCGAGCCCATTGTTGCAGCCACGGTGTCAATCCATGTTATTGAGGGTCTTCCTCTTTTCCTCTGACCCAGTACTTTACCAAGGATGATATCCTTCTCCAGGGACTGATCCCTCCTGACACGTCCAAAGTAACTAAGATGCAGTCTCACCATCCTTACTTCTAAGAAGCATTCTGATTGTACTTCTTCCAAGACAGGTTTCATTCTTTTGGCAGTCCATGGTATATTCAATATCCTTCACCAACACCACAATTCAAAGGCGTCAATTCTTCTTTGGTCTTCCTTGTTCATTGTCCAGCTTTCACATGCAAATGATGCAATTGAAAATACCAAGGCTTGGGTTAGGCACACCTTAATCTTCAAGGTGACATCTCTGCTTTTCAACACTTGAAAGAGGTCCTTTGCAGCTGATCTGTCCAATGCAATGTGTCATTTGTTTTCTTGACTGCTGGTTGTTGATTGTGGATCCGAGTAAAATGAACTCCTTGACAACTTCAGTCTTTTCTCTGCTCATCATGATGTTGTTTATTGGTCCAGTTGTGACAATTTGCTTTTCCTTTATATTGAGGTGTAATCCATATTGAAGGCTATGGTCCTTGATCTTCATCAGTAAGTGCTTCAAGTCCTCTTCAATTTCAGCAAGCATGGTTGTGTCATCTGCATAATGCGGCTCGTTAATGAGTCTTCCACCAATGCTGATGCCCTGTTCTTCTTCACAGAACCCAGCTTTTCGGGTTATTTGCTCAGCATACAGATTGCATACATATCATGAAAGGATATAACCCTGACACACACATTTCCTGACTTTAAAACACACAGCATCCCCTTGTTTTGTCCAAACAACTGCCTCTTGATCTATGTACAGGTTCCTCATGAGCACAATTAAGTGTTCTGGAATTCCCATTCATTGCAAAATTATCCATAATTTGTTACGATCCACACAGTCCAATGCCTTTGCATAGTGAATAAAACACAAGTAAACATCCTTCCGGTATTCTCTGCTTTCAGCCAGGATCCATCTAACATCAGCAATGATATCCCTGGTTCCACGTTCTCTTCTGAATCCAGCCTGAATTTCTGAGAGTTCCCTGTCGATATACTGCCGCAGCTGCTTTTGAATGATCTTCAGCAAAATTTTGCTTGTGTGTGATATTAATGATATTGTTCAATACTTCCCGCATTCGGTTGGACCACCTTTCTTGGACGTAGGCATAAACACGGATCTCATCCAGGCAGTTGGCCAGGTACCTGTCTTCCAAATTTCTCAGCATAGATGAGCGAGCACTTCCAGTGCTGCATCCATTGTTGAAACATCTCAATTGATATTCCATCAATTCCCGGAGCCTTGTTTTTCGCCAATGCCTTCAGTGCCACTTGGACTTTTTCCTTCAATACCATTGGTTCCTGATCATACGCCACCTCTTGAAATGGTTGAATATTGACAATTTCTTTTTGGTCTAATGACTCTGTGTATTCCTTCCATCTTCTTTTGATGCTTTCTGTGTCGTTTAATATTTTCCGGATAGAATCCTTCACTATTGCAACTCAAGCCTTGAATTTTTCTTAAGTTGTTTCAGCTGGAGAAATGCCAAGCATGTTCTTCCCTTTTGGTTTTCTATCTCCAGCTCTTTACACGTCATAATATTTTACTTTGTCTTCTTGGGCTGCCTTTTGGAATCTTTTGTTCAGTTCTTTTACTTCATCATTTCTTCCTTTTGCTTTAGCTGCTCAGCATTCAAGAGCAAGTTTCAGAGTCTTCTGACATCCATTTTGGTCTTTTCTTTCTTTCCTGTCTTTTTAATGACCTCTTGCTTTCTTCATGTATGATGTCCTTGATGTCATTCCACAACTCATCTGGTCTTTGGTCATTAGTGTTCGATGTGTCAAATCTATTCTTCAGATGGTCTCTAAATTCAGGTGGTATATACTCAAGTTTATACTTTGGCTCTCATGGACTTTTGCTAGTTTTCCTGAGTTTCAGCTTGAACTTGCATATGAGCAATTGATGGTCTGTTCCACAGTTGGCCCCTGGCCTTGTTCTGGTGGATGATATTGAGTTTTCCATCGTCTGTTTCCACAGATGTAGTTGATTTGATTCCTGTCTATTCCATCTGGCAGACACGTGAGGGAGAGGATATCTAGAAGGATACAAAAGAGACCGGTAACTGTTATTGCCTCCAGGGAAATTGGATGATTAGGGAATGTGGAATAGGAGAGCCTTACTTTTCAATGTACATCATTTCTTATCTTTTAATTATACACCATGCACATATGTAGCCTACTTTTTAAAGTAATGAGTTATTTAACTATGCTAAAAATAACTTTTTTACAAAATGAATGCACTTACATAGCTTTTGAAAACAATACTAAATGAAATCAGCATCAAACAAGAGGTCAAAACTAAATATTATGGATGTTCAGAGAGAAAGGGGTAACTTACGTACTGATGGGAAACCAAGGTCTTCCTTCAGAAAGGAGAGAAGATTGGTGTGAAATTTTGAAGCAAGGGTCATATTTTGACAGGAATAAAACAGAGCAGTTAGAGTCAGTCTTCACATAGAGAAAGCAGCATGGCAAATACAGAGTCATGAGAAATCTGGGACATGTTTGGAAAACAGAGGATAATAGAGGTTGTTTGAAAAGGTAAACAGGAGGCCTTAGCCTGATTACTGGAGGTTCATTCAAAACACTTTATTGATTTCATTATGACCCCAAATCTTGTTTCTTCTAAACATAGAGTGTTGGGTGCCCTTCTATCAAAGAAACAAAACCAAGGGATATGGGGGGAAAGAAAACAAGAAAGGAAAATAGGAAGAAGTGAAAAAAAAAAGTGTTAAGACAGAAAAAAAAAAACCTTAGAAAAGTTAGAATGCCAATCATTTAGGAGGAAAACTGGAGGAAATTTAAAAATTGAGAAAAATAAAGAGGATAAGAAACTCTTGGTTCTGTTGATACAGAAACAGGAAAGAAATGAAAAGTGAAAGGTATTTGCTTTCTTAGAACCCATGGTAGGTAATCGGAGACTAGGGGATAAAGGACAAAGGGCGTATTAAATGACTGCTTTCCATCTGCAGTTACAAATAATGGAAGGGGATAGTTAGACAAACCAAGGACCAGGTTTCCAGGAATGAAAGAGGAGGGGCAGATAAAAATCACAGTTGGAATTAAAAGTCTTTGGAAATTAAGAAGACACCAGGATTTCACAAAAAGCATGAAACTTGTGAAGGGAAGAGAATTCAGTATGTGGGAAAGACTTGGCAGACAGGCCTTGAGTTCATTTCATTCGTCCCAGCTCACTGGGCCTGGTAAAACTGCCTCCTCACAAAGTGAATAATGCATACAGAGATGAGAACAGAATTCCAGGGGCTACTCATTAGCTCACAGTGGTAAGGTTGCAGGCTTCTACTTGTCTCCCAAGAGAAGACCTCTCTCAGGATTTGCATCTTATCCTAAGTTAATATTTATTCAGATTTAGGTTGAGGAACAGAGCCCTAGTGGCTCAGTGGTTAAGCGTTTGTCTGCTAACCAAAAGGTCAGCAGTTTGAATCCACCAGCTGCTCCTTGGAAACCCAGTTCTACTGTGTCCTATAGGGTAACCATGAGTCGGAATCAACTCAACAGCAATGGGTTAGATTGTGGAACAGCTCTGTCTAGTCTTTCAGTTTCCTTGAAGCTTAAGCCCAGTGATGTGATGATAAGACAAATGAGGGGATTAAAAAGTTAATTATTCGAATGAACATCTATTGGTTACAAACTATGTGCCTGGCACTTTGCTAAAAAAATTAAGTACTGGTGAAATAAAGGTAAATTAGATTCGCTACCATTGAGGCACTCCAGTCTAGTGGGGGAAGAGAAACAAATAAACAATTACATAAGCAGACACAGCAAAATGTTAATTGTAGAATCTAGATGGTGGAGATATTGGTTTTCATCAGACATTGCTTTCAATTTTTCTGCAATTTTCACAACCTTTATAGTAAAATGTTGAAAAAAATCAATTAGGGTACAATGTGATAAGTGCTTATTGGCACTTCACCCAAATTGGGCTCTCTTGATAAATAAGGAGGCCATAATTTTTCCAATGCTTGTTAATAGGTGGAACATAAAAAATGAGCTGTGTGATCAAGTAGGTGTGGTAAACATTGGGTTAAATGAAAGTAAACATTTTTCTTTACTGCTTTATTTATTAGCACCTCTAAGATGCTTTGTGCAATATGACTCTTCAAGATCAGATATATTGGTAGAAATTTCCAGGCTTATTTGACTACGGGACTTTTTGCCTTGGTATTTCATAGCACTGGTGTTCTAAGGAACAACCCACTGCCATTGAGTCAACTTCGTCTCATAGCGGCCATATAGGACAGAGTAGAACTGCCCCATAGGGTTTCCAAGGAGTGGTTGGTAGATTCAAACTGCAGACCTTTTAGTTAGCAGTGGGGCCCTTAACCACTGGATCACTAGGGCTCCATTCTAAGGAATAGACAGTGGGAAATGCTAGATTAAAAATTGATTCTCTTGAGCAATTGCAATCCAGGGGAAATATAATGGGATTGCAAAGGTAGTGTCGTGGCACTGTATATGGGAATTCCTTTTCAGATCATAGTCTAAACAGAAATTTCCTTTTCCCGTTGACAGTGGTTTAAAACACATAATCTAGTATCATACATAGCATTATGCTTAGTTTTGGAGAAAATCATGGTGATGACCTTAAAAGACATATAAGACAAAAACACAGAAATTAATTAAGGAAAAAAAAAATAGTGACTTATTTCAAATAAGTGCATAAGCAAAATCTCAGGACTTCGAAAATATTTAGCTTAGGGGCCCTGAAATGAGAAAGAGGCATTCCAGTACAGAACAGCGCAGAACACACAGGAGAGAAAAAGCAGAACTAGGGTAATGTAAGTGGGAAAACACTTTTGTTGCCCCATTGGTTTAGAGTCCTTTCATAAGGAAGAACTAGAGACGGGTATCAGAACTCCACAACACAGTATTCAGAATTATGCATGAGTAGGACTGTAGAGTAAAATGTATGTAATTCTATACAAGAAGGAATTTTTAATAAATTCTTTTGTTCTTTCTCAAATATCCAAATTAAAGAACCTATCTATGCAGTGGGTTTTTATCTAGGTATTGCAAGGGGTATGCATATGCCTGCATTGGTAAGACCCTGTCAGGCAATAACTGTTAAATTTTGCTTCACAGAATAAGTAAACAGACTTTCAAAAATGCTCCCTTAACAGCCTAACTTCTTTCTCAAAGTGCTACATCTTACATTATAACAGAACTATTATAAATACATTATTATAGTTATCTGCTTATATTTTCACATATGTATGAGAACATTTTTCATATTGCATTGAAATTATTTATGTAGACATTGGCCTCCCTAATCAGACTGTGAGTTCTTTGATGATGGACTACTGTATTTTCATGAAAATAACACGTGCTTGTTTGCCAACCACACCCTCCCCTCCCCCCTGCAAAGTATGTTCATTAAGTGTGCTATGCTAATTTCTTCTATTGCAACATGTAAAAAAAATGGCATAGCGGCATTTATGAAAATATCTCATGGAGGGGAGGGCTCAGTTGGAAAACAAAAATAGAAGGTGCGTGCTATTTACGTAAAAAAATACAGTATACATTTTTAATTTTTGTATCCCATGTAAAATTCTGAAAGTCCTGATACGCCATTCTAAAAAGCTTGGATCTTATCCCAATGGAAATTGGAAGCACTATAGGCTTTTAAATAGGGTCAGTTTTTAATAGGGTTAGATTTGCATTTAGAAAGCCCTTTGGCTGGATTGTGGAAAGTAGATTAGAGGCAGGAAGCCAAGTGGCAGTGAGGTCAATGAGAAGGCTACTGCAGTAGTACAAATGAGAGATGAGGAGGGCTGAAACTAGGGCACTGGTGTAGAGGAGGGGACAGAGTGTTATAGGGGGTAGAATGGGCTGAATTTGGTGACTCATAAGATGCCATAAATAAAGGAAAAGGTATATCCTTAAATGACTCTGATATTTCTACTTTTGCCGATGCCAGTGACTGAGGTGGGGATATTGGAGGAGAACCAGCCTGGAATAAAAGAGAATTAATGTGTTCATGATTAACAGCCTTTTCGCAGAAAGTTAGGTGTCATGGAACCACAGAGAAATACACACTGTCTCAAGCTTACCACTAGGCTAGGTTCCAACTGTTCACTAATCAATTGCTTAGGAATTGGAATGCATTTTTCCAAAAGAAAAAAACACTATAGGTCCTGATTGGGTCTGAAGGCTATTTACTCCCAGTGCCTTAAAGTATGTATCATTTCTGTGGGAAGGCAGGCAGTGTTAAAGAAAAAATCCTGGGCAAGCGGGCAGAAATCCAAAGACATAGGCCCAGGTTCACCATTTACTAGTCTTGTCATCTGACTCCTTAGTTCCTCTATCAGAAAAATGGAGATACAAAATAATGCTCTGGTTGCCTGGAACTGTTGTTGTAAAGCTGAAAGAAGATGGTGCATACAAAAATGCTTTGTATGCTACAACATGTCTTCTAAATCTAAAATTCTAAATTCGTTTACCGGGTACTCTTGAGGGATGAATTATTCTGTAAAGTTTGGTTTGAAAGACAATTGACAGTTGGTTTCCTTTAAGCATGAAAACTTTTTTTTTTTTTTCTGGAATGGTAAGCACTCTGTAGGCATGGAAAGCTTTCCAAAATATTGTTTATCTTACAGGGTATACTGAACGTGAGACCAGGAGTTAATAACTACTTTTTGAGTACATTGCAGAGCTAATTCTGTGACCTTATCCTTCTCAGTCTCCTCTGCTGGTACCTCCTCATCTCCCAAACCTCTTCAGTGTAGAAAAGCCCAAGGATTTGGGCATCAGACCTACTCATGCCTTTTAATTTTATGTCTCCAGCCCTAGCCTTTCTCTTGAGCTCCTGTCTCATATACCCAAATGCCTACTCAACATTTTCTTCGTATATCAAGTAAGCAGCTTAATTTAACACACCCAGAATGATTCCTGATTCCTACCCACAGCCAGCCCAACTGCAAAAACTCTTCCACTCTTAGACTGCCCAATCTCAATAAATGGCAGCTCCAAGCAATTTGCTTTAACCAAAACTGTTGGACTCAGACTTGACTCCTCTCTTGTAGTCTGTACCCAATCTATCAGCCAACACTCGCTATCTACCTTCAAGGTAAATTGATACTCCAACTATTTCTTACCATCTCCACTGTTACCTACCTCCCTGGCCGATCCATGATCATCTGTCTTGAAGATTATTACAAGAGCCTCCTAGCTTTTTCTCCTATATTCTATTCTCCAAAGAACGGTCAGTATGATCATGGTTGTAATTCAAGTCATGTCATTTCTTTGCTCAAACTCTCCAATGTCTCAGAATAAAACCCAAAGTACTTTCAATATTTATTAGACTTGGCTAAGCTGACCCATTTCTCCCCAGCCCCCCATTACTAGAACATAACACACATTTCACCTCAGAGGCTCTGTTCGTATGGTTCCCTTTCCCTGAAACTCTCCCTTTGATATCTTCCTCCCATTCTCTGTTCAAACCTCAGAGAAGCTCCCTTAACTTCCCTAAATAAAACAGAGTCGCTATGAGTTGGAATTGACTTGACAGCAACAGGTTTGGGTTTCAATGGGTACCACCCTTAGGCTTCATCATTCTCTATCCCACTACTGGGGTTTATTTTACTGTATAGCATTTTAACTTCACCTTGCTCTTTACACGTGCATTTGTATATAAAAATTCAGCGGTATGTGTGGCCCACGGATTGCTGCCTGTCTGTAAACTGTTACTAATCTTCAACAAGATGCATACAAAAAATGTTTTGAACTTGTTTAGCAATTTGACAGAGGAAGAATCTAGAATCGGTAGACTCTAACAATAAAAATTAGGGCTTGCATATTATATGTCTCCTTTTTTAATATTTTCAAAATATCAATCTACAAGAGATAGGGGAAAAAAATACATAAGGGAAAAAAAAACAAAACTGGTCCTTCACCAAAGACTATCCAAGAAGCACTGCTTTACTTCACTCCCTGGACTGTGAGCTCCAGGACAGTAGGGTTATTTTTTTTTTTTATCAAACATTTACTAAACATCTACTATGTCCCCAGCCCCTTGCTGGTCTCTGGTACTCACTTGCATAGGACATAGACAGTGCCCTCTTGGAACTCACAGTTCACCAGAGAGGAGAAACGCATAAAAATAAATGGCAGAAGGATGCAAAAGTCCAAGAGTGTGGATAAGGCACATGCCAATTATGACTTACAAGTTGCTATATTCGCATATCTGGAAAGAAAACCAACAGTGCAAATGTGTGATAAGCAGGGAATGAGTGGTCCCAGAGCACCTCCTGGGGGAGTCCCTGGGCTGCCCTTGTATGCATCTCCCTCCCAGTTCATGCAAAAACTTTTATGCTTCTTCTCCTAGCAGCACCTTACATATTATATATGTATTTGTTTATTTATTCATTGTTTACCTCAGTGGTATTCAACGTGTGGTCCACAAATCAGTGCCTATTTGTTACCAGCCTGTAATGAGATAAGTACCTTTCAACTTTTCTACCTTTCATGCACACACACAGCCCACGCACCCTGTCCAGAGGGAGTCACCTGTTTACCACGTTGGTCTGGCAAAAAGTGAGAGTCCCTGCTAAGTGGCAGAGGCTGTAAGCTGAAAGTGGGAGGAGAAATTACTGCTAGATTCAAAAGCTTGCAAATATCTGGCAATGCCAAACTGTAGCTGGGAAACCTTTGTTTACCTCACGTTCTCTGGACCACAGTAAAAAAAAAAAAAAAAAAAAAAAATCACAATTCCTCCTAGCACTGCCTCTTAGAACAGACTATCTTATTTCACTGGAAACACAGTCACCTCACTTTCCCTCTTGCAGGCCTGGAAGTACTTTGAAGGCAGGTAGCATGTTTTTGAAAATTGTCCCCATCCTCTACACACATCACACATGTGGCACAGGGCCATGCAGACTGACAGCACTCAACAATCAGTTATTTTAGTACTTATTTAAATCCCATCCATTTCCCTGAAAAAATAATTTGAGGTAACTAATAATAACTGATAAAGGAAGATGGGAGCAAGGCTTTATTGAACAAGCATGTTGTGTAGCCCTTAGATTATTTCATCTTCACAGTGAGGGAGGAAAGGAGGTAGATTATACCCATTTTATAAGTGAGGAAACAGGCTCAGAGAGACCAGGCTTCAAATCATGTCTGTGTGATTCCAGGGTTGTGGACATAGGTAGGGCCCTAGAAAAAATAGGAGGACAATATGTTAATGACAAAGACTGTTAGGGTACCTGCAGCTGCATTGTATTTGGCTACACATGGTTTTGCCTTATAAATTTCTAGTAGCTGAGGCATCAAAAAGAAGAAGTAGGAGGAGGATATAAAAAAGAAGGATGAGGGTAGGGGAAATGGGAAGAGGAAAAAGGGGAAGGGAAGGGGAAGAAAAAGAGGAAGTTAATTTTCCCAACTTCCATATCGGAAAAAGAGAAAGAATCTTGATTCCTCAAAGGTAAAATTTTTCACATGAGACTTTAAATGAGGGATAATAAACTTAAGGGGAAAAATGTGGTTGTCATCAGGTTTATTCATTTATTCAACAATACTGAGTGCCGCCTATATGCCTGTCATCAAGCCAGGTGCTGAGGTGTTTAGGGCACAATGGTGAACAAGGGTTCCTGGACTCATGGAGCTTATGGTTCTGAAGCAAATGCAGAGGGGGCTAGCTACCACTCTTTTCAATAACAATATTGTTATTTTTAAACCACAGTTCTCAAAACCAAAATATTCCATTTTTTTCATAAAAGTGAGGGAGTAGTGATAAGTATACTTCAATCAAATCTTCTTGGCAAGTTCTTAAGCCAACATAGTCCAAGGAGTATTCTGGAGGATCTAATCTGACCCGGAGACAAAATAGACGACAGTGGAGAGAAAGAGTTTTTACCCTAAAGGGTACCCTTTACCCTAACTTTTCCAGTACCACATCTCATAGCCTAGCTTAACTGAGGTCACGCTCCTGACTCAGACCCACAGACAGAGTTTTCTGTGTTGCTGATGGAATAAAGATCCATTTGTTTTAGATGCCAAATTAGCAGCTAGAGAATCCAAACTAATATTCATTCAAACGGTCCATAAGTAAATCATATTAACTTCTATGATTCCTTCTATCTCCTTTGCTACTTTAGTCCCCTCCAATGCCACTATGAGCACACACATGTGCACACACACACAAACAACCGTATACTCAATAGCACACACACACACACACACACACAAAGTCCTACAGCATCTTGCTAGAAGACAGACCTGTGATTAGAACATTTTAGCCCTTTCTGGCTACATTTTAGGGAGATTCTCTGGGTCATTCCAGGCCTCAGTTTACTATTAATTATCATTCATTGACTAGTAAATGAGAACTTACTGTGTGCGAGGCACTGTATTAGTGTCAGAGGTGCAAAGATGAGTAAAACAAGGTTCTTATCTTCAGGAAACTTACAATTTAATGGATGAACTGGATGAACATACAATTAAAATAACATAAATAAATTTCTGTAATAGAAATGTAACTGAACCAAGGAGTCCAAAGGGAGAATGCAATGATTGTTACATATTACACAATGACAACATCATCACAATTTAAAAAAAAACGGAAATTAGAAAAATCCTACAAAATCTCACATTTTCAACAAAACTTTTTTATTTCGTTTTCTTCCTACCTTTATCTATGTTCAGATATAGTTGGCTTCCCCAAATGCATAACATTTTTTATTATTTTATGTTATGTATTTAGTATGTCTCTATATGCCTCTGTAGCTTTATAATTATCATATAATAGTTACACCGTTGTTGTGTGTCCTTGAGTCAACTCTGACTCATAGCAACCCAATGTGACGGGGTAGAACGGCTGCAAAGGGTGTCCTAGGCTGTCATCTTTACGGGAGCAGATCATCAGGCCTTTTCTCGCACGGAGCCGTTGGGTGGTTGGAACCACCCACCTTTCAGATAGCAGCCCAGTGCTTAACCATTGGGCTACCGAAATCATTATTAGTCTTCTAAATCATTTTACCATAATTTTTCTAACAATTTTTCTATTACTGCACACTTAACATTTTTTCCAAACTCTCCCTGGTGTAAATGACACTGTAATGAACATCTTCCTTTTTCCTTTATCATAGTTTTTCTCTGGATAAATTCACATAAATGAGATATAGGTTCAAAATATCTGAATATCTTTTAATTAGTCATCCACATTTTTCCATATTGGTTTCTAAAAAGCTTGTATTCGCCTAACATACAACTATTAGTGGGTATAGTGACAACTTGACTGCAATCTCAAGTGCTGTATTTTTTCCAAATATTACTAATCTAATAAAAAAAACATATTTTTTTTAATAAGCATAAAAACACAAATTTTTTTTATAAACTGGAATGGTTGAACATTTCTCACAATTTCTGCACGTACCTTTTGAGGGTCTTCTGATTTTTTTCAACTTGCATGAGTTCTATAATAAAGACATTAAATATTTGCCATAAATATTTTCTCATCATTATATTTTTACCATTTAGGTTTCTTCCCCCACCCCTTGAATAAATATTTTAACTCATATGGTCAAATATGACTATCTTCAACTTTGTGATTTAGTCTAATATCTCCAAACTTAAAATGGTAGGATCACTTCAGAAACATTATATTCATTTTCATTTTACTATGCTATCTGATTAGATTTTTGAAGCTGCTTGGTATGAAGTATAAATCTAATTTATTCTCAAAATATAATCCAGCTATCTAAAACTATAGATAAATTCTGATTCCTGGGTCCCACCCTCAGAGATTCCAATGATTGGTCTGGGATGTGTAAAGGCTCCTCAGGTGATTCTAATGTACTCCAAGATTGAGAACCACAGCTCAAAGTCATCACCCTATGTATTAGTTTCTTATTGCTGCTGTGACAAATTACCACAACCATAAAAAAAAAATCTGTTGCCATTGAGTCAATTCCAACTCATAATGACCCTATAGGACAGAGTATAACTGCCCTATAGGGTTTCCAGGGGGCGCTTGGTAGATTCGAACTGCCAACCTTTGGGTTAGAAGCCCTAGCTCTTAACCACTGCACCACCAGGGTTTCCACTACAACCATATAAAAAAATAAATAATAGAGACTTAAAATAACACACATTTATTATCTCACAGTTGTGGAAGTCAAAAGTCCAAAATGGGTCTCACTGGGTTAAAATCAAGGTATCAGCAGTATTGGTTCCTCCTGGAGACTATAGGAGAGAATCTGTTCCCTTACCTCTTCCAGCTTCCAAAGGCCTCCTGCGTTTCTTGAATCATGGTTTCTGACTCCATCTTCAAATCCAGCAATGTGGTACTGAGTCTTACTGATGCTACCATCTCTCTGGTTCTTTGTATTCTGCTTACCTCTTCTACTCCTGAGGGCCCTTATTGGGCCCACCTAGATAAAAAAATAGTTCAGGTTAATCTTCCCTATCTCAAGATCAGCTAACAATCTTAATTTCATCTGCAACCTTAATTCCCCTTTGCCATGTCAGCTAACATATTCACAGGCTCCAAGGGTTAAAATGTGGACCTCTTTGAGGAGCGAGAGGGGTAATTACCGTGCCTACCACACTCTACTTACACATAAATTGGAGTCTGTAGTATTCTATGTCTTTTAGAGTGCTGTAGGTATGGATTATGACTGGTTTTATTTGGTCTCCTTATTCATCTCTACAGTTTTTGTAGGTGATGTGGAAAGATTGGCTTTAGGCAGCTACCATTTTCCTACTAAAAAATGATGATTTCATCTTTCAAATCTCTATTTCTTTGTTCATAATGTACTTGCTGCCCAAAATGTCCTTTATTCTTTGGAAAACCAACTCAGGTAACGTTTCTGATATTACCTAGACAGAATCAATTACTTTTTTCTTCCAGGTTCCTTTAAGGCATTGCACTTACTCTATCATTCTATTTACTGTGTTTTGTTAGAGTTACTCCTTTATGTGACCCAATAGAAATAATATATATTAATATCTATATTAATAACATTATTAATTTTATAACTGCTATTGGTAGTATTTATACTTGTGCATTTATACTGGTGAATTCTTGGAACAGTGAGCAGAATAAGATTACAGAAGAATTTGAACTCTATTGTTCCTTCATATCCCAATAAAATCCTTAGAGTCTCCTTAGAGTCCAAGAATCTCTTCTAGATGGACAAATGAAGGCTCTCAACTACAGCATGATCTAGGGCATGTGGACTTGGCACTTATTGTTTTATTTAGAATAAAAAGAAGCAAGGTCTTGATCATTTTCCCAAGAAAAAACACCACAGGAACACTTCAAGCTATACAGATTCTGGGGATATGCCAGAGGCCTATGGAAGCTTTCAGCAAAAGCAGCCCTCCTATATACAGGTATCCAAAATGTTCTGAACAACTCCCAAATTTCTCGTAACAGGCCTAGAGAAGAGAGACAATTCCCCACTTTCTAAAGAGCTGACAAAAAACCCTGTCTTGGCTCAAGAAGCCCACAAGAGAAGTATAAAGAGATCTGCTGGGTGAAAACTGATTTTCAGGTTCAGACCATCAGGAAACCATAGATTTCATTGCTAAGGTGGGAAGGTATACCTAATGGGCAGAGTAACCACAGAAGTGAGTGCCAGATTTGAATGCTAATTTTGTAGACCTAGGGATGTATTTTACATCTGCGGGTGACACTAAACTGGGAGGAGCCAAAACATTGTAACATCATGAAACCTAAAATGGAAGCACCTTTAGTTCTGCTGCCAAAAAATTCCTTGAGAATTGGTTGCATTTCTTAAGGGAAGTGATGGTTTTACAACCCTGAAAAACAATCTCAAGACATATCTGACACATGGAAAGACATAGTCCCTTTATGTTAAGCATTGGTCCCTAAGACCTAATGTTGGAACCCGGTAGTAAGGAATGCAGATCTAAATAAACTACTAAAGTAAAATAAACCAAGAAGGAATCAGAATCCAGAAAAAGTCTGTGCCACCAAACATTGAGGAGTACCAAGTAACTTCTTCAAAGGAAGGCTCTCACACTGCTGGTATCAACCAGACAATACTAGGCAAGCCAAAAGGACCCAAGAGAAATCAGCTCTGCATTCAACTTGTGCCTCTGTTCTGACGTGACTTAGTAGCTTTAAGGAAGAAACAAAATCAAGCCAGAATGGAAGAGTCAATTCGTAAGGGCCTGTGAACTGTAAAAGGTCACACAGCTCTGGCCTGTGTGAGAGGACCATGACTCAAAAGTGGCCATACTCATCAGAACACAGCAAAGGTATAAGATCTCTCATTTAATCTAACAAAGATAAAATCAAATGAAAAATATACCAAAAAGAAAAGAAAACACATCTTCTCTCCACAGCTCTTTCCAGCCACTGCCAGATTATTCTTTTTAGATGGGTTAACTGTTCCCAAACCAGAAACAAAAAAATAAAAAACCCACTGCTACCAAGTTGATTCTGACTCATAGCAACCCCATGGCAGAGTAGAACTGCCCCATAGGGTTTCCAAGGCTGTAAATCTGTATGGAAACAAATTGCCACATTTTTCTCCTGTGGAATAGCTGAGGGGTTTGAACCACTGACCTTTAGGTTAGCAGCCGAGTGCTTTAACCACTGCAGCACCAGGGCTCCTTGACTATTCTCACAGTCTCTAATTCTTTACCTTGCATTTTCTAATGAGCTTTCATTCTTATCAGGCCAACCAAATTGTCCTTGCCAAGGCCATCAACATCTTCCACCTCAATGAAGACAATGGATATCTTTCAGTCTTAAGCATACTTGACTTCTCAGTAGCATTTGACAGTTAATTAATTGCCTCCTCCTTATTGAAACACTGATACAGTCGCTATGAGTCAGAACTGACTCAACTGGCAAAAGGTTAGCTTTTGGAAACATTGATGGTGTAGTAGTTAAGAGCTATAGCTGCTAACCAAAAGATCGGCAGTTTGAATCCACCAGGCACTCCTTGGAAACCCTATGGGGCAGTTCCACCCTGTCCTGTGGGGTTGCTATGAGTCGGAATTGACTTGACCCTAATGGGTTTGGGTTTTTTTGGTTTCACTGAAACACTTGTCTCTCTTGTCTTCTGGAACAGCATACTACTGACTATTCCTTCTCAGGCTTTTTTTGCTGACTCCTCTTTGTTCTAATTTCTAAATCTCAGTATGCCCAAGGGCTCAGTTCTCAGCTTTCAATTTTTTTTTTTCTTCTCTTTATATGCATGTCCAAGGTATGCTTCTCCAGTTTCATAATTAAATAGCATCTACTTTGTCATCCCCCACGTGTCTGTCAGTTTGTTGTACTGTGGGGGCTTGCATGTTGCTGTGATGTTGGAAGCTATGCCACCAGTATTCAGATACCAGCAGGGTCACCCATGGTGGACAGGTTTCAGCTGAGCTTCCAGACTAAGACAGACTAGGAAGAAGGAGCCAGCAGTCTACTTTTGAAAAGAATTAGCCAGTGAAAACCTTATGAATAGCAGTGGAATTTTGTCCCTTTTTTTTTTTTTTTATAGTGCTGGAATGAGCCTCTCAGGTTGAAAGGCACTCAAAAGTTGACTGGGGAGAGCTGCCTCCTCCAGAGTGAGCAAAAGCCAGTGAGCCTTGCCAGATAGTCCACCTATATTGGATGCAGGCCTTGCCCCCAAGAAAGCTCTCTTTCAACTGATTGGCTACTCACAGCAGATCCCATCATGGAAGTGATCTCATTATATCAGATCTCATTACAAAAGTGATTATATCATTATACTACTACCAAACTACATCATAACTGCCAAACCACTGAGAATCATGGCCCAGCCAAGCTGACATACAACCTTAAAGATCACACTTACTTGTTATGTTTAACGTTTATGGTGCCTTTCCCTCCACTAAAATTTTAAATTCCATAAGCTTTTTGTCTGTTTTACTCACTGATACGTCACGAGAGGAGCCTGGTGGCGCAGTGGCTAGAAGCTCAGCTGCTAACCAAAAGGTCAGGAGTCTAATCCACCAGCCACTTTCTTGGAAACCCTATGGGGCAGTTCCACTCTGTCGTAAAGGGTCACTGTGAGTTGGAATCAACTAGATGGCAGCGGGTTTGTTTTTGTTTTTTTTTTTAAATGTCTTGAGAGCCTAGACACTACCTGACATATGGTGAATACTCAACAGCTACTCACTGAATGATGACGACTGCTCTAAAATGCTCCGGTGATTGTGCCCCTGTATAGTTCTGACCTCATCTCCTATCACTCATCTCTTATTCTCTGTGCTCCAGCCACACCTGCCTTCTTGCCATTCTTCGAACATGCCAAGCTCGTTTCTTCCTCAGACTCTTTGTGCTTGCCTTTTCCCTTTGCCTGGAACAGACTTTGCCCATATCTTTATATGGGTTATTTCCTCACTTAATTCAGAGAATACTTCCCAGGCCCCACTATCAAATGTATGCTCTGCAGTAGATTGTGTCACTGTTCATCAAATACCCATTTCTCTCCCTGTGGTGTTCCACCCAGTGGGAGAATTATACAAGCCAGGAGCGGCTGTTTAACTTGCTTTGACTATGAAATGTGGGCAGACATGACATGTTCAGAACCTTTAATAACCAGCTTTTAGTTTGTTATGTCTCTTTTCCTTTTGCCACCATGACTGGAAATGCTCCGTATTGAGACTGCTCTGTCTTGGTCCCCAAGTGAAAACATGGAGCAGGGCTGCAGCCAACGTATCATGGACATGTAGCAGGAGCAAGTAATAAGCTTGCTTATTGTAAGCCACTGCGCTTTGGAGCTTGTTTGTTACTGCAGCATAACTTAGCCACTTATCCTCCACAGCATTTATAATCACCTGGAATTATAATATGCATTTATTTTATTACTTATTCAATATTGCCCACTGACTGTAAGCTCCATAAGGATAGGGACTTTGTCTGTCTTGCTCACTATACCTCTATACTTAGAACCATAGCTGTGGGTGCTCAAAATATACTAATGAAATTCATTAATGAAACTTCATCCTTTTGGACAGCTAGTGCTGACTGCTCCATCTTGTGTGTAGGTATCCTGAAGCTAGATACCTCCTTCAAGGGGAAGCGTGTGTAGAGAATGCTAACCCAACAGCTTCTCTTTCTCTAAGAATCAGCATCCTTCCTCCCCTCTTGCCTCATCCTGGTGTTGATGGAGTGATGCATCTGGATACCCTTTCCACATGAACAGCAAAAGGTATAGTTCTTAAACCTGGGAGGATCCTCCTGCCAAAGGACCTCATTTTTTCTTAGCTAAGCCCACCTCCCTGCTTGAAGGAGGAAGAGGAAGGGCTCTCATTTTTCTTATATGTAGGGGTACACAAGTATCACAAAGGGCAGAGGGCATGTTTTTATTGCTTTGGGCCTATTTTCTTAGTTACGGTGCTGAATATCAAACTCTTTGTTCCTCATCTGTAATAAGGCCAGTAGTTCTCAAAGAAGTTGTTTGGGTTCCAAAACAAAAATAAAGAAAAGAAAAACATTAATTTTGGTTAATCCCAAACCTTGACCAAAGAGAAAATTGCTTGTTTATTTAATGTGATTATAGAGACTAAAATCATAAAGCCTCAGGGAAGACAGTGAAAGATCATCAGTGTTTCTCTCCTCCTCTCCCACAAACCCCTGCCTCATTGTTCAAAATGCTCTACACACTCCGCTCCAAGGAAGTGTCCACCCTGTACTGAACACCACTGAGGATAGGGCATTCACTATCCCACACATTCTTTAGGCAGCTGACTGTTGGAAATGTCTTCCTTGAACCTAGCTGACATCTGAGCTCAATAGCTTTTCATATGTTGTTCCTCACTAAACTCTCTGACCCCACAGACAATCATTCTAATCCTTCCCTCCCTATAGGCCAGTTATGTGGAGGACTCACAGGCATTTTCCCAAGGAAATGGATCTCCAAGCAGATATTTAAAAAAAAAAAAGTAGTAATAAGTCATGTGAAGAAGGGAGAGGCGTTGAAGGAGGCAAAAAGAATAACACGTGCTTCCATCAAGGAAGAAGAAAGAGTGTGGCATGTTCGAAAGACTAAAAGACATTTAATGTAGCAGGATTACTGGTTCTGGAAGGGTTTGAGGAAGAAAGGGGAGTGCAAGAAATGAGCCTAGAGAGGTACAATTATGAAGGTGCTTGTAGGTATTCTGAAGGAGTTTGGATTTTCCCTAAGAACATCAAGAGATATTGACCTATTTCAAGCAGAAGAGTGACTTAACATACATTTTAGGAAGACCATCTTGACTGTAATGTGGAGAATGGATTGGCTGTAGGTAGTGGACTAAGAATTAGGGGAGTCCTTTTAGCAGGTTCCTCAGTAATTGGGGTTCAAGAAGATGGTGGCCTGTACTAGGAAAACAACAATGAGACAGAGAGAGGCTGGCAGAATTCAGAGATACTTAGGAGCTAGAATTGAGAGAACTTGGTGATTAATTCCCTTTTCTTTCTCCATGAAACTTTTCGTCTGTATGACATTCTCTCAGAAAAGAAAAAAAAAACATGGAATAAATCCTTTTTATGATTTGTGGGACATACCATATCCCACCCACTTTTTCCGGCTCTCAGGTATCTTTGGACTCTACTTTCCCACTAAAAGTATTTGCTGCCCTCCAGTGGGGACTTGTGTAATGGTGAAAGACAAAAGAAATGTTCACTGAAACAAAATAGCTGGGGTATCAGCCTTAAATGTGAGGTAGTGCATTCAGGAAGTGTAATTGGGTAAAAATTTTGTCTCTTTTGGCTTCTGTGAATCTAGATAAGACTTGTATGCATATTTATGGTTTCCTTGTGATAGTTAGGGAGCCCTGCTGAGTTTGGGTTTGTGTGTGTATGTGTGTCTGTGTGTGTGTATCATAATATATCCTGCCACCCACTGACTGGAGGGACAGATGGGTACTCACTAATACTGGTGCCTGAGAATCCCCTGAGGTTTATGGTAACCATGTATTGCCAAATAGTATTTCTCAAAATCCATATTCCAAACCAAAAGCCATTGCCATCAAGTCAATTTTGACTCATAGCAACCTGTAGGACAGGCTAGAACTGCCCCCATAGGGTTTTAAAGGAGTGGCTGGTGGATTTGAGCTGCTGACCTTTTTGGTTAGCAGCCAAGCTTTTAACCACTCTACTAGCAGGGCTCCAAAATCCATATTACCAACCAAATATTTAAACACACTCCATGACTCAGCATGCTTCCATTAATGAAAACACATGGTATCAAATAGTTACTGAAGGTAAAATGTTTAGTATAATGCCTGCTGCAGAGTTAGTACAAAGTAAACAGCGGGAGTGTGGTTATTGTAGATAATTGCAGGGTAAAGTCTTCTTCTTATGCAAAGAGTATATGATCTTGCCAAGCCAAGACCTTCTTAACTCTAGATTGCCTGAGGAGTTGTATTTTCTTCACTATCTAGAAGTCACCTAGCCCTTCCACAGGTAGAGTTGGTCTTGAGGAGCAGTGAGCTTCAGCCCAGGTCTTGTCCTTTCAGATGTGTCCTAGGGCCTCACTTCCCTCTGTGAATTCCAAGTCTAGATTCTTACCTATCTTCCTTATTGGAAGTGATTCCTACTAGTGCTTCGTCTGCCATACTTCTTACCCTTTCCTGGGATCCTAGTTCCCCTGACCAACTGACCATGCATGCTTCGATTCTCTCTGGACTTCTTCAACCCTAATATCCTTGAGGGCTCCATTAACTATTTTGTCTTCCAAAGCTCCAGTCCATAGCCTCTTTCTTGGGAGGAGAAATGGCTATGGGGTTAGCAGCCAGAAACACTTAGCATGTAAGAGGCCAGAGGGTCCAAAACTTCATTAAAGCAATACTAGGTTAGATATTACTCTAACTTCATTGTGCCTTCATTCCTTTGGAGGAACATAATGCAGCAGTGAAGAGCCCAAACTTGGGAATTAGGCAGACTTGTGTTCAATCCACTCCTTTTAAACTGAAGATAATAAAAGTTTGCATTATTTCATGGATTTGTTGTGAGGATTAAGAGAGATACTACATTTAATGCACTTAAAGAATATTTGTCACATATTTTTGTGACTATCATTGTGATTATTATTCCTAAAGTCTTGGCGCAGATGGTTGGAATCCAGTTCCTTTCATGGCCTATAATTCATAAAACCCACTGCCATTGAGTCGATTCCGAATCATAGCGACTCTATAGGACAGAGTATAACTGCCCCGTAGAGTTTCCAAGGAGTGCCTGGAGGATTCGAACTGCTGACCTCTTGGTTAACAGCTGTAGCACTTAACCACTACGCCACCAGGGTTTCCCTGTAATTCATACTTCTTGTTTTCTCTCCATAAATTAAACACGATCTGACCTCTGTGAGGAAATCTGTACTGGTTTTGTCTGAAAGTTCTCTCCATTCTAATCCCTGTAAAATCCCAGAGCAAGGGAACCATTGCATCCTAACCTAAGAACCATGGCAGAACAACTATAACTATGTATGCATCACATTCGACAAAGCACTCAGTCTCCTTCGAGCCTCATCACAACCCTGATACATAAGCGGAGCAAGAATCATCCTTCTACTTAGAAAGCAGGTCAAGAGAGTTTAAGGTGACTTGTCCAAATCACACAGCCAGAAGAAGGCAGAAACAGGACTAGAATGAAGGTCTTACAGCTCTTGGTCATGTTCTTAAGTCCTAGATTTGAGCTCCTCTATTAAAAAAAAAAAAAATTTTTTTTCTTTTTTATTCAGAAGCATAAAACTATTTGACCTGGGGCTTCTGGGCTTCCTGGTCTCATAGAAGGTACATAGGTAAATATTCTGCATGCTGATGGCATTTAACCTCTGGCCATCCTGAGAAACCAGGGCAAAGCGGAAAGAAAGGGAAGAAAGCAAGGAATTTCAGAGTTCCAGTGACCTTAACATGACAACTTCTTTTTTTTCCGATAAAAAAACCATGCCTTCTCAAAGGTCATCCTGAATTCATAACAGAAACACAACTAAAATTAAAGAAGTATGCCAAAGGGACTTGAAAGCAGTGACACAAACAACAGTGACACCAGTGTCCATTGCAGGACTATTCTCAATAGCCAAAATGTGGAAACAACTTAAATGTTCATCAACAGATAAATGGATAAATAAAATGTGGTACATATGTACAATGGAATACTACTTAGCCATAAAGAGAAATGAAGTTCTGATACATGCTACAACATGGATAAGCCTTGAAAACATTATATTGAGTGAAATAAGTCAATCACAAAAGGACAAATGTTGTATGATCTAACTTATATGAAGTGATAAGAATAAGTTGCCAGGGGTGGGAGAGAAGAGGACAGAGGGAGCCATTGTTTGGGAAACAGTGAGTTTCTTTTTAAGGTTATGGGAAATTTGGCATTGATTAAGGATAACAGTTGCACAACATGATTAATGTAATTAATATCATTAAGCTGTACAACCGAAAAATGTTGAATTGGCAAATTTTGTTTTATATATATTTCTAGGACAATAAAATTAAATAAATTTAATGCAAAGGAGACAATTTAAAAGTTGGCTTGAGAAAACCCATGGAATCCTCACTCCCAGGTTTTATTACAGTCATTAATTCAACTAATGTTTACTGAGCACCTACCATTTGCCAATCCTATACTAAATGCTGGAATTTAGAAAAGGAAAAGATACGATTCTTATTTTGAGGACACTTAGAGTGATACACATACACATATATATACTCACATATAATCATATATATTTGTAAGAAATATTGAATAATTTATGTGAGCAAAGCACTAATTTACATGTAATTACTTTGCATCTTAATACTATGAGGGTAGGCATTACCATCCCTATTTTCTAGATGAATAAACTGAGGCTTAGAGAGATTAAGGAATTTTCCCATGATCTAAGTCATTTAGCTAGGATTTGAAACCAGGCAGTCAAATTCCAATATCCATACTCTAGTCTTGTCTAGTGGAAAAAGACAAACTCCCAATCAAAGAACCACTCCAAAGAATTACAAAGGGAGGAGAGGTCAGTTCTGCCACTAAGTGAAGGGTCCTAGAGCTGAGAATGGGGCCCACAACACCTGAGAATGGCAGAGAATTAGTCAGAGGTTACGGGTATAAATGAAGGTATGAGAGAAATCCATGAACCGAGCTGCTAGAATTTTCCATCGCTGTCCAGGCAGTATCATACCTCTTCTCCAAATTTTTCAGAACACTACTTCTTGATGAGTCTGTAGCAGCCCCAGTCAGGACAATTGTAGATAGGGCACTAAAAAAGGAAAACCAGGAGTGGGAGTTGGTGAGGGGCTATGTGGTGGCATGGAAAGGCACTTTAGTCCCATTGCAATTGAATTTGTTCTTTATCTTTCAAAGCTGAAACAAGCAATCCAATCCATACGGCTTTTTTCCCCTTCAATAAATTGCATTTAAAAAAAAGTCAGCTGGCGCGGGATTTATTGATCTGAATTGACAGTGAACTTCACAAATTCATATAAAAGAGTTTTCTCATTATAGAGTCATTTAAAGGACTTGTTAGTTCAAAGTATTCTTCATAAAGTTCACCTGCAGTATTAAAAAAAAAAAAAAAAGCCAAAAAATATATAAGATGGTGCCTAGGATGTGTTTTCTGTCAACTGGATTTTTTTCACCATATTCTTTCAGCCATGTCTCCTTCAACTGGTAGACAAATTCAGGAAGCACCACCTTAATTTTTGTTTTGTTTTGTTTTTCCAAGAGTCAGCAACAAAAATCTCTCCAGAGTTTTTAGCTGGACAAAACTTGAATCCAAGTGCTAAAATTGATCAAAAGTTCATTCCAGATAAAAATTCTTGGTTTTGCCTGTAGGCCCCCTGTATTGCCAACTTCCATGTTGAGAAAAGGTCGTCTGACAGATATATGATATCTTAGTCTCATATATAAAGCATAGTGTCTGGTTTTTAGGCTCTCAATTTTTTACTGGATTGAAATTTGTTCAAAGAAGCATTTCCTCTGACTTTGGGGGGCATAAAAGGAGGAATTTTTTTTTTCCTGGCAGAGAAGTAGGGTTATAGTCAGGAAAAGCTACAGAGAGTAGGTAAGGAAAGACACACAAACAGAAAATTACATGCCGTATTTGAGAAACAACCAGTATTTCAGCGGATAGCATGGTAGTAAAGCAAATGGAAGGTTATGCAGAGGAGGCTGACTGTAGAAAGATTACGAAAGGCTACCAATGTCATATCAAGATGCCAGGATTTTCTCCCAATGGCAGTGCAGGGGGTCATCAGAGATTTTACAGCAAAAGTGTCATACAACAAGGTCTGGAAGGTGAAAAAATCACTGTGGCAGTGATAAAGAGATGGAAGCAAAGGGAAGAGACAGCAGGCAAGGAGATCAAATCAATGGCAGCCACAACAGCATGATTGAGAAAAAGAAGAGGGTTCAAGCTGGGCTGTGGTAGCATGGATGGAGAGATAGAACTTGGATTCCAGAGATACAAATTAAAGAGTCATCAGAACTTGGGACGTTATATTTGAGGAGGGACTGGCAAGGAGGCTCAGCAGTTGCTAGCTTACAGAACTTCATTTCTCCTGGTTTATTCATATGAGAGACTGAGATACCTAAAATGTCTTAAGAAAACGGATACCTTGATCAGGTGGTAGTTCTTTCTACAATGTGAAGCCACTTTCTTTCATCCTGTATGGGAATCTGACTCAAGCGGCATCCAAAGCCCTTTTTGGGTCAGCAATCAGCATAGACTTTTATTTACAGTCGGCCAGTTTGACATGGAGTCTTTATATCAAAGGATGTCAGCCACTGAACTGTGTGGACTAACTTTGATCTTCACAAGGAAAGTTTGTCTACACAGCAGTGGCTTGCAACTTCATATTTTGCATAAAAATTCGTCAGGTGCAGTACCCATTTCACCTATGTTATAAGTATTAAAAGAAAGAGAGAGAGGAAGGAAAAGAAAAGGTTCAGCCCTACACTCAGATCGCGTCCATTCTGAGCAATGATTGTGAGCCATCCTTGGAAAATTACAGATGCTACCTGGTTCACTATTATTTTGCAGCACCTCCGGTAATCTTCAGTGATCACTTATAACAGCATGCCTGATGACTTTCAAAATGTAACAGGAAAGGGCACTTCTGTGAAGCATGTCTACTCAAAGGAAAAATCAATCTTGGCTGCTGAGGGAGTGAACTTCTTACCACCACGATTAAACAGAGATTTCAACATACAAAAATACAAATGGCAGGGGTCCAGTCCTCCAACATATACATGTGTATAATGTGTTGCAGTTGCTCAAACAGTTTGGGGTTTCTCCTTTCATCCAAACAAAATACAACACGTGTCGAGAATCCAAATTGGCACTCTCCAGTAGAAAATAATCATGAACTCCATAATAATAACTACTAATATTTACATAATGCCTTTACAGTTTGCTAACTACATTTCACACACCTGAGTTATTAATCATCAAAAATATCTCACACTTTCCTTCCTTTTCTTCTCTGACAATAATTCTTAATACCTGGAATGTTCTCCCAAAACATCTGTGCTCTCACCTTTCAAGGGCAAGCTCAAAATATGCCCCCCATAAGATATCCTCTGGTTATTTTAAGGCTTGCAAGCGAATAATATAGTATAATGTATAAAGATTATAAAGGTAGTGTAGTGAGGTAGAAAATTATCAATATTTGGAATCAGATTTGGGTTTATATGCTAGTTTCACACTTCATTAGCTGTGTGACCAGGGGTCCAAATTTGTGGCCATTCTAAACAAAGGTGATCCAACAGAATGAGGAAATTATTGAACGATATAATGATATAAAAAAAAATTTTTTTATATCATTAATATCACATGCAAGTGAAATTTTGCTGAAGATCATTTAAAAGTGGCTACAGTAGGACATCAACAGGGAATTGCCAGAAATTCAATTCGGATTCAAAAGAGGACATAGAACAAAGGATATCATTGCTAATGTCATATGGATCCCGGCTGAAAGCAGAGAACACCAGAAAGATGTTTGCCTGTGTTTTATTGACTACGCACAGGCACTCAACTGTGTGCATCGTAACAAATTATGGATAACATTGTGAAGAATGGGAATTCCAGAACACTTAATCATGCTCATCAGGGACCTGTACATAGACAAAAAGGCAGTCATTCAAATAGAACAACAGGATATTAAAACCAAAATCCCAGTGCCGTCAAGTCAATTCCGACTCATAGCGACCCTATAGGACAGAGTAGAACTGCCCCATAGAGTTTCCAAGGAGCGCCTGGTGGATTTGAACTGCCAACTCTTTGGCTAGCAGCTGTAGCACTTAACCACCACACCACCAGGGTTTGCAATGGGATATTGTGTGGTTTAAAATCAGGAGGGATTTGCATCAGGCTTGTATACTTTCACCATACTTATTCAATCTGTATGCTGACCAAACAATCTGAGAAGATGAACTATATGAAGAATGCAGCATCAGCATTGGAGGAAGACTCATTAATGTCCTATGATATGTAGATGACACAACCTTGCTGATTGAAAGTGAAGAGGACTTGAAGCACTTACTGATGAAGATCAAAGACCAGAGCCTTCAGTATGGATTACACCTCAACATAAAGAAAACAAAAATTCTCACAAACTGGACCAATAAGCAACATCATGATAAATGCAGAAAACACTGAAGTTGTCAAGAATTTCATTTTACTTGGATCCACAGTCAACACCCATGGAAGCAGCAGTCAAGAAATCAAAAAACGTATTGGATTGGGCAAATCTGCTCAAAAGACCTCTTGAAAGCGGTAAAAAACAAAGATGTCATTTTGAGGACTAATATGCACCTGACGCAAGCCATGGTATCTTCAATCACCTCATATGCCTGCAAAAACTGGACAATGAGTAAGGAAGACCAGTGAAGAACTGATGCCTTTGAATTATGGTGTTAGAGAAGAATACTGAATATAACATGGACTGCCAGAAGGAACAAATCTGTCTTGGAAGAAGTACAGCCAGAATGCTCCTTAGAAACAACGATGGCAAGGCGTCTTCTCACGTACTTTGGACATGTTATCGGGAGGGACTAGTCCCTGGAGAAGGACATCACGCTTGGTAAAGAAGAAGGTTAACAAAAAAGAAGAAGACCCTCAACAAAATGGGATTGACACAGTGGCTACAACAATGGGCTCAAACATAGCAATGACTGTGAGGATGATGCAGGACTGAGCAGTGTTCCATTCTATTGTACACAGGGTTGCTATGAGTTGGAACTGACTCAATGGCATCTAAGAACAACAACATGACCTGGGGTCAAACTTTTAATCTCAAAACAGGGGTCAAACCCATACATCTATGGCCAATTGATTTTCAACAAGGATGCCAAGTCCATTGAATGGGGAAAGAAAAGTCTCTTCAACAAATGGTGCTGTGACAACTGAATCTCTACAAGCAAAAAAATGAAATTGGACCAATATTTCTTACCATTTATGAAACAAGCTCAAAATGAATCAATGACCTACATATAAGAACTAAAATCACAAAACTCTTAGAAGAAAATCTAAAACAACAATAGTCTTATAAGTTTTAGGTGTAAAACTTCAAGACCTTGTTTTTGACAATGGATTCTTAGATGTGATACAAAAAGCACAAACAACAAAAGAAAAAGGAGATAAACTGCATTTTATCAAAACAAAAAATTTTGTACATAAAGTAGCTTTATCAAAAACTGAAGAGAAAACTTACAGAACAGAAGAAAATATTTGGGAACCATACATTTGACAAAGGTTTAATATCTAGAATACATAAAGAGCTCCTACAACTTAACAACAAAAAGACAAACAACTCAAATGAAAAATGGACCAAAGAATTAAGTAGACATTTCTCCAAAGATATACAAATGGCCAATAACCACATAAGAAGATGCTCAACATCACTAGTCATTGTTGTTGTTAGATGCTGTCAAGTTGTTCCAACACATAGTGACCCCATAGGATAGAGTAGAACTCCCCCGGTAGGGTTTCCAAGGAGCAGCTGGTGGATTTGAACTGCCAACCTTCTGGTTAGCAGCCAAGCTCTTAGCCACTGTACCACCAGGGCTCCCATTAGTCATTAGGGAAAGCAAATCAGAACGACAATGAGATAGCACCTCACATCACTAGAATGGCCATTATCAGAAAAATGGAAAATAACAAGTATATGTAAAGATATGGAGAAAATAGAACCCTTGTGCTCTGCTAGTCTGAATGTAAAATGGTACAGCCATGTGGAAAACAGTTTGGTGGTGGCTTGAAAAGTTAAACATAGAATTACCACATGATCCAGAAATTGGATCATAACAAATTATGGATAACATTGCAAAAAAATGGGAACTCCAGAGCACTTAATTGTGCTCATGAGGAACCTGTACATGGAACAAGAAGCAGTCATTCAAACAGAACAAGGGGATACAGTGTGGTTTAAATTCAGGGAAGGTGTGTGTCAGGAATGTATCCTTTCTCCATACTTATCCAATCTGCATGCTGAGCAAATAATCTGAGAAGATGAACTACATGAAGAATGAAGCATCAGGATTGGAAGAAGACTAATTAACAACCTGTGTTACGCAGATGGCACAACCTTGCTTCCTGAAAGTGAAGAGGATTTGAAGCACTTACTGGTGAAGATCAAAGACCAAAGCCTTCAGTATGGATTACACCTCAACATAAAGAAAACAAAAATTCTCAAACCTGGACCAATAAGCAATATCATGAAAAGTGGAGAATGAAGTTGTCAAGGATTTCATTTTACTTCGATCCACAATCAACACCATGGAAGCAGCGATCAAAAAATTAAAAGACACATTGCATTGGGCAAATCTGCTGCAAAAGACCTCTTGAAAGTGTTAAAAAGCAAAGGTGTCACTTTGAAGACTAAGTTGCACCTGACACAAGCCATGACGTTTTCAGTCATCTCATAAGCATGTGAAATCTGGACAACGAATAAGGAAGACTGAAGAAGAATTGGCGCCTTTGAATTGTGGTGTTGTTGAAGAATAGTGAATATACCATGGACTGCAAAAGAAACAATAAATCTGTCTTGGAAGAAGCATAACAAGAACGCTCCTTAGAAGCAAGGATGGCAAGACTATGTCTCACATACTTTGGACATGTTATCAGAAGGGATCAGTCCCTGGAGAGGGACATCATATTTGGTACAGTAGAGGGTCAGTGAAAAAGAGGAAGACCCTCAAGGAGATGGACTGACACATTGGCTGCAACGATGGGCTCAAGCATACAATGACTGCAAGAATGGTGCAGGATAGAGCAATGTTTCATTCTCTTGTACACAGGGTCACTATGAGTTGGAACCGACTCAATGGCACCTAACAACAATAACAGGTATATACACCCAGGAGTGTGTTGAAAGCTGGAACGCAAGAGATATTTGTCATCAGTATTTATTGTAGCATTATCTGGAACTGCCAAAAGGTAGAAATAACCCAAATGCCCATCAAAATAGATGAATGGCTAAACAAAATGTGGCATATCCATACAATGGAATATTATTCAGCCATAAAGAGAAATGAAATTCTGAAACATGCTATAACATGGATGAACCCTGAAAACATGATGCTAAATGAAATAAATCCTATACTAAAGGACAAATATGATTCCACTTATACAAAATACCTATATTAGGCAAATGCATAGAGACAAGACTTCATTAGTAATTACCATGGGCTGGGGGGGAAGGGAGAGGATGGGGAGTCATTGCTTAAGAGAGAATGATTTTCTGTTTGGGGTGATGTAAAACTTTTGGAAATGGTTAGTGGTGATCGTAGCACAACATGACGAAAGTAACTAGTATAACTGGATGGTGCACTTAAAAATGGTTTGAAAAGCAAACTTTTAATTATATACATTTTACCACAAAAATTTTAAAAACGGGGGAGGGATTATCTAACTTATATAGTTCTTATGTAGGTCAAAAGATATGATCTACGTAAACAAAACCTATTGTGTAAAACCAAAAAACCTCAGAGGGTTATTATGAGGATTAAATAATTTACATAATACACTTAGCCAGGGTTTGGTACATAATCAATACTCAGTAAATGAGAATAATTATTATTATTATTAAAGTCTACTTCTTGATTGAAGAATTATGAATGCATTATGTCCAAGACACTTACATGAATATAACACTTTACTCTTCTTCCAAATAATTTATTATAGAAATGTGGAAAAACTGCTGTAAATATACAGTATAACACAGTGATTAGGAGCCGTGGCTTTGAAATCAGGCTACCTAGATTCTAATCCCAATTCTAATTCTTTGTAGCTGTGTGACCACAGGCAAGTTACTTACCCTGTATGTGCCTCAGTTCTCTTACCTATAAAATGGGGCAGGAACTACATTCTTAAATAAAAGTTTGTCAAAAAGATAAGTAAATCAATCCACGAAGAGTCCAAACAATGTTTGTCATATAGAAATAGTTCAGTAAATGTTAAGTTGCATTATTAGTGAAATTACCTCGTAAAAAAAATAATTTGTTTTATGTATCAAGAGCTGTAACAAAGAATGTACTGAGTTATTCATTCTTTGAATCCATCCTTAAACCAAGCCAGTTACTGTCAAGTCGATCCCAATGCATGACGGCCCTAATGTGTGTCAGAGTATAACTGTGCTCCACAGAGTTTGCGACTGCTGATTTTTTAGAAATACATCACTGGGCCTTTCTTCTGAGGAGCCTCTGGTTGGGCTCAAACCAATCTTTTGGTTAGCAGTCAAGCATGTTAACCATTTGTACCATGCAGGGACTCCAAGTCCATCCTATTGCTCCTAATTTACCTCTCTGCTTCCTTCCTTGTCCTCTTCTAATGCACCCTCCACACTCTAGCCAGAGCCAACTTTATAATGCATCAAGCCGATGATATTAAAACCTGAAATGGATACTTAACAGGGTTTATGAAAGTTTATGAATCCATTACCCGACTTTACCTTTCTCTGCAGCTGCTCTTCGGCAACTCATCTCAGTATATTCTCCAGCCCATTCTCCATCATATTCTTCCTTCATAGCCAAGGATAGGACTGCTTGGGAGAAATTAACTCATCCTCTCCAATAATGTTCAGTAGCCACCTACCCCTATTTTTAATATGGACAATGGAGAGTTTAATCAATTTTATATCAAGATGCTATGCAAATTCAGCTTCAACACCAACGCCCTAAATCTTTCTTCCAACCATACTGCTACCCCCAAACCTCTCCTTTTAGAAATTTTGAAATCACCATGTTTGATTGGCTGCACACTCAAAGCAAGCTGTTTTCTCTCAGACTTCCCTACCATTTGTCCAAGTAATTTCCTTTCCCTGAAATTCCTCCTCCCAGCAAATCCCATTTATCATGTCTAGACACCACTCAATTGTCAGCTCCTCTAAGAACGCTCTTATGACTCTTCAGACATATTCAGTCATTCTCATTACATTTTATACTTGGTGTCATGTCCCTCAAATATGTGCTTCCCAAAGTGGAATTTGGCTCAGGATTTTTGGCATCTGACACAGAGCAAACATCTAGTTAATAGTCAATAAATACTAGTCTCAGTTAATACTTGGAGGGTCATATTATCCACATAAGAATCTCTGAATGATAGAATCATGAAAATCAGAAGGCACCAATGATGTCAACAGCTGTGGATTGCTGGTCAATGCTAGAGTTTTTGGTTTCACTTCTTCCTAATACTGAACCTTTCCAAAAAGCAAGACAGCCATTTTGATAAATGTCAGTAACATTGTTATCACCACTAAAGAAACATATTGATAGTAAAATTCTTATCTCTATGATAGGTTCTTGAGATACAAAGATGCTATTAAAAAGCCAGATTTATGAACCAAAACCAAAAATCTGAACAGTTTAAAAGAATAATAATTATTATTACTATTATTATAAAAAAAAGAAAAAATTATTATAGCTACCATTTATTGAGTAACTATGATGTTTCAAGACTATATCTGGTACAGTACATGAATTCCTCACTTTAATCTTGCAAGCCATGTTATTTTCAATCATCTCATATAAATGTAAAACCTGGACAATGAATAAGAAAGACCAAAGGAGAATTGATGCCTTGAATTACGGTGTTGGTGAAGAATATTGAATATACCATGAACTGCCAGAAGAACAAACAAATCTGTCTTGGAAGAAGTACGGCCAGAATGTTCCTTAGAAGTGAGTATGGCAAGGCTTCATCTCACATACTTTGGACATGTTATCAGAAGGAACAGTCTCTGGAGAAAGACATCATGCTTGCTAAAGTAGAAGGTAAGCAAAAAAGAGGAAGACCTTCAACTAAATGGATTGACTCAGTGGCTGCAACAACGGGCTCAAGCATAGCAATGACTGTGAGGATGGTGAAGGGCAGGGCAATTTTCATTCTATTGTACATAGGGTCACTATGAGTCAGAAGCAACTCAATGGCATTTAATAACAACAATCTTGCAACAATTCTGTGTGGTAGATATTTTCACCTCCATTTACAGATGAAGAAACCAAGTCTTAACTTGGGAAATGGCTGTCAGGGATTGAACCCTCATCAGACTGATTTCAAAACTTGTCCATAACAATCAACTTCAGGATAATTTCTACCTTGATAACATATAGTTTCTGGTCTCAAGGAGCTCTCAGTCTAGACACATATAATAAGTACCTAAACCTGAGCAAGGAGTGTTTGAGGACTTTCTGAACTTATCTCTTAGCCTCTAGTTTATTTCTTTTTAAGAATTATGAGCTTTATTTCTAAGGCTGCACTCACTGACAGTTACCCCAGATCAAAACCACACATGCCTTCTACTTACCAAGTGGTCCTATACATTATTTCCAAATAAACCACCTAACACACCATTTCAATTGTTGATAATGTTGGGGAAATAGACTGGGGAAAAGTTGTAAAGGGCCTTGAGAATTCGGCTAAATTTTTTCCTTCCTATTCTGTAGGGTCTTATTGTTTCAAAAACTTCAGAGCACATAAATGATATATGCTTACCACAATAAAATAACTCCCTCGGAAAATGATAAATGCACAGCAAGGTATTAGAATATAAATCTAGCTACAAAATAAACATAGGTAAGAAAGGCATGCAGACCAGCTTAGAAAAAATATTGTGTTGTAACAAAGAACTAGAGAACTGGTAGGAGAAATAGGAAGAATGCAGAAATTAAAAAGAAAGAATGAAAAGGACGCTATGAAAGTCTAGATAATGGGGAAGAAAACTAAAAGTGGAAGGAAAGATTGATTCCAAAGCTGAGTTAAAGATTGTGAGTTGTATTTAGACTACTTTTTCTAAGGTGATGGGAAGATTGCTAAATGGAATGTCTGCACATAATTGGAGTTATGACTAGGAAGCAAGAAAATAGGAGGCTCAGTGGGTATAAATCGAGAGGTCGGGAGAAACTGAGATTTCTGGTGACATCAGGATAGAGAAAGAGTTCAAGAATGAAGCCTTGAACTATATCGCCATTTGGAAAATGTAATCATTCAGTCAAGTGCTTATTGAGCACCAACTATATGCCAGGCATTGTTCAGCGTTCTGGAGATATAGCAGTGAGCAAAATCCCAGTCCTCCTGCAACTCACGAAGAGTTGAATTGGGGGGAGCAGCAGCCAGAGAGGTAGAGAGAATACTAATTTGCTAAAATATTCAGGAATTCAAGGAAGAAATTCTAAAAAGGAATTGGTGGTAAACCATATCAGTTTACAATCTACCCTTCTTACCGCGAACTCAGAAAAATAAAACCATGCATATCCAATGTGTAACAATGCCAAAACGACATCTCTGGAGCCCATATTTGGAACAGAACTATCCATCAGGAAGGTTAAAAATAGCAATGCAGGGCTCTGAAAACTCGTTAAGATGGATAATTACAGATCCATGAAGGCATTGTCTTTGGCCTCACAAAGTCCCAGAAGGGTGATAGGACGTTAGCCAGAAGGGGAGAAAATAGAGGAACTGAGGAAATCCAAAATGTGGCTTGCCTCAAGCAGTTTTTAAAGAGGAATGTGTATATTTTAAAAGGAATTTAATCCATATGTTTCAGATTCTTTTACAACCCCAAAATGTCGGCACATAGGAGCTCTTTGATGTCCAGAGATCTTTCCAGTTCTTTTTATGAGACTTGTTAAACCATATCACTTCCAAATTGGAAGTTGTGTTTTACCTAGAGTAAACAAGCCCACACACCAGAAACCCACAGTTTGGGTCAAATAAGAAAAGACTCAAAGCTCAGTAAACATGTAGAACCAAAAAGTAATTTCCTTCCTTGAGTTATTTGGCCCACATGTAAGGGGACAGGAATCAGTTAAGCACAAAACCAGACTATAAAGTTAGTGCAGAGTTTTAACCTCAGCTGTTGTAAGTGGGAAAAGGGGGTAGGGAGAGTGTTGAAAATAACATAGTTGATACTGGGACATTGGAAGCAATCATAGAGTAAATTATTTTTAAGAAATATGAGGAAAATTTTATTTTAGGCAACACTCAGCCCAGAAATTATTCTATTCGCCAAAAGCCAGGGAGAGATATAAAGACCCTCCCATCACAACAGTGCAGAGAAGGAGGCATTTTGTAATAAGAATTTTACAAAGCAAGTTTGCCTGAAAGAATATTCTGCCTCTAGCATTTTCATGGATATGTGCAATAGCAAATATGAACAGAAATCATTGGATAGAAATACAAGAAGAAATCTTTGCAATATAGATTGAATTTAAGCAATTTCATCCATAAGGATTAAAAACTATGAAATCAGTATTGAGAATCTGCCAAGCTACTTCTGTTTCTCTGTTGCAACTGAAAACTGACACAAATTGATGCAATTGCAAGACTGGCTCAGCCATCTACAGCACGAGTGTGGCAAATAGCATTAAACCTAACCTGTTGCCATCGATTTTTTTTTTTTTATATAGGACAGAGTAGAACTGCCCTATGGGGTTTCCAAGGAGCAGCTGGTGGTTTCAAACTGCTGACCTTTTGTTTAGCAACTGAGCACTTAAGCACTGTGCTACCAGGGCTCCAAATGGCATGGATGACATATTATTTTGCATTATAATTTATGTTATTTCCTTTAGACCAGTTCTCTCTTTCTATAGGACACTAGAGGTTACTAAGCTCTTTAATGGGTCATTTCTGAGATTTTATGTTTTATAAGGAAGAAATATTTGTTATTTTTAATGTCCTGCTAACATCTCCAGAGGGTGGGCACTGATAAATGGAGGGCCCTTTATATGTTCTAATTGGTACTCAAATATGGAAGAGCTGGAACAAAGCTAAACTGCTTAGCATAAGAAATGACAGTTTGAGGATGGGAGAAGATCTGGGAAAGGGAAGAAAGGACCAGTGAGACTTGCGAAAGGATGGGCAAAAATAAAGTTCTTTGATAATAAATATGGAAAGACTTGGGAGAAGAGATACATCTTTGAGATTTTACCTGAGTCCCCTGCTGTGCCCCATATTCAGTCTGAATCAGAGTTATTGATAAGCTTGTTGTGATTCTTCTTCAAGTAGAACCTGACAAAGGAATGGAATTTTGTGTCAAAGTGAACATGGAGACTGCCCCCCCCCCCCAAAAAAAGAGTCAGGCCATGCAGATGCTAGGGGCTGGGGATGCCTTGCTTACATTTGGAAAAAACTACTCCTTTCCCTGTTGCTTGATCCTGAGCCAGCCCACAGCTACCTCTGATAGGTGGAAAGATGCAGGAGAATACCAAAAGGTAAACATCATGATTCGAGGGAGCTGTCTCTCTGGAGAATGCTGGGACTCAGAGTGATGACCTTGAAATCTACTCCCAGGATCTAATCCGGAATATCATCTGTGATATTTAGTACTTAACACAGTGCCTGACATAGAGTAATGGCCCGATAAATGTTGGAAGAATGAATAAGCACAGGAAAGTGGTAAGTCGCATGTGAACTGACAAGGGGAAAAGGGACCCACCTAGAAGTAGACCTGCAAATGCAACAGAACAAGATAAGAACAACAACCACAAAAAAATCCAGAGTCTTTCTATTCAACATGTGGTTCCTAGATGAGCAGTACTGGCATCACCTAAGAGCCTGTTGCCGTAATGGTTAAGCACTGAGCTGCTAACTGAACGGTCGGCGGTTCAAACCCACTAGCAGCTCTGTAGGAGAAAAGATCTAGTGATCTGCTCCTGTAAAAGTTACAGCCCAGAAAACCCTAGGGGAGCAGTTTTACTCTGTCATAGGGTTGCAAAGAGTTGGAATCAACTAAACTGCACACAACAACAAGAACCTATTAGAAATGGAGAACCTCTGCCTGTTTATTCGTTCTAGAGCTGTTGTAATAAGTATCACAAACTGGCTGATTTAAGACAACAGAAACTTATTCTTTCACAGTTTTAAGATTAGAAGTTCAAATTTAGGGAGTGGGCAGTGCCATGCTCTCTCAGAAGGCTCTAGAGGAAGATCCTTCCTTATCTCTTCCAGCTTCTGATAGTCCCAGGCATTCCTTGGCTTGCAGACGCATAACTCCAATCTTTGCTTCTGTCTTCACATGACCCCCTTGCCTCTGTATCTCTCTGTGTACTCACATGACATTCTCTTTTCCGTATCTCCTCTCCTTATAAGGACACCAAAAAAAAAAAAAAAAAAACCTCATTGCCATCAAGTCAATTCCGACCCTATAAGACACGGTAGAACTGTCCCATAGAGTTTCCAAGGAACGCCTGGTGGATTTCAACTGTCAACCTTTTGGTTAGCAGCTGTAGCTCTTAACCACTACACCACCACGGTTTCCTATAAGGACACAGTTATATTGAATTAGGGTTCACTATTCTCCACTATGACTTCACATTGACTAATTACATCTGCAAAGACCCTATTGCCAAATAAAGTCACATTCCCAGGTACTGGGAAATAGGGTTTCAACATATCTTTCAAAGGGAGACACAATTCAACCTGTAACATGCAGTGAGAGGAAGAAGTTCATGTTTTGAAGTCAGAATAACCTGAATTCTAATGCCAAGGGTTTGAAACAAGTTCTGAGCTTCAGTTTCCTCATTTCCAAAATATGGAGCAAATGAGAAGATATCTATCCAAGATGCTCATCGAACTCCACATAAGGTAGATCTGAAAAGAAAGTCACCAAGACATATTATAATCAAATTTGCCAAAACCAAAGATAAAGAGAGAATTATAAGAGCAGCGAGAGATAAATGAAAAGTCATCTACAAAGGAGAGCCAATAAGAATAAGCTCGGACTACTCGGCAGAAACCATGCAGGCAAGAAGGCAATGGGATGACATTTAAAAAATTGAAGGAAAAAAATTGCCTGCCAAGAATCATATATCCAGCAAAACCATCTCTTAAATATGAAGGTGAAATTAAGACATTTCCAGATAAACACAAGTTTAGGGAATTTGTAAAAACCAAACCAAAACTACAAGCAATACTAAAGGGAGTTCTTTGGTTAGAAAATCAATAATATCAGGTACCAATCCAAGACTAGAACACTGGCCAGAGCAACCAGAAGTCAACCCAGACAGGAAAATCCAAAAAAACAAAGCAATATTATTAAAAAAAAAAAAGCTCAAAACACGGTAACAGCGATGTTATTACATAAAAGAAGACAACGTTAAAATAATAAAGAGGGACTAAGAAATGTAATCATACACCTTCCATATGGAAAGGAAGATACGGCGATAAAAAGAAATAAAAGTTAGCTTTAAGTTTAGAAAAATAGGGGTAAATAATAAGGTAACCACAAACGAGACAAGCTATCCTACTCATCAAAATAAAATACAAGGGAAAAATAGAGACTCAGCAGAAACAAAATCAACAACAACAAATATGAGGAAAGGACAATATATAAAGATAATCTACTCAGCACATAAATTCAAACGGGAAAAAGAAACTGTCAACAACACACAAAAAGATATCAAAATAATACCACTAAATTCATTACATACCTATCCATAATTACCCTGAATGTAAATGGACTAAATGCACCAATAAAGAGACAGAGAGTGGCAGAATGGATTAAAAACAAGATCCGTCTATATGCTGCCTACAAGAGACACACCTTGGACTTAGAGACACAAACAAACTAAAACTTAATTTCTGGCAAAATAGACTTTAAAATTAAATCCATCAGAAAGGACAAGGAAGGATACTATATAATTATTAAAGGGACAACACACCAAGAATATATAACCGTATTAAATATTTATGCACTCAATGACAGGGCTGCAAGATATACTAAAAAATCTCTATCAGCATTGAAAAGTGAGATAGACAGCTCCACAGTAATAGTAGGAGACTTTAACACACCAATTTCGGTGAAGGACAGGACATCCCAGAAAGAAGCTCAATAAAGACACGGAAGATCTAAATGCCACAATCAACCAACTTGACCTCGTAGACATATACAGAACACTCCACCCAACAGCAACCAACTATACTTTCTTTTCTAGTGCACGTGGAACATTCTCTAGACTAGACCACATATTAGGTCATAAAGCAAGACTTAGCAAAATCCGAAACACTGAAATATTACAAAGCATCTTCTCTGACCATAAGGCCTTAAAAGTGGAAATCAGTAACAGGAAAAGCAGGGAAAAGAAATCAAACACTTAGAAACTGAACAATAAAAAAATACCCTGCTCAAAAAAGACTGGATTATAGAAGACATCAAGGATGGAATAAAGAAATTCATAGAATACAATGAGAATGAAAACATTTCCTATCAGAACCTTTCGTACACAGCAAAAGCAGTGCTCAGATGCCAATTTGTATCAATAAATGCACCCATACAAAAAGAAGAAAGGACAAAATCAAAGAATTATCCCTACAACTTAAACAAATAGAAAGAAAGCAACAAAAGAAACCCACAGGCACCAGAAGAAAACAAATAATAAAAATTAGAGTTGAACTAAATGAAATAGAAAACAGAAAAACAATTGAAAGAATTAACAAGACCAAAAGCTGGTTTTTTTGAAAAAATCAACAAAATTGATAAACCACTGGCCAAACTGACAAAAGAAAAACAGGAGAGGAAGCAAAAAACCAAAATAAGAAATGAGGTGGGCGATATTACAACAGACCCAACTGAAATTAAAAGAATCATATCAGATTACTATGAAAAACTATACTCAAACAAATTTGAAAACCTGGAAGAAATAGATGAATTCCTAGAAACACACTACCTACCTAAACTAACACAAACAGAGGTAGAACAACTAAATAGACCCATAACAAAAGAAGAGATTGAAAAGGTAATCAAAAAACTCCCAACAAAAAAAAAAAAGCCCTGGTCCGGAAGGCTTCACTGCAGAGTTCCACCAAACTTTCAGAGAAGAGTTAACACCACTACTACTAAAGGTATTTCAGAGCATAGAAAAGGATGGAACACTACCAAACTCATTCTATGAAGCCACCAAATCCCTGATACCAAAACCAGGTAAAGACACCACAAGAAAAGAAAATTATAGACTTATATCCCTCATGAACGTAGATGCAAAAATCCTCAACAAAATTTTAGCCAATAAAATTCAATAGCACGTCAAAAAAATAATTCACCATGACCAAGTGGGATTCATACCAGGTATGCAGGGATGGTTCAACATTAGAAAAACAACTAACGTAATCCACCACATAAATAAAACAAAAGACAAGAATCACATGATTTTATCAATTGATGCAGAAAAGGCATTTCACAAAGTTCAACACCCATTCATGATACAAACTCTCAGCAAAACAGGAATAGAAGGAAAATTCCTCAACATAATAAAGGGCATTTATACAAAGCCAACAGCCAACATCACCCTAAATGGAGAGAGCCTGAAATCATTCCCATTGAGATCGGGAATCAGACAAGGAAGCCCTTTATCAACACTCTTATTCAACATTGTGTTGGAGGTCCTAGCCAAAGCAATTAGGCTAGATAAAGAAATAAAGCGCATCCAGATTGGCAAGGAAGAAGTAAAAGTATCTCTTTTGCAGATGACATGATCTTATACACAGAAAACCCTAAGGAAGCCTCCAGAAAACTACTGAAACTAATAGAAAAGTTCAGCAGAGTATCGGGATACAAGATAAACATACAAAAATTAGTTGGATTCCTCTACAGCAACAAAAAGAACATCAGAGAGGAAATCACCAAATCAATGCCATTTACAGTAGCCCCCAAGGAGATAAAATACTTAGGAATAAATCTTACCAGAGATGTAAATGACTTATACAAAGAAAACTACAGTACACTTCTGCAAGAAACCAAAAGAGACTTACGTAAGTAGAAAAACGTACCTTGCTCATGGATAGGAAGACTGAACATTATAAAAATGTCTATTCTACCAAAAGCGATCTATACATTTAATACAATTCTGATCCAAATCCCAATGACATTCTTTAATGAGATGGAGAAACAAATCACCAACTTCATATGGAAGGGAAAGAGGCCCCAGATAAATAAGGCATTACTGAAAAAGAAGAACAAAGTGGGAGGCCTTACTTTACCTGATTGTAGAACGTATTATACCACCACAGTAGGCAAAACAGCCTGGTACTGGTACAACGACAGATACATGGACCTATGGAACAGAATGGAGAATCTAGACATAAATCCATCCACATATGAGCAGCTGATATTTGACAAAGGCCCCAAAACAGTTAAATGGGGAAAAGACAGTCTTTTTAAAAAATGGTACTGGCATAACTGGATATTCATCTGCAAAAAAAAGAAACAAGACCCATACCTCACTCCACATACAAAAACTAGCTCAAAATGGATCAAAGACCTAAATATAAAATCTGAAATGAAAAATATCATGGAAGAAAAAATAGGGACAATGTTAGGAGCCCTAATACATGGCATAAACAGTGTATAAAACATCATTAAGAATGCAGAACAAAAACTAGATAACTGGGAGCTCCTAAAAATCAAACACCTATGCTCATCAAAAGACTTCACCAAAGGAGTAAAAAGACTACCTACAGACTGGGAAAAAGTTTTTAGCTATGACATTTCCGATCAGTGCCTGATCTCTAAAATCTACATGATACCGCAATAACTCAACTACAAAAAGACAAATAACCCAATTTAAAAATGGGCAAAGGATATGAACAGACACTTCACTAAAGAAGACATTCGCCAGATGGTCTTCGCAGAGTCGCCGCGGTTTTCTGCTTCAGCAGTGCTTGAACGGAACCCGGCGCTGGGCAACCTTTCCCTAGCTGGCCATTCCCAGCCAGCTTTCCACCACCTCCTCACAGCAGCACCCTCAGACGCCCCAAGGCCTACGCCGCTCCAGCACCTCACAGCCACCGCCGCCGCCTCTCCTCAACCGCCGCCATGACGACCGCGTCCACCTCGCAGGTGCGCCAGAACTACCATCAGGACTTGGAGGCCGCCGTCAAATGCCAGATCAACCTGGAGCTCTACGCCTCCTACGTCTACCTGTCAATGTCTTACTACTTTGACCGCGATGATGTGGCTCTGAAGAACTTTGCCAAATATTTTCTTCACCAATCTCATGAAGAGAGAGAACATGCTGAGAAACTGATGAAGCTGCAGCACCAACGAGGTGGCCGAGTCTTCCTTCAGGATATCAAGAACCCAGACTATGACGATTGGGAGAGCGGGGTGAATGCAATGGAGTGTGCGTTACACTTGGAAAAAAGTGTGAATCAGTCACTACTGGAACTGCACAAACTGGCCACGGATAAGAACCACCCCCATTTGTGTGACTTCATTGAGACCCATTACCTTCATGAGCAGATGAAATCCATCAAAGAATTGGGTGACTACATAATCAATTTGTACAAGATGGGAGCCCCGCAATCTGGCCTGGCAGAGTATCTCTTTGACAAGCACACCCTGGGAGACAGTGCTGGAGAAAGCTAAGCTTTAGCCTGGCTCCCCCACAACTTCAGGGGTGACTTCCATGGTCACCAAGACAGCAGCACATGCATGTTGGGTTTACCTTTACCTTTTTTTTTTTTCTATAAATTGTACCAAAACATGCACTGAAGTTCTTTTGTTTGTGCCATTCCTTCAAATAAAGTGATTTGTTACCCCCCCCCCCAAAAAGAAGACATTCGGGTAGCTAACGGATACATGAGGAAATGCTCACGATCATTAGCCATTAGAGACATGCAGATCAAAACTACAATGAGATTCTATCTCACTCCAACAAGGCTGGCATTAATCCAAAATACACAAAATAATAAATGTTGGTGAGGCTGTGGAGAGACTGGAACACTTATACACTGCTGGTGGGAATGTAAAATGGTACAACCACTTTCTAAATTGATTTGGCGCTTCCTTAAAACTAGAAATAGAACTACCATAAGATCCAGCAATCCCACTCCTCAGAATATATCCTAGAGAAATAAGAGTCTTTACACAAACAGATACATGCACACCTATGTTTATTGCAGCGCTGTTTACAATAGCAAAAAGATGGAAGCAACCAAGGTGCCCATCAACGGATGAATGGATAAATAAATTATGGTATAGTCACACAGTGGAATACTACGCATCAATAAAGAACAGTGAGGAATCTGTGAAACATTTCATAACATGGAGGAACCTGGAAGGCATTATGCTGAGTGAAATTACTCAGTTTCAAGAGGACAAACATTGTATAAGACCACTATTACAAGAGCTTGAGAAATAGTTTAAACTGAGAAGAAAACATTCTTTTGTGTGTGCGAGAGGAGGGAGGGAGGCAGGGTGGGAAAGGGGTATTCACTAATTAGATGGTAGATAAGAACTACTTTAGGTGACAGGAAAGACAGCACACAATACAGGGGAGGTCAGCATAACTGGACTAAACCAACAGCAAAGAAGTTTCCTGAATAAACTGAATGCTTCGAAGGCCAGTGTAGCAGGGGCAGGTTTTGGGGACCATGGTTTCAGAGGACATCTAAGTCAATTGGCATAATAAAATCTATTAAGAAAACATTCTGCATCCCACTTTGAAGAGTAGTGTCTGGGGTCTTAAACGCTAGCAAGCAGCCATCTAAGATGCATCAATTGGTCTCAACCCACCTGGATCAAAGGAGAATGAAGAACACCAAGGACACAAGGTAATTATGAGCCCAAGAGACAGAAAGGGCCACATGAACCAGAGACTACATCAGCCTGAGACCAGAAGAACTAGATGGTGCCCGGCTACAACCGATGACTGCCCTGACAGGGAACACAACAGAGAACCCCTGAGGGAGCAGGAGAGCAGCAGGATGCAGACTCCAAATTCTCATAAAAAGACCAGACTTAATGGTCTGACTGAGACTAGAAGGACCCCAGTGGTCATGACTCCCAGACCTTCTATTGGCCCAGGACAGGAACCATTCCCGAAGCCAACTCTTCAGACATGGATTGGACTGGACAATGGGTTGGAGAGGGATGCTGGTGAGGAGTGAGCTTCTTGGGCCAGGTGAACACTTGAGACTACGTTGGCATCTCCTGCCTGGAGGGCAGATGAGAGGGTAGAGGGGGTTAGAAGCTGGCGAAATGGACATGAAAAGACAGAGTGGAGGGAGAGAGTGGGCTGCCTCATTAGGGGGATAGTAATTGGGAGTATGTAGCAAGGTGTATATAATGCTTTTATGTGAGAGACTGACTTTCACTTAAAGCACAATAAAAATTATAAAAAATAAAATAAAATATGGAGCGTAATTGTAACAGACATTGTTGGAGCTCTGCCCATGCCTCCTTGGGCCTCCTACGTGCCAGGATCTGCACTTCTTTACCTAAGGATTTCTTTGTCAACAGGAGTCCACCCTGCCCACAAGAGCCTACTCTGCCCAATCCTGATAGACCAGAAATACCAGAAAACTAACACACCCCAGAGTTCAACCCTCAACCAATGAGTGATGGAAATTAATGTATAAAATACCCCAAGTCCCTCACCCTTGGGTGGGATAACTCTGAGGTGTATGTTCCCCACTGACTCCCAGAGTTGCCCAACAGGTTTAAGCCCTACTTGTCCACAGTGGTAATATGTTTGATGATACACCCTTAATTGGCTGCCTTCCCTTCCCCGCTCATATGCCCACTCTTCCACCACTGTATCCTGGGATCATCTCCCAAATAAACTGATTGCATTTGAATCCTGTTTTAGGGTCTGCTTCTTGGAAAACCAAATTAAGACAACAGAATTTACTTCGTGGAATTATTTTGAAGAGCAGAAATCATATAGGCAAAGAATTTGGAATACAGTAAGAGCATAATAAATAGTGGTTATCAAAATAAACAGATTCATTTCTCTTTAAGGGGCATTATAATGTTTGTGAAAGATAATGTCACCAGTGATTGTCTGCTACTAGAAATATACACTCTTTCTTTGTTTATACAGTAATGTAAGTAAACCCCCATTGCAACACAGATTAAAGTGAAATTTTCTTCCAGAAAAGGAAGAAAAAAGAGAAATTATTTTTCCCCTTGTTCATATTCTGACTCCATCACATATTAATAATGTGACTTTGGGCAAGTTTCTGGAGCTAATACTAACTACTATGAAAAATTGTGAGTGGCAAGGCTGTGAATGCTTGGGAAAACACATATCTCTAAGTCTCAGTTTCTTCATCTGACTTGTCCAAAGTCACACAGATATTAAGGGGTGGAGCCAGGAGTTGAACCCAGGCAGTCAGACTCTGAAGCCTACACATTTAACCACTACATTTTACTGCTGCCTTCCTATGAAGCGCATTTAATCACCCGGCGAGACTTGCATTTAAATCATTCAAACATGAAATTTTTAAGGAATGGTATGCCTTTGCATTGAAGTTAATGTACTTTCTGAGGTTTCTATAGCAACGAAAATCTAAAATCACGTCTGCTGGTATTACTTACAAAAGAAGAGAGACGTTCCTGCTGACCCTTTATCAAAGAATTTGTTTTGTCAGGACCGGTCTTGCCACACAGAACAAGATTGTGCAATGCATTCTCAAAGATGTGACTGCTGCACTTGACTGTGAGGGTCCCACATTAATACAGTCAACAAACACTGTGCTGGGCAGAGACATTAATATTGTTGTCCCTTTTCTGAAGGAACTCACAGTCCAGTGGAAGAGATAAATGCATTACAAATACCAAGACACCATGTCATGTGACCGGTGCCATAAGTGAGCCAAGCACAAAATGCAAAACAGAGGAAAGAACACAGTAATTGGCTGGAGAATCAAAGGAAATGTCCCAAAGAGATAAAAAATGAGTGTAGTCAATCATCATTATTTGTGGTTCCACATCTGTAAATGTGCCTACTTGCTAAAATTTATTTGTAGTCCCAAAACCAATGCTGGCAACACATTCATGATCTTCACAGAACGGCAAAAAATTTGAGTCCCCTGATGTGCACGTTACCAGCTGAGGTGAAAGAGGTGAGGCTCTGCCTTCTAGTTTCAGCTCTCATGCTGTAAACCCCTTTTCACAGTCTATTTAGTGCCACTTTTTTTTACTTTTTTGCACTTTCATGCTTTTTGTTGGCGATTTTGCTGTTTAAAATGGCCCTCAAACATAGTGATAAAGTACTGTCTAGTGTTCATAAGGAAACACTGGTGGCGTAGTGGTTAAGAGCTACAGCTGCTAACCAAAAACGTCGGCAGTTCGGATCCATCAGGTGCCCCTTGGAAACTCTACGGGGCAGTTCTACTCTGTTCTCTATGGCCGCTATGAGTTAAAATCAACTTGATGGCAATGGGTTTTTTAGTGTTCATAAGCACCAGGAAGCACCAGAAAGCTGTGATGTGCCTTATGGAGAAAATATGTGTGATAGATGACCTTTGTTTACGAATCAGTTATAGTGCTGATGGCCATAAGTTGAATGTTAATGAATCGGTGATATATATCAAATAAAAACTAAAAAACCAAGCCTGTTGCCGCCGAGTCGTTTCTAACTCATGGTGACCCTATAGGACAGAGGAGAACTGTCCCATAGGGTTTCCAAGGAGTGGCTGGTGGATTCAAATTGCCAACCTTGTGGTTAGCAACCATAGCTCTTAACCACAGCGCCACCAGGGCTCCATATATTAAATATAGTGTCTTTAAACAGAAACACACATAGAACGAGGTTATGTATTTATCAGTTGAAGAAAATATTGTGACTAGAGGCTCGTAGGAATTTAACCCTGTATTTCCTCTAGAAGCAGTGGTTCATATTCGATAATTGAGAGTTTGCAGCAACTTTATAGAACATAACTACCACAAATAATAAGAATCAACTGTAGGTATTCTCCAGGTGGGGGAGAGTGGACAAGAAGACAGAGTGGCATGACCGAAGAAAAACTGGCATAAAAGAGCACAGCATATTCTGGAAACAGAGAACTTTATTGTGACTACAGTTTAAGACTATGCAAGGAAGTAGCAGGAGATGGAGGTGGAAAATTAGCCGGTACCAGCTTGGTGGGGCCTTCACTACCATGCTCCAGAGTCTGGATTTGACCCAGCCACGAGTGGGAAAGTCCTTGAAAGCTTTGTCTTTTAAGAGACCAATGAGAGGATTACATCTGTGTTTAGATACAAGTGTGGTCCCTAGCACAGTGATGAAAGTCTCAGGCCTGAGGTGAGAAACCTGGCTTTGAGACCAAGAGGAGCTACTCACCAGCTGTATGGTATGACCTTGGCCAAGTCATATAATCTCTCTGAATTTGTTCAGCTAAGTTTGTAAAGTGGAGTTAATATTACCTTCCACTGTGGTAAACAGGAAATGAGATAATTAGTAAGAAAACATGGTCAAGCACCAACACTCTAATACACTATCAAGGAGAATTATTATCATTACCATCTACATGTCTTTCCATTGTTCCTATCAACACTATTAATCCCACTGTAGCAGATCCTATTTTGCACCCTCCTATATAGATATATAAAAAAAAAATTTTTTTTTATATCTACAAAGGAGTCTCTGGGTGCTGCAAATGGTTACTGCACTTGGCTGCTTAACCGAAAGATTAACGATTTGAAGTCTTCCCAGAAGTGCCTCAGAAAAAAAAAAGGCCTGGCTGTTTCCTTCGAAAAATCAGCCACTGCAAACCCAATGGAGTACAGTTCTACTCTGATATACGTGGGGTAACCATGACTTGGAATCAATTTGATGGCAACTGGTTTTTATCTAGGGAGACCAGCCCCCCCAGTTTGCCCAGGACTCTCCCCGTTTTAGCACTGAAAGTTTCCCTCAGTTCCAGGAAATTCTGGATGGTTGGTCACCCTGCGTCTCCTTGACCTACTTCTGAGTTCACCTGCATAAAGACAGTCCCCACCTGAAGCACCTGTTTCTCTGCCTGAAGGTTTTCTCCCACACTGCAGAAGTTTGCACAGCTCATGCATAGGATAGCCTAGAAGTACTGGCATTCTACACTCCCCAGGGCAATCCTCATCCATTGAAGGATGGGAGTCAATGTATAGAAATCCCAGTGTCCCTGTGCCACCGTGGATCAATTCAGAGGAGAGTGCCATACTGTTCCTCAGGGGTCCCCAGCAGGATCACACCCAATTGCCCACAATGGCAAACCAAGGAATAACACTATTGATTCTCTCCTTTCCTGTCCACTTTCCCCATCCCCTCATGAGCTTCCTAGGATCAGCTCCTAAATAAATATGCTCAAGGGCTGTCTCTGAGTCTGCATTTAGAAGAACTCACACTAATACAACATCTATAAGGTCAATCATTCAATTCCTTGGCAACATAACTTACAGTTAACTCCAGTTGGTAGGCCCTTCAGGATCCACTAAAACGAGTTCACCTGCATTACAGGATTCAGGGTGAAAATCCCCAGCAGAGTGAGTGCCCAAAGAGTGGCCCCTAATCAATTCTAGTGGTCTTCCTTCCTCCTTCTAAGTGCCAAGCTTGACTTATTTTTTAATTCACAGTGACCAAGTAGAAGCACCTGCAAGAGCATAGCTGAAGAGTATATCTCCTATATTCCTTCATGACCCTCAGAGTGGATCCGTGGAATGTACCTCTCCATAGACTGAGTTACGTGTCACAGTGGTCCCTCTGCTATCATCCCAGGATACTACGAGAAACAGCTATTAACTGCATCTGCAATAGGAATGCTGCTAAAAGCACTGCCCATCACACACCATGCACTCATATAGGGTTCTACGTGAGAAATGCCTTTCACGACAGTGTTAGGAAAAGGTTTACTTCCTGTGACTGAGGTAACTGGGTCATAAAAACTATAACACTCATAAGGTCTTCTTTTTCACTCTTGTTACCACAAGCTCAGCATCAAATATGAAGTTCAACTACAGTCAAAACCCTTTGATTTTCATAGTAACTCAATTTGTGTTGTCACCAAACTTCATACTTCACTTTTTATTTTTCTGTTCTCATTCTAATTCTTCATTTCTGTTTTGCAATGTTTTGTTACAAGTGATCTTATAATCGGCTGCCTCAAATCTTTTGTGGGATTCAGTCAGAAAACATTTTGATGTCTACAAAAGCCAACAATATATTTCACCACACGGGATAGGACAGCAAACAATACAGATATGGTTCCTAGCCCACAGGGTTTACTTTTGTCAGAAATGAGGTAAAATATAAATAAGTGGATTTATTATGTGATAAATTCTCTATAAAACAAAGTTTGTCCCACCAAATGCGCACATTTTCTTCTACAAAATAAAAGCCACAAGACTTACTGTGTTTTTATTTTTGTCTTTATTAGCAGGAAGATTGGACTGTGTTTAATGCTCAATTCCAATAATTCATCTCAGGATCCTAGTACAATCGCCTCTTCATTCTTCCTAAATTCTGACTTTTTTCCAGAATACCCTTATATGTTTCAACCTTGCACTCCATCATAAATTATTTTGTGGAAGAGTCAGAATACACATCTTAATAAATTAGTGCTATATCAGAAACCCTGAAATTTTGGCCTCTACATTATATGGTGGTTTTAATTAAGGAAAAAAAATTCTAATTGACATTAGTATCAAATTCTGACTACAAACCAGGTTTTTAATGTATAATGTGCACACTTAGGACAAGAGGTAATGACAAACAGAATAAGATAGTGGCAGCTCTTTTCAACCCTACACTTGAAAAGGAAGTATCCCCAGAATCCATTTCTCAGGTGGAAAAATTGATTCAGGTCTGGACCTCATGACTTGAGTAGACAGAGATGACCAGAGGGGGAGTAGCTGGGATGGCAAAGACTCTCAAAACCATGTCTTAGAAAGAACTGATGCAACAACAGAGAAGTTTATAATAAAATACTTGAAAGAGAAACCCAGTCTTTAACTATCCGAAGAGGCAATAGATTTGTTACACATGACCTCAGTGAACCAAAGGAAGAACGGCATCATCCCTAAACAAGAAAGAACGTGCTGATAGACAAGAGTCATGGAACCACACAAGCATGTGAATTGCTGCTCCTGGTGACTCATACTGGCTCTCGTGCTGGTTTTTTGTTTCCTACAAGATACAGGAAACCTCTCTGTTTTCTTTTTCTCTTTAAAGTAGCTTTGTGAGGTAATGAGTTCCCCATCATTTGAAGTACTCAAGCAAATGGTGGGCATGTACTTGATAGGGATGTTGCTACAATATCTGAGTCTTTCTCAAGTGTCTCTCAAAGCTCTGGCATCTGAAAATATGAGCGTCAAGCAGAGGGAAGCAAGCCCCTCCCAGGATTCTCAGTCTTTGATTAGAGGAGGACGTGTTGCCTCTCTCCTCACACTCTGCAGAAGCCTTCCCAATTTTTGTAAGTACATTCCTCTCACCCCCTTCCCCCCCATTCCAACACATTTCTCACGCGAGGTGGAACAGATGCTGGGGTAATGCTGGCTAAAAATAAAAGTAAGAGGAAAAAATGCTACTTTACAATAAATATCTCAGCAAAAATTTTATATCCTGAATGGATTCAGCAGCAAAAGAGCAGCTGCTGCCTCTTTTGCAGTTCTTCCTTTTCTCACTTTTATAACCTGATTAATATGCCAATCAGATTTTTGTAATCAGGACCAGGGGACATTAACCTCATAAAGCATGTAAAATGTATCTTATCTGAATAAAGAAGGAAGTACTCAGGAATTGGTCTCTTTGCTCCTTTTTATTTTTAATTGCATTGAGAATTCAGCCTGTCAGAGAGGACCAACAGTCCTTCCCATCTGCCAGCCCTCCAGGCCCTTGAAATAGGACACTGGTATTCTTACCCTTGCTCCAATGAACCAGGTAGCAGCATCACAAGAGCTTCCACCGTGCTAGGGGTCCGTGGTACCCTCCGAAGCCATCTCACAGGATCCCAGGCCCTGAAATGAGTCCTGATATCCTCAGGCTTTCTCCAGCCCTTCAAACCAGAAGCTGATACGTTGGAAAAGCTGAGCTCTCGTGGCAACACCAATTTCCAGACCATAGAGAGCTAGGCAATCATTATGGGGCCTTCAGTCATTCACGCAGCAAGCAGTAATTAAGCATTTGGTAGGTACAAGGCACTCTGAGAATTATAAAGATCAACAAGGTAGGGCAGCTGGTCTCAAGAAGCTTATAATCTAAAGGAGAAGATATGCTATCACACAAATAAGTAAAAGGCAAAATGGAAACTGGTAAAGGCCACAAAAGCAGTACGGATAAGACGAATGGGAGCTCAGAGTAATGAAATATATCTATATTGTGGGTGAGCAAAGACATGCATTAAAAGTGGGGGGCACTCAACAATAACAACAAAATAAATAAGGTTTAAAGGGGGGCAGCATTCTTGAAGAAGGCATCATTGGGTCAGGTCTTGACAAATGGGTAAGATTTGGATATGCAGAAATAGGAAGAAAGTGGTGGCAAAGGGCAAGCAAGGAAAGGAGAAGACCAAGTGGAGGGGGAAGCACGAACAAGACAAAGACGGGAAGGCACGGAACATATACTCTGACTAGGAAGTAAACCGATTTAACTAAGGCATGGGGTAGAGAGGGGAGGAGAATGAGAAGGAAGGAAGGCTGGAGCCAGAGAACGGAACAGCGCTTCCAGCATTCACTCTACGATTCCATGATTGAGTGTTAAATCCCCTAGTTATTACTCTACCCTCTGGTCTAACTGACATTATTTAAGCCTGCTATCTTTCTGACTCTGCCAAAAAAAAGAATGGTCTTAACATCAGCTCTAGACTGGAGATCCTTCATATTCTTCCCCACTTAAACCTGTTACATGAAATCTCTAGCTTTCTTTGAAATGGCTCAGCAAAGTGTGTGTGTGTGTGTGTGTGTGTGTGAAAGCAGTACGTGTGTATGAACCATTTTCTGCAAAATGCTGACAACTGCAGATCTAGGTGATGGATACGTGTGTGTTGGGTATTCTATTTTTTCTGCTTCTTGTAATTATGCATTTTTTAAAAAAATAAAGTTTTAAAGAGGTTAAAACAATTAATTAATAAAACCCTGAGCTACCAGTCTAAAAGTCATCAGGTAACCTCATTTTCAGCAGTGTGGGGTCAGCTTCTCTCGTGCCTGGCCTTTGTGTATGAAGAAACCCCGGTACATGCTGCGCTCAGGCTGGGGATGATTGGGATCCTTGGCCACGTCTCTGTGATGTTCATGGAGCAACTGCAGAGTTAATAAGCAACAAAATGTAATTATGTGTGGGGAGTGAAAAGAGCAGAGCAGTTTGCCATTTGTTCATTTTCACAAGTTGTAGGCGCGTTCAATGGCAAAAAGATTCATGGGGTTAAGAATCAGCTTGTTTGGTAAACGGCAATTAGCATGAACTGGGTCACCTCAGCTTCTGCAAGAGGGATAAATATAGATGTCGATATTTTCTGTGAGAAGACAGAGCCCCAAGCTTCTATTTTAGAATCTCAGAAAAGATGCCTTTGCAAGGGGCATCCCAGGCAGAAAGGAAGGCCTAGGCTCAGGACCCACTCTGAAGATGGTGAGGAAATACTGCTAGATTTGATGGCCATTCAAGGCTCCAGGGCCCAGATACGTGCCTTGCCATCCTGAAATAACCCTGTTAGATAGCCAGGAAAGGACAGAGGTTAAATATGGACTCTGACAGTCAGACAGTCTGAGTTTAGATTCCAGCTCTGCTGTTCAGTGGGTGTGTAGCCCTAGCTGAACACAGCTTAACCTCTTTGTGCCTCATTTTCTTATCTGTAAAATGGAAATGATGAATACACATAAATTACAGTGATTCATGGCACAAATAATCAGCATATACGCATAGTGGTTAGTTTTATGTGTCAACTAACTATGAAGGTACCGTGTAGATGTAGTTAACATCTACAATCAGTTGATTTTAAGTAAAGGTAATTAGTCTCAATAATGTGGGTTGGCTTTATCCAATCAGTTGAAAGAACTGAGACTAAAAACAGGTTTTCTGGAGAAGAAATTTTTCCTCAAGACTGCAACATCAATTCTTCCTTGAATTTCCAGCCTGCAGATTTGTCCTACAAATTTCGAACTTCCAGCCCCCACAATTAGGTAAGCCAATTCCTGGAAAAAAATTGTATATAATTGAATATCGTATCACAGACACACATATTCTGTTGGTTCTGTTTAACTGGAGAACTCAGACTGATATTAACTTGTAATATTTTATTTTTTAAAAAAATTCAGGGAAACTGGGCTGACGGCTGGGGACCATGGTCTCAGGGTCATCTAGCTCAATTTGCATAACATAGTTTATAAAGAAAATGTTCTACATCCTACTTTGGTAAGTACCACCAGGCGTCTTAAAAGCTTGTGCGTGGCCATCTAAGATACTCCACTGGTCTTACCCTGTCTGGAGCATGGGAGAATGAAGAAAACCAGACACAAAAGAAAGATTAGTCCAGAGGACTAATGGACCACAACTACCACAGCCTCCACCAGACTAAGTCCAGCACAACTAGATGGTGCCTGGGTACCACCCTGACTGCTTTGACAGGGATCACAATAGAGAGCCCCACACAGAGCTGGAGAAAAACATAGAACAAAATTCTAAGTCACAAAAAAAGACCAGGCTTACTTATCTGACAGAACTGGGGAAACCCTGAGAGTACAGCACCCAGATACCCTTTTAACTCAGTACTGAAGTCACTCCCGAGGTTCACCCTTCAGCCAAAGATTGAAAAGGTCTATAAAACAAAACAAGACTAAATGGGCACACCAGCCCAGGGGCAAGGACAAGAAGGCAGGAGGGGGCAGGAAAGCTGGTAACAGAGAACCCAAAGTTGAGAAGGGGACAGTGTTGATACATCAATGGGTTGGCAACCAATGTCACAAAATAATACATGTGTTAATTGTTTAATGAGAAATTAATTTGCTCTGTAAACCTTCATGGAAACCCTGGTGGCACAGTGGTTAAGAGCTACGGGTGCTAACCAAAAGGTCAGCAGTTTGAATCCACCAGGTGCTCCTTGGAAACCCCATGGGGAGGTTGTACTCTGTCCTATAGGGTCGCTATGAGTCAGAATCAATTCGACGGCGCTGGGTTTGGTTTGGTTTTTTTGGTAAACCTTCATCTAAAGCACAATAAAAAAATTAAAGGGAAAATTAACATGAATATGATACTATTCACTAATGGATGGATCTTGCTTGAATATCACCAGTTGTCCCACTTCTGTCCTTTTTTCCAGTCCTGGCTTTAATCCAGGATGCCATATTGCATTAAATTGTCATGGCTTCTTAGACTCCTCCAATCTGGCACAGTACCTCAGTCTTTCTTATGTCTTTTATAACTGTGGTGAATTATTTTGTAGAATGTCTCTCAATTTTGGCTTGTTTGAGGTTTCTGATGATTAAATGGAGGTTGTGTGTTTTGGGCAAGAAAATGGCAGCAGTGATTCTGTGCTCTTCTCAGTTCATCCTATCAGGAGGTATGTGACTTCAAGGTGTCTTACTACTGATAATAGTAATTTTACCACTAGGTTAAGGTGATGTCTCCCTGTTTCTGCATGTAGAAAGCTACTATTTTTCCCTTTATAAGGCTGATGCACTGTACTGCTAACCTAAAGGCTGGTGGTTTAAGTCTACACAGAGGCACCTTGGAATAAAGTTCTGGCCATCTACTTCCAAAAAATTAGCCATTGAAAATCCTATGGAGCTCAATTCTACTCTGACACACATGGGGTCATCATGAGTCAGAGTCGACTCAGTGGCAACTGGCTAATTAATAATTTATCTTGTAGGGAAACACTTTGAGACTATGCAAATGTCCTGTTTCTCATCATATTTTTGTTGTCATTGTTGTTGTTGTTAGGTGCCATTGAGTTGATTCCAACTCATAGCGACCCTATAGGACAGAGTAGAACTGCCCCACAGGGTTTTCAAGGAGTGGCTGGTGGATTCGAACTGCCAACCTTTTGCTTAGCAGCCAAGCTTTTAACCACTGTGCCAACAGTAGCACCCATCAATGATTCTTGCCCTCCATAATTATTGCTGTGGTGTTTGCCTAATGATGATTTCCTATTTAAATCATTCTTATTACATTTATTAATCAGAATTCTATGTTCAGCAAGCACATTCCTTTATTTATATATTTATTCAATTATCTATATCATTATGTCTCAGGAATATTTATTTTATTCTATGGGTTAAAATCCATTAATTTATTTCTTTTGTTGTTCAAAACATCCCAGACTTGGCCACTGGAAAATAGTTTAAGTTGCCTCCTACATCCTTTTGATAATTGTATTACAGTTAGGTCGATGTCAGCATTAGAGGAAACAGAGTGAAGGATATACAGAAACTCTCTATACTATCTTTGCAACTTTCCCGTAAGTCTAAAATTATTTCAGAATAAAAATCCTAAAACATTACAAGGGACTGGAAGGGAGCACATGGATTGGATGACTTCTGGAGTACTGGTCATGTTTAATTTTGTATCTGCTGCTGGTTACATGAGTATGTTCAGTTTGTAGAAGTTTACCAAGTTACACACTTATGATTTGCATACTTTTCTGCATATTTATTTTGCCCTGATAAAAAGTTCAAAAGAAGATAAACAAGCATTATAAACATTGCCTGAGAAGAATTTAGCTGTAAAATATGTGGCAACAGGAAGTAATATGCAGGAATTCCTACAGAAAGGCCTGATGGTAAGTTCCAATCCATCTTCAATAGCAACTACAGAAATCCTCAGCCAGAAGTAGCTTAGATCAGGGTTCCCATCTGGGTCTTCCCCAGACCCCTTCTTCTGTTGTCATTGTGTTCTGTGTCATCCTCTGAGTCACTTGCATTTCCCAAGGTGATCCACATTAGTTCCATCCAGCTGGTTACTTCCCTAGACCAGAGCTGATATATTAATTATCTGGGTCTCAGTCTCTCTCACTGCAATTCCCTGAGGCCCTATCTCTAGAGTATACCGACAGTCTGTCTGCCTTGCACTACACCATCTTCAGAAAATGTGCATCAGTTGCTCTCATTATTGGCATTATTTAATGCTAATTTCAGTTAATTGCTCCTTCATCTGTGTCACCACAGCCCTTAGTACATTCCTCCATTAAAACACGCGTTATTGTTTCTGTAGATTATGAACTCTTCAAAAGTAGGGAATTAGTCCTTTATATGTGTGTCTCCACTGACTGACAGAAGTGTTAGGTACACAGTGGACAATTCACAATAGGTGTGTTAAACTGAATTACATTACACAATCTAGGAAAACTTTGGAAATATTTTGTGACTTTTTTCCATTGAAAGTAGATTTGCTTATCATCATAACTACCACAAAGTTTTTTTTTTTTGTTTTTTCTTTAAATACCTGCTATCTGCAACAACAATGGAGGGCTTTTATATATTTACCTGACTTTGGGAAGAAAGGAAACAATTTTCTAATTGAGTATGGCCTGGAAGCATTTCCCTCATTACTCACAATCATTGTAATTGGTGGTGGCCCATGACTCTCTCCCACCATCAAAGGTGCCCCTGTTCAGCCCCTGACCTCCCTGGTCTTTCTCAGCTATGGATCACAAGACTATGAGCTCTGCTAGGGCTTTTGGCACTCTATTTGCAGCACCCAGCACAGGACATGGTACATAGACGTTTCTTACTGAGCTAAATGACTGTCAGCTGGGACGTCGATTCATCTGAAGGCTTGACTGGGGAAGGATCTGCTTCCAAGCTGATTCATGTGGTTGTTAGGAGGATTTAGTTCCTTGTGGGATGTAGGCAAGAGGCAACCCTCAGTTCCTTGCCACATGGGCCCCCCCATATAGCACCCGGCTTCATCAGAGTAAACAAATAACAGTGTTAGGGAGAGATTGCTAACAAGATAGAAGTCATAGTCTTTTATAACCTAATCTTGGAAGTGACACACTATCATTTTTGTCATATTTTATTAATTAGAAGAAAGTCACAAGAATTAGCCCACACTCAGGGAGCAGTAATTATGCAAGGGCATAAATACTAAGAGCAAAGATCATTGAGGCCATGTCAGAGTATGCCTACAGTCACAAATGATATTAAGAGAAGGTAATAAAGCATAAGTAGTTTGAGAAATCCTTTTTAGAAACTACTGGTTGCTCTACTTCTTCATTTGTATTGGGATATTAAAAAAAACACCAAAACCAAACCCCTTGCCATCGAGTCAATTCTGACTCATAGAGACCCTACAGAACAGGGTAGAACTGTCCCACAGGGTTTCCGAGGAATGCCTGATGATTTGAACTGCTGACCTTCTGGTTAGCAGCCATAGCACTTAACCACTAGGCTACACCAGGGTTTCTGTATTGGGATATAAGTGCATCCAAATATGGCTTATTGTTTACTTCAGATAGAAGTATATAATAAGTGTTTCAGTGGTTCTGGGTCATGGCAAGTCATTTAATGAATTTCTCAAAAAAATTTTTCCTCGAATTCCCTTCTTGATATGTAACATCATCTCTCAACAGTCTATGTTTCATGTACTCATTAAAAATCATGTCACCATGGCCAAAAATGATAACATAACTGGTTATAACTGAAATTAATAATCTATATGTCTAACATATTTCTCTACTTTTTTGCTTCCTTCCTCTTGGCTGAGGGCCATTTTCCCCAAAACACAAATAAAAACTCAAAAAAAACCTGATCTAACTGCAAGATAGACATTTTTGTATGCATGCTTGCACAGTGAGTTTATTTACACTTCTAAAGACTATATTTGCCAAGAATAGAGAAAGAAGGATGTGAAGGCATAGGAAAGACTGACAATGGAGAGGGCAGAGTGAAGGAAGGTAAATGTCAGGGAGAAGGAGGACCTGGTGGGACTCAGCACCAATTTGTTTCCAAGTATGGACACTCCAGTGACCACTGTGCGGGAAACTTGCAAGCTCCCTGAATAGATGGTTGAGGCCTTGGACACCTTAGGCCGGGGCAGGGGCTTACAAGGAAAACCTTGTTACCTGACCAAAGTGGAACCTAATGAGACATGTTGAGGATTAACCCCTATGAACAAAGGTAGCAGTGAAAATATCACCTGATTTTAAAACGGTAACAGCACAAGTAGTAGTAACTACTATTTACAAAACACGTTATTAAACACGTTATTGACTGTATTATCTGGATAGGATTACTTTTTCACTCTTGCAAAGTTGGTCAGTGGCCTTCTCCCATCTTGTAGCTATGCCATCTGGAACACACGGCCACCAAGGTCAACAAAGTAAGGGGAAAGAGAGATAGAAGACATATCTTGGTTCTTAATGGCCTTGATGCAATGGGACTCACATTACTTTTGCTCACATCCCATTGACCAGAATTAGTTGTGTGATCAGAACCTAACTACAAGGTGTGGGGAATGTAAAGGAGGACAAGGTTATTTGGTGAACACTAACCCATCATCCTACTTTATCCCTGGGACATTACTTAAGCTCTGAGAGTTTAAAAGACATATCCGAGATCATACAGTTAATTGTTTTCCTGTGTTCTACACTTACTTACATCTCAAATTTTCTTAGACTTGGATTACCTTCTTTCCATCTCATTAATCTCTATTCATCAGGGGGAAAGAAAATGCTGTTCAACTGTACAGGTAATGTCATTCTTACCCAAGCTCAGACATGCTGTTGTAAGAAACCATTCTTGTGAGTGCAAAGGAAGCCATATTATGATCTAAATATGGTACCATTCAACTGTGGATACTGAAGGGCATTCATAGCTGAAGACCCCAGTCTGTGTGAGAAATAAAAATATCCAAGGTCTGAAAGGGAATGGAGCATTTCTTTTCATGTAAAAATTTTAAAACGTTTTCCTGACCCATCAATCACAATGACACAGGCTTTAATTATTCAAAAAGAAATTTTATTTCTGGAATCAAAGATTTGAATCTTTCTTCACAAGGTAGAAGTTCTGAGACATCTACTCTGTGGAGTGCTCCGTAAGATTTTCTCTGACCTTATTAGAATTTAACATTCCCTGAGATAAATTGGTGTCCCTGCCTCAGAATAGGAAAGATACCACAATCCGTTTTCTAGCAAGACCAATTCTAAACTACAAATCAGATCATTTCACTCCTCTGCATAAAAATCTGCCTTGGCTTCCTTGATGGACATTTTTGGTTAACTACTAAGCCATCATTCTTCCTCCGTATTCCTGGCCAAACCCTGATTTTGTTCAAACATTGGACAGACACTAATGTGTTCAAGAAAAGTCCAGAATATCACTCAAGAAATCTTATGTCAGTCATTCGCCATTCAGATGCTTACTTTTCCAGCCTCATTGCAGCTAGCTAGGAGTGGGCATGTGACATAGCTTTGACCAGGAAGATGTAGAGAAGTCTTCTATGAAATTTCCAGAAAAATTGGTACAAACCCAAGAGGAGAGGCTGCTAGCACTACTCCTATCCCTTTCTTCCTATCTTGGAAATGATTTTTGAAGGTGATATTTAAAGCTACATTATCCATATTTTGACCTGTGGCAGAGACTGCTAACAGATCCGAAAACCTACTTCCTCCTAGGCTCACTGACACTCTTCATTTTCCACTATCTTTGCAGCAAGTATAACTAAGCTCCACTTAATGGAATATGGGGCAAAGTCTATATACTACTTCCAGGGCTACCAAATAAAAAGCTTTCATGCACAGTCTTTCTCCTTCCAGAATGATGTAAATCATTCTTTCTCCTTCCAGAATGATGTAAATCATTCTTTCTCCTTCCAAAATGATGTAAATCAGTAATACATTAGTCTTTGAAGATATAAGTTGAAGCTGTAGGAGACCAAAATAAAGATTGAGGAAGAGCCACCTTCTTATCAGGATATCTGTTTTGTATTTTAGAGAAAGGAGATTTAAACTTTTGTTCTGTAAGCCACTTAGAATTGAGGGAGTTACTTATTACAACGTCAATCATTACCTTAACTATGCATGGCTATGAGGCAATAAGCCTAAGAATGGAAAGTCAGCATGATAAGGATACAAGGTAAAGAACAGAAAGATCATGAGTCTTTGATGACATTGTTTAACTGCTGCACCAAGACTGGGATGAGCTATCTCTATGCTTATTGCTCTATGAAAAAACTAGATGTCTATTGTTTAGCTATTATAAGTTGGATAGTCTGTTTCTTGCAGCCTAAAGCATTCCTAATTGATAAGCTACACATTGCCTCAAGGAAAAAAATTTGTTTTTAAGGTCTTTATCAATCTGACCTCAAGCTACCCTTCCACTCTCACCTCCAGTCACTATCTGCATCTCATATACTTTATCCAATACTGAGATAAAATGTGTTTCCTGATTTACCACAGTTTATCACTGTTGCCTCATGTGTTCATCCCTCTCCCAAGATTGTTCTCTCTCCTCTCTATCAAAGTCATCCTTAAAGATCTCAGCTCAAATGTCACCTCTTCCTTTATTTTTCCTTGATGCTTACATGCACAATTAACTTGTTCCTTCAACTATGTCCCCACAGGGCCTTTTAAGAACATCTAACATGGTGTTTAGATGCCCGTTTACCTGCCAGTTTACCTGTCTGTCTTCCTCACTAGACTAAAATCTTCTTGAGGGCAGAGACTATCGTTCTTTTACTTCTGATCATCCAGCAGCTAGCACAGCCTCAGCACATGGAAGATTCTCATAAATTCTTACTGAATTAAAAGAATCATTGCATGATGAAATGTTGACTTCTTTTCCAAAATTGACAGAATTATTTAAGATCACCCTGTTCATCTGTCTTATTTCATAGATGAGAAAAATGATACCTTGAAATGATCTAAAAGTTAGGGTCAAAACTGGTATAGACTATAAACCTCTGATTTTCAGGGCACTAAAAATTCTTTCCATTTCCCTTTGAAGCCATTTTTTAGTTTGATCACTTTATTCACCTCTGGTGACATGGCCTTCTCCCAGCTCTAACTTTGCCAGTCACAGAAATAAATTTCCATAAATCCTAGTATGAGCACAAGGAAGAGAAGTGTCAGAAAGTAAAAAGAATACACCCTAGCTTGGAAATCAATCATCCCTGGAATCACACTAACCTAGCAAGCCCTGCCTCACCAGAGACTTACTGCCTTGCAGTCTAGGTCCCCCAGAATTAGGCCTGGAAGCCAGCCTCAACCTTCAGTCAGAACGGCTGGGGCTTGATACACTGCATGGCTCTAACCAGTCATGCTCCTCTCCTAAGGCAGCTGAGCTCTGCCCTCTGGTCCACCAACTACTGTCTAGTCTCCTATTCAAGACTAAAAAGACCATGTAGAAACACAGGGATACCACATAATCTGACCAGATGAAGCCCTTAGAGAATGAGCTCAGCCTGGATGCTCCTTTGCCCCTCTGACTGGCCTGATGCCAATTTTCAGCCTGCTGAGTCCACCCAAGGGGGGCTGACCTTAGGGTTCACATAGATTGAGTTCACACAGTATCCCAGACATGTGACCACTGCTTGATTCTGCAAAGGTTTTGTCCAGGATCAATATTAATTCATACATTCAACAAAAATTCGTTGAGGATTCATTGCGTGTTCTAGATATTAAAGCTATGTTGATGAACAAGACAGACAAGGTCCCTGCCATTGTGAAGCCTACACTATAGAAAGGGGAACAGACATTCAATAAATAAATATGCATATAATTTTAAGAAATATGCATATAATTTCAAGAAATATTGGGTGCAGTGAAGAAAAATAAAGCACAGTCAGAAGATATAGTGATAGATACTGGGAGCCAGTGTATATTTTAAATAGGACGATAAGTGAAGACCTTTCTAGGAGGATGACATTTGAACTGAGGCCTGAAAGAAGTGAGAAAGCCACACAAATATCTCAGAATGACCCCTTATGCTTGGTACAGTTTGGATTTACTTATTTTCCTGACACGATTATTAATAATAATTCATTTTATGCTCATAATTATCCCTACTTTGAAAATAAATTATACCAGTTTAAAAAAAAAAAAAACAGTTTAGAAATAGATTATACCAGATTACCCTAAAAATCTGGTGAAAGTGAATTCTACGCAGAGGAAATAATGTAAAGGCCCTGAAGTGGGAACAGGCTAGAGTATTCGAGAAACAATGAGAAGGCTGATTTGGGAGGAGTGGCGTGATGGAAAAGGAAGGAATCAAGAGACGTATTTAGACAACTAAACAAGGGGCAGACAGACCATGTAGAGCTTTGTGGGTCATAGCAAGGAATTTGGATATTTTTCTAAATATTATGGGAAATCACTGGAAGGTTTGGGAACAGGGGGTAACAAAACTTAATTGAAATATTTTTTTGAAGATCTACTCTGGGCCAGAGAGACCATTTTGGAAACTACTACAGTAATCTAGGTGAAATATGATGATGGCTTTGACTATGGTAGCGAAATGTGATCAGAACTGAAATATGTATTGAAGTTTACCTAACTAGTAGTTTAGATATGGAGTTTGAGATATGCAGAGGAATCAAGGATAACTTCAGAGGTTTTAACCTGAGGAACATGAAGAAATGTGGTGTCTACTGAGATAGGTAAGATTGAGAGAGGAGTAAATTGGGGTAGTAGGGGACAGAGGAAACCAAAAGTTCTATATTCATCATGTTAATTCAGAGAAATTGGACTCCTTGGTGGTGATATTGAGTAAACATAGGGTATACAAGTCTTCAGTTCATCGTATAGGTTGCCATACAGATTGAAAGTTAATAGCATATAGATCGTATAAGTATTTTCTCTTAAATATTTCTGGATTGCTTCCTTTGTTGTAGTGATTGTTGTTTTTTTCTTATCCAACAGGTCAGCAGTTCGAATCCACCAGGCACTCCTTGGAAACTCCGTGGGGCAGTTCTACTCTGTCCCATAGGGTCACTATGAGTTGGAATCGACTTGACTGCAACAGGTCTGGCTTTTGGTTTTCTTCTTTTTTTTTTTTTTCCTTTTTTTCTCCTACAACATCATCTAGTATTTGTTTGTTAGGTCTCTCAGATCTATTCTCCAGTCACTAACTTTTTCTTTCAAGATTTCTCTATCTTTACCTTTCTGCTAATGCATTTGTTTTAGGCATGACTAGTGCCCTGCCTCACATTCGCTTAACCAATCTCTGATGTCAGCTACAGCTGCAGTGGACCATTCCATGTGCACTCAGACTTGCCTTGTGCTGATAGCAGTTCATGTCAACCACTGCCCACATCTTGAAATGCAGAGGACTTAATGCTCCCATGGGTACCTCTCAATCAATGGGGAATGGGAGACTGAAGATGAATGCTCCAGCCTCCTGTCCTTCTGGCAGTCAATTCTGGGAAGCATTCTTGATGTTTCTCAGGAGGTCCCAAAGGAATTGAATCTTGTTTCCCACAGGGTAATTGCATCCTTATATTGAATTCTCCTCGTCCCCTGTCTCATTCTCTCTTCTCTACAACGTCTGCTTCCTGGAATCATGTCTCAAGTCCTTGTCTAGGGTTCTGATTGGGGTAGGAGCAAGAGAGGAGCCAAACCAAAAAAATGTTTTGAGATTTCTTGTGTTTATTTCTCCAGGCCACTAATTTGGACCTCAACATTGATCATTCTCTCTTTTAACTCAAATAGTGAAGATAGTGAAGATTTTAGCTTAAAAATTAAGTTTTTAAGATCCAAGAACGGATGCTGTATTTCTTTCTCTCCATCAGGTGATCATTTATCTCTTCCAGTAGATCTATTTTAAGAAGTTTGTATTGTAATTGTTCAAAGCGATACTCTTCTCTGGCTGCTGAGGCCCATTAAGCCTAAATACAGGTTATCCTTAACTCTGGGATGCTGATAGGAGGTAAAGGCCAAGGTTTCTCTTATCTTGTGGGCCTGTGATTTAAGGGAAGCATGTCGACCCCCACCTGAGGCTCCTGAGGGAAGACTCTCTACTCTTACTTCTACCCAAACTCCTCCAACCCAGAAAGAGGGAAAGGCCCTGCCCACCCTCTTAACTCCCTCCTAGCCTTTTGTAGGTGAGAGAAATGAGCACTTTCCCCAGTGCTAGCATATTTCTTCCTAGTCCAAAGATCTGTGAACACCAGTTTCTTCCCAGGCCCAACAACCTCCTGTCCTCACGCTTGAGCTCAGGTGCTGCTGGATACATAGTATTTTATGTTTATTAAACTTCTTAAGAGTCTGATAAGAGTTCTTACCCATATCTCAGATGTTCACAGGACAGCTAGAAAGTCAAATATTCTACCTGTCTTACTCACCTAGTGCTGCTGTAACAGAAATACCACAAGTGGATGGCTTTAACAAAGAGAAGTTTGTTGTCTCATAGTCTAGTAGGCTGTAAGTCCAAATTCAGGGCATCAGCTCCAGGGGAAGGCTTCTCTCTTTGTCACCTCTAGAGGAAGGTCTTTGTCATCACTCTTCCCCTGGTGGAGGAGCTTCTCAGTGCAGGGACCCCAGGTCCAAAGGATGCATTATTTTCATGGCTCTTGTTTCTTAGTGGTATGAGGTCCCCATGTCTCTCTGCTTGCTTCTCTCTTCTGTATCTCAAAAGAGATTGGCTTAAGACACAATCTAATCTTATACATTAACGTAACTGCCACTAATCCCATCTCATTAGATTCATAGAAATAGGATTTACGACACATAGGAAAATCACATCAGATGACAAAATGGTGGACAATCACACAATACTGGGAATCATGGCTGAGCCAAATTGATACACATGTTTTTGGGGGACACAATTCAATGCATAACATTACCTAAAAATATCTCATGAAAACATTGACTTGGAAGAGTTCATTTAAAAATGTGAATAGTAAGCATGCTACATAACAACAACAACAACAATCTTTATAGAACTTGGCAGTTTAAAATCACCTTCATTTACCTGATTTAATGCAATCCTGTATGAAAGGTTGGACTGGTATCATTAATATCTCCATTTCACAAGTGAGGAAATGAAGCCTTTGAGAGGTTAAATGACTCACTCAAGGTTGCTTGCTAAGTTGCAGAACTGGGACTAAAACCCAGGACTGGCTGCTGCCTCTGCAGAGGAGGCATGGAAGGAAGGGTACTGCCTTTTAATTGAAATGTCTACCAGGAGTGTGATGAGCTCATGTGGGTAACGGCCGCCCCGACTCAAGCTGGGCCGGCATCAGGCCAAGAGCAGCCTGTTTCCCAAGCATTCCTTCACTTGTTCAAGAGATCATGAAAATTAAATTGGGCCATAACCAGCCCTTAATTCCCCACCCTTGATGTGAGGAGCCATATTTGCCTCATTAGCCTAGGTCATAAACTCCAGCAGGAGGGAGAAAAGGAGGCAGAGGATAAAAAGTGAGCAAAGGAAAGGGAAACCATCGTGTGAAGAGGCAGGGAGCAAGGGGGAGGAAGGGGAGAGGAGATGTGAAGGACAAATACACCTCGTTAGGTCAGGAGCACTCCCCTCCCCTCCCTGGCATAATCATAATTACATCTTAAGCTGGTGCAGTTCTTCACAGTTTTCTAAACAGCCGTGTGCACTCTCTCATTTGATCCTCATTACCTCCCTGGGAGGCAGGTGGCAGAAATCAGCCACAGTTTACCAGGGAGAGCACGACGCTCTGAGAAAGCCAGAGACTTCCCCAATTGGCAGATCCTGGGTCAATAAAACCTGTGTTTTTTGACTCCCACTCCAGGATTCTTTTGAACAAAGCATGCTGCCCCTCTTGTATCCTTTAAAATACAAAGTGTATCATATGAGGATCTCTATTTCTACATAGAAATAGGGGTATGAGTATGAAAGTTTTATTACCAAAATATTTTTTAAAATCCAATAGACTATTCCCCTTTTTTAGCTGTACTGGAGTGTGGATGAATCACTTATTAATTAAGTTAGTGGGTCAAGAGTAGGAAGTTAGAATGATTTTCGTTTAGTATACAGAGATCTGTACCATAATGGTTTGTATTAGAGGAACTTGATCTAAATTGAGCATGAAAGTCTTGGCTTCAAATTACATCTCTTGGATGCTTGCCTTCCACATAAAAGAAATACAGCAGATTGACTATCTCCAAAGAATAAGGCTCTTTAGAGAGCCAGAGTAGATACACTTTTGGGAAACCAGTGAGATGCTGCATGGGCTGTCAAGTCAGGGAACCAGGTTCAAATTCAGTCTCTAGCCTGTAGTAGACAATGTAACATGGATAACATGGTATTAAGAGTGTCTAGGCACTGTGAGGAAACCCTGGTGACGTAGCCAAAAGGCAGCAGTTCAAATCCACCAGACACTCCTTGGAAACTCTATGGGGCAGTTCTACTCTGTCCTATAGGGTCACTATGAGTCGGAATCAACTCAACGGCAGTAGGTTTGGTTTTTGGTTGGTAGGCACTCTGACATCAGAACCATTAAATTCTGACACCATAGCAGAGCTATTTTGAGCCCTGACACCTTAGGAAAGCTATATTGAGCCTCTTGAACTTTAAAGTCCATTATCTGTAAAAGTGGGAATAATAACAATTATTTAAAAAAAAAAAAATTTTTCAGTAACTAGTGGATAGACAACAACTTTTATGGCTGGCAGAATTTTCATATATCTTCTAAGGAAATAAATGACCTCTAGGTGGAGGAAATCCAAGGATGCTCAGGCCCCAAAGTCCCAACTCATGGTGTAGGGTAATTATAAAGGGACAAAAAAAGATTCCTCAATCTCCTGACACCCACACCTTTAAATGCTGCTCTCCATAGACTGAACTAGAACTAGACCACTGGAACCAAACCACCTGTCCTTTGGAGACTTAACTTAAATGTCACTGTGTCTACCCCTGTAAAGTTATCTATGGAGCAGAATTCAGTGGTTCTGAAGTCAGAGTGCCTGGGTTCCAATCCCAAATACTAGTAGCTAACATTATGCATAGTTCTAAGCACTTAAAATATATCATTGCATGTAATCCTCATAACAACCCTGTGACGTAGATAAATAGATACTTTCATTATTCCCATTTTGCAGGTGAGGAAAATGAGGCATTGAAAAGTTAAGCAACTTGCCCAAGGTCACATTGAAAAATTGAAGATGGAATCCAACTCAGGCAATCTAGCTACGCTTGGATCTTCTGCCTCTCGAGGTCAACCACTTATCAGGTATGTGGCTTTAGGTAAGGTACTCAACCTCTGCATGCCTCCTATGTTAAATGGAGATAATTAAGCTACAACAAATTATAGGATTGTTAAAAGGATTAACAAAAATAACTCATATTTTTTTCCAGCATGCACCTGCCACAGAGTAAGTGCTCAAGAATGGTTATTTATACCTGTCTTCTTTGTGAGGGCAGTGACCACATTTTATTCATCTACACATATGCTGCTAAGCATGTCACTTAACCTCTCTGAGACTTCATCTATAAGATGGGATAATAATACCAACATCACAAAATTATTTTAGTACATTAAAGACACTCCAAAGATACTTGTTAAATTAGCAGAATCTCTTTATATAGTACCTAACACAGTTCCACATGGAAATCACCCACTGCCCTCAAGTCGATTCCCTGTAAATCTCTATGGAAGCGGACTGCCACATCTTTCTCCCAATGAGCTGCTGGTAGTTTTGAACTGCCAACCTTTCAGTCAGCAGTCGATCACTTTAACCACTGCACCACCAGGGCTCCATAATGCAAACAGGTACTGCAATAAAAACTTCTTGATCATGGCAATCCACAATGTAAAAATGATAATATTGCCTCTTTCTTATCCCTCGGGATCTGTGAGGGTAAATGAAGCAATCTCTAAAAGAGATTGTTCAAAGAAAGGTGCTTTATAAATCTAAAAGGTTGCTATTAATGATCATCATCATCATAATAAATTTGGTATTGAAGAAATCGTAACTCTTTATGCATGGCTCCTCCAGGGAAGCCTATCAAGGCATCCTTCAATGACACAGAGGTAGCTGGTGCCTGAGGCTTTGTTTCAATCTATGAAAATATGAGAGGGAGGATGGTGATGTTACAAAGAGAAGTCAGACAGGAATGAGAGCTTTCCATTTAGACAGGGTCTCCTCTTCCATGCCCTGCCTTCCTACCCTCCACACACTTCCAAACCAGGTCCCCTTGGTGAGATGACATCCTGATTCTTGATCTCACAGGCTCAGGAACTCAAACACGTCCATACACTAGAGCCCATCAGACTCCTGGAGACTCCCCCCTATAGGAGACTCTCAACAAGCCAGGCAAGCAGAGAAGTGTGTTTCCTTATGGCAGCCTGAAACAAAGTTGTCTGTAATGGTTAACATTACGTGTCAACTTGGCTGGGCCAAGATTCTCAGTGTTTTGGTATTCGCATAATGTTGTGATCACTTCCTTGTTGAGATTTGTTATGTGATCACCCCCATGATGGAATTTTCTGTGAGTTGCGGATCAGTTGAAAGGGAGTTTCCTTGGGCATGTGACCTGCATCGAGTGTGGGTGGACATTCTGGCAGAGCTTGTGGGTGGAGGGTGGCTTTTGCTCATTCTGGATCCTGCAGCTGGCTCCTGTTCATCTAACCTCTGGTTCTCGGGACTTGAGCTAGCAGCTTACCTGCAGTCTTGCTTGCCGATATTGGGATTCGTCGATCTTTACAGCCTGCGAGCAACAGCCCTGCTCTCCAACCCGCCGATCTCGGGTTCAACAGCCCCTGCAGCTACATGAATTAGAAGAAGCCTCTATCCAGACCCATGGACTTGGGACAATGTTACAGCCTCTACAACCATGTGAGCCATTTCCCTGATATAAATATCTCTCTCTAGATATATATTTATATGCCTTACTGGTTTTGCTTCTCTGGAGAACTCAGCCTAAGGCACTGTTCAAAGAGCCCCAGTTTAACTACAAAGGCAAAGGACTGGTCCATATTGGAGAGACGAGATTAGGACAAACAAGGCATCAAGTCATAGTGGCCAGTAGCATGCAGTTCTAGACAGGAATTTCAGCTGCCCTACTTATACCTGAAGTGACAACCTCTCCAAGCCTTGGTTTTTGGTAAAATGGAAATACCTCAAAGGGGACATGTAAGGGTTAAATGAGATAGAGTCCATGATGTGCCTGGCCCAGCAACTGGTACATACAAAGCCCTGAGGTAATGACAGCAATCATCATTGTCATCCTTGTGGTTATTGCACTGGTATTATTTTAATTTTTATTATTCAAAGAAGAAGTGTGTAACAAAATCAGGCAGTTTAAATGAAATCTCCATCATCTATCCCATTGCCATCAAGTCGTTTGATGCCTACTCACAGTGATCCTACAGGATAGAGTAGAACAGCCCCATAGGGTTCCCTAGGCTTTAATCTGTTTGGAAGTGGACTGCCATATCTTTCTCCTGCAGAACAATTGGTGGGTTCGAACTGCCGACCTTTCTGTTAACAGCTGAACACTTAACCACTGGGCCACCAGGAATGCTTATATGTTCCATAATTTGGTTGCCAGCATGTTGAATGAGGGCTAGGGTAGCCCTAAAGGAATTGCATCAGGCTGGACAAACTTTCCCAATTCAAGAGACACTGATATAAAAAACAGACACAAATGCATTCATTTATAGATTCAGATATCCATTTCCAGTAACCAAGGCATATCAAGTACACAGGAAACCAAATTAGCCATTCGAAGATGACTTAGTGAGCATGAGATCATAGGAAATTAGATGGTCCAGCAGTTAGTTTATCCAGGTTGTGTCAAAGCCAGACGGGCTCTCTCTCCCTAACAATAGGCTCTACCTCCTAAGTGATCTAAGTGATACTTGACATTCCTGTCTGCTAAATATAGTGTCTCCACTGTGCAGTGCTAAAGTCTTACTCCCCTTTTCCCCAAATCCACATAGAACACTTCCCTCTGTATGATAAAGCTTTTGAAATCAACCAAACCTGGATTTGAATCCCTGTTCCACCACTGACAAGCTGTGTGACCTTGGAAACATCACTCAACTTCTCTGAACTCTAGTTTTCTGATCTATAAAATGGTAACAAGCACCTCTACTTCATAGGCTATTGTCAGGTTTAGCAAGAATACATATAAATACCTAGCACAGTGCCTGGGCAATTATTGTTATAATTGTTACTTTTTAATTCTGTTAAACCAACTCTTTCTTCAATTTCTGTGATTCTGGTCCTAAAGATAAATCCTTCAAATACAGTTTGAATCTACAACTGTTCTGTGTCCATTCCCATGTCCGCTCAATCACACAGGTTTAGAACATCTCAGAAAAAAAAAAAAAAAAAAATTTTTTTTTTTTTTTTGCTAGACTCAATTCATTGATTCTTTTCTGATTTTTGCATACTTTACCCAAAGAGGGTGACCTTATTACCTAAGTCTGAGAACATCTCACTGTAGCTTACTGGTGCAAGGAAAAGAAGAGAAATTCTGAGTGTCCAAAGGAATGCAAACACCAAGCAGCTCTGGGCCTCACAATGTTTAGTCACTTCTGTAATTCTGCCCAGGGCATTTTCTTCTTCCCTGAGACCAGCCCCATTTTCAAGAAACAATTTCTTCCTCTTGCTACTCCTAATCAAGAAGCCAGCATTAGTGAGAGTGTTAAGAGGATCATCTTCTGTGATCTCACATTTTACTTTGGGCCATTCTTCACTTGGAGCCCTGATGGTGCAGTGGTTAAGAGCTTGGCTGCTAACCAAAAGTTCGGCAGTTCGAATCCACCAGCCGCTCGCTGGAAACCCTATGGTACAGTTCTACTCTGTCCTATAGGGTTGCTATGAGTTGGAATCAACTCAACTGCAGAGTTTATTCCTTACTTTTAAAATATCTTAGGATAACTGTCCCAGATAGCACTATTCTCGGTGTCCTTGAACAGTCACCTTCCCTTTATTTCCAAATGCCCTGTTCAATGAGGAAACACTGTTCAATGAAGAAACACATTAACAGCAACCTCTTTTCTCTCTGGGTTGCTTGCAAGTCTTCCTGTGTTTTTAATCTTCGCCGAACTCCAAAACCAACCATGTTGAGTGATGTGAATACCAGTTTTCTCATTTCACTAAGAAGATGGCCAGATTAGAGTCTGCAAAGATTAATAAAAAGAAAAAAATCCACACTCAGAAAAATCACAGATTTGAAAAAAAGAGAGACATCATGATAAAGATTAAGACGATTCAAAAAAAAGAAGATATAAATTATTCCCATCTTATCTAGAGTGGTGAAAAACTAAACTACGAACGGAGCAACGCTGACCTGTTCTTTAATAACACTGGAGATAAGGAAGAGGAACACAGAATGGAGTGAATCTGCAGCAAAAGACATGGTTGGGGGCTTGGGATTCAGATCACACAGAGAAAGGGGTTGTTGATTTAAGTGGAGTGAGAAAATGGAGAAAGCATTGCTTAAAGCAGTAACCAACATTGTTTATTTGGGATACAAGCTAGAGAATATTATTATGGCAGAGAAAGGAGTTATCTTGTGTGAATTGTCTTGAATTATGGGGGGGAGCATGAGAGGCTCACAGCGTATGACATTTAGAATTGCAATTTCTAAGCAGAGCGCCATGTCTGATATATCATTTATTGTCTCTGTCTCTACCCTTCCAAAGCTGCATTAAGGACAGATGTAAACCTCACTTTCCTGGGTCTCCATTTTCACATTGATTTGGAGGACATTTATTTTCCCTTCTCAACAGAGTCATATTTTTTCCCCTCTTGGAAGGTGTTGTTCATCACTAAATATTCAGGTCTAGGAAGCAATTTTCTTTTCTCTTTGTGCATGATTTGCCTCTCCGGAGCTGAGCCTCGCTGGTTGAAAGCAAGAATCTACACAAATAAAGGGCACAGGTGAAGAGCGAGTGTGGGTGGATGAGTGGAGGGGAAGGTTTCTCAAGTTGTGATGGAAATTTGCACTTCAGTCTCCCCGACTTAGCTGATTTTACAGGAAGGAAGAAACAATGCTCATCCGATCAGGTATCAGATCCTGCTGGCTTAGAAGAGTCAAAAGGCAGTTTCAATTACCACGCAGTGTACTCCTACTTCCCGCTGGAAAACATGCGCATGTGCAGATTCGGATGGTTGCTCTTTTAAAATGGGGCATCCTCACAGCACTTCAGGCCAGCATGGGGGGACTCCAGGTATAGACATTCCCATTTCGTAGATTCAATGAATTTTAAAACTGAAAGGGATCAACATGCCCAATTTTTTTGTAGCTCAAGAAACTGAGGTCAAAGAAGTCAGCTGTCTTGGTCAGACGATATAGTCTCATAAGTGGCTATATATGTACATTCGTGTGTTTTCCTTAGCACTTTGTAATTTTTCAGATTTTTGTGCGTACCTGAGAATTTCACACATAGCACCGGATCTTTGCCAAGGCTAAATATTGGAGTCCAGGGTCCAGCCGCCCTAGAAGCACTGTGCAAACCTTCCTTACCAGGGTCTTGCAACCTCCTTGGGGAACTGGGAGGGTGTAGGGTGCATGTACAGCCTTCTTCATTAACCTAAACCACAGTCGCTTCTAGTCTTGGGGTAAATGGCTCTCCTTTGCTCTCACTATTCTTCATCCCTTGCAAAGGCACCAGCCACTTCCCTCTCCCCTTCCTATCCAGTTCCAGCTACCATTGAGTCAATTCTAACTCATGGCGACCCATGTGTGTCGAAGCAGATCAGTGCTCCACAGGGTTTTCAACAGCTGATTTTTGGGGGGAAATAGACTGCCAAGTCTTTTTTCTGAGGTGCTTCTGGGTATACTCGAACCTCCAACCTTTCAGTTAGCAGCCAAATGTGTTAACCATTTGTACCACTCAAGGACCCCTTTCTATTACTCCCTCAATAAGCTGAGGCTTTGGTGGTGCAATGGTTAAGAGTTTGGCTGCTAACTAAAAGGTCAGCAGTTCAAATCCACCAGTCCCGCTCCTTGGAAACCCTATGGGATAGTTCTACTCTGTACTAGAGGGTCACTATGAGTTAGAAACGACTTGATGGCAACGGTTTTGGTTTTTTGGTTTAAGCTGAGGCTTTAGAAAATAAAATTCAGGAATATCTGTTGTCTTCAAACAACTGCTTCCAGCCCTGCAACTAATGTCCTGGAGAAAAGAAAACACAAAACACAAATTAGTATCTTAACAAATGATTCTTCCACCTTTGCCTTGTATATTCCTGCCCCGGGGCTTTGTTTACGCTATGTCTTGCCCCACAAGCTAAATTTTGCCATTTTCACATCTCCCCTATCACACAAGAAGGCCTCCTTGACCTCTTCACAGAATTACTAAGGCATGCCTGGTCTCTATCACCAGCTTTCTTATTTCATGTCTCAAGCCTATATGTCTTTTTTCTCTGATCAGATCATTAGTCCCTCAGTGGCAGGCACTGTATCTTTGACTCTTCTGCATCACACCAAATGGCCCAATAAAGTCCAGGCATATGGCTTGGGGTCAGGTTTGAGTTTGAATCCTGAACAAATCATTTTACCTCTCGGAGACATCATAATAACTTCACAGTGCAGCTGGTAGTATTTTTCCTCAATAGCTTTCTAATAGCTTCATTGTTTTTCTTCTGATTATATGGATGACACATTCTCATTGTAAAAACTACATAGAACTATAAAAAAGAAAGTAAAGGTCACATGAAATCCCACTGTCTTTATGTAGCCACCATTAACATTTTCTTGTCAACTCTCATATAGCCATCCCTATGAGTCTATCTCATAGGGTTCCTATGAGTTGGAATAGACTCGACGGCACTGGGTATGAGTCTACCTTCGGTGTAGTGAATTACTTAATGTGGCCCTTCTAGCCACAGTCTTTCTAACTCCCACCAAATGACTGGGTGGGACTATGCAAATGAGGTATATGGAACCCTAACAAGGAGACTGGTCAGTTTTGCCATCCCACTAGGCTTAAAAGGAGACACTGAGACAAAGAGATAGGAGCTGTATCTCAGAAGATAGAGAGGGAGAGCTGTAACACCAGAGAGACAGCAAGAAGCAGCAGCAGAGAAACAGTGGCAGTAGAACGAGGAGACCGGCAGGAGACTAAGTGGTAGGATTCCCAGCCCACAGAGCAAGAAAGCATAGTACCTTCAGGCAGGAGGCTTGCTGGCAGAGTAGGGTGTCTCTGGGCACTTGGTGGAGCTAGGTTTGCCAACCCTCAGAGCTAGAGCTGAGTGCCTTCAGGCCAAGGCTTATTGGTGGAGTGGGTTGTCCCTGGGCACTTGTTGGTAGAGTTGAAGGAGCTTTGTAACACTTGCTCACACAGGGCAGAGGCCAGGCCGAGGGTCCAAGGGCCACAGAGAGACCTGCCAGCAGGCACAGCTGAAAAGAGGCTGTCCTGATCGAAGAACTGTATCCTGAGTGGTCCTGACCCTGAATGGTAACCTATTACTTCCCTAATAAACCCCATAATCATGAGTATTATCTGTGAGTTCTGGTGTGGTCATTGCAATAAATTATTGAACTCAGCAGAGAAGTAGAGTTTGCTATGGGATGGACAGATGGCGTGAGAACTGGTAAAAAGGGCGGGCAAGAGGAGGTATGTCTGACCTCTGCCTCAGAGGAATCAGCCTTGAGCTGTTGATCTTGATTCTCCTTCTCTGTAGTGAAGTTAGAGGTCATATGCCTCCACCATGCCATTTTTACACTACCTTACAAATGGAGTCATTTCATACATGCTGTTGTTTCACTGGAGAATATTAAATATCATAAGCAAAAGTATCAAACAACATTAGGTGAATAAAAAATGTTACTTTAATCTGAACCTCAATAAATAGTTTTAAACAAATGAATAAATAGCGTTTCCCATGGAATTTGGGGAATAAAGGAAAGCAGGAAATGTCTCCTGGATCATATTTCTGTCTCTAGGCAGGACTCCTCTTAAAACACCTGATTTTAAATTAGCCCAAGGCCCGAAGTATGTGGCAAAAAGGACAAATGGACATTCTAATTCGAAATTCAATACCCAACACTAGGATCAGATTTCTTCAGCCTAATGCAGGTTTTGGACATCATATGTGTTCTCAGTTTACCAGCTAGAAGCATTGAGAAGGATGGACAGAGCCATGTACCTTGGGTAAGATGTTTACTAAAGCTAAAATAAACTAGACCAGGTTAATATGTATCTTCCCTGGAGATCTTATAGTAGAGACTCCAGCCTCTAGAGCCCAGTGAAGAAACTTAGCTGTGTTATCTTAAATCGCCCTGTTTTCATTTAAGCCTGTTTCATCTTGTTCTACCTTTAGTGGAAAGAGAACAGTTGCTCAGTCAGCTCCCTCTCCCTTCCTCCCCAGATCCTGGCCACACACATGGATTTCTGCAGGCCTAGTAATTTTGATGTCCCTTCTTCCCCAGGCCCTTTAATCACCTTTGTGGCTCTGCCCTGAACATGCCCCACTCTCCACATCCCTTGTAAGGGTATGTAAACTCAGGGTTCCTCCCGCTTTCAACTGAGCCGAAAGAGACAAATGTTTTACAATCCAGACCACTCCTTCTTGAACATGGGAAATAGCCATATCTCATTAGTTATGAAATTAAAACTTAGGTTAGAAAACTGAAATAGCCATCTCCTTTTAATAGTCTCATTTAAAGATCAAACTCAGACCTACGAGAAATTCTACCTTCCTAATAAGTGTTTTTTTTTTGGGTAACAGGCAAATGTGATCATAGGATCCTTCCCACCACGTGACAACCTCCCCCTGTCTGGGCACTGGCAAGCTTCATACAGTCTCTCCTCCAGTCTCGCGCAGAGAGGCTGGAGTCTGTATGGGAGTCAGAATGACCCATCCTTTCTCATTTACACCACCAGAAGTACGACTAATAGGCTATAAATATTTCTTCTTCTGTTGACTAACCGGTTGGAATACGATACCTGCTATGACACGTAAAAAAAAAAAAAAAATTTTTTTTTTTTTTTTTTTTTTTTTATGACATGTAACAGTCGTGCTGTCCTGTGCACAGGCCTGCAGGTTGTGACCACCTCCTAGCAGGTATATGTTTGTGATGGAGACACTGATCAGCCAGATGTCCATGACTGACAGCAGCTAGAGCCCCCACCCCAGTGGAAGGACACACACATCCAGGGCTGGGAACCAGGCCTTCTTCATGCTATCACAGTACTTATCACTATTTGAAATTATTAATTTAATTCTTGTCTGTCTCCCCTGCTAAATGATAAAAGAGGGGCTTTGTCTTGATCACCACTAAGATGAACTCTCTCACCTCCTTCCAGCTTCTGCTCATATTTCACTTTCTTAATGAGAAATACAGAAAACTCAAATTCGCCTATATGTACGGCCCCTGGCATCCCTGATCCCTCTTACCTTGCTCTACTTTTTTTTTTTCGTATCTTCTAACATATTACGTAATTAACTATGGTTATGAATATTATTTATTTTCTGCCTTCTGTTGTGAGAATGAAAGGCTCATGACGGCTGAAATAAATCCCTGTCTGTTTTCTTTACAGATATATCCCAAGAACCTAGAAAAATGATGATGCATAGTAGATGTTCAATAAATATCTATTGAATGAATCAAAAATTGAAAAAATGACTTGCATCCTTAACTCCTATAACAGTGACTGGTCTATAATAGATTAAAAAAAAAACCCAGTGCCATTGAGATAGATGCATAATAAATATTTGTCAAAGTTGTGACTCTGACAATAGGAACTTTTACTTTCCCATAAAGCCCCTGAGTTCAGGAATATTTTCTCCAGCATCCAGGCACTGGCCCTTCTAAATGACCTTCACCCACCTTCCTATGTCCCTAGCTAATGGCATATAGTAGGAACTAAATAAGTGTTTGACAAATTAACCAATTAATAAATAACAGAATCAATTGTACTCAGTGCTCCATGAGCAATGCCTGACACTCTTCTCTGACTATCCACCCACAATATCATCAACATTAACCTATTCAGTTTACAGTTCAATTCAACATTTCCTGAACAGTTACTACAGTCCAGTTACAATGCTAGATGCTGAGTGGGACAATCAACAACAATACTAACAAGCATTACTGAGCGTGTCATGGATTGAACTGTATCCCCAAAAAGTAACTGTCAACTTGGCTAGGCTATGATTTCCAGTATTGTGTGACTGTTCACCATTTTGTCATCTGATATGATTTTCCCGTGTGCTGTAAATACTACCTCTATGATGTTAATGAGGTGGAATTAGCAGCAGTTATGTTAAGGAGGCAGGACTCAATCTACAAGATTAGATTGTGTTTTAAATCAATCTCTTTTGAGATATAAAAGAGAGAAGCAAGCAAAGAGATAGGCAGACCTCATACTACCAAGAAATAAGAGTCAGGAGAATAGCTCATCCTTTAGACCTGGAATCCCTGCGCTGAGAGGCTCATCAACTGGGGAAAATTGATGACAAGGACCTTCCCCTAAAGCCAAGTGAGAGAGAAAGCCTTACCCTGGAGCCAGCACCCCAAATTTGGACTTCTAGCATCCTAGACTGTGAGAGAATAAATTTCGCTTTGTTAAAGCCATCCGCTTGTGATATTTCTGTTATAGCAGCACTGGATGACTAAGATAGAGCATGTACTAAGTGCCAGGTACCATGTTAAGTATTTAACATGCACGAATCCTTTTAATCCTCATAATAACCATATGAGATAGATATTAACTCTTATGCCTATTTTACAGAGAGAGAAACTTAAGCCTTGAGAGGTAACTTGCCTGATGTCAGGCAGACAATAAGCCAGGACAGTCCTCAGGCAGAGCCAGCATCCTCACACAGACAGCCTTACACCAGAGTTCATGCTCTTAACCCAATGGCAACCCAAAGATGAAGAACAATCAGGTATAATTCATATTCTTAAATAAATCTGGGTATAGTTAGGTAGAAAAATACTTCAAAAATTCTAAATTATTCATCTTTGGGTCCCCAGTGCCTGGCATAGAATACAGCAGATAGTGAATAATGAATATATTCTTGCTGAAAGAAAAAGTGATGCTAAGTAATATAAAGAGGTAGAACGATGAAACAGCAATTCTGATTGAAAGGAACTGGGAACAATCCAAGACAACTGAAATATTTTAACTAGATCTGGAAAAATATGTAGGATTCTAAAAAACCAAGAAGACAGGCATTTTTAACGGAGGGTGTATTAGTTATTTACTGCTGTATAACAAAATACCTCAAAACTTAGTAGATTAAAACAAAAATAAGAATTTATTATCCTCACAGTGTCTATGAGTCTGGAATTCAGGAGCAACCTTGCTAGGCAATTTAAACTTGGAATCTCTCAGGAGGTTACAGCTAAGATGTTGGCTGGGAGCAACTATCCATTAAGGAATTTGAAAACCCAGACAAAATGAATCTATTTCTGCAAAAAAAAAAAAATCATAAAATGTCAAAATTGGTGCAAGAAGAAATAGAAAACCTGATGGACCAATAAGGATAAGGAAGTCAAAAATGATAATCAAACAACTCTTCACTGGAACAACTCCAGGCTCATAAAGCTTTACTGGTGATTTCTACCAAATATTCAAGGAAGAGATAATCCCCCTTTTAATCAAATTGTTCTAGAAAATACAAAATGTGAGAAAACTGTGTAAACTCTATTATAAGACTAGTGTAATGTTGATTCCTAAATAAAACAAACTTGGTGCCCTAATCATAGTTAGCATTTAGATAGCATTTATTACATGCCAGGTACTCTTCTAAGTGCCTTCCATAGTTTAACTCACTTATTCCTCACAACAAACTATAAATTAGGTATCATTACTCTTAATTTCATTTTCTATATGAGAAAAACAAAGCCAGAAAAGCTTACTGCTGGCCCCAGATCACACAGCTAATAAGTGGCCAACTTAGAAGTTAATTCCAGGTTTCAGAGTCCGTGCTTAAGCACTATACCATACTGCTCCTCATAAAGAAAGAAAGTGGAAGCCCAAATAACTTCACGGACACAAAATATTAGCTAACCATATCTAACAGTATAAATAAAAAAAACATATCACCAACAGATATGGTTATCCCCCAAAATGGCTCAACATCAAAAAATACATCAAGGAAAGACAATACATTAATAGGTTAAAGGAGGAAAGTCTTAAACACAGAAGACAAAAAAAAAAAATTTTTATAAGGTTAACCACTATTTATGACAAAAACTCTTAACAAACTAGGGATAGAAGTGAATTTCATTAACACAGAAAATATTCAGCCTGAAAGCTCACCATACATATTTTTCTTATTAGAGAAAATTTAAGAGCAAGAACAAGACAAAACAAGTGCTACTGTTTACCATAAAACTATAGGTCATTGTCAATGCAATAAGAAAAGAAATAAGAGTTGTAAGAACTGAAAGGAAAGAGATAAAATAATATTTAAAAATGATATCATCTACATACAAAAAAATGGAATCATCAAACTATCAGAATAATTATGAGTTTAATGAGGTTATTAACTACAAGATGAACATATTAAAAATAAATAAATTTTTCTTCCCCAGGAATTGCTAACCAGAAAATGTAATCAACTATAAGACACCATTGAAAATAACAAGAAAAACTATAATTTATCTAGGAATTAACTTAAGTGTACAAAGCCTTCTATGAAGATAATTTTAACCCAGTGCTGTCAAGTTGATTCCAACTCATAGCGACCCTATACTATAGGACAGAGTAGAACTGCCCCATAGAGTTTCCAAGAAGAACCTGGTGGATTCAAACTGCCGACCCTTTGGTTAGCAGCTGTAGCACTTAACCACTACGCCACCAGGGTTTCCAATTTATGTCTTAAGAGGCATAAAATAAGAATTGAATAAGTGGAGAGAAAATTCATGATCTCAACTGGTAATAATTTATGTCACAAAACTATCAATTTCTTCCAAAATTAACTAAAAAAATAAATTCCAAACTATACTCCCACAGGGTCTTTAAGGAACTCAATTTATTCTAAAATTTGTATGGAAAAAGAAAATGCCTGATTAACTATGTTAGCTTTAAAAATTGAGTAAAGAGTTGAGACTTGCCTTACCAGATACTAAGACCCACTGCAAAGCCACTGGAAACTCTGATGGCATAGTGGTTAAGAGCTACAGCTGCTAACCAAAAAGTTGGCAGTTTGAATTCACCAATCACTCCTTGGAAACTCTACAAGGCAATTCTACTCCGTCATATAAGGTTGCTATGGGTCAGAATCAATTTGATGGAAAAGGGTACAAGGCCATTGGAGCCCTGGTGGCGCAGTGGTTAAGAGCTATGGCTGCTAATCAAAAGGTTAGCATTTCAAATCCACCAGCCACTCCTCAGAAACCCTACGGGGGGCAGTTCTATTCTGTCCTGTAGGATCACTATGAGTCAGAATAAACTGAATGACAACGAATTTGGGTTTTTTTGGTTTCACAAAGCCACTATAATAAAGTCAGTACTGAGTAAGGACAGACAAAACAATGGAGAAGGTTAGCGAGTTCTGAAACAGATCCATAAATTTATGGGAATCTATATGTAATAAAATTGGCACTACAAATCAATATAGAAAAGTCTCACTCTTTATAGATAGTATTAGAAATGACTGGCCCAACAGATAAAGGAAAATAAAAAAATGGATCCCTACTTTACACTTACGCAAAGATGATTGAAGATAAAGCTGTTGATGGAAAAATATACTATAAGGTTAATACAAGATAATGTAGAATGCTTTTTTACCTAGGAATGGGGAAGTACTGCTAACAAAAAATCCTGGAAGATTAGTCCGTAAGGCAAAGAAAGAAAAAGATTTTATAACATCAAAATCATGTATTTCCATTTAATGGAAAACACCATTGACTATGTTAACAGAAAGACGACAAAGATGGACAGGAGAAAACATTTCCAAGTTCAAAAAGTAACAAGAAATTAATATCTAGAATTCACAAAATCTACAAGGAATTCCTAAAATCAGTAATGAAGGAACAGAAAATTTATCAGGAAAATGGAACAAGGATTTAAAGTGGCAACACAGAGAAAAGGAAATCCTAAAGGCTGACAAGCATATGAAAATATGCTCAAACTTATTTGTATTTAGAGAAATGCAAGTTAAGACAAGGAGTTATTACTCTATACTCATCAAATTAGGAAAAATTGAAAAGCTGGCTAGTACCAAGTGTTGGCACGGATGTAGCAATACAGGACCCCTCCTATGTAGCTGATGGGAATGGAGACAAGTACAGCCATTCTGGTGCACAATCTGGCAGTACTTAAAAGTACATAGAGTATATTCATTGGCCAATAAATTACACTCCTGGGTTTATAGCTCATACAATGAGTCACACAAGTCTATAAGACAACATGTTCAAGGATACTTCATTGTTTGTAAGAGCAGTAAGTTGGAAGTAATTTAGGTGTCCATCACTGCAAGAACAGATGAGTAAAGCATACTGGATCCATATTATGGAATGTTGAGCATGTGAGATGCAGTAAACTATTTATACACAAAGCAAGATGAACAGATCTAAGAACATAGTATTGAGTGAAAAATAAGCGGGGTCTTCATAAGGACCATTGTTGATGATGCTCCATGAATTTAGGAGTATAATTAACTCAACATTTTGGACCAGAGCGTATAGGGAAAAAAATGGCCAAGCGTAGATTTAAAACTACATGTATTTGATATATCCATACATTTGGGTATATGCAGCCAGTTTAAAAAAAGGGAGGGAGGTTTTCTCTTAATGTGCTGATGAATGATCTCAAAGACAGACTCCTCAGTGTAATACGCAAGATGTAAAATGAGGTATATTGTGTGATACTTGCATGTGTATGTATATGTGTATACGTATATATTTATAAGTATATGCACATATACTTGTTGTCGTTGTTAGGTGCCATCGAGTCAGTTCCGACTCATAGCAACCCCATGCACAACAGAATGAAACACTGCCCGGTCCTGCACCATCCTTACCATCGTTGTTATGCTTCAGCTCATTGCTGCAGCCATTGTGTCAATCCACCTCATTGAGGGGCTTCCTCTTTTCCGCTGACCCTGTACTCTGCCAAGCATGATGTCCTTCTCCAGGGACTGAACCCTCCTGACAACATGTCCAAAGTATGTAAGATGCAGTCTCGCCATCCTTGCTTCTAAGGAGCATTCTGGTTGTACTTCCTCTAAGACACATTTGTTCATTCTTTTGGCAGTCCATGGTATATTCAATATTCTTCGCCAACACCACAATTCAAAGGTGTCGACTCTTCTTCGGTCTTTCTCATTCATTGTCCAACTTTCACATGCATATGATGCGATCGAAAATACCCTGGCTTGGGTCAGGTGCACCTTAGTCTTCAGGGTGACATCTTTGCTCTTCAGCACTTTGAAGAGGTCCTTTGCAGCAGATTTGCCCAATGCAATGCGTGTTTTGATTTCTTGACTGCTGCTTCCATGGCTGTTGATTGTGAATCCAAGTAAAATGAAATCCTTGACAACTTCAATCTTTTCTCCATTTATCATGATGTTGCTCATTGGTCCAGTTGTGAGGATTTTTGTTTTCTTTATGGTGAGGTATAATCCATACTGAAGGCTGTGGTCTTTGATCTTCATTAGTAAGGGCTTCAAGTCCTCTTCACTTTCAGCAAGCAAGGTTGTGTTATCTGCATAACGCAGGTTAATGAGTCTTCCTCCAATCTTGATGCCCCGTTCTTCTTCATATAGTCCAGCTTCTCGTATTATTTCTTCACCATACAGATTATTCATCGTCAAAAAGAACATTTCAAGATCTATCCTGAAGTACAACACTGTCAGTGAAAGGATAATTTTTTTTTTTTTTTATAAGGAAGACCAGTTAATACGACTATTATTCAAATTTACGCACCAACCACTAGGGCCAAAGATGAAGAAATAGAAGATTTTTATCAGCGGCTGCAGTCTGAAATTGATTGAATACGCAATCAAGATGCATTGATAATTACTGGCGATTGGAATGTGGAAGTTGGACACAAAGAAGAAGGATCAGTAGTTGGAAAATATGGCCTTGGTGATAGAAACAATGCCGGAGATCAAATGATAGAATTTTGCAAGACCAACGACTTCTTCATTGCAAATGCCTTCTTTCACTAACATAGACGGTGACTATACACTTGGACCTTGCCAGATGGAATACATAGAAATCAAATTGACTACATCGGTGGAAAAAGACGATGGAAAAGCTCAATATCATCAGTCAGAACAAGGCCAGGGGCCGACTGTGGAACAGACCATCAATTGCTCACATGCAAGTTCAGGCTGAAACCGAAGAAAATCAGAGCAAGTCCATGAGAGCCAAAATATGACCTTGAGTATATCCCACCTGAATTTAGAGACCATCTCAAGCATAGATTTGATGCATTGAACACTAGTGATCGAAGACCAGACGAGCTGTGGAATGACGTCAAGGACATCATCCGTGCAGAAAGCAAGAGGTCACTGAAAAGAGAGGAAAGAAAGAAAAGACCACGGTGGATGTCAGAGAAGACTCTGAAACTTCTTGAGCATTGAGCAGCTAAAGCAAAAGGAAGAACTGATGAAGTAAAAGAACTGAACAGAAGATTTCAAAGGGCCTCTCGAAAAGACAAAAATAAAGTATTGTAATGACATGTGCAAAGAGCTAGAGATGGAAAAACAAAAGGGAAGAACACGCTGGGCGTTTCTCAAGCTGAAAGAACTGAAGAAAAACTTCAAGGCTCAAGTTACAATAGTGAAGGATTCCATGGGGAAAATATTAAATGACGCAGGAAGCATCAAAAGAAGATGGAAGGAATACACAGAGTCATTATACCAAAAAGATTTAGTCGATATTCAACCATTTCAAGAGACGGCATATGATCAGGAACCGATGGTACTGAAGGAAGAAGTCCAAGCTGCTCTGAAGGCATTGGCAAAAAACAAGGCTCCAGGAATTGATGGAATATCAATTGAGATGTTTCAACAAACAGATGCAGTGCTGGAGGTGCTCACTCGTCTATGCCAAGAAATGTGGAAGACAGCTTCCTGGTCAGCTGACTGGAAGAGATCCATATTTATGCCTATTCCCAAGAAAGGTGATCCAACCAAATGTGGAAATTATAGAACAATGTCATTAATATCACACGCAAGCAAAATTCTGCTGAAGATCATTCAAAAATGGTTGCAGCAGTATATCGACAGGGAACTGCCAGAAATTCAGGCCAGTTTCAGAAGAGGATGTGAAACCAGGGATATCATTGCTGATGTCAGATGGATCCTGGCTGAAAGCAGAGAATACCAGGAGGATGTTTACCTGTGTTTTATTGATTATGCAAAGACATTTGACCGTGTGGATCATAACAAACTATGGATAACACTGTGAAGAATGGGAATTCCAGAACGCTTAATTGTGCTCGTGAGGAACCTTTACATAGATCAAGAGGCAGTTGTTCGGACAGAACAAGGGGATACTGATTGGTTTAAAGTCAGGAAAGGTGTGTGTCAGGGTTGTATTCTTTCACCATATCATATACTTATATACACTTAGAAAAAAAAAAAAAAGAGAAACTAGTACCTATGGTTGCCTCAGGGAAAAAAGTTAGGTAGCTAGAGGACAGATGTAGGAGACTTAACTTTTACTCCACGTCGTTTGTAACTTGTTAATTTTTCACTATTTGCATGTATTTCTTAAGAAGCCCTGGAGTGCAGTGGTTAAAGTACTCAGCTGCTAACTGGAAGGTCAACAGTTTGAACCCACCAGCGTCTCTGTGGGAGAAAGATGTGTCAGGCTTCTTCCCTAAAGATTCCAAACTCAATGGGGACTCTATTCTCTAAGGTCATCATGAGTCATAATCAACTTGACGGCGATGGGTTTGGGTTTTTTGGATGCAAATGTTGCTTAGCCAACATGAATAATCCAAATAATTACAAAAATACAACTAAAAAATATGTCCATACACTGAAACAAAATACAGCAATCATTTGTCTATATGTCTTCCTTTCCAGACAAAGTCAAGGTATAAGTTGTATTTATCTTCGTATCTCTTAAAACAATTTCTGTCACATAATAAGTACTCAATAAATGTTGAATAAAGGAAGGATGGGAGAGACAAAGGAAGGAAGGAAATAAAAATGTGCATGAAATATGGGTGGTTATTAGTTTCCTCTTTACACATTTACAAAATTGATCTTATTTTTCTTTTTTAAATTAAAAACGCACAACTCTAGTGACACCGAAGGATGGACTTGAATGTCGAGGCAAGCCGATCGGAGGCTGTTTAGGTAGTCCAGAAGATAACGATTGATCTATCTTGGGTATTGCCAAAGAGTCAAAGGCTCTCACCCAGCTGTTTTCTTTGACATGTGCTTAATGCTGCCCAGTCCACCATCTTGAACTATGTACCCTAAATCTGAGTGAATACAGGGAGTCAACTGGGTGCCATCAGAATCAACAGTTTAAATGATAATTTGAGTTTATCATGGCTGCTTCTTCCTCCCGCTTTTTCAGCCACAGCTTGAATTGTTATGATTACCTTCCATAGTAAGGAAAGGGAAGTTGTATATAGTGAGGATCACCAGATGTCCAACACCTACATGGTCTAACACTGGGCCCTCACATCTGTCCCTTTAGTGGTCCCCAGCCTACTCTTAATGGCTCCCTGCTTTTAAACATCTATTTGACCTCCTTCTCCTCCAAGTCTTTTTCTTTGCATTCCTTTACCCTCAGTTCCATCTTTACTTTCTAGCTGCTCTCCAAGGCTTCACCTTTTTGAGTACCTTTTATGTGTTAAATATTGGACTCTGTTGCTGGGCTCCAGTGAATGTTGCTTAAAACACAAAAGGTTAAGCAGAAAGCAACTTTATTGATTAAACATCCATTTTCTTTCCTTTTGTTTTTGTAAGAGCCCTTGATGTTGTCTCTGATTGACAGCCCCACCTGCACACCTATGGCCCCAGATTCCCTGTGGTAATGTCACTGAGAGCTACAGAACACCTCACCTATTCCACACAAGCTACATATCCTTCGTGTACAGCTTTCAAAGGAAAAAAAGAAAAGAAAAGAAATGTAGCTTTTCTCTAATTTCCTCTCTTTCTCCATTTGTTAGACATATTTTATTTCCAGAAGTTCCTGTCGAATGAAGAGAAAGGGAAATGGGGAAAGGAAGAGAAAGCTTTCAGCACTGACCCCTCCTTTTTATTTGAATTTCTTCAGCTAGCAAACCTCTGAATATGCTTTCAAGAAGGTGACAACCTTGTTAAATTAGCTTTTCCTTCTCGCCTCTCACAGTGTGAATGCCCTAAAGAATCCTTACTGCAAAACTAACAAAATTACGCACATTAATGAGCTTTGGCATGAGAAGCATCGGACGATGGTGGCTATATCCTGTTGTCTGCTCATGATAATGATTATATTGGCTGGCTTTGACTTTTCCCTGTTCTCCCCTAAAAGTGTAATACTGCAAATAATAGAGCACCATATTGTCATTAGAGAGTGGGATAATCCTCCCAAGTACAGAAGCCAAATGTCTAGCTACTATTATGTAGCCGACAATAAATGAGGTAAAAACTAAAAAAAAAAAAAAAAAAAAATCACTACCCACACCCCGCCAAAACTCTATTTACACCGTTACATGAAGCCCAGTTCCTCTTCATGAGAATCAGGTCATCAGGATGATCATAAGAGTTGGCAGGACTGAACAGGGTGTCCACTGACGATGAGCACTGTTTAGGAACTTGAGCTTCCATGTGACTCCTTCTCTGAGTTTCATTCCTCCCCCAGCTATGCTAGTTCAGTTTGCACCTTTACAGGGAGAAAGCCCATCTTTTATCGAATTCTACAACGTCATTAGGATTTTAACACAGAAAGAAGAGTGAAAGTTGTGGGGCAAAGAAATGAGACGGAAAGCTCAAATGCCTGCCTCTTTCCTCCTACACTTATCAAAACTCAAATCTCCAAGAAAGACTAACTCTAACCCAGGAATGTGCTGGAGCTAGCTTGTACTGGCTTGCAAGAGCTAACTGTAATATTTTCAAGAATATTGCAAGTCAAACATAGTCATTATTAAAAACTAAATTATACAAATTTACAATTAAATATGTTATCTTAAAAACAAAGGTACTACTATCAAACACAACAAAAAATGTATAAGCAACAGAAGACAAATTAGATTACTGGGACTGCCTAAAAATTAAATACTTATGCTCATAAAAAGACTGCCAAGAGAGTAAAAAGAGAAACTATAGACTGGGAAAAAGCCTTCAGCAGCAACGTATCTGATAAGGGTCTAATCTCTAAACTATATAGAAAAATTCAACAACTCAACAGTAAAAAGCAAGTGATCCAATCAAAAAAATGGGCAAAAGACATGAACAGACACCTCACCAAAGAAGACATTCAGACGGCCAACAAACACATGAAAAGATGCTCGTGATCTTTAGCCATTAAATCAAAACTACAATGAGATACCACCTCACCTCAGCAAAAATGGCAATGATCAAAAAAACAGAAAACAACAAATACTGGCAAGGTAGTGGGGAGACTGGAACTCTTATACATTGCTGGTGAGATTGTAAAATGGTATAACCATTATGAGAAATAGTTTGGCACTTACCCCCAAAAAATTGAAATGCCTTATGATCCAGAATTCCACTCCTAGGTATATATCCAAGAGATAGAAGAGCAGTGACACAAATAGACATATGCATACCTATGTTCACTGTAGCATTATTCACAATAACAAAAAGATGGAAACAGCCAAAGTGCCTACCGATGAATGAATGGATAAACAAATTGTGGTATATACATACAATGGAATACTACACTACCATAAAGAATAATGAGGAGTCTGTAAAACATAACATGAATGAATCCAGAGGATATTATGCTGAGTGAAATAAATCAGTCACAAAAGGACAAATATTGTGTGAGACCACTGTTTAAAAAATCCAGGAACAGATATACACACATCGCAACTTTCTTTGATGGGTACCAGGGGTGGGAGAGACAGGGAGGGGAAATCACTTTCCAGATAGCAGATTGTGTTGTTTTTGGTGATGGGAAAAGCAATACAAAATATGGGTGAAGTCAACACGACTTGACCAAGGTAAATAAAGATACAAGAAAAAGGGATAAATTCAGTAAATACTATAACATATATAAGTTTGCAACAACAGTAATAACAGCCAAAAAAATGTGTGTAGTTACGTAGGTAGATATGTATACATATGTCTGTATAAGAAAGCACATGCAAGTAAATACATGTATATGTATAGGGGTTTCTGTAGGCATATGTATATACACGTTTCTGGGTGCTGCATATATATCCATATATACAACAAAGAACATAGTGTGCACAATTACGGAAGCTTCCCAGACTTATCCAAACAACTCAAGGGACTGTTTTATCAGATTAAAAGGTTTAGGACCATAGTCTTAGTGGGCAACTTAGTCAATTGGCATAACATATTTCATAAAGATAATGTTCTATATCTGAATTTGGTAAGTAGCATCTGGGGTCTTAGATGCTTGCAAGCAGTCGCCTAAGATACAACTATTGGTCTCTACTCATATGGAGCAAAAGAGAATGAAGGAAATTAAAGGTTCAAAGAAGAAACTAGTCCATAGGACTAACAGTCCACATGAACCATGGCCTTTTCTAACCTGAGACCAGAAGAATTAGATGATGCCAGGCTACCACTACCAACAGCTCTGACCAGAGACACAATAGAGGTTCCCGGATACAATAGGAGAAAAATGTAGAACGAAATTCAAATTCCTAAAAAAGGCCAGACCTACTGGACTGATAGAGAATACAGGAAGCCCCAAGACCATAAGATACCTTTGAACTTGGAACTAAAGCTATTTCAAGAGGTCACCTTTCAGCCAAATAATAAATTGGCTTATAAGACAAACACTACCACCCATGAGTAATGTGTTCCCTTAAACAACCAACTCTATGAGACCAATGGTTAACACTGACCCGAAAGCAAATATGAGAAGGAAAAGAGGGGAAGGGAAGCAAGATCAATGAAAACAGAACAAAAACAATGGAAATAATGAGAATGCTGACACATTGTGAAAATTGTAACCAACGGCATGGGTCAATTTCTATAAAAATAGTTAAACGGGAACCTAATTTGCTCTGTAAACATTCACCTAAAACACAACAAAGTATTATTGGGGGGGGAAAGTACTAAATACTCAAAACTCAACACTTTCAAATTATTTTACATTTAATATTATCTATTATCTTTTTTTTTTATTATCTTGCAGTTATTTACCTCTGTTGTATCTACCAGTGTATGGTACTGTGGTGGCTTGTGTGTTGCTGTGATGCTGGAAGCTATGGCACCAGTATTTCAAATACCAGCAGGGTCACCCATGGTGAACAGGTTACACTGGAACTTCCAGGCCAAGACAGACTAGGAAAAAAGACATGGTGATCCACTTCTAAAATCATTTGCCTTGCGGAGCCATGATGGCAGAATAGACACTTCCAGTGAGCCCTCTTTACAACAGAGACCCAAAAACAAGTGAAACGAGTATATTTGTGACAAGCTGGGAGCCCTGAGCATCAAAGCAAACTTAGACAACGAACTGAGGGGCAGGGGGAGGAAGAGACCGTTCGGAAGTGGAGACCGGTTACCGGACCTGAATTGCAGGAAGCCCTCAGGCACCATTCCCAGAGCTGCAGTGGCAGTGGCAGCGGGCTGGTACTAGCATTCAGCTGCAGTTTCCTCAGGGAGAAACAGCCGGCCACACAGCCTACTCACACCTCTGGAACCTGAGGAGAACGGCACTCTCGGCAAAAGCTAAGTACAAAAAAAAAGAACGGCTCCATAGAGTTTCCAGGGAGCGCCTGGTGTACTTGGGTATATTTTACCGTGCCCCTACCACCCCCAGGCCGACTTCAGTGGCTGAATCCCTGGGACTGAGATAGACCCTGGTGAGCACCTAGGGCCACTTTCCCGGCCATGGAGAAAGAAAAAATTTGCAACTGGGGGGAAAACATAATTTGCTAGCTCCATTAACCGGAGGAGCTCAGGACAGAAGCGGCTCCTGCTTAGGCATGAACCATCCATGGACCTTCAGCACCTTTCCCTTCTGCATGGACCTGTGTGGGCCTATTTCGGGAGAATAGGCCCATGTTGGCAAACTCCAACCATTTCGGCTGTGCGGTGGAGAGGTGGGTGTTTGACATTTGACATTGCTTTGCCTATTAAACAAGGTCCTTGCCTACCCACATCAGGGACCTAAGGACTGGTAGCTCCACTCAGGTCACCCAGCCATCTGTGACAGGGGTCCAAAGATAACTGGTACCTCCCAGTCCTTACAACCAAAAACTTCGGGTGCCCATGATCCCTCTGCAGAACCCACCCACAGCATGCTCTAGGGAACAGAGACGTGTTTTCCTCAGAGACACCTGGGGATCAGTTCCAGTCCCCTGCATGTTCAGAGTGTGACCCCCTGCTGCAATCAGATACCAGTATATACGCCAATCACCCGTGCCTCTCTAAGACTGTAGGACAGAGCCTGTACCACACACTTGATGATCAGCTACCTGGAAACCTGAGCTGAATTCATACAAGAAAACTCAATGCACTCCTAGACTGATATACCTGATAACAGCTCTAGCCAGCTGGGGGCAGGACACCAGAGCTCCAAAGGTGAAAATAATCAAGCTAGCTCACTCAAGCAACCCTTAGGGGTATACCAAAACAAAACAAAGCAAGCAGCTATGACACAGTAAGCAAGCATAAACTAATACAATAACTTATAGATGGCTCAGAGACAACAGTCAATATCAAGTCACATAAAGAAACAGACCATGATTGCCTCAACAGGCTCTCAAAACAAAGAATCCAGGGATCTTCTAAATGAAAGTGCATTCCTGGAATTACCAGATGCAGAATACAAAAGTTTAATATAAAGAACCCTTCGAGACATCAGGAAGGAAATGAGGCAACACACAGGACAAGCCAAAGAACGCACAGATAAAGCAATTGAAGAAATTAGAAAGCTTATTCAGGAACATAATGAAAAGTTTAATAAGATGGAAAAATTCATACACAGACAGCAATCAGAAATTCAGAAAATTAACAATAAAATTACAGAATTAGACAACTCAATAGAAAGTCAGAGGAGCAGAACTGAGCAAGTAGAAGCGTGAATTCCTGAACTCGAAGATAAATCACTTGGCACTAATATATGTGAAGAAAAATCAGATAAAAGAATTTTAAAAAATGAAGAAACCTCAAGAATCATGTGGGACTCTATCAAGAGAAATAAACTACCAGTGATTGGAGTACCAGAACAGGGAAGGATAACAGAAAATACAGAGAAAATTGTTGGAGATTTGTTGGCAGAAAACTTCTCTGATACTGTGAAAGACGAGAAGATATCTATCCAAGATGCTCACCGAACTCCACATAAGGTAGATCTTAAAAGAAAGTTAATGCAGACCCCAAATTCTCATAAAAGACCAGAGTTAATGGTCTGACCGAGACTAGAAGAATCCCGGCGGTCACAGTCCCAAAACCTTCTGTTGGCCCAGGACAGGAACAATTTCTGAAGACAACTCATCAGACATGGATTGGACTGGACAATGGGTTGGAAAGAGATGCTGATGAGGAGTGAGCTACTTGTATCGGGTGGACACTTGAGACTGCGTTGGGTAGAGAGGGTTAGAAACTGGCAAAACGGTCACGAAAGGAGACACTTGAAGGAGGGAATGGGCTGACTCATTAGGGGGAGAGTAAATGGGAGTATCTAGTAAGGTGTATATAAGTTTATATGTGAGAGGCTAACTTGATTTGTAAACTTTCACTTAAAGCACAATAAAAATTATTTTAAAAAAAACTGAAGCAAAAAAAAAAAGAAGTCTTTTGCAGCAGATTTGCCAATGGGAAAAAAAAAAAGGAAAGTCACCGAGACATATTATACTCAAACTTGCCAAAACCAAAGATAAAGAGAGGATTATAAGAGCAGCGAGAGATAAATGAAAAGTCATCTACAAAGGAGAGCCAATAAGAATAAGCTCGGACTACTCGGCAGAAACCATGCAGGCAAGAAGGCAGTGGGAAGACTTACATAAAAAACTGAAGGAAAAAATTGCCTGCCAAGAATCATATATCCAGTAAAACTGTCTCTTAAATATGAAGGAGAAATTAAGACATTTCCAGATAAACACAAGTTTAGGAAATTCATAAAAACCAAACCAAAACTACAAGCAATACTAAAGGGAGTTCTTTGGTTAGAAAATCAATAATATCAGGTATGAACCCAAGACTAGAACACTGGGCAGAGCAACCAGAAGTCAATCCAGACAGGGAAATCCAAAAAGACAAAGATTATTAAAAAAAAACAAAGCCCCAAAAGCATGACAGCAATGTTGTTATATAAAAGGAGACAACATTAAGATAATAAAGAGGGACTAAGAAATGTAATCATACACCTTCCATATAGAGAGGAAGATATGGCGATAAAAAGAAATAAAAGATAGTTTTAAATTTAGAAAAATAGGGGTAAATAATAAGGTAACCACAAACGAGACAAGCTATCCTACTCATCAAAATAAAATACAAGGGAAAAATACAGACTCAGCAGAAACAAAATCAACAACAACAAATGTGAGGAAAGGACGATATATAAAGAAAATCTACTCAGCACATAAAATCATGCTGGAAAAAGAAACTGTCAACACACAAAAAAAGACATCAAAATGATAGCACTAAATTCATACCTATCCATAATTACCCTGAATGTAAATGGACTAAATGCACCAATAAAGAGAGAGAGTGGCAGAATGGATTAAGAAACAAGATCCGTCTATATGCTGCCTGCAAGAGACACACCTTTGACTTAGAGACACAAAAAAACTAAAACTCAAAGGATGGAAAAATATATATAAAGCAAACAACAATCAAAAAAGAGCAGGAGTGGCAATATTAATTTCTGACAAAATAGACTTTAAAGTTAAATCCATCAGAAAGGATAAAGAAGGACACTATATAATGATTAAAGGGACAACACACCAAGAAGACATAACCATATTAAATATTTATGCACCCAATGACAGGGCTGCAAGATATACTAAAAAAACTCTATCAGCATTGAAAAGTGAGATAGACAGCTCCACAATAATAGTAGGAGACTTCAACACACCAATTTCGGTGAAGGACAGGACATCCAGAAAGAAGCTCAATAAAGACACGGAAGATCTAAATGCCACAATCAACCAACTTGACCTCGTAGACATATACAGAACACTCCACCCAACAGCAACCAACTATACTTTCCTTTCCAATGCACATGGAACATTCTCTAGACTAGACCACATATTAGGTCATAACGCAAGACTTAGCAAGATCCAAAACACTGAAATATTACAAAGCATCTTCTCTGACCATAGGCCATAAAAGTGGAAATCAATAACAGAAAAAGCTGGAAAAGAAATCAAAAACTTGGAAACTGGACAATACCCTGCTCAGAAAAGACTGGATTATAGAAGACATTAAGGATGGAATAAAAAAATTCAGAGAATCCAATGAGAATGAAAACACTTCCTATCAGAACCTTTGGGACACAGCAAAAGCAGTGCTCAGAGGCCAATTTAGATCAATAAATGCACACATACAAAAAGAAAAAAGAGGTAAAATCAAAGAATTATCCCTACAACTTGAACAAATACAAACAGAGCAACAAAAGAAACCCACAGGCAACAGAAGAAAACAAATAATACAAATTAGAGCTGAGCTAAATGAAATAGAAAACAGAAAAACAACTGAAAGAATTAACAAGACCAAAAGCTGGTTTTTTGAAAAAATCAACAAAATTGATAAACCACTGGCCAAACTGACAAAAGAAAAACAGGAGAGGAAGCATATAACCAAAATAAGAAATGAGGTGGGCGATATTACAACAGACACAACCGAAATTAAAAGAATCATATCAGATTACTATGAAAAACTACTCAAATTTGAAAACCTAAAAGAAATGGAAGAATTCCTAGAAACACACTACCTAACTAAACTAACACAAACAGAGGTAGAACAACTAAATAGACCCATAACAAAAGAAGAGATTGAAAAGGTAATCAAAAAACTCCCAACAAAAAAAGCCCTGGTCCGGACGTCTTCACTGCACAGTTCTACCAAACTTTCAGAGAAGAGTTAACACAACTACTACTAAAGGTATTTCATAGCATAGAAAAGGACGCAATATTACCAAACTCACTCAATGAAGCCACCATATCCCTGATACCAAAACCAGGTAAAGACACCACAAGAAAAGAAAATTATAGACCTATATCCCCCATGAATGCAGATGTAAAAATCCTCAACAAAATTCTAGCCAATAGAATTCAATAGCACATCAAAAAAATAATTCACCATAACCAAGTGGGATTCATACCAGGTATGCAGGGATGGTTCAACATTAGAAAAACAATTAATGTAACCCACCACATAAATAAAACAAAAGACAAGAATCACATGATTTTATCAATTGACGCAGAAAAGGCATTTCACAAAGCTCAACACCCATTCATGAGAAAAACTCTCAGCAAAATAGGAATAGAAGGAAAATTCCTCAACATAATAAAGGGCATTTATACAAAGCCTACAGCCAACAACACCCTAAATGGAGAGGGCCTGAAGACATTCTAAGTGAGATCCGGAACCAGACAAGGATGCCCTTTATCACCACTTTTATTCAACATTGTGTTGGAGGTCCTAGCCAGAGCAATTAGGCTAGATAAAGAAATAAAGTGCACCCAGATTTGCAAGGAAGAAGTAAAAGTATCTCTATTTGCAGATGACATGATCTTATATGCAGAAAACCCTAAGGAATCCTCCAGAAAACTAGTGAAACTAATAGAAAAGTTCAGCAGAGTATCGGGATACAAGATAAACATACAAAAATCAGTTGGATTCCTCTACAGCAACAAAAAGAACATCAAAGAGGAAATCACCAAATCAATGCCATTTACATTAGCCCCCAAGAAGATAAAATACTTAGGAATAAATCTTACCAGAGATGTAAAAGATTTATACAAAGAAAACTACAGTACACTTCTGCAAGAAACCAAAAGAGACTTACTTAAGTAGAAGAACATATCTTGCTCCTGGATAGGAAGACTAAACATTGTGAAAACGTCTATTCTATCAAAAGCGATCTATACATTTAATGCAATTCCGATCCAAATCCCAATGACATTTTTTAATGAGATGGAGAAAAAAATCACCAACTTCATATGGTAGGGAAAGAGGCCCCAGATAAATAAGGCATTACTGAAAAAGAAGAGCAAACTGGGGGGCCTTACTTTACCTGATTGTAGAACGTATTATACCGCCACAGTAGTCAAAACAGCCTGGTACTGGTACAACAACAGATACATGGACCTATGGAACAGAATTGAGAATCCAGACATAAATCCATGCACATATGAGCAGCTGATATTTGACAAAGGCCCCAAAACAGTTAAATGGGGAAAAGACAGTCTTTTTAACAAATGGTACTGGCATAACTGGATATCCATCTGCAAAACAATGAAACAAGACCCATACCTCACTCCATGCACAAAAACGAGCTCAAAATGGGTCAAAGACTTAAATATAAAATCTGAAATGAAAAGTACCATGGAAGAAAAAAATAGGGACAACGTTAGGAGCCCTAATACATGGCATAAACCGTATATAAAACATTATAAAGAATGTAGAAGAAAAACTAGATAACTGGGAGCTCCTAAAAATCAAACACTTGTGCTCATCCAAAGACTTCACCAAAAGAGTAAAAAGGCTACCTACAGACTGGGAAAAAGTTTTTAGCTATGACGTTTCTGATCAGCACCTGATCTCTAAAATCTACATGATACTGTAAAAACTCAACTGCAAAAAAGACAAATAACACAATTAAAAAATGAGCAAAAGATATGAATAGATACTTCACTAAAGAAGATATTCAGGTAGCTAACAGATACATGAGGAAATGTTCACGATCATTAGCCATTAGAGAAATGCAGATCAAAACTACAATGAGATTCCATTTCACTCCAACAAGGCTGGCATTAATCCAAAATACACAAAATAATAAATGTTGGAGAGGCTGTGGAGAGATTGGATCACTTACACACTGCTGGTGAGAATGTCAAATGGTACAACCACTTTGGAAATCGATTTGATGCTTCCTTAAAAGCTAGAAATAGAACTACCATACGATCCAGCAATCCCACTCCTTGGAATATATCCTAGAGAAATAAGAGCCTTTACACAAGCAGATACATGCATATCCATGTTTATTCCAGCACTGTATACAATAGCAAAAAGATGGAAGCAACCAATGTGCCCATCAATGGATGAATGGATAAATAAATTATGGTATATTTACATAATGGAATACTACACATCGATAAAGAACAGTGAGGAATCTGTGAAACATTTCATAACACGGAAGAACCTGGAAGGCATTATGCTGAGTGAAATTAGTCAGTTGCAAAAGGACATATATTGTATAATACCACTATTATAAGAACTTGAGAAACAGTTTAAACTGAGAAGAAAACATTCTTTTGTGGTTACGAGAGGGGGGAGGGAGGGGTGGTGGGAAAAGGGTATTCACTAATCAGATAGTAGATAAGAACTACTTTAGGTGATGGGAAAGACAGCACACAATACAGGGGAGGTCAGCACAACTGGACTAAACCAAAAGCAAAGAAGTTTCAGGAATAAACTGAATGTTTCAAAGGCCAGTGTAGCAGGGGCAGGAGTCTGGGGACCATGGTTTCAGGGGACATCTAAGTAAATTGGTATAATAAAATCTATTAAGAAAACATTCTGCATCCCACGTTGAAGAGTGGTGTCTGGGGTCTTAAACGCTAGCAAGCAGCCATCTAAGATGCATCAATTGGTCTCAACCCACCTGGATCAAAGGAGAATGAAGAACACCAAGGACACAAGGTAATCACGAGCCCAAGAGACAGAAAAGGCCACATGAACCAGAGACCACATCATCCTGAGACCAGAAGAACTAGATGGTGCCCGGCTACAACCGATGACTGCCCTGACAGGGAACACAACAGAGAACCCCTGAGGGAGCAGGAGAGCAGTGGGATGCAGACCCCAAATTCTCATAAGACCAGACTTAATGCTCTGATTGAGACTAGAGGGACCCCGGTGGTCATGGCCCCCAGATCTTCTGTTGGCCCAGGACAGGAGCCATTCCCAAAGCCAACTCTTCAGACATGAATTGGACTGGACAATGGGTTGGAGAGGGATGCTGGTAAGGAGTGAGCTTCTTTGATCAGGTGGACACTTGAGACTATGTTGGCATCTCCTGCCTGGAGGGGAGATGAGAGGGTGGAGGGGGTTAGAAGCTGGTGAAATGGAAACGAAAAGAGAGAGTGGAGGGAGAGAGTGGGCTGTCTCACTAGGGGGAGAGTAATCGGGAGTGTGTAGCAAGGTGTGTATGGGTTTTTGTGTGACAGACTGACCTGATTTGTAAACTTTCACTTAAAGCACAATAAAAATTATATAAAAAAAAAAAAGAATATTTTCGGGGAAGGGAAAGACAATACATAATACAGGAGAGGTCAGCACAACTGGACTAAACCAGAAGCAAAGAAGTGTCCCGAATAAACTGAACGCTTCGAAGGTCAGTGTAGCAGGGGCGGGGCTTTGGGTGCCATGGTTTCAGGGGACATCTAAGTCAATTGGCATAATAAAATCTGTTAAGAAAACATTCCACATCCCATTTTGGTGAGTGGCGTCTGGGGTCTTAAATGCTAACAAAGCACGATAAAAATTATTCAAAAAAAAAATTCATTGGCCACTGAAAACCTTATGAATAGCAGCAGAACATTGTCTGATATACCACAAAAGATAAGGCTGTCAGGTTAGAAGGCACTCAGACGACTGGGGAAGAGATACCTCCTCACAGTAGAGTCGACCTTAATGACATGGATGGAGTAAGGCTTTCAGGACCTTCATTTGCTAATGCGGCATAACTCAAAATGAGACAAAACAGCTGGAAACATCCATTAATAATCAGAACATGGATATGTATTAAGTATGAATCCAGGAAAATTGGAAGCCGTCAAAAATGAAATGGGACACCTGAAGATCAATATCCTCCATATTAGTGAGCTGAAATGGACTGGTATTGGTCATTCTGAATCACACAATCACATGGTCTACTATGCCAGGAACGACAAATTGAAGAGGAACCGTGTCACATTCATTGTCCAAAAGAATATCTCGTATCTATCCAGAAGGACAGCACTGTCAGAGATAGGATAATACTTATATACATACAAGGAAGACCAGATAATGCAACTATTATTCAAATTTACGCACCAACCACTAAAGCCAAAGATGAAGAAACAGAAGGTTTTTACCAGCTTTTTCAGTCTGAAATTAATCAAACATGCAGTCAAGATACATTGATAATTACTGGTGATTGGAATGTGAAAGCTGGAAAAAAAGAAGGCTCTGTAGTTGGACAATCTGGCCTTGGTGACAGAAACGAGATGGAGACCACAGGTCAGAATTTTGCAAGATCAATGACATTTTCATTGGAAATACTTTTTTTCAACAATACGATAATATAAACATGAACTACACATGTGGACCTCACTGGATGAAAATACCATATAATAGTGTGCTACTGTGCATGTCTTCCCAATTCCATGTTGTGATATTGCATTAGGATACTGAAATCAGCCATAGTGGGGTTATTTACACCACAGAAATTGGCAAATGCTACAAATCTTGATTGCTTTTTTGACTGCCTAGACCAGTACTTTAGTGAACTAAAGCTGAAAGGGTCAAATCAAGACCTTAGTTTTTTTGTATGGCTCACCAGCTAAGAACGATTTTTACATGTTTAAAGGTGTCTTTTTCAGGGTTCTCTAGAGAACGCTTGGTGCTACGAGAAGCTGAGAGAGATAAGAAAGGATATTCCCCTAGAGCTGTCAGAGACAACATGGCCCTGCCGACACCCTGATTTCAGGCTCCAGAACTGTTAAAACAGCAAATTTCTGTTCTTATAAGCCATTCAGTTGTGGTATTTTGTTACAGCAGCCCTTGGAGACAAACAGAGATCAACGAGTGCAGAAACACAAATGATCGAAGTGTGGTGGGGCAGAGTAGAAAAAACCAACATTCACTGTTCCAGGTGATTTCACAGAGAGATGCTCATCTAAATCACACAACAAGTCCTTGAAGTAGGTTTACTGTCTTCATATTATTGTTGTTGTTGTTACATGCCATAGAATCTGTTCCGACTTATACCGACCCTATGTACAACAGGCCCCGTGGACAACACTGCCCGATCCTGCGCCATCCTCACAATCACTGTTATATTTAAGCCCATTGCTACAGCCATTGTGTCAATCCATCTCACTGAGGGTCTTTCTCTTTTCCGCTGACCCTGTACTTTGCCAAGCATGATGCCCTTCTCCAGGGTCTGATCCCTCCTGACAACATGTCCAAAGTATATAAGACATAGTCTCGCCATCCTTGTTTCTAAGGAGCATTCTGGATGTACATCTTCCAAGGCAGATTTGTTCGTTCTTTTGGCAGTCCGTGGTATATTCAATATTCTTCGCCAACACCACAATTCAAAGGCGTCAATTCTTCTTCGGTCTTCTTTATTCATCATCCAGCTTTCACATGCATAGGAAGCAACTGAAAACACTATGGCTTATGTCAAGCTCAGCTTAGTCTACAAGTTGACATCTTTGCTTTTCGACACTTTAAAGAGGTCTTTTGCAGTTTATTTGCCCAATGCAATGCGTCTTTTGATTTCTTGACTGCTGCTTCCGTGGCTGTTGATTGTGGATCCAAGTAAAATGAAATCCTTGACAACTTCAATCTTTTCCCCATTTATCATGATGTTGCTTATTGGTCCAGTTGTGAGGATTTTTGTTTTATGTTGAGGTGCAATCCATACTGAAGGCTGTGGTCTTTGATCTTCATTAGTAAGTGCTTCAAGTCCTTTTCACTTTCAGCAAGCAAGGTTGTGTCATCTGCATAACAATGGCTGCTAATGAGTCTTCCTGGAATCCTGATGCCCCATTCTTCTTCATATAGTCCAGTTTCTCAGATTATTTGCTCAGCATACAGATTGAATAGGTATGGTGAAAGGATACAACCCTGACACACACCTTTCCTGACTTTAAACCATGCAGTATCCCCTTGTTCTCTTCGAACAACTGCCTCTTGATCTACGTACAGGTTCTTCTTGATCACAATTAAGTTTTCTGGAATTCCCATTTTTCACAATGTTATTCATAATTTGCTATTATCCACGTAGCCTTTGAATAGTCAATAAAACACAGGTAAACATCTTTCTTGTATTCTCTGCTTTCAGCCAGGATCCACGTGACATCAGCAATGTTATCTCTGGTTCTGCGTCCTCTTCTGAATCCAGCTTGAATTTCTGGCAGTTCCCTGTCAATATACTGCAGCAGCTGATTTTAAATGATCTTCAGCAAAATTTTACTTGCGTGTGATATTAATAATACTGTTCAATAATTTCTGCATTTGCAGCTGATTTTGAATGATCTTCAACAAAATTTTACTTGCGTGTGATATTAATAATACTGTTCAATAATTTCTGCATTTGCAGCTGATTTTGAATGATCTTCAGCAAAATTTTACTTGCGTGTGATATTAAAAATACTGTTCAATAATTTCTGCATTTGGTGGATCACCTTTCTTGGGAATAGGCAAATACAGATCTCTTCCAGGCAGCTGGTCAGGTAGCTGTCTTCCAGATTTCTTGGTATAGACAAGTGAGTACTTGCAGTGCGACATCCATTTGTTGAAGCATCTCAATTGGCATTCTGTCAATTCCTGGAGCCTTGTTTTTCACCAGTGCCTTCAGTACAGCTTGGACCTCTTCAATACTGTCTCCATATTACAAATGGACAAGCTGAGACCCAGTGATTTAGTTAACATGCCTAAGGTCATAACGCTGATAGGAAAGAATTGAGATTCAAAGTTCAAAGCTCATTTGATAACAAAGTCCTTATTCTTTTAATCTAAGTTTAGCCCCTTATTTATAAAAATAGACTGTATTCATATTTTAATACCTTGGAAAATGCCTCTTCTATACTTTTAATAAGTTCCCTCTCTCCTCTATTACCTCTGCCACATGGGTGTATGATTTCCTCAAAAGGCAAAAAGTAAATGTTAATTTTTTTTTAAAGGACTTGTGTCAGTGTAGCTCTGAAAAAAAAGAAGTGGTAACAGCAGTGAGGAGGTCCGTGAACCAATTAAAAGCGCTGCATTAATCAATGTGAATATGTGTAGAATGCTCTTTAGGACCAGTGATGTTGTGAGACTTTGTCTCACATTCCTTGGGTGGGTATTCTAACAACTTTCCATTGGTCTAAATGCCTATGTTCAGTCCCTTTTCAGTAGGCTCAGGTCAGACCCATTCAAGAATACCAGGCGAGGGGATGGATAACAGAATCTGGTTCCTAGGGCTGAGGTATAATAAAGAAAAAAAAAATCAGAAAGGGCATGAGGGTCAAACCAAGAGAAGAGGACTTCATATCAGTTGCTAAGTAAATGCAAACTAGTTAATATAACCTTCAAAACCCCGCATTACCTTGTCTGTGCCTCCCTCTCTAGTTTTCTATCCCTCCATATCTCTCTTCACATCCTCACTCTATTATCTTAACTTTGTTCAGCTCACCAGGAAATCCCACTTTCTCCTACCCTGAAGCTTTTGTATGTACTGTCCTTTCTGCCTGGAATATTTTTCAACACCCTGATCCCTCTTCATGTAGGGTCTTCCACACACTGTCCTTCACCCCCAGTCAGAGTTATGTGCCTTCTCTAAGCTCCTGCTGCACAGCACTGTCTCTAACAAAGCCCAAATCCACCGTACTTCAATCGCCTGGTAACTTGTCTCCATATCCTACCAGCCTGTGGCTACCATGAAGCCAGGAACCATGCCTGTCTTCCACTGCCTTGTTTCCAGTGCCTGGCACAATGCCTGAAATTGTTGCAATGGAACAAAAGGATACTGAGTGAATGACAGAGTGAAGAGATGAATCAAAAGGAGGTGAGGAGCAAGGCAGGAAGCAGGAAGCAGCCCAGAACAGTTCCTGGGAACACAGTTGGCACGTGGGTGCCATCTCTTGCTGGGTGGGTTCACTAAAGGTGAAGAGGCAAGGATGGGTAGAGACTCAGATTCTTCCTCTCTTCCTGCCCCTCCTCCCCCTTTTCCTTCAGAGTCCTCAACAAAATTTTCATTATGTATTTTTGTGTTTTTATCTTCCGTCTCTCCCCAGACATGGAAATAGGTCCTGTATATCTGCTCCGTTCACCACTTTATACCCAACCTATAGCATCAATCTTGGAGGAATTATGCATAATATTTGTTAAATAAATGATCGGTTGATTGAATGAATGATGGGTCTGTGGAATTTAATCTCTCAGATTTCAGAGAATCTGTGCTTTGTTATATCCTGGGCTCCCCCACAAAGAGCTGGTATCCCATGCCCTCTCATGGGTAAGCAGGAAATTATTAATTGGGTGGATGGAATGAACTGTTATCAAACATAATTTTATCACTCTCCAAATGAACCTCTCCACTCATCCAGACAACTTGTTCCTATGGGAAGATACTAAATTTTACCAAGCTCTGAAGATTCACTCCTAAAATTCCACTATATTGCAGATGATACTCAAAAAAATCTCCTTCTCCCTGTCCCTTCCCACTCCTACCCCACTCCACCTTTCATTTCACAAAGTCCCAGGTGAGGTTTCTCCAGAAGAGAAAACCAGCTACCAATGATTTCATTAACTTTTCTGTTATCGTGAAAAGCTTCCTGGCAAAAGTAAGAGAAAAAGGGAAATAGTCTTTTCTGAACCCAACTTAAAAGCAAAATTAGATCTCCTTCCACATGAAAAATCAAAGGAATTCTGTCTTAGTTATCTAGCCCATTGCTGTGGAGTCAATTCTGACTCACAGCAATCCTATAGGACAGAGCAGAACCACCCCATAGGGTTTCCAAGAAGTGGCTAGTGGATTCCAACTGCCAACCTTTTGGTTAACAGCCATAGTTTGTTGTAGCTCTTAACCACTGCACCACCAGGGCTACTATAACAGAAATATTACAAGCGGATGGTTTTAACAAAGAGAAATTTATTCTCTCACAGTCTAGTATGCTAGAAGTCTGAATTCAGGGTGCCAGCTCCAGGGGAAGACTTTCTCTCTGTCAGCCTGGGGCAAGATCTTTGTCATCAATCTTCCTCTCCTCTAGGAAATTCTCAGCACAGGGACCCCAGGTCCAAAGGATGCACTCTGCTCCTAGCACTGCTTTCTTGGTGGCATGAGGTCCCCATGTCTCTCTACTTGCTTCTCTCTTTTATATCTCAAAAGAGATTGGCTTAAGACACAATCTAATCTTGTAGATTGAGTCCTGCCCCATTAACATAACTCTATTGATAATCCCAACTCATTAACATCATAGAGACAGGATTTACAACACATAGGAAAATCACATCAGATGACAAAATGGTGGACAATCACACAATACTGGGAATCATGGTCCAGCCAAGTTGACAGATATTTTGGGAAAGACACAATTCAATCCATGACAGCTTCAAGGAGATGTCTTTGCCTTAGCAAGGATTTATCTTGGGAAATAAGTAACTGGTCAACACACCATCAACATTTTGTACCATGATCACTATAGGTCCTAATGAAGGTGAGATGTTGAAATAATTTCCACTTAAAACAAAGAACTCACACAATTCATATTTCACTCTCCCACGTTTCTAGATTTCAAATTCTCCTTACTTTCTCCAATTAAAAATAAACATGGGAAGAAGCAAAATAAAATTATTTTTAAAGGTTTCAGCTTCAAAAAAAACAACGAATTCCCCAGAGGCTAACACATACAATTCCAGAAACAAAGTGTGTGTCTGGTAGGGGGGCTTCTTTCAGCACAACTTTAGCAGGAATATGCTCCAATGTATGTATAAACTGTGTATTTGATAAGGGTGCGCCAAATCCTTTTCTGAATCCCTCAGTTTTTGACTATTCCTAGACTCCTATAGTATATACTTTACCAAGTTTTCTTCGTCTACAAAATAGATCCATATCATCGACTTTTTCTAAGAACTAAAAAAGACCAAGTAGCAAATGTAAACAGCAAAAGCTATATGAAGATATAGGTGCTGGGCAGTCTCTACTGTCCAAGCAGCTAATTCATACTGATGCTCTAGCAAAATTACAAATGACTACAGACCATGCACCTCCAGAGTCACTCACAAAAAGTAGAAATATCAAAAGTTAAACGCACATGTGCGAAGTCCACTTCAGGACTTTCTTTATCCCTTCTGCCCACTTCCACCAAAAATAAACCATTTTATACATTATCATGATTGATGTAAACTGGAGATTCATCTGGAGAAAAGAAGCCACCCCAAAATGAGGAAATCTTGAGGTTGGTCAGTCAAGAGCTTATTACATGAAAATGTTTCCAATAGCCAGTCACAGTCTCAAAGAAGAAAAAGAGAGAGAAAATAAGGGAAGAGAAAGATGTGAGAGTAATAAGTTAAAGAAGAAATGGGTAAGGTAAGCAAAATGAAATCTAAAACAAAATTTCATGATTATCTATTTTTGTGTGAGCATACAAAGAGAAAGAGCTGGACCTTTGCAACATTTAGAATTACAACTATTCCATATTTTTTGCCATCATAGATTCTTCAGGGATTATAGAAACAAAAAAGTTTGCATACAAATTATAATGCCAATTACTCAGTGTGATTAGCTTTACAAATAGTATGTATGTTTTTCAGTAAATATCACATGGCCCAAATAACACACTGGGGGAAAAATATAAACAATGATCTATTTTAAAGAAACTTATTTTAAATACTATATATAGTATTTAATATATATATACATACATATACATATATACACATACATAGACATACACATATACACATACATAGACATATACATATAAAACTTGAGCTGACTTAATTCCAACTGTGTATGCAGCTGCTTAACCAACCAAGCAAAGGCAAGTTTGGCAGTGGAGGGCTTCGATTAAAGTCCTAGCTCCTCCTCTCCTTATTCTCTCTGTGACTTTTGGCAAAATGTCCAACCTTTCTGGTCCTGAATTCCTACACCTGTAAAATGGGATAACAATAATAGTTACCTCACATTGTTGTGAATAGCACATGAAGTAATATAATGGTTCCCAAAGACAAAGTATGACAAATATTTTACAATCTGCAGCAAAATGAGAGAATGAGAACAATGTATATAGATTTTCATTAGTTACTTACTCACTTATATGACTATCCTTGATTCTAAGAGTATGCCTTTCCTACTTTTTTGGTGTTAAAATTCTCTTTCTGTTGTTAAAGAGCTGGCAGAGGTCTAGTTCTCTCTGTGTATGGTTTTGGTGAATGGCTACTGTTTTTGTTTTTTTCTGTTTTGTTATTTTCCTCAGTTGGCAAAATAAACAATTGGCAATTTGATGTTTATTTCTTAGATTATTTCTGGTTACTGATCTTTGAAACGTAAAAGCCAGAGTCTTGCTAAAATAATACATGAATGGCAGAGGCCCCCTGATGGGCCCTGAAAGATTCAGCTGTGTTTGCAGGCAAGTAGAGCCAACCAGAAGTCCTTATTTTCTTGGGGGAGTAAAGGAACTCATACAAAAATCTCACTGAGAGATAAGAAATAGTCCATCAGACATACCACTTAGCGATCAGTGGCTGCAGTCAGAGAATGGTTCCAAGGTCAGTATGTGTTCTCTTATAATATTTTTTTTTTTTCCAATAAGACTTTGCTGGACTTTCAAGGGGGGTATTAGTAAAAATAAAAACACTATTTCAGTAAACTTTGTAAGCCACTGAGGTGGGGCGGAGGGAGGCAAGGCAGTGAGTACTGCTTTGGGACTTTAGGTATTGAGTTTGACGCAAAACAGGAAGAGGGTTTCTCCCCACTTGGGTGGTCTTGCCACAGAGGTACCAGACAGAATGGTCACCATGGCTTAGGCAGCTTCAGTGGTAGGCAGCAGTACCAGTGACTTTGGGAACACAATGAGGCCCAGGGCCCTCAATATAAGCTCCTTTGATGGCAGACATCAGTAGCTGTGGCAACAGGGAGGCACCTTCACAGTGCTTCTTTTCAGGCAGCAGACCTCATCAAAATAAACCAAATCTGAAGAGGAGGAAAATGGCTGACACCAAGCAGTAGCTAAGATAATGTGTTGTGAAGATTTATGTAAGAGCCCCAGAGATACCCAGAAATACCAGGAGACCAGGAAAGCCAGCCCAGCAAGGAAGTAAGGGATACAGAAGAGAGAGGTATGGTCAGTGCCTGAAAAGTGGTATGTGCTACTGTTATGTGTGCTGGGTGAAGCCCATGCTTACTCCAGTATTTTCAGTTGTGTGACCTTGCAGCTACTCAGAGTCCCAAATTCCTTACCTGCAAAATGGTTTAACAACAGATCTAATACATAGTTCACAGAAAAATTTTAAGAAATAAACAGGATAATATATCACTTTAGTGCTGGCATCCTCTCAGGATTAACCTGTTACATGTCCATTCAAGATATCACAGCTGAAAACATTATCTTCAGAGAAAAAGAATGAGAAGGAAATGATCCAACTTGATTATGAAGTGGGAGAGATGGGAAACCCACCTACTTACAACCAGAGGGACAATGAACCATGAATATAGGGAGGACTTGTGAAGAAAGGGAAGAAATGCTATGTACACACACACACAAAAAAAAAAAACCCACTGCCATCTAGTCGATTCTAACTTACAGAGACCCTATAGGACAGAGTAGAATTGCCCTATAGGGTTTCCAAAGCTATAAATCTTTACAGAAGCAGACTGCCACATCTTTCTCCCTTGGAGCAGCTGGTGGGTTCAAACCACCGACCTTTCAGTTAGCAGCTGATTGCTTTAACCATTGCACCATCAGGCACAGTTATATATATTTCATTTATTCTTTATAAAACCCTATAAAGGAAAGATTATCATTCCTTTTTACACATAAGGCAAATGAGACTCAAAGAGATTAAATGACATACCCAAGATCAAACAGCAACTATGCAACATGGCTAACATTTTTAGCCTAGGTATTTTAAGTCAGAGAGAATTTTGTTTCTTTTTTTTTTTTTTTTAACTACACAGAGAATTCACAGTCACAGCAATCGTGTTCCAAATAAGGTGACAAATAAGTCACTTAGCACATTGCACTACGCTCCATGCCTTCAACATTGTCGCAAGTCCGATCCAAATCTTTCTGCACTCTCAGTAGCCAGCTTTGGCTTGTCATGCAAAGTCCTTCCACATATGCTTGTACTTGGACACTTTCTAAAAATGTTCTTTTGGGTGGTAAAATTTGTATTTGTTTGTATGGGTGTATCCTGAAAGCACTAAAGCAAGGCGATTACTCAGATGAAAAATTCCTGCACTATTTGTGAATGTGACAAATTAAATTCAAAGCACATAGGCTGAGTGAGAACAAAGCAGTCAGTAAGTGAAGATGAGAACCCTGAGCAGGGAAAGCCACATGCCCATGGCTTTCTGGTCTAGAGCGGCAGCTTTGTGTCAATGGGATGACGTGGGGCTGCGTTCCCAGCAGGGGGACAGGAGACCATTATTCAGCTCTTTGTGCAACGGGGTATGCAGAGAAGCACATGTGGTAGTAATAGGAAAGATGCAATTCCTCTTGGCTGCTTTTCAAGCTTCACTATTTGGATAATTTGGAGACTTTTTTTTAACTTTGAAAGGTTCTCTCAGGATTGGACTAATTATAAGATGAGGGTATGTCCTGAACTCTGCCAACAGAGAAAACTTGGCTGAATTAGATGTTTTATTTTTTGAGTGGTATGTACTTTTCCTAGGGTCAGATCTGATCCCTTCCAATCAACCCTCCCTTCTCAGAGAATAAACTCAGATTCTGCATTGAAAGAGTTTAAATCTTTTCTTCGCAGAGTAAAAGGCTTTCAATGTTCTTTCTCAAATAAAACCTCCAGTGCTCGTTTTCAAGGGGCTAAGTCAAATGTTGAAATAATCTCACTCCTTCAATCTCCAATGCCCTAAATTGATGGGGTAACATATGCCCAAAGAGTTAAAGTTCAAATCAGTTCATTTATTTTCTTTTATTTTATATTTATTTATTTTTCAGTTCATTAAATTGTGTCTGACCACTGTGGTCCCCAAGTTCATGCTCTAGGACAAACAGTAAACAAAACGAAGAACCTACAACAACTTGTTTTGACAAAAGCCAAAAAGTCTCCAGGGAAGAAACCTAAAGCACAATCTAAATGAACTAAGTCAACACAAAGGAAGCCTTGGGAACGTGGAGAAAAGTGGATGCAAGACATAGACAAGAGGCTTACGTTTGAGCAACTGCATGAGACGTAAACGTGTCACCAGCTCTCTGAGTCATATCTGCAAAAAATAGGGATACGAGTACCTTTATCCCAGGGTTGGTGTATAAATGAAGTGACCACTGGGAAAAAAATAATCCAAGAAGCTGGACTATATGAAGAAGAACAAGGCATCAGGGTTGGAGGAAAACTCATTAACAACTTGGGTTATGCAGATGACACAACCTTGCTTGCCGAAAGTGACGAGGACTTGAAACACTTACTGATGAAGATCAAAGACCACAGCCTTCAGTATGGACTACAACTCAACATAAAGAAAACAAAAATCCTTTCAACTGGACCGATAAACAGAGAAAAGGCTGAGGTTGTCAAGGATTTCATTTTCTTTGGATCTACAATCAACATCAATGGAAGCAGCAGTCACAAAATTAGAAGACACATTGCATTGGGCAAATAAACTGCAAAAGACCTCTTTAAAGTGTTGAAAACCAAAGATGTCACCTTGAGGACTAAGGTGCACCTGACCCAAGCCAGGGTGCTTTCAATCACCTCATATGCATAGGAAAGCTAGACCATAAATAAAAAAGACTGAAGAAGAATTGACACCACTGAATTGTGGTGCTGGAGAAGAATAGTGAATATACCATGGACTGCCAAAAGAACCAACAAATCTGTCTTAGAAGAAGTACAACCAGAAGGCTACTTAGAAGCAAGGATGGCGAGACTACGTCTCACATACTTGGACATGTTATCAGGAAGGATCAGTCACTGGAGAAGAACATCATGCTTGGTAAGGTCAGCGAAAAAGAGGAAGGCCCTCAACGAGATGGACTGACACAGTGGCTGCAACAATGGGCACAAGCATAGCAACAACTGTGAAGATGGAGGAGGAGCGGGCAGTGTTTCATTCTGTTGTGCATGGGGTTGCTATAAGTCGGAATCAACTCGACGACACCTAACAACAACAACAATACTGGGAAAGTTTCTGAATTGGTGCCAGGCACAAAGTGATAATCGACTATTGCTGATTTCATTCCTTCCTTCTTTAACTGTCTCACAGAATGTGTGAAGATAGAATAACTTTATTTGGGGTGGACTAGAGCACCATTTACATGTGGGATGTTTAAGACAGAAAAAATAAAATATAAGAAAGGAATTTAAAAAACAAGAACCCACCCTACACAGCCTTCCAGGGTTTAGATCTGGGTATTGCCCAGATTTTTGTGACAGGTTCAAATTGCTATCAAACTCCTCAAGGAGAGAAAGAAGCCAGACAACACATGCCCATCCCCTTATATACGGCTTTATCAGAGAACTTAGGGAAAATCAATGGCAAGAATGCCAAAATTCCAAGCTCTGCCCTCATTTACTCAACAAATATTTCTTGAGTTCCTACCATAAAAAAAAAATATGATATTGTAAATATAGCAATGAATAAATGATAAAGTTCCTGCCCACACTGAGCTTATATTTTAGTGGGGAAAGACAAACTATTTAACACAATAAAGAAATACAAACAATAAAAATAAATTAATAAATAGTATGCTAAATGATGGAGAAAACTGAAGTAGAAAAGGTTAGGAAAAGTTGGGTGGTTGTGATTTTTAAATAGGGTGATCAGGAAAGCTTCCACAGAGAATGTGAAGACCTGAAGGAATTAATGAGCTAAAAGGATACTGGAGAGTGATCCAGAATGAGAGAGCAAAGATTCTGAGGCAAGAGGATGCCTGGTACAGCCAAGAAACGGTAAGGTACCCAGTGTGGCCAGAGTAGAGGGAGGAAAGAGGATAGTAATAAAAACTCAAATTAGAGAGGGGCCAAATCACAGAGGATCTTGTGGACCAGAGTAAGTTTGGCTTTTACTTGGTATTCAGTGGGAAGCCACAGAAGAATTTTGAGCAGAGGAGTGAGATTATCTGACTTACACTTTAAAGGGATCACTCTGGTTGCTGTGTTTAAGGAAGGTAAGAGAGGAGGCAAGAAGATAAGTTGGAAGTCTGTTGTCATCTGCCACTAATAAGGAAGCTGGAGCCTGGAGGAATGATTGAGCTGAACAACTCAATCAATCATTTACGAATGGTTAAGAGCTATGGCTCCTAACTAAAAGGTCAGCAGTTCAAATCCACCAGGCGCTCCTTGGAAACCCTATGGGGCAGCTCTACTCTGTCCTATAGGGCCACCATGAGTCGGAATTGACTTGACGGCAATGGGTTTAGTTTTGGGTTTTTGGAAGGAGGAATTAGTACAAAAGACCTGCCAATGGTACAATTCCCTAACTTAATTTCACCTCCTGAGAATCTACCATCATTCAAAATTTGATGGTTGGGTTAGCTCTGCACCAAAGTCCACCACTTAATTACTAGATTATTATTTGCCATGAGATATCATATGTGTTGGAAATATAAATTCTCAGCAGGGGTTGAACCTGAATGAACCAACTTGAAGCTGTGCTTTTTCCAGGGTAAAAGATCTTAGGGACAATAAAAATGCAGATGCACTGACAAACTAGATGTGTCAGTAAAAAAAAGGACCTAGGAGCAGAGAGAGGTCACTGATGGGAAATTGTTTCAGCAGGAAGTGTCCAGAAAAGAGAAAGTTTGAATAGTGAAGATTTCTCTGTAGAGGAGACAAGGGCAGTTTTGCCATTAAGGAGCTTCAGGGCTGCTTTTAGGGCAGTCCAATCTGAACATAATGGTAGGGCTAGAGAATATACAAGAAAAACAAAAAGATCTTGCTACCTCCATGTCTAAGACAGCCTGCCTTTCTGGGCTGAGGTTCTACCATGCCAGTGAGGACTGTGAAGCTAAATGGAGCTGACAGTTAAAGTCTAATATTTTTATCAAGCTAAACTGAATACCTCAACTCCCTGTTCACACCTAGAATTCCTTTATCTGGTCACAAAATCATTTTTAGACCACTTCTGACTGCCAAAGCAGGCACAGTGGTTTGCTTTGTATGGAAGAATGTTACCACTAAGAAGTAATGCATAAGCTACAGGGCCCGAGGGCACGTATGTATGGGCTAAATAATGAAATGTTTGATGAGGGTGGAGGTAGAGTTGATGATGAAAAGTTACCAACAATGGAAAAGGGTAAGTACATTAAGATAATATAGTATAGGAAAAAGAGCAGGCACTTTAGAATCTACCGTTTGACTCTGTATTGGAAACCCAAATCTGCCACGCATTAGTTCTATTAAAAAAAAAATAATCCAAACTCATTGCTGACGAATCTATTCCAACTCATAGTGACCCTATAGGACACAGTAGAACTGCCCCACAAGGTTTACAAGGAGTGGCTGGTGGGTCCAAACTGCCGACCAATGGTTACTAGCTGAGCTCGTAACCACTATACCACCACAGCTCCATTAACTCTATGGCCCTATTCACTAAACCTCTCTGAGTCCATTTCCTCATCTATGGGAATACTAACTTAAAGGAGGATGGTAATTATGAAATGTAAAGCACTAGATCAACCAAACCCACTGCTGTCATGTTGATTCCAACACGTAGCAACCATATAGGACGGAAGAGAACTGCCCATAGGGTTTCTGAGGCTGTAAATCTTTACAGAAGCAGACTGCCACATCTTTCTCTCACACAGCAGCTGGTGGGTTCTAACTGCCGGCCTTTCGGTTAACAGCTAAGCACTTTAACCACTGCACCAGCAGGGCTCCATAGCACATAGAGAGTGAGCAATAAATCGTTGCTTCCTTCTTTTACCTTTACCTTAGTACATGTAGACAGATTGGATCATAATCTAGCCAAATATTAAAATTACAAAATTATGAGTATGTAATTTGGTTAATCACCATGGCTGATTTTATTAGCAATAACGTCACCTTAGGTTCCTTATTAATTCATCTTTAAATGAACCACAAAAATTTTCACAGTTCATTCATTAATTCAATAAACATTTATTGAATTTCCACTACAGGCCATGTATCATATGAGATGCTATGGAAAACCAAAGAACAATGTTGTTGTTTCTGGGCTCTACAAGTCCTCAGCCTATATCTTATTGGTCTATAGACATATAAACCACATTATGATAATCCCTATCATAGAAGAATGTACTATGAGAGTCCAGAAGAGGGAGCAACTAACTCTACCTGGGAGAAAATACTAGCCAACATTTATTGAGCACTTACTACATGCCAAAAAATATTTTAAGTATTTTACATGTTCCTAGTCAAGCATCACAACAGCACTGTGAAATAGTTACTAGGATTATTTCCATTTTGCAGATCAGGAAGCTGAGGTACAGAGATTTCAAGTCACTTGTCCAAGATCACACAGCTAACAAAAGACAGAGCCAGGATTTGAATCCAAGTGTTCTGCCTCCAGGCTCCAGACCTCAAAGACTACAGTGTGCTGAGGATGTTGGGGGGATGCTTTATAGAGAAGATGACACTGGACTCAGGACATGTAGGATAAGCAATTTGCAAGTCAGAGAAGAGGGCCAAAAGAGTTAGTGTAGAGGAAACAGCATGAGCCAGGGTGTGAAAGCCAAATTGGGGAAATAAACCAAAAACTGGCAGAAGCCAAGGTTGATAAAGTTGGCCCGTTAAACTAGCCTCCTTAGAATCTCCTCCCAGCTATTGTATTAATATTGGGTTCTTTTAAATGGCCCTTCCTGTGTTTCCAAAGCCAATATTCTGCCCTCCTCTTTGGTTCCGTTTAATTCATCAGTTAATCATGAGAGCAAACATCCTGTAAGTGATAACAGCAGAAGTACCCACCTTGGATAAACAAGCCACTTCAAAACACCAACTGTTTGCTGTTATGTGGATCCAACACTGGTAATTTAAAAAATGATGCCAGGTATTTGGCCACGTGGTTAAGATGGTCACATTTTTGCCATACCAGAAGAGGCTGCACTATAATTTATTCATTATTTCAATGGAAAACCATTACCCAATTTTCCACATACATTATGAGAGGTGGAAGTGACAAGGAAATAAGGGAAATGCTCAGCTAGATGAACTCTGGAAATTCTAGAGAGGAATCTCCAAGGAAGCGAGCATTAACTCCTTCCAGATGTGCATGCATTAGGCAATTTTTGCCTTTGGTAGGTCTCTACCAATGAAGGTTGTGGGAAAGTAGCAAAGAATATGATGGAAGACAAAGTGCCCAGAACTGCTGGCTAAACCACATGACTGGATAGCACCCCGGACAGCCAATATCATTCTTTGCTCATAAGAACCAAGGTAAGAACGTCTATTCTGGGAAACAACCATGAAGAGTACAGACCGCTTACCAAAACATCTGGCTTTCAAAGGAAGATGGGAATTGAAGGAGCAACTCAAGAGATAACTAGCATTAAGAGAAGGGCTTTTATTTTAAAGTAGATAAAACTTGAGCTTGTTGCATAAGCTAAAGAGAAAGCCAGGGGAGGAAAACTTGAAGGCACATGACAGAAGAAAGAAAGATAAGGGATCAAGAAACACCACAGACTAGACAGGAAGAGTGACTTGAAATTGGTAATTGGAGGCATTATATGGGAATGGAGTAAGGAGACAGTATTTCTTGACATAGGAAAAAGAGAAAACAGATGTATGGTGATTCAGGGGGTGAAAGAAAAAGAGCTGAGGGGTAGGCTTCCAGATGGTCGTATCTTCTCAATAAAGTTATTTAGTTTGATTCAGAAACCTGACACTCATCCTTGTTTCTGTCCCTTCCCTCACTCTCCACATGCATCCATCACGTAGTCCTAAGTGTATCAACAACAGAACCACGTCTCTCCATCTCCAGTGCCACCACTGCAGTTCGAGCCACCATTGCCCCTAGCCTGAACTCCTACAAAAGATTTCCAACTGGACTCCCTACTTTCTCTATTGACCCCCAATGCACTCTCCATGCATCTGCCAAAGAGAGATTCAAAAAGTGAAAATGGACTCCAGCTACCCATTATTCTTTGAATACAATAAAAATCCCTTACTCAGCCAAACTGTCTTATGTCATTTGGCCCAGTCTTCCTGTCTAGCACAACCATATGCCATTCTCTCTCCCTATTTGTAGTGCAGTCATGTTGACCTTCTTTCCATTTTTCAAATACACCAGCTCTTTATTACTTAAGTCTTTCTCCATGCTACTCACACTCACCAAAATGCTCTTCACTGGATCTTTCATTTATTTATGTTTGTGTAGAGAGCACCCTCTCTTTCCTGAGGCCCAAGGCTAAATTCCTTCTTCTCAAAGAGGTCTTCAATGACAAGCATGTCTGAAAAAAAAATACCCTGATCACTGCCCTCAAGCAGGGATTTAGTGGTTAAGAGAGCAGACTAAGGAAACTTAAAAAAAAAAAAAAAACAGCTCCATCAACTGTGTGATCCCAGCCAAGTGACTTAATTATTCTATACTTTGGTTCCCTCACTAAACAAACAAACAAAAAAAAAACCAAACCCATTGCTGTTGAGTTAATTCTGACTCATAGCGACTCCATAGGACGGAGTAGAACTGCCCCATAGTTTCCAAGGAGCACCTGGTGGACTCAAACTGCTGACCTTTTCGTTAGCAGACATAGCTCTTAACCACTATGCCACCAGGCTTTCCACCCTCACTAAAATAGAAATAATATGAAATAGTTATTCAGAGGCTGGTTGCAAGGATTCAACAAATCAATAAACATAAAAATTTAGAATAGTTCCTGGTCCATGTAGTAAATGTTCATTAAGTGTTTGTTATCAAAACAGCACCTTGTTCACTTCCCTCTAACATTTTAGTTTGTATTTTTGTGTTTCATTTTTATCGTCTGGTTCACCCACTGCTCTCATAAGCTCCAGGAGGGCAGAGAAAAGGTCTTTATCTCTAGTACCTACAACGATGCTTAGATGCCCTGTCAATATTTGATGAATGGATGAATAAGTGAATATTACACCTAATTCAGAGTGCAGGACCTAAGAAAGTGTAGAGTCTTGTTGAGAAGGAAGAGTCTAGTAAACAGAGAAGGGAGTGGTTCCCAAGACTGAAGCTATCATGAGAATCAGTAGGAGGCTCATTGGAGGTGAGAGTGTATCAGGATAAAGGATAGGAAATTGTCATAGAAAAGGGAGCATCTCAGTTTTAAGTAAAGGTGAGATCAGAATGCAGTTATGTCTACCCTAGTAGCCATGGTTAGAGGGCAGATGGAGGGAATCAAAGTGGAAAAGGCCAAGAAAAAGAGAAACCAATGTATTAGAAGTATGCTGGTATGAAACCAAATTCCTTGAGCATCAAGGTAGGGGAAGGTCAGGAAGTAAAATTTGAAGCCAGGGGCTAAAGTCACTGAGAAGAGTGGAAGAAGATCCCAAAGTTTAGTCAATGATAGAAAAGAGGAAGGGGAAGAAATGGCCCAAATGATAATGTGATGATGTGAGTTTCTCAAAAGGAAGGCTGAGGAGTGTTGGTAGAAAAATTATCCAGAGAAGCAAATGAAGAACAAAGAAAATTGTCAGCACCTCTTCTTTGTCTCATGGGTTAAAAGACATGGAAGCAACCAGAAGCAGAGATGAAGGATGAGAAATACATCTGTCATGGAGTTGGGGAGAGGCAGAATGTAGAGAAAGTTTTGGGGTCTTGGACAGATCAGAACAATGTCAAGGTTAAAGAGATGTTATGAGGATGTGATAGTCAGGACTCTGAGTTTTGCCCTCTGTTCTAAAACGGATAGGGAACTACAGGTTGATTTTTAATGTAGTCCAGACACCATTTCTGATAGAATGTAATGCACCTTTCCCAAGGCACAGAGCCACCTTAAGGTCACTTAATATCTCTCACTAAATCACCAACCCTCTCCCCATTATCCTCTGGCCCAGAAGTGGGACCCAAGTGTCCTGCTATAAATTGATTGCAGTGTCCTTCCTGTAGGCCTCCCCAGGAGATATCAGGAGTGAAAGGGCAGAAATAAGTCCATATGTAGGAAAGAGAAAGCACCAGAGGCTAAGAACAGCATCCTAACTCCCTAGGGAAAAGCTCAGACTGAATTTGTCTAAGCAGATGCGGGGATTTACCATTTTTCCATTCTTCCTCACATGCACTGCCTTGACAGCCTCTTCAGATCATGGCCAACACTGTAGCCTGCATCAGCAGGATCGTGAGGAATGCTTGGGAGAAATGCTAGAGCTTAGCCCTCCTTCATTTTGAGCACTAGGTCAGGTGAATTACTTCAAATACATGCAAGGCCTTCTGTTTCCATAGTAACTGTTCTAAGAACTGTAACAATGTCAATCATAGAAATGGTGAAATCATAACTTGAACCCATCTTGTTGACAAAGATATCTTGAGAAGTAGCCACTGCTCAGTATCAGACTCTTGCCTCCCATTTCGGGGAGAACGTTTGTTTACAACCAATCAGTTATGGGAATAAGGGAAAATGGTGGTTAGTCATTTTTCCTTCTGCTTCATTGGATCTACCTCTGTCTGTATTTTGCTGATATGCTTGCAACTCATTTTCCCTGCTTGAAATTACAGATGGAACAATTCTTTTTTTTCCACCTCTCTTTCCTGCATAGGTATAAGCACTTGAAGACAAAATATTGATTTTTCTTTCCCATGCACTTAAAAAAAAAAAAAGAATGGCTTGTTCATTTTCATTACATTGTGCCAGTTGTTTTAATTTCTTAGTGCCTGTTTTAATGATGCATTTTCTAATCCTGGAGCCCTGAAATAAGATCTGATATCTTTTGCCGGCCCTGAGAAATGAGGAAAGCATCTCAGTTGACAGACCCTTACATGAATAGAGAAGTTGAAAAGTGATTCTCATTTCCTCCTTTCCTGTTCATACAAAATCTAAACTCTGGATTCTAATCTTCCACAGAAGTAAAATAGTAAAATTGCATCTTCATAACATCTGGAACCTACATAGCAATTCCTACCAAAAAGGTATTTTAGCACTTTAATAACTCTCAACTGGTTGCTTGTATCCTTGGCTGTATTTTTTAACTTAAATTGTAGGATGCTCTTGCCCTGCATAATATTTTTATCTTTCCTCTATAATCTAAAGAATTTCAAAGTAAGAACATTTCTGTGAGTTTATTAGAGCCTTCAGTTTGGATACTAAATTGTTACGAAACAAATATTTTTTTACATTTTTCTTCTTAATAACATTCTTTGACCCAGAAAGAACTAAAAAATAAGCTATTTGATGTCTAAAATTGCAGAGATAAACTGACATTGTGTTCTGAAGGTGTCTCTTCATGAGAAAAATGGAATTCTTAAAAAATGTAATCAAGTTATACAGAACCTCTCACCCTCAGGTCATCAGTTCGGATTTGTCCGAGGTTGGAAGTTACAGAAACTTACAGGGATTGTTGGGCTCTCAGTGCCCTCTGAGAAATGAGTTCAAGGTCCCAGGGGAGGTCACAGCTTTGCAGTTGCCACCCTTCCATTGACACCCATGAGTTCTTCTGGGAAAAACAATTCCAACACAAGTCCATAGATTTGGCCTTAAAGTTCTAAGTTGGTCCTAACCAACCTTTCACACGTATGTTCTCACATGTAAGCTTCATAAGAAATAAAACAAAAACGTGTTGCCATGGAGTCAATTTCAACTGATGGGGACCCCATGTATTACAGAGTAGAGCCAATCCACAGGGTTTTCTTGACAGTAATATTTATGAAAGTAGATTGCCAGGCCTTTCTGGGTGGGTCCGAATAGCAAACCTTTAGGTTAGTAGTTGAATGCAATTAGGCCACCTAGGAACTCATCCATGAAGAATACAAGTCAATTCTTTTGTAACTCCAAAAAGCCTTTGCACAGTGCCCTGTTTAATTCATAAAGCTAAGGTGGTCACAATCCCAAGAAGGATAAAAACAGACAAGGAAGAAAGGGAATGGAAAGACAAAGATGAGAAAGAGAATGAAAAGAAACTAAGCAAGCAAAAAGAGAAAGGGAGAAACAAAGATGAGAAGAGGAGATAAAGTAAAGAAAAAAAGAGAAACAAAGAGGTGGGAAAAATGGGGAAAGAAATGAAGAAAGAGATGCAAAATTCTATCATGGCAGGGAGTAGAAACACCTCCATCCCAACAGGGCATTTGTTTATATTCATTGTTCTCACAACAGGCATCTTTTTTGTACAAGAATTTCAATTTGCAAATACCAAATTTGTCAAAAATTCAAATTTAATAATCGCCCTCTAAAGAAAGGCAGTCATGGGGAAGATTCTTCTTGCGGCGGGGGTGGGGGGGGGGTGGAGATTTGCATTCTAATCCCATAGGGAAAGAATCCCATCATCTCAGTTTTAAAAACCCAAGGTGTGAGAAGTTAGAAGGACCCAGAGAAGGATTCATTCGATTGTGTGCTACAGACCCAAGAAAGAAGCCTCATATCAGTGTGGGTATAGGATCAGATTCCCATTACCAAATTAAACCTCTATGGACCAGAATCCCAAGGGAGAAGGTCAAACGTGAGATTCTCATTACTAAGTTAGACCTCTGTGGACCAGACTCTCATCAAGGAAGCAGCAATTTAAACAGTGTTTCTTATCTGCCTGAAATCCTCACTCTTTGATAAATTTGTGACTGAATTATTTGGGGAAAAATAATTCCTTCAAGAACTTAAAGGAGACAAACAAATATACTTCAGGCTACACAAGGAATCCACCACACATCTGTCAGTTTGCCGTACTGCAGTGGCTTGTGTGTTGCTGTGATACTGGCATCTATGCCCCAGGTATTTCAAATACCAGCAGGGTCACCTATGGTGGACAGATTTCAGTGCAGCCTCCAGACCAAGGAAAAATACTAGGAAGAAGGACCTGGTGATCTACTTCTGAAAATACAGGTCAGTGAAAACCTTATGGATAGCAGTGGAATGTTGCCTGATACAGTGCCCAAAAATGACCCCCTCAAATTGGAAGGTACTCAACATATGACTAGGGAACAGCTACCTCCTCAAAGTAGTGTCAACCTTAATGATGTAGATGGAGTCAAGCTTTCAGGACCTTCATTTGCTGTTGTGGCACGACCCAAAATGAGAAGAAACAGCTGTAAACATCCACTAATAATCAGAATGTGGGCTGTATGAAGTATGAATCTAGGAAAATTAGTTGTCAAAAATGAAATGAAGGCGGGGCCAAGACGGCGAACTAGGTGGACGCTACCGCGGATCCCTCTTGCAACAAAGACTCGGAAAAACAAGTGAATCGATCACATACATAACAATCTACGAACTCTGAACAACAAACACAGATTTAGAGACGGAGAACAAACAAATACGGGGAGACAGCGATTGTTTTCAGAGCCTGGAGCCAGCGTACCAGTCAGGTGACCTTGGGAGCTGGATTTGGGGCAGAGCCCAGGGGGGCAGATGGCACAAACAAGGGACCCAGCCCTAGCCCCCGAACTCATTCCGGGAGGGGGCCCAGCCAGTTCGCACAGACGGCGTGGCGGCGCAGCCGGTGGAAGAAGTCCCCGGGAGGCAGTGACTGGTCTTGGAGCGGGGAGAGCAGCGTCCCAACCAGGGAGCCACCCCGCCGGGATTTTGGCGGGTATGGCGCGAGCACAGGGAGCAGCTACATCCCCCTGAATTGACCCCGGGGGGGTCCCAGCCAGTTCGCACGGGTGGTGCCCGGCTGGTTCACGCGGGCGGCGCGGCGGCGCAGCCGGTGGGAGAAGTCCCCGGAAGGCAGTGACTGGTCTTGGAGCGGGGAGAGCAGCGTCCCAGCCGGGGAGCCGTCCTGCTGGGATTTTGGCGGGTGCAGGCGTGGCGTGAGCACGGGGTGCAGCTCCATCCCCCTGAATTGACCCCAGGGGGGTCCCAGCCAGTTCGCGCAGTCTGCGCCGTGAGCCGGTGGGAGAAGTCCCCGGGAGGCAGTGGCTGGTCTTGGAGCGGGGAAAGCGGCGTCCCAGTCGGGACGTGCAGGCGCGGCGCAGGCACCGGGAGCTGCTCCGCTCTCCTGAGCTGACCCCGGGGGGGGGAGCCCAGCCGGTTCGCGGGGGCCGCGCGCAACGCAGCTGGCGGGACAGGGAGTCCCCTGGAGGCAGCGACTGATTTTGGAGTCGGGAGTGCACCGTCCTAGTAGGGGAGCCTTAACCTTGGGGGTGGGGCTGACAGCATAGGATCTGACCGTGACGTCAGCGGGCCAGACCCCCCGGGGGCAATCTCCACACAGCCAGTACACATAGGCGACGCGCCCCGCAGAAATCACAGATATAATAGTCATCCCAAGTAAGACAAGTAACTCTGGCTATATTCTGAGGTGCTACTCTCCTAGCTCTCTGATCCCTCCCCCACCCTCCCCAGGTGGCTCCATTAACATCCGAATAGCCCGAGCCAGAGGGAGAACTCTGATAGGGATCTGACTGCATTTTTTTTTTAGCGGATTTTCTGCAAAAACTAGTTTCCCAGTGATGGCTCGGAGACAGCAGTCCATATCAAACCACATAAAGAAGCAGACCATGACTGCTTCTACAACCCCCCAAACAAAAGAATCAAAATCTTTCCCAAATGAAGATACAATCCTGGAATTATCAGATACAGAATATAAAAAACTAATTTACAGAATGCTTCAAGACATCACAAATGAAATAAGGCAAACTGCAGAAAAAGCCAAGGAACACACTGATAAAACTGTTGAAGAACTCAAAAAGATTATTCAAGAACATAGTGGAAAAATTAATAAGTTGCAAGAATCCATAGAGAGACAGCATGTAGAAATCCAAAAGATTAACAATAAAATTACAGAATTAGACAACGCAATAGGAAGTCAGAGGAGCAGACTCGAGAAATTAGAATGCAGACTGGGACATCTGGAGGACCAGGGAATCAACACCAACATAGCTGAAAAAAAATCAGATAAAAGAATTTAAAAAATGAAGAAACCCTAAGAATCATGTGGGACTCTATCAAGAAGGATAACTTGCGAGTGATTGGAGTCCCAGAACGGGGAGGGGGGACAGAAAACACAGAGAAAATAGCTGAAGAACTCCTGACACAAAACTTCCCTGACATCATGAAAGACGAAAGGATATCTAGCCAAGATGCTCATTGAACCCCATTTAAGATTGATCCAAAAAGAAAAACACCAAGACATATTATTATCAAACTCGCCAAAACCAAAGATAAACAGAAAATTTTAAAAGCAGCCAGGGAGAAAAGAAAGGTTTCCTTCAAGGGAGAATCAATAAGAATAAGTTCAGACTACTCAGCAGAAACCATGCAGGCAAGAAGGGAATGGGACGACATATACAGAGCACTGAAGGAGAAAAACTGCCAGCCAAGGATCATATATCCAGCAAAACTCTCTCTGAAATATGAAGGTGAAATTAAGACATTTACAGATAAACACAAGTTTAGAGAATTTGCAAAAACCAAACCAAAGCTACAAGAAATGCTAAAGGAGATTGTTTGGTCAGAGAACCAATAATATCAGGTACCAGCACAATATAAGGTCACAAAACAGAACATCCTGATATCAACTCAAATAGGGAAATCACAAAAACAAACAAATTAAGATTAATTTTTAAAAATAAATAAACAAATAAAATAATACACATAACAGGGAATCATGGAAGTCAATAGGTAAAAGATCACAATAATCAAAAAGAGGGACTAAATACAGGAGGCATTGAACTGCCATATGGAGAGTGATACAAGGCGATATACAGCGATACAAGTTAGGTTTTTACTTAGAAAAATAGGGGTAAATAATAAGGTAACCACAAAAATGAATATCAACTCCATAACTCAAGATAAAAGCCAAGAAAAACGTAACGACTCAACTAACATAAAGTCAAACACTATGAAAATGAGGATCTCACAATTTACTAAGAAAAACGCCTCAGCACAAAAAAGTATGTGGAAAAATGAAATGGCCAACAACACACATGAAAAGGCATCAAAATGACAGCACTAAAAACTTATTTATCTATAATTACGCTGAATGTAAATGGACTAAATGCACAAATAAAGAGGCAGAGAGTCACGGACTGGATAAAGAAACACAATCCATCTATATGCTGCCTACAAGAGACACACCTTAGACTTAGAGACACAAACAAACTAAAACTGAAAGGATGGAAAAAAATATATCAAGCAAACAATAAGCAAAAAAGGAGTAGCAATATTAATTTCTGACAAAATAGACTTTAGACTTAAATCCACCACAAAGGATAAAGAAGGACACTATATAATGATAAAAGGGACAATTGATCAGGAAGACATAACCATATTAAATATTTATGCACCCAATGACAGGGCTGCAAGATACATAAATCAAATTTTAACAGAATGGAAAAGTGAGATAGACACCTCCACAATTATAGTAGGAGACTTCAACACACCACTTTCGGAAAAGGACAGGACATCCAGTAAGAAGCTCAATAGAGACACAGAAGACCTACTTACAACAATCAACCAGCTTGACTTCATTGACTTATACAGAACTCTCCACCCAACTGCTACAAAGTATACTTTTTTTTCTAGTGCACATGGAACATTCTCTAGAATAGATCACATATTAGGTCATAAAACAAACCTTTACAGAGTCCAAAACATCGAAATATTACAAAGCATCTTCTCAGACCACAAGGCAATGAAACTAGAAATCAATAACAGAAAAACTAGGGAAAAGAAATCAAATACTTGGAAAATGAACAATACCCTCCTGAAAAAAGACTGGGTTATAGAAGACATCAAGGAGGGAATAAGGAAATTCATAGAATGCAACGAGAATGAAAATACTTCCTATCAAAACCTCTGGGACACAGCAAAAGCAGTGCTCAGAGGCCAATTTATATCAACAAATGCACACATACAAAAAGAAGAAAGAGCCAAAACCAGAGAACTGTCCCGACAACTTGAACAAATAGAAAGAGAGCAACAAAAGAGCCCATCAGGCACCAGAAGAAAACAAATAATAAAAATTAGAGCTGAACTAAATGAATTAGAGAACAGAAAAAAAATTGAAAGCATTAACAAAGCCAAAAGCTGGTTCTTTGAAAAAATTAACAAAATTGATAAACCATTGGCTAGACTGACTAAAGAAATACAGGAAAGGAAACAAATAACCCGAATAAGAAACGAGAAGGACCATATCACAACAGAACCAAATGAAATTAAAAGAATCATTTCAGATTACTATGAAAAATTGTACTCTAACAAATTTGAAAACCTAGAAGAAATGGATGAATTCCTGGAAAAACACTACCTACCTAAACTAACACATTCAGAAGTAGAACAACTAAATAGACCCATAACAAAAAAAGAGATTGAAACGGTAATCAAAAAACTTCCAACAAATAAAAGCCCTGGCCCGGACGGCTTCACTGCAGAGTTCTACCAAACTTTCAGAGAAGAGTTAACACTACTACTACTGAAGGTATTTCAAAGCATAGAAAATGACGGAATACTACCCAACTCATTCTATGAAGCTACCATCTCCCTGATACCAAAACCAGGTAAAGATATTACAAAAAAAGAAAATTATAGACCTATATCCCTCATGAACATAGATGCAAAAATCCTCAACAAAATTCTAGCCAATAGAATCCAACAACATATCAAAAAAATAATTCACCCTGATCAAGCGGGATTTATACCAGGTATGCAAGGCTGGTTTAATATCAGAAAAACCATTAATGTAATCCATCACATAAATAAAACAAAAGATAAAAACCACACGATCTTATCAATTGATGCAGAAAAGGCATTTGACAAAGTTCAACACCCATTTATGATAAAAACTCTTACCAAAATAGGAATTGAAGGAAATTCCTCAACATAATAAAGGGCATCTATGCAAAGCCAACAGCCAATATCTCTCTAAATGGAGAGAACCTGAAAGCATTTCCCTTGAGAACGGGAACCAGACAAGGATGCCCTTTATCACCGCTCTTATTCAACATCGTACTTGAAGTCCTAGCCAGGGCAATTAGGCTAGACAAAGAAATAAAGGGTATCCGGATTGGCAAGGAGGAAGTAAAGCTATCACTATTTGCAGATGACATGATCTTATATACAGAAAACCCTAAGGAATCCTCCAGAAAACTACTGAAACTAATAGAAGAGTTTGGCAGAGTCTCAGGTTATAAAATAAACATACAAAAATCACTTGGATTCCTCTACATCAACAAAAAGAACACCGAAGAGGAAATGACCAAATCAATACCATTCACAGTAGCCCCCAAGAAGATAAGATACTTAGGAATAAATCTTACCAAGGATGTAAAAGACCTATACAAACAAAACTACAAAGCTCTACTACAAGAAATTCAAAAGGACATACTTAAGTGGAAAAACATACCCTGCTCATGGATAGGAAGACTTAACATAGTAAAAATGTCTATTCTACCAAAAGCCATCTATACATATAACACACTTCCAATCCAAATACCAATGTCATATTTTAAGGGGATAGAGAAACAAATCACTAATTTCATATGGGAGGGAAAGAAGCCCCGGATAAGCAAAGCATTACCGAAAAAGAAGAAGAAAGTGGGAGGCCTCACTCTACCTGATTTCAGAACCTATTATACAGCCACAGTAGTCAAAACAGCCTGATACTGGTACAACAGGCACATAGACCAATAGAACAGAATTGAGAACCCAGATATAAATCCATCCACGTATGAGCAGCTGATATTTGACAAAGGACCAGTGTCAGTTAATTGGGGAAAAGATAGTCTTTTTAACAAATGGTGCTGGCATAACTGGATATCCATTTGCAAAAAAATGAAACAGGACCCATACCTCACACCATGCACAAAAACTAACTCCAAGTGGATCAAAGACCTAAACATAAAGACTAAAACGATAAAGATCATGGAAGAAAAAATAGGGACAACCTTAGGAGCCCTAATACAAGGCATAATCAGAATACAAAACATTACCAAAAATGATGAAGAGAAACCAGATAACTGGGAGCTCCTAAAAATCAAACACCTATGCTCATCTAAAGACTTCACCAAAAGAGTAAAAAAGACCACCTACAGACTGGGAAAGAATTTTCAGCTATGACATCTCCGATCAGCGCCTGATCTCTAAAATCTACATGATTCTGTCAAAACTCAACCACAAAAAGACAAACAACCCAATCAAGAAGTGGGCAAAGGATATGAACGCACATTTCACTAAAGAAGATATTCAGGCAGCCAACAGATACATGAGAAAATGCTCCCGATCATTAGCCATTACAGAAATGCAAATTAAAACTACGATGAGATTCCATCTCACACCAACTAGGCTGGCATTAATCCAAAAAACACAAAATAATAAATGTTCGAGAGGCCGCGGAGAGATTGGAATTCTCATACACTGCTGGTGGGAATGTAAAATGGTACAACCACTTTGGAAATCTATCTGGCGTTATCTTAAACAGTTAGAAATAGAACTACCATACAACCCAGAAATCCCACTCCTCGGAATATACCCTAGAGATACAAGAGCCTTCACACAAACAGATATATGCACACCCATGTTTATTGCAGCTCTGTTTACAATAGCAAAAAGCTGGAAGCAACCAAGGTGTCCGTCAACGGATGAATGGGTAAATAAATTGTGGTATATTCACACAATGGAATACTACGCATCGATAAAGAACAGTGACGAATCTGTGAAACATTTCATAACATGGAGGAACCTGGAAGGCATTATGCTGAGCAAAATGAGTCAGAGGCAAAAGGACAAATATTGTATAAGACCACTATTATAAGATCTTGAGAAATAGTAAAAACTGAGAAGAACACATACTTTTGTGGTTACGAAGTGGGGAGGGAGGGAGAGGGTTTTTTATTGATTAATCAGTAGATAAGAACTGCTTTGGGTGAAGGGAAAGACAACACTCAATACAGGGAAGGTCAGCTCAATTGGACTGGACTAAAAGCAAAGAAGTTTCTGGGATAAAATGAATGCTTCAAAGGCCACCGGAGCAGGGGCGGGGGCCTGGGGAACATGGTTTGAGGGGACTTCTAAGTCAATTGGCAAAATAATTCTATTATGAAAGCATTCTGCATCCCACTTTGAAATGTGGCGTCTGGGGTCTTAAATGCTAACAAGCGGCCATCTAAGATGCATCAATTGGTCTCAACCCACCTGGAGCAAAGGAAAATGAAGAACACCAAGGTCACACGACAACTAAGAGCCCAAGAGACAGAAAGGGCCACATGAACCAGAGACCTACATCATCCTGAGACCAGAAGAACTAGTTGGTGCCCGGCCACAATCGATGACTGCCCTGTCAGGGAGCACAACAGAGAACTCCTGAGGGAGCAGGAGATCAGTGGGATGCAGACCCCATATTCTCATAAAAAGACCATACTTAATGGTCTGACTGAGACTAAAGGAATCCCGGCGGCAATGCTACCCAGACCTTCTGTTGGCACAGGACAGGAACCATCCCCAAAGACAACTCATCAGACATGAAAGGGACTGGTCAGCGGAGGGGAGAGAGATGCTGATGAAGAGTGAGCTAATTAAATCAGGTGGACACTTGAGAGTGTGTTGGCAACTCTTGTCTGGAGGGGGGATGGGAAGATAGAGAGAGAGGGAAGCTGGCAAAATTGTCACAAAACTAGAGACTGAAAGGGCTGACTCAATAGGGAGAGAGCAAGTGGGAGAAGGGAGTAAGATGTATGTAAACTTACATGTGACAGACTGATTGGATTTGTAAATGTTCACTTGAAGCTTAATAAAAGTTAATTAAAAAAAAAAAAAATGAAATGAAACATATACGGATCAATATCCCAGGCATTAGTGAGCTGAAATGGACTGATATTGGCCATTTTGAATCAGATAATCATATGGTCTACCATGCCAGGAATGACAAATTGGAGAAAAATGGTGTCATATTCATTGTCAAAAAGAACATCTCAAGATCTATCCTGAAGCATAATGCTGTAAGTGACAGGATAATATCCACATGCCTAAAAGGAAGACCAGTTAGTATGGTCATTATTCAAATTTACATGCCAACCACTAATGGCAAAAATGAGGAAACTGAAGATTTTTACCAACTTCTGCATTCTGAAATTGATCAGACATACAATCAAGACAAGACGCATTGATAATTACTGGTGATCAGAATACAAAAGCTAGAAACGAAGAAGGATCCATAGTTGGAAAGTACGGCCTTCATGATACAAACAACGCCAGAGATCACATAATAGAATTTTGCAAGACCAACAATTTATTCATTGGAAATACCTTTCATCAACAACATGAACGGCAACTATACACATGGACCTCACTAGTTGGAAAACACAGGAATCAAATCGACTACATCTGTGGAAAGGGACGATAGAAAAGATCAGTATCATCAGTCAGAACAAGGCCAGGGCAGACTGTGGAAAAGATCATCAATTGCTCATACGAAGTTCAAGTTGAAGCTAAAGAAAATGAAAATAAGTCCACAGAACCAAAATAGAACCTTGAGTATATTCCACCTGAATTTGGAGACCATCTCAAGAACAGATTTGATGCATTGAATACTAATGACCAAACACCAGACGAGTTGTGGGATGACATCCAGAACATCATACATGAAGAAAGCAAAAGGTTATTAAAAAGAAAGGAAAAAAAGAAAAGACCAAAATCAATATCAGAAGAGAATCTGAAACTTGAATATAGAGTAGGTAAAGTGAATGGAAGGAATGATGAAGTAAAAGAACTGAACAGATTTCAAAGGGCAGCTCAAGAAGGCAAAATAGAGGATTACAATGAAGTGAGAAAAAACCTGGAGTTAGAAAACCAAACGGGAAGAACATGCTCAGCACTGCTCAAGCTAAAAGAAATGGAGAAAAAATTCAAGCCTCGAGTTGCAATATTGAAGGATTCTACAGCCAAAATAATGAATGACACAGAAAGTATCAAAAGAAGGTGGGAGTTATACACAGAATCACTGTACCAAAAAGAATTGGTCAACATTCAACCATTTCAGGAGGCAGTATATAATCAAGAACCAGTGGCATTGAAGGAAGAAGTCCAAGCTGCACTAGAGGCATTAGCAAAAAACAAGGGTCCAGAAATTGATGATACCAATTGAGATGTTTCAACAAATGGATGCAGCATTAGAGGTGCTCATTCATCTATGCCAACAAATTTGGAAGACAGCTACCTGGGCGACCAACTGGAAGAGATCCATGTTGTTGTTGTTGTTAGATGCCGTCAAGTCAGTTCCAACTTTATAGGGACCCTACGCACAACAGAACGAAACACTGCTCAGTCCTGCGCCATCCTTACAATCATTATGCTTGAGTTCATTGTTGCAGCCACTATATCAATCCACCTCATTGAGAGTCTTCCTCTTTTCTGCTGACCCTGTACCCTGCCAAGCATGATGTCCTTCTCCAGGGACTGATCCCTCCTGACAACATGTCCAAAGATAACAAAAACAAAAATCCTCACAACTGGTCCAATGAGCAACATCATAATAAACAGAGAAAAGATTGAAGTCAAGGATTTCATGGATGCCATGGAAGCAGCAGTCAAGAAATCAAAAGATGCATTGCATTGGGTAAATCTGCTGCAAAGGACCTCTCTAAAATGTTGAAAATCAAAGATGTCACCTTGAAGACGAAGGTGCGCCTGACCCAAGCCATGGTATTTTCAATTGCATCATATGCATGGGAAAGCCGGACAATGAATAAGGAAGACTGAAGAAGAATTGACACTTTTGAATTATGGTGTTGGTGAAGAATATTGAATATATCATGGACTACCAGAAGAATGGACACATCTATCTTGGAAGAGGTACAGCCCGAATGCTCCTTAGAAGAAAGGATGGCAAGACTTTGTCTCACATATTTTGGACATGTTATCAGGAGGGACTAGTCTCTGGAGAAGGACATCATGCTTGGTAAGGTAGAGGGTCACTGAAAAAGAGGAAACCCTCGATGGCATGGATTGACACAGTAGCTACAACAATCGGCTCAAACATAGCAAGGAGAGTGACGATGGTGCAGGACTGGGCAGTGTTTCGTTTTGTTGTACATAGGATAGCTATGAGTCAAAACCTACCAAATGGCACCTAACAACAACAACAATAGCATAGATGGAGTAAACATTAATTACATAAAAGTCTCAGACAAAAATTTATATACCAAAATAATAAGGTGATAAGAGTATAGAGTGACATATAACAGACCACGGGATTTGGCCTTTGTGGTGCCAATAATTCTTTCAAGAAGAAGCCGTCAGTCCTTATCATCTTTGGGGACTTCCACTCCACTCCCTATGGGACAGACCTGGGAAGTGGGTGTGGAGTAAACGCTTCCAATTTCTCTTTTAACTGTTGATCCATGTTGTAGAATTAATTTGATTGACAAGAACCTGTCATCAAGTGGAGATAATAGGTGATGGGATCAATGCATTAAAAAGGCCACCATTGTCTAAGATATATTTTCTCTCCTACTTTTTCTTGGACTTACCTATTTTTAGATGAACTGTGTTCTATTTGTACTTTCAGTCTCCAGAGAGGATAAAGGTTCCTGGGCAGGGCCTCTGTTTATCAGGGAGGAGGCTAGCCACTTCCCAGCTTCTCTGGAAATTTAGTTGCTTCTACTGAACATATGCAACTGCCTTCCATTCTAGTTGGAAAAACAGGAGACACTATCCGATTCTCTAATCTAGTCATTATTAGTGAATCTTACATTTGGGATAAGTGGAGAAAGGTTTACATGACACCTGCTTGATATCACCAGTGAAAACTGACATTTAGATTTCCTCCCTGTTTCTGGTTTCTTTTCTTAGAGAAAAGAAACAGTATATAACTAGGATCTCTAACTTTAAACAATAAAATAATAAAAGTTGCCACTTATTGAGTATTTACTACAAGTGTCCCCTGCTTTCCAAAAGTTCACTTTATGCCACTTCACTTTTAGGAAAAGACCTACTTTAGCACCTGTTTTTACTTACCAAAAGAAATCTAAAAATGATTTTCACTTTTATGAAAAAAGGCAGGAAAAAGGTGAAAACCAGAAATAGCATTCAGTGTTTGTTTTGTTTTGTAGCAAGCCATTAAAGAGGCAGCACACACCCCAAGCAGCGAGAGTGGTGTCACCAAGCTCCTTCCCTGGGTACTACAGTCAGCATTTCAGCATCAAGCTGCCCTAGCTTTGAAGCATCTATGCTTCATCTCCATTTATTTTGGTACGATTTGGAAGGCTATTTTTTGGGTCTGGGAACACTCAAAATTTTTTCCCATACACATTAATGGTAATTGCTTCTTCACTTTACACCATTTGGCTTATGAAAGGTTTCATAGGAATGCTCTACATTCAGATAGCAGGGAAAACCTACATATGTTTGTTTTTGAACTAGTCTTTGCACACATATTTCTAACAACTCTGTAACTAGGTGTTATTATCCCCTGTTTACCAATGAGACAAAGAGAAGTTAAATAACTTGCCCAAGGTCACATGGCTATTAAGACTCTGAACCAGGATTTGAAATTTAAGTTGCTGGCTCCAAAATACCAGTTGCAATAATTAAAAATGTCTCCCAAACATCTTAACTACTTCTCTCAAAAACCTATTATGGGACTTCTAATTAAACTGAACATTCAACAAAAGTGTCATCACTTTTCTCCCCCAAAACTACATTGCATTGATATAAAGAGACAACACCCAAGGATGAGAGAATAGGAAAGAAGCTGACACAACAAAATTTTGGAAACTAGAAAGCAGATGGAAGGGTAGAAACTGACTTATGGGAATATCCACGAATAGACCCATGCACAGCAGATCTCCAGAAAGGCTTAGGAATTTAAGACTCCATGTACTCCAAAGTTGGGTCACCAGTGGGGCTAAAACAGGAGATTTATTTGGAAGAGTGGATTAGAAGCTGCAGCAGGGTGACGTCTCCTCCCTTTCCAGCAGAAGACTAGAAGTGTATTCTCTGAAGATACTGAACCAGATACTCTGGTCTTGGGTCACTGAACACAGCTGTAGAGTGGAATTTCATACTGAAACTGTAGGATTAGGTGGAGGCCTACATACGAAATGCTAAAAGGCTCAATCCCTTCACCCAACTCAGCAACAAGAATGCTGGAAATCAAGCATATGTCCCCCAGGAGGAAGATTAGAAGATTCATTTCTGGGGAAAATGATTATTCCAATAGAAGAGACCTAAAGATACTGATAGTTGCTTTGGTCCTTGGACAGACCTGCCAAATCACCCTACAGCGAAGTCCACCAGTTAACAATTCTTGTCTCTGCTCACAGAATGTTCATTTCCCTAAATTTTTAGTATCCTGCTTTTTGAGAAAACAGCCCCCACATCACCAGATACTTGAGGAAAAGCTTTTGATGTGGAAGAAACTAAAATAACAAAGAATAAAAAGATCTCAGAGAAAAGAACTAACCTCTTCACAGGAATAAATAAGAATATCGTAAGGATGAAACAAGAGTAGGCACTTATAAGAAAGAATCAGTCTACATAAAAGAAGAGCTTTAAAATTACAAGTAGTAGAGAAAAAATAAAATCAATAGAAGGGTTAAAGATAAAATTAAGGAAATCTCTCAGAAAGTATAAAATAATGATTTTTTTCCCATTGCCATTGAGTCTACTCTGACTCATGGCAACCATATGTGTGTTTGAGTAGACTTGTGCTCCACAGGGTTTTCAATGGCTATAATTTCATAGAAGTAGATCACCAGACTTTTCTTCCATGGTGCCGCCAGGTGGATTCAAACCGCTAACCTTTCAGTTAGTAGCTGAGCACAAACCATTTGTGCCACCCATGAACCATAAATAATGATAAAGAGATGGAAAATAGAAGGGGAAGATAAATAAATAAATAAAGCAACAGCCTGGGAGACCAATAATCCAAATAACAGGAACTCCAGAAAAGAGAAAGGAAAAACTAATGGAGAGAAAATTATCAAAGAAGTCATTAAAGGAAATATCTCAAGCAGGTGAGGCCAAGATGGCAGAAGAGTCAGATGCTTCCTGTGGTTCCTCTTACAACAAAGACCCAAAAAAACAAGGGAATCAATTATATGTGACACTCTAGGAGCCCTGATCTCAAAGGCAAAGTTGAAGAGCCAGACTGAGCAGCAGGGGGAGGGAGAGATAGTTCTGAAGCAGCAAAGATGTGTCAGTCTTGATGTAGCTGGCAGCCTGTGAGCTGGGTCAGTTAGCGCACAGACTAAGATGAGCAGTAGTGCTCAGGACACATTTCACCATGTCAGGAAAGATCAGGTGGCAGAGAGTCTATACAAGACTCCGGAGCCAGAAGAAGCAGCGCTGGACCTGTGAAAGTTAAGCCCAAGCATCTAACCTACTGCGTGGGGTCAAAATAACCCCTCCCACTCTGGGACTTTCAAAGTGGAGAAGTGCCACTTTCCCCTCACCCACCCCCTCCCCCACACCACTCCAACACCAGTTCATCAGTATTCAACAACTGCCATGCCCTGTAAGCCAGAACTAAGAGCTATCCCTGACCAAACAACAACCAAGTCTCATGGCTTTAGAAAAAAAAAAAGAAATCCACCAAGCCCCCTAAGCTGGGAATTCAGGATTATCCACGCCCAAACCCGTTTCGTGGCTTCAAAAAATTGCCATGACCCCTAAACCAGGAACTCAAGGCAGCCACTGTCCCTTTGCCTAGGCAATGGCATAAGGGGTCCTTGGACTTCTAATGCCCTCCACCCCTACCTAGGCCTGACTGGTCTGATTCAACACCACAGGCCCTCATTAGAATAGAACAACAAGGCATATCCCTGAAGCACATTTTCAACTGCAACAGCCAAGGGGGAGTTGCAGATTCATGACCTGTGACACCGACCTGCCCATTAAGCAGGGTCCTTACCCACCCACATCAGGGGCCTGAGAGCTGGTGGTATCACTCACTCCATCTAGCCACCCACCACAGGGGTCTGAGAATAAGTGGTGCCACCCAGTTCTTACAGCCAACAGCATTGGGTACCCAAAGCCTGGCTGAAAAACGCACCTACCTACATGCTCTGGGGACAGGAACACGCCTCCCACCCAGGCACTCAGAAGCACCCATCGGCCCCCCGCCTTGCTCAGCACATAGCCTCGCACTGCAGCCAGATACCTGTACCTACTCTAAACACCCCTACGCAGCCCTGCCCATCTAGGAGTGTAGGTAAGAGCCTGCACCACACACCCAGTGACCAACAACCTAGACATCTGAGCTGAATCTCCACGAGAAAATGAACAGACTCATGAGCTCACACACACAGTGGCTGCTCTAACCACCTCGTGACTGCACTTGAGAGCTTCAAAGATGCCAATGACCAAAGTAGCTCACATGCCCGGCCTACTTGGGCATAACAAAACAAAACAAAAAGCTAGGACACAGTAAGGAAACATGCAATAAATAAATATAATAACTTGTTGATGGCTTGGAGACAACAGTTAATGTCAAACACATAAAGAAGCAGGTCAAGATGACTCCAGCAAGCAACCAAAACAACCAGGAAAACTTCCAGAGGAAGATAAAATCTTGGAGTTACCAGAATTTGAATTCAAAAGCATAATATACAGAGCTCTTTAAACGATCAAGAAGGAAATCAGGCAAAACTCAGACCAAGCCAAGGAACACACAGACAAAGCAATAGAGGAATTCAGAAACACAATACAAGAACAGGATAACAAATTTAACAGGCTACTAGGAACCATAGGAAACCCCGATGGTACAGTGGTTAACAGCCACGGCTGCTAACCAAAAGGTTGGCAGTTTGAATACACCAGGCACTCCTTGGAAACCCTATGGGGAAGTTCTAATCTGTCCTACTATGAGTCGGAATCGACCCGATGGAAACGGGTTTTTTCTTTTTTTGGCTTAGGAACCATAGACAACAAACAGAAATCCAGAAGAGTAACAACAAAATCTCAGAATTAGACAACTCAAAAAGGCCATAGGAGCTGAACTGAGGCAATGGAAATCAGAATTAGTGAGACTGAAGGCACATCCTTTGACACAAATTGATTTGAAGAAAAATCAGATGAAAGAATTTTTAAAAATGAAAGAACTCTTAAGAATTACGCGGGACAGTATCAAGAGGAAAAACCTACGAGTGATTGGAGTATCAGAACAGAGGAAGGTAATAGAAAATACAAAGAGAATTATTGAAGATTTACTGGCAGAAAACTTCCCTGAAACCACAAAAGACAAAAAGATATCTATCCAAGAATCTCATTGAACCCCACACAGGGTAGATCCCAAAAGAAAGTCACCAAGACATATTATAATCAAACTTGCCAAAACCAAAGATAAAGAGAGAATCTTAAGACCAGCTACGGATAAACAGAAAGTCACCTATAAAGGAGGGTCAATAAGACTAAGCCCTAACTACTCAGTAGAAACCATGCACACAAGAAAGCAATGGGAAAACATATATAAAGCCTTGAAGGAAAAAAAAAAGCCAACCAAGAATTATATATCCAGCAAAACTGTCTCTCAAATATGATGGCAAAATTAGGGCATTTCCAAATAAACAGAAATTAAGGGAATTTGTAAAAACCAAACCAAAATTGCAAGAAAAATTAAAGGGAGCCCTCCAGGTAGAGAACCTACAATATCAGACAACAACCCAAGGCTAGAACACAGGACAGAACCACCAGATATCAACCCAGATAAGAAAGTTGCAAAAATAAGTCAAAGTTAAAAGACTGAAAATAGGGAAACAGAAATGTCAATAAGTAAACGATGACCACATTGTTGTTTAGACCCCCAAAAGAGGGACTAAATAGCATAGTCATAGAACTTTCATATGGACAAGAAATTAAGGCAATATTAGTTTTAAAAAAGGGTCAATTTTAAAGTAAGTACAAAGGAAACTAACAAATCTACCCATTGAAATAAAACAAGAAGAAAAACATACAGACTCAGCAAATACAAAATCAACAATAATGAAAAAGAAAATACATAAAGAAAAATGACTCAGCACAGAAAATTAAGTAAGACAAAGAAAACTGTCAACAGGAGGTGGAGCCAAAATGGCAGAATAGACAGACGCTTCAGGCAAGCCCTCTTACAACAAAGCAGTCTTACAACATGTGAAATGAGTATATTTATGACAAGCTAGGAGCCCTGAACATCAAAGGCAAGCTTAGAAAATGAACTGAGGGGCAGGGGGACTGAGAGACAGTTCAGAAGCAGAGACAAGTTACTGGACCTGAATCACAGGGAACTCTCAGGCACCCTTCCCCAGCACAACGGCAGTGGGCTGGTACTAGCATTTAGCCACATTTTCTTCAGGCAGAAGCAGTCAGCCACACAGCCTACTCACACCTCTGGAACCAGAGAAGAATGGCGCTCTCGGCAAAAGCTAAGTACTTGCATATGTTTTACCACACCCCCCCCCACCCCGACCCGCTCCCAAGCCTGATTCAGCAGCTGATTTCCCTGGGCCTGAGATAGGCCCCGTTAAGCACCTAGAGCCATCCTCCCGGCCTTGGAGAAGGAATAAATTTGCAATTGAGGAAAAGATAATTTCCCAACTCCACTAACAGGGGATACTCAGGAAAGAAGTGGCTCCTCTCCAGGCATAAACGGTCCATGGACTTTCAGTACCTTTCCCCTCTGCATGGACCTCTGTGGACCTATTTCAGGAGAATACGCCCTTGTTGGAAGACTCCAACTGTTTCAGCTGTGCAGTGAAGAGGTGGGTGTTTGATGTTTGACATTGCTTTGTCTATTAAATACACTCCTCACCTACCCCCATCAGGGGCCTAAGCACTGGTGGCTCCACTCAGGTCACCCAGCCACCTGAAATAGGGGTCCAAGGACAACTAGTACCTCCAAGTCCTTAAAAAACCAAAAATATTGGGTGCCCATGATCCGTCTGCAGAAACCACCCACCTGTACGCTCTGGGAAACAGGGACATGTTTTCCTCAGAGACACATGGGGGATGATTCTCAGCTCCCTGCCTTGTTCAGAGTGAGACCCCCTGCTGCAATCAGATACCGGTACTTACATCAATCACGCCTACTCCTCTAAGACTGTAGCACAGAGCCTGTACCACACACTTGGTGATCACTTACCTAAACACCTGAGCTGAATTCATACCAGAAAAGTGAATGGACTCCTAGTCTGATATACCTGATAACAGCTCTAGCCATCTGGGGACAGGACATCAGAGCTCAAAAGGTGAAAATAATCAAGCTAGCTCACTCAAGCAACCCGTTTCACCATATCAAAACAAAACGAAGCAAGAAGCTACGACACAGTAAGCAAACATGAAATCAACTAATACAGTAACTTATAGATGGCTCGGAGACAAGAGTCAATATCAAGTCACATAAAGAAACAGACCACGATCGCCTCAACAAGCTCTCAGAACAAAGAATCATGGGATCTTCTAGATGAAAGTGCATTCCTGGAATTACCACAGGCAGAATACAAAAGATTAATAAACAGGAACCTTCAAGACATCAGGAAGGAATTAGGCAATACACAGAACAAGCCAAGGAACGCACAGGTAAAGCAGCTGAAGAAATTAAAAAGATTATTCAGGCACATACTGAAAAATTTAATAAGCCGGAAAAATCCATACACAGACAGCAATCAGAAATTCAGAAGATTAACAATAAAATTACAGAAGTAGGCAACACAATAGAAAGTCAGAGAAGAAGAACTGAGTAAGTGGAAAGCAAAATTTCTGAAATTGAAGATAATGCAATTGGCACCAATATGTTTGAAGAAAAATCAGATAAAAGAATTAAAAAAAATGAAGACCCTTAAGAATCATGTGGGATTCTATCAAGAGAAATAACCTACGAGTGATTGGAGTACCAGAACAGGGAAGGATAACAAAAAAAAAACAGAATTGTTAAAGATTTATTGGGAGAAAACTTCCCTAATATCGTGAAAGCCGAGAAGATATCTATCCAAGATGCTCATTGAACTCTACATAAGGTATATTCTAAAAGAAAGTCACCAAGACATATTATAATCAAACTTGCCAAAACCAAAGGTAAAGCGAGAATTTTAAGAGCAGCTAGGGATAAACGGAAAGTCGCCTACAAAGGAGAGTCAATAAGAATAAGCTCAGACTACTCAGCAGAAACCATGCAGGCAAGAAGGCAATAGGATGACTTACATAAAAATAAGAAGGAAGACTTCAACACACCACTTTCGGTGAAGGGCAGGACATCCAGAAAGAAGCTCAATAAAGACACTGAAAATACAAATGCTACAGTCAACCAACTTGACCTCGTAGGCATATACAGAACACTCCACCCAACAGCAACCAAGTATAATTACTTTTCTACTACACATGGAACAGTCTCTAGGATAGGCTACATATTAGGTCATAAAGCAAACCTTAGCAGAATCCAAAACATTGAAATATTACAAAGCATCTTCTCTGATCATAAGGCCTTAAAAGTGGAAATCAATAACAGAAAAAGCAGGGAAAAGAAATCAAACAAACACTTGGAAACTGAACAATACCCTGCTCAAAAAAGACTAGATTATAGAAGACATCAAGGATGGAATAAAGAAATTCAGAGAATCCAGTGAGAATGAAAACATTTCCTATCAGAACCTTTGGGACACAGCAAAAGCAGTGCTTAGAGGCCAATTTATATCAATAAATGCACACATCCAAAAAGAAGAAAGCACCAAAATCAAAGAATTATCCCCACAATTTGAACAAATAGAAAGAGAGCAACAAAAGAAACACACAGCACCAGAACAAAACAAATAATAAAAATTAGAGACGAAATAGAAAAACAATTGAAAGAATTAACAAGACCAAAAGCTGGGTTTTTTTTTTTAATTAACAAAATTGATAAACCACTGGCCAAACTGACAAAAAAAAAAAAAAAAAAAACAGGAGAGGAAGCAAATAACCAAAATAAGAAATGAGATAGGTGATACTACAACAGACTCAACAGAAATTGAAAGAATCATATCAGATTACTATGAAAAATTGTACTCTAACAAATTTGAAAACCAAACTAACACAAACAGAGGTAGAACAGCTAAATAGACTCATAACAAAAGAAGAGATTGAAAAGGTAATCAAAAAACTCCCAACAAAAAAAAGCCCTGGTCGGGATGGCTTCACTGCACAGTTCTACCAAACTTTCAGAGAAGAGTTAATACCACTACTGCTAAAGGTATTCCAGAGCATAGAAAACGATGGAATACTACCAAACTCATTCAAAAAAGCCACCATATCCCCGATACCAAAACCAGGTAAAGACAGCACAAGAAAACAAAATTATAGACCTATATCCCCCATAAATGTAGATGCAAAAATTCTCCACAAAATTCTAGCCAAAAGAATTCAACAACATATCAAAAAAATAATTCACCATGACCAAATGGGATTTATACCAGATATGCAGGGATGGTTCAACATTAGAATAAGATTTAATGTAATCCACCACATAAATAAAACAAAACACAAGACTCACATGATTTTATCAATTGATGCAGAAAAGGCATTTCACAAAGCTCAACACCCATTCATGAGAAAAACTCTCAGCAAAATCGGAATACAAGGAAAATTCCTCAACATAATAAAGGGCATTTATACAAAGCCAACAGCCAACATCACCCTAAATGGAGTCAGCCTGAAAACATTCCCATTGAGATCGGGAACCAGACAACTACCACTCTTATTCAACATTGTGTTGGAGGTCCTAGCCAAAGCAACTAGGCTAGATAAAGAAATAAAGGGCATCCAGATTTGCAAGGAAGAAGTAAAAGTATCTCTATTTACAAATGACATGATCTTATACATAGAAAACCCCAAGGAATCCTCAAGAAAACTACCGAAACTAATAGAAGAGTTCAGCTGGCTATCGGGATACAAGATAAACATACAAAAATCAGTTGGATTCCTCTACACCAACAAGAAGAACATCGAAGAGGACATCACCAAATCAATGCCATTTACATTAGCCCCCAAGAAGGTAAAATACTTAGGAATAAATCTTACCAGAGATGTAAAAGACTTATACAAAGAAAACTACAAAACACTTCTGCAAGAAAACAAAAGAGATCTACATAAGTGGAAAAACATACCTTGCTCATGGATAGGAAGAGTTAACATTATAAAAACATCTATTCTACCAAAGGCGATCTATACATTTAATGCAATTCCGATCCAAATTCCAACGACATCTTTTAATGAGATGGAGAAACAAATCACCAACTTCATACGGTAGGGAAAGAGGCCCTGGATAAGTAAAGCGTTACAGAAAAAGAAGAACAAAGTGGGAGGCCTCACTCTACCTGATTTTAGAACCTATTATACCGCCACAATAGTCAAAACAGCCTAGTACTGGTACAACAACAGATACATGGACCTATGGAACAGAATTGAGAATCCAGACATAAATCCATCCACATATGAGCAGCTGATATTTGACAAAGGCCCCAAAGCAGTTAAATGGGGAAAAGACAGTCTTTTTAACAAATGGCGCTGGCATAACTGGATATTCATCTGCAAAACAATGAAACAAGACCCATATTTCACAACATGCACAAAAATGAGCTCAAAATGGGTCAAAGACCTAAATATAAAATCTAAAACGACAAAGATCATGGAAGAAAAAAGAGGGACAACGTTAGGAGCCCTAATACATGGCATAAACAGTATATGAAACATTACCAACAATGCAGAAGAAAAACTAGATAACTGGGAGCTCCTAAAAATCAAACACCTATGCTCATCCAAAGATTTCACGAAAAAAGATTACCTACAGACTGGTAAAAAGTTTTTAGCTATGACATTTCCCATCAGTGCCTGATCTCTAAAATCTACATGATACTACAAAAACTCAAGTACAAAAAGACAAATAATCCAATTAAGAAATGGGCAAAAGATATAAACAGACACTTCACTGAAGAAGACATTCAGGTAGCTAACAGATACACGAGGAAATACTCACAATTATTAGCCATTAGAGAAATGCAGATCAAAACTACCGTGAGATTCCATCTCACTCCAACAAGGCTTGCATTAAACCAAAAAACACAAAATAATAAATGTTGGAGAGGCTGTGGAGAGATTGGAACACTTACATACTGCTGATGGGAATGTAAAATGGTACAACCACTTTGGAAATCGATTTGGTGCTTCCTTAAAAAGCTAGAAATAGAACTATCATACGATCCAGCAATCCCACTCCTTGAAATATATCTTAGAGAAATAAGAGCCTTTACATGAACAGATATATCACACCCATGTTCATTGCAGCACTGTTTACAACAGCAAAAAGATCGAAGCAACCAAGTTGCCCATCAATGGATGAATGGATAAATACATTATGGTATATTTACACAATGGAATACTATGCATCAATAAAGAACAGTGAGGAATCTGTGAAACATTTCATAACATTGAGGAATCTGGAAGGCATTATGCTGAGCAAAATTAGTTGCAAAAGGACAAATATTGTATAAGGCCACTATTATAAGAATTCGAGAAATAGCTTAAACAGAGAGAAAAAATATTCTTTGATGGTTAAGAAAGTGGGAAGGGAGGGAGAGTAGGAGAGGGGTGTTCACTAATTAGATAGTAGATAAGAACTACTTTAGGTGACAGGAAAGACAACGCACAATACAGGCGAGGTCAAAACAACTGGACTAAACCAAAAGCAAAGAAGTTTCCTGAATAAACTGAATGCTTTGAAGGCAAAGCGTGGCGGGGATGGGGGCTTGGGGATCATGGTTTCAGGGGACATCTAAGTCAACTGGCATAATAAAATCTATTAAGAAAATCTTCTGCATCCCACTTTGGAAAGTGCCGCTTGGGGTCTTAAACGCTAGCAAGCAATCATCTGAGCTGCATCAATTTGCCTAAACCCACCTGGATCAAAGGAGAATGAAGAACACCAAGGACACAAGGTAATTACGAGCCCAAGAGACAGAAAGGGCCACATAAACCAGAGACTACATCATCCTGAGACCAGAAGAACTAGATGGTGCCCGGCTACAACCGATGACTGCCCTGACAGGGAACACAACAGAGAACCCCTGAGGGAGCAGGAGAGCAGTGGGATGCAGACCCCAAATTCTCATAAAAAGACCAGACTTAATGGTTTTACTGAGACTAGAAGGACCCTGGTGGTCATGGCCCTCAGACCTTCTGTTGGCCCAGGAGAGGAATCATTCCCATAGCCAATTCTTCAGACAGGGATTGGACTGGACAATGAGATGGAGAGGGATGTTGGTGAGGAGCGAGCTTCTTGGATCAGGGGGACATTTGAGACTATGTTGGCATCTCCCGCCTGGAGGGGAGATGAGAGGGTAGAGGGAGTTAGAAGCTGGCGAAATGGACACGAAAAGAAAGAGTGGAGGGAGGAAGCTGGCTGTCTCATTAGTGGGAGAGCAATTGGGAATATGTAGCAAGGTGTATGTAAGTTTTTGTGTGAGAGACTGACTTGATTTGTAAACTTTCACTTAAAGCACAATAAAAATTAAAAAAAAAACTGTCAACACTACACACACACAAAATAAACCATCAAAATGACAGCAATAAACTCATATCTATCAATAATTATGCTGAATGTAAATGGACTAATTGTACCAATAAAGAGACAGTGACAAAATGAATTAAAAAAAATACGATCCATCTATATACTGCCTACAGAAGACACACCTTAGACTCAAAGTCATAAACTAAAGCTCAAAGGATGGAAAAATATATATCATCAAACAACAACCAAATAGAGCAAGAGTGGAAATATTAATCTCTGACAAAACTATAACTAACAGTGCACAAACACCAGAAGAGACACTAGATAACCGGAGCTCCCCAAAATCAAATATGTATGCTCATCAAAAGACTTCACCAAAAGAGTGAAAAGAGAACCTACAGACTGGGAAAAAAATTTTGGTTGCGACATATCCGATCAGGGTCTAATCCCTAAAATCTATAAGATACTGCATCACCTTAACAACAAAAGACAACCCAATTAAAAAATGGGCAAAGGACATGAACAGACACGTCACCAAGGAAGACATTCAGGCGACTAACAGATACATGAGGAAATGCTCACGATCACTAGCCATTAGAGAAATGCAAATCAAAACAACAATGAGATACCATCTCACCCCAACAAGGCTAGCACTAATCCAGAAAACACAAAATAATAAATTTTGAAGAGGTTGTGGAGAGACTGGAACACTTACGCACTGCTGGTGGGAATGTAAAATGGTACAACCACTTTGGAAAACAATTTGGCACTTCCTTAAAAAGCCATAAATAGAAATACCATATGATTCAGCAATCCCATTCCTTGGAATATATCCTAGAGAAATAAGAGCCGTCATACAAATGGACATATACACACTCATGTTCATTGCAGCACTGTTCACAATAGCAAAAAGATGGACATCAACAGAGGAATGGATAAACAAATTATGGTACATACATACAATGGAACACTACACGGTGAGAAAGAACAATGATGAATCCTTGAAACACCTCATAACATGGATGAATCTGGACAGCATTATGCTGACTGAAATCAGTCAGTCGCAAAAGGACAAATATTGTATGAGACCACTATTATAAGAACTCAAGAAAAGCATTCTTTGATGGTTATAAGAGAGAGGAGGGAGGAGGATGGGAATTCACTAACTAGATAGTAGACAAGAATCATCTTCGGTGAAGGAAAGGACAACACACAATACAGAGGAAGTCAGCACAACTGGATCAAAGCAAAAGCTAAGAAGTTTCCTGAAAACACCCAAACACTTTGAGGGACAGAGTGCCTAGGGCTAGGGCCTGGGACCATAGTTTCGGGGGACATCTACGTTAATTGGCATGACAAACTTTATTAAAAAATGCTCTGCATTCCACTTTGGTAAGTGGCATCTGGGGTCTTAGAAGCTTGCAAAAGGCCATCTAACATGCATCAGTTTGTCCCAACCCACTTGGAGCAAGGGAGAATGAAGAACACCAAAGATTCAAGGAAAATATGAGTCTAAGAGAAAGAAAGGTCCACATAAACCACAGACTCCATCAGCCTGAGGCCAGAAGAACCAGATGGTGCCCTGCTACCACCAACGACTGCCCTGACAGGGAACACAACAGAGAGTCCTCGACAGAGTGGGGAGAAAAGTGCGGAGCAGAACTCAAATTCTGTAAAAAGGCCAGACTTAATGGTCTTACAGAGAGTGGAGGAACTCCCGAAACAATGGCCTCTGGAAGTTCTGTTAACCCAGAACTAAAACCATTCCCAAAGCCCACTCTTCAGACAAAGATTAGACTGGACTACAAAACAAAAAATAATACTCTTGAGGAGTGTGCTTCTTAGTTCAATCAGATACACGAGAACAAATGGGCAGCTCCTGTCCGAAGGCAGGATGAGATGGCATGAAAGGACAGGAACTGGTTCAAGGGATAGAAGAAACCCAGGGTGGAAAGGGGGACTGTGCTGCCACATCATAGGGACTACAACTAATGTCACATAACAATATGTGTATCAAGTTTTGTATGAGAAATTAACTTGAGCTGTAAACTTGTACCTAATACACAATTAAAAAACAACAACAACAAAAATACATATAACCAGCCCGGCCTGGGGAGTTGCTTTTAATCATTACTGTTGCTGGTGTCCATAGATCTTTCCGAGCTAAATCTATCTTCCCACCCCCACCCCTACTCCCCACCTCCGGGCCACCTTCCTAAACTGGACAGACCACATCCCCACTCTGGAGATGAGACAAACTTACTGAGCAGGAAGCTGACTGTCAACCAATTGAAAGTAAATTGCAGGAACCAGCAACAAGAGGGAGGGAGCTTAGCCCATTCATAAATACAGCTGATTAAGAAACAAGCATCATTTTGTAATTACGCTTGTTATGGATTAAATTGTTTCCCCCCAAAAATATGCTGTAAATCTTAACCTCTAAACCTGGGATTATAATCCCATTTGAGATTATAAATGAATAGGATTAGTGTACAGTGTGTCTTAAATCAATCTCTTTTGAGATATAAAAGAGATTAAGCAAGTGGAAATAGCAGAGATGTGGAAGAAAAATGGCAAGTCACGTGAAGATCGCCCAGGAGCAGAAGCTCAAAACACACAAGGACCTTCCTCCAGAGCCAAAAGAGACAGAAAGCCTTCCCCTAGAGCTGGCACCCTGAATTCAGATTTATAACCTCCTAAACTGTGAGAAAATAAATTTTTGTTTGTTAAAGCAAAAAAAAAAAAGACAATATCTCAGAACTAAAAAGTACTCTAAGGCACATCACTGAGAGCTTTAAGAATACCAAGGATAAAGAAAAGGCCTTAAATTGTTTGCAGGAAGTGGGGGGAGGGGGGAGGTCAGATCACAGACAAATGATCAGAAATAAGAATGGACTCCAATATCTTAATAGCAATATTGAAAGTAATAATATTCAGAAGAAATGTCTTCAAAATTATGAAAATTATTTTCAATCTACAAATCTATACCCAGCCAAGCTATCAATAAAGAGGGAGTAAAATAAAGACTGTTCTGGAATTCCCATTCTTTGCAATGTTATCCTTAATTTGTTATGATCCACACAGTGGAATGCCTTTGCATAGCCAATAAAGCACAGGTAAACATCCTTCTGGTATTCTCCGGTAGTATTCTTTCACCACACCTATTCAATCTGTACGCTGAGCGAATAATACGAGAAGCTGGACTATATGAAGAAGAACGGGGCATCAAGATTGGAGGAAGACTCATTAACAACCTGTGTTACGCAGATGACCCAACCTTGCTTGCTGAAAGTGAAAAGGACTTGAAGCACTTACTAATGAAGATCAAAGGCCTCATTCTTCAGTATGGATTGCACCTCAACATAAAGAAAACAAAAAATTCTTACAACTGGACCAGTGAGCAACATCCTGATAAACGGAGAAAAGATTGAAGTTGTCAAGGATTTCATTTTACTAGGATCCACAATCAACAGCCATGGAAGCAGCAGTCAAGAAATCAAAAGACGCATTGCACTGGGTAGGTCTGCTGCAAAGGACCTCTTTAAAGTGTTGAAGAGCAAAGATGTCACCTTGAAGACTAAGGTGCACCTGACCCAAGCCACAGTATTTTCAATAGCATCATATGCATGTGAAAGCTGGACAATGAATAAGGAAGAACGAAGAAGAATTGACGCCTTTGAATTGTGGCATTGGCGAAGAATATTGAATATACCATGGACTGCCAAAAGAATGAACAAACCTGGCTTAGAATAAGTACAACCAGAATGCTCCTTAGAAGCAAGGATGGCAAGACTGCGTCCTACATACTTTGGACATGTTGTCAGGAGGGATCAGTCCCTGGAGAAGGACATCATGCTTGGCAGAGTACAGGGTCAGCAGAAAAGAGGAAGACCCTCAATGAGATGGATTGACACAGTGGCTGCAATAATGAGCTCAAACATAACAACGATTGTAAGGATGGCTCAGGACCGGGCAGTGTTTCGTTCTGTTGTGCATAGGGTCGCTATGAGTTGGAACTGACTCGACAGCACCTAACAATGACAAAAACAAAATAAAGAGATTTTCAGATATTTAAGGTCTCAAGCATTTTTTCCTCCCAAGCGTACTCTCCAACAAGGCACTAGAGGGTATGTTCTACAAAGATAGGGGCAAGTGGAGATATATAGGGGTTACATGAAACAAATAGGGCATCAGATAGGAAAAAGACAAAAGGGATTCCCAAGACAATGGTGAAGGGGGCAATTGCTGTGCAGCAGTTCTACAGAGGGAAGAGTTCAAATTGGAAGAGAAGGACTAAACGCTCCAAGAGGGAATGCTACCCTCTTCCCCCAAAAAGAAGAAAATATGAAACTGATAGATTAACTGAGGGATATGAATATAAAAGGACGAGAGGTCCATTCTTCTGGCAGAGAGTTCACCCAGAAACCCAGGGCCGTCAAGTCGATTCCGACTCATGGCGACCCTATAGGACAGAGTAGAACTGCTCCATAGAGTTTCCAAGGAGCGCCTGGCGGATTCAAACTGCCAACCCTTTGGTTAGAAGCCATAGCACTTAACCACTACGCCACCCGGGTTTCCAGGCAGAGAGTTTAGGGATGAATTAGTGATAAGTGCATAGAAAATTAGGTAAACAAAAAAATTTGAATCATTGTTAACTCCAAGAAAGCTAAAATACTATAAACAAACAAACAAACAAACAGTTACCATCAAATTCATGCTGACCCCACGGGCATCAGAGTAGAACTGTGCTTTGTAGGGTTTTCAATGGCTGGTTTTTCTAAAGCAGATCCCCAGGACTTTCTTCCAAGGTACCTCTGGGTGAACTCAAACCACCAACCTTTTGGTTAGCAGCTGAGCACATTAACCATTGTACCAACCAGGGACTCAAAATACTATACCACTCACCAAAGGAAAATGTAATCATAATACACTACTTGACTCAAGTGTAAATGATGTCTATTTAGTTATAATTATGCAAATGCTGATTTTTTTTTTAACCTCAGGCACAGATTTAAAAAAAAAAAAACCTATTGCCATCGAGTCATAGAAATCCTATAGGACAGAGCAGAACTGCCCCTTGGGGTTTCCAAGGAGCCTTCAGGTTAGCAGCTGAGCTCTTAACCACTATGCCACCAGGACTCCAGGTAGTTGAGTTAATCGTACTCCTCAATTCCCGGCTCACCAGCATTGGTCTGAGCACACCCTCCCCTTTAGTTATGTATGTTACCTCTTATTTCCGTCCCCCCCATATGGAAATACCCCGATGTGTCTGAAGTGCATCATTTCATTTATATGAGTTCTTTTAAAATGTATATTGTTTTATTTGCGTGGATTTTTAATTGACACGAATGATATTTTGCTAAATATCTTATCCTTTATCTTAGTTTTTTCGCTCAACACTATTTTTTTTAGAGCTATCCATATTGCTGTGTATATGTCTAATTCATTGTTTCTAGTACACCAGAATTCCTTAATTTGCATCCACTATACTTTTTTTATACTTACTTATCATGTCCTTTAGTGATCAACACCTAGACAGTCTCCAACTTCCTGCTACCACAAACAAGGTAGGGAATTGATGGCATCCTGGTTAAGTACTTGGCTGCTAATCGAAAGGCAGGCGGCTCAAACCCACCAATTGCTCACAGGGGAAAGATGTGGCAATTTGTTTCTACAAAGGTTACAGCCTCGGAAACCCTGTGGGGAAATTCTACTCTGTCCTATAGGGTTGCTATGAGTCAGAATCGACTCGGTGGCACACAACAACAGCATACATCCTGGAGCGTGATGCAGTTGACTAAGTAGTGGCTGAGTGCTTTCCAGTATTGCTGCCCCAGTTAATATTTCTACAGTAGAATGTTCAAGTTCCTGTATTACCACATGACGTAATGGAAGACAGTCTTCTGCCTCTTCTTCTCCCACTTATTCCCACTTTCCAGAGCCACCACTTACATTTACGTTTGCCTCCATGTTTAAAATATCATGTATGTACTGCCATTCCTTATTTTTTTTTTCTTTTAATTTTAGCTATTATTTATTGCCACATTGCCCCTTGACACTGCCGAGCTTTCCAATTACGGCCAGTCTAAGATGTGTAATGTTTCGATGTTTTCATTTCTTTTTAATCACTAATGGGATCGAGCATTTCTTTACCTGCTTGTTAACCATATGGGTTTTTTCTCCGTTGAATTCTGTGTTCATATTTTGCCCAAGTTTCTACCAGTTCCCTGTCTTTTCCTTTTTGATTTTTAGGAATTCCTTTTATAGTCTACAAATGATCTCTTTGTCTTGAAAAACTAAGAAAACAAGAACAAGACATCGTTAATGAGTACATGAAAATCAGAAGTTGCACAGGAAAGGAAATTTAATCAAGTTTATTCCATGGACCAGATGTAAATAATATTTGCATAGTTATAATAATGTAAACATTGAATCTTGATTGAACAAGAAACCATAGTCTAAACTTTCTCAAAAAGATGGGAAAAAGAGAAGTCAGTGGAAAGGGTAACATTTAAAAGTGATAAGAGCTTGATGCCTTTGAATTGTGGTGTTGGCGAAAAATATTGAATATACCAAGGACTGCCAAAAGAACAAACAAATCTGTCTTGGAAGAAGTACAACTAGAATGCTCCTTAGAAGCAAGGATGGTGAGACTGCGTCTTACATACTTTGGACAAGTTGTCAGGAGGGACCAGTCCCTGGGGAGGACATCACGCTTGGTAAAGTACAGGGTCGGTGGAAAAGAGGAAGACTCTCAACAAGATGGACTGACACAGTGGTTGCAACAATGAGCTCAAGCATAACACGACTGTGAGCATGGGACAGGACCGGGCAGTGTTTTGTTCTGTGGTGCATAGGGTTGCTACGAGTCAGCATCAACTCAACAGCCCCTAACATTAAGAGCTAAATCCTCATCTTCTATCGTGGGAAGACAACAGACAATTGCTAAAACTAAAAAGAAAAAAAAATTAAGAAACAGCAGTACATACATGATATTTTAAACATGGAGGCAAACATAAACTAAGTGGTGGCTCTATGAAGTGGGAATAGGGTGGGAAAAGAGGAGGCAGAAGACTGCTGGTTCCCATTATGTCACACAGAACTACTTGACTTTTTAAACTATGCATGCTTACAACTTACATAAAAATTACTTAAAATAACTGTCTTGCTATATTTTAAGCCTCTGTAACACTTTAAGGAAGATAAATTCTATATTCTACTACTTTCACAGCATCAAATAATTTTTCTTTTTGGTAAGAAAATGCTGGTCTTTAAGCTTCAAAGTACATTGTCATGCGGCTTTGTGGCCTTAGATATTATTGAACAAGTCTTGGACTTGAGCCTAAATTCCAGTTGTTATTAATGGGCAGGAGCATTTACATTTCAAGAGTTTGTATGGTGAGTGGCAGAATACTGTGAAAAGAGTGCAAGCTTTCGAGGAAGGTAGAAATAAGTCTGCGGCCAAGGGACCCTGCTTCCTAAGTTATATGGCCTGAGGCAAGTCACTTTAAATCTCAGTACCTCAATTTCTTCATCTGTACAGTTGGATACTAAGACAATGCTTCATGGAAATTCTGTGAGAGTTAATGAGAAACACTTAGCACACAGTGCTCATGCTAAGCACTTGATAAATGGTAGCTATATGGTTATGATAATCATATTAACGAGACTTTTTCATTGTTTTCCAACTGTATCTTCAGTCACTAGCTTGAAATTCTCCCCTCCATTCACATAACCTTCACTCTCTCTATATATACAACTTTATCCACTGGTTACTTCATGATATTAAAGAACAAAATCTCTGATTCTGAGTCCTAGGTCTGCAACCTACTAGATTTCTAACATCAAGCAAGTAGTTACATTTTTTGAGCCTCAGTTTCCCTCCCTGTCAAGTGGGTTAAAAAACGTCTGTTGTGAGGATTAAGTAAGATAATGCATAGGAAAATGCCCAGTACAACAGCAGGCAGAAGGTAGATGCCCAGCATACAGCAGCACAGGACAAAGCTGATAGGCAGGCTCATTTCCCAACATATAAGATACATATTAAAGGTAAGTAATGGTAAATCAACACAACTCCCTATATGCTTTGGTTATCTCACTGAAATATTTTGGGGATATTTAAGAGCTAGCTCCATCCTTCAGGAGGATATTTGAAAGACATGAGTGCTTGCTCATGAAATGCCAAAGAACTGAATTTACGCAGTGCTCCAAACAGAGCAAACTTAATTTAATTGAGTTAATTTCCATTGAAATCCAGAACTTGGCAATACTTAACAACAACAAAAAAAATGTCCTATATAAATGCAAGATAATATGAGCCAAAGACCAAAACCAAACCCATTGCCGTCAAGTCAATTCCAACTCATAGCAACACTACAGGGCAGAGTAGAACTGCCCCATAGAGTTTCCAAGGAACCCCTGGTGGATTTGAGCTGCCGACCCTTTGGTTAGCAGCCACAGCACTTAACGACTATGCCACCAGGGTTTCTGATAATATGAGCAAGCAGTAATATTTAAGAAATCTGTAGTCAAGTTTAAAATGAGCATGATTTGATCAGCTGCAAGTGTTGCCCACATTTCAAAAACAATCCAACTTACAAAACTTTGAATTTACAAAACGTATAAAACTGCCATCACAAAAAGTCTCTCAGACTCCTTAATGAATTCCTTCAAATGGTGATCTTCCCAGACAGCTTTTAAATGATCTGATTTACAAAAATCTGGCTTGCACACAAATCTTCAGGAACATAGCCATTGCCCAAATGAGAAACACTAGCCCTTAGAAGGAGATTTTCACTGTTTTGATGCCCATTATCAATACTAGCAGGGGCTGAGTTTAAATCAACATGCCCCTCTCTGAACAGTTTCATTCTCTCTTGTCCTCACCACTGCTGTGGTGCCCTGACGGGGAGAAGATGTAGGGCTCTCTAAATCGTTGAGTTCAGCAATCTTCTAAAGTGCTGATGCAGCTCCCTTGGCTAAGTGAACAAAATATTTCTCTGACAACCTTCCATAATCTGAGACACAGCTCTCTTAGGTCAGCAAAGGTGAGAGTGGTTCCCTGTCAACCTGGAGAGATGACTCCAAGTTTTGATCCATAGCTGGAGTGAATTTCTCCCCTTCTTTGTTTGGGTAAAATCCACATCTAGCACAAAGCACTCAACAGAGTCGCCGTGATTCCACTTCTGTTACATCTCTTCCATACCCCACATATGGGCTTGATGGCTACTGATACAATATGGTTAACTGTTAAGCACACCCAAATTTGTTTTGATATTGTTATCCACAAGACTGAACTCAACTTTAGGTTGGCCCATCACAGAAATAACAAAGATATAGACAGCCCTTTTTGGTTTATAAGGGCACCTTCACATACTGTATGTCATTTGTTCTTCCCCCAACCTCTATTCATAGTCTTATTTCATAGCATTCCTTCCATTGTACCCAGCACCCCCTATGATCCAGGCTTTTTTTTTTTTTAATTGTACTTTAGATGAAGGTTTACAGAACAAACTAATTTCTCATTAAACAGTACACTTGGAAACCCTGGTGGCGTAGTGCTTAAGAGTTCGGCTGCTAACCAAAAGGTCGGCATTTCAAATCCACCAGGTGCTCCTTGGTAACCCTATGGGGCACTTCTACTCTGTCCTATAGGTTCGCTATGAGTTGGAATCGACTCAACGGCAATGGGTTTGGTTTATACATATTGTTTTATGACATTGGTTTAACAACCCTACAGCATGTAAACACTCTCCTTTCTTGACCTTGGGTTCCTTATTACCAGCTTTCCTGTCCCTTCCTGCCTTCTAGTCCTTGCCCCTGAGCTGTTGTGCCCCTTTCATTTTATTTTATGGGCCTGTCTAATCCTTGGCTGAAGTGTGAACCTCGGGAGTGACTTCATTACTGAGCTAAAAGAGTGTCTAGGGGCCATACTCTCAGAGTTTCTCTAGTCTGTCAGGCCTGTAAGCCTGGTTTTTTTTGTGAGTTAGAATTTTGTTCTACATTTTTCTTCAGCTCTGTCAAGGACCCTGTATTGTAATTCCTGTCAGAGCAGTCAATGGTGGTAGCCGGGCACCATCTAGCTGTACTGGACTCAGTCCAGTGGAGATTGTGGTAGTTGTGGTCCATTAGTTCTTTGGACTAGTCTTTCCCTTGTATGTTTAGGTTTCTTCATTATTCCTTGCTCCCGAAAGGGTGAGACCAATGGAATATCTTAGATGGCTGCTCATAGCCTTTTAAGACCCCAGACACTATTCAATGTAGAATATTTTCTTTATAAACTGTTATGCCAATCGAGCTAGATGTTCCCTAAGATCACGGTCCCCACAGCCCTCAGCCCAGCAATTCAATCCATCAGGGAGTTTGGATGTGCCTATGGAGCTTCCCTGACCTTGCCTAGTACAAGTTGTGCTAGCTTCCCTGGTATTGCGGATTCAGTCACTTTTTTTGACCACTCTTCTGCTTGGGCTGCGCTTCTCCTGCCCTTGCTTGAATGGTAGACTCCTGTGCAACCTTCAGAGCCTAGTTCAAATATCACCACCTTGCTAAAGCTGTAATTCTGCCCTTCACAAAAAATAAATTACTCTTTCCTTACTCTTGGTCACCAAAACACTTGGTTTGCACCATTAATGTTGTACTTATTCCATTGTATTGCAGTTGGTTGTTTTTCTTCTTTTCACTTTTCAGTACAGCTCCCCAAAAGTAGGGAGCGTATTGTTCATCTTTAAATCTCTAGCACATTGCGAGTACACTTGGTTTCAATATGTTAAAGCAAATCACAAACTGAACATAGGGTGCATTTTGATACCTGTAGGTAAAGAACAAACTTTTCTCAAAATCCATCCATACCTTAGATAAATTTTGTTCTACACTAAACTAAGTTGATAAAAATGAAATAACAGGCAGTAGTGAGGGACCTTGGTGATGCATTGGCTTACTGCTTAGCTGCTAACTGTAAGTTTGGCAATTCGAACCCACCAGCCCCTCTGTGGGAGAAAGATGTAGCAATCTGCCTCTATAAAGATTTACAGCCTTAGAAACCCTATAGGGCAGTTCTACCCTGTCCTGTAGAGTCCCTCTGAGTTGGAATCGACTTGATGGGTTTTGGTTTAGTATTGAAATGGACTGTTTATTTTGTGACTATCAAATGGAGATGGACAGATGCTCCAAATTTCTTCTGAGTACTCAAGAGCAAAGCCATTCAGAAAAAATATTCCTGATTTCCAAATCTGAGGGTCACATTAATGCCCAACTGGGGCAATTTGGGTCTCCTGTGGCACAGTGGTTAAGAGCTCAGGCTGCTAACCAAAAGCTCAGCAGTTTGAATCCACCAGCTGCTCCTTGGAAACCCTATGGGTCACTTTACCTTGTCCTGTAGGTTCGCCATGAGTCGGAATCGACTCAACTGAGCTGTGGTGGGAACGAAAAGCAGAGAGATTTGGAGCCCATGCTCTAGTATCAGATACCTGGATCTGAAAGGCAGCTCCATCTCCCTAGTTGGGAGGCTGTGGATAAGCAGTTTAATCTCCCTGTGTCTCCTTGTTTGAAAAATGGGGATACTAACAGAAACTACTGAATATCGTTGTTTTGAGAATTAAATGAGATAATGCAGGTAAGACACTAAGTAAGATGCCTGGTACATGGTAAGTGCTCAAGAAACATTATTTTCTTTCATAATGGAAGTGCAACCTCATTTGCACACAGGAGGACTATGTGGCCCGTGAGTTTCGGAGTTCTGACAGCTCTCTGTCGCTGCTTCCTTCCTTCCTTCTAAGTGGACTTGTGCACTAGAACCCTGAATTCATTATGATAATGAAATGAGATTTTATGTAGTGCCTTCTAATTTACCTGGAAACCTTGGTGGCGTAGTGGTTAAAAGCTATGGCTGCTAACCAAAAACATAAGCAGTTCAAATCCACCGGGCACTCCTTGGAAACTCTATGGGGCAGTTCTACTCTGTCCTATAGGGTGGCTATGAGTCAGAATTGACTGGACAGCAACAGGTTTGGTGTTTGGTTTTCTAATTTACATAGGGCTTTCACCTTCATTTTCACTTCATATTTAAATTAACCTTATTGTTGTATGTGCCATCGAATCAATTTCAACTCATAGCAACCCTATAAGGACAGAGTAGAACTGCCCCATAGGGTTTCCAAAGAGCAGCTGGTAGATTTAGAACTGCCAATCTTTGGGTTAGCAGATGTAGCTCTTAACCACTGCACCACTAAGGCTCCATGGATGCTCTAACAAGGTTTATTTGTGTCTAGTTTTATTTATTTACTTACACAGTGCCTCATTCTGTACAGAATTCAAAGTCATTAATATATTATATATTAAATATATATATAGAATCACCATGAGTCGGAATCAAAGCGATGGCAATGGTTTTATACTATACATAGAATGGTAAAATATTCATTTTTAAACCATCAAAAACAAAACAACTAAATTGTATTAGAATAACAGACACAACCCAAGGGAAAAAACAGGATATGGTTAAGCAAGTGGTAGGATCCCCACTACAGATCTGTTTGAGCTGTAAATTTGGCTCGAAGCTTCCTGGCTGATGAAGAAAAACTGAAAACCTAATTAGTGACATAGTTCTTTTTATCCATGAGAAGAAACATACCAGTTCCTCAGAAGATGCAAATACTTCCTAGTGTTTTACCCTAAAATAAATTTCTCTTATGATTTGTCCTATAGAGGATACTGAAGTATGTAGTGAATAATATGAACTGTGAGATTTACGTAGTGCCTTAAAGGCAGTAGAAGATTTCATCCAGCAGCCTAAGATGTTACGCAGCTAAATATGGGCTCTTATGTCATAACCTCCATCAGCCCACATTTCTTCCTGCTCCCTTTGCTCAGAGGGCATGAAGCCCTGACTCTCACCCTCTCTCTCTCAGAGTTCTTCCATGCCCCAGAGGGCATTTCACATTGGATGCCTGCTTTCTCCCACTTGTCAGCAACATATTTTTCAAATTAGCACTTGGTAGCTTTGAGGGAAACCCAGACTTTGTTGGGAAGAAAGTGAGAGGCCAACTGAAAAAAAGAGAGGTCTGCTTTTTTTCTCAGCTTGTTATAAATTTGCAATACAAGCAAAGAAAAATAAACACCCAGATTCTGCAACTGATATAGAAGTTCCCTGGCTTGATGTGGTATCAGGCTTGGTCTCCCCCCAGATCCTCTGCTACTTACGAGCAGGGAGCTGTTTCTCATTCCGAAGGAGGCATGGCAGAGCCAGCTTTCCTCCCATCCTCCCTGTCCTCATTACCATGTTTCCCAGTGGATGGATGGAAGAATGCAAGGACACCAGACGAACAGAAGGCTCAGCCTGGGAGACCAGGGAACTCCAACCTGCACTAGAAGCCACATCAGTTCCTGCTTTGTGAAAAGTGTCTGCTTCTGAAGCTACACTTCTGACTCAGTGAGATTCCTCCCTACTCCTGGCAGAGGGAGGGGGAGCTCAAGAGGCCCAGCCGATTTTCATTAGCAAATGGGAAGATCTGTATTCTTTCCAAGACCTTCCCTGTGGCCTCTTTCCTGCCCCTCATGAGGACTGTTCTGGCCTTGACTAATAACTAAAAGGAGAAAAGGGCAAAAAGGAAGGTTTTCTCTGAAAACAAGTTGGGGACAGGTTAAGAGAAGTGATGTCTTCATTTGATAAGAGGCTCTGTTTAGGATCAGGCAGGGTAGAGAGGTAGAGGGAGTCACAAGTTTGTAATCAAAGGACACCAATTTGAATCCTGCCTCAGTCAATTACCAACAATGTTCTTGGGCAAGCCATTTTACCTCTTTGAACCCAAGCTTCCTCCTCCATAAAACCAGATAATGCATTTGTAGTTGTAAAAATTAGTTGAGACAATATTTGTGAATGTGCTTTAACGGCTAAGCACTTTGCAAATTCTAGTTGTTACTAGTGTAGAAAAATATTTTATCTCAAAAGCCCCAGCATTTGGCATTATTCCATCAGGAGTCACTCACTTGCCAACTGTCCATCTCATCCCCAAAACTGGTGTTGCCTGAGCTTTGCCTGTGTCTAAGCTCAGTGTTGGGAAGCTTGGTGTGATGGAAATAAAACTTGCCTTGGTGACAAAGAACTGGGTTCCAGACCCTCCTAAATCTTTCGGCTCTAATATTTACTACCTGGTTTGTTTTAAGCCAATCTATTATCCTCTCTGAGCCTCAGTTTCCTGTGGTAAGAATGCTGACAAAAGTTACCTCAGAACAGAGGCTGTTGTAGGAACTAAGTGAGATTAAACATCAGGAAGTACTTCGACAACTATAACATGCTAGACAAATAAAAAAATATTAGTTGTTAATATTATTACGCAACAGCCTAAAGGCCTGAGCTCTGGAGCCAGCTCTGCATGTGTCTTCGCCCTTGGTACTTTCTCAGCTGAATTTATCACATTCTCCTACAAGCTGTCTCCTCCTCTGACAATTACTTAATTCCTTTCTCAATAACCTAGTTCCCTGAGTGGAGCCCCAGAATCCAAGGGGAAAATGAATCTATTATGGCCCTTGGGGAACTTCTAATAGGCAAGACAGAGAATAAATAATTAAAATGGCTGAAGGAAGACAAGGTGTAATGGGAGAATACAGATCTTGCAGTCAGGAGATCTGTTTCTGATTCCCAGTGTTGAATGAGTGACCTTGGGTAAGTCTCTTGGCTTCAATGAGCTTTAGATTCTTCTTGTTTTTTTTTTTTTTTTTGTAAGATGGATCTAATAATACCTGCCCTGTAGACTTGTAATAAAGTTTAAATGAGATAATGTCTAGTCACAGTGCTGTATAAATGTTGTTATTATTATTATTATCTGAAAAGAAATGATGTCTTGACAATAATGATAGCTACTAGTTACTGACTACCAACTGTGTGCCAGGCACTGTACCTTGCACTTTATATGTGTTGCTGCAATCTAGTCCTGACACTATGAGATTGGCATGATCTCCATTTTACAAATGAGGAAACTGAAGTTCTGAGAGGTTAGAAAAGTAAGTGGTGGAGAAACTGCTAAAACCTAGGTTTGTCTGACTCCAAAGTCCATGGTCTTTCCACTAACCATTTGATTTCTTTCTATAACCTGGTATCTGCAATAATGCAACTTTTCAGGATTCACTTACTAGTATAACAGCAGACTTCAAAAGGTGCTTTCTGCTCACAGTAGACTTTTAAAACATGCTGTCTTACTTGCTTTCCCCCAGAAGCAGACTCCAAAACAAGGATTTGCATGCAAGCAGTTTATTTGAAAGGAGCCCTAGTGGTTAAGTGCCTCACTGCTAACCAAAAGGTTGGTGGTGGTTGTTGATGAGGTGGGGCAAGATGGCAGAATAGCTGGATGCTTCCTGCGACCCCTCTTACAACAAAGACTTGAAAAAACTAGTAAGATTATATTTATGACAAGCTAGGAGCCCTGAACATCAAAGGCAAAGTTAGAAAATGGGCTGAGAGGCAGGCGGAGGGAGAGATGGTTCAGAAGTGGAAAGGAGTTACCAGACCTGAATCGCTGGGATCCCTCAGACACACTTCCTAGGAGCCGCTGTGGTGGGCTGGTGGTAGCATTCAGCCGCAGTTTCCTCCGGGAGAAGCAGCCGGCCACACACCCTACTCACACCTCCAGAACAAAAGAAATATGGTGTTCTCAGCAAAAGCTAAGGACTTGCATACATTTTACCGTGTCCCAAGCCCCCAAGCCAGCTTCAGTGGTTGTTTATTTCCCTGGGCCGGTGATAGGCCATGTTGAGTACCCGGAGGCAACTTCCTGGCCTTGAAGTAGGAATAAATTCACAACAGGGGGAAAAGATTGTTTGCCACCTCTAGTAACCAGAGGAGCTCAAGACAGAAGCAGCTCCTGTCCAGGCATAAACGGTCCATGGACTTTGAATAGCTTTCCCCCCTACATGGACCTGTGTGGACCTATTTCAGGAGAATAGGCCCCTGTTGGCAGACTGTAACTGTTTAAGCTGTGCAGTGAAGAGGTGGCTGTTTAATATTTGATGCCACTTTGCCTATTAAATAGGGTCCTCACCTACCCACATCAGGGGCATAAGGACTGGTGGCTCCACTCAGGTCACCCAGCCACCTGCGACAGGAGTCCAAGGATAACTGGTACCTCCCAGTCTGTACAATCAAAAGCATTGGGTGCCTATGGTCTACCTGTAGAACCCACCCACCTTTATGCTCTAGGGAACACAGATATGCTTTCCTCACAGACATGTGGGGGATTGTTCTCAGTCCCCTGGGTTGTTCAGACCATGATCCCCTGCTGCAATTAGATACCGGTACCTACACCAATCACCCCTGGCCCTCCAAGACTGTATGACAGAGCCTATACCACACACTTAATGATCAGCTACCTGGATGCTTGAGCTGAATACATACAAGAAAAGGACTGATATACATGATAACAACTCTAGCCATCTGGTGACAGGACATCAGAGCTTCAAAGGTAAAAATAATCAAGCTAGCTCACTCAAGCAACCCATTGGGCATATCAAAACAAAATAAAGCAAGAAGCTGTGATACAGTAAGCAACCATAAAATAAGCTAATACAATAACTTATAGATGGCTCGGAGACAAAAGTCAATATCAAGTCACATAAAGAAACAGACCATGATTCCCTCAACAAGCTCTCAAAACAAAGAATCAATGGATCTTCAGAATGAAGATGCCTTCCTGGAATTACTGGATGCAAAATTCAAAAGATTAATATACGGAACTCTTCAAGACATCAGGAACAAAATTAGGAAAGAGATCAGGCAATATCCAGAACAAGCAAGGAACACACAGATAGAGTAGTTGAAAAATTTAAAAGGTTATTCAAGAACATAGCGAAAAATTTAATAAGCTGCAAGAATCCATAGAGACAGTAATCAGAAACTCAGAAGATTAACAATAAAATTACAGAATGAGACAACTCAATAGAAAGTCAGAGGAGCAAAACTGAGCAAGTAGAAGGCAGAATTGGTGAGCTTGATGGTAAAGCACTTGGCACCAATATATTTGGAAAAAAATCAGATAAAAGAATTTAAAGAACTTAAGAATCATGTGGGACTCTATCAAGAGAAATAACCTACAAGTAATTGGAGTACCAGAACAGGGAGAGACAACAGAAAATACAGAGAGAATTGCTGAAGATTTGTGGGCAGAAGACTTCCCTGATATCATGAAAGATGAGAAGATATCTATACAAGATGTTCATCGAACTCCACATAAGGTAGATTTTAAAAGAAAGTCACCAGGGCATGTTATAATCAAACTTGCCAAAACCAAAGATAAAGCGAGAATTTTAAGAGCAGCTAGGGATAAACAAAGTCACCTACAAAAGAGAGTCAATAAGAATAAGCTTGCGCTACTCAACAGAAACCATGCAGGCAAGAAGGCAATGGGAGGACTTATATAAAGCAATGAAGGAAAAAAGTTGCCACCCAAGAATTATATATCCAGCAAAACTGTCTCTCAGAAATGAAGGTGAAATTAGGAAATTTCCAGATAAACAGAAGTTTAGGGAATTCATAGGAACCAAACCAAAACTATAAGGAATGCTGAAGGGAGTTCTTCAGTTAGAAGATCAATAATATCAGGTATCAACCCAAGACTAGAACACTGGGCAGAGCAATCAGATGTCAACCAAGACAGGGAAATCACAAAAATAAATCAAGATAAAAAAAAACTCTGACAACAGGGAAACAGCAGTGTTATTATGTAAAAGAAGACAACATTAAAACAATGAAGAGGGACTAAGAACTGTAGTCACAGATCTTTCATATGGAGGGGAAGACAAAGCAATATAAAGAAATAAAAGTTAGGTTTAAACTTTTTTTTTTTTTAAACTTAGAAAAATAGGGGTAAATATTAAGGTAACCACAAAGGAGACTAACTATCCTACTCACCAAAATAAAATACAAGAAAAAAATAGAAACTCAGCAGAAACAAAATAAACAACAATGAACGGGAGGAAAAGACAATATATAAAGATAAACTACTCAGCACAAAAAATTAAGTGGAAAAAAGAAACTGTCAACAACACACAAAAAAAGACATCAAAATGACAGCACTAAATTCATACCTATCTATAATTACACTGAATGTAAATGGACTAAATGCACCAATAAAGAGACAAAGAGGGGCAGAATGGATAAAAAACCTGATCTGTCTATATGCTGCCTACAAGAGACACACCTTAGACTTAGGGAGACAAACAAACTAAAACCCAAAGGATGGAAAAAAATATATCGAGCAAATAACAATCAAAAAAGAGCAGGAGTGGAAGTATTAATTTCCGACAAAATAGACTTTAAAGTTAAATCCACCACAAAAGGCAAGGAACTACACCATATAACGATTAAAGGGACAATATACCAGGATATAACCATACTATTTATGAACCCAATGACAGGGCTGCAAGATACATAAAACAAACTCTAACAGCATTGAAAAGTGAGACAGGCAGCTCCACAATTACAGTAAGAGACTTCAACACACCACATTCGGTGAAGGACGGACATCCAGAAAGAAGCTCAGTAAAGACACGGAAGATCTAAACACCACAATCAACCAACTTGACCTCATAGACATATACAGAACACTCCACCCAACAGCACGCAAGTATACTTTCCTTTCCAATGCACATGGAACATTCTCTGGAATAGACCACATATTAGGTCATAAAGCCAGCCTTAGCACAATCTAAAACATCAAAATATTACAAAGCATCTTCTCTGACCGTAAGGCCATAGAAGTAGAAATCAATAACAGAAAAAGCAGGGAAAAGAAATTAAACACTTGGAAACTGAACAATATCCTCGTCAAAAAAAACTGGGTCATAGGGACATTAAGGATGGAATAAAGAAATTCATAGAATCCAATGAGAATGAAAACACTTCCTATCAGAACCTTTGCGACACAGCAAGCAGTGCTCAGAGGTCAATTTAAATCAATAAATGCACACATACAACAAGAAGAAAGGGCCAAAATCAAACAATTATCCCTACAACTTGAACAAATAGAAAGAGGGCAACAAAAGAAACTCTCAGGCACCAGAAGAAAGCAAATAATAAAAATTAGAGCAGAATTAAAGGAAACAGAAAACAGAAAAACAATTGAAAGAGTTAACAAGACCAAAAGCTGGTTTTTTGAAAAAATTAACAGCATTGATAAAGTACTGGCCAAACTGACAAAAGAAAAACAGGTGAGGAAGCAAATAACCTGAATAAGAAATGAGATGGGCGATATTACAACAGACACAACTGAAATTAAAAGAATCATATCAGATTACTATGAAAAACTGTACTCTAACAAATTTGAAAACCTAGAAGAAATGGATGAATTCCTAGAAACACACTACCTACCTAAACTAACACAAAAAGAGGTAGAACAACTAAACAGACCCATAACAAAAGAAGAGATTGAAAAGGTAATCAAAAAAATCCCCCCCCAAAAAAAAGCCCTGACGTGGACGGCTTCACTGCAGAGTTCTACCAAACTTTCAGAGAAGAGTTAATACCACTACTACTAAAGGTATTTCAGAGTATAGAAAAGGACAGAATACTCCCAAACTCATTCTATGAAGCCAGCATATCCCTGACACCGAAACCAGGTAAAGACTCCACATAAAAAGAAAATTACAGACCTATATTCCTCATGAACGTAGATGCAAAAATCCTCAACAAAATTCTAGCCAATAGAATTAAAAACAACATATCAAAAAAATAAGTCACCATGACCAAGTGGGATTCATACCAGGTATGCAGGGATGGTTCAACTTCAACATTAGAAAAACAATTAATGTACTCCATCACATAAATAAAACAAAAGAAAATAACCACATGATTTTATCAATTGATGCAGAAAAGGCATTTCACAAAGTTCAACACCCATTCATGAGAAAAACTCTCAGCAAAATAGGAATAGAAGGAAAATTCCTCAACATGATAAAGGGCATTTATACAAAGCCAACGGCCAACATCACTCTAAATGGAGAGAACCTGAAAGCATTCCCCTTGAGAACGGGAACCAGACAAGGATGCCCTTTATCACTATTCTTGTTCAACGTTGTGCTATAGGTCCTAGCCAGAGCAATTAGGCTAGATAAAAAAATTAATGGGCATCCAGATTGGTAAGGGAGAAGTAAAAGTATCTCTACTTGCAGATGACATGATCTTATACACAGAAAACACCGAAGAATCCTCAAGAAAGCTACTGAAACTAATAGAAGAGTTCAGCAGAATATCAGGATACAAGATAAACATACAAAAATCAGTTGGATTCCTCTACAGCAACAAAAAGATCATTGAGAAGGAAATCACCAAATCAATACCATTTACAGTAGCCCCCAAGAAGATCAAATACTTAGGAATAAATCTTACCAGAGACGTAAAAGATCCATACAAAGAAAACTACAAGACACTACTGTGAGAAACCAAAAGACACCTACATAAATGGAAACACATACCTTGCTCATGGAGAGGAAGACTTACATTGTAAAAATGTCTATTCTACCAAAAGCAATCTATAGATATAATGCAATTCCGATCCAAATTTCAACAACATTTTTTAATGAGATGGAGAAACAAATCACCAACTTCATTTGGAAGCCCCGGAGAAGTAAAGCATTACTGAAAAAGAAGAACAAAGTGAGAGGCCTCACTCTACCTGATTTTAGAACCTATTTTATTGCCACAGTAGTCAAAACGGCCTGGTACTGGTATAACAACAGATACACAGACCAATGAAACAGAATTGAGAATAAAGACATAAATCTATCCACATATGAGCAGCTGATATTTGACAAAGGCCCAATGTCAGTTAAATGCGGAAAACACAGTCTGTTTAACAAATGGTGCTGGCATAACTGGAGATCCATCTGCAAAAAAATGAAACAAGACCCATTCCTCACACCATGCACAAAAACTGACATAAAATGGATCAAAGACCTAAATATAAAATCTAAAACGGTAAAGATCATGGAAGAAAAAATAGAGGCAATTCTAGGAACCCTAATACATGGCATAAATAGTATACAAAACATTGCTAACAATGTAGAAGAGAAACTAGATAACTGGGAGCTCCTAAAAATCAACCACCTATGTTCATCCAAAGACTTCACCCAAAGAGTAAAAAGATTACCTACAAACTGGTAAAAAGTTTTTATATATGACATTTCCAGTCAGCGCCTGATCTCTAAAATCTACGTGATACTGCAAAAACCCAACTACAAAAAGACAAATAACCCAATTAAAAAATGGCCAAAGGATATGAACAGGCACTTCACTAAAGAAGACATTCTGGTAGCTAACAGATACATGAGGAAATGCTCACAATTAGCCATTACCAAACCAAACCAAACCCAGTGCCGTTGAGTCGATTCCAACTCCTAGCGACCCTAGAGAAATGCAAATCAAAACTACAATGAGATTCTATCTCACTCCAACAAGGCTGGCATTAATTCAAAAAACACAAAATAATAAATGTTGGAAAGGTTGTGGAGAGACTGGAACAGTTATACACTGCTGGTAGAAATGTAAAATGGCACAACCACTTTGGAAATCGATTTGGCCCTTCCTTAAAAAACTAGAAATAGAATTACCATACCATCCAGCAATCCCACTCCTTGGAATATATCCTAGAGAATTAAGAGCCTTTATACAAGCAGATATATGCACACCCATGATCACTGCAGCACTGTTTACAATAGCAAAAAGATGGAAATAACCAAGGTGCCCATCAGCAGATGGATGGATAAATAAATTATGGTATATTCACACAATGCAATATTACACATCGATAAAGAACAATGATGAATCTGTGAAACATTTCATAACATGGAGGAATCTGGAAGGCATTATGCTGAGTGAAATTAGTCAGTTGTAAAAGGACAAATATTGTATAAGACCACTATTATAAGAACTTGAGAAATAGTCTAAACAGAGAAGAAAATATTCTTTGATGGTTATGCAGGGGGGAGGGAGGGAGGGAGAGAGAGGGGCTTTCACTAATTAGATAGTAGATAAGAACTATTTTAGGTGAAGGGAAAGACAACACAATACAGGCGAGGTCAGCGCAACTGGACTAAACTAAAAGCAAAGAAGTTTCCTGAATAAACTGAACGCTCCGAAGGCCAGCGTAGCAGGGGTGGGGGTTTGGGGACCATGGTTTCAGGGAACATCTAAGGCAATTGGCATAATAAAATCTATTAAGAAAACATTCGAATCCCACTTTGGATAGTGGCTTCTGGGGTCTTAAACGCTAGCAAGCGGCCATCTAAGATGCATCAATGGGTCAGTCTCAACACACCTGGAGAAAAGGAGAATGAAGAACACCAAAGACACACAGTAATTATGACCCCAAGACACAGAAAGGACCACATAAACCCAAGACTACATCAGCCTGAGACCAGAAGAACTAGATGGTGCCTGGCTACAACAAATGGCTGCCCTGACAGGGAACACAACAGAGAACCCGTGAGGGAGCAGGAGAGCAGTGGGATGCAGACCCCAAATTCTTGTAAAAAGATCAGACTTAATGATCTGACTGAGGCTAGAATGACACCAGAGGTCATGGTCCCCAGACCTTCCATTAGACCAAGACAGGAACCATTCCCAAAGCCAACTTTTCAGACAGGGATTGGACTGGACTATGGGACAGAAAATGATACTGGTGAAAAATGAGCTTCTTGGATCAAGTAGACACATCAGACTATGTTGGCATGTCCTGTCTGGAGGGGAGATGAGAGGGTAGAGGGGGTCAGAAGCTGGCTGAATGGACACGGAAAATAGAGAGCGGAGGGAAGAAGTGTGCTATTTCACGGTGGTGGGAGCAATTAGGAGTATATAGCAAGGTGTATATAAATTTTTGATGAGAGTCTGACTTGATTTGTAAACTTTCACTTAAGGTACAATAAAAATTTTTAAAAAAAAGGTTGGTGGTTCAAACCCACCAGCCACTCAGCAAGAGAAAGGTGTGACAATCTGCTTCCAAAAAGATTACAGCCTTGGAAATTCCATAGGGCAGTTCTACCCTGTCCCATAGGGTCGCTGTGAGTCGTAATCAACTTGATGGCACACAACAACAGGTTTATTTGAGATGTGACCCCAGCGGTAGGGATGTAAGAGAGTTAATGAAGGGTTTCTTGCCAAGAAGGTGTTTAATCCATTGGGAAACACTGGGGCCACTGTGGAAGATAAATCTCAGTGATGGAGCTGGAGTATTTATGCATAAACTCTGTCTGGTGTTAATTTTTTGGTACTTCTGCCCTGCTATGAGCAGAAAAGCACAAGAGGAACATACATACATACATATTCTTCCCAGCCAGCAAGGAGAAGCAGATGCTGGAAACCACAGCATTACTGAGTAAATGAATGAAATGAGACCGAGTGAATGAGCAAGCATAAGGTGGGAGGTGAGGTGGAGCCAGAGGAGGAAGAGAAAGTTAGAGGGGTAGCTACCCAAGCACTGCTTTGAGGATTTAACAGGTTTTAATCTTTCTTATCATATGATGTCATACATGTGAAGAGACCTGAGGTAGACTAGATCATTGCTAAAACTTTTCATTCTCTACTAAATAACAGGATTATGAATCTATACTCTTTGCCATGTAACTAAGCAGTACTTCTTCACCATATGATTCTGGGCTTGGCCATGTGACTTGCTTTAGTCAATGAGATGGTAGCCAATACCATGCAAGCAAAGGCTTGGAAAAGATTTGCTTATTGGGACTTGCACTCTTACACATTATGGTAGGGGTATCCTGTTGGTCCCATAAGAAAGATACACTATCCCCAACCAAGTCCAACCTAGATTAGGTAACCCCAGTGAGTTACAGACACAAGTGAACCCATCTAAAATAAGCTCAACCACCTTGCGGAACCTTGCCTAGATCAACTCTGTTGAACCACGGACTGATGAGCTAAAAAAAAAAAAAAAGCTTATTGTTGTGTAATCTAGAGATTTTTATGATTGTTACAGGGCATTATCAAGGTCATAATTAACTGCTACAAAACCTCTACTTCTTTCCCTTCTGCTAGCACCAAACATTCAAAAATTTAGTTCATCAAACATTTTATAAATAGCTGCTTTGGGTCATGGTCTGAAATTATTTTATTTGCTTATATATCATTCATTACCCCATTGCTACACTGTGAGCTTCATGAGGACAGAGACTTTGTCTATCTTACTCAACCCTGTATTTCAAGTGCTTAGCACAGTTCTTGTCATAAAGTGGATGTTCAGTAAACATCTGTTGACTGAATGAATGAGTAGCAGCTATTGTACTATATACTGCACACAATCAAAATGGTATTGCAGTCATACTCAATTTATTGGAGAAGACAGACGACTATAATTGAGTCCTCTTATTATGAAGTTATGGAAGCATGGAGGAAAAACAATTAATTTTAAGTGAAGAAATAATGGAAGTCTTTGCTGAAATAACAGAAGTCGTTATTCTTTGACTAGGATCAGCAGGGTTTTTCCAGATTGAGATGGGAAGAGAGCGTATTCCAATCAGAAGGGAGAGCATGAACAAAGTCACAGAGGTATGAAAGAATACCCACAGTGGCTGAATAATATATGTGTAGGGGAATCATAAGGAAACCCTGCTGACATAGTGGTTAAGTGCTACAGCTGCTAACCAAAATGTCGGCAGTTCGAATCCACCAGGCACTCCTTGGAAACTCTATTGGGCAGTCCTACCCTGTCCTACAGGGTCGCTATGAGTTGGAATCGGCTCGATGGCAACAGATTTGGTTATGGAAACCCTGGTGGTGTAGTGGTTAAGTGTTACAGCTGCTAACCAAAAGGTCGGCAGTTCAAATCCACCAGGCGCTCCTTGGAAACTCTATGGAGCAGTTCTACTCTGTCCTACAGAGCTGCTATGAGTCAGAATCAACTCGAAGGCAACGGGTTTGGGTTTGTTTGTTTGTTTGTTTAGGAGAATAATGGGTGAGGCCTAACAGTGAAGAGCTAAGAAATTTGCACTTTGTCCTCTAGGAAGTGAAGAACTATGGAAGATTTTTTATCACAGTAGTAGTACAATTCTATCTCTTTTACAAAGGTCTTTGGACAGCCATATGGAATAATTAATTGGATTTACTACATCTTCTAAAGAAATGTGCCTCCTGTTACTCTTCTTCCTTTAAGTCTTAATCCTAGCAGATAACTAAACACCAAGAACTCTGAGATCCAAATTACATATGCTACCTTAAGTCCCCTTCCCTTGTTTTCCCTGACCCTTATACTGAGTTTTCTATACCACTTACCCAAACGCCTAGTATAAAGGTCCCACCCCCAAGGCACATCCAACCCCTGGATTGAAGATAGGCCTGTTGAGATCAATCATAAATTCAACCTTACTCTTCAGCAGGACTGTGCACACTTGGAATCTTCCAAAACAGCTAAGATTTGGAAGCAAAAGGAATCTCTCCCACTTGGCATCTTTTTCTTGGTCTTAGACTCCCATAGGGTATTAGACTGAGGAGGCTTAGCATACTCCAAAGAATGTGAAATTCAAAAATCATAAATACAAGAACCTGGTTAAAGTCATATGTGGTGAAAAAGATGTTTTATACAATCAGCATCATCAATATTTACTAAGTCTTCTTTCAACATGATTGTAACCTGGGCAACATAGCACTATATGTGGTCACTTCCTTACAGCTCAGTAATAAAACTCCATCTATTGATGGAGCATGGCTGTGATCCACTGCATTTTGGGATGTAAAGTGCTATGAGGTGAGCATGGGCAGGGCATACTAGAAATAGTCATTTTTTTTATATATTCTATTAGTTAAGAATATCAGAGAATCAGGTGGTTCGGTAGGAGATGACGTCTCCTCAGCCTGTATCAGAGCAATAATTAAAAGACTAATATCAACTAGAATTTGGACCAAAATATGTTTATAACAATGTACCCTCAAGTTCTAGACATGAGAAAAAAAAATTTTATCTATATTCAAAAAGATGATACAGTCAAGGCCAATATATGCATTTGTATATGCACATACAACTCCAGTAAGATATTCCCTTATTTGAAGCCTAATAAAAGATAAATCCAATATAGAGCACGATAAATCAAATTTCAGTAATACAAAAGAATAGCACCATCCTGAATACTCAGAGGGGACACGATAGCGTCAAAAAATAGCATTATATGAACCAAAAGGGAACTGCATTATACTATAATGAATTACCAGTAGGATTCAAGATGACATGGCTCATATAAAACAAAGTAATTAATAACAATAATAATAATAAAAGATCAAAAGGGAGAGGTAAAAGAAAAATAAGATGGGGTACAAGACAATTAGCCGAGATTGAAGCAGACACCAGGTAGAAAGCAATAACAGAAATAATATTTCTATTAGAAACAGAACTGGCACTGTGACAAATCAAGACATGTATGGAGGAAAAACCGAGGTCTCTAAGAATGCAAAGGAAAAGAACAGAAAGAAATTAAAATAATGTGAAAAACATACAAAAAGAAAATGATACAATCAAAGAATAGGTAATTCCAAGAATTGTAAGAAGATATAATCAAAAACATAACTGAAGAAAATATCCCAAGGCCAAAAAATTTTTTGAGTATTTGACACAGCAAAATTAAGAAAAACAAGCCCAAATCCAGATATTTGAAATTTTTGTTGATTATGTAAAGGAGAAAATAATAAGGGAGAAAATCCTAAAATTATCCAGGGGAAAAAAGTAATTATCTTGAAAGAAATAAAATTCAGATTAGCTTGAGAATTCTCCTTTTTAACATCAAAATATCAGAACATCACAAACAATGCCTACAAAAGTTTGAGGGGAAAATATTGTAATATGAGTATTCTGAAACCAGGGAAATCATTTTTCATTTGTGATTCTTATCCTGTGTTATGTGTAATATGGGAAGAGCCTCTTAACTGGTCACTCTCTTATCCATCTCTCTCATCTCCAGTCTATCTTTCATACCCTTTTCATTGATCCTGCTTCCTTGCTGAAAACCTTTGAAAGCTGTGTGATAAATAAGTGTAGTAAAGGTTAGATGATGGAATCTAGGTGGGTAGTATATGGGTGTTCACTATAAAATCTTTCAACTTTACTATATGTCTGAAATTTTTTACTTTTATAAGTAAAATAAAAGAAAATCTTTCAGATCATCCTCATTGTTTGCTGTATAGAATCCAAATTCCTTATCTGGCATGAAAACTTCTTCACAATCTACAGCCAACACCCCTTTCCAGCAGCATCTTCTGCCCATTACCCCATTTTGCTGTTCCAGCCACCTTAAACTCCTTGCTATTCCTGAAATACACTCTGTTCTTTCATGACCCTTTTACCCATACTCTTCCCTTGTCGGGAATTATCCTTCCCCAGCTTTTCTAACTGCTTACTGTTATTCATCCTCAAAGGCCAGAGGAAACATTACATCTTCTATTAAATGCAGTTAACTGGTCCTCCACTGCTCCCAGAGCTCTTGGTTTATACTTCTCTTAGAGCACACATCACCTCGTGCTGTATTCGCTTACGTTCCTATCACTCCAGCCCAACATGAGTGGGCACCTTGAGGACAAGGACTGCACCATTCATATCTGTGTCTGTAGAGCAAACCAGAATCAAACACAGAATAGTGTCCATAAGGATATAAAGGACTTGTAGTTACTTCTGGGATGTGTGAGGGGAGTCCCAAAAGGAGTATTTGGGTTGAGATAGGATTAAATATGAATTTGTCCTGCAGTAGCTATGTTTGAGAATTGGCAAAGATGAACACCCTGATATCGCATAAAAGTTAGCTTTTACTGTGATAGGAGAGTTTACATAACTGGTGAAGCACAGTACAAAATGAAAATGCAGGGCCCTTTTTCAAAAATCATCCAGAATTTCAAAGTGGTGACAGCAAAGCATTAAACTAAGTATGGGGTCCTTCAGAGGTTCTGCCCTGTGCAAGGGTACAGGTCACATGAGTATGAAGCTAGCCCTTGCTACCTAAGGATATCTAGCCGACTGAGATTTCTCAAGTCTCTACCAGTCTTCTTGGGTGGCTGCCGTGGTTGTCTGCCCATTTACGGTGAGGTACTGCCATGGAATGGGAACGCCCAAGTGGAAGCTTACCAATTCTCTTATACCTCCCCGCCATGTCTCCTTGGCTGTAAAATCTTTCCTTAGCAAACCACACCTGAATCTAACATCTAGATCCTGAGTACAGTTTCCTATTTTGCCAGCATAGTGACAACAGTAAATTGTCCATAGATTATATAATGGTACCTTGTATTGCAACAACATAATGATGACTACTGGAAACCCTGGTGGCGTAGTGGTTAAGTGCTACGGCTGCTAACAAAAGGGCTGGCAGTTCAAATCCGCCAGGCGCTTCTTGGAAACCCTACGGCACAGTGCTACTCTGTCCTATAGGGTTGCTATGGGTCGGAACCGACTCAACGGCGCTGGGTTTGGTTTTTTGGTTTAATGATGACTAATGTTTTTATTTTTAATCTATGATCAGGTCCTATCACATATCTACTACTTGACAAGGTTTTAATCTGTGATCAGGTCCTATCACATATCTACTACTTGACAAGGTTTAGGAAGAACTGAGCACAGTATATTCCAAGAGGATAAGACATTTTCACTCTAGTCATTTCTGTTCAAGAACATAGAACATGCTGTGTCCTTCTGTTTATCTAAATACTCTTTATATTACTTGGCACAATTTTTTATAGTTCCTTCATACTTTAAAATTGCTACTGTATTTTATTGTTTTTGCAATTGCAGATTAGAATTTTTTCTCTACAATGTCACCTAATATTTTGTTACATAGAGAAAATCTATTAATCTTTAATATATTTATCTCATATCTGGGTATTTTACTGAACTCTTGCTAGTAGTAAATACAGTTGCTATCCTAAGGTTTTCTAGGAATATGAACACATGCAAATAGTGATGGTTTTATCTTTTCCTTTGCAGTAGTAATGTCTCTTATTTCTGCTTGATGTCCTACTATACAGCCCAGAACTTCCAGAACAAAGTTACATAAAAATATCTTGCTCCTGATTTTGGTGGCAATGAGCCTAATCTTCACTATTAAGCATGATGGTATTTATTTTTAAATGGTTCATTTTTAGCACATTGGAAAAAGATTCTACTCTTAGTTTCTTAAGTTATTTTTTTCAAGCCTTGAATACATGTCATTAAATGCCTTTTCACTACCTACTAAGATTATCATATATAGCTCTTTGCTCTTTTACCTAGAGTTATGATATATTTTCTTCCATCCTGGAATAAATACAGGGATTATCTTCATACTCCTAGAATAAACCATACTTAATTATGATGATTCTTTTGATGTACTGTTTTATTCAGTTTGCTGCTCTTTTATTTAGGATGCATTAATGAGAATGGTATACAGTTTCCTTTTGTATACTATCAGTATTATGCTACTCCAAAATATTTACAAGATCCATTTATACTGTACACTGACCATACTGGAAAATTAAATGTAATATTATAGGAAACACTGTCTTTGATGGAGGCACTAATTATTGCAAATTCTGTGAATGTAGTATTGCTTTGAATTTATTTTCTTAGCAGAGAGGAAGAATTCCAGGGGCTTCAATTGGACTTTGCTACTATACCATCTCTTTCTCCAAAAGTCAAAGAGCCAAGGAGACCTCCAGCCAACATGACACAACAGACAGAAGCACCATGCTGTCCCTCCAAAGCAAAGACCCAAAAAACTAAGTAAAACAGAAACAAACGTCATTCCTGGAACCTGAAGTGTCAAATGAAGAGAGAAAGAACTCAGCCAAGTACCGTATGCAATAAGAAACTGACAGATGACACAGAGCAAGGAGAGATACGTGCTGAAGGCCGCATCAGCTAACGCAGCATGGATCCACCATCTTGGACTCCTGTCGGGGATCACAGACAGGGAGCAATGGAAAGCAGCTTGAGGGGACTCCCAGCAGGCCACGGAGCACCAGGTAACCAGCAATACACGCATTCCCACCCCCCTTTCTCTCCCCGCGGCTCTACCTCAGAGCTTCCTGGCTGGCTGCAGTGGCTCGGCCAGCCAGAAAGTGCAGCCTCTGTGCCACTTGGATTCACCCCACCCACTTCGGAGATCGGTTGATAAGGAGTATGAGAAAGCAGCTTCAGGAAGTTCCCAGCATGAGACAGAGCACCCAGTAAGGAGCGATATGCACTTTCCTAACCCTTCCCTTGGTCCCTCTCTCCCCACGCCTCCTCTGCTTCCCGCCAGCCACCATCTCTTGGCTGGGAGGCAGCTGCTTTGGCCTCAGGCTGCTTGGATTTGCCCTGCTCGGTACCTGAGCTGGTGTTGGTTCTTTCCATCTCTTTTGGTTTCTTCTGTGCCTCCTACCACCTCCCCCTCCTTTCTCTGGAACACCTGGCTCCGCGTGCCATCTTTGCTTCTTCTGGAAAGGCTGTGAAGCCATGCTCAACTGGAGAACCACTCGCCCAGCCTGTGACACCACACTGATGGGTGCCCTAGGGCTTTTTTTTCCCTTGCCTTGTTCTGTTTTGTTTTGCTTTGTTTGTTTTCTTTTTCTTTTCACAGCTTGGGAGCCCCTTCTAGCCAGGCTTCCCCCAATCTGCTGCTCCCGATAGGTGGGATCCCTGGGGACATTTCTTTCCCCCCCACCCTTTTTTTCTGTTCTCTTTCTTGTTTTCCCTTTCTGTCTTTCTTCTTTTCTCAATTCTTCTCTCTCTACACTTACCTTCTCTTCCTGTCTCCTGAATACCTGGTGCTCTGTGACATCTATACCCCCACTAGCCAGGCTATACTGCACAGCCTGCAAGCCACTTCCCTAGTCTTAGCAGCCCCACCAGTGGGACTCTGGGACTCCTGGGGGGGTTTATTTTCTGTTTTTCTTTTCCAAATTTTTATCTAGTTATTTTTTTCTTTCTTTTTCCCCTTTTCTTTCTTTTTTCTTTTTTTTCCTTTTCGCTTTTCTCCATTTCTCGGTTTCTCATCTACCCACTCCATGGAAATTTTACCTGCACTTCCCCCATCAGTATCTCCTCCCTACAGAGGACAGGCAGGGGCTTCTACTATTTACATTAAATAAAGGAATTTCTGTATCCAAACTTCATTTAGTGTGAGACAATATTATAAAATTAAATCCCAAATAGAACAAAAAAAAAATGCTTCATACATGAAGAATTTCCTCTTTTGCTACACTCTTGAAAATAATTTATGTACCTGTTCTTTAACATTCTAAAATAACTCACCAGTAAAAACCAGCTGACTCCAGGACATTTTATCAATAATTCCAAGATAACATTGTCTATTTATTTCATGATTATGAATATAAGTGCTTGTATTTGGTGTATTCAAAGATGAGTAAAACAGGGCCACTGCCCTCAAGGAACTTAAAACCAACAAATATTTCTGCTTATTCTCTAGCATCAAGCAGAATGCCTGGCACACGACAGGCTCTCAAAAAAGTTTTCTGGGAGAATAGTTTCCAAAGTGCAGGCTCTTTTTAAGGGATTCATTTAAAATATTATTGTGTTTGGTTGGGAATTCTCCTGATTTAGTGACTACATTGTTAAGATTCTCCTAAACAAAGCAAACCCAGCAACTAGACCAGTAAATCTATGGACTACAGAGCAGTCGGAAGAGTCAGTTTTGAGAACATTAGAGCCGTCAACATCCTCCTCAAAAAATGAGTAATTTAAATGCAACAAATGAGTCAAAAATTGTGAAAGTTAGCTTCTGGTATATACAAAAATACAATAACAATTGTTTTAAAATTCCTAATCACTGTTAAATGGGAAACTCAGAAGGAGTATAGAAAACTATAATAAGCAAAATTGAGTTAAACCATTGAATTTCACAAGCATAGGAAGTGACTGCTAAAGGCCAAGTCCATCTACCATTTGTCAGAGCAAACATTTTGAGATTTGGAACCATCAAAAAGTATACCATCCAATTCAGCCAGTCCTTGAGGTGAAAATTATAAATATTCTATAATCATAAGAATCCCTTTAGAAGTGAGCATATGTTTACAGAAGATATCATTATGGTCCTGTTTTGTTAACCAAGGATTCCCAACCCAGGCATCCAAATAAGGATGAAAGGCCGGAATTAGGCAGGAAGTGACCATTTCAGAAATCTCTGGATAACTGTGGGGCATGGGAGTGTTTTCTTAAGGCTTTCTTTTACTGCTGCTTTTTAAACTTCATTTTTTTTTTTTTTTTGCTAACTGGTCCAGAAGGAAAATTACAAGGTAGAATGAAAAAGAGATGAAAACTCCCAGCAAAATGATGACATGTCAGTCTTTTTAAAAGATGCTAGGAAGACTCTTTACAATAGCCCCTGTTGATTTTTAAGCATCTAAAAATGTGCAAATCATTGCATTATTTTTCATCATGCCAGAAAGTGTTTGCATTTTTATTTTTGTTGGGGAGGGGCAGATGAATTCATGGAAAAGAAGCTGGCACTATGCCATCTCTCAGAAGCTGATGTGGGAGGGGATCCAGAATCTGGGCAGGAATGTGACTACCAATTGTATTATGTTACAGTTTGCAAATAACTTTTTTGACATCTACCATCCCACTACAACCCTATAAGGTAAATAAATAAGATCCCAACTTAACAACTAAGGAAATTCAAAAAAGGGTAAGCAATTTGTCTAAGCATCAGTTCAGCATACTAAGATTTGGCTTCAACATTGTTGCCCAAGCTGATTTGGCTCCTATGATTACCTAGGCAGGTATCACCTTCCCCTTTGACTTCCCCTTTGAAGCTCAATGAGTGACCAAACCTTCCCAGCTAAAGGCTTGTTGTGCCATTGAATAGGTTCCGACTCATAGTGACCCTATGAACAACAGAATAAAACGTTGCTCGGTCCTGTGCCATCCTCACAATAGTAGGCATGTTTGACCCCATTGCTGCAGCCACTGTGTCAATCCATTTTGTTGAGGGTCCTCCTCTTTTTTGCTAACCCTTTCCTTTACCAAGCATGATGTCCTTCTCCAAGGATTGGTCCCTCCTGATAGCATGTCCGAGGTAAAGACTATCATTTAGTAAAAAGCATACAGATAGCTATGGATCCTACAGGAAACTCTAAATCAGCTTTGGGCATCCTGTTGAGTATGGGCAGGTCCAGTGACTTGTTTCTAACCAATATAAAATGCCAAAGGTGATGGGATGTCACTCCTGCGATTATTTCATGTTATATGAGACTCCAACTTGCTAGCAGACTCACTCTAATTATCCTGCTGGACTTGAAGATGTAAGCTACTCTGTTGTGAACTACCTATGGAGAGGGCCACGATGCAGGAAACTGCGATGACCTACAGTACAAATCTCGGCCCTCAGATCCTATAGGTCACAAAGAAATGAATTCTGCCAACATCCTGAAAGTTCTTGGAAGTGGATTCTTCTCCAATCAAGCCCATGAGAACACAGCCTATGAGAATCTGAGCAGAGGACCCAGTTAAGCTGCAACTGGACTTCCAACCTACAGAAACTGTGAGATAACAAATGTGTACTGTTTTAAGCCATTTAGTTTGTGGTCATTTGTTACACAGCAACAGATCCCTAACACAGAGTTGGACTTAAGCCCAGGCTATCCTATCACTAACCTTTATTTCTTCAGTTACACAAAGAAGAAACAAGTTGTGCAGCTACAGCAAACTTATAAAATGTGAATCTAACTGAGGCTGGGGGTCAACAGCCCCAACAAGATGACTGTGCCTGTACTTTGGTAGCTGTGCTCATTGACTCCCCTCCCCACAAGCATGAAAGGACATATGATGAACAAAACCAGATTCATCTGGCTCCTCTCTGTACCTAGAGGCAGCCTGACATCATAGAAAGCTATAAAGACCATGTTCTGCTGTTCATCACTGTGCAATTTTGGACAAGTCACATCACCTCCCTCAGTTCCTATTTTTCTCATCTTTAAAACAAGGGACATCGTACATTCTTTGCAGGGATAGAGAGAAATTGAGAGCTAAAATGCATACCTGTACATATTAATAATTAATCGATGAAGATATTACCATTATATAATCAATATGATAATATTATATGATAGTCATTTCCCCTTAAAAATAAAAATAACTTACAGGGTAAAAGGTATGTTTTAAAATTTCTGTGCAAGGACTAAAGCAATTGAAATGATCGATTTAAGTATTTTGGTTAAATTGGTTTCAGTATTTATACCAATATTAAAAAAATGGTGAAATGTGTATCTTGAAGGTTCTTATAAATTACTGTTGTTCTTATTAGTTATTAGGTTATAACTTACAGGGTCTTCAGGTTTATAGAACATTTTCACATGCTGTTTTCTTTTTGGAATATATTCCCCATTTTACAGGCACACCAGAATGACTTGCCCAAGGCCCTGCAACTATTAATCAGTAAAGCTGGGAGAGGAATCCAGGTCTTCTAATTCCAGTTCCAAAGATTTTCCTACTATATTCCCCCCCCCCATTTCTGAAAAGTATTCAAAACACAATTTAGTTTAATTTATGTTAATTTGAAAAATAAATATATTCCATTTAGATCTTTGAGAAGAGTTGCTGTGAAATTAAATAAAATATTTGAACTGCCTCAAATCTTTTGTGGGATAGAGTAGGATAGAAACGCATTTCCAAAGACGACGGGAATCCTTGGTTTAAATAATTACACCTAAAAAACCACCACAACTAAGCAACCCCTCAGCATCAAGTTTCTGGGTTTTGCCACAGACAACTGAGTTTCCCTCAAATTTTTCCACTCTGAATACAAAAGAGGATTAACTGAATCACTATGACAAAGTTCCTCTTAGAATTCTGGGGAAGACTGCAACTGTAGGCATACAACATATTGGTAACAGAACTAAGGCTTTATCCACAAAGCACCAAGCGGCCACCCACTCTCATGGACTCATGATAGTAACACATTATAATTTAATGACAACAATAACAAAAAAAATCTGCTGTTCTGAAATTAACACAACCACAAACTTACTTCCCCAATGACGATCATCTGCTGACTTTAGTGCCACACTCCTCTAATTTTCAGCCTGTCCTGTGCACATAAGCAGGTGGGAGGTTCTGTATCTCTATGTTGCCTAAGGAAGTCAAGCACAGCATCAGATAGGGACTTTGCTAGATGTCCATTCAGGCCCCATGCAGCCCTGGTAAGCCATGATTCAAAAGTGCGTTTTGGCTATGCCAGGCTACAAATCATATGAGTCTATGGAGGAAGTCTGATTGATAACAAAATGCATAGATTTTATGCCAGGGCTGCTACTTTGAATCACACAGCTAGAGAAGTTTGCTTACGGCACTTCCATGCACCAGTTTAACAACAGGCACCCAAGCACTTTAATCTACCATCTTAAGAACAAAAGACAAGGAAGGGAGAGCAACCCAACTAGGGAGAAACAGGGGTGATGGTGAAAGACAGGCTAAAAGCATATTCAAGGTTTAAAGTAATCTAGAAATGGGAAACCAGGCCATTAAATAATAAACATTAGATGAACAATGACAAACATTTGATTGAGAAAAATGTTCATAAATATCAAATAATATGATACCTCAATTAGCATAATTAAAATATATTCCCAGTAGAGAAGTGGTAAGGGAAGTCATCGGCTCTCCTGGGAAAGCATGCAGAGGAGTGGGATGGAGGAAAAGAAAAAGAGGAAAGATACGAACAATTACACTGCATCTGTTTCTTACATATCAGCGGGGGGCACTCTTCCCTAAATGAGTTGAACAGTCAGTGACATGGAAGATGAGGGCTCGTTAGGCAGCCTGCAGACGGCACCTGAAATGGTTTGTCAAACACTCGTGCCTCTGAAAATCAACAAGGAACCAGGAGGTGATGCTTCATTTTACAGGAGGAAAAGCAAAAGAAATCTAGACTCAAAGACAGGGCAACCAGGCTATATAATATGAACCCAGTGAGTTCATTCTGCTCAGCTCTGCCTAAGAACCACAAAGGAGCAGAATGCCAGAGCAGGAAATAAAAATAAAGATAGCAACAAGGAAAGAAGAGACACTTTTATTGAGTGCCTACTATGTGCCAATACTGTGTATCACCTCTTTTTCCTTCACAGCAAAAAAAAAAAAAACCACAGTTGCCATCTAGTCAATTCCAATTCAAAAGATAGTTATTGTTTCCACTTCTAGAGATATGAAAGCTAAGGTTCACAAAGGATTATTTGCTCAAAGTCCTACAGCATTAGATTCAAATGTAGACACGTCCAACTTCACAGCCAGGCCTCTTAAACATAGCAAGACTGTTTTCCAGAAGATACAAAATATTAAGGCTAATGCCAATCAATAAAAGAGTCTGAGAAGGAGTTTTCAGACATTAGTAAAGACAATAACTGGAGACCTTTGACTTAATTAAGAGCTGACTGCGGATTCAGCTTATGCTTCTCAAATGTCAAGGTGCTTGGAAGAGCCACAACTCAACCAGAAAAGAAGAAAAAATATTTAAGCCTTTATGGCCAAATGGTTGTGTGCTTCCCTTCTCTGCAGTAGAAACCATCCTGATGCCCTAGTCTAAATACACTTGGGTAGTTCCTCCACATGCTTACCAAGTGTGCCTGCTTACAAGGAGAACGCTGTTGGTGAAGAAAGACCCAGAGTCCTTCCAGCCAGTTTCTCAAACGTATGAATTTCCTGCTAGAGGACCTTGGGGCTTTCCCCTTTGGCTAGAAATGGCAGAAAGTGAGTAATACCTTTAACAAGATAATTCTTAAAGTCTCTTTTGATCCTCAGATTTTATACTTCAGCATTCAGTCAGGAAAGGGACTTTTATTCACCGAGTATTAAATGAGTTCCTACTACGTACCGAGTAAAAGTTTCATTTCACTCATTTGCCTATATTCAGTCTCAGAGAAATCCATAGGCTCTCTCAGGTCATCTTACCCAGCTCCTACACTGAGAGTAAGCCCACCCTTCAGCTCAAATCAACAGGCATCTTCCAAGATACCATGGAAGATACAGAGACTCCTGAGGCATGGCTCCTCTTTTCAAGGAGGCTTAAGATGAGGTGACATGTAAATGCAGGACCCCTTTGTTCATTTGTAAGAGAAGCCATAACAGCTCAGTTTTGGCCTTCTTCAGCATTTCCACTTTCAGGACCTTCCACTACCTAGACCTTCCTGGCATTCCAGGACAACAAAGAGAAGAACAAAGTGATCCTGGCTCATGGACTCTTCGGAATCCTTATTGGGTTCCTGAGCCTCTTCAGCATTATAGCAGCAGGTCATGTGAATCCTCCTGCCTGGTTCTAAGGGGCGTATGTATCAAAGGTTTACAGAAATTAACCTCCCTCTCCAACCCCACCATACCACGACAATAAGATTTTTTTTTTTTTTTTTCATAATCCTCACTCAGCATCAGCATCATATTCCTAGGGTATGTTTTTCAGGAGGAATGCAAGGAACATTGAGAGCCCTTAAGCTTTCATTGCAGAGCTGTCTGCCCTCTGTGATATCATCTAGTGACCTTAGCTTCTTTTGGGGGGCTTTGGCATCTTGTGATGAATTACACCCATAAAAGACCCATGGGAAAGTCCTAGGCAAAACCAAGGCATTAATAGCACTATGATTTCAGATGTATCATTTGAATCTCTGTGTCCTCCTCAATATCCAGCATCACTGGGTTAGACAATCACCAGAATTACATAAATTCTCCTTAACAAAGATCAGCAAATCCAGGGATCTGGGCAGTGGTGTTACAAATATTTCCAGGTAAAAGAATGCAGCTCATCATTAGGTGGCCCTATCAACAGATAGAAAATAAAGGATTCTGGACTGCCAGAGCAATAGCTAACCTGGAGAAGAAGATGGAAACAAATGGGCAGATTTGAGTTCAGATCCTACCCCTTGAAGCCCAGTATATTCTCCTCCAATTCCCATCTGGGATCCGCTTTTGTAAGTCTCCCTCAAGAACCAGCCCAACTGGAGGCTCAAAGTCCTCCACCCGCCCAGACCCTGATCAGAAAGTAATTCAGCAACTTCAGCTGTATGAGGACATTTCTTGACTTCAGCTAAAGAGGGTTCCTCCTGTGTTTCTTATCCCCATGACTAGGTAGTGCCCCCTCCCTTTATGGAGAGGCCTATCATTCTCTGTGTTCCACCTGTGATGAGCTTTCTCAGTGATGGTCCAGAGTCATCTCTAAAACACAGCCTCTCCCTGAGAGATCAACACAGGGGACTATGTAGTGCTTGCACTGTTTAATAAGCCCCAGCCTCCTGTTATTCTTTCTTACAAAATCTATTTTTTTTCTTCATGATATTTATCACAGTTTGTAATTACATGCGATATATTTGTGGTTTATTGATAAATGCCTGTCTCCTCACTAGACTGTTATTTTATTAACCACTGTATACCCAGCAGTTGGCATGGGCTTGGCTTGAGCAGGCAGTAGGAAGCAAGCAGGAGGGTAGACACTGCACACAAGCAGTAAGTAACCTTTAACATATGACACTACCCGCTAGTCGAAGTAATAGTAAAAATGACAACATATTTCCACACAAAGTCTTATACACGGACATTCACTGCAGTTTTATCATAATAGCCCCAAACTGAAAATGACTCTAATGTCTATCAACAGGTGAAGGATAAACAAACTGTGGTATATTTGTGAAATGGAATGGAATAGTAGTCAGCAATAAAAAAGAATGGATTAGTGATACATATAACGACATTGATAAATCTTACAGACATTATGCTAAGTGAAAGAAGTCACACACAAAAGAACACACACTGTATAATTCCACTTGCTAGACAACAGATGACATAAAACTCACCTGTGGTGATACAAAACAAATCATCATTTGCCTGGGGCAAGGTGCTAGGAGGGGAGGCAAGGGGAAGAGGTTGACTGAAAAGAGACATTAAGAGAACTTTCTGGGGTGATGGAAATATTCTGTATCTTATTAGGGCAGTGGTTACACAAGTCAATGACCTGTTCACTCACATGCATAAATTTTATTGTATGCAAATTATTCCTCAATAAAGATGATTTTTTTTAATGTACTCATTCTTTCAACTTTGTACAACATTCTTTCAGAGCTTGAAACAAGTTTCTTAGGGGGATGGAGGTAGACAAAATAACTGTGCTATATTCAAAACCACCCCTCCATCCTGGCATTTGACTAACAGCAGGTGGATGCCTATCCTCAGGCACTTCACCTAGTTCACTCCTGAGAACTTGAGGACTGAGGGCCTCCTCTTCTCCCCTGGGAGGTAGTAGCCAGTCCCTAGCACCTCTAGTGACCATTTCTTTCAAGAGACCTGTCAAGCTCTTATTCATATAGACCCCCCATGCCAGACCAGAATAACTCAGTTGATCACTCAGTCTAGGAATCATCTGGGAAAACTGCATTATATGCCCAAAACCTCTACCTATGAAATTGACTACTCTTGTACTTACTTAGTGAATATTGTTGAGGACACCGTTAACTACCTCACCCTGCCTTGGTATGAAGAAACGAAAGAATTTTGTCTCTGGTCTTAATCCCAGGATTGACTGTGCTAAATTATTTTGCACTTATGGATCCTATGATTACTCTTTTGTTAGCTGCTCAGAAGATAAATATGTGCCCTACCTCTAGCAGGTGTGCAAGTTTGATCCATTAACCAGACCCAGATTTCAACTTATTTTCCCTATGCTCAAAGTTCCCTAATTATTTTTTAAAAACTTTCTTGTAGTGTTTATTTTTAAAAGTCACCCTGATCCTTTATGGGACAAATGAGTATGTTGGTAGTTTTTACATACGCTTTAAATAGGAATAGAACAGTGAAGATGAGATCGTACCGGAGGAGATCTTCTCATTCTTTTATTGTCTGTTTTTGCTTTGTTTTGGCTCATTTGCTGACTGTCAAGTCTTGACTAAATTCCTTCCTCTCTCTGGGCCCCAGTTTCTTCATCTGTAAAATGAATGAGCTGGATTAGATCATTCCCCAAAACCAAAAACCAGTTGCTATGGAGTCCATTCGGACTCATGGCAACCCCATGTGTGCCAGAATAGAACAGTGCTTCATAAGGTTTTCAAGACTGTGATCTTTTAGAAGCAGATTGTCAGGCCTTTCTTCTGAAGTGCCTCTGTGTGGGTTCAAACCACCAACCTTTCAGTTAGCAGCCAAATATGCTAACCATTTGCACCACTCAGGGAATCTTCATTCCCATTGTTGTTGGTGTTGTTAGGTGCCATGAGTCAAGGTGCCATCGAGTCACTTATGACTCACAGAGGCCCTATGTACAACAGAACAAAAAAATGCCCAGTGCTGTGCCATCCTCACAATTCCAATGTTTGAGCCCACTATTGCAACCACTGTGTCAATTCATCTCGTTGACAATCTTCCTCTTTTTTGCTGAGCCTCTACTTTACCAAACACAATGTCCTTCTCCAGGGACTAGCCCCTCCTGATAACATGTCCAAAGTACATGAGACAAAGTCTTGCCGTCCTCCCTTCAAAGGAGCATTTTGGCTATATTTCTTCCAAGACAGACTTGTTCATTCTTCTGGCAATACGTGGTATATTCAATACTCTAGGCCAACACCATAATTCAAATGAATCAATTCTTCTTCAGTCTTCCTTATTCATTGTCCAGATTTCACATGCATATGAGACAAATGAAAACATCATGGCTTTGGTCAGGTGCACCATAGTCCTCTAAGTGACATCTTTGCTTTTTAACACTTTAAAGAGATCTTTTGCAACAGATTTGCCCAATGCAATACATCATTTTATTTCTTACTGCTGCTTCCATAGTTGTTGATTGTAGATCCAAGTAAAAGGGAATCCTTGACAACTTCAATATTTTCTGCATTTATCATGATGTTGCTTATTGGTCCAACTGTGAGGATACTTCTTTTCTTTGTATTGATGTGTAATTCATACTGAAGGCTATGGTCTTTAATCTTCATCAGCAGGTGCTTCAAGTGTTCTTTGAGGAGGCAAGGTTGTATCATCTGCATATTATAGGTTGTTAATGAGTCTTCCTCCTCCCTGCTGCCACATTCTTCTTGGATTATTTGTTCAGCATACAGACTGAATAAGTATGGTGAAAGGAAACAGACCTAGTGCAAACCTTACCTGATTAAAATAATGCAGTATCCCCTTTCTCTGTTCAAACAACTGCCTCTTGATCTATGCACAGGTTCCTCAAAAGCACAGTTAAGTGTTCTGGAATTCCCATTCCTTACAATGTTATCCATATTTATTATGATCCACACAGTCAAATGTCTTTGCGTAGTCAATAAAACACAGGTAAACCTCTTTCTGGTAATTTTTGCTTTCAGCCAAGATCCATCCACATCCTCTTCTGAGTCTGGCTTGAATTTCTGGGAGTTCCTTGTCAAAGTACTGCTGCAACCATTTTTGAATTATCTTCACAAAATTTTACATGCACGTGATATTAACGATATTGTTCTATCATGTCTGAATTCTGTTGCATCACCTTCCTTTGAAATGAGTACAAATATGGATCTCTTCCAGTCAATTGGCCAGGTAGCTATCTTCCAATTTTCTTGGGATAGATGAAACACGTCAATTGGTATTCTATCAATTCCCGGAGCCTTGTTTTTCACCAATACCTTCAGTGCAGCTTGGACTTCTTCCTTCAGTAATGTCAGTTCTTGATCATATGCTACGTCCTGAAACAGTTGAATGTAGACCAACTCTTTGTAGCACATTGACTTCGTATATTCCTTCCATTTTCTTTTGATGCTTCCCGCGTCATTCAATATTTTGCCCATAGAATCCTTCAAAATTGTAACTCAAGGCTTTAATTTTCTCTTCAGTTCTTTCAGCTTGAGAAATGTTGAGCGTGTTCTTCCCTTTTGATTTTCTAACTCCAGGTTTTTGCACGTTTTGTTATAATACTTTGCCTACTTGAGCCGTCCTTTCAAATCTTCCTTTTAGCTTTTTCACCTCATCATTTCTTCCATTTACTTTAGCTACTCTACATTCGAGAACAAGTTTCAGAGTCTCTTCTGGCATCCATTTTAGTCTTTTCTTTCTTTTCTGTCTTTTTAATAACCTTTTGCTTTCTTCCTATATGATATCCTTAATGTCATCCCACAACTTGTATAGTCTTTGGTCATTAGTGTTCAATGCATCAAATCTATTCTTGAGATGGTCTCTAAATTCAGGCGGGACATACTCAAGGTCATACTTTGGCTCTCATGAACTTATTCTAATTTTCTTCAGCTTCAACTTGAACTTAAATATAAACAATTGATGGTCTGTTCCTCAGTTAGCCCCTGGCCTTATTCTGATTGATGATATTGAGGTTCTCCGTGGACTCTTTCCACAGGTGTAGTGATTTGATTCCTGTGTATTCCATCTGGTGAGGTCCACGTGGATAGCTGCCATTGATGTTGTCGAAAAAAAAGGTATTTCCAATGAATAGGTCATTGGTCTTGCAAAAGTCTATCATGCAATCTCCGTCACTGTTTCTATCGCCAAGCCATATTTTGCAATTACTGATCTTTCTTCTTTGTTTCCAACTTTCACATTACAATCACCAGTAATTTTCAATGCATCTTGACTGCATTTTTTATCGATTTCAGACTGCAGAAGTTGGTAAAAATCTTCGATTTCCTTATCGTTGGCATCAGTGATTGGTGCATAAATTTCAATAATAATCATATTAACTGGCCTTCCTTGTACACCTAAGGATATTATCCTATCACAAACAGTGTGCTTCAGGATAGATCTTGAAATGTTCTTTTATGGTGAATGCGACACCGTTCCTCTTTAATTTGTCATTCCTAGCATAGTAGATCATATGATTGTCTGATTCAAAATGGCCAATCCCAGTCCATTTCAGCTCACTAATTCCTAGGATTTTCAACTGTTCCATTTCTTTTTTGACAACTTCCAATTTTCCTAGATTCATACTTCGTAGATTCCACGTTCCAATTATTAATGAACGTTTGCAGCCATTTCTTCTTATTCTCAATTGTGCCACATCAGCAAATGAAGCTCCTAAAAGCTTTACTCCTTCCACATCATTAAGGTCTACTCTACTTTGAGGAGGAGCTCTCCCTCAGAGGTATTTTGAGTGTCTCCCAACCTGAGGGGCTCATCTTCCGACACTGTATCAGACAATGTTGTGCCACTATGTATAGGGTTTTCACTGGTCAATTTTTTCAGAAAGTAGATTGCCAGTTCCTTCTTCCTAGTCTGTCTTAGTCTGGAAGTTCCACTGAAAACTGTCCACCAAGGGTGATCCTGCTGGTATTTGAAATAAAAGTGTCATAGCTTTCAGCATCACAGCAACACACAACCCACCACAGCACAACAAACTGACAGATGAGTGGTGGCTGTAGCCATTAGCCCAGCTTATGCTGCAGTGAAGGTATATGGAAAGCTCAAACTCTTTCAGTAATACTTACTCTTTATCAGATATTATTAGTCACATTTTGGTTTTTTTTTTTTAATAGATGAACAAACTGAGTTTTAGAGAGATCAAATGATTTACCTAAAAGTCCACAATAAATTACAGAAAAGAAGGACCCAGTCTGCTGACTTCAGATCCAGGACTCTTTTCACCAAATATCCTGCCTCTTATGATTGGCTCAATTTTTCCCCTTCCTGGGCAAATGTCTCCCTTCTATGCCCATTTCCATTCTTACTTCTTTAATTCCAGCTGCTGAACAGTTTTATATGGCTCTATGAACACACATTTCAGATGGCTAAGTCAGGTGAAATTATTAATATCACAGATGTCAGAAGGAAGAATGGCAAACAATCCTAGTAGGCTGAAATGCAGAAAAGAAGTCAATATACTGAAAATTTGAAGGCTAAATATAAAGACTTGAACACATGATTTTAAAAATTAAACATACCAGTGTATAATAATAGGGAAGTCATAATGAGCTACTTACAAGTCCCACTGTGGGCTATGCTGCCTGATGTCTCAATGTTTCATGCTGCTCCCCTTGCCAGAATTCCCTTCCTCCCTAGTATACTCACTCAATGAGGGCCTGCTATACATCCTATACACTCTAGCTCAATTATTTTCCCCTCTTAGAAGCCTTAATAGGCAGAATCTTCAAATCCTTCTTTTCTGTCACAGCCACACCTAGAACATACTTTTATTGATGCACTAACCTCACAGTATTATAACTGTGTGGTATATGTCTGTCTCTTCCATGGAAGCCATAAGTAAATTATAGCAACAATCCTGTGTGCATGGTAATTACTTGCTTATATGTCTGTGGGCTTTTGCAGAACAGGGTCTAAGTTTTATTCATCCTGTATCCCTAGCCAGCACTAGATAAAATATGTAAGCTTCTATGTCAGGCAATGTTCTAGCAAAAAAGACAGACAAAGTTCCTATTCTTTTGGTTCTTATATTCTAGTGGAGGGAGATAGATTATACAGGTCAAGGCAAAAATGAATTAATACAAAAATTTCAGACAGTGGTAAGTGCTATGAAAAAGTAAACAGGGTGTGAAAGGACTTTCAAGGCTTCTGTTAGCCAGGTCAAGGAAAGCCTTTGAAAAGGGGTGACTTTAAAGCTAAGGCTTGAATGATGCCTAGGAGCCGGCCCTGGGAGGATCTGGGGCAAAACCATTTCAGTCTGAGGGGCAGCAGTGCCAAATACTCACAGAAGCAGGAAGAAGCATGGCACTTTCAAGAGACAGGATCAAACTGTTTATCAGGCTTAAGATCATACCTCAATCCTCCATGAGGGCAGGGATAGAAGAAAGGGGAATAAGGCGTAATTAAGGTTTCTTGAATGCCTTCCAGATCCCTGAAACGTTACAGGTGGTCTCATATAATCCTCACAACCATAGTGCTAACTATCTTCATTTCACAGTTGAGGAAACTGAGGCCCAGAGAGCAGGTTTGGCAGAAACCAGGTAACACTGACCGCCACCCCAGCTCTCACAATCACTTCACACTGTCACAGTAGAAAACTTGAGAAAAGAACATAGCAAAAACTCATTCTAATGCCAGATAAAAAGCTGTAACTGTCACACAGATGTGCAGATCAAAACCTGTTGGTTTTTCAGGACATGAACAAGCAGAGCCCATCTTTCCTGTTTCTGGCCGTCTGTTGGTGCCACAGCATACCATGGGTACCCAGAGAAGCCCTTCAAATACATATTCTGAGCATTATGATAAAAATCCAGTTTGAAAAGAAAACTGGTTGTGAAAACTGAGCTGTAGATAATTCCCTAAGCTCTTTCTCCCTAATTATAGTGCATACAGCCAGCCAGAGAAACAAAGAGTTAGGCCCTCTGTTGATCCTCCCACGTCTCATCTGAAGTCTAGGTATTTATTTTAATTCAGGACATGCTTCTTTTTAAAGGAAAATCAAAGAGTCCCTGAAGAGATTCTCCTGCTAAGATTTCAATCTCCATTTCCTCCGAAATGGATGTCAAAGGCAAAAACCCCAGGATCCTTGTGACAGTCCACTTTGGGTTTCTAATTTTGACAAGGAAACCATAATCTGGTGGTCTAACCTCTGATGAAGAATGCAAGAAAGAATGAGAATCAAATTGATGAATCGATCAAAAAAGAGGCCTGAGCAAAACAACATTCAGGGAAATAAAATCTCCTGAGGCTGTAAGCTTATAGAAGCAGCTGGTGAAGACCACCAAAGACAAGAGAGTGAGAGAGGGCTTCCAGGGAGAGAAAGCAGAGTGGCTTCTCCGGGACAATGGAGCAGAAATTAGCAATCCAATGAACCAGCACAATGGGACCCTTCCCAAGCAGAGAAGGAGGCCCCTCTCTCTGGCCCCTTCTTAAGGTCCATTTGTATCTCTCTAAGCCTCCCCAGCCTCCCCACAAAATAGGTTGGTTCCCTACGTATTCTCATTTTTTTTAATAGAAATGTATATATATATATATATATTTTTTTCTTCAGCTAAAAATAAATCACTACTCTGCTTGGTATTTGGACAGAATATGGCCCTGACATCTAAACACACATTTGTTGTCAGAACTTTGCTGTCTCCTTTTCCCTTTCTTTTAATAAAAGTTTGGATTCCACTGAGTGTTCTTCCACTCTTAAGCTCCAAACATTTCAAACAGCACAAAAGATATGACAAGATGAAAGAAAGTGTCCACAAATAGACAGCTAGACAACTAGTTAGCAGCTGTCTGCTTTTCTTCAGGGTTTTTTTTATTCCTTTCTGCAGGGGGGAAGAAGTTTATTTTTCATTCTTGAAGGAGGCTGACTGCTGACTCTTTCTCTCTCTGTCTCTCTCTGTCTCACTCTCTCTGTCATGCATTGGCCATTTTCCAAGCCTGTTTAGTGTTACAGGGAGAAAAACACTTATGATGCCATGTGTAATCCTGACCTTTAGAACTCATTGTCCTTCTGGAGTAATGTGTGGAGTGCTGACGCCTTTAAGTGGAATTGCTCATTCTCCATCCTTTATAGTCCAGTGTTTGTGATTTAATGAGGTTTTGGTGTTCCATCAAGTAAGGGCACTTCTTTAACAAAAGGAGCCCAGAACACACGTTTTGATTTAAAAACCTGCCCGGGATTTAGGGAGCTGGTTTAAATCTATTTTAGACCTGGATCAATCGAGGTTTGAAGTTATTCCTTTTCTCCCTGACAGGTCTGGCAAGGGCGTTATTCTTTAATTCTTGATTTTAATAGCAGCTGTGTTGCAAATTTCTCCTCTCTTTTCTCGCTTCTCATTGCCGAAACCTACCTTAAGCTCATGAGATGAAGGTCCTGCAGCATAAAAGCCAAAACTTTGGAGCACAGCTGAGAACACCTCCTCAGCGCTAATCAGATCCTTTCTCAGATCTCAGGTTGATATTGCTGGAGGGGAAAAGAGGCAACAAGAGCTTCCCTGTGAGTGTTAATTTAGGGCTAGAAGTGTGTGCCTCTGCTCACACTTTTCTGTGAAACACTAGATCACTACTCCCTCCTGCCTGTTAGACATCGCCACCCAGTAAACACATTGCCTTCAAGTGGATTTTGACTCTTAGCAACCCTATAGGACAGAGTAGAACTGCTCCATAGGGTTTCCAAGGAGTGACTGGTGTATTCGAACTGCTGACCTTTTGGTTAGCAACTGAGCTCTTAACCACTGCACCACCAGGGCTCCAGACATCACCAGAGAAAGGGGGAGGGAGAATTGACATAAGTAGAAATGGATTTGATACGGTGATGGATAAGATAGGGAAAAGTCCAGGCCAATCCTCTTGTTCCCGGAGAAATGGAGAATATTGATGCTCATGAAAAAGGGAAATCCTGGACAAGGGGCAGGTTTTGGGTGTGGGTAGTGAATCCAGTCTGGCCAGATTAGAGGGCCCTGAGACATCACCACAGCTCACCCCCCATAAATGTTCCCTGACCCTAGCTTTGGTTAATGGTTCCACCTCTGTTCCCCTGCACATCACACAAACGCCTGCATCACTGTCCATAGCTGTTAGCTACCTAATAGCCATATTCCTCGCTGCTGTTCCTCTGTATTGTAGCCAGACCGGGAGCAACTTGAGAGATGCTTATGCATCTGTCTCCCCATGGCCTAGCCTAGAGCTTGGCATCAATACATACTTGATGGGTGGATTAACTAATTAAACACCTAGCTAAGAAACAAATCAGAGATTTCAGTCATTTATGGAGCGGGTAGAGGTAGTGAGGTCCTCTTCATGAAAGCTCACTTGGGGCAGCTTGTCTGTCTAGGGCTGCCTGTAAATAGCACACGGGCACGGTTTGCAAGCTACTATGGATGGGAAAGCATCCTGTCCCTGCCGGACATACACCTCTTAAGCAGAGACTCCTCAGTGACAGGGTTAACCCTTCCATATCATGGGGTGGCAGTATGGGGACAGCAAACAAACCTTGGACTAAAGTCCGAAGGCCTGAATCCTCTGCCATTTACTCACTTTTTTGCAGCAAAGTAGAAGTCATAAAACCTCTCTGAGCTTTCATATGTTAAACAGGAAAATATTACCCATCACAGGCTGGGTATGAGGATGGCATCACACATAAAAGTACATTGCAAATTAAGGGTGATGCAAGCTATTATCTTTATTTTACTTTTTCAAGGGCTTATTCTTTGGTCAGCTTAGCAAATATCCCTGAATTTTTTTTAAAGTCCGCCCCCTGGAGATGTTCTCCTATTAAAATCTTGAGAACATATTTATAAGCATGTAGGATTCAGGATCTGTACGATACAAAGAGTATTGTGCAGTAGTAATCAGTGTGACTTTTCTTCAAGTCTGCTGTCATGGAATTTCTTCACTGTTATTCCAAGAACATCCCCCTCCATACATGTCCAGACAACTAGAATTGAGTCACCTATTGCTTGGGGGTAAAGAGGATACTGAGGAACCAGAAAACCAAGAGGGTATATTCTCAAATATTAAGTTCAAAAGCCATTGGTCTAGGTGTAAGGTGGAAAGATACAGAGAATATTCCATAGCGTTTTTTGTTTTATTTCCTGCCACCCAACTAGATAAAAGACTCCATGGGCTGAGAGAAAGGAAGAAGAGGAACCATGTGGACAGAAGCTGAGTGAGGTGGAGAAACTGCAGGCATCTGCCAAAGCTGGCACCATCCATCATCATCATCAGCCCAGGGACCTGAATGTAACCCTTGTTCATTCATTGTTGTCTGATGAGGACTACCAATAAATAGCAACCAGCACATAACCCTTGAGTTACCCAGAGAAGAGATGTTCATCTCATCTCTGCCCCAAGAGTTTGCCCAGCCCCTCATCCAACTCTCTCCAGATTAAAGAAGCCTTATTCAATGGTCCTGGGCACATGTAGGGACACATACACACACACACACACACACACACACACACACGCTAAATAAAGACTAGATCCCTGGACATATAGGGGCAGATTAGGAAGGAGGGCTGAGATCAGATGGAACTAGCATAAGATCTCCCACCAAGCTGGTTCACTGGGACACACACAGACAGAGGACTCCATCCCTTCCCCTTAAAAAACAAACAAACCAATCAGTTGCAGTCAAGTTGACTCCAACTCATGGTGATCCCATGTATGTCAGAGTAGAACTACGTTCCACTGGGTTTTCAACGGCTTATTTTTCAGAAATGGATTGCAGGTCTTCCTTCCCAAGCAACCCTGGGTGGACTCAAACCTACAATCTTTCTGTTAGCAACTGAATGCATTAACCATTTGCACCACCCACAGACTCCTTTCCCCTTACATATGTGTAAAGCTCCTCTCAGTCTTCACATAGCACATCAGAAACTAAACTACTGATAAATCGGAGGTAAATTTTAGAGGGAGAAAAAAAAACTTGGCCTCTTAACAAATACAATAGAATATTTACTCTGGAGAACTGACTTAGAATAAAATCAAGGTCTTACCCAAAAAAGTTATTGTAATAAAATTTCTGAGTTATTAAAAAAAAAAAACCTGTAGTCAACACCAACTCATGGTGACTCCATATGTGTCAGAGTAGAACTGCACTTCACTGGGTTTTCAATGGCTATGATCTACAAACATAGTTCCCCAGGCTTTTCTTCCAAGTGCCACTGGGTGGATTGGAACCATCAACTTGTCAGTTAGTAGCCAAGTACAGGCTGTTTGTGCCACCCAGGGATCTATTTTTCTCAAAATTGCTCGATACATGTTGCTGAGATCAAGGTGCATTTATGGAGCCAGATGAGCCTGGGTGTGGAATGGTTAAACACTAACAACCACTGAGTTGGTGAGGGAGAAAGGGATGTTGGATGGTGTTACACAGAAAGTATCTGAGCATTCCTGTTTAGGCTCTATAAAACCAAAACCACTGCCGTCGAGTTGATTCTGACTCACAGAGACCCTATAGGACAGAGTAGAACTGCCCCATGGAGTTTCCAAGGAGTGCCTGGTGGAGCTGAACTGCCAACCTCTTGGTTAGCAGCCGTAGCACTTAACCACTACACCACCAGGGTTTCCTAGGCGTATAAGGATCTGCTTTTTATTCAGACCGATCTTTCTGGCAAGAAGGAAGCAGGATTAAACCCTCTCACATCTCTGCAGTAAGGGCAGAGCACAAAGATGGCTGACCAAAGCCTGGAGCGTGAAGGTGAGAAAACGGCAGACGGGGCAGAATAAATGAACAACCTAATTCTAAGGGAGTGGGAGAAATTCAGGGCACTCACAGCAATTCATGTTGGAGAGAACAAACTTCCCTCATGCACTCACACATCCATTCAACCATCAATTTTAAGCACCCATTGTGCTCTGGGCATACTGCACTGTGGAAACAGAAGTCAACAGGATCAGCAGAGCTGCTGCCCTCAGGGAGGTTACTATCGACTACAGGAGAGAAATAATTACCTAAACAACTGCAATACAGTGTAATAAGTGCTATGACGGGGTAGAATGGTTCCCTGCTGTACCTCCTACTATGGAAACACCCTGAAGGAGAACCTGACATAGAGGTTGAGGGTAGCAGTTAAGGAGCTTACTGCTCAAGTACCTCTTAACCTGGTGCCTAAAGAATGACTAAAAGTTTTCCAGGTAAACAGGATGTGATGAGTGAACCACGCAGTTGGAACAGAGTTCCATACTAGTGGCCTAAAAGAAGGGGTAAATCCACAGATAGTTTCTGTCTGGTCCACAGACAAAATATATTTGCTTTTGGTTTCATTTTTCTTATTTTGAATTACTGGCCAAAAGTGAAGGTTTTCATGTTAAAATTCAGATTTCTGGTTTCTCTTGAAAACTTAGAACATCTGGCAGACCTGGGTCCATAATTCTCACCTGGTACCAACTGACTGGAATTGAGTAGTGACTGCCCCCTTTAGACAGGGCCTGATTTGCTCCAGTCTCCACCATGCCTTCTTCTGCCCCTAGCAATGAGGTCTAGCTCAGTTGCGATATATCACCAAGCTTGTGCAGTTGTCTTTCTAATAGGAGAGTTCAAGGAAAGCAAAACCTTCCTTATATTCATGGTTCTACCAAAAGTCAGTGTATTAGAGTTCTCCAGAAAAACAAAACCAAGGTAGCAAGAGAGTGAGCAAGTGAGAGAAAGAGAGAGACTGATTTATTTATTTTAAGGAATTGGCTCATGTATAGTGGGGACTGATAAATCCAAAATCCATAGTCAGGTGACAGGCTCGAAATTCCAGCTGTGTTGTGCTGGGTGAAAACTCCAGCAGTATATCTATGTTATATTCTTGAGGTAGAATCCTTCTCCTCTCGGAAATCTCAGTTTTTGCTCTTAAGGCCTTCAACTGATTGCCCACATTATCAGGGGTAATTTCTTTACTTAGAGTTGACTGATTATAAATGTTAGCCACATAAACGAAGTACCTTCACAGCAACATCTAGGCTAGTGTTTGACCAAACAACTGAGCACCATAGCCTAGCTAAGTTGGCACATAAAATTAACCATCATAGTAAGACAAACCAAAGAAGCCCATGTTTCACCCAACTCTCTGCTCTTATTTGCATTACTGGCTCAGCCCCTGTATGACTTTGAGTGTTGAGGCTCTGGTCTAGGCCTGCCTGAGGGTAGGAATGTTTTGTTTTGTTTTTTACCTTTATGGGTTCAGCACCTGACACCCTGGCTGGCACCTAATAAAATAGAAATAAATGGTTTTTGAAGGAATGAAAACAGTTTGCAATAGCTAGAGAATAAGAAAGAGCACACCCTATTGAGGGAACTGGAAAAAAAGATAGATGAGTATAAGGGAGCAAAAGGAAGCCTGACATAGAGTAGAGGGGAGGGCAGGGGCCAGATCAGATCAGGAAGGCCTGGCCAGGTTTTCTAGAGTTTAGACATTGTCCTAAGGGCAACGGGAAGTTTTGGAGGGTTTTAAGAAGGGAAGTGGATTTGACTAGATTTAGGTTTCAAAAGACCTCTTTCAGCAGCATTGTAAAAAAACACACTGGAGAAGAACACATTAGAAGCTGGTCTAGGAAGGCATCCCAATGGTCAAGATCATAACCGGTAAAGGTCTGACTGGGCAGTGTTGGTGGAGATGATGGATAAAGAGTTGCTAGGTGGCAGAATTGCCAGGACTCAGTGACTGCTTGAGGGTAGAGAGGGGTGGGAGAGGGTCAGACTTAGGTTCCGTACTGGGAACAAATAAGGCTCCAGGGGATCAGCTGAGTCTTGATGAATCCACCTTCCCTGGTAGTCTTTTGTTTAACAACCCCTTCCCTTTCTGGAGGCTCAGCTACTTTTTCAGGCGCTCAGTTAAATTTAAATTCTAGATAAACAACAAATATTTTTTAGTGTAAGTATGAAATATTGGGACAACCTGCATTTTTATTTGCTACATCTGGCAACCCTAGTTTCAGCCCACTCCTTCTTCAATTAGGAGTTTCTACCTTTAACCACCCCCAGCTCCCGTGAGTGTGGGATTTATAGAGGCATTATCATACCACAGGGTCAGAGTCAGCAACCACTGTTCTAGAGTGCCCTTCTATGGCAAATCAACAGAGTAGTTTAGAAAAACACTTTTTTCTGTAATGTATACATAATATTAGAAAATATTCTTGTGCCCCATCAAGTTTTGGTGTAAAGAAATGGTCACCACACTCCCCCAGAGTAGTTCCTGAAGGAACCCAGTGACTGGCCTTAAAGCAGACACAATGAACCAAAATCAGAAACACAGATGGGGAAAGGTGAAGAGAGAAGAAAAGGAAAAGAAGAGGGAAGGAGCGGAACAAAGAAAACCACATCTACTATGGGTAAGGAAGAAGACTGAAAGGTCCTCAGACCAGACCCGTTGCCATCGAGTCAATTTCTACTCATAGTGACCCCATAGGACAGAGCAGAACTGCCCCATAGGGTTTCCAAGGAATGGCTGGTGGATTTGAACTGCCGACCTTTTGGTTTGTAGCCAAACTCTTAATCACTGCACAACCAGGGCTCCTAAAGGTCCTCAGGGAGTCTTAACTTGGGCACACACATTCTGACTCTTAGCAACCCTCTAGGGCAGAGCAGAACTGCCCCATAGAGTTTCCAAGGAGCGGCTGGTGGATTCAAACTGCTGACTTTTGATTTGCAGCCAAGATCTTAACCACTGCACCACCATGGCCCTCGAAGGTCCTCAGGGTGTCTTAATTTGTGCACACACACGAGTAATGGAATTATGAGTAACATTTTATTCCTTAATCTTCGTACTTTCCAAAAGTACTACACGAGTATGTGCTTTCATAATCAGATTTAAAAAAATAATAACAAAAGTTATTCTCAAAAAGAAAAGTAGGCAGGGTATTCAGTATTTTTGTTGCAAAAATTTTAGGACTCATCTGCAAACCTATGATAGCAGTTAGCACCATTTGAGTTTATGGGGCAGATGCATTTGCAGCAAAATTTGTGGAGGAGACAACATTGTCTGATGACTCTGCATAAGCAGTAATAAACCCAAAGCACTTGCATTTAGGAGCAGCACTTACTCACTAAGAAGCTACTCTTGTTAAAATGTCCAAAACCTTAGAGGAACCCTATCAATATCCTTTTAGCAGAACCTTCACAATCCAATGCCACCATGCACCCAAGATGTCGACCCAGAAGAGAAAAAGAGAAAACGATATGTTTTCCTTGTTACAACGCCAATTTGCATTTTTTTTAACCCACACATGAATTCCAATGGGTGCAAGCTATTCTCTCGAGGGAGGAGGGGGAAAAGAGGTAATCATGACGAATTATCCTTTTTCCAAGTTATCATCATCTTGCTCTGTCTCTGTCAAATCATTCCTCAAACACAGCAGTCTACAAGCCCTGCTCGCCCTACCCTACCCCCCTCCCCCTCATGCTATTTATACCTTTTGGATCAAACCAGCGTTTTTGCATATCTCAGCCATTGCAGGGGCTGCAATGATGAACTGCACTGTTTTCAGCTTTTTCCATCAGAGTTCCTCGTGGCCACGTCCCTGAATATCCTTAAGGGCAATGCGTTCCACAATCACTCCAATCTAAATCTGTCGATAATTATGATAGAGGGGGACAGGCTCCATTTCACACATGGCAGAATGGTTCATTTTTCAAGCCTACATGTTGCTTCCAAATTATCTGTGGTAGTAACACAACCTTGATCTGCAACTTTGCGAAGAAATGGACGGAGCTTCTTTTTTATTCCCCCCATGGAACTAATCACAATTCCTCCTAAGAAAAGACAGTGTTTTTCTTAAGCAATTTTCTTTCTTTCGCAGCTATTTGTTAAGTCTGGGGTTTCTTTTATTTAAGTGGATACTCCTAGGAAAAGAACTATAATATCCAAAGTGGTGGAGAAGTAAAGAGAGGTAAGAAAATAATGGAGGAAAAAGACCATGAAGAGTATTGTAATAAAAAAGAGATGAGACGAAGCTAGTTTGTTCTGTAAACCTTCATCTCAAGTACAATTTAAAAAAAAAAAAAAAACAGAGAGATAAGATGGATGAAAAGGATGAAGTTAAAGAGATGATGGTGTTTTATCTTGGAACAATCAGCTTAGCAGGACATTGGAACTGTTTCTTTCCAACTCTGTTTCTGGATGGAAACCAAGTTAGAGTTGCTGCGGAATTTTTAAGCTCCTCCATGATGGTTTACAAGCTTACCTTACCACAGTCTCATTTCTCTCACTGAGCCCGCTCCCCCATGTTCAGTCAGCACCCTAGGAATTTATATCTAAAGTATTTAAAATTACTAGATGTAATTATATTCAAAACAAATTACCGATACTATAAATTCAGGAGGTTTTAAAATGATACTTTAATAAAACGTAAAGTGAGTATGGGAGAAGTGGTAGAGAGAAAAGTTGTCTTTGTTTTTTAAGTAGTATAAAACTCATTGCCCTTGAGTCGATCCCCACTCATAGCGATCCTATAGGGCAGAGTAGAACTGCCCCACAGAGTTTCCAAGGAGCGCCTGGTAGATTTGAACTGCTGACCTTTGGTTAGCAGCTGCAGCACTTACCCACTATGCCACCAGGGTTTCCTTAAGTACTATTAGACCTTTTTTTTTCCCCCCCCCCAATCTGCCAGGAGTCCACACATTTGGAAAATTCAAGAAAACCTATGGCATTTACTGGAATCTTGTTGGATTTTGGAGAATTAATTAGTCTCTGTGTTTCACCCATCTTCCCACTTGGGCTTAGGAAAATGTACAGGAGGCAGCTTCACGCTGGCCAGCGTTTCCCTTACAAGGGAAACAAGGAATGCGGGGAGTAGCCAACCTGAGCCTCCATGACCTCAAAGGAAAATTAGCTTTCCCACTTAACTCCTGCCCAGTGTAGTAGAGAGGAAAAAGTGCAGGATATGGAATCGGGTGACCCAATTCACATCCCAGTCTTTCCATTTGTGGATATGGATTATGTGTCAGTTTTCTCATTCTTAAAATCAGAATAGTAATTAAAACTCTATGAACACTTAATGGCATATGGATATGAAAAGCACCAGGTAAACTAAAAAGCTCTAAATCTGTTGGTTATTGCCACTAACCCTCACGGTTCCAGTGGAGGACCAGCCTCCACAATCATGCTCATCATATAACTGGTATTTGCTTCCAAAAAATTTACCTCAGAGCTTTTTGTCTACCCTCTGAGTATAAGCAGAAGCTCAAGCTCTTTAAAGGGGTGAAAAGAAAGTTAAAGACACTATCTTTTCCTTCCATAATTAAAATATATCTCTAGACGAAAATGCTCTCATTTAAAACAAAATTAAATGTATTTTCCTCATATTTCCTACAAGGGTAACATTGCAGTTTAAAAAGCAGAAAGGAAAGCAGGACAGACGCAAATTGATTTGTTCTAACAATAATAATGTAGAATAATAATAATATAGAACCTACTCTTTGTCAGGCAGTAACTCATTCAATCCCACATCAAGCCTGTGAAGTAAGTACTACTAGTAACCCATTGTACAGATGAGGAAGTTAAGGCAGTGGACGTGTGAGTAATGTCAGAGTGGCGATAAAGCTGGATTCAAAATAATTTGAACCTACAATCTAGAATCAACAGGTTTGACAATGCAGGTGACAGACACGTCTTTCAGTGGTTCCTCTTTGCTTTCAGAGAAAGTTCAAGCCCTTTAGCAATGGCCACAAGGCCCCCCCATGATCTGGCCTCAATAAGCCCTCCAGCTTCATATCCTGCTGCACCCTCTGCAGTTCCTTAAAATGCTTTGCTTTGTGCTCTTTCCTATCCCATATATATGCTTCCCGATTCCATTCCCTTTGTCTCTGTTAAACTTTACTGGTCTGTGAAACCTCAACTCCAGTGTCACCTCCAACCCCTAGACTGAGTTTGGTCCACACCCTTCTCTCTATCCTTCCTTGGTGCTCACAGTATGGCTGATGCACACCTGCCGATAACAAGTAACACACAGGACGTAGTTCCTTGTCTCCCCAACTAGACTCTGAATTCCTTGGGGGGAAGTAACAGCATCTTCTCCTCACTTACAATACAGAACACAGTGGCTCTAAGGTTCTAGCTGCTAACAAATGTTGTGGACCAAATGACTCAATGACCAGAAACAGAAGAAAAAAAAATTGCAATAGTGATACTAATAAATACCCTATAGTAATATGTTTTTACCACCTTAAAAAACATTTTCATGTATTTTCTTGTTTCACCCTTGGAGGGTTTTATAAAATAGCTATTTGCTAATTGCTTACCCAGCCCAAACCAAAAAACTGTCTGTGTCTATTTTGCATAAACTCCCTGCTTTTAAATCTTCACATTTTCTTTGTCTCTTCTTTCTTTGTCTTCCCATAAGTTTTACTGGAGCTGATTCTTCTGACTGTTTTACACATTTATAGGTTTCTCTGCTGTCCTAGAGTGTCCACTAGTGGGTTTTTGTTCTTCCTCCCCTTTCTTTCTAATAAAATTCCACAAATTTTTTTTTTTTTTTTTTTTTTTTTACAATAACTAGCCACTCTTTTCTTGCCTCCTAATCAGCCCTCTGCTCTAAAAGCCTTTTGCTATGGAGCATGAAGAAACCATGAACTGTCTTTCACCAGCAGTTTGCTATGCATAATAGTATTGCAGTAATACTCTCCTTTGTTCCTATTCTGCTCTTTCCTGCACCCTCTCACAGAGGTTTAGCCTCCTTATCTTCTCTTTGTTGATTTTGCAAACTGTGCAGTGGGGATGCCTGAGACCCCAGCAAGAGGCTATGGAGGGGACAGAGGCAGGGCTCCCTCTTCCCCTAACCTTCAACCAAAGCAACTGAATCTAGCTCTTACTGGGCTTCAGTTAACCTATCACGGAGAGAAAGCTTTCTGAATCTGAGGCTTCAGTAAGTATGAAAATCACTGCTCTACCCACTGAATTTTGTACTGGAGACTTCTTTGTCTCCTTTCTTTTTACAATATAGCACTCTTTTTTGGGGGGGGGGCAAGGGAGGAGAGACAGGCTTTCAATCTTCTTTTGCCCAGCATTCTTTTTCCCTAAACTTTCGACTTATGTTTGACTTTTCCCTCTTTCTCATCCTAAATCACCAAAAATTCTTGGTTCTACCTCAGAACCTATCTTAGTCATCTAGTGCTGCTATAACGGAAATACCACAGGCAAATGGCTTTAACAAACAGAAATTTATTCTCTCACAGCTTAGGACACTAGTAGTCCAAATTCAGAGTGCCAGCTCTAGGGAAAGGCTTTCGCTCACTCTGTTGGCTCTGGGAGAAGGTCTTTGTTTCTTCTGAGATTCTGCTCCTGAGTTATCTTCACGTGGCTTGGTATCTTTCTTCACCCATCCCTGCTCTTTCTCACTTGCTTGTTTAATCTCTTTTATATCTCAGAGAGATCGATTCAAGATACACCCTAATCCTGCCTCATTAACACACAGAGGTCAGGATTTACAATGCATAAAATGGAGGATAATTACAGAATATCACAAAATGAAGAATAATTACATCAGATCACAAAATGGAGGATAATTACTGGGAATCATGACCCAGCCAACTTGACACATATTTCGGGGGGACACATTTCAATCCATGACATTCCACTCTTCAAACCCCAAAAATACATGTCCTTGACACATATATAACACATTCACCCATCATATCATCACAAAAGTCTTAAATCCAGGTCCAAAACCTCATCTTCCTAATCATCTAAATCAAATATGGGTGAGACTTTAGGTATATTCCATCCTGGGGCAAAATTCCTCTTCATCTGTGAACCTGTTAAATCTGGACTACAAGTTACAGGCATACCTTTCAGATATTGTGAGTTCAGTTCCAGACCACTGCAATAAAGTGAATATCGCAATAAAGGAAATTTTTTTGTTTCCCAGTGCATATAAAAGTTATATTTATACTACACTGTAGTCTATTAAGCTTACAATATTATTATGTCTAAAAAACAATGTACGTACCTTAATTAAAAAGTACTTTATTGCTAAAAAATGCTAACCATTATCTCTGACCCTTTAGCAAGTTGTAATCTTTTTGCTGGTGGAGGGTCTTGCCTCGATGTTGATGGTTGCTGGCAGATCAGAGTAGTGGTTGCTGAAGGACGGGGTAAAAAAAAAAGAAGGACGGGGTAGGTGTGGCAATTTCTCAAAACAACAATGAAATTTGCCACATCAATTGACTCTTCCTTTCAGGAAAGATTTCTCTGTAGAATGTGATGCTGTTTGATAGCATTTTACCCACAGTAGAATTTCTTTCAAAATTGGAGTCGATATTCTCAAACGCTGCCTCTGCTTTACCAAGTTTATGTAATATTCTAAATTCTTTGTTGTCATTTCAACAATGTTCATAGCGTCTTCACCAGAAGTAGATTCCATCTCAAGAAACCACTTCCTTTGATCATCCATAAGAAATAACTTCTCATCTGTTAAAGTTTTATCATGAGATTGCAGCAATATATCTTCAGGCTCCATTTCTAATTCTAGTTCTCTTACTATTTCTACCATATCTGCAGTTACTTCTGTCACGGTAGTCTTAAACTCCTCAAAATCATCCAGGAGAGTTGGCATCAACTTCTTCCAAACTCTTGTTAATGTTGACCTCCTCCCATGAATCATGAAGGTTCTTAATGGCATCTAAAATAGTGAACCCTCTCCAGAAGGTTTTCAACTTATTTTGCCCAGATCCATCAGAAGAATCACTATCTATGGCAGTTATAGCCTTACAAAATGTATTCCTTAAATAATAAGACTTGAAAATCGAAATTACTCCTTGATCCACGGGTGTCATGTTATGTTAGCAGGCATGAAAACAACTTTAATCTCCTTATACGTCTCCATCAGAGCTCTTGGGTGACCAGGTGCATTATCAATGAGGTAATATTTTGAAAAGAATCTTGTTTTCTGAGCAGTAGTTCTCAATGGTGGGCTTAAAACATCTACTAAACCATGTTGTAAACTGATGTGCTTTCATACAGTCTTTGTTGTTCCATGTATAGAGCACAGGCAGAGTAAGTTTAGCCTAACCCTTAAGGAACTAAGGATTTTCTGAATGGTAAATGAGCATTGGCTTCAACTTCAAGTCACCAACTGCATTAGCCCCTAAGAAGAGGCTCAGCCTGTCCTTTGAAGCTTTAAAGCTAGGCATTGTCTTCTCCTCTCTAGATATGAAAGTCCTAGATGGCATCTTCTTCTAATATAAGGCCATTTCATCTACATTGAAAATATGTTATTTAGCGTAGCCACCTTCAAGAATTATCTTAGCTAGATCTTCCGCATCAGCACTTGCTGTTTCATCTTGCACTTTTATGTTAAACCTAATGAAATAACCTCTGCTAGCTTTAAACTTTTCTTCTGTGGCTTTCTCACCTCTCTCAGCCTTCATAGAATTGAAGAGAATTAAAGCCTTGCTCTAGATTAGGTTTTGCCTTAACGGAAGGTTGTGATTATTTTAATCTTCTATACAGACCATTTAACTTTCTCCATATCAGCAATAAGTCTGTTTTGCTTTCTTATCATTCATGTGTTCACTGGAGTACCACTTTTAATTTCCTTCAAGAACTTTTCCTTTGCATTCACAACCTGCCTAACTGTGTGGCACAAAAGGCCTAGCTTTCAGCCTAGCTCAGCTTTTGACATGCCCTTCTCACTCATTTCTAGCTTTTAATTTAAGGTGAGAGATGTGTGATTCTTCCTCACTTAAATACTCAGAGGCCATTGTACGGTTACTAATGGCCGAGTTTCAATATTGTTCTGTCTCAAGGAATAGGGAGGCCTGAGGAGAGGAAGAGAGATGAGGAATGACTGGTCAGTGAAGCAGTTAGAACACACACAAAATTTATCAACAAATTTTGTCATCTTATATGGGTATGGTTCATGGCATCCCAAAATAATTATAAAAGTAACATCAAAGATCACTGACCACAGATCACTATAACATATAATAATGAAAATCTGAAATACTGCAAGAACACTAAAATGTGACACAGAGACACAAAGTGAGTGCATGTTGTAGGAAAATGGCATCGATAGACTTGCTCGACATAGGGTTGTAACCTTCGATTTATAAAAAAACACAATATCTGCAAAGCACAATAAAATGGGGTGTGCCTGTCTCTGTTCTCAAAGTACAATGGTGGAACAGGCATAAGATAGACATTTCCACTACAAATGGGAGAAACTTGAGGGGAAAAAGGAATAATAGTCACCAAGCAAGTTCAAAACCCAGCAGAACAAATTATATTACCTCTCAAGGGTTGAAAATAATCCTCTCTTCTCTGAGACCATCTAGGTGATCCAACAGAATGCAGATATTACCATTAATATCACACACAAGTAAAATTTTGCTGAAGATAATTCAAAAACTGTTACAGTAGTACATCAACAGAGAACAGCCTGAAATTCAAGCCAGATCCAGAAGAGGACATAGAACAAGGATGTCAGACAGATCTTAGCTGAATGCAGAGAGTGCCAAAAAGATGTTTACCTGTATTTTATTGACTATGCAAAGGCATTCAACTGAGTGGATCATAGCAAATTATGGATAATAATGCAAAGAATGAGAATTCCAGAACACTTAAATTATGCTCATGAAGAACCTGTACATAGACCAAAAGGCAGTTATTTGAATAGAACAAGGGAACACTGAGTGGCTTACAATCAGAAAAGCTGTGTATCAGGATTGTATCTTTTCGCTATACTTATTCAATCTGTATGCAGAGTAAATAATCTGAGAAGCCAGACTTTATGAAGAAGAATGTGGCATCAGGGTGGAACCAACATGGTACTACAGACAGAAGCATCACGCCGTCCCTCTAAAGCAAAAACCTGAAAAACTAAGTAAAACAGAGATAAACATCAATCCTGGAACCCTAAGTGTCAAGTGATTAAATAAAGAACTCAGCCAAACACAAAATGGAATAATAAACTGAAAGAAAACAGAGAGCAAGGAGAGATACGTGTGGAGATCGCCATCAGCTAACACAGCATGGATTCACCATCTTGGACTCCTGTCGGAGATGGGCGGACAGAGAGTACAGGAAAGCAGCTTCATGGAGCTCCCAGCAAGGGACAGAACTCCTGGCAAATAGTGATATACGCTTACCCACTCCCTACCCTTCACCCACCTTGGGCCTCCACTGCTTCCCACTGGCCGCAGTCTCATGGCCAGGAGACAGTGTGCCAATTACATTTGTCCTGCCCACACTGGTCGGTACCATCAGTGCCATTTGTTTGTTGCTGATGTTGCTTTTTTCCACTTCTTTTGGTTTCCTTCCTGCCTCTCACCACCTCCCCTTCCTTTCTCTCAAACACCTGGCTCCGTGTGCCAGTCTTGCTTCACCTTGAAAGGCTATGAAGCACCCTTCGGCTAGAGAACTTCTTCCGCTAACCACACCACCATGCTCATCGGATCCCTGGGGGCTTTTGTTTTTGTTTGGTTTGCTTTGCTTTGCTTTTTCTTTTTGCAGCTTAGGAGCCCCTTCTGGCCAAGCTGTACTGTCTGGCTTGGGGGCTACTTCCCTGTTCTGTGTGTGAATGGGATCCCTGGGAGGATTTCCTTTTTCTTTGTTTTGTTTTGTTTTTCTTTTTGCAGCCTGAGAGCCCCTTCTAGCCAGGCTGAACTGCACAATCTGGGAGCCACTTCCCTGGTCTTTGCAGCCACACCAGTGAGATTCCCAGGGGCTTTTCTTTTCTTTTTCTAATTTTTTTTTCCTTTTTTGTTTTTCTCAATTCCTCAGTTTCCTATCTCTCCACTCCAATGACAAGCTCCCTTAGCACTTTTTTTTTTTTCTTTACTTGTTACTTGGATCCACAATCAGTGACGATAGGAAGCAGCAGTCAAAAAATCAAACGATGTATTGCACTGGGCAAATGTGTTGCAAAACACCTCTTTAAAGCATTCAAGAGCAAAGATGTGACTTTGAGGACTAAGGTGCCCCTGACCCAAGCCATGGTATTTTCAATCACCTCATGTGCGTGTGAAAGCTGAACAATGAATAAGGAAGAATGAAGAAGAATTCATGCCTTTGAATTATAGTGTTGGCAAAGAATATTGACTATACCACGGACTGTCAGAAGAATGAATAAGTCTGTCTTGAAAGAAGTACAGCCAGAATGCTCCTTAGAAGCAAGAATGGTAAGTCTTCGTCTCACAAATTTTGGGCATGTTATCAGGCGGGACCAGTCCCTGAAGAAGAATATCATGTATGGTAATGTAGAGAGTCAGAGAAAAAGAGGAAAACCCTCAACAAGATAGGTTGACACAGTGGCTGCAACAATGGGCTCAAACAGCAATGACTGTGAGGATGGTGCAGGTGGGGGCAGTGTTATGTTCTGTTGTACATAAGGTCACTATGAGTCAGAACTGAGTCGAGGTCACCTAGCAACAGCAACAAACCTCAGAAATGGCCCTCAAATCTAGTTCCTCCTCACTATTCCCACTACTCCAAAATCCAAGGAAGAGATGTTCCTCCTTCTGCCTTAGACGCATTCTTCCTTCATGTCCTTTATCTTGATCTTTCCCATCAATTGCCCTCCAATTTTTAGTGGTTGGAATCCTCCCTCTGTACTGGACCCTCCCTACCACTTAGAAACATGAGCAAGTATCTCCTGACTTTAATGACCTTCCTAATTCCTATGTCCCTATCTAAAGATACTGCCTCTCCTTTCCTCTAGAATCTTAGCTTCTAGAAAGAACTGCCCGTTTTTACAGTATTTAGACCCTCTCATTCACTTCTCAGCCTATCCACCTAGATGTTCTCACCATGAACACCAAAGAGCCACACGGACCAAAGGCAGATGCAGCATCTCTGCAGCAAAGACCTGAAAAACTAAGTAAAATAGATGCAAGTGTCAATCCTGGAACCCAAAGCATCAAATGAAGGGATAAAGAACTACATCAAATACCAAATGGGAGAAGAAACTGACAGAAAACAGGGAATGAGAAGAGACATGGAATGGAGGTCCCCTACCAACTAACAGCACAGAATCGCCATTTTGGGACAGAGCCAGCAATGACTACAGACAGGGAGTAGGGGAAGGCAACTTCATGAAGCTCCTAACAGGAGACGGAGCACCCAGTAACCAAAGAAACACACTTCCCCATCACTCACCCTTTTGTCCTGTATGCCACCTCCACCTCTTCCTGTCAGGCCATGCTGTACTACATGGCTAGAGACTCATGGTCCACCACCACCTCAATTCCGTTCCATCCCCATCCACTGGTTCCCACCGCAGTGCCATTTTTTCTCTTTATTTTCTTTCTTTTCTTTCCCCCCGCCCACCTAATCCCTTAAGCCAATTCTCATTTCCTACCATCCCTAGTTCCAACCTACCCTCACTCGCCAGTCCCTACTGCACTGCCATTTTTTCTCTTTTTTTTCTTTCTCACTCTTCTTTCTAACTCCCCCCAACCCTGTAGGCCACCTCCCCCCATTCCCTATGGCCAGAGCCGTACTGCTGTGCATAGAGTGCCACTGGTACACTGGCCCACAGCTGCCCCAGGTCCGACTTGACCCCACTTGCCAGACCCTAACACATAGTCAATTACTTTATTGTTTTTATTTCTTTTTTTCTTTCTACCTCCCACCTAGCCCCATACACAACCTTCCCCCTTCCCACTGGCCCCCAGGTCCATCTTACTCATACCTGCTGGCTACGTTTTTTTCTCTTTAACTTTTCTTTTCTTTCTCTGCCCCCATCAATCCCCATACACTACCCCTACCTTCCCACCAGCCCCCACCATGTTGCTGTGGCTAGGGTGTCCCCAGTACTCAAGATCATCACCACACAGGGCCCACACAGCCCCTCCTGTCCTGCTACTTGACCAGCTACTGAATGGTAGGAAGCAAGCCCTTACCACTCCTGTATATCTGGTGAGGGGCTGTGAATGCTCCCACACTGCTGGACAAACATCAGGAGGCAGACAGCACTCACTACACTCCACCCTCAGCCACTTCACCAAACCAGTATATAGCGAAGTAAGTTCATCCTGCCTGCTGTTGCCCTGCCTGCTACTGAGCTGCCCACCCAAAGTGGTGAGAACTATTGTGCCCAGAGACAAGCAAATAGCAAAGCACACCTGGCCTGCCCACCTGACACAACAAAACAGAACAAAAAAGCAAGAAGAAACAAATAAATGTACAATCAATCAATAAATAATACCTTAACATTTCAGAGACAGCAGGGGATATCAAAACATATTTAAAAAAAGAAAACATACTTCCATGAAGTGACCAAAATAATCAGATAACTTTTCAGTAGAAGAAAAGACAGTGAAACTACCTGATATGGAATTCAAAACACTGATATTTAGGGCTCTCCAAGAGATTAGGAAAGAGATCAAGGAAAACATAGACTAAACCAAAGAAAACTTAGACAAAATCACAGAAAACACAGGCAGAACTAATGAAAACATGGTCAAAATTAAGAAAAATGCAAAAAAAGCAATAGAAGAATTCAGGAGAATAATACAAGACCAGAGGGTCAAAATTAAGAAAAATGCAAAAAAAGCAATAGAAGAATTCAGGAGAATAATACAAGACCAGAGGGTCAAAATAAATAAATAATTAGATGTCATTAAAAAAAACAGCAAACAGAAATCCAAAGATAAACAACAAAATTTCAAAAGTGGACTAAGGTGTGCCTGACCAAGCCATGGTATATTCAATCACCTCATATGCATGTGAAAGCAGGACAATTTATAAGGAAGACTGAAGAAGAATTGACACCTTTGAATTATGGTGTTGGTGAAGAATATTGAATATACTGTAGACTACTAGAAGAAGGAACAAATCTGTCTTGGAAGAAGTAAAGCACAATGCTCATTAGAAGCAAGGATGGCAAGACTTTGTCTCACATACTTTGGACATATTATCAAAAGAGATCAGTCCCTGGAGGAGGATACAGGGTCAGTGAAAAAGAGGGAGACCATCAATGAGATGGATTGACACGATGGCGCCAACAATGGGCTCAAACACAGCAATGATTGTGAGGATGGCACAGGACCAGGTAGCATTTCATTTTGTTGCATGCAGGGTCACAATTAGTCGGTATCAACTCAACGGTACATAACAACAAGACGTAACAACTACAGTGGGATTGATTGGACCCTGTGGTGGTAGGGACCAAGTGGCAGCACTAAACTGGCAAAGATACAGTGGCCATGGTTACCGTAATGGACAGCAAAGTCAAAACAGTAATCAAAATAATCTGATTCATATGGACATATGACATTGGCTACTTAGTTATGGTGTTCCTAGGTATGAACTAGATAGGAAATCTACTAAATATTTACTTGATCTGAACAAGCAGAAGAATTCTAGGTCAAGTAAACAGCAGGCTAACTTGAATTGCCAGAATAGAGACTCATGGTCCCTCAACCAATCCGAGATCTGAGCTAGTTTACAGACCCCCAACTCCTTGAATGAAGGAAAGGCTGGGTCCCTTGAGGAAGGGCCCACTACACTTCTAAAATTTATACTGTTAATCTTTCTCCCAGCTTTCCCCAAAGGGATTGACAAGAGTGACTGTCCAGTGGGGAAAAATAAATAATCAGACTTTTCAAGGATTATTAGATACTGGCTCTGAACTGGCACTAATTCCAGGAGACCCAAAACAACACTGTGGTCGACCAGTCAGAGCAGGGGCATATGGAGGCCAGGATATTAATGGAGTCTTAGCTCATGTCTGTCTCACAGTAGGTTCAGTGGGTCCCTGAATCCATCCTGTAGTGATTTCCTCAGTTCCAGAATGCAAAACTGGAATAGATATACTCAGAAACTGGTAGAACCCCCACACTGGATCCCTGACAAGTGGAGTAAGGGCTATTATGGTAGGAAAAGCCAAGTGGAAGCCATTAGAAATGCCCCCTACCTAGGAAAATAGTAAGCCAAAAGCAATACTGCATTTCTGGAAGGACTGCAGAGATTACTGCCACCCTCAAGAACTTGGAGGATGCAGGGGTGGTGAGTCCCACCATATTCCCATTCAACTCACCTATTTAGCCTGTGCAAAAAACAGGATGGATCTTGGAGAATGACAGTGGATTATCAAAAACTTAACCAGGTGGTGACTCCAATTACAATGGCTATTCCAGATGTAATTTCATTGCTTGAGCAAATTAATAATCTCCGGGTACCTGGTATGGACCTGTTGATCTGGTTAATGCCTTTTTCTCCATACTTTTTTTGCAGGACCTCCAGTAGCAGTTTGCCATCAGCTGACAAGGCCAGCAATACAACTTCAGTGTCCTACCTCAGGGATATATCAACTCTCCAACTGTATGTCATAATTTAGTCCACAGGGATCTTGATCGCCTTTCCCTTCCACAAGATGTCACATGATGACATGTGAATGCTCACCAAAGTGTGACCCCGGCAGAGGATGGTTTTAACAATCAAGTGGATAGGATGACATGCTGTATAGAATGCAATTACCCTCTTTCCCCAGCCACTCCTGTCATTGCCCAGTGGGCTCATGAGCAAAGTAGACATGATAGCAGGGATGGAGGTTATGCATGGGCTCAGCAACATGGACTTCCACTCACAGAGGCCAGCTTGGCTATAGCCACTGCTGAACGCCCAATCTGCCAGCAGCAGAGACCAACACCGAATCCCCAATATGGCACCATTCCTCGAGGTGATCAGCCCCAACCTGGTGGCAAATTTATTACATTGGGCCCTTTCTACCATGGGAAGGGCAGCATTTTTCTTACAGGAATAGACACTTATCCTGGATACAGACCTGCATTACCTGCACACAATGCTCCTGCCAAAACTACCATCCACTGACTTACAGAATGCTTTATCCATTGTTATGGATCATCTTAGATCAAGGGACTCGCTTCACAGCAAATGAAGGGCTCAGTGGGCCCATACTCATGGAATTCACTGAACCAGCTGGCTTGATGGAATGATGTAATGGCCTTCTAAAGACACAATCACAGCGCCAACTAGGGGGGTAATATCTTGCATATTTGGGACAATGTTCTCCAGAAGGCTAAACAAGCGTCCAATATATGGTGCTGTTTCTCCCATAGCCAGGATTCATGGGTCCAGGAATCAAGGGATGAAAATGTGAGTGGCACTACTCATGATTACCCCTAGTCACACACTCACAAAATTTTTTCTTCTTTCCCTGCAACTCCATGCTCTGCGGGTCTAGAGGTCTTAGTTCCAAAGAGAGGAGTGCTCCCACCTGGAGACACAACACTAATTCCATTGAACTGGAAGTTAAGAGTGCCACCAGGCCACTTTGGACTCCTTATACCTCTGGGTCAACAGGCAAAGAAGGGAGTTACCATATTGGCTGATGTGATTATCATAATTACCAAGAGGAAACCAGATTGACATTGCATAATGGACGCAAAGAAGAGTGTCTGGAATGCAGGAGATCCCTGAGGGTATTTCTTAGAACTACCATTCCCTGTGATTAAAGTCACCAGAAAACTATAGCAACCCAATTCCGACATGACTACTAATGGCCCAGACCCTTCAGGAATGAAAATTTGGTTCACCTCACCAGGCAAGAACCATGACCAGCTAAGGTGCTTACTGCAGACATAGAAAATACAGAATAGGTATTAGAAGAAGGCAGTTCTAAATACCAATTATGATCACATGACCAGTTGCAGGAATGAGGACTGTAATTGTTACAAGTATTTCTTCCTCGTTTGTGTACATCGAATATTTTTATTTTCTTCACTTATAAAATACAAGTTGTAAACAGGGCTTGTGTGTTTTCAGTTGTACTCGTGTTAGCTGCATCACTAGTTAGACACAAGCATGACTTTATAATTGTCTTAATTCAGAGATTACGTATGCTTTAAGCAGATGTGTACAGGTGCCAAGTTGACAAGGGGTGGACCATGATCATTAAGGTTGTATGTCAACTTGGCTGGGCTGTGATTCTCTGTTTTTTGGCAGTTATGATGTAGTTTGGCAGTCATATAATGATGTATCCACCTCCATGATGAGATCTGATATAATGTGATCACCTCCATGATGGGTTCTGCTGTGAGTAGCCAATAAGCTGAAAGGGAGTTTCCTTGGGTGTACAGCCTGCATCCAATATAGGTGGACTTTCTGGCAAGGCTCACATGCTTTTGCTCACTCTGAATATTGCAGCTGGCTCCTGTTCTTCTGACTTCTGGTTCTTAGGGCTTGAGCTAACAGCTTACATGCCATTCTTGGGATTTGTCAGCCTCCTCAGTCTGTGAGTCAGTGGCCTGCCAGCTTATCTGTGACCCTTGGGATGCACCACCTTCCATAGTCTGTGAGCAAGCAGCCTGCCAGCTTACCTGCTGATCTTGGGATTTGTCGGCCTCCACAATCTGTGAGCCAGAGACCTATTTTCTAATCTGCTGAACTTGGCTTTTTCAGCCCCTGCAGCTACGTGAATCAGGAGAAACCTCCAGCCTGACCCACAGACTTTGGACTGTCTAGCCTCTGCAACTGCATGAACTATTTCCTTGATATAAATCTCTCTCTCTCTCTCCCCCCAAATAAATACATGCACTTCACTAGCTGTGCTTCTATAGAAAACCCAGTCTAAGATGCTGGCCAAAACCAAAGACAAGGAAAGAATCCTTAAAGAAGCTGAGATAAATGAAAAGTCACTTACAAAGGAGAAACAATAAAACTAAACTCTGATTAAAAAAAAATTACTCAGCAGAAACTATGCAGGCAAGAAGGCAATGGGATAACATATATAAAAACTTGAAAGAAAAAAACTGCCAACCAAAAATAATATATACTGCAAAACTCGCTCTCAAACACAATGGCAAAATTAGGACATTTGCAGATAAACAGAAATTAAGGGAACTCATAAAAACCAAATCAAACTTATAAGAAATATTAAAAGAGCCCCTCGGTTAGAGAACCAACAACATTAGACAAAAACCTGAGTCTGGGACACAGGACAGCATCAGCCAGATATCAATCTAGGTAAAGAACTCTCAGTAATAAAAACAAAGCTGGAAGACTTAAAACAGGGAAACAGACACATCAATCTGCAAATGATAACAATATCAAAACAATAAAGGGGGGGACTAAAATGTGTAGGTATAGAACTTTCAAATGGAGAAGTCAAGGTGATATCAGGCAATAAAAAACTGGTTCAAACTTAGGAAGATAAGGATAAATTTCAAAATTACCACAAAGTTAACAAACTTACTCATCAGAATAAAAATGAAGAAAACCATGAAGACTCTGTAAACACAAAATCTATAATAAAAAAGAAAAGAAAATCCACAAATAAAAGGAACTCAGCACAGGAAAGAGGAACAAAGAAAATATCAGCACCACACCAAAAAAAACACAAGAATATGACAGCAATAAAATCATACCTATCGATAATCACACTGAACGTAAATGGCTTAAATGTACCTGTAAAGTGACAAACAGTGGCAGAATGGATGAAAAAAAATGACCAATCAATATGCTGTCTACAAAACACACAATTTAGACACAAAAAGAATATATTAAAAATTAAAGGATGGAAAAAATATTTCAAGCAAACAGTAGCCAAAAAGGGCAGGAATGGCAATACTAATTTCAGATAAAATACACTTTACGGAAAAATCAACCATAAGTGACAAAACTCATTGCCATCGAGTTGATTCCAACTCATAGCAACCCTATAGAACAGAGTAGAGCTGCCCCAGAGTGATTCCTAGGATTGCTTGGTGGATTCAAACTGCCGACCTTTGGATTAGCAGCTGAGTCCTTAATCACAGTGACACCAGGGCTCCCTAAATGACAAAGAAGGATATTATGTAACAATTAAAAGGATAATCCACCAAGAAGACATAACCTTAATAAATACCAAAGACAGGGCTCCGAAACACATAAATCAAACTCTAACAGCACTGAAAAGAAAAATCAACGGTTCCACAATAATAGTAGAAAACTTCAACACACCACTCTCAGTAAAGGGCAGAACATCTAGAAAGAAACTCAACAAAGATACAGAAGATCTAAAGGCCACAATCAACCAGCCTGACCTCATAGACCTACATACAACACTCCATCCAACAGCAGCAAAGTATACATTTATTTTCTAACTCACATGGAACATTCTCCAGAATAGACCACATTTTAGGGCACAAAGCAACCCTCGATAAAATCCAAAACATGAAAATAACATAAAGCCTTCTCTCTGATCACAATGCCATGTAAGCAGAAATCAATAACAGGAAGAGCAAGGGGAAAAAATCAAATATATGGAAACTGAGTAACACCTTGCTTAAAAACAACTGGGTAATAGAAGAAACCAAAGAGGGAATAAAAAAATTCCTGGAATCAAACGGGAATGAAAGCACATCATACCAAAAGCTTTGGGAGACAGCAAAGGCAGTGCTCAAAGGTCAATTTATAGCTATAAACATACCGAAAGCTTTGGGACACAGCAAAGACAGTGTTCAGAGGTCAATTTACAGCTATAAACATACCAAAAGCTCTGGGACACAGCAAAGGCAGTGCCCACAGGTCAATTTATAGCAATAAACACACATATCAAAAAAGGATGAGCCAAAATCAAAACGTTAGCCCAACAACTTGAACAAATAGAAAGAGAACAGCAAAAGAATCACACAGCCACCAGAAGAAAGGAAATAAAAAAGATGAGAGCAGAAATAAATGAAATAGAGAACCCAGAAACAACAGAAAGAATCAACAAGACCAAAAGTTGGTTCTTTGAAAAGATCAACAAACCACTGGCCAAACTGATACGAGAAAAACAGGAAACGAAGCAAATAACCCAAATAAGAAATGAGACAGGCAACATTACAACAAACCCAACTCAAATAAAAAAGATCCTAACAGAATACCATGAAAAATAGTACTCCAACAAATTTGAGAACCTGGAGGAAATGGACAAATTTCTAGAAATATACTCCCTACCTAAACTAACGCAAACTGAGATCGAGAATATAAACAGACCCATAACAAGAGAAGAGATCGAAGAGCCAAAAAAAAAAAAAAAACCAAAAAACTCCCAACCAAAAAAAAAAAGCCCTGTCCCAGATGGCTTCACTGGAGAATTCTACCAAACATTCAGAGAAGAGCTCACATCAATATTACTCAAACTATTTCAGAGCATAGAAAAGGAAGGAATACTCCCAAATTCATTCTATGAATCCAGCATATTCCTGATACCAAAGCCAGACAAGGACACAACAAAAAAAGAAAATTACAGACCAATATATCTCATGAATATCCAAAACTGAAAAACCAAACTCATTGCTGTCAAGTTGATTCTGACTCACAGCAACCCTATAGGACAGAGTAGAGCTGCCTCACAGGGTTTTCAAGGAGTGGCTGATGGATTTGAGCTGCCAATATTTTGGTTAGCAACCAAACATTTAACCACTGAGCCACCAGGGCTCCCTCATGAATATGCTAAAATTCTCAACAAAATTCTGGCAAACAGATTTCAAAATCATATTAACAAAATTATACACTGTGACAAAGTGAGACTTATACCAGGTATGCAAGGATGGTTCAACATTAGAAAATCAATCCACATAATCCACAACATAAATAGAACAAAAGCTAAGAACCACATGTTCATCTCAAACAACACAGGAAAGTCATTTGATGAAGTCCAACACCCATTCCTGATAAAAACTCTCAACAAAATAGGTATAGAAGGGAAACTCCTCAACATCATAAAGGGCCAACATCATAGTCAACTGGAGAGAGGCTGAAAGCATTCCCCCTGAGAACTGGACCAAGACAGGGATGTCTTTTATCACCACTCCTATTTAACTTTGTGCTGGAAGTCCTACCTAAAGAAATAGGGCAAGAAAAAGAAATAAAGGGCATCTAAATTGGAAGAAAGAAATAAAACTATCCCTATTCACAGATAATATAATCCTATAGGTAGTGAACCCCAAAGTTCCACAAGAAAACTACTGGGACTAATAGAAAGTTTCAGCAGAGTAGCAGGATACAAGATCAACATACAAAAGTCAATTGGATTCCTATACACCAACAAAGAGAACTTCAAAAGGAAATCAGGAAAACAATACCATTTATAATAGCCCCTAAAAAAAGATAAAATACTTAGGAATAAATCTAACCAGGGACATAAAAGACCGACCAAACTACAAAAAATTATTGCAAGAAACCAAAATAGTCCTACATAATTGAAAAAAAAAAAAAAAATACCATGTTCATAGATAGGAAGACTCAACAATGTGAAAATGTCAATTCTAACCAAGGCAATCTACAGACATAATTCAATCCTACTCCAAATTATCAACAGTATTCTTTAAGGAGATGGAAAAACTTACATGGAAAGGAAAGAGACCTCAGAGAAGCAAAGCATTATTGAAGAAAAAGAACAAAGAGGAGGCCTCACACTACCTGATCTTAGAACCTACTATGCAGCCAAGATAGTCAAAAGCCATTAGAGAAACTACAATAAGATATCATCTCACCCCAACATTTCTGGACCTAATAAAAAATTTTAAAAAAACAGGAAATAATTGGAACTCTTATACACTGCTGGTGGGAATGTAAAATGGTACAACCAGTATGGAAAAAGAGATGATGCCCCCTTAAAAAGCAAGAAATAGAGATACCATACAAACCAGCAACCCCACTCATAGGAATATATCCTAGAGAAATGAGAGCCATCACACGAATACACATATGCACACCCATGTTCACTGCAGTATTATTTGCCATAGCAGAAAGATGGAAACAATCCAGGTGCCCATCAACAGATGAATGGATAAACAAATTATAGTACATACACACAACGGAACACTATGCAACAATAAAGAACAATGATGAATCTTCAAAACATCTCACAACATGGATCAATCTGGAGGGTTATGCTGAGTGAAATAAGTCAATCACAAAAGGACAAATGTTGTATGAGACAACTATCATAAAAACCCAAGAAAAGGTTTACACATAGAAAAAAAAGCTTCGATGGTTATGAGGGAGGGGAGGAGTGGAAGGGGAAATCACTAACCAGACAATACACAAATGTTAACTTTGGTGACCCAAAGCCATGGTATTTTTCAATCACCTGATATCATGAGCTAGCTGGATGATGAACAGGGAAACCAAAGAATTGTGGTGTTGGAGAGGAATACTGAATATACCATTGTCATGGATTAAATCGTGTCCCCCCAAAACATCTTTCAACTTAGCTGGGCCATGAGTCCCAGTATTGTGTGACTGTCCACCATTTTATGTGATTTCCCTATGTGTTGTAAATCCTATCACTATAATAAAATGAGATGGATTACTGGCACTTATATTGATGAGTTATACAAGTTTGAGTATACAAGATTAGCAAGTGTCTTAAGCTCATCTCTTTGAGATATAAAAGAAAGAAGTGAGCAGAGAGACAGGAGGACCTCATACCACCAAGAAAGCAGCACCAGGAGCAGAGCACGTCCTTTGGACCTAAGGTTCCTATGCTGAGATGCTCCCAGACAAAGGGAAGACTGATGACAAGGACCTTCCTCCAGGGCCGAGAAAGCCTTCCCCTGGAGCCAGCACCCTAAATTCAGCCTTCTAGCGTACTGGACTGTGAGAGAATAAATTTCACTTTGTTAAAGCCATCCACTTGTGGTGTTTCTGTTATAGCAGCACTAGATGACTAAGACAACCATGGACCTTCAAGAGAACAAACAAATCTGTCTTGGAAGAAGTAGAACCAGAATGCTCTTTAGAAGCAAGGATGGTGAGACTACGTCTTACATACTTTGGACAAGCTATCAGGAGGAATCAGTCCCTGGAGAAGGACATCATGCTTGGTAGAGGGTCAGCAAAAAAGAGGAAGACTCCCAACAAGATCAACTGACACAATAGTTGCAACAGTGGGCTCAAATGTAACGATTGTGAGGATGGTGCAAGACTGGGTAGTGTTTCATTCTGTTGTACATAGGGTCACTACGAGTAGGAACCCACTTGACAGCACCTAACAACAACCACTTTGGTGAAAGGAAAGACAATATACAATATAGAGGAAGTCAGCACAACTTGACCAAAGCAAAGCTATAGAAGCTTCCTAGGCACATCAAAATATCTTGAGAGACCAAGTTAATAGGGCTGAGGGCTGAGGACCATGGTCTCAGGGGACCTCTAGGTCAATGGGCATAACACAGTTCATAAAGAAAATGTTCTACATCCTCTGTTGGTAAGTAGCATCTGGGGTCTTACAACTATTGGTCCCATCACATTTGGAGCAAAGAAGGATGAAGAAAACCAAAGACACAAGGAAAATATTAGTCCAAAGGACTAATGGACCACATAAACCAGTTTCCACCAACCAGAGCCCAGAACTAGATGGTGCCCAGCTCCCACCACCAACCGCTCTGACTGGGATCACAATAGAGGGTTCCAGACAGAGCAGGAGAAAATGTAGGACAAAATTTGAAAAAAAAACCAGGCTTACTGGACTGACAGAGACTAGAGGAAGCCCCAAGACCATGACCCTCGGACACCTTTTGAGCTCAGAACTGAAGCCACTTCCGAAGTCCACCTTTCATTCAATGATTCCAGCCCAGGACCGTCAGGCCTATAAAACAAACAATAACACATGTGAGGAACGTGCTTCTTGGTTCAATCAATTACATGAGACCAAATGAGCAACACCTGCTGAAAAGAGACGGCAAGAAGGCAGGAATGGACAAGAAAACTGGACAAATGGACACGGAAACGGACGGTGGGGAGTGCTAAAACATTGTGGGAATTGCAATCAACGTCACATAAGAATTTGTGTATAACTCTTTGAATGAGAAACTAATTTGCACTGTAAACTTTCACTTAAACACAATAAAATTTAAAAAAGAAAGAGAAAAAAAGAACACCAATGAGATACATATTATACAACCCAGTGAACACATTTTAGTCTTTACCACTGTGATCCCTCCCCTTGCCCCCAGCATGATCAATAGCTCAATTATCTAGAAAACTCCTATTCATCATTAAGATTCAGGTTAAGACTTGCCTCCTCTATGATTCTTTCCAGACCTCTCCAGACACATGTGACTCCTTTCTTTTGATGCCCATGCAGTATTTTATGTTTATTTCTATTACAGTTCTTCTAACATTGTATTACATCTAATTTTTTACAGCTCTTTCTCCCCTCCTAATCTATAAATTCCTTGAAAACACAGGTACTGTCATTTTTAGTACACGATATGTGGGTCTCCAATAAATGTTTGTTAAATTTAACTAAATTCATTCTAATATTTTGTTACTAAAGAGCTAGTTAAAAGAGGTTTTTTGTTGTTGTTGTTCACTTCTTTGTTTAAGAAAATCTTGTAGACCAATTTAAACAAGAGTCAAATCTATTTTTCTACACATATTAAACAAGAAAAGTCAAGCATGAAAATATTTTCTAAATTGAACTTTACATGTTTTATTTGATTCAATTCATATTAGTAACACTTTTGAGTATGTCACATGCACTGTGATTACACACTAATGATATTATGTATAATAATAATATTAATGGCAAGACAAGAGAAAAGTAGTCTGTCTGGAAGGTGATGTGGGGCAGGTGAAAGAATCCTACACCAGGAAGAAAGATTCTCGGCTTCTATTCTCTGCTCTGCTATTAACTCACTTGGACAAGTCCCTTTCTTGGTCGCCTCATTTGAACAATTATGGGACTGAATTAGATGACCTCCAAGGGCACTTCCAGCTCTGAATGGCTAAAATTCTATTTTTTCTTTTCAAAGGCTGGTAGGATTTGATAAATAGAATACCGATGAAGGTGACTGATTTCAAAAGGCTGGTGAACTGTGAAACCAACCAGTGGGAAGGAATATTAGCAAAGATCTTGAAGCGGTCAAGAAAATCAACTATGAATGGAATTCAGAGAAAGGCTATGATTTGGATTAAAATGATCAATGTAAATGGGAGAACAATCTGGAGGTCAGCTATGAATGGAGTCACAGATTTCAAGAGCCAAGAGCCTTGCAGTAAACTGCGAAGGCGAATGGCTTTAGAGTAGCAGTGGAGAAGGACAAGGACTCTACAGAAGCTCTCAACTCCATGGAGCCACCATGGAATGGACAGAGTAATCATCCCTGGAGAGAGGTACAAATAAAGACTTATTGTCCAAGAACATCCAGCTTTCAGGTAAGATAAAGAAGTTTTTGGTTTATTATTTATTTAACATTTCATGGAGTTTTTACCTTATGAAGATACTGTACCAGGCACTGTAGATGCAGTGTGAATACGACATAGGTGGTTCCAGCTGTTTGAAGTATCTTCTGTAATAGAACTAAACCACATTCACAGTGAAGCCAATTTGGCTAGAGTAAGGATGGCCATAGCTTCAGTGGAATAAGGTAGTCAAAGCTTACTCCTCTGTTGACAGTTTTCTACATCCTGGAAGGATAAAGGGGTATGCTATACCTTTGTGCCTGGGGTTGATAAGACTAGAAGAGGTAACTGCTTAGTTTTCTGAACCAGCTGGCTGTAAAGTTCCAAAAAATTGCTTACTTTTAGTGATTTTACAAACTTGCCTCAATACCGTGACAGCTTAGGTGAACATTATTTTACAAGTGAACTTTCATTCCATTCTCATGCTTTGAGCAGATTTGGTTCCACGTCCCAAACCCTTCTCCCACCTGCTTCATTTCACCCAGAGACTTCTTTGCCTACCAAAAAGTCCTTCAATATCCAACAGTTTGTTCCCTGCTCCCAGGGATAATATAGGGCCCCTGAACTAGAGCTTCAGGTTTTCATCATTCTTAGCAACACACACATTTACTGAGGGCCTGCACGTTCCAAGTTTTGTATTCAGAGCAGATAACGCCACTTAATCAGCCTAGTCCTTTGGTCACAGGAGATTTGATCTGACTATTGAAAAGCTCAAGAAGGATGGTGGGACCAAGTCAAAGTCTAAGAACCAGATTAGCAACTAAGAACAAGAGGGTGGTTTATTAGTCAGCTACAAACAGCCCCCAGAATCTCAGTAGTTTACAGCAGTCATTTGTATCTTTCCCTCATTGTATAAAATCTGAGGATTGGCTCTACTAGGCTCTGCTGAGTTCTGCTCAGCTTCCCTGGGCTCCATACATCTCCTCCTCCTGGGATCCAGGCTCGAGGAACAACCATATTTGGGACATGATGTTCTTATGACAGAAATCCTGGTGACATAGTGGTTAAGAGCTACGGCTACTAACCAAAAGGTCGGCAGTTCAAATCCACCAGGCACTCCTTGGAAACCCTTTGGGGCAGTTCTACTCTGTCCTATAGGGGTGTTATGAGTTGGAATCAACTCAATGGCAACGGGTTTGGTTTTTTTTTCTTTTTTAGTTTTTATGGGAGAGAGCAGACACTTAAGTTGTAGAGCCAAGCCATGCAAGTTTACCTAGAAGTTCTGTTTACATATGGTTTATACCACATCTATGGGATCTATGGGTGGCGCAAATGGTCAAGCACTTGGCAGTTCAAAAGTACCTCAGAAGGAAGGGCTGAAACGCAGGCTAGGAAGAAAGGCATGCTAATCTACTTCTGAAAATCAGCCACTGAAAACCCTGTGGAGAACAAGAATCTGACCCACAACTGGCAAAGACCTGACAGTGTTTCGTTCAGTTGTGCGTGGGGTCACCATGAGTAGAGGGCTAACTCAACAGCAGCTAATAATAACAATATGCATGATGTACTCAAGATGTTTTGGGGTACATAAGATAATTTAGACTTGCATAGTGTCCTCAAGGGAATATGATGATAAATATCTGAAAGTTATTTCCTAGTCGTCCCAAAGCCTACATCTGTTTACCTGTCTGTCTCTTCCAGTAGCTCATGACCTCCTCAAAATCACTGGCTTCATTTTATCTGCATTTAGCACACATTATGTGCTCAATGAATGTTTGCTGAAATAAAATTAAATAAATATGTGGAACAAAAGAAAATAGGAAACACAATACAAAATGCACTCACTCTCCACAGGCACAGAATGGTTTACCATCGTCTCGCACTTAACACAGTAAAAACATGTGGAAATCACACTTTTTACCCACAAAATAGTTATACTATGGCCCCAAAAAAGGGCTTAATGAGTGTATAAGTCAATAAAAAGGGCATTTTTATTTTTTCTCTCTGCTTTGTGAGAATGTCTCCGCAATTGGAAAGAGAAGGAAGATAAACAGCAGACTCTGAACAAGCTTTTGAAGCTGTGCTATCAACAAAGGGTCTTCTAAATCAATTCACCGCCAGAAACGGAATGCAGGCGGTTCTCAGAAATGTCTCACAAAGAAGCACAGAGAAAGACTCTCTAAAGGCGGAAGCAGGAGATGTTTCCATCGTGAAGATGGAAATTGAGTACGGCAATAAGGCCTGTGCGGCAGACTTTTCCGCAGTATCAGAATTGCCTGGTAGCTCCACAGCCATTTTAGCACAGATGATTCAGAGTCAAAATGCTTTCTCAAGGCCCCATGGGTGAGTTTTCATTCTAGACATATAAGTCAGACTCCTCAGCTCCCCTCACCCTGTGGCTCAGCCCTCTCCGCCAGTACCAGGCCTAGTAGAACAGGGGCCGCCAGCAGAAGAACAAGAGGCATTGAGGAGGAGCACCAACTTGGGCATCTGCCAGCACCATCTGCAAATGCCACAGACAGAGAAGACAGAGGCAGCTTCAAACCCCATTGAATTGAAAAGAGATATAACATCTGCTAGGCTTCACTGGAGCCAGTACCTACGGGGACTCAGTGTGTCCACTTAACTTTTCAAGTTCAAAAATATGATTTCCAGGTTTCCAGGTGATCAAGTTCTTAGGACCTGATGCCCCAATGAATCTCAGAAGAGATTAGTGTATAAAGCAAAAATGACTACTTTTAAATTCATAACTAAGGCCAATATACATGTTTGAGCTTCTACTATGGGCCATATGCTAGATGGAAATGTAGCGATAAGATCACACTGGCCTAACACCAAGTTGTTCACAGTGGATGAGAGGGGAAAAGAAACATGATTTTACAAGATAAAGTAATAAGTATTATAATAATGGCAAGCAAGAATGTTGCAGTGACATACAGGAAAGGCTCCTAATGTGTGCTGGATGATCAGGGAAGTCACCTGGGAGATGTAATGCCTGCATAAAAGTTTTCCAGGTAAGTGAGGCACCTAAGGGACACTCCAGTCCAGGACGAGCTGATATCCCTATGATCCCTCCTCACCCAAGCCCAAGGTCAAAGGAGCTTTAACAAAGAGTCCCTGCAGTTACCCTGTCTGAGTCCAGGAAGTCCTTCACGTTCATCTCCGATAAAAAAATCCCAGTTCACGTTCATCTCCAATGCCCTGCTCTAATTATTCACTTTCTTCCCACTTCTCATGTTTCCATCATGAATTCAACTCTCTTTCCAGCACTTTCAGACAGGTGACCCACTGGATGGTTACCAAACTTTGATTTCAGCTTCTGTCCCAAATGCTACCTCTCTGGTCTCTCCTCTCAGCTCCAATCACTGGAACACGCACATGAGTTCTTTCCAGGACGTTGTGCCTGAGCTCAGTGCTCCATGCTCCTCCTGGCTTGGTGGGGGATGGGGAGATTGCAACACTGCAGGCAATGGAAGCAGATGAACATCCAGGTCCCAGTGTCCCCAAATCAGGCATAGCCGTGTGTCTGGAGGAGACAGGCTTCAAGCCAGAAAATTTGAGATCCTAAGAATAATTCCTCAAAGTTTTAGCCAACACCCCATGAACTGCAGCATTATCTCAAATAGGAAGATGGCAGGAGAGTAGGTTATCAACGCACCTAAGGTCACACACAGATCTTCTTAATTCAATGTGAACATTTCTAATTTCATTCAGTGGACAGCTCTAAGAGCCATCTCTCTAGTTGTTTCTTATGAAGACAGCAAGCTCAGTCATTCCGCACTGACGAGTATAACTGGCCCTCTCAGAAGGGGCCCTTCTTACAGATTTTGAGGACCTACCACCATCATGGCCTACATCTTGCTGAACCCCTCCAACAAATCAAAAACAAGGTGCTTCACTGATAATCTCCATAGGCCCCTCTCCATTTCTTCTCATCGCTCCTTAGAGTGCAGTATTTTCTCAAAGCCAATCCACCCTTACCCCCATTTAAACACAAACTGGGTCATTCTATGAATGAGCCTCCTCTTTCCACCTGTACTGTTAGCTCCAAGCGGACAGAAGCTGCAGCTTAAGACTTTTTGTGTATAGGCACTGATGCAATGTGGGACAAGCCACTTTTTAGCCTCTCAGTAAAATGAGGAAAAATAATAGCGCTATCCCCAGAGGGCCGCTGGGAGAATTACATGAAATGATATACGGAAAATCTGCAGCAATCTGTGCCAGAAGGGCTGCACATTTGAGCAAGGAGACACACACCCAAAAAGGTGAATAGTGCCTAATACTGGTGAGATCTGTGGAGAGAAGCCATAGTCCACATCCCTGGGTTCTATGAATTTTGAAGCCAGGACAAAGCGAACACTGATTGAGAGCTACTGAAAAGTCACTCATTCATTTGCTCATCTATCCATCTACCCACCCATCCATCTAGTCATTTACGGCATAGAGATTAAATGCACAGGCTCTGGAGACAGGTTTCCAGGTTGCATTCTGACTCCGCTTACTAGATGTGTGACTTAAGCAAGTACCTAATTGCTTACATCTCAATTTCCCCCTTCTGTAAAACGGGAATAGCAAACGCCTCAAAGGCTTATTGTGCGGAAAAAACAATCCCTGTGTATAGTGCCTGACACAGTGTAAGCATCGATGCACATTAACTGCTATTATGGTGACGATGATGATGATGATGATGATATGAAGTATGGAACTTGCACAGAAGTGGAGGATAGAGATACATAAACCAAACTGTAGACACAATACTGTCAAAACCAGCCCTGAATAATTTGGGCAGAGGCTGCATCTTCTGCTAGTGAGCTGTATCAAGATCTGTTGGGTTTTCAAAGGAAGACAGAGATCCTGCTGAGTCCCTTCCTGTTTCCAGTTTACCCGAGTCAGCTAAACCAAAAAAACTCATTGCCATCAAGTCGATTCCAACTCATAGTGACCGTATAGGACAGAGTGAAACTGTCCCTGTATGGTTTCCAAAGCTGTAAATCTTTACGGGAACAAACTGCCTCATCTTTCTCCTGTGGAGCTGCTGGTGGATTTGAACCACTGACTGTTTGGTTAGCACCCGAGCGCTGAATCACTGCAGCACCAGGTCAGCTGCACACTTGAAATTAAACCTTAAAGGGATTTGAGGAGGCCCTCATTTTCAGCAGCCTTTTTTTTTTCCCATCTTTTCCCAAGTTTGTTCCCTCAGTCACTTGTCAATGTGTCACTTCCCTTCAACCTTCCCTCTCATGCATTTGCTAAAAAACAATTTCCAAAGTCTCCCTTGTTACCAAGAGAAACGCTGAGAAAGAGAGAAGAGAGAGAGCTGGAAAAGCTATAGACTCTCTTTGATGAGTCAAAGATTCTAGCATTTCCCTTTCTTGCAGCTCTGCCTTTGGCTGACATTGGGGCTTGTTTATAAATCTTTAACATGAGCCAGTGATCCTTTTCCAAAACCTAAAACTGCATGTTCTCGAGAGTTTTAATGAACAAATTTCAAGGTGGAGGAACGGATGGCACGTGAGCAAGGGCATGAGGGAATGAGGGCTTCCTAGGTCCTCACATCCACCCCCACTTTCCTACTTGGATCACATTTCTCTCTCTTCTACTTAAAAAAAAAAAAATTTTTTTGTTGTGAAAATAACACATTTTCCAATTCAATATTTCTCATATATATGTGAAATTCAGTGACACCGATTACATCAGTCATGTTATACGACCATCACAAATATCCATTGTCAAATTTTCCATCACCATAAACAGAAACTCAATACTTCCTAAGCAGTGGCTTGCCTTTCCCCTCTCTCCTACCCCTGGTAACTACTATGAAACTTGTACCTTTATACATTTGCCTATTCTAGGTATTTCGTATAAGTGAGATCATTTGTCCATTTCTGATTGACTTACTTCACTCAGCATAATGTTTTCAAGGTTCATCCATATTGTTCTCTATATTTTGAAGTCACCAGTTCACCCCCTTCTCCACCTCCTGCCCAGGTCAAGCATTGTTTCTGCTCCTGCCAAGGGACATTCAAACTGACGGTAAGGAATGGCAGGTCAGAAGAAAGGCAGACCTTGTTACGTAAAATCCTTGTTATGTCAGTTTCGACAATTTTGTTTTTCAAAACTACCAGAATATCAAGACACTGGGCAAATGAAAATTAAAACAAAACAAAAAACCCAGAAAAGCAAATTTTTTGTATTGATGATCTACAAAATACATTGGTCTTTTTTTTTTACACATCTGATGACTCCTTGTCTCTGAAAGTACATTGGAACCACGAAACACTGAAGACCTCAGGCATTAATTTATTAAAATAACAAAAATCCTTGGTGGCCACATTCCCTCACAATGCTCAATAACAAATAATGGTTTCGCTAATAAGATGTATCCTCAGGCCTCAAGCCTCGAGCTTGCTGAGCTTCTCAGCAGCTCATCCAGCTCAGTCACCTTTGCAGCTTAAAGGTGATACAGTCTACATCTGCAAAGGCAGTGTCACCTCTGGCCGTCACCCTGGCCGCTCGAATCAGCTAAACTCAGACCTGACCTCTTTTCACTCAGACAGGAAATTACACGGATCTTTCCACTTGGTTACACCCAGGGGATGGAGCCTGGCACACAAGGGTGCTCAGAGACATGCCAGCCAGACAAATGAACTAACAGGCCTGAAGAGCAGAGGGCAGAGCCACCTGTGCAGGTGCAGGTGACTGCTGTTAGGTCAGCCCCTGACAGACCCAAAGCTCAGGACTATGTGCCCTGTCAGGCCCAAATTTGCCCTGCAGCCTGCAGCCTGGGCTAGGACTTTGCTCCCACAAGCCAGAGCAGAGCTGAAGGAATTGTAGGCACCTTCTCCACTGCTGGGAGTAATTGAGCAATAGCCTCCTAGCAGGCTGAATCGCAATGTGTTCCTTGGGAAATTATATACTTTTAACCTCTAAAACAATATAATTTGAAGGTGAATGTATTTTTCCTCAATAGTTACAGGGCCTCTTATTTCCTCTAAAGATCTGAGGTGGGAAGTTATTTTGCTGTCTCTACATATATATTTAAAGAGATATCTACAATGGATTCACCTCCAAATGTAAGTTCGGGGAGAGCAGTTATTTAGAAATCCCTGAGTTTAACATTTCTGGAAAGGATTTCATTTCCAATTTTGCAACCAAAGTACATACATCTACCCTGATTCCCTGTTTCTATGGATGACAATGGAATCCTCCCAGGCACCAAGACTGGAAAAGTTAAACTCATTTGACCACCACTCTCCATTATTCCTCATATCCTCTCAGTCAATACTTCTATCACTGAGCTAGTCAAGCATTCAATCTGGCCTATTTTCTATTGAAATAACTCTTGTGTCCATTCTTACTAGATTCCATGTGTCCCTCTGCTAAGCAAGACTCCTCATCTTCATGCTGGCATCACTGTGCCGATTGCAATTAAACCTTCTGGATTCCAAAAGCCCCTCCACATCATGTGTTCCTGCCCACAGTGGACAGGGCCATCCTCTTCCAATACTAATCTGGACAGGTCACTCCTCTGCTCAAAAACCTTTGATACCTCTTTTTCCTACCACAGCAGATCCAGCATTCCCTGTGTCACTTTCAAGGCTATCCCACACACAAGCCCCACTCTGCCTATCCTACTTTATTCTTGACATTCCCAGGCATGGATTCACCACTTCAGCCAAACCAAAGCTTTTCAAGCCCACAAACACAGCAGACTCATTCATATCTTATACTCCATACCTTTGCTCATCCTATTCCCATCATCTGGGATTCTCTTTCATCTTCTCACTTCCTGACTCAGTTCTAACCAATCTCCCTAGTTCACCTCTTCAATGAAGACATTCTTGTTTATGTCCTATCCCTCTATAAGGTCTGTGAGATACAATTTGGTCCTTCATAGTAGAGTCTTTTCAACCAGGTCACTGTTGCATTTTTTTCACAAATAGCATCTCATATTTTTTTTTTTAATTGCAAGAATTTGGATGTCACAAATCATCTGTATCATTTTTGGACAAATTCTAGAACAGAGTAGCAAATGGACAGCTGAAAAGGACTTGGAAAGAAATGAAAAAATGCTGTGATGCCAACCTGGGCCCATCAAGAACAAGTCACACCAGACTAGCTTTATTCCTTTTTATTCAGAGATTTTAGGAAGGAAAATAGGAAAGTGAAATAAATGTGAGGTTCCTGCATTTCATCCAATATTTAACAAAGTCTGTCCTCACCACAAATTTAAGTACAATAAAAGCTGATGCGTTTTCTAGGTGAGCGAATAAAGGATGCTAATACTTGCATAGCCGTCAACTTGCAGTGAGAACTCTGTTGGTGTACTCATTGGTCCATACCAAGAACGTTTTCCCCCAGATGGCAGGATGGTAATAACCACAGCACTCTAGGAAAAACATAAAACTTGGAGAAAAAAAGAAACAGTACTGAATAACCAAATTAAAAATTTGTAAAATTTTCTGAACTGGCTGGAATAATGAGCCAAAGCTGTCAATATGGCCATTCAGTAAGATAAATTTAAGGTGTTTCAGCTAAGTCCATGCATCTAAGTCTACAGGTAGAAAATCCTTCTTGCTAAAGGTTTTCTAATAGAGGCTGATTTTTTAATTCTTAAGATACTATGCAAAATATCCAATAGCCAGGAGACAGTTGAACTACGTAATGTTTAAAACCCTCCAAATTTGAAATAGTAATATTTTACGATCCTATATATTCTGATCTTGCACCTCAACTAGATTTTAAGTCTATTGGTCACAGACAGCAAGATGTACTGAAAAGACTAAGGAATTTGGGGTTAGATAGACATTGGTTCAAATAGTGTTCTCCTACTTACTAGCCGGAAGAACTTACTTAATTTCACTACTTATTACTAAGTCTGTTTCTTCATCTACAAGCTAGAAATTGTATAAGGTTTATGACAGTTAGCTGAGAAAATGCTCCATACAAAATGCCTAGTATTAGAAATATGGCAGAATCTCAGTAAGAACCCTTTTTGTTCTTTGATTTTTGAGGACAGCTTGCAGAGGTTGCTTGCCAATTAGAAAGGCTTTGGAGATGGAAAGAGAATAAGTAAAGGCATACCAGGAAGACTGGTAGGGGGAAAGGCATGGAGGTATGAATGAGCAGGACCTGGCATATGCTGAGAATGGTGGTAACTCTGACCGGCCAGGATTAGAGGTTAAAGACAAGGTTATGTGGGTGGGATGGGACAGATGGTGTACAACTTGAAATACCACTCGGCCAAGTCATAAGAAATGGATGCCTTGTGATGCTAATGTGATAACTCAGCCCTTATAACCCCTCTTTGGCATGTTTTAAGAGCATTAAACAATGATAGGAATCAAGACATTTTTCTCTTTGTCTGAGCAATGACACGCCAAATAGAGGTCACAAGAGATGCCTCTTCTAGCAGCAACCAAATAATTTCACTCTCATCTTTCTGCTTTCTCTCAATAGCCAAGGTTTACATATTCGAACCAGGTGCCCTCTTGTACCCATGGGGCCTCTCTAGCTGGCAGTGGGTTTGAAGGCCTATTTCTCCAGTTCCATTCTTCCTTTTCTAACACTAACATATCTGATGAAAATATGTGTAGGTGGAAAACATAATGTTTCCAATTGAAGTTCACTAGCAAGCCTCCAGTGGAGTCACTTTAGAGATTAAAGAAAGGATCGTTTGGACATGTGAATTTGAATGTGATTTACAGATTACTTCCAGAGACATTACAGTTGCTTATCTCTCAGACAACTGTGAGAATAGACAGAAGTCACACAGGAGGTGTGCAGCTCATAGATGGAAAAAAATATTAAATCTTAAAGTGCCTGATGCAGCAATTAATATTTCAACCTTCCTTGTGCAAGGAAGAAAAGAGTAAGATTACAGAGATGTTGGATTCCCATGAATATGCTATTTCAGACTTGCAGGGAAGAACACCTAATTATGTATTACAAACCTAAACCCCTCAAGCACTAATAGGCTATCCTTAAATGTTTTTTTAAAAAAATCATTGAAATTAAAAAATTTTGCTTTTATCAAGATTTCAGAAGCACAGTTCTAGCATATTCGTAAGTTATGGAAAAGAAAAAATATAAAGGTAAGCTTCTTATAAGAATGAATTTTCCTTTTTTTTTAATTTATCAATAAGAGTTTAGTAGCTATGCTCTAAGGAGCTAACAGACCACACCATTTCACCTAGTAAATTCTATCCCCTTCCCAGCACACACACTTTATAAAGATACACAAGATAAAAGATCATGATTTGGTTCTAAAGGGGTTTCCTTATCAGTTAGAAGGAGAAAACAAATGCACAAAAGCTATAAAACTATCCTACGCACCCACCTCTCTGGTCCTGATATGAAGTGCTTCTGGAGTTCCAGAGATGACTCTAGGTGAGGTGGAGAAGTCAAAGGAATTTTCAGAGAGAAAGTGCTAAAGCCTTTGAGGTAGATGGCAACGAGGACAAGCCTACAATGAGATGAAGAAGGTGTGTGTTAGGCCAAAGGGAAGAGGTAATTTAAAGGAAACACAGGCACGTTTAAGCTCATCAGGCACTCCACCTACCACTATATGGACTTGCCCAGAAATTCTATTCCACCTTTCATTTCTAGCTAATGGACTGAGTATATGCATCATCTTCCCTTCTACTGAGGTCATAGTGATGTAATACGAAATTTTTTTTTTTTCTCCATGAAATCAAATACAGGAAACAGAGCCAGTCATGACCAGAAATATTGAGGAAATTTTGCAAAATATATAGCAGATAGGATAAGATCAGTAAAGCACAAGAGTTGGGAAAACCATAGCACCAAACACAAACGATAAAAAGCAATCCTTTCCAAGGGTAGAACAAAGCCTGAATGACCAGAGGGTTCCTCATCAGGGTAAGAAACTACAAAACTACCATAGGAAAAGCAGTGTTAATCAGGCTCTCACTCTGTCCCTAGGTTGTATTCTTTCACCATACTTATTCGATCTGTATGCTGAGCAAGTAATTGGAGAAGCTGGACTATATGAAGTAGAACACAATCAGGATTGGAAGAAGACTCATTAACAACCTGCAATATGCAAATGACACAACCTTGCTTACTGAAAGTGAAGAGGACTTGAAGCACTTACTGATGAAGATCAGAGACCAACCACAGCCTTCAGTATGGATTATACCTCAGCATAAAGAAAACAAAAATCCTCACAACTGGACCAATAAGTGACATCATGATAAATGGAGTAAAGATTGAAGTTGTCAAGGATTTCATTTCACATGGACCCACAATCACAATCAATGCCCATGGAAGCAGCAGTCAAGAAATCAAATGACACACTGCATTGGGCAAAGCTGCTGCAAAAGACCTCTTCAAAGTCCTTAAAAGCAAAAATGTGACTTTGAGGATGAAAGTTGGCCTGACCTAAGCCATGATATTTTCAATCACCTCACGTGCATGTGAAAGCTGGATAATGAATAAGGAAGATGGAAGAAGAATTGATGCCTTTGAATTATGGTGTTGTGGAAGAATATTGAATATACTCTGGACTGCCAGAGGAGCAATCAAATCTGTCTTAGAAGAAGTACAGCCAGAATGCTCCTTAGAAGCGAGGATGGTGAGGCTTTGTCTCATGTACTTTGGACATGTTATCAGGAGGGGCCAGTCCCTGGAGGACATCATGTTAGGTAGAGAGTCAGCAAAAAAGAAGAGGACCCTCGACAAGATGGATTGACACAGTGGCTGCAACAATGGGCTCAAACATAGCAAGAATTGTGAGGATGGTACAGGACTTCTCAGTGTTTTGTTCTGTTTTATGTAGGGTCACTATGAATCGAAATTGACTAGATGGCACCTAACAACAACAACAACAGGGAAACAGACAACACAGCCTGTTTTTTGTTTTTTTTTTTTTCATTTTAGACTCTTATGAGTAGTTTATTTTTTTTTTGTTTGTTTGTTTGCCATATGCAGGCTTTACTTAAGTTTTTTAATTAACCTTTAAATTTTAAAGGAAAGAAAAGAAGTTATACTGTCCCAGCTTATCAAACAATGACATGGGTGCCCCAAGATGACCTGGATCATTTTAGGTATTTAAGAATTTAAAGTAGGGGCTGAAGCAGAGAACTAGGACTGGGGATCTACAATTTGAAGTTCAAAAATCCTACACATAAGATCTACAAATGGAGGGAGGTGGAGTCAAGATGGCAGAATAGTCAGACACTTCCTGTGGTCCTTCTAACAACAAAGACTGGAAAAAACAAGTGAATTGATTATATATGACAATCTAGGAGGCCTGAACATCAAAGGCAAAGTTGAAGAATTGAGCAGCAGGGGGAGGGACAGACAGTTCAGAAGCAGCAAGGAGTTGCCAGAGCTGACCCAGCAGGAACTGGCATCCTGCAGGACAGATTGGCTGGCACAAGTGGTGAGGCAGGCAGTGGTGCTCAGGATGCATTTTGCACATTGGGAGAGACCAAGTGGCGGAGAGCCTACTCAAGCCTCCAGAACAAGTGAAAAGCGGCACTCAATCAGTAAAAGATAAGCACATGCATCTAACCTACCACGTGGACCAAAAAAACGCCCCTTTGGAAAAAACCTCTCTACCATTTACCTGCCCCCTCACCACTCTGCACCAGGTCCTGGGCTGGTTTAGACATTGCCACGTTCCCTGGGCCAGAAGTAGGACCTGTTGATCATCCTGAGCCATTCTCCCAGCGCTGGAGATGGAACAAATAAACAAACAGGAAAAAATAATCTGTCAGCTCCCCTAAGCCGGGAAGTCAGGACAGGCACGCCTCCTTTGCCAAGGCACAGGCATAAGGGGTCCACGAACTCTGAATGCCTTTCACCCCTGCATAGACCTGTGTAGTCGCATTTCAACAGTGTAGGCCTTCATTAGCACAGTGCAACAGAGTATATATATACACCTAAAGCCGAACTTCAGCTGTATCAGCTATATGGTGGAGTGATATCTGACACCCCTCTGCCTATTAAGCAGGTTCCTCACCTACCCACATCAGGGGCCTGAGGACTGGTGGCTCCACCCATGCCATCTAACCACCCACAACAGACCTCCAAGAATAAGTGGTGCCTCCCAGTCCTTACAGCCAACAGCATTAGATACCCATAGTCTGGCTGCAAAACCCACCCACCAACACACTCTAGGTAACAGGGACACACTTTCCTTCCAGACACTCAGGGGCAGCTCTTACCCCCTGACTTGCTCATCACATGACCCCCTACTGCAGCCAGGTACTTGTGCCTACACCAATCTCCCCTGCCCATCTAGGACTGTAGGTGAGAGCCTGCAGCACACACTTGGTGACCAACTACCTGAACACCTGAGCTGAATCCATACAAGAAAAGTAAATGGACTCTTGTGCTCACATACCCGGTAACAGATCTAACCACCTGGTGACAGGATATTAGAGCTTCAAAAGTACTAATAATCAAACTAGTTCACATAAGCAGTCTATTAGAGCATATCAAAACAAAACAAGAAGCTAGGACGCAGTAAGCAAACAAAATAAGTCAGTGCAATAACTTACTAATGGCTCAGAGACAACAGTCAACATCAAATCACATAAACAGGTAGACCATGATGGCTTCAGCAAGCTCCCAAAGCAAAGAGTCAAGAAATCTTCTGGAGGAAGAGAATTTCCTAGAACTACCAGAAGTAATATACAAAAGATTATTACACAGAACTCTTCAAGAGATCAGGAAGGAGATCAGGCAAAATACAGAAAAAGCCAAGAAACACACAGACAAAGTAATAGAGGAACTTAAGAAGATTACAGAAAAGCATAATGACAAATTTAACATTTGGAACAATCCATAGACAGCAAATCCAGAAGACTGACAATAAAATTTCAGAATTAGATAATTCAATAGAAAGTCATGGGAGCAGAATTGAGGCAAGAGAAGTCAGAATTAGTGAGATTGAAGATAAAGCACTTGACACTAGCTTATTTGAGGAAAACTCAGATAAAAAAAATTTAAAAAATGAGGAAACCCTAAGAATTATGTGAGACTCTATCAAGAGGAATAATCTATGAGTGACTGGAGTACCAGAACAGAGAGGGGTAACAGAAAATACAGAGAAAATTATTCAAGATTTGTTGGCAGAAAACTTCCCTGATATCGTGAAAGATGAGAAGGTATCTATTCAAGATGCTCATTGAACGCCACACAAGGTAGATCCCAAAAGAAAGTCACCAAGACTTACTATAATCACACCTGCCAAAACCAAAGATAAAGTGAGAATTTTAAGAGCAGCTAGGGATAAACAAAAAATCATCTGAAAAGGAGAGTCAATAAGACTGAGCTCGGACGACTCAGCAGAAACCATGTAGGCAAGAAGGGAATGGATGACATATATAAAGCCTTGAAGGAAAAAAATCGCCAGCCAACAATATATCCAGCAAAACCGTCTCTCAAATATGATGGCAAAATTAGGGCATCTCCAGATAAACAGAAGTTTAGGGAATTTTCAAAACCCAAACCAAAATTACAAGAAATACTAAAGGCAGTCCTCTGGCTAGAAAATCAATAACATCAGATAACAATCCAAGACTAGAACATAGGACAGAACAACCAGATATCAACCAAGATAGGGAAGTCACAAAAATAAATCAAAGCTAAAACACTGAAAATAGGGAAACAGAGACATTAATATGTAAAAGATGACAACATTAAAACAAAAAAGAGGGACTAAAAAATGTAGACATAGATATTTCATATGCAGAAGTCAAGGTGATATACAGAAATAATAGATTGGTTTAAACTTAGAAAAATAGGGGTAAATATTAAGGTAATCACAAAGGAAACTAACAATCCTACACATCAAAATAAAAAACAAGAAAAACATAAAGACTCAGCAAATACAAAAACAACAATGAAAAAAATGAAAAGAAAATACATAAGGAAAAACAACTCAGCACAGAAAATTAAGTGGAACAAAGAAACTGTCAACAACACAAAAAAAAGACATCAAAATGACAGCACTAAACTTATAAAAAAAAAAAAACTTATACCTATCAATAATTACGCTGAAGGTAAATAGATTAAATACACTAATAAAGAGACAGAGAGTGGCAGAATGGATAAAAAATCTATCTATATGCTGCCTACAAGAGACACACCTTAGACTTAAAGGCACAAACTAAAACTCAAAGGATGGAAAAAAATACATCAAACAAACAACAATCAAAAAAAGAGTAGGAGTGGCAATATTAATCTCTGACAAACAGAGATTAAAGTAAAATCCACCACAAAGGATAAGGAAGGACACTATATAATGTTTAAAGGGTCATTACACCAGGAAGACATACCCTCAGGAAGACATAACCATAGTAAATATTTATGCACCCAACGACAGGGCTCCAAAGTATGTAAAACAAACTCTAACAGCACTGAAAAGAAAGACAGCTCCACAAAATAGTAGGAGACTTCAACACACCACTTTCAGTGAAGGACAGAATATCCAGAAAGAAGCGTAATAAAAACAAAAGATCTAAATGCCACCATCAACCAACTTGACCTCATAGACATATACAGAAAACTCCACCCAACAGCAGCCATGTATACTTTCTTTTCCAATGCACATGGAACATTCTCCAGAATACACCACATATTAGGCCCTAAAGCAAGCCTTAACAGAATCCAAAGCAACGAAATATTACAAAGCATTGTTTTTGACCATAAAAGCAGAAATCAACAATGGAAAAAACAAAGAAAAAAATCAAACACATGGAAACTGAACAATACCTTTCTCAAAAACTACTGGCTTATCAAAGAAATTGAGGACAGAATAAAGAAATTCACAGAATCAAATGACAATGAAAACACATCCTACCAGAAGCTTTGGGACACAGCAAAAGCAGTGCTCAGGGGTCAATTTATAGCCATAAATGCACCCACCCAAAAAGACAGGCCAAAATCAAAACATTACCCTACAACTCAAACAAATAGCAAGAGAGCAACAAAAGAAGCCCTTGGGCACCAGAGAAAACAAATAATAAAAATTAGAGAAGAATTAAAAGAAATCGAGACTAGAAAAACAATTGAAAAAGTTAACAAGACCAAAAGCTGGTTCTTTGAAAAGATCCATAAAACATTTGGCCAAACTGACAAAAGAAAAACAGGAGAGGAAGCAAATAACCCAAATAAGAAATGAGATGGGCGATATCACAAAAGACCCAAATGAAATTAAAAGAATCATAATACTATGAAAAATTATAGTCCAACAAATTTGAAAACCTAGAAGAAATGGACAAATTTCTAGAAATACACTAGCTACCTAAACAAACACAAACAGAGGTAGAACAAGTAAATAAACCAATAACAAAAGAAGAGATTGATGAGGTATTTAAACCAAGTGGGATTCATACCAGGTATGCAGGGATGGTTCAACATTAGAAACACAATCAATGTAATCCATCCCATAAGTAAAATAAAAGACCAAAACCACATGATTGATACAGAAAAGGCATTTGACAAAATCCAACACCCATTCATGATAAACACTCTCAGCAAACTAGGGATAGAAGGGAAATTCCTCAACATAATAAAGGGCATTTATACAAAGCCAACAGCCAACATCATCCTCAATGGAGACAGTCCGAAAGCATTTCCCTTGAGAACGGGAACCAGGCAAGGATGCCCTTTATCACCACTCTTATTCAACATTGTGCTGGAGGTCCTAGCCAGAGCAATTAGGCTAGATAAAGAAATAAAGGGGACCCAGGTTGGTAAGGTAGAAGTAAAAGTATCCCTATTTGCAGATGACATGAGGTTATACACAGAAAACCCTAAAGAATCCTCAAGAAAACTACTAATATAGAAGAGTTCAGCAGAGTATCACGATACAAGATAAACATACAAAAATCAGTTGGATTCCACTACACCAACAAAGAGAACGTCAAAGAGGAAATCACCAAATCAACGCCATTTACAATAGCCCCCAAGAAGATAAAATACTTAGGAATAAATCTAACCAGAGACATAAAAGACCTGTACACAGAAAACTACAAGACACTACTGCAAGAAACCAAAAAAGACCTACATAAGTCAAAAAACATACCTTGCTCATGGATAGGAAGACTCAACATTATAAAAACGTCTATACTACCCAAAGTGATCTATAGATACAATGCAATTCCGATCCAAATCCCAAAGACATTTTTTAATGAGATGGAGAAACAAATCACCAACTTCATGTGGAAAGGGAAGAGGCCCCGGATAAGTAAAGCATTACTGAAAAAGAACAAAGTGTGAGACCTCCCAGCCTGGTACTGGTACAATAACAGATACATAGACCAAAGGAGAATTGAGAACCCACACATAAATGCACCCACCTATGAGCAGCTGATATCTGACAAAGGCCCAAAGTCAGTTAACTGGAGAAAAGACAGTCTCTTTAACAAATGGTGCTGGCATAACTGGATATCCATCTGCAAAAAAATGAAACAAGACCCATACCTCACAAAATACAAAAAGACTAACTAAAAATGGATCAAAGACCTAAATATAAAATCTAAAACGATAAAGATCACAGAAGAAAAAATAGGGTCAACGCTAGGAGCCCTAATACATTGCATAAGCAGTATACGAAACATTACTAACAAGGCACAAACACAGGAAGAGAAACTAGATAACTGGGAGCTCCTAAAAATCAAACACTTACAATCATCAAAAGACTTCACCAAAAGAGTAAAAAGACAACCTACAGCCCGGGAAAAAAAATTTGGCTACAATAAATCCAATCAGCATCTAATCTCTAAAATCTATAAGATAATGCAAAACCTCAACAAAAAAAGACAAATAACCCAATTAAAAAATGGGCAAAGGATATGAACAGGCACTTCACCAGAGAAGAAGACATTCAGGTGGCTAACAGATACATAAGAAATGCTCATGATCATTAGCCATTAGAGAAATACACATCAGAACTACACCCCAACAAGGCTAGCATTAATTCAAAAAGCACAAAATTATAAATGTTGGAGAGGTTGTGGAGAGACTGGAACACTTATACACTGCTGGTGAGAATGTAAAATGGTACAACCACTTTGGAAATTGATTTGGTGCTTCCTTAAAAAGCTAGAAATAGAACTACCATACGATCCAGCAATCCCACTCTTTGGAATATATCCAAGAGAAATAACAGCCCTCACACGAATAGATATATGCATAGCCATGTACACTGCAGCATTATTCACGATAGCAAAAAGATGGAAACAACCTAGGTGCCCATCAGTGAATGAATGGATAAATAAATTATGGTATATTCACTCAATGAAATACTATGTAACAATAAAGAACAATGATAAATCCATGAAAGATTTCATAACATGGAGTAATCTGAATGGCATTATGCTGAATGAAATTAGTCAGTAGCAAAAGGACAAATATTGTATGAGGCCACCATTATATGAACGCAAGAAAAGGTTTAAAGACAGAAGAAAATATTCTTTGATGGTTATGAGGGTGGGGAGGGAGGGAGAGGGGTATTCACTAACTAGAAAGTACACAAGAATTATCTTAGGTGAAGGGAAGGTCAACACAAATACAGGCACTGGACTAAACCAAAAACTAAGAAATTTCCTGAATACAACCAAACACTTCAAGGGACAGAGTAGCAGGGGCAGACATCTGGGGACCATGGTTTCAGGGGACATCTAGATCAATTGGCATAACAAAGTTTATTAAGAAAATGTTCTGCATCCCACTTGGGTGAGTGGCATCTGGGGTCTTAAATGCTAGCAAGTGGCCATCTAAGATGCATCAATTGGTCCCAACCCACCTAGAGCAGTGGAGAATGAAGAACACCAAAGACACAAGGAATATGAGCCCAAGAGACAGAAAGGGCCACATAAACCAGATACTCTATCAGTCTGAGACCAGAAGAACTAGACGGTGCCCAGCTACCATCAATGACTGCCCTGACAGGGAACAGAACAGGTTCCCTACAGAGAAGGAGAAAAATGGGGTGCAGAACACAAATTCTAGTAAAAAGACCAGACTTAATCGTCTGAGACTAGAGGAACTCCAGAAGACATGGTCCCCAGACTCTCTGTTCGCCCACAACTAAAACCATTCCCAAAGCCAACTCTTCAAGACAAAGATTAGACTGTACTAGAAGATATGAAATGATACTTGTGAAGAGTGTGCTTCTTAGCTCAAGTGGATACATGAGACTAAATGGGCAGCTCCTGTCCGGAGGTGAGATGAGAAAGCAGAGGGGGACAGGAGCTGGTTAAATGGACATGGGAAATACACGGTGGAAAGGAGGAGTGTGCTGTCACATTATAGGGGGAGCAACTAAGGTCACATAACAATGTGTATATAAATTTTGTTTGAGAAACTAACTGGAACTGTAAATTTTCACTTAAAAACCAAAAAAAAAAACCAAACTCATTGCCGTCGAGTTGATTCCGACTCACAGTGACCCTATAGGACAGAGTAGAACTGCTCCATAGAGTTTCCAAGGAGCGCCTGGTGGATTTGAATTGCTGACCTTTTGGTTAACAGCCATAGCACTTAACCACTATGCCACCAGCGTTTCCAAACTTTCACTTAAAGCACAATTAAAAAGAAAAAGTCGAAAAAAAAAAGAAAGATCCATGAATAGCCAGACCACGGCTAAAAAAGTATATATCCTTATTATAAATCATAAAAATCATTAATTCATTCCTGCATTCATTCACCCATTTATTTCTTCTGACTCATTTTCCCACTTACAAACCACTCACTCATTTATTCATTCTTTCAGTGGTTACTCAGAAAACATAAGGTAGACTCTGCCTTCAAGAAGTTTAAAAATCCAGCTGGAGGTAAAGAAATAGCCTTAATACACTATCCCCTTCAAGTACAGAATAATTCTAAGGAGAAAAAGAGGTCGGCAGAAGCTAAAGGCTCATGAAGGAGGGGCTTGAAGAATACTTAAGCTCCAGCTCAAAGGAAGGAATTTGTGCTTACTTAAAAAAAAAAAATTTTTTTTACTTTTTTTTTAATTTTACATTTCCCTACTTCTTTGTTATTGTGGTTATTGTTGTTAAGTTTCATGCTAAGCCTTCAGATATTGGGGGAAGAGGTAGCAAGTAAGCCTTCTCTACATCAGAGTTGAGAATTCATAGATTAAAAGCAGAGCGGCCAATAGAGGAAGATAAGACTTCCTTCATTTCTGGAAAAAAGTTCTGCTGCCTACTGGTGTGCTCTTTTAAGCTGGGTATGGGTTCTCCCAGCAGGGATGAGTTGCCTGAATAGGATCGCCAACCAGCCCAGTTTCCTCAGGACTATCCTAGTTTAGTACAAAAGTCCTGTGTCCCCAGCAACCCTTCAGTCCCGGACAAACTGGGACAATTGGTCACCACAGAGTCATCACTCAGTTACAATACTTTCACAGACTCTTACCTCATTTGATTCTCACAGTAAGTTTTACAGTGATTCAGATGTTGGAATTGTCATTTTCCAGTTGGCAAAACTGAGGCTCTAAGAGGTTCAATGATTGCTAAAGGCAACATACATAAAGAAAGTGGTGAAGCCAGGATTCAACCCCTAGTCTGCTTCCAGTGTCTGCTTTCACCCAGAAACACTTCTAAAAACCTACCCCATGCCCTGAGTTTCTCTGCATGGATAGATATTAAACTAGGGGTGGGGGTGGGAGAAGTCATAGGAAGGAATTCAGATTCTCTGGCAGAAATGACTGAAAAGGGAACTGGAAACCTTGAGCTCGTTGGCACCCTTGTCCAAACCCAATGAACTACGCAGGTCAGTTATAAGGAGAAAGATGAGGTAACATGTACTTGGGGCATTCAAGATCTCACAGAACTATTTGCAGGTTCTGATGAAATTTCCATTAGGTCCTCAGTTGTTTTCCTCTAGATTGAGACAATTAGCATGGTTCCTTGTTTTCTACAGCATATATAGTATATAGCATATATATGTAGGAAGCATAAAGAAAGCATAAAGGCCCCTTCCATCCCTGGAAGATGACAGTTCCCAGACTCAGAAGAAATGTACCCATATTCCTAGAAAAACAATTGCATGTGCATGCCCTATTACAGGTTTTTTTTAAGTATGTATTCTATAAAAAAAAGAGAGATAAGATCTGAGAGAAAAAGGCAAGAAAGAAAAAAGGAAATGACAGATGGGTAGATAAGGAAATGAAAGAGAGTAAAGAAGGAAAGAAAAAAGAAGAGCTAGACTGGAGGATGAGAAACTAGAACAGACAAATGAAAAACGACAGCACAGAAAGTCATGGAGAGCTCAATTAATTAGTTATTGTCCATTTCCTTGAGAGACTTCTAACAAATCTGTCCTTGTCAGTGACAGGAAATCTTTCTGAATTCTTTGTAAAAGGATATTAATGGTCGTAAGCTTCAGCACCCCTACATGGTGAGGCAGGGAGGTGGTAGGAGTTCTCACAGGTCATACCAGGAGTCAGCCTTGGTGCACCAGCGACCCCTCTCCTGTGCACACAAAGAATACTTCTCCAGCCCACAGACTGTCAACCCTCTATCCTTGACTGGTACATTGGAGGCTGACATTTAATACCCTAAGGATATAGATGTTTGAAAGCCTGTTATTGTAACAAAGGAAGCCATCCAAACTCTGCAAGACCAAATGGATCAGATAAAGCTGACACACAGATAAATCTGTTTTACATCCATTCTTGCACAAGTTTTGCTAATCTATGTAGTTATAGCTTTCCCACTGAAGGAAAAAAATAACCCACCGCATGTCGGCAAGTCCACATCTCATCCTATTTTTATTCTCCAAGGTATAACATTCTAGGCAAAGACCATTTTTATGCTGACTTTTGCATGAACTCCATTAACACAGGATGACAGAGGAAGAAAATGAGAAAGGAGGATAAGAGAGAGCAGAGAGGGAGAAAAAAAGAAAAAGGGGAAGGACTTCTTGAATGACTGTATAAATGCAGATTTTTTTTTTCTTAAATGAATGAATTCTGCTCCATTATTGACACAGATCACTTCTCTCCCAGTCAGTCAGACACCTACTCTTCATTAGCCAGTATTTATGCTGCCAGATTGGACTTTCATATGGGAGCCTGAAGCACGAATGGTACAGATGGCAGGAAAGCTCTCATGAGATTGATAACGATGAAGAAAGATGCCACATTAAGTCAGAAGGTGCCACTGTTAACATCCCAGCTCAGAGAAGAATATTTCTAGCTAGCACTCGCCTCCAAGGGCTGTTTTTCTTCTGGCTTCATCTAAAATGCACTCTCCTCCCCAAAAGCTCTCCACCCCACCCTCTTGCTGGCAAGCAATGATACCTTTGCTTTAGTCTGTTTTGTGTGCCAACTGATTTTTGCCTCAGGTACTTAACCTTTGCTTTCCAAAGGTGGTTGAGATCCTAATGGTGCAGGGGAACTGGGGGGAGGAGGGAGGGAGAAGGCATTTTAGTCCACGTTTTCTTTAACAAAGGCACTACTATGAGAAGTTCCGTGCAGGGAACCTGAATGGTTTGTATTGTTTCGATGTGGGCCCTCACTGCATCTGCTGCCTTTCAAAGACAGGCACTGTGTTCATAAGACTAGGACCATGCCTCAAAAGCCTTCAAGAAAGGGCAATCTCCAGGGTGTAGGACTGAGGGTTTGGGAAGTCAACACCAGTGGAAGAGCTGCATGTGAGACCGTTTGCTGCTGGATGGAGGAGGAGAGCCTCCTAACGACAGCTTCTCAAGGGACAGACCATGATTCATTTGTACCTTCAGCTGCTGGCTAAACTAGTTGATTCCTCATTCAAGAAAAACACAAGTCTTCATCTCTGAAGTTCAAGCTTTTCCACTGCAGAGGAATAAAAGAATCAACTACATTTCAGCAAAAGGGCCACATGTCCTCTGGATCTTTAATCTCAGTGGTCCTGGTCACTGATTTTATCTGCCCAGAAACATATCTTTGGTATCAGGCAGGGAATGAGTTCCCTTGTTTCTCCTGACAACCCTGCCTCCCTGGATAGCAACATGACACCCGTCCAGGAAATGAGATTGTAGAAAAGTTCTCCAGCTCCTGGTGCAATCAGATAGGGGAAGAGTTTCCCTTGTTCAGTAAGAATCAACAAGAAACCAAACCAACAGACAAAGGGTGACATAATAGCACTCGCAAAGGTAGCAAGTTTGGAAAATTTGGCTTCTCTCATTCAACCTGAGTGATACATTATCAGAATCCATCCTAGAAAATGCACGCTGGGAAACAACGAGTGGCCACGTCAATAGCCCCAGTGTAGCAATCACAAATTCATGTTGGTGTGTAAGCATTTAATTAGGTTCCCGGGTTTACAGGAACTCCAGTCAATTTAAGACCCTCTAGGCAGCTCCTCCCGAACCACACCAAGCATCTTGTAAGCCTGGACATAGAATGCCTACCGCCCGGCAAGGGTATTTGGAGAATCTTAATTGAAGGGAATTCCTATTTTTATGTCTATATGATGTACCATCAGCATTTCCTCCCCTACAAAAATACACAGAGGGGCAACTAGTCCAAATAACTGGTTTAAATCTATAAATTACAGCCCTGCTTCAAGGAACGTTTAAGGTCGTTTTGTGTCTACGGGAAAGTTAGATGGCATCATAAAATTGTTAAAGCTAACGTAATCTTTATACAGTGGGTTCATCATAACTGATGAGACGTGCTTGAGACACAGCCCTTCCCCCCTTTCTTCTGACTGTCCTTGAGTCCTGAGAAAGAATCACTGCTCCAGTAGTATGCATGCCATGACGACATAAAAACAGCTTCCTTCCAATAAAAACAGCTTCCTTCCAACAGGATGTGAAGTCTCAGAACCTAGGTCTTCATTTCACTCCCCTCCACCTCGAGAAGAGACTGCTAAATGCAGTTAATTTTCTGAGTTGGTGGCATTTCTGCTGTGGAGTCTAATCCTCTCTTACATCTCCTGTACATATTTCTTCTCTGAGCTTACGTCTTTAGCGACCTTCTCATACCGTTTCATTAAATGCCCTCAGTCTCGGTAAATTACAGTACTTTGAAGCCTTGGAGTTTAGCATATAAAAAAGCAAGCGCCTCTGTATACTGCCCTGGGATAAGGTGTGATGAAAATCCCATACAAGCTGAACTGTACTTCCTAATCAAATGGGTGTAACAGATGGCTGCTGGAGCAAACCATCACAATGGAAATATCTGCAGTTCTCATGGTAACGGAATCTGCCAGGTCTGAGGGATTTGCTGTTTTTCAGGACATCTGAGCTGCAATCTCTTTCGAGCTGTCTAGCAGTCTCCGTCTCACTCTCTCTCACTCTCTCAGCATGATGGAGATAGAGTTGAAAGGTGGAGCCTGATTTTGCATTCCAGCTGTGATTAAAGACACAGGCACACATTCTGGGAGATAATGTGCCCCATATTCATTATGCTATCTAGAACCTCTTCAGCTATTGGGACACAACTGTCAGACAATTACAATATGCCTTCTTCAGGAGTAAAGGGGGCTGGGATGAAGAAGATCAGAGAACAACAGAGAGAGAGAATATGAGGAATTAAGATGCATGAGACGTACCTTGTAATAAAGATACGGAGCAATATTAAAACTAGCAGTTGTTTCCATTTCATGGCAACATGTCAAGATGACTTAACATAGCAGGATAAAACATCTGGCCTGGGGGAAAAAATACATGATGTTGAATTTCCAAATCATAGTGTAGGCTATGTGGAAGAAAAACAACAGATAAGCAACTGTGTACCTTCCCAATAAGTGGAAGCACTTGGAAGATTTCCTTATACTCCATAATCAGAAAGGAGATCCATCTCATAAGGTGTAAGTTAGTATATAGACACTGAGCTTTCATTATAAATCTAAGGTTTGGGTTTAAACCCCCAGGACTACATTAGAAAAGGTTTTCTAATTTTTTTTTTCTTCATGCTATTCATAACCTTTTGATTTTGCAGCAGTACTCGGAAAAAGGGAAAATAATCAGTCACAATTCTGTTTTATTAAAGCCTTTTCCTCTAAATCCCTATCGATTTAAAGAAATAAGGAAAAGTCTACCGTCTTCTTTGCTAGAGTACCTGCTCGCAAACACACACACAGGGTTGATTCACAGCTGCCAGGTCCCTTGGGTATTTGAACTTGAAGATCAGACAACATATACGAATTCAGCCATGACTCAAAATGGAAACAAAGAAGACCATTCTTAGCAAACCAGGCAACGTGAAATGAAAAACTACAGGCTGTGGGCTGGAGCCCCCTAGCATGCTTACCCACCCCATTGTCCTTGAGGGCACTACTGTTAAATACATATGACAGCCAAAGAGATGAGGAGAATAGTTTCCAGAAAGCAATGATTGGATCTCCCTTTTCATGAGGTAGAATAGGCAGGACTATGTAAGCCTCTAAAGTAGCACTTGAGAGCAGGTCCTGTAAGAGAGCATTGTCTACCTCTCATATGGCGACTGAAGAACATATTATATTATATAACCTTTCTCCAAAGCTTGCCCTGCTTTGACTGGGACTCTCTTCCTTTAGAAGCTTGTTAATAGCAACTTGTGGATGACAATCTCCATCTTAACAAGCCGGATTAGTTAGTTTAAAGCAATGAACTGAGGCCATTTGCGCAGATGCTAATCAAAAAAGAAAAAGAAAAGAGTTATAAAAGACCCATGTGCCTCTACCTCTTGTAAGTACAGAGGAGAACGTCCCAGGGCCACATCTGTGAGCTGACCTCTGAGGTACACAAAGGTCTTCAGGGCTATGGGGTTATAAAAGGAGGGAAGAAGGTTTGTATCAGGTCAGCAGCAGACAACAGTGACTCTGAAAGGGTGGTTATTGGAAACTGTCGGAAGCTTTTTTTCCTTGGAAGTTGTTCTTTAGTTTTCTCCCACTAGGTCTTTGCTTTTCCACAGACACTTTCCAGCTCCCAGCACACAGCCTGGCACATTGCAGAGGTGCACACTGAATGTTTGATTGGGTGGAAGGAGGATGGATGGAGGAATGGATACACAAAGAAAAATCTGGAAATGTGAAAATGTAAAAAACAAACACAAAAAATTCCGTCTTTCCTCTCTATGCCAAGAAACAAAAATAAAATTGCATTAAACATAATAGCACATTTGGAAAGATGATCTATTCTTTCAGAGACCAATGGCCAGAATGATTATTAACATTCAACCATGACTGGCACTTTAAAATATACACACAAAAGGAAAGCTATTTAGCTGATGGCCCAGACTTAGAATGTCATAGAAATTTAAGTCCATTAAATATGTGTGTGTGTGTGTATCTGTGTCTGTGTCTGTGTGTGTCATTTCATCACCTTCTCTGAGAGGTTGCTTCTTTCTACACCACAACTAGGAAACTGACTTATGAAGGAAGGAATGTTCAGTTTCCTTTAAAATACTCTGAGAATAACATAATATGCTCTCTATTACATATTGGATCTGAGTGTGTAATAAGTGTGAGAGAGAAAAACAAATTGTGAGAACACTAGCTCTCACATTCTAGAGAGTGCAGCACACACACATGCACACACACAAACACACACACTAAACATACACACATCTGCCACGTATTTCTTATCTCCCCTTCAGAGTCCATGTAGCTGTTTTAGAAAATCTCTAAGCAAAATATTTGCTGAAATGGTAACCTCCTAAGAAGCTCAGAATGTCCTGCCAAGATCATTCGGTTAGGAGACATTCAACTGTCCTACAAGTTAGAAAAGGATAACTTTGAGACTTGGGGTGATTCTTCAAGAGCAAAACATGAATATTGCTCCTCTGGGCAACACTCATCTCTAATACTCAACACAAAAAAAAAAATATTTCCACACAAGAAGGTGGTAGACAACTTCAAAAAAATAAAGATAGAACTGCAAAATGTTCCTTCTATAATTTACAGATATTTCAAATTAAAAAATAAGCCCTTTATATGTATTTAGTCCGTATTGCCTCTCAGTCACAGAGATTTTTAGGTTTACTGCAAACGATTATCTCATTTTCTCATGTCCGTGTCACCTAGAGTTAAGGAATGGGGTTTTCTAAACATGGTATTGCTACCTCCAGTAAGTTTTAGGATCAAGTTTTATTTCAGACCTCATCTAATTCTCTGGAGTATAGGTTTCAAAGCCAGAATAAGACAATTGGATTCAATCTGACACAGGGGCTTTTACTTTATCGCCAACCTTCTCAGAATATTTTGCTGCAATTGAGTTCAACAAACATAAATAAGAAAGCTGCTGCATACAACACTCTTCAAGGCACTCTGGGACTACAAAAATGAGTCAGCACCTTCTTGCTCTCAGTTTACAATCAAGCTGGGACAGTTAAAACAAGATTACTAATGGTTATAATATAATGCAGGATAAGATAATGGCACAGAAGACATATAATGCAAGTATTCTACAGAGTCAAAGAAGGGCTTATAAAAGGCTCTCTGAAAAACGGAGGAGTCCCTGGGCAGTGCCAGTGGTTAAGCACTGGGCTAACAAACTAAAAAGTTGGCAGTTGGAATCCACCCAGAGGCACGTCAGGTAAAAGGCCTAACAAACTACTTCGAAAAGATCACATCCATTGAAAACCCTACGGAGCACAGTTCTACTCTAAAATGCACTGGGTCGTCATGAGTCAAAATCGACTCAACTGCAATTGGCATGAAAAATGAAAAATCTGATGAACCTTGAAGGGTTATATGTAAGATTTTAACAGACTGGGGTGTGGATGTGGACATTCAAATGGAGGAAATGACATGAGCACTGATGCAGAAAAGTATTAAGACTAGTTTGGGCACAATGAACAGACTTGTTTGGTTGAGAAGAAGGTAGAGGGAAGTCTTAAAGGAGGTGGTACTTGATTCCCAGTAGCACTGGGGGGCCACTGACCATTTTTGAGCAAAGGAGTGTTATGATTGGAAACTACAGCTTCACTAGGTTCCCAAAACGCCTTGCTTCGCTCCAGGTGTTTCTAAGGATACCCCAAGCAAATAGCAGTCCCAAGACTTGTAACCAACAAGAAATTCAGAGGGGGGACCCGATTTGCATGAAGCATCCTTTCGCCGTCCACAAGTATAAACCTTTAAGAGTCAAAACAGCAAGTTGCAAAAACCTGTCCTGTTCTGTGTATCTTTTGAAATAAATAAACCTTTTCTAATTCAATATTTGGCATCATGACAAGACCTAAGAGGAACTAGAGAGATAATAAGGGCATGAGGGGAAAGTGCAATTAAAAATGGCAAAGAAAACTCCATAAATAAGTGTTACATACTGAGAAAGATCATTACTGAAATCTCCAGCTTCAAACCTGAAATCAAATCAGTCCGAATGGATAATCTGAGCATGATTAAAAAAAAAAAAAAAGAGCGTGATTGGGGGGGGAAAAAAACCATCACGGTTCCTAGTCTCTAAATTACAGGAGAAACAAGGTTTTATTCTGACCTCACCTTTCTGTCAGTTTAAATCAACAAAATAATCGCAGTTTAGTCCCAGTTGGCATAACTTTCCATAACCTCAAGTTTTAATGTTCTTCTTCAGTCTTTTAACCAGAAGAGGAAGTTAGACTGAGAATGCCTCAAGAAGAGTCTTTTGCAGAAAACTTGAAAAAAAAGTCTCCTAGGAAATGAGGAAAGAAAACTCCCTTAATCTGAATAAAAGCCTTTGTCAGGAATAAAAACTAGCTGGAGCAAATCTGAAAACACGAGCCCCACCAGGCCTGGAGATGTTTGAGCCTCTGGCCCAGTTTAAGAACCCACTAAAGTATCAATGTTTTGCATCTAAAAAGCAACCCACATTTTGTCACTCTTAGGAGAACTTTTGGCTTCTGCTGTTTTGAATGAAATGATTCAAAACTGAATCATTTCCTGCAATTTCATTTCATAACTGAATGCAAAGTATAGGAGGATAAGGTCACAGGGACACAGATCTATCTCCAGAAAGCGATCACGCTCCCCGTGCTGCCGTAAGTGGAGACTTAATTGGACACAGTAGGTTTTGCTATTGTTGCAACACGAAAATAAATTATTTTAAAGCCAGCCAATGACTACTGCCAGCTCAGCAAGCACAGTGGTCAGAGAAGAGTTTGACTTCCAATTATTGCTTGAGATAGAAAGAATTGCTTACACGAATTTCAGATGGCTGTGAAAAGCATCATCATTTTACAATCACTATCATCATCAGTGGCATCTTGCCTTATATTTGTCTAGTAACTTTAGAATGAACAATGACCAGGCAGGAACACTACTGCCCACACTTTAGTTTAAGGAGTTTCACTGAAGTAAAAATGGGATGACTAGATCCAGACCGTCATTCCTGTTCAAAATACAGGGCTCAACTTCCTTTAAGTAAGCGTTAGGCAAACTATGCCCACAAACTAATTGTAGCTGGCTAGCTGTGGTTTTAACAAAGCTTTATTGGAACACTGCCATGCTTATTCACTTACATGTTGCCTATGGCTGCTTTCGTACAACAGCAGAGTTCAATAGTTGATGACAGAGAACGTATGGGCCGCGAAGCTTAAAATATTCATTATCTGGCCCCTCATTTTGCCAACTCCTGCTTTAAATCATCATCATCCCTTCTATCTGTGGAGGATTTAGGGTGTCAGAGAGTTTTAACACACCTTGTTTGATAATGCCTTTCTGATACATAAAGATGGAGACAACTTAAGTGCTGAGACACTTCAGACCAGTGTTACCTCCCCATGGGAAATTCAGACTTAGCACTGCTTTCAGCATGGGACACTCAGAGTAAGGAAGAAGTTGTCACTCAGTGGGTGGAGAGTGAGAACTAGTGCTTCTAGCTGCCAGCAAGAATGAGAGGCGTTGGGTTTGACCCATAGACTGGAGTGATTCATAAGGAAATGACAGTTGTTAAACTTAAAAATTGCTTATTAAACCACTACGTGTGGAATACATTTAAAACTGTGGATATTTTCATCCATCTGAAATGGAAATATATTCATGGCAAAACATGAAAATCGATACCATTAACCTGATTGGACTCTCGGAAGCTACAGTAGCATGATGGTGTATTTGAAATAATCTAGAGTTTACACTCAGACCTGGGTTCAAATGCAGACACCCATTTTACCAGTTGCCATCAGGTTGATTCCAACTCATGGGAACCCCATGTGTGTCAGAGTAGAAAAGCGTTCCATACGGTAGTCAGTGGCTGATATTTTTGGAAGTAGATTACCAGGCCTTTCTTACAAGGCACCTTTGTGTGCACTCAAACCTCCAACCCTTCTGTTAGCGGCCAAGATCACCACCCAGGGACTCCAGACATCCATTAGCTATATAATATCTAGGCAAATTTTTTACCCTCTCTAAGCTTCAATTTCTTCATCTGCAGAATAAAAATACTAACAGATAACACTTACCTTCCAGGACTGTTGTGAGAATTATATGAAATAATACCTGAATAATGCCTGCCACAGTGCTATAGACGTTCAAGAAATGGTAGTATAGTAACAATTATTACCATGCTTGACTTCAACTGAGAAGATGGGAGAGTTCCTTCCTAAGAAAGGCTTATTTAAATGTACTTAGTAATAAAGCTAATGCTCTCAAAAAGATTTAATTCCATATTGAACTTGCTTTTAATATTATGCTTAAAAATATTATAGCTTGTATTTTTATGTCGCTTCTACTCCCAATGCTATCTTATCAACTCGATATCCCTGAGATATCTCATTATCTTTGACCCAATATATAGGTCAGGTGTTTGCCCTTTTTATAGATGAAAAAAGTAGTTACACCTGGAGTTCTGTAGTTAATCAGCTATGTCTCGTGGCCTCAGAGCACTTAGGACCACCCTGGACTTTATGTAATGATGCCCTTGCAAAAGTCAACCCTAACAGCCTGGGAAAGGCAAAGACCCCCAAGTTAGAAAGCTACAATGGAGTGAATAAGAGCATGGGCAGGAGAGACAGGAGAGGCAAGACTACTCAAGACAACAGGAATCTAACAAAAGGATGATGCTTCAGAACTGGGAAAAAGACAATGTGCCTTTAAAAAGGACCATGTCTACACTTCTGTATTGCTTTCTATCTGAAGCTAAGCCAGAGGGATGTACATAGTGAGATCTTTGTCTCATTTCAGGAAGGGATACAGGATAAAGATTCTGTGCCAGTAATCTTCCTTGGATTAATGGTTTCTCTTTTATCTGCTGTATTTCTGCTCAGATGTCTTTTCTCTGAATGAGTCAGAGGAATGCAAATGCTGGGTGCAGTTCGTCTGAAATATTTAAATCTAGGTTTGCAATGTTTTTCAGGTTTGAAGGAAAATTATGCATGTGTGAGTGCATGCGCGCACACACACACAATGAAGGAATGGCAGATGAGAAGTACAGATATATCAGCCAGCAATACAAAAATTTGGTATTTCAATTTGACAACAAACTCATTTTTTTTTCCATTTCTTTGTTTGTCCAAATCAACATTTAGACACTTGATGCAAGTGGAAGGGATCTGCAACATTCTTTTGTGAGGCTCGGAATCTCATCAAGAATGAATCTGACAGCACGGGAAACTGATTTTATTTTGGCTCCTAAATGACAAACCTTCATTATGCCATGAGCATGTCTCTTGAGAAAGCATTCTCTACATCCTGAGAGGGAAGGTGGGACAGGTTGGGCATAATTTGCATGTATTTTCCTGTTTGCTCCTTTTATTGATGTCCTACTGTGAACTCTTTATTTTCCTGCTTGGTCATAGACTTGCAGGTGATGTCTCATTATTGTGACTAAGAGGGCCTCCTCTAAAAGGAATCCCGAGTCTCACTAATATTCAAATCCTCTGGCTAGAATCCCCTGGTCTGCAGTGGCCTGGTGTAGCTTGCACAGAGCTCCTGAGCTGTGAGTGAACAAATCTTGGAAAATATAGTTGAGTAAATTGGGATTTAGTTCCCATCCCCATGTGCTGTACTTAACACGAAATTTATAATGAAAGGTCTCTTCCAAAGGCTTTTGTTGCTTCAGGAAAGAGTTCCTACCATCTAAACCCAAGGACAAAAAGGGACTTTCTTATTTCTCTTTCCATCTCATGTGAAAGAATAATCTCATACCTTCAGGACAAAGGCTTCTTTAGACAACAAAGTGAAATGCTTTCAACATCCATGAGTATCTCACAACATCAATCAGATTGCTCTTCCAAGATAAAAGAGGATGGAAAAAAAAGCACTGGGCATGAACAGTTGGTCAATGGGGCATTACACCCAAAAACTGGAAAGCCAAATTTGGAAAAGCGAGACATCTCCCACTTCTATTAAACTGGGATTGGTGAGTTCCCAAGGGTGTTCAAACTTTCTTTAACTTCATTTGAATTATTTATAACCCTTCTCCATGCCATGGTTCCTGAATATTCTCCAAGTGTACATCTGAACTAAGGCTAGGGAAGACTTGGCACAAGAGCACACAATCATACTTCTTTTTCTCAAAGAACTTCCATAAACTGGTCTGCAGAATTCAATTCAGCAATCACTAAGCACCTAGAACGTGCCAGGCACTGTGCTAGATGCTGGGGCACAGAGATAAGTAAGATATGGTCCTTTCCCTCAGAGAGCTCATGTCTAGTAAATAGAGAGAAACAAATGCCTGGAACACAATACAATGAGCGCTAGAGCAAAGATAAGTATAGAGGAGGGCCCACCCAAGAGGTCAGGGGTCAATAAAAAAAGATCATTTCAGTTGAGCCTTAAAGAGATTAACCACTGGAGAGGTGAGCAAAAGAAGAAAAAGAGGCCTAGAATGAGGTCACGATGCTGGACAATCATATTTCAATACCTTGAAATATAACTAACTCCAGGAACACAAAGAATATTTTGGCTTTGCCAAGTCATATTTGCTGGGTGTCTATTATCCATGTTCCCTATTGATCAAGAATTGATGTATATCACCCGTGGACCAATTCAGAAAGGTACTTGTTAGAAAGGTCACACATCAGTTTCTCCAAGTGGGATTTTAGGGGTCCCAGCCTCTGCCCAGCAGTCAACTCTCCCACTTACGCCCTCTTCAGAAAGCCACTTGAAGAATAAGGTTCTCTGAGGTCTCTGGCAGCTGCAGAGATAAATATAGGTCCTCTTTGAATTCCATTTAGTCTGTCCATTGACTGTCAATCCAGGCATCTAAATGAGAAGTAAGGAACACAGCAAAGAACCCAAGCCACAGGAAGAGGAAGTCCTTTCTCAAAGAGGTTCAACAAAAGTCTCTGCCTAGCATGGGGATAAATTCTGTCTAGTACAAGAACGCAAACCACACCGTGAACCAACTAGCCATTTATAATCCCTTGGAAGGACTTGAGCCCTGGTGGTGCAGTAGTTAAGAGCTCAGCTGCTAACCAAAAGGTCGGAAGTTCGAATCCACAAGCCGCTCCTCGGAAACCATATAGGGCAGTTCCACTCTGTCCTATAGGGTCGCTATGACTTGGAATCGACTTGATGGCAATGGGTTTTGGTGGAAGAACTCCAAGTGCTTCTGCCAATCTATGTGTGTTCCCCAGCAACTAAATGATGGTCAAGGTATGAATTAGAATCCCAGATTAAATAGCTATAATTTACCCACTGAGTCCTTCTAGTACACCAAAATGTGGCACACCAAAATGTCTTTGCTCTCTTGGTACCAGAAATCAAACCATCACCTATGCTACAGATAGAAAGTTTATATCAATACACACATTTCAGCCCACCAAATTAACCTTCCTTGGCTAGGAGAGCATGTTGCTGAGAAGGATTTTTAGGATGTTCATTTAAATGAGATGGAAGTTAATTTACTCTCTGAAATGATATTGAGGCTCTGGGGCACACAGTGTGAAAAATGACTAAGTCCACTCATGCATCAGACAGGATAATTCTGGAACATTGGTACTGACAGCATTAAAGAACAATGATGAAGGAGTCTAGCCTTGTTGTCATTCTAATTGTCACTATGAGTGACAAAAAATGTGTTTCATTCTCCAGAATACTTATCTCTCCACTTTGTAATACCTTAACTGGGTCATGTCACTTAAGAGTCTGATAAAAAATAAAAACGGAATTATGTGTGTGAACATGCAAGAGAAAGATGGAGTAGGAAGGGAGAGAAGAAAAGGAGACAGAGAGAAACAGAAAGAGTCAAGGGAAGGGAGAGAGAAAACCAGAGGAAGACAATGAAACAAAGACAGAAAAAAATGATAGATGAAAAGGATTGTATTGGATGGTTCTTCCTGAATACCAAACAAAGAGTGCTGTTAGTAATCTCATGGAAAAGGCTAGTTTTTGCACCATATCAAGAAACCTGTAATATTTCCAAGATCCACTCAGAATTTTCAGGCAAGACAGCCCAGAATTTCTTGTTAAAAGCTTAAGGGCTCAATTTATGCTAAGCATTCAAGGAAATGTCTCATCCAAACAGGATATCGTTTTTCATATTAAAGAAGCAAACTGATCTCAGAGCACAAATGTTATTATTCACAGTCGCAAAGGAAAATGCCATTTACTTTCTTTTCCTTCACAGGGGAGGAAGAAGGAGGCTCTCCCTTCCTTGGGGCCAGAAGAGGGCTCAGAAATCATGTTTCTACTCCTGAAAGAAATACATTTGTTTCTCTCAGCCCCAATAGGTGAGTCCAGAAGCTTCTTCCACAGCACTGATTGCTTTGTGGGTCAGTGTGGAGTACATGCATGTTGCTTTTAAACATATGTTTTGGGGAAAGAATCAAAGCTAATTTCAGTGTGTGAAAAGCTAGCAGATTCCATTAGTGATTGTGACTTCACTTCAAAGTGATAAGGCTGTTGGATGCAGGTTCTAAAAACTGAATGTCCAAATGGAAATTTATGATGTAGAACTTCAGTTTTATCAACCATAGGCCTTCAACATATATACAAAAGAAGAAACACATTTTTTTTCCTAGAAGAAGTTTAAAGTTAACCCAGTGAACTAGTTGTGTACTTTTTTCTCATTCCCCCCATCATTTTCCTCTCTAAGGCATGCTGGAGAAAGAGAGGGGATCATTAGGATCACCATTTCTGGTTTTCACATTGATGGATCTGAAAGAATGCACATTACTAGAACCCACATTGCTCTTCTACAGATTTTGACACAACAAAATCTCAAAAGCAATTCAAATGGGACTAGACTACAGCTCAATTCTTTGATTGTCCTTATAACATCTATGTTGTTGTTGTTAGGTGCCGTCGAGTTGGTTCTGACCCATAGTGACCCTATGCACAACAGAACAAAATACTGCCTGGTCCTGAGCCATCCTTAATATCGCTGTTATGCTTGAGCTCATTGTTGCAGCCACTGTGTCAATCCACCCCGTTGAGGGTCTTCCTCTTTTCTGCTGACCCTGTACTCTGCCAAGCATGATGTCCTTCTCCAGGGACTCATCCCTCCTGACAACATGTCCAAAGTGTATAAGATGCAGTCTCGCCATCCTTGCCTCTAAGGAGCATTCTGGTTGTACTTCTTCCAAGACAGATTTGTTCATCCTTTTGGCAGTCCATGGAATATTCAATATTCTTCGCCAACACCACAATTCAAAGGTGTCAACTCTTCTTTGGTCTTCCTTATTTATTCATTGTCCAGCTTTCACATGCATATGATGTGGTTGAAAATACCATGGATTGGGTCAGGCACACCTTAGTCTTCAGGGTGACATCTTTGCTCTTCAACACTTTGAAGAGGTCCTTTGCAGCATATTTACCCTATGCAATGCATCTTTTGATTTCTTGACTTCTGCTTCCATGGCTGTTGATTGCGGATCCAAGTAAAATGAAATCTTTGACAACTTCAGTCTTTTCTCTGTTTATCAGGCTGTTGCTCATTGGTCTATATCTGATAGTATTCTGAATTATCTTGGCCCCAAATACCAGTAAGTCACCTCTCACCTTTTGTAAGGCAAGCCCAACGAGAACTTTAAAGACAATATTGTCAATGATTCTTAGTGGTCATTGTTACATTCAAGCTGAACCTAATCTGTAAGCATTTATAAATATATGTATGGACAAATATTCATGTGTCCAAAGAAAAAAGCGTCATGTATTATAAATCCTATCAAAGTGGATCATGCTATATTAGAAAGTTTGCTACAAAACAACATTTGGTGCTTCCAACTACAAAATTGGGTGGTCCCTATTTAACGATATGTGATTTTACTTTTACACTGTAAGATTCGTATTAGTCAGGATGTGAAGAGTTAATAATAATGGGTCCACGTGTTTCACAAAAAAAACGAGCCAGGATTCAGGCAAGTTTAACATAATCCCAGGCAGAGTAAAAATAGTCTTCCCTGTTCCATATTCAGGAAAAGAAAAACAGAGTCATTGCACAGCACCACTGGAATTCTTCCTTGTGTCATTTGGCCACAAGTTCCTCAGCAGCTATTGTTTGCTACATGTTCAGGCAAAAGTTGCTACGGTCAGTAGAAGAAAATACAAAGACAGAGGGTGAAAAGAAACATGATATTGTTGTTGCTGTTGCTGTTGTTAAGTGCCACCCAGTCAGTTCCAACCCATAGTGACCCCGTGTATGACAAAACAAAACACTGCCTGGTCCTGTGTCATCCTCATAATTGTTGTTATACTTGAGCCCATTGTTACATTCACTGTGTCAATCCATCTTGTTGAGGGTCTTCCTCTTTCTTGCTGACTCTCTACTTTACCAAGGCATGATGTCATACTGCAGGGACTGGTCCCTCCTGATAACATGTCCAAAGTGTGTAGGACAAGGTCTCACCATCCTCACTTTTAAGGAGCATTCGGGCTGTGCTTTTTCAAGACAGATTTCTTCATTCTGCTGGCAGAGACTAATTTCCCCAGTTATCCCAACTGAGGCCATCCTAGATTATCCAACAGTCAACATCCTCTAGACATGTGCGCAAACCCAGCCAAGGCCAGAAAAGCTGCCTACGTGACCCACAGCAGAACATAGACACATGTGTGAGCTCACATAAGATCAGCCACGCCAAGCCCAGATCAGCTGAACATTGCGGATTCTTCAGCTAAACAAATTTTATTGTTACACGTCACTGAGATTCTGTGGTTTTTTTTTTTTTTTTTTTTTGTACAACATCATTACGGTAATAGATAATAGTGGCTTGCGTGTTGCTGTGATGCTGGAAGCTGTGCTACCAGTATTCAAATACCAGCAGGGTCACCCATGGTGGACAGGTTTCAGCTGAGCTTCCAGACTAAGACAGACTAGGAAGAAGGACCTGGTGGTCTACGTCTGAAAAAAATTAGCCAGTGAAAACCTTATGAATAGCAGTGGAATATTGTCTGATATACTGGCAGATGATGAGCCCTTCAGGTTAGAAGGCACTCAAAACACGACTGGGGAAGAGCTGCCTCCTCAAAGTGGAGCTGAAGAAAAAGATACAATATTTATTGAGTGCTACTATGTGCTAGAAAACCCTGGTGGTATAGTGGTTAAGTGCTATGCCTACTAACCAAAAGGTTGGCAGTTCGAATCCACCAGGTGCTCCCTGGAAACTCTATGGGACAGTTCTACCCCGCCCTGCAGGGTTGCTATGAGTCAGAATCAACTCAACGGCAGTGGGTTTTTGGTTTACTATGTGCTAGGCACAGTTGATTATGTCTTTGAATCTTCATAGTTACCTTGAGAGGTAGATATTTTAATATCCATTTTACAGATGATGAAACTGAAGCTCTAAAAGTTGCCCAAGATCACATAGCTGCTAGGTTGCAGAACTGGAAGTAAATCAGACCCATCTATTCAATTCCAAAGCCCATGTTCCAGAAGACTCCAGACCAACGGTTTCAAACTATGTTCCAGTGTTTTAGGAATTCCTCAAATGTTTGATTTGAATTTATTTTTTCAAAATATATTTTAAACTATTTTTAAAATTTTTTTTAAAAAAAGGCACATTCAAGTGTTATAAACTCACTGTTAAAGTTTTGGAGACCATCAGGGTATTAACTTGTTTTCTTATTGCTGGCTTTATGAAAAAATATGTTGAAATAATTTAACATTTAAAAATATATTCATACTACTAAAACACTCCTTTTATCAATTCCATATATTGAACTTTACATATAATTTCAATAGGCTAAAAAAAAGAATTTAAACCTCATTACTCTAGGGTGTACATTGTCAATGGGAACAATATAACTTACAAAGGGTGAAGTTTGGTTCTTGGAGGCCAAAAAATCTTTTGCACTAGTTTATGCTCCCTGGTGGTCTGTTCTATAGTCAGCCCCTGGCCTTGTTCTGACTGATGATATTGGGCTTTTCCATCATCTCTTTCCACAGATGTAGTTGATCTGATTCCTGTCTGTTCCACCTGGCGAGGTCCGTGTGTATAGTCGCCGTTTATGTTGGTGAGAAAAGATAGTTACAATGAAGAAGTCATTGGACTTGAAAAATTTTATCATTCTATCTCCGGCATTGTTTCCATAACCAAGGCCCTATTTTACAACCACCAATCTTTCTTCTTCTTTGTTTCTGACTTTCGCATACCGATCACCAGTAATTACCAATGCATCCTGATTGCATGTTTGATCAATTTCAGACTGCAGAAGCTGATAAAAATCTCCAGTTTCTTCATCTTCAGTCTTAGTGGTTGGTGTGTAAATTTGAATAATAGTCATATTAACCGGTCTACCTTGTAGGCGTATGGATATTATCCTATTACCGACAGCGTTGTACTTCAGAATAGATCTTGAAATGTTCTTTTTGATGATGAATGCAACATCATTCCTCTTCAAGCTGTCATTCCCAGCATAGACGACTATATTATTGTCTGATTCAAAACAGCCAATACCAGTCCATTTCAGCTCACTAATGCCTAGGATACCGATGTTCATGTGTTCCATTTCATTTTTGACGATTTCCAATTTTCCTAGATTCATACTTCGTACATTGCAGGTTCCGATTATTAATGGATGTTTGCAGCTGTTTCTTCTCATTTTGAGTCGTGCCATATCAGCAAATGAAGGTCCTAAAAGCTTTACTCCACCCACGTCATTAAGATCGACTCTACTTTGAGGAGGCAGCTCTTCCCCAGTCATCTTTTGAGTGCCTTCCAACCTGAGGGGCTCGTCTTCTGGCACTATATCAGACAGTGTTCCACTGCTATTCATAAGGTTTTCACTGGTTAATTCTTTTCAGAAGTAGACTGCTGGGTCCTGGTCCTTCTTCCTAGTCTGTCTTAGTCTGGAAGCTCAACTGAAACCTGTCCTCCATGGGTGACCGTGCTGGTATCTAAATACCGGTGGCATAGCTTCCAGCATGACAGCAACACGCAAGCCCCCACGGTACCACAAGCTGACAGATAAGTTCAAGTTAAAACTGAAGAAAATCAGAGCAAGATATTTTGGCTCCACAAGAGCCAAAATATGACTTGGAATATATCCCACCTGAATTTAGAGATCATCTGAAGAATAGGTTTGACATGTTGAACACTAAGAACCAAAGACCAGAAGAGTTGTGGAATGACATCAAGGACATTATACATGAAGAAAGCAAGAGATCATTAAAAAGACAAGACAGAAAGAAAAGACCAAGATGGATGTCAAAAGAGACTCTGAAACTTGCTCTCAAACATCCAGAAGCTAAAGCAAAAGGAAGAAATGATGAAGTAAAAGAACTGAGCAGAAGATTTCAAAGGTCAGCTTGATAAGACAAAGAATTATAATGACATGTGCAAAGAGCTGGAGATAGAAAACCAAAAGGGGAGAACACGCTTGGCATTTCTCCAGCTGAAAGAACTGAAGAAAAAATTCAAGCCTCGAGTTGCAATACTGAAGGATTCTATGGGGAAAACACTAAGTGACTCTGGAAGCATCAAAAGATGATGGAACGAATACACAGTCATTATACGAAAAGGAATTAGTCGACGTTCAACCATTTCAGTATGTAGCATATGACCAGGAACCGATGGTACTGAAGGAAGAAGTCCAAGATGCACTGAAGGCACTGGCAAAAAACAAGGCTCCAGGAACTGATGGAATATCAACTGAATTGTTTCAATAAACGGATGCAGCACTGGAAGTGCTCACTCGTCTATCCCAAGAAATATGGAAGACAGCTTCTTGGCCAACCGACTGGAAGGGATCCATATTTATGCCTATTCCCAAGAAAGGTGACCCAGCCAAATGCAGACATTACCAAATAATATCATTAATATCACACACAAGCAAAATTTTGCTGAAGATCATTCAAAAGCAGCTGCAGCAGTATATCAACAGGAAACTGAAAAATCCAGGCTGGATTCAGAAGAGGATGTGGAACCAGGGATGTCATTGTTGACGTCAGATGAATCCTGGCTAAAGGCAGAGAATACCAGGAGGATGTTTACCAGTGTCTTATTGACTATGCAAAGGCATTCGAATGTGTGGATCATAACAAATTATGGATAACATTGCAAAGAATGGGAATTCCAGAACACTTAATCGTGCTCATAAGGAACCTGTAGATAGATTAAGAGGCAGTTGTTCAGACAGAACAAGGGATACTGAGGGGTTTAAAGTCAGGAAAAGTGTGCGTCAGGGTTGTATTCTTTCACCATACCTATACAATCTGTATGCTGAGCAATAATCCGAGAAGTTGGACTATATGAAGAAAAACGAGGCATCAGGATTGGAGGAAGACTCATTAACAACCAGAGTTATGCAGATGTCATAACCTAGCTCGCTGAAAGTGAAGAGGGCTTGAAGCACTTATTGATGAAGATCAAAGACCACAGCCTTCAGTATGGATTACACCTCAACATAAAGAAAACAAAAATCCTCACAACTGGACCAATAAGCAATATCATGATAAATAGAGAAAAGACTGAAGTAGTCACAGGTTTCATTTTACTTGGATCCACAATGAACACCCATGGAAGCAGCAGTCAAGAAACCAAAAGATACATTGCATTGGGTCAATCTGCTGCAAAGGACCTCTTCAAAGTGTTGAAAAGCAAGATGTCACCTTGAAGACTAAGGTGCGCCTGACCCAAGCCGCGGTATTTTCAACCACCTAATATACATGTGAAAGCTGGACAATGAATAATGAAGACAGAAGGAGAATTGACACCTTTGAATTGTGGTGTTGGAGAAGAATATTGAATATACCATGGACTGCCAAAAGAGCAAACAAATCTGTCTTGAAACAAGTACAACCAGAATGCTCCTTAGAAGCAAGGGTAGTGAGACTGCATCTTCCATACTTTGGACATGTTGTCAGGAGGGATCAGTCCCTGGAGAAGGACATCATGCTTGATAAACTACAGGGTCAGCTGAAAAGAGGAAGACCCTCAACGAGGTGGACTGACACAGTGGCTGCAACAATGGGCTCAAGCATAACAACAAAGGTAAGGATGGTGCAGGACCAGGCAGTGTTCCGTTCTGTTGTGCATAGGGTCACTGTGAGTCAGAGCCGACTCCATGGCACCTGACAACAACATATCCCCCAAAGATCATAGTATATAAACAGGTATCCAATGTATATGTGGTATTAAAATGAATGGTTGGGGGGTTAGAAAAAAATGTCTAAAAGGACTTCTATGGGAGAGAGAATAAAAAAAAAAAAGGTTGAGAAACACTGTTGTAGGGTATCAAAAATTTCAGAAAAGACTTGGTCCTCATTCAGCCTAATCAGTCCACCTACTTGAACTGTAACTCTGTGAAAATTCTCCATGGATGTTGTCCATATTGAATAAGCCTGAATTACATGCAAGCTTAGAATTTTCTATCTGTAAAAGACTTTTGCAAGCTCCAATGCCTTTGTTTCTGGGAGGAGATTTAGCAACCTGACCCAACCCCCTCATTTTACAGAAGGAAAAATTGAGGTCTAGAGAAGCAAAGGGTTTGGCCGAGAACACGGAGATATTTGTGGCAGCTGAACTCAAACTCATAGCAGCAACTAACACACAGTAGGTGCTCTAATTATTTGCAAATGAATGAGTGAAAGGAAAAGCAATATTAATTTAACAAAGAGATTCAGTTGGGAAGATCAGATCTAAGAATGTTTAAAGCCAACTGCATGCAGACTGCCTATTCCACGCCATCAGTTGATAGGAAGAGGGGGAAAAAAACCACCACCTAAATTTCCCCAGTGGTTAGTCCTCCACGAGTTACTTCACCTCACGGCCCCAGCTGAAATGGAACAGTGTCAGGAAACAATGAGAGTAAGTTCTTCCTCTAGCTGACCCAACTGCACATCTTTCCTTTGTTTGTTTTTCTTTTTTGAAAGCTCTTACAATACTTCTAGCATAGTACCATCTGCTGAAGCGGATGAACAGGTAGCTTTAAAATGATGATAGCTCTGGGAAATGATAATCACTAGGTCATAGAAAGCTGCACTGCAGTGTATAAATAAGATAAGTAAAAGTGCTGAGGACTGCATGTTTGCTTTAATAAAATGTGTTTTCCCTTTTTGTGGAGAATGCCTTTCTCGAACGCCTGGGGAGAGAAGCTGAACTATAGACCAGAAACACGCAGACGGCTCCAGAATCTGGCTATGAGGGTGGGATCAAAGGGGAGAGGGATGGAATATTACTTACTGAGACACAAAAGGAAAAGGATTGGACCACAGCCTTTGTGTTGAATTGCTGAAACAATGGAATGAGATCAGAACTTCCAGGTCTAATTCCAAAGCTCCCTTTGGTAGAGGCAATACACTGCAGTGAAAAGAGCGAGGGCTTGGGTTACAGCACAGCTCTCCACTAACTGTGTGACCTTGGGAAACTCAATCTCTCTGAATCTTAATTTTCTCATATGTACAGAGGGGATAATATCTCACAGGGACACTGTAAGGTTTAGATTACAGGATGTATGTAAAGCACCAACCATCATGCCTGGTATACCTTTGGTGCTTAATAAAAGGTAGTGGTGATGATGAGGGTGCAGGTACCCAAGATGACGGTGGTAATGAGGAGGATGAAGATTCACAGGTCTCCTCTAGAAAATATTTATGTGTACACACCGAGTCCTGAAGATAATCAGTAGCTTAGAATTCACCACGCCCTGTGAGATATGCCATTGGAAAGCATAATTCAAAGAGCAAGAATTCCCTTTGCAAAGTACTTCAGTGGATAAAACTCAAATTTAAAAATTTAGCAAATATAGCAACTTACTTGGGCTTTCTGCAAATACAAAGCATTTGCACTGCCACTATCTCTGTTTATCCCCACACCTGTGATGTGAGGTTGCCGAAGTACAAGGTGTCCATTCGACAAATGAGAAAATCTCAGGCCTCCAGAGGTTCTAGTAATTTAGTTACTGGCCCAATGTTGCACAGAGAGAGTGCAGCAATGTGGCAATGTGACACCTGGACTGAGACCTGGTTGTCTGCCTCCTATTCTAGTGCTACACTGTGCTGACAACTAAAAATTTCTACCTGGAAGAAAGAAACTCAGGAAAGTCACGTGCTACTGTGCCCTCTCTGCATGCCTAAGGTGTGATCTTCCATCCTCCACCTGAATACTTCCATCTGAGCCAACACAGCGTTCTCTTTAGTCATCTACCTCCCACTGTGTCCTCCACTCCTGACCCAAAGTAGAAAATCCAGAAGAGACTAATTAAAGAGTCTTTCCCCCTTGGAAACCAGTAAAGTAAGATGTCTGTGAAACCAGATATATAAATGGCATCATCTGGCCATTGAGCACTTGCCGTAGAAGCAAGATTGAAAAGGCTCTACAGACCTTTGCCTGGGGCTGTACCCTAGTGGGCAGAAGAGAGGTGATTTCAATCTGAGAGATAACAACTCTTCTGGGAAGGGTCTATTTCTGCACCCTCAAATGCAACTTTCCATATATGAAAGATGTATTTTCCTTCTCACAACAATCCTATGAAGAAGATGGGGCAGAGCCCTTTCTATAATTGAAACTAAAGGATCACAAATCAAGTAACACACGCAGGAGCTCACAACTCATTAGTTGCAGAGCTATGTCTCAAACTCAGGTCTCTTTATTCCAAGTTCCATCTTCTTTCCACTGTGCCAGATTTCTGCCTGTACCAGTTAAAAATCTTCTGATGGCAAGCAACAGAAAATCCAATTCAAATCTGCCTAGACAAAGAAGTGAATTGTATTTGCTTTACATAACTAAATAGTTCAGGTTAAGTCTGTTTTCAGTGAAGGCTTTATCAGGACTCAGCAGAATGTTATCGGAATGCATCTCTCGGCCCAGCTTCCTCTAGGTTGACTCCATATTCAAGCTCCACATGGTAACCCCCAAGCACTCCAGGTTCTCCCCTCATGGCAGAGGCAGTTCAGTGCCTCACATCCTCGCATTACCATCCCTGTGGAGAAGAGAGCATTTGTGACCCTGCATTTCCATCACAAATGCTGAGCTTCACTCTGATTGGACTAGCTTAAACTATACACCCATCTCCGAACAATCATAACTGTCAGAGAGGCAGGATACTTTGATCTGGTTAGTCTCATCAGAACCTACCACTGGAGTCAGGGGTGAGGTCAGTCCCACTCTGCCCACATGAATTATTGTAGTGGAGAAGTACTTTCTTTAAGAAAATCTGAGCTTCTCTTACTAGCGAGAAGTAATGGAAACTGGGCAGGAATCCCACTATGAATTCTGTCCTAGTTTCTCTTGCTGCTATAATGGAAATACCATAAATGGGTGGCTTTAACAAACAGAAATTAATTTTCTCATAGTTTAGGAGGCTAGGAGTCCAAATTTAGGGCACCTGCTCTAGGAGAGGAAACCCTGGTGGCATAGTGGTTAAGTGCTACAGCTGCTAACCAAAAGGTCAACAGTTAAACCCACCAAGCACTCTTTGGAAACTCTATGGGGCAGTTCTACTCTGTCCTGTAGGGTCGCTATGAGTTTGTATTGACTTAACAGCAATGGGTTTGGTTTGGTTTTGGCTCTAGGAGAAGGCTTTCTCTCTCTGTTGGCCCTGGGGGAAGGTCCTTGTCTCTTTTCAGCTTCTATTCCTTGGCGATCATGTGGCATGGCATCTATCTTCTCCCAAATCTGCTTTTTTTCTGCTTGCTTAATCTGCTCTTTTACATCTCAGAAGAGATGTATTTAAGACACATCCTACCCTAATACTGCCATATTTACATAAATAAAAACCATTCCCAAATGGGATTATAACCACAGGTATAGGGGTTAGGATTTACAACAAATATTTTGGGGGGACACAATTCAATTCATAACAGCATCCAATCTGTTATTTTTCGAATATTGTTTGAATTCCTACTGTGTGTCAATTTCAATGCTAGGCTGGAGGTAAATTTAAAATAATAATAATAACGAAATACTAATGTCTGTCTAAGAGAAGCTCGGTCTAGTATGTCTGGACTCACTGGTATACAGTAGTTGCCTTCATTGCTATCCATAACTTGCCACCTCCCCATTTTAGCCTCTGACTCATCCAAATTGCTCGTGTCTTGGCAAAGATTGAGCCAGGCTGGCGAGAGACACAGCAGAGTGGTAAATTCAGGCTGTTTTCCCATTTGCAAGGCAACTGGAATTGTAGCTCATACAGTAAGAGGAACAGTATGGTAAGAGCCCAGGCTCTGGATTCAGACTGTGAGTTTGAATCTTGACTCAGACACTCCCCTATCTGTGTGACTTTGGACAAGTTATTTAATCTATCTGTGCTTCAGTTTCTTTTCCTATAAAATGGAGATAAGTATAGTATCCTAAGGATAATTTGAAATCTGGATGAGTTAACACAGAGTCAGCAAACTTTTTCTGTAAAGGACTACACAGTCTCTGCGGCAACTACTCCATTCTACCACTGTAGTATGAAAGCAGCCATAAGTATATGTGAACAAATAGACATGACTGTTCCAATAAATCTTTATTTACAAAAACATACAGTGGGCCAGATTTGCACGGCACCAAGAGCTCAATATGGTAGCTACTATTATAAATGCATAGCAAATAGCATTTAATTTTGTTTATTTTTCTCTCTCACACATTGTCTCTCAAATGAACTTCATCACCATCCCTTGTTGACTACACTGATTGTGGAATTATTATTTCACATATATATACATTAGCTGTTTATCTTTAGCACTCGGTGACACAGAAGATCAAGAAAACTTCCCACTCGTCTGATTGGATTATCCGTCATATGTTTAAATTATCGTGTCTGTATGACTTACAGAGGAAACACTTAGCAAAAAGCCGGGCATTTTATACACAACCCAGTGCTAGGGTAATTCATAGCAGGTAAAGAATATATCTGTTTTTATTTGCTATAAATAAACTTTCAGCCTCATTAGTGAATGTTTACTCACAGGCATTTACTCCCATCAAACAATATCCTCATGTTACAAGCCACCCCTCAAGTTTCCTTCTCTACAACCATGCTGCTGGTCCAGAAATCCCAACTCAAATTTTATGGTGCTCAATCGTGCTGAGGTGTCTCAAGAGATACAAAAAAACAACACTGGAGTTAAAAGTTAATTCTTCCTGCAGGGTTAACAGTTAGGTAAAGCCACTTTGAAGAAAGGGGAAATGTGTGTGTCTGGAGTTCAGAATGAGTTAGTACCAAGAGAGGCAAAAGAAGGAATTAGAGTGTAAGACTATAACTGCCAAAAACTCAATCTTCTGCAGTAGTGCACTGAGTGTGAAAGGGAGACAAGGAAACCCATTCAGGAGCCTTAACTTCAACTCAGCAAAGAATGTCCAAACTCACAATCAGGCACCTGTCTGTGAGGAGGTTTTTTAGCTAATCAAAATGAGTTACACTGTTGGTGAGGGAGAGAAAGAGACAGAGACTTATAACTTAGTAAGTTATAGAATGTCTCCCCTTATCCATTCTACTAGCACCCTAACTAACTTTAACTTTTATTTTGCCCCAAGTCATCCTCCCCTTAATTCAGCATCTTCCCCAGAATTTGAATAATAAAGGAGAAACTCTACATCTCATTTGTTCATTTTGTTGGGATGACTGCAACCTCCCTAATTAATATGTACCCATCAATATGCTCTTTACCCAGAATGCCAACTGACAACCCTGGGAAAAAACAAGAAGGAAAAGAAAAGCTGACAACTTCTCTGCTTATTGGAACACAAACACATTACCATACTTTGTATTTCAGTAAAGAAGTATGTGGGTAAGCCCACTCATGGCCCATAATTTTGTTACCAGGAAAGATATCAGTGGAGATGAGGGTAGTCTATATATATATTTGGGCAAAACTGTAACGGCATCGCTCAGAATAAAGATTCTCCCACCCATGTCATGCCCTGTACAGGCCTGGACAATTAAAACCTTAGTACCTCTGGGAAACTCCACACTCTGGAGATATTCTGCCTGGCTGTGCATTCTGGCTCTGGCATTTACTAGCTGTGTAAAAAAAAAAAAAATTTTTTTTTTTTTTTAGCCTTGGGCAAATCACCCTTTCTGTGCCTCGGTTTTCTTATCTGTACAATAGAGATAATTGTGGCACTAACCTTATAGAGTTGCTATGAGGAATAAATGAGCTAATATATGTGAACAGCTTAGAACAGTGTCTGGCACATTATAAGCTCTATAAGTGTTTGCTGTGCTGTTCCTCCTTCTCCTCCTCCTCCTCCTTCTTCCTCTTCTTAGTCCTCTGTACCTGGCTTATCCTACGGCCCTATAATGGCCCACATAGGGAAGAGAAGACAGCAAGGCTGAAGAAATTACTCTTTAGGCTCATGTAACTTGTGTTTCCAGAAAAAAAAAAATGTATTTATTGGGTCTTTACCATATGTTAGACACTTAACATATACTTCCCTAATCCTTACAGCAACCCTAGGAGGTAAATATCATTGTACCTATTTGTTATGGATTGAATTGTATCCCCCAAAAATACGTGCTGTAAATCCTAACCTCTATGACTTTGGTTATAATCCCATTTGGAAATTCGAGTCTTATTCCCAAGTGGAATAACTTGTCTGTTATGTTAATGAGGCAGGATTAGAACAGGATGCATTTTGAGTCAATTTCTTTTGAGATATAAAAGAGATTAAACAAGCAAGTGAGAAAAGCAGAGACAGGGAGATGCCAAGCCACATGAAGATCGCCTAGGAGCAGAAGCTCAAAGAAACAAGGACCTTCCTCCACAGCCAACAGAGAAAGAAAGACTTCTCTTAGAGCCAGCACCCTGAATTTGGGCTTCTGGTCTCCTAAACTGTGAGAAAATAAATCTCTGTTTGTTAAAGCCGTGCATTTGTGGTACTTCTATTACAGCAGCACTAGATAACTAAAACACTATTTTACAGGTGAAGAAATTTAAAATAGTGATAACTTGCCAAGAGACCCACAGTTAGTAAGGGCAGTATTAAGACTCATATCCAAAGAAGCACATGAATCTTCTCAAGGAAAGATATCAGGGAGCTTTAGGTAGTCAGCACTCTGTTTCCCAGAGGCACTAAGGTCATAATTTTAAATATAAAGAGGAGTGACCCATGGGCTTGAGAATGCCCTCCTGCCATGAAGAATGCAGGTATGGCTATGCTGGAGCATCCACTAGTTCAGAAAGGTGGCTAAGCAAGCTTGTGCCCACTTCGGTCATGTCTTTTCAGATCAACTGTTTCCAGATTGTCGGGAAAACTGCAGAAGCTTAGCAACACATTGGTTCCTATCTTCCTTTCCATGTCCTCTTTGCTCTTGACAGTAATTATACATACGGTTGGGTGCTCTTTTTCTTGAGCGGTGCCTTTAGGTATTAAAGGAGATGTGTGGAAGGAAATGTCGAGGCATTTTCATTGCCTCATCCTCAAGGGGGTAAGTGTAAACAGACATCCTGGCCAAAGATGAAGAGGAAGACCTGGTTCAGATGTCTGGTAAGTGACTGGACTGAGTGCCAGATGGAAAAGGAACCTCAAAGATACCTTAATTGGAACATGATGGTTATACACTCCCATTATAGGGAAATAAAGACCACATTCCAGGGGCACAGTTATTATTCTCTTCCATTTTCCTTACATAAACATCAGTGTTCCAAAGGCACTCCCACACATGTGCTTCCTTCACTTCATATTCCAGAAAAATAAGACGTATTTTTAAATAAGACCGTCTCCACAAACTGGAGCAATGTAATCGATAGGTTCAAAGGTCTCCTCACAGAGAGGATTTTTTGTTGTTGTTACAGGGGCGGGAGGCTAAAACAGCACATTTCATGTGTTCAGACATCCCCCAAACTGAAGAACCCACAAAATTTGGATATGCACTAGGGTTCACAAGCTACAACTGAAATGCTAACTTCAATATTAAGTCTGTGGTATAAATAATAAACCCAAACTAAACCAAACCTACTGCCATCGAGTTGATTCCAACTCATAGCAACCCTATAGGGCAGAGTAGAACTGCCCCGTAGAGTTTCCAAGGAGTGCCTAAAGGATTCGAACTGCCGACCTCTTGGTTAACAGCCATAACACTTAACCACTATGCCACCAGAGTTTCTGTATAAATAATAATATGAATCCAAAAATTACAAAGAGACTGGGAATAGGAAACCCCAGATGTGACACAGAAGAAATGCCTCACTGTTGGGGACAGCCAGGGGAACCTCACGGGAGTTGATATTTAAAGTCCAACTCTCCATCCTCAGAAATAAGAATGGAATGAATGGAAGCACATTGGCTATGGTGTAGAAAAAGGCCAGGATCCAGGCCTTCCTGATGCAGCACTGGTGGGACTTACTCCAAGGGGGAAGACAAAGCAGATTCTGTTCACTGAAAGAAGGACCAAAATGAACCCAGCTACTCTCCTTTTAACCTTCCATGCTCCTGTGCCTCTGGGGTCTTCCAAAACTCCAGAATAAACCATTAGGGCATCAGTGACTGAAAATGTGATGTTAGGGATTCTTTGTATCTTCAAACTCATCTTAAAACCACAAAGCTGCCCCAGATTGAAGGTTTAGGTAATGTTGCTGAGGCAGCTCAACAGCTTCAATGTAACCATGAGCTTTGAAAGCCACAGTAAGCAAACCAGCCATCTAGTAGTAGAGATTACAGGCAACTCAAAGCTGATTGCTAAGGGCAGCATGAAAAGGGGAGTAGGGTGCTCACTCATATGAATTAAGTGCTAACCTCTTTCTCTCCCTTTCTCTCCCTTGCTCTTGTTCTCACTTCCACTTTTGCTCTCATTGTCACATCATCTGTTCTGGTTGATGCCATATTATCAGCAGCCTTATGGAAAGGTCCATGTGGCAAGGAACTGGAGCTTCCTGCCAGCAGCATCTTGCCAACAATGAATGATCTTAGTAGCAAATTTTCCAGCCCCCCCAAATCTTTAACACTGCAGCCTCACCTGACAGTTTGACTGCAACCTCCTAAGAGACCCTGGGCCAGCATCACCCTGCTTAACAGCTCCTAAAATGATGTAAAATGATAAATGTTTATAGTTTTACATTACTAATTTTTGATATGTTATACAACAACATATAAAGCTCCTAAAATCATGTAAAATGATAAATGTTTCTAGTTTTACATTACTAATTTTTGATATGTTATACAACAACATATAGCTTACACAAATACTTGCTTAAGTCATATAGCTGAAATAAAGTGAGATGTCTATTTCCCAAATCTGTTCCTCTGCCACTGCACCATTCTGCCAAGTCTACTGTAATTCTAAACTCTACAACTAATGGCTTTTGCTACTGTTCTTCAGTTGCAAGAAACAGAAACCCAATCAAGCTAGCTCAAGTAAAGTAGAAATTAATAAAATGTGATGGTTATGCGTCAACTTGGCTAGACCATAATTCTCAGTGGCTTGACAGATATTACATAATCATCCTCCATTTTGTGACCTGATGTGAGCAGCCAATCAGTTGAAAGGGGAGTTCCTTTGGGGGTGTGGCTTGCATCCAATATATATGGACATTCTGGCAAAGCTTGACTTCTCTGGATCCTGCACCTGACTCATCCTCCTCTGACCTCCAGTTCTTGGGACATGAGCCAGCAGTCTGCCATCTAACCTGCAGATACTGGAATTAGTCAGCTCCTGCAAACTGCAAGCCAGCAGCATTTTGCCCGACCTGGCAAATTTGGGTTTGTCAGGTCCAGCAACCACATGAGTCAGGAGAAGCCTCCAACCTGATTCCTGACTCAGATTTGGGAATTGCCAGCCTCCAAAACGGCATAATCAATTTCCTTGAAATCTGTCTATAAGATACAGTGTTGCTATGAGTCGAAATCAACTCAATGGCAACAGGCTTGGTTTTTTTGTTTGTTTGTTTTTTAATAGGTATTTACATATATGCTTCATTGGAGAACCCAGCCTAAGATATCTGGTACAGAGAGTGGTTCTAGAGAAACAAAATTTTAAGGATGAGTTTTCTGAATTGCTTCTCAAGTCTGGCTAGTCTTAAAGGCACTGATATCTCTGCCTCCAATAATAAAGAGGGCACTACTAACCCACCGCATGAGGTGGCAATAGAAATACGCAAAATATCACCACCAATGTAACAAATATTTGTGAGACAAGGCTCTCGGTGATTGCATGTTTGATACAGCCCACAATTTTTTCAGTATGAGAAGTATAAGGAATCTATTTGGTTGGTCTTACTTTAACTCATCAAAGGGGTAAAACAAGGGATAAGTGCAAAGCTTCAGAGTCACAGCTCAAGCGCCGCATACCGTATCTGAAAGCTGACACTTGTGCCCTGAAAGAAAGCCTTATTTCTTGTAGTAACAGAGCTGATATTGTCAAAAACCATACCCAGAGTCTTATCATAAGAGTGGCTGAATTACACCACCAATTGAATTCCAAACCTCAAATGGTGTCTAAAGTTAAAGTGAGGGCACGATTAGGAAGAAATGGGATCCCGAAACTTGGGATAGGGAAATATGGGCAGATGAAGGTGGGGACACTAAGCCCCTGGATTCTGTTGAATCACTCCTGCTAACAGAACCAGCCCTCTTACTCCCAGCTGAAGAGATTACTCCACCTTCTTCTGCTAAACCACCCTCCCCAATAAAACCTATTATCTCTTCCACCAACATCTGATGAGATAAATCTAGCTGTAGCTGAAGAGCCTTGTCTGAGAAACTGCCTGGGACACATTGCCTGGGGCATCACCTGAGGCAGATGCCTTACAAGTCATTTCTAAATGTCCCCAGGACCCACTCCCATCACCAATTTTTGCTTCTAGACCTATAACTAGATTAAGTCCCAGTGAGCCCCATGAGGTGAAGTACAAAGTGTGACTTTGTATAAGGAGGTATGCTACACTTCAAAACAAACTGCTTGATTATTCTAATATATACAAACAGAAACCTGAGGAATATGTGTGGGAATGGCTATTAAGGGTGTGGGATAATGGTGCAAGGAATACAAAGTTGGATCAGTCTGAGTTTATTGACATGGTCCCACAAAGCACGTATTCTACATTGAATGTTTCAGCTCGAGAGGTTAGAAAAGGATCTAATGGTTTATTTGGTTGGTTCACTGAAGCATGGAGTAAGCAGTTAGAAAAAAAAAAGTATATTGTAGAAGAAGGTATCCAAAGGATTAAGGAAATTGGCATGTTAGAGTGGATTTATCAGGTGAGACCCACAGACCCACACATGTGGTACCCAGAGGACACACCTTTCACTGAAAGGGTGAGGAACAAATTTGTGAAGGGAGCCCCAGCACCCTGGAAGACTGCTGTGACTGCTATTTTATGTAAGTCAGATTTGACAGTGGGAACAGCCCTAACTGAATTAAGACACCTAACTACAATGGGGCTGACTAGAGCCCAGGGTGGTAGGGCCCAAGTGGCAGCACTTAATAACCAAAGACGAGGTGGGCATGGTTACCATAATGGACAGCATAACCAAGGCAGTAATCAGAATAATCTGACTTGTATGGACTTATGGCATTGTCTACTTAGTCATGGTGTCTCTAGGAGTGAAATCGATGGGGAATGTACTAAGTATTTACTTGATCTGTACAAGCAAAATTCTAGGTCAAGTGAACTGCAGTCTAACTTTAATCGCCAAACTAGAGAGTCGTGGCCCTTCAATCAATTCCCAGACTTAAGCTAGTTTACAGACCCACAACCCCTCAAATAAAGGGGAGACTAGGTCCCACTACACTACTAAAAATTTATACTGTTAAACTGTCTCCCAGCCTTCCCCAAAGGAATCTAAGGCCTTTTACAAGAGTAACTATTCATTGGGGGAAAGGAAATAATCAGACTTTAGGGGGTTACTGGACACTGGTTCTGAACTAACTATAATTCCAGAAGACCTAAAACATCGCTGTGGCCCACCAGTCAGAGTAGTGGCATATGGAGGTCAGGTTATTAACAGAATCTTAGTTCAGCCCCAATGGGTCCTCGAACCCATCCGGTAGTGTTTTCCCCAGTTCCAGAATGCATAACTGGAATAGACCTACTCAATGACTGGCAGAACACACACATTGGATCACTGACATGTGGAGCAAGGGCTATTATGGTATGAAAAGGCAAGTTGAAGCCTTTAGAACTGCCCCTACCTAGGAAAATAGTAAATCAAAAGCAAAATTGCATTGCTAGAGGAGAGATTACTGCCACCATCAAAACTTGAATGATACAGACATTAACACCCACCACATCCCCCATTCAACTCACTTACTTGGTGTGATGGTTAAGATTGTGAGTAAACTTGGCTGGACCATGATTCTCAGTGTTTGGGCAGTCGTATAATGTTGTGATCACTTCCCTGTTGAGATTTTATATGTCATCACCCCTACAATGGGATCTGCTGTAAGTCAGAACTGGCAGGGGCAGAGCCTGTTGTGGCTCACCGCCCCCCTCAGCCTTCATTTCTCCATGCTCCGCCACCTAACTCTTCCTTTTGTGCTCACCAGAGCTTTGGCTTGTTCTGGATCCTGCAGTTGGCTACTGTTCATCTGACCTTCAGTTCTTGGGATTTGAGCTAGTAGCTTACCTGCAGTCTTGCCTGGTGATCTTGGGATTCATTGATCTGTACAGCCTGTGAGCAACAGCCCTGCTCTCTGGCCTGCCAATCTTGGGTGCTCCGGCCCCTGTAGCTACCTAAATGAGAAGAAGCCTCTTTTCTGACCCACAGACTTGGAACGTTGGATCCTCTACAACCACCTGAGCCATTTCCTTGATATAAATTTCTATATATATATATATGTACATATATTATACACTTTACTGGTTTTGCTTCTCTAGAGAACACAGCCTAAGACCCGTGGCCTGTGCAAGAAACACATTGATCTTGGAGAATGACAGGGGATTATCGTAAACTTAACTCAGTGGTGACTCCAATTGCAGCTGCTGTTCCAGATGTGGTTTCATTACTTGAGCAAATTAATACCATCTCTTGGTACCTGGAATGCAGCTATTGAGCTGTTCAATGCCTTTTTCTTGATTCCAGTTTCAAAGGAAGACCAGCAGTCTGCCTTCAGCTGGCAAGGCCAGCAATACACCTTCAGTGTTCTACCTCGAAGTATATCAACTCTCCAGCCCTGTTATGGATTGGATTGTGCTCCCCAAAATGTACATCAACTTAGTTAGGTCGTGATTCCTAGTATTGTGTGACTGTCCACCATTTTGTCATCTGATGTGATTTTCCTATGTGTTGTAAATCCTACCTCTATGATGTTAATGAGACAGGATTAGAGATAATTATATTAATGAGGCAGGACTCAATCTACAAGATTAGGTTGTGTCATAAGTCAATCTCTTTTGAGATATAAAAGAGAAAAGTGAGCAGAGAGACAGGGGAACTCAAACCACCAAAAACAAAAGCCAGGAGAACAGCATGTCCTTTGTACCCAAGGTTCCTGCACTGAGAAGTTCCTAGACCATGGGAAGATTGAGAACACAGACCTTCCCCCAGAGGCAACAGAGACAGAAAGCCTTCTCCTGGAGCTGGCACACTGAATTCAGACTCCTAGCCTCCTAGGCTGTGAGAGTATAAATTTCTCCTTGTTAAAGTCATCCACTGTGGTATTTCTGTTATGGCAGTACTAGAAGATTAAGACAAGCCCTATGTCATAATTTAGTCCACAGGGAAACTGATCACCTTTCCCTTCCCAAGACATCACACTGGTCCATTACATTAATGACATCATGCTGATTGGACTTAGTAAGGAAGAAGTATCAATGACTGTAGATTTATTGGTAAGACATTTTCATGCTAGAGGAAAAGAAATTAATCTTTGAAAAATTCAGGCACCTTTCATCTCAGTGAAATTTCTAGGAGTCCACTCAAGTGGGACAAGTTGAGATATTCCTTCTAAAAAGGGAAGGATAAATTGTTAATCTGGCCCCTCCTACAAGTTAAAGGGGCACACAATTCCTGGTGGCCTCTTTGGATTTTGGAGGCAACATATTCCTCATTAGGGTATGCTACTTTGACCTCTTTATCAAGTAACTTGAAAAGCTGCTAGTTTTGAGTGGGGCCCAGGATAAGAGAAGGCTCTGCAACAGCTTCACGCTGCCATGAAAGCTGCTCTACCACTTGGGCCATACGATCCAAATGGTTTTTGAAGTGTCAGTGGCAGATAGAGATACTGTCTGGAGTTTTTATCAATTGCCATCAAGTTGATTCTGATCCATGGTGACCCTACAGGACAAAGGAGAACTGCTCCATAGGATTTCCAAGGAGTGGCTTGTGGATTTGAACTGCTGACCTTTTGGTTAGCAGCCAAGTTCTTAACCATTGTGCTAACAGGGCTCCTGGGAGTCTCTGGCAGGCTGTTATTGGTGAATCAGAATGCAGACTCTTAGGATTTGGGGGCAAAGCTCTGCCATCCTCTGCAAATAACTACTCTCCTTTTGAGAAACAGCTTTTGGCTTGTTACTGGGCCTTGGTAGAGATTGGACACTTAATCACAGGCCACTGTCTTAGTCATCCAGTGCTGCTATAGCAGAAATACCACAAGTGGATGGTTTTAACAAAGAGAAGTTTATTTTCTCACAGTAAAGTAGACTAAAAGTTCAAATTCAGGGTGTCAGCTTCAGGGGAAGGCCTTCTCTCTCTGCAGCTCTGGAGGAAGGTCTTTCTCATCAATCCTTCCTGGATTAGGAGCTTCTCTGTGCAGGAACCCCAAGCCTAAAAGACCCACTCTGCTTCCGGTGCTTCTTTTCTTGGTGGTATGAGGTCCCCCTGCCTCTCTGCTTGCTTCTACCTTTTATATCTCAAGAGATTGCCTCAAGACACAATGCAATCCAGTAGGTTGAGTCCTGCCTCACTAAAACAACTGCCTCTCATCCTCCCTCATTAACATCATGGAGGCAGGATTTACAACATATACGAAAATCACACAATACCGGGAATCAGAGCCCAGCCCAACTGATACACACATTGGGGGGCGGGGGGGGACATAATTCAGTCGATGACAGCCATCGAGTCACTATGCAGCCTGAGCTGCCCACCATAAACTGGGTGTTGTCTGATCCGCAGAGTCATAAAGTCAGATGTACACAGCAGCACTCCATTATTAAATGGAAGATCAGGCTCAAACACGACCTGAGGGCACAAATAAATTACATGAAAAAGAAGAACACTAAATTCTGTGCTTAAACTCAGCCAAGTATTTGGCTGTACCCTGAACCATTTATGCACACGTCAGACAGAAAGCGGCTGGCAGCGAAGTCTCAAAAAACTAAACTCTGAACTTCTTCTCGCCACTGGCATTACAGTTTACAGTTTAAGTTTAATCAAGTTAGTTGCCTGCTAAAATAAAAATAACATCACTCTTCAGAACAATGTAACAGAAGCCAGAGTATCTACAATATAGCATTTACAACGTCAGGACATAATGCAAAATTGTTCAACAGATGAAGAGCCATAAAAATGTGACCCAGACTCAGGGAAAATGCAAACAATAGATACAAACCTCAAGATCATCAATACACTGGATTTATCAGAAAAGATTTCTAAAATAGGTATTATAAGTATACTCACTGAGGCAAAAGAAAATAACTAAGAAACCTCAGCAGAAAAACACAAAAAAGAAACAAATTTTAGAATTAAAAAATAAAATCTCTGAAGTTAAAAAATTCAGGGGCTGGATTTAATATCAAAATGAAGATAAAAGGACACACTGAATTTGAAAATGGATCAGCAGAAATGATGCAATTTGAATAAGAGAGATGAAAAAGTGATGAAAATTGAACAGATACTCAGGGAGCTACAAAACAATTTGAAAATACCCAAAGAGAGAGAAAACAGGTCAGAAAAAAATTCTGAAGAAAAAAATAGGAGAAAATATCCCAAATTTTTGAAATAAACATAAATTTATAGATTAGGAAGCTCAACAAACCTCAAACAAGATAAATTTTAAGAAATACATGTCTAGACACATTATGGTCAAACTTCTGATAAAAAAAGAAAATATCAAAATCAGCCATAGAAAACATCACATTATTATCACAGACTTTTTATCGGAAACCATGAAAGCTAGGAGAAAGCAGAACGATGTCTTTAAAGTGTTAAAATAATTGTCAACCAGAATTCTAAATCCAGCAAAATATCCTTCAAGAAGAAAAGTAATGACATTTTCATATAAAGAAAAGCTCCAGAAATTTGTCACCACCAGATCTGTACTAAAAGAAGTACTGCTGGTTGAGGCAAATAAGAGAAAACCTTGAATTTTCAGGAATGAATGAAGAGTATCAAAAATAAAAGTAGATATATGGGTAAATATAAAAGACTTCTTTAACTTATTTAGAAAACATATGACTATTCACAGCAAAAAGTATAACATTGTCTTATGAAATTTATAAAGTATGTAGATTTAAGATATAACAACTATAACCTAAAGAACAGTAGGATGGAAGGTAAGTGGAATTATACAAGATTTCTACATTTTATTATATTAACAGTATACAGACTATAAAAAGTTAAGAATGTATAGAGCAGCCACTAAAACAATAATACAAAGTATAACTAAAAATGTTGAGGTTGCACCTCAACATAAACAAAAAAAAAATCCTCACAACTGGACCAATGAGCAACATGACAAATGGAGAAAAGATTGAAGTTGTCAAGGATTTCATTTTACTTGGATCCACAATCAACATCCATGGAAGCAGCAGTCAAGAAATCAAAAGACGCATTGCATTGGGCAAATCTGCTGCAAAGGACCTCTTCAAAGTGTTGAAGAGCAAAGATGTCACCCTGAAGACTAAGGTGCGCCTGACCCAATCCATGGTATTTTCAATCGCATCATATGCATGTGAAAGCTGGACAATGAATAAGGAAGACCGAAGAAGAATTGACGCCTTTGAATTGTGGTGTTGGCGAAGAATATTGAATATACCATGGACTGCCAAAAGAACAAACAAATCTTTCTTAGAAGAAGTACAACCAGAATGCTCCTTAGAAGCAAAGATGGCAAGACTGCGTCTTCCATACTTTGGACATGTTATCAGGAGGGAATCAGTCCCTGGAGAAGGACATCATGCTTGGCAGAGTACAGGGCCAGCGGAAAAGAGGAATATCCTCAACAAGGTGGACTGACACAGTGGCTGCAACAATGAGCTCAAGTATAACAACGATTTTAAGGATGGCTCAGGACCGGGCAGTGTTTCATTCTGTAGTGTATAGGGTCGCTATGAGTCGGAATTGACTCGACAGCACCTAACAACAACAACATAACTAAAAAGCTAATCAATGAACTAAAATGAAACTTAAAGTATTAAAATAATCCAAAAGAACACAGAATAGGGGAAAGGGGGAATCATAGGAGTTAAAAACACACACATACACAATGAATAAAATGATGGACCTAAATCTAATCATATCAATAATTGTTAAATGTTAATGGGCTATTCATTCCAATTAAAAGGCACAATTCATCAGATTGGTTTTTAAAAATCTGATGAACTGTTCTAATTGCTACCCACAGGGACACATTTTAAACATAAATAAATAGATTGAAAGTAAATGAACAAAAAAAAAGACATACCATGTAAAGAGTAAGCATTATAAGGCTAGAATGATTATACTGATACCAGAGATAGCAGACGTCAAGAATATTACCAAAAAATAATGAGGAATGTATCATAATGATGAAAAGGTCAGGAAAGTATAACATTCATAAACGTGTATATGCCTAATAACAGACCTTTAAACTACATGTGTTAAAAACTGACATGGAGACAGACAACTCCACAATCAGAGTGAGAGAGTTTAACACCCCTCTTTAAACAAATTATATGTATATAATATAAAAAAAAAAAACTAGATAAAAAAATCAGTAAATACATACAATAATGGGACAAGGCTATCATTCACCTTTACTTAATTTGTATTTATAGTACTTTATACTCAACAATGGGAAAATACACATTATTTCTAGAGCATATGGTAAATTTATGTAGATGATATGTTAGGCCGTGATACAAATTTCAATAGCTTCAATGGATTGAAGTCATGCAAGTATGTTCTTTGAAAACTAAAATATTAAACTAGAACATGAAAAATGTTGAAACAGCAAATGTTTTGTTATGCTTTTGCCACCAATAAAAAAAAAATCAATAATAATATTGGATAACCACAAATGTTTGGAAATTAGACAGCAAACTTCTGAATAATCCACGGGACAAAGAAGAAATCAAAACACAATGAGAAAATATCTGAAACTGAATGGTAATGAAAACACAACATATAAACATTTGTGGGATGCCGCTAAAGCAGTACTTAGAGGCAGTTTTTATGGTTTTAGGTGTTTGTATTAGAAAAAAAGGAAAGGTTTATAATCAGTGTTCTAAGATTCCATCTTGAGAAGCTAGAAAAAGGAGAGGAAAGTACACTAAAGCAGGTAAAATGAAGGAAATAAAATTAAAAGCAAAAAGCAATGAAATAGAAAACAAATAATAAATAGAATTAATAAAGCCAGAAGCTAGTTCTTACAAAAAAAAAAAAAAAAAACCCAGCTGGATTGAATGGGGGGGTGAGAGGTTTATTATAAAAGATTCAAAGATTGGGATATCATCATTGCACTCCTTAAAACTAAATACCAAAAGATAATGGAGCAAAGTTTCCACAGTTTTTAAGGAAAAAAACAGAGCCCTGGTTATGGCTGCCTACCAAAAGGTCAGCAGTTTGAATCCACCAGCCACTCCTTAGAAATTTACAAGGCAGCTAGCTCTACCCTGTCCTATAGGGTCGCTACAAGTCGGAATCGATTCAATGGCAATGGGTTTAATTTAGGAGGGAAGCTAGGAAGATATTCTGTGATAGGGAAAGAACTTACAAAGGTCATGACCGGAGTATACCTCTGCAGAAAAAGTACTCAAAGATATATTCTAACCAACCAAGAGTTAATTCAAAGACTTCAAGAGTGAGGCTTCTGTAGTATTAAAAATGGGGTTAATATAAAACCAATGAAACATAGGTCTCCGGATAAATAAGTATCATAAATGTAGCTAGGAAACAAAAAAATCATTGAAAGAAAACAAACAAAATTTAAAAGACAATTTAATAATAGTTATATGTCTATAAATCACACAGGTGGGGAGGGGTAAGAGTAGCAAAAACATGCTCATTTCATTGTCTTACTTAAGAAAAATTGAAGATATTGTCTCACCTTACCATTGATTTGTAGAGCAATATAGGTTGAATTATGATTATTAAAAACATAAAGAAATCAATTTTTCTTAAATTGGAATTCAAAAAAATACAAAAAACGAGACATAAAAATAAATGACAGCCATATCATTTATGGTACAAAGTGTATCTAATTTAAACTTCCATACTGTAAGAAGACTCTTAACACTGTAAAAGACAAAAGTCATGTTCTTAGCAAGGACATTCACAAAAAAATCACTGAGAAATTAACCAAAAAAAGTTGGTCAAAAATAAGAAAAAGCATAAATAAAAGATAACAGCAGAGACAATATTAATATCAAAAAACTAGAATTTACGGCAAAACACATCCAATGTAACAGAAAATGTTGATTTATACTGAAAACAGTCACAAAATACACTAAAGATGGGATAATTATGATTGTGCTAAATAATATCACATTAAAAAATATCTAAAATGAAAACTAAAGTATATAAAGAGAAATAAGATTTAACGTTTTAAATTTTACAAGTGGTTAAGATTCATTTAATTATCAAAAATTGGGAAAGGAAAAATACATAGCACAAAGTGTTAATTCATATCTTCCACAGAGGAGAGCCAATTAGCACTGCCTACAACTGATAAATCAAGCAATAGCATCATAAACATACTAGCACTAGGTATGGAGGCAACCTCAAGAAAAACTAAAAACACAAAGGCAAGAGACAGACTAGAAATAGGAGGAGCTTAAGTAGGGACACCTGCTTTTCAGACAAACCTGTCTGTGCTATTTGTTTGCTGTTGCTTTGTTTTTTACCTAAGTGAATAAATTTCTTGAAATTTTTTAAATAAGAAAATTATTATGCAAAAAAATTCTTGATTATGATGAAAAACCCATGAATCCCAAAAATTCCCAACTGTACAAGCCACTTGCTGTGGCTACAGAGCAATCAAACTGAAAATTAATAAAACGGTTATACAAATAAAGAAAAACAACCATTTTGAAACCTTAAAATCCTGTTAAATAATCATTGATGGAAAATCCAAACTATAATTGCAGTCTAATTAGAAAATAGGGACAGTGTACGTATTGTTTCAAAATTTATGTGGGGCAGCCAAATCTATAACCAGAGACAAATTCACGGCCTTAAAAATTATATTAAAGAATAAAAATAAAACAATTAAACACTTAACAAAATTAAGTTAGAAATGAAAAACAGCTAAGCAAATCTAAGAATAGTAGAAGTAAAGAAACAGAAGGGTAAAAATTAATGAATTTGAAAACAAATATGGATGCTGAAAGTAGTTAAGATACCTTCCCAAAGAACCAACAAGATGGCGAAGTGGGGCAAAAGAAGTGGTGGGTCTTCCACAAGCTCACCTACCATGGCGTGGACCTCGACCAGCTGCTGGACAACTTGTACAACCTGCTGATGCAGCCACACCTCAGGCTGTGACAGTCGCCACTGAAGTGGCTGTGCAAGGCCAAAGGAGGCCCGGCCCAAGGAAATGCCAGAAGTGGTGATGACCCGCCTACACCACATGATCACCCTGTCGGAGGCGGTGGGCAACATGGTAGGCGTCTACAACAGCAAAACCTTCAACCAGGTAGAGAAGAAGTCCAAGCTGATCTGCCATTATCTGAGTGAGTTCTGCATCACCTACAAGCCAGTCAAGCATGGCTTGCCTGGCATCTCCCACTTAATCCCTCTCAAGTAGCCCTGCCAGTCATTAAAGGCACAGACTCCTGGGAGATAAGGGAGAGGGGCGGATAATTATAATAAAAGGTAACTTGGACTGCCTGATGTCAAGATGTACTCTAGAGGCATAATACACAAACCAGTAAATGGAAATAAGTAAATCTACTAGGTCCAAATTTATGCAAGCATTAAATATTTGACTAAAGTTTCCATTCAAATCAGTGGGCATAGATGTAAATATTTTATAATTTGAGGATAATTTTACTTACAAACGAATGAATATAACATGTTCCTAGGTAAGACATTAAATATTGTAACGATGGCACCCTACTGAAAATAACTCGAGATGTTAATAAAATCCCAGTCAATAGTTTAATCGGACTTTTATCGAAATATGTCAGGATAACTCTGAGGTTTGTTTGAAAGATAAAACTGGTACAAATAACTAAAAACTTTGGAGAAGGAAAGAAATCTGTTGAGGTAGCATTTGCCATACTAATATTGTGAGATACACCACAGAGCTATGGTATTAAACAATCAAAACAGTATAGTATTGTTAAAAAAAAAAAAATTAAAGAATATAGTAGAAATTCCAGAAGCAAAACTCTAGTAGGTAGAAGGACTTAGTGAATAACAACAGTAACATCACAAATAAATAGGAAAATAAACAAATAAGAAATTGACCAGATTTGGGGGGAAAAAAATTCAAGTTAGATATTTACATCATGCCTTATACAAAAATAAAATTCAGACTGGATAAAAGAGCTGAATTTAAGAAAATGAACTCAGAAAACTTCAGGAAGAAAATGTGTTTGAATATGTGTTTGCTTTTAGATTGGAAAAAAACTTTTATGCTTTTCTCATAAAAGCAATGGAGAAAGTCTCAAGGTGAAGCAAGATAAAATTGCTCAGATAATAAAATCGTGCGCATGTATATTTTTAGAGCAGAAGTAAAATTAAAAGGCAAATATGAAGCCAGGGAAAATATTTAATACCCTTAATAATAAAAGCCCTTACAAATCAATATAAAAAACACTCTTACCCAATAGAACATAGACATTTGTACATAAACACAATTAACAGAAGAGGGAAACTAAATCATTAGCAAATATGTTAAAACATATTCACTCTCACATGGAATCAAAGAAATGTAAGTTAAAAACAATAAAACATCTTTTTCTACCATTTTACCATCAATTTAGCCTTATTTATTTTCTTCCTAACACATTTCAATCTCCAATTTCTTCTTTGTGAGTTTGTTGTCTGTTTCTCCCCACTAAACAGTACACTCTGTGAGGGCAGGGGCATTGTCTGTCTTTTTTACATCTGCGTCCTCAGCACTTAGCACAATGCCTGGCACACAAGAGTATTCAGTAGTAAATATTTATTCAATAAGTAAATGAACAGATTTATTTTTTTCTCCTTTATTAATGAATACTTTCATAGCACTAAATAGCTGAATAGTTCTCAGTGCTATACAGAAAACAACTCATTTAATTCTCAGAGCAATCTGATGAAGTCTATTTTTAGCTTCAGTTTACAGACTGAAAAATTCTGAAAGGCACAGAGAGGTAAAATAACTTACCCGAGGTCACAGAGCTGGTAAATAATAGAACCAGGATTTAAACTGAGGCATTCTGGTTCCAGCCTCCATGCTTTTAAGCTCTTATGCTCTCTTTTTTAAAATTCTTACATGATGTATCATATGCATTAATACTTGATCCTATTCAGCAACTTTGTCAGTAGTCACCTTACTTCAAGAAAATCTTAGAGAACACAAGTGACACACATTTTTAGGTACAGAATAATTTTAGCAAATTTTCAGCATATTAATAGTTTTCCATATACTTGAATTCATTTGTTACACTCATGTCTCTGTGTGTATATTTTGCTTATTTTTCATTTTAATCAACTTTGATTTTAGAACAATTGTGAAGATAGTACAGATAGTTCCCATATATACCACAGCCATCCCGTTGCTCATTCCCATTGAGTCCATTCTGACACATATCGACCCTGTAGGACAGAGTAGAACTGCCACATAGGGTTTCCAAGGTGCGGCTGGTGGGTTTAAACTGCTGACCTTTTGGTTAGCAGCTGAGCTCTTAATCACTACACCACCAGGGCCCCACACTATAGCCAGTTTCCCCTATTATTAGCATCTTCCATTAGCATGTTCCACTGGTGGTGCAGTGGTTAAAGCACTTAGCTGCTAAGCAAAAGGTCAGCAGTTCGATCCCACCAACTGCTCTTTGGGAGAAAGATGTGGCAGCCTGCTTCCACAAAGATTACAGCCTTGGAAACCCTATGGGGCAGTTCTGCCCTGTCCTGTAGGTCACTATGAGTCAGGTTCTACCCAATGGAGTGGGTTTATAAATATGGTAAATTTGTTACATTAATGAAGCAACATTACTGCATTGTATTAACTAAAATCCATACTTTATCAGATTTCCTTAGTTTTTACTCAGTGTCCTTTTACTGTCCCAGGACCCCATCTGGGTCACATTACATTTAGTCATCATGTCTTTTGAGGCTCCTTGTGGCTGTGATGGTTTCTCAGACTTTCTTGTTTTTGATACCCTTGACAGTTTTGAAGAGTACTGGTCAGGTATTTTCTAAGAAGTCCCATTATTGCAATTTATCTGATGTTTTTCTCATGATTATACTGGGGTTATGAATTTTGGGGAATAAATTTCTTTCAATGATTATACTCAAGACTGACAAAGGAATACAGAGCTAAGTAGTCTCGCATTATGAGAGTAAAAATTGCTACACCTTTCCTAGAAATAATTTTAGCAATGTGATGAGTCTTAATATAACTAAAAAACAAAATAAAGAGTCTCCTAAAAAGTAATGAAAGATGAGGGCAAGAATCGAGCCATCACTCTTTTGTGTAAATGTAAGAGAAACACATCTATGTAAGAAACAAGGCTAGGGAAAAGGCCTGGAAGAAGTTCTTCAAAAGTTCACAGTGTTAAGACCCATACCTCACACCATGCACAAAAACTAACTCAAAATGGATCAAAGACATAGATATAAAATCCAAAATGATAAAGATCATGGAAGAAAAAATAGGGACAATGCTAGGAGTCCTAATACATGGCATAAACAGCATACAAAACATTACTAACAATGCACAAACACCCGAAGAGAAACTAGATAACTGGGAGCTCCTAAAAATCAAACACCTATGCTCATCCAAAGACTTCTTCAAAAGAGTAAAAAGATTACCCACGGACTGGGAAAAAGTTTTTAGCTATGACATTTCTGATCGGCATCTGATCTCTAAAATCTACATGATACTACAAAAACTCAACTACAAAAAGACAAATAACCCAATTAAAAAATGAGCAAAGGATATGAACAGGCACGTCACTAAAGAAGGCATTCAGATAGATAACAGATATATGAGGAAAGGCTCACAATCATTAGCCATTAGAGAAATGCAAATCCAAACTACAATGAGATTCCATCTCATTCCAACAAGGCTGGCATTAATCCGAAAAACACAAAATAATAAATGTTGGAGAGGTTGTGGAGAGACTGGAACACTTATACACTGCTGGTGGGAATGTAAAATGGTATAACCACTTTGGAAATCGATTTGGCATTTCCTTAAAAAGCTGGAAATAAAACTACCATACGATCCAGCCATCCCATTCCTTAATATATCCTAGAGAAATAAGAGCTTTTACACAAACAGATATATGTACACCCATGTTCATTGCAACCCTGTTTACAATAGCAAAAATGGAAGCAACCAAAGTGCCCATCAACGGATAAATGGATAAATAAATTATAGTATATTCACACAATGGAATACTATGCATCATAAAGAACCATGATGAATCCGTGAAACATTTCATAACATGAAGGAATCTGGAAGGCATTATGCTGAGTGAAATTCGTCAGTTGCAAAAGGACAAATATTGTATGAGACCACTATTATAAGAACCCAAGAAATAGTTTAAACAGAGAAGAAAATATTCTTTGATGGTTACAAGAGTGGGGAGGGGTAAGGGAGAGGGATATTTACTAATTAGATAGTAGATAAGAACTACTTTAAGTGAAGGGAAAGACAACACACAATACAGGAGAGGTCAGCACAACTGGACTAAACCAAAAGCAAAGAAGTTCCTGAATAAACTGAACGCTTCGAAGGCCAGCATATAAGGGGTGGGGGTGTGGGGACCGTGGTATCAGGGGACATCTAGGTCAATGGGCATAATAAAATCTATTGAGAAAACATTCTGCATCCCATTTGGAGAGTGGCATCTGGGGTCTTAAACGCTAGCACACGGCCATCTAAGATGCACCAATGTGTCTCAGCTCACCTGGAGCAAAGGAGAATGAAGAACACCAAAGACGCAAGGTAAATATGAGCCCAAGAGACAGAAAGGGCCACATAAACCAAAGACTATGTCAGCCTGAGACCAGAAGAACTAGATGGTGCCTGGCTACAACCGATGACTGCCCTGACAGGGAACACAGCCGAGAACCCCTGAGAGAGCAGGAAAGCAGTGGGATGCAGACCCCAAATTCTCATAAAAAGACCAGACTTAATGGTCTGACTGAGACTAGAAGGACTCTGGAGGTCATGGTCCCCAGACCTTCTGTTAGCCCAAGGCAGGAACCATTCCCAAAGCCAACTCTTCAGACAGGGATTGGACTGGACTATGGGATAGAAAATGATACCAGTGAGGAGTGAGCTTCTTGGATCAAGTAGACACATGAGACTACGTGGGCAGCTTCTGTCTGGAGGGGAGATGAGAGGGCGGAGGGGGTCAGAAGCTGGCTGAATGGACATGAAAATAGAGAGAGGAGAGAAGGAGTGTGCTGTCTCATTAGGGGGGAGAGCAACTAGGAGTATATAGCAAGGTGTATATAAATTTTTGTATGAGAGACTGACTTGATTTGTAAACTTTCACTTAAAGCCCAATAAATTTTTTTTAAAAAAGAGTTCACAGTGTTTCTCTCCAGGAAGTATACGAATGAATGAGTTTTACCTTTTTCTTTATTCTTTTATGTGTGTTTTAAATTTCCTACAATGAACACATATTACTTTATCCCCCAAGAAAACAATGTGACTTTTTCTTTTAAGAAAGGCACATGAGTATATATCTTAGCTCTGACTACTGTCCACACGGAAACCCTGGTGGCACAGCGGTTAAGAGGTACGGCTGCTAACCAAAAGGACGGCAGTTCAAATTCACCAGGTGCTCCTTGGAAACACTATGGGGCAGTTCTACCCTGTCATTTAGGGTCACTATGAGTCGGAATCGACTTGACGGCAAGGGGTTTGGTTTTATTTTGGTTTTACTCTCCACAGGGAGTGTTCCTGATGGTGCTGAGGTAGCCTACTGCCACCTCCTGACTTCAGAATGCTTGAACTCCTGCCATAGATGGGCCCAGGGATCTAGACTTAAACTCTTTCTGTCACACAGTAGGCCAAGGGTCTTTCTACCAGATCTTCTATTCAGTAGTCAACATTATAAGTGCTTCCTCCTTTCACCTGTGACCTGGATCATCACTGACTTCTTGTATTGTCATATTCATGGATATTTTTTTCTTTATCTCCAATGGATCAAGCTCAAGATCTTCATCCAGACATTCACCGTTGATGGTGCTGGTGCCATCGAGTCAGTTCCGACTCATAGCAACCTTACGTACAACAAAATGAAACACTGCCCCATCCTGCAATAGCCTCACAATCATTGCTATGTTTGAGCCTGCTGTTGCAGCCACTGTATCAGTCCATCTCATCGAGGGGCTTCCTCTTTTTTGCTGACTCTGCACTTTACCAAGCATGATGTTCTCCAGGGACTGGTCCCTCCTGCTAACATGTCCAAAATTAACGAATCAAAGTCTTGCCATCCTCGCTTCTAAGCAGCAATGAGGCTGTACTTGCTCCAAGACAGATTTGTTTATTCTTTTGGCACTCCATACTATATTCAGTATTCTTCTCCAATGCCATAATTCAAAGACATCAATTCTTCTTTGGTCTTCCTTATTCATTGTCCCTCTTTCACACATATGAGGCAATTGAAAATACCACAGCTTTGTTCAGGCACCTTTTAGTCCTCAAAGTGACATCTTTGCTTTTTAATATTATAAAGAAGTCTTTTGCTGCAGATTTGTCCAGTGCAATACATTGTTTGATTTCTTGCCTGCTGCTTCCATGGACATTGATTGTGGATCCAAGTAAATGAAACCCTTCACAACTTCAGTTTTGTCTTTTTATCATGATGTTATTTATTGATCCAGTTGTGAGGATTTTTGCTTTCTTTATATTGAGGTGTAATCCATAATGAAGGCTATAGTCTTTGATCTTCAACTCTAAGTGCTTCAAGTCCTCTTCACTTTCTTCAAGCAAGGTCATGTCATCTACATATAACAGGTTTGTAATAGGTCTTCCTCCAGTTCTGATGCCACATTCTTCTTCATATAGCCCAACTTCTCGAATTATTTGCTCAGCATATAGATTGAATAAGTAAGGTGAAAAGAATACAACCAGGCCACAAATCTTTTCCAATTTTCAACCATGCAGTATTACCTCATTCTGTTTGAATTACTGCCTCTTGGTCTATATATAAGTTCTACATGAGCACAATTAAGTTCTGGAATTCCTATTCTTCACAACGTTATCCATAATTTGTTATGATCCACACAGTCGAATTCCTTTGAGTAGTCAATAAAACACAGGTAAACATCTCTCTGGTATTACCTGCTTTTGGCCAAGATCCATCTTACATCAGCAATGATGTCTCTCATTCCACATTCTCTTCTGAATCTGGCTTACTTTTGGCAGCTTCCTGTCAATGTATGGCTGCAGCTATTTTTGAATTATCTTCAGCAAAATTTTACTTGTGTGTGATATAAATTATACCGTTAGATAATTTCTGCATTCTGTTTGATCGCCTTTCTTTGTAACGGTCACAAATATTGATCTCTTCCAGGTGGTTGGTCAGGTCACTGTCTTCCAAATTTCTTGGCATAGACAAATAAGCACTTCCAGCATTGCATCCATTTGTTGAAACATCTCAGTTGATATTCCGTCAACTCCTGGAGCCTTGTTTTTCACCAATGCTTTCAGTGCAGCTTGAACCTCTTCCTTCAGTACCATCAGTTCTTGATCATATGCTACATATTGAAATGGTTGAGTGTCGACCAATTCTATTTGGTACAGTGACTCTGTGTATTCCTTTCATTTTCTTTTGATGCTTCCTGCATCATTCAATATTTTGCCCATAGAATCCTTAAATATTGCAACTTGAGGCTTGAATTTTTTCCTCAGTTCTTTCAGCTTGAGAAATGCCAATCTTATTCTTTCCTTTAGGTTTTCTGATTCAAGGACCCTTGCACATTTCATTATAATACTTCACTTTGTCTTCTCAAGTTGCCGTTTGAAATCTTCTGTTCAGCTCTTTTACTTCATTATTTCTCGTGTTTGCTTTAGCTACTCTGTGCTCAAGAGCTAGTTTCAGACTCTCTTCTCCCATCCATTTTTGTCTTTTCTTTCTTTCCTGTCTTTTTAATGATCTTTTGCTTTCTTCATATATGATGTCCTTCCATTACTCTTCTGGTCTTCGGTCATTTGTGTTTGGTACCTCAAATCTTTTCTTGAAAATGGTCTCTAAATTCAGGCAGGATGTATTCAAGGTCATAATTTTGTTCTCTTGAACTTGCTTTGATTTTCTTCATCTTCAACTTGAACTCACATATGAGCAATTGATGGTCTGTTCTGCAGTCAGCCTGTGGCTTTGTCTTGACTGATAATATTGAACTTCTTCATCTCTTTCCACAGAAGTTGTCTATTTGATTTCTGTGTAAACCATCCAGTAAGGTCCATGTGTATTCTGTGTTGTTGAAAAAAAAAGTATTTCCAATGAGTAAGTCATTGGTCTTGCAGAATTCTATCAAGAGCTTTCCGGCATTGTTCCTGTCACCAAGGCCTTATTTTCCAACTACTGATCCTGCTTTTTTGTTCCCAACTTTGCATTCTTATCACCAGTAATTATCAATGCATTGTAACTACATGTTTAATCAATTTCAGGCTGCAGCAGTTCATAAAGAATCTTCAATTTCTTCATCTTTTGCATCCGTGGTTGGTGCATAAATTTAAATAATAGTCATATTAACTGGTCGTGCTTGTAGGTGTATAGATATTAACCTATCACTGGCAGCATTGTAATTCAGGATAGATCTTAAAATGTTATTTTTGACAATGAGTGCAATGCCGTTCCTCTTCAATTTGTCATTCCTGGCAGGAGAAAGAAATAGAGCAGAGGCATTGCATAGTGCTAAGAGAATAGCACTTGGAGTCAGACAGACCTAAATCCCAGCTCTATCTCTGTTATGGATTGAATGGTGTCCCACAAAAATACATGTTGAAATCCTGACCCCTGTATCTGTAAAAGTCCCTGCATTGCACAAATGGTTTGCATTTGCCTAGTAACTAAAATGTTGGTGGCTTGAACCCACCCAGTGGCTCCACAGAAGAAAGGCCTGGTGATCTGCTTCTATAAAGATTACAGCCAAGAAAACACAATAGAGCTCAGTTCTGTTCTGTAATACATGGGATTGCCAGGAGTTGGGATTGCCTCAATGGCAATGGGCTTGAATTTTGGTTTTATATCTGTAAATATGATCTTGTTTGGAAATAGGATTTTATTTGTTATATTAATTAGACTGTACCCAAATAACAAGACCAAACCTGTTGCCATCGAGTAGATTCCAACTCTTAACAACCCTATAGGACAGAGTAGAACTACTGCGTAGGGTTTCCAAGGAGCAGCTGGTGGATTTGAACTGCCAACCTTTTGGTTAGCAGCTGAGCTCTAACCACCGTGGGCTCTAAATACAGAGGGCTGTAAATTGAGTCACTTCTGTTATAAAAAGAACAGATTAGACACAGAAGCATGCACACATAGAGGAAGACAAAAGCCATGTGAGGATCATCTACAAGCCAAGGAACGGAGGCTACAGTCAAGGAAGGAGTCAACACAGCTGAGACCCTGATTTGGACTTCTAGTCTCCAGAACTGTGAGAAAATAAATTTCAATTCTTTAAAGTCACCCACTTGTGGTATTTCTGTTACAGCAGCATTGGGTAACTAAGACAACCCCCTATAAGGTCACTTATTAGTAACCTTGGACAAGTAACTTAAGCTATCTGACCTCAAATATCCTTGCTTTTAAAATGGGTTTAATAAAAACCAACTCCACAATTTTGATCTGTATGTAAAACACCCAAGCACAGTGCAGACACATAGTAAACACTCAATAAACAGCAATTAGTTGGAAAAAATGTTTTACTGTTTAGATCTTAGTTTCTCTGCTATAATCCTACTGACAGCTTATTATTAAGAGTTCTTAAATTTTCTGCGACTCCAATGAGTCTCTTTTATTGAGAGTCCCTAGTAGTCAGGAATCTTATCTTTTTTATTATATGTATGCCTTGAAACTTTTATAGCTTTTATAGCATAGCACGTAAAAAAATAGAATGTACTGCAACAAACCTCCAGCCTCGAAATTACTAACCTTCAAGGCTGCAAAGAAGAAAGTTCCTCATTTTGCAAACGATGAAAGTGAGGCCCAGTGAATAAATGGAAACTCCAGAAGTAAACCCAGGTCCCTAACTCCAACTCCAATTCTTTTTTCACAATTTATAACAGTTCCATATTCACCACAGGAAATTTAACAAATATTTGAGCATAGTGACAGAAAAAGAAAAGAAAAAGTCATAGAGGAAACATTCTCAAGTCATGTCTCAGCCATCCCTTTGGCCAGGAACCCAGATTAGCTTTTGTCACTGCCATATCATCAGGCAGCTTCACTCAAGACCCACTTATTGGCTGCAAATGTTGCTATAATTAAATCCAAGTGGCTGCTGTGAGTTATCATCACGTACCCTCTCCAGCCATTAGCCAGATTTCCAGGGCTGTATTTCCCTCTAAAGAGGTCACTCACTCTTCTCTTTCCCCTTGGCTATCCTAGCAGGGATTTTTTTTTTTTTTTTTTTTTTGTCTTTCCATTTCTTGGGCAAGGAACTTTTAAGCCAAACTCATTTTCAGGCAGTCGGCCAACCTTCCCATTTATCCCAGTGACCTTACAGCAACCAGAAAATCTCCTGCCAGCATCGCTTCAGAGCTGGGGGAGAGTGAGGGGATGAGGTCTGAAAGAGCATCTCCAAGAACAGCAAAGGCTGGGGGCTGTTTCTAACAGAGCACAGAACTGCTGCCATTGTCAGCACCATCCACATCAAAATCAGAAACTCTTGCGTTTGTGAAGCACATCACCATTCTTCATCCCCCTGGAGGCTTAAAATACTTTTTCTAGCTAGAGTTAAGAAACCCAGAATCTTTCAGCCAGATGGGACCATCAGAATCATCTGGTCCAAACTCTTCACCTTAAAAATGAGAAATCTGAGACCCCTCGAGGAAAGGAGATTAGCCCATAGTTATTTAGTGAGCAGATAGAATAATTGGGTCTAGACTCAAGTATCCCACCTGAATCTCACTTCAGGAACCATCCCACTCTTTGTTCCTAGGATTCCAGAAGGTTAATGAGCAACTGCAATGGAAATATATTTTGAGGCACTTGTTTAGGTCACCTGCTGTAAACCTCATTGGTGAAGGAGGGATTCCCCACTCTAAATAGTAAAAAATGGCCAAACACCTGACACTTGACACTGGACAGCTGAGATTAATAGCAGTCTTTAGTCACATAGATTCACAGCTTAGGGAGGAGGACACAGCACCCCATACAGAGCCACACAGGGATTACACTCAGGAATAAAGTGAACAACCAGGGGCTGGGTCAGGGAGACTTTATAGTAATAGAAACATGGGGTGCCCTCTGGTTCTGCGGGAGAATGTGAATGGCTTGTTTGAATAATTCTGCAGGCTGAGAGAAAAGGGAAACCCGTTAGTTGAAGACCAGGTGGAATGCACCTGGTCCAGCTGATAGGGGAACTAATGAGTGGGTAGCCTTTTCCACTGGGTTGAGAGCATATTTGGCAAGAGCAAGAGAACTCTTGTTTAGACCTTTGAAGCCCTGTGAGGCTTAAAGCTGTCAAGGCAGCACCTGAATTTTTAGGTCTCTACAATACAGCTGTCCTATGAGGAATCAGGGAGACCTGGTGGTTCAGTGGTTAAGTGCTTGGCCACTAACTGAAAGGTCGGCGGTTCAAACCCCCAAGGCGCTCTGCAGGAGAAAGATGTGGCGGTCTGCTTCCGTAAGGATTTTTAGTCTTGGAAACCTCATGGGGCCCTAGAGGGTTGCTGTGAGTTGGAGTGGACTCGATGGCAACGAATTTGGTTTGTTTTCATTTATGAGGAACGACCCCTTCACCGTTTTTAATCGACTTGGCTCACTTCGTTGACATTACCAACCAGTTCCAGGGATAAGTACACAGGCCAGATCTGAATAATTAGAGCACACCCTCCTTTTGGCCACAGTTATTTGTTTGGGGATAATTACATAAAGTCAATGGGAATCACTCTCAGGATTTTTCCTAGAGCTTTTAGAACAGAATCAACTCTGTTTTCTGGGATTTCAAGTTTTAATAAGGACTGTAAAGGCCTTCAGTTGCTAGGTGCTACTTTGCCACTTGGAGCCCTAGTGGCACAGTAATTAAAGTGCTTGACTGATAACCAAAAGGTTTGAGCTTCAAACTCACCAGCTGCTCCTTGGGAGAAAGATGTGGCACTCTGCTTCTGTAAGGATTACAGCCTTGTCAACCCTACGGGGCAGTTCTATGCTGTCGTATAGGGTTGCTATGAGTCAGAATTGCCTCGACAGCAGTGGGTTTAGTTTTTGGTATCTTTGCCACTAGTTTAAAAAAGCCTTCCTTAGACTGAATTAAGCACAGATAACATTATTTGGAGCACCTGGATTCAAACATGCCTGAAGACCTAAACTTTTTGATTACCCGTGTCAGCAAATTTTATCTTTTATTTAAGTAGTTTGAGTTGAGTTCTTGTCATTTGTAACCAAGTGAGTCCTAACTAAAACACCAATTTTTCTCAATTACTTTCAACCATGAATGAAATTTTAAGAGTCCCTTGGTACAACACAGCTTTTAACAAGATCACTAATAACATGGGTACCCCTTCCCCTAGCCACTTACACACATATACCCAATGGACCCCTCGGTGGAATTGCTCCCTAAGTCTTCCATAGTACTAATCACATTAATAAATTATACCCAACCATTGCTGTTTGCATTATCTCTGACTATAACCCACTCCACCCAACATTATCTCTGACTGTATTCCCATTAAATTCTTTAAAATCCCCATCAGGAAGAAAAATGTATGAATGAAACCAAAGACTTTTTAGGACTCTGGTGTACCTAATGTAGATGGTCCAGTTGTGAGAAAGTAAGCATCCAGCCTGTCAACCGATTGCGATGGTTCACACCCATGTACCAGCCAAGGGGTGGTGTTAATGGTGTGCATTCAGACAGGACAACTTATTTAAAACAAAGTCTGCTAAAAAGTCATGACAGCATTTTTTTACCCACTAAAAAAGCTACTTTGAAGGAAAAAAAATACTGTCATTAAAACCGTCAGAGGTGGGGGAGGAGGATCTGGAAGGATATTGGCAAACAACCTCAGCAGTCACATCAGCTTGGCCTTTTCCAAAAGACCTATCTTCTAGAGGATTGAAAAGATTCTCAGAGAAGTTAATAAAGATGCTTCAAGAGTCAGCTAGTGGTTATCGTGTGCTTTATCCATTTAACATGATGGCGCTGAAGGTGAAATTGCAAAGCAAACACAATAATAATGACAATAATTAGAATTGCTGGCGTAGATACACATTGTGGATTGGAAAGACAAAGCACCGGTGTCAGCATTCCACTCTTTAATGAATGCCTAACTAATATTTATGATTTGTGGACACTAAGAAAGCAGAAGCTTGGCTATCAAAATGAATCAGACAAGAAAGCCATTCTTCCAACTATAAACATACCTGTTTCTCTGTGTACAGTGAAGTCTATTTCTCTATGTACAGTGAGGTATCAATTGTTAATAAGCCCAAGAATTATTTTTCAAGTTTTGAGTCAGAGCCAAGAGAATGACAGATATATGAAGATTAGATAGATAAGATAGAAGATACATAGCTAGATAGATCATTTACCTCTTAATTCTAGGCTAGATGATTCTCATCCTTTTGCTACCACCTCTCTGAGAAAATTGGGCATGTGGTATGTTTCTAGAAAAAATATAAATCCCTGAACGGAAATAAATAGCATCCTTAGCTTCAGAATGCATTGCATGCAAACAAAGCTGAAAAACTTTAACAGCAGAACATAGACACAGGTTAGGGGAAAACCAAGGAATGAAGAAGGGATTCTGCAAATAATGCAGGAGTTTGAGTAGAGGATCCCTACCTATGTGTTAGGCTAACTCTACTCTGTCCAACTTCTGTTACGAAAGTTTTATTCATTATTTAAATAAATAGTTATTAAGCGTGTACCATGTGCCAAGAGGAGCCCTGGTGGCCCAGTGGTTAAGAAATAAGGCTGCTAACCAAAAGGTTGGCAGTTCAAATCCACTAGCCACTCCTTGGAAACCCTAGGAGTAGTTCTGCTCTGTCCTATAGGGTCGCTACGAGTCACAATCAGCTCTATGACAACAGGCTTGGTTTGGTTTTTGGTGTGCCGAGATTGGGCTAAGTGGTGGAAAAAAAACAGATATGGTCCCTGTTGTCCTCATGGTGCTTACAGTCTAGAGGAGAAAATAGACATTAATAAATAAACATTAGTGGCTATTGCCCCAGCTATCTACTACTGTATAACAAACTACTCCAAAACTTAATGGCTTAAAGAAACAACCATTTTATTATATCTCCTAATTTTGAGAGTCAAGAACCCAGTCAGGATTCAGCTAGGCAATTCTTCTGTTCCACATGGCTGCAATGGAGATCATTCAATAGTATTCAGCCATCAGCTGTGGTATGCCATGTTGGATACCTTGGCAGTAATGGCTGGAAAACTGTGCTGTCTAAGACAGTCAGCTGGAGTGTCTGTACAGGGACTCTCCAGCATGGCGGTGCCAGGGTAACCAGACTTCTATCTTAGCAGTTTAGGACTCCCAGAAAGAGTGTTCCAAGAGACAGAAAGCAGAAGCTGACACTTTATTAAGGCCTAACTCCAGAAACTCTCACATCATAATTTCTGCCATATTTTATTGCTCTAATAGTCATCGAGCCCACGCAGATTCAAGGGGAGGGTACACAGACCCCACCTGTTCTTGATGGAAAGAGTAAGAAAGAATTTGAAGTCATATTTAATCTACCACACGTGTATAATTCACATTTGCGATAACTACCATGAAGGTGTTTTCAATTGCCTCATATGCATGTGAAAGCTGGACAATGAATAAGGAAGACAGATGAAGAATTGATGCCTTTGAATTGTGGTGTTGGCAAAGATCATTGAATATACTGTGGACTGCCAAAAGAAAGAACAAATCCGTCTTGGAAGAAGTACAACCAGAATGCTCCTTAGAAGCACGGGTGGTGAGACTACGTCTCACATACTTTAGACATGTTATCAGGAGGGATCAGTTCCTGGAGGAGGACATCATGCTTGGTAAAGTAGAGGGTCATTGAAAAAGAGGAAGACCCTCAACAAGACAGATTGACAAAGTGGCTACAATAATGGCTCAAACATAACAGCGATTATGAGGATGACGTGGCACTGGGCAGTGTTTCATTCCCTTGTGCTTAGGGTCACTATGAGTCAAAACTGACTTGACGGGCACCTAACAACAACAACACTACGAAGGATGAGGACAGGGTACCGTGAGAGAGACTAAGGCCAGGGGTGGGTATCTAATTTTGATTGGGTGTGCAGGCAGCCAGGGGCTGTCTCCAGCCCTTAAAGTCTATCCCACCTTCAGCATGCCACATACACATTCCATCTTCAACAACACCTTCTCCAGAAAAAGAAGCTTGTCTTTATTAGCAGAAACAAACTGCAACAATGTGTTTTGAGCATGTCTAACTCCCTGGTAGACAGGTACATGCTTCAGAGCTACTGAATTCCTCCTATTTTCTGAGGGGTGAAATAAATTATATCCCTGAGAGTTTATTTAATGACATGGAATGGAAAATTCCACTCTAAAATCAAATATAATATCTGTAATAGTACAATAAAATAATAAGCAATCAAGCAGAAATGTTTGTTACTAAATATGAATTATTTGGCAAGAACAATTTGTCATCTTACTGTACAAAGTATTGGATGCTTCAAAATTGCCATAATCTGCATTCACCTTCTGTTATGAAAGTAAATATTATATTTTGACTTAAAGCTTCCAGGAATCTATATTTATCACAAAAATTATATGGCTGGTATATGTGAGTATGTATCTATATATAAATAACTAACCATATGTGTAATATGATCCAACTGTAATACTCCACTTTTATTTACACAGTAAGCATCTACGTTGTGCCAGGTCCTTTCACTATACAATCTTAATATAAGAATTCTACAAATAATAGAATTCCCTCTGCAATTGGTTCTGTCCTCATCTCTCCTATATGACCACTGTCCGAGTTTAAGATTGCTTCATTTTTACCTGAACTGTAAGAGCAAACTTCCTGGTAGTCTGCTTTGTCCAGTGCACCACCCCCACACCCCACCCCGAAGGATCTTTCTAAAATATAATTTATACTGTGCCATTTCCTGGATTAAAAGATTCCTATGTCATCCTGTCCCCACCAGAAAACCTTCAAACTTCACACTCTGACAGGTAAGCCCTTCATAGTTAGATTATATGGATCTTTCCAGCCCCTTTTCTCACTGCCCCAGACATTCCTAAAGTTCTGTAGCTTTGAATCTTATTTGGTATCAGATATAATCCTCTGAATTTTTTTTTTAACTGAGTCCACTTTAAAGCATAAAGCTTTTCAATATTCTACATAAGTATTTTCTAATACAAATAGTAGGGTGCTATTTTTTTTTTATGAGTCATAGGAGCTCTAGTGGTGCGGTGGTTAAGTGTTTGCCTGCTAACCAAAAGGTTGGCAGTTCAAATCCACCAGCTGCTCCTTGGAAACCCTATGGGGCAGTTCTACTCTGTCCTATAGGGTCAGTATGAGTCAGAATCAACTTGATGGCATTGGGTATTATTATTTTACCATTTGGTAATAGCTTTTTAGAGAAACTATTTTTCTTTCATGCTTCATAGTTGTTTCAGACTCTCAGAGATAATCCTAGCTTGGTTTTACATAATTGAGTTTAGAGAAACTTAAAATTCTTAAAGTTATTGCCTCATAAGAATATCAGCTTGCTTAAGTGAACTAAGGAGCTACTATGGATTTGTCAATGGCTCATTGTGATATGTTTAAATCCTGGGTCCTCCAAACATATTTTCAAAGCTGCTCTGTCAACAGAAAGAAAACCAATGTCCCATTTGTGGATTCCTGGGTAGGAACCAATCAGGAGACTCAAGCAGTTAGGAAAGTGAAAGGGAGGCATAGGAATGAATATTTTCAAGCAATGTACCCTATCAGGGCAGTGTCAAAACTAAGACCCTACTTCCGAATTCATTATATGAAGCCAGCATAACCCTGATACCAAAACCAGGCAAAGATACCACAAAAAAAGAAAATTACAGACCAATATCTCTCATGAATATAGATGCGAAAATTCTCAACAAAATTCTAGCCAGTGGAATTCAGCATCATATCAAAAAAAAAATCACCACGACCGAGTAGGATTCATACCAGGTATGCAAGGATAGTTCAACATCAGAAAATCAATCAACGTAATCCACCACATAAATAGAAAGAAAGAAAAGAATCACAGAATCATCTCAATCGACCCAGAAAAGATATTTGACAAAGTCCAACACCTATTCCTGACAAAACTCTCAATAAAATAGGTATAGAAGGAAAATTTCTCAACATAATAAAGGGCATATATACAAAACCAATAGCCAACATCATTCTTAGTGGAAAGAGGCTAAAAACACTCCCCTTGAGAACAGGAACAAGACAAGGATGCCTTTTATCACCACTTCTATTTAGCATTGTGTCAAAAGTTCTAGCTAGAGCAACAAGGCAAGAAACAGAAATAAAGGGCATCCGAATTGGTAATGACGAAGGTAAACTCTCCCTATTTGCAGATGATTTGATACTATACACAGAAAATCCAAAAGACTGCACAAGAAAACTACTGGAACTAATAGAAAAATCATCAGAGTTGCAGGATACAAGATAAACATAGAAAAAATAAGTTGGATTCCTATATACCAATAAAGAGAAGGATGAAACAGAAATCAGGAAAACAGTACCATTTATAATAAAAAAAAAATAGCACCTGAAAAAATAAAATAAAATAATTAATACTTGGGAATAAATCTAACCAGAAATGTAAAAGACCTATACAAAGAAAACTACATAACACTACTGCAAGAAATCAAAAGAGAGCTACGTAAATGGAAAAACATACCATGCTTATGGATAAAGGGTAGGTAGACTCAATCCTGTGAATATGACAACTCTACCCAAAGTGATTTACAAACACAATGCAATACTGATCCAAATACCAACAATATTCTTTAAAGAGATGGAAAAAATTATCATTAACTTTATATGGAAAGGGAAGAAACCCCGGATAAGTAAAGCACTATTGGAGAAGACAAATAAAGTAGAAGGACTTGCACTACCCGGCCTTAGAACCTACTCTACAGCTACGGTAGTCAAAACAGCCTGGTACTGGTACAATGACAGATACATTCAACAATAGAACAAAATTGAGAACCCAGGTGTAAATCCATCCACCTGTGGTCACCTGATCTTCAACAAGGGCCCAAAGTCCACCAAATGGGGAAAAGACAGTCTTTTTAACAAATGGTGCTGGCAAAACTGGATGTCCAAAATGAAACAGGACTCATACCTCACACCATACACAAAACTAACTCAAAATGGATCAAAGACCTAAATATAAAGCTAAAAATTATGAAGTTCATAGAAGAAATAATAGGATCAAAATCCTACAGGCCCTAATGGCGTTATACATGGCGTTAACAGGATACAAACCACAACCAACAACACACAAGCTCCAGAGGATAAGCTAGATACTGGGATCTTCCAAAAATTAAACAATTATGCTCATCAAAAGACTTTACCAAAAGAGTAAAAAGAGGACCCACAGACTGGGAAAAAAAAATTGGCTGTTATAAATCAGACAAAGGTCTAATCTCTAAAAGCTACGAGAAAATCCAACACCTCTACAACAAAAAGACAAATAATCCATTCAAAAAATGGGCAAAGGAAATGAACAGACACTTTGCCAAAGAAGACGTTCAAGGGGCCAACAGACACATGAGGAAATGCTCATGATCTCTAGCCATTAGAATGTAGATCAAAACCACAATGAGATACCATCTCACCCTGGCATTACTGGCACAAATCAATAAAACAGGAAATAGCAAATGTTGGAGAGATGGTGGGGAGATCGGAACTCTTAGGCACTGATGGTGGGAATGCAAAACGATAGAACCATTCTGGAAAGTGATATGGCACTTCCTTAGAAAGCTAGAAATAGAAATACCATATGATCCGTCAACCCCACTCCTAGGAAAATATCCTAGAGAAATAAGAGTCATCACACAAATGGACGTATGCACATCATGTTCATTGCAGCATTGTTCACAATAGCAAAAAGATGGTAACAACCTAGATGCCCATCAACAGATGAATGGATAAGCAAACTGTGGTACATACACATGATGGAGCTTTACACAATGATAAAGAACAACAATGAATCTGAAGCATCTCATAACATGGATGAATCTGGAGGGCATTATGCTGAGTGAAATAAGTCAATCACGAAAGGACCAATATTATATGAGACCACTACTGTAAATACCCATGAAAAGGTTTACATACAAAAAGAAACAATCTTTGATGGTTACGAGGGAGAGGAGGGGTGCGGATGGAAAAACACTAAATAGACAATAGCTAAGTGGAAACTTTGGTGAAGGGTAAGACAGTACACAATACCAGGGAAGCCAGCACAACCTATACAAGGCAAGGTCATGGTAGCACCATAGACACACCCAAACTCCCTGAGGGACCGAACTGCTGGGCTGAGGGCTGTGGGGACCATGATCTCAGGGAATATCTAGCTCACCTGGCATAACATATTTTATGAAGTATATGTTCTACATTCTACATTGGTAAGTAGCATCTGGGGTCATAAAAGCCTGTGAGCAGCCATCTCGGATACTTCACTGGTCTCACCTCTTTGAGAGCAAGCAAGAATGAAGGAAACTAAAGATACATGGGAAAGATTAGTCCAAAGAACTAATGGGCCACATCTACCATGGTCTTCAGCAGACTGAGTCCAGTACAATGAGATGGTGCCCAGCTACCACTGACTGCTCTGACAGAGATCATAATAGAGGGTCCCAGACAGAGTGAGAGAAAAATGTAGGATAAATTCTAAGTCAGAAAGAAGACCAGATTTGCTGGCCTGACAGAGACTGGAGAAACCCTGAGAGTATGACCCCGACACCCTTTCAGCTCAGTAATGAGGTCACTCCTGAGGTTCACCCTTCAGCCAAAGATTGAATAGTCTCATGGAACAATACAAGACTAAAGGTGCAGGGACTAGAAGGCAGGAAGGAACAGGAAAGCTAGTAATAGGGAACCCAGGGTTGAGAAGGGACAGTGTTGACATGTCGTGGGGCTGTTGACCAAGGTCATAGAACAAAGTGTGTACCAGCTATTTCATGAGAAACTAGTTTGTTCTGTAAACCTTCATCAAAAGTACGATTAAAAAAAAAAAAAAACCTAAGACTCTAGAGCTGGTCATCAGAATCATCTGGCAGAAACTTATAATTCAGACTCCCAGGCTCCACACCAAGAGTGTCTGACTTAGAAGGTCTGAGACGTGACTCCCTGAGTGATTCTGGGGTAGCCAGCCTAGCTTTGGCCCATGGACTGGCATTTGAGAATCATTCCAAGCAGAGAGGAAGAACACATTGCTGCCCCACCCACATCCAGAGAAGACATCACTCATTGATCCCTTCTTTCTTGATCGAGCTGGACAAAGCCTCTGAGTGATCTTTAAGACAACACTCTAGGTAACCTATAGCTCTAGATTAAACTTCCCTGCAGTTAGTTGACATGGGCCATGCAACTCCCTTCAATTATTGCTCTGGCAGAATACCTACAACCTCTCTCTGCTGAGTCACCTCATCCTGTCACCTCCACATAGCCTTTCTGGCCAGGCCTTTCAGGCTGATGCTAGCATGGCTACCTTCTGCAGCATCCACTTAGTCCATTGGAAAATTCACCATCTTCTCCATACCAAGCTCTAGAAGGGCAGGAAGCAGCTCTAAGGCTTCAGATGAGACTCTAAGACAATCAGGAAGAGCCCTGATTCTCATCCTGTTACAAATACTTTTGAATATTGAGACATAGAGATTGAGTATTTAAAGTAGAGCAATCACTTTTATGGTGTCACCTAAAATTTTCCCCAACACATATAAACATGTAAGTAGAACACGTATGAACTTCTATTTAAAGTCTTTGCCCTGTGAGTTTGTTTGCTTGTTTGCTGGAAAAGCCAAATCTATATTGAAAAAAAAAAAGGTAATCACTATAATTTCTGGTCTAACACACTCATTTCAGAATCACACTTACACCTCAGGGAGAAAAACTATTTTTCCCTCAAGGCAAGTAATTTGGAGGTTATCATAAGAGTGTGTTTCAGCTTTCCTTGGGTATCGATTTCTCATTCAATTTTCCTAAATAAAAGTAGAGAGTATACACAACTTTTTGGGAAGTAGGTAGTAGAATATGGGGTACCCCCAGAAAATGCATATACATATTTGCTATATTTCTGAGTATGCCTATAAAAAAGATGAATACTTGTCAACTGCTGATAACCAAAGGACTTGCTATTTTAAGAGAAGGTGGCAGTATAATATGTTTTTAAGGCTAAATATCTCCTCTCACAGTGACTGTCATTTAAATTCCTGCCTAGCAAAGAGATTTTTATGGAAGGTTAATGCTTCCTATAACATTTATCCTGGATGATGGAGCTTTTCGTATAATTTTCTGGGCTTTATTCCTTCAGTGTTATAGAACCTTATCTTTCCTCTACTAGCTTGCCAGTAAAGAGCCCGTGCATATAAAGACAGTCGTTATTTCTCAGTTCAAGCCCTGATTTAATGAAACTCCAAATCTCTAGTGAAAGGAAGCTTGGGGTGAAGCCATGAAGAAAGAAGGGCAGGCTTAAGACAAGCTGTGATGGCCCTGCCTGGGACCCCGCAATTGAAGGTGACACAAGACAGCTCTGGACAGTGGAGGCTGCCTGAGGCTACAAAGAAGAGCATCAGGCCAGTGGGCTTAGCCCAGGGCAGCATCACTGTTTTTTTAAAAGTGTCTTCAGCTAGAAGAAGCATTTTCAAGTACTCCCCAACTGCATTGAATTAATTCACCTTTCCATCATTTTTGCAATTCCTCTTCGCTCTTGTGACATTTGCTAGAGGCCATGGCATTTAAATAAAGCATTTTCTTCACAGTTATTAATCTACCTTTCCTTCCTCATCCGTCAATGGGCCAACAACATTGATAAGGATTGTGACAGATTGTATTTTCCAGAAATGGCCACAGCCAGCCCACGTGCCCTTCCAGACCCTTGCCATTTCCCCTTAAGAGACAGAGTCAATTTCACCACCCCTTGAAACTGGACAGGACTTTGTCTCCCTGTTGAAAAGAATGCATGAAATGCAAGGTGTCCGACTTCTGGGGCTTAGCCTATAGCACCCAGCCATTATGCCATGACAAAGCTGAAACCAGTCCCCCTGGAGAGACAACATGGAGAACCCACATAAAGAGGGTTTGAGGCACCTAGTTGACAGCCAACATCAACCACCAGACATGTGAGTGAATGAGTTTTCAGATCCCTCCAGCCCTCAGCCTTCCAGTCATCCAACTGAGGCCTCCACATAATGGACCAGAGATAAGCCAACTCCCCTGAGCCACATCTGAATGCTTGACCCATGGAATACTTAAGTGAGTCTTTTATACCATTTTGGAATAATTTGTTTTGCAGCACTAGTGACTGAAACAATGACGCATTATAACCATATCCTTTGCAAAAAATCATAATTTTTTTTCTGCAAAGACTTCTTACCCTCTAAAAAAGTGTCCTTAAGTACATTCAGCTGGTTCCCCTGGGCCAATCCTTAGTTAACTACTATTCAAGGGGCAGCACTTCTATATTGTGGCCATTAGCTGCGTGTGGCTACTGAGCACTTAAAATGTGACTAATCCAACTGGAAGTATGCTATGAATATAACATGTACACCAAATTTTGAAGACTTCACATTAAAAAAGGAAATTATTTCTTCAATAATTTTATATTGATTACATGTTGAAATGATATTTTAGATACATTAAGTAATTATATTATTGAAATAAATTTCATCTATTTCTTTTTACTTGTTTTAATGTAGCTATTAGAAAATTTTAAATTACATATGTGGCTTATACTATATTTCTATTGGGCAGCACCACTTTAGAACATTCCTGACTAAGAAAAGGAACATCGGAAAATCAGGTTGGTTTGAGCAAATCTGTACATACTGTTTGCAATGGGATGATAGGCAAGTCCTGGGAGTCTTGGGGTCCAGAGAGCATCTCATCAGACAATCATTTGAGGAAATGCCAAGGTTTGGCCCAGCTTTCATCAGCAGCTGCCCTCCTCCACTATCATGAGCTGGTGGTTCTAAGCCATCTGGGGCAGCAGATAGGACTACCTAGAGGGCCTTAGCCTCAAGGAATGTGTCCTGGTTTCTGCTCTCCCTCTCTAGGCAGAAGCTAGAAGTTGAGGAACAAGGAGAATCTTATCTTACAGATAACAAAACTAAGGCTCAAGGAGTAAAGTCTTGCTCAAATTCCAGTAAATCAGAGAACCTGAATTCAAACCCAGACCTACCTCATTCCAAAGCTCACAGTATTTAGTGTCCAGGAACTAAAGAATCCTGACCAATAAAACAAGTATGTGTTATAATTCATTTATATTGATTAAATATGTACTTCTAAACTTATGTATGTGTGTTCCTTTGCAAAGATTACATGATGCTAAAATATTAGATGATGCCACAGATAGAAAAGCTAAGGTTTCCAGTTTCAGTACTGAACTCTCTGACCCTCAGTTTCCTCTTCTATAATAATAATACCTACATTCAAGGGTAACGTGAGGAATGTGTTCACTTCTCTCAGTTCTGAGACTACCCAGTCTTGTCTCCTCAATAGATTCTACGATTCTTGGATGTAGTGGCCTTATCAGGTTAAAACATTCATTCAGTCATTCAAAAGCCATGTAGCAGATATAGCTTTGTCTTACATAGTTTAGTCTTTATCATGAAGGCAGCAGAGATCACTTTTAAACTGGGCATGAGATAATCAGATTTACATTTTCGAAGGATCCCTGTGGGGGTACTCTCGCAAACACTGGTGGGAGTGTAAATTGATACAATCCTTTTGGAAAGCAATTTGGCAAAGCATACTAAGAGCTCTGAAATGTTTGACACAGTAGTATCACTTCTGTGACTAAGGAAATAATCCTAAAACCAGAAAAAGCTTTATATACAAAGCATCCGCTGTAGTATCATTGATAACGGCAGCAAAATGACAATGACCTCACTACCCAACAATAGGGGAGTGGTCATGCAAGTTTCAGTACATCCACTGGGTGACATATCACTCAGTCATTTAAATTATATTCATGACAAGTTACCAATAATATCAAAAAATGATTACTTACTAACATTAAGATTAGCAAAACACTTGTGGTAAAAACACTTGTGGTAGATTACAAAAATGGTCACAAATTCTTTCCTTCCCTGTATCCATGCCCTTGCGATAATATGACGTTGCAGATCCTCCCACCAAGAGGTACAGTCTATTTCTCCACAACTTTGAATCTGGGTTGGCTCTGTGACTTGCTTCGACTAATGCAATATTAGTAAATGAGATGCACACAGAGACTTGAAGAGCACTTATGCATTAGCGCTTCCATCACCAACCCTTCCATCACCAAGCGAAGAAGCCCAGGGATAGGCTCCTGGATGATGAGAGACACATGACCCAGTACTTCTTGTCAGCCAGCCAGCCCAAGAAGTAGCACCATCCTGCTGAATGGCACCTAATTGCAAAGGCATGAATGAGGGCAGCCAAGACTAGCAAAAGAACAATACAGCTGAGCCCAGGCCAAATCGCTGCCCCACGGAACTATGAGCTAAATAAATGGTTGTGTTTCAAACTACAATATTTTGTGGTGGTTTATTACACGTTAAGGCCCACTAATACAATGTTGTTTTTGAAGCTAGGTGTTGGGTTCATGGGGATTCATTATAAGAATGTCTCAGCTTTTATGTGTTTGATATTTTCCATAATAATTTTTTAAAAAGTACCTATATGCATCTTTTTGGAGCCTTGGTGGCACAGTTGTTAAGAGCTTGGCTGCTAACCAAAAGGTCTGCAGTTTGAATCTACCAGCCACTCCTTGGAAACCCTATGGGGCAGTTCCACTCTGTCCTATAGGGTCACTATGAGTTTGAATTCACTCGATGGCAAGGGGTTTGGTTTTTTTGGTTTATATACATCTTTGTTGAAGGAGAATTAATATTAAGTAAAACATTTGAATGTAAAATTATACATTTATGTTTTTTGATCACAACTATAAAAAAGAAATTTTCCACAGAAAAAATATACCATTGGTTGACTTTGAGTACTGTGACTATGAGTGGTTTTGGGGTTTTATTTGTTTTTACTTGTCTGTATTTTCCAAATTATCTTTAATAATATAATAAGCTGGATTTACTTTATTCTTAAAATAAATATTTATAATTTTATTCATTTAATCTCACTTCTACACCCCCCCCATAAGATTCCTTTTTATAGAGTATGCGTAGAACTGATTGAAAGGTAGAGAAACTGAAAGCAAAAAGACAAATTTAGATGGAAAGAAAATAGTCTATATGTTGGCATCTCCTGCCTGGAGGGTAGATGAGAGGTAGAGGGGGCTAGAAGCTGGCGAAATGGACACGAAAAGAGAGAGTGGAGGGAGAGAGCAGGCTGTCTCATTAGAGGAAGAGTAATTGGGAGTATGCAAGGTGTATATAAGTTTTTATGTGAGAGACTGACTTGATTTGTAAACTTTCACTTAAAGCACAATAAAAATTATTTTAAAAAAAGAAAATAGTCTAAGGGAAAAGTGATGAGGGTCTGAAATTGAGGCAAAAACAGGAGAAGGAAAGGAAGATACACTGTGGGAATTGGGGGAAGGAATGGAGGGGAGAGGGAGGGAGTTTATGAGAGAAAATCCAAGGTCCTCCATGCTGGGCACCGCCTTACCTAAAAGGACACTTAACCTGGCATCATGGATGGGCTCCAAGGGAACCCATGAATCCATCCTAAAGATATACACAAATTTGGATTTAAGCATTGTTATAGATTGAATTGTGCCCCCACAAAAATATGTGTTGTAAATGCTAATTCCTATACTGGTGGGTATAATCCTATTTGGGGATAGGATTTCTTTGTTATGTTAATGAGGCTATATCAGTGTAAGGTGTGTTTTAAGCCAATCATCTTTGAGTTACAAAGCAAACTGATTAGGCACAGAGAAGCAGAGATGGGAGAAGATAGATGCCAGGCCAAATGAAGATCACCAAGAAACCCAGAACAGAAGCTGAGAAGATGCAAGGACCTTCCAGAGCCAACAGAGTGAGAAAGCCTTTCCCCAGAGCCCATGCCCTGAATTCAGACTTCTAGCCTCCTCAACTATGAGAAAATAAATTTGTTCATTAAAGCCACCCACTTGTGGTATTTCTGTTATAGTAGAACTAGATAACTTCAAAGCAAAACCAAATTGATTGCTGTCAAGTTGATTCCAACTGATAGTAACCCTATAGTACAGAGTAGAACTGCCCCATAGAGTTTCCAAGGAGCACCTGGTGGATTCAGACTGCTGATTTTGTGGTTAGCAGCCTTAGCACTTAACCACTACACCACCATGGTTTCCAAATAACTTAGACAAGTATATAAATGCATCTCTCTAGATAGAAAATCCATAGGTTTCATCAGATTCTCAAATGTTGAATATGATTCTCAAAGACTCATTAAGTCTTGTCTGCCTGTAGACAAGGAAGTATTCAGTCTGGTCTTTCAACTTGATTCAAATCTGACCAGTCCTAGGATATCCTGAAGAGTCCATTGAAATGATCAGTCCACAGTCTGGGACTTTGGTCCCTCAAGCATGACCTGAGTGTGTGATGGCCCAGGTGATATCAATGCTTCTAAGCCACAGCTCACCACATGCACTTCTCCAGTGTCCCTTGGAAGCTTGGTTCCTACCAGGATCCACCATGAAGGAAGTTTGGAGGAAGTCAAACTCTTGTTGAATTATCACTTCAGGGTGTCAGAGCTATAAATGTAACTGTGACCCTTGACCTCCAAGAGGCACATACAAAGCCAATTTTTCTACATTTTGGACTCAAAAACAGGACCTAGCATGGCTGGTCCCTGTTCTTTTCTCCAACTTTCTTTCTCACCATGTTTCTCCTCCTGCCTCTTCACCCTGGCATGCTTCCTCCCAACATAAGGACTTTGCACATGTAGTTAGTTCTTCCTGTCTAGAACTCTACTCCACTCCCTCTTCAACTAGTGAACTCCTACTTATCCTTAGATCTTAACCATAATCACTGCTTCCCTGACCTTCCAGGACAGGGAAGTCCCCCTGATGTCTGCTGTCAGAGGATGCAGCACAGTTGACATTTTATATTTCTTTGTGTCACTATGAGTTGGAATTGACTCAAGGGCAACAGGTTTGGTGTGGTTTTGCATGATTATTTGATTAACCTCTGCCTCCCCACCAAAAGTAATTACGATAATAGCCAAAGTTTTGTTTTGAATGCGTACTCTGTATCCGACACTATAAGAACCCATGGACATGTATTAATTTGTTTTATTAGTATAATAATATTGTGAAGAAGACGAGGCACAGAAGGAAAACAACTGGACTGCAATTGTCTTACTATTAAAAGGCTAAGTGGGAATATAATCCCAGACAGCCTGGACCTGGAACTGCACTGGCCTGGCCTTCCAAGTCTTTGTTCACTGACTATCTCCATGACCCAGCACAAGTTCTGATACTTAACTGGGACTCCAGTAGCATTGACTAAATTGACTTGACTTGCCTTGCCTTGCTTTGGCACTTGGAATCCAAATTTATAGACAACCTTACAAATCACTTTTACCAACCCTTACCGAGGAGGTATAGGAGACCCAGAGAGGGAATGCGATTTTCTTAAGGTCACACAGAACCAGGACTATAAGCCAGATCTCCCAAAACAGCTCAATGCTCTTTCCACCTCATGAAAAATCAAAATGTTCGACACTATAAAAAAAACTTAGAAATTTTTTTCTTTTTTTTTTTTTTATTGTGCTTTAAGTGAAAGTTTATAGTTCAAGTCAGTTTCTCATACAAAAACTTATACACGCATTGTTATGTTACCCTAGTTGCTCTCCCTACAATGTGACAGCATATTCCTTCTCTCCACCCTGTATTTTCCATGTCCATTCAACCAACTCCTGTCCCCTCTGTCTTCTCTTCTCACCTCCAGACAGGAGCTGCCCACGTAATCTCATGTGCCTACTTGAGCCAAGAAGCACACTCCTCACCAGTATCATTTTATGTCTTACAGTCCAATTTAATTTTTGTCTGAAAAGTTGGCTTCGGGAATGGTTTCAGTTTTGGGCTAACAGAGAGTCCAGGGGCCATGAACTCTGGGGTCCCTCCAGTCTCAGTCAGACCATTAAGTCTGGTCTTTTTACTAGAATCTGAGGTCTGTACCCCACTTTTCTCCTGCTCCATCATTGATTCTCTGTTGTGTTCCCTGTCGGGGCAGTCATTGGTGGTAGCCAGGCACCATCTAGTTCTTCTGGTGTCAGGCTGATGTATCCTCTGGTTTGGGCACTTTCTGTCTCTTGGGCTCATATTTTCCTTGTGTCTTTCATGTTGTTCATTCTTCTTTGCTCCAGGTGGGTTGAGACCAATTGATGCATCTTAGATGGCTGCTTGCTAGCTTTTAAGACCCCAGATGCCACTCACCAAAGCAGGACACAGAACTTTTTCTTAACACGCTTTGTTATACCAATTGACCTAGATGTCCCCTGAAACCATGGTTCCCAGGCCCCCATCCCTGCTACTCTGTCCCTTGAAATGTTTGGTTGTATTCAGGAAACTCCTTAGCTTTTGGTTTAGTCCGGTTGCGCTGACTGCCCCTGTACTGTGTGTTATCCTTCCCTTCACCTAAAATAATTCTTGTCTACTATTTAATTACTGAATACCCCACTCCCTCCCTCCTGACCCCTGTAACCACCAAAGAATGTTTTCTTCTGTCTTTAAACTTTATTCTTGTGTTCTTATAATAGTGGTCTCATACAGTGTTTGTCCTTTTGTGACTGACAAATTTTACTCAGCGTAATGCCTTCCAGATTCCTCCATGTTATGAGATATTTCACAGATTCATCGTTGTTCTTTATCATTGCATAGTATTCCATTCCTTTGTGTGAATATACCATAATTTGTTTATCCATTCATCCGTTGATGGGCACCTTGGTTGTTTCCACTTAGTAAATATTTTAAAACCTGTAAAAAAAAGTACTATACTTCTTTCCCCTGCCCTAACTTTGCTGCAAAATCAGAAGATTGGCAGGTGAAGAAACAAAACTATTTCTTTAGTGATTTGTATTTGGATAGAAGTACAAGGATTATAGAAATTCTTCCTAGTGATAAACGTTTTTTAACTCAAAATAGCCTTGTTGAATAAGTCTCTGTCTTCAACTTACATTTATTTCAGTGTGGTTGTCTGTCACCAACTTCTTGTGTTGGTCCCATGCCTGTCTAACTTGTACCATAACAGGGGTCTCTGTGGGCCTGCAAAGATGCAGCCTGGCCAGCAGAAAAAACCTCACTATGGCTGAGGAGGCACTTCAAATGTAAACCCTAACAGACACCCTCTCCACTAGGAAAGGGACAAACACCAAAAAAAAAAAAAAAAAAAATTGCCATCAACCTGATTCCAATTCATAGCAGCCCTATAAAACAAACCAAAAAAAAAAAAAAAAAAACCCACACCCGGTGCCACGGAATCAATTTTGACTAATAGCGACCCGACAGGACAGAGTAGAACTGACCCATAGGGTTTCTAAAGAGTGGCTAGTGGATTTGAACTGCTGACCTTTTGATTAGCAGCTGAGCCCTTAACCTCTGCGCTACAAGGGCTCCAACACACTTCTAAAGCACCAACTTGTCAGTACCTAGATTCTTCAGAGTAAAATCATACTCATTTAAGGGGTACATTTACTAGCGGCATAGAGGTAGTACCTGAGAGCCTGGGCTCCGGAACTGGACTGTTCCACTACTTATTAGCTGTGTGAACCTGAGCAAGTTACTTAATTTTTCTGTGCCTCTGATTCCTCATTGGGTAATAATAGTTGTACATATTACCGAGACTTGTATAAGTAATAAACAAGATAATATATCTCTGAACCTGGCCTGTGGGAAATGCTCAGTAAAAGTTACTTATTTCTACTATGATGGACTGGAATTTGTGGTTAGCCATAATCTGAACCCATATGAAGGTCTTTATGAATTCCAATTCAACTAATTTCTATAGAGCTGGGGGCTATCAAAAACATCACTGTTTAGCTTTTTCCATAACCCTTTTAAGGAGGCATACTTACATCCTCTTTATAGATAAGGACACTGCAGCCCAGAGATGTGGAGGAATTTGCCCAAGGTCACACAGCAAGCATCAGATTTCCTGATTCTGAATCAGAACTCATTCCGTAAGAAATACAACTCCAGTGTCAACAACATGATCATCTTTCACAAGCCAGGATGCTAATGCAGAGGGACTATGTGACATGCCAGTGAGCTTCCGAGAATCCAGGTCAGAGACTGAATTAGAACCACCTTTGCAACCAAGAGCAACTGCCTGCCACAGGGCCTCACAGGACCACCGCTAATGCTCTACAAGAAGACTTCGTGTTCTTTATTCTGACATTGCCTCTCCCACCAGCAATGACATTGAAGCTCAACTCTGGCTTATTTTAATGCTCTGGATTTTTTACATGCCTTCTCCCTGAAAAGGCCTATGGAAAAAGTTCACCATGTACCCTTTGGAAAGCCTCCCTTGGCACCCAGAATAGACGTCTTCATGGCTATGTCACCAAAAAAGTCAATTGTCTCCTAATAAAATTAGGCAAAATTATAAGCTGTCTTTAATATTCAATAAATAAATGAAACATATTTGAAGATGAGCATTGGTAAATGGGAATATGTCTAGAAGACCTTGCCAAACTGAGACAATTTGACTGGAATCTGAAAAAAAGAGAAAAACTAGGAGACTGGAAGAGGGACAGGAAAGCTACCTCAAATATTTGAAGCCCTCTCGTGTAAAAGAGGAACCAGGTATATTCCAAACACCTCCAGGAGGCAGACACGTGGCATATAATCAGGGCTACCAGTGATGGAACAGGCTGGGCAAGAGGACTTAAGGGTTTAGAACATAGGATCTGGTTCATGGTTTTAAATTTTGTCTCTGCAACATATAAAGCCTCAGTTTCTCCATCTGTAAAATGAGGGTGACAATAAGGTCACAAGGATTAATAAGAATGAACCTAAAGAGTTTATCACTATGCCTAGCATGTAGTAAGTCCTCAATATAACAGCATCTGTTGTCTTTGCTGGTAGGAGGAATGAGTTCTTTGTCATTGGAGGTATTCAAGCAACAACTGATGATCAAGTGAACTGAAAAGTTGTGCTGGGGAAGAGATTCATGCTTTAGACAAAGACTGGGATTAGATGACCTCTAAATTTCTTTCTAATTAGGTTTTGAGATTCTTTAATTCACTGTAATGAAGGTTAATGTAGACTCCTCCACTGGACTGCCCTTGGGTGCTCCAGTTTGGAGTTTTGTTTTTCCACTTTTGTTCTTTCAAATCGTTGCTGTGGAGTAGCATCTGGAGAGTGAGTCTTGGAGCGCACAACCCAGGAAGGAAAGCTTCTCTTGCTTGGCGGCTGCATTCCTGGAATTCCCAGGATTCCAGTCCCTTTTCCTCCTCACATTGTAAACATTAGGTTGTTATGCGGAGGACAAAAAGGTCACTTTCCAAACAGTATTAGCACCAAGGCTCTCATCTGAATAATTCAACTCAAGCTTGGTTAGAACTCTAGGCTTCAGGCTTCTCTGGAGTCCCTTTGACAGTAAAGCTGCTGATTTAAAGAGGTCATTGTTTGAGCAGAATGGCGTCCTTGCTTCTTGATGAGCAGAAACAGGTATGGGAGCATAAAACAAGTCCAAATGACTCATTGCAGCTGAACCAGTGACAGCTAAGCGCCTTCCCAAATTCCCTTCTTAGCAGGACCAAGCTCTTGAGGAGGAAGAGGCATTTACTGGGGGTTGCTACAAATTCAGCTTTACCGCTACTGCCTTTATAACCACAATACAAAGTAACTCCCACAACACAGTGAAGATAAGCTCTTTAAAGAAAATATAAAAGCATTAGCTTGGCAATTCACCCAAACCTCATCATGCACCATAGACATTTTTGAAGTTTAACAAAGAAAAGCACATCATTAAAGAATCCTGCTCTATCACCATTCTTATGCAAATCCTTCCAGATAGTTGGGTGGAAAATTCCATCTAACACGCAGCAAGAAATAAATGTTGCAGGGTGGAAATTTCAGCTACACTGAGTGCATCTATCACTTGTATAATCCAAAACTACTGTATGTGTGCTGACTACAGAATTAGTATTGATCCATTCACCATGTAAACATCAAGTACTTTCTATTATTACTTGAAATAGCATGCTATCACAATTTCTATTTCCTCCTTCTATCTTAAATAGAAGTATTGCACATTAGCCCTTCCCTTCATGTACTTTTTTGCACAGCTTTCTAACTACAGTGTTCAGTGTGGTGCTGAGTTTCCTGCAGACATCTGCAGTATTAGCACTAAAGCACTTTATTTTCAAGTCATCTCTGATGGAAGACAATGCAACATTCATTTACCCAGAAACCTGTTTCCAGGGCTTCTCCTAGAAACAAGCACTCTCTCTCTCAATTTCTCTCTCTCTCTCTGTCCACACACACACACACACACACACACACTGCATCCTTTGTTCCTCATCCCCAAACTGAAACCACCATCATCAGTATGTAGCTCCAACCCCACCCCCAGTAGGACCACCAGGTCTCTGGAGCTCTGAAGTAGTGGAAAAAATATTTGCCAAGGCTGGGAATGGTATTTAATTTCAGGATGACTTGCTACGGAAGCTCAAGACTTGACCCTGTGTTGCATTGTTTGAATGTCTAGATGCATGAAGAAAAATTACTTTGGAGAATCAGTTCTGATGTCTGAAAGCATATTAAAGCATAGCAAGGGGTAAGCCTTCTCCTCTCTTTCCCTTCTTGCATTCCACAGCAAAACCGCATGAGGAAATTTGGACTGGGTTCTGGACCCGGGAGGGTCAATTTTAGCTCAAATAGCTTGGAGCTATGTATCACATAATTCATGTCCTCCGGTGCCTGTGGCATTCCCTGGGCACCACATGCATCCTGAACCAGTGATTCTTGTTACACTTGCCATGCTCCAAATGGTATGCTCTGCATGCAACTCAGCTCGGTTTCCAGTGCCTTCAGAGCCATAGCAGCAGCTCTAGTCAGAACACATACAATTTCATTTCTGTCAGTGGGAATCTATACACCACAACCTTAAGCTGCCACAGAGCCAAGCTTCACTGATATACGTAATACCCCTTAAGCACAACCCAACTTGTTCATCACCATTGTTCTCTGTAACCAACATGCGAAACCTGCAAATTTCCACCTGAAAGAACAATAGCTGTGACTTCATTTAATGGAGAGAAAATATCTGGAACTAGCTAAGCACTATTTAGCCACCATCCCCTTGTCCAAACTTCTTTCAACCATTCTAATAAATTATAATAACAATTAATTAAAACTCTTATTGTAGATGGTGGCTTTGTTGCCAAACTAAACTGATGCAAATTCAAACAGATGAAATTCTAAAATTTGATACTGTGCTTTACATATTCAAAGAGGAGAGAATAATGAGATTATAAACACCCGTTTCTCTCTCTAATAAATCTCCAATTTTCTTTCTTGACACCAACTCCTTAGTCTCTTGGATGATCAATTGCTTTCACAGCAACAATGTTTCAGGCACCTTCCTACCAAGCGCCCTTTGCGGAAGCAGAATCAAATTTAACGTACGCACTCTTTTTCTTACGTATAACCATCTAAAATGAATGATAAAATTTCCAAATGCTGGATTAGATTGCTCCAACAGTATTCAGGTTAATGTTTTGGAAAAATAAAATAAACAAATGCATGAATAAATAAATAAGATTAAAAAAAAAAATCAGTATCATGGCATCCACTGTTGGTTCCTCCCTTTCTTGCTAACAGTACCCTCCCTGATTTTGTCCAGGGAACTACCACTCGAGGAACTACCTGACCCTGAATGGGAATAATTGATTGAATTAATCCCATTTCCTCCCAATGACTGCTTTAGGCTTGGGCATGGGTTTCAATTCTGGTAAATGAGACTGTGAGAGAACCTGCTGCAGGCTTCGAGAAAAAGTTTCTTCACTCTTGAAAAGAGATTTGGTGGAGAGTTCACGTGTGGTAGAAACACTGTACGTTGTCCTGCCTGCATACAACAATCAAACAAGCAGGCCACACCGCAAACGATGCAGAGAATGCTGGTTCTTGAGCTCCTGAATTAACCTACCTTGTACTTCTTGTCAAAAACAGATAATTATTTTCCTTCTGGTTGGCATTCCCAGTACTACAGTCAAAAACATTAGGCCTGCTATGAGTCATTATTGGTCCTTACAGATTAAGGTGTTGAGAAATGACCGTCTACTCACTTCCTTGGTTCTTACATCTTTGCCTTAAATGAGTTTGTGGTTAAGATGGAAACATTCATATATTAGAACAAATGTGGGTTAACATTGCTCTTAAAATAAAAGATGCTGATAAACCACACCACTGAGTTCCTTCACCATTTCATGAAGACCCATTAACCAAAGTCTGCTCTGTGAATATCCCTGAGCATCCAGTTAGTGTGTTACCCCAGAGCTGCTGGACAGGCCTCATTCTAAGGGGAGAGGGAGACATTACAATATAAAAAGAATATATTTTTGAAGCCCCTAGAGCCTCGCAGCGTCTAGAAAACAAAGACCTCACTCTCAGCAGCACTTTCCAAGATTCTTTATTCAGACAGAGTAAAATTCTTTTATTCATGCAGCCCAATCGCAGCTCCACAGGTTGAAAAGGGTGGAAGCCTTTACCCATCCGCTCAGCCCACACCCCACTCATGGCTCCTGAGTCATTTCCATGGAATTGCAACAATTCCCTGGAGTAGTTTTTAAAATGATGATCTAAACCAAGGATGAGGGGCCACCCAGTTTTTTGGGTAATAAAATTTTTAAAGTAAGGAAGTGCTATGAAGTCCTAAACATTTAAACCAAAAAAAGAGAAAGAAATCTTTTCATCTGTAGAAAAATGTGCAAATATATGGCAAAGTTCCCCATAGCCGCAATGCGCACAGCAAAGCCAGTGACAAGTTCCTCCTTGCTTCTAGGTCAGGATTCTGCTGTAGTCCTACTACCCTCAGAATGGGATTGCCTGGAAAGTTTGACTGGAAAACAAAATCCACCTAAATATTGGTGTAGTCCTCTACAGGAAATCTGGTCTAACAAGGCAATGTAGTGTCCTTTGCCATAAGAAGGGAGATACACAGTATTAAAAGACAAATATTACAGATTGGCAGGAAATATATGCAACTCATATAATAGGCAAAACTTGAATATCTACTATTTGGAGTTTCCACAAATCAATTTAATTTTTTTTTTAAAGAAAACTCAATATAAAAATGGGAAAGAATGCAGACAAACAATTCATAGAAGACATAAACCAAAACCAAGACATACAAGTGACCAATAAGCAAGAAAAGATTCTCAGTCTTACTACTAATCAGGGAAATGCAAAATAAAGCAATGAAATGCCACTTTCTGCCCATCATGTTTACAAAAATGTAAAAGACTGATAATATACAGGGTGGGGAATGAAACAGAGAAATGGGCATTCTCACATATTTAGTGGGAGCGAGGTTTGAAACACAGTTTGGAGGACAGCTAGGCAATGTCTACCAAACTTAAAATGAAATTCAATTTTAAGAGTCTGCCTTAGAAATATGTTTACGAGTACCTGCAAATATGTAGCTACAGGGGTGGTCACTACAGCATTGTTGGTAATTGAAAACATACAGAAAACAATATAAATGTTCATCAATAAGAACTATGCTAAATACGTTCTGGTGTATTTATAAAATAGAATAACGAGTAGACGTTTAAAAGAATGAGGTAGATATGTATAGCATAGGCTAACATAGAAGCATCTGTAAAAGCAAAAAAATAAATAATCAAAGAAAAGTGCATAGAAGTAAATACTACACGTTCCAAAAAAATAAGAGACTATATATATATGTAACAATTCCGTAAACATAGTACATACTCAGTAAATACCTACTAGATTAATAAATAACTTGTAAATTTTTTTGGATAAATAGATGACGAATAAATGGTGCATGAAGGTGCAAGTAAACATTAGTTTTGAAAAGATACACAAGATTATTTCACTGCAGTGGGAAAGAGAATCACTTTTCATTGAATACCTTTTTACAGATTAAAAAAAATTTTTTACAAGTACACATGCTATTTTTATAATAATAGAAATAGAAAAGTTAAGGATACACCTCTAGTTTTTTTAAAAAGAGATTAAAGGCTTAAACAATATTGAAAGAAGAAAAATAGAATATTTGCAACATATATAACAACATTAAGTCTGCAAAATACAAAGAGTGTTCATCAGTTAATAATACAGAAACACAAAAAAACAAATGATATGTGGTAGATGCTCATAATTATTTACTAATTATCTTTCTTCTTTTTTACTAACAAAACCATATGGGAGGGAGGGTGCAGTAATGTGTTAACTACCCAAATGAGAAAGTACAAATAACTAAAAAGCATATTCTCACCTAACCACAGAAACATAAATTAAAACAAAATATACTGTCTCAGGCTGTGTTCTCTACAGAAGCAAAACCAGTGGGAAAAAAAAAAAATATGTATATGTATATATATATATATATACATATATATACACGGAGCCCTGTTGGTATGGTAGTTAAGAGCTCTGCTGCAGTTCGAATCCACCAGCTGCTCCTTGGAAACCCTATGGAGCAGTTCTACTCTGTCCTATGAGGTCGCCATGAGTCGGAATCAGCTTGATGGCAATGGGTTATAACATATATACAGAGAGATTTATCTCAAGGAAATGGCTTACACGATTGTAGAAGCTGGCAAGTCACAGGTCAGGTGTAACACGTCAGGCTGAAGGCTTCTCCTGACTCACGTAGCTGCAGAAGCTGAGGAACCCAAGATCCACACAGGTCAGATGGCAGGCTGCGAAGGCTGATGAATCCAAGATCAGCAGGTAAGACAACAGGCTGCTGGCCCAAGTCCCAAGAACTGGAGGTCAGATGCTAACAAGCCGAAAGCAGGATCCAGAGCAGAGCAAAAGCCAGCAATCCTTGCTGGAAAGTCCATATACATTAGATGCAGGCCACACCCCCAAGGAAATGCCCTTTCAATTGATTGGCTACTCATAGCAGATCTCATCATGGAAGTAATTACATTATATCATATCATAGAGATGATTACATCTTTATTCAACTGCCAAACTAGATCATAACTGCCAAACCACTGAGAATATGGCTCAGCCAAGTTGACACACAACCTTAAGGATCATATACATCTACTCCTCACTTATTGACTCTTTATCCAACATCTCATATTTACAACAATAGTCAAAAATCTACTATCTATTTTGCACGTTAGCAACATACATCTGGAAGTAACAAAAGCTGAGGTGTGAGGCAAGGGTAACACTGGCTGTGATGATCAAGGTTATGTGTCAACTTGGCTGGGCCATGATTCTCAGTGGTTTGGCAGTCATGTAATGATGTAATTTGGCAGTTATACAATGATGAAGTCATCCTCCATTTTGTGATTTGATGTAGTCATCCTCTATGTTCACATAATGCCACTTTCCTCACAACAACCTGGTCTTTGGAAATTAACCGTGTCAATAAGCGAGGAGTGGGTGTAAAATACCTGGGTTTTTTGCCCATAATATTGGCCCAAAAAAAGGAAAATATTTATGTTCTCTAGTGTTGCTAAGGAGTCCTGGTGGTGAAGTGGTAAAGATCTAGGCTGCTAATCTAGCTTTGAGTGACAAGTTTGGGTTTTATTCCCAAGCGTAACGGGAAGGCACTGGGATATGGATGGAATATGAGAAGTGGGAATGAGACCAGGTTTATCATTTTTAACACTCAGTCTGTCACGTGGGTGGAGAATAGATTATAAGAAATAATAGTGGGAGGAGGAATGGCAGTTAGAAGGTTATGACAAGATGTACTAGTGTCTTAGACTGGGATGGTGGCAATGGAGAGGGTAGAAAGTATACAGATACGGGATGTATTTTATGGATGGTGCCTACAGAACTTGCTAGTGGGTTGTTGGGCTTGGGGTCTGAGGAAAAAAAAGGAATTAAGGGTATCTCCAAGCCTTGGGGCCTGACAACTGGATGAGATGGTGGTGCCTTTACTAAAATGAGAAAGCCTAGGGGAGGACCAAGTTAGTGGAGACAATCTAGAGACCAGTTTTGGACTTAAGAATGAATGTTCTATTACACAGCCAAGTTATTAAAGATATATAACTGTAAATGTGCAGAGAAAAATCTGGAAGGTTACACACTTAAATAATAAAGTGATTCTCTCAGGGAAGTGGAATGGAGGTGTGGATGAGGCAAGAGGAGTTATGTCTATAGTTTATATACATTAATAAAGTTTGAAATTTTTTTTTGGTCCATTAGCTTTTTCTTCTTTTATTGTGCTTTAAGTGAAAGTTTATAGTTCACATCAGTTTCTCATACAAAAACTTATACACACATGGTTACATGACCCTATTTGCTCTCCCTACAGTATGACAGCACATTCCTACTCTCACCCTGTATTAAAATACCCGTGTCCATTTAACCAGGTCTTGTCCCCCTCTGCCTTCTCATCTCACCTCTGGACAGGAGCTGCTCACTTAGTCTTATGTGTCTGCTTGAGCTAAGAAGCACACTCTTCACCAGTATCATTTTATGTCTTACAGTCCAGTCTAATCTTTGTCTGAAGAGTTGGCTTCAGGAATGGTTTTAGTTTTGGGGTAACAGAGAGTCCAGGGGCCGTGACCTCTAGGATCCCTCCAGTCTCAGTCAGACCACTGGTCTGGCCTTTTTACTAGAATTTGAGGTGTGCACCTCACTTTTCTCCTGCTCCATCAGGGTTCTCTGTTGTCCTCCCCGTCAGGGCAGTCGTTGGTGGTAGCCAGGCACCATCTAGTTCTTCTGGTCCAAGGCTGATGTAGCCACTGGTTTATGTAGCCTTTTCTGTCTCTCGGGCTCATATTTTCCTTGTGTCTTTCATGTTCTTCATTCTCCTTTGCTCTGGGTAGGTTGGAACCAATCGATGCATCTTAGATGGCCGCTTGCTAGCTTTTAAGACCCCAGGTGCCACTCACCAAAGCGAGATGCAGAACGTTTTCTTAATAAACTTTGTTATGCCAGTAGACCTAAATATCCCCTGAAACCATGGTCCCCAGGTCCCCACCCCTGCTACTCTGTCCCTCGAAGTGTTCGGTTGTATTCGGGAAACTTCTTAGCTTTTGGTTTAGTCCCGTTGTGCGGACTTCCCCGGTGTTGTGTGTTGTCCTTCCCTTCACCTAAAATAATTCTTGTCTACTAATTAGTGAACACCCCTCTCCCTCCCTCCCCACCCTCATAACTATCAAAGAATGTTTTCTTCTGTGTTTAAACTTTTTCTTGAGTTCTTATAATAGTGGTCTCATACAATATTTGTCCTTTTGCAACTGATTTCACTCCACATAATGCCTTCCAGATTCATCCATGTTATGTATGTTTCACAGATTCATTATTGTTCTTTATCCTTGCATAGTATTCCATTTTGTGAATATACCGTAATTTGCTTATCCATTTGTCCGTTGATTGGCACCTAAGTAGTCTCCAGCTTTTTGCGATTGTGAACAGTGCTGCAGTGAACATGGGTGTGCCTATATCTATTCATGTGAGGACTCTTATTTCTCTAGGATACATTCCAAGGAGTGGGATTGCTGGATCATATGGTAGTTCTATCTCTAGCTTTTTAAGGAAGCTCCAAATCATTTTCCAAAGTGCTTGTACCATTTTACATTCCCACCAGCAGTGTATAAGTGTTCCAGTCTCTCCACAACCTCTCCAACATTTATTATTTTGTGTTTTTTGGATTGATGCCAGCCTTGTCGGAGTGAGATGGTATCTCATTGCAGTTTTGATTTGCATTTCTCTAGTGGCTAATGATCCTGAGCATGTCCTTATGTATCTTTTAGCCACCTGAATGTCTTCTTTGATGAAGTGTCTGTTCATATCTTTGTCCATTTTTTAATTGAGTTATTTGTCTTTTTATTGTTGAGGTTTTGCAGTATCTTGTAGATTTTAGAGATTAGACGCTGATCAAATTTGTCAAAGCCAAAAATTTGTTCCCAGTCTGTAGATAATCTTTTTAATCTTTTGGTAAAGTCTTTGGATGAGCATAGGTGTTTGATTTTTAGGAGCTCCCAGTTATCTAGTTTCTCCTCTGGTGTTTGTGCATTGTTAGCAGTGTTTTATGCACTGATTGTGCTGTGTATTAAGGCTCCTAGCATTGTCTCTATTTTTTCTTCCATGATCTTTATTGTTTTAGATTTTATATTTAGGTCTTTGATCCATTTTGAGTTTGTTTTTTGTGCATGGTGTGAGGTTGGGTCTTGCTTCATTTTTTTGCAGTTGGATATCCAGTTATGCCAGCACCACTTATTAAAGGGACTGTCTTTTCCCCAATTAACTGAGTTTAGGCCTTTTTCAGATATCAGCTGGTCATAAGTGGACGAATTTACGCCTGGATTTTCAATTCTGTTTCATTGATGTATGTATCTGTTGTAAATACCAGGCTATTTTGACTACCATGAGGTATAATAGGTTCTAAAATCACATAGTGTGGGGCCTCCCACTTTGTTCTTCCTTTTTAGTAATGCAGTGCTTATCCGTGGCCTCTTCCCTTTCCATATGAAGTTGATGATTTGTTTCTCCATCTTGTTAAAAAATGCCACTGGAATTTGGATCGGGATTGCATTGTATCTGTAGATTACTTTGGGTAGAATAGACGTTTTCACAATGTTGAGTCTTCCTATCCATGAGCAAGGTATGTTTTTCCACTTATGTAAGTCTCTTCTGGTTTCTTGGAGTAGTGTCTTGTAGTTTTCTTTGGTATATGTCTTTTATGTCCCCAGTTAGATTTATTCCTAAGTATTTCATCTTCTTGGGGGCTATTGTAAATGGTATTGATTTGGTGTGTTCCTCTTCAATGTTCTCTTTGTTGGTGTATAGGAATCCAACTGATTTTTACACACTTGTCTTGTATCCTGATACTCTGCTGAACTCTTCAATTAATTTCAGTAGTTTTCTGGAGGATTCTTTAGGGTTTTCTGTGTATAAGATCATACCATCTGCAAACAGAGACACTTTTACTTCTCCCTTACCAATCTGGATGCCCTTTTTATCTTTATCTAGCATATTTACTCTGGCATAATGTTGAATAAGAGTGGTGATAAAGGGCATTCTTGTCTGGTTCCGGTTCTCAAGGGGAATGCTTTCAGGCTTTCTCCATTTAGGATGATGTTTGCTGTTGGCTTTGTATAAATGCCTTTTATTATATTGAGGAATTTCCCTTCTATTCCTATTTTGCTGAAAGTTTTTATCATGAATTGGTGTTGGACTTTGTCAAATGCCTTTTCTGTATCAGTTGATAAGATTATGTGGTCCTTGTCTTTTGTTTTATTTATGTGATGGATTATATTGATTGTTTTTCTAATGTCAAACCATCCCTGCATACCTGCTATGAATCTAATGGGTTTGGAATTTTTACAATGAATATATATTACTTTTGAAATTTAAATAAATGTGTAACTGAGTGATTTTCAAATTTTCCCACAGAGCTCTTTCTTCAAAATTTTACCCAAAATGCTCTTCCCACTGTCATCATTCAGTTTCAAATATCACCTTTTCAGAGAGGCCATCATTAACCATCCTATCTAAAGTAGCCCCACCTCTTCTACCCTCTAATTTGCTCTATCACATACCCCATTTTATCATGTTCGTATCATTTATAACCCAAAATTAGCTTGTCTATTTGTTTTTCTCCCCTACTAGAATATAATCACCAAGAGAGCTGGGACCTTGTATGTTATGTTCTCCAAACGCAGCTAGTATCTAAAACAGTTCCTTGTCTACAGTAAGCATTCAATAAATACATCCTTTGTTTTTTTATTAAAAAGGAAGTACAGTTTGTCTTCAAGATACAAAGCTGAGGTGCTTCAATTGAATCGAGGCCAGGGATGCAGGGTCTTGCGTACTGCCCCTTTCTCCCTCTCCCCTAGAACCCTGCAGGAAACAATATAAAAACCATAGGATTGCCTGAGGGCTCAGATAGTTTCCACCTTGGGCAGTCTACAAAGGTCTAACCTCACCCCTGTTTCTCAGGAGCCCTACCTTTCTCAGGCTTCTTCTAACACAGACTCAGTTTTAAGCTCCATCCAACTCTTCCTACCTCTTCTCCACCATCCCAACTACCCCCGATCATCTATCTTACCAGGTGCTCCAGACACTGCCTGCCACCCCTCCACAGCTCCTGCTCATGGAGTCACTGGCAAGTGTCCAATCTGGCTCAGTCCTGTGCTGGGTGCTGGTGATCCAGACACAAGCAGATCTGTCCTGTAGCAGCTCACAGGTCCACATGGAAGCAAAATTCAGCAAGAGTCAATTCAGCACAGTAAGCTAAGGAATTCCCACCCTGCCCTGAGCATACTGGCAGCTCCCATTGGCATGTGGTGCGTTCCAGTCCAGTTGAGAACCTGGTTTCCAGTGTTCTAGGCCCTCTTCTGCTCAAGTCTTCCTAATTGTTCTTAGACTCCAGAGTCACAATTAAATAAAGACTGGCTGTCTTTGTGCACTTGGTTGCTGTGTTTATGAGATAGGGATGATGCACCCCCCACCCCCACCCCCTGCTCCACCACAACCACCATTTCAAAAAAGAGAAGCATCATCTGTCTGTCTTGCTTGGCCCAAAGCCACTTCAAGCAAGGGCTAGCAGACATCCCTGGGCACTGCCTCTTCTGCAGCCCAAATGAAGCAGCCTTAGTCCTCAGACCTCACTCCTCTTCAGCCTCAGCCCAGGCTTGCCTTCCTGCCTGCCTTGGTTCAGGCCAGCATCTCTGGGCAACAGCCCATCACAGAGCCAGGAGTACCGTAGTTGTTCAGTAACCCATAAAGATAAGTCCCTGATACTCTCAGGCCCTTTATACAGGTCAGAATCATTTTCCTTATGCCCAGTGTCCCTCTTGGCTACTGATTGTGCCTCTGCTTCTTCATGGGCTGAGGGGAGGACCCAGTGTAGGCAGAGCCTCAGTGATAAAGTCCCCAAGAAGCCAGAGCAGTGAAGGGAAGGCTCTTTCAGTCCCAGACCACTGCAGCAATTCTCTCCAGAAGAAGAGGACTAGAGAAGCCTTATTGGACCCTTCCCCAGAGCCCGGCACACAGTGCTCAGGGGCCACCTGCTGGCAGCTTGGGGCATGTGTGACTCTGGGGGCAGGGCTGCTTGAGCCCAGGGTTCCTGCAGGAACACACATACACAAAAGCACCCCAGTACAAGGTGCCCACATGCATGTGCACAAGCACACATATAAACACACGAACATAACCTCTCTCCACGTACCTACGCGTATGTGTGTACACATAGAACCATGCATGCACACATGTGCACGTGCATACATGAGCCCAAACATGCAAGCCCAGAGACATATCACAATTACATGTGTTACCTGTGCTCAGAAGTGCACGCGGCATACACCCATAGGCACCAGGTACAGAGGTTAGGATTTAAGCATGCTTTGGGGGAATACAATTCAACCCATAATAGATGTTAAAGTACAAATGTGCCCTGGGGGAACACCCTTGCACAGTGTCCAGTGAGTTATTTTACTTCCCCTGCAGAAGCCTACGTGTAACACTTGCTTGGCATTTTGTGGAGGAGGTTAAGGAAAATCTGATTGAAGTGAGTCAGCCCACATACTATAAGGCCATGAAGGTCTTTGGAGAGTTAGACACCCCTTTGAGGTCCTCTGGTGTCCTTAGGGTGGGAGAGATGGCAGGAAGAGAAGTTTCCAATGGAAAAAGGGAAGGCGACAGCCAAGGCTTTACCTTCTTCCAGGGCGGCCACAGTACAGTAGGAAAATGAGTCAGAAGATCTAAGCGGCAATCCTAATTCTGCGGCTTCCTAGCTTGGAGTCCTGGGCTTAATTTTTCCGGTCCTCAATTTTCTTATATGTAAAATGGGAATGATATTACATTGAGGATAACCAAAACTGCGTAGGTCAAAAGGACCTATCAATTGTAGACACTATTCCTTATAGTATTTGCCTAAGACCTAGTAGCAGCTGGTTAGTGATCCAGGTTAAGATATAAGAAAGAAATACGAAATATTTGGTCACAAATTGACTTCTTTGAGAAGTCACATTTTTTTTGAGGACCTTCTCCAGGAGGCCTGAATAGCTGTCCTAGAAACTCTACTTTGCTTCTCTACACTACCAGGAAATCTACCCATTAGTTATTTAGATTTCTGGGTTAATACCCCTAGGTGGCGTAGTGGTTAAATGCTACAGCTGCTAATCAAGAGGTCAGCAGTTCAGATCCACCAGGTGCTCCTTGGAAACTCTATGGGGCAGTTCTACTCTGTCCTATAGGGTCGCTATGAGTCGGAATCGACTAGACGGCAGTGGGTAGGTGGGTACCCCTAGGAGAACTAGAGGTGAGATTGTGACCATTCACGCCTTAGTGTTAAGCTTGAAGATAGCTGTTTCGTACAAGTAAATTGTACTCCTGTAATAGGAATTTTCATTGAAGCACGGCTCCCTTAAAGTTACCCAATACAACCGTTGTTGTCTACTACACTGAACCAGGCAGTGTGTAGGCAGCTTTTACATTTAATGTATCTACATTTAACAGATTCCCTAAGGTATGTCATAGCCCTGTCTTAAGGCTCTAGGAAGGTTTTTTTTTTTTTGCTGGTTTTGCTTGATTTTTGCTTTTTAATTTAGCACTTATATAGCACTCGTCACACGCCAGGCGCAGTTCTGAAAGCTTTGCCAATGTTAACTCGCTGCACCCACTTCACCGCTTTATTAGGTGGGCACTATAACACCCTCATCTTATTGATGGGGAAAATGAACTCAGAGGGTGAAGTTATTTGCTCAATGTCACATAGACTGTAGTTGGTAGAACAAGAATTCAAACTCACGCAGGCTGATCCCAAAATTGGTGCCCTTAACTGTTTTGTTATGTTGCCTCTCAAAACTCAAAAAGCAGAGAGAAGAGCTCCAGCTTAGCTCCAAGGCCTGGGCTGTTAATTTGTATGCTGTATAGGTTTTTGGAAAGCCTAGTAGCTTAGTGGTTAAGAGCTATGGCTGCTAACCAAAATTTTGGCAGTTAGAATCCACCAGGATCTTCTTGGAAACCATATGGGGCAGTTCTACTCTGTCCTATAGGGTCGCTATGAGTCGGAATCGACTCAATGGCAACGGATTTGGTTTTTTGTTTCATTTTTTATAAGTTTTAATTCCATGTTGTTATTGCTGTGAACCGTTGAGTCAATTCCATCCATACAGACCCTCATAAGACACAGTAGAACTGCCCATAGGGCTTCCTAGACTGTAATATTTACAGGAGGAGCCAGTCATCAGGTCTTTTCTCCCACAGAGCTGCTGGTGAGTTTGAACCACTGATTTTAACCATTGCACCACTAGGGATCCTTTTTAATTCTCTGCGTACTTGCAAATATCAAGATACTACATCATTCTTTCAAGAAAGCAGCAGCATGGGTTAAGACTTTGGGGTTTGGATTTAGACAGACCTGGGTTCAAATTCTTTTGCCATTTGACAAGCTATGGATCCTTAAACAACTAATTATAATTCTGTGTGCCTCAGTGTCTTAAACTGTAAAATGGATATAATAATAGCACCTACCTTTTAAAGTCGTGGTAAGGAATAAATGAGATAACGCAAATAAAGCTCCTGGCACAGGGCTACGCCCAGGGTGAGCATTCAATATAGGTTCATATCGACTGTTCTTAACGCTAACATCTTCAATGAAGATAGAGAGCCAGTGGGGGCAGAATGAGAACAGGGAATGTGGAGACAGAAAACCCTGAATTAAAATCTAGCCACATAATTTATTAGCTGTGTGCTCTTGTGGCAGTCACTTCTAACTCCCTTTCTTCCTATGTGGAATGGGGGTGGTAAGAGCTACCTCTCCCAGCATTTGTCAAGGCCACATGAGCTCGTGTATGTCAAAAGGGCCTAGTTATATAACAAGCAACATACATTTGTTAGTCATCATTTGTGTTACATAAAATAGCCAATCTGCTGTGAGTTGTAGTGAGCCCTAGTAGCACAGCGGTCGAGAGATGCAGCTGCTAACCAAAAGGTCAGCAGTTCGAATTCACTAGCTGCTCCTTGGAAATCCTATGGGGCAGTTCTACTCGGTCCTATAGGGTTGCTATGAGTTGGAACCCACTGAAGGAAACAGGATTGGTTGTTTTTTTGTTTGTTTGTTTTTGTTTTTTGGTAGTGAGTCGAATGATAGCACCCCCAAAAGATAGGTCCATGTCCTAATCCCTAGAACCTGAAATGTGACCTTATTTGGAAAAAGAGTCTTTGCAAATGTAATTAAGGATGACTAGATGGCACTGGGTTGGGTTTAATATGAGATCATCCTGGGTTACTCAGGGGGCCCTAAGTCCAAAGAGAAACGTCCTTACAAGAGAAGAGAAAACACAGAGGGAAGCAGAAGGTCATGTGAAGAGGGAGGCAGAGATTGGAGTGATGCAGCCACAAGCCAAGAAATGTTTGTAACCACCAGGACTGGAAGAGGCAAGGAAGGATTCTCCCCTAGAACCTTCTGAGGGAGCCCAGCCCTGCGGACACCTTGGTTTTGGACTTTTGGCCTCCAGAACTGTGAGAGAATGAATTTCTGTTGTTTTAAGCCAATAGATTTGTGGTAATTTGTTATAGCAGCCCTAGAAATGATGCACTATCCATGAAAAAAAAGGGGGGGGGCGGGGAGAATCAACATAAGAGACCATGTAAATAATGTGTTAAAATCTGGACCAAATAGATAGAGCTCAATGTCAGCAGGGTAGATGTGCATTAAAGAGCAAGCCAGTCTCCTGGGTGTAGGGGATAGGGTTCTGGGTTTTCTTAAGTGAGCCGGTAGCAGCAAAGGGACGGTGGGAAGGACTTCTTACGCCCTCTTCTCCTCCTCAAGTCTACGTCACATTCAACTTACACCTGGTCTCCGTTATTTCCCTTTATTTTATCACTAAAGTGGTTGGTCTCCCCATAGAGAAGCAACCACAAAATGTCATTTTTGGAAAGTGAAGTCTTATATTTGAAATATCTCCAAAGGGTATCCAAATCCCCTAAAACCATATGAGTGGGGTGTATTTATAAATAAATATCTAGATAAAGTCAGGTTTTGAACAGCAAAGATATCTAAAGTCATTTTATTACAGAATTATTAAAAAATAGTTTATGCCCAAGTGGATGAAAACACACATCAAATCCAAATGGCAGATCCACGAACTGGATTTAGGATAATATAGCAACAGCATCTGGGGTGAATGTTCTGAAATTTGAAGACTTTCAGGATGTTAAATTAAGTCCTCTGGCACCTTTTAAAATCTAAAGAAATTGGTCTTGTGTTTCTTTTAACAGGTTAGATGTTGGTGAAAATGAACAACGTAAATTTTTTAAATCATCCTGACTTTGAGAACAAATAACTCATCACTTTCCATTCCCCCACACCCATTTCCCTTGAACGTTAATAATTCATTTGTTCAATAAATATTTGTTCGACTTCTACTATGTGCCAGACACAATGTTGTATCCTGAGAATTAGATTGTAAATAAAAATAGACAAAGTCCAGCAAAGAGGTGGGTCAACTGTTCACATTTGGGGGTCTGGCCAAGGTGATTGTAGCTGGGGAACAGAAAGGCAGCCTCAGAAATATGGAGGCACCCCAAACAGGAACTTAGAAGAGTGAACCAGAGCGCCAGCCAGTTATATGGGCCAGGACCTATCACAGTTTATTGAGACTCAGGAATAGCAAAATCATTGTTCAAATGGGAAATCTTGATATAGAAACGGGAAGACAGGGGAAGGGGCGCATCTTAGTTCACAGCAGGGAATCCCAGTGGCCAAACTAAGTGCCCCTGCTCTGCTCCTGCAAACAAGGAGGCTGAACCCATCCACCTGTGAGGAGAGATACCTGGAGCAGGTACATACTTCCTTCCTCAATTGGGAAGATTATGGGAACAGGGTAAGAGAGTCCCAGTAGAAGTGACACCAGGTGGAAATAGCTAAAGAGGAAAATAGCTCACAAATTGAGGCTGGGACTGACTCAAGACTCCCCTTCCTCCCTCTATGATGCCTGAGTGTCCCTGGGTGACCCCCAAGAGGTCACCACCACGAGCACCCCCAGATCTCTTCAGGCGTAAGGAATTCATCAAGAACAATAATATCTGAGCATTTGTTGAGCACACACTATGCACCTGGCATTGTTCTAAATGTTTCCTCTGCATGGTCTCATTTTATCTTCAGAATAACTCAGTAACGTGGTGATGGTTGCACAAATCTGTGAATATCTAAAGACCATTGAATTGTACACTTCAAATGAGTGAATTGTATAGTATGCAAATTATATCTCAATAACGTTGTTATTTCTAAAATTTCTGTGAGACAGGAACTGCTATTATCCCCATTTTACAGATGAAGTAACAGAGGCTTACAGAGCAGCAATAACTTGCTTGAAGCTACACAGCTAGCAGGGAGCAGAGCCAAGATACCCATGTCCCAGGACCAAGCATGTAAACACTGTTCCGCTGCCTCCATGAGGGTGGCTTCCTTTAGGGAGAGCTCGCTCTCTGGGAGCCCAGGACCAAGCCCTTTCGGTGCATTTTTGCATTGACTCTCACCACAGCCCACAAGGCAGCCACCCCTGTGTTGGATAATGTGCGTCTTCAGAAAATTCCTTGTTTGTTGAGCCAAAAGCTAACTCTAAGGAGTTTCCATGCCTTCATGCTGGTTCTCCCTATGGAGCTACACAGAATAAGAACACTCCTTACTCTTGAGGTTCCTTCAGGTATCAGTACACAGCAATCAAATCTCTTTTCTTCCTCTCCAGGCCCCACGTACCTGGGCCCAGGGCCAGATTAAGGCATGTGAAGGCCCTGTTGTTGTTGTGAGGTGCCATGGAGTTAGTTCTCTCAGCAACTCTGTGTACAACAGAACCAAACACTGCCCAGTCCTGCTCCATCCTCAGAATCCTTGTTATGCTTGAGCCCATTGTTGCAGCCACCGTGTCAATCTATCTCATTGATGGTCTTCCTCTTTTTCGCTGACCCGCCACTTTACTAAGCATAATGTCCTTCCCTAGAGACTGGTCCCTCCTAATAACATGTCCAAAGTATGTGAGACATAGTCTTGCCATCCTCCCTTCTAAGGAGCATTCTGGCTGTACTTCTTCCAAGAAAGATTTGTTCATTCTCTGGCAGTCCATGGTATATTCAATATTCTTTGCCAAAATCATAATGCAAAGGCATCAATTCTTCCGTCTTCCTTATTCATTGTCTGCTTTCACCTGCATATTAGGTGATTGAAAATACCATGGTTTGGGTCAGCCGCACCTACGTTAGTCTTCAAAGTGACTTCTTTTCTTTTTAACACTTTAAATAGCTCTTTAATTTCCCAACGCAATACATCGTTTGATTTTTTGACTGCTACTTCCATGGGCATTGATTGTGGATCCAAGTAAAATGAAATCCTTGACAACTTCAGTATTTTCTCCACTTATCATGATGTTGCTTATTGGTCCATTTGTGAGGATTTTGTTTTCTTTATGTTGAGGTTTAATCCATACCGAATACTACAGTTTTTGATCTTCAGTAAGTGCTTCAAGTCATCTTGACTTCAGCGAGCAAGGTTGTGTCATCTACATTCGAAGGTTTTTAATGAGTATTCCTCCAACCCTGATGCCACATTCTTCTTCATATAGTCCAGCTTCTCAGATTGGTTGCTCAGCATACAGATTACATAAATATGGTAAAAGGATACAATCTTGACACACACCTTTCCTGACTTTAAACCACGCAGTGTACCCTCGTTCTATTCAAATGACTCCTTCTTGGCCTATGTACAGGTTCCTCATGGGCACAATTAAGTGTTCTGGAATTCCCATTCTTGGTAATGTTACCCATAATTCATTATGATCCACACAGTCAGATGCCTTTGTATAGTCAGTAAAACGCCGGTAAATATCTTTTTGGAATTCTCTGCTTTCAACATTTGACATCAGCAAAGATATCCCTTGTTCCACGTCCTCTTCTGAACCTGGCTTGAATTTCTAGCAGTTCCCTGTCAATGTGCTGCTGCAACTATTTTTGAATGATCTTCAGCAAAATTTTACTTCTGTATGATATTAATGATATTATTTGACAATTCCTGCATTCTGTTGGATCACCTTTCTTTGGAATGGGTACAAGCATGAATCTTTTCCAGTAGGTTGGTCAAGTAACTGTCTTCCAAATTTCTTGGCATCGACGAGTGAGCATTTCCAACACTGCATCCATTTGTTGAAACATCTGGACTGGTATTCTATCAATTCTTGGAGCCTTGTTTTTCACCAGTGCCTTCAGTACGGCTTGGACTTCTTCCTTCGGTACTATTGGTTCTTGATCATATGCTACCTCCTGAAATGGCTGAATGTCGACCAATTCTTTTTGGTACAGTGACTGTGTATATCCCTTCTATCTTCTTTTGATGTTTCCTACATCGCATAATATTTTTCCTATAGAATCTTTCAATATTGCAACTTGAGGTTTGAATTTTTTCTTCAGTTCTTTCAGCTTGAGAAATACCTAGCGTGTTCTTCCCTGATAATCTGTGGTGTCCCCTATTCTGCTTACTCACACATGAAAGGGATATGTGAGTTACATATATACACACATCTTAGCTATAAATGATGTAACTACTTTTTAAATATGACTATAATATTAATGATTGAATGCAAAAGTGGTATATGTCATTTTATTGGAATCAGATGAACTGGATTATAAAATTTTTAGTGGATGCAAGGTACTAATATTTTTACTATATACTACATTTTCTACAAAAAAAATATTACACATATTCTTCAATAAAATGAGCCAGTGAACTTGGTTGTTTCAACAATCAAAGTAAAATTCTGTTGATCTCCCACAACAAAAATTTCACTTTCACCAGTTTTGCTCTAAAGGACTCATACTTCAATTTTAATGCTTGTTTCCTAATGCTATAATTATAAACGAACAAACGGAAAGACCTCATAAAAGAAAATTTAATTATCAGAAAACAAATATTACAACAAATTACTATATTCTTAGATCTTTCATTTCTAACATGTTATAATTAAAAACATTTCTTCCTATTCTTTGCTCTTACAAATTCTTCAATGATTTCATCACATTTAAGTTACCAAAGAGTATCTACTTCCATACATAATAAGGGTAACGAGCTGAGTTTTTCTTGAATCATTGCTGTTCACTGAGGGTTTTTTAGTCTCTTTAGGGATGAAAACGGGCATTCTGCTGTGCAGTTCATGATCATCAAAGTTAGGAATATGCATAAAGCAATTTCAATATTAGGCAATATGCATTGTATTTTACCTTCTATTATGGAATCATACATGCCTGCCTGAGTAAAATTTGTCTTTTCTGAATCTGTAAACTTAGCTCTCATGTAAAAGTTTGTATTTAAATCACTGGGGTAAGCCTGCACTAATTTCTTGCATGCCTTCATGCATTCTTTGTCAGGTATAGCCACATTGTTTTAAGACAGAAAATCTACTTGAAAGAGCTTCATACATTTTTGCCCTTCCTTAAAAAAAAAAAAAAAAATTTGTTTTTCAAGTGTGTCAATGACGGTGTACTATGTGGTTACACAAAATTGATCTCTAGCACTCAGTACTTCTGGAGCACTTCCGTCATTTACTTGTTTCTTTCTAATGCTTCTGGACAGCAAACTACTTGATAATCAGTATTTTGCAGTATTTGTTTTGTTGTATTTTCAAAATCTTCTCTTAAAGGACGTAAATACCCTGTTAGTGACTGGTAGAGATCTGTGCATGTTTTTAAATTTACTTCTGAATCTTGTAGAGCTTGACTGGTCTGATGAAAATGCTGCAATATATTATTCCACATAACCAACATAAACACATAGTATAGTGTTTGCATTTTTTTGGCGAAGTGTTCGGCTTCTCTTTTGGTACCTCCTTTTTGTGTCTGGTCTTCAGCGATATTTTCTAAGGCATCTAAATCTGAGTGTACAATTCCAGGATTGCATTGCTACAGCATGCACTTCCCAATGTATATTAGAAAAACATTTTAATATTCAATCATTGCCTAAATATGTTTTAATAACTGCCCATTGATGGGTAGAGGTGGCAAAAAAAAAAGTGTAGAGTAACTGAACAGTAGAAAAAAGAAATCACCTACTTTCAGACAACAATTTACTATATAGGGTCACCATGAGTTGGAATCGACTCAACGGCAGTGGGTTTTGGGGTTTGGTCCTACAAGATTAAGTGAATGTGCAGCACATGGTATGAAAATGGCATATTCTGGTACATGCCTGTATAATGCCCTAACGTGTTGGCAGCATTGTCATAAGACTGGCCTCTGCACTTACAAAAATCAATTTTGCAAACTTCACATAAATAGTGAAGTACTTGATTTGCAATTTCTTCACTGGTATGACTTTTTAATCTAGTGACTGTGATAAGTCATTTGACAGGTTTTCCATCCATTGGAGATAAATATCTTAAAACAATATTTAGCTGATCTGTTTCAGAGTGATCGGGAGTGTAAATCTATAGACAAACTGAAACATTGAGCTATACTTATTTCCCTGAAAACTGATGATCGAACTTTATCACTTATTAAGCTTATTAATTTTTCACATGTTGTTCTAGACATATACGATGGGTTGCCCTTTCCTGTGTTGCCATATTTTGAGATGAGACCTGCTAAAAATTGATCAAACTGAGCAACAAGCTCAAGTAAACCCCCCCAAATTCTATTTTGTGGGGACCCAAATACTTCATTTCTTTCTCAAAAAGATAGTCCATGTTCAGTGATTTGTTATGGCAGCAAAAATGTGTTGAAAATGGATTTCCAATACTGACATTCTGCAGTATTTTTGTTTCCAGTTCATGACTTAGGCCAAAACCATGTCTTCAGCTTAAATAGGACAACATATAATCTCTGTGAATTAAACCATTTTCATATCTATCAATCATAATTGAGTTGCACCAGTCACTGACTCCATCCATAGCAAATCAAGAATTAAATGATTTAGGACTGAATGATTTACAAACAAAACAATATACAGAGCTGACTGATGAAAAATACAGTTGCCACTCCCTATTATAATTTTCACCATTAGCTTTGCACCCTAGAAATATATTCTGGCTACAGAACCTTGTTTGTTTACCATCCAGAAATTCTTGACATGAATTTTCAAATGGTCCACTATGATCTTGACAATCACTTGACCCTCTTTTGATCCAATAATTTACATCATTAGAAGAAAAGTTATTCTACAAAGCAGGATCTGTATTTCTGTCATTTATGGGGTCTGCAGATGTGACAATTTCAGATTATAAAAGTTTCACTTTCTAAACCACTTTTTTTTTTGCTACAACAGGAATGGATGCAGCATTTGGAACAAATTATATTTATATTGCCATTAGTAATTACAACACTAGCAAAACTAGCACCCATTAAACTTGAGCATTCAATGGAAGAAGTCTCATCTGATTCATTACATTTTAAAAAGGAAGTTAATTTTGGAATTGCCTTTAGGGATTCACAAATCCTTTTCTTTTTATCTTCTGTGAGCTTTCATTTTTGTGTTCCACTTAGTTGTTGCCACTTCATTTTACCTGGATATAAATTTATTTCACTTTCTAAATTTGGTTCTACCATGGCAAATAAATTTGAATAATAAAAAATAAATAAAATTTATAAAATAAAATTTACATTCAAGTTTGGATGTTAACTCAAAAATTTAGATTTGAAAATGAGTTAAGTAAAAAAAAATTATTTGGAACATGTAATTTTGTTCTTTGGGTCTGAGATAGTCAAAAGAAATAGTACTTACAAAGCAGTCAGAAATAATTTCATTCATTTGTTGTATGATGTTTGTTGGCAGGCCCTTCGTAGATCTTTGTGGGTGTTTTTCATCTTGAAATAATACTTGAAAACTTGTGCACTCACTTTCTGTCCTTTGATGCAGCATCTCCACAGTTCATTGGACTACTGTTGATACACAATGGGGCTGAGAGTGATTGCAAAAAGCATGATACAAATAAAAGGGATGCTCAATCTGAAGATACCTTTGGTTCACTTTGTACAGGACAGGACTGGGTATGTTGTGAGTCATGTGATTATAGCGTTGCCGGCACATTTTTATGTAGTCTATGAAAGAGAACTGAATGTGAGGTTATTATACCTGATCAGTCCAAAATGAGAATGAAAATATAAATTGTTATCATATACAAAATTTATAAAATGTATATTTTATTTCTTTGTGGAATTGTTCATCTCCCATATTTGGGATTAGTGCATAATGGTTGTAACAATAGCACCACTTCTTGACAAGCAAGTTTGTTTTGCCAGTCATAACAATATCAATCATTTCTTAAAAGAAAGCCATTCTGAAGGATAATGGAAAATAAAATACACTTATATAATTTTTATTATCTAAATATTCATTCAATTTATTTCCTTGAGAAATTGTTCAATTGCCTTGCATGGAGATAGGTAAATATTCTCATAAAATGTAAACATAATGTACTGATAAATGCCCTTTGTTGCTTTCTTTCTTTTTTTTAATTGTGCTTTAAGTGAAAGTTTACAATTCAAGTCAGTTTCTCATACAAAGACTTATACATGCATTGTTATCTGACCCTAGTTGCTCTCCCTACAATGTGATAGCACACTCTTTCTCTCCACCCTGTATTTCCCCTGTCCATTGAACCAGCTTCTGTCCTCCTCTGCCTTCTCATCTTGCCTCCAGACAGGAGCTGCCCACTGAGTCTCATGTGTCTACTTAAGCTAAGAAGCACACTCCTCACCAGTATCATTTTATCTTATAGTACAGTCTAATCTTTGTCTGAAGAGTTGGCTTTGAGAAACGGCTTTAGTTTTGGGCTAACAGAAAGTCCGGGGCCCATGACCTCTGGGGTCCCTTCAGTCTCAGTCAGACCATTAAGTCTGGTCTTTTTACTAGAATTTGAGGTCTGCACCCCACTTTTTTCCTGCTGCTTCAGGGATTCTCTGTTGTGTTCCCTGTCGGGGCAGTCATTGGTGGTAGCCGGACACCATCTAGTTCTTCTGGTCTTACGCTGATGAAGACTCTGGTTTATGTGGCCCTTTCTGTCTCTTGGGCTCATATTTTCCTTGTTTCTTTTGTGTTCTTCATTCTCCTTTGCTCCGGGTGGGTTGAGACCAACTGATGCATCTTAGATGGCCACTTGCTGGCGTTTAAGACCCCAGATGCCACTAGCCAAAGTGGTGTTTTCTTAATACATTTTGTTATGCCAGTTGACCTAGATGTCCCCTGAAACCATGGTCCCCAGACCCCCATCCCTGCTACTCTGGCCTTCGAAGCATTTGGTTGTACTCAGGAAACTTCTTAGCTTTTAGTTTAGTCCACTTGTGCTAGCTTCCCCTGTGTTGTGTGTTGCCCTTTCCTTCACCTAAAATAATTCTTGTCTACTATCTAATTAGTCAGAAACCCTGGTGGCATAGTGGTTAAGAGCTACAGCTGCTAACCAAAAGGTTGGCAGTTCAAATCCACCAGGCACTCCTTGGAAACCCTATGGGGTGGTTCTACTCTGTCCTATAGGGTCGCTATGAGTTGGAATCCACTCGGCAATGGGTTTGTTTTTTTTTTAATCTAATTAGCCCTTTGTTGCTTTCTTGGAAGACGAATTCAGAAACACAATCATTGCAAAACAGAAACATATTTGACAAAATAAATGAATATTGAGTTTTTCATCCTCTTAATGTACCTTAATACCTCATTTATTAGCATATAAGAGTAATGTCAAGCACTGTGCCTGGTGCAACAGACAATAAAAAATGAGACTCACTTGATACATAAATTAAAACTTTTTGTGTTAGATAAATATTAGTATTTCCAGTATTTTTTGGACATTTGCTAAGTTAGTATTGTTTTATATTGCATTATTATCCATGTTAGTATTATATTAAATGTATGCTAGATTGTATCCATGTATAGGCCAAACATATTTTAAAGTTATAATATTATTGTTTACAAAACTTAGGACACAACTCTGTATGTAAATGCTGTACAATTAAAAAGTAACTTGATTCAATTCATTGCAATGGTCAATTTATTAGAGATCCCTCATTTTGCATGTCATCTGGGACTAGAGCTTCCATTGGTTGTTTACCCAGATGTGTGCAAGAGCATACCCTTGTGTTTGTATCATGGCAAAGAGCATTGCTGGCCCTTCTGGCTGGAGTTGCTGGGTCAGCAGACGTGGATGTACAAGACGGTTCTCTCAAAATAGATCAGAGACCTGTTACCTATTAATATAACCCATCCTTGCCCAGTAACTGCTCACATTGTATCCAGTAGCAAGAGTTAGACCTAACAGCCCACCCCCACCTCTTGTTTATTAGAAAGAAATAGTATACTCCCAAGACAGCTGCCAAGGTAAGGAGTTTCAATTACATAGGAGGGGACTGTAGGAGACAGACGTTAATGAAGACACTGAAGTGGTAGGGGCCTCATAGCTTAAACAACCTGTTGTGGGTGCCCTCATGACCCTGTGTGAACTTTATTTCCAGCCAGAACATCTCACACACTGAAGCTGATGTCAGTTTCATGCAGTGCCCTACCAGTTCCCTTCCACTGCAGCAATCACTTTTCCTTATGTCATGTCTGCTTCACATCTATGGGTCTTTGCTTTGGACAACTGGTGCCCCTATTTTGTTGATGCCCTAAGCATGTGCTTACCTTGCTTATTGGGTAATCCAGCCCTGCCTGAATCTGACAGAAACATGAAGACAACAGTTCCTGGGAGGAACTTGAGGGCCTATCTGGCCACAATTTCCAAAGTCAATCAGTGGACTTGGAGAGGCTGACTGCGTCAGAGTCATCTGGGGAGCTTAGGAAAATCCCAGTTCCCTTGGGAGAGTCTGGATCAGTGGAAGTAAGCCCAGGAATCCATAATTTTTTAAAGCTACCAAGTGATTTCATTGAGGAGCAAGATAGAGAAGGCCATCATTTTAAAGAAAGGAAACTTATAGAGGGGTATACAAATAAAAATCCAGTTGCCATCAAGTCGATTCCAACCCATGGTGACCCCATGTGCGTCAGAGTAGAACTGTGCTCCATAGGATTTTCAGTGGCTGATTTTTCAGAAGTAGATCACCAAGCCTTTCTTCTGAGGTGCCTCTAGCTAGGCTGTAACTCCCATCCTTTCAGTTAGCAGCCAAGTGTGTTAACTGTTTGCACCACCCAGGGACTGGGTATACAGGGACATAACTCTCTCAAAATCACACGCCATATTTAAAACAGATAACTTTTGTACAAGCCCACTTGATGGTTCCAAGTCACAAAACTGACATAGGCTGAAGGTTACAATGCAAAGTGTAAAGGACAGAAGTATGTAGTCCATACAAGAAGAGATATGATTAGCCAGCAATGCATATGGGAAAATGTTCAAGGCCATTATCCATCTAAAAAATGCAATGAAAACAATGTAAGACATCAAATGTAAGACTTATAATACCCAATTTGACTGATATTTGTTCCTTCACACATTTCTTGTGACACTTTAAGTTGATACTTTGCAAATCGATGTGGCACAATAAATGAGGAGCCTCAGGCTGGGTTTTTACTGAGCACCTACTCTGTGCTGGACACTGACAGGAGCTGAAGATATAGGCATGAGCGTGACTTGCTACCTGCCTTCAAGGCACTCACTGTACACTGGAAGAGCCAAAGAAGGAACCAAATGTTTTCAATAATAAAGGTAAGGGGTAAGCACAGGGGTTTTGAGAATACCTAGGAGGACCTTTCAGCCCTACCTGGAGGTTCAGATAAAAGAGGTTGAGAACTGGGCTGAAGCTGAAGGATGAGCAGAGTTAGCCATATGGAAGTTGTGAGCAGCATTCTAGGAAGAGCTTGGGCAAAGCCTGAAAGCTTGAGGGAACATGCAGTATGCAGGAAACTAGAGGGAGTCCAGTATTACTGGTGTTGAGACTGCAGAGGCAGGTGGGTCCCCACCACAGAGGGCCTTGAATGTTCTGCTAAGGAGTCTAGGCTTTCTCCTATAGGTTACAAGGAGTCCTTAAAGGGTTTTATGCAAGGGAATGACACGATCATTCTGTGTGCTTTAGAATGGTCCCTCTGGCTGCATTGTGGAGAATGGCAGAAGGATAAGAGCAAAGAAGGAGGCCACAGTTCAAGCAGAGAAGGATGAAGGCCCCAATAAAATAGCGACAGTAGGGGGGGAGAGGAAGAGATGGATGTTAGGGCCCCTTACCCATATTCTCATCACCCAGTCATCAGAACTTGGTAATCTTTGACTGTGGGAAGTAAGGAGGAGAGAATAGTTAAGAAGAATCTTAGGGGAACAGCTGGAAACTGATGTTGCCAGGGTCCAGTGATGCTCTGAGTGTAGCTGAAGCCAGTGCCATGGTTGAGGGCAGGGAAGTTCATCCCACCTGCAACAGCATCCCAGGAAATAGCTAGCTGAGGGGCAGAGTCAAATCCAGGAAGTAGGGACTAGGAAGATGTCAAAAGTTTGGTTTCCCAGGAAGCAGACTCTGAGACAGATTAAAGTGCAGGAGGTTTATTAGGACAGGTTCTCAGCATCAGCACCTGCGGAAGGGAGAGAGAGGGAAGGAAGCAGGGTTGGGAGATAAGTGAAGATGGGCTGCAATATAGCCTCAGTGTAGGTCTCAGCCAACCATACAGTGAGCTCTGAAGCTGGGATGGCCCTTCCAAATTGTTCCAGGCTAGAGAGAGAGAGGGCCAGGCCTTTACACTTCCTAGCAATCATGAAGGCAGCCTGGGGAAGAGGCCATGGCCTTGGCAAGCAGACGATCTTCAACAGAGGCAATCCCTGTAGGACTGTCTACAGGCAGCATTCCCAGCAAGTGGGGGACCAAGTCCTTCACTTCTGAAGAGGCTTCTTCACAGAGTCCTTCACAGACAACTTAGTGAGAGTGTCAGAGCTGATAAGAAAGCTGCAGGTAGCCCCCCAGTGACGGGATTGGAAACCAGAGCAAAGTGCCTATTTGGTGGGGATCATTTGAGCATTCCTCAAGCACTGTGTGTACCAGGCTGAGTGCTGCAAGACTCCTCTCAGACCCTCTGGGGTGTGCCCAAGCCGACAGACTATTGCCCTCAGTCGCAATGGACTCATGGCCAGGCCAGGGACGCCGGCAGCTGCTGCTGGCCACCTGGCTATCAAGAAGGGTTTTCACTTAGTTGCAATTAGTTCCAGAAACCTGGAAGCAATCTGCCTATCCAACAAGAAATGATGAAGTAGAAGAACTGAACAAAAGATTTCAAAGGGCGGCTTGAGAAGACAAAGTAAAGTATTATAATGACACGTGCAAAGAGCTGGAGATAGAAAACCAAAAAGGAAGAATATGGTCGGCGTTTCTCAAGCTGAAAGAACTGAAGAAAAAATTCATACCTCAAGTTGCAATAGTGAAGGATTCCATGGGGAAAATATTAAACGACACAGGAAGCATCAAAAGAAGATGGAAGGAATACACAAAGTCATTATACCAAAAAGAATTAGTCAATGTTCAACCATTTCAAGAAGTAGCATATGATCAGGAACTGATAGTACTGAAGGAAGAAGTCCAAGATGCACTGAAGGCGTTGATGAAAAACAAGGCTCCAGGAACTGACAGAATATCAATTGAGATATTTCAACAAACAGGTGCAACGCTGGAGGTGCTCACTCATCTATGCCAAGAAATATGGGAGACAGCTTCCTGGCCAACTGACTGGAAGAGATCCATATTTATGCCAATTCTCAAAAAAGGTGATCCAATCAAATGTGGAAATTATCAGACAATACCATTAATATCACACGCAAGCAAAATTTTGCTGAAGATCTTTCAAAAGTGGCTACAGCAGTGTATCAACAGGGAACTGCCAGAAATTCAGGCCAGATTCAGAAGAGGACGTGAAACCAGGGATATCATTGCTGATGTCAGATGGATCCTGGCTGAAGGCGGAGAATACCAGAAGGATGTTTACCTGTGTTTTATTGACTATGCAAAGGCATCTGACTGTGTGGATCATAACAAATTACGGATAACATTACTAAGAATGGGAATTCCAGAACACTTAATTGTGCTTATGAGGAACCTGTACATAGATCAAGAGGCTGTTGTTCGGACAGAACAAGGGGATACTGAGGGGTTTAAAGTAAGGAAAGGTGTGCGTCGGGATTATATCCTTTCACTGTACCTATTCAATTTGTATACTGAGCAAATAATTCGAGAAGCTGGACTATATGAAGAAGAATGGAGCATCAGGTTGGAGGAAGACTCCTTAACAACCTGTGTTATGCAGATGACACAACCTTGCTTGCTGAAAGTGAAGAGGACTTGAAGCACTTACTAATGAAGATCAAAGATCACAGCCTTCATTATGGATTATACCTCAATATAAAGAAAACAAAAATCCTCACAACTGGACCAATAAGCCACACCGTGATAAATGGAGAAAAGACTGAAGTTGTCAAGGATTTCATTTTACTTGGATCCAGGATCAACAGCCATGGAAGCAGCAGTCAAGAAATCAAAAGACGCATTGCATTGGGCAAATATGCTGCAAAGGACCTCTTTAAAGTGCTCAAAAGCAAAGATGTCGCCTTGAAGACTAAGGTGCACCTGACCCAAGCCATGGTATTTTCAATTGCATCATATGCATATAAAAGCTGGACAAGGAATAAGGGAGACCAAAAAAGAATTGATGCCTTTGAATTGTGGTGTTGGAGAAGAACATTGAATATACCATGGACTGCCAAAAGGACAAACAAATCTGTCTTGGAGGAAGTACAAACAGAATGTTCCTTAGAAACAAGGATGGTGAGATTGCATCTTACATACTCTGGACATGTTGTCAGGAAGGTTTAGTCCCTAGAGAAGGAAATCATGCTTGGTAAAACACAGGGTCAGCAGAAAAGACGAAGACACTCAACAAGGTGGACTGACACAGTGGCTGCAACAATGGGCTCAAGTGTAACAATGATTATAAGGATGGCACAGGGCCAGGCAGTGTTTCGCTCTGTTGCGCATAGGGTCGGAACCGACTCGACGGCACCTAACAACAAAATCCAACATTAGGGAATGCGCGAGTAAATTATTGTGCTTCCAGTCCAGGAACTGTTCTTTAGCCATTAAAATAATTCAGGAGACTTTAAAATGACATGAGAAATAGTTACGATACATTCGGCAGAGAAAACACAACTTGAAATAGTATCTACCTTATCAGTATAACTATAAAAAATAAGCTGTGTATATGGACAGACATTGGCAACCAACATGGAAAATGAAACCACTGACTTTTATGATTGGGGAAGCATGGGTTGTTTTTAATGTCTGTTATCACCATTTACAATAAGTACTTTTTTCCAGCCTTGACCATCTCCCACCAGCGGAACCTATGGATGCAGTCATATCGATATATGACTGGCAGATGTTATAGTTCCATTTCCCATTCACAGTGACAGCTGTGTGCAGCCTGCACTGCAGGCAGACCCCCAAGCCTGCTAAGAGATTGCTCAGGGGCAGCCATTAGCTATGTCTGCGAGCAAAAGGGGTCCAAAAGTTGACAATGGGGCAAATATTTTTAGGAAGGAAGAAAAGAATGTTTTATGTCTCCCATGCCCAATGACTAGTCAGTGAAATGATAAAGGAGGCAACTTTCAGATCAATATTTAAGGAAGGACTTTGTAATAACAACTGGTAGGCTGTTTCCAGAGTAGTGAGCCCACAAGATTTGAGCAGATACTGAAAGGTCATTGGTCAAGGATGCTAAAGAAAAGTTTCAGGCAGTCAGAGGCCATGACTATTTAATAGAAAATTTTATACATTGGTTATTGCCATGGATTGAATTGTGTCCCCCAAAAATATGTGTATCAATTGGCTAGGCCATGATTTCCAGTATTATGTGACCGCCCGCCATTTTTTCATCTGATGTGATTTTCCTATGTGTTGTATATCCTACTTCTATGATGTTGAGGTGGGATAGGCAGCAGTTACGTTAATGAGGCAGGTCTCAATCTACAAGATTGGATTGTGTCTTGAGCCAATCTCTTTTGAGACATAAAAGGGAGAAATGAGCAGAGAGACGGGGACCTCATACCACCAAGAAAGAGGCACCCAGAGCAGAGTGCATTCTTTGAACCTGGGGTTCCTGCATGGAGAAGCTCCTGGTCCAGGGCAAAATTGATGAGAAGGACCTTTTTCCAGAGCCGACAGAGAAAGAAAGCCTTCCCCTGGAGCTGACACCCTGAATTTGGACTTCTAGGTTAAGAGCTACTGCTGCTAACCAAAGGGTCGGCAGTTCGAATCCACCAGGCGCTCCTAGGAAACTCTATGGGGCAGCTCTACTCTGTCCTATAGGGTCACTATGAGTCGGAAACGACTCGACGGCACTGGGTTGGGTTTAGCCTACTAGACTACGAGAAAATAAATTTTTCTTTGTTGGGGCCACCCTCTTGTGGTATTTCTGTTATAGCAACCCTAGATAACTAAGACAGTTATTAAAGTAATTCAAAACTTAACTCAAGAAGGTCAATGAAGTTGAGTCAGATTTTCATGGATTCCTGGCCGGACAAGTGAGATTATTCCAGATAGCACGGGGAGAAAGGGCATATGCTAACTCTCTCCTGCACCCTCTTGAGGGCGGCTAGGTAATCCACACTTGGGCTGCAAAACAACCGAGACCTTCCAAAGCCTAAGTCATTCAATAAACCACAAAATTCCTTTTCTTCCTCATGCTCAAAAGCGTTTCTGAAAGTATGGTAAAGAAAAATTCCAGGTTAACCAATTGGCCCTTATTTCAACCATTTTTCCCTAAAAGTACATTTTTTTAATATTGATCTGAACACCACAGCTAATGGCATTTGAATTCAGGCTTGCAATGAATTTTCATTACAAATTCTCAAGAAGTCCTAACCCCATTTAACACAAGTTGGCATTGAGTCTGCCCACAAAGGGCAGTCCTATGTACCTCTTCTGAAGCCATTCAGCAACATTTAGTAAACTTATTATGTGCCAGAAACTGTGCTAGGCTCTGGCAACCCAAAGATGAATTAAGTCAGGAATGAGAGTTTAATGGGAAAAAGAAATGCTTAAAATAACATTAGACTTCATGTGCTGAGAACGGTGCGGGATGAGTATCAAGTGTGAGAAGAACCGTGGAGGAATTAAGGAGTATAGCCTGTGGAATTCCGCAGTCCTTCAAAGAGAGGTGCTGTCTCACCTGCAAAGGGAAGGTTAGTGGAATTGCTCCAGATGGAGAAGGTGACACAGCGTGTGAGGGGAGCTGATATTAGTAGTTTTCCACAGTGCCAGTAGGTTAAGGTACAAGAGTTAAATTGACAAATATGAGCAGGGTTCAGATTGCGAAAAATTTTGCCTGCCAGGTATGGGAGTTTGGATTTTATCCTGAGAGTCTCGGGAAGAAATAGAATTTGTGTTTTTTATTTTAACCTCTCTGGGGGCAGTGGGAGGATGGACTAGAGGAGACAGGGACAAATAGCAGACATTATAACTATCTGATATAATTAGTCTCATTTAATCCACACATCATCACCATGTCCCTCATCTGACAATAATGCACCGTGATGTATATCTGATTCTGTAATGGAAAGATTCCATGGGGTAGTTGAGACAGCAGAAGGTCTGGAAGTAGGAGCCCAGGGTTACAATTGTGGCTCTGTTACTGACCAGCTGTGTAACCTTGAAAAAGCCACTTAACCTCTCTGATTCTCAGCTCTCTCAACTATAAGATATCCCAGGGATGTTGTGAAGATCCTGAAAGGAGAAATCAGAGAGCTCTTTGGAAAACACAGAGCTCAGTAAAAACAGTAATTTCATTGTCTCTCTCACTAACCAAACCAAACTGTTGCCTTCAAGTCAATTCCGACTTATGCAACCCCATGTGTTACAGGGTAGAAATGAGCTCCATAGGGTTTTCTTGGTTGCAATGTTTACAAAGCAGATAGCCAGACCTTCCCTCTGCAGCACTGCTGGGTGGGTTCAAAATGCCAACTTTTGCTTAGTAGTTGAATGCAAATCATTTGCATTGCCTAAGGACCTCTGTCTCTCTCACTACACTGGGATAAACAGGGGTTATCACATCCCTCAGCATTAACTTTGGTCCACCCAGATTTGGATACTATTTCTGCACTGTATTAAGCGAGTCTCAATAATGGATCTTAAAACACAATTATACTTTTTAAAAAAGTGTCTGCCTTTCTGTATTTACCTGTGTCCCCAGGCAACTAAACAAAAAACAAAACCCGTTGCTGTCGAGTCAATTCCAACTAATAGTGACCTTATAGGACTGAGTTGAACTGCCCCATTGGGTTTTCCAGGAGTGGCTAGTGGATTTGAACTGCTGACCTTTTGATTATCATCTATAGCTCTCAACCGCTGAGCCACCAGGACTCCCCAGGCATCTAAGGTTAGGCCAAACCACACTCTGGCACTAGAGGGAGCCCTTCTTGTAGTGTCAGAGACATTTCAGCTCAAACTCAAAATAGAGATCATCTGTGAGAGGAAACAAAGAGAAAGCTGGAGGGGGTTTGTCTGCTTGCTTGCTCACTCGCTCGCTCGCTCATGTGTTTGTTTGTTTTAGGGTATTCTAATCGTCATTTCATCATCAGTTTGAGAGCCAAAGCTCTGCACTTAAACAAACTAGAGTTCAATCCCAGTGCCACCATTTTCTAGTAAATGAACTTGGCAAGTGACATAACTTAACCTAAGTTTCTTCACCAGTAAAATGGGAATAGTAAGGCCAACCCAAGAGAGGCATGGTGATGATTATAGGCGAGATCAGACATAGGGTGTCCAGGGAGGACCTACCACAGAGTAAACCAAAAAAACCAAACCCGTAAAATAAAAAGTTAATTTTTTTTTTTTTTACCCTAGGAACTCCATAATTTTTGCAAACCTTTTCTTTTTGCATTTTGTTCCAGATAACAATAATCATAACTGGGAAATATATTTAAGTGAAATTGAAAGGCAAAGAGGAGATAACAGTGGAAAGAGGCACAAAGGGATAGTGAATGCACTTGGTGTTAGGCATGGACATCCCTCATTCTCACATCTGTCGAGTAAAGGCATCCATATACGTGGATACCGTATTATAAGCCCCATGGCTAGACTAGACAGTGGTGAACAGATGGGCAGCTAGGAGTAAGTGCAAAATGAAGCAGGCATATGGACAGCTAACTATGGCTCCCTCTCCTTCTATTGGAGGCATTCTCTTCATTTCTGGAGTCGTTAGCCTGAGGTGGGAGGGAAAAAATATTATTTAACCAATTTTCTGTCACCCTATCATATATTTCTAAAATCACCATATCAATCCTGCCTTGTATTTCCACAGAGCCTTCTGCACTTCGTATTCTAGCAAGTGGCTCTGATAAAGGCTATGCTGACACTGTGCCAGCACAACTGGTAGAAAAAGAAGATTTGAGTCAAATAACCAGGCTCTGTTGACCAAATTCCAAATATCAGATAGGGAGATTATTTTTCTTTCTGAATTAACCATTTATTTGTCTAAACCAACAGTCAGTTAGATTTTTGATTCCTCTTGGTTAAAGAAAAGGGGAAGAGGAAACGTGTTAACCACCCATTGTGTGCTAGGATCTGTGCTGGGCACATTATCAACACTCTAACTTAATGTCAATGATCCTATAAGGGAGAGATGATTGTCTCTGCTTTACCGATGAGGTGTCTAAGGCTGAGAGAGGTTGAATAACTTGCCCGAAGCCACACAGCTAAGTATGTTGGAGAGCTGGGTCTGGAGTTCTCATATACCAGACATCAAAGTCTAAGTTTTTCCATGAAGTATCACCAGCTACAATAAAATTCTCTCTGAAAATTCCCTCATTAAAATGTCTGTGTGTGATGTGCCCCCTTGGTAAATCTCTCCGTCTCAATTTTGAAGCCTTTCTTGAGTTTTCCCTGTTATAAAACTATGCCCATTTAAACCATCCTCAAAGGATCTTATCCTAATTGTTTATAGTAACAATATCCCATAGAAGACGCCCAAAACCAAACAAACTCATTGCTGTCCAGTCAATTCCAACTCATAAGGACCCTGTAGGACAGAGTAGAACTGCCCCATAGGGTTTCCAGGAGTGGCTGGTACATTCAAACTGCTGAACTTTTGTGCCCAGCACAGATCCTAGCACACCACTCTTATTCAACATTGTGCTGGAGGTCCCAGTCAGAGCAATTAGGCTAGATAAAGAAATAAAGGGCATCCAGATTGGTAAGAAAGAAGTAAAAGTATCTCTATTTGCAGATGACATCATCTTATACACAGAAAACCCTAAAGAATCCTCCAGAAAACTACTGAAACTAATAGAAGAGTTCAGCAGAGTATCAGGATACAACATAAACATACAAAAATCAGTTGGATTCCTCTACACCAACAAAAAGAACATTGAAGAGGAAATCACCAAATCAATACCATTTACAGTAGCTCCCAAGAAGATTGAAGTTGTGGAGGATTTCATTTTACTTGGATCCACAATCAACAGCCATGGAAGCAGCAGTCAAGAAATCAAAAGACACATTGCATTGGGCAAATCTGCTGCAAAGGACCTCTTCAAAGTGTTGAAGAACAAAGATGTCACCCTGAAGACTAAGGTGCGCCTGACCCAAGCCATGGTATTTTCAGTCACATCATATGCATGTGAAAGCTCAGCAATAAATAAGGAAGATCGAAGAAGAGTTGACGTCTTTGAATTGTGGTGTTGGCGAAGAATATTGAACATACCATGAACTGCCAAAAGAACGAACAAATCCGTCGTGGAAGAAGTGCAGCCAGAACGCTCCTTAGAGGCAAGGATAGCGACACTACGTCTTCCATACTTTGGACATGTTGTCAGGAGGGCTGAGTCCCTGGAGAAGGACATCATGCTTGGCAGAGTACAGGGTCAGCGGAAAAGAGGTGGATTGACACAGTGGCTGTAAAAATGAGCTCAAGCATAACAATGATTGTAAGGACAGCACAGGACCAGGCAGTGTTTCATTCTGTTGTGCATAGGGTCGCTATGAGTCGGAACTGACTCGACGGCACCTAACAACAACAACCCAAGAAGATAAAATGCTTAAGAATAAATCTTACCAGAGACGTAAAAGATCTATACAAAGAAAACTACAAGACACTACTGAAAGAAACCAAAAGAGACCCGCATAAGTGGAAAAAACATACCTTGCTTATGGATAGGAAGACTTAACATTGTAAAAATGTCTATTCTACCAAAAGCAATCTATAGGTACAATGCAATTTTGATCCAAATTCCAATGACATTTTTTAATGAGATGGAGAAACAAATCACCAACTTCATGTGGAAGGGAAAGAGACCCTGGATAAGTAAAGCATCACTGAAAAAGAAGAACAAAGTGGGAGGCCTCGCTCTACCTGATCTTAGGACCTACTATGCCACTACAGTAGTCAAAACAGCCTGGGACTGATACAACAACAGATACATAGACCAATGGAACAGAATTGAGAATACAGATATAACTCCATCCACATACGAGCAGCTGATATTTGACAAAGGCCCAAAGTCAGTTAAATGGGGAAAAGACAGCCTTTTTAACAAACGGTCCTGGCATAACTGGATATCCATCTGCAAAAAAATGAAACAAGACCCATACCTCACACCATGCACAAAAACGAACTCAAAATGGATCAAAGACCTAAATATAAAATCTAAAACGATAAAGATCATGGAAGAAAAAATAGGGACAATGTTAGGAGCCCTAATACATGGCATAAACAGTATACAAAACATTACTAACAATACAGAAGAGAAACCAGATAACTGGGAGCTCCTAAAAATCAAACATCTATGCTCCTTCAAAGACTTCACCAAAAGAGTAAAAAGACTACCTACAAACTGGGAAAAAGTTTTTAGCTATGACATTTCTGATCAGCACCTGATCTCTAAAATCTACATGACACTGCAAAAACTCAACTGCAAAAAGACAAATAACACAATTAAAAAATGGGCAAAAGATATGAACAGAGGCTTCACTAAAGAAGATGTTTCGTTAGCTAACAGATACATGAGGAAATGCTCACGATCATTAGCCACTAGAGAAATGCAAATCAAAACTACAGCGAGATTCCATCTCACTCCAACAAGGCTGGCATTAATCCAAAATACACAAAATAATAAATGTTGGAGAGGTTGTGGAGAGACTGGAACATTTATACACTGCTGGTGGAAATGCAAAATGGTACAACCACTTTGGAAATTGATTTGGCCTTTCCTTAAAAAACTAGAAATAGCACTACCATATGATCCAGCAATCCCACTCCTTGGAATATATCCTAGAGAAATAAGAGCCTCTACACCAACAGATATATGCACACCCATGTTCATTGCAGCACTGTTTACAATAGCAAAAAGATGGAAGCAACCAAGGTGCCCATCAATGGATGAATGGATAAATAATGGTATATTCACACAATGGAATATTACGCATTGATAAAGAACAATGATGAATCCATGAAACATTTCATAACATGGAGGAATCTGGACGGCATTATGCTGAGTAAAATTAGTCAGCTGCAAAAGGACAAATATTGTATAAGAGCACTATTATAAGAACTCGAGAAATAGATTAAACATATTCTTTGATGCTTACAAGAGGGGGAAGGGAGGCAGGGAGGGAGAGGGGGTTTTCCCTAATTAGATAGTAGATAAGACCTATTTTAGGTGAAAGGAAAGACAACACACAAATACAGGCGAAGTCAGCACAACTGGACTAAACCTAAGCAAAGAAGCTTCCTGAATAAACTGAATGCTTCAAAGGCCAGTATAGAAGGGGTGGGGGTTTGGGAACCATGGTTTCAGGGGACATCTAAGTCAACTGGCATAATAAAATCTATTAAGAAAACATTCTGCATCCCACTTTGGAGAGTGGCGTCTGGGGACTTAAACGCTAGCAAGCAGCCATCTAAAATGCATCAACTGGTCTCAAGCTATCCAGAACAAAGGAGAATGGAGAACACCAAAGACACAAGGTAACTATGAGCCCAAGAGGCAGAAAGGGCCACATAAAACGAAGACTACATTAGCCTGAGACCAGAAGAACTGGATGGTGCCTGGCTACAACTGATGACTGTCCTGACAGGGAACACGACAGAGAGCCCCTGAGGGAGCGGGAGAGCAGTGGTATGCCGACCCCAAATTCTCATAAAAAGACCAGACTTAATGGTCTGACTGAGGCTAGAAGGACCCGGAGGTCATGGTCCCCAGACCTTCTGTCATCCCAAGACAGCAACCATACCCAAAGCCAACTCTTCAGGCAGGGATTGGACTGGACTATGGGATAGACAATGATACTGGTGAAGAATAAGCTTCTTAGATCAAGTAGACACATGAGACTATGTGGGCATCTCCTGTCTGAAGGGGAGATGAAGGGGTAGAGGGGGTCAGAAGCTGGCTGAATGGACTCGAAAAGAGAGAGCGGAGGGAAGGAGTGTGCTGTCTCATTAGGAGGAGAGCAATTAGGAGTACATAGCAAGGGGTTTATAAATTTTTGTATGAGAGTCCAACTTGATTTGTAAACTTTCATTTAAACCACAATAATAAAAAAAAAAAAGAAAAGGAATGAGCCTTTAAAAAAAAAAAAAATGCCATTTTGGCCCCTTTCCTCCTTTGCAGATGCTACACTGATGCCTGCCTCACAGGCCCATTGAGCCCATCCATTAGAATCAGTGTTGGCAGTACTGGATTCAGGAAAACCAGAGAACCTACATTGACACTCCATGAACCCATCTCTCCACATCTGAAAAACAAACTGGCCAAGTGGTTATCTGTGGAAGGTTAAGAACATAAGACAGATCTCATTCACATCTCACCTCTACCCTCTACTTAGTATGTCCTTGGGAAATGACTTTGCTCTCTGGGTCTGCTTCCTCATCTGTAAATTCGAAACGATAATAATGTCTTCCTCATAAAGTTGTGGTGAGAATTAAAGGAAATAATGCATTTAAAACACTCAATAAAATGTTAGTAATCATGTATATATTTAAATATTACTACGAACTACCTTACTGGAGTTGGGAAGGGGTGGGCAGAAAGCTTGAGAATTCATAATGACAGGGTTAAATTGCAGACATTCAAAATGTGACCAGAAGGAGAAAGGGAAAAAGAATTCAACTTTATTAAGCACTGACCATGTGACAGACACCCTTTAAATTCTTTGTCTTGTTCATGCTCACAACACTCTCTGAAGTGTGAATTGAGCACTATTGTCTTCGTTTTTTTCAGAGGCTAAGTTTCTGAAAAGATCAGTAACTTGCCTAAGGCCACGTAGCTCCTCAGTTGGATTTTTTTCCTGACTGTAAAAACCTGTCCTCTTGCCCTTACACCAAAAGTTTCCTGCATGTTACCAATATTCTTGTCATTATTCTCAGTATTAAGGTTAATCATTAATCTCCAAAAAAAAACAAAGGACATCCAAAATTCAACTCTCTAGAAGCCCAATAGCAATTCATTTCAGGGCTAAGGGTGATTCTTGTTAACAGGTTTTCAAGAAAGTCACCAGCACTTCCTAGCAGTATAATCCTGGGCAAATTTTCTGAACTCTTGAAGCCTTTATTTGCTCACCTACAAAATGTTGATAATACTGCACAAAATTGCTATGAAGATTAAATGAGATTATATATGGGAAAGCACCCGACATGGTGCCTGTTTGTTAATCTGAATCTTCCAAACGGCCTTCCTGAGATCCCTTACTATCAGAAACTATTGAAGTGACAATCTAACTTCTAATAGCCATGGTTGTTTTTCTAGGTATGAGGAAATATTTCTTTGAACAAGTTATTCTGGAAATTAAAAAAGCAAGGGAATTCATCTTTCTTTTCCTGGGTTAAGAATCAACAGGAAGACTGCAAGGCCTGAATTAACTTCCTAGCGCAATATTCTAAGTTTCTTATATTAACCTACACAGGAATGTGTTTCACTTTTGCAGTGTGAGTTTGTGAGATGACATGCAAAAACAAATAAACAAAAAACAAAACCTCACACTGGATTATGTTGAGTTTGCTAGCTTTGAAAGCCAACTGTTATTGGGAATTATGGCAGGAATCCTAAAACAGGTATCACAACTATCTCCCAGGTGTACAAAACCAGTGCTTCCCACAGTTGCCCAATGAGAAGAATCACCTGGAGAGCTGACTCATTCTGTCCAGGGTGGGGCCAAGGAATCTGTATTTTCACAAGCATCCCAGGTTGGTTTTAAAATTAGGCAAATTTGGAAAATAGTATTCAAACTCAACTTGCAAATTTCAAGATGTTTCACCTCCTAGTGAGTCAACTAATTTTGGCCTCAAGTATTTTTGGCCAACACAACTAACAAATCATTAAAATTTCCCTAATGTGCCTGACAATTAACTTTCTAAAAAGACAAAGTACCACTATAATTAATTTTAGAAAAGAAAGTATTGCTACGAATTAAAGCCTGTCGATCTCTCTGAGCTGTAGAGAAAAAGTATTCTGACTATATAGAAAGGAGAAGCCCACTTTGAGTTGGAAAAGGAAGTGATGCAGTGGATCTCTTTGACCAGGTTATTTAAATCAGGTCTTACTAAGCTTAACATGCAGGGAGGCGTTTTGCACCTGGATAACTCTGGTCCTTGGTCATCAGTCATTGAGCATTACCACAGGGCAGGAAAGAAGGCATCCACAAGAACAGGGCAGAAGGAGATTGCAGAAAGTGAAGAAATAAATAAAGTGAAAAACTGAGCTAAATTAAATCAATTAAAATTTATACAATTCTGCAGGGTTTACAGGAATCCCTGGGTGATGCAAACAGCTAATGCACTCAGGAGCTAACGGAAAAGTTGGCGGTTCAATTCCATCCAGAGGTGTCTTCGAAAAAAGGCCTGGCCAGTGATCTACATTTGAAAAATCAGCCTTTGAAGCCCTGTGGAGCACAGTTCTACTCTAACACACATGGAGTTGCCACAAGTTGGAACTGGTAACTGGCAGGGTTTATACCCACTGCTGTCGAGTTGGAAAAAAAAAAAAAAAAAAAGTCAGGGTTTATGGGCCCTTTTAAAAACATCTTCTCATTTAATCTTCGGAAGAAAATTCTAAGAGGTAAACATTGTTATGCCCATTTTACAGATAAGAAAATAGAGGCTTAAGAAAATAGAGGCTTAAGGTATTAATCAAATTGTTTGTAGACACTCATTTTTTCAAATTCCAGGTTTCTTCCTCTTTCCAACATGTGGAGCTGCTTCAATAGAAGCATAGGACAAAAGGGAAGGGATTTCTGGGATGGGATAAGCTGGAATGGAATAAAGAGGGAATAGTTATGAATCAAACATAATAAAGTATAAGTAAAGATGGCCAGACCCCAAGAGCTGCAGGGTAGTCCAGCAGACCTACAGGGTCACCCAAGTGTCATCACAATAAATGTGGTACCTGTAGACCCAAAGACCATAAATTAGTGACAGACATCCAGGGCCGTAGTCTGGAAGGCAGATCAGAGACCAGATCACCCCTCCAGCCACTTGACACTTTCCTCATTCAGGCCTTTTCATCTCTTACCTGGTCTCTTGGCTGGTCTCCAGAACACTGTTTCAAATGTCTATCTTATGATGCCAGCCTGATGCTTCTAGCTAAAGACATCCAGTTACTCATATTATGTCTGAGATACAGTTTAGTTTTGTAGTTAACAGCTCCAATGCTAGAGTCAATGTGCCTGAGTACGAATTCCTCATTTACATTGGCTGTGGGTCCTTGGGCAAGATATACATGTTCTCTGAGCTTCCTTGTAGAAAAGGAGATAATGTTAAAAACAATAGGTACCTGCCTCATAGCCTACACTGAGGAGTATAACAAACACGAAGCCCTTAGCACAAGTATGTTATCAGTAAATGGTGGCCGTCATTATTGTTGTCTACCACACCAAGCCGTGGAGATATAATTGAGTTGTCTGCCCAGCTTGTCCTTTGCTGGGAGCTGCCTTAGTACAGGGAAAACTCCCAGACAACAGGTTTGTACAGAATGACTCCCTGTCCACACCCACCAACTGTTCATTTGTTCAGCATTTTTGAGGGTCTGCTCTGTGCCCGAAACTGTCACTGGGGCTGATGAACCTGTTTTGTTTTGTGTCTTCGTTTTTTTGTTTGTTTTTATTTTTTTGTTGTTATTATTGAGAATATACACAGCAAAACATACACCAATTTCAACCATTTCTACACATATAACTCAGATTCTTATCATTGGGCAACTTTGGGAAGCACAGATTTTGTACATCTGGGAGATAAGTGGTAAATAAGAAATCTCTGCCCTCTCAGACCTTACATCTACTGAAGTGGGCTGAGCCCTCTTCGCTGAGATTCTAAACTTTGACCTGTTCTGTTGGTCTCTTGAATGGAGGACCTCTAACAGGAGCTGTGCGCCAGGAATCAGGGTAAGCTGGTCTGAAGGATGAGAGAAAGAATGAGGCAGTGGCCCGGAAAGGGGCAGCCCTGAGGGGCAGAGAAAGAGGCACTTGAGGTCTAACTGCTGCCCAGCCTCCATGCTCATAAGAAACCTCTGTAACCTCATAACCAATTCCTCACTGGTCATAAGAAAGGTCCAATAAATTGGAAAAAAGCCCATGCATGAATTCAGGGATTGTCATAGGCAGGGCCAAGTTGCATGACCATTTATTACATTAATGAACATTTTGATAGCCCTATAAACCAAACCAAACCAGTTGCTGTCAGCTCATGGCAACCCCACGTGATGCAAAGTAGAGCTGCACTCCACAGGGTTTTCATGGCTGTGGCCTTTCAGAAGCAGATCATCAGGGCTTGCTTCCGAGGTGCCCCTGGGTTGGTTCAAACCGCTAGCCTTTCGGTTAGTGGCAGCACGCTTAACGATTTGCACCTCCCAGACACTCTGATAGCCCTGTAGCTATGTCAAAAACATCATTTCATTTCATCCTTGGACCAGCTACACCATGTGGGGCTTTCAGGCCCATTTTACAGATGACAAAACTGAGGCTCACAGAGGTGGTAAGACTGCCCAGCTAATAAGTGGCAGAGTGATGATTTGAACCCAAGTATGTTTGGCTCCAAATCTGAGCTTTTTCTTTATTTTCTTTAACAGTATACCATTTTATCCAAAGATCAGCAGTCATCAGCCTGGCTTTAGTGGCCAGAGTGTTAATGACCCCTCCCCTTCTTCAACCTTGAGTATTTTAATTTGCACCTACTTGATCCCAGGCAATGTCTCTAGCTATGGTGGCTATAAAGATAAATTGGACGTGAATCCTCACCACAGACTTTCCAGTCCACAGGGACGTGTTAACCATGGTAGCAACTCTAACATCTCAGTGGTATACTTCTCACTGCTATCATAGTCTTGTGCAGGTCAGGTGACTCGGAGGCTCTTCTTTGATCCAGGACCAAGAATCTAGATCCTTCCATCGTGTAGTTCCACCATATCAGAGTCCCTCACTTCCAGTTGCTCAGACGAAGGAGAGAGAAAGCCAGGGATACTGTGCAGAAATTTTAACAGCTAGGCCTGGATACAGCAAACCTCATTTCTGCCAACATCCCTTCCACAGAACCTAGTCACAGGGCCTCATTCAATGTTAAGGGAGCCTGAGAAATGCAGTCCCTGTATTCCCAGGAAGAACATACGCAGTTGTAACCAACCCGCCAGGCTCTACCAAGAAGTAACCAGAAAATGAAGTAGAAGAAATTCTGTTCTCTAAGAAGGGAGTAGGGTCCTCTGCTCAGTCCTGAGTGATATAAAATGGTTAACATGCTCAGCTTCTAAGCAAAAAGTTGAAGGTTCAAGTCCACCTAGAGGCACCCCATAGGAAAGGCCTCGTGATCTATTTCCAAAAAAATCAGTCATTGGAAACCCTACAGAGCAGTTCTACTCTGAAACACATGGGGTCGCCATGAGGCAGAGTTGACAGACTGCTCTGCTCTGTGAGCAAAGAGGAGGGATAGTTCCCTCCTCCTACCCAGCTCACAGGGAGGGGAGGGCAGCATTGCTGTCCTTGATAGTCAATCTAGGCGTTTGAGAGCAGCGAAGTAAGTTCTAGGCCATAACGAAGAGAGTTAGACAAGCTCACCTTCTGGGTCAAGCTGAAGCCCGCTTTGCCCAGAGGACTTGGCCCCTCAGCCGGCTCCTTTCTCAAGAGGCAAGAGCCTGAGCAACAACCACAGTGGGGGATCCTTGTTGCCTTCCTTGTCTTCCTGCTCTCTTGCCCGCTGACTTTCTCTCACAGGTGCAGCTGCTGCAGAATAGGGCTGTTAATCTTCCGGACGAGAGCAACAAGGTCAGTCTCAGGGCAACGTTTCTTTGGCTCTGACCCACAGCCAGGAGTAATCACAGTAACTATGATGCCCAACACTTAGAAAATAAGGCTTCAGTCCTTACCTCTAATAAATTATCAAATAACTTTCTTTTCCCACCCCCACGCCCATCTCTCGTCTTACCTTTTCTACTGAATTCCCAGCACCTAGGTATTATTTGTAGGTATTACACAGCATCATAGAGATAGAGCCAGATTTCCCAAATTTGCCTGCTGAGATGAAGCATCTGAAACACTTGCTAAATATGTATATTACCAGGTCTGTCCCCTGAAAATTCTCATTTGGGGTATGGAGCCCAGCAATCTGTATTTCCTAATGAAAGCTCCAGGTAATTCTTACATTCAGGAAATGTTGGAAACCACTGATTTAATGCACATGACCATGGAAAACAGCTTCTCAAAGCGTAGCTTGAAAACACAATTGATGTAATTTTTAGCACCGTTGCGTTAGCGTCCTGTTAGCAGCTACTATTTGTGTATAAGTTAGCAGTGGTTTCATTCGAGCCTTACAAACACCATGGATGACGCTAAGTGGAAAATGGACCCAGAGAAGGTGAGTGACTTGCCCAAACTTGTCCAGGGGGAAATGGTAGAATTGAGATTCAAACTCATTTTCTGGCTCCAAAGCCATTACTCTTTTTTTTTTTTTTTTAATTGAGATATAATTCACATACCATAAAATTCACCGTTTTAAAGTGTACACTTCAGTGGCTTTTTTAGTATATTCACAATATTCTCAACTATTATCACTAATGTTTTCATCCCTTTTTAAAAAGAAACTCCATACTCATTAGCAGTCACTCCCTATTTCTCCCTCCCCATTCCCTGGCAACCACTAACGTACTTCAGTATCTATGGATTTGCCTATTTTGGACATTTCATAGAAATGGAATCATGCAATATGTGGCCTTTTAGATCTGGAAAAGTCACTACTCTTGACCCTTCGTTACCATGCACTCCTTCATTCAATGAATCTTCATTGCCGGAGTCCTATCTGCTTGGGTTGAGTCCATGCCAAGGAAACAGCAAAGCTTCTATGCCATCCCATTCATCTGAAGCAGGTGGAGTTAGGGAAAAGATGCAACCGAGGAGGTTGGCCCAGGGGCCTGGGCAGGAACAGGAAGCAGACAATGACACCAGTGAGTTCCTCTAGTCAGAGTCACACGGGACTATCGCACCAGAGGCTACTCAGAAGGGACAGGACCTGGACTCCAACTAAACAGGGTGGCTTGGAAATGACTAAAGGTTGAAAAAGGCAGGGAACCAAGTCCACAGCAGTCAACCAAAGTGTTGGTAACCACCAGCCCCATGACTCAGGTTCTTGGCCTCCAAGCTATCTACTCTGCTGCTAGGCGTGAGAGGCTCTGTTTCCAAAGATTGATGCTATGCTGCTGCTTCTCACTCCTCTTGAAATGCTCATTCCCTAGTCACTACCTTTCCTAATTCTTCTTCTCCAACCCCAGGCCAATATCTGCTCCTCTGGGAACCCTCTCATGGGCACTTTTCAGCACCCCTACCTGAACTTCCCATGGAGTACTTAGCATTGACTCCCTCATATTAATGTTCTTGGGGTCATAGACAATGAACCCCCTGAGGGTGGACAGGAGGCCAAGTGCAACTCTATTACTCAGAACTAAATGACTGGCTGAGAGGGGAGGGTCATCCAATAGGCAAGGTAAGCACCGTACTTACCTTGCTTACCAAATCATCTGTAGTGAACAATTTCTTATTTTTTCACCACATCAAAGATTCTGCTTCTAGGTATAGCTGGCTTCTGTCTCCCTCCCAACCCCACAGCACCTTTCTACAGAATCAAAGCCTGTTTTCAAATTTACAATCCCTGACAGGGACGGATGACCCAGTAAGCAAGGAAACACAGGCTTACTTGTGCTTACTTACTAATGTGTAGTGAAAAATTTCACTACGAGTGATCTGGTAAGCACGTTAAGCACTGTGCTTACCTTGCCTATTAGATAATCTGCCCTTGTTGACTGAAGTGGCACAGACACACTATGAATACCCAAAGGCCAGTTCAACTCTGTGGGGGCTCTCATTCTACCCAGCCTCCTGGGGCTGCCAGAGCTCGCTGTCTTTACCTTCTAGCTCTCTTGCTCTGATTTGCATTCTCCTTCTCTTTCTCTTTTTCCTTTCTCTTCCTCTCCCTCTTCCTTTTCCTCTCTCTCTGTCACACACACACACACAACCTCACAGACTCAAATTCTCTTCAGTGGGGTTTCTCTTTCTTGAAATAAAACACTTTTTAACACTCACGATGTTTCTTTGAAACACACTGCCTTTCTTAAACACACACACCCACACTCTCAGAGACTCTCTCTTTTGTATTCACACATGCCTGCACACACACACACATGCACACATACACATGCTCACCATCATCTCAGGCTGAGGCACAGCAGGACAGGTGAGCTTTCACCTGCTGATGCCGTTTCCTGGTGGCATACACCTTGCCCATCACCATGACCAGCTTTTGTCTGTGAGCCTATTTCCTCTTTATTACACATTTGTGGTCCACAGCAGGCAGCAAGCAGCTGCTTTAATCCACCTAACAGCTTGTCCATTTGAGACCTGCTTTCCACTAGTTTTCCTCCAGATCCTATGGCTCAAAAGATGCTAGCACAGACTCACATCAAACTGGGGGAAACAAGAGCTGACTACACAATCAGCTGCAGAAGCATGAGCTTTGCTGTGCATTGAGGGAGTATCAGCTCACGAACCTATACAATGTATATATTTGGGGATACAAGTTTCTCCAAGACTGGAAATTCCTCTGTAGTATATTTTCTAAATAAAATACCCCCACAATGTTTTAATAGGAATTTCCCTGATGTCTCAGAATTTTAACTGAAGTCCAAAGCTAAACGATGGCCATAAATGGGAACAGGAACCTTTAATTCATCACCCATCTTTAGCCTAAACAAGCTTAGGAGAGTCAAAATGAGGGTCTCTTTGAATAGAGCTATCCTCCTGGCAGGAAGCCTGTGCCATCTCCCAGTGTGAGTAGGGCATACAGCATGTACTTACCTCCACCTTAGCCCAAATTAAGGGAGGTTCAAGAGTATTATTGAATGAAAAATCCAACCTAACATCATGCTCAATGGTGTAAGACTGAACACTTTCCCCCTAAGATTAGGAACAAAACATGGATTCCTGTTTTCACCACTGCTATTCAACCTTGTACTGGAAGCTCTAGCCAGCACAACTAGACAAGAAAAAGAAATAAAAGGCATCTAAACTGGAAAGGAAGAAGTAAAACTACCCTTGCAGATTGTATGATTCTATACCCAGGAAATTCCAAAGAATCCGCAAAGAAGCTACTAAATCTCAGGGCAGGGGCCGGGGGAGGGGAGGCTCAACTTGGTCTGTTAGCATAACATAGCCCATGAAGATAATGTTCTCTACCCTAGTTTGGTAAGTAACATCTAAGATACAACTATTGGTCTCTAAGTGTCTAGAGCAAAAGAGAAACAAGGAAACCAAAGATTGAAAGAAGAAACTATTCTGTGGGATTAACAGTCTACACGAACCACAGCCTCACCTATCCTGAGACCAGAAGACCTAGATGGTACCCAGCTACAACTACTGACCATTCTGATCAGGGACACAATTGATGGTCCTGGATAGGATGGAAGAAAAATGTAGATAAAAACTCAAAGTCCTAAAAAATGCCAGACTTAGTGGACCAGTAGATACTAGAGGAATCCCCAAGACTATAACCCTGGGATACCCTTTAAACTTTAAACTTGGAACTCAAACCACTCCTGGTGATCATCTATCAGCCAAAAGATAAGTGGCTCATAAAATAAATAATATCACTCATGAGTACTGTCCTCCTCTAAATAATCATCTAAATGGGACCTAATGGTCAACATTTACCCTAAACCAAGGATGAGAAGGTAAGAGAGGACAAGGAAGCTAGATTAATGGAAACAGAACAAACAGAATGGAAATAATGAGAATGTCGGCACATTATGAAAGTATAACGAATGTCACTGAATAATATTATAGAAATTGTTGAATGAGAACTTTATTTGCTATGTAAATTTTCCCCAAAAACGCACACAAAAAAAAAATTTTTTTAAAGCTACCAAAGTTAAGAAACAAATTCAGCAAGTTTGTGGGTTACAAGATCAACATGCAAAAATCAGTTGTGTTGGGAGTCCTTGGGTGGTACAAATGGTTAAGCACTCAACTACTAACCAAAAGGGTGGCAGTTCGAACTGACCCAAAGGTGCATTGGAAGAAAGGTGTGACAATTTGCTTCTGAAAGATCATAGCTATGAAAACCTTAGGGAGTACAGTTCTGCTCTGCAACACATGGGGTAGCCATGTGTCAGAATCAACTTGAAGGCAACTGGTATGTTATGGCATGGTAACACCAGCTAGAAATGTCTTTCATGGGCCCTCATAAAAAGGGCCCTGAGTAAAAGCATAAAAACAAAAAAATCAGGTGTGTCCCTCTATACCAGTAATGAACGATCTGAAAAGAAAATTAAGAAAATAATTCCATTTATGATACCATCTGAAAGAATAAAATATCTTGTAATAAATTTTAACTAAGGAGGTGAAAGACTTACACACTGATCATTGAAAACTACAAAATATAACAGAAAGAAATTAAAGAGCTAAATAAATGAAAAAAATATCCTGTATTCATGGATTGGAAAACTTAATATTGTAAAGATGTCAATATTAGCCAAAGCAATCTACAGATTTAGCTCAATCCCTATCAAAATCCCAACAGCCTGTTTGCAGAAATGAAAAAAACAATTCTCAAATTCATATGAAACTGCAAAGGGCCCTGAATAACAAAATAGTCTTGAAAAAGAAGAACAGAGTTGGAGCATTCATGCTTCCCAACTTCAAAACTCACTAAAAAGCTACAATAATCAAAACAGCATGATACTGGCATAAGGATAAACATACAGACCAATAAAATAGAACTGAGAGTCCAGAAATAAATCTATACATCTATCACCAATTGACTTCCAACAAAGGTGTCAAGACCATTCAGTGGGGTAAGAATAATCTCTTCAAAAAATGGTGCTGGAACAACTGGATTTCCACATGGAAAAGAAAGAAGTTGAACCCCTACCTCTCACCATATATGAAAATTAACAATATTAGAAATGGTTTTGCATTAAAGAACATTATCAAGAAAGTAAAAAGAATGAGAGAATATATTTGGGTGGGTAATTGGGTGGGCCAGGAGAAGACCTGAGAGTGGCACCTGGCTGGATCACCTGAGCCTGGATCTAGAATAGAGAGTGAATTCCTTCTAATGACGGGAGCATTCTCATTCACGTTTTGCTCAGGACTTGGGGAAAGAGAGATCCTGTAGGTGGAAAGTATAAGGGAACCCTGTGAGAAAGCAGAGGTCAAAAAAACAAGATGGCAGCTGATATTGAGGTCTTTTTACAGTTTTTCACAACTGATTCTGTAGTATTTGCAGCATAGACATAATGACATATGAGTACACCCTTTGTTAAATAACTCAAGGACAACTACTTGCCAGTGGTGCTTGTGACTGTGACACTAAGACTTGTAGGCACAGGTATCACATCCAAGGGGCATATGACCCAGCTCATACTCAATCCAGTTCCCACTGAATTACTGCTACAGAAGAAGAATGTTACTTGGGATTGTATGCTAAGAACACCTTCCCAATAAAATTCTTTGAATTACAAGGCAGTGTTTAAATCAGAGTGAGGAAATTAATGTCAATGAGATGCAATTGATTCCAACTACCAAAGGAACAAATCAAAATCCATATTACCAAGCAAGTCCCTATTACCCCAGAAAGTAAAACTGGACAGAGAAGGGAAGAATGGTCAGACTTTGCATTCAATATAATTTCAGATCTCTGAGCCCCATGCCAAGATTCTGCCAAACCGTATGGCATCGAAGAGATGAGAGTTAGATAGAAAAAAGCATATGGCTAGGGTGGGAGGGGGTTGGGAAGGAATTGAACAAGAAACAGACTTGCTTTTCCAGAGGAGGTCTGCTTCAGCATCAGACTGTCGAGGCAAAAATATGTGGTTTGAAACAAACCCAAAAAAAAGAAAAATGTCCTTAGCATTGCCTTTTAACATCAGGAATTGAGTACTGCGGGTGGGTCATATCCAGACGACCCCTTGCACACATACATGGTGCAGACATGTCTATACATGCACACAGAGAGGATAATTCCCAGGAGTCCAGACCTTCTTGGGTGCTGTCAGAGGCATCTGGCAGAAGTAACTTGATTACTTGATTCAAGACCCACACTATATGTTTTGCAAGTATAATTTTTTATTATTTCTTTAGGGGTAAAAAAAAAAAAAGTATATACATCAAATTAAGTTTTAGCATATTTTTAGTGTTTTTGCCAACTGTTACATGGGGGAAGGGTGTCAGATTTGGTTCTTTAAATTTTGTGTAAAAAAAAAAGTGGTCATAAGTAACTTGAAAAGAGGAAAAAAAAATAGCTATCACAGAAAGTCAAAGGGCCGTTACTACTGGGAATTCTAGAGGGGATGAATGTGGAGCTCAGAGAGAACTGGGTCAACCATCCCATATCCAAGCAACAGTCAGTCTTTCCATATTTAGATGAGACTAGGCCATAAATCTAACAATAGACACTGTGTGCACAAAGGTATTCCTTGGTTCAATAAGGTATGTGATAGCAAGCTTGCCACCCTCGCTCAAAATTAATTAATCATTTTGGAGAGCTGACAATATGTCTGCTACTATGTTAAATTTCATAATTATGTTCATTTTAAATCCTCCTCATCACAACCATGAGGATGTGGGAATTATTATTCCCAACTTTCAAGTAAGGAAACTGGGGCTTGAAAAAGTTATGTAACCTTCTCAATGTCACAGTGTCCTGGCACATTAGGACCAGCCAGGGGATGGAGTGTTAGGGAAAGCAACATCAAGGCAGCAAACCAGCAAATGGAAGAGAGGAAGACTGGGCAGATCAACAGGAGGGACGTGTGACATCCTGCCCAATCTGGCCTCATTTTCACCTCACCCACCTGCAGGGCTGACTTCCTCCAGGGCACCTTGAAGACTCCAAAAAGCTTCTGACACCCAGCAAAGCTGATTCAGTATTCAAACACAGGTGGTGGCCATGGTGATGATGATGATGACTGATGATGAGTTGGATGATGACAGTAATGATAGATAAAGCAGTACCACTATTGAGTTTTTTCTATGTACTAGGCACTGTTAGGTACTTTAAGTCCTTTGCTTTATGTTATTCTTACTACAACCTTGTGAGGCAGAGATTAGCATTATCCTCTGTGCTACAGATGAAGAAATTGAAGCTCAGAGGTGAATGAGTTCCCCAAGGTAACGCAGCTAGTAGGTGGTAAAGCTGAAACTCAAACCAAGTCCTAGAGACTCCAAAGGCCACGCTTTGAACCAGTACCTTTGATGTCTTCTCCACAGCAATTGAGTCACAGGTCCAGTGTGGATCTAATATCCTACAGTGCCCCTAGGGAAGAATTTAACCTGAGTAATCCCTAAGATCCAAAGCAGATATGAAATACCCTGATCATGACTTTGTCATTTTTGCTATAAACACATTCAAAATATGTTTGTCTTTTTAATTTTGGTTATTTTCCTTGTTGGACAGAGTTTTTCATTTTATGGGCCCAAACTTGGAAACCTTTTCTTTTATGATTATTTTTCTGTGACTTCAATGCTTAGTAAGGTATTTTACTCTGGGGGAAAAAAAAAATGACAACTCTATTTTACTTCAGTTTGTTTTCTGACTGTATATCCTTTTAACTCTGGAATCCATCTGGAATTCATTTTGATGTATGGTAGTAATCAAATTTTAGATCCACTGGTCTAGTTAACACTATTTCTGACAAAGGCCTCCTTATCGTCTCTTCCTGCAATTACTATCAAAAGATAAGTAGTCATTCTTCTCCCAAAGTTTTTCAAATGCTTCTCCAGTTATTTGAATTCCTGCCAATATATCTATGAGACTCAATCTTCTTAAATTACTTATAGGTAATTCAACATTAGATTTATTAGCAAATAAATTTGACCAGACAGAGGACTAGCTAAGATGGTGACTTATAGCAGACATTTGAGGTTCCCACCTCCAAATTTCCATGAAAATGGCAAACAAACTTTAGTTAACATCCCATTAGTAGAGTATGGACTGACCAATTTGTAAACTGACCCTGGTGAAGACCATTAAAATTGGGATTACCCCTGAGCGTGTACAGCATTCAGCAGGCAGCTAATTAGTGCTAATTGCTGATATATGGAGGGCACGCAAGTGCTGAGACTTGGGGGTGGGATGCCCCCACAAGAGGAAACAGAGTAAAATCCCTAGATCTATGAAACAACACTGCAGATCAGAGGAACTCTAAAAGAAATGCTTTTATGAAACAGATTTACTCCAGGAAGCATAAAATTCACTTTTTTTTTTTTAATTGTGCTTTAAGTGAAAGTTTACAAATCAAGTCACTCTCACACAAAAACTTATATACACCTTGCTACGTACTCCCAGTTGCTCTCCCCCTAATGAGACAGCCCGCTCCCTCCCACCACTCTCTCTTTTCGTGTCCATTCCACCAGCTTCTAACACCCCTACCCTCTCATCTCCCCTCTAGACAGAAGATGCCAACAGTGTCAAGGGTCCACCTGATCCAGGAAGCTCACTCCTCACCAGCATCCCTCTCCATCCCATTGTCCAGTCCAATCCCTGTCCGAACAGTTATCTTTGGGAATGGCACCTGTCCAAGGCCAACAGAAGGTCTGGGCCCATGACCACCAGGGTCCTTCTAGTCTCAGTCAGACCACTGAGTCTGGTCTTTTTAAGAGAATTTGGGGTCTGCATCCTACTGCTCTCCTGCTCCCTCAGGGGTTCTCTGAGGAAATTCACTTTTTGTTTATAAAAAGGAAGGCCTTAGCCTAGAATAGACAGGACAGTGCAAGGCAGCAAGTGTTGGCTCTTTGGTTTAAACTCCTCTTTGGATGAGCCCATTTACTTAATTGTTGAGTGCACTGGATTCTGACTCTGTGATTCTATAGGACAGAGTAGAGCTTGCCCATAGGGTTTTCTACAGATTGACAGGTCTTTTCTCTAGCAGCTGAGCTTTTAACTGTTGTGTCTCCAGGGCTCCTTCATTTACATAGGGATTCAGAAAATTAGCAGCTCCCTTTCCCCACTTCAGGGTTCCTTCCAGGCAGTGATACAGATGTGGTGCAGGCCAGGTCAGCACCTCACAGAAGCCTCTCAGGAGTGCAGGTTGATCCTCTTGCATTGTGGTACACTGAGCAGAATCATCTCAGAAGGACCTCAGGGGTCCACTCTGGGTTGCTCATTGAGGCCTGGTTCCTTCTCCCAGCAGGAGGGCCTGCCCCCAAGCTCAGCTTCCAATGGGATAGAGGCTTTCACTCCTAGGGAGAAGGAACTCAAGTCTTCAGGTTCTGTGGTCTCATGGGCCTCAAGGTCTTCAAATGTTGTGCAGATCCATCTTCCTCTAAAAGGGATTCTGCCTCTCCCCCAAAATACTAATGTGGCTCTCGACATTTTTTTTCCTACCCATTACAGAGCCAAAAGAATCAGAATCAAAAAAGAAACAAAAGAAGAAAATCTTTCAAAGGCAAAAGTAAAAAAAAAAAAAAAAAAGATTAAAAAACAAAAACCCTGAATGGGCAGTTTGAAAGTGCTAAGATTCAGGCAAAATTACTGAGAAAAAAGATCAACATTTAGGGTAACTGAATAAATTTTTAGATTTTTAAGGATTAAAGAAAAAAAAATCTTACAAGTATCCTGAAAGAAAAAAAACAACAACAAATGTTCTATTAACGGACAAACTCAAACTAGCCACAGAATTCTCTTCAACAGTAATTAATAGAAAAAAACAGAGTAATGTCAACAAAATTTTAAGGAAAAAGAATTATATACATACTCATCCTGTCAAGCAGTCAGTCATGTCTGAGCAAAAAAAAAAAATCTTCAACTTACATGGCTCAGGAAGTAGGCACCCATAAACTGCACACTTTGCAAAAGAAATCCAAGAAAAGCTTTTCAGTTATACTTCCTTCCTGAGGAAAGAGATCCCAAGCAGATCTTTTCCACATACATGCTAGGGTTGGAACCATGTCTGTCAAGTACACAACCTTACCACTCAAGCTACAGCTAATGGCATCAAAAGCCAAACCAAACTCATTGCTGTCCATAGACCCCGTGTTTTACAGAATAGAACTGCTCCATAGCGTTTTCTTGGCCGTAATCTTTGTGGAAGCAGATCACCAGGCCATTCTTCCTTGAAGCCCCTGGGTGGGTTCAAACCACCAACTTTTAGGTTAGTAGCCAAAAGCAAACCACTTGCGCCATCTTATGGCACCAGGAAGCAGTCAAAAGGCAAAAAGCATGAAGGAGGCCAGCCACCTTTAAGATGCCTTGATGTAGCCATTACTCAACAGGCACATTCCGTAGAGGTGATGGCAAGTGTCATGGATTGAATTGTGTCCCCCCAAAATATCTGTCAACTTAGCTAGGACAAGATGCCCTTGTATGATTGTCTACCACTTTATCATCTGATGTGATTTCCCTGTGTTGTAAATCCTATCACTATGATGTAATAAAATGGATTAGCAGCAGTTACATTGATGAGATCTACAAGACTAGATTGTGTCTTAAGCCAATCTCTTTTCAGATATAAAAGAGAGAAGTAAGCAGAGAAACACAGGGACATCATACCACCAAGAAAACAGAGCCGGGAGCAGAGCACGTCCTTTGGACCTGAGGTTCCCGCGCTGAGATGCTCCCAGACCACGGGAAGACTGATTACAAGTACCTTCCTCCAGAGCCAACAGAGCCTTCCTCTGGAGCCGGCGCCCTGATTTTGGACTTCTAGCCTATTAGGCTGTGAGAGAATGAACTTCCCTTTGTTAAAGCCATCCACTTGTGGTATTTCTGTTAGAGCAGCACTAGATGACTAAGACAGCAAGTGACAGTCAGATCCACTACTTGAGGGTGGGTCAGTGCTCCTTCTAACATTAATAGGAACTCCAGACTGATACCACCAAGTATGATTTTGGCTGTTTTTGTATGAGACAGATCTTCTTAATAATGATAAGAAAGTTTTTAATTGAAAGGGTGTAATATTTTAAATATTTTACCAAACGCTTTTTCAGCATTTACTAAGGCAATAATGTAGGTTTTTTTTTTTTTTTAAGGGACTCACTATAACCCTCTGGATGTATTATTGTACTAAATTCCTAAGAGTAATCCTTCTCTTTATCGGATAAAACCAATTTGGTTGTGTTTATCATTTTCTGTTCTTTTTTTTTTTTTTTTTCAAGATTTTAAGACTCATAAGATTGGTGTCACAGTGGTTAAGAGCTTGGCTGCTAACCAAAAGATTGGCAGTTCGAATCCACCAGCCACTCTTTGGAAACCCTATGGGCCAGTTCTACTCTGTCCTGTAGGGTCACTGTAAGTCAGAATTGACTGCAACAAGGTTTTTTTTTCGCATGTTTAAGATTGGTGTATATATTTCCTCTTCATGCCATCTCTTTTGGGAACATTATATTATGCTACTTAAAAAAAAAAAAAATTTTTTTTTTTTTTTAGTTGGGTTTAATCCATCAGGTTCCATATTCTAGAACAGTCCAAATGGTGTGGAAATTTTCCAGTCTTTGTCAATTGGGGAAATTATCCACAAATTACCTTCAGTCTATAGTATTGTTTTTGTTTGTGTGTTGAGTTTTAGACAGGGCTTCCAGCTGGTTGGAGCCCTGGTGGCACAGTAGTTAAGAACTCAGCTGCTAATACACCAGCCACTCTGTCCTACAGGGTCACAATCAGTCGGGATCAAATCAACAGCAACGAGTTTGGTTTGGTTTGGTCCAACCTTTTCATTATGGTTCAAATCCCTGCTGAGAATTTGCATTTCCATCCCAGATTACTGAATCAGAATCTACATTTTAACACAAGATCCACAGGTGATTCTTATGTCTAACTTCCTCGGAACTTGTTAGAAATGCAAATTCTCAGCAGAAGGGGTCAAACCAGAACAAACCGGTTGGAAGCCCTGGTTTAGCCTCTCCTGTGAATGAGAGGAGTGAGTGTGAACTTTGCATCTGAAGGTGGAGCATGCTAACTAGGCAGGGCTGGATTACCCAATGAGCAAGGTATGCACGGGCTCAATTGTGCCTTCCCACCAATCTGCAGAAAACAATTTCACCCATCTGCCACCACATCAAAGATGTGGTCAAATCCATACGAATTGCTCACCACAGATTAGCAGGTAAACACAATTAAACCAGTGGGTACCTTGGTCAATGAAAGCTGGCGCATAGCATGCTTACTGGTTAATCCACCCCTGTAAACCTTTAGGGTCGCTACGAGTCAGAATCAACTTAACGGCAATGGTTTTTGGGTTTGATAAACTAGGCAGCAGCTCTGTAGGGTGCAACAATGGGGAGCAGGCAGGGCGCACCATCATGATGCCCACTGACCTCACTGCTTATATAAAAAAGGCTGTATTCTAGATTACAATTCTTCATCTTGTGGATCCTGCATACAGATTTCTCAGTTTCCTTAGAAAATATTCCTCTCTCTTAGACTTGGGTGCAAAAGACACCACTTTTCAAGGAGTCTGGAGAAGAAGGATAAGGAGAGAAGTTTGAAAAGCTAAAGGAGGTGGCCATTCTGTAGATAGTTTGTCCCGTATCTCTAGTTTGACCACTCCTCCCACTCCCATTCTGCATTTCTCCACATTGTTGACTTTTGGGAATTAGGGAGGTTCTCCCGCATTCCAGGGAAAACCTGCTCAAATCGCCACTGCTGCTTTCTCTAGGGCAGAACTGAGCCCTGGCCCTTTCAACTCTGACTTGTCCATCTACCCTCTGTATTCTAGAAAGTCTTCAAAATATTTGATCTTCTAAGGTGCCATACCCATTCTCACTTTTTAATGAATTCAATTATTTTAATACTTCTTTGCATTTAATTTTTACATGTACTCAAGGAAACCCTGGTGGCATAGCAGTTAAGTGTCGGCAGTTCAAATCCACCAAGCACTGCTTGGAAACTCTATGGGGCAGTTCTACTCTGTCCTGTAGGGTCGCTGTGAGTCAGAATCAATTCGATGGGAATAGGTTTAGTTTTCGTTTGTTTGTTTGTTTTGCATTAATTTTTACATTTACTCATGTTGATACTTTTAAGAATGCTTGTACTCAGTCTGCCGTCTTGAACTAAAAGCTAAGTAAAAAATTTTGTATAGTTCACGCGGGCGAAAGGCAGCTTAGAGTGTTAAGAATATACCTTTAAGGTACTTTCCATATTTTTTTTAAAGTAATATGTATTATTTCAGTAATGATAAAAGAATGTTTTTAAAGGGTGTTAGGAAAATATAGTTGTTAGAGCAGTGGTTTAAAACTATCCCATGAAGACCTGAGGTTCAGCAGAGGTGGTTCACAGATAAAAGGAGGAGGATGAGGGGACAAGTTCCCAGTGTCCTTCCTCTATTTCAGAAAGAGTATTGCTACTTTTATCTATTTTATATACTTGGGGTTTTGTATAAGGTTTCATCTAGAAAATGAGCACCGTAGCTTAAAAAACTGAAACACACTGTGTTAGAGAGAGGTTTCGCTTTCAGTTTATTCAGAGCTGCTCTGATTTACAAATAAGCTTTGTTGTTTATTTAATAGTCACTGAAGAGTTGGCTATGGTTTGGAATCGACTCGATGGCAACGGGTTGTGGTTTTTGAAAGAGCTGGCTGCTTTTAAGGATGAAATTTTATTCTAGTAATTCTTGTCTCTTGGAAAGTTTGCCCTCATTTATTGCATAACAGGTTCCTACTGCCACCTGGTGGCAACATGTGTCTATTGCAGGGGCAATTTCTAAATTCAACTGCTATCTGTTGAAGTTGCGAATACAACTCAAAAACGATGAAGATTGGTAGAGAAGGCTTTACAGCTACAAGGCACCTTTACACCCATTATTTCATTTGATCGTCTCACTAGGCCTATCTGGTGGGTATTCTTGTTCTCTCCCATTTTCATCAGAGGAAAAAGCAGCTCAAAATCTAAGTAATTTACCTTAGGTCATAGCCAGAAAATTATGGGACTGGGACACAATCCCAAACTTGAAACAGTTTTAAGAGAGTGATAGTATTATGACAATCTAAAATGGACTTCTATCCAGATATATACTCAGGGGGGAGGTACAGAATTGGTAGTTATCAGAATAAAGGTGGTGTTTGAAGTCATAAGTTGATCAAAATGCGGAGCCAGGGGAAATGGTATAACGGGAGTCCAATAAACAGACCAGTGTTATGAATTGGTAGTGGCAGGTAAGAAGGAAGTAAGTGTTTGGTTTGCCAGGAAACTCGCACTGTTGGCAGTCTGAAATGGTGATCTGAAAAATGGACATCTTTGTCTATTGCATGAAAATACTTCGTTAAACAAGGAGGAGGAAGAGGAAAAAAAAAAGGAGAAAATGAAGGATAAGGTGGTGTAATAACTGTACTGTACACAATCCAGATAACACCTAAAATTTGGGGCCCTGCTTGTTATGAGAAAAACAAATAAGGCAAGGGAAATAATAATACATGAATATTCACAGCCTATTTTCCTCATTACCCAACACTCTGAAAACCAAGCTTTCTTGCCTAGTCATCCAGTCATTCTCTAGACATTTTTTGTGAATAGCGGGGTAATCAACAAGAGAGCTAATACAAGAAGATGCAGAAGGTAACAGGATTTAAAATAGAAAAGGAGAGAATTAAGGGCAAAAGGAAAAGAATTTATATAGAAAAGGAGAAGAGGGCCAGAGATGCAGGCTTTATGAAATGGGTTTAGTACAGAATATTTTAGCATTTGGAGTGGGAGAAAAATAAGACTTTGGGATAGTTGCCTTGTATGGGAGATTGAGGGCTAGACAGATAATAATAATATAGATTGGAGCCCTGATGGCACAGTGGTTAAGTGTTCAGCTGCTAACCAAAAGGTCAGTAGTTCGAGCCCACCAACTGCTCTGTGGGAGAAAGATGTGGCAGTTGGCTTCCATAAACATCACAGCCTTGGAAATCCTATGGGGCAGCTCTCCTCCGTCCTGTAGAGTCGCTGTGAGTCAGAATCGACTTGACAGCGGTGGGGAGGGAAGAAAGGAGGGATGGAAGGATGGAGGGAGGGAGGGAGGGAGGGACTGAGGGAGGGATGGATGGAAGAAGGGAGGGATGGATGGACGGGTGGATGGGTGGGTAGATAGACCGACCAACAGACAGATAGGAAGGAAGGACAGATGGATGGATGGATGGATGGATGGATGGATGGATGGATGGATGGATGGATGGATGGATGGATGGATGGATGGATGGATGGATGGATGGATGGATGGATGGATGGATGGATGGATGGATGGATGGATGGATGGATGGATGGATGGATGGATGGATGGATGGAGAGAACTGGGCGCAGCCTAAGACAGAGGTCATCAGGTATAGATGAACAATCATAGAAGCAAGAGATTAGAGTATGAAGCAAGTCAGGAATTCGGGCAGACGACAAGTCCGGAAAGGGCTGCAGGTCAAAACTCCTGAGAAAAAGCCCCAGAGTGAACAGCAGTGTGGGTCTACCTAAGTGTCGTAAAGAACAGCTTGACTCTGTGGCAAAACTGTGTGATTCATGTTCTTCTTACCAAGACAGAGCTAGATTCTCAGCGTGGAGGGGCCCTGGCCAATGGATGCAGAGAGAAAGGTGCACATTGCACTGGGTAAAGGAGAGAAAGGAGAGGCTAGAAAATAATTCCGACAGACCTGGGCACACTAGAGTTAGCCAGAGTTAAAAGCCCAGCTCCACCATTTTCTAGCTGATCACCTTGGAAAATCCCTCTCCTTTCTGGGTTTCCACGCCTTCCTCTGGATAATGAGTTGATGTGGCTACGTGATCTCTAAGGGCTCTCCCCTCTGACCTCTGCATCAGTGCCTAAAATCATCATATTTGGATGCAGGCAAACCAGCTGTCTCCTTCCCCCAGAACAGGTGGGACTGAGAAGCAGGTCCTCTTTATTGCTGTGGCTGTTGCTAAGGGGAGTCCCACTGCCAACCCCGCCAGCAGCTCATCATCACCATGCCCTTCACCTGTCGTTTTGGCATCACCTTCAGCCACAGTCTCTTACATCGAAGCTCCAACCACACTGTATCCCTCAGATTTCCCCTTGCTCAGCTCTGGACCTTTTTCCCCTGCTTAATCCTCTGGCCACATAGAAGGGTACACACCAAAACCCTACTCATCCTTTATGATTCTCAACAGATTCTGTGACTGGAAGTTGTGGATTCCTCCCTTTCTAATGCTACCTTCTCTGGTTCATTTGAATCCTAGAACTTCAGAGCTGGATTAGATTATTATAATTAACTATCTGTCTTCTGTTTTAGATTGTAATCCTCGTGAGGGCTCATCAATATTAATCAAAGCTTATTAAATTATTTGTTAAAATTGTTAAACAAATGGATGTATTATGCTAATAAATCTAAACTCTTCTCACCATGTTCACTGCCACCATCTTCATCTATTACCTGAATTTTTGTAATAACCTTCAACTAGTCTCTTTATGGAGCCCTGGTGTCGTAGTGGTTAAGAGCTCGGCGGCTAACCAAAAGGTTGGCAGTTTGAATCCACCAGCTGCTCCTTGGAAACCCTATTGGGCAGTTCTACTCTGTCCTATAGGGTCACTATAGGGTCGCTATGAGTTGCAATTGACTCAACGGCAACAAGTTTGGTTTGGTTTTAGTCTGTATCTGCCTCCCCTTACATCTTTTCTATTTTTAAAACATAAGTCATGCTTATCACTCCTCTGCTTAGAGCTCTCCAGAGGAAAAGCCGAAGACTTTATAATGGCCTACAAAGGCCTATACAATCAAGTCCCTGTAAAGCTCTGATCTCATCTCCCCATCACCCTCTGCTTCACTTACTCCACTGGTTTCCTTGCATTCCACAAACATGCCCTGAGCATCAATCCTTCCAGGAGTTCGCCTCAGGTATCAGCATCACCCCCTCACAGCTTTGAAGCCTTTGCTCCCATGTCACTTTCTCACAGAGGATTTCCCTAACCATCATATTTAAAATTTGCAACATGTCCCTCCCCTGGAAATCCTAATCTTCTTTTCCTTCTTTATTTTTTCCGTAGTACTTATTACTTTATGACATAATTTAGTTGTTTTTTTAATTATTATTTTCTATCTCTCCCAATATAATTTAAGTTCCATGAGAGAAGGGTTTTGGATCTGCTTTGTTCACTGCTGTATCTTCAGTAGTTGAGGATAAATATTTGCTGAATGAAATCCCTGACTCCCAAGTAGTTCAATTCCAGCACAGCGTTACCATTCAAATAAAATAGTTCGGCAGTGGAAATAATTTGAACCTTTTTTATTATTATCATTTTATTATGCTCTAGGTGAAAGTTGGAAACCCTGGTGGCATAGTGATTAAAAGCTTGGCTCCTAACCAAAAAGGTCAGCAGTTGGACTCCACCAGGCACTCCTTGGAAATACTATGGGGCAATTCTACTCTGTCCTATAGGGTAGCTGAGTCGGAATGGACTCAACAGCAATGGGTTTGGTTTTTTTTTGGTTTAAGTCAAAGTTTACAAATTAGTTTCTCACTCAAAATTTTATACACAATTTGTTTTGTGACATTGGTTGCAATCCCCGCAATATGTCAGCACTCTCCCCCTTTCTCTTTCCACCCCAAGTTCCCCATGTCCATTTGTCCAGTTTTCCTGTCCCTGCCTTCTCGTCTTTGCTTTTGGGCAGGTGTTGCCCATTTGGTCTTGTATACTTGATTGAACTAAGAAGCACGTTCCTCACATGTTATTGTTTGTTTTATAGGCCTGTCTAACCTCTGATTGAAAGGTAGACTTCGAGGGGGGGTTTTAATCTTCTTAAAAATCTTCTTATGTGCTATTAAAGAACATTAAAGAAGATAACAAGCAAAACCCATGCAACCCTTCTTAAAACTTCCTTTCCATCCCTTCATAACTCTCGGATTCCAGCAGCTTCTCCCTCTAAAGACTTCACTTCCATGTCTCTCCCTGAAACCCCCCAGTACCCTATCTATGCAGGTACTTTTCTTTTCCTTCCCCATAGGCCATTCCATTCACATCCTCACCAGAACTCACTATCAGGACTTCTGCTTCTACCACAATCGAGCCACACTAGGACAGCCAGAGAGTCACCCTCACTCCTATGGAGGGAACTGGGCAGTCCTCTAAGAAGTGAGGTTCTCTCACTCTGCTTTCCCCAAGGGAAACATAATAAAGAATTTTTTGGTAATAATTTTGCCCGTTTGTTATAAATGCAACCTCAGAGAACAAACAGGCCAGGAGCCCAAATGTTTTTCCAAGGAGTCCTATCGTGTTTTTTACTTGAGATACTTATATCGTTATTGTTATCTATGATGATCAGCTAGGTAGAGTTAACTCTAAGCCCTGGTTTGAGAACCTTGACATTTCTCAGGTGGGAGACTGGAGCATTATGGGTCACTCTGGAAAGAAAACTGAGTCAAACCCTGACCACCAACCCCCATACCCAGGTGGCCAGCTCCTGGCAGGGAGGTCTGGCTGGCTAGAGAAGCAGGTTCCAGGGAGCAGCCAGGTTACAAAGTTTTCAGTTCCAGCGATCTGTTCAACTCACCTGGAGACCAAGACTCTGGAGTTAAGGAGAATAGGCAGTCATCTGGAGAACCACCTCAGAGCTCCTACCCTTTAGTCTAGGGGACCAGGGTGCAAGGATCAGAATTACCACCTGAGCCCTCACCAGAGGGGAAAAGGAAGAGTTACGACCAAGGGTGAACCAACCAAAAAAATAAATAAACCCACTGCCATCAAGTCAATTCCAACTCATAGCAACCCTATAGGACAGAGTAGAATTGCCCCATAGGGTTTCCAAAGAGCGGCTGGTGGATTCAAACTACCAACCTATTGGTTAGCAGCAGAACTCTTAACCACTGCACCACCAGGGCTCCCACGTACTCAGGAATTCCCCTGGGTGCAAGTCCTGCACAGCAAAGGAGACTCTGGGTGCAATGGTGGGGTCGATGGGTCACAATTGGGTCACTGGTCCCAGACCAGCCTGATGGTCTTGGCATTTAAGCATGTGAAGCACATACAGCGAAGTTGCTGATAAAATTCCTTCCTCAGTGGAAATTGGTACAAAATCTGAAGTCAAATGAAGCATTCAGGTAGGGGCATCAGAGAGCACAGAACAAGCAGAAAATTCACTTATTCATTCATTCAACAAGTATTTATGGAATGGCTACCATTGCCAGGCACTGCTCCTCTCGGAGCTGACATCCTAATCTGACAGACAAACACCTGTTTGGAAAAAGGCACTACGAGGGACAATTCCCAGTCACCACTCTCATTTGACTTCTCCATACCCACTTGCTCCACACCTATGGCGAACTTTCAAAAGAAAATTCAGGGATGTCCCCCCATCAGAAAAGTATAATCTGTTTGCACGAGATACATATATTTAACCCCAGAAAAACTTTTAAAATCCAGCCAAGATGATAGTGCCTTGAAAAAATAAAAGAATGTCCAGGGCTGATTTTATTATTTCCTAGAACCCTTGGCAGCCTACTCAGGATTCCAGGATTCCAAAGAGCACAATTTAAAATCCTTTGTCTTCAGTCAGGCTGACCTTCCAAAAAAGAGGTGGGCACACACTCCATCCCCCAGGCAGCAGTAGCAGTGAGATATATCAAAGTAGAGTGAACCAGGCTTCATTACAAGAGCTCTGAGGCCTGAAGTGGGCCTCCCGGAGGGTCCGTGTGGACTTGTAAATAGATGCAGTAAAACAGTAAATAATGAATTTGTGCAATCAGAGGAAAAAGCTCCGAAGCAGTTCTGGTGATTTTTAAATGGTGAAGCACCATTTAAAAAAAAGAGTGCCTGAGCGTGCATCTCACCCAGCAGATGTAATGGCTTCATATACATTCATGAGCTTTGGTCTCCCAACTCTTCCTCTTTTTCAATCACAATCATAAAAGACAAAAGAAAAGTCAGAGCCGGAGAGGAAGACAGATAAACTTTAAGGGTCTGAATTGCAAACACAACCTACAGTTTGTAAATTGCTTAGAGACCTTTGGAGGGGGAATCAAGGAAATGAAAAGTAGAACATACAGGAATACTGCCATTTATAGGAAAGTCTCTGCTCCGGGCATAAAATCTTGTCTGGAAAATGGTCGAGAGGCACAATACTGACTGAGGTTGAGATTGCTTTGTATAAAGGGCGTACCTTGTTCTTCACTCTGCATTCTCCCAGCTCCTGTGGCCATTGCCAAGGTCATTTATTTGTTGAAGCTCCAAGGCTCTGTGGCTTCAGTTATATTAAAAAATGGAAAAAAAAAGAAAAAGGGGGGTGGAAATCAGCTGGTTTTTTGGCCTTTGTTGCCCCCATCTCTCCCAGGTAGATCCTCTAAGGGTCCAACCTGCAGTCACGTCAGGGGATCTCAGAGCTCACACCCTGGAGTCAGACTTCCTGAGTTCAAACCCCAGTGCACCCACTTTTTGTGTAACTTGCAGTTCTTTCAGGAAGAATTTAAGGCATCTTCTACAGGCTTCTCCATGTTGTGCATGTATTGCTTTCTAATTTGTTTTTAGAAATAAACATACACACCTAGCAGATGTAATGGTACGCGTGCACATGCACACATAGACACATACACACAAGGTGAGGAAACTGGCTGCCAGTAACTTGACATCACGTTATGTTACATGCTGCGGCCGTGGCTCCTCAGAGGCAAATGCATATTGCTAACCTGAGCTGGAAGGAATGCAGCAGTGTGTTCAGACCAAAGGTGGTAGAGAGCAGAGCAGCCAACTCAGCTGAGTCACGAGGTGCCTCTGCCCCTTCCCTGTGAGTGAGACTGACCCTAGGCCTCAGCAAGCTGTTAGGGAGCCCCCCGGGCTGCCGGAGGAGCAGCTCTTCAGAAGGGATGTGAGATGAAGGTCGTAACCATTTGTGTTTAGCCCTGGCCTCGCACGGTTCTGCGAATCCTTGGCCCAGGGCCAGCTTGGATAATTGCATTTCACCTGCCCAAACTCTCCCGTGGTTGCCTGGAGAGTCAGATTCCTCCTTCATGGCTGCCGTGATCCAGAACATAAATACTCTCTCAAAGGCAGTGGTTACTTTCTGTGCCTGGCCAGCTGAGGTTCTGTTCCTTAAAAGAGAAATCCTATTCTAACAACACACTGGCATTCCTTCATTCCTTCAGCAAACATTTATTAAGCACCTTACTTAATAACTGCTCGTCACTGTCTGAGCGCTGGGGGTAGAGATAAATAACACATTTTTTTTTTTTTTTTTTTTTTTTGGCCCTGGAGAAGCTCACTGTCTAGTAAGAAAACCATCAATGTAAGTAATAAGTGCCTTTAAACTGTGCCAGATTAAGGGATGGGCTACAGGGGCAGCGGGAGCCCTGGTGGCACAGTGGTTAAAAGCTCGGCTACTAAACAAAATGTTGGCAGTAATCCACCCAGTCGCTCCCTGGAAACACTCTGGGGCAATTCTACACTGTCCTACAGGGTCACTATGAGTTGGAATCGACTCCAACGCAATGGGTTTTTTGGTATCCCAAGCTGTGCCAGTCAGGGAGTGGAAGCTGTCAGGATGCATCAATTGACAAGGGTCGGTATGCTCCACAGTCAGAATTAGTTGTCACCTCCAACAACAGTGATAACAACTCTAAACTTGTGCAGTACTTATTTCATTCCTTTGCATCTGGCAATTCTTTTTAATTAAAAATTCCCATGTTTTTTAAGGGTTATCATTTGATCCAATCGTTCTTTAATTGAGGGACTGCTTTGGTCATGCTTGTTTCACACCACTGAGAATTAAATTCTTCAAGACAAAAATTGTTCAGACATTAACAGCTGAGAATTATTTGATGAAATTAGGTCCCTAAATAGTTTGATTTCGGAAAATGCAAGTGCCCCTCTTGAAATACTTAAGTCCATAAAAGCAAATAATCTACAAAGTGTGGTATCAAATTTGTGGGTTGCTCGAAGAATTTCATTTGCTACTGGCGACAGTAACTAGTTGAGAAAGAAGTTTTAGTAAACTAAAACTTATAAAAACTTATCTGAGATTTAATATGACAAACAGGCTTGAATTCTCTTACAATCTTAGCGACTGAAAACAGTGTAGTCCAAAAAATAGATCTTAATGAAACAACTGAAATTTTTGCACTTAAATCAAGAAAAAAATTCATTTTTTCAGAAAAGTGTCTTTATAAGTTTCCAAATACGTAGTTACTTATACAATTACACGTTTTGGTATTTGACTGTTTTATATTTTTAACAAAAATTTGTCTTTTTTCTAAGTACCAGTTATAATCAGGGGTGGGCTGCCCATATATGTATATTCTGTGATCCACAGTAATGGTAATAACGACGTGATCACTAAACAAAATGTGATTTTTATATTTGATGTAGTCTGTATGCAACGTTTATTTCTTATTTTGTTACTTAGTTTTTTTTATTACATATCTTCCCCAATTTGTTATTTAAAATAAATGAATAAACTTTTTCTTCTGCTATCATATTAAAGGATGCTGTCAAGCCCTCTGCCCCAGAGCAGGAAAATACCTTCATCCAGCCTTGTCTTTAAAAATGGAGTATGGCTGGAAAATGGAAAAGTGATTCTAAATCTCCTTGGAAGAATCCAAGAGTCAGTGATGTTGGAGTTGAGCTGTTAAATAGAACCTCTATAAGCATAATGAAGGCCTTTTGAGGCTGTGGACAAATACATATGCAGATCAAGGGGGCATGAAAGAGCATGGCACTGACAGAATCAAAGGTAGAGTGGCAGGAAGAAAAGATAGAGTGGTATGAAAAAAGGGGTAGGAAGAAGGGAGGATGGAAAATCTCTGGTTAGGTCATGCGGCACCTGGAATTTCATGCTAAGGAATTTGCCTATAGCATTTGAAGGTTTTTAAGCAGTGGAACAACTGATCCATTGGTCCACTGGTGTTTTAGTAATGTCGCACGCACTGCCGCACTGTGCAGGCAAGAGTGGAGAAACTAAAGAAGCAAAAGCCAGAAAGATGCGACAGAGATATGACACTATCATCATAAACCCACTGAGAAGTACTGGAAACCTGAAGGAAGATGGAGGCAATGGGCAATGAGGAAAGAGAAGCGGACAGATGTAAGCTATTGAGGAAGTGGAATCCACAGGTTCTCAGTGCCTGGTCGGATGAAAAGTGAGGGAGGAGTGGAATTTAAGAGAGTGGGCAACTTGGTGGATGACAGGGACTATTAACCAAAATGCCACAGGACAGAGTGGGGGGAATGGCGGCTCAGGTGGAGATTCCAGAGGCAGTTGGAAATACATGTCTGGGCTCAGGAGCCTCTATCATTTCTCTGCAGTGACTGTAGGCTGCATTTTATCAACAAACTTATTTCTAGTGGCTCTAGGCCAGTGGTCTTCAAATATGAATCACCTAAAGGGTATGTTAGGAGACCTGGAAGCTCAATGGTTAAGCTCTCAGCTGCTAACTGAAAGTTGGCCATTTGAACCCATCCCATGGCTCAGCGGGAGAAAGACCTGGCAATCTGCTTCCAAGAAGATCACAGCCAAGAGAATCCTACAGGACAGTTTTACTCTGTCACTTGGGGTTGTTGAGTTGGAACTAACTTGATGGAACCAAATTCGCAATGGCACACAACAGCCAAGGGCAGGATAAAACAGATTGCTGGACCCTACCCACAGTTTCTGATTCAGTAGGTCTGGGGCATCCCCTAAGAATATGCATTTCTAACAACTTCTCCATGATGCTCTGGGTAGACCTGAACTTTACATTTCAGTTAGCTGCCGAGCACGTTAGCTGTTTGCACCACCCAAGGACTGCCAGTACCAGTGAAAACCATCAAAAATGCTTCCTTTTGCCGGCACAAATACCAAGGATTCAGGTCTAATTGCTAAGGGCAAGTGTTTTAATTTCGTGGTTCATTTCTTTCTCCTTTTTTTTCTTACTCAAATTGAGTTTTTTTTAAAAAAAAAAAAAAAACCTTAGCCTATAATCACAGGATGTTTTGAGGGTCTACTATATGCCAGGCATTGTGCAACGTATTTTACATACACTGTCTCATCTAGTTCTATTAATAATCCTATGGAAGTGAGTACTATTATAGTCCTCATTTCTCAGATGAGAAAACTGAGGCACTAAGTGGTTAAAATTAGCCCAAGGTCAAATTGCCAGTAAATGGAAGTCTTACTACAGAGTCTATACTCAAATACTACAATATATTGCCTCCTTTATCATTCCATGTTTTGCTCTATGAAATAGGCTTGTTTACTCCAAGACCAGAATTTTCCACGTTAACCTACAGTGATTTCCTAAATCTGCCAGCAAATAGCTGGCAACCACAATGGAGTGTAATAATAATCTTTCAGCTTCTTAATAACCCTTGTGCATTGAACAATCAAGAGAACAGAAGGGTCAAGTGGAAGGCAACGCCCTGTAGGCCTATGAACGTGGTTTAAGATTTTCTGTGATAACACCTAGGGGACAGATGGGCATTCTCGGCATATTAGAGTGTACGAGCCTCTCACAGCATCTGTTCCAACAACATCTCTAGACAGTACATGCAGTATCATCCTTAAAAACAATTTTCAGAAAGCCTTAAACAATTAAGATTTTTTTGGCCACCTCCAAAAAGCAAAGCAAATAAAGCAAGAAATTCATGTTCCAGCTTTCTAGATAGAACCTACTGATAGTTATTTAGCCCCAAGGTTACAGGTCTAAACTGTGAGACACAATGTGTCCTCTGAGATGAGAGAACATCAGAATTTTTTTACCTATGTCCCAGCATCATGTTAATGTAAATTCCCAACAGCTGGGAATGCTTGAGGAAGCCACAGGCACCAGGAACCCTGCTTCTAAGGAAATTAAGCTTTTCAAAGAGCATAAGTTGAGTGCCCTTCTGAAAAACGCAGTGGTAAAGAAAATTTCGGCAGGAGGACAAACCCCAAACGGTTCCAGAGCCAAGCCTGACCCAAACATTGCCAGACCCACCAGAAGAGTAAACCTAGAATTAAATCTAGCTAACACAGGCAAGGAGCCCTAGTGGCACAATGATTAAGAACTTGGCTGCTAATCAAAATGTCGGCAGTTTGAATCCACCAGGCACTCCTTGGAAACTCTATGGGGCAGTTCTACTCTGTCCTGTAGGGTCACTATGAGTCAGAATCTACTTCACAGCAACAGCTTTGGTTTGTTTTGGTTTATCACAGGCAAAGAATCCAAAACAAGCTCTCACAGATAAGCCTTCTCCCATCTCATCACTAGAGCCTGGACTTGAACCTGTCTTTGTGGTTTAGGGTCCAGCACTCATCCTATCTGATTCCTGGAGCTTCTTTTTCCCCAGGACCTGGATCCCTAGCATCCACCATCTCCATACCTACACCTGACTAGGTCTTACTCCAAACTGGGCAGAACAGTTCAAAACAGAATATCCCCTCCTGTCTGAATTACAGCAAAATCTTGGCTTTAGCTCCTGCTTCCCTGCGCCAGACAACCACATCAGTGATCCTTGGATACATATGCTGGGTCAGAGATTGCTGGTCCTCACCAAACCCATTTCCTCTTCTCTTGGGCTTGCAGTCTAGTCTCCCCTGCAGTTAGGTGCGGCAGTATGATTCATGTCTACCAAAGTAAAGTAAGAAGTGGTATTCCCATCCTGGCCCATAAAAACTCCTTGTGACCTGTTCCAAATGTAAAATGCAAAATGACAAAACTATTAGGAGAAAACCTAATGTGACCTTGGATTTGGTAATGAATTTTTAGATACGACACCAAAACCATGACCCAAGAAAAGTTGGAATTCATTATAATTTAAAACTGTTCCACAAAAGACATTGTTAAGAGAATGAAAAAATAAGCCACAGACTGAGAAAAACATATCTGATAACATCCCACATCCCATGTGTTACAGAGTAGGACTGCTCCACAGGGGTCTCTTGGCTGTAATCTTTATGGAAGATCACCAGGCCTTTTTACCATGACACCACAGGTTGGGTTCAAACTGTGAACCTTTAGCTCAGTAGTTGAGCACAAACCATTTGTGCCACCCATGGACCTGATGGCTGTACAACATATTGACCACATAGTGAATATACTAAAAACACTTTAAAATGGTGAATTTTATGTTATTTGAATTATAGCTCAATTTTAAAATGGCAAAATATAAAAAAGGAAAAGTACAAATACTGTAACAAATGATTAAAATTAATAAGTAAATTTAGTACACTGAAAGGGAAAAACATGCTTGGCATTTCTCAAGCTAAAGAACTGAAGAAAAAACTCAAGGCTCGAGTTGCAATATTGAAGGATTCTATGGGGAAAATATTAAATGACACAGGAAGCATCAAAAGAAAATGGAACGACAACACAGAGTCACTATACCAAAAAGAACTGGCCGACATTCAACCATTTCAGGAGGTAGCACAGAATCAGGAACTGATGGTACTGAACTAAGAGGTCCAAGCTGCACTTAAGGCATCAGTGAAAAACAAGGCTCCAAGAATTGACAGAATATCAATTGAGATGTTTCAATAAACAGCTACAGTGCTGAAGTGTTCACTCCTTTGTGTCAAGAAATTTGGAAGACAGCTACCTGACCAACCGACTAGAAGAGATCCATATTTATGCCTATTCCCAAGAAAAGTGATCCAAACGAATGTGGAAATTATCGAACAATATCATTAATATCACCCACAAGCAAAATTTTGAAGATCATTCAAAAGCAGCTGCAGCAGTGTATCAACGGGGAACTGCCAGAAGTTCAAGCTGGTTCAGAAGAGGACATGGAATCAGGGATATCATAGCTGATGTCAGATGAATCCTGGCTGGAAGCAGAGAATATGTGAAAGATGTTTACTTGTGTTTTATTGACTATGCAAAGGCATTCGGCTATGTGGATCATAACAAATTATGGGTAACATTGTGAAGAATGGGAATTCTAGAACACTTAATTGTGCTCATGAGGAACCTGTACATAGATCAAGAGACAGTCATTCAAATAGAATAAGGGGATACTGCATGGTTTAAAGTCAGGAAAGGTATACGTCAGGGTTGTATCCTTCCACCATACCTATTCAATCTGTATGCTGAGCAAATAATTTGAGAAGCTGGGCTATATGAAGAAGAAAACAGTAACAGGATTGGAGGAAGGCTCATTAACAACCTACATTATGCAGATGACACAACCGTGCTTGCTGAAAGTGAAGAGGACTTGAAGCACTTACTGATAAAGATCGAAAACCACTGCCTTCAGTATGGATTACACCTCAACATAAAGAAAACAAAAATCCTCACAACTGGACCAATGAGCAACATCACGATAAATGGAGAAAAGATTGAAGTTGTCAAAGATTTCATTTTACTTGCATCCACAATCAATACCCATGGAAAAAGCAGTCAAGAAATCAAGATGCATTGCATTGGACAAATCTGCTGCAGAAGACCTCCTTTAAGTGTTGAAAAGCAAAGACATCACGTTGAAGACTACGTGCGCTGACCCAAGTCATGGTGTTTTTAACTGCCTTATATGCATGTGAAAGATGGACAATGAATGAATAAGGAAGACCAAAGAAGAACTGATGCCTTTGAATCTACCACGGACTGCCAAAAGAATGAACAAATCTGTCTTGGAAGAAGTACAACCAGAATGTTCCTTAGAGGCAAGGGTGGCCAGACTATATGTCACACGCTTTGGACATACCATGAGGAATAAGTCCCTGGAGAAGGACATCATGCTTGGTAAAGTAGACAGTGAGCAAAAAAGAGGAAGACCCTCAATGAGATGGATTGACATAGTGGCTACAACAATGGGCTCGAGCTTAACAATTGTGAGGATTGTGCAAGACTGGGCAGTGCTGTACACAGGGTCGCTGTAAGTCAGAACCAACCTGACTGCACCTAACAACAAAACAACAGTGAAGTTGCTGATAAACATAAAAAATCAATTGTTATATATACATGCACAGAAAATGTGGCTTTTAAAACTATGCCATTTATATTAGCCTCAAAACCCATCAAACTCCAAGGAATAATATAACAAAATATGTGCAATATCTCTACAGAGAGAACTACAAAACAGAGGGATATAACATTTCATGGGTTGAAGATTTATTATTATTTAACAAGTATACCAATTCTCCCCAATTTTATCTACAGATTCAATGAAATCATAGTAAATATTCCAGCAAGTTATTTTTGTGGGAACTGACAAGATTAATTCCAAAATTTATATGGAAGAAAAGGGTCAAGAATAGATAAGTAAACTTTGAAGAAAAAGATCAAAGTGGGAAGATTTACTCTACTGTATATCAAGACTTCTTATACAGCTACAATAAAGACAAAGTGGCATAAGAACAGACAAATAGTTTAACAGGGTCCAGAAATTTCCATGCATATATAGACCCTTGATTTATGACAAAGGAGCACTTTTCAAAAAATTATGGTAGATCAACTGGATAACCACATAGAAAAAAAAATGTTTCTTAGGATAAGCTGAATGCTTCCTAACATGATAGCAAATAATAATGATAAATTCCAGGTAGATGATGGATTTTAGGATAAAAGATACAGTGTCTTAGTTATCTAGTGCTGCTATAACAGAAATAACACAAATGGATGACTTTAACAAACAGAAATTTGTTTTCTCACAGTTTAGGAGGCCAGAAGTCTGAATTCAGGGTACCAGCTCTAGAGGAAGGCTTTCTCTGTTGGCCGTGGAGGAAGGACCTTGTCTCTTCTGAGCTTCTGTTCCTCAGTGATCTTCATATGGCTGGAATCTCTCCTCCCCCATCTCTGCTTACTGGTTTGCTGTTTAATCTCTTTATATTTCAAGAGATTGATTCAAGATACACCCTACACTAATCTGGCCTCTTTAACATAGCAAACCCAACCCACTGCCAAATGGGATTATAAACACAGGCATAGAGGTTAGCATTTACAACACGTATGGGAGGGGGGGACATAGTTCAATCCATAACATACAGCAATACAGCTTTCAGAAGATAATACAGAAGAATATTTTCATGACCTTGGGATACGGAAAGACTTCTTAAATAAGATTTTAAAAATATTAATCATAAATGGAATGTTGCTAAACTATATTAAAATTAAGAACTTCTGTTCAAGGTATTTAACAATTAAGAGAGTGAAAATGCAAGCCAAGAAAGTGAAAGAATATCTTTTTGACACGTAAAATTGCCACAGGGCTTATATCCAGTGTGTATACACACATACACACCATATACATAAACAAAAGGACAATCCAACAACAAAAAAAAATGGACAAGAAACTGAAACACTCTACAAAATATAGAAATGGTCAATACATTTATTTAAAATGTGTTCAACTTTACTCGTCATCACAGAAATACAAATTTAAAAACACAACGGGATATACCTTCACCAAAATTACTAAATTTAAAAGACAGGTGATATCCAGTATTGGTAAAGATGTGGGGAACTGGAACTCTCATACATTATTGGTGGAAGTATAAATTAGGCTATTTTCGACCTTCATTTGCTGATGTGGCACGACTCAAAATGAGAAGAACAGCTGCAAACATCCATTAATAATCTGAACATAGAATGTACAAGGTATGAATCTAGGAAAATTGGAAGTCATCAAAAATGAAATACAATGCATAAAGATTGATATCTTAGACATTAATGAGCTGAAATGGATTGGTATTGGTCATTCTGAGCTGAGCAATAACATGGTCTACTATGCCAGGAATGACAAACTGAAGAAGAATGGCATAACATTCTTCCTCAAAGAACATGTCAAGATCTATCTTGAAGTACAGTGCTGTCAATGATAGGATAATATCTATACACCTACAAGGAAAACCAGTTAATACGACTATTATTCAAATTTATGCACCAATCACTTAAATGCCAAAGATGAATAAATTAAAGATTTTTACCAACTTCTACAGTCTGAAATTGATCAAACACGCAATCAAGATGTATTGATAATTACTGGTGACTGAAATGCAAAACTTGGAAACAAGGAAGGATCAGTAGTTGGAAAATACCACCTTGGCGATAGAAATGATGCCAGAGATTGCATGATAGAATTTTTCATAACCAACAACGTATTCAAAGAAAATACCTTTTTTTTTTTAACAACATAGAACAGTGGCTATACACATAGACCTCAGCAGACAGAATATACAGGAATCAAATCGACTACATCTGTGGAAAAAGACAATGGAGAAGCTAAGTATCATCAGTCAAAACAAGGCCAGGGACCAACTATGGAACAGACCATCAATTGCTCATATGCAAGTTCAAATCGAAGCTGAAGAAAATTAAATGAAGTCCATGACAGCCAAAGTATGACCTTGAGTATATACCACCTAAATTTACAGACCATCTAAAGAACAGATTTGACACACAGAACACTAATGACCAAAGACCAGAGAGGCTGTGGGATGACATCAAGGACATACATGAAGAAAGCAAAGAGTCATTAAAAAGACAGGAAAGAAAGAAAAGACCAAAATGGATGTCAGAAGAAACTCTGAAACTTGCTCTTGAATGCAGGGTAGCTAAAGCAAATGAAGAAATGATGAAGTAAAAGAACTGAATGGAAGATTTAAACGGGCAGCTCAAGAAAACAAAGTAAAGTATTATAATGAAACGTGCAATGACCTGGAGTTAGAAAACCAAAGGGGAAGAATACGCTCTGCATTTCTCAAGCTGAAAGAAATGAAGAAAAAATTCAAGCCCTGAGTTGCAATTTTGAAGGATTCTTTCAGCAAAATACGGAACAATGCAGGAATCATCAAAAGAAGACAAAGGAATATAGACTCACTGTACCAAAATGTATTGGCTGATGTTCAACTATTTCAGGAGGCAGCATATGATCAAGAACCAATGGTACTGAAGGAAGAAGTCCAAGCTGCACTGAAGGCACTGGCAAAAGACAAGGCTCTAGGGATTGATGCAATACCAGTCGAGATATTTCAACAAACAGACGCAGCGCTGGAAGTGCTCACTCATCTATGCCAAGAAATTTGGAAGACAGCGACCTGGCCAACCGACTGGAAGAGATCAGTATTTGTACCCATTCCAAAGAAAGGTGATCCAAAAGAACGAGGAAATTATTGAACAGTATCATTAATATCACAAGTATAATTTTGCTGAAGATAATGCAAAAACGATTGCAGCAGTACATCAACAAGGAACTGCCAGAAATTCAAGCCGGATTCAGAAGAGGATGTGGAACCAAGGATATCACTGCTGATGTCAGGTAGATCTTGGCTGCAAGTAGAGAATACCAGAAAGAGGTTTACCTCCATTTTGTTGGCTATGCAAAGGCATTCGACTGTGCAGATCATAACAAATTATGGATAACACTGAGAAGAATGGGAATTCCAGAACACTTAACTGTGCTCATGCATAATTATAAATATACCAAGAGGCAGTCACTCGAACCGAACAAGTGGATACTGGGTGGTTTCAAATCAGGAAAGGTGTGCCCTTCACCATACTTATTCAATTTGTATGCTGAGCAAATAATCTGAAAAACTGGATTATATGAAGAACACAGGATTGGAGGAAGATTAACCTGTGATATGCGGATGACACAACCTTGCTGAAAGCGAAGGGGACTTGAAGCACTTACTGTTGAAGATCAAAGACCAAAGCCCTGAGTATGGGTTACGCCTCAACATAAAGAAAACAAAAATCCTCACAACTGGACCAATAAGCAACATCATGAGAAACACAGAAAAGATTGAAGTTGTCAAGGATTTCATTTTACTTGGATTCACAATCAATGCCCACAGAAGCAGCAGTCAAGAAATAAACAATGTATTACATTGGGCAAATCTGCTGCAAAAGACCTTTTACACATGTTAAAAAGCAAAGATGTCAGCTTGAAGACTAAGGTGTGCCTGACCCAAGCTATGGTGTTTTCAATTGCCTCACATGCACGTGAAAGCTGGACAATGAACAAGGAAGACCGAAGAAAAATTGACACCTTTCAATTATGGTGTTGGCAAAGAGTATTATATATACCATGTACAAGGAACACCAAAGAAGAATTGATTCCTTTGAATTGCGGTGTTGACAAAGAATTGGAATTCAATATTTTTACCATTTTATTCTGATGTTGCTTATTGGTCCACTTGTGAGGTTTTTTGTTTTCTTTATGTTGAAGTGTAATCCATACTGAAGTGTGTGGTCTTTGATCTTCATCAGGAAGTGCTTCAAGTCCTCTTCATTTTCAGCAAGCAAGGTTGTGTCATCTGCATATCACAGGTTGTTAATGAGCCTTCCTCCAATCCTAGTACCTCATTTTTCTTCATACAGTTCAGCTTCTGTGGTTATTTGTTCAGCATACAGGTTGAATAAGTATGGTGAAAGGGTACAAACCTGACACACACCTTTGCTGATTTTAAACCACACAGTATTCCTTTGTTCCGTTCAAATGACTGCCTGTTGATCTATGCCCAGGTTCCTCATGAGCCAATTGTTCTGGAATTCCTATTCTTTGCAATGTTATTCATAATTTGTTATGACCTACACAGTCGAATGCCTTTAGTAGTCAATAAATACACATAAACATCTGTCTGGTGTTCTGTGTTTTCAGCCAAGATCCATCTGACATCAACAGTGATATCCCTCATTTCACAATCTCTTTCTAATCCAGCTTGAATTTCTGGCAGTTCCCTGTCTATGTATTGCTGCAACCATTTTTTAATTATCTTTAGCAAAATTTTACTTACATGTGGTATTAATGATATTGTTTGATAATTTCTGCATTCTGTTGGATCACCTTTGGAATAGACACAAATATGTATCTCTTCCAGTCGGTTGGCTAGGTAGCTGTCTTCCAAATTTCTTAACATAGACAAGCGAGTGCTTCCAACGTTACATCCTTTTGTTGAAACATCTCAATTGGTATCCCGTCAATTCTGGAGCCTTGTTTTTCACCAATGCTTTCAGTGGATTTGGACTTCTTCCTTCAGTACCATTGCTACCTCCTGAAATGGTTGAACATTGATAAAATTTTTTTGGTATAGTGATTCTGTGTATTCCTTCCATCTTCTTTTGATGTTTCCTGCATTGTCCAATATTTTGGCAGTAGAACCTTCAAAACTGCAACTCCAGGCTTGAATTTTTTCTTCAGTTCTTTCAGCTTGTGAAATGCCAAGTGTGTTCTTCCTTTTGGATTTCTAACCCCAGGTCTTTGCACATTTCATTATAATACTTTACTTTGTCTTCTTGAGCTACTCTTTGAAATCTTCTGTTGATCTCTTTTACATGATCTTTTCTTCCATTCACTTTAGCTACTCTATGTTCAAGAGCAAGTTTTAGAGTCTCTTTTGACGTTCATTTTGGCCTTTTCTTTCTTTTTTAATGGATTTCTGCTTTCTGCATGTTTGATGTCATCCCACAACTCGCCTGGTCTTTGATCATTTGTGTTCTATGCATCAAATCTATTCTTGAGATGGTCTCTAAATTTAGGTGAGGTACACTGATGGTCGTTTTGGCTCTCCTGGATTTGTTCTAATTTTCTTCAATTCCAGCTTGAACTTGCATATGAGCAAATGTTGGTCTGTTGCATAGTCTGCCCCTGGCCTGGTTCTGACTGATGAGATCAAGCTTCTCCGTTGTGTCTTTCCACGGACATAGTCAATTCTATTCCTGTGTATTCCATCCAGTGAGGTCCACGTGTACGGTCCCCATTTATGTTTTTGAAGAAAGGTATTTGCAATGAATAAGTCGTTAGTTTTGCAAAATCCTAACATTTGATCTCTGATGTCATCTCTCTAACCAAGGCCGTATTTTCCAACTATTGATCCTTTTTCTTTGTTTTTAGCTTTCACATTCCAATCACCCATAATTATCAGTGCATCTTGATTGCATGTTTGTTCAATTTCAGTTTGCGGAAGTTAGTAAACACGTTCACTTTCTTCATCTTTTTTTACTGAACTTTAGATAAGGGTTTATAGAACAAACTAATTTCTCATCAAACAGTTAGTACACACATTGTTGTATGACATTGATTAACAACCCCATGACATGTCAACACTCTCCCTTCTCAACCCTGGGTTCCCTATTACCAGCTTTGCTGTTCCCTCCTACCTTCCAGTCCCACCCCAGGGCTGGTGTGCCCCTTTAGTCTTATTTTGTTCCAGGGGCCTGCTCAATCTTTGGCTGAAGGGTGAATCTCAGGAGTGACCTCATTACTGAGCTGAAAGGGTGTCTGGGGGACATAGTCTCAGGGTTTCTCCAGTCTCTGTTAGGCCTGCAAGTCTAGTCTTTCTTTTTGAGTTAGAGTTTTGTTCTACATTTTTCTCCAGCTCTGTCCAGGACCCCTATTGTGACCCGTCTGAGCAGTCAGTGGTGGTAGCCCGGCACCATCCAGTTGTACTGGACTCAGTCTGATGGAGGCCATGGTAGATGAGGTCCATTAGTCCTTTAGACTAATCTTTCCTTTGTATTTTTAGTTTTTTTCATTCTTCTTTGCTCCTGAAGGGGTGAGACCAGTGGAGTATTCTAGATGGCTGCTCACACACTTTTAAGACCCTAGATGCTACTCATCAAAGTAGAATGCAGAACGTTTTCTTTATAAACTATATTATGCCAATTGAGCTAGATTTAGATATTCCCTGAGACCATGGTCCCCACAGCCCTCAGCCCAGCAATTCAGTCCCTCCTGGAGTTTGGATGTGTTTATGGAGCTACCACGGCCCTGCCTTAAACAGGCTGTGCTGGCTTCCCCAGTATTGTGTACTGTGTTACCCTTCACCAAAGTTACTGCTTTCCTATTGTCTATTAGGTTTTTTTTCCAACCCCACCCCTCCCCTCCCTTGTAACCATCAAAGATTGTTTCTTTTTCTACATGAACATTTGAGTTTTTACAGTAGTCGTCTCATACAATATTTGTCCTTTTGTGATTGACTTATTTTACTCAGCATAACACCGTCCAGATGCATCCATATAACATGTGATGATTCACAGATTCATCTTGTTCTTTAGTGTTGTATAATACTCCATCATGTGTGTACCAGTTTGTTTATCCATTCATCTGTTGATGGTCATCTAGGTTGTTTCCATATTTTTGTTATTGTGAATAATGCTGCAGTGAATAAAGGTGTACATATATCTATTTGTGTGAAACGACTCTTATTTCTCTAGGATATATTCCTAGGAGTGGGATTGCTGGGTCATATGGTATTTGTATTTCTAACTTTCTAAGGAAGCTCCACGTCATTTTCCGAAATCGTTGTATCATCTTGCATTCTCACCAGCAGTGCATAAGAGTTCTCGTCTCCCCACAGCCTCTCCAACATTTGTTCTGTCTTTTTTTTTTTTTATTTGTGCCAGCAATACCAGGGTGAGATGGTATCTCATTGTGGTTTTGATTTGCATTTCTCTAATAGCTTGCAATTGTGAGCATTTACTCATGTGCCTGTTGTCCACTTGATTGTCTTCTTTGGTGAAGTGTCTGTTCCTTTCCTTTGCCCATTTTTCAATTGGATTATTTGTCTTTTTGTTGTAGAGATGTTGGATTTTCTTGTAGATTTCAGACATTAGACTTTTGTGTGTTTTGTAATAGCCAATTTTTTTTCCCAGCCTGTAGGTTCTCTTTTTATTCTTTTGGTGAAGTCTTTTTTTTTTTTTTTTTTTATAACTTTTATTAAGCTTCAAGTGAACGTTTACAAATCCAATCAGTCTGTCACATATAAGTTTACATACATCTCACTCCCTACTCCCACTTGCTCTCCCCCTCTTGAGTCAGCCCTTTCAGTCTCTCCTTTCTTGACAATTTTGCCGGCTTCCCTCTCTCGCTATCCTCCCATCCCCCCTCCAGACAAGAGTTGCCAACACACTCTCAAGTGTCCACCTGATATAATTAGTTCACTCTTCATCAGCATCTCTCTCCCCCCCGCTGACCAGTCCCTTTCATGTCTGATGAGTTGTCTTCGGGGATGGTTCCTGTCCTGTGCCAACAGAAGGTCTGGGGACCATGGCCGCCGGGATTCCTCTAGTCTCAGTCAGACCATTAAGTTTAGTCTTTTTATGAGAATTTGGGGTCTGTATCCCACTGATCTCCTGCTCCCTCAGGGGTCCTCTGCTGTGCTCCCTGTCAGGGCAGTCATCGATTGTGGCTGGGCACCAACTAGTTCTTCTGGTATCAGGATGATGTAGGTCTCTGGTTCATGTGGCCCTTTCTGTCTCTTGGGCTCTTAGTTGTCGTGTGGCCTTGGTGTTCTTCATTCTCCTTTGATCCAGGTGGGTTGAGACCAACTGAGGCATCTTAGATGGCCGCTTGTTAGCATTTAAGACCCCAGACGCCACATTTCAAAGTGGGATGCAGAATGATTTCATAATAGAATTATTTTGCCAATTGACTTAGAAGTCCCCGCAAACCATGTTCCCCAGACCCCAGCGCTTGCTCCGCTGACCTCTGAAGCATTCATTTTATCCCGGAAACTTCTTTGCTTTTGGTCCAGTCCAATTGAGCTGACCTTCCCTGTATTGAGTGTTGTCTTTCCCTTCACCTAAAGCAGTTCTTATCTACTGATTAATCAATAAAAAACCCTCTCCCACCCTCCCTCCTTCCCCCCCTCGTAACCACAAAAGTATGTGTTCTTCTCAGGTTTACTATTTCTCAAGATCTTATAATAGTGATCTTACACAATATTTGTCCTTTTGCCTCTGACTAATTTCTCTCAGCATAATGCCTTCCAGGTACCTCCATGTTATGAAATGTTTCACAGATTCGTCACTGTTCTTTATCGATGCCTAGTATTCCATTGTGTGAATATACCACAATTTATTTACCCATTCATCCGTTGATGGACACCTTGGTTGCTTCCAACTTTTTGCTATTGTATACAGAGCTGCAATAAACATGGGTGTGCATATATCTGTTTGTATGAAGGCTCTTGTATCTCTAGGGTATATTCCCAGGAGTGGGATTTCTGAGTTGTATGGTAGTTCTACTTCTAACTGTTTAAGATAACGCCAGATGGATTTCCAAAGTGGTTGTACCATTTTACATTCCCACCAGCAGTGTATGAGAGTTCCAATCTCTCCGCAGCCTCTCAAACATTTATTATTTTGTGTTTTTTGGATTAATGCCAGCCTTGCTGGTGTGAGATGGAATCTCATCGTAGTTTTAATTTGCATTTCTCTAATGGCTAATGATCGAGAGCATTTTCTCATGTATCTTTTGGCTGCCTGAATATCTTCCTTAGTGAAATGTGTGCTCATATCCTTTGCCCACTTCTTGATTGGGTTGTTTGTCTTTTTGTGGTTGAGTTTTGACAGAATCATGTAGATTTTAGAGATCAGGCGCTGGTCGGAGATGTCATAGCTGAAAATTCTTTCCCAATCTGTAGGTGGTCTTTTTACTCTTTTGGAGAAGTCTTTAGATGAGCATAGGTGTTTGATTTTTAGGAGCTCCCAGTTATCGGGTTTCTCTTCATCATTTTTGGTAATGTTTTGTATTCTGTTTATGCTTTGTATTAGGGCTCCTAGGGTTCTCCCAATTTTTTCTTCCATGATCTTTATCGTTTTAGTCTTTATGTTTAGGTCTTTGATCCACTTGGAGTTAGTTTTTGTGCATGGTGTGAGGTATGGGTCCTGTTTCATTTTTTTGCAAATGGATATCCAGTTATGCCAGCACCATTTGTTAAAAAGGCTATCTTTCCCCCAATTAATTGACACTGGTCCTTTGTCAAATATCAGCTGCTCATACGTAGATGGATCTATGTCTGGGTTCTCAATTCTGTTCCATTGGTCTATGTGCCTGTTGTTGTACCAGTACCAGGCTGTTTTGACTACTGTGGCTGTATAATAGGTTCTGAAGTCAGGTAAAGTGAGGCCTCCCACTTTCTTCTTCTTTTTCAGTAGTGCTTTGCTTATCCGGGGCTTCTTTCCCTTCCATATGAAATTGGTGATTTGTTTCTCTATCCCCTTAAAATATGACATTGGAATTTGGATCGGAAGTGCGTTAAATGTATAGATGGCTTTTGGTAGAATAGACATTTTTACTATGTTAAGTCTTCCTATCCATGAGCAAGGTATGTTTTTCCACTTAAGTATGTCCTCTTGAATTTCTTGTAGTAGAGCTTTGTAGTTTTCTTTGTATAGGTCTTTTACATCCTTGGTAAGATTTATTCCTAAGTATCTTATCTTCTTGGGGGCTACTGTGAATGGTATTGATTTGGTGATTTCCTCTTCGGTGTTCTTTTTGTTGATGTAGAGGAATCCAAGTGATTTTTGTATGTTTATTTTATAACCTGAGACTCTGCCAAACTCTTCTATTAGTTTCAGTAGTTTTCTGGAGGATTCCTTAGGGTTTTCTGTGTATATAATCATGTCATCTGCAAATAGTGATAACTTTACTTCTTCCTTGCCAATCCGGATACCTTTTATTTCTTTGTCTAGCCTAATTGCCCTGGCTGGGACTTCCAGCACGATGTTGAATAAGAGTGGTGATAAAGGGCATCCTTGTCTGGTTCCCGTTCTCAAGGGAAATGCTTTCAGGTTCTCTCCATTTAGAGTGATATTGGCCATTGGCTTTGCATACATGCCCTTTATTATGTTGAGGAATTTTCCTTCAATTCCTATTTTGGTGAGAGTTTTTATCATGAATGGGTGTTGGACTTTGTCAAATGCCTTTTCTGCATCAATTGATAAGATCATGTGGTTTTTGTCTTTTGTTTTATTTATGTGATGGATTACATTAACGGTTTTTCTGATATTAAACCAGCCTTGCATACCTGGTATAAATCCCACTTGATCAGGGTGAATTATTTTTTTGATGTGTTGTTGGATTCTATTGGCTAGAATTTTGTTGAGGATTTTTGCATCAATGTTCATGAGGGATATAGGTCTATAATTTTCTTTTTTTGTAATGTCTTTACCTGGTTTTGGTATCAGGGAGATGGTGGCTTCATAGAATGAGTTGGGTAGTATTCCGTCATTTTCTATGCTTTGGAATACCTTCAGAAGTAGTGGTGTTAACTCTTCTCTGAAAGTTTGGTAGAACTCTGCAGTGAAGCCGTCCGGGCCAGGGCTTTTTTTTTTGTTGGAAGTTTTTTGATTACCGTTTCAATCTCTTTTTTTGTTATGGGTGTATTCAGTTGTTCTACTTCTGAATGTGTTAGTTTAGGTATGTAGTGTTTTTCCAGGAATTCATCCATTTCTTCTAGGTTTGCAAATTTGTTAGAGTACAATTTTTCATAATAATCTGAAATGATTCTTTTAATTTTATTTGGTTCTGTTGTGATGTGGTCCTTCTCGTTTCTTATTCGGGTTATTTGTTTCCTTTCCTGTATTTCTTTAGTCAGTCTAGCCAATGGTTTATCAATTTTGTTAATTTTTTCAAAGAACCAGCTTTTGGCTTTGTTAATTCTTTCAATTGTTTTTCTGTTCTCTAATTCATTTAGTTCAGCTCTAATTTTTATTATTTGTTTTCTTCTGGTGCCTGATGGACTCTTTGGTTGCTCAGTTTCTATTTGTTCAAGTTGTAGGGACAGTTCTCTGATTTTGGCTCTTTCTTCGTTTTGTATGTGTGCATTTATTGATATAAATTGGCCTCTGAGCACTGCTTTTGCTGTGTCCCAGAGGTTTTGATAGGAAGTATTTTCATTCTCGTTGCTTTCTATGAATTTCCTTATTCCCTCCTTGATGTCTTCTATAACCCAGTCTTTTTTCAGGAGGGTATTGTTCATTTTCCAAGGATTTGATTTCTTTTCCCTAGTTTTTCTGTTATTGATCTCTAGTTTTATTGCCTTGTGGTCGGAGAAGATGCTTTGTAATATTTCGATGTTTTGGACTCTGCAAAGGTTTGTTTTATGACCTAATATGTGGTCTATTCTAGAGAACGTTCCATGTGCGCTAGAAAAAAAGTATATTTTGCAGCAGTTGGGTGGAGAGTTCTGTATAAGTCAATGAGGTCAAGTTGGTTGATTGTTGTAATTAGATCTTCCGTGTCTCTATTGAGCTTCTTACTGGATGTCCTGTCCTTCTCCGAAAGTGGTGTGTTGAAGTCTCCTACTATAATTGTGGAGGTATCTATCTCACTTTTCAATTCTGTTAAAATTTGATTTATGTATCTTGCAGCCCTGTCATTGGGTGCATAAATATTTAATATGGTTATGTCTTCCTGATCAATTGTCCCTTTTATCATTATATAGTGTCCTTCTTTATCCTTTGTGGTGGATTTAAGTCTAAAGTCTATTTTGTCAGAAATTAATATTGCTACTCCTCTTCTTTTTTGCTTCTTGTTTGCTTGATATACTTTTTTTCCATCCTTTGAGTTTTAGTTTGTTTGTGTCTCTAAGTCTAAGGTGTGTCTCTTGTAGGCAGCATATAGATGGATCATGTTTCTTTATCCAGTCTGTGACTCTCTGTCTCTTTATCGGTGCATTTAGTCCATTTACATTCAGGGTAATTATAGATAAATAAGTTTTTAGTGCTGTCATTTTGATGCCTTTTTATGTGTGTTGTTGACAATTTCATTTTTCCACATACTTTTTTGTGCTGAGGCGTTTTTCTTAGTAAATTGTGAGATCCTCATTTTCATAGTGTTTGACTCTATGCTAGTTGAGTCGTTACGTTTTTCTTGGCTTTTATCTTGAGTTATAGAGTTGTTATACCTTTTTGTGGTTACCTTATTATTTACCCCTATTTTTCTAACTAAAAACCTAACTTGTATTGTTCTATATTGCCTTGTATCACTCTCCATATGGCAGTTCAATGCCTCCTGTATTTAGTCCCTCTTTTTGATTATTGTGATCTTTTACCTATTGAGTTCCATGATTCCCTGTTATGTGTATTTTTTTTTTAATTAATCTTAATTTGTTTGTTTTTGTGATTTCCCTATTTGAGTTGATATCAGGACGTTCTGTTTTGTGACCTTGTGTTGTGTTGATATCTGATATTATTGGTTCTCTGACCAAACAATATCCTTCAGTATTTCTTGTAGCTTTGGTTTGGTTTTCGCAAATTCTCTAAACTTGTGTTTGTCTGTAAATATCTTAATTTCGCCTTCATATTTCAGAGAGAGTTTTGCTGGATATATGATCCTTGGCTGGCAGTTTTTCTCCTTCAGTGTTCTGTATATGTCGTCCCATTCCCTTCTTGCCTGCATGGTTTCTGCTGAGTAGTCTGAACTTATTCTTATTGATTCTCCCTTGAAGGAAACCTTTCTTTTCTCCCTGGCTGCTTTTAAAATTTTCTGTTTATCTTTGATTTTGGTGAGTTTGATGATAATATGTCTTGGTGTTTTTCTTTTTGGATCAATCTTAAATGGGGTTCGATGAGCATCTTGGATAGATATCCTTTCGTCTTTCAGGATGTCAGGAATGTTTTCTGTCAGGAGTTCTTCAACTATTCTCTCTGTGTTTTCTGTTATCCCTCCCTGTTCTGGGACTCCAATCACCCGCAGGTTATCCTTCTTGATAGAGTCCCACATAATTCTTAGGGTTTCTTCATTTTTTTTAATTCTTTTATCTGATTTTTTTTCAGCTATGTTGGTATTGATTCCCTGGTCCTCCAGATGTCCCAGTCTGCATTCTAATTGCTCGAGTCTGCTCCTCTGACTTCCTATTGTGTTGTCTAATTCTGTAATTTTATTGTTAATCTTTTGGATTTCTACATGTTGTCTCTCTATGGATTCTTGCAACTTATTAATTTTTCCACTATGTTCTTGAATAATCTTTTTGAGTTCTTCAACAGTTTTATCGGTGTGTTCCTTGGCTTTTTCTGCAGTTATCCTAATTTCATTTGTGATATCTTTAAGCATTCTGTAAATTAGTTTTTTATATTCTGTATCTGATAATTCCAGGATTGTATCTTCATTTGGGAAAGATTTTGATTCTTTTGTTTGGGGGGTTGGAGAAGCTGTCATGGTCTGCTTCTTTAAGTGGTTTGATATGGATTATTGTCTCCGAGCCATCACTGGGAAACTAGTTTTTCCAGGAAAATCCGCTAAAAAAAAATGCAGTCAGATCCCTATCAGAGTTCTCCCTCTGGCTCAGGCTATTCGGATGTTAATGAAGCCGCCTGGGGAGGGTGGGGGAGGGAACAGAGAGATAGGAGAGTAGCACCTCAGAATATAGCCAGAGTTGCTTGTCTTGCTTGGAATAACTATTATATCTGAGATTCCCGCGGGCGCGTCGCCTATGTGTGCTGGCTGTGTGGAGATTGCTCCTGGGGGGTCTGGCCCGCTGGAGTCACGGTCAGATCCTCCGCTTCCAGCCACACGCCCAGCGTCAAGGCTCCCCTACTGGGACGGTGCACTCTCGACTCCAAAATCAGTCGCTGCCTCCCGGGGACTTCTCGTCCCTCCAGCCACATGGCCGTGCCGCCCCCACGAACCAGGTGGGCCGCCTCCCGGGGTTAGTTCAGATGGGTGGAGCAGCTCCCCGTGCTTGTGCCGTGACCGAGTGTCCCGGCTGGGGACACTGATCTCCCCGCTCCAATACCAGTCGCGGCCTCCCGGGGACTTCTCCTATCGGCTGCATCCCACGCCGCCCGCGTGACCCGGCTGGGCCCCTTCCCGGGGTTAGTTCAGGGGGGTGGAGCAGTTCTCCGTGTTTATGCCGTACCTGCGTCCAGTCCAAATCCCGGCGGGACGGTTGCCCGGCTGGGACACTGCTCTTCCTGCTCCGAGACCAGTCACTGCCTCCCAGGGAATTCTCCTACCGGCTGCGTCCCACGCCGCCCACGGAACCGGCTGGTCCCCCTCCCGGGGTTAGTTCATGGGGGTGGAGCAGCTCTCTGTGCTCGTGCCGTACCTGACTGGTGCACTGGCTCCAGGCTCTGGAAACAATCGCTGCTTCCCCGTATTAGTTCGTTCTCCGTCTCTAAATCTGTGTTTGTTGTTCAGGGTTCGTAGATTGTTATGTATGTGATCGATTCACTTGTTTTTCCGTGTCTTTGTTGTTAAGAGGGATCCGAGGTAGCGTCTGCCTAGTCCGCCATCTTGGCTCCACCCTCTGGTGAAGTCTTTTGATGAGCATAAGTGTTTAATTTTTAGAAGATTCCAGTTATTTAGCTTACCTTCTGGGGTTTGTGTGTTGTTGATTGTGGTTTGTATCCTGTTAATGCCGTGTCTTAGAGCCTCTAGCATTGATCCTATTTTTTCTTCTATGAATTTTATAGTTTATGGCTTTATGTTTAGGTCTTTGATCCATTTGGGGTTAGTTTTTGTATATGGTATGAGGTATGGGTCCTGTTTCATTTTTTTGCAGATGGACATCCAGTTTTGCCAGCACTGTTTGTTAAGAAAACTGTCTTTTCCCCATTTCATGAACTTTGGGCCCTTGTCTAAGATCAGGTGACCACAGGTGGATTGATTTACATCTAGAGTCTCCATTTGTCAATGTATCTTTCGTTGGACCAGGCCATTTTGACTATCGTAGCTGTATAGTAGGTTCTGAGATCAGGTAGTGTGAGTCTTCCTACTTTATTCTTCTTCAGTAGTGCTTTACTTATACGGGGGCCTCTTTCATTTCCATATAAAGTTAGTGATAAGTTTTTCCATCTCTTTAAAGAATGTTGTTGGCATTTGGATTAGAATTGCATTGTATTTGTAAGTTGCTTTGGATAGAATTGTCATTTTCACAATGTTGGGCCTACCTATCCATAAGTGTGGTATGTTTTTCCATTTATGTTTTGGTTTCTTGCAGTAGTATTGTAGTTTTTTTTGTATAGGTCTTTTACATCCCTGGTTAGATTTATTCCCAAGTATTTTATTTTTTTAGGGGCTATTATAAATGGTATTGTTTTCCTGATTTCCTTTTCATAGTTCTCTTTATTGGTGTATAGGAATCCAACTGATTTTTGTATGTTTATCTTGTATCCTGGTACTCTGCTGAATCTTTCTATTAGTCCCAGTAGTTTTCTCGTGGAGTCTTTTGGATTTTCATAGTATCATGTCATTTGCAAATGGGGACAGTTTAACTTCTTCATTACCAATTTGGATTGCTTTTATTTGTTTCTTGCCTTATTGCTCTAGCTAAGACTTCCAACACAATGTTACATAGGAGTGGTGATAAAGGACATCTTCGTTCCTGTTCTCAAGGGGAATGTTTTCAGCCTCTCTCTATTGAGAAAGATGTTTTTCATTGATTTTGCATAGATACCCTTTATTATTTTGAGAATTTTTCCTTCTATACCTATTTTATTGAGAGTTTTTATCAGGAGTGGGTATTGGACTTTGTCAAACACCTTTTCTGCATCGAGATGATCATGTGATTCTTTTCTTTCCTTTTATATATGCGGTGGATTACATTGATTGATTTTCCAGTGTTGAACCATCCTTGCATACCTGGTATGAATCCTACTTGATCATGGTGTATTATTTTTTGGTATGCTGAATTCTAGTGGCTAGAATTATGTTGAGAATTTTTGCATCTATATCCATGAGAGATATTGGTCTGTAATTTTCCTTTTTTGTGGTGTCTTTACCTGGTTTTGACATCAGGGTTATGCTGGCTTCATAGAATAGATTTGGAAGTATTGCTTCCTTTTCTATGTTCTGAAATAGTTTGAGTAGCTCTTCTCTGAATGTTTGGTAGAATTCTCCTGTGAAGCCACCTGGACTAGGGCTCTTTTTGGTTGGGAGTTTTTTTTTAATTATCTTTTCAATCTCTTATTATGGGTCTGTTCAGATTTTCAACACCATTTTGTGTTGGTTTGGGTAGGTAGTGTGCCTCTAGAAATTTGTCCATTTCCTCTAGGATTTCAAATTTGTTGGAGTATAGTTTTTGATAGTACTCTATTATGATCTTTTTTATTTCAGTTGGGTCTATTGTAATGTCCATTTCATTTCTTATTTGGGTTATTTGCATTTTCTCCTGTTTTTCTTTTGTCAATTTGGCCAGTAGTTTGTCGATTTTGTTGATCCTTTCAAAGAACCAACTTTTTTTTCCTACTGTTTTTCTATTCTCTATTTCATCTATTTTTGCTCTGATCTTTATTATTTCCTTTCTTCTGGTGGTTGTGGGCTTCTTTCGCTGTTCTCTATTTGTTTAAGCTGCATAACTAATGTTTTGATTTTGTCCCTTCTTTTTGATGTGTGCATCTAGTGCTGTAAATTGACCTCTGAGAACTGCCTTTGCTGTGTCTCAAAAGTTTTCGTATGATGTGTTTTCATTCTTGTTTGATTCTAGGAACTTCTTGCTTCCATTTTTGATTTCTTCTATTACCCAATGGTTTTTGAGCAGGATGTTATTCAGTTTCCATGTAATTGATTTTTTTCACCTACTCTTCCTGTTGTTAATTTCTACTTTGATGGCATTGTGGTCAGAGAAGGTACTTTGTATTATCTCAGTGTTTTGGATTTTATTGGGGGTTGCTCTGTGGCCTAAGATGTGGTCTATTTTGGAGAACGTTCTATGTGCATTGGAAAAGAATGCATACTTTGCAGCTGTTGGGTGGAGTGTTCTATATATGTCTATGAGGTCAAGTTGGCTGATTGTGCTCTTTAGCTCCTCTGTATCTTTGTTTAGTTTCTTACTAGATGTTCTGTCCTTTACTGAGAGTGGTGTGTTGAAGTCTCCTACTATTATTGTGGAACTGTCAATTTCTGTTTTTAGTGCTGTTAGAGTTTTTTTAATGTTTTTTTTTTTTTTTTTGAAGCCCTGTCATTGGGTGCGTAGATGTTTATTATGGTTAAGTCTTTGTGATGTATTGTCCCTTTAATTGTTATAATTGTTATATAGTGCCTGTCTTTGTCTTTTATGGTGGATTTTGTTTTAAAGTCTATGTTATCTGAGATTAGTATTGCCACTCCTTCTCTTTTTTGGTAGTTTTTGCTTGATATTTTTTTTTCATCCTTTGATTTTTAATAAATTTACATCTTTGTTTCTCAGCACCTGACAACAACAATGATATTCTGCAAAACTTCTTGGTATTATCTACAAAAGCTGAATATGTTCATGCTCCACAAACTAGCACTTTCACTCCTAGTGAAGAAAAATGTGTGACATGTGCACCAAAAGATATGCAGAAGTATGTTTACAGCAGCATTATTTGAAATACCCCAACCTGGAAACCTAAATTTCCCTCTACACACAATGGAATGGATATACAAACTGAGGTCTACTTGTACAGTACTATCAATGACAATGAATGAACTCCAGAGGGACAAAATAACATGGATAAATCTCATGAACCTAAATAATGGACAAAAGAAGTCAAATACACAAGAATAAATACCGTCTTATTTACACAAAATTCAAAACCAGTCAAAATCTCTGGTATTATAAGTTCAACAAGTGGTTACCTTGAGGAGAAGGGAAGAGTAGTGATTAGATGGAAAATGAGACTCTGATAATGTTCTGTTTCTTGAGCAGGAAATAATCCCACCATATGAATTGCTTAACTCTGCTTATTAAATGTGGAAGGAAGTAGTAGTTCTCGTCTTCAGTTATGTGTGCCACATAACCTTGTATTGCCATGGATCATATAATAGTCTGCCATGTAAATTAATCTAGAGTCTACCGATTTCCGTACCAGACCTGGTCCACATTCTGCCACCACAGGCGTGTACTTTGATGAACTACTACCTTCCTAACCAACTCTGTTTGACTCCATACCTACATTGGGCTTAAGGGATTCTGAAATCTTATTTTTAAAAACAACTGCTATTAGCAAATTCATAATCTCTTTTAAACATCAGAATTGTGATAAACCAAGACCAAGCCTGCCCACAGAAAGCCCATAAGCAGACATAAATGAGAAAGTCCTAAATTCCTGCAATGCATAACCTGTGGCACAAGTACAGAAATACTGACCTCATGTGTAAGGTAAACAAAATATTTTCAGGAAAAAACCAAAATACAGGTCCAAGTGACTTTGTGAGTAACAGAACTGCTGCTTTACATAAACAGCACAAAGTATTTCTCTTTTAAATGTTTCTTAGAATAAAAGCTAAGCATTCCTTTATGCAGGGTCCCTCAGACCTGGTAAATATATTCATAACTTCGGGATAGGCAAAAATTTCTTAAGACACAGAAAGCAATAACTCTAAAAAATATATACTGGGAAATTAGACCTCTTCAAAATTAAAAACTTCTGCTCACTAAAAAACATTATAAAAATTAATAGGTAAGCCACAGACCAGAAAGAAAATAAGTACGAAATACATATCTGTCAAAGGATTGATATTCAAGATATATAAAAATATATAAAATATATTATAATGGAATAAGAAGAAGAAAAACCTGATAAAATATGGGCAAAGGATCTGGACGCTTCACAGAAAAAGATATACGAATGACCAATAAACATATAAAAACATGCTCTACATCATTAATCATGGACATACAAATTAAAACCATAAAAAATACCACATACCACCAATTAGAAATGGATTAAAATGTTTGATAACATTAATCCTTGGCAAGATGTGGGGCAACTAGAACTCTCAAATGTTGTACAGTGTAAAATGGTACAACCCCTTTGGGGAAAAGATCTACCAGTTTTTCATAAAATTAAACCTATTTGTTTTATTCATTGTTTCTCTACAGCCTAAGATAATGCCTGACCTATATGGCACTCAATATTTGTTGAATAATCAAATGAATAAATATCACCAAGGATGTAAATTACTCCTGGGGCAAAGGCTTTTGTGCAGGAGAGGCACTCTTTGAACACATTACTCCATTTCCAACATGCCACTTATGATTTGAGATAGATTTTAATGGAAAGGTACCTGTGCTTAAAGGAACAGACAAAAAAAAGCACACTAAAAAGGGTATCTACCCTCTTCTCTCATTTCTCTACTTTTTTGATCTCTGCCCACAGAGAGGCTGGAATTTCCACTAAAATTTGCCTATCCCACGTATCTAGTCTCTCTCCTGCCCTTGATACTCTAGGGAAGTCTAAGAATAACTAATCTAATAAATCAAGAGTTTGATATTCATTTGGCCACATTTTACTAGTAGACTGAGTTTACTAATTTACTAGATCACTGAGTTAAACTAGCCATGGTGTTGCCAGTTTCTTGTCTCCTTTTTTAGGGAAATCTGCTTAGGTCCTGACTTTCTCAGTACTACCAATGACTGGCTAAGTGAGGCAGCCCTACAGGACTCATCCATGCTTCATGATGGGTAAGAAGACTAACAATTTGCTTTGCAAGTCCAGTCAAGTCTCTGCAGGCAGGCCTGAGTAGATTCAGGGTGGGAAGATTTAGGAACCTTGAACTAAGGATTATAGAATGTTTGTCAGATTAATAAAATTTGTACTAATGACCCCTTTGGACACTAATCACTGAATATATACTATAGCAGTCAAAACACAAGAGGAGTTCTGAACTCCTAACTCACAGAAAATATAAAAGGAAAAACACAAAAATAATGTAATACTCCATTGTACTAAATGACTTATTTTAATAAGTTAGTCTTTAATACAAATATAAATCAAGATTCCTACCATTTCAACTACACTTGAATTCAAACATCAAAAATAGGTCAATACTTAGTAAGCTGTTAATTTTGAAAAGTTTTTTTTTAACTATAAGAGTATCAAATATTATATAGAACTCTTATTTAATGCTTTCAGTAACAATTTTAAAAATACATTTCTTAGCATTCCAATGCTACAAAAGCCCCACCCCCCCAAAAAAACCTTTTTTAAAAACAAAAATATAGTATCTATTGGTGTTCACAGCTGTTAAAACTAAAAAAAAAAAAAAACTTATAACATGAATATAATTTGAATACTTCCAAATCATCCAAAAATACCTGGTACTTAACTAACTCTTTGCAGGTAGCAGGTTGTGATGGAAAAAATCACGTCACAGATTTAAAGTTACAACCAGAGTTTTAAACCACAGAACAGAACAAGAATATCTAGCATTCTGTAGTACCTTCTCTTGTTTGTTTTTATTATGCCAACAAGGAACCAAATTTAATGTCATCACTCTTCATTCAAATGGACTACCATATGAGGTTTTGGTTTTTCTATTTCTTCTTTGTTAGTTGGTTACTATCAATGTCCAAGGACAATTCTCATTAGAGCCAAGCATTTTCACATAAAGGTAGTTTTAATTTAAAATAAAATTAATATATATGTACATGTAGATTAAAATATAAGACACATGCAAACTAGTGAGAGTCATTCAACTAGAAAACTGAAAAAGTGCCCCCTAGATAGGAAGCATGGAGGGAAAATTTTTAAATTAAGAGGATATATACTTTTTTATAGTTAAGATAATAATTACCATCAATGTATTCAGAACAACTAAGATCAAAGGGAAGTTAAGAATATGTGAAACCCTGAGAAGAATAATTTCTCCTACTGCTAAAACAAGTATGTTTTAAGGAGACAGAAAAAAAAAAAAAAAGTTTCCAAACAAAAACAAAAAAACCTATGGAGTAGAGATTTATTAAAAATTATACCTCTGATTTTCTTTTGAGGAAAAAAACAAAACAAAAACCAGTTTTTTAAACAAAGGCATAAGATACCATTTTTTACCCAAATAACACGCACCTTCTGCATCTCTCTGTCGGCCGTGCCTTCCCCCTTTGAGATACTTTTGTAAGCATGCTATGCTAATTTTGTTTTACAGCAACATGTGGGAGAGGACTGGCATGGCAGTGCTCATAAGGGTGCCTCACGGAATGAGGGCATAACCAGCAAACGCAGAGGGCATGAACTACCTGCATAAAAATATGGTAGGCTTCAGTTCTAAGGTCATATTAATACTCTGTTCTCACTGAAAAATATTACTACTAGAAATAAAATTAAATTTCAGATATTTTCCATCTAATATGCATAAAAATACAATGTTTACATCTGAAACAAACTAGCAATTTATTTTCATTCATAATAAAAAGTGTTTTAGGAAAAGTTTATTCATTACAGTGCTCGAAATTAAATAAGAATTATTTTCCGTACCTAGGAAATTATAATCGTAATATGAAGTAAAATTTAATTACACTGAACTACAGTTCAAATAAATTTAAATAAAAAATATGTATGAAAATACCTAACTAAAAAGTTTTAAATTTTTGTTATTTTTTTCAATGCTGTTAGGTTTACTTTCTGTAACATTTTTTAATCTAGCCTTACTTTATCAATATAAAACTATTAAAATAATCACAGTAGAATCTTTTTTAACAGTTTCACATGATACGCTCACAGCATTCAAGGATTACAGTCCATAAAGGGGTAATCTCCCTGAAACAGAAAGAAGTTCTTTCTTTTTGTCACCCTCATTCCTTACATAAAATCTTTATTTCACATCATTTACACAGAAATATTTACCAATCTGACAGATAAAGAAGAAATTTTTTTTTTGCTTTCTACAGCTCAGGAAGTCACTTTACTCAGTCTTCTTACTGTGTTTCTTTTTCAGCTTGTCTGAAGCATCAGCTGTAGGCTTTGAGGTAGATGAACCAGTGCCATTGGATTTAGTTTCACTTTTCTTTGTACATGGTGAAAACTGTTGATGATAGCCAAACAGCATGCGACCCAATATATCCTCAAAAGGACCAAAAGGCACAGGAGAAGCCTCTGTAAGCATCATGGTTATCTAGGGAAAAAAATTCAACTTTGAATTTAAGTACGCCTCCCGTTTCTCAGAATTGAGAGGAAAAAATAAAAAGGATCCAAAATATATTCTTAAATTTAATATGCAAGAAAAGTAAACTAAGCTAGGTCCTAGGCAAACCTCTGTCCTCTATAAGCGTACTCAGTTAATGAAAAAGAACCTAACTCATTAAAGCTAGAACAGGGTATTATATTTTTGGGTGCCAGATGAGCAGTGTAATCATTTCCACAAAAATACTTTTAGCATTAAAAGGAAATACGAAGCTAAAACATCTACAGTCTGCATGCAAATGACCAATAACACCTATTATTTACTATGTGCTTACTGTGTGCCAGAAACATGGTAAGTGCTTTACATCACCTACTCTCTTTAAATTTAATCCGACAACCACTCTATTACTATCTTCATCACAGAGATGTGGAAATGATGCACTGAGAGATTAAGAAACTTGCCAAAGTCACAGAGCTAATAAGTGATAAAGCAGTTTGGAACACCCAGAGTTCAAATTCAATCATTAAATACACCGCATTCTATCATTATCTAAAAGTCACAGGGCTTTCAATGACTCACAGAACACTGCCCCAGGAGGGATGATAAAAAGCTTCTAATTATCCAATATCCTATTTTATATATAAGGACCCAAGACTCTGAGAGAGACAGTGGAGAGTGCTCCGATCCTTTACCTGGCAAAATGCAGTGTTCAGAGATCTTTAAATGTGCTCAAGAAATTAGACTGTTGCCAAAATGGACTGTTGGGGGGCGGGGCAGGGGAGTGGCGGGAGTGGGAGGAGGTTTAAGGTCTAGAACAGCCCAAGAAGTTCTAAGAATCAATTCCTCCAGTGGATAATGAATCAAACTAGAAACTTTTAGTATCAAATTTTCACAAGAGGACACTACATAACCTATTTGCTGGCCAAAATGAAATCAAGAATAAGTGCTTCTTAACTGCAATGTAGTCTAGGTAGAGGGAAGCTGGAGGCAAAACAGATTCCCATCACTAAAGGAACGGATAAGTAAAACCCACACTGTACAACAGTTGAAAGTAATGAACTAGAAAAGTAACACAGAAATATTCTTAAAATATACTCTTCAACAAAAATGAGACAGAACAAGATCTATGGTGCATTATTGCATAAATTAAAAATGCATGCACACACAACACTGTGAATGTGCTAAATCCCACTGAACTGCATACTTTGAAATGGTTCGTTCTGCTATGCGATTTCACCTAAATAAATACACACACACACACACGCTCTTTTAAAAAGCATGCACATGGGAGACAGCTCAAGATAGTGTCTTAGTCAAACACACCATGCCATCCCCTATAGCAAAGAACCAAGAAACCAAGTGAAGCAGATGCAGATGACAATCCTGGAACCCTGAGCATCAAACGGAAGGATAAGGAATTAGTTCAAATACCAACTGGAAGGAGAAACTAAATGAAAACAACAAATGAGGAGAGATACAGAGCGAAGGTGACCTGCCAGCCAACCTGGCGCAGCACAGCCATCTTAAAACAAAACGAGCAGCAATCCCAAGTGAAAAGCACAGTAAGGCAATTTCACAGAATTCCCAATAGAAGACAGAAAAACTGTGTAGAGATGCCCAGAGTTATGCAAAGTGAGCAGGATATGCACCAGATCTAAGGAGCGAAAGTACAGGAAGGAGGATGAGAGCTCCAGGGATCCTGGACTCCAGAGAGCATGGAGGGAGCCAGGATCCAGAGACAGGACTACTCACCAGCAGAGGTCCCCGACCATTAGGGTGAGTGGTGCACACAAAGTAACAGATCCAGAGTGTCAGCAGGAGGTCCCCCACCTGACCAGATTCCGGGCAACCCGCTACTCCTCACACTTGGTCAGGGCAAAGGCCCAGTTGCTGGCTGCAGCCAACAGGGAACGCCCCAGGCACCCACACCCCGTGACCAGAGGAGTACACTCCCTCTCCCCCTACCCTCCTGGTGATTAGCAATGCAAATCCCCCCACCCCTGCTACCCTGCCCACATGAGTGCTGTGATACAAGCCCCCCTTTCCCTCTCCTACCCAGTCATACCCCACTTATCACCTCTCCTGCTCACCCAGAGAGCAGCACAAGCACGCCTGAGCCACCAGTTGCCCACCACACACCCCTACCCACCACCCATCCCACTCAGCAAGTAGCAGAGAGCACCCAGAGTTCCCGGTCACCTGTCAAACTTTCATACCCATCACTCACCTGGCGAGCAGCAGTGAACGAAACGTGCTGCTAGTTGCCTGTCACACTGCCCAGTCCACCACCCTGCCCAACCAGCAAGTGGTAGCGAGTGGGCCCACCATATCAGTCACCTGCCACACCCCACCACCTGCTACACACCCCACCCACCGCCCTGCCTACCCAGTAAGCAACAGTGAGCACTCCATACCACTTGTCGTCTACCACACCCTCAGGCTTGCCGAACTATCCACCAGGGGAGTGGCAGAGAGTGCTCCCACATCCCCAATCACCCACCACATGCCCCCGACCCACCACCCTGCTCACCCAGCAAGCATCAGTGAATGCAGGCACACCGTTGGTTGCCCACAACATCCACTCACCCACCAACCCACCATCCAGCGAATAGCAGTGAGCACGACCACACCACTGGTTGCCCACAATAACCCTAGCCCACCATCCTGCCCACCCGGCAAGCACCATCACTTCTCCCATGCCAATGGACTGACTATTGGCAGCAGCACACTCACACCAAGCCTACCCCCATCCGCCCCGCATGCCCAGAGAACAGTGATGCGTGCTCACCCTGCTCACTGCTGCCCTGCTCACCTGGCAACAGGTGATGAGCATTCCATACCATTGATCAGCAGAGCATGCACCCCACCCAACCTAATATATCCAAACAAAACAAAAATTAGGACAAAACAAACATACCATCAATCAATAAATACATAAATAAAATAATACCTTTAATGCCTCAAAGACAGCAGACAATAACAAATCATATCTAAAAACAGGATATGATAGCTCCAACAAGTGAGGGAAAAAAACACCTTCCTGATGGAGAAAAGATAATGGAACTATCTGAGAAGGAATTCAAAAGATTTATATTTAGTATCCTCAAAGAGATCAAGGAAAACACAGAAAAAGCCCTAGAAGAATTTAGGAAAACAATACAAGACCAAAATGACAGACGCAATTAGAAACCACACAAAAACAACATTTAGAAATCCAGAAGATGAACAATAAAATATCAGAAATAGATAGTCAATGGATGGGCACAAAAGTCAAATTCAACCAATTAAACAATGAATCAGTGAAATAGAGGACAAGCCTCTTGATAGTAATTCGTCTGAGGAACAATCAGAAAAAAAGAATGAAGAAAGCCTAAAGATGTGGGACACCATCAAGAGGCATAATATCTGTGTAATAGGAATTCCAGAAAAGGAGAGGGAAAATGTACAGAGAGAATTTTTGAAGATATATTGGCTGAAAACTTCCCAAATATCATGAAAGACGAGATGGTTACAATCCAAGAAGCTCAGAAAACCCCATACAGCATACAGGATAGACCCCCAAAAATTCACCGAGACATATCATAATCAAACTTTCCAAAACCAAAGACAAAGAATCTGAAAGTAGCTTGTGAAAAACAAAGCATCACTTACGAAAGGGCGCCAATGAGACTAAACACTGATTTTTCATCAGAAACCATGCAGGCATGAAGGCAATGGAATAATATATATAAAATCCTAAAGGAAAAAAACTGCCAATCAAGAATCATATATCCAGAAAAATTGTCTTTTAAAAATGAGGGTGAAAATAAGACATCCCCAGATAAGCAGAAACTAAGGGAATCTGTAAAAACCAGAACAGCCTTACAAGAAGTATTAAAGGAAGTCATTTGGATAGAGAACCAATAATATCACACAACAACATGAGATGCCAAACTACTGGGTCAAAGAAAAAATTAAAAATGAAATTAAAAAATTATTAGAAATCAAATGAGAATGAAGACACAATATACCAAAACCTCTGGAACTCAGCAAAGGTAGTGCTCAGAGGAAAATTTATAGCAACAGATGCACACATCAAAAAAGAAGAAAGGTCCAAAATCAATAACTTAACCTGACAACTTGAACAAATAGAAAAGGAACAACAAAAGAAGTCCATAAAGGGACTGGACAATGCGTTGGAGAGAGATGCTGCTGAAGAGTGAGCTACTTGTATCAGGTGGACACTTGAGACTGTGTTGGCATCTCCTGTCTGGAGGGGAGATGGGAGGGTAGACAGGGTTAGAAACTGGCAAAACGGTCATGAAAGGAGAGACTGGAAGGGCTGACTCATTAGGGGGAGAGTAAATGGGAGTATGTACTAAGGTGTATATAGGCTTAAGTGTGACAGACTGACTTGATCTGTAAACTTTCACTTAAAGCACAATAAAAATTATTTAAAAAAAAAAAGTCCATAGTCACCAGAAGAAAGGAAATAATAAAGATCAGAGGAAAAATAAATGAATTAGAAAAACAACAGAATAAATAAAACTAGAAGTTGGTTCTTTGACAGGATCAATAAAATTGACAAACCGCTGGCCAAACTGACAAAGAAAAAAATTGAAAAGATGCACATAAATCAAAATAAAAATGAAATGAGAAACATTATAACAGAACCACCAAGCAAGATAAAGAGGATCACAACAGAATAATATGAAAAATTCTACACTAACAAATTTGAAAACCTAGAAGAAATGGACAAATTTCTAGAAACACACTATCTACCTATACTAACACAGAGTAGAAAACCTAAACAGATCCATAACAAAAGAAAAAACTGAAGACGTCATTTAAAAAAAAAAAAAACTCCCAACAGAAAAAGGCCCCAGCTCAGATGGCTTCACTGGAGTGTTCTACCAAATATTCACAGAAAAACTGACACCAATTCTACTCAAACTACTACAGAACACAGAAAAGGAAGAAATACCATATTTTTATGCAAATAACATGGGCCTTCTGAGTTTGTCTGCCAGTCATTCCATCCCTCCATGAGGTGCTTTCAAAAACATCAACATTCCAATCCTCTTGTACACGTTGCTGTTAAAAAAAAAAAAATTAGCATAGTGTGCTTACAAAAGTACCTCAAGGAGGAAGGGCACAGCCAAACAAACATAGAAGGAGCATGTTATTTGCATAATATACAGTACTTCCAAATTCATTCCATGAAGCCAGCATAAACCTGATAGCAATGCCAGGCAAAGACACAACAAAAAAAGAAAATTACAGACCAATATCCCTCATGAACACAGATGCAAAGAATTCTCAACAAAATTCTAGCCAAAAGACAACAGCATACCAAAAATACAATACATCATGATCAGGTGGGATTCATACCAGGGATTCAAGGGTGGTTCAACATTAGAAAATCAATGTAAGCCACCACATAAATACAGCAAATGAAAAGAATCACACGGTCATCTCAATTGATGCAGAAAAGCCATTTAATAAACTCCAACATCCTTTCCTGATAAATAGGAATAAAAGGGAATTTTATAAAATTTTATAAAAGCCAAATAGGAATAAAAGGGAAATTCCACAACATAATTAAGGGCATATATACAAAACCAACAGCCAACATTTTTCTCAACAGAGAAGGATTGAGAGCATTCCCCTTAAGAATAGAAATGAGACGAGGATGCCCATTATCACCACCCTTATTCAATATTGTACTCAAAGTTCTATAGAAGAATAAGGCAAGAAAGGGAAATAAAGAGTATCGAAATAGTAAAGGAAGAAGAAAAACTATCCCTTTTCCCAGATGACGTGATCCTATGTGTAGAAAATCTCTGGGATTTCACAAGAAAGTTACTAGAACTAATTAAAGGGTTCAAAGTGGCCTGGTACAAGACCAACACACAAAAATCAGTTGAAGTCCTCCACACTACAAGAACTCCAAAAAAGAAATCCAGAAAACAATACCATTTACAATATCCCCCAAAAGGATGAAATACCTAGGAATAAATCTAACCAGAGATATAAAACACTTACACAAGGAAAACTATGATACACTACTGCAAGAAACCAAAAGAGACCTACATAAATGGAAAAACATACCATGCTCATGGATTGGAAGACATAACATTATGAAAGTGTCAATACTACCCAAAGTGATCTACAGATATAATGCAATCCCAATCCAAATCCCAATAACATTCTTTAACGAAATGGAAAAACTAATCTCCAACTCTATACAGAAATGAAAGAGGCCCCGAACAGCTAAAGAATTACCAAAGAAGAACAAAGTAGGAGGCCTCACACTTCCCGATGTTAGAATTTGCTATCCGGCCACAGCAATCAAAACAGCCTGGTACTAGTATAACAACAGACACATACACCAAACAAACAGAATTGAGAACTGAGAAGTACACCCATTCAGCAATGGACAACTGATCATTGACAAAGGGTCAAAGGCCATTCAATGGGGAAGAGACAGTCTCTTTAACAAAGAGTGCTGGCAAAACTGGATATTGATTTGCAGAAAAATGAAACAGGACCCACACCTCACACCATACACAAAAACTAACTCAAAATAGATCAAAGACCTAAATGTTAAATCTAAAACTATAAAGTTTCTGGAAAATAACACAGGGACAAAGCTGGGATCCTAATTTATGGCATAAATATACTATTAAACATAACTAAAAATACACAAACAACAGAAGATAAATTAGATAACTGAGACCTCTTAAAAATTAAATACTTATGCTCATCAAAAAACTTTACCAAAAGAGAACCCACAGACTGAGAAAAAAATTTTGGCAATAATATATCTGACAAGGGTCTAATCTCTAAAATATATAAGAAACTTGAACACCTCTACAACAAAAAGACAATCCAATAAAAAAAAAAATGGACAAAAGACATGAACAGACACTTCACCAAAAAAGGCACCCCAGAAGCTAATAAATACATGAAGAGACGTTCATGATCATTAGCCATTAGAGAGATGCAAGTCAAAACTACAATGAGATACCATCTCACCCCTGCATAAACAGCACTGATCAAAAAAAAAAAAACAGAAAACAAATACTGGCGGGGTTGTGGGACGATTGGAATTCTTAGACGCTGCTAGTGGGATTGTAAAATGGTACAACCACTATGGAAAATGGTATGGCACTCCCTCAAAAAGTTAGAAATAGAAATACCATATGATCCAGCAATTCCACTCCTGGATATACATTCTACAGCAATAAACGCAGTGACATGAATAGGCATAGGCACACCCATGTTCACTGCACCATTATTCACATAGCAAAAACATAGAAATAACCTAAGTATCCAGCAACAGATGAATGGATCAGCAAAATGTGGTACAAAGACACAATGGAATATTACGCAATGATAAAGAATAATGATGAGTCCACTAAACGTCTTACAACATGGACGAATATGGACATTATGCTGAGAAAATTATTACATGATACCACTTTTATAAAAAGTTAATAGGTTTACACACAAAGCAACATTCTTTGACAGTTACCAGGGATGGAGGTGGGGGAGAGTCACTTACTAGATGGCAGGCACATGTTAATTCTGGTGAAAGGAAAGGCAATACACAATACACAGGAAGTCAGCACAACATGACCAAGGTAAATGAGGACACTGAGAGGTACACATGAATAAAGGACAACTACAGTAAATACTATTAACATACACAGTTCTGTAACAACAGTAATAACCAAAATTTTGTGAGTGGTTAAAATAAATAAAATGCATGCACAAGGACTTCAGGTCAAGCATGACTAAATAGCTTGTATCAGACTCAGTCTCCCAAGGATATCAATATAAAAGACAACTATTAAAAAGCATCAGACAGCAAATAATACAAGCAGAATCTGATGGGGCTATCACCCATAAGAGAAGAGAAACTGAACAAGGTGAGCTCCACATTCACCCCAACTTTTTCTTTTGAGAATATGTGCTAATTCAGAGCTATGGGGAATAGAAAGCAGATGTCCCACTGAGCTGAGAAGACCCAGGTTGTACTTTAAGAAAGCCAAAGCATCTAGGACTTAAGTGGCAATATTCCAACAGAAAGGAACCACACAGAGAGAGCCCAGAAATCTATGTGGAATCAGGCCTTGAGGAGTTTACCAACTCCTCCAACTCGTAAAACCTATCTGTGTAGGGAGGGACTTCAAAAATTTAGCAGAGAGCGACAGTAGGGAGGCCAAAGAGCTCAGCAGACACATCAGCAGCCAGCACTTGGTGCTGAGAGGCCAGGTTGGAGTTCGAGGCCAGCCAGGTGGGAGAGCCCAGGAAAACACCTCAGGTTTCAATTGAGACCCCAAAAGGGACACATTCTAGATGTAAGGATAAACTGAATTATAAACCCAAAACCAAACCAAACCCGTTGCCACTGAGTCAATTCCGACTCATAGCAACCCTACAGGACAGAATAGAACTGCCCCGCAGGGTTTCCAAGACTGTAATCTTCATGGAAGCAGACTGCCACATCTTTCTCCTGCAAAGTGGTCGGTGAGTTCGAATCACCAACCTTTCATTTAGCAGCCCAGTGCGTAACCACTGCATCATCACCAGCCCTACAAAGCCTAAAATCAACCATCGACAGTATTAAAATAATTTGCTTGTGCTGCCAAAAGCATGCTGAACATAGTTCTTGCCATCAAGGTCTTTATAGACTAGTCCAAGACAGGCACTTAAATCAGTAATTGTTTCTGTTGTTGTTAGTTGCTATGGAGTCGATTCCAACTCGTGGTAATTACAGGACAGTAAAGAGAAAGAGAAATGGAGTGATAGAGCTTTGCCCAGAAACATTTAAGTAAGAGATATGGGTTTGGAAGTCATTATTATACTAGTAAAAGTTAAAGGCATGAATGTGAATGTGGTCGCCTGGAAAGAACACAGAGTGAGAAAAGTCTAAGTATAAAGTTAACCTCCAAGTTAATTTCCTTACATTAAATTATTTCTTAGAATAAATGGTTACAATGAGATGTACTGCCATATTATCTTGGTCACTGCTTGACTTAATGAACTGCCAATGAAAGATAAAAGAATTTACATCAAAAAAATGTTCCACTGTCTTAGGAAAACATTTTCCCTTTACAAAATCCAAAAGAGAAGGATGACAGTTTAAAGTATTTCCTGAGAACGTGAACTACAGTATTTTTCAAAGTCTAGTGTTTTAATAAAATCTCAACTCCCAGGAGACTCATCACTCAGCTGAGAAGTATTTTTAGTATTAGAAAGTACTGCTGAGATAGAGTTACGAGGCTTAAGGCAGACACGGTGAATTCAGCCTCTTATCAGGTCTTGATTCAGCAAGGTGAAACATAATTGTGACAAATGGAATGAACATGTACTTTTTTTTCAAAACATAAAACTGTCCTATTTAGTGAACTATTAAAAGAAAGGGCATATTACCTAAATTAAATAGCATTTGGCGTCATGGTCTCTTCCTAAAAAAGGAAACAAAAAAAATGCAGAAACGCTAAAACATAGATTGATTTGGGTAAAGAAACTGTTGAAAGCTCTATCGCATTTTATATATCTCAAATTATACCATTTCAAACTGACCACAAAAATATGACACACAATGTATGTTCTTTCAGGGAAAAGATGGTACTTTAAATACTTTCATATCCTCTTTAGGACTAAGGTGCGCCTGACCCAAGCCATGATGTTTTCAATAGCCTCATATGCATGTGAAAGCTGGACAATGAATAAGGCAGACTGAAGGAGAACTGACACCTTTGAATTATGGTGTTGGTGAAGAATACTGACCATACCGTGGACTGTGGGAAGAACGAATGAATCTGTTTTGGAAGAAGTACAGCCAGAATGCCCCTTAAGAAGGGATGGCAAGACTTCGTCGCATATACTTTGGACACATTATCAGGAAGGACCAGTCCCTGAAGAATAACGTCATGCTTGCTAAAGTAGGTCATCAAAAGAGAGGATGACCCTCAACAAGATGGACTGACACAGTGGCTGCAACAATGCACTCAAGCATAGTAACGATTTTGAGGACGGTGCAGGACCAGGCAGTGTTTCATTCTGTTGTATATAGGGTCGGTATGAGTCAGAACCAATTTGACGGCACCTAACAATGACAACATTAACAACACAGTGCCTACAGGATCCCTGGTGGCACAGTGGTTAAGCACTCGGCTGCTAACCAAAAGACTGGTAGTTCGAACCCACCACCTGCTCCACAGGAGAAGGATGTGGCAGTCTGCTTCCACAAAGATTACAGCCTTGGAAGCCCTATGGGGCAGTTCTCCTCTGGTCGCTGTGAGTCGGAATCCACCTGATGGCAATGGGTTTTTTTTTTTATTATTTTTATTTGCGGGGTGGGGATGTCTGTAATGCCTAGCACTGAGAGTACAACGAATGAAGGAGCATAACATCCTGCCCCATACGGATAATGCAAAGACTTTATTTCTACATAAGCAAAATTTGCCAAATTAATCTCTCTCCTCCCAAAACATACTTCTTCCTATCTCCATCAGCTCAAATTCAAACAGTCCTTTGCTGTGTAACCCAAGGGCCTACTCCATTAAGCTTTTCTAGATGGTCTCCAACAGAAGTCCCCTTGCCCTGCAATAAACCCCTGATAAAAAAAAAAAACCCTGATAGCACATAGCATATTCACCTAGGTTTTCTGGTCACTCTGTTTTCCATAGGTGATGGAATTCACTCAGACATCGGTAATTATTAACCTGAATGATTGGCAAATAAATTAAAATCTTAGGATTTACATTTTTGTAAATGTTCTTTTTAATAAGCTGGGTAAACAAATTGCTCTTTTCTGGTAGTATGAATTAAAGACACATATAAAAGAGCATATTGTTTATTTATCAGTCAGTCAGCAAAATACACAGTAAAAAGCTACCATATGCCAGGCACAGTGCTAGGGATGCAGTGATGAACAAAACAAACCTAGTCCCTATCTTTATAAAGTCTGAAAGAACAATGTATATGTCTCAAATTCCTTTTTAGACTATAATATCTTGAGGACAAAGTTAGGGTCTTATTCAAAGGTTGAAAGTCTATTTGTCCTCCAAAGGGCCTAAAAACTGTGTCCCTCATTCAAGTATTCAATAATACATTATCTGAATACACCTCTTAATAGAATTCAGCACAACTGACCACTCCATCTTTCTTAAAACTATCCCCTGGTTTTCCTCTTACTTCACTGGCCAGTTCTTCCGAGTCTCCCAATTTGGATTTTTCCTCTCTAAATACTAGATCCTGGAGAGCCTCTTAACTCTGACCCTGCTCCTGTCTTACTCTTTCCTCTTCTCCCTATGCTATATATCTGCCTCCCTAAGTTAATTTATACATTTACTATAATCAATAAAAATACTGAGTTTTTTTTAATGGAGTTATGTTTTATGCAGTTAGACAAATTGCTAGTAAAGTTCATATAAATATGCATGAAAATCTAGGGGAAAAAACTGGAAAATAAAAACATGCAAGAATATCCTACAAACACTGGAAAAGAAAAATTACAACAATGCCTGTTTCTTCCACAGCCTCATCAACAGAATGTGCTGGAAGACTTTTTAATTTCTGCCAGATAAGTGAGAAATGGTGTATCAGTGTTATTTTAATTTGCATTTCTCAAATTCTGAGTTTAACATTTTTAAATATGTTTGAAGGATATTTTCATATCTTTTCTATCTGAAATGTCTGTTGATAATTTTCTGAAAAATTTTCTATTGAGTTTTTGGTCCTTCCTTCCTTAGTTTTTTAAGAGGCTGTTATGTATTCAGCCCTTTGTGAAATATGTTACAAGTATTTATCACAGTGTGCCAGCTATATTTTGACTTTGTCCACAATGTTTTTTGCCAAATTTATGGAGTCAAACTGATCGATCTCTTCCTTTAGTGTCACAGTTAGAGAGCCTTTCCTCTACACCGAGGCTGAAGAGGAATTCACCCAAGTGCTCTACCAGTACTTGTGTGGTTTTATTTTTTACATTTAGATCTGTAAAATCCATTTGGAGTTTATTTTGTGTGTGAAGTAAGGATCTAATTTTATCTACTTCCAAATTATCTACCTAGTTATCCTAGCATCATTTACTAAAAATCCATCTTTACCTGTCCCCATTAATTTGTGACGGCAACCTATCACATACTAAATTCCCATGAGTACTTGGATCTATTTTGGGGCTATTTGTCTATTCATGTTCCAGTACCACAGTTTTAATTATAGAGGCTTTACTTCATATTTTAACGAGCCCTGGTGATATAATGTGTAAGCATTTGGCTGCTAACCAAAAGGTCAGCAGTTCGAACCCACCAGCCACTCTGAGGGAGAAAAGACTTGGCAATCTGCTCCCATAAAGGGTTCAGCCTAAGAAATCCTACTGGCAGTTCTACACTGTCCTATAGGGTTGTTATGAGTCAGAACTGACTTCGACGGCATACAACAACATTGTGTATTTTAATGTCTGGTACAGCTAGTCCACCCGAATACAGCAGAATATACAATCTTTTTAACTGCACATAGAATATTCATCAAAACAGATCATATGCCAGACTTAAAATAAGTCTCAACAAAGTCAAAAGAATTGAAAAAATATGGTACATGTTCCCTGATCAGAACAAAGTTAAATTAGAAATCAATTACAGAAAACTATCTAAATAACATACTTCCGGTGGTTAAGAGCTCAGCTGCTAACCAAAAGGTCAGCAGTTCAAATCCACCAGCTGCTCCTTGGAAACCCTAAGGGGCAGTTTTAGTCTGTCCTATAGGGTCACTATGAGTCAAACGGACTCAACAGCACCTAACAATAACAACAAATAAACCATGGGCCAAAGAAAAGGAGAACTGCAGAATATTTTTGAACCATATGAAACATATCAAAATCTGTGGGGATGTAGTTAAAACAACACTGAAAGGGAAATTCGTAGCTTTATTGCTTGTATTAAGGAAAAAAAGTATAAATTAATGACCTAAGATTATACCTTAAGAAGCCAGAAGACAAAAAGAACAAAGTAATTAGAAGGCAGGACATAATAAAGAGCAGAAATTAATGACACAGAAAATCAATGAAACCTAAAGTCAGTTTTTTTTTTTTTTTCTTAAAAACGTTGATAAAATTGATAAACCTCTAGCTACACTGATTTAAGGAGAGATAAAAGACATAAATTTCCAAGATCAGGAATGAAAACAGGGTCATCACTACAAATTCTATAGTTACTAAAAGGGTAACAGAGAACTATAGTGAAAAATTTTATGTCAAAAAACCGAAAACAGGTGAAATGGCAAATTTCTTGAAAAATACAACTTGCCAATTCAGACACAAATGAAATACAAAATATGAAAAGCCCTAAATGTACAAAAGAAGTTAATTTTGTCATCAAAAAACTTTCCCTCAAAGAAAACTCCAGACCCAGATATAGTCACTACAGAATCTATCAAACATTTAGCTAAGAAATATAAAACCTACACAAACTTTCAGACTATCAGAAAGTAGAGAAGAACTGAACACATCTCAATCCATTTAAAGAGCTTAATTTATCTTTATAGAAAAACCGGACAAAGAGACTACAAAGAAAATTATGAATCAATACCCCTCATGAATATACAGGGAAAAATTCTTGAAAATTGTTAGCAAATTAAATCTAGCAATGTATAAAAAGGATTCTATATCGTGACCAAGTAGGGTTTATCCCATAAATGAAAGGTTGATGTATTATTTTTAAAAGTCAATCAACGTAGCCCACTGTATTAACAGAATAAAAGAGAAAAAAAAAAAACATAAGATCAGCTCAATCAATGCAGAAAAAAGCATTTGACAAAATTCCACAGCCAATGTTGATAAAAAAAATTCTCAGCAAACTAGGAATAGAAGGGAACTTCTTTAACCTCATAAAGGGGATTTATGAAAAACCAACATTTAACATCATACCTAATGGTGAAAGACTGAATGCTTTCTTTCCCCCTAAGAGCAGAAACAAGACAAAGATGTCTACTCTCACCACTTCTATTTAACATTGTAGTGGAGGTTCTAGGCAGGGCAATTAGGAAAGAAATTTAAAAAAGCATACAGATTGGAAAGGAGGATGTCAAGCTATCTCTATTTGCAGATGACATGAGCTTGTATATAGAAAATCCTAAAGAATCCACAGATACACACGAAATCTAGTAGAGCTAATAAGTTCAGCAAGGTTACAGGACATAAGCCAATATACAAAAATCAAATGTATTTCTACACATTTGCAATGAACAACCCAAAAATAAAATTGAGAAAATAATTCCATTTATAAGAACATCCAAAAGAACAAAATTTTTAGAAATAAATTTAACTCAAGAAATGTTAAGATTTGAACACTGAAAACTACAACACGTTGCCGAAAAAATTAAAGATAACCTACATAAATGGAAAGATGCCTGTATTCATGGATAAAAAATTAAATTTTTTAGGGAGGCTTAATACTGTTAATCTTCAAAGATACCACCTTGAAGACTAACGTGCACCTGACCCAAGCCATGGTGCGTTCAACTGCCTCCTATGCATGTGAAAACAGGACGATCAATAAGGAAGACCAAAGAAGAACTAATGCCTTTGAATTACGGTGTTGAAGAATATTAAATATACCATGGACCACCAAAGAATGGACAAATCTGTCTTGGAAGAAGTACAACCAGGGTGCCCCTTAGAAGCAAGGATGGCAAGATTAAGTCTCATATACTTTGGGGACGTTATCAGGAGGGACCAGGCCCTGGAGAAAGATATCATGCTTGGTAGAGTAGAGGGTCAGCAAAAAAGAGGAAGACCCTCAATGAGATGGACTGACACAGTGGCTGCAACAATGGGCTCAAACATAACAAGGACTGTGAGGATGATTCAGGACTGGTCACTGTTTTGTCCTGTTGTACATAGGATCGCTATGAGTCAGAATCGGCTCGATGGTACCTAACAACAACATATATTATTAAAATGGCCACTACCCTCCAAATTGATCGATAAATTCAATGCAATCCCTATCAAAAACCCAGCTGGTTTCTTTGCAGAAACTGTCAAGCTGATCCTAAAATCTATATATAAATTCAAAAGAGCCAAAATAGTAAATTCTGAAAAAGGACAAAGTTGGAAAACTAACACCTCTCAATTTTAAACTTACTACAAAGCTACAAGAATCAAGACAGTGTGGTACTAACATACAGATAGACAAAGAGATAATGGAATAGAAGTGAGAATCCAGAATAAACCCTCAGAGTTACAGTTAATTGATATTCAACAAGATGCCAAGACAATTCAATGAGGGGAGGAATAGTCTTTTCAACATTCCATATGTCAAAGAATGAAGTTGGACCCTTCCTCATATCACACACAAAAATGAACTTAAATGGCTCACAGACCTAAGTGTATGAGATAGAACTGTATAACTCTTAGATGTAAAACAGAGGTAAATCTTCATGACACTGGATTTGGTAATGGTTTCTCACATATGACACCAAAAGCACAAACACCAAAGGAAAAAATAGATAAATTGGTTCATCAAAATTAAAAACGTTCATGCTTCAAAGGACACATTCAAGAAAGTAAAAGAAAAAAAAAAAAAAAACCACAGAATGGGAGAGAATATTTGCAAATCATATATTTGATAATGGCATACTATTCACAACACATATAGAATTCTTACAACTCAACATTAAAAAGGTAACCCAATTAAAAATAGGCAAAGGACTTGAATAGACATTTCTCCAAAGAAGAATTACAAATACTACAGATGTTAACATCACTAGTCATAAGAGAAATGCAAGTCAGAAGGGACCAGCCCCTGGAGAAGGACATCATGCTCCGTAGAGGGGCAGCAAAAAAGAGAAAGACCCTCGACGAGACAGAATGACACAGTGGCTGCAGCAATGCGCTCAAGCCTAACAACGATTGTGACAATGCCATGAGTCGGAACCAACTCAAAGGCCCCTAACAACAACAAGTTGACTATAATAAAAAAGACAGATAATACAAGTGTTAAAAAGGAAGAAGAGAAATCAGAACTCCCACATACTGTTAGTGGAAATGTAAAATTGTGCAGCCACTTTGGAAAACTGTCAGTTCCTCAAAAAGTTAAACACAGTGTTACCATATGACCCAGCAATTGCATTCCTAGGATCATATACCAAAGAGAAATGAAAACATATGTCCACAAAAAACTTATACACAACAGTAGTACTGTTCATAAGAGCCAAAAAGTGGAAACAACACAAACACCCGTCAACCGATGAATGGATAACAAAATGTGGTCTATCCATATGATAGAATATTATTTGACAATAATACAGAATAAAGTACTGACACATACTACGACATGGATGAACCTTAAAAACATTATGCTAAGTAAATGAAAACAGTCACAAAAGGCCACATATTGTATGATTTCATTTATATGACATGCCAAAGTAAACAAAGCCATAGAGATAGAAAGTAGATTAGTGGTTGCATATGGCTGGGGGGTTTGAGGAGAAATGGGATGTGACTGCTAACGGGTACAGGGTTTCCTTTTGGGGCGATAAAAATGTTGCAATATTGATTACAGTGATGGTTGTGCAACTCTATTAATATACTAAAAACCATTGAATTGTACACATTCAATAGTTCATTGTATAGTGGTATGTGAATTATATCTCAACAAAGCTGTTAAAAAAAACATATAAAGCTCAAAATTTTAGGACTGGGAGGGGAGGTCATGTGTGAAGAAAATTTTTCCTCAGATATCTGGAGTACTTGAATTATAGACACAGATCCCCTCCACTGCAGAGACCACTGAAACTAAAATAAATGATCCCTAAAAGGACATGGTTGTTTCTTAAAGTTTATATAATACATACTGCTTTCCTTTTAAGAATCCTGTGGGTAAAATTTTAGCCAAAAACATCTAGTCCGATATACAGTTAGCTATAAAATTTCTCTAGGCTTAAATGATAATCTTATTTTAAAATTAACTGTGAGAAGAGAACAATCCCTAATAATGGTAAAAATAATAATAATCACAATTAGCCTCATGATACAGCTACAAATAAAGTTCCTAAGATATGAAAGACACAGTGATAGAATGGCATGCATCATTTCCATTCCTCTCAACAAGCATACAATGATGATGAAAAAACTGGGATTCAGAGACACTGAGTGACTTATCTATTCAGGGATTAGACAGCAAAAGTAGGATTTAAATCCAAGACTGTTTCTAAAAGCTCTTACACCATACTGTCTCCTATCTTCAAAAGGGAATAAAGCTTTCAGCCAGGCAATAATAATAAAGATTGACTACAGATAGGTCCTAATATAAAATCTTGAAATTTTAAAAACCTAATGGAACTCAGAGAACATCTCGCCCAGGTACCTCATCTTACAAATGAGACAACAGTGCCTGTGTACTCTCTCATCAGCCTTGGCTACCTCCATTATTCTCTGGCCTCCATTAACTGCTAGCCTATCTTCAAGTTTTTACTAACAGACTCTGCATAAAGAAAAACGGAGTCACAGAAGAACTATGTTTCAGACAGTCACAGATATGCTGAATAAACACTCAAAATTTATCTTTTTAAAATGTAATAACAATAAAAATAAACGCTCTTATTACTTGCCTAATATGCAGAAGAATGTTTATACAGGATTTGTAGAACTGATTTGTAGTTACTTGAAGTCTTACCTTTGTGGCTACAAGAAAGACAGTATAGAAGAACATCAGATTATGCTTTGATATTGCCAGATGCTTGGTGTGCTGGAATGTGAACATAAGTGACCCCAGGAGGGTTACCTTGGAAGGGCTGCAAATAAAACACATTTTAAGTGAGTAAGAAGTGAGCTCTACATTTCTCAAAGCACTCTGCAAAATGCTAATTTAATGGGTTATTAATAGATATAACACAAAAATGAGTTCTGAGAGCATACTAAGAAAGTTTTGGGAAATTTGAGTTATTATCAAGTTAAACAGGTTTTTTTCACAGCACATATTATCAGAGAGAGATTTTAGTAAGTTCATATGTAGTGTGATTTCAACAAGGAGAGAAAGTTTCTATGTACAGTATTACTGAAATGTATCTGACCATACAACACTTTTTTCACAAAGGATCTGAAAGGCCCATGTTCTATGGCATGACTTGGAAAAATAGCTTAGTCTACTAAGAGAAAACTTACAGTCGTAAACCAGCTCTCTGGGGTGTGGAGGGGAGGGGGAAGCCCTGATTTGCAGCATTTGCCCATTTCCATGGTAATAAATATCTCATGATTGCCAATTTCAGGCTGTCAACATGATGTCACCAGGCATAGAATTGACAGGAGGTGCACAAAATTGGCTCTCATGAATCACTATGAGCCAGCAACTACACATCATTGCTTACAGCTTTAACTAATATCTTAATTTTAAAATTATAACATCTAGAAGATACTAGTCTACCAAATAAGAAACACTGCCTTCATGTCATATATTTGCTACATATTTAAATTATATCTCAGTAACAGATCATTGTCCAGCTCTTTATGCTTACAACAAGAAAAACAAATTATAAACTCTTAGAATTCCACATTGCAAAATATGACAAATTTTAAAATACCCATAAGCCATTTCACGAAGTGAAAAGTAAGTTATTTATGTACTACAAACTAAGGACTGAGTTCAAAACAGGGTTAAGTCTGGACAACAGGAGTTTGGATCTCGCATAACAAGTTGATTAGACAAGGTTCATGTCTTAAAACAGTGATCTCTAAACTTTTTTGATTGTACATCCCTGTTGGTGGTGCAAATGGTTAAGTGCTGGGCTGCTAACTGAAAGGCTGGCAGTTCGAATCCACCCAGAAGAGCCTTGGAATAAAGGCCTGGAGATCTATTTCTGAAGGGCCACTGCCACTGAAAGCCCTACGCACAGTTTTACTCTGAAACACACAGGGTCACCATGAGTAGGAATCGACTCAACAGAAACTTTTTTTTTAACTGGTAAAAAAAAATGTTTTAAAACACCCCCTAATAGATGCTTGTCGCTTACTTTAGAAACCATATGCATGTATGATAATACTATAAAATGTGCACAAAACTGAAATTAAAAGGAGATTTTAAAAAATACAATTAGATTTATCTTAATGTCATTCTGCTGCTGTTTGTGTTTGGTTCCTGGCTCATCACATGTGTCCTCATATTCTATTTTGGATAACCTTCTGTTAAAGCGTAATTTCAGAAGAGTTGAACATAAGCAACAAGGATTTTGTAGACAATAAATTAGGGTAGGGCGTTGGGAAAGAGCTTAGATTTAAGGGAAAGTTCATTTTAAATCAGGGCATGCAATTTTTTAGCAGAACAGGGATGTAGTTAATTAGAGAACTCTTATACTTGCTATCTTAATTTCCTATGAAACTAGAAAACAAGTTATGTGCTTCCAAAATGCAATGGTGGGATAATAATAGGATAACAGTTATAATCATTCCCAATCTAAATGGGAGAAAAAAGAATGAAAAAGGGGGACACTAGGCCTAAGCAATTTTGAAATCCAACAGGGCAAACTCCATTTGGTTTCAAGGCCTGAGAAGAATCCTCTGTGGCTTGAGGCTCCATCCTCTTGGCCCATGGCTCTGACCTCTAGGCTAGCAGCTCCTATCTTGGAGTCATTCTTCCTCTTCTGAAAGAGCAGCAAAAGTTTGCAGATGAGCAGTTTTATCAGCCTATTTCTTCCTGTAGAATTTTGGGACTTTGACAGCCTTCTTTTATTTCATCCTGTCTCTTTTCTTTTCAGTCCAAAGTGACAGTGTTTCTGGTAATATAACATTCTCAAAACTGTAAATCTCCTGTGTATGTCACAGGGATCCACACCATTAGACAAAAGGGTCCACATAGAATAATTCCTAGATAGCACCATCTCTATCCCAGGTTTCTGCTGAGATAGCTGAATGGATCCATGAGCCATACACCTTGCCTCTTCAGCACTGGCAAAAGGTTGTCCAGCCACACACCTGACCCGCTCTCCAGAGCATGCTTTCCTAACAGTGAATCTCCTAATTTTAGCATCTTTTACAATCTGGATGGGAGAAAATTTCCCAAATCATTAAGTCCTGGTTTCTTTTTGTTTAAAAGTTACTTCCTCAACTTATCTCTTTCCTCTCGTATTTCATGACAAAAGGCAAGAAGAAACTGGGCCATATTTTCAATACTTTGCTTGGAAATATCCCCAGCAAAATATCTAAATTTATCACTTACAAGTTCTACCTTCCATACAACTATAGGGCATAATACGGCTAAGTTTTCTGCCACTATATAACAAGGATCACCTTCCCAACAGTTTCCAATAATACAGTCCTCATTTCCTTCTGAGCTATCCCCAGAAATGCTTTTAACATTCACATTTCTACCAACATTATATTTATGACAATATATGTATTCTCTAAGACCATATGGGCTTTCTCTACCATGCTCCTCACTTCCTTCTCAGCCCTCACCAAAAAAGCCTTTAACGTCCATGTTTCTATCAATAGCTTAAGGCAATCTAGGCTTTTTTGTCATGTGCCTCAAAATTCTTCCAGTTCCTACCCAATATCCAGTACCAAAACCACTTCCACATTTTTAGGTATTTGTTACAGGCACACCCCACTTCCCGGTACTAAAATCTGTATTAGTTTCCTTTGGCTGCTCTAACAAACTACACCAACTCCTCGCTCATCAACATGATTCGGTTTCAAAGACCAGGTTGTTATGCAAAAATCTGCACTATATGAAAATGGAGGATGACCATATCAGATCACAAAATGCAAGATGACTACATCATTACACAACTGCCAAATTTATCATTACACAACTGCCAAATTACATCATTACATAACTGCCAAACCACTGAGAATCATGGCCCAGCCAAGGTGACACATAACCTTAACCATCACAGTCAGCACTGACCTTGCCTCATGCCTTGGTGTTCGTTACTGCCAGACATATGTTGTTAATGCATAAAACAGTCGTATAATAGATTTGTTTTGCTAATGTTGTAAATGCAAAATGTCAGATAACAAGATAATTGTTGAGTGAGGAATAGGCATACTACAAACTCAGTGGCTTAAAGCAACAGAAATTTATTCTCTCACAGTCTGGAGACCAGAAGGCCAAAGTCAGTAACAAAACCAAGATGTTAGCGTGGTCACACTCTCTTCGGAAGCTCTAAGGGAGAACCTACTACTCCTTGCCTTTTTCAACTTCTGGTGGCTGCCAGTATTCCATGGCTTGTGGATGCATAATTCATCTCTGCCTCCACCATTACATTACCTTCTTTTCTTCTATGTGTGGTCAACTCTTCCTCTGCCCTCCCCTTATAAGCAAACATTCAGTTGCATTTAGGGCCTGTTACGGATTGAACTGTGTCCCCCCCAAAAAATGTGTGTCTACTTGGCTAGTCCATGATTCCCAGTATTATGTGACTGTCCACCATTTTGTCATATGATGTGATTTTCCTGTGTTATAAACCCTACCTCTATGATGTGAATGAGGTGGGATTAGCAGCAGTTATGTTAATGAGGCAGGACTCAATCTACAAAATTGGGTTGTGTCTTGAGTCAATCTCTTTTGAGATATAAAAGAGAGAAGCGAGCAGAGAGACATGAGGACCTCATACTACCAAGAAAGAAGCACCACAAGCACGGCGTGTCGTTTGGACCTGGCGTCCCTGCACTGAGAAGCTCCTTGACCAGGGGAAGATTGATGACAAGGACCTACCCCCAGAGTCAACAGAGACAGAAAGGCTTTCCCTGGAGCTGGCACCCTGAATTCAAACTTCTAGCCTCCTAGACTGTGAGAGAATAAATTTCTCTTTGTTAAACCCATCCACTTGTGGTATTTCTGTTACAGTAGCACTAGATAACTAAGGCAGGGCCCACCTGAATAATCCATGATAATCTCCCCATCTGAAAATTCTTAATTTAATCACATCTGCAAAGACCCCTTTTCCATATATAGGTTTCAGTTATTAGGGCCTGATATATTCTCCCCTATATTTCTTTTTGGGAGGTGCAGCCCTGGTGGCGCAGTGGTTAAGAGTTTGGCTGCTAACCAAAAGGTTGACAGTTCAAATCCACCAGTTGCTCCTTGAAAACCCTATGGGGCTGTTCTTTGTCCTATAGGGTTGCTATGAGTCAGGATCAACTTGACAGCAACAGGTTTGGTTTTGGGGTTTTTTTAGAGCCAAGGGGGCAGTAATACATGATGAATAAGTAAGTTATGTGTTAGAAGGTGATATGCGCTATCGGAAAAAAAAAAATAGGGGAGGTATTGCAAATTTAAATGGAGCATTCCTCACTGAGAAGGTACTGTGAGAAAGTACTTTGAGCCGTGAAGATATCTGGGGGGAATTATTCTAGGCAGAGAGAAAAGCTAGTCTAAACCAGAGCACACCTGGCTTTTCGAGGAACAGCAAGAAGATTTCTGCAACGATAGAGAAGAAGGAGCAAAAGAGGTGAAGCCAAGGCAAACTGGATGCAGGGGAGAGGCAGATCTTGAAGGGCCTTATAGAGAGTCACTGCAAAGTTTTGAATGAAGGAGAAACACAATTTGACGTGTTATAAAAGCCCCAAGGAATGTTTTATGGAAAACCTTGGATTTTCTTTCAAGGCATATACCTCAAAATGAGGGCAATTTCACCCTTAATATCCCTAATTTCTTGTTTGTAACTTATTTTCAATCAAAGCCTCCTCTATTCCATTTCTAAACTACTTCCTTTAAACTTTAAGGGGTATTTTCCAAGTTACATATCCTAGAATTTGTTGGTTCACTCAAATACATACTTCATCATTCTTACTGTTTCTCAACCTTCATTTTTAATCCCTTCTAAACTCAATGCTGCCAAGTCAATTCCAACTCATAGTGACCCTAAAAGACAGAGCAGAACTGCCGCCATAGGGTTTCCAAGGCTGTAATCTTTACGAAAGCAGACTGTCACATCTTTCTCCCGCAGAGCAGCTGTTGAGTTCAAACTACTGACTTTTGGGTTAGCAGCTGAGCACTTAACCACTGATCCTCAGGGCTCCTTGGCCCATTCTAATGAGTCTAATTTTTACATGTCTTTCTTTACCTTGCTTATGATGGCCACTAATCCCGAAGTCTTTTCCTTTTTGAATTGTGAGAGCAGCAACTGTATCTTTCATTTCATTTTCAGATCCATCAGGGATGTATATGTGGCTTATTTAAGACTGGGTCAGTATCTTTAGAGAACACCTAACAATTAGATTCTCTTAAATGAACGCAAAAGGTAGTTTGCATCTTATAAGTAAAGAGCGGGTTATTCCTTCTAATCTTTTTTTATTTTTATGGGGAATTGAGCTCAACTATCATTATTTTTTAATTAGCTCATAGGGTTTTATGATAAGGTATTGATTTGTTCCCATAAGCTTGATATTTTACTACCAGAACTGAAATCTGGGTGACATCACAGTTACTAATGAAAATGTCAAGAGTCTGCAATTGATTAATTTCCATACCGAAAAGTCTGTTCCTGTGTAGTTCTCTCCCCACAATCCTACAACAATCCAGAACTTTTGTTTTGTTTTCTGAAGGGGGCAGGCGGAGGACACACAAAGAAGAGAATCAGTATTTGTTTTAAGACTACATTTGAAATAACAGACTTTTTCAAAGAATAAAGTTTGCTGGTTCTCTTTCCATATATTATTAGTAAGTATTTTTAGCAGCACACTTCATGCACATTTAGAGTTCCCAAGATGTTCTTTAAAACAACTTTGATAAGATTCAAGGATAAAAAGCTGGGTTTCACTATACTTTATGCCAACTTACTAAGACATCTTCAGCCATTCATCAGCTTCTGGTTTCCAAGTTCCCTTCATCAACTGCTCAAAATTTGTAATAATGCTACCACCGGCACCTGAAAATAACAATAATAACAACAGTATTTAACCAGAATATTTAGCCAATTTTTACTGAAAAAATAATTGAGATGGAGTCATAATTCTATCTCCTAATTTAAAATTCTAAGAGGATCCCTAAAACACACTTCTTGGAAGGAAGAAAAAAGTTGCCTTGTATATTCATGGATTGAGACAATTGCGATTCTTCCCTTTCACTACCACAGCAACTGTCCATTGTACTATAACTAAGGTTAACATGGACGGGGCCTCAGGCACAGAGATCTGGCTAGATAGAGGCTTGTTTCAGACCTGGGGGGCAGGGAAATCCCCTGATTTATTATTTCTTTCCCGGATATGGTAAGTTTTAGGTGCAGTACACTGTATCTCACTAATGTAAGTAAAAAAAAAAAAAAAGTAAGTAAAAGAAATTTATTCAATTCCCACATATAAAACAAGTCACCACTAAAGGCAAGTCATACAGAGTGAACATGAACCCCAAATCAATCATATTTACTATTTCCAAGTTATTCATGGCTAAAACACACTCACACAGAAAAGACACAGCAGTGTATTTTATTTACAAGTGCCACGTGATTGCTTAGGTAAGCTTGTTTCATTTATGGTGGTTCTGCACCTTAACTAAGAATTCCTCTGGTGTTGATGTTCCAAATCAAACCGATTAAAAACCTTATACTGTAAAACAATCAGGCTCAAAATAATGACTAATGATAGTAAAAAGTACTAGCTTTGAATTAACTTTACTAACAACAGAAACAAGGCTTCCATCTTCCATCTTATTAAAGTATGTGGTCCCCATTAATGTAACTACAGAACTGTTCAATAGTTGTGGTACATCAGTATCAGAATACTCAGGAACACATATTGTTAATATTACCTCGGGCCCATCCAATAGCTATCATGACTATCCAGCCATTTTTGTAATAGCTATTAGCATGTGTGACTCCACCTACTATTTTCCAAGTTCTGGTCACTTCCTTCATTCCTGCAGCCAAGAGTTGAACAGGTAGAAAAGAATAGGCCTGGCAAACTAGGTCACATGGGCAAAAAAATATAATATACCTGAAATTAAAATTTAAATATTTTAATATATCAATGGAATCAGAAGAACAGAAATAAAGATCCAGTATATCAACAACAGTCATTTGGCAAAATGCAACAAATGGAATTATTCAAATAAATATGGAATTTTACTTCAAAAAAAGCATAGATTGGGTAGAAGGTCATTTTTTATAATCACATAAACCATACATAAAATCTACCAAAAGGTCATTATCAGAGGGGAGCATGAATTTTGGACTTCTAAACATACTAAATACACATAAACATGCTAAATATACAAAAAGTATTTACCAAGTTCCTAATTTGTACATACATGTTTTAGAATCTAAGTGTTGAATCCACCAATAAGATAAAGCAAATGTATAATCACTTCTAGGGGTAAAGACTCCTCTAGCTATATAGTGTCTGTCCTCTGGGAAAGGGAATTAAAATAGCCCTTGGCATAATAAAATCTATTAAGAAAACATTCTGGATCCCACTTTGAAGAGTGGGGTCTGGGGTCTTAAACGCCAGCAAGCAGCCATCTAAGATGCATCAATTGGTCTCAACCCACCTAGATCAAAGGAGAATGAAGAACACCAAGGACACAAGGCGATTACGAGCCCAAGAGACAGAAAGGGTCACATGAACCAGAAACTACATCATCCTGAGACCAGAAGAACTAGATGGTGCCCGGCTACAACCGATGACTGCCCTGACAGGGAACACAACAGAGAACCCCTGAGGGAGCAGGAGAGCAGCGGGATGCAGACCCCAAATGCTCATAAGACCAGACTTAATGGTCTGACTGAGACTGGACCCCAGTGGTCATGGCTCCCAGACCTTCTGTTGGCCCAGGACAGGAACCATTCCCGAAGCCAACTCTTCAGACATGGATTGGACTGGACAATGTGTTAGAGAGGGATGCTGGTGAGGAGTGAGCTTCTTGGATCAGGTGGACACTTGAGACTATGTTGGCATCTCCTGCCCGGAAGGGAGATGAGAGGTTGGAGGGGGTTAGAAGCTGACAAAATGGACACGGAAAGAGAGAGCGGAGGGAGAGAGCGGGCTGTCTCATTAGGGGGAGAATAATTGGGAGTGCATAGCAAGGTATATATGGGCTTTTGCGTGAGAGACTGTATTCGTAAACTTTCACTTAAAGCACAATAAAAATTATTAAAAAAAAAAAAATAGCCCTTGGTAGCTACGTGAGGCTGCAATTCAACCCCCACTAACTTCTTCACCCAAGCCCCTTTGTGCAGTACATAAACTCTAACTATATAAAGATAGGTCACAATTCTCAAGGAGGCAGATTTGTGTTAAGGAAAAACATTTTCATATGAGGAAAGAATATGAAACTTCTTTAATTTACTTGAGTAAGGTTAAGTTTATAACCAATTAAATTGTGATACTGGTTTAAGAATAATTCATCCCTCCCAATTGGAGCCCTGCTGGTGCAGTGGTTAAGAGCTAAAGCTGTTAATCAAAGCATCAGCAGTTTGAATCCACTAGCCACTTCTTGGAAACTGTATGGGGCAGTTCTACTCTGTCCTATGGGGTTGCTATGAGTCAGACTTGATAGCAATGGGTTGTTGGTTTCAAGTTGTCATGGATTGAATTGCGTCCCCCCAAAATATCTGTCAATATGGCTAGGTCATGATTGCCTTGTATGATCGTATGATTGTCTACCAGTTTATCTTCTGATGTGATTTCCCTATGTGTCATAAATCCTATCACTATGATGTAATAAGATGGATTAGTGGCAATTATACTGACGAGGTCTACAAGATTAGGTACTGTCTTAAGCCAGTCTCTTTTGAGATATAAAAGAGAGAAATGAGCAAAGGGACACGGGGTACCTCATACCACCAAGAAAGCAGCACCGGGAGCACAGCGTCCTTTGGACTTAAGGTTCCTGCACTGAGATGCTCCCAGACTAAGGGAAGACTGATGACAAGGACCTTCCTCCAGAGCTGACAGAGAAAGCCTTCCCCTGGAGCTGACGCCCTGAATTTGGACTTGCAGCCTACTAGTCAGTGAGAGAATAAATCTCTCTTTGTTAAAGCCATCCACTTGTGGTATTTCTGTTAGAGCAGCACTAGATGACTAAGACCCAAGTGAATTATTTTCTTAAGCGTCATTTGTTCTAAACATCTGTTCAAGTAGTTTAACAGTAGTATTTATTAGAAACACACTACTTTTTTTCTCCGTTCTTAAAATACACTCTGGCACACAATTTTAGAACATACCTTCTTTCCAATGCATGAATGTAGTATTGTATCGCTTTTAAAAAAAGCTGTTAATCTTATTGCAATTCATGATTCATAAAGTCAGAATCCCTAAAAGTATTCAAGGAATATTAAATCTGTTTGCCAAAATACTGCTTCAGAGACCAAATACAAGATCCAACAGTTTGCTCAGCCTAAGCACCCCTTCTTCCTCATCTCCATCTACAAATTCCTTCCAATTAGTCAAGGTTCCACTCAAATGCTATCTTATCCATTGACTTTGGTGGTTTTGTTTTATTTAACCTTCCCATATCAGACTAAACTCTACTGGCTTATATAATTAAAACACTTGTCTCAGCATAGCTGTTTCTACATTCTTCCTTATAATGTAAAATAAAAGGCTATAATTATCATAATAAAGTACAATTGTCCTTAAATGGTAGGAACCATTCCTCTAATTACCCCCTAACCTAAAAACTCAGCATGATGAAAAGTAGCCCTTAATTAAATCATTTATTAGCAGTCAACCTGGAGGCAATTTACAAAATACATCAAAGAATCAGCTAATAATTAAAGAGTTTAAGAGAAAGGAATAAATTACCAGAGAGTAGAAAAAGCTTTTTGCAAACAACTGGTATGATTTTAAAATTTTTAATGTACATATAGTATTTTGCAAATCTCCCATAAACAACTGCCCCTTTGCCTTGAGACCAGAAGAACTGGATGGTGCCAGCTACCATTACTTAACATTGTAATCAAAGATTCTATAGAAGAATCCTGATTAAGAGAGAGAAAACGCAGAACATAATTTCAAACTCTCATGGAATCCAGACTTTCTGGAGCCACTGAGGCTGGATGAACCCCTTAAACTATTGCCTTGAGACAATTTTTAAACCTTAAACCAAAAATGTCCCCTGTAGTATTCTATAAACCAAACAATAAAAAGTTTAGCTTAATTAATAAAGAATGTCTGCCTTGAGCATGGTGTTCTTTTAAGATCTATATGGGATCAAACTGACAACAGCAACTCAAAAGATTAGAAAGAAAACTTAAGAGGGCAGTGAGTTTATGTCAATGGGGGAGGAACAACTGAGAAAAGGAGGGTGAGAATGGTTGCACAAATTGAAGAATGTGATCAATGTCCCTGAATTGTACATGTGGAAACTGCTGAACTGGTGTATGACCCGCTGTGTATATTTTCAACAACAAAAATAAATTTAAAAAATATATTGTGCAAGTCTTTATATACTACTGTCTCTAAATATATGACTAATTTCCATGAACTTGGTTAGGTATTTGGGAAAAAAGAGTACATACACTCACATCATTAATTTGAAAATGTGTTTTTAATAAAAAAATATTTTGGTATCTACTGTAAAATAGATTAAAAAAGAGGATTTGGTTTCACTTTGGCAGTAATGAATCCTCGAAGGCAAAACAGTTGAACAAAAAGAACACAAATGATCCTATTTTTATTTTCTACATCGAGCCTATCTTTAACATGAGTTAAAAATTTTACAATAAGATCCATCTTGGACTTTTTTACATTCAACTACGTGACATGAGATACGGTCTAAAATTACTGTTGTCATTTCTGAATAACTAAGTCTTTATCTAATTATATTTCTAAAGTACACCTACAATAACCTAACATTTGAAGCTGTTCTCCTTTTGTGTTAAAAAGCCACAGGGCAAAAGAATAATAATTTATTGTGCTCATTAGACTGCCAAGTAAATGTATCAGAACAATGCCTCCATCAACAATAATTCCTGCTCTATAACACAAATTTGCTTCTTAAAATTCCTTTAATGAATCACTCAGCCAATACTTATCAAGTAATCACCAAGTCCCTCTTTCTGGAAAGATTATAATGATTATATAGATTACCGAAAATTATTACATCTAAGGTACCTATAAACTGTAAAGCGCCTAAAGAAGATATATAAGAAAAAAAGAAATGAGAGGACAATTGATTTCTCAGATATTTTTAAGTCACATAGGTTAGATTAATGAGGAAAAAACAACAAAAAAATCATGTTACATAACAGAAGCAAGTCCAGAACAAAGGAGCCCTGGTGGCGCAGTGATTAAGTACTTGGCTGCCAACTGAAAGGTCAGCAGTTGGTACCCACTAGCCATTGTGATGAAGAAAGATGTTGTAATCTGCCTTCGTCAAGATTATAGCCTTGATAAACTTATGCAGGCAGTTCTATTCTGCCCTATAGGGTCACTATGAGTTGGAATCAACTCAAGGGTATACAATAAAAACAAAATGCTAGGCCACTGACACAAATGAAAGCTAAACCAGTTTAATAAAGGTGAGAGTAGAATTTAGATTTATACCAAGAATTGAGCATTGAGAAGCTTCCCAAGGTTAGTCACTGAGAACTCTGTTTTTATTTTGCTACTAATTCCACTCCTCTATCAAAAGAAATATTACTTAAATAAGTCAAAACAGAACAGTAAACTAAACAGAGTTCATATTAGTCCAATATGACGGCTTTGCTCCTGCTCTTACTATTCTAACAAATTAACAATTTTATGTGTACGATTCAAAGAAGATTATTTGTAGAATAACAAACTTGTGAAACTACCTTTTCTTGTATTTTTCTTCATATAAGTGCAGTTTCAGTCATACAAACGTGCAGTCCTTAATAATTGATAATAGCAAGTTTAAGGAAAACACATTAGAACACAAAAATCACTACATAGAAGAATCGTAAAATATTTATATCCCCTTTTTTAGAAACAGCTTCTCAGAAAGAAAAACCCTGTGATTATGTACACTATGTTCCAAACACTAAAGTACTGACATACAAAGTTATTGCTTCTCTTTGCCAGTAGATGGTGCTAAGCCCCAGATGTGCACACTATAAGCTATCGTACTAAACAAAGATGACCTTTCTTTCCAACAAGTGCATTCATGGAATCTCTGCTTCAGCTTGCTGGAGTTTAGAGTAAATCTCAAACACTACTTTATCCTTCAAATTAGAATCAAATGATGCAAAAATTACAGATTCGCTCTTAACATTAAAATCTTAAAAAGGAAAACAGTAAAATATACTATATTGTCTTTAAGCCAGCATCATCTTTTAAAATTAAGGGTCTGTGAACACAGAGACCAGGTTTGTACTTTCCGAGCAAAAACAACCCACTGCCTAGGTACAGACTAGAGAGCTACATGGCATAGGTTTGAATCCTGGCTCCAACAACTCAACAGCTGTGACACCTCGGGCACATTACGTAACCCCCGTGCCTCAGTTACACCATCCGTTAAAAAAGAACAAAATATCACCCTTCATCCAAAGATTAGGCAGGCCCATAAAACAAAACAAGACCAAGGGGGCATACCAGCCTAGGGGCAAGAACTAGAAGGCAGGAAGGGACAGGAAAGCTGATGATAGGGAACCCAAGGTCAAGAAGGGAGAATGTTGACATGTCGTGGGGTTGTTAACCAGTGTTATAAAACAATACGTGTACTAACTGTTTAATGAGAAGCCAGTTGTTCTGTAAACCTTCATCTAAAGTACAATTAAAAAAATAAATAAAACAAAATAGTACCTACCTCACAGGGGTCTTGTGAGGTTTAAACGAGATACTATACATAAAGCATCTAGAAAAGTACCTGAGATATAGTAAACTCTATATAAGTGGTTGTTATTATTGTTGTTGTATAATGCCTCCCTCCCAAAAAAATAACTAGAACCAGTACAAGTCTTCATCAACAGAAGAATAAGATACAGGTATTCATATAATGGAATACTACATAGCAGTGAGAAGAAATGTAAATAGTTACATAAAAAACACAGATGAATCTTAGTAACAATGTTGAGTGAAAAAAATAAAGTCCCAGTAAGCCATACGCAGTATAACACCCCATTTTAAAATATTACTCTAAGGTATAATACACAGTACTTGGCACACAGTTAACATAACAAAGTTCCTGCTCTGACAGAGCTCTCATTCTAGTGGCATGATAACAGGCCAACACAAAAATAAATAAATAAATATGTCAGGCAGTGATAAGTGAAAAATAAAGCAGGGTGATATGACAGTCATGGGATAATCAAACCAGTTGCCACCAGGTCAATTCCAGCACATGACGGTCCCATGTGTTTCAGAATAGAACTGCACTCCATAGGGTTTTCAACAGCTGTGATCTTTCCATAAGTAGATCACAAGGCCTTTTTCTAGAAGCACCTCTTGGTGGATTTGAACCACCAACCTTTCACTTAGCAGCCAAGCACGTCCCATTTACTCCACCCAGAGACTCCAGTAACAGGAACCAAAAAACCAAACCCGTTGCCACCAAGTAGATTCCGAATCATAGCGACCCTAAAGGACTGAGTAGAACTGCCCCCACAGGGTTTCCAAGGAGCGGCTTGTGGATTTGAACTGCTGACCTTTTGGTTAGCAGACAAGCTCTTAACCACTAGCCACCAGGGCTCCAGTAATGAGAAAGAAGGTGCAAATTTAGATAGATTAGTCGAGGAAGGCCTCTCTAATAAAAGAAAATTTGACCCTTCTGGGGAAAGAACACTCCAGAGAGAGGAAGCAAGTATAAAATCACTGAAGTAGAAGAATATTTCCATTGTCAAGAAATAGCAAAGCCAATGTGGTTAGAGGAGAATGAGCAAGGAGCAGAATAGAAAAATATTACATCAGAATGTAGAAGGAAAGATCTCATAGGGTCTTAGAAGCCATGGTAAGAATTTTCGACTTTGTGCTTAATAAAAAAAAAATCCTTGAGCATAAGGGTAAATATACTAACCTATTTTTAAATAATCATTTTGTGTGCTGTGTAAAGAAGCCCTGGTGGCACAGTGGTTAAGCACTTGGCTGCTAACCAGTCAGCAGTTCAAACCCACTAGCTACTCCACAGGAGAAAGATTTATCAGTTTGCTTCTGTAAAGACTGTTGTTGCTAGATGCCATCGAGTCAGTTCTGACTCACAGTGACCCTAAGTACAACAGAACAAAACACTGCCCAGTCCTGCGCCAGTCCTGTGGAGCTTCCAGACTAAGACAGACTAGGAAGAAGGACCTGGAGATCTACTTCTGAAAAAAATTGGCCAGTGAAAGTTTTATGGACAGCACTTGAACATTGTCTGATATAGTCCTGGAAGATGAGCCCCTCAGGTTAGAAGCCACTTAAAATGGGACTGGGGAAGAGCTGCCTCCTCAAAGTAGAGGTGACCTTAATGATGTGGATGGAGTCAAGCTTTCGGTTCTTCATTTACTGATGTGGCACAACTCAAAATGAGAAGAAACGACTGCAAACATTCATGAATAATCAGAATGTGGAGTGTACAAAGTATGAATCAAGGAAAATTGGAAGTTGTGAAAAATGAAATGGGATGTTTGAAGACTGAAATTCTAGGTATTAGTGAGCTGAAACAGACCGGTACTGGCCATTTTGAATCTGACAATCATATGGTCTCCTATGTCAGAAATGACAAATTGAAGAGGAATGCCATCACATTCATGGGCAAGAAGAAAATCTGAATATCTATCCATAAAAAGTACAGCCTTAGAAACCTGATGGGCAGTTCTACTCTGTCCTACGGGGCCCTGTAAGTCAAAATCAGCTCAACAGCGAAGAGAGCTATGTGGAGAACAGACTGGGCATCAAGGAGGATAATGGAAGAAGCAGCTAGACCACTTAGGAAGCTACTGCAATTGTCCAGGGAAAAAATGATGGTACCTAGTTGTCTTAGTCACCTAGTGCTGCCGTGCCGTAACAGATATACCCCAAGTGAATGGCTTTAACAAAGAGAAATTTATTTCCTCAGGATAAAGCAGGCTAAAAGTCCAAATTAAAGATGTCAGCTCCAGAGGAAGGCTTTCTCTCTCTGTCAGCTCTTGAAGAAGGTCCTTGTCCTCAATCTTCCTGTGGTCGAGCAATTTCTCAGGCACAGGGACCCCAGGTCCAAAGGACTTGCTCTGCTCCTGGTGCTGCTTTCTTGGTGGTATGAGGTCCCCAACTCTCTCCTTGCTTCCCTTTCCTTTTCTCTCTTGAGAGATAAAAGGTGGTGCTTGCCACACCCCAGGGAAACTCCTTTTACCTTGGATCAGGGAGGTGACCTGAATGAAGGTGGTGTTACAATCCCACACTAATCCTCTTAACATAAAATGAGAATCACAAAATGGAGGACAACCACACAATACTGGGAATCATGGCCTAACCAAGTTGATACACACATTTTTGGGGGCACATAATTCAATCCATGACACTAGCACTACAGGAATAGAAGCAGAAGTAATGGAAACTGTCAGGTTCTAGACACACGTTAAGGGCAAGACTTTTTTAGCCCTACTTTTTATACAGTTTCAGCATACACGCACACAAAAAATTTCTACAAAATGTTTACTATATTTTAAAAAATATTGCTACAGAAATAAAATTCTTTTAAAACACATAGCAACTGAACACTATAAGAAACAGTTAAACAAATATCTAATGAAAGACATTAGCTATAAACTATGAAGGCTCTAAAGTCAAACTTCTGGAACTGAGCCTATCAAAACCACTTATTAGGTATGAAAATTTTAGCAAAGTTTCTCTATGTCTCGGTTTTCTCATTTGTCAAATGAGAATAATAGTAAGAGCTACCTCATAGGACTCTTGTGATTAAATATGATAACGAATATAAAAATTCAGCAGGCATATGGTAAAAACTCAATAAATATTTGCTATCAAATTTATAATTTTACTCCTACCAGTTTGCACAGTCACAAGTCCCACTATTACTTTCTGCCGTTGTTACTATTACTTATGATATTCTGCTATGATTACATCATTTAAAAACATCACAATAAAAATAAACTTTGAATGTTCCTAACATGTTACGTATTTAATTAATATGGTTTAATCAAAAGCACAGTTCCTGTTTCAGCCGTAACAAAGCATTACGATACTATGTATTTTTTTAAATTCGATGGATCAATCTTTTTAATGATAACTGATGGAAGAATCCAAAGCAATGCCAACTAATGTTTTTTTTCTTCATTAAAAACTAATGTTTAAAGATCTCATGAGACTGCACGAGGCTCCAACGATAAAAAACTGATGAATCTGCAAAGCATCTCACAACGTGGATGAATCTGGAGGGCATTAGGCTAAGTACAGTAAGTCAATCATACAAGGATAAATGCTGTATGAGACCACTACTATAAAAAATCATGAAAAGGTTTACACACAAAAAGAAACAAGCTTTGACAGTTCCAAGGGAGGGAAGGGGTGGGAGGAAAAAACACTAAATAGACAGTAGACAAGTGGTAACTTCCACGAAGGGTAACACAGTACACAATACTGGGGAAACGAGCACAACTTGAATAAGTCAAGGTCGTGGAAGTTCCACAGACACACCCAAACTCCCTGAGGGACCAAACTACTGGTCTTGGGGAACACCTAGCTCAATTGGCATAACACAGTTCATAAAGAAAAAGTTCTACTTTGATGAGTAGCATCTGGGGTCTTAAAAGCTTGTGAGGGGCCATATAAGATACTGCACTGGTCTCACCCACCTGGACCAAGGGAGAATGAAGAAAACCAAGGACACAAGGGAAATATCTGTCCAAAGTACTGCTGGACCACACTTACCACAGCCTCCACCAGACTGCTACCTCTTGAAATAGGTAGCATATGATCAGGAACCTATGGTACTGAAGGAAGATGTCCAAGCTGCACTGAAGGCACTGGCGAAAAACAAGCCTCCGGGATTGACAGAATATCAATTAAGATGTTTCAACAAATGGATGCATCACTGGAAGTGCTCACTCATCTACACCAAGAAATTTGGAAGACAGCTATCTGGCCAACCTACTGGAAGAGATCTATAGTACGCCAAGAAAGATGATCCAATCAAATGCGGAAATTATCAAACAATATCATCAATACCACCTGGAAGCAAAATTTTGCTGAAAATCATTCACGAGCGGCTTCAGCAGTCTACTGACTGAGGAACTGCCAGAAATTAGGCCGGATTCCGAAGAGGACGTGGAACCAGGGATACCACTACTGATGTCAGATGGATCCTGGTTGGAAGCAGAGAATACCAGAAGGATGTCTACCTGTGTTTTATTGACTATGCAAAGGCATTTGACCATGTGGATCATAACAAGTTATGGATGAAATTGCGGAGAATGGGAATTCCAGAACACTTAAGTATGCTCATGAGGAACCTGTACATAGACCAAGAGGCAGTTGTTCAGACAGAACAAGAGATACTGAGCGGTTTAAAGTCAGGAAAGGTATGAATCAGGGTTGTACCTGTTCAATCTGTATGCTGAGCAAATAATACGACAAGCTGGACTATATGAAGAAGAACGGAGCATCAGGATTGGAGGAAGACCCATTAACAACCCACGTTATGCAGATGACACAACCCTGCTTGCTGAAAGTGAAGAGGACTTGAAGCACTTACTGATGAAGATCAAAGACCACAGCCTTCAGTATGGATTACACCTCAACATAAAGAAAACAGAAATCCTCAAAACTGGACCAATAAGCCACATCATGATAAACAGAGAAAAGATGGAAGTTGTAAGGATTTCATTTTACTTGGACCCGTAATCCACAGCCATGGAAGCAGCAGTCAAGAATTCAAAAGATGTGCTGCACTGGGCAAACCTGCTGCAAAGGACCTCTTTAAAGTGTTGAAAAGCAAAGATGTCACCTTGAAGACTAAGGTGTGTCTGACCCAAGCCATGCTATTTTCAATCACATCCTATGCAGGTGAAAGTTGGACAATGAATAAGAAGACCGAAGAAGAGTTGATGCCTTTGAATTGTGCCACCAGGTGCTCCTTGGAAACCCTGTGGGGCAGTTCTACTCTGTCCTATAGGGTTGCTATGAGTCAGAATTACTTGACGGCAATGAGTTCAGTTGGGTTTCCCTTGCACATGCATTACCTTTTCAAGAACATAAAATATTTTCTAAAGACAGAAAAAGTCCATTTTAGTCACTCACAACTTACAAAACAATTTTTAAAATATTTCATAAAAATACCATAATTAGAGCTTACCAGATTGAAGATATCAGAAATATCTTTTGGACCGCCAAAAGAACGAACAAGTCTGTCTTGGAAGAAGTATAACCAGAATGATCCTTAGAAGCAAGGATGGTGACTCTGCGTCTCACATACTTTGGACATGCTGTCAGGAGGGATCAGTCCCTAAACAAGGACATCATGCTTGGTAAGGTACAGGGTCAGCGGAAAAGAGGAAGACCCAGAAAAGAGGAAGACCCTCAACAAGATGGACTGACACGGTGGCTCCAACAACGGGCTCAAGCATAACGACGACTGTGAGGATGGCACAGGACCGGGCAGTGTTTCGTTCTGTGGTACAACGGCACCTAACAACAACAGCCACCAGACTGACTTCAGCACAACCAGATGGTGCCCGGCTACCACCACCAACTGCTCTGACAGGGATCACAACAGAGGGTCCCAGACAGAGCTGAAGAAAAATGCAGAACAAAATCCTAACTCACAAGAAAAAAAAAAAAAGACCAGACTTACTGGTCTGACAGAGACTAGAGAAACCCCGAGAGTATGGCCCCTGGACACCTTTTTAGCTCGGTAATAAAGTCACTCCTGAGGTTCACCCTTCACCCAATAATTAGACAGGCCCATAAAAGTAAAAGAGACTAAATGGGCACACCAGTCCAGGGAAAAGGATGAAAAGGCAGGAGGGGACAGGAAAGCTGGTAATGAAGAACCCAAGGTCGAGAAGAGGAGAGTGTTGACATGTTGTAGGGTTGGCAACCAATGTCACAAAACCATGTGCATTAATTACTTAATGAGAAACTAGTATGCTCTGTAAACCTTCATCTAAAGTACAACAAAACTTTTTTAAATAAATACTTAAAGATCTAATGAGACTCTGAAAAATCCAACAAAGAGTATGACAAGAACAATTATTACATATGAATCATAATCACCAAGACTTTTTGTCTAGCTGATCACATTCTTGATTTTTATTCTGTTACATGTCTATGTGTACAGGTTAGGTTAACGAGATAAACTGGGGTTAAATACATGATGCCATTCCACATTTGAAATGTTTCTACTAAAGAGACATAAAAGTAACAATAATTGCCCCTAGAGGAAGACAAGAGGAGGAAGGTGAAAGAGAGACATACTTTGCACAGAAAACCTTTGGCTTTATTTGGGTTCCTTCCCTTGCACAGGAAACCCTGCAGGCATACTGGTTAAGAGTTCAGCTGCTAACCAAAAGGGTGGCAGTTCAAATCCACTAGGCACTCCTTGGAAACCCTGTGGGGCAGTTCTACTCTGTCCTATAGAGTTGCTATGAGTCAGAATTACTTGACGGCAACGGGTTTGGTTGGGTTTCCCTTGCACATGCATTACCTTTTCAAGAACATAAAATACTTTCTAAAGATAGAAAAGGTCCATATTAGTAACTCACAACTTACAAAACAATTTTTAAGTATTTCATAGTTTACCATAATAACAGCTTACCAGATTGAAGATGCCAGTAATATATTAGTGTTGTTTGCAAGAAACCTCAATGGAGGCTCCGCAAGCAGTATACAGGATAAAATTCCTCCACCAAAGCAGTGGAGCATAGCAGTACACCAGCTTGAAAAAGGATTCTTCCATGCCATTGTCACTGCTCCTGAAATGATAAAGTAAAAGCATGGTCTAATAGTTGTATCTTTAAAAAGTCCGGAAATGCCAGTGGCACTAAAGAAATCAATTTCTTAAATTCCTAACTTTCAAGAACTTACTATTGCTCTTATGTGTGACCCACACAATCATTATGAACCATAACTTTCTTTAAAGCAAGTAGAGGAAACATTTTGTTAAGACATGGGTGATTTTTGGCATCTTTAAGATACTATGTTCAAGCTCTCACTGACGATTTCCTGATAGGTTATTATAAACAATCTTCCCACCTACTGTCTCCTTTCATCACAAACCATACAAGTACTCCTACACAATATGTCAAAGTGATATATTAAGAAAAATTTATAACCTTAACTAGAAAATAGAAAGGGCTGAAATAAATAAACCAAGGTTTCAACTAAAGAGGCTAGAAACAGAGTTAACAAAATACACCTAGAGGTGAAACACTGATCAGGCACAGAATATTGACATTATCTCAAAATACCTCCCAGCAAATTACCTACTAATCACAGAGGTAAAAATAAAAATTTTAGAGAAGAGAAACTTTGCAGACATCACCATAAGCACCAGGTGACTCCTGATATGATGCACAGAGAACACATCATTACTTCTATGTATCTCCACCAAAAATGCGTAACTTTAAACTAATCAGACAAACCCAAATTGAGGATTAATCTGAAAAGAAAAAAAGGCCTATACTTTAAAAAAAAAAAAAGGCCTATACTCTTAAAAGGTCAAGGTCAAGAAAAACAGAAAAGGCTGAGGAAACTTTCCACATTAAATGGCATTAAAGAGACATGACAACTAAATGTAAAAATATGTCCTAAATCAATTCTGGAGCAGGAAGGAATTCTAAAGGATCTTATTTGGATAGTTAATAAAATATAAATATGAACTGTGGATTACGTAATAGTATTGTATCACTGGTAAACTTCTTGATTTTGTAACTGTACTATGGTTCTTAGAATATTCACATTTAAATAATTAGAATTACTAAATGCTTCAAATTTATACTCGTGGTTTCAAGAAAATTAATATGCATACATAAAAAATTTAGAGACAGAAAATGGTATCGTAAAGGCAGCAAAATGTAAACAGTTGGAGAATGTGGGTAAAGAGTATAAGGAGATCCTTGGCCTATTCTGGCAATTCTTCTGTTACTGAGAAAATCAAAGGAAAAAGTTACAAAAAAAAATAAACCCAGAGAAAAGGAGGCAAAAAATAATGAAATGGAAGCCAAAATAAGGGGGATCAATATAAACAACCAATAAAGCCAAACTAAAGCAGTGCTTTGAAAAGACTAATAAAACACATTATTGTTCAGCAAGTCAGGGCAAGGAAAAAAGGGAAGAAAAAAAAACCACACAAGATTAAAAGGAAAAAAAGGGAAATAATTTTAGTTAGAGGGATATTTGTTAATGACAGGAAAACAACATGTATTTAATCCAATAAACATGAAGATGCAGTTGAAATGGGCAATTTTCTAAGAAACTATAAATTAGCAAAATTCCCTTCAGAACAGGTAGAAGCCTGAGTATATAAATAACTACAGAAAAAACTACCAGGCAGTCAAAGATCTAGACGAAGAAAGATGCTAGACCCAGACAGATTAAAGGAAAACATTTACTACTTTTGGATTACTCATTCTTATGCTATATAGCTGTTCTAGAGTACAGCAAAGGATGAAAAACTTAAATCATTCCATGAGACAATTTAGCCTCAATCTCAGAAACAGAAAAGAGAGTGAGGAATGAGAAAAGGGGAGAAAGAAAGGAAGGACACACACTGTAATTCTAACTTATGAGTATAATACACAAAAACATTAATAACAAACTGAAATCAGTTATTCTTAGAAAGTGTAAGAAATCATGACCAAGGAGATTCTATTCAAAGAATTCAAGAAAGGTCCAATGTTTAGAAATTCATTAAAATCATTCGCTATACTAACAAATTAAAATGATCATTCCTTTAGACAGATAGTAAAAGGTCATTTGATAAAAATTCAACATTCTCGATTTTTTTTTTTTAATTTAGCAATCTGAGAACAGAAAGAAAAGCAGTTCACCTGAATAAAGCCATAAGGGAAGAGACTGAAAAACAGTATTAAAGTATGGGATCATTTATGGGAAAAACTCCAAAACTTTACGTTTCTCTAGGTACATATATGTGCAATGCACAGAATAGGGTCTGCAATATACCAAACTGTTAACTATTATCTCTTGAGAGAAACCTGGGATTAGGGACAATGGCTTAGGGAGCTTTATATTTACTTAATTGTATTATTTAATTATATTTGAATTCTTTAAAATAATATTTTCACATATTAACTGTATAATTAAACCAAGTTTTTAACAAATTATGGCACATCCAATCTGAGAAATACAATCTATTCAAAAGAATATAACAGCTTTGCATGAACTGACCTGGAATAATTCCAAGACCTATCAGGTGGGTGGAAAAACAAGCACAAAGAAAAATCATATTTATATAAACAATATGTATGTTAAAAACCATTTACAGAGGAAAAAGAGGGAAATGTTTCCATAGGTACATACACCTGCAGGTAGAATAAGGTCTCTAAGAACACATACCAAACTTAACTGTTGTCACCTCTTAAGGAGATGCCCGTTTATGTAAAAACAAACAAGCACGCAAACAAGAAAACTGCAAACGTGTGAGTTCAGACGGGTAACATCATACCTGGATTTAACATAGGAATTCAACTACCTGTAAGTACTCAGCAAAAAAAAAAAAAAAAAAAAAACTTGAATAACATGTTTAAAAATTTAAATAGTGCAGTCCACCATTCCACATAATAAAATATGCCCAGGAGAGAATATGAGTTGGCAGATGTGAATTTTCTGTAGTAAACACACCCTGTCAAATACAGTGATTCTAGGGTTTAATGATATGAATCTGGTGGTAACTCAAGAAATGGTGACTTGCTCCAACCTGGAAAAAAAATTACTCATGAGAAACTTATTAAAAGACAGGATTTCAATCTCCAATGTAGCAACTTCCTCTAACCCTGAGAATTTTCAAGTTATTTTGACGATATATTGGTGATGCTGCCTTTACAGCCAAGCCCTTAGGTAAAATGTGACACTACTGTGTATCTAATACAAATATACTGTTACCTACATACATACCTGTATAGGCAATCTACTTTGGAAAAATCAGCCATTAAAAACCCTATGAAGCCCAGTTCTACTCTTGACACACATGGGGTCACCATGGGTCAGGGTCAACCTGACAACAACTGGTATACGCTTTGCTCTGGGCCCATGCTATTTTAATACATTTTACAGTGTGGGCAACCTTATGACTGTTCTGTGCGTGTTAAGTCCCTTTGTATACATAATACTAAAAAAAAAAAAAAAAAACACTGCCATCAAGTCAATTCTGACTCAGCGACAATACAGGACAGAGGAGAACTGCCTCATAGGGTTTCCAAAGCTGTAGATCTTTACAGAAGCCATATCTTTCTCCCATGACTTACTAGTACCAGAATTAGCTTAATGTGGTGTTAAACTACAAAAATATAGAAAGTTAACCTGGAACACTTAACAGTTATGTGCTGTTTAGAGTACATAAATTTTCAATAGGAAAAAAACAGTAACTACAAAACTTTAATTTTTTTTTTTCAATTTTAAAATAAAGATAACGTATTCCTTTAGCTAAAGAATGTTATTTACTTAAGATACATTATTTTATTTTTGACACACGGACATTTAAAGGAGAAAATAAATTCTCTGTGACACTTAAGGTGGACTTTAATATCAAAGTACTTTCGTTATGGAATGAAAGCTAAAAAATAAAACAAAAATTATACTCTACTCACCATAAATTCACTTAAAATCACATCGACAAAATAATCCCACAACTAAGGCCAAATTGAATCATTAAATTATCTTTAAAATAGTTTTATTAATTTGGTTGTAACAAAACTTGGAATAATATTTTTTAATGTACTACACACATGACTATAGTCGATCTATTTTCGTTCTACCGTGTCCCCATTTTTAAGAACTAGTTGCACTGTAGCTATTTTCAAAACAGTTAACATTTAACTTGCTAGTGGTTGATACCAAACCAAACCAAACCCAGTGCCGTTGAGTCGATTCCGACTCATAGCGACCCTACAGGACAGAGTAAAACTGCCCCATAGAGTTTCCAAGGAGCACCTAGTGGATTCGAACTGCTGACCCTTTGGTTAGCAGCCGTAGCACTTAACCACTATGCCACCAGGGTTTCCACTAGTGGTTGATATAACCCCCAAAAAGAGGCATGGGAATGTTCTACCCTTCTTGAAGCCTCAACTCCAGATGTCAGGTATTTTAAAATTGCAAACTGTTATACTTTTCCTCTTGCCCTGGTATAGATGTATCTTCTTAAAACTGAAAAAAAAAGAGGGGTCACAATAGAAGGTCCCGGACAGAGTGGGAGAAAAATGTAGAACAGAATTCAAATACACAAAAAAGACCAGACTTACTGGTCTGACAGACAGGAAGAATCCCTGAGACTATGGCCCCCGACCCCCTGCTAACGCAGAACTAAAGCCACTCCCGAAGTCCACCTTTCAACCAAAGATTAGATAGGCCTTTTTTTTTTTTTTTTTACAGAACAAACACCACCACATGTGAGGAATGTACTCCTTAGTTCAGTCAAGTATATAGATCAAACGGGCAACGCCTGCCCAAAAGCAAGGACGAGAAGGCAGCAAGGGACAGAAAAACTGGCCAAATGGACACAGGAACCCAGGGTGGAAGGGGAAAGTGCTGACACATTCCAGTGATTGCAACCAAGGTCACAAAACAATATATGTATAAATTTTTGAATAAGAAACTAATTTGTGCTGTTAAAATTTCACCTAAAGCACAATAAAATTTTTAAAAATCCCCTGAAGTCTGCTTAAAAACCAAACAACAGTTCAGCTTAACTAGTAAAAAAGGTCTGCCTTGAGCACCATACTCTTTTAAGAAATATCTATAATGGATCAAATTGACAACAGCAACTCAGAAGATTAGATAGGAACCTTAGTGGACAGTGAATTTGTTAATGGGGGAGGAACAAGCCACAAAAGGAGGGTGAGAATGGTTACACAACTCGAAGAATGTCACTAAATAGTACACGTAGAAACTGTTTAATTGGTATGTTTCGCTACGTATATTCTCAACATCAAAATAATTTTTTTTAATTTTTTAATTAAACGTCAGTTATATTGAATTTGATGAGCAAGAAGCAGTAAGTACTGTAGATAGTTTGGGAAGTCAAACCCCACTCCTACATTTCTATACCAGAGTCCAACCAGGAGGCAAAAAATACACCAGTTATTTTAACAGAAAATTTTTAATATTAAGAAATAAACCCAGTGCCATCAAGTCGATTCTGACTCATAGCAACCCTACAGGACAGAGCAGAACTGCCCCATAGAGTTTCCAAGGAGCGCCTGGTAGATTCAAACAGCCGACCCTTTGGTTAGCAGCCCTAGCACTTAACCACTACGCCACCAGGGTTTCCAAAGAAACAGACAGGTATAAAAAAGAAATAGGCAGGTATAAAACTGTCAACTAATAGGGCTGATTACAAAGGACACAAGAGACTTTTGGGCGGGTGATAAAACTATTCTATAGCTTGGATGTGGTGGTCGTGACATGTCTATGTATGTTTATCAAAACTCAGAACTTTACATTAAAAAGGGTAAATATACTGTTTGTAAACTATATCTGGATGTATAAATATCAAATATCCACTTTTTCCCAACACCAGCTATGAAGATATTACAAATCGCCCCTTTCTACTTCTGTGTTCAGTTCCGACACCAGCTGCCCATGCAACACTTCTTCCTCTGATTGTCACCACCTGGAGCTAGGTCAGATCTTAAAGTTAAAAGGACACCTTCGACTGCCAAGCTAGTCCAGGACTGCAGATGCCAGCTGAAAAGTTTCAGAGTCCCAGGGACTCCCTTCGCTTCTGATGTGCTGGCTACAAATACAGGGTTTTCTCACGACCCCTTCAGGATGCCAGCCTCAAGCTCAGAGGCACTCTCTAGGCTCCCTCACTTCTGACCTGCTGACTACAAATTCAGGGGTTCCCTCTACCCTTTCAGGATGCCAGCCCCCAGCTTGGCGCCTCCCCCAGGCTCCCTAGCTTTTCATCTGCTGACTTCCGCTACTCCTTTGGGTTCAATAATTCACTGCAACAACTCACAGAGCTCACGGAAAGTGCTATGCTTATAGTTACAGCTTTATAATAAAGGGTACAAATCAGTATCAGTGTAAAGACACACGGGGTGAGGTCTGAGAGGGTTCCCAATGTGAAGATCTGATGTCCCAAGGGGCAATTACCCCCCCCACATCAGTGTCCTTCACCAACCTGGAAGCCCATGGAGCTTCTGTATTCAGAGCTTTTACTGGCGGTCTCGTGATGTAACACAAACTCCAGCCCTTTCCCCTGAGGTGAGAAGATATCGCGAAGTGATCAGGAGGCATTATATAGAGGGTCTTTCTGGCCTGGCCGACCCCCCCCCAGAGTTAACTCATCACTTCACCCAACCTGTTAACTGGAGTAATAATCAAAGACCCTTAAAGTCCCTGTTTTGTTTTGTTTTGTTTTTTAAGAGATTATTTCTCAGGAACACATTCTTTGGGTAAAGTTAATGTAAAACCAAACTGCCATCAAGTCGAATTCCAATTCACAGAAGCCCTACGGAAAACCTGGTGGTGTAGTGGTTAAGAGCTATGGCTGCTAACCAAAAGGCTGGCAGTTCAAATCCACCAGGTGCTCCTTGGAAACCGTATCGGACAGTTCTACTCTTTTTTGGTTTTAATAGCTGCTTCTGCAGTCAATGTGTCACAGTATCACACATCATGCAGCCTCTGGAAAACTCCACTGTACACTTGTGAGAGAGTAAGAGGGAGACCAAAAGTAAACCAAACCCACCGCCATTGAGTCGATTCCAACTCATACAGACCATATAGGACAGAGTAGAACTGCCCACAGGATTTCCAAGACTATAAATGTTTATGGAAGCAGGCTGTCCCATCTTTCTCCTGCGGAGAGGCTGGCGGTGGGTTTGAACTGTCAACCTTTTGGTTAGCCACTGCACCACCAGGGCTCCTATAAGTAAAAAGGGCAAATAAAATCTATTAGGAAAACGCCGGTGGTGTAGTGGTTAAGAGCCATGGCTGCTAACCAAAAGGTTGGCAGTTCAAATCCACCAGGTGCTCCTTGGAAACTCTCTGGGGCAGCTCTACTCTGTCCTATAGAGTCCCTGTGAGTTGGAATCGACTCGACGGCAATGGGTTTGTTTGTTTTTTTTTATTAGGAAAATAGTTTATAACTCAGAACGTGAGGGAACTTCAGGGATCCCTGCACCACACTTGGAGAACCTCTCACTTAGTCTACACAAAAACACATCAAATATTGAATACGGAATAAAAGAGAAAAAACCAGTTGTTGAGAAAAAGCCAGTTATTGATAAAAAGAGGTGCAGCAACATCCTCAAGCCCTCACTCATTAATTCTCTGTAGAATAAGGCACCATGACACACAGCAAGTAGAAGAGATGCCTGGCCTCAAAGAAAAATAAAACTAAGAGGCAGGCAGAATAGCCACAAAAGCAGCATAAAACCAGTTACTGAGTTGATTCCAACTCACGGCAACCTCGTGTGTGTCAGAGTAGACCTGTGCCCCACAGAATTTTCAGTGATGAATTTTTCCTATCCTGAGGCCATTCTCCCAAGGCACCTCTGAGCGCATTAACTGTCTGCACTGCCACACACTCCAAAGTGTCTACCGCTGCTAACCAAAAGGTCGGCAGTTCGAATCCATCAGGTGCTCCTTGGAAACTCTACGGGACAGTTCTACTCTGTCCTATGTGGTCGCTGTGAGTCCGAATCAATTTGACAACACCAAGTTTTTTTTTTTCTTTAAATATATCCTGAATGTAAAATACAAAAAGATACAAATACTTCTTTGCGACCACACAGTTAAAAGAACTCATAATACTGTGCTGAGACTACATATCCCCATTCTACAGGTAGTGAAACTGCATGCCAAATGACTTACTCGTATAACCTCACTCCAATGACTGGAAATTGGAACCCATTCGCTTTTCAACAATCACTCTAACATGCGAAGCAGGGCGACAGAACACGGCCTTAAGGGGATATGTGTGTGTCAACTTGTGCCTTTTTGTTAGTTCATACTTCTTTCCTAACTGGATAGTCAGCAGTCCGTAACTATTCATTACTCCAAGTGACTAAATCAGGGACTTGCTGTCTCTGGGAGCTTTATTCTCTGCTGCCTTTCAATACTTTATACAACTCAGGGGGCTGCACAAATCCTAGGCGGACACCGGCACTGCGGTGGATCAGAAATGCGGCAGCGGCTTCCCTGCCCGGGGGAGTCCTTCGACCAGTGGCGGGGCCTCCTCCCTTCCCAGCCTCTGTTTCCCCATCTGTCCTCGAGGGGTCAGACGAGTGGACTCTCGGCTCTCTTCCAACTCGACTATCGGAACTGTCTTGGGCAGCCACCGCTCGCTCGCCCGCCCCTGCTCAGGCCGTCCTCGCCGTGATGGGAACGCTGAAGAGGCCGGTCCGTGGCGCCCCGCACTCACCCGGCTGACGCTTCATCGCCATGAGGGACACCAGATAGTGGGCGATGTCAAAAAAGGGGAACATCGACGTGCGGGAGAAGGCAAGAGTCAGCTCATCCCACGGAGACTCCATGGCTACGACCGACCGCGGCAGCGGCCGGTTCCCGGCGTGCGCGGCGAGGGATGGGGGAGGGGGAAGCCGCGGCCGCGCGCGCTCCCGCGCAGCCTCGAAGTCCGCGCGTGCGCCCTGGCACCCGGACCGGCGCGCGGAGAGGAGGCGGGGGGCGCGTGTCCCGGGGCCCCAGGCTCGGAGACTGTTGGCAGGTAGGCGGGGTGACAAGGTTCCCGGCGTTCCCACAGCGGCAGGCCTTAGCTCTCCTAATGAGGATCCAGCGTTTTCTCCGGGCTAGGCGCTGTGCCAGACTCGGGGGAAATGGGCAGATGAGTAAAACAACCCTGGAGGAGAGACGTTTAGAGTCAGATTTATTTCTGCAAATTGATGTCATTCACCTTACGTTTATTGAGTAACCGTAATGTGCAAGTCACACTGTGACTTACCGGAGATAAAAGGAAAAGAACACAATAATATCGTGCCCTCAAAAAAGAGACAAGCACACGCGCGCGCGCGCGCACACACACAAGTAATTTGTACTAAGAAGTATAGATGACGTCCTAGAGCAGTTTAGAGATTATTTCAGGGAAGTAAAAAGACATGTAAATTGAGCTTTAAGAGCTAAGTGAGACCCGAATGTGCAGAGATGGAAGGAGATGTTTTAGCAAGAAAGTGAGAAATGAGGTTGGAAAAAAAGTTATGTCCTTGAATGGCTAAGACTCCAAGTCTTTATATTGGAGCTAACGCGGTGCAATTGAAGGCTTTTGAGCAGGGAAATCCCTTTTTACAAAAAAAAAAAAGAGCAAGTAAATACTAATATAGCACTTAGTATAGTGCTAGGTCGCTATGAGTCGGAATCGACTCGACAGCAGTGGGTTTGGTTTTGGCTTTATAGTGCCAAGCACTGTTCTTAATACTTTACGAAGGTTAGTTCATTTAATCCCCTGTGAGGTACGTACTATTATTATCCCCATTTTATAGATGAGCAAGCTGACGCACAGTGAGGTGAAGTAACTTGTCCAAGGCAACCTGGCTGGAAAGTAGTAGAACCACGATATAAACTAGGTGGTTTGGCTCCAGAGTTTTAAGTTCCTGACCCACTACATTATGCTCAGCATTATCAGAGCCAGAATCAAATTTTCTTAACCATTATGCTAAGCTGTTTGGTTGGTGGGTGGGTGGGTGGGTGGGTGGTTGGTTGGTTGGTTGGTTGGTTGGTTGGTTGGTTGGTTGGTTGGTTGGTTGGTTGGTTGGTTGGTTGGTTGGTTGGTTGGTTGGTTGGTTGGCTGGCTTTTAGGGGTGGGTAGCAAGGAGGAGTCGCAATCGACTCTACAGCAACGGGTGTAGCAGGGAGGAGATAAGCAACAGGGTTTGGAATACATTGGTGAAAAAAAGACTCTAAAAACACACACACACACACCAAACCCATTGCCACAGAGTTAATTCCAACTCATGGAGACCCTATGTGTTACAGAGTAGAGCTTTTCCATAGGGTTTTCCTGGCTGTAATCTTTACTAAAGAAGATCACCAGTCCTTTCTTCCATGGCACTATTGGGTGGGTTTGAACCATCAACTTTAGGTTAGTAACCAAGAGTAAACCATTTTCGACACCCAGGGACCTTGGGAAAAGATTAGAGGCAGGGAAGATTAGAGGGTATTCACTCCTCCAAATAAAAGATAGTGGAGAATGAGGATAGTAGAAGCAGGGAAGAGGACCCAGGCAGGGAATGACTTGGTAGAAGCAGAACAGGCTAAAGGTCGATTGAACCTGTTAATGTGAGAAAGGGAGTCATAGTCATCAAAGAAGGAAATGGGAAATGGGTGAGTAGGAGGATTATAGCTGCATTCAGAGAAAGCGGGTTTAGGTAAGATGTACAAGTTTAGTTTGGCACATTGTTATTTGACTCATCCATCACCAGATCATGCTGACACCAGGAAACTGGAAATACCTGATGAGCTCCTTGATTGGTAACAGCTATATGGGAGTATGCACTGCAAAGTGAGACTGACATTGATTTTTATTCATTAATTTTAATTCATTCAATGACTTTTTTACATGCGTACGATGTAACAGGAATTTTACTGGATGTCAGAGGTATTGCCCTAAACACTGAGTGTTCAGAAATGTGGGAAAACTATCATAAATCTCTACATGTTTCGTTACTACTCAAGAAACAATAGGACTTTGAGTTTGTTGTTTTATTTTGGGGGGGGGGGCGGGTTGTATTTTGCTAAAATACTTCTCACATGTGGTTTTCTAAGCAAACACTTTCTGTAGAGAAAACGCTTTTGGCCTCTAGCAAAACTAAAGAAAAAGAGAAAGATCTGTAATTATTTATGCTTTCATGGCTAAGTCAGTTCTTTCCATACGTTTTATCCATTTCCTTTTCTTTGGAATCATTGTGTTGTGAATTTAGGAGCAAAATTTGGTGTGGTGAAATGAGTTCCTTTATGTTCCTTTATGCCTTTTGCCTTGGTTCTTCAGAAAAAACAGGCCCTTAAGCCCTGAGGAGTTACTTTTACCCTAGTTTTCTACCCCAGCAGGTTTGTTACATTTCCTAGGTAAGTGGTGAACAACTTGGTTTGGTACTTTTAGTCTGACCCTGGGCTGCAGCCTGCCTTGTGATTGGTATGTACCTTGCAGGTGTTCAGTGCCTATAGCCTACTATGCAAACGAAGTGTCTGTGCCTACTGAGATGAGATTGGTCAGTTTGTGGCCCGCACTGAGAGGTGCCATGCCTTGGAATTGACAAAAAGTTGTATGTATAAGCAGCTAACCCCACAAAGGTTTAGCAGGCAGGAGCAGGAAGAGAAGCAGAAGAAAGTAAGAACAGAGAGAGAAAGGAGGCAAGGAACCTCCTAAAAGGGCTGTAACACCGAAGACAGTGAAAGGCCTAGAAGGGGCCCAGTGGCAGAGCCAGCAGGGACAGGCCAGGAAGGGGCCCTGCGGCAGAGTTGGTGGTGACAGATAGCAAAGAGGAGCCTGTCCTCAGGGGGCCAAGAAGAGGCCTGCCCTGACGGGGCTGAGAGGAAGCGTACGTGGTCTAAAAGAACTGAGAGAGCTGTCCTGCACTGAAGAAGGCAGACTTTGCCTATATGCTTCTTGATACTGATCGTGAGTTGTACCCTGTTCATCCTAAATCCTGAGTTGTAACCTGTTCCTTCAAAAACTAACTGTAAGTATGGTCTGTGGGTTCTGTGTTCATTGTAACAGATTATCAAACCCAGAAGTAGAGAGTGCCATGAGAGGGGTGGCTGGTGTCCAAATTGGTAAAAAGGTTGGACAGTAGGAGTCTATCTGACTTCCACCTCACAGGGATCAGCCTTGGGCTGATCTTGATTTGCATTATCCCCCCCTAAAGTCAGACAGGTTCTGAGGAAACTATCACTACTCCCACCATTTCACACTTGGATATTATTGCCTAAAAGGCTTTATATCATAATAGTCTGAAATTTCACATGCAAAAAAGAAAAAGTGTGTTTCATTCTTTAACTTAAAAAAAAATACACTTAAGTATGAAGTAATCTTTATAACATCTCTAAATCGTATGCTTATATCAGTTATCATTCTGGGACATAGTTAAATTCATTATTAAACACCAAGAAGGCAACACTGAAAAGCATCAGAGTTTTTTTTTTTTTTTTTTTTAAAGAAGGTAACTCAAGCATTTTACTTACCCTACACAGATTAATTCTGATGGTAAGGAATTAACGATCTCAGGTTTAGCAATCTGAAATTTGTTTCATTTCAGAACTGTAAGAATAAGCTTGGTCCCATCTGCCTAGAGCTTAAAGAAATTAAAAAAAAAAAAAAGATTTAAGGGAAGTGAAATAGTAATCACACAAAAAGACAAGTTCTATCTAAATTTTAAATGTGCTCACTGTATTGGCTTCTGGCCAATGATTGGGTTATTCAGCCTAAGGAAATGGGACTTAGTAGAAGGAAATGGGGAATGGAAGGAGGTAGGCTTTAAATTGGTAACAGCGAAAGGCAAGACTTGGGCTAATTACTTGTGAAAATTCAAACTTTTCCTGACTTTTGAAAGCTGTTTACAAAGTTAAATAATTATGGCAGATAAAATGAATCCAAATTGTAAAATATATATTGTCTATTAGAAAGTGAAATTGGTCTAACCGTACTGACGTCTCAACAAGAGTTTTAACTAAACATATTGGAAGCATTTTTTATTTCAAAAAGCTTGTGAAACTAATTTTTATAAACCAGATTTCTCAATATTAACATTATTGACTTTTTGGGTCAAATAATTTTTTGTCGTGGGGGGCTGTCCTGTGCATTGTAGCAGCATCCCTAGCCTCTACCTACTAAATGCCAGTAGCGCACCACCAACCGCGGCCACTCCCAGTTCTGATAATCCCCAGAAAACATCTTAGACGTTGCCAAATGTCTCCTGGGAGCAGAAAATCACCACTGCTTCAGAACCAAATATAAACAGTTATAAATAAATATTTTTTTTTAGCAGTATGTGTCTCTATTAATACAAACATCATGGTCGTGTCACTGATATTAACCATCAGGTTAATTCTAGAACAACTCACAGTAACCCTTCTTAGTCTTAGCTGGCTCAAGTTGGCAGTGTCCTGACACCCAGTGTCAAAATTGTAATCCTGTTTCTTCCCTGCAGTACTGCTTTCTATCCACTGAGTGTCATAACCTTCACTTTGGGAAATCAATAACTATTTGTAAAAGGGCCATAAAGACTCCATGATTATGAAGTTTCATATTAAAGAACCAATTGCACTTCAAAGCTCTGGTATCCTGGTTAGGCATTTTCATTCTAAAGGCATTTTAATAATGACACTGCATCAAATTAAATTGTAGTAAAATGTGACATTTAAGACAAAGCATATTTAATTGAATTCAACTTTTAAAAAAAAAATTTCTTATGCTAAATCCCGAGTTGTAACCTGTTCCTTAAAAAACTACTTAAGTCAGTCTCTCATACAAAAATTTATATTAAAAAAAAAAAAAAACAGTGCCATCGAGTCACCTTGCTATATACTCCTAGTTGCTCTCCCCCTAATGAGACAGCACATTCTCTCTCTCCACTCTCTATTTTCATGTCTATTCAGCCAACTTCTGACCCTCTCTGCCCTCTCATCTCCCTTCCAGACCGGAGCTGCCCACGTAGTCTCATGTGTCTACTTGATCCAAGAAGCTCACTCCTCACCAGTATCATTTTCTATCCCATAGTTGAGTCCAATCCCTGTCTGAAGAGTTGGCTTTGGGAATGGTTCTAGTCTTGAGCTAACAGAAGGTCTGGGGACCATGACCTCTGGGGTTCTTCTAGTCTCAGTCAGACCATTAAGTCTGGTCTTTTTGTGAGAATTTAGGGTCTGTATCCCACTGCTCTCCTGCTCCATGAGGGATTCTCTATTGTGTTCCCTGTCAGGGCAGCCATTGGTTGTAGCCGGGGCACCATCTAGTTCTTCTCTTCTCAGGCTGATGTAGTCTCTGCTCTCCTGCTCCATGAGGGATTCTCTATTGTGTTCCCTGTCAGGGCAGCCATTGGTTGTAGCCGGGGCACCATCTAGTTCTTCTCATCTCAGGCTGATGTAGTCTCTAGTTTATGTGGCCTTTTCTGCCTCTTGGGCTCATAATTACCTTGTGTCTTTGGCGTTCTTCATTCTCCTTTGCTCCAGGTGGGTTGAGACCAATTGATGCATCTTAGATGACTGCTTGCTAGCATTTAAGACCCCAGAAGCCACTCTCCAAAGTGGGATGCAGAATGTTTTCTTAATAGATTTTATTATGCCAATTGACTTAGATGTCCCCTGAAACCATAGTCCCCAAACCCCCACCTCTGCTACATTGGCCTTCACACCGTTCAGTTTATTCCGGAAACGTCTTTGCTTTTGGTTTAGTCCAGTTGTGTTGACCTCTCCTGTATTGTACGTTGTCTTTCCTTTCACCTAAAATAGCTCTTGTCTACTATCTAATTAGTGAATATCCCTCTCCGTCTCTCCCTCCCCACTCTCATAACCATCAAAGAATATTTTCTTCTCTGCTTAAACTATTTTTCAAGTTCATGTAATAGTGTTCTCATACAATATGTGTCCTTTTGCAACTGACTAATTTCACTCAGCATAATGCCTTCCAGATTTCTCCGTATTATGAAATGTTTCACGGATTCATCATTGTTCTTTATCAATGTGTAGTATTCCATTGTGTGAATATACCATAATTTATTTATCCATTCATCCGTTGATGGGCACCTTGGTTGCTTCCATCTTTTTGCTATTGTAAACGGTGCTGCAGTGAACATGGGTGTGCATATATCTGTTTGTGTAAAGGCCCTTATTTCTTTAGGATATATTCCATGGAGTGGGATTGCTGGATTGTATGGTAGTTCTATTTCTAGCTTTTTAATGAAGCACCCAATTGATTTCCAAAGTGGTTGTACCATTTTACATTCCCATCAGCAGTGTATAAGTGTGAATTCAACTTTTTTTAATATGCAGCATTATGAAGGGATATTAACTACAGGGCACCAATTACCCTCAAAATACTCAGTGAATTCAATCAGTACAGTGAGTTGCTGGCGCATAAGATTTAAGTGATAAGCTAACTAAAGTGTACACTCAACTCTTAGACACCGCTTGTCTCTCAGTTTGTCATACTGTGGTGGCCTGAGTGTTGCTATAATGCCAGAAGCTATGCCACCGGTATTTCAAATACCAGCAGGGTCATCTAGAGCGGACAGGTTTCAGTAGAGCTTCTAGGCTAAGACAGACTAGGACGAAGGAACTGGCAGTCTGCTTCTAAAAAACTGGCCAGTGAAAACCTTATGAATCACAAAAGAACATTGTTTGATATAGTACCAGAAGATGAGTCCCTCAGGTTGCAAGACTCTCAAAATATGACTGGGGAAGAGCTGCCTCCTCAAAGTCACTTGACCTTAATGACATGCATAGAGTCAAGCTTTGGGGACCTTCACTTGCTGATGTGGCACGACTCAAAATGAGAAGAAACAGTTGCAAACATTCAATAACAATCATAATGTAAAATGTATAAAGTATGAATCTAGGAAAATTGGAAGTCGTCAAAAATGAATTAGACAATCATATCATCTACTATGCCAGGAATGACAAATTGAAGAGGAATGGCGTTGCATTCATTGTCAAAAAGAATATTTCAAGATCTATCCTGAAGTACAACACTGTCAGTGATAGGTTAATACCCATAAATCTACAAGGTAGGCCAGTTAATACAATTATTAGTCAAATTTACACACCAACCACTAATGCCAAAGATAAGGAAATTGAAGATTTTTGCCAACTTCTGCAGTCTGAAATTGATCAAACATGCGATCAGGATGCTCTGATAATTACTGGTGATTGGAATGTGAAAGTTGGAAACAAAGAAGAAGGATCTATTGTTGGAAAATATGGCCTTGGTGATAGAAATGACACATGATAGAAATTTGCAAGACCAACAACTTATTCATTGCAAATACCTTTTTTCAACAACATAAACCGCAACTACACATGTGGACCTCACTGGATGGAATACGCAAGAATCAAACTGACTACATCTGTGGAGAGAGATGATGGAAAAGCTCAGTATCATCAGTCAGAACAAGGCTAGGGGCTGGCCATAAAATAGGCCATCAATTGCTCGTACGCAAGTTCAAGTTGAAGCTGAAGAAAGTTAAAACAAATCCACACGAACCAAAATACAACCTTGGGTATATCCCACCTGAATTTGGAGACCATCTCAAGAATAGATTTGATGCATTGAACACAAATGACTGAAGACAAGACAAGTTGTGTTATGACATGAAGGATATTATACATGAAAAAAGTAAAAGGTCTTTAGAAAACAGGAAGGAAAGAAAAGACCCAATGAATATCAGAAGAGACTCTAAAACTTGCTCTTGAACGTATAGTAGCTAATGCGAACTGAAGAAATGATGAAGTAAAAGAGCTGAACAGAAGATTTCAAAGGGCAGCTTAAGAAGACAAAATAAAGTATCATGATGAAATGTGCTAAGACCTGGAGTTAGAAAGCCAAAAGGAAAGAACACACTGGGCATTTCTCAAGCTGAAAGAACTGAAGAAAAAATTCAAGCCTCAAATTGCAATACTGAAGGATTCTATGACCAAAATAATGAACAACGCTGGAAGCATCAAAAGAAGATGGAAGGAATACACAGAGTCACCACTGTAGCAAAAAGAATTGGTCAATGTGCAACCATTTCAGGAGGCGGCATATGATCAAGAACCTATGGTATTGAAGGAAGAAGTCCAAGCTGCAGGGAAGGCATTGGCGAAAAACAAGGCTCCAGGAATTGACAGATTAACAACTGAGATGTTTCAACAAATAGATGCAGTGCTGGAGGTGCTCACTTGTTTATGCCAAGAAATTTGGGAGACAGTTTCCTGGCCAACCGACTGGAAGAGTTCCATATTTATGCACATTCCAAAGAAAGGCGATCCAACCAAATGCAGAAATTATTGAACAGCATCATTAATATCACATGCAAGTAAAATTTTGCTGAAGATCGTTCAAAAGCGGTTGCAGCAGTACATCGACAGGGAACTGCTAGAAATTCAAGCCAGATTCAGAAAAGGATGAGGAATGAGGGATATCATTGCTGATGTTGGATGGGTCTTGGTTGAAAGCAGAGAATACCAGAAAGATGTTTACCTGTGTTTTATTGACTATGCAAGGGCAGCTTTTCTTTGAATTCCCTACTTCGCTTAAGCTGCTCAGACTGTCTTTAATTAATTGCAGTAGAAAGTTTTTTTAACTTGTTGTTAAGTGCTGTCAAGTTGGTTCTTACTCATAGAGACCCCATGTGCAGCGGAACAAAACGTTGCCTGGTCCTATGCCATCCTCACAATCATTGCTGTTTGAGCCCATTGTAGCAGCCACTGTGTCAATCCATCTCGTCAGGGTCTTCCTCTTTCTCAATGACCCTCTACCTTACCAAGCATGATGTCCATTTCCAGGGACTGCTCACTCCTGATAACACGTCCAAAGTACGTGAGACGAAGTCTCACATCCTCCCTTATAAGGAGCAGTCTGGCTGTACTTCTTCCAGGACAGGTTTGCTCATTCTTCGTGCAGTTCATGGTATATTCAATATTCTTCGCCAACACCATAATTCAAAGTCATCAAAATTCTCACAACTGGACCAATAAGCAACATCATGATAAATGGAGAAAATATCGAAGTTGTCAAGGATTTCATTTTATTTGGACCCACAATCAACACCCACGGAAGCAGCAGCCAAAAAATCAAACAATATATTGCATTGGACAAATTTGCTGCAAAAGACCTCTTTATAGTGTTAAAAAGAAAAGATGTCACTTTGAGGACTAAGATGCACCTGACCCAAGCCATGGTATTTTCAATCACCTCACAGGCATGTGAAAGCTGGACTATGAATAAGGAAGAACACATTTGTGTCAATGTTCAATTAACAGGAATCGTATGTGTACATATGGAAGGAATATATATTCCAAGGGCCATTTCAATCACTATAGACCAAAAAAAAAACCCATTGCTATCAAGTTGATTCCACCTCATAGTGACCCTATAGGACAGGGTAGAACTGTTCCATAGGGTTTCCAAGGAGCACCTGGTGGATTTGAACTGCCGACCTTTTGGTTAGCTCCCATAGCACTTAACCACTACACCACCGGGGTTTCAATCATAATTGATGTATATCACGTAAAATATAAACTCTTCTAAAAGTGAAAATATATTAGTATTTCATCTATTATCCGTGAAGTCAAATATTCTTATAGTTTCACATACAAAAATTACTGTTTCCTTAGTCTGAAAAAGAAACAAGCTAAAGAGAATTTTTTTTAATTTTGTCATTATCCTGTTACAAGCAATCTCCTGTAAGTACTCCTGCTGAATACTTAGAAGCAGAACTTCTCACTAGCATTATACCTATCTAAGAAGGGGATAATTTCCCAAAGTTTTTTCTTTTTTTTTCTTCCAAGCAACTCGTGAAGCTGGAACTCCAGCTTGGAGAACACTGTATAAAGATTTTCCTATCTCTACTACTTCAGTTAAACTATGAAGTTATTTATAGTTTTTATCCACTCAATAAATATGTATCTTTTTTTTATCTTTCATATGGGGCTCATCAGATTATGTTATCAAAGGCTTTCTTTCTACCATTGCAGCTACCGCTCTGTAAGGCTTAGTCATCCATCAGCAGCATATCAAATTGGATTCTTGAGTTTATTCTACAAGTCCATTTGGGAAACTCTCATTCTGGGAGGCAGTGCAGCATAGTGGTAGCATAGAACACAAAGGCACTAGAGTCAGATGGTTTACTCACTGTATAGAGAATGTAGTTACTAAATCTGTGTAAGCCTGGGTCTTCAACTTTAACTTTGCAATCAGAACAATTGCAGGGTCTAGGGGACTGGGATTGGAGCATGGGGAATGGTCAAAGAGTAAAGCTGAAAACTGGCTGCCAGTTTCTGTAACACCTCAAACACATGGAAGCCTCTCATTGCCACCTTCCCACAAAGTCCAAAGACTAGCTGCCACTCTGAACTGGAGAACTGGAGTAAGGTTGGGAGAAAGAACATCAAGGTGGGTAGCTAGTGTGGCACACCAATCCTGAGAGTTGGATCTTTATATAAAATGAAGTATAGTCACAAGGATAGGACACCATGTCTTTATAAGAAGCCCCAATATACCAAATCACTGGATCTGATCATTCATCTGAACCTTTCTATTTGTTAACGTTCTCTGCCTTGAACCCCAGACGTGACCATGAACTTTGTTTCTTACATTGCACTTGCATTTGGTAATTTCCATTGTGCTTCCCTAGTAATTGATCCTAAGCAAAACACCCAAGGCTGTTTGGATTTGGTTTGGCATCCTGCCCATTCTACCCTGACATATAACTCCTCTCTAATGCTTTGTTTTGCCTTTGGTATGCTTATCGCAACAGTAGCAGCAATTAGAGACTACACTGTGCTGTATAACCAGTGAGGGGAGGACCAGTCACATCATATTCCACATCGAAGAATCAACTGGGTTCTGGCTTTGGGGTCTATAAAACACAGAGGGAAAAAACTACCAGAATGAACTCAGTAATACATTTTCTAACATAATAATAATAATAAAAGGACTTATAAAACTAGTTAACTTTATATAAGAATTTTCTGTTCATCATTTTTAATGGTAGCCAGATATAACAATAATATCTTCTAGTCCTTAAATATATTTATGTATTATATATATATATATCACTACAGCTTTTATACAGAAGTTATCTTTTTCATGGAGCTATGTCTTTGATACTTGATTTGAATGAGTTGGCTTGGCAAGATTCCAAGCCTGCAGGCCACATCTACCCTAACCCCTAACCCTTACTTCATTATGGAAATTTGATAAAAGAATGTAGATAGAGCACTAAAAATCCAATAAAGCAACATTAGGCCAGCAAAAGAGAACCATTAGCAGCAAAATTAACACCAAAGTTAAGATGTTTAAATATTTGTTATTGTTTAGATTATTATATTAAATTACTAGCAAAGGGAAATCTGACATTGGCCTACAATATGCAACCATATAAGGGAATTAATTTATAACTATGAGAGGAAACTTTTCACACCAAAAGCTACCTAAATCAAAACACAGATCAGAGGTTGCCAGGGACCCAGGGAGGTGTGAAGAAGTACAGAGCATTTTTAGAGCAGTGAAACTATTCTGCATGGTAACATAATGGTGAATACATGACAGTATCCATTTGTCCAAACCCACAGGAGGGGGCAACACAAAATTCAAACTCTAATGTGAACTATGGATTTTAGTTAATAATATATCAATATTTGTTCATCGATTGCAGCAGATAAACCACTCTAATACAAGACGTTAATAAGAAGAGAAAGTGTGTGGAGAGGAGGGCGTATATGGGAAATCACTGTACTTTCTGCACAGTTTTTCTGTTAATCTAAAACTGCTCTAAAGAATTACATCTATTACAAAAGGAGGGGATAGTAACAAGAGGAGAGATGAGATACACCTTTCCTTTCTTCTCTTGATAGAAACTGATTGTTTCTGCATATTTAGGCTCTTTTAGGGGTGATGGAAAGGTAGGTGGTGATGAAATGAACAGCTGAACTGAGAAAGCCTCAATCTTTCATTAATTTCAGGATAGCCAATCTTTACACCCCCTAAATCAACTGTGAATTAGAAGAGTCTCTTAGATTAGAAACGGAAACTCAGTGAGAGATCCCAGAGAAAATGAGGCTCTGGAATAAGAGAAAGACACATTCCTCTGCCAGCTGTGACAGGGACAGGGATGTGGCAGGAACATTCAGGGAAGATGGCTCTAATTGCTGGGTTCTTATCACCTAGAGGTAAAACCAGCTTAGACACTAATTGGAAAAACTACTCAATGCCAACCACCCAGGGCAGCGAGAACCGGGCAGGGGAGAGGGTCAAACTTAAGAATGGGTAGAGGAGACCAGTTCAGGGAGCATTCATTGATGTTTTGACCAAGAGATGAAGACATCGATTGGTACAAACGCGCAAGAAGATTTGACATCAGAAGCCTACATCAACCAATTAACTGGAGGAGCCATTTAACATCTCTAAGCCTCAGCTTTATCACTCAAAAATGGGATTGAAAATACCAATTCTATTTTTCTAAGTCCATTATGAGGATTAAGTTATACACTCCGGTAAGATATAAAGCTTTGCATAAACATATGTTATTTTTAAAACCATTTGTGGAAGATTGTAAAAGGTGACTAGCAGGGGCAGCAAACAAGAGGCAGAAGAAACAGCAACTGCGATCTCCTCATTGTGTGTTTTATAATTTCTGTATCTGGAAGATATCTCCCTATTAGAGTATAAGTTCTTAAGCGCAAGGACTAAGTCTTGGACACCGCTATGCAGCTCACATAGCCCTTAATGGAACACATTACCAGTTGCCGTCGAGTCAATTCCAACCCATTGCAAGTCCACGTGTGTTTCAGAGTAGAGCTGTGCTACGTAGTATTTCAGTGACTTATTTTTTTAAAGTAGATTGCCAGGCCTTTCTTCTGAGGCATCTCTGGGTGAACTGAAACTTCCAAACTTTTGGTAAGTAGGTGCATGCATGCTTAGCAGCCGAGAGCTTAACCATTTGTACCACCCAGGGACTCCTAATGGAAAAGAGCTGCCAATAAACATTTGTTGACATATATCCCTGGCTTCTTTTTTTTTTTTTTTTTGGTATCCCTGGCTTCAGGTGGTTTAGATTTATGTTCTGATTACCAAGAGGGTAAATGTGGGTAAACTGGAAGGAGAAAGAAGAGAAACCTTACTTTATCACAGGTAAACACAGCCTTTTCATCGTGGCCCTGACTGTACCTTCACCGTGCTGCCTTTTCTGTTGGTGAGCGGGGATGGCTGCTGGGCACTCTAAATCATCAAGAGCTCTGGGGGCTTCCTGGAGTAGCAGCTTTGGCTGGCTAAACACAAGACGCACTTTCTTTTTGCACATTTTTGGGGGTAGGTTTACTGACAAAGTCATTGTCCCTCTCTTCCTGGCCTTAGCCTTCTGCAGATCTTGTTATGCTATTTAGGCTCATGAAGTACAAATTAGCATAATCCGATTAGATTAGCTGTTTAGGGCCGTCTTTGGTCTGAAAAACAGAGAAAAGAAAAGTGTCTCACAAAGAGGGGAGCCTGGAGAACGGCAGGGGAGGGGCAACAATTTCTCCTGTGCTGCTGGCCTGAAAGCTTGCACCTGCACAAGCCCTCTTGTCAATAAGGACTCTCAGATGGTATTAAACAGGGGGCTAAGGAGTCCTGCTCGGGGAGCGGAGCATGGGGAAGAGAAAGGCAAGACAGCAGCTCTGCATCCCATTAATTGAATTAATCTGGATTGGCAAAGCAGGGGTTGCTGATAGAAGAGAATGTTCATTTGATTCCTACTCAGCATTGAGAGTGGGTCAGCCCCATAATCTGGGCTATCAAGATAAGCGTTTCAGAATCTCTGCAAGAGACTGATAAGGGGTTTACTTGTCAGGAACAAAGTCCATTGGATGTTTGGATTTCTGTACTTTCTGAACTGAACTCCTGTATCTTTATTTCTGGAGAAGAAAAAAATTAAAGCTGCGTCATGATCGTTGTTTTAGGCCTTTGGGTAACCTGTGCCGAGAAACCACAAAAGAAAAATACAACATTTAACTTCTTATACTAGGTGAAGCCAGGGAAATACATGACTGAGTGCTCCTTCCTCTGTTATGGACACTTTGTGGGTGTGATTGAGGTTTTCGTTGTTTTGAAAAACAAGAAGGAGACTCTACCCTGTATGTGCAGTAAATACTGAGTTTCAAGCAAGTGATTAACTTTCTTGTGTGGAAGACTTTTTTTTCCTCAAAAAATGGAGGATTCCTGAGACACACAGAAGACCCTGCACCTGCTAAGTCCCCTGGACCATGTGTACCAGTTTTTGTGATTCTCAGGAAACATCGAAATGTGTCTACTCCATGGGACTAGAAGGAAACCTTGTTTTAGGCCTGAGCTTGACTTACATTCACAGTCAGGAGCAGAAGAGGGAAATTAGTCACTGCCAGACACAGCGGGTTCATTTCTGTTGATACATCTGTGGTTCAACATAATTTAAATGCTGACAGGAATGGAACCTCTATCACTTAGATAAGTTTTCCTTTGCCAAAGAATTCTTCTTGATAGAAAATCCAGATCGCCAACCAAAGTACTTTGTTCTTTGTTTTTGTTTATTTCAATCACTGCCTGCAGGGAGCATTTCATTTTCTATTTGGGGCAGAAGAGCATAGTATCGTTTTGCAACATTGGTTACCAACCCCAGGACATGTCAACACTCTCCTTTCTCAACCTTGGGTTCCCTATTACCAGCTTTCCTGTCCCCTCCTGCCTTCTAGTCCTTGCCCCTAGGCTGGTGTGACCCTTTAGTCTTGTGTTGTTTTATGGGCCTGTCTAATCTTTGGCTGAAGGGTGAATCTCAGGAGTGACTTCATTAAGATCCCAGACTCTACTCACCAAAGTAGAATGCAGAACATTTTCTTTATCAACTACGTTATGCTAATTGAGCTAGATGTTCCCTGAGACCATGGTCCCCACAGCCCTCACCCCAGTAATTTGATCCCTCAGGGAGTTTGGATGTGTCTATGAGGCTTCCATTATCTTGTCTTGGTCAAATTGTGCTGGCTTCCCCAGTGTTGTGTACTGTCTTACCCTTTACCAAAGTTACAACTTATCTATTGTCTAGTTAGTGTTTTCCCACCCCCACTCCTCCCCTCCCTCTAACCATCAAAGGTTGTTTCTTTTTGTGTGTAAAGCTTTTCATGAGTTTTATACATTTATTTTTTACACAAACATTAAAACAAAATCTTTATACCTTGAAAATTTTGTGTTTTTAATGTTTTGCTTAGAAAATCCCCTTTTCAAGTATAAGTTTCACTGCCTTATGAAAACTAATTTTTAAGCCCAAGCATTTCACAATATATGTGCACAAATTGGGACTCTAAGGTAAAGGCCAGTTTTTAGATGACAGTAGACCCTGGTTGATGAACACTTTTTTTGTTTGTGTGCATATTTACTTGTTTTGTCCACAGTAGCTATTTCCTCCCCTTCCCCCCACCCACTTTTTTGAATCTACTTGTATAGGAAGAGTAAGGAGCCCTGGTGGTGTAGTAGTTAAGACCTCCACTGCTAACCAAAAGGTCAGCAGTTCAAATCCACCAGCCGCTCCTTGGAAACCCTATGGGTCAGTTCTACTCTGTCCTATCGAGTCACTCTGAGTCAGAATCCATTTGACAGCAATGGTTTGGTTCAGGGAGAGTAAAGGAGCCCTGGTTAAGTGCTTAGGTGCTAACCAAAAGGTAGGCAGTTCGAACTCACCAGCTGCTGTGTGGGAGAAAGATGTGGCAGTCTTCGGTAAAGATTATTAACCTTGGAAACCGTATCCGGCAGTTATACTCAGTCCTATAGGGTCACTATGAGTTGGAATGACTCAACGGCAACAGGTTTATGGAGAATGAGGTCAGGAAGAGTTAGAGCATTTTTGACTCTATGTCTTACCAAAAAAAACCCATTGCTGTTGAGTCGATTCTGACTCATAGTGACCCTCTGGGGCAGAATGGAACTCCCCCCATAGAGTTTCCAAGAAGCGCCTGGTGGATTTCTAACTGCAGACCTTTTGGTTAGCAGCTGTAGCACTTAACCATTATGCCACTAGGGTTTTTAGTCTCACATACTGCTTAAAAGGTGAACAGGTATCCAATTTTTGCCCAGAAGATCACTGGTCCTCAGTCTATTAGGAGCTGAGGGTGTCCGTCTCCAGAGTTGTCCCATCCCAGTTTTATAATATCATGTGATATGAGGTTGGGGACATCCCCAGGACTCCTGGGTTACAACCAGAATTTTAAACAGGTTCTTTGCGACTCCACCCCCTGCTGAGAATTTGCCTTTCTTGTTAAAATATGGATTCTGATTCAGTATATCTGGGGTGGAAATGCAAATTCTTAGTCAGGAGTTGAACCGGAAAGAACCACTTAGAAGTCCTAGTTTATAGGCACTGAAACCCTCTGGTTTCCCAAGCCAATCTTAAAAGCTGACAAAACCACATGTCATTCAGGGAAAAGACATGATCAATGCCCAGTCTCACTGTCTTCTCCTAACTGGGGTGGTGGAGGGCCCATTTTCCTACACCTAACCTATCAAATTCAACACTGCATTAAAGGAATCACCCAGAGAGGCTAGAATTGTTTAACGTTAGAACGTTTATTAATATTTCCATAAGGAATAGCCTCAATATGTGTGGATAGACTTTCAATAAAATCTACATCCATTTTTTTAATTACATTGTGATAAAATGCATGTAACATAAAATTTTACCATCTTAATCATTTAAAGTTTAGAACTCAGCGACATTAATTACATTCACCATGTTGTACAACCATCTCCACTACCTATTTCTCAAACTCTTCCGTCGTCCTAAACAGAAACTCAGTGCCCATTAAACAATCATTTCCCCTTCTCCCCTCCCCCCAGGTCCTGGCAGCCACTGATCTATTTTGGTCTCTACACATTCGCCTGTTTGAGGTATTTCATATAAGTGGGATCACACAAGATTTGTCCTTTTGTGTCCGCCTTATTTCACTCAGCATAATGTTCTCAAGGCTCATCCATGTTGTAACACGTAACACAACTTCATTTCTCTTTAAGACTGAATAATATTCCACTGAAAAAAAAAATTTTTTTGTACGTATAGATCACATTTTGCTTATCCATTCATCTGTTGATGGACAGACACGTGGGTGGTTTCCATCTTTTGTTGTTTTGTGTGCCTTTGGAGTAGTTGCTGGTCATAGTGACCCAATGTGACAGAGTAGAACTGCCCCATAGGGATTCCTATGCTGTAATCTTTACAGGAGCAGACTGCAAGGTCTTTTCTCTTGTGGAGTGGCTGGTGGGTTCAAACTGCTGACCTCTGGGTTAGCAGCCAAGTGCTTAACCATTGCATCACCAGGACTCCTTTCCACTTTTTGGCTATTGTGAATAATGCTGTGACGAACCTTGGTGTACAAGAATCTGCTTGAGTCTCTTCTTTCAAATCTTTTGGGTATATACCTAGGAGTGGCTTGGTGGGCTATATGGTAATTCTATGTTTAACTTTTTGAGAAATCGACAAACTGTTTCTACATCCATTCTTATTTAAAAAACTCCTAGAAACCTGTGTATACCGTAGAACACCCATTTTGAAACCAACAGCCAACATCATTCTTAGTAGTTAACCTTGAAGGCTTTTCTATTTAAGTAGAATGAGAATACAATGAAAACTATTCACGCAACCACTGAGTTCCTAAACCTGTGTAGGACCCTGTGACAGAGTTTAACTTTGTTCTGGGGAGGGCAGATGCCAATACAGTCCTGCATGAAACAAAAACTAAAGATATAACTAGTGGAAAGGAAGGAACAAAATTATCATTGCTTGCAAATAATAGAATCATAACAGCTAAGAGAATCAAACAGGAATTCCTAAAATAAACAAGAAAGTTTAGTAAGTCAGCCAGGTAGAAAATACTTGCAGTTAGATTATATGGAAAAAAAATTCCTCCTGATAAAAAAGGAATCAATAAAATATTAGAAGAAAACATGGGTGAATAGTTAGTTTCTAAATGAAAGGATTTCTAAGCATAAAACAGATATTATAAAGAGAATTACTGAATATTTTTATACAACAAAAAACAAAGCAAACAAAAAGACAAGCTATAAAAAGCATAACAGAGGGTGACTACCCTTAATACATAAAGAGATCATACAAATTAAGAGAAATAAACACTAGCATCTCAATAGACAAATAGGTCAAGAACATGGACAAATACTTTACACAATAGATACAAACGCCTTCCCTTGTGCTCCTTAGCACCTCTTTCGTGACATTGTGGAATCACAGACACATGTTTATTTGGTTGTCTCTCCCTAGTTAACCAGCCACATGTAGGTACAAAGTAGCCCTTGTTTATTTTTGTATCCCCAGCACCTAATAGTTTGCAGTGCATAGTGTGTGCCCGAGAAACATTTATTGAGGGACCAAATGAATGAATCATTGTGTATAATGTCAACTTTAAGTTCAAAATAAATATTCTAAGAGAGAGTAGTACATCAAGGGGCATAAATTTTTTCATATCCTTTGGTTTCATAATCCTAGAAGTTTATTCTAAAGATTAATTCAAGATAAGGAAGAGTGACATGCATAAAGATGTTCACTGTAGCCATATCTACTGTTGCCCCATATCACTCCGCTGACCCACTCCCTCAACCCCTCAAAAATTTCTTTCCCTGTGAAAGAGATCCAGAATCTGTCACGTCTTATTTATATGTCTAGACTCATTTCTTTTACCCCTCCCTTGGGTTGGCCCAGCCCACAGAAATGGGCTCCTGCCTGGGTTCCCCTTCCCTTCATTTTCCTAATGCCTCTGTCTAGAACTCCAGTCTTTACTGCAAGAACCAGAGACCCAGAGCTGGATCTTCAAGCCACCAGGTCCCTACCAGGTATAGATAGAGCTTGTAGAACCCTAACTCTCAGGCTTCTCACTGTGAGGACAGCCCTTCTAGCTCAGTCTGTTTTCCTTAGTCCTTGCTAGGCCTCAATAAGCAGGTCTCCCTAGGTCCCACTTGCGTCTACCCAGCTCAATGTCTAGAAAAAGTGTGACAAGAAGGTAAGTGGGACTTCTCCATTTGCTCATGGTGTCTTGTCATGCTATTACCACAAACCTTCTAAACAGGAGGCTACTCCTCCCCAAGGGTGTTTGTTTGCTTAATAGCATTATTGGATAGTATAGCCAGTTCATGAGGTTCCGTTAAAGTGGTTAGACCCAAAAAGAATTAAGCATTCTGATGTAGAAAGAGCTCTGTGTAAAAAGCTACCTGGCTGTATATAATGCAGTGATTTTGAGTAAGAATGACCTAGGTTCAAATTCTAGCTCTTCAGTGGAACCTTGGACAAGTTAAATAACCTTCTGCACTTCAGTTTCCTCGTCTGTGAAATGGAAACAATACTAAGCACCTTAAAGGATTGTTATGAAGATTATGTTAACTGATACATGTGAAGCTCCTGGCATGAATGTTAGTTCTTACCCTTATTTTTAATCATTTTATGCTTATTGTAAATAATTCTGAAATAGATATCCATGTATATAATTCTTTAATCATAATTCTGGTTGTTTCCTTATGATAGGTTCCTAGAAGGAAAATTACTTTGGTCAAAGCGTGTGAATATATTGAATACATTCTGTTTTTTAAAAGTTACGCAGAAAAGGCAGTTAAATAGCTTGCTTCATTAGGCCACCAGGGAATTCTTGAGCTCTGCAAATTAAATTCATACAGTAAATATCATCTGATAGGTTACAAACCTAATAAAGGCTCATGTAAAAATCCAGTGCTCTTTAAAATACCTCTTTGTGCTGTCATTGTTAGGTGCCATTGAGTAGATTCTAAATCATAGTGCGCCATGTGACTGAGTAGAACTGTCCCATAAGCTTCGCAGTAATCTTTACAGAAGCAGATCAGTAGGTCTTTCTCCCTCAGAGCTGCTGGGTGCCTTCGAACTGCCCACCTTTCAGTTAGTAGCCAAGCGCACAACCTTTTGCGCCACCAGAGTTCCTTCTCTTTGTGATAGGCATTAGTAATAAGGAGAAAATAAAATGGTTTTCTGGTTTACAGCAAACTCCCACACACACTAAAGTGAAAGTTGGTTCAAGGGACCTTCCCTCTGGTTTCCTGTAATCCTTTGACTACATTCCTTCCTTGGCATTTCTTTTGTAACACCTGCTGCTTTAAATCCTTCATTTTGCATTGCCTTTGGACTTTTAGATTTCTTCCTTATCTTTAACCTTTTTATTTAAGGAGTTGACTTTAACTAACCTTTGACCTAAAGATCAGCAGTTAAGCTGTCCATTCTCCCAGTCCCTTTCATCTTCTGCCTTTTTAAGGACAAAGCCAGTTGTATATATTTATGCTTATTTTAGCCATTTCAGGCCATTCCTAAGGTGATTAAACCTCATAAGGCAGGTGCTGCAAGGGATATCATTAAATGGAAATTAGGAAAAATAAACGTTTAAGAAGTTTTCTCAGGGAAATTCAGCCTGTTCAAATTTCATTTCAACGTCATCTTTTAGTGGAGGCTAGAAGCATATCCTAGCAAAGCCAGCCTTGGTATAGTTTTCTAATGCTAAAAGTGGGGCCTCTCTTGGGGCTGTTGTGTGTTAGAAACTGTCCTTGTCCTCAAGGAGATCTCAGCGTGTTAGGAGTACAGAGTATACCCAGGTGTCTATAATACAGAGCAAGCAAGGGCCATAAGGCACATACAAGGGAATTCAAAGGAAGGAGAGGTTAGATTGCACAGTGAAAATATAAGAGGGTTTCGTGTAAGAGATGGTGTTTAAGATGAGTCATGAAGGATTTTAGGCAGTATAATTTAGCACAGGTGAGTGGAACAAGAGAGAATGGGAACATTCATTGTAGCAAACTGAATCACAAGAACAAAGTCAGAGATAAGAAAACAGTGGCGGCATGTTTGGAGATCTTTAGGTTAAGGAGTTTCATTAGAATGTACAATACATGTATGAGATTGTGGGAGGTAAAGGGAAGGGACATTGGGGAAAGCTCCAGAGGGCCTGGTTTGCCTGGATACGGCCTTTGTCTTAATCTGGTGGACAAGACACTGAAGCTCTGGTAGCAGGGGAGTGATCTGACCACAGCTGTGATTTAAGAAGGACAATTGGGGAGCTATGTGAAGGATGAAGTGAAGCAAGGAGATAAAGGGGACTAGGCGGGGATGCTGGATTCTGTCCAGAATAAAGAATATGAGAGGTCAAACCAAAGTAGTGGCTCTGGAGATAGTATATTTATAAAATGCATTTTAAAAATAAATGAACAATTTCTTTTCTGAAATAATTTATTTGTAATAAATTAACAGTTAAATAACAAATTATAATCAATGATTAAAAATTCACAAAACACATCAACAAATGAAATCTTTGGTTAATACATCTAATCACATTCTACAAAGCATTATAATTCAATTTCAATGAAAAGGAGTATGAAGAAGATTACTGAACACTATCAAAAATACACGAACACAATAATAAGGTGCTTATTCATTGGTGGCTGAACAAGCTATTGGAAATCTGGATACAGAGTCAAAAGACCTGGCCCCGCATCCTGGGTTTCAACTAACTGTTCACATGACCTTGGGAAAGTCACTTAAAAACACTCTGGATCTGTTTTCTCCTCTGTAAATGAGGGAGTGACACTAGCCATATCTTGTAGTTCTGACATTCTATGAATCAATAGACCTGTTATATATGACTTCTGAAAGTGTCCACTGGTTTCCATAGCAGACCACTTTTTTCCAAGCAACGGAATAGCATAGATTATGTAAACTGTCTAAACTTTTCTGTTGGGTTTAAATAATCCATAAAGAGATGTATCACCCAATGAACTATAATGGTTAAGCCATAAATTCTTACCATCACCAAGCCATAAGTATGGGATAATGAGGAAGACCCTAGAGTATTTTTTAATTAGATCCAGTCTCATGTATATGTCGGTCAAGATTTTGGTCCACATGTAACCACAATTCCTTTTGATAGTCACTTTAAACTAATACAACTTAATATACAAAAGTCCAAGCTTGCAAAAGAAATAATTTAAAGGGGAGAATTGCATAAAGTAATATTTTAAATATTTATCAGAGAATTTCCTGCAAGGCTTCTTTAAATAATTATCCCTCTCATATAGTTAAATGATAACACAATCTCCTCACTTTTCAGGAGCACTCTGCTACATTTTAGTGGAAAGGCCCTCTTTGTACAGAGAAACCATAGCTTCAATGCAGAAAAGTACACTCTATGAATAAAAAGAGAAGTAAAATTCTGTATTCAGGCAAAGAGGTCCTCTGTGTCTTCCTCAGTAACACATTAAAATGAACCTAACATGGAACTTACTCTATGGGATCAAAGTGATAATAGTAACTTAAAAAGCTAGGTAGGAAGCTTAGGGGGAAGTGAGTTTATGTCAATAGGGGAGGGACAAATTGGAAAAAAGAGGGTGAGGATGGTTGCACAATTTGAAGAATATAATCAATGTCACTGTACTGTTATGTGGAAATTGGTGAAGTGGTATACGTTTTGCTGTGTATATTTTCAACAACAATAAAAAAAAACCTAAGATGAAAATATTGAGTTGTGTTTTCATTTAATGCCAGATAGAGTGTAAGTAATGTTACTCAAATAACATCTGTCTTTAAAGCTCTGAAATGTACAATCACCTGATAGTTGTGCCACAAAGCCGAGTTCATATAAACTCTTGAGAAAAAAAATGCACATTTTGGGGGAAGTCCCCTGGTGTGTGTATTTATGTGTTTCCCAGGACTCTCCTGGGTCTGTGAGGAAGCTTACTGAATGCAGTTTAAATAAAAGACTTTGAAGGAAAACTTACTGCAACTGATGAATGCATTGTGCTGCAAGTGTGAATGGCGTGATGACCTAGCTATTTTGGGGGAATGAGATTGTGAGGGAGCCTCATCCAGCTTTGTTGTGATCACAAGCCATGGAGACTCATTTCAACCTTTCATAAATAAAATAAGTTCTTTCTAGAGTGGCAGAAAATTTGAATTCTTCTATTGCATACACACTGGAAATCCCTAATCTCACATCCATCAGTTTCCTACCTGTGGTTCAGAAGGTTTTAAAACCAATGTGTTGCCAAGAACTTTGGAGAAAGAAAATGTCCCAGAGACAATCAAATGAAATTATTTGTAGTTTGAGCTCAACTATGGGATTCATCTTTGAGTCCAAGTATCAAGATGGTGTGTATGGTGGTGAGTCCCAGACCCACACCATTTCATTGACTTGTTGGGCACCGTCCCTCTAAGCTTCAGATTGAGCTAATGCTCCATAGCAGGGAAGGCAAATTACTGATTCATTAGTTCATCAGAGTCTGGTATTACATCTCTATTGTCTACGCTAAATGTTTTGTTTAAGCTTTCTCTTTGTTAAATGAGTCATTAAAAGATAATGTTCAGTCAGCCATGGTTACACGCCCGCCCAGCTGCCAGGCCCTGAGGATCCGGACCCTTGTGGAAGCTACTCCCTGCCACGGGCGCAGCCCAAGGACAACCATACAGACTTCTGACTGGAATTGAATACATTGTTGGAAGGAAAAACTGTAGAATTCTAATGGACAATGATCAATCAGCTGAAATCACGCTGTGTTAACTGCTAACTTTTCTATAGCCAACTTGAGTCAGGCAGATGAAATCCCTGTATCGAAATAAAAGGTACTTCTAAGTATGGTACCTTTGCTAATGAGGAAAAAGTACAGACATGTGTTTCCCAAGCTTTGAAGACGGGGGATAGAGTTACCTTTGGAGTTTTTGAAAGTAAATTCAGAGTCGAGTATGATGAGCCTTTGGTTGCAGGCTGTTCTTGTTTAGATGTCTCTGGGAAAGCTGCTTTAAATCAAGCTAATTTTCAGCTTGGAGGACTTTCTGTAAGAAGTTGGACAGAAGAATGGACTCACCTTGTCATGACATCGGTTAAAGTTACCAGTAAAACAATATGGGCACTCATTTGTGGACATCCAATTGTAAAGCCAGAATATTTTACTGATTTTCTCCAAGCAGTTCAGTCCAGTGAACGGTCTCTACAAATTGAAAGCTTTTACCCACCTATTGATGAACCAGCTATTGGAAATAAAAATATTGATTTATCAAGGTGACAGGAAAGAAAACAAATCTTCAAAGGGAAAACATTTGTATTTCTAAATGCCAAACAGCATAAGAAGTTCAGCACTTGTTTTTCGAGGCAGGCAAACTTGGTTGATAACAGAAGAAAATGAAGAAGAAGATGATTTCTTTTTAGCTCCTGGAACTTGTGTTGTTAATGTAGGGATAAAAAATTCACAGACTTTAATTTCTGACTCTCAGAAAAACTGTATTCATTCAATTACGAATTTGCTTAAGAGGCAGGGTCTTAGGCCTATTCCTGAATCAGAAATTGGATTGGCAGTTATTTTCATGACTCTGGGGAATTCCTGTGATCCTTGGGGCCAGCTAGTACAGGATTAAAGCCAACGACTCCCAGGCCAAACCTTTCCCAAGGCTTGTCATTCAGTGAAAAACACTAATGTCAACTGTCCCAGTGAATACCACAACATATGCGCCTGACACAGAATCTGAGCAAGCCGACACATGTATGGATTTCAAGTGGAAGTCCAAAAGAAATCAAAATCTCCAGAATGGAACAAAAATTCAGAATGCTTTCACCAGAAACATCCACTGTAAAGGAACTTCCCAAAACAAGCTCTAATGGTAATAATATAGTCTCAAACACTCTTGTCAAGTTGAAAGTCTCAGACCATCAGCTTTCACTAAGTAAATTCACAGATATAAGTAAAGGTAGAGATCAGGCTTCTCAGCAGCAACAGACCAACTCCATCAAAAATTACTTTCAGCCATCGACCAAAAAAAAGGGGAAGGGATGAAAATCAAGAAATGTCTTCATCTAAATCAGCAAGAATAGAAATGCCTTGTTCTCTTTTGGAACAAACGCAACCGGCTATACTCTCAACATGGAAAAATGAGGAACAGCACCCATTTCAGAATGAGCCGGTGGACAAAAAATCAGAGAATATATTTACAGATAAGCCAAAAACCAAACCCAGTGCCGTCGAGTCGATTCCGACTCATAGCGACCCTATAGAACAGAGTAGAACTGCCCCGTAGAGTTCCCAAGGAGCGCCTGGCAGATTCGAACTGCCAACCCTTTGGTTAGTAGCCATAGCACTTAACCACTACGCCACCGGGGTTTCCATATTTACAGATATAGATTTAAAATCGAAACTGAAAAATCCCACCAATAAATCTCTTCCTACAGAAAAACTAATATCCAAAAAAAAAGAAAAGAAATCGATGAAACTTGGCCATAGAAGATGAAGTATTAGAACAGTTATTCAAGAACACAAAACCAGAGTTGGAAATTGAAATGAAAGTTAAAAAACAAGAGGAAGATATCAATATTAGAAAAAAAAACAAAGTTGCTTATAGAATCAAATGGGATTCGTAAAGATGAAGCAATACCAGAAAGTAACAAAATATCTCAAGAAAATGAAATTGGGAAGAAATGTGAGAACAAGGAAGAATCACTATTGTCAACTAAAGAAGGACTGTCTAACAATGATGCACTTCAGGATGATGGTGAGAAGCTTCCAAGAAAGATGACACTGACTGAATTTAGATCACTGGTGGTTAGTAACTCTACCTCCAGAAACCCATCCATTGTAAATACCGATTATGGTCAACTAAAGAATTTCAAGAAATTCAATAAGGTCACATTTCCTGGAGCAGGAAGACTTCCACACATCATTGGAGGATCAGATCCGATAGCTCCTCAAGCTTGGAAGGACACAGAATGAGAAGAGTGGTTAAGGCAGGAAGCAGAGATGCAAAACCAACATGCAAAAGAAGAGTCTCTTGCTGATGATCTCCTTAGATATAATCCTAATGTAAAAAGGAGAAGATAACAGAATTCTTAAAAAAGCCATGGAAAAACCTTTCCTAGCAAGCGTCACTTCATGCTTCCGAGGGTATGTGAATATAGTGTATAGAAGATTTAAATGACACATATTTTACGGCGTAAGTTTGTTAAATGCACAAAATTCCATTAAAAAAAAGATGATGTTCAGATTTTCATAATCATATTTAAATTTTACAGGTCTTAAGTCAGCAGAAATTCAGAGTGAACTAAAGTTTTAATATTTGACATGTGAACCTAAGGGGTTAGCTAACCTATTTCAGCTATTTTTCACAAGAAAACTATGACCTCTAATTCACAAGTATTAAGTCCTTTCCCCTTATAGATATTATCTACCATTTGGCTTTAGAAATAGTATGAATGACTCAAGACCTCAAGTTTGTATAGAGTTCAAAGGATGCAGACCTCCTCTGCAGTTATCTGCTGAGTTCCTGTCATCCTCACACTTCAGGAGGATCTCCTCGCCACAGATGTTCCCACCACCCTCCCTAATGGATTTTTATAGGGGCTATCTTTTCATTTCATCAGCCTTAAAATCTATTTTGTTAATCCTTGATCAAATGTGCCTCATTTTGTAAAACAAACTTGGAAAAGTTCTAAGGCGAGCATATTCTTCATCCATCCGAGACCCATCATAAGAAAACTCCTTTCTCATAACTGAAGACGTATTGAATAAAATAGTGATTTTCAAGCCATTTTTTTACTCATGGAATTTTTCAAACAACATCGATGCAGACCTGGATATATAGAGGAGACAGAAGTACCACTCTTCTAAATCCTAGAGGCGGGGCACTCCTCATGGCCTCCTTGAGGCTCCCTGCTGCTGTCCCTGAGCCACCTTCTATGAAGTGTAAACTCATTCCTCACAAATTATTCATCAGCTTGACTGTGGAACAAGCAAAAGGCTCTAACAGCCAGTGGCTTCTGAATAAGTGCTACTCTGAGAGATGACAGCCTGAGCCACACTACAGAATGTGGTGGCTTGGGCCAGGTGAAGGAACTTGGCAGTCATCAAGTAGAGTCCTGTCCTCCAGACCCGGCGGGAAGAGCCCCAGAATGTTTCCCTGAGCAGGCACTCCTGTTTGCTGCTGGCCTTGCTCCCCCAAGACCTTGACCAAGAAGTTGATATACCTCATGGCCAGACGAAGAGTTTCATTTTTGCTCAGCTTTTTGTCTGGAGGGTGAGTGGGGATAAGTTTCCTCAGCTTGGCAAAAGCACTGTTGACATTCTGCTGTCTCCACCGCTCCCTGGTATTTGTGAAGAGCTTCCTGGTCATGCTTGGGTACCTGAGATGGGAAAGAAAAAGGGCCCCAATGGGCAACATTTATGAAAGAGGCCTGGGGATATCACAGGTCCTGCCAAGAACCAGATTTTTGGAATTCATTTCCTCATTTTCCTCTTGATAAGAGAAGAAAATGTGGCAAAAGGAAGGACAGAGTAAGAACAATACCCTTCAGCCTTTTTCTCCCTGGCTGTTTTGAAGCATCCAGTTTCAAAGGTATTTTATCTGGATACCCCCATTACTTCTTTTACAACCAACTCTTTCTAATTGCTCAGAATCCTATACAACATACAATATAGGTTTGAGTACATACATGAATAAAGATAGGTATTTAGCCAATAACCCATTGCTGTCAAGTCGATTCCGACTCATAGTGACCCTATAGGCCAGAGTAGAACTTCCCCATAGCGTTTCCAAGGAGCTGCTGGTGGACTCGAATTGCCAATCTTTTGATTAGCAGCCGATTTCTTAATCACCAAGCTGCCAGGGATCCATTTAGCCAACAGGAATTGAATATAAATCAACAGTGTATTATGGATTCTTAAGGAAAAAAAAAAAAAAGGCTGTGATCCTAGGTTTCATTAATAAAGTAGTATTTGAAATAAAGAAGATGATAGCACAGCTCTCCTCTTAGCTGGCAGATCTCACCTGGAGGATCAGGCCCCTCTCTGTAAGAGGTAAAATATTCAGAGTGATCCACAGTAGAGGAAGATGAATAAGATGATGAAGGTTCTTGAGATCATGTCATATGAAGAACAAAACTGGACATGTTTAGCCTGAAGAAGAAAAGACAAGGAGCAGGTGAAGATGACCATTTGGCATGGATGCTGTAGAAGATATTCTAGCATCTGTGAGGTTGGATTGGATGATCTTTCCACCCCTAGGAGGGTTATTTATCATTATATATCACTGAGTCTTAATTATTCATTTTTACCTCTTGGAGGCATGGGCTTTGATTTACATGCATCAATGTGAATATTAATGATGCATCAGCAAACAAGAACAAAGTCCAGTACCTGATATTTGGGTGTTCTTGGCTCAGTACTATCAGTCTGTTGCCTGCTCCCTGGCCTCAGTTCCCATGGCACCTTGCAGTTTCCCCAAAGAGCAGTAAATATCCCTACCTCTACCCCCTTGCAAGAGCATTCTCAGTACCTTAAATTCCCTCCCCACGCTCCTGTCTACTTCTGTCTAGAGAAGCTCAAATCTTCCTTTTCCATGAAGCCATCCAGGCCATCCCAGAACTCTTTGAGCCCTCCCCTCCCTGAACTCTTGTGGCCCTTGGTGGTAGAGCAAGGTTGTTAGGAGAATTACGTAAGTTCATATTTGTAAATCCCTTAAAACAGTGCCTGATACATAGTAACCATTTTAAAAGCATTTGTTAAATAATTATAATAAAATCATAAATATAAATAAAAATGACTTATAGGGTATTTGAACATTCTTGGGAGTAGAGAGGATATCTTACTATTCTCTAACCAAGCCTGCTATCAACCTTTGGTTCTTGGTGACTTTGCTCTTTTGTTTTAACCTTCACTGGGTACCTACTCTGTGCCAAGGCCTATGAGGGCCTGTGCTATGAGCTGGGATTATGGACATGCTCGGATAGGGTCCTTGTCCTCAAGTTTATTGTATAGTCTTGTGGAGGAGGCTACACAAACATAAACACATAAAATCACAGCACAAATTCCCACACCCAAAGTGCCAAATCCAGAACAACTCTTGGTGACTAGAGGAAGGTATAAAAGAATCATGCTGGGACTAAAATGATCTTGACAATGGCATCAACCTTTTCCCTAAGTTCTGCCTCCCTTTACTTTTATCTGGGTTTTTATGAGGATGTGGGCTTGTGGATAAACGCCCTTCATATCTAAGTTATATAAGGCACCACGTAGAATCCCAGAAATTCAATAGGTGCCACCCAGCCCCTCCCAAATGCCAGCTTCCTTCACACCTGTTGCTTCCTGCCACCTTGCAGGAAGGAATTGGAGGGTTAGGAATTTGTATGCATGGTGGGAAAAGGTGGGCCCATTTTATTTGAAATTAACTTAAAGAAATGATTTGTTGAGACTCCAGTGAATTGTGAGAAAGCAGGTCTTTTTCTAATTTAAAACACTAGCAACTCCTGTCTCTCAACTGTTCTCTATTCCACTGGTTCTCAGCTTTGGCTGCTCATAGGAATCACGCAGGCTGCACTCCAGACCAATTAAATAAAAATCTCTGGGGCATCGGTAGTTTTTAAAACATCCCAGGTGTATCCATTGGATCCTCCAGGAAGTAGAAAATGGGCTGGAGTTGGGTGTACAAGTGGTTTACTGAGGGGTAGGGCCTGTAAAAGGGAAGCAGGATTGGTGAGAAAGAGCCTCAGCCTGAGATACGGTCAACCCACCAGGGAGCTCTGAGGCAAATATGCCTGTCAGAGGAAACCCTATTGGGCAGAAAGTTCTTGGTGTTCCTGCCAAGCTCAGTCATTGGCTGGAGGCTGCTTGGGAAGAGCGGAGGCGGATCCTGAAGGTGCAGCAGCTGGAGGCTGAAGAAACTTCCCTCCTTGCAGCTGAAGGGCAAGTTCTTTCTTGAAGCGAGATCCAAGCAGCGTCCTCCACGGCTGACATGCCAAGTGAGCTCAGTGTGTGGCCAAAGTTGAAAACCACCACTCTGCTCTCCAAATGGGGAAACTCTTATCCTTAGGAAAACCGTTTTTTTTAAGAAACCAGGATACTCACATACAAGAGACCTACCATCATGGAGGAAGTTACAGGGGAGCACAGATCAGGGGAAAGCCCACTCTCTCCCAGAAGGCTTGTTCTAGTAGCAGCACCAGTCACCAACCAGTCTTCAGGCTCTGCATAAGCCACTTCACCATCCTGACCCTCGGAGTCCTCTGCTCTAAAATGGGTGTAATGAAACCATTCTCTCCTCACAGGGTTGTTGTAAGAATTAAATGAAACACTGAATGTGAAAGCACTCTTTAAACTATACAGTAAGGAAAATAAGAGTGGACAGTACATGTGCTTTGTGCCAGGTACCATTTTCATGTATTAACTTATATACGTATGCAGATAGCGGTGGTTGTAATAACACCACTGTAAACATTGCTGGCAATGGCTCAGGGATGCAGACTTGTTCAAAAAGTCATTTCACTGCATAGTATGCTGGTATCATTATCCTCTGGTAGGAACCAAATGATAATCCCAGTTAACTGGAACAATTCACTCTGTTACCCTCAAGCCTTGAATCTATAGGGGTCTTTATAGAATTTAGCCATTAGTGGAGGCATCACATTGTGGTTATAAAAAAAAAAAAAAAAAAAACAGGCTGTGGAGCCAGCACCCTGGGTTTGGCTTGTGGCTCTACTCCTCCTAGCTGTGTAACCTTGAGCGATCTGCTTAACCTCTCTGTGCTTCAATTGCCTCATAAGTAAAGGGAGACTCAGGATACTACCTTGCTGTATTATTGATACAGGAAATGGTACACATACAGCACCTTAGAGCAGCATCTGGCACACTCCCAGTTTGACCAATAGTCCAATTACAACAAGATACACTCCAAACTTTGGTATCAACGCTTGCTGAGGGCCTACTCTGTGCCAGATATTGTGCTGGCTGCTGGGGATACTGACGAACAGGACACAGGGTCAGCCCCCGAGGACTTTGTTGCTATGTGAGACTCAAGAGGGAAGCATAGGGGCAGTAAGAGCAGAGAAACCTAACCCTGGCATTCTGAGGAAGTTCCAGGCAGACCATGGATCCTTCTAAGACAAAGAGGGTGGGCCAGGTGATCCCCAAGGCTTCTTTCTGCTCTGAAATTCCAAGATGCCCTCCCATTGCCTTTTATCTAACCTAAGCTGCTGTGAGTTGGAATCTACTTGAAGGCAACAGGTTTGATTTTTTGGTAAGTCCTTTCTGCACAACCTCGCCTTTGGTTCCACAATGAAAACATGAGTGTTGTGAGAACGGTACCCAAGTATACCCAAAATATGAAACTTTGAGCCTAAATCAAGGGGATTTTAAGGATAGAAAATTATCAGGGTTTTGTCCTCACACCGGTGCTGGCTGATTTGCAGCCAGGACTCAGGGAAGAAAGTTGCTTTCAAGCTTCTCTCATCAAAAGAGGGTTTAGCTCATTCACTAAGAAAGCTCCAGTCCTTGGGGGATCTTTTTCAAGCTGGGAAGAGAAAAGATTAGTCAGGATAAACTAACTGGTGTTCTCTTCTAAGTGGGTTCCATCCTACTGTATAAAAAATATACTAGGATGGAAAAGAGAAGAGAAGGCAGCCTTCTAAAATGTAGCCTGCCGTCCTAGGAGGTGCTTAACGATTACCTGTTGATTTATCTTCAAGTGTGTTACTCTCCTCCACAGGGGGAAAAGAAATCAGTGATTTAACAAGCTGGAAAAGTTCAAAGTAGAGGTCACTGGAAAATTACTAAAAAAGTACTTATTAAATCAAGAGAAAATTGTACTTAGTGTTTCTCCAGTTGCAAGGGGTGATTGCTGCTAATCGTGATTTCAGAGTAATTGAAGAGCTAAAAAATACACCAGATGCCACAGAATCAGAGAACATTTGATAGATGTTGACACAGGGATGAAGTGTTTTATCCAAGGTCACATAGGGAGTCAGAGGCAGAGCCTGGGCATTTATGCCTCTGTGTCACCAATGATGACTCCTGCTGGCTCAGGGTTTGTGATCTTTTTTTTTTTTGCCGTGGACACTTTTGGCAGCCTGAGGAAGCCTATGGACATTCTTAGAATGTCCTTCTTAGAACAATGATTCTAAATTTATAAAGTAAAAAAATCTTTGGATCCTTCTCAGAAAAATGATTTTAAATGCATGAATTAAAGTATACAGACACCTAAAATAGCCAATTACACTTAATAGCTATTAAAATAATTAAATATGTAATAGAGTATTATAGGTATGTCATTTTTATCACATTAAATAACTAGATTTATTACCATAATTTCTAAGTAATGATATATAAATGATTTTTCAAAAGATCTGCAACAACTCTAACATGGTATAAAAATATCTATGACTTCTCACTCCTAAGGTTCACCCTTCAGCCAAAGATTAGACAGGCCTATAAAGCCAACAATAACACACGTAGTTCAACCATACATATGAGACTAAATGGGCACGCCAGCCCGGGGTAAGGATGAGGCGGCAGGAGAGGACAGGAAAGCTGGACAAATGGAAATGGGGAGCCCGAGGTCGTGAGGGGAGAGTGCTGACATATCTCGGGGTTGGCAACCAATGTCACAAAACAATGTGCATTAACTGTTTAATGAGAAACTAATTTGCTCTGTAAACTTTCACCTAAAGCATAATAATAAAAGGACAAAAAAAAAATCTATGACTTCTATAAGGAGCCCAGGTGGCATAATGGTTAAGCGCTTGACTGCTAACCAATGGTTGGCGGGTCAGACCTTCCCACCAGCTCCGCTGCAGGAAGACTTGGCAATCTGCTTCCATGAATATTACAGCCAAGAAAGCCCTATGAAGCAGTTGTGCTCTGTCACATGAAGTCACTACGAGTTAGAATCAATCCAATGGCACCTAACAACAATATGACTTTTATTGGTTACAGTCACTGTTACTGCTGATACTACTCTAGTTTGTTGCCTACATTCATGAATCAAGAAAATGCTACCTTTAGGGTAGAGGAGAGTGGAAATAAAGATGTAAGTTTTCCCGATCCAAATGTATGAGTTCCCTGAATACAGTCTACATACCACTGGTGGGTGGAGGTCATGGATCCCAGGTTAAGTTGTCTGGGCTGCAGGAATGTCATGGTAAATACAGTGGAAATAGACAAATCTTCACAAATGTCTCTATGTTGTTACGAATGAGGGCAACACAGGTCAGAGAAAAGAAAGAATGACTATTAAGCCCCCAGAGGAGGGGACCACTGCCCCCAGTAGGAATTGCTGATTTTTCAAGCCCATGGCTTTGGGACACAAAGTGCCGGCCACTAGAAAATACGCAGAACAGGTTCACAGCTACCATTCCTGAAGAACTGGCCTGTCCCAGGCATTCACACTTACAATAGCTTTCTGCTTAAGGCTTTGAATGTCTCTTCTTGGCATTTGGTCCCATATATTTGCCTCTTCTTTCATTTTGCTCTTAAAGTAAGTGAAAAGTTACCCCAGAAAAATAGAGATGAAGGGTGGTTTATACGATTAGGTTGGGGGACGGTGCCTTACCTTCAACACTAAGCACAGCTCTGCTTTTTTTGAAATTATTATGAAAGTAACACACGCTCAGTTAAACAAAATTAAAGAGATCACAGTGCAAAAGACCCCCACCATACCTCACTCCCCAGCACACACTCACATGTGCGAGCACACACACACACACACGTTTTAGAAAATCATTATGCATACTATTATGCAACTTACATTTTTTTCTTAGAAAATGCTGTGTGTGGCTGCTAACCAAAAGAATGGCAGTTCCAACCCACTCTCAGTGGCTCCGCGGGAGAAAGATCTGGCAATCTGCCCCTGTAAAGATTACAGGCTAGAACACTATGGGGCAGTTGTACTCTGTCACATAGGGTGGCTATGAGTTGAAATTCGACTCAACCGCACCTAACAACAACTACGGATACCACTCTTTGGGTGGGCGCCTCGGCCGGCATTGTTCGCCCGGCGCCACGCCTCTCCTCTGTGCACTGGGACAGCCACCCGGCCCAAGATGCTCTCAACGCCAGCGCCTCCAACAAGTGCCCATTCAGCCCAACCTGCTGCCCTTGCCGGCTACACTTCCCGGCTTTCTCGTTTTCTTTTTATTGCTTTGCTTCCCTTAGCAAAGCAGCCCTACGTATTTCAGGCGTCCAGCAAAACATGCCGTACCACAATTTTACATCTGCCAGATGTCCCGGAGTCGCTGACGGGACTCATGACTCCCTACCTAAATGGCCCTCGGATGTGCAGCTGGGGCCCCGACATCGCGCATCAAGGCGAAGCGGCCCAGCCAACCCACTCGCAGTGGGGGGCCCGCTTGCCTACTCCGGAGCCGCGGCACAGCCCCTGTCTCTCGGAGAGTCCCCAGGTCTTCCCACTGGATCGTCTTGGTGGCGGCCACCAAGTCGCCCCCAACCCCGGGCAAGTGCGGTTCAACTCCGAGCCAGGCTACACGGGAGACCCGCCGGCGGATGAGCGGAGCCCCTGCGGCGCCCAAATCCCCCCAGGAGTCGGCGCACCTCTTGTCAGAGAACCAGGAGCCCGTGCGGTCGCCGTCGCCGCTGCTGGCTGTATGCCCCCTCGCCTGGCCGCGGTGCAGCCGCTGCCGCCCCCTTTATAGGACACTGCTCTTTGTCCCGCGGGCTCGCGGGGCCCCGCCCGTCCCGGACCCCTGCTGGTCCCTCCTTGCTTTCCGTGCCACCCCGCTTCCCGGGACCAGCCTTCCCTGTGCCCTAGAAAGGGAGAAAGGGACCAGGAAAAGGACGGAGAACCCAGCTTTGTGTAAGGTGGCGGGGGGGGGGGCGGGGGGGAAGGGGTGTTGGGGAGGACCGGGTAGGTTGGAGGGAGCAGGGTGGGAGGGGGGCCCTGCCACCCAGCCCCGGGCTGCAGCAAGAGGCCCAGGGTGCCAGACAAACCGCGGGAAGTCCGTGCCCAGTCGTTAATTCCTAACTATTTGAGTACCTAATGAGTCTCCAAGTGTAGTCCAAGAAATCACAATCAAGGGTGTGTGTGTTGTGGGAAGGGGGATTGTGGAAAGGCAGAGATGCCAGAACCCACACTTCAGACACACTAAATCAGGATTTCTGGGTGTGGGGTCCATTTTTACTAAATACCCCAGGAGATTAAGGCCTCAGTGAAGTTTGACAATCACTGCACTGGGCAGATTCCGGGATTTGCTCATCTCTGCGTAGTGTTAAGTGCTACGGCTGCTAACCGAAGGGTTGGCAGTTCGAATTCACCAGGCGCTCCTTGGAAACTCTATGGGGCAGTTCTACTCTGTTCTATAGGGTCACTAGGAGTTGGAATTGACTCGAGGGCACTGGGTTTGGTTTTTTTTGGTTTGGTATCCACAGTGCCCCCACATGACATTGTTATCCCTTACAGAGGAGCCTCCTAGCTGGTCTTCTTGCTTCTCCCTTTGCACCTTCAGTTGTCTTCAAACATCACCCAGAATGATCCTGTGACAAACCAAGTCAGATCCCTGTCATTCCTCTGCTCAAACCCCTTCAGTGGTTCCCCATTTCACTCAGAGTTAAGCCCAAGTCCTTAAATCCATTGCTATCCAATGGATTTAGGCTCACAGCTACTCTACAGGACAGAGTAGTGCTGCCCCATAGGGTTTCCATGGAGCGGCTGGTGGATTCCAACTGCAGACATTTTGGTTAGCAGTGGATCTCTTAACCACTGCCCCACCAGGTCCCCGATCCCTTATTAAAAAAAAAAAAAAAAGGGTTTTATATAGTGGCCCTCAAATTGCCCCCTACCACTCTGACCTGTCTGCTATTCCTCTTCTTGGGGTCACTGTTTCAGGAACCTCTTTCCTGTTTCAGAAACACACCAGGCACTCTCCTGCCTCAGGACCCTTGCACTGGCCATTTCCTCTGCCTGAAACACTCTTCCCTCAAGTTATCCACAGGACTCCCTCCCTCAGCTCCCATCATTCGTTCAACAAATTATTGCTAGCACCTAATATGGGCCCTATTCTAGGCACTAGGGACACAACTGCAAACAAACCAAACACAAATTCCTGCCCTCAAGGAATTCTTAAGTGTTGTTTTCTCAGAGAAGCTTCCCTGATCACTGTATCTAAAATTGCACCCCCTCACACAAAGCCTCCCCATCCTTCTTCCCTGCTTGATGCTTCTCCTTAGTGCCATTTTCATTTAGCAGTATTTCACTTGTTTGCCTCATCTGTCTCTCCCCTACTCCCAATGAATAGGTGTTCATCAAAAGCTGGCTGATAAAATAACATGTGTGTCTAGGCATCACTTTCTCTGGGGGACCCCAGCACAGGATTTGTTACAGTAAGTTCACAAGTGCTTCAACACCTTAGTGGATAAGAGCAAAGGGCTCTGGAGTTGCATTTCTCCCACCCCCACCCCCACCCCCACCCCCACCCCCGCCCCTCAGTTTCCACCAAGTCTATTCTAACTCACAACCACCAACCTTTCGGTTAGTAGTCCAGCACTTAACTGTTTGCAACACCCAGGGTCTCTAAAGTTGCATTCTTAAAAAAACTCACTGGGTTTTTGGGTTTTTCCAACTCATAGAGACCCAATATTAACCAGATTAAAATTTTTGGTCTACCTACTTATGTAATCCTAGGCAAATTAACCTCTCTATGCCCTAAAATGAAGACAATAATAGGAATGTGAGGATTAAATGGGGGAAAACCAGGTAAAGCATTTAGCACCCTGCTTAGCACACAGTCAACATAAAGTAAGTTTTCTTGTGGTGGACTGTATTATTGTTCCAACTATTGTCTCCCTACCCTGTAAGATTATATCACTCCACCCATTGCCATGTAACTGTAAGTACCTCTCTACAGGTGAAGTGAATTGAGTGCACTTCCCTGCCCCTTTGCCAGGTGATGAAGAAGAACCTTTGAGTGATTGGTGGTTGGCTCAACCAGGAGAACGTCATGTTTGGAGCTGCTCCTTGGGGCATCCTGAATGTCATGAAGCAAACCTGTAGCCAACCCACTGCTTTCATATGAAATGAGTGAAAAAGAAATCTTTGCTATCATAAGACGCTGAGATTTTGGGTTTGTTTGCCCCTCCCTCCCAAATCTAATGAATACAGTTCTTACTATTAATAAAAAAAAAGATTTTGCATGAGCTGTTAGGTTCTCAGGGGCAGGAAGGTGAAGAAAGCTCTGTGTCTGATTTCAAGAAGCCCACAGCCTGTGGGAGAGAGAGGACACAATAAAGAAGACTAAACACAAGATAGATGGTGCTCAGTGCCAGAGAGGAGCAGAGAGTATGAAGGTGCAGTTCGGGAAAAGGTGGGAAAGATTCTAGCTGGAGGATCAGAGATTGCTTGTGGGCAGGTGGCATTTAAACGGGGCCTTGTCAGGCCCAGGACAAGAGCACAAATGGAAACTCCTGACCTACCCCATTCTCTTCCCACCACCAGCTCTGCCCTGCCTTGTGTGTGTAATGTGGATCCCCAGCCCGTGTGGACCTAAGAAGGAACGCTGTGCAGGCCCTGAAAGTGGGCTCAGGACCATTTGGGCAAGAAATTCGGGGGTCCCAGGTACTCAGTGTGTGGTCTAGAAGGTGGGATGTGGGTGCTGGCTGGTGTGTCCTCTTGGGACTGGAGGAAGGTGAGAGCAGGATCATCTAAAGCACAGAACAGGTGCCTGGGTCTCAGGACAGTAAAGGATTCAGAGGAATCACAAATGTAGCAATGGAGAAGAGTGTGAAGTCAACTGTATGCTTTTGAACATGGAAGGCATATGTTTAGATTAATAGGTTAGAAGGCACATTCTGGTGGCAGTGTGGAGGATGGGTTTGTTCATAGGCACAAAAAGGATACTTTGGAAATGTAACCCAATATCCCCAGCAAACATTCCTGGTTTGCTCCTCTTCATGCTCCCTGTTCTCTTTGTGTGCTGTGGAAGGGGAATTGCTATATCATGGTGCCCATACTTTTACACCCTGACCTATCGTATTGCCACTCAGACAGAGCATGTGTTAGATTTTAAACCAAGAAATTCTATTACCCTTCATTTTAGCCAAAATTCTGAGAGGTGATATATCCACTCAATGGAATATTCTATAGCTCTAAAGAAAAAAAAAAAAAGAGTTGTAGCAACTGGGTAGCAAGACTGGAAATGCATGATGCTAAATGAAACAACAATACACTGTGAAATAGGATCTGTGTGCAACTCGGCAAGGATTGAAAGCAACTACAGACAAGGGAGCACAGTTGTGTTGGCACCCTGGGACTAGGGTTGACTACTTTTTTTCTTCTTAGGAGTTTCTTAAATGTAATTGTTGCTTTTATAATGTTAAAAACTGAGGAAACAATTTTGGCATGCCATTCTACCAGCAACAGTCCTTCAGAGTGACTGGCCCTGTCCCAGTCCACGTATTCCAGTGTGGAGAGTTGAGAGGCCAGATCCTGCAGGGGAAGGGGTTGAAGTAGGAATTTACATAATCCGATTATTGGGGGATTAGGTTTGGGCAGCTAAACGCCTCTGTGTGCTCGAGCTAAAACCCTTACTATTCATGGCTCTCACCGCCCTCTGGAGAGACTGCACCTGCAGACTCCTGGGAGGAAAGAGGGGGCTGGGGAGGGGAAAGCAGGTCCCTAGGAGAGCTTGGGCTATGTCAGGCTCTCTGGCTCTGCTGGCTAAATTGATCTGTCTGGATTAGCCTGTGAATGCTGGACCACTAGTCCTGTGTGCAGAGGAAAGACCGAATCTGGGGCTTTTGGAAGGAATTTCTGCCAGCCCAGGTGGGTGTGGGCCAAGGTCAGTTAGCTGGAGGTCAAGCATCAGCTTTTCCAGTTTTAAAACCTTCTCCCCTTTCTCAACCCCCAGTTCTGCATATCCAGGCCCCAATTCATCTATCCATCTCTCCGTTGATCCAGTCACCCATTCATCCCTTCTTCCAACCACCCATTGTCATGCGTCCATCAATATATTCATCACATGAATGAGGATTCTTTTTAATAGAATTTACTAGTAAATCCTTCCAGGTACTATAAATTTTGACATGTTCAGATTCATTAGTAGAGTATTATATAGTTATTCTCTGATTTAAAAAAAAAAACAACTCCATATTTGTGTTATCCTCTTCATTTCTAATGTTATGATTTCTCTCTCTTCTTGAATGGCTTTGCAGAAGTCTGTCCATTTTATTATTTTTAAAGAACTCTGGGATTCATTTGTCATTTCTCTGATTTTCTAATGCATTAATTTCAACTATATGTTTATTAAATCTGTTCTTTCTCCTTTATGTTTATTTTGTTCTCTCTCTCATTTTTTATTTGAATGCTTTTTTTTTTTCTTCTTCTTCTTCACTTTTTCTAGTTTATTAACAAAAGCATTCCAGGCTATGAACTCCTTTCTAACATGCACTTGGTCATATCCTCTAAGTTCCTATTTGTAATATCATCATTAGTCCCTAATATCTATAATTTATTTGAATTTTTCCTTTGGAAAGTGTTTTTTTAATTTTGTTGTTGTATTTTTTTAAAATTTGCTATTAATTTCTAATTTTATTGTGGTGTAGTGAAAGATATGCCCTGTGCATTTTCTGTTTGGGATAGTTATTGAGATGTTCTCTTTGGTAAAACATATGATCAACTTTTATAAATGTTCCACAGATTTAAAAAAAAAAAGTATATTCTCTCATCATGTGTTAATGGCTTCTATCTTCCTGATTAGCTTTGCATGTTATTCCTTTTGCATTAGCTTGTCTATGTTATTTCTTTTAAAGAACAAGCTCTAGGATTAACACATGCATTAAATCAATCTTCTATATTCTTGGGGTTTTGGTCTATTTTATCTATTATAGAGAAAGTTGTGTAAAATCCTCTACTATTTCGTGTCTGTTCTTTCCTTTTTGTTTCTGGGAGTGTTGCTTTAGACCTTTACGTCTTTTGACGCATTGCATTTAATGCATAGACTCATGGCAGTTTTATTGACTTAGTGAATTGTACCCTATATCAATGTAAAATGACCCTCTTTGTCCTGCTTTTTGTCACGAACCCATTGTTTTATATTAATACTACAACCCCTATTTCTTCAATTTGCATTTTCCTAATAAAACTGTGCCCATCTTTTACAGTTAATTTGTGTATGTTTGCGTGTGTGTGACTCAGAGACACAAGTTTTATCTTTTTATGAAACTTTTTTTGGTAAATTTAAATTCCTTCAGCTCTCTTTTTAAAAAGCTCTTATCTCTATGTTGAGATTTTCTAAACAAATCTTTCTAGTTTACTTGCTTATTGTGTGGCTTGCCATTACTAGACTGTAAGCTTCATGAGGGCAAGTATTTGTTTCACTAATCACTAGGCCCAATTCATTTTGTACTAACTGCACATAAAAGGTGCTTGATGAGACATTTGTTGAATGAATGCAAGCCAGGGAGACCTAGGAACCTGTGTCCCAGGGGAACCCAACTCTGACTCATTTCTCCAAAAAGTTGCCTCCAACTTGCCCTGGTTTCTGTCAGCAGAGGCATAGCTTTTTTCCTGTGAAGTGAACACTTCCGAGGCTATGGAAGAGGTTCCTTGGTGATTGTTTTTTGAGAAGGAGAGATGAGAATTCTGGCTGTTGTATGGAGGAGGGCAAGAAAAGACATGGAAGGACAAATTAGTAGACCGTGACAGGAATGCAGGTGAGAGGAGATGATGGCTGGGATTTGAAGGGTGGCATGCAGCACCAACCTGGGACTGTGCACTGAATTCTCTTCCCCCTTTATTTAGCACTAAGTACTAGGTGTGGTGCTAGGCATTCCACCAAAGTATTATCATTTAATGTGAGAAATTATATATTTTAACTATAAAGTTGTTGTTATTAGGTGTTGTAGAGTCAGTTCCAACTCATAGCGACCATATGTACAACAGAACAAAACACTGCCCAATCCTGCACCATCCTCACAATCATTGTTATGTTTGAGCCCATTGTTGCAGCCACCGTCAATTCATTGCGTTGATGGTCTTCCTCTTTTTTTCTGAGCCTCTGCTTTACCAGGCATGGTGTCCTTCTCCAGGGACTCGTCCCTCCTGATAACATGTCCAAAGTACATGAGATAAAGTCTTACCGTCCTTGCTTCTAAGAAGCATACTGGCTGTACTTCTTCCAAGACAGATTTGTTCATTCTTCTGGAAGTCCATGTATATTCAATATTCTTCACCAACACCATAATTGAAATGCATCGATTCTTCTCTGGTCTTCCTTATTCATTGTCCAGCTTTTGCATACGTATGAGGTGGCTGAAAATACCATGGCTTGGGCCCTGTACACCTCAGTCCTCAAAGTGACATCCTTGCTTTTTAACACTTTAAAGAGATCTTTTGCAGCAGATTTGCCTAATGCAATACATCATTTGATTTCTTGACTGCTACTTCCATGGGTGTTGATTGTGGATCCAACTAAAATGAAATCATCGCCTTCAATCTTTTCTGTTTATCACGATGTTGCTTATTGGTCCAGTTATAAGGATTTTTGTTTTCTTTATGTTGAGATATAATCCATACTGAAGGCTGTAGTCTTCGATCTTCATCCTTAAGTGCTTTAAGTCCTCTTCGCTTTCAGCAAGCAAGGTTGTGTCATCTGCACATATGTAATATTAAGTTTATCATCCTAGACAAATATTCTGCCAAACAAAATACTAAAGAAGCCCTCGGACTAAGTGGGCAGCTCCTGTCCAGAGGCAAGATGAAAAGGTAGAGGCGGACAGAAGCTGGTTGAATGGACACGCGAAATACAGGGTGGAGAGGAGGAGTGTGCTGTCACATTATAGGGTGATCAACTAGGGTCACATAACAATGTGTGTATAAGTTTTTGTACAAAAAACTGACTTGAATTGTAAACTTTTACTTAAAGCACAATTAAAAAAAGGAAAAAAAGCCCTCAGCATGTGGCTGACTCTGTTTTACTAGTGGTTCTTAAATATCTTTCCAGAGCCAGCAAACACTGCAAGTTCTCATGGATGTTAATGTCACTTGATTCACAGGACAATTTAGTGACAAGCTCACATCGTCCAAGGCCTTTCCTGTTTCCCTTCACTCCAACCTCCCCCAAATAAAAAACTAATCAAGCAAGTAGCTGCAGATGAAAGCAGATGACAGAGGAAACCAAGACATCTGGAAGAGGAAATACACTGACATGGCCCATACCTCTGTTGAGCAGTGGGACTGGCTCCAAAGAGGTGAGAGCTCTGGTCTTGTCTCATAAGGAAAGAGGGTTCTGGCTGTTTTATTACCAGTTTTGGACTTCCCTGATGTCATTCCCTAGTCATGACAGTGAAGGAAAGATGGTTGAGTCTGCAGACCAGAGTCTCTGATATACAGTGACCAGCAGTGGTATCCTTCTGAACCTGTTTCCTATCAAATGAGAAGCGTAAATACTCATTGGTTTGATGTGGATTAAGTGAGATAAGATACTGGGAGATACCAAGTAAGAGACAGTTCAGTGTAGTAATTCAGCAGACCTTGGGTTTGACTTTGAAGGCAGACTTCACAGTGTTTTAAATCCCTGCTCTGACATCTGTTGTCACCTTGGACAAATTATTTAACTTCCCCTAGCCTTAGTTTTCTCAGGGTGATATCAACTTCATGGGTTATTGTGAAGTTTCAATGAGCTAATGTATGTAAATGGTAGAAAATGATAGCAATAGGCTCTTAATAAAACCATAGTTGCTCAATAAATATTATTATATTTTATTACCAGAAAAACTCCATTCAAAAGCTAGATGAAAAATCCAAACACATGCCTCTAATTTCCTCCAGAAGGCACTTACATTATTTTTTCTCATCTGCCCAGTCCAGTATCTTGGCCCTTCATCTCTCCTTCCAATTGCTTTGAGTCCTGTGTTACTAAAAGCATTTCTTTCTTTCCACTGTTTAGAGCAAAAAGAGCCCAGAGCTGGATAAGGAAGGTGTCAGAGAGGGGAAAGAAAAGCTTCTCTTGAGCATCAGGCCTTTCTTGCACAATTAATTTCCACTCTCTGGCTCCACAGTCCCAGGACCCTTGGTAACATCTACACATCCACATGCACACACATGTCCCTACCAAGGCACCTGGTGAGAGACCAGGTGGGCATTTTTGCCCAGAACAAATGTTGACCATTGCAGCAGAAAGTGGGGCACACAACTGCCTCAAGTGAGGAGGCTTTTCTTCCATAGTTACCAATGAGAAGGATGCACAATCCTGGGTGTGTCCAGCTGCTGACATTCTCAAAACAAGGGCTGGCTTGGCTTTGACTACAGGCCTGGAGCTGTGTTCCTATTTCCAGCCAATAAACCCAAAGGCAGTGAGAAGGCAAGGGTGGGGGCTGAGTGGGGCAGAACCAGGTACTGGAGAAAAGAAAGGGGTAGGGTGGGGGTGAAACTCCCCTTTCCCTCTTTATTCTCTGGTCTTTGTATAAAGGACATGACTCATCAACCCCCTAAATGAGGATTTAGATGCTCTGTGGGTAGCAGATAAGAGTACAGGCTACTTGCAGAAAGTAAATTCGTTGAATACTCCCCATAAAGTCAATACTGTTAAGCTTATCAGCTGTCTTTATTCCCCACACAGCCCTCTGGGGACTGGGCTTGAAATAAAGGCCACAGCTCCATGGGCTGGAGAGTGGAGGTTCAGGATTGGGCTGGGGAGGGGCTCTGCCCCCTGGGCCACATTTCAGGCAGGTGGAGAGATCTGTCAGGCTTCAGCTGCCCAGGGCCCTCAGCTTCCCAAACCAACAAATCCCAAAACATACACACAGACCAGGGGGGTGAGGGAGCCACTCCCTGGCTCCTCAAATCTAGCAGATGTTTTCAGGAGGTCCCACTGGGACTGAAGAAAATTAAAGGATACTACCTTAAATCCAACCTTCACTTTGCCTCCAAAAAAAAAATTCTACAGAGAACACCTTGATTTCCCACCACTGTTCTCACTCTTGCTTTTCGGTACCCAGACAACACTGCACTAGCCAAGAGTACATCCATGTTTTCTAGCCAGTGGGGATTTGGTTTTTTTGCAGGTGTACCTTAGTCTTCAAGGTGACATTTTTGCTTTGTGTATCTGCAAATAAAGACAGTTTTCTTTTCCAATTTGCATGCCTTTTCTTGCCTTATTGTAGTGGTTAGAACCTGTTATTACTATGTTGAGTAGAGCGGTGAGCGCAGACATCCTTGCCTTGTTCCTAATCTTAGGGTGAAAGCATTCAGTCTTTCACTATTGAGTATGATGTATAGGTTTTTTTTTTGCAGATGCTCTTTATCAAGTTGAAGTAATTCTAGTTTTATCTTGCTGAGTTTTTTTTAAATCAACTGAAGTTGAATTTTGTCAAATCCTTTTACTGTGTCAACCGATATATGATTTTTCTTCTTTAGCTTGTATGGTATCTTACACTGATTGCTTTTCAAATGTTGGACCAGCTTTGTATACCTGGAATAAATCCTGCTTGGTCACAGTGTATTATTATTTTTTAGACATTGTTGAATTTGGATAAATTAGGACTTTTTACTTTATGCCCTGTGTTTTTCCACTCTTCGCTAATTCTGATGTTAGCTCAAATCCATTCTATTTCCTTCTTCTTGAAACATGTTATGGTTCCCCATGGTAGGTGTTCTCCCTTGCTGCAAAAAGCAAATACACCTAACTTTGATTTCAGGTGTGGTCCTGGTGGCCGTGGTCTTTGGCTGGTATGTTTCAATAGAGAACTCCTGGATTTCCAAGTATATGTGTGCACACATCTAGGGCTCCTGGACTTTTAATATTGTACTGATTGCAAAATTATTATTTTATAGGGTTGTTTATGAGTTTTATTTCTACTTCAACGTGTGAAAATAAACACAAAACATCTCAAGAGATTATAAAATTTTATTCATCAACCCAAATTAGATTATATATTACAAACTCTGATCAAAAGAATAACATTAAAGATATTTTCAGTAGTACCACAAACTATCTGTACCTAAGATAAAAACAAGTAGTACACTGGTATGCATACACTGAAATCTACTTGAGTTTCAAACATGACTTTGTTTAGAAAATTCATATGTGTGTATTTCTAGTTATGGAGTGGAAGGGACAAATAGTTGCATTTGACTTTCATTTAACAAACACATGAACTATTCCCCATGCTCTGAATGCATCATCAGAGGCTGCAAAATCTGTTTTTTTTTTTTTTTTTTAGGTTAAAAAAAAAAAGAGGTGGGTTAGCCACTATCTTGTTCTATAGAACAAAATACAGTACTTCTACTTCTTCATACTCTCCTTTTAAACCCACTATGAGAACTGCTCATAGTATACAGCAGCTTGGCTGGCTAATGGGTCCCTACCTAATCTCTGTATTAGGCTGGGTTGGGAAGGGTCCCAAGGGGGGCGCATTCTAGGCTAGAAGTTCTGAGAATATAGAAAGAGAGATCTCATTAACAAATTTACACTTCCCTATGTTAACACTGGTTCTGTACAAAATACACCACCATTAATTTTTTGTTTGACTTATAATCTATAATTGGGATCTCAATCTGATGCAGGGCAGTGTAAAATGGCATCACACACCCTTCTGATTCCTGCCTGGTCAATGAGAATTTATAATTGAACTTGTCCATGTAGAAGAGAGAAACACAAATTTGGGGTAGAAGGTGGAAATGGAAATTCTCAATTCTCCTTCCTTAACACAGATACATTCACCAGCATGGAGAATTAAATTAGAATTAAATTAAACTAAGTATTTCAAATCACGTTGGGTCCACATCACGACGCATGTCTGATTTTGGCTGGGCAAAGATTCAATAGCAAGAAGGGGAGGGTTTATCTCTACAAAAAGCTAGAACATTGAAAGAGAAGTCCCAGGCAGATATAGGCACCAAATCTACAGAGGTACAGAGTGAACTGCTTAGGACCAGGAAACTTTGAAAACTCTATGGAGCAGTTCTACTGTGCCCATAGGGGTCACCATAAACTGGAAGTGTCTAGACGGCAATTAACAACAAGAACAACAATAATATAAAGTGATCCTAGGGGACAACAACTTGAACAACAAAATCAAAATACAAATTCTACTTAGAGAAGGAGATGACTTGATAATGTCTCTAAATTCATAAAACATAAAATTTGGCCTTCAATGAATGCCCTGATAGAGAATTAAAGAATTTTTTTTTTTCTTACTCAAATTCAGTCATGCAACTTTCTGAGTAAGGTGATGTGTCCTGCCCAGTTTCTTTAATTCCATTTGAGGACTAATTAGAAAAGGGCCTTAGAAGTAGAAAACAAACATTTCTTGAGTACTTATTTAATTCTAAATCTGATGCTGAACTTTACAAATTCATCTCATTTAATCCTCTTAAGAATCCTTAGAAGTATCCATCACCCCTGAATTTGTCATGTGGAAACTGAGGCTGAGAGGCCCCTCAGGATAAGTCAGGATTCAAACTTGGGCCTTACTCAAAAGCTTCTGGTCTTTTTATAGCACCCTGCTGCCTTCCCTATTCAAAATGGTAGAGGAGACCTAACCCAGGTCTCAATGATAGAAGAGGAAGAAAAAGAGAAAGAGCTGCTAGGACATTTATTCAGAGAAATTGTTTTGACTGGTTAGTGACTGGAGTTCTTCCATGCTTTAAAAGCTGTTACAACTGATAATTCTGTGTTAGGTGGCAGGAATGTAATAATTTCTGACTAGGTTTTGAAGGGAGACTTCATCTGGGGATTTATAACCTGGAGGATAGAAGAACTATTCATTTTCCAGAAACTGAAACTAGAGGGAGACCTAGAAATATTTGTAGCCTTAGATTTGTGCTACTGAGTGAAGTTAGACTGGAGGGTGGAAGCTCGTTCCAAGTGTCTCTATCAGATGCAGCTCTGTTCCCAAACCTATAAACCTTTGATTCCCCACATGTAAAGTTTTCATACACTGCCTGTCCTATGCGCTACTTAAAACTTTATAGCCACTGAAGAATAGAAACAATGGTTTAGGGTCACAGAAGAAAAAATTACTGAGCACAATCTATTCTCAAATACATATCCATAAAAGACTATCAAAATGAACAATTAAAAGCAATCTAAATACTTGACACTAGATACTCCAGACTCCTTTTGAGCCAATCAGAGGAAAAAAATCCTGAAACCTTAAAAGCACCCCAGTCACACCTAACTATTGTTCTCTGGTGAAACAGACCACTAAAGCCCATTGCCGTCAAGTTGATTCCAACTCACAGTGACCCTATAGGACAAAGCAGAACTGCCCCATAGGATTTACAAAAGCAGACCACCACATCTTTCTCCTGTGGAGTGCCTGGTGGGTTTGAACTGCCAACCTTTTAATTAGCTGCCAAGCGCTTAACCACTGTGCCTCCAGGGCTCCTTGAAACAGACCACTACTACCAGGAAAAGGCCATCTATGAAGGAAAACACTTGAGACAGAAAGAGTTACTTTAGGAAGACAGACAGACTCTAGAAGTGGGCAGTTAGCAGATTGGTTCCCTGGGGAAGTAGAAGGATAAAGAAGCAATGGGATGTATTTTGAGCTTAGGAGAATCAGGTACTCCTAAACATTAAGAATATCATGACCAAAGGTTGATACCACCAGACATGAATGATTTAATCTTTTGGAAATAAGGTATATTTCAAATAGAGGTATGAAAGTATTCTAAGAATTTTGGCCAAGAAGGATTCTTCCTTTACCTCTCTGTCATCTCAGAATCTCTCAATATAAACAAAAAGATATTAAGTGGGGAATAATAGAAGTACTTTAAAACTTAGTCCCACTGAGTCACTGGATGACTTCCCTGTAAGGCATCTCACGCAGGGTTAAAGATGCTGTGCCATGAAGCAAAAAGAAATAAGAAGGGGCTGGAAATCATGATACCCTTTGATTCTAACCTCAGCTGTTTCTTGCTCAAATCACTTCTCTCTGGGCATATTTAGTTATAAAATAAGAGGGTTAGAACAAGCACTGCATTAAGCTTTTATATTAGCTTTTAAGATTCAAAACCAAGATGATTTTCACACCAGTGTTAACTTGCTTTGGGGAATGCTGGTAGATACTCTGCCACCTACTGGTCACATTTCAGGGTTTGTTGCTAGGGGATCAAGGAAACCTGTGATCCCACTGACCAGCTATTCCTAAGAATGCTAAATTTTGGGAAATGTAGTTTTATACCAGGGGTCATGTCAGTAGCTGCAGCAGAGAAAAGGACAGGTGCTCCCTGCTTAGAGAAGGACTGAGTGCCATCTGGTTGTTAACCAAGAGGAATCTTGCGTTTCAGGATCTCTCCAGTCTTAGGAGACAATCTGCCAACCTGGTCCAGAAAGTAGTCCTAAGCAGCCATAAGACTTAGCATTCTTTCAAGACAAAGAAAAAAACAGCAGTGTTTGTACCTGTATTTCCCTTTACCTCTCATTTTAAATATATAATTGAAGTGATTCATGAATGGATGGGGGAGACAGCCATTCCAGCTCACTGAGGTATGTGTCTTGATGGGAAAAATGAAACTGGAGAGTTCCAGAGTTGATGGTACCTGATAAAGTAAGGAACTGTGAGCTCTTGCCCCTTCCATATTCAACAGATTGAATGACTAGGGATGGACACAAACTTTACAAACACTGTGATCTGGGGTGGGAAACAGTAGCCAGGTTCCTCGTTTATCTTCTGTTTTTGAAGACTTGATGTAGCAGTGAGAGAGGAGAGGGAACAGATAGGGTTACAGGCCATTTAAATTGGTTTATAGGCAACAAATTAAAGACATGGAGTTGTAGTTTATGAATGGATACACTGAAGAGTAAACACAGAAAACCTAGAAGTATTTCTATTAATATTAAAATTGGGAGTGCAAGGATTATAAATTCAGAAAATATGAAATGTCCATGAGTAGTCAGTTATATTCTTACTTAACAGAGTGGCTGAGAAAAATAACTTTTGTGAAAATCACGCTTTCAGAATCATGTCTGATGGCATGGTTTTCACTTGAACACTTGTCAACAAGGCCATCTAAGGTCAGTGAAAATCTTCTGGCAATGGCTGGGAACTTAACCATCACACAAGAACAAGCTTTCTTCTCACACCAAACGTGAAAATAGTAAGAGTGTACAGAAGTTTACTTATCTTTAACTAGGCTGGAAATAAGCTCTCACTTTCTCTTGGAGAATAATGCACTGTGCTCTAAATGAATTCCACATCAGGTTGCTTGTAAAATGAGTCTGCTAGCATCTTTTCTTGGTGTCACTTAATGTCTGATCACTTAAATATTGACTCAGACTCCACAACCTTAAAAGTAGCACTAACACACCAGTTTAAATGCTTAGAAGGAACAGGTTACTCTTTTTAACTGGTATATCCTTCCTTAGCTTTGCCTGGTGAGCTCATCTTCCAATCTAAACATTATCAAACTTCTTAAAAACCCTTACAGAACATAATACATTCTATTTAAGCTCTTCAAAGAGTGGGAGTGTTTCTTTCAAAGGAAAATTAGAGCACTTACCAAGGGGAGGGAAAAAGGAGGCAGACATCTATCTCATTCAGCTGTACCCTATCAGTGCACATGGCACGGAGAAACTCCCTCAATAAATGTTAAAAGAGAGAATAAATCATATTGCTCAGGAGTTTGAGCTTTTTCTGTGTCTTCACACTTGTCATTTTTCTTTGGCTCTCACTTATATTTGACAAATAGCTATGTACCTTTTTTTTTTTTTTTAACAGTTAACCACCTGTTTTCAAGACAGGAATTCTCCAATTTCAATGTAGTGTCTCAGTATAACTGGATAACCTCATCCCACTCAGAAATAGGCCAGATTCCATTGGGCTGCACATTGGGGGGAGAGTGCTTCCAGTCCCACGTTTTCACAGGAATCTTCCAGGTCTTACCATAGTTGGCTTCAATGTATTCAATGGTTTCACAAGGCACATGAACCTTCATGTCTACAAATTCAGTCCAGCACAGCGTAAACTTGGGAAACAGGTATCTGTAGTAAAATAGAGGCAGGGTGGGGAGAGGTTAGGCTTCAACAGTGGAGGTTCTACCTTAGGAACCCAGTTGCTAGTGTAGCTTTGGCTAAGGACAATCTTCTATTCAAGAGCTCTAGGGATAGATATAGTGGACATTTTATTGTTTTTGACTGTTCAGCATCCTTTTCCTCTTCTAATGTTAACAGCACCCCAATTTTTCTTTGGGGAACCATCCTTCCCCATTCACAGTTCATAATGGTTCAGGAGAGGCTGATACCACCCTGAAGCTCCAAAGATTGGCAAAAAGGCCCAGGCTGGCCAGTAAGTTATAGTGATAGGTTTAGTTAAGTTAGGTTAGTGAAAGACTTGGTACTTCAGTTAAAACCATCAGGAAAAGGTGCTTCTTTTTGCTGAGATTTCTAAGCTGGCAGGACAAAAGGTATAGCTTTGGAAACCCTATGGGGTCACTATGAGTTGGAATCAACTTGACAACAGTGGGTTTTGGTACTCCTTAAATATCTCAGTTAGATAAGCAAATTCCTTGTGACTGCATTTCTAATATTTATAATACTTAATACATGGATAGAGGCACATACAGTAGTGAGAAAGGAAATAAAACCCTCCTAGTGAGCCAGATAACCTCGTCAATCCTGGCAATCCATGACATTCTCTGACAGTGGCACTACAAATGCTCTTGGCTTTGCGAAGGGTCATGGTCATTTCTGTGCCCTGGGTTTCACTGTCATCCCAGGTGATTTTGGGTAACCTACTTAGATCACAGCTGAGGAAGAAATTACCAGAGCCAACCCGGTTATTTCTTAAACTCGTTTCCTAAATCATGGAACACTGTAGTGAGAATTTCATACCCAAAGCCGTCAACATAGTAGGATCCTCTAAGTCGGCTTTCTGAGTGAAGCTTCACCTCCTTATCCCCACAAAAGATGAAGAATACAGACCTAATGCTGGGGTGTACTATGCTTCAAAAATAACTCTCCTGCTTCTTCCTGCTCTACCTTTCACTTCACTACTTGCTCCCCCTACCACCCAGTTCTCAGCCCCAAAGTCATTTTTTCCTACTGATTTCCAACAGGTTACACTTTGTTAAATCTCCATCAAATCCAAACTGTTACTAAAAGAACCTAACTAAACCAAAAAACCAAACCCACTGCCATCAAGTTGATTCCTACTCATAGCGACCCTATAGGACAGAGTAGAACTGGCCAATAGAGTTTCCGAGGAGAGCCTGGCAGATCTGAACTGCCAACCTGTTGGTTAGCAGCTGTAGCACTTAACCACTACACTACCAGGGTTTCCAAAACGTAACTAGAGGACACTAAAATGAACAGCACACTCGTAAGATGGATCTCCTTTTCTTTCATAACCTGGATTTCCCAAGGATATAGAGCAAGCATGACTCCAAGCTGCATTCCATGGCTCCAAGTTGCACTGCCAGGCTTCTCTCTTGGTTCTATATGTCACATGAACCTACACAGTTTCTACCTTTCTGAAGTTCTGTAGTCACCTCAGATGACTGCAGAACATCTCTAAGCCAGCCCAAGGAATATTAGTTGTAATGAACTTAATATCTGTTGTGTAATTATTTCAATTAATAAGTAAAAGTTTTGGAAATGCAATCAAAACATGTTTCTTAAAGGTATTTTGGATCAAGTAAATTAAATTTTATATATTACAAAAGAAAGCTAAAACTAGCTTTTAGATTCACTTTAAATTTATATTATAGCCCTATATTCTGTTTTAGTGTCTTCTGAGAAATATTCTTCTCTTCGCAACACAGGAAGAACGTTCAGTGATGAGATTTGAAGTGGCGACAGCAGAGATAACAAGAATTTACAATATCAGAGGATTAAAAGAAAAGAATCACAGAAAAGTCAGTTGCCATATACTCTGCTTTTGAATATCATATGTTTTACCATCAGATGAACAGAAAGCCATGCACACAGAAACGAGAGGCTGAACAAATTCTAAAGAAAGCAACAAGTCATTTCTACGCAAACCAAAAGGTGCTGGCAGTTAAGGACAATCCCAGCTGGCTTCTGTGAATAGATAGCCAAGGCAAATCTCATAACTGAGGAAGAAATGATACAGCTTAGCCCAACCATCTGCTGTTCCCAATTTTATTCTGTACACTCATATCCATGGCATTGCTTATTTTGTCATCAGCCACATCCATCCATCACTCGCCTCCAGCCTTGCCAATCAGATGCTGGTCAGCAGAATGTCCACCTGTCCCATCCTATCAAGTCGGCACACTGAAGTTGAAATGAGGCAGAAATCATGGTCTATCTATAACACAGGCCAGAAAGCTTCTCTCTCTCTTTTTAATGTTAGCCTCTACAGTCTCATCAAAATACAGAGAGGAAAATCATAGGCCCAAGATAGATACGGTAGATGTGAAAGCTATGAATTTCATGAAAGCAGTATTTTGAACAATGAACAATGTATGGGCAAAAACACGTCGAAGATGGATTCACAAACCTAAACATTTTAAATATATAAACAATGTGAAAATAACTCAAAGGCAATTTAATTCAAATGTTAATTCTTGTCCCTAAACAAAAACATCATGAAACTTTGTGGTTTGCTTTTCCAAATATTTCATTCAATGCATTCAGCAAAAAGATAATTCCAGCTTCCTAGGAGAAGATAAACAAACCATAAAATGTGGAAACTGATAGTAAAATGAGATTGTAGAGGGGAGGGGGAGTAGTGAGTGACAAGGAACAGTACATGCCATGCACTCTGTCCAGGTTACTGGTAAATAATGACTAAAGTTAAAATTCACCATGGGTCTGCAATGGCTTTTTAAGTTCAGCTAAGCAGTTGGCACATTAAGGCTCTGAGATAGCACCCAAAATGTGAACAGATTTAAATTCACACTAAGGCAACCCTAAATCAGAATATAAGTTTAAGGGATCCCTCCATTCATTTTCAATTCCATACCACTTTTAATTAATTTTATTTTTGCATAAAAAATAGTCAGAATTAAGTTATTAGGAGTAGATCACTTTTTTCTCACAGACATCCTTAAGATCTGTGAAGTTACTTATTGGTGCTAGGATTAACTAATCTCATCAGTTTAGTTGTACAAGTAGTCCCCATCTTACTACGTATTCAAGTTATGATCAGCTGTACCTAAGGCTGGCTGTTTTTTTGTACGTCTTATCGTTAGTAACATGTACTACTTACAATGTCGTAGAGCGTAATTTGCTGATGTTACTATTCTCAGATGCTCACTCAAAAATGTTCAAAAATTGGATTAAAAATATACTGATAATAAGAAGCAGTAATTATGGGGGAAAAAAGGTTTTACACTTATGTCAGAACTGGCGACGGAGTACTCAAAATGGAACCCCATGGTAAGTCGGGGACTACCTGTACAGCCCATGAAGATAATTGCTAAATGAAAAATATGCTCTTCAACCATTCTAGAAGAACATTCTTTTAATTATTAATAGTTAGCTAGGCTAATGAGACAGACACACCACCAACTATAACTGAACTTGACCTTTTCAAACCTAAATTTGTATTAAACTCTGTAGCTGGAGCAGCAGAACCATTCTCTCAAGGATTTCCCTGGAAAATAGCAAAATGATCCATTCTCATTACCAATTTTGTCTCTTAGCTCTTAATTTTTCTTCTGTTATTCCAGTACCTAGACCCTCTAGCCCCCACGTGTCTGTCAGTTTGTCTTACTGTGGGGGCTTGTGTGTTGCTGTGATGCTGGAAGCTAGGCCACTGGTATTCAGATACCAGCAGGGTCACCCATGGAGGACAGGTTTCAGCTGAGCTTCCAGGCTAAGACAGACTAGGAAGAAGGACCTGGCAGTCTACTTCTGAAAAGCATTAGCCAGTGAAAACCTGACAAATAGCAGGGGAACACTGTCTGATACAGTGCTGGAAGAAGAGCCCCCCACGTTGGAAGGCACTCAAAAGATGACTGGGGAAGAGCTGCCTCCTCAAAGTAGAGTCGCCCTTAATGACGTGGATAGAGTAAAGCTTCCGAGACCTTTGTTTGCTGATGTGGCACAACTCAAAATGAGAAGAAACAGCTGCAAACATCCATTAATAATCGGAACCTGGAATGTACGAAGTACGAATCTAGGAAAATTGGAAATCGTCAAAAATGAAATGGAACACATAAACATCGATATCCTCGGCATTAGTGAGCTGAAATGGACTGGTATTGGCCATTTTGAATTGGACAATCATATAGTCTACTATGCTAGGAATGCCAACTTGAAGAGGAATAGTGTTGCATTCATCATCAAAAAGAACGTCTCAAAATCTATCCTGAAGTACAACGTTGTCAGCGATAGGATAATATCCATACGCCTACAAGGAAGACCAGTTAATATGACTATTATTCAAATTTATGCACCAACCACTAGGGCCAAAGATGAAGAAATAGAAGATTTTTATCAGCTGCTACAGTCGGAAATTGATCGAACATGCAATCAAGATGCATTGATAATTACTGGCGATTGGAATGCAAAAGTTGGAAACAAAGAAGAAGGATCAGTAGTTGGAAAATATGGCCTTGGGGATAGAAACAATGCTGGAGATCGAATGATAGAATTTTGCAAGACCAATGACTTCTTCATCGCAAATACCTTCTTTCACCAACATAAACGGCGACTATACACGTGGACCTCACCAGATGGAACACACAGAAATCAAATTGACTACATCTGTGGAAAGAGACAATGGAAAAGTTCAATATCATCAGTCAGAACAAGGCCAGGGGCTGACTGTGGAACAGATCATCAATTGCTCATATGCAAGTTCAAGCTGAAACTGAAGAAAATCAGAGCAAGTCCACGAGAGCCAAAATATGACCTTGAGTATATCCCACCTGAATTTAGAGACCATCTGAAGAACAGATTTGATGCACTGAACACTAGTGACCGAAGACCAGATGAGTTGTGGACTGACATCAAGGACATCATCCATGAAGAAAGCAAGAGGTCACTGAAAAGACAGGAAACAAAGAAAAGACCAAGATGGATGTCAGAGGAGACTCTGAAACTTGCTCTTGAGCATCGAGCAGCTAAAGCAAAAGGAAGAGTTGATGAAGTAAAAGAACTGAACAGAAGATTTCAAAGGGCCTCTCGAGAAGACAAAGTAAAGTACTATAATGACATGTGCAAAGAGCTGGAGGTGGAAAACCAAAAGGGAAGAACACGCTCAGCGTTTCTCAAGCTGAAAGAACTGAAGAAAAAATTCAAGCCTCAAATTGCAATAGTGAAGGATTCCATGGGGAAATATTAAATGATGCAGGAAGCGTCAAAAGAAGACGGAAGGTCAGCTCAACTGGACTGGACCAAAAGCAAAGAAGTTTCCAGGATAAACTGAATGCTTTAAAGGTCAGCAGAGCAAGGGCGGGGGTTTGGGGACTTCTAAGTCAATTGGCAAAATAATTCTATTATGAAAACATTCTGCATCCCACTTTGAAATGTGGTGTCTGGGGTCTTAAATGCTAACAAGCGGCCATCTAAGATGCATCAATTGGTCTCAACCCACCTGGAGCAAAGGAGAATGAAGAACACCAAGGTCACACGATAACTAAGAGCCCAAGAGACAGAAAGAGCCACATGAACCAGAGACTTAGATCATCCTGAGACCAGAAGAATTAGTTGGTGCCCGGCCACAACTGATGACTGCCCTGACAGGGAGCACAACAGAGAACCCCTGAGGGAGCAGGAGATCAGTGGGATGCAGACCCCAGGTTCTCACAAAAAGACCATACTTGATGGTCTGACTGAGACTAGAGGAATCCCGGTGGTCATGGTCCCCAAACCTTCTGTTGGCCCAGGACAGGAACCATTCCCCAAGACAACTCATCAGACATGGAAAGGACTGGACAGTGGGTAGGAGAGAGATGCTGATGAAGAGTGAGCTATTTGTATCAGGTGGACACTTGAGACTGTGTTGGCACCTCCTGTTTGGAGGGGGGATGGGAGGGTAGAGAGGGTTGGAAGCTGGCAAAATTGTCACGAAAGGAGAGACTGGAAGGGCTGACTCATTGGGGGAGAGAAAGTGGGAGTATGGAGTAAGGTGTATATAAACTTACATGTGACAGACTGACTTGATTTGTAAACGTTCACTTGAAGCTCAATAAAAATTAAAAAAAAAAAGAAGCCGGAAGGAATACACAGTCATTATACCAAAAAGAATTAGTTGATATTCAACCATTTCTACAGGTGGCATATGATCAGGAACCAATGGTGCTGAAGGAAGAAGTCCAAGCGGCTCTGAAGGCACTGGTGAAAAACAAGGCTCCAGGAATTGATGGAATATCAATTGAGATGTTTCAACAAACACATGCAGCACCGGAGGTGCCCACTTGTCTATGCCAAGAAATATGGAAGACAGCTTTCTGGCCAACTGACTGGAAGAGATCCATATTTATGCCTATTCCCAAGATAGGTGATCCAACAGAGTGTGGAAATTAAAAACAATATTGTTAATATCACAAGCAAGCAAAATTTTGCTGAAGATCACTCAAAAACAGCTGCAGCAGTATATCAACAGGGAACTGCCAGAAATTCAGGCTGGTTTCAGAAGAGGACGTGGAACCAGGGATATCATTGCTGATGTCAGATGGATCCTGGCTGAAAGCAGAGAATACCAGAAGGATGTCTACCTGTGTTTTATGGACTATGCAGAGGCATTCAACTATGTGGATCATAATAAACTATGGATAACACTGCAAAGAATGGGAATTCCAGAACACTTAATTGTGCTCATGAGGAACCTTTACATGGATCAAGAGGCAGTTGTTCGGACAGAACAAGGGGATACTGATTGGTTTAAAGTCAGGAAAGGTGTGTGTCAGGGTTGTATTCTTTCACCATACCTATTTAATCTGTATGCTGAACAAATAATCCGAGAAGCTGGACGATATGAAGAAGAATGGGGCATCAGAATTGGGGGAAGACTCATTAACAACCTGCATTATGCAGATGACACAACCTTGCTTGCTGAAAGTGAAGAGGACTTGAAGCACTTACTAATGAAGATTAAAGACCACAGCCTTCAGTATGGATTACACCTCAACATAAAGAAAACAAAAATTCTCACGACTGGACCAATGAGCAACATCATGATGAACAGAGAAAAGATTGAAGTTGTCAAGAATTTCATTTTACTTGAAACCACAATCCACAGTCATGGAAGCAGCAGTCAAGAAATCAAAAGATGCATTGCATTGGGCAAATCTGCTGCAAAGGACCTCGTCAAAGTGTTGAAGAGCAAAGATGTCACCCTGAAGACTAAGGTGTTCCTGACCCAAGCCACGGTATTTTCATTCGCATCATATGCATGTGAAAGCTGGACAATGAATAAGGAAGACCAAAGAAGAGTTGACACCTTTGAATTGTGGTGTTGGCGAAGAATATTGAATATACCATGGACTGCCAAAAGAACGAACAAATCTGTCTTGGAAGAAGTGCAGCCAGAATGCTCCTTAGAGGCAAGGATGGCGAGACTGTGTCTTACATACTTTGGACATGCTGTCAGGAGGGATGAGTCCCTGGAGAAGGACATCATGCTTGGCAGAGTACAGGGTCAGCGGAAAAGAGGAAGACCCTCAACAAGGTGGACTGACACAGTGGCTGCAACAATGAGCTCAAGCATAACGATCGTAAGGATGGCGCAGGACGGGGCAGTGTTTCCTTCTGTTGTGCGTAGGGTTGCTATGAGTCGGAATCGACTCGACGGCACCTAACAACAACAACAACAAGACCCTCTAGCTGTTTAAAAGAAGCAGGAATAGCAGACATTCTTATATTTTCTCTGGTTTTAACAGAAAAACTTTTAAAGTTTGATCGTTAAATATGATTGTTCACTTTAGATTTGTGGTATATATACTTTTTCAAGTTAAAGATATCCCAGGTCCCTTCTATTCCAAGTTTGCAAAAAGGGTCTATTTTGTTGTTGTTAATTATAAGATGTATTAAATGAACTGCCACTTCTGTATATTGTATATATACAGCTACTATGTAACAAACATTCAAAGTCCTTCCCTCAATCCCTCAACTTTGCACCTGCCACTCACTAGAGATTTGGAAGTGTGCTTAAAAAGACCTAAGACATAACCTATACGTTGTAAAATACGAAGGCATAAACAGAGCAGGACACGTGAGATCGTTTTTAGAAAAGCCAACGTGTTCAATAAACTCTTTTAAAGAAATCATTCAAATTTGCGTTTTTCCTTTGCCGCTGTAAGTACTATTTATCCCCCAGACAGGACAGACAAATCAGAAAAAGCACCCCAATAAAGCAAGAGAGGGGTACACGAAAAAATCTATGGAAATTCAAAGGAAGAGGAAATAATTTCCAGCTACGCATTCTGCAGAGCAACTTCAGAAAGAAGGCAACTCAATGCCCCTGAAAGGGCAGAATTGGGCTATGTGACATGCTTAAAATCTCAGACTAAAAGCAAGTTTCAAAAGGCAGGGTGTCTAAATGCAATGTGGTGTCTTGGATCGGATCCTTCAACAGAAAAAGGACATTAATGGAAAAGCTGGTGAAATCCAAACATTCATTGTAATGCTTCGGTATTGGTTTCTGAGCCTTGACAAATGTATCATGGTAATGTAAAATATTAACATTAGGGGAAATTGGGTGAGAGGTATACTGTATACTGGAACTCTCTGTATTATCTTTGCAACTTTCCAGTAAATCTAAAACTATCCCAAAATACAAAGTTTATTTTAAAATAAACTTTGTATTATATATTTATGTTGTTGTTGCTAGGTGCTGTCGTTCCAAGTCATAGAGACACCATGCACAACAGAATGAAGCACTGCCTGGTCACGCGCCTTCTGCACAATCGTTGCTATGTTTGAGCCCATTGGTGCAGCCATTGTGTCAGTCCATCTCATTGAGGGTCTTTCTCTTTTTCACTGACCATCTACTTTACCAAGCATGATGTCCTTCTACAGGGACTGGTGCCTCCTGATAACATGTCCAAAATATGTGCGATGAAGTCTTACTATCCTTTCTTCTAAGGAGCATTCTGGCTGTACTTCTTCCAAGACAGGTTTGTTCACTCTTCTGGCAGTCCACGGTGTATTCAATATTCTTCATCAATACCATAATTCAAATGTGTCAATTCTTTGGTCTTCCTTATTCATTGTCCAGTTTTGACATGCATATGAAGTGATTGAAAATACCATGTCTTGGGTCAGGCATACCTTAGTCCTCAAGGTGACATCTTTGCTTTTCAACACTTTGCAACAGACTTGCCCAATGCAATATATTGTTTGATTTGTTGATTGCTGCTTCCACAGACGTGACTGTGGATCCAAATGAAGTGAAATCCTTCACAACTTCAATCTTTTCTCCGTTTATCATGATGTTGCTTACTGGTCCAGTTGTGAGGATTTTTGTTTTCTCTATGCTAAGGTGTACTCCATACTTTTTTGATGGGTGCATCTATTGCTATAAATTGAACTCTGAGCACTGCCTTTGCCATGCTCCAGAGGTTTTGGTATGATGTGTTTTCATTATTTGACTTTAGAAAATTTTTTTATCCCATCTTTGATTTCTTCTATTACACAGTGGTTTTTAAGCAAGATGTTATTGACTTTCCAAGTATTTGATTTTTTTCCTTGTGTCTTCCTGTTATTAATTTCTACTTTTATGGTGTTGTGATCAGATAAGATGCTTTGTATTATCTCAATATTTTGGATTTTGTTAAGGGTTGCTTTGTGGCCTAATATGTGGTCCATTCTGGAGAATGTTCCATGTGCATTGGAAAAGAATATGTACTTTGCTGCTGTGGGATGGAGTGTCCTATATATGTCAATGAGGTCAAGTTGGTTGATTGTGGCCTTTAGCTCTTCTGTATCTTTGTTGAGTTTCTTTCTAGATGTTCTGTCCTTTACCAGGAGTGGTGTGTTGAAGTCTCCTGCTGTTATTGTTGAACTGTCAATTTCTCTTTTCAGTGCTGTTAGAGTTTGTTTTATGCATTTTGAAGCCCTGTCACTGGGTGCAAGGTGTGCTCCATAGTGAGGGCTATATAGTCTTTGATCTTCATCAGTAAGTGCTTCAAGACCACCTCACTTTCAACAAGCAAGGCTGTATCATCTGCATATCACAGGTTGTTAATGAGTGTTCTTCTAATCCTGATGCCACATTTTTCTTCATATAGTCCAGCTTCTTGGACTATTTGCTCAACATACAGATTGAACAAGTATGGTGAAAGGATACAACCCTGACACACACCTTTCCTGATTTTAAACCCTGCAGTATCCCCCCTGTTCTGTTCAAATGACTGCCTCTTGGTCTATGTACAGGTTCCTCATGAGCACAAGTGTTTTGGAATTCCCATTCTCTGCAATGTTATCCATAATTTCTTACAATCCACACAGTCGAATGCCTTTGCATAGTGAATAAAACACAGGTAAACATCTTTCCTGTATTCTCTGCTTTCAGCCAAGATCCATCTGACATGAGCAATAATATCCCTCATTCCACATCTTCTGACTCTGGCTTGATTTTCTGCAGTTCCCTGTAGATGTACGGCTGCAACTGTTTTTGAATTATCTTCAGCATGATTTTACTTGCATATGATATTACCGTATTTTTATGCAAATAACGCATGCCTCCAAGTTTGTCTGGCAGCTATGCCCCCCCCCCCAAGGTGTTTTCATAAGCACACTATGCCTTTTTTTTTTTTACATGTTTAAAAAAAAAACAGCATAGTGGCATTTATGAAAATACTTCATAGGGAGGCTGCAGCTGGCAAACAAATATAGAAGGTGCATGTCATTTGTGTAAAAATGCAGCAATTATATTGTTTGATAATTTCTGCATTCCTTTGGATCATCTTTCTTTGGAATGGGCACAAATATTCATCTTTTCCAGTCAGTTGGCCAGGTAGGTGTCTTCCAAATTTCTTGACATGGACAAGTAAGCACTTCCAGCATTGCATCTGTTTGTTGAAACATCTCACTTGGTATTCCTTCAATTCCTAGAGTTTTGTTTTTCGCCAGTGCCTTCAGTGAAGCTTGAACTCTTCCTTCAGTACCATCAGTTCTTGATCATTTGCTACTTCCTGAAATGGCTGAACATCAACCAATTCTTTCTGGTACAGTAACTGTGTATTCTTTCCATCTTATTTTGATGCTTCCTGCGTTCTTCAGTATTTTGCCCATAGAATCCTTCAACATTGCAATTCAAGGCTTGAAATTGTTCTTCAGTTCTTCATACACACACAGACATATAAAGGCAGGGCAGGGGAGAATCATGAATGCTAACAAAGAAGATTGAGAAAACCTGTACAGCTGCTAAAAGCCTTAAGGAGTCACAAGCCTTAAGGAAAACAAGACATTGAAAAATAAAATCCTGTACTTTAATGGTTTTAGAACACTGCTCGCTCAGACCTCTACTTCTTGAATAGCACAATCGAGTAAAAGTAAAGATCCCATGCCTGAGATTCCTACTATTATTTATTCTCAAACACTTTGTCTTTTAAATACAATCAATAAAAGAGCCCTAGCCTTTACCTAGGGCTCACCAAGGTTCATCTTTGGATCTACGAAGAATTTTATCAAACACAGTTTGAGAATTAATATTATATACATCTGGTGGATCTGTGATTTATCTTCTATTTTTGTCAATATTCCAAGATACCTAGCTGCTATACTGAAACTTATTTAGAAGATGGGCAACTATGTCCCTTAATATTATGTTAATATAGGTAATAAGACTACTCTGCTGTAATAATTTTCTCAATTATTTTCTAGATATCGATACTAGTATCTAGACTACTTGTTGTTGTTGTTAGGTGTCTAAACTGCTAGACTACTTAGCAGTTTCTAATTCACAAATTATTACTCATCCCCAGGGCATAAAAATGGATTTCTACTGTACTCTTTAAGTCTTTCCTTCTCATGATCCACTTATTTTATCCATTTGTATGATTTCTTCTATTTGCATCTTTTCCTATTGCTAAAAATTAACATGATTGGGCTTTTAGTTTCTGGTGATGATGAAACAGGTAATTTGGACCAGCTCTCCCTCTGACAATAACTAGAAAACCTAGGCAAAATATTTTTTCAAAAGTACTTGAAGGCTTTGGAAAGCTAACAAGGCAGTGAAGAATTACAGGGTCAAGGTCTGGGAGAAGAAAGGAAAAAGAAGCAAGGAAGCCCGACATTTGCAGAACTTTTCACCTAGAGCACCCGCCAATTCCTGAAGAAGAAGTCGAAAGAGTGAGAAAACAAGCAGAGTTTTTGAGAGCTCCCTGAGGCTAAAGGCGAGAAGATCTAACAGAGAATGAGGCAGAAGCAATATTTAAAGAGACAGTGGCTGAAAAAATTTTACATCCAGCCACAGAAAATCACACTAAAGCATATCATAGAACTGATGAAAACCAGACAAAAAGAGAAGCTTTTATAACCAGTAAAACAAAACAAAACACTGCCTTCATAGACTGATGTCTGCCTTTTCAATGGAAACAAGGAAAGGAAAGCCAAAAGATAATGGAATCATACCTTCAAATGGCTAAAAACAAATGACTGCCAACCTAGGATTCCTTATCCAATGAAAATATCCTTCAAAAATAAAGACAATATAAAGACATTTTCAGAAAAACAAACACTTAGGGAATTCATTTACAGCAGACCAGTAATAAAGAAAATGTTTAAAAGTTCTCTCCAGTAGAAGAAAAATGATCCCAGGTAAAAGGAAAACGACACTAGATGAAAATATGTAGATACCAGAAAGAATAAAGAACAACAGAAAAGGTAAAAATAGGGGTATATTTAAATACATATGGAATGTCTAAAATATTAATACAAATTTTATTTGTGAGATTTAGAATTTATGGGATTATAATACGTGACAATAATATATAATGTAGGGTTCTCATATTGTACTTTAATATCTGTTTCACGACCTAGACTATGAAATCCTTGAGAACAGAAACTAAGTTATATTCATATAAGTACCCTTGGCATTTTGCAGAAATGAAATGATAAATAGGAACCACACGTGGATGGGTGTCTAGTCCCATAGAGGACAAATCCAAATTCTCTGGAGAACAGTACAATAAGCAGGAACTGCAAATATCAGAAGGTATAAACAACTCACTACTAGTCCAAGGGAAACGTCACTGTGTGGTAGATTTCCTATTAGAGGATTCAGAGGTAGCTGTATTACCCTGACAATGTTAATCCATAGGAGGGCTGTTTCCACTGAGGAAGTATTAACAAACAGTATGATAAATACTGTGGTCACACTAACATAAGGGTACAGATAAGAACATGGGCTTGGAGTGAAATGGACCTAGGTCTAAGTCTTAGCGTTGCCTTAATTTTCTTACTCGTAAAATGAAGATGAAAATAATAAAATTTCTCTTGTAAACTTGTTGAGAGGGTTAAACAAGGTGATGCACATATAAAAGCCTGGCATAGTACCTAGCACACAGTAAATATTCAATAAAAGTTAGCCATTATTATGACCTCTCAAGCTTCTGGCCTCTATTCACATCAATTGATTCAGATAGGAAGGAAAGAAACAACCCGAAGAAACCTGGGCAGTATCTGTAGGAATAGTGAGGCTGTGGAATAAAAAGTTCACATCCTGGAGGCATAGTTCTATTCATTTTTTATTACTGCTGAATATGACTATGAAGAAGAAAAAAGATATAAAAAATTTAGACGATGGTTAAGACTGGAATTTGGACTTCAGGGAAAAGAATGGCTTTTGGTAAAGGAGTGAGACCGAGAGCTAGGGATGGAATGCATATCATGAGACCTAGGAATAAAATTAGTCCAACTGCACACTTGTAATGATTTTCATTTTCTTCATGTTCAGGTGTAATTCATACTGAAGGTTGTAGTCTTTGACCTTCATCAGTAAGTGCTTCGTCTTCATTTTCAGCAAGAAAGGGTGTGTCATTTGCATATCGCAGGTTGCTGGTGAGTTTTCCTCCAATCCCGATGTTGCACTCTTCTTCACAGAGTCCAGCTTCTCAGATTATTGGTTCAGCATACAGATTGAACAAGTAAAGCGAAAAGATACAACTCTGCCATATCTTTTCCAATTTTGAACTACACAGTATTCCCTTGTTTTGTTCAAACAACTGCCTCTGGATCCTTGTACAGGTTCCACATGTGCATAATTAAGTGTTCTGAAATTTCCACTTTTTGCAATGTTTTCCATAATTTGTTACGATCTATACAGTCGAATGCCTTTGTGTAGTTGTTAAAACACAAGTAAACATCATTTTGGTATTTTCTGCTTTCAGGAAACCAGACTGATAAACAACATCATGATAAATGAAGAAGAAACTGAAGCTGTTAATGATTTCATTCTACTTGGATCGACAATCAACATTCATGGAAGCAGCAGCCAAGGAATCAAATAACATATTGTATTGGGCAAAACTGCTGTAAAAGACCTCTTCAAGGTTTTAAAAAGCAAAGATGTCACTTTGATGATTAACGTGCGTTTGATCTAAGCCATGGTCTTGCAAATGCTTCACATGCATGCAAAAGTTGGATAATGAAAGAGGAAGACAGAAGAATAAATGTGTTTGAACTGTGATGTCGGCAAAGAATATTGAATATACTGTAGATTGCCAACAGAACAAATCAATCTTAGAAGAAATACAACAAGAATGTTGTATTTAGAAGTGATGATAATGAGACTTCAGCTCATTTACTTTGGATACCTCATTAGGAAAGACCAATAGCAAGAAAAGGACATCATGTTTCGTAAAGTAGAGGACCAGCAAAAATGAAGGGAACCCTCAATAAGACAGACTGACAAAACAGCCACAAAAATGGACTCAAACATACCAACGATCACGAAGATGGCACAGGACTGGGTAAGGTTTCATTCCATCATATATAAAGTCACCATGAGTTGAAATCAACTAGAGCACAACTAACAACAACGACAGTAACAACAGTTGCTAATACTCACGCAGTACTTTGTGCCAGGTACTGTTTTAAATGCATTAAATGTATTAACTCATTTAACCTAACTCTTGGTAGAAAGTGTTTAGGTTTAAGAGGGGTTATATCTTGGTTGTGCCATTAATGGTCAGGTGACTTAGAGCAAGTTACTTTACTTCTCTGAGCCTTTATTCCCTCATATTTAACAGGCAGTGAGAATACTTAACTCAAAGGGATAATGTGAGGATTATCTGAAAGTACCTACCACAACGTCTCATGTATAACAGATCATCTGGTAGCTTTATGTTTATTACTGCTGTTAATATTACAATTATTATTTATCTTAAGACCGAAGACTTCACTCTGAAGCCATGTAAAGTTTAGAAAAGAGAAAAAATTTGTTTTTCCTTCCCAAGTTCCCCTTCATCCTTTTAAAAATACAATAAGACCTGTGAAAGCTGGGACCTGTGTTAAGGTAGAAACCTGTCAGAGAAGGAAAACTAAAACCTTTTCCACTAAAATGAGCGATAGAAAATCAGTAAGACTGCACCCTGTCAAAGGTGAAAAACTTATGACACCTGGAAAAACATGGCAGTACTGTCGAGTTCCGGCTCTCACAGGTTTCACTGTAGTAAGCATTCTATAATATTAATAAGCTTTTCTCAGAATGAACTACAGATGAAAAAAATAATAATATTATAAGGATAAAAAGACCCTGAGACTAGCTTTAAAAGTTTTGTTTCCCCCCAGGAATAATAATAGCAAAATTATATAGAGCTATGGCTCTTCAGTTCCTTAAAGTAATGCTAACAAGAATAAAAATGGCATATGGCTGGGGGACTCTTCCAAAGAAACTACTCTACGCAGCCATCCTCTGTTCTTTTCTCTGCCTTTTAAGGTCATGGTAACATGGTAGAAATTCTGGGACTCACACCATCTGTCCAGACAGCTCTATCACTGCTCATTTCTCTTGTTAAATAATCAGAACACTTCACACTTCCCAAACACTGCTACTATAAAGAGCAGTTAAGGCAGCATGATAGAAGCTTTTTCTATCCAGAAATGTAGTGGTTGGAAATGAACAGTGCTTCTGAGGTTTGTGGGTTTCAGATCACATCAGTGAGAAAAAAGAAGTTCAAGCCTTAGAAAGAAAATTAAGAGTAAGAGGATTCTAACATGAGATCTAGAAATTATCTTTCTTAGAAAAAAGTTGACACTCTCATATTAGTTCTCTAAACATAGATGTGGCAGTTTAATATTGAGATAATTAAAAAGGTTTCTAATATGTAAATTTCTCGTAAGACTAAAGAAGAGGAATCATTTTTTTTTACCAGTAGTAGTATTAGTAGCAGCAGCAGCAGCGGTAGTATTAATAGCAGCTAATAATCACTGACCGAAGCCTGGTATTTTCAATCACCTTATATGTATGCAAAAGCTAGACCATGAATAAGGTAGATTGGAGAAGAACTGATGCATTCGAATTATGGTGTTGGTGAAGAATACTGAATATTCCACGGACTGCCAGAAGAACTAGCAAATCTGTCTTGGAAGAAGTGCAGCCAGAATACTTCTTAGGAAGTGGAGATGTGGCGAGACTTTGTCTCAGGTACTTTGGACCAGTTCCTAGAGAAGGACATCATGCTTGGTAAAGCAGAGGGTAAGCAAAAAAGAGGAAGACTCTCAACAAGATGGACTGACCCAATGGCTACAACAATGGGCTCAAACATAGCAACAACTGTAAAGATGGCACATGACCATGTTTCATTTTGTTGTGTGTGGAGTCCCTACGCTTCGAAACCAGCTTGATGACACCTAACAACAACAATAATTACTGAGGACTCAAGACATGCCAGGCACTGTTCAAAGCCCTTTTGTATATAACTTACTTAATCATTAAAACAACCCTATGTGGAAATTTCTATTATTATCCTCATTTTACAGACAGGGGATTTAGGCACAGGGAGGTTAAGTAACTTGCCCAAGGTAATACATGCAGTTCCCAGATTATGAATGAGTTCAGTTCCTAAGTCTGTCTATAACTCAAATTTGTACATTAAGTTGGAATAGTTAGATACAGTTCATATCTAACAATCAGTCAAATGTTTGTCTTAGTATACAGTATGTACTGTACCTTTCTACACATAAAAAAAACATTAAACACTTCCAGATACACTAAAACACCTTTAACATAATAATACAATAATAATTTGATACACATCACAAAATGGCACCAGTTATTACAAACCATTGTATGTACCTTCTCCACAGTTGAAGGGATACCTAATGGGGCTAACATTACCCAAAATACTCAGAAGATTCTGTTCTATAAAATCTTTGAGACCAATTAAATACTTTATTGTAGACTCTGAACTAAATGCAACATTGTACCACTAGGTCGCATTTCTGCTGGATTCTGAACCCTCCTCAGCAGAGGGAGGGAGGGTTGGGGAAGTGGGTAGGATGGTCCTGGAGCCAGACGGATCATTCACCTATCACCTCCTCATGAGACCTGTCAACCCCATGCACCAACTATGAGGCCTCTGCCTCGAGGTGAAAGGGAGAAAGTGTTGCTCTGGATGTGCTAAGAGTGAGCTAAGCTCGCGGCCCAAGGGCTGGGAAGGGATGCTTCCAAGTTCGAAGCTTCTCCATGGACCAGAAACTATACGGACACATAAAAACAAACCAAACTCAGTGCTGTGAAGTGGATTCCGACTCATAGCAACCTGATAGGACAGAGTAGAACTGCCCTATAGAGTTTCCAAGGAGCATCTGGCAGATTCGAACTGCTGACCCTTTGGTTAGCAGCCATAGCACTTAACCACTACGCCACCAGGGTTTCCTACAGACACACAGATGTCAGGAATTTAAGCCACCAAAAGGCCAAGAACCACTGCAGTAGTGAAATCCCACATGTATATGGTAGGGGAAACAGAAGCCCAGAGAGGTGCTGCAATAGCCCCAGGCTACACAGCACCGAGGGCCCAGCAAGATGGAGTGTGCCCAGTGCAGCGCACTGACCTGCTTGGAGAACATGCAGAGCACAGTGCCCGCGTCCTGGCCACCAGCCACCACCACTTGCAGGACCACCTGTGGAACGAACTGGCAGTGCCTGGGGCATGCAGACAGCGGGGTCATTACTGCTTAGAGGGAGGAGGGTGCACGAGGGCTCTCTACTTGCTGCTGCTACAGGGCACAGCTGGGTGCACCATGTGGAAGCCAGGCGGCCAACACAGAGTCAGTTTTTCTTGACAGGCTTTATGGAGGTGGGGTGGAGGGGTTGATACATAACTAAGGGTTGTAAGTAAGTCAGATGTTTGTAACCTGGGGACTGTCTGTATAGCTGGTAAAATGTGGAGCTGGGATTCAAATACAAGCAGACTGGCTCCATGCCTTAATTTCCATGCTATACTACCCTAGCATTTAAAAAAAAAAAAAAAAAGCCTCAATTATACAGTACATTTGGCATCTTTATCATATTTTGAATAAACTGAAGATGAATGTCAAGAACACTCACCCCCACTTAGATATAGTAAAAGTGTCAAATTATATTCAATAACTTATTACTTTCTAAGTGTCTCACAATCAGAGCTTATCCAAGGTGAAAGAGTCTGTTGTCATAAAGCAAAATAATCTTATAAATTAAAGTTTTAAGAATATGCTCTGGAATTGGAGTTAATTTGGGATACTTTATGACTTTGAAGAAAAGGAGTAGGTTACTCTCAAACTTCCAGAACAAGTTTAACCTTAAAGACACCTTGTCTTCTAATAAGGATTGAGAGATCCTGCAGGGTTCTGTCAGTGTGCCCAGGAGAACCCAGTCTGACTTAGCCATTCCTCCTCTGTGTTTACAGACTACTCCCCATTGGGCCCAATGGCTCAAATTTATTCACTGATAGAAGCCCCAGTCTGAGCAAACTGCTGAGGTGAATTTATGCCATTGGTCACATGACTATGATAATAATGGAGTGATAGCAGTAATAATGTTAGTAGTCATAACATTAATAATACTAATGAAACAATAATAATAATCACCATCATTTATGGCAAAGTTACTAAGTGCTAAGCAGTATGCAAAGTGCTTCATACTGTCAGGTATTTAGGGAGGCTGTAGGGAACAGTGATTAAAAGCATGAACTCTAATGACTGACTGCTGCAGTCTGACTCCACTTATCTTCTCCAAGATCTTGAACAAATTATTGAAGTTCTCAGTGCCTCACACAGTATCTACCTCCTCAAGTTGTTGTGAGGATTAAATGCATTAATGTAAAATATTCAGACAGTACCTGATACATGGAAAGAGCCTGAAAAAGCGTTCGTGTACACACACCCATCTCATCTTTAATCAACTCAACAACCTTATGAAATTGCAGTACTACCTACATTTTCTACATAAGGGGATTAATGTTCAGAAAAGCTAAAGGCCACAGATTAGTTAGGGGTGGAACTGAAGTCTTCCAGGTCTGCCTGACTGCAAAGCCCATACTCTTCACGTTCTTTTCTCTCTCCGGTTCTCTTTCCCTCTTCTTCTCCTTCTCTGTCCCTCTCCCCCAACCCACGCCCTTTCTGTTGAACTGATGATGGGAAGACTGTGTAATAAAGGAGAGCATAATCACTACAATGTCATTTTTTTCCCCTAAGAGTTTGACTATACAGCATTAAAAAACAAATAAAACAAAAACACTAAATGTTAAAAATGCCAACCTAACATACTGCATTTTATCAATTCTGAGACACTTTCTATTTCATTTTTCCCATCTGTGAATCAAGTGTCTTATAATTATAACTGGCAGTGTTTTTCCTTTCTTAGTAGCATATAAAATGGTGTATCTTACAATCAGTATCATCTTACATTTGACAAAATATGGTAGCTGTTAAGCCCAATGAGTATCATGCAAGGATTAGTCCTCAGTCTCTGCTAAAGAAATATTCCAGAGTTTACCCAGAATTCATGGTATCAGCCTCGCTCAATCCCAGTTTCCCCATTTCAGCTTCACTTCACCTTGACTATCTCTTTACTAACCCCTATCCATTCCCATCTAATTATCAAGCCCCTATAGCTCTTTTTTTTTTTCTTTTTATAGCTCTGACAGCCAATCAGGTTTTTTTGCTCAGGCTCTGGGCCAGGTTTTTATATTCCTTGTCTTGGCTTTCCCTTTCTGATGACTTAAGAACCTCTGATCATAGTCACAAACCAAAGGACACTCCTTCCTCACAGACTGTTGTTACAGATAGTCCTCGCTTTAGAGGCATAGCTGGACTATATGGGTAAGGTGAGGAAGTACTAGCTAAAAGTGGAGCCTTGACAGAGCCCTTTTGTTTTTTACTTCCAGTTATTTCCTTATTTCCACAACCTGAAGTTATTTCTATAGCCCCTTTTATAAGTACTTATCTGATTCATACTTAAATTTTTTTCCTGTTTTGGCCTGAGTGCCTCCATTCCACATATGGTCAGTCTCTTCATAGAAGAAAAAAATGTCAAGTTTTACATTATCTTTTCCCTGGAAAGATAGTTCCAAGCTGTCTTCTACCTAGGAGGAAGATGGAAACATATTAGAAAAAAGAAAAAGAAAAACCTGGTTATGTTTTACATATGCAGGGTATTGATTCTTAGATGTATATTTTTTTAAGCTGGAACACCTCTGAAATAGGGATACATCTTACAATTAGTAGTGTGCCATCATTTAATTTCTTTCTTAAATGCATGCTAAATAATGTTGCTTCTTACAATTGATGACAACTCAGAATAAATGACTTACGGTAGTTAAATTATCACTCTGCAAAGAAAATAGAAACATCCTGTTGTCAGAGTCCCTTTCTTACTAAACACAGAAGAGAACCAAAGAAAAATTACTCCCTTTATTAACCAACAAATTTTATTGTCAGGAAATAAGTCTCTTAACTCAATAAGTACTTAGGTAAATATGGCACTATATAAACTGACAAACACACCACAGATCATTAAGTTATACATATGAAAATAAGAAGAAGTAAAAGTTAAGGTATAGAGCAAAAGGATTCTGACAGCATTTCCCTAAAGAAGCTTAACCTACAAATAATTACGTTCCCACTGGACTTGGTGCATTTGTCTGTTACAACACTAATCACATAATAATAATTTGTGTTTTCTCCCAATTAGACAGTGAGTTCCTCAAGGGTAAGGACTATAATTTAGGCAACTCTGTGTCCCAAGTGTAGACACAGTGCCAGGTAAAGAGTGACTGTTCAGTAAATGTTTGCTGAATGACAAAAGTTCTACTACTCTGAACTCAGAAAAAGATTTTATCAATTTTTTTTTTTTTTAGTAAGCTAGAATGAATATTTATGACAGGGAAAATAATATTCCAGTAACTAAGCAATCTTGTATTTGCTTTCTAAGATAACATCACCCTTAGAAGCAGCAAATTAAGAGTAAGGTGATTGCAAGGGATCATGGAATTAGGGCATAGGGCAATTCAAATGTCTAGAAGGAGATTTCATCTAGGCCACGATGACCTATTCCTACTTGATCTCTGAGAAAATTGCTATGACCTAGAATAATCTTCCTTGAACAATATGAGATAAAGAAGGAATTCAAGTATTTGTTTGAAATGATTCTGTATTTCTATCCCTTAGCTATCAGTGAAATACTTCATGTTGAATGATATCCACGCCTAAATGAACATAAAAATAAATAACTCATGAGAAACAATGTAACTTTAGGTAGGGGGACTAGGATTCTTATTCTGTTAATTGCATATTATATATTATGTTAATTACATATTATTGCCTAATATAATTGTAATAAATTTATCTATGAGAGTCCAAGATTCTTTTCTCCACATCATCGACAGAAACACTGATTTTCTAGCTTTTCCCTAAACAGTACAGGAGTGGTGGGTGTTAATAAGCTTCTGCTAAACCACTACTGGGCAATAGTGAGTGATAAAATGATGTAGGCAAAGTTTTTAACCATCTCTGAGTTGTTTCATATAAACTTTACTTTTGAGGCATGTTACTTAGGAAGTTAAGGCAGAGTTTTATTACTGACCTTCCCAAATTTGTGTTTGAGTGGCAGTCCTGCATCCTGAAATGCTATAATAATATCAGATTTGTAATCTTGTATAAAAATCCCTAGGTCGACATCTTTGCTATAAGGAATAATGTTGCACTGCCGATACCATCCTAAAAAAAAATAAATAAAAACAAATTTAAAATACTTAAGTTTACACAAAATTAGTCATTATAATGGATGACTTTTTAAATACAGATTTTATTTCCTAGGATTAGACTCAGGATGCATTGCCAAAACTACTAAAAAAAAAAATTTAAATCCCAAAATGAAAGACTATCTGTGATTATAAGAGTCACCTGTTGAACTTATTTTTTATTTTTATTTAATTTACTGGTCTGAGCATTCAGCTGATGTAAAATTTAGATGATGTATTTTAATTTCTGAATAACACATTAGCTTTAAAAATATTAACTGGACTATCCATTTAAAAAAACTTAGGTCACTGTTGAGAATGTTTAATCATTAATCTCTAAAGATGAGGCTGCCTTTAAGATATAAAAAATGTAATTTAATTCTTTAGCTTAACCAATACCCCTTTTTTGTGCACTAATTTGTAGAACTTAACTGCTCTGAATAGTTCTTTGTCTGCTGGGTCATATGAAAAAGAAAAGCCATAGGGGCCTTAATTTTTTAATATGCTGTCAAAAGACACTTCCAGGTGTTTATTATAGGGTTGCTATGAGTCATAACTGACTCAATGGCAGTGGGTGTGCTATGTATCTACTTCTCAATTAGGTGATATAGCATTGCTCTACAAACATAAAATTTATACCATAATTCTACTAAAGGTTCCTGGGTTTCTCCTATTACCCTTCCAATTCTTCCATTCAAACAATTTACAAAGTAAATAAATGGAGGAAGTAAAACGGTTCTGTATAATACTATAATGGTGGACACATGACATTATGCATTTGTCAAAACCCACAGGTCTGTACAATACAAAGTGTAAACCCTAATGTAACCAATATTGGTTTATCGATTGTAACAGATGCCCCCCCCCCAAAATGACAAAACAAAACAAAAAAACCTTCGTAGGGGGGAGAAGGGATATGTGAGAACTGTGTACTTTCTGCACAATTTCTCTATATATGTAAACCTGCTCTACAAAATACAGTCTACCAAAAAAAGGTAAATAAATATCTACAGCTAGCTTTAAAGGTGTCGTTTTAGAGCAATACTGTTTGGAATTCTAAATTCTTAATTTCATTTTAAAATAGTAATAGGTCTTAAAAAGGCCTAGGATGGGGTCCCACCTCAGGTTTGAGAAAAAACTACAGATAAGCAGTTTTTGATTTTGTTGAAGTAATCCACATCTACCAAAGAATCGTGAACTATTAAAAATGGAAAGAATCTTAAGTATCATCTAATACAAATACAACTCCCTTTATTTCATAAATGACCCTTAAATCAAGAAAACCACGAGAATAAGAACTCAAAACAAACCACGAAAAATGATTAAGATTTTGTTGATATCATCTATAAACAATCTTTTCTCTAAAAAGTTAAACCTTAACTCATACATCACATAAATGTGTAAGATGTACTCTTTTTTGGCTTACTCTAGCTGCAGGCTCCTTGACACAAGAACCATGTGAATTCTCCCCAATGCCTAAAAGACAGGATGCCTAAAAGTTTATGCCTGCAATACCAACACAATTGTTTATGGCACTCCCTTTCACTCTCAAGTGTCCTGAGTTAGACAATATATGACTACCCTATAAAAGCAGGAGCTGGGTTAACTTTCACACAAATACAGTTATAATTGACTATAGTTATAATCAAGAGAGAAAAATAAACACAACAAAATTTAAGATTCTAAATAATTCTAAATTCCAAAAAAGTTTGATCTAACAGTGCACTGAGTGGGACTGAGAATTCTCAGATTTTCCTTCAATAACAACTTGTCTAAGGACTACAGAAAAGACTATTTCCCCATCTCAAAATTAACAGACTGTGGTAAGCCAGTGATGGCCAGTCAGTGATGATATCAGGTTTGTAGAAGACCTCATGACACTCCCCTCAATCTTCCTCTCATCAGAAAATTTTAGCGTAGGGCAAGCTACTTGAATGGAGTATAAGTAAAGGAACAGAATGGAGTTGTTTTTGTTTAAAGGAAATAATCTTTGAGATAGAATAAAATGCTAATCTAAGGATTACCTGAGAATCAACTATGGTCTACATGATCTGATACAAATTTTATACACTACTTATAATTTTTGGTAAATACAACATGACCTTCCTAACTTTGCTTTATGTTTCTGAAATTAATTTCTCTAAAGAATCAATAAATCCTTGTTCCATACACTTTTATTCTGTCTACAAACTAACACTTCAAATATCACTGGTATTTTCTCATTTCAAGCAGTTATGCCTAAAGTCAAAGAGACAAAAAAAAATGTAAAGTAACAAAAATTTTACCCAGACAAGTGCCACTGCTCAGCCAGAATCGAACTCCCAATTTCTTTAATGTTTTGGCTGCCAGTTGCAACAATTCCTTTGCACTCTTCCGAAAGGCCATAGCTTCCACAGTGTTATCATCAAGGTATTGCTACAGATACAGTAAACAGTCAGCTATTACAGCAGTATCTAAATTGCTAGAAGCATTTCTGTAACATTTAAACTAAATTTGAAAATTAACCCCTCGTTATTATCTTTTTTCTATTACAAAAATCAAGTTTTATAGTTCCTTGTTAGTCACACACACACACAAAAAGAATAGGAGGTAGATTCTAGGAAAGAAAGTTAAAGGAAAAGGCATATAACAAGGATTCTCAAAGAATGCGATTTATACCTTTATCAGCTCCCTCCTCCATGTCACAGTTTAGCGGACTGAGCAGTTAGGGGGATAGAGGCTAATTTATTACAGCTAAAAGCACCATATCCAAAACCCACTGCTGTTGAGTCAATTCCGATTAATAGTGACCCTACAGGACAGAGCAGAACTGCCCCATAGAGTTTCCAAGGAGCACCTGGCAGATTCGAACTGCCAGCCTCTTGGTTAGCAGCCGTAGCACTTAACCACTATGCCACCAGGGTTTCCTTATTATTCCCCTACACATATATTATTCAGCCACTGTGGGTATTCTTTCATACCTCTGTGACTTTGTTCATGCTGTGCCTTCTGATTGGTGGGAACTATCAATGCTTAAACCAGGTGAGAAAAGCATCTACATGGGGAGGGGAAAGCAGCAGTTACAGGAGACTGGTTACATAAGGGAGACAGAACAAATAAGTAAATATATTAAAGATAATAGAAGTCAGGTTCTTACCGTAGGAGAAGAGAGTCACAAAATATGGAAAGGTAGAAACTAGAATAAACCCTATGGTGTTTAAGTGGAACTGGAGATGTTGATGTGAATTCATGGACTTCAATACTATACGTGAGTGTTATGTGTGTGTGCACACACAAATACACACACACAGACAAAACCTGACTGGGCCTGTGCACGGCAATACCCAAATTGCAATGAGCATGCTTGGCACCCAGACCTTGGTTTCTAAAAGGAGCCAGGACTTAGACAAAAAGCTGATTCCAGCGATAGCACAAGGAATTACAAGATAAACTTAGAACATGCTGTTGTGCCAAAATAGCAAGAAAGTCCTCAAAGAATGATGGAGACATGTAAAAAAGATACAGAAGTCACTGAGAAAGGGATCCCACTGGCCAAATATGGAATGATTTCAAGATGAAAATAAATGATAAAAGCAATAGACTATAATTCATTGAATAAGTTAAAAGTTAAAAACACAAGTTCAAAGTTAAAAACAAATAAATACATAAATTGAAAGTTTGATAACAGATATTTACATAGTATCAAAGTACCTTCACACAAACACTTATTAATTACAAAGGGAAAAATAGTAACTTCACAGTGAAGTTAACAGATATCACTTTAATCTAGTGATCAACAAGAATACCAGTAGTAATGAGACCAAAAAGAAACAAAAATCAAGCACCACCTGAGAAGAACACATCATCATTCTTTCGTGTTCTTCCCACTAAAGGTGTATAACCTGAATCTAACATGAAGAAAAACCAGACAAACCAAAATGAGGAACATTCTACAAAAAAACCCAGACAAACCAAAATGAGGGACATTCCACAAAATATCTGGCCTGTAATCTTCAAGAGCATGAGTCATGAAAGTTTAAAAAAAAAAAAAGGACTAAGAAATTGTTTGAGACCAAAGGAGACCAAAGAAATAGGGAAATTAAATACAATATGTGATTCTCAACTGAATCGTTTTGTTACAAAGGTCATTACTGGGGGAATTACAAAAACATTAAAGAGGATTCGACAGTAATAATTTATGTTAAGTCCTAATGTTTGTAATCAGGATTCATGTAGAAAAATGTCCAGGTGTTTGGGAAATACTAAATTATTTGAGGGAATGTTTTGAGTCACCCCACCAAAAAAAGAACGACGACCAGCTGAGGTGCTTGCTGAGGGCAAAGGGAATATGGAATGGGTAGTAGAAGAATGCAGCTCAGGGGAAAAGTTATTTATCATGTAATTACAACTTTTCTGTAAGTTTGACACTGCTTCACGAAATATTATTTAAAGAGAGAAGAAAGTTAGGAAGCTGCTATATGAGACCTACTGGATTAAAATTCACTGTTTATGTTTCACAGCCAGCATTGTATTTAAGACTGCTTGGCGCCATCAAGTGTTTAAAGTTATGTATATCCACTTTAACTTGAAAACTGACGTAGTATTTTCAAATCATGGTTTTAACATAGGAAATGATAGAAGAATGAAATATTTAAAAGGATAAAGATAGAAAAGATTATCAATCCCATTAGACATCCCGTATCAGTAATACCAATACACTCGCAGGGGAGAAAAATTAGGAATCACAAATTTGTCTTGCAGGAAGTTAAGGATTCAGAACAACATGATGATAAACAAACACCAAGTTCCACCTGATGTGTTATGAGTATAAACCTCCAGACAGTACTGTAGTCTATTTGATGGTACTTTCAACACCAAAACTATGAGGTTATGATAAACTGATAAGCTTAGTGAGCATCTGTCATCCATATTCTGTTCTCAAATGCTGATTGACTGCTTGACCTTTAAATTTTAAATTTCAAAAACTAAAGTGAATACATTGTTCTTAGGTGTCATCCAGTCAGTTCCAACTCATAGCGACCCTCTGTACAACAGAACGGAACATTGCCTGGTCCTGTGCCATTCTTACAGTCACTGTTATACTCAAGCCGGTTGCTGCGGCCACTGTGTCAATCTATCTTGTTGAGAGTCTTCCTTTTTTGCTGACTCTCTACTTTACCAAGCATGATGTTCTTCTCCAGGGACTGGTCCCTCCTGATACCATGTCCAAAGCTGTTGTTGTTGTTAGGTGCCATCGAGTCGGTTCCGACTCATAGCGACCCTATGCACAACAGAATGAAACACTGCCTGGTCCTGTGCCATCCTTACAATCGTTATGCTTGAGCTCATTGTTGCAGCCACTGTGTCAATCCACCTCGTTGAGGGTCTTCCTCTTTTCCGTTGACCCTGTACTCTGGCAAGCATGATGTCCTTCTCCAGGGACTCATCCCTCCTGACGACATGTCCAAAGTATGTAAGACGCAGTCTCACTATACTTGCCTCCAAGGAGCATTCTGGCTGCACTTCTTCCAAGACAGATTTGTTCGTTCTTTTGGCAGTCCGTGGTATATTCAATATTTTTCAACAACACCACAATTCAAAGGTGTCAACTCTTCTTCGGTCTTCCTTATTCATTGTCCAGCTTTAACATGCATATGACACGATTGAAAATACCATGGCTTGGATCAGGCACACCTTAGTCTTCAGGGTGACATCTTTCTTTGCTCTTCAATGCTTTGAAGAGGTCCTTTGCAGCAGATTTGCCCAATGCAATGCATCTTTTGATTTCTTGACTGCTGCTTCCATGGCTGTGGATTGTGGATCCAAACAAAATGAAATCCTTGACAATTTCAATCTTTTCTCCGTTTATCATATGTTGCTCAGTGGTCCAGTTGTGAGGATTTCTGTTTTCTTTATGTTGAGGTGCAATCCATACTGAAGGCTGTGGTCTTTGATCTTCATTAGTAAGTGCTTCAAGTCCTCTTCACTTTCAGCAAGCACGGTTGTGTCATCTGCATAACGCAGGTTGTTAATGAGTCTTCCTTCAATTCTGATGCCCCATTCTTCTTCATATAGCCTAGCTGCTCGGACTATTTGTTCAGCATACAGATTAAATAGGTATGGTGAAAGAATACAACCCTGACGCACCCCTTTCCTGACTTTAAACCAATCAGTATCCCCTTGTTCTGTCCGAACAACTGCCTCTTGATCTATGTAAAGGTTCCTCATGAGCACAATTAAGTGTTCTGGAATTCCCATTCTTCGCAATGTTATCCATAGTTTGTTATTATCCACACAGTCGAATGCCTCCGCATAGTCAATAAAACACAGGTAAAGATCCTTCTGGTATTCTCTGCTTTCAGCCAGGATCCATCTGACATCAGCAATGACATCCCTGGTTCCATGTCCTGTTCTGAAACCAGGCTGAATTTCTGGCAGTTCCCCCACATGTCTGTCAGTTTGTTGTACTGTGGGGGATTGTGTGTTGCTGGGATGCTGGAAGCTATGCCACCGGTATTCAGATACCAGCAGGGTCACCCATGGAGGACAGGTTTCAGCTGAGCTTCCAGACTAAGACAGACTAGGAAGAAGGACCCGGCAGTCTACTTCTGAAAAGCATTAGCCAGTGAAAACTTTATGAATAGCAGCAGAACACTGTCATGTCCAAAGTACGTGACACAAAGTCCCGACACCCTTGCTTCTAAGGAACATTCTAGCTGTACCTCCTCCAAGATAGATTTGTTCGCTCTTTTGGCAACACCACTATTCAAAAGCATGAATTCCTCTGCTGTCTTCCTTATTCGTTGTCCAGCTTTCCAATGCATATGAGGTGACTGAAAATATCAAGGCTTGGGTCAGGTGCACCTTAGTCCTCAAAGTGACATCTTTGCTTTTCAACACTTTAAAGAAATCCTTTGCAGCATATTTGCCCAATGCAAATTGATGATTTTGAATTACAGTGTACAGGTACCTCATGAGCACACTTAAGTATTCTGGAATTCCCATTCTTCTTAATGTTATCCATATTAGTCACGATCCACACAGTCAAGTGCCTCTGCATAGTCAATAAAACACAAGTAAACATCTATTTTCTCTGCTTTCTGCCAAGATCCAACTGACATCAGCACTATATCCCTCGTCCCACATTCTCTTCTGAATCTGGCTTGAATTTCTAGCAGTTCCCTCTTGATGTACTGCTGCAAATGTTTCTGGATTATGTTCAGCAAAATTTTACTTGCGGCTCACATGAATGGTATTGTTTGATAATTTGTGCATTCAAAGAAATGATCGCCTTTCTTTGGAATAGGCACAAATATGTATCTCTTCTAGTTGGTTGGCCAGGTAGCTGTCCTTCAAATTTCTTGACATAGATGAAGGAGCACTTCCAGTGTTGTATCCTGCTGTTGAAACACCTCAACTGGTATCCCATCAATTCCTGAAGCCTTGTTTCTCACCCACACCTTCAGTGCAGGCTGGGCTTCTTCCCTCAATACCATCAGTTCTTGATCATATAATACGTCCTTAAATGGTTGGATGTTGACCAATTCTCTTTGGTACAGTGGCTACAGTGACCCCTTTCATCTCCTTTTGATGCTTCCTCTGTAGTTCAGTATTTTCCCCCATACCCGTAATATACTCATTGCTATTGAGCTGATTCTGACTCATAACGACCCTATAGGTCAGAGCAAAACTGCCCAACAGGATTTCCAAGGAGTAGCTGGTGGATTCAAACTCTCAACCTTTTGGTTAGCAGCCTGAGTTCTTAACCAATGTGCCACCAGGGCTCCTTCTACCCATAGAATCCTTCAATATTGCAACTTGATGCTTGAATTTTTTCTTCAGTTCCTTCGGCTTGAGAAATGCTGAGCATGTCCTTTCCTTTCGGTTTTCTAACTTCAGGTCTTTGCACATCTCATTATAATACTTTAGTTCGTCTTCTCAAGCAACCCTTTGAAATCTTCTGTTCAGCTCTTTTACTTCATCACTTCTTCCATTTGTTTTAGCTACTCTATGTTTAAGGGCAAGTTTCAGTCTTCTCTGACATCCATTTTGGTCTTGTCCTTCTTTCCTGTCTTTTTAGTGAGCTTTTGCTTTCTCATGTATGATGTCCTTGATGCCATCCCACAACTCGCCTGGTTTTTGGTCATTAGCGTTCCATACATCAAAACTTTTCTTGAGATAGGCTCTAAAGTCAGGTGGGGTATACTCAAGGTCATACTTTGGCTCTCACAGACTTGTTTTAATTTTCTTTAGCTTCAGTTTGAACTTTCATATGAGCAATTGATGGTCTGTTCCACATTTGGCCCCTGGCCTTGTTCTGACTTATGGTATTGAGTTTCTCCATCATCTTGTTCCACAGATGTAGTCAATTTGATTTCTATGTATTCCATTTGGCAAGATCCATGTGAATAGCCATCATTTATGTTGTTGAAAAAAGGTATATGCAATGAATAAGTTGTTTTTCTTACTAATAATGAAAATAATGGAATTAAAATACACGACATATCCTTATGATCTGTCAATGTTTTGGAACATTTTGCATTTTCTATTGCCTTCTCAGACAGATCAACAAAACAAGTCTGGGAAAATACTTGCTAAATAATGGAGCAGCCCTAGTAAATGTCCCCCCAAAATTTTTTTTTTTGGATTCAGATGAGCACCTTGTTCTCCATACATTTATCCTTTTCTTTGTACCAGGTACTGTGCTAAATATTGAGGCTACAGAGGTGAATAAAATAAGATCCTTGTCATCAAGAAGTTCACATAATCTACTAGAGGGAAAAGGCAGACGTTTACAATTCACTGATAATTGCTATGATGAAAGTGGCAAACAGTACAAACTCCTTTAAGGCAGGGAACAGTGAGTGGTTGAGTTCAAGGACCAAACTCCAACTTCTAGAGGGTTGGAACTAAATATGAATTCTTTCTGTTTATGAAGGTTTTTGAAGATAAATGCTACACAAAGATGAAGTGCTTTTGAACTTTATTTCACTGCCCTAGCTTTCAATTCATTGAACATTTATTGAAAACCTGTTTCACAGGAATTCTGCTGACGCTGGGGATATAAAGATAACTTTGAAGGGCATGAATGTTAGCTCTAAGAGATGACAAGAAACCAACACAGTAAAAAGAGACAAATTTACAGTGGAATTTGATACTCCTGTGACCATGTGGTGAGGATACGCTGGGTAGCACTTGCCTACTAGGGTAGGCCTCTCCACACATGCTGTTCTCCAGCTTCTCATTCACGAGGGTGACTGGGTAGGTTTCACAGCCCCAAAAGTATAGATACCAAGGAATAGGGCTAAAAAGACCCACTAGGGTTGTCAGGCATAGGCCCTGGATGCCAGCACATTTTAACAGAGAGACTTCGTGTTTGTAGATCTTGGACACTTGGCCAAGAGATCATAAAGCTGGTACTTCATTTTCCCATTTTGTCCCTGTCCTTGTATATAAAGCTTCCTTGACAGGGGACTCCAGTAAATAAAGGGCAAGTGGAAAATGTAGAGTATCAAATCCCACTGAAAAAAAAAAAAAATTCTTTCTAGGATTCTAAAATATCTTATCAAAGAGAAACATATGTATAACACTCCACACTGACAGGAAGTCAAATAAAGTCAAGTCTCCATAAACGTCAAACCATTCAATTAGGAGAGAAGTAGTTTCATAGGTCAATGTTTAACTCGCATTTTAAAAAATTAGACAAAACAATCTAGGAAAAAATAGATAAACTGAAAAAGGTGTGTTCTTATCTATTTGTCGCAAGTCTCTTCATTTCCCCTCCAGAAATACTAAACATAAACACAATATTTCCTTTACTTAAAAAAGTTCCTTATTTGGTTATCACTAACCTGGAAGAACGCACGAGCATCTTTATACCTACACTCAATAAACCTGGAGTGTGGTATTTCTTCCAGGAAGTGTATTGGATCTTTTGGAATGTGAACTTCTAGTCCATCAATGGTAACTTGTTGTAAGTCTGGCCTGAAAACAAAAGTTAAGATTTATTATAAGAATTTAACCTAGAATACTGGCAGCCTCTTTAAAATGTCAAATATCAGCAAAATAGCTAAACATGAAGCATATTCTCTTCAACTACCTTAGATGTCATTTAGTAACTTTAATAACACCTTGATAACCACATATCAAACAGCAATCCAGTTTTAAGCATTTTAGTTAATGTATTTTGAGACACTTTTTTACTTACTTATACATCCCTTGATGTTTTAGGCAGAAAGGAAAGTTAAGCGACATCATTTTAAACTACTAGTTTACTTTTAGAGAAGTCAATGTTCTTAACACTTAAGACATATGACTAGATTACAATAGCCTGAGAAACAGTCTCCTTAATGGACAAAATGCTAACCTGGGAATCAGTCCTATATTTTGAATTCTATATTCTATAAATATTGTTTGAGAGTTTCCCATTCCTCTTTATATAAAATTGTATAATACAGAGATGTCATTTTTTTTTTCCCTAGGGAACAAATTTATGCTTAATATTTACTGATGGACAATTGTGAACTTTATTATTATTAAACTTTGAAATAAATTTTCAAAGCTTTAAAAATTTTAAAGATAATGTCTTCCTAAAGACATATAGAGTATACATATAAGTGGTCAAGAGAAGAGTGGCTATTAAGATTTTGACTAAAATAATTAATAAAAGGAGTCAAGATTAACAACAAAGTATCCTTCATTCTCCCTCTTTTTGATCATTTTATTTCTAATGCCTGGCTTGGATCAGAAAAGGTTTGACTGCAAACACACAAAAAATGTAGAGGGCCCCAGGTTTAATACTTTTTAGTTGTTTCTCAAACAAGTAACTCTTTCTCCAATTTCCTTCTCAACTGTGTAATGCCTGATAAGAGTTCTTAGGTCTTTCCTTCCTAGTAAATGATGAGACTAGTTGTGTGGAGGGGTTGCCAAAGGAAGGAAGACCATGCCCAGTGCCTCTTTTCCTTCTACCTAGTATTTACAAATTCAATAAGCAAGTCTTTGGATTCAAATAAGTGACTTTTAAGTATTAATAAGAAAACAAAAATAAATATACTTTATCACTACTCAAGTGTAACATATAAGGAATGTCTCTCTAAAAGTTGCTAATGAGTTTTCAATATAAAAATTCTTACAAGTATATATCTTAAGGCAGAAGGGAAATGTTTACTGCTACCTTCACATTGCATTCTGGTGTTTAAAGCATATTGTTACATCACTATTGCTAGGCGCTGTTGAGTTGGTTCTGACTCATAGCGACCCCACGTACAACAGAACGTAACACTGCCTTGTCCTGCGCCATCCTCACAATCGTTGTTATGCTTGAGCCCACTGTTGTAGCCACTGTGTCAATCCATCTCATTGACAATCTTCCTCTTTTTTGCTGACCCTCTACTTTACCAAGCATGATGTCCTTCTCCAGGACTGATGCCTCCTGATAACATGTCCAAAGTATATGAGAAGTAGTCTTGCCATCCTTGCTTTTAAGGGCATTCTGGTTGTACTCCTTCTAAGAAAAATTTACTTGTTCTTTTGGTAACCCAGAAACCCAGTGCCGTCAAGTTGATTCTGACTCATATTTTTTCTAACTTTTGGTAGTCCATGGTATATTCAATATTCTTCATCAACACCACAATTCAAAGGCATCAATTCTTCTTCGGTCTTCCTTACTCATCATCTAGCTTTTGCATGCATATGAGGCGACTGAAAACACCATGGCATGGGTCAGGCACACCTTAGTCTTCAAGGTGACATCTTTGAGCATTTACTGATGAAGATCAAAGACCATAGCCTTCAGTATGGGTTACACCTCAACATAAAGAAAACAAAAACCCTTACAAGTGGACCAATACGCAACATCATGATAATGGAGAAAAAAGCGAAGCTGTTGAGGATTTCATTTTATTTGGATCCACAGTCAATGCCCATGGAAACAGCAATGAAGAAATCATAAGATGCACTGCATTGGGCAATCTGCTGTAAAAGACCTCTTTAAAGTGTTAAAAAAGATGTCACATCACTATTAAGGGAAAAGAAAGTACAACTCTTAAGTTAGAAACTTCATACTCAATGTCTAACTTCAAGAATGTCTTTTTGCTTTCAGCTAAAAAACAGATTGGCACATAAAATAAACAACATCACCAGTGAGTACTGCACTCCTTTAAAAAAAATCTATACGAGACCCAGCCTACCTGGAGCAAAAGAGAATGAAGAACATCAAAGACACAAGGAAAATACCAGATTGAATGGTCTCACTGAGACTGCAGGAACCCCAGAAGACATGGTCCCTGGACTCTCTGTTAACCCAGAACTAAAACCATCCCCCAAGCAATCTCTCCAGACAAAGATTAGACTGGACTATAATGCATAAAATGATACTCATGAAGAGTGTGCTTCTTAGTTCAAGTAGATACCTGAGACTAAATGGGCAACTCCTGTCCAGAGGTGAGATGAGAAGTCAGAAAGGGATAGAAGCTGGCTGAATGGACATGGGAAATCCAGGGTAAAAAGGAGTATGCTGTCACATTATAGGGACAGCAACTAGGGTCACATTACAATGTGTGTGTAAGTTTTTGTATGAGAAACTAACTTGAGCTGTAAAGTTTCACCTAATACACAATTAAAAAAAAAAAATCTATAAAAGACCTAATGGGTCAATATTTTCCCTAAAGCAAAGACAAGAAGGTGGGGTGGGGTTGGGGTAGGGAGGCAGGGAGACTAGATTAATGGAAATGGAACTACCAGAACATAATTAATGAGAATGAGGACAAATTGTGGAAAATGTAACCAATGTCATTGAACAGCTGTATAAAAGTTATTAAATGGGAACCTAATTTGCTATGTAAACTTTCAAGGAAAACACAATAAGCTATTATTTAAAAAAAAAAAAAAGGAATGTCTTTTTCATCCTGTAATTGTCAATATCATAAACTATAGCTAATCAAATCTTACGTGAGTTCTTTTAAATAACTGTTTCTCAAGAGAAATATTTTTATTATTAAGAGATAGCAGTGTATTTTTATATTTTTGCAAATATATAATTTTTAAAATATATATAGGAAAGTGCATAAAACATAAAATATAATTTTTAAAATATATACAGGAAAGTGCATAAAACATAAAGGTACAGAATAATAAATTATAAAGTGAACATCCATGTATCAACCACAGAAATTGACTTTTGCCCTGAAATTTTCTCACCCAATTACACTCCCTCTTCTCCCCCCAGAGATACCTATCCCATCTTTTCTGGTATCACTTCATTACTTTTCTCAATACTTTTACCATTTAAGTATACAACCATATGTTTGAACTTTTTATAAATATAATCACGATATTTGTATTCTTTTGTACCTTGCTTCTGTCACTCAACATTGTAGGATTTATCTATGTTGCACAGAGCTCTAGTTCATTCATTTCACTGCTATATAATATTCCTTTGAATGAAAAAAATAAATACATATATAAATTTATTTATATCTTACATTGTTGAAGGGAAAACCTGGTGGCATAGTGGTTAAGTGATACAGCTGCTAACCAAGAGGTCAGCAGTTCAAATCCACCAGGCCCTCCTTGGAAGCTCTATGGGGGCAGTTCTACTCTGTCCTCTAGGGTCGCTAGGAGCTGGAATCAACTCAGTGGCAATGAGTTTGGTTTTTTTTGTTGTTGTTGAAGGACATTTGAGTTGCATCTAGGTTGGAGGCATTAAAAACAATGTTGCATATTTCCTTGTACACATGAGCAGGAGTTTGTGTTGAATATTTTATTTCAAAATTGGTTTATGTGAATCATATAGTAGATTTCATCAGTAAATGTGAAAAAAAAAAAAAAAGCATGAATTTAGGCCTGGACAACACAGGTTTCCTATTTCCCTTTTGGACTCAACACTTACCTGTCAAATGCTCCAGGATAACGACCAAACCGTAACTTTCGAAAAGGAACAAATTTCCTGTCAATGTGTCCTTTGAGTCGTAGATGGCCATGCCAGAGGTAGTTGCCACTCCTTTCATGAAAGACCACCAAGTGGATGGCGTGAGTAGCCAATCTGCAGATATAGTGCAGGGGGATTTCGGTTCCAGAAAGCGAGTCTATTCCATCTAGCCGGGGATCTTTGCTCTGAATCTTTAGGCACTGAAATCCCATATTCTCAGCTATCCGAAACCAGCCTTCCTAGAACCAAAGAAAAACCAAGTTTAAATATGTAAAGCCAAATACTAGTAGCAAAACAAAAATGATTCTTACAATGAAATTAGCCATCACATTTTTGTGCTAATCTGCTATTTGCCTGAAGATTTAAAAATGGGGCTGGGGAGGGGAAAGTGTTAGTGGAAGAATAACGGAAAGTAGAAAAAAGAGAAACTACATAGCATGGAAGACATGCCAAAGAACTCTCTTCATGAAAATGAAAACAAATCCCTTCCTTGTAATAAGAATGTTCATCTTAGAGTTCTCTGGTTAATATCCATAAAGTAAATGTTAATACAAAAATAACACTTAAGATGAAACTTGTAATTCTCAATGCAATTCCTAATAACCTTTTTCTTCAGAGGTACTTTAAAAAAGTAATTCTTTCATCTCATAGTTTATATCCCAATACCATCAACTGCTACTATAATAAAACCCCATCATAATGCAAACCATTAGAAAATAGGCTGAAACACACTGTAAGACAAAGTGCATTTGTCAACTACATTCATTGTAGTAAAAATTTCACGTAACAAAATCAACCTATATGGCGTAGATTTTAGTCCTAGTCTCAACAACCAGTATTACAGACACTTAAACAGCATTAGTTATTAAGAACATCTTACGTTTGAATAGGAATTTCCAAGGAACTATTATACATTATTATACTTGCTAATGACATCTACCCTTTAAAGTAGGTAGCACAGGTATTACAGATAAGGAAACAGACTCATAGAGCTCAGGTTTCCTGTCTAAAGAAACAAAACTAACAAGAGGCAAAGCCACTTCCAGGTAATCAGAGAAATATAAATGAAATTAATAATGACATTTCAAAGCCATCAAACTGGTAGAAGTTTTATTATCTTGTATTCAAAAAAATATGAAGACAGCATGGTAAAGTATCACAGCTGGAAGGCAGATGTGTAGGTATTCATGCTGTTTTCTACTTTCCTATAATTTCAAAACATGTCAAAAAAATGTTGAGAGTGAACAGAGAAAATGGAAGGAAGGAAGAAAAAGATAAAAGAAAATGTGCCAGAACTGAATGTCATTAGCTTATAGAGCCCACTGAGTATATAGCACAGTGAATGAAAAAGACTTACACAAAGGCACATCGCTGTGAAATTTCAAAATACCAGGAGGAGAAAAAAGGAAAAAAAATTCTAAAAGCTTTCAGAGAGAATAAATTGGTCCCATACAAAGCATCAGAAATCAGGTATCAGAATTCTCAGAAGCAAAAACGGATTCTAAAGGACAATACAACGAAGCTTCAGCGTTCAGAGTTGAGAGGAAAGATATTTTCTAACCTAGAATTCTATATCCAGCTTTGGCAGATTGCAAAAAATGATCCCAACTTTTCTTCCTTCCTAAATCTACAACCACTGCAATATGACTTTGCACCTCTTCTCATCCAAAAGGCAGAGTCTAATTCTTCACCTGTTGAACTTGGGCTGACGTTGTGGACTTACTTTGGCCCAAAGCAGCAGCAACGTTTTTCTAGTTTGAACCCTAGGCCCCAAGAAAGCTCACATGCTTTTGCTCTCTCGGTGCTCTATGAAAAGGCCCGAGCTAGCCTGGGTGATGAAAGACACATGGTGGGTACCTCAGTTGCTCCTTGTGACAGCCAGACATCCTGAAAAGGCAGAGCTGCCTAGCTGATGAGCAGCTCCATGAGTGTGTTTTGCTGAGACCAACAGAGCCATCTAGCCGAACCCTACCCAAAATGCTAACTAACAGAATCATGAGCTAAATAAATGTTCGTTGTTTTAAGCCACTAAATTTTGGGGTGATTTGTTAGGTAGACACTAACTGATTTAGAAACCAAACTAGAAATCAAACGTGAAGGTAAAATAGAAACATTTTCAGATATGCAAGGTTTCAACCTCCCATGCACCCTTCTTCTCAGGAGGTTATGGGAGAATGTGCTCTCTTAGAATGATGGAGTAAACCAAGAAGAAAACACAGGATCTAGCAAACAGGGATTTTTAATATAGGAAAGATGCATGTACTGTGAACTGAGAGATTAGATTATGTGTTAGATCCTAGAGAGAGTTTTGTATGTCTACTGAATTACAGATAGTTACACAGAAAACCAGCAAAGAAAAAACGGTTGTACAAGAAAAGGAATATAACCAAACTAGGTAGCTTACTTATCCAGAGTAATTTAAACACTATTATTTCACTATAAGATAGTCACCTTAGAATGATGATGGGACAAGAATTGTACGTGTGTCCGTGTGTGATAAAGTAGGTAAAAGAGCTCAATCTCATAATTCATAACAATTTAAATATAAAATATACAAAAACAGAAGTATAAATATTTCATTTATAAATGAGAAGACAAAAAAGGTAGAAAAGTTGGAAGTGTGGTTGACTCTAGGAGTGGGGATAAGATGTGTGGAAAGAAGGGGTAGACACTGCTGTTTTTGATATGAGCTTTGTATTAGTACCTGACTTTTTAAACTTAGTACTATTTTGATTAACACTAAAAACTAAGTTTAAAATATCTTGTTCTAACTTTTTTATAGGTTTAAAATTTTTCAAAATATAAAATTAAGAGGAAAGAAAAAATCAAGCAAACAAAAACCACGCAATTATATATCCACATCATCTGTTTTATTACTGGCCATCACTGCCTGGAAGGAACCATGAACCAGGAAAAAGCCCAAAGCTTACTCTCGTGAAGTCCTGTGTAAGCTGACCAGAGCTTGGGGCAATCAAGGTATCCTACAGCTTATGCTGATAATACCAACAGCATCCAACCTTTTAGCCTCTTGTTAGAGGAGAAAAAGAAACTTCATTTACTTAAACCATTATTAATTGTGTCCTGTTACTTATAGCTGGGGGGGGGGGGGGAACCTTAATGTTCCTGGCACAATTTATAAGAAGCTTTAAGAAAACATTTTAATGTTTTACATTTTAAACTGCTATACGCCCGCACGATTTCGTCTAAGAAACACATTTCATTACCTGAAAGCACATCATCTTACCTCATTCTTCCAGAGGTGATACTGCAGCGCAAATGCTGTGAAATCTCTTGGAACACAGAAAAACTTGCAGTCTGAAGTGGTGCCAGAAGAAGTATTTTTGACTTGCTCAGAGTTTTTATTAATCAACTCCAGAATTAAAGGATCAATTAGGAACACTGGTACATTTTGTCTGGATGTTAGCGCAATAAATTTTTTAACTGCACGCTGTTTGAGAGGAAAAGAATTCCCTTAATTCCACTAAAACAATACAAAAACCTAATTTATTACATTTTTATTCATTAATTTTTAAAAGGATGTAAAGTGTTTACTCAATAGTTACCATGCTTAAAATTGTTCTAAAATAAATTTTAAAAAGTCCCTGCTCTCAAGAAGTATGTTTTCATACTTCTACTAGGAAGACTGAAAACATAATACAAGATAAAATATGCTAAAATTGAAATATACAACATATTAGTACAGAATACTATGCTACTAATTAATTGTACACAAAAAGGAAAATCATAGCAGAAGTGGTATTTGAGATGAAAACTTTGGGCTTAAAAATTATTCTTTTGGTATTAGCTAAATCTTCTTAAGCAAAGGTAGGAAAGGTAATACCAGGTCTGTCAGCTTTTAAAAATCTGTCATGTCAACCCTTTCAAAACCAAAAATCAATTGTATGTGCCATTTTCTTCATATTTTAATACTGTTTAATAACCTAAAAAACTCAGACTAAAATACATTGCCTGCTTGAACATTTTTATACACAGTTTGACATTTTAATAATATTGCAGTATTTTAAATAAATTCTCCTGGGTAGTTAGTAGGGCCCTCTACTGAAAAATCAAATTTCAAAATTGGAATGAAAACAGACTAAATCACACTTAGGAGTAAATAATACCTAAAAGTAGCAAAGATAAACAGAATAACTGGTATGCATTACTGCCTAAAACCTACTTTAATGAAAGCAATACCAATTTCAAAGGGATGTATGCCCCAAAAAAGGCGCTTGATGGAATTAAGAACAAATTCTTCTTCACAAAATCTGAAGGAACTTATAAAAATATATGTAAGATAAAAAAATAAAAAGTAAGGATATCAAGGATTATAAATATAGCAAAACAATGCGAAAAGCTAAGGATCAGTCTTTTGTCACTTGTTTTTAATGGAGAATATTATGTAAATGCCTTGAAAAAAAAAATCAAACCCGTTGCTGTTGAGTCAATTCCAACTCATACTCAGCCCTACAGGACAGAGTAGAACTGCCCCATAGGGTTCCCAAGGAGCACCTGGTAGATTCGAAATGCCGACCTTTTGGTTAGCAGCTGTAGCTCTTAACCACTACATCACCAGGGTTTCCATCTCTGCCCTAGAGGGGTTTATTATCTCTTAATGGGAGAGGCAGCTAAGTAAAAAGTTAGAAAAAAACGTTTGGAGAAATTGGGAGGTGGGGCCAAGATGGCTGACTAGGTAGACGCTCCCTCGGATCCCTCTTGCAACAAAGACTCGGAAAAACAAGTGAATTGATCACATACATAACAATCTACGAACCCTGAACAACAAACACAGATTTAAAGAGTTGACCTGAATGACAGAGACGGAGAACGAACAAATACGGGGAGGCAGTGACTGTTTTCGGAGCCTGGACCCAGCGTCCCAGTCAGGTAACCTTGGCGCCAGGCTTAGGACTGGGCCCAGGAGAGCTGCACACAAAATCTTGTGACGGCGCAAACAAGGGGCGCAGCCCTACCCCCCGAACTGACCCCGGGAGGGGGCCCAGTCGGTCCGTGCGGGCGGCGTGGCGACGCGGCTGGTGGGACGAGAAGTCCCCGGGAGACGGTGACTGGTTTTGGAGCCGAGAGTGCAGCATCCCAGCAGGGGAACCTTGACGCTGGGCTTTGGACTGGCAGCAGAGGATCTGACCGCGGCTTTAGCAGGCCAGACCCTCGGGGGCAATCTCCACACAGCCAGCACACATAGGCGACAGATAAAATAGTCACCCCAAGCAAGATAAACAACTTTGGCTATGTTCCGGGGTGCTACTCTCCTGTTTTTCTGAATCCCCCCCTCCCCTTCCCAGGTGGCTTCATTAACATTGGAATTTCCTGAGCCAGAGGGAGAACGGCTCCGGCTCCGCAGCGGCTTTGCTTTCCCCCTTTTTTCTTGGTCTTTTCCTAACCCATTCTTCCAGCCTGAGAGAAGCAACCACAAAAAACTCAGAGACCAAAAATCCTTCCCTAATTGGACTAAAAACACAGAACCAGCTCCAGCCAAGCATATATGATCCAAATCTCAGGCTTTGATCCTTACAGGGAACAAGGTGGTGGTTATAACCCAAAGGCAGTTCTGATAGGGATCTGACTGCATTTTTTTTTTAGTGGATTTACTGGAAAAACAAGTTTCCCAGGTCTGATATCTCTGCTTATTCAACAGAGTCCTAACTGACCCACAACAGGGAACTGAGGGCTGAAGCTCCCCCCAGACCACCTAGCCTCTTGCCTTAGGGGTCTAAGGAGGGTGAAACCTACCAATCAGTACAGTTACTTACATTGGAGGCCTAAGGTACAGCTGCAGTGCCCTCCCACCAAGGTGCTATAGGAATAGAGACACACCTACCTCACTGACACTTGGGGAAAGCCTGTCAGCATCCTGCCCCCCCTGGAGTGTGAACCCCAGCTGCTAATAGAATCTGGCACACACAACTATCACCACTACTTCTTGAGGTGGATAGGTGTTAGGGTGCAGCACACACTTGATGACCCAAAATCAGATTCTACTCAAGAATAGTGAATAGATTCAGGCATATATATCTGGCAACAGCCCAAACCAGCTGGTAATAGGTCATAAGTAAGTCAAGGGCTACAACAAACAAGACAGCACAATCTAGTAGCCCATCCACGTATACTGAAAGAAAACAAAACAAGATAAGACTCAGTAAGCGATTACAGAATAAACCACTACTATATCTTTTTTTTCTTTTATATCTTAGTGATGGCTCAGAGACAGCAGTCGATATCAAACCACATAAAGAAGCAGACCATGACAGCTTCTACAACCCCCCAAACAAAAGAATCAAAATCTTTCCCAAATGAAGATACAATCCTGGAATTATCAGACAGAATATAAAAAACTAATTTACAGAATGCTTCAAGACATCAGGGATGACCTCAGAAATGAAATAAGGCAAACCGCAGAAAAAGCCAAGGAACACACCGATAAAACAGTTGAAGAACTCAAAAAGATTATTCAAGAACATAGTGGAAAAATTAATAAGTTGCAAGAATCCATAGAGAGACAGCATGCAGAAATCCAAAAGATTAACAATAAAATTACAGAATTAGACAACACAATAGGAAGTCAGAGGAGCAGACTCGAGCAATTAGAATGCAGACTGGGAAATCTGGAGGACCGGGGAATTAACACCAACATAGCTGAAAAAAAATCAGATAAAAGAATTTAAAAAAATGAAGAAGCCCTAAGAATCACGTGGGACTCTATCAAGAAGGATAACTTGCGGGTCATTGGAGTCCCAGAACAGGGAGGGAGGACAGAAAACACAGAGAAAATAGTTGAAGATCTGCTGACAGAAAACTTCCCTGACATCATGAAAGACGAAAGGATATCTATCCAAGATGCTCATTGAACCCCATTTAAGATTGATCCAAAAAGAAAAACACCAAGACATATTATCATCAAACTTGCCAAAACCAAAGATAAACAGAAAATTTTAAAAGCAGCCAGGGAGAAAACAAAGGTCTCCTTCAAGGGAGAATCAATAAGAACAAGTTCAGACTACTCAGCAGAAACCATGCAGGCAAGAAGGCAATAGGATGACATATACAGAGCGCTGAAGGAGAAAAACTGCCAGCCAAGGATCATATATCCAGCAAAACTCTCTCTGAAATATGAAGGCAAAATTAAGACATTTACAGATAAACACAAGCTTAGAGAATTTGCAAAAACCAAACCAAAGCTACAAGAAATACTAAAGGAAATTGGTCAGAAAACCAATAATATCAGATACTAGCACAACACAAGGTCACAAAACAGAACATCCTGATACCAACTCAAATAGGGAAATCACAAAAACAAATTAAGATTAATTTAAAAAAAAAAAAAAAGCTCATAACAGGGAATCACGGAAGTCAATACGTAAAAGATCACGATAATCAAAAAGAGGGACTAAATACAGGTAGCATAGAATTGCCATATGGAGAGTGATACAAGTCGATATAGGACAATACAATTTAGGTTTCTACTTAGAAAAACAGGGGCAAATATTAAGGTAACCACAAAGAGGTATAACAACTCCATAACTCAAAATAAAAGCCAAGAAAAACGTAACGACTCAACAAACATAAAGTCAAATACTATGAAAATGTGGATCTCACAATTTACAAAGAAAAACATCTCAGCACAAAAAAGTATGTGGAAAAATGAAATTGTCAACAACACACATAAAAAGGCATCAAAATGACAACACTAAAAACTTATTTATCTATAATTACACTGAATGTAAATGGACTAAATGCACCAATAAAGAGACAGAGAGTCTCGGACTGGATAAAGAAACATGATCCGTCTATATGCTGCCTACAAGAGACACACCTTAGACTTAGAGACACAAACAAACTAAAACTCAAAGGATGGAAAAAAATATATCAAGCAAACAAGAAGCAAAAAAGAAGAGGAGCAGCAATATTAATTTCTGACAAAATAGACTTTAAACTTAAATCCACCACAAAGGATAAAGAAGGACACTACATGATGATAAAAGTGACAATTGATCAGGAAGATATAACCATATTAAATATTTATGCACCCAATGACAGGGCTGCAAGATACATAAATCAAATTTTAACAGAACTGAAAAGTGAGATAGACACCTCCACAATTATAGTAGGAGACTTCAACACACCACTTTTGGAGAAGGACAGGACATCCAGTAAGAAGCTCAATAGAGACACGGAAGACCTAATTACAACAATCAACCAACTTGACCTCATTGACTTATACACAACTCTCCACCCAACTGCTGCAAAGTATACTTTTTTTTCTAGCGCACATAGAACATTCTCTAGAATAGACCACATATTAGGTCATAAAACAAACCTTTCCAGAATCCAAAACATCAAAATATTACAAAGCATCTTCTCAGACCACAAGGCAATAAAACTAGAAATCAATAACAGAAAAACTAGGGAAAAGAAATCAAATCCTTGGAAAATGAACAATACCCTCCTGAAAAAAGACTGGGTTATAGAAGACATCAAGGAGGGAATAAGGAAATTCATAGAATGCAACGAGAATGAAAATACTTCCTATCAAAACCTCTGGGACACAGCAAAAGCAGTGCTCAGAGGCCAATTTATATTGATAAATGCACACATCCAAAACGAAGAAAGAGCCAAAATCAGAGAACTGTCCCTACAACTTGAACAAATAGAAACTGAGCAACCAAAGAATCCATCAGGCACCAGAAGAAAACAAATAATAAAAATTAGAGCTGAACTAAATGAATTAGAGAACAGAAAAACAATTGAAAGAATTAACAAAGCCAAAAGCTGGTTCTTTGAAAAAATTAACAAAATTCATAAACCATTGGCTAGACTGACTAAAGAAACACAGGAAAGGAAACAAATAACCTGAATAAAAAACGAGAAGGGCCACATCACAACAGACCCAAATGAAATTGAAAGAATCATGTCAGATTATTACAAAAAACTGTACTTTAACAAATTTGCAAACCTAGAAGAAATGGATGAATTCCTGGAAAAACACTACCTACCTAAACTAACACATTCAGAAGGAGAACAACTAAATAGACCCATAACAAAAAAAGAGATTGAAACGGTAATCAAAAAACTCCCAACAAAAAAAAAGCCCTGGCCCGGACGGCTTCACTGCAGAGTTCTACCAAACTTTCAGAGAAGAGTTAACACCACTACTACTAAAGGTACTTCAAAGCATAGAAAATGACGGAATACTACCCAACTCATTCTATGAAGCCACCATCTCCCTGATACCAAAACCAGGTAAAGACATCACAAAAAAACAAAATTACAGACCTATATCCCTCATGAACATAGATGCAAAAATCCTCAACAAAATTCTAGCCAACAGAATCCAACAACACATCAAAAAAATAATTCACCACGACCAAGGGATTTATACCAGGTATGCAAGGCTGGTTTAATATTAGAAAAACCATTAATGTAATCCACCATATTAATAAAACAAAAGACAAAAACCACATGATCTTATCAATTGATGCAGAAAAGGCATTTGACAAAGTCCAACACCCATTTATGATAAAAACTCTCACCAAAATAGGAATTAAAGAAAAATTCCTCAACATAATAAAGGGCATCTATGCAAAGCCAACAGCCAATATCACTCTAAATGGAGAGAAACTGAAAGCATTTCCCTTGAGAACGGGAGCCAGACAAGGATGCCCTTTATCACCGCTCTTATTCAACATTGTGCTAGAAGTCCTAGCCAGAGCAATTAGGCTAGACAAAGAAATAAAGGGCATCCGGATTGGCAAAGAGGAAGTAAAATGATCTCTATTTGCAGATGACATGATCTTATACACAGAAAAGCCCAACGAATCCTCCAGAAAACTACTGAAACTAATAGAAGAGTTTGGCAGAGTCTCAGGTTATAAGATAAACATACAAAAATCACTTGGATTCCTCTACATCAACAAAAAGAACATCGAAGAGGAAATAACCAAATCAATACCATTCACAGTAGCCCCCAAGAAGATAAAATACTTAGGAATAAATCTTACCAAGGATGTAAAAGACCTATACAAAGAAAACTACAAAGCTCTACTACAAGAAATTCAAAAGGACATACTTAAGCGGAAAAACATACCTTGCTCATGGATAGGAAGACTTAACATAGTAAAAATGTCTATTCTACCAAAAGCCATCTATACATACAATGCCCTTCCGATCCAAATTCCAATGTCATTTTTTAAGGTGATAGAGAAACAAATCACCAATTTTATATGGAAGGGAAAGAAGCCTTGGATAAGCAAAGCATTACAGAAAAACAAGAAGAAAGTGGGAGGCCTCACTCTACCTGATTTCAGAACCTATTATACAGCCACAGTAGTCAAAACAGCCTGGTACTGGTACAACAACAGACACATAGACCAGTGGAACAGAATTGTGAACCCAGATATAAATCTATCCACATATGAGCAGCTGATATTTGACAAAGGCCCAGTGTCAGTTAATTGGCGAAAAGATAGTCTTTTTAACAAATGGTGCTGGCATAACTGGATATCCATTTGCAAAAAAATGAAACAGGACCCATACCTCACACCATGCACAAAAACTAACTCCAAGTGGATCAAAGACCTAAACATAAAGACTAAAACGATAAAGATCATGGAAGAAAAAATAGGGGCAACCTTAGGAGCACTAAAACAAGGCATAAACAGAATACAAAACATTACCAAAAATGACGAAGAGAAACCAGGTAACTGAGAGCTCCTAAAAATCAAACACCTATGCTCATCTAAAGACTTCACCAAAAGAGTAAAAAGACCACCTACAGACTGGGAAAGAATTTTCAGCTACGACATCACCGACCAGCGCCTGATCTCTAAAATCTATATGATTCTGTTAAAACTCAACCACAGAAAGACAAACAACCCAATCAAGAAGTGGGCAAAGGATATGAACACACATTTCACTAAAGAAGATATTCAGGCAGCTAACAGATACATGAGAAAATGTTCTCGATCATTAGGCATTAGAGAAATGCAAATTAAAACCATGATGAGATTCTATCTCACTCCAACAAGGCTGGCATTAATCCAAAAAACACAAAATAATAAATGTTGGAGAGGCTGCGGAGAGACTGGAACTCTTATACACTGCTGGTGGGAATGTAAAATGGTACAACCACTTTGGATATCTATCTGGCGTTATCTTAAACAGTTAGAAATAGAACTACCATACAACCCAGAAATCCCACTCCTCGGAATATACCCTAGAGAAATAAGAGCCTTCACACAAACAGATATATGCACACCCATGTTTATTGCAGCTCTGTTTACAATAGCAAAAAGCTGGAAGCAACCAAGGTGTCCATTAACGGATGAATGGTTAAATAAATTGTGGTATATTCACACAATGGAATACTACGCATCGATAAAGAACAGTGACGAATCTGTGAAACATTTCATCACATGGAGGAACCTGGAAGGCATTACGCTGAGCGAAATTAGTCAGAGGCAAAAGGACAAATATTGTATAAGACCACTATTATAAGATCTTGAGAAATAGTATCAACTGAGAAGAACACATACTTTTGTGGTTACGAGGCGGGGAGGGAGGGAGGGTGGGAGAGGGTTTTTTACTGATTAGTTAGTAGATAAGAACTACTTTAGGTGAAGGGAAGGACAATACTCAATACACAGAAGGTCAGCTCAAATGGACTGGACCAAAAGCAAAGAAGTTTCCGGGATAAAATGAATGTCAAAGGTCAGGGAAGCAAGGGCGGGGGTTTGGGGACTATGGCTTAAGGGGACTTCTAAGTCAATTGGCAAATTAATACTATTATGAAAACATTCTGCATCCTACTTTGAAATCTGGCGTCTGGGGTCTTAAATGCTAACAAGCGGCCATCTAAGATGCATCAATTGATCTCAACCCACCTGGATCAAAGGAGAATGAAGAACACCAAGGTCACACGATAACTATGAGCACAAGAGACAGAAAGGGCCACAGGAACCAGAGACTTACATCATCCTGAGACCAGAAGAACTAGATGGTGTCTGGCCACAACTGATGACTGCCCTGACAGGGAGCACAACAGAGAATCCCTGAGGGAGCAGGAGATCAGTGGGATGCAGACCCCAAATTCTCATAAAAAGACCAGACTTAATGGTCTGACTGAGACTAGAGGAATCCCGGTGGTCATGGTCCCCAAACCTTCTGTTGGCCCAGGACAGGAACCATTCCTGAAGACAACTCATCAGACATGGAAGGGACTGGACAATGGGTTGGAGAGAGATGCTGATGAAGAGTGAGCTAATGATATCAGGTGGACACTTGAGACTGTGTTGGCATCTCCTGTCTGGAGGGGAGATGGGAGGGTAGAGAGGATTAGAAACTGGCAAAATTGTTACGAAAGGAGAGACTGGAAGGGCTGACTCATTAGGGGGAGAGTAAGTGGGAGTATGGAGTAAGGTGTATATAAGCTTATACGTGACAAACTGACTTGATTTGTAAACGTTCACTTAAAGCTCAATAAAAATTATTAAAAAAAAACCTTTGGCAAAAGTTCAACCACTTAGATGAAAAGAACAAATTGCTTGGAAACTACAACTTAACAAAAACTACCACAAGATGAAACAAATCTTAATTGCCCTATATCTATTAAAGATATTGAATTTATTATTTAAAAAAAAAAAAACCTGCCCTTAAACAAGCAAAAAACTCCAGACTCAGATGGTTTCACTGGTGAATTCTATGAAGAATTTAAGGAAGAGAAGAAATAATACCAATCCTACAAACACTCAGGAAGCTGAGCATAAAGAAAGATTTGTTTCATCAGGCCAGTGTAATTTTGATAACAAACGCTGATAAAGATATTACAAAAAAAGAAAATTACAGACTACTGACCCTCATGAGAATAGATGCAAAAATACTTAACAAAATATTAGAAAATCAATTCCAGTAATTAAAATAAAAAAGTCAAAAAAGAAAACATCATGATGAGCAACTAGGAATGAAAGGCTGATCTAACATTTGAAAATCAATCAAATCCAATCAAAATTTTTTATCTCACTGAGCTAGTATAGCTTTAAAACATTTTCTGAGCATGCTCTGTAAGTGCATATATGAGGACAGCCCTGGTGGTGCAGTGGTTAAGGGCTCAGCTGCTAACCGAAAGGTTGGCACTTCAAATCCACCAGCCGCTCCTTGGAAACCCTATGGGGCAGTTCTACTCTGTCCCATAGAGTCGCTATGGGTAGGAATCGACTCGATGGCACACAACAACTGGCAAACTTGAAAAACTTATATTATTATAAGTATCAGTGAATTTTAGATGTTAAAATTTATGATCGAGCCCCCCCACTGCCTTCAGACAGGCATATTTCCCAGCTATTAAAAATGGAATTTCAAATCTCAACAAAGTATTTCATCCACAGGACAATAAATCTGGTCAAATATTATATGTGTTTCTTAAGAGTAAGTAGAGAGATAGAGAAGGGCTGGAAAGAAATGCACAAAATATCCCTTTTTATTTCATCAGCTAGAATCTTTCTGTGACAATAAATTCCTGTAACTGTGACTATAAATTCCAATTATATAACGCTTACCTTTCTCCTCGGACTACCCTAAGTTCACAGAGCAAAATATTTGCTATTTTGGATAAGTTAAAAGTTCACACTAATGCTTCTAGACTAGGTAGCTGAGAAACCTGATAATACAATATCCCAGACTTTATCTTTTAAAGAGTAGTTCAAAACCAGCTGATGTGCAATGACCTAAAATTATCACTATATTTTGGCTGCTTGGTGATTTGAAAGCCCATGTCTAATTTAAAATCTCTGGTTACAGAGAACTCAAAGATTGAAGTGCATCAATAACAAATGTCTAGTACTTTCCATAATGTATACTAGAATAAATGTATTTTTTAAATTAGTAACCTAACATCATTTTACATAAATAATTTAGTTAGGAAAAAATATTTTATAAATGTGCAGGCTCTGAAATTTGTAAAACAAAACAAGGATATTAGTATATATTACTAGTTTCCCTCTTCTTACAAAGAAAACATGCTGAATAGAGTTTTATTCTTGATTTTATTTTCCCTTATTCACAGTTCAATTCTGATTCCTACATTCATTCATTTGGGGAAGCACCACAGCTCAGTAAACGAGGGTTTTAGCAGCAGATAACCAGAGGTAGAACGTGGACTCAATCGCTTCATAGCTAACGAACCTCAATCTGTCTAAGCCAACTGAGGATAACAATTTATACTGATTTCCTAAGGTTTCCAAAAGGACTAAATGAGACACTGCATACAAAGGACTTGGCATAGGACCTGCCCCGTCCCCACCCCCCCATACCCTCAAGGCAGCTATTATCGTTGTCATCATTCAGTAAATACTTATTAAGTATATCAATAAATGAACTAAACTGATGATTGTAATTGAGGAATTTCTTGTTTACTGTACCTACCCACTGTGTGCTATCAAATCCAATTTGGCTTCCTTTGGATTTTGATAAACCAGCTCCATTCTAGAAAAGTAAGAATATTTTAGTAAATTCAAAGCCCAGCATGCAACATTACATTTAGGGTAGGATAGGCATGAATGAAACTGAAAATAGGATATTAGTAGAGAAAAATCAACAAAACCTAACACTGGTTCTTTGAATAAATAAATAAAATTGATATCTTTCTAGCCACGGGCTAACAAAGAAAAAAGAGAGAAGACACAAATTACTAACATTATAAATTAAAAAGAGGCCATCACAATTGATCCTATTAATATTAAAAATAAAGGAATGCTATGAACAATTCTATGCCCATCAATTTGATAATTTAGATGAAATGGACCAATTCCTTGAAAGACACAATCTACCAAGGAGGAACAGAAAATCTGAAGAGGCCTGTATCTATTAAAGAAAACTGAATTAGTAATAAATAACCTTTCAAAATGGAAAGCACCAGGCCCAAATGATTTCAGTGGAGGATTCTACCAAACTTTTAAAGAAGAATTAACACCAGTCCTTAAATTTTTCCAAAAAATAGAAAAGGAGGGCACATTTTCTAACTCATTCTATGAGGTCAGCATTACCCTAATACCAAAACCAAAGACATTACTAGGAAGGAAAAGTACAGACCAATATTTCTCATGAACATGGATGCAAAAATTCTCAACAAAATATTAGCAAATTGAATCCAACAATGTGTAAAAAGAATTATACACATGACCAAGTGGGGTTTATCCCAGGTATGCAAGGCTCGTCCAACATTCACAAATCAATTAATGGAATTCATCGTATCAACAGGCTAAAGAAGAAAAATCATATGATCATATCAACAGATGCTGAAAAAGCGTTTAACAAAATCGCAACACTGATTCATGATAAAAACTGGGAATAGAGTAGAACTTCTTAAACTTGATAAAGAATATATTCAAAAAAACCTACGGCTAACAGAATACCTAACAGTGAGAAGCTAAATGATTTCTCCCTAAGACTGGGAACAAGACAAGGCTGGCCCCTCACATCATTCCTGTTCAACATCATACTGGAAGTCCTAGCTAATGCAATTACACAAGAAAAGTAAACAAAAGGTATATAGATTGGGACGAAAGAAAGAAAACTGTCTTGTTCACAGATATGATTATAAGAAAATTCCAAAGAATCAACAAAAAAACTCCTGGAAACAATTATAGAAAGGTTGCAGGATACAAGGTTAATATACTAAAGTCAACTGCTTTGCTATATACCAGCAATTGGAATCAGCTCAACAGTAATGGGCTTATACCAGCAATGAATGACTGGAATTTGAAATTAAAAACAAATTTCAGCTCCTCCATTTAACAACTGCGTGACCTTGGGCAAATTAGGAAATTTCTCTGAATCACAAATTTTTTCCTCTGGGAAAATGGGGGCAATAGGATCCACTCAAGGAGTCGTTATGAGAACCAGATGTATCTAAAATGGTTAGCATAGTGCCTAGCCTATGAAGCACATCAAAAAATGTTAGCTGCTATAGCTATGCTGACCCAACACCTACTTCTAAGTCCCTTCTCCTTTGCAATTTCTATTACAGAGCCTGGAAAAGGTAATAATAGTAAATTTTTTTTTTTAAACCCACACAACAACCTTACTTTTCCAGGTTCCCTTGCAGCTGGGAATCTGCTGACCAACATCACATAGGTGAAGTGGACTAATGCTATCCTTTATTTCTGCTTTCAGTCTTGATTGCAACGAGAGGAAATGACGACAGAATTTTAGAGGCTCTGAATTTACAGATATGAGACAAATAATCCCCCTACTTGTTTAAGCTACAACTAGCCAAAAGCATCTCTAACCAATACAGCGTTATTGCCACTGTTAATGTTGTTATTATTATTTCCATATTTGGCAAGGGTATGGGAAACTAGGCACCCTAGTTATCCATGTGGAGGGTAACTTTGTAAGATGTAGCAAAATCTAAAATGTGTTTACCCATAGGCCCAAGAATCCTACCCTAGGAATTTATCCCAAGAAAATAACTAGGAAAGTGTTGAAGATGTCATACATTCATTAACTAGGAAAGTGTTGAAGATGTCATACATTCATTAACTAAATAGCCAAGTTGTAAGGTAACCTCTATACTTGTCAGTTATTTTAGAAATAGTATAGTCTAGAAAGAAAGCGTTAGGTACAAATACCAGGCTTGAATGTTGGAAACTAGATGATTTAGGTAGGTAAGTTATCTACCATCTCTGTTAGAGCTCCAGTTTTCTCACCTACAAAATGAAATCTAGGAAGCTCATGTAATAACACTGCATAATAAACCTCCCCCGATCTTAAGGCTTATATGCATTTACTTTCTCCCTTACAGATTTGTGACTCCGATGGGGCAGCTAGGCTTTACTTAGCTCCACACATGTCATTCAGGGGCCTGGGCTGGAGGAACAGCATCTACCCAGGGCATATTTTATTCCTGGCAGGTCAGAAGAGTAAAAGGAGTAAGTTAAATTATGACAGCCCATTTGAAGCCTATGCATACATCTGTTAACATTCCACTGGTTTAAGAAAAGTCTCATGATCAAGCCCAGCATCAATAGGGCAGGGAAGTATAACTCCCTCAGTTGGAAGAAGGAAGCAACTATCTCTGAAGAATAATTCTATCACCTGGGGTTATTAAATAAATAAATGTGCCTATGTGTGTCTGTATTCTGTTTGTTTTCACAGGGTTGTTTTTAAGGTAAGTCAAGCATACAAAGCATCTAGCGCAGTTCTTAACTCAGAGTGTTTAGTTAATATCATTGTAATAAACCCTGGTGGGGAGTGCTTGGTAACATTTTCACAACTCAGCAATGCCTTCTCAACTTTGGAATTTCTTATCTGGACTACAGTTATTTTCTGTGAGATCTTTAGGAGCTATTAGTTTCCAAACCATTGTCTTCACTTCTCTGTGCTTACAGATCTATAATAAAGGTTCATTTTATTTCCCTGGTAGGTAACAATTAAAATATACATTGAACTAAAAAAACTAATTTTGGTATCAAAATTATTTTTCATCAAGTTAATTTAAATAAGAGATAATCTGTTTAGCACGTTCTTATAGAACTCTATCACAAAATTTCAATAAACATCACCAAAACTTGACACTTTGGACTTTTAGTGTTCTTACAATAACACTTAACTGCAATTTTGAGTAGCCTGCCACACCCACACAAAGATGAGAATCTCAGTCAGAAATGCTTCTGCAAGGATTTGAAACACCGTAATTCATTTTATGTACTGCAAAGTGGACGTGTGTTAGGAAAATATATAGCTACAATAATGTCTAATGATGCAGGAGAAAGAAAATTACCTTTGCTGATAAATAGTGCTTGTAGTAGTACAACTGAAACAGCAGAAATGCAGAACTTGTCAAAGTTAAAAGGGCCAAAATCACGTTCTTGTTGATTCTACTCATTAGTCTGCAGCACTCATTTGGCTGTTCTCTGAAAGTAACTCAGTCGTTTTCATTTTTCTGGATAGGAAGGTAATCTTGCTTTCTGTGAACAAAAAGATATTTCCGAACAGACAAAAACCTATATGTAATTTTTCACCTCTAATAAACAGTACAGAACAAAGAAAAAGTTATCTAAAGTTCTATAAAATATTCTTTGACTTAGTAGTTCTCTGTCCTAATGAAATAATTAGATATGAGACCAAAGATGATATAAGGAAAAGGTTTATAATGGCATTCTTAACAATTCCAAATAAATGACATACCTGAGGTATTTATAAAAAACAAACCAATAGAGATCAGGGCTTTACCCCCAGAGTTTGATTCAGTAGGTTTGGAGTAAACCAGTTGTCACGAAGTCTATTCAGACATATAGTGACCCCATGTGCACAGAGGAGAACTGTGCTCTGTAAGATTTTCAAGGCTGTGACCTTTCAGAAGCAGGTCACAAGGCCTTTCTTCCAAGGTGCCTCTGCATGCATTTCAAATGCCAACCTTTTAGTTAGTAGCCGAGCATTTAACTGTTCGAGCCACTCAAGGACTCCTAGGTCTGAGGTAGGACCCCTGAATTTCATTTCTGAAAAGTTCCCAAGGGATGCTGATGCTACAGATCTAGAGACCATACTTTGAGAATCACTCCCACAAAAGAAACTGAGAAAGTTTTTAGTCAGGCAACATGGTCTGTTTGATAACTCTTTGATGTGGAAATTTCCTTTGTGATCTAGGAAGTATTCCATTTTTATATATATTCCACGTATGTTTTCTTTTTTTGCAATAGTAAAGAATGCTGTGATAAGAATGCTGTGATTTTTGGTCTCTGATTATTTCTTTAGGATAAAAAATCTAATATAGTTCAATTTCTACCTCTGATTAAATGTGTTATACATAGTTCTTTAAGTGTTTATCTCATTCCTTTAAATATACGAACATCTCTACTACTTCATTTTTAAGCTTTATGTATCTTTTTGTTCTCCAGCTATAAAACAAGAGAAAATCAGCAAATTTATACTGCCTCCTAGCTTCTTTCCTTTTTTAATCCTAACTGTTATTAGCTATTTTTACCTTATTAGAGTTTCTGTTCTATTCTGTAACATGAATTCCATAGTTGTTTCGGTCTTATTTCTACAAGTAAATGGAATCAATGCTCACTGTCAATCCTTTCGCTGTATCATCTCTATTCATCTACTAGACAACCGATACTCATCTTCTTGTAGCTCATTCAAAATAAACTTATAGGTATTTGACTTCTTGCATTGTCCAAAAATGGTTAACCATTGACCGTTTGGCTCTGAGGTCATACTTTCTTTCGCTGATGACTTAGAGGCTTTGTACCATTGTTCTGTAAGGCTACTTATTCCCTTGACAATATCTGATTCCCTCCACTCCCCTATAAGTAAGTTTATCTTTTCAATGGGTTGAGCAAAGGACTCATTCCTCACCCCTGAAATCCATTTTTCTTCTAACTAGGTTATACATTGATATTGACGATTATATATCAGTTTTTCCTCAGTCACAGTATGCTCTTTAAATCTGTACAATCAAGATTTCTTGCCTTTGTGGAAAGTTTTCTTAAGTTATATGTTTGAATGTTTTCCAGTTCTAATGCTGAATTCTCTATTTCCAGAACCACAAGTAAGCATGTGTTGTATCTCCATTCATTTCCACTTCACTTTGTTCAGCTTTTAAGAGCCTATTTTTTTTTTTATCATCCATGTCCTATGCTGAGTTTTCAACAATGTTAATTCTCCTTTTTGCTTCCAGTGTGGCCCTTTCTCAGATTTTTTTGTTCCTTTTCTTTCCTGGGAGCTAGGTGGTGCAGTGGTTAAAAGCTACGGTACGCTATGGCTGCTAACCAAAAGGTTGGGTTTGAAACCCTGGAAACCCTATGGAGCAGTTCTACCCTGTCCTATAAGGTTGCTATGAGTCAGAATCAACTTGACAACAGGTTTTTTTTTTCTTTCCTGAGCTCTGCCAGGTTGTGATTCACCATATTCTGTTGTCTTACCATTTCTTCCTAGCTCTTGAGCCAATTAACTTTGTCTCTTATTTTAGAGAAGTGATTTTTTCATTAAATTTTAGGGGTCATAGCAGTTTTCTCAAGGGTTCTCTTTTCCTATTTTTTCCTGTTTCTTCTCTCCTTTTTGTTGTATTTTTGTGCAGATACCGTGCTCATTTCCTTTTTATTATTCATCTGTGAATTGAATGACCTGAGCCCCCTCTGGATCAGTTATTTGCAAGAGGACTGTGCAAGGAAGAAACAAAGCTCTGTTCTAGAGTGGAATATACGAAGAGGCTTTATAATAGTGTTTGTACAACTGTATGTGTAAGAGAGCAAGAGCTCGTGTGAGAACATGCAAGAGCAAGTTGTTTAGCCATTATGTACTTCTTCCCAGTGTTGGAGATAGGCAACAGAAGGCTACTCACAATCTATCTTGTCTTACAAAGAGAGAACTTCCTGAAAAGATGGTATATCTATCTGTGTGCTTCCTCATGCATTCTTTCTTCCTTGCTAGTTAAGGTTGCCAAACAGTTCAAGGAAGCTCTCGCTGACTTCCTATGCATCCTGATCCCACTGTAAATAAAAGACCTATCTCTCTTTGCTTTGTCAGCTCTGAGAATTCCTTCTATCAGCATTCTCTTTCCAGCTCTTCCTGCTTACATTTGGCAACTATTTCTCAACAATTTTGATTTGGGAGTATAGGTCTTCTAGTCTCATCAAGGATGTAATTATATCTCTGTCTCTCATTTTCCTTGATGTTTCGGGGTAATTTCAGATAGAAGAGGATACAAATGTCTTTACTTTGCCATCTTAAAAATCATAAGTCTTGGTTTGAGGTTTTAAAACAATTGCACTAAGCTTCTAGAACTGTAGCCTATAAAAAGCAAGTTCTATAAGAAATTATATAAGACCAATAAACCACGAAAGAGAAATGATATCAACAGTGGTGTGAATAATCTACCTGAACTACAGATTATGTATATAAAACAAGGATAACTAAATAGATCATGATTATTTTCTACTTCCTAAAACTGTGACAACTAGTAACATGAAACAACACTGATGATTGTATTTGTTTTTGCTGCCTGCTAAAACCTGCTATGATAAAAAAAAAAAATCAAACATTCTGATAATGCCAGGCCATAAGATAACAAGAACAACACCTTTCATTTTCAATTTCAGGCTCACTTTCTCGCACTTGTATTAATTAGTACATCAAGTTACCATATGCTGATTCCTAGTGAAACATAAAGTAGTATTGAGATTGTGCTACCGCCCAGCCTCTTCTAACTCTAAATTAATAAATAGGGAAAAAAAGCACAAAAGGCCTTAGAAACATTAAGTCCAAATTAATATCATGTTTTCTCTTGGACACTTACCTCTACTCTACAATTCTAACATGAAATAAATCTTCAAAATATGTCATCAAACACTTAATTACATTTTTATTAACAAGATGATATATAATTTTACTTTATTTTCTATAAATTCTGAGGCAATTCAACTGCTAAGGACAATTACTGGCCTTCAAAATGTTTCTTTTTGCTAGTAGTATCTCTTCAGTAGGAATTAAGTTACCACTTAAAAATCAATAATGTGATACTTAAAAAAAGAGCCCAAGGCTTCCTGATTTTACCTCTGAAATACCTCTGGCAGCAACTCACTCTTCTTCCTTCACTGTCATATTCTAATTTAGACTCAAATCATGCCCAATGTTCTAATTTTCACTGATGTCTCTGTGTCTATTTTCTCTCTAGCCATAATCTTACTGTCTTAGGCTGGGTTCTCTAGGGAAACAAAACCAATAAAGCGTATAAATATATCAAGGAAATGGCTCATGTGATTGTAGACGCTGGAATGTCCCAAGTCTGTGGGTTACAACAGAGGCTTCTCCTGATTTACGTAGCTGCAGGGGCTGGCGAACTCAAGATCTGCAGGTCAGACAACAAGGCTCTTGCTCACAGGCTGTGAAGACCTATGAATCCCAAGATCGGCAAACATGACAGCAGGTAAGCTGCTAGCTCAAGTCTCAAGAACGGGAAGTCAGACAAACAGAAGCCAGAGCAAGCAAAAGGCCATGAGCCTTGCCAGAAAGTCCACTTAGATTTGATACAGGCCACATCCCCAAGGAAACTCCCTTTCAGCTGACTGGCTACTCACAGCAAATCCCGTCATGGAGGTGATCACATTATATCAAATCTCATCATGGAAGTGATCATATCATCATATGACTGCCAAACGACATCATAACTGCCAAACCACTGAGAATCATGGCCAAGCCAAGTTGACACACAACCTTAATGATCACACTTGTTGACAGAAGAATCAAGTTACTCCCATAATCAAAAACTTTCAATGGTTCCCTAAAAGAAAAAACAAACCAGTCACTGTTGAGTTGATTCAAACTCATGGTGACCCCATGCGTCTCAGAGTAGAACTGTGCTCCACAGGGTTTTCAACAGCCAATTTTTTAGAAGCCAGGGTTTTCTTCCGAGGAGTCTCTGGATAGACTTGAATCTCCACCCTTGTAAGCACATTAACCATTTGCTCCACCCAGGGACTCCTTCAACAGTCCACCAGTACCTAAAACAAATCGCTATCCACCTTGAAATCTGATTTCTTATATGACTTGTTCATCTATTTCTGTTGTTGGTATCCCTATTTCCTCAATTATTCATGTTCAAAATAAAATATATTTTGTGGTTCTAACTTCACATCTAATGAATCGACAAATAGTGTATATTCTTCCCAGTGCCTCTAAAAATAGCCACTTCTTTCCCATTTCCAGTATAGTTAGCCTAAATCAAAAGCCTATTACCCTCTGCCTATACAGAAAGCTTCCTGCATGAATACCACCAGTCTTTCCTCAAAAAAATCATTTTAGGGACCAAAGCTAAACTATTTCTAAAGTACCACTTTAAAAGTCACTTGCCCTTGCTTTAAGACCTTCTATGGCTAATTTTAAATATGGTGTTGGCAAAGAATACCGAATATACCATGGACTGCTAGAAGAACAAACAAATCTGTCTTGGAAGAAGCACAGCCAGAATGCTCTTTAGAAGTGAGGATGGCAAGACTTTGTCTCATGTGCTTTGGATATGTTATCAGGAAGGATCAGTCCCTGGAGAAGGATATCATACTTGGTAAAGCAGAGGGTCAGCGAAAGAGAGGAAGATCCTCAATGAGATGGTCTGACACAGTGGCCGCAACGATGGGCTCAAACATACCAACAATTGTGAGGATGGTGCAGGACCAGGCAATATCTCATTCTGTTGTACACAGGGTTACTATGAGTTGGAACCAACTCGACAGCACCTAACAACAACAACATGGCTTATTTACCAGTATTTCCTGTGTAAACCCACTGATAAAGTGCTATCTCACCTTGGTACCTTTGGCTATGCTATTCCTTCTAAATACATTGTTTTTCCCTCCATCACTGCCTACTAAGTAGTTAAGAGTACAGGCTCTGGAGACACACTGCTAAATTCAAATCCTGCTCTGCCACTTCCAGCCTGTATGACTTTGGGTAGGTCAGTTAATCTCTCTATGCCTAAAGGTACTCCTCTTTAAAATGTATCTACGTATTGTATCTGACTCACAGGGCTGTTCTGAGGGTTGAACAAACTAAAGCACACAAAGCACTGAACAAGTGCCTAGAACAGGGTAAGTATTCAATAAATGCTAGCAATAATTAATAGTAGTCATCTTAAAGATCTACTACTAATTCCCTTTGCTCTCAAATTACAATCCCCCTCCCTTGCATTTCTATAGTATTGTATATTTGTACTACTATTTTTGTAGTCTTTCTATATTGTCCCAATATTTTTATAATGAGCATATATTATTTTGATAGACAATAAAGCTATCTCATCCCGAGAAAAACAGATGAGGTGCACCTTAATTACTGCCACGTTCGCTAAAAGCTAAGGATTTTACACGAAGGGACTATGAAAGACATCTATCTTGTTCATCATTACATCCCTGAAACACAAAAATATTTGTTGAATAAATAAATACACAAATGATTTTAATTCCAGATAGAGAATTAGTGGAGACCATATTTATTTGAATTATTTATAGGCTGCAGAGTTCTCAGAAGTAGGTACTTGATATTTGATGTAAATACAGTTAAATTATTTCAATCATAATGTTCACCTCCAAGAACCTACTATGACTATAAATAATACTTTTTTTTAAAGGAGTCCTTCCTCTTAGGTCTAAGATCTGCATGTTTCCTTCACAATTTTCTTGAGCCTCCTATCTATGGGCACATCCTATACTACCTTCTGTTCAATCTCTCCTTCAAAGCAAATCCATTCTCAAGATTTCAATTACCACTCTAAAAAAAACCTGATTATTTAAATTCTAATCTATGCACTATATCTACCTATATTTCCAACTGTATTTCCTGCATCTCAAATTTAACATGTTCAAAATTAAGAATTTTATTTTCCCTCACTTTGAGGACTAAGGTGCGCCTGATCTAAGCCATGGTATCATGCGAAAAGTGGACAATGAATAAGGAAGACCGAAGAAGAATTGATGCCTTTGAATTATGGTGTTGGTGGAGAATATTCACTATACCATGGACTGTCAGAAGAACAAGCAAATCTGTCTTGGAAAAAGTACAGCCAGAATACTCCTTACAAGCGAGGATAGCAAGACTTCATCTCATGTAATTTGGACATGTTATCAGGAGGGCCTAGTCCCTGGGGAAGGACATCATGCTCGGTAGAAGGTCAGCAAAAAAGAGGGAGTCCCTCAACAAGATGGAATGACACACAGGCTGCAACAATGGGCTCAAACACAGCAATGATTGTGAGGATAGTGCAGGACCAGGCAGTGTTTCCTTCACTTGCTATGAGTCGGAACCCACTACACTAGATGGCACCTAACAACAGTAACAACAATTCTCCCTCAACTATCCCCTCCCCTAAAAAAGCAGCTCTCCATCCTCACAGACCAAAGTTTTACAGGTTTTAGAGAAGAGGGACCACCTAGTCCAACAATATCACTTTACAGAGGAGAGAAGGATTCAGAAGAATTCAGTGACAGCCCAAGAAGCTAGTTACTGACAACATCAGAGCTACACTCTGAATCATCTGACTACCAAAACATTACTCCATGCTGGAATTCTGCCAAAAACTTCATTTCTGTCCACAGCAATTACATTCACTTTTTTGAAACCCAGGCTCAAAACATCAATCACCTAGATCCAAGAAATCAAGTCCTGTGGATTGGTCTCTTGACATTTCTCTCATTCTTTCCTTCTCCCCATTCAGAACGTACTCCACTTTCTTTCCTCTTGGCATTCGTCATCCAATGCCATCCTTCTCGAATCCTCTACCCTCACTAAATCTATCTCCACAAAGACTCTAAAACATGAATGTCTATTCCTGTCTTTTATATCTTTATCCATGATGCTTAAAAGAGATGGTTCCTGATGATTCAAACCCTATCCATCCTAAGAGTCCAGCTCAATTGCAGAACCAGCGTCTGTCTTTTCCTAATTCCTAATGCACCGCTCTATCATTCACTTTGATATTTGTTTGATTATTCAGAAACCTGCCATTTTCAACGGTAGGAAGAACCTGAGATATTATGTAAGTCCTCTTATAAGACCTGAGGAAACCGAGGTCCAAAAAGAATTGACTCCTATTGCCTGAGAAATTGATGACGGTGAAATAGAAGCCCAGTTCAACCGACTCTTATCCAAAGCTTTTAACAATCACCTCTGCACATATCCTGTCCTCCCGACATCCTCCAGTCGGTAATGCAAACAAAGGGTAGATGCCAAAGCCATGTGCAACTTTATTTAGAATGCCTAGCAGCGTCCCCCCTATTAATAAGCACGCAAGGGGGCCCCAGTAAATACTCCTCCAAACGAACTAAGAGTTGAACCCAGCAGGTGCATTAGAGAGGAAGGGATGGGTAATCAAGCTACCCACTCTCCATAAATCTGTTCTAGCTCCCCACTGCCATGGAGTTACTCCACAAGGTCCTTCCCAATTGGGGCCCAACATTAGCTCTCCGGTGCTGCCCAACTTTATGTTTCTCTGTATCTTTGCGCGCGTTGGTTCCGAAATCTGAAACCCTCTCTCCAAATTCCAAGACATCTCTCATGACCCCGCTCAAACGTCACTAGCTCAACCCTCCTCTTACAAGGGGTTTGATCGCCCTCCAAAACGGAACCTGTCCCACTGCGGGAATTTTACCTGCTGATATCCCCAGGAGCGCGGTGAGGCTTGGCCGAGCGGTCGTCTACCAAGAGATGCTCGAGGACTGGCTCACTGAAGGATACCCTGCCCGGAGCGCGCTCAGTCCATGGGCCGCCTCCCCGCCGACAGGGTGGGCAGGTAGCCGGAACGCTGAGAGAAGCCCAGTGAAGTCACCCTAGCCACAGAGGACCGTCGGATGCAGCGCCCGCCCATCACCAGCGACCAGGCGGAGCCGCCTACGCCGCACCTTACAGAGCCGCAGCGTAGGCAACCTCGCTTTACGGCACGCGCTGCAAAAGGGGCCGTCAAGTGCGGAGCCGTGGCTACAAGCCTGGTTACCGTCAGGTACGTTCCCACGGCCCAAATCTGAGCGTCAGGAGTCAGGGACCGGCCAGTTCCTCACCATCCTCTCTTTTGGAATACAGCCACTGAGCCAAACAAAGCCCCTTTCATCTCTGTTTCGGCAGCAACTACAGCAGCGCATGGATGCAACCTGAAATTTTAAGATAAACCTCTCGCCGAAGTGGACGGTGGAATGGAGAGGCACCAGCTGAGCTGTTTCCCAAAGCGTGTTTCCCAGATAAAATACAGGACATCAAATATGAATTTCAGATAACAAATAATTTTTTTAGTACCAGACCTAGGCAGAGAGGGATTCAGAGTAACTCCCTGAATTCTGGTTTGGGTACCATCGTTTGAGATGCAGCATAGAGTGGGACAGTTTTTGCTAAGGAAATAGCTGCATGCAGTATTGCTCATGAGGTTAGGTGCCTGCATGACACACCACAGCTCCAGCAGACAGTTAAGCTCCTGCTTAGGTCTGGAAATTACACACTTCTATAACTCTGGACCTGGTTCTTTTAACAGTATAATCCACAGGAATATTGTTAAGGATCATATATGAATTAATTTTGTGAATTTTTGAAAACACTAAGGCACTAAAATTACTGTAATGTTAAGTTCTTTCTATAGAAATTACTATTATCAGCCCATAATAAAAATAGAAAATACGCCTGTCATGGATTGAGCTATGCTCCTCCGCCCCAAATATGTGTATCAACTTGGGTTAGGCCATGATTCCCAGTATTGTATGGTTATCCCTATTTTGTGATTGTGATTTTATGTTGAGAGGATTAGGGTAGGATTGTAACACCACCCTTACTCAGGTCACCTCCTGATCCAAGGTAAAGGGAGTTTCCCTGGGATGTGGGCTGTACCACATTGTATCTCTCAAGAGATGAAAGGGAAAGAAGCAGAGAGTTGGGGACCTCACACCACCAAGAAAGCAGCACCAGGAGCAGAGCGTGTCCTTTGGACCCAGGGTCCCTGCGCCTGAGAAGCTCTTCAACCAGGGGAAGACTGAAGACAAGGACCTTTCTCCAGAGCCATTCCCTGGAGCTGACACCCTGAATTTGGACTTGTAACCTACTAGACTTTGAGAGAATAAATTTCTTTGTTAAAGCCATACACTTGCAGTATTTGTTGTAACAGTACTAGTTAACTAAGTCAACGCCCTTACATAATTTTTTTATACCTTAACAAATTCTATCAATACAAAAAGGAAAAGTATTTTTTAAAGTCTTTTTCTCACTTCCCATAGATTATCACTTATCACCTTCCTGTTTTTCCTTCCAGAAATTTTCTGTGTACTTATAAGCTTATTCTGTAGAAGTCCTCTTATCTGATGTATTCAGAAACAGGTTACTCAAAAAGATGGTAACACCAGAAAACAAGGAAGTTTTCAAATAATGGGGTCATTGGACACAGGTGCTAACTTGAAGGATCTAAGATGCAAAAATTTGAGCATCAAAACAAATTACTGCTAGTAATTGAAACACATCAAATATATAGAAATTCTTGAGTTCAGAATGATCCCTTAAATAAGCTCACTGGTTATGACTGAAGGCTGCCAGTGCAACAACTCATTCCAAAATGTAATAAAGGAAGAAAACATCAAGCATTTATCCTGACTTTCCTGTATGAGTTTATTTCAGGGTGGCAAAAATGCCAATGAGAATTCCAGCTAATAAATGCAGGAAGAATGATAGATCAATCCCATTTTGCAACTGCTACTGAAATAACAGAAAGGGCAGCAATTATCAATAGATTGTAAAATCAAGGTGAAACGCTGATAGGGAAATTTATAATGAAGAAATTGGGCTGGTACCAACTGGACTCACTGATCAACTTTACTATCATTAAGTCTGGGACAACCCACACATTATGTATTTTCTGATGTGATGCAATATACAGTACACCACCTGTGAAGGATTTGTGCCTAAAAAATTGAACCAAATTGACCAAAATTCTAAATCTAATTATACAAGGTATAGAAAAGCCTGGTAGCGTAGCGGTTAAGTGCCACGGCTGCTAACCAAGAGGTTGGCAGTTCAAATCCGCCAGGCACTCCTTGGAAACTCTATGGGGCTGTTTTACTCTGTCCTATCTGGTCGCTATGAGTCGGAATCAACTCAACGGCAGTGGATTTTTTAAAGCAAGTTAAAAGACACCATGAGGGAAAAAACAGCTAAATTCAGAATGTGGGATATTCTACAAATTATCTACTTTCTCTAAAAAAATCAATGACTTTAAGAAAGGGGGGAGGCTACTGTAAGAGACTGAAGAGACATAACCAAATGCAACGTGTGGACTTTATCTGGATGCTGCTTTGAACCACCAATGATAAAAACACACTTTTGAGTCAATCATAAAAGGACAAATACTGTATGAGACCACTGTTACAAAAACTCATGAAAAGGTTTACACACAGAAACAATCTTTGGTGGTTACGGAGAGGGGAGAGGAGGGGAAGGAAAAACACTAACTAGACAACAGATAAATGGTAACTTTGGTGAAGGGTAAGACATTACACAATAATGGGGAAGTCAGCACAACTTGACCAAGGCAAGGTCATGGACACATCCAAACTCCCTGAGGGACCTAATTACTGGGCTGAGGGTTGGGGACTACGGTCTCAGGGGACATCTAGCTCAACTGGCATAACATAGTTTACAAAGAAAATATTCTACATTCTTTGGTGAGTAGCATCTAGGGTCTTAAAAGCTTGTGAGTGGCCATCTAAGATACTTCACTGGTCCCAACCCATCTGGAGCAAGGGAGAATGAAGAAAACCAAAGATATAAAGGAAAGATTAGTCCAAAAGACTAATGGACCACAACTACCACCAGACTGAGTCCAGTACAACTAGATGGTGCCTGGCTACCACCACTGGCTGCTCTGACAGGGATCACAATAAAGGGTCCCAGACAGAGCTGGAAAAAAATGTAGAACGAAATTCTAACTCACAAAAAAAGGCCAGACTTACTGGTCTGACAGAGACTGGAGAAACCCCACAAGTATGGCCCCTGGACACCCTTTTAACTCAGTACTGAAGTCACTACTGAGGTTAACTCCTCAGCCAAATATTAGACAGGCACATAAAACAAGACTAAATGGGCACACCAGCCCAGGGGCAAGGAGGAGATGGCAGGAGGGGAGAGGAAAGCTGGTAATGGGGAACCCAAGGTCGAGAAGGGGGGAGTGCTGAAAGTCGTGGGGTTGGCAACCAATGTCACAAAACAATACATATATTGTTTAATGAGAAGTCAATTTGCTCTGTAAACCTTCATCTAAAGCACAATCTAAAAAAAGACATTTTTGAGACTACTGAAAATTTAATATGCAGTGAGCATAGATATTAAGGAATTACTGTTAATTTTTGCAAAAAATGTTAACAGAATGCGGCTGTGTTTAAATAAAGTCATCAGTGATGCGTACTGCAGTACTTATGGTTGAAATGAAAAAAAAATTATTGTTGTGTGCCATCAAGTTGATGTCAAAAACATGAGAAAATGTTAACAATTGATAAATCTAGCCGATAAGCGTATGGGTATGTTATTAATAGCCTGTTTTTCTGTATGTCTGAAAATTGTCATGATAAAAAGTAATGAGAAAATGAACAAATATTAGGTTCTCAGAAGTAAATACTTTTCAAACGCATATATCTAAAACACACACAGTTAAAGCAGAGGATACATGGGCCAATCTTTTTATTTCAGGCAAGGTTTTTTTAAAGTACAGGTCAACTGGAGTTCTCACTGTTTTATTACATAAATCACAATGCATCATCTATTTAAAAAAATGATAAATGGAGAAAATATTTTTAAGGATTTCATTTTACTTGGATCCACAACCAACACCCATGGAAGCAACAGTCAAGAAATCAAAAAACATTGCATTAGGCAATCTGCTGCAAAAGACCTCTTTAAAGCGTGGAAAAGTGAAGATGTCACCTTGAAGACTAAGGTGCACTTGACCCAAGCCATGGAGTTTTCAATCGCCTCATATGCACACGAAAGCTGACAATGAATAAGGAAGACCGAAGAACTGACGACTTTGTGGTGTTAGAGAATATTGAATATACCACGGACTGCCAAAAGAACAAATCTGTCTTGGAAGAAGTACAACCAGAATGTTGCTTAGAGGAGTGGTGAGGCTACATCTCACAGACTTTGGATATGTTATCAGGAGGGATCAGCCCCTGGAGAAGGACAGCATGCTTGATAAAGTAGAGGGTCAGCTAAAAATAGGAAGACCCTCAACGAGATGGACCGATCCAGTGGCTGCAACAATGGGCTCAAGCGTAACAACGAATGCGAGGATGGCACAGGACTGGGAAGTATTTCATTCTGTTGTACACAGGGTCACTATGAGTCAGAACCGGCCCGACGGCACCTAACAACATAATTCCTAGTTTCTGTTGCTTTAAGGTGGATCAGGAACTTAAAGATACAAATGAAAGAACCTGAATTCAGAGTCCCAGAATTTTATTTTTTGCAAGCACCCCCAATGATTTACAGCTATCTTAGCCACAATTTGTCAGCAACTTTTTTTAGCTGTTCATCTCTGAAGTTTTCCCCACTTTCCTATTTCATTGGTTTAAAAATATTTAACTTACAAAAGTACAATGACTGTCACTGGCATAAACAGGTTTGAGCACAAACACTGACTCCAGATAAACATAAAAGCCAACTGGTGAAAGCAGTACTTCTGCACAATACCACAAGGTAGCCCAGCGCTGAGTCTTCAGCACGTTGTAAGCATCAGTCAGTGTGCTTTAATCTGGCTAGTCAAAGCCAGAGAAGAATGGGGATGAGAACAGGGGCTCCTGTTGCCCAAGTCTAAGTGTACGTCCACACCCACAGTATTATACTATACATATTAAGATGACTTGCTTTTTCCATTTTGTATCACGAACACTGTTCCATTTAATAGCTCTTCCTTTAACAGCTATGTAGTGTTACATGGAAGCACCATAAACTCATCATTCCCTGCTAACACTGTTCAAAAAGGGCATAACCTACTAGTACAGCAATTTCTTTTGGGACCCTGGTGGCACACTGTTTAAGAGCTCAAGCTGCTAACCAAAAGGTCAGCAGTTCAAATCCACCAGCCACTCCTTTGAAATCTATGGGGCAGTTCTCTGTCCTACAGGGTTGCTACGAGTTGGAATCAACTCGAGGCAACAGGTTTGATTTTGGTTTTCTGGTCCATGCAGTGTAATGGTAAAATTGGGGTAAGGAAAAAATTTACAGAAGAGTAGCAGAATGCACACAATCTCCTGAATTTTAGTCCCAGAGAGATTACAGCCAGGAACAGCAAGACTAGTACACCAAGGGCTCTGAGAAACCCAACTCCTATAATGATCTATTTATTTAAAACATTTATAAGTGGAAGACAGAACATATCTAGACAATACGTAACAATGGTAGCTTCTTGGCACAGCAAATTAGAAGAGAGAAGCCTTTACAAATCTGGCAGCCCATTCTTTTACTGAGTTAAGCCTGCTGTCAGTTCTTTGCCTAGAAACTATAAAAGGGGGGAAGAATTGACTCCAGGGTTATCCAGATTTTCTCAATGAAAAATTAGGTTGCTTGTATTTGCTATCATAAACAATGCTGTAGTAAGTATTGGCTTATTTCTAAGTATACATGTAAGAGAAGTACTTAGAAATGGAGATTATGTGTATTTAAAATCTTGACAGTGTTAAATTGTTCTCCAGAAATGTTGCACCCATTCACACTCCATTTCCTGTATGTGGATCCTGGTTTCTCAACATCTTTGTCACACTTGTCTCCTTATAGCTCAAGACTATCCAATCTCCATTCTTCTTTTGGTGAAAATGATCTTAGTTGCAAGAGCTCCAGTCTCATCTAGTCATTGACCGATAATTCTTTTTTCTCTTACACGGGTCTCAAGTTAGAGTACAAATTTAATTTAAAAGGGCTTGGGTCCCAATTCTGACTTTTAGCTGCCATCTACCAAAATGTAAGCCAAGGTATGACAAGCTCCAAAAACAGAAATTAAGTTCCTAATTTATATTATAGTTATTACAACATGTTTCCATCTATAGTTGCACTATCCAAAACAGTAGTTATTAGCAACATGTGGCTCTTTAAATTAATTAAAATTAAAAATTTATTTTCTTAGTCACACTAGCCATATTTAAAGTGTTCAATAGCTGTCCGTGGCTAATGGCTACTGTATTGGACATTGCAAATATAGAACCTTCTATCACTGCATTAAATTCTGTTGAAAAGCAGTATTTTAAAGCATAAGCTTTTTGGGCAAAGGAACTATGACTTCTTAATCTTCTCTTCCCCAACAGCACACTGTAGATATTCAATAAAAGAGCTGACAAATGCAAATACTAATGCAAAAGAAAGCAGGAAAAAAGTTTATTTTTTAGATGACACATTCCAGGTGCTTTTGTACAATTTAACTCAGCTGTATCTATACAGAGCATACAGTCATTTCAGCATACAAGTTATTCCACTTTGAATACCTCTATTTTAAGGTTAAAAAACCATTTTAAAGGCTTTGTCTTATTTCTAAGGAAAATGAGTCAATATGCTTATTATAACTATTTTTTTTTTGCAGTGCTGAGTACATCGTAAGTAGTTTATAAATTTTCTTCGTCAATAAATTAAAGGTAAAACCTGAGGAATTAAAAATTTTATTATCAGAACTGCATAGCAAAGCCATGTCCAAAAAATGAACCCCAAACCAATCCTGTTGCCATTCAGTTGATTCTGATTTCATAGTGGCTCTACAGGACAGAGCAGAACTGTCCCATAGGGTTTTCCAAGGAGCGCCTGGTGGATTCGAACTGCTAGACCTTTTGGTCAGCAGCCATGGCTCTTAACCATTATGCCACCAGGGTTTCTGTCCAAATAACAGACATACAAAATAATATGTAGATTAAGACAACCTGTAAAACGTTTATAAATCCAATTTTAAAGCAAAACAAGTATGTTAGGAGAGATACTAAATGATACCCAGGCTAACTAACAAGGTTTCATCTTATTTTGAAAAATGACAATGCAACGAAGTTGTCCAATGTTCAGTCGGCATACCTTAGCATCACTTATCCAATGACAACAAACTGCTGAGCCATTTGGTTGTTTGGAATTATTTAGGCCAAAGTCAGTCCTTGTATGCGGCACTGGGCAGTCCTAAATTCAAAGTGCAAACGCCTGGATGGAGACGTAGCTTAATTTAGTTGTTTATTTATGCTACTTTCCCACACTAACACACAATGCTATGGGAGTAATTTTATAGCTCTAACAACTCCTGTTACAGGGTAACGGGCTTGCTGAGAGAATACAAAAAGGCCACAGATCATGCACAAGCTAAATGAATGTTAGAGGACATTTTAATTGGCAATTTTCAATTCTGTTTATTTAAGCCTTTCATAATTTTTTTTCTTTTTAATCTTGTTTGAAATCACTGGTGATAACCACTTTTAAGTACATGCTTTATCAAAGTAAATGGCATGGAGAAGCACCCAAACACTTAAACTCCATTAGCTAAAAATAATACCTTACATGTACATAGCATTTTAGAGTTTTTGAAGCAATTCCGCACACTCCATTCTATTCTATTCCTCACAACAGCCCTGTGAGGTAGGCTAAACGAATTATAATTATCTTATAGGTAAGGCAGTGGAGGTAAAGAAAAAAAATGACTTATACAGAAGTCATAAATATAGTACATGGTAGAGCTAAGGTGATTAATTTTAAGTACTTTAAAAGAGATGAAGCAAAAATCTTTTTTATATCAAATCCAGAGATTTTAAAGACTAGTGGTTTTAATATAAATTGTTTCAAAAATTTAGCTCCTATATATCTTATTACATGAACTCATTATAAATTTGATTTTAAAGGTAAATTAGACTCATTGCTTTGGTACCTCAGAGATACTGGAAATGTGAAAAAAAAAATGCATTCTTTAAACCTTTGCTCTCTGAAAAGTTCTAATACTAATAAAGATGCCTTTACCAATCGCTTACAATTTGACTTATTTTAAAATTGGTGTAAACTTAATAAGCTCCAAGCCAAAACAAACACATTCACCTACCTTCTGCCTACATACTGAGAAATGCTCTACATGTCCATTCCCAAGGACCCACTTACATTGAACAGGTGCCATTAAGAAAACGTATCAGTTTAAACTAACTTAGCTTAAATCATTTTAATCAAAAGTTAGTATCTCATATTGATTCAGAAATAACAAATACTGCTTCAGTTTAATAATTGGGTAGTCTGGGGAGAAAAGTACTATGGCAATTTCTGGTATTTATTTATAAATCAGTATTAACTTGTACCTGGTATGCTCAACAGTCTCTTTTGGATGAAAAACAATATACACCAACTGTTACCCATTTAAACTCTAACTTACTCAAAATTCTTAGAGTATTTAGGTTAATCAAATATTCCAGGTAACGAAGTTATCATATGTGACATGTCAAGATCATAAATATTTTTAGAATGTGAATACTGTAAGATACACACAAAAGTAAAACTATTCTGAATATGAGGTAATCTTTCTGTGATAATTAAGAAAACATTCATGATTTCTTACAATGTTTCAGTGCCCATATTATGAAATGTCAATTTTGGTTAAACATAGCTGGAATAACTTATTGTTACCTGGATGCTTAGTAAACTTAGGTTGGCCATATACTTTCCTAAAAGAATACATCCACTATAAAAATAAAATCAAGGAAGAAACTTTTTCAAACCCAATTTTAGGTGACTGTATAAAGTGAACTACATTACATTCGGTTAGAATTTTTTTTTTTACAAACTATAACAAATTTACTTTTTTCATTTTCTGACTTACTAGCAAAACATCATTTTTAAGATGCAAACTTTGTTATACCACTCAACAGCAGCAAAACTATCCACACAATAAGTCAAACTTCACTAGTTTGGGAAATCTGAATACAAAGTACCATATTTTTACACAGATGATGCAAGTGTCATAAGCATGCTATGTGTGTGCACATCATTTACATGGGCGTGTTATTTGCAAAGATATGGTAATCAAATTTTGACTGCCACATCACTGACACTCAGATATTTGTTGTATGAATTACCCATGAATGAACACTGCTCTAACATTTTTTTCTTCAGAACTATTAAATATACTTGATGATCTTAAAACACAGTCCCTAATTTTTTTAAGTATAGCATCGCACATTTTAGAGTAATAAGTCTATACTCTCCTCTTCTAAAATCATTACTCTTTGAAATAAACATTTCCCATATATATCCTTTTCCAAAGTTTTCTCCCAATTGTGCCAAAAGAAACAATTAAAAATATATAAATAACTATAATTTTATGGGAAAAGTATATAGGGAAAAACTAATTATGCTAGGTAAGTCATGAAATAGAACATCAGCCGAATTAAAACATTTCATTACAAATATTTACTTTTATTATTTATACCACCAAGGATCAGCCTAAAAAAAAACAAATTATACATGATACCATTCATGCATTAATTTTATAAATAAGTAAATATAAGCAAACCAATATGTCTCTTTAGATGAAAACATGGGGAGAAATTACTGTTGGCAGAATAGAGTAAGCAGGGCAAGTCCCCACCATACAGCAGTTCATGTTTGTCAAAATGGTACAGATGCCATCAATTAAAACAATGTTCAGATAGATATGCCCCTAATACTCTGACTTTATTAACCTAACTCCTGGAGCATATGAAGAATCACTGTATGTTAACCCACCATATGCATTCAGTTATGAAATGCCTGGTGTACATGTGTACCAAGTTAAAGATATGGTGAGTCCAAAAAGTCCAAATGAATTATAAAAAATTCTTTTTCTAAAGTGCTTAAGGCAGCTCCTTCATTTCCTTATGCAGTTTACTAAAACTGGTTTGGGATGCAACTGTTAGAAGAAAAATGCAATACTAAATGCATGTTTTAATCAAACATGTCTTACACCTGTCATACACCCATTACAGTCAACCTCTCATGCATTTCCTTTATAGAAAGCAATCATGTTTGATCTGTCAAAACAAAGAGTAAATAAAGCAATAAAAAATACCTTAAAGGGTTAACTTTTTACAAAGTATTAAATTCAGCAAAAGGGCCCAAAACTTTTAAATTTAATTCAAATGTTAATGAAAATGTTATGTATTATGGTCAGGTTAATAGCAACCTTATTTGGAGACTATTTAAATAGGCACTACAATTGATTATTTTCCAGTTTAAAAATGAGGGTGGCAAACTTTTGCTAGTTTAACTTAAAAGCAAATAAACTTAAAACAAAACAAAAAAACCTCATACATTCTGTTCTTTAGAGACCTTTAAGGAGAAGCATCAAACAAAGGAGAAGCAGAGGAAGAGAAAAGCCTCAGATTCTTATTTTGAAGTAATAATATTATAATTTAATACCAAGGATCACATGCGATGAGAACGTGGAGTCTGGATTTACTAAATTTGTATTTATTACTACAAAACCTCTGAGAAACGAAACCTCCCTAGTGAGATTAATGTATTTTCCAAACGAATATTATACATACCCGTTGCTGTCGAGTTAATTCCGACTCATAGTGGACCCTACATTATGAATATTAGAAAAGCCCATGTGCAAGGTCTCAAACGATGGTATGAGCACAGGGAGAATCACATGCACTCCTCCAGCCCCTGATTAATATCTCCCCCAACCCCCTGCAATAGAAGGCCCTCACCAGTATAATACAGTGCTTTCTGGCTTAAGTATCAGTTGACACTGCATGGGGCATTGAGCAAGAGCATGCCTAGAGGAAGAAGGCACTGAATTAATCAGAAGATACATTTATAATATATAAGACATAATCATAAAAACTGTATACAAGAGCTTCTGGCTTTTTCTGTCATGTTTGCTAAAGTGAACTCTGTAGCTGTTCACATAAAGCAGCTCGACCACTACATTACCGTTTCAGGTTGAATTCTATTGAAAAGGGATTATAAATTCCTGCTTCTTTAAGTCCTGGAATAATCCCACTATAGGGAACAGAACATAAAAAAATTTCTTTCAAGGTTCTCTGAGGAATAAAAACTGAAATTATATTTGCGAATGAAAAGAATACCTATGGGCATATTTTAATTCTCTAAACTTCCTTACAGTCTTTAAAGTTACCAACATATCATCAGAAAACAGTGAAGATAAAAATTTCCTCTGGAAAAATTATACTCCAGTTCAAATGAAATTTCTCATTTAGATTTGTTTTACCAATAGAACACAACAGCCCATCAGTAAGCAGTAAACCTGAAGAGAGAAGAAGCTATCACTATTCCCCACATGTCTGTCTGTGAAAGCAACTCAAATGCAGGCAGCAACAGTCACTTACTGGAGAAGGCTGTCATAGCACAAGACATTTGAAATGAGAATCAAAGAAAGTCAAGGAGGAAAATTAAGTCTAAAAAATTAAGGAAAATAAAAATTCAGATATCTTAAAAATGCTCAAGGAATTCTTAAATACTGTAATCACAACTTTCTGTTTGGTTTAAAGGACTTGGGCTACAAGTTTTAATTCACTTTTTAAGAATAGATACGTTCTGGTCAATAACTACAGGTTTTACTCCTAGTTATTTTACACATTTTCCCCTAGTTTATGAAAGATTATTCTGTGTTGATTGCTGGAAGAATCATACCCCTTTTCATAGCAAAAGAAGTGAGAGGAAAATAACCTCTGGATGGTCATGTTTGAAAACTTCATGTACTTTTTTTTTTTTCAAAACAATTTCATATCTTAAAAAAGCAGATACAAATTACTTCAGTACAGAATACTTTTAAGCATCTCCCTTTATAACCTGCCCTTCTAAGAAAAAAAGTGAACAGGGTAGGTTTTTCTACCCTCAATATAACTTTAATAAAATTTTACTCCTACTAAAAATGTTAAAAATCAGTATAACTATTAACAGTTCTTACCAAATTCAACTGGGAATTTTATCAAAGATGACTACTCAAAGTGGGATTAAACTTGGCAACAAAGTCAGAAAATTGAAAGCTTAAAAAAAAATCTTACCCATCATCCAAAGTGACTGAATGAAAAGAAGTCTAATTAAGCAGGGTAGCATATAAAGAATATCCCCTTGTCACCCTTTTAGTGCAACAGGTGCAGAACTGAAATTTGGGTGATCCTGGTAACACAGTGGTTAAGTACTCAGCTGCTAACCGAAAGGTTGGTGGTTTAAACCCACCAGCTGCTCCACAGAAGAAAGATGTGGCAGTCTGCTTCTCTTAAGATTACAGACTTGGAAACCCTGCAGGGCAGTTTGACTCTGTCCTGTAGGGTTGCATGAGTCAGAATCAACTCAACAGCAATGGGTTTACGCTATTACATCTAAAAACGCTCCCTATGTACTCTCTATTTTGATTTATAACCATAAGGGAAATATTACACAATTTTGGAAAAGAGAAAGTTATATACAATGTAGTCAACAAACAAAAGAGATAATCTGGCAAAACTCAACAAATTTATAAAAGGGGAAAAATAAACCATTATAAGAAAACCTTTCTAGCATCCCCAATCAATGATCTCAATTTCTAAAAGAACAGTATATTTTAAAGCTTCAATGTAAGAACTGAATAATAGGTAATTATTAGATTTAAAAAAAAAAAAGAAAAAGCACAGAGAAAAAAGGCAAGGTTTAAAAGCTTTCCACCCCAGGTTCTACAGTTGCCATCTGTAATTAGACATATTAGAAGAGCCCCCCCCCAAAAAAAAATCCAAGAAACACAAAAATAAGTTTCTATGTAAAAATTTAAACACTGCCTTTTTTCCCATTTATTCTTCAACATGTCAGTTTCTTGCTCGATATCTGCTTGTTTCTACGAAATTGCACGGTAAGTTTCTGCAAATGCTTCATACTAGACGCATAATGCTAATAGATTCCAGGCCTTAAAGCAGAAGGTAGCAAACCTGATTTGCACCACTCAGAAATTTCTGTGATTTGTAACTACACAGAAGAAGTCTCCCAATCAAAATGGGGGTAAATATTTTCTGAGTAGGCATTACTGAGTAACATTGTTCAGGCTGCTAGATGAACCAGTCATTCCATTTTCACTTTTCTGAAGTGTTCTAATAGCACTTGGAACCTGCATCCCAGTATTCAAAGAAAGTCCACCACACCAAACCTAAGAAAAGACAAAAACAAAGCTTCAGTCAGATTTCAAATCAAATTAGAACTTCAAGGATCCTTTAAATTTCCATTTAAAAGGCAAAATGTCACACTTATGAACATTAATAAGTTCCAAACTGATAACTTTCATATTTGAGCTGAGGGGAAGTGGAAAGGCTAACCCAGATTCTTGGAGAACCACAGAGGCCAGAGAAGTCTGTGGGAGCATTGCTCACTGGTGCTACACAAAAAAGAGGAAACTCAAAGCTGCAGAAATTTAGAGAATCCAATCTAGTCAAAAGATATCGGCTTATCATTACTGATCCCAATCTTCACAACCAAGAGAACAACTCAAAGAATCAACTTCTTTATCTCAATTACTGCTTCAGGTTTGATAAACAGGTAGCCTTTGAGGTTACATGAATCAAAGACCCCTCTGTAGACAGACATATTGCTGTTTCCTCCCTAACTTGATAACAATAAAAATTCTTTTATAATTCTTTAAGAAAGACTTCCAAGAAAAATGCAAATGGATATACTGATGAACTTGCCATGTTCTATTAATTATTATAAATGTGGATAAGTTTAAAAATAATAATACTGCTTTGCTTATAAATTTGGAACAGAGTCAAAAGCATTAGAATATGAAAAGGTAACACCAGCTGCCATGTACGTAGCAGGCACAACTTAAAGCAAGGGAGATTCTAGAAATGCTTTAGTATTCCCATCTTCAATTATACCCTTCAAGTGTTCAATATTTACTAAACAAGTAGAATACTGTAACAAAAATCTACAGACCTGTGGAATTTATAACTATATAATTAACATTCTAAATTATCAAAACAGGCTCAGTAACAACTTCTAAAATACATAAGCAATCCTCTGATTTTAAAACTACATTACTTTTTTTTTTGGAAATTAAGTGATTCAGAAAAGATTTACTCAAAATATCTAGCACAACAGTACAAAGGCAAATCAACAGAAAACAGTTTTTTCAATAAACGGTACTGGAAAAAATGGACATCCATATGCAAGAAAAATGAACTTCAAACCATACCTCATGTCATATACAAAAATTATCTCAAAAGGAATCACAGACCTAAATGTAAAACCTAAACTGGAAAACTTCTAGAAGAAAACATAGGAGAAAATCTCTGTGCTCTCAAGTTAGGAAAAGCATGATCCATGAGAGAGAGAAAAAAAAATTGATAAACTGGACTTTATCCAAATGAAAAAGTTTATCTCTCTGAAAGGCTATTCAGAAATGAAAAAGCAAGCCACAGACTAGGAGAAAATATTTGCAAAACAAGTATCTGATAAAGGACTCATAACTAAAATATACAAACCAACTTAAAATTCAATGACAAGAAAATACCGAGTAAAAAATAGGCAAAAAGATTTTAACAGTTTACAAAAAAAATCATACAATGGCAATAAGCTCACGAAAAAATGCTCAACATCATTAGTCATTAGAAAAATAAAAATGAAAACCACAACAAAATACTACCACACACAGCAACAAAATCTGATAATACCAAGTAATGGCAAGGATATGGTAAATTCTCATCAACTGCTGAGAGAAATGCAAAATCATACAGTCACTTCGGAAAACAGGTGGACAGTTTCTTATACACATTCACTTCACTACATGACCCAGCCAGCAATCCCACTCCTAGGCAGTTACCCAAGAGAAATGAAAACTTACGGCCAAACAAAAATCTGTATGTGAATGTTTACAGCAGCTTTATTAATAATCACCCAGAAACAGAAACAACCCAAATGTCCTTCAACTGGCGAGTGGGTGAGTACATACATATATGGAACACTGCTGCTGTGCACCACTGAGTCAATTCTGACTTATAGCAACCAGTATGGCAGAGTATAACTGCCCCATGCTTCCTTAGGCTGCAGTGTTCACAGGAGCAGATTTTCTCTCACAGAGCAGCTTGCCGATTCAAATCATTGACCTTTTGGTTAGCAGCTCAGTATGGAACACTACTCAGAAAGAAAAAGGAAGATACACACATGATATGGATGAATTTCAAACACATCATACTACAGAATATAATTTTTATGTATTAACATTTACTTCAACAAAATATACAGTCTATACACAGATTTGGGTTAAGATGGATTAGGGTAAAGGAGAGGTATATTTGTGGAGAAAAATAAGAGCCTCTATGTTCCTAAATATACAGTACAGATTATTCTCATTGAAGTTGTCAAACCAAACTAAATGTAAAGTAAGTACTAACCATAAAACCAGGAAGCACAGGCTGAGTAAATTTTGTCTTAAAGGAATACAACAATTGTTTTGAGTTTGCATCATAGAAAGAGAGTTGACCTAAAAAGAAGAAAAAAAAAGCCTAATTTATTATACAAAAAAAAATGACATTTAATGAAGATTAAGATATAATTCATGCAGAAAAGTAATAACTAATGCACATTTTGTCATTAATTTTTTGTTAAAAATTATAAGGACTGGACTTAATAATTCTCACTTGGAAATCAGTAATAAGCATGCTATGAGAAAAGGCTCAAATCCAATTCCATCTACCTGGTTTTTAAGACCCTCCATAATCTGGCATTATTCTACTTATTCAAGTATAAACTATTCTTTATCATTATTTAACAAATGGTTTCATTAGCTCAGTAAAAACCAAGACTATTCCTTTCTCCTTATTTTTACTATAACCACCCTCTTTACCCAAATCCTACCACCATTTAAAGTTTACTCTATTAAACCTTGCCTTCTAACCACTTGAGACCATATCCACTACTCCAGCCATTGAAATCATATTATAGCCATCACTGCTTAAGCCTTGTTAGTTTTTAAAATCCTCTGACAGTCTCTTTCAAAAGGATCATGCCACTAAAATAACTCTTTGATCTTCTAATTTTTCAACCTAAAAGCCTCCCTATACCTGCTCCCCCTTCTTAGAAGTCTTCAACCATGGCTATCCTCTTGGTTTGTACCCTAACCTTGAGGATATCTTCAGCCTATTCCTGTTTCTCCTATGCAAAATGTAGATGCTTTGTCCAGGCCCTCTTCTCTACGATGTTCCCTTATTAAATCAACTGCCACCAGATAAGCAGGAAGAGGAAAACTATTACTTATTATGCTTACTAATAAAGCACTGGGTGCTTCATATACATTACCTCAAAATAATAAGCAACTACATGTGGTCACGAAGCTAGTAAACAGCAGAGCAGGAATGCTTAATTATATTATTCTGTGCAATCCAGTAGCCACTCTGTGAGACTGTCTCAAATATTTAGCTTCAGCTCTACTTCCTTCTGAGTTCTAGACCTGAATTTCTAAATGCTTGACACACATGCCACACGGCTGTTGGACTGGCATCTCACTCTTCCCCAGGACTCTATATTCTCCAACCTGTCGATGACATCACCATCCTCTTGATCACACTGGCTGGAACCTTAGAGTTACCTTCGATTCTTCTTTGTCTCTTCTCCCAACCCATATTTAGTCACACAGTCCTATGAATTCTACTTTTATAGCACCAAATCCATTCTTCCTCTTGATTCCCACCGCTCAGGAGCTTTTACCACTCAACACTTACTGAGGGCTTACTATGTAACAAAAACTTGCCAGGCAGTGAGGATACAATAGCCTCCAATCTCTTCCACCTATAACCATTTACTTTCTGACTAATGTTTGTAAAATTAGATTCTCATCACATGTATAGTTTTCTAAAACCATCAGAAGCTCCCTCCCCACGACTAAGGAAAAAAGACCAGTCCATTATACTTGTTCAAGGCCCTCAGAATCTGATGCCAGATCCTTTTTACATAACTTCCTTCCCCTTCTTGTAACCTATGCTCTAGGTTAACTTCTCATGAACCTTTGAGGAATCACAAAGTATGCATGGGAAAGGAGAGAGAAGAAAGAAGATAAACAACTGGTGTCTTGATAATCAAAAAAGAAAAAAAAAGTACACTAATACATTTGCCATCTATCATGAGGAAAATTGTTTTTTAACTGATTCAAGGTAAATACATACAAAAGAATGCAGCAAAACTGACATGTCATCACCAAAAATAGATCAAACCAAAATTAAGTTTTCTTTTTCATTTGAGTAGGTAGGTTGGTAGTTCATGGAATTATCTGGCCATAATGTTATTTAAAAGGTAAATTTTGGTTCAGAAAATGGATTTGGATGTGGTTATAAGACAGTAACCTAGGTCACTGTTATTTTTACTATTTATTATTAGCCTTAAGAGTTAATGTGGTGAGAAGCATTTAGGGAACTACGTTCATTCTTTAGCGCAATACTATATCATCTTTAAAAACTGATGCATTAGAGAAAATATTTATCAAATAAGATTCAAAGAGCTCAAAGCTTAAAGAAATTCTGCAAAAGATAAATATCAACTTAATTTTTAGATAATTTTAAAACGAGGGGAAGCTTAGCTAAATTCACTAAAATGAAACTTATGAAAGACAAATGTAGTATTTCTTGAGTTTAAAAACAGCACAAATAACCCAACAATGCCTACTATAAGAGTAAAAAGAATTTGACAGAAGTCCACGAAAAAAAAGATCTGGTGGGTCAGGTAGCTACAAGCTCAAAATAGGTCCACAGTGCTATCAAATCATATTACTAAAAATAGCATTGCCAAATCACTATAGTCCTCTGCTGGGCAGAGGTTTTGTGCTCTACTCTAATAAGAATCAATCTTTAAGAAATAAACTGACGAAACAGTATACAACCATATGAGATTATAAGGGTTTGGAAAATCAAACTGTAAGAGAAACAACTTACGGAACAGAAAAAGCAATGTCAATAGTTTTTAAATAAATAAGGATATCCATGTGAATTTGGGTTGGGGAGCATAGGATCAGGAAGTGTAATTCTACGTTTCTTCAAGTGACAAAATTGAAGAGCAACAGGACCATAAGTTACAGGCAGACAAATTGAGTCAATTTAAGAAAAATCTTCTAATCAAAACCTGTCTAACAATGAAACAGGCTCCCTTCTAACACAAACTTCACATACAAGGAAAAAAAAAAATTCTTCAAGCAGGAGTGGTGACTACCTGCAGAGACAGCGAACTAAGGAATATAAACTGTGTGGCAGATGGACTAGGTAATTTCTAAGGTCTACTCCAACTTGAAAAATCTGATTAAACTACTTTTTACACATGATAAAACAAGGTAAGGAAGGGATTAAAATGGGCAAAAGAAAACAGTGCTAAAAATGAAAATTAGCCTTTCAGATTTACTTATTTTCTATCAGATTTACTTAGTGCTATAGATGATTCCTTTTGTAGAGCTCTAAGCCACCATCTCACACTCTTCCAGTCAATCCTACTGAAATTATGTTTGTGATCAAATCCTAGTTGGTCAAAACACTCTTACTACAGTACTAATGGAATCTCTGCATAACGGTTACCAATGAAAAGTGCTGAAACACAGGCAACTACGATTAAACATTTCTCTTAAGAGAAAATAAGTAAACTTACCTCCATCAAAATCACAAAATACGCCTATTTTCTCAGGAACAGTAACATCCAAGGCTTTGACTTTATTATTATGCTTTGCTGCAAATGTGTTTTGTAGCCAGTTATTGACATGGATACACCAACTAGTGTTTGTCTTTCCCAATTGGTCAAATTTCCCCAAAGTTTTGTATGCTACTCCCACACTGTAGGATTTACAGTCCTTCTGGGCCTTGACCTCCCAATAATGTTGTCCGTTTTCAATAGCAGTGTCTCCTACAAAAGACCAGAAAGGTAGATTTGACTATCTTTTCCAAAAAGCCAAACCAATTGCCATCAATTCAATTCCAACTCATAGTGACCCAATACGACACAGCAGAACTGCCCCCCATAGGGTTTCCAAGGCTGTAATCTTTATGGCAGTAGACTGCCACATCTTTCTCCCATGGAGTGGCTGGCAGGTTCAAACTGCTGACCTTTCAGTTAGCAGCCAAGTGCTTAACCACTGTGCTACCAGGGCTCCTTAAAACTCCTTACTAGTCACACAGATTTTTATCTATCACTTGTCCCACAAAACAGCATAAAAAGGTTGATTCAAGCACTCTTTCTGTAAGAATGAGCATATTAACACACAGAACTAAATGCAGAGTGCCTACTGTAACTTTAATATTTACTCCTTCTTCTGAATATAAAATGCTTCAGATTTTTTCTTCCTTACTATCCTCTCAAAGCTTACACATATATAGAGAGCACTGTGTAAAGCTACAAGATTTTTATAAGTAGCAATAATAAGACAACTTAAAACTCCCCAACGTTAAGTAGACTTCATCAGGGAAAAATGTCTGCAAAGATTCTTCCAATACACAGACAGGCCCTCCAGCTCTGGGTGAGTGGAAAGCCCAGCAGGGTGAGTGTGACATCTTTAGTCTGAGGTAATGAAGAACTATTACACTTTATCCTACCCAGCACTGTGTATGATTCCCCAGTAAAACGATCTCTGCTGCCTCTTACTGCTGGTGGTCTGGAGCCTACAGATGTCCGTTTGGGGGATGGCGTACCACTTCTATACAAACAGGAACAAAAAGAAAAACAAATATTCTGTGCTGTGTTTCAAATGCTAAAATTAAAAATTATGGTTTATAATATAATTATGTTTCAGAAATAGCATCATTTTATTTGATCTAAAGTATTATTAAAGACAGTTGTTGATTATAAACACTCAAAATTAAGAAACCATGAACACAAGGCAGGCTGAAAGCACCAATGTCATGCAGACTGAGCAAGGTTTATAGAAAGAACACAGAGTTAAAATAAAAAACAATGCCAAAATGAGACAAGATGTGGCTGAAGGAAAAAAAAAAAAAAAAGAACTCAAAAAAGATAAAATAAGTAAAGGCAAAAATGGGCTCCTTCTTATTATAACCACAGCTAAATAATCTTTTTGAAAATCAGTAGGCACTTTTGTTGTGGGTTTTTTCTTCTTGAAAAGAGAAATAGTAATTGTATAAATCCGTGCACAGGATAATGTCAAATATTATAAAGCATTTCTCCCACTATAATGGACAGGATTCAAGCTGACTCCCCTTATATCAAATTATATGACATGGTAAACTGAACAGTACTAGGCCTTTTACTAACTCTCAAAAACTCGAAATAGATCAAATCCCAAAGATGTTTATAAAGTAACATTTCAATTATACTGAATCATTCTATTTAAAAAATAAGAAAAAAAATTTAGTGACGATTATCATAAGATTACTACTTAGAGGGAATAGGATAAATCCCTATCTACATTGTCAACACTAATTAGAAATAAAAACACTTTTCCAGTAGAGCTGCGCTAGAATTTTTTTCCTTTGGAAAAGGTCAATTTAGTAAATTTAACAGCTATCAACTAATAAGAGAAATCCCTGACAAGGGGGAGGCTAATATATAGATATAATTGTAAAGCCATTTCACATGATTTCGTGTACTGCATTCTGCATTATTTTGATGTCTCATTCTCAAAAAGAAGATTCACTGGACAGTTTCAAAGAATTAAACAGTGAACTCAGGAACTTTCTATTTAGCCAGAATGACATTAAGTAGCTTAATTGTAAGTCTACAACCACAGCCTTCCTACAATTTAGTTTTTCCCACAGTTAAAAACATTAACTTTTAAAAATTTTCCAACATTAAAAATGCTAAGAGTAGCTCTATTTTCACACTCCTGTGGGGTCTGGCGGGGGGGGAGGGCAGTGTCTTGAAACTGGAGCTGTTCAAACCATGTTCCTGAACCCAGCGGAATCCACAGATGCCACAGAGACTGCAGGGCTCTGGGAGGAAGCGCCACTTTAACCAGCTGTATTTTTCTCTTTTTAGATTAGGCTTCTGGAAACATTTCATTTGAAGAAACCATTCTGTTGCTTTAAAAAAATGTGTGAAAATTGTTCTACATGCAACATTAGAAAGACATGCAAAGTAAGGGGCTTAAAGGAAAAATTGTTCTACCATGGTTTATAAATGACAACAAAGAAGCGTTTAGGTCTCCAGAACCCCCATGCAATGTAAGAACTCAATGTGATTTACAAAGTTACTCTCCAGAATGTCATCTGAAACTGATCATCTGAAATGTAAATACACTCTGCCCTAGAAACAATGGGTGGGCACTCAGGGTAGCTTGCGAAAGGCTACCTAGCTGAAAGAGTCACTGAAATATCATTGCACATTAATCTTCCTCCTTCCAAGTTAACTCAATTAATTGTAAATATTGGCAATTAATAGAAAAAATAAACATAGTTTTTAATTGATCCTGAATGTCAATGTGGAAATTGTTTTTATAACTAGAGACAGAAGATGGGGCACTAGCTCTTCATTATATTTAATTTCACTTCAAACCCCAAAGCTTTTTAATACTGCTGGTACTATCCTTACACTTAACAGTCATGACTACGATTGCTTGTTAGCTGACAGATGGGGCAAAGAAAGTAAAAAAGATTTTGTTGTAAGGCAAGAATCAGATGAAAGGAGACCAGAGGGTGGAGTAGACATGTGATTACGGGTGAGGAAGAATTAAAATAAGTCATGAAAGAAGAAGTCTAGTGGGGTAAACCAGTGGTCCTCAAAACCCAGCTGCACATCAGAATCACCTGAGGAACTTTAAAAAATACAAATTACCAGCCTCCACTCCAGACTACTGAATCAAACTATCAAAGGGTGGAGTTCAGAAATATTTATTACTTAAGAATCATAGGATTTTATACTCAGCTGGGATGGGGAGCCAGAGGTTAAAAAAAAAAAAAAAAAAAAAAACTCCCCTAACAAGGGGTGGGATCAAAAAGGTGATGCAAAAGACATTCTTATACAATCTGCCCCAAGGTACCCCCCATACTCAGTTGCTATGGCACATGAGGAACTTGGCTGTGGGGCAGCTGAGGGAAGGGAAACAACTCCTGGCAGGAGCCACATCTTCTCATCTCTGAATCCTCAGTACAGAGCAGGTGTGCAATATCCAACTAAACAAATGAGCCCAGCTAACTGGGTAAAGAGAGTAAGTGATGTTATTATCTAAGGACTACCTATACCTTCCTGAATCATACAGTCCTAAACTGGAGAAACATAAGCCTTTGGGATTTTATAATAAATTGGTTGTTGTCAATTGAGAAAGTTTAACAGAATCAATCAGGAAACTACTTCAGATACACTGAGATTTCAGCTCCTCAGACAGCAGGCCAGAAGGTCTGGTGGGATGAGACATGCATCCCCAGGTAATTCAGGGCAATTAGAACTAAGTAAGAGAAGTAAGCAAGTAAAAGAAAATCATGTGAATAAGCAGAAAACTTTCACTTAGCACTGCCTCGAAATAAGATAAGGTTTCTTGTGATAGCTAGAAAAAGAACTTTTTTTCAAAGAAAAAAACTATAACTTACCAGTAGTAAAGAAATAAAGGGAAAGCATGGGGAAAAGAAAAACAGACATAACTATTCAGAATGACAGTTCAGTTTCAGTAAAAAGTCAAACGAAGAGAACTCTTCCATTGTAGCATTCCAGCCTTCTGACCTTAAGCACATTTGTGCAAGTACAACAGCTTTTATTGTCTTATGCCACACATGTCCCTCCCTCTCCCCCCACTTCTTAAGGATACTTTGGTTACTTAACTGTCTGAATTAAGGCTTTTTTTCACCAGATCCCGGAATGATCTTTGCCACCCAATTCATCTCGTTCACTGTTACTAGAGAAACCTCTGATCCCCCTACTTCAAAATCATTAAGTACTTCCATACTGCCTACAGACTACCTAGTTTGGCATTTCAGGTTTTTTTTTTTGTAATTTGGTCCCAACCTGTCTTTCTAGTCTTCTCACCCCTACACAGCACTGTACAGCTAAAACACCAGTCAGTGTTCCTTAAATTCACTCAATGTGCCTTAGTGCCCTTCCTCTGGTTGCTCCCCGTCTCACTGCAAGTCCAAATGTCACACATTCTTCCACTTCCTGGAGAACCAGTTCAAATACCATTTCCTTAATGAAGGTCTTCCAGATCCTACCAGGCTAAACAACCCTTCTGAGGAGTCCAGCTCCAGGTTAAAATGTTACGCGTGATCTTTCAGAATCTACTACATGCAGTTACAGAGGCTTTACCTGGCTGCCTTCCCTACACTAGGCTTGGTGCACAGCCAGTGCACTGCAGTTTCTGGACAGAGTTGTAGTCAAGGACTCATCCCCCACTTTTTACCACAGCACCTCCTGCCCCAACAGGCTGGCCAAGCTCATAGGCAATCCTAGCCAAGGCACCACCGTCCAGAGGTCTCCTTGTGTGTGTATTTAGGGGGGAAGGAGATGGCTAAAGATACTTTTCTCCACTGTGACTCAGTACTTTTCCACTTATAGTCCTTCCCCTCTGCCCCCAAGCCCAAACCCTCAGGTCTATAAAATTGGCTGAGGCCTTTTGTCTGGGGCTCCCTCAGCAGGGAGATAATCCCCCATTTGTGCTGATCCACCCAGTGCCATTCTGTGAGAAAAAAATGGAACAATGGAGGAGCCGGCATTCTTTCCTTTGTAGCCTCTTGATTATACTTTCACCAACCAAACCAAATCCACTGCCATCAACCGTATAGGGTTTCCAAGGCTGTAAATCTTTACAGAAGCAGATGGCTGGTGGGTGAAGAACTGCCTACCTTTCAGTTAGCAACCCATCCCTTTAACCACTGCACCACCAGGGCTCCTTTACACTTTTGAAGTAAGTGAATAAAGGCTTGATTGCTACATTCAATTTGGCTTGTTGTCCTAATTGACCACCTCGACACCTGGCAGCTCTCACTCTCTTCCTCTGAACGCCTGTATTCACACTTACCGTTAGGCATAGTCTATACCTTGCATTATTGCTACTGGTTTATATATATATATATCATCTACATGAATTACAGCAAATGTTTTGAAGGCAGAGACAGTGTTTATCCCTATAACTCCCATAGCCTCTAGCATGACATCCTGCACTCAACAACTATTTATGGAAAGAATAAATATATATAACATTCTAGCAATGGCCTACATATAAAATATCCTTAAAAGGAAAGGAAGAATGAAATAATGTAGCCTGAATGCTAAATACAAACAGCCTTAAATCTCCAAGTGACCAAATCAAATCACACAGGCTCTAGTAAATCTAGCACCACTTTACAATTTAAAGTACATTAACTATACAATCATTTTCACTAATGAAGAGCAAATAAACGGAAGAGAGAGGAAAAGAAGATAAATTTGAGAAGAGAATACAATATATCTGGTTTCTGGTAAAGATGTGTGTGTGGTATCTTCAAATTAGCACATTATTACTTATGCAACTTGAAATGATTCATCTTTCCGGCACTGTTTTAATATAAGCATTGACTTTTTTTTTTTTTATCCTTGCTGCTTTTGAAACTGTAGGACTGTTGTAAAATACAGAACACTTCAAATCTGCCTAGTGTCAAATACAAATATAAGCAAAGCTATAATGTTAGATACACTGAGTACAGCACAACAAGAAAGGTGCCAGGTATGAGTAAATGCAGAAAATATCAGGTGTGGGAAAATAATTCAAGGAAGACTTTAAAGCAGAGCTTACTGTTTTGTTATCATATGCAATAAAATCCAAATAATATGCAGCACGCTATAATGCTATAAATTCAAAACATAAGCTACCAGTACAGACAGTCTACACAGAGCAATAGTTTAGCTTATAAGGGCTGCTGCAATGGCTTCTGCTTATTGATTTAAAAAAAATTAAAAGTTATTCAGCCAAGCTAGATACGCTAAGTCCTAGAACTAGACAGACATAGATCATCACCTTGTATGTTTCTTCAGTGAAGTAACATGGACACTGTCAGATAAAAACAGGCAACTGTTAAAAGACTGTTTTATAACAAATTTAACAGCTTATAGTAAAATTAGACCAAAAGCCTGCTGGGGAAACTTTTTCGATTCACTGTGTAACTCACAGTGACATTTACCTTGATTATATCATGTGAGCAAAAATTTCCTTCATTAAAAAAGAGGTTCTCATACCTTGGTACTAACTAAATGAGTCCTGACAATAACAAAAGGTCCTCAGGCCTGCCTCTTCTGTTCACAAGGGTGCTGATTAGGGCAAGACTCTGGGATTGGACACGTTAAAAGCTGTTATTCAGTGAAAACCTTCTGGTGACACAGGCTAAAATTCCGTAATTATACTAGAAACTTTTCTCTAAGCAGTTCAAGTTGTTACAGACAATGTTAAAGAAATGGGATACTGGAACAAAAATGTAAAAGTAAGAAGAGGATTAGGAAAGAAACTAAGAACAAAGTAACACAAATGACAAATTCAAGTACTGATAAACGGTACTGTATTTTTCACTTTGGTGCTTCTAACATATCATAACTCATCCTGGTGCACAGAAGAAGAATTTTATTGTAAGTTACTGTCAGTAAGACGAATGTACAAAGCATCTGTCCAAATAACGGCTTTAATGAACTAGCTTACCTGCCCTTGTTCTCTTTTCCTTTACTTTTAGTTTCTTGACCTTTTCCTCCAGTAGGATCCCACTCTACACAGGTATCTTCAACTTTCAGGTTCAAATGGGACGATGAGTTATCCAAATTGAAGTTAAGTGCTATCCAAGACAAGATTTCAAGTTTTTTTTTTTTTTTTAAAGTAGCATACCAAGAAAAAAAAAGGCATACCTCCACTTTCTGAAGCATAGCTTTCATCACTATATTATTTTCCTGCTCAATTGACTTAACATTGTATACAGAGAAAAAAGGTCAAATTCCTAATCCTAGCATTTAAGGCCTTGATGATAAGGGTGAAATTCACCATTGCTACCTTATTTCCCATTATTCTTCATTACATACCCTGTGCTCCAACCAAATACACTTTACTTGTATGCTCACTGTCGTTTCTGCTATTCCTCCTGTCAGAATCTCTATCACACAAAGTAGCCTCAATTTACTGTTAATTGAATTATCAGTTGATTACCAGGTGATTGCTAAGAATAAGAAGGGGAGGCGGGTAGAATTAAAAATGAGAATGTGATATGTTATAAAAAATTACAGAGCCTGGCACACACACATTTTCTCTGATGCTCTACTATTTAATAATTTCATACTTAAAGACTCATTAGTTTCAAGTTAAGGTAAGCAAGGAGAAACTAAGGCCAGTTAAGGTAAGCAAGGAGAAACTGAGGCCATGATCAAGGGAACTGACCCAGCTGATAATTTATGTGGCAATGGGCAGAGATGGGAAAAGGGCCACTTAAAAGGAAAAACAAAAACAAACCTGAAACAAAACTATGCTTTCCAGATGAGCTGGTATTTGGGAGGAACTACCTGAACTATTCAGTAATTTACTGAGAGCTGTTTAATTCAGAATATCAGCATAACCTTCTCCTTTTGGAAATTGATGCTAAAATCATTTAAATTTATTGATTCAAGGCTGAGCAATGCAGCTTCTCCTACTTTAAAAGGCAATTTCCCAGAACCTCTGTCTTAAGCAAGTTGTCACTAGTATGCAGTTATTCTGCTTCTGTTAGTTTTATTTCCCTCCAAATGTTCAAATTTCTGGTAATTACCCAAGGAAGGAATATTCTCTTACATACCACATTTCACTGAAGATACCAATTGATTTAGCTAAGGCTTCAGTATGTCTGTGAAGTACGTATCATCAAACAACAAAATAAGCATATAGAGAACCTAATGTTTGCCTAATGAGTTGAGAATCTTTTTATCCTCTATTGTTCTGTAAAGAGCACTTTAATTTCAACTATGCATCTGATGACCTATTGTTCATTGTCTTTATTTATAAAAACAACATTCTAAATACAAATTTACTGACCACAATAGTTTCTAGTAAATGTCTTACTCTGCAAGTTAATAGCTTTCAAAATCTGCATTGAAACAGAAATGAATTTACAGAAAGAAAGAATGCAGTTTTTCAGTAAAAATGGAAATAGAATTCCTTAGTAGGTAGGTTACTAAAAAGTTAAGATTCAATCTGTTTATGCAACGAAGCGGTTTAATCTAGCAGAAGGTACACTAAACTGCATTGAGACTCTGAACTGCCTTAAGAAAACAGGATTAATCTCTATATTAGCTATTAGGTAATTCATGTGAGGACATCCGCATATTTGAAGGAAAGAAATAAATGGATTAAACTGTAAGCTGCCATTAATTCTCAGCTGCCTCTTAAAATCCTAAAGCTGTTCCTAATGTTTGATATGCTGGAGAGAAAGGCCAACAGCAATCCTGGAGGTAAGGGTGGCAGGAAAAGGTACTATCCCCAAACCACCTGATGCCAGACCTATCAAATACCACAGCTCCCAAACGGAAAAATATGGGTTCAATCCCAGGGGTGCAATTTTTTTTTTTTTTTTTTGGGAGGGGGACACTAATTCTTTATGGGACCTCAGTTCAGTTACAGAGCCTCTCTAAGGAAACTGAGATAACACTGTATAGCAAAAGAAAAAGACCGACCTCAAAAGAGTAGGTCCCAAATGTTAGTCTGGGCTTTGGTATAAGTCCTGTTACATAGCCAGATATTAATTTCCATATCTTTAAGAGTCTGTGAAAATAAGGTGCTAAAAATCAGAGTACAGATATGTTTCATGTGTTTTTAACTTGTGCTGGCAGCTGCTTTCTTGGTACTGTAAAATTATGCCACAGCCCTTTTTCATTTGAGGTTAGAGAGTAATTTGTGATTTATAACATGATTTACCTTTACAGGGAAGTAAGGGATACTATGCCTTAAAATTTTTGGTCATAAGAACTTATATTTCTCTTAACACTTCAACAACATCAACGCCAGAAGAATGGTGTTACATACATTGGATGGACAAAAATTAACAATGTTTGCTATTTTCTATACCAAGGACCGTAAGTGGCAGGAAATGACTTTTGGTAGGCCTCAATTATTTAATCTTCCCCTCTCTTCCTTTCCCTCCAGTTCTTCAGTTATACACTTATTTCTGTCCACTGGTCGAAAAGGCTGCAGCAAATCGAATAAATTAATGTTTATTCAACTTGCCATTTTCTTGAACCTGAACTTTTCTTATGGCTCTCACTAATAGCCACTTCAATGATATAGAATAACCCTAGAAAATCTGTAACCCATAGCCACGTAAGAGACAAATTTTGTTCTGGGTCTCCCTGAAGGTCAGGTCCACCATTTAGTACACCTCAGTGTTGAGTTTCAGTCTAACTCCACCCTAGAGGGTTTACCCAACAGGGACAAACCTTAAAACGACTTAATCACCTTAGCCTCTCTCTACAAATCCCGAGACCAAGAGTTTGACTAGTAGGATTTAGACATTGCTAATGTCTAAATCCTACTAGTCAAACAGTCACTCTAGTTCCAAGTAAACTATAAGTTAGCTATCTATCTTCCTGGGCCTGTGGAATTCACATAAAAATGTATAATTTACCACACTGAGGTCCAAGTTTGGTCACTAAATATAAAGGGTAAAAGAAAAGGAACAGAAGAAATAGATACGATGCTTTTGAGGGGGGATAATAATAATAATAATGCAATTTTACCTTGACAAGAGCTACAAACCGTTCAAGTTATGCAGAAAATAGTATTTGCCTGTAAATATGACTGTGCTTTGAATGGTAAAAGCCTCTGAAGAAATCTCAGTAACATCTCCATTTGATAACAAGTAATACAAATTAACTGCATTTCTTGGTTGATTATGTTATACATAGTTCTCAAATAAAAACATTTCAAAATTCACATAAATTATGTCAAGTTAGTCTTTTTAGGCCTTAGTGATGTAAACATATTTTTCTGAGTTTGTCTAGTCAATACTTATGAGCCTCATATTTTGTTTTATTCTGCTATATTTTTATATCATCCTCCAAATTATACCAAATTTATGGCATGCAAGCCTATTCAAATGTTATATTAGCTAGAGGTCAGTGACACCCTCAAGGCCAAGCACCTACAACATCTGGAAGTAAACCAGTCAATTATCATCTCACAATTGAAAGAATCCCTAGTTTTATGGCCTTTGAATAAATACCCGAGAAATCTTCTGTGCTCAAATATGTTATTCTAGGGAGTTTTAACTAAATCCAAATTGATCTTAGAGACTAGAAGAACCCAGGTTTCAAGTCCACAAAAAAGCTGGCAGAGAACTTGGAAATGGACTCTTATTCACACTCTTCCCCAGCTAGTTCTAGGGATCCTGGAAAAGTCATTTAATATAGTTAAACTTTACTTTTGACTGCAAAATGGGTGTCAATAATGATCTCTCTAGATGGTTTCACTTATCAAATGAAGAATTATGAGAATGCTTTGTAAACATTAATAAACTATATAAATTTAATCACTGCAATAAGATTCAGGCAAACAGAAGGGAACCTGAAGTAAACTGAAGAGGTATTTCCCTGTTATTGATCCATAATCCATTCCTTGAGAAAACTCTAAGGAAATCTCAGTGATACTTACATACTTATACTATGATGAAATCCGTAAACTAAGCACCAGAGAACACATCATTATCACCTCAAGTCTATTTTACCCATCTGAATACAATCATAAAGGAAAACCTAATGGAAACCACTACCATAACTCGATTTTCCTGGTTTTATAATTCCTACTGTAGGAAGCTCTGAGGGAGTGGTGGTGGGGGAGAGGGGAGAAAGCAAACCATGAATGAAATGAATGTTTCTTGTCACAAAGTACCAAATAACATCAGATACTAAGTTGTTTTATGTTGTATAGTATTGATCTTACCTTTGGTCTCTAGAGTCACTGGATCAGAATACTCTCCAGCCACAGCCTTGTTACAAGCTCGAACTCTGAAATTCATATACTTTGCATCAAATTTTAAACCTGCAAAAATGATAATGGCTTTCAGTAAAGGAATCTATCCCAAAAGTATGAGTATGAACCTTTAAACAGATATTTTGTCCTCCTTCAGAGTATCGCCTTGTTCAGGAAGAGTAAGAAATACGTTTTATCTATATCTTCTTCAAAAGAAATAAATTATACATTTTATCAATGGTTGTTTATTTTTTTTAACCATGTGATAAAAGGATACCTTTCAAGCCTCATTAAAAGAAGTATTTCTTTCAAGAGAGCACAATTTAAAATAACATAGCCAACTTCTGCAAAGTTGACACCCCAAAAGATTTTTATGTTTATGAGACACCGTTTCATGTAAAAAATAAATTTAAAGAGGAAGTGAAGCATACAGATTAACGGCATAAACTCTGAGGTTAGTTAGCTCTAGATTAGAATCTCAGTCCAAAAGTTACCAGATACGGAACCTTCAGCAACTTGAATGATAAAACCAACCAACTGTTGTAAAGATTAAAAGAGATGCACTATGTGTTAACCCTCAGTACAGCTCCTGACAAATGGTAAGTGCTCAATGATGGTAACTACTAAGGTTAACTGTATATAACAAGCACTGAACAACTCAGGCAATACTTAGCCATTTCAAATATCCAAAGTTCTCTTTGGAGATATCATTTTAAAGGCTTTTCAAAAGACCAGCCTGCAAATTTCTAATACCAAGTCGCAGCTCTACTTTAGGTATTAACATGCAGGTAATACTAAAACAGTAAAAACAACCGTATTTACAATATCAATGAAATACGGGGTTTTGTGTACATACGGTAATTTTTTTATTCAGGCAGAAAACGAAGGAAAAATTAAATGTTACTCTGAAATACTGTTTCCAGAATATCCCTTCATATTTGTTTAACATATATTCTGTTTTGCCAGGTCCGCAAACGTCCTGAAGCAATTATAACAAAGATTTTCTTGGTATTTCCATGAAAATTCACTTTGATAATGAATATATAAAAAGTCAGCTCGGCTACAGAAATGTAGTAATAACTCCATCCTTACAGGTACTCAAAAATACTTTTCATAAGTGCATTTATTTTCTGAGAATGACATTCATAAAATGCAGCTGTTTTACCTGATAGTGTATATTCAGTACCCTTAATATTATCGATTATTTCCCAGCATCTCTCATCCTTTACACGTGGAAGTCCGTCAAAATTTGTTTTCCTATATTCCAGTGTAAAATGGTCAATCTTATTATCTTCTTCTGGCATTCTCCATGCTACTGTTACAGAGTTGTCAGCCACCAAACACTCTACTGGATCTATCTCTGGAGCTTTGGGAACTGGAAAAAACAAACAAAAAAACCTCACTTATTATAAAAAACCAAACCCAGTGCCGTCGAGTCGATTCTGACCCATAGCGACCCTATAGGACATAGTAGAACTGTCCCATAGAGTTTCCAAGGAGCGCCTGGCGGATTTGAACTGCCAACCTTTTGGTTAGCAGCATTTATTATAACACTAGTCAAATATTTATTCGTCAAACTATATCTTTTCATTTTGCTTCTGAACCATTACAGTGAACCAGGTTAAGGGAAGCGATATCCTAGTAAACGCAAAAAAATTATTTTTTAAAGCACCTGTAATTGTTAAACTATAAAAAATTCAGGTTTCTAAGTTTTTCATAGATTTATTAAAAGTTTACTAAAATCCTAGTTGACAAAAAACAAATTCCCACATACTAAGGATAAAAGAATCGAGAATGACTTATTTCTGAACACACTGCACTTTTACTTTGCTGTGTCAAACATTTATATGGTAGAGCATATAAATCAGTATTGATAAATTGTTTTAAATCAAATGATTAAAATAATTCAAACTTGCATTTTCATTATATTTTTAAAATCTGTCTTTAAAAGAACTGTAATTTCTCAGTACTAAACAAAAACGAACTTCACGTCCCCTAAAAAATACTTTGTTGTGATTGTTAATTGTTGTCAAGTTGGCTCCCATCTCATGGTGACCCTATGCATGATGAAATGAAACACTACCCAGTCCTACGCCATCCCCGCGCTTGGTTGCAGATCTGACGATTGTGACCAATACGGTTTTCTCTGATTTTCAGAAACAGACCACCAGGTCTTTCTTTCTAGTCTGTCTTACCTGGAAACTGCTGAAATCTGTTCAGCATTATACTGCTGAGTGCACAAGTGTACTATAACGTCTCTGTCTCCCTAACTACTAATGAACATAAGAGCCTCTAATGCACACAAAGTATGTGCCTTAAGGGAATATGACCCACCCTGAAGAAACTCAGAACTCTATTAAACTATCTTAGTGGGGTAAAAGGGAAAGGAATGCTCCTAATGCCAGTAAATCTAGACTAGGCATCGGGAGATGGTCACCTGCCCTAAACAAGGGCAACAAATAACGTCCATTACCCACAGTGGACCTCCTACTTTTATTACCCTCTTTTACCTTTTATTACCCCTTCCCCCTACTGAATCTCTCTACATGCTTTTCGGCAGGCAGACACGGCTGTCCTGTTAAGTGTATTAATCCTGGCAGAGAAGGGCTCTGGCATTCCTCTTCCATGGTGCAAAATGGGGCATACTTGGATGCGATCATAGTATCACACCCTGGGATGGAAACTAACATTGGAGACTCAAGGCTGATGAGAATGTTTGTGGTTCTACTTATCCCTGTCCTGTTTATTCTGTTAGGAATAAACGCCTGTTGACCATGCCATTAGAACAATATCTGGCCTATGCTCTGCTCCAAATGGTCTTCACTAAGAACTCGAGAATACAGCACACTGCACATAGCAGTGTGAAAGCTTCCGCTACAGACAGGTGGTGGCTGCATCTGAGGTGCACTGGCCAAGAATCAAACCCAGGTCTCCCATATGTAAGGTGAGAATTCTACCACAAAACTACCACTGCCCCTGTCTTAGGCCCCATCCTCCAGACTCTGGGTGTTGGCCATGCCCTCTGGATTCTGGATGGAGGCCCCTTGCCCCTGGGCTTCAGCTCCACCTTCCAGGCCCTCCCTCAAGGATGGCAACTCTGCTCCCTAGGCTTTAGGCAGCCTCATTCTCCTAGTCCATCTGAGTGGCAACCCCACCCCCTTGGCCCTGGCAAGCCCTGTTCCTCTGCCCCTTGAGCATGAGCCCCACTCCCTCAGCTCTGGGCGGCAGCCCCATCCCCCTGGAACACCTTAATGGCAGCCCCACACTCTGGAACCCAGTTGGCAAAGACCTGACTCTTTGAAACCTAGGAGGCTGTGGTCCCAAGCTCCAAGATCCAGGAGACTGTGGCCCCACCCTTTGAAATCAAGAAGGTCCTGCTTCCTGTGCTCCTTCTGCTGGTCTCTGAGCTGCTCCAGGGATGATTCTTTCCTTTTCTTGGAGGACAAGGGACATAGCTCCTCTGGCCCGTTTCCTGCCTGTAGAATTCCAAGAGGCAGACAGCATTCTTTCCTTTTGTTCTTTATCCCCTTCAGTCTAAACTGATGACTTTTCTGCTGTGGTAGTTAGTTAGATCTATGAGTTACAGGCTTAATTTCTTTAACAAAAGATTGTGTAGCAACATTCTTGGTGAACATTCTAGGACATGTGTCCTTAGTTTATACAACAGTATTTTCCAAAACATTAAGTTCTGTTTTCATTTTGTACACCTCATATTTAAGTCCATCTCTTTCCTCTCACATTTTACTATAAGTGGCAAGGAGAAACCACCTGGCCCCTTTAACATCTTGCTTAGAAATCTCATCAGCCAGATATCCAAGTCCATCATTTACAAGGTCTACCTTCTACCAAACATCTGAACATAATTCAAACAAGTTCTCTGCCACTGTATAAAAAGCATCACTCTTCCTCCGTTATCCAACCACATGCTCATCATTTTCTTTTAAAGCTTCACAAGAAGCACATTAATATTCACGTTTCTAGCTACATTCTGTTGCTACCACTGTATGTATTCTTTAAGATGACAGAAACTTTATAGCTCTCCTCACTTCCTTTTGAGCCCTCCCCAGAACTGCCTTTGATGTTCATAATTCTACCAACAGTCTCTTCAAGGTAATCTAGGCTTTTACTATTAGGCACCTTAAAGTTCTTCCAGCCTCCACCCATTACCCGATTCTAAAACCACTTCTACATTGTAGGTATTTGTTACCGCAATACCCCACTCTTCTAGTATTAAATTCGATCTTAGACTTAGTGCTGCTGTAACAGAAATACCATGAGTAGGTGGCTTTAACAAACAGGAATTTATTTTCTCACAATTTAGGAAGCTAAATTCGAGGTGGTGGCTCCAAGGGGAGGTTTTCTCTCTCTCTCAGCTCTGGAGGAAGGTCCTTGTTTCTTCTGAGTTTCTGCTCCTGGGCAATCTTCATGTGGCTTGGCATCTCTCACCTCCCCTCTCTGCTTCTTCTCTTGCTTGTTTAATCTCTTTTATATTGTGTGAAACTATGAGTCCAACAGGTACTGTCTTTAAACATTTTGTTGATAGAAAGAGAATTTAAAGGCTTTATTCCAGGTATGCAACACTGGTTCAACACTCGAAAATCCATTAATGTAACCCATCACATCAATAGGCTACCAAAAAAAAAAAAAATCATACGATGGTATCAATAGATGGAGAAAAATAATTTGGCAAACTCTAACACCCATTCATGATAAGTACTCTCAGCAAACTAGGAATAGAGGTAAACTTCCTCAACTTGATAAAGAATACCTACAAAAATTTACAGCTAACATCATATATAATGGTTAAGATCAGGAGGTCCCCTCACAGCATTCCTAGTCAATGCTGTATTGGTAGTCCTAGCTAAATGCAACAAAGCAAAAAAAGGAAATTAAAGGTATACAGATTAGGAAAGAAGAAATAAAAATGTTCTTTGTTCACAGATGACATGACTGTCTATATAAAAAACCTAACAGATCGACAAAAAAGACTGTCTTAGAATTAATAAGCCATTATGCTAAGGATGTGGGATACAAGGTTAATGTACAAAAGTCAATTGCTTTCCTATATACCAGCAACGAGCAACTAGAGTATGAAGTTAAAAATCCAACGCCATTATCCAGATACCATTTATAGTAGCACCAAATAAAAAGGAATACTTAGATATAAGCTTAAAATATGTACAAGATCCATATTTAAAAAACTATAAAACTCTGATGAAAGAAATCAATAAAGATCTAAATAAATGGAGTGATATTCCATTCTCATGAACAAGAAAACCCAATATTGTTAAGAAGTCAGTTCTTCCCAGCATGATTTATAGATTCAACACAATGCCTGTTAAAATCCCAGCAAGTTATTTTGTGGATACTAACAACCTGATTCTAAGGTTTAAATATAAAGGCAAAAGACTCAGAATAGCCAATACGACACCAAAGAAGTACAAAATCGAAGGACTGATGCTACTTGACTTGAAGAATTACTATAAAGTTACAATAATCAAGAATCATGGAACTTCTCATCTATTAGAATAAAAACCAAATTAAAATCTTAAAACAGAGTTTACAATGGTATAAATAACCAAACCAAACCCACTGCCGTCGAGTTGATGCCGACTCACAGCGACTCTATAGGACAGAGTAGAACTGCCCCATAGAGTTTCCAAGGAGCACCTGGCCGATTCGAACTGCTGACCTCTTGGTTAGCAGCTGTAACACTTAACCACTATGCCACTAGGGTTTCCATGGTATAAATATATAGGTATTAAAACATTTTCAGGAAAATATAAACTGGTGAAATCTCTCTGACAATTTAATTATCTATCCAAATTTAAAATGAACATACACTTCCACTTCCACAAAATGTCCTCGAGGCACAGTGACACATCTCTGTAAACACACTAAGCATTTTGTTCATTACTACATTGTCTCTAAAGACTATAAATCTCAATACTTTTCAAGAAAAAATAATTACTACCTTCAGCCATGGGAAAAAAAAGGAATAGAGCTATAGTGATATGGAATAAACTTCTACATACTTTTAAGTGACAAAACAAAATTACACAACAGTGTATATACATACATATATGGAGCTCTGCTGGCACAGTGGTTAAGCGTCCGGCTGCTAACCAAAAGGTCAGCAGTTCGAATCCACCAGTCACTCCTTGGAAACCCTATGGCACAGTTCTACTCTGTCCTATAGAGTCACTATGAGTCAGAACTGGCTCTATGGCAATGGGTTTATATATATTTTTATATTTATAAACTCTATTTAAAAAGAAGCTGTATATTAGGTTTAACAAGATGAAACCACCATTTTTGAGGGCCAATATTGTCAAATATTACATAGGTATGATTCTGTCTATACAATTATATGTTTCTATAGACTTTCTGGAAAGATAAGCACAGGATAATATCACTGGTAGCTTACAGGGAGCACTGGAGTCTGAGATGAGAGAGTTATTTTTTATTTTATATCCTTTTGTACTATTTTAACTTTTTTTTTTTTTGTAACCACATACATATGTTCTTTTTTCTATTAAAAATAGTTTAAAAAAATAAACACTAAAGTAGCCTTAATATGGGAACAGATAAGAAGCAAAGGGCAACTTCCCTCTCTAGGTTGTTACAAATTTTTCTCTGCTCATCCACTGAGATGAAAACTCTATTAAGAATGTTCTATATCTGATATGAGCCCTGCTGGTGCAGTGGTTAAGCACCCAGCTGCTAACCCAAAGGTGGGCAGTTTGAATCCACTAGTGGATCTGCAGGAGAAAGATGTGGCAGCTTCCGTAAAGATTCCAAACCAAACCAAACCAAACCCGCTGCCATTGAGTCAATTCCGACTCATAGTAACCCTACAGGATTTCCAAGGCTGTAAATCTTTACATAAAGATTATAGTCTTGAAACCCTATGAGGCAGTTCTACCCTTATTATGGAAGGAGCCCTAATGGTGCAATGGTTAAGCGCTTGGCTGCTAACCAAAAGGTTGGCAGTTCAGACCCACCAGCCACTCCATGGGAGAAAGATGTGGCAGTCTGCTTCTGTAACGATTACAGCCTTGGGATCTACACATACAATGTAACCCTGATCCAAATTCCAATGACATTTAACGAGATGAAGAAACAAATCACCAACTTCATATGGAAAGGGAAGAGGCCCCAGGTAAGTAAAGTATTACTAAAGAAGACAAACAAAGGGGGAGGCCTTACATTATCTGATTTTAGAACCTATTATACCACCACAGTAGTCAGAACAGCCTGGTACTAGTACGACAAGTTACATAGACAAATAGAACAGAATTGAGAATCCACACATAAATTCATTCATCCACGTATGGGCAGCTGATATTTGACAAAGGCCCAAAGCCAGTTAAATGGGAAAAAGACAGTCTTTTTAATAAATAGTACTGGCATAACTGGATATCCATCTGCAAAAAAATGAAACAAGACCCATATCTCACACCATGCACAAAAGCTAACTCAAGATGGATCAAAGACCGAAATATAAAATCGAAAATGATAAAGATCATGGAAGAAAAAACAGGGACAATGCTAGGAGCCCTAATACATGGCATAAAATAGAATACAAACCATAACTAACAATGCACAAACACCAGAGGAGAAACTAGATTACCGGGAGCTCCTAAAACTCAAACACTTACGCCAATCAAAAGACTTTACCAAAAGAGTAAAAACACAACCTACAGACTGGGAAAAAAATTTTGGCTATGACATATCTGATAAGGGTCTAATCTCTAAAATCTACAGGATACTGCAACATCTCAACAACAAAAAGACAAACCACCCAATTAAAGAAAGGGCAAAGGATATGAACAGACACTTCAACAAAGAAGACACTCAGGTGGATAACAGATACATGAGGAAATGCTCAAGATCATTAGCCATTAGACAAATGCAAATCAAAACTACAATGAGATACCATCTCACTCCAACAAAGATGGCACTAATCCAAAACTACAAAATAACAAATGTTGGAGAGGTTGCAGAGAGACTAGAACACTTATGCACTGTTGGTGGGAATGTAAAATGGTACAACCGCTTTGGAAATCAATTTGATGCTTCCTTAAAAAGCTAGAAATAGAAGTACCATACTATACAGCAATCTCACTCCTTGGAATATATCCTACAGAAATAAGAACTGTCACATGAATATATATATTCACACCCATGTTCATTGCAGCACTACTCACAGTAGCAAAAATGGAAACAACCTAGGTGCTCATCAACAAACAAATGGATAAACAAATTATGGTACATACACACAATGGAATACTACGCAACAATAAAGAACAATGATGAATTTGCAAAAACTCTCACAACATGGATGAATTTGGAGGGCATTGTGCTGAGTGCAATCAGTCAGTGGCAAAAGGACAAATATTGTATGAGGCCATTATTATAAGAGCTCAAGAAAAGGTTCAAACAGACAAGAAAACATTCTTTGATGGTTATGAGGGTAGGGAGGGAGGGAGAGGGGAATTCATTAACTAGATAGTAGACAAGAATTATCTTAGGTGAAAGGAAGGACAACAAACAATATAGGGAAGTCAGCACAACTGGATTAAACCAAAAGCTAAGAAGTTTCCTGAACATAACCAAGTACTTCAAGGGACAGAGTAGCTGGGTCTGGTTTCTGGAGACCATGGTTTCAGGGGATATCCAAGTCAACTGGAATAACAAAGTTTATTAAGAAAATGTTCTGCATCCCACTTTGGTGAGTGGCATCTGGGGTCTTAAAAACTTGGGAACAGCCATCTAAGATGCATCCTATTTGTCCCAGCCCACCTGGAGCAAAGGATAACAAAGAATACCAATGACACAAGGAAAATATTAGTCCAAGAGACAAAAGGACAAAATAAACCAGAAACCCCATCAGGCTGAGAACAGAAGAACTAGATGGTGTCCGGCTACCATCAATGACCACACTGACAGAGAAAACAACAGAGAGTCCCTGACAGAGCAGGAGAAAAGTGTAGAACAGAACTCAAATTTATGTAAAAAGACCAAGCTTAATGGTCTGACTGAGGCTGGAGGAAACTCCGAAGCCATGGGCCCTGGCCACTCTGTTAACCTAGAACTAAACCATTCCTGAAGCTCACTCTTCAGAAAAAGATCAGACTGGACTATAGAACACAAAATAATACCCATGAAGGTTGTACTTCTTAGTTCAAACAGATACACGAGACCAAATGGGAGGCTCCTGTCCGGAGGCAGGATGAGAAGGCAGGAAGGGACAGGAGCTGGTTGAAAGACATGGGAAACTTGGCGTGGGGAAGAGGAGTGTGCTGTCACATTATAGGGACTTTAACTAATGTCACATAACAATACATAAATTTTTATATGAGAAATGAACTTGAGCTGTAAACTTGCAACTAAAGCACAATTAAAAAAAAAAAAAAAGATTACAGCCTTGGAAATCTATGGAGGCAGTTCTACCCTGTCCTACAAGGGTCTCTATGAGTTGGAATCGACTCAACAGCAACAGGTTTGGTTTGGTTTTACATCTGATAGCTATATAAAACCCAAAAACCCAATCCTGTTGCTGTTGAATTGATTCTGAGTCATAATGACCCTACAGGACACGGTAAAACTGCCCCACAGGGTTTCCAAGGAGCAGTTGGTGGATTCGAACTGCTGACCTTTTAGTCAGTAGCCAAGGTCTTAACCACTGTGCCACCAGGGCTCCGATGGATATATAAAGGAGGGTGAAACTTTGAGGTTTTAGGGTCATAGTGATGATAAAGACAGACATAAAATCAATATGACTCCTAAAAGTATTTTCTCTTCCTTTCTATAAAGGTTTTAGAAGTTGTTCTTAAGAGACTCCTATTTCAAGATACATTTCCTAGCCTGAGATTTAGGTCCATATCCCCCATAAGTAAACAACTGGATGTTCTTTTTAAAAATAAAAGCTCAGTTCACTGGTAATCAGTGGAATTTTGGTACTACAAACTTCAAATTTTCAAAACTAAAGCAAAATCCAGTCTTTTGCCAATGGAATTCCAAGTGTCAGATTGAGATGATCCAACTCATTTTTAAACTATTTGACAGTCTAAATAAACCCATGAAAAATATTATTTTCCCTTTCATAGCAGTTTCACTCTTAAATAGAGCACTGTGGATGACAATATGAAAACCAAAAACCGGTTGCCGTTGAGTCAATTCTGACTCAAAGTGATGCCACGTGTTTCAGAGTAGAACTGTGCCCTATAGAGTTTTCAATGGTTGTGATCTTTTGGAAGTAGACTGTCAGGACTTTCTTTCCAGGTACCTCTGGATAGATTCAAGCCACCAACTTTTCAGTTAGTAGCCAAGTGCTTAAGCATTTGTACCACCCAGGGACTCCGAAATGAAAATATAATTCTGAAGACCAATGTATAGGTAGATACCCACTGACAAGTATCAACAACTACAGTTTCTTTTCTCATCCTACTGTTATCTTTTCTTTCTATAAACTCCTCTAGAATTTCTGATCTACACCTCACAAGTTACTACTTTACTTGTGCTACCCTTACAGTTTCATGACTATTAACCTTGTGTTTCCAATCCTATTTTAAAGTTTCTGAGGGGAAAGAAACGGTTTCATATGGTCAACATTCCCTATTCACAAACAGCTAACCTTGGGGCGGGGTGCAGGGCAGGGGGGAGGACAGTTTCTAACAGAAGACCTATAAGCAAAATACTTCACTTCCAAGATATTCCGAGATCTCCCAAATTATCATGTCCAAAACAGTTTTAACTATCACATTAACAGCATTACTTTATGCTAAGTAAAAATAATACTAACCAAAAGGTCCTTAATTGGTTCTTAACTGGGCAATATTTTGAGATTCAATTTCAAATAGTTTGGCCATTGGAATATCCTCATACTAATACTCTAGGAAATTAACATTAACACATTATTACTGGAAATAAAAATTTCATCTGAGCCAATAAGAACCACACAATAATGACTGCAGCTAACACTCAACGAGTGTTAACTATGTGCCAGAACTATTTAAAGTGCTCTTTTTTTTTTTTTTTTAGTAGTACCAGTTCATATAATCCTGATAAAAACCCTAGAAGGATAACATTCACATTTTAAAGATGAAGAAAATGAGACACAGTTAAGTATTTCAGGCTATATTCCTTTTCTCTGCCTAACTAGCAATAAAATATACACTCAGTGGGATATTTAGAAAGGAATTTTTACCATCACTAAGTAATTCTATAAAACTAAAAACTAGTAAATTTCATTAGCTGAATGAAGAAAAGAAATTGTGCTATACTTTTTAAATATTTATATACCAACGTGTTCATTACGGGAAAATCTTGCAGGAAAAGAAATTTTTATACTAAACTTGACATGTAATACATGTATTTACCTGGCAAAAACTTCAAAGTCTGCAGCATCTGTCTTTCCCGAGAGAAATCCACCATTAAGTGAGTCATGTTGTCACTGACCTTTGGTTTCAAAGAAAGGCGAAAGGCTGATGCCATTGTGACTCTATGGCAAACATAAACATTTTTTAAAATAAAAGAAGAATCAAATCACTTTTTTCATTTATAAAATGAAAGATAGAAATTGATTCGCTTTAATGATTTCGGGAACTATAACTAGATAACAAAGTTAAACAGAAATTTGCTCTTAAGGGGTTTTAAAAAAATTAAATGAAAAGCTACAAAACATCTCTTAATTTAAAGATATATTGAAGACTTTTAGCAATTTTTATCCTGCCAGTTCTATAAAATTGCATATATATGCAAATTAACAGACCGAACATTCATCTGAACCTCTGCACACTCAATCTCACTGACTTCCTGATGCCAGCCTCACTTCTTTTCATATGCCAAATAATGAATGGTACATACACCCTGGTTTAAACGTTCTAATAGTCATAGCTACCCTGCATACCCTCCAATACTGTGTAGCTTGCACCTGCCAAAGATAGACCATGGATGCGAAAGGAGAGAAGTAAATCACGACCAGTGAATACCAAACTAGTAGGTGTCACTCTGACAGCTACGTGGAAGGATACTATGAGAAACAGCCCTGTGAAACTATATGCCATGAAAATAATGGGGCTTCAATAAACCAATTATTAGATGAACATGGAGAGAAAAACAAAAAAGAAAAACGTCGTACCACACCTCACTTTACCGAAAGTATGGGGAAACTGGCCTGTCAATAAGAGCTGTCAATTAAAAGAACTCCTCATATTCTATTAATTTGCAATTTTATCTCAAATTTTAATTTTTCATTTTTCTAGTAAATTTCCAAAAACACCACAAAATAATTCCCCTTATTATCTTTGATCAAAGAATGATATAAAACTACTGTTCATGAATGTTGTCCTGCTTGTACACAATTTGGGAAAGGAAGTAAATAGAGCAGGAAGGGCAAAGGGAATACCAGGCTTAATCAAGCAGATGTGTCAAATCAACCCTACAGATCAACAGGATGAAAGATGTCAAATTGTTCTCGTATTCAGCTATTTTATTTCATCTTAAAGACAGAGAAGTAAACACCTCATTTAATAGTAAAAATGAATAAACAGCAGCTGATCTATTCATCAAGAAAGTGCTATGCTGAAATACAATTTATGAAGAAAATTCATATTTACTGAACACTTGATTTGTGCCAGGCATAATGCTTAGTGCTTCACACATAGTACTTTAAAGTATTAATTCTCAAATAATGAAATACCAACTAGAAGTCAGAAACAAAGGCTATGCCTTCCATATACTGTTCTTTAAAGCCTCAAGTATCTTTTGATTTAACACCTTAGAGTTAAGTACTTAATAAATGTTCACTGAATCAGTAAATAAAGGAATCCTGGTGGTACAGTGGTTAAAGCACTCCGCTGCTAACCAAAAAGGTCAGTGGTTCAAAGAACCTACCAGCCACTCTGCAGAAGAAAGATGTGGCAGTCTGCCTTGGAAATCCTATGGGGTGGTTCTACTTTGCCCTATAGGGTCACTTCAACAGCAGTGGGTAGGTGGAAACAGTAAATGGGTTCAAAACTACTTGATTCTTCTTTAAACTTAATCAACTATTTAAATATTTATAGAGAACTGTTGAGAAAAAAACATCAAAAAGTATTTTAGGGAATTTTAAATCTGTAAAACTTTAATCAGTATGACACCACAGAAAAGGAACGTACTCCCAAAACTACATTAGAAATGGTTATCAAAGCCTAAAAGACAAGGATAATGATTCTTATTTTTTAGTCCATGAAAACTTCAAAACCTCTAGGAATCAATTTAGATGTATAATACTATAGATACTTTTATGAAAGACTGAACTTTTGTTTTTAAATTGAATATATTTAGACAATTGTGCCTCAAAGCCCAAGCAATCATAGATCATGAAAATTCATACATAATTCTCTACACTATAGGATCCATGTGGTTTGGGCATGTTTTAATTCACTTTGACATTCTTGGTTTATTTCTAACAGTACAAACTGAGTACAAAGACCCTTTCCTCCCTGGGTTTTTTTTTCCACAAAGATAAAATAACTAAAAATATGGATGAACTTTTAATCTCCTCAACCTACCAAACTAATTAACTTGATCTTCCCCTTCATAACTCCTCTCTTTGAAGAAACAATAACTCCCATAACATACTTCGATTAATCATCATCCAATATTATTAAGCACCCATAAGTAGTATACTAATGATTTATAAAGTTTCAGAGATTTGCTACATATTGTCTTCTTATTTCTGTCTTTACTTTTTCCTCTCATGCCCCACTTGCTCCTGTATAACTTGTTCACAGCAAATAATAAATACTGAGTTTTCATAGATATATTTACTTTTACGTATCTGACTCCCTGCTCAGGTGTTACACACCCTTCTTTAAAATACCCTCTTTGTCTTCAGATAAAGGAATAGCTTTTTCTTCCTTTGGAGAAAATATTTCATTATAACTATGTTTGAATTATTTTTATGTTATGAAGTTGCAATGATAGAAATCTAGATGTTCGCTCCCTGGAAAAGCACTTGGAAAATAAATGAGATGCTTGGACATTATGAAGCTAAAAATCAAGTTTTAGCAGTTGGTTACCAGGACCGGGGAGAGGGAGGAACGGGAAGTTACTGCTTGATGGGTACTGAGTTTCTGTTTGGGGTGATGAAAAGTTTTAGAAATAAGACAGTGGTGATGATTACACAATGTGTGAATGTAATTCATGTAATTCATGTAATGGGTGGCCAAAAATACACAGACTTTGAAACAAACAGAACAAACAAACAAGAAAATCATAGAGAAAATAGAGTTTACCCTGGGCAGATAAAAGGCACCCTAACTCCTGAGATCACCTAGATGCTGATGAAATCAAGACTAAAGACTGGCTCAGAACAGGAGGTAGAAAAGTCAAGCTTCAGTGAAGAATACATTCAGCCATGAAAACTGGCCAGAAAATTAAATTATGGCAAACAAATCTGAACAAAAAGGAAGAAGTCAGGGGCAAAGACAGGATTTGGGGTAGCACAGAGTCATACAGATCTACAGGAGAGGAACAATAAGATTTCTGCAAGGTCTCCTGCCAAGTCTTTGAAGAGCCCCAAGCCTGATTGGGAAGTAACTTCCCCAACCAGAAAACCAGGGACCACAGCTACACTTAGTGCAGTCATGGAGTAGGTGGCCGAAACAGGCAGGTTGGATTACTCATGGCAAATGCCAGCAGACACAACCCAAATCTACCTCATTCAAAAAAAAACTGAGCGGTGTAGCATCCATTCCTCATAATCAATACACCTTTCACCTTCAAACTTTCATAGTGTTCCTTCTCCAACACCTTCTACATCCGGGATTTATAAGAATGACCTTTGTCTTTAACTACCCCCTGATATAAGATACACAAAATGTAAAAATTTCTTAACATTTGTACAAAGAATGCTGTGAGTGCCATGTGAACCTTGCCTTTAATCAAAGAAAAGACCACGAGAGAAAGGGAGATTTAGAATCAAAGCTTCAGTCAAGATTAACAATAGACACTGTTTTTCACACAAATGTATGATGTATAATTTTGTGAATTATCTGATAAATAAATTGATCTCGGATTCACAACGGTGCATCGAGGAGCTGCACCTTTCAGAGAATCTCAAATCCCCAGACGAAGAAACCTTAAGCAACAATTACACTACGGTGAATTCTCAGTGACTAACCAGGCAGGTTAAAGCCATCCCTTCTGTTGTAACCCATTCCAAATGTTGCCAGCAGCTCCTTAGCCCTTTGAGGTGTTCGTTACAGGAAGTAATAAATGCCCTTTCTTAATCCTGGCTCTACCAATTAGAAAGACCTTTGAAGCCAAAGCCTTTCATCATTTTCTTTAACTTTCTCCTGGTATAAACTAGACAGTAGTGGCATTAGAAGTAGACAGAGATGGCACCAGGAACAGGATGGAATGAGAATGCAAAGGTGTTAAGGAGGGCAGTGAAGTAGGAGAGCTTTAGCTCTTGTGGACTATTCAAAATGCTGTGACTTCTCAGAAAATAAGACCTTTATATTTAAAATTGAGAACAATGAAAAATGCATTCCAGGGATATATATATATTTCTAATTATTCAAAATGGTTCCCATCAATTAGTACAGCCAACTAAGAACTGCGCTAAAACTAAAACTAACTATATTATACCAGAAATGAAATTCTTTGGGAAATGCATAATTTTCCACAGTTATGTTTTAAAATCATGCTGCTATATTGATTATTCCAAGAAAATATATAGAGGAAACTTTTTTATACTTAGCCATTAGGTATTTCTAATTTTACCCAATGAGATTCTAATAAAAAGCTGTTTCTGAATTTCATTTCTGACTTCAATATTGATACTTAAATAAAAACGTAGGTTTTTATACCATACCTATCCTTGATCTGTCTGGCAGCCTTGGAGCAAGTCAGGGAGAAGAGAAAGAAGGCAGTTAGTGCTTTTCATGCAAGTTTCAATGGCAGTGACATGCAAGAAAAGTTAGGATATAAACCCTGCAATAGATTATTAGTTCATATTCACCAAAATATAAATTACAGGATATTTTTATAGTTCATATAAGCTTGCATAATGTGATGTTAGAAATATAGTAGAAAATTCATACCTGTGTAAAAATCACCTTAAAAAGAGGAAAATTTAACACTTCAAACTAAATCCAGATCAGTATAAATGTTTTTTCTTACCTTCAGATTATCAAAACACACCTCCACTTTCTCTCATTCAATCAGACATGCAACTAGAACAATCAACCTCCTTCATGGGACACAGTTCCATGCATCCTGATGGTTTCTTATATGTTTTAAATCTGCTCTCCAGTTTTTCTTCAGAGATCTCTTTCACAACTGATGTTGTTAAAAATGGTTGCTCCAAATTTTCTTTATATGCCTCACAGGGTAAGGACTTCATATTCTGAGAACCTGCCTCCCTACATATAAAACTAGGTTATGGTGTTACAATCCTTTACTCCAAAGAATGAAGTCATAATGCAAAAATTCAGACTAGGAGAAATACTTTTTGCAATGGGGTCTTACCCTCACATAACTTCACAGAAGCTGCTACTTAAACCTACTATGCATAGGATTTTTTTTTTTTTTGAGAGTGTTAGCAGAAGTTTAGGAAGGAGACACAGCTATTACTTGGTGCTCTATAGTCATGAAAAACACAAAAAATGTTGGCCCATTTATTTACATATAGTATAGTATAATATATGGTGCAGTGTTCTATATATTATATAAAAAAATTGTCCCATATATTTACATATAATATAGTATAATATATAAGATATGGTGCAGTGTTCTATATATTATAATATATAAAAAAAAAAACGTTGTCTCATATATTTACATATAGTAGTATAGTATAACATATAACATACGGTGCAGTGTTTAAGAGCTACAGCTGCTAACCAAAAGGCCAGCAGTTTGAATCCACCAACTGCTCCCTGGAAATTCTATGGGGCAGTTCAACTCTGTCCTACAGGGTTGCTATGAGTCGGAATCAATCCAACAGCAATGGTTTGTTTTTTTTTTTTAGTATAATATATATTTAAAAAATATTTCTCCCACACTAATCAGCATAATGATGCATCTGGTATAGACTACGGCTGTTTTACTCAACAATTTATCCCCAGTGCCTACCATAATGTTCGGCACATAGTAAAACTTAATAGTGATTAAATTTAATCAAATATTAATTAGATGTATATAACAACGTTTCTGTTGCCTCTCTTCTTCAGTTCAAATATTATTCTTACTTGTTACTGGTCATTTTTATACCCACCTTAAAATAGTTTGGTCTGAGTACCTTTCTATACAAAAGAACAGAATTGAGAATTAGAAAATCAGCATATTACACAGTTCTAGCACTACCACTAACCAATTCTGTGACATTGTATACTAACTGTTCTAGTTCTTTCTTTATTAAGATATTTTTGGTACTTAATATTTCTAAAGATTCTTTCCAAACTCCATATTCTATAGCCAACAACCTAATTCTGTGGCATTTAGAATACGTGCCATAAGTCATGACACTGCTTTGGTTAGAATAATAAGAAATGTAAAGAGGGTCAATTATATTGATTTTTAAAAAATTGTTGTCATTATAGCTAGATTTACAAACCAAAGATTTTAAATACAAGTATTAAGGTGTAGTGGAACGGGGCGCTACTCTGCTCCTGATGTTTCCTTACATGTGGAGGAAATGCCGCTAGCATTACTCCCTTAGCCTCTCTCTTTATCCCCTCATTTCTCCTGAAGATATTACATGACTTATGGGTTCCAAAGAAGAAAATGGAAATGACTAGCTCAGCACTTTCTCTTCTTTTTCTTGGCAGCTTACTCTGAGTCTCATAGAGAACATATATTTCGCTCTTTCCTTCTATGCCGTAGTATGTATCAGGTCACCTCCCCAGAGACCTAAGGTAGCCATGGGTGGGTAAGTATGTCTAATTATACAATTCGGCATTAGGAAGGCTGCCCATTAACATAAGCCATATTCTTCAATATCATTTTATCAGCTTTATTCTTCTTTTACCTTACTTCTTAGTTGGTTGAGAACTTGATTAGGAGTGTTACTTACCAGTCATCCTCAAATAACCTAACAATATAAACACCATTATTATTTTTTAAATCAACCATAAAGATTCAATTCTGTGCCTAGTGTTGCTTAATATGGTGCCATTTTTGTTTTGTGTGTGCATGGGTGCACATGCACATGCAAAGCTTACATGGCTGGACTACATACATACGGACTGTTTGTGACCAACCAGAATAGGCATAGATGAAAATCAGATATTCTAGGAAAAACTGCTGTCCCATATATTTACATACAATACATCCTATTGGTAAAACTGAAGACCCTGTGTTTCCTCTTTCATTTAAGTTCAAATTTTACTGTATACATACTGTGTAAGTGCAAGAGGGGTTGAAGTTATCCTGTACGATAAAAGGGTAGAAAGTACTAGGTCCAATTTCAAGAAATACCTTAAATCAAAATAGATTATAGAATCTTTTTTCTGGAATTTCTTCATCCAAAGCAGAGAGCTGTCCAAAAAATACATATGACTACTAAGATTGATTCTAAGTTTCAATTTAAAGAGTGGTGGATTGTTTTAAATATCTGTTTTGTAGGTACCAACTAATCCCAGGATTTACCACTGCTCTGTCTCCAACACACTTATTTTCATATACATAATTCCATTTAGTGAGTTATAAAGAGGCTTTAGTGAATGCTTAGACTTATTTTGGGGCTATGGCATTGCATATAATGGAAAGCCTCCAAGAAGCATTAATCACATTACTCTGCTCAACATCACTATTTACCCCTTCCACTGAAATCTTGTTTGCCAACACTTCCCTTCTCTTTATTTGTGTAAGATGGCTCTTCTCTCCCTCCCTCCCTCCATCTCTCAGTTACTTATTTATAGAACAAATCTTACAGTTCCGATCTTTTATTTCACTGGTCATAGGAATCTATCACTTAAGACCAAATTTCCTTAAGCAGAGCTGCAATAAGAGTATAATATAAGAGTAATCACAAAGGGTGCCTCATAATTACCAATTAAATATGAAGAAATAAAATTCAAATTCTTTCCCAATCTGTCTTGCTTTTAATCTGCAATGAGTAGATATAAAAACTATTTTCATCTATGAATTTATGTACTTTGAAGATTAAACATCTTATTGTTTCTATTTCTTCTAAATCGCATCTTTTTTTGGTTCTATAGAAAGATACCGCAGGCAAAGGATTCTAAAATAATTCTCTTTATGGAGCAGCTAATTGAATAGTATTTTCCAAACACATTTAAAATGGGAATAATGATAAAAAAAGAAAAAAGGAAGTTTAAGATCTTGCTTACTGTACTCAAGGTGAACAAAATTTGAGATTTCCAAATTTGTTTCCCATCATCAGAAATTCTGAAACTCATCAGCAAAAAATAAGGAACATTAGACCAAGGTTTAAGAGAGATGAGTTTCAGCCCAACACATTAGCCAACAAGTCATTTAACTGTTTCAGTATTCAGAATCCTAAGATATCTTTGAGCCCTCAAAGTTCATAAGCCATCTTACCTGTAGATGTTGAATTTTTTAAATTATCTGTTGACTCTGAAATGTGAACTAGATAATCTATTTTACTTAAGTGTTTTAGTGAATACATAAAAATTTTAACAATCTAAATAAAATAGAGGCTGAAATGGAGAAAGAGGCAGTAAGGTAAAAGTTAGTTGTAATTAGAGAACTGATAAACACCAGCAAAAATAAGAATAACCCTGTTACTGAATGATCACTGCTGAGAGAGAGGTACACTAAGACTGTGAAAACAATGAATCTGGCAAAAGCCAGGTGTCAAATGTAGTATTTGCCTGAAAGACTTATCTTTATTTTGATTTGTAGGAAAGTCCAATAGAGTTTTCAGTTAAAAACCTAAAAATCACACAACTCTGAGGAACTCTTCAAGTCTTGTCTGTGTGTTCAATATTGTTTCATTCTTCAGGTTTTCCTGTTAGATTTGGGACACCTAATTTTGTTGTATCTCCTCAAAACAATCTGAAAATGACTAAGGGGCAAACAATGCTTTTTCTTACAGTTTTTACAATTTTACACTGATACTTCTATTCTAATCTCTAAAAATATATTAAGGAATAACCTGAACAAACATGGGGACTCAATCAAAGAGAGTGAAAGAGATAGCCTCAAATGGTACTTTCCTTTAGGTAAAAATATCAACCTTCAAAAAAAAATACACAACAAAAAAGTGGATAGTAGTTGAATCCGTACATTGCAAGTTTTGTTTTTTTATACATATATTTATCTATTTATAAAAAGAACTATTTTTCAAAGAACACGATCATTTAAAATCCTTTTGCAAACCAAAAAAACAAAACAAACCCACTGTCGTCAAGTCAATTCCTACCCATGCAAAGCCACAGTAAATAACTCGAAACTCTGAAATGCAGTACTGAATGAATTTGCTTGATGACCAACCATATTTGTATAGCAGGAGATTGCATCTTACATAAATATCCACAAATGAAATAAAAGGTGAAATCAAGTTGGAGCAACACTTAAATACTTAGATTTGTTTTTAAGTTGCCTCCATAACTGAAACATTCATGCTTTTATTAAAGGTTTCTCCTCTCCCAGCATTCCCGGCGTTAGACCACAGAAGGAGCTTCTGCCACTAACAGCTGCCCTACTCCAGGGATACTTTCAAGTGATATTTCTGCTCCTTTGAAAGTGCTGAGTGAGCTTCCACCCACCCGTCTCCTTATTCGCTCCTCCCCGTGGTCAGAGCCCGACACTCAATGAACTATAAATATTCCAATGGTGAGTTACTGTGGGTCAGAAGTGGGAAATACACTGAGCCCATTCTTCCTTTTTTTCATCTGTGATCAAAGAGAGATGACATTATTCCCCTTTCACCTCACTCTGATCTTTATTCCTTCGTAGTCACCTGTGGGCAGGCTATCATACTACCTTTTAGTCTGGCAAATGGGTGATTATGAGGCAAGACTGTGATGTGGTGATTGGTTAGTTAAGTTGAATTAGAAATTGTTCCACAGACCCAGCTGTTTTCATAGTTAGAACTCAAGGTCTAAACTGAGGGTAGAAATAGGAATACTAATTTTGACAAAGGACCTAAGCAGTGTTCTGTAAGCCAGCTACTGCTAGAAAACCCAGGCTTGGTGGCTTTCGGCTGCTTATCCATCCAGTAATAAAGCTAATGATCCGCATCCCATTTGCTAGTAACCTTTCTGCGTATATTTACTATTAACCAAATTTCTAACTTTTTTTTTAATAAATGAAAGTATGTTCTAAAATCTATTTGTACTGTTTTCACTTGTTCACTTCAGACTGTATAATGCTAGTAAATGGTACAGCTTTACATTCAGTTCTCATGCTGAGGTGCTGTCACAAGATAATTTAAATATTAATACTTAAAATACTGTTTTTGAAGATAATGAAGGATTTTTGTTCTATAAGCTCTTCATATTAATCTGATTTCAGCACTTTTATATGAGATATTCACAAACAGCGAACCTTAAAAGAATTTATTTTTCCAGATATCTAACAATATATGGCTAGTTAAATAAATAACGTTCAAAATCATCTCTCCCTGTTCTGTCGGCAGCTCAGTATTGAGACAAGACCATGCAGCTGACCATGAAAAGTGACCTTAGTTTTTGACTTGGAATCAAACCATCACCTGGATAGCATCTGTATAAACTACGAAAATAATTGCAAGCAGCTCTCAGTTAAGCATTTTTCTTGAAGATAAACTGAAATTTCTGACCGGAAACACTGAAAAATAACTCATTTCACCACATCTCCAAACTGTTTAAGCTACTAAGTAGTACCATAAAGTGACAGAAGACAAGACCAAAGGAGTAAGATGGAAGAAGCAAAGTGGCAGATTAAGAAAATATATTTAAACCACGATGTAAATTTGACAGAACCTTTCCAATTTACAATAAGCTGGGAACAAGTTTTAATGGAAACAAAACAGGAGAGAACAAAGGAGATAGTGAGGATTATAGCATATAGAAGAAAGAGAAGGAAAAGGACTTTAAAAATGTCATCGGAAAGAGAAACTTGGAACAAATTTTTATCATAGTTTTTCCTAGCATCAGACCCTATGTAAATGCAACTGGATTCATATGATTTTTCAGTACTTGTGTTCACATTTTACAGCTTTCCTGTCTTCTTCCTCACTGTACCAAGCTGGCAGCTGTTAATTCTGTTATGATTATGCCTGCCAGGCCCGTTCCACTAGAAGGGGAATCTGTTGACAACTAGGGAACAGAAAAAAAAAAAATTACTAGTACTATCTACAAATTTGGAGCACTAGCGGTGCAGTGATTAAAGCAACCGACTGCTAACAGAAAGGTCAGGGGTTTGAAACCACCAGCAGCTCCATGGAAGAAAGATGCGGCAGTCTGCTTCTGCAGAGATTTACAGCCTTGGAAACCCTCTGAGGTCATTATGAGTCAGAACTGGCTGAACAGCAGTGGGTTTGGTTTTGGCGGGTTTTAGTTTCAAAACAAGAGTGGACAGATTATGAGAAACAACCTGAGTGGAGGATATGAACGCCTGTCCATGAACTCTATGATACTGATTTTGACCACCCAGACACCTTTTGCATTCTGTTTGTTTCTTAGCTGTGTTCCAGATATTTGAGGTTATCATATATATGCCATCATACATATGCTCTTAGGAGAGGTGATATATCATACTTTTAAATACTTTAAGTACGATACATTTCCCTCATAATTCCTTTATATAATAAATTTCTATCAAGGACAAAGGTAAAATTCCTCACAGCCCACCTCCAAATTTTTAGAATTAGTTAGTTTACTGGTTTATAGCAAAAGAACTTTTTGCTTTGATTCATTCTGCTAAAAGAAGGAATCAATTTTTGAAGTTCAATTTCAAAATGCGGAGATGTAAGCTAGCAAAGTTACCTTCTCAAGGAAGTTTTTTTCTACCTCAAGTTCACAGAAAAATTATAAAATGAAAACATTATAGATGCAAAGGAATTATAAAGCCAACTTTCTAACACCAATACAGCTCACTACATAGGGCACAAAGGCCAAGTAAATAACATCAAACTCAAAGATGGGATGTCCTGATATGACAACTACAGATTCTATATTTTGCTAATTGTAGACCTTAATTTCCTACTCATTTCACATCATTTTAAAATATATTCTACATCCCTCTGAATTTTGATTTAATAAACTGGTAATCATTTAAAAATGACTATTTAAAATAAGAATTAGAATCCAGAATTCAGAATCTCTTAAACACTAGGATGTCAGTTAAAACATTAATAGGCTTTTTGTTATATTCTTTATATTTTTATATTAAACATAACCTTTACAGAAGGAACTACATTTTTCTTTTAATAAAGCATTCAAACAATTACTTAAGTAGTGAGACATCTGTCCCCAATAACAAATTTCACAAAGGTACAATGCTCATATGCATCAAGTGATGATATATTTTCCCAAGTGGCTCATAGAAAGAAATAGAAAATTAGATTTTTAATTATGCTAACAGCAATATCAACCTTTCCTTAGCCATGAAACACTTATAATAAAAGTATGACTCAGCTCAAGTACACAAGTATCACTAAAACAAATTACCAACAGGAAAGTAAAAAAGAAAATAGACGGGCTCATCTGAATTGAGTGTTAAGGTGAAAATTAAACTGAAATAATTAATTTGTTCATGACCTCAAATACACACACTACTAAGAATCTATTTTGGAATAAATAAACATCTAGTGTTATCAAGAAATTCCAAGCCTTTTTTGGTATTAGAAATGAATGAACACATCAAAATTACAGGGGAAAAACCATAGTTTTTTTTAACGTATGTTCCCTTTAAAGTAGATTTAGTTTTTTTCAGTTTGTTTTCTGTACCTTTGAAAATTCTTCAGGTTCCTTTATATCTAGTGACCGTGTTGCAAATTCTAGTAGTTCTTCAGAGTTCTCCAGGGCATTATTACATTGACTAAGCTGACTCTGGAAAAAAATTAAAAACCACTAAAATAAAGTTTTCTTTAACCATTCAAAGCTTATATATTATGTTAGAATGAACTTACACATTTAATTGCAATAATTGAACTAAAAATATTTTAGAGAGCTACTGAAGCAATGGAATCACGACCAGTCACATACGTATAACAAATTATTTTACTACTTTGTACTTAACATCTTTCCATAATTTGTCCAAAACAGCTTAACTGCATTCAGATAAAGATACACTCATTTAAAACACAAAAAAAGAAAATAAAGCAATTTGAGTAGCCAGGGCTAAATTTACTTAAAGGTTCTTTTCAATCAGAGTAGTCTGAAAATTATCTACAATTTAAATTAAAATACCAAAATCCATCTGCAGACAACAGCCTCTGTAGTGAAGACTAAATTTTTTGGTATTTCACTATTTAAGCTTAAGTATAGATCCAGTGAGTTGAGCAGAATTTTATTACTGCATTTATCCACTCCTCAAGTAATACATACTACTATAAATGTAAATTTATAGTTTTCAAGACTGGATAAAACGAGAACCACAAATGCAAGTACATAGATTTCAAAAGAAGAGGAATAAAAGATGGCAACTGTTATAGTGATATACCCTGTCTTCACTGCTCACATATTAATTTTACCAAATACAATCTTTCTTACTCAGTTCTCTCTTTCCCACTCTATCATCTGTATGTCTAAAACTAAGCCCAGTCGTGTGAGAAGATTGTTAGCGGTACTTTTAAAAAAGAAACCTATTTCTAAACTTTTAAATGTATCCAAGATTCTTCTTCATAATCTTTATTAATATCTATTTATTCCACATGCAAATCTTTTTTCTTCTCCTTAAGATTAGGACTAAAGTTAAGCTACAGTTCAAAGATCAAAAAACCCAGATGACATGGCATGAATGACATTAGTGCTCTCCTTCAACTTAGTACTGACTTTGCTTAAATGTAACTATAAGACCCTTATGCACTTTACTCTTTGATTATCTTAACAACTGAACCGCCTCTTACCTCAAATAGCCTGTCTTCCCTTTACCAAGTAAGCCTTTTCTCCCCGCAAACTCTTCAAACCGCTTCTAAGGAACTATTTCTTAATTTGGTTCATGATCCATCTGGATTACATACAGCTATATACTGCTTATATTAACATTATTCTTAAGTCGGTTAAATATTATATACATTTTTTTGCTTACTCTGCCTTTCCCTCATAAAATTCTAAACTCTTTGACAAAAGGATCTGAGTTTCCTTTCTTTTGCATTTCTTCCAAATCAACCTCTGTTAGAATAAGAAATCCAAGGAGCTACTTTGCTCACTACTACATACCCAAAATCTAGCACAGCAGTCACTCAAATTTTATTGAATGAATGTATGAAATGTAGTTCCCAGGCATCAAATATCACTAACTTACCCCCATAAATTGTGTTAGTAAGAGACTCTCTAAGCTAGGTTCTCAAATATGAATTCTGGACACTAAGATGTAAATATTTTCAAGGCTTTTCAAATTCCTTACAACTCAAAACTAGCTTCAAAACTAGGCAAGCATAACTAGACATAATGATGAAGGTAAAATAATTTTTCAAAAATCCAATGTAGTAGGATAATTATGAGTTTAATTTCTAATTATGCTTTTTTAAAGTCATTATTGCAAGAGCTCTGCTATCCAATATATTTGAACTTTCAGCAGAGAGAAGAAAGGAGAGAGGAGAGAAAAGAACCAAAGGGGAGGGAGGTAGTCAACTGCCATTAACTGAAAGCTGGCAATATAAGAAGATACATAAATTAATACGGGACAACTAGGAAGTATTTTTCTAACCCAAATTGCAAAATTTCTTATCTCAAGATGAATACTGTCAGTAGTTTAACCTACCCAACTGAAAGTTTTAAATGTGCCTTTTGGCTGCGTCTACATCCCTACTAACAATGCCAGAAAAACAAACTGTGCATATAGATATCTAAGCAAAAGGAAGATCCTTCATCTAAGTGACTTCACCTCAGTGACAATGTAATAAAAGAAACAGAACTACAGGTACCAACCAGGCATTTGGAGGTTAGAGGTAAGAGAAAAAGAAAGTATTAGCAGTACTGGATCACCCCTCATGCCAGGGATGGCTACAGGTAGCTGATAAAAACTGATAATAAGACAATGCATATTCAATATGCATGAGATTTTTGCCCTCACTAGGGAGAGAAAAAGGTACGATAAAAGATTTAACTCATGCTACTTTGATGGCAGAACTGAAATACATGATATGGGCTGGGTTGACAGAAATGTTGGCTGGTGGCAGGTGAGGACCGTCAGGGTTGCTCTAGCAGAGAGAAAGTATGGGGAGTGTAAAGGGGAGGTTTGAGATTAAGAAGTGAGAGCATAAAGGGTATTCCAAAGGACCTGGGTCCAACACAGAAGACCAGAAATCTGCACAGGATGAGTCCATGCATTAGGTCTTCAGAAAATGCTGAGTTTTCCTTTCTTCTCCAATCTTGTTTAGTTTTTTAAATGAATGATTTAAATAATATTGACCGTCCCCTCCCCTTAAACATAAACAACAAACTTTAACCTGCAAAGTACAAACAGACTTGAGAGAGTATTTAACACTTGGAAATTGTGTGTATGCCATATGTGTGTAACAGGGAAAGAGAACATTTGTAGTCTCCCATAGGTTTCAGATTCTCAAGGGTATCTATGACCAAAACAAAGAACTACTACTCTTCAAGATAAAGGTATACTTACATACAGAAATTCAAGTTTTACTTTCAATAAAACATTAAGTATACAAAAATTATTCATATTTAAATAGCTGTATGATCTCACCTGTAACTCTTGTGATTTACGAGCTTGTTCCTGCTTGATACTGCTAACCATCCTTTCTTTCATCTCATCCAATATAGAGTACAAACTATCAAATTCTTCATCTAACTCTGAAAGGATGTTAGAGGAATTGTCCTGTTTAAAAACAAACAATGAAACAATGGTTTTACTGAGGGGCTATCAAATATTTAAAAAAAAAAAAAAAAACTAAAATATATGTATTTATCAAAAGAGAGAACAGCTTCACACTATAAACTACCTGTTAGTGGGCTGACTGGTGTCCCTCAAAAAAATACGTTCAAGTCCTAACCCTCAATACCTGTAAATGTGACTTTATTTGAAAAGAGTCTTTGCAGATTTAAATAGTTCACATGAGATCACACTGAAGTAGGGTGGGCCCTAATCGGATATGAGTGGTATCCTTATACAAAGAAAAGACACACAGATACACAGAGAGGAGGCCATGTAAAGACAGACAGACACAGAGGGAAGCTGGCCATTTAAAGATGGAGGCAGAGACTGGAGTTATGGTACCACAAACCAAGGAATGCCTGAGGTTACCAGGAGCTAGAAAAGGAAGAATCTTCTAGAACTTTCAGAGAGACTTGCCCTGCTGATACCTTGAATTCAGACTTCTAGTTTCCAGAACTATAAGAGTATAAATTTCTGTTGTTTTTAAGCTACTAGTTTGTGGTACTTTGTTACTGCAGCCCTAGGAGACTAATACACTACCTTGTTGCTGTTGTTAAGTGCCGTCAAGTCCATTCTGACTCATAGTGACCCTACAAGGCAGAGTAAAACTGCCCCATAGGGTTTCCAAGGAACAGCTGGTGGATTCGAACTGCCAACCTTTCAGTTAGCAGCCAAAGGCTTAACCCACTGCGCCACCACGGCTCCAGTTCAACAAGAGTGTACCTTAATTCCCCTCACTTGTTTCTGAAGTCTAAGCTAGGGTTCTAATCATGTATTCAAGCTTGAGTAAATCCTAGCTTAAAGTCTCTTTTTCCAGACGTCAAATGCAATGATCCTCTTGTCAACAGATCAAGGGTTTTAGAACCACTGCCTTTGCTAACTTAAAGAAGGTGGGTTCACCAAATTTTCCAATGAAACAGTTCAATAGTTAAGATGGTGAAGATCATAATCAACTAACTTCATTTACAGCAAATTGAAAAATAAAGGAACTATAAAGACCATAAGGTTTAACAGGCCAAGAACCAGGCAATTACGAGGTTAAAACAAACAAAAAACATGTTTCCTATTACATAATATAAAAGGATCCACTGTCTAGAAGTATCCTACAAATCTTCTATGCTTATTTCACAAAGGAAATTACCCTTAAGTTCACTAAGGCACATTTACGAGAAAGAATAAAAAAAAAAAAAATTTTTTTTTTTTTTCTATCACTAGATTATCTTGAGGTCCTTTTCACAATCAACATTTGACTACTTATAGTACAGAATCCCTGCCCAATTCCAGGACCATTTCCTTAAATATTCCTCTCCCTCCTTACTGGCCACTTTACCTTTTACGTTTCTGATTCACTTTCATCTAGTACTAAAACCAGGCCTGTTATCTACATTTTCTATTTATTATAAAAGACATGTTTTACTTCCCAGTACTTTAAGAAAAAACACAATTTGCTCATAATTGAAATTACAAAAAAAATCAAATGTGTAATGAAAGTGAATACTAGACTATTTTCTAGAAAGTACTATTCCAGAGTCTTCCTTTTTCCTTTATTTGGTCTTTCCAAACAGTATCTTGCAATGACAGCAAGGAAAGCATTTTTACTTTATTTGCCATTTAAAAACCCTGCTCTCACTTCTGTTAGTTTATAATTTAGAGTTAATGGAGTATATTTATACTTCTAATTTGACCCAACAATCATTCACTGTGACATACTTACACACAAATTTAATAAAGGATTCATACCTGAACTCCTTTTAATGTATGATTCAGTGTATCAATAAAGTTCTGAATTTCATCATTTTTATTTGCCAGAGTTGAAATAATCCTTTGTAGAGCTTCCTAGAATTAAAACAAAACAAAACAAAATCAAAACATCATGGTATTTTGGTTAAAGGGAATTATAACCCTCATAACAATGGTTCATTAAACAAACCCTTTATTGCGGAGTATGTTGAGTGTTAAATTAGAACAACTGTAAACCTTCTCATTGTTCAAAATTTCCAAGGATTTGTAAGTACAAAAGATATGTATTTGTACTTCTTAATAACCTCTTATTCCTAGTATACAACTTGATCACTGTTATACCTTACACACCAAACATAATCAATATTATTTCATATCAGTAGTATTATTTTAGGTCTTAGAGCCATGGCAAATGAATAGAGTCAAATCCTTAAACTGTAATACTAAGAAAGAAGACCAGTGACACCAAGAATTAGCTGCTTATCCTACCGGTGTTCCTCCATCAACAGCAAAAAAAACTGGAACTTCTAACACACCTTCAGGATATGAGGTATAAGAGTAAAGAGACACTGAAATTCATCAATATTTTAAAATTATTATCCCTGAAGCTGTTTAGGGCTTTCTTATTTTATAAATAAGAAACAATAAATTTGCAGCTAGAATTACAAATTCACTGAAATCTTACAAAATGCTGTAGAACCATAATAAAAAATGTGAGCAATTTTAGTAGCAAATGCCCCAGACTTTGACAATGTTTCCTATTTCGATAAAACACTTGGTAATTTTATTTTCTCATAACTTCTATTTCAGTGCTATCCAACAGAAATTCTGTTATGCTGGAAATATTCTTCATCTGTGCTATCCAATACAGTTTTAGGACTAAAGTGTGCCTGACCCAAGCCATGGCATTTTCAATCATCATATGTGCATGCAAAAGCTGGACAATGAATAAGGAAGACTGAAGAAGAATTGATGAATTTGAATTATGGTTTTGGCAAAGAATATTGAATATACCATGGACTTCCAGAAGGACAAACAAATCTGTCTTGGAAGAAGTACAGCTGGAATGCTTCTTAGAAGCGAGGATGGCGAGACTTGTCTCACATGCTTTCGACATGCTAGCAGGAGGGATCAGATGCTGGAGAAGGACATCATACTTGGTAAAGTAGATGGTCAGCAAAAGAGCAGAAGTCCCTAAAAGCCTGTGAGTGGACATCTAAGATACTCCATTAGTCTCACCTCTTCGGGAACAAGCAGAATGAAGAAAACTAAACATACAAGGGAAAGATTAGTCCAAATGACTAATGGACCACATCTACCATGGCCTCCACCAGACTGAGTCCAGTACAGCTAGATGGTGCTTGGCTACCACCACTGACTGCTCTCACAGGGATCACAACAGAGGGTCCCTGGAAAGAGCTGGAGAAAAATGTAGAACAAAATTCTAACTCATAAAAAAAGACCAGACTTACTGGCCTGAGGGAGGCTGGAGAAACCCTGAGAGTATGGCCCCTGGACACACTTTTAGCTTAGTGATGAAGTGACTCCAAGGGTTTACCCTTCAGCCAAAGATTAGGTAGGCCCATAAAACAAAACAAGACTAAAGGGGCACAACAGCCCAGGGGCGAGAACTAGAAGGCAGGAAGGGACAGGAAAGCTGGTAATAGAGAACCCCAGGTCGAGAAGGGAGAATGCTGACATATCATGGGGTTGTTAACCAATGTCATAAAACAATGAGTACTAACTGTTTAATGAGAAATTAGTTTTTTCTGTAAACCCTCCTCTACAGTGCAATAAAAAAAGAAATGGGCAAAGAAAAAAAAAAAGAGAGGAAGTCCCTCAATGACACAGCTTGACACAGTGGCTCCAATGACAGGCTCAAACACTGTAATACGGATGGCACAGGACTGAGCAGTACTTTGTTCTGTTACACACAGGGTCACTATAAGTTGGAACGAACTCGACGGCACCTAACAACAACGACAAGCCATATGAAGCTAATGCACTCTTGAAATGTGGCTAGCACAACTGAGGAACTAATATATTTTGTTTTATTTAAATTATTTCAATTTAAATAGCCACATGTGACTATCAGACACCTATGTCATATTGGACAGCACAGCTCCGGTTGCTTAATAACTTTGCATGGGTAGCAATAGCAAAACCATGCCAAATAAGGTACCTGTATCTTCTCAGTAAAAATCAAATTCAAGTATTTTTACTTTATATAATATTTCCAGAAATAGGACTTGTTATCGTAAACACCTATAAGCTTGAAGACTATAATGCCTATAATATTTTGTAAGATAAAGGTTCTCCTCAAAATACAATCAGATATTGATTAGAGGTTATATATAAAGAGCCCAAGAAGTAATCTGATGAGGAAACATTTTATACAAATATTCATAAAGCATTATAGTAGTGAAAAATTAAAACAGTTCACATTAATGTATTTCTTAGAGCGTAAGGCATTATGCTAGGCACATTACATGCATGTTTTCATTTACTTCTCACAACAATCCTTGGCGATAAGTAGGTATTACTCTCATCCCTGGTGCTGTCTAGGACTGTGTTTTATTCCTAGACTATTTCTTCTCATCCTTACAGCTGGTGGTATTTTAGTGTAAGAACTCAAAAAAGTTATACTATGAAAGACCAATAACATCAAGAGTTAGCTGTTTATCCTGCAGTTACTCCCCCGAGAAGCAGGTACACTAAGATTTGGATACAAAGGATAACAACAGGATGGCAGAATGGAGCCAATGTCTGGGGGAGGGGAGGGGACAGTTGGAGGGGCAATGGTGATAGTACCCATCCCACTAAAACCCCATTACCATCGACAGAGAAATAGAAAAAGAGAGCAGAAAGACTTAAGAAGAAAGAGTCTTCCCGGTATTCATCCAAGATAGTATTTAAAACCAATACAATGGAAGAGTAAAAAAAAAAAAAAGGCTCTAACTCTCCTTGGACTCCAGGTGTGTTCACGCTGTCGTTGCTGTCAGTTGCTGTGCAGTCAGCTAACTCACGGCGAACTGACGCATAACAACAAAATACTGACTGGTCCTGTGCCATCTTCATGACTGTTGGTATGTTTGAGTCCACTGCTGTGGCTGTTGTGTAGCATTTTCCAGACCAACAGGGCTCATCTTCCAGCACTGTATCAGCTAATATTCTGTTGTGACCCATAGGGTTTTCACTGGTTAATTTTCAGATGTAGATCACCAGGCCTTTCTTCCTAGTCTGTCTTAGTCTGGAAGCTCCACTGAAACCTCACCAGCATGCTGTTTATTAAAAAAAAAACAAAAAACCTACTGCCATCAAGTCAATTCCAACTTAGCAACCCCACAGGATTTCCAAGACTGTAAATCTCTACGGAGGCAGACTGCACCATCTTTCTCCCTCAGAGCCACCGGTGGTTTTGAACCACTGACCTTTCGGTTAGCAGTCCATTGCTTTAACCACTGTGCCACCAGGGCTCCTAGGGTGTTTATAATAGACTTTAATAAGATTGGGCTCTTTCTGGTTAATGGTGTCTACTTTCCTCGCCCTTCTATCCCTCATAATGGCAGGATTATATCCACATTGTACAGATGAAAAAATGGAGGATTCAACCAGTTGTCCAAAGTGACACTGCTAGTAAGTGAAAGATTATGCTTAGTCTGCTTCCAAAGTCCATGATCTTAACACTTAAGAAGACTGCCTCTGAGTCTAACCAAATACCCATCATATATCTATTATATGGATGTATAATTGTCACGGATTGAATTCTGTCCCCCCCAAATCTGTCAACTTGGCTAGGCCATGATTCCCAGTATCCTGTGATTGTCCACCATTTTGTCATCTGATGTGATTTTTCTACGTGTTGTAAATCCTATCTCTACGATGTTGATGAGATGGGATTAGCAGCAATTATGTTAATGAGACAGAACTCAATCTACAAGACTGGATTGTCTTGAGCCAATCTCTTCTGAGATATGAGAAGCGAGCAGAGAGACAGTGGACCCCCCACCACCAAGAAGGAGCACCAGGAGCAAAGCGCGTCCTTTGGACCTGGGTCCCTGCCCGTAAGAAGGTCCTCAACCAGGGAAAGATTGATGACAAGTACCTTCTTCCAGAGCTGACAAGAGACAGAAAGTCTTCCCCTGGAGCTAATGCCCTGAATTTGGACTTGTAGCCTACTAGACTGTCCGAGAATAAGTTTCTCTTTCTTAAAGCCATCCACTTGTGGTATTTGTTACGGCAGCCCTAGATGACTAAAGCGATATCCTTTTAAAATTTTGTTTGCTCAGAATTTTGAATGACATAGAAAAATGCTGGAATTTTCAAGTAGGGATCACTGCTTGAGTTTAAGCTTTGTCAATTGCTAGGCATACCTAGTAAACTGCAAAGCAAAGATGATAATATTCTATCTAGAACAGGGGCTGAAGAGTCCTCTGAAAGTAAACTTACGCTAGGAAAAAGAGGAGTTAGGCCCAATGAATTGACCCGGTAACAAAACTCCAGTCATCAGAGGATAAATGTTAAGTTCAGTAAAAACTGAATGAAATTTATCAGAAAACTGTGGAACACTGGTACATAAAAAAGGACAGATCGAGCTCAGGGAAAAAAAGAACTCTTCCTAGCACAAACACCTTCCTACTTTTGTTTTTTGGCCTAAGTTATAGCAGCAAACATATTTGCAGCAAAAGCTCTGTGGAGATAGCTGTAGTATATATTACTCCAGGTAGGTGAGCTCTGAGCTCCGATGATTCTAATGAGATGCCTCCCTACCTTTTTAAACCCTTGCCATCTATTTACTAAATATAGTCAAAGACATCTAAATATTTTAGTTTTGAGCACACCTTCAAGCTAAACCCCCTGTATATTTAAGAGTTACCTACCTGCTGAAAGTTACTAGGCTCTGATCTAACAGTGATGTTAGAGGTCAGAATATAGCCTTTACCAACTGCAACCTTCTTATTCTCCTTAGAACAGCACTGTCCAATAGAAATATAATGCAAGCCAATAGTAGCACACCAAAAAAGTAAGAAACAGGTAAAAGTAATTTTAATATTTTATTTAGTCCATAGATCTAACATATTACCATCTCAACATGTAATCAATTAATGAGCTTTTTTTTTTTTTGCACAAGTCTTCAAAATCCAGTGTGTATTTTACACTTCCAGCACATCTCAATTCAGATTTGTTACATTTCAAGTGCTCAATAACCATATGCGGCTAGAGGCTACCATACTGGACAGCACAAACTTAGAGGCCTATACCATCCCCATATATACATATATATATACACATGTACACACATACATATGTATATATATATGTGTGTGTGTGTGCACACGCATGTTTCTATGAGTACGGTCAGGGAAAAGGGATATTGATTTGCTTGTTTTGCAATTAATAATAAACATAGTAAAGCTCCTTCTGAACTTTTTTTCATGGAAGACCAGAATTTCCATACATGCTTATATTATGTCAGATTCTTGAATTATAATAGCTGTATGTGGATAAGTTAAAATATTAAAAACAAGTTCCGTTACCAGAATTTCATTAATTTCTCAGCTTTTATTTATGTATATACTACTTCTAGAAACTGAAAGATAATATTGTAACATTCCAACCAATCAAACCAAGCCTGTTGCCATCAAGTCAATTCAGACTCGTAATGAACCTATAGGGCAGAGCAGAACTGCCCCACAGGGCTTCCAAGGAGCATCTGATAGATCTGAACTGCTGGCCTCCTAGTGAGCAGCTGAGCTCTTAATCACCACTGTGCCACCAGGGCTCCATTAGAATATTACTGCCTCAAAAAAAAAAAAAAAAAAGGTGCATAAGTAGTACTCCTCTAAAACCATAGTAAAAGGGAGAAATACACTCTTCCCTCTTGTAAAATTTACATGTTCACTAATGTTTTTGGTTAAAGAATACTCTTGCTAGGGATCACAAAGAGTGCAAATGTCCACATGAAGGCTGTAGCTAAGAAAAACAAGACTCCACCTGAGCATAGTTAGTATGTAAGTTTTACACATTCAATCATTACGGTAACACTGTCCACTGTGTATGGGGCTGTCCCAGATCTCTAAGAAATAATACCCGCAGATTACAGTTAATTTTTATCTTTACCATTCTCCTTTATTTCATCCAAAATTACGCTATTGCCAGGGCCTGAAAATCAATTCTTCTCAATTTGTGTTCGCCCCAGAAGTATTAATAGAAATACTTCTGGAAAAAAAACACTACAATCTGTGTGTTAAGCCTTTAGAGGACTGGTATTCTATATAAATTACCTAAACGAACAAACAAAACCCAACCCGTTGCCGTCAAGTCAATTCTGACTTTCAAAGTGACCCTACAGGGCAGAGCAGAACAGAACTGCCCTGTATGGCTTCCAGGGCTATAATCTTTAGGGAAGCAGACTGCCATATTTTTCTCCCGCTGGTGGGTTCAAACTGCCAGCCTTTTGGTTAGCAGCCAAATGTTTAACCACTGCCAACACCAGTGCTCCTTATTATAAATTACCTAGGGCTCTAAAATATACTATACTTCCCCCCACATGTGATTGGGAAGGAAAGATCTTTGAAAGGCTGATACGGTATCTCTGGAAAACATGGTGTCATTCTTTGAGGAGAGAGTGGCTCCATGGATCACATTTTGAATTTAACTGGAAGTTGTAGTTCAGCTTGTGGTTCTATCAAAGAAACACCTAGCAAAAGGGTATACATATTGAGAAAGGTAACTTTACCTTTACTGCCAAAGCTAAAAAACACTGAAAGCTGAGATTGTGCTCAGGGAGTGCTACTCTAACCTTCAGGTGGGAAGAGCTGCTAAACCTTGGCTGGAAAACTCCTGTAAGATGCTGTGAGGATGGACAAACCAGTTGTAGAAGGCTTTGGAGCTGCAGAATTTAATGTCACCTACAGTTTCAAAGGTATCGAATGCATTAATAAACACAGCTACAAAAGAAACCACCATCTATATCAGCAAGAATGAGAAGCTCAAAGCAACTGAGGAGACCTTGGTAGCTAATGCAGACGAAGTGCTGCTTCTACCCTAAGTTTTTCCAAGATTAAAAGAAAAAAAGGGTGGTAACCTGAAAGCTCCCCAAGGGCAGGCTGTTAAGACAAGGGCTGCAGAAGTTCTGAGGCAACTTGCCCTTTAATCTGTTACTGTTGTGGACAGGGTGAGCAAATTCATAACACAGTAACCAAGGCCTCATACTTTGTATTTGTTATGGACTGAATTGTGTGTCCCCCCCCCCAAAAATTTCTATCAATTTGGTTAGGCCATGATTCCCAGTATTTTGTGATTGTCCACCATATTGTCATCTGATGTGATTTTCCTACATGCTGTAAATCCTACCTCTACGGTGTTGACGAGATGGAATTAGTGGCAGTTATGTTAATGAGGCAGGACTCAATCTACAAGATTGGATTGTGTCTTCAGCCAATCTCTTTAGAGATATAAAAGAGAGAAGCAAGCAAATAGACAGGAGGACCTTGTACCACCAAGAAAAGCATGATGAGAGTAGAGCACATCCTTTGGACCTGAGGTTCCTGCACAGAGAAGCTCTGAAACCAGGGGACAATTGATGACAAGGACCTTCCCCCAGAGTTAACAGAGAGAGAAAGCCTTCCCCCGGAGCTGGCACCCTAAATTTGGGCTTCTAGCCTACTAGACTATGAGAGAATAAATTTTTCTTTGTTGAAGCCATTCACTTGTAGTATTTCTGTTACAGCAGCACTAGATAATTCTGTGACAGTTAAGGTTGTGTGTCAACTTGGCTGGGCCATGATTCTCAGTGTTTTGGAAGTCATATAATGTGATCACTTCCTTGCTGAGATTTGACACATGATCACTGCCATGATGGAGTCTGCTGGGAGTAGCCAATTAATCGAAGGGGAGTTTCCTTGGGCGTGTGGTCTGTTCAGATGGGCAGACATTCAGGTAGGGCTTGGTGGGGCTTTTGATTGTTCTGGATCCTGCAGCTGGCTCCTGTTTGTCTGGCCTCCAGTTCTTGGGACTTGAACTAGCAGCTTACCTGCAGTCTTGCCTGCTGGTCTTGGGATTCATCGATCTTCACAGCCTGTGAGCAACAGCCCTGCTCTCTGGCCTGCCTATCTGGGGTTCGCAAGCCCCTGCAACTACATAAATCAGAAGAAGTCTCTTTCCTAACCTACAGACTTGGGACATTACAGCTTCTACAACCATGTGAGTCATTTCCTTGTATAAATCTCTCTCTATATATATTTATACGCTTTACTGGTTTTGCTTCTCTAGAGAACTCAGTCTAAGAGACAGTATTCTAAAAGAGTGGAAGTCCATTGGGTGGCCTGAGAAATAAATTATGAAGAGGACTAGGGCTTCCATTGTCCTGGCCCTAACAAGGATGAGAACCAGCAAGACCTAGGGTGAAAGTGGCCTGGAGGATATAAAAAAAACTAAGGAATTGGAGTGCAGTAGAGATGGAAAACAAGTTACAAGCAACTAAAATATTTAAGACAAACTACTACCAACATGTAAACCTTATAAGAACTAAAGGACTAGGATTACATAATGAGTTCTGAAATTTAATGCTAGCTTATAAAAAAAAAAATTTTTTTTTTTTTTTATAAGCTAGCATTAAATTTATGCAAGCAGCCCTGGTGATGCAGTGGTTAAGAGCTACAGCTGCAAACCAAAAGTTCAGTGGTTTGAATCCACCAGCTGCTCCCTGGAAACCCTACTGGACAGTACTACTCTGTCCTAAAGGGTCGCTATGAGTCAGAATTAACTCAACAGCAACAGGTTTTGTTTTAGTTTGTGTATGTGAAATGAGGTGAAGGTTTTCTCTGTAAGTGGTAGGAGTCATGGGATAGGTATATAAGGATAGTGTGTGCTGAATCTAGTGGATACACAAGGGGAAACTGGTTGGATAGGTACCAAATCCTGATTTTTAAAAAATGTTTTCTAAATATGATGGCTATAGTTCAGGGCAGAATATCCATATATTCTATATTCAAAAACTTAAAGAGACAGAAAAGAATAAAAGGATATTCTAACCTGGCAAGTTTCCTACCCCAGTGTGTCCCTCCAGGGTCCTCAAATACAATCAAGAGCTTTTATAATGGAGACACAAGTAATTGATAAGAAGTTGAGGAGGAAGCTCAAAGAGAGTGGTGAAGTCTTTCTTCATGAATATGATGTAACAGAAGGAGCACCACTGGATAGAAGCCTCGCCTCTGAACTCCAGACCATTTTAATCCAACTGCCTACTTGAATCTTCACACTTGGATGTCTCACAAGCACTTCAAAACTCAGTAAGTCATATCCCCATTAAATCTGAGCTCTCCTCTAGTGTTCTATCTCTGTGAATGGTGCTGCCAGTTGTAAACTCAGTAATCTAGTCTGTGGCCTTCATTTTCTCCCCTCCCACTTCTGTTCTACATGCAGTCACCAAGTTCTGTAGATTGTAGCTCCTAAATAGTCTAGAATTACTACTGTTTAGTACAAATCACTATCATATTTCAACCTATACTCTTGTAGGGCTTCTTAATTGGCCTCTGAGCCATTCTTTTTCCCCAATAATCAGTTTTCTATAATACAGGTAGGATAATATGATAGCATCATTGCTCTGCTTAATAGTGTTCAGTGGCTTCCCACTGTTCCTTAGATAAAATCTAAAATCTTTAACATGACCTGTAAGGCTCCAACAATCTGCCCACTGCCTACCACCCTGCTTTATCTCACACCAAACTTCCTCTCTCCAGCTGTACTCCAGCCACAGTAGGCTGCTTGAGTTTCTCTAACATGCCTTGCTTCCCACCTGAGAGCCCTCACATATGCCAGTTCCTCTGCCTACAATCATGGTGAAGGAGTGCAAAGAAAATTTTCATCCACTCTATGGGATTCTATTCACCAGAAAGGATGCCTATAAGGGCCTCAGATTTCAACACAGATCTCAAGTCTCCTGTTATATTCCAAACATTGATGGGTAAAGTTACAGTCAATATAAAGTATTTGTAGCTTATATTTCTACATAATATAATTGTATTTTGCAAGACCTCGGGTAGCCATGACTGAAAGCTCTAAGTAATATAGGTCTGAAGAAATTTGACAAATGTGAATTTTGCTGAATCTTAGTAAAACACATATGACATATGTCTCCAGAGGAAGTGTGCTCAGGCAATCTCAGCCATTATCCTTTGTTGTTGTTTTTGTTGTCAGGTGCCGTCGAGTTGGTTCCGACTCTTAGTAACCCTATGTACAACAGAATGAAACACTGTCCGGTCCTGCACGATACCCACAATCGTTATTATGCTTGAGCCCATTGTTTTAGCCACTGTGTCAATCCATCTCGTTGAGGCTCTTCCTCTTTTTCACTGACCCTGTACTTTACCAAGAATGATGTCCTTCTCTAGGAACTGATCTCTCCTGAAAACATGTCCAAAGTATGTATGATGCAGTCTCACCACCCTTGCTTTTAAGAAGCAATCTGGTTGTACTTCTTCCAAGACGGATGTTTGTTCTTTTGGCAGTCAATGGTATATTCAATATCTTTGCCAACACCAAAATTATCCTTTGGTCAAGCACAATTACCAGGACCTCAAAAAAAACACTTTAAAACAAAATATGGTATATACATACAATGGAATATTATTCACCTATAACGAGAAAGAAGTTCTGAAAGATGCTACAACATGGATGAACTTTGAAGACATTATGTTAAATAAGTCAGATAAAAAACGAAAAATATTGTATGAGCCCACTTACATGAAATATCTAGGATAGGCAAGTCCATAGAAAAAAGTTTATTATCAGTTATCAAGGGCTGGGGGAAAGAGGGATAGGCTAAGCTATTGTTTAGAAAAAAAAAAATTGTTTAAGGGGTACTGAATTTCTGCTTGAAGAAATGAAAAACTTTTGCACAACATGGTGAATGTAATTAATGTTGCTGAACTGTACACTCAGAAATGCTTAAGGTGATAAATTATTTGTTTATATTTTTTACAACAATAAAATAAAAAAAAAAACCCTATTTCATCAGGATTAAGCCTCTCAATTAATTACTTGACCTCAATTAGGCTAAAGCAACTTCCACTAACAACAAAAAGGGTTTTATACACCCCAGCCAAGCACAACTGCAACCATTCCCATGGAATGGGTCAAAGTAATCTGGGATTTACAAGGCATGTGGTATCCTCTTCAAAGGAGTATAGATGAAAGGTACACTTTACGATAACTATCAATCTTGTAAGGTAGAAGAAAACACAATCAACAGACTGAGCAAAAGAATAACAGCTAACATTTTTATAGTCTTAAGTGCCAAGCACTACCTTAAGCTCTCTCTATATATTAATTTATTTAATCCTCTGAAGTAGGATGTTCTTATCATCCTCATTTTAAATGAGGAAGCTGAGGCACATAAGAGTTTAATTAGCTTGCCCAGGATCTCGGAGCTAACATGTGGTAGAACCAAGACTCAAAAGAAGGAAGTCTGATTTCTAAGCCTGCACTCTTAACTATTACACTGTACTAATTGATAAGATGAAGATCAGAAGTTCATGAAAAGTAGCTCAGAACATCTAAGGGTACTAAAAGGATGGAGATTTTACTTCAAGACTGGAAAAAATTGGAACCAATCAATATGTTACTGTAACACATACTGCCAGATACAAGGGCAACAGAAATACCTATTCTTACTCAGGCATATCATCTTATGAATCTGAGAACATGATGACTTTCACTATTTTGAAATGGTGTAGTTCCACTGGTTTTAGCCTAATATAGGTGACAATGTCAAATTCAAATGTGAATCTTAATTTTGCTGCATTCAACAACAACAAAAACACTGCCAACCTGGGCTACTTATCTGGAAACTATCCAGTGCAACAAGCCCCTGAAGGTATGATGCAGAAACTTCCCGTCCTTAAAATCAGGTGGCAGAAAACCAATATACCCAGGTTCATACACTACCCTGAATCAGGGGATCAACAGCTGTGTGGTCATAATTAGAGAAACACTGTGACATATAGGTATCTCCCCAGCATCTACTCAGACCAGGAGACAATTTCCGAGTAAAATTCGGTATCAGTATTCCAGATGATTGAGATGCACAAATCTAGAACCGTCGCAAACACCATTAACAGATCCACAATCTAAGGGGGTCAAACTTATTATAGCAATTCGGTTATTATTTATTAGCCACTCTCTATGTGTCAGGCACTATGCTATTAACATGGAGCATCACTTTAATCATCACAACAGACAACGAAAGTATGTTTCCTCAAATAACCCAATTAAAAAATGGGCAAAAGATATGAACAGACATTTCACTAAAGAAAACATTCAGGTAGCTAACAGATACATGAGGAAATGCTCACAGCCATCAGCCATTAGAGAAATGCAAATCAGAACTACAATGAGATTTCATCTCACTCCAACAAGGCTGGCATTAATCCAAAAGACATAGAAACAATAAATGTTGGAGAGGCTGTGGAGAGACTGGAACACTTATACACTGCTGGTGGGAACGTAAAATGGTACAACCACTTTGGAAATCGATTTGGCACTTCCTTAAAAAGCTAGAAATAGAACCACCATATGATCCAGCAATCCTACTCCTTGGAATATATCTTAGAGAAATAAGAGCCTTTACATGAACGGATATATGCACACCCATGTTCACTGCAGCACTGTTTACAATAGTAAGAAGATGGAAGCAACCAAGGTGCCCATCAGTGGATGAATGGATAAATAAATTATGGTATATTCACACAATGGAATACTATGTATCGATAAAGAACAGTGACGAATCTGTGAAACATTTCCTAACATGGAGGAATCTGGAAGGCATTATGCTGAGTGAAATCAGTCAGTTGCAAAAGGACAAAAACTGTATAAGACCAATATTATAAGACCTCAAGAAATAGTTTAAACAGAGAAGAAAGTATTCTTTGATGGTTATGGGGGGGTGGGAGAGGGGTATTCACTAATTAGATAGTAGATAAGAACTACTTTAGGGGACGGGAAAGAAAACACACAACACAGGGGAGGTCAGCACAACTGGACCAAACCAAAAGCAAAGAAGTTTCCGGAATAAACTGAATGCTCCAAAGGCCAGCGTAGCAGAGGCGGGGGTTTGGGGACCATGGTTTCAGGGCACATCTAAGTCAATTGGCATAATAAAACCTATTAAGAAAAAAAGAAAAGTATTAGTCTTCCCATTTTATGACTGAAAATGAAGCTTAAAGAAGTTAAAAAACTTGTCTTAAGTTACACAGTTATCAAGTGGCAGTCAGGATTCAAATACAGGAGGCTGCCTCCAAAACCTGTGCTTTCACACTAACCTAGGCTACACTGTTACGGACATATGAAACCATAAGGTTCCAGCAACCAGAGCAAAGGTGATCAGTGAAACCAGCATTGCCCAACTCATAACCTCTCCTGTGAGTTAGGTAACAAGAGCTGAAATCCAGGAAACTCTATCCAACTGGTACCCAACCAGCTGACCATACCTATGGCAACACTAACAACAGTATTATGCGCAGATGTGATACAAGGCCCTGAAAAAGACTAAGTATTGTTGAAGAATTTGAAAATCTGATAATCATAAAATGGCTAATTCATGGCAAGTTGCTTCTCTCCAGTAGTGAAACAGTTGGAAATACTGCCTATATACAAACGCAACTGAGATAATCCAGAGGAAAAAAAAATCTACCGCTAGTAAAGAACTAGTAGATCACGCTGCCTTTCTACCCTAAGCCCAGCTCTACGATAACAAGGCAGAAGAGGAGGCACTCTCTCACCTAGGATTTGCAGAAATATAGCCCGTGAGAGGCTGAAGAAGCAGCCTTAATCTTGTGCCATTGCCAGTAAATTGGTTGTTTCAGTGAAGTCTAGGAGGCTCATACTCTGCCAAGGAAATCAGAGATACCGCCAGCTAACAACAAGCATGGAGATGGGGGGAGGCAATGGGCACTCTCAGTACCATTGGTAGAAGCGGAAACTGACATAACCTCTCTGAAGGACAGCTTGGCAACATATATAAATTTTTTTTTAAAGTCTATACAGGAGGCAGAACTTACATGGCACCTTATGCTGTCCCTCTGCATCAAAGACCCAAAAAAACTAAGTAAAACAGATAAAAGCATCAATCCTGAAACCTGAGCATCAAGTGAAGGGATAAAGAACTAGATTGAACACTAAATGGAAGAAAAAACTGAAGGAAAACAGAGAATGTGGAGAGATAGAGTGGAGGTCCCCTGCCAACTAACAAGACACAGCATCGCCATCTGGAACCCCAGACAGTGAGTACGGGAAGACAACTTCACAGAGTCCCAACAGGACACAGAGCACCCACCCCGTATGCCATCTCTCTGTTCCCGCCAGCCCTTACCATGCGACTGCAGCTAGAGCATCCCCAGATCAGGCATGCCATCACACTGGGACCACACTGCCCCTCTCCTGCCTCCACTGGATCAGCAGGTGAATGGTGGGAAGAGCCCATACCACTCCCCATCTGTCACCCCCACTTGTCTGGCAAGGGGCTACGAATGCTCCCACACTGCTGGACCAACATCAGGAGGCAGACAGAGCCTGCCCAGTCCGCGCTTAGCCACCTCGCTAAACTAGTGTACAGTGAGTCAGGCTTGCCCTGCCTGCTGCTACCCTGTCCACCTGGACAAGGTGGTGAGAGCTTCATTCCCACAGACAAGCAAACAGCAAAGCATGCCTGGCCCACCTGCCCAGATATATCAAAACAAAATAAAGAAGCAGGACAAGACAAATGAACATACACTCAATCAATAAAGAAAATAATATCTTAATGCCTTGTAGACAGCAGACAATATCAAAACATAAAAAAGCAGGACAAGATGGTTCCAGCAAGTGACCAAAATATAGAATCAGATGACCTTCTGGTAGAAGAAAAGGCAGTGGCACCACCTGATGTGAAATTCAAAGACTAATACTGAGAGCTCTCCAACGGATTAGGAAAGAGATCAAGGAAAACCAACAAATCCAAGGAAAAGATAGACAAAATCACAGAAAACCAGACAATACCAATGAAAACATAACCAAAATCAAGGAAAACACACAAAGCAACAGGGGATTTCAGGAAAATAACATAAGAACAAAATTTCAGAATAAATAATTAGAAATTGTACAAAAATAGCAACTAGAAATCCAAGGGATAAGCAACAAAATTTCAGAAATAGAGAGCAGAAAAACAATTTAAAGAATAAACAAGATCAAAAGTTGATTCTTTGAAAAGATCAACAAAATCAACAAACCACTGCCCAAAATGACAAAAGAAAAATAGAAGAGGAAGCAAATAATCCACATAAGAAATGAAACACGAAATATTACAACACACCCAACTGAAATAAAAAGGATCATAACAGAATATTATGAAAAGCTGTACTCCAACAAATCTGAGAACCTAGAGGAAATGGATATATTTCTGGAAACATACTATCTAAAGTAACAAAAACTTAGAAAATATGAAAAGACCCATAACAAGAGAAGAGATTGAAGAAGTAATTTTAAAAACTCCCAACAACAAAAAAAGCCCTGGCCCAGGCAGCTTCACTGGAGAATTCTACCAAATATTCAGAGAAGAGCTCACACCAGTACTATTCAAGCTATTTCAGAGCACAGAAAAGGAAGGAATACTCCCAAATACATTCTATGAAGCCAGCATAACCCTGATACCAAACCTAGGCAAAAATACCACAAAAAAAGAAAATTACAGACATATATCTCTCATGAATATAGATGCAAAAATTCTTTAAAAGTCTAGCCAAGCTTTGAAGAGTTGAGTCTGGGGTCTTAAAAACGCTAGCAAGCAGCCATCTAAGATGCATCAATTGGTCTCAACCCACCTGGATCAAAGGAGAATGAAGAACACCAAGGACACAAGGCGATTACGAGCCCAAGAGACAGAAAGGGCCACATGAACCAGAGACTACATCATCCTGAGACCAGAAGAACTAGATGGTGCCTGGCTACAACCAATGACTGCCCCGACAGGGAACACAACAGAGAACCCCTGAGGGAGCACACGAGCAGTGGGATGCAGACCCCAAATTCTCATAAGACCAGACTTAATGGTCTGACTGAGACTGGAAGGACCCCGGTGCTCATGGCCCCCAGACCTTCTGTTGACCCAGGACAGGAACCGTTCCCAAGGGCAGCTCTTCAGACATGGATTGGACTGGACAATGGGTTGGAAGGGGATGTTGGTGAGAAGTGAGCTTCTTGGATCAGGTGGACACTTGAGACTATGTTGGCATCCCCTGCCTGGAGAGGGGATGAGAGGGTGGAGGGGGTTAGAAGCTGGTGAAATGGACACGAAAAGAGAGAGTAAGAGGGAGAGAGCAGACTGTCTCATTAGAGGGATAGAAATTGAGAGTGCGTTGCAAGGTGTATATGAGTTTTTGTGTGAGAAACTGACTTGATTTGTAAACTTTCACTTAAAGCACAATAAAATTACAAAAAAAAAAAAAAAAGTCTAGTCAAGAAGGACCCCAGTGGTTATGGTCCCCACACCTTCTATTAGCCCAAGAGAGGAACCATTCCCAAAGTCAACTCTTCAGACAGGGATTGGACTGCACAACGGGAAAGAAAAAGATGCTGGTGAAGAATGAACTTCCTGCATCAAGTAGACACATGAGACTATGTTGGCATCTCTTATCTGGAGGGGAGATAAGAGGGCAGAGGGGTTCAGAAGCTGGCAGAATGGACATGAAAAGAGAGAGTGGAGGGAAGGAGTGTGCTGTCTCATTAGGGGGAGAGCAATTAAGAGTATATAGCAAGGTGTATATACGTTTTTGTATGAGAGACTGACTTGATTTGTAAATTTTCACTTAAAGCACAATAAAATTTAAAAAAAAAAAGAGTTTAAACACACACACCAAAAAAAAAAAAAAAGTCTAGCCAATAAGAATTCAGTGTCATATCAAAAAATATACCATGACCAAGTGGGATTTATATCAGGTATGCAAGAATGATTCAACAACAGAAAATCAGTCAATGTAATCGAACACATAAAAGAACAAAAGAATTACACCATCATCTCAATCGAAGCAGAAGAGGCATTTGATAAAGACCAACACCCCTTCCTAATAAAAACTCTCAATAAAATAAGAATAGAGTGAAATTCCTAAACATAATAAAGGGCTTCTATATAAAACCAACAGCCAACATCATTCTCAACAGAGAGAGGCTGAAAGCATTCCTCCTGAGAATGGGAACAAGACAAGGTTGCCCTTTATCACCAGTCCTATTAAACATTGTACTTGAAGTCCTAGCTAAAGAATAGGGCAAGAAAAAGAAATAAAAGCAAGGTAAAAACTATCCGATAGTCACAGATGATATGATCCTATACACAGAGAACCCCAAAGGTTGCACAAGAAAAGTACAGGAACTAATAGAAAGATTTGGCAGAGTAGCAGAATACAAGATCAACATACAAAAATGAGCTGGATTCCTATATGCCAACAAAGAGAGTTTCAAAAAGAAAATTAGAAAAACAATACCACATACAGTAGCCCTTAAAAAGGATAAAAAAGAATAAATCTAACCATGGAAACCCTGGTGGCATAGTGGTTAAGAGCTACAGCTGCTAATCAAAAGGTCATCAGTTTGAATCCACGAGGCACTCCTTGGAAACCCTATGGGTTTACTTTAGAATAAATCTAACCATGGATGTAAAAACCAAAACCAAACCAAACCCAGTGCTGGTGAGTAGATTCCGACTCATAGCGACCTTATAGGACAGAGTAGAACTGCCCCATAGAGTTTCCAAGGAGCACCTGGCAGATTCGAACTGCCGACCCTTTGATTAGCAGCCGTAGCACTTAACCACTACGCCACCAGGGTTTCCATGGATGTGAAAGACCTATAAAAAGAAAACTTCAAAACTCTATTGCAAGAAACCAAGAGATCTACATAAGTGGAAAAACATACCATGTTCATGGATAGGAAGACTCAACACTGTGAGAATGTCAATCCTACCCTAAGTGATCTCCAGCTATAACGCAATTCCAATCCAAATACCAACAGCATTCTTTAATGAGATGGAAAAACTAATCACCAACTTCATATAGAAAGGAAAGAGGCCCTGGATAAGCAAAGAATTATTGAAGAAAAATAACAAAGTAGGAGGCCTCATGTTACCTGATTTCAGAACCTACTACATAGCCATAGTAGTCAACACAGCCTGGTAGTCAAGTAAGAGCCATTTCACGAAAATACATATATACACCCATGTTCAGTGCAGCACTATTCACTATAGCAAAAAGAGGGAAACCACCTAAGTGTCCATCAACAAAGGCATGGATAAACAAATTATGGTCTGTACATGCAATGGAATACTACACAACCATAAAGAACAATGATGAATCCACAGAACATCTCACAACATGAATGAATCTTGACAGAATTATGCTGAGTGAAATAAGCCAATCACAAAAGGACAAATATTTATGAGACCACTATTATAAAAACCCAAGAAAAGGCTTACACACAGAAAAAGACAATCTTTGGTGGTGAGGGGAAATCAATAACTAGATAATAAGTGTTGACTATGGTGAAAGAAAAGACAACACACAATACAGGCAAAATCAGCATAACTTGACCAAGACAAAGCCACAGAAGCTTCCCAGACACATCCAAACACTTTGAGGGACCAAGTTACTGGGGCTGAGGGAGGGGGACCATGGTCTCAGGGGATATCTAGCTCAATTTGCATAACATAGTTCATGAAGAAAACATTATATATTCCACTTTGATCAGTAGCATCTGGGGTCTTAAAAGTTTGCAAGCTGCCATCTACAATACAGCTACTGGTCCCATGATGTTCAGAGCAAAGGAAAATAAAGAACATCAAAGACATATGGAAAATATCAGTCCAAAAGGACTAGTGGACCACATAAACCACAGCCTCCAACAGCCTGAGCCCAGAACAACTAGATGGTGCCTCGCTACCACCACCAACTGTTCTGACAGGGATCACGATAGAGGGTTCCAGATAGAGTGGGAGAAAAGTGTAGAACAAAATTCAAATTCGCAAAAAAAGACCAGACTTACTGGCCTGACAGAGACTGGAGGAACCCTGGAGACTACTGCCCCCAGACATCCTGCTAACTCAGAACTGAACCCACTTTCAAAGTCCACCTTTCAGCCAAAGATTAGACATGCCTCTACAACAACAAAAAAAAAAAACAAGTGAGAAAGGTGCTTCTTAGTTCAATCAAATATGAGAGACCAAATGGGCAACACCTGCCCAAAAGCAAATACAAGAAAGCAGGAAAGGACAGGAAACTTGGACAAACGGACACACGGAACCCAGGCTGTAATGAAAGGGAAAGGAGGGGGAGTGCTGACATGCTGCGGGGATTGCAACCAATGTCACAAAACAATTTTGTATAAATTTTTGAATGAGAAACTAATTTACACTGCAAACTTTCACCTAAAACACAATTTAAAAAAGTCTATGCATATGGACTCCATAATTCTATTCCTACTAATTTATTCTAAGTAAATGATTAAGGGTCTAAATAAAGACTTGGCTACAAGGATGTTTATCTTGGTGTTATTTAGAACACTAAAAGATTGCACTTTGAAGGGTGGCGTCTGGGGTCTTAAACGCTAGCAAGCTGCCATCTAAGATCCATCAATGGGTCTCAAACCACCTGGATCAAAGGAGAATGAAGAACACCAAGGACACAAGGTAATAACGAGCCCAAGAGACAGAAAGGGCCACATGAACCAGAGACTACACCACCCTGAGACCGGAAGAACTAGATGGTGCCTGACCACAACCGATGACTGCCCTGACAGGCAACACAACAGAGAACTCCTGAGGAAACAGGAGAACAGCGGGATGCAGACCCCAAATTCTGATAAAAAGACCAGACTTAATGGTCTGACTGAGACTAGAAGGACCCCAGTGGTCATGGCCCCTAGACCTTCTGTTGGCACATGACAGGAACCATTCCAGAAGCCAACTCGTCAGAGATGGATTGGACTGGACAATGGGTTGGAGAGGGATGTCAATGAGGCGTGGACCAGGTGGACACTTGGGACTAGGTTGGCATCTCCTGCCTGGAGGGGAGATGGGAGGGCAGAGGGGCTTAGAAGTTGGCAAAATGGACAAAAGAGAGTGGAGGGAGGGAGTGGGCTGTCTCATGGGGGGGAAGTAATTGGGAGTATGTAATAAGGTGTATATAAGTTTTTGTGTGAGAGACTGACTTGATTCGTAAACTTTCACTTAAAGCACAATAAAAATTATTAAAAATAAAAGATTAAACAATACAAATATACAACAAAAAGTACTAATAAAATCAAATAATACATCCATACAAAGGAATTCTGGGAAATGATGAAGTTTCATAGCAATATTTTCAACAGGGAAAAATATTCACAACATATTAAGTGAAAAAACAAATTATAAACAGCACATATAGTATACCATAATTTTTCAATTTTCTATAGGAATAAAAAAAGATTGAATGGTAATACACACAAATGTTGAGAGGTTATCTCTGTGTGATAGGATTATGAGTGATTTTTATTTTATTTTCATTTACCTATATTTTCTATTTTCTTATAACAAACTTTTATTTATAATTTAACAAGTGTACAGGCTGGCTGAGCTAACACTTTATTGTGAATTAGTTCAGGATATAATTAACTATCAATCGACAAGCATCAATAATCAATATTAGATTCTACTAGAACCTTGTGGCTGGGAAGAAGCACCAGCCGAGGGTGAAAAACAGAAATAGAAGGCTGGAGACAAAACCCACAAACTTTTAAAATATTTTCAACTTTAGGTTGGAATGGAATTTCTACCAGTATAGCAAAATTCATTACGTGTTTGCTACCTGAATACTCCTCCTTACATTCACCTGGGCACTGCAAACAAGGATTGTGATAAATCGAAAGTTTTGTTTCGTTATATTTCTAATTTTTAAAAAAACCACACCAATATAGGAATTGAAGGAAAATTCCTCAACATAATAAAGGGCATCTATACAAAGCCAACAGCCAACATCACTCTAAATGGAGAGAGCCTGAAAGCATTTCCCTTGAGAACGGGAACCAGACAAGGATGCCCTTTATCACTGCTCTTATTCAACATTGTGCTAGAGGTCCTAGCCAGAGCAATTAGGCTAGACAAAGAAATAAAGGGCATCCGGATTGGCAAGGAAGAAGTAAAATGATCTCTATTTGCAGATGACACGATCTTATACACAGAAAACCCTAAGGAATCCTCCAGAAAACTACTGAAACTAATAGAAGAGTTTGGAAGTGTCTCAGGTTATAAGACAAACATACAAAAATCACTTGGATTCCTCTACATCAACAAAAAGAACATCGAAGAGGAAATAACCAAATCAATACCATTCACAGTAGCCCCCAAGAAGATAAAATACTTAGGAATAAATCTTACCAAGGATGTAAAAGACCTATACAAAGAAAACTACAAAGCTCTACTACAAGAAATTAAAAACGACACACTCAAGTGTAAAAACATACCTTGCTCATGGATAGGAAGGCTTAACATAGTAAAAATGTCTATTCTACCAAAAGCCATCTATACATACAATGCACTTCCGATTCAAATTCCAAAGTCATTTTTTAAGGTGATAGAGAAACAAATCACCAACTTCATATGGAAGGGAAAGAAGCCTCGGATAAGCAAAGCATTACTGAAAAAGAAGAAGAAAGTGGGAGGCCTCACTCTACCTGATCTCAGAACCTATTATACAGCCACAGTAGTCAAAACAGCCTGGTACTGGTACAACAACAGACACATAGACCAGTGGAACAGAATTGAGAACCCAGATATAAATCCATCCACATATGAGCAGCTGATATTTGACAAAGGCCCAGTGTCAGTTAATTGGGGAAAAAGATAGTCTTTTTAACAAATGGTGCTGGCATAACTGGATATCCATTTGCAAAAAAATGAAACAGGACCCATACCTCACACCATGCACAAAAACTAACTCCAAGTGGATCAAAGACCTAAACATAAAGACTAAAACGATAAAGATCATGGAAGAAAACATAGGGACAACCTTAGGGGCCCTAATACAAGGCATAAACAGAATACAAAACATTACCAAAAATGACGAAGAGAAACCAGATAACTGGGAGCTCCTAAAAATCAAACACCTATGCTCATCTAAAGACTTCACCAAAAGAGTAAAAAGACCACCTACAGACTGGGAAAGAATTTTCAGCTACGACATCTCCGACCAGCACCTGATCTCTAAAATCTATATGATTCTGTCAAAACTCAACCACAAAAAGACAAACAACCCAATCAAGAAGTGGGCAAAGGATATGAGCACACACTTCACTAAAGAAGATATTCAGGCAGCTAACAGATACATGAGAAAATGCTCTCGATCATTAGCCATCAGAGAAATGCAAATTAAAACCACGATGAGATTCCATCTCACTCCAACAAGGCTGGCATTAATCCAAAAAACACAAAATAATAAATGTTGGAGAGGCTGCGGAGAGATTGGAACTCTTATATACTGCTGGTGGGAATGTAAAATGGTACAACCACTTTGGAAATCTATCTGGCGTTATCTTAAACAGTTAGAAATAGAACTACCATACAACCCAGAAATCCCACTCCTCGGAATATACCCTAGAGATACAAGAGCCTTCACACAAACAGATAGATGCACACCCATGTTTATTGCAGCTCTGTTTACAATAGCAAAAAGCTGGAAGCAACCAAGGTGTCCATCAATGGATGAACGGTTAAATAAATTGTGGTATATTCACACAATGGAATACTACGCATCGATAAAGAACAGTGAGGAATCTGTGAAACATTTCATAACATGGAGGAACCTGGAAGGCATTATGCTGAGCGAAATTAGTCAGAGGCAAAAGGATAAATATTGTATAAGACCACTATTATAAGATTTTGAGAAACAGTATAAACTGAGAAGAACACATACTTTTGTGGTTACAAGGGGGGGAGGGAGGGAGGGTGGGAGAGGGTTTTTTACTGATTAATTAGTAGATAAGAACTGCTTTGGGTGAAGAGAAGGACAATACTCAATACATGGAAGGTCAGCTCAACTGGACTGGACCAAAAGCAAAGAAGTTTCCGGGATAAACCGAATACTTCAAAGGTCAGCCGAGCAAGGGCGGGGGTTTGGGGACTATGGCTTAAGGGGACTTCTAAGTCAATTGGCAAAATAATTCTATTATGAAAACATTCTGCATCCTACTTTGAAATGTGGCGTCTGGGGTCTTAAATGCTAACAAGCGGCCATCTAAGATGCATCAATTGATCTCAACCCACCTGGATCAAAGGAGAATGAAGAACACCAAGATCACACGATAACTAAGAGCCCAAGAGACAGAAAGGGCCACATGAACCAGAGACTTACATCATCCTGAGACCAGAAGAACTAGATGGTGCCCGGCTACAACCGATGACTGCCCTGGCAGGGAGCACATCAGAGAACCCCTGAGGGAGCAGGACATCAGTGGGATGCAGACCCCAAATTCTCACAAAAAGACCATACTTAATGGTCTGACTGAGACTAGAGGAATCCTGGCGGTCATGGTCCCCAAACCTTCTGTTGGCCCAGGACAGGAACCATTCCTGAAGACAACTCAGCAGTCATGAAAGGGACTGGACAGTGGGTAGGAGAGAGATGCTGATGAAGAGTGAGCTAATGATATCAGGTGGACACTTGAGACTGTGTTGGCATCTCCTGTCTGGAGGGGGGACGGGAGGATAGAGAGAGTTGGAAGCTGGCAAAAATGTCACGAAAGGAGAGACTGGAAGGGCTGACTCATTAGGGGGAGAGCAAGTGGGAGAATGGAGTAAGGTGTGTATAACCTTATATGTTACAGTCTGACTTGATTTGTAAACGTTCACTTGAAGCTCAATAAAAGTTAATTAAAAAAAAAAAAACCAGCCAAGTTCATTAAAATATGAAGATACCTACTTTGAAAACCATATATCCAACAAGAATCTAATTATATACATATACACGTAATTTTGACAACAACAAAAAGATACCCTAATCATAAAATGGGCAAAAAATTTTGTCTTAGTGCTAGTACAACAGAAATACCACAAGTGGATGGCTTTAACAAATAGAAATTTATTCTCTCACAGTTTAGGAGGCTAAAAGACTGAATTCAGGGTGCCAACTCCAGGTGAAGATTTTCTCTTTGCTGGTTCTGGGGGAAAGTCCTTGTCATCAATCTTCCTCTGGTCTAGGAGCTTCTCAAGGCAGGGAGCCCCAGTCCAAAGGATGTCCTCAGCTCCTGGCTCTTCTTTCTTGGTGGTAATGAGGTCCCTCTCCGCTCTGCATGCGTCTCTCTTTTGTATCTCAAGAGATTGACTCAAAATACAACCTAATACTGTAGATTGCATACTGCGTCATTAACATAATGGACAGCTCACAACCAAGTAAGACCATAACCACAGGCATAGAGGCCAGGATTTATAATACAAAGGACAATTACATCAGATCACAAAATGGGGGACAGCCACACAGTACTGGGAATCATGGCCAAGCCAAGCTGATACATATTTTGGGGGAACACAATTCAATCCATGATAGACTTGAATGACATTTCACCAAAGAGGACATTCAAATGGCCACCAAACACGTGAAAAGATGATCAACAACACTAGCCATCAGAGAGATGCAAATAAAAATCACAATGAGATACCATTACACTCCCGCTAGGAAGGCTAAGGTTAAAAAAAAACAACAACAAATGTTGGTGAGGATGTGGGGAAACTGGAACCTTTATCCATTGCTGGTGGAAATGCAAAATGGTTCAGCCACTGTGGAAAACAGTGTGGCAGTTCTTCAAAAAAGTAAAACTAGAACTAAGATTTGACACAGCAATTTCACCCCTAGGTATATACCTAAAATATGTGAAAGCAGAGTTTACACCAATATTCATTGCAGCACTATTCACAACAGCCAAAAGGTGGAAAAAACCTAAATGCCCATTGATAGATGAATGGATAAACAAAATGTGGTAGATACATACAATAGAATACTACTTAGCCGGTAGGAGAAATGAAGTCTTGATACATGCTACAGTATGAATGGAGTTGGAAGACATTATGCTGAGCAAAATAAGCCAATCACAAAAGGACAAATATTGTATGACCTCACTTATATAAAAAGACAAGAAGAGGCAAATGTATAGAGACCAAAGTTTATTAGTGGTTACCAGGGGCAGGAGCAAGGGGGAAAAGGAGGGTTAAGAGTGATGGAAAAATCACTTCGATTAAGAGTAGGGCTGCACAGCTGATTATGGTAATTGCTGTCAATTAGTCGTACACCAGTAAAAAGCTGAATTAACAGAAGTTGTGTGATATATTTACAACAATGACAAAAAAAAAAAAAAGCAGCTGCTGAGGCTGCCAATGTACAACTAAACACCTCATGGGTTTTGGCTCCTTGGTTTGAAAGTTTAGGGTCATGGTTTCATGGGACATCCCAGTTAACTGGCCTAATAACATGTTTAGTGCTTCTGTTCTACTTCCTAGTTCATTACTAGTGCCTGATGTCTTAAAAGCTTGCAAGTGGCCACATAAGACACAACAATTGGTCTCTTCACCTGGAACAGCAGAGGAAGAAGCAGAGTCAGAAATGGGAGAAGGATATGGAATGTGTAGCCAACTGCCTCCTTTGCCATAAGACCAGAACTGGATGGTGCCCAGCTACCATTACTGAACATTTTGATCAAAGACTCCAGAGAAGAATCCTGATCAAAAGGGGAGAAATGCAGAACAGAATTTCAAATTTTCATGGACTCTAGACTTTCTGGAGCCATAGAGAGTGGATGAACCCCTGAAACTATTGCCCTGAGATAATCTCTGGACTTTGAATCAAAAATATCCCCTGACGTCTTCTTAAAACCAAACAACGGTTTAGCTTAACTAGTAAAAAAAAATCTGCCTTGAGCATTATGCTGTTTTAATAACTATCTACATGGGATCAAATTAACAACACTAACTAAAGAGACTGGATGGGGGCAATAAGTTTATGTTAATGAGGGAGGAACAACTCAGAAAAGGAGGGTGAGAATGGCTGCACAACTCGAAGAATGTAATCAGTGTCACTAAATTGTACATATCAAAACTGTTGAATTGGTGTATGTTTGCTGCATATATTTCAACAACAAAGTAAATAAAATTTAAAAGAAAAAATATGACGGTATCTATATTTCAATATAGTGATGATGTCAGGATGGTGCTCACTTACACTTTTCTTGCTCATAACTCTGCTTTAGAAAGCTAACACCCTCAAAAAAGAAAAAGAGCTGGAGAGAGGGGTGACGTACTATAGAAAAATACTCATTTTACTTGGGCAGAGAGAGATCAGATTTTAATCTAAATCATGCTCTACAGCATCTATCACCTATTTTTTTCACTAGAAGACTTAACTAGCTTCTTTAAAACAAACAAAAGCCCACTACTTGATAGTTTATCCCTGTTGACATCTTAAGTTTTAATTGCTTTAATCATATCACCATCTAGAGGTAAGGGATTCAGCAAGAAGAGTGGTAATGGAAAAAGCCTGGGCTGTGAAGCCAGACCACCTCTAGCTAGCTATGTGATTTTGAACAAGTCACTTAACTTCTTGGAGCTTCATCTTCCCATCTGTGCAATAGCGAAAAGAGCTGTAGTGAAGGTTTAAAGCAGTCTAACACAACACTGGATGCAGAATAATACTCAAATTTCATTTCCCTTTCCTTTCCTCAGAAATAAAACTCCGGTGGCGTAGTGGTTAAGTGCCACAGCTGCTAACCAAAGGATGGGCAGTTCGAATCCGCCAGGCGCTCCTTGGAAACTCTATGGCGCAGTTCTACTCTGTCCTATAGAATCGCTGAGTCGGAATCGACTCAACGGCACTGGGTTTGGTTGGTTTTGGTTTTCCTCAGGAAACCAGTTTTTGACACAGAAGAGTAATTTTGGAACATGGGACAACTGATCGGTTATCTGGATATAGTGGGGTCTTTGAACTGCTACGGTATAATATGAAGGCACAGGACACCAAACACCAGGCTGGGAAAGGAAGCCAAGTATAAGTAATACGCCACTTGCTGCAGGCTGCCATAACTCCCCCTACTCAGTTCAATCTCCCTAGTCTAGGTTTGTTCTGTCTTGTACAGTCAAGCATCACCTGTCATTACTCCTTTCCAAGCAGGAAGTATAAAATACGCAGGGAAAACAGTGGAAAAGCAAATAAGTGACAAAGTACGCTCCTGGTGACCTCCATCAGGGACCACTTCCCCCTCCCTCTCTACCTTTGTTATTTCTACAGCATGTACCTTTCCTAGAAACAGCAGCCCCCATGAATGTGAATGATCTTGTGTACAAAAATTTAACTTAAACTATTAAATTCCAAGCTCCAAGATTCTAGAAAGCCGCAAATGTATATCTGTTTCAACGTTTTCTTTGAGCATGTACATTTCATCTGGTGAAGAAACCTTTGGGATTTTATCTTAAAACCACTTAAGGACATAATCAAAAGGTTTGCGTATCAAACAAAGCCACCTATCCATAACACCTCCTGTTCACGAAAGTGTCCCAGAAACTCGATATAAACAAAATCCCTCTAAAAAAAAAAAAAAAATTTTTTTTTTTTCTCTGTTTATTTCTAGGAGATAATACTGTGGTTTTCTGTATCCAACAGTATGCCTAACATACCCAAGGCAATTATGTTTTCTTCCTCTACTCAGAGAAAGCATCTGTTGCTAACACAACACTGAAGTCCAAGTTATTTTCACAGACAAAAAAAGCAGCTGGTCAAGCTAATCCATTTGCTGGCCAGTCACCATCAAGCTTCTGTAAGACTGTCCTGTTAACTTAACCTCTATTGTCAGATAGCATGAGTCAGAGCTTTCAATCCTTTCAATTAGGATTTAACTCTTCTTTGGCACCATCATTGGAAATTATTTACTAGATATAAAAACAGGAAACATACGTTAAATAAGGACAAATGTAAAATGGTTAGGCTGGATTAGAAAAGCAGTTTTACAAATTACCAAGAACACGGCAAAGTTATTTTGAGGTTGGGATTATGAAACTAATAACCATAGCTAACACTTAAATAGCACTTCTGTCTGTTAGGTACTGTTAAGAGGCTTTTAAAATTTAACTCAAGCCTCACAATAAAAAAAACCCTTTGAGGTAAGTAAAATTATTATCTCTATTTTCATAGATGAGAAAATGGAGACACAGACCAAATTACTCGAACTCATTCAGATAAAAAATAGCAGGACTGGAGACCTGGCTCCAGAGTCATCCTCTTAATAATTCAAAGCCCAAATCCCAATTCCTTATAAGGAGATATATAGTCAGATCATCCTCAATTCTGGCTACTATTTTCAAAGTAACATTCTATAATAGGAAATAATCTCAAAAAGTCACAGCAGGACTTTTATTTAAAAAGAAACAAATATCCAGTTTAGTCCACTGTGATTTGCGGCATGTAATTGTGTAGTAATTCATATGAGAAAAGGAAGCTTAAGTTCAGAGCACTAAATCAGTTATGAACATTAACATGATACTCTTATTAAGCTATAAAACAAAAGGGCTTTTTTTTTTATTAGAAAGATTATTTGATACCACCAGTAAAATTCAACACTTTTTCTAATATCGAGAAGCTGATTCTCAAAGTTATCACAAATAAGATACGTTAGTACCAGTATAAGATACGTTAGTACCAGTATAAAGAATAGCTCATTTTCTGCTACCTTGGGGGAACTGCACTGGCACAGTATAGGTACTCAAACATATCATTTGGGATGAGATTAAGCAGATTCAAATCTTAGTCTAATGGCTAGTGGCATGACCTTGCAGAAAACACAACCTCCAACTCTTAATTCCTCATTAGGGTGGGGGATAATGCATGCTGACAAAATACAATCCAGATGAACACACTTTTATTATACTCTTTTACAGCACACAGTACTCTTTGTAAACTTGGAAACATTGTACGTGTTTTCATAAGGAATTATTTGACTTGATTTTCATAATAACTGTGTAAAAATTCTTACCACCACTGCAAGATGAGGAAATAGATTAATGAGTTAACTGATTTGCTCCAGATCACAAAAGTTACTAAACAGTACCCTGGAACCCAAGCCTCGGAATTCCAAGGTTTTGCTCTTCCATTTCATCTCAGCTAATTTCCATTCAGGTATCATATGACTTTTATCTAAAAAGTTAAATAAGCTGCAAAATACTTTACAAATTTAGGCAGATAATGTTTCAAATGTGTACATATTAAAAACACAGAAATGCAGTTTTTTCAAAAAAAACACCTAATAGTCATGAACATAAAAATTGAGTTTATACCCAACTGAATTTCAAGATGCACGCATACAATGAAATCATGTGCACTGTTGCTAAATACTTTTATACCCGTTGCCATCCACTCCATTCCAGCTCTACTGACCCTACAGAACAGAGTAGAACAGCCCCATAGAGTTTGCAAGGAACAGCTGGTGGATAAGAACTGCCAACCTTTTGGTTAGCTTAGCAGCCGAGCACTTAACCACTGCCCCACAAAGGCTCCGGATAATAAATACTATTACAGTCAATGCTTACCACATCACTATTCTCACGTGCACCCACCGCTCCTCAAGGTGAATCCAGACAAAATTATCAGAAAAAGTTGTTCTTATAAATCTTTTCAGTGCTTTCTACCTGATAATGGAATGGCTTCTTGGATATGATCTTTTCTAGTTTTTAAACCAGCTATATGGTTAATACCACGTGTTTTTCCTTCCTCTACTGTCCTATATTTCAGTTAGGCTATAATCTAACAAAGAGATCAGGCTGTGATTTCTACAAAAGGATTATGACTGAATATTCGTAACTCACTTCTGACTGCACTCAAGACATTAGCTATGTTCTCTATTTTTCTCTTAATTCAAAAGGTAAGTCTCTATATCTCCTTTCCCTGTTCGGAAAGTATACAACATTCCACAACAACCACTAGGTAACTGTGACCAGCAACACCAATTAGCCAAAGAGGGTGGGACGCTGCCCTGACAACAAACACTAAGACCCGCTTACAGTCAAGTCACCGGGGGTGGGGGTGGAGGTGGGGGAAAGAATGTACAAAAGAGATGCGGTCTCTGATCTAAATAACATGTATTGTGCCGAGAGGCGACTTGGTTGAGCAAAGAACACCAGCTTCGGCGTCAGCAGGAGTCCGCGAACAAGGCTGTGCCATGGTTTCCTCACCTGCTGCGAAGAAATAAACCTTCTCTTTTTTTTTTTTTTTTTTTTAGCATCTAGGTTACCAGGCTACCGGAATCACAGGGGGCCCAGAGCCCTGCAGAAAGTGATGGGCTACGAAACCAGGAACCAGGGTCCGGGAGAAGTGCAGGGCAGAGGCCAGCTCCGGTCACCGGGCGCGGTCCCCGTACCCGGGCGGGTGCCGCGTCGCCCCCAGCCCGAGCGGCTGGGCAGCCTTGCCCTCCGCTGCCGCTGCCAGGCCCGCCCGCCAGGCCTGCGCCCCGCCCGGTCGGCCCTTCGCGCCCACTGCCCACCCAGCCCCGCCCACCCTGCCGGCTCACTGGCCCCGCACCCCTTCCTCCGCTTACTTTCTGGGAGTCCATGGCTAGCGGCTGAGCTCGCTGGGCCCGAATCCGCGCCGAAGAACCGTCTGAAGAGGCGAAGGAAAGTGGGAACCCCCCAAACCGCTACCCGCGGCCGCGGCTCTCCCGCTCGGCCTCCAGCGCCGCCGCCTGAGCCTCAGTCTGCACCGGCGCCGCCCGGCCACTCCCCGTCCGCGCCCAGCCCTCGCGCGCGCCGTTGTCGCGCCGCGGTTGCCAGGGTGAAAGGGCGGCCCAGAGAAGGGAGGGGCGAGGAGAGCCCCGCGCCTGCGCGCTACCGCCAGAGGGACCTGTGTGAGGGGGTCGGGGGGAGGTGCATACTAGGCAGCGGCGGACAGGAGGGAGCTTTCGCCCCTCGGTCGTCTGCAAGTGTTTCTGGAGCCTCCCGTTCCTCCATCCTTTTACCTCAGCGTGCGCCAGTGCTACAGGCTTTGGCATGCACCATTGAGCATCCCCAGCCGGGCCCGTGGGGAGGGCGCGGGAAGGAGAGCTCGAGTCCCGGAGATCAGCCCCATCCCCATCCTGCGCGCATAGGAGGCACCTCCCCACACTGGCCCGGGCCGGACCCTGGTGCCAGTGAAATTGAAAGGGCTGGGAAACGTAGGAAAGGGCCCTGAGCGGGACCTGGTGGAAACGTGGGAGAGGGGCGGGGCGGGGCGGGGGGAGGGAGGCACGCGGCGAGACGTGGATATGGAACTAATACAGACTCTGGGGCCCAGTAGACCTTTCCCAGAGAGCCTTTCTGGGCACTGTACTTCTTTTGTAATTTTGAGCAAGACATTCGCCCTGAGCCTCAGTTTCATCTTCTGTTGTTAGAATTAGCGTTTGAAGTGCCCAAACTCGTTGCGGCGGAGTCGATTCGACTCATAGTGGTCTCGTAGCACAGAGTAAAACTGCCTCATAAAGTTTCCAAGGAGCCCCTGGTGGATTCGAACTGCTGACGTTTTGGTTAGCAGCTGTAGCTCTTAACCACTACACCACCAGGGTTTCCTTGAAGTGCCCAGTACATAGTTAATACTCAACTAAATTATAGTTATTAGTGAGGACTTAGAACCTGCTCAGCCTGGGCAGGGGATACAGTGCATGCTTACGAAGGCTGTCTTGGAAAAGTTCTTCCTCAAGCGGACAGGCCTCATCCTCCATTTGGATGACTCTGGAGAGGCTCAGAAAAATCCAATGGCGTAATTGCTTAGGATCCATGAATGAAAGGGAAATATGTATTGAGTGCCTATTGTGTGTCAGTTCTATGAACTGAGAATTAAGCAGTGACAAGGCACTGCCTTCCTTGAGTTTACAATCTATTAAGAAAAGGCCGACCAAAAAAAATACGTTTTATATAACTGTATGTGTTACAGAGTAGAACTGAACCCCATAAGATTTTCAAGGCAGTCACCTTTTGGAAGCAGATATCGAGGCCTTTCTTCCAAGGCACCTCTGGGTGGGTTCAAACCACCAACCTTTCGGTTAGTAGTCTTAACCAATTGTGCCACCCAGGGACTCCTGCAGCCTTTATAGGTGCTATTAATGTAAAAAAAAATATACATATACATGGGGTAAAAGGAACCAAGAATATAGGGAGGGTTCTGTCTTAGACAGGAAGGTCAGGGAAGGCCTCTCACAAGAGTGACCTAAGTTAAGAGAAGAGTAAGCCATAAAAAGATCTGGGGGAAGAGCATTCTGGTCAGAAGGAACAGCAAATACCAAGGCCCCGTGCAGGGTATGAGCTGTTTATTTGAGAAACAGCATTTAAATTCTCTGTACATGGGTCTCCTTGACTGTGATATCCTAGAGGGCAGGGACTCCTTTGACTCATTTCTGTACAGGGCTTGTCACATAGTAGGCACTCGATGAATTTTTTTTTTTTTTAACCTAGACAGACATGTACAAGAAATGGGACAAAGGGTACAAAAGTGAAAACGAGTTTAGCTGAGTCTGGTAGGGTAGTGCTTGGCCAGGATCCAGGGAGAGGCTATGTCTACTGCTCCTGCCATTTGAAAACAGGAATAGCATATAGTCCTGCAGAGAGATACTCCCTCTCTTGGTGTCAAGAAAAGGGAGCCCCCATCAAGGCCTCCTGGATTTTGTGAGGAGCAATGAGTGCAGCCAGGTGCCCAGCCACCAGCCTACTGCTGCAGCCAAGTGGGCCGAAGAAACCTTTTCCTCTGCACTGCAGCTGAGTCAGTTCCCCTATGAGGGAGTGATGCAGCCTAGGTGGTAGAAGGTATTAGAGGTCAAACAAACTGACTGCGCACTTTCCAGCCCTGCCTGCCACTGTGGGGCCTGACACTAGAGGAAAAGCATTTGGCCCTGTCCCCAGGGGCTTCACCTCACTACTGTCAGAGGGCAACTCCTGGGCACTTTGACTGATGGGCACAACCACAGGAGGAGGCTGGAAGAGGCTTTTGGAAACAGTGAGTCAGTGAGTCACAGCTGAAATGTGATCATTAGGTTCTGTCACAGGGCCACACCCCAGGCTCCTTGCTTCCATGCTCCACTAGTTCTGCTGCTGCAGCCCAGCCAGGAGCCTGCGGTTTTTGACAGCTTGACCCCATTTGTCTTTTGCCCCTTGCCAGATCTCAGGCTCTTTGGCCAGTCTGGCTTCCCTGTCTAACTCACCCTGTGCCCGCTGCATCCCATCGTTCCCATCCAGGAACATCTAGTCCTTTCTGGCTGAGCATTGTCTCTTTCCCAGCACATCCAGGTTCTCCGGACACAGTTCTTCACTGAGCTGAGCACTAAGTCTGCCCACCCTACCCCTCAGCATACCTGCAGTTCTTCTGTCCTTTGGGCAGGCCCTTTGCCTTTTCTATACTTCCTTTTTCACAGCCAAGTTGGATTGGAACATTTCAAAAGTAGCTTTACTGACAAACTAAAGCAGCTTCTCTCAAATGTGATCCTTGGGCCAGCATCACACTGAGCTATACAGCTGGAATGGACTGTGTTTGGAGGAGGTGAGATCCCTATTAATGGAGGTGCCCAAGCAGGGGCTGGGCATTTGCTTGGCAGAGCTGTCATAGCAGGGGATCAGACGCCAGAAGGGTGCCTGGAAGGGACAACTTTTAACATCTTTATGAACCCTGAGGCCCCAGCATTCTGAAAAACTTGTTAGAGGTGAAATTCTCAGGCCTCATCCCCAGACCTACCGAATCAGAAACTCTGGTGGTGGGGGCGGGGTCCAGCAAGCTCCTCCAGGTGATTCTGATGCACCCTAAAGTTTGAGAACTATTGAACCAAGGGAAAAAAAATTTATTTAAAAAAAAAAAAAACTACAGTGGCATAAAAACAGATGATGTTTCAACACTTAAACATGTCTGATTCTGAGATAGCATATATCTAGTCACAGATTTTTCATTTGACAAAAGCTTCCAGGAACTCCTTTCTGAGGAAACCCCGAGTTAGGATAGTCTCAGGGTCGGCACTGTTGATGTAAGGAGCTTGAGCAACACTGTCTGTCCCGAAGAACGCCGAAGTCACAAGGTAATTATGAGCCTAAGAGACAGAAAGGGCCAAATAAACCAGAGACTACATCAGTCTGAGACCAGAAGAACTAGATGGTGCCCAGCTATAACCGATGACTGCCCTGACAGGTAACACAACAGAGAACCTCTGAGGGAGCAGAAGAGCAGTGGGATGCAGATCCCAAATTCTAGTAAAAAGACCAGACTTAATGGTCTGACTGAGACTAGAAGGACCCTGGAGATCATGGTCCCCAGACCTTCTGTTAGCCCAAGAGAGGATCCAGTCCCAAAGTCAATTCTTCAGACAGGGATTGGATTGGACTATGGGATAGACAATGATACCGGTGAAGAGTGAGCTTCTTGGATCAAGTAGACACATGAGACTATGTTGGCATCTCCTGTCTGGAGAGGAGATGAGAGAGCAGAGGGGGTCAGAAGCTGGGCGAATGGACACGAAAATAGAGAGTAGTAGGAAAGAGTGTGCTGTCTCATTAGGGGAAAAGCAATTAGGTGTATGTAAATTTTTGTATGAGAGACTGACTCAATTTGTAAACTTTTGCTCAAAGCACAATAAAAATTAAAAAAAAAAAAAATTGTCTCTCCAAGAACCAGGGCCCCTGTCCTATCTGAGTGGTGCTAGGCCTTGCCTGAAGCCCTGAGCAGTCTCTTAAGTTCTAGTATCCCCTATCTTTTGGGAGAGAAATTTCCTTCCTTTAAGTGTTGCCAACCATCTTGCCTTTTGGGAGTCACTATAGGGTCATGGAGACCCTGGTGGTGTAGTGGTTAAAAAGCTTGGTTACCAACAAAAAGGTTGGCAGTTTGAATCCACCAGCCACTCCTTGGAAACTCTATGGGGCAGTTGTACTCTGTCCTATAGGGTTACTATGAGTCGGAATTGAAGGAAATGAGTTTGTTTTTTTTTTTTCTATAGGGTCATAGGCATTCAGTCAGCAGTCTGAGTTAACACTGCTGCTTACCCAATGTACAGCCTTCAGTGAGCCAGTTAACCTCACTAAGCCTCTATTTCCTCATCTGTAACATAGCAATCATAGTAGTAGCAGTTCCCTCTCAGGGTTGTTGTGAGGACTAAGGGAGATTTTGTATGTAAAATGCCTGGCTTAGTACACATTCAGCAAATGTGTACTATTACTATTATTACTCTGCTACACATCATGTCCTTCTGCACCACCCTTGTGTGGCTGGCATTCCCTCTCAGTCTTTGGGACCTTAAAAGTCCTGTTCCCACCCCTCATTCCCATTTGCACTGTTATACTTGGCTTTTCTGAAGCATAATCACTAGCTAAATGGCAGATGCTGCCCTTTGTTGAAATCCAAAATCTTCACACATTGCTGTCTGCTAATATCTGGCCTGAGCCCTGGTGGACCCTGAGGTCTCTCTAAGTCTCAGCTTCCTCAGCTCCGAAATAGAGATCATAACAGTGCTGCCCACAAGGGCTGCTGATAATTGAGATACATGAGACAATTCATGTAAAGTGTTTAGGGCAATGTTTAGCATACAGTAAGCACTCAGATAATGTTAGCTGTTACCATTATCTCTTCCCAACCATAGAAACCTGTCTAATTCTGTTTATCTCCTTCTGACTGAAAACTAAACTTCCTCCAAAGCTCTGGAACTCAGTACTAACTCATTATAGGCATTTAGAATCTCATAGGCGAGAAAGGATAGTCTGCTTTGATGTGGGCTGGAGCTCTTCAGGGTGCTCTTGCTCCATATGTGGAGAGCTTTAAGCAAAGTGAAAAGCAGTCAATGGACATGAACCCAACTGGTAAAGAGCTTGGAAACCATGTGAAAAGAGACACAATCAACACACCCATAAGTATTTAGCCTGGAGAGGAAAAGGCTCAGGGAGGACACCGTCATTGACTTCAAATCTCTAGGGCTATTGTGTGGAAGAGGGAGTCAGCTTGTTCTCTGCCACTCCATTGTTGGGACTAGACTCAATTACTGGAAGATACAGGAAGACAGATTCTCATCCAACAAAAAGTCCAACTTTCTACAGGTGAATTTACCATTCCTAGTTACGACATTGGAAACCCTGGTGGTGTAGTGGTTAAGTACTACGGCTTCTAACCAAGAGGTCAGCCGTTCGAGTCCACCAGACACTCCTTGGAAGCTCAGTGGGGTAGTTCTACTCTGTCCTACAGGGTCACTGTGAGTCGGAATCGACTCAATGGCAGTGGGTTTTTTTTTGTTTGTTTAGTAACAAGATTACTCAGCAGCCACTCTCCCTCTGGATATGGTAAGGGCCAGGTTGAGACTGGGAAGATAAAGGGTGATAGCGAATCAATTGAACTTCCATTCCATTGGTTAAGCACCCACAGACTCTGGTACTAGACTGTTCCAATTCAAACTTCAACTTTACTAACTTTGTGAGGCCTTGGGTAATTACTTCACCTCGTTGAACCTCAATTTTCTCATTTGTAAAATGGGAATATTTAACAGTACTCACTTGGTAGGTTGTCATGAGGAAAAATGATATGTAAAGTGCTTAGAATAACGTCTGACATGTAGAATATGCATAATATCTATTATCTTTTAAAATAAACCACTCTTCTGAGTGCAGCATCAGGAAATAATGGTGTCTGTGACCCTGGTGGGAGCCCTGGTTGCACAGTGGTTAAGAGCTGGACTGCTAACCGAAGGTTGGTAGTTCAGATCCACCAGCAGCTCCTTGGAAATCCTATGGAGCAGTTCTACTCTGTCCAATAGGATCACTAAGAGTCGGAATTGACTCGATGGCAACGGGTTTGGGTATTTTTTTTTTTGTCTTGGCGAGCCCTTCGATACTGCATTGCTGTTGCTATCCCAGGTTAAGATGATACTATGTCAGCACTTCCTGAGAAAACAAGCCTCTTGAAATCCATTCCTCATTCTGAAGGTCAGTCTGGACTTTTCCATGGCAATAAGAGTTTGAGGGCGGAAGGTGATAGGATGTGAGCTGGAAGGGAGGACTTAGATAAACAGACAGGAAGGGAAAACTGAATCTAAGCCAAGCAAACAGCCTGAGCAAATGAAACAAGGGAAAAGCAAACTCCAGGAAAAGAAGGTTTTCAGTAGGAGTTGAAATGGGTGGGAAGGGCAACCTTTGATGCCCAACAACTGAAGAAGTGTCACAAAAACTTTGGAACATATAGAAGATGGAATATTCTGTAGTCGTTAAATGATCTTTACATAGCATAGCAAATTTACAAAGCAAATTGGGAGAAAGCTTATAATATATAAATTAAAAAAAAATCCTTAGCTAGAATATTTTTTCTAAATACAATTGGATAATGTCTACTAGAGAGAAAGTAACTAATACATTTTGTACCAAAAAATTTTTCTTTCGTTTATACCTTTCACCTTAGGAAAAGTAGCATTATATGTGAAAGCTCAGCCTGGGCTCCTGTTATTAAATATAACACCTACAAGTGTTACATGTTTACTTTTCTGCTTACATAAAAGAGAATCAAAGACAAATAAATTGACTTGGGAATAAATTCAAATTTGGCATGACTTCCTCATAAAGAAAGAAAAAATAAGGAGGTGGAGACAGAGATTAGAAGGAGTTAGATTGGGTCAACATTAGAGGCACTAATACACAGCATAAATTGGATGCAAACCATAACTAAAAATACACAAACACCAGTATATAAGTTAGATAACTGGGATCTTCTAAAAATTAAACACGCTTATCAAAAGACTTCACCGAAAGAGTAAAAAGGGAACATACAGACTGGAAAAAAATGTCTGGCTATGACAAATCCAACAAAAGTCTACTCTCTAAAATCTATAGGAAAACCCAACACCTCTACAACAAAAAGACAAATAATCCAATTAAAAATTGGGCAAAGGATATGAACAGACACTTTACCAAAGAAGACATTCAGGCGGCTAACAGAGACATGAGGAAATGCCAGTGATCACTAGCCATTAGAGAAATGCAAATCAAAACTACAGTGAGATACCATCTCACCTGGTATTACTGGTACAAATCAAAAATAAATAAATGTTGGAGAGGCTTCGGGAAGATTGGAACTCTTATGCACTGCTAGTGGGAATGTAAAACAGTACAACCATTTTGGAAAACAATACAGCACTTCCTTAAAAAGCTAGAAATGGAAATACCATATGATCCAGCAATCCCACTCCTAGGAATATATCCTAGAGAAATAAGAGCTGTCACATGAATAGACACATGCACATCCATGTTCACTGCAGCATTATTCACGATAGCAAAAAAACAAAACAAAACAAGAGCCCATCGACAGATAAATGGATAAACAAACTATAGTACATGCACACCATGGAATACCATGCAACGATAAGGAACAATGATGAATCTTGGAAACATCTCACAACATGGATGAATCTGGAGGGCATTAAGCTGAGTGAAATAAGTCAATCACAAAAGGACAAAGACCATATGTATGTATGTATCACTACTATAAAAACTCATGAAAAAGTTTACACACAGAAATCATTTTTGATGGTTACGAAGGAGGGGAGGGATGGGAAGGAAAAAACACTAACTAGATAGTAGATAAGTGTTAACTTTGGTGAAGGGTAAGACAATACACAATACTGGGGAAGTCAGCACAACTTGTCCAAGGCAAGATCATGGAAGCTTCATAGATGTGTTCAAACTCCCTGAGGAACCGACTTACTGGGGTGAGGACTGGGGACCATAGTCTCAGCAGACATCTAGCTCAATTGGCATAACAAAGTTTACAAAGAGAATATTCTACATCCTATTTTGGTGAGTAGCACCTGAGGTCTTAAAATCTTGTGAGCAGCCATCTAACATACTCCACTGGTCCCAGCCTGTCAGGAACAAGGGAGAATGAAGAAAACCAAAGATACAAAGGAAAGATCAGTCCAAAGGACTAACGGATCACAAGTACCACAGTCTCCACCAGACTGAGTCTAGCATAACTAGATGATGCCCGGCTACCACCACCAACTCTGACAGGGATCACAATAGAGGGTCCCGGACAGAGCTGGAGAAAAATGTAGAACAAAACTCTAACTCACAAAAAAAGACCAGACTTACTGGTCTGACAGAGACTGGAGAAACCCTGAGAGTATGGCCCTGGGACATACTTTTAACTCAGTACCGAAGACATTCCTGAGGTTCACCCTTCAGCCAAAGATTAGACAGGCCCATAAAACAATAATGCACATAGGTCAGTCATGTACAGTAGACTAAATGGTCACACAAGCCCAGGGACAAGGATGAGAAGGCAAGAGGGGACTGGAAAGCTTGATGAATGGGAATGGGGAACCCGAGGCCAAGAAGGGGAGAGGACTGATCCGTTGTGGGGTTGGCAACCAATGTCACAAAACAATGTGTATTGTTTAATAAGAAACTAAATTACTCTCTAAACCTTCATCTAAAGCACAATTAAAAAAAAATAATAACCTTAAAAAAAAGGTGGGCGGGAGTCTGATATAAGGTTTGAATTTCATGTCAGGGTGTTGGGATTTGAGCATGTTGTAGATGGGAAGCCACTTATATTTTTATGAGCAAAGTGCTATTTTTAGGCAACTTGATTTGGCAGGAGGAATAGGAAGGACATGAGTGGGTTGAGTCTGGGGGTGAGGAACTGGCTGGGGACCCAGAAGCCCAGGCCTCTCCTCTGCACTCTCTACCCCTTTCCCTTCTCTGATTAGATCCCCTCACCCATCACCCCTTCCCACCATTAGAACACATTGATTATCTTGGCATTATAAATCTGTAAGTAGTTTTTCAGTCAAACAGAAAAAATAAAATATTGGCCTTAATGAAATCTGTTGGCTTTCTTCTTCCTGAGTCATCTAACACAAGGGTCAGCAAACTTTTTCTGGAAAGGGTCATACCCAAAAACCAAACCCACTGCCCTCGAGTCGATTTCCGACTCATAGCAACCCTATAGGACAGAGTAGAACTGCCCCATAGTGTTTCCAAGGAGCGGCTAGTGGATTCAAACTGCTGAACTTTTGGTTAGCAGCTGAGCTTTAGGCTTTCCAGACAAGATGGTCTCTGTCACAACTATGCAACTCTGCTGTTGTAGAAAGAAAACAGACAAAACATAAAGGAATAGACGTGGCCGTGTTCCAATAAAACTTTATTTATAAAAATAGGTTAGGACCTGGATTTGACCCACAGGCTATAGTTTACCAAACCCTGACCTAAAAGAACATTAAGTGTTATTTCTCTTAGAAAATAATTCTTTGATTCTTCTGTGCCTCTAAATACTCCCTGATCCTCCCTCTAGACCCTTCCCATATGCACATACATGGCCATCCCCACCCAGTTTCTGAAATACCGTTGATGCCGTGATGGGGTAATTATCTCTGGAGCAATAACAAGCAAAGCAGTGTTTTAGAGTGAAAGGGCTTTAGAGTTAGACTTAGATTTGAGTCTTTGCTCTGCTAACTGTGTGATCTTACACACAGCAGTAACGTCTCTGGATCTCCATTTCCTCATGGGCAAAATGGAGATAACAGGTGCAACGTTACAGGATTGTTATGAGGGTTAAATGTATGTAAAGCATCCAGCCTAATGCTTCCCATGGAACAGGCCTTCAGTAAATAGTAGTTATCAACCCACAATGGCTCTATAAATAGCAGAGCCAAACAGGACAGAACCAGCCAGAAAGAATAGACTTCTGGATCCAACCTTCAGGCTAGTACTGGCTCTAGAGTGAGAAGCAGAGAGGATCACTTACATATACTTAAGACTGGATAAGAAAGAAACACTAAATTTGAAGATAATGCTGAAAGACAGATTTTTATCAAATGCTTCTGATTATTTATTAGGCAGTCCCACTCTACCAAATCCACTTGGCTGGTGGTGGTTTGGGAAACTTGTCGCACGCTTCCATTGAAGTAATAAGATCCTGCTCTTTCATCCACAGATTCTCAACAGCTGGTGAGTGGGAGAAGCTAGTATAAACAACCTCCTCTGAGTTTATTCTTCTGGGCTCAAGAGACCAATCACCTTTTCTTCAGCTGAAAAATAAACACATCAAGAAAATGAATGCTTATCTCCTAGGGGAACATGAAACAAGGAGAAGCAATCAATAATAAGAAATACCATGGGGTCATCTTTAGAGAAGACACTGTGAAATGTAAGAAAGATAAGTACATGTAAATTAAGAAATAAGAGAGACATCTGAGAGGCTGGGTTGGGATCCTGATTCTACCCCCTTACCAGCTGTGTGTTCGTGGACAAGTTACTTAATTTCCGAGCCTACAACTCCCATGTGCAAAAAGAAGATAATCATGTATGTTCTTTTAAGGTTGTTGTGAGGATTAAATGGGTTAATAAATAAAAGTGCTTAGGACATTGCCTGATACATAGCAAGGAATGGTAGATTAGTGTTTGCTGTTATTGGATTTAGTATTAGTCTTTGACAAAAAGGTTTTTAGAACATCTGAGCAACTGAGTCAAATGAACCCATAATTAATCAAATTCAAAGCTAATCTACAAAGTCTGCCTCTATGGTACTCTCAGAGACCCAAACCTGAAAGTCAAATGAAACTGGATTTCTCACTCCTGTGACTCAGTTGACAGGGGACAGGTCATACCAGAATAATGGGTAGTCCCATAGTTTGGTTCAATTCAATACTCAGTGATTGAGTAAATGTACTGAAGTTGATAACTGTATTGTAGTTTTGTACAATAGCCTGATTTTTAGGAAATACACATTCAAATATTTAGGACTAAAGGGCTATGATGTACATATATTCTCAAATGGCTCAAAAATACTAGGTATACTTCCATTCATAGGTATCTATATCTATCTACCTACTTATAGGAGAGAGACCTCTCAGAAATGATAAAGCAAATAAAGCAAAATGATTAACAACAGGTGTAACAAGAGTCTATGGTGTTCTACGTACCATTCTTTTTCTTACAGCTTTTTTTAAATTTGAAATTATTTCCAAATAACAAATTTTTAAAAACCCAGTTGGGATGGGAAAAAAATCAAAATAAAAAAGATTGAGCATGCCTGTCAAACAAATTGAGGAGCCCTAATGGTGCAGTGGTTAAGCACTCAGCTGATAACTGGAAGGTCAGCAGTTTGAACTCACCAGCCGCTCTGCGGGAGAAAGATGTGGCAATCTGCTTCTGTAAAGATTTACAGCCTTGGGAGCCCTACCGGCAGTTCTACTCTGTCCTTTAGGGTCACTGTGAGTCAAAGTCGACTTGACGGCAACAGGTTTGGTGTTTTTTTAATCAAACAAGCACTGCGCCACTACAGGAGCAGCAGAGGTGACGAGACACGGTCCTGAACAACAAGTCCAGTTCGGTGTGCAGACTTGCACTTAACTGTCAGGTTTTTAGTTTGGTACCCCTGTTTCTGATGCTTCCTGAATCCTGTTTCACCTTCCCTAGAGAATACCCTCTAGCTGTCTGCTGAGGATGAGGAGTAGGGGCAGTTGCCAGATGGCACAGAATAAGGGATGGTTTCTGGAAGACTTTTTTTCTTAATATATGTTTTTAAATTTTTTTGAGTTATAACTGAGATATAGTAAAGTGCACAAATCTTAAGCATGGATGGATAGTAACTTTTTTTCATATGTATGTATCCATGTAACATCATCTAGATGTTACATATGGAATATTTCCAGCACCCAAGATGGTTCCTTATGCCCCCTGCCAGGCCAATCACTCTCCGAAAGTAACCATTATTCTTACCTCCAGAGTGCTGGTGGCACAGTGGTTAAGAGATCAGCTGCTTGCCAAAAGTCCAGCAGTTCAAATCCACCAGCAGCTCCTTGGAAACCGTATGGAGTAGTTCTACCTGACCTATAGGGTTGCTATGAGTTGGAATTGACTCGACAGCAATGAGTTTTTTTTTTTTATCCTTACTTCTGTCACTCTAGATTTGTTTTGCCTGTTCTTGAACTTGATATAAATATAATCATACTGTGTGTACTCTTCTGTGTGTAGCTTTTTGCTCAACATTGTCTGTGAGATTTGTTTATGATGCTCAAATACAGTTAGCTACAAGTTCATTATTAAAAAATTTCTGTGCAGTATGCTATCATGTAAATATACCACAGTTGATTTATGCATAATACTGTTAGTGAAAGGAGTCCTGGTGGCACAATGTTAAGCCCTCAGCTGCAAACTAAAAGGTCGGTGGTTCGAACCTACCAGCAGCTCTACGGGAGAAAAGGCCTGGTGATCTGCTACAGTAAATATTACAGTCTAGGAAACTCTATGGGGCAGTTCTACTCTGTTATATAGGGTTGCTCTGAGTCAGAATTGACTCGATGGCACACAACAACAAACAAGAGCAACAATTCTTAGTGGGCCCTTGACTTATTTCTCGCTTTTGGCTATGATAAATAATCCTGCCATGAACTTTCTTGAACATGTCTTTTGGTACACGGGTTTATGCATTTCTGCTGGGTACACACCCAGGAGTGGACTTACTAGGTCTTAGGGCATATATGTATTTTTAGATTTAACAGATACAGCCAAACAGTTTTCCAGTGTGCTTGTACTGATTTATTTTCCTGTGAGCAATGCATGAGAGTTCCAGTTGCTCCATATCCTAGTCAACATTTTTAATTATAGCCATTCTGGTGGATGGGTCGTGGTATCACATTGTGGTTTTAATTTGCATGTCCCTGATAACTTATGATGTTAGGCATAATTTTAGATGCTTATTGGGCATTTGGCTATTCTCTTTTGTGACATGCCCATCTAATCTTTTACCCAATTGAATTGTCTTTCTTTTTCTCATTGATTTGTAGAAGTTCTTCATAAAACGTGGGTAGAAGTCCTTTATCAAAATGAGTATAGCAAATAATCTTCGTCCAATCTATGGCTTGCCTTTTCTCTCTTTTAATGGTGTCTTTTGATAGACAGAAGCTCTTAATTTTTATAACATCAAATTTTAAGCAACTTGAGAGGAATCATTTCATTTAGAAGTGTGGTCCATCTTTCTGAGTTTGCTGTAATACACTGTCATAGAACTTGTGCAAAGCAGGAAAACCATCTTTGTTCCAGGGTTCAGGGTTCTGCTTACTGTCCCAGCTGTCATCGAGATTGAACATTACCAAATGCAAGCTATATCATGCTATTCTAGGATCTCTGGTGCCAGTAAACAGGAAGACAAGGATCAGTCTTGGGTACTTCTTTGCCTGGAGGGTTGTTCTTGCAGACCTTGTTGCAACAAAGCTTTCATCCCTAAAGACAGGATGAAGGTTCCAGGCCTGGGAAAACATTGCCTCTGCCCTCTTCTTTGCAATTTCTGTGTTAATAATCTGATAGAATTTTGCATAAGATTTATGCAATTCCTACAGGTGCATCCCCTTCAACAAAGTAGAACAGAAAGAGCATTCTATTATACACAAACGATAAGGTTTTATTACCTTTAACAAGGTGCGGCCTGAACAGATGCTTGGCCTACTAGTTAATTATTGTCACATCAACTGTTCAAAAACTATAGTCACCATTTGACTGTTTTTGACCTATAAAAAATGAGAATTTCATATAGTCAAGTTGCTGTTGTTGATAGCTTTGCAAATAGGTGATGTTGAAAGTATGCCAGGAAATAAGATTCCTGAAATCAAAGCTGTTTTATTGTACACAGTACAGAGTTAGATGCTCAATAAATATTTACCAGATGAATTTGAGGGCGCTGAGGTGGGAGGATCCCCTAATCTCTGGAAACTGTGACTATTTTAGGCTATGTGAAAAGGGGGAATTTAGGTAGCAGGTGGTATTTAGGTTGCTAGTCAGCTGACCTTAAAACAGGAAAATTATCCTGGATTATCTGGGTGGGTCCAATCCAAGCATCAAAAAAAAAAAAAACCAAGCTAACCCCATTGCAATTCTGACTCATGCAACCCCATCCATGAGTCCTTAAAAGTAAAAAAGGGAATTGGAAGAGGGAACCAGAGAGATGGCAGCATGAAAGAACTTGGACTGATGTTGTTGGCTTTCAAGATGGAGAAAGGGGGCCATGAGCCAAGGAAAGAAGATAGCCTCTAGAAGCTGGAAAAGGCAAAGAAAGGGGTTCTCCCTAGACCCTCCAGATAGGAATGTACCCATCTAGCACTCCAGTCTTAGCCGAATGAGGCTCACATTGCATTTCTGAGCTATAAAACTGTAAAATAATTTGTGTGTTTTAAGCCACTAAATTTGTGGTAATTTGATATAGCAGCAGTAGAAAACTAATACAGAGCTGATGCCATTAGCTCCCATTGTGGTCTGCTGTTAGAAAGAGACCTATGAAACTCATTTTGTTTCTTATCTTTAAGGTTGTTGCAAGAATGTTGCTTACCACATCATACAATGTTCTTTTTATGAGGAACCCTAGGGGGAAAAATCCAATCTGATCTTAGAACCAAGAAAAATTTACGTTTCTTAAAATCTTTTCCCTTACTAGCATGATGAATTGGGTACCTGGCTAAGTTATTGTTGTTGCTTTCATGATGGTTGCTAGAAATTTCAGAGCTAAATTTATGTCTTACAGTAGCAATTGTGTGGGTAATTTTGGTATAAGCTTTTTAGCCTAATTTCTGGCTAATTTTGTTGTTCCACCTTTCTCATCCCCACTTATACTTAATACTAGCTTATATTTTATGTAGTTTATATACCAGTGTAAACCACCTCTATTCTGGAGTCAAGGCGTAGAAACCGAACTCTAACTAGTTTAAACCAAAAAGGGAGGAATTTTTTTTTTTTTTTTTAACATATAATGACCTCTCAGGAAAAACTGAAAATAAAGACATGGAGGTCATCAGAACTCATCATTATCTTCTCTAATAATCTCTAACTGAAATTTAGCATTTCCTCTAATTATTAATATAGATGACAAATCGCTATAGTATTATTGGTAATTATGAATTTGTATATCCCATTACAATTGTTTCAAATATCTTGAAATATCATTTCTGCTCAATATTAACTCAAACTTAAGACCCAGTTCTATGTATTTATAACAAAGCACATATATTACTAACTTTTGATAACTGCATTTCAATAAAATTGACTTCCTTTGTAATTCAATGTATTTTATTTTACACATTTAGAATTATTATAAAAAGGAGGCTGTAGGGTTCACTAGACTTCCAAAGTAGTCCAAGGAATAATAAAAAAAAAAAAAAAAAATGAAGAATCTTTGGCATAGAGGTTTATGGACAAATATCTTCAAAATATCCAAGGAACGAGTAATTCCCATACCTCATAGCATGTTTCAAAACATAAAAATGTAGCAGTTTTTCCATTTTATTTTCAGGTACAGGCTAACTCTGATATGAAAACCTAATAAAGCTCATAAGAAAGATATCTGCAGACTGACCTCATATATGAATATAGCTGTTAAAACCCTAAACAAGATATTAGCAAATCAATATCACTGGAATATTAAAGCTTAATCTTACATGACCAGAGTTTTTCCTAGAAATGCAAGAATATTTAGTATTAGAAAAACTTTTAATATCACATTAATTGCTCCCCACCCAAAACCCTGCATGATTATCCCAATTAATGTTGAAAATATATTCAGTAACATTGAACACTCACTCCTAACACAAATTCCCAGTAAACTATGCATATGAAGATATTCTTCATTATGCTAAGATATTATCTACCCTAAAACAATAAGCAGAATCATACTAACTAGTGCAATACTTGCTTGAGGCATTTTTCCACTAAAGTTAGGAACAAGACAAGGATGCTGTGTAGGCAGAATAATGGTTTCCCAAAGATGTCCACATTCTAATCCCCAGAAACTGTGAATGACAATGAAAAATTAAGGTTGCAGATGGCATTAACGCTGCTAATCAGCTGACCTTGAGATGGGGAGATTATCCAATGTACTCGCTACTGTTTTTATAAGTAGAAGAGGGAGGCAGAAGAGAGGGAGTATCAGAATCATGCTATGGGAGAAAGACATGACCAGTCATTGTTGGCTTTGAAGATGGAAGGAAGCCATAAGCTAAGGAATGCAAGCAGCCTCTAGAAGCTGGAAAAGAAAAAAAAAAACAGATTCTTTCCTAGGGTGTCTAAGAAACATAACCCTGTCAATATCTTTATTTTAGCCTAGTGAGACCCCCACTTCTGACCTCCAGTACTGTAAAAAATAAATAGCTTTGTTTTAAGCACTTAGTTTACGGTACTTTGTTACAGCAGCTTCCTTTTGCTTAAGCTACTCTACATTCAACGGCAAATTTCAGAGTCTCTTCTGACATCTGTTTTGGTCTTTTTTTTCTTTCCTGTCTTTTTAATGACCTTTGTTGCTTCCTTCATGTATGATGTCCTTGATGTCATCCCACAACTCGTCTGGTCATTAGCATTTTTAATGAGTCAAATTGGTACTTTTTGAATAGTCAAATCTATTCTTGAGATGGTCTCCAAATTCAGATATTCTCAAGGTCATACCTAGGCTCTTGTGGACTTGCTCTAATTTTCTTCAGCTTCAACCTGAACTGGCAAGGTCCACATGTATAGTCGCTGTTTATATTGTTGAAAAAAAGTATTTGCAATGAAGAAGTCATTAGTCTTGCAAAATTCTATCATGTGATCTCTAGCACTGTTTCTATCACCAAGGCCATATTTTCCAACCACTGTTCCTTCTTCTTTGTTTCCAACTTTTGCATTCCAATCATCAGTAATTATCAATGCATCTTGATTACATGTTTGATCAATTTCAGACTGCAAAAGTTCGTAAAAATCTTCAATTTCCTCATCTTTGGCATTAGTGGTTGGTAGGTGAATTTGAATAATAGTCACATTAACTGGTCTTCCTTGTAGGCATATGGATAGTGTCCTATCGCTGACAGTGTTGTACTTCAGGATAGATCTTGAAATATTCTTTTTGATGATGAACGCAACGCCATTCCTCTTCAAGTAGTCATTCCCAGCATAGTTAACCATATGATTGTCCAATTAAAAATGGCCAATACCTGTCCATTTCAGCTCACTAACACCTGGGATATCAACGTTTGTGTTCCATTTCATTTTTTCCGAGATTCATACTTCGTACATTCCACGTTCCTGTTATTAATGGATATTTGTAACTGTTTATCATTCTGAGTCATGCCACATCAGCAAATGAAGGTCTGGAAAGTGTGACTCCATCCACGTCATTAAGGTCGACTCAGCTTTGAGGAGGCAGCTCTTCCCCAGTTGTAATTTGAGTGCTGTCCAACCTAAGGGGTTTATCTTCCAGCACTATATCAGATAATGTTCCGCTACTATTCATAAGGTTTCACTGGCTAATTTTTTCAGAAGAAGACCACCAGGTCCTTCTTCCTAGTCTGTCTTGGTCTAGAAGCTCAGCCAAAACCTGTCCTCCATGGTTGACCCTGTTGGTATTTCAAATACCAGTGGCATTGCTTCCAGCATCATAGCAACACACTAGCCACCACAGTATGGCTAACTGATAAGACATGTAGGGGAAATTCAATAATAGAATGATTAAATAAAATATGTTGTTGTTGGTAAGTGTCATTGAGTTGATTTAGACTCACAGCACCCCATATGACAGTGTAGAACTGCCCCACAGGGTTTTCTAGGCTGTAATCTTTACAGGAGCAGACTGTCAGGTTTTTCTCCTGCAGAGCCGCTGGATGGATTTGAACAGCCAACCTTTTGGTTAGCAGCCGAAAGCTTATGGTGCCACCAGGGCTCCACAGATAAAATATAGCACTTTCAAATGAAAGATTATTATGAATTCAGTATCCTGTTTTCAAGGAATTTTTAATAACATAGGAGGGATTTCTCATCTATTATGTTAAGGGAAAACAGAAGAAAGTAACATGTATCTTATTTGTTGTTGTTGTAGTATGCCATGCCGTAGAGTAGATTCTGACTCATAGCAAACCTATAGAACAGAGTAAAACTGCCTCCATAGGGTTTCCAAGGCTGTATGTAATCTTTACAGGGAGCCCTGGTGGTGCAGTGGTTAATCGTTTGGCTGCTAACCAAAAGGTCCACAGTTTGAATCCACCAGTCACTCCTTGGAAATCCTATGGAGCAGTTCTACTCTGTCTTACAGGGTTGGTATGGGTGGGAATCGACTCGACCGCAATGGGTTAATTTTTACAGTCACTCGATGGCAATGGGTTAATCTTGACAGAAGCCCATTGCCACATCATTCTCCCATGGAGTGGCTGGTGGGTTCGAACCACCGACCTTTCAGTCAGCTGCTGAGTGCTTAACTACTGTACCCCCAGGGCTCCTTATCTTATTTAACATCTTGTATCTAATAGGGTGCTGCTTTTTTTTTTTTTTTAATCTAATAGGACCTGAATTGTAGATAGACAAATAAGATGGACACACATGCACCTGCACTCACACACACTCACGTGACAAATGTGCCCAAGGATTAACAGATATCTTTGGTTTATAAGACTATGTCTATTTTTTCATACTGCCTATTTTTTGTTCTATTAACTTTTTTTTGTTGTAACTGATATTTCTTCAATATATTGATTGATTTCTTCTACTGGCATTTTATTTACCCGCTTGGTTATTTACCAATTTATCCACTTAATAATTTGTTTAAAGAGACTGGGCTTGAATTCAGACTCTGGGAGAGACTAACTGTGACTTTGGACAAATCTTCCTTTAGCATCTGTTTCCTCATGTGTAAAGTGGTCAGAACAACACCTACTCTGCACAAACAAAAATGAGATAATGTGTACAAGACCTGGCACGATGACTCATTCATAAAAGTTGCTCAAGAAATAGCAGTTGTTATTATTTGATTGTTAAATATTTTTAAAAATGGGAAAAGACAGAGGAAGTAAGGAAATAATGGGGAATGGAAAATGCATGGGTAAAAAAAAAAACTATTTTTAAAAATGGGAAAAGACAGAGGAAGTAAGGAAATAATGGGGAATGGAAAATGCATGGGTAGAGACCTTCATATTCTCCCAGTCAGGGGCATTATTTAACTTAAAATTTAAAATAAGAGCCATAAAATATGTTACATTCTTGGGACTCAAAAGGAACATAAGCATCAATGTAAATCAAAGGTCAGACATAATAAAAAATAACATGTTAGGAATGTATTGAGCAAACCCACCAAAGTTCTTGAATGCTCTTTAACACTGTGACATTGCCACCTTGTGTCATTAGTGATGCATTGCATATCTGCTATTAGATTTTACTGTGAAGCAGTTTGTAAAACAAAACCAAAAAAACCAAACCCGTTGCTGTTGAGGGAGGAGAGGCCCCATTGGTTTACGAGGAGTGGCTGGTGAAATGAAACTGCTGAGCTCTTAACCACTGCGCCACCAGGGCTCCGTAGCAGTTAATAGAGACTAAATTACACAAATATACTTCCAACAAAATTAGCACACAATAAGATGAGATCATAAATAAATTGTTCAAACAATACTTAAAAAAAAAAATTAATGTAGGGAATGATGTAACAGGAAGTTTGGCAATCAAAAATTATCTCCATAATCCTGTAACTGCAAAGCAATAGCATACTCTTTTATTATTTTTCTTATTTCATCCTTTTAAAGTTAATATCATTAGAATTTTTTATGCAGTTACAGTCTTTACAGTAACTTTTAATGGCTGCATGACATTTTACTGAATGGATGTACCTTATCTCGATATTCCCTTAATCCCAGACATCTAGATTGCTTCCAAGAAAAATTTCAGTTTTCAGTGATAGTTTCTGATCAAGTAGATTTCAGTGTATTTAGTTATTAAAATTAAAACATGTTTTATTACAAAGGTAATACATAATTAGTATTTAAGTGATGAGCGAAAATTAAGAAAATAAACAACACCCACAATTTCCCAACACATAACCTCTGTAACACCTTACAGATTTTTATATACGTATGTAATATATATAAATATATATCATATATATTCACATTTTTAAAAAATAATACACCACTATATAACCCGCTTTTTTCACTTAAAATTATATCATGTACAACTTCCTATGTCAATGATAACCCATGTAAGACATTATTTTTGTTGATTAAATGGTATTCCATTCTATAGATAATCAGTTACTCACATGTACTAGGCAGTGAACTGATTTGTTGCAGCAGCTCTAGGAAACTAATTGACTTGGCTACTTGAACAATGTGTTTTCTTCTGTGTCAGGGATGAGTAAACCTTTCTTTATACACTGACTTTTCACCTTGATGGTGGCATCTATTGCCTGCGTAAGCTGATGCTTACATGACGTGATTCCCTGTATATTTTGGAAGCCTAAAGCACTTGAAACGACAAGTTGAAAGAGAAGGAGGGAAATTCAAGAATGATTCTACCTTTCTAGCTTGAGCGACTTGGTCTAAGAGTGGTGCTACTTTACTAAGATGGGAAAGACTAGAAGGAGCAGGGGTTTGGATGTTTCATAATTCATTTACCCAATTCCCTATTGTTGGACATTTAGGTTGGCTGCAATATTTTATAATCAGGAACAATACTTGGATTTGTGGCAAAAAATTTTTCATGCATCCTTAATTTCGAAGTATAGAACTGCTGGGCCAAAGAATATGCACATTCCTTACATTTTTAATACATATTTCCAAATAACTTTCAAAGCACTAATTAACTATTCCTCTCACTGTTAACACCAGGGTAGATATTGAATACTCAAGTTCTAAGTCTCCTGCCTACTTTTCCTTTGCCCATTCAATAAATAAATTTTTGTTAAGTTCCTACAATGTCCCACACAAAGCCTGAGATAAATCTAGCTTTGTTCCTTGTTGAGAGTTAGGAGTTGATAGGGAAAAGGAAGAGCTAAAGAAGACTTAGAGTTTTGAACCTGGAAATCCTACCCACAAGCCTTCTTTGGCTCTGGGTACCAGGCCAAATAAGTTAAATTCCTTCTGCATTTAGGTTGGCGGTGCCACCCTGAGAGTTCGGAAAAAAAATATTTAAGTTTATGCAGACCACAAATAAGACATGGAGGCTAGGCTTTGCCATGGGGAACTATAATTTGGAAGGTGCCATTTTGCTATGAGCTATTTAAATATTGCATAAATTTTACCATCTTAGCAAATGACCATATCACTTCTTCAGCCCACGAGACAGGACTTTCCTAGGCAGGGGTCTGTCTCATGGCAGCTGATGGAGACGGAGGGAGCAGGAGACCCAAGTTTAGGGCAGGAGTCCACAGCATGAGTGCCCCTCTGTGCACATTAAGGTCAACCACACTCCCTTGATTTGAGAGGAAATTTCATACCACTTAGGAGTCCCTGGTTGGTGCAAATGGTTATTGCACTCAGCTGCTAGCTGAAAGGTTAGAGGTTTGAGTCTGCCTAGAGGTGCCTCGGAAGAAAGGCCTGGCAATCCACTTCCGAAAACCCTGTGGAACACAGTTCTACTCTGACACACATGGGGTCACCATGACTCAGAATTAACTTGACAGCAACTGGTATTAGTTCCTACCACTTGCTTGAGTACCTAAGTTGCTACATTTAACTCTGGCCTTGAGGAGAAACAGGAGCTAGTGGACTTCCTTATCACTGTAACTCAGAAAGGAGAATCCAAACCACAGGCAATATCTCCTTTCCCCACAATTGGCATTAGTGTAAGACTTCAGCATGTACAGCATCTTTTTTACTCAGGATTTCAAAATTATTCTAGCCTATGAATGGCTAGAAAATAATGACAATGTACCTATCTGCTGAAGGAATTAAAGGGAGGTTCCTGGAGTATTAGGAACCCTGGTAGCCCAGTGATTAGGCACTGGGCTGCTAACCGAAAGGTCAGGGTTTTGAGCTCCACAGGAGAAAGATATGGCAGTCTGCTTCTGCAAACATTTATAGCCTTGGAAACCCTGTGCGGCAGTTCTACTCTGTCCTACAGGGTCGCTATGAGTCAGAATCAACTCAACAGCAGTGGGTTTGGTTTGGTTTTATGTGAACCTAATGCAACAGTTGATTATGAGTCTTGTTGCTTTCTTCTCTGGTTGTATACAGCCCTGTAATCCAGCACTCCAATAATGGCTGTGGCTCTAAATTTACTTAAGTAACTTGCTAGTGGCTTTCTGACCTTTATTAAGCTACTTAAGTCTCTGAGTCATTGTGTTCTCATCTTTAGAATGGAAACAACACTCTACCTCTCTGTAGTCCTCCTAAGGATTTAAAGAGATAATGCACATAGGGCCTGTCATGGCTTGAATTGTATCCCCCCAAAATATCTGTCAACTTGGCTAGTCCGTAATTTCCAGTCTTGTGTGATTGTCCACCATTTTGTCATCTGATGTGATTTTCCTATGTGTTGTAACTCATATCTCTATGATGTTAATAAGGTGGGATTAGGGGCAGTATGTTAATGAGGCAGAACTCAATCTACAAGACTAGATTGTGACATGGGGACCTCATACCTCAAGAAAGTATACTGCTAGGAGCAGAGTGCATCCTTGGACCTGGGGTCTCCGCACTGAGAAGCTCCTAGACCAGGGGAAGATTGAGGACAAGGATCTTCCTCCAGAGCCAAGAGAGAGAGAAAGCCTTCCCCTGGAGCTGGCACCCTGAATTTGGACTTCTAGCCTCCTAGACTGTGAAAGGATAAATTTCTCTTTGTTAAAGCCATCCACTTGTGGTATTTCTGTTATAGCAGCACTAGATAACTAGAACAGAGCCCTTAGCAGAGTAGCTTTCATCTAGTAAGTGTTCAGTAAATGGTACCTGTACTGGGACAAAGTACACCAATCTAGCACATTTAATTAATAAAATATTAATGCATTTTCAATTGGTCTCAATCCACCTGGAGCAAAGGAGAATGAAGAATACCAAAGACACAAGGTAATTATGAGCCCAAGAGGTAGAAAGGGCCACCACATAAACCAGAGACTACATCAGCCTGAGACCAGAAGAACTAGATGGTGCCCAGCTACAACCAATGACTGCCCTGACAGGGAACACAATAGAGAATCCCTCATGGAGCAGGAGAGCAGTGGGATGCAGACCCCAAATTCTCATAAAAAGACCAGACTTAATGGTCTGACTCAGACTAGAAGGACCCTGAAGGTCATGGTCCCCAGACCTTCTGTTAGACCAAGACAGGAACCATTCCCAAAGCCAACTCTTCAGATAGGGATTGGACTGGACTATAAGATAGAAAATGATACTGGTGAGGAGTGAGCTTCTTGGCTCAAGTAGACACATGAGACTAGGTGGACAGCTCCTGTCTGGAGGGGAGATGAGATGCCAGAGGGGCACAGAAGCTGGCTGAATGGACACGGGAATACAGGGTGGAGAGAAAAGTGTGCTGTCTCAGTAGGGGGAGAGCAACTAGGTGTATATGGCACGGGGCCTACAAATTTTTATACGAGAGACTGACTTGATTTGTAAACTTTCACTTAAAGCAGAATAAAAATTTTAAAAAATAATACATTTTATTTATCAGACCATATTTTTTATATTTGAAAGAGAAATGAAATATTTCCAGTTATTGTTTTATAATGAAAATAAGTTATTTTAAAGTGAAGTCAATTTTAAAAAGGCTTAAGATCTGCCTTTTAAAAAATATACAGCATGGTTAAGCCTCTGGAACTCTTGATATTTATTAGTTATTCACCATTTGCTGAGCACTTTTACTTGCCAAATTAGTCGTTCTGAAAGTGCTCTTGCAGGGGGTTTACTGAGTAGGATGTCTAAGCAACGCAACAGCACTTCTATCTAGACCATCCTATTTAGACAAGCATGGCACTGACTCACAGTCAGCTTCAGTTTTCTGGCACTCTGTACATTTCCTTTGGAATAAAAGAAAGCAATGTATAAGAAGGGGATGTATGATGCTAATGGAAGGAATGGAGTCTTTGTGACCCTTCCTCGCACCCCACCAAGGGACATACGTCTCCAGGACAAATAATGAAGAATGTTGTGGTAACTTTAATTTTCCATGCCCAATAGAAGGCCAGTGTTTCATAAATAATAAAAGTTACAGATGACCCTAAGTTTTATTTAACCAAGTGTTTTAACTTCCTCCCTCTTCCAACGGAATCTGAAAAGAAGTAAAACAACACAATTAGCCTCTCTCTTCTCTTCCTGCCAATCTTGGTAGGAGTGCTGGGGGCAGTGGGGTGCATTCCGTCTGCATCAGGGGAGACTGTGGCATTTGTTCTGAATTATGGCAGACAAAAGGGACCTCTGATGAAATGTTTGAAGAGATGTCAGACAGCACAGGCTGTTCCAGAAGACAGAGCAAGGGGCACTACGTGGAAGGCACAAGGCAGCAGATTCTGCTGTCAGGAGCAGACACCACGGCAACAAGCTGCTGTCTAAGAGGTCTTCTGAACTGGTTAGAAGGTAGGAAGTACTAGGTTAATTTTTATTAATAATTAACAGTTGCTTGTACCTGGAAGTTAGGCATTCCAAAGCAAACAAAACACTTTCTCAGGTAGAGGATAATCAAATCTTCAAAACCCCAGACTGGGACTTGTGATCTGTCCAAAGGCTTTTTCTCCTAACTTGTGTATTTCCTGAAAGACCTTCCCTTTGCAAAACTACAATGAAGGTACAATTCTCTTTCCTACTCTTTGAGCTTCCTTAACGCTGAAATAAAAATTATTTTGGACATATCTGAAAAGCCTTCAAGTACAAGCAGAGCAGGGTAATGCTTCAGGATCGTCGTCATTATCTCCCCATATCAGTCACCACCTTTGTCTTGCTGCCACCCTTGGGCGGGCATTTATATTAGTGCTATTCCAGGTCTCCACACTAAGGTTCTTCAGCCTATGAGTCTTTTTTTTTTTGGTGGCATTTCAACCGTTTGTCACTTGGCTCTATTTTCATTGCCATGTTCACTGCCAAGTTCTGTTCAGTCATGATTTGCCAACATCTCCGCATTTCTGGGATATTAAGAGTAGACAAGTACAACAGAACAGAATATGTGCAATAGGGACTGTCCCCAAAATTGTTGTCCCTCTAAGTCAAAGACTGACTTTGGACCAAATCTTTGAGAGTAATAGCCTTTAGGCTGTTGACTTGGCTAACGAGCAAGAAACCAAAGTCTGTTAGGTAATATCTGCCAGTAAGAAAATCAGACTTGGGCACAAATGGCTCTGAGACATTCTCCTGATTTGGGGCTGGGCCAATCAGGCATGAGCTGCTTATTTGTGCAGATGGGAGAGCCTGGCTTTGGGGAATCACATCAAGGTGGTGGCCCATGTCCAGTGGTGAGCAAATATTGACAGAACTGGAATCCTCTTGGAACAGCAAGGGTGTAAGGAGGGTGGGTGTCTGGTTAATGACTGTCAGACTCCACACCTGAAAGAGCTCAAAATCTTTACAGAGATCAGTACAACGTGACCAAGGCAAATGAAGACACTGAGAGGTATGAAAGAATAAAGGACAACTACGGTAACGACTATACTATATACAATTCCCCAATAACTGTAATAACAACGTGAGTGGTTACATAAGCAGATATGAATGCTATATAGATGTGGGAGAGTGCATGCACATGCATATATGGGAATAGTTGTGGGTAGCTGGATATACATATGTGTATGCGCTGCATGTAAATGCATATAAATAAGAGAGCACATGGGGGCACAGTTATGGAAACTTCTTAGACATACCCAAACACATTGTGGGACTGAGTTACTAGGCTTCAAGGCTAAGGATTATAGTCTTAGGGGCCATCTAGCTCAACTGGCATAACATAGTTCATAAAAATAATGTTCTACATCCCAGTTTGGCGAGTAGCAACTGGGGTCTTAAAAGCCTGTGGGCAGCCATCTAAGATACAGCTGTTGGTCTCTTCCAATCTGGAGCAAAGTAGAATGAAGAATGAAAACTCAAGGATGAAATCAGTCCAAAAGACGAATGGCCTACACGAACCACAGCCTCCTTTAGCCCAAGACCAGAAGAACTAGATGGTGCCCAGCTACCACTACCTACTGCTCTGACCAAAGACACAATAGAAGGTCCCGGTTACAATGGTAGAAAAATGTAGAACAAAACTCAAATTCATGAGAAAGATCAGACTTACTGGAATGATAGAGACTGGAGGAACCTCAGAAACTATAGCCCTAAGACACCCTTTCAAACTGGAACTGAAGTCACTCCCAGAGGTCACCTTTCAGCCAAATAATAGATTGGTCTATAAAATAAACATTAACACCTGTGAGGAATGTGCGTCTTAGAACAATTAACTGAAGGAGACCAAATTGGCAACACTTGCCCAAAAGCAAAGATGAGCAGGGAAGGAGGGGCAGGGAAACTGGGGGGATGGAAACAAAGAAGGCTGTGGAAAGGGGGAGAGTGCTTACACATGGGCAGTGGATAGCAATCAATGTCACAGAACGATTTGTATATGAATGGCTGAATGAGAAACTAATTTGCTGAGTGAAGGTTCACATAAGAAACAATAAAATGTTAAAAAAAAGAAAACTTTACAGAGAGATTGGGACAGAAAACTTATGAACTAAGAAAAGTGCTCTTATTAAGCTGTTTCAAAGGTAAACCCCACAGAACTGCGTGAACTAATGGCCATTTAGCACTATTGCATCTGAAGGCTGTGTTGGATCTGTATGAAATTCTCATCTACGTAACATACAGTCTTAATCAAGAATTTTGACTCAGTTGGAAATGATCACTGTCAGATGAATAATCAAAACCCACTGCCTTCAAGTTGATTCCAACTCATAATGACCCTACAGGACAGAGCAGAACTAACTGCCCCATAGGGTTTTCAAGGCTGTAAATTTTTATGGAAGCAAACTGCTACATCTTTCTTCCACAGAGCAGTGGTTTAAACCGCTGACCTTTCAGTTAGCAGCTGAACACTTAACCACTGCACCACCAGGGCTCCTCTGTTAGATAAATAGGGGGTGTTATACTATGTGCACTGATATTCCAATGGATAAACAATGCGAAAAACGGAGATGTTAAATTTAATCTCTTCAGTGGTTACCCACCACTTACAGAATGAAATCTAACCTTCTTGGCAGGTGAGCAAGGCCTGGTTTAGCTGACTCCTTGGCCTCATCTCTCATCACTTCCAACCCTCACACTTTGCAACAGCAAATTATTTAGAAGTTACACCCCTCCAAGTGCACACACCCCAAATGCCATTTCACAACTCTATGTTTTACCATATACATCAGCCTCTCTCTGGGAGTGTCCCCCCTACTCTGAGTGACAGAGTGATGTCTGTGTAGGATCAGGAGACCAAATCCTTCCTGGGCCTCACCTTATCCCCTGACTGCATCCCTTCCCAACAGGTAAGTTATCCCCTCTCCTCCCCCTGCTTCTACACACACTTGCATCACTGTACTGACCACACCTGCTCTCTTCCAACCTGGACTGTGAAGCAAAGGAACCAACTGCTCTAAAATCACAGAGAACCTTTTTTGTTGTTATCTTGCAGGAAGTCTTCCATGAGAAATCAGAGTTGACTTCTTATTATTTCCCTAAGACAATCATAAATAATGAGTTCCCTAGTTTTATTTAATAGTGGAAGTGTCCAGTTAATTCTTTCAGAGGAAATCCGAAAGTTGGTAATGTTTCAAATGAGCATGAAAGAGAGACATTTAAGAAATATGTAAAGTAATGATGGGCAATATTCTGTAAGTGTATATTGATTCTACCTGACAGCTCCTGGAAAGAGGATACAAGTCTAAAAGCTTGTATCTACCAGATACTTGGGACCTTGGGTATATTCATTGTTGCTTTTAGAATTCAAACACTCAAATGCATTACCCTTAGCATTTTCGACCCCGTAAGAGAAAACACCTGTGTAGTTTTAGGGGTTGAGTTGGTGGTTACTTTTAACCAACAGGTGTCGCCAGAGACAAGCACATTTGCTACTGCTTCCTTCTCATTGAAATCCCTTTCCAGCCTGATTGTCTAAACTGAGGTTATGGGCTGGATTATGATTTGATAGACGTCTCTGGGTGGTGCAATTAGCACGCTCAACTGCTAACTGAAAGGTTGGAGGTTTGAGTCCACCCAGAGGCGCCTCAGAACAAAGGCTTGGCCATCTACTTCCAAAAAAATCAGCCACTGAAAACCTTATGGAGCACAGTTTACTCTGACATATGTGGAATCACCATGAGATAGGATCCAGTTATACTGCTCTACCTGGAACTACTGCCTCCTTCTAAGGTCCTGTCCATCTGGGGAAGATACTGCCCGGACCGGACAGCCAATATACATGCTCATAGTTCTCAAAGTTTACCATACAGAAAAATTGCCCGGGTGTCGCGGGTGGTTGTTAACATGGAGACTCTCAAACCCCAGCAGCAGAGATTCTAAGTCAGTATATCTGGAGTGAGGTCCCTGGAGCCCTGGTGGCACAATGGTTAAAAGCTTGGCTGCTACCAAAGGTTGGCAGTTTGATCCACCAGCCGCTCCTTGGAAACTATATGGGGCAGTTCCACCGTCCTGTATGGTTGCTATGAGTCAGAATTGACTCAATGGCAATGGGTTTTTTTTTTTTTTTTTGGAGTGGGACCCAAGGAATTTGCGGTTTAAACATCTCTCTTTTTGTTGTGCGAGCAAACATATGCCTGCTCACACACACACACTGTGATGCAGTTGGTCCAAAAACACACTGATTTGCACCCTATGACGACTGTATGATATCAAACTATAACCAGTAAAAACCAGTTGCCGTCGACTCAATTCTGACTCATGGCACCCTCCTATCTCAGACTGGAGAACACGTCATAGAAACCAGTCAAGACTCAGCCTTTCCATCCATCAAAGAATCTGCTTTCACCATGACAGAAAAAAATTCCCCTTTCCCCCAAAAAAGAACATTCATATACTTACAGAAATTCTGCCGATACAGTTGATCTCTAATTGTTGGCTTATAGGACAAAAATATTCCAGTAATATAATTGGAATTAATCTCATTCACTATGGCTTTACAACACAGACAAAAACAATAAATCCATTAGTGTCTGAAAATCAAAATGCTTCTGAGTGTTTTACTGCCATGTTAACTTTGTAAATCCAAGATGATTAAAAATCCCAGTAGAAAAAAACTGGGATAAAGTATATTGCTACAAATAAAACACAAACTAAAATTCCACTAGAAACTTACAACTGTCATGATGTAGTTGCTTTAAGGGGGCTGAATTCCATTCTTAGGAACTGGTATGGAAACTGTGCTTCCCAATGCAGGCTACAGCTAAGAACCACTATCTGTCCAGTGAACAAAATTTACTATGCCCTGATCTTACTTTTTTTTTTTCTTAACCCTCTGATCATTTGAAAAAAATTTGTGTACTAGAATGGACTTTAAGGGTCATTGACTCCAACCCTTCAATCTGGGTTCAATATTGCTTTACATGCAACATCCAGAGGCAGATTAACCAGTACGCACAGTACGTACCAGCTTACAGTAAGCGAGGTATGCACAGGTTTAGTTGTGTTTACTTACTAATCTGTAGTGAAACCAGGTGAAATTGTGCACTACAGATTAGTAAGTAAGTACAATTAAGCCCACGTACCTTCCATATGGGATAATCCATCCCTGAACATCCCTGCTGCAAAAGTGCCACCCAGCCTCTACATGCATCCCTCCAGGTCAGGGATCACTTCCACCCGGGGAACTCATTCCATCCTGGGACTGCTCCAGTCTTTAGGAAGTTCTTCACATCCTGGGTGATAAACAGGAAAGGTCCGTGGCTCCACAAGAAAGCCTTTCCCTAGCATAGTGCCTGGGATAAGATCGTATCTTAGCTGCATTTAACAGAAACTGATACAGTCACTTAAACAAGGATGGTATTACTCCTTCTTATGTCACAAGAAGCCCAGAAGATAGCGAGTCCAGGTCTGGAGACTGCAGAGATGTCCTTCAGGAACCAGATTTCTTCTTTTTCTGTTCTACCATCTTTCGCCTTTTTTTTTTTTTTTTTTTTTAAATTGCTTGTAAGATCACTGCTGCTCATCCAGGCATTGCGTCTGCATTCCAGACAAGCCAAAGGGGGAAACCAGGAGGATGGGGCTGAACCTATGTGAGGAAAGCAAAACTTTCCTGGAAATCCCTTAGATTTCAGCTTTTGTCTCACTGGCCAGAAGTATGTCATAGGGCCAGCTCAAGCTTCAATGAAGTATGGAGAGGTGAGCAATGGTGGACACACTGCTGACCAGAACAACACCTGGGTTATGTTCATGAGGAAGAGTGGCAGAACAGATATTGGGTTGGGGAATTAGCAGTCAGTGATTAATATATTAGTTGACTGATGAAACAGAAATCCGTCTTTCTAACCATAAGAATCCTTTAGGGGCTCAGTACAATAATGTTGTCACTGTTATGTTCTTCCGTAACATCACTTCAGATATTTGAATACAGCCATCATTGCTTTCCCTTTCCCCCACTCCAAGATGGCTCTTTTCCCAGTAAGAGAACTCCAGCCTTTCCATAAGTAGATGCCTCTGAAAGCACTCCCGTTTGTTTATGTCTCAGGTGTGGCTGGCCTGTAAAAAGTAAGGCAGAGGCATCTCCTTCCTCCCGCTGGACACTATGCTATTAACAGAGCCTAAAATCTCCTAATCTGAAACACCACACTGTCGATTCATGGTGTCCCTTAACTGAGATGCTTGTGGAAAAAGGCTAGGGGCACAGTGGGATACACATCACTGAGTACCTACCCTGTAACAGGCATTCTGCCACCTCCTTTACAAGACTCTCAATTAAGAATACCCCCATGCAAAATGCCTCCAAGCCATATCAACCTCATTTGAACCTTGGGAGGTTGGGAGGCTGGTTGGTTTTATGAACCCAAGGAAGCACCTTACATTTTCATGGTTAAACTTCATGCTGCCATAATTTAGCTCTGAGCTCTGACTGTCACCCAATGAACAATATGGCCAGTCTTCTCAGCTCTAGTCACCTTAAAATATGATACACTTTAGTATTAGTTAGGAGTGTATTCAGCTATAACAGAAAATTTCCAAATAACAACTGCTAAATGAGTCCCTGGGTCGCACAAATGGTTAAGTGCTTGACTACTAGCTGAAAGACTGGCGATTCGAACCCACCCAGAGGCACCTTGGAAGACAGACCTGGTGATCTGCTTCTGAAGAGCCTTGAACACTCTATGGAACAGTTCTGCTTTTCACAGTGTGAGTCAGCATCAACTTGACAATCACTAACAACATAAAACATCAAGAGGTAGTCAGCCCAGAGTTGATATGGTGTGCCACAGTGTCAATGATACAGGCATCTACATTTACTCCAATGGTATGATTGTTTATATACTATGTGCACTGACAAAAATAGTGGGCATGAAGAGAGTAGTTCCTATGAAAACTAAGTTGAATGGTTTGGCAAGACTTGATAAAGGTAAGATGCTAAAAACATTGCTCTCAAATTATGCACGGTTGAGAACCATAAACACTGGAAAGAAATTATAAAAATCTGGGAATCTACACTCAGACTTCCTCACAAGCACCTTTAAATTCTAGATACATTTTAAAGAAGTCAAAACCTCACTTTATTTCATTTTGGGGTATTTATATTATTGGTGTGGTTAACGCAAAAAAGACAATAAGTAACTTCAGAGGAGTCAAGGAGTCATTAAAAAACAGCTAATCCCTATGCCAAAGATTGACCAGTGAATATTTATATCTTGTAGTTTGTAAAATTTTTCATTTTTTATGATTCCCCTTCTTAAAGTTTTCAATTACCCAATCGACTAACAGTGCCTACAGAACTGGTTAAGAGAACGTCTACTGTAACTTCATTTTTTACATATAAATTTTTCCACAAAAATGAGATCATGCTATATATACTGGTTTATCCCCTGCTTGTTTCACTGAGTATACTGTGAACATTATTTCAAGCCATTAAATGTTATTTACATCATTTTTAATGCCTGCCCAGTCCCTCTTGTTAACTTCTGCTTATGCTTTATCAGACTTTTAAAACTACGTACCTTTCTCAATTTCCTCTTTGCCAGTACTGATAGAAAGCTTGGAGTTTGGTCTTATGCTGAGCCTAGGGTTTCTTATAAAGCTAACCTCCTTTTCCCAATTTTCACCTTTTTAAACATTTTTATGTAAAATGTTTTATTCTGGTGTAAGCTGCAAGAATCCTTCTGGAAGATGGATTAAAAAAAAAAGAGTAGACCAAACACAAACCCCTAATATCCTGTTTCCAAGGATGAGATTACAGAACGAGATGATGTGAGGCTGACTGAATGCCCCACTTTTTTTTTTTTTTTTTGCCTTGAAAGCAGTTCCTTACCATTCCCTCTTTAGTCTGGCATACTTGGTCAGGGAGTTTGTAACTACCTAGAGAGCTTTCAGACTTCTTTTGAAATTGCTGATAGTCCATGAAATGACCTAATAACTAGCTTAACTTTTTCCAGGGTCCTAAATTTAACCTAGGTGTATTTTCTAATGCTGGCTTCTCATGATTTAAAATGATTTGAATAAGGCATAATATCAAACCGAAGGCATAAAGTATTTACTTTCACTACTTCTGCCACAACTAAAAAATGATGTGAGGAGGCACAAACGCAAAGATACAAGACCAAAGAGCCTGACCGGATAGAAACTGGCTTCTTTCTAAACCCTTTACCACCTAAAAGAGTTCTGTGTTGTACAGCTACTGAAAGAAGCTCAATTTTTACAATTTACATAGCAACCTGGAGTATACAAGTGGTGTGCCTCCTGAAAGAACCCTCAAGATTGTTCTAAAATTTGAGGCTGAGTTCAGGCTACACTTTTCATAGCCAAACAAAGAGGAAAGACTTCAGGATCCCTTTCAGGGAATGTGAGGCTTTTCACAGGCTCTTTAATCACTAGATCACTAACCAAAAACCAAACCTGCTGCTGTGGAGTCAATTCTGACTCCTAGAGATCCCACAGGGTTTCCAAGGCTGCGGAAGCAGACTGCTGCATCTTTTCCCCCAAAGCCACTGGTGGTTTCAAACTGCCGACCTTTTGGTTAGCAGTTGACTGCTTTAACCACTGTACCACCAGGGCTTTGGGTGGTCTGTATGATAGAAATTGTACAAATCTGCATCATAGTCACTCAAAAAAGAATTAACAGTCCAAACTGGTTAATATTCCTCAGCATCTTATAAACATCGGTAGTATTTGAGGACTGCTCGCAAATATTCTATAACAACTCCTTTTGGCAGGATGGTATAAACAACCATGGTTGTTATTTGGGCATTAGCCACATTTGCAAATTAAAGGCAACTCTGCCTGCACAGGATCCTCTCAGGAAAAATCCAGAATTACAAAATCCTAAAATTTGGAGAAGTTTATTTGTATTGCAAAAAATCTTCCCCTTAAAGAGTACCCCTTAGACATTTAAAACATGGTTCTCTTTAAACAAGCTTGATTTTTCCAAACTTTAATGGGGGCACATTTAAGCTACTGCCTAAATTAAAGCACATGATAGTTTCAAGAACCAGTAATTCAGTACAGATAGAGCCTTCAAGTTATGTGCAGGGTACTGTACCAGGCACAAAAATGTGTTTTCCATAGTGAATTTACCAAATGGAGGCTTTTCTGCCCTGCCTGATGGCTGAATGCAGCTGCAACCTCAGCGTTCACATGGCAACTCAGACTTCAGCTCTTCAGCCTGGCCAGGCAGTGCATGAATTTTGTACTTCAGAAATTGGTTTTTAGAACATTTATATTTCATACTCCAAGGACCCTAGGACATGCTGAGAAACGCTGGGAAGTAATAGCTTAAAAATTCTAGGGTACGCTTGTAGTAGACGCACCTAATCGGAAACAAAGATGTTGTGCAGGATGGCAACCTACTATCTGTCACCACCCTGGACAAGGGAAAGTGTCGTAACACAGTAGACAGTCACATTCTTTCCTAGAAAATTTTATTGATTACATTAAAAAATCCTATACATTTGTTAGACTAAAATACAGTTTTCATTATAATTCTGGCAACTGAGTCAGTACACAGAGAAAACTTAGCATTAGATCAGCACTTTTTTTTTCCTACTTCATATTTCTGCACAAGAAAAACATTTCAAAGCTCCATTTCATATAGGCTCATTGTACCCTGAAGCCAGATGGAACTCCATCTAATTCAGAGCTCTTGGAAGTTCATTCCCCAACAAGATTTGGTAACTCCAGAAAGTTAATTGCTTAATATACATATTTTAAAAGTCCTCTGAGAGCAAGATGCTCCATCTGAAAGTCTGCACTGTGTTAGTAATGACAGTCACAATACTAGGGCTACAGCCGTGTCTGTGGGGGCACGTTCAAGCACCTAATGTTTGTTTCCCCACATGAATACAGTGTAGTGACTGTAATAAGGAAAAACCCAAAATGACACTAAGGTAAATGATCTCCAACTATGGTACCCATGGAAGGCTTAACTGTGACCCTACAGTTCATAATGGACAGACAGGACCTGATACAGAAATTCATACGGGTACTATGAAATAGGATGGAAATGACAAAAGGGGGGAGGGGCATCAGACTGTAGAACGTACTTCAGTGAGAAACCAAGAGACACTGACGTGCGTTTTCTATTCATCTCTCTCCATACACTGGACTGGCCTGACACTGGAGGTGACGACAGTGCCTAAGAGATCACAGCAGGTCCCTATTGCATTGACCGATCTTTAGAATCTGGCTGCCTTATTCTAGGAATTCTATTCTAAACTCCAGGAGTTCGGAAAGGCTGTGCCAGCCAGTACTTACGAGTTGGACCTTTGGTCTTCAGAAGATATGCTTTTGTCTTTGGTTGATTTTCCAGAGCCCCTGTCATGGTGTTAGGTGCCCTCCACACTTTTCTCCTCATCTTTTTCTAAGTATTAATAAAGTATTTTTTTTCTTCTTATAATCAAATCACTGAACTTACTTGACTGGAAGAGCTATTAGAAGTGCATGCAGCGGTCAACAGCATTCTGAGCCAGTGTAGTTGAACCTTCTTTTCATCATGGATCTCCTAACCTATTGCTGCTGAGTTGATTCCAACTCACAGTGACCCTACAGGACAGAGTAGAACCACCCCATAGGGTTTCTAAGGCTGTAAATCTTTATGGAAGCAGACGGCTGCATCTTTCTTCTGCAGTGACTGGTGGTTTCGAATTGCTGACTTTTTGGTTAACAGCTGAGTGCTTAACTGCTCCACCACCGGGGTTCCTTAACCCTCATATAAGAGGGAAGAAATAAGAAAACTTCAACATACAACACAATCTAGTAGCACTAAAGCATACAGTAAAAGAAAGGTAATTTTCTCCATGTAACAACCTCCGAAAATCAAAACTACCAACAACGAAAGGGGCCAAAAAAGAAGTTCTGAGCGTGGGCTGCTGGAATCCAGTGAATAGGGAAATTTTACAGAGTAGAACTGCCCCATAGGGTTTCTAAGGAGTGGCTGATGGATTTGAACTACTGACCTCTTGGTTAGCAGCTGTGGCTCTTAACCACAGCACCACCAGGGCTCCTTTGTGACAAAAGGACATATGGAAATTAGATACTTACACTAGACTTAGGCCCTCTTCACCCAATACGAGATTTTCCATCAGTGGTCTCTCCATTTACTACTGTTAAGGGTTCACTAAACCTTTTTGGGGGATGTGGGATGGTGTAGGGAGCTGGTTTTTCTCCTTTCTTCACCACCAGTTGTAAGTTTTCCACTACGTTCTCCAGCTTGGAAATGTACGTTAATGTCTATAAATCATGAAACCATGGAAACAAATCTTACAAGAACAGCAAACTTGTTTAAGGATTTCTGCCTGCTTTCTCAGAGGCCTACAGAGCCTTCCATGTAGATGCGGCACCCTCACCTAATAGTGAGGTGCAGATGTGAGGAAATCCAAGTGCTTCCCCAAAGAAGAAAAATGGAGTGATGTGGGCAATGGAGATGCAGCCCACTGGCAGTGGTCCAAGGCTGCTCTAGTGGGTGACTAGAAAATACTCAAAACAGGAACGCAGCTCTCTGATTTACAGAGGGAGAAAGCATAGCTTTTGAATTTCTTCCCTCAGTATCTGCTCCTCTGACTTTCCAATAAAAAAAAATTGTTGCCAACTCTGGACTGGACTAATTTATCATCATCTTTAACTGTACTTGGTCATGTTACTGGATATATTTTTAGACAGTGATATACTGATATCACTATGCCACATAATGTCATACTGAGCTACAAAAAAAGAATCAAGTGTTTTGGTAGATGGATAACTACAAGGATTCCCTGTTCTTTTCTTCTTGGACTTTTTGTCCATTGCAAATAATTTGGTACCTTGCCAAAAATCCCCCCCCAGGACATATACACCCTCACACCCCAGGAAAATCTCACTGTTTTGAAGATACAGTGTTGACCATCTTGTTATTCATGCAGATTAGTGCTGTTTCTAGTTCGAAACCTGGTACTACTTTATACAAAGTCTTCAAGTTATAAAAATGATCCCGGGCCAGAAGGTGGTAAGGACCATCTTAAAAGTATCTTCAGCGGAGGCCTAATCACTACCTCATTTCAAAACATGTTACCAATACAACTTTAGAGCAGGTTTTCGACTTGTATTTATAAGTCTCTGAGCGGGTGGTGGTGTGGGGCCCTGAAAGCATATATAACGTTCACAGAAGTGTTTCTGTGCATTTGGGGGAAGACAGTGCACAGCTTACGCAAGATTACCAAAGGGGTTCACGACCTCCTCAAAAGATTAAGAATCCGCTTCTGAATATTGAATATGAAATGCAGGTCTTATCTAAGCACATAAAAGTGAAAAATCTCTGAAATATTTGGAAATGGCCACATTTTCATCTTCAACTAGATCTTAACTAGACCATCAGCCTGAAAGCTTTCTTATTTTGTGATCCCTGGTCTAGATTCTTTATTCCTCAGGGAATCATTTGAGTTGTCTAATTAAAACTAAAGAAAACAGCCTAATATTTGAGTCCGTACCATTTCTATACCTTTTTCACATATTTACTAATGAACTGCTTTAGAACATAACGAACTTAAATCCTGTCCATGTAATTTACAAAAGTTTCGATTGTTCATGCAATATTAAAGCTGAAACATCATTGGTCCTTTTAAAATGCATATAAAAATCAAGGAGATGGAGAGGAAGAACGGGCAGTATAGTATTTCTGCGGAAAAGAAAGGCTTTCCATAGAAATGGTCGAGTTTACAAAGTTTGCGCTGAAGTTTTCCATAAGAAAGATATTTTCAAAGATGTAAATAGTAGATTAAAATTTTCCACTTAAAATAAAACTTACAGTATAAGAATTTGGCTCAAATTTATAAAATTTGAAGGGGGAAAGTGTGATATTTAAAATTTATAAGCATAAACTTTTTTTTTTTTTTTTTTTTTGCTTTTTAAAGTTTGCTAGCTGTAGATTTTCTCTAGGCACACTCAAGGGTCATGCTTTCTCAAAATCTGGGCTATATGCCATTAAACAAAGATGAGTTAATTCCAAAAGCAGCCACTGTACATGAACAGTGCCTGCTTTTCAAAAGGGTTGACATGCATTCCTTAGTACACAAAGATACATGAATATGCATTCAAAGCAAAAGGCATTCTATGCTGTGAATACATAACACACAAATCTCTGCTATATGCATTTACCACTATGAATTCACAATTTTCCAATATATATTCACAGACCACATCTTAGCAACTCTAGGCAAGCCATTATAGTGCACTCCTGTCAGATGAAATGTTTGAATACAGAAATTAACTGTGGCAGGTACACTGATAAGCCTCCAGACTCTGAGGAGATATATATATGTATATATATTTTAGTAGCGGCAACTACCATAAAAAAGCAGAAGAGAACTTACTTATTAAAAGGGAAAAGCTTAAAGACCTTTCTGAAAGATGGTTCTCAGAGGCAATGTTAAGGCTATTGGAAACTGCAAAAATTCAAAGAAGGTTACTGACAATATGATAAAATAAAATGTCCAAGTCACCATAACTGGCAGCTCTGGGCTTGAAACTGAGCCCAGAGTTCCACTTTGCAGGCTGGAGTGCCTCTTGCAATGGCCCTTAGTAGCAAGTGGTAGTGCATGGCTGAAATGTCTGCTGACATGGCCTCCAAATATTTGGTGGCTGCAGTTCCTATAGCTGCTTTGAGGAAGAGGGAAGGAGAGGCATACTCTGGTTTAAAGCAGTTCAGGACCAGGAGTAAGGAAAGCGTCAGCTTCTTACAACCAACTACAGGGATGAATCCTGAAACTGCCCTGGGAAGGCAAGGGAGCCCCTGGCAGACACCAAGGTCAGTGGTATTGGGAAAAGCTTAAAATCAGCAGCTCCATGCCCTTTGCTGAAAAAAATAAGAGTGAGAGAGCATCTCTAAAAAAGAAAACCTTATTTCCAACATGATTTTTAAATACACTCAGTTAGTGCCTCCTCCTCAACCTTTATGGAAAAAGTGTGAGAACCTATATACAGCTAAGCTACTTAAGTTCCAGTGACTTAGGATTTGATTTTGCTCTAGGATAGCACTGATGCTTTAATCCTAAACATTAAACACTGCATTAAATGGTTTGAAGGAACAACCTACTTTGAGCTTTGTTCATCCATGCAAGGATTATATAATCTCAGTGCGCTAGCTAAATTCCTAATGTTCTATTACTATTGTGCTGCTAAGCCTCCCAAAGAAGATTGGTCCTCTTGGACTTATACTGAAATACCACCTTTTCCCTTCCATGTTATTATTATGGCAGAACTTACTCTTAAGGCAGGAGCCTAGGAGGTCTAAATTATGTACCAGAGCCTTAGTTATGTGATGGCAGAAAGCCTAAGAATACTCTGGTCATTGCCATTATTGATAAATAAGGACCAAAGCTGTAACTCTAGAATTGAGTCCTCAATGCTGTTTTGAAGATCCATCATAGAAAGACAAAAATCACAACATGGAGTCAATGGTCTATAAAATTACTCAGGTACTCCACATTTCACTGATAATTTTTGTTCTTCATCTATTCTTCTCACTTGGGCAGAAGATGGAGGCTGTGAGCAAATACCAATAAGGCAGCCCATAAGCTAGCTGAAGAATGATTTTGCAATGAAAGAAAGTGGCAGCAGGAATAACTAAACATAACCTCAACACATTCAAAATATTGCTAAAAAGCCTCTGAGAGGCTTTATTGAATTAATCAGGAATGAAGTTTATATGAGAGTGATATCCTATATATCAAATATCTCTGTATATGCCTGTGTAATATATATGCATATATTTGCATATATCTATATGGCACACAAATTTACTTAGGGAAAACACTCTGGCAATTAATTTGAGACTCAACATGGTTAAACATAGATCATCATTTCTAAACACAATGTTAGTAAAACAAAATTTATTTGTAAAACAGGACCTGTTATATAAAATGGCACACAATCAAGTTATACAAAAATACAAAATTTCTTTCTGATTACAATTCTAGTTGCAAATGATGATTAGAAAGCATTCCTGGTGGCTTCCAAATAGCTGTGATTGGGAGCATACGGAACAGGGAGCAGCAAGAGTCCATGATGCTGGGATGTCCAAGTGAGTAGAACCTAATTTCCAAATTCAAGACTTCGATCGGGTCACTTTGGAGGGATACCTCCTAAAATAGCTAGCTCCTTGGAATATCTTCTGTTTTGATACCCATCTTCCAGACTTTTGCCAGCCCTAAATTTAGTTCCCAATGTTTCTGAATGTCCAAAATCTGTGTGACTATGAAACATGATATTCTGATTTTCTTACATCATTTGCTCTCTCACCGTTTTGGACAACTGATAGTTACATAATTATATTATTCCATTTCAAATGATATAAAAGAGTACAGTGATGCTGTCTGGCGACACTAGATATTAACTTCTGGAGGATTATTGTTTTAAAATAGCTATGCTCACAATGTTGGTTTTCCAGTTCGGGCCAAGACATGAGCTTTAAATTGCGAGTTGTTTGTTTTTTTTTTTTTAAGTCCAGACTCTTATTGCAAATATTCTGAAAAATCAGAAATATTACATGAGCTTTGAAAATAAAACCAGGGCATTTAGCAATTTTTAGCCTAGCTAGAGTAAAGCACACCGACACTTAAAAGAAAAAAAAAATACAATTTACCTTTTGCAGCAATTTAAAGGTCCAACCCTTTGAAAGGAAGCACATTAGCAAACAGCTGCTTATTAAGCCCTAGTGACATTAATTGTATGCTTTTCTATAATACCGTTCTAAATCACTGTCTTATTCTGGTAGGAGGCAATGCTTTCTTTCAAAAGATTCGCCTTCCGTGGAATGATAAAATGCTGAGGCTTTTTTTTTTTTCTTCTTGTTTTGTACAGAGCCTGTATTTAGTGCAATAAGTTTAAAAAATTTGCTCTGAAATATTTACTTTACATTAACAAAAATAGCTTTTTTTAAAAAAATCGTAACAAAAAGGAGTTATCGCATAAACAGATCATGAATTAGTCTTAGCAAATTACACTTTTTTTTTCTTAAAGCATTCACCATTACAATAAGCAGAACAATGGAATATTAGCCATTCATATCTGGTAAGCTTCAGGAATTAAAAAAAAAAAAAAAACCCACCCCCAAACAAAAAGAACAATCTACACTTGAGGATCAAAACATTAACCCAATCTTCATTTAAACATTGTAGAATTCTGGATACTCAATGCATTTCTAAGGAGAGGAGCACCTGCCAGTGTGTTTTCAGATTTTATACCAAGCATTTGAATAAAATGGCCTTGGAGCCCTAAGCCACTGACGTTCCTCTGAAGCAGAAGCCTAAGCACCGGAATTTTCAATGCTTTGTGTTCCATGCTTCTCTCCCTTCTTTAGTCCTCCCAGCATTACTTAATCTGCAAATCAATGCACAGAAACTTAAAGGCTAAACTTGCTGGGTGCCCCCAGGTTCCTTTCAAATCAGGCACACAAATGTGTGGAGGATGCTACTAAAGTCAAAAATGAAAGACAAAATATAAGAAAAAAGTTTGCATAAGAAAGATTATCTACCCTTTTCTTTTTACCTACTCTCTTTTATAGAAGCATTAGGGTAAACTACAAATACCTGAGGAGTTGGTTACTTTTTAATGTTCGCTGACAAATGTATGACCTATTATGAAAATTCCCATATTGGGCCCACTGGTATGTTTCTAAAAGTAAAATGACATGGCTTCTTTGATTGGGGGAAAGTGATTGGAGGAATTCCTTATTTATCTGAAAGCACATGCCTAGTCTTGTCCCACTAGGACTTATGCCTTAGTAAAATAAGATCTTGATTTTATACACACGTCAGGGAATCACCCCTGAAAACTTTTAGACAAAGAATTTGGTACAATAATTTTATCTAATTTAAATAACTAAAGTTAAAATCTCCTCTAAGTTATTAAAAATGTTAATCAGATATGAATCTTAACATTTCCATTAAGACAATTACAATCGAAAACATTAAGTGACGGAAGTTGCCTTGTAAAAGCCACCCGTATGAAAGGAGTACATGTTTGACAAAAATAAGCATAAAAAAGGTATTAAATCCCTGTTCCTTTTCTCTGATTTTGGCTGATTATGTGTGTGTGTGTATATACATATACATATATACACATATACACACACCCACACACACAAATACATAGTTATGTGTATATATTGTTTTGGAATGTCAGTGGGTTCCATAACGGTCGCTAGGTTCAAGCAGAACTTGTTCCCGAAGCCTAGAAAACAAAGTCATACAGAGTATAATCTTAGACAATTACCATTAAAAAGAGATCATGAATGATGTTACAAATATACACATGGTCACAAACAGCAACAGGGCAAAATGGATTGTGAAATCTTCTCCCTTGAACCTATACTCTAGGGGCTGAAATTCCTACACATGTTGAATGTCACACTTCCTTCTAGATCATCTTTGAGATACACAGAGTTCCTTTAATGCCCCATTTTTCCTCTCCCTTTCCTCTATAAGTTCTTTACCATATGATAGCAAGCAGATGGCCACAGAAGTTCTTCCCTAAAACTGTTCATCACATTTGGTAATTTTTACCAGAATAACTTTCAGTGCATTGCAGAAAGACCTCACAAATCTTCCAAGTTTCCTTAACTAGTGAGGCTCTCCAAAAAAAAAAAAAAAAAGCCCAAGAGGAAAACCAGAAGTCCCCTATATTTAGTTCAATAACACCCTGTCAAAAGGAAAATTTAAAACCTCATTTTCCTGAACATTACTTTAAAGGCTAAAAATAAGCCCCTAAATTAAAATATCCCGTTAAGAAGGAAGACAGGCAGTGAACTCAAACAGCAGTGTTTCTAGAAGATACTGCAGAATTGGTATGATGCTCTCCTACACAACTTTCATCTAAGGGAATAACATGTGAATTAAACCAAGAAAATGCAAACAAGCAATCCTCAATTCTACCAGTCCTCAAACTTGAGGGGTAATTTGTCAGATAGTTCTTTAGAGACGCATACAAGGTGGTGATAGAAGTAGGAGTCAACTCTAATCACATATACTCCGAAAGAGTAATAAGAATTAGAGGTACTGATATGCTTAAAAAAAATAAAGCTACCCTATGAGCAACATTTTGCATTTCCTTTTTGGAGAATTTTTTAACCATTGAAAACATCATTCTTGGGGCAAATGCTACAATGTGCAAAGTACCAGAACAACAATGCATATAAAAGATATATATTGGGACACAGCAACGGGTTTATGCCATCAATCTGTAAGCAGTAACCAGGTGAACAACAGAAAATAAAAAGCAAAAACTGAATGAGGATTTTGATGCATTGAGGTAAGGAGCATGCATTTAAAACTGAAAATAGCATTAGGGAAATTTTCTTTTTAAACTTTTTGTTTCTGGTAGATTGTCACATCACCTGAAAAATTCTCCTAATATTATTACTTATAAATTAGGAGTTTAGATATAAGCAGGTATGTTTGTTGGGTAGGTGTATTTGCATCATCTACCATTCATGGAAGCCCTGGTAGCGTAGTGGTTAAGCGCTATGGCTGCTAACCAAAGGGTCGGCAGTTCGAATCCGTCAGGCGTTCCTTGGAAACTCTACGGGCAGTTCTACTCTGTTCTGTAGGGTCACTATGAGTCGAAATCGAATTGACAGCAACAGGTTATGGTTTTTTATGGTTACCATTCACTAAAGGGTAATGCAAAAACACTTGCCAATTCATGGCCAAATTTAGCTAGATCTAAACCTCCAAATATCTTTAAATGCTTATTACTGAACAATGACTTAAGAAAAGCATCAATTACAGAAAAGATAAAAAGAGAAAAAAAAAAGGATGGGGGGAGATGAGTTATGCTAAATAAGGTGTTTAGAATTTGAGATTTTACGTTCTTTTAAGTTTTAGGCTTAGAAACTTTATTTCCTGAACAATGAGGACAACCCAGTGGTGGAAGGAAGAAAGCCTTCCTCATTTCTCCATCTCTGCATAGGGTTTGCAGAGTCTTCACTGCTACACCCTTCAGTCTCTGTGAAGTAGGAGAGACAGAGAAAGAAGGGGTACAGGAGGCAAGGAACCTAACTGGAGTGATTGCTAATTAGCTTCCCTTTCCCCTCTCAATTCAATTCTTTTTGATGCATATTTAAAATCAAGACCTATGTGGAAATTCTGCATCCTTTCACTTCTGATGAGAGTTATCTACACCTGGGGAACCTAAACTTTGGATTTTAACCTTACAATCATCAACACTATTAAGAACACCACTGAAACAGGCATTGGAGAGTGTTATAAAGGAAAGCGTTTATATCTAAATGTTTTGCTGAGGCTTTATTTCAACATGCAATGATTTTGCATATACATATAACTATCACCACTCCAACAAATGAACCTATTTCTTTTACTCTTACATACTTAAATGGGCTTGTTTTATACTATACATTCAGTTGAAAACCTATAAACCAAACTGTTTATTAAAGTATTAGGGAAAAAAGAAAGGAGAGTCCTCATACTTTTGGATATTTTATGCAATTAGATGGCATGTTGTTTAAAATGGGCTGTTTAAAGATCTAGGTAATTATATAATATTTTGAAGTAAACATGCTATTTAAGAAATGATACATCTATAAAATGAGATAGCAATTAGACCAATGTATGTTAGAGATATCTGTCATTATGCAGTGGTGAGAATATCTATGGGAAAAGCAACTCAGGATTATTTTAGACTGATTAACTTTAGGATGTTTTTAAAAATAAAAATGGAGTGGAGACATATATATATATAATTAATCATTGATCAGAGATAATTTATCCTTCTCACAGCTAAGCTGGGGTGGGATTAGATCAGGTAGCCTTATTGAGTGGGAATGTAGGCATGAATGCAAATGGCCTTGCTTGCTCCTGAAAAACAGCTTAAGAAACAAAGAAAAGTACAATGCAGGCAACAGAGAAGAAAGTCAACAAGGAAAAAAAGCAACATAATCAGAACAATATTTTTTAAAAAAATGGAGGAAAATATGAATTTTAGCAAGTTGAAAGGAACTATTATTATTACCTTCCAAAATGATTTAAAAAATAAATAAATAAAACCATCAGTTCAAGTGTATAACTAAACGCTCACTGTGGTGAAAACTAAATACTGATGGTTAAAATTTAAAAAATTAAAAAAAGAGAAAACAGCCATTTTACCTTAGGGACAAAAGTATCAACCCCTACCCCACCTTGTGCTATTCCTTTCAGCTTACTTTTACAGGAGATGGTCTCATTTGTGACAAGAATTCTGCCATCCAAGTGATGGGTAAGCACACAAACAGAAAGAGCAGCATATCCTGTGTGATACAGATAGCAAAAGCTTCTCCTGAAGAAGTGCAGTCAGTGAAGACAGAGAGAGAGAGGAAATGAAAGTGAAATTCTTGGAGGGCAGCCACCTCCTCATCTCCACCTACCATCGGTTTTAGCTCTCTGGCATCGGCAGCGCCTCCCTTACCAGCTTCTTTCATTGCTTTCCTACTGTTTTCCACAAACTCCTGCAAAACAGGAACCAAATTGTATAAATTCTTGTGTCCGTACAGATTTCAGCTGGTAGATGAATTCTACAGGACGTTTACATCTTAGACTCAATCCTTGTAAGTGAATAGCCTAAAAACATAACAATAAAAAATATTTACTATCACACACAAGAGCTGCTAAATTTGTGGGGATGGACTGCAAACCACTGATATGAAATCTTTTTCAATCCATTCATTGTGACACTCTCACCAAGGCTCAAAGAGATCATGTTAATTCCATTCAGAAGAGAAAATACCTAGTATTTCTTGAAAAGACTATTTTCCCCACACATAGGTTATTGTTTTTTTGTGTGTATGTTTCAAGGTTAAGTAAAACAAGAACATTTCATTCCATAAGCTTCCTCTTTAAAATAACCCTTGAAGGCAGAAGAAAACATTGATACTACTAAGCCAGAATACAGTCTTTTTTTTTTTTTAAACCAAAACAGAAATAAGCTACTTTAAAAAAATGTCTATCTGGCCTTGACATTATTCCACAGAACAGGAAGATAGGAAGTACCAAACGGAACCTGTGGTCAGAAGTAATTAAAATGAGAATATTCCCCAGAGGAAACATTTCTACTCTGTCAAAGCTTATGGAGTAATTCTTTGTTACATATTCTTATCACTCTTGCAGAAAAAATGGAAGGGAGAAAAACTGTATTGTTCACCCTGCTTTTGATCAGTTTAACAACAAACGCTTCTTCTAAATGCCTTAATCATAGAGAGATGAAAGGATCGTAGGCCAAATTCTATCATGAAAATAACCAGTGAAAATTATAATTTAGACATTAAGAAAATTCCAAAACTTAACTGATGATATTTTCAGTAGAAGAGGTAATCAGTATCAAATAGGTCACTTAAATCATTTGAAATTTTTGATATTAAAAAAAATTTAGTCTGTTTGTTAATATGCTTATTTTAGATTTAATTTAAAAGATATATGCTCTTGGAAGATGACTTGTTATTTCAATGCCTAATATTTACCCTTCAATATTATCTATTCTGGAGATAGGAATATTTTACAGGTTAATAGCAAAGTACTAGTATTAAAAAACATCTTTAATTTTATAGCATTTGCCATCAATGGTAATACTATTTGAACCATTTTAATATAGTTTTAATTTTAATTGAGGTTGTAATATAGAGAAGCTGCAGAGGCTACATAACTGTAAGGAATCTGAATATCCATGTAAACGTTCAGATCTTGACCGATGGAAAACAATATGATCTACTAACCCTGGGTCTGTTATCTGTATTCATGAAGAAACACTTTCACTTTGGCCTGGCATATTTCACGTAATTCTTAGGTTTCCATTATTCTTTTCTCTGATTTTTCCTCAAAGTGGCATCCATTGATTTATCTCCAGTCTCACTGATTCTGTTTTCCATTGTTTCAAATTTGCTCCTAAATCCTTCTGTTGAGTTGTACATTTCTGAAATGTTGTTGTTTATCTTTTGGATTTCTAGTTGCTGTTTTTGAATGATTTCTAATTATTTATTCTGACATTTTGTTGTTGTACTATTTTCCTGCAGTTTTTATTCCTTTGTCTGTTTTCCTTGATTTTGGCTATGTTTTTGTTGGTATTGTCTGTGCGTTCCAGGATTTTGTCTATTTTTTCCTTGGTTTTTGTCTGTTTTCCTTGATCTCTTTCCTAAAAGGCCCTAAATATTAGTCTTTTGAACTCCGTATCGGGTAGTTTCATTGTCTTTTCTTCAACCGGAAGGTCATCTGATTCTTTTGGTGACTTGCTGGAGCTATCTTGTCCTGCTTTTTTATATGTTTTGATATTGTATGCTATCTCTGAAACATTATTTTCCTTATTTATGGACCGTATGTTTGTTTGTTTCATCCAGCCTTTTAATTCTGATATGTCAGGAAGACAGGCTGGGCGTGCTTTGCTGCTTGCTCATCTGTGGGCACAATACCTTATCCAAGTGAACAGGGCAGCAGCAGGCAGGGCAAGCCCGCTTCACTGTACACTGGTTTGGTGAGTCGACTGAGGGTGGACTATGGTGAGGTCGGGCAGACCCAGGGCAGTGGCTGGCTAGTGTGCCACTGGCACTCTATCCATGGTGGCGTGGCAGGGGCTGGCAGGAAGGAGAGGGAGGTGGCGTATGGGGCCAGGTAGGAGAGAGAAAGAAAAGTAAGGAAAGAAAAATAAAAAAAAAAAAAATGGAGGTATGGCAGGGGCTGGGGCAGACCTGAGGGCCAATGGGAAGAAAGGGGAGGTGATATACTGGTGGGAGCAGGAAAGAAATGAAAGAAAAAAAAAAAGATGGTGCAGCAGGAGTTAGTGGGTATGGGTGGGGCAGGCCCAAGGCGTTGGCAGGCCAGTGGCTCTCTAGTCACAGTGGCACAGTGGAGGCCAGTGGGAAGGCGGGGAGGTGGTACACAGCCCTAGGTGGGAGGGAGAAAGAAAAGGAAGAAAGAGGAAAGCCAAAAAAATGGCAGTGTGGTGGGGGCCAATGAGTGGGGGCAGGGCGGACCCAGGGGCCAGTGGAAAGGCAGAGGAGGCGATGTACTGGGTTCGGTGGGAGGGAGAAAGAAGAGAAAGAAAAAAAAAGGAAAAAAGTGGCAGCTTGGTAGGGGGCATCGGTGGGGGCAGGGCAGACCTGGGGTAGCAGGGGGCTGGTTTACCAATCACTCTCTAGTTTTGGTGGCACTGCAGGGGTCTGGTGGAAAGGGGGGGAGGTGACATAAGGGCCTAGGTGGGAGGAAGAAAGAAAACAAAAAACAAATGGTGGCATGGTGGGGGCTGGTGACTAGGGGCGGGCAGACCCTGGGGCCGGTGGGAAGGGAAGGCAGGTGAGTGCTGGGCTAGGTGGGAAGGAAAAAGAAAAAAAAAATGGCAACTTGGTGGGGGCCATGTGGAGGCAGGGTGGACCTGCGATAGCAGCAGGCTGGTGCACCAATCACGCTCTAGCCTTGGTGGTGATTCAGGTGGTCTGGAATAAGGGGGGAGAGGTGGCATATGGGGCTAAGTGGGAGGGAGAAAGAAAAGAAAGGGAGAAAAAAAAATGGCACAGCAGGAGCCCGCATACGGGGCTAGGTGGGAGGAATAAAGAGAAAAAATAATAAAAAAAATTTTTTTTTTTAATTTCAAAAACTAAAAAAAAACTAGCAGCATGGTGGAAGCTGGCAAGTGGTGGCAAGGTGGACCTGAGGGTCGGTGGAAGGGAAGGGAGATCACATGCAGGGCTAGGTGGGAAAGAAGACAAAGCAAAAAAAATAATGGTGATGTGGTAGGATGGACCTGGGGCAGCGGCAGGCCAGTAGCTGTCTAGCTGTGGCAGCGTGGCAGAGGCTGGTGGGAAGGGGTAGAGGTGACTTACGAGGCTAGGTGGGAGGCAGAAAGAAAAGGGGAAAAAAAAATTAAAAAATGGCATGGCAAGAGCTGGCAGGGCAGACACAGTGGCTATCTAGCCATGGTGGCACGGCAGGGTCCGGCAGGAAGTGGGGGGAGGTGGCATACAAGGCTAGGTGAGTGAGAAAAGAAAAGAGGGGGAGAAAAAAGCTGTGTGGTAGGAGAGGGCAGGGCAGGTGAGGGCGGAGGCTCACATTGTAGACACTGGCAGAGGGGACTGCCGGGATGGTGGGTTCTTGTTTCAACTTACCAGAAGGGTGACGGGTGGGAAATCATGTTTCTCTGGTAACTGGGTGCTCTGACTCCTGTTGGGAGCTCCTCCTATTGGGAGCTCCGTGAAGTTGCCTTCCGGTACCCCCGTCTGGGGTATTGCTGGCTAGGTTCCATGATGGCGATGCAGTGCGGCGTTAGTTGGCAGGGGACCTCCACCCTGTATCTCTTCTGATTCTCTATTTTCCATCAGTTTCTTCTGCCATTCGGTGTTTGATGTAGTTCTTTATTCATTCATTTGATGTTTAGGGTTCCAGGATTGATGTCTGCATCTGTTTTACTCAGTTTTTCAGGTCTTTGCTGCAGAGGGATGGCATGGTGTGTCTGTTTAGGATGCTGTGTTGGCTCCGCCTCCTGGCCTGGCATATATCAGATGATGAGTTTAACCAGGGATTGCAGCAGTAACATTTGGAAAGGTGGTAGGAGAAGTATGGGTAGATTACAGAACCTGGGAAATATGATTTTTGTCTTTGAGCCCCATTTCAGGAAAAGGCACTTGGAACATTAGTGGTCTAATGTTGCAATTCAAGGGCTAGAAGGTAGGTTTAAAATGTCAATTCAGATCTGTCTAACTGCAGGGGAGCAGCAGTTAGTCTGAACTCAGGACTGTTAATGGGCACTGGCCCAGTCAGGTAATTCTGAAGTGATTTTGTCCATGCCAAAAGATCTTCTTTTCTGATTTTTCCAAGACTAACTTCATTCATGGATGCTGTAAGTTTAATTCTGAATCACTCTGAGTTGTGTATAATAGAAATTAAATTTACAGAATATTTCGCAAAATATTTTTATTAGTAATTTTATCCCTAAAACCCATTGCGGTTGAGTTGATTTTGACTCAGAGCGACCCTATTAGACAGAGTAAAGCTGTCTCATAGGGTTTGTGAGGCTGTAAATCCTTACGGAAGAAGACGGCCACATGTTTCTTCCATGGAGTAGTTGGTGGGTTTGAAGCACCAACCTTTCAGTTTGCAGCTGAGCACTTTAACTACTGTGTCACCAGGGCTCCTGATCCCTGAAACAGTAGAGAGCATCTGAGGTCCTTACCATCAGCACTTTATCCATATAGAATTCTCTGCCCGGGCTTCCATCATTGTATTTTGTATCAATGGCAAAACACAAGAATAATACATCCACTACCATTTCATAAATGGACAGGAAGCAATGAGCGACTAGGAAAGCAAACAGGCAGACGATGATGAGAGGCAGCACCCATACTGTGTAATCCTGCTGGTAGTTGAGCAGCATAATCCCAGCCAAACCTGTGCTGCAGACTATCAGCACCTGAAGCAGAGAGCAGAGACGACATTTAACATCCTACACAAGAAAACCACTGTCTTTTCATCATTTGTAGACTTAAAATTCTCTTTACTATTTTATCAACGATGGTTGCATAAAGCCATTACATCTCAAATTAGGATGTGTAATTTATATAAATACTCATATATCTATATATACAGTTATACATGTACATCTTAATATAAAAACTTATACTTAAAATATTGTTTTATATTAAATATAAGCATTATAACGCTCCCTAAAACTTCTGCTTAGTCTGTGACAATTTTTAGGGTACATGTATGCACATTTATACATATAAAAAAGTCATACATACTCTTAGTACCCCAAAGAAAATTACTGACATTTTGGGGTATTTTTATCAACTTTTTAAAGTATTTTTATATATATAAAATAGTGTTACATAAGCAAATCATTAAAAGCTCTTCATTAATATTTACAGTATCATTATAAATGTTTCATAAGTACTCAGCTACATAATCTCATTTTGTGCATGACTTATAATTTATTTAACCATTCTCGTACTGTTGGAGATTTGTTTTCAGACATAAATAATGCTGCAACAAACATCTCAAAGTCTTTTCTGTTTCATGTTATTTCACATAGACTATGTAGTAAATTTAATATAATTTGCTATGAAGTTTAGATTTGGACTGTCTGTGAAAAAAGAGGTTACCAAAAAATCCATGCTGTAAAAATGAAAGAAAAGAATCTGCTTATTTTCAAGAACCACCTACATTGATGCTTTATCAAAATCTCATATACAACACTTGAAATTTTTGGTGGCTCTTTCAATACATTTTATTTCAGCCTTTTCAATAACCCTATGAATGGTGTATGCAAACATTATTATCCCTATTTTATAGACTGGGAAAATGCTCAGAGATGCCACCATACTTGCCCAAAGTCACAGAGTAAATAAATAGCAGATACCACTCAACGGTCTTGGGATGCCAATTCCAGTGCTTTTTGCCAGTAAAAACTCAGCAAAAACTTGGAAACTGATACATAGCAGTGATAGGTTATATTGAATCCCAGACATATTCTTGTCCAACCCTTTAGTTGGCCTACCTTGCAGTTCTAAATAGCAAAGGAAGAGTCATCTAGAACTACAGCTTTTCCTTGTCTAATGCTGAGGACAGGCAGACTGTGAATTCTTCTCTTTTCTCCACTGTTTATCAGCATGAACACAGCTTTCATTCTGTGTTGCTATAATGCATTAGATGACAAGTTGGGTGAACTATAAATTGCTGTCTTTCTTAGATGCTTGCAGGGGCAAATCTGGGTCTGCTTAACCTTTATAAGACCCCTTTATTTTTGCAGCAACACTTCTGAATCTTCTCTTTTAGTGACTTAATTTGGGGGTGATTTCCATAAATGGCTAATTGTACCCATTTTCTTTGACTCTGGTGTGAAATTGAAAGAGTTTAAAATGAGTTATTCCTCATCTCTTCTTCAAATTCTGCAGATTCACCTTATTGGAGGGCTGAGGTTCTTTATGTTCTCACTACATCACTAAAAGACAACTCACATTTGAAGTATCAAAGTCAGTTATGCAAGAGGGTGTAGCTCACACAAACTAGATATTGAGACAAATTAGACATTGAGACAAAAAGATGCTGCAACGGAAGTTTGGAAATGATGTTGTGCGAGAAACAACTTCAAAAACTAGTGTTGTAAACCAAAAAAGCCAAAGAAATGTAGTAATGACTCTCAAATATAATGAAAAGCTATTGTGCACTTATTCAAGCACAGGAAACATGGGAGTTTTTCAAACTTCAGAGAGGCCAGGAATCCTTGGGGAGTTTGTGAACGATGCAGATTCCTGATCCTTTCCCCAGAGAGTCTGATTGGTTGGATCTGGGGTGAAGCCTAGGTATCTGCATTTTAAAAGTATCCCAGGTGACTGTGATAAAGTCCACAGTCTACACCTTAAGAAACCCTAGTCTATATCAGTGGTCCCCATGGTAGGGTACGCATACCTCAGAGAGTGTTCAAGAGGATAGTCTGGGACTTCTATTTGTGTTTATTTCATACATCTAAAATTCATTTTTTTTAGAATGCTTTATAATTCATGTAATGGCTGCAACTATGGGCTCAAACATAGCAATGATCTTGAGGATGGTGCAGGACCAGGCAGTGTTTTGTTCTGTTGTACACAGAATCACTATGTGTTGGAACAGACTCGAAGGCACCTAACAACAACAAACATAATGTATATAATATTAGCAAAAGCTGTATATATATCATTAATAAATAAATATACTGGGGATGTGTGTTCAAAATTTTTTTCATAATAGGATGCACAATTTTGAAAGTTAGGACACCACTAATAATTATTTGAGATTCACATATAGGGTTGAATAGAAAAAAAGGAAAAGGGAAGGATGCTAGTTTTGGAGTGAAAATGATGTATATTTGAATCACAGGTTAGTACTTGGTCTTGGGACTCTAATCAAATTCTTTTAACCTGAGCCCATTTTCTTATCTTTAAAAGAGACATAATGATACATACCTCCTCATAATTGTTAAAATAAGAATTCTGAAAGCATTTAACAGTGCCTGACAATTTTTTTTTTTTTTTTTTTTTTTGATACCATGAACCCTGCATTCATGATGTCCTTCTCCCTATGGAGCCATGTTTTAACAGATTTACAAATAGGGGGCCCTGGTGACACAACGATTAGGCACTCAGCTGCTAACTGAAAGGTTGGTGGTTTGAACCCACCCAGCTGCTCTGTGGGGGAGAGACCCGGCAATCTGCTTCCATAAAGATGACAGCCAAGAAAACCCTATCGGGCAATTCTCTTGTGTCACGTGGGGCTGGTATGAGATGACATCAACTCGATGGTATACAACAACAACATCAATAAAATAGCATTTATAAGTAATAATTCATGTTCTCAGTTTTTATTAATCAAAGCCAAATAAATTATCAACCAGAACATATAATCGATGTGAGAAAAAGTAATATTGAATAGCAGTAAAATAACTTCACACAGAAGCAAAGAAACCTGAAACTCTGGTTTTTTTGTATAGCTTTATGGGGGCAAATATGTAACTTTTTATTAGATTTAAAATTTTAAACATAGCTTATAAATCTCCTTTCTTTTATTTGAGGACTCTACAGGCCAGTGGTCACAGGTAGATAGCTAAGGTCCCTTCCAAATCTAAATTACCACCTAAAAACCTCTGGGACTCCATAGAAAAGAAACCAATGAAACAGTCTTATTTCTTTTCAAATAGAAGGTTTTTTTTAATTAAATTTTAAATTTTGAGATGACTGTGAATTTGCATGCAGTTGCACAAAATAATACAGAGAGTTCGTTCTCACGTATCTTTTATCCAGTTTGTCCCAACAGTAACTTCTTAAAAAACTATAGTGCAACTTCACAATCAGGATACTGATGTCGATACAGTCAAGATATAAAACATTTCCATCACCACAGATCCCTTGTTGACCTTTTATAGCCACCCCCACCTCCCCCACCCCTATTCCTAACCCCTGGCGACCACTGTGTGATCCATTTCTATAATTTTGTCATTTCAAGAATGTTATATAAATGAAATCATAAAGAATGTAATCTTCTGGACCTGGCGTTTTTCATTCAGCATAATTCCCTCAAGATTCATTCAAGTTGATGCATGAATCAAAGCTTGTTCCTTGAATTGCTCTGTATATAAGTACTTTTATTTTATGTTGCTTCATATCTTTCTTGGTGTTACCAAAAACCAAACTCATTGCCTTCAAGTCGATTCTGACTCACAGTGACCCTATAGGACAAAATAGAAAGGCCCCATAGGGTTTCCCCAAGGCTGTGCTCTTTATGGAAGCAGACTGCCACATCTTTCTTCCATGGAGTGGCTGCTGGGTTCCAACTGCTGACCTTTCAGCTAGCAACTGAGATCTTAACCACTGTGCCACCAGGACTCCTTTTCTTAGCAATAGGGATAAATTAAACATATGTAAACAAAATATGTGAATCCTTTCCTGAATCAATCATACAGCATATAAATAATGATAACAGTAACAGTGCCAAAGACTGTTCTTAGCCTTTGGCATGGATTAACTCATTCGATCCTTATTATAAAAAAAAAAAATTTTCTCTTATTCAAAAACTTGACAGGAATGCATACAATAATCATAGCATAAGTTCAACTACAAATTTTGAAAATATATTTATCTACAGTTTTAGTCTTAATTGTTTTAGGATGACATTGTCAAAGAAATTTTTCACTTCAAATCACTCAGTGTTACCATGCTTCTTTATTCTTTCCAAAAACATTTTAAAAGCATAGTGGCTAGAGCAATCTAAGTGTTCAATAGTAAGAGAATGTTTAAGTATAGCATTTGATGGACCATCACGATAATGAGTACTTAGGAAGATTATCAAAGCAATATGGAAAATGCATACGATAAAATGTGAAGGGCAAAGGGCAGGACAAATAGGTACACATACTATGCTATGACTGTAGAAATACAAGCCTATGAAAAAACTCCCGGATGCAATATATAAAAATAAGAAGAGATATTAGGTTATAGTGGTAGAATTTTAAATTTTAAATCTTTTTCTTTCCTTAATTTTTAAATTTCTGAGTGTTTTATGATTTTAAATACAGATACAGTAAAATTCAATTACGATGCTAATTATTATTATTAAGGAAAAGTGGAGTGGGGTGAAATCACCCAGATTTTCAATATCCAAAGACAATCTCTGTTAACATCTTGAGATGTTAATTGCAGATGCTGATACTATAGAACAAATCTCATCTAAGACAGTTCCATGGAAGGTATTAGTCTCATTTCCTAAGAGCTATATTTCAAAGGGGCTTATATACAACCCGGTACAATCACAATGATAACAACAACTAACACTCATGAAGAGTCTGCAATGTGCCAGGTACTGTCCTAGGTACCCTACACGTATTAAACCATCTAATCCTCACAATCCTAGAGGTTTGGCACTATTATTACTCCAATTTTATGGGTTAGCAAACTGAGGTATGGAGTGGCTATGCAACCTGCCCCAAATCACACAGCTTGGAAATGATACTGCCAGGATTTAAACCCAGGCAGTCTGGCTTCAGATGCAGTAACCCTAACCACTATACAGACTGTTGCTTAATTCTTTACAGTTCAAAATACATAAAGAGAAACATGAAAAAGTAGCTGTATCACCTCGGGGAAATTACTTAACCTCTGTGCCTCAGTTTTCCCACTTGTAAAATGAGGATAATAAAACTTATAAGTTTGTTGTGAGAACTGAATGAGTACAATGCATGTAACGCACTCAAAACTGTGCCTACAACATATTAAGGGCTTGCTATATATTGTTGTTGCTTTTAGTTTATTGGGGTGGATGTTTAAAAATTAAAGAATAAACATGTATATATGTACAGATGTAAAAAAATTATTGTATGTCTCAGACAACATACTTGGTCTTACCTTGCCTAGGAATAGCATAAAATCCCCCACTGTGTTGATGGCAGCCACTCGCAAAGCATTCTCCACCAGAATGACAAAGGCATCCTTCGCTGAGGTGCAGAAGTTGGTGCTGTTGATAGCTGTGGCTGTGTATGCGTTCTGGACAAAATCAAAAACAGCTATTTTCATCAACAAGCAATCTTACTTGGTCAAGATATAAATCACGCATAGTAAAAACACAGTTTTTAAAAATATTTTACAGTTAAACCTATGGCTTTGACGTACAAATTGAGTTTGAGCATAAGAAATATGTTTTAAAAAAAAAAATCCTGGTACAGTAAAAAGAGCTTTCTAGTTGGTTTAGTTTTAGTCCTTTAAAAACATTGATACATATAAAAACACATGCAAACCTTTCTAACATCCAATAACTTCTTCCATGTCTTAATCAGGCATAATTTACCCTTTCCTAGATGCCTTAAGTCTATCACTATGCGTATCAGCAATGCATTATAACCAACTCAGTGATGCTTGAGAAGCTGCAGAGGGATGTAAGGGCTGTCTACTCTTACAATAAATAGCATCAGATTGCTGTAATGTTTTATCTGTAACCTACAGCCTCCTCCCTGGTGGCTTCCTCTTATGCGGTCACTTCTCACAATTCTTGTAGTACAAAGCTGTTTGTTGCCCAGTATTTTATATGCCTCCTTTCTGAGAGCAGAACCCCAAATCTTCGGGCTTTTCTTAAAAACTGGAAGAGTTAGAAACTATAAATTCTCACATGGAAAGAGTCTACCAGAGCTAAATAGTGAATGCCCTTTTTAGAGAAAGCATGAGCTCTCCAGTTTATCATAGTCCTCACCACTCCCTGTTGCCTCAGCTCCAGCCTGCTTCACTCATTTACATTACCTCAACAGGCCCTGTGGGTGTTTGAGTTTGGTGGCCCTGCTGAAGGCTTTTGACTTCAAGTTTCATGCTGATCTCAGGAGGGACAGGGGAAAAAAGGGCAGGAGGAAAATAATCCAAAATGATATTAACTTATTGTTAAACCATCCTCCAAATAGTACTAGACAAAACAGAACTCTAAATAGGAGATAAAACCAAAAACTAAACCCACTGCCATTGAGTCGATTCTGACTCATAGCGACCCTACAGGACAGAGTAGAACTGCCCCATAGAGTTAATACTGCACGTAAAATGTGAGGCACAGTGCCTGGCACGTGGTATTAGGTAAATGTTAGCTCCCATTATAATTAGTATTATCATTTCTGCACTCTATAAAATAATCTAAAGATGAAAGAGTAAATAGGTGAGGCAGATAGGAAATCTTTTAAAACTAAGAATAAGAGAAATATGAATCTTAACATATTTCAGATATACAATAAAACAAAACTAAAATAATTAAATACTACAGTACTGGTATAAGAATAAATAGATCAATGGCACTGAGAAGAAAGTCCTGAAACTCAAGTATGATACATAAGAATTTAATACATGATTAAGCTGGCACTTCACTAACTGAAGTTGGATAATTCACTAAATGGTGTTGGGACAGATGGATAAACTCCAGGCAAATGAAAGTGTTAAGTGTTTAAAAAATCAAACCTCTAAAGGACTGTAAGAAAATAGAATAGTTATTTGATCTTGAGGTGAGGGAGACCATTCTAATCATAAAAGCATAAAACCATAAAAGAAAAGACTGAAAGACCTGACAAAAGAAAAATAAAAACTGCTACACATCAAAAAAAAAACTTAAAAAGAAACTAATTCTGGGCTACAGACTAAGAGCTGTCACTCACTAAGGATTTGCTATGTTCCACCAAGCTCAGGGCACCACAGACTCTCTGTTTATCCTCACAGCTCTCTAGGACAGATACTATTATTATCCCCATTTTACAGATGAGGTTTATAGATTATTAGACTTTACCACACTGAAATATTAAAAACTATTTTTTCTTTTTCAAAGCCAGTAATACGTATTTTAATGATACCAAAAAGCCTGTTGCCATCGAGTTGATTCAGACTCATAGCAACCCTATGGGACAGAGTAGAACTGCCTCATAGGGTTTCCAGGGAGCAGCTCGTAGATTCGAACAGCTGACCTTTCGGTTAGTAGCCGTAGCTCTTAACCACTGGACCACCAGGGCTCCTAATTTAACGACAGTACCTGTTTTTATAGGACAGCGAAATTATGGGTGATGTTTTGTTCTGTCTTGGTTTTCCAAATTCTTCTTTAACATTTTATATACTATTTATTTTTAGGGAAAATAGATATATATATAGAATCACTTTTTAGATTATTTTGGCCACAATTCTCTTATCATAGAGAAAAAAAAATCAGAAGTTTGTTTCATTAAAAAAAAAAGGGGGGGGGAGTGGAGAAAGGAGAGTAATAACAACACTTACTATGTGCCTACCAAGAACCACACACTATAAGAGTTGATTTATCTGTATTACATTTCATCCTTAACCAAAGTCCACGGGGATTGGTACATTGTTCTCCGCCTACTGAAGAAGAAAACTGAGGCTCAGAGGTTTCACTAAAATTGCCTAAGAGTTATACTGCTGCATTAAAACACAGGCTTGGGCTCTCTCCACTGTACATCCCCCCAGTTATCCACTGCAGTTTCTCCAGCAAGGCTATAAAAGTGCGTGCTCAAGCCTATGTGATTAGAAGAAGGAAATTTCATTTTCAGAAAGCAAAGATTAATAACGGAGACAAACGAAAGGTGTGCACAGACTGTTACCTTGGTGCCACCTATGGCTTCATCTCTGGCATAGCAGTAGTTTCACAGCTGATGGATGTGTGTGACAGCACTGAGAAGAGTGCCCGCTCGTGCATCAGCAGGTCATACTCTTATACTCTACTGCTCCTTAGAGTTTTAGTAAAAAAGCTTTGGAGGTCATCTGTTCAATACTGCCACGATCCCATCATTTTGAACATTTCAAACACATGGGTACCCATCTAGCTCTGAAACATCTCACAGGATGGAGGATTAAAAAATTCCACTGGCAACCAAACCTATTGCTCAACCTCTCATGACAGGAAGTTTTCTAATATCTTCAATATGTTGCCCTTATTTCAAATTAATCCATTCCCTATGGGCACAGGAGACACGAAGCACCACTGGTGATCAATCCCCACATTGTAGTACTTCATAGTCCCTAAAAGAAGCACTCAGCATTAGCTCAATCCTAGCTAAGAAATCACTTACCCCAAACCTTTTCCACACATTCATCAGTATGAGGAAATTTTAACGTTTCCTTTAAAACCTCAAATCTCATGCCTTCATCTCCCAAACAGAATGAAGGTCCAAAATGGATAAAACCTATTTAAGGAAGATCAACTTGCAGTTGGGATATACATCTCAGGACTGTTAGTTCTAAATTGCTGATTAATATTTAGGTTGGGATTGCTGAAAACCATGGATTTTTCACCTGATTATTGACCATCTTGATATCACATAGTTTGTTTTCTTCTTTGGTATAACTGCATTATCTCCTTCTTGAGAGTCTTACTTATAGTTTTATATCACCCCGCCAATCTTTTTGAATCCAAATATCCACTGATTAACAAAAATTCATTTTGGAAACATTTTAACGCCATCTGTTGTATACCAGGTACTTTGCTAGTCTCTTGAGCAAAAAAGAAAAATTGGATAAGATCCTTGTCCTTAGAGAGCTAAAAGTCTACAGGTGAAGATAAACAAGTAAGTAGACAATTTCAACATAGTGTGCTTATTGTTTTGACAGAGGTATCAACTGGTGTTGAAGCTCAGAGGAGGGGTTAGGATGATTAGGGAGGACTTCTTAGAGGAGGTGAAGCTCAGGCAGAATCATTAAGGCTCAGTAGGAGCTAGTCAGATGCTGGAAGGAAGCCATTCCAGGCACATTTGGGAAAATGTATAAAAGGTACCTGTAGGAAGGTGGTAGGAAATAAGACTAGAAAACTGAGTTTAGCATATTTCTCTGAGAATAAGCTACTTAGTGGTAGGTGCAAAATGTAATGATGATGACGACCTTTGGTACATCCATCAACTTTTTGATAAAGATGACTTGGTACCAAGCCAAATCTTAAAGAGCATATTTTTTTCAGGTCATTATACTCAGTATTATTTTAAGAACGCCCTTCTAAATACTTGTACGACCATAAAGAACATTATGATCTTACAAGAATGTATCTTCTTCCCTAAAGAAATAAGAGCTGTGACATGAACAGACATACTCACACCCATGTTCATTCCAGCATTATTCACAATAGCAAAAAAATGGCAACAACCTAAGTGACCATCAGCAGATGAATGGATTAACAAACTGTGGTATGTGCACACAGTGGAGCACTAGGCAACAATAAAGAATAATGATGAATCCATGAAATATCTCTCAACATGGATGCATTTGGAGGACATTAGGGTGAATGAAATAAGTCAATCGTTGTATAAGTCAGTCAAATATTGTATAAGATCACTACTATAAAGTAACAACAGATGGTTTATACACAAGAAAAAAAGAAGCATTCTTTGATAGTTACCAGGGACAGGAGTGGAAGTGAGGAAAAATTACCAATTAGGCAAAAGATACAAGTTAATATTGGTGAAGGCAAAGGGAATACATAATATGCAGTAAGTCAGTACAACATGACCAAGGCAAGAGAGCACACTGAGGGACAGAAGAATAATGGGCACCTCGGTAACTACTATAGCTCAGACAATCCTGCAGCAATAGTATTAACAAACAATAATTTGCAAATGGACAAATAGGTAGATATGCCAAGAGGTGTGGGAGGATGTAAGGGAACACACCCACTGGCAAATATAGGTTTGGTGGTGGATATTTCTACAGATATGATTGTAGGTGCAGCTCATATAGAGTACAGAAAGGGTAAAGTCAAGGCAACCTCTTAGATATAACCAAACGTCTCACGGGATGAAGTTCCTAGACTAGAGGACAAAAGATCACAGACTCGGGGGACAGCTCCATCAATTGGCACAACATAGTCCATAATGACACCATTCTGCATCCTACTTTGGCAAGTAGTGTTAAAAGCTTGCAAGTGGCCATCTAAGATACAACTATTGGTGTCTTCCCGTCCAGAGCACAGGAGAGTAAAAGAAACCAAAAACTCAAAGGAGCAATTAGTACAAAGGACTAATGGACTACATGATTCATGGCCCGCACGACCCTAAGATCGGTAGAACTAGACAGTGCCAAGCTACCACCACCAACTGCTCTGGCTGGGATCACAACAGAGGGTCCTGAACAGCGCAGGAGAAAACTGTAGAACAAAAAAATCAATATTCACAAAAAAGCCAGGCTTGCTGGTCTGACAGAGCCTGGAGGAAACTCTGAGAAATTGGCCCCAAGACACCCTTCTGACCTTTCTGACCTGGAAATGAAGCCATTCTCAGAGACTACCTTTCAGTGAAACAACAGACACGCACATAAGAGAAACGATAACACTCAAGAGGAACATACTCCTTAGAACATTCAATTATACAAAATCAAAGTGCTATTTTATCTGCCCAAAAGCCAAGTGAGAAGACAGGAAGGGGTGGAAAATCAGGAAGGAAGAAAACAGGGAAACCCGAGCAGAAATGGGGAGAATGCTGACACATTGTGGGGAATGAAACCAAGGTCATGAAACACTTTATGTACAAACTATTGAATAAGAAACTAATTTGCTCTGTAAACTATAGCAAAGTTAAAAAAAAAAACAAAAACAAGTATCTTTTTAATGAAATGTCACAGCTACTTTCCAGTATAAACCAGAGAACCCCAATAAGGCAAACTGCAGGCATGTTTAGTACCATGGCCACAGGACAACTATCATTATTTGACAATCCTAGAGGGAATGGGAAGTGGAACTCTACTCTTCAGTCAGAGGTAAATGGTGAGAAAGCCAATTTTTATCTTTCGTCTATTCAATAAGGGCATCAATACATCAGAATTGATTTTCAGGGAATGAAGAAAAGTAGTACAAAGAAAGTGAAGGTGGGAAGGGTGCTCCACAGCGAGTCCTACATGCTCAGATACAGAAAGACAGAGGACCCCCCACCCACCCAGAACTGTTATCTCAGGAAGTATCAATTCCTCCATTCAACCTCAGGAAGAAAGTATATCCCTTGATGACATTTCCCAGACAAATGTCATAGACGTTATCAGTTGAAACAAACAAGAAATACTCACTAGAGAGGGTAAACTAGTTTTAAACAAATGTTAGAGTCACAAAGAAGGTCTAAGTGCCACAATAGCTCTTCTCTAAACTGAATCTTTCAAACCACATTTCAAAGAATTAAAGAATAACGACTGGAGCAAACAGATTCTTAGGAAAATCTAAGGTGAAAGGCTGTGAATTAAAGAGTAAGGAATAAATCTCTTCCCTGAAAGATGAACTCTAATGATTTTTTTAATTTATGTATTAAAATTAAGATTAATATAATAATGAGCCTTGGTAAGACATATATTAATTTAAAAAATAAGACTTTGATTGACATATACAGATTTGATAAAGATACAATATACAACCACACAAGAAAAACTTAAGATTCCTTCAGTTAAGCTTGATTATTTTATCTTGGGAGAAGAAACAATGAACCTATCTCTGAAAGTGAATGCAGATGTATATTTAAAAATAGTTTACCTGATTTAAATAATTTAGGCACTTTTCAAGACACCAAAGGCAACAAATGCAAGATTTCAGTAGACATCGAGCACAGGCATTTTCCTAGAAAGGGCAAAAAACAGGAATAATTTAAAAAACAAAGAAACAATCACATAGGTCTTCAAATATTAAAAATAAATAAATAAAAATTAAAAAAAAATCACAACCTAGCCGTCAAAGCCTCCACCTCATCCCTTTTCTCCTCAAAACGTAACGGCTGAATTATTTTTAATTCATTCAATTCGACATTTAATCAGCACCTACTGCAAATATGATACTGTGAGGTATATAAGACCAGCAAGGAACTTATAATCTAGGAGGAGAAACAAAATGCTAAACGTAAAAAAAGGCTAGAATCAGAATATAACACAAATACTAAGTACTATACACTATAAAAGTGGAAAATAGAAAGGGGCAACATTCTTTGGGAGAAATCAGGAAAGTTTTCTAGGAAGAGATGTCATTTGAGCTAACCCATGTTGAATTGCCTGTTATTTACACAGTCAAGACAGAGAAGAGGTTATAAGGAGGAACGTGTATGAGTCCACACAGAGGAAGAAAAGCAAGGCACGCTTTTAGTAACCAGTGATAAGGTGGATCTTGCCAGAGCTTACGGTATGCATGAGTGGGAAACATGAGGGAAGGATCGGATTTCAGTTTGTGAAGACTTTGAATAAAACATTCACAACTTTGGACTTAACATGGTTGGGTGCTTTAGTACATGCAGAATTGAGATCTGGAGTGTGTCCACAGAGAACCAGAGAAAAGCATTTTTCCCTTACCTTTCCTTTAAGCTGACTGTGAATATACATAAGGATCATTCGCGGAATTTTGACTAATGTGATAATGAACGATCCTTTTGCCACAGTACCAAGGTGATAACGAATAAGGCGATTCACTGATGCCAAAATGGGTGTAAATGGCAAATTTCTTTTATCCCTATTTTAAAAATGATCAAAAAGATAATTAAAACAAATCCTAGGCCACGCTGGAAACATAATAATGGTTTAGAGTCCAATACGGTGAAACATTAGTTCTCTTATTCTAGCTTCATGATAGAATTGCCAAGTAATGTAAAACTAATACAAATGCTACAAATGTCCCATATAAAATTAATGTTTCATTTCCCCATGGTAGTCTCATAGGGTTTCTTTGCTCTAATTTAAACAAACAAACAAACAAAAAACTTGTTGTGGTGGAGTTGATGCTGACTCACAATTGTTCTTTTAAAGCTCTTGTTAGTGAATACCCATTGTGTTAACTGTACAATCAGAAAACAAATTTAAAAAGATGTTCCAGCTAGACCTAGCACCTTGCTAGTAGGAAACTATGAGACCTACAGCATTAATAGTTCTGAAGTTAGGAAAGGGGACTCTCAACACTTATTTTGATCCAAACAAATTAAAAAGGCTTAGTGTTCTTTGTTGGGCCTTTATATAAAAGTATCATATAAGGTACCACTACAAGATTCATTCTTATACTAAATAGAATTGTGTTATATCATGACATGTTGTTCTGATTTTTTTTTTTTTTAGAAAGTTACCAAAAAATATAAAGAATAAAAATAACCTCCCATTTTCCCATCTCCCAGAATTAACAACATTTTGTCATACAGTCGTCCCTCAGTATCCAAAGGGAATTGGTTCCAAGGCCCCTCACAGATATCAAAATCCGCAGATACTCAAGTCCCTTATATAAAATGGCATGGTATTTGCATATAAACTAAGCACTACCTCTTGTATACTTCAAATCATCTCTAGATTACTTATAATACCTAATACAATGTAAATGCTATGTAAATAGTTGTTATACTGGATTGTTTAGGGAATAATGACAAGGAAAAAAGTCTGTACACGTTTAGTACAGATGCAACTATCATACTACACATACCCAAATATTTTTGATCTGTGGTTGGTTGAACCCGTGAATGCAGAACCCATGGACACAGAGAGCCTACTGCATTCACTTCAGAGAAATGAAACTCCATCTGCCTCAGTCCCATTTCCTTCCCCTTCAACCTTATGACATAATCACTCAGATGAACTTGAGTTTGAGTTTTTCTGACAAGTACAAATTCTCACCTAGTAAAATAGTATGTTACCACAGCTCCTGCCACAGTCATCTGCTGACAGGCTAGAATGAATTCACTGATCCAAATCAGGCCCACCCCATGGTACCACCACATGTACTGCAGAGGCCCAGAAACTTTGAATTCCACAAAGCCCTGGTCATTCTGAACAGCAGTGCCTACAAAAGTAGCAGGGAAGGAAAGAAGAAACACATGAAGTATAAATCAAGAAACATGGCCACTAAAGGTAAGAAATTAATTTCCAAGAATAAATTCCTAGCCCATCCCCCCCAAACTTTATGACCATGGGTCTCTTTGATTAAAGGGCAAAAATAACTATCAATTGAAAAAGTTGTGAAATTAAGCATTATAAAACAATGCACTTTGATTTCCTCCTAATCAAAATCCAAATCAAACCTGTTACCGTCAAGTCGATTCCGACTCATAGCGACCCTATACGACAGAGTAGAACTGCCCCATAGGGTTCCCAAGGAGCGGCTGCTGGATTTGAACTGCCAAGCTTTTGGTTAGCAGTCGTGCCCTTAACCACTATGCCACCAGGGTTTCCGGTTTCCTCATAGCCATCACATAAAGCTTTTAAAAGTTATTCTATTGGAAAACACCATATTATCAGTTATTCAGTTTAGGTATGGATTTCAACCACTTCTTTTTTTTTTTTCCCCCAAGCTATCCAATAACTATGGACCTCAGTTGTTAGCAAAGAACAGAAATAAGTGTTATATTCAGTTGGTGAATGTGTGCTGAATGGCCAGAAAAGTCACATTTAGGTTTACAACCCTTACGCTCTTCGTCACAGTTAGTTCCACTTAGGCCTACCTTTTGCTGTTCAGTGTGGTTACAAGTGCATGTGGCAATCTAATTAAATGGGCTCTAACTAGGTTCAGATAATTTCCAACCTAGACAATCTCAAGAAAGCAAGTAGATCCTTGGTTGAAACTGGAGTTTGAGGCCACACTCCCTTGTAGCACCGTAATCATCAGTTCATTTTAGAAGAGATGGAAATGTCTAAGTCAGTACAGGAACTTAAATCAAATCTATGACCACCTAAAAAATGAAATGGAATTTTAGACCTTACCTAGTTTAGACCCTCATTGCTAGGATAACCTAAAAATCATGAGTACAGACTGGGTTTTTGAAGAACCATTACCATGGCTAGTTCTGACAGTTACTGAACTTTGGTCAACAAATGTCTGAAGAATCATACTTCTCTGATGTTTTAAAACATTTAATGCAAAGTATATTTATCACCAAGAGAACAAAGTAATATGTCTTCTTACCAGTAGTGCCAAGAAAAAGAAGTGTCATGATCCAGTATACCCAAAACAGGACAAGAGCAAAGAAAGTCCAAAAGGGTTGGAAGACAAGCAGTGGCAAGTGAATAAAGACCTTGCCAGCCACGTGGAACAAGGCGATGGTGAGAGCAACACGTTTGCGCATAACCAGCATTATCAGGAACAAGATAACCTGCCAGAGAGAATGCGAAGTGTGAGGTTCCAGTGACTGTTTAAGTGGTGAGAACCGAAGCTGAACAATGGTGGAAATTTTTTTAACATAAATCTTTTAGAACCTGGAAGTATCATTCTCTGAATCTCAGTAATACTTAATCAGTCTGTATCTCTCTCAATTGTATATTACAGCTACTAATTGTCTTTTAAATTAAACATGACATGATTTCTCACTGTATTACTATATCCTAGAACTCTCCTATCTTTCACTTCTCCACTCATTAGGAATCAAAACATGTTATTTGTGACTAATAGTCAATAAGGATAAGACTCTTAATTTATTTGAATAGATGCTTGCCACTCTGAAAAACAGGGGAGAGGACCACGTGCCATCACCAAAAAACACTGAAGGTATTTATATGTATCTCATCTCCCCCAGTGGACCAAGAGCTCCTCAAAAGTAGGGTCCATGCGAAATTTACCCTTTGTATTCCCTGGTATCTGGCACAGGGAATCGTACTTAGAAAATGATTAATACATATTTGCAGAATAATAACTAACAAATACTGCTTGGCATCAATGGTCTTAAGTAGCTGGTTTTATTATTTATTTCTAATGCTCAGTAAAAAGCTTAGGAGTGCTCCTAGAAGTAGATTAGGGTGAAGAAGATGAATCAAAGATAGTAGTATAGATTATTTAACCACATGTTAATCAGCAATTTTACTGTATAGTGGATCAGCAATGAACCTTGTCTATATTGTTGAAATAATCCACACTGTTAAAAAAAAAAGTTTAAAGGGAAAATAAACAATTAATGAACAAGTAACTTAACATACTTTTCTATAGCAAAGAGAACCTTTTTTTTTTTTAACGTACTTCTATTATTACCTTATAGCAGTAAGAAATAAGCTTTTATTAGCAAATGAGAAAAGACCATAATATTTTAGAAAAAATTCTTCTAGAGAATCCTTTCTCTACGGAAAAATTCCTCTACCCTCAGCAGGCAGAGTGGAACAAAGCATTGTATCTAATAGCATTCTTCTATTAGAGAAGCCTCCTGAAGACTTTTTAGGGCTTCATACACTGTGGGACAGGGGTTTTATTTATTTATTTCAGGAATGCAAATACTAGAGGCGAGTTTCTGCTCCATCAATGATCTCCTATAAATAAAAACCCAAAACTGGAAAAAAGATACACCCAAGCTTGCACTCACTGTGAACACTGTAGCTGAAATGGCATAGATGAGGAGGGCCCGAAGATTGTCTTCAGCTATCTGAAGTTGTTCAGGAATAACTGTTTCTTTGGGAGATTTTCTTTGTTTTGCATACAACCACCATAGGACACCTGTGCCACCTGGAGACAAAAAAAAAAATTTTTTTTCCCCCAATAATTAACACAAGAAGACATATAACATAAACCTTCAATCTTCTGGACCCTTCCTACAGATCCTCATGGGACTAATGGAGCGACAGTTCATTTGGAAGGGACGTGGATGGAAGGTATGTGGCTACAGCCTTTTGTCAGCATGAGGGGAGTTACAATTACCCTACTACTATTTTCCACATTAGGCTCTTACTGATCCTTCAGTGTATTCGATAAACTTGTTTCAACTTTACTTACTATAGACTCTGAAGCTGAGAGAGGCCAGCAAAAATAGACACTGTTCCCAGACTCCTGAGAGGAATTGATCAGAAAGACAGCCTCAGGATCTGTTTAAACTGGGGAGGCTGTAAGAATTAAGTAAGGGTCACAGAAATCAGCGATGATGCTCAAGGAGATCAAAGATCTTCTCTGTTGTACTTATCACGGTATCCTAGTGCCTAGTGCTTACAGAGTCAAGTAACTGATTAAATATTTGTTAAGTGAATAAATGAAGACCAAAAGAGTAGCTCCCACCAAAGGTAGGAGCAAGGACAGAAAATCTCTGATAGCAGTAGGCATTAGGGATAGAGTTTTTATCTGGAACGCTGGCTCAGAGATTCAGAGAACCAGACTAAAGAGAGAGGCAAAGCTACCTCCTTAAAAGAGATAAGAGCATTACACACATTCACTCAATCCATTCAGCCAACATTTTCAGTGACTACAGCATCTACGGTTCTAGTTGCTAGGAATACAGCAGTGAGTAAAACAAAGACCCACCTCCACCGAGTTTATATAGTAAAAGGGAAAGAAAAAATAAGGAACAAGTAAATGCAGAGTATATTAAGGCTAAGAAAACGTTGCCTGGTGAGAGGGGTAGAAAGTGCTGGGGTTGGGAAAGGATTGCAATTTTTTAAAAGATGGGTAAGCAAAGCTTCACTGTTAAGATGATATGTGAGCAAGGGACTTGAAGAAAAAGAGAGAGAGCAATCCATGAAACTATGTAGGGCAACAGGTAAGGGAAGCTCTAAGGTGCTGGGATAGGGCCCTGCCTAGCATGAGAGAAAGCAGGGGGCCATTGTGGCTACAGCAATAATCAAGGGGGAAAGTGGCAGGGATGTGAACAGAGGGGTAGCTGGGGACCAGATCATATTGTAGGACCTTGTTGGCTTTTCCTTCATGGTAAAGAAATGGAAGATTCAGGGTAGGGCTGTGTGTATAGGTGGATAAGATGAATGCCTGTGGATAACAAACTGGGCTAAGATCTGCACACATCAACCTGACCTCCACCTGTACTCAAGGGCAGAACGAACAGAGTCAAAGGGAAATTCTGTACCTTCTCTGTTAGCAAGTACTGAGAAGGAATTTTTCTTCTATTCAACATCAGTAAACAAACCAGAAGTCTATGAAAATATTTCAGAGCACCGGAAATACTTCCAGTCTGAAATCTTGCCAGTATAAGAAAATTGTTTAGAAAATGGCTTAATAATCTCAAAAAAAAAAAAAAAAGGAAGAAAATATATTCTCTACAAACGGGAATAAAAAGTGATGAGAGAAAAGCTTAAGTTCAAGAAAAATAAAATGAGATGCAATGATGACATCGAGGAGGACGTTTGCAACAGTCACAGTAAATATAATTTAGTAAGAATTTAAATTTGTGCCAGTAACTGTGCTAAGCATTTGATATATGGAACCTAATATAATCACTCCAACACTAGTAAGTGGATATTATTAGCTTCACTTTACAGATGATAAAATTGATACTTAGGAAGACTAAGTAACATGTCAAATGTCACATACCTCGTAAGTAGTAGAGCTGGAGTTCAAATTTAGATTTATTATAAGACCTGTCCATCTAAATACAGAATTAAATACAAAGGCTACAAACTGAAATGAAAAGAAAGGTGGTTGGGAGAAGAAAGAACTACAAATAAAATGAGATTGGAACAGCAAAATTAAGATCCTGGTTGTATATAGGTAGTCAAGTACAGAACAGATAGTGAGGAAAGCTGAATGAGTGATATGGAAGATAAACTTGAAAAGCTCTCCCAGAATGTAAAGGAAATGATAAAAAAAGATTAAGATGATAACTTAGAAGATGACAGCAAGAAGAATGAATGCTGACCTTAAGAAAAAAACCACTGAAATGGAAACAACCAAATACAGATAAAGAAAACTTAATCAGAGTCGAAAAAGATCCCCCCAAAACAAGATCATGGACAAACTTAATTACGATTCAGAATTATACAAAATATTTTAATTATAAGGACAAATTAAAAAATCATATAAACATCTAGGTAGGAGAAAGAGGCATACAGGCCAAGGAATGAAATTTAGAATGGTCTCCAACTTACTCTCTGAAATAAAGTACACACGCAAGGGAACATATTGTGCCTCAAAATTTTTATATCCAACAAACTCAACATTCACATATGAAGACAAAGACAATCTCAGATATGCAGAGTTGAGAAAATATACCACCCATGAGCCCTTCGGGAGTAAGTTACTTGAATTCACATTCCATTCAATACAAAGATGAATTAAGAATTCAAGAATGGAGTTTTATGGAAAAAAGGACCAGTAGTTCTCACTAAAACCAGTTACAGAAAAGCTTAGATGTAAATGTAATTATGAAACTTTTAATGCGAGGATAAAAGTTTTAAAATGAAGACATAGCATGTGAATATCTTAACCTTAATAATAACCTGGGTACAAAGCACAGATTATTTAACAAAGGCTAAAAAGTAGGAGTGGGCAGAAGGGAATAGAGGAAGAAAAGAAAAAAGAAGTTTACACTAAATTTAAAGAGGTAAGGGGAAACTCAATATACACCATCATTTCATTTCAGCCTTTAATAATAATGAATTCTAGGTTAAAAAAATGTTTTTTGGAAATATGTGTTACCAACTGTAGAAGTAAAGACAAACTGTATACCATCCAAAGCAAGGATGAAGACAAATCAAAGAAAGCATAATAAAGTAGGGAAAACAAATTAAGAAAACATAAATTTAAGGAAACCATAAAACAGACATCAGGAAATCTAGAATTGTAAAGGTAAATAGGGCAAATTCTCCTACCAAAAGAGTCTCACATTGGGTTAAAAAAAAATTTGGTGTATAACATACATACATATCTATATAAATAAGCATAGAAAAAAGGTCTGAACTTTAAATGGTAAGAGTGGTGAACTAAGGAGAGGGTAGTAAATAAAATTATGAAAATTTTAAAGGCAAAAGTAAAAAAATTATTTAGAGAGAATATACAGTATGTGAAAATAACATTTCTATTTTCTTCTTTAAATTTTTATTTTCTACCATGAGTAGGTATCACATTTATAATTGGGAGGAAAAAACTAAATAAACACACACAGAAAGCCCAAAAGGTTTCATTACAAGCAGAAAAACAGAATATAAAGAGAATAACTAATTTTTAAACACACACATAATTATCATGCCAGGAATAGTTTTCAATCAGAAAGACACCTCAGAATGGTGTCTCAGGCCCTAAAATGTACAAGATTATAGGAAAGGGTCCCTTTAGCTGCCAGAAATGAACCACTGGAAGAATGAAGTTTAAATAAAGAGCAAGAAAGAGGCAGAACAGAGCCCTCAACTATTTTCTTTTCTCTAAGCCTCTTCCCCTGGAACTGATACTGACGGAAAAATAAGTGAGCTCCTTTGAAAAATATCTCCACTAGCTTTTATTCCAAATGCCAATGACCCTCTCATTTTATACGATTTAGTAATCTCATAATGAACTAACTCCAGTGTAATTTAGTTACCAATCTTTTTACACTTCAAAAAAGTTAATTCATAAGCCTTATTAACAGGAAAATTACTTAAAACAATCAAAGTAGTTCTGAATTGAGGGAGTATCCTATTTTTTCGCAAATAATGCATGCCTTCTATGTTTGTGTGCCAACCCCACCCTCCTTCCACTAGGTATTTTCATAAGCTCTTACGCTAATTTTTTTTTTTTTTACACTAATGTGTAAAAAAAAATTTGGCATAGCAGAGCTTATGGAAATACCTCGTAGGGGGTAGAGGGCACATCTGCAAACAAACGTAGAAGGTGCCAGTTATTTGCATAAAAATACAGTATTAAAAGCAAACATTAACTCTCAGTTCTAATTACTAAAAAACAAAGAAATAAGCAGCTTACCAAGTGAACCCAGTATGACCAGAATAGTTAAGATCCATACAAGCACTCTCGATATATACCTGATTATCACCATCAAAATCATGGACAGAACTGCAGGGAAGATAGAAAACACGCAGAATATTATTTGAACACATAGGAAAACACAAAGAAAAATTCTTCCAATTGTTGTTTTTTCCCAGGGAGATAATTCGTTGCTATTGACTGGTTCATGACCGCAATTTAGGTACGGAAAGAAACTAGTTGCTTTTTCATTTTGTCTTTGCTAATTCTGCCACTTGAACAGCATCACTCAAAACCAAAGACAACTAACTGTGCAGGTTATAAATGACAGAAAAGAATACATGCAAATGCACATGGTGACTCAAAAACAGTACAGGACTGTTGTGGATTCACCACAGGAAGACATCAGAACTCACATGCAAACACACATGCCCACACAAAGTGTAGATAATGACATGTCATGTTGGTGACAAGAAAAATACCACACGTAGATCAATTAAATTAGGTGCTACACTTCCTTGAGTAATCTATGAATTTCAGGAATGACTTCTTTTATGGTCAGTCAGCAAGCTAGGTAGTATTTTATCTTTTTCTGGTTGTTTCTCCTCTAAAACACCCAGGGATGGTCTGACACTATGGAATAATATCCTAAGACCCACTGAGCCCAAAATTCTGCTGCCCTCATTTCTCAACTGGGTCAGAGCTCCTGACTGAAAACTCCTTCCTAACAAAGGAGCAAAGCTTAGTTTGACTTTCTTATCCGGCACCTCTACTGCCCCTCCCAAGCTAAATGCCAATGCGTTAAAATCTTGAGTAAAAAAGAAAGGGAGTGGGGGGAATTATCTATTGCATGAGAAAATACATTTCTGAAATCATAATTTGCTCATCTTTATCTAAAGGACCATCTCAAAAACAAAAGAGTGAAGGTCTTTTCGGTTATATACATTCCTAAGTCTCAAAAGAGACCACTGTAATAAAAAAATGGAATATCAGTGCCCTAACAACATTATTATCACTACTTTTAAGGCTAGGGTTTGTCTTTTTTTTTCCCCTCCTTGATTATGGTATTCAACTATTTCAGAAAGTAAGTAATTTTTTATAAACAGACTAATAGTCAAATTTCTTTGGGTCATTTGCAAATCCAAATAAATGGTTGGGATCTGTGTCTAGGTAACACTAAGGTACTCACTTTTGCAATAAATGTACAGGAATCAAAAACAGATAGGAGTCTTTCAAATATCACAGAAATAAATTTTCGTAGCAAAAAGAAAATACTCTCTAATGACAGGAAAGATGGGAACACAGCTTGTATCTTCTCAATGACTATAATTGCTAGTAACAGGCATAAACACTAATTTCACTTCTATAATAAAATAGAGGTTTGGTCCTTAGCATAGTTTACTTCTCCCAACTCAGAAGGCCTGATATGGCTACATATATTGTTCTAGGATAATATAGGGAGCTTATACCTTGAATATGACATTTTATTTTATTATCAATTTGTTGACCAGAAAATTCAGTGGCTAACAAGTGGAGATTTCCTAATTTTCCAGCAATACAGTGATATTACGAACTGTTGCAATGAAAAAAAAAAAGTACATCAATCAAAAGTAATCTATCAGAAATCTGTGATTTTAGAAGGGAATATATAATATGTGGCCTCTTTTATAAGCAAATATGTCTTCTGGAATAATAACAAAAAGCAGAAGGCTATTGATTCATTAAAAGAAGCTTCTTGCTGTCATATCGGAAGTGGTTATAGATAGTAACCAACGTTTGGGAAAACACCCAGTTTTCCAGTTTTCTCAAATGAGAGAAAAAGAAGGGGAATTAGTTTCAGATACATATACTTATGTATGCACATATTTATAACTATATATAATCTGAAACAGTTAGACTTTGGAAAGTTCAACATTTTGCAGGTATCCCCAGCTGTATTCATATTTTGGCTAAAAGACAGAACAGTCTTCTACTGCAATACTATGCAATAGCTAATAATGAGAAAAACAATTACCTAGTGATAACAAGCAAAGTCCCAATATAATTTCTTTGCTGGTCATTACTCCACTAATCAGCCTGTGTAAGACACTATTGTCACTGACAAAGGTGATCAGGGCCTCTGCAAACTTGGCATAGCAGGAAATGTTCACAGGAGCACAGCGATGGAAGAATGGAATAGGTGCACTGGTGACACAAGAAAAAAAAAATCAGAAAAAAAATTACTCCTACTTAATATAAATGCCACATCAAACACACAAATGAAAGGTGAATATGGCTGCAATACACTCCACCCTCCACACATCATTATGTGAGCTAAGAGCTGTGAGCTAAATGCTATGAGGATGATTGTCATGGGTAGTGATGCAAATCTTACCACAACCTTTATCAAGAGGGTGGAGTGCATGTTCCAACAGAAGACATTACCCTCCCCTTCTGAAACACACACACACACACACACACACACACAACCACCAAAAACAAAACCAAACATGTAAACTCCTCGGCCTACACATCCATCCATCAAGGGGCAGATGACAAAACTTACAAACATATACTTTGTTGAACTGAAAATGAATTTTTACCATAAGCAATTTAAAAATAAAAAACGGACATGCTTTTGCTTGAAATGTGCCACCATTAGTAGAGTATTTCCTCTATGAGAACAGCACACAGAACCTTAGGATAAAGGTGTCTGCAGCATGAGCTTAATACTTCTCATATCAATTAGTCATGCTGAGACATCAACATATACCATTAATATGCGGCTATTTAAAAACAATAACCAGGAATACTAATAGAACAATACGGAAACACTTCTGACATAATAGTACAAGGAAATAAAAGAACAAAAGTTTATAGCTAATGTGACGATGATATTTCTACCAAAAAGATGTATACATATGAAGGAGAACAGAAAAAGAATATAAAAAGTGAAAAATACGTGATTTGCTAGGGACATGGATTTCTGGACCATTTTCTTCTTATACGTTCTTAGGACTACAGAGTATTTGTGTCAAAAAAAGGGGGGGGATGATTAATTACTTAATCGGCTATAACAGGTTCTTATTGATTATACCTTTTACTTGTGAAGGGACACATTACGTGAACTGTGACATAAAGCAGCTTTGTTATAACAGTGGTTGTACTTCAGCTTGATAGTACACATCTCATCAATGAAAGATTTTTAAACAAAAAGCCATGAAAATGCCTTCAGTGGTGATTTGTTTGGGTTCTAAGCAGTCTCATGTGTATGTCCATGCCTGAATATACATGCATGTGTACAATAAGTTAAAATGGAACCCTCACTAACAAGAATCCCATATTTTCAGAAATGTCTGTAGGACTATCAATTACAGCTCTAACATAACATTTTTGGCTAAATGATGTAACTGTCTTCTCATTATTGGTTGCCACTGTATTTTGGTCAAGTGAGTGGAAAAGATTACATGGTTGGACATCAAATTCTAAGGTTTCTAAACTCAGCAAAGCAGCTCTGTATGACCTGAAGCAAAACACTATCCTTGTTTCCTTCCTCCTCGAAAAACAGTATTTCTTTTCAACTAAGAATAGTTTTTTCCTTGAATGTTAGTAAATACCCATCACTGGGAGCAATAATAAGCAAAGTCTCCCATGCTGTTATATTGCACGGAACAATAAATTAATGTAATTTTAAAGATCAGCTTTACCTTAGCTATGCTTCAGTAAAATACATCCAAAAATGATAATGTAACAATATGACACGAATATGCATTTAAGATTTGCCTTTGTGTGTATCTGTGCGTGCATTTGCAAACACCTCCAAAACGGTGTTACTGAAAGTTAATGCTATCGGATTTGGTATTTTTGATCAGAAACTGCCGAAAGGCAAAGCATTCTGGGTAATGTCTGTATTACAGGCAGGGAAAAGATAAATTACAGAATAGTTGTAAGTGCAAGTGGCTTTAGTTAACTGTCCTTGCCAGGTTAATATCCCCGTTTAAGAGCTTTTCTAATCTTATTTGTATCTAAAGCCTGGTTTTCTACCCTTCAGAATTAACGTACTCTCTGGTCCATGATTATCTACACCTTCATTCTCTTTATTTATTATCCTATCATCTCAGACGTAGCCTCTTTTTAACTCACTGGACTCCAATCTTGAACATAAAATATATCCATCCTACGGATACTGGTATCCTTTTCCTGTTTCTAATACCCACCAATTTTCTTGTCCCTGTTCTTCCAATTTTCTCCTCTCCTATTTCATTTTTCCTGTCTGATAATGGGAGGTAAACTTTATCCTCTGTCCAGAGGAAGCTCCACCTACATATCCATATCCTAACAGGAAGCTGGTGAATTTTTATACTCAAAGAGAAATATACACGTCATTTCCAAAAGAGAGTGGAGCCTGTGATAAAGAAACGTGAACTTGGGGTCAGAAGCCCCAGGTGATTCTAACACTGCATAGGTGCATGTCACACCATCCCTCTATCTCCGTTTCTCCATCTGTTATGGGAAACGTTGAAGTAAAATTAATCTGTAACTCCCTTCAGATCTTAGAAATAACAAAAGGAGCCCACATGTAAACCAATGATTCTAAATTACATATGGGTAGCATCATAGGATCTGTAGTGTTTTCCTGCTTTTCAAACTTAGAATGAGGATAAACCCACTGCTTACTGCCGTAGAGTCAATTCTGACTCTTGTGACCTGTAGGACAGAGCAGAACCATCCCACCGTGTTTCCAAGGCTGTACTCTTTACGGAAGCAGATGCCACATCTTTCTTCCGTGGAGTGGCTGGTAGGTTTAAATCGCTGACTGTTCATTTAGCAGCTGAGGACTTAACCACTGTGCCACCAGGCCTCCTAGAATGAGGATAAAACCAAAACCAAACCCACTGCTGTTGAGTCAATTCCGACTCATAGCGACCCTATAGGACAGAGTAGAACTGCCCCATAGAGCTTCCAAGGAGCATCTGGCGGACCTCTTGGTTAGCAGCCGTAGCACTTAACCACTACACCACCATCAGTGTTTCCAGAATGAGGATAAACCCAAACCCAATGCCGTCGAGTCGATTCCAACTCATAGCGACCCTATAGGACAGAGTAGAACTGCCCCGTAGAGTTTCCAAGGAGCGCCTGGTGGATTTGAAGTGCCGACCCTTGGGTTAGCAGCTGTAGCACTTAACGACTACGCCACCAGGGTTTCCAGAATGAGGATAGGTGATCTAAAAAGGGAAGGATTGTACTCTCAAAACTCTAATTCTTCATTTTTCATTAGGGCAAACTTCTGAGTAAACGCTGCTCTGAACTTACCCTTCCAACTCATTCTTATAGTATAGGTGAACATTTGGCAAATCAGAAACAGTATTTTTATAAGTATCCTTCAAAGAAATGACAACAGTCCCTTTCCCTATAATTCAAACTACATCAGTTAAAAAACTGATAGTTCTAAATTAGAAGATGTAAAATTAACACAAGCTGATGAACTACATGGTCTAACTGATGGTCAAAATCTGTTCTTAGTGGTAATGAATAACAGAAATAGCAGGCAAGTAAAAGAAGAGATAATATTTGGACATTTTCTAAAATAAAATGAAATGTTTAGCTTTAAATCAAAAAGCACTAGATTCCCTTGTCTGTCATTTCTTTTCTCATCAATACTTCCCCAAACAAAAACAGCTCAATCAGCCATGGTTTTTTGACACTGGAATTATTTTCTTATTTAAAGAATCTAAGTAATCATACATTCAAATGGTCTACTTGATATTTTATCATTTAAATCCCATGTGATAGGACGAGTTTTAATTGAGATGAATTAGTTGATTTCATATCCCCCTTTGAGAAAATAATACTTTTGAGAACCTAGGCAATGAGACCATTTCTACTTTAGTTCCTGGCCTAAATGAACACATTCTATGCTTATTTAAGGGGACAAGTATGAACAATGCTGTTAATGGTATGCTTTCCTACCTTTTGAAGCCCACAGAATATTGAATCTTTAAGAGGTCAGTGTAGTCCCATTAGAAGCCTGATGCTGTTTCACATTATTGAAACGTTAGTCGACAAGAACAAAATAAATTTATAGTAAGTCTTTTAAAGATTTTTAAAATCTGTTGTTTGAAGGAAAATTGTATCTTACCTTGGCAAACACACTGTTCATTTGCCTTTAAGTCCAGGCTATCATAGTTAATGAGCTCCCTAAAGTATGGCATCTAATATCTTTTGTCCATGTACCTTCACAAGAGAAGGCAGGCATTTACATCTCACACAATTATGCTAAAGCTTCAGGCTATAAATACACAATCACGAATGATTTCTAGCTAAAAGTTTTATTCAACAAGTAATAACAATAAAGGGTTCTGGCAATATATCGATAGCACACAAAGGGCAGGAAATATATGTCAAGAATCTAATGCCAACACAGTGGCTTTCATACATTTCATTTCTTTTCTCTCTTCTTTCACGTTTGTACTTTTTTTTTTTTTTTTTTTTTCTTAATTAAGTATGGTATAGTCTCTGTAAGATGCTGGATTCAAATTCTGATGGCCAACAATTTCTTGTGTCACCTTGGATAACTCACTTAACCTCTCATCATGCTTAGAGGGTCAGCGAAAAAGAGGAAGACCCTCAACGAGGTGGACTGACATAGTGGCTGCAACAACGGGCTCAAACACAGCAACAATTGTGATGGCGCAGGACCGGGCAGTGTTTCATTCTACTGTACACAGGGTTGCTATGAGTGGGGACTGACTCAACAGCATCTCACAACAACATCTTCTGTTTCCTCATCTACATATTACCGACAATAGGCATATAGCAAGTTGATTTATAAATGTTAGTTTATCTTGAATTCTCCGTTTAAAAAATATGAGTAGATAACAAGTTTCTTTCTTGGCTGTTAGCTTCTCATCTCCATGTTGTTATTAATTCCTCAGCACCCAGTATTCTTTCTGGCATCTAAAGATGTTCAAATAAATGTTTTCTGAATGAACTGAACTCATGCAATCTGTTTCTGCTCTTGCTGTTTTCTCTGGCTGTATGTAAAGGTTAACACTGTAAGTATATGGGCTAGCTGTTCTCCCTATTGCTACCATGCTTAGCACTTCGTCAATAAAGAGTTATGAATTTGGGTGAAATACTGCCCTTTCTAGGCATCTGCTTTTAAAATTCAAAAGCTCGTAAGAATGGTAACTGTTTGGCTATTATGTGTCACTAATATTTTATTACAAATTAGATTATGACTGCTTTTCTCTAAAACAGGCACTGCTTCCAGCCATAGGAGGTCTCTACATACCCAGGAATGTAGGGAGAAAGCAGAACGCTCTATAAATTGACAGAAATAATACTTCCTAAGCCACGTGCCAAGAACAATAATGAATGTTTTATATATATTATCTAATTCTTAAAACAATTCCATTGGAGAGGTTTTATTATTCCACTTTTATAGATGAGGAAGCCTCATTTACAGAGATGTTAAGAGACTTGCTCAAGCTGACAAATAGAAAGTAGTAGATGCAGAATTTGCCTCCAGGTCTACCTGGACTAAAGTTCATGCTCTTTTAGCCCCAACAAGATGCCCCTAAGAGGAAAGCAAGAGATGTGAAGGACACCGAAGGCCACTTGCCCACATGAAAGTTTTGCCTAGTGTTGCTCCTTTGCTGCATTTAAAAAAAAAGAAAAAAAGTCACCAAAAACATAGTACCTACTAGACTATGAGTTTCTTAAGGGCAAAGTCCAGGTCTTACTCATCTTTGGAGACCTGGTATCTAATACAATGTGTAGAATGGGGTTGTGTTCAAAGTTTTTATTAAAACGAATTTATTCCTGTTCTTTGACCCTTTTACTTTGCTTGCCAAATACTAAATCACTCTGATATGTGAGGTCTTAATTTGCCTTCCTTCTAGCAATGTTTCTTCTCTTTTACTTTCCAATAGACTTAGTTCAGACAAAAGGGATAAGATGAAGTAAAACACTTAAGCATAGTGTATAGGGTGTCAGTTTTCAGATGGTATCAGTTCAGCTTGCATCTTGAATTCATGTTAAATGACCTTGATAAGAGGGTCTGTCCATCTCTAAAGCCCACAACCCTAATACCATGCTTTGTCCTCTAAGTGAATGCTCTTAGGACACCGCATGTGAGGTGTGTGTGTGTGTGTGTGTGTACAGCCAAGGTTGGAACACCCAAGATAACCTAGAACAGACCGTCCTCAGTGAGAAGTCAGAGGCCAGGGAGCATCTGTAGTTTATGAGTCCCCACCCCCAACTTCAGTATTATACAGGATCATAACAACCTCATGCTTACATGAAGACTTTTTGTTTTTTTTTATAAATTTTTTTTTTGGCCTTGAAAGAGTGACTCTATACTCAAACTATGCATTTAAAATGGGTATTAGCAGTGGGAGTGATTAAGAGCTACGGCTGCTAACCAAAAGATCAGCAGTTTAAATCTACTAGGCGCTCCTTGGAAACTCTATGGGGCAGTTCTACTCAGTCCTATAGGGTCACTATGAGTCAGAACCGACTCGGTGACTATGGGTTTGGTTTCTTTTTTATTAGCAGTAGTAGATAAGGGTAGAGAACTTTTCTTGTTTTTATATAATTTTTCTCCAATGACTATTCAAAGTACCTCCTTTTCTTTACTGTCACAGCCTCCCAAATATTCTCCATTTTCATGAATGTACTCTCCTTACCTGTTGGCCTAAGACTATAATTTATAGGTCCCTCTTAAACTTAGTATCTTTTAAAATAGTTCCTTTATTTTTATGTCTATAGACTTTAAGTTTTGATTTTCAATAACAACTTGACAAGACTAGAGGAGCTGGAAATCAAGTTAACAGATATATCCTATTCAACAGAAAATTTTAGATTCAAGCTAATACAGCACAAGTTACAGCCATAAGCCATCCAAAGGAAAGTTGTCACAAGTCTTTAAAATTTTTTTTTTACCAAAGCTTGCTCAAAGGCATTGAGAAAAAAGAGAAATGCCTTCAACACATTTTTCTGGAGATGACGACTCAGGCCATACACAGTGAGCAATACATGCTAAGGTTCTCAAGAACAGATATGCCCCAAATTCTATACAACTAATTCTGAGGGCATATTACACAATGTTTGAGAATGCATTTACTTCTTAAAAATCTATTTATAATTTTAAAATTTGCATCACTTATAATTATTATGAGATCCTCCAAAGAAAGAACATTTCTGGCTTCATCTTTGTGTGTCATAACATGCAGTAGCTGCTTAATAATATGTTTGTGGAATATGACCTTGGATAAGATATGGCAAAAAGCCTGATACCGTAAACGTACCTAAAGGGTATAAACTGAAATAGACCATGAAGAATCATCACTGGAATGCTTTTTAGATTTACATGGTGAATTAATAAATAACCTCAATAAGTATTACTACAAACAACTTCAAAGAATCTTTGGAGATTGTGAGGCTTAGCTTCTAAGTTTGTTGCAGATTTTATAATGATTCCGTAGTACTAAAAAACTATGACATAAAATTTAAAAATAAATAAATAAATAAAACATGAGCCCCCAAAAGAAATTTAAGATATCTGAGAATGAGAAAACTTGTTTGCCTAGGTGATTTTTTTTTTTTTTTAAAGATATGAATTACATGTTATAATTTCTATTGCTACTTTTCAAATTTTGTTGCGGAAGTACTAGACCTGGTCTACCAGTATTATGATGTGACTACTTTCTCAGAATAACATGTACAGTTTAATATTTACTTACAGAATAAAAAAGTCACAAGTTAACAAACTTTACAGTAAAATTTACCTTGCTGGAACTGGCAGTTTGGGGCAAAGAACAGAAGCTTTTGAAGATGTAGTATATTCAGAAGGCTTTAGGTTATAGCTACATAGTGCTGAGCCTGTTGAAAGAAAAACTACATATTAACTGGCAGAACAAAGTCTGAATAAATACTCTTACTGATTCATTTTAATTTTATTTTGTATTTTAACATTAACTTAAGATATACAACTTTCAAACATTATAGAATAAAAACCTAATTTGATCTATATTATCAGTGCTCTATCATTTAAAACTGATTCTTCTCTAGTAATCTGATATATACAAATGCTAATTAATAGTATTAAGAATAATAACAATAAGTATAAGAACTACCTTTATGGAGTGTCTGACATACATCTGGTCCTATACAAGATAATGTATATACATTATCTTTCACTATTACTCTATACTTCCATTTACAGGGGCTGAGAAATAAAGTAAATAACTTGCAGCCCAAGATCACATAGCTAGTAAGTAGTAGGGCTGGGATTAAAACCCAGGTCTCTGGCTACACAGCCTGTGCTCAACTACATATGCTGCCTGTCTTTCCTCTACTTTCCATTACTAAATATTTAAAATTACTACATAGACCACATATGCATTCTGATAATACATTACTTTTTTCTCATTTAAAAGGAGGCAGAAAACATTTCTAACTGGAAATGAACTGAACAAATTGACAAAACTGATAAATTGATAAAAGGGATTCCCAGTTTTCGGAGAGCTTAAAACAGTTTAGATTCAACCCTAGATTGGTTATGCAAAAAACCATCTATTTTCCTGGATATATGGTTAATAAATATCCAATTAATATATAAAACTCAGGTGGATACAGTCCACCAAATCCCTGATCAGTCTTAATTTACTGATCTGCTAATTTTGTAATATAGTAACTAGAACACGGTAAGGTTCATTGTACAACAGATATTCTTGACTGAGGAGATACAGCCTTTAGTTCCAATTTTGCTGAGGACCTACTGCATTTTATCACAGCTCCACTATGCAAACTATTTATATTTGATGAATTTACATTCCTACCAGATTACTAATATGGTCAAATACTTTATTTTTAAAGAAATAAATAATACAAGAATAACTTTGCATTTGTATGACAGCAATAATAGACTTTTACATTGTACCACTGTGGAAAAAAGCTTAAAATAAAATGTGAAGTGAAAACGACAGACTTCAACATTGAATTAATCATGGAAAAGTCATGTGAGCATATGGGAAAGAACTGGAAGGTAATATAGAAAAAAGAACATAGTTTGATTTGTTGGAAAGATAAAATGGAAGTAAATTTATTTCATTCATATCTTGTCCTATCAATTGAAAGAATTATTAGAAAGTCACAAACTAGCATTTAACTCAGCAATGCTGTCTCAAACCAGCAACCAACCTCCTACGTGTTTAAACATATGGGCCGTAACAGCATACTTATATAAATACAAGCAGCATGTATTTTATAGGAAGATAATTTAAGTAATTTGACAATACAAAATATTTTTTAAAAGATGCTTGAAAGCTACATAGCACTGCTCTTCAAGCTTCTTCAACTTCTTTAGATAGACTCAGTATAAGACTAAGGTTTTCAAATTAATTTCAACCATTCTCTTATAACGACTAATTTTTTTAAAAATTAGTTAAGCATGACTATTAATATTTAACTCTTTTAAATTGTCTTTCATGTTTGAAGGTAATCCCACTAGATCCTATTTATAGCAATTTTAGAGGAATCGTGACAGCAAAAGCAAGTAAACATTTTAGATTAATCCTGAAATAACTGGAAGTCCTATTATAGAATTGCTAATGAAAAAATCGCAACTGTGCCTATAACTGCAGAGCACTCAATGTGATCATCAACTTCCTAATCTGAATTACCAACTTATTTCTTTCAGAGTCTAAGATGGAATCGATTTGTACAATATAAAAGGCCCTAACTAAGGCCTTTTCTGTCAGTTTTGTCAAACACGCTGCTTCATCTGAATTCAGTGAACATAATCTCCATTCCACCCTTTCTTCATTTAAAAAAGGAGGTCAGCAGGTACAACAGAGTCCAATTTTTATAAATACTTTCCCAGGATAATACTCAACAAAAGGATAATAGCCTTATCTCTGATGGTATTCTGGGATACAGGCCAGCACTAAATAGATCTTGTATTAAACAGATTAAAGGAAAAAGATCTTACAATGTGCGAGTTGTAACAATCCTAAGAAACTTTATACTGTTTCTTGCTCAAAGGGTTGAATGGACGGAGACGCCTCAGTGAAGAACATTAAAACAACATGATAGCAACAAACATTTTACAATTGATCATTTTCATATTTAGTAGCTAATACATTTTCAGTGTTTTCAAGGTAGTATCTTTATTTATTTTTTTACAGTGGAAGTAAAAACAATAGTTGGCATGAGATGTTTTGGCATAAAGTTTTTTCTTCAAACACTAAAACCAAAAGCTTATGTAAACCACACCAGAAGCAATCCATGCAACTCAGCCAATGTCATTCAAAGGCCAATGAAATGAGTGATCTCAGGAACCTAACTTGGGTACATAAACATTTATCTTGGTAAATGGTTGCTACAGCCCCCAGAATGCTTAACTACTACAATTTTTCAAATGCCTTATAATATTCAATTATTTATTCTTTAGCTCAATATCAGTTAAAACAACTCCCCAAGAGGTACATTTCAAATACCTTGCTCCCACTGTAAGAGAGGAGAAAAATAAGTAATATGGTTCCAAAGCCTCAAAAGTAATCACTGGCAAAATTAGAAACAGAATTCTTTACTCCTAAGCTCAGACGCTTCTGTCGTGCCATTCTCAATAATCACAATCAGACAAGTATTCGATAAGCTCCTGGAGGGGGGAAAAAAACTTATGTTCTACCAATACCTCAAAAACATATTTGGGGAAAAAAAAATCATTTCCACCACCTACTTTCCAAATGGAGCCCTGGTGGCACAGTGGTTAAGAGCTATGGCTGCTCTGTTCTGCCTCCTTCTGTATATTTTCTATCCTGATTAATGGCTCCATAATCCACGAAATCCCCTAAAATGAAATGTGGAAGTAATCCTATGGCATCTTCTTCGTCTACCTCTTCCATACCATTCAAGACATTCAAGACACCAAGTTCTGACAATTACACCTTCCTACTTTATCTCAGGTGTCCCTCTGTGGTCCAAACAATTGTAGGTACATTAAAATTAAGAGGAAAAAGATTCCACAGAACATAATATAGAACTTTGCAATTAATACAAAAGAAAATATCTCAGTACAGAACAGTTTTCATTATAAAAAAACAAAGCCACATTGCCCTGTGAAGTCCAGTTAACTTAATCTCTCTCTAATTAGGAAAAAGTTTATATTCATGTGCTGGAAAAATGAAAGACAATTTTCAGCTTTAACTTATAGTGATCCAAGAATAGTAGGGATATACTTGCAACTCCTAAGGTGCAACCATCTACAGAAATTAACCAACTGGTGTGACGTACCAACCAATACTGGCACGTACTAGGTACATAATGAATATTTACTGAGTGAATTAATTTTTGAACATCTATGTTCAGGACTTCTACTGGGTGTTGTGCAGGACAAAGAGAAGTTTGACTCTCTACTAGAAAGCAAACTCCTTAAACACAAGGACTGTTTCTTTTCTTTGTTTTCTGGCAAATATGTATTGTAATTAGTTTAAGCTGCACTGTCAGTGGTTAAGAGCTTGGCTGCTAACCAAAAGGTTGGCAGTTCGAATCTACTAAGTGCTCCTTGGAAACTCTATGGGGCAGCTTTACTCTTTCCTACAGGTTCACTGTGGGTCAGAATTGACTCGACGGCAGGGGTTTTTCTTTTTTTGAATCAAATGTAAGAATTTTTTCTCGCTTTCTAATCAAGGTTCCCTTGCTCGTCTCTGACTTGGAGGCAATTAAATCAGTTGCTAGGATTGATCACTTCATCCATTTATAAAAAACATCAGGTCCAATATTCTGATTCACTGAGCCAAACATAATCCACACTAACTCTGTGGTTTAAGTTACATTGTTACTGACTGGTAAGAAAGGGTGCAATACACTGATTATCTATTGATATTGACTGTAAACCAACGGCACTTCCTAACAACCAGGTAATGAAAACCAAAAGGCTTATTAGTATCCACAAATAGCAAAAACTATCAGAATGGATCACATAATCTTTCAAATCCTTAACAGCAAAACAATGAAAATCGAGACAGCACCATAGATGTGTGGCCCTATGCAAAATGGGAACATGCTCCAAGTAGCAGGTCATAAAGCTCTCTGAATTTATACAAAATACAGTACATTGAAGAAGCACTCTTAAAGGGGAGTGCTTTTTCACATGCTGTAAAAGGGACCAAACAAAAAGAAAATAAGATCTCTGCCACAGCTTACTACTGTGTTAGGGAAGACAAAATATATAACATAGTTTGATAGGAGTAATATAAAGGTAGTAAGCATCCCAAGTAAAATATTAGCACCAACTGGTTATGCTCGTTTCTAAACCCACTGTTTAGAATTTAGACTACAAGTGGAAAGAATGAAATGACAGGAAAAGCACCTGGCACAGCGCATTGTACAAAGTAAAAAAAAAAACAGCCACTCTGGTGTCGGCTCCAACTCATGGTGATCCCATGTGTGTTAAGGGTAGAAATGTGCTCCATAGGGTTTTCAACGGCTGATTTGGGGGCAACAGAGCGCCGGTCTTTTCTTCCAAGGTGCCTTCTGGTGAGATTCGAACCTCCAACCTTTTGGTTTGTAGCTAAGCACATTAACCACTGGCATCACCCATGGAAATGGTATGTTAAAACAAAATCTAGGGTTTAAGTATGACTCCTCTACTCAGATGCCCATGCTAAACTTTTCTACAATGGAGGCAGCAGAGTGAACTCAAGGGTGGCCTATGGGCCAGAGATGGTGGGAAGGGTCAGAATTAGAGAGAGGAGAAAGAAAGAGGAAGAGCTGTCTGAGCAGCCATCACTTTCCCCTTTCCTTCACCACCTGTCATGGCATGGCTGAGATGAAAATCCCACAGAAAGCCAAAGTTACCTTCACAAGGAGGAGGATTCTTTTCCCCTATGATGTATATATTATTTGAGTATTCTAAAATGATGATAATAAAAAGGGAAAAGAAACCTGTTCATCAGAAACTGGAGGTCAGAAAAGTGAGAGTGAAGATGGAATTCATGCTCTGCTGAAAATAAGAACTCACGTGGGAGCTCTCACCAGATGGTTTCAATTTTTTCTGTAGCGCATAAGGTTAGCAAAGAGGAATAACAAGAGGGAGGGCTTAAGAGAAGAAAAGGTATAATCACTTGGAGAGTATGTGTAAGAGAGATAACTGAATGAATAAAATGAATTATTTATAGAAGAATAAAAAGAACTGATTCGCAGTAATTGTGGTTAGATTGAAGCTAAACAATTTACCTGCTGGTAGCAACTCACATGGATACAGAATTGAGCAAAAGATAAAAGTGTTTGAGAGAATGGAAATTATTAAGTGGTATTAGAGACAGAGGGGAAAATCCAGTCCATTGTTCTTTCAAAACTATTTATGAATATCTACTTTGTGTGATCCCTTACTAGGAATTGGATATTCAAGATGAATAGAGCATGATCCTGCCCCCAGGAAACTCATATACTACTGCAAGAAGATAAACAAACCAAACCAAAAAAAAAAAAAAAAAATCAATGAAGCTTAATACTGAGTCGTCATGGGATTTGTTTGGCAACTTTAGTTTTTGAAAGGCAAGTTTGAAAGTGCTTTATTCTCTAGCATTATATATTGATGCTATTCGTGTCACATAATAATAAAGTGCACATTGTATGCCTACCAGCTAACTCATGTACTAGGACTTGTACTTTTATATTCATTTAAGTTTCTGTGCTTGCCTTTCAAAGTCCTTCACTATATTAAGGCACCATCTCCACATAACCAATCCGATTTCCAACTATTTCATCCACACTCTCTGTTCTAGTCAGAAATACTCAGCAGAGGCTTGCCACAGACTCTAATAAGGTAACTCCTCTTTCTTGTGTAAAAGAAAAAGAGATTTGAGGAAGTACTTTATTTGCCTAATAAATGCATTTCTTAAAAACATTACTACAGGAACCAAAAATTTTCCCTTTATGAAGATTTTAAATAATTTGTAAAGGTAATAAAATTCATACAAATGGATGATTCTAAGTGCTTTAAAAATACTTTCGAACTGCTGGCCTATTGTTTACCAGCTGAGTTCTTAACTGCTGTGCCACCAGGGCTCCACCGGAATGTCCACAGTTCCTATCTTACCTTGGAAACCCTGGTGGCTTAGCAGTTAAGAGCTATGGCTGCTAACTAAAAGGTCAGCAGTTCGAATCCACCAGGCACTCCTTGGAAACTCTATGGGGCAGTTCTACTCTGCCTGATAGGGTCACTATGAGTCAGAATCAACTTGACGGCAATGGGTTTTTTTTTTTTTTTTATTATCATACCTTACAACATGTGAATATCACCCTTCACCAGGCCAGATAATAGAGAAAAGGAAAATGATAAAATTTTACAAAAATAATTTAAGAAGGGGAATTAAATCTTATCAGGTCCAGTTTTAAGTCATCAATCCTCAGAACAATATAGGTTCTTTTCAGAAATTTCCACTTAGGTTTGCTATTAGAATTAGGTGTTTGGGCTTCTGCACCAAAGGATTCCTCATTACTACAGTTTTATAATTTTTCTATTTGTCGTCTTAAATTATTGTCTTCTCTATCCTCCATTGCTGGGTTTTTTTTGATGCTGTCATTACTGTTTTTTCCCTATTTTTTTTGTAATGTCTAAATTATCTTACTTTACACACAGCTGGCTCATAAGTCTAATGGTGCTCTTGTAGCTAGATACCAACCTTAAGAAATCTGTTTGTTGAAATAATATTTATCCATTAATATGTCTTGAACACCTACTCTGTGGCCATCTCTATGGGAAATATGAAGCTGCAACATCCACCAGCAGAGTCTTTTTAACTAGACACTCAGACCCACGGGCCTGCATAGGCTACGCTTGGTGTCATTCATCACTTAAAAGGATAAAATCAGTTGTTGTCGAATCAGTTCTGACTCATGGCAATCCCGTGTGTGTCAGAGAACAGTGCTCCATAGGATCTTCAACAGCTGATTATTTTCAGAAGTGTATCACCAGGCCTTTCTTCCTAGAAACCTCTGTGTGGACTGGAATCTCCTTACAGTTAGCAGCCAAGCATGTCAACCGTTAGCACCACCCAAGACTCCCTACTTAGAAGGATACTGGCCTGAAAACAAAGCATGCCAGCAGGGTAACATTGGGCACCTCTCCTTAATGGGTTATCACAGCAGGCCACACAGCCAATAAGAAGCTGGCTATTTTCAGGCCCTCCATATGACAGCTCACATACAAAGGACGAAGACTCAGACTGGGGAGATTCAAGAGCTGACCCTGTTTGGAAGCCTCATGTTCCAAACAGAAATCAGTATCTTTGGAAACATATTTAGGCATTGCTTCCACGGTCCTTCCAAGGTACTCAGTTACAAGAGTCACCACATTCAGGGAAGCGCAAAACTATGGCTTCCTATTAGGTATTTACAGAGCTCATTTGCAGAACTCCAAAGCGAAATGTAGAGGTAGGAAGTGCTGGGGTGGGGGAAACAGGATAAAGTCAGAAAATTAACATAAAGAAGGAGAAAGGGTTCTATTAACCCTTGACCCATAAAAGCTGAAAAGGATATGTTGCTTACCCTTGAGAGGAGAGGGAGGATACCTATGATTTAAGGTGGAAAGTAATAATTAAGGAGTAAAGTACCATAGAACTTCAGAGGAAAGACAGACATTTTTGCCTGAGGACCACCGGGGTTTTAAACGAATAAGTAGTATTTAGAGCATTGCTGTTCAATAGAGCTTTCTGCAATGACGGAGATGTTTCGTGTTTGCACTGTCCACTATGGTAGCCACTAGCTACACAAGTAGCTACTGAAGACTTGACACATGGCTAGTGAGAATGAGGAACTAAAATTATAATTTAATTGAATTTAAATAGCTGCATACTGGACAGTGCAGATTTAGAATATGGGACATGAAGAATGAGCAGGATTTAGACCAGTGTGAACGTTAAAAGGATACTTATAATGAAGGGGATAATATAGAGAATAGCCCAAGACTTGGTAGCATCATATACAGGGAATAACAAATAACTCTTGACCCTTACAGGGGTAGTGGGAGTAGTTTGAAAGGTAGTTCAAGGCTAGATCATAGCTTTTAATGCCAGGGTAAGACACACAGATTTTTATTTTTTTATTACTGCTGACTTCTGATCAATGGATTAACATTACTGAAGCACTGGGAATATTAATATGATGACAGTATGTTAAGGGAGCTAGGAGTAGAGAAGGACTAGGGACAGGAAGATCATTACACTCCTCTGGTGGCAAATAATGTTATTAGTAATGATGATGATAATGGCAGTGGCCAACATGTTTTTAGAGCAACATACTATCTGCCAGACCTATTCTAAGCATCTTTCATATATTAACTTCTCACAACAGGGAACTGCCAGAAATTCAGGCCGGTTTCAGAAGAGGACGTGGAACCAGGGATATCATTGCTGATGTCAGATGGATCCTGGCTGAAAGCAGAGAATATCAGAAGGATGTTCACCTGTGCTTTACTGACTATGCAAAGCATTCGACTGTGTGGATCATAACAAACTATGGATAACATTGCGAAGAATGGGAATTCCAGAACACTTAATTGTGCTCATGAGGAACCTTTACATGGATCAAGAGGCAGTTGTTCAGACAGAACAAGGGGATACTGATTGGTTTAAAGTCAGGAAAGGTGTGCGTCAGGGTTGTATTCTTTCACCATACCTATTTAATCTGTATGCTGAACAAATAATACGAGAAGCTGGCCTATATGAAGAAGAATGGGGCATCAGAATTGGAGGAAGACTCATTAACAACCTGCGTTATGCAGATGACACAACCTTGCTTGCTGAAAGTGAAGAGGACTTGAAGCACTTACTAATGAAGATTAAAGACCACAGCCTTCAGTATGGGTTACATCTCAACATAAAGAAAACAAAAATCCTCACAACTGGACCAATGAGCAACACCATGATAAATGGAGAAAAGATTGAAGTTGTCAAGGATTTCATTTTACTTGGATCCACAAGCAACAGCCATGGAAGCTGCAGTCAAGAAATCAAAAGACGCATTGCATTGGGCAAATCTGCCTGCAAAGGACCTCTTCAAAGTGTTGAAGAGCAAAGATGTCACCTTGAAGACTAAGGTGCGCCTGACCCAAGCCATGGTATTTTCAATTGCATCATATGCATTTGAAAGCTGGACAATGAATAAGGAAGACCGAAGAAGAGCTGACGCCTTTGAATTGTGGTGTTGGCAAAGAATATTGAATATACCATGGACTGCCAAAAGAACAAACAAACCTGTCTTGGGAGAAACACAGCCAGAATGCTCCTTAGAGGCAAGGATGGCGAGACTGCGTCTTACATACTTTGGACATGTTGTCAGGAGGGATCAGTCCCTGGAGAAGGACATCATGCTTGGCAGAGTACAAGGTCAGCAGAAAAGAGGAAGACCCTCAAAAAGGTGGATTGACACAGTGACTGCAACAATGAGCTCAAGCATAACAATGATTGTAAGCACGGCGCAGGACCGGGCAGTGTTTCGTTCTGTTGTGCATGGGTCACTATGAGTCTGAACCGACCTCACGGCACCTAACAACAACAACAACCCTATGGGATAGGTTAGGTACAATTATTATCCCTGTTTCACAGACGGGGAAACTGAGGCATGGAGTGACCAAGTAACTTGCCCATGATTTCACAGCTAGTAAGTAATAGTGCCAACCTTTGAACCCTAACAATCTGACTCCAGAGCCTATACTTACTCAACTATACCTCCTACCAGGGTACACTATGTGTGCTCACATTATCTAAGATTTTGGAAAAACCGTTAAGGAATAATTCACCCCTCTCCAAGAAACTTGGTAACAACGGGGCTTAAACTTCTGGTATAAGGCTCAGCAAGCTAACATACGTGAGGACATCATGTGGGAACAGAAAACGAGGTCTTAAAGACTATCTGACATTGCTTTATTTAGTTCCCACCAAGTGCCCAGTATTCTTCATGCATCATCTCATTTAGTCCTCACAACAATCTATGAAGGCAGTATTATTTTTATCCATAACTTTCAGATGAGGAAATCTAGACTCAGCAAGGCTAGACTCATTGCCCCTCATCATAGAGCTAGTCAGTGACAAAACCAGAACTGGAATCCAATCCAAATTTACCCCATGTTTTCTCTACTATCTTATGCTGCAGGCATGGAACAGTGGAACAGGAATACTGCCAATTCAGAAGGCTGTGGTCCTTCTGCCCTCAGAGGACTGGCTGTCCCACCTGACAAACTCTAGAGTCACCCTGGACTATGTGTGGCTATGACCCCATGCTGTCCCTCCACCCAGCTAGAAATTAGACCACACAGATGCCTTGAGTCAGTCTTTGTTCCGAGGGAACTAGACCGAACCAGCAGATGTGAGCAGGGCCTAAGAAGCTCTGAGGATTCCTATGTAAAAAAAAAAAATACCAACATGAATGTTCAAAAATTTAGGTTTAGGGGTCACCCATATATGGTATCCCACAAAGAAGGGTTTAAAAAATGTTCTCTGATAAATGTGGAGCTGAGGAGAGCACCTAGAGATTAGAAAACCTATGAGAACAGAGCTAGATTTCAGGAAATTGACTATGATGATGTCTTAGCTACTTTCCGTATGTTTAACCTCAAAGTTTTTCAAAATTTCTTAGAAAAATGGTTATGACATAATGTTAAATTTAAAAAGCAGAACACAAAGTTACACACACACTAACATGCTGAAAAGAACTGATGGTGGTACTTTGGTTTCCACTTCTTCATATGTTTCCTGAACTGTTCAAATTTCCTGTAATATACACACATTACGTTGTTAACTGGGGTAAAAATGAAATATGCTAATTGAAAGACTTTTATTCAACACTTGAGAAGCGGGGGGAAAAAAACCCTGAAAATTTTACATACAGTGGTCTTGCAATTCCTAAATACTTAACAGGCTGTTCAAAATCACCTCAGGTATTTGTGAAAAATTCAAATTTCCAGAGCCCAAAGACCTACTCAATGAGAATTTCCCAGGTAGGGCCCAGAAATCTGGAGTTTTAACAAGCTTCCTGGGTGACTAAAATTTTTTTTTTTACCAAAATTACTTTCAATTTTCTTTTTAAGGTTCCTTGATGGCTTATTTAACACTACGACCAATTTATGCTGTACTATAAGCATGATATTTAACAGTGTGAGTAAATGACTGACTGGGGCATAGACTTGGGTGGCCTAGTGTCTCACCATTGATCTCTGCAAACTTCTGAACATCACTCAGGGTTTTCAGTTCTTGTCTTGGACATGCTGCTACACACAGTGCTACAGACTTGATCTTCCGGTTTATCAAGTCCAGATTGCATGGATCCAAAAAGAATACATACCTAAAGCATGGGAAAAAAAAATGAGATATTATTTCACAAAATATTTTCTGGTTTACCACGCATTTGACAATGTCTAAAAGCAAAGAACTTTTTCACACTCCTTCACAACAAGAAGTTCACGAATCTAATCACAGACGAATTTTTAAAAATAACTGCCCAGAAATATATTGATAACAATGGGGATGAGAGAATTACAGAAATTCCTTTTTCATGATCTGCTTTTCTAAGATTTAAATGTTCATGATGTGCATATATACTGATTTTATAATCATAAATCATCTATTTTAGTTTTCTTAAAGACATTTTTTTGGTTTTATTTTTTGGTCACATTTCATTTGCACAAGAAATATTACTTGAAGGCTCCAATATTACATTACAATATCTATATAAGTTATAATTTATATATAAATTTTAGTTTATGAATACATACAGCTGATATATATATAGATATTGGTGAATGGAGGCTAGAAGGAAATACAGCAATATATAACAATAGTCATCTCTGGGTGTAAGAATATAAATGATTTTAATTTTCTTTTACTTTTCAGAATTCTCAAACTTCTCTAAAAAAATACAAATTACTTTTCAGGTGAGATAACTACAATATCATTGTTGTTAGATGACATTGAGTCGGTTCTGACTCATAGCAACTCCATGTTTAACAGAATGAAACGCTGCAACGTCCTGCACCATCTTCACAATCTTGGCTATGTCTGAGCCCACTGTTGCAGCCGCTGTATCAATCCATCTCATCAGGGTCTTCCTCTTTTCACTGATCCTCTGCTTCACCAAGCATGGTGTCCTTCTCCAGGGACTGGTTCCTCCTGATAACATGTCCAAAGCATGTGAGACAAAGTCTCACCATCCTCGCTTGTAAGATACATTCTGGCTGTACTTCTTCCAAGACAGTCCATGGTATATTCAATATTCTTCACCAACACCATAATTCAAATGCATCAATTGTTTTCTGGTCTTTCTTAGGTATATTCAATATTCTCTGCCAACAGCATTAATTCAAATGTATCAATTCTCCTTTGGTCTTTCTTATTCATTTTCTAGTTTTCGCATGCATACGAGGTGATTGAAAATATCACGTCTTGGGTCAGGAGCACCTTAGTCCTCAAAGTGACGTCTTTAATTTTTTAATATTTAAAAAGGTCTTTTGCAGATTTGCCCAATGCAATATGTTGTTTGATTTCCTGATTCCTGCTTCCGTGGGCACTGATTTGGGTCCAAGTAAAATGAAATCCTTGACAACCTCAGTATTTTTTCCTTTTATCATGATGCTGTTTATTGGTCCAGTTGTGAGGATTTTTGTTTTCTTTATGTTGAGGTGTAATCCACACTGAAGGCTGTAGACTTTGATCTTCATCAGTAATTGCCTCAAGTATTCTTTGCTTTCCGAAAGCAAGGTTGTGTCACCTGCGTAACGCAGGTTGTTAATGAGTCATTCTCCTATCCCGAAGCACAGTTCTTCATACAGTCCAGCCACTCGGATTATCTGCTCATAATACAGACTGAATAACTACAACTAATAGCTAGAATAAACAAAAGCCAAACCTGCTGCCGTCAAGTCGATTCTGACTCATAGCAACCCTACAGGACGGAGCAGAACTGTTTATTAAAAAGGTGAATTACAGACAGATAAAATAAACCCAATATTCTAAGTTATCTCCCTCTGTATCCTGCCCATTTGTATTTTAGGAAAGAGTGGATTAATTAGTAATCACACTAAAATAGATTTTTAAAAAGTGTTACAAAGTAGAAGAAATGACAAAGATTGCAGATGATATCATTTACCCAAAGAAAAGGTAAAGGCCAACCACTCTTAACTGAGGTAAGCACTGTGTAATAACATGGATTAGGGAGGGAGAAGTGCAAGTAGGATTGTTCTCACACAGGATAAAGGTTAAAGAACCTACAACCCTGGGTTCAATTCTACTGGGTCCATGGAAAGTTTTATAATATCATGTGTCTACCAATAGCCTTTCCCGCATTGTTAAACTCCGTTTCTGGACAACGTATGGTTCAAATTTGGAGCCATTCTGGAACACCAAGGTCCTTTAGGAAGGTGTCATAAAACTTAGGAATCATCTACTACTACTGCTGTTACTGCTGCTGCTACTACTACCATTACTACTATCATCACCACCACTACCACCACTAATACTATTAGCAGTAACAATTAAAACAATAATGGTAGTCAACTTTTATTGAGCACTTACTATGTACCAGGTATTATATTAAGCCCTTTATATATATTCATTCATTTAATCCTCACAACAAACCTGCTTTGTGTGTGTCTGGGTATGTATAGGAGAGTGGAACTGGGACGGGGGGACGGGAGAGAAGCTGAGTACATAGTTCTAAGTGATGATTAGAGCCTTGAGAAATATTTGGACAAATCATCACCCTGACATTATTGGCATGAATCAGAAAAATAGAAAATAATAAATGCTGGCGAGGCTGTGGGGGAACTGGAGCTCTTATGCACTGCTGTTGGCAATGCAAAATGGTACAACCATCTTGGAAAACGATATGGTGCTTCCTTAAAAAGCAAGAAATAGAGATACCATATGATCCAGCAATCCCACTCCTAGGAATATACCCTAGAGAAATAAGATCCTTCACATGAACAGACATATGTACGCCCATGTTCATTGCAGCTCTATTTATTCACAATAGCAAAAAGATGGAAACAACCTAAGTGCCATTAATAGATGGTGTCATGGATTGAATTGTGTCCCCAAAAAATATGCATCAACTTGGTTAGGCCATGATTCCCAGTATTGTGTGGTTATTCTCCATTTTGTGATTGTAATTTTATGTTAAAGAGTATTAGGATGGGATTGTAACACTCTTGCTGATCCAGTGTAAAGGGATTCTCTCTGAGCTGTGGCCTGTACCACCTTTTAACTTATAAGAGATAAAAGGAAAGGGAAGCCAGCAGAGAGGGGGACCTCATACTACCAAGAAAGCAGTGCCAGAAGCAGAGTGTGTTCTTTGGACTCAGGGTTCCTGAACGGAGAGGCTCTGCCCAGGGGAAGATTGATGACAAGGACCTTTCTCCAGAGCCCACACAGAAAGGTTTCCCCTGGAGATGACACCTTGAATTTGGACTTGTAGCCTACTAAACTGTGAGAAAATAAATTTCTTTTTGTTGAAGCTATCCACTTCTGGTATTTCTGCTACAGCAGCACTAGATGACTAAGACAAAGGGATAAACAAACTATGGTATATACACACAATGGAATACTATGCAACAATAAACAAAAACGATGAATCTCTGAAACATTTCATGACATTGATGAATCTGAAGGGCGTTATGCTAAGGGAAATAAGCCAATCTCAAAAGGCCAAATATTGCATGAGACCACTATTATAAGAACTCATGAAAAGATTTAGACACAAAAAGAAACAATCTTTGATGGTTACGATGGAGGGGAGGTATGTGGAAAACAGAAAAGTGGTAACTATGGTGAAGGTTAAGACAGTACATAATACTGGGGAAGCCACCACGACTCGATCAAGACAAGGTCATGGAAGCTCCACAGACAAATCCAAACTCTCCAAAGGACCGAATTACTGGGCTGAGGGTTGGGGACCATGGTCCTGGGGAATATCTAGCTCAAATGGCATAACATAGTTTATAAAGAAAATGTTCTACACCCTACTTTGGATTATAGCGTCTGGGGTCTTAAAAGCTTACGAGTGGCCATCTAAGATACTCCATTGGTCTCACCTCATCTGGAGCAAGAGAGAATGAGGAAAAACAAAGACACAAAGGAAAGAAGTTCAAAGGACTAACAGACCACAATTACCACAGCCTCCACCAGACTGAGTCCAGCACAGCTAGATGGTACCCAGCTACCACCACTGACTGCTCTGATGGGCGTCATAATACAGGGTCCCGGACAGAGTGGGAGAAAAATGTAGAACAAAATTCTCACAAAAAAATTAAAAAAGAGACTGACTGGTCTGATAGAGACTGGAGAAACCCCGAGAATATGGCTCCTGGGCTCCCTTTTAATTCACTACTGAAGTCACTCCTGAGGTTCACTCTTCAGCCAAAGACTAGACAGGCTCATAAAACAAAATGAGGCTAAAAGTGCACACCAGACCAGGGGAAAGGATGAGAAGGCAGTAAGGGAGAAGAAAGCTGGTAATGGGGAACTCAAGGTCGAGAAGGGGAGAGCGTTGACATGTCGTTGGGTAGCAACCAATATCACAAAACAATATGTTTATTAATCGTTTAAGGAGAAGCTAATTTGCTTTGTAAACCCTCAACCCTCACCTAAAATACAAAAAAAAAAAAAAATTTTTTTTTTTTTTTTTTTGGCTAAATTACATGACCCAACAACAGTGGAGAAACAGATTTTTAGAAAAAGGCAGAAAGCCAGAGGCTTCCGGGGCCTCACAACTGCGCCTAGTCAGGACTGTTGATACTGCCTTTTACAGTCTACTGAGAACAGGCGCATTATGTGATTATCCTGCAGACTTCTGCCTCATCCAAGGCCCAAAGTGCCCCCAGGACATCTTTTACTTACTCTCTTTTATACCTATAACATACCCCTTGATTTACTGGGCAACAGCCTTGTAGCACTCTTCAGTCAGATCCTCCCGAGCTTGCATTCTGGTTCTCTGTCCTAAAAGTTCTCTGACCTTGGGGAGTATATTTATTCTCTGAGCCTCAGTTTCCTTATCTGTAAAACTTCCTATCACTTATTTTACAGGTTGTTGTAAGGTTATTGATTATGTATATAAAGCATCTAATACACAGTATGTACTCATATCATTATCATTAGTTTAGTCATTACCAACAATAAATTCATATGATTAAGAAAACATATTTGCTTTTCATAAATCTGATATATGATAGTAAGGCATTTAACTCAGCACTTCTGATATGGCCATAAACCAGGATTACAATACTAATATTTAACATTTGTTTGGAAAAAAATCTGTGTAGGGGGTATTCACGAATGTTAGGTCATTAGCCTCGTTAGGAACTAAGCAGGCCTCCAGACATGTGAGGAAAATATGAAGAGGAGTGCAAAAAGAATTTTACAATGACTACAACACCGTAGAATAACACTGCACATTTTTTAGCCTGTATACAAGACTTGGAAAATTCTACTTCAAGAAAATCTAAAAAATAATTTTAAATGGTATTCTTGGAGAAACACACTCACACATATACATATTCACCATTACTCTTAGAATAGTCAACTACCTCCATAGTCTAAGAACATAGTAAATTTAATTCTCTGCTCAGTTCACATACTCAAATACACACACACACACACACACACACACACACACACACACACGTTAAACGTAACTTACAGGCCCTGATTCAGATCCTGCTAACATTTACTGGGTGCCTGGGTGCTGGACACTGTCACATTCATGACCTTATCTGATCCTTAGAATTACTCTAGAGTATGTGTCATCCACAGATGAGAACACTGAGGCCCTGAAGGATTAACTCCCTGGCCCCAGAGAGCTGGGTGCCAGAGCACGGATATGAACCTAGTCCTTCTGATTCTGGGTTTCACTCTGCCCCATTCTCAAAATACTTCCTACACAGTGAACACCTGAGATAGAAGCAGCAAAGATAAAGATGGAGCAATGAGGCAAAGGAGCAGCATTAAAGCTCAAAAATAATTTTAACTGTTCTATATTAATTTTGAATATTCTATTTCCGGCATTCTGAAGTTCATCAAATCCCTGAAAACACACATATGGGTAATTACACTTTAACCAAGTGGTATTTAACCGAATCTTTACAGAGCAGGAAAAGTGATTTTATCAAACAGACACATTTATGAGTCATTGAAACTGTACTCTCTTGTCTTTTAATTTGAAAATGTCCTTAGCCAGGTAAATAAATACTTGAATTAGTTTCAGTTTTCATTTTCAAACAAAATAAACTGTGGCAATTTTAATTCTTGAAAATAAAACATAACCAACTCTCAAGTAAGAATGGCACTGGCAGGCTAGATTATAACTGAAATCATCTACAATGGGTGTTTTTCATCTGAGAGAGTGAGAGACAGGGTTTAGGGTAACAAAACATTCTGGGAGGGTTTCTTAGGGTGCTCAGCCTACCTTATCACTGCTTGCAGTCAAGGGGCTGGAGTAGGTTTTGATTATGTGCATCTCAAGAAAGCTTCTCAGGCAACTCATTAAGCACTGTAGTCCCCATAGCCCACTCCTCCAGGGTGGACAATCACTGTCATAGATAATCCATAACCCTCAATGATAAGCTAGTTTTTCATTGCTATTCTCAGTGAATCTTTTACTAGACCTATTAATAACTAAAAACAGTTTTGCTTAAGTTTCATATCCTTTAAAGGAGCTGGAATGAATAAAATACTAAAAGTGGGAGTGGAAGAAGAGACACAACAAGAGACAAAAATACTTCACAAACTAAACAGCCCAAGACACCAGCAGGCACTGGCATATACAGTATACAGCATGATCACATGATATTAAGAAGAACATATTTGCAAAGGGAATTACAAAACAGCCTAATTGAGCTTTGAGCTTAAAAGTTAGATGGGAATGGAGAAAAATGCCCAGACAAAACTATAGAGCAAACTTTACAGAGGACAGCAAGAAAGACATGTAAAATTGGATTCCAGAACAGGTGGCTTCTGGGGATAATTTGAGGGCAACAGAGAATAAAAAAAAGATCATTTTAAATAGAAATTCTTAAAATGTAATAAATTATCCCAAAAGGGCAGGAAAAGGAGCTCTATCTAAATAAATTGTTCTGTCTGCTCAGTGATCACCTGAGGAGACAGGTGCAGCAAAGGTGAAGACGGCACAATGAGGCAAAGGAGCGGCAGCACAGGGAAAGGGACAAAGCTACAAAAATGGGTGCCTTTTAAAGCTGTGCTCAGAGCATGAAGACGAAACACAAATGATCCGATGCAGAAAAAGATGCCTGAGAAGGTTTAAAACTAGTTCAAACTTCTATTTCACTTTCCGCTTCTTCACTGAGGATAAAAACAAACCAAACCCATTGCCACTGAGTCGTGCCAAAGTTGAGGTGGCAGTAGAAACAGTATAATTCTGCATGGAGGAGAAGGAGTCAGAGGAAGCTTTAAGGAGGAAAATTGGTCGCTCTCAAATTGACTCCGACTCATGGCGACCCCATATGTGTCAGAGTAGAACTATATTCCACAGGGTTTTCAATGGCTGATTTTTTGGAAGCAGATCACCGGGCCTTTCTTCTGAGGTACCTCTGGATGGGCTCAAACCTCCAACCTTCCAGTTAGCAGCTGAGCATGTTAACCATTTTCACCACCCAGGGACTCCTAAGGAGGAGAAGGAAGTGGTATCTAAGCCATTGAAAGTGAGTGGGAATTTTCCAACCAGGTGGGGAAACGAGCAATCCAGGCAGAGGACACAATGTGGAAAAGCATGGAAGCGTGGAAGACCACATTGAAGGAACTACAAATAATTTGGTAAGGTGGACTATAGGGTGCGGCATCAAAGGGCTGTGCTCTGCGGAGACGTAGGGGATAGAAGATGTGGCCATCCATCCTTAGGGTCTAGAATATGCTACAGCTCTGCTCCACTAGGCAGTGTACACTCAAATGGCCATGGCACAGTGAGGCCCTTGGTATAACTAGCCACTTAGGGAGAATACCAGGGAGGGGAAGGCTGGGGCACCAGCAGCGCTGCTCCAGAGACGAGCCTTTGCCATTAAATTGCCTCCTGCTGCCATGGCAACTCTCTGCGGCAAGGCTTTTCAGAGCAAAAGGTGGCAAGCAGATACTAGGTCTGCTGGCTGCCTCCTGCCACATTTGGCTCCTCTCCTCTCTAATCAGGACGAAGCACTGCAGCAGTAGAGCTGGAAAGCTGGCTGAAAATCTCTCCTCGGCCTTCTGCTTTAGTGACTCCTGACATGCGTTTTCCCCAGAGGGGAATAAAAATGGATTCTGATCATTTTTCCAATTATTACCTCATATCAATTCACAATTTATAGCCCCTTTCCACAGAAAGTGCTGCCATTAGTGAATCACACCAAAAGGAAAAACATGATAGCCTAGCAGGGGCTTCTGCTACTGCTAAATATAGGCTACAAAGAGCCCCCATGGACCTGTACACCACCTCTGGCTTTCCGTAGGGGTGCCGGCAAGGCAAGCCCAGTTATTCCATCAGGGTGGGACTCAACTTGCCTCACAAAGGGCTGTTATACAGAGGACAGAGCCATGGGCCAGCATACCGAAGTCAGTACAATCCAAACCAAACCAACCCAACTAACCGAAATACCTCATTAACTAAAACTTCGCTGGTCCTCAAATTCCTGGAGGGAGCCCCTGTGGTGTAAATGCACTCAGCTGCTAACTGAAAGGTTGGTGTTCGTAGCCACCCAGAAGCACGGATCTACTCTGACATACATGGGGTTGTCATGAGTCAGAATCGACTCGATGGCAACTGGTTTTGACTTCCTAGAAAAAAACTACAGGAAGAGAAAAATAAAAGTTGATCGCAGTAGTCTGTCTCCAAAATTGTAACTCTAGACAGTTGCTGAGGGACTGGTACGATGCTCACAATGCCCCCGATACTGCATGAATGTGGACTAGAGAACAGAAGGAAAGCAGGGCTGTGCTAAGTTATGGGAAGCCTGACCCATGAGGTGGATGACAGTGATATACTACTCCACTACCACACCTCCCCCCGGCCCAATACTAATGAGGCAGTGGCAAAAATCTCCAGAGAAAGAGGTACCACTTGTCAAAGACATACCTAAGCCCACATCTCTTCAACTCCCAAAGAGGCAACTGGGCTCTAAAGAGCACGGCAGCCTCCTATTCTAGCACTTCTGCAGCCCTAGAATTACACTCAAGTGACAAGAGAAACTTTCAGAGTCCTTTCAGGTAAATTCATAGCACTGAGAGCTGAAACAACTTAAAATTATGGAGGAATCCCAGGGATCAGATTAAGAGAGCAATACTCCAGAGAATCCGTCAACCAACAGTAACATCCATAAGGAGACATTCTCTCTGACCTCACCTCCCACTGGTCTCTTTCTGTTCCTCAAATAACCCAGCACAGCTTCTCCTCAGGGCCTGTGCATTGTCTACCTGCTTAACATGCTGCTTCTCCAGACAGCAACAGGGCTAGCGTCCTCACTTTCTACAAATATTCACTCAAACGTTACCTTCTCAATGAAGCCTTCTCTGGCCACCGTACCTAAAATGCTCACTTACTACTCTGATTCATCTTTATTTACTATTTCCTGCCCCCCTCCACTTTTTTCCTCCTCAGTACTTACACTCACTAATAGACTATGTATTTTATCATTTCTCTGTTTCTTATCTGTCTCCACCAAGAGAATGCTCCCTGAGGGCAGAGAGGTTTGACTGCTGAATCTATCACTATATTCTCAATGCCTAAAATAGTACCTGGAACAAGGAAGAAATGGCACAATTATTTGTTGAATTAATATATGAATAGAAACTGAGTATGATTTTACCAAGTAAAACGGGGCTGGAGGGGAAGGAGGGAGGATGATATTTCTGGTAGAAGGAAATACTTTCATTTATTCAACAGAAAATTATTGAACAACTACTTTGTCAGGCATAGGGCTAAATAATCACTAGAGATACCAGTAATAAATAAGACCAACACAAACAAGCGTCCCTCTTCCCAGCCCAGAAGGTGGGGAAGCAATTACAACACAGTGTGTAAGTGCTACATACAGCAGGGAAAAGAGGGTATCAGAGGATGCACCAAGTGGGCCCCATAAATGGAGTTGGGGTAGGTGCCCAGAGAAGGTGATATCTAATGCCAGGACCTAAAGAATGATTAAGATTTAACCAGGTGTGGGGAAAATGGGTGGGAGTGGGGAGGGAACAGGGCATAAAGATGAAAGAGAATATGGCACAGTTGAGAAAATGAAAAAGGTTGGGATGGCTGAGGTGGACTGTGATAAAAGATACATGGCTAGATATGCAGCCAGGGGCTAGATCATGTAGGGCCTTATAAGTGATATTAAAGATGTCCCCATCCTAAAGCCACTGGGAAGCTATTGAAAGATTTCAGATGAGTGGCTGCAATGTGGAGAATGAATCAGAGGGGAGCAAGAGGCAAAGTAAGGAGACTGGTCAGTAAGGAGGCTGATCAGGTGGCTACAGAATCTCTAACAAGAAACGATGACTTAGAGTGTGAATGAGAATGAAAAGGCACAGACTTTGAAAGCATTTAGGTACATTTAAGGATGTGCCTAAACTGATGACTGATTAGATATGGAAGGAAAGGAAAAAAGTCAAGGATGATGCTTAGCGTTCTGATTCACACTGGGGTGGCTAGGGCTTACAATCATGTTCCATTCAATATGGCAGGGGAATGAGAAGGAGGAACAGAGTATGAGAGATAAAGGTTACGCTCATACTTCTGACACGCTGAGTGTAAGGTGCCTTTGTTGTGTCCAAGTGGACCCAGACAATTGGCTGTAGAGTTCTGGCAGGGAAATCTGGACAAGCAGAGATTTTGAATTATCAGCATATAAATGGTAAACCCACCTCTGGGAGGGATGAGATTACCAAACTGAGTGTGTAAAACTGAGATTCTTAACCTGCATGAGATCTGTGACTCTCCTGAAATTATAAGCAAAACTTGGTGTGCAAATTCATGTGTATTTTTCCAGAGAGACTTCATACTTCATAGTTTTGAACAGACTGTCAAAAGCCCCAAAGAGATTAAAACTAAGAGCAAATTAAGAAGGAAAAAAAAGCTAAAAGAGACACTAACATCGCAAAAACACAGACATGGAACCAGAAAAACATGTAAGAAAAAAAAATTTCTTCTATATAGCTACAGTGTCTGTCTCCTCCTCATACATGTAGTACAGAAAACCAAAAAACCAAACCCGTTGCCTTCAAGTCAATTCTGACTCATAGCGACCCTATAAGACAGAGTAGCACAGCCCCATACAGTTTTCAAGGAGCGCCTGGTAGACGTGAATTGCCGAACTTTTGGTAAACAACCGTAGCTCTTAACCATTATGCCAACAGCATTTCCACACTGTGCCAAAGAGAATATATATTTTTATCATATGTATTCCTCTAAAATACCCTAGGAAGTACGTACTACTATTATCCTCATTTTACAAATGAAGGTTTTCAGGCCAAACATATTATTGTTGTTATTTTCTTCGGTGTAAACCACCCTTTTGTTATGTTTACTAGATCAACCCTCATACATATATCCCCAAATACATTAAAATATTGTATCCATCATACAATAGCTACAAATATTGTTCCCATTGTATATTGCTTTTATCATTATATCCGAGAATCAAATTTCTTGATAATCAAACATGCGTGCCTTGGCATGTTTCTTAATTTCTTTATTTCTTCAACAACCTATAAATTATCTCTTCTTCGTAACAAAGATAAGAATAATATTCCACTGATAAATATTTAACTCCTCTGGAATTTCTTTGGCATGGCACCAGATTAAGACAAACCTAAATGTGTTTTTCTTCATATTATCGCTGAACCCAAAGGCTTTTGTTAAACACTGATTGCTTTCACAATTTGTATTTTACTTGGTTTCTTGTTACTAAACCACTATCAGTTTATTCCTATAGTGTTCCCTTTACTATTTTTAACCTATATTAATGTAGTCTTGTTAATGTATTTTGGAATGGGTTTTGGTCTTAGAAGGGCAAAACTCCTTTTGTTCTGCTCTAAGCTACACAATCATTAGTTAGACAATGACAACCACAGATACACAATCTTTTCTCTGACCTCTCCTGCCCACAAGTTTTGTTTGGCCAACATTTAAAAATCAGAGGATTGATAGATCACATGTGCCCCCCCCCCTCCAAACCTTCCCCCCACACAGATTTCTGGCTTTTCTTGAAAATTTAACATTACCAGGCCCATCACCCCACAAGTGATAAATCAGCTACAACAGAGTGGCAGCTATCTTCTTTATGTGGGGCAATACACATATAAAGTTCAAAGTGTCCAATACTCCCTGTTGTTTTAGGCCTGCTAGCACACTTAAGTGATTTATAGTATCTGCCTAGAGGCTTTTCAACTTGCAACCCCTGGTGAAACCCACTGAATTTCCCTTTTGCCTTCAAAGCCAGAAAGTTCACAGCTAATTTGGTGTCCAACTTCAGTAACTACAACTAAGCCTAGTTTCTAGTCTAATCTCCTCTCCACTTCCACTGTGTGGCTCCTGATCTTTCATTCTTATTTAATTGCTTTACAATACATGCATCTAATGCTAGTCCTCTCAAAGTATTTTAATTTTTTAAAACATCTTTCCCATGAAATTCTTGCCTGCTTCTTTATTCTGTGGTTTATACTATCAATCAAGTTCAACTCGCCACCCTATTGGGATCTTAACCAGTACTGTATTAAATCTATAAATTAACTTTGTTAGTATTGCCATCTTTATTACATTAAGATTGCTCAACCAGGAGTAGATTATACTTCCCTTGTTTTCTATTCTTTCTATTAAAGCATTATAATTCTCTGTATTTGGTCTTATATCTCTTGTTAGATTTTATTTTTTAATAAGACAAGTATAATCTTTTTCATTGTATTTTCTGTCTACGGAATAAAATAAATTACTGATTAATTTTAGTTAGGCATACCAAAACCCAAAAACCCACTGCCATCGAGTCAGTTCTGACTCATAGCGACCCTACAGGACAGAGTAGAACTGCCCCATAGAGTTTCCAAGGAGCACCTGGCAGATCTGAACTGCCAACCTCTTGGTTAGCAGCCATAGCACTTAACCACTATGCCACCAGGGTTTCCTTAGTTAGGCATATATTCTATAAACTATGATTTGAGAGCCTCATTATTGAATCCCCTAAAAATTCCAGGTTAAAGCCCCTTGCCTTAGCAAATAACATTCTTTTTCTAGTGACCTATACATATTCCATTTACTTGTTATATAATTTGTTACTAGTTATTTAAAACAACACTATGAAAAAGGTAGCATTGTTATTTTGTTTAATTTTAGGTAGAATGTATTTCTCAGCAATGTTAATACTTACCATTATTAGAAATTCATCAGCTTACATTCATGCCCTCAGACTTAAAATAAAATTTTCTGTTTTCAAAATGTAGCCCTGGTGGTGCAGTGCTTAAAAGCTTGGCTGCTAACCAAAAGGTCAGCAGTTCCAATCCACCAAGCACTCCTCTGAAACCCTATAAGGCAGTTCTACCCTGTCTTACAGAGTCACTGTGAGTTGGAATAGACTCGATGACAACAAGCTGTTTTTGTTTGTTTTTTTTTTGGGGGGGGGGTCTTTGTTAAAGAACTGCCAAGGTAATTCAACGAGGATAGTTTTTTCAATAAATGCTACTGGAATAGCTTTTCTTGGGGGGTGGGGGGATGAATCTTGACCTTTCTTCACACCATCTGCTAAAATTAAATCAAAATGGATCATAGATGTAAACGTAAGTGCTAAATGAAAAAATTCTAGAAGAAAACATAAAAATCTTTGTGGCACTGAGTTGGGCAATAATTTCTTAGACAGAATAGAAAAGGCATAAAGCATGACAGAAAAAAGTATATAAATTAGACTCAATGAAACCTGCTCATTTAAAGATACTATTAAGAAAATGAAAAGGTAAAAACACAAATTAAGAGAAAATATTTGCAAAACATATAACTTACAAAGGTCTTGTATCCAGAATAAATAAAAAATTCTTATCACTCAATAAGACAAATCAATTTTTTTTATGTGCATGAGATTTAAATAAATACTTCACAAAAGGAGATATACGGACGGTCAAGAAGTACTTGAAAAGGTGTTCAACATCATTGGTCGTGAGAAGTATGCAAATTAAAATCACTAAGACATACCACTACATACCCAATAGCCTGCCTGCCAAGCCTGTTGCCATCGAGTCGATTCCGACTCATAGCAACCCTATAGGACAGAGTAGAACTGCCCCATAGAGTTTCCAAGGAGCGTCTGGTGGATTTGAACTCCTGACCTTTTGATTAGCAGCCGTAGCACTTAACCACTACGCCACCAGGGTTTCCACATACCCACTAAAAAAAAAATTATTATTTTTTTTTAGAACAGCTAAAATTAAAGGCTTATAACACCAAATATTAGTGAGGGTATGGGGCAACTAAAACCTTCCTACTTTGCTGGATGAATATAACATTCTTATGCTATATGAAAAAAGCTATTGAGTCGATTCCGACTCATAGCAACCCTATAGGACAGAGTACAACTGCCTAATCGGGTTTTCAAGGAGTAGATGGTGGATTCGAACCAAAAGTTTAGCAGCCAAGCTCTTAACCACTGTGCCACCAGGGTTCCATACTTCCATGTATATGAAATTCTAGAAACAGCAAAACTACAGTGATAGAAAGCAGATCAATGGTTGCCTGGGGATGAGAATGGGGGCAGAGATTGAATACAAAGGAGCACAAGCTAATTTGGGGGGTAATAGAAGTGTGGATTATAATAAAGTATGCATGATTCTTATACAGATTTACCAAAATTAAACTGCATCAAAATGGGTGAGTTTTATTATGTGTAAATTCCCTCAATAAAACTATAAAAAAATTTCTTTAATTTCATCTTGAAAATGCACTTTACGAAATCCAACTTAATCTAAAGAATTTCTCTCAATGTGTAGTAAAGAATTTAACCTTACCCAAAAAGAGATCTGGCCTTTGCCCTTAGATACTGGGAGGTAATCTCTAAGCCTAACAGGAGTATCTTTGTTTATCTGGGGGCCTTGGTCATGCTGATTTAGGGTGATGGAGGGCCACAACAGATTATATTTAAGTTTGGGGCTGACCACACCAGAAAGACCAACAATGTAATATAGGATAGGGGCTTTGGGTTATTTGGTATCTGCTGGGACCTGAAGGGGTAAAAGACTGGAGACAGGGACAAGCTACATGGACAATCAATCATGCCTACATAAGGGAACCCCAATAAAAACTCTGAACACCAAGGCTCGAGGCTTGGATGAGCTTCCTTGGTTGGCAACGCTCCATGCATGTTGTCACACATGGATGCAAGAAAAGTAAGATGTCCTGACTCCATGAGGAAGGAACAATAAAAGTTCCATATTTGTTGCTTCCCCAGACTCCACCCTATGTGCTTCTTGCCTTTGCTGTTTTTAATCTGTAACATTTCCCTGTAATAAACTGTAATCGTGAGTATAAATAATAGCTTTCAGTTGAGCTCTGTGAGTCTTTCTAGCATATTAAGGGAACTAAGGATGGCCTTAGAAATTCAAGCAGGGTTTAGAAGAGGGCATGGAACAAAGGATATTATTGCCAATGTCAGACAGATCTTGGCTGAAAACAGAGAACACCAGAAAAATGTTTACCCGTGTTTTATTCACTATGCAAAGGCATTTGACTGTGTGGGTCATAACAAATTAAGGATAACATTGCGAAGAATGGGAATTCCAGAACACTTAATTGTGCTCAAGAGGAACCTGTACATAGTCCAAGAGGCAGTCATTTGAACAGGACAAGCAGATGCTGCATGGTTTAAAGTCAGGAAAGGTGTGCATCGGGGTTGCTTCCTTTCACTTTACTTATTCAATCTGTATGTTGAGCAAATAAACTGAGAGGCTGGACTATACAAAGAACAAAGTGGCATCTGATTTGGAGGAAGACTCATTAACAACAAGCATTATGCAGATGACACAACCTTCCTTGCTGAAAGTGAAGAGTACTTGAAGCACTTACTGATGAAGATCAAAGACCACAGCCTTCAACATAAAGAAAACAAAAATCCTTACAACTGTGCCAATAGGCAACATCAGGATAAATGGAGAAAAGATTGAAGTTGTCAAGGATTTCATTTTACTTGAAACCACAATCAACACCCATGGAAGCAGCAGTCAAGAAATCAAATGACTCATTGAGCATTGGACAAATATGCTGCAAAAGATCTCTTTAAAGTGTTAAAAAGCAAAGTCACTTTAAGGACTAAGGTGCACCTGACCGGAGTCATGGTATTTTCAATCGCCTCATATGCCCGTGAAAGGTGGACAATGAATCAGGAAGACTGAAGAAGAACTGGTGCCTCTGAACTATGGTGTGGGTGAAGAATACTGAATATACCATGGACTGCCAAAAGAAGCAGCAAATCTGTCTCAGAAGAAGTACACCCAGAATGCTCCTTAGAAGCGAGGATGGCGAGACTTTAACTCACATATTTTGGACATGTTATCAAGAGGGACCAGTCCCCGGAGAAGGAGATCATGCTTGGTACAGTAGAGAGTCAGTGAAAAAGAGGAAGGTCCTCAATGAGATGAATTGACATGGTGGCTGCAACAACGGGCTCAAACATAACAACGATTTCAAGGCTGCCACAGGACCAGGTAGTGCTTTGTTCTGTTGTACATAGGGTCCTTATGAGTTGAAACCGACTTGACAGCACCTAACAACAACAAGGGTAGCCTTGGGCACCGCTAGCCTTGCGACTGGTGTGAGAAGTAAGAGTGGTCTTGAGGAGTCCCAAACTTGAAACTAGTGCCAGAAGTGAGGATGGTCTTGTGTGGACTCTGTGTCCTCCAACTTCTCAGTTACCCTCAACTCTTATAACCAGATAAATATAAATAGGTAGCAAACTGATGACTATAAAGTTCACAGTTGAAGTGGTTAAGAATTAACTAAAATATACTTAGAAGGTCATATCTACATGTTTGTGTATAATGACAAAAGCTTTTTTTTTTAATCTTTACAGCTCAGGTTAACCTGGAATCAATTCAAATAGTGTGACTATGGATTGAACATGTACATCAGCTGTTTAACTGCACATATACACAGCCAAATGACATGGAAGGAAACTAATCGTGTCCCTGCCTTGGTACATACATGTCATCTCCTTCTGTTAAGTGGCTTTTCACTTCCCTATTTGAAATCTACAAAACAACACTGTGACTTTCAACACCTGCATTTCCTAAGGTAATGCAGTTAGATTTCTTCTTTCAGATTGCTGGCATATTATCTATAGCAAGTATTATCCTAGAGATAGAATTACACTAGCAACACTAGTTGTTACCTTTGTAAAGAGGTAAAACATTCAGACCAAGGAATGGCTGTAGTCATGAAATATGACAAAAAAAAAAAAAAAGACACTTTCCAAAGATGCCTCCATAAATTTTGCCTTCTAAAAACTCAGCTTTTTTTTTTTTAACAACTTCTACACTTTTTTACATTTTTACTAATTCTAAAACTTTTCCTGAGAGAGAAATTAAGGTTTTTTTTTTTCTAAACAGTATAAATAATACTGTTTAAACATCATAAATGTTGTTTCTGAACGCTTGTGGGAAAATAAGTCTACAAATGCAAATTCAAGTGAAGTACCTATCTAGCAAGGAGCACTGGTTATACAGTGGCTAAACGCTCAGTTGCTAACAAAAAGGTTGGTGGTTCGAACCCACTACCCGCCCCTCAGGAGAAAGATGTGGCAGTCTGCTTCAGTAAAGATTATAGCCTTAGAAACCGTATGGCACAGCTCTACTCAGTCCTATAGGGTCTCTATGAGTTGGAATTGACTCGATGGCAATGGGTTGGGGTTATCTCTCTAGCCTGTTCTTTTTTCAGTTGATCTAAAGTAGAAGAGATGGTATGTTAATGTTGCAATCAAAGAGTGTTTGACAGGAGGCAGAGAGGAAAGTTCCTTCCCTCAAAATGAAGCCAAAATCACCAAAGGCTTAGAGCATCTCATTTGTTCACACATATCCCTAAGTGGAGGAACAAGCCGGGGATCAATTGGGCTGTCCTGAAGAACGTAAGTGAGTGGAACATTCTAAGAAATGGATGAACTGGCACACTAGATAAAGGTTCCACCTTTCCTTTGCTAAACTCAAGAATATAATCTCCAGTGACTAACCCCAAGAATATGGCCAGGAAACATACTTCATGAATGAATAAAATGGGTGAATGGATGGATAAATGGATAAACGAATGAATGAACTTAACCAGTTCTCTATTTTTGGCCATTTAGGCTGTTTCCTATTTTATTATTCCTAATAGAGGTGTCTAGCACATATTAGATTTTCGATAAATGTTTGCTGAGCGCTAAATAAAATTATAAACAGAATCTTTCCCAAATACATTCCCTAAAATATCATTCAGCAATCATTCAGTAAACAGCAGTTTGTTTAAGTCACGGGATGGAAGAGAAATTTAGCTCTATCACATATACAGGAAGAACTGTACTTAGTTGATAAAAGCACCCTCAGAAGCAAATATTTTAGCAAATTTCATCTGTATTTTCCTAGTTTCTTCTTTTTCAAACAGGGACAGGTATGCTGTCAACAAGATTTCGTAACTCTTTAGTATAGACATTTTCTATTTAAAGAAAAATGTTCTTCCTAAAATAGTTATATAGCATGCTGTGGGCCCAGAAAGCTTTGCAATCTTCTCATGAGTAGTTTAAAGAACGAACACGTTCTTTATATGGGTACAATGTCACTACCTACCACCCTAAATGAGCCTTTACATAAACTAAGAAGCTCATCAGAAATCATGGGGTAGACTGAAACAGAAATACTAATCCCACAAAGCTCTGAGCTTTCGAGAAGGTGACCAGTGGCCACTAAAGTCCTACTCTGTATCCACAAAGAGATTATAAAAGTATAGAGTTTCTTTAAAATGAAACTACTGCCTATTAAAATGATGAATTACCTTACTAAAAACTACCATTGCCAGTTTGAGGCTACATGTTTTTTCAGTAAATATTTAAAACACAGAAATTACAAAGTATCCAAATACAAAATGAGAACACTGTTTATGGTTATACTTCATGTTCTTTATCTGACAGAGAAGTAAAATAGACAAGATTTTCTTCATATGATTCAAAGCCTTTGCAGACAGACTGCAAAGGTGCTTTGGTTCCTTCCTAAGTTTCTTTAGTTATAACTTTATATAACCTGTCCCTTCTTTTTTCAATGTTCTCCTAAAAATTCTCTTATCTTTAAATGCTGGGAAGGAGAGGCCTCAATGGTAGAAAACTGGAATCCCTGGACAGCTTGCCAGCAACAGTGTAGTATAAAATGCAAAGAGCGCCAGACTGGACGTGGAGAGCAGGGTGCTAATCCTGATGTGACTTGTCTTCATCAAGTCACTCATGTTTCCAAGACCCAGGTCTCTCCACCCGTAGAATGAAGGGGCTGGATGGTCTAAGGTCACTTCTAAGTTGTGGAATTCTGGGGAATGAGAATGGTTAAGAGAAAAGGAGTAAAATTTACATTTTTACTCTTTTTCACTAGATACCCTGCCAAAGGTGATGAAGGACATTGAAAAATGCTCCCTACAGATTTTACCCAAGCATGTCATCACCCTCCTCAGACCTCTACTTCCTTTACATCCTGCTAACATGGATGATCTAAAATCTGAGAGGCATTTTAGGGCCATGAAGCCTTTTATCAAAGACTGGGGCTTTTGGTGGCTTCCTTGGAGGAAAGACAAAAAGAAAGAAGAAAGATTTGCGCAAAAAATGTATCTTTAGATCTTCAGTGGAAGAAATTGATATTGGTAAGTGAGATACACTAGGAAAATTTCTTAGTGTAACAAGGGAAGTAGACACTAAGCTCTGTGTTAGGATTGTTTATAAAATGGAGAACAGAGTTCTAATAATAGTATGCTTTTTGCTTATACCAACAAGATTAAAAGCAGTCCCCTACTTCCCCTCACCTGGCTTTACAATGACTTCTGCATACCAAGAGCCCTGGCGGTGAAGTGGTTAAGAGCTCAGCTGTTAACCAAGAGGTTGGCAGTTCGAATCCACCAGCTGCTCCCTGGAAACCCTATAGGGCAGTTCTACTCCGTCCTTTAGGGTCACTAGGAGTTGGAATCGACTGAACAGCAGTGGAGTTTTTGGTTTATGTAAACCAAGAGCCACTGCCTCCATGCCATATCCTCTCCCATTCCAGGCACTCAGGACATGCCAAGGTCTGTGGCAGAAGTACAACACTGCCACTGCCTGCCTCCCACTTCTCTCCCCAGGGGCCAAAAGAGCTAGGCACTTTGTCCCAGCATAGTCCCTATACCCACTAATGTGAGTATCTCAAACCTAGGGACATTCCTGCTCTATCTGGATTGATATCAAAGATATGATGCTTCCTTTCTGGGGATGATTACTATAATAATTTTCTGTCTAAAAATTGAAGGCTAGCTTAAAAATTGTAGGCAACCTAGAATATGGCAGAAAAGATAAGTTTTTGGAATTGGCAATTGGAGTTCAAATACACAGGCAGTTCCTGATTTATAACGGGGTTCCATTCCGACGACGACGCCATAAATTGGTTCTGACATACGTAGAATATCTTTTTTTTTTTTTTTAGTTTTCATTATTATCGCCTTTTTATAAAGCCGATCTTTATTTGTAGGTGAGTAACCATCTGTGAATGATAACATCAGCAAATTACAGGCTGCAATATTGTATGTAGTACATATTATTAAAGTTAAAAAAAAAAAAGTTAAGGTATATTTAAAAAAAAAAAAAGAGAGACATTTGTGAGTGCAGTTCGTGGTAACTCAAATACGTCCTAAGTCAGGGACTATCTGTAATTGCTACTCCCAATACCTCATACACACACCAAAAAAAGAACGGCTGTAAGCTATACCCATGTTCTATAGTATCATCACCACCACAGCTCAGCTATGGGTTAAACAAGTCATTCTCCTTTCCAGGCCTTAGCTGGCACTTAAAAATATTGGATAGGATGCTTTCAGGGAATTGCATACTAGGTAATCGTAAAGATCCCTTTCATCTCCGGTACTTGGTTGTTGTTAAGACAGATGAGCTTTTCTGAGCTAACCCAGCAACAGAGCCTTATTTAAAGCATTTTGTATGCAGAAAAGTTTTATACTTCTTATGCAACCACTTAAAAAATCAACTTTGAGAACATAATCCATTTGAAGTTGAGGCCTTTCCTGTACCTCATATAATACTGTCTGCCATTTCCCTATACATCCTTGTTACTGCAGTAAATACATTACCCAGTCAAAAATATTACTTGGAGAAAATGAACACACTATGATTAGAATGACAAGAAAATAAAATACTGCCTTTTCTTTATTACTAATAGAATTATTATACTCACCCTGGCATCTTAAACATTCTGGTTAAAACAGGCCACAGGTGTTCTCACACCCATTTCTCTACTGATTTTTTCCCCTTTCCTATTTTATGGCAATTCAGAAAGCACTTACTAAACAATTCTTTGGATGCTCAAATCTGGGAGCTATAGAAAAGATGATGCTCCAGGGATAAACAGGTGGGCAGTATAGCCAACAGACTCTTAGAAGCCCCAATTATTCCCACTTCCTGGTATTTATTCCCTTGTGTAATTCCCTTATCTTGAGTTTGGGTGAGACTTATGATTTGCTTCTAACCAGGAGAATATGGCAAAGATGACAAGATGCCACTTTTGTGATTACATTACAAAAAGACTGTAATATCCCCCTTGCTAGCTGATACTCTGTATTGACACTCTCCCTCGCTGGCTTTGATGAAGTAAGCAGCCAGATGGAGAGGCCATGTATGAAGATCTGAGGATGGCCTCCAGCCAAAAGCCAGCAAGGAACTAAGGCCCCCAGTCCAACAACCCTCAAGGAACTGAATGCTGCCAACAGCCATGTCAGCTTGGAAGGGGATCCCAGACCTCGCCAACACCTCAACTGCAGTGTGTGAGAGCCCTGAGGCAGAACATCCAAGTAAATGACACCAGATACCTATCTCACAGAAACTGGGAGATATATACGTGACTTGCTTTAAGCTGGAGCTCTGGTGGCATAGTGGTTAAGAGCTATGGCTGCTAACCAAAAGGCTGGCAGTTCTAATCCACCAGCTGCTCCTTGGAAACCCTAAGGGGCAGTTTTACTCTGTCCTACCAGGTGCTCCTTGGAAACTCTACGGGGCAGTTCTACTCTGTCCTATAGGGTTGCTATGAGTCGGAATCGACTAGACGGCACTGGGTGGGTTACAGGGAGACTGTTAGTAGGAATTGACTCAACAGCAATAGGTTTGATTTGGTTTTGCTTTAAGCCACTAAATCTATGCTAATATTGTTTCCAGAGCTATGGCTGCTAACCAAAAGTTTGGCTGTTCAAATCTACCAGCCTTTCCTTGGAAACCCTATAGGCAGTTCTATTCTGTTCTATAGGGTCAGTATCAGTCAAAATCAACTTGATGGCACCTAACAAAAACAACAATAATGCCTGTGGTTATAATCACATTTGAGAATGTGTTGTCTTTGTTAAGTTAATGAGATAGTATTAGTGTAGGGTATGTGTTGAGTTAATCTCTTTTGAGATATAAAAGAGATTAAACTAGCCAGCAGAAGAGAGATGGGTAAGATAGATGCCAAGACACATGGAGATCGCCGAGGAACCAGGAAGCAGAAGCTGAAGAGACAAGGACCTTCTTTCAGAGCTGACAGAGAAAGCCTTCTCCTAGAGCTGGCACCCTGTATTAAGACTTTTAGCCTCCTAAACTGTAAGACAATAAATTTATGTTTCTTAAAGCCGTCCATTTGTGGTATTTCTGTCATAGCAGCACTAGATAACTAAGACAATGGTATTCTCTTATTGTCTTAGTCATCTATCACTGCTATAACAGAAATACCACAAGTGGATGGCTTTAACAAAGAGAAATTTATGCTCTCACAGTCTAGGAGGCTAGAAGTCCAAATTCAGGGCACCAGCTCCACAGGAGAGGGTTTTCTCTCTCTGTTGGCTCTGGCGGAAGGTCCTTGTCATCACTCTTCCCTTTGTCTAAGAGCTGCTCCGCACAGGAACCTCAGGTCCAAAAGATGTGCTCTGCTCCTGGCGTTGCTTTCTTGGTGGTTAGCAACTAATAATTAATACAGGCACAAGAGAAATATATACAATATAATTAGAATACAATTTCAAGGCAACAGAGTAACACGTACGAGATACAAAAGTTCAGGTAATGAACGTAAAGGAAGCTCATGATTTAGTTTTGCAACATTGCTTATAAAGACGTTAGTTACGAGAACCATCTTAAATCAAGAATTGGGACTGGAAGAGAGGTAGAAGGAAGCGCAGAGAGGTAGAATCAACTGAATATCATGGACAATAATAACACAACACTGAGGAACAGTCAGAGAACACTGAATAGGTACAGTGGGACCAGTTCATGGGAGGCCTGGCATAGCAGCGGCAGAGCAGGTTTATCTTTGATACTGTAGGCAACACTAAAGGAAAGGCTTTTGAGCAGGGAAATGACAAAATAAAAGCTGTGTTTTAAAGAACCTAATCCTATCCCAGTATAAAGGATGAAGCAGATTAGACATAAGACGACCAAGAATAGATATGCTGGCACAACAATCTTCATGAGAGGCTAACAAACATGTGGGGGAGGGGGGAGAGGGGTAGGTTTGCACTCAGTAATAATCAAAGACATGCAAATTAGAACTATAAAACATCATTTTTTCGGGGGGGGTCCATCAAGTTAGCAAAGAATAAAAACTAGTAATACGCCGTTGGTGGGAATGTAAATGGAAAAGCTTTTATGGAAAGCCATTTAACAATATGCATTGTTGCTGCTGGTGGTACGTGTGCCGTCAAGTCAATTCCAACTTATATAGGACATAGCAACAATATAGGATAGAGTAGAGCTGCCCCATAGGGTTTCCTAGGCTGTAATCTTCACAGAAGCAGATCATCAGGTCTTATCTCCCTCGGAGTGTCTGGTGGGTGTTCTTGAACTTCTGACCTTTTGGTTAGCAGCTGAGTGCTTAACAATTATGTCAACAGAGCTCCTTTAATATGCGTTAACAACCTTAAAATATTTAGATCCTCAGACTCAGTAATTCACTTCTTAGAACATACTCTAAAGAAACAAATGTATTTACCTATTCAATAAATATTTATGAATGCCTGGAGCCCTGGTGGTGCAGTGGTTAAGAGCTACAGCTTCTAAAAAAAGGTCAGCCATTTGAATCCACCAGTCACTTCTCGGAAACCCTATGAGACAGTTCTACTGTGTCCTATAGGGTCACTATGAGTCGGAATCAACTTGATGGCAAAGGTTTTTAATCACAGTCTAGCCACTGCGTGAGGTACTGAGGATACAGCAATTAACACAACAGAGCTCACCTTTTCTCTCATGAAGATTAGAGACACATATTTAACAGATAATCACAAAGCAAATGTATAATTATACATATTACGGGGCACAATGAGAGAGTATGTTAAAATGTCTGATTTAAAGCATGAGATCAAAGATCTCTCTGAAGAGTGGCATTTATACTGAGATCTAGAAGATGAGAAGATATAGCCTCGTGAAGGATGAAAGGAATTCTGTCTAATAGAGATAACAATATTCAAAAGGGCAAGAAAGAGTTAGTTGTATTCAAATTTTAAAGGACTCATTTGTTGACTTGTTCAACAAATATGTGTGGAGGTCCTAGTAAGTACCAGATGCTATACTAGGTGCTGGGGATAAGGGCTGGGAAAAGGCAATCAAGATCGGGCAGAGGAAACAGCATATAAAATAGGTAAAGAAATATCCTGAAGCTATGGAAGGGCCTGGAGTTCATAATGAAGCCAAAGATGTATGAGGAACTATGTGTAAAAGGTAGAAACCAAAGCATCTGGCAGAAACAGGGGTAAAAATATAGGAAACAAAAACGAAGACTCCAGTCTTCCTGTCTCCTTCCAACTCTGAATATTATAGACTTACCTGAGTAAAGTATGTTCAACAAATTTACCATTTATGGACAGAAATACTTAAATAGGTTAGAAGTTAAAAAGGTCTTAATGCACAAAGATGAAGCAGAGATCAAAAATAAATTTGAACACAGATACACGTGCTAAGGAACAGCTATACTTACGAAACTGTTTTCCCTTATGTTATACATAAACGGTTCCAACTATGTTAAATATAACACATATCAGAAAAAAGTGATTACTTTTATAAGTAGGCTCTCTTTGCAAGAGGCCAAAATGTCAAGAGAATAATCCAAGGATTTGGAATCTGCTTCACTGAAATTAAAAATTGACCAAATGAAGGACCATAAGATTAAGTATGAAGAGTGGTATTTACATAAAACTTACATAAGAATATGCCTGGAGTCATCAGCAAGTTATGAAGGAAGCCACAAAAATGATTACCACCTCATGTGAGCAGTGGACCTGAGAAAGTGGAGGCCTGTTCCTCTTATTCCTCTTATCTCCTCAATTATCTACATGGTAATATTTATGTTTGGTACATGTCAAAGCATTAAAGAGTTCAACAATGTTTGACAGCACGGATACTAAAAAGAAAAAAGTGGAACTCTGTACTATTTTTAAAACTTCTGTATCAATCTAAAATTATCTCAGCACAAAAACAAAAAGATATGGATATACCTAATGAAGGATTTAAAAACATTTTAAGATAACTGAATTTATTACTACAGTAACAACAGCTACTACTCTGTTACTACTGCTGCTGCTGCTACTCACAAGGGGTTTCTTGGTACTGAAATGTAGAAATGGACAATGCGACAATTTTTCTTAAGTCAAAACAGAGTAGTAGAAAAATTAAAAGGCTAGGTGTCAGGTGACATAACCTGAATCTCAAGGCTGGCATTCAGTCACTGTATCACCTTAAGTAAATAATCTTTCTGGGTCCCAGTTTTTTGTAAAATGGAATTAATAGTACTTATTTATTCTTTCTAGCTAAAAGGGTTATTAGGAAAGTAAATAAAAGTAGTAGTAAAAGTCTTTCCAAATTAAAAAAAAAAAAAGACATGGCTAGTACTGCTCCAAGAAAGACCATAGGCCTAAAATTTGAGTTAATTTCATGAGACAATCATAAAGAAGAGTACATGAAACCAGCCTCCATATTATTGTCTCAGATTCTGATTTTCACTTCTGTCAAGGGATGTAGGCACACACTAAGAGAAAAGCTCATGGTCTGAACTGGCTACTCCACGGCCAGTCACATGGCTTTGGGAAAGTCACTTCAATCTCCTAAGCCTCTGCTACATCTATGTCACTGTAGTATCACAGGGCTGTTTATTATGGCATACTATACACACGGAGCCTTGGTGGTTAAGAGCTCAGGCTACGAACCAAAAGGTCAGCAGTTCGAATCCACCAGCTGCTCCTTGGAAACTCTGTGGGTCAGTTCTACTCTGTCTTATAGGATTGCTATGATTTGGAATCGACTTGATGGCAATGGGTTTTGGGGGTTTTTTGCTATATAAATACGCATTATTACCATTTAAATTTTTATTTACTTGAATTGCATTATCTCCTTTTCATTAAAGAAGGAATATCTTTTTGGATTTCTGAAATTATCAAATTAATCTTATTCTTCCCAGTAGTGAGCCAAACTTAACCGATAGATTTATATAATAAAACTTGCTACATACTGCCTTCTTGGAAAATACTTCATAACAACTATAAACTGAAAAATGTTTTTATCTACTCAGTCTTTTCCTATAAAAAAAAAAAATTCAATCAGTTAACCTGTTACCTTAAAATTAGTTTTATTAACTCTGAAGACCTAGCTAGATATGGGAAATGTCCAGTAAGTTTAATGGGGCATAAACGCACAGTCTGAACAAGTATATTAGCATTAAAAATGTTAAATGAAACATATTTTCCCCAAGACATTAAAAGTAAAATAATAATTTTCTTGAAGAAAAGAGGTGATTAAGTTAAGAATTTCATGAAATCCAAAAGATAAACATTGAAAATCCAAAATAAATTTTAAAGTCAAATAAAATGTATCTTTTACAAAATTGGAAATTGATGTGTACTTATAAATACTTTATTACAATGTTCCCTTATATAACTTTAATATTTCAAAATCCATTATCATCCCTGTCTCCCATTAAGCATAATTTTAGGAAGAAAAATATTACATTATTTTTTGGGTTAAAATTTAGTGTACAACCTAAAGAATGATAAGAAAACAAAAGGGTAACCCTCTCAAATCAAGCCTTTTACCCATTAAAAACTCAAGTCCTAGCAGCTAATTTTGTTTCCTGGAAAATGTATTTGTAGACCAGAAACAGAAGTGATTCAAGTATATGGTTAAAAAAATTCAAAAACATTAAGAAGAATCATAGAAAAATAATATTCTTTACAGCAATAAGAAAAGCAGGATTTTCTTCGCCACCCTTCAAAGTTAGTGTTCATCATTCAGCAACAGTCTACTCACTTCCGATGGGTGTGGTCCATGCCACTGTTTGGTATTGCTTCCAGCTTTGCATTTTTCTGCCCACAGATATTTCCATAGCTGTCGTATCCTGACACTAGTCTCGCTGCTGCACCTGTTGCTACTGAAAAGCCACAAATAAATCCCTAGGAAAGAAACAGAAAAAAACACACAAATAAACCATTTCAACAGCAACAATCACTACTTGATACGATAATGAGCTTCTTTTGTCTGTTCAAGGGAACAAAGAACTATCTTTCCTTACTGCAAACACTGTTCTACTGTTTTCCTTGGATTTCACATAAGCAGCACAAAGCAGTCCACAGGGAAACACTATTTACTACCATAACAAAACAAATCCCAGGCTCTTACATCATAAGATCGTCTTGCATTTTATTATAATAAGAGCTTCTCTGTATTGAACATCTGCTCTGTGCCAGGCTTTGTACTAGGCACTTACCACACATTGTAACTAATCCTCTAATGAAGAAACTGAGGTCCTGAGAGGTTAAATAAGTTGCCCAAGGCCAGACAAGCTAGTAAAGATCAGAGCACAGAGTCAGACTCTTCATTCTTTAGCTTTATTTGGTTGTAAAGGGGTTCTGTTAAATGAACAACAGCAAAGGATGGGGAAAAAAATTCAAAGAATAGGCATGTGGGTTTTGAGTCATTATCACTTCAATGCACACAACACTTCTATTTTCTTCCTGCAATAAAACTGTATACAAGCCAAAGAATTACACCATGAGGCACCACCCTGCTCTTTGAATTGTAGACTCAGGGAAGCCAGGCACTGGCTCTATGTACTGTAAAGTCACTTCATTTCATGGGACTATGCTTCATCACAGTGCCAAAGGCAAACGGTAGCTACTTGCTAAGTCAAGTATGTGCTGACCAAAACAAAGCAATAAAAGCCTTATGCAGGATACTGGGCAAAAAAAAAAAAAAAAAACAGGAAGTAAGGTGATTCACTGCTGATAAATTTATTGTATTTGGGGAAAAGACTAGAGTTAAGACCTATTCTTGCAAGCTGCTCTTAAAAGATTGAGTTTTTGTTACCTTTATTAAAGCGTCTAGTGAAGGCAGAGATTATCACTGTTTATTTCATCATAGCCAAGCACCGGAAGTAATACTTATCTAAGTAACCCTGATAGATATCAGGTGATAGTGGTAAATACTCCTTCAAAGAAAAATATTTCCCCATTAAATACACTTACCGAAGTAACAGCCATAGACAATACATAATTGAATGAGCATGGCTATGTCCCAATAAAACTTAATTTGCAAAAACAGGCAACCAGGCTGCAAGCAAGTTTGCTGACCTCTATCCTAAGAGGTCTACTCTCTCCTATAAGGTCGCTATGAGTCGGAATCGACTCGACAGCACTGGGTTATTCTAAAAAGGTGTTCTTATAATTTCAGGAGCCCTGGTGATGTAAGAAGAGTCCTGGTGGTGCAGGAGTTAACCGCTTGGCTGCTAACCAAAAGGTTGGTGGTTCAAACCCACCAGCAACTCCATGGGAGAAAGATGTGGCAGTTTGCTTCTGTAAAAGATTACAGCCTTGAAAACCCTATGGGGCAGTTCTACTCTGTCCTATAGGGTCATGATGAGTTGGAACTGACTTGATGGCACTGTTTTGTTTTGCTTTTTTGTGGTGCAATAGTTAAGTACTCAGCTGCTAACCAAGAGGTTGGTGGTTCAAACCCACAAGCTGTTCCACAGGAGAAAGATGTGGCAGTCTGCTTGCTTAAAGATTACAGCCTTGGAAACCCTATGGGATAATTCTTGTCCGTCGTACAGGGTTGCTATAAGTCAGAATCGACTCAAGGGCAACAGGTTTTATTTTTTTAAATAAACAAACACTGGTTTCTAAGTAAACCCACTCCTAGTTTTATTGTGCTGGTAGAGGAAATGAGAGAGAAGCGTAGAGTATAACCCTAGCCAGTAGAAACTAGCTACGCTGTGTAAGAAAATGGACTCCCTGATTCCCTACTCTCCTGCTCTCTGATTCCAGCCAAGTTACTTCAACTCTCTGTGTCTGAGTTTACTCATCTATAAGATGGAGATGATGAGTATGTAGCTCATAAGGTTGTTGTAAGGATTAAACAAAATAATCTAGTAAAGTGGTAAGAACCATGCTTGGTACATAGCAAGAGCTCAATAAATATTAGTTACTATTGTTATTGTTAGAGATGAGAATGGGTTGTAAGGGAAGAACACTGGGTTTTGGGGTCAGATAAACCTGTGTTATCAATAGAATATTGATGATTCCATTTTCTACTTGTGTGACCTTGGACAGACTTACTTAATTCTCCGGGTTTCAGTTTACCCATCTATAAATTGGGGCTAAAACCACTTATCACAAAAACAAACTTATCACAAAGGCTCTTGTGAGAATTACACGAGATGATACATGTGAAGTGTCTGTCTCAATAAATGTTTGTACATTCTACTTTAAAGCAGCAGCTAACTGCCAACACTAGGGATAGGCACAGGCTGGTCAAAACTAGTTCATCCACCCTCACCCAGCTACCCATCTTCCCCTCTTCTGACTCCTCCAAGGAGACTGCAGGGCAGTCAGTCCTGCCTCAGAACTCCAACCCAGTTCTGAGATGAAAAAAAGACATTTAATCCCTTACATACACACACACATGCAAATCAGCATACCATTCTAGGCATATCCTTGAACCCCAAATAAGAAAACCCTATCTATTTTAAACGCTAGCAAGCAGCCATCTAAGATGCATCAATTGGTCTCAACCCACCTGGATTAAAGGAGAATGAAGAACACCAAGGACACAAGGTGATTACGAGCCCAAGAGACAGAAAGGGTCACATGAACCAGAGACTACATCATTCTGAGACCAGAAGAACTAGATGGTGCCCAGCTACAACTGATGACTGCCCTAACAGGGAACACAACAGAGAACCCCTGAGGGAGCAGGAGAGCAGTGGGATGCAGACTCCAAATTCTCATAAGACCAGACTTAATGGTCTGACTGAGACTAGAAGAACCCCGGTGGTCTTGGCCCCCAGACCTTCTGTTGCCCCAGGACAGGAACCATTCCTAAAGCCAACTCTTCAGCATGGATTGGACTGGACAATGGGTTGGAGGGGGATGCTGGTGAGGAGTGAGCTTCTTGGATCAGGTGGACACTTGAGACTATGTTGGCATCTCCTGCCTGGAGGGGAGATGAGAGGGTGGAGGGGGTTAGAAGCTGGCAAAAAGCACACGAAAAGAGAGAGTGGAGGGAGAAAGCAGGATGTCTCATTAGAGGGAGAGTAATTGGGAGTGTACAGCAAGGTGTATATGGGTTTTTTGTGTGAGAGACTGACTTGATTTGTAACCTTTCACTTAGAGCACAATAAAAATTATTTAAAAAAAGAAAAGAAAACCCTATCTATATTGAGCAAGAAGCCCTGGTGGCTCATTGGCTAAGTGCTCACCTGGTAAATGAAAGGTTGACAGTTTGAACCCACTAGCTGCTCCATAGGAGAAAGACATGGCAGTCTGCTTCAGTAAAGATCACGACCTTGGAAACCCTATAGGGCAGCTCTATTCTGCCCCATAGGGTCACTATGAGTAGGAATTGACTCGATGGCAATCATTTTATATTGAGCAAGAACAGAAGTGGATGTAAACTATTAGGAGGTTTAAAAGCTAACCTTTCCAATAGTTTTCTAACAAGAAGCATTACAGGGTAACAGAAAAGGAATGGGCTTGGTATTTAAAATTGCCTGGATTCAAACCCTCACTCTACCACTTACTACCTGTGTGGCTTTGATCCAATTACCTCTTCAGACTAACACAGAGTAATGCCTTCTGGTTCACAGCCTAATGGTGAGGACTAAATGAGATAACGTACACCCAATCCCTACCTGAGTGTCTGGCACAGGGCAAGTGATCAATAAATAGTAGCTGTTAGTGGTAAATTCAAATAAGAAAGTCAGGCTGAAGAGTTTTGCAATGGTAACTAGGCAGTAAACCAAAGATTCCTTCAATTCTCTATTTTTGGATAAAACTTTCTAGGGAGGGGGAAAAAGTGAAAAATGTCATCAGTAACTTTGTTATTATACAAAAGCATTTTCAGACCACAATTACAATCCTGTTTTACTACTAGTCAAAAATAGCAACGCCTTTGCATAATTAAAAGTTATGTTCCTCTTTTGCTTTCCACAGGATTTTCTTCTTATGTTTGATAAAGTACTTTGTGTTATAGATTCCCTAAAACGGTTTCTCACTTCCCTTTCTGACTATTTTTAACAGTGTTGTTGGACGTGTGGGTTTTTTTATCGTAAGCCACCTCACATCCCTGTGGGATGTACGCAGAGTATAAATTATAAATGTTATATATATATGCTAAAATAGGACACTGACATATTTTCACATAGGCCATTTACACTTCTTAGTAGCTTCCAGAAGCATTAGAGTGGAGCGAGTAAGGAGTTGCAGGGGGGAAAGGAAGGAGAACAGAAAACTAATAACATGGGAAGAAACCATGGCTGTTATCCCAGAGACTTCCATATGGCACAAGTGCTGACAAGGGGGAACTAGGCCAAATATAAGTAAAAATACAATCTCCTTAAAAAGAAAACTTCTGAAAACCAAATACAGGAAGCAGTATAGTTTCCTATGAGAAAAAAATGTGAAATTGAAATAGGGAGAAAGAAACTTTACAGAGTACACTCTAATGGCTCCACAGAGAAGGAAAAAAGGCATTCAGCAGAAGGAAATCACATTAATGAGGCAAAGGGGGATGAGGAAGGCTTTTATAAGCATATAGGAGAAAGCAATCACTGGAAAGAAAGTAAGCCTATTAGTAAGGAAGAGAATGATAGCTAAAATATTACTATGACTGAGCTACTGAACTGCTTTTAGAACTGTTCTTTTAAGAGAGAAGGCAGAGCATACAAGTCTAATCACAAATAGGGGGTGACTCAAATCAGGTAAAGGCATATTGGGATGGTGGGTCAAAGGCAAGGCCTGGCAACTAATAAGTTCCTACTGCATAATTGGAGAAAAAAATTGGCTAATTAAATGACAGATTGGACCATAAAATAAACACTATCACCTGTGAGTATCGTGCTCCTCTAAATACTCGTCTAAATGAAACTAAAAAGTAAACATTTCCCCTAGACCAAAGATGAGAAGGTAAGGGGGGACAAGGAAGCTAGATTAAGGGAAACCGAACAACCAGAATGGAAATAATAAGAATGCTGATAATGTTGTGAAAAATGTAACCGATATCACTGAACAATATGTATAGAAGTTATTAAATGAAAATCTAATTTCCTGTGTAAACTTTCACCAAAAACACAATAAAATATTAAAAAAAAAAAATTGGCTAATTAATGAACTTTGCTCATCTTCCCTTCCTATTACAAGGTATAGTTCTAGTTAAGCAAGAGCTTTTACTTAGTTTCATTCACTATTAGTCAAAAAAGATACAAAAAAAGGACACACATTCGTTTCATAAACATAAATTTCATACTTGGAACATTTACTAAGCAATATGAACAAGGCAGAAGGCCTTACTTTCAGAAAAAAAAAAAGTCAACAAAAACATGGGTGATAAGACATGAATATGACAGAAGATGGGGGAAAAAAGAGTGATGCCTATAGCCCTCTCCCAGGAATTAGTAAAAACATACAGAGCCACCTTTTTTCTTTTCCTCAAATACTGTCTGCTTTAGCTATATACATCCTTATTTCAGTCAGTGCTTAGAGTCAATCTCCTATTAAGTAGTGTGTAAAACTCTGGACTACCATTTGGCTTCAGTTCCTCTACTTCTGAGAACCTGAGAAAAGGAAGGCCATTAGGACCCAGCAGATAGGATAGGATCAGAAGGCCTGATACAATACTAATATTTATGCAAATAAATAAATGAAACTTTTGCCAATTTGCTAAAGATTTCTGGATTTCTTCAAAGTTTAGTATAATGCATTGCTCTAAAAAAGAGGAAAGAGGTGTAAAACCAGGAGTGATTGGAAGTCTAAGAAACATCCACTCAATAAGCATTTACTGAGCATATACAAACGCAAGGTGTCATGCAAGGTACCAAGAGTTATGACACATAAAGAACTGAAATGTTCTTAAAAGAGAAAAAAAAAACAATGGGGCATGAGGCAGCAAAGATCAGAGAGGCTCAGTTTCACGCACAGCTCAGGCAACGAAAAGAACACAGACAAGGAATTCTGAGAACTGCTTTCAGCTCTACTGCTAATACCCTTATGACCCTGGGCAAGTCACTTTAAAGTCTCTGAGACTCAGCTGCTTTACCTGTTGCAAAGACTGAACTAAACTCATCTCTAACGCCCTTTTCTTCTTCTAAAATTTTATGATTCCAAGGGAAAGGGGATATAAAGTAAACATCTTAACAATATACATACTTAACAGAGAGAAGTATAAACCCATTTGGCTCACTACAATAACTGAGAAAAAGGAAAGAAAGAGTTCATTAAAAACAAATGGATTTAACAAAGATTAGGTAGTCCTTTGGATCAGGCAACCTTAAGGTAATTTTTAGCATGCTGCTCTTCCTATTCTGTGATGCTGGCAAAGGACAGACTATCAAACAGGTGACTAAACACTGCCGTGAATCTCTCGCTTTGTGCTGCACACTCAACAATAGTTAATGAGGCAGAAACACCATGCCCCGGGAACTAGACTAAGGCTATAAAATAAAAAAGGTCCTTGAAAGCAGTGGGAAGGGACAACCTACACAATAATGTCCCCTAGATCCAGCTCTAGTCCAGATTATTCTCCAAAATTCCAACCTTTTTGCTTATCTTTCCCAAGAATTCTACGTATCCAAAATTCATTTTCTCATTCCACGTTTCCCCAAACCATTTTCCTTTCCTACATATATCCCATCTCCATTAGTAGCACCGTTATCTACTAAACTACACATGTGAGATACAGACTGAGGGGAGTCTTCTGTTACCCTCCTCATGCTTCTACCCCTCGCCCTAGCTTTTGAACTCCTCCCTGGAGGAAGGGGTAATGCTGAGTATTTATCTGGTCAAAGTCTTAGATAATGATTAGACCACATTTTACTGGCAAGTGAGATTGCTGTGTCCCCCTAAAGGCCATGTTCACATGCAGGATGTTTTCTGTTGTTTCCCCATTCCACGCAACAAGCATAGCAGGTAGGGTTTGCCTCCTGAGGCCTTGCCTTCTACCTCCTCTCCCCTGGGTTCAACTCTACCACTATGTAATCTTATGCAATTATTTAACATAGCTCTATGCTTACTTCCTTCTCTGTAAAGTGGGGGTAATGATAGTAATGGTATCTACTTCAGTAAGTACTTGGGAGAACTAAATGTGTTTCTATGTGCAAAGTGCTGAAAACAGTGCCTAGCACATACTGTTCTTGTTGTTGTTTGGCCCGTGGAGTCGCTTCCGACTCATAGTGATCCTATGTACAAAAGGCAGAAATACCACCCATTCCTACAGCCATCCTCATGATCGTCATTATGCTTCAGCCCATTGTTGCAGCCACTGTGCCAATCCATCTTGTTGAGGGTCTCCCTCTTCTTCGCTGACCCTCTATCAAGCACGATGTCCTTCTCCAGGGACTGGCCTCTCCTGATAGCATGTCCAAAGTATGTGAGGCAAAGTCTCGTCATGCTTGTTTCTAAGGAGCATTCTGGCTGTACTTCTTCCAAGATGGATTTGTTCATTCTTTTGGCAGTCTTGGTATATTCAATATTCTTCACCAACACCCCAACTCAAAGGCATCAATTCTTCTTTAGTTTTCCTTATTCACTGTCCAGCTGTCACATGCATATGAGGCGACTGAAAACACCATGCCTTGGATTAGACACACCGCAGTCCTCAAAGTGACATCCGTGCTTTTTAAAGCTTTAAAGGGGTCTTCTGCAGCGCCCAGCAAGAGACAATAATTATCAGGGGATCTCTGTATCATCTTCCACTTCATGTGTCCCATGTGGTAAGCACTCCTGGCAGGGTCTTCCAACCTCCTGTCATTCTTGTCTTTTTGTGGTTAAACTGATCCAGGCAGATGTGGCTCAGGTAGGTCTCTCTTTTTCCTTTCCCCTGCCTCTCCTCTTCTCACTGTCCAACCAGGTAAATCAGACCATCTAGATATGGCAGCATGTGAGGCCCAAGCTATATTCCACAACTCATTTTTACCAGTGTTTTATTGGGGGTATCAGGTACCTGCTCAGCAACTAATAAAATAGTATTTTACTATCCTCCATCCCACTCTTGTCTTGTGTATACAAAAACCACGACTGGTTAGCTTGGGAGGAACTAGGGTACAATTTGAGTTAAAAAACAAAACAAAAAACCCTAACCTGAACCCCTAACTCAAGTACCTATTTGTTATCCATAATCTGTCTCTCACTTGCCTCCACTATCAATGATACCAAATGCTACTGATCTTGCCTCTTCAATCTCTCTCCTCCTCTCCTTTACCACTACCTTATTTCAGGCACATTAGCTTCCTAAGCTGTCTCTCTACATGAAATCTCTTCCTCCTTCCAAGCCATCTTTCACACTGGCTACCAGGGTCATCCTTCTAAACCCAGCCATATGACATTTTGCTCAAAACTCTTTGGTGTTTTATAAACACCTAAAACGGTGGGTCTCAAACCTGGCTGAACATCAGAATCACAGAGATCAAATCAGAGTCTCTGAGTTGGTGCCAAAGCATAAGTATTTTTTAAAGATCACAGGCTATTCTAATGTGCAGCCAGAGTTGAGAACCAGTTGTTTACTACCTTAATGAAAAATAGAAATTCAGAAATGCAATGCTATGTGTGCAATTTTTTTAGAGAAGGGTAAGCAGATGTCTAATAAATTCAAAATAGTGATCCAAGTTCAAATGTGGAACATGACAGCTCTCAAAAAGTCTGGTAGCAATTTACTTTGAAAAGTACTCTAAGTTCTAGACAATTCAAACATGGAAAAGCCTTGTGACCAAGGAAAGAAATGAAAAGGGAAGTACAAACATTTATGAAGAAGTGAACATGTGTAAATAAAAAGACTTATTGATAAAGGTAAGTGGAAAAGGACAAGAACTTAAAATATTCAAGTTAAACTATAAATATCAAGGAGCAAGCAAAGAAATGCAGGTAAGGACAGAAGAATAAAGGTACGGTTTTAACATCAGGCTGCAAGATGACTGAGAAATAACTTGCAAGAGAAGCAGGTAGCTGTGAATACTAGGTGAAAAAACATAACCAGAAAGTTCTGGTTCAAATCTATCTTTGCTACTTACTAACAACAACATGCCTCATCTGTAAACTGAAGATAAAATCTATCTCATCAGAAAAGTGGAAGAGCTGAATGAGATAAATTCATATACGAAAACATCGAGTATACATTAATGCTCAGCAAATGTTTGTTGAACGTTTCTCTTATAAGGACTATAGAATGAAATCTAAGGGAACAAATACTAAGAAGAAAAAAAAACTCAGAACTACAGTTGTGCCACTATGGTGGGCAACAGAACTTTGAGCTTTCCTCAGTTTCCACATGGCAAAATTTGATGACAGCTCAATTCCATGAATGCATTGAAAGAATCATTCCAAAACAAATAACGCTATGCCTGCATTTAAAAGTACACACAGTGGGTCTTAATTACCATCACGCTGAAATCAACATTATATTAATTACCACTGCATTCAAACATTTCAGTAAACAAACAACTCCTTATTCTCAAGTCACTCCCAATTCAGCCTATTAACATTAATGACTGCACTTTCCTGAGCTATTTGAGCACAGAAAATCAAAAGCACCTCAGGTGGCATAGTATACATTTTTATACACATAACTTTGAAAGGTCAGCTACTATTTGTCCCGGGGTTAAATTCAGGGGGAGAAAAAAGTTATGGACTAATTCTGTTGGCGAAGAAACTTTTCCACACTTCGCATGCATGTTTGTGTATGCTGCAGTTCAGTTGCTAGTCCATTAAACTAAGGAGACTCTTGAACAATATAAATCCAAAGCTAGAAAATGGGCATTCTGATGTTTTCTAAAAACTTTAAATTTGGTGAAACTGAGCTAGCTTTTATCTTGAAAACTAACACACATTATTTTACTGAACTTAACATGCCTCTTTGTTAAAATTTACTGCTTTCCTTTTCTTTGTTCAAGGGCAAGACTAGTGTCTACAATATGTCTATTCGCCACGATTAGGGTGGGTCTGTGATTTGAAAATGGAACTTGGGAAGTAGGCAGTTTCAGGAAGACACAGAATAAGAATTTCTTAAACAACTTCCATAAGATGCACGGGAAAGAACAGGCTTAGAAACACTCACACATGAGTGAAAAAAAGGCTGCCTGAGGCAGCATAATTGCATTTTGAGTTGCAGAAGACTAAGAAAGAGAGAGCAATACAGTATTTGTAGAGTTGCCTTGAGGGAGAGGAAATGAGGTGGTAGAAAAGAACATTGGCTTGGAAGTTAAGAGACCTGGGCTCTGTTCCCAGCTCTGCCATCAACTAGGAGTATGGCCTTGGGATGGCTCTTATTATCTCTGGGTCTGATGTTTTTAACCTGTAAAATGAGAGTGATGGACCAGATGAGGATTTCCAAGGTCCTTTCTAGCTCTAAACACCAGCTAGTTCTAAAACAGTCATTTGGTATCTTTTTTCCAGCCCAGAGCACCAGCAATGACTCTAAAACCACTGAAGTCTATGTTAGAAACTCCCGCAGGGCACCAGACTCTGCTCCTCCACCCCCTGTGCCCCACTTGGAAATGGATCTCTGACTGAGAGACGCCACTCATCGTAGTCAGCACAGTAGGCACCAGAGGCCTAGTATGGGCAGAAGGAGGAAGAAGGAGTGAGCAACCAGCCACCCATCTAGGAAGAACTTAAAAATGTCCGAACTGGAAGCTATAGGAAATCATCCAGCAAAATGTTCTACTTTTAAAAGAAAAAAAAAAATTCCTACTTGTATCCACAGAACACCAAGTCCTGAGAGAACTGACTGGCCCAAAGTCACCCATCAAGTCTGTGTGACGGGGCTGGGTAAGTACTCAGGATTCTCAACTCCCTGGCTGGTGTTCTGCTCGTCACCCCTTCAAGACCTCAGTTTAGAGAAACTTACGTCAAATCATCTGGATTTCTGGAATGATCTGCCAAATGAGACAGATTCCCAATGGCTCCTTAATTTTAGTCTCAGTTTTCATGCAGGAAAAAAAAAAAAAAAAAATGAGGGGATACCAATTACCACTGAATGGTATGGAAAGGAACATAACTTGCCTCAATGTCATCCTCAGCAATACAGGAGGGGTTTAAAAAAAAAAAAACCTCCCTTTTTAGACCTACTCCCCACCATGCCCGTGAAGTTCACGTTCCAGTCACCTGTGAGAGTTTCCTTACCATCCCAATGCAGAACAGAATGAAGAGCAGCAGCCATGGTATGTCTGTGCAGCTACGGTCCTCCAGAGGCTTCCATTCACGTTTGGAGCTCTAATTGAAAATACAAAATAAAAGAGAGTGGTAGATATTTAGTTACAATCAGGAAGGCATAAACATACCATTTATGCCTAACTAAGTTCCTTCTTTCCCCGACAAGTTTCTACCGAACCTTCAAGACCCAACTCAAACATCACCTTTTCTATGAATTTTATCCTAACTCCTCTGACCAACACTCCATTGACCCCACTCCTACCCCTCTTCCTGGCCAGGTGTAGTACTAATTTCAATATTCTTCTGGTACCTCTATTAGAGAGTATTTTGAAGAAGGCGTGGTGGCTCAGTGGCTAAAGCGCTCAGCTGCTAACAGAAAGGATGGCAGTAGGAACCCACCAGCAGCTCTGAGGGAGAAAGATGTGGCAGTCTGCTTCTGTAAAGATTATTGCCTTAGAAACCTTACGAGATAGTTCTACTCTGACCTTTAGAGTAACTATGAGAATTGAGATGGCAACGGGTTTGGTTTTGGTGTTAAGAGTATTTTGCTTGCTGAATTGTTAGTTTTATTCATTAACCTGTGTCTTCAGCAGATCGTAAGCTACTCAAGGGAAGAGACCACGTTTCACTTCCCAGCATCTAAGGTGATATGTCAGGGTTCATGATATGTACTCAGTAAATGTTTTTTTTAAATGAATAAACGAATGAAAAAAAGTCTCCCAGCTTCATTCTTAGTCCTAGATTTTTCTTTGCGTGTCACAACACAAGACTTAAACATTTAGAACATGCTTTATGTCTCTTCTAAGGAAGGAGGCCCATTAAAATGAATTCTTATCTCAGGGCAGATCCTTCTAAGTCAAATAAAATTCAAGAAGGAAAAAAATCAATTGAAACACTTTACAGATCTGGGCAACTCCTAAACCACCATCCATAGATTTTCATTCTATTCCTGGAAAGTGTTAAAGAGTTTCCAGATCAAACACAGATTCCCTAATGAACAAAAGTCATTCTAAAAGTTAATTTGCAAAGTATTGATTGGAATTACAGTTGCATTTTTTTTTTCTTATTGCAAGTCTTAGGTTCCTAGATCAGCTCACAAAGTCCTTTTAACTAGAATGTAACTGAAATAATACTTCTGAGCTTTCTAAAAAAAAAAAAAAAAGTCTTCAAGTCTCACACTTGCTTGGAAAGGGTAAACAGAAAAGGGAAGAGAAGGCAGGGAGTGGACAACTTTCAGAGCTTTGGGTAGCCTTGCGAAAGCTTTTGGAAAATGTTCCTGCAACAAGAAAGTTTGGGCTTCCAGGGACTTCCATGACAAGATCCAGGAAGCTATGTGGGGAGGGCTTGTCCGTAAGAGAGAGCGCAAATGGGCTGGGGGGGGGGGCTGGAGGTAAGGGAAGTCACTAGTATAATTATTATTTAGAGTGCCAATAAGGTTTGCTTAGTTTCCGCTCTAAAACAATGGTTATAATCACATACCCTTTGATAACCTAAAGAAAGCTAGCGATTCTCTCCTTGGAGGGTAGGCAAATATTCACATAATTCTCATGAAAGTTTAAGGAATTTATCAATGAACCCAGGTTAAAAAACTCAGTTTTAAAATGTGTGCTTGTCAGCACTGATAGCAGCAAGTTTGAGCCATAACCATTTCTTCTTGACCTCTAAAGTGTTAACCAGACAAATAGCTTTTTCCTTAGAGCATCACAGTTCAATCGTTACCACAAAAAAACTACCACCCTTGGTAGCAAGCTCCCACACACCCACACAAGAAAACAAAAGAGCACTACTTAGTCATGGAAAGAAACCTACCCCAAGACCCTAACTAGCATTAAAAATCAAGAGTGAGTAGGCAGTCTTTTCCAAAGGAATGTAGCACTATGGCGTAATGGATAAAGGACTCAGCTCTCTCTCTGACTCTGTCATTGGTTAACTACATGATTTTAGATAAATTACTTCATCTCTCTGGGCAGCAGGAAGGAGTTAGAGTGGATCTCTCAGGTTCCTTCAAACTCTAAAAATATATGATCAGGAATGCAGTTTTGTAAAAATGTTTAATAATGACAAGAAAAAGACCTGCAAAATTTATTTGACATTACTCCCTGTGTTGTTCAAATAAAAATGCCTATATTGTAGTCTCTATTTTGGAAGACAGTTGTTCATAGTATGAATAAAGAATGTTTCTTTGTAGTAAATAATTTTAGTCTTGAATAACACCCATTGTGGTAAAATTACAAACATAGAATTTGGATACTTCTTTGAATTCATTACATCTACTCTATGGTAACTTAGACAGCAACAACTACTTCAAAATACTGTATTTGTTTGTTTTAGTAAACTGTATGTTTTAGGGGAGAGGGAAAGTTTCACAGATGAGGAAACTCAGAGGGAGAGAGCATGAATCAGGTAGATTGAGCAAAGTTTTTTTTTTTTTAAATCCACAGCTATTTTCTTAGTGTTTTTCCTCAGACCAAAAAAGGAAGAGAGATTTTACTCTTGTAAATCTAGAAAAACACAAATATTCAACACCTCAACAATTCAACTTACTGTGGGCCACTTCTGTGCCAAATACATAGAAAACCTCTCATTGAGGATGGAAGAGAAGTGGGGAGGGAGTGGGAGTTACATATAAAAAACAGTGAAAGAATACAAACTAGAGAAGGAGAGCACAGGAGAGGGGGTGATCAACCTCATTCAGAAAAAGGAAAGCTTCCCAGACAAGGGGCAACAGAGCTGGAGCTGAATCTGGAGACAAAAGAGGGAGTGGGGCAGGCAAACCTAACCTGAGGCAGAAGACACAACAATGCCAAGGTCACACAGAGTCAACTTTTTTTGAAAGAGCAAATCCTCCAAGACTCAATCTTTGAATTCTGGTTTCAATAAGTATGGTACTTGCTAAGTTACTTAGCCTTTGTAAAAATCATTGTTCTCATCTATTAAGTAGGGATAATAATAATGCTTATATCATAAGGTTGTTTTGAGGATGAATGAAGTGTGAACATCTGGCACATAGTAAGCATTCACTTCTTGGTTATTTATTCATCAATACTCACTTTTCAATTAACCCTCTCCTTGTTCTATGAGTCAGAATCAACTCGATGGCAGTAGTTTTGGTTGTTCTTAGAAGATCCTTCTACCAGGTGGACTTTTACATTAATAGGGATAAAAAGAATATTAAGCTCACCTTTCCTCTTATTCTTACTGAAAATTTGACTTAATGGTGACATATTCTATTTTAGCTACTATTTCTTATGCTATCAGTTATTGGTTACTATTAACCATATCCAAAGCTTTACATACATTATGTCTTCTATCTTCAAAACACTCTCTTATGTAGGTATCATCCTTATTTCACAGATAAGGAAACTCAGACTCAAGAGTTAAATAATCAGCCCAAGGTTTCAAAGCCATACAATTAGGATTTGAATCCAAGTTTGTGACTTCAAAGTAAAGTCCAGTGAAAATATTATTCATTTGCACTAGTCAGGAAACAGCCAAAACCTCCATTAGTTTCTCCTCACATTGCAAATTTTTGGAGCCAATCCAATAATTTAAAATCCTATAGATACAGAGAAAGAGAGTGAGACGTATTATGAGCCATGAAATTGGTCAAGTGACTCAAGAAACCCAACAGCTGAATAATTTTAATGATACTTTTAACAGATTTAACCAAGTGGCAATTAAATTTAAGGCTGTCTGTTTCTTCCAATTAAAATCCACATAAAATTGGCAAAAGTAAAAAGTCTAGCATAAGCACTTTTTAAATGTAATTTTTTCACTTTCTCTGATTCTACATGTGATTAATAAAGGCTGTCAATAAACATTAAGTCCCTTCCCTGTCACAAAACCTTACAACTTAGGAATTAAACAAGACCAAAAACAATCATATATAGTCCAAAACCTTAATGAAAGTGACTAAAATCCAAAGAAATGGGGAAGAAACTTGTCCAAGGGCATACATTCTATCCATGACCTCATTAAATCCTCAAAACAATTTCGTTATTATTATGTATTCCCTACCTTTCTTTCTGTTTTGTAAAAGAGGAAACCAAGGTTCAGAGAAAAAAAGTGGAAAATCCATATCTGAAACTTAAGTCTTCAAACTCTAGCAGAAAGATACAAACTATGAGAAAAAGTTAAATGGAAATGCTAAATAGAAAAAAAAATTTTTTAAACATGTTAACAGAGACAAAGAATGCCTTTGACAGGTTCATCAACTGACTCCACAAAGCCAAGGAAAGAAACAATAAACTTAATAATAAATAGAAATTACTCATACTGAAGCACAAGCAAAAAAAGGTAAAAATGAAAACCCAAACAGAGCATCTGAGAGCTGCAGAAGAATTGCAAATGGTCTAACATCCATTTACTTGGAGACTCAGAAGAAGAAAAAAGAATGGGGCAGAAGAAATATTAAAAAGAAATAATGACTGAGAATTTCCCCAAAATAATAAAAGAAATCAAAGCTCAGATCTAAGAAGCTCAGAGAATTCCAAGTAGGATAAATACTATACACACTCACACACACACACACAATATATTTGAACTACACATATAACATTCAAACTGTGGAAAACCAGAGATAAAAAGACTATCTTGAAGGCAGTCAAGTGGGGGGGAGAGGACACACACATCCCATACATAGAAACAAAGATTATAGCAGACTTCTTTTCAGAAACTATGTAAAGCAGAAAACAATGAAATTATATCTTAAAAATGCTAAAAGGAAAAAATAAAAACTGAAAAAAAACCCTGTCAACCCAGAATTCTATACCCAGGGAAAATGTCCCTTAAAAATGTAGACTTTTTCAGACAAACGAAACCTGAGAGAATTTATTACTAGCAGGTCTGAACTACAAGAAATGTTTAAGAAAGTTCTTCAGACAGAAGGACTATGGTCCCAGACGTGCTTAGATATACACAAACAAATGAAGATTTCTACAAGTGGCTAAAGTGAAGGTTTGAAATTCTCCATAACAAAAAAAAGCCTTTTAATTTAAAAAGTAAGGGCTTGACTATATGTATGTAACGCCATCATCCACATTTCAGTCTTTTTGCACACTTATACAAGGTTAATAATCTAGAAAGCAGAATTCTAATTTTTAATACTAATCCTGGACCACATTAAGAAAAAAAAACTAAGACCACAGCTGACATTTACCTCTTCTTTGAATTATGTTCATATCCATAAAGTTGGAGAGGAAAAATGTTTAACATCGTCATACTTCTTTCTATATTTTGCACAGCACGGATACAAAAAATAGCTTCCATAGTTTCTCTTATAAAAATCATAACACAGGCAATTGGGTTACAGACACTACATTCACTATAAACCCTGACAGCTAAACCCAAGGCCTTCTAGTGAATTTGACATGTTCTAGTACGGGTGTGTACTTTTTAGAAAATAAATATGTAAAAAGTTTAACTTAACTCCCCAAGTTATTTCAAACGAAAATACACTTGTTGAGTAAACATATTTGTAGCTACTAATAACACATAAAGGTTTCAGCAAGTGATATTTATAACCAGTTAGGTTAATGTCATAAGCAGGTAGGGCATAAGCAATGGTAAGGCACGCAGGGTGTGCCAAGATCAATGGATCAATCAAGCAGGAAAAAGTCCAGCAGATACGAATCTAGTTCAAAGAAGTACGTGGGGCAGGAAGAATTAGGAAGATATCATAAAAAGACCAGGAAGTCAATAGCAACAATCCAGAGTTAAGACAAGAAAGAGTCAACTAGGTCTCAAATATGGAGGCAGGTAGGGTCCAAAGTCCAGGAAGTCAGAAGCTACCAAGGTGACAGTTCATCTAAAGGTAAATACTGAATACTTCCTGCCCTATTTTTGTACTTTGTGCTTACGGTCTGTACGAGTTTCTCCTAATTTAGGTAGTAGTACAAAGCTTCCAAAAAGATTCATATAATAATATAGTAACAGTATTATTAGCTCCTGCTGTGAATCTTTCCTTGATATACCAGATTTTTGTAGACATCGTTTTAAAATACTAATGGAAAATGTGCTACAAAAAGATTATAGTCCATTATACTAAGAAGTTACTTGAATTTTAGATGATACTCTTATGTATTTCACTGGTTATTCAAATGAATACTGAGTACCACACAAAGTACTTGAGACTCAGACAGGTAAGGAAGCCCTGCCCTCACTGAGCTCTAGTCAGGTGGGAGAGAGGCAAACAAAGTACGCGGGTATCGAGTGATGCCAAAATAGAGACATGTAAAAAAGCACTTCAGGTACAGAGATGGGGGAACCACTAAGCAAACATGTGAGATCTGTTGAAAGTACCTCATAAACTTCTGCAGCTAATATTCTGAGACAAATATTAAAATGACCCTTTGGCATCTACAATAGAATGTGTTGGCACCTAAAAAACATACCAAAAATTCTTGCTAACTGTGACGGGGAAAAATTGACTGTCAAATAAGAATTATAGCACTCTGAAATGCTTAGTAGTAAACACATAGAACATAGTTTGTTTTTTTTAATCAGCCACTTTTCACTTTACACCCATTATTTCTTTATACAAGAAAGATTTTATAGCTCAAGTTAGGAAGGGGCCTTTTGATCCTGGAAATGAAGAAAAGCATCTGCCTCTGCTTTCTGACATAATTAGTTCAGGGCTATATTTACTAAGTGGCTAGGATATTTTCATGCAGATGTCTTCAGTGAGAGGCCTACTAACACCGAATAAATACTTTCTAGTTACAGCAGATTCTATGAGTCAGAATCGACTCCACGGCACTGGGTTTGGTTTTTGGTTAGTTACAGCAATGGGTGTGGCAGTTACATTATTTACAGTTGCTGTACCTTGAAATTTCTAAGTAGCCAGAGGGCTATACCCCTCCTTGCCATTTGCCCATTGTGAGAGCCAGAGAACTGCATTCTCCAACAAGCAGGAACAAACGGCAGTTTGGGAGGCTGGTACAAAGGGAAAGAAACGGCGCACAGGCAGTGTTAACCCTACAAACAAAGGGCAAACCGTGTTGATTCCAATACCATTTAGGCCAGCAGTTCACAACTGTAGCACTGCTTATAATTCTGTGTTTTTATCATTTGGAAGATATGCCACAAGTATTCATTACTAATAATAAAGTACTGAAACTCAGAAATTTAAGCAGAATCAAGAATATCCTATGATAAAAGGAAAAGACAACACACAATACAGGAGAGATCAGCACAATTGGACTAAACCAAAAGCAAAGAAGTTTCCTGAATAAACTGAACACTTCGAAGGCTAGCATAGTAGGGGTAGGGGTCTGGGGACCATGGTTTCAAGGGACATCTAAGTCAACTGGCATAATGAAAATCTATTAAGATAACATTCTGCATCCCACTTTGGAAAGTGGCATCTGGGGTCTTAAATGCTAGCAAGGGGCCATCTAAGATGCATCAATTGGTCTCAACCCACCTGGAACAAAGGAGAATGAGGAACACCAAAGACACAAGGTAATTATGAGCCCAAGAGACAGAAAGGGCCACATAAACCAGAGACTACATCTGCCTGCGACCAGAAGAACTAGATGGTACCCAGCTAAAACCGATGACTGTCCTGACAGGGAACACACATCAGAAAACCCCTGAGGGAGCAGAAGAGCAGTGGGATGCAGATCCCAAACTCTTGTAAAAAGACCAGACTTAATGGTCTGACTGAGACTAGAAGGACCCCAGAGGTCATGGTCCCCAGGCCTTCTGTTAGCCCAAGACAGTAGCCATTCCCAAAGCCAATTCTTCAGACAGGGATTGGATTGGACTATGGGATATAAAATGATACTCGTGAGGAGTAAGCTTCTTGGATCAAGTAGACACATAAGACTATGTGGGCAGCTCCTGTCTGGAGGGAAGATGAGAGGGTGGAGGGGGTCAGAAGCTGGCCGAATGGATACAAAAATAGAGAGTAGAGGGAAGGAGTGTGCTGTCTCCCTAGTGGGAGAGCAACTAGGAGTATATAGCAAGGTGTATATAAATTTTTGTATGAGACTGACTTGATTTGTAAACTTTCACTTAAAGCACACACACACACACAAAATCCTTATGATAAGTCACCAACACCTGCTTGCATCCTTACATCATTTCTTGAAGGCCAGCAATAAGGAAAATTAAGCTGATGGGGCAGGAATTGCACATAACCTGAAGCCTACATCTAATGTTAGGTGCTGTGGAGTCGGCTCCAACTCATAGGCTCCGAGTCATAGCAACCTTACATAGAACAGAACAAAATGCTGCATGATCTTACGCCATCCTCACAACTGTTTCTATGTTTGAACCCACTGTTGCAGCCATTGTGTCAATTTATGTGTCCCCCTCTTTTTCACTGACTCTCCCCTAGCAATTGGTCCCTCCTGATGACATGCACACGTAATGACAAGCATACAAACGCCATCCTTCACGTGTGCCTAAATCTCTGAAGCACAGATTTTATTGCTGCTGCCTTTCCCTGATTCCTATGAAAAACCAACTATGCCTCCAGAAGTAACACAAGCTAAAACACAGAATGTGTCCTCGGGTAAATGGTTAATTTGTTTAAAGAGCCAAATTCTACCCCCACCTCAAATATTTTCTTGAACAGCCACAGCCTCTACTTCCTGAGTAAGCAGACCATCTCCAAAACTGTCTCATAGTTCCAGAGGCTCCGCTATAGTTTTCTTTGTCCCAACTACTTGGCACACTAGAAAGTCTCTATAATGGTCTCTGAATGCATCTCCAAGGTCACTGCTACACAGACATTTATGTGATTTAAGAACATACTTGGCAAACATTGGCCTATCTGTGAGGACTTTATTTTGTTCATGCCAAACCTTTTTAGATGAAAACCTCTAGTATTAAAGATAAATAGTTGTACATTCAGAATCTTCAAAACTCCCTCCAAGGACATACTGCTTCATTAAATTCCAATATGCTTTTATTTGTGCAGAGTAGTAACAAAAGAATAAAAGAGCTGATGTGTATCATTTTTGCCACAATTTTCAAAAGAGTGAGCAGACCTGATGAAGTTGGGTAGCGATAAAACATGGAGGCTTTCAGCCTTCCGTTCATAGCACCTGCAGATAAAATCTTATAATAGGGTTTTGAAAGACATTACCTGTCCTTTGGGAAAGCTCCGTCAAGGATTTGGAGTGCATAATCACAGTTACCATGAGTAATCCGTTTCATTTGCTAAGCCTGGTAACGGCAATTCATATTTGAAAGGTAAAAATAAAAGCATGATTTTAATAGGCAGTTAAAGGTAGTAAGATACATTGAGTAGAAAGATACAGGTATCTGTGTCCAACTGCTTTTCTCAGTTCATGAACTTTATGCTAAATCACCAGCATTCATCCTTTTAAGGAAAAAGGGGGAAATGGAAACTAAGAGTTGCTTTATAAATTGTGTATCTACATAGTAACAGAAAGACCAATGGAGATATGTTGCCAATGACTTCACTCTTTCTCCGCTGCCCTAAAAAAACCAACTGTGGGCCTGTGACAAAGATGTCCTTCTGACATCACACTTGTCAGTGAGTGTTTTTCTTGCAGATGAGCACATGATAATTACTGGGCAGCAGCCAAGTTAATTTTGCTCTGCAACATAGCTAACAATATCTTTTCATCTTTTCCCTCCATCATCAATGAGACACCATCAAAACTATGCAGACAAGCCTTGATGCAGCCATCAAACAGCATTTCTAACTTGTTTTCCTCCTGGATCAGTGGTGAACAACTTTTTTAATATAAAAAAATTTTTTTTTTTAAATTACACTTTTTATGGGCTTCATTATTTCCTGCCACATCCTACAAGAGTCAGAATTTCTTCAGTGCTTGACAATACCAAGGATGGACTGACAGGACCAAGACTCTACTTTGTGCCTTTATAGTTTCCATATAGCTAATGGATTTACTGATTTGTATTGCTATACTGTAGCCATTTCTTTTTAAGCAGGAATTTATGGTACTCAGTAAGGCTTTTTACTCCAATTTTGCTTGCTTCAAAGCTGAAACAAGTAAGAACTGACTTATGAAGACTATAGTGACTTACGAAGAGCTAACGTGAAGATTACACTGACATGTAACACAGCTAATGGATGGATTTAGAAGAGATTGAATAAATCTGTTTTAAATAAAAATTAGATATTGCCTTTGCCAATGAAGGTTTTAGTCCACAGCAATTCTGCACAGAATAAGATTTTCACTTCTGTGGTTGTTGTTGTTGGCAGGTGCCGTCGAGTCGGTTCTGACTCACAGCGACCCTATACACAACAGAACAAAACACTGCCCAGTCCTGAGCCATCCTTACAATCATTGTTATGCTTGAGCTCATTGTTGCAGCCACTGTGTCAATCCACCTCATTGAGGGTCTTCCTCTTTTCTGCTGACCCTTAACTCTGCCAAGCATGACGTCTTCTCCAGGGACTGATCCCTCCTGACAACATGTCCGAAGTATGTAAGACGCAGTCTCTCCATCCTTGCTTCTAAGGAGCATTCTGGTTGTACTTCTTCCAAGACAGATTTGTTCATTCTTTTGGCAGTCCATGGTATATTCAATACTCTTCATCAACACCACAATTCAAAGGCGTCAATTCTTCTTCGGTCTTCCTTATTCATTGTCTAGCTATTTCTGTGGTTACACATAAACATTCTTAAGTGAACCGAATCCTTGTTATTGTTGTTGCTGTTGTTAGGTGCCATCGAGTTGATTCTGACTCATAGTGACGCTATGCACAACAGAACGAGACATTGCCCAGTCCCACGCCATCCTCACAATCCCTGTTGTTTGAGGCCACTGTTGCAACCACTGTGTCTCCATCTCACTGATGGTCTTCCCCTTCTTCCATACTTTCCAAGCATGATGTACCTCTCCAAAGAGAATGCATCTCCAAGGTCACTGCTACACAGACATTTATGTGATTTAATAACATACTTGGCAAACATTGGCCTATCTGCGAGGACTTTATTTCATTCACGCCAATCTGTTACAGACAAAAACCTCTAATATTAAATAGTTGTATATTCAGAATCTTCAAAGCTCCCTCCAAGGACATAAAGCTCCCTCCTGATAACATGTCCAAAGTACACAGGACAAAGTCTTACCATCCTCTCTTCTAAGGAACTTTCTGGCTGTACTTCTTTCAAAACAGATTTGTTCTTCTGGCAGTCCACAGTATATTCAATATTCTTCTCCAACACCATAATTGAAAGGAATCAATTCTTCTTCAGTCTTCCTTATTCATTATATGGGGAGACTGAAAATACCATGGCTTGGGTCAGGCACACCTTAGTACACAAAGTGACATCTTTGCTTTGCAGATTTGCCCAATGCAATATGTCATTTGACTGCTGCCTCCATGGGTGCTGGTTGTGGATCCAAGTAAAATGAAATTCTTGACAAATTTCAATATTTTCTGTTGATCATGATGTTGCCTGTTAGTCCGGTTGTGAGAATTTTTGTTTTCTTTATGTTTATCCCTGTCATTGTTGTTAGGTGCCATCGAGTCAGTTCCAACTCATAGAGACCCTGTGTACAACAGAATGAAACACTGCCCAGTCCTGAACCATCCTCCCAATTGTTCTTATGCTTAAGCCCATTGTTGTAGCCACTGTGTCAATTCATCTCATGGAGGGTTTTTCCTTCTCTTTTTTGCTGACCTTCTATATGTTTATCCCTAGTGCACTTAAAAAAAAATTTAGAAACTTAGGGTGCTTACGGTTTTATTCATTTCTTAGAAAAAATCACTTTCTAAAGTTTTATTAAAAGTTAAAAATGACGTTCTTTAAAATCTCAAATTTATTAGATAGGAAAAAATGTTGTATCTTTAAAAGTGTAGAGAATTTTTTTTCCTGTTGACTAAAGCAGATGATGGCGGAAACAGTAAATTGAAATTTTCTCAGCCCCACCCTGTTCAGACTTGGGAGTAGGCTATACTTTACTGGTGGATTGGTTACTTTGTGTCTCTTTGCCATTTTGGAGTATAGGGTTTTCTGGGCACCTGCACTGGTAATTGAACTTGTGGGATACTGACACTGTGGTGGAGTGTTGACCCTGGGTCTCATCTCCTTGACTGTCCTGGGCTTCTTCACTGCTGATCTATCTAGACTGTCTTTAGTAAGATGGGTCCACGTGGAATTACAGTCTATAAACCCTGACACATATTGTCTTACTCTACCTTGTTCTTCTGCAACCTGGTTGTCAGCTCCAACACTTCTTCCTACATGGGAAGGCTAGAATTAGCAATTGTTATCCACAGAGGTATATTCCCTCTAGGAATCTTTTCCCCTCATTTTTTCATGCCCCCAAAATGGGTAAGTATCCCTTACTTTGTATTCCTACAGCACACTACAAATACTGTCCTCACAGTACTTATTCCATATTATAATTATCATATCTCTCCAGTAAATTGTGAGCATCTTGAGGGTAAGGATAATGTTTCTAATTTTTAATCAGAAATCATCACTGTTTACAGCAGGCACTCAAATATTCTTCAAATGAAAACCTGTTCCATGCAAAACAATGTGCCTCTACACACTGTACAGTACCTTCGCTTAAGTGGTTGTACTTAGAATGTTCATTCTTTCCACCTTACCTCCTACTTGGGGGCAGGGACTCATTGGTTTTGTTCACTGCTACATCCCCAGTAGTTGAACAGTGTCGGTTGTATAGTAGGATCTCAGTATATTTACTGAATAAATGAATAAATAAGGCTAGGTCTCTTATCATTGAGGTAGATGATGTCAGAGCAGACATCTTAACTACCTCTCTTGAAAGAGATAAATTCCCTAATAAGTATTCTATTGCATGACAGACCATCTCCTTGTCCAACAGATATCATACAGAATGATATTTTCTAAAGATGTTAATGAGTTCTATGAGACAAGGAAATTCCAGATTTAAATAAGTTTGAGATATGCTGATTAACAAAATTTAGTCTTTTGGATAAGATTTCTTTGAACCTTTAATGTGAGGCTCTCCAAAACTTATTTGGTCATAGACTCACTTGGAAACACAGATGCAGTATATTTCTGGAAAAGAGAGATAAGGGTTCAAGCAAGGATGTTACCCCCACTGAAAAGCACTTTTAGAAGAAAAGCCTGGGTATATACATACTATGATGTGGCAATAAGAAGACGTGAAGTAATGATACATACGAAAGTGTCAATGAACCTTGATAACGTTATGCTAAATGAAAGCAGTTAAGACACAAAAGGCCAGGTATTACATGATTCTATATATAAAATGTCCATAATGGGCAGATCAAGAGAGATGGAAAGCAGATTAATGGTTGCCAGGGGATGGGAGCTGGGGAGAATTGGAAGGTGATAGAAGTCTTCTGGAGTTAGATAGTGTTGATGGTTGCACAACACAGTGAATAAACTAAAAATCACTGAATTACACACTTTAAAATAGCTAAAATGAAGGATTTTAACTCAATAAAAAATTCCTTTTTTTTTTCTTTTGAAGGCACGGTTAAGCACTTGACCACTAGCAGAAACACTGGCAATTCGAAACTACCCAGAGGCCCCTCGGAAGACAGGTCTGGTGAACTGCTTCCAAAAGGTCTTGAAAATTCTATGGCAGTTCTACTCTGCATACATGGGGTCACCATGAATTTAAATCAACTTGATGGCAACCAACAACAATGGCAACGCTGGTTAAGCCCACACTGAAACTGAAAGCAATGTAAATTGGTTTGACACTGTTAGAAAGTAATCCGGCAATGGATTTCAAAAGGCCAAGCAAATACTCTAAAAGATGAAGTTCAATACAGTGCTATAAGAAAAAATAGGAACTAAATACTCAATAATAGAAAAAGAGTAAATATGAGAATGGACTAGTAAGCAATTGTAAAAAATATTATGAAGAGTCTGTAGTAACATGTAAAATGATATGATAAATAGTTGTGTTAAAAAACATAGTGCTAAATTGTATCTATGTTGTGGTTACACAACTACGTAAAACAGTATATGCAAATGTCAAAAGCATTGTAAAGGAAGGTAGAAATTATTAAATACTTTGATTTATAATATATTTTTCTTACTTGGTTTCCATTAATACCATTTAATTGTGGAAAAATAATGGAAAAGGGGGATATATTGGCTCAGATTTCTCCAGATTATTCTTTTCTTACTTCCTCAGTTTACTGACAGCTATAAAGTGATGCAATATCAAAACCACCAAAAGAATTTTAAGTCATTCTACCTGACACTTTGTCGACAGGAGATCAGGACACTTCAAACCTCATTAGAAAGCTGTATGCATGCTGAGAACCACCTAGTCAGGGCAAGGTTTTTCCTGAAGAATGGAGAAAAACTGGCAATGTTAGAGAGGTACCCTGGTGTAGGAAAAAAACAAACCCATTGCTGTTTCATAGAGACCCTATGGGACAGAGTAGAACTGCCCCATAGAGTTTCCAAGGAGTGCCTGGTGGATGTGAACCGCCAACCTTTTGGTTAGCAGCTGTAGCTCTTAACCACTAAGCCACCACGGTTTCCTGGTGTACTGAGGGAGGAACACAGATGTGGGTTTGAATCCTAAGTCTTCTTCTAAAGAGGAGGATGACCAGCCGAGTTGATATCCACACTCGGAAGGTAAGTGACTATATACCATGCACTACTGTTTCCAAGACTAAATAAGGTATTTAAGCTAAGTGCGTCGCTAAGATCAGGCTCCAAATCATTAATGCTCATTCCCAATGGGCAATGGGGAGAATCATAGCTAAGATACCAAAAAAAAGTGAATTCTCACAAATATTCATCTTTATCAACCTTAAATACACATTCTAAATGTGTGTCTGAAATGTGAAAAGTTGAGTTGTAAAGGAAATACAAACAGAAATTAATGAGTGCATGGTTATGCAGACAATCATGATAAACTCAAGAAACAAATTAATAATAATTTTCAAATGATAATATCATTTGCAACTGAATGTCTTCTTATACCTTACATTTTTAAAGGGAGTCGAAGGAAACTTCAATTCTGAAACCCATTATCAACTGAACTATGTATTTTTAAAACTCCATTCAATAAATAAAGTATTACCACGTGCAAAGAACTATGCTAGAACATAAAAGATTGTTACTTTATTTTCACATTTCTAATGTTCTCCTCTTCCTAATCTATGTTTTCAGGGTTCAATAGTTTCTCTCCTTCCTTTTATAAAGACACAATTCATTTGAGTTCACACATCAGACAAAATTGCACAAATTTATTAAAGGTATAAAGATGTCATGGATCAACCTCGATTAAGAAAAGTACCCAAGTAAATTGTTTTATTACAAGTACTTAAAGTGACTGTGCAACACTAAATAGTAATACCGTACAAAGATGCAGACTACCACTAACATTGTTACTGAGTATATTCCATTTGCCAGACACTTTGCATATGTTAATTCATTTAATCTTCGTAACAAGTCTATAAGGTTAGCATTATTATTATTCCCATTTTATTGATGAGAAAACTGAGGCAAATGGGATTAAGTTGTCCAAGTCACAGAGTCAATAAGTAGTAGGGATGTGAAGTAGGCAACTGGTTCCAGAACCCATAAACCCCTCTGCTCTGCCATGTTCACTGTGGATAGTGTATCCTGGGTGAACATTGAACTGATCTATGTAGAAGAGAAAATACGGAATTAACAGGCTTAAGAACTGTAGAAAAAATACAACAGTACATTCTGTGGCTTAGTCTATCTAAATCATTTTTTAAATGGTTATTTTTTCTGGTCACAACCAAGAATAATATTTCATACCTTCTCCTTACTTACCGACTATCTCGTTATCTGACATTTCACACTTACGGTAACAGTAAAAAAAAAAAATCTACTATCTGAATATTTTGCACATTAATGTAACCAGTGGGACATATATAGTGCCCACCCACTTTTTCTGCCTCTCAGGGTTATTGGGAAGCTACTGTCCCACTGACAGTATGGGCCTGTATAAATGTTTGAAATGGAAGAAATGGACACTCCATTTTGCGTAACGCTGATTTTACATAACAACCTGGTCTTTGGAACCCAATCATGTCTATAAGTGAGGAAACGGTATATTAACATATTTTATATTTTGGTTTCTGAGATAATTTCCAAATGTTCAAATATTACTCTTGATATTTAAAGAAAACACCTGCAGTGATGTTTAACAGGTAGAAATAAACTGATTTTTCTTCCTAGTCATCTGTAACTTCCATCTCTATTTTGTATAACACTTGCCTAGATTTCAAAAAGAGTAATAATACTACGTTGCTGTTAAGGAATCACATACAAATATTGATCAACAAATGAACAGATAAATAAAATACGGTACATCCATACAATGAAGTATTATCTGGCAATAAAAAGGAATGACGTACTCATACATGTTACAGTATCAATGAACCTTAAAAACACTACACTAAGTGAAAAAAGCCAGACACAGAAAGCTACATATTATATTATTTCAATAGTATGAAATGTCCAGAGTAGATAAATCTATAGAGACAGAAAGTAGATTACTGTTTGCCTGGGGTTGGGTGTGGGGTTTCTCTCCAGGGTGAAGAAAATGTTCTAAAATTCATTGTGGCTGATGGCTGCACAATTCTGAATATATTAAAAACCATTAAATAGTATACTTTAAATGCATGCATTATATGATATGTGAATCAGCTCAATAAAGTTGTTATGTATATACAAAAGAAATCACATTAAAAACACTTAAAAGGGGGTTCACGTTAGTCACTTCACATGTGGAAGGAACTCTGCCCATTTCCTGATGGATTCCATAGTCATTTTTAATACAGCTACATCGGGTATACAACAAAATAAAAGCAGAATAGATTCAGTAAGATAAAGACTTCGGTAATAATGAAATCTGAGGAACCAAAGCATTTTTCAGAGAAATCAGAAGCTGTTAGAATTACTACAGAGTTAAGTGCTAATTTTCATAGACTAGCTCAATCTCTTTACAGGCAGCACAAGGGGAAAAGGGAAATAAAATTGTGGAGAATTAAAATACAACATAATAGATCAATGCAGTGTCAGAAAAGAGACCAAAGAGTGCACATGCCAAGGCAAAGCTAGACTGTAGTATAAACACAGTTACAGAAAAAAGGGGCTGGCAGGGTAGGTGCATATAAAACCCATTGCTGTTGAGCCGATCCCAACTCATAGTGACCCTATAGGACAGAAGAGAACAGCCCCATAGGGTTTCCAAGGAGCAGCTGGTAGTTTCAAACTGCCAACCTTTCAGTTAACAGTCAAGCTCTTAACCACTGCCCCACCAGGGCTCCAGATGCATATACTAAAAAAAACAGCTACTATTTATTGAGGTGCCAGGATGTACTTGCCAGTTGTACTGAAAAAAAGAAAAAAGTCTGAGAGATAAATGTTGACATCGCCCTTCCAAGCTGTCTTAGGGAAGGGGTGCCATAGCAGCAAAACTGTAGCACTCTAGCCTCTGAGCTATTGCTGAATGGCCAATTCAGACTACTGAGCTGCAGCTGCACCATGAGTCATCCAGCCTAGTCCCCTTCATCTGATTCCATCTCACCAGGCAATCTTCTAACTGTCCTCTGGCTTCTCACAAGGTGCCAAGCAGTGCACATAGCATAACTACAGAACTACAGAAAAATAAAGCAATAGAGGTTTATTTCATGTATGAAGAGTCTTAAGAACAGATACAGACTAAGCTGTAAATCGTTAACTCATAAGGTGGGATAAGAAAGAACTTTCACTTTCTACTATTCCCCTTTCTGTATTTTGGTTGGATTTTTTAAAATAAGCCTGTTTAAAAAAAAAAAAGCAAGACAGCAATAGATGTATGAAAAGTCTGGAAAAATATAGACAAGCTTAACCACTGTGATTTCATGAGGTGGGATCTGAAAGGACTTACAACACATTTGTATATTTTGACTGGATTAAAAAAGCAGCATGAACTACTTTTCCATTAAGAATAAATATGATCATTCTTCAATAATAATAATTTGGCTTTACTTTCATGCCAGCCAAGCTGACAAGAATTTTTTTTTTTTGGTCTGTAAGTCAGTTAAATCTCTAATAAAATTAGCTTTCTGAATTGACACACCTGTCTCATGACCCTGGTTTATATGAATCAACTATTAATTGAAGAATACATTCTAAACGTACTAACAAAATTAAGTTTCAGAGTCTCCAAAGCCCCTGAACTTGGTGAATTCTAAAGGCAGTGCTACTTGGTAAGGCCTCCTAGCAGACATCCAGCTGGTCTTCCCTGGTAAAACCTGAACCTCACTAAGTACTCTGCATTCAAACTCTATAAGCAGGAAATATTAAACAGCTATAACATAGAACTCTTCTGGAGAACTTCTCCCAGCATTTCAGCATAAATTACAAAAAGGCACCTCCTGGGCCTCCAAGCTAGCTTTGGAAGCAAAGAGGTTGGTTTTACTTCCCCACCAGCCTCCAACACCCTCTTCCTCCTTCCCGAACCGATCAAAACCATGGTGCGAGCTCCTCTCAAAGGTCAGGGTATCCTGTAACAGGTGCCTCTGAATAGTGTTAGCCTTTCAGCTACCCCAAAGTATGACCAATTGATTATCTCTAAGTTTACTGTATCTGAGGATGCTATATTGTCAAAAAGCCTCTAAATTCTACTACTAGGTAAAATCCAACCACTGAAAATAAAGACATCAATTATTGAAGCCTGAAATGGAAAAGAAAATAATACAGAGAATTCAAACATCAAATTGACAATGGGATTAGAAAACTATTACAGTCCCTTCCAAGGCTGAGATTCAGTAATTCCACTGCCCCTTGTCTGCTAAGTGTTTGCTAGCAACACCTCTCCCTTTAGTCCTTGGTGAAGGTTTTCAGGAAAATATACAGATACATCAGAAGCTGAATTAATGAAAACCAGCTGAAGGCTTAGAGTGATTAAAGAAAAATTCACACTAAAAGACTAGGAACACCCAAATAAGTGAGGAAGAACACTGAATCATCAAATTAATAGCCAAAAAATAAAATGACAGATACTAAACTTGCTCCTAAAAAAAACCCCAAGAAAAGTGAATGTTAATGGACCAAACTTGAACAAATGCTCTTAAAACAGGGGCATCTGTAGATCTCCATGCCCAGTGAGTCACTAAAACATCCTACTCCTAAGAAACCATTTTTTTTCCATCTCCAAAGCCAAGTCACAAGCTCAGGCAGGTCTGGTTTATATCTTGACTGGTCTGTATCCAATTCTGGCAGTTCTCATATCCTAAGAGTATTCTTCATTAACTCCTTAAAAGTAATAACTCTTTTTTCCCCTCTCTCCACTTTGCATACCCGCTCCCACGCTGTACCAAGTGGTTTTTTTGTATCGCCCAAATGAATGATTCTCAATCACAGGTTTTAAGCAATGATACAATATCCGACAATACTGCTCTCATATTCAGACAGTCTTCGCTTCTCTGAAATCCCATTAAATCTTGCTTTTTTCCCCACAAGGTCATCCTAAACCAATAAACCAATCATCTGTTAGAACTACAAATATGATCACAACAAAACAATCCACTCTGAGATGGTATATTTAAAACAAGGTTACCAAATGACCATATACTAATCCACTGTGAAATAAAAAGTACAAGCCCCTGATAGAGGCCCTTTGCCCAACAAACATGAGACAAGCTCCAAGGCTCCACACCTTGAAGCCTTCCTTCCTGATAATACCATGACTCCCAGGCCACCATCTGACACATCTGTGGCCTCCTCACATAATACATCACCTCAGTCTTCTCATCACTCACACACCACCCCTCCTCCCCACAACTGACCTTTCTGGTGACCACAAACAAAAAGTCAGTCATGTAAACTATTATACACAGGAATTGAATAATATCAGCAGGAGGGGAATAAACAGAGAAAATGAATATAAATATATGGAGATGCAGAAAGACAGTAAAATACACATTACTGCCATGAGTATCACAGGCTTCAGAAAAAGAAACCACAGGAGAAACGCCCTTCACTCCGGCCCAACTGCTTCTTTTCTGCTAAGTGTTTGCCAGCAACACCTCTCCCTTTAGTCCTCAGCCATTATGTGACTTTGTCCCCCAAGAGGCTACTCCGAGGGTGGGGCCCTGCCACCCTACAGGACTCCCCCCACCCCAGAGACTCTTTGCAGGGTCAGCTCCCTCTCAAGATGCTCTCTATGATACAACACAGTAGATTTTTACTCTTAATTATCTCTATTAAACTTCCTGGAGAAGGCAGCTTCAAGCAGGAATGTGCTCTGGCCTGGGAGTCAAGAGTTCATCTCAGTGGGCTAAGTGATCGCTAAGGTGGTTTCTCAGCATGCTCTGGCATGCCTGTACCAGGCTTGTGTGCTGCAGCCAGCTTGCACCAGCTCATAAGAGCCAACTGTTCACAGCTTTTCCCAACTCCTTTTTCAGGGACTTCACAATGGTAGCTCAAAATCAGTCATGGTGAGAGTATTTACAACACGGAAATCCAGGTGAGGAAACTCAGGCTTGGAAAAACAAACTAAGAAACTAGGTCATGATTATATGGCTAGCAAGTGGCAAAGCTAAGCCTGGAATATCAAGTACTCTACCTTCAATACCCAAACTCACGAGCCCTAAATTTACTGTGATATAAACTGCATCACAATATTGACTATTATAGCTTTATGTTTTATTATCTGATACTAGACTACCCTTTACACTTAATGTTTAGAATATTTTCCCAACCCCACCTACAAATGTATTATACATATATGTATATATACACACACACACATATCCTCTCCTCACATATCGACTTGGTTAGGTTCCAAAGACCAGGTTGTCTTAGGCTGGATTCTCTAGAGAAGCAAAACCAATAATGCATATAAATAGAGAGAGTGAGATTTATATTAAGGAATCAGCTCACGCGATTGTAGAGGTTGGAACATCCCAAGTCCTTGGGTCAGGATAGAGTCCTTTCCCAACTCACGGAGCTGCAGACGCTGGTGAACCCAAGATGAGCAGGTTGGACAGTTGAGGCATCCCCAAGGTCCGCAGGCAAGATCACAAGGTTTCTCCTCAGTCATTTAAGCTGCAGGGGCTTGCGAACCCAAGACAGGCAGGTTGGGAAGCAGGATTGTTGCTCGCAGGCCGTGAAGATCAGCGAATCACAAGATGGACAGGTAAACTGCTAGCTCAAGTCCCAAGAACCAGAGGTCAGACAAGAGACAGCTGCTGGATCCAGAACAAGCCAACAACCTTTGCAAGGCAAGCAGAAAGGAAGGAGGCAGCAGAAGGCGAAGAAATGAAGGCCGAGGGGGCGGTGAGCCACCACAGGTGCCACCCCGGCCAGTACCACTCAGTAGATTCCATCATGGGGGTGATCACATATCAAATTTCAACAGGAAAGTGATCACATTATACAACTGCCAAAACATTGAGAATCACGGCCCAGCCAAGTTGACACACAATCTTAACCATCACACAGGTCATTATGCAAAATCAGCGTTACGTGAAAATGGAGGATGACCGCATCAGATCACAAAATGGAAGCTGACTAAAGCATTACATAACTGCCAAAGCACTGAGAATCACGGCCCTGTCGAGTTGACACATAACCTTAACCATCAAAGCCAGCATTACTCTCACCTCGCACCTCGGTGTTCATTACTGCCAGATTTATGTTGTTAATGTGCAAAATAGTCAGATTTTTTACTATTGTCATAAAGGTGAATTGTTAGCTAATGAGAGTTGATATGTGACGATATATATGTATATACATAATGTATGCATATACATAGATACATACACACACACGTTTTTATTCAAACTGTGTTAAGTTTATAAATTAACTGGAAAAAACGGCATCTTCTCAATATTCCAGTTTTTGCATCCAGGTACAAGGTATATCCCTCCAATTCATTGAAGTCTTACTCTATACCACAAGGGAAGTTTCATATTTTTCTTCATTTTGATTACACATATTTCTTATTCAGGTTCTTTCTAGGTATTTTATATTTGTTGTTACCACGTGAATGGAATTTTTTTCCCATTGTATTTTCTAACTGGTTATTGCTGACATTCAGAAAAGTTATTGGTTTTTGTATACTTACCATATATAATCCTTATTAAGAGTTTTTAATTGCTTCTTTGGCTCTTATCTCTTTTCCAATCATTATACTACTTATTTTTGTTTTAACATACTGCACTAGTCGAAACTTCTAGAACAATGTTAATGATGGTAGAAGTCTTGCTTAATTGTTCCTGAAGTAAACAAAAAATCCTCTAATATGTCACTCACAAGCACAATATTGGCTGTTGGTTCAAGATTGTGGATCTCATCATAGATGTAGCTTTCTCTTCCTGGTTTTTGAATTGTTTAAGCAATAGATGTGAAATTTTGTTAAATATTCTTTAGCACACTACTGAAATAATTTTAGGGTTTTTCTTACTGAATATCCATTTTAAATGGAAAAATTCTAGACTATCCTAGATGGAGGTAGCTCTAAGTTTGGTCCTGGGTTATATGTCAGATCTCAGGAGTTCTAGGTTAGCGATACAGTCTATGTTACTACATTGTATTTCTTTGACACACATTGCCTCATATACACCTGGGAAATAGATGAATGATGGTATAGATGAATAATGGAGAAGTCTTGCTGACTCATATACAATTTTCCCCAGCATGTTAATATTTTCAAGCAATCAGAATAGAAGCATGTTTCTCATGATTATTAAAAAGAAGTCTTAGCAATATAAAAGGACCTTAAGAAAAAAAAAACTGAAAATTCTACAGAAATGACTTACTTTAGCATAAGTGGTGGCTGATTTAGTGGTTTCAAAAATTACTACACTTTCCTTCTTTTAAGCTATCCAGCAAGGCTGCAAATGCAGATGAGAAAGCTGCAAAGACATCTCCCCCTGTATTAAAACAATGGTTTAATTAAGAAGGCTATATCCTGGATCAGATTTTTAATTTTGGTGAAAATGATCTCTACTAGAAGCAAATAGCCTCTAAGACCTACTTCTTCCAAGAAGAAAGCATGAACTCCAGGATTCAGATTACAAAGAATTTTCTAATTGTGATACTTGATGCAAATACCAGGAGAGTTAACTGTGCTAGTTTTTTTGTTATTGTTTATTACTATTGTTATTAAGACTATTTAGTCACAAAGTTCATTTAGTTTTGAGTGTTTTGTCTCTAATCTATTTTTCCCATCAGCCGTTTTTTTCATCATCTAGTCTTTTTTTGGGTGGGGGGGGTTATTTTTTAATTGTTGTTTTCAGTTTTGTTTTGTTTTTGCTTATTTTTTCCAAGCTTGCCTATATGATGTGACAGTTGAAACATTTGTATTTACCACAGAGCCACTGTGTTTATTGCAACCTCCTGCCAGAGTGCAACCCACTTGAGATTTGAGGGTTTTTAACCCAGTTAGCTATTTGACATGAAGTATTTACCATGAAGGAATTTAAGACATTTAACATTGAAAAGTTTAGATGGAGTCCCTGCAGTGAAGAAAGGGGAGTGCAAATTTCTGAAATACAGTGTATTCTAATGATGAAGCTGACCACGCCCAGGTTCTATTAGCTCATTCATGATGCGTATCTATCACGGGCACAACCTGCGACACCAAAAGCCTTCACCATCTCGGTAATTCCACCTTCTCAAATGCTGAGACAAAAAACCTTATTATCTTACTTTCTCACACCATGTATCCATTTCAACAGGAAACGCTGATGGCTCCATCTCCACATATGTTCCAGGACCTGAACATTTCTCACCATTATCACACACCTGGATTACTGCAATAGCCTTCTATCTGCTTCTACTCCTGTCCCCTCAGCTCTAGTCTCAATAAAGTCAGTAACCCTTTTAAATTAAAAGCCAGATCATGTCATTCCTCTGCTCAAAACCCAACAATGCCTTCCTACCTTACTCTGAGCAAATGCCAAAGTTTTTATACTGGGGCAGTGGTGGTTCAGTGGAAGAATTCTTGTCTTCCATGTGGGAGACCCAGGTTTGATTCCTGGCCAATGCACCTCACGCATAGCCAGCATCTGTCTATTAGCGGAGGCTTGTGCGTTCCTCTAATGCTGAACAGGTTTCAGCAAACTTCCAAAGGCAGACTAGGAAGAAAGGCCTGTCAATCTACTTCCAAAAATCAACTGATAAAAACCATATAGATCACAACAGACCGATCCCATTGTGCATGAGGTCGCCATGAGTCGGGGCTAACTGGAAGGCATCTAACAACAACAGCACGACCCTTAGGTGACCTGGCCCCAAACACCTCCAATCTATGTCCTTCTCTCCACACACTCCTCCACTCTGGCCCCGAACACCTCCAGTCTATGTCCTTCCCTCCACACACTCCTCCACCACTCTGGCCTTCTTGCTGCCCCTTCAGTCTCTCAGGCTTGCTTCCATCTCCTTACATTTGCACTCTGCCTGGAATCCTCACTTCCTAGAAATCAAGCTTGCTTGCTCCATCACTTCCTTTAGGATTTTGCTCAGTGAGGCCTTGCTGACCACACTACTATAAATTATAAACATACAGACATACACATGCTCCCTATCCCCCTTTCCTATCTTACTTTTCTCCATAGCATCACTTATCTCTACCTATCAAACTGTATACTTTGCTTATTTATTTACTTATCTGTCTCAGCCACTAGAAAATAAGCTTGGTGTTCTTTGCTGTATCGCCAGTATCTAAATAGTTCCTTGCACATAGAAATGCTCAATAACTCTCACTGAATCAATGAATCAGGCTCACTGCGTGATATGATGAAGGAAGTAACAGTGAGACTGTGACTCTTCAGGCTATGGCCTCAATCATCTCAAATTCAAGGAATATTTGGAAGAAGGTGAAGCAGTACATAAAAGTTTATTTTATTTTAATGCAGATGGCTAAGTTGTGAAAACTTGCTCAAGAGTTTTACTGAGCTGCCTCCTTAGATCAAGGATACTTGGAATTAAAGGGCTTTGAGCGGCTCAACTTGTCCAACCCTCCAGCGACTGATAAGATGGTTCTTCAATGACGACAAGACATCTGAACACAACAAAGCTGAAACTGCAGGGTAAAAATTTTACAACTAAGTGGGAGCACTGCTGTATGATCAAGGAAATACAAGTTGTTCTAACTCAAACTAGACATCTGACTCGAGCAACTGGAGGCTGCAATCATTTTCCACTGCTGACCACACCCATACTCAATGGAATCACAGAACTTAAAGATCATAGAATATTCGTTAGCAATATTTGTTTTCAAAGAGGTTCATAACTTCTTATAAGAAGGAATCATATTTTCAGCATCTGTGATTGCCTCTGAAGTGTATCCCTCAGGGACAGGCCTTCCTCCCACTGGCGTGGCTCACATTTTCATGAACAAAATGCAAGAGCTGAAAGCAAAATTTGACCAACAAAAAGTCAATATTCATGACATTCTGAAGATGAATTTACAAGGCTTAGAGCTGTCCTAAAGCTTTTGACATATTTTCAAACTCTGGAACGTGTTTACAATGCCTGATGCTGTGAAAACATATTCTTTTTCATGAAGAGCTAAAATCAAAGCTGGAGCTATCATGTGTGATATAAACCCAGAGTCGTGACAAATTGCGATATGGCCCGACTAATTACACTCTACAGTAGTGGAGCATAATTGTTTTCTAAACACCATTTCCCTACCATTACAGCAATAATGCTTTATGGCCAGCTCCAGGATGTTAATTTTGCACTCTTGGAGGAAAAAGTTTATTGAATATTTTTCAAAGTGATTCTGAATTAATTTTTGAAATCATAATACCACGTTATCAAGAGCAGACTTTATATTACTATTTTAAAGAATTTAAGCTTCACTTGGGCCCAGACACATGTGGGTTTCAAATTATATACAACTTTTAAACACAGGTGCTTACTCTTCCAAAGTGTCAGGGTCATGAAAGATAAGGAAAGAGAAAGAAACTTTCACAATTGGGGGAGTTAACTAAAGAGACATAACCACTAAATACAATGTGGGTTCCTGGAGGAGATCCTGGAGTAAAAAAAGGAAGACTGAGAAAACTTGAATACCAAGTCTGTAGTTTAGTTAATGGTATTGTACCAATGTCAATTTCTTAGTTTTGACAAATGTGTGATGTTTACATAATATGTCAACATTAGAGGAAGCTGGGTGAACAGAATATCAGGGACATTCTGTGCTATCTTTGTAATTCTTCTGTAAATCTAAAATTACATCAAAATAAAAATGGGTGATGATTATGGAACTCTAATAAAAATTTTTTACTTCAGAGTCATCTACTTAAAAAAAAGAAAAAGTTCCTAAAATGCCACAAAGTTGGTTTCCATTTAAAATTACTAATACAGAATAAAGAAAGGCTATAGCAATCTGGATATTTCACTCCTCTCAATATACAAATTGCCAAAAAGAGATACAGTGAACAAAAAAATCTTCCACTGATCTATCAACAAAATATAAATACCCAAACACAAAAAAAGGAAAACCACCTCAAGATAATCACAATGATCGCAGCTTACAGTAGTCTCACAGTAACAGTGAGGATTAGAATAAACCATTATTTCAATGGATACTGTGTATGAAGAACATTCTAAACTTGGAAAGGACTTAAAGTATATAGTGGTTATCTCTGTGTGGTGGGATTATGAGTGATTCTTATTTTATTCTTTCAGCTTGTCTCCATAATGAGCATACAGAGATTTTATGATCTGAACAAGCCTAAAGTTTGTGCTCAGCTACTAACCTAAAGGGTGGTGGTTCAAACTTACCCAGCAGTACCATGAAAGAAAGGCCTGGCAACCTGCTTCCATAAAAATTACAGCCAAGAAAATCCTATGGAGCAGTTCTACTGTAACACACGGGGTCACACAGAATTGACTCGACAGTATGGGGTTTGCTTTTTTGGTTATATAAATATCAAGCATTTTGGAATGAAGACCCAGGGCTGATATAATAGCAGGCTATTTTTGCCCTTACAAGTTCTCACACTCCTTCCGCCCTCTCTGTCCCCAGCCCCCTGCACTGGGTTAGACTCTGAGCAGTTCTCTCGTCTACTGCATCAGCCTCTCAGTCAGTCTCTCTATACCTCTTCACTCATCTTCAGTCTGTTTTTCCATTCTTGTAAGTTATTTTCCTGAAGTTCAGGTTACAATACATCACTTCCCTGTCAAAACCAAGCAAAACCAACAAAAACTCTAATGCCTCTCCCATTCATTGTCTACAAAATAGAAAATATTCTAAGAGTGAAATGATTTATTGAAGTCACAATTTCCAATCTACCTTTATGGCCTATCATATTTAGTCCCAAAAGGACCTAAACTTGTCCACTACCTCAATGCCACCTTCAAGCTTTCTCTATACCTTTTTTCATGCCATTCTCCATTAATCACATTAGGTAGCTAAAATTTAACCAACTGCTGATTATGTGCTAAGCACAGTGCTCAGAGATCTACTTGAATTTTTTCCCTACAGTCTTCTTACCAACATTTGGTTAAGTTCTACCAAAGGAGGAAGCCATGGATCAAAATTATTAATTTATTTTCCTAACTAAAAAAACCAAACCCGTTGTCTTCAAGTTGATTCCGACTCACAGTGGCCCTATAGGACGGAGTAGAACTGCCCCATAGAGTTTCCAAGGAGTGGCTACTGGATTTGAACTGCCAGCTTTTGGGTTAGCAGCTGACCGTTTAACCACTATGCCACCAGGGCTCCAGAAACAGCTAAATTTTTATCCTTTACAACCTGGACCTGTGATAATTGATAATGCTTTGCACCGGCTAGCAGTATTCAATAAATGTCTGTCAAAGTAGAACATCATGTTAATAAAAACTAAGACATACACTTAATTCTTTGTGTTCCTCATTAAAAAAAAAGTTCTAATTCGAGATACAGAGAATTTTGGCACACACGAGTCAATTCAAAGAGCACAGGCTTTGAAGCTCGGCAAACCTGTTTTCAAGACCAGATGAGTAAAGTCAGGGGACAATCCAGGGAGAACTCTGCATCTAATGTTGAAATGAAAGGTAATGTTGCTAAACAGGATAAAAGTGGGAAAGGAGAAGTGCCACTGCTTGAAGGAAAACATCCTGTAAAATGGGAATGAGTGATTTATCTAATGGATGAATGAAAAAGAGATTGCTATAATAAGGAGTTTTGTTTTATTGTACACAGGGTTGCTATGAGTGGGAACTGGCTTGACGGCACCTAACAACATAATAAGGATAAGCAAAATCATATTGATAGATTTATCCTTTACTTTTTTTTTTTATTAACTTTACTCACTATTTTTATCTCTAACATCAGTGTCAGTACTTCAACCCTACCCTTTCTTGTAATACTGTGAAACACATTTGTACGCACAGAGAAAAAACTTAGAGAACTATTGTATTCATTAATATGTGACTGTGTGGGTGTGGATAAAAAGCAGAACAAAACTGGGCTGAGGGTTCCTCACGACTTAAAAATGCTGTTGATCTCTTAAGAGCATCAGAACCAGAAAAAGTAGGTTAGTATTAATATTACTAAGAATAAAAAATCAGACACATACTGTTGAGAAAAACAAAAACAATTCTAGAGCAACGTTAAGCAGGTTAATGAACTACGATACTGATACGTACAATGGTACGAGCGATCGCTGCTCCGTGACTACCAGTAAAGAGTCAGACAATGCACCCACAGCATAGCATTTTCTAGTGATGGACTCATGTCTTCGAGATTCCTACTGCTTGAATGAAAGTCATTCAGTTGCAATTTTACATAAATTAACCACTACGAAATAAGAGCCCAGTATCCTGAGTTTACATATGGATTTTCAAATCAGTGGGCACCTGTTCAATCAGAACTGGAAAAACAAAAAAGGAAAAACATAGCTGGCAAACATTAACAAAAGCAAAATGCAATTCACCTCCTTTGAAGAAATTGCTCCATAGTAACTATGTTGACAATAAGGAATAACACGGCCCGCTCTAATTCATCAACTCTATGTCCTAGGGAAACCCTGGTGGCGTAGTGGTTAAGTGCTACGGCTGCTAACCAAAAGGTCGGCAGTTTGAATCCGCCAGGCGCTCCTTGGAAACTCTACAGGGCAGTTCTACTCTGTCCTATAGGGTCACTATGAGTTGGAATCGACTCAACGGCAGTGGGTTTGGGCATATGTCCTAGAAATAAACTGTGGTTACTGTTACCGTAATCAAAATTATCCATTAACGGCAACAGTTAATGCCAATGGAGAGTACCCTTTTAAGAATTACAATGTTGCCATTAAAAGTACAGAACAGAAATTTTAAAATTAAACATATTGAACTAAATTATCTTTTAAAAATAACATTTGGTTTTCTTTTTATTACTTATTTTCATACATGTGTCACAAGAGATGCCAGAGGCTTCGAATTTGCTTGTATTCCTTAACAGCGGGGAAGGCCCATTTTCAGCATGTGTACTGGTCAAAGCTGCAAACAATGTATTGTTTTCAATTGGTCTGTAGACCATTCGTCAACCTTAAATGGAATTTTGGGATACGGTACCTAAAAAATAGAGAAAAGGAAGTAATATAAGGCCTGTGTTCTAAATCCAGTTCATTTGCTTACGAAATAACTCCAGACCTTTAGGCTCTATGAATTGGTTTTCTCATCTGTAAATACATTAGTTATATCTAACAGATAAGGTTGTTCTTAATGGTAGCTTCAGACTTTCTTCAATGAGAGATACAAGAGGCAGCTTCGGCTGACAGAGGGTGCATGAGATGTCTCTGCACAACACTGCAATGAAGTTTATAAAAATATTAGTTGTCATAAAAAAAAAATAGGGATCTAAAGGAGACAATCAAAGAAGCTAAATACCCCCCAGGCCCTGTGGTGCCAGCACTGCTTGTTGTGGTCATCACATACTATAAACGGAAAAAGTGATGCAAGAGATACAAAGATGATACAAAAATGAAGATTCATAGTGCAGATTCACATAAGGTATGCAGTAAAAATTATTATGTATCTACTTCAGATTAATTCAATAGAAAAAGCCTGGCCTTTTAGATTCTTGGAAAAATAAGATCTTATCAGAATTCAATTCACTTCAACATGGAACACCTATAAAATTTAAGCTACGAATATCAAGTGCTGTTGAAGAAAAAAAAAAGTCTCTCACCTTCTACTAACATAATATAAAATAGAACAAAATAATTCCTACATTAGTAGTACAACATATTATGAAACCAGAACACAGAATATCTAATAGCCTAAACCCAGCATTTAGGGTCAATCTCCCTTTCTGGCCAGATCCCACACTACAGATAAACATATACTCCAGTTATCCCAATCTACTTCTGTCAAACACATTATGCATGTTATGCTTCTATGCTTTCGTTCGTTCCGTTTTTGTAGGCTGGAGTTCCTTTACTGATGTCTCACTGAAGTTGTTATTCATTCCTCGAGGGCGAGAGTTCCATTTCTTTCCTTCACAAAGCCTTTCCCATAGACAGTTTAAATTAAGGGAAATGATTTAAAAAAAAAAAAAGTAAAAATGATACCAGGGAACATATATGAAGGAAATAAATGAAAAATCTGCCACAGAGAAGCTATGAGACTAAGGACTTGTCAGAACCTTCTAGAAAATCACCATTCACTGATATACAGAAAATAAGCTTAAAAAGGTCCAACAGGAGGAATCCAAGAGGTGAGAGAAAAACTGTCAAGATTATGGGATAGCAAGAAAACCAGCAGCAAAAATCTAAGAATTATGAAACCAAAGGACTTAGACCCACAGTTGGTCTTTTCATCTGTTATTCCAACAGGAATAAGAAGCATGTGGAAAGTTAACTACTGGTTATACAGATAGTATCGAAGAATAGAATTTAGTTTTTTGTACAATTTTAAGATGCTGCAAGGATTAGCACTTAAGTCTAGCAGAGAGAGCCTCATTAAATGTGGGCTTTTGCCCAGAAATTGGTCTATCTCATTAGAAGGACTCTGAACTAAAAACAGAGGGGTAGAAAGAAACAAGGTAAACTCATACTATAATGCATCATTCATTCAACAAGCATTGACTGACCTCCTATGTGCCAGGCACTGTTCCAACACTGGGGACAATGCACTGAATATAACAGCAAAGTCCTGTGCTTATGGAGACAGAAAGTCAATAAAAATCCATAAATACGGTCGTCCCTCGATATCTGTGGGGGATTGGCGCCAGGACCCCCACGGAGAGTTAAATCTAAGGATGCTCAAGTCTCTTACATAAAATGGCATAGTATTTGCATACAACCTACGCACATCCTCCCACATACTTGTAAATCATCTTTAAATTATTTATGATACCTAATTTTTAATACAACGGAAATGCTAAACAAATACTTGTATCATCACAACTGAAGACTTGCTCTGGAAGGACACTTTTCTCTTGAGTTTCTGGAGCTGTTCTGGGAAAGCTGATGCTGCCTGGGGATCAGCAAGTGCTGATTCTCCCATGATCCTGAAGTTTCTGAGGCTGTGCTGTTTTACAGAGCTAGCCCACCATCCCTTGCCAGCCTTAAACTCCTTCCTCTCACTCTCTCCAATTCCCTCACGTTTAGCCTTTGAGGGATTGCTTTGACTACTCAATTACTTTTTTTAGGAGCCATTTTTTCAGAAACAAAGGGTTCACACAACACATGTAGCAAAGGAACAAGACATGAGGTGAAAAATGCTCAAACAACAAATGCTGGAGAGACACTGAGATCTGTAAAATGGTAGGAGGCTACAGGAGGGTATGCCTACACATCATTTCATTCATGTGGGTTCAATATAGTGCTTGGTGTGCAGTAAATTCAAGTTTTCCTTTTTTTTTTTCCAAATATTTTCCAACTGCAGTTGGTTGAATCCACGGATACAGAACCAGTGAATAGAGGACTGACTACAATTTCAGGTGGTGATCAGGGCCTAACAAAAAAGGGGCTATTTTAGAACTGAGAGGGCAAGCCTGAAAGATCTGAGAGTAGAGCCAGGCAGAGAGAAGAGAAAGGCCTTGAAACAGCAAAGATCTCCTCATGTTTAAGAACAGGGAACACAGCCAGAACATGATGAATGAGAAGAATGGTAAGGGCAGAGATGAAAAGGTAGGCGGAGCCAGATGAGGGCAGAGAGGAAACCTGGATGTTATATTTAAGTGTGACAGAAGTCACTGGGAGACTTTAAACACAGAAGAGATGGCATCTGATTTACTTTTTTGATCACTCAGGCCCAGTGTGAAGAAAGGGATACAGGTGGCTGCAGGAAACTAATCAGGAGACAATGACGACTTGGACTACAGTGGTGGCAATAAGGTTGGTACATACTGATATACAAAGAAAGAATGGAGGCAGTCTTAGGAGAAAATTTGGGGGGAAAGGGTAATATCATATACATGACCTCCAATGTCAATACAACATGGGCAGAGGATGGGTAATACCCAAAACTTCACTGTTACCACCTGTTTAATTCTTTCCTCCCCATTGGATGGTGAGCTCCGTGGGAGCAGGAGCTACCTTGTTCATGCTATATCCCCAATGTCCAGCACTGTACGATGAACATCGGCAGGTACTCTGTAAAGATTTTTTTCAATAAATCTTGACACTTTAAGCCGAGTACACAAGTACAACCTTACAGGTATCACCAAAATTTAGTTGGGTAAGACTCAACCTTGGTCTGTAAGCACTGAAGCCCTAATAGGTGACTAGGTGCGGGAATTAAGAAACAACCTCCAGGTGTTTCAAATAAACAAGCTTACTCAACTATTTATTGTCTTCCACATGGTAAACTAATGCAGTACGCTGGCAACATTGCCTTTCCTATCTCCTAGTAAAAGAGTTCACACTTTGGTGGTCCAGACAAGTCTGGTGCCCAAGCACCAAGGTACTTGTGAAAATGAGACTTCTGAGCAGCTGTCAGTAAGCTTTGAATAATGGCAGAGAACAAGAGGAGCACGACATGCCAGCATTCTTTTTTAAAAAGGGTAAGAAAGCAAATGCCACAAACTTTACAATTGACCATAGCTTCAACTCTGGGTAAAATTCTGTAAAAGAATATCAAAGGGAGGGTTTGTGGGCACTTAAAAAAGGATGGGGTGAACAGTAGAGCCAGCACGTGAACCTGAGTAGACCATTCCTGGCTAATGTCATGTCTAGAGTTAGGAGAATGGGAGATTGGGAAGCACATGCTATAGCTGAATTTTATTAAGATTTGTTCTCATCTCTAATAATATCTCTGAGGATAAGATGGGGAAATAAGAACTAAAGTAAGGGTCAAGTATATTTGGAATTACTAGAAAAATTTATTTTTTCTTCAGAAAAAAGTTCATTATGCATCTGTGACTACCTAAAACCTGTTGCCGTCAAGTCAGTTCTGACTCATAGCAACCCTACAGGACAGAGTAGAACTGCCCCATAGTTTCCAAGTAGCACCTGGTGGATTCGAACTGTGGACCTTTTGGTTAGCAGCCGTAGCACTTAACCAGTATGCCACCAGAGTTTCCGTGACTACCAAAAGAGGTCCTAAAAAGAAATGAAAAACTATTTTATCAATAAACTATATGAAGACATAAATGACTTGTTGACCAAATTATCAGATAATATAAAACTGAAAGAAAAAGGAAATACTCCACTAAACTCCACTAAAATTATAGTAAAAGTATTCAAAATATTTGGAAACTAGAAAGCAAGAGATGAAAGAGAGACACGTGACTTAAAGGTAAGAACAGAAGATGTAAAAAAAAAAAACTTTCGAAGACAGCAACAACCACCAAAAACCAAAAACCAAACCCAGTGCCGTCGAGTCGATTCCGACCCATAGCAACCCTATAGGACAGGGGAGAGCTCCCCCACAGAGTTTCCAAGGAGTGCCTGGTGGATTCGAACTGCCGACCCTTTGGTTAGCAGCTGTAGCACTTAACCACTACACCACCAGGGTTTCTGACAGCAATAACAAACCTAGGAAATTAAGAAATCACAGCAACGATAAAAACACAAAATACTTAAAGATAAAGTAAGGAAGTCCAACAGAATATGGAGTGAAAACAAAAGTAAAAAAACAAGAAAATTAAAGAACAACAATAACCTAAAAAAAAAAAAAGGAGTAGGAATCCAAGAAATAATTCAGGAAAAAAAAATTCCCAATTGCAAATACAAATCTCCAGACTGGAAGAGCCCACACAGTGCCCAGCATAATAGAGAACAAATGCACACAAATACATCACTAAAATGTCAGAGCACGGATTACAAGGAAGATCCCAAAAGGTTCCAGAGAGAATGAAACAAGTTTAATACAGATAACCAAGAATCAGAAATGACAGCAGACTTCAACAGCCACCCTAGAAGCTACAAGACAAACAGAACAACACATTTAAAATTTAAAGGAAAATAATTTCCAACCTAGAATTATACACTCAGCCAAATATTAAATATGCAAGAGGGAAGAATAAAAACATGCAAGGTCTCAAAAACTATACCTCCTCTGCACCCTTTCTCAGGAAGCTATGAAGGAAGCACTCTAGCAAATCAAAGGAGTAAACCAAGAAAGAAAGAAAAATTAAGAAAAAACAAAGCATTGATGAGAGGACAGAGGAAATAAACGGAGAACAAATATATGGAGCAATTGGAACTCTCATACATTGCTTATGGGAATGCAAAATGGTACAGGCACTTTGGAAAACAATTTGACAGTTTCTTATAAATATTCACTTAACATATGACCCAGCAATTCCACTCCTAGGTAGTTACCCAAGAGAAACGAAAACTTATGTTCACACAAAAACTTGCAATGTGAATGTTTATAGCAACTTTATAATAATCACCCCAAACTGGAAACAACCCAAATGTTCTTCCACTGGTCAAGAGATAAACTATGATATATTCGTCCAGTGGAATGCTACTTAGCATAAAAAGAAACAAACTACTCACACGTGCAATGACATGGATGAATCTCAAATGCATTATGCTGAGGGAAAGAATTCAGACTCAAAGGCTACTTACTATATGATTCCACTTACAAGACATTCTGGAAAAGGCAAAACCAAAAGGATGGGAGAATAGATCAGTGGTTTTCAGGGATGAGGGAGACATGGGGAGAAGATCTGACTACAAAGGGGCAGCAGGAGAGAATTTTTAGAAGGAAGAGAACTGTTCTGTATTTTGATGGTGGTGATAGTTCCATGACTCCACGCATCAAAGCTCATAAAACCGTACAACAAAAAACTGAAGTTTACTGTATATAAATAAAAAGTAAACTTCAAAAAAGCACATGGGATCCAAGTGATTGGGATCCAACTCAAGAAAGACTAAAGGAATCCTTAGTATGATATGAAGGGAGATCTTAATCTGATAGCTTTGCAGCACACCTAAAGAATGGCCTGCCCAGATTGGAGTTATGTGAAAGATTTCCTCAGGGAGTTGAAACTGAAAGATTATCTAAGGTATCTGAGTTTACTCAGAGGAGGGTCACACAACTAGGTGAGTGTTTAGAGGTCAGTTGGTCATAAGCATATACAAAACCAGGTAAACAGCAAAACAAGACAGCTATCATCTCCAAAGACAACAAAAGATTGCACAGGAATGATGGAATACCACATGATTCAGCTGTGAAGAGCAATTACATAGTCATATGGTAAAGATGAATGCTGATCCAACCAAAATTATGATACATCTACAGCAGGAAGGTAAGGGAGACAGGAAGTCTGTGTATGTGGCAGGGACAAAGGATAGTGGTGGAAGAGTTCAATTTTCATCTTCTGTACAAACAAAAAAACCCAAATCTGTCACCTTCAAATCAATGCCAACTCACAGTGATCCTACAGGACAGAGTAGAACTGCCCTATAGGGTTTCCAAGGCTATAGATCTTTACAGATTCAAACCATAGACTTTTCAGTTAGCAGTCGAGCACTGAACCACCCATGCTGCCACACCTCCTTTTATCTTCTATGTTGTTGTTGTTGTTGTTAGGTGTTGTCAAGTTGGCTCGGACTCATAGTGAACTAAACACTGTCCAGTTCTGTGTCACCCTCACAATTGTTGTTATGCTTGACTCCATTGTTGCAGCCGCTGTGTTAACCCACCTCGTTGAGTCTTTCTCTTTTTTTGCTGATCCTCTACTTTTCCAAGCCTGATGCCCTTCTCCTGGGACTGGTCTCTCCTGATAACATGTCCAAAGTACGTGAGATGAAGTCTTGCCATCCTTGCTTCTAAGGAGTACTTTGGCTGTACTCCTCCCAAGACCGACTTGTTCATTCTTCTAGCAGTCCATGGTATGTTCAATATTCTCCGGCACTCCATAATTCAATGGCATCACTTCTTCTTTGGTCTTCCTTATTCACTGTCCACCTTTTCCATGCCTATGAGGTGACTGAAAATACCATGGCTTGGGTCAGGTGTACCTTAATCCCCAAAGTGACATCTTTGCTTTTGAACACTTTAAAAAGGCCTTTTGCAGATCTGCCCAATGAAATATCTGGTTTGATTCCTTAATTGTTGCTTCCATGGGCATTGATTGCAGATCCAAGTAAAATGAAATCCCTGACAACGTCAATCTTTTCTCCATTTATCATGATGTTGCTTATTGGTCCAGTGTGAGGATTTTTGTTTTCTTCAAACCAGCGACCTTTCAGGTAGCAGCCAAGAGCTTAACCACTGCGCCCCCTTCTTATCTTCCATAGTGAGAGCCAAAGATAATGTCAAAACTGAAGAATTAGGAGGTAGCAATATAAGCATGTTAGAAATGCAGAGTGAAAAAAAACCTAAGAATCATTTCAAAGATTTGAAAGTAATGGCTCTAGGGCAGCAGAAAATGGGGGGAGGTGTCTGACTCTATATGTACATGTATAGCTTTGATAATAATTAAATTCAAAATAATCAAAGTATAAGAAAGAAGAAAAAACCTGGGACACAATAGAAGGTCCTGGGTAGAATGAGAGGAAAATGTTGAACAAAACTCAAATTCATAAAAAAGACCAGACCCACTGGACTAGTAGAGGCTGGAGGAACCCTTGAGACTATCACCCTAAGATACCCTCTTAACCTGGAACTGAAGCTACTCCTGGAGGTCACCTTTCAGCCAAATAATAGACTGGCCTTTAAAATAAACAATAATATCTGTGAGAAATGTACTCCTTTGAACAACTATACAAGGCCAAATGGTAAACATTTACCCAAAAGCAAAGACACGAAGGAAGGAGGGGCAGGAAAATTGGATAGATGGAAATGGGGCAGCAGGGTGGAAATAGTGAGAGTGCTGGCAAAGTGCAGGAATTGTAACCAATGTCACAAAACAATTTGTGTATGAATTGTTGAATGAGAATCTATTTTGCTGTGTAAACTTTCACCTAAAACATAATAAAATATTCAAAAAAAAAGAGAGAGAGAGAAAGAAGAAAAAGAGGGGCCCAGAATAGTAAAGGATCTGGAATCACGTCATTTAGAAATGATCGTATAAATGAAGGGTTTTTAAGTTTAAAACACACACACACAACATGGAGCACGTTAAAGGCTGATTGCAGCTTTTCTTCTATCTGGCTAATGGGGGCAGAACCAGGTCCAATAATAAAGTTACATGGACACAGAGCTAAGCTGTGCAAAAAGAAGAAATTTCTAATAACTGTGTATAAGTCAGGGTTCTCTAGAGAAAGAGAACCAGTAAGGGATAGATACACAAACACAGACAGAGGAAGAGAGAGATTTATTTTAAGGAGCTGGCTCATGTGATTGTGGAGACTATGAAGTACAAAATCTGTAGGTCAGAGAAAGACTGCAGATTCTGACAGCCTTGTGTCCCAAATCCATAGTCAGGTGACGACATAAGTGTAGGAGTTCTGGAAAGATGTCTACTTATAGTCTGGAGGCAGAACACTCCCCTAGGGAAAACTTTCTCTTTGCTCTTACCGCCTTCAACTGATCAGATGAGGCCCACCCTCATAATGGAAGATAATATACTTTTCTTAAGACCAACCGATGTAATCACATGTAACTACTTCATAACAGCATTTAGACTAACGTTAGACCAAAAAGCTGAGCACCATTGCCTAACCAAGTTGACACATAAAATCAAACATCACAATGCCTGAAAGTTGAATTATCTCAGGAAGCAGTAAATTTTCTGTTGCTAGAGGTGTTTAAGCAGAGCCTGAACAATATACACTTAGTGGACATGACAGAAAATATATTTATGGCTACTTTGGTGGATTGCACTATAGACCTCTTAAGTCCATGCCAGGTATAGGAGTCTGTGAAAGGATCCCATGCAATAATTTCCTTTGAAATTTTACCATTCTCAAGTAGGATTAGAAACACTGGCCGGTGAATAAGCTTAGCATTTAGTGTATTTGTGCTACTTTTTTCTTCTACCATCACCTCCTTTTAGGTTTTTAGACTTTACATTTTAAGTCTTAGATACATTTATATTTGATTACAAATCACCTAAAATGTTTTTGGAAGCATATGAGGTATAAATAAAGAGGAGAGAAAAATGTATGCCTTAATGGGAGAAAGCTGGAAGAGAAACAAAGGTGGTCTGATGTACTGTTAAGAAACTAAACGAGCAATCAGGTGTCCCTGAAACCTCCCTGGGCCCCGTGGTGTGGTGGCCATGGGGCATGAAATAGGTCGTCATACCTATCTGAGAGTCTGGGACCATGACACGTGAGTTTATTGGGAAGATGAAAAAGAGTAGAAGTCCATGACTCTGTCAGTGAATGCCTAAGACCAGCAAAAGAGTCTATAGCGGTTAGTAGTCAATGAAAATACTTCTGAATTGTTGCAGTTCAAATAAAGTTTCTAGACTCTTAGCTCAAATGCTGGTCATTTCAACATGAAAATAAAAATATTAAACATATTGCAGCAACCATCTCTTCCACAGGATTGCCACAAGAGTCACTGCAACATGTCTATAGGCATCTGAAGCTTTGTTATTTTCTACTCAAGGATAGTATTTACCTTCATTCTGTGTAATAAAAAAGACTACTGTGCCTACAGAGTCGCTGGGTGGTGCAAACGGTTAATACACTTGGCTGCTCACCCGGAGGTTAGAGGTTGAAATCCACCCAGCGGTGCATTGGAAGAAAGGCCTGGCAATCTGCTTCCAAAAAAATCAGCCAATGTAAACCCTCTGGAGCACAGTTCTCTGACAGACACAGGGTTGCCATGAATCAGAATCAACTCAACAGCAGCTGGGTTTTTTGGTTTATCATGCCTACAGATACAATAAACTTACCCTGAAGTTTACTGAGCACCATTCTCAGCACTTAATCATAGACACAAATCATACTTCAAAAATAATGTCTATGTTCCTCTAGAGCACTTTTGTATTTCTACCTCTTAAAAATTAGTTTAGAATCAACCAAGATATTATGAGTATGCCCTATAAACCAGTATAACTTTTTGTTCTTTAAGAAACAGAGATTTAGGTGCCCTTCACCTCTCTTCATTAAATTGTCATGCTTATGTTTGTCACTCTTAATAGCTGCATACTTCTAAAGAGAAAGATGCTCATTGTTTGTTCAACCCAGTACTTGCTGAATAACATACTGGTCAATAAATGTTGAACTGAACCAAAGCATGTGACTAGCCTGGAATTTTCTTTTTATCCCACCAACATTCTTGATCCTTTCACTGTTTTCTTTTCAGCACTTACCCACTGCCCTCAGAACTCCCTCACTCCTGCTCTCCAGTCAGAAGCAGGTGTCATGTCTGTACCCTCCTGGTCACACTTTGAACAAAATACATACCATCTGTAGCTCTACTCTGTTTCCAGGCAGGCACTGAGAAGATGGACATGAAGAGCTTTCATTACGCTCTTCTGCACTGTGGGCCAACAAAAAGGTAGCAGAATGAAGGGAAAAGGGGAGGGGAAAAGGCAGAAAGGAAGGGAAGCCCTCATTCTTATAATTCTATCTGCAGATTACCTGGAAAACTTAGGTATTGACAAGGCCCAGAGGTCTCTCTAGCTTATGGTGCTTTTTTTTTTTTTTTCCCCTTTCCTGTGACTAAAAAAACCAAAACCAAAACCAAACCCATTGGCGTCGAGTCGATTCTGACTCATAGCGACCCTATTGGACAGAGTAGAACTGCCCCATATGGTTTCCAAGGAGCGCCTGGTGGATTCGAACTGCCGACTTTTTGGTTAGCAGCTGAAGCTCTTAACCACTATTCTACCAGAGTTGCTATGAGTCAGAATCGACTCTACAGCAGTGGGTTTGGTTTTTTGAAGAAACCCTATTGGTGTAGTGGTTAAGAGCTATGGCTGCTAACCAAATGGTCAGCAGTTCGAGTCTGCCAGGCACTTCGTGGAAACCATAGGGGCAGTTCTACTCTGTCCTATAGAGTCACTGTGAGTCGGAATCGACTCAACGGCAGTTCCCCTGACTAGATAGTATTAATGTCTTTGGCAAGACTTCATTATGTAAGCAACACAGGCTAGCAAGGTGAGGTTCAAAGGCCCACCAGATTAACTGAAACTATTCTGAACAGTGGCTAGTTTTAACTTTCAGGTTCAGTCCCATTTCCCTCCATTGACAGATTATTTTAATAGTAATCTTGATAAGTATCATTAGCATCTTAAACTAAATTTTTAGTCTCCAAATATTCCTTCCCCCCTCAATTTATTCAATAAATATTTATCGAGGACCTATTATCTGCCAGGAGGCATTGGTGGTTCAGTAGAATTCTCACCTTCCATTGGGGAGACCTAGATTTGATTTCCAATCAATGCGTCTCATGTGCAGGCACCACCCATCGGTTAGTGGAGACTTGCATGTTGCTATGATGCAGAAAAGGTTTTGGCGGCGATTCCAGACTAAGATGGACTAGAAGAAACGCCTGGCCATCTACTTCCAAATATGTCAATGGAAGAAAGCCTTATGAATCACAATGGTCCAATCTATAACTAATCATGGGGATGGTGAGGGACCAGGCAGCATTTCATCTCATTTGCACGGGGTCACCCTGAGTAGGGGCCAACTCAACAGTAGCCAACAACAGCAACGTTATTTGCTTAGCCAACATAATATCATTCTTGTCCTCAATTCTTTCTCCAACAAGAGATAGTCACCATTTGATCTACTGGGTCTCGCCTCTGGATAGCCATTTAGAGTGGTAAGCAATAACTATAACTGCCCCTAGCATTACTACGGCAGAGGCAAAGAAAACTCCCAACCACAGATGGCTGGCTTCCCCTCTTGCTGCCGGTCCAGCTGGCTTCACAGCAGTTCAGATTCTGACATTTCAAACTTGAATGATCCTTTTGTAAGCCATAAACCTTTCCCTAACTTCCTGGAGATCTCAAACTACTAACCTGACAAACAATGATTAACCTGAAGGGTTTTTAAATTAACATACTTGAGTGGCTTTAAATTTGTTTACATTACTTTGGCAATATTTTAAAGAAGTGTTTGTTAAAGTTTATGATGTACTCAGCTTCAGAACTGCTGAGGGTTACCTGATCCAACAAGCTTCTTGTCACTTCTTGTTTCATCAAATTCACTTTTGTTGTCACTTGGGAGAATGGAATTTGAAAATATTTCAAGCACTGTTTCTCAAAGTGTGTTTGCCAGGGAGCGTAGTCCCTCAAAATATAATTAAAAACAAACAAACAAAAAAAAGGTTTTATGGACAATTATGTCTTCAGTGGATGGCATGTGGAAGACCTAGCACAGCACAGAGCCTGCTAAGTGGCAGGCATTCCTTTCCTGTCCAGGAGACTCCTGCTCCATTTGCTTGTCACTTGGGCTGTGTACCTTAGGAGAGTAGTCCTCAGTAATGCAAACCACACTCAGCTGATAACAGAAAGGCTGGAGGTTCAAGTCTACCCAGAGGTACCTCAGAAGAAGAACCTGGTGATCTACTTCTGAAAAAATCAGTCACTGAACACCCTAGTAGAGCAGACTTCTGTTCTGACACACAGGGGGTCACCATGGCTGTAATCGACTCCACAGCAACCAGTTACTGTTTACTTCAGGGGAACCGCGTGTTTCCCAGCCAGTCTGGGCTTACTCTCTCATACTTGACTAAACGAGAATTCCATTCAATTTTAAAATGAAGTGTCTCACTAAAGTATTATTTCCTAAATCTTCCAAACTGAAATCTGCCTCAGCTACCGGTGCAAATTCCAAATGTTTTTCCCATGAGAAACGTATGGCTAGTTTCAAAATATATTTTATAGTCCTGACTTTGTTTTATAATTTGATGCCTTTAGAATTGTCTTCCAGTTCATAATTTCTACAACTGTCATGAAAATACAGAATCGCACGCAAAATAGATTTGAAAAAACATCAGGGCCTAGCAAGCAGGGGATAAAAGTCTCTTAAACACGATGCGTTTTTAAGTATAGTTTAGTAAGACATCCCGCTCCTGCCCTGGTGGTGAAAACCTCTGGCTTTGTAATCTGATCATGACGTCCATGTTCATCACTTGTGCTCCAGGGCAACTCCACTGTGGCCATTTTCTTCACCCTTTCCTGTCTTACTGCTCTCCAGAGCCTTGTTGGTACTCAATATTAAATAACATTAGCATCACTTACATTAACCCTTGCAGAGGCCATGGGTTTCCACAGACTGACTAAGCATATAAATAAATAGCCCTTATTTAAAACTCAAACATCTGAGAGCTACGGGGAAAAGACGCCATTGTGGTCACATTTATTAAACATATGTGTTCAGATTTAGGTTCTTAAAAGAAAATGGAGGAGGTGCCAGGAAGAAATACATGCAGACACAGGCCCCTGAAGCCTGAGGTTTAGAACCACCGCTTCCAGATTCCCCTAATACTTCACTCTGACCTCTAGTTTGAGGTGCGCTGATTTAAAACCGATCCTCCCACACACACTTAGAACTAGGCCTGCTTTCAACTCCCAGCTGTAAACTACTTGGGTCACCTTAGGTAACCTTTCTGGGCCTCAGTTCCTAACATGTAAAATGTGGCTAACACTGGTACCCACCTCAGAACTGTGAAGAAAAAAATGCAAAATGCACGTAAAGCACTTAGCCCAGAACCCACGACACAGTAAACCCCACACTACCCTGCACTCATTCTCTAGGTGTCTGCTTTCCTATTTCTGTGCTTGTCCTCCACTCAGAGACCACCCAGTATTACAGCATCTCTTCCAAGCTCGTAACTTGAACCATTTTCTGAAATCCAGTTCTGGGTCCCCGGCTGCCTACGGGAAATCGCTACATGGATGGATGAACATCACTATCACCTCAAACTCTGCCAGTACGAAATTTAATTCATCTGCCCTTCCCTGCACACTAGCCCCCATCTCAACTCCCATGTCTATCAATTACAATACACGTCTCCCCATTATGCTGCAGTCAAAACTTCTGTCTTATCCCTGCCCTTCATCCCCCATATCCAGATTAAGTCAGGAAAGTCTGTCCTATTTCAACTCCATAATGTCTCTCCTGTTTCCCAATCATGCTGTTTGGTTTGAGCTTCCTGGGTGGCCTCTCTGCGGTCCATTTCTCCCATGTTAGGCACACTCTGAAAAGCCCTCTATGGCTGTCCATCTCCCTCCCATATTAATGTCTTCCCTCCATGTAACATTTCTTCTCTCTACTCTCATCAGGTCTCCTTTCCACACGTACATGCAGCAAATTGTCATCTGCTTCCTTGCCCTTGCTCCTTTCCCCTGAAATGCCCTCTCTTCTCTCTGCTTTCTGCTAAAATCTGTCTATCCTCCCACTCTATTCCTCCCTCCAAGGCCAGATCAAGGGTCATTTTCAGAAAACACAATCTCCAACTATTCCATCCCTCCTGGGCTTCCCCTTCTCTGAACACCTCACCATGAAATTTAGCCTCTTCTTATTATTGCTGTTTATTGTACATTTAGCACTCATCTTCCTGACCCAATTTTAAATTTTTGGAAAGTCAGGGCCCCTTTTCCGAAACCCAAATTCTATATCCTCTAATACAGAATACTTTTTAATGGGGTAAGGTGGGCGTGGGAGCGGGGAGAGGGACCAGTGGATATGAAAACATCTAGAATATTCATTTTACACTAACATCGTTATTTCTGAGACTTTTCCCTGGGTTGCATGGGGTTTGCTAAAACCTATGAAGTAGGTTGTATTACTGTCCCCATTAAAAGCTGGGGAAACTAGGGCACCAGAGGTTAAAGAATTTGCCCCAAATAGCCCAGCTAGTATCAGAGCTGCGATTCAATCCCAGATAGTATGGCTACAGAGCCCACACTTCCACTGCTACATAATGGTGTTCAGTACTCCAGTACCCTAATAGCCCTTTAGAGCTGCAATAGAGAAAAGATTTCTTATAAGGAAGGCGGAAGGCCGCTCGACAATTAAAGGAGGATCGTTCAGTTGGGGTGGGGAAGTCAGACGCATATAATAGACTAAATTCAATTAAATTTTATATGAAGGAAAAGAGTTTTACATCAAAAATATTGTTTAAAATTAAATGCTTTTGCTAATATAAATAATGCTGCAGTAGAAAGATCCTTGCATATGGCTCTATTCTACTTCCAGGTTACTACATAAAGGATGTCAATTTTTTTTTTTTTTTTAAATGGCTTTCAATGTATGTTGTCAAACAATGTCCCCGGCAGATCATTCTAATTTATTCAGCAAATCAATAAAGTATACTTCTTTCACACCATAAGAACAATAAATATTATAGCAACTTTTGCCAAAATTACAGGTATAAAAGGGTATCTCTGTACTTTGAGTTAATTTGATTACTAACAGGATTAAGGATATTTACACATTAGTTTACTATTATTTCCCTTTCTGTAGGTTAGTCAGATATTGCAGAGATGCATTTTTTTATATTGCAAAAGTGCTTTATATCATAAAGATATTTAAATAATGATGTGGATCTTCAGTTTTATTATTTCTAAAAAAAAAAAAACCCACTAAAATTAAACATGGAAAAAAGAAAATTCAGGCCCTCTTTCTCTATTTTAGTATATTCATTCAATATTATTGTTCCTTAAATGCATCAGGTGGGGATGCGAAGGAAATGAAGCAAAAAGAAAATTCTAGAAAAAATGAGTACCTGTTAGACAAAGAGAGATAAACAAAAATAGAAAAGTGAGAAGTTAGAAAAGGTAGAAAAAGAAATTGAGAGCTCAAGAGGGAAGAGGTTATACTAACCTCCAACTTTCTCTCAAGGACCACTGCCGGTGGGAATACTAGTTACTTAGCCATTATTCATTCAAACCTCAAGTGCTCTTCTTTTTTCTGAAGCTATCCTTGACTCAAAAAAAAAAAAAAAAAAAAAGGAAGTGGGAGTGGGTAAAGGAAAAAGATGGGCTTTAGCAGCGGTCAGAGCAGTATCACTAGGATAATATCAAGATAACTGAATGACTACCAACTATGAACCATGAAAAGTTTTATAATGGAGATCTAAGCAAAATGACCCCCACATGTCTGTCAGTTTGTCATACTGTGGGGGCTTGTGTGTTGCTGTGATGCTGGAAGCTATGCCACTGGTATTCAGACATCAGCAGGGTCACCCATGGAGGACAGGTTTCAGCTGAGCTTCCAGGCCAAGAAAGACTAGGAAGAAGGACCAGGCAGTTTACTTCTGAAAAGCATTAGCCAGTGAAAACCTTATGAATTGCAGCGGAACATTGTCTGATATAGTGTTGGAAGATGAGCCCCCTAGGTTCGAAGGCACTTAAAAGATGACTGGGAAAGAGCTGCCTCCTCAAAGTACAGTCGACCTTAATGACATGGATGGAGTAAAGCTTTCAGGACCTTCATTTGCTGATGTGGCACCACTCAAAATAAGAAACAGGTGCAGACATCCATTAATAATCAGAACCTGGAATGTACAAAGTATAAATCTAAGAAAATTGGAAATCATCAAAAATGAAATGGAATGCATAAACATCCATATCCTAGGCATCAGTGAGCTGAAATGGACTGGTATTGGCCATTTTGAATTGGGCAATCATGTAGTCTACTATGCTGGGAATGACAACTTGAAGAGGAATGGTTTTGCATTCATCGTCAAAAAGAATGTTTCAAGGTCTATCCTGAAGTACAACACTGTCAGTGATAGAATAATATCCATATGCCTACAAGGAAGACCAGTTAATACAACTATTATTCGAATAGACATACCAACCACTAAGGTCAAAGATGAAGAAACAGAAGATTTTTATCAGCTGCTGCAGTCTGAAATTGATCGAATATGCAATCAAGATGCATTGATAATTACTGGCAACTGGAATGCGAAAGTTGGAAACAAAGAAGAAGGATCAGTAGTTGGAAAATATGGCCTTGGTGATAGAAACAATGCCGGAGATCGAATGATAGAATTTTGCAAGACCAACAACTTCCTCATTGTAAATACCTTCTTTCACCAACATAAACAGCAACTATATACATGGACCTCGCCAGATGGAATACACAGAAATCAAATTGACTACATCTGTGGAAAGAGACAATGGAAGAGCTCAATATCATCAGTCAGAACAAGGCCAGGGGCTGACTGTGGAACAGACCATCAATTGCTCATATGCAAGTTCAAGCTGAAACTGAAGAAAATCAGAGCAAGTCCACGAGAGCCAAAATATGACCTTGAGTATATTCCACCTGAATTTAGAGACCATATGAAGAACAGATTTGATGCATTGAACACTAGTGACCGAAGATCAGACAGGTTGTGCAATGACATCAAGGACATCATACATGAAGAAAGCAAGAGGTCATTGAAAAGACAGGAAAGAAAGAAAAGAGCAAGATGGATGTCAGAGGAGGCTCTGAAACTCGCTCTCGAACGTCAAGCAGTTAAAGCAAAAGCAAGAATTTATGAAGTAAAAGAACTGAACAGAAGATTTCAAAGGGTGGCTCACAGAGACAAAGTATTATAATGACATGTGCAAAGAGATGGAGATGGAAAACCAAAAGGGAAGAACACACTCGGCGTTTCTCAAGCTGAAAGGACTGAAGAAAAAATTCAAGCCTTGAGTTGCAATAGTGAACGATTCTATGGGGAAAATATTAAATGACACAGGAAGCATCAAAAGAGTACAGAGTCATTATACCAAAAAGAATTAGTCAATATTCAACCATTTCAAGAGGTGGCATATGATCAGGAACCGATGGTACTGAAGGAAGAAGTCCAAGCTGCTCTGAAGGCATTGGCGAAAAACAGGGCTCCAGGAATTGATGGAATATCAATTGAGACATACCAACAAATGGATGCAGTGCTGGAGGTGCTCACTCGTCTATGCCAAGAAATATGGAAGACAGCTTTCTGGCCAACTGACTGGAAGAGATCCATATTTATGCCTATTCCCAAGAAAGGTGATCCAACCGAATGTGGAAACTATAGAACAATATCATTAACATTGCACGCAAGCAAAATTTTGCTGAAGACCATTCAAAAACGGCTGCAGCAGTATATTGACAGGGAACCAAAATACCAGAAAATCAAACCCCATGCCATCGAGTTCGATTCCGACTCATAGCGACCCTATAGGACAGAGTAGAATTGCCCCATAGAGTTTCCAAGGAGTGCCTGGCGGATTCAAACCGCTCACCCTTTGGTTAGCAGCAGTAGTGCTTAACCACTACACCACCAGGAACTGCCAGAAATTCAGGCCAGTTTCAGAAGAGGACATGGAACCAGGGATATCATTGCTGATGTGAGATGGATCCTGGCTGAAAGCAGAGAATACCAGAAAAATGTTTACCTGTGTTTTATTGACTACGCAAAGGCATTCGACTGTGTGGATCATAACAAATTATGGATAACATTGTGAAGAATGGGAATTCCAGAACACTTAATTGTGCTCATGAGGAACCTTTACATAGATCAAGAGGCAGTTGTTTGGACAGAACAGGGGGATACTGATCGGTTTAAAGTCAGGAAAGGTGTGTGTCAGGGTTGTATTCTTTCACCATACCTATACAATCTGTATGCTGAGCAATAATCCGAGAAGCTGGACTATATGAAGAAAAATGAGGCATCAGGATTGGAGGAAGACTCATTAACAACTTGCGTTATGCAGATGACACGACCTTGCTTGCTGAAAGTGAAGAGGACTTGAAGCACTTACTAATGAAGATCAAAGACCACAGCCTTCAGTATGGATTGCACCTCAACATAAAGAAAACAAAAATCCTCACAACTGGACCAATGAGCAACATCACGATAAACAGAGAAAAGACTGAAGTTGTCAAGGATTTCATTTCACTCGGATCCACAATCAACAGCCATGGAAGCAGAAGTCAGGAAATCAAAAGACGCATTGCATTGGGCAAATCTGCTGCAAAGGACCTCTTTTAAGTGTTGAAGGGCAAAGATGTCACCTTGAAGACTAAGGTGGGCCTGACCTAAGCCATGGTATTTTCAATTGCATCATATGCATTTGAAAGCTGGACAATGAATAAGGAAGACCGAAGAGGAATTGATGCGTTTGAATTGTGGTGTTGGTGAAGAATATTGAATATACCATGGACTGCCAAAAGAACGAACAAATCTGTCTCAGAACAGCCAGGATGTTCCTTAGAGGCAAGGATGGTGAGACTGCATCTTACATACTTTGGACATGTTGTCAGGAGGGATCAGTTTCTGGAGAAGGACATCATGCTTGGCCAAGTACAGGGTCAGCGGAAAAGAGAAAGACCCTCAACGAGGTGGATTGATGCAGTGGCTGCAACAATGAGCTCAAGCATAACAACGACTGTAAGGATGGCTCAGGACCAGGCAGTGTTTTGTTCTGTTGTGCACAGGGTCGCTATGAGTCGGAACCGACTCGACGGCAGCTAACAACAACAAAGCAAAATGAAAGGTACAAATAAAAACAAAGATGTCACTTTGAGGACAAAGGTGCACCTAACCCACGCCATGATATTTTCAATTGTCTCATATGCATGTGAAAGCTGGATAATGAATAAGGAAGACTGAAGAAGAATTGATTCCTTTGAATTACGGTGTTGATGAAGAATATCGAATGTATCATGGACTGCTAAAAGAACAAACAAATCCGTCTTGGAAGAAGTACAGCCAGAATACTCCTTAGAAGCAAGGATGTCGAGACTTCATCTCACATATTTTGGACACATTATCAGGAGGGGCCAGTCCCTGGAAAAGGACATCATGCTTGGTAAAGTATAGGGTCAGTGAAAAAGAAGAGGATCCTCAACAAGACAGACTGACACAGTGGCTGAAACAATGGGCTCAAACACAGCAGGATGTGAGGATGGTGGGAGACCAGGCAGAGTTTCGTTCCATTGTACATAGGGTCCCTATGAGTTAGAATGCCAACTCGATGGTATGTCACAACACCTTAAATGTTAGGGAAACAATACAGAAGTACGATTTTACAGGCAGAAGAAAATGATCAAACCAAGTAGCTGACACACTGCCTGCCTACACAGCCATCATTCCCCGCCTTCTGTCTTCCTGACAGTCCAGATTTTGTTCCCATGTCAATCCAACCCACCCCTACTTGACACAGGGAAATTCTGGTTAGTCTACCACAGTTACAGGGTCCTTTGTCTTCACCTTCCTAGCGATAGTTTAAAAGAGTATGCAGCCCTTCCAAACTCCTATTAAAGAGAAACCACTGCAGATCGTCAGGTCAGCAAACGACGGTCAGAAGAGTCACATCCATCTTGGGAGCATAAAAAAAAATACCCATTGCTCTCGAGTTGATTCCAACTCATACAGACCCTACAGGACAGAGAAGAACGGCTGCCACCTAGGGTTTCCAAGGAGCGCCTGCTTGATTCAAGCTGCCAATATTTTGGTTAGCAGCCAAACTCTTAACCACTACGCCACCAGGGTTTCATGATCTTGGGATGATGAGGGGAGCTAAATGAGGAAAAGCTTCCTTCCTTAAAAATGACAAAAAAGAAACATGGAAAGAACTTAGGTCCTTGCTGACATCCTCAAGCCACTGAACTAATCAACCCAAAAGCCACCCCACCTCTCAACTTACGTGAAATAGTAACTGGTCCTCAATGTTTTAGATATTTAGATTTAAGGTTATTTCTCATAGCTGAAACATCCTAAGTGATTCATAATGAAAAGTCTTACAAGATTATCATCATATTAACACAATGCTACAAAAATAATCTAATATGTTCACTATTTCTTAAGCATCTTGAAGTAACCATTTATTTTCATTTTTCCCCATCTTACTGTTTTCTTTGACATTATACAAACGTATCCAGAAAACAAACATTTCTGTTTAACAATTTTCAGCGTACCTGACAACTGAAAAATGAGAATAAAAATAGCTTTTCATAATTTCCTTATTAAATGAATATCTAAATATGTGGTTACAGGATGCAGAAAACAGCTAAAAAGAGTAATAATTAATATTACTTTCACTCACACAAATTCCAACAGTAATTCAACCAAATGTTTGTTAAGTAAACCTTCTTATACAACTGATACAAAATTAGAGAGGCGTTCGCCAAGGGGGAGGAAGGACTGATATCCCCTCGAGTATATTAAAGCATACTGAAAATGCAAATAGCTTAAAATCACCTTTTAAAAAAACTCCTGAATTTGATATAATGCATAAATTCAAAATTGGAACATTATGTTATACCACATTTCAAATAAATGAGAAAACAAAAGTACTAAAAGGAAAGTAACATTACTGTGCCAAAAACTTCAACCACCTTTACAGAGGAAATTCCCACTGTAGAGATAACAATGCCTAATTCTTTAATCACTGAAGTTTTTCACCAGCTCAAACACTTTTTATTTATAACTGTACACATAAAATCCCATCCATTTGTGCCTGCTCTAAAAACATCAGAACTGTAAATCCAAACTGGGCCATCACTGAAATGGACCAGTCTTTTCCCATCTACCTTGTCCCAGTAACTTCCACCTTTATAGGTACACTCCCTGTACACATGAAGATGTATACCTGTAATAGACAAGCTACTTAAGAGTGCTGCTGAAAATTCTGTTGAGAATCTTCTTCTAAATTATTTGTCCTTTAAAAAAAATTTTTTTGTACTGAATTTTAAAACATCAGAGTTGCTGAAGTAGCATCCATCCACAGAAGGAAAAAGAACACTTGTTAACGCATTCAAATATTTCATGGACACCTAACGTGTACCAGGTACAAGCTAAGCACAGAGAATAACAGCAATGAACAAATCAGACATGGGGTTGGTAGATGTTTTTTTGTAGACGACCATAGTAAATATTTATGTTCACAAGCCATAAGGTTTCTGTCACAACTACTCAACTCTGCCACTAGAGCACAAAAGCAGCTATAGACAATATGTAAACAAATAAGCATGGCTGTGTTCCAAAAAAAAATTTTAGGCATGGACACTGAAGTCTGAATTTCATATAGTTTTCATGTTTCATGAAATAATATTCTTTTTATTTTTTTAACCTTTTAAAGATATAAAAACCATTCTTAGCTTGCAGGTCATACAAAAACAGTCAGCGGACCAGGAATGGTCCACGGGTCGTAGTCTGCCAACTCCCAGGCTAGACATTAATATTATTTGTATAATTATTTATTGCTTTAAGTGCTCAAAGGGAAAACACAAAAGGCAATACAAGTTTAAGAAGATGTGGCCTGCTCTAAAGATCAGGCTGAAACTTAAACGATGAGTAGTAGCCAGCCAAAGGCCAAGGAGAATCTGAACAGAGCCTTCTGGCAAGCAAACAGAATGTACAAAATCCCTAAAAGAAGGAATATGACCAGCTGAAGAATTTGAAAGACCAGTGAGGCTGGAATAGAAAGAGTAAGAAGAAGCGTCGTTCGAGGTAAGGAGAGAGAGAGAGGGATTAGCCCACCAAGGGTCTTTTGGCTAAGGTCAGGGATTTTGGTCTTTGTCCATTAAAGGGTTTTAAGTAAGACAGGGGCACAATCAGCTTTGGAATTCTCAAAGATCACTAAGACTGCAGTATGGAGCAAGATTAGAAGGGAGCATGCGTGACTATAGGGAGATCTGTATCCAAGGGTTCTGGCCAGATGGCAGATGCTTGGACTAGGGTGCTAGCAGTGGATAGTTTAGGGTGTAAAAGAGGCAAAATGTGGTGACTGGAGATGAGAAGAGTGAAAGGCACGTCCCCTACTTGACTCAGGCTTTCAACTTCCACAACCAGAAGATTATTAGTATCATTTAGTGAGCCAGGATACATAGAAAATGATGTCTATGTGTACAAATTTTGAGTTCAATTTTAAACATGCTGAGTTTGAGTTGCATGTTTCAAACTTTTTTGTATTGAGTTGCCTATAAGATATTCTAGTGGAGGTGCTAAGTAATCAGTTAGATGTAATAAGGATCAGAGGCCATGACAAGGTTTCTTTCAATTCAGTAATTCAGTTTGGGAATTTTCAGACTGTACCTGAAACCAGGAGGAGATAAAATTACCTAGGAAAAGGGTACAGTGCTGTGCTTCTCAACCTTGGCAGCACATGGGAATCACTGGGGTGACTTTAAAGAATCCCAGTTCCCAGGCTATACCCCCGGAACAATTAAATCAGAAACTCTGGGAATGGGACCCAGGCATCGGTATTTTTTTAGAGTTCTCCAAGTGATCTCAATATGCAACCAATGTTGGGAAGATAAAAAGACCCAGAGCATTGTCATGGACTGAACTGTGTCCCCCCAAAATGTGTATCAACTTGGCTAGGCCATGATTCCCAGTACTGTGTGACTGGCCATCATTTTGTGATCTGATGTGATTTTCCTACGTGTTGTAGATGCTACCTCTGTGATGTTAATGAGGCAGGATTAGAAGCAGTTATGTTAATGAGGCAGGACTCAATCTATAAGATTAGGTTGTGTCTTGAGTCAATCTCTTTTGAGATATAAAAGAGAGGAGGGAGCACAGAAGAGAAGGACCTCATACCACCAAAAAAGCAGTGCCAGAAGAATACAATGTCCTTTGGACCCGGGGTCCCTGCACTGAGAAGCTTCTCGACCAGGGAAGATTGATGACAAGGACCTTTCCCCAGACCTGACACAGAGAGATAGCCTTCCCCTGGAGCTGGCACTCTGAATTCGGACTTTTAGACTCCTAGACTATGACAGAATTTCTCTGTGTTAAAACCACTTGTGGTACTTCTGTTATAGCAACATTAGGTAACTAAGGCAGACGTTAACAATTAGCAGTATTATAGAAAAGAACAAGAGATTAAGATACTAGGTTTCTAGTCCTAGCTACCTCATAATGTATCTCTCTGACCTCAGACCATTTCATATTTCATTCATTCTAGTTTGCACAGCAGAAAAGTAACTAGTTTATCTCTAATATTCCCTAGAGTCCAAAAAACCCTGAGCCAAAGTTACAAGCTGCAATGTTCAATAACTTTTTGGTAGCTGGGGTAGCTGACGCATAGAAAAACTGCTATTAACCAATTATCAGCAGTAGAATATATTTTTAAATAATTATCTTCCCAAGCCAACATTTTTAAATGATAGAGCTGCTAACATATTGAATAGTACCTGTTAAGCAAGACTATATTAATAAAACCAAAAAACCAAACCTGCTGCCATCGAGTCGATTCTGACTCATAGCGACCCTATAGTGACCCTATAGAACAGAGTAGAACTGCCCCCATAGAGTTTCCAAGGAGTGCCTGGTGGATTTGAACTGCTGACCTTTTGGTTAGCACCCGTAGCACTTAACCACTACGCCATCAGGGTTTCTAGATTATATTAATGGGGAGGAACGATTCAGAAAAGGGGGGTGAGAATGGTTGCACAACTCAAAGAATGTAGTCAATGTCACTGAATTGTACCTGCAGAAACTGATGTATTGGTGTATGTTCTGCTGTGTATATTCTCAACAACAACAAAAAATAAATTACTTTAAAAAAAAAATTGTACCTGTTAAGCCTGGGAACAGATTTGGGCTAGTTTTGCAATATTATACTATATTTTCCCCCAGTTGGTAACTGTAGGAAGTTCAAAATGGTAGCAGGAATTTAACTTGGGAATTCTTTAGTTCAAAATTGGACTAAATCTTTCCTAAAGATAAAAAGTGAGCTGCAATTTAAGATTTGGGAACCATGGGTATGGACATAGAAAGAGAAGCACAGGACTCAGATTCAGAAGACCTGGGTGGCGCTCAAGTTTAGGTCTACCGCTTAGTAGCTCTGTGACTCTAGTAAAGTCTCCTAACCTCCAAATCTCAATTTGCTCAACTGTAAAATAGAAGTAAAATCAACTGTCTTAGCAACTTCAGAGTTATTACAGGGTTTAAATTTTGAAAATGGCTGTAAAAAAAATAGTTATAGAAAAATTATTACCATTTCTACATTACCTTCTGGTCAATTTTAACATTAACTTTTGATTTACAATATTTTGAAAAGCAGATCTTCTTTGTGACAGCACACTCCACAGAAAGGGAAAAAAATCACTATCTTCATGCTATGACTTCTTTCTTGTTCCATTTAAAATAAGTCTACTTTGCAGGTCATATTTCAATGGAACAACTTAGTCTCTATTGATAGCTTCCACTACACTGTTCAAATTGCATTTTTACCATCTGATTTCAAATTCCACGAAGCAGACACAGACTACAGTATTACTAAAATTCTGTTACGGCACAATTAACACACTCAAATGTCAACCAAATTTTTTTTTCATCACTCTGAAGACAAGATATGCGAGTTAAAAAGAACAGTTAAATACATAGCTCTCAAACTGAAGACCTCGGGATAAGTCAATAGACATGCACATTTCTCCTAAAGTCAGGCATCAAGAGGCTGTTTGTTCAACCAGAAAGATTCTCCTCCACCCCTCTCGCAATTTCTAAGGTTAGAACTGAAGGACACACAGCTTCAGAGCACTCACAAAATCTCCTGGCCTCCAATGCACTGCTGTGAGAAATAATGATCTAGCCATTAAGGACAAAGACTTATGGCAATTTGCTAAGTAATCTTTCAAAAGCCTCCTTCATTCAAACTGGCTTGTCAATGGGAAAGAACATTTAATAAATTTGAAGATTTACAAGTGAACTTTGAAGTTTAACATTACAAGAATAGAAATTATGTCAGTTTATAACAGAACGAACGTATTATGCACAGAAAGGAATAAATTTTAAGAATCGTAGGAAGGATCAGCATTGTAAAAAGAAATCCAAGACTGTCTCACTTTTATGTTCCTTTCAAAAAGATTTTTAAGGGTGAAAATGGTTGCACAACTCAAAGAATGTAATCAATGTCACTGAATTGTACACGTAGAAATTGCTTAAGTGGTGTATGTTCTGCTGTGTATATTCTCAACAACTGGAACAAAATAAAGTATTAAAAAGATATATTGGCAAAGGCTATCATTTGTTGGCTTCTTTTGAGCAACTGACTACTTGGAGTGATCACTAATTAAAGAAACAACACATAATTAAAAGTTCTATAAGAACTCTGACTCAAACCAAAACCAAACCCACTGCCTTCGAGTCGATTCCGACTCATAGGGACCCTACAGGTCACAGTAGAACTGCCCCACAGAGTTTCCAAGGAGCACGTAGTGGATTCGAACTGCTGACCTTTCAGTCAGGAGCTGTAGCACTTAACCACTACGCTGACTCATTAGAAACTCTAAAATTCTATAGATGCTATACATGCCTGATACAGCACAAATTATTTTGCTAGTAATTATTCCTTGAAATACAAGTTAGGACAGATTGTGATACTTTTCTTTGATCTAAATGCTAAAACAGAATAATTATTTTAATGAAAAATGATGACACCTAGACACTGCCAAGAAAATGAAAATAATACCAGGGCAGATTACAACAGAAGAAATTGTTTGGAAAATCAAAAACTCTTTTCTGAGAGTCTACAACACAGCAAGACACTTCAGGGAAAAATAAATTATATTTCAAAAGTGAATCCCTACTACAAAGAGGAAGCATACTATATTTACATGGATAAAACCTCCCAGGGCTTTAAAGTTGCTTAGGGTTCCTCAGAGGAAAACTAAGCTGAACGGCAGGTTACCTCAAAGCACGTTATTTTGATGTGCTGTGCAGGTTATCATCAGAGTTTCAAGACAAGCTCTTTTAAGTTGTTATAGTCACTGTTCCAACTAAAATACAAGCATTGAGAGCAGGATATCAGGAGAAAAGGAATAACCTATTCAATTTTGTAAAATGACAGCATCATTGGCAGGATACAGGAAGGAATGTGGGAAAGGCAGGTATATTTTAAGTTATACAGTTCAAGTCTGAGGTTAGAAAAGGATACCCACTGCTGTTGAGTTGATTCAGACTCATAGTGACCCTATAACAAAAAACCAAACCCAGGGCTATCCACGGGGTTTCCAAGGAGTGGCTAGTGGATTCCATCTGCCACAAGCCAGTGGCACAGTGGTTAAGTCGAGCTCTTAACCACTGTGTCATCAGGGCTCCTGGAAGAGGATAGCTTGGTGAAATCAGCCCACCAGCCACTGGAGGTGACACAGTAGCACGTGGGTCAGGGCTGAGTTCATATTCAATGTCACTAGCTACTGGATGTTCAAATTTGTGTGTACATATTCCATTCAGTGAAGATTGCTGAGCAACTATTATGTACAAGATACAGTAAGGCAGTGTAGTGGATACAAAGATGAACAAAAGTAGTTCCTATGAGAAGCTTACAACCCAGTAGGAGGGATGAAACAAACGTACTCTGCCTGAAAGTACCAGCAAGGCCTCTAAGAGACGGTGGAAGTATTGCGGAGTTTCACCTCTGAAAGGTTTTGGATTTGCATCCCCATTCAGTTTCAATACAACACATATAGATACAATGTTATTTTAAAACTGGTGATGCTCCTGACTAAAGCTTTAAAATGCCAGAAGATTGGTAATATCCTGTAAATAAAAATGATGCCAAAATCTCAAAAAAGAAAAGAAAAAAAATATATAATGACCAGTTCTTTGACACAAAACCTGCTCCTTAATGCTCCACGGCACACTACAAGTCCCTGCAGCTGAACTTCAGGCATATGACAGCTCTGATTTGTTATAGAAATCCACAGGAAAAAATGCACCCCTCAAGGTGCATAACATGCATCTTGTCTATACAACATGGCATGAAGGCAACAGTGGCTGAGGAGAGGAAAAAGCAAGGAAAACACACGTGACAGCATTCTGAAAAGTATGCTATGGAGCTAAACAAATGCAAGACCCACTGCATGTTATTAGGGTTCTGGTGCAGCATCCGTCCCTCCTGAATTTAATTGTTCATGCACTGAACAAGCCATCCATAAACTATCGGTATTTTCCTAAGAGGCATTTTATCACCAAATGAGAATATAAACGAATTCTTAAAAGAAAGGCAATATGTTAAAGGCACCTTTTTTGGTACAGATTATATTTAACTAAATATTAGATGATTGTACCCAACTAGATCTCCTTCCTTCCCCCCGCCCAAAAAAAAATCTCCAACCAGTTGAAAGGTATTGTGTACTTCTAAACCTTTATATGTTACCATGAAATCCCTGGTAATTGAGCCTTCTTCATAACGCCACCACATATAGTTTTCCTTTTCTTATTCTAACTGAACAGGAAGGTTTAACTAACCCAATCAGCCTACTATAATCCTAAAAGGAAAAAACGCACACCAGTGAGGAAACACTAAAAAAAAAAAAAAAACACTGGACAAATAGGATGGCTACTTAATGAAACATACATGTCCTCCATTCGTCTGCAGTTCTTGTCATTCTCTCCCTACCAGATTTTAGATTTTCAGAACAAGTATGCAGGTTATTTAAAATTGAGTTATATATAGTCATTTAGCAGCCGCAAAACACTTCTGGCATTATCACAGATGCTAGATCTCTGGAGGAATTTTTTTTTCCAAACTAGCATTTTTCTTCACCAAGACCCAACCAGCATTTCTAAAAACAAGAACCCTTTTCTCTCCACCCTCCCAACACCCGCCCCCAAACAAACAAATCAGACTACAGTTAAATTCTACACTAAAGAGACGATGAGATTACATGCCAGGCGTTGTCAGAGCCTATTTTTCATACACCACCACCAGACAGTTTGATGCAGTATTCCTGATTGTTTTTTATTGTATTTGTAAACACACTCACTAATCCACTAAATTAGGTAATTTACAAACAGGTCCTCTCAGTTATTAGTGGCCAGCTGTCAAGTTCTATTACATTTGATCCATATACAGTTGTCTGAACATTTCCATCCAGGTTAAGGGCTCAGATGGGAAAGAGAGAGGGAGGTTAGAGAAATTTGGATGGGGGCAGGGTGGAAGCTGGGAGAAAGCTCTGCATCTCAGCCCTCAGCGACAACATTCAGCCAGAGCCCACAGAAAAACTAAATTCGGCACCTCTGCCTCCTGTTACACCGGCAACAAAGAGGGAGTTTCCGTAACGCTCCCGTCACCCACCAGGTGCCCAATCTCCTTCCTAGCACATTCCTGGCGCTCCTGCAGGGGCCTCCGGGTGTGATGAGGCCGCGATGCCTGGGGCTGAGGCACAAAGCGGGGGATGGGGTGAGAGGCCAGCGGGTGGGATCTGGGCAGAGAGCCGTAGAAGGGCTCCGAAACCCGCTTCAACATTTCAACCAGGACTGGGGCGACGGGCAGTAGAATATTCAATGGAGCAGAAACTGGAATAAGGTGGGAGGAAGGTGAAGAACCCAGGATGAGGATATACCTCCTAGGAGCACAGAAAATAGTCGGGGGCAGACTCCAGGGAGATGGGAGGTGAAGAGCAAGGCCCGGAGGACGAGGGAAGAGGTGCCACCTGGGGCTGAGAGGAGGCGCCTGTGTTGCCTCTACCTGCCAGCGGGCGGGCGGGACGGGCCGCTCAGGTGTGACTGGGAGGAGGGGGCCAAGTCCAGAAGGGGCGCGGGGAGAGCCAAGGGTACACAGGGGGCCAAGGAGAGGCGCCCGCAGGTCCGCTGCAGAGGGAGCCAGAGCGGGGGTATCTGCCCGACGCAGGGGAGGGGAGGCGGGGGCGGGAGCCCTTGCAGCGCACGGTGGGCTGAAGGGAGGACCAGGGACAGCGACGGGCTGCGGGGCGGTGGGCGCCTGCGGCGCGAAGCTGGATAGACATCCAGGAGGGCGGCCGGGAGGTGGGGGCCCCTCACCTGCGCGGCGGAGGCGGAGCTGCAGCAGCCCATGGCGGGGCCGGAGGAGCCCGGAGGCGGCGCCGGGCGCGCAGCTACGCCCCGGAGCCCCTCGGCATGCGAGCCGGCGGGCGCCCGGGGAGGGCGCGGCCTGGCCCGGCACGGCTCGGCGGCGGCAGCGACTCGGGCGGCGGCGGGGACTCAGGAGGCGGCGCGGGTCGGGGCGGGCGCCGACCACATCCCCCAGCAGCGGCGGCGGCGGCGGCGGCGGCTGCGCGGCTCCGGCTCCGGCTCCGCTCCTGCTGCTGCAGCTGCTCCCCAGCGGAAAGGGGCGGGCACGGCTACGGCAGCACCGCCCCCTGCACCGCCCCCCGCCTCCCTCCCGCGCCCCGTCCCTCTCCCGCTCGCTCTCCCGGGCCACAGCCGCCTCCGCGCCGCGCGCGTCTCCCATCAGACTCCCCGCCCCCGGCCGCGCCGCGCGGCCAGCTAGGCGGTGGCGAGAGCGAGGCCGGGCCATTCGGCGCGCGGCGGCGCCTGGGAATCACCGGGCCCATTTCTCTGTGGCACCGAGGCAGAGCGCTGCCTCGGGGCGAGAGGGCGTCTGGAGCTGGGACGCCCGAGGGATGGGCAGGCTCGCTGCCGAAAAGGGGCCGTGCTGTTTCCGGACTGGGGCTCGCGGGCTGGGGAACCCTCCCAACCTGGGCACCAACCCGACGAGCCCTATTGCTCCTTTCTTCCTTGACGACTGTTTTTTAGGAAGAAAATGTACACAGTAAACCTCCAGGAACAGGCGATAGAAGACGAGGAGAAACAAGCATCTGTTGCTACTAGCCCCATTTTGCTGATGTGGAAACTGAGCCTTGAATGGGACCAAGAGCCCAAAGAAATGCACACAAGGTCGAAATTGTAATAAAGAGCCGGAAATAGGGGAAAGGGCAAAAGTTCTCAGCTCTCAATTCAGAGCCCTGTTGAATCTGAACTAAACTTTCTTATACAGGTTAGTCTACGAAAAACCAATATGGTATTAATTCACTCATATTAAAAGTATATACTGAGGACATACTAAATTCCAGTAATTATAGGCACTGGGAATACAGACACGAACAGAAGAGACAATGTCCCTGCTCTTAGAAAACTGCTAAGTTAATACACCGAGCATAGCAACATAGAGTAAGCCCCGCAAGCGTATTTGGGAAATAGCATTTGATGAGGACAGTTAAAGGTGGCAAGAATTAACATAATTGTTCATATTAAGAAGAGGATAATTGCGTGCCTGGCACTATTATAAGTCCTTTGTATGTCTGATTTCTTCCTGTCAAAGGATGACCCAAAGAATCAGAGAAGAAAAGAAAACGTTGATTTGCAAAGATGCGAGGGAGTAAGACTTCTGAAGGACTGGCACACCAAATAAATAACAAGTTTTAGTGTTACTTAAAGTCTAAGGGGAAGAAAAAGCCCAGGAGTAAGCTGACTTTGTGTGCATTGACAGGAAATCTAAGCAAAGGAAAGTCTGGATGGAGCCTGAGGACTGCCAAAGAAAAGGCCAGGAAAGGAGGAGAATTTCTAGTTGGTATGTTCCAGTATCTTTCCTAGCTCTGTGGCTTTGGATTTTTCTCTGTGAAATGGTGATAATGTGGATGACCTCAGGGAGGTGTTCTCAAGATTAACATAAACCCACTGCCATCGAGTCTATCACCAACTCATAGCCGATCACCAACTCTTAGCCACCATATAGGACAGAGTAGAACTGCCCCATAGAGTTTCCAAGGAGAGCCTCGCGGATTTGAACTACTGACCTCTTGGTTAGCAGCCGTAGCACTTAACCACTATGCCACCAGGGTTTCCAAACAATATAAGGCAATGTCTAAATAGGTCGGTAAGCATACAACAGGTTCTGGTGGAGATCATTAATTCTTCCTGGTACTCTTATAATGTTCCCTTTAAATTTGATCGAGGGTCCACCATGCTCCTGGGCTGGTGAATCCAGAGTGTGTCACCAGTAACCATTAGACCATTAAACTCAAGTGAAGAAATAAAACTTTAATGGCTCTGGTCCCAATTCTGATTGTAAATGCCACAGTTTAGATGGTAAACTTCCTGTGAACAAAGGGAAGGGTTTTCTCCTTTGTACCTCTCTCCCTGTTCTCAAATGTTTGTTGAATTATTCAGTACATCCAGGAATAAAAAAAACCTTCCTTTGAGATTTTCCCCCAAAGCCAGAAAAGTACATCTTGTTTTTAACTGAGATGGGAGGCTGAAAGTAAAATTACAGTCTTAAACAAGAAACCATCTGTCTTCCTTCTTTGTAATCAAGAAAAGGGGAGTTGTTTTTCTTAGCAGAGTCAATATGGGAGCATTTCTCCTCAGACTATAAAATTCTTTTTGGCTAGTGCAGTTGTTCAGTGTAGTAGCTTATTTTGTAATTAGAACAGCAAAAGCAGATAAATAGGTAACAGGCTGTGGCAATGCTTCAGAAAAACGTGTTTTACTTTTTTGGAGGTCTCTTTCCTAGACATGGATGATGGGTGAATATGATTGAAAAGGAGCACATTTCCTCATGCTTGGCTGATCTGAACCCCAGTTTTCCTTTAAGGGTTAATGCAACTAGGAGTTCTAAGGTTCTTACAAGGTACCTTGTAAATATACTAATTATGTATGTATATGCCATATATGCATATGAATGTGATGTTTTAAAATTAAACCTCACCATTAGCATGAGAGAAACTAACATATTCTGCACCTTCTAAGAATGAGCTTTTCCCCCATCCAACTCATTCTCAAAGGAGCCCCATAAAAGGAATGATTTAGCAGGGGTCAAGTTACTGTTCCCTTTCACTCTTCCTCATAAACAGGCACACCCGACATTCAGTAAAATTAAAGTACGTACAGCCAATTCAGAAATCACCAAACCCAGGGATTCTTTTTCTCTAGCCAGTGATCAAGGCACCAATCTCACCACAGTGAGATGTTATCAGAGCAACCAAGGGGTCCTTAAAAAACTTAAGAAAGTCATCTGCATTAGCCAGGATAAAAATTATAAGGTCTATCAATCTTGGTGCTGCAGGCTAAAAGCAGATCACCAGCTGAGCCAGCTGGAAATGCTTCCCAATGGTCTAGTATTGCATAATTGGCCGTGTGAATTCCTGGGTTTCCAGCTTCAGACAGAGGGCTTGGAGCTGGTCACTCACCACGGAAAAACCCTGGACTAATAGTCTGTCCAACAATTTTAATAAAGCCTGACTCATTTGTTCACATGATTTTAGGCTTTGAGTCAGAGAAATAGAAATGCATCTGTACATGTGTTTGCGTGTAAGTGTATAAGCGCTTAAAATAGTCTTCTGATTTAAAAAACCTTGGCATTTGGTACTTTGGCTATGTTATTTACATTTTAGTGCACACAGTGTTCACAGCCATCTCCCACAAGAGCATATTGGCTTCAGCAGAGCCCCAGCTCCAGATCTACCTTGCAACCTCCTCAGAGCATTTGCATTTTGCCCCTGGGAGATGCTCTAGAAATGAAAACTAATTGTAACCAAGGGCTGTAACTTTTCATTCATTACCGGAGAGGCCAGAGCAGATCTCCATTTGAGAAAATGAAAATATATCTCAGCCTTCCAGTTGAGCCCAGAAGTTAGAAACCCACTGAAAAAGAGCTTCTCTGAAGTCAGGCCCCAGCAAGGCTCTGGGGAGACTCATAAATCCTCGGCTGTGCAGCTTTGTTCCTGCCCACACTCGTAAGGTTGATGTTTACCCAGTGGTAGTTAATAACTCTGGCTTTTATTTATGGTTTCACTTGGATTTTAGTTGCAGCATCAGACAATTTATACATTTTCTAAAAATGCTGCTGTGAACTTGTGTTAAAAGGAGTGTAGCAGTTCCCCTAAGGAGCCCTGGTGGCACATTGGTTAAAGTGCTCAGCTGCTGACGGAAAGGTTGGCGGTTTGAGCCCACCAGTTGCTGTGTGAGAGAAGGCTATGTCAGTCTGCTTCCATAAAGATTACAGCCTGGGAAACCCTATGGAGGCAGTTCTAATCTTTCCTATAGGGTTGTTATGAGTAGGAATTGACTCATGGGCAGTGGGTTTGCTTTGGGTAGTATTTCCCTTTTACTTTTCTGAATGGCATTTTTCTTTGATTTCCAGCCATTTCATTCATTCTTTTTTTTTTTTTTTTTTTCTTACAACCTAGAGGACCCCTGGTGGTTTAGTGGTTAAGTACTCAGCGGCTAAATGTAAGATGGGCAGTTCGAACCCATCAGCCTCTGCAGAAGATGTGGCAGTCTGCTTCTGTAAAGATTACAGCCTTGGAACCCTGTGGGGGCAGTTCCGCTTTGTCCTGGAGGGTTGCTATGAGTCAGAATTGACTCGACAGCAACAGATTTGGTTTTTTTTTTTTGCTTTTCCTGTAAGCTAAACCCTATGCATGTTTGACTAAGTTATCATGTGCTCAAACGTCAGTCCTAGGGGATTTGAAATCTTTTTAACACAACATCGGTGTTCGCTTTTGTATCAGGGTGGTAGGGTGAGTAAGGAGGAGAAGGAAAAGCAGAATTACAAGTATTATTTGAGAAGAGGCAACTTGTGAAGTAGTGAAATACACTTATTTAACAATTTATTACTTGAGCCGTTATTATAAGCCAGATATCTATCTTGGTGCTAGGAATACAAAGATGAATAAGGTACATTCCTTGCCTCTTAGAAGTTTATAGAGCCCTGGTGGGTAGTGCAGTGGTTAAGCGTTTGGGTGTTAACAAAAACATTGCAGATCGAATCCACCAGCCACTCCTTAGAAACCCTACTGGGCAGTTCTGCTGTGTCCTATAGGATCTCTTATGAGTCGGAATTGACTCAATGGCAATGGGTTTGGGTTGGTTTGGAAGAAGTTTACATTCTACTGGGAGTGCAAAGACATTTACAGTGAACAAAGAGTATAGTTTAGATGCAATGAGAGAAATGAACCTCCGTGCTCTACAGGCTTTAAGGAGGCCCACAGAAATGGCTTTATTTTGTTTGTAAAAAAATGCTACATTACATTTTCCCTGTTAACCCTTCTGTTCTTACACTACACTCAAATTCTACAGGGCCAGGGACCTTGTTCCCACTCTCTGCCAAAAGCCTAGAAAAGAAGATGGTATCCAGGATTTTTCATAAATGTTTCCTCAATGAACAAATGAATTTTGTCAGTGGGCCCCTAGGAATTTAGATTTGTAAATGCCTAGAATGTCTCCAAGGAAAAGTCATCTGAAAAAGTAAATGATTATTTTTCCTAAAATGCTTTTTTTTTATGTAAAACTTCTAGAATAAAATATAGGTATTTATGTAATATTGAAAGTATAGAAGGCCTTTCTTTGAACGATAATATAGTCCAACCCCTTAGCAAAAGTTCAATAAGATAAACTACATTTTAAAACTCCTAGATGCAAAAAGGTACCATAAATAAACACAGATGACAAACAGATAAATAATACTTCCAAAGCCTGTGTAAAAGACCTACTATCTGTAATACACAAAATGCTTCTATGAGAAAAAAGCTAAAACAGCCCATAAAAAATGGGCAAAGGTCATAGCAGGCAAAATCCATGATGAAGGAAGTACAAGGACTAATAAAATGTGAAATGCCCAACCTAACTTATAGTAAAATTATAAGGTAAAAAAACTAGGAAATACTTTTTCTCACCTAACATATTGGCAAAGATTAAAAAGCTTGATAATATCCAGTGTTAGGGAAGGTCACAATATTCTCATATATTATTGATGGGGATATGAATAGTTAGTTGCTTTTTAAAAAGGAATTCAAGAATTTTATCAAAATTTAAAGGATGTATTTCTCTTACTCTTGCAGTTTCTCTCCTAGGAGCGTATCCAATAGCAATGCAGTCTTGTTTTCAGTAAACAAAAATGGGGAGCTAAATTTCCATTAACGGGATTGGTTAAGTAATGGGGAATGCCCTACTGCTGTTCTGTTAAAAAACGTATGAAGTAGATCTGTATGTACTGACATGAAAAAATAACTACAATATACCATTGACCAAAAAAGCAGTTTACAAAACAGGATTATGATGGAATCCTGTTTATGTAAATTATATGCATGTGTATGTGTGTGTAGAACAAGTTGTGAAGAATGTATACCAATCTATTAACAGTGGAGAGAGCATTCACCTTTGGAGGGGGCACGGGAGTAAATTAGGATGAGGTAGAGCAAGACAGAAGAGAGACTCAATTATACATTTCTGTATAGTTTGTGATTATTCTGTGTGTCAAAGTAAAACGCTGATCCATGGGGTTTTCAATGGCTAATTTTTGGGAAGTAGATCAACAGACCTTTTTTCTGAGGCACCTCTGGGTAGACTTGAACCTCCAACCTTTCAATTAGCAGCCAAGTGTGTTAAGTCAGCATCTACTTGATGGAAACTGGTACTGGTTTGTATTTGTGACCAAAGCCAGTACTATTTTAAAACTATATTAAATATTTTTTTTAAATGACTGTGGGGGAGAGAGGGGCTCTATCAAATAGTCTAGCAATTATGGAGAAAATACGCAAAGTGTGTAGAATACGGAGAAAGTACAGATCACTGTGGAAAGCAATGATGAGGAAAGGCTTCATGGAGGAAGTGGCATTTGAGTTGGTCATTGAAGGACACGTAGGTTTTGGAGAAGTGAAGATGGGAGGGGGAGAAAGAGCTCTCAGGTCTTAAGCAAAGGTACAGGGTAAGAAATAAGTAATAAACTTGGTAGCTTAAAACAACAGCAGTCATTTGTTATCATCCCTCTCAGTTCTGGGTACTGAGTAGGATCACCTAGGCGGTTCTCACTTGGGGGCTCTCCTGTGGTTGCAGTTGAACAGTGGATGGGGCTAGAGTTACAGTGAAGGTGCCGTGTTCTCATGCCTGGTAGTTGATGCTGTTGGCTGTCAGCCAGAATGCCTACATGAGACCTTGCTGTATTATTTGGGCTTCCTCACAGCATGGTGACTGGGTTCCAAGAGTGAGCATCCCAAAAGGACCAAGCTAAAAACAGCATTACCTTTTGTATCCTAGCTTCAGAAAGTGCATGGCATCACTTTTGTTACAGTCCCAGGCCCACTCGGATTCAAGGACAGAGACCATAGATGACTCCTCTTGATGGAAGAAGGATGAATGTCACATTGTAAGAAGTGCATGTGGGATGGGAGAGCTTGGCATGAGCTCGCCAGTTTGCCATAGTCTCTAACACTCTCTATTGTCTCTTCTAACAGGGATCAGCTTCTCCCAACAACATTGCCTTCTGATATCCATCAGAGTTTGTACCCCCTACAGAAAAGAGGAACCAAAGAATTTTGACCAAAATGGCAATAAACTTAACTTTTGCTTTAAAAAGATCACTAGGATGATATTGTACAGGGAGGTCTAGAGGGAAGAGAGATGAAATTATAAAAACAGTAGGTGTTAAAGCCGTTGCTCCTATTCATCAACTCCCCTGCCCAGTTCAGCAAAATGACATCTAAGTATGATTGATGGGAGTCTTCCATAATCTTTATCAAAGCATTCAGTCTTTAGAATGCTCGAAAGAGGCCTCAATTCTTGTAGAACCAGAGATTCTCCTGTGCCTGGCAAGAAATTACCAGGCCGTGGGAAGCAATGGATCTTTTTGAGAATACCAAGGTACCATTTCAGAGATACTAACTGATAATACTCCCACTGAGCAAAGGACACAGGCTACCTGGGAATCAAGCTTGACTTGACCACCTACTCACTCACTACTCAAGCATTTCAACAGCGTCTCTCCCAGTCTTATGCTGCAGAAGACAGTGGGGGAAGGGAGAGTGGCTGTGAGGTCTAGCTGGACTAGCAGTTTGAAGCTTAGCCCCAGTGATTCCCAGCATCCTTCAAGTCATGTTAAAAGATCTGTGTCAGGCAATGAGAATTGTAGCATTAACCTGGTTTTAAGTTTTTTCCCCCAACTGTTGTTATTTTATTGGACAAACTGTCAAAATCCACCGATTCTTTCTCTCAGAGCTCCTTTCTTCCTTTCTTGTTGGCCCTAGACAGAGTCATTTTCCCTAGTACTGTGTAATTTAGAAGAGGCTGTGTCAATTGCATAAAATATTTCTAATCTCCATAATTAAGATGCTGCTGGTCTGACAGCTTTACTCTCTTACTCCCCCTCAGCTAGTTGCAAAGATGTAGAAAGATATTCAAAAAGAGTACTAAAGCAAAAATGACATGCTGTTCCCCTCCCCAAGGGCCTGCTCATGACTCTCGCCAGCCTTCCCTAGACTCCCTCTTGAAGAGTTTCATTTATGGCTCTTTCAAAAATGTGAAAGAGAGACTATGCTAAGGTTCTCCAGACCTTCTTCTCTCCATTTTCAGAAAACGTATGCCCTGCCTTCAGCTTGGATTCAGAAAATATCCACATTGCCCCTTCTTAAGGTCTTTCCTTAAGGGCATCTCCTAGCGCAGCATTTGATGTAGAATAAAACGAATAGACACCAGTAAATTTGGGTTCAATGACCAAATTCTGAAATCAGAGAGAAATTTAGAGGTGGGAAGTAGTAGAACATTGCAGTTGGTGACAAGGAATACCTGAAGATCATACAGTCCATTTTCCTTCACTTTTGGAAAAAACAAGAAGACAGTAATTCACCAGAATTGCCATATATTTAATTCTTGCCACCTACCAATTTGACAATATATGCAGGTTTAGCCAATAAAAGTAACACCCTAGGAATCTGCCTTGTGGAAAGTGACTTCTAATAAAATAATAATGATAATAGCCAATATTAAAGTTAGTTTATGGCAAACACATGCCGAAGACTTCATATGCATCATTTCATCCTTACAATAATTCTGCTAAGTAAAAGTTACTATCACCCTTTTAGAGAGAAGGAAAATGAGGTGTAAAGAAATAGTCAAGATAGTTTGGGTTATGCTGCTATAACATATTAATACTCAAATCTAAACGGTTTAATAAAACAGTTTTATTTCTCCCTCACAGTATGTATGATACAGCAGTTGGCCTGGCTGCAGACGAGTGAATGTGGTAGTATCTGCTCCACATACTTATTCAAGTACCCAGGCTTGTGAAGGCCCTCAGATGTTTTAGCTGTACCCTCTGTAACTTGAGGTTTTTCAGTCTCTCAGGAAGAGAGAATTGAATAATTACTGACAGGCTTTCCATTGCTTCAAGCCAGAATGATACATGTCACCTCTTTGATCACATTTCATTGGCTAAAACTAGTTACATGTCCTCACATAACACTAAGGAACAGGAAAATGTAGGAGAAATGGAATATTTGGTAAGAATTAGTGTCACTACTACAAGAGGTTAAATAAATTTGCCCAGGGTCACATAGCTATTAAAATGGCAGGATTGACATCCAAACCCAAGCTGTTTCCAGAGTTCATGCTCTTAACCATTGGATTTTCTTTTCATGACTTCATAATGCCACTTAGTGATAGATGTGGCCAGGTGTAGGGAACCAGCTGTAGCGTAGTGGAAAGAGACTTGAGACAGGTGAGTTTACACACCCATTTTGCCACGTACTAGTTGTGAGGATGGAGTCTTTGGGTGGTGCAAATGATTAACATGCTCGGTTGCTAACTGAGAAGTTGGAGGTTCAAGTCCATGAGGGCAAATAATTTTTAGTTGTGAGAACTCGGGCAAGTCCCTTAGCTTCTCCGCTAAACGTAATTTTCCCCTTCATGAAATAGGTATGAACAAAACTCCTTGATTGCATCATCGTGGAAGATGAAAAAGTATGAGAGCCTTCATGGCGTATAACAACAGGCCTTCAACAAATGTTTGTTAAGTCTGAATCCTCTTTCTGCCAGACAGATGCCTTCCTAGGATGTAAGTCCTTCCACGGTGAGAACTTTTCACTGAAAATTCTAGTTGAAATTTTGCCAAGGATTTAGTAACCCGATCCCAACTCTCCTGTCTTTAAAGTTCTGATTCTATTATCAGTCTTTTTCCTGATATCAGCAATTTTCTTCACGTGTTGCCAAACACAAGTCATTCATGTCTTCGGGTAAAAAGAAAGGATAATGTCACAGTGGAATTAAAAGTTGTGTCTTGAGAGCAGTCTCACGTTTAAAAATACTGTAAATGCGGGAGCCTCTCTAGGAAGTAAATGTCAAGGCACATGTAATATAGAATGAGCACCAGTGCCTTCAGGTATTATTCTATTGAGAAAGCCCATTTAGTTCATCATTGTAGCCTCTTCTAAATTCTGAAAGTAGATCCTCTATATTATTTTAATATTATTTAGAAAAAAATTTAAATGTCTGTTAAAGCAATCAGGTAATAGGAAAAAATGTCTTATTTAGAAGCTTAATGAGCCCTTATTCTCCTGGGAAAGGAAAGTAAATTGCTTCCTATGGGAAGGTGCATAAACTCTTTCAGGCCTCAGGGTAATTGCTTAGGAGAGTATTGGTAGAGATAATTTATAATCTAGGAACCAAGGTTCATGACAAAAGTAATGAACTTCCCTGAAGCAAAGGTTCCTTTTTCAAAAAGAGCCTGAAGCTCAACTGCCCTTATTTCTTACTTTGCCTTTCTTGTTAGAATTCAAGCATCCTGACACTCTGGGTTCTAGAATCAGACAAATGTAGGTTTGATAACCAGCTTGGCAAATTACTAGCTGTGGGACCGTGTGCAGGTTACATATCTCTGTGAACTACCTGTGTCCTCTGTGACATTGAATCATGATTACTAAATGAAGGAGAGCACTTTGCAAGATTACAATGGCATATCTGACCATGTCTGATACCTGGAGCAGATCATTTTTAACTCATTCCTCCTCTAGGACACAATTATTATCGATAATAATAATTTTCTTAATTTAGCCTTTAATTTTTTTTTTAATTGAGGTAAAGATATACATTAAAAAAAAATGCCTGCTCAGCAATTTCACAAGTACAATTAAGTGACATTGATTATATTCTTCAAGTTGTACAACTATTCTCACTATCCTTTTTCAAATCATTCTACTACCATGAACATAAACTCAGTGCTCCCTGTTATGGATTGAATTATGTCTCCCCAAAATATGTGTTTTAAATCCTAACCCTCCATATCTGTGGTTATAATCCCATTTGGGAATGGATTTTCTTTGTTGCATTAACAAGGCAGGATTAACGTAGGGTGTATCTTGAGTCAGTCTCTTTTGAGATATAAACGAGATTAAACAAGCAAGAAAGAAAGCAGTGATCTTCAAGCCGCATAAGATTACCCAGGAGCAGAAGCTAAAAGGGACAAGTACTTTCCTCCAGAGCCAACAGAGAAAGAAAGCCTCCCCCTAGAGCTGGCACCTTGAATTTGGACTTCTAGCCTCCTAAACTGTGAGAAAATAAATTTCTGTTTGTTAAAGCCATCCATTTGTAGTATTTCTGTTATAGCAGCTCTAGGTAACTAAGATACCCCGTCTTAGTTATCTATAGTGCTGCTTTAACAGAAATACCACAAGTAAACATCACTCAGCGTGATGTTTTCAAGGTTCATCAATGTAGTGGCATGCATCAGGACTTCATTTCTCTAAATTTAGGTTGAGTTGTATTCCACTGTGTGTGGGTGTGTGTGTGTATATATATTACATTTTGTTTATCCTTTCTTCTCTTAATGGGCATTTCAGTTGTTTCCACCTTTTGGCTGTTCTGAAAAGTGCTTCAGTGAACACTGGTGTACAGGTTTTGGTTTGTATTCCTGCCTTCACTTCTTCTGGGTATATACCTAGGATTGAATTGCTGGGTCATATGGCAGTTCTATGTTCAACTTTTTGAGGAGCCTCCAAACTGTTCTCCATAGTGGCTGTACCACTGTACATTCCTACCAGCAATATATGAGGGTTCCAGTTCTTCCACAACCTTTTCAACACCTGTTGTTTTCTGATTTTTGTTGTTGTTGTTGTTTTTTATCATTACGACTCTAATAGGGAGCCCTGGTGGCATAGCTAACCAAAAGATCGGCTGTTCAAATCCACCAGCCACTCCTTGGAAACCCTATGGGGCAGTTCTACTCTGTCCTATGTGGTCTATAGGGTTGCTATGAGTCAGAATTGACTCGATGGCACCTAACAGCAACAACAACAACATTCTAATAGGAGTGAGGTAGTATCTCATTGTAGTTTTGATTTGCATCTCTTTAATGACTAATGACAGTGAATATCTTTTCATGTGCTTGGTGACCACTGGAATATCATCTTTGGTGAAATGTCTATCCAAATCCTAGCCTTTAGTTTTAAAACAATGAATGATTAAAAAGAAGAAGAAATTTCAGTTTTTAATAGCTAAAATGTGTGTTTAGTATGAACTAAAATTTACTCTTACTATCTTAGTTTGCTACTGCTGCTGTAACAACAACAACAACAACAACAAAATCACATTGGGAACAAGACAAAGACGTCTTTTATCACCACTCCTATTTAACGTTGTGCTGAAAGTCCCAGTTATAACAGTAAGGCAAGAAAAAGAAGTAAAGGGCATTCAGATTGGAAAGGAATAAGTAAAACTGTTCCTATTAGCAGATGATGTGATCCTGTACATAGAGAACCCCAAAAATTCCACAAGAAAACTACTGGAACTAATAGAAAGATGTAGCAGGATACAAGCTCAACATACAAAAATCAGTTGGATTCCTATACCAACAATGAGAACTTCGAAAAGGAAAACCATACAGTCCCTAAAATACTTAGGAATAAATCTAACCAGGGACATAAAAGATCTATACAAAGAAAACTTCAAAGCACTATTGCAAGAAAACAAAAGAGACCTGCATAAATGGAAAAACAAACCGTGCTCACAGATAGGAAGACTCACATTATGAAAATGTCAGTCCTACCCAAAGCAATTTACAGATATAATGCAATCCCAGTCCAAATACCAACAACATTCTTTAACGAGATGGAAAAACTAATCAACTTTATACGGAAAGGAAAGAGGCCCCAGATAAGCAAAGCGTTATTGAAGAAAAAGAACAAAGTAGGAGGCCTCAACACTACTTGAGCTCAGAACCTAATATACAGCCATGGTAGTCAAAACACCCTGGTACTGGTACGTCGACAAACACACAGACCAATGGAACAGAATTGAGAATCCAGATGTAAATCCATCCACTTATGGTCAGCTGATCTTTGACAAAGGACCAAAGTCCACTAAATGGAGAAATGATAGTCTTTTAAACAAATGGTGCTGGCAAAACTGGATGTCCATGTGTAAAAAAGGAAGAAAGAAAGAAAGAAAAAAACCCCACAAGTGGGTGACTATAAAGAACAGAAATTTATTCTCCCATAGTTCTGGAGGCTAGGAGTATGAATTCAGGGCATAAGCAGAACTAGCCTTTCTGTTTCTCTCTGGGCCCTAGGGGAGGATCCTCATCTCTTTAGCTTCTCCAATCAGAAGTGAGATTTCTCCAGGAATTTTTTTTTTTTTTTTAATAGCCTCTTCCCCAGCTATTACTAAAAAAGTGAAACAAAGCAAAACATAATAGGCAAGTGGTTTTATAGACTGTGTCTGATAATTCCAACACTGGAAATCCGTAAAAGTCTGTTTATGTTGTCTATTTGTTATATTGTTTCTAAAGATTCTTGTTCATAGTGCCTTGTTTGTATACTTGGTAAATTTTTTTACTGTGTGCTGCTCATTTATATGAAAAATTTTATGTGGGACCTTTTGAAGCTTAGGATGAAGGTTTTTTCCTCTAAAGAGGATATATATTTGGTTCTGTCAGGTGGTCAAAAGCATTGCCAATTCAGAACCAGTTTAAAATAAATTCAAGGGTTGTGATTCTTTTGGACCACCCGAATTCCATGATGTGAAAATAGGCTGCAGATTTCAATGAAGGATAACTTGTTATCACAACTTTTCAGTCTTTTTACCCTGTTAGGCTCAGCCAAAAACCAAAACCCAAACCTGTTACTGTCCAGTCGATTTCAATTCATAGTGACCCTATAGGACAAAGTAGAACTGCCCCATAGAGTTTCCAGGGAGCACCTGGTGGATTTGAACTGCCGATCTTTTGTTTAGCAGCTGTATCACTTAACCACTATGCCACCACAGTTTCCTTAGGCTCAGCAGTAAGGCAAAAATTTTTCAGTCCCCTGGAATGGGGGGGTATAACACTTTGGTGCCTTGCTTTCACTGGAGTGAAGTGGTCTCTCTTTTGGAGATAAACCTTGGCAAGAACTGTGCTTTGATTTCCTTTCCCTGTGCCTTGAGAGGTCATTAACACCTCTGCGCAAAAGGACCTTTAGTGCTTTCTTTTACCATCTCAGTTCTGACCTTTTTTTTTTTGTTTACATTTTAGCCAGTGGTGTTTTTTGTTTGTTTTGCTTTTTAAATTTTATTTTACTTTTTACTATCGTGTCAGTTCTTTGATGCTTTTAAGGATATAGTTTTTATTTTTCTACAAAAAGAACAAAAGAAAGATTGTTCTGAATAATCTAGCAAGTTATATTCCTAGAAAAAGATGAACAGTAAATCCCTCTAAAGCCCAATTTTCTTCATATGTAAGATAGTGCTAATAATGTTTCATTTCACGGAGTTGTGTAAGTGTTATATAAGATACAAAAAAGCCCTTTGTAAACTTTAAATAACAATATAACCCAGGCTTTTCTTACTCTGGGACCCTAAGCCCTTAAGGGTTGGGGGACCCTCTCAAGTTATAAATTTGTGGATATGTGCATTTTCCTGTGTGTGTGTTTGTTGTATATGTGTGCATCTATATATTTCATAGGATTTTCAAGGGATCCATTGACCCCAAAAATGTTTAGGAAAAAAATTAAAAATGAAACTAATTGTTAGAAATCAGTTGAATACAGAAAGAGGGCAGCAGATTGGGTTGATGTTCATTCACTTAGGTTTTGCTGAATTTATCACTTCCGGTGACCAAAATAATTATATAAATATAAAATATGCTCAATATAACCATATTTTCCCTATTCTTTTTCTAAGCTCTTCTAAACTACTTCTTCACATGTGTGAAGCTCAAGGCTTAAGAGGGAAACAACACATATTCCAAATTAAAATGCATTTTTCCTGGTTCAAGTTTAGCATCTAGTAGGAAAACCATTTTGTTCCTTTCATAATTTATTCCTTGCAGATTTCCAATCATGGAAGCATAGATTCTTAGAACGTTAGAATTAGCTCGTACAGATCAGCTCACTTAGCCTCCTTCATGTACATTTAAGGATGCTGAGAAAAGGATAAAGTTGAATTTTATGAAGATTATAAATCCAGACAATATTCCAGAGACTTCCTGCTAATTAAAATGTTTCCTTAAAAAGTGTAGTTAGAAAGGTCTAAAATTTTCTCCTTTTCCTTTATAGCGTTACTTTTCAAGGCCCTGATCAAATGTTTTCTCTTCTGTGAAGTTTTCTTGGTTCAGAGTACATGACCTGTCTGAGCATACACAGAGGTTTCCTGTTATACTGGAATTCCTACTATAACTTCTCAACCCTTTTCCACAAAACAAAAACAAATCCGTTGCTGTAGAGTCAATTCTGACTCATTGTGACCCTATAGGAAAGAGCAGAACTGCCCTATAGGGTTTCCACAGAGCACCTGGTGGATTCCAACTGCTGACCTTTTGGTTAGCATCCGTAGCACTCAACCACTATGCCACCAGGGTTTCCAACCAAAAAAAAAAAAAAAGCCCATTGCTGTCGAGTCAATGCCAACTCATAGCAACCCTAAAGGACAGGGTAGAACTGCCCCATAGGGTTTCCAAGGAGTGTCTGATGGATTTGAACTGCCGACCTTTTGGTTAACAGCTGTAGCTCTTAAACCACAACACCACCAGGGTTTCCAAGTATTGCCTTATTCCAGAATCAGAGCAAAAGAAAAGTCAATGATCAGAAGCTTAATAATGTATACATTTAATTGCAGAAATGGCAGGAGTCATTCATTCTTTCATTCAACAAATATTTATTGAGTACCTACTATATGCTAGGTGATGGAATTACAATGATGAACAAAAGATATGGTCCCTGCCCACTTCATCTCCACACTACCACTTTAGTCACCATTGTCTCTTGGATTTCTCCATTCACTTCCTAACTGGTGTGTATTGTGTCTGCTTCCACTCTGATCTCCCTTTGATCTATTCTCCATCGAACAGCCAGAAGGATCTTCTGATCATGTTTGAAACCTCTCTTTAAGAACCTTCTGGAGTTCTACTTCTAGAATGGTGGTGTGAAGAGCTCTATGGACCCACTCTCCAGTGAAGCAACTGTAGCTAGTGAGAACTATGTATACAAAAACAGCCATTTAAAGTCTCAGTAAATTGTCTTAAGGGCATACAGCAAATGAAGAAACCTTTATTCCAGAAAATCTGCTAAATAATGGTAAAAACAGTGAGAGTCTATGGAACTTGATCCATAATCTACTTCTTTCTGCCTCCTTTCTGATTTCAGCTTGATGATGGAAGCTCCAATCCAGGCAGATGCTACCAAGAAAATGGGGCTGCATCTCTCCTTAGCAGCCAGTCAAGGGTTTATGATATCTCCCCCAGGAGGTACAGACTACCAGCATTTCTCATTTCCCCCACTTCTGAGTTGTAGAGGCTAAAGTCCTGCTGAGTGCAGCCAAGAGGTCAGGTGATCTGTTGTTCTATCCAGCTCCTACTCATAGGTGGAGGCTGTACACCAGGCATAGCAACCTGAGAATACTGGGGCCCTGAGTGCCTTTGCCCCAACTTTCTTATAGGGTGTAGGTTCTCTGCTGATTGAGGCAAGCCAAGAAAACCACAGGCTACTGCCCCCACACAATGCCCTACTCATAAACACAGGTGTCGCTCCAACACATATGAACCACAGTCCTTGCCCCAGTTCTGGCAGTGGCTCAGAGATTTTGCCCAGGGGAAGAGGCAGTCCATAAGAACAGAGAGCTCCAAAACTCTCCCCAAAGAAAATGACTTTACAGAGTGTGGGAAAATCCAAGCATAAAGACATCTTTAAAATAACGGTAGATTTTGGTGGTAAGCAATTAAAAGGAGGCTGGTAGATTCATGGGGGCAAGAAGCTAAACCATAGGCCATTTAGAAGAGCCCCTTTGGGGTCAGAACAAACCTCAAAGACTGGCCTCCAAAACTACTCCTGCTAAGGAGCTGGAATTTGATTGGGTCAGACTGTGGAGCCATTTATGTCCTAGGGCATTGTCAACAATAATAATCAGCCAGCAATCAGTGGAGCCTAGCAGAGGCAGGCAGCTTAACAGAGGGATCAGGGAAAGAGACAGTCAAAGTGAGTCCTGCTAAAACTACTGTCATCCCACCGTGACTGTGTGCACGCCTAAGGTTGCACCTTTGAAGAGCAACATCAGGCTTCACACTTTGAAGGAAATAGACTTTACTAAAATAATCCAGACAAGATACCAAACAAATAAACAGGCAAACAAAAACAAAAACACGTTCTGATGGCCTGGGGTGGGGACATAGAATCAGTATCCAGAGATGTTAAAATATATAGTACCTAAAATGTCCAGTTTTCAATAAAAAATTACAAGACATAAAAAAAAAGTACCATGTGACCCATACTCAAGAAATAAAGCAGGTAATAGAAACTGCCTATGAGAGGGCCCAGATGTCTGGTTTAACAGAGAAAATGTTTAAAGCAGCCATTATAAATATGTTCAGAGAACTAAAAGAAATTATGCTGAAAGAAGTAAAGAAAGGTATGTTGACAATATGTCATCAAATAGAGAATATCATTAAAAAGAAAAATTATAAAACAGAGCCAAATGGTTATTCTGGGGTTAAAAATTACAATAACTGAAGTGAAAAACTCACTAGAGAAGCTCAACAACAGGTGTGAACTGGCAGAAAGAATCAGCAAACTTGAAGGTAGGTCTATAGAGATTATGCAATCCAAAGAACAGCAAGTAAAAAGAATGAAGAAACAGAACATTAGAGGATCTGGGGCACCATTAAGCACACCAATATATGTGTAATGGGAACACCAGAAGAAAAGAGAGAGGAGTAGAAAAAAATGTTTGAAGAAAATATGGCTGAAAACTTGCCAAATTTGATAGAGAACTTTACACATCCAAAATGTTTACAGTGAACTCCAAGTAGGATAATTGTAAAGAGATCCACACACAGACACATTATAGTAAAAATGCTAAAAGAGAAAGACAAAGGGAAAAATTTGAAAGCAGCAATAGATAAATGATTAGTCACATATAGGGAACCCCAATAAGACTGATGGCTAACTTTTCATCAGAAACAATGGAGACTAGAAGGCAGTGGAATGGTATATTCAAAGTACTGAAAGAAAAAAACTGTCAACCAAGAATCTTTTACCCAGCAAAATTCTTTAGTCTATTCCAATTAATTATATGAGAATAAAGTCAAAATTGCTTACCGTGGTCTACAAAGCTTATCTACCTCCCTAGCTTCTTGAACCTCACTTCCCCCATAAATTTCCTCCTTGGTCACACTGACCTTTTAGGCCCATATTGTCATTTTATTCCCTCCTGCCAAAGGGCCCTTTGAACATGCTGCTCTGTCTATACCAGTCTTCTCTCACCTCTTCATCTAATTAAATCTCACTTACCTTTAAATCTCAGCTCAAACTTCATTTCCTCTGAAAGACTTCTATGATCTCCCTGACTAGGCAAGATACAGGTAGTCCCCAACTTACAACAGATTCCCATTATGATGAACACTTATGACTGTGAGAGTATCTGAAACATTACATCTTCCTGGGAAGAAGCTATAGGAAAATGCAAGCAGAGGAAAAATATGGAAAAAATTGCAGAGGTATGTGAACACACTCCAAGCATTTGATCAGGATGATACGATGGAAGAGATTGGTGGGTAAATTGTCCATATGGCAAGAATGCTGAATTTAGAACTTGATATTGCTGATATGGGACAGCTTACAGATCATGACGAGGAGGAATTGACAGATCAGGACTTGGATTTTGAAGAGAAAAGAAATACTTAAGAAAAAAATAATTAGGAAAAGGAAGAAGAGAAGTTGTCAAAAAATTTTACAGTGAAAGGATTAGCTGGAATTTTTTTCTAAACTAAATCAAGGGCTTCAGTTGCTTGAAAACGTGGACCCAAACTCTGATCATTATGCTGAAGCTGATAGGCAGATTTGGGAAGCAGTGAGATGTTACTGTGAAATACATTAAGAAAAAAAAAGAAATGGAATATACAGACAACTCTCACTAATTTCCTGACTAGAAACACCATGCGTATTCCCAGGGATAATCCAGATAATCCAGAATCTTCCACAAGTGGGGTTATTACTACACCTGACCAAATGCCAACATCATCCAACTCTTCTTCATTGTTGGAGTAAATTTTTATTATTTGTATATTTTTTATACATGTATGTATATACTAAAATATATTTGTAAGTTTATATGTAATATTTCCAACCCCCAAAGACAAATAAAGATCAGATTTATAAAGATACTGATAATAAAAGGCAATAATTATGAAAACCAAAAGCCCTGAGACTATGGCCCTGAAACACCCTTCTGACCTGGAACTGAAGCCATTCCTGGAGACCATCCTTCAGCCAAACCATAGACGGTCCCATAAAATAAACAATAATACCCAAGAGGAACGCGGTCCTTAGAACAATCAATTATACAAGGTCAAAAGGGCAACATTTGCCCAAGGGCAAAGATGAGATGTCAGGAAGGGGTAGCAATTCAAGACAAAAGGAAACAGAGAACCTAGGGTGGAAATGGGGGGAATGCTGGCACTTTGTGGGGAATAAAACCAATGTCATGTAACACTTCATATACAAACTATCAAATGGGAAACTAATTTGCTCTGCAACTTTCACCTAATGCACAGTAAAAAAAAAATTTTTTTAATAAAATTTAAGAATTAAAAGCAAGATACTCAACAAGGAAGACCCGTATCAACTAATGCATAGGTAATTATAAGCGTTATAATCTGAAAAATATCCCTTGTGACTGTGTTACTGCACTGTATATGAAGTTTATGTGTCTGCAAAAATAGGACAGATTTTGGCAAGATCAGACTTTTACTCATGTATCTGGCTAGATGTAAATTGTTACATTAGCACTATGTCTCCCCCTTTGTTCTATGAAAGGCGGAGTCCCTCTAATCTAGATTATTTTCGTGATTTGAGTGAGTTCACAGGGATCATGTTCCTTCTATCAAATTCTTCAAAAGCCATCTGGCTCTAAGGCAGCTGGCTCTAAATCAAAAGGTGACTTTTGTTTCCTTTAAATAATTTGATTTCATCTTTAACCACAGATTTGAAATTGTTACTAAACTGGGTAGCTAAATAGAAATTAGTTGTGGATGCTGTGCTGGGTATAAAACAAAGCCAAGAACTTGAGTAGTTACAAAAAAAAAAAAAAATAGTGTTCTGCTCTAATGAATCTATTCAATGATAAGTATTTTCTCCAAAGAACTTAAAAAAAAAAAAGAAGGTATTCTGCTTAGGTCAGAACCAATTTACAACAGAGTCATGGAAACAAAACCTCATCATAAACTGGGGACTCCCTTTTCTACTTACTGCTGTGTACCTCTTCTTTATTTTAAGAGAACTGACAGTCACTGGAAGGTTTTAATCAGAGGAGTGGCATAATCAGACTAACCTGTTTAAATATCACTCTAGAAGCACTTTAAAAAAGTATGAGAGTCATTCCCATGGTAGATGCAGAGAAACCAGTAATGAAGCTGTTGCAGTATTCCAGAGGAGAGGTGATAAAAACGTTCAGTCTAAAGTGGAGGTGACTGACCAAGATGGAAAGTATACCAAATTGAGAGCTCTTAGTAAGACAGGGAGCAAAGGCCCTGAGATTGGAGGGTGACTGTTTGAGAAATAGTGAAAAGACTGGTGTGGTTAGAGGAGAAGAGAAATAGGCTATACTATCAGGGAGGTAATAGGGGGCTGAGTGTGGAACCTTGAGACTTAGTAAGACAGAGAACAGAGGGGCCCCAAAACTTGCAAAGTAAAAAGAAATGGGCCAGGGAGCAGAGATAAAGCCATTCCACAGAACGATGGGGCAGGGTATCTAAAAATAGCCCACAAACTTCTTTAAAGTTGCCTTTCAGAAGCAGCTGGAGAAAATCAGGCTCAGGGATATGTGCAGAACATCCACATGTGACCACTATGTGACCTTCCACCAGGGGGAATGAGGGGCTACAGCCCCAGCCAGGGAATCAAACCCGGGGAGCGGGAGACTGCGCAGGCATGACACCCCATAATAAGTCCTGCTATGAATCCCAGAGGCCTCCAGGACAGGAGCCATCTTGGAAAGTTGCTGTGGGGCACCTTAGTTAACATATCCCCGCCTGTGCCTATGAATAAACATGAATCTTCCCCCTCCCACCCCCACCCCCCGCCCAAGAACTTTTAAAAACCTGGGCCTGTCTTTTGTTCTGTAAAATGAGGGTAAGCGGTGCTCTAGGCCCTCCTCGTCTCCTCCTGCAAGCATCTTCAATAAAGCTTTGCTCTTGTGGAAAACTACGCGCCTTACCTGCTCGTTCTAGACTAGTAACATTAGGAGGTAAATTCAGAAGGATGTACGGCTACGTCAGAGAGGAAAGGACAATTATCAGTGGATAGAATCCTGGCTTTCTGACTTGAAAACTCAATACAGTGCTTTCATTTATTGAGAGTAGGGGCTAGAGAGAAATCAGGTTGTGGGGTGAGGGTGGGGCAGGGGCAGATTACCCAATAAGTAAGGTAAGCATGAGCTTACTTGTGTGTAAAACATGAAGCTGTTCACTGCATATCAGTAAATACACAAAAGTAAACCTGTGCTTACCTTGTTTACTGAATAATCCGTTCCTGTCAAGGACTGTAAATCCAAAATGAGGCTTTGATTCTGTAGGAAGATGCTGTGGGGTTGGGAGAGAGACAGATCCTCACCATACCTAGAAGCAGAATCTTTGATGTGGTGGAAAAAAAATGTGAAATTGTTCACTACAGATTAGTAAATAAGCATTAATCCGTTTGGAATCTCCAGAAAATTTACCTTCCTTATTGGGTAATCTGCTCCTGGGTGGAGGGTAGATCATAAAATCAGTTTGGATCTGTTGAATGTGATGTGCCAGTAAGACCTTTAATGGAGATTTTAGGTAAGCAAGATTCTGTTAAGGTAGAGAAGTTGGGACTGCAGATAAACAAAGCCAACCTGGGGAAAACCACCTGTGTTTCACTCCCAGGCCTCACTGAGGCTGTGCCTTCTAGCTGCAGTTCCCCCTTGCCCCAAACCTATCAAAGGCCTGGAACACCCTCCCCCACCTCCCTCCAGCAGGTGAATTCCTGCTCATTTTTTACAATCCTTTCTCCTAACCCCACCCTGCAGTAGGGGTGTGCCAGCTCTTTTGGGGATTCTTTTGTCCTGAGCTGGTCCCAGTGAAAAGCTCCTTTTGTATCTTTAACTTGATGCTTTTGAATCCCAGAGGAGGTCTGTGTGCTGAATTCTGAGGGTGGGGGTGTGTTTTTGTGTTTGCATGTTAGTTCTCAAAGGTCAGGCGGCAAGCCTTAGTCATGCTAATGGAGATCTAACCTTTCATGGAATCAGTTTTCCAGCTCACAGGATTTTTAAATATTCTCCAAATGAGGCCTTTGGCTCCAAAGCACAGTGGTTATTACTGGCAAAGTCAGAACTTGAACTCAGGTCTTCTGACTTAAAGCCTAGTGCTTTTTCTACCCACAAAACTCTCCTGTATCTTTTGCCAGGGAGTGTCCTTACAACACCAATCAGTGTTCCTAATACATAATGGTTTCAAAATTTTTGTTCAACAAATAAACAAATAACTCTTAATCTCCTGCCTGATTTTTCCATTTCCCCCTAGAATAACTCACTGCAATCAAGTACAGCAACCCTATAGGACAGAGTAGAGCTGCCCCATAGGGTTTCCAAGGAGCACCTGGTAGATTGGAACTGCTGACCTTTTGGTTAGCAGCTGTAGCTCTTAACCACTACACCACCAGGGTTTCCAATGGGACAGAGTAAAACTGCCCCCATAGGGTTTCAAAGGCTATAAATCTTTACAGGAGCAGACTGCCACATCTTTCTCCCACGGAGCAGGGTGGGTTCAAACCACCAACATTTTTGGTTAACAGATGAGCGCTTTAACCACTGTGCCACCAGGGCTCCTAGAATAGCAGGAAATAAAGCAAACTGGCAGAATGTGTTTGGGATTTTTCAAGCAGTATTAGTGTGAATGAATGACCTTTGGAACCTCTGCCACTCAAGTCACTCAAATGGAAACTGAATCTTTGAAGAACCATTGTCTGTTCTTAGCACAATCCCTAAAGGCCCGGAACCTGGTTGGCAGAAAATACTAACTCTGATCTGTTGTATAAGCAATATCATATATGAAGATGGAAGGCTAGACACATTTCCAAAATAAATACTTTCTCATGGCTAACACATGCATCTCCTCAGAGACTGAAGGCTCCTGTTACTCATAGGGTGTATTTGTCCAAACTGAGTTGAGTTTAATTGAATTGGATTCATTTCTGCTGTGATTACTCAAGGGGCTAGGGCTTTGTCTTTCAAAGAGCAGATTTCTGAAAGCAAGACACTAGAGGACATCTGTGTTTGTTTTGTTGTTGTTTTTTTTTTTTTTTGCCACAGTGCATTAATTCACCTTCCTCCTAAAAATACTCTTTACCTCTGGAAAACTTCTCCTCCTCCATTCTCAATCCCTGTGGCTTGGGCAAGCTGAGCCAAGTCCAGACTCCAGAGGGGACCATGGCTAGTTGTACCAGAGTCAGTGAGACAATCTTTATAACACTTGTGCTACATAGATTCTTAACTCTTTATCCTGGAGGTGGATTTGAGAGTTGGTAGAGGCTTGGGCTACTGTTGTTATATTCCTACCACACAGAGCTCAAGACTGAAGCTAGCATAACAGAAGGCAGAACCAAAAAGACTGGAGAGAAACTAAGTCCAGATGACCTCAGTTGAAGCTTGAATCCGTTTGAAGCCAACACTAACCCTGGGTTTTTCAGTTACAATATGAACCCATAGTATCCTTTTTGCTTAAGGAAGTTTGAGTTGGGTTTTTCTGCCACGTGTACTGAAGAGGGTCCTAACTGGCATAAGAAAATTTCCCGTCTCATTTCTCCTTTGGTGTTCTCCCAAACAGTATAGAAAACAGGCACCCAGGCAATGGGAGGTCAAGCCAGTTCACTGTGGTCCTCTCTGATTTCCCTCCAGTTTCCATCCTATCACCAGCATGATACCTTCAAAACACAACTTGGGCTCGGAGAGGAGTATTTTGTCCAAAATAATGTAGCTAGTAAGTGGTGAAGCCAAGACCATGGCCTGGGATTTTGGATCCAAATGCCTTGCTGTCCATGTGGCACAGTTTTGATGGTATTGGGAGCTACCTTGGATTCCTGGCTGCAACTATATACTTTACATCTGCATTATCCCATACAGTAGCTACTAGTTTCAAGTGGCTATTTAAAATTAAATTAATTAAAATAATATAAAATTCATTCAATTCCTTATCATAGTAGTTAACCTTCTAAGCATGTGTCTGGCTAGTGACTACTATATTGGACAGTGCAGATATAGAACATTTCTATCATTGCAGAAAGTTTATTGGATAGGACTGCTTTAGAGACAGATTTCCCGTTTTGTCCAAGGTTACTCAGCTTAGAAAAACTGGTAGGATCTTTTCTCTCTCTAAATGGCAAAATAAGCCGATAGACAGATGATGGACTATGAGCTATTTGGCTGCCTGCCTATCTATTCCCTGCTGTCTAACATTTATAGGGGATTGGTAGGGCTTAGCTTCTCATCCAGAGCCCTGGTGGTGTAGTGGTGAAGAGCTTGGCTGCTAACCAAAAGGTCAGTAGTTCAAGTCCACCAGCCGCTCTGTAGAAACCCTGAATGGCACCTAACAACAACAGCTTCTCATCCCTGGGATGGATTCATCTGAAACAGGCTACTTAGTAAAGGATGATTAATCAGTTGTTATATATCAAGCTCCTTGAAAATATTATATACAAATAAAAATTAAAATATGCATCTTTCTACTCTGATCCATTATGTGAAAGTATATTTCTTGGGATTTGGAAAAACACGATGTTTCATTCTCAGGCTGGTGATTAATTAAGGATACGTCTCTCAGTGACATTTCCACAGATCATCACTCATCAAGCCAGAACTGTCTCCCTGGATCTCTGGGCCCATTTCCCTTCTAGATTAAAACCCTCTGGGAAAAAGATCCAGTCATTTCAATTCCAACAGGAAGTAGAGCTCTCCACATTTGTAGCAGATATTCAAATTGGGAAATGGTAACTATGGTATAAAATAAACCTTCTTTATTGGACAGAATATACACATGAAAGATTATATTGTCACCTAGATACCACCAGTGAGTTATTCTCCCCTGGGGGAAAAAATAGCTTGCTTTTCTTTGTTGTATGTCAAACGACAAAAAGATGATAAACAGATAACACGCAGGATCCAGGGTGACTGTTTCTTTTTGGTTTGACATAGTTTGTATTTGCAAACATTCCCCATTTGCTTGTGTGAAATAATTGGAAAAAAGCATGTGATTTTTGGAAAATTGGAGAAGGGGGGTCACTTTTCAACTCTAGCGCTCCCTCATTGGATGGGTAATTTGGTGCCAGGAGGTAGCCATGGTGACCATAAAAGTTACTCATGTGACTAATGATGCAACTAATGATGCCCACAATTACTTAATTGCAGGCATGCTTAACTGCTTTTGCCATTTTCGGAGGGTGCTTATGGCTAATTGTGGCTGCAAGTGGGTAACTACAGGTGCAATCAGATGTCTTCCTAATTTTTACATTTGTGCTGATGACGAGAATAAACTCCCCTTTTTAAAAAGGGGAGCTATTAAAAAAGGGGGAGGGGCCTGAAATGAGTTCTTGCAAGTCCCAGGTCAATGAGACAGCCTCCAACATGAAAAGAAATACAAGTCATTTAATGTTTAAGCAGAGAAGAGCTCTGGATCGTCAGCTGACCTTCTGCCTGACTTCATTCCCTAACAGTGCATCTTCTGCTTCCCCTGAGGTTCTCCTACTTGGATTCCTGCTTCTGCCACTACCAAAATTACTTTCTCATTATAACTCTACAAGCCCTGTGCCATCATGGACTAGATGTTATTTCCTTATGTTATATTGGCTCCATGGCCATTTACTTTACAAATACTTTTTATTAATGGTGTGATATATAGGTATACAAATGAGCTCTAGTATATACGCTGGGACAATTAGTTTTTTAAAGGTTTCTTTCTCAGGAGTTAACACCCCAGAGGTGGTTTCATAGCACTTCAACTACCCTTATCAAAATCTCACTTGAAGGTTAATTAGTATAAGGAACGTTATAAATATTTTTAATAGGTAAAATGAGTGATGCTTCAAAATGTATGCTTGGTTAGAAAGATTGAGGCCCCACTGCTCTTGCATGAATGAGGTATACAAATCCAGCAAGCTCAGGGATCATATATTTTGTACAGCGCTTGAGGTCTAGTGTTCCCTTGGTTCTGTGTCTCTTTTTCTTCATGGAGGCCATCACCTGACCCTCCAGAAGGCTGGCTGGTCCTGTCATCGTAATATCCTTGTGTCCACCTTAGAGAGAGCCTATTATGCTTGTAATGACTAAAGCAGAGAATGGGTCTTCCCAAAAGCCTAGAGAACAAGTTATGTAACTGTTCTTGTACCTATTGGCTAATAAACATTGTACCCTTGGCAGAATTTGGTCTAAGAGCTTACCTGGTGTGGAGATCGTAAGGTAGGTGATGAATGCCCCTACCCGCTTCCAACTACCAGAAAAAAAAAAAAAAAAATTGCCGTCGAGTCGATTCCAACTCACAGCAACCCTATAGGGCACAGTAGAACTGCCCCGTGGGATTTCCAAGGAGCAGCTGGTGGATTCAAACTGCAGACCTTTTGGTTAGCAGCCATAGGTTGCCAAGCTTTTAACCACTGTGCCACCAGGGCTTCAACCTCCAGAGGCAACTGATATTTATCAAAAGAACCTGGTAGTTGTTGGATGGCCAAATTAGCTTGGGTCAGTCAGGACATCTTGATTTCCTTCAGGCTTACATTTCCAAAAAGAACAAAATAAAAAACAAGGATGCAAAGGAAATAGTTACAGAAGGCACTAAACATTTTCTAGGGGTAGGAAACCACTTTCTGCCCAAGAATTTGGTCAGTCTTCACCCACATCTTGCTGGCCTCTGGCTCTCCTAAGACAGTTGCAATTGAGATGATCCTGACCCCGTGTGTGTCAGCATAGAACTATGCTCCCTCAGGTTTTTAATGGCTATGATCTTTTAGAAGTAGATTACCAGGCCTTTCTTTCAAGGAGCCTCTGAGTGGACTTAAACTGATAACCTTTCAGTTAATAGCTGAGTACTTGAGCATTTGCACCACCCAGGGACTCCTCTGGCCCTGCTGGGCCCCCCTTTTTTCCAAGTGTTATGTGCTAGCTTCTCCTTGTCTTAGAAGAGATGCAGGTTAATCACTCAAGCTACTCTTTATTCTCCAAACAGTATCAAATATCCCTTACGTGTGCTTGACACTGTTCTGGGCACGATGATTTAGTGGAATAAACAGGACAGGCTTTGTGCCCAAGGGGTGTTTTCCTGTGAGTAAACCCTCCATTCTATTAATCATCAACTCTTCTGGTTTAGGACCTGAGTTGCAGCAGAACTGTGAGTGCTGACAAGTAATGAGGTGGAGAAAATGTTGGTCACCAGAACTCTCTTAGGGAGAGCTCACTATTTGATTAGAAGAAATACTTTGATATGACTTTTGGCGTGGAAAGTGAAGCCCCAAAGGCCTTCTCCGTCAACAAAAGATGTCTGCTAAACTGCTTTGCATGAGACAAGGAGAGGAATTTTAAGAGAGGGTGGAGAGGGAGGGTGGGCAGGGAGTTGGAGGGAAGGGAGCTGAGCCACAATACAACAGCAGAAGGATGTCAGGGGCACGATGTAACCATTCATGGTGCTGCACGGATCTTTGGTAAAATAAATTAGTTCAGTGTTTTGTATGCATGATTTCTTCATGAAATCTGATGAAGAGATTGAATTTGTTGTCTGGACTGAAGCTGAGCACTACTCCTGGAGTTTTCAGTTTCATAAACACACAAGATTCATTTTTTGCTCAAGCCAATCCAGTATGTTCTCTCTCTCTCTCACACACTCACCCACACACCGCACGTTGTGATAAGAAGGGAGCACTGGGTGGAGGCAGGTAAAAGGATTATTCTAACCACATGCAACATGCCAGTGTGATTAGGGTACCAGAGGGCTTGGAGAACTGGGCATGGTACCAGGAACTGGGCTTGGGCAGCCACAGTCAAAAGATGATTAAACAGTGGAAATCAACAACTCATAAAGGCCAGAGTTTAAGGCCACAGGGAGTGTTCAAAGTTCAGGCAAACAATCACCATTCAGGGGGTCTGCTCCTGCTGTGGGATCAAATGGCCAAACATTTCCTTAACACCTGTGATTTTCCAGATCTAGTGCTGGAGATTCCAAAGGGATTAAGACGCTGCCTTTCCTTCATCCAAAAGAGAGAGAAAAGAAAGGCCATTACAGTATGTCACAAACAATGATAGCAAAAGCTCCAAAAGATGCTAGCAATTTAGGGAAGGCTTCCATGGGGAGATGGTCCTTGCTGTGCCTTTGGAAGACGAAGAGGAGTTAGGCAGATGTGTGAGGAAGGGCCTTCCAGGCACAGGGACCAGCCTGTGCAAAGGGGCAGAGGCTTGAGAATATAGGTAACATCTATGGAACTGCAACTGAGGCAGGGAATGAGGCAAAGGCCATATCAAAAATGGTTTTGCTTGCCATCTGAAGAGTCCTAAGTTCATCTGAAGGCACTGGGAAACCATCAAAAGATTTAAAACATGAAAAACATGACTGAATTTGTCTTTCATAAAGATCTCCCTGGGTTATATGCCCCTCTTCTGGGCTCTTGTAGTACTGTCTGTATTATAATTGTTTACTTCTCTATCTCCCCACTACTCCGTGAGCATCTTTGCGGACCAGGTGTATCTTTCATCTCTGAATGACTAGCACATAGTATACTGTCTAGGGCATAGTAGATATTCAATGGATTTTTACAAATGTATTCAGGAATGAACAATTGGAGGGTCGTACAACAAGAAGAGAGATAGGAGAGGAAGGCAATGCAGCAACTGAGAAGAAAATAATGAGAGCCTGAATGAAAATGTGTTAGCAATAGAGATTGAGAGGCAGGGATCTAATCTAGAAATGTTTATAAATTGGAATCTACTGGATTTGGTGATTCATTGATTCACTGCAGGAATTGATAGGGAAGTATCAAGGATGACCCCTTGGTTTTTGGCTTTGGTGAATGCTTGGATCCAGAGACAGGAAATACAGTAGGAAGAATAGGTTTATTTTGAGAGGAGAGAGACTGGGAAGGGAAATTGTTGGTTCCATGAGTTTTAAGTGCCTGTGGAACATCTACAGGAGATACCCAGGAGGCTGTTACTGGATGGATTATGATCATTGTAGATCTAGATCTCTAGCATGGAGATTCTGGGTTGGAAGTAATAAGTCCACAGGTAGTCTTTGAAGTTGTGAATGTAAATGTGATCTCATAGAGAAATATGTAGAGAAAAAAGTCAAGAAGATGTATACTAGAATCCTGAGGAATGCTAACTTTTATGAGACAGACACAGAAAGAGGAGCTTGTGAGGGAAACAGGCATAGAAGGAAAATTGGGAGAGAAAAATACAGAAGGCATTGTTGCTGAAACGTTTAGTGCTCGCTGAGTATCTGTGTGCTCTTCCACATTACTCAGCCTCCTTGTTAAGAGAGGCCATGTGACTAGTTCTGGCCAGTGGGCTGTAAGTGGAAGTGTTGTATGTCGCTTCTGATGTATTTAAGAGCCGTTGCGTGACCCTCCAGAATCTTGTCTTAGCGACCATGGGGGATTTTTTTTTTTTTTTTACTTGCCAAAGTCACAAGATAGAAACAATACGAGAGTTGAGTGCACCTGTGGATTTAACAGGCCAGTGTCCTTTTGGTGGTAGGCAATTTAAGCTATTAGTGAAGAGGGTGAGGAGTATGAGTTCTGGAATCAGACAACACAGGCTTGAATCCCAGCTCTGCCATGTTTTAGCTGTGCAATGCTTGGTAAATCATACAACCTTCCTAAGCCTCACTTTCCTTACCTGTAAAACAAGGATTATAATAGAAGCTATATTGTGACAATTAAATGATATATGTAGTGTTTAGTGTTTAGAGTCTAGCTCAAAGTCAGCTCTCAGTAAATGTTAGCTGCCATTATTATTATTATCATTATTTTCTTGGTAAAATTTTTGGGCCCAATTTCATGATAGGATTTTAGTGTAAGGAAACTTAAACAGCTCCAAACGCTTTTATTAATTTCACTGCGCTTCAGTTATAATTACAAATGTAGCCAACTCTACAGGAGTAACTCCTGGCACTCTCTCACACATCTACAGTAGAAAACTTGTTTTAACGAAAAACCCTAGGCTGGTCGCCTCAGAGTTGAGTGAAGGTCACATGGCAGGGGACTAGGTCTCCAAGGTCAAGCATAAATCTGAGAGGCAGCATCCCTCCTTCCACTCTGGGTCTCATCCTGATCTTAGAGCTGGAAAACAGAAGCTTCCTCACAAGTAGAAGACATCCTCAGAGCCAAAATACAGCTCCTGCTGAAACAGCAAAAGTAAGGTTTTCATTCCCAAAGGCAACTCTTCAGACAAAGATTAGACTGGACTATTTTTTATAAGACATAAAATGATACCTGTGAAGAGTGTACTTCTTAGCTCTAGTAGGTACATGAGACTAAATGGACAGCTCCTGTCTGGAGGTGAGATGAGAAGGCAGAAAGGGACAGGAGCTGGTTGAATGGACAGGGGAAATCCAGGGTAGAAAGGAGGAGTGTGCGGTCACATTGTAGGGAAAGCAACTAGGGTCACATAACAATGTGTATGTAAATTTTTGTATGAGAAACTAACTTGAACTGTAAGCTTTCACGTAAAGCACAATAAAAAGGAATGTTTTACTGTTGTTTTGTTTAATATTTTTGGCTGTTAAAATAAAAATAACATTATGCCAAAAATAGAAATTGATGTTTATTTAATACATGATTTGCAAATTAGGGAAACATTTCTGATTAGAGACTCAAAAATGTTCCAGAGAAGAAAGATGCTTTATAGATTTTTATAGCCCAGCTTATCATTAGTAATCACACATTGCCATGGAAACAGGACCGGAATAAGGTTTACAAAATAACTTGTGGAGTACAAGATTCCATCCAACATTTTCTTGAAGAACAATTCAAATAATTACTGAATGACCTTAAAACATAGCTTCTAATGTAACCTTTGGAATTGCTTTTGTCAAAACTGACTGCATATAGATAATTCTTTAAAACAGCACAATGTCCAAGGCAAATACTCTTTACTAATTTAGCTAAACTGTTTTTGTTGTTTGACTTTAAGATGGCTTTCAGTTTTTGCTCAAGGTTTAAGGTTCAAAGATTACCTCAGGGCAGTAGTTTTAGGTGGACCATTTCAACCTCGATGACTCCAGAAAAGTCTGGATTCTACAAGAATTAAAAATTCCATGTACGTGACTTTTTATTGTGGAGAATCTCAAACATACACAAAAGTAGACAAAACAGTATAAGCACCCCATGTATCCGTCATCAACCCATGACTAATCCTGCCCCATCCACATTTCCTCATGTTCTTTCTGAAGCAAATTCCAGGCATCATGTAATTTCATCCATTAATACTTAAATATGTATCTTTAAAAGACATGAACTAATTTTATTTAAACATAATACCATTATCACATGTCTCAAATAATTAACAATAACTTCATAATATCATCAAATATTCTGCCAGTGTTCAGCTTTCCAGTTGTCTTGTAAATTTTTTTTTTTTTTTTTTTTACAGTTTATTTGGAGGATTAAATAAGGTCCACACATTGCAATTAGTTAATATCTCTTAGGTCTGTTTTAATGTATAGGTTTCTCTTTATTTGTTGAAGAAACCTGGTCATTCTATAGAGTTTCCTACAGTCTAGATTTTGCTCTTATCCTTGTGGTGGCATTTAACATGTTACTCTGTCCTCTGCATTTGCTGTAAATTGATAGTTAAATCTAGAGTCTTGCTCAGACTTGGTTCAATTTTTTAGCCAGACTGCTTCATAAGTGGTGTTGTGTTCTTCCATCAGGAGGCATATAATTCTGATTGTCTCTCTCTTGCTCGTTTTTTAATTCATTCCTTCCCAGATTTCTACATTTCCTCTTTATGATTCTTTGAAGGGGAGTTTGGAGGTTGTGGGTATGGGGGGAAGAACTACCAGCCTTTCTGGTCCCTCCTGGGGTATTGCCCTGCCTCATCTTCATGCTCCCTGTCTATACCATTGACATAGCTTTCCATTCCTGTGGGGACATCATGGTGCTGCTAAAGCCCTTCTCGTGGCTGAGTGGGGAACAGACATGCTGAGGCAACTTTGGGGGGTAACATTTAGCTGCTTTTCTTCTTCCACACTAGGGAGTACCAAGTCTGAATCCAGCATGGCTTAGTTATCCATAGTTATGCAGATGGCAAACAGCTGTGAGGCAGGGGAGGGACTACTGAGTAGGGAAGTGGCTGAAGTACTTCCCTCATGACTCATGCAAAATGGGAATGTAATTTCAAATTCAATTTGGTGCCCAAAGTTCAAATTTAATGCATGAGGACGGTCATAGCTGAGTCCTATAGGAATATTCCAGCTTCCCTAGGCCTTGGTCAATAAGGGACTATCATATAAAAAGGATATACTCAACCGTATACTGCTCACACTAATATGGTACTCTTGCCCATGTTCTAAGCTATTTTTTTACTGGAAGTCTTTAGAAAGAAAAGAAAAAATGTTATCATCACAGCCAGTCTTCCTACAAAATAACCATTTGTCAAATTCAGCAATGTTTACACAGTACCAATTTTTATTTTACCTCAATTTCTTCATCAATTAATTTTACCATGTTGTATCATTAAGTAGGGAATTCTGTTTATACCCCGCCCTATATCCCTTTGGTTCACTTCTGATTTCACCTGTAGCTGGAGTGGGACAGTTCCTTGGCACACTGGCAGAGCCCTTTGTCATGTGCCTGTGGTTTTCTGATTCTCTTCCTGAGAGTTTTCTCTAGTGCCACGAGAACTTCACCAGACTGCTCAGAGGAATATAGAGATGCTGGGGGTTTCGGGTTCCTAAGGGCAGCCCTCAGCCACTGAGAGATGAGAGTCAGTAGATTAATCCTCCAGCTTCCCTATCCCCCCGTGCAACAACTTTGAGGTGTGCTCTACATGGTTCTTCAGAAGGTTCCCAGCAGGACTGAGCTTAGTTGATGCATAGTAGACTTTGCTGCCAATTCATGCAACTTTACTGGCTTTTTCCTCTTCCCATTCTTATTTTCTCCACGTTTCACTTGAGCTTCCTGGGATCGTCTCCCAAATAAGTCACATATGCCCAATTCATTGCTTCAGGTGCTCGTTTTGGGGTATCACAAACTAAGACAGGAAGTAATTTTATAAGCTATTTCAAAACCTTTTGGAACAAGTAGGTATAAATAACTAACTAAATAAAATATTGAGCACCATGTGCTGGGTTCACTAGTCACATGTTCATAACCTCTACTTCTATAAGTGAGCTATTAATATTCCCATTTTTATGATGAGAAAACTGAGAATAAAAGACATTAAAAGAATTGCCCAAGATCATTTAACTAGTAAGAAGTGAGATGCAAATCCATAACTGCCATCAATGTTGGCAACATCAATGTTGTTTTGCTTCTTTTTCTCAATTTTGTTTTGGGTGGAAAATTTTTTCTAACGGCCATTAGGTTTCTTTCTTTCCTTTTTTGAATTGTTCTATTTGCTTATCTATATTTTGAATGAGAGAATTTCCTGCTAGTTGAACTTCAAGTTATAAGTAAAAAGGTCCATCTTGATGTGGTCTCCTAGCAACAATTTATGTACACTTTAAAGCAATTATTCTTCTCAAGCACGTTTCCAAATGTTGAAGCATGCTCATTCAATTCGATCATTAAAATCCCCAAGAACATTCATTGTGTAGCACACAGTTCTAGTAATTATAAGCTCATCAACAGGTTGCTTAGTGAGCTGAGAGAGAGGACAGACCACGCTCCCCCCAGGAGCCAAGCACTTTGTTTCCAGCCTAGCAAGGCAGGGTAGACTCACTCCTCTCCAAGGTGTTTTAATTGAGTTGTGGGGGCAGGGGAGAAGAACATTTAAACCCAAAATACCCATTGCCGTAGAGTCGATTCCAACTAGTAGTGACCTTATAAGACAGAGCAGAACTGCCTCATAGGGTTTGCAAGGCTGTAATCTTTACAGAAGCAGACTGCCATATCTTTCTCCCGTGGAGCCGCGCCTTTCAGTTAGCAGCCCACCCAAAGTAGTCATCTGTAAAATGCTGAGCTCATGGCGACACAGGCCTAGGGAGAATTTCAATATTTAAAGCCCAACTCAGTTAAACAGCCAGTTTTCTGCTCCTTCTCCTCTGGGCCCTCTTCATAGGCCACCCTAGATCTGGAGAATCAAAGCCAGGCAAAAGAACCATCTTCCCTCCCCTGATCCCTTAAAAATGCCATTCTGTCCTTAATTAGCATCTACTGTTTCAGTTGTGCTTCTTTCCTCTCTTTTTCTAAGAATGTACATTTCTTTTTATTTTCTTTTAAATATATTTTATTACATAAGTTCCATAGAGATCTGGATTATTGGTGGTCACTGGAGTAGGTGAGCCGAATCAAGTCATATCTCTCCAGGCCACCTGTCTGTAGGCTTAAACAAACAGGAATGTCATTTGGCAACTTAGTTGTCCATGTGGTCTGTGGCTGTGGAGGCACCGGGTGTGACTCCACCTGCACTGGTGAGATAATCACAACCAGGATGGAGCCTTTAGACAAAAGTTAAGTACCCCTCAGAGGTTTTAAACCTAATTAAGATGGGCAGTTGTTTTCTTTTTTTTTTTTAAGTTTTGATTTCGAAACAATTTTAAATTTACAGAAGAGTTCCTGTATACCCTGTGTACCTTTTACCTAGCTTCTTGTAATGCTAACACCTTACATAACTTTGTTACACTTATCAAAACTAGGAGGCAATTGTATTCTAGGTGTCCTTGTGGTAATTGTGTGAACCCTGGGCTGGTGAAGCTGGGTGTGTACATGCACACGCACACACACACACACACACAAAAAATATACACAACATACACTTACGTATAAAACATACATATATATACAACATGCATACAGATAGACACAACATGCATACAGATACACATACAATATACATACTGATGCACACACAGCATATAGATATACATATAGATACACAACAGACACATATGCAACATAATACAGATGCACATACAATGTATATACAGGCATATACACAATATACATAGACACATACACAACAGACAGGTACACACAGGACAGAGACACACATAGACAACATACATACAGATGCACACACACACTGTCTCTTAGAATTATGGGCTCATACTATATACGTTTTTAGGTGCTATCTTAGTCATCTAGTGCTAACCCAGTAAAACCCAGTGCCGTCGAGTCGATTCCAACTCATTGAGTTGAGTCTTCTAGTGCTGCTATAACAGAAATACCCCAAGTAGATGGCTTTAACAAACAGAAGCTTATTCTTTCACAGCCTAGTAGGCTAGAATTCCAAATTCACCTCCAGGGGAGGGCTTTCTCTGTTGGCTCTGGAGGAAGGTCCTTGCCTTCAACCTTCCCCTGGACTAGGAGCTTCTCCGCACAGGAACCCTGGGTCCAAAGGATGTGCTCCGCTCCAGGCGCTGCTTTCTTAGTGGTATGAGGTCCCCAACTCTCTGTTCACTTCCCTTTCCTTTTATCTCTTGTAAGCTAAAAGGTGGTGCAGGCCACACCCCAGGGAAACTCTCTTTACATTGAATCAGGGATGTGACCTGAGTAAGGGTGTTATATCTCACCCAAATCCTCTTTCACATAGTCTAATCTTGCCTCATTAACCACAGGCAAAGATTAGGACTTACAACACATAGGAAAATTACATTAATCACAAAATGGAAGACAACCACACAGTATTGGGAATCATGGCCTAACCAAGTTGACAGATATTTTTGGGGGGCCCAATTCAATTCATGACATTCCACCCTTTGGCCCCCAAAATTCATGCCCTTGCCACTTGTAAAACATATTCACCCCATCATATCATAGCAAAAGTATTAAATCAACTCCAAGTCCAAATCCAAAAATTCCTCTTCATCTGTGAAATCTAGAATATAAGTTACCTGCTTCCAAAGGTACAGTGGTACAACAGGCAAGTACAAGCTAGACACTTCCATTACAAAGGGGAGAAACTGAAGGTAAAGAAGGGATAACGGGCACCAAGCAAGTTAGCAGAACACATTACATTAGCCCTCAAGGCTTGAAAAATAATCCTCTGTTGTCTGAGACGATTCACATAATAGCCCTGCCCTCCAGACTCTAGGCATTGGCCACACTCCCCGGATTCTGAGTGGAGGCCCCTCAGCCCTGGGCTTCAGCTCTGCCTTCCAGGCCCACTGGGACAGCAACTCTGCTCCCTCAGCTTTAGGTGGCCCCATTCTCCTAGTCCATCTGAGTGGCAACTCCACCTTTTGAGACCCCAGAGGTCATGGCCATACCCTTGAGGAAGCTCTGCTTCCTGTGTTCCTTGTCTCTTCAGCTTCTGCTTCTGGGTTCCTTGGCCTCTCAGCCCCTCTGGCCTCTTCCCCGGCCATCTGCCCTTCTGGGACAAGTGTTCCAAAGCTCTTTAGCTCTATCAATAAGTTCCTGGAGGCTCCCCACTCCACCAGTAAATTTCAGCCAGAAGTAACTCAGCTCTCTTGTTCTGTGGGTTGGCAAGCCTAGCTCCACTGATAAATGCCTGAAGGGACCCCACTCATGGTACCAAATTCTATCTTGGTTATCTAGTGCTGCTATAACAGAAATACCTCAAATGGATGGCTTTAACAAAGATAAATTTATCCTCTTACAATCTAGGAGGCTAAAAGTCCAATTTCAGGGTGCCAACTCCCGGGAATGTCTTTCTCTCTCTGCCATCTTGTTCCTGGAAGAGACAAGGAATACGGGAAGCAGAGCTGCCTCAGGCTCATAGGGTAGGGCCACGACCTCTGGGGTCTCAAAGGGTGGAGTCGCCACTCAGAGGGACTAGGAGAATGGAGCCGCCTAAAGCCAAGGGAGCATAGCTGCTGTCCCAGTGGGCCTGGAAGGCAGAGCTGAAGCCCAGGGCCGAGGGGCCTCATACCACCAAGAAACAAGAGCCAGGAGAATAGTATGTCCTTGGACCCAGGGTTCTGCACTGAGAAACTCCTCGACTGGAAAAGATCGATGACAAGGACCTTCCTCCAGAGCACACAGAGAAAGACTTTCCCTGAAGCTGGTACCCTGAAATTGGACTTTTAGCCTCCTAGACTGTGAGAATCAATTTCTCTTTGTTAAAGCTATCCACTTGAGGTATTTCTGTTATAGCAGCACTAAATAACTAAGACAGTCATCAAAGTGATCTGTTTGCCTTTTAACATCTTAAAGAAGTCTTTTGCAGCAGATTTGTCCAATGTAATACGTCATTTGATTTCTTGACTGCTGCCTTCATGGGTGTTGATTGTGGATCTAAGTAAAATGAAATCCTTGACAACTTGAATCTTTTCTCCATTTATCATGATGTTGCTTATTGGTCCAGTTGTAAGGGTTTTTGTTTTCTTTATGTTGAGGTGTAATCCATACTGAAGGCTGTAGTCTTTGATCTTCATCAGTAAGTGCTTCAAGTCCTTCCTCTTCATTTTCAGCAAGCAAGGTTGTGTCATCTGTATGTTGCAGGTTGTTAACGAGTCTTTCTGCAATCCTGATGTCATGTACTTTTTCGTCCAGCTTCTTGGATTATTTACTCAGCATACAGATTGAATAAGCGTGGTGAAAGGAGTTGTGAGAAAGAAGGCTAGGAGGTGTGAGATGACAGAAGTGGAAGACCTGGTAGTGTTTAATAATAGAAGTCATAATTGCTGCCAGGAACTACCTTGCTGTGTGAGTGAGTGAGAGAGAGAAAGGGAGAGATATCAAGGGCTTCACAAGTCAAATAACATGGACTGGTAATAACTGTAACAGTATTTTTCTTTTCCTCTAAAAAGTTACTGTAACAAATTTTACTTAAAAATTGCTTTTGATTATCCAAGCAATAGATATTCATTGCAGAAAACTGGAAGATAGAGGTAAGTGTAAAAGACAAGGCTAGAACCATCATCATCATGCCATTACCCAGAAGCAACGCTGTTACTATTCTGACATTTTCTTCCCAAAGTTGAAATCATATTATCTCTATATAATTTTGTTTGTTTTTCAATTTTTAAAAAATAATTTTTATTGTACTCTAAGTGAAAGTTTACAAATCAAGCCAGTCTCTCACACAAAAACCCATATACACCTTGCTATACACTCCCAATTACTCTCTCCCTCCACTCTCTCTTTTTGTGTCCATTTTGCCAGCTTCTAACCCCCTCTACTCTCTCATCTCCCCTCCAGGCAGGAGATGCCAACATAGTCTCGAGTGTCTACCTGATCCAAGAAGCTCACTCCTCACCAGCATCCCTCCCCAACCCATTGTCCAGTCCAATCCATGTCTGAAGAGTTGGCTTCGGGAATCATTCCTGTCCTGGGGCAACAAAAGGTCTGGGGCCGTGACCACGGGGGTCCTTCTAGTCTCAGTCAGACCATTAAGTCTGGTCTTATGAGAATTTGGAGTCTGCGTCCCACTGCTCTCCTGCTCCCTCAGGGGTTCTCTGTTGTGTTCCCTGTCAGGCAGTCATCGGTTATAGGTGGGCACCATCTAGTTCTTCTGGTCTCAGGATGATGTAGTCTCTGGTTCATGTGGCCCTTTCTGTCTCTTGGGCTCATAATTGCCTTGTGTCCTTGGTGTTCTTCATTCCCCTTTGATCTAGATGGGTTGAGACCAATTGATGCATCTTAGATGGCTGCTTGCTAGCGTTTAAGACCCCAGATGCCACTCTTCAAAGTGGGATGCAGAATTTTTTTTTTAATAATTTTTATTGTGCTTTAAGTGAAAGTTTACAAATCAAGTCAGTCTCTCACATATAAACTTATATACACCTTACTACATACTCCCATTTACTCTCCCCCTAATGAGTCAGCCCGCTCCCTCCTTCCAGGCTCTCCTTTTGTGACTGTTTTGCCAGTTTCTAACTCTCTCTACCCTCCCATCTCCCCTCCAGGCAGGAGATGCCAACACAGTCTCAAGTGTCCACCTGATACAAGTAGCTCACTCTTCATCAGCATCTCTCTCCAACCCATTGTCCAGTCCATTCCACGTCTGATGAGTTGTCTTTGGGAATGGTTCCTATCTTGGGCCAACAAAAGGTTTTGGGACCATGACCGCCAGGGTTCTTTTAGTCTCAGTCAGATCGTTAAGTCTGGTCTTTTTATGAGAATTTGGGGTCTGCATCCCACTGTTCTCCTGCTCCCTTAGGGGTTCTCTGTTTTGCTCCCTGTCAGGGCAGTCATCGGTTTTAGCTGGGCACCATCTAGTTCTTCTGGTCTCAGGATGATGTAGTCTCTGGTTCATGTGGCCCTTTCTGTCTCTTAGGCTCGTAATTGCCTTGTGTCCTTGGTGTTCTTCATTCTCCTTTGATCCAGATGGGTTGAGACCAATTGATGCATCTTAGATGGCTGCTTGCTAGCGTTTAAGACCCCAGATGCCACTCTTCAAAGTGGGATGCAGAATGTTTTCTTAATAGATTTTATTATGCCAGTTGACTTAGATGTCCCCTGAAACCATGGTCCCCAAACACCTGCCCCTGCTACCCTGGCCTTCGAAGCATTCAGTTTATTCAGGAAACTTCTTTGCTTTTGGTTTAGTCCAATTGTGCTGAACTCCCCTGTGTTGTGTGCTGTCTTTCCCTTCACCTAAAGTAGTTCTTATCTGCTAATTAGTGAATACCCCTCTCCCACCCTCCCTCCCTCCCCCCTCTCGTAACCACAAAATAATGTTTTCTTCTCAGTTTAAACTATTTCTAAAGTTCTTATAATAGTGGTCTTATACAATATTTGTCCATTTCCAACTGACTAATTTCACTCAGCATAATGCCTTCCAGGTTCCTCCACGTTATGAAATGTTTCACAGATTCCTCGCTGTTCTTTATTGATGCGTAGTATTCCATTGTGTGAATGTACCATAATTTATTTATCCATTCATCCGTTGATGGGCTCTATATAACTTTATATTCTGCTTTTCATAAGCATTAACTAGGTCATTTAAAATTTTTTATAAGTATTATTTTTTTAAATGGGTATATATTTTCCTTCTCTTATTATACATGTCCTTGTAAAAAAAAAAAATACTCTAGAATTGAATTAAGAAAAAGTCCTCCCAATATCACTTCCTAGTGATAACTAAACCACTGATAGTTTCCAGACATTTATCTATATATTTATAAGCATATGTAAATAATGCTTATAGATATTTTGAAATTGTAATTTTTAATTTAACTGTCACTGTTATCAATGTTTTTCCTGGTAGTGTATACTACTTCATCCTTTTAAAGCCTTTTTTTTCCTGATTATAAAACTAATAAGGTTTTAAAATATATATATCATTTTTGATGGCTGTGTAATAGTCCATTATGTAAACATGTCATCATCTGCTTGTTACTCTGTTATACATACTATTTTGCTATTCTGATCCTGTGAGAATTACCTTTGTAATTTCCGCCCAAATTTCTAATTATTTTGTTTGGCTCAGTTCTAAGGATTTGAATTTCTAGCACAAAGGAACTAAACATTTCTGACTCGTGATACATATGGTCGATTTGTTTTCCAGAAAGATGCAAAATAGTGGTTGGTGGTGACAGAAATGAAGGCAGAGAGGGCAGGAGGAGTGTCTTAGTTACCTAACAAGGAGCATAACAAAACACAAGGGAAGACTCAGGTTGCCTTGGTCAGAGATTGCTTGAAAGACTGCCTACAGAGCTATGGGCTGCGGTCACAGAAGCTCCGTAACTCATCCCTGTGTTTCGTCATGGGTGAGTGCAGAGCTAGCTGGTAAAACTAATTATAAGCGATCTCCCTGGCTTCAGTATTACAGCTTCAGTAACTATGTAATATGTGTTTGCTATTTGCTACCTCCTCACCACTTCACACTGTAGAAACAGTAGTAATGCTCATTCAATTATTAACAGTAATGTAAATTTTAAAATTAGAATAAAAATAATATATAATCCCTCCATCATAATACACCAACTTTATTTTTCCATATTCTCATTTAATAATTTTTCACATACATAGGTAATTTTAGACCGGGGTTGACAAATTTTCTTCTTAAAGGACCAGACAGTAATATTTTAGGCTTTGCATGCCACATGATCTCTGTTGGAGCTACTTAACTGTAATTGTAGTGTGAAAGCAGCCATAGACAACACATAAATGAATGAACATGGCTCTGTTACAATAAAACTTTATTTACAAAAACAGACAGCCCATCTCCAGGCAAGAGTTCACTGCCCTCTGTTTTAGACAGTTATTCTTATAATTTAAGGAGCTCTGGTGGTGCTGTGGTTAAGTGCTTGGTTACTAACTGCAAGATCAGTGGTTCAAATCCACCAGTCACTCCCTGGGAGAAAGATGTGGCAGTCTGCTTCTGTAAAGATTACAGCCTTGGAAATCCTATGGGGCAGATCTACGCTGTCTTATAGGGTCGCTATAAGTCAGAATCAACTCAGTGGCAGTAGGTTTTTGGTTTTCTTATAATTCAAATGAAAATATCTGTTTGGCCATTCATGAACCAAACTTCTGAGGCTGTTTTAAAATTTTAATCATTTAATTTCACTTGCTGTTAATTTCCTCAGATCATGTTAACCATGCTAGAATTATAGAAGTAAAGCTGAAGTTGCCACACACTGATATGTTTTTAGTAATGCAGTAAAGTCAATGCATTTACTGACTATAAAAATACAGAATATTTCTTTACAATGGACTCAATATTTTAAAAGAAAAATATTCATTTGTAACCTCACACCATAGCAAAAGAACTATGATCCGTTTCTGTCTTGATCCATGAGCATACTTTTTAAGTATATTAATGGAAAAGATGCTATTACAAGAATAGTTTTTTTGATATAGTCCATTCCCATCATTCTGAGGCAGCTTAATTCCATCAAATTTTCTATTTGCTTATTTTCAACTTTTTATTATGAAAAATTTTAAACACACAGAAAAGTTGAGAGAATAGCATAATGAATACCTATGTATTCACCACCTAGATTCAGCAATTGATAACATTTTGCCGTATTTTATACCACACACACAGACACACATACACTTTTGCAACCATTTGAAATTAAATAACAGATGATACTTCACTCCTAAGTACTTTACCACATAGCTCTTAAGAATAAGGGCATGTTCCAGCATCACTACAATACCATTACCACATCTAAAATAATTAATAATAATTCCCTAATATCATCTAAGGGAGACCTGGTGGTACAGTGGTTAAGTGCTCGGCTGCTAACTGAAAGGTTGCGGATTCAAATCTACCAGTCGCTCCATGCGAGAAAGAAGTGGTTCCTGTGAATGTTACAGCCTTGGTAGCCGTATGGGGCAGTTCTCCTCTGTCCTATAGGATTGCTATAAATTGAAATTGACTCAATGGCAATGGGAACGGAATATTATCTACCAACCAGTCCGTATTCAAATTTCCTCAGTTGTTCTCAAGATGCACTATAGAGTTGGCCCTTTTGGAACCAGTATCCAATTAACAAAGAAACCCACTACCCAGTATCCAATTAACAAAGAAACCCACTACCGTCGAGTCAATTCCGACTGATAGCAACCCTATAGGACAGAGTAGAACTGCCCTGTGGAGTTTCCAAGGAGCACCTGGCAGATTCAAACTGCCAACCTCTTGGTTAACAGCTGTAGCACTTAACCACTATGCCACCAGGGTTTCCAGTATCCAATTAAGGTTTATATATTGCATTTGGTTAATTTATGTTTTACTATCTTTTAATCTAAAGCAGTACCCCAGTATTTTTTTTTCCAGGACATTGACTTTTGAAAAGGCCAGGACGATTTCATAACCTAGGTTTTTTGTTTCACAGTCTGGGTTTGTCTGTTTTCTTATGGTGTCATTTAAACTGTTTCTCTATCTCCTGCACTGCCTGTAGACTGGATACTAAATCTAAAAGTGAAAGAGGTTTAGGTTAAACCTAAAATGATAAAAATATTTCACCATTTACTCCCATCATCTTTGATTCATTAGACATTCTTTTATGTATTTAAAATAAGAATATGTTCCAGTTGACATGTTGGATGATATTTGTTTTGGAATCAGAGATGTCTTTTAGCTGGTGAACTTGGAAAAATTATATAAACCTCTGTCTCCCCATATGTAAAAAGGTGAGTGGTAGACACTAAATAAATGTTTGCTCTCTTTTCTTAGTCTGGAGGTTTCTCTAGATCTCACAAAGCACCAGTGGGACAGATGTCTCAAGCTTATTTGAAGAACTCATGCTTCCTAAGTGAGATAGCAGTAAGCAAGACTGCAATCATTTCTGCAGAGACAGTATCATCATAATGCAATATTAGCTACTGCGATCTTCTATCATTTCCTTCCTGGAGAGTTATGACTGTGGCATTGAGGATTTAAGACCTACAGCCTGAACACTACTTACTACAAATCTCTCACAAAGCTGCGGCAATAAATCTCAAAGAGGAAAGTCATTGCATAAAAAATTCGAACTCCAGGGAGCTGGCCATTTATTTTCCTAGAAAAGAAGGGCTGTGATAAGAGACACTCCATGCTCCTTTAACTTCATGGAACAGAACCCAACAAAGCATTCATCATGGAAAGTTGAGTGATGGGCCCAAGGAGACAAGCTGGGGAAGGAAGATGGAAAAAGAAGGGCCCCCACCAAAGGCCTGCCCCCTTTCCAAGTGTTAGCCTCAGTGGATTTTCTCTTGGCCTAGGGATTGACTCTGCATAAAATCAACACAACTGAGTGTATAATTCCTGAAGACAAACTCTTTGAGATACTGAGCCAGGGGTCTAAAACTGAACCAAATCTACTGAACAGATTTGTTTAGTCTGCATGGTGTTTAAGGAGTCACTGGGTGGTGCAAACAGTTAATGCACTCAGCTGCTAACCTAGAGGTTGGTGGTTCGAGTCCACCCAGAGGTGCCTCAGAAGAAAGGCCTGATTATCTACTTCTAAAAAATCAGCCATTGAAAACATGTGGAGGCCAGTTCTACTCTGACACATATGGGTCGTCATGAGTTGGAATGACTGGACAGCATCTGGATAGTGTTTAAAAGTGTTGTGAGTTAATTCCCAACATTTGAAAATTGATTAATTTTGTAAAGAAAAATAAAATCCAGATTTCTGGCTACTCTAAACAAAATGGAATATCTGACAACAGTGTATCATATTCCTGCATCCCAGCCCCCTTTATATAGTTTGGGCATTCTCCAATTTGCCACACTAGCTCCTCATTTACCTTAACTTCCCAGTAGGCAACGGAGTTTGAAATCCATACTAATCTATTGCCCTGGGGTCCATCCTCTCACCTCTCCTCCCCTACCTTTGTCCTCCCATCAGAAGTGTATTCATTGAATAAAAAACACAACTGACCCATCCCATTTAACAATGACTTAATACACAATAAAAAAAAAAAAAAAAAATTTTTTTTAATACACAATGAGGCAATATTTCTAACATGGCAGGGAGGCAGCCTGGTGTAAAGCAAAGAGCATGGGTTTAGCCTGGAGGCAGACTTCAAATCCCATTTTGCCCTTACCTGGAATGTTGTTCAACTTGCTAAACCTCTTGAAACCCAGTTTGTTCATAGCAAAAATCCATTTTTGAGGATTTTTGTGAGGACCAAATGTGGTCATGGATATAAAGTAGCTGATATGCCCTCTTTTGTCAGCTTCTGTGACTTTAGACTCTGTTGCTTCTCTCCTTTTCTTGGTGTCTTTGCTTTGTATTTTCTGTCTCCTTTGAAGTCACTCATTCCTGGAAGGGACCCCTGATGGCTTAGTGGTTAAGAGATGGGCTGCTAACCAAAAGATCAGCAGGTCAAATCCACCAGCCACTTCTTGGAAACCCTACAGGGCAGTTCTACTCTGTCCTATAGGGTCTCTATCAGTCTATGAGTTGGAACAGAGGGCACCTAACAACAACATTCCTGGAATATTCCATAAATGCCAGTGTTCCTCAGGGTTTTATCCTTGATGTAATTCTCCCTCACCTCCATACCTTACCCTTCCCTCAGTCTTACAGTGGTATAGACCCACAAATTGCTAAGTAGATTACAGTGCAATATGATTTTCTACTTGGCTCTTTTTCATTTATCATTACTTAAACTTTGCTGCGACACATCGTTCAAAATAAACACTTAATGCTATACAAGACTCTATTGCATGAATATATTTTAAATTACCTGATTATTCTTCTCCTATTTGTTATGAAGGTTGTTTTAACTTTGAAAGTAAGAATGTCAAGAATGTCTTCTTGGACGTGGCATTTTCCTTCTTTGGAATTATTTCTTGGTATATGTCTCATTTTTTCCCAATATACTTCTTTTTTGGGTTTTTCTTCTTCATCTCCTCTACCGTCTTCTGAGTACTCAGGATCCTCAAGTGTCCAGAGGTAGTGACTTTTTGGAAGAGGTGAAGAGATCTTATAAAATAAAGCCTTAAAAATGTTTAGTGATTGATAAATAAAAAACAGGAAGTTGCTATTCGTATGTAATGAGACAAATTTTTAACCTAGGAGTGTTATTTGCCTTACTCTTTTTTTTTTTTTCCCCAACCAGAAGGAACCCTCTAGTTGTCAACTGCATTTTCTTGTTTTCTCCTTCTTGAAAAAGCGAAGGAATCTTGCTTGATAAAAGAGAGGTCACATAATAAATGGATGGAACAGAGGGAATAGGAAGAGTAAGAAAACTGCTGTTGGAAATGGTGATTCCTAAAAATGACCTCCCTCCTTGCAGGCAAAGCCAAACACCAGACACAGCCAGCAAAAGCCAAATAAGTTTTCTCTGATGGTTTGACTTGATTCAAAGATAACAATTTGATAGCCCACAGGAACGAATGGACTACGCATCCTTTGGACAATTCTTCACAAATATTATTTTCTGCAACTGGACCTTGGATAAGGATTGGACACTTAAAAGTTTAATGTGTTTTCTCTAGTGTTAACCTGAAGGAGAGAGAGGCTGTGTTGCCAGGAAAGAAAACAGCCATATGCTTTGGCAATCTACCTGTGAGAAGTGGCCTCGCTAAGCCCCTTTTCTCTATGGAACCAGAGAGCTACATTTTAAGGTATAACTGTTTTCCAGATTGGCTTAAAAAAATAAATGCCTATGATCATTACAGGTCTGTGACACCCAGGTGGGACAATGTTTTTGAAAGTGAGGATATTTTGTCTTCCATACTCACATGGCTAGTGCTGGTACAGTGTCTGAGAAAACAGCATTTAGATTAAGGAAGGCATAAATCCCATCCAGTTAAGATTAATTTGAAAGTAAAGGAGGAAGAGTTGAATTCAGTTAATGTATTTTAAGTCACTGGTATGTGCTATGGCGTTGCCATTAGTTGGAATTGACTTGATGGCAATGGTTTTGTTTTTTGGTTTTATGTGCTGTGTGAGTCCATGGGTGATACAAACAGTTAATGTGCTCAGCTGCTAAAGTCCTAGTGATCTACTTCTGAAAAGTCAGTCACTGAAACCCTATGGAGCACAGTTCTACTCTGACACACGTGGGGTCATCATGCATCAGAGCTGACTCGACAGCAACTTTTTTTTTTTAATGTGCTATGTATTAGGCATATCGACTAGATGGTGTCATCGGGCCAGGAAAGTTTAGTTGTTAAATGGAAAGAAATTGACAAAAGTGAGACAGACAAAGTCAGATTTGATAGAAAAGTAGGGGGCAGCCATAATCACAGGGGAGCCTACCAAAAACCAAGCAACTGGCTATTTTTAACAATCTGGCTGTTGGTAATGTGGTGAGTGGCTAGGTAGCTGTCCTGGGACTCTACCTCTCCTTTTGGGGCAGTGTCCTTCCTGAGGTCACCGGGATACATTCATGAAGACAAGCAGCAACCTTACACCAATATTTTTGGAGACTTTATTGTCCACGTGGAGCCAGGTGGCCGCACGAAAGTAGGTAATAAAATGTCTCAAACTCAAAGTAATAAACCTTTTCCCCATTAAGTTTTTATAGGTTAATTCCTTTTTCCTTATTGTAATATCTTCTCCGCTGTCTACTAGATTTAGCAATCCATTCTGTTATAGATTAACAGCTATAGCCTATAAGTGAGACTGTTACTGAGAGAGGCAGAAAGAGGAGCATTTGCTGTTTCTCTCTGAAGAACACATTCCCATGTTCTGCTTGTGACTGCTTAGTATCTTGGATCCAAAGAGTCAGTAGAAGTATCTAGCCTCTCCTGACATCTTGGAACCAATGATAGTTCTTAAGTGTATGTGATTCGTCACCAAATTTGAGCAGCAGTACCCCATAAATCTTAGATAGCAAGTGAGAGAGAAATAAAGACTCCTAACTGGCTAACAAAGTTTGTTGTAGAAAAATCTCTCCAGCCAAGAAAGAACAAAGACCTGCCTTCAGCTGACTTTATTTTTAAAAAATGAAAACACCCCATGTGAGAGAAAAGAAGGGAAAGACAGGCTTTGAGGTCTCTGTCTCGAACAGTACAGCTAAACCCAATTCTACTTGGGTGTTCTGTTAGGCCTACTAAAGCTTACAGATCTACTGAAAGTGGAGGGAGGATTTTGCATTGTGAAACCTTGAGAGGTTAATTTTCTTCTAGGATATTTGAGAATAGGGAACAGTTAAAGAGCAGCCTCAAGGAAATACAGACCACAGAAGAAGAATTCTAGAGTCAGGAGTATTTTGGAGACTTAAAAACACTTTGAAGCCCTGGTAGCACAGTGGTTCAGAGCTCAGCTGCTAAGCAAAATGTTGGCAGTTCGAATCTACCAGTCGCTCCTTGGAAACTCTATGGGGCACTTCTACTCTGTCCCATAAGGTTGCTATGAGTCAGAATTGAGTTTTGTTTTGTTTTTTAGAAACACTTTAGTGCATTGATAAATCTAACACAGTCTCAACTATTCTGTCTTAGGAAATAAAAACTTTGATCGGAAGTCAGATTTCAGGGACACTCAGAAAAGTTTGTAAAACTAGCAAAATGCAATTCAGCTGATTTCTTTTATACTCTTCAGAAGTAATTGTAAGGTACGTAATATTTTAATTTAATAGTGTCCTCTTTCTTGAATAAAATGGCTATAGCATGAGAGAGTTCCCTACCCAAGTTTACGGCTCGAATGTAAAGTGACTCATTCGCCTAGTTTCCTGGATCACTTCTCACAGCCAGCTACACCCACTGTTGTCTCCTATCTGCGATTGTGAAAGCACTAGACTGCTGACCTGCAAAACTGAGCTAACAAACCGTTGGTGTTTTAAACCACTAAGTTTGTGGTAATTTGTTACACAGCAATAAAAACAGATACACCTACCTTCCTGTTTCCTTACTCATGAAAACTTCAGAGAAGACCCATTACTCAGCTGTGCACTTTAAGAAGCAGGCGTCCCTAGAATAGAGCATCCATACTGCCCTCTAGTGTAGATCTCTGATAAAACAGGCTTTTGTAACTGCAAACTCCCTTTCTGAGAAAGGACCTGGTTGTCTGAATCCTAATGGATTAAACCCTGGAAGTACTAATGTTAACCTAGCACAGGAGTCTCTCTTCTCGAGAGTAACACTGATCCAACTGAATAGTTCCACAATACCCAAAGTCTCCTAAAATGAGCAGTGAGAAATCTGTGGAACATAGTAACACAATATCAACAATAAGAGGATGAGAAAAAGGGAGAGCTTATGAGGGACAGTTTATTCAAAAACTGGCATCATCTCACTGCCCAGCTCATGGTCCAGGGAGGCATGCCGGCTACCACTCCAGGTGTGCCCAGCAGCCCGCTCCCACTGTCTCAAGGCCCCATGTGATTCTTTTTGACTCCCCCATCCAAACAGAAGCTCCTGGGGAAGAAACTTGGCTCCGTCTCCTTAGGCAATTACCCTCCAGAGTTCCCCTCAGGCTTTTCTGAGTGAGGACGGTCCCCACGTTTACTCCCACTCAGGCTTTGCTCTTCCCTATAGGCCCGGGAAGGCTCAACCACGTCCTTCCTTCTTAGTAAGCCAAGAACCTCAGAGACCAAGAGGGCGCTAAGCCCTCTATTTTGGGAGTTGATATGGTTACATTTATTCAGCTTTGTACTAGGCAGACCCTGTGCCTGGAAAGAGTGTTTCAAGAAGGTGCAAAACATACATTTTGAGGGAAATTTGAATGCCTTCCTCCCTTCATTTCAGTGTTTTTTTAATAGACCTAAAGTCAAGGTGAAGGGAACTAGTGTTCTTACATGTCATACTCCTAATGATATTGTAAGGTACATAATATTGTAATTTAATCATCTTCTAAGAGGCTTGGAAACCCTGGTGGTGTAGTGGTTAAAAGCTCAGCTGCTAACCGAAAGGTTGGCAGTTCAAATCCACCAGACGCTCCTTGAAAACTCGGTGGGGCAGTTCTACTCTGTCCTATAGGGCCACTATGAGTCAGAATCGACTCGACGGCAATGGGTTTTTTTGGGTCTAAGAGGCTCAGAAAGGCTAAATAACTTGTCTAAGGTTATAGTTAATAATTGTGGAATTGGGATTCAAATCAGGTTAATTTGATTTTTAAAAATTTGTAGATGGTATTATTATTTACTTTTAAATAAACGTTTCATTTTAGAACAGTTTTAGATTTACAGAAAAACTGTGAAGCTAGTATAGAGTTTCCAAATACCCTAACTCCAGTTTCTGTTATTATTACTATATTCTGTTAGTGTGATACATTTATTACAATTAATAAACCAGTATTGGCACATTATTATTAACTAAAGTCCATACTTTATTCAGATTTCCTTCATTTTTACCTAACGTCCTTTTATTTGCTCTACGATCCCAGCCAGGATACTACGTCACATTTAATTATCTTGTCTCCTTAAGGTCCTGTTTACTGTGACAGTTTCTCAGACTTTGCTTGTTTTTGATGACCTTGACAGTGTTGAAGAGTACTGGTCAGGTATTCTGAAGAATCTCCCTCACGTGGGATTTGTCTGATGTTTTTCTCATGATTAGCTGGGGTTATTTGTTTTTGGAAGGAAGACCACAGAGGTTAAGTGCCATTTTCATTACACCGTATCAGAGGTGCACACCATCACTGTTGATGTTAACCTTGATCACCTGGCTGAGTTAGTGTCTGTCAGATCTTTGCACTATAAAGTTACTCTCACTGTCCCCTCCACCTCTCCCCCTCTGCGCCACACACATAGAGTACTCTTTGAAAGAAAGTCATTATGTGTAGTCCATACTTAAGGAGTGGAGAGTTATGTTCCGCTTTCTTGAGGGAGGAGCAGCTACGTAAATTATTTTGAATTTTTATGCACAGGAGATTTGTCAGTTATCTCCTATTTATTTATTTATTCAATTATTTATATTGGTATGAACTCACGAATGTTTATTTTATATTTGGGCTATAATCCAATGTTTGGTAAAGTAGAAAAAAAAAGAGGTCAGCAAAAAAGAGTAAGACCCTCAACAAGATGGATTGACACAGTGGCTGCAACAGTGGGCTCAAGCGTAACAATAATTATGAGGATGGCGCAGGACCGGGCAGTGTTTCATTCTGTTGTATGTGGGGTCGCTATGAATCAGAACTAACTCGACGGCACCTAACGACAACATAATCTGATACAGTTTTTTGTTGTTGTTGTTGCATGTGATCTGATTTTGAATTTCTGTTTTTTACAATATATTGCTTGTGGTCTTGATGAAATGGCTTGGAGATGACATTTGACCAGAACCTAAGATTCTGTACACTAGAATCCTTTCTTGTTACAGTCACCCCCTTTGAAGTTCCTGGGGCGATAAATGCCAGAGAACAAGGTCAGAGAGAGGAACATCTCCTTATCACTGGCTCAGTCTTTGACCCCTGTCAGAGTATAAATTTCAAGAGCTGAAAATATAATGTTCTTAAAAATGTAGAATAAACATGTGTCAAAGATTTTATTTAACTCATTAATTAGTGAGGGAGCGAGTAAGAGGGTAAAACTGGTTCAAACAGTATTTGATGAACAGAATAATTTTATGCCCTTTCAAAAAAATGAACATCAAAATAAGGTCACTGGCTTAGATATAAAACTGGTTAATATCCTATAGGACAATAAAACCGTAACCTTTGGGCTTATCTTATCTATCAGTTAGATTATTTACATTTCTGTTGTTGTTGCTAGGTGCCATCACATCAGTTCCAACTCATAACAACCCCATGCACAGCAGAACGAAACACTGCACAGCCCTGCACCATCCTCACAATCATTGTCATGCTTAAGCCCATTGTTGCAGCCACTGTGTCACTCCATCTCATTGAGGGTCTTCCTCTTTTTCAGTGACCCTCTCTTGACCAAGTATGATGTCCTTCTTCAGGGACTGATTCTTCCTGACAACATGTCCAAAGTATGTGAGATGTAGTCTCACCATCTTTGCTTCTAAGGAGCATTCTGTTTGTATTTCTTCCAAGACAGGTTTGTTTGTTCTTTTGGTGGTCCGTGGTACATTCAGTATTCTTCAACACCACAATTCAAAGGTGTCAGTTCTTCTTTGTTTTCCTTATTCATCGTCCAGCTTTCACATGCATAGGAGGCAATTGAAAACACCATGGCTTGGGTCAGGTGCACCTTAGTCTTCAAGGTGACATCTTTGCTTTTCAATACTTAAAAGAGGTCTTTTGCAGCAGATTTGCCCCATGCAATGAGTCTTTTGATTTCTAGACTACTGCCTCCATGGCTGTTGATTGTGGATCCAAGTGAAATGAAATCCTTGACAGCTTCAACCTTTTCCCTATTTATCATGATGTTACTTATTGGTCCAGTTGTGAGGATTTTTGTTTTCTTTATGTTGAGGCGTAATCCATACTGAAGGCTCTGGTCTTTGCTCTTCATCAGTAAGTGCTTCAAGTCCTCTTCGCTTTTATGTCTACTAGTTACATGTCTGCTAGTTACAAATCTACGAGTTAGCATGAAATGTCACCAAGTCTAAGACTTAATAGTAAATAGGAAAGTTAAAGATTGGTACATTTTCCTATAGGAAATTAAATAGTCCTTGGATGGGCCTGTTAAACAATGGTTGAGTATGACATTGAAAGGACACTCTCTTGAACTTATTACATTTTGGATCAATTTTCCTAATAACTCATACCCCAATGTCATCTATAAAACTGCAAGAAACATTTTACCAATATAGGTAGGTCTTGTAATTTCTCCCTAGGCTCTACTACAGTTCCACTCAGGGAAATAGAAAGCCTTTCCCAGGATGGGGGTGGCCCAGGCCCTTCGTATGTCAGTATTCTAGTGGGAGGAAGAGGCAATTACAAAGAGATAATAGCAAGAGAGGTGTGAGAGAGAGGACAAAAAGAGCCCCAAGGGGCCTTAACACTTTAGCTTCTTTCCTTCTCACATCCAAAGCTCCACTCCCTGGCACTGTGGTCCAAGACATATTAAAAAGACATATTAAACCTGATCAATTCATGTCCACACTCTTTTCTTTGTGTGGTGGAATGAGGCTTGGCAGAGTGGACGGAACCTTGATTTCCCTCTAGAAAACAAAATACCCTACATGGCTTCCAAATTTTAACATCACAAAATAGTACTAATTTTTATTTAATGTCCATTAGACTGCATTCTCCACAGCATCTGGCATTGGGCCGGGCATGTTATAGGCTCTCTGTAAATGGCAGCTGTGTGAATGAGTGGGTATTGTGTTTTGGGGGTTGTGTTAAAAATGGGATCATGCAGGAGAAAGTCTTTTGAGAAGTCTACACAAATGACTTGGTACTTGTGAGGCCATGCTGTGAGGGGGTGACTTGAGGATGCAGTGTCCCGGAAAAGTGGCTTCCAGAAGCACAAGAAAACCTTTTATTTTTTAAAATGCGACCCAGATGGCAATTCCAAATAATAATAATCTTAATGATGCATTTTTTAAAGAGAGCCCAGACTTGACAATGTCTGGCTTCAGATTATAAATTGGCCCATTATCAGGGAAAAAAATACTTATTGAAACACAGCAATGATCAATGGCTCATTATTCTGCAGGGGCAGCCAAGAAGTCCTAAGACATAACCCTGTTGTAAAAATCAGGCAGTTATTTGTATGTGTGGTATTTGGTGCGTAAGCTTCTCAGCAGGAGTGATTTTGTTCCAAGATGAGGACCAGGGACAGGAAATCGGACTTCAGGGTCCTGGTCTGATAGTCTAGAAGAGAAGGCTAATTGAGATGCCTGCCTCGGAGGTTTGCTTCATTAATGTTTGGTTGAGAGCTCAGAAAACTTTAAATCAAAGACTCCTCACCACTGTGCTCAGCCTCATTATTTCAATACAAAATGGCAAGCTGCTTGGGTTGTCTCATTTGTTTTTCAATCCTGTTTTTCTGTTACAAGAAGGCTTTCTGAGGAATTTACCTAGGTTAGCTCACCACCCCCCTGCTTCCTTCTTCAGAAGCCTCCCCTTTTTGTGTGTGTTTCTTGTAGTGTTTTAAATATTACGTAGCATAGAATATACAGAAAGACTCAGATACCTCCAAGTTCACAAATGAGAAAAGAGAATGCACCAGAAGCCCAGCTGGAATAATGGATCCTACAAATCTCATTAAAAACCAGTTGCTATCAAGTCAATTCCCACTAATAGTGACCCTATATAACCCTAGCAGCGCAGTGGTTAAGTATTTTGCTGCTAACCAAAAGATCGGCAGTTCGAATCCACGAGCTGCTCCTTGGAAACCCTATGAGTAAGAATTGACTCGTCGGCAACGGGTTAGCAACCCTATAGGACAGAGTAGACCTGCAACTGCCACATAGGGTTTCCAAGGCTGTAAATCTTTATGAAAGCAAACTGCCACATCTTTCTTCCACAGAGCGGCTGGTGGGTTCAAAGCACCAGCCTTTCGGTTAGCAGCTGAGTACTTTAACCACTGCATCAACAGGACTCTTTCCTACAAGTAGCCTAGTGGAAAGCACACAGGTTTTAGGGTCAGATGGCTCTGAAATAGAATCAGGAGCTCCAAGCTAACTAGGTGTGTGACCTTAGACATGTTATTTAGTATTATTAGGCCTCAGTTTCCTTATCAGGGAGAATGGGAATAATAGCTGCTTGGTAGTGTTGCTGCTGTAGACTGCCGAAAGAACAAATAAGTCATTCTTGGAAGAGGTACAGCCAGAAGAAGCGAGGATGGTGAGACTTCATCTCACATACTTTGGACATATTATGAGGAGGGACTAGCCCGTGGAGAAGAACATCATGCTTTGTAAAGGAGAGGGTCAGTGGGTTGAAACAATTGCTGCAACAATGGGCTTAAGCGTAGCAACGATTGTGAGAAAAACACAGGACGGGGCAGTGTTTTGTTCTGATGTACATGAGGTTGCTAGGAGCCAAAGCCAACTCAACAGCACCTAACAACAACAACAGTGTGGCTATGAGAATTAGAAATAATATTTGTATGGTCATTGGAGCACAGTAGACAATAAATGACAGCAATTATTATCATCTTTCCAAAAATACCAAAGTGTGGATGACTGGTGGGGAGAAATAGAGGTTTGGGAATTTTTTCCTTGAGAGCATCCTGAGCTAGGAACATGGACAGTAGAGGTCTCTGGCCATAAACATGATGGGAATATCCCTTGGCAACTATGAACCCCCTAGCTCCCTTGAGGCCCACAATCATCAGCTATAAGATAAACATGCTTAACATGTTAGAACTGAAAAGAAAGTAGGCAATGGACTGAGAGTCAGATGGATGGGGCTGAAAGAAACATAACATTTATTGCATTCACCTAGGGTGCAGATAACCCAATCTCATAAGCCAGGAATTGAGGATCATCAAGGTAATATGTGGAGTGGTTAGAAGCACAGTTTCTGGAACCAGACTGCCAGATAAACTCTAAATGTACTTCAGTTTCCTTCTCTGAAAATGGGGTGTATGAGTCAGGATAGAGCAAGTAATGCTTCAAATGAGTCTAAAAATTTCAGTGACAGATAACAGATACTGATTTCTTGTTCATATTACATGCCTATCATGAGTTGACTATGGCTCTGCTCCATGTCATCTTCATCCTCAGACCCGGGCTGACAGAGCAGCCACTATCTGGGATATTGCCAGTTGTCGGGGGACAGCCCCAGCCAGGAAAGACCCTCACTGTGCATCCTGGCAGATAATCCGAAGAACTGACACCTAGACCCTTCCAGATTCGTACGTTTAGGGAAACTTACTGACACGGGCAAGCAGCTGCTCTCCAGTGGTAGCCAGCTGGAGTATTTTCTGCAACCATGTAGCAAGGGACCCAAGCCTATATACCATTCCAGCCGGAACCAAGGCTCACTGTTTTTCTCCCACGTCCTTGGGCAGTGAGTGTTCCCAGGCATTTCACATCCAGGCCCAGATGTTTTCCTTCTTGTTGCTAAGGCATTCCTCGGTCTTGGCCGCTGGCCCAGTCATGTCACTCCCAGCCTTGTACCTTAGACCGAGTCCATCCTGAATTCATTCCCAGCGTGCTTTGGGGAAGAGCAAAGCTGATTCCATTAGGGAGGGGATGCATATAGCTGAATGGCATTACCCTACACCAGTCATCATGGCAGAGTGAAAAGGGAACATGGCAAAGCGTACACTGGCTTTTAAAGCTTCTGTCTAGAAGTAGCACGTGATACTTATGACCTCATTTCATTGGCCAGTCATATGGTCACTCCTTAGTTCAACAGAGTGGGGTGTTTAAGCAGGCCGGAATACTGCAGGGAGGGAAACCAAAATATTTGGCAACTGGTAATACTTTTTTTTTTTTAAATAAAGTTTACCACAGGTATGATACCTCATGAGTTAATTTTATACATACAGCACTTAGAACAGTGAGTGACACACATTAAACATAATGTTTGTTATATTGTTGAACATCACACAGTGCATTAGTGACAGAGATGAGCTAGATACCAAGTCTCCTAATTGAAAGGAAAAAAATTCTGTGTACTGAGAATTATGGACCCACAGATGACCTCAATCAAGAGCCAAACACGTGAAAAAACCAACCTAACAGCAGGTTTTAAAAAGAGAGAATATTTCTGGAGCCATGGAGGCTGATTGAACTCCAAAAACTGTTGCCCTGAGATAATCTTTAAACCCTAAACCAAAAATATTCCTTGAAGTCTTCTTAAAACTAAACAGCAGTTTAGCTTAACTAGTAAAAAAAAATGTCTGCCTTGAGCATTATGCTCTTTTAAGAACTATCTATATTGGATCAAATTGATAACAGCAACTTAAAGATTGGATAGGAACCTTAGGGACCAGTGAGTTTATGATAATGAGGAAGAACACCTCAGAAAAGGAGGATGAGAATGGTCGCACAACTCAAAGAACACAATCAATGCCACTGAATTGTATGCTTAGAAACTATTGAATTGGTATATGTTTTACTGTGTATATTCTGAAAAATAACGACAAAATAAATAAAAAAGGAATGAAAAAGAAATACATAGTACAAAGATTGGAAAGAAATAAAACTACCAGTAAAAAAAAAAAAGAGAGACAGAAAGAAAGAAGGAACTGAGGAGAAGAGACAGAAGGAAAGATGAAGGACAAGGAAATGGGTGAGAGGAAGAGGGAGAGACAGGGAGGAGAGGAAAAGGAGAGGAGAGATGTGAACTGTGAAAACACAGGGACAAAAAACTTCAGGGAAATTCAGCAACACCTGAAACACTGTGCTAGATGGAGCAAAACTGCCTTAGTCAAACCCCTCCTCTTCCTGGGATTGAAGTCATTCTAGTGGGTTTGTTATCTCTATCATTAAAATGCTGATTACTTTCTGCTAGAGCCCCTTCACAGTCCTTTAATTGTTCTCATCAACCTTGCGTCAGTGCTGGATGAGATGGTCAGAGCACTCACTGAGGAAGGACATTTCCCCAGGGTCCCAGCTGCAGGTGATCAAAACAGTCTAGTCTCAGAGATATGTACTGCCGGGCTGAAATCAAGGTGAAAGCAAGGCTCAGGTAGAGAGAGGGCTGGAATGCGCCAACCCCAAGCAGATGGGTACAGTGGCAGAAGGTAGGGATGCTGTCTAGGTGTGTGGGTCAAGGGGTCAAGGGACTGACACTGTTGAGTAGGGTCAATAATAATAATGCTAAGAGCTAACCTCCAAAGAGCATTAACCATGTGCCTCACACTACTAAGAACTTACGTCTGTTAACTCATTACAGTCACAACAATCCTAGACTGTAGCTGTATTATTATCACCTCCATTTTACAGAAGAGGAAACCAAGATACAAAGCAGCTAGCTAGAGCTCACACTGTTAAAAGTAAGCAGCAGAGCGGGGATTTGAACCCAGGCAGTTAGCCCCAGAGTCCATGCCTCTGAAGACTACATTTGTCTTTCTTTACTACTTCAATTTTGTGTGGCCTAGTAATGAAGCCTCCGCTCAAACCTCCCTCAGCCCCTCGCAGCCCACCAAGCCATAGCTTCTAACTGTGCTTTGGCCCGACCATGCTGCGGCCCTAACCAGTTTGAATTTGGTGCCAGAATCCTGCACGTGCTTGAACCAAGATTTTGGCACCAGCGCAGGACCTGAAGAGCTGTATACTCAATCTGTCCTTGGACCTAAACATCATGGACATGATTCAACATCCAGACTTCCAAATGTGGACGTGGCAGGGCTAAGGGCAGAGAGTTCCGGGCACCAAACCCAACCCCCAGACGCCACTGGAAATAAAAACCTCCCCAACCCCCTCAGACAGCGAGCACGTGGCCCTATGGTCGCAAGACCCTGTGTTGCTCCTTGTCTGTGCAGACAATAAATTTCCACTTTCTGTTTCCGTTGCAATTGGTGGTATGGCATCCGTCTTATTTCAATCAGCTAACAGGACAGGACAAGAACCCTCATTTGGTTACAGTAAGGCAGGCCAGAGTAAAAAATGAGCCTTAATTTTTGACTCTGGGTGTATAAAACCTAGAACTTAGTTTGAGGAGCTCATTTCCCCCTCCAAGATAGGAAGGACTCTTTGCTTACAAAATAGTACTTTAAAAAAAAAAAATTGCTGTTGATTTTTATTACAATGGCTTCATTCTATGTTAATTTATCTCCAGAAACTTAACCAGCACAAATGTTAAGAGCTTCCTCATAGCCTATCAGGGGAGCGTGGGTAGTTCTTAATAAAAGGTTCCCTTTTGGGAGGGGGTTCTGTAGAGCCCTTGCCACAGAACATACTCTCTGGTCCTCTCAAGTGCCAAGCTCTGCACTGATTGTCTGCTCCGGGCAGCAGCTTGCCCCATCTTGACCATCATCAGCTGTCACAGCCTAATTTTACTGCTGACCCAGACAATCAGCCTTAATTGTCCGTTTCCACCTCCAGCTGTGTCTCTCCATTTTGAAGGGAAAAACGTCTCTCTGAGGGCTTGGTGCCTGCACATCCCCCTGGATCAGATGTCCGGGTTGCAATGAGAGAGAGCCTCTTACAGGATCCCCTGCAACTTCTTAGCCTTCATGTCTCTCATTTTCCTGGGCTGTGCCTGAAGAAAGATGAAGATTTTGTTCACACGGCTGAACCTCTGCTGCAATCCCCTGCCTCCCCACCAGCCCAGACATGCCTCAAAACAAAGGCCTGATGATCTACTTCTGAAAGGTCACAGCCATGAAAACCCTATGGAACAATTCTACTCTGCACATGTAAGGTCGCTGTGTATTGGAATCAACTTAGTGGCACCTGGTAGGCTTTGCTTTGCCCATGTTGCTGTTTGTCCCTCAGAATCATGCTTACTGTTCTACACACTGAAGCCTGCCCTGAGAGGCTGACCTGTATGGACTACATCAAAGGGCTCCTTTGCTTCCTAGCTTCCTGCTGGGTTCAGTGAGTGAGAAGCCTGAGAAGGAGGTCAGATTTATCCTCTGGAGCCCTGCCTGTGGGCAGGGCTTTGTACGGGTTCCTTTCAGTTCAACCCCCTGATGAGAATTTGCATTTCCACCCCAGATATACTGAATCAGAATCTACATTTTAATAAGATCCCCACATGAGTCTTATGGATCCCCATGTATACATAAAAATCACCTGGGGAATCTTGTTAAAATGTAGACTTTGATTCAGTATATCTGGGGTAGAAACGCAAATTCTCAGCAGAGATCAAACCTAAGTGAACCAGTTCAAAGCCCTGGCTGTGGGATCTCCTCAGGATCTCTGGATGAAAGATCAGAGAGGCTCTCCTCATGACTTCTTCTAGATTCTGGTAACCACCCTTTCTCCTTGGCCCTATGGTGTGTGGTAGAGTAAATTATCAGCCCCAGTTTTCTGCCAGTCATGGTACATGCCCTTTGCCTGGATGTAACTTTGTTGTTGTTATTAGGTGCTGGTGAGTTGGTTCCAACTCATAGCAACGCTCTGTACCACAGAACGAAACACTGCCCAGTCCTGCATCATCCTTACAATCCTTGTTAGGCTTGAGCCCATTGTTGCAGTCACTGTGTCAATCCATCTTGTTGAGGGTCTTCCTCTTTTTCGCTGACCCTCTATATTACCAACCATGATGTCCTTCTCCAGGGGCTGATCCCACCTGACAACATGTCTAAAATATGTAAGATGCAGTCTCACCATCCTTGCTTCTAAGGAGCATTCTGGTTGTACTTCTTTAAGGACAGATTTGTTTTTTCTTTTGGCAGTCCAAGGTATATTAAATATTCTTCGCCAACACCACAGTTCGAAGGCATCAATTCTTCTTCTGTCTCCCTTATTCGTTGTCCAGCTTTCACATGCATACGATTTGATTGAAAATACCATGGATTGGGTCACGCGCACCTTAGTCTTCAGGGTGACATCTTTGCTTTTCAGCACTCTAAAGAGGTCCTTTGCAACAGATTTTCCCAATGCACTGTGTCTTTTGGTTTCTTGACTGCTGCTTCCATGGCTGTTGATTGTGGATCCAAGTAAAATGAAATCCTTGACAACTTCAATCTTTTCTCCATTTATCATGATGTGGCTTATTGGTCCAGTTGTGAGGATTTTTGTTTTATGTTGAGGTGTAATCTATACTGAAGGCTGCGGTCTTTGATTTTCAGTAGTAAGTGCTTCAAGTCCTCTTCAGTTTCAGCAAGCAAGATTGTGTCATTTGCATAATGCAGGTTGTTAATGAGTCTTTCTGCAATCCTGATGTCATGTACTTTTTCATATAGTCCAGCCTCTCAGATTATTTGCTCAGCATACAGATTCAATAGGTATGGTGAAAGGATGCAACCTTGACACATACCTTTCCTGACTTTAAACCACTCAGTATCCTCTTGTTCTGTCTGAACAACTGCCTCTTGATCTATGTAAAGGTTCTTTATGAGCATAATTAAGTGTTCTGGAATTCCCATTGTTGGCAATGTTATCCATAGTTTGTTATGATCCACACAGTTGAATGCCCTTGCATAGTCAATAAAACACAGGTAGACATCCTTCTGGTATTCTCTGCTTTCAGCCAGAATCCATCTGACATTAGCAATGATATCCCTGGTTCCATGTCCTCTTCTGAATCTGGCCTGGATTTCTGGCAGTTCCCTGTCTATATACTGCTACAGCCATTTTTGAATGATCTTCAGCAAAATCTTGCTTGCATGTGATATTAATGATGTTCGATAATTTCCACATTCAGTTGGATCACCTTTCCTGGGAATAGGCATAAATATCGATCTCTTCCAGTTGGTTGGCCAAGTAGCTGTATTCCAAATTTCTTGACATAGATGAGTGAGCACTTTCAGTGCTACATCTGTTTGTTGAAACATCTCAATTAATATTCCTTCAATCCCTGGAGCCTTGTTTTTCGCCAGTGCCTTCAGTGCAGCTTGGACTTCTTCCTTCAATATCATTGGTTCCTGATCATATGCTACCTCTTGAAATGGTTGAACGTCGACTCCCATAAAAGCAGTGGTGCGTTGCCTCCCTCCTTCCATTGGCTTGGCCGTATGACTTGCTTTGGACAATGGAATGTGGGCAGAACCATTAGTTGGTGCCAGTTCCAACTCCAGGCTTTAAGAAGCACCACCGTGTGTTTCTGTGTGCCATTTTTATGCCTCTGACAGCTTGATAAGAAGAGTTTCCTCCATGCAACTGCCCTCTATTCTGTCTGGGCCCCAGAATGAACACCTGTGGAACAGGTCAGAGCCTGATCTGCAGTGAGGAGCCAAGCTCAGCTGGACACCAGCTTGAAGCAGAGTCCCCAACTGAGCCCAGCTGACCTCCAGTCAACCCACAGACTTATGAGAAATAAATGCTTCTTGCCAAGTTCCGCTGAGATTGTGTGGCTATTTGTTGTACATCAGTAGCTGAGTGATGAATGACAGTAACATCCTCACTGTTACTAAAAAAAAAAAAAAAGCACCAGGGTTATTGCAGTATTCTTTGTGTTTTCCCTATACCCTGTTCCTACCATGTAAATACTCCTTTTGTTAAACCCTCAGGGAATTATCCTAATTTGAGTGTGTCATCTATTTCCTGTAGTGATGAAGAATGAATGCTATAAGTGTCAGGAACCAGTTCCTCCCCACTGCCGTGTCATTTTGCCAGCAAAGTTCAAAATATGACATTATACCAGCTGCCCCCTCTTTATTTCCCATTTGCTCCTCAATATTCAACTGAAACTCTGGTCTTAGAACCTAATAAAGACATTTCTTTTGTTCTTTTTATGTATTAACTTGTTTTAAAATTTTTAAGTTTTTATTTGCGATATTTTTTAAACATATACACTAGTAGAGATAATATAATAAACACCCATGACCCAGCTTCAGTGAGGATCAACATTTTGTCAATCTTATTTCATCTATTACCCTCCCTTTTTTTTTTTTTTTTTTGTTTCCCCCTAAAATCTAATGATCTTTTAATTTCAGAACCCAACGGTACCATTTTAGCTCTAATCTACTGCAGTCTGTCTGCAACATTTGCTACTATTGCTTACCGTTCCTTTTCTGCCATTGCTATTTCTTGGTTCTCCTTTTCTCTCTTGTGATTGCTCTCTGTTTCCTGTTTTTGATTCCTTACCTGGCTCTTAAATGTCGATGTTTCTGAGGGCCTAGTCCTTCACCTTTTTCCGTCTCTCTCTTCCTGGGTAGTTTCATCACTCCCACAGCTTACTCTGTGACGCTGCTCCACTTTCCTGGGCCGTCTTTTCCGCCTGCCCAATAAATATTTTCACTTGGTTGTCTGTATGCTCTTCACTTTGAGCCTGTCCAGCCCAAACCAAACTCAGAGACTTCTTGAACCTTTTCCTCTGCTTGTTGTCTTTTGGGTTCCCTATCTTGTTCATGGAAACCCTGGTGGCATAGTGGTTAAGTGCTAAGGCTGCTAACCAAAAAGTCAGCAGTTTGAATCCTCCAGGCGCTCCTTGGAAACTCTATGGGGCATTTCTACTCTGCCCTATAGGGTCGCTATGAGTCGGAATCGACTCAACGGCAGTGAGTTTGGTTTTTTTTTTTTTTTAATCTTGTTCATACCTTAGCGCCCAGGCACATAACTAGATATTTTATACCTCCCCTTGTTCCAGACCTGCCTATTCAGCCTCTGAGTGGTCTTTCCAATACTTCCTCTGTTTCCATTTTTCCACCTCCTTGATTCAGGCCTCTGTCATCTCTCATTTGGGGCATTCTAGTAGCTTCTTTGACTAGTATCCCAGTATCATCTCTAAGAGCTAGTATCACTGTTCTAAATGACATATTTAGTTATGTATCCAAACCCAATTTACAAATCTTCTGTGGCTCCATTCAGAATACACACCAAGCATTTTGGTGTGATACTAAGCTTCTTAACCACCTTTCCTTGTAATCTCACCTCCTGTTACTGACATGGACCTGCTTATAGTTCCACTAACATACTACATGGTTTCTTGTGGTCTTTGCATATGCTGATCACTGCTTTTTTTTTTTTTTTAAGATTTAAAAAATGAGATTTTGGTTCTCGGATACTACTTTGAATGTGCCCCTTCCACAGCCCTTGAATCCCCGTTGCCCTTCTGAGATTCTTGTTGGTCTTTGAATTTGTTTTCCTGCCAAAGGAAAATGGTCAGAATGGTATTTAATTTTTTGAGCAGTCTCATTAGAGTTTCTTTGTTCAAAAGGGGTCCATTTGTTGTAGCAATGGGTATTGTATTGTCTCTAAAGAAATATTGACAGTGTAAAGTTTCTAACTCCACTGTAGGACTTTGAGTGCCCCCAAGCAGGAATGGTGTGTTACTCATCTTTTTATATCTCTCCCGTGCCTGGCACATGGGAAATACCCAGTAAGTGTTTATTTGAATTGCATTTAAATTAGCACTGGGACTAGGGAGTAAGATCTGAACTGGGCACAAATGTTGCCAGCCAATTGCAGAGAAAACTGCCAAACATATAATCTATGAGCTGAGCAGCTGAGGTCATGCCATTCTCTGCAGCAAGGGTCTCCAAGCCTGTCAGATGTCAGTTGTATTTGCAGAACTAGGAGTTCAGGTAGAAGGTTGGATTTTTCTTTATTAAACTTGTCATTCCCCAAGGTAGGACTCTGACAGGAACCCTGTGAGATGTCAAGCTGAGACAGCTGTTGCCAAACCTGGTGGAGGCACTTCAGACAGCTGGGGATACAGCTGCTGCCTCAGACTTCATGTGCAACATCCTTTTCTTCTTTAAGGAGGTCAAAATGCTTAACAAATAAATACCGACAGTGAAATAGCCATGGCATGGTGGAGATAGAATTGGATTGAGTCTCAAGTAAGCTTCTTATTAGCTTTGTGACTTTGAGCAAGTTGTGTCACCTCACTGAGCCTCAGTTTCCTCACCCATGATACTGGTTGCTATGCAGACAGAATGAGATCATCTGTATGGAAACGTTTTATAAACTCTAGATCACTTCTCAAATGTTAGGTATAATTAGAATATATTAAAATTACATTTAGTCTTCACAACACACACATTAGGTATTGAATGGTCAAGTTGCTACAAATTTGCTCACTGTCTATTACATGCCTAGCTTTCTGCCAGAAACTGTAATGATATGTTTACATAAGTCATGGCTTCCTGACTTGAAGAAAATGAGACTGTAATTTGAAAGATGAGACCAATTTAATCCTTACTCCCCATGTTTCTATAGAGGGGAAGAAATTTTCACTCTACAACCAAGGTAGGACATTTCTGTTTTTATTTTCTCATTCCTTCCAAGGGAGGAGAAGTAATTTACCTGGTTGATGAGCTTGGGCAAAGGTATTGAGTATGGTGGCTCAGCACTTTCTGGTCTTGTTGCAACACTTCCAGCTCTCCTAAGTAGCCACTGTTTTGTATTTGTTATTTTGTTCAACATATCATCTATCTATCCCACCCCCTGGCCACAGGGATGGACACATGATCATTGGTGGTTAATTTTGTAATCCCCCCCAACGAGGCACAGAGATTAGTCTAGTGAATGGGCACATATTCAAGTCAGGCCAATCAGATTTAAAACTTTGACAAAATTTTATTTTTAAAATAGTACAATATTATTTATCTTAATATTAAACTTCTTTAAAATTCTGAAATTCATTATGCATACAAAATACCAAATGCAAATGCTTGTGCAATTTAAAGAATAACAGTGAAATGACCACTCACATAGCCACCATCCAGAATATTAATAATTTGAAGTCTTATGAACGTTTTTTCAGTTGTGTCCCCCTCCCTTTCCTCTGTAAAGTTTAAAACACACTAAATAAACCCACCCAAAAAAAAAAAAAAAACTATTGTTATTTAAAAGTATAAAAAACATTCATAAAATAATAAACACCAAACTTAAGACAGACGTTACCTCTGGGAAGGAAGGGAATAGGGTTAGGTACAGTCACACAGGGGTTTCAACTATAATTTGTACTGTTTTATTTTTTAAAAGTATTGCAGGCAAACAGGGTAAAATATTAAGCTCTGACTAGGTGGGCACACAGGAATGTCTCAGGACGTAAAGGCAAAATGGCACGATAAGTTGAGAGCTCAGGTTCTGGGGCCAAACTGCTTTGCCTTCGGTTTTGGCTGCTCTAATTACTAACTGTAGAAACTCACACAAATTGTTTGGTGGAGTGGAGATCATAATAGTACTTCATAATATTGTTGTGAGGATTCCATTAATTAGTATATAGAAAGCATTGGAACGGTGTTTGATGAATAATAAGCACATAATAGGAACCTTGGTGGCATAGTGGCTAAGAGCTCAGCTGCTAACCAAAAGGTCAGTAGTTCGAATCCACAAGCCGCTCCTTGGAAACCCTATGGGGTAGTTCTACTCTGTCCCGTAGGGTCCCTTTGAGTCGGAATTGACGACAGCAATGGGTTTGGCTTTTTTTCAGCACATAATTAGTGTTTATTATTATTAGTAGTTTTACACACTTCATAAACTTTTCTTAAATAACTATAAAAATAAAAAACTCACACTTAAAAAGCCCCAAACACCCCAACCTATAGGTTTACAGTCTCTTATTTGAAGCTCTTGGGGTAGATTTTTTTCATAATTCAGAATTTTTTGGTTATATATTATGCAGTATCACTAGTAGAGTATGGGACAACAACCCCTAATCAAACATATTATTTCTGCATTGAAAATTATGAATATTCACTAAGTGGGGTAAATGAAGATTATAAAAAAGTTTCATGTTATTTCTGGTCATTTTTTTACCGCCAAACAAGTTTCATGCAAACTTTCCAAAAACTTTCAATTTTCAGAACATTTTGAATTCTGGAATTGCATATAAATTCATGTAAACTGTGAAACCATACTATAGTCCATCCACCTTATGCATACTATTTAGTCCTTAAAAAGAAAATGGCAAAAACTTTAGGAAATGGATAGTGGTGATGGTTGCACGACAGGGTGAATGTAATTAATGTCACTGAATTGTATACTTACAAATGATTAAAATGGCAAATGTTTTGTTATATATATTTTACTATGATTAAAAAAAGGCAGGTCTATATATACCAAAGTAGAATATTAAGGTACATTGTTAAGTAGTCACACCATATGTATTATACTACTTAGCAACTGGTCAAGCAGTACATATTATATGATTCCTATCGTGTTTATAGAGTGCCTGGGTGGTGCAAACAATTAACGTGTTTGCTGCTAACTAAAAGGTTGGTGATTCAAGTCCACCCAGAGGTGCATTCAAAGAAAGGCCTGGAGATCTGCTTCTGAAAAATCAGCCACTGAAAACCCCGTGGAGCACAGTTCCACCCTTACACATGTGGGATCTCCATGAGTCAGAATTGACTTGATGGCAACTAGTTTGCTGGTTTATTATGTTCATAAAAAGAGGTTTCTCCATTTTCATATATACATATGCATATATATATACATAAACATATACGTACAATAAATGCATTAAAAGGAAACTGGAAAGACAGCTGCCAAACCAGTGAGAGTGGTTACTTCTAGAGACTGGAGTGGAGGAAACTGAGAGGGGCTGCCACATTTTTTTCTGTATACTTCTGAATTTTTTTGAGTCTTCTGTGGAAAAGTATTAACGTATATTTGAGTAATACAAATGGAAACAACACTTGGAAAAGTAAATTGAAGCAGTATTGTAGAGAACCTTGTAAGTCAGTATGAGAATTTTGTATTTAGATCAATAAATTTGAGGAGCCATGGGCAGTCTTGAGCAAAGCAGTAACAGTAGGCTTAGGAGAGAGAGTAAGTTGAGCTGTGTGGTCTGGATTTGAGTATGGAAAGAAGAAATACTCCAAGATCAGCCTGAGCAAATTTTTCACTTGAGTTGCAGCCTTGGGTCAGAATATGAATACTCTGGATTTGCCGTATAGCACTTTGTGCTGTTGTTCTGATTGTTCCCAGTGTTTGTAGCTCTTGAAGTACAAATGAAATGAACCTAAAGGACTTTTTAGCCTCTACCAGAGACCCGTAATGTTTCTGTGTCAGAAGGCAAGGAAAGAGAGAATTTCATTAAGGGAGGGTCAAGTGGTGCTTCCATTTTTGTCTCCATCCAATCCCTTTTCCAAAGGGCAGTCAGAGGAACCCTTTAAAAGCACAAACTTGGTTGTGTCACTGCTCCAGCGGCTTCTCTATAGGTTCATTCTTCTTCGACCCCATTCTGAGAATTTGCCTTTCCACCCTAGTATACTGAATCAGAATCTACATCTTATTAAAGTTATTATCAAACCAGAATGAACCAGTCCACAGCCCTGATTCTAGCTAGAGCTGATGAGGAAGAGCCCGCAGTTCCTTTCTGGTTGTAAGTCTTGAGCTCCCTAGGTTTGTATTTTCCTTTCCTTGCCCTGCTTGGAGAAGCTGGCTTGAGAAAGAAATGCTGACAAAGCCGAGAACAGCAAAGATGAAAAACAGAGAGAAGGAGGCCTAACAGTAGTTAAGTCCCTAAGTATAGTCACATACTCGAAGCCCCATCTGAGACAGCTCTTTCTGAATTTGTTTACAATGTTTTTTGCCCATTCAAGTTTGAGTTAGAACCTAAAGAACCCTGTGTAATACACTCCCTTTGGTGTTCGATTCCCTAGAACATTTAACTGGGACTCGAAAGACTGAAGAAAAATTGACACATTCACATTGCGGTATTGACAAAGAATATTGAACATACCCTGGGCTGTCAGAAGAATGAAGAAGTCTGTCTTGGAGGAAGTACAGCCAGAATACCCCTTAGACATGAGGATGGCAAGACTTTTCTTCCTTACTTTGGATATATCATCAGGAGAGATCAATCACTGGAAAAAGACATTATGCTTGGTAAAGTAGAGGGTTAGCAAAAAGAGAGACCCTCAGTGAAATGAGCTGACACCGTGGCTGCACCAGTGGGCTCAAATATAGCAATAATTAAGAGAATGGCACAAGACCAGGCAACATTTCGTTCCGTTATATAGGTCACTGTGATTCAAAGCCAACTCAACGGCACCTAACAATAACAACACATTCCCTTCTAGAATATAATAATTTTATCCCTGCTAGCAGCACATGTGATTTGTTGTTCTCATGAAGTTTATGATGTTTTATGGGATCTAAAGTCTCTACACTCTGCCTTACACAAACAAAGAGTGTCACATAGAAGAGGCTAGTAGTGGGAGGTGACTCAAGAACTCACCACGTTTAAATCTTAATATATATATCTTAATCATCACAGTGGTAGTCATTGGGGTTGCTCACCATTATTCCAGTTATTGTTTTAGTCACCCACTCTCCTTGACATTGGACATGGTCATGTGATTTCTTTTTGGTCAATGGAATGCGAGTCTGAGCGATATGTGCTGCTTCTAGAGACAATCTTTAAGAGACCGTTCTCTTTACATGTTTTGCATGTTCCCTTCCTGCTACTCTGGAGAGGCTTGAAGCACATGTCGAGATGAAGCCTCTATCATCTGATTGATTACCACGGGCTGAGACCCCTTGTTGACCCACTTTGGTCATGTGGGTGAGAATTAAATGTTGTGGTGTTAAGTCACTTAGATTTTGAGGTCTTTTGTTACCACCATAAAACTTAGCCTACCCTGACTGAAAAATTGAGTATTACAAATTATAGAAGCTTTGATTTTGGACTTTAGAATATATAATGAAGATATTCTGGGGACAGCGGAAGTAAAGATTTCAACTGATGCTCGAAGAATTACTCTTTTCAACTGCCTCAAATCTTTCAGACCCTACATTCCTTTTCTGGTGGAGTTTAATAATTACCCTTCTCAAATACACCTTAAACCCTTGGATGTAGGTTTTATTTGGCTGTATCTTTTCAAAGCCTGTTATTATTGGCAGTCTCTGGTTCTTTTCAAACATTTTTCATTGTTAACTTCTCAAGTATAATTCAATTTGGATAAACTCAAAACAGAGTTCACACCATTTTTGTAAACGGAAATCTTTGAGCTCTCAAAATTTCATTTTTATTTATGGTGGTTTGTTACATTTTTCTTCAAATTTTTCTACCAGCCTCATTCTTAAGAAATTCCAGCCCAGAAATTTACAAATAGAGCAAATGGGCTCTATTGACGGCATGATTTGTTGGAGGCAAACCAGGCAAAGGAGATTTCCAGTGGAATTGGAGTGAGTTGTACTCGCCGAGCTTAAGGGACAGAGGTTTGCATTCATACCTTAGCCTACATTTTCCTTTCTTGGTTTACCAGAACAGTACATTTATAGTTCTTATATCCTATGTGTGTGTGTATAAAATCACTGCATAAGGCCAGTGATAATTATAATTTCTGTTTCTAGTAGTCACTAAATAATTCAAGCTGGTATTCTTTAATTTTCCCTTATTTGATATATAGATTTTGGTATTTATCTTGTTGTTGGCTGTAGGAAAAGACATGCGTAATTAAGTAATATCTTCATGCCAAGAAATTAGGAGCACGTAGATTTATCTGCAATGCATATGAGCAGACGGTATATGTTAAAAGATGCCAAGAAGCAAAAATAATTCCATAAGAATGTGAAATTATCAGATGAGATCCTCAAAAATTAGTATCTCCGGCCTGGAGGTGAAGTTCACATTTGTGACTTATCTCTCTTGTTGACCTGTTACTTATTAAGTGATCTGAGCTCTTGTTCTGGTGATATAATAGACCAAAATGGAAAAAGATGACAGAGAGAGAAAGAGACAGAGAGAGACAGTGACAGAGACAGAGTGAGTGCAAGTGCTGGATTTTGAGAGGTTACGTTGTCAACCATATGAAACCAGAGGCTATGATAAAGTTGATAAAATTCTTATGATTCTGTGAGTCAGACGGCCTTTGGCCTCTTTAATTATCCAGAGAAACCAGGAAGGTCACAAGTAGGAAGGGGAAGGGGAGTCCCAGGAGTGGTAACACCATTGATTATTGTACAGAATGATCTTGTGCAGAAATCTAGCAAAAAGTAGCCTTTATTGACCTTGCACTGGCTGTGATTCTGAGCATCATGAGCTCAGTATAGATTTCATGTTATTGATGCTTCTACAAAACCTGCATTTTAATTCCCCTCAAGGATGCAGGACTGATAGAAATAGCCATATATTCTAATGATCTGAAGTTGCAGATAAAAATGGATGCCTGTCCTCCTGGAACAGGAGGGTAAGTGTCCTCCTGGGTGCTGATGATATGGTTTTAATGCCATGACCTATCAGTAATTGGTTCTGATAATTAACCATTGTCAGTGCTTTTAAAGCAAAGTATCCCAAAGCTAATGTCATTATTGCTGGCAGACATCTCCCCAAATTAAACTTATTTAAATAAAAACAAACCACCACAATAGAATGATCCCAAACCCATCTAGTAAGCTCAGCCGTTCTGTTTTCTTGGGATTAATTCATTCTGTCAGATCCACTGGGAAGCCATGTAGTTCTAAGCCAGTTGATTCAATGATATGTGTCTTGGGCCGAGTTCTCTAGAGAAGCAAAACTAGTGAAGTATACACATACATACATGGAAACCCCGGTGGCGTAGTGGTTAAGAATTATGGCTGCTAACCAAAAGGTCAGCAGTTCAAATCCACCAGGCGCTCCTTGGAAACTCTACGGGGCAGTTCTGCTCTCTCCTATAGGGTCGCTTTGAGTCGGAATGGACTCAACAGGAACAGGTTTTTTTTTTTTTTTTTTTAATACATACATACATATATGTACATATAGAGAGAAAGAGATTTATGTCAAGGAAATAGCTCATGTGGTTGCAGAGGCTCCAAGTCCCAAAATCTGAGGGTCAGGCATCAGCTGGAGGCTTCTCCTGACTCATGTGGTTGCAAGGGCTGATGAACCCAAAATTGGCAGATTAGAAGGCAGGTTGCTGGCTCAAAGGGCTGTGGAGCTGGCAAATCCCAAAGTCAGCAGGTCAGATTACAAGCTGTTGGCTCAAGTCCCCAAAACTGGAGGTCAGATGATGATGAGTGGGGAACACGATCCAGAGCAAGAAAGCATGCTTTGCCAGAATGTCCATATATATATATATTGCATGCAGGCCACACCCCTGGAGAAACTTCCTTTACAACTGATTGGCTGATCACATCAGATCACATCATGGAAGTGATTACATTGTATCTCAAAATGAAGGATAATTACGTCAGATCACAAAATGGAGGATAATTACATAATAATGAGAACCATGGCCTAGCCAAGTTGATACATAACATTAACCATCACAATACATGATTGAGAGTTTTTAATAACTATTGGGGTGACTATAAACATCTAGTTTGAATATTTTCTGGTTCAGAATAATCTCAATCATGTTTTGTGATACATAACTTTGTGCACCTGACCCAAGCAATGGTGTTTTCAATCGCCTCATATGCATGTGAAAGCTGGACAATGAATAAGGAAGACTGAAGAAGAATTGAAGCCTTTGAATTATGGTGTTAGCAAAGAATATAACATACTATGAACTGCCAGAAGAATGAATAAATCTGCCTTGGAAGAAGTACAGCCAGAAAACTCATTAGAAGCAAGGATGGCAGGACTTTGTCTCACATACTTTGGACATATTTTCAAGAGGGACCAGTCCCCAGAGAAAGACATCATGCTTGGTAAAGTAGAAGGTCAGTGGAAAAGAGGAAGACCTTCAAAGACATGGATTGATACAGTGGCTGCAACAATGGGCTCAAGCATAACAACCATTATGAGGATAGCACAGGACTGGGTGGCATTTCATTCTGTTGTACGTAGGGTCACTATGAGTCCCAATGGCACCTAACAACAACTTTGTTCTAGGCCACTTTTAGAAGAAAAATTTAGTTTTGGGAAGGAGTGACTTTCCATTAGGTGGACATCTTGGCTAAGTGCCAGTTTTTAAAATAGGGTGACAACATTATCAGCCGTTAAAATAGGTGCTCATGCAGTGCTGTGCTGGGGTGGTTCTCCCTGGGTTGGGAGAATATGTGCATCTCTTCCCATAACCACACTTGGTGAATTCAAGTTGCTAGCTTGGAATTGGTAATGGCAGGAGTATTTACACCAGTGGTTTTCAGCATCTATGACTTTGCCCCCCAGGGGACATTTGCAATGACACTTTTTGTTGTCACGAGTAGGGGATTGTCACTGACGTAGGTAGATTTGAAGCACTTACTGATGAAGATCAGAGACTACAGCCTTCAGTGTGGATTATACCTCAATATAAAGAAAATAAAAATTCTCACAACTGGACCAGTAAGCAACATCTTGACAAATGCAGAAAATATTGAAGTTGACAAGGATTTCATTTTATTTGGATCTACAGTAAATGCCCATGGGAGCTGCAGTCAAGAAATCAAATGACATATTGTGTTGGGCAAATCTGCTGTAAAACACCTCTTTAAAGTGTTAAAAAGCAAAGATGTGACTTGACTGTGAGGACTAAGGTACACCTGACCCAAGGCATGGTATTGTCAGTCACTTCATAGGCATGTAAAAGCTGGACGATGAGTAAGGAAGACCAAATAATTATTTGGCCCAAAATGTCAATAACCCTGATTTACATCATGGAAACTGGCAACCATTACAAATCTGGGATTTTGTTTTGTTTTGTTTTGTTTTTTGAGAGCCAACTTACCAGCCACTAACCCAAAATGTGAATTTGTTTGCCTTTGTTACTGTGCAGTCTCTTAATTCCTGTCAGAAGCCTGCAGGGATAAGTGATAGTAGTGGGAGACTGAAAGCCATCCTCTCCCTGGTGTCAGCAAACTTCTTCTGTAAAAGGCCAGATAATAAATATCTTAGGCTTTGCAGAGCATGTAGTCTCTGTTGAACTACTCATCTGTGCCATTACAGCATGAAATAAGCCATACACAATATGTAAACAAATGAGCATGGCTGTGTTCCGATAAAACCTTATTTACAAAAATAGGAATATAGTTTTCCAGACTCCTGATTTAGACTGCCTTCACTGAGTTTTCATTCTGATGCTAAACCTTCATTTTTATCGAAGGTATAATAACTAAATTAAGTTTGTTGCAACACTTGATTAAAAAAAAAATTCAGTGAGAACATTTTCCACTGGGTCACTGTGCACTTCTTTCTTAAGGTTCTCCATTAGAAATTTCTTAAAAAGCTTTGCTTCTTACTGAGGAATTATGTTTACTTCTTTCTGATTTTATCTCCCTTTTTACTTTGTATACCAGGAAGCTCGAAACTGTATTTGATATTCGCCTATAGCAGTGTTTTCTAACTTCCTAAGAATCAGCTGTGGGTGTTTAAAAATACAGGTTCCTGAGCTCCAGCATACCAAAAAATAAAAAAAAACAAACCCATTGCCATCAAGTCGTTTCTGACTCATAGCAACTCTATAGGTCAGAGTAGGATTGCCCCACAGGGTTTCCATGGAGCCTCTGGAACACAGTCTCCATAGGGGGACCTAGATTAGTGCCTCTCAAACTTTATTATACAAAGGAATCACTTGGAGGACTCTTGCTATAATCCAGATTTTGATTTAATACTCTGGAGCAGGACCTGAGATCGAGCATTTCTGAAAAGCTCCCGGAGGATGTTGATGCTGTTGTTCTGGGGACCATACTTTGAGTAGAAAGGACCTGGAACATCTGCCTGTTGGTAACAAGTTTTCCTCAGGTGGTTCTTTTAATTAGTCAAGCCCGGAAAAGCATTGAATTGTATCTCAACTATGTTTTTTCTTTTAACTGTTTGCTTGCAGGAGCAAAGGTGGCACAGTGGTTAAGTGCTTGGGTGCTAACTGACAGGTCAGTGTTTTAAACCCACCAGCTGCTCTGAGGGAGAAAAGACGTGGTGGCAGTCAGCTGCTGTAAAGATTATAGCCTAGGAAATCCTATGGGACAGTTTTATTCTGTCATAATAGAGAGCCGTTTATTTTTTTATCAGTGGGATTTGACCCAACAGCAAACCGCAAAAACATGTTTGTGCTCTGCTTTTTCATGGTTTTGTTTTTTCTTTAATTCATAATTTGAAATTTCATTAGGTATGTTCTTGCTTTAAGTCCCTTGAATCTGTTGGAAGGGGTAAGATGGGGAATAGAATTAAATTTAAGATGAATACTTTGAATGTACTTTTAAAGAATCCATTCCTTCAATGTATATTTGCTAATTAATAGGATTTTTTGTGCCCATCATCTTGTATGATCTCAAAGATTTATGAATAAAAGTTGTCCAATTTCGTAGAAGGACATAACTGTTTCCTCCTTCTCCTTACAGAGGAACTTCAGGATTAAAAAGCCCAACCTCAACCAGGCCCTTTAATCCAGCTGTTTGGTTTTCCCGAGAAGCCCTTAGCAACAGGCAAGGGACTGCAAAGGGGTCAGCGGATTCTGCTGAGGGTGAACCTAGCTCCCTGTGAAGTCCTTCAGCCATTGTGTTTTCCTCATCATGAACGGCTCCTTTGGCTTTTGAACCTATTTGCAGTGTCTCCTAGAAGAGTGAGCCCAAGCAGAGAGAGGACGCCTCATACCCAATACTTGCAGGGCCAGGCTCATCCTGAGGGGTCAGGTGGCTGCTCTGGTGTCCAGGTAGTGGAGGGCAGCACTCTTTGCTGTGAGAGGCTGGCTAAGCAAGTATGTCAATCTTCCTTTGTCACTAGGTGGCAGAATGTAATTAAGATGTTAGACTTTCTTCCATAACGTTGGAAGGTGATTCTAGTTCCTTTCTAATGACCTCTTTCATTACCGTGCAATATTTACGAATGCCAGTTAGGGCTGAGGCAGTGAAATAAAATTTCCTTCTGCAAACACTCCCTATACTCATCCAGGATTTTACTTTTTTTCATTTAACTGTCTTGTCTCTTAAGGGAGAGCATTCTTAACATAAAGCACATTGTCTTCCTAAGGGCTATTGTTTGGACGATCTTATTTTTATTTTTTTTATTTTGCTATTCTTTGTGGGATTGAGATTAATACTCTCTCTCTTATCACTGTAGGCTTTTACATAATTCTATTATAATGCACAGTGGATTATAATCCATCTCATAAGATAAAAATCTGAGTCCCTATTGATAATAAATACTGATTTTCTTAATTATACAGAAAATAGGTGCTCATTCAAAATATTCTGAAAATACAGAAAAGTATAAAGAAGAAAATAAAAACAATTGGTAATCACATGATCCAGAGAGACCAATTAGAAGCATATGGTACCCCAGAAAAATTGATTTTATTGTGATAACAATGTAAAATTCTACCAACAAAACAAAAAACTCACACAGATAAATATAAACCCCATAAAATGTGATCTTTGGTTACCTGAGTGCTAATATCACAACACGTGGCTGGCTTGCTCCACTTCTCTTTTCCCACTTCCACCTCCACATGTACTGGATGCTCGCCACACACCAGGCTCTGCACTATGGGCGGGGATCCAAGAAAGGGCCAGAACCTGCCTTTGAAGAACTCACAGCCTGGCTGGGGCCCAGGTAAGGCACAGGGACTTAGATACAAATGAGGGCCGTGCCAGGAAAAACATAGCACAGGTGATATGGGAATACAGAAGAGGGATGAGCTGACTCTGCTAGTGGCCCTCAGGAAAGGCTTGCCCAGGGTGAACATTTTATTTCTGTTTCTGTATTTATTTTAATTTTGAATGATGTTATACATTCGTATCATATCTGTATGTATGGTAACGATAGTAGTTTGTACTAATAATATTAGTCATCTTTGTTGCTGCCACCAGCCCCATTCATCTATTCTGTTCATCCTTTAAGTCCATGCGCATCTGGGACCAACCCTATGTATTCCATTGAGTCAATTTCGACTCATAGTGATCCTATAGGACAGAGTAGAACTGCCCCATATGGTTTCCAAGGAGCAGCTGGTGGATTCCAACTGCTGACCTTTTGGTTAGTGGCTCGACCGTAACCACTGTGCCAGCAGGGCTCCATATACAGGTATAGGTAATCATTAAAGAATTTCCCTCCTTTGCTATGCTCCCCAAAGATAACTACTGCTATTAGTTTCTTGTGTGTTCTTCCAGAATTTCTTTATGCATACAGAAGCAAACATAAGATTTTTCTTTCTCCCTTCTTTTTACCATGTTATACTTACTGTTTGGCACTGTGATTTTTTTCACTTAATATTATTGTTTAATGGTTAATAATGTGGATTCTTGAGTAAAAATACCTGCATTCAAATTTCAATTCAAATTTATTAGCTGTGTGAACCCTTTTTCTGAGTGTTTTTTTTTTTTTTTTTTTTGAACTTGGCAAGCTACTGAACCTCTCTGTGCCTTAGTTTCTATCTCAAAACATCTGTGTGTGAGGTTTTCACAGTGGCTTATATGCTTGTGAGTCATTTGTATTTCCTTTTCTGTGAACTGTTCGGTCTTATCTCTTGCCTGTTTTTCTTTGGAGTAGTTGGTCTTTTTCTTAATGATTTCTAGGAACTTTTTAAGTGTTATATTTTATTTTTGTGTTTTTGTGCTATGGGTTGCAGATACTTCTCATATAGCGTTTGTCTTTTGATTTTACTTATTTATTTGCCAAGCAGAAACTTTTGATTTTTATGTAGTCTTATTTATCAATCATTTCTTTTATACCTTTTGGATTTTGAGCCAATTTTCCTTTAAAAATTTTATGGTTTCTATATTTAAAATATCTAATAATTAAATATTTTATTTGTTTGAAATTCATTCTGATGTGCAGTGGAAGTATAGATGAAACCTTTTTGTTTAATAGAGTATCTCGTCTCCACTGATTTGAGATGCAACTTTATCATATACTAAAATCTCTCACAGACATTCTTTTCTGTTTTATTGCTCTATTCGTATTTCAATACCACACTGCTTTAATTTTTGAGGCTTTACTCTATATTTACTATCTAGTAGGGCTGGGCCCAGATGGGGACTTGAAGGATGAGTGGAATTCCTTCAGGCAGGGATAATGGCAGCAATAATGATGACTAATATTATTAGTGGAGCTTTAGTGGTGCAGTGGTTAAGAGCTCAGGTGGCTAACCAAAAGGTTGGCAGTTCAAATCCACCACCACTCCTTGGAAATCCTATGGAGCAGTTCTACTCTCTCCTGTAGCTGTAGGGTCACTGTGAGTCAGAATCGCCTTGACAGCAGCAGGTTTTTTTTCTTTTTTTTAAATATTATTTATTATATGCCTACTTTGTGCTAAACCCTGTAACTCACTCTGTTTTTTTATTACTATTCTTACTGCGTTTTGCTCTGAAATTTTTACCTCTTTATTTTAAATGTATTTTCCTAATTGTAGTAACTTTTTTGTAGTTCCTTCAAACCCTTTTGCAAACAAGGAAAGGCATAAACAGAAAAAGAACCAGGGACTATATATCATATGCTTGGTATGATAAATCTCTAATCCTCATACAAGGTAGGGTTTTGTATTTTTTTTACAGATGAACTGAAGCTCGGAGAGGTTGAGTGTGTTCTCAAGGTCTGTTGGTGCTAGTCTTTGTGCTTCCTAATACCTCTTTTAAACTTTACTGAATGAGGTTATTTATGAGGACCTTTGCTGCTAATTGAAAGGTTGGAGATTCAAGTCCGCCCAGAGATGCCTCGGAAGAAAGGCCTGGCAGTCTCCTTCTGAAAAATAAGCCATTGAAAACACTATGATGAACAGTTCTACTCTGGCACACATGGGGTCTCCATGAGTCAGAGTTGTCTGTGCGACAACTGATAGTTGGTTATAAAAATAGCAGAAAGAATAGCTAAAAAAGAAACTGGACCCATATTAAGGAATAATTATATGCAGGCTTCCTAATAACTTTATATATATATGTATGTGTGTGTACACACATGCATGTGTGGCGCAGTGGTTAAAGCACTCAACTGTTAACCAAAAGGTCGTTGGCTCAAAACCACCAGCAGCTCTGCAGGAGAAAACTGTGGCAGTCTTGCTTCCGTAGAGATTTGTAGCCTTGGAAATCCCATGGAGTTGCTATATGTCAGAATCAACTTGGCAGCAGTGGGTTTATATAAAAGCATCACTACCATGGGATTTTGGGGTTAACTCATTAATTCATCAACTGTATACTGAGTCTACCATGTGTCAGGCACTGTGCCAAGTGCTTAGGAAGCAATGACAAATGAGCTATGATCCCCAGCTCTTCATTCCTTTTCTGGGGGGTAAGGGCTCCTTTAGCCAGCATGCCCTTTGGGTCTGGATCCTCTTTATCTGTTGCATCTTGGGGAGTGTCTAGTCTATTTCTTTATTCTACGCTGGTTTATGTCAGACTCTCTTAGTTCAAAGTCGATATGCACTTATGATTAACTAGTTGTGGCTTCTTGGAGTGCTGTTTTGAGGATTATGAGGCTATATCTGGGCTCAGTGGTGGAGAATACAGCGATTAATTAGTCATGCTGGCCATGGGGGCAGAAGGGAGAAATGAAGGCAAACACGCCATGTATTTGTCATACCTGAACTAGTTGTCCGAAACGATCAGTTTCTGTCTGCAGTTGTTAAAAAACGACACCCAGTATATTTTTATTGCCTTAACTCACAATTTCTTAAAGTGCTATATGAGCTATTCACCTCTGGGGAAGTCCTGGAATAAAGAAACCCATTTAACCTGGTTTAGTCACAGTGTCTCAAACATATTTTTTATCCAAGGAAGCTTGTCTCTTCTTCATTGCTAATTGCACAATCCGTGGCAATGCCAGAGGTATCACTTTGCTCCAGTTCTATAAACACGTTCACCATCACTGTCCATGAATGCCCTTGATTTCCCAGTATTGTAGCAATGGGAAGGGAAAGCCCTGAGCTGACTGCTACCCTGGTCTATGGAGGCCCTTTATTCAATGCCTTCCTCAGTCTTGCCATCTAAAATTCTTCTTGCTACCACAGCTGGAGATAAAAACGGTTAGTGGTTGCCTGTCTGGAGTTTTACTGCTTAATTTTTTCAAGGCCACACACGAATGAGTTCTTGCATCTCTGGGGTGTGTTTAGAAGCTAGTTTTGTTCATTCTGTTTGTCGGCTGAAAGCCATGCTCACTAATGAAAAACTTCCTCTAAGAAGTTACCTCATAGGAAATGCATTTGGCTTACTGAGTAGGTCTCTGTCTCTGTTCACTTGTGGTTACCTCTCTGGCCACGGAGGGTAAGGAGGCCAGGGAGGCTGTGTTATAGCATGGTGTTATCAGGGAAAAAGTATTATATTTGGAGTCCTTAGCTCTGGGGCAAGTCCTGGTACCATTGCTAAGTTGCTGTGTAACCTTGAACGAATTACTTAAACTCTGAATGTCAATTGACTAAACTTTAAAACAATGTGTTTAAAATTATTTGAAATAATAATTCTGTCTTCTCTACTTAGAGAGCTTCTGAGAGGATTAAATGGGATGATATACAGAAAGCACCTTTGCAAAAGCAGGCTTTTATTGTTAGATGTCTGGGTTTACATTTTCTTCCTGCTTGTTTTTCCACTGCTTTTGCCTTAAACGGATGTGGCATGTGAAATAAAGTCTTTCCTGAGCATCCAGATGTGCTTTTCATGAAAAGCTAGTAGACCAAATACCTGACACTAAATTCCACTTGGTTTTGGTGGGAGAGCTCCTCTCATTTTTGTCTCTGACCACTCTTTTTCATCATATAGTTCTTAAGCATAATAATTAATCTTAACTCATAAATTACAGTGTAATGTTAATTTTTAACTTGTCCGTGTAGTGAGGGAAAAGAGAGGTGCTTTCTCCCCCTACAAAACTTAAAAAAAAAAAGTAACTGAATAAATGCTCCAGCTAGCTGAGGCTCTGGGAGAAATGATAAAATGCTAAAAATCTATACTCTATACCTTGACTTAGGTGAAGATGTGAGGAATTATGGAGTGGGATCCCATTTTGTACCTCATAGCCCTCTGCCATCTCACTGGCTCTGTCCTACTTGCTCCTTTTTATTCTGTCAACTTCTCCTTCCTTTCTAGAACAACTGCCACATTCCTTTCTTAGTATCCTGCAGGGTAGTTACACCCAGACCCTTTCTAAGAAGGACTGACTGCCCTGTTCCAGTGGTGGATCAGCAGACAGCCTCCAGCTGTCAGCTCCTTCAGGGTTGGCTTCAGTAACAGAGTTGAGGCCACACCCTTCCTGGCACAGCCGTATCCAGTGATGGAGCAAGATGAAGAAATAAAAGTTGAGCCGTTTCAGCCTGATCTGAGACACTCTGATGGGCGCTACTTCTCCAGAGCTACCAGCCTGGTTAGCTGAGGCTTTGTGGGGTCTGCATCACAGTTCAGATTCTTCCTCATTTCAGATTCTTCCTCTGCCCAAACCTGCTTCTTTACACAGGTATTGATCCTTGTAAACATCTTTTTTAAAAATAGCTTTATTTTGATATAATTTACACACTATACAATTTACCCTTTTAACGTGTATAGCTGGGTGGCTTTTAGTATATTCACAGAGTTGTGTAACCATCACCACTGTCTAATTGCAGAATATTTTCATGACCCAAAAAAGTAGCCGTTAGCTCACTTTCCCTGTTCCTATTCCCAGGCAGACCCAAGGAGCAGGACCTAGGATGGAAGTCCAGAGGAGTCAGGTAATTAGGGGTGGAGGGCAGGGAAAGTCAGGAGAGCTGGAGACCAAGGAGCAGGAAGGGAGAGGAGAGAAGGGGCGGAACTCAGGGCTGGGTCCAGGCAAGGGCAAGTCTGCGCGGGTAAAATTTCTCTGGAGATTTGTCTTTTTGAAGGTTTGAAACAACCTTTTCTCCTACCCACCAACTCACGCCTGCAACTTCAAATGGCAGCTACTGGTGTCCATTTCGATGGTGGAACGTGACAAAGCTAACAATTTTAGACCTCTTACAATGGGCCAGATAAAGTGAAGCCAAGGGCTGCATTTGGCAGGTGTACCTGAGTTTTCCAACAGTGCTAAGAAGTTTGTAACCAGCTACCTTCTTCCTTTCTTGCTTTCCTTTTATTTTTTAAAACTCCCTATCATAGATACATGTCTTAATTTTGAAGACGTCATTTTGCACCTGCTAATTTTCAGTTCTAAATGATAACAGGATTGAGATCCATGACCTCTGAGGCTCTTTACCACTCCATGATTCTGTGACTGAAAGTCAAGCGGAGTTTGGCAGCTGCTTCTGAGGTGTCTTGGACACTTGCCATCTTGGAAGTTAATCTCATCCATCTCAAAATCTGCCACTTACTGCCGGCCTCCTCAAAGACTAGAATGGTACAGAACACTGTGCATTTGACCTGCTGAGGATCCACTGTCTTCTGTGTGGAGACACTGCCAGCCTCCAGGAACACCCACATGAGACAAAAATTGTGCATTTGACTTGTTGGGCATCACTCATTGGCACTTCCACATTTGAGAGTGCAAAGATATTTGAGGCATATAATGAGGAGCCTGAGACCACATGAAAATATGAAGTGATTTCTTTCTTCGATGCCTAACCAGAATTTGTGGGTAGTCGTGTCCCATGGAAACCCTGGTGGCAGAGTGGTTAAGGGCTATGGCTGCTAATCAAGAGGTTGGTAGTTCAAATCTGCCAGGCACTGCTTGGAAACTATGGGGCAGTTCTACTCTGTTCTATAGGGTCACTATGAGTTGCAATCGACTTGACGACAGCGGGTTTGGTTTTGGTTTGTGTCCCATGTTCATTTTTTGAGCAAACATTTGCCAGGTGCCTCCTATTACCCTGAAATATTTGAAATTGCCATTTTGTGGATCAAAGATGATAAAAGAGTGGCAGTTTCATGTGGTTCTATCTAACATATGCCAGGCACTGCACCAGGAGCTGGAGATGCAAAGAAAAGAGACACAGCCTTTGCCCTGAAGGCGCTTACAGAGTCTGGACACACGTACAAGTGATAAGGGTTCTATTACAGATGTGTACAAAGGGTAGGACCTCCCCAAGAGGGAGGGCTAAAGGAAAGGCTTCCCAGAAAGCCCTGCGGAGCTTTATTATATGAAATAAGAGCTTTTTGGTGAGGTTCTAAAAATTGGCCAGCCATGCTAGGGATCCACAATGTGGTGGCTTTGTATTATATCAATTCAACTTAAGGTCTAATCTCTATAATAAATCCATTACTGACTCTTATGTTTGCTCATTGTGACTCTGCTTCTCTGACTGACCCCTGATTGATGCACACAGTCTCAGTTCACACTGTGTTTGATTGATTAGCATTCCATGCTTGATGACCATGTCAAATAAGAAAGAATAATGTATTTGCAACTGCCAACATCTATGGAAGATGGCCCCTGGAAGTTCTATTGTTGTTTTCTCAAAAGGTATCACCATTCTTTATTTTGTCTTTTCCTGACCTCCCTTATCTGAACCAGACACGAGGATGTGTAGTAGGAGGCTCTGGAGACTGAGGGTTCACAAATCAGCGTTTGAAGAACACCCACCTGAGGAACAATAGTGACAGGCTGTCTTACTGGGGAAGGGGCCCCTCTGCCCTTCCTCGCCCTCCCCTCTCCATTAGCAGCTGATGACTCCTAAGAGTTCTGCTGGGCTATAGAGGATGTTAGTGCCCATAGTAGTATTGATCTCAGTGTTGTAGTGAGCATTAAATGAGGCAATGAATGACAAGTCCTTAGCATGCTGCCAGTTCATCTTACTGTACCCGTCCGTACCTGTTGCTGTCAAGTCAGTCCCAACTTATAGTGACCCCATATGTTTCAGAATAGTACTGTGTTTTGTGTGGTTTTTAATGGCTATAATCTTATGGAAGTAGATCACCAGGCCTTTCTTCTCAGTGCCACTAGGTGGATCCGAACCACCAACCTTTCTGTTAGTAGCTGGGTGCAGGCTGTTAGCTCCACATAGGGACCTTGGTAGTTACATCTCAGTGCTCAATAATTGTTAGCTTTTATTATTATTACTGCAAAGCTGCTTCTCTAAAGAATAAAGGGGACAGGGAGGCTTGGCAGAGAGGGACATGCCAAGGTCCCTTGCAGCTTAAGGAGCCAATCCCAGTTGTCCGTGTGCCATGGCCCCAGTGTTTACTCTGGCATTGTGCAACTCTTTCCTCTGTCCCCAGTCCTAGTGCAGCAGGAATGCTGAGGCTCTGGGAGGAGGTGGGAATGGAGGCAAGGGTGTGTGGGGAGGATTAGATTACATAAAGGGGTGGGGAGGCAGCCCCATGTGTGTCACGGGGGTGCTTGAACAGTTGAGGCTTTGGTTTTACAGCTAAAGTGCTCCTCTGTTTCCTTGTCTGACTGGGAGTGTCTAGAAAAGCAATTGGTGGAGTGGAAAAAGGCCCTGGGAATGGGGAATGTAATGATGTTTCATCCTGCAGGACTTAGACCTGAGGGAGTGAAGGCAGCATTAGGTGGCATCCTGATGACTCTGGGTGCTTAGGGCCTGGGAAACCGTAGGCAACTGCCTCCCAGGAAATCTCATAATCCTAATTTTTAAAGTAACTTCCTTCCTCACAGGGGGCCAATAATGTGTGAAAGCTCTGGAAGATTCTACAGCTAGGTTCCTTCTTCACAAATAGTTATTCCCTCACATCCCTGGCCCCTGCCTACCTCCTCCTGGTGGGATGGTCTGAGCTCTAACTTACAAAATGAAAGAGAGGTGAGTAACTAATCCTTGGGAGAAGAGAGAGCAGGTGCAGACACAGGGTTAATGCTCCAGGCTGGTGTTCAAGGCTTCCACAGCTTTCTCCCAGGTTAATTTAACATCCCTCACTTCCAGAAACAACAAATGACTCGTGGTTAATGAATACATTGTGGTCTTTTGTGCCTTTGTGTCCTTATTTTCTGGCTCCCTCTGCTCCCTCCTTCCCTTCTCTGCCAACTGACTTCTATAGACTTCAGGACCCAGCTAAAAATCACTCCCGTGCGTGCTGTCTTCCTCTAGGCCAGTGCACCTTAGACTTTAACATATGTGGAGCCCTTGGACAAGGTCTCCCATGGAGGCCTTGTTAAATTGCAGATTTTAATTCAGTAGGAGGTGGGGCCTGAGATTCTACGTTTCTAAAGTCTCCTGGGAAACCCTGGTGGCATAGTGGTTAAGTGCTATGGCTGCTAACCAAAGGGTCAGCAGTTTGAATCCTCCAGGCGCTCCTTGGGAACTCCATGGGGCAGTTCTACTCTGTCCTATAGGGTCGCTATGAGTCAGAATCGACTCGACGGCACTGGGTTTGGTTTTTGTTTTAAAGTCTCCTGGGTGATGCTGATCTGGGAGACAACACTTTGTTTTAGTAAGGCCTTAGATCTCATTTTTCCTTCAGCCCTTTTTGGAAACTTAAGCCTATGTTGTTGTTGTTAGGTGCCGTCGAGTTGGTTCCAACTCACATTGACCCTATGTTCAACAGAAAGAAACAGTGCCCAGTCCTGTGCCATCCTCATAATCATTGCTCTGCTTGAGCCCATTGCTGCAGCCACTGTGTCAGTCCATCTTTTTTGTTGGCCCTCTACTTTACCAAGCAAGATGTCCTTCTTCAGGGACTGATCCCTCCTGATAATATGTCCAAAGTATGTGAGATGTAGTGTCGCCATCCTTGCTTCTAAGGGGCATTTTGAGTGTACTTCTTCCAAGACAGATTTGTTTGTTTGGCAGTCCATGGCATATTCAATATTCTTTGCCAACACCATAATTCAAAGGTGTCAATTCTTCAGTCTTCCTTATTCATCATCCAGCTTTCGCATGCCTATGAGGTGATTAAAAACACCATGGCTTGGGTCAGGCACACCTTAGTCTTCAAGGTGACATCTCACATAGTTTGGACATTGTCTTGGTTATCTAGTGCTGCTATAACAGAAATAACACAAGTGGACAGTGTTAACAAAGAGAAATTTATTCTCTCACAGTCTAGTAGGCTACAAGTTCAAATTCAGGGCATTAGCTCCAGGGGAAGGCTTTCTCTGTTGGCTCTGAAGGAAGGTCCTTGTCATCAATCTTCCCCTGGTCAAGGAGCTTCTCAGGCAAGGGACCTCAGGTCCAAAGGGCACACTCTGGTCCTGGTGCTGCTTTCTTGATGGTATGAGGTCCCCATGTCTCTCTGCTCTTTTATATCTGAAAAGAGATTGGCTTAAGATACTATCTAATCTTACAAATCTCATCGGTAGAACTGCCACTAATCCATCTCGTTACGTCATAGTGATAGGATTCATAACACATAAGGAAATCACATCAGATGACAAAATGGTAGACAGTCATAAATACTAGGAATCATGACCTAGCCAAGTTGATAGATATTTTGGGGGGGACACAATTCAATCCATGACAGACATGTTATCAGGAGGCATCAGTCCCTGGAGAAGGACATCATACTTGGTAAAGTACAAGGTCAACAAAAAAGAGGAAGACCCTCAATGAGATGGACTGACACAGTGGCTACAACAGTGGGCTCAAACATAATAACAATTGTGAGGATGGCGCAGGACCAGGCAATATTTCATTCTGTTGTCCATAGGGTCACTATGAGTCAGAACTGACTCGACAGAGCTTAACAACAACAATAACAACACAAATTGTTCAGAGTCCTGGTGGCACAGTGGTTAAGCATTTGGCTGCTAACCAAAGAACTGGCAGTGCAAATCCACAAGCTTTTCCTTGGAAACTCTACGGGGCAGTTCTGTTCTGTCCTATAGGGTTGCTATGAGTTGGAATCAGCTCAAAGGCAATGGGTTTGATTTATTTTTTGGGACACAAATTGTTCAGTGACATTAAGAGATTCTTGAGGTTTTTGAAAAAATCCATTCTCTGCATTAGGCACTAAATGGAACACAAGCATGATAGGCTGTCTCTAAAATGGAAACAAAGATACTACGATGACAGTACCAGTAGGTCTTGTAGTAGGGTCAAATGACAGCCTTCATGAAGACAGACACAGGGACAAGGAAACATCAGACCTTGAGCACTGCAGCAAAAATATTAGATTGCTTATTGAATTCATATTCCACCTTGAAATGTTACCGGTGGAAACCCCTGGTTCTTGCTCGGTATGACTTGTGTTGGCCAATAAATGAGAGACTGAGGTGGAAGAACAGGAAAGGCACCTTTATTTTGTTGTACAAGGAAAGGAGTCATTTGGAGCTGCTGCTGCCAAGACTGCTCACCAAGGGCAGGCAGGCAAGTTACTTTTTTTTTTTTTTTTTTTTAGAGTTAACAGGGTCTATTTTTTTTATTGAGTGAGAAGTTGTTCTCGAACAGAGAGCACCTCAAATTGAAGAAGGTGAGGAGGTTGAGGTTACACAGTTACAAGGCCTTTGAAAGCTTAGATGAGTATCTTGCTCTTTGCTCTGATTGGTTAATCACATTTAATTTTCCTTTTGGGAAAGTTGGTCACTTAATGCTAAGCTGGATTGTTTTGACTGGATGAGTGTTGATAACTCATGCTGGTAAGTATTGTTAACGCATGCAGATTGAGGCACGTAAGGGCCCTAGACACTGATGATCTGTGGTGCCTTCTCTGCTTATGCGTTTAAATGGGATATTTGATTATATATAAAAAACCGAAAAAAAAAAAAAAACCCAAACCCATTGCTGTCGAGTTGATTCTGACTCATAGCGACCTTATAGGGCAGAGTAGAACTGACCCCATAGGGTTTCCAAGGAACAGATGGTGGATTTGCACTGCCAACATTTTGGATAGCAGGGCAAGTTACTTTTAAAGGGGTCTACAAGTAGGGAGTTCATACAAGTTACATCAGCAACATTTTTAATCATACAACACAGGCATGATGGGGTTTACATGTAACCTCCAAGAGAAAGCAGAATTCAAATGCAAAGGTCGGGGGTGGGGAAGAAGCCCTAGCAAAGGAAATGGAATTTTTCAATACAACACTGTGAGGGAGAAAGTCGGGCAAGGAAAACATTATTATTATTATTTAATAATTTTTATTGAGCTTTAAGTGAACGTTTACAAATCAAGTCAGTCTGTCACATATAAGCTTATATACACCTTACGCCATACTCCCACTTACTCTCCCCCTAATGAGTCAACCCTTCCAGTCTCTCCTTTCATGACAATTTTGCCAGTTTCTAACCCTCTCTACCCTCCCCTCTCCCCTCCAGACAGGAGATGCCAACACAGTCTCAAGTGTCCACCTGATACAAGTAGCTCACTCTTCATCAGCATCCCTCTCCTACCCATTGTCCAGTCCCTTCCATGTCTGATGAGTTGTCTTCGGGAATGGTTCCTGTCCTGGGCCAACAGAAGGTTTGGGGACCATGACCGCCGGGATTCAGTCAGACCATTAAGTCTGGTCTTTTTATGAGAATTTGGGGTCTGCATCCCACTGATCTGCTCCCTCAGGGGTTCTCTGTTGTGCTCCCTGTCAGGGCAGTCATTGGTTGTGGCCGGGTACCATCTAGTTCTTCTGGTGTCAGGATGATGTAAGTCTTTGGTTCCTGTGGCCCTTTCTGTCTCTTGGGCTCATAGTTATCGTGTGACCTTGGTGTTCTTCATTCTCCTTTGATCCAGGTGGGTTGAGACCAATTGATGCATCTTAGATGGCCGCTTGTTAGCATTTAAGACCCCAGACGCCACATTTCAAAGTGGGATGCAGAATGTTTTCATAATAGAATTATTTTGCCAATTGACTTAGAAGTCCCCTTAAGCCATAGTCCCCAAACCCCCGCCCTTGCTCCGCTGACCTTTGAAGCATTCAGTTTATCCCGGAAACTTCTTTGCTTTTGGTCCAGTCCAGTTGAGCTGACCGTCCGTGTGTTGAGTATTGTCCTTCTCTTCACCTAAAGTAGTTCTTATCTACTAAAAAATCAGTAAATAACCCTCTCCCACCCTCCCTCCCTCCCCCCCGTAACCACAAAAGTATGTATTCTTCTCAGTTGATACTATTTCTCAAGATCTTATAATAGTGGTCTTATACAATATTTGTCCTTTTGCCTCTGACTAATTCCGCTCAGCATAATGCCTTCCAGGTTCCTCCATGTTATGAAATGTTTCACAGATTCCTCACTGTTCTTTATCGATGCGTAGTATTCCATTGTGTGAATATACCACAATTTATTTAACCATCATCCGTTGATGGACACCTTGGTTGCTTCCAGCATTTTGCTATTGTAAACAGAGCTGCAATAAACATGGGTGTGCATATATTTGTTCGTGTGAAGGCTCTTATTTCTCTAGGGTATATTCCGAGGAGTGGGATTTCTGGGTTGTATGGTAGTTCTATTTCTAACTTTTTAAGAAAATGCCAGATAGATTTCCAAAGTGGTTGTACCATTTTACATTCCCACCAGCAGTGTATAAGAGCTCCAATCTTTCCGCAGCCTCTCCAACATTTATTATTTTGTGTTTTTTGGATTAATGCCAGCCTTGTTGGAGTGAGATAGAATCTCATTGTAGTTTTAATTTGCATTTCTCTAATGACTAATGATCGAGAGCATTTTCTCATGTATCTGTTAGCTGCCTGAATATCTTCTTTAATGAAGTGCGTGTTCATATCCTTTGCCCACTTCTTGATTGGGTTGTTTGTCTTTTTGTGGTTGAGTTTTAACAGAATCATATAGATTTTAGAGATCAGGCGCTGGTCAGAGATGTCATAGCTGAAAATTCTTTCCCAGTCTGTAGGTGGTCTTTTTACTCTTGGCGAAGCCTTTAGATGAGCATAGGTGTTTGATTTTTAGGAGCTCCCAGTTATCTGGTTTCTCTTCATCATTTTCGGTAATGTTTTGTATTCTGTTTATGCCTTGTATTAGGGCTCCTAAGGTTGTCCCTATTTTTTCTTCCATGATCTTTATCGGAAAACATTATTTTTAATACAGCACTGTAGGGGCTCTGTCCCACTCTTTCCTTGTCTTTTTGGATAATGGTCATTCAACACCAGTGTCCATTTTGAACTATAGCCTGGCTCGGAATTGTTTGGCATGTTTTCAGGGAGGGGCAAATATTGACCTAGGCCTGTCATCGTGGCTACTGACCTCTCGTTGGTTTATAACTATTTACTAAATATTAAAAGAAAGGGTAGCTTTTATGCCCTGTTTATGTGAACATCTCCCTAAAAGATTCTCTCTTTTTTTCAGATTGTCTTAGCTATTGTCTTTATACCTCAGGGCCCAGTGTAAGTGTCTTTATGAGTCTTTGTGAGTCCAGCTCCAGCTGGGTCACATTCTTTATGATCAAGGACAGGGAATAATAGCTCAATTATTATCTCCTAAATCTTTTTCTTCTTTTGATCGGAGATTGGAGATATTAGTACCTGGACTTAGTCGATCCCTTAGATGGCAGCCATGGCAGGCTCTTTAAATTCATGGTACTGGTTTTCCACTGGTTACCATCTGGTTTTTCACCAGTAAGAGCTATGTTCTCATCAATCTTATTGCTGAAGTGAACAGACTCAATGTACATCAATATTTTAGCCCAAGGCCTTATTTTGCCTTTTAGGTGCATAATAGAAGATAAATTTTATTATGCCTAATACTATCAGGATGCAGACTAAGAACATTTCTATCCCTTGCAGTAGTGATCTAGCCCATGTACTTATGACTGATGGTAACCAAGCAAATAAATCTGGTATTTCTAAGGGTGTTACCCTGCATAACCAAGTAGCTTGCTGTCTAATTCTATGTATATCCTGTTCTGCTTCTCCTGTGTTATTTATCAAATGCAACAAGAGGTATGTGCTACAGCACAGACTACACTTTCTTGGGCTAATTAAAAAACCTAAGGCAATTTTGTTATCTCATGTCACCTTGGCTAATGAGGTCAGAGATTACTGTTGTGTTTCTATTCCTCTGGCAACTTCCTCTGCTATTTGTCCCATAGTCATCAACAAATTTCTTAAAGATTTCTCCAATTCAGCTATACAATAACTAGGAATTAAAGCTACCAACCATACCTGAGTGTTGAACCAATGGGCTTCTTTTTGACACTTATTTTATAACATGTTCACCAGGAATCTAAATAAGAGATTGCCCACATAAACTCACTGTCAGTTGGAAAGGGGATCATTTAAAACTAGTATAGTTGGATCCACCACAGAAAAACATATATCCATAAGGAGCACACAAAGTTTGTCTAGAGGAAACAGAAGGTATAGAAAAATTCACATATGGCAGTCAGATTTTCATTAAAGAATACATGATTAACAAGATAATATAGGATGGACATCTGTTGGAGGTCTTCAATTAATCTATTTAAAACATACTAAGTGTTCTTGAGGGCAAGCTGTCCCTCCTTGGTTTACCTATTAAGAGTCATGGGTCACTTTATAAGAAGCAGAAGCGTCACAAAACTTTTTATGAGAGAAGAATTTCTAATTCAAGAGTTACAATATCTAAACCCATTAGTTAAATAATTTAGGAGAAAGGAACATGATTTCTTATATCCAGAAAGTAGGACCTTAAAACATCAGCAATGTTCCTACGTAAAATTCATAGTATTCCTTTCCTCAGTCTTCCGTAGTTAATTTCTGTTCCACGCGATTCTAGATCAGCTGCAGTCTGTGAACCCATCAGCTTCTGCATAGGAGTTCTGGAAATTTTGTTCAGTCTAGTCACAGTCCTTTTTGCAAGTCCAATATAATCCCTCTTTCTGTTGAGATATTTTGGTGAAATGTTTTCAGCAAATCAGCAAAGTAAAATTTATCTGCAGATGACAAATCTTAATATGGCCAACATAATACTGATAATTATTTAAAAAAGTTCAAAACCAAATAAAGTCAGTTATAAAAAACTTTAGACAAAAATATTTTAAATGTAATTATTAACCTTATTTTTAAAGAGCTTCAGATATAATACGCTCCATAATAATAATTTTGAGACATAATATCATGTAGTCAGGATATACCAAGATTATCAAGTCTCTAAATACCTGAATAGTAATAAAAAGATTTCATAGGTAAATGATGTGAATGCCCCAAACCATTGGCTTTGATGCTAGATTAAAAAAATAAAAAGTTGTGGCCGAGTTAGCAATAAAGAGATAATAATAAAATTATGGTATAATATTATGCACTTCCTGTCTAATATTCGGCAAAAACATAAGAGAAAATGTTGTTGTTGTTAGGTGCTGTCAAGTCGGTTCCAACTCATAGCGACCCTGTGTACCACAGAATGAAACACTGCCTGGTTCTGCACCACGCTCACAATTGTTGTTATGCTTGAGCCCATTGTTGCATCCACTGTGTCAGCCCATATCGTTGAGGGTCTTCCTCTTTTCCGCTGACCCTCTACTTTACCAAGCATGATGTCCTTCTCCAGGGACTGATCCCTCCTGACAACATGTCTAAAATCTGTAAGACACTCCTTGCTTTTAAGGAGCGTTCTTGTACTTCTTTCAAGACAGATTTGTTCATTCTTTTGGCGGTCCATGTTATAGTCAACATTCCTCACCAACATCACAACTCAGAGGCATCGATTCTTCCTCAGTCTCCCTTATTCATTGTCCAGCTTTCGCATGCATATGATGCGATTGAAAACACCATGGCTTCGGTCAGGCACACCTTAGTCTTCAAGGTGGTATCTTTGCTTTTCAACACTTTAAAGAGGTCTTTTGCAGCAGATTTGCCCAATGCAATGCATTTTTTCATTTCTTGACTGCTGCTTCCATGCATGTTGATTGTGGATCCAAGTAAAATGAAATCTTTGACAACTTCAATCTTTTCTCCGTTTATGAAGATGTTGCTTATTGGTCCAGTTGAGGTGTTATCCATATTGAAGGTTGTGGTCTTTGATCTTCCATCAGTAAGTGCTTCAAGTCCTCTTCACTTTCAGCAAGCAAAGTTGTGTCATCTGCGTAGCACAGGTTGTTAATGAGTCTTCCTCCAATCCTGATGCCCAGGTTTTCTTTATATAGTCCAGCTTTTCTGATTATTTGCTCAACATACAGATTGAATAGGTATGGTGATAGGATTTAACCCTGACACACACCTTTCCTGACTTTAAACCACTCAGTATCCCCTTGTTCTGTTCAAACAACTGCCCCTTGATCTATATACAGGTTCCTCATGAGCATAATTAAGTGTTCCGGAATTCCCATTCTTCGAAATGTTATCCATGATTTGTTATGATCCACACAGTCGAATGCCTTTGTGTAGTCAATAAAACACAGGTAAACATTTTTCTGGTATTCTCTGCTTTTAGCCAGGATCCATCTGACATCAGCAATGATATCCCTGGTTCCACGTCCTCTTCTGAATTCAGCTTGAATTTCTGGCAGTTCCCTGTCGATACTAACATAAATTTTGACTCAAGCCATGCAGCTTGGTTTTCGACTCAGGAATCTTATTCTAATGAGAGGCCAAGCCTTTGCCTTTGAGACATATTAAACGAAGAATAAATTAACCCTTCAACTCAGAAATCAAAGAAAATTTCATTTTTTTACAGCAAGAAACCCAATTCATTGTTTTATATGCTATTTAACATTAAAGCTCTTTTAAAATCTCATAAAATAAAACCATTAAACTTTAGTCAGACAGATAAAATTTTTGACAATATGAAATTAAAAAAAAATGTTTTTAATAAACCTCTTAAACATTGTCTTTTTCCTACCTCTTATAGTACATAACTTTAAAATGGCAAAAATGAACACACTCATTAGCAGGCTTAAACATGTATATATTCTTCCTTTTGTGGCCTAAAAAGCCAAGGCATATGAACTTAAATTATGATGAATATCTACTAACTCAATTTAAAATCTGTAAGTTACCTAAAAGGTCTTGGAAATTATTTTAAGCCTGTATACTATAAAACTTAACTGTATTTGAATGAAAGTCTGTTTAAATATTCAATTTTCAGTTAAATTTTACTATTTCCATATTTTCCTCAATCTAATTTTAGCCCTTAAAGGTTTTACCAATCAGCTTTGGAAATCACAAAGTCTCTGCTCAACTGGCCAATTCATTGATATAGATATAACCTTAAGTGTCTGGCTAGTGTTGGAAAAATTTTCCGAGGCTATTTCAGGTGAGTCTCATTGTGATTTCTATTTTTTGCTTCTTAAAGTTCCCCTATAATAGAGAGAACTTGTTTACAGTTCTTTTTGATTGGGATCCACCCAATTTCTGATAAATATGGTAAGCTTCCTGGAACTATATGACCTTGTAGACTGGGAGCCTGATGTTGCCCTACCCTCCCTATTTTTTGACCCATGGTAGAAGACAACATTAGGCCATTCCAATTCATTTACATGTGTTTAAAATTGATCTAGCCATTTTGAAAGGCAGAAGATAACTATTTTTTTTTTCCCTTTTACTATTCTCTTGGTAAGCAGTTTTGCTTTCTCTTCATCTACCCAGTAAATACTAAAGCTCTTTGGCAATTTTGTCAATGAATCTATCAATTCTTGGCTAGCCTTCCCCCGCATCCCCACTTCCTCCCAGTTCGTGCTATGCCTCCTTTTACCCACTCTGGAATTACTAGTTTTACTTTAAGACAAAATTATTCTTTTTCCTTAAATAAAACACATTTCATATAATACTTAGCTTAAGTTACTTAGAAATTTTTTACTTTTAAGATTGATTTAAGCAAAGTTTTTCAGTGTAGCTATTAAAAATCTAAATCGTAAGACAGACACAAGACACAGTTTTTCTTGGATCAGGAAATAACTAAGGTTCTAAGATAGCCTTACAAAAAAACAGCAATTCTCAGCCATAGCCTCCAGCCTCATACAAGACAGAAACTTAGACACCACTCTCTAGACCAGAAACAAGCTCCCATATCAAAAGGAGACAGAAAGACCACATAAACTCACTGAATAATACCACACAAAACAAGGATATGGGGATCCTAGTTTCTTAACGTACATATAGCAATTTTTTCGTAAGATCGACTCAATTCAACAGAAAAGACAGGCTTTAGTAAAACTTATTAACTTGCCAGAGCCTCAGATGGAGGAATATTGGACCTTTTTACAAAATCTGAGTGTTATGCAAAAGTTCCCCAAAAAGGAAAGAAAGAACAACACAAATGAAAGCTCATTTTCCCAGAGTGGTCACTGAAATTCCAAATTACTTCTAGTATACTCAGTTTATAGTGTTTTTTTTTTTTTTTTATTTGAACCCCAAACCAGTGTCCTAGTAGCAGGGGAGGAAATCCAGGCTCATTTATCAAAGATGTTAAGCTCTAAAGTTTAAGCATTTGCTTTGCTTCTTTTTGAACTTAACTCATTCTGCTGGCTAGAGACTTAGTCTCTTATTTTAGACCTTAGATATACTAGTTCCTCTAATTGGAAAGTACTTTAAAGTACTTTCCAATTGGAGGAACTGATGATTTTAATTTTAACATCATGATTCTTTATTGAGAATCTATATCATAAAACAGGTATGGAGCTACCATTCTCCCTGCAAATTTTATAAAACCGGTCAGGAGCTGCCACTTCTCTGTGCAAATTTCGTAACACAGGTCAGCAGCTGCCACCTCCCCCTGCAGATTTGGCAAAACAGAGCACTATTTTCCAGGTTTTCTCTGAGCCACAAAAAGAAACCTAAGAAGTAACACTGTGGGATTTGGACAGTATTTCTCTTAGACCAATGTGTGCCTTTGTTGCTTGAGGCTTTGCTTGTGGGTGGCAGGCAGCCTAGCGCTCTAGCCTTTCTCTCGACCACTTTATCCTGTTGCAGGAGTCTTTAATGCTCGTGGTGAGCACTGGCGACCACCCTAATGGCCTTTATTGGTAGGCCCATGCCTGAATTTTTGTGGCGTATAGTGACTCAAAGCTCTTTGAAAATAGAATCACCTCTTTATGTTTCATACTCCAGAATCCGGACCTAAACTGCGGTTCACTAAGAGTTATTAGATATCACTCTTAAACAAACAAGCAAAAATCTAAGAAAGATTCTCCTTAATCAAACAACCAGTTTTTCAAACAAAACTTAAGAAAACATGAGAAAAAAGAACAAAAAGGACAAGCAAAGGCTTGTTTCCTAAGAGCACTCATCCATCAGTGTCAAAGGGACATGGAGTACAAATGCTTGGGTCCAGAAGATAGGACCTCTCTTTTTTTTGCTGGCTTCTGCTCTGCAGTCCAGGTCTTCCCGAGGTCAACTGGATTCATAGTTTTAGAAACCCTGAAACGAGTACACCATTAACTCTTGTAGGGTGAAAACTCCACAGAGTTTAGTAAAGCAAAAAGAAAAGTTTTATTCGGCAAGTATTTAAAGAGGCAAAAATAGGAAAGGGACAAGCGTGCTGCCAGAGCCATGTCTGTCAGAGTCTGTTCCCAGTTCCTAAGGATGCATCTTCACGGGCTGCATTCTGGGATCCCTTGAACATTCCCCATTCTCTGGATACACACTTACACAGTCACACAGCCTAATCTGGTGCACCAACTTAACAGGTACCTGAACCTTTTATGCTCCAGTTTCTAGGAACTCTTCTAAGACCTTACCTAGGTACTTACCAAACAACCCAGGTGCATTTGGTCTCCCACAGAGCCATTGTTTGGGCCCCAGGGGGATCAGCTTTCAGAGCTGCTCCAAGGTCCCCAGGAGAAATCTCTGGTGGCACCAGACATCTGTGCCAGTCTGTTTTCCGATCTACCTCAGGAACTGAGCAGATGGCTTCTGGCTGGCTTGCCAGAAATATTGCCAGGTGGGAACCCCAGGTTCTGACTTGGTATGACTCCTATTGGCCAATAAATGAGAAACCAAGGCGGGAGAACAGGAAAGGCACCTTTATTTCGCTGTACAAGGAAAGGAGTCAGTAGGAGCTGCTGCCGCCAAGACTGCTCGCCAAGGGCAAGCAGGCAAATTACTTTTAAAGGGGTTTACAAGGAAAGAGTTCATACAAGTGTCGGCAACATTCTTAATCTTACTACCCAGGTAAAAGCTACCCAGGTACAATGGGGTTTATATGTAACCTCCAAGCAAAAGCAGGGTTCGAATGCAAAGCTGTGGGGCGGGGAAGCCCAGCGAAGGAAACAGGATTTTTCAGTACAGAACTGTTCGGGAGGAAACCAGACAGAGAAAACAGTATTTTTAATACAGCACTGTGGGGGCTCTGCCTCACAAGCACAAGCACAAGCACAAGCACAAGCACAAGCACAAGCACAAGCACAAGCACAAGCACAAGCACAAGCACAAGCACAAGCACAAGCACAAGCACAAGCAGTGGTTCCGTAGCCAGTGAGGAGCCCTGGAGGTTTCAGTGCAGAATTTCTGTCCTCAGGGGTGTTAGTTTCAGCCAGGGAATCAGCTCTGTGCCTTTCTGAGACTTAATTAGATTCAGGTTTTGCTGGTCTTTGTAATATTTCGCCTGGAGAATGGGTTGAAAGTCACTTCAGGAAGTCACCACAGCTAAAAGATATTTCATTCCAAATTGCAAAAAATCACCTTTAGCCTACCCTCATGCTTGCTTAACACCAAGAAGAGAGAGGGTCATGGAACTGGCTTTCTTTGGGCTTTGAGGAGTAGGCAAAACAAGAAGACCTCTCAGGGGTTCAGAGAAGTCAGATGGTGTGGGGCCCTGGGGCTGGGTTGGAACAGCTGCAGTTGTTTTTTTTTTTTTTAAAGGGGAGGGAGGATCTCTTTCTGATTGAGCCTCAGGCTTTTCTTTCTTTTTAACTTATGTTTGTTTTCCTGGGGGGAAAAAAACAAAAAAACAGACTTTCCTTGGGCCTAGTCCTTTCAGAAGAAGCCAGTTGGGGGACGGGATGCTGGACTCCAAGGATGGAAGTTCTGTGAACAGATTTTTCAGAGCAAGTGTTAGCATTAGTGGAGCTCTCTCTTTCCTCCCTGTGGATTTGTAAGCCAGCCTCTGACACACATGCAGCAAAACAACTTCACCTTTCACCCACTTTGTTTTCCTGCTGTTGTGTGCGTGCTCCGTGTGCACGTGTGAGCAACACTTGGTGATTTTGTTTGCTTATACCATTTCTTCCTCAACAAAGAGAAAGAATAGAGGCCCTCAGGAAGGCCGTAGAACAGAAGACCAGAGGACTGTGAGCAAGTCACTGTTGGAAGAGACCCTAAGGGGGTCTAGAGGTTGTGGCCCAGAGTCTAATGGCAACCCCGGCCTTATACAAAGACCCTTTCATTTCATGGATGAAGGAACAGACCAGGAGAGCAGAAATGGCTTGCTTGAGCCTGGCAAACGAGTGATTAGATCTGAAAAGAGATTTTCAATTAAAATTCATGGAGTCTCAGGGTTGAAAGGGAATTTTACAGTTACATAGTCCATCCTTAAAAGCAAGGATGGTGAGACTACGTCTCACATGCTTTGGACATGCTATCAGGAGGGATCAGTCACTGGAGAAGGATATCATGCTTGGTAAAGTAGAGGGTCAGCGAAAAAGAGGAAGACTCTCAGCGAGATGGATTGACACAGTGGCTGCAACAGTGGACACAAACATAACAACAGTTGTGAGGATGATGCAGGACCGGGCAGTGCCATTCTGTTGTACATAGGGCTGCTATGAGTTAGAATCGACTTAACGGCACCTAAAAACAACAGCCCAACCTCAGGCAGTTGCTTGAACTCTGGTCTCTATGTCCTTGTGGAATGGTCATGTGGCCACTACTGGCCTCTTTGGGTAATGGGAGATCACTACCTTCCTAGCAAGTGGGGCCTTATTTGATGATTTCTAGAGATGTAGGATATTTTGGCCAGGAGGGTGTTTTGAACTCTGGTTGGAATATAATTATTTCAATTAGATTTATACAAACATTGATTAATTTTCATTGAGAAGGTATTTCCTAGAGCACATTCCATCTAGCCTTGATCAGTTAATTGCAGGGCACCTTGGAACCTTTAATATGTTAAGGCATATTGTCGATTTCCACAAGGTATATAAGGAAGACCCTCAACGAGATGGACTGACACAGTGACTGCAGCAACGAGCTGAAACAGCAATGATTTTGAGGGTGGCACAGGACTGGGCAGTGTTTCATTCTGTTATACATAGGGTCACTGTGAGTCAGAACCGACTTGAGGGCACCTAACAACAACAACAACAGTATAAGGGACGCAACCTCTCCTAAACATAACCCCCTTATTTTGGGCAGAATGTCTTGTAACTCTAAATGTTTCATAGAACAAATTTAGGAAAATGATGATTTGAGCTATAGAATAAAATTTAAAATTCTAAAAAAGTGCATGTAAGTTTAATTTTTTGTGAGTCAAATAATATTTTAAGTATAATAGAGAAATTTACTGTACAGAGAATCAGTCAATACACTCTAAATGAAAACAGTATTTATATAATTCAGATTTTTTATTGGAATGTATAAATATATGTATGTACCTTATAAATCATTCTGGAAGGATTTACATGATTATATCTTAATGCTTATATTGTGTGGTGAAATTTGGGGGGGACTGTCACTTTTTAATTTTGCTTGTTGGTAATTTCTATATTGAACATGACTAACTTTTTAAGCAGCAGGAGCAACACCAAAAACACTCTGAACAACCAGTGATGAATCCTTTAGGGAAGTGAAGACCGTTTTTGTAGAGAGAATAAGCACCATCGCTTCTTTTATCTTTTTTGTAAACAAGGGGGATTCTCTCACTCTTGTTCTCTGTCAGAAATATATAGCTAAAATATAATTTTCCTCATGTCATTTCTCTGATCAAAATCTATCATGATACCACACTGCCTACATGTCAGATCTAACCTCCTCTGCCTGATTGTCAAAAAAAAAAAAAAATGTGAAATCTGATCCCATTTTATTTCTCAGATTTATCTAATTCTGGTCCTTTCTGATAATACTCTACTCTAGCTAGCCTCATTTCTTGTCTCTATTCCTCTTGTTCCCAAACTTTTTTCAATTTCAGTGACTTTGCCCTTTTTTTCCCCAGATTGGAATATCTTTTTTATCTTTCCAAATTCAAGGCCATTTGTTCTGTGAGAGCTACATTGATTTTTCCTTTTTCTGACTGCCTGTGGTAGTTCTAGTCTATACTATTTCATTTAGAATTTTCTGATTCAATGTGTTTCCTTAGGCTTGGCCCTTGAAGCTGAGTGTCATTGGCAAGCTTAGGTAACTGGCCGGAGGGTTTGAATATCTGAAGGACATGATGAAAGGGAAGAAATATCCCTTTACCACCGGGAATGAAGCAGTGAGTTGGAATCCAGAGAAACAGACCAAGTAGACTTTAGCTGGAGGTGCTGAGCAAATGAGAAGCCAGAGAGATGCTAGAGCAAGCAGATGTGTAGTAAGGTGTGAATAAGGACAGGGAAGGTGGTAGCTGGCCTGTTCCTCTCATGCTGGACTTCTTGTGGTTTACTGTACTTTGCTACTCCCTTTAGACATACCGTAACAATGAGAGCAAAGTAGGGAGTTCTCTGCAGCAGCATCACTAGGGTTGGTGTCACCCAGTATGGTAACTCATGGTATCATCCCCACCCCACCATGGACCTCCTCCCATACCAGCCATACAGCATCAGTTTTAATCATAGAATAATATGTGATAAATATAGTTGTAAATTGCTTATAAATGTAATATTTCTTAGATTATATGAATGCTAACAACAAAATTGTTCTATAAAATCTTTCTACATTGAATTACAATATTATTAGTTACATTATTAGTAACTGAGTAGAAGCCTTTTTTTATTTTTCCCCTTCTTTAGTTACTACTTCATTCTCAAAAAAGTTACTGATACAGACTCACAAATACTAATACCACAGTATTATAGCTAAAACATCAGAAAATTTGACAAAATCAGTGACTATAAAAACACTAGCAGGGACAGAAACAACAGCACGTGCTCATAGCCTGTGCAGAGGAAACCACGTAATTTGAAGCGGCGTTGTAATTGGGTAATAATGACAACTCCAACCGGAATGCATTAGAAGGTTCAAAAAGTAAATTAACACAGAGTTTCAGCCTTGTGGGTATATTGATACATGTAAGCTGGGCTTAGGAAAATGTTTTTGTTTTTATAACTAACTATAGACAGAGATATTTTTAAAAAAAAATAAATTCCTGACAGACCCACAAGACTATGGCCCTAAGACATGCCTTGGACTTAGAACTGAAGCCATTCTCGGACACCACCTTCCAGCAAAACAATAGACAAGCCCACGAAATAAACAATAACACTCGAAAGGAACGTGTTCCTTAGAACAATTAACTACACAAGATCAAAAGGGCAATATTTGCCCAAAAGCAAAGATAAGAAGGCAGGAAGGGGTAGTGAACCAGGACAAAAGGAAACAGGGAATCCAGGGCAGAAATGGGGAGAGTGCTGACACATTGTGGGGAATGAAACCAAGGTCATGAAACACTTTATGTACAAACTGTTGAGTGGGAATTTAATTTGCTCTGTATGTAAACTTTCACCTAATGCACAATTAAAAAAAAAATTCTGTTGAAACACTGCGCAAAGATTTTATGGACAGTCAGTTTGGTGTTACCCCCACTGTCAGCGTCACCCACTGCGGTCTGCGCCCCCTTAGTGACGCCACTGGTTCTCCGTGGAATTCTGTAGGACTCTAGACTCTCTGTGCAACCACGTGGGCAGTGTCATCAGACCAGGTTGATTCAGACACTGTTTATAGCCAAGTGGAAGAAATTCAACCTGGAAGTTGTTGTCCTTAGTGCTGTGAGTTGGCTCTGACTCATAGCAACCTTATGTACAACAGACCTAAACATTACCTGGTCCTGCGCCATCCTCACAATCGTTGCTGTGTTTCAGCCCAGTGTTGTAGCTACTGTGTCAATCCATCTCATTGATGGGCTCCCTCTTTTTTGCTGTAGCTTAAGCAAAAATGCAAATTTACTTGTTCATAGAATCTAGTAAACAATCAAATTACCAAACTGTAGGAAGGACAGGAGTACAGCTTGGCCTCAGGAACAGCCAAGGTCCCTAGACTTGAATGCTGCCAAGACTCTTTTTACCTCCCTAATCTCTATTTCTCTCTGCAGTTTCATCATCTCTAAGGACAAACAGCCTTGCTTCACATGGTTGAAAATGGGGTTACTAGAAGATACTGAAGCTTACATCTTTCAATTTCCACCACCAAAGAGAGATTTTGTCTCTTATTCCAGTTGGGAGAATCCCAAGGAAGGGCTCTGATTGGCCCACCTTGGGTCAAGTGCCCACCTCGGACTAATCACACACAGTAGGGGAAGACAAGGCCATGGAAGAACAGGCCACATGGATGGGGGTGGAGTGAGTAGTTCCCAGAACGTGGGGACTCAAGGCATACAAACTCACGGATGTCCAATATAATAGCATAGCAGCAACTGTGTCCATGGTGAAGCTCTGTACAGGCGTGTTGATCATGTTGGAAATCAGAAAGGAAAAACTATGGCTTAGCACACCACCCTTCCTATTGTCAGAGGGAAATCAACAAGTCTTTATTGAGTGTTGCTCCCTGGGGACTTGATAATTGTTGGCATAGCCTGCAACTCTATACATTGTTATTTTTTTCTTGCCATGTTAACCTCAGGACCTCCAGCTCCATTCAGACACCCAAAAATGCTGACATTTCTTTGTCCTGCAGAGAACCACTGATGACTTACACTGTTATCTTTGCCTTAGTGACTGTTGAATCACACTTCATTTCCCAGAGGGAGAATGGTGAAGTCATCGACACCATCAGGTCACCGGCAGCCTTAAGCTCTGGGTGGAATGTTTCTGGGCAGAAATGTAAGTAATAGAAGACCCTGACACTATTTCTTTTAGAAGAAGGCCCTTAGCTCATCTTGGGAAGGTCAGCTGGAGGAGGGCAGGGAGGGAGTACTTTCCAACTCATAGTAACCCTATAGGACAGAGTAGTGCTGCCCTATAGGGTTTCCAAGGCTGTAAACTTTACAGAAGCAGACTGTCACATCTACTTCCCACAGAGTGGATGGTGGGATCAAACTGCTGACTGACTTTTTGTTTAGCAGCCAAGTGCTTGACCATTGTACCACCAGGGCTCCTTTCCCCAGCACTAGGGGTCACCAGTGTTAGTAATTTCTGGTTCATAAAGCTGGTAGTGTCGGCTGCTGGGAAATAAGATGAGGGATAAAGCTGTGAGGTAGGGAAGGCAGTGTGGTATGAAGACCCAAACATGCCTAGGTCCCCTTGTTATGTCTGCACTTGCTCCAATTTTAATTTCTGGTGGTTGATCCAGGTTTCCCAGCTGCCTACCCCTGCAGTTCTAACAGCTGCTTGACCGCTAGACCCACCACTCTCTTCCAGATTTATGCCTTTGCTTCTCTGTATGGCACATGGATGTTTGTTGGGCTCTTTAGTAGTCCTTTGACCTGTCCCCAGCACTCTCTCTTTTTGTGACCCATTCCCAAGAGTGGTCCTCCAGGTGATGCTAGGCAGCACATCACATGCTTTCCTGGCATCTGGCTCCAAGCTTACTGGTTCAGCTCCCTGTGGAGCGGAGCTTCAGTGCTATATAGATCTTAATGCAGACTGGATTTGCATTGCCTGTTTACTCGTGACTACTTCCCCTGCGGACTGTATCTGACTCATCTCTGCATCTGCAGTCATGTTTGTCAAGGGGACTGTGGCCTGGGCCCTGCTTTCCCCTGCTTGTCCTTTGGGTTCAGATGTAATATATTACTGCCTTCCTTCCAGTTTCCCTTTTCTATCTCCTTTCCTTCCTGCGTCCACCAGTCTATGAGAGAGAGCATAGTGTAGTGGTAAAGAACATGGACCCTAAAACCAGACAATTGGTTTTAAATACTGGCTTTACTCCTCACTATCTGTACTACTGTGGGCATGTTGCTTTATCTCTCTGTGCCTCAGTGTCATAATCTGACGAATGGGAATAATAATAATCTCATAGGGTTGTTGTGAAGGTTAACTGTGTTAATATGTGTAATGTGCTTGGGACAGCACCTGGTTCATGGCAGGCATTCTAGAAGCACTAGTTGCTTTCAATGCTCTCTACCCTTACTACCCACTCCAGCAAGGGTCATCTGACTTTATTCCCTCCTGGGAACATGACTACTTCCCTGCTCACCCCTGCAGCCCTAAGAACCACACACCTCCTGGGGGAAACTTGAAAGAAGTCCTAGTTCACACAATCCCTGCCCCAGGATTAGGTTCTTACCTGTATTTTGGTGGACAGTGTCATTATCTTGCTTTCCCAGACTTCCAGGGTTTCAACCTTTGCTTGCTTTGATCACCATACCTTGACTGCTCATCTGACTCCCTGGCTCCCTGCTTCTTGCAGAGCACAGATGGCCATACACTTCCTGATCCACCCGGGCTTCCTGGCTTTTAGATAGCTGATGTGCTTCTGAGCACAGATAAGCATAGACACTGTACCTCCCGTAAGGCCTTCTGGTTTCCAGGCTATGACCTGCTTTGGCCACTCTTTTCTAGCTCTCACAGCACACCTCTTTTGACTGCCAGGAGGTTAACTCCTGACAAACTGATTGGGAACTTAGTTCCCAGCTCAGCTCTTCTTTCCCTGTCCTGGCTCATATCTAATTACTACTGTGTATCTGCTGGTGCAGTGGTTAATAGCTCGGCTGCTAACCAAAAGATTGGCAGCTCACCTGACAGGAAACACAACAGAGAATTGCTGACAGAGCAGGTGAGCACTGGGATACAGACCTCATATTCTCATAAAAAGACCAGACTTAATGATCTGAGACTAGAAGGACCCCGGAGGTCATGGTATCCAGACCTTCTGTTAGCTCAAGACTGGAACCATTCCCAAAGCCAACTCTTCAGACAGGGGTTGAACTGGCCTATAAGATAGAAAATGATACTGGTGAGAAGTGAGCTTCTCGGCTCAAGTAGACATATGAGAACATGTGGGCAGCTCCTATCTGGAAGAGGATGAGAAGGAAGAGGGGGGCAGGAGCTGGCTGAACGGACATGGGGAATACAGGGCAGAGAGGGAGTGTGCTGTCTCATTGTGGGGAGAGCAACTAGGAGTACATAGCAAGGTGTATATAAATTTTTGACTTTATTTGCAAACTTTCACTTAAAGCACAATAAAAAAAAAAAAAAAAAAAGATTGGCAATTCAAATCCACCAGCAGTTCCTTGGAAACCCTATGGGGCAATTCTACCGTATCCTGTAGGGTTGCTACGAGTCAGAATCGACTCGACAGCAACTGTTTTTGTTTTTTTTATCTGTTAGACTGAGTCCCTGGGTGGCACAAATGGTTAAGCTCTGAGCTGCTAATTGAAAGGTTGACAGTTTAAATTCACCTGGAGGTACCTTAGAAGAAAGGCCTAGCAATTTGCTTCTGAAAGATCACAGCCACTGAAAACCATATGGAGCACAGTTCTGCTCTGAAACACATGGAGTTGCCATGAGTCAGAATTGACTCATCGCAGCTCATTTCTTTTTTTTTTTGGTTATCTGCTAAACTTGTACATGATGTTCACCTTCATTTATTCATATAAAAATAATTACTGAATACTTTGTGCTAACATCTAAGTACTGGGGATTCATCTGGGAACAAAGCAAACAAGATTTTCCTGCCCTTGGGAAATTTATGCTAAAGTGTGAGGAAACACACACGAAACAATAGGCTCAATAAATTCTGTAAATAAGTAAATAATAAAGGAAAGTGAAAGTGAGCAGGGAAAGAGGGGTGGACAGTGCCTATCAGAGGCAGGTGGTTAGAGTGGCCTCATTGAAGAAGTGACATTTGAGCAAAGCCTTACAAAAATGTCATGTGTCCGGTACTCTGATTCACATCTATACCTATTCACAAGAGTCCCTGGATGGTTAAAAGGTTAATGTACTTGGCTATTAACTGAAAGGTTGGTGGTTTGCGTCCACCTAGAAGTGTCTCAGAAGATAGGCCTGGCAATCTACTTACAATAAATCACCTATTGAAAACCCTAGGGAACACAGTTCTACTCTACACACATGGGATTTCCATGAGTCAGAATTGACTAGGCGGTGAACAAAAACAAAAACAACCCACCTATACAAAACACCTTTACAACGTCTACACTTTCAGCTTGAAAACTCCCAAGACTTCCTGTTTGTCCCATATGGACTACTTCTGGTAAGAGAGAGGCAGGAAGTGCTGTGGTTATATGCTTGGGCTTTGATGTAGAGAAAGTGAGTTTGGATGCTGGCTCTGTGGCCAGTTCTAATCTGTCCTTTAGGGTTGCTGTGAGTTGGAATCCACATGGTGGCAGCAGTTTTGGGTTTATAGAGGCATGAAACTTACCTAGTTGGCTAGACAGCTTGCTAGACAATGAGTTTCTTGAGGGCAGTGACTGGGTTTGTCATTTTTACCACTATAGCCCCCATACCTAGTATACTAGTGTCGGTGCATGGTAGATACTCTATTAATACTTGTTAAGTTAATGAGTTCAAGTCAGTCTTATTATTGCTTATTAGCTCTGTTGTTCTGGGCAAATTGCCTAACCTTTCTGAGCCCTCAATTCGTCATGTGTAAAATAGTGACGTTAATAACGATAATACCAATATTAACATCCTAATGTTGCTGTGTGCATTAAATTGTAATAATTTACAATGCATGCAGAGCACTTGGCACAGCTTTTAGCACATAGCAAGTGCTTACTCATGAATGTAATTAGGAGTGGTCACTGTAGTTGTTAGAGTTTGCATACAGAATTAAGCATTCTTCAACTTAAAAGACACTGTTGTGGAAACATTCCTTGCTTCTTCAGTAAGTTGGTCCCATCAAGTAAGTTCACACAGTGCCTGGCGTAACCTCTGAGGGAAGGTGAGGTGTGTATGGGGGGTAGACGGTAGGTAGGGTGGGGACTGGAGGCCTAAGGGCAGATGAGAGAGCCTGGCTGTCAGTGCTGAGAGGATCCCTGGAGCATCATAACCAGGGCAGAGCAGTTGTATAAATAAGTGGGCACACAGCCAGAGTTGGGAAGTGTAGTTGCAGCGTCCAGATAAGAACACAGAGCAAGGGAATGAATGGAACAGTAGCTGAGATTAAAGAAAGCAGGTGTTGTTAGCGGATAGGATTCATGGTGGGATCCAGCGACCAGGCCTGGACACTGTGTCCCATGCCAGGGCCTTTCTCCATCTTAAAGTGTCTGTGTTTCCCCACCGATTCAAAAGCCGGTATCTGGCATTTCTCAGCTGAGGCCCTTCTATCTATGGCAGCTGAGCAAAGTCCTCATTCTCTTTCCAGACCCATGCTGAGCTGTCTTCCTGAACTCCTTGGCCTCCCCAGGAATGAATGAACTTAGCCCTGAACCTGCCGCTTGTAGCACAGTCTCAGGCAGAGAAGCCCAGATTCCCTGGTTTTCAGAGCAGTCCCCAGTGTCTACTGAACTGACTTTGACTGTCTCCCATCTGGTCTCCTGGGCTTTTGTCTCATAAAGTAGGAAGTCTGGATGAGGAACCCCTGCTGTCTCAATGGGTATGGCAAAGGTTATCGCTCTCTTAGTCATTAGAAATATAACTATCACTGATAACCTTTAGTTGTTCACAGTCAGTCTAACAGCCTTCGAGTGCTGTTAAAAGCACTCAGAAGGCAGCATCCTAACCAAACAGGCTCAGGCGGAGGAAGTCTCCTTTTCCTACCAGGCTCCAGGCTAAAAGCAGATGTTTTATGGAAGTCAGTTGCCATCCAGATAGTCGGCAACATTTGTTGAGGACCATCACATGTCTACCCCAGTGATGAGGTAGGCAGCAATTTCAAGGCAGAAAAGATAATAATCCTCATCAGAATCTCTGATTATTTCCTGAGATTTGATTCCTAGAAGTGGCATTCCTTTTCTAAGCAGTAAGAACACTTTTAAGCTCTTGATACATATTACCACATTGCTTTCCAAAAAGGCTGTACCCATTCACATGCCCACCAATTGTATTTGATAGTGCCCATTTACTGTTGAGTATTATTACATTTTTATATATATGTGTGTATGTGTATATATATATATATATTAGGCAAAATGACAATTATGGATTCGATTGTATCCCCCAAAAATGTGTGTCAGCTTGGGCTATGCCATGATTCCCAGTATTGTGTGGTTGTCCACCATTTTGTCATCTGATGTGATCATCCTATGTGTTGCAAATCCTGCCTCTATGATGTTAAACAGGTATGATTAGAGGCAGTTATGTTAATGAGGCAGGACTCAATCTATAAGATTTTGAGTCAATCTGTTTTGAGATATAAAGGAGAGAAGTGAGTAGAGAGAGAGCAGGACTTCATTACTACCAAGCAAGAAGAGCCAGGAGTGATCATCCTTTGAACCCAGGGTCCCTGCGCTGAGAAGTTGCTAGATGAGGAGAGGATTGAGGACAAGTTCCTTGGCCTCTGTAAACCTCATTTTTTTCTTCACTTGTAAAACAGGGATAAGATAATGCATGTGCTTTGCTGAGAAACATACCTGAGAAACCCGTTGTTGTTGTTAGATGCCATCGAGTTGACTCTGACTCATGGTGACCTTATGTATAACAGAACAAAATGTTGCCTGATCCTGTGCCATCTTCATGATCATTTTTATGTTTAAGTCTACTATTGTGGCTATTGTGTTAATTCATCTCTTTGAGGGCTTCCTTTTTTCCACTGGCTCCCTATCTTACCAAACAGGCTGTCCTTTTCTAGTGACTGGTCTTTCCTGATAACATATCTAAAGTAAGCCAGCTGAAGTCTTGACATTCTCCCTTCTAAAGAGAATTTTGGTTGTACTTCTTCTAACACTGATTTGTTCATTCTTCAGGCAGTACACGGTATATTCCATACTCTTCACCAACACTACAGTTTAATGCATCAATTCTTCTTCTGTCTTCCTTTTTCATTACCCAACTTTCACATGTTTATGAGGTGATTGATAAGACCATGGCTTGGGTCAGGTGCACCTTAGTCATCAAAGGGACATCTTTGCTTTTTAAAACTTTAAAGAGATCTTTTGCAGATTTGCTTAACACAATATGTCATTTGATTTCTTGACTGCTGCTTCCATGGCCTGGCAGATAGTAACTTATTAATAGTAGTAGTTATTATAATTAGTATTGAATGTCAGTGATAGAAGGAATATTTAGAGGTAACTTAATTCAGGTTTCACGTGGATAATTTACTCCAAGTTCAGAAGAGAAAAGTGAGCCCAGAAACACTGAATAACTTACCCAAGACCACATAGCTCATTAGTAGTTGAGTCAGGACTAGAGCCCAGGTTTCCCAACATCTAATCTGATGCCTTTCCCGTCGCACCTCAATCCTTTGGTTTAGGAGGCTCTTGAACAGAAAGGAAGAAATGATCAACTATTAAGTGCCTACTTTATTGGTGCCTTACATCCATCATGTTATTTTACCCTCATAATAATTCTCATAATAATGGAGATAATAAGCTATTATCTTCACTTTATAGATGAAGACACTAAAAGTTTTAATTTCGTTCGAAGGCCTCATGGGCCACAGAATGGAGGCTCCAACCCAGGCCTGTCTGACTCCAAAGCCAGTCCATACTCCTCCATCATCTCATGTTCTTCCCAGGTCAGTCTGGGGAGCCTGAGAACCACAGGGAAGAAGCGTTTCTGCAGGGCCTGGCACCACCATGGCTGCATTTCTTCCCGTCCTCAGAAGAAATTGCTGGTCTGCATGGAAGAGCCTTTTATTCTTCCTTCCACACAATCCTTTTAACTGAGACCAAGTGGCCAAAGCTTAACTGTAATTCTGCAAAACTGGCGGCAGGAAGCCTGGCTGCTCACCCCAAACGTGATGCGCACAGAGAGTGGGGCCGACATTGTTTAGTTCCCTGCTCAGCAGCGCCCAGCCAAGCTTCCCCATCTAAACTGACCCTTTAATGTTTTCCTGGCATTTGCTCAGACAGGGTTTTATTTTCTAGTAATAAAAGCTCCTACCTACATTAAAAAAAACAAAACTTTTTTTTTTTTTTTTTTTTTACATTAGGGGGAAAAAATCTGCCATTTTTTCTAGCTTTTGTAAATGCTTTGCCACCTGTCCTTCTTCCTCCCTTTTTTTCATGCCTGGGGCAGAGCCAGGTTGTTTTGTACCTGCCGTCAAGTTTTGGGGAGCTCTGCGTGGGCAGAAAAATGCACTTACATTGACCGTGTCTCTTTGTTCATTACCGGCAGCCTCCTGGCTCATTGACTGAGAAGTTTAATCCTCTAAGCTTGACTTCTGGGTATGCAGGTGGCAGAGAAAGACAGTCCCTGGGAAGCAGGAACGAAGTAAGTCTCAGAGGGCCTGTCTTAGTCATCTAGTACTGCTATAACAGAAATGCCACAAGTGGATGGCTTTAACAAAGAGAAATTTATTTTCTCACAGTTTAGGAGTCTAGAAGTCTGAATTCAGGGTGCTGGCTCTAAGGGAAGGCTCTTTCTTTGTTTGCTCTGGGGGAAGATTTTTGACTTATCTTTGTATCAATTCCTAGGTTCCTTTGAGGTCATGTGGCGTTTATCTTCCCCTCACTTTTTGCTTGCTTGCTTAATCTGTTCTTTCATATCTCAAAAGAGATTAAGGCATACCCTACACTAATACTGCCTTGTTAACATAACAAAGAAAACCCATTCCCAATCGGATTATAACCACAGGTATAGGGGTTAGGATTTACAACACGTATTTTAGGGGGACACAATTCAATTCATAACAGCTTCTGACCTAAGCAGCCTGTGATGGCTCACGCCTGGCCTGGTTACCACAATCTTCAGAATTTTCAGTGCTCCCCCCGCCCCGCCCCCAGTGCCTGCAGAATCAGGTACACACTTCTTTTTTTTTGACTTTCAAAATATAAACTTTTTTTTTTTTTTAATTTTTATTAAGCTTCAAGTGAACATTTACCATTCCAATCAGTCTGTCACATGTAGGTTTACATACATCTTACTCCCTTCTCCCACTTGCTCTCCCCCTATTGAGTCAGCCCTTACAGTCTCTCGTTTCGTGCCAATTTTACCATCTTCCCTCTCTCTCTATCTTCCCATCCCCCCTCCAGTCAAGAGTTGCGAACACACTCTCCCGTGTCCACCTGATTTAATTAGCTCACTCTTCATCAGTATCTCTCTCCCCCCCACTGACCAGTCCTTTTCATGCCTGATGATTTGTCTTCGGGGATGGTTCCTGTCCTGTGCCATCAGAAGTTCTGAGGTACACACTTTTTAAGATGATATTCAGACCCACCCACCTCCTCAGCCTCTCTCTTTTTTCCTTTTTTTGGTGAAAAAAATATAAATACATAAAGAATAAAATGAAACTTAATGGAATCTTTACTACCTTCACCAGTGTTAACATATTGACATGTTTTTCAGGCTTATGCATAAATACATATTTAAAAAAATTTTTTTGAGGTCTTTTCAGTTCCAATCTACCTTTTTCTAGCCTTTTGACAACTCCCACAGTGCACTAAACACCGTAAACACAGAATTTGCCTTTTCTAACTATATCGTATGCTTTCTCATTTCTAAGATCTGTTTACCTACTATTCCCAAGAAAGGTGATCCAACCTAATGCAGCAATTATCTAACAATATTGTTAATATCCCACACAAGTACAATTTTGCTGAAGATTGTTCAAAAGCAGCTGCAGCTGTATATAAATAGGGAACTGCCAGAAATTCAAGCCAGACTCAGAAGAGGACGTGGAACCAGGGATATTACTGCTGATGCCAGATGGATCCTGGCTGAAAACAGAGAATACCAGAAAGATGTTTACCTGCATTTTATTGACTATGCAAAGGCATTTGACTGTGTGAATCATAACAAATTATGGATAACATTGCTAAGAATGGGAATTCCAGAACACTTAATTATGCTCATGAGGAACCTGTATATGGATCAAGAGGCAGTCATTTGAACAGAACAAGGGGATACTGATTGGTTTAAGTCAGGAAAGGTATGCAGCAGGGTTGTATCCTTTCACCATATTTATTCAGTCTGTATGCTGAGCAAATAAGCAGAGAAACTGGACTGTATGAAGAAGAACCGGGCATCAGGATTGGAGGAAGACTCATTAACAACCTGCATTATGCAGGTAACACAACCTTGCTTGCTGAAAGTGAAGGGGACGTGAAGCACTTACTGATAAAGATCATAGACCACAGCCCTCCGTATGGATTACACCTCAACATAAAACAAAAATCCTCACAATTGGACCAATGAGCAACATCATGACAAACAGAGAAAAGATTGAAGTTGTCAAGGATTTCATTTTACTTGGATCCACAATCAACACTCATGGAAGCAGCTGTCAAGAAATCAAAAAACGCATTGTGTTGGGCAAATCTGCTGCAAAAGACCTCTTCAAAGTGTTGAAAAGCAAAGATATCACCTTGAAGACTAAGGTGCGCCTTATCCGAGATGTTCTCAATCACCCCATATGCATGCGAAAGCTGGACAATGAATAAGGAAGATCGAAGAAGAATTGATGCCTTTGAACTGTGTTGGCAAAGAATATTGAATATTCCATGGACTTCTAAAAGAACAAACAAATCTGTCTTGGAAGAAGTACAACCAGAATGCTCCTTAGAAACAAGGATGGTGAGATTACATCTCACATACTTTGGACATATTATGAGGAAGGATCAGTTCCTGGAGAAGGACCTCATGCTTGGTAAAATAGAGGGTCAGTGAAAAAGAGGAAGACCCTCAACGAGATGAACTGACACAATGGCTGCAACAGTGGGCTCAAGCATAATGATAATTTTGAGGATGGCATAGGACTAGGGTGTTTATAAAGGACTAGGTAATGTTTTGTTCTGTTGTACATAGGGTCACTGTCATGGATTGAATTGTGTCCCCCCCAAATATCTGTCAAGCTGGCTAGGCCATGATTCCTAGTATTGTGGGATTGTCCACCATTTTGTCATCTGATGTGATTTTCCTATGTGTTGTAAATCCTATTACTATGATGTTAATGAGATGAGATTATCAGCAGTTATGTTGATGAGACAGGACTCAATCTACAAAATTAGATTGTGTCTTAAGCCAATTTCTTTTGAGACATAAAAGAGAAAAATGAACAGAGGGACATGGGGACCTCATACCACCAAGAAAGCAGTGCTGAGAGCAGAACAAGTCCTTTGACCTGGGGTTCCTGTGTGGAGAAGCAACTAGTCCAGGGGAAGATTTATGATAAGGACCTTCCTTCAGAGCAGACAGAGAGAGAAAGCCTTGCCCTGGAGCTGATGCCCTGAGTTTGGACTTCTAGCCTACTGGACTGTGAGAGAATAAGCTTTTGTTTGTTGAAGCCAACCACTTGTGGTATTTCTGTTGTAGCAGCAGTGGATAACTAAGACAGTCACTATGAGTTGGAACTGACTCGATGGCACCTAACAACAACAGTAGTACACTAAATACTCTCAACACAGAATTTGCCTTTTCTAACTATATCATGTACTTTCCCATTTCTAAGACCTGTTTCTATTGTTCTCTACCTGAAATTTCCTGCCTGGTTAACTCCTACTTGGAGTCCCCGGGTGATGCAGATGGTTTAAGTGCTTGGCTACTTATCGAAAGGTTGGAGGTTTAAGTCCACCCAGAGGCTCCTCAGAAAAAAGGCCCGGTAATCTACTTTCAGAAAACCAATCATTGGAAACCCTATGGAGCATGGTTCTACTTTGACACGCATGGGGTTGAATAAAAGTCAACTCAAGGGCAAGTGCTTTTTCTGGAAACTCCTACTATACTATAGGTAGTCCCCAACTTATGATGTATTTGAATTATGACGAGCTGCACTTATGACCATCTATTTCTTTTTTTGTGTGCATTGTCTTAGTTATCTAGTGCTGCTATAACAGAAATACCACAACTGGATGACTTCAACAAAGAGAAATTTATTCTCTAACAGTTTACAAAAAAAAAACCCAGTGCCCTCTAGAAGTCGAAATTCATGTTGCCAGCCCCAGGGGAAGGCATTCTCTCTCTGTCTGTTCTGGGAGAAGGTCCTTGTCATCCATTTTCCCCTAGTCTGGGAGCTTCTCAGTGCAGGGACCCTGGGTCCAAAAGACACACTCTGCTCCAAGCACTCCTTTCTTGGTGGTATGAGGTCCCTCTCCTCTCGATTCTTTCACGTCTCAAAAGAGATTAACTCAAGATACAACCTAATCCTGCAGATTGAGTCCTGCCTCCTTAACATAACTGCCTCTAATCCTGCCTCATTAAAGTCATGTTGTTGTTGTTGTTGTTAGGTGCCATGGAGTTGGTTTCGACTCATAGCAACCTTATATGCTACAGAATGAAACACTCCCGGGTCCTGTGCCATGCTTACAATCGTTATGCTTGAGTCTGTTGTTGGAGCCACGGTATCAGTCCACCTTGTTGAGGGTCTTCCTCTTTTTCACTGACTCTCTACCAAGGATGATGTCCTTCTCCAGGGACCGATCCCTCCTGATAACATGTCCAAAGTATGTAAGACGTAGTCGTGCCATCCTTGCTCCTAAGGAGCATTTTGGTTGTACTTCTTCCAAGACAGATTTATTTGTTCTTTTGGCAGTCCACAGTATTTTCAATATTCTTCGCTAACACCACAATTGAAAGGTGTCAGTTCTTCTTCGATCTTCCTTATTCATTGTCCAGCTTTCACATGCATATGACGCATTTGAAAATACCATACCTTAGGTCAGGTGCACTTTAGTCTACAAGGTGATGTCTTTGCTTTTCAACACTTTAAAGATGTCTTTTGCAGCAGATTTGCCTGATGCAATGCGTCTTTTGATTTCTTGACTCTTGCTTCCATGGGTGTTGATTGTGGATCTAAGTAAAATGAAATCCTTGACAACTTCAATCTTTTCTCTGTTTATCATGATGTTTCTTGTTTGTCCAGTTGTGAGGATTTTTGTTTTATGTTGAGGTGCAATCCATACTGAAGGCTATGGTTTTTGATCTTCATTAGTAAGTGCTTCAAGTCCTCTTCACTTTCAGCAAGCAAGGTTGTGTCATCTGCATAACGCGGGTTGTTAATGAGTCTTCCTCCAATCCTGATGCCCGGTTCTTCTTCATATAGTCCAGCTTCTGACTATTTGCTCAGCATACAGACTGAATAAATATGGTGAAAGGATAGAACCCTGATGCACACTTTTCCTGACTTTAAACCATGCAGTATCCCCTTGTTCTGTTCAAATGACTGCCTCTTGATCCATACACAGGTTCCTTATGAGCACAACTAAGTGTTCTGGAATTCCCGTTTTTTGCAATGTTATCCATAATTTGTTATGATTCACCCAGTCAAATGCCTTTGCATAGTCCATAAAATGCAGGTAAATCTCTTTCTGGTATTCTCTGCTTTCAGCCAGGATCCATCTGGCATCAGCAATGATATCGCTGATTCCACGTCCTCTTCTGAATCTGGCTTGAATTTCTGGTGGTTCCCTATTGATATACAGCTGTAGCCGCTTTTGAATGATCTTCAGCAAAATTTTACTTGCATGTGATATTAATGATATTGTTCAATAATTTCCACATTCTGTTGGATCACCTTTCTTGGGAATAGGCATAAATATGGATCTCTTTCAGTCGGTTGGCCAGTGCCATGGATTGAATTATGTCCCTCAAAAAATGTGTGTATTAACTTGGTTAGGCCATGATTCCCAGTATTCTGTGGTTGTCCTCCATTTTGTGATTGTAATTTTATGTTAGGAGGATTAGGGTGGGATTGTAACACCACCCTTACTCAGGACACCTCTCTGATTCAATGTAAAGGGAGTTTCCCTAGAGTGTGGCCTGCACCACCTTTTATCTCTGAAAAGATAAGAAGGAAAGGGAAGCAAGCACAGAGTTGGGGACCTCATACCACCAAGAAAGCAGCACCAGAAGCAGTGTACGTCCTTTGGACCTGGGGTCCCTGCACCCAAGAAGCTCCTCGACCAGGGGAAGATTGTTCACAAGGAATCTTCCTCCAGAGCCAACAGAGAGAGAAAGCCTTCCCCTGGAGCTGACACCCTGAATTTGGACTTGTAACCTACTAGACTGTGAGAGAATAAATTTCTCTTTGTTAAAGCCATCCACTTGTGGTATTTCTGTTAAATCAGCACTAGATGACTAAAGCAGCCAAATTTCTTGGCATAGACGATCGAGGGCTTCCGGTGCTGCATCTGTTTGTTGAAACATCTCAATTGGTATTCAGTCAATTCCTGGAGTCTTGTTTTTTGCTAATGCCTTCAGGACAGCTTGGACTTCTTCCTTCAGTACCATCAGTTCCTGATCATGTGTTACCCCTTGAAATGGCTGAATGTCAACCAATTCTTTTTGGTACAATGACTCTGCGTATTCCTTCCTCCTTCTTTTGATGCTTCCTGTTTCATTTAATACTTCCCCCATGGAATCCTTCAGTATTGCAACTCAAGGCTTGAATTTTTTCTTCAGTTCTTTCAGCTCGAGAAAGGCCCCTGGCCTTGTTCTTGAGCTTTTTCATCGTCTTCTTCCACAGATGTAGTTGATTTAATTCCTATGTATTCCATCTGGTGAGACCCATGTGTATAGTCACCGTTTATGTTGGTGAAAAAAGGTATTTGCAATGAAGAAGTCGTTGGTCTTGCTAAATTCTGTCATGCAATCTCCAGCATCGTTTCTATCATCAAGACCATATTTTCCAACTACTGATCCTTCTTTGTTTCTAACTTTCACATTCCAATCACCAGTAATTATCAATGCATTTTGATTATGTGTTCGATCAATTTCAGACTGCAGAAGCTGGTAAAAATTTTCAATTTCATCATCTGTGGCCTTAGTGGTTGGTATGTAAATTTGAATAATAGTTGTACTAACTGGTCTTCCTTGTAGGCCGTGTGGATATTATCCTATCACTGACAGCGTTGTACATCAGGATAGATCTTGAAATGTTCATTTTGATGATGAATGCAACACCATTTCTCTTCAAGTTGTCATTACCGGCATAGTAGACCATATGATTTTCCAATTCAAAACGGCCAATACCAGTCCATTGCAGCTCACTAATGCCTAGGATATTGATGTTTATGCATTTCATTTTTGATGATTTCCAATTTTCCTAGATTCATACTTCGTACATTCTAGGTTCCGATTATTAATGGGTGTTTGCAGCTGTTTCTTCTCATTTTGAGTCATGCCACATCAGCAAATAAAGGCCCTGAAAGCTTAACACCATCCATGTCATTAAGGTTGACTCTACTTTGAGGAGACAGCTCTTTTGAGTGCTTCCAACCTGGGGGGCTCATCTTCTGGCACTATATTAGACAGTGTTCTGCTGCTATTCATAAGGTGTTTGCTGGCTAATTCTTTTCAGAAGTAGACTGCTGGGTCTTCTTCCTATTCTGTCTTAGTGTGGAAGCTTAGCTGAAACCTGTCCGCCATGGGTGACCCTGTTGGTATCTGAATACCGGTGGCATAGCTTCCAGCATCACAGCAACATACAAGCCCCCACAGTATGACAAACTGACAGACACATGGAGGATTAACATCATAGAGGTTAAGATTTACAACACATGGGATAATCACATCAGATCACAAAATGATGGACAGGCCCTCAATTCTGGGCCCAGCCATGTTGACTTCAATTTGGAGGGTACACAATTCAATCCATAGCATGCATCTTATTGCTAATAATATGTACTACATACAATTTTTCCACATGTAACTTGCTAATGTTACCATTCTCAGGTATAATGTTAATGAGGTATTTGACTTAGGTCAGAAGCAACTTATGATGGAGTTGTCTGAATGGAACCTTGTTGTAAATCAGGGACTACCTGTATTTAAAAATCTGCTGAAATATTCCAGCCTCTGTGAAACACCTCTCTTCCCAAGCCCACCAATGAACCAGTTTACCACAATTTTGGGACCTGTGAATCTGACCGCCACCCCTACAACCCTTCCTAAGACTGAGCTTTGCCAAGGCTGTCAGGGGCTGTATCTCTTTCACTCAGAGCTATGATTGGCACCTAGTATGGGTTGGGGAAATGGGCACCAAAATCTGTTAGAGGCAGCGATTTGCTAGATGAAGCCAAGCTGATACACACCAAAGGGGCCCAGGGCACTGCTGGACTGGTCAGGGTGGCCTGTGAGCTGGTGTTTGTACAGAGATTACAAATTGCCAAGCAGACCCCTGTTGTTTGCTGGGCTCCACCCTGTCTGGCAAGAGCCAACCTTCAACCTCTGAGAGCATTAGAGTGCCAGACAACTGTCTTAGCAGACCTCATATGAATTATTTACTCTTTCCTTGATCAATGAATGCAGGCATCTGTGTGGTGTGTCCAATGCTGGACACGTCCAAGGCACCTCTCAAGATGCTTGGGCCAGATTTTCTAGACTTAATGGTGGTGGGCTGCAGGCACAGAGGAAAAACTCAACATCCCACTCTTGACCAGACCTCCTATCATATCTTTAGAGGAGGAGGGAATTATTTCTCTCTGCCTCACCTTTGCACCCAGTTCCTGCACTGCACCCCCAAAATCTCCATTTAAAAGGGAAAATTTTCATTTCTTTGCTGGGTTACAATTGTTGTCTCTCTCCCCTCCTCCCTCACCTCAATATGCAGCACCCATATCAGAATCTTACACATCCTCCCACCCTCCGTTCCCTCCTCTTCCAGACTTGGAAGATGTCTAATGTGACATAACAGCTGATTGAGCAGCATTTGTTGAGTGCCTACTATGCGCTGGGTGCTTTCTAATGCCTTGACTCACTTTTGGGTAATCTTCCTCTTTTTGAGGGGCTTTCCTTAAGAGAAGGGGCTTATAGCCTTGCTGAATAACACACCTCCATCCTCAGTCTTCCTGAAGAAATGAAGACATTGAAGTGACTGGAAATGGCAGCTAATAGTACCTAAACTCTCATAACATCTAACATTCCTCCTGACTTAATAATAATATGGTTTCAGTTTGTCCACACCCTCAACAAGATGGATTGACACAGTGGCTGCAACAGTGGACTCAAGCATAACAACAATCGTGAGGATGGCACAGGACTGGGCAGTGTTTTGTTCTGTTGTACATAGGGTCGTAATGAGTTGAAACCAACTCGACGGCACCTAACAACAACAGTACTCAGTACTGAGTTGGTGTTTGTACAGAGATTACAAATTGTTATATTAGGGACAATAACCTAATTTTGCTGAGACTTTGTCCTCAAGAGCATTTCCTAGCTTCTCACAAGTACTTCACTTCTGCTTCCTCTCACACCCATATGGACAATGTCTGTAAATGGCCTGGCAGCTTGAGGGGTAGGCCTTACCCTGCCACTGAGGAGGGTGCCTTATATGCTAGTATCTGCAGCAAGAACATTTTGTCCTGATGTGGAAACTGTTCAGGGGACTAAGCAGCATCAAGTGCTCTGGAACTCTCCCTGTGCTGGGAAGAGCCATTCTTCCCATTCTGCATCTGTCACAGGCCCTAAAGTTGCAATGGTAACGTCTGCTTGTGAAAAGAGCTCCCGTGGCTTCTCTGTGTAGCTCCTCTCCACTGAGCTAGACTCCTGGCCATGGGGCAGGGCTGGGCATTGATATCTGAAGTGCCCATGTGCTACACACCCATCTTTGTCCTTTTCTGGCATGTGAACAAAACCACTCTCATTTTCCTCACAGGGAGTGATTCCCAGAAGTCTCACACATTGGTTCATCAGACATGCCCAGACATGGCTCAAACTCAGTTTAGGCTTAAGTTGGGACCTCATTAAAATAATGATTAATATTTTTCCAGCTCTTTACAAAGTCCTTTCACAGACATTATTTCACTTAACCCTTGAAACAACCCTTTGAAGTTTGTGTTGTTTTTATTCTCACTTTATGGGGAATAAAACTGAAGTTCATACAGGTTAGGAAATATGGATATGGCGACTTATCTAGTACATGACAGAGCTAGGTGTTTACCGTCCTCTCATACAGGACCACACCTGCCAAAAGAGATAGTCAAGAAAGATATGAATTCAGTCAAAATGGCAATGACTTCAGACCTGCAATTAGATGCAGGCGGCACCACCCAAAAGCAACTGAAATCTCTGAAACAGCAATGGTTAGAATTGTGCTGACCAGGCAAAAATGACCATAGTCTCTTCTCAAGAAGCTTATGAGACTTTTCTGTTCTTCTGATTATTCTTCATTTTTCGTCTGTGCTCCACAGCATTTTTCTAGGACTTATCACATTCTGCCTCACATATAGTTATTTATTTGGTTTCCTATCATGCTTGCTCTACTGTAGGACTCTTGAGGACAGAGACTATGTCTTTGGCATCTTTACATGCCCTAAAGCAAGAGCTATGAATATAGTAGGTACTCAATAAATGTTGGTGGAATGAATGATGCCACCCCTTGGATATCCATAAGTGCCACCATCAGAGTATGGGCATGGTGCACGCTTAAGCAGAATGACTAAAACCTATTGGCATCTATAAAAATGGTGTGGTGGGGGATCAGACCTCCTTGTCTAACTTCACAAGGGGGAAGGAGAATCAAGATCAATAGCCCACAGCTGATTCCTATCAGGCAGAGGTCAGACATACCTCCTCTCACCAGCCCTTTTTACCAATTCTGACACCATCTGTCCCTTCCACGGTGCACTGTATTATATTGTATCAAATGAATTTGATAATTCATTGCAATGTCTACCACAACTCTCAGACAATATTCATGATTATGGGGCTTATTAGGGAAGTAACGGGTTACAAATCAGGCTCAGGAATGCTCAGGATACATTTCTTCCATCGGGGCAGCCTCTTCTCAGCCATGCCCGCAGGCAAGTCTCTCCCACGCTCTTGTCTCCCTCTCAGCCTGGCCTCTCCCCTGGTCGGGCAAGTGTTACAAAGCTGTTTTAGCTCTGCTGGTAAGTGTCTGGGGGCACCCCACTCTGCCAGTAAGCCTCGGCCTGTAGACACTCAGTTCTAGTTCTATGGGTCGGTAAGCCTAGCTCTACCAAGTGCCCAGAGACACCCTACTCTGCCAGCAAGTCTCCTACCCAATGGCGCTCAGCTTTCTTCTTCTGTGGGCCAGGAAGCCCGCTACACCATCTCCACCAGTCTCCTGCTAGGAGACAGGTCTCCTGCCAGTCTTCTGGTTCTGCTACAGCCATTTTTCTGCCACTGCTTCTTGATGTCTCTGATGTTACAACCTTCCCTCTCTGTCCTTTGTGTTATAGCTACTACTCTCTCTCTCTCAGTGTCCCCCTTTAAGCCTAGCAGAATCTCAAAACTGACCAAATCTCTTGTTAGGTTCCATATACCTCATTTGCATAGTTTCAGGCAATCATTTGGTGGGAGTTGCAAAGACTATGGCTAGAAAGGCCATATTAAGTAATTTACTCCACTGCAGCCATCCACCTCATTTTTTCTGTTGTTATGTTGTCCATCTGCTCCCTCTTGGGTCCACCATGTACCTTACTTTCAGGTGCACTCCACCTTAGTTTCTGAGCCCATACCAATTCAGGCAGGAAGTAGATCAACAACTTTAGTGCCACCAGTAGGACTTGGAGCCCAGTAACGCATGTAAGCTTGGGTTTTGATGGTCTAATATTGTTCTCTTACACTCACTTTCCCCAAGTGACATCTGTCTGCTTCCTTATCCTTTGCTGGCTCAAGCTACAGACCTGGAATTCTACCTGATCTCTAGTTCTCCTGCCCAAAGTCACAGTCCCCTTAAAGGACTAGACACTGGCTGTGAACTCAGCCTGGGACTGGATTGTGCCTCCTGTGTGGTACTTACCAACCCTTCTCCCCAGGAGAGGAACATGGATCTTTATGCCAGTCTGTTACTGCCTGTGTATAATTTGTCCACAAATAACTTCTCACCTGCCTGTTGGCCTGTCTGCCTGACTGGGCAGGACAGGCAGAATGTCTAGATTCCTCTCCATTGGTCTCCACCAATTTGATCAGACCAGTTGCTTCAGTCGTGCCTAGACTTACTGTGCCCTTTGGCCGTGGAGTCTCATCCATCTGGCTACTGGTCTGGGTTTCCAGCTGGGTTTCTTCCTCATGCTAAAGATCCAGCTGTAACTTCCAGGGCCAGGATTTTTCTCTGACTTCTCTGGGCACTCTGCGTGGCAGTAAGATGCCTCTGTTGCCTTGTGCATGCCTAAGCTAAAAATCCTCTTGGTCTCATCTTATTGTGCTCTATAGAGGTTTAATGCGGAGGAAAATTTGAATCCAATTGGATATACTAAGGATTGATGATTGGGGTGATTTTTGTAGATTTATCCTGTCTCTATTAGTACCAATTTTCTCACCCCCATTCAGTCATATTCTAAACTTTACCCTCTTAATATCCTCAATATTTGTTTACCTCTCTCCATTTTCATCGCCACTACTCTAGTTTTGACCACTGTTATCTCTCACCTGGGCTATTACCATAGCCCTCCATCTGGTCTTCCTGCCTCTAGATTCACCCCTTTCTAGTCTACCTTCCAAAATGCATCTTGAGTGCTCTAATCGCTTTACTTCCCAACTAAAAAGCTTTCAATGATGATCGATACATACAGACCTTTGTGTACTCAAAGCAACCTTTATTTCAACGGATGGCAGCTTTCTCCTTCCAGTTGTTCAGGCTCTAAACCTTTAACTCATCCTTGGACTCTTTTTCTCTCATACCTCATATCTAATCTATCAGAAATTCTGTGAGCAAAAGCTTCAAAATGTGGTCATAGCTATCATCATCTTTCACTTTGAGTACAGAAATAGCCTCCTAATAGGTCTCTCTGCTTCTACCATTGCCCTTCCCCCACCCTCCCTCCAGTTTATTCTAAGCACAGTTTTCTGTTATGGCTGTGGCCCCTAAAGCTTATTATGATTCCTCAGTTTACTCAGAGTAAACGCCAAAGCCCTCATAATGACCACCAAGGGCTTCAGGTCCTAAATTACTCCTATGATCTCATCTGTCACTTTCTCCTTTGTTGACTCCATTCTAGCCACATTGACTTTGCTATTCCTTGAACATGTCAGACATGTCTCCACCTCAGGGCCTTTTCACTGGCTGTCCCCTCTTCCTGGAATGCTCTTCCCTCAGAAATCTGATATCAGCTTGACCAACTCCCTCATATCATTCCAGTGTTTTCTTAAATGTTACCTCCTCGGTGAGGGCTATGAGGACCACCCTATTTAATATTGTACTCACCCCTAGCGCCATCTTTTCTAATTATTCTTACCCTATTCTACTTTTTCCTCCATAGTGTCTTTCTAACATACTATAATAATTTACTTATTATGTCTATTGTTTATGGGAAAACTTGTAGCACAGTGGCTTGCCCAGAGTAGGTTCTCAAAAAAAGATCAGTTTGTGTTTTTGTCAGAGATGATGATATAAAGAATCTTTATTTAATTTTAATTTGCTTTGGAAAATGTATAACTCTCTTAAATAAATAAAAAAGTATCTATTTTTATTCATGGGTTTATATATTATGTACTTATTTATATAAACCCTAGCTGCTTCCAAAATATATTTGAATCAGCTGTGCCATTTAAATATAATGTTCTTCCAGTGATTTCTTTTGCCCTTCATATTTAAAAACAAAAAATGAAACCACAGTGACAAGATAGATTGACCTCTGACTAGTTTGCAGAAATGAAATCTCAAAGCAAGCAGCACAGATATGAAGTTAAAAATAAACTCCTCCATGTTTATAGACCTTAAAAAAAAAAACCAATGCTCTGTGAAGTTCAGTGATTTTCCTAGTTGTTTCAAGATGTTGGGTGTTTTAAAGCATGTTGTAAAAGCCCTACATGATGGCAAAACAAAACTCATTAGCTGGTACTTCTCTATTGGAATTTTATTTAAAAATATAAAATGTAAAACTTCACGGTAAGGCAGTCTTACAACTGCAAATCTAAACCCATTCTAATCACAAAAGAGAAAAAATAGATATAACATTGATTCATCCCTGCTTTGTTGAGCTAGATCTGAGATCTGGCAAGCATAGTATCTCACTCCCCTTCATTCTCTCCTTGTCCCCTTAGAGTGCTATAAAGCTAATCCAAGAAAATTCCTGAAAGGATACACAAGAAACTCAACAGTTTTGCCTCTGCAGAGGGACTCAGGGGGTGGTAGGAAGAAGACTGATTTTTTAAATTTACATAATATACCTTTGTGTACTGTTTGAAGTTTTATCCTAGGCGTGTATTATAGTTTCAATTTAAAAAAAAAAAAAAGAACCAAATTTTTGTTTAATTTTCCCTTCCAGCCCCCCAAAGTTTTGCGTATGTATTAGAACTCTTTCAAGTGATGGAAACCCAATTTAAACTAGCCCCCACAGAAAAGGGCATTTACCTAATCTCAGAGATGGGATGGGGTAGTTCACAGAACTGAAGGAGGAGCTTCAACAACCAGGGCCTCAAGGACTAGAACAGAGGCCTCCAGACCAACCAGACATGCTTTCTCCTGCCGTCGTTATCATCTCTACTTGTGTTTGCTCCTCTTCCTGTGTTCGTGTCATTTTCTCCTGTTCCTCCTTATGGTCATGGCTGTTGGTAGTCCTAGCTTAGGAACCTCAGGGACAAGAAAAAACGCCTGTCTTCCAGAGTGTCTATTTCAATCCTGATGAAGGATTCTAATTGGCTTTGCTTGTGTCACATGCTGCACCTTGAGCCAATTGCTATTGCCAGGGCAATTGGCCAGAGGTGGGTCACTTGTCCCCCTACATAGCCAGGGTGGTGGGATCTATTGACAAAAGGAACATATGAAAGTTTTCTGGGAGGAAAAAAAGTTACCATGGTCTACTACAATCCACCCCCTGACTGCCCAATCTAATACAAACTCTCTTCCCATGAGTAGTATTCTAAGCATGGCCCAGGCCAAAATAATACAGCCATCATGCAGGTGCTTAAGATATACTCAAGACTTTCCTCCAAAGCAAAACAATTTGAGGACTTTACCAGATATATTCAGATCCCAGTCCAAATCTCTGGGGCATCTTCCTTCTTCTTAGACTGCTTTGAATGCAGCTTCCAATGATTCAGCAACCCATATGTAACTGAGGAATGTAATACCCACAATGAAAAACTTCAATTTAGAAAAGAGAAAAAAACAAAAAATAGGACATAACATAACATACAGTGGTAGTTTTTCTATAATAAATATTACCTCCTGCTGAACAGGGGTAGCAAATACTCACCTCTCTGTTAAAGGAATGAGTTTCTTAGACTCCAGATACGGCAGCTTCAGATCTCCTTACCAAAAGGAATCTTTCCAAAGTAATGTGTTTCAGGAAGGCCTAGAAGTCAAGCTTTCTTAGTTCTCCTGGCTCCTTTCCGATATTCCAATTCCAATACTTAGAACCTCAGTTTTTTTCTTTTTTAGTTGTTGTCATGGATTGAATTATGTCCCCCAAAAGTATGTGTATCAACTTGGTTAGGCCACGATTCCCAGTGTTCTGTGGTTGTCGCCCATTTTATGATTGTAACTTTATGTTAAAGAGGATTAGGATGGAATTGTAACACCCATGCTAGGTAACCTCCCTGATCCAATGTAAAGGGAGTTTCCCTGGGGTGTGGCCTGTACCACCTTTTATCTCTCAAGAGATAAAAAGGAAAGGGAAGCAAGCAGAGAGTTGGGAAACGCATATCCCCAAGAAAGCAGTGCCAGGAGCAAAGCACTTTCTTTGGACCTGAGGTTCCTGTGCTGAGATGTTCCCAGACCAAGGGGAAACTGATGACAAGGACCTTTCTCCAGAGTCGACAGAGAGAATAAAGCCTTCCTCTGGAGCTGATGCCCTGAATTCGGACTTGTAGCCTACTGGATTGTGACAGAATAAACTTCTCTTTGTTGAAGCCATCTACTTGTGGTATTTCTGTTATAGCAGCACTAGGTGACTGAGACAGTTGTACATAAGCAGCCTCAGCAGCTGCCCTTTTTTGAATTGTTGTTTTAAGTATATCTATCACACAGCATTTGCCAATTAGAACCCCAACCTTTTTCAATAAAAGCATTGTGCCAGTGGGACTTAAAGCACTATCTACAGGCAGAAAAGGCTTTGCATTAAGGTTACATATGTTTATTTTTTTAATGTTTAATTTGTATTAAAATGGAAACTCAGGTGTCTTGTCTTTACCGCTTGGAGTTAGAAGGAATCATTCATCTCATTCTAGCGTAGTGTACATCTTCCCCCAAAAGGAATGTGTACGTCTCCCTTCCTGTCCAGGAAGTAGAGATATAGGCAGTAGTGTTTTGAAGACTCTTGTTTAACAAGTGCTTTCACGCCCTTGAGGAAGGAGGTATGGTGTTTGCTGCTTACCTTTTTATTCTACTTCAGTTTTACATTGATCATAAAGGCTCTTTCTGATAATCCTGAATCTAGTCATTAAGGACTTTTGTGAGGGAAAAAAGGAATAAATCTTCAGGTGTGAAAGGATGAAGGGAATGTGGTGAGAAGATAAGAAGAGGTGGCCAGGAACCTAGAGGTTCGCTGTTTATCTTGTGTCAAAGCACTTAAAAATGTTATTGAAGTTAAAAAACAAATCTTCAATTTATTGACCTTGTATGTGATAACCAGCAGCTGTCAGTGTGTAAAAATGGCTTGGTGGGAGCGTCTGACCTCCTGTAACTTCACGAGGGCAAAGGAGAATCAAGATCAACAGCTCAAAGCTGATTCTTACAAGGTGGAGGTCAGACCTGCCTCCACACTCCAACCTATTTACCAATTCTGACACCAACTGTCCCTCCCATGGCACTCTCTACTTCTCTGCTGGGTTTGATAATTTGTTGCAATGGCCACATAGAACTCACAGACCATATTCGTAGTTATGAGGTTTATTAGGGAAGTAACAGGTTACAATTCAGGTTCAAGAATGCTCAGGAGCCCTGACAGGTAACACAACAGAGAACCCCTGAGGGAGCAGGAGAGCAGTGGGATGCAGACCTCAAATTCTCATAAAAATACCAGACTTAATGGTCTGACTGAGACTAGAAGGACTCCGGAGGTCATATCCCCAGACCTTCTGCTAGCCCAAGGCAGAAACTATTCCCAAAGCCAAGTATTCAGACAGGGATTGGACTGGACTATGGGATAGAAAATGATACTGGTGAAGAGTGAGCTTCTTGGATCAAGTAGACACATGATACTATGTGGGCAGCTTCTGTCAGGAGGGGAGATGAGAGAGCAGAGGGGGTCAGAAGCTGACCAAATGGACATGAAAATAGAGGGTGGAGAGAAGGAGTGGGCTGTCTCATTAGGAGGAGAGCAACTAGGAGTATATAGCAAGGTGTATATAAATTTTTGTATGAGAGACTGACTTGATTTGTAAACTTTCACTTAAAGCACAATAAAAGTTAAATAAAAAAAAATGCTCAGGAAACAGCTCTTCAATCAGGACAGCCTCTTCTGAGCTATACCTGCAGATAGGTCTCTCCCTTGCCCTTGGCCCCTCAGCCTCTTGGCCTGGGCTGTGTCCTGCTTGGGCAAGTGTTACAAAGCTCTTTTAGCTCTGCCAGTAAATACCCAGAGGCACCACACTCCACCAGTAAACCTTCTGCCTGAAAGTGCTCAGCTGTCTCTCCGTGAGTCGGCACACCCACTGTAACCACCTTGCTGTTGCTGGTCTTCTAGTTTTACTGCCTCTGCTGCCCCTGGTTCTCTGCTGCTGCTTTTTGCCATCACTTGCTGTCAGCTCTCTCTCTCTCTCTCTCTCTCACTGTCTCCTGGGTCTAGAAGGTCTCAGCACAGGGATCCTGGGTCCAATGGGTGTGCTCCACTCTTTGCTCTTCTTTCTTAGTCACAGTAGGCCCCCCTCTGCTCTGCGATTGATAGCTCTTTTAAGCCTAGCAGGATGGCAAAACTGACCAATCCCCTCGTTATAGTCCCGTATACCTTATTTGTTTAGTCCTCACCCAGTCGTTCAGTGGGAGTTACAAAGACTATGGCTAGAAGGGCCATGTTAAGTAATTTACTGTACTTCACAGTGGTACCCTTGTCATGGATTGAACTGTGTCCCCCCCAAAATATGTGTCCACTTGGTTAGGCCATGATTCCCAGTATTGTGGGGTTGTCTCCATTTTGTGATTGTAGTTTTATGTTTAGAGGATTAGGGTGGGATTGTAACAGCACCCTTATTCAGGTCACCTCCCTGATCCAGTGTGGAGGGAGTTTCCCTGGGGTGTGGCCTACACCACCTTTTGTCTCTCAAGAGATAAAAGGAAAGGGAAGCAAGCAGAGAGTTGGGGACCTCATGCCACCAGGAAAGCAGCACCAGGAGCAGAGCACATCCTTTGGACCTGGGGTCCCTGCACCTGAGGAGCTCCTCGGCCAGGAGAAGATTGATGACAAGGAATCTTGCTCCAGAGCTGCCAGAGAGGGAAAGTCTTCCCCTGGAGCTGACACCCTGAATTTGGACTTATAACCTACTAGACTGTGAGAGAATAAGTTTCTCTTTGTTAAAGCCATCCACTTGTGGTATTTTTGTTATGGCAGCACTAGATGACTAAGACAACGCTCCTAGCAGATATATCCAAATAATAAACCCACATTACCTCCACCAGACTGATTCCAGCACAACTAGATGGTGCCCGGCTACCACCACTGGGTGCTCTGACAGGAATCACAATAGAGGGACAAAGCTGGAGAAAAATGTGGAACAAAATTCTAACTCACAAAAAAAGACCAGACTTACTGGCCTGACAGAGACTGGAGAAACCCTGAGAGATGGCCCCTGGACACCCTTTTGGCTCAGTAATAAAGTCACCCCTGAGGTTTACCCTTCAGCCAAAGATTAAACTAAAGGAGCACACCAGCCCAGGAGCAAGGACTAGAAGGGAGAGGGGACAGGAAAGCTCGTAATAGGGAACCCAAGGTCAAGAAGCGAGAGTGTTGACATGTTGTGGGGTTGGTAACCAGAGTCACAAAACAATATGTGTACTAATTGTTTAATGAGAAGCTTGTTTGTTCTGTAAACTTTCATCTAAAGTACAATAATAAAAAAAGTAAAATAAATAAATAAACCCAGATGAAATAATCTGCCTCTTCAAGGTAAATGTGACATTTAATAATGAGAAGAAAAAAAGAAACTGCTTTTAAAAAAAATCCAGAGGCAGTTTTGAAAATGGCTCTTGGCGAATGCTTCTCTTGTTACAATATTTAATTGTTTATATAAATTCTTCATTTGAATACTTAATAAACTTGAAAACAGAATTTTCCAATATGTTTAATCATCTCCCAAAGTGGATTTTTAATCTATTTGTTAAAAAATATAATATGCAATCCTTTCTAGTTATTGGCAGGAATAATTTCTTGGCATCAAGAATAATGGAAATTTATTAGCCAAATCTCAACAAAATCCTCTGAATAAATGGTGAATAGAATTGAAAACTGGGTGTTATGATTTAGTAAGTATAGCCAATGAGAGACTTCTTCCATTTAAATCCATGTATTTATGTGAGATTCTTTTTCCAGCATGACAACCGTTACAATTAAGTGTCGATATAAACTGAACTTAGAGGCAGAACTTTAAATTGCTGTAACACAAAACATTAAACAAATATTCTAAAAATAATAACGAAGCATGTTCAAACACATTGCTTACATTTTTTTGTTCTATAAACTAATGAAATAAGGGTTATTTTATACTTCTCTTGCTTTTAAAGTATCTATCTTTGGTAAGTTTTATCATGTAGAGTAGCACATGTGTGTATTTTATAAATAAATAACAATATATTGGAGTATGTATGCTAAAACTTTTTTTCTTAATTAATAGAAGCAAAAGAGTCTGGAGACCATTGTGTGGGGTAAGTAGTCAGTGTTGCATACCAGAACTCTCCTGGGCTCTGGAGCTACACAGATCAGCTGTGATTAATAATGGCCGTTACTGTTTAATAAGTCGCTGCTATGGGCTAGACATCATGGGAGATGCATTGCAGAAATTCTCATTTTATTCTGTCCAAAACCCTAATGGGAGGAATGGCATGGCTGCATCTCAGTTTCTCTTTGCACCTAGTACAAGATGCTTTTGGGGGAGGCTAGATCTTGTGCTTGTACGAGCATCTCATCTCTGAGATTCTCTTAAACTCTTAAATTGTTGATTAAGCTGTAGTCTCCCAGACTCTATAAAGCATTTAAGGGGGTTTCTGGTGCATCCATGGAACAAAAGGAAAAAAAAAGCCCATAAAATCACCTCCTAGCCTATTATTTACAGGGGCAGTGGTGGTTCAGTGGTAGAATTCGCACCTTCTATGCAGGATTTTTTTTTTTTTTATGCTGGATACCTGGGTCCCATTTCCTGCCAGTGCACCTCATGCACACCTACCACCCATCTGTCAGTGGAGGGTTTTGTGTCACTATGATGCTTAACAGTTTTCTGCAGCACTTTCAGATGAACTAGGAAGAAAGGCCTGGAGATCTACTTATGAAAATGAGCCAACTAAAACCCTATGGATCACAAGGTCTGATCCACAGCTGATCATGGATGTGTTGAAGGACCTCGCAGCCTTTCTTTCTTTTGTGCACGAAGTTACCAGGAGTTGGGGCTGACCTGATGGCATCTAACAACGACAGCATATTATTGTAGTCAAATTGCAATTCACTGGGCGTAATGGCAGATAAAGATGGAGTGGCAGATTCAGAATAATCCAAAACCACAGTGAAAAGAAAACTATAGTCAGCTGTCCATTATCTGGAGATGATTAAGTGCAATTATGGTGTGGTTGGATGTAGAAGGGGTTCATCTTCCCAGTAAGGCTGGACTTTTGCAGGGGGCCAGAGTAAATCCATTCAACCAGGGAAGCTCAGAAGGCAGCTAGTCCCCTCTCATCCTGCCCCTTGTTGGAGTAGAGGCTGGTAACCAGAGTTCATTACTTTCTCCGTCATTTCTAACCCTGCAGGCTGGGGAAGCCCACCCCTCTCAGATCCCTGCCGCACTTTGACCGTCACTGACCTACCCCAGATAATAAAGTGGGTGCTGAACATGACCATTTTACAGATGAGAAAAATGAGGTTCAGATAATGGCTTCCATTTATTGCTCACCGATGAAAAGATGGTAGTAAGTATCAGAGTTAGGATTGGAGGCCAGTTCTGGCTGATTCCAAAGTTCTTTGTCTTCCACTGCCTCCCTACCTCTTAACTTGTGGAGTTTGGTCCTTGGCTACTGTGGCAGAGATATTTTTGTATGGAGGACCTTCCTTCTTGACTCTCAAAACATAGCATGTCGGCAAATGCCAACTTTGCTTATTCCAAATACACGCCTGTGTTTCTTGTTTTCTGTGACTTTGCTGAGAGTCATAAGGGGCTTTGAAAATCATCTATTCCAATGCTCTCCTTTTGTAATTGACAACATTAATACCCAGAAAGATGAAGTAATTTACCCAAGGTCCCCAGGGTAATTAGTGATGACTATATGCCTTTTTTTTTTTTTTTATATGCCTGCTTGCCTTTCAGTTATGGTGTTGGCAAAGAACCAGTATATCATGGACTGCCAGAAGAACTAACAAACCTGTCTTGGAAGAAGTGCAGCCAGAATACTCCTTAAAAGTGAGGATGGTGAGACTTCATTGCATGTACTTTGGACACGTTATCAGGAGGGATCAGTCCCTGGAGAAGGACATCATGCTTGGTAAAGTAGACGGTCATCAGAAAAAAGGAAGACCCTCAGTGAGATGGACTGACACAGTGGCTGCAACAGTGGGGTCAAGCATAACAACGATCATGAGGATGGCGCAGGACCGGGCAGTGTTTCGTTCTGTTGTACATAGGGTCACTATGAGTTGGGACTGACTCGATGGCACCTAATAACAACACAACAATAATAAGCCTGTTCTATCTAAACTTTTGAACTTCTCACATTTTGGGAAAAGATATCCTAGAATATAAATATGTGTGATTAAGGTTAAGTTTTCAGACATCCCATAATTGAGCAACAGAGTTATAATTTTCTTAGAAAATAGGCCAAAGCATGGTTTTCCTCCAAACTTGGTCGAAACTTTAAGCCTGCTTGGGGTGGCAGTTATAGTCTACTAACCCTGAGTTTGTTCCTGTTCTCGTTTGCCTTGATTTGAAAAGATGAGCCATGTGGTTCCCAAGAGTTTAGAAACTTTTCTGATGCTTTCAATAAAACAGCATGTAGAATTGGAACCTTTCTATTTTAGGAGATTTTCTGGTCACGAGGGAGTGAGTAACCATCACTGAACCTTTTCCTGTTTCTGGGATTGAATTTCTAAAAAACTCTGATTAGATTTTTAGCTTGCACCTGAGTCAGTAGAGTTATACCAGGCCTTTCACTTGCCCTTTCTTCTTGCTATAAATAGTGACTGCATTTATTAAATAGTAGCAAAATGTAGAAGAATTAATTTTTTTGTTGTTTTCACTCATTCAAACAGTACAAATTTATTGAGCATCTACTATGTGCCAGGCCCTGTGCTCATCCTTGTCCTTGAGGCATTCTAGTAGAGGTGACAGATCCATAAAAACATACGGTATTTGAAGCAGCATATGACAGCTACTGTCATAGAAGTGTGTGAGCACTGAGAAGGGAGCTTCTATTTGCATAGTGGAGGTAGAAAAGACATGGCAGGAAGTGACATTTGATTTAGGTATTGAAGAATGAATAGAGTTTATCAAGTGAGGAAAAAGGGAAGGTTGTCCAGAGAGAAGGAGTGATACAAAGGCAGAGAGGAGTGCACCTTTTTGGGTGATAAATACTTGGCAGCTGGTAATGTAAATATGAATGGCGGTATTTCAACAAATTGAATTCATGAAGACTATTTCGAACTTTTAAAATCCATTAAAAAAGTTAATTTTTGAAGCTAAGTTGTAATTATTGTTTGGCTTTGCTGCCTACCATTTATTGGCTATCTATTGTATGTTCTTCACTTACTGTGTAATTTAAATATTCAGTCCTCTCAACAATTCTATGATGTAGCTATACAGGAGGAAACAGAGCCTCAGGGAGTTTAAGGGCTTTGCCAAGGTCATGAAACTATTAAGTGGCTTGTAAGATTTTTGTTTTTAAACATACTAGTACTCACTAAAGTTTCTTTTTTTTTTAACTTAAATAATTAACCTCTACCATAAAGAAGGAAAGATACCTTTAATATTGATTTATTAAGTGAAATAGTTATTAAAATATTACATAAGAGAATTTATAAACAGCTCATCCAGCCCAAGGCCTCGAGATACAGAACAAGAAGTAGTTGGCTGGTTGTACAACTTGAAGAATGTTGTCAATGTTACTGAATTGTACATGTAGAAATTGTTGAGATGGTATATGTTTTGTTATGTATACACAATAAAATTAAAAAAAAAAAATTAACTAGTTTGCCAGAGAAGTTAGGCGACCTGCCTATAAGATTACATGGCCAGTTAGGACAGCTACTTCTTGGTCCTCTGTTTCTTTAGCTGCTTCTCTGATCCTTTGACACTGAATGCCAATTATACACCTGGGAGATATAAAAGTGAATAAGAAACAGTACCTGCAGAAAAGTTCAATAACTTGCACAAGGTCACAAAACTAGTAAGGAGTAGACCTGGCATAGGACCCAGGCAGTCTGGCTGCAAGAGCCTGTGCTCTTAACTCTGCTCTAACGGGAAAATGGAAAGGGGGTAGGATGAGTCTGACTTTAATTCTCCTGTTGTTTGCTCAGAAACATACTAAAGAAGTTTCTTAAAATATATTTAGTGCCTTAATGTTCCCCATCTGTAGTCACATTTACCTAACACATCACCATTTGTAAAGTACATGTAAATGCTTAAATTTGATGGCACTTCACAATGACAGGGACAGACAGGGCAGGTTTTGTTGTGCCTATTTTACAGAAAAGGAACTGATCTCAGACACTGAAGGAGTTTTTCAGCTTTATGTAGCTTCATGTAGAGATGGTAATAGAACCCGTAAAAAAAAAGTTAGTAGTCACTCTCCCCAAGATGCAAAAATCATGTCTTCATGTGAAAGGCAAAATGTGTTATGTGCTCCAAGCAGTACAAGGCAAGATGACTGGAGGTTCAGAGGGGAAGGAAATAATGTCCAGTTGGCTTTATGTTAGAGAGGGATATGTACTGGGTTATAAATACGAAAAAAGATGTGGACAGGTGGCTATAGGGGGAAAGCATTCCAGGAGAAACATGAATAGAGGCCTGGTGTGTAAGCTTCTGTTTCATCTTCAGCTCCTGACAGCTGGTCCATTCATCACTGTACTCGATGGCTCAGCCTAAGCCCAATTTCCAGGCCCATCTGAACAAGAGGCAAGAAGCTTGTTTTCTCTCTTCAGGTCTGAAAGCTTCTATGATGTTCCCAGGGCTTCTATGATACTTCTGAAACCATGGCACCTACTTCTTTCGTTTCTGCTGCCCTCCTTATCTGGCTAGTCAATCACTGGAAGCTGACTGCTCCTCAGCCTAACAGGTGTGGCTTTACTGTTCCATGAACATGTACCTGAGTGAGACCTCCTGCCCTAACCATTAGATACTATCTAGTGCCCATTAAGTTGACCTCATGCAGTTAATTACTCAGGCAGTTCTCAGCTCCAGCCTGCCTGAGGGGGCAGGTCTCCCAATCCCACCGGCCCCAGCACTATCCTCTCAAAATGCTCCAAGAGCATGATTTTATCTGCCTGAGAGCTTAAGAGGAGAAAGGCCTTTAGAATGGCCAGAGTACTGGACATACTTTCTGAACTATAAGCTTTCTGAGATTAGGACTTGGTCTTACTCTTCTGTGTGTACCCCTTGTGTGAGGAATATAAAGACATTCACTGTGCATGAATATATAAAGAGAAAAGTAAGACATAGTGCTAGAAGAGTAGGTTAAGGTTACAAAAGAAGTATTTCAGATGTGTTCCAAGTGACACTTCTCAGATGACAGAGGCCTTTTTCACAACTGGGGTTGGCAGTTTCACTGTTGGGAAGGAAGAAAGTATAACAAAAAATATAAATGAATGGACTTTATTGAAAGCTCTTTATATGATAAACGGAGTCCTGGTGGTGCAGTAGTTAAGCAGTCGGCTGCTGACTGAAAGGTCGGCAATTCAAACCCACCAGCCACTTCTCAGGAGAAAGATGTGGCAGTCTGCTTCCATAAAGATTTACAGCCTTGGAAACCCCATGGGGCAGCTCTGCAGTGTCCTATAGGTTTACTATAAGTTGGAATCAGCTTGATGACAATATGTTTTACGTGATAAGAGGTCTCATCTGTTATTTCTTTTGACCTCTGACCTTATAGACAAAGAAACTGAGACCCAAATATATTAAATGATTTGTTCAAAGTTGTATAGTTAGCCAGCGGTGGACCCAGATTTGAACTGAGTCTGTCCGATTCTGCTAGTTTTGTTCCCATTAGCCAGAGTAGAAAGCACCATAATTCATGGGCGTCAGGTAGAATAATCAAAGGGTTTTGCCCCGTTAATATGGAAAAATTAGTCCTAGGCTAAATACTGCATTGGTCCAGTTCAACAAAGATTGAAAGCAAAACCCAAAAATATAAAACTGTTTTCCACATAACTTAATGGAATCCCAGAACAACATTCAAGAATATTTACAGAGCTACAAAAATATCCAGCATTCAACTAGGAAAAATTCACGATGTACGGCATCCAATTAAAAAGTACCAAGCATGCAAAAAAGCAAGAAAATATTACCCATAATAAGGAGAAAAATCAACCAATCAAAACTGACCCAGAAATGATAGAGATTATAAAATTAATAGACAAGGCTATTGAAACAGTTATTTAAGTATATTCTATATATTTAAGAAGCTAGAAAAAAAAATTAAGTAGAAACACTGAAAATATTGAAACTACCCAAATGAACTTCTGGAGAGGAAAACAATAACTAAGATGAAAAATACACCAGATGGCATTAACAACAGATTATAAACTGCATAAGAAAAGATTAGTAAACTTGAAGACACAGTGATAGAAAATATTTTAAATGAAACAGAGAAAAAATAACTGAAAAAATTAATATACCATCAGTGAGCTGCGTGACAGCTTCAAATATGTATAACTGAAGTCCCGAAAGAACTTCAAATTCTTTAAGAAATAATTACTGAAAATTTTCCAAATTTTATGAAATATGTAAACCAAGAAATTGAAGAATCTCAATGAAGCCTAAGCACAAGAAAAATGAAGAGAACTATATCGATGCACAGTATAATCAAAATTGCTTACAATAGTGACAATGAGAAAATCTTTAAAATGGCCAGAAAATAAGGACACATTATGTTCAGAGGAACAAAGATAAAATGATAGCAGACTTCTTTTTGGAAATAATGCAAGCAAGAATAGAGTGGAGCAATATCTATAAAGTACTGAAAGAAAAAAAAAAAAAAACCCTGCTAATCTAGAATTCTACAGCCAGTGAAAATATCTTTCAAAAAATGAAGGCAAAATAAAGACTTATAAAGACATAAAAAAGCTGAAAGAGTTTATCAATAGCAGCTCCGTACTACAGTAAATGTCAAAGGAAGTCCTTCAGGAGAAAGTAAATGATAACCAGGTGGAAATCTGGACCTGTACAAAGGAATGAAGAGATCTAGAAGTGGTAACAGTTGGGTAAATGTAACAGACATTTTTCCTTATTATTTAAATTTCTTTAAAGATAATTGAATAGTTAGAGCAAAAAAAAAATAATAGCAATGAATTGTGGGGTTTATAACATATCTAGAAATAAAATATATAACAAAAATAGCACAAAGTCCAGGAGGGGAAAAATGAAGTATACTGTTGTAATGATATAGTATCACTTGAAGGTGGGCTGGAGGATCTGCTGTCTGTAGGTACACAGAGGTGAGTAGCAGGCCTTGACTGTCACACTTCTTTCTGTATTTGTTGGAAGAGATGTGATATAGTGGGAAGTGCGTTAAACTTGGAATCTAGAACCCTGAAGTCAAATCTGAGTTCTTAGTGCGATTTTGGACAAGTCACTTAAAGAGGAGATGGAGAAGAAGAAAAATACTATTAACAGTGCACTTGCTCCATGCCGAGCAGTGAATTAAATGTTATCTCATTTAATCCCCTTGTATAAGATAGATATTATTATTGTTATTATTTTACTTTATTATATACAGTAACTCACAGTCATGGTAAAAAATTTTTCTCAAACAGAACAAAAAAGTGAAAATTAGGAGATCCTTTATCCCCTAACCTTACTGTCCTAAATTTCCTGTTGTTGTTGTTGTTAGGTGCTGTCGAGTTGGCTCCAACTCATAGCGACCCTATGCACAACAGAAAGAAACACTGCTTAGTCCTGAGCCATCCTTACAATCGTTATTATGCTCGAGCCCATTGTTGCAACCACTGTGTCAGTCCACCTCGTTGATGTTCTTCCTCTTTTCTTCTTACTTGTACTTTGCCAAGCATGATGGCCTTCTCCACAGACTGACCCCTCCTTACAACATGTCCAAAGTATGTAAGACACAGTCTTGCAATCCTTGCTTCTAAGGAGCATTCTGGTTGTACTTCTTCCAAGACAGATTTATTTGTTCTTCTGGCAGTCCATGGTATATTCAATATTCTTCACCAACACCACAATTCAAGGGCATCATTTCTTCTTCGGTCTTCCTTATTCACTGTCCAGCTTTCGCATGCATATGATGTGATTGAAAATACCATGGCTTGGGTCAGGCGCACCTTAGTCTTCAAGGTGACATCTTTGCTCTTCAACACTTTAAAGAGGTCCTTTGCAGCAGATTTGCCCAATGCAATGCGTCTTTTGATTTCTTCACTGCTGCTTCCCTGGGTGTTGATTGTGGATCCAAGTAAAATGAAATCCTTGACAACTTCAATCTTTTCTCCGTTTATCATGATGTTGCTCATAAGATCCAGTTGTGAAGATTTTTGTTTTCTTTATGTTGAGGTGCAATCCATACTGAAGGCTGTGGTCTTTGATCTTCATTAGTAAGTGCTTCAAGTCCTCTTCACTTGCAGCAAGCAAGGATGTGTCATCTGCATAATACAGGTTGTTAATGAGTCTTCCTTCAATCCTGATGCCTCGTTTTTCTTCATATAGTCCAGCTTCTCGGATTATTGCTCAGCATACAGATTGAATAGGTATGGAGAAAGAATACAACCCTGACACACACCTTTCCTGACTTTAAACCAATCAGTATCCCCTTGTTCTGTCTGAACAAATGCCTCTTGATCTATATAAAGGTTCCTCATGAGCACAATTAAGTGTTCTGGAATTCCCATTCTTCCAAGTGTTATCCATAGTTTGTTATGATCCACACAGTCGAATGCCTTGCATAGTCAATAAAGCACAGGTAAAAAAAAAAAAAAATTTTTTTTTTTTTTAAACATCCTTCTGGTATTCTCCGCTTTCAGCCAGGATCCATCTGACATCAGCAATGATATCCCTGGTTCCACGTCCTCTTCTGAAACTGGCCTGAATTTCTGGCAGTTTCCTGTTGATATACTGCTGCAGCCGTTTTTGAATGATCTTCAGCAGAATTTTGCTTGCATCTGATATTGATGATATTGTTCTATAATTTCCACATTCGGTTGGCTCACCTTTCTTGGGAATAGGCATAAATATGGGTCTCTTCCAATCAGTTGGCCAGGAAGCTGTCTTCCATATTTCTTGGCATAGACGAGTGAGCACCTCCAGCGCTGCACGTGTTTGTTGAAACATCTCAATTGATATTCCATCAATTCCTGGAGCCTTGTTTTTCGCCAATGTCTTTAGAGCAGCTTAGACTTCTTCCTTCAGTACCATTGGTTCCTGATCATATGCTACTTCTTGAAATGGTTGAACATCAACTAATTCTTTTTGTATAATGACTGTGTATTCCTTCCATCTTCTTTTGATGCTTCCTGTGTCATTTAATATTTTCCCCATGGAATCCTTCACTATTGCAACTCAAGGCTTGAATTTTTTCTTAAGTTCTTTCAACTTGAGAAACACCGAGCATGTTCTTCCCTTTTGGTTTTCCATTTCCAGCTCTTTGTACATGTCATTATAATACTGTACTTTGTCTTCTTGAGCCGCCCTTTGAAATCTTCTGCTCAGTTCTTTTACTTCATCAATTTTTCCTTTTGCTTTAACTGCTCGACGTTTGAGAGCAAGTTTCAGAGTCTCCTCTGACATCCATCTGGGTCTTTTTTTTCTTTCCTGTCTTTTCAATGACCTCTTGCTTTCTTCATGTATGATGTCCTTGATGTCATTCCACAACTCATCCGGTCTTCGGTCACCGGTGTTCAGTGGGTCAAACCTGTTCTTCAGATGCTCTCTAAATTCAGGTGGGATATACTCAAGGTCATATTTTGGCTCTCGTGGACTTGCTTTGATTTTCTTCAGTTTCAGCTTGAACTTGCATATGAGCAATTGATGGTCTGTTCAACAGTTGGCCCCTGGCCTTGTTCTGACTGATGATATTGAGCTTTTCCATTGTCTCTTTCCGCAGATGTAGTCAATTTGATTTCTGTGTGTTCCATCTGGTGAGGTCCATGTGTATAGTCACCATCTATGTTGGTGAAAGAAGGTATTTGCAATGAAGTTGTTGGTCTTGCAAAATTCTATCATTTGATCTCTGGCGTTGTTTCTATCACCAAGGCCATATTTTCCAACTACTGATCCTTCTTTGTTTCCAACTTTCGCATTAAAATCACCAGTAATTATCAATGCATCTTGATTGCACGTTCGATCAATTTCAGACTGCAGCAGCTGATAAAAACCTTCTATTTCTTCATCTTTGGCCCTAGTGGTTAGTGCGTATATTTGAATAATAGTTGTATTAACTGGTCTTCCTTGTAGGCATATGGATATTATCCTATCACTGACAGCATTGTATTTCAGGACAGACCTTGAAATGTTCTTTTTGACGATGAATGCAACACCATTCCTCTTCAAGTTGTCATTCCCAGCATAGTAGACTATATGATTGTCTGATTCAAAATGGCCAATACCAGTCCATTTCAGTTCACTAATGCCTAGGATATTGATGTTTATGTGTTCCATTTCATTTTTGATGATTTCTAATTTTTCTAGATTCATACTTGGTACTTTCCAGGTTCCGATTATTTCTTAGTGCTGCTGTAACAAAAATACCATTTAGTAGGTGGCTTTAAAGAATAGAAAGTTATTTTCTCACAGCTTTGGAGGCTTTAGAAGTTCAAATTCAGGGCATTGGCTCTAGAGAAAGGCTTTCTCTCAGCTCTGGTGGAAAATCTTGTCTCAGCTTTTCTAGCCCTAGCGTTCCTCTGTTCCTTGTCAGTCTCCAGTTGGCATCTGTCTTTCTTCCTTTTGTCCTTGCCTGTCTCTTTGCCTGTTAGGCACGTCGAGTGATTCTGACTCTTAGTGTCCCTGTGTACAACAGAATGAAACACTGCTTGGTCCTGAGCCATCCTCACAATCCTTGCTAAGTTTGAGCCCATTATTGCAGCCTCTGTGCCAATCCATCTCACTGAGGGTTTCCTCTTTTTCGCTGGCCCTCTACCTTACTAAGCATGATGTCCTTGTCCAGGGACTAGTCCCTCCTGATAACATGTCCAAAGTATGTGAGACGAAGTCTTGCCATTCTCACTTCTAAGGAGGGTTCTGGCTGTATTTCTTCCAAGTCAGATTTGTTTGTTCTTCTGGCAATCCATGGTATATTCAATATCCTTCACCAACACCACAATTCAAAGGCATAGATTCTTCTTCAATCTTCCTTATTTGCTGTCCAGTTTTCACGTGCATATGAGGCTGTTGAAAACAACATGGCTTGGGTCAGGGGCTCCCTAATCCACAAAGTGAAGTCTTTGCTTTTTAACACTGTGCCTAATCTGCTGTTTTTACATCCCAAAAGTGATTAGGTTTAAGACACACCCTACACTGATATGGCCTTATTAACATAACAAAGAAAACCCTATTCCCAAAGGAGGTTACATCCACAGGTATAGGGGTTAGGATTCCAACACACGTTTTTGAGGGACACAATTCAATCAATAACACTACTATAACCATAGTAGTTCCTTAGATAGCCTTCCGGTAATGTTCTGTGATTATAGTTTTTTGGAGAGGATATCAGGGAGAGCAAAATGATTGAAGTTGTTAGCGGGGGATAGATAAACTTGTTTAAGGAATCCAGGGGTCTTTTGGGTGCAAAAGGATTCAGAAGCTTTCCTATCTGAGAGTCAAATTTATGGAAAGTTGTTGAGTTGCACCTGATTGGCAGAGAAGGACTACTAGGATAAAATCTCCACTAGGAGAGAAAGCGATGCACCGTTGGACTAGAAGTGGTAAGCAATGGTGGTTCTGGTTCTGTGTACCATGTATCTTCCATTTGCCCTTTCATCCGTGATCTCAGCCTTGGGAGGCTGACCTGTATAGATCAATTGCATCAACAGGCTTCCTTGCCCTCTAGCTTCTGCTTGGTTTTGACCAATGGAGAGCTCCAACAAGAAATTAGAGGGAAGGATGAGAAGAAGGCCTGAATAATTATTGCTCTGCTTCCCACCTTGCCTTCTTACCTAAGGCTGGCTACTTCTCTAGATTGAAAGACTGATTTAGGAAATAATATTGGAGTCATTATTCCCTGTCCTTGAGCATAGAGAATGTGACCCAGCTGGAGCTGGACTCACATGGACACATCAACCAAGTCCCTGAGGTATAAAGAGATTGGATGGAATAATCTTGGAAAATATCTTTTAGGGAAACTTTCACATAAGCCAGAACACAAAAGACTTTCCACTCTTATCTTTTTCTATTAACATTTAGTGAATGGAAATGTGTTGGACCAATGAAGACCCTCCTGACTGTCGTTACTGAAACCTGTACCGATGATTGTTAAGAGAGACAATTCAAAATGTAGGATGACAGTTTCTAGCCAATCTGTGAAAAGATGAAGCTTTCAATGGTTTTGCCCATTTGTAATGTTAATATATACTGATGACTCTGTAACCTTCCTTGGACTTGGACAGACATGGCTGTGGCAGCATGCTTGTCCGTTTTCCTACTTTTGTCTATTCTGTAATTTCCTTAGACTTGAACAGACATGGCTGTGATAACATGCTTGTCCGTGTTTCCATTCTTTCTTACTATGTAACATTTCCTTGGACGCAGGCAGACATAACTCTGGCAACATGCTTGTCTGCTTCCCATTTCTTTTCGAGTATATGCCGAATAAAACTTTCTTTTTGCTTTACTAAACTTTGTGATGTTTTCTCCCTGACAACGAGACACAGTTCATTTCAAGATGGCCTTCTCTACGTAACTGCCTTTATTCAGGTTCCATTAATTGCTCCTTCTCATCCTTATTGGTATAAACAAAACAAAACAAAAACCCATTGCTGTTGAATCAATCCCAACTCATGTAGACCTCGTGGTTATAGAATAAAACTGAGCTCCGTGGGGTTTTCTTGTCTGTAATCTTTATGGAAGCAGATCGACAGGCCTTACTTCTTTGGTACCACTTGAGTGCAAACTGTTTGTGCCACCCAGGAATCTTCCTTATGGGTGTAGAGGTCATAATATCCCACTGTTCCTAGTCTGGGGTTACTCCCCTATCCTTTGTGCATCCCCTACACTCACTCCTTGTAAATAGTTCTTTATTAAGGCCTCAAATTATCCTAATTTGAATGTGCTATGATCTATTGTGACCCTGATTGATACAGCCTGTTTGGCGGTAAGTCTCAGAACCTGTCCCAGCACAGCCATCTTGGTAGCATACTTATGTCCTAGGAAAATGGCAGGAAAAGTAAGTAGTTGAAGGACCTATAGCAATAGTAGCTCAAGGCAATTTTGGCATGAAGCATCCAAATATAATGCAGAGAGAAGGATCATCCTCCCTTGCACCTTGAGGAACAGTGTCTTCTGGGCAGGAATTTCCACCAGCAATGATGGCAGCAATTGGAAGTAGAAGCTTGCCCCCAGGCATGTGACTTCAGATGTGGCAAGCAACAACAGTATAGATAACCCTGTACCAATTACCTACTGCTGTATATCAAACCTCCCCAAAGCAGTGGCTTAGGACAACAGCCATTTTATTTTCTCTCATTGTTCTGTGGGATTGTCCTGTGCTCAGCAGGAAGGTTCTTGCTGTGGCTGTCATGCAGTTGCAATTAGATGGCGGCTGGAGCTGGAATTTATCTGAGGGCTTGACTGGCTTGGATGTCCAAATGACTTCTTCATTCTCGTGTCTAGCATGTTGGTGCTGGTTGTTGAATAGGAGCAAAGATGGTGGTGTCACCCAAAGGCTTAGCTTTTTTCCGCAGGGCATCTCCATGTGGGTAGCTTGGACTATAGTATGGTGGTACCAGAGTAGTTAGAATTCTAACTTGAAGGCCAGTTTTTCCCCAGAATGTGTGTTTTTGGGGAGCCACATGGAAGCTGCATCATTTTTTTAAATTAGCCTTGGGAGTCATGCAGCATCACTTCTGCCACATCCGTTGGTCAAAAGTTAGTTGCAGCCTTGCCCAGATTTAAGGGAAGAGAGTGACTATCCAGAGGCACGGATCATTGAGAGGTCATCTTTGGGGACTAAACACCACATGTTCCGTTAGTGGTTATTCCAGTAGTAAGGACTGGAGGCATCTTTGCAGTGCTGAGGTTTCTGTTGTAGACTGCCTTAAGAGCAAACAGAACTGGCTCTGCATTTCATTTACACATTTGCAGTCTGGGGTCCCCTTGGAAAATCAGGAAAAAGTCTAGACTGGGATCCTTGCAAATCTGGGAGCTTAAGTGTTCTACTTTGTGACAGATGGAGTTAAGGAGGCAAAAATACCCTGATTTCACATAAATGAGGCTCAGAGAGATTAAATGACTTGTGCAAGTTACACAGCTAGAAGGCAGTGGTGTCAATATTCAAACCTGGGTCTGGCTGCTGCCAACAAATTAGCACTAAGCTAGGAGTAAAAGCCCAGTGCTATCGAGTCGATCCGGACTCATAGCGACCCTATAGTAGAGAACTCAAAATGCCTACAGGGGCCAGACAGGTTGAATTAATGTGTGAAGCCATAGTAAGATAAGTGGCAAGAAGCAGTTTATATTGCCGCTAAGCTGAACACTTGCCTGAAGACACTGCCTTTTAACACACTTGTGGGCAAAATCAAGCTAACCAGTCAAACAAAACTGAGCCTGAGGGCAGAGGTGCAGGTTGTATAAATAGTGCCTGTGGATGATTGAAATGTGTTTATTCCCTTTCTTCCTGTGGATTGGGCTAGAATTTGCAAAGACTAGTATTTTTTGCCACTTACTATGGAATAAGTACATGGAGATATAAGTCCTCTTACTCAAATCCCTTTCCTACATCCCTCCCAAGGGCTGTCGATTTTCAACCTCTGGACTAAATTCTACTATTTCTCCAAGTATTTTATTTCATTTAATCTTTATCAGAGCCTTAGAAGGTGAGTATTATTATCTCCATTTCACCAATAAGAAATTGATTGCAAAGAGGTTGAACAGGTTACCAAGATCACACATTGTTAGAGCCAGAATTCAAAATCAGATTTATATGATCCAAATCCTCTGATTTTTCTTCTATTCCAATGCTGTTTTTATTGCTTAACCTCTCTTCCTGATTTGCAGGGTAAGGGTAAAGTGCCTGCTTTGCCTACCTCAAAGGGTGATTGTATGAAGATAACACAAAAATGGATATTGAAATGTATGTCAAAGATTCTTGTCATTTGTAAAGTGCTAAACACAAGTATGCTATTTTCTTAGTTTCCTAGTGCGGCTGTAACAGAATCAAGTCACCTGGGGGGCTTTAAAACAGAACTTTATTTTCTCAGTTTAGGAGGCTCGAAGTCTGAATTCAAGGTGTGGCTCTAGGGGCAGGTACTTCTTTGACTATTTTAGCTTCTAGTAGTTGGCAATCCTTGAAGTTTCTGTGCTTGTAGATTCATCTGCCTCCCTAAACCAAACCAAAACCATTGCTGTGGAGTCAATTCTGACCCATAGCCATCCTACAGGAGAGAGTAGAACTGCCCCATAGAGTTTTTCCAAGGAGTAGTTGGTGGATCTGAACTGTTGACCTTCTGGTTAGCAGCCAAGCTCTTACCCACTGCACCACCAGGGCTCCTCTGCTTCTGTGATATTGTGTCTTCCCCATGTTTAAGCTGCTCTTTTTATAGCTAAGAGGTAATTAAGTTTAGGACACACCCTACACCTGCACCGTTAAGGCCTTATTAACCTTACAAAACACTACTTCCAAACAGAATGACAACCACAGGTAGAGGGGTTAGAATTCCAACATATATTTGGGGGGACGCAATTCAATCCATAACAGCTGTTGTGTTATTTTAATTTGTTTTAAAAAAACGTACTGAGCACCTCCCACGGGTCAGGCACTCTTCTACACACTGCAATACTGCAGTAAACAAGACAGACAAAAAAACTCTGCATGGGTCGAGCTTACATTCTAGTTGAAGGATCCAGAAATAAATATGTAAATTATATAGCATTTTAGAAAGTGATAAACGCTAAAGAGAAAAATCAGTCAAGGAAGGGAGGCAGGGAAGGGTACGGGTGTCTATGACTAAGGTGCTCAGGAAAGCCTCTCTACCAGGACAGGCCTCATGTCCTCCTGGCCAGGGGATGAAAACTCCAGCCCTCTGGCTGAATCCACCCACAGCCTGGTCTTATAAGGTCCACAAACTAAAAAGTTGGTTTTTTTAAAAATGTTTTTAAAGGGTTAAAAAAAAAGAAAAAAACAAGGAAGAATATGTGACAGACCATATGTAGCCTGCACAGCTTAAAATATTTACCATTGGGCCCTTTACAGAAAGTTTGCCAACTTGGCCCACCTTTTATGCCATTGCTATGGCAACCAGCTTAACCCAGGTATAACCTGACAGCACCTGGCCTCAGCTGCACTGAACATCTTTTACTTTCTGTACTCCCCTCCCACCCTAACCCCCATCTTCCATCTCTTTGTCTTTCTGATGGAAATCTGCTTGGAACTCACACATGTGCACCCTGGCAGTGTGAAAGAGCTAACACCCTATGGAGCCAATAGATAAATGCTTTCCCCCCATTTTTCTCATGAGCAGATAATTCTGTGTCACATTCTATATGCCTCCTGTAAGATCCTGGTAGGATCAAGCTCTAGTTGCTCAAAATGATGGCCAACACCATGATACATTGTCTTTTTCTCTCTCTGTGTTTTTTCCTCCTTGTTCTTGCTCCCTGAGAGCTGACTGAGGCTCTGCTTTTGAGGGGGAAACCAGGCTAAGACAATTGGTACCAGGTTTGTGGCCTTAGAAAGCTGACTCTCAGGATAGGACTCTGGAACCGGTTCACTTGCCAGTTAGATGGCAAAACACCCCATTGCTGGTGGTAGGTATGGGGGAGATAACCCTGGCAAGATGGGGCATCACAATTACAGAGACTTTCATGGGTGGCGGGTTAGGATGGGGCACAGGTGGAGAGTGAAACATTGGCTTATGACATTCACAGGTAGAGGGGTTAGAATTCCAACACATATTTTGGGGGACACAATTCAATCCATAACACCTATTGTGTCATTTTAATTCATTTTACAAAAATATATTGAGCACTTACCATGGGTCAGGCATTCTTCTACATGCTGTAGTGCTGCAGTGAACAAGACAGACAAAAAAATTCTGCATGGGTGGAGCTTACATTCTCGTTGAAGGATCCAGAAATGATGGTATGGAGGTAATTGTCATTGTAGAGATTGTAGAATTGACTGGCTTCTATTCACTTCTTTAGAAACCATGAAGAAAGAAAATGACAGACTCAGGTTCAGCCGACACTCAATTCAAGGTATGCTGTGAATGTCAAAAGGGCTCCAGGGAAGCTTTGAAGAGAATTTCATCTGTAGCTGCAGGGCAGACAGTGATGAAAATCAGGCTCAGGACTTAAAAGTGACAGAACTACAAAGAAGACTGAATGCAAAGTCTCGTCTAGCGTGCATGCACAGTCAGGAACAATTGTGGGCATGAGCCTGAGAATCAGCTGGACTGTTTCAGTCCCTTCCCCCTTGTTAGAGAAGAGCAGCCTCTCCTTGATTGGAGCCCTGTAAAAAGCTAGGCTTTGGCAAGTGTCTCGCAGGATGATACTTGTATTCCTTAAGATCTGCTCTCACCTCCTCTTATCGCTTCCAGACCAGTAATGAGGGTCAGGTTGCACCAGAACCCAGCTGAAAAAGTACAATCCCTGCTCCAGAAGGAAATAACACACAAAAGAATTGTGGGACTTGGCTGACATGTACTGGCAGGTACCAGGGAAACATGTATGGAATAAATCTTGTGAGGTGTTGAATTAGGGAAAGGTGGACTATAAGGGTGGACAGGGGAGAATTTATTGATATGGGAGCACTTTCTCATGACTTGGTGTTTAATATCTTAGCAAAGACACCTAGAACTTGTCCTGCTGTACCTCTGGAAAGGATTTTTAATAAGATGGTCTGTGGTAAACCAGATAGGGAACCTGGAACTTCCCTAGCAGAGAATTGAAGAAGGGGAAGAAGTCTCAGGAAGGTGGGAGTGCTATAATGGATTTTTTATGTGAGACCTATCAGCAGACTATATTCACTGGCAGGGCCCAGATGGTACCCATATCATGAAGGCATTATGAGGTGGGGAGGGTTATTGGCATTGTTGAGAAGCTAATAAGTGGCGGATGTCCTTGACACAGGATAACATCAGATGATACTGCCATGCCCTGGGCTCCCTAGAATCCGCTGAGCTGATGAGACACCATAATGCCAGAGACTGGGTGGCAGCACTTAACCATCAAAGGTAGCAAGGCAGAAGTAGCAAATGGGGCCTTGCCTTTCAGGGATCTGTGACAGGGGGTTTCTAGGATACAAAGAGACAAGTAGCCAGCTATGGTATTGCTTGAATTCCATAACTAGAGAAAGACTGAGCTCTGGAGAGCAGAGGGCTGACATCAGTTACCAAATGGAAAATCGTAATGCCTCACCCAGTTTCTAGATCTAAGCCAGTTCACAGACCTAGAACAAATTGAATAAAGATGGACCCTTCAATGTCATTACAAGTATATATGATAAATATTCTGTCTATTTGTCCCCAAGGAGCCCTGGTGGCACGGTGGTTAAGAGCTTGATGGCAACAGGAATTGGTCCCCAAAGGGACCATGTGGCCATTTACCACAGTTGCTGGGCACCGAGGGAAAAGTGAATATTTAGATCCTTTGAGGGCCTTAAGGTATGGGCTCTGAGCTGGCTCTGGTATCAGGAGACCTGATAGGCCATCAAAGTTCCCTGGATAGAATGTGGGCCTTTAGAGACCAGGTGATAAATGGAGTTCTGGCATACATGTCTCACAGTGAATCCACAGATCCTTAGACCCATACTGTAGCTATTTCCCTTGTCCCCAAGCAAGTAATTGGGATGCATTTGGCAGGAATGCATCCCATAGTGGTTCCCTGATCTATGGAGAATGAGTCCTTACAGTAGAGAGGTCTAAGTGGAAATGTGGAAACTGCACTCCTGGCTAACCTAGCACTCAGAAGCAATGCCACATCCCAGGAGGGCTCGTAAAACATAGTGCTACCATTGAATACTTAAAGAAGTATGAGGAGCTAGTCCCCATGGCTGAAAAGGTGAGAAAAATCTAAAATGAATGGTGGAGAGTGATAATGAATATCAATTACAGCCTTGGGACTATTTGTAGCAATGGAGACTTAACTTGTTCTACTAATTATATCAAGCCTTTTTTAGAGATTGCAGCTAGATAATGCCTTAAAGGCTGTGATGGGCTGGATTTAAGGAGGGCAAGATTGGATTTCAGTGGAGTATGGGGTGGATCATATTGGACAAACCTGTGCCCAGCCATGCATCCTCTTGGCCTATCTTTTACTCCAGCCATGGCTGTAGAAACAACTCTGTGCACGTGTGTCTTGGTCCCACTTCATGCTTTCTGCCCCAGGGATCCTCTGATGCCACAAAGTGGAACACGTGCTCAGTGCTCACTCATGCGCAGACTGAAAGTGCCAGGGTGTTAACACCTCATGGGAGTTAACAACTATGACCAATGGAGATGGATAAATTCTCCCCCTATTTATTCTTTGGATGGACATTTCTGAGGCTCAATTTATAGGGCTTCTCAGAAGGCCTGGTGGAATCATCTCCAGTAACTCAAAGCGGTGACCGATAACACGTTGATCTTCACTCCTCTTCTTCATTTTCCTCTATCCCTCACTCCTATTTCCTGGGATCACTTCTCAAATCAACTACTTTCATACAAGCCTTTGTCTCATGTTTTGCTTTATGGTGATGTTTGAGCAAAGGCCTAAAAGAGATGAGGCAGGCCAATATCTGGGTCTCCAGAGGAAACATAAGTTGCAGAGGGCCGAGGTGGGAGTGTGCCTGGAGAAGCATTGAGAAAGCCACTGTGGCTGGAACAGAGTAGACTTGTCTGAGAGGAATAGGAGAAAAGGTCAGAGAAGTGAAGAAGGGGGAAATGGAAAAGGACTTGAAGGCCACATTTAAGACTTTGGTTTATATTCTGTGTAAAATGAGGAATCATTGAAAGGTTTTGAGAAGGGAGTGGCATGACCTGACATATTTTTAGAGGTTCCCTCTAGCTGTTGTATTAAAAATGGACTTGAGGGCAGATGTTGGCCCTGGCCAGTGTGGTAGCAGTGAAGGTGGTGAGGAATGGTTGCATTCTGGATATAATTTGAGCCAGCTCTGTTTGCTGATAGCTTGGATATGAATTTTTAGAGAAAGAGAAGCCTCAAGAATGACTATATATAATATATACATATATTTTAACAATATTTTATTGCGTTTTCAGTGAAGGTTTACATAGCAGTTTAGGTTCCCATTCAACAATTTCTGCACAAATTGTTCAGTGACATTGTTTGCATTCTTCACAATACATGAACATTCTCAATATTGCCATTCTAGTGGTTCTGTTTCCATTAATCTAGTTTCTCCGGACCCTTACATTCTCATCTTGGTTTTAAGGGATGACTGTATTTTTGGCCTGAGCAACTGGAAAGATTGAGTTGCTATTCTTTGGGATGGGGAATACTAGGGGAGGAGCAGGTTTAGAGAATCAGTGTGAAGAGTCAAATTTTATTCATTTACTCATTCTTTCAATTTATCAAATGTTAAATGTGTATCCATCACATACCAGGCACTGTGCTAGGCTATGGGGATTAAATGGTGAATAAGAAGAATATAGCTCACTTTTTCTAAGCATTCATAGCCTAGTAAATTAGGCATTTAAAATCCAGCATGGTAAGTGCTATAGGAGATCAGAAGAAAGGCCACTAAAATTAGAATAAGGAAGAAGAAGGAAAATAAGGAGGAGGAAGAGAAAATTCCCTGATATTCCTCTACTGTACTGCTAATTCTCTATTCACTGCTTTATCCCATTTAGTTTCATTAAGTCTTCCCTGTATCTCTGTGAGGTAGGTACTGTAAAGAATAGTGGTTGGGTTCAATACATTAAGGTGACATTGTCTCAAATTTTGTAATAAACATGTCTTGATTCTGTAATATGAAGTAACTCTCTAGGCTTGTGCCAAGAACCTAGTGCAGATCTGTGGTGGTGCAGGCAAGGCTGGAGGCCTTGAAGTCTTTTTTCCTCTCCTTAAATGCAAACCCAAATCTTAGGATGTCACCTGGGCAGTTGACAGGTAATCAAAGGTATGATTGCAAGATGGCTGTGGCTCCTTCCATATGGGAGAAGACTGGGCTCCTGTGACTACTTACTGTTACCACCATGAAGAGGAGCAGGAGAGGAGAACCACCGATCTACATGAGTTTAGATTCTGGAGTCCCCACCACTTACATATATGACCCAACTAGTGTCTAAAATTCAGAACTTTTTCTTTTCCCAAAGGTAGGATTACCTCCCTTTTATAGATGAGAGGGTTAGTAACTTGTCCAAACTCAGCTAAGTAGCAGAGCCCATACTGGATTCAGGTCTGTCTGACTTTTTCTGCTATGCAAAACCAATGTCTATGGCTTTTGAAAAGAGAACCTTGACCAAATTGAAGAAAAAATATGTGGCAGCTTAGAGGCTACTTTTAAAGGCCCAGAGGGTAGAGGAGTTCCCAGGAGAAAAAAGAATGCCAGTACAATTGAAATTTATGAGCCAAGTGGCTGAGCAGGCTATGAAAATATTGGGCTTTCCAGATTTCAGCTCTTTCTGAGAACAGCTCTGGTCGAGAAAACAAACTTAGATTGACTAAGAGTACCCAGATTTCTGACCCTGCAGGAATGTCACCCATGTGATTTTCCCTGGGTGCCAACCTGTGATGCTCTTGTTTATTGTTTTATAATAATGTTTTAAAAGTGAAAATAACTTCATTTTCCTGAATATTCAAGCAGTACATGCTCATTTTAACAAATCATAAAAAATAAAAAAAAACTATAGAGAAGAATATTAAAATTATCCACAGTCCCACAACTCAGAGGAATCACAGTGAATTTATTGGTACATATCCTTCCAGATTTTAAAAATATGTCTATATTTGCAAATGTGACTTGATATCCCCTCTCCTCTTCTAGTATCTTCCAGGTTTTGGTTAACAGAAGGGGGCAGTTCAACTCTAGGAAGAGACAGAATCAGACCCACCATGACAGCCTTTTTCTCCTTTTGTCTCCATTACTTGCAGGGTCTAGGGGTAGCTCTATAGGGTATCTCAAGAGTTTAGAATGAAGGCCCTGAGCCTGTTGAGAAGTTGGAGAACAATTTAATAGAAAAGGGGACTCAGTGCTGGATTCTTCAGGCCCTGTGAACTCTGATATGAAATATAAAACTTGGAACCCACAGTAAAGAACAGTTTTGAATGATCTGGCCTGCATGTGTGTTCTCAATACACTAAAGCAGAAATAAGCAGACTTTTTAAAAGCAGAGGGCCAGATAGTAAATATTTTAGGCTTTGTGGGCATGTCTCTGTTGCAACTACTCAACTTTACCATTGCAGCACAAAAGCAGACAGAGACAATATGTAAATGTATGGTCACGACTGTGTTTCAGTAAAATTTTATTTACTAAAACAGATGGGAGGCTGGCTTTGGCTGGAGGGCCATTATTTGCCAATCCCTGCACTAACTAAGGAAACCCTGGTGGCATAGTGGTTAAGTGCTATGGCTGCTAACCAAAGGGTTGGCAGTACCAATCTACCAGGCGCTCCTTGGAAACTCTATCGGGCAGTTCTACTCTGTCCTATAGAGTCGCTATGAGTCGGAATCGACTCGACGGCACTGGGTTTGGTTTTTGGTTTTGCACTAACTAAAAGACATTTAGGAAGAAACTAGCATCGTGATAAACGGAGAAAGGATTGAAGTTGTCAAGGATTTCATTTTACGTAGATCCACAATCAGCAGCCACGGAAGCAGCAGTCAAGAAATCAAAAGACGCATTGCATTGGGTAAATCTGCTGCAAAGGACCTCTTCAAAGTGTTGAAGAGCAAAGATGTCACCCTGAAGACTAAGGTGCACCTGACCCAGGCCATGGTGTTTTCAATCACATCATATGCATGTGAAAGCTGGACAATGAATAAGGAACACAGAAGAAGAGTTGACGCCTTTGAATTGTGGTGTTGGCGAAGAATATTGAATATACCACGGACTGCCAAAAGAATGAACAAATCTGTCTTGGAAGAACTACAACCAGAATGCTCCTTAGAAGCAAGGATGGCCAGACTGCGTCTTACATACTTTGGACATGTTGTCAGGAGGGATCAGTCTCTGAAGGACATCATGCTTGGCAAAGTACAGGGTCAGCGGAAAAGAGGAAGAACCTCAATGAGGTGGATTGACACAGTGGCTGCAGCAATGAGCTCAAGCATAACTATTGTAAGCATGGCTCAGGACCAGGCAATGTTTTGTCCTGTTGTGCATAGGGTTGCTATGAGTCGGAACCGACTCGACAGCACCAAACAACAACAACAGCATCTTCTCTTCTGTTACCAAAGGCAGAATACGTACACACACACGAGCTGACTTTTCAGATTCAACTTTGTAATTTTTTAACTTACATATCCTTATTATATCCTACACATTTCTACATGTCTTTAAAAACTTCCGGTGAAAGCCATTTTAAAAGTCTGTGTAATATTTCATTTAGTTAGACAGACTGATAGGGGGTTTATTTGAGACGAGAACAACTTTCTCCATTTAGGAGAGCTAGCTGCTCTCCTAATCACAGCTGACTGGGTTGGGGACCAATGTATTGGCAAAAGCTCCTCAACCATGTGTGGGCTGGGCACCAGCTGCCCAATAGAGATGCTCCCTATGGAATGGCCCCAGTATGAGCCAATAAAATCCACTTGGGAGAGTGTAACTGCATGGTAAACAAATAGCACAGGTCTTACTGTGACCCACAGTGACAGGGTAGCTCATCTCCCAGTTAACTCCATCACAATAAGTGAGTTGAGTTTGTCTCTTGTTTTCAGGCTGATGAACTCAGCAGGCAGAGCCAGTACATCCATCATGTGAATGAGTCATGTTTATAAACATTCCCCTTTACTGGACATTTAGGTTATTCCCTATCTTTTGCTATTATAAACTTAAGTCTTCCTGCTAAAACCTAGCTTTCTTTTCGCACCCTCTGTGTCTTTTCTCGACCTCATGGCTTCTGCTGACTCCCAGCTTGGCTCGTTTATGGCTAATTGTGCCTCTCCAGCTTCTCTCAAGCTTGTGACCTATAAGCTTCAGCAAACTACCTGATCTATCTATGCTTTCCAATTTAAATTCACAAGAGTAGAATTGGGTTGACTCCTTCTTCTTTATCTGGGTCCATCTTTCTCCCTGGGCCACATCATAAGCCTCTGTCTGTCCTGGGGTCAAGTGCCTTTGCTGGTCCAATCACTTAGGCAGGAGGGGGCTGGCAGGTTGGAGGAAGTCAGATGATTTCCTTGTGGCCTTCTGAGCATGGTTGCCTGGAGCTGGGGGCTGCAGAAGGAAACTGTCCAGTAGAAGTGATTGTGCATGTGACAGACATGCCATGATTAGCATGTCTAGTGGAGACTTACTGAATTTTGAGCTTTTAATTGTCCAATTTAGAAGCTGACATGCTAAATCCTGGGACTCAGGAAGGTAGATTGACTTGCCCAGGGTCACAGAATTAAGTGATGGCACAGGAATTAGAACGCCATTTGGTGTCTTTTCTAGTGTATTAAGCTGTATCCTGTACTTTCCTGTCATATTTCATTCATTTAAAAAAATATTTATGGCAAGCCCACTGTGTGCTAGGAACCATTCCAGGAACTGGAACAAAACAAACAAAAATTCTTGTCTTTGTAGGCTTACATTTTAGAGGGTGAAGAAAGACCATAAATAATAATAAAAAATAAGTTAATTATACAGTATGTTAGAAGGATATGTTGTGGGAAAAAATAGAATAAGGGGGATTAGGTGTGCTGGGGGTTGTAATTTAAAACAGGGAGGTGAATGCAGGGTGAATGTAATGGTAAGTGCTCCCCTCACCGTGTTGCAAGCTTCCTGAGACTAGAACTATGTGTATTCTTTCTTCTTCCCCTAGATAAGTGCATTGACTCAGCCAGTACGTTGGCTGAGCGGTGAGTATGGAATAATTGTTTATTGAACTGAACACTTGCAGGAATGTTCTAAAGTTTGGGGAGCACAAGAATAAGCTCTAAGTTTATATTCTTTGTCTGGTCTCTTCCTGTGTAATTTCATTCCAGCAGCACCCCCATGAAGCCCCCATATCATGTGAGTCCTTATGGAAATGTGCCCTTTCAGCACTCCTGGGAATATCAGCCTTATGAAATGCCTTTTACAAAGTTGTGGAAAGAGATTTAATTAACACAGAAAATACAACCTAAGCATTAAACACAGCAAGGCTCAAAGTGTCACGCTGAAACAGTAGGGAGGCTCTCCCTAGGCCACGTCATAAGCCTGTGTGTGCCCTGGGTAGTCAGTGGTATCTGGATAAATGTCTAACAACTTGCTTTCCGGGGAGGGAGGGGAGGCGTTCATGATTTGTAGGTTTGCCAATTTCGGTGATATAAATACTGTGTGGCTGATTTCAACTTACAATGTAACGTCACTGAACATGGACTTGGAAAGAAATGTGCAGTAGCATACCATCATATAGTATTTCCATCATACGTATACAATAGATGTAAATAACCTCAGTAGATTTAAATAAATACATAGATAACAGTAAAATATAGTAAAATAATTATAAAGTGGTGAGTTTTGAGTATTTATTATCATCATTTTTAATATAATTTATTTAATTGTAAGTATATATAATTTGAAGGATCCCTGGTGACACAGTTGTTAAACACGCAGCTGCTAACTGAAAGGTTGGAGGTTCGAACCCGCCAACAGCTCCACGGGAGAAAGATGTAACGGTCTGCTTCTGTAAAGACTACAGCCTTGGGAACCCTATGGGGCTGTTCTACTCTGTCCTATAGGGTTGTTATGAGTTAGAATCAATGCAAGGGTAATGGTTTTTATAAATATGTAATTTAATTTTTAACAACCAGCTTGCAAAAATTCTGAAAACTTAACAATGCGCTCTTGTGAGCTTATTTATACAAACTAGCTTCCAGCACACCGCTGCCCCTGAATCCTTTTCCAAAAAAAAAAAAAAATCCATTGCTGTTGAGTCAATTCTGACTCATAGCGACCCTAAAGGACAGAGTAGAGCTGCCCTATAGGGTTTTCAGGGAGCTTCTGGTGGATTCAACTGCTTGCTGACCTTTTGGTTAGCAGCCCTAGCTCTTAACCACCACACCACCGGGGTTTCCGAGTCCTTTTCAATACATGCCTATTCCTTGACAAGAAGCAGGTCACAGCGTGACTACTTGGGCATTAAATATAAAGACAGATCCATTGCTTCATTTTCACCTCTCTCCTCACGTGGCCTCCCCATTGCTGCCAACTTGTGCCTTCTGCCACATAGCTTCTCTACCTTCTGTGGTAAGTGGGGGTTTATAATGTTTTAGGAAAAATGTCCTTTCCCAGATTGAAGCCATCTGCCTTGAGCATATGCTTTTATGCTAGGTGATGAACTAGGTCTCACATCCGCACACACTGTATCCCGTGGTGTTCACACTAACTTTACTGTGTGCTTCCTCAGTGCTCTGTGCTGTCAAGTTTTAGCTGGTCAGTGAGCATTTGTAAAGTACGAACTTGTGCAGACTCCCCACCCCCTTGTGTCTACTAGCTTCCAGGGCCTGTGCTCAGTGACCGTTCTCTCTTTTGGTCCTTAGAGCAACCCTACTGCATGAGTTTTATTATTTCGATATTACAAATGAGGAAGCTGTGGCTTTTGGAGGGGAAGTGACTTCCCCACAGTACAGAAGTCATGTCTTCAGTGAAATGTTGCCTTTGAAATGTAACGTGCAGGCAAATATCTATCACCCCTCAACCAGTGGTTGTAGGCTGGGTCTTGCTCAATCAGGGAGAACTAGGAGCTCTTTTCTGGGTGGGCTCCACCACAGAACCTCTGCAGAGGGACATTTGGGTAGAAAGCAGAGCTGGAGATGGGACTAGCTCTGCTCCCTGGGAATATCACAACCCCATTTCATGTGCTTGCGCTCCTCTTGAGTTTGTTGGATCCTGGCTCCCATCTCCTGAGGGAGGCAAGCGTGGCCCTTCCCAGTGCAGGAACTGATAATAGCTGTGCTCTGAGCAGCCCAGGCACCTTGCATCAGAGCAGCAGATGTATTCTCTGATGAGTTCCTTAAAGGAAAGCCAGTTTTTAGCCCTGGAGCAAATGCTGAGCACCAGGCACCAGGAGGAAGAAGCGAGGGTTGTAGAAACATTGAGATCTTTTTGCCAGAGACCTGGATTCAACTCTAAGAGCCCTTACTTATTAGTTTTGTAGCCTTGGGCAAGTCAGTATCCCTCTGAGCTGTTTCTTCCTCTGCAGAATGGGGGAGAGAGCGAATTAAAATGATAGTGGCTGCCATTTATTGAGGAGTCCCTGGGTGGCACAAATGGTTAAGTGCTTGGTTACTAACCAAAAGTTTGGCAGTTTGAGTCCACCCAGAGGTGCCTCAGAAGAAACAGCTGGTGATCTACTTTTGAAAGATCACAGCCATTGAAAACCAGATGGAGCACAGTTCAACTCTGACACACATGGAGTTGTCATGAGTTGGAATTGACTTGATAGCAACTGGTTTGGTTTCGTTTGGCCACTTATTGAGGCCTTACCATGAGTTAAAGGAGTCCCTGGGTGCTGTGAATGATTAAGCACTTGACTAGAAGCCAAATGATTGGCAGTTCGAACCCATCCAGAGGCATCTCAGAGGATAGGCCTGGCAATCTGCTTCTGAAAGGTCACAGCCTTAAAAATCTATGGAGTGGTTCTGCGTTGCACGAATGGGGTTGCCATGAGTCGGAATCGTTTTGACTCTGTGGCAACTGTTATGGATTGAATTGTGTCCCCCCAAAATATATGTCAACTTGGCTAGGCCATGGTTCCCAGTATTATGTGGTTGTCTATCATTTTGTGATCTGATGTAATTATCCTGTGTGTTATAAATGGAAACTCTATGGGGCAGTTCTACTCTGTCCTATAGGGTCACTATGAGTCGGAATCGACTCGAAGGCACTGGGTTCTGGGTATGATGTTATTGAGGCAGAATTAGAGGCAGTTATGTTAATAAGGCAGGACTCAATCTATAGGATTAGGTTGTATCTTGAGTCAATCTCTTTTGAGATATAAAAGAGAGAATCGAGCAGAGAGGAGAGGGCTCTCATACCACCAAGAAAGAAGAGCCAGGAGCAGAACGTGTCCTCTGGGACACAGGGTCCCTGCACTGACAAGTTCCTAGACCAGGGGAAGATTGATGACAAGGACCTTCCCTCAGGGCTGACAGAGAGAGAAAGTCTTCCCCTGGAGTTGGCACCCTGAATTTGGACATCTAGCCCCCTGAACTGTAAGAGAATAAATTTCTGATTGTTAAAGCCATCCACTTGTGGTATTTGTGGTATTTCTGTTACAGTAGCACTAAATAACTAAGACAGCAACTAAAAACAACACCACCACTATGTATTAGGTACTGTATCAGCATGTTATGTGTATTATCCACAAGATAATTCTTGCCAAAGACTGAGCCCAGTCTCAGAAACGTAGTAAATATACAACAAATCCAGCTGCTATTATTTTATTAACCCTCATAACAATCCTATGAATAATAATAACAGTAATAATAATAACTAGCATTTACTGAGCACTTTCTGTTTAGCCAGACATTGTTTTAAGTGCTCTATGTGAATTAACTTATTTAATTTTGCCAACTATCCTATGAGGTTGATTCTGTTTTTAATCCCTGTTTGATGAATGACGAAATTAAAGCACAATTGAATAATTGCCTGTCTTAGTCAACTAGAGTTTTAGTTTTTAGTCAACTAGTGCTGCTATAACAGAAATACCACAGGTGGATGGCTTTAACAAACAGTTTATTCTCTCACAGTCTAGTAGGCTAGAAGTTCAAATTCAGGGTGTCAGCTCCAGGGGAGCTGTTGGCTCTGGGGGAAGGTCCTTGTCATCAATCTTTCCCTGAACTAGGAGATTCTCTGCGCAGGAACCCCAAGTCCAAAGGATGCGCTCTGCTCCCGGCACTGCTTTTTTGGTGGTAGGAGATACCCGCCTTTCTGCTTGCTTCCCTTTACTTTTATCTCTGGTAATATAAAAGGTGGTGCAGGCCACACCCCAGGGAAACCCCCTTTACATTGGATCAGGGTTGTAACCTTAGTAAGGGTATTAGATTCCACCCTAATCCTCTAATCTTGCCTCATTAACCACAGGCAGAGATTATGATTTACAAAATAGGAAAATTACAATCACAAAATGGAGGATAATGACACAACACTGGGAATCATGGTGCAGCCAAATTGATACACATATTTTCTGGGGACACAATTCAATCCATGACATTGGCCAAGGACACACAGGGTTTCTGAAAGTGGTGTAGGCGCTCCTATTCTCCTCATTTGATGGAGGAGGTAATTGAGGCACAGAGAGGCTGAGCAGCAGATCACGTAGTCAACAAAACCCTCCTCTGAGTTGTTAGGCAGGTGAGACAATATAATGGATGTGAAAAGCTTTGTGAACTGTTGCTCTGTCTGCCTCAGCCTGGGGTGAGTAAGCTTTGCATGTTCTGTTTTTTCTGGTCTAGACACACCAGCTGGCTTAAGACCCAGGAGGCCTTTAGGGAGTCCTGCTGACTTTGCTTGTTATCTGGGTGTGAGTTAGAAGCCAGTTTCGTGTGTAGGCCCTGGGTTTACCAGTCCTCTTGAGACAGCCCAGGAGCCACTGTTTGACTTCAGAGCTGCTGCCAGCTGGGAGCCTGGAGGAGGGAGCTGGCCTGGCAGCTGGCCACCATCACATGCAATGGGGTTACTAGCGGTCACCCTCCAGCCTTCCTCCAGCTGCAATCACTGCTTCCTGTGGCTGAGCCCCACCAGCACCCAGGACAGCAGGCAGCCTGGCAGGGGGTGGGGGCTTGAGGCTTCTAATGGGGTGGGGATAATGGGGGCCTCAGGGAGCCTCCCTGTGCTACTCTTCTCTCTAGTGCTTCCCACATAGCCCTTCTCCCACAGGGCTTTTCAGGCAAGACATCCTGCGAATTCCTGGGGACATATCCTCTTCGCAGGATTGTGCAAAGAGGACCCTCATGTCTTTATGGAGGGACCCCTAGCACACCAGAAATGAGGCACCCTTTGAGAGCAGGTCACAGTCAATACCACTAGGTCTGTCTCCTGTCCATGTTGGGAGCTCTTCTGGGCAGGAACAGCTCAGGGTCTCCCTACCTGGCAGCCAGCAAGGGCCGAGGCCAAGGAAGGGGTTCGGCATCCTCTCAATTTCCAAGGAAAGGTCACTTCCACCTACTGCATTGGAACCTGGGTGGGTGGTGGTAGTGACAGTGTGTGTGTGTGTGTGTGTGTATTTCAGGGTAGGGAGGGAGTTTTAGGGGAAAGGAGACCAGAGGCTACCCAGGCTAAAATAGAACAAAAGTAATGGGGAGGGGGGTGCTGGCTCCCTCTTGCTTAGGGACTCTCTGTCTGTGAGAGGCTCTCTGTGTGTGAGGAAGGGCTTGGCTCAGTACCTAGGTAAATGTGGCCTTGACTCCTTGGTCACTCACGTACTCTCTAAGGGAAATGGGGCTCATTTGGGCATTTCCTCTTAGCCTCTTCATCCCTAAAGAGAGAGCAGTGTTACCTACTTTTTAGGACTGTCAATGAGTACAAAGGGTGTGTGACTTCCTTGGCAGACCTTCCCCAGGGTAAGGAACGAGGAGACTGGCTTAGGGTCTCCTGCCTGGGACTGCCGTTTGTTGTTCCTTAGTCCTCTCTGCCTGGAACTCCCCGAGGGCAGTATGTGAATCTCTGCTAGGTTAGGTACAGGTGTGGCCACCTTCCTAAAATGGAGCCCTCCCTGATTTCTGATGGACGTTTAAGCAGGTCTCTTAAAAAAAAAAAAAAAAAAATGCCTCTAGTTGATTCCAACTCATAGCGAATAGGACAGAGTAGAACTGCCCCAAGGAGCAGCTGGTGGATTCTAACTGGCAACCTTTTGGTTAGCAGCAGAGCTGTTAACCACTGTGCCACCAGGGGACACAATCTTACTAAAGGGTAGATAAATAGCAGAGTGGGAGGACTGTAGACAGAGAGTTGGGAGTGCTACTGGCTGCTAACCAAACAGTCAGCAGTTCAAATCCGCCAGGCGCTCCTTGGAAGCTCTATGGGGCAGCTCTACTCTGTCCTCTAGGGTCACTATGAGTCAGAATCGACTCAACAGCACAGGGTTTTGGGTATACCAGAGGCAGTTCTACTCTGTCCCATTGGATTGCTATGAGGAGAAATCGACTCAACAGCAATGCTTTTTTTTCTTTAATACCAGGGGTGGGAACAAGTTTTACTGTTTATGCATTTGAAGGGGTCACACCTGGGTGCTTCCTTGTTCCCCCCAATTTGTTTCCCCATCCTGCACTTGTTCTCCTCCCACAACCCCCATTTTAAGATCTCTTCTCTCTGAGGTCAAAACCCTTCTCCCTGCAGATACTCCATTTCTCCCTATGTGGCAGAGTCCCAGCACCCTCATATCTTGTAAACTCTGCACACAGGCTGCAGCTGGATGGAAAGAGAGCCTTTCTCTGCCCAGATGCTTGCTAAGATCAAAGGGAGCAGGATGGGTGGGCGGCAGGCTGATCTTCCTGGGGTGGGTTCAGGGCATGGTGAGAACTGGACTTCAGTTTGGTTTTTCTTTATAGAGGCCTCTCTCTTCCTGACTAATCTTAAGGCAAATGTCTCTGTAAGAATTATTTTGTAATGAAGATCATGCAGTCCAGTATAATATGAAATTCTTCCAATTAAAATGACTTTAACCTTACACATTATGAAATAGTAACCTTGATATTATTGTGCTAATGGTGCATTCTTCTTCTCCCAGGGCCTATTTTCACTACAAAAGGACTCAGAGCCAATCAACATAGATTGAAATTTCTCCAAATGGCAACTCCATGACCCTCACATCTTCCCTGAGAGGAACTGGGGGCAGGTGGAGAATTTCACATCATTGCCACATGTATTAGTTCCCTTCACTCTTCTCGTACAGGATTTTACACTTTACAACATCACTTTCACATGCATTATGTGAAACCTTTAAAACCCAAGTCTGAAGTAAGTATTCTCACCAACCACCAAGTTGTTGATGGAAAAACTAAGCATCAGAGGGTAACTGAAGTGCTGGGGTCACACGGCCATTAAGCAGCTCAGAGTACCACATAATGCCTTCTGTGCCATTTTTCCTCTGCTCAGCTCTTCTATCCTCCTCTCTCTGTGGGTAAGCCACAAGCCACCAGATTGAAAAGGAAGTGCTGGCACAGACCTCAAGGGGTGGCAGTCTTTCCTGCAACTGACAGGGATGGGGGCGGGGCAGACTCTTAAAGGAGCAAATGTCTGGGTGTGGCCCATCAAGTCACCATGGGTAGCATGGGAAGACAAGAGGGAATCCATCCATCAGCTGCCCCCAAAACTGCTTGTTGTGTTTCCTGTGTCCCCCACCTCCCAGTGAATGGCCACACCACTTTCCAGCTGCCCAGATAGAAGCCTGACCCTCCTATCCTCACTGAATCCTTGCCTTCTTCCTCTCAGCTCACAGCTGCTCCTCCTCCCCTTGCCCCCCATCAACCACCAGGTTGTGTCCAGCCTGCCTCTTATGCAGTGCTCCAATCAGTCGTCACTCCAGCTCCAGGAGTACTCTAGAACTGTGGCTCCCCTCCCCAATCTACAGGCACTACGCCTCCAGACTGCCTCCTCTCTTCCAATCTATCCCTCCTCTCTGGGTCTTTGCAGTGATTTTTAGAAAGAAAAAAAAGTGCAGATCTATTTGTGTTACCCTTTAAAATCCTTCGCTGGCTCCACATTTTTTCTGAATGCAATTAAAATTCTTTAGCTGATGTGTTAAACTCTCCTTGTTTGTTCCCACAGTAGAAATATCACAATGTATTGTAATTCCGTGTTCCTTGGTGTAATAAAGTGAAAAATGTGACAAGCAGCTGGCACTAGGAGTATGCTCCAGGATGACCCTTTTATAGAAATACCGCAATAATTTGCTTGGTTAGAAATGTGAGGTCCAGAGAGCAGAAACCAAAGAAATAAAAGATGCTAGCCAAACTGCTTTGTATGAGAGAAGGAGAAGGATTTGTTCTTTAGCCCCTTAGAGGCAGAAGGGATGAAGAGGTAAGGAAGAGAGAAAGAAGGACCTGGAGGTGGGCACTGAGAGAAGCCAGGAAGATGGTGTAAAGGATCCTTTGGGGGTGAAGGGCTAATGGAGAGTCCCCTGTGGTGGGGTGGACAAAAAACATTACAAATAGGGATATCACATGTTGAATGTCAAGTTTGCTTGTTTGTTTTTAATATTTTATTGTGTTTTAGGTAAAAGTTTACATAGCAAATTAGGTTCCCATTTGACAATTTTTGTACAACTTGTTCTATAACACTGGTTACATTTTTCAGAATGTGTCAACATTTTCATTATTTCCATTCTTTTTGTTCTGTTTCTATCAGTCTAGCTTTTCTGCCACTCTCAGCATCTCATCTTTGTTTTAGGGTAAATGTTGACCATTTGTTCTGATATCGTTGGTTATTTAAGGGAGCACAGTATTCATGGTGATACTGTTTGTTTTATAAACCAATCTATTATTTGGATGAAAGGTGACCATCGGGAGCGGCTTCACTTCCAAGTTTATGGTATCTTGTGCAGATAGTCTTGGGGATTCCTCTAGTCTCTATTGATCAAGCAAGTCTGGCCTTTTTTTTTTTTTTTTTAGGAATTTGAGTTTTGTTCTACATTTTTCTCCTTTTCTGTCTGGGAACTTCTATTGTGTCCCTATTTAGAACGGTTGGTAGCAGTAGCCAGGCACCATCTAGTTCTTCTGGCTAGATGGGGCTTTGGTTCATGTGGGCTATTAGGCCTGTGGACGAGTTTCTTCTTTGATTCTTTGGTTTCCTTCATTCTCTTTTGTTCCAGATGAGTAGAGACCAATAGTTGTAACTTAGATGGCTGCTCACAAGCTCTTAAGACCCCAGATGCTACTCACTAAACTAGGATGTAGAACATTATCTTTATGAACTATGTTATGCCAATTGACTGAGTTGTCCCACGAGACTATGGTCCCAAGCTTTCAAACCCAGTAAACCAATCCCACAAGGTGTTTGGTTATGTCTAGGAAGTACCCATAACTGTGCCCCCTCTGTGGTTTATTATATATATGAATATATATTCAGCACACATAAACATGTATATGCCTATGCCTATAGATAAACACCTGCATACCCCTGTACTCACAGGTACATATAAATGCATACATGTCTACCTGTGTAACTACATAAATATTTTTCTGATTGTTGTTATTGTCATTGCAAAATATGTTACAGCATTTACCGAAATTGTCCCTTATTCTTGTGTACTTCTTAGGGTCTTCATTTGTCTTGGACAAGTTGTGCAGATTTCACTCATATCACCAGAAATAACAAGTGTCTGCTATCTAGAAAATGATTTCCCCTCCCATCCTTGGTAACCGTCAAAGAATGTTGCTTTCTGTGTATGTGCCTATTCTTTATGTATATCTAAACAAACAAAAAACCCCAGACCTGTTGCCATCTAATCGATTCTGACTCATACCAACCCTATAGGACAGAGTAGAACACCCCCCTCTAGGGTTTCCAAGGAGCGGCTGGTGGATTCGACCTGCTGACCTTTTGGTTAGCAGACAAGGTCTTAACTACTGCACCACCAGGGCTCCATGTATATATATATATGTATAATTTTATATATATAATTTTTTTTTATTGTGCTTTAGGTGAAAGTTTACAGAGCAAATTAGTTTCTCATTAAATAATTAATACAATACATAAATTGTTTTGTGACATTGGTTGCCTACTCCGTATTGGATCAACACTCTCCCCTTCTCTACCTCTGGTTCCCTGTTCCCATTTGTCCAGTTTTCCTATCCCTTCCTGCCTTCCTGCTTTTGGGCTGGTGTGCCCATTTATCTCGTATACATGATTGAACTATGAAGCACTTTCCTCACGTGTGTTATTGTTTGCCCAATAAAAAAAAAACCTGTCTAATCTTTGGCTGAAGGATAAACCTACCGAGTAACTTTAGTACTGAATTAAAATGGTGTCCGGGGGCCATACTCCTGAGATTTCTCCAGTGTCTGTCAGACCAGCAAGTCTGGTCTTTTTTTGTGAATTTGGAATTTGTTCTACATTTTTCTCCTGGTCTGTTTGAGACTCTCTATTGTGAGCCCTGCCAGAGCAGTTGATAGTATTAGCTGGGTACCATCTAGTTGTTCTGGCCTTAGTCTGGCAGAGGTTGTGGTAGTTGTGGTCCATTTGTTCTTTGGACTAGTCTTTCCCTTGTGTCTTTGATTTTCTTCATTCTTCTTTGCTACAGCCAGGTTGGAACCAGTTGATGTATCTCAGATGGCTGCTCGCAGACTTTTATGACCCCAGACGCTGCTCACCACAGTCAGATGTAGAACATTTTCTTTATAAACTATGTTATGCCAGTTGAGCTAGATGTCCCCCAAGACCATGGCCCCTAGCCCTTAGCCAAGTAACTCAATCCCTCAGGGAGTTCGAATGTGTCTATGAAGCTTCTATGGCTTTGACTTGGTCAAAGTGTGTTGACTTCCCCAGTATTGTGTACTGTCTAATCCTTCACCAAAGTTATCACTTATCTATTGCCTAGTTAGTGTTTTTCCCTTCCCACCCAAGCCCTTCCTTGTAGCCATCAAAGATTGTTTCTTGTATACCTATTCTTGTCTTTTTATAAAAGTGAGACCATACAATATTTTTCATCTTATGATTAACTTATTTCACTCAGGAAAATGTCCTCCGGATTCATCCATTGTAGGATATTTCATGGACTCCTCGTTATTCTTTATAGCTGTGTAATATTTCATTGTATGAATGTACCACAATTTGTTTATCCCTTCATCCATTGATGGACACTTAGGTTGTTTCCATCTTTTTGCTATTGTAAATAATGCTGCAATGAACACAGGTGTGCATATGTCTATTCATGTTACTGCTATTATATCTCTAGGATATATACCCAGGAGTGGGATTGCTAGATCATGAGGTATTTCTATTTCTCATTTTTTGAGGAAGTGCCGTATTGTTTTCCTAGTGGTAGTACCATTTTATACTTCCACCAGGAATATATGAGTTTCAATCCCCCTACATCCTCTACAGTCTTTTTTGTTTTCTGGTTTTTTATTATTGCCATTCTTGCAGGGGTGAGATGGTATCTCACAGTAGTTTTCATTTGCATCTCTCTAATGGCTATGAGTCAGAAATGACTCGTTGGCAACAGGTTTGTTTTTTTTTAATGGCTAATGATTGTGAGCATCTTTTCATGTTTGTTGGCTACCTGAATATTTCTTTGGTGAAGTGTGTGTTCATGTCCTTTGCCCATTTTTTGATTGGATTGTTTGTCTTTTTGTTGTTGAGTTGTTGAAGTTTTCTGTATATTTTAGAGATTAGATCTTTATCAGATATGGCATTACCAAAGACTTTTTCCCAGTCTGTAGGTTGTCTTTTTACTCTAAAGTCTTTTGATGAGCATAAGTATTTAATTTTTAGGAGGTCCCAGCTATCTAATTTATCTTCTGTCATTTGTGCATTTTTAGTTTTGTTTGATAAACTATTCATGCTGAAAATTAGGTTCCTAAGTTTTGACCCTATGTTTTCTTCAAGGAATTTTATAGTTTTAGCTTTAACATTTAGGTTTTTGATCCATTTTGAGTTAGTTTTTGTGCTCGGGGTGAGGTATGGATTCTGATTCATTTTTCTGCATGTGGATATCCAGTTTTGCCAGCACCATTTGTTAAAGAGGCTGTTTCCTCCCCATTGAATAAACTGACCTTTTGTCAAGGATCAGCTGGCTGTAGATGGATGAATTTACTTCTGGATTCTCAATTCTATTCCACTGGTCTATGTGTCTGTCATTGAACCAGTACCAGGCTGTTTTGATTACAGTGGCTGTATAGTAAGTTTTGAGATCGGGAAGTGAGAGGCTTCCTGCTTTGTTCTTCTACTTCAATATTATTTTAGGTATTTGAGGCCCCCTTCTTTTCCATATGGAGCCCTGGTAATGCAGTCGTTAAGAGCTCAGCTGCTAACCAAAAAGTCGCCAATTCGAATCCACCACGCGCTCCTTGGAAACCTTATGGGGCAGTCCTACTCTGTCCTATTAGGTCTCTATGAGTTGGCATTGATGACAACAGGTTTGGTTTTGGGTTCCCTTTCCATGTAAAATTGGCGATTAGTTTCTCCATTTTATTAAAGAATGATGTTGAGATTTGGATTAGGATTGCATTATATCTATAGATCACTTTTGGTAGTATTGACTACTAACATTTTCACGATGTTAAGTCTTCCAGTCTATGAGCATGGAATGTGTTTCCATTTATGTAGATCTCTTTTAGTCTCTTGCATTAGTGTTTTATAGTTTTCCTTGTATAACCCTTTTACATTCCTGGCTAGGTTTATTCCTAGGTATTTTATCCTTTTGGGGGTGTTCATTTGTTTTTGAATAAGTCAAATGACTTCTACCTCCTCTCCCTCAAATCCCTCAATCCACAATAAAGTCTATCAATAGTCACAGATCATTGTATGAATGCGGGTGTGTGTGTATGTTTGTGTGTATGTGTAATTGTGAAAGGGGCCTTGTGCATGTATGTCACTTCTCTACTCAGTTGTGTAATGATGTAATTTGGTAGTTATGTAATGATGTAGTCATCCTCAGTTTTGTGATCTGATGTGGTCATCCTCCATTTTTGCATAACAACATTTCATATAATGATCTGGTCTCTGGAATCTAACCATGTCAATAAGTGAGGACAAAATACCCAGTGCCATCGAGTCAAATAAGTGAGGAGAGGGTGTAATACTAAGTGTTGTGTGATCTTCGGATCTGCCCATTACTTGCTGTGTGCTTTTGACAAATCACTTTAACCTGTCTGGATTTTGGCCTCCTCACATCTAAAATGAGAGGTCCAAACTAGATGATCTTGAGGTCTTTCCCCATCCATTCCTTTATCTCCTCTCTCTTTTTTATAACACTTTTACATTCAGAGCTGTAATTTTTGTTGTCGTCAAAGACCTTGAGGAAATGGCTACTTTTGCCAGTAAAACTTAGCTCTCACTGCATACCACCTAAAGCTATGCTTTTCAAATGGGTCTCCCACACGTATGACATATGAGGTGATGAACCAGTGGATATGTAAAGCCATAGGATAAGCATGGTGTGTCTTCCAGGGCCATCATTTTACCCAAAGATTTGGGAGGAAAGCCTGTTTAAATTTTGTTTTCTGTCATATAAATGTGGATATATAGTGAAATACAGTATAAAATTCTCAGACATGGACAATAACCATATACCTTTTGGGCATATGTGTTTGTTCTTCTCTGTGGTTGGGGTCTTTTGGTAGAAAACTTTGTTGGCAACAATGACTCACTAACATTTTCTAAATTTGACAAATGACTTAGGTTATCTGCATATCTTTGGGTCTATTATCTCAATGGGGGTTTCTCAACCTCAGCACTATTGACATTTTAGGCTGGATAATTCTTTGTTGTTGGGGGCTGTCTTATGCATTGTAGGATGTTTAGCAGCATTCCTGACCTCTACCCAGCAGGTACAGTAGCACACACACACACACAGTTGTAACAACTGGAAATATCTGCAGACATTGTCACATGTCCCCTGGGAGGCATATCATTGATTGAAAACAAATGATCAAATGGATTAATATTTGAATTCCCACTCTGCTGCTTACTTATGAGCAATAGTTCTGTGACTTTGGACAAGGTATGTAATATCTGTAAACTTCAGCTTCATTATCTGTCAAATGGGGCCAGCTCATAAGATTGTTGTCTGCATTAAATGAGATCGCAAGTGTTAAGAGTCTAGCTAAGTGCCTAGTCCATAATAAGCCCTCAGTGAATTTTAGTCCCCTTCTTCTATTTATTTTTACGGGGCTGTAGACATTTCCAGTTGAAAATGTCCTTAGAAGTTATCTTCTCAGAATTCTTCATTTTTTTTTTTTTAATTTTTATTGTGCTTTAAGTGAAAGTTTACAAATCAAGTTGGACTCTCATACAAAAATTTATAAACACCTTGCTATAAATTCCTAATTGGTCTCCCCCTAATGAGACAGCACACTCCTTCTCTCCATCTTCTATTTTCGTGTCCGTTCGGCCAGCTTCTGACCCTCTCTACCCTCTCATCTCCTCTTCAGACAGGAGATGCCAACATAGTCTCATGTGTCTACTTGATCCAGGAAGCTCGTTCTTCACCAGTATCGTTGTCTGTCTCATAGTCCAGTCCAATCCCTGTCTGAAGAGTTGGCTTTGGGAATGATTCCTGTCTTGGGCTAACAGAAGGTCTGGGGACCATGACCTCCGGGGTCCCTCTAGTCTCAATCAGACCATTAAGTCTGTTCTTTTTACAGGAGTTTGTGGTCTGCATCCCACTGCTCTCCTGTTCCCTCAGGGGTTCTCTGTTGTGTTCCCTGTCAGGGCAGTCATCAGTTGTAGCCAGGCACCATCTAGTTCTTCTGGTCTCAGGATGATGTAGTCTCTGGTTTATGTGGCCCCTTCTGTCTCATAATTACCTTGTGTCTTTGGTGTTCTTCATTCTCCTTTGCTTCAGGTGGGTTGAGACTGATTGATGCATCTGAAAAGGCTGGGAGAAAATGATAAAAGATACTAAAGCCTCTGAGAGGGCAGAAACAGGCTAAGAGCTGCCCTAAAAGAATTTGTGTCTTCTGACCTAAACAACTCACTCTACAAGTTATTGAAATGTTTGCTGGTGAGGGCATAAAACCACTATTGAAAATCTGAGGGAGTCATGGGAAATAGGAATCATACTGGAATACTGAGAATGGGCAGATGCTCTGATTTTTATGAAATGTAATTAATTTTTCCCTCCTCCCTCCGTCAGCTATGGATTCATGGGCTTGGCACCAGTCCTAGGCAAAATTCTATAAAAGATTATTCTACTAATGGTTTATGAGTGCTTAAGTATTAAGCAGCAATCCCTCTAAGCCCATAGAATTTCAGTGAAACAGGTTTTGCCAGAGTAATCTAATTTCCGTTTTTGATTAAGGGCTCTTAGACTGGCTGATCAGGGATGTGGGGTGAGTACAGAAGATCCAGATGACAGAAAGACATATCTCTTGTGACATGACTGAAAGCAAGATGTGGAAAGATGGGTTGCATACAGGGAATGTGCAGCAGCTGCATAATTGTATCCAGTGGATACCAAGTAATGGATGGATAGCAATATGGAAGCAGGTCCCTAGTGGTTGTTGCAGGGCATTGGCCCTGGGCCTGTGCTTTATTAGTATATTAACCAGGTCAAGCAATGGACATGCCATACCGTTGACTCTTTGGGTAGCTGAACAACCTATAGACTTGGATGAAGTGATCCATTTTGTGCCAACAGACTTCATGTTCCAGGGTACAGCTAATTGGTTACATTGTCTTAGGGATGGTATGAAGGTCCTTGAAGATTGGTCCTGGACTATCTCTCTAGTCTCATTTTTGCTGCCCCTCTTGCTCCCAATGTTTAACCGTACCAACCTATACTACTCCGCATATGCCATGCTGTTTTATGACCCCTTTATTTTGTACATTTTTCTGTCTCTAACTGGAATTCTCTCCTCTCCTTCCTGTCCACTTCTTGATCCACCTGAGAAACTGCTACTCATTATTTAGCTAAAGCTTCTTGTCTTTCCTTTCCTTCCCACCTTTTCCCTACACTATAATAAATTCTTCCCCATCTGTTAAGGATTGAATTAAATCCCCTCAAAATAGTGTTGTAAATCCTAACCTCTATGCCTGTGGTTATAATCCCATTTGAAAATGGGTTGTCGTTGTTATGTTTATGAGACTGGATTAGTGTAGGGTGTGTCTTAAATCAATCTCTTTGGAGATATAAAAGAGATTAAACAAGCAAGTGAGCAAGCAGAGATGGGGGAAGAGAGATGCCAAGCCATATGAAGATTGCCCAGGAGCAAAAGCTCAAAAGAGACAAGGACCTTCCTCCAGAGCCAACAGACAGAAAGCCTTCCCCTAGAGCTGGCACCTTGAAATTGAACTTCTACCCTCCTAAACTGTGAGAAAATAAATTTCTGTTTATTAAAGCCATCCACTTGTGGTACTTCTGTTATAGCAGCACTAGATAACTAAGACATCATCTGAATTTTGATACTTTTCCCCCTACTGTTTTGGTAATTATCACATGACATTAATAAACTATTTACTTTTCTATCTCTGCTGCTCTCTGCTCTCTTCCCCCCTCTGGCTCTCTTCACCCAATCACCTTCAGCTCATTGAGGATAGGAACTGAATCCTACCCAGAGCCTGGCACTTAACAGAGGTAGGCACTCAGTAAAGGAACGAGTGAATAAAAAATGAATGAATGAATGGCTTGTATGAGTGCCCAGATAAAAACCTATTATTCTGGCTCTCTATTGCTGAGCCTCAGTCTGCTGAGAATCACAATTACATTTCCATGTAGCCTGACTCCTCAGATCCAGTCTCCCAAAGGATTGTGTTTTTAATACACGAAAAGAATTCCTTTCTCCTCTAGTCACCTGGTGTCTCAATGAGGGCTTATAAATGCATTGAAGCAGCAACAGAACACTTTATCATGGCACACACAAACCACACTGCCACAACCTAATCAAGCTTCCTAGAGCTGATAATGCCCTGATTTACTGGCAAGCACATATCAAAAATCTAATTTTTCAAGGCTTCCCTTCTGTAGCATCCAAGAAAGCATATCCATGTCACTTAGACAGGGGGAGCCATTTTTAGAGCTGCTGTCTGTACTTTTTGAAAAGGGTGCTGAGCCTCACTCATCTTTTCCTTTTTCTTCTAATTGGCCCAGAAAGTAAGTACCACCTTGGTAAAATGCAGTCGGATCACAGAAGCACAAAGAATAATGCAGCTTTCCTAGTGCTGTATGAAGAGTCTAATTATCATGCAAGGATCTGGGTCTTTTAAAAGGATGCTCTGTGGTACAATGAAAGAATTAAAATTCAAATGGGTGCACCAAATGCAAGTCAGCAGGCATTTATGTCTGTGCCAATTATTCAGTTCTAAATAGTTAGGCCAGGCAGTGTTTGTTGCAACTTGGCTGAATTGCCTGACTTGAAAACTGGTAACTTGGCCTGCTACCAATGTCCCTGAGTCCATTTGGGTCCCTGTGTAATGGAAGTAGGCATTCAGCACCCTCCAAAATGCAGGATCTGGTGTCCACTGGTGACCCTTCGCACTCAGAGCTAGGACTTGCTTTGTATGAGGATTCCTGCTAAGCCGAGGGGTGAAAGACTGAGGTTCCAGAGCAGAAACATGAGGTTGTGAATCTTCAGTGTGATCACAGAACATGAAGAAAACTCCGACCTGGTTAATCTGTCTTTAAAAAGGCATCTGGGTTTATTAATAGCGTATCTGTAAAGAGTTTTCTGTTTTGATCACAAGGCAAGCATAAAACAATTAGAAGCTTATGATCCTTATTATATGACACTGGCCTGTTAGTGAAATTTTCATTTGAAGTTCTCAAAGCTCTTAATGGCTAATGCTTAATCATAATAATGTCATATGTTTAGGTAAAGCTTTTCATTGTGGGCTCCATCTCCTCACAATGCTCTGGCCAGGAAGCTGTGGGGCCCTCAAATCCTGCTTTATAGTCGAGAAACAAGGGTTAGAGGGCTTGCTAGGGTGTGAAGATTAGCAGAATCTTCATGTGCTTGTGACCATCTCTACAGATTTTTTAAGAGGATGTTGTCATGGGCAAAGATCCCTGCAGGTATCAAGATGGGGCATGCCTTTTATGTGCTAAGGTTTAAAGTTCCCAGATTTGAAGACAAGAAGACACTAGATCATACCTACTGCTCTATTTGTCATTTGAGATCTAAACTAAAAAACCAAACCCACTCTGTCCAGTCATTTCTGACTCATAGCAAACCTACAGGACAGAATAGAACTGCCCCATAGAGTTTCCAAGGCTATAAATCTTCAGAAGCAGACTCCCACGTCTTTGTCCCATGGAGCAGCTGGTGGGTTCAAACCACCTTTTGATTAGCAGCTGAGCACTTTAACCGCTGTTCCTTTCTACACTATGTAGGTGACACCTAATATATAACTTTAGCTCTATCCAAGCCCCAGTTCCAACTTCTATTAAATATCTCTGTATCATGTCCAGCTATTTTCGACTGCAACATCAAAACAAAAAATTCTTCATCATCTCAAACAAATATATTTTCCTTTCATTTAGTCAACACATATGAACACTCAAACAGGTACATGACCTCCTATTGCTGTGAACAGTAGGGTCTTTGAAAGATATCTGCAAGATCTAGAGAAGAGAAGGGTGGTGCAGTACTGTGAATTATTTGATATGGCCCTTTTAGCCATGCATGGTCTTGTGACTCTCGCAAAATGATCGTGTTGGACTACACAAATAAGGTGTTTGAGGCCCACCAAGGGGATTGGGCAGCCTGCTAAGAATGCAAATATGGTGCATGGAACCTCTGTGGGGTGGGACCATGAAAATAAGGTGTATGGAACTGTAACAAGGGGATTGGTCAGTCTTGCCATTCTGCTAGGCTTAAAAAGAGAGCCAATCCTAGAGCAGAGAGGGGACCTCACTACCAATAAGAAAGAAGAGCTGGGAGTGGAGTGCATCCTTTGGACCCAGGGTCCCTCCACTGAGAACCTCCTAAACCCAGGAAACAGAGAACTGTAACACCAGAGAAGGCATGAGACAGTGAGAAGTAATAGTAAGCATGGCAGAGAAACGGAGGCAGCAGAACCAGGAGACCAGATGGTGACATGGGCTTCCCAGCCCACAGAGCGAAGTGGCTCCTACCCATGGAGTAAGACAGCCTTTGGGCAGGTGGCTTCCTGTCAGAGTGGGTTGCTTCTGGGCACTAATTGGTGGAGCTAAAGAGCTTTATAACACTCGTCCGAGCAGGCCAGAGTAGGGCCAAGGGCCAAGAGAGAAGGCTTGTCTTGAGGGGATCAAGAGAAGCCTGTCCTGGGGGGGCCAAGAGGATCCTGTCCTGAGGGAGTCAAGAGGAGCACAGTACGGCTGAGAGGAGCTGAGAGACCTGTTCTTCACTGAAGAAGGGAGACTTTGCCTACGTGCTTCCTGATCACGATCCCGAGTTGTAACCTGTTACTTTCTTAGTAAACCCTGTAACTGTGAGTATGGTCTGTGAGTTCTGTGTGGCCACTGCAACAAACTATTGAACCCAGCAAAGAAGTAGAGAGTGCCGTGGGAGGGACAGCTCATGTCAGAATTGGTAAAAAGATTGGAGAGTGGAGCTATGTTTGACCTCCACCTCATAGGAGTCAGCCTTAGGCTGGTGCTGATGGTGATTCTCTCCGCTACGTGAAGTTAGATGAGGAGGTCAGACACCCTGTGCCATTTTTTTTTTTACAGCTGGGTTCAGAGAGAGGAAGAAATTTGGTGAACATACCTTCTTCTTCTTCTTTTTTTTTTTTTTAATGCACCTGTGGGTTAACATGGACCCTTTCCCAGTGAAGGTGGCAGGGAGATCATGCCAGGCATTTTTTAATATTCTGGGTCCATGGCCACATCTTTACACCCCTGTCGTGACCTGTAATTGTGCATCTAGTGAGAACATGCATCACCTTGGTCTTTCCTGACAGTCTTTCCTTTCCAGAACTTTGTAGGCAATAGAGGCTCTTATCAAATTCAGCTCCATACTACACCGCCAAGAATATTACACAGAGCCCTTCTTCACCGAGATGGAGAAATATTTGAAAGCTCGGATTAGGCTTTTAACAGATTGGGACAAAACTCCAAACAAGACTTGGTGATTCTTTTTTCTTAATTTTGCTTTAGGTGAGAGTTTACATTACAAATCAAATTAGTTTCTCATTCAAAAATTTATACACAAGCTGTTTTGTGATATTAGTTACAATCACCCCAAGGTGTCTGCACTCTCCCCCTTTCCACTCCAGGTTTCCCATGTCCATTCATCCAGTTTTCCTGTCTCTTCCTGCCTTCTCATCTTGCTTTTTGTTGCCCATTTGGTTTTGTATGCTTGATTGAACTAAGAAGCATGTTCCTCATGAGTTTTATTGTTTGTTTTATAAACCTGTCTAATCTTTGGCTCCCCCATATGTCTGTCAGTCTGGAGTACTATGGGGGCTTGCGTGTGGCTGTGATGCTGGAAGCTATGTCACCTGTATTCAAACACCAGCAGGATCACCCATGGTGGACATGATTCAGCTGAGCTTCTAGGCCTAGCGGTCTACTGCTGAAAAGAATTAGCCAGTGAAAACCTTATGAGTAGCAGCAGAACATTGTCTGATATGTGCTGGAAGATGAGTCCCCCAGGTTGGAAGGCACTCAAAATATGACTAGGGGAGAGCTGCCTCCTCACAGTAGAGTTGACCTTAATGATGTGGATGGAGTCAGGCTTTCAGGACCTTCATTTGCTGATGTGGCATGACTCAAAATGAGAAGAAACAACTGCAAACATCCATTAATAATCAGAATGTGGAATGTACAAAGTATGAATCTAGGAAAATTGGGAATCATCAAAAATGAAATGGAACGCATAAACATCGATATCCTAGGCATTAGTGAGTTGAAATGGACTGGTATTGGCCATTTTGAATCAGAAAATCATATGGTCTACTAAGCTTGGAATGACAACTTGAAGAGGAATGGCATTGCATTAATCATCAAAAAGAACATTTTAAGATATATCCTGAAGTACAACACTGTCAGTGATAGGCTAATGTCCATATGCCTACAAGGAAGGCCAGTTAATATGACTATTATTCAAATTTATGCACCAATCACTAAGGCCAAAGATGAAGAAATTGAAGATTTTTACCAACTTCTGCAGTCTGAAACTGATCAAACATGCAATCAGGATGCATTGATAATTACTGGTGATTGAAATGCAAAAGTTGGAAACAAAGAAGAAGGATTAGTGGTTGGAAAATATGACCTTGGTGGTAGAAATGATGCCGGAGATCACATGCTAGAACTTTGCAAGACCAATGACTTCATTGCAAATACTTTTTTCAGCAAACTTAAATGGCAACTATACACATGGACCTCACCAAATGGAATACACAGGAATCAAATTGACTATATCTGTGGAAAGAGATGATGAAAAAACTCAATATCATTAGTGAGAACAAGGCTGGAGCTGACTGTGGAACAGACCATCAGTTGCTCACATGCAAGTTCAAGTTGAAACTGAAGAAAATTAGAACAAGTCCACAAGAGCCAAAGTACGACCTTGAGTATATCCCACCTGAATTTAGAGACCATCTCAAGAGTAGATTTGATGCGTTGAACACTAATGACCGAAGACCAGGCGAGTTATGGAATGGCATCAAGGACATCATACGTGAAGAAAGCAAAAAGTCATTAAAAAGACAGAAAAGAAAGAAAAGATCAAAATGGATGTCAGAAGAGACTTTAAAACTTGCCCTTGAATGTCGAGTATCTAAACAAAAGGAAGAAATGATGAAATAAAAGAACTGAATAGAAGATTTCAAAGGGTGGCTCGAGAGGACAAAGTAAAGTATTATAATGATATGTACAAAGACCTGGAGATAGAAAACCAAAAGGAAAGAATACGTTCAGCATTTCCTAAGCTGAAAGAACTGAGGAAAAAATTCAAGCCTCAAGTTGCAATATTGAAGGATTCTACAGGAAAATTATTAAGTGAAGTAGAAAGCATCAAAAGAAAGTGGAAAGAATACACAGAATCGCTATACCAAAAACAATTGGTTGACATTCAGCCATTTCAGGAGGTAGCATATGATCAAGAACTGATGGTACTGAAGGAAGAAGTCCAAGCTGCCCTGAAGACATTGGTGAAAAACAAGGCTTCAAGAATTGATGGAATACCAATTGAGATGTTTCAACAAACAGATGCAGAACTGGAAGTGCTCACTTTTCTATGCCAAGAAATTTGGAAGACAGCTACCTGGCCAGCTGATTGAAAGAGATACATATTTGTGCCCATTCCAAAGAAAGGTGATCCAGCTGAATGCAGAAAGTATCGAACAATATCAATATCACATACAAGTAAAATTTTGCTGAAGATCTTTCAAAAGCAGCCACAGTAATATATCAACAGGAAACTGCCAGAAATTCAGGCCAGATTCAGAAGAGGATGTGGAAGGAGGGGTATCATCACTGATGTTAAACGGATTCTGGCTGAAAGCAGAGAATACTGGAAAGATGTTTACCTGTGTTTTACTGACTGTGCCAAAGCCTTCGACTGTGTAGGTCATAACAAGTGGATAACATTTCAAAGAATGGGAATCCCAGAACACTTAATTGTGCTCATGAGGAACCTTTACATGGATCAAGAGGCAGTTGTTCAAACAGAACAAGGGGATAGTGTGTAGTTTAAAGTTAGGAAACGTGCATCAGGGTTGTATCCTTTCGCTATACTTATTCAACCTGTATACTGAACAAATGATATGAGAAGCTGGACTACATGAAGAACTTGGCATCAGGATTGGAGGAGGACTCATTAACAACCTGCATTATGCAGATGACACAGCCTTGCTTGCTGAAAGTTTAGAGAAGTTGAAGCACTTACTGATGAAGATCAAAGACCACAGCCTTCAATATGGATTACAACTCAACATAAAGAAAACAAAAGTCCTCACAACTGGACCAATAATCAACTTCATGATAAACGGAGAAGAGATTAAGGTTGTCAAGGATTTCGTTTTACTTGGATCCACAATCAACACCCACGGAAGCAGCAGTCAAGAAATCAAAAGCATTGCATTGGGCAAATGTGCTGCAAAAGACTTCTTTAAAGTGTTAAAAACCAAAGATGTCACCTTGAAGACAAACATGTGCTTCACTGAGGCCATGGTATCTTCAATCACCTCATATGCATGCAAGAAGAAAGATTTTATTTGGCATATGTTTCAAGAGGCAAGAGTGGGAAATGGACAAGCATGCTGCCTGAGCTATGTTTCCCCAAGTCCGACAAATGTTACAGAATCATCAGTATATACACACATTACAAAGAGGTAAAATGATTAAAAGCTTCACCTTTTCACAGATTGGCTAAAAACTCCTGAATTATCATGGTACTACATTTTTAATTCTCTTTCTTAATAATCAGTGGTACAAGTTTCAGTAATGACAGTCAGGAGGATCTTCATTGGCCCAACAAATTTTACTGTTTACTAAATGCTAATAGAAAAAGAGGAAACCCTGGTGGTGTAGTTGTTAAGAGCTATGGCTGCTAACCAAAAGGTCAACAGTTTGAGTCCACCAGGTGCTCCTTAGAAACCATATGGGGTAGTTCTACTCTAGCCTATAGGGCCACTGGGAGTCAGAATTGACTTTCCGGCAGTGAGTTTTTTTTTTTTAAATAGAAAAAGATAAGAGTGGAAAACATGTGGGTCTTTTGTGCTAAATCACTCCCTCCTTTTGATCAGAGATTGGAGATAACACATCGATGATCAAAACCTGGACTCAGTTGGTCTCCTAGATAGTGTTCATGGCATGATCTTTAAACTCATCTTGCTGGTTTTCCATCAGATAGCATCTGGTTCTTCATCAGGTTCTTAAGTAAGAGTGACATTTCCATCAATCTCATTACAGAAATAAGCAGAGTTGATGTGCATCAGCATTTTAGCCTGAGTCTTCTTTTGCCTTTTAAGTCTGTAAGTCAATAGAAGATTAGTTTTATTATGCCTAATACTATCAGGATGCAGACTAAGAATATTACTATTCCTTGCAATAGTGATCTAGCCCATGTACTTATCCCTGATGGTAACTAACGAAATAAAGCTAGTGTTTTAGGAGTATTATAGTGTGTAACCAGGTAGCTTGCTGTCTAATTCTACGTCTATCTTGTTCTACTTCTCCTGTTTTATTTATTCAAATGCAACAAGAGGCCTTTGATACAGCACAGACTCCACCTTCTTGGGCTAATAAAAAAAAAAAAATCTAAGACTACTCTTCTATCTAATGCTAACTTGGCTAATGAGGTCAGAGATTGCTATTGTGTTTCCATTCCATTAGCAACTTCAGGTGCTATTTGTCCCATAAGGATTGATAAATTTCTTATTTTAAAGGTTTTTCCAGTACAACTATACTATAAGTAGGACTTCAAGCACTTAGAAATGACCAACCCACCCTGAATGTTGAACCAGTGAATTTTCTTCTGACTCTTGTTTTACAATGTTTAATATTTTAACATTACCTTTCCAATATTTATTAGCATCAGTACTATGAATATCTAAAGGTAATACCAGAGTTCACCAAATGTATTGCCCACACATTCACCAGGGATCTAAACAAGAGATTTCCCATGTAAATTCACTGTCAGTTGGAAAGGGATTATCTAAACTAGTATAGTTAGACCCACCACACAAAAACATATATCCATAAGGAACACACAAAATTTGTCTAGAGGAAACAAAAACTATAGAAAAATTTACATGAGACAACCAACTTTCTATTAGAGAATTATCACAGATAGATAGTTTTCATTGTCATAATTCTATATAGGTAAGATTTTTATGATATTCATTATTATAATCATGAGGACGAGGTAACTGATTATGGGTTGCAATTTCAACTAGCTTGGTATAGCACTCTCCATACCAGTCACCTAGGAGGGTGTTGATATAATTTATAAAATATCCACCCTTATTAAAAGGCAAATGAGGATATATTTGAAGTAACTTGGTGTCACACAAGTAATTATTTAACCAGATCTGAGTGATATTAAAGCATGATATTGAAGATGTTTGGGTTACAGACAGAGAAGTCCATAACTTAATTCTAATTGCATGGGGCAAAACCTTGCTAGTTTAGAGTGGAAGATGGAATTAAGTGATAATTTAACACTGGGGAATGCCAAAGGGTCAGAATTTTCTTTAACAGAATAAGGATTTTGATGACAAATCGAACACTGTGTCAAATATCAGCACTCGCTACAGATTGTGATAATCGGACAAAAGCATTTTCATTCCAAGCATCTATTCTTCTAACAAATAAAGGAGTAACTAAATAGTCAACATCATTTTAAATCAAAATTAATTAACATAGATTAACAAAGTGTTAAAGAATATAACAAATAACAACGTATCTAAATTGTACTTTTGAATCATTCATCCAAGGGAGAAAGTCAGTTGGTGGTCATTTTGGGAGGGCCTCTGAATTTCAACTTCAGCCCTCTTGCCGGTTTGATCACCCCATCAGGAACCTTGGTCTTCTTTAACTTGGAAAGATGTATGCAGGATTTTATACCCTGTAATTTTTCAGCAAATTCATTTGTTACTAAAACTAAATAAGGACCTTTCCATTTCAGGTTTAAAGACTTCTTTATCTGGTGCCATTTCCAATATACACAGTCACCAGGTTCTGGAGCATGAAAGCCTATATAATTAGGAAAAGAAGTTTGAGCATAAGTGTTTAATCACTTTATCATTGGCTTTAGTATACTGTATTAAGCTTTGACAATACTTTAACAAACTATTAGAGATTAAATTTGAATCAGGAATTATAGCTGTGACTATTTCAAATGGGCTTAACTTGTATGGACCAAAAGGAGTAGATTGCAGATTCATCAATACTGTTGGATGGAAGTGCTTGAGGCCACATAAGTTTTAAAGAAGCACTAAGCTCAGCTAACTGAGCTTTTATTCCATTTGTTCTTTCAACTAATTCTGAAGATTACAGATGATATGGACAATGTAATAGACATAAGACAGGAAAAATGTCACAAACTGCTGCCAAAATTTGGCCAGTAAAGTGAGAACCTCTGTCATTACACAGGGTATGAGGAGTACCCCAAGAAGGAAGAATATTTTCTAACAATTTTTTAAGCAACAATGGTTGCAGTAGCATTCTGACAGGGAAGTGCTTCTACCCAATGAGACTATCTGCATATCATGACTAAAACATACTTACAATTTTGAACTGGGGGAAGTTGTATAAAATCCATTTGCTATTCAGTCATGGGTCCTGTAGGAAGGGAATATCGACCCTGAGGAGTTGAATAAGTTCTGGGATTAATTCTTGGCAAATAGTGCAATCTCTCATTACTTCATTCACAGCCTTCCAGAAATGACCCCAATAATTTCTCTCTTCCTAAATGATATTTTTGATGGAAACTGTAAACTACAAGAAGATGTAATTCTTTTGGCAGGACCAGAATTTGATCAGGTCCAAGCCACAGATCTGTGTTAGAATTTAGAGTACATCCCTCCTTTACCCATATTTGTTATTCTCAAGGAGATGTAGCTTTTGGGCATAAAGCTAAACTGTGCCACCTAGCATCTCTTGTTTTTTCTGGATCTTCTATTTATGGTGGAGGTAAACCCAATTTCCATTTCCAACATAGTTTACATTTTTCTCTATTTCCAAAATGGATATATCCAGGATAGTAGTTGTCTAATCCTGTTCCTTCATACATTAACAGAAGTCTGTCTGTTGTATCATGTCTGTCATACAAATAATAAACTGCATCTGCAAAGTTTCCCTAAAAATATGTATCTAAGAATGCAATTAAATCTTCATCCCACTGTTCTTTAAATTCTAATAAGCAGGTTGATAACGAAGGTATATGCATTCTCTTAGGAATAACAATCCTGTTTCCAGGACCTATCCACAATTCAGCTTCTTTACTAAGATGGCATTCACCTGCTCTCCATTCTGTTATTTCAGTTTCAGGGGTTAATTTTTGGTACCTTTAAAAAAAAATTTTTTTTAATTTTTTTTTTTAGTACCTCTAAATTTGGATTCTGAATTAAAATAGGAATTTTTACTCCTAATATTTAACCGTATGAGCTTAGGAAGGGTTCTAGTCTCAACAGATTCTGTTTTAACTATCCTTAAAGGATTTTCAGATAAAGCTGGAATGGGTTTTTGGGTCACTCTACCAGCTACTCTTTTAGCTGCAGCATCAGCTAACTCATTCCCAATGATCTCCTCAGCCTGAGGTTGTTGTTTGACTGGTGAGCTTGTATCTTAACCATGGCTATTTCTGAAGGTTACAGTAAAGCATCGAAAAGTTCAGTCACATACCTCTTATTCTTAATGGGAGATTCTCCAGACGTTAAAAATCCGCCATTGTTTCTACACCATCTCAAAATCATGAGCTAACCAGAAATGATACCTTGAATCTGTAAATATGGTCACAGATTGATCTTTTCCTAGTTTACAAGCTTGGGTGTAATAAAAAAAAATTTTTTTTTTAAGCTTGGGTAAGAGTCACTAATTTGGCTTTTTGTGCTGAAGTTACCTGAGGAAAAGGTCCACTCTCCAATACCTCTGAGGAAGTTGTCACCTCATATCCTCCCTGATATTTGCTTGAAGTCAGATTTGGTTTTAAATAAGAACGGTCTACAAATAAAACCAAAGAAGTGTTAGCCAAAGATATTTCCTGGAAATCTCCTCTTGGGATCAGAAGTTGATCTGTCAAATCAAAGCAGTCATGTGGTACTCCTTCAACATATATTTGGATATTTTGGGCTCTCAATAATAAAGCTTCATAAGAGGTTAACCTGCTGGCAGATAGATGCTGAGTTCAAGTAGATCTGAGAATAGCACCTACTTCATGTAAAACAAATAACTCTAAGTCATTACTCAAAAATATATCTGCAGTGTTTCTACTAATTGAGCAGCTGCTGCTACTGCCCTTAAACATGGAGGATAAGCACGAGCAACTGGATCTAACTAAAGACTATAGTATCCTACGGGCATTTGATGATCTCCATATTTCTTGATTAGCAGTAGCACCTATGAAACCAAAGGGCTTATTTCAGGGGAGCAGAGAAGACTGGATCCCACTCTAATCCTCTCTGACAGGAGTGAGAGTGGGAAGAAGCCCAAGAGAAAGGACATAGAGAAAAAAAGGCAGACCAAGTCTTGCGGCCACAAGAAGGAGGAAAAGGGTCTGTGACAGACTGGGTGGAATAGCTGCTCTAGAGGAGGTGGGGGAGGTCAATCTGTTAGGGAGGAGATGGGAGTTTGGGGCCAGACATTTGTGGGTCAGGCCTATCCCAAGTATTTGCTAGCCCCAGAGCTAGAGACCTGTATACATATCACTGGATGTACACTTAAGTTTGCAAACCACTACTCTACTCTATTCACAGAAATCCAGCAGTCCTCTATGTGCTTCACAAGGAGAAAATTAAAGGGTTTTCTTTTGGAGAAACTGCTTTCAGATGAAAGACTTATAGATACTGACACCACCTGCAAAGAAAGTCAGTTTCTCCAACAGTGGAAACCATCATTCAAAAAGCTCTACCTTTGCAAACAGCTTCCATGAACTTTTTTAGTTTCTTATCATTAATCGTGAATAAACAATCAAGCATCACTAAATATTTAGGACAGACCAAATATTAGAAAGTCCAGCCACTAGTGACCTCTCTGACTGGGATCATAACACAGGGTCCCGGACAGAACGGGAGAAAAATGGAGAACAAAAGATCAAATTCACAGAAAGACCAGACTTACTGGTCTGACAGAGACTGGAGGAACTCCTGAGAGTATGACTCTAAGACACCCTTCCGACCTGGAACTGAAGCCATACCCAGAGACCACCTTCCAGCCAAACAATAGACAAGCCCATAAAATAAACAATAATACCTCAGAGGAATGTGCTACTTAGAACAACCAATTGTACCAGAACTAAAGGGCAGTATTTGCCCAAAAGTAAGAATGAGAAGGCAGGAAGGGGTATAAAATCAAGATGAAATGAAATGGGGAACCCAGGGCAGAAATGGGGAGAATGCTGACACATTGTGGGGAATGAAACCAAGGACATAAAATATTTTATGTACAAACTATCAAATGATAATTTAATTTGCTCTGTAAACTTTCACCTAATGCACAACAATAATGCTAGTAATAATAATAAAACACGTAGCAAAGGAACAAATAGATGAATGGAATAGAAAAGAATGCAGAAATATTACACATGTTATGTCATTTTGGGGCTCTGGTGATGCAGTGGCTAAGCGTTTGACTGCTAACTAACAGGCTGGCAATTTGAATCCACCAGCCACTCTTTGGAAACCCTATGGAGCAGTTCTACTCTGTTCTATATGGTCACTGTGAGTCGGAACTGACTTGATGGCAATGGGTTTGGTTTTTTGGTTTCTATGCCATTTCATATTTGATAAAGGTGGTGTTTCAAATCTGTAATAAAAAAGGGAAGAAAAAGAAAGTAGGCAGGGACAAAGATAAAGTATGGAGCAATACTGCAAAATTTAGATTGGAGAGAAGACATTGCATCTCTTAAATATGAGCAGAGTACTATGTTTTACAAAAAATAGGTTCAATCAGAGAACAAAACATATCTTGTAGATATAAAAAAATACAGTAGCTGAATGTCTTGGGGTTCCTATAATGCATTTAGTGATTCTCTAGAAAGACTCAGAACTCAGAGGAAGTTGTACTCATGGCTACTGTTTACTACAGCAGGAGGATACACAGCAGGCTCAGCAAGGGAAAAACATTAGATGGAATCTGGAGGAGTCCATGCACAAATTACCAAATTCTCCTTGAGGTGAGAGGATTGCCACCCAAACACACTTCTGCCTCCAGCAGTGAAATGCAGGAACACACGTGCAGTGTTTCTGCCCAGAAAAGCCCACTTAAGACTCAGAATCTGAGGGGTTTTATTGTTGGTCAAACAGGCAATCTGTCTCTGTGCAACCAGCCACAATTACCAAAATTCCAGACTCTCAAAAGGAAAGCAGGTGTTCACCATAAATCACATTGTTTGAACAAACAATCTAGACAGGCTAATACAACAAAATTCAGTGCCCCAGGCACACAAATCAACCTTATAACTGAATAGCTAAGGGAACATGCCATAAGCAAAATTCCAAGGAGCTGTTTATGTAATTAGGCCATCCTAGAGAAAGCAGCATCAGGTTTGCTATATTAACTCTTTCCTGCATACTAAAATTGGAAACTCAATAGAAAATATAAAAGACAAAATTGAAGAAAATATTTTAGAGAGTGGGACGGGGAGAAGACAAAGAAATGCAAAATAGAAAAATAATATGAAAATTAGGGAATAAATCCAGGATTCTGACATCCAGAAAGGGCAAACAGAAAATGATAGCAGGAAAATATAAAAGATATAATAGAAGAAAAGTTTACAGAACTGAAGGACAAGAGTTTCCAGAATGAAAGAGTCCGTTAAAAACCCAACACAAAGAATGAAAATAAGGCCCAGCTAAGGGCAAATTACTGTGAAAATTAACAACACCAAGAGGACTAAGGCAATTATAAAAAGCAAATTCTAAAAGAGAAAAAAAAATCTAAAGGAGAGAAAAGTAGGCCCCATATACAGAAGGTCAGGGACAAGAAATAATACTTCTCAATGAAAACACTAGCAGATAGATGATACTGGAGGAGGGCCTTTAACATTCTGAGGAGAAATCATTTCAGCCTTCAGTTCTAAACCCAAGCAAGTTGTTAATCAAATACGAGGGCAGGAAAATAACACTAGAAGTCATGCAAAGGCTCAAACAATTTACCTCCCAATCACCCTTTCTCCAGAAGCTACTGGAATAAAAGTTCCACTAAAAAGACGAGATGTAGGATCCAGGAAAACAGGATTCAACTTAGGAACAAACCAAAGGAAAGTCCTGGGACCACAGCTCTGGGATATATAAGCCTATAAAGCAGCACGTTCCATTTGGAAAAAGAGAATAAAAACTCTAGGAATGAGTTTTCAAGGAAAAAATGAAACTTGCAGATTTTATAATTATTTTTAAAATACAAAAAACAGTATTAAGAGTGGTTTTACAAATGTGTTAGAGAATTTGAGAAGAATTTATAACTAGTTAGAATATTTGGGAAGTTAAACTTTAGAAAAACCAAAATCTACAAGAAAGAAGTCATCATCAAAACACATGCACATGGCTCAGCAGTAAAGGATATTTATAGTTATGTTAAAGTGAATATTGACCACTGACTTAACCAAAAATTTTAATACAAGGCTATTTGGAAGATGGGGAACCCAGAAGCAGGGTGGGGGAAGTGAAAGAGACCTAAACACTCACTTGTCACTGTAGAAAGTCAGTAGATAATGTGTAAGTTTTATGAATCAATAAAGAACGGAAACAGCATGGTGTTTTAAAATATGAAAGTAAATAAAGATATAAAAGAGAAAAGTGGAGGGAGCTGAGTAGGGGAGCGGAATTGGGGACTAACAGAGGAAAGGGTACTGAGGATGAAGTATATTGTTATTTTTCATAACAAGTCTTGCTGACCTGATTTTTAAATAAGTTATGTGCTTATGTACATTACTTTGATAAATAGAGAAACTGAAGTAGGAATTATCTACTTTATATTTTAAGAAAATAAAATGGTTTCCAAGTATTTGTACCTGAATAATTTTTAATGACAATGGAGCATCTCTCAACTAACCTCTACCTTGAATTTGCTGTTGAGAATTATTGGAGTAATCAAATAATTCAGGAACTTTAATTAAACTTTCTATTTTCTTTTCCCCATGTGAACATTTCTTTTTTTTTAGGTTGAATTATTGAGGAAGTTTTCTCAACTCTTCATTGGTCCATGATTCCTTTAGTTTCTGACAATTGATATGTAAGTTGTTCAGGGGGTATAATTGGCCTTATTTTTGGTCAACCCTATTTGATGACTAGTGACACTCATCTGGAAAAGGACTGAAACCTAAAGCCTCAGAGTTCTTACATGTATGTAGGTCCCCAAAAAGGGGGGGTGGTGAAGAGGATATAAATTAGGGCATAAATGGGCTTGTTTTCCTTTCTTCCTAGGGAACTGTGATTTCTCTCCTTAGTCTTGGAGTTCAAGTTGTGTTATAGCATATTATTAAGCAGAACTTATTCAGATGTTACCTATTTAAGACACCTTCCAGTGTCTGGGCATCAAAAAAATCTTGACACATCAGTCACATTTTAGAATTTCATTCATTACAATTTATTAAGATGCAGTGGATTTCTATGAGTCTCTCTGTGCAAAAGAAAAAATATATTGTAACTGAAAAATGTGTGCAACCTTTGTTGTGTTCCTTACCTTTTTTGAGTCTGTATCACCTCAATTACAAAATGAGGAGCTGGGATTAAATAATTTCTGAAGTTCTATTTAGTTTTAACATACTAGGAATTATACTGTTCTAGACAAAACATTTCAAAGATCCTCAAACGCAATCTGGAAAAAGACTGCAGTTTTTATTCCCAATCCCAGTATTATTAGATCTGTTAGGCGCTATTACACATTTATATATACTCTGAGGATCGTTCTAACCCTTGTCCATAGGCGCATTAATGTGGGGTTTTAATTTGGTTCTTGTAATTATGAGCCATCAGAAAGTCTTCCTACTCCATGAGTAGGCTTCAGTTAACTTACAAACTAAGCCAAATAGCTTTCAAAAAATACCTAGTGCCAATTGGTGATTTTCGGAGCTTTTTAAAAAAAAAAATTTATTGTGCTTTAAGTGAAAGTTTACAAATCAAATTGGACTTTCATACAAAAATGTATACATACCTTGCTATATACTCCTAGTTGCTCTCCCGCTAGTGAGACAGCACACTCCTTCCCTCTACTCTCTATTTTCTTATCCATTCGGCCAGCTTCTGACCCCCTCTACCCTCTCATCTCCTTTCCAGACAGGAGCTGCCCACATAGTCTCATGTGTCTACTTGATCCAAGAAACTCACTCTTCACCAGTATCATTTTCTATCCCATAGTCCAGTCCAATCCCTGTCTGAAGAGTTGGCTTTGGGGATGGTTCCCATCTTGGGCTAACAGAAGGTCTGGGGACCATGACCTCCAGGGTTCCTCTAGCCTCAATCAGACAACTAAGCCTGGTCTTTTTGAGGTCTGCATCCCACTGGTCTTCTGCTCCCTCAGGGGTTCTCTGTTGTGTTCCCTGTCAAGGCAGACATCGGTTATAGCCAGGCACCATCTAGTTCTTCTGGTCTCAGGCTGATGTAGTCTCTGGTTTATGTGGCCCTTTCTGTCTCTTGGGCTCATAATTACCTTGTGTCTTTGGTGTTCTTCATTTTCCTTTGCTTCATCAAAGAATATTTTCTTCTCTGTTTAAACTATTTTTCAAGTTCTTATAATAGTGGTCTCATACAATATTTGTCCTCTTGCAACTGACTAATTTCACTCAGCATAATGCCTTCCAGATTCCTCCATTTTTTTTTTTAATTTTTATTGTGCCTTAAGTGAACGTTTACAAATCAAGTCAGTTTCTCACACACACACAAAAAGATGGAAGCAACCAAGGTGCTCATCAACGGATGAATGGATAAATAAATTATGGTATATTCACACAATGAAATAGTTTATACAGAGAAGAAAATATTCTTTGATGGTTACGAGAGGGAGGACGGAGGGAGGGAGGGAGGGAGAGGGGTATTCACTAATTAGATAGTAGATAAGAACTACTTTAGGTGAAGGGAAAGACAACACACAATACAGGAGAGGTTAGCACTACTGGACTAAACCAAAAGCAAAGAAGTTCCCTGAATAAACCGAACGCTTTGAAGGCCACATAGCAGGTGCAGGGGTACGGAACCATGGTTTCAGGGCACATCTAAGTGAATTGGCATAATAAAATCTATTAAGAAAACATTCTGCATCCCACTTTGGAGAGTGGCGTCTGGGGTCTTAAACGCTAGCAAGCGGCCATCTAAGATGCATCAATTGGTCTCAACCCACCTGGAGCAAAGGAGAATGAAGAACATGGTCCCCAGACCTTCTGTTATCCCAAGACAGGAACCGTTCCCAAAGCCAACTCTTCAAACAGGTTTTGGACTGTACAATGGGATAGAAAAAGATGCTGGTGAACAATAAGCTTCTTAGAGCAAGCAGACAGTTGAGACTATGTTGGCATCTCCTATCTGGAGGGGAGGTGAGAGGGCAAATATTTGGAGAGACTGTGTGGATTTCTGACCTGGATGTTTATATGTTACCAATAAATGAAAGCGTTCATTGGTTAAAAAAAGAATCATGTTGGCAGTTCAATACCTGCTAACCGAAACGTCAGCTGTTCAAACCCATCAGCTGCTCCACGGAGAAATATGTGGCAGTCTGCTTCTAAGATTTACAGCCTTGGAAATCCTATGGGGCAGTTCTACTCTGGCCTATAGAGTTGCTATGAGTCAGAATTGACATTAAATATTAAGCATAATCATTATCAGAAACCCTGGTGGTATCGTGGTTAAGAGCTGTGGCTGCTAACCAAAAGGTCGGCAGTTCAAATCCACCAAGCGCTTCTTGGAAACTCTGTGGGGCAGTTCTACTCTGTCCTGTAGGGTTGCTATGAGTCAGAATCGATTTGATGGCAATGGGTTTAGTTTTTTTGGTTTATAATTTTTTTTTTTTGTAACAATAATAAATTTAAAGAGCTGCAATTTCTGCTAAAGAAATTAAAAGTTCTGTGCTTACACTTAGCTCTGCTTCTCAATATCTATGAGTTTAAGCAAGTCACTTAACCTCTCTGGGCCTTGATTTTCTAATAATAGATAGTTTAGAAGCCCCTTCTTTAAAATTCTTAAGAGGTCTTTTTTCCTTCTAATCAAAAGACTCCAATAATATTATTTTTATGGGATGGTGGTTACTTAGGAATACTAAAAGGCAGCCTGGCCTAGTGGGCAAAGTACTGAACCAGGTGTTTGGCCTCTGATTTGAGTTTTAAGATATTAATTTTGTACTGCTTTGATATGTAATGGCAGAGCGTTGTTTGATAACTCTGTGGCTAGGTTTGTCCAACAGCATTAGAGATAACTATCTATGCCTTTTCTTTGCCATCAAGGAATGGTTTGAGGTGCAGTAGAATAAATTTATTAAAGCAATTTTATTTTTTCTGAAGTAAGATGCCCTCTGCTAAATATAAGGTTGTATTATTTTTATGAGCTAGAGAATCACATGGGAACCTGTAATTGACAAGGTTAAATCATCTCACTTTTTATGTTAAAATTAAGATCTCTGAGAACATTTGAAGTTGAAAGCTAATTTTTGATTTATCAGAGCATAGTAGTGGCCATCGATGATCTATTACCTTCTGTATTGTTCTTGCCATCAAACATCAGTTTTCCTGTCTCTGTACAGGAATTTTTAGAACATATATTTTGCTTTTCTAGACAAATTATATTTTTTACTTTTGTATTTATAAAAAAGCTAGGCTTCCCATTTCTCTTTCTTTTGTCACCCTGTGAGTTTCTTAATGAAGTAGAAAACCATGGGAGGGGTAAGGATGGAGAGGAATGGTGGAAGGGTTGGACGTGAGTCTTCTATAATGTCTAGACTTTATTCTGTAACTACTGCCTCATGAGCAAGGAGAGAAAATCATAGAGGCTTTTCATAATCAACTGTCTTGCTTTCTCAGAGATCTGTGTGGGGAACTCAAGTCTGTTGGCATCCAAGGAGGGTTGAACAGGTACTCGGGTGAGAAGAAGAGGGAAAAGGATGGGTAGGCAGTAAAAAAGGAGGATTTGGAAAGTCTATTGAGAGAGGCTCAGAAAACCATGTGTCCATGGGAGAGCTGATCTCTCTGCCCCATTCCCTGAGTATCTGTCTCTCCCACTGTTCTGAAACCTATTTTCCAGTCCATACCTTTCTGTGGAGCCCCAGCCCCAAATATCCAACTGCTGTTGGATTGTTTCAGAGGTACCTCAAACTAACCAAGTCCCAAACCAGACTCAAGTCCTTTCTCTCCATCCCAGGCTGCTCTTCCTTTTGTATTTCCTTTCTTTGTTCAAGCAACCATCCAGGTACCCAAAGTAAAAATCTACAGCCATCCTGAACAATTCCCTCTCCTTTGCCCTGCACTATTAATTCAATAAACATTTACTTAGCATCTACTAGGTACTAATGGTAGATATTGTGCCATAACAGGGGAGACAAATGTGATAAAGACATGTCCCTGAATATAAGCAGCTTGGTTTAACAAAAGAAACAAACGGGCAGCCACAATACAGTCAGATATAAATCCATTTTATTCTGTCTCTTAAATGATTCCTTAATCCATTTTCTCCGTTCTATTTCTGTTGTCAGTGTTTAAGTTCAGATCTTTTTTGGGGGGAGGGAGGGCTAGATTACTGCAAGTATCTGGTGAGTTCTTTCTGCTTCTATTCTAGAAACACCCTGCTTCCAGAGTACTTTCTTAAAGACACAATCTGGCCTCAACACTAATGCCTTTTCAGCTTTATCTCCCAGCGTTCCATTTATGTCACTCTCTGCCCTATCCCCATACCTAAATTTAGTCACCAGAGTTTTGTGGCCTTCTGTATACTATGTCTCTGCCCAGAACTCCCTTCTGCATATAGCAAATTCCTATTTATCCTTACAGAGGCAGTTTAATGTCTGTTCTTCCATAATGTCTTTCTAAAATTCTCAGGCAAGGTTTGATACTCCCAAAACACTCTTTATACCTCTGTCTATATCACCTTTCATGCTGTATTATTTTTGCTGTTGGTATTGTTTTACCTTTTTTTTCCGTGTGTATTCCCTCACTGGCCTGTAACCTCATTAAAGGAATGTATCATATTCACATTTCAGTCCCCAGCAGCCAGATTAGTAATTGGAATAAAGTGAGTGCTCAGAAATGTTAAGATGATGATTAGCTCTTCATGAAGCATGGGTGTGAACCAACTGATTCTACATCAAGATTTAAAACTAGAACATTCTGACTTCTCAGGCATTGGATTTTTGAGTTGGCTTGTATCATGGATGGGGACACCATTACTCTGAGCTTCCATCTGCCTCCCCCGCCACCCTGACAAAATGGGAACCAGAGCCCAGTTTTCAGTAGGAAAAGGAAGCTGCATACCAGGTAACAAGACACATGCCTTATATGTGTCATGTAATTTAATCTCAACAACCACGTGCGGGAGATATGCTTATCCTCATTCTACAGGAAACAGAAATTTATGGAGCTAAGGGACTTTCCTAAATCTTCCAGCAACAAAAGATTGAGTTGGTTGACACTGAAGCTACGTTCTTTGTAACGTTTTACATTGCTACAAATCACAGGTCACGTCACTGGTAATTGTCACCACATCTGGCATAATAAGGCTATTGTATAATATCACTGGTAAGAATTGGCAATTATTTGGTGAATTACTATCCTGTAGAGTAGGCGCCCCGGTAGCACAGTAGTTATGTCAGCAGCTTGAATCCAACAGATGCTCCTTGGAAACCCTGCGGGGCTGTTCCACTCTGTCCTATAGGGTAGCTGTGAGTCAGAATCGACTTGACAGCAACGTTTTAGAGTATGAACCTAAAAAATTAAAGATTTCTGGATTTGAAGTCTAAATTACACAGTCATTTGGGTTCATGCATTAGATTGCAAACACGAATTTCAGATTATAAAGACTTCGGGTGGCAAAATAATGCCTCATTTGAGCAGTTACAGGCCCCAGTTGGCTTCCCCCACACCACAGGGAGTATTAGCTGATTATTTCATGAGGTTAAGCACTATAGATAAACTACCAAGATTAATTAGGAAGAGAAATGATAGTTGACAGTGAACGTTTTGAATAGCAGATGAAGTGATAACACTCTCAGGATGCTAGAATCAACAAAATCTTAAAGATTATCCAGTTCAAGCCTTTTATTTTACAAGTTAAGGCCAAAAGAGGGGCAGGTACCCACCCAAGGACAAGTAGTAAACTAGTGCTAAAGCCAAGATGACAGAAGCCAGGCTTCATTCTTAGGCTAGTACTTATTTTACCATAAATTCCTGTTATAAACCTGAAGGCAGTTCACAGCCAGTTTGAATACATCAGGACAAAAATGTAGTAGTTGTTTTCTTAAAGTAAATTCACATGTTCATTGTCAATATTCCTCTTTTCATTATGCCCCAGTGATGTCATCTATTACCTAAGATTAAAATGGAATTTCTCTATTAACTGCCTAGCCCATAATGAACCTCATAATGAGAGCTACAATTTCAGGAGAGCCTGCTCTGTGGTGGTCACTGTGCTAGACACTTTTTACTTACTGATCTTCACAAGCATTTCTCCATAAGATACCAAAAAACCAAACCCATTGCTGTTGAGTTGATTCAGACTCATAGCGACCTATAGGACATGGTCGCTATGCGTCAGAATTCACTTGATGCCACACAATAACAACAGGACAGGGTGGAACTGCCTGTTTTCTAAGGAGTAGCTGGTGGATTCAAACTGCCGACCTTGTGTTTAGCAGCCAAACTCTTAACCACTGTGCCACCAGGGCTCCAAGATAGGAAACTAGTATTCTCATTGTACAGATGAAGAAACTGAGCCTTAAAGAGACTGAGTAACCTATTCAAGGCCACAAAATGAATAAGTGGTAGAACTGAATTCATTCATTCAGCAAGTTTTTGCTGTTGTTGTTTTGAGCACTTACTAAGTGCCAGTGTAACTGGACTGTTCCAGGCCTGCTCAGGGCAGCCATAGAGACATGAAATGGGCAAAAGCAAAAGAAGAAGCTTTACTTGGTTGGCCAAGCAAAGGAGCACACCGGGACTTGCATTGTCAAGATGGCTCCCAAAACAATAGCGGAACAGGTTTACATGGATGAAGTAAATCAAGTCTGGGGTCTTTAGGAACCCCTCGAGGTGGGGCCAGCTTGCTGATTGGTCTGGAACAAAAAGGCGTTCCCAGGGCAGTCCAGCCTTTCTGCCCTTGCTTAGTCTAAAAAGCTGGGGTCTCTTAAACTAGACCTTAGGCTCGAACCCCTTGCTCCTGAAAGCCTTCCCCCAATCTTGGGCCAGTAAAGTTTGGTTCCATTTGGCGGGAGAAGAGTTCCAGGGTCACCCAGAGGACAGGTCGATGGTTCTGTCCATGTCAGGTGGGCCAGATCTAGTTCTTGCCAGTTTCAGCTAGTCCTGTGACCCCAGATTCTTGTTTTCCTCAACTTGGCCAGAATAGGAAGCATACCTAAATAAGGAGATAGTTTAAAGATAAGGAGTTAGTTCCTATGTCACAGAAGATGGCAGGCACAGCCTTTGCCTATTCAAGATGGCAGGCAGACTGCTGGTCTCACTAGGCATTATTTTAGAGCCACACTGGGAAATAAAACTACAGTGAATAAACTGGATATGGGTCTTACACCCTGAATGGCAGATAATAAACAAGTAAACTAAGCTACCCAGTACCCAGTGCCATCAAGTCGATTCCGACTCATAGCGACCCCATAGGACAGAGTAGAACCGTCCCACAGTTTCCAAGGAGCGCCTGGTGGATTCAAACTGCCGACCCTTTGGTTAGCAGCCATAGCACTTAACCACTACGCCACCAGGGTAGCTAGAAATGCATAATTACAAATTGTGCTATGTGCTATAAAGAAAATGAACTGGGAGTAGTGGTAGAGCATGGTGGGGGCAGAGTTGGGAGGAGAGGAGCTGCTTAGATTAGGTGGTGGGAAAGGCATTTTGAACAAAGGAGCTGATGTTTAGCTGAAACCTGCGCTACTAGTTATCCATGAAAAGAGAAGGCCGAGTTCTTCCACAGCTGGTTTGAAGGCCTTGAAGTGGGAATGAGCCTGGCATACTCCAGGCACCAAAAGGACTCCAATGTGGGTGCAGCGAAACTGGCGAGGGCAGGGTGGCCCAAGATGAGGGTGGAAAGAAGGCAGGCTCTAACCCTGTAGAATTTCCTAGACTATGGAGAGGAACATGTGTTTGCCACAGAATGGGACAGTCATGAAGGATTTAGAGCAGCGGGTGGGATGGTCTTATGTTTTCAAATGATCACTCCGGCTTTTCAGTCAAGAAAGTATTAGAGAGAGTAACGAGTGGAGGTTTTGAGAAAGCAAGGTGGACATGGCAGTGATTCAGACAAGTGATGACCAGGACCCGGGCTAAGGTCGTCAGATTGAGGATGGAGGGAAGTAGGAAGATTCCACCAGTATCCTGGTAGTATTAAGAACTGTGTGACTACAAAACTTGTCTTCTTCCCTGTGCCAAACAGACTCTACCTCACTGGCTGGGAATAGGGATATCTTATGGAAAATTTTTATTTCTGTGGTCCCTTTATTGGCTTCTAAAAGTTGAATGCTCTTTTCTTTAAAAAAAACTGAATTTTCTTTTGTCTTCAGTTACATCAGCCCACATTTATGATGCACTGGTAAAACATTTCTGCAGATTTGGGCTATTTGCATTGTTTCCTTTCAGAGGAACGTTGCTCACTGCTCACACTGACTTCAGACTTCATGCATTTTGCAAATGCACAGCTCAGTGAATGCGACTTCCTGCTGTTCGTGGTTTACAGCTCCAAGGGACGACTTTCTCCATGAGGCAAAAACAGATAATGGTCTATTATTTTAAATTACAAAGAATCATGCGGCAAAGGGTGGGGGAAGGAAATCCTAGATTCTTTGAATGAATTATTGGATTTATGGAGTCCAAAGTGGCATTTTTTTTATTCTTTTTTAAAATAGATTTTTAAATTATTTTTTATTTTCTTAAAAACAATTAAAGTTTATTACTGGAAACCAACAAACAAACTACAAGTAAATCACAGTCCCGTTCACCCAGGGATATGCACTGTAATGAGTACTTTAGTATACGTGAAGGCAACTTTTAAATAAGAAATTAGTTTTATTTTTACTAATATTAAAAATAAATTGTGCTAATTACAGACAGTTTAGAAAATTAGAAAGAAGAAAGTTCTTTACCACCCAAAGATAACTGTTGGTAACATTTAATATGCTTTAAGTACTTCGTAATGCACATTTTATATAATTCATATCATACAATCCATTTATTTTTCCACTTAATATTGCTATCGTGTTTCTCCATATTGTTACAAACTCTTCATAATTATTGTATTTAGTGACTGCATAAAATTGCAAACTGTGCTACAATGTGTCTTGGATTCCTAATTGTAAAACAGAGATAATAAAAATAATACCAACCTCACTGGGTTGTCTGATGAGCCCAGGGCCTGACTCACGGTAAGCATTCAGTCAGTGTTAGCAGCTCTGATCATTGCCGTCTTATGAATTTAATCTGCTTTTCATTACTACGCATAATCCTTCAGTGACAACCTTTGTCTATCAAGCTCTTTCTGTACGGGCTGTATCTATTTGGTGGGCACAATGGTAAGAAATTTAACATGATATTTGCAAGTGTCCCCATAGGATATGTTGGACAAACTGAGGTTTGGACTGTATTACAAGCAGCTGCCTTGTTGGTAATTGCTATGAGTAGGTAGGCAGTGTCACTCACTGTGTATTACCCCACAGGGCTAATATTCTGTATTTAGAACAATATTGATTTTCAATTGCAACATAGGGGAGAAGGAGGAATGCCTTCCTGATTAGGTATAGCAGAATCACCTGGGGGCTTTTTAAAAAAACTTTAATGCTCCCTTCCCTCTCCTCAGCATCCATATATCCCCTGCCAGAGCAGCCTTGGGTATGTCTTTTCCTCTGAAAATCCCATCATTCTCTGTCTCCCAAATCACTGATACAACAAACCACTTTACTGATGGAAGTGTACCATTTTCTTAGGGTGTGTTTTACAGGGAAGATTTTTAAAAAGCAATCAGTGTGTTTTACAGGGAATATTTTTAAAAAGCAATCAGTGATCTAGGTAATAGCAAATAGTGGTTAAGACTCAGGGTCTGAAGCAGAATAGGGGGTTGCATTTGTCAAGTTTGAGAAACCTTACTTGGACCACAACTTTGCTCTGGACACCACTTTAGATTTCCAGAGAGGCTGTCTGCTGACTTTAAAGTATATGGTGTTAAAGGCTGCCATGGAACCACAATGACCTTGTTTTCATTCAAATCTGAGATCAATTTTGAGGCCCTGGTCTGTTGTTATGTGTCAGTGAGTCAATTCCAGCTCATACCGACTCTATAGGACAACCTAGAACTGCCCTATAAAGTTTCTGAGGCTGTAATCTCTATGGGAACAGATCACCAGGTCTTTTCTCCCATACAGTCCTTGGTGGATTCAAACTACTGACCTTTCAGTTAGCAGCCAGGTAGTTAACCATTGTAGTACCAGGGATCCTTGAGGCCCTGGGCGGCTCCCGTTTAAATCCTGGCTGCTTTCTCCTTGTCAAAGTTGTTGCTCCTCATCTAGGTGTGGCTTCTCTCCTTCACCTATCGATGGCACACACAGCTTTCCAGTTCCCCCTTTCCATGTTAGCTGTGTGAGGCTTACCTCATTCAGCCCCAAACTCAGCCAGTCAGACTATTCCATCTCCTTGGCTACCATGATTGGTTGAGGGCCAGGCACATGGACTCACTCAAACTGGAGACTTTCTCCTGGAGCTATCAGGAAAGACAAAAGACTCTCCTCCTTTGAGGTGCCAGCTGTATAGATGATGTAAGTACAAGCCCTTGGAAGCCATAGTGAAAAGACTGTCATAGAAAAGAATGAGGCCAAATGCAAAGAGAAGCTAGCTGAGAGGTAGAAAGAGAGACAGGGAGCCCAAGGATCTTGTTTGAGCTTCTGGTTTTAGTTATGGAAGCTACAGCCTTTTCTTCAATCTCTTGTACATAGTTTTGTTTTTGTTCTTTTTTAACAGCCAAAAGCAATGGTTCATCCCAAGATGACCCTTGGCTGAATGAATATTAGCATTACCTTACTTCTTGATAAGCAGAGAATGTTATTCACACCCATAATTCTTTGAGGGTACAGGCATATATGCACCTGGGAAATTGTAAGTGCTCAACAAATATTTGGATATTAAATATTAAATAAATGAATGAATAAGCAATGGCATAGTATCCTTAACTAATTAGGTTTCAGAGCCAGAATTTTACAGATTAGATCATCAACCAAGAATGGTGGTTGGGAGAGACTGACCCATGACATTTAATAAGATTGTCCAGCGGTTAAGAATTCTGGACAGAATCAGGTTCAGGTGAATTGAATAACAATCTTCCATTTAGTGTCAAATGTGGCTTGTAGCACTTTTACTGTGTGTTAAAACAGCATCCCCAGATACCTGGCACAGCCTTTGCTGTCCAGACTGAATCTTAGGGTGCATTCCTATTTACACAACTAGCACACAGGCTCTGTTCCCTTCTATTTCCCAACAGTTCTGGATGGGGCTTATATATAGGTGACACCAAGTGACAGGAATTAGAATTCTATGACATTCAAACCATAAAACCCTCCAGAGATTATTCTACCTTGCTACTTTGCTGATAATGGTACTAAGGCTCAGAGAGGTGAATAGGCTAAGGTCACATAGCCTAGGCAAGAACTGTGTATGAACCTGCATTCCATGACTGACTATATAAGGCTCCTTCTAGTACACTGGTGTTTCTGAACGTGGATGCATGTTCTGATTACCTGAGGAAACAACCATACTGAAGTCATTAAATCTGAATGGGCAGTGCCAGTATATTTCAAAAAGCTATCAGCCCAAAATGTAAGACTAAATCTGGGTTCCAGCCCAAGTAATGTCCTGATCTCGGGACAGCTGGGCTTTCCCATGCTTTCTGCTCAGACAGACACATGATGAAAATAACAACTAACATTCATGTCATAGATTAAATTATGTCCCCCCAAAAATGTGTGTATCAGTTTGGCTGGGCCATGATTTCCAGTATTGTGTGGTTGTGCTCCATTTTGTGATTGTAATTGTATGTTAAAGATGATTGTTGTTGTTGTTAGGTGCTGTCGAGTCGGTTCCGACTCATAGCGACCCTATGCACAACAGAATGAAACACTGCCCGGTCCTGCACCATCCTTACGATCGTTATGCTTGAGCTCATTGTTGCAGCCACTGTGTCAGTCCACCTTGTTGAGGGCCTTCCTCTTTTCTGCTGACCCTGTACTCTGCCAAGCATGACGTCCTTCTCCAGGGACTGATCCCTCCTGACAACATGTCCAAAGTATGTAAGACGCAGTTGTGCCATCCCTGCCTCTAAGGAGCATTCTGGCTACACTTTTTCCAAGACAGATTTGTTCGTTCTTTTGGCAGTCCATGGTATATTCAATATTCTTCGCCAACACCACAATTCAAAGGCGTCAACTCTTCTTCGGTCTTCCTTATTCATTGTCCAGCTTTCACATGCAGATGATGTGATTGAAAATATGATGGCTTGGGTTAGGTGCACCTTAGTCTTCAGGGTGACATCTTTGCTCTTCAACACTTTGAAGAGGTCCTTTGCAGGCAGATTTGCCCAATGCAATGCGTCTTTTGATTTCTTAACTGCTGCTTCCAAGGCTGTTGATTGTGGATCCAAGTAAAATGAAATCCTTGACAACTTCAATCTTTTCTCCATTTATCATGATGTTCCTTATTGGTCCAGTTGTGAGGATTTTTGTTTTCTTTATGTTGAGGTGTAATCCATACTGAAGGCTGTGGTTTTTGAGCTTCATTAGTAAGTGCTTCAAGTCCTCTTCACTTTCAGCAAGCAAGGTCGTGTCATCTGCATAATACAGGTTGTTAATGAGTCTTCCTCCAGTCCTGATGCCCTGTTCTTCCTCATATAGTCCAGCTTCTCATATTATTTGCTCAGCATACAGATTGAATAGGTATGGTGAAAGAATACAACCCTGACACACACCTTTCCTGACTTTAAGCCAATCAGTATCCCCTTGTTCTGTCCAAACAACTGCCTCTTGATCTATCTACAGGTTCCTCATGAGCACAATTAAGTGTTCTGGAATTCCCATTCTTCCAAGTGTTATCCATAGTTTGTTATGATCCACACAGTCGAATGCCTTTGCATAGTCAATAAAACACAGGTAAACATTCTTCTAGTATTCTCTGCTTTCAGCCAGGATCCATATGACATCAGCAATGATATCCCTGGTTCCACGTCCTCTTCCGAAGCCGGCCTGAATTTCTGGCAGTTCCCTGTCGATACACTGCCGCAGCCGTTTTTGAATGATCTTCAGCAAAATTTTGCTTACGTGTGATATTAATGATATTTGTTCTATAATTTCCACATTCGGTTGGATCACCTTTCTTGGGAATAGGCATAAATATGGTTCTCTTCCAGTCAGTTGGCCAGAAAGCTGTCTTCCATATTTCTTGGCATAGACGAGTGAGCACCTCCAGCACTGCACATGTTTGTTGAAACATCTCAATTGATATTCCATCAATTCCTGGAGCCTTGTTTTTCGCCAATCCCTTCAGAGCAGCTTGGACTTATTCCTTCAGTACCATCGGTTCCTGGTCATATGCCACCTCTTGAAATGGTTGAATATCGACAAATTCTTTTTGGTATAATGACCGTGTGTATTCCTTCCATCTTCTTTTGATGCTTCCTGCGTTGTTTAATATTTTCCCCACGGAATCCTTCACTATTGCAACTCGAGCCTTGAATTTTTTTCTTCAGTTCTTTCAGCTTGAGAAATGCCAAGCATGTTCTTCCCTGTTGGTTTTCCATCTCCAGCTCTTTGCATGTGTCATTATAATACTTTACATTGTCTTCTCGAGAGGCCCTTTGAAATCTTCTGCTCAGTTCTTTTATTTCATCAATTCTTCCTTTTGCTTTAGCTGCTCGATGCTCAAGAGCAAGTTCCAGAGTCTTCTCTGACATCCATCTTGGTCTTTTCTTTCTTTCCTGTCTTTTCAGTGACCTCTTGCTTTCTTCATGGATGATGTCCTTGATGTCAGTCCACAACTCATCTGGTCTTCGGTCACTAGTGTTCAGTGCATCAAATCTGTTCTTCAGATGGTCTCTAAATTCAGGTGGGATATACTCAAGGTCATATTTTGGCTCTCGTGGACTTGCTCTGATTTTCTTCAGTTTCAGCTTGAACTTGCATATGAGCAATTGATGGTCTGTTCCACAGTCGGCCCATGGCCTTGTTCTGACTGATGATATTGAGCTTTCCCACTGTATTTTTGCACAGATGTAGTCAATTTGATTTCTGTGTGTTCCATCTGGCGAGGTCCATGTGTATAAAAAACCGTTTATGTTGGTGAAAGAAGGTATTTGCAATGAAGAATTCGTTAGTCTTGCAAAATTCTATCATTCGATCTCCGGCATTATTTCTATCACCAAGGCCATATTTTCCAACTACTGATCCTTCTTCTTTGTTTCCATCTTTCACATTAAAATCACCAGTAATTATCAATGCATCTTGATTGCACGTTCGATCAATTTCAGACTGCAGCAGCTGATAAAAACCTTCTATTTCTTCATCTTTGGCCCTAGTGGTTGGTGCATAAATTTGAATAATAGTCGTATTAACTGGTCTTCCTTGTAGGCATATGGATATTATCCTATGACTGACAGCGTTGTACTTCAGGATAGATCTTGAAATGTTCTTTTTGACGATGAATGCAACACCATTCCTCTTCGAGTTGTCATCCCCAGCATAGTAGACTATATGATTGTCTGATTCAAAATGGCCAATACTAGTCCATTTCAGCTCATAATGCCTAGGATATCGATGTTTATCCGTTCCATTTCATTTTTGGCGGTTTCCAATTTTCCTAGATTCATACTTCGTACATTCCAGGTTCCGATTATTAATGGATGTTTGCAGCTGTTTCTTCTCATTTTGAATTGTGCCACATCAACAAATGAAGGTCCCAGAAGCTTTACTCCTTCCCCGTGATTAAGGTCGACTCTACTTCGAGGAGGCAGCTCTTCCCCAGTCATGTTTTGAGTGCCTTCCAACCTGGGGGGCTCATCTTCCAGCACTGTATCAGACAATGTTCCACTGCTACTCATAAGGTTTTCACTGGCTAATGCTTTTCAGAAGTAGACTACCAGGTCCTTCTTCCTAGTCTGTCTTAGTCTGGAAGCTCAGCTGAAACCTATCCATGGGTAACCCTGCTGGTATCTGAATACTGGTTGCATAGCTTCCAGCATCACAGCAACACACAACCCCCCACAGTATGACAAACTGACAGACACATGGGGGATTAAAGATGATTAGGATGGGACTATAACACCCTTACTAAGGTCACATCCCTGATCTAATGTAAAGAGAGCTTCCTAGGGGTGTAACCTGTACCACGTTTTATCTTACAAGAGATAAAAGAAAAGGGAAGCAAGCAGAGCATGGGGTACCTCATACTACGAAGAAAATAGTGCTGGGAGTAAAGTGTGTCCTTTGGACCTGGGGTCCTGTTCAGAGAAGCTCCTGACCAGGGGAAAATTGAGGACAAGGACCTTCCTCCAGAGCTGACAGATAGAGAAAGCCTTCCCCTAGAACTGAGGTCCTGAATTTGGGCTTTTAGCATACTTTACGGTGAGGAAATAAATTTCTTTTTGTTAAAGCCATCCACTTGTGGTATTGCTGTTATAGCAACACTAGATAACTAAGAAAATTTGTTTAACATTTTATTACCTATAAACAATCTCATATCCAATACCTCAAGTGTCCTCCCAACAATATTATATCATCCCTCTATTTCCCCAAAGAAACAAAGATTTCAGAGAGGTAAAGTCACTTGTTTGTGATCATCCAGGGAGTAAATAGCAGAGCTGGCACTTGAACCCAATCCTTTGACTCCAACAATGTAACAGGTGCTGATTTTTCAACATTCTTGGCTACAATGTGTTTTCGGTCTTTGCATCTTTGCCAACCTGATGGCAAAGAAAAAATAGTAACTCACTGGAATTTTAATTTGCACACAGAAACTTTTAAACTTAAAAGCTTTAGGGAACTGAACTAAAGAGTGTGATTGTGAAATTTAAAGCATTTGAGCCTTCTCTTGTTTCCATTTTTGGGAAGCAGTTAACATACTCCTTTCCCTAAAGCAGTAGAATAACCTCTTAAGTTTGGAATTTTGCTACCCTAACAGTGTTTCTGGTGTGGATTCATTCTAAATGGAATAATAATTATTGTTATTATGTGTCAGATTCTGTATAGATGCTGTCATGTATGTAATCTCATTCATATTAAGTACTCCTAACAGTGTTATATGGTAGATATTATGACCCCCAGGCATAATAAACAGAGGCTTCATTGCTTGCCCAAGGTCACAGAGCCACTAAGATGCCTGTGCAACCTGACTTAGAGCCTGTACTCCCTCCTCCCCCACTATACCATGATTCTATATAGCACATAATATATGCAAACTTAATAAATATATATATAAATATAACCTTGATGAAGGGTCTTAATGTTTCAGAGTCTCAATTTCTTTAGCTGTATGATGGAAATATAATTCCCATCCTATATATTTAATTAGTTTTTGTGAGTGTGAATTGTACATTGGAAAGTGTTTGACAAATGAAAGCTGTAGCTATCTTGCATTCTTATCTGCAAGACCCAAGGGTCCTTATCTATCCCGTCAAGTCTGAAAATATTATCTGAATCAAGGAAAACTTGAAGAGGATCTCAAAATAATTTGGAAAGATTTTACTGGGAAATTACAGTTTTCCTTTCTATGTTCAACTACACATTTCTGATAAATTGGGTATGAAGAGGTGCACTAATTGAAGGTGAGATTGTGGGGTGCTTGATGGGCTGCTGAGGGGAGAGTTTACTCTATGGGAGGCAAAAAGGCCGTGAGGGGTAGTGGAAAGTGGTGACTCCAAGTGCTGCATCTCTGCTGATAATGGAATCCTGATGATAGTAGACATAATAATGGCTCCTCAAAGATGTTCATGTCCTAATACCCAGAACCTGTAAATGTATTACTTTACATGAAAAAGGCATTGTCTGGATATACTTAAGTTAAGGATCCGAAAATACCTGAGGAATGAAGAGCTCTGCAGTGTATTGGAAAACTTACTTGAGTAGATATGGCTTTGGAACTCATGAGTAGCAGATATTAGTGATCATGTGACCACATTTGTACTCATAGGTAGGTGTACCTGGGCCATGTGCCTTATACTATGATAGACAGGTTTTTGACTTGAGTTTGGACTTGAATTTTTAACACTGGAAAGTGAAATAGGTTCAAATTTAGGACCATAGATACCTTATCTGCAATTCTGAAACCCCAAAAGCTTAGAAAATTGAAAACATTTTTATTTTTATTTGGCAGCAAAGCTAGACATGAAATAACATAAAACTATTAATTGTTTTTCTTCCATTTGGTGTGAATATGCATATACTTCACTGCCAAAATACTAATGTGTTTGATTATGGGATGCTGTTCCAGATTCCCTCAGGGTGTTATGTAATATACCATGTATACATGATATTTGCTTTCTAAAATTTGAAAAATTCTTAGTTGTGTGGCACATTTGACCCCAAGGATTCAGATAAAAGATTACGGAGTTGCAAAGGGGGCCGGCCATTTATTGAGCCAGAATCAATTTAATTGTAGGAATAACAGTTGGGATATCTTAGAATCTTGAAAGTTTCAACAGAATATATAGGGTCGCTATGAGTCGGAATTGAATTGACAGCAGTGGGGTTTTTGGGGGGGGGTGTTTAAGATTTATGCATTTCACTATATGTTATACACTGAATGTATCTAAAAAGAAGAACTATAAAAAATATTGGACTCTAGTCAATCGATTTGCTTTTTTATAGTGGTGTGAGTTAGCAACTCTGAAATACTACTTTCTGTGTATTTTAGGCTTAAGCATGTGAATAAATGTGTTGAGGATAATGGGAGCCAGTTTTCTCACGATTGGAAAAGGGTGTTGAAATATGGAAAGGTGGAACTCTACAGTATACTCTGAAGTATTGGCTTGGAATTGGAAGTATTAGTTTGAATTAATGGTTTTTAAAAAATATATTATTTAATATATATTACATATAAAAGCTGAATGAATATATGAAAAATGGCATGGAAGGGGCATTTAACTTCCTTATCTAGCTTCATAAGGGAGAAAGAGAATCAAGATCAACAGCCCAAGGCTCATTCCTATGAGGTGGCGGTCAGACATACCTCCTCTCTCTAATCTTTTTACCAATTCTGACAGTAACCATCCCTCCCACTACACTCTCTACTTCTTTGCTGGGTTCAATAATTTGTTGCAATGGCCACACAGAACTCACAGACCATATTCACAGTTATGGGGTTTATTAGTGAAGTAACAGGGTACAATTCAGGTTCAGGAACACTTGGGATATGGTTCTTCAATCAGGACAGCCTTTTCTCAGCTGTGCCCGAAGGCAGGCCTCTCTCTGGTCATCACCCCTGGGTCTGGCCTCTCCTGCTTGGGTAAGTGTTATAAAGCTCTTTTAGCTCTGCCAATAAGTACCCAGAAGCACCCCACACTGCTAGTAAGCCTCAGCTATAAGGTGCTCAGCTCTACCTCCGTGGGTCAGCAAACCTAGCTCCACCAAGTGCCCAGAGTAACCCTACTCTGCCAGCAAGACCTGAAGGTGCTCAGCTTTCTCACTCTGTGGGCCAGGAAGCCCACCATGCCACCTCCTGCCTCTGCTGCCGCTGCCGCTGCTTCTCACCATTTTCAATGTTATAGCTCTCTTTTAGTCTCCTGGTTCCAGGAGCTTCTCAGCACAAGGATCCCAGGTCCAAAGTATGCATTCCACTCCTGGCTCTTCTTTCTTGGTAATAGTGAGATCTTCCCTTCCCGCCTCTGGGATGGCTCATTTTAAGCCTAGTAGGATGGCAAAACTGACTAATACCCTAGTTAGGGTTCCATACACCTTATCTGCATGGTCCCACCCCCCACAAGGGTACCATGTACCTTATTTACATTATTAGCAAGCTATCTGATCCTCTTAGTGGGCCACAAGGGCCTCATTTGCATAGTCCCACTCAGTCATTTGGTGGGAGTTATAAAGACTATGGCTAGAAGGGCCATATTAAGTAATTCACTGCACTGCAATGTGTATCTATATATGCACATATGTATATATACATACGCACATATATATGTATATATGCAGGCGTACGTGTGTGTGCGTGCGCAGGCAGTTATGAATGAGATCCATTCCTAAATGTGTCTTTGAATTTGTAGGTGAGTTGGAATAGGTGCATGTAGTTCTTATTTAGCCTTTAGTGCAAGAAAAGGCTCAAACCTTTTCAATGATTTAAAAGATGCACATGCAGCAAGCGAAGGTGATTGTGACGAAGGATTTGTTGCAAGTAGGGTTGGTTCAGGAGCCCTGGTGGCACTGTGGTTAAAGTGCTTGGCTGCTAAGCAAAAGATCAGTGGTTTGAACCCACCAGTTACTCTGCGGGAGAAAGATGTGGTAGTCTGCTTCCTTAAAGATTTATAGCCTTGGAAACCCTATGGGGCAGTTCTTCTCTGTCCTAGAGGGTTGCTATGAGTTGGAATCCACAGCAGTGGGTTTGGTTTTGGTTAGGGGTTGGTTCAGTAGTTTCAAAGTGAGGGCAAATTTACATAACATTAAAGGGCAAATATGAGTTGTCCATAAGTTGAACGTTAATAACCTGGGAACTTACTGTAAATTTTATATAGATAGATTTTTCTAGCTCTCTCTGCTGAAGGGATATAGAAGAAATGACTCAGTAGTAGCAGTTAGCATGCCTAGCACCTGGAAATTGGCTTCTAAATATCAGTCTCCAATAAAAAGAACCAAAGCTCCCTAGAGAAATGGCTGATTCCAGAGTTAGGGCAGGAAAGCACAAGATGAGCCTGTATCATCTTATGCCAGAAAGTAAGGAAGTTTTAAAGAACAGTGAGAACATATCAGAAGGACACAGAAGTCAACTTGAAGAGATCTTACTGGCCAAATATATGGGACAATTTGTACATCAAATAAAAGATGACTGAAATGGATTATAATCTATTAAATAAAAATATCTCTGAGGTAATAGAGCCTTCACACAAATAGATATATGCATGCCCACATTCACTGCAGCACTGTTCGCAATAGCAAAAAGATGGAAACAACTTAGGTGCCCATCAACAGACGAATGGATAAACAAATTATGGTATATTCACACAGTGGAATACTACACAATGATAAAGAACAACAATGAATCTGTGAAACATCTCATAACATGGATGAATCTGGAAGGTATTATGCTGAGTGAAATTAGTCGCATAAGTACAAATATTGTATGAGACCAGTATTATAAGAACTCAAGAAATGATTTAAACGCAGAAGAAAACATTCTCTGATGGTTATGAGGGTGAGGAGCAAGGGAGAGGGTTTTTCATTAACAAGATAAACCAAAAACCCAGTGCTGTCGAGTCAATTCAACTCATAGTGACCCTACAGGACAGAGTAGAACTGCCCCATAGAGTTGCCAAGGAGTGCCTGGTGGATTTGAACTGCCAACCCTTTGGTTAGCAGCTGTAGCACTTAACTACTACGCCACCAGCGTTTCCAATTAACTAGATAATAGATAAGAATTACTTTAGGTGAAGGGAAGGACAACCCATAATACAGGGGAAGTCAGAGCAACTGGACTAAACCAAAAGCTAAGAAGTTTCCTGAATACAGTGAAACACTTCAGGGGACTGAGTAGCAGGGGCAGGGGTCTGGGGACCCTGGTTTCAGGGGACATCTAGGTCAATTGGCATAACAAAGTTTATTAAGAAAGTGTTCTGCATCCCACTTTGGTAAATGGCATCTGAGGTCTTAAAAGGTAGCGAGTGGCCATCTAAGATACACCAATTTGTTCCAACCCACCTGGAGCAAAGGAGAATGAAGAACAAAGACACAAGGAAAATATGGGCCCAGGAAACAGAAAGGACCACATAAACCAGAGACTCCATCAGCCTGAGACTGGAAGAACTAGATGGTGCCCAGTTACCACCAATGCCGGTCCTGACGGGGAACACAACAGAGAGATTACACAGTATGGATTTTCCAGAGTGTAGCCCGCCTGGTGGTGCAAACAGTTTAAACATTGAACTGCTAATAGAAAGATTGGTGGTCTGAACCCACCCAGCCACTCTGCCAGGACAAAGACTTGGCGATCTGCTTCCATGGAGATCAAAAAAAAAAAAAAACAGGAGAAAAGTGGGGTGCAGAACTCAAATTCTAGCAAAAAGACTAGATTTTTTTGTTTGTTTTTTTAAAGCAAAAAGCAAGGTTTTATTCAGCATATGTTCAAAGAGGCAAAAGTAGGAAATGGACAAACATGCTGCCAGAGCCATGTCTGTCTGAGTCCAAGGAAATATTACAAGAATAGACCAAAGTGGGAAAACTGACAAGCATGCTGTCAGAGCTACGTCTGCCCAAGTCCCTATTCCCAGTTCTTTTTTTTAAATTTTTTATTATGCTTTAAGTGAAAGTTTACAAATCAAATTGGACTCTCATATAAAAATTTATAAACACACCTTGTATACTCCTAATTGCTCTCCCTCTAGTGAGACAGCACACTCCTTCCCTCCACTCTCTCTTTTCGTGTCCATTCGGCCAGCTTCTGCCCTCTACCCTCTCATCTCCCCTTCAGACAGGAGATACCAATGTAGTCTTATGTGTGTACTTGATCCAGGAAGCTCATTCTTCACCAGTATGATTGTCAATCTCATAGTCCAGTCCAATCCCTGTCTGAAGAGTTAGCTTTAGGAATGGTTCCTGTTTTGGGCTAACAGAAGGTCTGGGGACCATGACCTCCAGGGTCATTCCAGGCTCAGTCAGACCATTAAGTCGGGTCTTTTTATGAGAACTTGGGGTCTGGATCCCACTGCTCTCCTGCTGCCTCAGGGATTCTTTGTTGTATTCCCTGTCAGGACTGAAAAAGATCAAACTTAATGGTCTGACTGAGACTGGAGGGACCCTAGGAGACATGGCTCCCAGAGTCTCTGTTAACCCAAAGCTGAAACCATTCCTGAAGCAAACTCTTCAGACAAAGCTTAGACTGGAATATAAGACATAAAATGATATTCGTGAAGAGAGTGCTTCTTTGCTCAAATAGGTACATGAGACTAAATGGGCAGCTTCTGTTCGGAGGCGAGATGAGAAGGCAAAAAGGGACCGGAGCTGGTTGAATGGACATGGGAAATTCGGGGTAGAAAGGAGAAATGTGCTTTATAGGGAGAGCAACTAGGGTCACATAACAATGTGTGTATAAATTTTTGTATGAGAAACTAACTTGAACTGTAAACTTTTCACTTAAAGCACAATTAAAAAAAAAAAAAAAAAGCCAGGCCTCCCCATCATTTTCCCTACTTGGCAGCACTTTAAAATTTGGACCTGATCCTGTTACTCTCCTGAATAAAACCCTTCACCAGTGTAGTAGACAGGATAATAGCCCTCCCAAGATGTCCATGTCTTAGTCCCTGGAAGATCAGAGTGTTAGGTTTCATGGTAAAGAGGACTTAAATTGCAGATGTAATTGGGGTTTCTAACCAGCTGACCTTTAATAGGGAGGTTATCCTGGATTACCTGGGTGGGACCCAATGTAGTGAAGGGTTCTTAAATGTGGAAGAGGGAAGAAAAAGGAGTCACAGTCAGGGGGAAGCTATAACTGCAGAGGAGAGGAACGGAGAGATGCGACATTGCTGGCTCTGAAGATGGAGGAAGGGTGAGCCAAAGAATGTGGGTGGACGGGAAGCTGGAAAGGGCAAGGAAACAGATTTTCTCCAGAGCTTTCAGAAAGGAAGGCAGCCCTGCTGACACCTTGATTTCAGCCCCATGAGATTCACACTGGACTTCTAACCTGAACAACTGTAAGGTAAGTTTTTGTTGTTTGAAGACATTAAATTTGTTATAGCAAAAAAAAAAAAAAATCAAGAAACACACAAAAAAGGCTGAGGAACTGTTCCAAATTAAAGAAGATTGAAAAGACATGAGAATTAAATGATCCTAGATTGATCTTGGACCAAGAAAAAAACATCTATAGAGGGCATTGATGGGACAACTTATGAATTTTCAATATCAATTGTAGACTTTGAGTAGTATCAATATTAAATATCCTGACTTTGATAATTATACTGTGGTTATATATAAGAATGAATAGTATTATCCTTAGGAAATACACACGATGTCTCCAACTTACTCTCAAATGATTCATATGAAATAATATAAACATAGGTAGATAGAGACATAGAATGATAAAAAAAAGATGAGGCCAAATGTGGTGAATCAAAGAGTATGAGGGTTCTTTGTACTGTTCTTGCAACTTTTCTGTTCCAAGCATTTGAAATTATATTAAAACAGTAAGTAGTAAAAATAGGATACAAAACTCTTTGTACATTATGGCATAATTTTTAAAGAATAAAATACATTGATTTGCTTTATTTATATACATAGAAAAAACCAAAGTAAATATAACAAAATATTATCAATAGTTATGTCCCCGTTTAAGTTTTAGGGGTTATTTTAATTTTAAAATATCTTCCTTACATTTTCAAAGTGCTCTGTCTTCCTATCACACTTAGTATAAAATCCAGTGATGTTACCATGGCTCACAACGCCTATCTGACTTTTCAGGGGAAGTCTTTGTATATCACTACATTTAAAATAAGCACCCTCCTCTTTCTATCCCGTTATACTTTGTTAGTGGTGTTAGCTGCTTTTAATAGCAAAACTTTGGCAAGAACCGGTCACTCAACCTCCAGGAATAGTTATATATATTATGATATAGCATATTCTGAACTATTAGGCAATCTTTGTTGTTGTTAGGTATTGTCAAGTCGATTTTGACTCATAGTGACCCCATGTGACAAAGTAGAACTGCCCCATAGTGTTTTCTTGGGTGTAGTCTCTACAGAGGCGCCCTGGTGGTACAGTGCTTAAGCACTTGGGTACTAACCGAAATTGATGGTTCGAATCCACCAGCCACTCCACAGAAGAAAGATGTGGTGACCTGCTTCTGTAAAGATTTAAGATTTAGAGCCTTGCAAATCCTATGGGGCAGTTCTACTCTGCCCTACAGGGTCACTATGAGTTGGAACAGACTAGAATGTAATGGGTTTGATTTTTTGTTGTTGTTGTTTTCTTTATCTTTATGGAAGCAGATTGCCAAGTCTTTGTACTGGCAGAGTGGCTGGGTGGGTTCAGACTACCAACCTTGCTATTAGCAGTTAAATGCTTAAACTATTTACACCACCAGGCGGGCTACACTCTGGAAAATCCATACTGTGTAATCTCTCAAACAGAGCTTGGCTTTCCTGCTTCCTGACCTTTGATCAAGCTGTTAAGAACAGATTCTTTTCTTCTTTAGCTTTCTTCCCTTTCCTTTCAGGCAGCTGGAGATATCCAACAGAGACCTGAGTTCAATTCCCATTGCTTCTTCGCTTAGTAGTTATTTGACTTTAGGCAACTTTGATGTTATGGAAACTATCTGTATTATAGTCTTCCCATCTGTAAAGCGGAGAAAACTATAAGTACCTCATGGGGTTATTGTAAAAATCAAGGAGACAAGGCACATAAGGCCCCTCAGCACAGTGCCTCCTTCCCCGTAGATGGTCAAATATTGGTTCTCTTACAAACTCTTATTTACCCCTCTTTTGTTAAGTCTTCACAGGGTCCCCCAGGCAGAATGAGCTGCTCTACCCTCTGTTCTCCAGATCTTTTCCATGCGCATAGATGTGCCTCTTTCATCTCTGAATCCCCAGTGTCTGGTATACAGCCTGGCAAATAGTAAAAAAAAACAGTAGAGCTCAATAAATGCTTGTAGCAGGAATTCCAGTCCTAACTACCCTTCTGTCATGAAAGGTCTTGATCCTACAGTTAGAAATAATTTCTCCCTCTGGTGTTTTTTTTTTTTTTTCCTGGTGGCTAGCCAGAGTGCTCTGACTACATTCTGCCCTGAATAATAGTTACTTGTGAGCATTTTTTTTTTTTAATCCACACTTCCTCCCCTCCTAACCCTTTACCCAGTCTTCCAGTCATATGATTGCTGGAACTGCATCTTATTCATCTTTGTAACCCCAACAGTGTCTGGCCCATTAGCGTGCATTCCATCATTTGTTTAACATACAATTCTACTTGAGCAAGAAGCAAGGGATATGACTCACCATATTTAATATACAGTACAGTTTTTGCCCTTTCTTTTATGGAGGCCTGCTCAGCAAACTACTTCCCCATCGCACAAGGAATTGGAAGGCAGGTCTGCTTCCAATGTTAAAATCAGTCAGGGTTACCAGAAGTCATTCACCTACGTCTGGGCAAAAGACAATTAAAAAAACATTAATTCATGACACAACTCCAATTCTGGGACTCTCTGTTTCACTGACAATGTCAGGATAAGAATCAGTATCCTTATATGTACGCAAAATATAATCAAACTCTGAGCAGGACAAGGCTTATTAGAGTTGATGAACAGTAAAATAAAATTGGAATGCAATGATAGGATTACAGCTCTTATCTTAGCAGCAATTCAATTGCACTCCATAAAACAAACAAATAAACTCATTGCCATCAGTTGATTCTGACTCATAGGGACCCTACAGAACAGAGTAGAACTGCCCCATGAGCGCCTGGTGAATTTGAACTGCCGACCTCTTGGTTAAGAGCTGAACTCTTAACCGCTACACCACCGGGTTTCCTGTACTATACCATATATGGCTGTTTAAGGTTAACTCATTAGCATGGCATTTTTTATGTTGTAATGCAGTTATAGTGATTACATTATAGATACAAGGTGGCTGAATAGAGATTTTTGCCAGGATTCAGTAACACCTTGGTTGATTTTTATTCATTCAATGAATGTTTACTGAGCTTCTGCCATGCACCAGGACTAGCTAAAAATGGCTGACACAGAGGTAAATAAGACAGACGCTGACCTGGCCCTCATTTTTTTCTTTCTTGCTATTAAATCATCAAAGTTGACTGCATTTATCCTGGTCACCAAACTTGCAGAATTGCTACAAGGAATAAAGAGAACATTTATAAAGCAGTTCAGATGTTTTGATAGGCTCTCTGTAAGAACTCCATGTGACTCTTCTCCAGCACAATATTAATGTATTAAAAATCAACCATGAAATTGCATTTCTAAGATCCTTTTGATTTTGACTTTAATATTTCTTAATAGTTAAGTCCACTGAGTCTCATTTGATTATCTGCTTTTAAAATTGAACTTGTTTGCACCATTTAACAAAGAAATAGTGTTTTGATTCCTCCTGGAGTATAAATGTACCGCTCTGGGTGATGATATTTCATGGAGATGTTTTTTTCTTTAACATCCATATTTCCTCCTCTATCTCACAGAACATTAGACCTAGGAGGGAAGGTGGGCATTATCTACTCCAATTCTGGTCAAACATTTACATCCTTTTTTATAGCCTTTGAAAGTGCTTCCCTTCTGTAGACTTGAGGTTCTGGAAGATATTTGCCAAACAAACAAAATGTATTTATTAGGTAATACTTCATTTCTCCATTTTCCTTAAAGATATATTACTGCCAATCAGAGCTTCTAATAAGTCTGAGGAAATTAGAGTTAGCACTAGGCATTGATTCTGGGGTCACATACCTTGGGGTTGAATCTTCCCTTCTCCACTAACTAGTTGTGTAACCTTAAACAAATTCCTTAACTCTCTGTGCTTCAGTTTCCTCATTTGTAAACTAGTGTGACGTCAGTACCAAACTCATACAGTTATGAGGATCAAATGACATAATGCATTCTTTCTGCATATCACAGCCTGAACAAAGAAAAGGGCCCCATTGTTATCCTGTAAGCCCTTATACAGGATAAATGTAAATTTCTAGTGTTGTTATTGATAGTTGCCATCAAGTCAGCTCTGACTCGTGGGAACCTTAAGTATAAATGTTGCCTAGTCCTGTTTTTAGTCCTGTTACGATTGTTAGTATGTTTGAATTCATTGTTGCAGCTATTGCGTCAATCCAACTCATTGACAGCTTACCCACCTGTCGGTTTGTCCTACTGTGGTGGCTTGCGTGTTGATATTATGCTGGAAGCTATGCCATTGGTATTTTAAATACCAGCAGAGCCACCCATGGTAGACAGGTTTCAGCTGAGCTTCAGACTAAGACAATTAGGAAGAAGGACCTGGTGGTCTCCTTCTGAAAACAAACCATTGAAAACCCTATGAATCACAACATTTCCATTAGGGTTTCTAAAATATTAAAAATACTTCAGTTTATGAATACAGTTGCTACCTCTCAGGATACCAGTGGGGTTCTGGAATCCCAGGTTGGGAATCGCTATTTGAGAACAAACTTCCCTTTTAAGATGAGGAACTTGAAACTCAGAGAAGTGACTTGCCTGAGGACAACCACCTAGTAAAGGCCAGACCAGTACCAGAATCTGGAACTTCCAGATCCTTGGATGTACATTTGTTATAGGCTAATTAGAAACCTGTTCATAAAGGTCATGAATACACACAGATCACCCAGATCACATGGTGTGAAACAGACAGAATGGGGAAATCAGAAGCACTTACTCACTGCCAAGGAATCTGTGCACATGAAGAGCAATCAAATATTGAAATTCCTTTTCACTTGGAATAACAAAAGATCCTTGGCATCTATAAGGAATGTGTCTCCAGAATTTGGAAATACCCAAATTGTGAAATATCACTGTAGCATCCAACTTCCTCCAGAAAATGCATTAAAGAATAACTGAGAAATTGAAGCAACTCCTTCAGGCCTTTTTTTTTTTTTGGCAAATATTAGATTAAAGTAAACTATAAGGCTTTTAAAATAAGTTCTGCCACAGAAATAAACTTGTCACTATATAATGACATCATTACTGAAATAAAGCAAGCCAGGAGCTTACCTGAATCTGCACAGATCTGGTGATGATGATGGATGCTGATGACTGCTGCTGTCCAGTAATGCCCTTACTGGATGGAGGCCGTGATGAGAAGTGGCCTTACTGCAGGATGAAGTCAGCAAGACCTTGCTGCAGGGCTCCTGCACTGCTCTAGACCTTCGGCCCTCAGCTAGACTCATGGGCTGCTAAGTGATGACCTCAGTTCCGGCCTGATAGGCCCCCAGTCCTATCTCCACCAAACTGCCATGAGCCTTCTGGGAAGCTCTTAAGGTGTAGAACTTTGAGAATGATAACTCCAAGAATGCCAAGTGTCTGTTGTACTCAGTGCTGGTGAGGGCGCATTAATATTTTATATACTGCTAGTGGGACTGTGAAGTGATACAAACTGTGGGCAGGGCAATTAAATATTTCATTATTATAATTTTTAAAAATATCCATTTCCTTTGACCAGTAAATCCATATCTAAAGAATCTATCTTAAGGGAATAATTGGGGACACATGGACAAAGATATTCACAGATGTCTAGCACTATTATTTTTAATAGTTAAATATAGGAAGCAACCTCAATGGTCATCAAGATTAAATAAATACTTGTATGTTCATATAGTGGAAAACTATACAACCATTATAAATGATATTTTTAGAAAAATTCAATGATGTAGGAAAATACTGAGTAAAAAAAAAATTCAATTTATATATGCATATTATGATCCCAGGAAGCCCTGGTGGCATAGTGGTTAAGTGCTATGGCTGCTAACCAAAAGGTCGGCAGTTCAAATCCACCAAGCGCTCTTTGGAATCCCTATGGGGCAGTTCTACTCTGTCCTATAAGGTCGCTATGAGTCTGAATCAACTCGATGGCAATGGGTTTGGTTTTTTTTATTATGATCCCAATTGTAAGAAAAACTTCATGTCCTCAGATAGAAGAAAGACTGAAAGGAAATATACCAAAATATAAATGACAGTACATCTAAGAACATGGGGATACTGTGTGATTTAAAATCAAGAAAGGTGTGTGTCAGGGTTGTATCCTTTCACCATACTTATTCAATCTGTATTCTGAGCAAATAATTCAAGAAGGTGGACTATATGAAGAAGAATGTGGCATCAGGATTGGTGGAAGACTCAATGACAACCTGCGTTATGCAGATGACACAACCTTGCTTGCTGAAAGTGAAGAGGACTTGAAGCACTTACTAATGAAGATCAAAGACCACAGCCTTCAGTATGGATTATACCTCAACATAAAGAAAACAAAAATCCTCACAACTGGACGAATAAGCAACATCATGATAAGTGGAGAAAAGATTGAAATTGTGAAGGAATTCATTTTACTTGGATCCACAATCGACACCCACAGGAGAGGCAATCAAGAAATCAAATTACATATTACATTGGGGAAATCTGCTGCAAAAGACCTCTTGAAAGTGTTAAAAGCAAAGATGTCACTTTAAGGACTAAGGTGCACCTGGCCCAAGCTATAGTATTTTCAATCACATCATATACTTGCAAAAGCTGAACAATGAATAAGGGAAGACCTATGAAAAACTGATGCATTTGAATTATGGTGTTAGCTAGAATATTGAATATACCATGGACTGTCAGGAAAAGGAACAAATCTGGCTTGGGAGAGTATAGCCAGAATGCTTCTGAGAAGTAAGGATGGCGAGACTTCGTCTCACAGACTTTGGACTTGTTATCAGGAGGGACCAGTCCCTGGAGAAGGATGTCATGCTTGGTAAAGTAGAGAAAGACTCTCAACAAGATAGACTGACACAGTGGCTGCAACAATGGGCTGAAACATAGCAATGATTGTGAGGATGGCGCAGTGTTTCATTCTGTTGTACACAGTGTGGCTATGAGTCGGGACTGACTTGATGATAGCACCTAACAATAGCAACATTTGAGAGGTGGGCCTATAAGTGACTTTTATTTTTCTGTATATTATATAGTTTCTACATGCCTTAGTCATCTAGTGCCGCTATAACAGAAACACTACAAGCGCATGGCTTTAACAAAGAGAAGTTTATTTCCTCAGAGTAAAGTAGGCTAAAAGTCCAAATTCAAGACATCACCTCCAGGGGAGGGCTTTCTATGTCGGCCTTCTCATCAATCTTTCCCTGGACTAGAAGGTTCTCCGCGCAGGGACTCCAGGTCCAAATGAGCGCTCTGCTCCTGGCACTGCTTGCTTGGTGGTATGAGGTCCTCCTATCTCTCTGCTTCCATCTCTCTTTTATATCTCAAGAGATTGCCTCAAGACACAATCCAGTCTTATAGATTGAATCCTACCTCACTAACACAACTGCCGCCCATCCTCACTCATTGACATCATAGAGGCAGGAGTTAACAACATATAGGAAAATCACACAACACTGGGAATCATGGCCCAGCCAAACTGATACACACATTTTTGGGGGGCCATAATTCAATCCATGACACTACACTTTAAGTATATAACTGTCTGTCCATTACAAGTGTCTTCAGTGGCTGAAACAGTATCTGACTCATAGTAGATAATTCAATAAATACTGATTGAATAAATGAATGAATGAAAGAAATCCAAATGTCTTTTTTATTACTGGCCACCCATAATGATAATACATACATTCTTGTCTTAGGTTGAGTTTCCTAGAAGCAGAGCCTGCGTCAGGGATTTGGGTACAAGTAATCTATTGAGGGAGTGTTACCAAAAGAAACCTGCAGGGAGTGAGGGAAGCAAGAAGGAAAGGGCAAGAAATCAAGCAAAGATGATGCTTCAGGTAAAGTCTAGCCTTAGCCTGTCCCACTGGCGACTCTGGAGCATAAATTACACGACAGAGGTAGTCCCACCTGAGGTAAGCAGCCAGATATTTTAAATCCATTGTCATTCAGTCTGGTGCAGCAGACTGTATTGGGGAATGTAACCTCCTAGAGGAGTCAGTTTCCATTCGGCAGAGGGCAATTTCTGAAGAAGGGAACCCTTGTGAACCATTAGCAGCTAACACTCACAGCAGCTAGGAGACAGGCGCTTGGCCTACGGGAACTCTGGGTAGGGTACCAGCAGTGTCCACCACACCAACACAACCATTTTCTAGTTTTATTTGTGTTAAAAAAGGTAATACAGAAATGCACTCATTGTTCTTCTTAGCTATCGACTTTAAAGGGCCTCATTCATGATCTAATATATATACATGGGGTTTTTTTTTTTTTTTGGCAGGAAGGTAAACAAATTCATTGTTTCCCCTAACTAATAAAAGTTGTATTATCTTTTAATAAAATGTGCTTGCTTCCTTTACAAAATACATTTAACACACAACAAAATAAATAAGTTAAGCAAAAAGAGTTAAATTTAGTTTAACTGTTGACAAGGAACTAAATAGTATTTTCATTGTTCTCAAATACATATTTTCCTGAATTGAATTTTGTTATTGGATTATGTTTGGTGTTTGTGTATGAAATTTTTCGATGTATGTCAGTGTTTTACAGGTCTTGTTTTGAGGTTTCTGAAAGATTGGCTTTTAATTCCAAAACTCTCCCTTCTCTGGGGACAGGTAGCATAATTCCAATTCCATACCAGGGAATTGGAACCTAAGGATAAAATAATCCAAACTTCCACACTTACAGGTGTGGAAACAGAGACCCAGAGAAGGGAAATGACTTAGCCCAGGCTGTGCTTCCTTTAGAGCTAGAAACAGGGCTAGGACCCCAGTCACTTGACTCCTCTTCTAAGCTTTCCTGATGACTGACTCCTGGCTCCTGCTCCAAAAAACTAAACCCACTGCCGTCCAGTTGATTCTGACTCATAGTGACCCTACAGGACAGAGCAGAAATGCTCCATAGGGTTTCCAAGGCTGTAAATCTTTACAGAAGCAGATGGCCACATCCTCAGTGTGGCTGGTGCGCTCAAACAGCTGACCTTTCAGTTAGCAGCTGAACACTTTAACCACTGGGCCACCAGGTCTCCTTTGGTTCCCCCAAAGGAACATTAAACCTGATGGTAAAGACTTGAGATGGGTTTAGCTTGGATTCGAACTCCTTGTTTCTTTTCTATAGCCCTGGCAGTTTTTCCCAGTGCAATTAACTCTGAAAACAAACAAACAAACCACCTTTGGGAATTAAAATTTTCTATACATTCACTACAGGAAATTCAAGTGTGAAGCCTGACAAAATGCAGAAGGAGTTAGACTTGTGTGCTGTGTGAGGAAGTTCCTTTACAGTTCAGCATTGTGGATTATTTGGGAAATGCCTCAGAGGCTTGGCTTTCCTCTATGGTGATGTTGTCCTTGGCTTGGGAAAGAAATGGGACTAACACAAATTGTTTTAAACAACTTTCTGGGGTGACTGGAGTTCATCCTCCATGGAAGGGTTTTGAGATCCCAGCTCTTCTGCATCTCTGCCCTAGGGAGGCTGGGCTCTGATACTACCCCTGGGAGGAGGGAAGTCCTCCAGGGCACGAAGGGTAATTACAGTCTTCAGACGGAATGGGGTTATGCTGAATTAACAGAGCTGTTTTTTTTCCTAAGGGGCCGACACTTGCACAAGTTTTTCTGTGGATAAGAACGAAGGAAGCAGACATTTCTGAGTCTAGAAGGAGGTTCTCAAGTTTTTCTTGAGCCTATAATTTTGAAAGAGGCTGTGTGGCTAAATGTAAATGGAACTTTGACCACACTGAACTTTGACCTCTGTTCTCTTATTTACTCCCTGTGGGGAAGGAAAAAGCAGCTGTCATTCCTCAAGAGTTTGCCACATCCCTGACATCTTGGTAGATGCTTTACCTACATCATCTTATCCAATCCCCACCACAGTTAGGAAGTACAGTCCTTATTTTATAGTCATGGACACAGGTATAGAGGAACACTGACTGGCCAAGGCCACAAAGCTGGGGAATGTATGGCTCAAACCGTAGGCTGCAGAATCTTAACCAGTAACCAGTTGCCGTGAAGTCAATGCTGACTCATAGCAACTTATAAAGTTTTAGTTGCTGACTTTCCATACAGTATGACCAAGTTGCATCCCACAGTGTTTTCTCTTTCCAGCCTTTAAACCTCTGGGTAAATCAAAGAAAGCACTTTGTATGGCCAAAGTGGGATTCTACTCAGTTTATTTGCTGAAAGGTATAACTCAACGTTTGCTTTTTCCTGGTTCAGGAAAACAGGCTCCATCCTTCACAGCCAAGCCAAAGGTCACCTCCTGGGGGACTTTCTCTTTACCCAATATGCTAGCTTCCTCCCCTCTTAAACCCTCAGATCATTCCATTTGCCCCTTAGGTCATTTATCATTTCTTATGTTATAGATATTGGTGTCCACATCTTATTTCCTTTCAGTTGTAAACATTTTGGGAGCCAGGACCATGTCTGATTCCACTCTGAATTTTTTAGGGCCTAGGGGCTCAATAAATGCTGGCTTCCGGGAATTCAGAGTGATCCGAGCAAGATGGTGGCACAGTGAACACACTGAGACAGCAGAGCTCTTGCTGGGTGTAGCTGCTCTGGGATGCTCCTTCCCCTTGCAGCCACCAGATTTAAGTGATATACCCAGATCTCAGTAGGGAAGAAGTAGACAGGTCCCAGGTGCAGGCAAAAGGCCCAAGAGGCAATTGCTGAATTTCCCCATCATTCTCAAGCCGCCAGACTCTCTGCTTCTCCATGCTCTTTGCTGCCTGGAAACCCTCCAGCCCAGAATCCTTCTTAGGTCTCAAGTGCACAGTTCTCTGTTCCCCTTCCCTCAATAGGGCTATGCTTTGTGCCTGAGACAAGACAACTTAATCACTCCCCATATTCTCTCTGAATTAAATCAACAGGTTTTGCCATTAGTAATCCACCCCTCTTTTTTAATGTATTGTATATTATTAATTTCTCTTGCTAATCTTAAAATTACACTGTGAGGTAATTTTCCATCCCATTTTACATTTGTAGAAACTCAGGATTGGAGGCAAAACAAATAATGTGCTGAAGGGTATAAACCCTGGCAAGCCAGGGACTCAAATCTAGGACCTCTGACACCAAATATCCTGTTTTTCCCGTGTGGGAACAAGGACCATATCTTGGGCATTTTGTAACCTATGTAGTGCTTCATAAAGACAACTAGCTCTTGTCGAATGGGATGAAAGTCCTCTCCTATTGATAGAAGCCAGCAGGACAAATCACATCCCAAAATCACACAATAAGCAATTCAAATGGAGAGAATTATGGACCAGGGCTTGGCTGCATCCACTTTCTGTATATCTGCCGATAACCTGCTGGGGCCACTAAACATTTCACCAATAATTCAAAAAGAAGAATTTCAGATTCCAACAGGACTATTAACTTCATCTGTAAGCTTAAGGCTGGGAAATGGTTTTCCTTAAAATCTTCGCACTCGCATTGAAATTCTTCTATTTCTTATACTTTGATTTATTCTTCCTCTTTTATTTATTCATTTGGGGAATATTTATTGTCCACTATGTGCTATTAACAATCTGTGCTATGCAGATGACACAACTTTGCTTGCTGAAAACGAGCACGTGAAGCACTTACTGACAAAGATCAAAGACCACAGCCTTCAATATGGGTTGTACCTCAACATAAAACCCAAACCCAAACCAAACCCACTGCCGTCGAGTCGAATTCCAACTCAGTGACCTTATAGGACAGAGTAGAACTGCCCTATAGAGTTTCCAAGGAGTACCTGGCAGATTTGAACTGCCAACCTCTTGGTTAGCAGCCATAGCACTTAACCACTACACCAGAAAAAAGAAAGCAAAAATCCTCACAACTGGACCAACAAGCAACATCATGATAAATGGAGAAAATATTGAAGTTGTAAAGGATTTCATTTTGCTTGGATCTGCAATCAACGCCCATGGAAACAGCATTCAAGAAATCAAAGGACACATTGCCTTAGGCAAATCTGCTGCAAAAGGCCTCTTTAAAGTGTTAAAAACCAGAGATGTCACTTTAAGGACTAAGGTGCACCTGATCCAAGCCAGGGTGTTTTCAGTCGCCTCATATGCGTGTCAAAGCTGGGCAATAAATAAAGAAGACCAAAGAATAATTGATGCCTTTGAATTATGGTGTTGGCAAAGAATACTGAATATACTGTGGACTTCCAGAATAATGAACAAATCTGTCTTGGGAGAAGTATAACCAGAGTGTTCCTTGGAAGCAAGGATGGCAAGATTTTATCTCACATATTTCGGACATGTTATTGGGAAGCACCATTCCCTGGAAAAAGGACATCATACTTGGTAGAGCGTCAGAGAAAAAGAGGAAGACCCTCAACAGAGATGGATTGACACAGTGGCTGCAACAATGGGCTCAAGTGTAACAACAATTGTGAGGATGGCGCAGGACGGGACAGTATTTGATTCTGTTGTACATAGAATCACAATGAGTCAGAACCAACTTGACAGCACCTAACAATAACAACACTACACGCCAGGCACAGTTCTATGTCTTCGTTCCATCTCATTCTCCAGTGTCATTCATTCATTAAGTCACTTAGTACTTAACTGGGTGTAAGGCATGGAATTTACTTATTCTACATTCTGGGATAATTTGTCAAGGAAGAGGGAAAACTAGGGAGCTTTTCCAACAACCTCCAAGAACCTGCCCCAGTGGAGAACTGGGTCCAAATGCAGGAAAAATCACCCCTTCAGGGCTCAGTTTCAATCTCTGCAAAATAAGGATCATATCATTTAGTGCACAGGGCTGTGGAAAATCATTTGGAAATTCAAGTTAAAGTGCACAGGGCCCAGTGTGGCCAAGGATCTCAGCACATGAGACTCTGAACAGGGTGATGATGTAAGTCCCAGAGCAGCTCTCTTCCTGCCAACACCAGCAGGCAGGCAGCACACAGAACCATCTCAACAGCATTGGGCAGCACATGATCTCCCCTGGTCACCTCAGGGAGGCTGCAAGGCAGGGTTACTTTAGGGCAAAAGGCAGTCCAATTGCAGCCTTTGTCTTTATCAGAGTGAGCAGCAAGTCACACAGTCTTGGGTCACAAAGCAGTGACATTCCAATTCCCTAACGGGAACTCAAGGGAGGGGATTAGATGAGGAGGGGGCTGAATAGTTTTTCTTCAGCTTTTTCTGCTTCCCTTGCATTTTCTTTTTGATAGTTGTTTTGAGGAACAGCTGAGACACCCAGGGGAAGGTGAGGGTGGGAGGAGGGAGGGTGTGGGAGGTCCCTATGGCCCTCCCTGGGTGATGTACTTCTTGCCTCACAGGGAAGCCCTGATTTGGGGGAGAGGGAAGGGAAGAATGGCTTCCACCCTGCAACCAGACAGGCAACTTCCCTCCCAGATGTCTTGGACTCAGGGCGGAATTTTCAGAAGCAAGGCACTCCTGTCCTTTGCAACTCCCACCCTCTCCAGCAGTGTGCATGGCCAGAGTGCGAGCTAAGTATGCTGAACAAAGGCAAGAGCCCTCTTGCAGAAAAAGTCACAAGAAAGCAGTCACTTTTCCACCCATGGCAAGACACAAAAGCAGTTTTCCTTTGGGATAGTCTGGTGTTGAAAATGTGTTCATTCAATTATACACTCACCCAAAAAACACACAAAGTTCAACAAATGGTGAGTAGACTATGTCCCTCTCCTCAAGGAGCTAACAATCCAACTAACAACCCCAAAACACTATTCCCTATTAAATGAAGAGAGCTGCTCGGGAACTTGTAATTCTGTAAGGAAACCTGCAAAGAAAACCTCTTTGCTTTCCTCAAGGTATCCCACAGAGCTTGAAGCTCTTCTATTCTTTTCCATAGGTCTGTGGAATAGGGGGTGAGGGACTCTGATCTTGAGGTTTGTGCTTTTTATCCCTCTAAAATGAGACACAGTATCTCTGTTCCGTCAGTCTCTGTGTGGTCCCAGGACAACTTCCTTGAGTTTGTTTCCCCATCTGCAACATAGAAATAGTAACAGTAACTACCTCCTAAATTGCACGTGAGGATGAACTTGGTAAGCGAGTGCCTTGTCAAATGCCCTACACGTGTCAGTTACTAGCACCAGGGCAAAAAACCCCTTCTCGAATCAAATCAGGGACCACTCATGTACACTGCTCGTTTCTGTTGGATGACCTTGGACAAGTTACATGCACCTCTGAGCCTGTTTCCTCCTCCCTAACTCGGAAGGGCATATTGCCTCTTTCAAAGGGTTGTGAGAATTTAGACAAGAGAACGCACTTGGTGCGCCTAGCATAGTGCGGGCAACAAGCACTGCGCTCCGTAATTAGTTCCCTTCCCCGCATCCTCCTTGGACCTAGTTTCCCCCATTGACGACTGGTTGACAAGAACATCTCAAGTCAGCTCGACGCTCTCTTACTACTACCCCCACCCCTCCGGCCACCGCTAAGGCACTGCCTCCACCCACCCCACAGCTTGGGGAAGGGCAAACTAGAATAAACCTAGGGCGGATGGAACACCTAGCCCGCTCCCCGCCCTCCGAGCCGCGCAAGCGCGCCTTGGCCGTAGCGGGCAGCAGCGCCTGCTAGTTACCTTTCACCTAGTTCGCCGGCTCGCTGCGCGGGGTAACTCGAGGTCAGACGCGGAGCCCTGCGCGCGTGCGCAACGCTGGTTCCCCGCCGCAGCGGGGCGCCCCGGCGGGGGTTGAGCGCTACAGTTCTGGTCCAGAGCATTTATTTTTTGGCGTTTTCCGTTCCCCTCTGAAGTGAAGGGTGTGGGCTTTGCTGACAGGCCCTAGTCTCTGGGTCTGGCGGGGCAGGGCACAATCTAAGGCCAGGAGGGGCGATCTAGGTCCCCTCAGTGGCCATACCCACGCGCCACCCTACCTCCGACACGTCACTACTTCGCACTCCCCCTACTCCATCTGCTGTCTTCACACTTGCCCTCACTCACAGCTGGTGCCCCTATCAGCTCTGCCCATCTCTCCACCCCGCTCCCCTTTTCCTTGCCCCCATTACCCCAAACCGCAGATCGGAATGAGCAAGGCCGTTTGGAAACCGAGCTTAGGGCTTCCGAATGAAGCAAACGCCCGAGAAAAAGCTACACGGACGCAAAGTTAAGTTTCTTATTTCCCCCAGGGAGGGGCCCGAGCCTAACGACCAAGTTGAAGTGAAAAGCAGCACATTCTCTGTTTTTTTCTCTTTCCAAATGGCTACGTTGAAGACAGGCCAGGAGCGCGTCTCGGGGTTACTGCCGGGCACCGGGCGGGGCGTGCGCGCCCTGGCATTAGGAGGGAGAGGCTTCTTCGCCCTCTGAAACCACATTTGCAGAAACTGTTTTAATCTGAGTTTCTAACCACGTAACCCTCAGGGATGAGTTTTTGGAGTCCTTGTTACCTCCTCTGCTCCAGGCGGATCCCCCCTCTCCTGACATCCCACCGATTTGGGGGCAGGGAATATGGTCTAGGATGATGAATAGGAACCAGATTTTCACAAAATACTTACTGTGGCCTGCCCCTCTCCCTTCTTACCTCTGGGTCCCTTCCTCCAGCAACAATCCCAAACAAGAGAAGTTAGAAACCTTGAGTTCCCCCAGACTCTGCCACCAGCTGGAGTGATTTTGGGATAAATTCTCTTCTTCAGATTCAATATCTTCAGCTGTAAAACGTGGAGGTTAGTCTAGATGATGCCTAAGCCCCTTTCAGCATTAGAGTTAGGTGAGGAATCCTAAAATTTTCAATTCTACAATGGCATATATTCTCCATTTCCAACAGGTCAGCAGGAAATGCTGCTAAGAATTACCATCAGTTACACATTTGTTCCATGATTGGACATTTTGAGGTTTTTGGAGTTTTTTCAAAGGTTGTGTAACTGTTTCAAGACATTCACATTTAAGATTAAAGATGTCAGTCATGGGAGTTGCTGGGTATTGCAAATGATTAACCTGCTCAGCTGTTAACCAAAAGGTTGTAGGCTCTAGTTTTCCCAGAGGCCTGCCTTGGAAGAAAGGCCTGGCAATCTATTTAGAAAAAAAAAAAAAAAAAGCTACTGAAAACCCAGTGGAGCACAGAGTTCTACTCTGACACACATAGTATTGCCCTGAGTCACAGTCCACTCCAAGAGCAACTTGAAAAATAAGGCCATTTCTCCAAAGTACTAATAGAGTACTAGTAGGCATTGGTAGAACTGCCCCATAGGGTTTCCAAGACTGTCATCTTTTTGAAAGCAGACTGCCACATCTTTCCTCTGCGAAGTGGCTGATGGGTTCAAACTACCGACCTTCTGGGTTCAAACTGCCAACCTTTTGGTTAGCAGCCAAGTGTTTAACCACTCCACCACTGGGGCTCCTTAGATTTGAGGGTAGACACCCCAAATTATATTGCTTTGATTCTGCCATTTACGCCAGCACAGTCTATAATGCAGCCACTTTGTTCAGATTTATTCTTAATGGATAAAAGAAAATTTGTGACTAGGAGGGATAAGGGTCCTATGTATGCTTTCATTTTAATATGAATATATTTTTAAATCTCATGAGTGGATAAATGTATCATATAAAAAAAGCGAAGGCTGAACAGAGAGAAACAATTTAGAACAAAGTTAATCTGATAAATCCCTAAATGAGTCTATACCTTTAACTGAGATTAGTATAAAGCCCTGCATTTAATTCCAAAAAATAATCTACTAATGCACTTTATGAGGGAAATGGAAATATGGTACCAATAAATACTGAGCATCTTTACATTTCCACTGATGTAATCCTCATGATACTGCTGTGAGTAGAGTACAAAATTAAGTACATTTTTCAGAGGAGAAAATGTGGCTAAAATAGGATGAAAATCTTGCACAAGGTCACACGGCTATCAATTCGTAGAAGTGAATCCAAGGTCAGATCTTCAGCTTTAGGACAGTGTTTCTCAACAATGGGTGTGGGGGATGGGAAGTGAATCCAAGGTCAGACCTTCAGCTTTAGGACAGTGTTTCTCAACAATGAGTGTGGGGGGATGGGAAGTGAATCCAAGGTCAGACCTTCAGCTTTAGGACAGTGTTTCTCAACAATGGGTGTGGGGGTATGGGAATGGAGAAGCGGAGAAATCAGATTTGCCTGAAGATGGGGAGGAGGATTAGCATTTATAATTACTCTTATTGCAGCTAGTATTTATTGAACTTTATAGTGTTTCAGGTACTGGGTTAGCACTTTACATTCATGAATTCGTTATTTCTTCTAACAACTTTATTCAGTAAGTAATCTTACCATCTCTTTTAGAGTAGCCGAGGGCCTTAAAAAAAGAGGTGAAGTTGTCCAAGTTCTCACAGGAGGTGGGGAAGCAAGAATTCACCTCCCCAGACTGACTCCACAGTCCAAGAAGAATCTTTGTTTTAGATTTTCCATTGGCTAGAAATTCAGGATGAGTCGGCAACGAAATGTAGGCTCAAGGAACCAAGGGAACCTCAGGTTGCATGACTAGAAATCCAGGGTAAAGAATGGAGTGGAGAGCCCTGCTCCCTTGTGTGCTGGTCAGATTCCACTGAAGGGCTGGGCACAATTTCTGAGCACCATGTATGAAGACATGGACACTTAGGAAAACATGGCAGCCAGGAGCATAGCCAGAAGTTGTCCAAGGTGAAGAGTCCAGGGACAAGCTACATTTGGACCCTCTGATGTCTGCCATCACTTGGGACACTTCATATTCCCAAGGTGAAACACAAAGTAACAACAGTGATTCAAAGCCGGTCTGACATGGTCTTGACTCTATTCATGTCTTCTCAGTCAGATGATGTTGGGTATATTCCTTAACTTCTCTGAGCCTCAGCTTTACCACTTATGAAATGGGGAGAATCAGACCCACCTTGCAGCATTGCTATGAGAATTAAATGAGATAATACATATTTAATAACCATCTTCTTCCTGCTTCACTCCCCCATGCAAACACAGATCAAGGATGAGTTTAATCTTTGGTCAATAATTTAATGAAGTGTTTAAAAAGGGTAATTTAAAAAATTTCAGTGAGGTCTTTGTGTAGCTGATATGGTAGCTTTTAAGGATTTAGCCAGGTTTTTAAAACAGTAGTGGAGCTGGAGGGAACTTAGTGGATTTGTCTGCATAAAAGAATGAGAAGAATTTGGAGTCTCAGGCATTCTGGAAGTGACAAACAGCAGGGAAAAGAAAGAGAGGAGGGGTAAGGAATCCCGCAGGAGGATGAATCCTAAAATACAAACATGATCAAAGGTCTTTAAAAAAAAAAATAGGGATGTCTGATAATGAATTTAAAATTGATCGTGTTGTTGTAACTTAAACCCTCCTCACTCCCAAAGATTCAGTAAAGGTTGCTACACATGTGAATGCCTTGGTAAGTTTTGTGTGGGTATTGTTTTCAGTTAAACATCTGTGGAACACAATGTGCAGAAAAGCAAAACAATCCCCAAAGAGAAAAATTCTGCAAAGCAGGCATTTAGAGGCTGAGCTAATTAAGAAATGTAAGCCCTCCTTGGAAATTCAAGGAACTCTTGGGAAACTAATTAGGTTTTCCATAATCTATTTTTTTTTATGGAAAGGGAGGTCTAACCCACTTATTATCTCAATCTTCAGGATAAGGATAACTCCAACTGTTATCTGAATTTCAAATGTGAAGAACCTAGGACAGAAGAGGAACTTTCAAAACTAGTTACTTTTTAATTATAAAAATGTATACAACACATTTGCCAATTCAACGTTTTTCACGTGTACAGTTTAGTGACACCAATTGCATTAATCATGTTGTGCAACCATCACCAACATCCATTGCCAAAGTAGTTAATTTTAAAAATTCAATCCAACTTACCTTTATATGGCTTTCCTAAGTGCCAGGAAGTGTTCTAAGCATTTACATATATTAACACTTTCAATTCTCACTACCACTGTATATGCACTATTATTACCTTATTTTTACTGACTTCTGCAGTCTGAAGTTGATTGAACATGCAATCAGGATGCACTGATAATTACTGGTGATTGGAATGAGAAAGTTGGAAACAAAGAAGGATCAGTAGTTGGAAAATATGGCCTTGGTGATAGAAATGATGCTGGAGATTGAATGATAGAATTTTATAAGACCAACAACTTCTTCACTGCAAATATCTTTTTTTAACAGCATAAACGGTGACTCTACACTTGGACCTCACTGGATGGAATACACAGGAATCAAACTGACTACATATGTGGAAAAAGACAATGGAAAAGCTCAATATCATTAGTCAGAACAAGGCCAGGGGCTGACTGCGGAACAGACTATCAATTGCTCATATGCAAGTTCAAGTTGAAGCTGAAGGAAATTAGAACGTGTCCATCAGAGCCAAAGTACGACCTAAGTATATTTTACCTGAATTTAGAGACTATATCAAGAATAGATTTGATGCATTGAACACTAATGACCAAAGACCAGATGAGTTGCGGAATGACATCAAGGACATCATACATGAAGAAAGCAAGAGGCCATTAAAAAGACAAGAAAGAAAAGACCAAAATGGATGTAAGAAGAGACTCTGAAACTTGCTTTAGAATGTCAAGTAGCTGAAGTGAATGGAAAAAATGATGAAGTAAAAGAGCTGAACAGAAGATTTCAAAGGGCATCTTGAGAAGAAAAAGTATTATAATGATATGTGCAAAGACCTGGAGTTGGAAAATCAAAAGGAAAGAACATGCTTGGCATTTCTCAAGCTAAAGGAACTAGAGAAAAAATTCAAGCCTCAAGTTGCAACAGCGAAGAATTCTATGGACAAAATACTGCACGACGCGGGAAGCATCAAAAGAAGACAGAAGGAATACACAGACGCTGTACCAAAAAGAATTGGTTGACGTTCAACAATTTCAGGAGGTAGCATATGATCAAGAACTGATGGGAGTGAAGGAAGAAGTCCAAGCTGTACTGAAGACATTGGTGGAAAAAAAAAAAAGCTCCAGGAATTGGTGCAATACCAACTGAGATGTTTCAACAAATGGGTGCAGCATTGGAAGTGCTCACTCATCTATGCCAAGAAATTTGGAAAACAGCTACCTGTCCAACTGACTGGAAGAGATCCATGTTGTTGTTAGGTGCCATCGAGATGGTTCTGATTCGTAGTGACCCTACGTATGACAGAACAAAACACTGCCCCATCCTGTGCTATCTTCACAATCCTTGTTATGCTTAAGCCCATTGTTGCAGCCACTGTGTCAATACATCTCATTGACAGCCTTCTTCTTTTTTACTGGCCCTCTACTTTACCAAGCATAATGTCTTTCTTCAGGGGCCGATACCACCTGACAACATGTCTGAAGTATGTGAGACGTAATCTGCCTATCCTTGCTTCTAAGCAGCATTCTGGCTGTACTTCTTCCAAAACAGATTTGTTCATTCTTTTGGGAGTAGATGGTATATTCAATATTCTTCTCCAACATCACAATTCAAAGGCATCAATTTTCTTTGGTCTTCCTTATTCACCGTCCATCTTTCACAAGCATAGGAGGCAACTGAAAACACCATGACCTGGGCCAGGCACACCTTAGTCTTCAAGGTGACATCTTTGCTTTTCAACACTTTAAAGAGACCTTTTGCAGCTGATTTGCCAATGCAATGCATCTTGTGATTTCTTGACTGCTGCTTCCATGGGTGTTGATTGTGGATTCCAGTAAAATGAAATCCTTGACAACTTCAGTCTTTTCCTTGTTTATCCTGATGTTGCTTATTGGTCCACTTGTGAAGATTTTTGTTTTCTTTATGTTGAGGTATAATCCATACTGAAGGTTGTGATCTTTGATCTTCATCAGTAAGTGCTTCAAGTCCTCTTCACATTCAGCAAGCAAGGTTGTGTCATCTGCATAACGTAGGTTGTTAATGAGTCTTCCTCCAATCCTGAGGCCCCATTCTTTTTCATATAGCCCAACTTCTTGGATTATCTGCTCATCAAACAGATTGAATAGGTGTGGTGAAAGGATACAACCCTGACTCATACAGAAGAACGAACAAATCTATCTTAGAAGAACTACAGCCAGAAAGCTCCTTAGAAGCAAAGATGGCAAGACTTTGTCTCACATGCTTTGAATGTGTTATCAGAAGAGATCAGTCCCTGGAGAACGACATCATGCTTGGTAAACTAGAGGGTCAGTGGAAAAGAGGAAAACCCTCAAGGAGATGGATTGATATGGTGACTGCAACAATGGGCTCAAGCATAACAATTATTGTGAGGATGCCACAGGACTGGGGAGGGTTTATTCTGTTGTGCACAGAGGTCATTAAAAGTCAGAACTGACTTGATGGCACCTAACAAAAACAACAATAACACTGACTCACAGAGAAGGTAGGTAATGTGACCAAGGTAACACAACTGACAAGAGGCGCAGCCAGGATTCAAATACGGGCAAGTCTGTATAATACCTGGTAACTATTATTATGGCCTATTTAATTGTAATTAGCATTACTTTGCACTGCAAAGCTGAGGCAAGGAAGCTCCTTCACCTCTTTGTGTAGGTACAACTCTAAGCTCATTAACCACTAATGATAGGAGAGGTTCTACCAGACCAAGAAGTTTTATCAGGGGAGAAGGAAGCAGAGAAGTAGCTTCAAGTCTGAGGAAGGATATGGAGGCTTTCTGCCCACAGATGACAGAGCATGCCTAGTGTGGTAAAGGAAGACTTCCTCTCCCATGATGGAAATTTTCTGAAGGCGATAGTAATTTGCAGTAAGCAATTGCTTTCCTAACCACTGGATGGGATGTTCTGATGGATAAAAGGAATGGAATACTTAGGATGGCTGGAGGGCAGCCCCAAGGCTTTAAGAGGATGTATGAGAGGGTGTTGTAGGAGGTGAGAGCTGCAGAGGAACAGTTAGGGCACCAAGGGCCAAGGACTGGTTACCCAATAAGCAAGGTATGCATGGGCTCACTTGTGTTTACTTACTAATCTGTAGTGCACAATTTCACATGGAGTTTTGTGCCCTACATATTAGTAAGTAAACACAAGTAAGCCTATGCGTACCTTGCTTAATCTGCTTCTGCCAAGAATGCAAGGGTCATTGGAAGCCAAGCGAAGCTGTAGCTTAGGTGGTCATAGGACTGCCCTGCTCTTTCCCATTTCTAGCATGCATCCTCTCTACAGGTCCCCCAGGCCACTCAAGTAAGCTCTTAAAGTCTGCGAGAGAATGTGGAGAGCCATGGAGTTGGCTTGTAGGGAAAAATCTCTGTTGAAACCTAGGGAATGCTTGGCAAGGATGGGCCCTGAAAGAGTCCCTTTTGGGAACTGTGACCATAGATTGACCTTGACTGGAAGACCCAAAGAAAGGTGGTATGGTCTCCTAGAGTAAGACAGACCCTTTGGATACTGTTGTTAATTAAATTCTCTAAACCCCAGTTTTCTCAAGTATAAAATGAGAATAATGATACCCACTTCACAGGGTTATTCATAAGATACAATCAAAGATGATGCAGGTGAAGCGAATATGCTTTGAAACTGTAAATACACTATAGAAATGTTATTTATGTTGCTTGGAAACGTGGTGTTCGGGACACTAATCATTCATAATCAGTCAACTCAATTTCCAGTCACACTTTGGTAGTGAAAATTCAACCCCACCCCCAAAGAGAAGTCAGTAGCTCCACATCAAAACAGAAAAGAAGAGCACTTTCAGTTTGTTATTAGTTTGTATCAGCTTGTTCGCTACCATATATTCTATAATTTGTTATACTACATCTTTCTACATGCCACAACCAAAAAGAAGATGAGACAGCCAGCTGGCCACAGGGGAAAGTGCTTTCTCATCTATTAAAGTATCTCCATCATCCTTCAAAGGGTTACCCATGATTGGGTGCTTTTTTCTTTTGCTCCCCCTCTTCTTCCTCTGGTAAGTCTCTGTCCTTCAGTCAAATTGTGAATAATTTCCCAGATACAGATTTCCTTCTCTTGCATCCTCCTCCACCCATTCCATCAACCTTCTCTAAATATGGATGCATTTTTCCTCTCACAATTTGGCACCCTCAAACTCCAATAAAGATATTTAATATTCATTCCCGCTTTATAACAAGAAATCAATGTACTAAAGGAAAATATAGATTTTTGGGGTAGAACAAAAAGGTTATAGAAAGCAGAACTTCTGTCACCTCCGTAAGCTGGGCCAAAGCTTCTCATAAATGAGATGATAAGAGTTCATTTGGAGTTTTCCCTTTGATCTCTTTCACTTCATAAACATTAAAGGTAAAGAGCTATGACTATTTGTTTTGCATTAATTTACTCAGTGCATTTATAAGAAATACAGGAACTTAAAAATATACAACTTGGAAAAATCAATCGTGAATGCAGTGTCATCAGAAGGCAAGTCAGTTATAGTTAGTGTGTGAAGAATATTGGATCCTGAATAAGAGGGATTATCCTTTTATAAATTTAAAGTTGATATAAATAAAGTATATAAACCGATAGAAACTCAAAACAGTTAATGTAGGCGATTTTACTATTTTACTTTAGTGACCACGTGAACTTGCTGCTGTTTGACTTCCACCTCACTCCACTCTTCCATCCATGACCAGATTTAATAATAGATATAAACAATGAATATTTTGTTCTGAGCACTGGGGTAGCATTTTATGTACTTCCTCTCATTTAATCGTCATAATATCACCCAATGAAATAGGTATTATTTATCTCAATCTTGAAGATAAGGAAGTGGAGGTGAGAGAATATTAAATAATTTGCCCAATATTACTATTCTAATAAGTGGCGGGGGCGGAACTGGCAAGTAAACTTAGCTTGTCTGACTCCATGGTCCAAAGCAGTATTTAGAGTTTCTTCCCTCATTGCTGATAAAATATCTTCATTTCAATTTTACCCTGCATATCTGGCTTCTGTACTTCTCTTCCATAAACTAATTTTATAATATTACTTTGCTCTTGAACAAAACCAATAGTTATAAAAGTAACAGTATCGGTTACCATTGGAGGGACTACTACATGCCTGACACCGGGCTAGATCCTGGCAAACAGGAGGTCTGGTGAACCTCATACTTCATCCCTTCTTTATTATCGTTATGTGTCAGGAAATCAGGAAACCAAAAATAGAAAAACGAACAAACAACATTGAACTGGGATTCAAAACCCCAAAATTCTTCATTTGCAAAATTAAGAGCCACTTTCTGTTTACCTTATAGGTAATTGTGAGGAGTAAATTAGGGCATATAATTATGCTTTGGAAAGAGGTCAGATCTCTACAAACTATTATAGTAAGCTGTGCTGATAATTAGCTGTGACCTCGGCAAGTCAACATCTCAGAACTTCAGTTTCATCACCTCAAATAGGAACTATAGTTCCCACCACTCAGGGAAGTTATGAGGATTAAGTGCTGCCTGGTCCACAGTATAAGATCACTGAATCTGTATTTCATTGATAACTCTTTTGAAGTTTGTTTTCAGAGGCGTGCTCTTTCCAAGTTTCTTGCGTGCCTGTCCTCCTCTTCCTTGTTCTCCTTTGTTGACAATCCCTTCCACTTATGTCCCCGAGTCTGAACTTGCATCCCACCAGTCTGAACACTCAGCTCTCTGGCCTGCTGCCTGCCTCTGCACTCACTTTCATAAGGAGCTCACTGACTAATAGGTGTTTAACCACCACTTGACCTAAACAGTCCCACACCTGTAGCCTCTGCCCTCTAACACAAATCTCCCCAACTTCTAACTTTTTCAGATATCTTCTAGCCTTGTTCTAGAGGTCTTGTTAAAATGCAGATTATGATTCAGTAGGTCTGGGATTGGGCCTGAGTCTGCATGTCTAATCAGCTCCCAGGCGATGTTGATGCTACAACCTGTGAACTATAACTTGAGTGAGAGATTCGGCCTATGTGCTATACCAGAGATCAGCTGACCAGCTTCTTTCTGATCCTGTCGCAGCAGTGTCCCAGTGCTACATGATTAAATTGACAGTTTTAAGAGGGCTTCTATAGACTCTTAATCCACTGGCTCTGTGTGACAGGGGATGTTGTCGTTAGTTGCCATTGAATTGATTTCAACTCATGGCCACCTCATGTGACAGAGGCTACTATCTGTCTTTTAATGTCCATTCTACCCCTTTCTCCACGGTCATAGGAATTTCTCCATGTTATGGATTGAACTGAGTCCCTCTAAAATATGTGTTGAATTCCTGGGTGTTGTACCTGTGGACCTAATCCTATTTAGAAATAGGGTTCTCCTTGTTATGTTAATTAGATCAGATCTATGTAGGATGAGTTCTAAATCAATTCTGAGTTATAAAGAGTAGATTAGACACAGAGATGCTCCTACACACTGAGGAATACAGGTGCCATGTGAAGATCTCCTTCAAGCCAAGGAACTAAGGAAAGCCTGGGGCCACTGACAAGGAAGGAATCAACACAACCAAAACCCTGATTTGGACTTTTAGCTTCCAGAATTGTGAGGAAATAAATTTCTGTTCTTAAAAGCCACCCACTTGCAGTATTTCTGTTACAGCAGCACTAGGAAACTAAGACACCACATATTAAAAAAAAAAAAAAATTTAACAGCTTTATTGAGATATAATTCACATATCATACAATTTGCCCGCTTAAAGTGTATGATTCAGTGGTTTTTAGTGTATTCATGGATATATGCAAGTATCACCACAATTTTAGAACATTTTCGCCACGTCAAAAAGAAACCCCATACCCTTTGCTATTACCCTCAATCCTTCCACTCCACCCCCTAGCCCTAAGCCATCAGTGATCTACTTTCTGTCTCTCTAGATTTTTCTATACTGACTTTTATATGAATGAAATCATATAATATGTAGACTTTTGTGACTGGCTTCTTTCACTTGGCAGTGCAAGCTCATCCAAGCTGTATCATGTATTAGTACTTTATTCCTTTTTTGCATTTGGGTGATAGTCCATTGTATGGATATGCCACATTTTGTGTATCCACTTGTCCATTGATGGACATTTAGGCTGCTTCTACATTTTGGCTATTATAAATAATGATGGTACAAACATTTGTGTACAATTTTTTGTGTGGACATATGTTTTCATTTCTCTTGGATGTATACCTAGCATTAGAATTGCTGGGTCACGTGGTAACTTTATTTTTAATCATTTGAGGAACTGCCAGAGTGTTTTCCAAAGTGGTGGTACTGTTTTATATTATCTAGTCTTCTGTTGATGGACATTTAGATTTTTTCTCAATTGTGGTTATTATTAATAATGCTGGAATGAATATTCTTGAATGTAGCTACTTGTGTACATTTGGAAGAATTATAAATACACTCTACATAAAGTTTACTACCGCCATCACAATTGTACAAGCCACTTTACATACATGATTCCACATGGAAATCTTGAGAGAGAAACAGGGCAAGCCTTATTATCTCTATTTTCCAGGGAAGTAAACAGAGGCTTAGCATTGTGAAGTGGGTTGCCCAAAGTCAACCAGCAAGAAAGTGGAAGAATTAGAACTTGAATCCAGGATTTTGGGTACTGAGTCCTGTGCTTTTCCACTAGTCCACACTGCATGAAGGGATAGTAATCTCCACGAAACCTTTCCTCACCAGCACTACTTCCTGCTGGTTGTTCTAGTCACCAATTAGTATTTTCTTGCTCTGCATTATACATTTGTTTGTCTCTATAATTCACATTTAAAACACCTGGTGTGGTAGATATTGCTAGCTGACTCCCAAATGTCCATTTGCCCTCTCATCATTATTACCAGAACTTCATTTTTGTTTGGGATGGCAATATGCCCAGTTTAAAAAAAAACAAACACATTACTCCCCGTTTATCATCCTGCTGGGAGCAGGGAAGAGGCCTCTGTAACTCAGTTCTGACCAGTGAGGTTACGTGGAAGTCTGCTGGGGAGTTATTGAAAAGCCTTGCTTTCCTGATGCCTGTGTTGTCTCTTCCTTTTTTAACGTTTTTCTTCTCCTTCTCCTCCGCCTTATTCTCTTCTAGGATAAGGATGGGAGGAGGCTAAAGGTAGAGCCCCACATGTGAGGTCTGCTGAAGGAAAAAGATAGAGGGAACCTTTGTGCTTGGTGGCATCATGGAGTCTCCATACCAGCCTTGGGGTCCCACCGCTAGACTTCTCGTTACATGAGAGAGAAAGAAACTTGGGTTTTTGATTAAGCCATTGTAGTCAGGTTTCTGTTCCCTGCAGCCAAATACGACCTCTTATTGATACAAAGAATTTCATTTCATTTAATCCTGTTTGCCCTAACTTTTATGACCTAGGTTCTCTCTCTTCCATTAGAACAAGTTCTTGGAGTATACATAGGTGACGATAGGTGATTTTTTTTTGGTTAATTAACTAAAATTTGATCTTTAAGATAGTAAATCCCAGGCAATTTGAGGTCATCCAAATCCATTTAATTGAAGAATTTTGATTGTGTGTCACAGAGAACCTAACTTTTACCTTAACTTGACTTTTAGAAAATTGCTCTGGCTAAGAATGCAAATGAGTTATCATTTGAGAAATACTGATTTAAATATTGGCTGTATAAACTAAGATTTCTGTGTACTTAAGTTTTAAAATAGTAACATAGCCCTAATATTTAAAGTAAGATCTAATATAACAATCACTCACTACCTTGAATATTAAGGTTTATCTCTAAGGTTGGAAATTCGAATGTTGCAGAAAGAGGTTTTGATAGTTTTGCTGAAATGTCTCAAGAAATGGTACCATTTTGAATATCGTACATTATTGTTCATAGACATTTCATTTGAGTCCTATGAGCATCTTCCTGATAAGTGCACACTTATTTTTATGCTTAGCTTCAGTAATGCTGAGCTGCTTCACAGGAGGGCTTTGCAGAAATATTAGTGAATAGGATTGTCATGCACTCGGCAAATATGAAGTGCTACAAAATGCACAAAACAATAACAGGACACCATCTAGGCTGAGACATACTGTCCAATGAAACCCTACAAGAGGCACTGAAGTATTATACAAATAGTCATCTAGCTATGTTCAGTGGACAAACAGAGCTAAAAAACTGGACTTGTGTTTTGGAGGCGCCATAAGATAATACATAATTTCATTTTTAATTATGTTACTTCTTAGTGGTATTTTGGTATAATTTTACCTCTGATTTAAATAATAATTCACCTGAGAGTTTCAGGTTCATATTTATTATACAGTCATTCATACAGAATTAACTATACTATTATAAATGGGGCCCTGGTGGCGCAGTGGTTAAGAGCTCAGCTGCTAACCAAAAGGTCAGCAGTTCAAATCCAGCACCTGCTCCTTGGCAGCCCTATGGGGCAGTTCTATTCTGTTCTATAGTTTACTATGAATCAGAATTAACTCAATGATAATAGGCTTGGGCTTGGATTATAAATGAACTAATAATTAAAAATAAGTATTAACAGTTTATAGGTGGGCTGTTGTTTATGAAAATAAAAAACATTAAAAATCCAGCTTAAAAAACAGAAATTGGAGCCCAATCTGCACCCTCACCCCCAGCAAAGGCATTTTTACTTTACCAACAACGTAGTAGATTTATTAATCCAACAAATATTTAGATGACTACTATATGTCAGGCATGGGGAGAGGAACTAAGGAGAGATGTTGTGGGAATTAAATGGGAGAACATGTATGAAAATACCTTGTATACTCTTAGTTGCTACTAGAGAGAATCAGTAGCAGAAGGGCCTCTGGGAAATAGAGGGGTGGTCTAGAATAAGAAGATGAAAATAACACAATAGTTGGCTCTGATAAGGACTGGAAATGGAAGGTAGGAATTTGGGAGTCGATCTTTATAATAGTGGGTAAATCACTACAGTACCTTAGGAAGGGAAATGAGGTCAATAAGGAATAGGGCTGCAGTGCTCAGTGGGATGGGTGATTTGTATAATGGATCAAAGGAGATGAACTTTCACTATGCACAGTTTGAGAACATACTTACCCAGTAACCGCCTGCCCTGATCAAGAGGGCTTTAAATTGACCATGGTGGAGGGGGGGAGTTGAGTGGGGTGGGGTGGTGGCGGGAAGCAGAATGCGTAGATAAACCTGTTAAACCAGTTACCATGGAGTAGGTATGGCATAGACAGAAAAGCTGGTAGGAGTTGCCCAGTGAGTCACCTGAAAAAAATAATTGGGAAATGAGTTGGAAACAATACTTAGAGTTTCAGATAGTCATATGCCAATGAGTTGTACATAGGTAATAAACAATGTGCATGTGAAATTATAAAAGAGGACAATGAATATAATCTCTTAAACTTCACTGAACTGTTGTAGGATGGGAATCAACCAACTGCCAGTACCTATTGCATCAGATATAAAGTCTTCTATGGAGACTGAATGTGAATCACGTAGCATGGCGCCTAGCACAGGTCAGTTATTATATGAAGTAGAAAAATCGCTATAAAACCCTTGTAAGTTCCTGATCTCCTTCCCCACTACCATCCCAATAAATGCACCATAATCTGTCCAGTGGTGCAAGCCTAGACACCCAACACTTGCCTTTTTCAAGCAAACACTAAGTTATGTTGATTTCACCTCATAAATATTCATGGCACCCACCTGTCTGCATCTCTACTATGACCACTGTATTACACTACCATTATAGTGGAATTGGACTTCTCTCTAATTCCACGCCTAGTCTATTCTCATCTGTTCCTCACAATGCAGTCAGGGCCATCTTTCTGAAACAAAATCTATTCTTGTCCCCTCCTATGTAAAACCCATGCACTGTTTCCCATCACTTGGGGTAAAGACAAAGACAAAACTTTAACTCAGCCTACAGTGCCCACGGAGCCCCGGTGGCTCAGTGATTAAGAGCTCAGGCTGCTAACCAAAAGGCCAGCAGTTTGAATCCACCAGCTGATCCTTGGAAACCCTGTGGGGCAGTTCTACTCTGTCCTGTAGCATCACTATGAGTTGGAATTGACTTGATGGCAGCTGGTTTGAGCTTTGGACAATGGCCATGTGCTTTGGCCTCCATCTGACTCTCCAGCCTCATCCCTCTGTCTTCCTTGGCCAGCATTCAGCTCCTTAAATATGCCAAGCTCCTTTTCACCTTTACGGCCTTTGCGCTTGCTATTTCATTTGCCTAAAACACTTTCCTCCATCATCTTTGCCTAGTTAGCCCCTATTTACCCTTTGGATTTCAGTACATCTGTTTATTTTCTTTGGGAAAGCCTTTCCTGACCACACATACTAAAAGAATTATCCTATAATACACACTCGTAGCATCCTCTGCTTTTCCTCATCACAGTTTGTAATTTGTTATTTGTGAAATTATTTCTTTAATGGATATCTCTCCCACTAGGCTATCAACTCCATGAGGGCAGGGACTATGTATATTGTGCTCACTGTTATAGTCCTAAGACCTAGCAAAATGCAGGGCAAATGGTGAAAAACTTGTGATATATTTATTAAATAAATAAACCACTTGTAATCTCTATTTGATTTGAAGACTAGATTAAAATATATATATATATAATGAAAAAAAATCCAAACTTATAAAAAAGTGGAACCAAACCCAAAACCAAACCCAGTGCTGTCGAGTTGATTCCGACTCATAGCCACCCTATAGACAGAGTAGAACTGCCCCATAGAGTTTCCAAGGAGTGCCTGGTGGATTTGAGCTGCTGACCCTTTGGTTAGCAGCCATAGTACTTAACCACTACACCACTAGGGTTTCCACAAAAGTGGAAAGAGTAGTATAATGGATCCCCAGGGACCCACCACCCTAGATCTAAGAAGGTTAGATCTTGTCATGGATTGAATAGTGTCCCCCTAAAAATATGTGTCAACTTATTTGGCTAGGTCATGATTTCCAGTTTTGTTTGGTTGTCTACTATTTTATGATCTGATGGGATTATCCTACGTGTTGTAAAGCCTGACCTCCATGATGTTGACAAGGCAGGATTAAAGGCAGTTATGTTAATGAGGCAGGATTCAATCTACAAGATTAGGTTGTGTCTTGAGTCAATCTCTTTTGAGATATAAAAGAGAGAATTGAGTAGACAGGAAAGGGAACTCACTACTAAGAAGAAAGAGCTGGGAGCAGAGCACATCCTTTAGACCCAAGGTCCCTGCACTGAGAAGCTCCTAGACCCAGGAGAAGACTGATGGTGATGGCCTTCCTCCATAGCCAACAGAGAGAGAAAGCCTTTTCTTGTAGCTGGCACCCTGAATTTGGACTTCTAGCCTACTAAACTCTGAGAGAGTAAAGTTCTGTTTGTTAAAGTCATCTACTTGTGGTATTCCTGTTTTAGCAGCAGAGGCAGATCTCAATATAATTTAGATGTTTGGAGTAGCTGCAGAACCCTAATGGCACAGTGGTTAAGAGTTTGGCTGCTGAGGAGAGCAGTGGGATGCAGACCCCAAATTCTCATAAAAAAAGATCAGACTTAATGGTCTGACTGAGACTAGAAGGACCCTGGTGTTCATGGTCCCCAGACCTTCTGTTAGCCCAAGACACGAACCATTCCCAAAGCCAACTCTTCAGACAGGGATTGGACTGGACAATGGGGTAGAAAATGATGCTGGTGACGAATGAGCTTCTTGGATCAAGTAGACACATGAGACTATGTTGGCATCTCCTATCTGGAGCGTAGATAAGAGGGCAGAGGGGGTCGGAAGGTGGTGGAATGGACACGAAAAGAGAGTGGAGGGAAGGAGTGGGCTGTCTCATTAGGGGGAGAGCAATTAGGAGTATATAGCAAGGCGTATAGAAATTTTTATATGAGAGACTGACTTGATTTGAAAACTTTCACTTAAAGTGGAATAAAAATTAAAAAAAAAAGTTTGGCTGCTAACCAAAAGGTCAGCAGTTTGAATCCACCAACTTCTCGGAAACCCTATGGGGCAGTTCTACTCTGTCCTATAGGGTCACTGTGTGTCAGTATTAACTCCATGGCAAAGGGTTGTTTTCTTTTGGGGGGTGGGGGTAGCTGGTGAAACAATTTTTTAAAAAATGGACTTCAGTTTTCATAACTGACATCATAAGAGTAAAATGATTTACACTTTATGGAGGCACTATGTTTACTGTATATGATGTTGTTGTCGCTAGGTGCTGTCAAGTCAGTTCCAAATCATAGCAACCCTACGTACTACAGAATGAAACACTGCCCGGTCCTGCACCATGCTCACAATCGCTGTTTTGCTTGAGCCCATTCTTGCAGCCACTGTGTCAGTCCATCTCGTTGAGGGTCTTCCTCTTCTTCACTGACTCCGTACATTACCAAGCATGATGTCCTTCTCCAGGGACTGATCCCTCCTGATAATGTGTCCAAAGTATGTAAGACATAGTCTCACCATCCTTGCTTCTAAGGAGCATTCTGGTTGTACTTCTTCCAAGGCAGATTTGTTCCTTCTTTTGACAATATTCAATATTCTTCTCTAACACCACAATTCAAAGGCATCAATTCTACTTCAGTCCTCCTTATTCACTGTCCACCTTTCGCATGCATATGATACCATCGAAAATACCATGGCTTGGGTCAGGCACACCTTAGTCTTCAAGGTGACATCTTTGCTTTTCAACAGTTTTAACAGGTCTTTCACAGCAGATTTGCCCAATCCAATGTGTCTTTTGATTTCTTGACTGCTGCTTCCATGAGTGTTGATTGTGAATCCAAGTAAAATCACATCCATGACAACTTCAATCTTTTCTCCATTTATCATGACGCTGCTTATTGGTCCAGTTGTGAGAATTTTTGTTTTCTTTATGTTGAGGTGCAATCCATACTGAAGGCTGTAGTCTCTGATCTTCATCAGTAAGTGCTTCAAATCCTCTTCAATTTCAGCAAGCAAGGTTGTGTCTTCTGCATAATGCAGGTTGTTAATGAGTCTTCCTCCAATCCTGATCCCCTGTTCTTCATACAGTCCAGCTTCTTGGATTAATTGCTCAGCATACAGATTGAATAAGTATGGTGAAAGGATACAACCCTGACACACTCCTTTCCTGACTTTAAACCACGTAGTATCCCCTTGTTCTGCTCGAACAACTGCCTCTTGATGTATATACAGGTTCCTCAAGAGCACAATTAAGTGTCCTGGAATTCCCATTCTTCGCAATGTTATCCATAATTTGTTATGATCCACACAGTCGAATGCCTTTGCATAGTCAATAAAACACAAGTAAACATCTTTCTGGTATTCTCTGCTTTCAGCCATGATCCATCTGACATCAGCAATGATATCCCTGGTTCCACATCCTGTTATGAATCTGGCCTGAATTTCTGGCAGCTCCCTGTCAATATACTGCTGCAGCTGCTTTTGAATGATCTTCAGCAAAATTATACTTGTGTGTGATATTAATGATATTGTTCAATAATTTCCACATTTGGTTGGATAACCTTTCTTGGGAATAGGCATAAATATGGATCTCTTCTGGCGGGTTGGCCAGGTAGCTGTCTTCCAAATTTCTTGGCATAGACAAATGAGCACTTCCAGCACGGCATCTGTTTGTTGAAACATCTCAATTGATATTCCGTCAATTCCTGGAGCTTTGTTTTTCACCAATGCCTTCAGAGCAGGTTGGATTTCTTTTAGTACCATCAGTTCCTGATCATATGCTACCTCTTGAAATGGTTGATTGTTGACCAACTCTTTTTGGTATAATGACTTTATGTATTCCTTCCATCTTCTTTTGATGCTTCGTGCGTCGTTTAATATTTTCCCCATGGAATCCTTCACGATTGCAACTTGAGGCTTGAATGTTTTCTTCAGTTCTTTCAGCTTGAGAGATGCCGAGCGTGTTCTTTCCTCTTGGTTTTCTATCTCCAGCTCTTTGCACATGCCATTATAATACTTTACTTTGTCTTCTCGAGCCACCCTTTGAAATCTTCTGCTCAGTTCTTTTACTTCATCATTTCTTCTTTTTGCTTTAGCTACTTGATGTTCAAGAGCCAGTTTCAAAGTCTCTTCTGACATCCATTTTGGTCTTTCTTTCTTGTCTTTTTAATGACCTCTTGCTTTCTTCATGTATGAAGTCCTTGATGTCATTCCACAACTTATCTGGTATTGGGTCGTCAGTGTTTAACACGTCAAATCTATTCTTGAGATGGTCTCTAAATTCAGGTGGGATATACTCAAGGTCGGACTTTGGGTCTCGTGGACTTGTTCTAATTTTCTTCAGTTTCAACTTGAACTTGCATATGAGCAACTGCGGTAGGCCCTTGGCCTTGTTCTGACTGACGATACTGAGCTTTTCCATCGTCTCTTTCCACAGATGTAGTGAATTTAATTCTTGTGTCATCTATCTGGCGAGGTCCACGTGTATAGTCACGGTTTGATGTTGGTGAAAAAAGGTATTTGCAATGAAGAAGTAGTTTGTCTTGCAAAATTCTATCATTCGATCTCTGGCATTGTTCGTTCCTACCAGCAAGGCCATATTTTCCAACTACCCATCCTTTTTTGTTTCCAACTTTCACATTCCAATCACTAGTAATTATCAATGCATCCTGATGGCATGTTTGATCAATTTCAGACTTCAGAAGCTGGTAAAAATCTTCAATTTGGCCTTAATGGTTGGTGCGTAAATTTGGATAAAAGTTGTATTAACTGGTCTTCCTTGTAGACGTATGGATATTACCCGGTCACTGACAGCGTTGTACTGCACAATAGATCTTGAAATGTTCTTTTTGACGATGTATGCCATTCCTCTTGAAGTTGTCATTCCCGGCATAGTAGACCATATGATTGTCCCATTCAAAATGGCCAATACCAGTCCATTCCAGCTCACTAATGCCTAGGATATGGATATTTATGTGCTCCATTTCATTTTTTGATTTCCGATTTTCCTAGATTCATAGTTCATACATTCCACATTCGGATTGTTAATGGATGTTTGCAGTTGTTTATTCTCATTTTGAGTCGTGCCCCATCAGCAAATGAAGGTCCCGGAAGATTGACTCTATCCACGTCATTAAGGCTGACTCTACTTTGAGGAGACAGCTCTTCCCCAGTCGGATTTTGAGTTCCTTCCAACCTGTGGTGGCGGCGGAGGCGGGGGGGTCTCATCTTCTGGCACTATATCAGATAATGTTTCGCTGCTGTTCATAAGGTTTTCACTGGCTAATTCTTTTCAGAAGTAGACTGCTGGGTCCTTCTTCCTAGTCTGTCTTAGTCTGGAAGCTCAACTGAAACCTGTCTGCCATGGGTGATCCTGCTGGTATCTGCACACTGGTGGCGTAGCTTCCAGCATCACAGCAACATTCAAGCCCCCACAGTATGACAAACTGACAGACATTGTAAACAATACTTCCTTTAAAAAAAAAAAAAAAAAGAACATAATCTGAGCCTTCACATTTGGGATTTTTCTACTTCTAGAGGATTCCGGTACACTTTCACAGTGACCTGAGATCAGCGGAATAGTGGGTATGTGGTGTTGGCCACTTCGCTATGTCGTTTGGACATCAGAATGCATTGGTCCCCTCAAGGGCATTTGAAACAAACATGAAAACCTTAAATCATTTCGATGGCCAATCACACATACACTTCAGCACTCTTGGACAAAAGCAAAGACAATTAGCTACTGTGAGCTGTGCAAAAAAAAAAAAGCTTTGAAAACTAGAATGAATAAGATTTTTACCCAAAGAACTGGTTATGGTTTCTTGAATGTGTCAGATTGCTGTCTGCACCTTCCCCCCGCCCCGTCCTTGAACTTCCCGTACCTCTGTTGAGTTAATGCTCCCTTCTTGAGCTAGGGAACTCACACTTATCCTTCATATCTCAGTTCAAAGGACCCCCTCCTGGGAAGCCATTGCTGATTCTCCTACCCTCTCTCTCATGTAGATGACCTTCTCTGTGCACCAGTGTTACCCTTTGCCAACCTCTGACCTCACATTTGATTTTCTTATCTGTCTTTTCCAACTGTCTATAAGCCTTGAGGAGCCCTGGTGGCACAGTGGTTAAAAGTTATGGCTGCTAACCAAAAAGGTCGGCAGTTCGAATTCACCAGCCACTCCTTGGATACCCTATGGGGCCGTTCTGCTCTCCCAAAGGGACTGATGGTAGTAGGTTTGGTTTTTTGTTTGTTTGTAAGCTCTGTGAGGAAAGAACCATTAAACTGTACAGGAAGGCATTATAATGTAGGGATTAAGCAACAATATATAAGCTTCAGACTTTGTAAGACCTGGGTTCAAATCCTGATCCTATATGTGAGACTGTGGGCAACTCGCTGAATCTGAGTCTCAGTTTCATCACATTTTAAGTAAAAATACTAATACCTACATTATAGGGTTGTTGTGAGGGTTATGTGAAATGATGAATATAGAGCTGTTAGCAGAGAGTACCTACACATACTTAACACTCAAGAAAGATGTGCTGAAAGAAGAAAAAAGAAAGAGAGTTAGGAAGAGCAGCAAATGACTGCTCAGGCAAAAAGCAAACATGAAAAATACCCACAGCCATCGTATATTCTAATCCTGAGGACTGCTCTTCTCTATTTAGCTACGGTCAAATTAGAGGGATCTTTTTTTTTTTTTTTATCCATTTGCACTCAGTCTTTTATGGGGAAAAACATGTTTTTCAGCTCTTTTTAAGCTATTACCCTGAGAGGGATGCACTGATCTAGCTTTTCCATTTCTTCTTATGGGCTGATGTGATTTTTATCTTTTTGCTGCTCTTGTGTATCTTTGGGTTCATCCCTTCTTGATGGGCTTCATATTCTTTATCAATTGGAAAAAATTATATTTGCTGGCATCTAGTGCACAGCACTACAGCTAACACAAATATGAAATAATCTGGTCTTTTCAACTCTGCCTGCCTGTCACCCGGGAGTTGGCTGCATTAAGCATGCGTGAGGAAAAGTGTATGTTAGGAGGCTCAGTAGGTGTAGCGTATGCACTCGGGCATCTAACTGCTGGAATGGGGGCTCTGAATACCAGACACTTTCATTCTTCCCAGAAAAATTCAGCTTTGAGCACCTGGTATATGTTTGGCTTGGCGCTGTGCTAGGCAATGCAGGAGACACCAAGGGAAGTAAGACCCAACTCCCACCCTCAGTGAGACAAGAGCAAGCTAAAGAATATGACACTGGAGAAATGCAAGGAAAGGCTCCAGGTTTCAAATGAGGGAAAAGATACACCAGGTTGGAGATATTTGAAAAGACTTGATTTATTCACTCATTTGTTCAATGCATAAATATTTATTGGGAGCCCTGGTGGTGCAGTTGTTAAGAGCTTGGCTGCTAACCAAAAGTCGGCAGTTTGAATCCACCAGTTGCTCCTCAGAAACCCTATGAAGCGGTTCTACTCTGTCTTACAGGGTCACTATGAATCGGAATCAGACTCATCAGCAACAGGTTTGGTTTTTCTGACTATGTGCCAGACATTAAACTAGCTATTAGGAATAAGAAATAAATGAGTTAATATTTCTAACTTCAAAGCCTTAATAATACAGTGGAAGGGACACACATGTAAACAAATGATATCATTCATTCATTCATATATTCAACATGTATTGAGTGTCTATTAAGTCCCAGGCTCAAGGATGAAATAGACATGGTCCATGTGGTTAAAGAACCTATGGTCTAATTCAGGAGACAGGTGCATAAAGAAAACATTTTAATGCAGTGTGTTTGGTGCCATGATAGGTATGTTAAAAGAATTGCAAAGTCACAAGTTGGAGGGTGAAGGCACAATGAACTCCTTCTGGTGTCAAGGAAGGCTTCTGAGGGCAACATAATAGAGGGATGAGGTTGCTAGATAGTTGTAGAGAGATGGGAGGAAGGGTAATCCAGGCCAAGGCAAAGGCATTTACATAGCAAGAAGGGGTAAAAAAACATGGAGCACTTGAAATAGATGGTGTCTTAGTTATCTAGTTCTGCTATAACAGAAATACCACAAGTGGATGGCTTTAACAAACAGGAATTTATTCTCCCACAGTCTAGGAGGCTAGAAGTCCAAATTCAGAGCACCAACTCCAGCGGAAGGCCTTCTGTCTCTGTCAGCTCTAGGGGAAGGTCCTTGCTATCAATATTCCCCTGGGTCTAGGAGCTTCTCAGCTTAGGGACCCCAGGTCCAAAGGACACACTATTCTCCTGACACTGCTTTCTTGATGGTATGAGGTCTCTCTGCTCCCTTCTGTCTTTTATATCTCAAAAGAGATTGACTCAAGACACAACCTAATCTTGTAGATTGATCCCTGCCTCATTAACATAATGGCCTCTAATCCTGCCTCATTAACATCATAGACGTAGGATTTACAACACATAGGAAAATCATATCAGATAACAAAATGATAGACAATCACACAATACCGGGAATCATGGCCTACCCAACTTGACACACAATTCGATCCATAACAGATGGTATGCTGTAGTTGGAACAAAAGCCAAGAGTAGAGATGTGTTGGAGATAGAGGCAAAACACTTGAGGATCTGTAAATCCTGCAGGTAAAGGAGTGGAATGTGGAGGTACAAGGACTTCTCAGAGGGCCAAGTGGATAACAGAGTCCAAGAAGGCATGGAGGGAATGTCAGGGAAAGGTTTACAATGGAACAGGTGTCCAGGAGTCTTAAATGCTGTGTAGGAGTTTGTAGGAGACCACAAAGATGAAAGCATTCAAGTGGAAGGCATAGCATTCCTCAATGCTCCCTCTTCCTGGACTTTGATAGGTGCAGATAATAAAGGGAAGGAATTCCAGAAACAGAAAATACCTTGAGCCAAAACACAGAGGGAGAACGCTCACATATATATATATATATATAATCAGGGAGTAGTCAAAGTCTTTATTTTACTTGGATCCACAATCAATGCCCATGGAAGCAGCAGTCAAGAAATCAAACAACACATTGCATTGGTTAAATCTGATGCAAAAGACCTCTTTAAAGTGTTAAAAAGCAAAGATGTCACTTTGAGGATTAAGGTGCGCCTGACCCAAGCCATGGTATTTTCAATCACGCCATATGTATGCGAAAGCTGGTCAATGAATAAGGAAGACCAAAGAAGAACTGGTGCCAGAAGAATGAACAAATTTATCTTGGAAGAAATAGAATGCTCCTTAGAGGTGAGGATGGGAGACTTTATCTCACATACTTTGGACATGTTATCAGGAGGGACCAGTCCCTGGAAGCTGATTCCTGTCCCTGGAGGTTCAATGCTATGCTACCCTCCAGGCTTCCCCCTCTTGACTAGACCTTCCCTAACCAGTTGTACTATTTTGAGCAAGTCTTGCTGGTCTTTGAGCCTCCACCTTCCCTTTCTGATTTGGATTCCAAAATCAGGAGGCTTATTTCTTCGAACAAGCACACTAGCACTAACACATATCCAAATTAGGGCTGTCATTTGAAGGAGTCATTTGGACAGACTGCATTACATGCCTAGTCCAGGATGCTGCTATTGTTCAAAAACATTTCTGGAATTCCTCTGTTGGAATTTCATGGAGACACAGTCAGAGAACACAGGAACATAGTTCTACCTTCCATTTTGTATGTGGGACACTGAGGCTGTGGCAGCTTTGGAGCCTGCAGAGATGACACATAAAATTATGGGCAAAGCTGAAATCTGCCCTCTGCTCTCCTAAGACATGATTCTTCTTCAGAGCCAGTTTACGAGCCACTGAAGAAATGATCTCATTACTCTATAGCAGCAGTTGTTAATCTTTTTGAAATTATATAGAGTCCTTGAGGAATCCGATAAAAACTAAGAACACTGATCCCTCAGGAGAATGCACATACACTGAAAACTTGCACACACCCAGGATGAGAACCCCTGCCCTATGTAAACAAACACCCCCCACCCCAATTTTAACAGCAGCTATTGTGCAGCATGAGTTGGAATCGACTCAACAGCATTGGGTTTGTTTTTTCGTTATTGTGCAGCATGATCACCTTCCTCATCCTTCAAACCTGCATCCAAATGTCGTCAGGCTGTTCCCAAATATCAAATCCCTAAAGGAACAAGATGTTCCAGTGCTGAGGAGGCTCAAAAGAATGTGTTGTAAGCTCAAAAGGCATTTCCATAAAGAGCATTCCAAACATGTTTGAGGAAAGCCAGGGTCCCTGGAAAGGCAGCTTCTCCAGAGGACCACCTGCAAGAGGGTAGCACCTGTGTGCCTGCTCTGGTCACTTCTTAAAGAATCAGCCCCTTACCCTCTCTTGCACAACTCAAGTGGAAGCTTTGGTGCAATAACTTCCTATCTGCTAATTCAATGAGGGATGATTCCAAAGCTTAGCAGAGACTCTACTGCTTACTCCATGCAGGCTTCTGGGACCTTTCCAGGCTTCCCTCCTGTTCCCAAGCTTTGTATAAACCTGTATCTCTATTTTCACCTCTACCTCTCCCAAAAGACTTTGGCTACAGACCTGAAGGGCAGAGACTAGATTTATATTTGTCATCATTTATATGTTCACTGGACATTTACTAAGAGGCCAAACAGTTAGGCACTGCAATGCCATAGCCTCTTAAGAAAGGCAGACAAAAAGAAATCACACAACGAAGTATGACTAAAGCTATCCTAGTGGAAATACAAGGTGCTTTACAATCCAACCAGATCTCTATGGAGAAAAGAGGTCATCCTTCAAACTAAGATCTGATGTCAGTCTTTCCAGGACCCAACACAAAGTTGTGCTCAGTCTCAAACATTTCTGTAGGCAGAATCCTCTGAAGGGTAATTGCTATGGTGAACCAGGGCCTGACCATTCTGAATCCCAAAGAGCATCAGGCCCAGCTGGTTACTTCTTTTAGATCTTTCTGAGATATGTGTCTGGGCTTGGAACCTCCTATAGGTTGTGGGACTCTTCCACTGACTACATCTGAGTGTTCTTGGGCCATTCACTTGTCCCCCCATATAGTGATGCCACCTCCCAAAGCAAAAGAAGCCATGAAAGTCCTTTTATCTAAAGGCATTACCTACCTACCTAGCCTACCTTACCTACCTACCTATCCAGGGCTTCCAATCATTTGGGAGGAATCAACCGCTGCTGAAAATTTGCATTTCTAGTAAGTTCCCAGGCGATGCTACTAGGGCTGTTTCTGGACCAAATCTGAGATTGGTCCTCAAAATTTATTATGATTAAGAATCACCTGGGCATCTTGTTAAAATGTGGATTTATTCAGTGTATCTGTGGTGGAAATGCAAATTCTCAGCAGGGTTCCAACTAACAAACCAAACCAGTCGAAGCCCTGAATCATGCCTAGCTAGTCCCAGTTTTGCAGGGCAAGAGGAGGGCGGGGTAACCTTAAATATAGGAGACTGACGGGGCAGGGAAGGGAGGCAATGCTTTGTAGAGCCTGTGCCTCAAACCTTTTGCTGCCTCGCATGACTGGGATTTGGCAGGGAAGGAGCTGTTTGAATTCCAGGCGGGCTAAAAGGCCTTGGCAGAGAAACTCCAGAGGATTTCACAACACAGCAGGAAAACGGCTTCCCACGAAGTGACGGGGGTGGGGGGTGGGAGTGGCAAAAGCTGAGATTCTGCAAATTGGGAAAAGGATAGGATGTGGGAGGATCCGAAAAGACAGGATGCGGGCAAGGCGCGCGACAAAACCCTTTGTTACTAGAACCTTCCCAGTCTCCCCGATAACAACTGCAGCCTCTAGCCATATTACCACAACCTTGAACGGTGTGTCCGGTGCCCTAGAAGCGCACCCGCAATCGCGCCCAGAGGAGCAGCGGAGCTCCCCCGCCGCAGTACACTCCAACCCCCAGTCGGGGAATAGAGGCGCCCGGGCACATGCGCACGCGCGCCGTTTCCGCCGCCGCCGAACCCCTTCTAAACCCTCATCGGCGGCGCCCAGACTCGCTGGATTAAGAGCAATTTTTATCCCGGTTGTGCCCCGTGTTCCATCCATTGCCTATCCAGGGTCGATAGGAAAGCCACGCAGTGGCGCGAGCTTGAGGAAGCAAACCCCAAAGCGCATGGATCCGGAACTACAACTCCCAGCAGGCACCGCGCCGGCCTCTCCGTTTTGTGTCGGGCCCCCTCCCCCCTCGCGGCTTAAAGCGGCGAGTTCTCTGCAGCGCCTGCACCGCAGGGCGCCGAGCGGTCGCTTTGTGCTCTAGCCTGGTGGGGAGACGGTGGTGTATTTCTGTTTTTGCCTTGTTTAATCTGAACTACAACGAATAAATAGCATCCAAACGTGCACAGAGGCCTCCGTCAGGCTCAGCAGCTTGTTTCTCCTTTACAAATTGTCGATTTAGCGAAGGAAACCCTGACAACCGTACATTGAGTATCTGTAAAATGAAGTATTTTCCCCATCAGAGCAGTACACCTTTATTTTCTTTTCTAATTTTTAAATGACAGCGACTGATGTTTAGTCTCGCTTATTTTCTCTAAAGACTAAACACATTAAATAAGGGAGTCTTTAAAGAAATTCTGCAGTATATCATCCTGGAAGAGTAAAAACTTACTTGTTGATTTGGATGCTAAATTTTCTGCTTTAATTTTCTAACTCCTGCTTTTGCAGTGAAGTATCTTTAAAATTAACGTACTTGCCATTCTGTTTTACAAAAGCAGGGCATTTGGATGTTGAAGTGCAAATTTTAAAATCCGTTTATAGTTGTAATCTATTCTTTGAATAGGATATAGAGGGATGAGGCTTAAAACTGCTTGCTGATTGCCTCTTGCTACAGGAAGGCAAGAAATGACTGCTCTTGGACAGCATGAGGGATAGTACCATTGGGTTATTACTAAGCAACCCTACCTTCTCCCCACCCTTTACAGAAACTAACTCAGGGCCGAAGTCACTCTTCTGGCTATAGTGGGAGTCCTCAGTTTACCCACATTGCCCAAAGCCACAGCTCCCCCTATGCCTACGCCAGGAATGTTTCTCCAGGCACTGAGGAAAGGGGAAAAACAGCCATTAGCCCCATCCCATTTCTACCCACTGGTCCTCATGACTGTTGTAGATTTCTTGAAGAGAGTAAGTAGTCACTGTGGTAAGAACTGAGAAAATATTTTGTTGGTTTAAGGTAGTAAAATGTAAGACCTTTCCTATCCCCAAATACTAACCCTGATTTCTTATAGTCACTAATAAACAACCTACATATGTTAACAATCAACTCCTTTTGTTTTGCAAACAATTTTTCAAGAATCTCAAAGGGAATCACTTTGGGATGGGAATGCAGACTAGAGTAGGTCCCCCCCCCGCCCCCGCCCTTGTTTCCGGACTTCTCAACTTCAGTTGAGTTTTACGACTTTGTCTGTTCTCAGTCTATTTAGTGTGGCATTTGTGGATAATATGAATTAACCAATTTGCCAAAAATTAACAATATGTATAATTTTTTTCATTTTTTTCTTTGTGTGAAGGAGCCTGGCAATAGGCATACTGAAAAAATGGAAATAATAGCTGATATATAGTGATTTTAGAGATGACCAGAGCAGCTGTTGTGCTCTGAACAGAACCTCCATACATTCTGGAGCATTAAATAAGGAGAAAGCAATACTTGTGATATGTGGTAATACTTAAATTTTCCCGAAATTCCCAAGTGTTCTCTTCATAGCCAGGAACAGAACAAGTTCTTGGCTATCCAGTCTTCTATTAAACATTCATTTTAAGAAATCCTAGCCAGCACAGTAAGACAAAGTATAAGATATAAGACCGTGTCATTGTCTACAAAAAATTTCAAGAGAATCTACGAAGCAGTTATTAAAACTTTTAACATAAGGCAGTTGGAAATAAATGCAGTATCCATTTTATTACTATCACCAACAACAAAGGACAAACGTTAATTTGAAAAGAGATAACACAGTAGTAACAAAATACACAAGGAGCCTAGGATAAATCTAAAAAAGATGTGCAAGATCCTTATGGAAGAGAGTATAAAACTTTATTGAAAAACATGTAAATGTACAGAGGCATACATACTGTTTGTGGATGAAAGGATGCTATTTCACAAAGCTATCAATCTACTCTCGTCAAATCTGCACATTTAAAGCAACTCAAATTCTTATTAATATTTGACATGTGTTTCTATGTGTGACTCAAGAAAAGCTTATTCTAAAATTCATATGGAAGATCAACAGTTTATGAGGGACCTTTTTTTTTTTTTTAAATCAAATAAGGAAAGGGCATTTACCCTGATAGATTAGAAGATATTTTATAACACTATAGTAATAAGATAGTGTGGTGGTGTTGCTGTGATGGGCAAACAGAGACTCCAGACCATGGCCTGTGCACTTAGAGGAACTGGTTATACCACAGGTAATTGGTGCTGGAATGATTGGTTAACCAAATGGGGGAGGGGGGGAAGATCTCTGTCTCTCACCGTACCAAAATGAATAAATAAATAAATTCTAGGTGAATTAAGGTAAGGGAGCCCTGGTGGCAAGGTGTTTAAAGCAACTGAATATTCCCCAAAAGGTCAGCAGTTCAAAACCACCAGCGGCTACATGGGAGAAAGATATGGCAGTCTTCATCTGCAGAGATTTATAGCCTTGGAGACTCTGTTGGGGTCTCTGTGAGTCAGAATCGACTCAAAGGCAGTGGGCTTGGGTTTGGTTTTGGTTTAGGTGAATTAAAGACCTGAATGTGAAAAGTAAAACTTTAAAGCTTTTAGACGTTCTCCTACTTATCTTTATGCACTTGGCCTAGGGAAGGATTTCTTATACCACAAAAGCTTCAAACAATGAGGAAAAAGATTGGTGAATCTGGCAACACGAAAAACACGTGAAGAAAACTATTACACATCAGAAAACACAAGTGGAAAAGCAAGGTACACCCAGAGAGATATTTACAACCTAGAGAGACAAAGCACTAGTATCTTGAATATTGAACTCCTACAAATAAGACAAAGACAAGAGATATAAAATAATGGATAAAACACATGACGTGGGAATTCCCAGAAAAGAAAAGTCAAGGCTAGTAGATATAGGAGAAAATGCTCAACCTCACTTATAATCAAACAAATACTAATTAAAATATTAAGGAGAACTATTTCACATTTACCTGATTAGAAAAATTAACAATCCCAATATTACCTAGTGTTGGCAAACAGAAACTCTTCTACCCCTGATGTTAGTGTAAATTAGTTTTTACACTAATACCAGTTCAGAAATATCACTAAAGCCAAGATTGCCCAGCAAGTCCACTCTGGGTATACATTCTAGAGAAACTCTTTAACATGTGCATAAAGGGACATGTTGAAAAATATTCATAGCAACAGTGATTATGATAGCCAAAGACAGAAAACAATAAAAATGTCCCTAAGAAAAAGAATAGATAAATAAATGAATTTATTCCATGGAATACTATAAAGCAGTGAAAGTGAATGAATGAGAGCTACATTTACTGACACGTATTAACCTAAAACATAATTTGTGCAAGAAAAGAAAGTTGCAGGATGATGTGTGCAATTATCATTATGAGACTACTTATATAATGTTTAGAATACCAAACAACGCTAGCTGTTGATTCTGAACATTTCAGATGTAGGGAAAGCATGAAAACACAACCAGGATTTATAAACACCAAATTCAGGGGAGAAAAAGGAAATGAAATTGGAGAGGGCTTCAAATGTGTACGTCACATGTTATTTCTTGCTTTGCTGAAATCGTTCATTAAAAAAACAAAAAGATTGACCTGTTTGGTGAACTGAAGTTACCCTTCCATTTTCAAATAACTTTCTGGGTTTCCATTATAATTCAATCCAGGGAGCCATCACCCTCTATGGGATCCCATTGGCACTGAGGACTAAGGCATGTAGGGGTCTTGATGATGGCCAATTGCCCGGTTCTCTGTCTCCAGATCACTGTAACACAGTGGGACTAGTGGAGATAACATGGCTAGCTGGCACTGAGGAGCCTAACTCTGGCCGAGAATTCTTACTCTAGGATCAGGACAGGTGCAGGCTGAGACCGTATCTTTCTACTACTAACTCTGTAGTGGATGCAGATATTTAAGTCGTTTGGTGCCGTTGAGTCAATTTTGACTCATAGGGAACCTGGGTAACAGAATAGAACTACCCCATAAGATTTTGGGGGCTGCAGTCTTTATGGAAGCAGATCACCTGGCCTTTTTCCTGCAGAGAGGCTGGGTGGGTTCAAACCTCCAACCTTTTAGGTAGCAGCTGAGTGCTCAACTGTTGCACTACCAGGGCTCCTCAGTGGATGCAGATAGAAGTTGCAATTTAAGCACCTAAACACCTCATCTCTCTGTCTGCATCTTCTAATCAGAAGTGACAGATGAATCTACTGGAATCCCAGCTGCTAGTGGGATGACAGTTGAGTCAAATTTTTGAATGAGATTATTTTTTCTCCCTCTGCAATCTGTTTTCAGTTTAAGAAAAGGTGCTCTTTTTATCATTTTTTTATGATTGAAACACCAAGAGATCTACCTGCAAGGAATATATTATTTTTGCTTTATTAAGATACTTAATCTTGAAAATTTAATTTTACTGAAAATTTTAAATCTTTTTTCCTTATTATTTTGGTAGCACATAGTCACTATTGTAATTGGCTTTATAGTTAATTTTATAATTAATTTTTATAATGCATCTGTGATTTTTCATTTCGTTTTGTTTTCATAACAAGAGCATTTGGAATAAACACTTCATAGGACTTGTTGGTGCTTCACCACCTTCAACTTTATATCTTGAATCTCAGGTCCTCCTGGATTCTCAAGTTATGCATATGACGTTGGAATGCTTTTGTGTTTATCAGCAAAGTTTATTAACTAGGCAGCTACATTCTCACAGTACTGTGTTGAGCCTCTAACAAACAGGTTTTAAAAAGACACTGTTTTTGCCCATGAAGCTAATAAAACTAAAGTAGTACCAGTTATACAGGATTTCAGCCTTCCTCCTTGGCCACACTATCACTGTTCATTCCTTTATAACCCCTTTATGACCCCCAGATTGTTGGAACTCTTTGTGCCCAGGACTGTATCCTCCCATGCAATGAGCCTTCATTGATGTGCTTTGGCTGAAGGTGGTAGGAAAGTTGCTCTGTCTTTAGGGAAAGTTTGCTAAGGTTTTGCTGTGGGCAATTGACTTTTTACCTTCTCAGCTGCTTTTAACCACATGATTTTCTGTGAGACAAAAAGCCAGGAATAGATTCTTCCAACTGAGTTGCATAGAGGAAAGGAGAAAGTAGCCAAAGTGTAGACTGCAGTATAGGGCTCCAGTAAGCAGAAAGTCACCAAGGCAGTACCAGCCACTAAGAACACTCCCTCACATTCACACTTGAATTCATTTTATAGGGCTTACTCCCATAAGAAGTAAAACTAAAAAGCATTCAACAAAAAAAAAAAAAAAAAAACAACTAAACCCATTGCTATAGAACAGAGTAGAAAGAACTGCCCCATAGGGTTTCCAAGGAGCAGCTGGTAGATTTGAACTGTTGGCCTTTCGGTTAGCAGCCAAATGCTTAACCACTGCATTTACCAGGGCTCTGAAGAAAAAGCATTTGCTCACCTGTATAAACAATGGTAAAATTCTAGTATCATACCACTGAAATAGATAACAGCAGTTTAGAAAAAAATTTCTTGGCCCACAGAAATATGATGAACACAGTTTAATGTGAGGATTTCCAGTTCCACAAAAAAAGGGAGCAATGGTTTTAAGAGTGGGTTTCTGTCTTAATGCTTATCTTGTTATTTTAGTTTCTCACTTGATGGCCTGCATTGCCTTCCTCTTGGTCAGTGTGGCTTTCCAGTCTAGGGATTTCAGACTGGAAGGCAAGTGAGGAAAGGGATGTAGTTCTCTTGGAGAAGTGATGTCATGGGGCTTTCTATCTTGAAAGAACAGGTAGTGAAGCAACTGTTACTGAGGGTCCTGGTAACCCCTGAAGCCACATGTATGAGTGGGGGGAGGGTTCTATCAGGAAAATGCACTGGGTTCCTCACTACATTCCAGAGGACCATGTGGGAATATGATTTGTCTCTCTACCTTTTGCAGGTGGAATGTAAAATATTATTAATCATCAAATACTGACTATCCCCATTAAAAGTAGATATGGAGGAGGGAAGAATTTATTTCTTTGGACTCACTCTCCTAACTGCTGAGCTGGGACATTGATTATGTTACACAGTGTAGTCATTCCTGATTTGCAAGCACTCTAAACACAAGAACAAAGACCACAGCCTTTGGTGTGAATTACATGTCAATATAAAGAAAACAAAAATCTTCACAACTGGACCAATAAGCAACATCATGATAAATGGAGAAAAGATTGAAGTTATCAAGGATTTCATTTTACTTGAATCCATATTCAACACCATGGAAGCAGCAGTCAAGAAATCAAAGGATGCATTGCATTGGGCAAATCCGCTGCAAAAGACCCTTTTAAAGTGTTAAAAGCAAAGATGTCACTTTAAGGACTAAGGTGTGCCTGACCTAAGCTATGGTGTTTTCAATCGCCTCTTATGCATGGACAATGAATAAGGAAGATCACAGAAGAATTGACGCCTTTGAGTTATGGTGTTGGTGCAGAATGTTGAACATACCATGGACTGCCAAAAGAAAAAACAAATCTCTCTTGGAAGGAGTATAGCCAGGATGCTCCTTAGAAGCAAGGATGGTGAGACTTCATCTCACGTACTTTGGACGTGTTATCAGAAGGGACCTGTCCTTAGAGAAGGACATGACGCTTGTTAAAGTAGAGGGTCTGCAAAAAAGAAGAAGATCTTCAACGAGATGGACTGACACAGTGGCTGCAACAATGGGCTGAAGCATAACAACGATCATGAGGATTGTAATGGTTAATATTGTGTGTCACCTTGGCTGGGCCATGATTCTTAGTGTTTGTATGTGATCACTCCCATGACTGAATCTGCTTTAAGTAGCCAATCAGTTAAAAGAGAGTTTCCTTGGGGGTGTGGCCTACATCTAAATATCAGCAGACATTCTGGCTTTTTGCTCACTCTGGATCCTGCAGCTGCCTCCTGTTCATGTGACTTCTGGCTCTTGGGACTTGAGTTATCATTTTATCTGCAAATTTTGGGGGATTTGTAGACCTTCACAGCCTGAGAGCAGGAGCTCTGCTCTCCAACCTACTGATCTTGGGTTTGCCAGTCTCTGCGGCTACATGAATCGAAAGAAGCTTCTATCCTGACCCACGGACCTGGGACATTCCAGCTGCTACAATCGCGTGAGCCATTTCTTTGATATGAATCTCTCTCTCTATATATATATTTGTATGCTTTACTAGTTTTACTTCATTAGAGAACTCAGCCTAAGACAAGGATGTAGAGGGGTCAGGCAGTGTTTTGTTCTGTTGTACGTAGGGTTGCTATGAGTTAGAACTGACTTGACAGCACCTAACAACAACAACTAACCACACGATACTGAAAGAGCTATTCCTTTCTTTCCCTTCCATCTATTTTTCCTCTCTGCTCCTCCATTTCCCTTTGTCCTTCCTTCACTCCCTCCTTCCCATCCGTCCACCCGTCCACCCACCCATCCTCCCACCCACCCACCCACCCACCCACCCATCCATCCATCCACCCATTCAGTATTACTGAGTACTTTCTAGGGGTCAAGTTCCTTAAACCAGTGAATTTGGTCCAGGGATAGAGAGGGTGGAGGTGTGTTCAGGGGCAGAGGCAGTGCAAATGCAGACTAGGGCAGAAAAGTGAGGAAGCTGGCAAGACAGGAAGACTAGTAGGAGGTGAAAGAGGTTAAAGAAGGAGAGGCCAAGGATAACTCTTGACTGGAAGCCTCCTTCGCCTCCTTCTTATAGCAGAGGTCTATAATTTCTGCCAGAAACTCTGGAACTTGGGAAACCCTCTCCCCACCCCGGCCCACAAACAAACAGAATGTGGTAACTACTGCAGTCTCTCTATATTTAACATGCTTAGGCATGCCTCCCCAAGGTTCTACTGGGCAAGGTTTTCATTTGATAACTGTAGTCAACCAATGTGCTAGCACCCAGTGATTGTGTTAGTATCAGTTTACACAATCGAAAGGTAAAAGAAGTGAAAATGGTAGAAGTATGTAAATACATCCCCCAAAAGTCATATAAGAAAAGCTAATGAAACAGAACAGTCAAATAGCCTAGGAGACCAACTCTAAGGACAGAGGGCACCGATTAAAAAGAAAAAGAGTTGGAAACGAGGCATGTGTAATGGAACTAATCATATAGACATGGTGAGGGAAAATCATCAACAAACCTGGAAAAGCATAAGAAGAAATCTTGGTTACAACAAAGAACACTGAAAAAGTACTTAAATTAAAAAATGCACTAAAATGAAAATTATACAGTAAATTTTAAAATACGCTAAAGGAATTTTGAAAAATACACTGAAGACTGCCATGATAAGAGGATTTCTCTTGATCCACTCTATCATAAGACCTGTTTACAGGAGATACAGGCAGAGCCAAAGTTACAGAGAATATATACAAGAGGATGACTCAGAGTAGGTGTCTCAATGTTGCTGAATCTAATCACAGACAACCATATGTTGCTCTCTCAAGAGCCTGATTATTGAACTCATTAAGTGTATCTAAGAGCATAGTTGTTAATTTTGCTTATAATGAAATATACAAATAAATAAATGCATTTAATACTTGAGTAAAATCTATTAAAATATGATGTCTGTTGGAGGTGCAAAGTGTCAGGGGAGGACAGGGAAGGGAGAGTAATGAGCTGTGAAGGGCTGCGGCGCCATGCTGGTAGTTACTGTCAGTGTCTTGGCTTGTACCCTGGAGGTCCCTAAGATAGTAGAACACCAAAGAAAGTTAACATTATTTTCCCCTGTATGTTCTACTTCCTAAACCAGGCAGATCTCCCAGAGCAATTTTAGCAAGATTTCTTGTAATAAAAATAAAAGCAAAAATAACTTTAGGCTATAGTGTTAGGAAGAGGAATGGAACCTTGGTTCCTTGAATCCCAGTCTGGTGGTCCTTCTACTATGTTACACAGCAACTTAAATAGATATTGCTGACAAATACAGAGCCCTGTAACCACCACCAAAACTAAGATGCAGAGCAATTCCATCACCCCAAAAAGTACACTTGTGCTGCCCCTTTGTAGTCAACTTTTCCCCTATCTCCAGCCCCTGGAAACTACTGATCTTGCCTCTGTGCCTTACCAGTTGCTGCTGAGTGAACTCAGACTTATGGTGACCCAGGCGTGTCAGTGCAGAGCTGTGCTCCCTAGGGTTTTCAATGGCTGAGTTTTCAAAAGCAGATCACCAGACCTTTCTTCTGAGGTATCTCTTGGGGGACTTGAACCTCCAACCTTCCGGTTAGCAGCTGAGCACGGTAACAGCTTGCACCACCCAGGCGCTCCGCTGTTGCTTTTAGTTTAACCTTTTTGAATGACATGCAAATGGAAATGGAATCATTCAGTAAGATAGCAACTCTTTAATCAAAGAAATTAAAAACAAAAAGCAGAACCCCATTCCCTGAATATTCTAGTTAAGTGCTAATTTACTATGTCAGCCCCCTCACATCTTCCTAATGCTTCCCAAGATATTTTTCCTGATCAAAGCAACTTTTGTTTCTCTTGCTCTCAGTCCTCACTCTCTATTGTTTAAGGATTTGGGAGGTGAGGAACTTTGCAGTTGTTTCCTGTATGGCAATGGTATAAATTGGGCTTTAGAAAGGGAACTTGCTTTGTAATATTCTTTCTGGGAGAGAGGCAATGTATTTTTCTAGAAATTTTGTAAATATAATCTGAACTAAAGAGGAAAACTCATTCCATAAAGTTCAATTAGGATTTTCTTGAAAGAAAGCAGACAAGAAGAGTGTGAAAAGCACAGCTAGGCACGTAAAAATTAGAAAAACTCTAAGGGCCCTCATTTGTGAAGGTCAGCTTCCTACACAGAAACATAAAATTGCAAGGCATGCAACAGTATTCTTCGTCTTCACTGAGAGTGTTTATTGTGCATCCACACTGGACGAGCACAGTTGCTGTTTGGCTGGTGTTATCTTGGTGTAGGTCCTTTATAGTAGGTCACTTTGCTGTTCATACCGATTATTAAATCCTTTGTGTATGCCTGCTGGTTTGGGCTCTGCCTTTGTGCTTATCACCTGTCTCAGACATAGGAACTGTGAAGGACACCAAGACAAACACCATGTAAATGCAGTGATGACAGAGTGACATTATGACCCAGGAAAGCAACATACGAGTAAGATCACTACATTTTCTCAACCCTTGAGTTATGATAGGGCCCTGACAAGCGATTAACATTTATTTTTATTTGTGAATGTATTATAATTAAAATCATACCCTGATTACTTACGCTTTCTTAATAAAAATAAATACCCAATTCAATTTTGCATGTGTTAAATTGAGTTCATTCTTGAAACTGGTGAGTTTGATGTTCAATCCCTGGCATCAGATAGTGAAACAGATGGTCTGTAAGGCCATAGCAAAGAAAACAGCATGGGTTTATTAAGGGCAAGTCATACGGAACTAACCTTGTTCCCTTTTGTGATAAGATTGACACTGATTTAAAAAAGAGCGATTCCTTAAAATCGGTGTATCATGATTTCAGTAAAGTTAAACTGTTTTGGGGAGGGACGAGATGGAGAAAACTCAACTGAGTGGTTAATGAGGTGGATTTGTTGCTGGTTAAACAAGTGATTAACGAGCCCAGGTCAACTTGAGGGAATATAGATGGCATTTCACAGGGCTCTAAATTGTTCCAGAGTTTTATCGATAACTTGGATAAAACTTGTACATGCCTTTACACAAGATTTTGAGAGATATCGAATACAATGAATATCAGAATCAAGATTTCGTGAAAATAAAAAAAAAATAAGCACGCTGGAACAGCATCCAAAACTAACGAATGATTTTTTTTTTTTTTTTTTTTTGATGAAGACAAATGTAAAGTCCTAAAAAATACACAGGTAGAGATTAGACTTCTTGTTAGTTCATAAAAAGAAGACACAGGGGTTTTAGTCATTTTCAAATATAAGTCAGTTATATAAAGTGGTTGCTTAATAATAGAAGAATAATAGCCTTATTGGATGAAAATGCCTATCCCACTGTACTTTTTAATGGTCACATTTGATCAGTAGTACTGATTTTAGTACCACGTGTCTGATTTTAGGAAGGATGTTTACAATCTGGAGCAGACCCAGTTGAGGCTGAACAAGCTGGTGAAGCTCTAAAGAGCCCAATCACAAGATTAGGGAAAAGACACCAACATGTGTTACATGCCTACCTTGAGCATACAAGGGAGAAGAATAAAAGGCTAGAAGTAAAAGGGAGGATGGAATAAGTCAGCTTCTTAGGGGTTTAAATAATAAGTCAATGATGTTAGAAGTAGTCCCAGAACACAAGTTGTCAAGATCAAGGAGACACGCAGGCAGGCTTTCCACAGCTGCTGCTCCTGTGCCCAGGATAAGGGTAGAGGATGTGTGTGTGTGTATGCTTGTGCGTGTGCGTGCACACACGTGTGTTCATGTATCCAGGCAAGGAAATGATCAGAGCATACAGTCCTGCTCCTTCTGCTGCAGAGTGGTTCTCCCCCTTCCCTATTTGCTCTCAGGCACTTTGTTCATTCATTCCATGCCCATTCCTGTCACTTACTTTGTGCTAGGCCTTGCAGTAGGAGTTGGAGATACAAGGTTGAATAAACCCAGTGTATATATACTTTTTTATATACAGAAGGAGTTCACAGTCTAGATGGACAAATGAGCCACGTGCATGCAGGTCGGCCTACTGAGAGCCTGAGTGGTCAAGTTACAAGGCCAGATTCAGCAAGTTATTAGTGAGGTGACTAAACCTCATCTGCCCAGACTTTCAGAGGTGGAGGGACTTTTGGACATATGTTCAGCCCACAGTTTTCAGACAGTGCCTGTGAATCCCATGGCTTTGGGTTTTGTAGGGGCTGTTGTGTGTATGAGGGAGATCAAATCAGGAAGTCTTTGGGTTCTTTCCGGTTCATACTTTTGGCAACACAGCTCAACTTCTGTTTTATTTGTCCATAATCCTTGTATGAATTAACTTGAAGAAAGGGTATTGCTATCACTAAACATTTAAAAACCATGCCCCAAGTCCATGGAGAAGAATATTAAATCATGCCCAAAAGATATTGTGATATTGTAATAGAACTTAATTCAAAAAATATTTTTGTTATACACTGTTATGTACCTGTAAAGAATGTAAAATCTTTTGTTTCAGGGTTTACTGAAATGCCAAATAAGCAAAGATCCTATGTACTTTCTTCTGAAATCATCCTAAGATTCCGCCCCCCCCAGATGTTTAGCTTTTTCATTAGACTTCAAACTCTCTGAGGGCAAGAACTTTGCCCTTCTTATTTTTGTTTCTCAAGTGTCTAACACAGTGTCTGACATGTATAGGTATTTCAAATATTTAAAGACATATCCTGAATATGTGAGGAAGAAATTAAAATGATGTACTAACTGGACCCTGAACAGACATTCTGATTATTTATAGAAAACAAAATAAAATTCTGAAACCTTATTCAAGTCTCATTAACCTAATAAATTGAAGATTTTATACACACTCACGTGTTTTTAGACAAAGCACATGCTTTCTGTGTTTGTTTGCCAACCCTGCCTTCTCCTGATACTTTCATAAGCACCACAATGCCAATTAAAAAATACATATATATTGGTGTGTGTATGTGTGTTTGTGTTTGTGTGTATGTATGTGTATATACATAAAAACCTAAAACTTGTTGCCGTTGAGTCAATTCTGACTCATAGTGACGCTATAGGACAGAGTAAAACGCTCCCATAGAGTTTCCAAGGAGTGCCTCGTGGATTCGAACTGCCAATCTTTTGGTTAGCAGCTGTAGCACTTAACCGCTATGCCACCAGGGTGTCCATGCATATACATAGATATAGATATATAACCAAACCCCACCCATTGTTGTCTAGTGGATTCTGACTCATATGGACCCTATAGGACAGAGTAGAACTGCCCCATAAGGTTTCCAAGCAGTGTCTTGTGGATTTGAACTGCCAACCTTTTGGTTAGCATCTGTAGCTCTTAACCACTACACCACCAGGGTTTCCAGATATCTATATCTATACATCTGTATCTATCTATATATGTAGATAGATACAGATATATATAGGTAGATAGATACAGTTAGGGCTAATGCTTGTCTGGTGGGGACCTAGGAGAGAGAGGTGTGTGTGTGTGTGTGTGTGTGTACACTCCTCTCCTAGGTTGTCACCAGACAAGCATTATTCCTAGCTATAGAAATCAATTTACACATTGATTGGTGTCAGAGAAGAAATGAGCATTTGACTTGGAAGTAGTCTTTTTTCTTCCATCTGTGAACACCCAAACTTCCATCCCTCCTTAGTGAATCCTGAAATCTAAATCATGCATTATAATTGCATTCTGCCAAAGATATTTCTCAGAGGAAGGATATGTAACTTCCTTTTCATGTGATACAATGATTCACCAAACACCTACCCTTGTGAATTCCAATCAGCAACATCTCTTGTTCTCGCTGGCTAGATTTTCAGAAAAATCTAAAATCCTCAGGATTCCTGTAGCCATTTCTGGATGTGAACTGGGAGCATTCAGATACCCCCGGAAGCACTCAGCAATGAACTGACCCAGACTATCTTACTTGGGCTTGGTCAGATTGAAACATGGACATTGTGGTTCTCCGTAGATAAGGTACGTTTTGAATGTAGATGAAGACATGATAAAGACTAAAGATAGTGCATAGAGAGGGTGCTTTTGCCAGTTTTACCAAAACTGTTAATGTGTAAGGCTGTTACCAGTATACATATACATATATATAGTGTGTATGTGTGTATTTGAGTGCATGTGTGTGCGTGTGTGTATGCGTGTGTATTTGACTTGGAAGCAGTGCTGTTTCTTCCATCTGTGAACATCCAGTCTCCCATTCCTCCTTGGTGAACTTTGGAATCCAAATCATTAATAATGTTAACATTCTGCCAATGATATTTCACACACACAGACACACACATGCATGCACGCATACACACACACACAAATAACCACTGATGTATTCATGAAAAAATAGACTTTAGCAAAGAATGAAAGCCAAAATTTTATGTATAGACCGAAGTAGATGATGCTCTTGGAAGGGGATTGACAGGCAACAGGTATAAATTATCTCAAGAAAGCAAAGAAAGGCCCCCAACAAGCTCTGCAAGAGGTTAAGGATCCTGCTTTTTGATTTTTGACCCATCGCTCTTAAATTTTATAACCGTCTTTTAATGGTGCCCCCTTTCACAAGAGTAAGTGAAATTACTTTTAAAATTGTTCCTCAAACATATTCACACATTCTAAGATCATGGTTTTGTAGAAGGATATGATTTTCCTCATTTCGGGCAACTGACTTCTGTCGCTAAAAACACTGAGACAAACCTTTAGTCAAATGGTAGCCTTGGCACATTGTTTTTTCTCTCAGAGCATGAAATGGTACAGGAAGCTGAAGTCCACTTTTTTGCTCTAGGACTTATGTCAGTAGTAACTGTACTGAAAACAAAGCCAATCATTTATTTTGCTCACAAATCTATAATTTGGCCAGTGTTCAGCACATCAACTCATCTTCACTCCATATCTTCTGGGGAAGTTCAAAGACTAGAAGCTGGAATCACCTGAAGTCTCGCTCACCAACTTGTCTGGAGGCTGATGCTGGCTGTTAATTGAGACCTTCACTGGGGTTGTAGCCAGAACACCCAAACGTGCCAGTCTGTGTAGTCTTTCCATTTCTTCACTGCATGGTGTTCGGGTTCTAAGAGTGAGTATCCCAAGAAAAAACAGCAGAAGTTGCCAGGCCTTTTCTAACCTCACTTCAGAAATCACACAGCATTATTTCTGCTTCATTCCATTCCTTAAGGCAGTGATAAAAGACCACTCATATTCAAGGGGAGGGAGAATAGGACTACTTCTTCACTGGGCAAGTGTCAATATGCGGATAGGTTTTAAAACCACTATGAGTAAATAGACAATTACCATGCAATGGGAAAAGTACTAAGTAGAAAAGTTAAGCACCTTGGCTTGGGTAGAACCTACGATTAACACCTAACTGAATGGTGGCAGTCAGGAAAGGCTTCCTAAAATGAATTTTTATAATCTAGCTCCTGAGAGACGAGCTGGACTATTAGCCAGGAGAATGGAGGCAGCAGGGTGGGAATAGTGGTACAAGTAGGGGAAAGTGAGAAAGAACTGAGCAAATTTACAGAACTAATTTGGTAGAGCCAGGATGCAGAGTATAAGAAAGTGATACAGTATGAGGCTGGAGAGGTGGCTACAAAAAGCCGTGTAAATCATTATAGGAATCTAGACTTTATCCTGCAGGCCTTGGGGATAGTTGTTGAAGTGCTTTCAGCAGGGAGTAACATGATCAGATTTGCATTTTAGAAAGAGCCCTCTGGCTGCAGTATAGAAAACTTAGTATAGAGGAGGGATGGAGGGTAAGACTGATGGTCAGATGATCAGTTCAAAGGATGTTGGAGTAATCCAAACAAGAGATGATGATGGAGTGGGTGAAGGTAGTGGTGATGGGGATGGAAAGAAAATGACAAAGTTAGTAGATCTTAAGAGCTAGGATTGGTGGGACTTGGTGAATAAATGTTGGCTGGTGGAACGGAGAGAAAGGAATCAAGGGTAAGAACAAGATTCCTGCCTTGAGAAACTGGGTGGTATCATTCACTGTCATATGGGGCACAAGAAGAGGAACAGTTTTAGGGCATGGGACAAAGGGATGCCAATGGATTCTATTTTGAGTTTAGGGTGCATGTGGGACATTTAAGTGTAACTGTCCAATTGGCAATTGAATATAAATGACTAGAAGTCATATAGGAAGCCTGAGCTTTGAAAAACGACTTGAGAGTCACCAACATATAAAATTTATAGATGGCAATTAAAGACTTGGGTGAACAGAGTAAAAAGAAATAAAGAAGAAACTGTGAGGTTCACCAATATTTAAGGAATGGAGAAGAGGAAGAGAAACTCAAAATATGGATGGTAAAATAACAGTCTGGAAAGTAGCTGGAAAACTAGGAAGTGTGGCATCATGGAAGCCAATGAAAAACTGCTTAAAGAAGAGAATTATGAATAATAATAGAGACTCTGGAGAAGTCAAATACTTTGAGATTTGAAGAAGCTGCTGGGTAACTTAGACAAATGGGCCCTGGAATTCTCTGCTCTCCCCTGGGCCCTCTATGAGGTTAATTTCAGGACAGTGGGGTGTTTCAAATAATGGTCAAACTCAACTCCAAGAACATCAATGAATAATATGGAGTTTTACTGAAGATTTTGTGGGGAGGTGAAGGTGTAATTGCATACCACATAGCAAAACTTGGTGAAAATGCTTTTTACCCATCTCTGTTCTATCTCCAAAATTTCTTTCCTTTTATCTTCTTATCTCTCTTCTCTTTGCAGAAGCCTCTATCTCCAGCTTCCTTCCAATACCTCCCCCAATCTTTTATCTCTTCTTATTTTCCTCTCTGAGCTTCTCCCCTTTGCACTTTATCTATCACTTCTCTGTGTAGCTGATAATAACAAGTATTTTTTCATGTAATATATTTAGCAATCTAAAGTTTCATTAATGACTAGGCCAAGAACAATTTTGGTGTAGTGGTAGAGGTGGCAGACAGGTTGTAGTTGTTGGAAATGAATTAGACTTACTGTTAAACAGATGTGAAGAGAGAATGGAATGGAGATAAGTGTGTATGTTTAATCCAATATGTCTAACAGTAAGAGAGGGTAAGCCAAGAAAGAGCAAGGCATGTTCCAGGAAACATGGAGTGACTCAACACAAGAGAGATGGGAGTCTTTGTACTTAGAGGCCTATGATAACCAATGCACACATAAAACACATTGGAGGGTACCACCAATTCTTTCCCAACTCCACCTCTTGTCTGGTTCCAGCATCGGAAATTTGAGACCCTAACCCTCACATAACTCCTTTATTTAAGCCTAAATCCCTTTCTACCATCAATCCACTCTTATAATGACCCTGAAACCCAGCCCAATGTTTTCTTCATTAGTTTGTTCATTCACTCACTCACTGAGTGCCCGCTCTAGTGTAGTTGAATATAAGAGACACTATGAGGAGAAAATGGATATGATCAAATTACTCTTGAAAACCATTTAAATCATCTTTAAAACTGGGCTCTTGGAAGCCCAAAGGCCAAAAATTATCTTCCCTTGTCTTTTTGCATTTTGAGTAAGTCTTCCTTTCTCTGATACAGTGGAGGCTAAGGTCTGATTTGAAAGAGGAACAGAGAGATTGTAGCAAAAGGAATTTCTCTCTTTCTGAACTTTAAGTAAGATAGGTATGTGCATTGTGGAACCCACTGCATGTGCCAAAGCCCTGCAAAGTAGGCCTCTTCCCTTCAGGGAAGTTATCAGGACCCAAGTGATGGCATAAATCTTATTAATTTCCTAAACTTCGTATTTCTGAATTCTTAATTTTTGTTTATATTCTGTTCCTCCAAGTGCGGTAAATGTTTGTCTTCAATCTGCTTTGAGTTTTAAGAGATTGTCTGAGTTGTGGGCAGCTCTGGGACTTTGCACGTGAGTTTCATAGTTTCGATGTGTATTAAAGGTGCTGTTGGTGTTTGTTGGGCATGTAACAGATGCAGTTAAAGCCCTACTCCTATCCCTTTGCTTACACATGCTCACTGGCAGCTGCTGTAGGTAGTTTCCATCATGTGGACAGTCTCACATCCCAAACACATGTTTTTATGTCTAAGGTCTTTCTTGGCACCACAAGGGGCTTCAGTTTAGTCCACAAGTGCAGGGGTAACACTACCACTGAGGCACAGGGCAATTCTCAATCAATAATTGATGGAAGTCAGTGGACAAATACTTGTTTTCCCATTCTTCAGTGTGGTGATTCTGAGCAGAGCTGACCCTGCTTTTGCACCACTTGAACTTGGCTGGCACTGAGAGTGAGTGTCTCCTTAAATTTTGTGCCTTAGGTGCTCCACTCACTTCACTCAAGTCCTGGCCCTGATTCTGAGGCAAATTGCTCATAGTTTCTTAAAGGGTACACAGTGAGACTGAGTCCTATTAGCCCATACTGCTAAACTTCTTCTTAATGTACCTTTACTGGTATTTTTGCTTTCCCTGTCTTACTTTTCCTGCATCCTCACTGGTGCATCCTGTGATCGTGTTTCAAATAGATGCCATCAAGCCAGCCCCCAACTCATGGCAACCCCATGCACAATGGAATCAGACCTTTGTGATCCACAGGGTTTTCATTTGACTGATTTTTGGAAGCAGATTGCAGGTCTTTCTTCTTAATCTGCCTTAGTCTGGAAGTTCTGTTGAAACCTGTGTAGAATTGTAGCAACACTTAAGTCCCACTGACGGATGGGTGGTGGCTATGCCTGAGGTGCTGTGCCTGGGAATCCAACCCAGGTCTCCCACATGGAAAACAAAAATTCTACCCATGAATCACCACTGTCCCCTCAAAGAGAGTACCTAATCGCAATTCCTTCTCAGCTTCTGCTTCTGGGGAGCCCAAATTAAGGTAAGCATTACTTAGAAGTGACTTTTTTTCTTCCTCATAAGTGATTTATTTATGCTTCTAAGATTAGTTTGTGATATGATTCCAATACCTGTAAAAACCTATCTCCTCTGAGACAGAGCTAGTACTTAGCTGGCTCTTGTACCCTGGGCTAGGCAATTACTTCCTTCCAAGGGCCTCTCTGTACGAGTTCAAACACACACACATGGGCACTTTTTGTTTCTTGGCTGATTGACAAAGGTGTTGGTCATATTGTTCCTGGTGTTTTTTGGTGGAAAGACATTTGGGTATGTGTGAGGAGGAGGTAAAGTCCATGGAAGGATAGGAAGGCAAGAATTATCTGGATAATTGTTTCAAACTTTTTCCTCATTTTGGTCTCCTGGCTGAAGGCCTGATTGTAAGCCCTGTGGAAACGATGCCCAGACAAGAAATAGAGAAGCTGTGTTCACGAAAGGCTGAGGAGCCTTGGGGTGCACGCAGTCCTGCTCCAGGGCCAAGGTGGCCGCAGGTGCAGTGAGTGACACATGCCCTACACCCTCCTTTCTTACCCAGGCCCAGCCATAGTCCTCAGACAATAATGCTTATTCTGGCTCAGAGAGTGGTCAGTAGAAAAGTCTAGAACTTGGCAGAGCATCAGGGTAGGTCCAGAGGAACCACTCTATCAGCAGGGAATGGCTGAGGGGGCAACAAAGAGTCTGCACCTCCTTTAAGGGGCTTGTGGGCTGCAGATTGTCCTTGAGCAGAAGAACATGGGGAAGAACATTGGTAAGGAAGTCTATGGGAGGGGAAAAAATTCCTGAATGAGCAAGTGGAGACACAGACCTGACAAAGTTTAGGAGATGTTAATGTGAGCCAATTTGTACTTGGAGTCCCTGGGTGGTACAGATGGAAAGGTTGGAGATTGGAGCCCATTCAGAGGCACCTCGGAAGAAAGCCCTGGTAACCTACTTCAGAAAAATCAGCCACTGAAAACCCTGTAGAATACATTTATGCTCTGACACACACAGGGTTCCCATGAGTTGGAATTGACGAGACGGCAACTGGTGGTAATTTACTCACAGGCAGGTGAGACCTCGGCTATTCAGCTATGTGGTATATGCTGTCAGCTTGCTGGGATCCACGTGATTTAATCATCCTGTTACGCAAAAAGCCTGGCAGTCAGGTATCCTGGGCTCTAGCTCTGTCACTAACAATAACCTGAGGTGACCCTCTTGACTTCTCTGGTCCCCACTTTTCTTAATCTTATAATCACCTGAATGGCAAGATGAAAGCTTTCTGATACTAATGTAACATAGTCGGAATTCTTTCACCAGAAAGTGTTGCAAGACATCCTGAGCTTAGAGAATGTACCATCATTTGACTCCTACACTTATGTTCAGAAGCAACCCAAAGGCCTGGGATCAGCTCTTTTATGGTGCTGTCGGGTAAAATGACAGGTTATGGCCAGATACTGTGGAAATGAATGTCCCACATTGAGGCGTTATCTTATATGTGCAAGAGACAACTCTTAACTTGATGTGTTATTGTCCTTGAGCCATCATACCTTTCCTGAGTTCATTCTAGATCATAAATTTAAGCACGAAACACAATTTGCCAAACTGGCAACCAACTGCACCCATTTGTGGTTAGTTTGGAAGGAACCTGAAAGTCCCTCTTGCAGCTGTCTACTTATTCTCGATCTGTCTTCTGGTTTCTCTCTCATGCTTTACAACTAACACCTTCTTATTATTTTTATTCCCCACAGAGTTGGCAGATTGCTGTTTCTGAAAGTTAAATGGAATGCTTTCAGTGGGGTGTGATATCATGATGTCCCTGCTTTCTAGGGAGAAATCCAACTCTGTGGTGCAGACATCTCTATGGCTTAGCAGGCCTCTCCAGGCCCGGGCTGTGCTCAGGGTGGGACAGCTGGACTGGCTATGAACTGTACATTCATTTCTGATTAGCAGCCAGGCTGGACCAGGATCACACAGACCAGCCTGACAATAGCAACAAGCTGCTCTGTTTCAGAGTAATTTTTTAAGGAAAGAGGCTGTCCTCAGGGGATGGGCAGGGCCATGAAAAGAAAACAGAGTCACATGTGGTCTAATTGGAAGACCAGTAGGAAGGCACGTGAGGAAAAAGAAACTTGGAAAAGCATATTATTAATTTTTGAATATGCCGAACAATCTAATAACAATAGTAGCTAATGTGTATTGAATTCTAACTGCTTATCAGCCATGTCCATATTAACTTGTTAATTTTTTCCACAAACCTGTGGGTAAAGTCCTATTATTACCCTTGCTTAATAAATGAGAAAACTAAGACACAGAGATGGTAAATAACTTGTGAATAAATAACAGGGTTGTTTGACTACTCAAGGGTCAAGCCTGGGATTTGAAACCAGGCCATCTGGTTTCTTCACACTAACTTAACTTTGTACTATTGCCTCAAGAGGAGGACTTCCAACTGGTTCATTCTGGTTCAGCCCCCTGCTAAGAATTTGCACTAGGGATCTTGTTAAAAAAGTAGATTCTTTTTTTTTCCTTTTTTAAAATTTCACTTTAGGTGAAGGTTTACAGAGCAAATTAGTTTTTCATTAAACAATTAATACATATATTGTTTTGTGACATTGGCTGCCAACCCCATGACATATCAAGACTCTCCCCTTCTTGACCCTGGGTTCCCTGCTACCAGCTTTCCTGTCCCCTCCTGCATTCTCATTCTTGCTGCTGGGCTGGTATGCCCATTTAGTCTCGTTTTATTTTATGAGTCTGTCTAGTCTTTCACTGAAGGGTGAACCTCAGGAGTGACTTTAGTACTGAGTTAAAAGGGTGACTAGGGGCCATACTCTCAGGGTTTTTCCAGTTTCTGTCAGACCACTAAGTCTGGTCTTTTTTTGTGAGTTAGAATTTTGTTCTGTATTTTTCTCCAGCTCTGTCCAGGATGCTCTATTGTGATCCCTGTCAGAGAAGTCAGTGTTGGTAACCGAGTACCATCTAGTTGTACTGGACTCAGTCTGGTGGAGGCTGTGGTAGTTGTGGACTATTAGTCCTTTGGATTAATCTTTTCCTTGTGTCTTTGGTTTTCTTCATTCTCCCTTACTCCAGACAGGGTGGAACCAGTGAATTATCTTAGATGGCCACTCACAAGCTTTTAAGATCCCAGAAGCTACTCACCAAAGTAGGAAGTAGGAACATTTTATTTATAAACTATGTTATGTCCCCCAAGATCATGGTCCCCAGCCCTCAGCCCAGTAACTTGGTCCGTCAGGGAGTTTGGCTGTGTCTTAGCACCTGGCTTACACCTTCATCATAGCTTGTTTCACATAATGTTGCTGTGGCTTACTCTCTCTCTGTCTCTCTCTACTATGCTGTGAGCTCTTTCAAACCATGGGTAGGATCTTGCACAATGAATGAGACATCGCTGGAGCTCCATAGCTGTTTACTGGAAGAAAGCCTAAAGCAATTGTTATAATCACCAGGTAGTTTTAGGCATTCAGAGATTACTCTTCAAGTTTATGTAAAGAACTTTACTTTTGACTGTAGTTATTCCGATAATTTTCTTAATCCTTTCTCTTATTTTGGCTTGTTTGTATAAATTGTTGACACTTTATAAATGTTTGACTATTTGATGATGATACTAAAATATGACTTAAGTAACCATTCTAATAATGATAATGTTGATGATAAAATATACACACAGGTAACAACCTTATTTGTAGGATTTCATTTTGCTTGGATCCAAAATCAATACTCATGGAAGTAGCAGTCGAGAAATCAAATCATGCTTTGCACTGGGCAAATCTGCTGCAAGAGACTCTTTCAAGTGTTAAAAAGCAAAAATGTTACCTTGAAGACTAAGGTGCACCTGACTGAAACCATGGTGTTTTCAATTGCCTCATATGCCTGTGAAAGCTAGACAACGAATAAGGAAGACAGAAGAAGAATTGATGCCTTTGAATTATGGTGTTGGCGAAGAATATTGAATATACCATGAAGTGCCGAAAGAACAAACAAATCTGTCTTGAAAGAAGTAGAACCAGGATCCTCCTTAGAAGCAAGGATGGCGAGACTACAGCTCACATACTTTGCACATGTTATCAGGAGGGATCAGTCCCTGGAGAAGGACATCATGCTTGGTAAAATACAGGGTCAGCGAAAAAGAGGAAGACCCTCAATGAGATGGACTGACACAGTAGCTGCAACAATGGGCTCAAGCAGAACAATGATTGTAAGGATGGCGCAGGGCTGGGCAGTGTTTTGTTCTGTTGTACATAAGGTCGCTTTGTGTTGGAACCGACTCGATGGCACCTAATGACAACACCCTTATTTGCAGGGCCAGTCATGGAACCCTCCTTTCCCATTCCACCAGGTAGGCAGGTATGCTGGTAGAACCTGTAAGAGGATGTATTGTTCCTATCCTTGCTACAAAAGGGCTTTGGAATTTTTGACACAACTAATGAGCATCTGGGATTCTTAAACAGAGTCTTTTTTTAAAAACAGGATTAATTTGAGAATAATTTAATTATAACGTATAGGCAAACCACTATTTTACTGAAGAGTTAATGCTACAATTAATTACGAATTCTGACTTTGTTACAAGTACAGCTCTAATCTCTCCGTAAACAGATTGAGCAAAAGATACCTAGGTCAGCATGGCTCAGGCCACAATTTGTTTAATGATTTTCCCTCCTTTGTTATGGCACTTACCATCTCCTGCTGCAATGAATGAACAGCCGATTCTTAATCCCGCTAAGGCTTTGCCGCTGATTCTTACAGATTCCTTTCTCAGTCGTACTTTTCCTTTACTGTTTTTTCCCCTTGTGCAGTTTATTCTTTTGCATATTTATTTTCTCTTCTGTAATTTGTTTCCCGCGTTCTCCCTAACACCAACCCCTATCGTGGGGGCCCTTTGCCTCCACATTTACCCTGCAGGTCACATTTGGGGTAGCCTCCACTTGTCTCAGTGTTCATCTTGTTTATTCACTATTCTTTGGAGTATGTAGGGTCCAAATCAAGACCTCTCCTAGTAATTAACTCTTACTTTTTTTTTTTTTTAATTTTTATTGTGCTTTAAGTGAAAGTTTACAAATCAAGTAAGTCTCTCATAAAAAAATTTATATACACCTTGCTGTATACTCCTAGTTGCTCTCCCTCTAATGAGACAGCACACTCCTTCTCTTTACCTTCTCTTTCTGTGTCCATTCAACCAGCTCCTGTCCCCCTCTGCCTTTTCATCTCCCCTCCAGACAGGAGCTGCCCACATAGTCTCATGTGTCTGCTTGATCCAAGAAGCCCACTCCTCACCAGTATCATTTTCTATCCTATAGCCCGGTCCAATCCCTGTCTGAAGTAACTCTTACTTTTTAGAAAGGCCATTTTCTTGCTCTTTGGAGGAAAGAAATGAAATTCTTAGCAAGGCTTCATCAGGGGACTCACTCTCCCACCTCCATCCCTGTTCTTCCCACAGAGAGTCAGAAGAACAACCCCCCTACCCAGATAGCTTGCCTTCTTTACTTTAAAGCTCGGCAGAAGGCTTTAGATAATGTTTTGCTGTGGTTGTGTAAAACTGGCTCCCTGCTGATAGAGAAACACTTTTGAAAAAATTTTAATTACCAAACCATGAGTACAGCAGACTGCCCTGACCCTTACCTCAAGGGAGCCTGGGGTGAAGGGGACTGGTAATAATAAAGTTGAATCTTTAATAATTTATGTAAGTCTTGAAGAAATTGGGTTGAATATTTCTATAATCTTGAAATGGAGAAGAAATTTCTAAACATCAAAGCCAGAAACCCTAAAGGAAAAGATTTATAGATCTAACAAAGTTAAAAAAAAAAAAAAAAAGATGGCGGTCTGGAAAAAATACTTGCAACATGTAAGAGTTAGGGAGTTAAAACACTTGGTTTAATGAGAATTTTAACAAAAAAAATAAAAGAAGAATCATTCAGATAAAAAAAGGGTCAATAAACGTATGAAAAGGTGTTTAATCTTACACAGGTTTTTGTAGTTTACTTTAGATACAGTAATTAAAGAAAATATAAATCAAAATAATAAATTCGGTTGGACATGATTTAAAAGACCGATAAGAATGTTGATAAAAGGATGAAAAGCTAGGCATGCTCATAGTAATATACACCTATTAGAATGGCTAAAGTAAAAAGTGCTGACAATACCAAATGCTGACAAGGATGTAGAGCAATTGAAATTCTCATACATTGTTGGAGAAAAGCAAAACAATGCAGCCACCCTAGGAAACAATTTGCCATTTTCTTGTAAAGTTAAGCATACACTTACCATATGACCCAACAGTCCCACTCCTGGGTGTTTACACTACAGAAATGAAAACATATTCACACAAAAGCCTGTATATGAATGTTTATAGCAGCTCTATTCATAGCTGCCACAAATAAATGTCCTTTAATTGGTAAATGGATAAACAAATTGGTACATCCATATAAAGAAATACTACTTAGCAATAAAAAATGAACTGTTGATATGTACAACAATTTGAATGAATCTTAAAAGCGTTACGTAAGTGAAAGAAGCCATTCTCAAAAGATTTCATATTATATAATTCCGTTTATATGACATTTTCAAAAAGACAAAATTATAGAGATAGAAAAGAGATCAGTGGCTGATAGGGGTTGGAGTGGGGGCAGGATGTAACTATAGAGATATAGCATGTGGGAGTTTGGGGGAAGACAAAAAACTGTTCCATATCCTGATTATGGTGATGGTAACATGAATCTGGTGGCACAGTGGTTGAGAGCTCGGCTGCTAACCAAAAGGCCAGTAGTTCAAATTCACTAGCTGCTCCTTGGAAACCCTATGGGGCAGTTCCACTCTGTCCTATAGGGTTGCTATGAGTTGGGATCGACTCAAAGGCAACGGGTTTGGTTTTGTTACATGAATCTATACAAGTGTTCAGATTCATAGAACTGTACACCAAAAGAAAAAAAAAAAAAGATAAATTTTATCCCGATTGTCTTATTTACCTAGTGCTCTCATAATAAAAGATACCATAAATCGGTGACTTTAAAGAATAGAAATTTTATTTTCTCATAGTTCTGGAGGCTAAAAGTCCAAATCAGGGTCTCAGCCACTTTGATTGCTTCTGTGGGCCTTTCTCTAGTTTCTTGTGACTGCCGGCAATCCTTGACGTTCCTTTGCTTGTAAACTACAGTCACATGATGTCTGTCTTCCCTCTGTGTATATGTCTCTGTCTATTTTTCTCTTTTTATAAGACAGCATTCAGAAGTGATTTAGTTTTAGAACCCACCCTACTCCAGTACAATCCCATTAACATAACAAAAGAAAACCACTGTTTCCAGACAGGGTCATGTTTACAGGTACAGTGGTTAGGACTTCAACATAACTTTTGGGGGGACACAATTCAATTCATAAGAATGATCATTTAAAAACTAAAACAAAACGAAGCATTCTCATACCCTGTTCATGAGTGTGTACTTTGTTGCCATATTTATGGAGGGCAATCTAGCTATATGTATAAAAATATAAAGTATATCTATTCTATGACTTTACAGGCCCACTTTTGCAAAAGTATTCTAATAACTCTTTGGGTATGTGTGCAAAGATAGTACAAGGATGTTCATGGCTACTTTTTTTTTATTACTAAATTATGAAAAACAAATATGAACTAAATGTCTGTAGGGATTTGCTTTCAAATCATAATACATATGTACAGTGGAATATTATATATACATTTAAAATAATGATGTAAATCTGTATTTATTGACATGGAAAAATACCTATGATATATTGTGTAGTGAAAATAACAGTAGAAATAGTATATATTATATAAACTTGTTTTTAAAAGTGAAAAGCATATGTCTAAATATACATTTATTCACAGAAAAATCCTGGAAGAATGTACAACAGATATATTAACAACAGTCATCTCTTGGTGGTGAGCTTACAGTGATTCTTACTTTTCTGTTTGTTGTACCTTTTTCATAGTCTTTTTATTTTTATACCTTTGTTACTATCTGAACCTTTGACTTTGAGCATGTATTATTCATATATTCCTAAATTTTATTTTCATTTTTCAAAAACCACATGCAAAGTTTAAAGGCTTGTATTTTAGGTGACCATAAAATTTTTCCAGATAAAACGGATCTATTTAAAAGTCATGAACTAACCCTCCTCCCCGAATTCCCCGCCCAAGTATACTATAAAAGAGGACATTTAGCTGCACATTTCTGGGACTGTGCAATATTATTTCCACTGTTTAACTTTTCACCCTTCACTATGTGTGGATTACAAACATTCTTCCACATTTTTGTCATCTTTGATATTTACAAATGCAATTCTTGGGCTGAAGAAACATGACCTCAAGGTGTTTGTATGATTAAACATCAAATGAGGCACCCTGTTTAATATAAAGTGTAGTTCTATGTATATAGAGATTGGGGGGATGAAATGAAAAGGTTATTTATTACTAAATTTAGAAATTACGTCCTAATAGATTGATGGTTGATTTAAATAGAACCTCTTGTCAAGCATCTGTTTGTAGAATCAAATTACTATGACTCTACAGTTTCCTTGAAGTCTCGTAGTCTCACGTTTCTGTTTGCCTTTGCGTGGTTTTCAGAAAATGAAGAGTGTGAAACTGCAAATTTTGTTTCCGTTGTGTTGTATTTTATACGACACACTGGTTAGTTCATAGAAATATGGTAACAATCAAATTGTCTGGAGAAGAACTAATTGACCTATCTGGTCTTTATCTCATTGAATCTTAGTTTATTCCAAACTCTCTCTCACACACTGAAGGTTCATTTGCAGATGCTTCTGTCTCCCTAGCTGCCCACATGTTTTTCTGATCAGTCTCTTCTCCAACTTTGCCTTATCGTCCACTCCCAGTGAGTGCTGACTGTTTTTTCATCTTGCTTCCTTTGTTTATCTCCAAGGTTCAATTCAATAAACAAAGTGGCTTGGATCAAACCCTCATGGGTTTGAATGTGGTCTCATTTTTAGTTCCCAGAAGAGACTGTTGTTCCTGACCTCCTTGACTCTTCCCTGCTGATTTTACTAGGTCTTTTTTTTTTTTTTTTTTTGATGCTGGTAAAGGGGTGTGGATTTTTGAGGAAGTGGTGTTGCTTTTGATAGAGGTGGTAATGCCCTTTATTGCTTTGTGACTCAAAGTGTGATCAATTATAGCTACCAGTGCATGCCTAAAAAAATCAAACTCAAACCAGTCTCTGTTCAACAAACAGAAACTTAAAGTTTCAATCTTCAAAGAAAGATGTGAGTCTGATGCAGAGATGAGAGTTTGGCTATATTGTTGTAAAAATGGCGTTGGGGCAGTGCCTGACCTCCTATAACCCCGCAAGGGGGAAGAGAACCAAGATCAACAGCGCAAGGCTGACTCCCCTGAGGTGGAGGTCAGACATGCCTCCTCTCTCCACCATCTTTACCAGCTCCGACACCAACCTTCCCTTCCACAGCACTCTCTACTTCTCTGCTGGGTTTCATAATCCATTGCAATGGACACACAAAACTCACAGACCATATTCATGATTATGGGGTTTATTAGGGAAGTAACAGTTACAATTCAGACTCAGGAACACTCAGAATACAGTTCTTCCATCAAGACAGCCTCTTCCCAATCGTGCTCGCAGGCACGCCTCTCCCTGGCCCTAGGCTTCTCCCCAAAGGCAATCAACTTTCTCTCTCCAAGGGCCGAGGGCCGGGAAGCCCACCTCACCATTTCCTGCTGCCAGGTCTCTCCTGCTTCTCACTGTCTTCAGGGTTATAGCTTCACTCTCTCTCTCTCTGTCTCCTGCTTCCAGGAGCTTCTCAGCGCAGGGATTCCAGGTCCAAAGGACACGCTTTCCGCTCCTGGCCGTCGTTCCTTGGTGTTGGTAGGCTCATCATTTGTCCCCCTCATTTAGTGTTAGCACACCCATGAAAGTGTGTAAGCCAACCACTTCATGGCTTTATTCTCTCCCCCATTTTAGATAGTCAAGGTTTAAATTGCTCATCCCTATCAAATCAGTACTCTGAGGAGACAAGCATGTTCCTTGGTCCTGAAGAATCTTCTGTTCTGGTTGGAACTTTGAGCATCTGCATCCTTAAGCAAAGTCCAGCCCAGAGCAAGCCAGCAAATTACAGCAATCTATGCCAGCTCATGGTGTCAAACATCTTTCTCTTCATTAGGTTGGGTTCTGATTAGTTCATCGCTAGCCATCTAAGCTAGGTCACAGTGGTTAGCAACCTTAGGCTTGAGAGTTCACACACACCCCCCGGCACTTCAGGTAGCCCCTTCACACACTCTTATCCCTAGCCCCCTTGGGCTAGGCTAATAGATTCTACTCTTAAACTTCAGGAGTCCAACATTTTACTTCTAACCACCCAGCTCTTCCTCTCACTCTCATCCCTATCCCCCGTGGACTAGGTCAACTGGTGTCAACGGAACATAGCTAAACGCAGACCGTTTCTTCACTGCTGCAATTGTAAATAAGCCATTAGCTAGATTTAATTTCACCAAGATTTAAGTAAGTCACTGCCTACTACACTCACATGCTTGGCCACTTCCCCCAACACATTCTCAGGGTGCATAATGCACTAGTCTCTCCTGACCCCCAAGACCTCTAGTCTAGGAGGCAAAAACTCAGAAGCTCACTGAGGTTTGACAGGTAGTGCAAATGAGTAAAGCAGGCTGTTTAAGAAAAATAGAGATTAGTAGGGACTTTGGCAAAGTGGAAACAGCATACTGCATCTAAAAAGAGTCCCCTTTCAGCACTAGCCAATTGTTGCTGTGTGGGAATAGACCTTGTGTGGTTAGATCTTCTACCTTTTCAATAGAAGCAAGAAATAAAGATTTTTGTGTAACATTTCCAATTTTATTGACTAATTCAAATGAAATACCAATGCTTTTCAGCCTGAACCACATGTCTGAAGCTGGATGTGGCCAGTGGGCTGCCAGTGTGTTACCTCTGATAGGTACATTAACTTTGGGAGTCCAAGGGCAGGATCCAGAAGAAAGCTGTTTGAGGTCAAGACCAGTGGGAACATAATCTCAGCAATGGACAAGGGTACATGGGACTTTGTGGCACCTGTCTTCAGTGGTTCTGCTGTGTGGTAGTGACACAATAAGTGGCTGCTAAAATTGGAGACTGATGGTGAACTGATTGATTCCTTTAGATCTCTGAAGAGGTCCCTGGGGTTTGTAGGCAATTCCAGGAGAGGGAGGGAGATACTCAAGAAAGGGATACTGAACTTCCTGTTAATAGGCAGGTGGGGATTTGAGTGATTAAGTAGAAAATTAAAAAGATTTGAACTCTAAGTTGGTGAAGCAGTTCATGCTGGTTAATTTAACTGAAAGCATCAATTTAAAAATACGCGGATTGGAATTTTGGAAAGAAGTGACATTTATTAAGTTACCGTTGGCTGTTGAAGGACAGTTATATCATTGCTTGTAATAATAATAATAACAGCTATCATTTATTGAGCACATATTTATTTTTATTATACTTTAGATGAAAGTTAACAGTTCAAGTTGATTTCTCATTCAAAAATTTATATACAGATTGTTTTGTGACATTGGTTGCAACTGAGCACATTTATGAACCATATACCAGGCACAGTACGAAGTGCTTCACGTGTACTAGCTCATCTAATACTCATAGCAACCCTATAAGGTAGGTTCTACTATTACCTCCATTTGACAGATGACTGAACTGAGGTAAGGAGAGGTGATGTAACATGCCCAAGGACACACAGCAATGCTCTCCAAATAAGAGGGCTATATCAGAAAATCAGACAAGTAGGGAGGTTCGAATATACAGTAGTTTTCACTTAGCAGTGGACCCCTAGGATTGTTTTAAAATTGTCTCACTTTATTTTCTTTTTACAGTTTATAAACCTGCTCACCTAGGCCTATTCACTAGAACACCACAATGTCCTAGCGGTCTTAACCATTTTCATCTCTCTTCTGTTCTTTGCTAATGTGTGCACATGCTTTTAAAATATGTTAGGATTTGCTGTTTCCATGCGGTAATTTATGATTTGCCTTTCCGCAGTTGTAAACTATCTCCTTCCATTACTTACCTCCAACTCTCTGTTTTTAATACCATATCTCTTAGTTTAAAAACAGCCTATGTTTATCCTAGAACTTTTGAAAATACAGACGTGTGAAAAGAATCATTCCCAATCCTACCATCCACAGAAAACCACTGTTCATATTTAGGTGAGTTTCTTTCCAATCTTCTCTATGCACATATATTCAATAAAAAAAGAGTATTAAATGTACTAATAATTATTTTTACTAAATAGTAATTGTATACATGTACACCAACTATAGCTTTGTTTTTCTTAATATTTATCATGAGCAGTCTCCCATATCACTGCTCTTTGAAATAATTTTTGTTTATATAGTATTTTATCACATGAGGTTATCAGACTTTATTCTAGAATTTTCATGCTGTTGGATGATTAAATATTTTTAGGATGTTCACTCTTATGAACCAAATAGTGACAAATACCCTTGAACATAAGTCTTTGACTATACGTTTGGGTAATTCCTTAGGATAAATTCCTACAAGTAAAATTAGTGAATCCAAAGCTCTTGATACATATTGCTAAATGTCCTTTCAGAAATGTCAGGCTAATTTGCATGCCACTAGCATGCTTAGTTTTTATGACCTTCAGGATGACAACATTTTCCCTCTTTTCACTAACTTCCTACTTTATTTTCCTTAGGTGGCTCAGGACTAGACTCCCAGTTTAGCTTTTTTTTTTTTTTTCATTCTAGCAGTGTGTCCAGGGTTTCCCAGCCCCAGCGGTAAGTAGACAGATATGGGGACTTCTTGTTAGACTCCGTTAGGTAATAGAGCCAAACAAGAGGAAACGGGCCTCAGGGTCAGCTTTGTGGGAAGTCCCAGGCCGCTAAGAATGGAGCTCATTCCCCGTTAATATGTTCGCATAGGTCAGTGGGACAAGGAGTCAGTTAGAAATTGCTTCAAATATCCCTGGACACATCAGTCATGAGAAGCATGGCAACAAGGAAGGGAAATAAAGCCTCTCCTGTGGTGTGATCACAGCACATCTGAATGCCTAGCCTTTGAGGAGGCAAGAATGTTTTCACTGTCCAGCCAATTTCAGAAACCAGGAGAGGTACAAGGATGGGTCAAAACAACTCAAGACCATTGTGGAGGACAACAAAAGGGAAAACATGCACTCTTAAAGGAATCCTCCCCAAATTCTGAAGGGAAAAAGAGAGGCTTCTTTCTAGGGACCCAAGAAAAAATGGAAATCTGGAACATTTCCTAGAATTTTTTTGTTTTTTAATGAGTTATTCTCTTATTAATATGTCAGAGAGAAGGAACACTCCTGGCTAAGAAATAAAACAGTCTCTCATCCCAGAAATCACAGCCAGGAATATAGATTCTTAACAAGTATCAAAAGCATCTTTTCTGAGTAAGAAGAGAAGAATGCAGATATATCACTTCTATTACAATAAACACCTGATTTCTTTTAATCCTGTGTCCAGTTATTTTCTTCTCAAACTTTAGGATTCTGACTATCCTCTGAACCTATTGTTACACTTGCTAATGGATCTGAATTGGGGATATTATTTTTCTGATTTAGCTTAGATACTTAAAAATATCTCTCTCTCCTTAGAAACACTATGGGGCAGTTCTACCCTGTCCTATAGGGTCTACTATGAGTTGGAATCAACTCGACAACAACAGGTTTGATTTTTTAAAAAAATCTATCTCTATCAATCTCTGTCTCTATTTATTTTATTTGTTTACCCTCTACGTCACACCTTTCCATCCAATGAGGGAAGTGGTTTCTAAATCTCTTCTCTGTCCCTTTTGTCTCTTGCTTCTATAACAGACTTAGTTATTTAATACCCCCCCCCAAATTTTTTTTTTATCTCCTTCAATGCACAGCTTAAAGAAGTCTTTAACATTTTTCTTTCACTGCTATATTACTCAAGGTCCTCTTAAACAGGAGGATTGGGTGGAGATGAGAGGAAGGGTTTTCAAATAGTGGATGTGAGCAGACACATGGTAAATTTGTAGAATAGGGGTGAGTAGAGTTGAGATGGGGAATGGAAGAGGATGGAGGAGGGAGCAGGGCATACAATTAGGCTTTAGAACCTTCAAATACCATGCTTTCAAAGAGGCTTTGTAGGCCTATTAAAGAACTTTGAGAATATTTTTCTTTGTAAGCACTGGAGGACAACAAAAAGTTTCAAGGGGGGAAATGATATCATTAGATAGATTTTGTTTTGTTCTGCTTTCTTTTTTATTTTCGATAAAATCTACTCCATCTGCAGTATGGAAGAAAAATAGGAAGGAGAAGGATCTAGAGGCAGTGACAGCAGTTGGGAGGTTACTGCAGTACAGAAACCCAGATGTTTTGGCCTGGATGAAGGCAGTGTGGATGGAGAGGAAGGAGCAGATTTCAGAGGTTTTTGGGAGGTACAATTGCCCCGACTTTGATGCTTATTCGATTAAGAGTGGATAAATGAAAAAGTTAAGCAAGGAAGAATTTAATTTCCCATAGTCATTGAGTAGAGGATGATGCCATGAAATGAGATTAAAAATAAAAGGCAGGTGGAGGAAGAAGATTTAAGGGGAAGAAAAAAAAATTGGTTTTGGATTTGTTTGCAGACTGTTCTGCTCGGCGGCGTGCTGGTAAAATTAACAAGTGGCTCTCCAGAGAAAAGAAAGCCCTGATTTGTAGTGTTTACAGATTTCCATCATGTAAATATTCTCACCATTGATCGATTTCAAGCTAGCCACATGGGAAGTCATTTATTGTGCAGTTGGGAAGAGAAATGCACAAGGCATTCTCCTGAGCCACTGTGAGAGCCAGCTCCAGGTTACCACTGCTTCTGGTCAGCCGTTCAGTAGGAATCACAGTCCTGGAGCTTGGTAAAGAGTTGAGGGCTGAAAACACAGGTTTTAAAATGAAGCCAAGGGAATGGATAAAATTTCTCAGGGGAGCATGTAGAAATGAGACGAGAAAACCAATATTGGAGGAGAAATATAAAGAAAGTGAAGTCAGGAAAAGGGCAAATAAAGACACAGGAGAATAGAAAGGAACCAGATTCATGAAATGCAAAAGAACTAGTTTCAAGAAGGAAGATGTGGTCAATAGCGTCAAATACCAGAGATCAAGTAGTATGAGGACTTAAAGGAGGTCATTAGCAGCATTGCCGATTAAGAGGTCTTTTTTGTGTTTGAAATACTTTTCTCTGTATTTTTCTATATTTAAAAATATCTAATAAATGAAAAAGAAAAGCACGTTTGTCTCTCTTTTATTTTGTGGAGGTCATTCATTAATTTGGACAGAACAGACTCAGAGTGATAGGGCGAGTGTTTGACTGCAATGGACTGGGGAGTGAGTACAGACTAAATCTTAGAAGCAGTTTAGCTCTAAAGGGAAGGAAAACGTGAAGGCAGGCAGGTTGGAAGGACGCCTTTTAACAAGAATTGTAACTCTTTGATCCACTAGTAATTCAGGGAACTATATCTGTTTATAGGAAACCCTGGTAGCGTACTGGTTAAGTGCTACGGCTGCTAACCAAAGGGTCAGCAGTTCGAATCCACCAGGTGCTCCTTGGAAACTCTATGGGGCAGTTCTACTCTGTCCTATAGGGTTGCTATGAGTCGGAATCGACTCAACAGCATTGTTTTTTTTTCTGGTTTATACCTGTTTATAACCCAGGTTAACTTGTGGATCCCAATGACAAGCAAAGCAAACATCTTACTCAAGTCCAGAAGCAGTAATTGTTTTGAATCTATTGCTTATGCGTCAATAGGAATCATGTTGATACAGCAGATGATTGCGTGGGTCCGATTAAATTGAATTGAATTTGTAGGTATTGAGAACCTGTGTGATGCATGGACTACTCCACAAATAATGGTGATTTCTTGTACTTTTTTATTTGAACGTTGATTGATGATTTTTTCTCTGTCTAACTATGTATTGAAATTAAGCTCACCAAGATACGAACTGTAGGTCCTTTTATTCTTCCTTACGTGAAAAACGGATTTCCTCCCTTTTTAAAAAATTTGAGGCATCTCTCTCCAGGAATTCTCCAAGATTCCAGCTACTAATCATAGTCGTCTTAATCATAATCAAGGTGATCTTAATCATAAGAAATTCAGTTTGAAAAGTTATTTTTAGAATACTTTCTTTTTTGTTCTTCATTGACTTCTGTAAAATACTCTATTTTTTCAGAATTTCCAGGAACCAAACACTGTGCATACAAACCAAAAAACACATGCGTGGTAAAAATTATTCATATTTGAAACACATGTGTAGTGAAAATTATTTGTACTTATACAAACAGTTAACAGTAAATATATATATCAAACAACCTCCGAGCAATGCCTTTTAGGTAATCCCTAATTTAAGGTCTCAGTGGAATGATAACATTGAGGTTTTCTGTAGCTACATGACCTCCAGCAGGATCTCCAAGGCTACAGCTGCCTGAAGGTCGATCTATAATTAGAAGATAATTAGAAGATGCCAGGGTAGCCTCAGAATGGAACCTCAAGCCACTGAGGCTACATTTTACAGAATTAGCTTCTGCAGAGAAGTAGCAACAAAAACGATCTTTCTGCTTTTTTGGGAAGGTCTACTAAGGTGGGTACTTGGGGGTGTTGGTGTTGATGTTAACAGGAATCAACAGACTTGGGAAAACCTCACTTAAATATTTATTTGTCCTTAGTTGCCATTGAATGGTTTCCCACTCATAGCAACGTGATAGGACAGGGTAGAACGGCCCCATAGGGTTTCCAAAGCTTTAGTCTTTACAGAAGCAGACCACCACATCTTTCTCCCTCAAAGCAGCTGGTGGGTTCGATATGCCAACCTTTTGGTTAGCAGCTGAGTGCTTTAACCATTGCACAACCAGGGCTCCTCACTTTACTATACCCAGGAACAAATCAACCTAAGACACTGAAGGACTGGAGTGAGAGAATTCACACTTGTAAACCTCTTTCCCAAGTGCCTCATTCTCTTAGGCTGTAACATTTGAAATGCAGTGTTTTTGTTATATGAAGCTGTCACACTTGGAAAGTGTGGGCTTGGTTTCTTTCAACTTATGTCCCTGCCATGTAAGTTACTCCCTTTGGGGGCTTGGACTATTGTATCGGTAAACAAATGAGATTAATAAACATATTTCAAACACTTTTTATAGTGTGTTGATGTATCCATTGTGAGGATGAGGAGATTCTGGACACCACAAGTTGTTCTTAGTGAAAAATGATCATGTGGCTTTGGGGCCATAGACTTGCGTATTAGAATCAGTGGCCGTCCTCTCTCTGGGCCTTTCATCTTCCTCTCGGGCTTGCCTTCTTTCTTCAGCATCCTAAAAACCACTCAAGCATCCTATCTTTGTTTTATTCCTACAGAACTTACTGCCACCTATTCCCCCATTAGATGCTAGTACGTAACGACCTAGGGGATTACCTTTATAAAAAAAAAAAAGTGTTCTTAAGAACCATAGCTTTTAAAATTCTAAAAGAATGACTTTGGTAGTGAGATTTTAACACTGTCATATGTGGTGGAGATCGGGGAGACTCAATTAGTCCCTAAAATCACACTGAGAATAGTAATACCTCCTCCAGGAGCCTTTTTTTTTACTTTTCGTGGGTCAGAGAGATTCCTCTCAACTCTTTGCTAGCCCTGGAATTTTAAAAGTTTGGCGTGGGAAAAACTTTATAGTTCATGGTTGGCACCTGAAACGACATTAACGATTCAGCTAATAATACCTCCCTGTTTACAGTGCGATTCATCCAAGGAGCTCAAAGGTTTCCACTAAACTGATCTTCAAAATACCCCTGTGAGGCAGGAAGAACATGCAAATTCTCCCTGTTTTATAGATGAAGAAACAGAGGCAGGAAGACTTTAACTAAGTTGTGGATCATATGGTTCAGTCAAATTTGGTCCCAGAGCCTAGTGTCTCCACCAGGGTTTAACCCACGCAAGAGGGGCCGCTGCTCTGAACGCTGGGTTTAGAAGGTCTGGCTCTGGCCCTCCTCAAGCTGCATCTCTTTCTCAGCGTGAAGACCGTGGGGCTAAGGGGCCATGTGCAGGACACCAGGTCAAAACTGTTAAGTAGTCACAAGTTGTCCCTGATTTCTAAATAGCCAGGAAGCTATTAGAAAAAGGGGGCCAATCACTAAATGTAATTGCTCCACGAACATCACATTTTTCCAGAGCCTGAACACACTAGATTTTTTTTTTAAGTAGCTTTTATTACTTAAAACAAGAAGCAGAGAGCACACCAGAGCAAATTCAGATCCATTCGTGAGCATCCCTCAACTCGAGAAGCCTGCCCAGACGGGGATGACAACTTTTCCCTGAGCATCCCACTCTGTGCCATGGGTGAGGGACCTAAAAAAGGGGGAGCGGGGCCTACCGTATGCTGATTACCCTGACCAGATAGGCATATATGTTTAAGTGTTGCCTGGCAGTTTTTGAAAAATAAAAGGTAACTTAATTGCTTAGGCTATTTTAAAACACCAGAGACAAAAGGCCAAACTTAGTTCTTTGTTCCATACCATGACACCTGGACTTGCCTCCTCCTTTCTTACCTTGTTCAGTGTACCTGAGGCCTCAGAATTCCTTGCTCTAAAGTCCCCAGTGCACTTCTAGGGCTAGAATAGGCCTACTCTCTGGGTCTGTCCTGAATGTTGACAGAACCACTGAGATGTGTAGCTGTGGGGTTCTGCTGTAGCACAGAGGAACCTATAGACCGTAATATAGAGAGGGCTGGTGCGGGTTGGGTGTCCTCATGCTTGATTTAACGATGGAGCTGGGGATGGGAAGAGAAGGGGTCAGTGGTGCGGGGGCTGGTTTCCCAACTCCACCATACTCTTGCCCCAGCTCAGGTCAAACTGTGAGGAGTCTAAATGTGAGCCTGTCTTCAAGGTTGTACAAAGGTGTCTTTGTCAAGGTAGGAAGACATTTTAGAGTTTGTTGGCTTGATTTATGACTTAAATATTTAGATATATGGTCTGTGGGCTTCCATTTGTATTCTTGCCTCTGCCCCTCAAATGTTTTAGGCCTTCTTCCTTCTCGCTGTCAAAGCCAAAGGAAGAAGTGGGGTAACTGGAATCAATATATAATTTTATAGGACCTGTGATTTTCTAGCTGCATTTTGCAAATCCGTACAAGCCAAAATACAAGTCCTACGTATTTTTCTGGAAACCCTGGTGGTGTAGTGGTTAAGAGCTACAACTGCTAACCAAAAGGTCAGCAGTTTGAATCCACCAGGCGCTCCTTGGAAACTCTATGGGACAGTTCTACTCTGTCCTATGGGGTTGCTATGAGTCGGAATGGACTCGACGGCAACAGGTTCGTTTTTTTTGTTTTATGTATTTATCTGGAGCCCTGGTGGTGTAGTGGTTAAGAGCTGGGCTGCTAACCGAAAGGTTGGCAGTTCAAATCCACCAGCCGCTCCTTGAAAACCCTATGGGGCAGTTCTACTCTGTCCTATAGGGTCGTTATGTGTCCAGTTGCCTCCAGGGCACCTAACAACAACAAAACCAAAAACCAAACCCATTGCCCTCAAGTCCATTCCGACTCACTGAGACCCAACAGGACAGGGCAGAACTGCCCCATAGAGTTTCCAAGGAGTGCTTGGAGGATTCAAACTGCTGACCCTTTGGTTAGCAGCCAGAGCACTTAACCACCACGCCACCAGGGTTTCCTAACAACAACAACACCAACAATAATGTATTTATTATAGAGGCGTTGATCAAGGCCATGAAATAAAAAGGGGACTGGTCCACACTGTTGCGTTTTTTGCTACTCACCCCCCATCTCTCCAAATACACCAAGAAAAGGAGCAAGTGGTTTTTCATTGGCTTTCGCTAGACATCTGGATGTCAAGGCTGGGAATCTCAAAGGCAGTACAGTACGTTACTATTGAACACCTACATCAAAGTCTTAAGTGGAAAACAAAAACAACCTGCTATCCTGGGGACTATCTGAAAGACTAAAGTGTTGGCATCCTGAGGGGTTTCTGCCTCAAGCTCTCTCTCCCAGAATTCCTAAGACTGAGTAAACTAACAAAGGAAAAAAAAAACTTCCAGAAAGCACAAATTTAGAGGAAGCGATTTCCACTAGTGCTGCCCTGAATGTGGACGAGAGTCTCGGGTGCAGCCCCAAGTCCGGTTTTTCCCTCTCGTCCTCGGCTAGCAGCCCCTACCGCCTGCCCCCCGCCCCCGGCCCTGCCGGGACGTCGCCCGTTTAAGGGGCGGGCCCCGGCTCCACGTGCTTTCTGCTGAGTGACTGAACTACATAAACAGAGGCCGGGGAGGGGGGCGGAGGAAGAGGGAGAGAGAACAGGCTTTGACCGATAGTAACCCCTTGCTCAGCTCAGCCGAATCTATAAAAGGAACTAGTCGCGGCAAAAAACCTGTAATTCCGAGGGAGAGTGAGTGGGGCCGGGACCAGCCGAGCCGAGCAGACACCTCCCTCCCCGGCAGCGTGTAAGGAGAGCAGGGGCGCCGCAGGACCAGCGCCGCCAGAGCCAGTTTCTTGGGCGCTTCGCTCTTTTCTTCTTCTTCGCCCCCTCCCCCCCTTCTCAGGAAGGGCTTATCAAGGGGTGGGAGAAAGAGACGCAGGCACAAAAGTGGAAAACAGGTAAGAGCCTCTGCGTGGACTTGGGAGTTACTGTTTTTGTTTTGTGTAGGGGCCGAGGAGGCTTTGGGAAGAGCTCGGTTTCGGGAACTTTGGCCCGGACCCCCGCAATCCCCGCTCGTGCAATGAAAAGGTAGTGGGGGCGGTGCAAATGGGGAGGAGACGTCCTAGGACGAGCTCTGGAGACCCTGGGACGCGACGCTGCTGCGCTCGGGGCTTGTTCGGCCGTGGAGTTCCGTGGGGTTCGAGGAGCATCACCGGGCATGGAGATCTGGGGAGCAGTTTCTCTCGCGCAGTGGGGTCGGTGGCTCTTGGGGGTGCTGGGGCGCAGCTGCCACGGGGGAGAGTGGCAGTCTGGCACGAAGCGCTTCCCTTTGTTCAGGAGCGCCTGAGCCGGCTGGAAACATCTCTGACTGCGGGTCGGCCCGCGCCCACCGGGACAAATGCCAGCTCCTGGGCCCCCTCCGTCCTTGCGAAACTGGTCTGAGTTGGCTGCTGACCTGGGGATCGGCCCCGTGCGCCCCCGGACTGGAGCGGTGCGCCCTTGTTACCTAAGGACTCGGATAAGATGTGTCCCAAACGGGGTACCTTGTGCGATTGCTTGCTTGAGGAAACCGGGGTTTTGTTTTGACCTGGGATCCTGCCTACAGTGCCCGGGCGTGCACGGAGCTGGTGTCCCCAGCGCACCGAGGGCATGGGTTTTGCTCATTTTAAAAACAGAAGACTTACAGCGAAAGAAACCTGCGGAGACCCAGAGCTGGGGTGCCCCACTCCCCAATCTTCCTGCCCTTTCTTGCTTGTCTCTTGGGGCAACCTCAGGTCAGGCACGGGTGGGGAAGCTGGGGCGAGACTGTGCAGCAGAATGACCGGGAGTAACCCCGGCGGGCGGTGTAGATCTCTGAGCTCCGCCGCGGGGTTGGGCTCCGCGGAAGAGGGGGAGCTACGGCGCGGGCCACCGGCGGCCCCGGGAACTGGCCCGCAGCGCCTCCTGGCCGGGCGGATAGGGAATGGCCCCGGGACTCTGCGAGGCTTCGCTGCCCCAAGTTCCCACTAGAAGAGTGGTTACAGACTGGAAGAAATCCTGGGAGTTCAGGCGAAAGCCGGTCTGGTTGTTAACGTGTTTCTCGACTTCCAGACTGTTGCTAAATCAGAGAAGGTTCTTGGGGCGTAGACCGGTGCCAGCATTGTGAAGTTGTGTAGATGCCTATTTTTTCAACAGTTATCAGAAGGAATGAAATAAACACGATTAAAAAAAATAATAATAAAGCAAGCGTCTGACACAGTAAGAGTAATGGGCCATTCATTGTCTTTTCGTCATTGATGCCATCAGCTTTCAGAACCCAATAAGACTTTTTCAGCACATCTCACAAAGTGAGTGGGTGGTATATACATTCATGTAATAGATGACAAATTTGATATTTTTGAAAGCCTCCTTGGTGAAGAAAATGAGCAAGTCGCTTTCCTTCTATGTCTTATTCTTTCCTCTACTGCCCCCCCCACCCCACACTTCCCCTAAGTATATATATTTCAAGTTTTAAGTTTCATCCGGTTTCCCAAGTGCTGCCATAAAGCCATTAAAATAACTCATGATAGGGATTTTTTTTGAAGACATTGGATACACAGAGCAAATCAGTATCTATTTGAGAACAAGCAGTAGAGTCCAAGGGACCAGGAAAAAAGGAGAGGAGGTTGCCAGCTTCAGTGTTGACCACAGTCCATGTAAGGGACAAGAATTGCTGTTATAGTCAGAGTAGTTCACCAGTTAACCTCTCAGTTTCTTAATCTGCAAAATGAGGACAATAAATGGGCATGTTGTGGGGTTTAAATAAGTTATAATTGAAAAGCATTTACAACAGTGCTTGGGACATCATGCTATATAGGTGTATATGTAGGTATGTATGTACACTTACGTATGCATTTGTACACTTGTATATGCATGTATGTGCACACTTACATACATGCATATATGGACCAGGTTTGTGTGCCTGAATGACATCTGACTGTGACCGGATGACTGTGAGTCTCATCTCCAGATGAACATTAGAAATCTGAAAGTTTTTTAAGTATCTCAATTTACTTCTAAGTGCAGGTCTGTAATGGGTCCTGGACACATTTTGACTTAAAGCATATTTATAGTTTGTGTGAAAAAAAATGCGTTAATCTAGGGTAGGAAAAGGGTGATTAAGGCTTGGTTGTTATTGTACCTCTGCTCAAGGAAGTCTCAATGGAAACATTATTAAAAATGAATGAAATGAAATGAAGCTCAGCTACTCAGCTTTTTTAAATTACGTTTTGAAGTACTTATCTTATATGGAGAGGAGTTGAAATATTTTTCCATTTAACTTCTTTTTTTTTTTAGGGATCCATCTACCTGTAAACCAGATTGTTTTTGCTATCTTCATAGAAACAGCAAATTGTTAACATCTTTACCATTTCAGTGTAACTCCTAAAATAATGAAATGGACATTACTTTAGACTTCTTAATTATGATCGTTTTGGTTATCTAGAAAATACCAACAGGCAGGTGGTTTTTGCATTTCTAAAATACTCTTAAATCCAAATCCATTTTTATTTACCACCTAGGTATTAAGGAAATAATGCAGGTGTAATGCTTCTGATGGTTAGTTACACAAGCATCAATTTTAAAAGGCACTTTCTGGAAACTCATTTTATTTAACAATGCTGGGAGAAGTCCTAAGCTAAAAACTGAGACCATCTTCATCTCTGCATGTGGAAATAAACATAGTGCCAAAGTTACTGGGATTTTATTTGTTTAGCTTATATAACTATATATATGCTACGTATATAGCATTATATAAGTGTACATACATATGTATGTGTATACTTATATAGCATGATGTGCCAAGCACTGTTCTAAATGCTTTTCAAATATAATTTAATCCTCACAACAAGCCCCTTGGTTATCCTCATTTTGCAGATTAAGAGTTTGAGGTTAACTAACTTGGCCCTGGCCACACACCTCACAAGTGGCAAAGCTAAGAGTTGAACTCAGGCATATAGGCTTCAGAGTCTTTTTACTGCATGCAGTGAAGTGGTGGAATTTCAGCCAAGAGCAGGGAGCTTTCTGAGGATGATTGCTGTGTTCTGTACGTTTATCTGCTATAGGCCTTACCAGAATCTACAGTCCGTATCTTATTTCCCTTATCCTGTGAACGGGCCGGCCAAATTCTCTTCAGCTTTTTGAGACCTTGATTGCACAGGGATTGCGGCACTGTGGAAAGAACAGATAATAAAATTTACTCAACTCTAATTTCTTTACTTGGTTTAAAATGAAAACCTTACTGTTGTTTCAGTCAAATAATTGTTGGTAGGTCTGTGATCTCATCATGTTTTCCTGTGTGATATATAGAAGATGAAATGACAGGGTGTTTGCCTGTAAAAGTAGAAGGAACAAAAAAAAAAAAGGGGGGGGCTATTAGTTTAGCTGTTAATCCTAACTTTTGTGCATTTTTGTTTAATTGGTGATAGTACAATACAGTTTCCACTTGTCTTGTCACTAATAATGTTATGGACCTTTTGAAATAAGCTCTTTCTTTGTTACTGCCTTAACTGTTTAGAAATCGAGTTTAGCTTTTTCTTAAGGTTTCTCTCTCTACAAGTAAATAGTCCAGTTTCAAAGCTGACTTTATAAAAGTGAGTAGACTGGGAAGCTGCTTTTCTTATTAATTGGTACAGCAAATTAGAAATAAGCTCATAGAAAACATTTCTTGGTTAAAAACAATTACATTTTATTGTATGTTGCTGGTTGTTCTAAGCATTGTATGTATGCGGTGGTTACTATTATTACTTTCATTTTACAGATGGGGAAACTGAGGTACAGATAGGTTCAATAACCTGGTCACAGAATTTGTAAGCATGGAGCTGAAGTTACATCCCAGGCAGTTCGGTTTCCCTGAGATTACCAATCCCAGGGCGAAGGCTTGCCAAAAAACCAAACTTTTGACAAATGAAATGCAGCAAATGGCAAAAATGGGTGTTTTTACCTGAATATAGCTCCCTGGTTAGGTACCAGCGTTGATGTTATTAATGAGATCCACTTTAGAAATACGTGAAAGCAGAGAATGAAATTCTTGTGTGTGAGATTGCTCTCACATGGCCCCCTCAGCTGCTTTGCATTCTGTGAGACCCTAAACTGTGTTAGAGGAAAGAGTATTTACTCTAACGACGGAGGAGCATCACACTTAGTTCCTGAAACAAAATACTGAAATTCTACCTCTTCCGTTTGGAAGAATTCCAGCAATTGCTAACATCCTTTGAGAACCCAACTTCAACAACATGCTCCTCACAACACTCTCCTCGATGCACTCCTCCTCCCCATCACCAAGATAAAAGTAATCATTCCCTGTATTTATTTATTTTTACTTCTGTAGGACTTGGGTTTTCACACTATTTGTGTCATGTATTTAATTTTTTTAGTTACGAAAATCAGTTGCCGTCTCATAACGACCCCATGTCTGTCAGTAGAAGTGTGCTTCATAGAATTTTCAGTGGCTAATTTTTTGGAAGTAGATTGCGAGGCCTTTCTTCTGAGGCACCTTTGGGGGTACTTAAGCTTCTGTCATTTTTTTTTAAATCTGTCTTTGTCTTGAGTATATGCCTCTTCAGAGGAAAGTCTTTAACATTCTCCCTAATCCTTCTGTTTTGTCTTCCTTAACATGGAAAGGTTCAGTAAGTGCTGCCTTAAACAAGTCAAACAAAGAGAGTGAGGACCTCATGTTTGCTGCCTTATTCTAAAAGACTGCTTAAGATGAGAGGGTGATCACAGAAGAGCATTATAAATAGAATTATGTGAGAAATAACTGGTTAAGGCTAGGTTTAAAAAAAAAAATTTTTTTTATAGTGTACATTTATTTAGGCAGATTACTCTTTATTGAGGTGAAATTCACATTACATAAAATTAGCCATTTTAAAGTATACAATTCAGTGACATTGAGCAGATTACTTTTTGTAGAACAAACAATTCTACTTTTCTCCAGTTTCATTTCCCCATATGAGGCAGCTGTGATTTGAGGAAATACTATAGTCTGTAACAGTCCACATTCAAGTATTTTGATCTGTTTATTTTATTAATAAGAATGAGATTATTCACCAAGTTATTTAAAGGTTTAAAAACTTTAAAAACAAAACAAAACAACTTCATATGCATTAAATCTACTGTTATATACTTTTTGTGTGTGTGTGTGGGTTTGTTTAAAACGCTCTGCAATAATTTCTGTGCCAAATTCCAACTGCTAAGAGGCATTTGGAAGTCAAGGAATTTTATCTGGCTTATCTTGAAGCGTAGATGTTTTATGATAACTAGTATTTAGTAGGAGCCCTGGTGGTGCAGTGGTTAAGAGATCGGATTCTAACCGAAAAGTCTGCAGTTCGAGTCTACCAGCTGCTCCTTGGAAACCCTGCCCTGTCCTGTACAGTTGCTATGAGTCGGAATCTAGTTCTGTTATCTACCTAACCAAAACCAAACCCATTGTCTTCGAGTTGATTCCGACTCATAGCAACCATGTAGGACAGAGTAGAACTGCCCCATAAGGTTTCTAAGGAGCACCTGGTGGATTCAAACTGCTGACCTTTTGGTTAGCAGCCATAGCTCTTAACCACTATGCCACCAGGGTTTCAGTTCTGTTACCTAGTTCTCCGTAAATAAGTAAATAGGATGTATTATTAGTATCAGGACATCTTGAAGTACATGGGTGGAAATATCAGTGAAATAGAGCACGTGTGTCAGAGTCAGATACACATAGAGGAGAATTCTGGTCCTGTCACTTAATAGATATCTGCAAGTTGTTGATTTTACTTCAGTTTCCTCATCTGTAAAATAGTTATTTGTGTGTATGTGTGTGTATACACATGTGTACAAAAGGTAAAACATGTAATACAATGCTTGGCACATAGTTAATGCTATTTAGTTCATACTGGTGCTTCATTGATTGTAAAAGCTTTGGTTTTCTGTTTACCTCTTCCTTAAGTTTTTTTCTTCCCACGTTACTTGCATTGTTGTCCTTAGGTGTGGAAAACAGGATGGCAGTGATAATTATTGAATTAGGTTCCACTCTTATACCGGATTACTAATTTATATTGCAATTCAAACTTGGAACAACTAGGTTTTAGTTCCACTGTTTATATATATCAACTGTTATACAGTGAAACTGTGAGAGCGGGAACGTGACAGACTGCCTTGTTTTTCTGGGTCTCACAGATTTTCTGCCTTTGACAGGATGCAGTCTTACGACTTTTCTATTGCTCGCTCTAGTGGAAAATATTTGCGTTTTCCTTCTTTGACAGGTGTCCACCTTATATAGGTTCCAACTCTTGCAGGTTTTACTGTATATATAAAATATCAGTGCTTATCATTTTTTGGAAGGGGTTTACTGACTCCCTTAAAGATACGATGAAAGCCATAGGTTCTCGTCTCAGAAAAAAACAGAAGTGGACATATACAGTCCAAATTTTGTATATAATTACAGGGTGTTCATGTACCCCTCAAAACCCACTAGGTAGTCAGGCAAACTAAGACAGTTCATTTTACTTCTCTGAGATTGAGGTTCTTGGTCTCTAAATCAAAGAAGCTGGGCCACATGACTTATGAGGGCCCTTCGAGCTTTTGTATCCTCTAACTCGTGGTCTATATTTAGAAGAAAGGATAGTCATTACCTATTCATTGATCAGAGCTGGCCAGAGGTATGTTCTAAGGGATGTGCTCAGCATGAGTGTAACAGATCATGTGGGTTTTGAGAGGTGGAGAGGAGGAAGGCAGAGAAGAGAAGGCTGTTAAAGTTGTTTTTATCCTGCTAGGTGGATGAAAACTTGAATCACAAGGATATTCTTGTCTGAAATGCAAAGGAAGGAGGAATTGGTTCAATTCAGTGAATTTCAGTAGAGCAAACACGGTAGAGTTAGCCATAGTGAGATACTGTTCTTGTCGCCGACTCACCGTTTGGGAAATCTCTCTGAAGTATGATGTTCATTTGGATTCTCCATCCTGGATATCTCCATGGTGGATATAGGTTTTGCTCCTTATATGGATACATATGCATAAATCGATATGTGGTAGAAAGAAATGCTAACAGACTCATGAGACTCATTCATTCTTCAAGAAAACAGCAAGAGTGCCCTCATCCTAGGATGAGAATTGGACTCTACCTTATAAGGATTCCTCTAAATATCTTGGAGACTCCCATTGGGTTGGGTGGACAAGACAGGAAGCTTTCTAAATCATTGTCCTGAATCTGAATTGATTATTTTAGAGATCATAATAGATTAGGACTAGGAAGAAAGAAAGGAGAAAAAGGAGCAAGAGGCTTTTTGGGAGAAGGGGCAAGGAACAGCTAAATTGTTTGGGTTTCATATCCCTGTTCACTCTTGCTTTGAAAAATTCCTGTAGGATGCCAGATTGGGAATAATTGACTTTGCCAAGAGTCAAACCAAGCTTGTTTTCTTCAAGAAGCAAGTCCCTGAGAGATGGCAGATGGGAATTGATTAGATCTGGTATTTAGATAGTCCAAGGTTGATATAAAGGCATCATTGATGAAAGTATCAGCTTTCATTGAAAAGGCAGAGAGAAAGTGGAGGCCCAAAGTAATGAGTTTAAACATGGCTGCAGGCCCTTCTTCAGTCCCAGATGCAGTCTTGCTAATGAAAGATTGACAGTTCGAGCCCTTGTAGCCGCTCCATGGGAGAAAGACCTGACGATCCATAAACATTACAGCCAAGAAAACCCTATGGGGAAGTTTTGTTTTGTCACATGGGGTTGCCATGAGTTGGAATTCACTCAGCAGCACAACAACAACCAATTTACCCCTTACTTGCAATGTGTGAGGAAGTTGAAACATAATTTTGATGTTGAGGTCTAATGTTATGATTTCTCACCGTTTTAGATATGTATTTTCTGTCATATTGAAACTAACGTTCCAGGAGGCCACATTAGCAATTATTTAGTTCATATGAGCAATTCCCAGGTTACTTGAAACTCCAGGTGGTTTTCTTAGACTCAGAATTCTAGAACTCCTAAAGGCAGAAGGTCATGAATGTACTCCAGCCTCTTCGTCATAAAGACTCCTTACCCGAAAATTAAAATCTTGGTCTGCCTGTCTGCTTAAGGACATTTAAACCTTCTTTTCTGGACTAGAATTTAGTATAATCTTTATAATGTCTTTTTAGGAGAGAAAAAAGAAATCACGTTTATGAAAGTCTTGGTCAGCTTAATATGAACACTGAATTCTTGAGTATTGGGCTGGCCTAATTTATTTCTCTGTTGGTATGATTTTAATCGCAGGGTTCTTTCTCAAAATTGCTCTTTGGTTGTAAGTTTGAATTGGAAGGAAATCTCCACAGAAATCCTGAATGGTGAGGATTTCTTAGGGACTGTTTCCTTATGCAAAAGTGTAAAATGCTGATGCTGAATTTGGCTAGTGAAAATTAATTGTGACTCAAGGCAGGGGTTTTTTACTTAATGATCGTGTTAATCATAGTAAGGACCTTGAGTTCAACATAAAGAAAGCCTTTGGTCAGTAGTCAGTCCTGTTGCAGGAATTGTAAAGGTAGTGGAATGAGGGCCATTTTCCAGTTTGCAACTCCAGCCACATTTCACTTGATCACAGCATGGCTCTGTCCTCTGCTGTGCAGATGCAGGGTTGCCTGACACTTGATGGCCTCCATTAAGGAGGGTGGATGAGGCCCTGGAGTCTGCAAGGACGAGCAAGGCATTCACGTAATGAGGCAGAGCTTCCTTTGGGGACCTGGAACTCACCTGATACAGACACTTTGCTCATTGTCACTTGGGGGATTCTATTGTGTGAGCTATCAAATGCTATCATAAAACCACAGTTGGAAAACAGGCTTGCAGGAGTTCCGCTCTAGTTTCGTTCCATCTTTCCTTAAGCACTTTTTTCTGTGGCACACGAAATGTTTGTTTTGTGAAAATCTTAAGGCTGGAAGAACTTTCTGAAAGGAAAACTGAAAGTCTTGATAGTATTTGAATAACACAGACCTGTTTCCTTTGGGAAGATCCTCCCAGACCTCAAATAATAGAATTCACTTTGCCAGTGTTTAAAAAAAAAAAAAAAGAAGGCTAACACCCTTAAGGTTTTGTTTTTCAGAATCACAAGTATGTGGATTGAAACTAGCAATTTTATTCCTCCTTCTTTTCTGAAGTTATCGAGACAGTGAGCAAAGTGGTTTGTTTGGTTATTGCAGAGAAGTTCAGTTATAAGGTTGTGAGGGCCTCTGCGTCTGCCCTGGAACCCTGATTAGCTGCCCTTGCTGGGCTGCGGAAGCAGAGTTGCCTCTGACACACAGCACATGCCTGCACTGCCTCGAGAGCTGGCTGGTGAAAGAGGACATTCTGGAAATGGCTGCCGGTTTTGGACACATACTCTGTGAGCTAGAACTGATCAAGAACCTGGAGACTGGCTAACATGGTTTGGCAAAAGTAAGGGGAATAAGTGCTGAGGTGGAAAAATTGTATCCAGGTGCTGATATGTTTCACTGAGTGAGTTCTTGAATTTGAGCCTGTGGGTTTAGGGTTTGAGGCTCCTGACCAATGCTGACAGTCTTGTATTTGGGTTGGCCCCTTAGGGGAGATGTCCGTGTTCGCTGGCATGTTTACAGGGGTTCCACAACCTCAGCCTGGCAAATGACAGATTCACCTTTCCTCACATGAAGTCAATGAAAATGAAGTTCTTCCCAACAAATTAGAAAGACTTTGAGGAAAATCAAATTAAATCCACATCCACTTGAACTTATGTTTCTTTTGAACACAGCTGGAAATTTTGTCATGGTTTGGGGCCACCTGAACATTTATTTTCAATTAAATTTCTCATTTTTCACAGTAATGAACCTGCTTTAACTATCTTTTCTCATCCTTGAAGTTTTACTTCAGAGGCTGTCATTCCACAGATGTTTATGGAGCATCGAGTCATCCCAGATACTTGGCTGAGTGTGGTGGAGAACAAGAATATGTTGAGACATAGTAGCTTGCCTCACGTAGCTTTCAATTAAGAAGGGACCATCTGATAAGTTGGTACACTGGAGAGGAATGTAAGTAGACCTGAAAAGATAGAGGAATTATAAGGCCCAGATTTTGAATAGGTAGTTGATGTAGAGGCTGGAGGAAATGGAGTGGAGAGGGAAACCAAGCCAGGTACTGAAGACTTGGAGGTGGCAGTGTGCTGTGGAAGATAGGAGCTAACCCAGATGTGTGGAGACAATGGTATATATAAGTGAGTGGTGTGGGCCCCTAAAAGGGGGAGGGTTATGGTAAAACAGTGGCCAGAGGTGCATCAGGTACCAGGGTGACCCCTTCACCTTTCCCAATGAGATTGGCATCGGAGATAGCTACAGTTTGCTCTGTAAAGGCCTTTGGGGAAAATAGCATCTTGTGTGGACAGAGAAGAGAAGTGCGTCCTTTAATTAACTGCCCACTCTTTGCTGCCCCCTTGGTGAATGCTTTACGCTGTGAAGTAGGCAGCGCTAATCGTTATAATAGCACCGTTTACTGGCTGCTTACTTTCTTTCAGGAATGGATAAATGTTCTATATTTTTTTTATATACATTATCAGCTTTACTTTGTGGAAAGGGTACAGGGGCTCAGAATTCCTAGACTTCCAGAACTGGTAAGATGCAAAGTCAGGATTTAGACCCCAAAACCTCCCTTGTTCCTGCTGGGCCAATTAATTCAAGACAATAAAAGGGTTTAGAATTTGCTGGAGTCTGTTGCATAGTAGAATAGACCCAAAGGGAAGGGAAAGGCAGTGAAGGAATTTGGATTTGTCTGTCCCCCAGAATCCTTTGACTGCTTTTATAAATATAATTTCTTGAGGCTAGAAGAAGGCTGAATGAACGTCCAGAGGTGTTGACCCTTTAGAGATATAAGCCAAACCAAATGGTTTTTGTTGATATAGTCACTAAGCTATTTCTCCTCAAAGTCTCTTGAAAAATCCTCCCACAATTGCAGGGAACATTACCCAACCAAGTTTTTCTGCAAATAAAGAATTGCTCATGGAGGCTTGGTTGCTTACGTTTCTGTAGCTCTGGGTGTTTGTGAATTAAATAGTCTCTTCCCTGCAGGCCCCTTCTATTCTAGCCTTATGTTTGTGGCTGAGAAAATTTGATTTTTTTTCCTATGACATGTAATGTTGACAGGTTGATTTCTAGAGGAAAGGTTCTTTCTCCTGTGGTCTGCGTACCCCTTGACCAGGGAAATAGCAAATACTGTAGCTGTATTGTTTGCTGAAGACTGCCTTTGAAGGTTGCTCTGTGTTTGTTTAGTGAAAATATCTCTGACATTTTGTTAGAATTTCTCCATAGTTCTACCAACTGTGGAACAAGAACTTGGGCACACAGGACAGGTCTGCTTTCAGGAACCCTGGCTGGTGACAGTTTTCAAAGTCCTGAGACTGTTTTAGCTGGTAGCAACAGGAATGTGGAGGGTGATGAACTGAATCTTTGATTGCCCCAGTATCAGTGGCATGATAGAAATAGATTAAAACCTTTAGAGTCTCCTTTAAAATGGAAACTGTTGACAGCCTGAGGAATTATGCTTCTAAAAGGCTTATTACACATTTGTAACGCCTTCATGGAACCCTTCTAACTTTCACTTTTTATGTATTCATTTCATAGCCTTCATTTTGAAAATTAGTTATTAACAAATATATTTGTCCAGGACGTTGAATATGGGTGAAAGAAGGGTACGCAGTTATCTGTAATCCCATTGTTGTTAATAATCAAATAAGTATGAAGCAATTGATACTTAAAAATTTCCCCCCTTAGTTCCAGATTATTGAAATTGATAAAATGCATTGTGGGCACTGTGATAGTAGAGCCTCTTTTAGAAAGATAGAATGGCTTTTATCCAGAACTTTTACCTTAGAGGCTTTCTTATCCTTTTTTGTCTTCTCAGATATGAATATTAAAATGTCACACAATTTCAGAGGTGGCTAAATGGCATCCATTCTAGGTCTAGAAACCTCAAGCCCATCTCTTTCCTGAGCACCTCTCCAATTAAGGGCAATTTCACTGGAATTGTGGGTCTAAGAGATGATTGGGGAGTACAAGGGGAATAATTTGAGGGACATTGGCAAGGGCATCCTTAAGCATAGAAATCACAGTAGCACCTAGAGGCCAGAAAAGTTAAATTAGGCAATCAGAGCAGCTTCAGGCTTAATAAAGCTGATAGGCCAGCCTGGGAGACATTAGAGGATGACTCAGTTCCCCTCCCCACCACAACATCAGCTATGTCCTGTCTTCAGTCCTGGGTACAGTGAGCCTTTGACCTTCAGTAACCCTGGTAGGCTTTTCACTGAACGTGGCTACCGGTCCAGAGCTGTACGCTCAGAGAAGCTATCGGAGGACAGACCTTTTCCAGGGCAAGCATGCTGTGTTGGGCTTACAAGTGTCATATCCTGATTTATAGGACCCTGTACATCTCTCTGGAGAGGAGACACATAACACATATAACATCTGTGATGCTTGCTTTTACGTCAGCATCTCATGAATAGGCAATCAGTCGAGCTGTAAAACCAACAACATTTTCAATTTATATGTGATATAGTAAAATCCTTAAATCTGCCTCATGCTTTGTAGGTTACTGGGTAGCTATTTATTGAGGTAAGACAACTAGAAACAATTTCAGGAGAGATACTGATAGCTGTTATCAGAAATTTCAACTTCCACCTTCTGGTAATTATATAGAAGCTTATCTAACACAGACATATGTGTATATATATATATATATAAAATATAGAGAAATAGCTGTCATAAAACCACTATTTTTGAAGGCTGAAAATCAGTTGCTGACTGCATATACTGGGTATGTGAATTATTTGGATGGAACTTGTAAGACAAATGTGTTCCCAAGAACAAACAGAATCATAGGGGAAATAGTGTAGTGGGAAGCGGCAGATGACAATTGTTGAACAAGTTATCTCTTGAGAAACCTGGAGGCCAGCTTTAAGTCTAGGGGCGACTCTAGGTAAGCCACTTCCTGTTTTGGGGCCTCAGCTTCTCCATCTGTAAGATTGGGACAGAAGTGTGGTGGGAGTGGATCTCCAAGACACCATCAAACTCTTATTTGCTAATATTAATAAATCAAGTATGGCCTTGTGAAAGGGTCTCTTCTGCCCAGAGAGGCCAACTTTGTTGCCCTAGTGAAAAATGCCATTTGTGAGGTCCCTGCTTAGGAACTTTCCTCTTCTGAACCATGCCGTGGCTAAGGGGTGGACTCCCATCCTTAGATGGGAGCCCAGCACTAAAGCTAGAGGATGCTCGGCCTCACATGTTCTTGTAAGAAGGAAAAAGACCAACCAACCTTTTTGCAACTGCAGAAACTTAACAGTTTGTGGTAGCAGTGCAAACACGTCCTTTTTTTTTTTTTCTCACTATGTTCCCGTAGACAGATTTAATGCTTTGAAAGGGTAGAAGGCAGTCCCGGAAATTAGTTCCTGTTTTACTTTTGGCTGTGCCGAGTGGGAAAAAAATCCTACCTTGCCTTTTTAGCATACCTTCCTCTTCCAGCCTTCTTTCTTATTTGTATTTCTCTTCTCACCTCTCTCTTTGAAACTTATACATGATATTCACAAGGTCAGAAAGTTTTAGCAAGGAAGAGGGTGGGACGGGACAGTGTGATAGGTGCCGACATGGTCGTCGTTTCTCCCTTGACACCAAGCTTCCTGTGAACCAATAATTTTTTTTTTTCTTTTTCCAGCGTCCCTGGGTCTATCTGACATTTCAGTTTTTGCCTTGGGGAAATGTGAAAAGAATTCTCAACCCTGACTGTCACTTAAGTGAGCCCTTTGCAGGTGGCATGTCGTGCCTGCCCCACTCCCACTTCCCTGAGATTGCTGTCCTATAGGCACCCATCGACAGGTCTTTCCTGACCACCCTCCCCAATCATTCTCTGTCTCCTGACTCTGCTTTATTTTTCTTCATTACTTCTACCACCCACCAACTTAAAGATACACTGTTATTTTTCAGTTTTTCATTTCCTCTGCCATTTTTCAATTTTCTACTTCCTCTGCTAGAATAGAATCCCCATGAGAGCAGGAACTTTGGTTGCTTTTGTTCATTGCTGAATCTCCAGTGTCTAAAACAGTGCCTGGCACATAATAGGTACTCAGTAAATATTTGTGTGGCTAATTGGAGCCTTCAGAATGTGGAAATTATCCAACAGTATCATTAATATCCCACGCAAGTAAAATTTTGCTGAAGATAATTCAAAAGTGGTTGCAGCAGTACATCAACAGGGAAATGCCAGAAATTCAAGCCTATTCAGAAGAGGATGTGGAACAAGGGATATCATTGCTGATGTCAGATGAATCTTGGCTGAAAGTGGAGAATACCAGAAAGATGTTTACCTGTGTTTTATTGACTCTGCAAAGACATTTGACCGTGTGGATCATAACAAATTATGGATAACATTGCAAAGAAGGGGAATTCCAGAACACTTAATTGTGCTCATGCAGGACCTGTACTGTGAAGAGGCAGTCGTTTGAACAGAACAAGGGGATGCTGTGTGATATAAAGTCAGGAACGGTGTGCATCAGGGTTGTATCCTTTCACCATACTTATTCAGTCTGTATGATGAGCACATAATCCGAGAAGCTGTACTATATGGAGAAGAATGTGACATCAAGATTGGAGGAAGAGTCATTAACAACCTGCGTTATGCAGATGACATGACTGCTTGCTGAAAGGAAAGAGGACTTGAAGCACTTACTGATGAAGATCAGGGACTTCAGCCTTCAGTATGGATTACACCTCAACATAAAGAAAACAGAAATCCTCACAACTGGACCAATAAGCAACATCATGGTAAATGGAGAAAAGATTGAAGTTATAAAGGATTTTATTTTACTTGGATCTACAATCAATGCCCGTGGAAGCAGCAGTCAAGAAATCAAACAACGTATTGCATCAGGCAAATCTGTTGCAAAAGACCTCTTTGAAGTGTTAAAAAGCAAAGATGTCACTTTGAAGATTAAGGTGCGCCTCACCCAAGCCATGGTATTTTCAGTCCCCCCATATGCATGGGAAAGCTGTACAATGAATAAGGAAGACCAAAGAAGAATTGATGCCCTTGAATTATGGTGTTGGCAAAGAATATTGAATGTACCAGGGACTGCCAGAAGAATGAACAAATCTGTCTTGGAAGAATGTTCCTTAGAAGTGAGGATGATGAGACTTTGTCTCAGGGACTTTGGACATGTTATCAGGAGGGCCTAGTCCCTGGAGAAGGCCTTCATGCTTGGTGCGGTGTAATAGATTGCTTTTGTGTGGCCTTTTTCACTGTGGTCTTGTAACTTTCACCTAGGTGATTGGGCGGAACTGTGTGATAGGGTAATTGTTGTCTACCAAGGAGATTGGTCAGTTTTGCCATCCCACTAGTCTTAAAATAAGCCATCTCAGAGGTGGGAAAGAGAAGAGCCCACCACCACCAAGGAAGGAGAGATTGGCAGGAGAGACTGGCAGAGGGCCAGGGAGAAGCCTATGCCTGACCCATGAAACTTGGGACTTGCCTACCTCCACAACCGTGTGAGCCATTTCCTTTGTATGGTTTGTGAGTTCTGTGAGAAGTTGCAGTGAGTTAGGGAACCCAAATACGGGAGGGAGAGTACTAGGGGGAGAGAGAGTAGTTGATGTTAGAGATGATGGAGTGGTACAGCAGCTTGGAAGGGTTGGACATTTGGGACATCTTTAACCTCCACCTCATAGGAACCAGCTTTGTGCTGAACCTTATAAAAGAAATTATTTGTTTACTTGGTAAAATAGTAGGTCAGTGAAAAAGAGGAAGACCCTCAATGTGATGGATTGACACAGTGGCTGCAACAATGGGCTCAGACATAGCAACAATTGTGAGATGGTGCAGGACCAGGCAGTGTTTCATTCTGTTATACAGAGGGTCGCTATGAGCCGGAACCAACTTCACTGCACCTAACAACAACAGCAGTGGGAACCCTGCAGTTAAGGCTGCAGTTGTTTATGTAATGAGTAGGGGGTGGTGAATATTTATTCAGTATTCACCTTACAAATGTAATAATCAGGTTTTACATTGCGCATTTCTTAGGCCTTCAAATACATGATTTGATTTGTGGGGTATGCTAATTATTATAATAGAAGACAGGTTTTTATTTTGTGTCAGGCTTATATATAATTTACATACACTGAAATTCACCCTTTTTTAAGTGTACAATTTGATGAGTTTTGACAGATGTTTTTAATAATATTGTGTAAAGGTGAAAATTTACACAGCAAATTAGATTCCCATTTAACAATTTTTACACATATTATTCAGTGATATTGGTTACATTTTTCACTGTGTGTCATCGTTCTCAATCATTTCGTTCTGGCTGTACCGTTTCCGATACTCTAGTTTCCCTGCCCCCTTACTTCTCATCTTGGCTTTGGAGTAATTTTTGACCATTTGGTCTTATATAGGGCGCCTGATTGCTCAAAAGGTCAGCAGTTTGAATCCACCAGCTGCTCCTTGGAAGCCCTATGGGGCGGTTCTACTTTGTTCTGTAAGGCCTCTCTGAGTCAGAATCAACTTGACGGCAACGAGTTTAGTTTTGATTTGGTCTCTTCTCATATAATTTTTTTAAAGGAGCTCATTAGTAACAGGTGATATTTTTTATGAGCCTATCTGTTATTTAGGTAAAAGGTGACTTCAAAGGATAATTTTGTTTTAAGTTTTAAAGACTATCTCAGGCAGTAGTCTTAGGGAGTCCTCTAGTCTCAACCAGTCCTATAAGTCTGGACTTTTTAAGAATTTGAGATCTGTTCCATATTTTTTTTCCTGTTGTTCTGGCCCAGATCAGAACAGTCAGTAGTGGTAGCTGGGCACCATCTAGTTCTTCTGGTCTCAGGGTAAATGGGGTTGTGGTTTGCGTAGTCTATTAGTCCTATAGACTACTTTTTTCTCTGAGTCTTTGGTTTCCTTCTTTCTCCTTTGTTCCAGATGAGACCAATAGATATATGTTTGATGGCTGCTTGCAAGCTTTTAAGACCCCAGACACTACTCACTACATTGAGGTGTAAGACATATACTTTATGAACTATATTATGCCAATTAACTGAGTTGTCCCATGAGACTATGGTCCTAAGCCTTCAAATCCAGAAAACCAATCTTGTGAGGTGTTTAGTTATGTCTAAGAAGTATCTGCAACTGTGTCCTCCATGTGGTCGATTAGATATATATGGATATACATGCATGCACACAAATATACCTATAGACACATCTATCTCTGCATGCATTAGTACCCATATATTCATAATCATACACATATATGCCTATATATGTATTTGTGTAACCACACACATATTTTTGGTTGTAATTGGTGTGAGTTTTGACAAATGTATACAACTTGTGTAACTACCTCCACAATCACAATATAGAATATTCCATCACTCCATGTTCTTTTGCAGTAAGCCCTCTCCCCTCAACCCTAACTATTGGCAGCCACTGATCTGATTTTGTCCCTACTGTTTTACCTCTTCCAGAATGTCGTAGAAATGGAATCGTATGACATGTAGTCTTTTGTGTCTGGTTTATTTCACTTAGCAGAAGGCTTTTGAAGTTTATCAATGTTGTTGTATGTATCAGTAGTTTGTTCCTTTTTATTGCCTGATAGTGTTTCAGTTTTTATTCATTCACTAGTTAATGGATATGTGAATTGTTGCCAGTTTTTGGTTTTATGTATTAAGCTTCTACAGACATACACATCCAGGTCTTTGTGTGAACAAATGGATAAATACCTAGGAACGGGATGGCTAGGTAATATTAAAAATATATATATATATATATTAAAAGTCTATGTTAAACTTTACAAGAAACTGCCAAACTGGTTTCCAGAGTGGCTGTTCCATTTTCCATTTCTATGCACAGCGTATGAACGTTCCAGTTGCTCCACATCTTCAATAATTTTGGTAATTCTGGTGGTGTGTAGTGGTATTTCATGGTGGTTTTAAATTGCATTTCCCAGCAACTAGTGATGTTGTACGTATTTTCCTTTGCTTTTTTGAGAAGGTCATGCTTTTACAGTCTGTTGTATTATGTAGATATTAACGATTTCATAATATTAGTGGCATTTTGAGTGACAGTTACCAGAGGAAAAAAAGGGCAAAGATTTGAGTAGTCACTTCTGCTTGGTCCATACTAGTCAAAAGGAGGTTGGTGTGTGGGAACTATCTGTTAAATTTTTTCAAGGGGTAATTCACTGAATGACTGATGACCAGTCCCAGAGAGAGCACATCTAGGACTTCAGCATGAGAATTGGCAGAAAGCAGATTTCATGGTCTTTGGTCTTGGGAAGACCTGCTTGGCCCTTAGCTAAACCATGGCCCTTATGGGAAGCTGACCTAGATTCAATCACATTTTTCTGGATGTCCCAGTAGTCACCTGGGAAGCGTTTGTTCTTATAAAGTTGCTCAACGGTCCTTTGTGGCCATCACGTGTGTGTGTGGTGGAAGCCTGCTGAACAGAGAGCTCCCTCTCTGGGGACAATTTGCTTGAATCAGTTAATCAAGCTTGAAAAATGGGTTACCACAGGTCCAGGAATGCTACCGCCCTTGAAGTCTAAGACCCTATTTCACAGGTTCCAGCTATCATCTCTTAATTAATTAAGCTAACATTCCCTGTGTTCTCACTACAAGGCACGTACTGTTTTGCATACAAGGTGAGTACTACGGTGAAGGAAACAGGAATGGTGTCTGCCTGCCTCAGAATGTGGGGGAAACCAGGCAAGAGAAGACAGGTGGTGTGGGAGCATCTAGGAGGGGCTCCTGACTCAGGCATCAGCACAGGGGAGGTGGTCAGGAAAGAACTGAGGAAGTGACAGCTAAGTGGAGACCTGAGGGTGAGGAGGAGTTAGCCAGGCCAACCAGGTTTTTGGAAAAGTGTTTCAGGAAGAGGGAACACACCAGTAAAATCTTAGTGGTAGGAGAGAGTATGGCCGTTTAGAGCTAGTAAGTAGTTCCCCGCTGTGGGGAGTGGTGAGACAGAGAGGAGGCTGGAGTCCCAGAGGGAGCTCATCTGGGAGGCCAGGTAAACCACTGTGAGGATTGGACTTTATCGTGAGGGTGGTGGGGAGCAAGGAAAAGATTTTAAGTGGGGGAGTGGTATTTTCAGGTGTTTGATGTTATAGAATAACTTTGGTTGCTGTGTGGTAAAGGGATCTGAGGGGCGCAAGACTGGAGGCAGAGAGACCAGTGAAGTGGCTCTTGTGGTTATCCAGGAGTGAAATCAGAGTGGCTTATTGATTGGCAATGATAGTGAAGTAGGACCTTTTCAATCCAGTAACTGGAAATGTGTATAAGGGCAGAAGTGAGTGTGCTACGAGCTTAGCTTTGAAAGCATTGAGAAATCCAGTACATGGTACTGCCTTTTTGTTTTGTTTTGGCTTGTTTGTTCACTTCCTTGGAAAACTTATGTGGAAATGTCCTTTTGGCTTTAGTTACCTGAGGGACTCTGGCATTGCCAAACTCTCCTCTTTGAACAGAATTGCTCCCAGCATTGATTATTGTGTCCCCAGAAAAGGGAAGGAATTGTGCAGGAGGCCAGGGACATGCCCAGGGACATGCCCCGGTAGGTGGAGGGAGTGGGATGGGAAGACTGCCCTTAGCAAAGGCAGAGCAGAACCTTCTACTGCTGCTCTGGGCTACTCCTTGCTACCTTTTTTTGTGTCTCTCTGGGAAGGCCCCTGGGGCCAGCATCTATGTTTGGAAAACTGGAAACTCTACTTTTAGAAAAATGCTGTCTGAGAAAACTCCTCCTGGCCTTTCTCTTCTCTTCTTCTCGTGAAGGTTCTGGAAAGGTGTGTCTTCCCTTCCTCTGAGTATTCTTCTCCCTCATGGTTTAGGGGGTCAATTCTGTGTTCTAGTTTTGCCCTGGGCACCCCAACACCATTCAGATTTTGTCCTTCCTACTTTGCCTCTCCTACCTTTCCAGAAACCCATGATGGATTTGTTGGTAATAATGGAACAGAGAGAAATGTTCAGACAGGATGTAACCAACAACAAAAACAACCAAGTCTCTATAGGAGGAAACCCATAAAAAGGAGAAAGATGAGTGGGGAGAAAGGAACTCATATTTCTTTGGGACTTATGATGTGCCTTTTACTGTGCTATGAACTTAACTTATATTTTCTCATTTAGTCCTTAAAACAACTCTGCAAGGTGGATATTGTGATCCCCATTTTATAGATAGGAAATTAGGCACAGAGAGCATAAAGTCTTGGCCAAGAGCACATAGTTGGGAAACTAGGGCTATTTCATGTCTGTGCTCTTTATACCAGGTCACTTTTTAAAACAGCAAACGTGTTCCAACCACCTCAGTGTTACCTTGGGGATGTGAAAAGATTCATGTGGCTTCTAAATCAACCAAGTGATTCCTAGAGAGCAGCTTCTGCATGAGCAAATCTAGTAATTATTTATTTCCTTGCTTCTGGAATGCAAGCTTTATTCTAAGCCACTTAGAAACATGCATCTCACTGTGACATTCTGGCTCCCAGTCAACGTCTTCAAACTATCAAGTAGGATCTGATATGTGTTAGTGTAACACTTCTTATTTTTGGAGTGAGAAACTTTGGGGGTCTGTTTCCTCCTAGAGGTTTGCTCTGCAGGTTGTGAAGAAATAGGTTCTAAAGCTTGCGTATTTTAATGGAACTCCTGATTTGTTGGTTTTTTAATGAATGAAGACAAGAGTTTCATGATGGTAGGGTAATTGCTTCTCCCATACACTGAAAATTCTTTCCATTTCCTACTCTTCTGTAGAAGTTTTTAATCCAAATCCTTATGGTATGGTGGGGGGGGGGGTGGCGGGATTGGGTGGGCGGGAAGGGGTGATGCCCTCTTAGAAACTGACCTTTGCATTGACATTTAATTTAGACTCCGAGTTTGAGTCCAGTCCTTGGCTTCATACTTACAAGGAGTTACTACATCCTTAGATCCTTCTGCTGTTTGTTCCTCATGTTTGTTCCTTACCCCCACCCTACCCACAATGTTTAACTGAGACATTTTATAAGTAAAGCCGGTTTCTGGGAGCTGATAAGCATTCAGGACTACCAAATACCAATGTAGCATGGTTGTATTCTGTGTATCCCTCTCTTCTTCCACTTTTAGTTTTCTACCACATTCTTGGCTTTAACATTAGCATTACTACTTAAATAAATAGAGCTGTTGGGTGGGTAGCTGGCACGTGTAGAGTGTTGTATCCTCTGTTCATGGGAACCTTCCCCAGTATGGTGAAACAGTCCTCAAAGGAGGCACCTGGGACACCTGAAAAAGAGTAGTCAGGTCAGTTACAGTTAGAGCCAGGCCAGAAGTGTGCATATGTCCTCATGGTAGGAGGTTGTCAGCTTCACAGACAATGTGATGAGCCTGCCATAGCAGACTTGTTTCTCCATGGGATATTGTTTTCTTGCTACAGAGACACAGCACTGGGGTTGTCCTCACCGCCTGGGAGTCAGGTATTAGTGACATTTTCTTGGTGTTTACTCACGGTCATCTAAGACGTGCTGTGGCTTTCTGGATTGGAAAACTGCTTTATTGATGGCGTCATTTATCGTTGGGAAGACCCTACTTGTGGCCAGATGAAAATTTAGTCTGCAGTGAATTGGAGAGTATGAGTCACTTTAGCCTCTAGGCAAAAAATTTTAAATGCTGCTGATGTTTTATGTATATTTATGGCCCCCCCTTTTTTTTAAGATTGTTTACTCAAGTCTGTTTTCATAAGTGCATTTTTCATTCCCAAATGATCACACCATTGGAGCTAAAATGATTAGGACTGTAACGACTAGCTCCCGGGCTACCACCAGCAAGCCTCTGGAAGCCCTGTTTCCTGGAGAATCCTGTGGCTGGGACTCAAGGGCCCATGAATTTGGGGAGCAGTTGTGATGCAGCCCTGGGTATTGGAGGTCTTAGGTGAGAGGGCTAGAGCAGTAGCCCTCATTGGTGTATGGCTTTGCAGTAATAACTGACAGTGCTCTCCCTTCCTCCTTTATCTTTCAGTTAATGACCAGCCACAGTGTCCCTGCTGCGAGCTCCTGCCACTGCCTTCACGGGCTCTGGAGCCACACGCAGGTTGCTGTGGGCACCGGCTGAGGTAACATGGCTTACTGGCCTCAGTTGAGGTTGCTGCTGTGGAAGAACCTCACTTTCAGAAGAAGACAAACAGTAAGCTTGGTTTTTCTGGGGAGGAGGGTTCTCCCATGCTTTTCTCAATGGTTTTGGGTTGGGTGTTGGAGGAAGGAGGGAAGGGGGAGTCCTTTTGGTTTTCACAAAGTGATTGGATGAACCTGGCCCTGGGTGGACACAGGACGGTGGCTAATACTGGGTCTGATGTGGCCCTAGGGCTTATTATAGAAGGTAGCCAAGCAGAAATGCTAGCTTTGGTTTGTGTAAGCATCCAGGCATGAGTTCTGACCCCTGGAAGCTGGCTCAGAGCTGCCCCTACCCACTCTTTCTTTTTGCCCACCTGGCTTTCCAAAAGCACCTAATGGGCTCCTGTATTTCTGGGAGGCGGGAGTAAAATGAGTTAATGACCCAGCTCTTAGAGATCAGTGCCTGGATCTCCTAATGTCAGTCCCTCCTTTCAGCTTTGACCACAGGCACAAAGGAATATGATAGCCGAGACTTGTTTTATTATTTGGTGTTTTTTTTTATTTTAAGGCGTTTACTTTCTACATGGGCTTAATAATGCTTTGAGTAATCCTGATAAAAATCCTCCTTAATGCGCAGGTCAATAATGTTTTTTCACAGAGGAAGGTGGAATGGTGAAGGCATGGTGAACTCTCTGAAGCTCAGATATCAGCTCTTTTCTTCTGTGTCCCTGAACCCCCTTCTTTAGAGTTCCCATCTACTCTGCTTGGTTCAGCTATACCTCTTTGTAGTTGGCATCTAAATCTGTTTCCTACCCTGTCTTTTTCCTGACTTCTAAGCCTGCAACCCCCTCACTTGGGGTTCTTAATGAAGCTCAACATGTCTGAAATCAAAATGATCATCTTTCTTAGACTCAAAGAGCTGTACGGAACCTTGGAGATAATTTAGTTCAGTGTTCCTTAAGCTATAACAATGCTTGGATCCTCTATAAAGGAACAAAAAATGTCAAGATACCCTTGTGTTCACTAAATTATTATAATGTTACTTAAATGTGTACGTGTGAGAAACTAAATGTGAACCCCTTATTCCTGCAGGCTGTTATGCACGTATATGACCCATACATATTTACAGATTAAATGCAAACAAAATTGCAAAACCAGTACAGTTCAAACTGAGACCTTTAACGTGGTGAGACAGCTGATGCTGAACACCGATCATAAACTGCGACATGAATATGGTAGTATGTGATAGTGCTTCCTGACCCTTTTGAGTTTGGCCAGCCTGTAATAGGATGTGCTAGGGGTTCAATTCTCCAGCCATTTTTGTATTTGAACGACTTTTATTTGATGTCATTTGGCTTTCATTTGTCACAATCTCATCATTCATAAATTGAGTCTGCGCCTGTTCCTTTCTCGTTAGTCTGCTACAATTAGACTGGTGCCAACCCAATCTGCAAACACGAATATAAACTTCGGCTCTGAAATCTTGTGCCAGAACTTGGTTCTAAAGTGGGCATTCAGAAAATACAGATATATTTATTAGACTTTATTTAGATGGCCACTGAAATGAAAACACAAAATATTTAAAATCTTCGTAGAGAACTTGCAACCCTTTAAAAAAAAATATATATACAGATTCTAGTTTGAGAAATGCTGATTTTGTCTAGTCCCTCATGTTACAAATATGTAAACTGAATCCCATCGTAACTAGTGAGAGAACAGGCACTGGAACCCCTGTATCCTATCTGTCTTAGTAATATTAGTAATAATAAAATATAATATGTTAATATAACAAATGCAAACAGAGTGAGCTGTCATGTGCTAGGCAGTATGTGCATTAACTAGATTGTTCTTTTTAAGACCTCACAAAATACTGTTAATTCCTGACTTTATAGTTGGGGACCTTGAAGCACAGAGAGATTAAGGAATTGGTCAGATATTCACACTGCTTTTTTTGTGGGTACCCTGGTGGTGTGGTAGTTAAGTGCTGCAGTTGCTAACCAAACGGTCGGCAGTTCAAATCCACCAGGCACTCCTTGGAAACTCTATGGGACACTTCTGCTCTGTCCTGTAGGGTTGCTATGAGTCAGATTTGACTTGATGGCAACAGGTTTGGTTTTTTAGTTGCTAAGGCACAGTGATTAAGAGCCACAGCTGATAACCAAAAGGTCAGCAGTTTGAATCCACCAGCCGCTCCTTGGAAACCCTATGGGGCAGTTCTGCCCTGTGCTGTAGGGTTGCTGTGAGTCAGAACTGACTTGACGGCACCTAACAACAACAACAACAGTAAGCAGCAGACGGGTTCGAACCCAGATAATCTGATTCCAGAGTTGATACTCCAGTGTGCTATACCAGATCGCTTCTTAGTAGTATCATTATTTTTTCTGTCCTCAGCCCTAAAACCTTATGAGTTTCTGGCTTCTTCCTTGCTTTTCCTCTGCCTCCTAAGGTAGTTCTCAGGTCCTGGTGTTCCCAGGTCCTAAATACACATCTGTTATATGCATTTCTTGGCTACCATGTGGCCCAAGTCCCTTGCCTCTTCTCCATTTGGTGGCAGCAGCCTGTATGATGGGAAAGTGCCTCTCCCATGGTATGGCCATCAGCCAGGGAGTAGTGGAAGAAATTGTATCATCTTAGCAATGAAAGGGGGTTTGAAAGATAGTCTAGTCCAGCCCTCGTACTTTACAGATGAGGAAACTGAGGCACAGAGCAGGCAAAGGGATTTTCCCAGGTTCTGAGCTGGGACATGAGCTGGTATCTCCAAGACTTAGGCCAGACTCTTTCCATCCCATTGCATTGATTTTTCTTTCCTTCTCCAAATTCTCTGCAGCCCCAGGACAGTGCTCAGCCTGAAGGTGGAGGAAATGGGGGCAGGGATGAGGTTCTCTGTGTTCAGCCAAAGGAGTTAGGAGCAAATGGAGTTAGGAATAGGACTTGGAGTTGGGTCATCCAGACTGGGCCAGTCTGTACTGGTCTTGAGCTTGTTGCCTCTTGCTCAATAGAGTCTTTGGGTTTTAAAGTGTGTTAGACAGATAGGCAGGCTTAGTTAAAAGCAATCTGTAGCCTTGTGGCAGAGTTCTTGTTGAATGAGGAAGTGGAGACACAGCATTCTGACACAAAAGGGCTTTTCTAGATGCCTGCTAGGCTGTTCTAGTTACCCACCTTCCTGATTTCTAAAGGAAATGGATTTTGCTGAATCAGAAAAGAAGGTGGTTTTTTTTTAGATTGTCAGAACTGGGAAAATCTGGCCTCCCCCTAGTATAGTTGGTGGGGTCCTCCACAGGCATAAGCCTTTTTTATCAGGTTTGGATTTATCTACGCTAAAGGCTTTATGTCCCTGGATCTCAAGTTCCCTGATACAGCTGCCTGAGATTTATAGATTATATTGTTTAGACATTGGAACCTGTTAAGGTTTTGGGCTACTTTGTTAGCTCGCTTAGTCAGAGCCAGCTCTGCCCATTCTCCAGGGGGCAAGGTTGACCCACAATATATGAAAATCAGTTGCTTGTTTCCCTTCTTCTGAGATAGCAGTTGCTTGTTTCCCTTCTTCTGAGTTTGGAAACTTGGCCCCAGAGCCTAGAACAGAGGCTAGCACTGGGACATGCTTTATAAATATTTGCTGAAAACCAATTGACGTCGAGTCGATTGCGACTCATAGCAACCCTATGGGACAGAGTAGAACTGTCCCATAGAGTTTCCAAGGAGCAGCTCGTGGATTCGAACTGCCAACTTTTTGCTTAGCAGCCATGGCTCACAATAGCTCTTAAGCACTGTGCCATCAGGGCTCCACGGTATTTGCTGAATGAGTGGTAAATATGGTAATGACCCATTAATTAGCGGTCTCCAGGAGGCACCACTGCTTAGGAGCCTGCCTTGTGTGCTGCTGCTAGGAAGAATTGAAAGAATATGTAAAAATCTTCAGCTGAATAATACGCCTCAGAGCAACCCTGTTGAAAGGCAGTTGTTTGCCCTTTCTGTTGGTGTCCTTGTTCGCTGATGAATCCTGGGGGCCCCTCTGCAGTGCCCTCATTGTGCAGCCTCATTGGGACCATCAGCCAGGCTTAGCTTTCCGCTGTTCCTGTTGGGCAAAGAGTGCACTGAAACTGAGTTGCGAAAGTTGGGTGCAAAGCTCAGTTTGGGTCCAAAGTAACGGTTAACTTGTGTGGGTGGCAGTCATTCTGGGCAAACAGGGTTTGGGGCAGGAAGAGGGAGGGGCTTCAGAATTCTCAGGGTCCTCATCTGGTTTTAGGCTAATCTTTTTTTTTTTTAGGGGACAAAGTCCCCATGGTACAGATGAGACAGAATGTGGCCATATGGCCTCTTTTCTTTTGCCTTGATCATGAATTTTTCCAATTAGATTTGACTAGCCATGTGGCTGGAAAAATAGATAATTCTAATTTTTGCATACTAAGTTAGAGTACTACTATTTTTTTTTTTAATTGTGCTTTAGGTGAAAGTCTACAGCTCAAGTTAATTTCTTATGCAAAAATTTATACACATATTGTTATGTGACACTAGTTGCAATCCCTGTAATATGACAGCATACCCCCCCTTTCCACCCCAGGTTTCCCGTGTCCGTTCAAAGAGCTCCTATCCTTTTCTGTCGTCTCGTCCTGAACTCTGGTCAGGAGCTGCCCATTTAGTCTTGTGTATCTACTAGAACTAAGAAGCACACTCTTGACGAGTATTATTTTATGTTTTATAGTCCAGTCCAATCTTTGTCTGAAGAGTTGGCTTCAGGAATGGTTTTAGTTCTGGGTTAACATAGAGTCCAGGGGCCATGTCTTCTGGGGTTCCCCTAGTCTCAGTCAGACCATTAAGTCTGGTCTGCTTACATGAATTTGAGTTCTGCACCATACTTTTTTCCTGCTCAGTCAGGGACTCTCTGTTGTGTTTCCTGTCAGGGTGGTCATTGGTGGTAGCCAGGTACCATCCAGTTCTTCTGGTCTCAGGCTGATGGAGTCTCTGGTTTCTGTGGCCCTTTCTGTCTCTTGGACTAATATCTTCCTTGTACCTTTGGTGTTCTTCATTCTCCTTTCCTCCAGGTGAGTTGGGACCAATTAGATGGCTACACACAGGCTTTTAAGACCCCAGATGCCACTCACCAAAGTGGGATGCAGAACATTTTCTTAATAAACTTTCTTAAGAGCATCAGTATTTGAGCATTGTTTAGGGATAAGGAATACTTTTCAAAAAATTAAAACTCCTCATTTAAGAGCCATTAGAGAATTTTACAGGTAGACGGAGACTCTCTGCACCCCGCCACCCCCTTTCAGTCTCACTTGCCACATGTACTCCCTTAGCTCTGGCAGTGATGGTTATGATTGTAATCACAATTTGGTCATCCTGTGCCCCGGCGGCCTTGGAAAATTCATTTCTCTTGAGCTTTAGTTTCGCCTTTTATGGGATGAAGAAGGTAAGAACAAAGAGTCATTTATTGTTTCACTTATTGTTTACTGAGCACCTACTACATGTTGGACATTGTGCTGGGTGTACTTTGGTGAACCAGACAGACCTGATTTCTGTCCTCACAGAGCCTACAGTTTAGTGAGGGAAGCTGATATTAAACAAAGTCATCACATTAGCAAAAATACAATTACAAACTGTGGTAAGTGTTATGAAGAAAAAAACCAGACTATAGTTATGTTAGAGACTTGACAGGTGGTGGGTAGGGGCTAATTTAGAATGGAAGGACATGACATTTGAGCTGAGAGCCTTAAGTTCAAGCAGGAGCTAGCCAGAAGGAGAACAGGGCCTTAGAGGTCAGGGACACCCACATTCCAGGATGTGTGAAGGCCTTGGGACCCAAGCCAAGTTCCCGGGTCAAGAAACAGAAAGAATCCAGTGGTACTGGTAGAGTGAATGAAGGTTGGCTGGGGATGAGTTGGGATTAGATAGGGACCAGATTATGCAGGGCCTTGTAGCTCAGGAAGGGCAATTAAATTTTTTTTTTTTTTTATGTACAAAAGAAGTCCCTAAGTTAGGCTTGCCATAGTCAAGAGGGTCAGATGGTTAAGGTCCATGTCACTGAGGAGACTTGAATGACAATAGCCCAAGGGTATAATTGCAATCATTATGTACATAAGTATACTTGGTGCTCTGTTTTCTTCTCTCATTTAACTTTATTTGGTATGTATGTTCCTGTATTTCCAAATAATCTTCATAGTTATAATAGTAATTCCTTCCATGTGGGCTGCATTTTGCAGTTGCGAAATACATTTATATCCATTATCTTTTCAATTCTGACAGGAATTTTGAGAAGTATGCATTATTTTTTCTGTTTCACAAATGAAGAAAGTAAGGCTTCATGATTTGTATGTTAGTAAGTTAGTAAGAAGGAGCCCTGGTTTCACAGTGGCTAGATGCTTGGCTGAGGTCGATGATTTGAACCCACCAGCTACTCCACGCAAGAAAGATGCAGTAGTCTGCTCCGTAAAGATTATAGCTTCGAAGCCCCATGGGGCAGATCTGCTCTGTCCTACAGAGTCAGTATGAGTTGGTATTGACTAAATGGCACACAACAAATTAGTAAGAGGAGGGATCTGCTGGTTAGGAACATACCATGGGATGATGCCATTGACATTCCTGACACAGGGTATTTTCTTTTTTTAAATTGTACTTTTAGATGAAGGTTTACAGAAAAAACTAGATATATTGTTTTGTAACATTGGTTAACAACCCCACGACATGCCAACACTCTCTCCTTTCAACCTTGGGTTCCCTATTATCAGCTGTCCTGTCTCCTCCTGCCTTCTTGTCCTTGCCCCTGGGTTGGTGTGCCCCTTTAGTCTCGTTTTGTTTTATGGGCCTGTCTAATCTTTGGCTGAAGGGTGAGCCTCAGGAGTGACTTCATTACTGAGCTAAAAAGAGTGTCCGGGGGCCATACTCTCAGGATTTCTGCAGTCTCTGTCAGGCCAGCAAATCTGGTTTTTCTTTTTGAGTTAGAATTTTGTTCTACATTTATCCCCAGCTCTGTCCAGGACCCTCCATTGTGATCCCTGTCAGAATAGTCAGTGGTGGTAGCTGGGCACCATCTAGTTGTGCTGGACTCAGTCTGGTGGAGGCCAGGGTAGATGTGGTCCATTGGTCCTTTGGACTAATCTTTCCCTTTTATAGGGCATTTTCATCTCTTCCTTTCTAATCTTTTTTCTTTTTCATACCCCATTGTGATCTCAAGAATTTTCAACTCAATGCTAAGAAACAGAGACTTATTATTTTAGAATGGCATGAAACTTTTTGGCTGCCTTTGCCCAGAAGACTCTTGCCCAAGGCCAAATTTTATTCCTTTGGCTTTCTGTGTTCTCATGCCCTGTCTCAACTTCAAGTTAATATGGGTAAATCTTGAGAGTTTAAGAGCACCATGACTGTGTCCTTAGGCTAGGTAGTTAAATGGATTCACAAAGTGATTGAATTGTGGTATATGAGCTTCTGCAACCAGCAGGAAAGTCAGGCGTAAATATCCAGGTGGAAGTTGATATTGATAGTCTGTGAGATTTTGGCACAGCTCTGAATGATGATTAAAAAATTGTTTGATACATGTTGAATGTTGATGATGGTGGTAGTAGTAATAGCAGCCACAATGTGCTAGGCTCTTTGCTAAGCTTTTTACACAGAATGACATTTAATTCCCACAAGAACTGTAGAGCAGCGGTTCTCAACCTGGGGCAGCCCTCCCCCCTGAGGACATTTGGTAATGTCTGGAGACAAATCTGATTGCCACAGCTGGAGATGGTATGGGGTGCTACTGTAGCGTAATGAATAGAGTCCAGGGATGCTGCTAAACGTCCTACAATGCACAGGACAGCCTCCACAGCAAAGAATTTTCTGGCCCAAAATGTCAGTAGTGTTGAGGTTGAGAAACTCTGCTCTAGAAGAGCTTGTGAGCGTATTATCCCTATGTTCAGCTGCGGAATAACAAGATGGAAAAAGTGCAAAGTGATCGTTTGGTGCTGCCCAGGACAGCTCAGTGTAGCCATTCACTTAAACACCAGAATTATTATTTTAACATTCATCACTGAAAGAAATCTTTCAAGTTTCTGACCGTGGTGAGAAACACCTTTTGAAAACAGGATTCCTCCATATCTCCCCACCTCATGAGCGAGGTAGCGGGCGGATACCAAAGCAAGACTTAGAAGAGTTTTCTGTAGGAGTTTATAACGGTAACTTGTTAACCTTATTTCCAAGCTGTTTATGGGGGCCTATGTTAAGGAGCTGTGCTAACCTTAAACCTTAGAGACGGGGAAAAATTCTGGTTTTGATAGTGAGTGGAGCCAGAATGGCAATCCTGAAAGAAGCCAAGTTAGGTTTCTAGAGGAAGGCTATTAGGAACAGAATTGTCTAGAACATCCCCTTGAGTTTAGAAAGTGCCTTCGGTTTAATGACAGAAATAATTTTAAAGGTACAGGTACAAGGGCGTGTATGAAATTTTGTCTCTCATGAGTTCTCTGGTTTGGGTGCTTTGGAGGCAGTCTCTTCATTAAGAAAGGTGTTAGTGCCTCACCTCAGCAAAGGCTTTGAGAGATCAATAGTCTGCATACTCTGCTAATAGGGCAGAGGGCACAAAGAGGCAGGGTGCATAGTGGCTAAGAGCAGGGACCCTTGAGTTAGACCGGCTTTGAATCCTGGATCTACCGTTTACCAGCCTGGTATCCTTAAGTAGTTTATTAACTCTCGGAACCTCAGTTTCTTCGTCTGTAAAATGAGGGATAATAATAGCACCCAGAGGGTGTTTGAAGATCAAATGAGTTAATATATGTAAAGCAGTTAGAACTTTGGTCTGTAGTAAAACCTATAGTTTTAGCCGTTTTTATTACCATCAACCTTTCTCTTATCCCTTCCCATGATTTTTTCACAACAGCTTTAGCTGTTGAAAGTGATTTATGAGATTTTCTTTGTACCCTTTGCTGTTAGTGCCATGGGGAAGATCCATTCATTTTTTTTTTTTTCCATCAGTGAACATAATTTGAGCATCTGCTGCCCTAGGGGTCCTACATGTGGGGGCTGGAGAGATGTCCAGGAATGTAAGGCTTGATTCATTCATTGGATCAGATCAGTGCCTGGACAGGCTTGGGAGTGCTAGATCCTTTCAAAATGGCCATCTTAAAAGGAATGTGTCCCAAACAAGACTTCGTTGGAATCAGCGTGATGGGTTCAAAAGCACAAATTTAGGGAATTCGAATGCTATTGCACTTTCTTACCGGGCTGTGTCTCAGAACCTTCCCAAACCTCAGTTTCTTCACTTCTACGATGGTGATGATACAACCAAACCCGCAGAGTTATTGTGAACATTAAATAATAGAGATGAGATGTGTAAAAATCCGTGGCACACACTAGGTGCTCAGTATTGGCTGACCATTTAACCCTTACAGAACCAGTATTTTTAGACAATACTACCTAGTGGGGTCGTTTCTTACATGGTCGTTCCTTACATGGCCTACCTACCTATTCTGCCAAGTAGAATTTCATTTGGAACAGCGGTTAAGAATGTGGCCTCTCAAGTCAGGCAGAACTGGCCTCTAATCTTAACCCTGGCGCTGACTAGTTCTGTAACTTGCCCTTCCTTGAGCCTTATCTTTGCCCCGTATAAGTGGAGGTAACAGTAGTTCCTACCTCACAGGGTTGTTCTGAAAATTGAATGAAATGATCCATATACAATATTTTTAGTACATATTGGGTTTTAGATAAATGGTAGTTACTATTTATCCTAGAAGTACAAGTGGAAGCTTAAGAGCTTCAGGTTTTGATGACCATTCATCTTATGCTCTTCATTTAATTTTATTTCTTTAAGTTCATTATTTTTTTTCTGAATTCGTCCACAGCCCTGCCATTAAACAAATTTTTTTTACTCTTTGTCAATATTTGTAGGTGATTTTTTTTTGTTTTTTTAATGGCTTTTTTTGTTGTTGTTGAAAATATACACAATGGAGCATACACCAATTCAACAATTTCTACATGTATAATTCAGTGGCAGTGATTACATTCTTCAAGTTGTACAACCATTCTCACTTTAATTTTCTGAATTGTACTTCTTCTATTAACATAAACTCACTGCCCCCTAAACTGAGTTGCTGTGGTCAGTTTGATCCCATATGGATAACTCTTAAAAAAGAACAGTGCTCAAGGCAGGCATTCTTTACTAATTAAGCTAAATTATTGTTTGGTTTTAAGAAGACTTCAGGGGTTATTTTTAAGGTTTAAGATTTAAGGATTATTACCTCAGGGCAATAGTTTCGGCGAGTCATCCGGCCTTCATGACTCCAAAAAGTCTGGATTACATGAGAATTTGAAATTCTATTCTGTATTTTGCCTCTTTTGATGAGGAGTCTTCCATAGAATCTTTGATCAAAATGTTCAGTAATGGTAGCTGGGCATAATCCAGTTCTGGTCTCATGGCAAAGAAAGCGGTTGTTCATGGAGGCAATTAGTCATATCTTCCATTTCTTCCTCCTCTTCCCGACTCTTCCTCCTCTCTTGTTCCAGGTTTTATTTAGCTGTAAGCTTGGAGTACTTACAATTTTGTGTTCTGCTTTTTTTACTTAATATTACGTGGTTAACAGTTTTTGTGTTTCATAAACATTGTTTTAATGACTGCATTGTCAAGCAGATGTGCCATAATTTAGTCATTCCTGTATTGCTGTGCAATTAAGTTGTTTCCAATATTTTGCAATTATAATGTCTCAATGAGTGCATAACTTCATGTATATAACTTTTTGATATTTTAAATTTAGTTCTTCAGGATGAATTCCCAGAAATATTTATTACTTGGTCAAAGGGAATAAACATGTCTTTTGAATAAAAAAATACATACTGCCAAATTGCTTTCTCATTTATGTTTCCACTGTCATTATTTTATAAACTTCAGTTCATTCCCTGACCAACAAACATCTTTTAAGCCTTCATCATGTGGAAGGCTTAGTGAGAAGAAAGTGACACTAGGCGAGGAGCTCCTATGTAAATAGGGCCCCTGCAGTGCCTGGTGCTAATAAAGGCAAAGAGGACCTGGGGAATTCAGCTGGTAGAAAAGACTGAATGCCATTTCAAACTTGGAGATTTCAGTGTGTGTTGCTCTTTGGGATGGTTTACAGAAATAATTAGCAAGGCCAGCCCCATCCTTGCTCTTGGGAACCTAGTCATCAGCATGCTTTCTCTCAGAGAGGGACCCATTTGTCTCATTGTATTTCCTGGTGTGCTGTTTACAGTAAACCATTCTTCAGAGTTACAGGGTAACAGTGTTTTTTTTTTGTCACATTGGAGAAGTAATACGTGCTCATTATGGAAAATTTAGAAAACACAGGAAAGTATAAAAAAAAAAATCAATATTATCATCACAGTACATCTAGTGTTATCATTTTGTTGTATTTCCTTCCAAAAAGAAGGTTTCAAAAAACAGTTTAATATGAGCTAATAAAAGATCTTTGGAAATTCAGGACAGGTTACTTAAAATGCCAAAACAAACAAAAAACCAAAAACACTCTGAAGAGCCAAGCCAAAAGAGTTAAATTCATTATGACCTATTTATAGAGTAAAATAGCCAGGGGCCACTAAAAATCATATTTTAAGAGAATATTTTATGTTATGGAAAATACCACCAGTAAGATGTTAAATGAAAAAGTAGAATAAAAAATTGTATGTGTTGTACAATCTCAATTTTGAAGGAAAAAAAGTATTATGTAGACATAGAAAAAAAGACATATATTAACAGAGAGCCATTGTTGTGGGTTCAGTTTACTAGGGATTATCTCTGGGAAATAGGATTCAGGGTGATTTATATTTACGTTTTTCTACTTTTTAATATTTTTTTATTCTCAAATTTTTTACAGTGTGAATATGTGGATTTTAGGACCAAGAAAAAACTTCTATTGTTTAAAAAAAGGAAGAATTACATACTAGCCTTGGCTTTGTGACTCTGAAACCACGGTCACAATTACTGTTAGCCACAAGGCCCCATGACTTCCTGGGCTCTTTGGTGTTTGTTCTAATTAGAACTTGGAATCTGGAAATGAAAGAAATGGAAGAGACGAGAGATTTCAGGCAGTGTAACTAACCTGAACACCACTGGTTCAATTAAATTATGTTCAGTGACTTCTTGTCCCTCTTCCTCTTTATCCCTTGGTAACTCGCTAAGTAGGGTTTTCCTTTAGAGAAACCTCATTGCTTTAACCAGTGGATCAGGCTTGCTTATAAATTTCACGATCCTCTAACCCACTGGAGAAGATGGGAAAGGACTTTGCATCATTCCCAAGTCTTTCCAGTCTAGAGTACACACAAGTCAATACTGAACTGTGTGTGAATTTTCCTTATCCTTTGGAGCCCTCTTTTTAGCCCCAGGGGGAGCAACCTTGTGTGTGTTTAGAGGAGCAGAGGTGGGGTGTATTTAATTTAGCACAGCAGGTTACCCTGGCTGTCTCCTTTCAACAAGTGGCCGGTACCTACCTGGTTCTGTGCTAAAGCTGGGAATGCAAAGATGACTAGGACCCAGTGCCTGCCCTCAAGGTACTCATAGTTGATGTGAAAGCCAGTGATAGAAACCGGTGATTTCAGGGTGTTGAAGAAAGTTCTGTGGGAGGAATATGCAGGGGGTACTGTTAGAACACAGGAAAAGGGCTGCTAACTCAGCCTGAGATTTTAGTAAAGGAAATTATACCAGGGTGAGTCTTGAAGAATGAGTAGAAGTGAGCTAGATGAAGCACGATGGCAGCATATTCCTTTGCTTCAGGAAGGCATAGAAGCCTGGAATAGAATGTTATAGGGGGAGAACTACAAACAATTTAATGTTATTTATAGTTTAAATGGAAAGTTAGTGAGTAGTGGGAGAGGCTGGAGACATTGATCAATTTTTTAATGAACTTTTTTCTGTATTTCCCACAGCCCAGTAGTGTTAGGCATCCGTGTGATTTTTTTTAAATTCACAGTGCTCTGTCTTATTTCCTGCCCAGTGTCAGCTGTTGCTGGAAGTGGCCTGGCCTCTATTTATCTTCCTGATCCTGATGTCTGTTCGGCTAAGCTACCCACCCTACGAACAACATGAATGTGAGTATGTGTAGAGTCATGCTTGAGGCTTACCATTGGCAAGCAAAATCCAGGCAATGGGCATGAGCTAAATTTGGTTTTTCCAAGGAAGCTAACCTTAAGAAACACCACAAAGGTTTAGGACTGAAAATCTAGGTTTTCAAAATTTTGGTAAAGGCATGAACTTAGAAGATTAGTTTCAGTTGTAGGGAAGGGTGATAATAGTAATTATAATAAAAACCAATGTCTGTTTCATACATTTTAAATCATGAAAATGAAATAACTTCACAGGTACTTCAGAAAGTAGTGATTAAAAGCCCCCTTAAAACCATGCTGTAACACCAGTGTCATCTGGTCCCTGCCAGTCTTTTTCATATGCGTATGTCTTTATTACACAGTTGCAAATCATGGAACATATAGCTTTAAGTAGTATTTGTATAGAACTTCACAGTTTGACTAATACTATCTCAAGTGCTTCTCTTAACAGTCTTCTATAGTCAGCTTTCTTACTTTTATCATCATTTGTTTTAATTTCTTGATAAGTAAATTGAGGCCCAGGGAGGTGCAGCTACTTGCCCAAAGCCACACATCTAATAAGTGATAAAAACCAGAAAACCAGACCCAGCGCCGTTGAGTCAGTTCCAACTCATAGCGACCCTATAGGACAGAGTAGAACTGCCCCGTAGAGTTTCCAAGGAGCGCCTGGTGGATCTGAACTGCTGACCTTTGGGTTAGCAGCTGTAGCACCTAACCATTACACCACCAGGGTTTCCAAAAACTGTGTACGTGTGTGTGTGCACGGGCACACCTCTGATTTGACCCTCTAAACTCTACTCAAAGTTTGGTCTGCAGACCAGCAGCATTAATGCCATCTGGAAGCTGGTTTCCCACTGCCGTTGAGTCGATTCCTCAAGTCGTCTGGCTCCCAATCATGTGCCTTGATGATATCCTTTATAATGGGCGTAGAAAATACAATGCAGTGGCTAAGACCTCAAGCTCTAGATGTCACATTTCCTGAGTGTGAATCTGGGCCTCAGCACTTACTGTGTTCCCTTGGACAAGTGACCACCATAGCTGGTACTACAGCTGGTAGCTCAGTTTCCTCATCTCTAAAAGGGGATTAGTAATACTTACCTCATACATTTGTTGTGAGTGTTATCAGCCCACAGCGACAGTCTCTTTCTCTGCTGGACTCAACGGCATGGGTTGTTCCAATCTAAAGGATCAACACTTACTTGAGTGGTTAGCTGGAAGCTCTGTTCCACTGCCTCAGTCACTTTCCCTGCCACTAGTCAGCTTCTCTCACACCCATCAGCCCCCATGGGCTTGCAGAAAGAAACCTGTTCTTCAGGGTAGTGATGGGGCCGGGGCACCCTTTAGTTGTATTCTTGTCCTGATCTCATCTCATCTCTTTCACGCACGTGTTGTTATGTGCTGTAGAGTTGCTTCCGACTCATAGCAATCCTGTAAGACAGAAGCTCCGTAGAGTTTCCTAGGCTGTAATCTCTATGGGAGCAGATCACCAGGTATTTTCTCACAGGAATAGCTGGTGGGTTTGAACTACCGACCTTTCAATTAGCAGCCGAGCACTTAACCGTTGCTCCACCAGGACTCCTTTGCAGCACATTCACCTGCTGAGGAACCCTGGTGGCATAGTGGTTAAGTGCTTGGCTGCTAACTGAAAGGTCGGTAGTTCAAACCCACCAGCTATTCCTGTGAGAAAATACCTGGTGATCTGCTCCCATAAAGGCTATGGCCTGGGAAACCCTATGGGGTGATTCTACTCTGTCTTACAGGGTCTCTATGAGTTGGAATTGACTCGAAGACACACAACAGTAATTTACCTGCTAATTTGCTGACACACATTAGACATTCAAGTTTTGTTTTGTTTTGTTTGTTAAATCACAAGACCTAAAAATATTTCATCGACATGATTTATTTCTCCAAAAAGGAAAAGAGTAGAAAATGAAATCTTCACTCATGTATGGGCATGCGAGTTAATTGCACTTCCTCTTTTGAAACCCCAAAGAGATTTTGCTGATTGATGAGTAAAGACAAATTTGATTTTATTTAAGACATTACTCTGAGCCCCACCAAGGTACTCATATTAGGCCAAACTCTGCTAGGCTATTCTTTCTTTCTGGAATTATATATAAGCTGGCAAGATAGTGTAATGGAAGTAGCATTTTGCCATCAGACAAATTGCGGTTTGTTTGAATCCTAGCTCTGCTGCTTTATGACCTTGGGCAATTAGTTGAGTTTTGAACCCAGATCCCTCTGACTCCAAAGTGTATATTCTCAGAAATGTTGTGAAATTTTTATGTCTGTATAAGACAGATAAGACTTTTTCCATTCACCTATATACTTCTCGCAACCTTACTTCCTGTTCTCGCTACCTTCTAGGGAGCTGCCTGGAAGGGCAGAGCTGAGGAAGTTGAGAGCTAAGGTGGAGCTTACAGAGGCTCTTGCCTCTGGGAATAAAGGATTGGTGTATAATTCTTCATATAACTTTTCCAGTTTGACCCAGAGCCACCAGGGTCCTGCTGACTTGCCTGGGCTCTAGGAGCCCCTTATGCTATTTCATTATCATCCTCTGTACCCAATCCCAAGTCCTTATTCTCCTTTTGTTTTATGGGCACAACCTACAGGGGAGGGTCTTTGCTTCACCCACCGAAGTACAACCTTCATTACTTTCACCTTCTACTACGTCATGCCGCCTTTGACCAACACAACCCTGTCTTTGGTGCCAGTACCTTCTGGAGTTTAAAGGGGCGAATCCCTTGGTCCTTCGAGTATTTGGTTGGGCTACATAAATCTCCCCCAAAGTAGGAGCAGCTGATTTAGGCAAGGGGCCTTGTTTGGTTTTCCTTGAACTATTAACAGGGAGATAAGGAGATTAAGTAAATGTTCAACAGGCCAGTGTCCCTGCAGAGGGTGGGCCCAGTGAATCAGATCTTGTCACATCTTTGCTTTGGATGTTGTCTCTCTGATTGGAGTATGGATAGAAGAAAAGGGCAGATAGAAGGGCCCCAATACTGAAATGCAAAGCACTGCAAGTCCTGGCTCTGGGGTAACTTCTTGGAAGTCTCTGATAGCATATTTGCATGAAAATAGAAAGCTAATTAAAACAGGATTACTGCTTTGGAGGAAGGTGGTAGCTGTGAGATGGGAAGGGAGTGTTCCAGGCTGGGCAGTAACAGTAGGTTCACCACCACATTCCTCCATATCTATGACTTAATAATCATAATAGGCCCATTCATTGAGCCTTTACTCAGAGTGAGGCACTCTCCTAAGTGCTTGCCTATGAGAGCTCATGCAATACCACAGCTCTGCGAAGCAGATTGTACTATTACCATTTTACAGACGAGGAAACAAGAGTTAGGGCTTTGGTGACTTGGCCAAAATCCCTGCCTAGGGAGTTGCAGGGACTGTAAATGAATCCCAGTTGGTCTGATCCCAAAGCCCAAGAAATGACTCAACTCTTTACCACCTAGAGCCATGGTTCTTAATAGTCCTTAACTCTTTTGGGGCCACAGATAACCTCCAAATATGATGAAAGCTAGAGCCATAGTCTTTCTGCCCAAAGGAATCCTTGGTCCTCAGGTTAAGGGCCCCTAGGCCAGGGCACATTTATCTTGATCCTTATAAGCAGCACCCACTGATGACTGTCACAAACCAAACTGTGCCTTTGAAGCCCAGTACCTAGACCAAATGTGCCAAGTCAGCCTGTCTGTAAAGAAGCTGCTCTGTAATGCAGCAAGAGGAGAGTGAGAAGATGACCTATTGGATAGGGCTTCCTTGTTTTGATAAGCAATGAAACAACAAAAACAAAGAAAAATGTAGCTTCACAGGTGACTTCCGACCCCAAGTCAGCATGTTTATTGGATGACCTTGAGGCGCTTTTGAGTGAAACTAACATTTGGAAAACAGAGAACAGTACAAAAGGAGATTGAGGAGAAGTGGATTATAAAGGAGGCCATGGGTAGAAGACAAGGGGCTTGGAAATGTGGGTTCTACTCCCAGGTATGCCCACTGACTCCTTCAGTATTCTTCATCAGCCACTTTATTTTGCTGTGGTGTTCTCCTTAGTTAAGCAATTGAATGAAGCCATCCTCAAGGACCTCCCATATCTTTGAAGGGTGAGGCAGGGCATAGCAGGTGAACTAATGATCAAGTGCTTGCTACACATCAGGCACTTTCCCTATATGGTCTAATTTACTCTTCTCATCACTGCTTTAAGGTTGGAATCATGAACCCCATCTACAGATGATATCCAAGTAAGATTAAGAACCTTGCCTGTGGTCGCAAAGGCCTGCTAACTGATGCCAGTGCCCAACCCAGGGTCAGATTAATCCAGAGGAGGCAGGTCTTTGGGATGTGGGGAGTGGGACATTGTATGTATGAGGCCAAAAGAGGTAAGGGCTCCTGTCAAGTCTCAAAATCACTTAAAATGAAGTCATGTTTCTCCCTGTGTTTTTTTTTCTCCTTCATTTCAATAGGCCACTTTCCAAACAAAGCCATGCCCTCTGCAGGAACACTTCCGTGGGTTCAGGGGATTATCTGTAATGCCAACAATCCCTGTTTCCGTTATCCGACTCCTGGTGAGGCTCCTGGGGTTGTTGGAAACTTTAACAAATCCATGTAAGTACCAGATCAGGTTTTCTTTTCCAAACTTGTCAGTTAATACTTTTCCTTCGCTTCTCATCTTCCGGAGAATTTTGAACGGTTGGATTTGAATGAAGTCGGGTTTGTAAAGATTTGTGTGATGAAGTCTGCAGAATAAGAGGAGGACAAATTGCCACCGGAATTTAAAACCGTGTCTTTGTTACATTTTAGAGGTAACGATCATATATAACCAAAAGTCATGTAGTTAGAGGCTGTTCCCCCAAATACTGGACGGTAAGTAGGAAGGGGAGACACAGCATCAGCTCCGTCAGTTACTTTGTCTGCTCAGTTAGCAAACATTTTTTATGGGTCTGAAATGGCTGGCTTTAGGATCTGGGGCTGTAAGAATATGTGCACAGGAAGGGCCCCTACCCTCAAGGAGCTTACAGCCAAGGCTTGGAGAGTTCTGTCCTCTTTGCTGTCAGATCATCTGCTCACACCTGTGTCGCTGTCCCTATTATACTGCAGTGTCACTGCTGACTGCAGCTCTTTCTTTTTCCTGGTTCTGAACTCCTTGAGGGCCAAAATGCTGCTCCCTTTGCTTTTGTGTTCTTGGCTCCTGGCTTTACCTCCAGACATAAATATGGGCTTAATAAATGTTTGCCAAATGAGGCATTCAAGATTCCAATGCATAGAGCTATGACCTAGGTTAGAATCAACGGAGGGCTATAGGGAGTGTATAGAGACAATTCTGAGGAAGCTACAGCTGGGGCAGGCAGGGCCCTAGGCTTGGCAGCCTTCATGGGCCCCTTCCTCCAAGAGATAACATTAAAAATGATATTTTATAACTGTGTTGGTAAAAAGATTAATATTATCCGGGCTGGATTCATTGTTATATATTCATTCTTATAATACTCATTTTAAAAGAAATTAAAACATTTTCTTGGGCCCCTAAAAGTATTGTGAGCCCCAGGCACTGTGCCTACTAGTTAAGTCAGAACCGGGGGTACGCGCGCGTGTGTTTGCGTGTGTCTCAGGGAGGGCTTCCTGGGAGAGAGGCTCATGGGCTGGGTCTGGAAGAATGGTAAGATCTGGTTGTGTGGACGTATGGGGAAGGGCATTCCAGGCAGGGGTGGTGGGTAGGTCACCATAGGTGGTTGAAGTATAGAGAATCAGTGAACCTGGGCTATGACGAAAGGTGGGTGCTGGCCAGGGCCTACCCTTGGAGGGCCTTGGAATCAGCCTGGGGCATTGGTACCTGGCTCATTGGTAGTCACTTTTTTTTTTTTTTTTTTCATATAGTGGGAGAGGTAGCTGGCCTAACCAAGGGTTTTTTTTTTTTGCTTTTTGTGTAGAGTGTCTCGCCTATTCTCAGATGCTCGGAGACTACTTTTATATAGCCAGAAAGACACCAGCATGAAGGACATACACAAAGTTCTGAGAACATTACAGCAGTTCGAGAATTCCAGCTCAAGTAAGCAAATGCCTTTTGTATGTTGGTTTGCAATTAGAAGTTGACTTGCACCAGGACAAGGCATCAGCCCAGGTGGCCTGGGGCTTGTTCCCTTTAGTTCTTCCCTAAGGGGTGTACGCCTAGGTGGCTGGGCTATATAGGGCCTTTCTCTAGGAGGCATTTGAGAAGAAACTAGGGAAGCTGGTTGCCACAGACATTTAGTGTACCAAACTCCTCCGGGGATTCAGAAGAAAAATCCCTGGTGAGGAATGACACAGGCTGTCTGTCCAGGACAGCTTTGGGTGCACGCAGCTGCCGGATTATTTTGGAGTTGACTGTATGGCTGCAGTGAACAACGGGCAAATTTATAGACAGTGGATACTTCTGTGCATATAAGAGCAATTAAAGTTGCAACTTGATATGAGTAAGTGAAAGTTCAGCATTTATTTCTACAAGGAAAATGTAACTCATCTTCCACTAGTCGTTTGATTTAGTCAGATGGATATTTGAATTCTGATCTTTTAAAAGTAAAATCTTCACCTCGGATCTGGTAAGTACTCAGTCAGTTTATGGCATGCAACTGAGGACGTGTGAGAGGATCAGGCAGTTTGCTGAATGAGGCACTGGCTGCAGAAGTCATGGAGCCACCTCCCAGGCAGTGGCCTACCATGGGAGCACGGGGCAGTGCTAGCAGTCTGCTGGGTGTAAGGCAGTAACGGCATGCATGGTCTGTAGGGACCTGAAAAGCAATAATGAAGCCAACTAGAATTTGGTCTACTTTTTAATATCACCGTGCACCAGCAGTTCTAGACAATATCAGTGATAATTACTCATCCCTGTCCTGGGCTGACTGCTGCTGCTGCTCCAGGAAAGCACCTTTTACTCAATTTGATATTTTGGGAGCGGTGGGGTGGGCTGGCCTTGGCTGAAAGGCATCCCAGTTTGTGATCCACTCGGCAAAAGAAGAGATGGTATGTAGTGCCACAGTTGAAACCAGACTCAGATTGGAGCTTTTCTTGGCAGATGAAACTTTGCTTTCTCTGGGCAGGAAAAGAGAGGGTAGGCAGCATGGAACCTCTTGACAGAAGGGAAGCAAAGCTGTGGGGAGGTGAAGGACGGCGGCACAGAGGAGGTACTGCTTCACAGACGAGAGAGGTGTGGCTGTGCTGGGAAATTTGCACCCTAGGGGATTTTAGGGGATGAACTCAGGCTCCTGGGTCAGCTGTGAGGAAAGCCTGGGTGGACTCCTCCCGAACTGCATGGCCAGGCCATCAGGATGCTATTTCTTTTCCCTCCAGTCCATCTGTCCTGCACAAGTGTGTCTGTCCCAGTGCAGGCGACAGAGAGGTAGCAACCACAGACCAAAGTATCAGTCCTTCATGATCTACTAGGGGACCCCATGCCTGGTGGACTGGAGGCAGAGCTGGGGTTATTCTTCTACCCCAAGAGACAGTGTGGCACACAGGAAAGAGTGCTAGGATATATTACTTTGCAGCTATGGGACCGTGTGGGTAAGTTAATTAACCTTTTCTGGATCGGTTCTCCTCATCTGTAAAATGGAGTTAGTAGGAGAACCTATCTCATAGGACTGTTATGAGGAAGAAATGAGATAAAATGTTTAATTGCTTAAAAACAGCATCTGGCACATAGGACACACTTAGTGAATTGGCTGTGAATATTTTGGAGCAGCGACATATCGGTCAAGCCACTTAACCTCTCTGAGCTTTAGTTTCCTCAGGTATGAAATAATAATAGCTAACTTGCAATGTAAATGTAAAACGTAGTATAGTATCCGACACATAGTAGATGCCTCATAAATGACAGCCAGTTTTATTCTTCAGTGGCAGTGATGCTTCTCTGAGCATCCTGCCTTTCCACTCGCCTGGCTGTTGAAATAGACCGGCTGATGGGGGAGAGTTGTCGAGCAGAGTGTCAGATCCCAGTGGAGGCTGCCTAAGAAACACAACTGTCTTTCTTCTTTGAGCAACTGGAAACATGAGTGGAGGTGGAAAAGAGAAATCAAACCTGTGTCCGAAAACTTTCTCTGCCCAGCTCTGAGGAGGGAAGGCCTCCCCTGATTTTGATTGCTTCATATCAGTGCTTGTTTCACATCCCCTGGTTCCTCCAGCATTGCCTTTTCTGCCCTGCAGCTGTTTCTTAAATTGCTCCCACCTTTCTTTGTCTTGCAGCGCAGAGCCAGGCCTCAGCCTAGGGAAAAATGTGCAGAAATGGTGCTTTTTCCTAGATGAAGTTAGTATGTTTTTGTTGGTTTTGAATAGGATGCTGTGTATTTCAGAGAGACTCCAGGGCTGGGGCATGTCATTATAGATCCCTTCTTAAAGATGTGTGTTTATCTTCACTAACACCCCTACTCACAGCATGATGGACTCAGCCCTCTTGTACTACTGCTCTCAGTGTTAGAAGGATCCTTGGAGCCTCTCTAGTCCAGAGCCCCACCCTCATTACAGCTTCCCCTGCCATGGATGTACTTAGCCCAAAGTGGGAACCTCTTTTTCACAAGGTAGCTCAGTTTGAGGGTAGATAGCTCTAATTGTCAGAAAATATTTGTTACTCTGCCATGCCTTCTACAGAATTACTCTATTTCCCTTGAAATATTTGAAGACAGCTTTTATGTTTTTCCCTCTTTTCCCCAAGTCTTTGATTTTTCCAGGCTAGCACTTCTACATTTCTCTTTCTGAATGTTCTCCTCCTAATTTCTGCCTCTCCTCTTGCTGGGTTTCGGTGTGTCTGTGTCCTTCTTGAAGTTGACCAGAAATTACAACAGTATTCTAGCACTGAGTAGAAAGGGACTTTTTCATGCCTTGTCTGACTGAGCATCACATTTCTGTTCATGCAATCTGAGATTGCGTTAGGTTTTTCGGCATCCACGTCACACGGTTGACTAGTATTTTGTGGCAGTCAGCCAAAATTGCAGTCTTTTAAATACATAATATTGCAAGTTACTTGCTCTTAACTTCTTAATTGTGCAGTTGGCTCTTTGAACCTAAAGGGAAAATACTGTCTCTTTTCTGTTTTACATTTCTTAGATTCTATATGTCATCACATCCCACCAAAAATCATTTTAGAGTCTGGTTTGCCATGCCTTGTATTCGATTCTTCTTCTTGTTTCCTGCCATCTAAGAATTTGATAAGTACCTCTGTTCTCATCTGAGTCACTGATCAGTGTGGGACCAAGGCTGGAATTTTGAAAAAGTAAGTCTACTGGAAACTGCCTGCCTCCCAAGGATATAGGATACCACCCTTGTACACTACCATGCAGGCACTTAGAGATCCACCAACTTATGTTGTCACCACTGCTGGGCCACCGGGCTTCTTTTGCTTCTGCGACGCAGTCAGAGGATTTATCTTTTTTTTTTCCTTCAGTTTTAATCTGCAAAATTCACTGGGCTCCCCACAAATGACTTTTGGACCTGGGGTCTCTTCTTGAGCTGGAGAATCTTTTTATTTCCACTGTTAGGACTATTGTTGGAAGAGACCTTAGAGGCCATTTAGTTCAGTTATAGGTAAATGGATTGATTGATAGTCATTCAACCAATATTTATTGAACATCTCCTATGTGCCAACCACTGCTGTAGGTGCTACAGACACAGAGGTGTGCAAAAGAGATATGGTCCTTATCCTCCTGGAACTTATAGTGTAGAGAAGTATATGATCCAGACAGGGGAAGTGACTTTGCCAAGTTTGCGCAGCCGTAGGAGGGATAGTCTGAGAATGAAGCATAGCTAACCCCTAGGTAATTTTCTTTCTACAGTGCTATCTTGTTGTGCTGTTTTAATAATCTTCCAACTGCGAGGACCTCCAGTTTTACAAATGAAGTCATAGACAAATCTCCTAATTACTCTTGAATCCATCCTGATGAGAAACCCAAGTAGGAAACCTTACAGAGGTGCCTTACCTAGCTCTGGCATCATTGAAACCTTCTGAACATGTTATTATTTTCTTCCCAAACCACAGTACAGCCACAAAGGTTGGTATCTGTGAATGGTGCCTAACAATGTTTCCAGATAAGTGTGAGGAGCATTCATTTTTCTTAAACCACTATCATGAGTACAAATCTAAGGAAATATAAAAATTTAGATAAATTCTCCAAAACCCTAGAAAAAGTGACAGGTCTACATTCTGTCTCTGCGAGGTACAGACTAGCAAGGATGAGTATTCCCCTGAGTGAGCTGGGTGTAATATCTGAGACATTTTCAGGCAGATGGCAGCTTTTAATTTGAGCTCATGTCAAAATGCAATTTAATGAATATTTACTGCTTTTAGGATGCTAAGAGGAAAAAATTTAATGTCAATTTAAAGAATGCATTACTTTATGTGGGTAGAGTGGTTTGTTTGAGGATAGTTTGTAGATGATTAAAGACTGGGAAACACTCGTATAAGAGAAGGAGTTTGGGGCTTTGTATTCAGATATGTTTGGGAAAAACCTCTGGCTCTATCCCTCATTAGGTTTGTAGCTTGGGCAAGTTTAGACTCTTTCTGGCTCTCAGTTTACCTGAAAAATGGAGATTAGCTGCCTCCTAGGATTGCTGAGCATCGAATCAGGTGCCATCTGTGGACGACTGATAGAGTGGTCATAGCACATAGTTGATACACAATGAATCTGAGTTGGTTTACTTTCCCTCTGTCCCTGGCTGACTGGCTTTTGCCAGTTTGCTCAACCTCTCTGGGCCTCAGGTTTCCTTGCCTCTAAATCGAGACTTTGACAAAACACCCTAAAAATGCCTCATCTCAGAAACTTGCTCAGTATTTGGATGGGAGGTCACCTGGGACTAACTGGTGCTGTTGGTTGTCCACTAGACTAAGCCCCTTGAGGGCAGGACTGAGTCTTATTTATGACCATACCCCAAGTAGTAAGAACATGGTAAGTATAATAGTTTCTTGTGGCTGCTATCACGAAATACCACAAATCGGTGGCTTAAAACAACAATTGTGGAAGTTAGAAGTCAGAAATCACGGTGTCACAGAGAGGCCGTGCCCTCTCTGAAGGCCTCTTCCTAGCTTCTTGTGGTTCCTGGAAACCTTTGGCATTCCTTGGCTTGTCGATGCATTACTCCAATCTTTGTCTCTGTCTTCACATGGCTGTCTTCCCTCTGGGCCTCTTTTTTTTTTTTTTTTTAATAAAGACACCACTCATATAGGATTAGAGCCCACTCTGCTCCAGTATGATCTCATATTAACTGATAACATTTTTAAAGCCCCAATTGCCAAATAAGGTCACATTTACGTGTACTTAGGGCTTCAACATATCTTTTTTTGGGGGGGCACAATTCAATCTATAACAGTAAGCAATCAATACCTCTTTGTGGAATGAAAAGGATAGAAAATAGCTGTCCTTTTCCTTTATAGAATGTTGTAATGGTCAAATGAAAGTGCTTTGAAAAGTATAAAATCCAGGCACATGTATTTATAGAGTCGATTCCCTTGTGTGACCCAGATCAACAGGGCTCTAAATTAATAATAATAGCCACAGTTCTTAATTTTTTTTCAATTTATAATAATGGAGAAAGTTCTTGGCTCTTTCTTCCACAAGGTTCAGCTTCCAGCAATTTACTGGAAGGGCTGCAGTGAACCCAGAAGCCTGAGATGGATTTATTGTGAAGCTGAGAAGATGCCCTCCTGTATCCTGATATCTTGACTATAGACTTTGCTTCATCTCTAGGTGGCTTCATGGATCCAGGCCCCTCTTCAGCATGTGCTTCTATAGAGTGGTCAGCGTTTCCTATTTGATTAGAAATTGTAAAGTGTATGTCTTGGGGCTGAGACTTCTTGCCACCCTGGAATGGATCATTCCCACATCTCCTATGAGAAGTATCCCAATTTCCCACTGTCCTCCATTTCCATAATTCCCTAAGCCCTTGTCTACCGCTGCATCCCCCATGCCTGCTCCCTCGGTCTCACCATTACTTATGCTGTGTGGGGGACAATTTTTGGCTTGTGTGGGTCCTGTGGAAGTTCCTTGCCATTATCAGCTATGGCACAGCCCAAGTGGTATGGACAGAGCTATGGGTTTTGTGTTGTGGCTGGAGGCCAGTCACCGAGTCTCCACTGTGCATGGGACTCAGCAACTTCTGTCTTCTACCAAGATCTTACTGCTCCAGGTTTCTAGCCCTGTCCCGGGTTATAGCTAAGCCAGTGACTTTTAACTACAGAAGCCCAGTGGGCGCTCTGTGGGACTACAGAAGGTAATTTTCTGGAGCTGCTCAGTTGGGCCAGGACAGGTAGGTGGGTCAGCTGAAGAGTGGCTTTCAAGCTGTACTGAGGGTTGCCAAGTGACAGATTTCTGGTGATACCGTGTGCACTGGGGTTTGTGTGAATGGCACTCCCCAAGAGAGCCACATTCCTCGGAGTTGGGTAGAGTACAACCTACTTGGCCATTTGCCATGCCCTGGAGTACCTATCTCAGCTTCCGCCAGTGAGGGCTAGGGCTGCAGCTGGACTCCCATGGCCCATGATTCAGGGCCAGTTGCAGGGGGCTTGAGATGCCTTCTCTCTAGGATGTAGTGTCCTCTGAAGCATATGAGAACTTAGCCAGGAAAGAACAATAAAGAATGTTGGACATCTTGTCACTGGGCTGGGGCTGTCCCTTTGGAGGACATGCCACATTGTCGAGGTCAAGGGTTAGAAAGGGGAGGGACAGGAGGAGAGATCTGGGCAGAGCTGCATGCATCTTGACGTCTGTCTTGGGCCTTGAGCTTCTCTATTCCTTTGGCCAGATTTTTGTGCCGAGTCAATGACATGGCTGCCATCTGCCACATGTTCATGGCCCAGATCTGGTTTATCTCACCCTTCTGATGTGGCTCTGACCAAGGCTTTTGTGAAATAAGTCCTGAGGGTTATACTGGTTTTACTTAGAGAAGAGGGTCGTAACTTTCTGGCTGTTAAATTTACTGAGAACTCATTGTGTGGCTCTTTGTTCTGCTTTGATCTTTGAAAGGCAAAAAGACATGCGCCCCAGAGGGCAGGGTAGGGGTTGGTGACATGGCAAGGTAATTGTCCATGGCAGGGAGTTGAGGGAAGGGGGTGTAAAATTAACATCTTGTAAACATCCAGTGGGCAGTATAATTTAGTGGTTGAGAGAATAGACTGGGGAACCAGACTGCCTGGATTCAAATCCTGGCTCTGCTGCTTACTAGCTAGGTGACCTCCACAGTTCCATAACATCTCTGTGCCTCAATTTCCTCATCTGTCAAAATAGTGATAATATTAGTACCTCCTTCAGGGATGCTGTGGGGAATAAATGAGAGAATAAAGGCAAAGCACGTAGTACAGTAGCTGATACACAATAAGTATCAGTCTTGTATTTTAGTTTGCTGAATTTTTATAACTCATGTGAGGTAGGGATTTTTATTCCTTTTCAAATACATGAAGAAGCTGAAGTCAGAGAGGTTAAGTAACTTAAGGAAGCACAGCTGGTAAGGGCAGAGAGCATTCCAGTCTTTCATACGTGCTGTTTTATTTTTTAGAAATATTTTATTGTGTTTTCAGTGAAGGTTTACACAGTACTTTAGGATCCCATTCAGTAATTTCTACACAAGTTGTTCAGTGACATTGGTTACATTCTTCATAAAGCATGAACATTCTCATTATTTCCATTCTGTTTGTTATTACATCTTAAAGAGAGAAACCCTGGGGAGACAGAGACTTTCCCAAGGTCACAGGACACTGGGCATGGATGGGCTGGGAGCAAAAAGGAGACAGAAGGGCTTCCGAGAGAGGTGCCAGACTTCCCCTACTTCCTGACTTCATGGATAATAGGCTGGGTGGAACGGTTCCCAAAGCCCATCTAGAAAGAATGTCCTGTGACTCACAGCCAACTTCTCGTTTCCCATCTGAGCCCCTCATCCCATTTGGGCAGTTACTGATATTGAAATTGCAGCCGCAAAGTTTGCTTTCTAGTTGGCCCCTTGTGTGTCATCTTTTTGGAAGATCTGATGACAGATGTGTCAACATTATGTAATCAAACTGGAAATCCCTTGCAATTCATGTTCTGTATGCACTTGTCTAAAGTTCTGATTTAGGGTCTTAGAGTTTCATATTTTGAAACCCTTCCACCTAACATGAGAAGGTTTTTGCAGACCTGTCAAAGCCAGGCTTCGTCCCAGAGCCCAGGCTGTTGGTTTTCATCTAGGGTGGTAGCCTGGCCCCAGCTGGGCTGTAATCAGGGGAATGTAATGCTTGACTGCTGTGTTGAAATATTGCTTGAACTAAGTCAAATCAAAGGTTAGCTTTACCCAGGCAAGAATAGAAAATAATTGCATTCAATTACAGGACAGCATGTACCCCCGCAATATCAGACTGCCTTTAAAAATGTTCAAATGGTGAACATCAAGAAGAGTGGCTTTTTTACTGTCTCCTGCTTCTTCAATATAGGACTTATTTACCCCGTGGGTAGCAAAGAACCATTTGGGAATTGAGCCTGTTTCTCACTGAAATCTTCCCATTTCTGGCCTTTCCATTACTGTTGAATTAAGGCATAAAAGGGCAGTCTTAGAGTGATATTTTGTCCAACAGACTAAGTTGCCCCAGGTAATAATGCCATTTTACATTTTTAATACAGTAACATATTCAAGCCCTGCAACAACTCTAGCAAGCTGGTATTATTATCCCCATTTTACTGATAAGTAAACTGAGGCTCAGAGGGTTATGTTTGTTGCCCAAGGTCATGGAGTAAGGCTGTGAATTAAATCCATGTCTGTCTGACTTCAGGGCTCAGTGTCTTCCCAATACACCATGTTGCCATGTTGTCTTATTCCAACAGCAGGACACATGGTGGCGTCACCCAGCTTTTGATGTCAAAATTGTAATGTAACATTTTAAAAGAGTAGTAGGAATCATTTAACTGCTGAAAAGGCAGCCAAAGCTTTGTAGCCAGAGCAGATTGGGTTCAAATTTACAGTCACTTGCTCTGTGACCTTGAGCAAGATACTCATCCCTCTAGGTCTGATTCCTCATTTGAAAAATGGGAATCATATCTTTCATATAGGCTTGTTTTGGGGTTTCTAGAAAATAACATATAAAGTATACGCTCAGTAAATGTGAATCACCTTTCACTGCCCACAAGACACTGCCGTACCCCTTAACGCATTTATTTATCTTAAAAAGTTTTTTTTTTTTTCTAAAGCTACTTATATATTATGTACTATGTTAATAATTCCTCCTTAGCCCAGCCCTGGAAAAGAATCCCATCTTAACCTCTAACTCATAAACTGATCTTCATTTCCTTCCCTTTGCTCTCCAGGCTTCTCAGGGCTCTGCAGGCTGAGATTCTAGTCCCATCTTGTCTGATATTTGCAGTGCCTGGTCCCATTTCCAGTAGAGACCAGTTTTCTGAGTGTACTCCAACTCTCTCTTCCCTCTCTCCAGCATTTTTCCTCTCTGCCTCTTCTGCTTGTTTCAGTCATTCTTGTTCCTGCATTCTGTTTTTCTTTATACTTTTGGCCTCTTTCTCTTTGTTTCTTTCCTTTTCTGAATGTCCTCTTCCATCTTTCCACCTTTCCGTCCTTCACAAAGGCCACACAGAGTTCTCTTCACAGCTATTTTCTTGCTTTGTCTAATGTTGGCTCATTATCTTGTCCCCTCCTTCACTTTAGGTCCAGAACTCCTTTGAGCCAGTGTTACTTTCACTTTCCATTTCTTTCTGTGCTTCCAAAGCCAGCCTGAATGGGCCCACTGTGTCCTGCTGTATCAGGAGTGCTCCTTGCCGGTCTGAACAGGTCACCCTTTTCCCTTTGGGGCCACAGTCTCTACTGGCTCTTTGAGGCTCTCATTACCATTCAGGTTCTTATCAGCTGATTTCAGTCCTCATTCCAGGGGCTTCTTATAGCCTCTCCACCTTTCCCATTCCTCCATAGGCCATGGTCTGGGAAAAGGCAAGTAATGTCTCCTTCCTGCTCCCAATCTCAGTGATGGTTGATTCTGGAGTGTCAGAGAGGGCTGGAGGCTCACAGCTCTGCTTGCCCGACCCTCTGCTCATCTTCTCTTGGAAGGTAAGGACAGGGATCATGTCTTTATCTAGCACCTCTTCTATCACAGTCTTCTGCCTTCAGAGAACAAAGTATTGCTTGTTTGAACCACAGCACTAGTGTTTTGGGTACAGTTAGCCAGGTAGAAGTTTGGTGAACTAATACAAGTTCACATTATAAGTAAAATACTTCAAAGACTATGTGGCTTCTAAAGTTATAGTACTCCCATTGGTCTTAAGAGAAGACTCTATCTTCTCTGGTGCCTGCAGGGCTTCAGGGAACATCACCCTAAACGTTCTGGTTTTCCTTGGGAATCTTTAGTTTGTCATCTGTGACTTTATGTTTATTTTGAATTTGTTTAATTTTCAGCTTGTATTTTCTCTTACAGTATGTGTGAATCACTATTAGGGGTACTTTACATACTTGGAGCCTTGGTGGCGCAGTGGTTAAGAGCTCAGGCTGCTAACCAAAAGGTTGGCAGTTTAAATCCACCAGCCACTCCTTGGAAACCATATGGGGCAGTTCTGCTTTGTCCTGTAGGGTTGCCATGAGCCAGAATCAACTCAACAGCAATGAGTTTAGTTTTGTTTTTTAAAACACTTAGTGTCCTCAGTGCTCTCTTAACTCACACCACTGTGAAGTAGGTCTCCATTTACAGAAAACAGAGCCTTAGAGAGCCTGAGTGACTTTTCTAAGGCCACACAACTGGTAAATGCTGGAGCTGAGATGTGAACCAGACTCTTAAACCTGAGCTGTTTTAGGTATGGCTCCTACCCCTCAGCAGGCCCTCACTGTAGAGAAGGAAACTTCTCCTGGGTTGAGAAGCCCAGGTGCAGGTGAAGGACGTGGAGGTCCTGGGGCTATGTGCAGCCAGGCTCCCCACATACTCTCAGTCTGCCCAAAGCAGCTGGCCCAGGGAGCAGCCCCTTCTCCCTGCACTACCCCTTCTCTGGAGCTTGAACAAGGTCCTCCCAAGGAGGGTTCAGCCCCTCCGTGAAGCAGACAGCAGCTGTCCTTGAAGAAAGTAGATCCTGGCATTAGGAAAACAAAACAAACCAAAACAAAAAACACCCCAGAAAACAAACACCTGAGTGTCTGTTCACAGGCCCTTTTATAGTAATGCTTCAGGTCTTGTTTCTAAGGCCAGACAAGCTTAGGCTGCATAAAGCCCCAGTAGGTATCTGACCCCCAAGCTCCCCCTCATTCTTCCCCCTCAACCATAGCCCACTGGGCAGGGCTGGAGACCTTCCTGGGGTCCTTTTAAGAGGAGTATCTGGGCCTTGGATGCTGACTGATGTCTTTCTCCACTTCTCCTTTTTTTCATTTGCCTCCTCCACCCACTTCTCAAGCAGCTGATTGCTGTGGTTCCTTTTCATGTTGAACAAAGGAGACTACAGCAATCTTGAAACCTAGCTGGGGACCTCAGGGCATTGACCGAGAGTAACCCCAGTGGCTCCTGCCGAGGGCTTCCCTCCTCCTCCTTCATGCCACTGCCCTCCCTCTTCCCCCTCCTCCTTCCTCTTCTCTTTTTGCCTCCCCTCCTCTGCTCTGCTACCAGGGTAGGGACTGGCCTGTGCTTCTGGCAGGCTGGAGAGAAGCAGAAGGAACACTAAGTGTCTGGGAAAGCCTCTCTTGGGTGCAAGGCCTCTCCCGGCCACACCCTCTACCTGCCTGTGAGTGAGCATCTTCCTCCCTTGGTCAGAGGCCTGGCCCAGAGGGAGTGGGAAGAAGCTGAGATTCCCACTCTTCCCCCCACCACCCCCGCAGACACACAGGTCACTTGTTTTATTCTTTAGACTCCAGACTCCTGATTTTTTTTCTCTTTTCCTTTGTCCCTCCTCACTGCACCCAAAATGAAGCTCTTGGAAAATGGATAGCTGCCCTTTGCTTCTTAAGGCAAAACCAAGGAGGCTGAGCTCAGGCACTCAAGTATTTTGGTCCATATTGAAGAGAGAGTGGCGGGAAAGTGCTCTTGGGATTTTCCTGGATACTTACTTTCAGTCTTCCCGCTGGCAGCCTGCCCGATGTCTATGTTCTATGACAGCGTTCATATCTTCCCAGTGACCAATATAAATACTTGGTGCTTCTCAGCCTTTTCCCACTGAAAGAGTACTTTCACATTCTTGACTTGGTTTTCACAACAATCTTTGAATACTATTTTCCCCATTTTACATCCAAGGAAACCAAGGCCCAGAGAGATTAAGAAAAGGGAAAAGTGAGGTTCATGGTTACACAGTTAGGAAGTGGTAGAGCTGTATCTGCTGCCGATTTTGTTTTACTCCAAGTGTACTTTTCAATACCATAGATAAGAAGACTTCAGCGATTATCTTCTCCAACCCATGCATTTTACAGATGAGAATATTGAGGTCCATGTTAACTCACTGGCAAAGTGCAGTAGCTGAGTGTCTGCCCTTCCCACTTGCCTTGAATGATTGTCCCAACCTGGTCTTTCTTACTGGTTATATTACACCTATGCCCATCCTTGTCGTGGCTCTGCACACAGGAATAGTCCTGTGAGTTCTCTGTAAAATGCTGGATTTATTCATTCTTCTATAAGATTCTTAATAGAGAAATCAGTCTGTTTCAACCCTTTTACGTTATAGACAGCATAAGCAGCAAGAATTCAATAACTCTGTCTGACTCAAGAATTTAGGAGGGCAGATATAGAAGACACACATATCTATGCACACACACACGGACACATGCAGGCATATATCCGTGATCACAAATTCAACATCCTGATTTAGTTGGCAAAATCACCATTCTGTTTTTAATCTGTTCTGAAAGCATGTGTTTTAGGGTCAAATTAGCAAGAAGCTTATGGGATCAGTCACTCCTGGAAATGATGATGATCTTAGCTATCCTTTACTGAGTACTTTACTTGATGCCAGGCATTATACTGAACCTCAGGTGATGTAGCTGAGAAACTCTGGAGTTACCTTGACCTGGTTTGTTTCATATTCAGCCCTGCTTCACCTTTACCCTACCACTGCAAGCTGAATTTACTCCTCCACATTTGGCCATTTCCCAGATCACATCAGTTCATTATTTTATTTATTCATTCACTCATGTATTCAGTATTTACTGGGTGCCTTTTCTGAGTCAGGCACTAATGGGCTCTGGACTTACAAAGTCCTGGCCCTCCAGGTATTTCTGTTCTTCTGGGGAGATAGATGTGTACACAGACAACTGCAGTTGAGCTTTGTGGTGTTTGAGGGAAACACAGGATACTCCTGGGGCACAGAGGAGAGCCTCCTAGCCCAGCCAGTGTTGGGGAGGTCAGGGCGGGTTTCCTGGATGGGATGACTCATGGCTAAGTCATGAAGAAGGGGTAGGAGTTAGCCAAGCTAAGCGGCAAAGGGCTATGTCAGACATCTGGATTTCTTTATGTTCTTGGCTTCTCCACGCATCTTGCAGCCAGCTGCCATAATGGAGAAGACTGAGACCAGCAGGTACAACCCATTCTACTCTGGTCTCACACCATGTCCCTTCTTCTTCCTTCTTTCTTTCCATTCCCTGAACCTTAGGTTTTGCTTGTTCATTTAGTTAATTCATTCAGAAACATTTATTGAGAGTCTAGTTTGTGCACAGCACCATGACTACAGGATGTCTTGCTACCTGTCATCATTGTGGCCCTTACCCTCTCTTCACCAGCCATAGTGCCTAGAGATTTTTGACTTTTTGTCCTTTTCCAGAACTGGACTTCAGCCTTGTTTTCTCCAAGAAGCAGTTGCAGATAAACCTTGTTTTGGTCAGACACTTTCATTAACTGCCTTCTTCTGGCTTTTTCATCCCTCTTTCTACTTCTTCTGTTGATTTGCCTCTTCATCTCCTTTATCAGCCCTAAACGTTCCTTGAAGGCAGGGAGTGTCCTCATGTTTGCCCTGTACTTCATTGTGACTCACTGATAAAGTTGAGTGAAAGAACTTTTTTAATAACAAAATTATTACCATTTATTGAGTGGGTACCATGTGCCGGTTGCTTACTGTTCATGCGTTACATGTAAGAATATCTCTAATCCTCCTGTCTTTGAGAGGTAGACACTGCTATCTTCATAGGTAATACTGGTAATTTCATAGGTAAGATAACTTGGGTTCAGGAAGTCAAAGAGACTTTCTAAAAAGCCACACAGATAATAATCAGCAGAATCCATAATCAAACTTAAGTTTTTCTGGTCTCACACCTCGAATTTGTTCACCACACCGTTGTTTCTCAAATTTGGTAGCAGTTACGCAGGAAGTTTTAAAGAATTCCGAGGCCTGGGTGTTACCCCAGTGGTTCTGATTAGTTGTTTGGGAAAGTGGCCTAAGCATTAGTTTTTGTTTTTTCACAGTGGTCAGGCAAGTCTAATGAGCAGCCAAGGTTGAGAACTAGTACACCGCACCACACTGCCGTATTGTGTCCACATGGGTTGCAGTTGGTGGTGGTAGTATGTGTTTTAAGCCACGTGTGCATATATCCATGTGATCAGACCGCAGGTTTTTTGTAGTCAGGGTTCTTTGGCCCTCTCTGCTGTTTCCCCACCCAGCGATCCCACCACACCATGCACATGCACTGCCAAGGGTTGTTGACTGTTTAATCAGCCTCTTGGTTCTTGCGTCTTGTCTAGGGGATTCACTGATAAGCAGTTGGAGTTTGATCACATCCAGCTGTTCTCCTCCTCAGAGCCTGCTGATGTAACAGAGGAGTCTTATAAACACACTGAGCACACTTGCTGATTGCCAGAATGTTGCTGCATGACCTGGACCCATTGCAAGTGTGGCCTGGGCCGGCCTCCCACACTTCTACAGCCCTGCTCTATGGGGGCGGTGGGGCTGCTCTGAAGTTGCCTAGCACATGACTAGGTGCTGCTTCAGGGGGAATTTGTAGCCTACCTAGTAAATGAGGTTCACCTTATATGCATATTCTGTTCTGTCAGAGGCTCAGAGAGGTGATTTTTTACCCTCATCTTACAAGTAAGGCAACTGAGGCAAAGCTAAGTAAAATAACCTGGCAAGTAAGTGTATACAGAAGCCAGGTTTTCTGAATCCCAGTATAGTATCTTTTCCATTATTCCAAAATGGTCAGTCTGGCTTTTCACATCAGGCATCAGCTGAAGCCACCAGTTTTTATACCTTCCTTCCTGTTTACCCAAACTTAGGGGCACTGGGATACCTTAGATGTCACTTTCTGTCATTGGGAGTATAGCTCTAGAGACTAGGGCTCCTGTTTACGTCCAGAGAATGGCTCAGAGATCATCCTGACATGCCCAGGCTCTTCCTGGACCAATCAGATGAATGGAAATCTCCTGAGATACCACTCAGACACTTCTGGACTCTTCCCAGCCCCAGTCTCATCCCCTAGATTTTATTATCCTGCCGTCATCAACTGAGCAGTAATTCTGTACTGGGCCCTGATCTGGGCACTGGGGATACGGAGATAAAACAAATATTCTATGTTCCAAAGGCAGTCTAGTAGGCACCACGTGCAAGTAAAGTATGGTCCCCAGATTCCCTTCATGATAAAATGTAGATTTGTAGGCCCTACTCTAGACTATTTCAGAATCTCTGGAGACTAGCCTGGAAACCCTGGTGGCATAGTGGTTAAGTGCTAAGGCTTTTTAACGGAAGGGTCGGCATTTCGAATCCACTAGGTACTCCTTGGAAACTCCTAGGGGGCAGTTCTACTCTGTCCTGTAGGGTCACTATGAGTTGGAATAGTCTCGACGGCAACAGATTTGGGTTTTGGTTTGGTTTGGAGAGTGGCCCAGGAAACTGCATTTTAGCATGCTTCCTAAGTGAATCTTAGGTGCTCTGAGGTTTGACGACTGTGGAAGTGAGCCAGTTGGCAGCAGTATGATGTCATAGGTGATGGGGAGCACCATTTCTGAGGAGGGAAACTAACGGGGCCTAGGAACACTTTCTTGAGGGTTATCATGAGGAACAACTAGGAGCTAGTCAAATGAGGTACAACCATTGAATCATTTCTCTAGGGAGGGGAATCATGCTTTATTTCTCCTTTGTATAATGCTTATTACTCAAGTTTGCCTCAGGCAGAACATACCTGGATCACACAGCACTGATGAGAACCTGGGTGGGTTCTAGGGACCCTCCTCCCGTTGATCTCTGTACATGACCACCTAGCTCCCAGATGAACTCATGGACTCCTGGCCTCTTTAAGCCTCACACAGTAGCCCCTTTTCAGATCAAACCTTTATTTCTCTTTGGGGAAATGATTTGGGTTTGTAAGGTTTGCCCCCTAGAGGTTGTTTAGTGGCTCAGTCTGGAGGCTGCAGCTCTACAGATGATGACTGCTCAGGAGAGAGGGATAAAGGGGACTCCTCCCGCCATGTGGCCATCATGGGCTGCTATTTATTGCAAAGAAATTGGGTCATTAGTAGGGTGAGAAGATGTGGATAGTCAAATGAAATAGGACAAGGAAAATAATAACGTTTCAGAGTCAGAGGGACCCCTGCAGAGCATCTGGTCAGAAACCCCTCGCTTTAGAGGTTAAAAAAAATTGAGATTCAGAGGATGATGTGAAAAACCAAAGCAATACCCCCACGCAGAGCCTCAAACTCTGGGGATTAGAACTTGGGTTTTTGGACCGGTGCTTTTTCTGCTTCACCACACTGCCTCAGAGCATGTTTTTTTTTAATGGGTTGGAGAACTTAGTATTTAAAGGGATTCTGTAAGAAATCCTTTAGCAATCCAGTCATTTAGTGGGATTGATTTTTTAATATATGCTTATGCGTTCTCTTGAGACGCAGCAGGTCTGGGCTTTGGGTCTCTGTATTGTCTACGTTTTGGAACTACAACGAGACCACGTCTGTGAACGTGCTTTGATAGGCTTAACGCTCTACGCCAGTGGCTCTCACAGTGTGGTCCCCAGGCCAAGTGCATCAGCATCAACTGGGAGTGTGTTAGAAACGCAGATTTTAGGGCCCCACACCAGGTGTACTGAATCCGAAATCCTGGGGCTGAGCCCTCCAGATGATTCTGACGTACTGCCGTTTGAGAACCACTGTTGTGTATCAGGAGGGAATCAGTCACGGAGCCCTCCAGTTTTAGCCATGTGAGATGGCACTGGGGAGACAGGAGCAGTGGCAGCAGTGTCACAAACCTCAGGTGGGGTAGGCGAGATCATTGAAAAGATCTGGCTTCCTGCTTGAAAAGCAAGGAAAGGCTGCGAGTGCATGTGTGTGTACAGTATTGTTGCACCACTTGAGTCTAGGAGCTCACGCTGAGTGCGACTCAACACATTTTCAGAAAGCAATCTTTTCATGCCTCTCCTGATAGGCGAAGCCCTCCGAACCTCATTTCTCTGTGTGCTGAAGCCAGAAGCTTGTGGGCATCAATTGGCTTAAAACGAGGCAATCAATAACATGATTTTTTTCTCCACCTGCGCCATCCTGCCGACTTTTTCTAGTTACTTATTAAATGAAAATAAAACATGATTCCTTGATAGGTTTGACGCTTCAGGACTTCCTTGTGGACAATGAAACCTTCTCTGGATTCCTGCATCACAGCCTCTCTCTGCCAAGGCCGACTGTGGACAAGATGATGGGGGCTGATGTCAGACTCCACAAGGTAAGCGCCACCTCGGGCTGCCTCAGTGGGGCTGATGGCAATTCCATTCTTTGAGTGCATGGGGAGAAACAAATAAAGCCTTGTCTTTGCAATGGTGGAAAAGGAGGTAGTTGGGTCAAATTCAGCCTCACCTAATTTACTTCTTTGCTCAGACTGGCATTGCCCAACCATTCAGAGTGTGGAATGTACAACCTGGCGTCGTGGGCCAGCTGGTTGAAATATAACTGATTTCCTGCCTGTTAATTGGTATTTGTGATGATTTTATCTTAAAACAGTCACCTTACGTTAAATTTTCATGTTTTTCTAGAATTTCACAATTTTGGAGACAGTAACTGAAGATGATTGATCAGGAGTGGATACGTCTTAAGATCTAGGACAGGGGATTTAAAAAAAAGCTTAATGCTTCTTTTAAAGATGGACCAAAAAATACTTAAGGAGAATTTTTTTTTTTTTTTTTAATTTTTGAAACTAGGAAGTAATACTAGTGTTCATATAGAATTCTAACTTCCAATTCTTAGATAACTTCCTCTGGCATCATTAGCTATCCCACAGCGCATGTGCAGTAGGTAGCAGACGCAGATTGCGTGGTTATGGATGTCCAGAGAAGCTTCTCAAGTTTCTTCTCTGGCAGAAAGGAGAACTGCTCCCTGACCCTCTGTCATGTCTGCGTGCTAGCTTGTCCTCATAATAAGCAGAAGTAGAAATGTTTATGCTTGAAAATAAGGCCTTTGCTTCACATGATCTAGAATTTTTAAAATTAGAAAAATGTGCTTATTGCTTGCCCTTGTGAAACTAGGAGAAGTATGCCTTGCGTTTACCAGTTGTGTGGCTATGAGATGGGCCAAGAGCAGCAGGCTTTGGAAATAGTTGCATTTAACATGATTCCAAAAGCCCCCTGGCAATTTTATTTCTGTTACACTTGATCAGTTTAAAATAAGGAGCATCCTAAGTATGGAGGTGATTCTTGATGGCAGTTAAGTTTCTCTGTTGTCAGTGTTCTTAAACATAAACACTGAAGGTAGGCTGATTGCCTGGCAACAAGGACTAGAGAGAGAAAGGAGTCAAACTAAAGTACGTTTGAGTTTCTGGCAGTAGATGAAAATGTGATGGAAATCATAGCAGGCCAAATGCTGTGCAGTTTTAGGAAGCTGCACATGGATCTTGAGAGGCCTTTGGTCCATCCGTCATATTAGGTTATGTCACAATCAGGTCAAGCTGCACTAATTTAGCCAGGGACATAGTAATGGAATAATAAAGAATCTGCATCATTCATTCTTCTATTCAACAAATACTGTCTGTAATGTTCCGGCAACTTTGGGTACAAAGTGAGCAAGATTAGCAAGGCCCTGCCTCTTACTGAACTTGCTGCCTAATGGACAGTAAGGACAGTGTATGGAGAAACACAGTTTGTGTAGGCCCAGAAGGGCCAATTAAGTAAACAAAGGATGACCAAGGAGAGACTTTCTAGGGGCCTGGTTCAATGAAGAGGTAACGATTTAGAATTGGCTCATCAATGAAATAAGAGAACTGGCTTTCTAGCACCTGGCTCTGGGGCGAGTGAGATGAAAACTTCCAAATTCTGAAATTACTTGAAATAGTTCTTGTGTATTGGTTAAATATCAACACCACAGTTAAATAGTATTTTTTTTTCATAGTTTAGCCCAATCTCAGTTTAAGATATCGTAAGTTCCACTATAATGAGGGTGCTTTTTCTCTAATAAAAATTGTTCTAAGAGTTCAGTTGCTAGATTCCTATTAGGTGAATCATGCGTCCCATTTTATCGAAAAAGAGTTGGATTCAGGATTTCCCTCTGCAGGAGGGACAAGAGCTAGAGAGTTGACCAAACACAATATCCAGATTTGAAATGTCCTGTCAGATGGTGCCTTGTTCAGTAAAGGGACTGCATGCATTGGACTCTCATTGTGGTATCCATTTTAAGATCTTCAAAGGTGTACTGGTGTGAAGATCCCCAAAAGGCTTTGAGGACACAGCTTCCCGTGTTTGTAATCCAGTTTTGCTTGTCCGTCTTTTCTTTAAATGCTTTCAGGTATTTTTGCATGGGTACCAGTTACATTTGACCAACCTGTGCAATGGATCAAAATTAGGAGAAGTGATTCAACTAGGTGACCAAGAAGTTTCCAAGCTTTGCAACCTGCCAAGGGAGAAACTAGATGCTGCAGAGCAAGTACTTCGTTCCAACATGGACATCCTGAAGCCCATCCTGGTAGGTAGATTTACTATGTGGAGAAGCTTCAAGCACTAATGTGTTTGGAATGTGAAGTTTTTCCTTGGACAACATGACTTTGTTTTTGTAGTGTTGGGCTGGCTGGAAGATTGTAATATAATTTAGTTCAATGATTTTCTAACTGTTCTTTTCAAATTTTTAGGTGTGACTCTGAGTCTAAGCCTAAGCTCCCTTGTGCTTGTTTCAGTCAGAGAAGACCTGAAGTTTTTTTTTTGTGTGTGTGTGTGTGTGTGTGTGTGTGTTTTCTATATCTCAATTACAAGTAAGGTTTCTTTTGGAGAAGGAGTTACCCTAATTAAAAAAAAAAGGCTCAAGACCATGGATGGGAAAAAAGCCCATCAGGAAAAGAGACACTGTGGACTGCCACAGTACAAAAACTCTGTAATTGAATGGGAGCTCACCCAGTAATTAGCTTAATCAATGACAGAAAAGCATTCAAAGAAAAAAAAGTCCCAACAAAAGTTTGATCAGCCTAGGAAGCAATAGTTTAGGGAAGCAAACCATGAGACTAGACATTTCTTCTTAACCAAAGAATGTAGATGAGCCTGAGCATTTTGTTCATTGGAGTGTCGTGTATAGTTGCAGAACAGGTGTATTTCTCTGGATTTTCTGAGAACCCTGGTGAAATGGCTCCAGATGGCCCTCCAACATCATCATTTAACATTTAGTATTCTGGTTTTCTGTTCACCAGATAGTTCTCTGATTTGCCAGTAGGTTCCCTTAAAACCAGGAAGATAAAAAGCCTTGGAGGAAAGGTGTGCCTGGAAAAAGATGTTCCCAGTTGTAATCAAAGGAATTGGAATCCTCAGGAACTTTACGTAACATAATTTCCTTACAGAGAGACTAAAACCCATTGCTGTCAAGTCGATTCTGACTCATAGCGACCCTATAGGATGCAGTAGAGCTGCCCCATACGGTTTCCAAGGAGTGCCTGGTGGATTCGAACTGCCACCGTTTTGGTTAGCAGCCGTAGCTCCTAACCACTATGCTATCAGGGTCCAGTTTCTGGACCCTGTGACTGGATCATACCCTAGAATGTGATCTTAGTTTTATACTCTTGATAAATTTTATAATCCAAAACCATGGTGGTGTGGTGGTTAAGTGCTACGGCTGCTAACCAAAGGGTCGGCAGTTCAAATCCGCCAGGCACTCCTTGGAAACTTTATGGGGCAGTTCTACTCTGTCCTATAGGGTCGGTATGAGTTGGGATCGACTCAACGGCACTGGGTTGCACTGGGTTATACTCTTGGTTGACCATGAAGAAGTTTTCAGTCCTGCTTGACTCTCTGATATTGCAGTTTTGCAGCTTCTGTCTGAGGTGAAGGCGGCAGTAATACCATCTGTATGAGTTCTTAGATGCTATCAGGGCAATTTCATGGTGAACATGACCTTGCGTGTGTGAAGGGCTTAGGCATAACCTTAAGATCTGCTTTTTAGAATTATTCCAGAAAGTATTTTCTGTTTTAATTAAAAAAAAAAAAAAAAAAAAGAGTGCTTTTTCAGTGACCTGTGAGTGTATCAGTTCATGTTTCTACATTATAATTTCAAGTAATACTTGCCTATTGCTTCCATGGGCATTGATTGTGGATCCAAGTAAAATGAAATCCTTGACAACCTCAGTCTTTTCTCTGTTTATCATGATGTTGCTTATTGGTCCAGCTGCAAGGATTTTTGTTTTCTTTATGCTGAGCTGTAATCGATACTGAAGGCTATAGTCTTCAGTCTTCATCAGTAAGTGCTTCAAGTCCTCTTTGCTTCAACAAGCAATGTTGTGTCTTCAGCATATCACAGGTTGTTAATGATTCTTTCTCCAATCCTGATGCCACATTCTTCTTCATGTAGCCCACTTTCTTGGATTATTTTGCTCAGCATACAGTTTGAATAAGTATGGTGAAAGGATACAACCCTGACACACATCTTCCCTGACTTTAAACCATGCAGTATCCCCTTATTCTGTTCGAATGACTGCTTCTCGGCCTATGTACAGGTTCCTCATGGGCACAATTAAGTGTTCTGGAATTCCCATTCTTTGGAACGCTATCCGTAATTTGTTATGATCCACACAGTTGAATGCCTTTGCATAGTCAATAAAACACAGGTAAACATCTTTTTGGTAGTCTCTGCTTTCAGCCATGTCTTAGTTATCTAGTGCTGCTACAATGGAAATACCACAAGTGGATGGTTTTAACAAAGAGAAATTTATTTTCTCACAGTAAAGTAGGCTAAAAAAAAATTTCCCTTGAGTTGATTCTGACTCACAGTGACTCTATAGGACAGAATAGAACTGACACAGAGTTTCCACTGAGCACCTGGTGGATTCAAACTGTCGACCTCTTGGTTATCAGCCGTAGCACTTAACCACTACACCACCAGGGTTTCCTAAAGTAGGCTAGAAGTCCAAATTTAGGGCATCAGCTCCAGGGAAAGACTTTCTCTCTCGGTCAGCTCTGGAGGAAGATCCTTGTCATCAATCTTTCCCTGGTAAAGGAGCTTCTCAGCACAGGGACCCCAGGCCCAAAGGACCCACTCTGCTCCCGGTGCTGTTTTCTTGATGGTGTGATGTCTCATGCCTCTCTGCTCGCTTCTCTCTTTTTTATCTCAAAAGAGATTGGCTTAAGACACTAATCTTGTAGATTCCATCAGCATAACTGCCACTAATCCATCTCATTACATTATAGTGATAGGATTTACAACACATAGGGAAATCACATCAGATGACAAAATGGTAGGCAATCATACAATATTGGGAATCATGACCTAGCCCGGCTGACAGATATTTTTGGGGGACACAATTCAGACCATGACAAGCTAATATCTGTCTGACATCAACAGTGATATCCCTTATACCACATCCTCTTCGGAATCCTGTTTGAGCTTCTGGCTGTTACCTGTCAATGTACTGCTGTGCAACTGCTTTTGAATGATCTCTAGCAAAATTTTACTTGTGTGTGATATTAATGAGATTGTTTGATAATTTCCGCATTCTGTTGGATCACCTTTCTTTGGAATATGTACAAATACGTATCTCTTCCAGTTGGTTGGCCAGGTGGTTGTCCTCCAAATTTCTTGGCATAGACGTGAGAGCATTTCCAGTGGTGCAACCATTTGTTGCAACATCTCAATTGGTATTCCGTCAATTCCTGGAGCCTTGTTTTTCACCAGTGCCTTCAGTGCAGCTTGGACTTCTTTTTTCAGCACCATTGGTTCTTGATCATACGCTGCCTCCTGAAATGGCTGAATGTAAACCAAGTCTTTTTGGTACAGTGACTCTGTGTGTTCCTTCCATCTTCTTTTGATGCGTCCTTCAGTATTTTGCCCATGGAATCCTTCAGTATTGCAGTTTGAGGCTTGAATTTTTTCTTCAGTTCTTTCAGCTTGAAAAATGCCCAGTGTGTTCTTCCCTTTCAGTTTTCCAACTCCAGGTCTTTACACACTTCATTAGAATACTTTGTCTTCTAGAGCCACCCTTTGAAATCTTCCGTTCAGCTCTCTTCATCATTTCTTCCTTTCACTTTAGCTACATTCAACAGCAAGCGTCAGTCTCTTCTGACATCCATTTTGGTCTTTTCTTTCTTTCCTGTCTTTTCAATGACCTCTTGCTTCCTTCATGTATAATATCCTTGATGTCATTCCACAACTTGTCTGGTCTTTGGTCATTAGTGTTCAGTGCATCAAATCTACTAAGCTGGTCTCTAAATTCAGGTGAGATACACTGAAGGTTGTACTTTGGTTCTCATGGACTTGTTATAATTTTTTTCAGTTTCAACTTGAACTTACATATGAGCAATTGATGGTCTGTTCTGCAGTCGGCCCCTGGCCTTGTTCTGACTGATGATATTGAGCTTTTCCATCATCTCTTTCCACAGATGTAGTCAATTTGGTTCCTGTGTATTCCATCTGGTGAGGTCCCCGTGTATAGTTGCTGTTTTGTTGTTGAAAAAAGGTATTTGCAATGAAAAAGTCATTGGTCTTGCAAAATTTTATCATGTGATCTCTAGCATCATTTCTATTACCAAGGCCATATTTTTCCAACCACTGTTCCCTCTTCTTTATTTCCAGCTTTCACATTCCAATCATCAGTAATTATCAGTGTATCTTGATTGCACGTTTGATTAATTTCCGACTACGGAAGTTGGTAAAAATCAATTTTTTCATCTTTGGTATTTGTGGTTGGTATGTAAATTTGAATAATAATCATATTAACTGATCATCATTGTAGGCGTATGGCTATAATCCTATCACAGTGTTGTACTTTAGGATGGATCTTGAAATGTCCTTTTTGAAGATGAATGTAACGTCATTCCTCTTCAATTCATTATTCCAGCATAGTGGATCGTATGATTGTACGATTCAAAATGGCCAATCCCCTGCTACTTGGTTGAAATTCCAACATATCTGACGGTAGATGGGTGTGACATGTGACATCATTGCACATGGGCAGTTGATTGTGCCAAGAACTGCAACAGGAACAGCAACATTGTGGGGAGGGAAACTGTCAATATGCGTTTCTGTACCAAATGGTAGGTTTTTAAGAGAGACATGTTTTGAAATGTTCTTCTCATTATTTTGGTGTGGGTGTTTCCCCATTTTTCAGCAAAGGGTATCCTGACTCTTTCTCTTGGATCTCCTTCAGTCTCTTGATGATCTTTGGACAACAACATTTTGTCCTCGTGGAAGAAATTGTGGCAGAGTGGAAAGGGCATGGGTTTGGGGTCAGCTGGATCTGGGTTCAAGTTCTGCCTCAGGATTTTATTAGCTGCGTGACCTTGGATAAATTATTAAACCTCTGTAAGCCTCAGGATCCTATTCTTTTACATACAGAGAATATATTCTACCCTATGTTATGAGGAGTATTGATCATGTATATGAAGATTCTCAATAAATAATAGTAATAATTTAATTGATATGAGTAATACAAATTATATGCTGAAAACCATTACTTAACAAGATAGAAATTTTCTTCTGGAGATCAACGTTAGGAATCAAAAGTCATACCAAACAAAGTCGTCCTGGAGAACATTTCAATAAAACATTACATTTTTTGTTCAAATGTTGCCAGGGCCTCTTACCCTGTAGTTTCTTATTTATATCTATGCCTCAATCCATAACTTGCATGAAAATTAACACCAGATGTCAGAATGTTATTGCTTCTTTAAAGATCTCTGGGATTAATAGTGCTCTCCATTAGACTTTCTGTTTTTCAATTAAAAAACTTATTCATTCATTGAATAATATTTACCATATTTTAATGCAAATAACAAGTGCCTTCTACATTTGTTTGCGAGCTACACCCTCCCCCCTGCAAGGTATTTTCATAAGCGCCACTATGCCAATTTTTTTTAACATGTTGATGTAAAAAAATTAGGATAGTATGCTTTTGAAAATACCTCACAGGGAGAGGGCGTGTTTGGCAAACATAGAAGGTTCATATTATTTTCGTAAAATACAGTATTGAGTGCTTATTGTGTATCAGCTATGTTCTAGGAACTGGATTCAACTGAAGGCCTCAGTTAGATCAGTGCAAGGATAGGTTGATAGATGAAATACTATCTCTTGGGAAAAAAAACTTGATTATGAAGGGAGACTCATGTTATTTAGTGTTCACAGTACTTACGTTGTTGAAATAATAACCTCTAGCAGGAGCTCAGGGCCATTTGGCAGTGACCTTTAATGTCTCACTGCTCAGCAGGGTGATTTGGCTGAACTGGGTGGCTGGGCAGGTGGACTTGCCTTCACTGTCCCTGCAGGTTCTTCCTGAAGCGGCACATACCTTCTCAGAGAGAGGAGGGAAGTCTGTGGGGTATCTCTGCTGTTTTGTATTGCAGAATTTAGTCGTCGTAGTAGATGGCACATTTTGTCTAGAGGAATTATCTTGTTTCTGTCTTGAAGGTCCCCCCTGGTTATATTAGTTTTCTATTGCTGCTGTAGCAAATTACCACATGTTTAGCATCTTAAAACAGTACAAATTTATTATCTCACAATTCTGTAGATCAGAAGTCTGGATGCAGTGTTGCTCAGTGGAGTCCACCTTAAAATCAAGGTGTTGGCAGGGCTGTGTTCTTTTCTGAAGGTTCTGAAGATGAATCCATTTCCAAAGTTATTCAGATTGTTAGCTGAACCCAGTTCCTTGTGGTTATAGTACTGAGGTCCCTCTTTCTTGCTGGCTGTCAGCTAAGGGCTGATCTTTGTTCCTAGAGGCTGCCCACATTCCTTTCAGACTTCTCCTCTGGCTCCTCTATAGCAACTGTAGGTCAGATCCTTCTCAAGATTCAAATCTCTCCAACTGTAACTTCTGGACAAATCTCTCCAGCTTTTCCTTCTGCCATATCTCTCTGTTTCCAGCCGGAGAAGTTCTCTGGTTTTAAGAGCTCATGTGAATAGATTGGGTCCATTTGGATAATCCAGGATAATCTCCCTATTTTAAGGTCTGTATGTGTTTGCTATGAGTTGGAATTGACTCAACAGCAATGAGTTTGTTTGTTTGTTAAACTTTAATCACAACTGCAAAGTACCTTTTTCCATGTAAAGCACCATATTCCCAAATTCCAGGGATTAAGGCATGGACATCTTGGGGAGGGACATTATGTCTACCACAACTATCTTTTGATTGGAAGGTATATTTCATATGTCTTTGAAGTGTTTCCTCAGTGTCCTTGGCTCTTATTGGTCCCTCTTCAGTTCTTATGTCTTTCTTGGTTATTTTCTGAGAGTATGACTGTATAAGAAAAACTACCCATCAGGGTTTTTAATGTGCAAACCAAAGACAGCAGTGACTTTAGAAGGAGAGTTTTTGTGAACCAGCCTTATCTCTGGACCATGGTACTAAAGGAAGGCATGAGACATTCAGTCAACAAAACCAACAAATATTTGCTGTATGCCTGCTTTGTACCAGACATTGTTCTGGGCACTGAAAAATCAGCCATGACCAAGGTAGATAGGATGTACATGGAGCTTTCATTTCAGCAGGCACTGACTGAGAACAAACTTTAAGGTTGAGATTGGGAATTTGAGGGATTCCTAGCAGGCTCTAGGTCCTAAAGCAAGGGCTGTCCTCCCATCCCGGTTTCACTGACCACCTCTCAACCACCTCCTGACAGCAATCTTTGCCAAAATGGGGCACTGTGAACCATCATGGAACGTGGGGTTGGGGTTAGCTAGACTCAAGCTCTAGTTTGGCTCACCAGTGTCTAAGTGATGTGAAAGCAGTGTCTTATCCTTGAGGTGGGAAGGCCAGGCATACAGATGTAGCTCCATTTTAGTAACAACTTGGATACTGCTCAGCCATGTAGCTAGATTGTCTTGACCTCTGTTGATACCTTCAGCCTAAAAGGGAAAGTTCTGTTTCTGGGGAACAAAGAGCTCTGTTCACATGTTTTCTGATGCGTGCGGCACATTCCCGTAGAGGCAGAACTCAGTTCATGAGACCAGGGGGAGGTGAGGGTGCCCTGATGTTCCCAGAACACCAGTGATCTCACAGCTGGGCTGTGTATTGATTGAAGGAGCAAATGGACTAGGAATGAACAAAGTCATCCTTGTGGTGTAAATTGTTGGAAGAGACGACTGCTTCTGGGTGGTGGTAGTCTTTGTATCTGGTATATGGCTCACTTGTTTTCAGTTTGAATTGAAACACATTAATCCTAGCCCTGAGCCTGATTGTCTGTGTCTAGGCAAAGTAAAGTAGAGATTTGAGTCTACTTTATGAAGGTGTTTAAGGGAAGTTTGAAATGTCCCAGTGAACACTTTGTAATATACATTCACAGGAGGAAAACAAAATTGTGTATTATATTGAAAATACTATTCAAATGTATGTATACCCATGTCATTCTTTATTTAGTAGTAGAGTCCATGAAAAATTTTTTTTTAATTGAAGAGAGTTTTCAATATTTTAATTTCACAGATGTTTTGTCTTCTGTTTTTTTTTTTTCAGCTGTGACCTCTAATGCATTAGTAATATTCTCTCCCAGTCTTTGTTTTGTGTAGTAATAAATTATACATAAACACATTCATTCATTCATTCATTCAATGTTTATTGAGCCCTGACCTGTGCCATGCACTGGGCCAGGGAGGCAGGAGTGAGCAAGGTACAGATCTCTTCAAATTTCCATCCTGGGACGGGAAGGACAGACCACAAAAGGGGCAGGTGTTGCACAGAGTGAGAGCTGCTCTGCTGAGTGCTGTGAGGCCCCAAGTGGGGCCTCTGAACCAGCCTTTGAGGATCAGGAAAGAAGCATTCTCTAAGGTAGGACCTAAAGAATAGAGGCTAGCCAGGTAAAGAATGGAGAGAAGAATGTTCCCGGCAGAGGATGTGCCATCCACGGGTCTAGAGGTGAGAGAGAAGAGAACATTTAAGGGACCAGCACATGATGAACTAGTTCAGAGTGGAGGGAATATAGCTATGGGAAGACTAATGAGGAAGGGATGGTCAGGCTTGACTCTGCAGAGGTGGGTGAAGGTCAGATGAGGAAAACTGTCTTGACCATGTTAGGATACTGGGCCTTGTCCTCAGGGCAAGGGGAGCCATTGAAAGGCTCCAGGGAGCAAGTGACTTTGTGAGGTGAATGCAGATGTAGCTGCAGTATTCCTTTGAAGGTTTTTACTTGGAACTGTGTGGATTTGAATGCCTTTGAAGGCCTTGGAAACAGGACTCACACCGTTCTTTATCTCTCCCTCCTAAAGTATTCTCTTTTTCTTTTGCTTTTTCTCCCACAGACATTTATAGAGTACCTAGTTATCAATGTGGAGTCTTGGTTAAAAGCTTGGCTGCTAACCAAAAGGTGCGCAGTTCGAATCCACCAGCTGCTCCTTGGAAATCCTATGGGGCAGTTCTACTGTGTACTATAGGGTCACTATGAGTCGGAATCGACTCAGTGCCAACAGGTTTTAGATATTATGTGGACTCCTTGGGTAGTGTAAATGGTTAATGTGCTTGGCTGCTAACTGCAAGGTTAGAAGTTGGAGTTCACCCAGAGGTGCCTTGGAAGAAAGGCCTGGGGATCTACATCCAAAAAATCAGCCATTGAAAACCCTATGGAGCACAGCTTCATTCTGACACACATGGGGTCACAATGAATTGGACTCAGCTTGACAGTAACTGGCTTTTAGTATTATGTACCAGGAACTGTATAAGGCACTTAGCCAAAATAAAATACCGGCTCAAAAATTAAGACCCAACTGACTTTCTAGTTACTGCCTTTTTATTTCTCAGTCTTCTATAATTTAAATATTACGCTAGTGAGGATAAAAGAATATATTAGGTCAATTGTTGGACCCAGGAAGGATGGGGCACAATGATCTTTGTCATTCTGGGGTCATTGCCCCAAAGTGGATGCTTTTAGGAAATGTTGCTATGTTGTGATTAACACGTTTTGCAAAATTGGGTGGGAGCATTTGAGTAATACAATAAGCATTTGTGTATTTTTCCTCTAATGATATTACAGTATTTAGTTATGATCTAAAAATACTGAATAATGCATGAATTCCAGTTAGCTTAACATAGAAAGTTCAGTCCTTCACTAAAGGTTTTATCTTAACCTCTTTTTTTTCTCCCTTTTTTTCATTTCATACCAGAAAATCATTTACTGTCTGTGGCTATGAGTTCATAGCCAAGAGAATTTTTTTTTGGTCAGGAAAAATAGTAGTAGGAATTCCAAGTTGAAGGTTGTTTACTGAAACTCTTTGGAAATAAGCTTTGGCAAGCTTTGTATGCGTTTGTCAAGTTAAGTATGAGCAAGAGACCACAGTTAGTCGGTGCAGGCACGGGATTCTCAGCCTTCATTTTGTGACCTAGTTTCAAGGCATGAGTTATTTCCTGGGGTTAATTTTATTCAAGAAAGTTAGACATCCTTTAGCTCTGATATGTACTTGTGCTGACATATATTCTTTCCTTCCTTCATTCCGTCTCAGTCTCCCTCCTTCTTTCTTCTCTTGTCCTTTTTTGAATTTTAAAAAATGATAGGATAGCACAAACATACCTAAAAAGTACAGAGAATAGCATGAAGAACACTCATGTATGATCATTCATCATGTTGCCATACTTGCTTCAGGGTTTTGGTTTTTTTTCCTCAAGAAGTTAAAAATTATAGATACAGGTAATACCACCTGAACATCCACATCTCAAGGCATAACCACTATCCTGAAGTTGCATTTTTTTTACTTTTATATCATATATGCTTATATTTTGTTGTAAAGTATTGGTTTGTATGTGTTCACTTTGTATAAATATGCACATTGATCTGCAGCTTGTCTTTTTCACTCAACATTTTGTCTTTATGATTTATCGATGTTGCTGTACGTAGCCTCTGCATCGTTTTAACTGAAATATAATTCCATTTTTATAGTAATTCTGAATAATCCATTCTTCTACTCCTTAACTTGTTATTATTGTTTTTCTTTTTTCCCCAGATTGTTTACAGTATCTTTAGATATACAGTTCTCACTTTAAAAGTTGGATTCATTTTTCTGTTTTGGTTTGAGCTTTTTATATTTTGTTTATGAAATCCTCCCCTACCCTGAGTTCATAAGAACGTTTTTTCATATTCTGTAAATTCCCATTTTTACTTCTAGATCTTTACTCTACCAAGAATGTATTTTTGTGTAGTGGTATGAGATGGGGGATTTATGATTTCTTCATATATGAATAACCAGTTGTCCTAGCAACAGTTATCGAATAGCCCACCTTTTCCCTACCAATTTGTACTGTTACATTTGTGCGTTTGCATCTGTCACTTTTCTGTATTTTAGACTATCCAAGCACAGAAAAGTAAAGTGAAGTTTTGAGCAAAATGTATGGATAATTTGGGTTTTAAATTTGATGCTGAATTTGGATTATGTGTGTGTGTGTTTTTAAACTGAGATATCAACCACACTTGCATGTGTAATTCCAACCACACACCTTTGAAAATGGAAATTTGTTTGTGTCGACTCCCAGTTGCCAATACTGCTAATGAAAACAGAGCATTTCATCTTAAACAGTGTACAAAAGTACCCTAAAAATGGCATTAACTGTTGTCCCTTGTTACTTATGGGTGTGTTCAGCCAATGTTTTGTTAGAGACCAAAAACAAAATCACACAAACAAAAGCATAGACTATGACAACAAAGTCTTAATAAGATTGATATTATATTGGTGTTTGTATATGTAATGGTCTGATGTCCATAATAAATGTCACGAGTCCTTATGTTTGTGTCCATAATAAACTACATTCATGGGTTAAACAATCATGCAGTAGGCCCTGCTGTGTGCATGGAGTTTTGCTGAATTGTGTAGCTTTTAAAATAAGAAGAATAAGCTTGCCCCAAAGTTAAGACATTTAAATAATAATAAAAAAAAAAACCTGAAGAAAAAATCATTGCGTGTCGCTATGAGTCGGAATCGACTCGACGGCAGTGGGTTTGGTTTTTGGTTTTATGAAGATTTAAATACATTCTGATGGAGAAAATATATTCTAAGAACAACATGAATTGATTTGTACTCTTCGTGGGAAAGAGCTGGTAATGGGGACAATGGAGCAGTGTTAGGTCTGGAGCTTTTGGACACTTCTTTTGCCCTTGGTGACTGTATACATAATTGGTATGATATACCTGGCTTCCCATGCTTTTGGCACCGTCTTACATCCTGCTCAGGGGAAGGTGAACTTACTGGCCTCTCTTCACTGCATCAGAATGCAAAGCAGACAGTATTGCATGGACCAAATGTGGAATATACAAACAGCCACATGTGTGCAAGGAATACTATGAAGACGCATGCACCGTGTCCAAGTGCTGTGTCTCAGTGGTTCTCAAATTTCAGTGTGTGAAAGAGCCACTCTTAGCTTCTGATTCACTGGGCTGGGAATCTCCATCACAGGTGGTTCTGATGCAGGCTCTCCAAAGACAATGTTGATTAGTAAAATCTTAACATTTGCAGGCCTCTTGTGATTCTAGTCATAATCAAGTGTAACTTGAATTTTTATTTAATATTTATACCATTTTATCAATTGTTTCCTTTTAATAGACTCACTTTTTTGTGTGTAAGAAAATTTAATTAGAAAGGAAACTCCATCACTGCTATAAAAATAAAATCAATATCACTTGCTATAAATAGAAGGTACACAAATATATTAAGATAAAGATGTGTGTGCATATATATACCTATTCATATATATAGCTATATCTGCTTCTTTTTGTGTGCGTATGTCTGTCTGTCTGTATATATATATATATGCACATACACACACTGTGTATAGTTCAGCCGCTTAACACTATCTTTTCTTTCAAACTCTGGCCAACACTAAGTAAAAGAAAAGGGTTATAGATGCAAGAGAGGTGTTCTGTCTTCTAGCCTTCAGGAATTAGAGTGTCCTAACGCTGCAGCGAGGAGTATTTATAATTTCAGAAATACCACATTGGAGTGTGGCCGATGTGCTGTGACATGACAGCTCTAGCTCTCTGTGTCACAGAGGAAGGACACTCCGTCAGGGGAAAGAGTTCACTGAGAGCTAACCAAGAAGAAGAAGGGAGGATGTATATTTTTTCAAGAACTGGGCAACCCTGTTTGCAGATGAGAGCCCTTCAGTTTTGTCAGCGGACTTTCGAGGAAGACGAGAGGCAGGGGAGGAAATTGTTTATCATTATGAGGACTTTGTGCTAGGCACTGTGCAAGATGCTTTGTACATGTTCTTTAATTTATTCTCCATGGAAACCTTGTGCTACGTGCCTTGGAATTCTTAACTGTCTCATATAGTTGAGAAAATGGAGGAATGGGGGAACTTGAGTAATCTTCCCAGAAGTAGCCACCCCAGGTCTCCATGACCAGAGAAAGGGATAGAGTGACAAGAATCATAAAAATCTTATTTCTATTCACACTTTATAAAATAAATGATCAAATTTTAATTTTAAACAATTTACATTAATTTGGCATTTACTATTTTGTCCTGGTTTGTTTTATTTGCTATGCAATCCTGAACATATATCTTCTTGTGGGCCTCATGGTAAGCACAGAAACATTTTTTAACCTGCTATATCTTCTGATTAAGACCTCTCAGTTCGTGCAGGTTTTACTTACTGTAAGTTCTCTATAGGTTTAACTTCTCGTTTGGAACCTGTAGTTACAAAATGAATCTGAAGAGAAAAAGTACAAAACCAAAACATTCCACCCGTCCACCCGTTTTTACTCATGAAAAACTCTCTACATAAGGCAGTCCAGCACTATCTGTGATCCGTATCATAGAGCTCTACCTGAATGTAGCGTTTAAAGAAAACCCTCGTTCCGTCAGAGGACTGTGAGTGGAATTCTGGGATTCTGCTGGTGTGCCGCTCTAGGAGGAGCTGAGGAATCAGGCTGGATGAGTTCTTTCATAGAACCTTTAGATATTGGCTCAGAAATGTTCATTACGGGATTATGTTTGGATATTAGGATGATCGTGGTGATTCTAACTGTATCTTCTGGATTTGAAATTCTTTTTTTAAAAAAAGAGAAACATCCCAGACTGCTATTCTTCAGAGGTGATAGTGAGTTCCATCCACTTCCAGCAGCCATAAGGTTTATTTTCCATGTACTCATTATAATTTCATAGCAATCTCTGATACAAGAGAAATGTCAAAGTAGCTGGGCCTTCTGTAGACTTCAGGGGTGTTTGAAACTGAGTAAGACAGTGACTGTAGAAACCCCAGAGAAAGTTAGATTTTTCCCTGAAGCATCCCCCCCCTCCCCGGCCATTTAACAAATAAGAACAATGCTACTGACTGTATGTTTTTTCTCTTTGGAAGCCTGGAAACTCAGAAACAAATTTGAGGCTCAGCTATAGTCACTCTGGCCTCATAGTCTGTATATTGTTCTTTTTTCTTTTTTAGCTTAGACTTTCTGTTCCAATTAATCTTTTCCTTGGGCCTAATTAATTATTTTCTTATGTTTGTATAATTAGGTGGCATATAACAGCAACGAATATATAAATTAGAAGAGATAAAAATTTGACTAAAACCAGGACATGTACATAAGTGATATATATTAAATTTCCACTATTAGAAACAGTGCTGACTTGTACAGAGTGAGAGAGAGAGAATTCCTTTCCCCCCTGTTTTTGGCAGCTTTAAACTTTAATTTTGCTTCTTATGAACCATCACCGACTTGTTCCTGAAGGTCAATCCCATGTTGCCTGTCTTGCAGAGTCAAAGACAAAGTTGAAAATTTGTGGTCAGCATTGCGGTGGAACACACACAGGCACACACTCTCTCTCTCCACGAGATATTTTTATCTATTGCATATTAACTAGGTTTAAATACGTATTTGTATGTAGATTTAAGAGCAATCATCCAAGTACTAGTAATTCTTACTTGAAGAAAACAACATAAAAACACACAGAATAATTGTAGTGTCTTTTCTTTTGGTTAGGTTTCTTATTTTTTAAACTCAAGACTGAATGGTTTTAATTACTGTGTTTATTTTCAACAGAGGTTTTAGGTTTATGTTTGAACTCAGAAACAAAAGTATCTTTTTTCATTACAGGCGGGCCTAAACTCCACATCTCCGTTCCTGAGCAAGGAGCTGGCTGAAGCCACAAAAACGTTGCTGGATAGCCTTGGGACCCTGGCCCAAGAGGTAAGTTGCGTCTTTCAGGCACCAGAAGAAGGCAGACCACCCACCATCACTTTCTTCATCTCTGAGTTTGGCTAAGTCAGCCAGCTGACCATTTGGACACCAAAGAAGCAGTTGTATTCGCAGGGTCCTCTTGGTTTGAATATCATATAAGATGTAAAATCAGTTTTACAAGTATAAGTGATCTTTAAAATTTATCTGGTTTGATTTCCTTGCTTTACAGATGAGGCAACTGAGACCCACAGATGTCTCAGAGTTAATTAGTTAGTGGCTAAAGGCTTGGGTATCTAGTCTAGAACTTTCTCCCATTGTTTCTTTCTGTCACTAGGTAATGACACGTTTGTAAAGACAAGAATCCCCTACCCACCCACCCCACGTGCTGTTTTTGTCTTGCCAGCATCTTCTTCATATTTCTTCTTCAGTAGCGAGGCCAGAGAGCCATTTTACCAAAACATTTGCTGACAATAGGGAGTAACATGGTACCTGTAATCATCTTTCCCCTGCAAACATCTAGCTTCTGAGGTTCAGCCTTGGGAATAGAGTCTCCTGATGAACATTGAATTTGCCTTTCAGGCCCATGTGTTGGCAATTGTATCAGAATAATCTTTGTGGTAGGATCAGAGGGCCTGTAGGTGCTTGTAAAAGCAGTTAACTTTTCCTTTGCCTCCCAGCCAGCTTGTGGTCTGCCTTTCTGACTCCCAGCCTTGTTTCAAATTAGACTTGGAAATCAGCAACTGTCTGGAATCCCCAGTGTGTAAGGAGCAGAGCCAGGGGGCAGTGGTCAGAAAAAATGCAAGCTTCAATGTACAGGACATCTGATAGGAATAACTTGTGGGAGAATTTTTCTCGGACTCGGTCCAGTCTTAGTTTTAGTTCCTTCTCTAATGTACCCCAGTTTTTGGTACTTGTATCAGTTTTTCAAATATAAAAATTAACTTTATGTTTTCTGAGGATAAAGGTATTGCATGTTCATTATGGAAAGTACAGAACATTTGAAAAATACAGTAAGCACAAAGATTAAACACTCTTGGCACTTCAGTGCATTTCTTTCTGGAATCTTCTCTTCTTTAAATTCTGTTCATGTGTCTTTGACAAGAGGCTTGGCTTTCTGGTCTCTTGTCAGTAGGAGAAGCCCTCTTCCAGCCTGCTGTTTCTGACTCTCATTTTGAATGCTGGTGACCTTGTACCAGGAGGAGAAGTTGGGTCAACTGGGGTTCTTCCAGGAAACAGAAACTGTGACTGCAGGTCAATAGCTGTCTTCCTTGAGTGGAAACCCTCAGCATTTGTGTTAGCTGAAATGAATATGCCCCTGTACTACCTAGCAGGTCCCTTCCCAGCCTCCCTCCCTCTCTTTCTTTTCTGGCCTTAGAGAAAGGAAAGCAGGGACTGTAACAGAGGAGGCTGCATGTAAACTCAGGGTCTGATTACATCTGTTTCCTCGTCCATCACGGCCTGCCTTTTGTCTGGGGTGAAAAAAACAATGGAAAGCATGTGACAGTCGCCTTGCTGATGTGGTGGAAACTTGCCAACTGAGCAATATACATTTTCCTTGGCAGTTGCTTCCTTGTGCTCTGCTTGTACAAGGAAGCAACCCGTCCAGGGCAAGCAAGGACCACCCGCTCCTCTCAGTAGAACAACCCCCAGTTGTTTTGCCCACGAGTCACCCATTGTCTAACTTGCTGTTTCTCTGGTCAGTGTTTGGAAACAGTTGGTTGTTTTGACCAAAGCACAGGCTTTTGAAAAGAAAAGGAAGTAACGTCTTCTGAGAGGCTAGTCTGGTTCAGGCAGTTTTGCCCAATTTCCCTGTATAGTCCATATGGCAAATGAGAGGTGAGTGTTATTGTGCCCATTTTATAGATGGCACCAAGGCTCAGAAAAATTAAGCAGTTTGCCTACAATCACCCAGGACTGTTGGATGCCAAAGCCTATGTTCCTGCTGTCACAGCCCACTTTTTGTGAGATGAACTCTCATGGTAACTGGAACGGAAAAGAGAGCCTTCTAAGAAAGAAATTATGAATTAACAGGGCCTGGCAATGGAGTAGAGAGGTGGACTGAGTTGGCACGAGCTTCGTGGCTGCGTGACAGAATAGAAGAGCCTGGAGAGATAGGGAAGCAGAACAGGAAGGTAGCGTCTCACTTTTATACCCAGCACCCTCTAGGTGCCTGGCACTGCTAGATGCTGGAACTTATCAATGAACAAACTAATATGTTGTTATAAGGCCTGCACGGGGCAGGAGACAGAAATACACAGATAAATGTATAATATAGCGGCAGGGATGCATGCTATGAGAGAAACATAAGAGCTGGGAAAGGGAGAGAGAGAGGTGATTGGGTGCTGTTTTAAAGGAGAGTGATGAGGGAAGTTTTCTCTATGAGGTGACATTCGAACAGAGACCTGAAGGAAATGATGGTATGAGAAGGGCACTCCAAACACAAAGACACTGGTGCTAGAGGACCCCTTAAGGAACATGTTTGACGACCAGGAAGGAGGCAAGTGTGGCTGGTCCCAGTAAGCAAGTGAGAGAGGGTGGTTGGAAATGAGGTCGGAGAACAAAGAGGTGAGGCTGTGCAGGCCTGGTAGGGATTTGGGGCTTATGCTGACCAAGATGGGAAGCCAGCAGAAGGTTTGGAGCAGAGGGGGCCATAATGTGACCTAGAGTTTATAGACTGTACTCTAGCTGTTGAATCGAGAAGAGTGGTAGGAGCAAGAGAGGAAGGAGGGATATGAGTTAGGAAGCCATTGCAGTAGATTGAGAAGGTGGAGAATCAGTTAGTTATCCATCATTTACTCTGCAAATGATTATCAAGCACCTTTCATCGGTTGTTAGGCTCTGCTAGAGGCTAGGGATGCAAGGCTGAAGGATGGAATGGTTACCTCCTCCCTGTGAGTCAGGGAGCGCTTCACAGAGGAGACATGGAGCATGAGCTGAGGGGTCTAGGAGAATGAGTGGGAGGTTGCCCTTAAGACAAGTAGAGGGAAGGGTCAGCAGTTTGAAATAACTTGGTACTTTATGATATTTCTGTCCAAAGATGTACTGGTTTTATGCAGGGAAATTTTTTTTTTTTTAATTGATTGGGGGGTAGTCAGATGATGGTAGCTTGTGGAAGGAGAAGTGAGTGGCTCTTACTAGCTGTTGTGTAAACATCTTCAAGTCTGTTCCATCAACCCAGCAAAAGACAAGGGAGTCTGGCCACCTCTCCCCTGCCTGTCTGTGTATTCATACAGGTTGTGAAAAGATAAAGATAAAAGCTGTTGACCTAATTGTGTTCTTGTGAAGTATGCTGGATGCTTCTTCTTTGGAGGGAAGAGTCTTTGTGATAGCCAACCCATCCTGAGTGCCGGCGTCCCCTCTGGAAGCAGAGTCAAAGGTCTACAGTGCCCAGGACTGTAGAAGCACCAGGCTCTGTGAGGTGGAAAACTGGGTACATGGAGCCCAGGCCTTCTCCAGGGCATGTGTAGGGGCCTGCAGCCTCTCTTCTCCGTTCTTCCCAGCCCTCTTCCCAGGTAGTGAGAACATGCAGCGACAGTTCAAGGAATGTGAGGATTTATTAATGATTTATGGTGAAATGCTTGAAAATACCAAGTGCTCTATAAATATTTAATAATAAGAACAGTTGGGTCAAAAACTCCACAAGGAGCTGGAGTGCATTTGTGTCTGAGACAAAGTACTATCATTGATGCTTACTGAGTGTAAGTCACAGGGGCACCCACTGGCTCCTGGGGCTTCTGCCTCAGCCTGTTCAGGGGCTCCTCTGGGCGGGGCATTTGCATGGACATTGGGTGATTCATTGTTCCTTACCACACTGTTTTAGCATCATCATCTTCATGAGGAATTGGGCCTGTAAGCTAATGGGGAACATAGCTGGGATTCAAATCCAGGCCTCCTGCCTTAACGCTTTCTTCATTACCTGACATTTAACTGAGACCAGGAGAGGGAACTTCACATACAGTACCTTTTTCCCCAAGGGGCAGAGGGCTCCTGAATTTCCACACTGAAGTTTGAGATGTTTCAGAAATGAGCAGAGTGATCCAGGATGTGAGCAGTTCCTGAAGTAATCATCTGCAGTCAGACTTAGCTGTTTAGGGAAAGCATTCTCTTCTATAAACCAGAAGATAACCCCCAGAGAAATAAAACCCATCTCCCGGGGCTCCGTTAACTTCTAGGCTGTGCTTCTCAAACTTAAGTAAGTATAGGTATCTCCTGGGCTTCTTGTTAAACTGCACATGCAGATTCTGCAGGTCTGCAGAGTGGCTTCAGAATCATCATTTCAAATAAGCTTCCAGGTGATGCTGATGGTGCTGGTCCCTGGACTGCAAATTGAGTAGCAAAGTTCTAGAGAACCTGTCACAAGGCTTCCAGAAGCTGATGTCAGACAAAATATGTTCTGGGATGTGGCTTTTGAGAGATCAAGAAAATAAGATGTTTCTTTCTCTTCTCTGTCCCTCCCCTTGACTTACACCTCTCTCCCCTTCCCCTTCCCTCCTCTTTTTGTCCCCCTCCGTGGTGCCAGCTGTTCAGCATGAGGAGTTGGAGTGACATGCGGCAGGAGGTGATGTTTTTGACCAATGTGAACAGCTCCAGCTCCGCTACCCAGATATACCAGGCAGTGTCCCGCATTGTCTGTGGCCATCCCGAGGGTGGGGGCCTGAAGATCAAGTCCCTCAACTGGTATGAGGACAACAACTACAAAGCCCTCTTTGGGGGCAATGGCACTGAGGAAGATGCTGGCACCTTCTATGACAATTCTACAAGTGAGTATTTATGCTGGCCCAAGCCCTGGCCTTATACCCACCTTAGCTCTAGACTCAGCCTTGTGTCACCTCATCCAGGAAGGATGCCCACAGGACCTCATACTTACCCTTATTAAGCTCTGTAGTAGCATTGGATGTTTATGGCCTATCTGCCTGCCAGATTCTGAGCTCCTGGAGAAGAGCCTTTTCTTAATCAGCTGTCTGCAGTCTTTGAATGGTGCCTGCCACATCTCAGGGTTGCACAGGGATGTTCATCAAATGAGTGAATGTTTGAAAACCACTCTTCCAAGTTTTCTGGGATGTAGGGGATGGGTCCCAGAGTAATAAAGGGTGAAATGCTGATCTTTAGAAATTATTATTACAATAACCATTGAGGTAAGCTTTATAATAAATACTTAAAAAATAACAGTAGAAGTAATAACAACAAGGAAAATGAAAGCTAACATTTAAGGAACATTTCTTATATACTATACATTCTATTTAAGTTACCTCTTTTAACCCTTATGCTAACCCTGCAGGAAGGTTTTATAACTGCACATTTTATAGGCTCAGAGAGGTTAAGTGACCTGGCCAAAGCCACACCACAGCTAATCAGCAAGAACTAGGATTCAACCTGGATCTGCCTGGCTCCATGCTTTTCCCTGGTAACCCACACTGCCTCTGAAGCAGGACTTCAAACCGGTTCATTCCAGTTTGACCCCTCCTGCTAATTTGCATTTCCACCCCAGACATACTAAATCAGAATCTACATTTTAAAGGAGATCCCCAGGTGATTCTTATGTACCCACCGCCCCCCTCCCCCCACAAATATAGATTCTGATTCAGTATATCTGTGGTAGAAATACAAATTCTCAGCAGGGGGTTGAATTAGAATGAACCATTTCAAAGCCCTGCTCTGAAATACCTCTCAATGGTGGTGTGTGTGTACCGTCAGGCTAGGTCATTCAGTCTGCTGTTTGTTTCGGTTCTTAGCTGCAAGACAGTGTTAAAGAACCTCGTAATTCCATACCTGCCTCTCACACTTGGGCGGTTTTGTGGGGATGTGTGTCCCGTGCCGAGCGGCATTGAGGAGCCAGTGTTACAGCTTTAGACAATGCTGTCTTTTTCCTTATAAACATGATGCAGGTGAGCCTTTCTCCATTTCCAGCCGCAGGTGTGTCTTTCAGACACTGAGTAAGGCAGCTTTTTGTGAGTTACTGTAACACAAGAACCTTTTATTCTTACCTGGAGTAAAGCACTCCAGACAGTTGTAGGTTGCTTTTATAAACCTGAGGTGGCCTTAGAGGGATTTTTATGAAACGTCATCTCTTCCTCGCCCCAGCTTGCAAGTCAACCCAAGGGAGTTTTCATTTACACAACTGATATAATTGTGAGAAAAATCCTTTTTTTTAAGACAATTCTTTTATGTTTTCAACATATAGAGGAAGCTTACTATCTTAAACAAACAAACCCAAAATAAAATAAAATTCAGGGACCCTTCTGGATAATCAAACCCTATTTGTCTATGATAGCTTTGGATTTTTCAGTTTGGGGGTTTTTATTACATATAATAAGTATACTTGTGATGAGAAGGAAGAAAATTGCATTTCTGATATTAAAGAGAAAATTTGGGTTTCAGCTGAGAAACTAAAGTCAGAATTCAGCCTTTTTGTTGCCCCTGAAGAGTCCTGGTGGCTTTCAGTGAAAACGGAGTGTGAGGGCTGCCATGAGAGTATGAACTGATAGTTATGAGGGCTTGTGCACAGTAAAAACATTTTATCCGTAGCATCTCAGTCGTGAGTTAGCCATCATCAGGATTTTAAGTGCTGGTTGTTTAGCCAGCATTGTTCTCTGGGCTTTATAGGTAATGTTTTAGTTAATCCTTCCACATCTTTGCCAAGTAGATGTCATTAACTTCATTTTCATAGATGAGCCAACAGAGGCTCATGCTACACAGCTAGTAAGTGGGATTTGAACTGGGATTTGAACGCAGAACTCTGTATCTGGCCCCAAAACCCTTGTTTGTTCCACCCTTCTGCCTGGCATTCCTATGAGTGTATGACCACCTAAATGTATAAGTATTTGTCTTTCCTTTTCTCCATAGCCCCTTATTGCAATGATTTGATGAAGAATTTGGAGTCTAGTCCTCTTTCCCGCATTATCTGGAAAGCTCTCAAGCCTCTGCTTGTAGGGAAGATCCTGTATACACCTAACACTACGGCCACGAGGCAGGTTATGGCTGAGGTAAGATGCCTGGGCCTAAGACTCCCTCCTCATGATCCTTCCAGATCTAGAAGCAAAAAAGTAAAGGCAGCTTCAGATGGAATATGCTGGGCGTACTCTGGCTTTTCTGGGATAGTCAAAGAGTGAGAACCTTGAGTCTGATCCAGACCAGAGCTGTTTAGAACCAGCTCCCCTGCCTGAGGTATTTGAATCATAGCTGCAGGCAGGCAGTTCTTGGGGCTGGGGCAGCACTGGCAAAGGGCTTCTGTGATGGGCGTCTTCACAGGAAGCAGCCAAACTGCCCATTGTCTCTGCTTCTCCCTCATATCTCTGCTGCCTGTTGCTCCCCACCTGACTCCAGGTGAACAAGACCTTCCAGGAGCTGGCTGTGTTCCACCATCTGGAAGGCATGTGGGAAGAACTCAGCCCCAAGATCTGGACCTTCGTGGAGAGCAGCCAAGAAATGGACCTTGTCCGGGTAAGTGTCCCTCTGATTACTCTGTGCCTGCTGGGTGCTAGATGGGTGAGTTTCCAGCCCTTTCCCAGAAATGACTGATGAGAATTCTAGAAGTTTAACCTGTATAGACGTATTGAGCCTGGGACATGACACCAGCCACAGGGCTGCCACCTTGCCAAAGGTCCAGCTTATGGTGTATAGATAATACTGTTTTGTGTATATCAGCAGCAGGGCCTCTAGTGCTCAAGTATCAGTTTCCCAAGGAAATTAGTGAGGGCTGGTGTTTGAAACAAGGCTTTGGTTATTACAAGGTACTGACTCTACTTTCATTCCTGGCTCTAGCCTTTGAGTCATCTGTAGCCTCTTATTCAGCCTTCCTATGTCTCAGTAGGTCTCAGAAAGAAGTGTAGGAACAAAAGCCTGGGGTTACATGTAGTGTGGTCTGAGATACCTGCTCCTAAAGGTAGCATGTGAACATGGAGCAGCCATTACTGCATGGAGGCAGAGGCGTTATCTATGGATAATAGCACCTATGGCAAGCACTGAAATTGTGCCCTTATCCAAACGTCTAACACCCATCCTTTACATAACTTTACCATAATATCAGCTTAAAAAATACAAGTCAAACTTTCGTCAGTCTTCTACTTAACACCTTATTGCACTACATGAAAATTACAGCTGTGCCTTCCTTGCTGTCACTGATGAAAATTGGTCTATGATGTGCTCAAAGTCATTTTTTTCAGTTTCTCTCTTTCTACACTCAGCAGAGCAAGATCACACAGTCTGCCGTGACCCATGGAGGCTCTCAAATACAAAAGTACATATTAGTTTTAACTTGCTGAATGATCTCTCATAGCTGGCAGTGGAAACCACAATGGTTGATAGAAACTACTTGGTGGCATCCCCCTTCAAGTGGCGCCCAGGGCATGTGCCATACCTGCCATGCCTTAGACACAACTCTGTGTTGGGGGAATAGCAGTTAGTGTTTCTGTGCCACTTGAAAGGGATAAGTGCTCTAGAGACAATTGGATTCAAGTGGAGGAGTCTGAGCGAGAACAGAATGTCTCCTTTGCCTGAGCCTGAGTGCTGTTTAATCACATCATTCCTGCCTTGGGCTGAGTCAGAGAATCATTGGATGATTTCCTGTCTCCATGGTGAGGGAGGCCTCGTCCTTTTGTCTCTACTGCCATTAAGAAGCAGGAGAGGATTTTGCCAGGTTTTTTGTCTTGGCACTTCCTTGATCTGAGGGACAGCTGGGTTTGGGAGCCTGTATCTACGTGGAGGGGACTCTGCTGAAATTTAGGACTGTCCATTGATCCCCTGGGAGACAGGTTACCAAGGAAGAAGGTTCTGGTGATGGAGAGCCGGGATCTGCTTTGTTGTACTAGTCCTGTTACACGTACACAGAATTCTTAAATAGGGGCCTTTTAAAACAAAGGACTTAAGCGAGACAAACATATAGAATCATTTGTATGGGATTACTGAATAATTACTGAATGAAAATAATAATTTGCAACTTTTTTTTTTCAAGTGTGGGCCTCTGTTGAGCTCCAGTCATTCCTTTCATAGGGATTTGCATGATCCAGCCACAGACAGTGTTGTAAACCTAGACCTTGGGCCTCTTCTTCATAGTCCTCCCTTTGGAATCCATGTTTATACTGCTTGGAAGTTTTCTCTTTGTCTGAGTCTCAGAGGATGACAAGGGGCCTTGTTCTATCTGTGGGCAGATAGATGTTTCCCTGCTCTTAGATTGAGTGTTTGCCTTGGACACTCTATCTGCTCATACCTCCTCGCTCTTAGGGGGAAGGCCCTTGTAAAACTGGCATTGGCATTCATTAGGAATCCTGCTGGGAGAACCCAGGATATGGGAGAGGAAGTGTAAGGGCTATGGCCAGAGAGAAAATCATGGCAATTTGGAGGATCATGCGTGTCACACTGGGGACCTTTTTCTTTAAGCAGTGAAGACCCTGAAAGGGTTTTAAGCAAGGGTGATGGAGACACATTACTCTGATATGAAGATGACTTGAAGAGGGAAAAGAGAAGGCAAACACCAGGAGGGAGGCTACCCAAGTGAGTGACAGAGAGGCTGACCCTAGGGGACTGGCCAAGGCATCAGGCAGGAGGTGAAGCCTGGTGACGGGTTGATGTGGAGGGGTGAGAGAAGGAGGCGTCTAGGATGATTCTTGATTTCTGGTTGGGTGGATGGTGGGGATGTCCAGTAGGCCAATGCATAGTAGTGTCATGAGTGTGGGATGGTGGTCAGGCTGGAGATACAGATTAGGGTGTGGTTACCCGCCTCCAACTGCCTTCTTCTGTCTATTATTAAGGAGTGTTTAACTTCACAAGCTTGGGTTTCTCAGTCCTCGGCACCCCTGCAGCCTGATTTCTGATATATGAGGCAATTCCTGAAGCTTCTGCTTCCTCTGTGGTCACTCTTATCTCTCTGCTGTCTCTGGCTGTGTCTATACTCATTGTGTCACAATTCAGACCTGGAGCACTTCTCCTCTGTCCAGTCACGGAACCCACTGACACCCATCTGCTCTCTTTTCTGAATGGCTTTTGGCCCCTCATCTCAAGGCCATGCTTTCTCCCTGGCTGCCACCCCAAGGGTGGCCTCAGGTCTCCTGGTCCCATCAAACACTCTAGAATGACCACAGAGATCTCACTGGGCCCATCTCTTGAGTCTTGCTGTCCTCCTTGCCATATTGTTTGAACGCCACACTGGGCAGAATAGGCCTCACCTCAGTTGTCACTTCTCTTCACTCAGCTCTTATCTATTCAACTGCAGTATACAAAGAAAGTAGTGTCAAAATTGCTAACCCAGAGGTACAATTTTTGTATCTATTAATGTTAACAAAAATACATACGTATCTTACTGATGACAGTACAAATTGTTGCTCCCTATTGGAAAGCAATTTGGAATGAAAATTTCAAGAACTGTAAAAATGTTCTATGTACCTCTATTCTACGCACCCCCAGGAATGGATCCTACAGAAATAATTTTAAAGAAGTCATTGAATGAGTGAAAATGTTATTGCTATAATTGTTACTGTGAAAAATTAGAAATAGCATAAATGCTCAGCAGTAAAGGAATAGTTAATGAAATTATATATACTCTATAAAATTGTTATGCTGCCATTAAGATAAATTCAAAGGCTACATGGAAAAAAAAAAAAAGCTTATGATGTTAGTGAAAATACAACTGATTTAAAGAATAGCAGTTTTCGGACCCTTGGAGATTCCAGTTGGGTAGAGTCAGAGTTTGCGTTTCCTGCTTGAAGCTGTGGCAGGACTTGCAGATGCCTCACCTTTTCCATAAGCTGAGTTTGAAGTTGCCCTGTTTTTCTGTCCCAGTCCTTCTGGATCTGTTAGTTGAGCACCAGACAGATGTATCCTTCTCTTCCCCATTGGCCCATTATTGAACCAAATGGCTAGGAAACGAGAAATGACAGACAGGCCTTCTTCATGTCATGACTCAGGTGTCCTACAGTTGGGAGAGATTATATTTTACTTGATTTAGCAGCAGCATTATTTTCCTCCACTAGATGGTAAAAGTGGGTTTGTCTTAATTCAGTCCAGAAATAGCGTCGTCAGAGTGGGTCTCAAAAGAAGAAGGCAACGTAATGTGTTAGGGAAGTGCACTAGAATCAGAGGACCTATGCTTCAAACCCTGGCTTTATTACTTATTAGCTGTGTGACCTTATGTTAGGGACTTAACTTCTCTGAACCTCAGTTTTCCCATCTGTTAAATGGGAAATGTTAAAAGTGTCTTCCTTATGGAGTTGTGTGAGGAGTGAGAGGAAGCATGTAAATCACTCAACACCATAACTGTGCTGAGTAAATATTATCACTGGTTTTGTTACTGTTGTTAATACCATTATACTCAGTTGTTTGGTATAATGGATTCAGACTGCTCTGACTTTGAGTCTCCAATCCACAACTGTAGGCATTTTGACCGAGCCTTGGTAAAATATCCTATTCTGTTTTCAGTCTCAGTCATGTCACCCGTAAAATGGGGAGACTGCTATCTACCTCACTGTTTTCTGTGAAAATCAAAGAGACAATATATGTAAAAAAAAGGTTTTATAAATTATGAAGTCCTCACCAAGATTTAGCTGATGTTAACTACTTGTACTTTCTCACTGGAACGGCAGACACTGTTGGACAGCAGGGGCAGTGACCACTTTTGGGAAGAGCGGTTGGATGGCTCAGGCTGGACACCCCAGGACGTTGCGGCATTTCTGGCCAAGCACCCAGAGGATGTCCAGGCCATTACTGGCTCTGTGTATACCTGGAGAGAAGCTTTCAATGAGACGAACCAGGCAATAAAGACCATATCTCGCTTCATGGACGTGAGCATCTGTTTTGTGGATCATTTAGAAAAGATATATGGCTTTTCTCTCTAAGATATTGCAATAAACTTCAGGCAGGAGGAAAGTTTAGAAATGATTTGTAGTCTTATTTACAGTTGTACCTGTCAAACCTAACACAGGGCTTGGTGTACAAAAGGCACTCAATAAATATTAGTTAAATGATTGAATGAGTAAATAAAAGAAACCTAACTGTGGCATTATTCTGTCTTGACTCAAGGGTGTTTCTATCCATCATCTTCTAGATTTTCAGGATGGCCTAAAAGTGCTTCTTATGTTTTGATGGCCCGATGTCTAATGGCTCCAAAGCATTCTCTTAAAAAGGCATTATTTATGAAGCTTACCCAACAGAAATGCAGGACAGATTTTATTTTTAAAATTTAGTTCTAAATAATTGTTATGTCACTTAATAGGAATTTTTTTTGCCTGTTTGCTTAGTTTCTGTAACTCAAAATTGCTAAGAAAATGAGAAATGAAAATCATTGTTTCAATCTCTTCCCCTCCAAAAACATACCAATACAAGTTACTTTATCTCTAAATATTTCTAGCATTTTCCTTAAATTGCAGTTAGAAAACAGAATGACCCATTTTCAGTTGAAGATTGGAAGACTGTGTTAGAGAGGATTAAAGAGTGAGGAGAAAAAAATTACACAGTTAGCATTCTTAGAGTTGGGTCTGCCTTGGTGGCTGCTTATTTTCCTGACCCCTGGAGTTCTCATGAAGGCTGTTCTTCCATCAGTGCGTCAACCTTAACAAACTGGAACCAATAGCAACAGAAGTCCAGCTCATCAACAAGTCCATGGAGCTTCTGGATGAGAGGAAGTTCTGGGCTGGTATTGTGTTCACTGGAATTAATCCCAACAGTGATGAGCTTCCCTATCATGTCAAGTACAAGATTCGAATGGACATTGACAATGTGGAGAGGACAAATAAAATCAAGGATGGGTAAGTTGAACCCTTTGACTCCAGCTCAGTCTTGGCAATGTCAAGAGCAGCTATGATGACTAAAAAGAGGTACTTTATTTTAACTCATAATTTGGTAGAAAAGTCAACAAAAAATAACTCAAATTGGTGGCATTGTTATGGTGAAACCAGCATACACATTGATGGAAGCTGTTATTTCAGAGGTCATAAAATATCAATATTTTTTGACTCAGCATTTCCAATGAAGGGAATAAATCCCAAGGAATTAAGTCAACAGGGAAACAAAAAGACTTCAGGTTTCCCTTACTGGCTTTCTCCATTTTTATAAAAAGGAGCAAACAACCAATAAAAAAGGAATGGTTAAGCCATTTTTGGTATGTTCCCCTGAAGCATTTTTAGGCAGTGAATGGGAAGAATAATCCAGCAGATAATATGTTCATTTTGATTACATGTGTTTAAAAATGTGTGCATGTCAACTGAGACCAGAAAGCAAGATACAAAAATAACAATAATTGTTCTGTAAGGGCTGGTGGGATTGTGGATGATTTATTATTATTTTATTGTATGGTTCTAAGAAACATGATTTGGTTTTAGGTACTGGGACCCGGGTCCTCGGGCTGACCCCTTTGATGATATGCGGTACATCTGGGGTGGCTTCACCTACTTGCAGGACGTGGTGGAGCAGGCCATCATCAGGGTGCTGACGGGCACTGAGAATAAAACCGGTGTCTACATACAGCAGATGCCCTACCCATGTTATGTTGATGACATGTAAGTTGCCCGTAAGCCACCATCTTTAACCAGTTAACACTGTTCCCAGGTGGAATGAAAAAAAAAGTGCCAAGGGAGTAGGCAAGAATGCTTTGATTTTTTTTCTTTTTTATATGTGTGATGCTGGTCAAAAAATGGTTTTTGAAGTTCTGTGAACATTTCAGCAAATGAATTACCAGATGTAGACAGTCAACGGTTCGGCCACATCACAGGCAGACTCACGTACACACCCTTGTAATCCTTCCTCTTTTTTCTTTCACGGTTACCACTGCTTTTATTTTTTATGCTCTACTTTTTTCATCAAAATTTGCCCAATTTTAATGTTTAAAATGTTCCGTGACAGATACAAGCAGGGGCATACACGTGCATACACACAGACACAGAAACAACTGTCTAGACTAGTAAAGCTGGTTTAGTGTCATTTCGTCTGCCTCCTCTCTACATGTCATGAACCAAATTTTGAAACAATCCAAATGAAATGGAACAAAGCGTCTTTATCTTACACTTTTTAGATAATCTTTTAGTGCTTATTCACTAAGCTGCCAGGTGCTCATTGTGGGAATGGTGCCGTTGAATCTAATGACTTCTTGTAAGAGAAAATGGGCAGAGGTGTAGCTATTTCAGGCGTCTGAAATATTTACACACTCCTATTCTCTGCTGCCGTGTGTGTGTGTGTGTGTGTGTGTGTGTGTGTGTGTGTGTGTGTAGAAGGGCAGGGCTTCTCTTTTGCATTTGTTTGGTGCTTTGCATTCAGCAGCCTACTTCCTTGCATAATCAACTCTAGCTCCAAATAGCTAGAAGTTACCGTTTTTCACCTTCAGAAAGATTAACCAGAATTTTCCAAAGACAGGCTTTTCCAGAGGCCCCTAAGCCAAGGGTTACTCTAAAAAGCTTATCTAAAGATGGGAATTAAGAGGCTTAACGTATTGTCACGTAGCCTGTAAGTGGTTAAGCTAGGACTTGAACCTCAAATCTCAAGGTCCAAATCCTGCGTCCTTTTACTTCACAGCACTGCAGGTCCTATTCTAGTTTGGAATCTGAAATATTGGTGATGAGAGCTGCCTGAAGTGTGTTCCTGCACTATCTGTCATAAGACTTATGCTAAGCAAGTCAATAGTGAGATGACCTTGGATATGTTGAACTTTCATGAGAGAATGAGTTTTTTTTTTTAGTACTCCAGAACAACCCAGATTTAGCTTCATGACATCCCCCAAAGAAATTTTACTCGGCAGTTAGTCTAGTTTTTATCAGTATGTTGTAGTACATCTCATGAAGCATTCTGTAACTTACACATTTCAGAGATCAGAGGGCCTGTCCTTCTTGGGTGCAAATATGATGTTTGCTTTTCTTTGTTTTTAATTTTAATTATTAAAATTGATTTATCGTGATAAAAATATATATGACGCAACCTTTGCCAGTTCAGTGGGGTTTTTTTTACACGTACGGTTCAGTGACATTGATTACATTCCTTGTGTTGTGTAGCTCTCATGTGGTGTTCTCACTGGTATGCAGGCTGTAAAGCACTGGCCCCTGAGTCTGGCTTATGCTTCTCTTTAATTCTCCCCCCACCCTTTCCTGGAACCTCCAGCTTCCTGCGGGTGATGAGCCGGTCCATGCCCCTCTTCATGACGCTGGCCTGGATATACTCTGTGGCTGTGATCATCAAGGGCATTGTGTACGAGAAGGAGGCGCGGCTGAAGGAGACCATGCGGATCATGGGCCTGGACAATGGCATCCTCTGGTTTAGCTGGTTCATCAGCAGCCTTATCCCTCTGCTTGTGAGCGCCAGCCTACTGGTGGTCATCCTGAAGGTAAGGCTGCTTTGCTCCCTCCTCCCTGCCAGGGAACTCCTCAACAGCCCAGTGTGGGCTAAGTGAGAAGAAGATAAGACTCTTTGAGAGGATGGGGCCATAAGTGTTATCTACTATAATTCCCTCATTTTATAGCTAGGGAAAGTCAGGCCAGAAAGGGGCAGTGACTTGCCCAGAGTTACGCCAGCTGGTTCACAGGTAAGCAGGATTAGAACCCAGTACTCTTGCTTCCCATGTAAGTGCACTCTTTACACCATGCTGTCTGCTTGTCAGTGGTTCATGGTGGTACCTGAGAGCTATTCACTTCCTGAGAAGCGTTGGGTGGCTATCCTTCCTGAAAAGTGTTAAGAACTATAACTGGAGGATATATACTTTGTAAGTTATGTTCTCTGGAAGCAGAGGCTGAGACTGAATTTGGTATGTGGGTAGTTACTAGGAATCAACACCCATGGAAAGAGGAAGGGGAAGCAGGTTTGGGCAGAAGGAGAGGTTGAACTGCAGTGCAGAGCCAACCAATTGGGGGCACTCCGGAATGTGTGTATCTTGTTAGAACTATCCCTCACTGAGCTGAAATGGCTGGGCCTTTATGCTGCCCCCACCAGGTTCCCCTCAGACACTCCCTACCCACCCTCCTTAATCAATCACTGGATGTGGGCTGCCCTGGGTAGGGTGTGCCCCAGAGCTAGGTGCCTCTCTGTAGCTGTGACAAACCCAGAGGAGCTGACACCTGGGCAGTAAGTCCTTACTTGAAGGGGAATCTGGGCAGTGCATATCTGCATCCACTTCATATTTTAATATCCTTATATGCAAATTTTATTTCTCCACAATCATCTTATTTAAAGATGTATCATATAAAAATAAATGTTTTTAAAGAGTAGGACGTATAAAGGAATAGGAACTAACATTGGATTTAATACTATCACATTGTTATGAGTGAGCACTTACTAATTGCTGAGTACTGTTTAAAGCACCTCACATACAAGGTCATGAGGCTAAGGAAGGTTAAAGACTTCACTGAGGTCACACAGGCAACAAGGGGTAGAGCCAGAATTTGAATGCAGGTCTTGTTAAAATCAAATCAGCTTCATGCTCTGATATCTAGCTTTAAGGGGCCAAGCATTTTGATGGGGTAGTCCTGTGGCTGGTATATGAGAGAACTGCTTTGGGACAACTATATCTTGACAGGTCCTGCTGAAATATACCCCACTATTAGATCGATGGCACTAGTTTTTTTTTTTTTTTTTATTAGAGATATGCCACCAGGAAACCCTGGCGGCATAGTGGTTAAGTGCTGCGGCTGCTAACCAAGAGGTTGGCAGTTCAAATCTGCCAGGCGCTCCTTGGAAACTCTATGGGGCAGTTCTACTCTGTCCTCTAGGGTTGCTATGAGTCGGAATCGACTCGACGGCAGTGGGTTTTTGTGTACTAGAGATAAGGAGCCCAGGTGGGGCAGTGGTTAAGAGCTCGGCTGCTAATCAAAAGGGTCAGCAGTTCCAATCTACCAGCCACTCCTTGGGAACCCTATGGGGCAGTTCTCCTCTGTCCTGTTGGATTGCTATGAGTTAGAATTGACTCGATGGCAGTGGGCTTGGTTTTGGTTTAACAGAGACAAACTCAAAAAGGTGTGTCTGCAAAAGTAATGCAGAAATCATGGCAGATTACCAAGGGGGAAATTAAGATTGCTTGGCCATTGTACTTGGCTTTTGGAGGGAGAAGTCACAGGGGACACCATCTCCAACAACCCTCTCTTGGTGGCAAGAGTCATAGTCCTTGTAAGAGGAGAAACAGGTAATATGACTTGTCGGAGAAACAAAGAACAAAATTGTCCATTGGGATGGAATAGAAGATCCTATTCCTAACTCCACCATTATTTTGCTGTGTGGTTTTGGGCAAATCTTCTCTTTTTTCTGGGTCTCAGTTTCCTCATAAAGAATAGCATTGCTTCTCTACATTATCTTTAAGATGAGTGTGAAAAAGCCCTGATTTTTTCCCCATTGATCGTGGAGGGGCATGCCTGGGCTTGTTAAGACAGCCCATTTTAACGGGTCTCTTCCTTTCCAGTTAGGAAACTTGCTGCCCTATAGCGACCCCAGTGTGGTGTTTGTATTCCTCTCTGTGTTTGCCGTGGTGACCATCCTGCAGTGCTTCCTGATAAGCACGTTCTTCTCCAGAGCCAACCTGGCGGCAGCCTGTGGGGGCATCATCTACTTCATCCTGTACCTGCCCTACGTCCTGTGTGTGGCATGGCAGGACTACGTGGGCTTCACCCTCAAGGTCTTTGCAGTGAGTAACTCTGGCCCATGCACAGTAGCACCCCAGGTGTTTGACCTCTCTCTGTAGTCCATGAATAGAAGCAGCAAAGTTGAGAACAGAAGGGGAGAGAGTCTCTTTTCAATGGGACTTGAACTTCAGTTCTGGATTCTAAGTGCTTTCAAGGCAAGGGTGAACTCTTATTAAATTATTTATCTCTAGTGCTCTCAGTGGATGCTGCTTGAATTGAAGGGAATTTTTCAGAGAGCCACAATGCACAATGAACCTGGCTGTGGATAAATGGCATTGGAGAACTGTAAAAGAGCTATTTTAGGTTATAGATGACATTTCCACCCTTTATCTCTCAGCTCTATTGGCCGTGTTAGTATGCCACAAAGTCACGGCCACAGATAGAACTGAAAACTCTTGAGGTCAGGGATGGCTCCTTCCCTTCCTTGTGACCAATATGTTATTTCATTTGATTAAAATTTTCTGAACTGAACAAGATTGAGAAGCAGATGCCCCAGATCTCAACAAGTCCCTGACTTGGACACTTCCTTTCCTTGTACAGAGGAGGAGAGTCCCATGAGGGTGTGTTAAGTCCTCATAAGAGTGAGTTTACAGCTGTCACTGTGCCACTTGGAAGGAAAGCTGAGAGTCACTCAATGCTAGGAGCTCTGGGTGCCCCAGTGTGGGCCCCTTCAACACCAGGAGTCCTAGACAGGCTCCTCTGACCCTAAACTGTCTCCACTTGAGCAGGGAGCCTGAGAGGACCTTGACAGATGTCAGTGTATATGTGTGTGTGTGTAGGGGGAAGGATTGCTGAGCCTTTGGGACATCTTTGGAAGCATAAAGTTCTGAAAGTATTGCATTCCGTCATAGATGCATTTCTGAAATGTGTGCATAATAAAAAGGTTATAAATAGAATTATATGCTGCAAGGGAGCCCACTCCCCTAAAGAAACCTTGTAGGTAAATACTTCCACATGCTGTAATTGATCCCTTTTGTAAATTCTAATTTCTCTAGGTGGAGTTTGCATTAGAAGTGATAGAAAAATGAGAGGGACAAGAAGATGGATAAGTGACTTTTGCCTCTTTCTCACAGAGCCTACTGTCTCCTGTGGCTTTTGGGTTTGGCTGTGAGTACTTCGCCCTTTTCGAGGAGCAGGGCACTGGCGTGCAGTGGGACAACCTGTTCGAGAGCCCTGTGGAGGGAGATGGCTTCAACCTCACTACCTCAGTCTCCATAATGCTGTTTGACACTTTCCTCTATGGGGTGATGACGTGGTACATTGAGGCTGTCTTTCCAGGTACTGTGAATTTTCACACTGCCGCAGACATCTGAAAGGGAAATAATGACTTCTAGCTCCAATGCTTTCCTCCCGTTATGCTGGAGTTTGTGTAGGGCCTGGGGCTTCCTGGGAAGTGGCCAGGGCTTTATACCCAGGGCAAACAAATAGACCAGGGAGGAGAGACACTGCTACTACTAACACAGCAAACATTTCTTGAGTACAGTGTGCAGGCATTGTGCAAAGTGTTTTATATACTTTAGTAAATATAATCCTAAGAATATTCTAGGTAGGTTCTGTTATAATCGGGTCTAAGATGAATCTGTCATGGATAAATATCATATCAGATCAAAGCTTGGAAAAGTGAGGTTTGACTATGTGGTTCACCTTCTGATTTTCCTCTAAGGAGGTGTATGTGAAAGATTACCCCTAACTCAACTTCCTGCATTGGATATGCCATTTTGCACTGTGCAGACCTGGATTCAAATCCTTCGCTTACTGGCTGAGTAACCTTGGCAGGTTACTTATCCTGTAGTTTCGTCATCTCTAAAATGAGCACAATACCTGCCTTGTGGGGTGTTTGGAGGATTAAGTGAGGTCCAGAATATACCTGGGACACACTTGGTCTCAGCAAATGTTAGCCCCTTCTCCCCAGACCTCCCTATCAGTCTGTTCCTTTCTCTGAAGGACTCTGGGCATGTCAAGAAGGAGTGGGCATGGCTGGGATACCTCAGGAATGCTGGGGTGGTGCAGAGCTCAGCTCACATCTTTGCTTTGCTTTCAGGCCAGTATGGAATTCCCAAGCCCTGGTATTTTCCTTGTACTAAGTCCTATTGGTTTGGTGAGGAAAGTAATGAGAAGAGCCATCCCTGTTCCAGCCAGAAGGGAGTATCAGAAAGTAAGTGCTGCTGGTCTACCCACCCTTAACTCTAGCGCTACCACCCCTACTGACTGTCAGGGGCAAGTGATGGCTCCTGCCCTTTAGAGTCTAAAACCACTCTAGGAGCGGAGAAACCAGGTGCGACACCAGTTCCCAAACTTGCCCATGCCATCTGCATTTAATGCTGTTGACTTATTAGAGAATCACTATCTGGGTCTCTGAGGGACATTTCCTTTGTTTTCTTGGCTTCTGAGAAGGTGGCTTTTGATCACTGTATCATCACGCCTGCCTCCGTGCTCCCACACACATTTGTCATGCTATCATGACTAGCTACAGGGAAGAGATAAAGACAACAGTGATTATGGAACCATAACCTCGCTGTCTCCCTTTTTATGGTGACACATATATGAGTTTGTGTAGGCTGGCATCAGGTGGTTGCCACAGAGCTCAGCCTGTGCCTCTTAATGTTACCACTCTTCATTACCCAGAGGCTGAATCCTCTCCTGGCTCCTGACTGCAGGTAGAGGTGCCACAGTTCAGCAAAGACTCCGCTTTGTGGTTGCTTGCTCAGGTTCTTGGAGAGAAACTCTATCTTTATTCTTAGCGTGGCTTCCTAAGTAATTAATAAGTCTCCTTCTGCTGACCTCTTCTATGCCCCTTCCCCAGCTGCCAGTGTTGAAAGTAGAATGTTTCCTAGGCACACAAGGCTCTTTACAACCTGCCCTTGCCCACCATTCCAGCTGCTTCTCCTGTGTTCCTTATTCTTCTTACTCTATCTCCTCTTGCCACCTAGCTTCTGTTCAATCACCTAGAATTGCCCAAGATTTTTGGAACATGTCAGGTTCTTTTACACCTCTGTGTCTTTGCATGTATGTACTGTTTCCTCTTACAGGAAAACCCCTTGTCCAACTTACATACCTTCCAAACTCCTACTTGTTCTTTAAGATCTACTTCAAATATCCCCTTGCTTGAACAGCCCTCCTAGATCAGGTAGTTACTCCCTTCTTGAAGATTCTATGGGATTTTTTAAACTTTTTACTTTGAAATAACTGCATTTTTTAAAAGAAGTCAGAAAAATTTTTATGGGGGTTGTGGTCTCTTATACCCTTTATGCAGCCTTCCTCAATGGTAACATCTTCAGTAATTATAGTGTAATATCAAACCCATGAAATCGACATCAGTACAATTCACAGACTTTCTTCAGATTTCACCAGTTTCACACGTGCTCAGTTACGTGTCCGTATTTAGTTCTATGGAGTTTTATCACGTGTGTAGATTAGTGTAACCACCGCCACAGTCAAGAAGCGAAACCATCAATCTGTTCTTCATCCCTATAATTTTGTTATTTCAAGGATGTTAATACAAATGGTACTACATAGTGTGTAACCTTTTGAGATTGACTTTTTTCACTGAATATCATTCCTTTGAGATCCACTGTAGTGGTTGTATGCATCAATAGTTTGTTCCCCTTTGTTGCTGTGTAGTATTCCATGGTATAGAAGTACCACATTTTCATGGAATTTTTTGATGTGTCTTTTGAAAATAGCTTTTAGCATCCTACATTTTAATTACCTGTCAAGTGTTTGCCACCCAATAGACTCTGAGTGCTCTATGGGCAGAGGTTGTATCTTCTTGATCACTGTGTCTTCATCACCAGTACTAGTGCCCAGATATTAAGAAAATAAATGTTTGTAGCCTGCCTGCCAGAAGTGGCCACAGGAACAGGCAGGTTGAGTATAAACACAGTCCTTTGTCTCTTTACAGTCTACATGTCTGTATTTTCTGTGAGTTCATTCCTTTCTTCTCTCTTCTCACAGTCTGTATGGAGGAGGAGCCCACTCACCTGAAGCTGGGCGTGTCCATTCAGAACCTGGTGAAGGTTTACCGAAATGGCATGAAGGTGGCAGTTGATGGCCTGGCACTGAATTTTTATGAAGGCCAGATCACCTCCTTCCTGGGCCACAATGGAGCGGGAAAGACCACCACCATGTAAGAAGACTGTGTGGCCCTCAGAGAAGCTGCCACGGGAAGATCTGTGGTATAGTTAGAAATTCACACCTAAAGAAATTGTGTTGGTCATTGGGAACAGGGGCAGAGCACACAAATGATGAGTGTGAAAATACCAGCTAGTCACAAGAGTGCTTTCCAAGCATTTGTTTTTGCTAGATAGTATTTCTTCAACCCCAAACAGGCTGTGGTCCTTTTGATGACCTTTTGCATTTAGTTCTCAGAATTCTGCTGTGTTCTTGGAACCTGAGACTATGACAGCTCTGAGATGGAGTCTCCTTTTGAACTGGTGTGGTCAAAACCGTGAAGCAAGAGCCTGGCAAAAAAGCATAGTTATGTTGGAGGGGGGTGCGGATTTCCAGGAATTCTTCTCTAAGTAGATGTGAGAAACCGCTGGCAGCTTGCTACAGTTGCTGTCAGTAGGACCTACAGGATCTTATAATGGGCAGCTTCAGAGGAAGCGGGAGCCATAAAACTCCCAAGTTCACCTCAGTGGCTTTCAGTGTGTTTGAGGGTAACAGTCATATCTTTTTTTTTTTTAACTTTAAATGTGAAATCAGTGTAGTTAGAACATTGCAGAAAGAATTAAAAGGGCACTCAAAAATCCTACCACCTAAAACAAGAATTATTTTTATCTTTGGATAATTTGGTTGTCCATTTTCCCAGATGATTTTAGGCACACGAAATGTGTGTTGTAAAATGCCCTTTGCTTTGCAAATTGGAATCTTCATTTTAAAAATGCTCACACTAAAATTGCCATTTCCGATACATAGACCTAATCCTTTTCACCCCTAGGGCCCACTAGAGTCCATTAAGAAGGAATGGAGGGCTGGAGGGTTGGTACCCTCTGCTCTCTCTGCCCTAGCTCAGCAGCCTGAAATGGAGCACGCACAGGGAAGGGTAGCACAGCCCTGATGCCTGTGCTTTTTTGTTTTGTCCTCAGGTCCATCCTGACTGGGTTGTTCCCTCCTACCTCGGGTACCGCCTACATCCTGGGGAAAGACATTCGCTCAGAGATGAGCACGATCCGGCAGAACCTGGGGGTCTGTCCCCAGCATAATGTGCTGTTTGACATGTGAGTACCAGCACCATGCTGAGAGAAGCAGATCCTCTCTGGATGTGTGCTGTGGAGTCATGGGCAGCAAGGGACCTTGCCTGGGGGTGGTAGGCTCCGTCTCCCTGGGCACTTTGAGACCTGGCTACCCTTTAACTTTAGCAACAGTAGGAGGTAAATTGTTGGTGGGAGATGTTGCATCTGTGTAGCCAGTGGGTGGGGGTTGGGGAGCATGTTGATCTCCATTATTGTTGTCCTGGGACCTTGTCGAAAGGAGCCCCGGAGGCACAGTGGTTTTTAGTTTGGGGCCTTTTTGCCCTTCTTCTCCCTTCTCCACCCTCCCTGATGCCTTGTTTAGCTCTAACATCCAGACTTGGCAGTACTTCAGGGCCCACCAAATGATGGTCTCGTGTTCCCTGCTCAAGGCGTTTGCTCCTGCTTGGGTGACTCCTTCAGCAAGTAGGGCCCCCAGGAAGCCCTCAGGGTGGAGCAAAGTTCTAGCTCTATGACCCTGGGCAAAGCCTTTCCCCTCGTGGGCCCCAATTTCCTTTTATGTAAAGTGTCTTAGGCTCCTGTGTTTGGGAGGGCCTCCCTTCACTGAGGCTTAGGTCCTTGAAGCTTCAGTAGGGCTACTCCAGGTTCCTGCTGAGCCAACTTCCTGGCTGATGTACCCTTTGAGCACTACCTCTTGGGGGCCTGAAATTTAAAGCTGCAGCTGCCTGAGGCACAGTGGCCAGGCCTTGGTTGGATTCGGTTGACAGTGACCTGTCACATTTCAGCTTTGGCTTCCTGACTTCATGTGGTTGCTGACGGTTGTTCCACCTTTAATCCTTCCTGAAGATTAATTTTTAAAAAGTTGATAAAGTGGGAAAAAAAAAGTGCCTGCTCTCTCCCATTCTGGGCCAGAAGGCACTGTATTGTGGTGTATCCCGTGGTGGACACTGGCTCTGAGCAGATTGCTCCTCTGTCCCCCAGGCTGACTGTCGAAGAGCACATCTGGTTCTATGCCTGCCTGAAAGGCCTCTCTGAGAAGCACGTGAAAGCAGAGATGGAGCAGATGGCTCTGGATGTCGGCCTGCCTCCCAGCAAGCTAAAAAGCAAAACAAGTCAGCTGTCAGGTGAGACCTGGAACTGCCCCAACCACACCCTGCCTATACTGCCACTACCGCCACACGCACACACTTCTCTGTCTCTCAGAGGGAAAATGCCAGCTGTCCGAGGGCCCCGGCCTGCAGGGTCCTGGTCTGGGTGATGGTTGGGTAGATACCAGAAACATATCCCTTGTTGTGACCCCAGGTGGGCACCTCCATCTGTCTCTTATTGCCTCTGCCCTGACTCACCATCTTGGCTGGGTCCTGGAGACTGTCTCTTGTTCTTGTAGGTGGAATGCAGAGAAAGCTGTCTGTGGCCTTGGCCTTCGTGGGGGGATCCAAGGTTGTCATTCTGGACGAGCCCACAGCTGGTGTGGACCCTTACTCCCGCAGGGGGATATGGGAGCTGCTGCTAAAGTATCGACAAGGTAACTGATGTGTATTTACTCTGCATCACAGACTGGGGGGCAGGGGAGGGGGCTCTCGAGAAGTATGGCTGCTTCTCATGGCTGCTCTTGCTTGGGCAACAGATTGCTTCTCATGGAAAATGTGGACCTTCTTTGCTTAAACCTCAGCACCGACTGGTATGGAGGTGGGAGGCCTGATTTACAAGGCACTTAAAATTTATACTTATTACTTCAGGGCCTGCAAGAATAGCAGAAATGAGAATAAAGGGCATCCCTCCGGGCTTCCACGGCCCCCAGTGCCTACCTCTAGCATAGAAGGTACATGTGTGTTGTAACCATGTGCCCCCATAGCCTGAGATTCCTGAGAGCAGAGGCTGTGTCTTTGTTCATCTCTTTATCCCCAACACAGTGCACTTGTGTTGGTCAAAAGAGTGGATGGATAGATGAATGGATGGGAAAGGTAGAGAAACATAATTGGTTATCTGCTTAGCGATATATTGGGGTATACATAGTATTAGGAGCACAGGCTTTGCAGCCAGCTCTGGCTGTTCCTGAGACTTTGGGAAAGTTACTTAATTTGCCTCAGTTTCCTTCCTTATGAAAAGTTCTTACCTCATAAAGGATGAAGTTAAATGAGAATGCATGTAAACCATTTAGCACAATGCCTGGCATATAGCAAGTTCCCAAATAAATGCTGCTGTTCTTATGTCTATGAAGATGCCATGGCTGCAACCAAGGCTTTGCCATTCTAGGGGTCATGGCCACACAGGGTTGAAGGAAGTTTCCAGGTCTTTCATGCTTACTCCTGTAGTTGCTGCCACTACTATCAGTGAGAACTGACAGGCATTATCTGTCCACGTCCTTGTGTTTGCCTGGCAGGCCGCACCATTATTCTCTCCACACACCACATGGATGAAGCAGACATTCTGGGGGACAGGATTGCCATCATTTCCCATGGGAAGCTGTGCTGTGTGGGCTCCTCTCTGTTCCTGAAGAACCAACTGGGAACAGGCTACTACCTCACCCTGGTCAAGAAGGATGTGGAATCCTCCCTCAGTTCCTGCAGAAATAGCAGTAGCACTGTGTCATACCTGAAAAAGGTGAGTTGCAGACCAGTACAGGGCTGGTGCTGGGCCTGGGGAGCCAGCATTCATTGGCTGTGGTAGGTTGTGCACCCCTACCCCATCCTGCTGCATTGAGGCTGGCCAGCTCCCTGCTCTGTGGTCTCTTTAGAATCACATCATATGTCATACATGGAAAGCTCAGGAGACTTCCATTCCCATTGTGCTGTCTCTGTTGAGTCCCATTCCCTCCCCCATGGAAGCACGATGAGTGATGGAGAAGGTCCTTAGAGGACTTAATTATGCCAAAGAAAAATGACTTGCCAAGAATTAAGAGCCATGGCTGAAGAACGCCTGGCTGTTCCTGCTCATGACATTTTTAAATTTCACTGACCTTAGCTTAAGCTACAAAACAGCAAACATTTGTTAAGCCAGATATTCACTCTAATAGACTCCGGGCATAAAAGAAAATAGTGATAATGGGTAGTTTTTTGTAGCATTGTTACCATTTACAAAGTGATTTTTTTTTACATCTACCGTCTCAATTAAAGCATAGTGCGGTCCTGGGAAGGAGGTGTGCTAATTCTTATCCCAGATGAGGGAAGTGAAGCTCAAAGGGATTTGGTAGCTTATTCAAGGTCACCCAGCAGGTAAATAACAGAGGTAGGGCCAGAACCCAGTAGCCAGGTATGCTTTCCTTTACCACAGAGCATGCCTGAGATCTGTTTGTGTGTCACACCAATGGCACCACTTTCTATGACAGCAGAGTTCTCTTTTGTTGATAGCCTAAAGTCATTTACATTCCAGCCTTGAGCTCCTATCTGTTTATTTTCCTTTTAACTAGCACCTTGTTACTCACAGTGGTCTGAGGATGAGAGCGTTGTCATCACCAAGAACTTGTCATAAATGCAGGAACTTAGGCCCCAACTCAGACCTACTGAATTAGAACCTGAAATTTAACAAAGTCTCCAGGTGACTGAATAAATACATATTAAGCTTGAGAAGCACTGAACTAGCCAACTGGCCAGGTAAACCCCATGCCTGAGATAGTTGGCGAATGGCTGATTACATCATTCATCAGAGAGCACAGTTCTGTTGACTGCTCTGCTTCCCAGCACCAGGAGGTTAGGCTGTCCACAAAGCAGACCCATAAACAAGTGGCCTCTAAAGCCATGCTGCCCAGTTGCATGCCTGGCAGGAGAAGCTTTTTGATTCATTTCTTACAAGACAGAGCCCCTTGGAAGCCCTCTCAGCAAAGGTGGCAGTGGCTGTACCTTAGCTCAGTCCCTTATCCATTCTCACCTCCTTCTTTGCCATCAGGAGGACAGTGTTTCTCAGAGCAGTTCTGATGCTGGCCTGGGCAGCGACCATGAAAGTGACACACTGACCATCGGTAAGGACTCTGGGGTTTCTTATTCAGGTGGTGCCTGAGGTACACCCAGCTGGGCAGAGTGGAGGCAGAGGAGGAGAGGTGCAGAGGCTGGTGGTGCTGACTCAAGGTTTGCTGCTGGGCTGGGGCTGGGTGGCTATGGGAGCGGGTGCTGCTTGGCAGTAGGGTTGGCCTAATGCTTACTGGGGAGCCTGGGGCTTGGTCTGGGAGCTGGAAGTGTAGTGTCCCAGAGAGCTGAGATACTCGGGGGAGCTTTGGAGGGGCTCTGAAGGTGGGTCTGCCTGGATATTGGAGATTCTGAGGGGCTGAGGGTCAAGCCAGTGGGGAAGGGATTTGAGTACAGTACCTAAGGAGGGGGAGAGCCCAGGAGATCAGGAACAGTTTTCAGGTTTTCCTCAGGAGATACGTAAAAAGGCAACTGTCACCAGTAGCATGTATGAAACAGAACCCCCTGACCCTGGCCATCTTTATCTAGTCCTAATGGCTGGCTTTTCCCAGGAAAGCTTCTGCTTCCATGAACTGTTTAACTCTCTTTTAAGGTAGACGAAGCTTCCTTTAGAAGTTTAGGGAAGAGTGAAGACTCTTTTAATGTTCCTTTGCTCACATTTTCCATTGACAATGCCTAGAGTTACAGCACTAGACACCAAACTTTCAACCTTAGGAAGTCATTCATTCATTCATCTATTTGCCATGCATTGAGTACCTGCAGTGTGCCTGGCTCTGGTGATACAAAGGTAAATAGGTCATAGTTCTTGACCCCAGGAACTCTCAGGCCAAAAATGGACATGCAGAAGGACTTAAGCAAATGGGATAGGTGTAGTGTATGAGTAGCAGGCTTCTGGGGAGTAGGCAAAGGGAGAAGGCAGGGACTGGCTGACCCTCGCTTTGTGACTCTGAGCTAGCTGAGCTGTCTTTGTGCTCTTGTCCTTGCAGATGTCTCTGCTATCTCCAACCTCATCAGGAAGCATGTGGCTGAGGCACGGCTGGTGGAAGACATTGGGCATGAGCTGACCTACGTGCTGCCCTATGAAGCTGCTAGGGAGGGGGCCTTCGTGGAACTCTTCCATGAGATTGATGACCGGCTCTCAGATCTGGGCATCTCTAGTTACGGCATCTCAGAGACCACCCTGGAAGAAGTAAGTTAAGTGGCTGAATGTCAGAATATAGCAGCACCAGCAATCCCCAGGCCAGGCACACAGCCTGCGTTCCTGCTGGGAACAGGATCACCGTGGAGCTGGTCATTGTGTTCTCAGTTCACTGACACCTGGGTAATGTTGGACCCAGTTACTCTTTAAGGTTTAATAGGAGATAGCAGGAAAGAAGTATTAGGATTGTTTCTTGGTGTGGTTGTGTCACGGCCAGGTGTTAGCTGGGCTCCTATACATGGGAAATGGCCAAAATATATGGGAGATATGTTTATGCAAGGTGCTGAAGCTTGAAATATTTTGTTGTTGCTATTTTTTAACCCTTTGGTGACGCAGTTACTTTCTGCTTTGAGTTTTTTGTTGACGCCATGTGTTTTCATTAATAGGGACATGCAGAATCATTAAGTGTGTCTGAATTTTTGGTAGGTAGTGTGGATTTTTTGTTGTTGTTGTTGCCTCCCCGCCCCCCCCAGCCTACTCTAAGTGTTTGATGGTACGCATGAAGTACCACTAATTATACCCCAGAGTCCTCACCGGGGTCTATTGGAACATATATATAACAAATAAAAACTTTTCGGAATTTCTATTTTTCCTACCAAAACTTCGGCTGTCTCATACAGTACCCTGTAAAAACAGTGATTTTTGGCACATGCACGTCTCTTCAGTTTCAGACAGTCATAAAGGCTTCTGCCTTGTGGCAGCATGCACTATCAGTGGTACGGCAGCCTACCAGTAAACCTCAAAGGCTGAAAAAGTTCACAGGCACTATATGTACCACCGGGCATGAAAGGGTTTAAATAATCATTGTAACCTCATTTAGTCCTCAAAGCAAGATGAGAAAATTGACACTCAGAGATGCTGAGATTCAGAGCCAGGTGTTTTGGGCTTTAAAGTCCATGTTGTCTTCATTCTACATCTGTGCGTCCCTTTAGAGACAAACTGTCACAGGACCTTGGGCTGGAAAGGATAGAAAAGTTGTCTGGCTCAGTGGTTGCCAAGCTTGACTGTGCAGCAGAATTACTGGGGGATTGTATTAGATGGTAAAAATTTTAAGGCTCAATTCCAGGGCCATCAAATCAGAATTTCTGATGATGGGGCCTTGGAGTCTGTGTTTCTATTGCATGCTTCCTAGGTGACTTTTATGCATCTAGCCTGGCAGTGGTCTGTAGACGAAAACTCAAAAAAGCCCAAACCCACTGCTGTCAAGTCGATGCTGACTCATAGCGACCCTATAGGACAGAGTGGAACTGCTCCATAGGGTTTCCAAGGCTGTAAATCTTTACAGAAGCAGACTGCCACATCTTTCTCCCATGGAGCAGCTGATGGGTTCTAACTTTTCGGTTAGCAGCCAAACGCTTTAACCGTGGCACCACCAGGGCACCTGTCTGTAGACTAGAGGTGGAAAACATTGGTCTAGTTCAGATTCTCCCTTGATGTTTGAATCCCTGCTGTAACATTCGCTCTGGAGTGTTTTCAGTGATGGGAAACTCATTGACTCCTGATTTTTCCACCTTGAATAACTTACCACAGTGTTAACCTACTCACAGATTTGGGGCCACAGACCCACTTGACGCATTCCCTGTAGGTTCAGAGCAAATTTCTTCTGCTGCTGTGTCCTCATGTCATAGCTTTAATTTGAAAACGATTGTCCGGATTGATAGCTCTCAGCACTGACGAAGAAATAAAAAAAAAAAAAAAGAGGAAGAAATAGTCTCTGCAAAAATGGCTTCGCTCTCATGTGACTCTGATAAAGTGCTATTAATAAATGTGGCTTCTACTTTCTTTGTCATAAGGGGCTAACAAGCCATTCAGTAGTTTAATAACCATGGCAGTGGTGACTACTCTCATAAAGTTGGTGCTTATAATGTTCTCACCTACCTTTATTTTTCAGATATTCCTCAAAGTGGCTGAAGAGAGCGGGGTTGATGCTGAGACCTCAGGTAACCCTCCAGGAGCAGCTGCACATACTCTAGGAGTGCCCCCTGCAGGCTGCCTGAGATCACCAGAGTTATGTGTTTCCCTTTGAATGGTTCTATTCCATTCTCATTGTTAGTGAATACGTTTGTTACATACAGGGAGGGTTTGTTTTGTTACAGATAAAATAAAATGTGAAATTCCTTCCCTTGGCCTTCAGATGGCACCTTGCCAGCAAGACGGAACAGACGGGCCTTTGGGGACAGGCAGAGCTGTCTTCGCCCATTCACAGAAGATGATGCCGTAGATCCCACTGATTCTGACATAGACCCAGGTCTGTTTAGGCAAGATCTGCATGCTGTGTTTTGAAAGCGAATTTCTCTTGGTTCTTCTCAGGTGTTTTGTTTTGGTGGCCTTTAGCCAGGATGATAGATTCTCTTTTCTAGAATTGTACATATGGTCACACCTGAAAGAGTCCATCCTCACCACTTCCTTCATTGAGCTGAGATCTTTTGCTCAAGATCCACATAAAAAGATGGTTCTCTCACCTCTTCGAACTCATCTATTTGTTATATTTCTGGAGAGTCCCAGTTTCTTAAGTACATTGGAGATTTAATTGTTGAATAAGTATTTTTTGAATGAATGAATGCTTTTGAAAGAGAGAGATGGATTTGTTTTTATGGTTAATTATACCCTTGGACTTAGACATTTGGGATGTATGTGTCTGTGTGTGTTTGACTAGAATGAAGAGGGGAGGCAAGAAATCAAGCAAATATTTGTTAAGATGCCAAACTACCTGTGTTTGGAGTCATTAGTTTAAGACAAGGACTTCTGTAAAGTTTTGAGGAAGCGCAGCCTTTCTTGCCCTCCTAATCACTTGTCATATGAGTGTGCGTCTCTCATGTTCTCCTTGGCTTCATAGATTGTCAGTACTTAGATATCATTTGAAATGTGTCTACTTTTTTTTTTTTTTTTTTACCAGAAACGTAGTAGATGGGAGACAAATTGCCATTGTATGTTCTCAAATATGTCAGCATACATACATGGCCTGTTTCATTAAATATTTTGTAAGAAATTGAGGCTGACTTGATTCATCTGAATGACTTGATATGACCCCCAGTTGTATGTGGACACATTTCTTCAGTTGTCTCAAGGCCCCTTAATTTTCTGCTCTCATCAGCCAAGAAGTGAAAGGCAGCAGCTGCTGCCATTGGATATTTTGGGTCATAACTTTTTTCGGACATGGATTTGTCATAAAAGCCCTTTACTTCTAAGATACATTTAGCTTCTAATGCAAGCCCCCAAGATAGTTGCTGAAGATGTTAGAGGGTGGGGCATGGCAATGTCAAAAATTCCTAAGGTGATAGGTGACCTTCAGTGTTGGCTTCTTACAGAGTCCAGAGAGACAGACCTGCTCAGTGGAGTGGATGGCAAAGGCTCCTACCAAGTGAAGGGCTGGAAACTCACACAGCAACAGTTCGTGGCCCTTTTGTGGAAGAGGCTACTGATTGCCAGGAGGAGCCGGAAGGGATTCTTTGCTCAGGTAAGAAGTGCTGTTTAAGGCTAAAAACTCAGGCTTCATGGGTGGGCTGCAGGCTGCCTGACCAAGCAAAGGCAGGAGAGAACATCATTGTTATGAGATGGATGTTGGGGCCAGATTATCTGTATTTCTATTCCAGTTCTGCTTCTTGGCCTGTTGCGTATCTGCTGGCAAGTTACCTCTATGTGCCTCAATCTCCTCATCTGTAAAATGAGGATAATAATAGTCTCTGTTATGTAGGGTTGTTATGAGGATTAAAAATTTTTTTTTATTTTTTTGGTGTTAGTTTTAATTGTAGATGAGACCCAACAAGGACGACGTTTAGAAAAACTAACTGGGCAAATTCAACTTTCATAACATGAAAGATGTTATGTCTAGATGGACTTGACGTGTGAATTTATCGGAAATTTGATTTTCCTCTAAGTTGATGTTTAACTGCAAACTGATAGAAACGATAGCCAAAGAGGTTGGTTGGGATGTAATTGGCAAAGAGAGAGGACTCATTACACTATTGCCTGTTTATCAGAATTTGCATGCAGATTCACCTGGTTAGGACAGAAAAAATTATTTCACTCTATAAAATCGAGAAGGATAGAGAAAGGGTCTGTAGAGATTTTTCCCTACAGACTGTGCAGGTAATGAGAAGAGTATGAGTTTGGAGCAGACGGTCCAAGATTTGAATTCTGGTTCAGCTACTTACTAACTGTGTGACATTGGGCAAGTTACTTGATCTCTCTGAGTTTTGGTTACTTTGTAGATTGGTGATAATGGTTAAGACTACTTAGGGTTGTAATGCGAATGGAACGAGGTAATTCATATTACTTTCCCTTAGGGTTATTCACTAAATGGTAATTTTTTTGCATTAAAACTCGAGAATGCTAGAACCAGGGGCATCATTTGAATTTTCAAGCTTTGTAAGGATACATTTACTTAGGAAGTACTTACAAGTTGTTCTTCTCAGAGAAGGAATGGGTGGAAAGTTTGAGGAAGTCCAAGGATATAATTGCTTTTTGAGGAGGTCACAGGAGACAGTGACAGCTGTTTTCTTTCCTGAGTGTCATTGCTGTAGAGTTGGTATTATCAGAATGTGAGAACTGAATGTCTCAGTCCACAGATTACAAATGAAAAAACTGAGGCCGGAGGGGAAGTGACTCTACATGGGCGCAGTTGTAGTAGAGACAGAACCAGGACTCCCATCTCTGGCTCCTGGTATAGGGCTTGTTCTCTCTCTGCCCGCGCCTGAGGAGCCAGGGCCCAGTACTGTCTTTCTCTGGTCCTCAGGGGAAAGAAGGGCAGGACCCAATGTTCTGACCTGTGATCACCGTTTAGTCTGTGAAGTTCTCAGCTTAATGCCCCTGCCAGGTAGCGGTGGCCTCTGGTCTTGTGCTGGCACTGCTTCCAGAAATGCCCTGGAGGGAAGAGGCTCAGTTCTTTAATCTTCGTTACTTCCCAGCTACCAAGAATGCCTTGGGGGAGCTTGGCTTTGGGCCCTGACTTCTCAGTCCTGTGCTGGGTCTGGGAAGCAAGCTCGATTGGTAGGGGCATGCCTTTTTGCCTTCTTTCTAACACTTGCCTTTCTCCTACCATCTCTCTTCCTTTCTTCCCCCGGATTATAGATTGTGCTACCCGCTGTGTTTGTCTGCATCGCCTTGGTGTTCAGCTTGATTGTGCCACCCTTTGGCAAATACCCCAGCCTGGAACTTCAACCCTGGATGTACAATGAGCAATACACGTTTGTCAGGTATGTGTATGCCCTAAGGACCAAGGGTGTTGACTGTGCTGAGGGCCAGGGGGCAGGTGGATCCAGGAATTACACAGTGGAATGGATTTTGTCAGTTGTGACTTAAGGCCCCTACACAGACTAATATTAGAGGCAAAGAATAGTAGTAAACAGACTTGAAGTTATAGGCCGGTTCTTGGTTGCTTCATCAGATCCCCTCTCCTCTTTATTGTCAGGAATAGGCTTATGTGTTTAGGTAAAATTATCTGTCCCTGATAAAATCTGTAAGTTATAATATATTTGGATTTTCATTGCTGTGTTTTAAGTTTGTAGTTGAATTATAGGACTTCCATACATTGTCAAAGCAAAACACCTCCAGGAAGTTAATGCTTTATTTTCTACACAGTACAATTCATGTATTTATTATCTCTTTTTTTAAGTTGTAGATATTAGTGTTTGTTCTTTAGACAAAAATACTCCCTACTCCATAACAAACCAGTACGTCAAACAAAAGGACAAAGGAATTTCTGGATCTTGTTAGGCAGGGATTTTCTTCAGTTCTGTAGGGTTTGTAGATCTCTGGATGGACTTGAAAGTGTGTCTGTGATATTAAGGGGAAGACCTTTTTTTTTTTTGGTCTCTTTCTTTCTAAATCCATGTTTCCTTCTTATATAGTTCAGGTTTCCTTTACTCTTTCCTTTCCCAGCTGCCGACCCTGGATTGCCCAGGGCTGTGGAACACAGGCTTGTTTTGTGTTTGTGACCTATGCCCGTCCTTGTCTGTGTTATCTGGTCGCTATGAGTTGGTGTTGACTCATCAGAAACCAGTTTGGTGTTTTGGTGGTTGCCTATGCAAACATTCAGCCAATAAAACCTGCCTCCCCTTTCCTGGAAAATCCTTGTTGTCTATGTCTAATGGATAATCTTGAAAGCACTTTTGAAATACTGATCCTTAATGAATTCACAGCAAGATACGTGTGTAAATGTGTGTACATATATATGTGTGTGTACGTATATAAATACGTATCTACCAATACGTATGTACATGCGTATACACATGACTTCATAAATACACATAAATATACGTACAAGTTCATATATATGTATGTGTGTCTATATATATATCTGTATATTTACATGTATGTATATATACACATACACCTAAAAGTCAAACCAAACGCGTTGCCATTGAGTCAATTCCAACTCATAATGACCCTACAGAACAGAGTAGAACTGCCCCATAGGTTTTCCAAGGAATGGCTGGTGGATTCAAACTGCCGACTTTTTGGTTAGCAGCCAAACATTTAACCACTGAGCCATCAGGGGCCCTATATACATATACGTACATACATATGTATCTATCTGTCTATCTGTTTATATGTGTATGTATATATGTATATGTACAGTGGAGCCCTGGTGGTGCAGTTATTAAGAGCTTAGTTGCTAACCAAAAGGTCTGCAGTTCAAATCTGCCAGCCACTCCTTGGAAACCCTATGGGGCAGTTCTCTTCTGTCTTATAGGCTTGCTATGAGTTGGAAGTGACTCGATGGCACCTAACAACAACAACAACTATATATATGTGTATATAATTTTTATATATGTATATACATGTATGTGTCTATACCTATGTATGTATGTATGTATACACATATATGTATATACATATATAAACAATAACTTATTTATACAACCCCTGCTTTGAAGTTCTGTATGTCACCGTGATGCCAGATATATGACCAGAGTCTGAATTTCTTTTCCATCGATTCTGTGTTTTCTTAATTTTGTTTTAAGAGCCTGACACATAAGAAGTGCTTAATAAAGTGTTTAATTTAGTAGAATGTTTATACCTCCCGATTCTTGGTTTGCATGAATTCCTGAGTAGGCTGCCTGTCATGTCCCTACAGTAACGATGCTCCTGAGGACTTGGCCACCCAGGAACTCTTGAATGCCCTCACTAAAGACCCTGGCTTTGGAACCCGATGTATGGAAGGAAATCCCATCCCGTAAGTACCGTCTTAGCCACGAGCCCCCCTGTGGCTGGCTTCTTGGGCTTGTTGCCTGGTCGGATCTCGAATACCCTACACATATCTGCTGCATGCCACATTTTGACTGCCGCCGGTTGCCCTTTGAATAATTTTTTATTTTAAAGAGCACATAAAAAAGCCAATGTTGTAGCCTAATCAAACCGTGTAGGAGCAAAAGTTTGGCAAGTCTTCTAACATCCTTCGAAGCAAATCATAGATGTATGTTTCCTGTTTTAGAACATTAATATTTAATTTAAATAGCACTTTATACTTAAAAAAAAAATTTTTTTTTTTTTAATTATACTTACTGATCAAATGTCTTCTCCTTCTTTCCTTCCCACCAGCCCTGTAACTAAGTGCAGCGACAGGCTGCCATGACATATAATTTGCAGTTTAGCTCACCAAATCCTTTAACAAGAGGACATATTTTTGTAAAAATGAATGTGTTCCACTTTTAGAGTTGTATATTTTTATCATACATACCTGTAAAATCCTTTTTTAAAGAGTAGGCAAGGCATAAATAAACTCAGAAAATACTCATATGACTCTAAATGTGTGGATGAAAGTACGTGATCATTGTGAGAAAAGACTGTGAAGAAAGGTGAGGTGCTTATCAGAGAGCCCCATGCTGGTACACATGGTCCAGGTTTCTAGTCTCAGGAAAACTTTGCAGCTGAGGTTGTTAAACCACAGACAGTGATCTCTGAGGAATTATGGAGAGTTAGGAAGGTGCTAGACGGTAGGAGAAAGACAAACGTGAATTCTAATGTTTGAAGGGGGAAAGATGGCTGACCCTGGAAATGACAGGCCAGGGAGTGATCTATGCATGTAAGGTTCTGGAGCAGATTTTTAAATGGACAGTTTTGGTTTGTGGAGTTACTGTATACTTGTTAAAAACCAGTTGCTGTTGAGTAGATTCCAACTCCTGGTGACCCCTGTTAGTTCTTATTAAAGGGATAGTTACTATGTACTTGTTAAAAAAAACTAAAAAAGTACTATGTACTTGTTAGTTCTTATTAAATGGGTAGTTACTAAATACTTGTTAGTTCTTATTAAATGGGTAGTTACTAAATGTTTATTAGTACTTAGTGAGTGGTGAATATTGGTTCCCAAAGAGCAGGATGACCATTGAAGAGATTTTACATGAACATTTTGGAGGCAAGATAGAAGAACGGGATGAGATGATAACTAGGTGGATTCACAGCTGGCCAGTTGAACCTAGTGGACTCATGGATTGATGCCAGCCTAGGTAGCATCTGTAGGATCTACAGGTCTGGGCTGAGAGCTAGCCTACAGAGCTATCCTGACATCAAAGGGTTCAGAGTATTGATGCACCACTGAACATTTGTTAGAGGCAGCCTGAAAGAACGGCCTCCCAGCATCCTGGAAACTTACTGAAAATTATTTCAGTGTTTCAAAAAGTGGTAGTTGAACTGAGAGAAATTTGATTGAAACCCCATTAAATTGTGGTATATAATTCTTGGTATTTAACTTTGTCTCAGTCTATCATCTTTTGAAGGTTTTAGAGTGTGAGCTTCAGGTGGGTACCATGTCTTAGTCTGACCTTTCCATTTAGTGGAGGTGCTTTAAAGAGAGAATTAGAGACTGTTCCACTGTTCATTTGACTTTTTATTACGTGCAAGAATAATATAAAGACTACGATTCTGCTATAAACTATAAAATTTTAGAATAGGAAAGGACACTAGAAGGGATTTATTGAAACAAATCATTTTATACTTTTATTTTACCATTTGAGAAAATAAATCATGAGAGGGCAAGTGACTGGCTGAAGATCTCACAGTAACTCAGAATGTGAGCCAAGGATAAAGGCCTTGTCTTTTGCCCCCTGGAACGCCTGCAGTCAACCTAGTTCCTATGTACCAAGCACTAAACCTGGCATAGAGGAGGTCTCATTCCCCCCTCCCCCCGCCGCCCCAATTCTGTTATAAAACATGTATTGGATCTTGCCATTCTTCATCAGACTTCGGCACACTGAGCGTAAAATTCAGAATCCTTACATAGCCTCTGTGATCTGGCCACTGCCGCTTCTGCTCCTCCATTCATCATTCTTTCTCTTATCGCATTCCAGCCACACTACTTTCCTGCTGTTCTTTGAATATAGAAAGCTCATTCCTTCTCAGGGCCTTTGTACCTGACTCTCTGTTGCCTTGATTGTAATGCTCTTTCTCCTCAAGGTCTTTACCTGGCTTGGCCCTTCTGATCATTTAAGTCTCAGTTGCAGTATCACCTCCTCTGGGAAGTGTTTTCTAGCTAAACTAGCCCCTCTTCTTGACAGTCACTCTCCTCTTATTTTGCTTTATTTTTGACTCTCTGAGTTCCTATTATTTGTTTGTTGTCTGTCTCCTCCATAGGAATGCAAACTCCATGAGGATAAGTACTTTGGTTTGTTCACCCCGGCCTCTTAAAATTGTACACCTGTGTCTGACACACTGTAGATGCTCACTGAATATTTGTGGAGTGAACAAATGGATGAGTGGCAGTATGCTGGTTAATTGGATTGAATGGTGTTCAGTATATGGCACTTAGGGTTTCTTTCAGTTCCAGTGTCCTTAGCTGAAAAACGATGTTGCAGCTTATAAGGCTGTGATGGAGTCAATCTGATGAGATTAATTATTTATTTGTCCTTCCCAAATGGTGAGGTGAGGGGATAGGTGCATGCTTTTGGTTGTTATTGATTAATCCTGTGCTCTAGAGACAATAGGAAAGCAGGCCGTCTTGGGTGATCCTTCCCTTCACATCTTCCCTTTGCAGAGATATGCCCTGCTTGGTGGGGGAGGAGGAGTGGACCACTGCCCCAGTTCCCCAGACCATCATGGACCTCTTCCAAAAGGGGAACTGGACGATGGAGAACCCTTCACCTGCCTGCCAGTGTAGCAATGACAAAATCAAGAAGATGCTGCCCGTGTGTCCCCCAGGGGCAGGGGGGCTGCCTCCTCCACAAGTGAGTCACTCTCAGGGCACACCTGAGTGGATGGGGACTGGGCAGTTTCTGCTTGGGGAGCAGGAATGGATGAGATATCATGTCAGTGGGGTTTATTTCAGTCTCGATCTTAATTCTTACCATAGGGAAAAGCATGTAAGTCTTTGAGGGGCAGGGGCCTAGACCATTGTTCCTATACCTGAAGCAGCCTGTTTCTCCATTTTGAAATACCAGCCTAGGTTACTTATTTGTTTGAGTTAAAACTGAAGCAAAACACTGTAGGAAATTGGTCTGGGAGAAACACACTGTGGCCTCTCCCACAATGGTGATGTTTCAGGTGGTGTACCAGGCTGGGACACTATAGACCTGGCATCCATCCCTGGCTCTGGCACAAATGAACTGGTGGCCTTGGACAGGCTGCTTTATCTCCCTGGGCCTGTGTCCTCACATATGCACTGGGGAGGCTGGACCAGAAAACTTTGGTAGGTCTTGTCAACCCTGACTTTCTCTGAGATGTTGAGTTTGGGAAGGAGTTCTGAGCCATTTTTCTGAGAATAATTTCAGGAAGAGGCTTGTTAGTGTTATCTCTCTGGTTCTTTATAGTCAACAGATTGTAGGCTGAGGACAGGCAATTTTAAATGGATATGAGAACTTAAAGAAGTCCTGGTTACACCTCTTTGAAATAATAGCTAATGTATTCATTGGTTTAACTTCAATGAATTGCAGAATTCACAAATGTAGTCAAAGATACTTCTCCCTAAAAATCTTTTGTGACTATAAAGAATCACATTTCAGTGTGTGTTGTTTAGTTGTTTGGAATAATTTTCCAGGGAAGATCTTGGCTTGCCATAGTGAATGGCCAGTGCCAAGGACAGCATGAAGCAGGCCTTGGTGGTGGTTGGCTGTTAGCAGTGCCTGGACCCTGTGGCCAAGGCTCTAGTGACACTGTGGTACATGTTTGAAGGGTATGTGTCACGGTAGTCCTTGATTTGTTTTCTGTCCCAGTTCTGCTCCGTAAAGACACATGTGCTTGGTTTTTATGTGGTGACAGAGAAAACAGAGCAGTGCGGACATCCTTCAGAACCTGACGGGAAGAAACATTTCAGATTATCTGGTGAAGACATATGTGCAGATCATAGCCAAAAGGTAATTATTCAGTAAACTTGGTCTCCACTTTATCGTTATTACTGATTAGAGAAATTAAAGGCTTAAAGATGGTGGACTGGAGTGGTAGGAGAAACATCAGGTTTTTGGCCTGGTGGTGTCTGCTGGAAGTTTAAGATAGTCTCCCAAGCTAGAACACATGATGAAAGATATTGTGGGTCTGCTTAAAGGTTAGGCAGCCTGGTTCAGAATGCAGATAAACCTGGATTCACATTTGAATTCTGCCGCTTACGAGATGCTTGGCTAGGGCAATCAGTTACCTCTTAATGTTAAGTTTCTGTAAAATGTGACGATAATGTTGCTGTTCGGTGTTTGTTCTGAGGATTCAGTGAAATGATAAATGTAGAATGTTACGGATACCCTGTCATGGGCGGAATCCATGATGATATGTGGCATCATGAAGAGAGCTCTGGGCTGAATCTGCAGCCTGCCTTGGCTGTGAAGTCTTGAAAGAGCCGTATAGCTTCCTGAAACATCACAGCACAGTGTCGAATACTTAGTTAATACTTAAGTTCTGGTTTCCTTCCCTTCTGCCTGGTCAGCTGGGCCTCTCCAGTGACTTCAAAGGACAAGGGTATGCTTGAAAGAGAATGGCAGTGGGTTTCCAAAAAAGAAACATAACCACTCTATATGTCATTCATCTTTAAGTATTCCTTTGAATTGAAAAAACTTCATTTTCAGTCACATGGTGCCAGTGGACGTATTACCATTTCTTGGTCTATAAGGTGGCTTTCAAATTGGTTTACTCCAAAGCATAATTCTTATATAAATGTTTTTAAGTTGGAAAGAAGAAAGGACATGCTGATTGGGGCTTCTTTTATTTGGCACAATCTTACAGTGTCACCCTGGTCATAGGATTATTTCTGTCCCTTTGTTGTATCCTTAGCTAGATATTTACCCCTTTTGCATCATCAGGCATGTGATTAATGCTTTCTTTGAACTGATTTTTGGTTTCTTTGCCTTTGGGTTTTCTAGCTTAAAAAACAAGATCTGGGTGAATGAATTTAGGTAAGTTGATCTCTTTTCTGCTCTTTCAGTTTTCCTTGGCTCCTTTAGTTTAGGAGTATAATTTTGATGCAGGAATCCTAGATGGAGAAAAGTTGTTGGTTTGGGGAACTGTTTGACACTCACACAGTCTTGGGTGCCACCTCACCGTGAGGAGGACAAAGGCCTCAGGCACAACAGACACAGAGGGGTGCAGTCAGATTTAGATTAGACGTGTCTTGGGGTTTTTGCCTAGAGTGTTTTTTCTTGGTGTCTAGCTGCCACTTCTGAAATATTTGGCAAACTGATTTCCTTGAGGAGATTCAGAAATCTCTTGTGGGTTGCTAGGGATTTAATAAGAAGTAGAATATTGTCAGGGGAATACCTAACCTAGTTATACTTTTACCCCAGAGCAGATTCTCAGGGGACCTTTGGGACTCAGGGACAGTTTTTCAGGCCTTTGACATAGGTCCAAGAAGGTCTCGAGATGAGTGAAGAAGCTGGCATTAAAATTATCTATTTCTACTGCTTTGCAACCCATTTATCTATCCCTCTGGGTTTTGAAGGAACAGCTGGGACTAGCGGAAAAAAAAGGAAGGGAAGAATCCTTGAAGCCAGTTTGTTCCTCCTGGAAAATGAGATAGCTAATATGGTTGGCTCAGGGGACCTCAAAGCTTGGCTTCCTGTCACTGCTCTCCACCTTTCTTCTTTGCCTTTTCCCCAAGGGACTAGGACCTGTGGAACTCTGAGCAGAGCAGATATAGACTCCTGCAGTAGCCCTTATGCTAGGGAAGAGCCAAGGCCTGTCCAAAAGCCCTAACTAGCCTGTTCTGTGTGGTCAGCCTCCACCCCCGCTACCCGCCCCCACCGCTTCCTGACTCGTCATCTGCTTGCCCCATACCCAAGTTCAGGCTTGAGCCACCAGGACAGGAGGGGCATCTGTGAGATGAGTGACCATTCTTTTCCCAGTGTCTCAGATGTCTTAACTCTGTGGATCAGGCCCAAGTCCTCCCATCTAGTTTCTGTTAGCAACCTGGGCAGAAACTCTAGGAGTTAAGAAATTGCCAGAATCCATTAGAGGAGGCCCAGGTGTAACTTTCACTGAGTCTAACTTTGGTCCTCCTTTGAATAGGAAATCCTTCTAAATGAGCATGTATACACACGTGGCATCTGCTGCTGAATGATATTGTACACCACGTTGTCTGCATTTTAATGTCAGGCTGTTCTTTAGGTATGGTGGATTTTCCCTGGGTGCCAGTAATTCTCAAGGACTTCCTCCAAGTGAAGAAGTTAATGATGCCATCAAGCAAGTGAAGAAACACTTGAAGCTGACCAAGGTACAGTATCTATCCTAAGACATGTCAGAAAAATGGGCCCCAGAGCTGCCAGTTTATGGCAATAGTTGGCAGGTAAATCTGATCACCTACCAGCGCATCGCTCTCAAGCCTTTAGGATAGAAAGCCATCATTGGTATTTAGTGATCTTGCTCCAGCTGGGAGTATTCAGGTATGTTTAAAAGCATGAAAGTGTATATTAAAAACAAATTTAGAGATTTAAAAGATCTCTAAATAATAAATTATAAATCTAGCCAGTGGGTAAGTAAGCTGGCTTCCAACATGCTTTCCTAAAATGTTCACTGGCTAAACAGGAAGTAAACAAGGTCATATTGCTTTTTTACAGGATTGTCCAATTTTCCACAGATTGTAAACTTAATGTTGCCCTGACCTGTGTGAACCATCACAGCTGAATAAGGTTTCTGTTGTTCACAGGACAGTTCTGCAGATCAATTTCTTAGCAGCTTGGGAAGGTTTATGACTGGACTGGACACCAAAAATAACGTAAAGGTAAAGCCCTCCCTGTGTTCTAGCAGCTTCCTGGTGGGCAGTAATCCTTATGTTCCCTGAAGTACTTAATCCACTCATGATAAAGTTGATAGGGGCTGTTCTTGACAGGAAAGAGCATACTTGTGACTTTACCAAAAAGGCAATATTGTATAGTAGTTAAGAGAATTTGCCTTGCCACCAGACAGACCAAGCGAGCCACTGTGACCCTGATCAAGTTAGTTAACCTATCCAAGCCTCAGCTTCCTCACTTATAAAATAGAGACAGTAATCACAGCTATTGCAAAGCTTTTGTGAGGATTAAATGAGTTAAAGATTTAAAGTACTTGGGACAGTGCCTGGGCACACGGTCAGTGCTCAGGATATCCTGGCTGCTGTCACTGCTTTCTGTGTTCTCAGACTATAATATTGTGGCTTGGTATGTGACCAGAATTTCCTCCCTGTTTATGTGTCTATTTTGTGTGTGCACTTACCTCTGAGAGCAGGGTTTGGGGATATTACTCTGTATCTGGTATGTTTTATTTCAGGTGTGGTTTAACAACAAAGGCTGGCATGCCATCAGCTCTTTCCTGAATGTCATCAACAATGCCATTCTCCGGGCCAACGTGCAGAAGGGAGAGAACCGGAGAAAATATGGGATTACTGCTTTCAATCACCCCCTGAATCTCACCAAGCAGCAGCTCTCAGAAGTGGCTCTGTAAGTGTAGCTCTATCTGAATGGATGGGGTGGGAAGAGGAGAGGAGAGGGGAGGGGAGGGGAGGAGAGGGCACTGAAGAAGAGAGGAGAGGAGAGGGTACTGGAGAGGAGAGGAGAGGGTACTGGAGAGGAGAGGAGAGAGGAGAGTGTATTGGAGAGGGGAGGAGAGGAGGGGGAAGGGAGGGTAGGAGAGGAGAGGGGAGGAGAGGAGGGGGGAGAGGAGGGGGAGGAGAGGAGGGGGGAGAGGAGGGGGAGGAGAGGGTACTGGAGAGGAGAGGGGAGGAGAGGAGAGGAGAGGGTACTGGAGAGGAGAGGGTGCTGGAGGGGAGGGGAGGGGAGAGGAAAGGGTACTGGAGAGAAGAGGAGAGGGTGCTGGAGAGGAGAGGAGAGGGTACTGGAGAGGAGAGGAGAGGGCACTGGAGAGGAGAGGAGAGGGTACTGGAGAGGAGAGGAGAGGGCACTGGAGAGGAGAGGAGAGGGTACTGGAGAGGAGAGGAGAGGGTGCTGGAGAAGAGAGGAGAGGGTACGGGAGAGGAGAGGAGAGGGTACTGGAGAGACTCGAAGCAGGGGAAGGAAGTATGAAGCTGGTTGTAGGATAACAGCTGGGAGATAATTACATTATGGTACTTCTAAGTTGATCCAGGCTCTCGGCAGAAAATGATCAGGTTACAAGTTGGTTGACAGGGCTTCTTGAACTGAGGACAAGAAATGGCACTAATTTGTAAAAATCATTGCATTTAGTAAATTCAGAAAAAGTGATTTAGGACAGTGTTAATAAAACCCTAAGCTAATTTAACTCATCATTAACACAAATGTTCCATAAAAATCGTTTCGTTTGTTTTAAAATCACCGTTTTATGCTTGGTGAAACAGGTTTTGTTAGCTTAATTGTGTTTTTCATTCTTGAACTTACTTTTTTTTTCTTATTTTTTGGATAAGTCTTTCTAAACAGTTTGTCAGGTTTAAGGCCAGTATGATCTCGAGTAAAGTTTATAGCCTTTGAATTCATAGAGATCTGAGTTTGAATCTGGCCTTAAAACTTTCTAAAGTATGATTGATGTTAAATGAGACAATTCACGTAAGTTGCCAAGTCCATTACCCGGCATGTAGTTGATACTCGTTTCAACATACATTCCGTCTCTTTTCTGTATGTGGACCATGACACAGTTAACATTTCTGCTTAACTCCTACAGGATACCAGTATAGTCGGTAGGAATTTTATACCAACACCTATTTAATGAGTTTAGGAGACTGTTGTTACAACAAGAACTTGTTAGAATTTTTATATCTGTTAGATTGATCTGCTACACAATATAGTTTTCAGATTTACTTGCAGCCTGAAAAAGTGAACGTATTAGAGTAATTTCAACCTGATCTTTCTGCCCTTTTTAAGTTTTCCATCTGCACTAGTCATTTGTGTGTGGAAATTTACACCCTGCTGATCTTACAAAGGCGAGAACAGGGAACGCTGGGGAACAAAGTGACTGCCATTAGGCTGCTCTCAGACCTCTTTCAGTAGTATGTCTGGCAGTAGACTCTTTTTCAACCTCAGTGAAATCAGTTCAGTGTTTGAATTTTCAGTTTTTCTGAAAATGATCATCTTTTAACTCCTGAATAAAATAAATGAACAGATATTTTTTCCTGGGCTGTGCTTCAGGTATTCGTGTGGGGGGTGGGGTGTATGTGTGAGAGAGCTTGAGGGCGTGTGTATGAGAGAGTTTGAGTGTCAGTGTGTTTGTGTGTGTATGTGTTTGTGAGTGTGTTGTGTGTATCCTTATTGAGTCCCGAGTTGCATCAAAGGCCTCTCAGAGCCTCATTACCTTTTTCTTTACAGAATGACCACGTCAGTGGATGTCCTTGTTTCCATCTGTGTCATCTTCGCGATGTCCTTTGTGCCGGCCAGCTTTGTCGTGTTCCTGATTCAGGAGCGGGTCAGCAAAGCAAAGCACCTGCAGTTCATCAGTGGAGTGAAGCCGGTCATCTACTGGCTCTCCAATTTTGTCTGGGATATGGTAAGGACACAGGTTTTCGGCCTCTGTACATCTCCATCAGAGCCATGGCTCGGTATATACAAAGAAGCAAGAGACCCTGGCTGCCACCAGGAGGTGTTCAAGCTATTTTCACCATGTATGAAAAAGGAAAAAGCAGAGTCAGTTGTACACTTTCATGACACCAAACACAGTGTTGGTTATGGAGCTGATCTCATAAAAAAATACCAGAGGGAAAATGTGTCTACACAGACTGTAATTAATACCACTACCACCTAATTTCCTGAGTGAAACTTTTCAAGGAAACGTAAAGGTAGAAGGAACTTAGTTAAAACTACAAGCAAATGTCTCTAACTTCTCTGATAGACTTTTACCTCCAGAGTCAAGGTGTTCTTTGCCTTACTGGGTAACCCATCTGTCATTTGAAAACTCTATATTTTACCAGGAGCTTATTCATCCACTGTAAATATGTTTTTGTACCAAGTATAACGTGTTGCATTTGTTTGGATCCATATGGAGAACTTAAGGTATTCTGAAGTTCTAATTATGGTAAAGTGGAGCTGAAAAATATCTCCATGTGACTTCTATCAGTTGGAAACCATGTAGAGGAAACCTAATTCTTCTCCCATTAGATAATCCCTTGAATATTTGAAGATAATTCTTACTTTACCCAAGTTTTCCCAGATAAGATTATACATGAAAATATACTCTGTACTCTCTAAAGCAGTATACAAACATGAGCAATGATGGCGATGATGAAGATGATATGTTTGTGATGATTAAACCAAGCCTCGCAGTCTTGTCATTGTTCTGATTACCTTTCTATGGCCGTGCTCCATATTGTTAATGTCCCTTTGAAAACAAAGCCCAGATTTAACTGTGTGTTCATGGTATGGTCTGGATGATTATGGGTCTAGAGGGAGTTGATCTATATTCCATACTTTTAATACTGTGTCCCAAGGCTAATGCATTTTGGAAATAGCACTCTCTTACTGGCAACTTGGAAGTGAACTGAAACCTTTGTTTCATACAAACGATTGTTGAATTGGGTCTCTCTCATTCTATACTAATATTAATAAATTGACTTTTTTGAGTCTAAACTTTATATTTATCCCTATTAAACTGCATCTTGTTCAGTATCTGTTATTATCTTTTTTATCTTGATCCAGTAGTTAACAAATTCAGCAAACAGGTTCTGAGTGCCCACTATGTGTCTGTTTTATGTGCATAGGGGATTCTGAGATAAAAGATCCAGCCTCTGAACTCAAGGAAATTTCTTATCTGCCTATGTATTATCTGTCCTTCCCTGCTTTAGAGCCTCTGAAATTTGCTTTAAGTATGTTTTCATCTAAGTTGTTGATAAATACATCAAGCAGATTGGGGCTGAGGCAGAGCCCTGTGGTCTAGTGCTGTAATCCTTCTGACCGCTTACAAACCCACTCGTCACTTCTTTGCCTGTCTTTTGCCCTGCCAGCCATGAATTCTCATAATTGTCCTGTGGTCAAGTCTTTATTTCTGCATTTTAATGCTTGATACACTGTCAGGACAGACTTTAAAATTATTCTTAGTGTGATGAAACAATTCTGACATTGATGTTATAAGCGCTTGTCTCATAAATAGATTACATGTGAGATTGAACTTGGGCCGACTATAATATAGCATTAATGATGAAACAGACACAATCATCTTTGGGAAGAATAATGGAAGCTTATTTGCTGCCTGTGAAATTGAAATTACTCTGACTGGGAATCCATCGTTCAGTGAGTTTACTGAGCGTGACACCTTGGCTTAGATGTTGGAAAGACAGAAAGGGCATGCAGTTTATAAAATCAGCCAAGGGTAAAATACTTGTCAAAATGCATTGTCCAGTATTTTGATTAATAGTTTATGTAGCTTCATTAATTCACAGTTTTTCTGCCCTTTCTTGTCCTTAAGGTTGAAGACTTGGGATGTGTTATATATTTGACTTAGGAGTGAACTTTATTTCTTTGTTTTCACTTTTAGTGCAACTATGTGGTCCCTGCCACGCTGGTCATTATCATCTTCATCTGTTTCCAGCAGAAGTCCTACGTGTCCTCCACCAACCTGCCTGTGCTAGCCCTTCTACTTTTGCTGTATGGGTAAGGCACCTCGGCTGAGCAATCTCCATGGATAAGGCATATGATACCCAGTGGCAGGGGACTCCTAGTCACCACTAATCTTTGTGCCTCACCAGGTGGTCGATCACACCTCTCATGTACCCAGCCTCCTTCGTGTTCAAGATACCTAGCACAGCCTATGTGGTCCTCACCAGCGTAAACCTCTTCATTGGGATCAATGGCAGTGTTGCCACTTTTGTACTGGAGCTCTTCACCAACAATGTGAGTTCTGCAGAAAGAGCGACTTTTTGTTGGGATGAGCATCTTTGAGAGCCAGAGGACATGGATTTTATTAAACTTTTGTGGCATTGACACCACTGACCACTCTGTCCTTTTTCACATTCTCTCTTCCCTGGGTTAAACATACAGCCCTGTTCCTAAATTTTATGTTCTTCCTTGAGTTCCCTTGAGTTCTCCTGCTTTTCCTTATATTTCTCTGATCAAGTCTTTTCAGTTTCCTTTGACAGCTTCTTTTATTCTTCTTTCTGCTTAAATGGTGCCTTTCCCATGATTACTCTGCCGTCTTTGCTTTCCACTTTAGACACTATCCCTAGGTAATGTCATTCATTTCTTATATTTTTTCCCTTGATTTCTTACACTTTTTACCTCTCAGATCTATGCCTTTAGCCCTGATCCTTTTCTTAAACTGTAGTCTCACATTCTCACCTGCTTACTGGATGGCTCCATTTAGGTATTTTATTGCCCCCCCGCACCCCACCCTGCTGCCGTCAATACTCTAATATCTTTCTCCTTGAAAAAACAAAAACCAAACCTGTTGCCATCGAGTTGATTCTAACTTGTAGCGACCCTCTAGGACAGTGCATAACTGCCTTATAGTGTTTCTAAGGAACGGCTGGTGGATTTGAACTGTTGACCTTTTGGTTAGCAGCTGAGGTCTTAACTACTGTGACACTGTGCTATCCTTGTCACCCCAGATGACATTATTATCTACCGAGATGTTCAACCTGGCAACTTTAGAGTCAACCTGCATGCTTTGCTTATTTCCCCCATTCAACTGGTGACTTTGTCAAGTCTTCCAGTTATAGATCTCTTAAAGAAGTTTCCCTCTCCATTTCTGTTGGCACTGCCTTTGTCCAAACACTGTAGCTTGGCACAAAATGCCTTTTATGCGTACATGAACCTTCCTGGTCGGCTCTCACCACCTCCTTTCCAAGTGCACTATAAGCTTCAGCTGAAGTTGTCTCTTAAACCCACGATACTCACATAGACCTGGCTTGAAGGGCACTTTCTCCATCTCAGTGCCTGGCAGTGTCTTGCTTTCCTTTCAGGGTTCAGCTTTCCTTACCTGCCCTGTGGGAAGTGTGTTCACCTTTCCCTGGGCTTTCCAGTACAACACATATCCAATTATGTTCTGATTTCCTGTTTACATGTCTTTCTTCCTCAGAGTGGGTCTGTTTCTTACTAAACTTTGGTTCTCTAGTGCCCTAGCGTAGTATTCAACACATAGCAACTCACTCAATTGTTGAATATATGGCTACTGATGGTGCAAATGGTTAACACACTAAGCTTCTAACCAAAAGATTGGAGGTGTTAGTCCACCAAGAGGCTACTTAGCAGTAAGGCCTGGTGATCCCCTCCAAAACATCAGCCACTGGAAACCCAGTGGAGCACAGTTCTACTCTGACGCACACAAGGTCACACACAAGGTCACCGTGAGTCAGAATTGATTTAATGGCAACCGTTGGTGGTAGTGACTGGCTTATGGGGACTCAGTATGTTTTGGAGTATTCAAAAATCATTTAAAAATTCCAATAGAATCCTGAAACTCAGACATAAACAAAATATTTTTAAAATACTAAGCAATCGTTTTGTTACAGATTTGTTGCTGATTAAACATAGCCCTATTTCTAAATTTTATGTTCATTTCATTCCCCACTCAGAGCATTGTTCCAGGTTTTCTAAAGAGCAAATTTTAAAATGTTATATCATCAGCTATAGCTGCTGCTATTTATTGGTGTCTGAATTCAAGGGTCCAGTTTGCCTCCGGGGAATCAATTTTTCTCAAATCCCATTTTTCAGACTTTGGTAAATTTTTAGCCCAAATCACAAATGACATTCAGTCTCTCTTCCTCCCTCTCTTTCTTTCTCTTATTTTTTAGAAACTGAGTAACATCAACGACATCCTGAAGTCTGTGTTCTTGATCTTCCCTCATTTTTGCCTAGGGCGGGGGCTCATTGACATGGTGAAAAACCAGGCAATGGCTGATGCCCTGGAAAGGTTTGGTGAGTGACAGCAGGGCCTGTGGGTTGCCTTAATGTAGATGGCATTTTGCATGGGCTTTGGTCCTCTGGCCTTTGTTTTGTAATGAGGTTGGTCACTGGGCACAGGACTTCCCTCCACTGATAAAGCTTGTCAAGGCAGCATCTTGTAACACAGCTAGTTTTGTCTTGCTTCTAATAGCACGGAGGAAAATGAGAAGGTAGCTTCGGAGGTAAGAACACTTATGGTTTTAGCTTGCACCCAGTGTTAAAGAGTGTCAGAGCCACTGGAAAGGTCAAACTACAGCTTTGGAGATCAGATATGGGCCAGAGAATCAGATGGAAAGATGCAAATTTTGACTCCTTTGGACAAATAAGGGGCTTGCAGATGTATCCATATATTATCTTTTATGCAGTCTATGAAAAGGGAATTTACTCTAGCACTTTCTACCTTTAGAGTCTACAAATATTTCTCCTGTGGCCACATTACTATTATTCATTCACTGGTTAATATACTTACATGGGGCATGTTATTTCATAGAAGAGGGACTTTTTTTTCAACTTGGAAGGACAAAGGAGATGTATAAGGAATTTAAGGACTGTTTACGTAGTAACTAGGTGATTTAAATAAGCCATTGGGTTACATTATATGCTACTGAAAGGGGCATCTTTTGGTCAAAGTGCTTTCTAATCTTTTTCTTATTAGTGAAAGTTAGAGTTGTTTAAAATATTGACCAAAGAATTACCCTGAATTGGAAGGGATTGTTTGCCTTTTCTTAAAGGATTTTCAGCATGGCTCATTGAAAAGGAAACGTTTGGTATCTTAGAGGAAATTACAGGTCTAATACATGTTGGCTGTGAAATGCTGATTGATACTGGGCTCAGTGTTTCCGGAATCCCTACCCCAAATCAGCCTTGGAAAGTGGCCACACCCTTGTTATTTTCTCTCTTTGTCATGGGTGGTACCCACTAGTGTTTCTAGGGAGATAGGTGAACTTGATCCCAAATTTGAGGAAGGGCCATGGTCTGTAGTGCCTTCATTCTGACTGGATCTCTGTATTGTGTCTACAGGGGAGAACCGCTTTGTCTCACCACTTTCTTGGGACTTAGTGGGACGGAACCTCTTCGCCATGGCTGTGGAAGGGGTGGTGTTCTTCCTCATTACTGTTCTGATCCAGTACAGATTCTTCATCAGGCCCAGGTGAGCTTTCTTCTCAGAACTCATGGAGCTCGGCCTGGCTGAGAGTCACAGAGGAGGAACACAGGGAAACACCTACACTTCAGTGGTGGCTGGATTGTGTTGAACTTAAAGTAGCTGATCAAACCAACTTTCTTAGTGTGGGCGCTCTGCAGCTCCCACTATGCAGATCCTGGAAATCGTGGAGAGTAGGCTTTATAGGATTGCTTGAGAAACTTGCCCTTTGTCTTGAAACATGGCTTAAAAGGTTGATTTTTCTTAAATTTTTTCCCTCTAAGACCTGTAAATGCAAAGCTTCCTCCTCTGAATGATGAGGATGAAGATGTGAGGCGGGAAAGACAGAGGATTCTTGATGGTGGAGGACAGAATGACATCTTGGAAATCAAAGAATTGACTAAGGTGAGGCAGTGAGTACAGGCTGTAGCAGCCGTTGTTCACTTTTTCAGCTTTATATGTCAGGAACTAGCATTTTGCTGACTGGCTTTATGAAAAGAGCATGGTTCCCAAAATGTGCATGTATACATACCAAGCTTCTGCTGATTTAATTTTATCTACAGTGTACCGTGGAGACTCCTTAATTAAATAAATCCTACTGAGAATCCTTTAGAAATGTGAATTCTTGTTCTCGAATGTATTTGTTTTGCACATTTACATTTATGTGTCAGTTATTAAAACCCACTAATATTGTATATCTAGTCAGAGCAGAAGTAGGGAGGGTGAATGGTTGATTTTGAGTTTTATAGTCCAAAAAGCTGATCCGTCTCTGCTGGTTAGGAGCAAGGTCTGTTTCATCCCTCTCTAGGTGCCAAAATTTCAGTAATTGACTTTCTGCAAGAAGGACATGTAAATCTTACTTTAATCGCACATTTCTATCCTGTAGAATCTCTAATTTAATTTAAAAAATATTGACAATATCTTACCATGAACTTAAATGAAAGTTATATAATATAAATATTAATGGCCAGTGTTTTTTTTCTAAAGATTGATAATAAATTTTTTTCTTAAAAAAAAAGAAAAATTCACTTTCATTTTAAGCTGTAGAGCCTGTTAGTAGCTTATTGTTAACAGAGACAGCTGAGGTTCAGAGCACATAAGATATGTGACTTATCAATGAGCCTTATTTCATGGTATGTTTGGGTTATAATTCCTTTTTCTCTGGTTACTGGGGACAGCTGAGAGCCTCTGAGGCTCATAAATTCTTGGATTTTGTTTGTTGCAGATCTATAGAAGGAAGAGGAAGCCTGCAGTTGACAGGATCTGCATTGGCATTCCCCCTGGCGAGGTAAAGGCAATTGGCCCAAGCTCTGTTTGTTCTTATTAATTCAGACTCCCTCTACCCAGTCAAAACAAGAATGTCTGCAAGGGATAAAAGTGGCTTTTAAAGGCTTCTCGATTATGTCTACATGGAACGATCATTGAGAGGATGGGGACCCCTGATGTCAACAGGGAGTGATTTTGAATAATTTCAAGCAGTTTAAGAAAAGCATGAACATCCAAACTGTGATTTTGTGAGCTGTTCACAATGATGATGGAATTCAAATAGATTTAAAAAATAGATTTTCTTCTTTCTTGTTCATGTTTGTGTTCTTTTATGCCCTTTACCCAGATTAGATGGTGAAGTTTGACTGGTTGGCTTTCATTACTGTCTTTTACCATTAACTTTGGCCTCAACCTGATGACTCAAATAATATTAACAAATATGCTCACTCTTAAAATGGCCCCATTATAAAATATATGTTTAAATATCTATATGACTTTGTAAAACCAAAAAATTATTGACTCTTCATTGATATTTAAGGATGATTTTTGTTGCTGTTGTTAGGTGCCATCGAGTCAGTTCCAACTCATAGCAACCCTATGTTTAACAGAAGGAAACACTACCCAGTCCTGTGCCATCCTCACAATTGTTAGTTTGAGCCCATTGTTATAGCCACTGTGTCACTCCATCACATCGAAGGTCTTCTCTTTTTTGCTGACCCTCTACTTTACCAAGCATGATGTCCTCCTCCAGGGACTCATCCCTCCTGATAACGTGTCCAAAGTACATGAAATGAGTCTCGCCATCCTTGCTTCTAAGGAGCATTCTGGCTGTATTTCTTCCAAGACAGATTTGTTCATTCTTCTGACAGTCCATAGCATATTCAATATTCCTTGCCAAAGCTATGATTCAAAGGCATCAATTCTTCTTTAGTCTTCATTATTCATGGTTCAGCTTTTGCATGTATATGAGGCAATTGAAAACACCATGGCTTGGGTCAGGCCCACCTGAGTCCTCAAAGTGACATCTGTGCTATTTAACACTTTAAAGAGGCCTTTTGCTGCAGATTTGCCCAATGCAATGTGTTGTTTGATTTCTTGACTGCTGCTTCCATGAGCATTGATTGTGGATCCAAGTAAAATGAAACTCTTGACAACTTCAGCATTTTCTCTATTTATCATCATTTTATTGGTCCAGTTGTGGGGATTTTTGTTTTCTTTATGTTGAGCCATAATCCATACTGAAGGCTGTAGTATTTGATCTTCATCAGTAAGTCCTCCAAGTTCTGTTTGCTTGCAGCAAGCAAAGTTGTGTCATCTGCATATCGAAAGTTGTTAATGAGTCTGCCTCCAATCCTTATGCTACGTTCTTCTTCATATAGTCCAGTTTCTTGGATTATTTCCACAGCATACATATTGAATGGTGGAAGGATATAATCCTGATGCGTACTTTTCATGATTTTAAACAATGCAGTATCCTCTTGTACTGTTCGAATGACTGCCCCTTAATCTATGTACAGGTTCCGCATGAGCACAATTTAGTGTTCTGGAATTCCCCATTCTTCGTAATGTTATCCATAATTTGTTATGATTCACACAGTTGAATGCCTTTTCATTGTTAATAAAACAGAATAATTTTTAGGATCATGTTATATAAAAACTAAGCTGAGGTGCCATCTGATAAGGGTCATTTATATTCACCTTTTTAGTAGTTTGCCTATACAAGTTACCCAATCTTACATTTTCAGTGCTTTGGACTTCTGGGAGTTAACGGGGCTGGGAAATCATCAACTTTCAAGATGTTAACTGGAGATACCACTGTTACCAGAGGAGATGCTTTTCTTAACAAAAATAGGTGAGAAAAAATGTGGCCTGCATTTTGCCACAAAGAATTTTTTTTTTACTTTATTTAAAGAAATATTTATTATTATTTCTGATTATAACAGTATTACATAGAGTTCATAAAAATGTTGAAATGTAGTAAAGTGTAAAGAAGAAAATAAAAATCATCCATAATCTTGCTACCCAGAGATAATCACTATTTATATATATCCTTTCAATCTCACTCTATTTTGTAACAGTTCTATTGAGGTATAATTTATATACCGTACAATTTATCTGTTTTAAAAGTACAATTCAGTGATTTTTAGTAAACTTACAATCCAGTTTTAGAACGTTGCCATTATCTCACATCTTTCTATTTTTTTATATTCTTATAAATGTACTGTAATATTGAGATCATAATGTATATAGAGTTTCAAGTTAGTTTTTATTATTTATGAGCAAATTTTGAATATTTCCTAATGGGTTATATATCCTAAGATATAGAATTTTATGTTACTACATAAAATTCCACAAAGTGTATGTGCTATAATTTATTTAATCACTTACTTATTGCTAGACGTTAGAGGTTTCCTTTTTTTTTTTTTTTTTTTTACTGTGTATGAGTTTCCTAGAACTGCCATAACAAAATACCACAAACTGGCTGGCTTAAAAACAACAAAAAAGTCTAAAATCATTGTGTCAGCAGGGCCGTGCTCTCTCTGAAGGCTTTAAGGAAGGGTGCTTCCTTGCTTCTTCCTAGCTTCTGCTGGTTTGCTGGCAATCTTTGGCATTCCTTGGCTTGTGGGCTCATCACTCCAGATTCTGCCTCCATGTCACATGGCCTTCTGCCCTGTATATCTGTGTCTGTGTGTTTCTGAGTCTGTGTTCAAATTTTCCTCTTCTTATATGGATAGCAGTCATTGGGTTAGGGCCTACCCTAATCCAGTATGACTTCATTATAACTTGATTACATCTGCAGAGATCCTGTTTCCAAATAAGATTCATAGGTTCTGGATGGACGTGAATTTTGGGAGGATTCTGCCCAGCTCAGTACACTATATAAATATGTTCTTGTATTCCTCTTTGATTATTTCCTCAGGGAAAGTTCCTAGAAGATCAAAGATTATGTACCTGCTAAATTGCCTTCACTAAATGGTGTACCAGTTGATGAGGCCACATCAGGCCATTATCTGAGAATGCACAGGTCAATAAGCAATTTGATCTTTGCAGTAAGCTACACTTTAGAGACCTGCTAAACAATATTGCCCTTGAGTAAATATGGGGGGCTTCTCTGGGCTTTTTATATGGAAAGATGGTATAAGGCAGTGGCTTTCAAACTTTTTGGCTGTAAACCATAGTAGGAAATACATTTTACGTCTCAACCCAGTACATACACAAAGACACATAAACACACACCAAAAAAAAAACCCGTTGCCATCGAGTCAGTTTGACTCCTAGCGACACTCGCACATGTAACTTAAAAAAAACTTTTATGAAACAATATCTACTCTTATTACTTGTAATTACTCTGATATTCCTTATTCTACTCTATACCATGACTTTAGAAAAAATCTGATCTTGACCCACTAAATTTATTTTATAACTCACTACTTAAAATTTGAAAATGCTGGAGTGGGGGCTGGTAGCCAGTAAAATTCAAAAGAGCAAGGAACTTAATGTGCTCATCAGTCTTCTCTTGTGTCTCTTACCAGTTTTTTCAGTGGCAATGTAAGGAAGCTTAAAACCAAACCAAACCTGTTGCACTGAGTCGATTCCAAGTCATAGCAACCCTGTAGGACAGAGCAGAACTGCCTCGGAGGGTTCCAAGGAGTGGCTGTCCTTTCTGTTAGCAGCCAAGCTCTTAATCACTGCACCACCAGGGCTTAAGGAAGCAGAAATTCTGGGAATAGCTCGCCTAAGTCTCTGTGCAGCTGCTCCCCCAGACTTGTTCTTCATACCAGGCTCCTGGGGCGAATCCCTTTCGTTAGTACATTTTTTTCTCCTTAAAAAACTATTTTTTTTGATGGCATGTGTTTTCTGTATTGAAAGGCATGCTTACTAAATTGAGTATGTTTAAATTTTTGGTTGGTAATACGGATTTTGAGAAGTATGATCGGTAATACAAGCAACCAATGAGGTGAGTGACACTGCGGCACGGCCGATCTATTGTATGACAGTATACCAATGAGAGCTATATAAATAATTTATTGCAGGCTATATGGGGAACCTCTGGTTTTCCAAATATGACACAGAAAATCAAAAACAAACCCACCAGGCTTCCTTAACTATCACATAGGAAGAGCCATAATTATGCTTGCAAGCCCTGTTTCGAAGGAATAAAGGTTAAAAAAAAAAAGGCCTAAGTGCTCAATCTACACAACAATGAGGCTCTAACTCCAGTCTCCTGAGCTTCTTGGATTAGAACTGGAATGCATTAGAACTGGAATAATGCCTTACCTATGAGTTCCAGGGAAATCCTGGTTGCGTAGTGGTTAAGTGCTAGTGCTACGGCTGCTAACCAAAAGGTTGGCAGTTCAGATTCACCAGGTGCTCCTTGAAAACTCTATGGGGCAGTTCTACTCTGTCCTACAGGGTCGGAATCAACTCGACGGCAGTGGGTCTGGTTTGGTTTTGGTATGAGTTCCAGAGGCATAAAAAGTGGAGTTTTAAAATGGCAGCAATAACTGGCCTAAACTAAGGTTTGTCACAGGGTCTGTTGTAAGAGCTGGCTTGAGAGGTGTAGCTAAGAGGGCCTTGCACTGTGTACACGGGCTGTCTCAGCGATAATTCTGGAAAAGGCTGGTGCTGGAGGGACGTGTGAGATAAGCAGAGAGGAATGAGTTCTGCTAAAAGGCCAAGCCCATGGCAGCCCAGAGGTGACTGAAGTGCAGCCATTGGGCTGGGGTCTAGACACAGAGCTTCCTCCCTATCTGGGGTTCTCAACCTAAGATTGGCTTCATAGGGCCTATAAGTCCCTGCCATTATGTGTAAAAAGAGTCCCTGGGTGTCGCAAATGGTTAAGCACTTGGCTGCTAACCGAAAGGTTGGCAGTTCAAATCCACCCAGAGGCACCTCAGAAGAAAGGCCCGGTGTTCTACTTGTGAGAGATCACAGCCATTGAAAACTCTACAGAATATAGCTCTACTCTGAAACACATGGGGCCACCATTAGTCAGAATCGAATCAACAGCAACTGTTTCTCTTTTTAACATGGAAAATTGTGTCTGTAGGTGTAATTTTTCCTGTCACAAGATTCTCAGAGAGTTTATAAAAAAAAATCTTGAGAACCAGGAGGATACTTGGGTTGGATAGTCCATGGAACCAAGGGGTCCAGAGTATGCCCCTGTAACTGAGTCAGTGTGTGGGTGGCAGAAAGCAGGAAGGCTCACATCCAGAGTTGCTGGGCTTTCTCTGGGTCTGAATGACCATAAAGGAGACTTTGGAGCAACACGGAACATGTGATACATTGACTGGGCCACAAGTCTCACAAGGAGACTTGGATTAAAGCCCCAGGATAGTGTGGTCAAAGTTGTTGGTAAAGATGATGCTGCGTTTGGGATGGACTTGGGAATTTGGAAATGTGGCTCAGTCTGCACACTGAGGTGCTAGGGGAGCCAGGTGCAAGGATTGGAAAGATAGAGGAAGGGCACCAAGACTACCAGGAGATCACCCTTTGCCTCTGGCACTCTGGGAACAAAAAAGGCTGTTCCTTTAAACAGCAGCAGGTGTGCAAACGGATACTTTTGTCACACACAACCATACTTTATAGGAACTCCAGGTCAGATTGTCTAATCGGAATATCTCTGAATGCTTAAAACCTGACCAGTTTTACTTATCTCTGCAGTATCTTATCAAACATCCATGAAGTACATCAGAACATGGGCTATTGCCCTCAGTTTGATGCCATCACGGAGCTACTGACTGGGAGAGAACATGTGGAGTTCTTTGCTCTCTTGAGAGGAGTCCCAGAGAAGGAAGTTGGCAAGGTACTGTGGTTGCAGAAAGCCAGCCTGCCTACTCTGGCATACTGACAGTATACCCGTGTACAGTGTACCTGTGGCTTTGACTTTCACACATAACCGTTGACTTCAGGCTGCTTTTCCTCTTGGTTGGAGCATTATGAAATCCAGGCTCTTTGTATCTACTTTTGGGGTGGGAGTCTGTGGTGGTGATGGAGTGGGGGGTGTCTAGGCAGGCATGTGGTAGAGGGCAGAGAAGGAGTTGCTCCCACCCACACCAATCCTCTGGCTCCTTTTCGGCTCCACAGCACTTGTCAGGCTGTGACTGTAGAATGGATTACAGAATCTATTCCTTCTCTATGAAAGAACTTTCATATGTTAAGAAAAAACAAAAAATAAAACCCACTGTTGAGTCAACTCTGACTCATTGCGACCCTATAGGACAGGGTAGAACTGCCCCATAGGTTTGCCAAGAATATAATCTTTACGGAACCAGACTGCCACGTCTTTCTCCCACAGAATGTAAGAAAACATAATAAAATTTCCATACAAAAGTGAAGTTGCTTTTTATCACTCCAGGTTGGTGAATGGGCAATTCGGAAACTGGGCCTTCTGAAATACGGAGAAAAATATGCTGGTAACTACAGTGGAGGCAACAAGCGCAAGCTCTCCACAGCCATGGCTTTGATCGGTGGGCCTCCTGTGGTGTTTCTGGTGAGTGTGACTGTGGAAGGAAAACTTGTTCTGGCATGAATGGAAAACATCACTTTTTTAAAGTCCTGTATGTCCAGGGCTGTTGCATGACTGTCTTGGCAGTGGCAAGCTCCCACCAGAAATAGAGCAGCGTCGGAGACCAGAGGGATGCTCTCTTGTTCTTCTCCCTCAACTCATATTGGGTGGCTTTACCATGCCGTTAACCAAAAAAAAAAAAAAAAAAAAAAAAAGCCCATTGTTGTTAAGTCGATGTGTCGATGCTGACTCATAGCTACCCTACAGGACAGAGTATAACTGTCCCACAGAGTTTCCAAGGAGGACCTGGTAGATTTGAACTGCCGACCTTTTGGTTACCATGCTGTTAAACCAAAACCAAAACCAAACCTGATGCCATCGAGTTGATTCCGATTCATAGCGACCCTATAGAACAGAGTAGAACTGCCCCCATAGGGTTTCCAAGGAGCGCCTGGTGTCTTGGAATTGCTGACCTTTTGGTTAGCAGCCCTAGATCTTAACCACTACGCCACCAGGGTTTCCACTGTGCCCTTATATATTCCCAAATAGAGATATTCCAGGCACCTCGTTTTTCTGGCATGGAGAACCCTATCAGGTGCTGTTGAGGCAGGATGTATGATTTGATCTTTCTCTGGAACATTCTGTCTGTTCATCCCCTGAGGATGGGTGTGGATACAGCTTCAAGACCCCTGAGGTGGCATCTGGGTCACTATTTCTTACACACAGACTGAAAAAGGGAAGACTGAATCAGTCAGCAGCCCTTGACTCTTTTTCTTCTGTAGAGGGGAGAAGCGTTGAAGTTATAATAGGAAGTCTTAGGTTTAGGCTTTCATGTTATGCAGATCATATGGGTCTGTAATTAGTTTCTTTTAGACTAGCAAGTGGAATATGACAGGCTAAGCTGATTGAACTAGAATAAAAAAAGAAGAAAAAGAATTTTACCCAAATCTTAAACTGACTTCAGTAGAGATTTCTCATAAAAAGAATTCTTTAGCATATGCTTCTTAAGTCATGAAAAGATGAAAATGAAACTCAATGACTTTTCCCCTTTCCTTTCTGTTTTTTTCTGTGGGGGTGGAATTTGTTATTTTCATAAAAATTTGCTCAGAATTGTTTCCTGTTTTAATTAGACATTTATAAAAGTGAACTGGTTATAAATAAATGTGAAACTTACTCTGGTACATAAGGTCTGGTTCTTTGTTCCATATAGCAATAACTAGAAGTTAATAGTAAGTTAAAATGTAGGTTGTTTCCAAGATGATGCTACATTAAAAAAAAAAAAAAACCAAAACCGTTAATTTTTTTTCAGCAAATAAGTAAAAGGCTTATTTTATTCTAATTACAGGATGAACCCACCACAGGCATGGATCCCAAAGCCCGGAGATTTTTGTGGAATTGTGCCCTAAGTATTGTCAAGGAGGGGAGATCAGTAGTGCTTACATCTCATAGGTCTGTAGTTAAAACCTGGCTTGGCTTCTATGCTGTTTGATTTTTAAATTTGCCAAGTAGTATGTATTACCATTGTGTATAAATTAGGAAATACAGCAAGGCAAAGTGAAAAACAATTAAAATCACATGAAATTTTACCCCGTGAATGAAACTAGTATTATCATTGGACTATATATCTTTGTAGATGTTTTTTTTATGCCAAATCTCTGTACACAAATGTATGTATAGATGCCTTTTTACAAACAAAAATACAAGCATAGAATATAAACCACTTTTACACTTAGCAATATGTTATGAACATTATTTCCAGTCATTAAATGTAGATTCAGTTGGGATATACCTTAATTTATTTAACTGATCCCCTTTTTTCAGACGTTTGGATTGTTTTCAACATTTTTTGCCCACAACTGTAAACAGCATTGGAGTGAACAAATAGTGTCATCTTGACGTATTCATGCATTCGTAATAGGATGCTCTTATGCCCTAGGAAGCTAGGAATCTGTTTATTTGAAATGCCGCATGTCACAGTGATGTTCTGATGGCTATAGGAGCATCTCTCTAAAACTAAAACCTTGTTTTGTTTCCCCACAGTATGGAAGAATGTGAAGCTCTTTGTACTAGGATGGCAATTATGGTCAATGGGAAATTCAGGTGTCTTGGCAGTGTTCAGCATCTGAAAAACAGGTAACAAAGATAGTTTCTTTGGGATCATTCCTAGTGAGAAAGGTTGATATTTACTCTTTTGCTGAGTGTACAGAAGGTGGATCTTAAATAAAGGGAAGTAAAACTGAGCAAAATGGTATAGTGGAAAAAATGAGGGCTTTGAAGTCTAACAGAGCTGCATTCAAATTCTGTCTTTACCATTTTCTAGTTGTGCACCCTGGGACAAATTACTTACCCTCTCCGAGACTTGGTTTCCTAGGAATGTCTACCTCTTAGCTTTACTATATGTCATTGTTGTTGTGTGCTGTTAAGTCAATTCCAACTCATAGCGACACTATGTAGACAAAATGAAATCATTTATACCTGCCATTATGGTTAAGAGCACAGGCTTTGGAGCCAAACACAAACAGGTTTACATCCTGGCCCTTCCACTTACGAGCTTTGTGCCAGTGACTAACTCCCTGGACTTAGATTTGTTTGTAATCATCTACCAGACCTCATGGGTCAGGGTGAGGATTACATGAGACCGTATCGTTAAAGCACGCAGCATGACACCTCACATAGAGTAGGTATTCAGTATACCGTAACTGGTTCCTCCCCTCAGAAACTTATTTCTGGGTCTGTTAGGGACGTCCCTTGTTCTTGGCACAAGTTGGGTTCTCAGGGTTCAGTACTCTTTTGAGTGGTTTGCTGGGGATCATCCTTCATTTGGACTTTTTCTGCTTTCAGGTTTGGAGATGGATATACAATCGTTGTACGAATAGCAGGGTCAAACCCTGACCTGAAACCTGTCCAGGAATTCTTTGGACTCGCCTTTCCAGGAAGTGTCCTTAAAGAGAAACATCGAAATATGCTGCAATACCAGCTTCCATCTTCATTATCTTCTCTGGCCAGGATATTCAGCATCCTTTCCCAGAGCAGAAAGCAACTCCATATAGAAGACTACTCTGTTTCTCAGACGACACTTGACCAAGTAAGCTTTGAGTGTCAAAAAGGGATTTACTTTTAGGCCCCCAGTGTGGGCCCTAGAGCTGGTTAAATTATCTGAGCTCGAATTCCTTCTCTACTGCTAGCTCTGAGTTTTACTAAAACTCTGTGACCTTGAAAAGAGAGATGACGCTATGTAATTTACAGGGTTGCTGTGAGAATTAATTGTAATAATAATCATAATAACCACCATTTATTGAGTACCTACCATGGGTCAGGCATTTTGCTAGGTGTCTTAACCCATTTAAATAAAAAAAAAAAAAAAATTTTTTTTTTTTTAAATTAGATAACATAAAATGCCAAACAGAGCCTGGTACTTACTAGGTATTCAACAAATGTTAGCTTTCTTCTTTCTCTTTAATCAAGTCTGTATGTTCCAAATAGGTGATTGATGACTTAGGGGACAAGACAGAAGGTCAGTTTAAATGATTAATGCCTTTTCAAGCATCTTTCCTCCCCCTGTAAAGCTTTCTGGTTTACCTATTTATTCAATCCTATATTCTCCTACTTGACCTAATTTTAACATAGAGAAAAATGCAGCTAGAATAAAGAAAGAGCAAGTTGGCAGGTATTTATAGAAGTCCATCTTTCTTTTGACAGGTATTTGTGAACTTTGCCAAGGACCAAAGTGATGATGACCACTTAAAGGACCTGTCATTACACAAAAACCAGACAGTAGTGGATGTTGCAGTTCTTACGTCTTTTCTGCAGGATGAGAAAGTCAAAGAAAGTTATGTATGAAGAATCCTGTTCATACAGGGCAGCTGAAAGAAAGGAGGAACTAGACCTTCCTTTATGCCATGTGAAGTGTTCCAGAGGAAAGAGCCAGGAGTTTTTGTGGGAAGAAATAAACTGGATACTGTACTGATACTATTCAATGCAATGCAATTCAATGCAATGAAAACAAAATTCCATTACAGGGGCAGTGCCTTTGTAGCCTATGTCTTGTATGGCTCTCAAGTGAAAAAGACTTGAATTTAGTTTATTACCTTATACATGTGTGAAACTCTAGTATGGAACCCAGTGGACATATGGGTTTGAAATCATACTCTTTTTTTCCTTTGTATTCTAACTGGGATCGCAACAATAATTCATCAGCTAATCATGGCCAGTGATTATCAAAATCAAAAGGCATGCACATCCTCGTTCATTAACCCATGCCATGTCAGGAGACTGGTTTCCCGGTGACACATCCATTGCTGGCAATGAGTGTGCCAGAATTACTAGTGCCAAGTTACTTAGAAAGCCTGAAGCGCCACAGTGTGTCATGCACACTTCTGTGAAATCTCCTCTGCTCAGAGTCTGTCGACATCATTAAATATCAGGCAACAAAATGGTGCCATGTGTGGGCAAAGTCCTGCTTTGATTTCTTCTTTGATGGAGCTGCTCTGGTGGTGGTCACATGAGAAGTGTGGGCATCTCTAGACACCTGAGACTTGGTTCCACTGTCATGTTGTCCCTCACTTGGAGCCATGAGTCTCCAGGGCCATCTTTCTGGGATGGCCATCTTATGCATACTTAGATCCTGGTAAGCAAAGAATTGACAGCCAAATTACTGGTGCTGCAAGCTGTTGAGGCCAGGGCATGGGATTAAAGGGACAGCTGTCAAGCCTGGGGAGGCCTGTGCCCATCCGTCCTGATTGTCTGGTAACGCGGTACACTGCATCTCAAGATCTTTGTTGTTTGACACAGTGTTGTATTATTTCTGGCTTTTTCAATTAATTTAGAATATCAAAAGATAGAGTTGTACTTTGACAAAAATCTTTGTACTTTTAATGTTATTTGGATTTTTAAGTTCTGTCAGTGACTTCTGAAACCTTAGAATGGACTCTTTGTAGAACGTAGTAGCATAGCGGAGTATGGCCATGCTGCTATACTAGCCTTATTTTCTCATATAAGTTTGCAGATGGGTAGTCTGACTAGTGAAAATAATGCGATGGTCAAGATCTCATGACAATGTTAGATTTGAATTTCTTTAAGGTGATTTAAAATACTCAATCTCAGTCTATGAATCAAGTATTTTTTGAGTGTATGCTATAGCTGAATGAGCATGGATTGTGCGGGAAGAAATTAAGTCTTGGTAGACCTCTTGTGCCATGTTATTCAGCTAACAGGTTTACAAACATAGGTTGTTTATATAGTTCTTGTGTGGGAGCCCACTGAAAGAATATTGGGCAACCCATTTATTTTTTAAATAGCAACAATTGCAAGAGCCAAGCAAGTACAAGTGTCGTAAGTGTCACAGGCTAAACAACGAATTCTTTCACAGAGAAATTGGCAACTTGGAAACTTGTTGAAAATATAACTTGTGATTATGGTATTGTAGTACTTTAAAATAACTGGTTTTGCATATGTTAGACAACCCATTAAAATCTCTTGACAGTCTCAAAATTTCCATTTCTTCAATCACTACCCTATGGTGAAAAAAATAAAAAGCAAAAAACTCCAGCAAACCCTACAAGGGGTATTTTTCAAACTTTTCTAACCCAATCTTAATTTTTTGGTCAGTAAACACTAAAAAATATTTCAGTAATGTTTAATGCCATCTATCTTGACACAAAAATATGAGAGAAGTACTGTTTGGTGAGATTTACGTGATCTTTCAATATCATTATTCTTTTTCTAAAATTTAAATACTAACTCTGAAGGTGTAAGATTTCAGATCTATCTCAAATTCATCTATGTTTTCTTGTAAAGTTTACAGAATGTTTTTTAATTCACTACTTGAAAATAGAAAATGGCTGTTTTAGAAACAATATTTTTTGAGATAAGTAATATGTAATAGAGACACATTTCCAGTAATTATTGGCATGAGTTCATTATATTTCCTACTATCTTTGGTGATTTAAAATTCACAGAATAGTTCCTCCTATCCAAATATTTTTCAAAAATTAAACACCTTTTTTATTTTTCCCATTTCTTATAATTGTGTTCTAATTCTCCATTACATTAAATCCATAAGCAGCTCCTTGCTTTAATTACTCTGATTTTGAGGCCATATTTAAAAATTCAAAAGTCACTGTATTATCCTTTTCCTGGAAAAAAAGTTTCAATGCAGATTTTTTAAAAATCTCATTTGAAACTACAATTTACAGTTACACATCACCTTCATTAATATTGTTACTATTTAGACTGTTTAGATAATAATCTTTTATATTTTCCTGTGTAAACCTAATTAGAAATTTTTGCTAGCTTTATGCTTGCTCAGTCAAGTAAAATTTTATATATTCCATGTGGAAATGTAATTATGTGAGTTTCAGAAATTCTCAAAAAAAATTTCTTCAAAGATTTCTGCTTTGGCTTCTTCTGGACACCTTGGAAACTTTATTAACAACTGTGAATATGAAAAAAAGAAAACAACCCTTTATAAATAAATGCCCAGCACAGTTCATTGTTAAAAAAACAACCAACCAAACCTCAAACTACTGTATTTCAATATCTGTACTGAAAGCACATGCTTTATGACTATTAAATGTTACACATCATCTGTTCACTGTACTCATTGACTAAAGGAATTTGTCTACATTTTATTCTTATGATTGTATGTATCAGGTAAAAATTTCCAAAGAGCCATGTGTCATATAATACTGAATCACTTTGATATTGAGATATTAATTTGTACCCCATTACTACTTACTGCTAATATATTGTAGTTATTAGGTGCCATTGAGTCCATTCCGACTCATAGCGACCCCATGTGACACAGTAGAACTGCCCCATAGGGTTTCTTAGACTGTAATCTTATGGGAGCAGATCGTCAGGTTGTTTCTCCCATGAAGCCATTGGTGGGTTTGAGCTGCTGACCTTTTTGGTTAGCAGCCAAGCTCTTAACCATTGCGCCATCAGGGTTCCATTTACTGGTAAATTAGTACTATACTAATATGCTCTAATTTTTTTCAAATTGTTGCATCCCTTTTTACAGAATATTTATATTTCAGTAAGGATTACGTATGCTATTCTCCCTTCTTAAACCCTAGGATGAAGCTGTTTTTGTGCTTTTCCTTTATCATTGGCCCTTCATTCCAAGCACTTTATGCTGTCTGTAATGGGATCTATTTTTGCACTGGAATATCTAAAAATTGCAAAACTAGACAGAAGTTTCACAATAGATTTCTAAGTTAAATCATTTTCATTAAAAGAAAAAAAATAAAAAAATATTTGTATTGTCAATAACTTTATATGAAGTATTAAAAAGGTATATTTCTATGTTGTAATGAGTTACAAAATAAAGCAGTGTCAGTTCTGTTGTCTATACAAATTTACTTCCGTGCATTCGTAGCACCACCTACTGTTAAAATGTGTTAAAGCTATTACAATAGGAAATACCTGCTTGTAGAGGGGAAGCTATTTGGATCAGAAGTAAAAATTTTAGAAAGGGCTTCAATGTCCTATTAATCACAAAAGAGAACTCAGGGGACTCCTTGAAAATAAAAAGAAAGGGCGTTTTGCACCTTCATGATTCAGTTACTATATTCAGTAACTGTTATTAAGCAAATTTAAGAGGTTTTTAGATAAACTTACTCTGGTGATTTTGAAGCTGCAGAGACTGAAAATACTCAGTAGCTAAGTTTATTTAATTAATGAAAACTTGACTTGGTATCGAGGAGGCTACAAAGGCAGCCTTCAGTGTTCTTTTGTTTATTCAACCAAAAATACAAGGACACAGTGTGCCAAATATACTAGCAAGGTGCTAGGGGTGAGGATGCACAAAAATACAAATGATACTGAGACTAACATCAGAGATACCTTTTCTCCTGTAAAAAGTTGTGCAGTGTATATACAATGTTATGTAGTGCGATGATGAGACATGCAGACATTTTTCATAGCTAATTTGGAAACTGTATGGGCAGTTCTACTCTGTCCTACAGGGTCGCTATGAGTTGGAATCGACTCAACGGCACTGCGTTTGGTTTTTTTTCTTTTTTGGTTACTCATGAGTCAAAGTTTCAGAAAAAGATGTCTGCTTTTCTCAGTACCTGAAGAACTCCTGTTATGACAGTGCTTTAAGACAAGACAATGGAGCCCTGGCTCTCCTTGTGACTTCTTCTGAATGCCATGACATGTAGTGAGCAGTCCTTTTGTGTAGGCATGAATCTGAACTTGTGTGCACGAGCACCTTGGGATGACTGCTCAGCATCAGGATCGTAACTTCATCCTCCCAACTTGAACTTCAAATTATAGAAACCTTAATGAAATGATAGAAAACTGTGTTTGTGAAAATTTGACGACTGAAGGAGAGAAAAAAAAAAAAAAAACACTGAAAAATGAAGACAGTTAATTTAAATTAGCTACCTTTTGCAAGTTTTTACTATATTGTCAGGCACTTCATTTAATCAGCCCTAGGATACTCTAACATAGGAGGTCAAGAAAAGAGGAGACCGAGAAGTAGCAGCTAATGAGAAAAAAGGCTCTGTGTAGTATCTTGGAGGACAAATGAAAGAGTGTTTCCAAAAGAAAGAGATCAATAAAATGAGGACTGAGAAATGAGATTGACAAGAGCAATTTGGCTGATGTGGTGATTAAAGGAAGTTCAAGAGAGAACGTGAGGAGAGAAACTGGGTGCAGGAAGTATGGACTACACTTTTGAGTTATATTGTAAAGGAAAAGCAAAATGGGGCAGTAGCTAGAGAGGAAAGTACGTTTATTTTTTAAGATGGGGAAAACAGCATATTTGTATGCTGGTGAGAAGGATCCTACAGAAAGGGAAAAACTGTGGTTTCAGGAAATAGGGAAGAACTGCTGCAGCCACATCCTTAAGCAAGTAAGCGTACAAATAGAGGAGTTGTCTGTCTTTGCTTGGAGCATGTGAAGTTCATCCATGGTAACAGGAAAGAAGGCAGGGCATACCGACTGTCTCACATGACATAATGGTCCAGGTAAGTATGAGATCCCAGGGGTCTGGACAAATGAGAGGTGACACACTTTTTGTTTTCCAAAATTTCTTCAGATAGCTAATTCATAATTTACTATTTTCATTTGCAATATGTTTCAAAAATGTAAAATAACAGCTGTAAAGTACAGACTAGCAGGAGAGCTTGGAAATAACAAAACTAAAGTTAGAAGGCAGAGGCATTCAACTAAAATAGAAATTATAGGTATATTAGGGAAACCCTAGCCCACCTGTGATAGTGCAATAAAAAATTCTCCTTCTGGGGTTATAGCATTCTATTTTCTTTATGTAACTAACCATTTACAATAAAGGTAAATTATTACTGTGTTACTACCCTATAGCAACACAGCAATAGCTCTAGAAAAGAGAGTAAAAATATAACATGAAAATAAAAAGAATTAGAATGGATATGTAGACTTTTATTAGGGCAAGCATGTCCATAACCATAAACGATCTCTTTAAAACAAATAGATGTCCCAAGTATCTTTGCTAAATAGTAACTCAAAATGAAGTAAAAATTAGTAAAATTATAAATTAACACATTTCAGCATATAAGTCAACAAGCATTTGAAAAATTTTTTAATACCAAGACCTAATTACATTATTTGCTGAGTTACAGTGACTAATAATTAATGTGAAAACCATAATTAATACCAAAAAACCAAACCCAGTGCTGTTGAGTCAATTCCAACTCATAGCGTCCCTAGAGGACAGAGAAGAACTGCCCCACAGAGTTTCCAAGGAGCGCCTGGCGAATTCTAACTGCTGACTCTTTGGTTAGCAGCCGTAGCACTTAACCACTATACCACCAGGGTTTCCATAATTAATACAGATGACACAAATGATACTATACTTTTCTAACATAAAGAAATGTATTTGATCTAATATTCTTATGAATCCCATTTGATACTATACAATAAACTTTACTGGACAGAATTTAAAAAAAAAAATCTCAGAAAAGCAGATACCCTGAAAAAGGTAGATACTGTATACAAATAATTTAAAAATGCTGTCACTGGCACAAAAATGTAACATCATTTTAGTATAAGAAAATGTTATACCAAAGAGGTTATAAAAATACAGAAGTGATATTTGAAAATAAAGGAAAAATCAAGATCATGAAGCAGTGGCAGCTATTTCTGATGATAACAGATACTGAAATGCCAGAGGGGAAATGAACAGACTTATTTCCTGAAGTGGTAATGACAAAGGACAAAGGTATCTTTCAATAATTCAAGTGACATAGCTAATCAACTCACCACTTCCTTCAAACAAATCTGAGACCCTCTGGGGAGAATTCATGCATCACTAGCAGATACAGTAGTTGAAACGTCTCATTTCAGTAGCAGATTATTTCAATGGTGAGAACGATGTAGGAATCAGAAGCATATTCTGCTGTGATACTAGGTAGTTGGCACTTTCCCGGACTGGAAAAAAATTCATAAGACAAAGTTAATGACTTAATCAAATATGTTCCATAAATAATTCATGCCTAGTCAAATAGCTTACCAGCTGCCACAACCCTAGGATCCTCATGAGACAGATGTCTTCCAGCTGCACGACTATCCGGACTCTCATGCCACCAAAGAACATGAACTGCAGAAATAAACCAGAAATAAACTCTAAAGGACATGGCATTCCCACAAATAAGAACTACAGAAAAATCAATCTGATCAGAGACGCTAAGTCTCATTCTTTAAATCAAAACAGTGAATATCAAAAAGGTAAAACTAAATATGTTAGTGTCAAGATTTCAGAGGGGTCAGAGATTTGGGAAAGAAACTTATAAATTAACTAATCAAACTGGTCTTATTGATGAAGAGAGAGAGGCTGGAGAGGGGAAGTAAAGTAACAGCTGAAGACAATCAAAACTAGACTCAAGTTTCATAACTTCCTGTCTCTACTTAAAAGCCAAGATTATAAAGAGAATTGTGTTTACTGTAAAAAATTTAAACGATACAAAGAAGAAAATAAAAATAAGCATAATCTTAACCTCTTAGAGAAAACTTCTTAATATTTGGTCTATTTAAAAAATATGTAAAATCAAATTAGGGTTATACTGTATTGTATACTTAGTAACAGATTTTGAAAACTCAATGTAAGTATTTTCTGTGTCAATTAATATTAATTTTTAATGGCTAAGTGAATTCCTCCTTATAGATATCTATAAATGTATGTTGTTAGTTGTTGCTAGGTGCCTTCAAGTCAGTTTGGACTCTTATGTACAACAGATGGTCTTGTGCCATCCTCATAATCGTTTCTATGCTTGAGCCCACTGTAGCTGCCACTGTGTCACATTGAGGGTCTTCCTCTTTTTTGCTGACCCTCTGCCTTACCAAACATGATGTCATTCTCCAGGGTCTGGTCTCTCCTGATAACATGTCCAAAGTATGTGAGATGAAGTCTAGCCATTCTCCCTTCTAAGGAGCATTCTGGCTGTATTTCTTCTGAGGCAGATATCTTTCTTTGTTTTTTTTTTTGGCAGTCCATGGTATATTCAATATTCTTCCCCAACACCATAATTTAAAGGCATCAATTCTTCTTTGGTCTTCCTTATTCACTGTCCAGTTTTCACAAGCATACGAGGCTATTGAAAACACCATGGCTTGGGTCAGGCAAACCTTGGTCTTCAAGGTGACATCCTTCCTTTTTAACACTTTAAAGAGGTCTTTTGCAGCAGATTTGCCCAATGCAATGAGTCTTTTGATTTTCTTGACGCTGCTTCCATGGATTATGGATCCAAGTAAAATGAAATCCTTGATAACTTCAATCTTTACTCCATTTATCATGATGTCACTTATTGGTCCAGTTGTGTGGACTTTTGTTTTATGTTGAGGTATAAACCATACTGAAGGCTGCGGTTTTTGATCTTCATCAGTAAGTGCTTCAAGTCCTCTTCACTTTAACCAAGCAAGGTGTGTCACCTGCATATTGCTTGTGGTTAAGGAGTCTTCCACCTATTCTGATGCCATGTTCTTCTTCATATAGTCCAACTTCTCGCATTATTTGCTCAGCATACAGATTGAATAAGTATGGTGAAAGGATACAACCCTGACACACAGCTTTCTTGACTTTAAACCACGCAGAATCCCCTTGTTCTGTTGGAATGATTGCCTCTCGATCTATGCACAGGTTCTCCATGAGCACAATTAAGTGTTCTGGAATTTCCATTCTCACAATGTTACCCATAATTTGTTATGATCCACACAGCTGAATGCCTTTGCATAGTCAATAAAACACAGGTAAACATCTTTGTGGTATTCTCTGCATTCAGGCAAAATCTATCTAACATCAGCAACGATATCCCTCATTTCACGTCCTCTTCTGAACTGGCTTGAATTTTTGGCAGTTCCTTGTCCACGTACTCCTATAACCACTTTTGAATGATCTTCAGCAAAATTTTCCTTGTGTGTGGTATTAATGATATTGTTTGATAATTTCTGCATTCTGTTGGATCACCCTTGTTTGGAATGTTAACATATATGTATCTCTTCCAGTGGGTTGGTCAGATAGCTGTCTTCCAAATTTCTTGGCATCGATGAGTTAGCACCTCCAGCAATGCAACCATGTGTTGAAACATTTCAGTTGGTATTCCGTCAGTTCCTGAAGCATTGTTTTTTGCCAATGCTTTCAGTGCAGCTTGGAGTTCCTCCTTCAGTGCCATTGGTACTTATATATAAATATATAATATCTACATAGATATTACATACTCAAAACAAAAACCCAAACCCATTGCTGTTGAACTGTTCCATAGGGTTTCCAAGGAACTGCTGGTGGATTTGAACTGCTGACCTTTTGGTTAACAGCTGTAGCATGTTGTATCTCTCTACCACTGTGTCACAAGGGCTCCACATAGAAATATAAACCACCACCCCCCCCAAAAAAAAAACCAGTGCCGTCGAGTCAATTCCGACTCATAGCGACCCTATAGGACAGAGTACAACTGCCCCATAGAGCTTCCAAGGAGCGCCTGGTGGATTCAATCTGCCGACCCTTTGGTTAGCAGCTATAGCGCTTAACCACTACGCCACCAGGATTTCCACAAAGAAATATAGGTATTATATACTTATACACTACATATAAAAATACAGTATTATCTATAGCATATAGGGTCGCTACGAGTCGGAATTGGCTCAACAGCAATGTGTCTGGGTTTTTGGTATTGTATATGTACTACGGATTATACCATATTTTTTATAGCCCTTGAAATTTCCTTCCTGTATAACTAAACACATCTATACACATATAGACCAATGCATATGTCCTAGAAGTAAAATTGTTGGCAAAGACAATGAAAAAAAACTAAGGCTTTTTATTTATATTGCCAAATTTTTGGGAGGGAAAAATTAAGCCAATATGAATCCAATAGAGTATATATGTGTTTTTGTCTTGACCTTTTTAACACTATATTTACACCTATAATCTATATCTACATTTTTATCTGTACGTCTTTGCTAGGTTAAAATTACTCTCATAATCTGCATCACCTTAAATATATATTTACTAGCCATCTATATGTTTACCTTTGTGTAAGCTTTATGTTTTTGCTTTTGAATTTAATTTATATATATATACGTGTGTGTATATATATATACACACACGTATATATATATGTATATATGTATATATGTATATATGTATATATGTATATATGTATATATGTATATATGTATATATGTATATATGTATATATGTATATATGTATATATGTATATATGTATATATGTATATATGTACACATATATATACGTGTGTGTATATATATATACCAAAACGTTAACAGCATTATCACTAACTAATGTGTAATGAGTAATTTTTTTGTGCTTATTAATATTTATGAAAATATTTTTTACTTTCACATTCAGAAATAACCCACCTATCCAAGTAATTTTTTTTTTAATCATCAAAAGTACATTAAGAGGAAAAAAGAATGAGAAAAGTAGATTGTTTCTTGGGCACCTTCTAGTTTTTTAAATTCTATCATTTTGATGTACCAGGAAAGTAGCAGCTCAGGATTTGAAAGTCTTCATAAGGTGCAAATAAATTAGACGTAAAAAAGATTTTTGAACTCTTAAAATTACCAAAAACTAAAAATTTGGCCATAAAAAATCATATACCATAATGAGAAAGAGAAACAAATCGACACAAAAACATTTATGAGTAGATGACAATTACTTTGTAATTATCTGTAAGAAGGGAAGAAATGTACCTCTGTTGAGTAGTCCATATTCTGTGTGGAAAACTCCAACCAGTTTGGCATAGTTTAGATTAACATGGGAATGAATTGCCCTTCGAAATGCATCACCCCACAGAGCTGGTCCACCAGGTTTCATCTGAAAAGTAGCCAGTTCATAGACTCCTAGAGTAGGGAGAAAAAGCTGTTACAGAAAACATTCAAACAACTTTTAATCATGTTTAGTCTGGTTCCAGTAGAAGGCTCATCTACATAAATAGATTTGGAGGGTCATGCACCTACACATTTAAAAAAAAAACAATGATGCCACTGACACCATGTGTGTCAGAGTAGAACAGTACTCCACAGTGTTTTCAATGGCTAATTTTTCAGCAGTAGGTTGCCAGGCCTTTCTTCCAAGATGCTCCTGAAGGGACTGGAACCTCCAACCTTTCAGTTAGCAGCTGCGCATATTAACCCTTTTCACCACCCAGAGACTCACACGTTTATATTGTTGTTGTTAGTTGCTGTTGAGTTGATTCTGACTCATGGCAACCCCGTGTGTGCAGAGTAGAACTGCTCCATAGGCTTTTCAAGATTGTGACCTTTCAGAAGCAGACCTCCAGGCCTCTTTCCTGAGATGCCTCTGGGTGGGTTCAGACCACCAACCTTTCAGCAAATAGTTGAGCACTTTACCATTTGCGCTACTCAGGGAGACCTACTATATGAAACAAAGGATTACTTGTATTTTTTTCCTGTGGAACTTAGTTTTTACTGTTTAAGATCTTTAGATATTTTATTCACCAGTACTCAAAGTGATGAAGAAGGAAAAGCCTACCTTCTTTTGGAGGCTTTTCTATTTTGCACCACGGCATCAGGTAAATTATCTCCCCATCTTGTGTATCCATAAGAGGCAAATTTGGGATGAGGAATTGTTCTTGCCATTCCTTATTTTTGGCCAAGACATTCCGAACTTCAGTTCGATGAGCAAAATTATCTATGAGAAGAAAGGAAAAAAACCAAAAAATTTCAATTTAAAATCTGTATTGTTTTGGATTTCATTTAGTTCAGTAAATGTACATTAAGGACATACTGGGACAATGTATTATACTGCTTAACCTGAGAAAGCCAGAACCTTTGTAAGGTGGAAACCTGTCACAGAAGGAAAATGCAAACATTTTCCACTAAAAGGAGAGATAGAAAAGTGGTAAGTCTGTACTCTGTCAAAGGCAGAGGCATTCCCATTGAGTTCCGGCTCTCACAGGTTTCACAGTATCCTTGGAGATACCCAGACAAACAGATTTGATATCTGAGCTCGAGTTGCTCATGGTCTAACAGGGAAACAGAAATGCAAACAACTAATTACAATGCCATATAATGAGTTTTTTAGGCTCCACCATTTACTAGACAGTTGTATGAATTAAGTAAGTTATTAAATCTTTTTGTGCACCTGTTTTCTAATCTGTGAAATGGGAATAATAATATAGTGTCTATCTCCAGGGTTGTCATGAGGATTAAATGAATTAAGATGAAAAAAAGCTTATAAAGTACTTGGCACCTAGTTAGCACTTAATATATGTTAATTATTCTTATTAATTGAATTGAAGCATGTCATTTATAATTCCAGTTTAGAGACAAGACTCTTTCTCTTTGTGCTGGTGATGGGGAATGGTCAGGCCAACATAACACCTTGAATCGAATGTAACACAAATGAAATTAAGATGTACTTTTTAAGCCTTTTCCGCTTTGAACAAATAGCTTCCAAACAAATGAAGCCAATTCTCTTACTTATTGCCACCCATTCTTTTTCCTCATTATTTATTTTTCTTCTGTTTAAATTGCCCAAACAGCAAGTATACATTTACTAATTTATAGGCCTAATACTATTAGGGCCTCTTAAGATTAATGGTAGAAGAGTTACATGGTTTATGCTGGGGGTAAGGAATAATACCTCTCTTACAGATTGAGTTATATCAGTACTTTATTATTTTAATAGGGCATGATCCAACTTATGGCATATCTAGAGCATGCATTACGTTTTAAAGTGGCTAGTTCTATTATAATAGGGAAAAATACTAAAGTATGGCTATGTTAAGTATAGAATGAGCACTTTTCATATTAAAGTACTTTATAACTATTAACTTTGGATACTGATTGCCAAACATTAAATGGAATTATTAAAAGTTCTCTGGATATCACCAAGTTCATGTGGAATGCTAATTAGAGAGACTGAAGTAACAAACATTCTAGGTATTCCTGTAACTTGTTTTATTGCTACTGAACCAGAGGTAAGTCAGTTTCAATAAGGGGAGAATTCTAATCCCTTTGCTTTTTTCTCCCTAGTAGTATAATGGCAGTGAATTTCCTGAAACTCTGGGGTGCAGAAATCAGACAAAAGTGGTCACCTACCCATAACAGAATAATTCAATCTCAGAGTTGAGTGAGAGCTTACAACTATCGTCCTCCATCATCCTCTACCTCCTCAAAGCCCTATGTTCTTGAACTACTTCTACTAAAACCCTTATATCCAGCCATATCCAAGAAAAAATAACTTTCTTTTCCTTTTGTGATACTAACACACTTGAGTTATTACTACTTTAAATTTTTCAGAAGCCATTTTTATAATAAACCATTCTAAAATTTTTCTAAGCATTAAAGTCTAATTCATAATTTTATGATTTGCCATATGAGACTCCACATTTTCCCCTTTATAACATAAGGGTTTGAGCAGGGCTTTGTTAAAGGTGTAGTATCGGGAAGAGCAATCACTGGATTCATTTTTTTGGTACTGCTTTTTTAAAGTTTTACTTGACCTGTATGTATTTATAGTAGTAGAGATCTAAGAGTTAAGTCTCATGTTACGTCTAACAGAATGAAAATCTGTACTGAACCCTTATAAGATGGAAGACTCATACCGTACTTCCAAATATGAAACACTTTATTCAATCTGCCTCCAAATTCTGTCCTCCAGAATCCAATCAGTTCAGAGTGAGGTGTTCGAAGATGAATGTTTCTCTCAGCATTTTCCAGGAACTCACTCATCTTTGAAGGTTTAAGGCAGTAAGTACGAAATTCATAGAATGTTCCATCACATTGTCTAGGGCCCGTAGCAAAAGATGAACACATCTGAAAAAGATAAGACAAATTTAAATATTTTGGGGACGTAAAACAAAACAAAAACAAAGCAGATTTCGAAATCCCATGGGTAACAGAGTAGAACTGCTCCATAGGGTTTAGTTGGCTGTGATCTGTACAGTGTCAGATTGCCAGGCTTTTCCTCCGTGGTGTTTCTGAGTGGGTTTAAACCGCCAAAACACTTGTGCCACATAGGGACTTTTTTGGGGGGTAAGATTTATAATATTATGTTACAATCAACTTTGAATCTGGAAACAAGGGACACTCAACAGAATCATAATCTGTGTTGGTATTTCTGTTGTTATCTCTATAAATCTTTGTTTATGTAGAAAAAAAAAAAACAAAAACCATTGCTGTTGTTGAGTCGATTCTGACCTTTTGTTTAGCAGCCATAGCACTTAACCACTATGCCACCAGGGTTTCCTGTTTATGTAGAGATGTCAATAAAGACAGCTATCAAACATGTTGAATACATGGCTACTTTCTTAGCAGAGGTCCACCTGCAGTCACCTTTTAATGAAAAGTTGTTCACAAGAAAGCAATGGGATCTTAATGATATTCCCTTGCCCAAGAACTACAATTAGGATCCTCATAAATTTACAAATAGTTTTCCTTTATTTAGTCAGTTTTCTATTTTTAGCCATCACTACATGTGTTACAGTTATTCATTTAAACACACTTTATATTTGTAAAACATGTAGCTCTTCTGGCAGGTACAAAAGAAATAAATTTACTAGTAGAAAACTTTATTTTTGAGGTTCTTAAAAAAACGAAAATTGCTGTTCAGGTCAACGTATTTCTTAAAGCTAATGAGAGAGATGACTGATCAAAAACAGGACTGGAACATAACTAATGTCACAGAAAGCTATAATCCATCCAATGGCACCATAAGATGTTGACAGATTATATCAATGCTAAAACCAAAAAAACCAAACCCAGTGCCGTTGAGTCAATTCTGAATCACAGCAACCCTATAGGACAGAGTAGAACTGCCCCATAGAGTTTCCAAGGAGCACCTGGCGGATTCAAACTGCTGACCCTTTGGTTAGCAGCTGTAGCACTTAACCACTACGCCACCAGGGTTTCCACATCAGTGCTAGAAAAACAAAAATCGATGAATTAGAACTGTCTGAATCATTATTAGTTTTTAATTATAGATACAATGTAAAAAAGGATATTTAATCCATCCAGTTATATCCTGTTACCCGCTGCCGTTGAGTCGATTCTGACTCAGCGAAACCCTGGTGGCATAGTGGTTAAGAGCTACGGCTGCTAACTAAAAGGCTGGCAGTTTGAATCCACCAGGCACTCCTTGGAAACTCTGTGGGGGCAGTTCTACTCTGTCCTGTAGGGTCACTATGAGTCCAGTTGTATCAGGTAGATGGAAATCTCTCTTAATTAATCTTTAATCCCTTTATAATTATATGCTAACTATGTAACTTTCTATTCTAATTCGGTCCCCTGAGCGAATTTAACTTTCAGTAGAAAATAATCTGCCAGAAATTATCCTACCAGAAATTCGTCTTTGTACACACATACACATGTATACATATATGCATGTAGCATTCCAGTTTACAAATTCATCTCATGTCTGATTGGTTACTACCTGCCGGTTCCCAGAAGCCCATTACAACAGAATAAGAGAGTTTCGGTACCCTCAAAGCTATGAATAAATTTTGAGCTTACATTGACTACCTGGTGTGTCAGACGAGATCAGTAGGGTTTTAGCTCTATACATTTTGGTTACAACATACAATTGCATACATATTACTTGTGATTAATAGGATTGAATTATAAATATCATTTTGAGTTCACTCCATTCATGTCTATTTTGAGTTATATTCTTTTTTGTCCAAATGTCTAATCTTGCTTAGAAAGCAAGTACTCCCACCAAAAACAACTGCAGCTATCCCTTCTGTTTGTGGACATTATCTATTTAGCCAAACTCTAATAAAGGAATGTTATGCAAATAAGCAACACCTAATCTGCCTCTGTAAAGATTACAGCCTTCGATACCTTATGTGGCAGTTCTGTTCTGTCCTACAGGTCCACTACGAGTCGAAATTGATTTGCCAGCAACAGGTTAAGGTTTAAAGCACTTATGATTCCTCTCTCAGCTTCCCAGTCTCTGGCCTACAACAAAAATTTGTCTTGTCCCTCAACTACACCTGCCTCATAGTATGAGTCAGAATCTACTCCACAGCTTCAGGTTTTGTTTGGTTTTAGTATCTACAGTTTAAAAAGTATTATAAACAAAATACAAATATATCAGAAAATAAGCCAATGGCATATTTGTGAAAATTGCTTAAGTTGATTTTCAGAGAATTTGTATTTGGAGAACTAAAATAAGAGGTCAAAGCACACATTTCTTACCCTTTTTCACAGGAGAAATAAATAAGAGGGATGGCCAGGGCAAAGTTAACAGCAGTGAGGCAGGTGTGGTTGGGAACTTCTGGGCTGGGTCCTCCCCCACCCGAACCCTGGGCCTCCCCTTCAGGGTTCTCTGCAAGATGCTCGGGCGTTGTGCATTTCGTTTAAAAGAGGGAAGCTGGTTCTGTTAGTGGCTGATAGTCCTCTTCCTCCCTCAACCTCAGTAAGGAAGGGTGGTGACTTGTAAACGGGACATCAACAGGAGAATCCCACAAAGCACTTGGCCCGCAGACAACCTGGCGGGCGCTTCACAAGCAGCAGATGCAACTTTTCTGGGCAGCAAAAGGGCGACAGGCGACGCACCTCGGGGGCGCCTGGCACCTCAGCCAGAAGAGCCCACTGCCCACTGCTGCCCGCGAGAAGGAGGCGATATCGACAGGTGATGCCCTTCCTCCTCACGCGCATCTCGGGGTCGTGCCCTCAGGAGCTTGGGGGAAAGAGCGCGGAGATTGCCGGACGGGCGAGCGCGTGTGTACGGAGAGCGCATGCGCGGGGCTCGTGCGCGCGTGCACTGCAGACACCCTTCCCCTCCCGCGAGGAGCACCGCCGGGACGACTCTGCGGCCACTACCTGAGGCGCGAGCTGCCGCGGGGCCAGAGCCCTAATCAGGCCGCTTCGGAGGACGAACATGATGAGGCTTCGAGCGCTGCGGAGAAGGGCAGCCAGCAGTTATTTTTCCCGGATTCCTTTCCTCTTCCCAGCAGGAAGAGGCTCTGACTGCACCAGTGGCAGACACGGACTGTGGGGCGGGACTCGGCGGGGCCAGCTCCGCCCCAGTCGGGAGGCGCGGCCCGAGGCCTTGCTCGCTTGTGGTCCTTGGGGGGCATGACGAACGTTTTGTGTCACCCTGACCTGCAGGTCACATTTTGGTGCCCCTCAACTTCTTCTTTTTTTTTTTTTTTTTATGATGGTACTTTTATATGAAGGTTTACAGAACAAACTATCTTCTAATTTAACAATTAGTAAATATTGTTTTGCGACTTGGCTACCAACCCCACAACATGTCAACATTCTCCCTTCTGGACCTTTGGTTCCCTGTTACCAGCTTTCCTGTCCCTTCTTGCCTTTTAGTCCTTGCTTTTGGGCTGGTGTGCTCATTTAGTCTCATTTTGTTTTATGGGCCTGTCTAAGCTTTGACTGCAGGATGAATCTCAGGAGTGACTTCATTACTGAGCTAAAAGGGTGTCCATACTCTGGGATTTCTCCAGCCCCTGTCAGGCCAGTAAGTCTAGTCTTTTTTTGTGTGAGTTAGAATTTTGTTCAACATTTTTCTCCAGCTCTATCTGGGACCAGTCAGTGGTGGTAGCCAGGTACCATCTGGTTGTGCTGGACTCAGTCTGGTGGAGGCTGTGGTGGTTGTGGTCCGTTAGTCCTTTGGACTAATCTTTCCTTTGTGTCTTTGGTTTTCTTCATTCTCCCTTGCTCCAGGTGGGGTGATACCAGTAGAATATCTTAGATGGCTGTTCACAAGTTTTTAAGACCCCAGACACTACTCACCCAAGTAAGATGTAGAACATTTTCTTTATAAACTATGTTATACCATTTGAGATAAATGTTCCCCGAGACTATGGCCCCACTGCCCTCAGCCCAGTAATTTGATCCCTTAGGTGTTTGGATATGTCTGTCTATGGACGTTGCCCCAAATTTGTGGCTTCAAATATCAGAGGGGATATTAGAATTATCTGAATGTTGAGATCTGTCCTGCTCCACAGTTGTGGGTCCACCACCTCATCTGCTTCAATAAAATTTGTACATGTTTGTGGTACAAAGTATGTATGTATGTCCACTGAGAAGTATGAATGTATGGATGTGTGCATATGTAATACTTTGCTACAAAACCAGAGAGGTTTTTGTCAGGGTTAAGCTGGACAGTGAATAAGGAAGACTGAAGAAGAATAGATGCCTTTGAATTATGGTGTTGGTGAAAAATACTGAATATACTGTGGACTGCTAGAAGAATAAACAAGGCTGTCTTGGAAGAAGTACAGCCAGAGTGCCCCTTGGAAGCAAGGATGGTGAGACTTCGTCTCATGTACTTTGGGCCTGTTATCGGGAGGGATCACATGCTGGAGAAGGACATCATACTTGGTAAGATAGAGGGTCAGTGAAAAAGAGGAAGACCCTAATGGAGGTGAATTGACACAGTGGCTGCAACAATGAGCTAAAACATAGCAACAATTGTGAAGATGGTGCAGGAATGAGCAGTGTTTCATTCCATTGTACATAGGATCACTATGAGTCAGAACTGACTGGAGGGCACCTAACAACAACAACAAATTGTTTATAAGGTCCCAGGATGGTGCAAATGGTTTGCTCTTGGCCACTAACTGAAAGGTTGGTGGTTCAAACCCACGCAGCAGCCCTGCAGAAGAAAGGCCTGGTGATCCACTTCTGTAAAGATTAGGGCCGAGAAAACTGTATGGAGCTGAATTCTGCTCTGTAACACATGGGTCGCCATAAGTTGGAATCTACTCCAAAGCAAGGAGTTTGGTATTCTGTGTGTGTGTGTGGTTAAGTTGTGTATGGTGTAATATACATGCAGAAATACCAACCGGGTATTAACTTTTTGCACTGAGTGCATTCTCAGCGCCCATCACCAAACTTGGATTGACTTTGGAATGCTCCTAATAATGCTTTAAATTTCCCAGGAACTCCGAAGAATGTAGGTACCAAGTGAGAATTTAAAAAGTCAAATTTAAACATACATAGTTTGAAATCAAATAGTTTTCTAAGTTTTAGAAGGAAAACAGCAGACCTCTGTTATAGTACTCCCTTTATGGTACTCCCTATCCCTGACTCCTGGTCCCCAGAATAACCACTTTCCACATCTTTAAGGCGTTTCTTCTGATAATTGTCTTCATATTCCTAAATGATAGGCATATTCTGCTGTTTTCTTGATTTTTTTCAGGTATATTTAGTATCTACTGACTTCTTTCTATGGAAGAAGAGGTTTCAGGTCTCTTATATACCACTCCCCCCAAATGCACTTCCTTTCCCACACTTAATAATGATCACATTATTAGTAGTTAGTTAATTGATGACATTACTAATTTACATTGTATCAAGGTTTATATTATACTAGTTTATAATTACATTATCCAGAGCACTGAAGTAATATTGCTTACATTATCAGGAGTAGGGGATTACTTCAGGGCTATCACCTGTGATTGTACTGGTTGTGCCTTGTGCAAGTGCTTCCGACCCCGTCTGTTCAGAGGAAGGGAGGCTTTTTAAAATTGGTAATTTCAGAAGGAGTGCCTTAGTTTTTCCAGAGAAGGGGCACCTGTTTCTAATCAAGTAACACTAAACAAAGCATCATGAGCCGACTGGATCTATATGGTTAAACTGATTTTCTTATACTCCTTGGGTTTTTTTTTTGTTGTTGTTGCTTGTTTTCCTCAAATTCACTATTCATGAATTCAACCAATGCTTATCAAATTCTGCTTATTCACCAGGCACTCTTCCAGAAACTGGGTACAGAGGTGAAAAACAGACAAAAGTTCTTGCCGTCTTGTAATTTATAATCTAGGTGGGATGAAACAGAAAGCTAAAGAGGAAAAAAATAAGCCCAAAAAAACCAATTGCCGTGGTGTCTGTTCTGACTCATGGTGACTCCATATGTGTGAAAGTAGAATTGTGGTCCCTAGGGTTTTCAATGGCTGACTTTTTGGAAGTAGATAACCAGGTCTTTTTTCTGAGGCACCTTTGGGTGTCTGGAACCTCTAACCTTTCAGTTAACAGTTGAGTGTGTTATTTGAACTACCCAGGGACTCAGGAAATATATAAAGGGTGTCTTAGGCTGGGCTCTCTGGAGAAGCAAAACCAGTAAAGCATATGGCAGTAATTCCGGGATCTCCCTTCACTAATATAATGGGGAATTTCATTTGCCTTGCATTTTTAAATGTTTACAAATGCATAGGGTTACAAAGGAAATCAGTTATATTGAACTAGATCATCAAAAGGAGCCCTGGTCATGGTCTTAAACGCTAACAAGTGACCATCTAAGATGCATCAATGAGTCCCAACCCACCTGGACCAAAGGAGAATGAAGAACACCAAGGTCACAAGGTAATTATGAGCCCAAGAGCCAGAAAGGGCCACATGAACTAGAGACTAATCATCCTGAGACCAGAAGAACTAGATGGTGCCCGGCCACAACCGATGACTGCCCTGACCAGGAGCACAACAGAGAACCCCTGAGGGAGCAGGAGAACAGTGGGATGCAGAGCCCAAATTCTCATAAAAAGACCAGACTTAATGATCTAAGACTAGAAGAATCCTGGCGGTCATGGTCCCCAAACCTTCTGTTGGCCCAGGACAGGAACCATTCCTGAAGACAACTCATCAGACATGGATTGGACTGGACAATGGGTTGGAGAGAGATGCTGATGAGGAGTGAGCTACTTGCATCAGGTGGACACTTGACACTATGTTGGCATCTCCTGTCTGGAGGGGAGATAGGAGGGTAGAGGGGGTTAGAAACTGGCAAAACGGTCACAAAAGGAGAGACTGGAAGGGGGGAGTGGGCTGACCCATTAGGGGGAGAGTTAAGTTGGAGTATGTAGTAAGGTGTATATAAGTTTATAGGTGAGAGACTGACTTGATTTGTAAACTTTCACTTAAAGCACAATAAAAATTATTTTAAAAAAAAAAGGAGCCCTGGTCAGGCAATGGTTAAGCATTGGGCTGCTAGCTGAAAGGTCAGTGGTTCAAACCCATCAGCGGCTCTGTAGGAGAAAAGCCTGGCGATCTGCTCCCATAAAGATTACAGCCTAGGAAACCCTATGGGGCAGGTTACTCTTGTCATATAGGGTTGCTCTGAGTTGGAATTGACTCAAGGGCACACAACAACAAAAACAGAGTCATCAAAACATGAAAACAAATTCTTGATAAGTAGTCATACATCATTGTTAAGGCACTAAGTACCAAGACCTAATGGTGGGTGTAACAGCTATAATAATTTTGAAGTAGTGATGAGCATAAAAGACATTTTAGTATATTTGCAACAACTGCCATGGAATTTAACAGTATCTATGATTTTATTTTTTTATGATTTTATTGGTCACAAAATCACAGGTCCTGCTAATAACATTGTGATTTGTTTCCTACGTTGATAACGAAAGGAAATGCTTAATTTCAGTTAGAAGGTGGTGATGATAAAGACAAACATTTCCTTATCCAAGTTATCAGATCCCCTGAATTCTATCCATAGACCCCTTTGAGATCTGTGTACTGGAGGTTAAGAACCACTGCTTTAGAGTATATAAATACAGCAGAATTGCTGGGTCATAAGATATGCACCTGGTGGTGTAGTGGTTAAGTGCTACGGCTGCTAACCAAGAGGTCGGCAGTTCAAATCCACCAGGTGCTCCTTGGAAACTCTATGGGGCAGTTTTACCCTGTCCTCTAGGGTCACTATGAGTCGGAATCGACTCGACGGCAGTGGTTTGTTTTTTTTTTTAAAGATATGCACATATTGTCTTTACTAAGTAATGCCAAGCTCTTTTCAAAAATTATATGCTTGGTAGCAGTGTATAAGGTTTTTTTGGTCAATTTTTAATTATTGCCTATCTGGTCTGGTAAAGCATTGCATGACAAATGGGTATTATTTGAAAAAAAAAATTATTTGAAGGGTGGTGGAAATTATATAATCAAAGAGAACAATCTACTCCATGATGTTTCCGCTTGATTTTGTCCAAAAGTCAAGTTCCTGCAAATCTGCAGAAAAAACCAGGGGAAGTGGATCTAATGCTGGCTCAATTGTGCAGGCGGGCTGTAGCTCTACCTAAACTCTAGATGTTTTTTTTTGCTTTGGTGATACATCCCTGGCTAAGTACCTTCTTTTCTTGGAATCATTCTGCTGCCACTAGATGGTGGCATAGACTAACTCTGCTTTCACCGAGCCTCAAAGAGTGTGTACATGTGTTTTTATTTTTAGGTCCTATAATTAAAAAAAAAAAAAATTAAGCTGGAAACCCTGGTGGCATAGTGGTTAAGTGCTACGGCTGCTAACCAAAGGGTCGGCAGTTCGAATCCTCCAGGCACTCCTTGGAAACTCTATGGGGGCAGTTCTACTCTGTCCTATAGGGTCGCTATGAGTCGGAATCAACTCGACGGCACTGGGTTTGGTTTGGTGTAATTTAAGCTATAGGTATTTAGAGTGGGATTCATATAGTTTTCTTTTGTTACACTAGATTATATATTGGAGAAAAAATATTTAATGAAAGGTGAAATATCATAACGTTTAAGAGTTGCTTCATCATTCCATAACCAAACCAGTTGCTGTCGAGTCGATTCTGGCTCATAGCAACCTTATACGACAGAGAAGAACTGCCCCATAGTGTTTCCAAGGACAGGCTGGATTGGAACTGCCCGCCTTTTGGTTAACAGCCAAGCTCTTAACTAATGCGCCACTAGGGCTCTGCTTTATTATTAGTAATAAATAACTGGTAATAAAAAATAAGGAGCCTTAGTGGTGCAGTGGTTAAGAACTCAGCTGCTAACCAAAAGGTCAGCAGTTTCAATCCACCAGCCACTCCCTGGAAACCCTATGGGTCAGTTCTACTCTGTCCTATAGGGTCGCTATGAGTTGGAATTGACTTGTCAGCAAGGGTTTTTTTAATAAAAAGTAAATTTCCTTCTCTGTTCCTTAAAAGGTGTCCTAGTCATAAAAAAAACCAAACCAAACCCATTGCCACTGAGTCAATTTTGACTCATGGCAACCCTACAGGACAGAGGGTTTCCAAGGAGTGTCTGGTGGATTTGAACCTCTGACCTTTCGGTTACCAGCCAAGTTCTTAACCACTGCGCCACCAGGGCTCCACCCTAATTGTATCTGTGGATATTTGTGGACACCTTTAGGTGTCGCACATTGAATTTAATAATGAGGGTATAAAAAAAAAAAGGCTGGATTCCTGTTCTTGAGCTTTTTAACATGTCTTGATATTCCTATGTCTGCTTTTACAGTGGTAGTCTTCAACTAAATGGCAAGAAAGATTTGTTAATAGCTCAATATTTAAATATAGTACAAATTAATTTAAAGGTGTTTCTTTTAATACAATAAATTATTTTTATTACTGAAACACATAAAGATACTGGTTTAATGTATACTCATTATATCCTTTTTAGATACTCTAAATGAATTGGCTTTTTTTAGGTTCTGCATTCAAAAGTGAATTTTTGTGCCACTTAACATTTTTAAAACTTCTCATCAGTAAATGCCATCACTTCATAAAATAAGTCCTTGCAACTCTATTGGTTTGAATAATCTTCTTTATAATTTTTTTTCCACCACTCATTTGTCAGTATGTTGACTGTGGTGGCTTGCATGTTGCTGTGATGCTGAAAAGTTATGCCACTGGTATTTCAAATGCCAGCAGGGTCACCCATGGTGGAGAGGTTTCAGTGGAGCTTCCAACTAACACAGACTGGGAAGGACAGGGTGATCTATTTTAAAAAAATTGACCAGTGAAAATCTTATGAATAGCAGCAGAACATTGTCTGATGTAGTGCTGGAAGATGAGCCCCTCAGGTTGGAAGGTCTTCAAAATACGACTGGGGAAGAGCTGCCTCTTCAAAGGAGAGTCGACCTTAATGATGTGGATGGAGTAAAGCTTTTGGAACCTTCATTTGCTGATGTAGCACGATTTCTTTAAAATAAGAAACAGCTGCAAACATCCATTAATGATCGGACATGGAATGTATGAAATGAATCTATGAAAACTGGAAATCTTCAAAAATAAAATGGAATGCATAAAGATTGATATCCTAGGCATTAGTGAGCTGAAATGGACTAGTATTTGCCATTTCTGAATTGGACAATCATGGTCTACTATGCCAGGAATGACAAATCGAAGAGGAATGGCATCACATTCATTGTCAAAAAGAACATTTCAAGATCTATCCTGAAGTACAGTGCTGTTTGTGATTGGATAATATACATACACTGACAAGGAAGACCGATTAATAGACTATTATTCAAATTTACACACCAACCACTAATGCCAAAGATGAAGAAATTGAAGATTTTTACCAACTTCTGCTGTCTGAAATTGATCAACATGCAATCAAGATGCATTGATAATTACTGGTAACTGGAATGTGAAAGTTGGGCACAAAGAAGAAGGATCAGTAGTTGGGAAATATGGCCTTGGTGACAGAAATGACTCTGGACATCAGATGATAGAATTTTGCAAGATCAATGACTTCGTCATTGCAAATACCTTTACTCAACAAGGTAACGTGACTATACACGTAGACCTCACCAGATGGAATACACAGGAATCAAATTGACTATATCTGTGGAAAGAGACAATGGAGAAGCTCAATATTGTTAGTCAGAATTAGGCCAGGGGCCAACTGCATCATATGGAAGTTCAAGTTGAAGCTGAAGAAAATTAAAACAAGTCCAGAAGAGCCAAAGTACGACCTTGAGTATATTACACCTGAATTCAGAGGCCATCTCGAGAATAAATTTGATGCATTGAACACTAATGACCAAAGATCAGACAAGTTGTAGGATGACATCAAGGACATCATACGTGAAGAAAACAAAAGTCATTAAATTAAAAAGATGGGAAAGAAAGAAAAAACCAAAATGCAAAGTCAGAAGAGACTCTGAAACTTGCTCTTGATGTAGAGAAACTAAAGCAAACAGAAGAAATGATGAAGTTAAAGAGCTGAACAGAAGATTTCAAAGGGTAGATCGAGAAGACAAAGTAAAGTATTATAATGAAATGTACTAAGACCTGGAGATAGAAAACCAAAAGTGAAGAAAACGCTTGGCATTTCTTAAGCTGAAAGAAAAAATTCAAGTCTCCAGTTGCAATACTGAAGGATTCTATGGGCAGAATATAGAACAACGAAGGAATCATCAAAAGAAGATTGAAGGAATACACACAGTGACTGTACCAAAAAGAACTGGTTAACCATCAACCATTTCAGGGGGCAGCATATGATTAAAAACCAATGATACTGAAGGAAGAAGTCCAACCTGCACTGAAAGCACTGGCAAAAAACAAAAGCTCCAGGAATTGATGGAATACTAACTGAGATGTTTCAACAAATGGATGCAGCACTAGAGGTGCTCACTAGTCTATGCCAAGAAATTAGGAAGACAGCTACCTGGCCAACTGACTGGGAGAGATCCATATTTGTGCCCATTCCAAAGAAAAGTGATCCAACAGAATGCAGAAAGTATCCAACGATATCACTAATGTCACAGGCAAGTAAAATGTTGCTGAAGGTAATTCAAAAGCGGTTGCAGCAGTACATGGACAGGGAGCTGCTGGAAATTCAAGCCAGATTCAGAAGATATCATTGTTAATATCAAATGGATCATGGCTGAAACCAGAGAACACTAGAAAGATGTTTACCTGTGTTTCATAGACTATGCAAAGGCACCTCATGTTGTCCCTCTCTTGGAGCCATGGGTTTCAAGAGCCATCTTTCTGGGCTGGCCATCTTATGCATACTTAGATCCTGGCAAGAAGCAAAGAATCGGCACCCAAACTTCTGGGGCTGCAAGCTGCTGAGGCCAGGGCATGGGATTAAAGGGAAAGCTTTCAAACGTAGGGAGGCGTTTGCTCATCTGATTGTCTAGTGACATGGTATACTGTATCTCAAGATCTTTGTTGTCTGACATAAAACCAAACCTGTTGCTGTTGAGTCGATTCTGACTCATACCAAAATGTAGTATTATTTTTGGCTTCTTGTATTAGTCTAGAATATGAAAAGGTAGAGTTGTATTGACAAAAATCTTTGTACATTTAATGTTATTTGGATTTTTAAGTTCTGTCAATGATTTCTGAAACTTTAGAATGGACTCTTTGTAGGATGTAGTGGCATAGAGGAGTATGGCCTCGCTGCTGTACTAGCCTTATTTTCTCATATTAGTTTGCGGATTGGTCGTCTGATTAACGAAAACAATGTGATGGTCAAGATTTCATGACATTAGATTTGAATTTCTTTAAGGTGATTTAAAATACTCTTAATCTCAGTCTATTAAATCAAGTATTTTTTGAACGTGTGCTATAGCTGAATGAATATGGATAGTGGAGTGAGAAATTAAGTCTTGGTAGACTTCTTGTGCCATGTTGTTCGTCTAACTGGTTTACAAATATAGGTTGTTTATATAGTTCTCCTGTGGGAGCCCATTAAAAGAATACTGGGCAGCCCATTTAAAAAACAATACCAACAATTGCAAAAGCCAAGAAAGTGCAAGTGTCAGAAGTATCACAGGCTAAACAATGAATTCTTTCACAAAGAAACTGGCAACTTGGAAACTTGTTGAAAGCACAATTTGTGATTATGGTATCGTAGTACCTTCAAATAACTGGTTTTGCATATGTTAGACAATCCATTAAAATCTCTTGACAGTCTCAAAATTTCCATTTCTTCAATCACCACCCTATCATGAAAAAAAAAAATAAAAAAACCGCAGCAAACAACCTTACACAGAGTGTTTTCCAAGCTTTTCTAACCCAATCTTAATCTTTTGGTCAGTAAACACTTAAAAAAAAGTATTTCAGTAATGCTTAATGACATCTATCTTGAGACAAAAACATGAGAAAACTATTGTTTGGTGAGGTTCAAGTGATCTTTTAATATCATTAACTTACTCTTTTCTAAAAATTTAAATATTAACTCTAAAGGTGTAATATTCAGATCTATTTCAAATTCATCAATGTTTTCTTGTAAAAATTTCAGAATGTTATGTAACTCATTACTTGAAAAAAGAAAATGACTGTTTTAGATATTGTCAATATTTTCGGAGATGATAAAACAAGTACTATGTAATAAAGACATATTTCCAATAATTACTGGCAGGGGTTCATTATATTTTCTACTATCTTTAATGATTTAAAATTCACAGAATAACTTATTTTCTCCTATCTAAATATCATTAATATCACATGCAAATAAAATTTTGCTGAGGATCATTCAAAAGCAGCTGCGGCAGTACATCGATAGGGAACTGCCAGAAATTCAAGCCGGATTTAGAAGAGGACGTGGAACCAGGGATATCATTGCTAATGTCAGATGGATCCTGGCTGGAAGCAGAGAAAACCAGAAGGATGTTTACCTGTGTGTTATTGACTATGTGACTGTGTGGATCACAACAAATTATGGATAACATTGTGAAGACTGGGAATTCCAGAACACTTAATTGTACTCATGAGGAACCTCTGCATAGATCGAGACCCAGTCATTCCAACAGAACAAGGGGATACCACATGGTTTAAAGGCAGGAAAGGTGTGCATCAGGGTTATATCCTTTCATCATACTTATTCAATCTGTCTGCTGAGCAAATAATCCCAGAAGCTGGACTATATGGAGAAGAATGGGGCATAAGGAATGGAAAAAGACTCATTAACAACCTGCATTATGCAGATGACACAACTTTGCTTGCTGAAAGCAAAGAGGACTTGAAGCACTTACTGATGAAGATCAAAGACCACACACTTCAGTATGGATTGCACCTCAACATAAAGAAAACAAAAATCCTCACAACTGGACCAATAAGCAACATCATGAGAAAGAAAATATTGAAATTGCCAAGGATTTCATTTTATTTGGATCCACAATCAATGTCCATGGAAGTGGCAGTCAAGAAATCAAACAGCGTATTACATTGGGCAAATCTGCTACAAACAACCTCTTAAAAGTGTTAAAAAGACGACTAAGGTGTGCCTGACCCAAGCCATGGAGTTTTCAATTGCCTCACATGCATGCAAAAGCTGGACAATGAATAAGGAAGACCGAAGAAGAACTGACACCTTTGAATTGTGGTGTTGGCGAAGAATATTGAATATACCATGGACTGTCAAAAGAACAAACATCTATCTAGGAAGAAGTACAGCCAGAATGCTCCTTAGAAGGGAGGATGGCGAGACTACGTCTCACATACTTTGGACATGTTATCAGGAAGGATCAGTCCCTGGAGAAGGACATCATGCTTGGTAAAGTAGAGGATTAGCGAAAAAGAGGAAGACTCTCAGCGAGATGGATTGACACTGTGGGTGCAACAATGAGCTCAAGCATAAGGATTGTGAGGATGGTGCAGGACTGGGTGATGTTTCGTCCTGTTGCACACAAGGTCGCTATGAGTTGGAACCAACTCAATGGCACCTAACAACAATATGCTCTAATTTTTTTCAAAATTGTTGCATCCCTTTTAACAGAATGTTCATATTTCAGTAAGAATTAGGTATACTATTCTCCGTTCTTAAACCCTAGGATGAAGCTATGTTTTTGTGCTTTTCCTTTATCGTTGGCCCTTCATTCCAAGCACTTGGAATGCTGTCTGTAATGGGATCTATTTTTGCACTGGCATAGCTAAAAACTGCAAAATTAGACCAAGGTTTCACAATAGATTTCTATGTTAAATCATTTTCATTAAAAAGAAAAATATTTGTATTGTCAATAACTTTATATGAAGTATTAAAAAGGCATATTTCTATGTTGTAATGAGTCACGAAATAAAGCCGTTATCAGTTCTGTTGGTCTATACATATTTACTTTTGTGCATTCGTAGCTATTACAATAGTAAGAAATGTCTGCTTGTAGAGTGGAAGTTATTTGGATTACAAGTAAAACTTTTAGAAAAGGCTTAAATGTCCTGTTAATCACAAAAGAGAACTGAGGGGACTACTTGAAAATAAAAAAGAAAGGGTATTTTGCACCTTTATGATTCAGTTACAACATTGAGTAACTGGTATTAAGCAAATTTAAGAGGCTTTTAGATAAACTTACTCTGATGAATGATTTTAAAGCTGCAGAGACTCTGAAAATACTCTGTAGCTAAGCTTATTTAATTAACAAAAACTTGATTTGGTATTGAGGAGGCTACAAAGGTGGTCTCGAGTGTTCTTTTGTTTATTCAACCAAAAATACAAGGACACAGTATACCAAGTATACTGGCAAGATGCTGGGGGTGGTGGCAGGGATGCAGGAAAATAGAAATGATACTGAGACTAATATCAGAAGTGCCTTCCTTTTCTCCTGTAAAAAGTGCTGTACAGTGTATACACAATGTTATGTGGTGCTATGATGAGACACGCAGACATTTTTCACAGCTAATTATGAATCAAAACTTTGGAAAAAGATGTCTGCTTTTCTCAGTACTCAACCCCTGTTGCAAAAGCCCTTTAAGACAGGACAATGGAGCCCTGGCTCTCCTTATGGCCTCTTCTGAATGCCATGACATGCAGTGAGCAGTCCTTTTGTGTAGGCATGAATCTGAACTTGTGTGCAGGAGCACCTTGGGATGACTGCTCAGCATCAGGATCATAACTTCATCCTCCCAACTTGAACTTCAAATTACAGAAACTTTAATGCAATGACAGAAAACTATTTGTGAAAATGACAATTGAGGGAGAGAAAAAAAAATGATTGATAAATGAAAAGGCAGTTAATTTAGATGACGGTATATGATACACATGAGTCTTGACCTAAACATTCTTCAATCTAGAGAAAGCCTATGGAACGTTTCCTAATTTAAAAAACTCTGGACCCTTTGGAATGCTAGTGCATACATTAAGTATGGAAAAGTATAAAATTAGCTATCTTTTTCAACTGTTTACTGCATTGTCTTGGCACTTCGTTTAATCTTCATTTAAAACCTGCCCTATGAGGTAAGTAGTACCATTTCACACACGAGTAAACTGTAGCTCAGAGAGTATAAGGAACTTGTCCAGGGTCACATGGCTAGTAAGTGGCATAGGGTTCTCTTCAGTGAAGTTAGATATCAGTTAAAATTGTCCTGATAAAATCAGTTTGGCATCATTATACATTAATATTTATTGAATCTACTGTGAGCCAGACTCTCTTTTATGTGCTGCAGATGGTATTTAAGAAGACAGAATTCATGCTCTAAGGAATGTATATTTCATTGGAGAAAGACCATGGATACAGAGACAGACAATGAATTTGGATATAAGTGCTAGGAAGAAAATAAAATATGGTAATGGGATAACGACGGAGAGGCGTCAGGGACAGCCTGTCTGAAGAGGGGCATTTATGCTCCGATGTGAATAAAATGAGCATCAGCCAACATTTGAAGGTGTGTGGGAAGAACATTTCTCAAAGAAAGAACACCTACTGCAACGTCCCCAATTGGGTAAAGGCTTGGCAAGATGGAGAAAGAAGAGAATTAAAGGCTCTGATAGTTAGCAAGGGGAAGAGTGGTAATGGATGGAATCAGAGAAATGTTGGGGACCAGAACCTGGAGGGCTTTGTTGACCATGTTAAGATGTTTGGATTTCATTGTTAGTGAAATGAGACGCCACTGGAGAGTCTTAACTAAGGAACAGAGTGATCTGATGTCTGTTTCAGAAAGAATGCTGACTTCTGTGAGGAGAATGGATAGTAGGGAAGCTAGGTATGAGATGATGGTAGAATAGTCGAGGGTGGTAGCAACAGATATAGGGAGGAATGGTTAAGATTCAAGATGTATTTTTAGAGAGAGAGCCAAAAGGACTTGGCTGAGAGGGTGCATGTAGGGGACAAGGAAAAGAAAGTTATCACAGTGAGTTATAGCTTACCAAAACAACTAGGTATATGTTGTGTCAAGAAGGCAGTATTTCAGTCTGGCGTCCAGGAGCTCCAAAAGAAATTAAAAACATACAAATCATAAGCATATATATGGTATTTCAATCTTGGGGTTGAAGGAGCTTACCTAGAGAAAATGAAGGTAGAGAACAGGCTTGAGCTCCGAAGTCCTACAACACTAGGAAGAGAAGCCAGCAAGAGAAACTGAGAGCGATTGGCCAGCGAGCTAAGAAAAATCTGAAGAGCATGACATCATGCATTGAAGGTCAGAGAATCAAGTGTTTCAAGAAGGCAGAAATGGTTAACTGTGTCCAACATTGCTGAGAGGATGGTAAGGTAAAGATAGAAAATTGACCATTGAATTTGGTAATAAAAAGGTCCCTGGTAACCTCCAGAAGTCACTGCAGAGGACTGATGAGGATGCATGCCTAACTGGAATGGGTTCAGGTGAGAGTAAGTGGTAAGGAAAGGAAGATAGTTAAAATACACAACTCTATAGAGGAATTTTGCTTCGAAGGAGAGCAGAAAACAGGACAATATCTGGATTATAAAAGTTCTATTTGAATTATTTTCCTGTCTGTTAATAGCTCAGGCACCATCTAATCTTTCTGTTTTTTTTTTCAAAACCCTTTAAGCATTTCTTTTGTCAAGATCCTTACACACAATGGCTGGTCAAGCTCTTTCAAAGCAGAAACCTATGATACAAAATTTTCCGTTTCTTCCAATCAGCCATCAAAAATTCTGTCTGTCAAATGCACAAACTTCATCTTCCTCAAAGTCCTAGGACAACTAACTGTCATGGAAGAAAAAAATTAATTTTCTCCTGGGGTAAAGATGCTTAGAGAGGGCATTTAAGGTGATAGAAGTTATGGAAGTAAGTGTACAAATAAAGGAGTCTGTCTCTGCTTGGAGCATGTAAAGTTCATCCATAGCAACAGGAGAGAAGGCAGGGTATACCGACTGTCTCACATTACGTAACGGTCCACAAAAATCAGAGATCTCAGGGATCCAGATAAATGAGAGGTGATTTACTTTCTGTTTTCCAAAATTTCTTCAGATAGCTAATTCAAAACTTACTATTTTACATCTGCCGTATGTTTTAGAAATGTAAAATAACACAGCTGTAAATATAGACTAGCCGGAGAGGTTGGAAATACCAAAACTAAAATTAGAAGGCAAAACAGAAATTACAGGTGTTTCAAGGAAAACCCTAGCCCACCTGTGACAGTGCTGAAGAAATTCTCCTTCTGGGGTTGCTGGCATGCTATTTTCTTGATGCCACTTACAATAAAGGTGGTAAATTACTACTGTGTCACTACCCTACAGCAACACAGCAATAGCTCCAGAAAAGAGGATAAAAATATAAAATGAAAATAAAAAGAATTAGAATGGATAAGTAGGCTTTTATTAGGGCAAGCATGTTCATAACCATAAAAGATCTCTCTAAAACAAACAGATGTCCCAAGTATCTTTGCTAAATAGCAATTCAAAATGAAGTAAAAATTAGTAAAAGTAATTATAAATTAACACATTTCAGCATACAAATCAACAAGCCTGAAAAAATTTTAATACCAAGACCTAATTTCACTATTTTCTAAGCTGGAGTGACTAACAATTAATGTGAAAACCATAATTAATACAGATGACACAAATGATACTATACTTTTCCAATGTAAAGAAATTTTTTTTTTTTTAATATTTTATTTATTTTTTATTCAACTTTAGATGAAGGTTTACAGAACAAACTAACTTCTCATCAAACAGTACACACATTGTTGCATGACACTGGTTAACAACCCCACGACATGTCAATACTCTCCCTTCTCAACCCTGGGTTCCCTATTACCAGCTTTCTTGTTCCCTCCTACCTTCCAGTCCCTGCCCCAGGGCTGGTGTGCCCCTTTAGTCTTGTTTTGTTCCCATAGGACTGTTCAATCTTCGGTTAAAGGGTGAACTTCAGGAGTGGCCTCATTACTGAGCTGAAGAGGAGTCCAGGGGCAACACTCTCAGGGTTTCTCCAGTCTCTATCAGGCCAGCAAGCTGGTCTTTCTTTTTGAGTTAGAATTTTGTTCTACATTTTTCTCCAGCTCTGTCTGGGACCCTCTATTGTGATCCCTGTCAGAGCAGTCAGTGGTAGTAGCCGGGCACCATCTAGTTGTACTGGACTCAGTCTGGTGGAGGCTGTGGTAGATGAGGTCCATTAGTCCTTTGGACTAGTCTTTCCCTTATGTTTTTGGTTTCCTTCATTATTCCTTGCTCCCAAAGGGGTGAGACCAGTGGAGTATCCTAGATGGCCGCTCACAGGCTTTTAAGACCCCAGATGCTACTCACCAAAGCAGAATGTAGAGCATATTCTTTATAAACTATGTTATGCCAATTGAGCTAGCTGTTCCCTGAGACCCATGGTCTCCATAGCCCTCAGCCCAGCAATTTGGTCCCTTAGGGAGTTGGGATGTGCCTATGGAGCTACCATGGCCTTGCCTTGTATAGGCTGTGCTGGTTTTCCCAGTATTGTGTACTGTCTTACCCTTCACCAAAGTTACCACTTATCTATTAAGTGTTGGTAATGAGGGTGGGGAGGGGTGGGGATGGAAAAGCACTTAAGAAATATATTTAATATAATATTCTTATGAATCCTATTTGATACTATAAAAAAAACTTTACTGGATACAATTAAAAAAAAATTTAAGAAAAACAAAAATCCTGAAAAGGTGGACATTGTATATAAATAATTTAAAAATGTTATCACCAGCATAAAAATATAAAATCATTTTAATATAAGAAAATGCTGTACCAAAAAGGCTGTCCAAGTACACAAGATGTGATATTTGAAAATAAAGGAAAAATCACGATCATGAAGCAGTGGCAGCTATTTCTGATGATAACAGATACTGAAATGCCAGAGGGGAAATGAACAGACTTATTTCCTGAAGTGGTAATGACAAAGGACAAAGGTATCTTTCAATAATGCAAGTGACATAGCTAATCAACTCACCACTTCCTTCAAACAAATCTGAGACTCTCTGGGGAGAATTCATGCATCACTAGCAGATACAGTAGTTGAAACATCTCATTTCAGTAGCAGATTATTTCAATGGTGAGAACGATGTAGGAATCAGAAGCATATTCTGCTGTGATACTAGGTAGTTGGCACTTTCCCGGACTGGAAAAAAATTCATAAGACAAATAAAGTTAATGACTTAATCAAATATGTTCCATAAATAATTCATGCCTAGTCAAACAGCTTACCAGCTGCCACAACCCTAGGATCCTCATGAGACAGATGTCTTCCAGCTGCACGACTATCCGGACTCTCATGCCACCAAAGAACATGAACTGCAGAAATAAACCAGAAATAAACTCTAAAGGACATGGCATTCCCACAAATAAGAACTACAGAAAAATCAATCTGATCAGAGACGCTAAGTCTCATTCTTTAAATCAAAACAGTGAATATCAAAAAGGTAAAACTAAATACGTTAGTGTCAAGATTTCAGAGGGGTCAGAGATTTGGGAAAGAAACTTATAAATTAACTAATCAAACTGGTTTTACTGATGAAGAGAGAGAGGCTGGAGAGGGGAAGTAAAGTAACAGCTGAAGACAATCAAAACTAGACTCAAGTTTCGTTAACTTCCTGTCTCTACTTAAAAACCAAGATTATAAAGAGAATTGTGTTGACTGTAAAAAATTTAAATGATACAAAGAAGAAAATAAAAATAAGCATAATCTTAACCTCTCAGAGAAAACCTCTTACTATTTGTTCTATTTCCTTTAAAAAGTATGTAAAATCAAATTAGGGTTATATCGTATAATATGCTTACTAACAGATTTTTAAAACTCAACAATATATTTTCTGTATCAATAATATTAACTTTTAATGGTTAGGTGAATTCCATATAGATATTTATAAATATATAGATAACACTATACATTTTATATCCCTTGAAATTTCCTTCCTGTGTAACTAAACACATCTATACACATTTAATGCATATGTCTTAGAAGTAAAATTATTGGCAAAGACAATGAAAAAAAGCTAAGCTTTTTATTTATATTGCCAAATTTTGGGGACGGAAAATTAAGCCAGTATGAGCCCAATGGAGTATATGAGTACTTATTTTTTCTTGACCTTTTTAACACTATATTTACATCTATATCTGTATCTGTTATCTACACCTACATCTTTATCTCTTTGTCTTTGCTAGGTTAAAAATAGTATCTCATTATTATTTTAATTGGCATCACCTTAAATATATATTTAGAAGGCATCTTTATGTTTACCTTTGTGTAAGTTTATTTTTTTGCTTCTCATATACATATGTATATGCACACAAGTATACATACATATGACATAGGAATAAAGAGACCAAAATGTTAACAGCATTGTCTCTAAGTAGTGGGAAACGAGCAATTTTTTTTCTTGGTAGTTCTTCATGTTTTTAATATTTATAAAAAAAATATTACTTTTATATTCAGAAATAATCTCCCTATCCTAAAACAAAAAAAAAAATTTTTTTTAAATCAATAAAAGTACATTCAGAGGAAAAAAGAATGAAAAAAGTAGATTATTTCTTGAGGATGCTTCATTTTTTTAATTCTATCATTTTGATGTACCAGGGAAAGCAAGCAGTTCAGGATTTGAAAAAGGCTTTATAAGGTGTAAATAAATTAGATGTAAAAAAGATTTTTTGAACCCTGAGAATTAACAAAAACCAAAAACCTGGCAATAAAAAATCATATGCCATAATGAGAAAGAGTTAACAAACTGACACAAAAAACATATGAGTAGATGACCACCATACTTTGTAATTATCCGTAAGAAGGGAAGAAATGTACCTCTGTTGAGTAGTCCGTATTCTGTGTGGAAAACTCCAACCAGTTTGGCATAGTTTAGATTGACATGGGAATGAATTGCCCTTTGAAATGCATCACCCCACAGAGCTGGTCCACCAGGTTTCATCTGAAAAGTAGCCAGTTCATAGACTCCTAGAGTAGGGAGAAAAAGCTTTTACAGAAAACATTCAAGCAACACCTAATCATGTTTAGTCTGGTGCCGGTGGAAGGCTAAACTACATGAACAGATTTGAAGGATTATGTACCTACACGTTTAAAAAAAAAATAGTTGCTACCGACTGATGTTGACCCAGTGAGTGTCAGAATAGAACTGTGCTCTCCATCGTGTTTTCAATGGCTGATTTTTCAGAGGTAGATTGCTAGGCCTTTCTTCCAAGGTACCTCTGGGTGGACTGGAAGCTCCAACCTTTCAGTTAACAGCTGAGCATGATAGCTGTTTTCATCACCCAGAGACTCATACATGTTTATGTTGTTGTATTGTTGTGTGATACTAAGTCAATTCCAACTCATAGCGACCCAACAGGATAGAGCAGAACTGCCCCATAGGGTTTCTTAGGCTGCAATCTTTATGGGATCAGACCTCCAGGTCTCTTCTCCTGTGGAGTGGCTGGTGGGTTTGAACTACTTACCTTTCAGTTAGTAGCTGAGTGCCACTAGGGCTCCTTATGTTTATGTAGATGTATCTATTTATTTTTTGCATTATTTTTCTTCGCTTTTATGCTTATAAAGTCCTTGCCCATGTTTAAGAGCCAGTTGTTAAGCTTAATCATATAGAAGAAAAAGAAAAAGCTCTGGAAGTTATGTATAAGCTACTACCTCAAATATTTTTATTTCTTATCCTAAGTCTTAAGTATTTCATATCTCCTGCATTTCTCTTTTTCGTTACACTTTTGAGAGGCAGTACTTTTTTCTTTGGGTAATTTCCCCCTACAGGTTTCCATTTCCAACAAGAATAGCAGGCAAATAGTGGACCTGAAGTGATGTCTCTGAGTTTTGAAGGAAAAAAAAAATTAAAGGGATGGTTTTGTTGTTCCTAAGTATTCAGGTAAATACTTCAGAAGAATTTGCTTTTACGATCTGGAACGAAGTGTGTTGTGGGTAGAGAGAAAGAAATTAGAGGACAAGTAGATTTGAAGTAACAGAAAAAAAATGCAAAAGACACTGAAAAATCATTAACAGTACAGAGGAAGAGAACCAAAATATGACAATATCCTAGAAGTCAACTATTTAGGTAGTACTGAAAGCTGAGGGAGGTATAAGTGGATGAGCATCCAAAGAAGACTTTTCAAGTCTCTTATAATCTAAAATAGACTACAAAGTTGGGAATAATGGGGGAAAGAAATAAAGCTTAAATTAGTTTATCCTTTTCTAATCTGATCTTTATTTAAAACTAGATTGAAGTAATTATTTAAGTCAGCAAGAAATGAAATCAACAAGAAGACAAATCTTTAGGAATTTTCTTCAAACTGAAAAATAAGAGGAAGACACAAAAGTTAAGCCACAGTAATATAGCCTGGCAGTTTCAGTTAATTCATTCCTCCTAAACAGTCATTCTTATAAGCAAAGATGTATTTAATGATTTAACATTAGCTATAATTTGTAAGAAAAAAACACTTTTATATTAAAAGTTGGTATTCTAAAATTATGACAAACCTCCATACACATTTTCCCTGCTTCTAGTTCCCAACTCCTCAACTTTTACTCATCATTTCAACTGTATACAACATAGCTAAGTTTTAAGAATTAATAAGATCCAATTTGGAAAAACACTTCATTATTTTGTTATAGTGTCTTAGGTGGTCAAATTCATTTTTATCTCAACAACTGCCATATTGTTGTTGTTGTTAGTTGGTGTTGATTCTGATGCATAGCGACCCCATGTGTGCAGAGTAGAACTGAATGCCACAGGGTTTTAAGTCTGTGACCATTCAGAAGTAGATCACCAGGCCTATCTCGTGAGGTGCCTCTGGGCAGATTCAAAGCGCCAACCTTTTGGCTAGTCAAGCGCTTAACCGTTTACCATACCCAGGAACTCCTACTGTATAAAACAAAGGATTTCTTTTATTTTTTTTCCTGTGTACCTTTAGTTTTTATAGCTTAAGGTCTTTAGATATTTTATTCATTAATATTCAAAGCTGGTGGCATAGTGGTTAAGAGCTACGGCTGCTAACCAAAAGGTTGGCAGTTTGAATCTACCAGGTGCTCCTTGGAAACTCTATGGGCAGTTCTTCTCTGTCCTACAGGGTCGCTATGAGTCAGAATCGATTCAAAGGCATGGGTATGGGTATTCAAAGTGATGAAGAAGGAAAGGGCTACCTTCTTTTGGAGGCTTTTCTATTTTGCACCATGGTACCAGATAAGTAATTTCACATTCTTGTTTATCCACAAGAAGCAAATTTGGGATGAGGAATTGTTCTTGCCATTCCTTATTTTTGGCCAAGGCTTTCTGAACTTCAGTTCGATGAGCAAAATTATCTATGGGAAGGAAGGAAGAGAAAAAATTTTTTTCAATTTAAAATCTCCTGTTTTTTTTGCATTTTATTTAATTCAGTAAACCCACATCAGGGACATATAGGGGCACTGCGTTACACAGTAAAACCTGAGAAAAGCTGGCACCTGTGTAAGGTAGAAACCTGTCACAGAAGGAAAATGCAAACATTTTCCACTAAAAGGAGAGAGAGAAAAGTGGTAAGTCCGTACTCTGTCAAAGGTGGAGGCATTCCCATTGAGTTCCAGGTTTCACTGTATCATTGGAGATACCCAGATAAACAGATGTGATATTTGAGCTCAAGTTGCTCATAGTCTAACAGGGAAATAGAAATGTGAACAACTAATTACGATGCCATGTAATAAATTTTCTAGGCTCCATCATTTACTAGGTAGTTGTATGACTTAAGTAAGTTATTAAATCTTTTTGTGCACCAGTTTCCTAATCTGTGAAATGGGAATAATAATGTAGTGTCTATCTCCAGGGTTGTCGTAAGGATTAAATGAATTAAGATGAAAAAGGCTTATAATAGTGCTTGGCACCTAATTAAAAATTAGTACTCAATATATGTTAATTACTCTAATTAATTGAATTGAGGCATGTCATTTATAATTCCAGTTTAGAGACAAGACTCTTTCTCTTTGGTGCTGGTGATGGGGAATGGTCAGGTGAACATAACACCTTGAATCAGATGTACCATAAATGAAATTAAGATGTACTTTTTAAAGCTTTTTCTGCTTTGAACAAATAGCTTCCAAACAAATGAAGCCAATTCTCTTACTTATTGTCACCCATTCTTTTTCCTCATTATTTATTTTTCTTCTGTCTGAATTAGGGCCTCATAAGACTAATGGTAGGAGAGTTATATGATCTATGCTCAGGATAAGGAATAACACCTCTCTTATAGACTGAGTTATTATCTGGACTTGATTATTTTAATGGAGCATGATTCAACTTGGCATATCTAAAGCATGCATTGTGTTTTACAGGGGCTAGTTCTATTATAATAGGGAAAAATCCTAAAGTATGGCCATGTTAAGTATAGAATGAGTACTTTTCAAATTAAAGTACTTTTTGACTATTAACTTTGGATAATGATCACCAAACATTAAATGGAATTATTAAAAGTTCTCTGGATATCACCAAGTACATGCAGATTGCTAAGTATAGAGATGGAAACCAAAACAACTAAACCCACTGCCGAACTCCACATTTTCCCATCTATGATAACATAAGAATTTTAGCAGGGCTCCGTTAAAGGTATACGATTGGGAAGAGCAATCACTGATTTGTTTTTTGTTTTCGTTTTGGTTTTTAAAGATTTTACTTGACCTGTATGCATTTATAGTAGTAGAGATCTAAGAGCTAAGTCTCATGTTGCATCTACCAGAATGAACATCTGTACTGAACCCTTAGGCTAGATGACTCATACCATACTTCCAAATATGAAACACTTTATTCATTCTGCCTCCAAATTCTAGACTCCAGTATCCAATCAGTTCAGAGTGAGCTGTGCGAAGATGAATGTTTTTCTTAATATCTTCCAGGAACTCATTCATCTTTGAAGATTTAAGGTAGTAAGTATGAAATTCATAGAATGTCCCATCATATTGTCTTGGTCCTGTAGCAAAAGGTGAACACATCTGAAGAAAAATAAGACAAATTTAAATACTTTGGGAATGTAGAAAACAACAAAAACAAAGTCATTATTACAACCCCATGTGTTATAGAGTAGAACTGCTCCAAAGAGTTTACTTGGCTGTAATCTTTATGGAAGTAGATCAACAGGCCTTTCTTCCATGGTGCTGCTTGGTGGGTCTGAATCACCAACCTTTAGATTGGTAGCTCAGTGAAAACTACTTGAGCCATACATGGACCTTTTTGGGGAAGTAGGATTTACTGTATGATGTCACAGCCAAGTCTGAATCTGGAAACAAGGGGCACTTATTAGAAATCATAATCCATGTTGGTACTTCCACTGTCATCTACAAATCTTTATGTAGAAATGTCAATAAAGAGAGTTATCTTAAATATGCTGAATATATGACTGCTCTTTCTTAGCAATAAGAAACAGTGACTATACACATGGACCTAGCCAGATGGAATACGCAGCAACCAAACTGACTTCATCTGTGGAAAGGGACGATGGAGAAGTTCAATATCATCAGAACAAGGCCAAAGACCGACTATGGAACATACCGTAAATTACTCACGTGCAAGTTCAATATGAAGCTGACGAAAATTAGAACAAGTTCACAAGAGCCAAAGTGTGATCTTGAGTATATCCCACCTGTATTTAGAGACGATCTCAAGAACAGATTTGACACATTGAACACTAATGATCGAAGACCAGACTATTTGTGGAATGGCATCAAGGACATCATACACGAAGAAAGCAAGAGGTAATTAAAAAGTCAGGACAGAAAGAAAAGGCTAAAATGGATGTCAGAAGAAACTCTGAAACTTGCTCTTGAACACCAAGTAGCTAAAGCGAATTGAAGAAACGATGACGTAAAAGAGCTGAACAGAAGATTTCAAAGGGCAGCTCAAGAAGACAAAGTATTATAATGACATGTGCAAAGACCTGGAGATAGAAAACCAAAAAGGAAGAATACACTTGGCATTTCTCAAGCTGAAAGAGCTGAAGAAAAAATTCAAGCCATGAGTTGCAATATTGAAGGATCCTAAGGGGAAAATATTAAATGATGTGGGAAGTATCCAAAGAAGATGGAAGGAATACACAGGGTCACTATACCAAAATGAATTGGTCTATGTTCAATGATTTCAGCAGGTAGCATATGATCAGGAACTGAAGGTACTGAAGGAAGAAGTCCAAGCAGCATTGAAGACACTGGTGAAAAACAAGACTCCAGGAATTGACACAATACCAACTGAGATGTTTCAACAAATGGATGCAGTGCTAGAAGTACTCAATCGTGTATGCCAAGAAGTTTGGAAGACAGCTACCTGGCCAACTGACTGCAAGAGATCCATATTTATGCCTATTCCAAAGAAAGGTGATCCAGCCAAATGTATAAAGTATTGAACAATATCATTGATATCATATGCAAGTAAAATTTTGCTGAAGATCATTCAAAAGCACCTGCTGCAGTACATCAACACGAAACTGCCAGAAATTCAAGTCAGATTCAGAAGAGGATGTGGAACAAGGGATATCATTGCTGATGTCAGAGGGTTCCTGGCTGAAATCACAGTATACCGGAAAGATGTTTACCTGTGTTTTATTGACTATGCAAAGGCATTCGACTGTGTGGATCATAACAAATTATGGATACCACTGTGAAGAATGGGAATTCCCGAACACTTAATTATGCTCACGAGGAACCTGTACATAGATGAACTGGCGGTCAATGGAACACAACAAGAGTATACCATAGGGTTTAAAGTCAGGAAAGGTGTGTGTCAGGGTTGTATCCCTTCACCATACCTACTCAATTTGTATGCTTAGCAAATAATATCAGAAACTGGAATATATGAAGAAGAACTCAGCATCAGGACTGGAGGAAGGCTCATTAGTAACTGGTGTTACGCAGATGACACAGCCTTGCTTGCTGAAATTGAAGAGGATTTGAAGCACTTACTATTGAAGATCAAAGACCACAGCCTTCAGTATGGATTACATCTCAACATAAAGAAAACAGAAATCCTCACAACTGGACCAATAAGCAATATCATGAGAAACACAGAAAAGATTGAAGTTGTCAAGGATTTCATTTTACTTGGATCCACAATCAATGTCCATGGAAGCAGCAGTCAAGACATCAAGCAACGTTATTACATTGGGCAAATCTGCTGCAAAACATCTTTTAACATGTTAAAAGGCAAAGATGTCAACTTGAAGACTAAGGCGTGCCTGACCCAAGCCATGGTGTTTTCAACTGCCTCATATGCCATGTGAAAGCTAGACGATGAATAAGGAAGACTGAAGAAAAACTGATGCCTCTGAATTATGGTGCTGGTGAACAGTATTGTATATACCACGTACTGCCAAAAGAACAAACAAATCTGTCTTGGAAGAAGAACAGTCAGAATGCTTCTTAGAAGCAAGGATGGTGAGACTACGCCTCACACACTTGGGACATGTTATCAGGAGGGATGAGTCCCTGAAGAAGGACATTATACTTGGTAAAGCAGAGGTCAGTGAAAAAGAAGAAGACCCTAAATGAGCTGGATTGACACAGTGGCTGCAACAGTGGGCTCAAGCATAACAGCGATTATGAGGATGGCGCAGGACTGGGCAGTGTTTCATTCTGTTGCACACAGGGTCGTTATTAGTCAGAACCAACTCAATGGTACCTAACAACAACAACTTTTTTAGCAGGAGTCCACCTTCACTCATTTCTTCATGAAAAGTTGTTCATAAGAAGTCAATGGGATCTTAATGATATTCCCTTACCCAAGAATTACAATTAGGATCCTAATAAATTTACAAATAGTTTTCCCTTATTTGGTCAATTTTCCATCTTTTGGCAACACTACCTGTGTTATATTCACTAAGCAAACTTTATATTTGTAAACCATGCAGGTCTTTTGGAAGGTACGATGGAAATACATTTACTAGCAGAAATTTTTTAATTGTGCTTTAAGTGAAAGTTTACAAATCACATCAGTCTCTCATACAAAAACTTATACACACCTTGCTATGTTCTCCTAGCTGCTCTCTCCCTAATAAGACAGCACACTCCTCCTCTCCACCCTGTATTCTCCATGTCAATTCAATGAGCTCCTGTCCTCTCCTCCCCCCGACCATCTCAGCTCATCTCCAGCTAGGTGCTGCCCACATAGTCTCATATGTCTCCTTAAGCCAAGAAGCTCACACCTCACCAGTATCATTTTCTGTCTTACAGTCCAGTCAAATCCCTGTGTGAAGAGTTGGCTTCAGGAATGGTTCCAGTCTTGGGCTAACAGAGGGTCTAGGGAGCATGACCTCTGGGGTCCCTCTGGTCTCATTCAGACCATTAAGTCTGGCCTTTTTACAAGAATTTGAGGTCTGCATTCCACAGTTCTCCTGCTCCATCAGGTATTCACTGTTGTGTTCCCTTTCAGGGCAGTCACTGGTGGTGGTAGGGCACCATCTAGTTCTTCCGGTCTCAGTATGATGTAGTCTCTGGTTTATGTAGCCCTTTCTGTCTCTTGGGGTCATCTTTACCTTATGTCTTTGGTGTTCTTCATTTCCCTTTGCTCCAGGTGAGTTGAGACCAATTGATGCATCTTAGATGTCCACTTGCTAGTATTTAAGACCCCAGATGCCACTCACCAAAATGGGATGCAGAACATTTTCTTAATACATTTCTTATGCCAATTGACCTAGATGTCCCCTGAAACCATGGTCCCCAGACCCCCATCCCTGCTACTCTAGCCCAGAAAACCTTTTTTTTTAAGGTGCTTAAAAAAATGAAGATTGCTGTTCAAGTCAAAGTATTTCCGAAAACTAATGAGGCAAAACACAGAGCAAAAGCAAGACTGGAACGTAACTAATGCAATACCAAAAACCAAACCCCCTGGCATCCAGTTGATTCCAACTCATAGCGGCTCTATAGAACAGAGTAGGATTGCCCCATAGGGCTTCCAAGGAGCAGCTGGTGGATTCAAACTGCCGACTTTTTGGTTAGCAGTTGAGCTCTTAACCACTGCACCACCAGGGCTCCAACTAATGCAATAGAAGTCTATAATCCATCCAATGGCACTGTAACATTGCGGTAGATTATATGAACGTTAGAAAAAGATACATCAATAAATTAGAATCGTCTGAATTGTGAATAGTTTTTAATTACAGATGTGATGTAAAAAAGGGCATTCAATTCATCCAGTTATACCACTCACCAAAAAACAGGTGGATGAAAATCTCTCTTAACAATCTTTAGTTCTTTTTGTAAAAGTCATATATTTACTATGTAATGCTCTGTTCTAAATTGGTCACAAGTACATTTAACTTTCAGTAGGAAATAATCTGCCAGAAATTATCCTATTAGAAATTTCTGTACACAGGCATACACATTTATACATGTACACATGTGGCATTCTATTTCAGAAATTCATTTTACTTGAGATTGGATAACAGCTACCCATTCCCAGAAATCTACTACGACAGAATAATCTATTAAAAGACAGTTTCGGAATAGGGGTAAATATTAAGGCAACCACAAAGGAGACTAACTGTTCTACTCATCAAAATAAAATACAAGAAAAAAATACTGACTCAGCAGAAACAAAGTCAACAATGAATAAGAGGAAAAGACAATGTATAAAGATAAACTACTCAGCACAAAAAATTAAGTGGGAAGAAGAAACTGTCAACAACACACAAAAAAAGACATCAAAATGACAGCACTGAACTCATAAAAAAAAAATTTTTTTTTTTTTAACCTACCCGTAATTACACTGAATGTAAATGGACTAAATGCACCAATAAAGAGACAGAGAGTCTCAGACTGGATAATAAAACATGATCCATCTATATGCTGCCTATAAGAGACATACCTTAGACTTAGAGATACAAACTAAAACTCAAAGGATGGAAAAAAATATATCAAGCAAACAACAATCAAAAAAGAGCAGGAGTGACAATATTAATTTCTGACAAAATAGACTTTAAAGTTAAATACACCATAAAGGACAAGGAGGGATACTGTATAATGATTAAAGGGACAATATACCGGGAAGATATAATCATATTAAATATTTACACACCCAATGACAGGGCTGCAAGACACATAAACTTTAACAACACTGAAAAGTGAGATAGACAGCTGCACAATTACAGCAGGAGACTTCAACACACCACTTTTGGTGAAGGACCAGACATTCAGAAAGAAGGTCAATAAAGACATGGAAGATCTAAATGCCACAATCAACCAACCTGACCTTATAGACATATATAGAACGCTCCACCCAAAAGGAGCCAAGTGTACTTTCTTTTCTAGTGCACAGGGAACGTTCTCTAGAATAGACCACATATTAGGTCATAAAGCAAGCCCTAGCAGAATCCAAAACGTCAAAATATTATAAAGCCTCTTCTCTGAGCATAAGTAGAAATCAATAACAGAAAAAGCAGGGAAAAGAAATCAAACACTTGAAAACTGAACAATACCCTGCTCAAAAAAGACTGGGGTATAGAAGGCTTTAAGGATGGAAAAAAGAAATTCATAGAATCCACTAAGAATGAACACACTTCCTATCAGAACCTTTGGGACACAGCGAAAGCAGTGCTCAGAGGTCAATTTCTATCAATAAATGCACACATACAAAAAGGAAGTCCAAAATCAAAGAACTGTCCCTACAACTTGAACAAATAGAAAGACAGCAACAAAAGAAACCCTCAGGCACCAGAAGAAAGCAAACAATAAAAATTAGAGCAGAACTAAATGAAACAGAAAACAGAAAAACTTAAAGAGTTAACAAGACCAAAAGCTGGTTCTTTGAAAAAATTAACAAAATTGATAAACCACTGGCCAACCTGACAAAAGGAAAACAGGAGAGGAAGCAAATAACCCGAATAAGAAATGAGATGGGTGATACTACAATAGACCCAACTGAAATTAAAAGAATCATATCAGATTTCTATGAAAATTGTGCTCTTAACAAATTTGAAAACCTAGGAGAAATGGATGAATTCCTTGAAACACACTACCTACCTATACTAACACAAACAGAGGTACAACAACTAAATAGGCCCATAACAAAAGAAGAGATTGAAAAGGTAATCAAAAAACTCCCAACAACAACAAAAAAAAGCCCTGACCCAGGCAGTTTCACTGCAGAGTTCTACGGTACTCTCGGAGAAGAGTTAACACCACTACTACTAAAGGTATTTCAGAGCATAGAAAAGGACAGAATACTCCCAAACTCATTCTATGAAGCCAGCATATCCCTGATACTAAAACCAGGTAAAGACACCACAAAAAAAGAAAATTATAGACCTACATCCCTCGTGAACTTAGATGCGAAAATCCTCAACAAAATTCTAGCCAATAAAATTCAACAACATATCAAAAAAAATAATTCACCATGACCAAGTGGGATTCATACCAGGTATGCAGGGATGGTTCAACATTAGAAAAACAATTAATGTAATCCATCATATAAATAAAACAAAAGAACCACATGATCTTATCAATTGATGCAGAAAAGGCATCTGACAAGTTCAACACCCATTCATGATAAAAATTCTCAGCAAAATAGGAATAGAAGGAAAATTCCTCAACATAATAAAGGGCATTTATACAAAGCCAACAGCCAACATCATCCTAAATGGAGAGAGTCTGAAAGCATTCCCCTTGAGACTGGGAACCAGACAAGGATGCTCTTTATCACCACTCTTCCTCAATATTGTGCTGAAGGTCCTAGCCAGAGCAATTAGACTAGATAAAGAAATAAAGAGCATCCATATTGGAAGAAGTAAAAGTATCTCCATTTGCAGATGACATGATCTTATACACACGAAACCCTAAAGAATCCTCAAGAAAACTACTGAAACTAATATAAGAGTTCAGCAGAGTATTGGGATACAAGATAAACATACAAAAATCAGTTGGATTCCTCTGCACCAACAAAAAGAATATAGAAGAGGAAATCGTCAAATCAATACCATTTATATTAGCCTCCAAGAAGATAAAATACTTAGGAATAAATCTTACCAGAGGTGTAAAAGACCTATACAAAGAAAACCACAAGACACTACTGCAGGAAACCAAGAGACCTACGTAAGTGGAAAAACATACCTTGCTCATGGATAGGAAGACTTAACGTTGTAAAAATGTCTATTCTACCAAAAGCAATTTATAGATACAATGCAATTCCAACCCAAATTCCAACGACATTTTTTAATGAGATAGAGAAACAAATCACCAACTTCTTATGGAAGGGAAAGAGGCCCCGGATAAGTAAGCATTACTGAAAAAGAACAAAGTGGGAGGCCTCACTCTACCTGATTTTGGAACCTATTATACTGCCATAGTAGTCAAAACAGCCTGGTACTGGTACAACAATAGGTACACTGACCAATGGAACAGAATTGAGAATCCAGACATAAATCCATCTACATATGAGCAACTGATATTTGACAAGGCCCAAAGTCAGTTAAATGGAGAAAAGACAGTTTATTTAACAAATGGTGCTGGCATAACTGGATATCTATCTCCAAAAAAATGAAACACCCATACCTCAAACCATGCACAAAATGAACTCAAAATGGATCAAAGACCTAAATATAAAATCTAAAAACGGTAAAGATCATGGAAGAAAAAATGGGGACAACGCTAGGAGCCCTAATACATGGCATAAATGATACACAAAACATTACTAACAATGCAGAAGAGAAACCAGATAACTGGGAGCTCCTAAAAATCAAACACCTACGCTCATCCAAAGACTTCACCAAAAGAGTAAAAAGACTACCTACAGACTGGGAAAGAGTTTTTAGCTATGACATTTCCAATCAGCACCTGATCTCTAAAATGCACATGATACTGCAAAAACTCAACTACAAAAAGACAACCCAATGAATAAATGGGCAAAAGATATGAACAGGCACTTCACTAAAGAAGACATTCAGGTAGCTAACACATACACAAGGAAATGCTCATGATCATTAGCCATTAGAGAAATGCAAATCAAAACTACAATGAGATTCCATCTTACTCCAACAAGGCTGGCATTAATCCAAAAAACACAAAATAATAAATGTTGGAGAGGTTGTAGAGAGACTGGAACACTTATACACTGCTGGTGGGAATGTCAAATGGCACAACCACTTTGGAAATCGATATGGCGCTTCCTTAAAAAACTAGAAATAGAACTACCATAGGATCCAGCAATCCCACTCCTTGGAATATATCCTAGAGAAATACGAGCCTTTACACGAACAGATACATGCACACCCATGTTGACTGCAGCACTATTTACAATAGCAAGAAGATGGAAGCAACCAAGGTGCCCATCAACAGATGAATGAATATATAAATTATGGTAACCCACCCACTAAAAACCCACAATGGAATATTACGCATTGATAAAGAATAATGATGAATCTGTGAAACATTTCATAACATGGAGGAATCTGGAAGGCATTATGCTGAGTGAAATTAGTCAGTTGCAAAAGGACAAATGTTGTATAAGACCACTATTATAAGAACTCAAGAAATAGTTTAAACAGGGAAGAAAATATTCTTTGATGGTTAGGAGGGGAGGAAGGGAGGGAAGGAGGGAGCAGGGTTTTCAATACTTAGATAGTAGATAAGAGTTATTTTAGATGAAGGGACAACACACAATACAGGAGAGGTCAGCACAACTAGACTAGACCAAAAGCAAAGAAGTTTCCTGAATAAACTGAACGCTTCAAAGGCCAGTGTAGCAGGGGCGGGGGTTTGCGGACCATGTTTTCAGGGGATATCTATGTCAACTGGCATAATAAAATCTATTAAGAAAACATTCTGCATCCCACTTTGGAGAGTGGCACCTGGGATCTTAAGCGGTAGCAAAGCGGCCAACTAAGATGCATCAATGGGTCTCAACCCACCTGGAGCAAAGGAGAATGAAGAACACCAAAGACACAAGGTAATTATAAGCCCAAGAGACAGACAGGGCCACATAAACCGGAGACTACGTTAGCCTGAGCTCAGAACTAGATGGTACCCGGCTACAACAGATGATTGCCCTGACAGAGAACACAACAGAGAATCCCTGGGGGAGCAGGAGAGCAGTGGGATGCAGATCCCAAATTCTCATAAAGAGACCAGGCTTAATGGTCTGACTGAGACTAGAAGGACCCCAGAAGTCACAGTCCCCAGACCTTCTGTTGGCCCAAGAGAGGAACCATTCCCAAAGCCAACTGTTCAGACAGGGATTGGACTGGACTATGGGATGGAAAATGATACTGGTGAAGAATGAGCTTCTTGGATGAAGTAGACACATGAGCCTATGTGGGTAGCTCTTGTCTGACGGGGAGATGAGAAGGTAGAGGGGGTAAGAAGCTGGCTTAATGGACCCAAAAAGAGAGTGGAGGGAAGCAGTGTGCTGTCTCATTACGGGGAGAGTAATTAGGAGTATATAGCAAGGTGTCTGTAAATTTTTGTATGAGAGTCTGACGTGATTTGTAAACTTTCACTTAAAGCACAATAAAAATTAAAAAAATAAAATAAAAGAGAGTTTTGGTACCTACAAATGTTTGAATTTTGGGCTTACACTGACTACTTGTTATGTCAAATGAAACCAATAAGGTTTAAGCTCTGTATATTTTAGTTACAACATACAATTGTGTATGTATTTTAATTATGGATAATAAGACTTAATTATTATCCATTCATGTCCATTTCGAGTTATATTCTTGTCCAGATGTCTCAGCTTGCTTGGAAAGCAAGTACTCCCACCAAAAAAAAATTGCAGCTATCCTGTCTTTTGGTGGACTTTCTCTTTGTTTCATTTTAGCCAAACTCTAATAATAGAATGTGAAAATAACTGACACCTAATATTTACAGTTTAAAAAGTATTATAAGTAAAATATAAATATATGAGAAAATGAGCCAATGAGGTATTTGTAAAAATCGCTTAAGTTGATTTTCAGGGAGTTTGTATTTGTGGTCTAAGGCACATATTTTTATCATTATTTTTCACAGGAGAAATATATGAGGGACAATCAGGGAAAAGTTCACAGCAGTAATGGAGATGAGAATACTGGGAGAGGAATCGAAAGTGCTTTAAACCTTAACCCTTGCCAAGAATTTCCACTTACAGCTGTTCTATAGGGTTTTAGGACAGAGAAGAACTGCCACATAGGGTTTCCAAGGCTGTCATCTTTAGAGAAGCAGATTACCACATCTTTCTCCCTCAACTGCTGCAGGGTTCCAACCCACAGCCCTTTCGGTTAGCAGGTGAGAACCTAAACACTGCACCACCAGGCTCTTTTATCTCCAAGACCCATTATCAACAGCAATAATGACTTCCAATTCACTTATAAAATAACTGGTTGATATTTAATAAACCCATAACTCAGTATAAGGTTGCAAAGAAATAATCCTTGGCCATGCCCTAAAGACTGTATTGTTAATCTTTCGTCTTCACTAGAAGGTCTGTTTCTTGAATAGTTTATCCTCCCCTTCTGCCTGTTAAGAGTAAAAACACTTAACATCGAAAGGGTAAAAAAAAAGTCTCTATGTTGGATTCGCCTAGGCCAATGCCCAAGGCAAAATTACTAAGCTCTGTTTTGTACATTTCTCATCTAAGGGTTAGGTAAGTTCGTTTATAATGGTCATGTCTGCTAAGACGTTCCTGACCCTGCCTGATGTGAGAAGCCATAGCAAGCGGTCCTCCCCCACCCGGACCCTGGCCTCCCCTTCAGGGTTCTCTGCAAGATGCTCGGGCGTTGTGTATTTCGTTTAAAAGAGGAAGCTGGTTCTGTTACAAGTGGCTGATAGTCTTTTTTCTCCCTCAACCTTCAGTAAGGAGGAAGTGGTGAACTGGAAACCTGACATCAACAGGAGAATCCCGCAAAACGCTTGGCCAGTCGATAACCTGGCGGACGCCCCCGGAGCTGCAGCTGTGACGCTTCTGGGCAGCAAAAGACCTAAGCCAGAAGAGCCCACTGCCCACTGCTGCCCGCGAGAAGGAGGCGATACCGACAGGTGATGCCCTTCCTCCTCACGCGCATCTCGGGGTCGTGCCCTCAGGAGGTTGGGGGAAAGAGCGAGGAGATTGCCGGACGGGCGCGCGCGTGTGTACGGAGAGCGCAAGCGCGGGGCTCGTGCGCGCGTGCACTGCAGACACCCTTCCCCTCCCGCCAGGAGCACCGCCGGGACGACTCTGCGGCCACTACCTGAGGCGCGAGCTGCCGCGGGGCCAGAGCCCTAGTCAGGCCGCTTCGGAGGACGAACATGATGAGGCTTCGAGCGCTGCGGAGAAAGGCAGCCAGCAGTTGTCTTTCTCCGACCCCTTTCCTGTTTCCGGACAGGAGAAGGGCTGTGACTACACCAGTGGCAGACGCGGACTGCGGGGCGGGACTCGGCGGGGCCAGCTCCGCCCCAGTCGGGAGGCGCGGCCCCAAGGCCTTGCCCGCTTGTCGTCCTCGGCGGGCGGGGGCGCGATGCCAGGAACGTTTTTTGTAACTGACCGCTCGGCTGAAGGAGAGCTGGTGGTTAAGTGCTCAGCTGCTAACCGAGAGGTCGGTAGTTCAAACCTACCAGCCACTCGCGGGAGAAAAGTGTGGCAGTCTGCTTCTGTAAACACAGCCTTGGAAACCCTATGGTGGCGTTCTACTCTGTCCTATAGGGTGGCTAAGAGAATCAACTCCACGGCAACGGGTTAGTATGCTTCTAGAGTCCCTGGGTGGTACAACCAGTTAACAGGCTTGGCAGTTCTACTCTGTCCTATTGCGTAGGTCACCTTTTGCCCCAAACTCGTTGCCTCAGATGTCAGAGAGGTTATTAGAATTAGCTGAATGCTGAGATTGGTCCTGCTCCACAATTGTGGGTCCACCACCTCATCTGCTCCAATTGCGGTTGCATAAAATTCGTACAGGTTTATGGTACAATGTGTATGTGCCTGTTCTCTGAGAAGTATGGAGTGCGTATGTAATACTTCGCTACAAAACCGTAGAGGTTTTTGCCAAGGTTAAGTTATTTATAAAGTCCTTGGGTGGTACAAATGATTTGCTCTTGGCCACTAACCAAAAGGTTGGCAGTTTAAACCCACACAACAGCGTTGTGGAAGAAAGGCCTGACAATCTGCTTCTATACAGATTACAGCTAAGAAAACCCTATGGAGCCGAGTCCTACTCAGTAACACATGGGACCGCTGTAAGTTGGGATCCACTCCAAAGCAAGGAGTTTGGTACTTTGTTTTTGTTTTTGTTTTTTTGCAGTTAAGTTGTATGTGGTGTAATACCTATACAGAAAATACCAACCCGGCCTTCACTTTTTGCGTCAAATGCATTCTCAGTCCCCATCACCAGCTCCAGCATAACTTTGGAATGCACCTAATAATGTTTTAGATTAAATTTCCCAGGAGCTCTGAGGAATGGAGGCACCAAGTGAGAGTTTAAAAAGCAGAGTTTGAAATCAAATAGTTTTTTAAGTGTTAAAAGCAAAACAGCAGACCTGTGATATAGTACCCCGTATTCCTATAGGGTCGCTAGGAGTTGGAGTCAACTCCACAGCAACGGGTATATTCCTGATTCCTGGTTCCCATAATAACCACTTTCAACACCTTTAAGGTGTTTCTTCTAATGATTGTTTTCGTATTCCTAAATAATAGGCATATTCTGCTGTTTCTTGATTTTTTTTTCAGTTATATTTAGTATCTACTGACTTCTTTCAATGGAAGAAGAGGATTTAGGTCTCTTACATACCCTCCCCCCAAATGCACGTCCCTTCCCACAGCTAATAATGTGCAAATTATTAGTAATTAGTTAATTGACCACATTGTTAGCTCACATTGTATCAATGTTTATGTTATACTAATTAATAATTACATTATCCAGAACACCGAAGTAATATTGCTTACATTATTAGGAGTAGGGCTATCACCTGTGATTGTACTGGTTGTGCCTTGTGCAAGTGCTTCTGACCCCATCTGCTCAGAGGAAGGGAGGCTTTTTAAAGTTAGTAATTTCAAAAGTGGTGCCTCAGTTTTTCCAGAGAAGGGGCATCTGTTTCTAGTCAAGCAAAGCTAAATAAAACATCATGTGCCAGGACTGGATCTTTATGGTTAAACTGATTTTCTTACACTCTTTGGGTTTTTTGTTGTTATTTGGTTGTTTTCCTGAAATTAACAGTTTATTCACGAATTCAACCAACACTTACCAAATTCTACCTATTCAACAGATACTTTTCCAGAAACTGGGTATAGAGATAAACAAGAGGCAAAGTTCTTGCCCTCTTGAAATTTACAGTCTAGGTTGGGTGAAACAGCTAAAGAAGAGAGAGAGAAAACCTCCATTGCCTTGAGCCCATTCTGACGCATGGTGTCCCCACGTGTATTGAAGTACAACTGTGCTCCATAGTTTCTTCAATGGCTAACTTTTCAGAAAGTAGATCGCCTGGCCTTTTTTTCTCAGGCACCGCTGGATGGGCTGGAACCTCCAATCTTTTGGTTTGAAGTTGAGTGCATTAACTGTTTGCACCACCCAGGAACTCAGGAAATATATCTAAACCCAAACCAAACCCACCCTGTCAAGTTGATTTCAACTCATAATGACCCTGTAGTACACAGGAGAACTGCCACACAGGGTTTCCAAGGATGTAAATCTTTTCGGAAGTGAATTGCCACATCCTTCTCCCACAGAGTGGCTGGTGGGTTCAAACACTGACCTTTTGGTTAGTAGCCAAGTGCTTTAACCATTGCACCAACAGGACTCTGTTGGAACTATATCGGGGTTAATAAATACAGTGAAGAAAAATGATGTAGGATATGGGGAAAAGAAAGAGCTGGAGGAAGGTAGCAGAGATTGCTATTTTCCAATATCCACTCTTTTTTTTTTTGTTCTTGGTAATAGAATCTGTGCAGCTAATGTAGCTATGTGACTAAGTCCTGAGCAATGGGATGCAAGAGACAGTGCGTCTGTGACCGCCCATAAGTGATCTTAAAGTTGGGCAGGGGTTATTGTCCTTTTTTGTCCCTTCCTCATTTCTGCTTGCTGCAATGTAATTGTAATGGATCATAAGGTGGAAGCCACATGCTGAAGATGGTGCAACAGCAAGACACAAGTTGAGATTTCTGACGCCGTGAAAACACCATACCTGGAGCCCTGGATTGCCCATCACTGGTCTTCCTTTTTTTTAGTTGTGTTTTATGTGAATGTTTACAGAGCAAATTAGTTTCTAATTAAACAGTACACAAATTGTTTTGTGACATTGATTGCCAACCCTGCGATACATCAACACTGTCCTCTTCTTGAGTTCTCTGTTTCCGTTTGTCCAGGTTTCCTGTCCCTTCCTGCCTTTTTGTCTTTGCTTTTGAGCAGGTGTGCCTGTTTAGTTCATACACATAATTGAACTACAAAGTACATTCCTCACGTGTGTAACCAATCACCCTGTAGACCTGTCTAATCTTTGGCTGAAGGGTGAACCTCGGGAGTGTTTTCAGTTCATTGGACTTCTTTTACATGAGAAATCATTCTAGTTTAAAACCCACTCGTTTAGGCCATGGGTATTTGGCTTAACCCTATAATCTTAAGCAATATGGGGGTAATTTTTTTTCTTCTTATTTTGGTTTATCACTTGATGTTGTTGCTATTAGTTGCCACAGAGTCGGTTCAGACTCATAGGGGCCCCATGTCACTATTATTAGCCACCACATTCGTTGCCAAAATTACGATATATATTTCCTGTCAATGTAATTAAACCCTTTAGGCAATTCTAGAGTTATTCTTTCTGGAATTCCTTGTTCTCTTTAATCAGTTTAGACTAATTGTTCTCTAAGAAGACATGGCAGTATTTCTGGGATTTCCTTTCACTGATATACTGGGGAATTTCATTTGCCTTGTATTTTTATTTATTTTTTTATTATACTTTAGATGAAAGTTTACAAAACAAACAAGCTTCTGATTAAACAGTACACATATTGTTTTATGACACTGGTTAAAAACTCTATGACATGTCAACACTCTTCTTGACCTTGGTTCCCTATTACCAGCTTTCCTGTCCCCTCCTGCCTTCTAGTCCTTGCGCCTGGGCTATTGGGTCCCTTTAGTCGCATTTTGTTTTATGGGCCTGTCTAATCTTTGGCTAAAGGGTGAACCTCGAGAGTGACTTCATTACTGAGCTGAAAAGGTGTCCAGGGGCCATATTCTTGGGGTTTCTCCAGTCTCTGCCAGGCCAGTTAAGTCTGGTCTTTTTTTTTGTGAGTTAGAGTTTCATTTTACATTTTTCTCCAGCTCTGTCCAGGACCATTTATTATGATCCCTGTCAGAACTGTCAGTGGTGGTAGCCAGGCACCATCCTGTTGTGTTGGACTCAGTCTGGTAGATGCCATGCTAGTTGTGGTCCATTAGTCCTTTGGACTAATCTTTGCCTTGTGTCTTTAGTTTTCTTCATTCTCCCTTGCTCCAGTGGAGTATCTTAAATGGCTGCACACAGGCTTTTAAGACCCCAGACACTACTCACCAAAGTAGAATGTAGAACATTTTCTTTATAAACCATGTTATGCTTTGTCTTGTATTTTTAAATGTTTAATGAATACATAGGGTTACAAAGAAAATCAATTATATTGAGCTAGATCATCAAAAGGAGCCCTGGTCGGGCAATGGTTAAGCATTGGGCTGCTAACCAAAGGTTAGAGGTTCAAATCCACCGGCAGCTTCGCAGGAGAAAAGACCTGGTGATCTGCTCCTGTGAAGATTACAGCTTAGGAAATCATATGGGGCAGGTCTACTCTGTCATATAGGGTTGCCTTAAGTCAGGATTAACTCTAGGGCACGCAACAACAGTAGAGCCACCTGTCTTAGTTATCTAGTGCTGGTGTAACAGAAATACCACAAGTGGACGGCTTTACCCAACAGAAGTTTATTCTCTCACAGCCTGGTAGGCTAGAAATCCAAATTCAGGGCATCAGCTCCAGGGGAAGGCTTTCTCTGTTGGCTCTGGAGGAAGGTCCTTGTCCTCAGTCTTCCCCTGGACTAGGAGATTCTCTGCGCAGGAACCCTGGATCCAAAGGATGTGCTCCACTCCCTGCTCCCTGCGCTGCTTTCTTGGTGGTATGAGGTCCCTCCCCAACTCTCTGCTTGCTTTCCTTTCCTCTTATCTCTTGTAAGATAAAAAGTTCAAGCCACACCCCAGGCAAACTCCCTTCAACTTGAATCAGGGATGTGAATTTAGTAAGGTGTTACAATCCCACCCTAACTCTCTTTAGCATAAAATTACAATCACAAAATGGAGGGCAACCACACAATACTGGGAATCATGGCCTAACCAAGTTGACACATTTTTTGGGGGGACACAGTTTAATCCATGACATCATCAAAATGTGCAAGCAAATTCTTGATAAAGAAATAGGTGAAGGTCATTATTAAGGCACTAAATATCAAGATCTAATGGTGGGTGTAACAGCTATAATAATTTTGAAGTAGTGATGACCATAAAAGGTATTTTAATATATTTGCAGTAATTGCCATGGAATTTCACAATATCTATGATTTTTATTGGTCACAAGGTTACAGGTCCTGCTAATAATATTGTGATTTGTTTCCTACTTTGATAATGAAATGCTTAATTTCAGTTAGAAATTGGTGATGATAAAGATATAACTTTTCCCATCCAAGTTACCTGAATTCTATCCAGAGACCCCTTCGAGTTCTGTGTCCTGGAGGTTAAGAACTACTGCTCTAGAGTCAGAGGCATATTTATGGAAAACAGCACCAGTGGCAAGCGTTGAAATTGCACGTCTGTGCAAATATTTGACACCCATCTTTTAGATAACTTTACCATAGTATTAACTCAAAAATATAAGTCAAGCTCGTTAATCCTTTACACGTTATGACACTACCTGAAAATTACAACTGCGCCTTCCTTGCTTTCGCTGATGAAAATTGGTCTATGATGTGTTCAAAGTCATTTTTTTCAGTTTCTTTCAACATTCACCAGAGCAAGATCACACAGTCTGCCTTGATCCATGGAGGCGCTCAAATACAGAAGTACGTATTAGTTTTAACTTGATGAATGATCTCTCACAGGTGGTGGTGGAAACCATGATGATTACTAGAAACAGTTCAGTGCCCCCTTACCTGCGCTTTCAGGTGGTGCCCTGGGCGCATGCCATACCTGCCATACCTTAGATATGCCTCTGTCTAGAGTATATACCTAGGAGCGGAATCATTGGGTCATAAGATATGCACGTATCATCTTTACTAAGTAATGCCAAACTGTTCTCAAAATTTACATGCTTAATAGCAGTGTATGAGATTTTTTTGGTCCATTTTTAATTACTGCCCCATCTGGTCTGGTAAAGCATTGCATAACAAGTAGGTATCATTTGAAATTATATAGGCAAAGGGAAGATGTATTTATGATGATTCTTCCTGGTTTTGCCCAAAGGTCAGGTTTATGCAAATCCTAAGAAGGAACCAGGAAAGGTGGATCCAATGCTGGCCCGATTGTGCAGGAGGGCAGTAGTTCTACATGTAAACTCCAGATTTTTGTGCTTTGGTGGTATATCTCTGGGTAACTACTTCCTCTTCTTTGTGTCATTCTGCTGCCACTAGATGGTGCCATAGACAACGTTGCCTTCATTGAATCCCAAGGACTGCATGTGTTTTTATTTCTGTTGTTACTTTGAGTTCCTATAATTTAAGCTATTTAAGGTATTTAGAGTGGGATTCATTTAGAATTTTGTTTTGTTACACTGGATTATGTATTGGAGAAAAAATATTTAACGAAAGGTGAACCACTATCGTAACATTTACAGGTTGCTTTATTATTAATAATAAATAATTGGTTATAAAAATAAAAGTTAAATTTCATTCTGTGTTTCTTAAAAGGTGCCCTAATCGTATCAATGGATACTTGTTAAGCATCTTTTGTGTGGTGAGCACTGAATTTGATACTATGGGAAGAAAAAAAAAAAAAGGTTGGATTCCTGTTCTTGAATTTTTCAACATGTCTTGCTAGTCCTATGTCAGCCTTTATGCTGGTCATCTTCAAGTAAGAGGCAATGAATTATGGGTTTAATGTATGCTCACTATATCCTTTTTAGATGCTCTAAATGAATTGGCTTCTTTTGTTTTGCATTTAAAAGTGAATTTTAGTGGCAATAACATTTTAAAACCTCTCATCAATAAATACAATTACTTCATAAAGTAGCCCTTGCAACTCTATTGCTTTGAATAATCTTCTTTATAATCTTTTCAGTATTGATTTCTAACGTTGTTACGTTAAGGTCATAGATTGAGGTTTGAATGATATTCTTTAGTATTCATTGCAACTTGCTTCCTTTCCTAATGTAGCATCAGTTTTTGTTTTTAGTAAATATACCCTTGGATCTAAAGATATTTTCTAGTGTTTGAGTGCAAAGTTACGAACACACACATACACAAACAATCTTATTAACTTTGTTATTCAAATTGTGCATATCTTTATCACTTCACCTATTAATTTGACACAGGTTATTAAAATCTCCCTTTTTTACTGTAAATTTGTCTCAGAATTTTTTTTTAAATCAATTTTGTAGTCTATTGTGAAACTGTTGCAGAAGCTTTAAGATTGCTATTTCTTTTTGATGAATTTCTTAGGAATGTTTTTGTTTCAAAGTCCATTTTATCTGATTTAATTAAAGCAGCAGCTGTTTTTTTTTTTAATTTGGTATTTATGTGATCTGTCTCTTTCCTTCACATTACTTTCAACCTTTTCTGTGTCATGTTTTTGGTATTTCTTTCATAAGTAGAATCCAACCCAAACCCATTGCCATTGAGTTGATCCCGATTCATAGTGACCCTATAGGACAGAGTAGAGCTGCCCCATAGGGTTTCCAAGGAGCAGCTGGTGGATTCGTAGTGCCGACCTTTTTGTTAGCAGCTGAATATTTAACTGTGAATTGTATATAGCTGTACTAATTAGGGAAACCCTGGTGGCGTAGTGGTTAAGTGCTACTGCTGCTAACCAAAGGGTTGGCAGTTCGAATCCTCCAGGCGCTCCTTGGAAACTCTATGGGGCAGTTCTACTCTGTCCTATAGGGTCGCTATGAGTTGAAATTGACTCGAGAGCACTGGGTTTGGTTTTTTGTTTTGTTTGTATTAATTAGATTTATCCTAGAGATGCAAAGAAGTTTTAACATTAGAAAATATGTTAATGTAATTCTTCACACTACTGGTTAATATCTTCTAAGATTTAATGTGAATACTGATGTTTTTCTTTTACCTTTTAGGTATACTTTTTTTATTGATCATACTTTTTTTCTTCCCCAACGTTCTTGCCTTCTATTGAATTGATGAAATTTTCTTTGCTTCCTTTTATTCATTCAACTGATTTGGCAGTTCTATAGTTTATTTTTATTGCTTTTGTGATTACCATGACATTTTAAGATACTTTTTAAACTTTACAAGGTCTGTATTTAATATCTCTACAATCCTCCTGAATTTTTTTGAACATTAAAATGTTTGTCTTTGATTTCTAACTCTTCCAATGTCTTTCATGTTATAGATATCTAAAATTTCATTTTTACCTTGTTTCTGAGTCTCTTAATTTCTCTCTCTTTTGTGCTGTCTGCCTTTTTTCAAACTTGGTAACAATTTGGATTTGCACATGTATTTACCAATTTTTTTTGTTGTTGTTGTTGCTGCTTACTGTGATTTCTTTCATCCCACTCCTATCAGGGTACAGTTTGTGTGGTAAGAGGATTGTGCGTGTGGTAATTTTTTTTTTTTAAATAAAAGCATTATTATTTTGCTCTCTGTCTTAAAAGATAGTTGAGTTTGCTGTAGAATTTTATCAGTTATTTTCCTCGAATGTATTAATCCATTTTCTTTGGGTCTGTATTCTCATTGATGTCATTTCTACTTTATTCTGAAGCATTTGACAAAGTAAATACTGTATGATATATGATATTGAAATATAATGGGATTATTTGTTATTAAAAGCATTATTCTATGCGTCATCATTTTTAAACTGCAATAAATATTCTATGTGAAAAGCATCATAACATTCTTAGACTAACTTCCATGATTCCCTATTGGCACTTAATTTTACCATTTTTGAATTTTGTTGAATTATAAACATGCTTATATGCTTATTAAATATTGCTTTTGAAAAGTGATTTACTTTATTGTAAACATTGTTACACATTTAAAAAATACTGATTCGAAAACATTTTTTAAAATGTTTCAGAACTTGAAAGTTAAGTGTACCTGCCAGTCTTAGTTTCATAGCACTGCCATCACAAAATACCACAAAGTGGGTAGCTTTAAAGAACAGAAGTTTGTATTGTACAGTTCTGGAGGCTAGAAGTCCAAATCAGGGTATCGGTCATATCGATTCCTTCTGAGGGCTTTGAGAGAGGCTCGGTTTCATGCCTCTCTGCTAGTTTCTGGTGGCTGCCAGCAACTCTGGGCATTCCTTTGCTGCTTATTGGTAAATCTGCATGTCATCACTTGGTGCCTGTCTTCATCCTATATGTCACTTTTTCTGTGTGTATATTCTCCCCTTTTATGATATGCCACTCAGAAGGGATGAGGATTAGGACCCACCCTACTCTGGTATGGTTTCATTTAACTTCACTGATAACAGAAGAAAAACCGTATTTCCAAACAAGGTCACATTCACGGGTACAGAGGTTAGGATTTCAACATATCTTTTTGAGGGACATAATTCAATTAATAACTGTGTGAAATCACACTGTAAAATCTAGACTGTATGACATATGCAAAAGAACAAACAGGAAGATATCTTTTGTAGTCCCTATATATAGAACCCTATTCTAGTGTTTATCATTTTCCTCTTTATAATGTAAAAATAAAATGAAAGTAAATTCAATGCTTCATAATTTGATATCTTAGAGAAGAGATTCAAGGCAAATACTAATGAGCCATAATATATGTACCAACACATAATATGGTTTTGCATGCACTATGTACTCCTGGTGGGATTCCTTGCAGAAGCACACAGAAATGTTGGCCGCTAACCCACCCAGAGGCTCCACAGGAGAAAGACCTGCTGATCTACTTCTGTGAAGATTACAGCCAGTAAAACCCTATAGGGCACTTCTCTGTCACGTGGGGTTGCTATCAACTCGATGGCACCTAACAAACAATACAACATATGAACAGTCATTCTTAGAATGTCTAATGATTTCACCATTATGGTAAGGCAACTGGTTTGAAAATGTGTAAAACTCCCTAGCCTAGCCTAAAGCTAAGAAATCTAGAGTGCAAGGACCTCCTTAAAATTTGTTCTGCCTTGTACCTTTTATATACTAAGTATTTTGACATCTTTTTTCACTGCCAGGATTTTTTTTTTGTCTTATATTCCTGAATTTTAATTTATTGGATGAGGAAATTAAAAAATTAAACACAAAGATATCAAAATCTGCATACATTTATTTCTCATGAAGACACCACTTCATTTTGAACCAAGATTGATATGTATAGTCTTTGTTTGCCAGGTATTTATTGACCTACTACAATAATTTCTTTCATTTGCTACTCAGTCACTGAGTCACACATTTATGCTCTTTCAAAATAATTTTAAATTTAAACCTTTTGATCAGAGGCATAAATTTATTTTCAATATACAATAATGTTCATTATATAAGTAAATGATGTAACAAAATTTAGCAAGGAAATAGAAAATACAGAAGAGAACCAAGTGGAATTATGGTATTGAAAAATAAAACATCTGAACTTTTTCATAGTACAATGGTGTAAAAATTACACAAAACCTATCAGGAACACAGCTCTTGAATTGATGTTGTATAACATAATGTGTGTTTAATAGTATTCATTATATTGTCTAAAATCTCATTCTTTTAAACAATCTTATGCATTACAGTATACATATTAATACTATATCCTGTAAACAACTGAATCATTATTATTATATAACCACTATGCTGTTTTTAGCTTATTGTATCCCATATTAATAATTGTTTCTCCCAAATCTGATGTGAGAGTATGAGTAGCATAGGGAAAGAAACAGTTCAGCTTAATTAATAGTTTGAATTGAACTCCAACTTCTTAGTGTTTATTAAAGTTTCAGATCAGAAAAAGCCCTGGGAAATGTGAGTCATTATGTAACTTGGTTGTTTTATGATCGGCAATATTACAAGATACATAGGTGATTATCATGTGAATATATGGGAATGGCATTATCAGAAACTTCCTTATGGTTTTAGTAGTATTGAAAAGCTGGATTGCAGAATAAATGCTATAAGAATAGCCAAACTCCTTAGGCTAAAGTCTATACAGTCTGGAATGTCCTGGGGAATCAGTAGTCCCCTCAGAAATAGCCAAAAAGAGATGACAAAATACTGCAGACAATACATCATGCCAAGGAAGTTTGCTGTTTTCTTTTTCTTTGTTACATTAGAACCTGATTATGGTAAGTTTTCTTACACATTGCTTTTCTTTCCTCTCCCTTGCCTCCTCTTGCACCCTTCCCTCAGGAATAGCAACTGAAACCCTGATAAGAGTTCAGTATAGAAAATTAAGTTTCATAGAAACCATTAAAATTTGTTTTTAATTTATTTCTTGTAGGAGTTGAAAATAACCTATTAAAAAGTTTTGTCTTTTTAAAATAGTGGAATTTTTTCCTAAATAAAGTTTAAGGGAATTTATAATGACATCATCTTGGATCCATTCTCCACCCTTTCCTTACTTTTTGGCACAGCGTTCATTCAAGAGCTGTATCCCTGATAGATTTTGTGTAATTTTTCCCAACATTGTATTATGAAAAATTTCGTGTATTTTATTTTCTATTTCTATAATTCCACTTGGTTCTTTCCTGTATTTTCTTTTTCCTTGCTAAATTTCGTTATTTATTCATTGTGAATGTATTTACTTCATTGAGCATAAAAAAAAAATACAAATAACTGCTCTAAAAATCTTAATCTAGGTCATTTCAGAGTTAGTTTCAGTTGATTCTTTTTTTTCTCTTAAGACTGGGACATGTTTTCCTGGGTCCTTTATACATAGAGTTATTTTGAATTATATATTGGGCACTGTGCAGAATATGTTGTGAAGACTTTAGAGCCTGTTGTAGTCCTCTGAAGAGTTTCGCTGTTTTCATTCTAACAGATAATTAACTTGGTTAATTCTGTCTCATATCTCAATTGAGTTCTTTTATCTTTATCGATTATTTTAAGTCTGCCCATGTATGTGTGGTTCAGGGTTAGTCATAAACTTGGGCAGAGTGCATACACAAAATTTGTGCTTCCTACAGTCTTGCTTTCTCTTTTTCAGCTATTCACAAATTCTGTCTTCAGCTTCTTCAGGGTAGTAATGCTGTGGGTTGCCTATTAGAGTTTTAGCTGTCCCATCCATAGAGCATGTACTACAGCCTGCCCTCAGGAAAAAGCTATAAAAGTGGTCAACTCAACCATGCCATTGCCGTCTTTCTAGTTTCAACTCCTTTCTGAATCTGCCCTTTTCACTCTCTACTGATTTCAGTTCGTTGTTTCCTTTTCCCAGAATTTACTTCTTATATGCAGGAGAGTTGGGTCCCATAAGATCTCACGTGGCCGTATTAGAAGTGATATTCCTAAAATATTTTATTGAAAATAAATTAATTTACATATTAAGAAAAATACCTTTATTAAAAAAAGGTGTTAATACAGAAACATCTCTTGGTAAGTGGGGTGGGGGGTGGGAACCCTCCTTCCTCTACCATTTTGCCAAGTTGTACATTTTGTAAGTTTATATTTTTGTACTTTCTAGACAGTAAGACACATGAAATGCTGCCGTTCATGAAGATTGATGGTTTTAGAAGCAGATAGGACCCACAAGAAAAGCTTCTTACAATAGCTTCTAGAAGTAAATGATGACAGGTAATAGCAACAACAAAATTTTCTTCCCTCTTTAATTGGTACTTTACCATGGCATCCCATTTTACCCTACCCTTAAAATTGACAGAATACCCATTTTAATAATGATATTAAGAATTATAGATTATCCATGTTTTTCATGAAAACTCTACTTGAAAGAATTTAGATACAGTCTATAAAAAAACTAAAAAGAGGTAATTTCACTCACTATTTTATTTTCTCTTATCACAATAGCATGTGCTTCAATCTGTTTTCTTTCAGTTTCTTCCCAGATTGTCATTCTAAAAAAATTTTAATTCCTTAAAGTGGATATATGCCTTTTTTTCCTCTAAAGAAGTATTTCACTTCTTTCTCGTTTACACATCTATTTATTTTCATTTAAATATCTCCTTGGGATACATAATTCTCTAGGCTTGTTGATTTTTTTCAGTCTGAGTATTCCCCAATTAAAAAAAAAATTATCTTTGTTACAGCAATGAGACATTTAGACTGTTTCTTATTTAGAGTTTAACATTTCTAACACTTCTGTCAGAAATATTTGGGATCTAAAGTCAAATTTTCTTTCCAGGATGTTACATTTTAAAGTGTCTTGAATTCCCTGAAATAATCCCTCCACCAAACAACCTGGGAAATTGACACTGGATTCTAATTTTGTAAGTGTGCTGTTGTTATGCGCCGTCCAGTCAATTCTGACTCCTAGTGATCCTATAGGACAGAATAAAACTGCTCCCTAGGCTTTCCCCCCACGTGTCTGTCAGTTTATCATTAATATCACACACAAGCAAAATTCTGTGAAGATCATTCAAAAATGGCTGCGGCAGTATATCGACAGGAAACTGCCAGAAATTCAGACCAGTTTCAGAAGAGGATATGGAACCACGGATATCACTGCTCATGTCAAATGGACCCTGGCTGAAAGCAGAGAATACCAGAAGGATGTTTACCTGTGTTTTATTGGCTATGCAAAGGCATTCGACTGTGTGGATCATAACAAATTATGGATAACATTGCGAAGAATGGGAATTCCAGAACACTTAATTGTGCTCATGAGGAACCTTTACATAGATCAAGAGGCAGTTGTTCGAGCAGAACAAGGGGATACTGCGTGGTTTAAAGTCAGGAAAGGTGTGCGCCAGGGTCATATTCTTTCACCATACCTATTCAATCTGTATGCTGAGCAAATAATCCGAGAAGCTGGACTATATGAAGAAGAACGGGGCATCAGGATTGGAAGAAGACTCATTAACAACCTGTGTTATGCAGATGACACAACCTTGCTTGCTGAAAGTGAAGAGGACTTGAAGTACTTACTAATGAAAATCAAAGGCCTCAGCCTTCAGTATGGATTGCACCTCAACATAAAGAAAACAAAAATCCTCACAACTAGACTAATTAGCAATATCATGATAAACAGAGAAAAGATTGAAGTCGTCAAAGATTTCATTTTACTTGGATCCACAAGCAATGTCCGTGGGAGCAGCCATGGAAGCAGCAGTCAAGAAATCAAAAGACACATCGTATTGGGTAAATCTGCTGCAAAGGACCTCTTTAAAGTGTTGAAGAGCAAAGATGTAACCTCGAGGACTAAGGCTTGCCTGGCCCAAGCCATGGTATTTTCAATTGCATCATATGCATGTGAAAGCTGGACAATGAATAAGGAAGACCGAAGAAGAATTGATGCCTTTAAATTTTGGTGTTGGCGAAGAATATTGAATATACCATGGTCTGCCAGAAGAATGAACAAATCTGTCTTGGACGAAGTACAACTAGAATGCTCCTTAGAAGCAAGAATGGTGAGACTGCATCTTATGTACTTTGGACATGTTGTCAGGAGGGATGAGTCCCTGGAGAAGGACATCATGCTTGGCAGAGTACAGGGTCAGCGGAAAAGAGGAAGACCCTGAACGAGGTGGACTGACACAGTGGCTGCAACAATGAGCTCAAGCATAACAACAATTTTAAGGATGGCTCAGGACCAGGCAAAGTGTTTTGTTCTGTTGTGCATAGGGCCGCTGTGAGTTGGAACCGACTCGACGGCACCTAACAACAACAACAACAGGCTTTTCCAGGCTACAGTCTTTCTGGGAGCAGATCACCAGGTCTTAACTGGTGGGTTTGAACTGCTGACCTTTTGGTTAACAGCCGAGTGCTTAACCAGTGCACCACCAGAGCTCCTTTTGCAAATGAATGTATCTTAAGTTTTAGTGGCTATTGCGTTATTAATTAGTTATGTAACTGAATTACTTCTATTGGAAGGGATGACAAATGGAGTTACACACAAGTAGAATAGCAATATGAAGTGGGAAAGCGACTGCCGGACTTCAATCAAGAAGTGACGCACTCCAGCAATAGAACTTCATTATTACCCTACTTATCGCCAAGAGCATAATAAAAACATCAGTTGTGGTAGAGTATACAAAAACATTCCAAGCACTCAGATCAGTTTTCAGACAGAAAGAAATCTGTAATAGCTTTAAAACAGAGAGGGAAAAACAAAAACACTTCCATCATGATGGCAATGCATAACCAGTATTTGCAACACGTTCTGGGGAACACTTTCAGAGAAATTAATAAAGTGTGTATTACAGTGACCTTTGAACATTTTTCAAATGCAAAGGCAAATTATTTTCTCCAAAGAAATCAGAGACAGCACAGTGTGGAACATGAACTTATGTGACATAACAGAATCAATAGAACTTGGAAGGAAAAGTGAGTGCACTGGGAGAGTATACAAAGTAATGCTTTAATCACTGGCTTAGGATTCCTACTAGTTAGTTGTTTAGGAAGAGGCAGAAATTTGTGTTAGAATGCCAGTATATATTTCTTAGGTTTCTTTTTATATGGATATGCTCTGGGGTAAAATGTATAATGCTGTCCTACAGAGTGTTCATTCTCCATTCAACCTGTACTTATAGAGTACCTACTATTTGCCTAGTATTGGTCTACCCAATGTCTAGGCACCAGGATATAGCAAGAAAGACAAAAAAAGTCCTTTCCTTCATGAGGCTTATATTCTAGTGGGGGAAGATATTCAATAAACTGATAAATGACAAATATATAATGCTGTTTTAGAAAGTAATGAGTAATATGAAGAAAAATACAGCTTTTTTTTTTTTTTTTTTTTGTGAGGAGACATTTGAGTAAAGACTAAATGAAATGAGAGAGGGAGCCCTGGGAAGACATGGGAAAAGACTGTTCAAGGCAGGGGATACAAAAAATACAAAGACTTTGGCATGTTTGAAAAATAGCAAGAACACAGTGATATTAGAGTCTAGTGAGCATGGTAAGATGGTTCAAGATAAGACTGTAGAATTAGGTGGGAGTCTGTAGTGCAGAGAATGGATTGTCAGAGAACAAGAGTAGAATCAGGGAGATGATTTGGGAAGCCATTGCAGCAGTCTAGATGAGATAATGGTGGCTTGGAGTAGGGTGGAAGCAATGGAAGTGATCAGATTCAGATTAAATTTAGAAGATAAATTTGATAGAATTTGCTGGTAGATTGAAGATGAGTGTATGATGCTGTCACTTCCTGAGATGGGGAAGACTTGAAGGAAAGTAGTTTGGGAGTGGGGGAATCAAGAGTCCTGTTTTGGACATGTTATATTTGAAATGTTGATTAGACTAGATCTCAGGGTTGGAGATACACATATGGGAGTCACTATTATATAGATTAATTTTTTTTATTTTGGCCATTGTCAAGTTATAAGCTCAATAAACTAGTCCAGGGATTGTTGTTAGGAGCTGTTGAGTTGGTTCCAACTCATAGCGACCCCATGTACAACAGAATGAAATAGTCACAATGGTTGCTATGTTTGAGCCCATTGTTTCAGCCACTGTGTCAGTCTATCTCATTGTAGGTGTTCCTCTTTGTTGCTTACCCTCTCATTTACAAAGCATGATGTCCTTCTCCATAGATGTGTCTGTCCCTCCTGATAACATGTCCGAAGTACTTGAGATGAAGTCTCGCTTTCTTTTGTTTCTAAGGAGCATTCTGACTGTACTTCTTCCAAGACAGATTTATTTGTTCTTCTGGCAGTCCATGGTATATTCAATATTCTTTGTAAACACTGTAATTCCACATTCCCTATTCATTGTTCAGCCCTCACATGCATATGGGGCGAATAAAAATACAATGGTTTGCGTCAGGCTCACCTTAGTCCTCAAAGTGACATTTTTGCTTTTCAATACTTTAAAGAGGTCTTTTGCAGCAGATTTGCCCAATGTGATAAGTCGCTTGACTGCTCCTTCTGTGGGCATTGGTTATGGATGCAAATAAAACGAGATCCTTGACAACTTTAATATTTTTCTCCCTTTATCATGATGTTGGGGCCCTGGTGGCACATTGGTTAAGAGCTTTGTCATGCTACAGCTGGTAACCAAAAGATCAGAAGTTCGAATCCACCAGCTGCTACTTGGAAACCCTATGGAGCAGCTCTGCTCTGTCTTGTAGGGTTGCTGTGAGTTGGAATCACATTGACGGGTTATCATGATGTTGGTTATCAGTCCAGTTGTGAAGATTTTTGTTTTCTTTATGTTGAGCTGTAATTCATACTGAATGCTGTAGTCTTTGATCTTTATCTGTAAATTCTTCAAGTCCTCTTCATTTTCAGCAAGCAAGGTTGTGTCATTTGCATATTGCACACTGTTAATGAGTCTTCCTCCAGTCCCAATGCTGGATTCTTCTTCAGATAGTCCAGCTTCTTGGATTATTTGCTAAGCATACAGATTGAGTAAGTATGGTGAAAGGATGCAACCCTGACACACATCTTTCCTGATTTTAAACCACGCAGTATCCCCTTGTTCGGTTTGAATGACTGCCTCTTGGCCTATGTACAGGTTCCACATTAGCACAACTAAGTGCTCTAGAATCCCCATTCTTCGCAATGTTACCCATAACTTGTTGTGATCCACGCAGTCGAACGCCTTTGCATAGTCAATAAAACGCAGGTAAATATCTCTCTGGTATTCTTTGCTTTCAGCCAAGATCCAATATCAGCAATGATATCCCTCCTCTGAATCTGGCTTGAATTTCATGTCCTCCTCTGAATCTGGCTTGAATTTCTGGTAGTTCTCTGTTGATGTACTGCTGCAGCTATTTTTGAATTATCTTCAGCAAAATTTTACTTGGGTGTGGTATTAACAATATTGTTTGATAATTTACACATTCTGTTGGATTGCCTTTCTTTGGAGTGGGCACAAATATGGATCTCTTTCAGAGGGTTGGCCAGGTAGCTGTCTTACAAATTTCTTGGCATAGACAAGTGAGTACCTCCAGCACTGCATCTGTTTGTTGAAGCATCTCACCTGGTATTCCATCAATTCTTGGAGACTTGTTTTTCGCCAGTGCCTTCAATGGAGCTTGAACTTCTTCCTTCGCTGCTTAGTCATCTAGTGCTGCTATAACAGAAATGCCACAAGCGGATGGCTTTAACAAAGAGAAATTTATTCTCTCACAGTCTAGTAGGTTACAAGTCCAAATTCAGGGTGTCAGCTCCAAGGAATGGCTTCCTCTCTCTGTTGGCTCTGGAGGAAGATTCTTTGTCATCAATCTTCCCCTGGTCAAGGAACTTCTTGGGTGCAGGGACTCCAGGTACAAAGGATGCACTCTGTTCCCAGTGCTTCTTCCTTGGTGGTATAAGGTCCCCATGTCTCTTTGCTCGCTTCTCTCTTTTATATCTCAGAAGAGATTGGCTTAAGACACTACCTAATCTTGTAGACCTCATCAATATAATTGCTGCTTTTTTTTTAATCCATCTTATTACATCATAGTGATAGGATTTACAACATATAGGAAAATCACATCAGAAGGTAAAATGATAGACAATTGTACAAGGGAATCATGACCTAGCCAAGTTGACAGATATTTTGGGGGGACACAATTCAATCCATGACAGCTACCATTGGTTCTTCATCATATGCCATCTCCTGAAATGGTTAAACATTAACCAATTCTTTTTGGTACAGTGACCCTGTGTATTCCTTCCAGCTTCTTTTGATGCTTCCGGTGTTGTTCAGTATTTTGCCTGTGGAATCCTTCAACATTGCAGCTCCAGGCTGGAATTGTTTTTTCAGTTCTTTCAGCTTGAGAAATGCCAAGCATGTTCTTCCCTTTTGATTTTCTAAATTCCAGTCTTTGCACATTTCATTATAATACTTTTTATTCTCGAGCTGTCCTTTGAAATCTTCTGTTCAGCTCTTTTATGTGATAATTTCTTCTGTTAGCTTTAGCAGCTCCACATTTACGAGTGAGTTTCAGAGTCTCTTCTGACATCTGTTTTGGTCTTTTCTTCTTCCTGTCTTTTTAATGATCTCTTGCTTTCTTCATGTATGATGTCCTTGATGTATCCCACAATTCATCCGGTCTTTGGTCTTTAGTGTTCAATGTGTCAAATCTATTCCTGAGATGGCCTGTAAAGTCAGGTGGGATATACTCAAGGTTGTAGTTTGACTCTTATGGAAGAATAGAGAAGGAAGAAATAATTTCTGGTAAAAGCTTCAAGGAAAGGTGACATTTGCATTGTAAATAATGTGGTAAGAAAAAAAATTCTTAACTTGGGAGTTAACAGCCATTCTCCCATAATTTAGAGCCCAATCTCTCTCTCTTTCTTTTTTTAGTAATATTTATTTATAATATCTTTCTGTGTTTTTGTGAAAGGTTACATAGCAAATTGGTTCCCTTTTAACAATTTCTATACGTATTGTTCAGTGACATTGGTTATGTTTTTCACAAGTGTCAACATTCTCATTGTTTCTGTTCTAGTTGTTGTGTTACCATTAATTTAGTTCCCTGCCCCCCCGCCCCAACATTCTTATTTTTACTTTAGGGTAAATGTTGACTGTTTTGTCTAATGTAGCCCAATTTTTAAAGAAGCACAGTACGCATAGGTGATAATGTTTATTTTATGAGCCAATCTGTTATTTAACTGAAGGGTATCTTCTGGGAGTGGTTGCAGCACAAAGTTTAAAGGTTATCTCAGGGTGATAGTCTCTACCATTCCAGTAAGTCTTGCCTTTTTTAAGAATTTGAGTTTTGCTCTACATTTTTGTTCCATTTTATTTGGGGCCATCTATTGTGTCCCTGGTCGTGGTAATTGTGTACCATCTAGTTCTTCTGGTCTCAGGATAGATGAGGGTATGGTTTTTGTAGGCTATTAGTTCTGTAGACTAGTTTCTTCTTTCTTTTTTGCTCCAAATGAATAGAGACCAATAGTTGTACCTTAGATGGCCACTTACAAGCTTTTAAGACCCCAGATACTACTCAACAAACTAAGATGTAGAACATAAGGTTTCTGAACCATGCTGTGCCAATCAATTGAGTTGTCCCATGAGACGATGGTCCTAAGCCTTCAAACCCAGTAAGCCAATCCCAGAAGGTGTTTGGTTATGTCTAGGAAGTATCCATAACTGTGGCCCTTAAGTGCTTGATTATATATATGAATATATGCAGCACACACATACATGTGTATACATATGCCTACAGATACACCTATATGTGCACATGTGTATACACACATATACCTTCCTATATACATACATGCATACATATCTGCCTGTGTAACCACACTCATATTTTATCTCACTTTAAAAAAAAACTCATCTTTTCTCCAGTCCCTAGCCCTAGGACACATACTCTATTTTACTTAAAAGAGGCTATTGTGATTAAGGAAAGATGAGATGGCAAAGAAGTAGGTGAAAACGGTAGAGAAGACAGGATATTGGGAAAAGGTAGAAAGAGATGCTCTAGAGTAGCTGTGGGCTCTAAAGTAAACGGAATTTTTATAAGCATTGCTGTGGTATTGGAATTTTTAAGAAGCTCCAAGAGGATGTTTTAAGTACTTTTGATTGTTGGACTGTTTTTCTTTGTTAAGAATGAACCTCGTGTATACCAGTTTTATAAATATTATAATAATAATTCTGATACTGATAATAAAAGCCAATAAATGGGTTGGGTTTTTTTTTTTTTTTCTTTTACTTCTCATTGAAAGGACAGAAATCCTACAGGTACAGCCAAGGAGCTTTCACCAACAGAACACATCCCAAAAGCGCTTACAGATCGTATTTCAGTATTTCTAAATCATTGATGGTGAGCACATACATTTAAAACACTCTGAATTCCTTTCCTACGGTTCTAAGAAGCTGCAGTCTGTTTTGGGGGTAGATTCACTGTCCATTTTCGGAAGGACCATGTTGAAGAGTGCTGAGTTATGTATCCACTCATTTTTATTGGGAGAAATGCTGATTCTTAGGGAAAAAGGAAATGGATAGACAATACCAAAATGGTAGCAGACCAGGAACTAAGGAAGAAAATGGTCTAAAAAGGGCCCATGTGAAGGGGCATATCTAATAGATAACAAGAGCAAATTAAATTTAATAGTAATTTCTTTTTATTACTGTATCAGGGTCCCTTTATCTTATTCACAAGCCTAAATAAAGGTGGCCTTTACTTTTTTACTTAGGTAGTATTTCGAATGTGGATATTAAAGAAACTTATGTCAATTATTTATGGGCAAAGTGTATTTTTGACAGCTTAAATAACACAGAAATATACTTACAAGATTATTGTAAGTGCTGTCAATAAGTTGTACACCTGTAAAAAGTTGAATTGGCAAAAGTTGTCTGATAGATATTTTGACTGCAATGACCAAAAAAAAAAAAAAAAAGCTGCTGAGGCTGCTTATGTATAGCCAAACACCTCATGGGATTTGGTTCCTTGGTTTGGAGGTTTAGTGTCATGCTTTCGTGAGACATCCCAGTTAATTGGCATAATGATGTGTTTAATGCTTCTGTTCTGCCTCCTAGTTTGTTAAGTAGTGCCTGGGCTCTTAAAGGCTTTTGAGTGACCATCCAAGAGACACAACAATTGGTCTCTATTTACCTGGAGTAACAGAGAAAAGAGAGTCAGGAATAGGAGGAAGAAATGGAATGTGTGGCTGGTTACCTTCATCATCAACTGCCTCCTTTGCCATGAGCCCAGAACTGGTTGGTGCCCAGCTACCATTACTGAACATTTCGATCAAGGATTCTGTAGAGGAATCCTGATCAAAACGGGGAAAATTTGGAACAGAATTACAAATTCTCATAGAATACAGACATTTTGGAGCCATGGAGGCTGAACTGACCTCTGAAACTACTGCCCTGAGATAATCTTTAAACCTTAAACCAAAAATATCTCCTGAAGTCTTCTTAGAACCAAAGAATTTACTTAACCAGTAAAAAATGTCTGCCTTGAGCATTATGCTCTTATAAGAACTGTCTATATGGGATCAGATTGACAACAGCAACTCAAAACATTAGATAGGGGCCTGAGGGGGCAGTGAGTTTATGTTAATAAATGAGGAATAACTCAGAAAAGGAGGGTAAGAATGGTGGCATAACTCAAAGAATGTAATCAGTGTCACTGAATTGTACATGTAGAAACTGTTGAATTGGTTTATGTTTTGCTGTGTATATTCTCAACAACAACAATAACAAAATAAATTACTTAAAAAAAAAATTACTAGAGCAGAATGGTGAGAAACCCAGAGCAATAGTGTGGAGCAAAAATAAAAACCAGAAAGTACAGTTATGTAAACATTCATCAGAAGTAATTGAGGAGCTGACTGGAGTTCCTGCAGGCATTCAGAATAGCAGTTCAATTATTATAATTTAATTAATAAACATAAGGAGAACACCTGAAGGCTGGAGAACATGGTGCCAATCAGACACATATCCTCATAATTTTTTGCTTCAAAAATATGAGTGGAGAGAGGGGAGGAAAGGAATGTACAAGTTGGGACCATATAGTTGTAAGTGATAAAAGTCCAACTCAAATTAGTTTTTTATAAAAAACGTAATTTATTGACATGTATAACTAAAAAGAATAATGGTGAATCTGACTTCAGGTACATTTGGGTCTAAGAATTAAAACAACAGCATCAGGCATACCCTCCTTCCCCTCAGCTCTGATTTACCTCTTAGTTAGGCTTTCCCCATATTTTGGCAAAGATTGACTCCAGGTACACTTCTACCAGTTATAGCAACACAAGCAGAAAGAATGCCTCTTTTCTGATATTGAAGCAACACTCTTGGTACTGAGTTTGATTAGCCTGGCTTGGTTTAAATGCTACCCTGAATGAATCACTATGGCTAGATGGATTTCCTTCTTGAATTGACTAGAACTTTGTTTCATGATTACTCCTATTTCCAGAGGGTTTGGTCAGCCTACCCAGCACAACATGGACTGTGAATAAAGGAATGTTGGATCCTTAAGAGAAAAATACGTATTCTTTTACCAGAAGAGGAGATGTTAGGATGACAAAAATAATAGATGTTCAGTTCAAAGAATCTGAGAAAGGAGAACGAGGAGAAGGAGGGAGGAAAAAAGAAGTAGACAGAGGAGAGAGGACAGGATTGGAGAAGGAAGAGGAGGAAATAGAGGAGACAAAAGGGAGAAAAAAATGAGAGAGAGAGAGAAAGCAAGTGAATATAGAGAGGAGAGGGGAGAGAGAGTCACTCTGAAGAAAAGCCAAATGCCTTTTATATGGCCAATTGACAGAGCTGCATACAGCTACTCTGCAGGCCAGACACTATTCAGAGAGACTTATGTGGGCATTCTATGTTGAAAAGCATGGGAGTTCCATAATTGGCTTTGCAAGCACAAAAGCTCCCTTGACTCTGGGTTCTCTGACTTCATTTGTGAATGCAAAAGACCTGATCTTGTTCCTCATTAAGGATGTCACATGCCTCAAGGCCTTACATATTTTCCATCGATGTAGGTGTCTATTCAGGACTTTCATCACAGCCTATTTTACCTCCTTGTTCCTCAGGCTATAGATGATTGGGTTCAACATTGGGGTCACCACACCATAAGACAGTCCAATGATCTCATCAGATGTCTTTGTGTCTTTTGACTTGGGCTTCATGTACATAAAAAGGGCTGAACCATAGAATAAGATGACAACAGTCAGGTGAGCTGAACAGGTAGAAAAGGCTTTCTTTCTTCCCTCAGCAGAATTAATTCTCAGTATGGAAGAGAGAATAAAAACATATGAGATAAAAATTAACGTCAGAGGAATCATCAGTAAAACAATACTTCCCACTGTCATGATAAGTATATTGATGGTGATATCTGAGCAGACAAGTTTAAGTAGAGCTACGATCTCACAAGTAATATGATCAATGATATTATTCCCACAGAAAGGCAACACCATTGTAAAGCTTGTTTGTACTAGGGAGTTCAGATAGCCTGTGATCCAGGACCATGTGGCCATGTGCATACATAGTACCCTGTTCATGATGATGGGGTACCTCAGTGGGTTGCAGATGGCCACGTACCTGTCATAGGCCATCATAGCAAGGAGGACACATTCAGTGGAGCCCAAACCAAGTGACACAACCATCTGCAGTACACAGCCAATGAAAGAGATGGATTTTCTCTCAGATCCAAATGTGATGAGCATTTGAGGAATGGTTGATGTTGTATAACAGATATCCAAGAATGAGAGGTTCCCAAGGAAGAAATACATAGGGGTGTGGAGGCGGGAATCTAGGATGCTGATGGTAATGAGGAGGCTGTTTCCCAGGAGGATTATCAGGTACATGATGAGGCAGAGCACAAACAGAGAAAGCTGGAGCTCCGGGTATTGGGAAAGCCCCACCAGGAAGAATTCAGTCACGGAAGAGTGATTCCCTATCGCCATGTGATGAAGTCACCTGCAGGGTTTAGAAAAGGACATGACTCAGGAAAATTTGAAGTTTTATTGTAGATTTTCAAAAAATCCAATAATTAATTTTATTATTTTGTTTGATTCTTAGAACAGCTCCAGGAATCAGGAAGTGCAGGGATATTATATTAATTTTATTAGCAGTGAATCAGAGGCAATAAGGCATCAGTACTACTTAGGTTCACATAGCAGCAGAGGCTGGGAACTGCCAGGTCTCTAATTAAATGTAATTTAGGGACAAACTACTTTCAAATATGTTTACATAAAAATCTCTTTATTATTAAATATGTTGAAATTAAAACTACATTTTAATAAAGCTGGCTGTAATTTAAAATATGTAGGTTCAGTACCACGCCGTTTATCCTGTGCATGAATTTGTTAAGTTACTTACCTTTTCTAAGTCTCAGCTAGCTCACTGAAAAATGGTAGGAAAACAATAACTCTTTGGCAGTTTGTTGTGAGAATTAAATTAGATAAACTCTGTTAGGTGCCTGGTATACTAGGTGATTACAACATGGCATCTAAAATTATAGTATATATGATATAATGCAATATAATATAATAAAATATATAATATAATCATATTAAGTATATATTTTTATAATAATATTAAGTATATATATTTTTTGTTTACCTAACTGGCTCAGAAAGAAAAAAAAATTCAGATTTTTTTTTTAGTGAAAGAGTATTGAATTTGGGACCATAATAGTCAGTGAGCACTTTCTGTTCCCAGTGGGACATCTAACCAACTAAGTGTCTGAGAGTCATTGTAGTCTAGATCCCACCCAGGTCCTTCCAGGCACTGAGGATCCTTGGTTGCCATTACGTACAGTTTTCCTCAGGACCTGGGATCCCCATCTTTAATGTAAGTCACCTAGAACTGTCTTTCTTCGTAACTTTGTATTTTTCTAATCATTCTAAGTTCTCTAGTTTTCTTTCTCTACCGCCTACCTCTTAGGTGCATATTTTAGGCGTTTTCAGGCAAGTTCATATCATTTTATAAGTACTTATTGATGTACACTTTTTTCTCAACTTTTGCATTTGTTGCTTTGGAATGCATTCCTAGATCTTCTGTATTATTTTTATTTCTGGCCATGAAGCTTCAGTATGTGGCTGAATAGATAACAGCTAATTATTCCCCCCTTGAGCACTTACTTTTGTTGTAAGCACACTGCACTGTTGTAAGCACATAACATGTTAAGTCATTTAATTTTCAAGTCAACTCTGTGAAACAATACCATTTTACTCCCATTTTATAGAGGATAAAACAGAGACAGAAAAATAAATGTACGTTACCCAAGGTCACACAGATTATAAATGCTTAAGCTAGAATTCAGTATCCAGTTGTCTGGCTCCAGAGTCAGATAGCTAATTCTATTTCAGCCCTCTTAACCACTGCACCATTCTACTTATCACAGATTTCTACACTTCTTTCTTTCTTCTCCCTTACAGGAAATTAGGAGGGCTGCCATCTATGACCAGCCAATGAGTGGTGTCTTCAAGCTGTCTTGATACAAAAAGTCCAATGAAAATGAGTGGTTCTGGGATGAGGATAAGATTAGCAAGAAATAATCTCATTCTCTAACCACAGTCCAGTGAATACAAGCAACCACAGTGATAGTACAACAGAGTATAAGACATAGTTCTTTATATAATGAGTCTATAATCATGTTTGGGTGTTTTACAGAGTAAATATGAAACAGTTGGAATACAGTTGCATTTCTGATGATGTAGGGCTAACTTTTAGGTAGGCAGAGTTCAGCAATTGAAAATATGAGAAGGAATGGAAAAGGCGGAAAAAAAGAATTAAGAACGATTACCCCAAATTGCCAAAGACAGAATACTACTGTGGATATCCATCCTATTTATGAATACATATGCAAAGATTGCAAAGAATATCCAAACTATATGTTGAAGTGGTATAACTTATTTCGTGCATACTTGAAATTCTAAATTAATACTTGGAAATCTATCGATATTTAAAACGAATAGGTAACAAAAATAACCTACACTGTCATCTAACTAGATACCAAAAAGCATTTGATAGAATGCAACATTCATTCCTTTTAAAAACTCTTAGTAATCTAGACATAGAGGATACATCAGTAAAATCATAGTTACTCTCTAAAATAATTGGTTGACATAATTCCAAATGGCTAGACTCTAGAGGTCTTTTCCAAAAATTCAAAGCTAGCATTATTACTATTTAACATTTTTCCCCCAAAAATCCAATCATAGAGTAGAATAAGAAAAATTAATGACATTGTGTATACTACCATGTTTCAAGTTCATACTTCAACATTTTCTGTAATTTTTTTCCTCTAGGTTGCTAGAATTCTGGCATATGGTAGGTAGTATGGATTATGAGAGAATGTACCATCACACTGAATATCACCAGTGCAAATTGGAGAAGAGGTAAGTAAGGATAAGAGACAAAAAAGCTCGTGATAAAATATTAAACAAAAAAGGAAGTTTCATAATAATATCAGTGATTATAATTTTGCATATATATGGCTGGAAAGAACTACGCCAAAAATTTCACTATGGTTTTCTATGGAATGTGGGGCTTGGGGCATTAATAATTTTCTTTATCTTCTCCATATTTTCCCAAATTGTTCTTAATTAAAACCTATATACTTTGTGTGGAGGTGCTAGGGGTTTGAACTGCTGACCTTTCAGTTAGCGATCCATCGCTGTAACGATTGCGTACCAGGGCTCCTGTATATATTATGACTATAAAAATCAAATATTCTCAAATTTTCCTTGGAAAGGAATGGTGGCAAGGACTTCTAGAAGTTTGACCCTCAAACCAAAAAAACCAAACTCGCTGCTGTGAAGTCGATTTTGACTCATAGTGACCCTATAGAACAGAGTAGAACTGCCCCATAGGATTTCCAAAGCTGTAATCTTTACAGAAGCAGGCTGCCACATCTATCTCCCGCAGAGCGGCTGGTGGGTTTAGAACCACTGACCTTTTGGTTAGCAGCCAAGTGCTTTAATCACTGCACTACAAGGGCTCCTTGGAAGGGAATGGTGGCAAGGATTTCCAGAAGCTTGACCCTGATTTTCTCTAAAACCTGAGTAGGAAGTAAAACAGTCAATGGACAGGAAATTGGAGAGGAGATTTCTCTTGTTTTATGTTATATAGTCTAATTTAATGCTATTTAGTGCTCTGATTTCAACCAATAAATCTCACACGTACACTCACTATTAAGAAATATAATGACATAGCCTGAATTCTTGCGAAAGGATTCTAGAAACCACCATTTAGAATATGGCCAAGGGTAGCAGCACAGATGGGATGCAAAATAAGGCCTCCAATAGTATCACACAATAAAAAGAAACACAGAGAATATACCTGGGGGGTCAAAGGGACCATGGGGAAACAATAGGGGATTGTTACCTCTGCTTCTTTCTTTCTTTCTGCCTTAAGGAGGTAAAAATTCAGTTTCTTGATTCTCCAGATTTTGTCTGTCTCTCCCCAAAGGCTCTGTCCTTAGGTTGATCCTCACCATTGGACATCACCTACAAAAAGAAAGCACACTCTGCTTGAAAGCTATGATTCGTGAAGCGTTCATCACTCTTCACCCCATGTTTACCAAGAAGAGACAACATTAGTTGTTTGTAAAAAAAATTTACTCACCCAGACTCCCTGATCAAACCCAAAGAATCTCTTGAAACAGGCTATGCCCACTTACCATGGAAGGTTTCCTCATGAGGAAGTTTTAAGCACCAAATATTGCGTCTTACATCCATTGCTTATAAAACACCTGTGTTTGTCACAGTATGAGACATCTCTGGCAGGTGATCACCAATGCTTGTTGAATTAAACGAGCACCTATGAACCCCAAAAGGAGCTGATAATGAGCAATACTAAGCCTGTTAGAATTAAGTCTTTTTTTCCTTTTTTTTTTTACATGGTCTTGAGAATTATCTTTTTTTTTTTTTTTTTTTCCACTAATACTGCTGTGAGGGTACCAAGTTCAGTTCTTTGTTTCTGGGACTACAACTGCATCTTTGAGCTTTTAACTTGTGTTTTTGTTGTCGTTAGATGCTCTGGAGTCAGTTTTGGCTCATAGTGACCCTGTGTACAACAGAACAAAACAATGCCTGGTTCTGCACCATCCTTACAACTGCTGCTATGTTTGAGCCCATTTAACTTGTAGTAGCTTCTATATGAGAAATAGGCTGACTGCTGGTATTGATTCATTCAGCTTCTTACCCTAAATGTTCTAATAATTTCTAGGAACCTCTTACCCATTTCTTCTGAATGCTAGTAAGGTGTCTTTTTGCAGAAGAACTGTATCTTAATGGAAAGAGCAGCTGTCTTGGAGTCAGAAGGCATAGAATTCATTCTTAACTTTGTGGATTATTAATAGGGCAAACCCTGGGCAAAACACTTAACATCTCTGAGCATAATGTGTCCCATATAAGATGGGGTAGCAGTACCTACTTTATGGGGCTGTTGTAAGAATTAACATAACATACCTGAAAGTTTTTGGCACAGAAGGAAGTGTACAATATAGTTTAGTTAGTGTAACCTGAGCTCCTAGGCTTAAGTTCTTTCATTTTCCGTGGTAAGGAGAAACAACTAACTTAAAGTGATGTTTGTAGGCATCCAAGTTATTTCCTTCACCCATTAACCCTATGATTTTTTCCCACTATTTTATCTAAACCTTTCCAGATAAGTTGTTCAGAATTCCTAGTCTCCATATCCACTCTCCTTTCTGAAAATAACTCTTTCCAACTTTGCTCTAGTCTACCTCATTTAAACATCAGTGTATTAGTGTAGGATCCTCAACTTCTTCACTTACGATAGGTAACGTGGTTGATTGGGACTTCAACTTTCAAATCAAGGAAGCCATTTTAGACACAGCATGAATATCTCTGCTCATCATCCCCAGTATTTCACTAACTTCTTTTGCCCACAATACTGAAATTGCTCTAGCTGCTTCTCCTCAAATTAATTGATTTCTTAGCTTTCTTCTCTTTGAGTTATAGCCGTGCTCTAGAACACACAGTCAATATCCCACGATTCCAGATGACTGCTAGTAGTGGTGAGGAAGATGGATGAAAAATAAAGCTTTTACCCCCAATTTCAGTTCATAAATTTGTATCAATAATAAACAATCTGCCATTTAAGTATCCTCTAACCTTTGAGCCTAAACTTTTCCAGAGAACCCGCAGTGGCTCTGGCAGCCAATTTAAATCCTCTTTTGTTTTCTTCTAAGAGACTCTGTAATCCCAGAAGTGATTTAAAGTTGAACCTTAAATCTTGCTGAAGGTAGTAACTTTTAGGTACATTAGGGATAATGTCTCAAAGAGCTAATTGTATATAACTTATAACAGTAATTTTTATTTGAATTAGGTTTTTGTCTGATTATATAAAAAATACATACTCATTATAGAAAATTTGGAAAATTGAGAAGATCCCAAAGGGGGAAATGAATCATCCATAATTTCAGATATAACTACTGATATTTTGATATATTTCTACACATATACTAAAACCAAACAAAAAACAAACCCGTTGCTGTTGAGTCAATTCCAAATCATAGCAGCCCTATAGGACAGAGTAGAGCTGCCCCATGGAATTTCTAAGGAGCACCTAGTGGATTCGAACTGTTGACCTTTTGGTTAGCAGCCATAGCTCTTAGCCACTACGCCACCAAGGTTTGTACTACATATAATAAATGTTTGAAAGCCCAATACTTTTCTTGTTTTATAACCCACTATTTCGAATTAATGGTATATCGTGTATATTTTCACGTGTTAATTTATTGGGCAATTTGATGATGTCACGATATTTTAAAATGGGAAAATAGGAAAAAATAATGCAACAAGTAGAAGTGAAACTGTTTCCTATTGAATTCTTGGCAACTTTCCAATTTTCTTTTTTTTGTTGATTGTACCTTAGATGAAAGTTTCCAGAGAAAATTAATTTCTTATTAAACAATTAATAAACACATTGTTCTGTGACATTGGTTGCTGCCATGGATTGAATTATGTCCCCCTAAAAATGTGTGTATCAACTTGGTTAGCCCATGATTCCCAGTATTCTGTAGTTGTCCTCCACAATTTTATGTTAAGAGGATTAGGGTGGGATTGTAACACCACCACTCAGGTCATCTCCCTGATCCAATGTACAGGCAGTTTCCCTGGCCTGCACCACCTTTTATCTCTCAAGAGATAAAAGGAAAGGGAAGCAGGCAGAGAGTTGGGAACCTTCTACCACCAAGCAAGCAGAGCCCAGATGAGAGCGAGTCCTTTGGACCTGAGGTTCCTATGCTGAGATGCTCCCAGACCAAGGGAAGACTAATGACAAGAACATTCCTCCAGAGCCGACAGAGAGAGAAAGCCTTGCCCCGGAGCTGATGCCTGGAATTTGGACTTGTAGCCTACTAAACAGTGAGAGAATAAATTTCTCTTTGTTAAAGCCATCTACTTGTGATATTTCTGTTATAGCAGCACTAGAGGCCCAAGACAGTTGCCAACCCCAAGACATATCAACACTCTCTCCTTCTCAACCTTGGGTTCCCCATTACCAGCTTTCCTGTTCCCTCCTGCCTTATTGTCCTTGCCCCTAGGCTGGTGTGCCCATTTATTCTCATTTTGTTTTATGGGCCTGTCTAATCTTTGACTAAAGGTGAACATCAGGAGTGACTTCAGTGCTGAGTTAAAAAGGTGTCAGGGGACCACACTCTCGGGGTTTCTCCAGTCTCTGTCAGACTAGTAAGTCTGGTCTTTTTTTGTGATTCTGTTCTACATTTTTCTCCAGGTCTGTCCGGGACCCTCGATTGTAATCCCTGTCAGAGCAGTTGGTGGTGGTAGCTGGGCACCATCTAGTTGTGCTGAACTCAGTCTGGTAGAGGCTGTGGTAGTTGTGATCCATTAATTCTTTGGACTAATCTTTCCCTTGTGTCTTTGGTTTTCTTCATTCTCCCTTGCTCAAGACATTATGGGACCAGTGGAGTATCTTAGATGGCTACTCACAAGCTTTTAAGACCCTAGACGCTACTCACCAAAGTAGGATGTAGAACATTTTCTTTGTAAACTATGTTACGCCAATTGAGCTAGATACCCCTGAGACGATGGTCTCCAGCCCTCAGCCCAGCAATTCAGTCCCTCAGGGAGTTTGGATATGTATATGAATCTTCTATGGCCTTGCCTTTGTCAAGCTGTGCTGACTTTCCCACTGTTGTGCACTGTCTTACCATTCACCAAAGTTACCACTTATCTATTGTCTAGTTAGTGTTTTTCCCTCCTCACTCCCCTTCCCTAGTAACCGTTAAAGATTGTTTCTTTCTATGTGTAAACCTTTTCATGAGTTTTTATAATAGTTGTCTCATACACTATTTGTCCTTTTGTGATTGACTTATTTAACTCAGCATAATGTCCTCCAGATTCATTCGTGTTGTGAGATGTTTTGTAGATTTATCATTGTTCTTTATTGTTGCATAGTATTCCATTGTGTTTGTGTATCATAGTTTGTTTATCCATTCATCTGTTGATGGCCACTTAGGTTGTTTCCATCTTTTTGCTATCGTGAATAATGTTGCAGTGAACGTGGGTGTGCATATGTCTACTCCTGTGACAGCTCTTATTTCTCTAGGATATATTCCTAGGAGTGGGACTACTGGGTCATATGGTATTTCTATTTCTAGCTTTTTAAGGAAGTGGCATATCATTTTCCAAAACAGTTATAACATTTTACATTCCCACCAACAGTACATAGGAGTTCCAGTTTCCCTGCAGTCTTGCCAACATTTGTTATTTTCTGCTTTTTTGATTCATGGCAGTAATGTTGGGGTGAGATGGTATCTCATAGTTTCAATTTGCATTTCTCTAATGGCTAGTGATAGCGACTGTTAGCTGCCTGAATGTCTTTTTTGGTGAAGTGTCTGTTCATATCCTTTGCCCATTTTTTAATTGGATTGTTGGTCTTTTTGTTGTAGAGGTATTGGATTTTCCTACAGATTTTGACATTAGACCTTTGTCAGATTTCTCATAGCAAAATTTTTTTTTTCCCAGTCTTTATGTTCTCTTTTTACTCCTTTGGTGAAGTCTTTTGATGAACATAAGTGTTTAATTTTTAGACTATCTCAGTTATCTAGCTTATCTTCTGGTCTTTTTTTTTTTCTTTCAGGTTAATGACAATGTTGGAGGATGTAGATCAGAGATTCACTTTACTCTGTATTTCCTATGAGTAAGAGCCAATTCCCATTGTCAGAGGTTTTCATAATGACCTTTATAGACCTGTTGCCATCAAGTCAATTCTGACTTATAGTGACCTTTTATATACAATGGCAAATGAGTGCAAGGTACATTGTTTCTTCGTGGGGTGAAGTAACATAAAGGTGCAATAACCAAAGTTGTGTGTGTGAAACTTATGGAATTCTCAACTTCCCAACTTCCTCCCCTCTCAGTCACCTTTCTGTCTCCTTGACTCTGCTGTGCCACCTCCAGGTCTTAATATTTTAACTATCTCCACATTTATATTATCCCAACACCTCCAGAATTGTGTAGGCCTTAGTTAGGAGAACGTTCACTTTAATGAGGACACTTTAAGTCACTTGTATTAAACACAGTATGAAACAAAGGGATGGGACACTTAATTTGCAAAGAGGAACAATGAATTGCACTTCAGTTATATAGCATGTATAATCATTTAATTATTTCCATTTTTTCAGTTCTCTTTATTTTTTTGCAAGACCAATGACTTTTTCATTGTGAATACCTTTTTTCACCAACATAAATAGTGACTATACATGGGGATCTCACCAGATGGAATACACAGGAATCAAATTGACTACATCTGTGGGAAGAGATGATGGAAAAGCTCAATGTCCTCAGTCAGAACAAGGCCAGGGGCCTACTGTGGAAAAGGCCATCAATTGCTCATATGCAAGTTCAAGGTGAAACTAAAGAAAATCAAAACAAGTTGACAAGAGGCAAAGTATGACCTTGAGTATATCCCACCTGAATTTAGAGACCATCTCAAGAACGGATTTGATGTGTTGAACACTAATGACTGAAAACCAGACAATTGTGGAATGACATCAAGGACATCATACATGAAGAACGCAAAAAGAGGTCATTAAAAAGACAGGAAAGAAAGAAAAGACCAAAATGGATGTCAGAAGAGACTCTAGATCTTGCTCTTGAATGCCAAGTAGCTAAAGTGAAAGAAGAAATGATGAAGTAAAAGAGCTGAACAGAAGAATTCCAAGGGCAGCTTGAGAAGACAAAGTGAAGATTATAATGACATGTGCAAAGACCTGGAGATAGAAAACCAAAGGGAAGAGCACTCTGGGCATTTCTCAAGCTGAAAGGACTGAAGAAAAAATTCAAGCCTTGAGTTGCATTCTATGAGGAAAATATTAAACGACTCAGGAAGCATCAAAAGAAGATGGAAGGAATACACAGTCACTATACTAAAAAGAAAAAAAATTTCTTTTTTTTTTATACTAAAAAGAATTGGTTGATGTTTAGCCATTTTAGGAGGTAGCATATGATCAGGAACCAATGGTACTGAAAGAAGTCCAAGCTGCATTGAAGGCATTGTTGAAAAACAAGGCTCCAGAAATTGACAGAATAACAACTGAGATGTTTCAACAAACAGATGCAGCGCTGGAAGTACTCATCTATGCCAAGAAATTTAGAAGGCAGCTACCTTGCCAACTGACTGGAAGAGATCTATATTTATGCCTATTCCCAAGAAAGGTGATTCCACCGAATGTGGAAATTATTGAACAATATCAATATCACATGCAAGTAAAATTTTGTTGAAGATCATTCAAAAGTGGCTGCAGCAATATATCAACAGGCAACTGCTAGAACTTTAAGTCAGATTCAGAAGAGGACGTGGAACCAGGGATATCATTGCTGATGTCAGATGATCCTGGGTGAAAAAGAATACCAGAAAGATGCTTTCCTGTGTTTTATTGACTATGTTAAAGTGTTTGACTGCGTGGATCATAACAAATTATGGATAACGTTGTGAAGAATGGGAATTCCAGAACACTTAATCGTGCTCATGAGGAACCTGTACATAGATCAAGAGGCAGTTGTTTGAACAGAACAAGAGTATACTGTGTGGTTTAAAGTCAGGAAAGGTGTGTGTCAAGGTTGTATCCTTTCACCATACCTATTCAGTCTGTATAAAAAAAAAAAATTTTTTTTTTTTTTTATACTGAGCAAATAATCTGAGAAGCTGGACTGTATGAAGAAGAATGAGGCATCAGGATTGGAGGAAGGCTCATTAACAACCTGTGACATGCAGATGACACAACCTTGCTTGCTGCAAGTGAAGAGGGCTTGAAGCACCTGCTGATGAATAACAAAGACCACAGCCTTCAGTATGGATTACATCTTAACATAAAGAAAACAAAAATTCTCATGAGTGGACCAATAAGCCACATCATGATAAAGGGGGAAAAGACTGAAGTTGTCAAGGATTTCATTTTACTTGGATCCACAATCAACACCCATGGAAGCAGCAGTCAAGAAATGAAAAGATATATTGCATTGGGCAAATCTGCTACAAAGATCTCTTTAAAGTGTTATAAAGCAAAGATGTCACCTTGAAGACTAAGGTGCACCTGGCCCAAGCTTCAATCTCCTTCTATGCATGTGAAAGCTGGACAGTGAATAAAAAAGACAAGAAAAATTGAAGCCTTTGAATTGTGGTGTTGGTGAAGAATATTGAATGTACCATGGACTGCCAAAAGAACAAACAAATCTGTCTTGGAAGAAGTACAAGCCAAAATGATCCTTATAAGCAAGGATGTTGAGACTACGTCTCATATTCTTTGGACATGTTATCAGGAGGGATGAGTCCCTGGAGAAGGACACCATGTTTGGTAAAGTAGAGGGTCGGTGAAAAGAGGAAGATCCTTAATGAGATGGATTGACACAGTGGTTGCAACAATGGGCTGAAGCATAACAATGATTGTAAAGATGGAGCAGGACCAGGTAGTGTTTTGTTCTGTTGTACATAGTGTTGGTATGAGTCGGAACCAATGGCACCTAACAACAACAACATGTGCCAGGCCCTTTGCTAAATTTTGATGCCATATAAGTTCACTCAGTGTTGTGGGTATATACAAAGATGAAAAAGGCAAAGTCCTTGCCCTGTAGAAGTTTACAATTTAGTAGGGAATACATATATTTATTATATAAGCAGAAGACAATATAAAATAAAACTATCAGAAGGGTTAAAGTGAAATAGACATCGGGATACAAAATTTTTCTTCCAAACTTAGGCACGTTTGAGAATAAAAGAGGGTGCTATTGACAATTATGCTTGGAAACACCCCACTAGGAGTATTCAAGACAAAACAGGGCATATGTTTCCTGTAACTCAGTGGAAGTTTTTACCTTATCTCCTTGAATCGGGAATTTCTGGTAAGAAGGAGACCCTTGTGATAGGCTTTGGTATCAGTCTGGATTCCTTTGGATGCAGCTTACAGAAATCACAAGTTAAGTGTTTTATACAGTAAAGTATTTATTACGTCACATAACAAGAAATCTATAGGTTAGGCATCTCGAGGTTATAAAAGTCATTGAGTACACCAGGTTTTTCTTGTCCCCCACCCCCCTTTTTCTCAGCTATTGTCAGTGTGCTGGGAACTCCAAATTCATTCAATTCACACTGAAAATTCAGTTTTCAAGAAGCAGGGAAATAGGTCATGTCCCTGTTTAATTCCCTTCTTAAGGGTGAGGAACTTTCTTAGAAGCCCCATTTTAGATTCATTTTCATTTTCCAGAACTAGGTCATATGCCTAGCTCTGTATCATCAGTGGCAAAAGGAAATGAGATTACCATATTAATCTGAAATAATCAAGCTTCCTCTGGTCCTAACATTCCTGAGCATCTTGCTGCCTGACTGTTAAATATAAAATACAGGTTTTTTTTTTATCAAGAAAGAAAGTGTGTGTGTGTGGGGGGGGGGGGGGAGTTGTTGTATGAGCAATTCTATCACTCTGCATTCTGACAGTAAACAGATTGTGAATTCTTTTATTCCTCTCTTTTTTAGATTGGTTAATTTATACTGATCTATTTTCAGTTCACTGATTCTTATGCCATCTTCAGTCTGTTGTTAAGCACTTCAGTAATTTTTAAAAATTAAATATTATATTTTTCAGTTCTATAATTTTTTTTATACTTTTCAGTTGAGTCTTTTTAATAGTTTACCTTTCTCCGTTGAGATTTTCTATTTGTTTATTATGATTACTTTTATTTATTTATTTATTTTATTAACTTTTATTGAGCTTCAAGTGAACGTTTACAAATCAAGTCAGACTGTCACATATAAATTTATATACACCTTACTCTGTACTCCCACTTGCTCTCCCTCTAATGAGTCAGCCCTTCCAGTCTTTCCTTTCGTGACAATTTTGCCACCTTCCAACTCTCTCTATCCTCCCATCCCCCCTCCAGACAGGAGATGCCAACACACTCTCAAGTGTCCACCTGCTATAATTAGCTCACTCTTCATCAGCATCTCTCTCCTACCCACTGTCCAGTCCCTTTCATGTTATTATGATTATCTTTTTTTAAAAAAAAGCCTTCATGAGCATAGTTATATCTACTGGAAAATTCTTGTCTGCTAATTCTATTTTGGTTATCTCTGAGTCCGTCTTCATTGATCACCTTTTTGCTTGAGTGGGGCTAATAATTTTGTATTATATTTTGAACATTGTGAATGTTACATTGTAGAAACTCTGGATTTTGTTATTTTTCTCTGAAGAGTGTTGTTCTGGTTGTATATTTCTATGTAAGAAAGTGTCTAAAAACTTAGTCACTTAAAACAATTAAAACATTATATTTTGTATTAACCTTGCATTTTCTGCTGGGCTTGGTGGAGACAGTTTGTTTTCTCTGTACTTGGTGTCAGCTGGTGCAGCTTGAAGTTTGGAAGTTGGAATCATCTGGGTGCTGATTCACTTATATGTCTGACGGTGGAATGCTTGCTGTTAGCTGGGACCTTAGCTACGGATATGACTGGAACTTCTATACACAGTTTCCTCACAATGTGATGGCTAAGTTTCAAAGGTGAGGAAGGAAATAGAAAGAGAGAGAGCAAGAGGGAGAGAGCAAGCTCTCCAGATGGAAGCCATCCCAACTGATCTTTCAAACTGAGAAGCTCCTCCTACTTATAACATTAGTACTACATCATTAAAAACACAGTTGTGTTCCAGTTGTTTCATGTTTATTTTCTTAAGATGCCCAAGCAAGATTGTAGGACCATTATATAAAGGACTGGATCTTATACTTTGTTAGGCTGTTGCTGTGGTAACTTGTATTTACTGGGCTCTGGCTGAAGAATGAGAATATTTCTTGATGATCTTATCCTCACCCCAAAACCACACATTTTCTTTGGCCTTTTTGTATCCAAGGAGCTTGAAGACAGGATGTGGAAGGTACTTTTTGCCTGGTCATAGAAGCAGCCCTCTTAGCTCCCTATAAGGGAAAGGACAAGATTCTTTTCCCCTCCATTCCCTTTCTTAGCCTTTCACTTCTTAGGGGGTATCACCTAGACAGTGATTTGGGGGGAGCTTTAAAAATAGATAATGGTTCCAATAGCTTAGTATATTGGAAAATACTTTTTTCCTTCTGCATCTCCTTTCCTGTCTGTATTCACACTGGCATGTAATGGACATGTTTCCAGAAAGGAATGAGTTAAGGCAGTATTTTCAATTAGTTTGAATAATTTCAATTAATTTGAGTAATTCAGCTGTTCTGAAGTAAAAGAAAGAGGAGGAAAAGGATAGGAAAAGGAGCCAATTTTTATAATTACAGAAAGAACACTAAACTTAGCACTTAGCATTCTTGGGGGCTGTGATACAGATGAGAAAAAGATGAAGGAGGAATGGTTCATTCTCTATGCTCAGAAAAAGTCTCAGATGAGGGAGGACATTCCTGCAGATTTTAGAGCAAGTTGGGAGAGCGTGATCAATAACTTCACTAAAAACACCGCGTCAACGTGTCACGAAAGCCTATCTTAACCTCTTCAGTTTACTTTCCTGATGGTGTCAAGTGAGAAGTTATAGGACAGATGATATGCTTGCTGTGCCACATAGCATCAAGAAAAGCCCGCAGCCCCCTCTCTAATCACACTGGCTTCACTAGATCCCACTATTATTGACACCCCCTGTGCTCTGCAATGGCTATGCTGTATTCTCTCTAGTCTCCCCGTAACACTATGATTTTTTATTATCCATTTATTCTTGCTGTTTTCTTAAGCTGGAAGGGCCCCTCCCAATTTAGATACTACCTTTTCTAAGATTACTTTCTCGCCTCCTGGTCTGAGTAGGATGCCTCTCCTATGCATTGTCACAGAATCCTGTGCTTACTTCTCTCGTAACATCCTTCATTTATTCAATGTGTAATATGGCATATGATGTAGTAGGTGATAGGTATCCCACTGTGAGGACTCAACTCTCAAAATGGATGCTGGATGCAGAATACTTATAGTAGTTACTTTATACTTTCAAAAAACAAATAGCTTCTGTGCTTTCAAGAAACAAATAATGAGAATCTTATGGGAAACTTTGCAAACCATCTTAACAAGCTAAAACAACCTTGTTATCCCAAACTGTGAAAGATAGACTAAAACAATGGATCAATCTCATTTATGAATATATACATAAATATCACATATAAAATATATCCAAACTGAATATTAAAGTGATCTACTTTATTGAAATTTTAAATTAATATTTGAAAATCTATCAATATAATATACTAAACAAATAGGCAAACAAGATAAAACACATGGCCATCTAATAAGACACCTAAAAGTATTTGATAGGATACAATATTCATTCTTGGTAAAACTTCTTAGTAATCCAAGTATGGAAGGATATATCATTATGGTGATAAGGATTATCTCCCTCAAATCACTGGGCAGCATAATTCAAAATGGTGAAGCTCTGGAAGTATTTAGCTAAAAGTCAGTCAAAGGTCGCTGTTAGTGTTATTATTTTTATTATTAATATTTTCCTCTGAAAGATCCAATTACTAAATAGGATTACAAAATGGTGTTGCATGTATTATCACGTTTTGAGTTCAGTCATGATTTAAACAGTTGCAACAATTTTTTTCCCTCTAGGATGCTGGAATTCTGATTTGTGATAGTAGGTCATGTTATCCATGTGAGAAGACACATTCTCATATGTTATACAACCAATGAAAATTGTAATCTTGGAGAAGAGTAAAGAACAAAGGAAAATGCTCATGATATTCTTCATTAAAAAAAAGAAGTTTTGTAGCAATATTAATGACCATAATTTTGTATCTCTGTGGCTGAAAAAAGGAGCCCTGGTGGTGCAGTGGTTAAAGCGCTTGGCTGCTAATCAAAAGGTTGGCAATTTGAACCCACCAGCTGCTTGGTGGGAGAAAGAAGTGGCAGTCTGCTTCCATAAAGATTTACAGCTTTGGAAACACTATGGGGGAGTTCTAATCTGTCCATAGGGTCTCTATGAGTCAGAAACGACTCAGCAGGAAGAGAGTTATTTTTTTGTGTAATGCCATTTAATGTTCTTATTTCGAGCAATCAGCCTCACAAATATATCCACCTGGAGCAAACACATTGCGTCTCAATTCTTGCAAAAGGATTATAGAGCTCACCACTTAGATTGTGGCCCAGACTGGCAGTGTACGATTACCCATTGCCATTGAGTTGATTCCAACTCATAGAGACCCTATTGGACAGAGTAGAACTGGCTCATAGGGTTTCCAAGGAGCACCTGGTGGATTCAAACTGTCGACCATTTGGTTAGCAGTCATAGCTCTTAACCACTATGACACCAGGGTTTAGATACCAAAAAACCAAACCCACTGCCTTTGAGTCAATTCTGACTGATAGCGACCCCCTAGGGTTTTCAGGGCTGTAAATTTTTATGGAAGCAGACCGCCACATCTTTCTTCCACGGAGCCGCTGGTGTTTGGCAGTATAGATAGAATGCACTATAAATCATCCAACTGTATCACACTTTAAAAAGAAAGTCAATGGCAATACCCTATGATGAGAGTACGGGTGGGGAAAGAGCAGTGATTATTGTTACCCTGCTCCTTTATGTCTGCCAAAAAAGAAGTGAAGTTTCAGTTTCCTGGCTTTCTGTTTTTTGGTCATCTCTCTCCAAAGAGTTAGTCCTAAGATTGATGCTCTTGACTGGGCATCACCTACAGAAGGAAAACAAACTCTGCCTGAAGTCATTGTACCATGAAACACTCCCTCCTCTTCTCCCCATTTTTACCAACAGGAGAGGGTAGTAGTTTGCAAATCACATGTACTCACCTAGATTCACTGATTTTAACCCAGGGAACATCTTGAAACAGACTATGCTCCACTCACCTCAGAAAGAATTCAACTGCACTAAGCATTACATCTTATCTCCTGCTTCAGCTAGTTGCCCCTAATGTTTATAAAACAACTTTATTCTTCACAATTATCAGTCATCCCTGGTGGAAGATTGATCTCTAGTTCTTGTCTAAATAAATGAGCCCCTGAAAGTCCTAAAGGAGCTAATAATGAGCAGTAGTGCTCAAGTTAGAGCAAAATCTTCTTTTCTTACACGGGTTTGAGAATTATGCTGGATTTTCTCACTCACATTTCTGTGTGGAAACCAAGAATACTTCTCTGTGGCTGGGGGCTTCAACCTGGACAATAGGCTCACTGCTGGGTTTGATTTGCCCAGCACATCTCCTGCATGTTCTATCTCTAGAGTTCAGTAGCTTTGTGTGTGTCTCTGAAAGCCTACTGTGCCCTAGTCCTCTTACTCCTTTGTCCCCTTTGGCTGCTGCTAAAGTTATGAGAAGTGCTATGTCTTAGTGAAGACCACTTAGAGTCATAGGACCTAGAGTTCAGTCTTGGCTGTGTGGCAGATTAGTTGTACAAACCTAGGGCAAGACTTTTAACCTCTCTGAGCATGATGCATCTTATGTAAAATGTAAACCCCTAGGCTGACATTCTTTCACTGTCCATGATAAGAAGAGTAAATTATTTTAAACAATATTCATAAAGATCCAGGACATTTCCTTCACACAGTAATTCCATACTGTCTCACTGTTTTATTCAGACTTTTCAAATAAAATATTCATAATTCCCAGTTCCCATTTACCTTTTCTTTCCTGAGAATTTCTCTTCCCAACTTTGCCCTCATGCTTCCTATTCAGTCATTAGTATAGGATCTTCAGCTTCTCCACTTACAATAGATAACATGGCATACTGGGACATGAGTTTTCAAAACAAGGAAAACATTCTGTGTTCCTTTTCATCAGTGTTTCACTGACTTCTTGAGTCCATATCCTGAAGTTGTTGCAGCTGCTTCTTCTCAACCATTTGAGTTCTTAGTTTTCTTTTCTTTCAGCGATAGCCATACTGTCAACTATCCCACAGTTCCACACTCAAAGTATACCACAATCCCAGATAACTGTTAGTCGTGGTAAGCGGGACAGACCCAAAATAAAGCTTTCAACCCCAATAGACATTCATGTCATAAATTTTTATCAATAGTAAATCAATTTGACAGATAGGTGTACTCTAACCTCTGGGCCCTAAAAATTTCTAGAGGACGTCCCAGTGGCTCTGGCAGCCAATTTAAATCCTCCTTTGTTTTCTTCTAAGAGGCTCTATAATCCCAGAATTAAAGTTGAATTTTTAAATAATGCAGAAGGTAGTAATTTTTGGAAGCTTTAGTGGTAATGTTTCAAATACCTAATTTTATTTGTTAAACAGTATTTTTCCTTTCTTTTTTGAATTATTTTTTCCTTGATTATACAAGTAATTCCTACTCATTATAGAAAATTTCAGAAATTGAGAAAAACTCAAAGGAGGGAATAACTGTCATTCGTAATTGTAGATATAACTATTAATATTTCTCTGAATATACTATATACACCCACTTGAAAGCACACTGCATTTCTTGATTTATTACCTGCTTTTTAAAAATTAACAATATATTGTGTGTAGTTTCTCATGCTATTTTATTAGACAATTCAAGGATGTCACACTATTTAAAAATGGAAAACAGAAAAACAAAACAACCAAACAAAAACAAAAAAAACACATGTAACAAGTGGAAGTGAAACTGTTTCCTGTTGGAAATGTGGGAAGTCAAGGATTAGCGACTCTCTTCACTCTCTATTCCTTGTGAATAAAGACCAATTCCTATTGTCTGGTGTTCTCATATGCCCTTTTTGTAGAATGGAAAATGAGTGTGATGTACATTTTTCCTTGGTGATGAGGCAGGTATAAGCGTGTGATAACCAAAACTGGTTTCCCAGCTTCAAGGTAACACTCGGCACACTCCTGCCGTTGCTTCCCAATTGCCTTCCTTAAGTCTGCTTAGCCTGTGTCAGCTTTCTGATCCCTGACTCTGCTGTTCTACCTCTAGGTCTTGGTATTTTAACTCCCTCCACATTTATATTCTCTTAGCACTGACAGAGTTAAACAGGCCTTAGGAGAACATCCAATGAGGAGACTAGCTCATCTGTAGCAAACAAGGTGATGAGACACAGTTGACAATAAGGAACAATCAATTGCACTTCAATTATATGACACGTGTTCCATTATTTCCATTACTTCAATTCTATTCATATTTTTAGATACAAATATGTGACAGGCCTAATTAGAAAGCCAACAAAAAGGAAGGCGGAGGTGAGACATGGGGAGAGAAAAAGGCTTAACCTTGATTACATTATTCGAACCACTGAATGCAGCCATTCTTTTTTTAATCTTTGAAAGTTTTGGTTACATGAGTCAGTATAGACTGAGTTGTTTGAACTTTTGACTGAAGCATTCTGACTAACACATGGAGAGGGCCCTCAATGGACAAGCTGACCAATTGTGAGACTATTGAAATAGTCCAGGTGAGTGTCAATGAGGTCATAAACTAAACGTGAAGGTGAGGCAATGAGGAAGGGGAGAGGTTACAGATGGCCCCAAGTTTTACTTGTGGAAGGGTAAAGGATATAAATTTAAGTCAGAGAAACCTAAATTTGAATCTTGTTTTTATCACTTAGTAACTTTGCAAATTTGGGAGTGTCATTTTTCATCCCTAAGCTTCAGTTTTGTCTTCTATAAAACTGAGATATTATATCTACCTTCAGTATCTACCATGTGTCTGTCAGTTTGTCATACTGTGGAGGCTTGAGTATTGCTGTAATTCTGGAAGCTATGCCATGAGTATATCAAAAATGAGCGAGGTCACCCATGGTGGACAGGTTTCAGCAGAGCTTCCAGACTAAGACTAGGAAGAAGGATCTGGCAGCCTACTTTCTTTTTTTTTGAAAAAATTGGCCAGCAAAAACCTTATGAAAAGCAGCAGAATACTTTCTGACATAGTGTCAAAAGATGAGCCCCTCAGGTTGGAAGGCACTCAAAATATGACTAGAGAAGAGCTGATTCCTCAAAGGAGAATCGCCCTTAATGACATGGATGGAGTAGAGCTTTCAGGGCTTCATATACTGATGTGGCAAGACTCAAAATGAGAAGAAAGTTGCAAACACACATTAATAATAGGAACATGGAATACAGGAAGTATGAATCTAGGAAAATTGGAAGTCATCAAAAATGAAATGAAATGCATAAGCGTTGATATTCTAGGCATTAATGAGCTGAAATGGACTGGTATTGGCCATTTTGAATTACACAATCATATGGTCTACTATGTCAGGAATGACAAATTGAAGAAGAATGGTATCACATTCATTCTCAAAAAGAACATTTCAACATCTATCCTGAAGTACAGTGCTGTCGGTGATAGGAAAATATCTATAAGCCTACAAGGAAGACTAGTCAATACGATTATTATTCAAATTTACAAACCAACCACTAATGCCAAGGATCAGGAAAATGAAGATTTTTATCAGCTTCTGCAGTCTGACTTTGATCAAACGTGCAATCAAGATGCATTGATAATTATTGGTGATTGGAATGTGTAAGTAGGAAGTCGGAAGAAGGATCAGTAGTTGGAAAATATGTCCTTCATAATAAATATGGCTATGAAGATCATATCATAGAATTTTGCGAGATCAATGACTTCTTCATTGCAAATACATCCCCTTTTCCAACAATATAAAAGTGACTATACATGTGGACCTCACCAGATGGAAAACACAGGAATCAAACCGACTACATTTGTTGAGAAAATGTAGAAGCTCGTTATCATCAGTTGTCACCTACAAGAGGGTCGTTTTGAATGTTGCCATTACTACGAAGTTCTATTTCGTAGAGTATTAATATTCTATTTCATATTTCCACATCTATGTTAAAAGTAAAATAAGCCAAAAAGCTTTATTTTCATACTGTCTTTATCTGGTTAAGCTATAAAAATAAATTGGACATGTTTCTCTGCTTTTTTGCTCAATATCTTAAGTAACATGAGTACTATATGTTCATTGACAGTTTGGTAGAATTCATACGTAGAACTGTCTGGGTGAAGGAAATACTAAATTTCAATTGGAGGTTAGTCAAAATAAAGATGCATTTTTTTCCCCATCCAAGTCGTCAGTTCCCTTGAATTCTATCCATAGACATTCTTTGGGGGTGTGGCGAGGGGTGGGGGAGAGGTGGTCTGTATCACAGGTTAAGAGCTACTGCTCTAGAGTGCTCTAAGAGTGGAATTGCTGGGTAATGGGCTATATACATATATATATATATTCATCTTTCAGATAATTTTTATTTTTTGTTTATTTTTAAAGTTTATTTCTTTTTTGGTGTAATTTTGGGACATATATTTGTCTTTACTAATTTTCCATATTTGTATCCTCATTAGAAGTATATGAGGTTCCTTTTTTCTTAGTATGGCCCAATTTTTTAATTATTGCCAATGTGGACCGTTCAGCGTTCTTTCAGCCTCACATGATAACAGGTATCATTTGACAGGTGGTAGAAATTATATGAAGTGGACATAGGAAGCAGTCTGCTTGAAGATGTTTATACTTGGCTTTAGCTAGTTGTTAGTTGCCATTGAGTTGGCTCCAACTCATGGCGACCCCATGTACAGCAGAAGAAAACATTACCTGGTCCGCTGCCATTTTCAGGATCTCTGGTATGCTCGAGCCCATTGTTGTAGCTCCTTTATATTTTGAGTGCCTTTCAATCTAGGGTGCTTATCTTACCATGCTATATCAGGTAATATTCTGTTGCCATCTATAGGGTTTTCATTGGCTAATTTTCAGAAATAGTTGTCCAGGCCTTTCTTCTTAGACTGTCTTAGTCTGAAAGCTCCATTGAAACCTGTCCATCATGGGTGACCCAGCTGGTATTTGGAATACCAGTGATACAGCCTGTGGCATCATAAAAAAAGCTTGTGGCATCATAAAAACATGCAAAACAACACAGAACGGGAAAATGTCAGGTGAGTGGTGGTTATCATAGGTTGTTATTGCCCTTGTTAGCTGCTGTTGAGTCAGCCCCAACTCATGGTGACCACAAGGGAAAGAAACATTGCCCAGTCCTGTGCCATCCCCACGATCAGTTATAGATGGGACCTTTGTGATACACATGGCTTTCACTGGCTGATACTCAGAAGTAGATTGTAAGGTCTTTTTCCTAACCTTTCTTAGTCACAGGTTAAAACCAAACCAAACGAAACCCATTGCTGTGGAGTGGATTCTGACTCACGGCAACTCTGTAGGACAGAGTAGAACTGCCCTGCAGAGTCTCCAAGGAGTGCCTGGTAGATTCAAACTGCTGACCTTTTGGTTAGCAGCCATAGCTGCTACACCACCAGGGTTTCCAGTCACAGGTTAAAAAAAAAAAAAAAAAAAAAATTTAAAATTAGGTTCATGTAAATCTGCAGAAGCAGGAAAGGTGGATTCAATTATGTCACAACAGGGTGTGTGTTGGTGGGAGGAGGAGGCAGTGACTGCATATAGAGTCTGTATGTTTGTCAGTTGTGGGTGCGTCCCTGTGTAGGCACTTTAAGGAGGCCTTTGCAAACATTGCTGAAACAAACAAAAAAACAAACAAAAACAAACCTGTTTCATAGAGTCGACGCCAAGTGCTGAAGGAATTATTTTTTTATTATGTGCTGAGGCCACTAGGTGGTGACATAATCCAGCTGTTTCTTCATCCTCTTCTACATAGCTTCAATTGACCTGTGAAGTTATATTTCCATTTTGCAGATTTACAAAACAAAATAGTTTAAGAGGTTAAGTGTTTTGCTGTGGGTGACAAAGTAACTAGTTTAGAGCAAGCTCATTCATTTTAATCGCTGAGCCCAAGGTATGACTCTACTAAAACCAATTTACTCCTATTAATTTTCAAGTTGTTTTCAGATTTTTTTTTCTGTTATAAATAGTGCTTCAGTGAATAACTTTGTACATATTTCTTTTGACACATACCTGTAAGTGGAATTATGGGGTAAACCTCACCTGATCTTGCTAATTTACTCTTCGATATATGAATTTCTACTCTCACTAGCAGTGAATTAGGTTTTTTTGTTTTTCCCCATACTTACCAATACTTGCAATGTCATCATGTGGTATTTGACTATTTTATGGGTATTCAATGTCTGGCTAAAAAAAATTTCATTTCTCTGAATACTTGTGAATTGATCATCTTTATGTATTTTTCTTTGTAATGGGGTTCCTTTTCATCATACAACATGCTTAAATTATCTGCCATTTATTCATTGGATTGTATTTCTCTTTTGACTTAATTTTAAAAAATTTATCATATTTTGAATACTATTCTTTGTTGTATCTGTGTATTACAGTTAAATACTCCCATCTATGTCTAATATTTAAATTTTCTTAATGGTGACTTTGCCATATAGAATTTATAATTTTAAGGAGGACAAACTTGTCATTCTAGTCTCTTATTTATTTATTTTTTGGGTTGTTTAACAAATGCTTTTCCTTACCTATATGCTATCAAAGGTATTCTTCCATATTTCCCTATAAAAGTTTTAGAGTTTTGTTTTTACATTTAGCAGTTTAATCTATCTCAAAATTATGTTGGGCACAGTATGAGGTAGAAATCTATTTTTATCTTTTTTTCAGTATGGAAAATTAGTAACCAAGCACAATTTATCAGATAGTCTATTCTGTATTGATTTGTAATTCTAAAAAAAAAAAATTTATATATATATCAAAGTCTCATATATGCCTGGACTGTTTCTGGGCTTAACACTTCTATTTATTCTTTTTTTTTTTTTCTTTCCCCATACCACATTATCTAAATTTCTATAATTTTATAACCAGCCTTGATATCTGGTATAGTGATTATGATCTTCTCATTCTGTAATATTTTCTTGACCATTTTTGGTCTTTTACTCTTCTATGTGAATTTTAGGATCAATGTGAAAATTTGCAAACGGGAAAAAAGCTTACTCTTAGAGTTTTGATAGGAATCACATTTAATTTAGAAAGAACATTAGGGATAATTAGTATATTTGTTTTTTAAATTTCCCAACTGTGTATAGATAGGGGCCCTGGCGGTCCAGTGGTTAAGTGTTCAGTTCCTTTGAAACCCTATGGGACAGTTCTACTCTGTCCTATAGGGTCGCTATGAGTTGGAGTTGACTGGACGACAGTGGGTTATGGGTTATGTACAAATATAATTCCTTGTTTACTTAGGTTTTCTTTTCTGTTCCTTAATAAAGATTTATTGTTTTCATTATAAGTTACTTATGCTCTTTTTATTAGATTTATTCAGAGGCACTTGACATTTATGTTGATTTTGTGAATGGGATTCCTTTTAGAATACACTTTTTAACCAGTTTTGATTGATAAAATGAATGCTATTGACATTTGAATGTTTATCTTTAATTCAGCAACCATTTTTAATTCAAATAATTAGTTTAGAACTTTTCTTCATTCTCTATGTAGACAACTGTATTGCCTGAGCATAATGATAAATTTTATTTCTTCCTTTCTAATCCTCATATATCCTATTTATTATTCTTTTTAAAATTGAACTCTAGTTAAATGTTAATAGAAGGTGCAAAACTAGACATTTTTATCTTGCTTTGAGCTTTAAAATATGTTTAATATTCTATCATTAACTGTATTTGCTATGGGTTTTTGATAGGTACCCTTTATCAGGTTAAAGAAATTCTCTTCTGCTCTAGTTTGCTAAGATTTTTTCTTAAATAATGAATGCATGTTGAGTTTCATCAAATGCTTTTCTGCATTTACTAAAATAGGCATTTTTTCTCTTTTAATTGGTATTGCTGTAGATGACATTAACATATTTTCTAATGTTAAAATTTTCTTGTACCCTTGGGATAAATCTTTTTTGGACAGTAGGTATTATTATTTTATACATTAAACCCATTGCCGTTGAGTTGATTCCAACTCATAGCCACCCTACAGGACAGAGTAAAACTGCTCCATGGAGTTTCCAAGGAGCACCTGGTAGATTCGAACTGCCAACCCTTTGGTTTGCAGCTGTGGCACTTAATCACTACGCCACCAGGGTTTTCATTTCTACACGTTGTTAAATTATATTTGCTAGAATTTTATTTGGAGTGCTGGTGGCACAGTGGTTAAGAGCTTGGCTGCTAACCAAAACATTGGCAGTTCGAATCCCCCAGCTGCACCTTGGAAACCCTATGGGACAGTTCTACAAAACTGACTCGACAGCACATGACAAGTATTTTATTTAAGATTTTTGTATCTATGTTTGTGGAAGAGTGGCTTATAATTTTTCCTTTCTTCTACTGTTCCTTTGTAGTTTTTGTTACACTTTATACTAGAATTAAAATGTTAATTTGAGAAAAACTTTCTATTTTCTGAAGCAATTTTTATAGGTTTTTTTTCAATCTTTATTGTTTTGTTTTATATATATACTTAAGTATTTGCATTTCCTTCTAAAGGAACTAGTTCTGATGGTAATTTTATTGTTATTAAGTTTAAATGTTTTGTAATTTCCATCATGACTTTTTTAAATCAATGGTTCAGAATCATGTTTTAAAATGTTCGTACATAAAATATTTTTCAATACTGATTTTTAATTATATTACACTGTGACTAGAGATTGTGGTTGAATGATATTGATTTTTTGATATTCATTGAGAGTTGCTTTGTGGCCCAAAGAGTGATCAATTTTGTCAATATGTATTCTCTAATTTTGGGTATAAAATTTTATATGTATTATATATTTTACGTATTGTAACCCATATACTGTATATTTTATTGTATGTTATTTTTAACCAGTCTTATTAACTGAAGAATTCAGACTTTCTATTTTGTTATTTCTTTGCTTATCAATTTGAGAGAGGTATGCATTAAAATATTCCACATTTATTTCAGATTTCTGTCTTGTATTTTAAAACTGTTTTACAGGAATACCGGGGGTATAGCCCAGCGGCAGAGTGCGCGCTTAGCATGCGCGAGGTCCTGGGTTTGATGCCCAGTACTTCCGCTTTAGACAGAAACGCTGGTGCCATAGTGGTTAAGTGCTACCGCTGCTAACCAAAAGGTCGGCAGTTCGAATCCACCAGGTGCTCCTTGGAAACTCAGTGGGGCGATTCTACCCTGACTCGACGGTATTGGGTTTTTGGCTTATATGAGTAGGTTGATGATTGTTGTTTCTTTCTGCTCTTTCTCCTATGATGATTTTTTCATCAAGTTCTTTTTTATCTACTCTAAGCAATAGCTTTCTTTTGGTTGGTGTTCATGTAGTATGTCTTCTTTTTAATTCCATTACTTTCAACCTCCTTTTGTCAAGTTTAAGGCATTTTTTTCTAGTAAATAGCATAGAGGAGGGTTAAATAAAACCCAATCTTTGTCTTCTAACTGGTATGTTTAACCAATTACATCTACTGTAATACTCTTATGTTCAAATAGATTTATTTTTCTTATTTGTTTTTTTCTATCTACTATGTTTTTTATTCACTTCTTTTTGTTTTTCAACTTTCATGGCACATTGGATGGATAAAGTTTTCTTTATTTCCTTTCTTTTCCTTGGCTGGTTTAAAAATTCAGTATGTTATTTTTACATATCTTTTATTTTTAAAAGACACTGCTTAACATAAAGAAGTGTAGATCTAAGTAGCACTGCTGCAGTCCTTCTGAACAACACAAGAGTCTTAGACCAGTTACCTCTGATGACCAGCCTCTCTCATCATTTTCTATGGTATTGGTTTTAGAATTTTATTTCCACCACCTTTTTAATTCTCCAAATTTATTGCTTAATTTTTTTCATAAGGGCAATGATTTTTTTAGATTTATTCATGTATTCATTAATTCTTTGTCAACTATTATTTTCTTTTTCTTTTTTTTGTCCTTCCATCTAGGTTGAATTTTCTTTTTCCTGAATTTTATTTTTTTATAGTTCTTTCACTGAGGTTGTGTGAGTGATGACTCTCTTGGTCTTTGTCTGAAAAGGCCTTTATTTTGTCTTCAGTCTTGAAAGGAAATTTAGCTAGTTTATAGTTATTTTATTTCAACAATTTGAAGATATTATTTCCATTATCTGAATTCTCTTTTCTTGATGATATTTCAATTTATTCTTTGATGCATTGACAAACTAAATATTGTTAAAATATAATGAATTGTTTGTAGTAAAAGAATTAAAATGAGACTGTGCTTTCTTTTTTTATTTTTTATTGTGCTTCAGGTGAAAGTTTATAGCTTGAGTTAATTTCTCATACAAAAATTTATTGTTATGTGACCCTAGTTGCAATCCCTATAATGTGACAGCACACTCCCCCTTTCCAACCCGGGTTTCCTGTGTCCATTCAAACAGTTCCTATCCCTTTCTGCATTCTCATCCTGCCTCAGACAGGAGTTTCCCATTTAGTCTCATGTATCTACTTGAACTAAGATGCACATTCTTCATGAGTATTATTTTGTTTTGTAGTCCAGTCTAACCTTTATCCGAAGAGTGGGCTTCGGGAATGGTTTTAGTTCTGGGTTAACAGAGTTTGGGGGCCATGTCTTCTGGGGTTCCTCTAGTCTCAGTCAGACAATTAAGTCTGGTCTTTTTAAGTGAATTTGAGTCCTGCACCCCGTTTTTCTCCTGCTCATTCAGGGACTCTCTGTTGTATTACCTGGCAGGGCGGTCATTGGCGGTAGCCGGGCACCATCTAGTTTTTCTGGTTCAGGCTGATGGAGTCTCTGGTGCATGTGGCCCTCTTGTCTCTTGGGCTAATATTTTCCTTCTGTGTGGTTTCTTTATAAACACTCTTCGTATAAAACACTCTTTGTATAGCATAGCATGACTTTTTTTTATTGACTGAAGTTTAACCAAAATATTATAAATATTAGTGCATATTTATTCAATATTTATTAAAATTTGAAATTTAAGTGTTCCTGTGAAATCATAAAATAAACTCTTGTCTGCATGGTACACACAAAAGAAAAAGCAGGAGAGGTTTTCTGTAACAACTGTACATAGAACCATAGTTTATGGTTTATCACTATGCCCTGTAGAGTGTAAAAGAAAAATCATAGGAAATTCTCTATTTTATATATTTAAAACTAAGAAGAGATATTCAGGGCAAATACTAACAACATAATATACCTACTGAACTAAAACTGAACCAAGCCCATTGCTGCCGAGTTGATTTTGATTCATAGCGACCCTATAGGACAGAGCAGAACTGCCCCATAGGGTTTCCAAGGCCGTGAATCTTTACAGAAGCAGACTGCCACATGTTTCTCCCACAGAGCAGCTGGTGAGTTCAGACCACCCACCTTTCCGTTAGCAGCTGAGCGCTTAACACTGTGCCACCAGGGCTCCTTGTACCTATTGAAAGAGTGTAATTCTGCACACACTATGTTCTCACAGCATTACACTCAGAAGCTATGATTTCATCTTTATACTTAACATAGCTGGTTGGACAAGGTTGCCGAATTCCCTATCTTAGAGTGATGCTAAAAAATATAGAGCAGAAGGACTTCCTTTTAATCTCGTCTTGTGTCTTTCATATAATTATTTTGCCATTTGTCTTCATTCTCTGCTGTAATTTGTTTTAATCATATAGTCCTGAATTTTAATCTCATTTGGTAGGCTGGCCTTTGTTTTAACTAATAATTATTTGTCATAAAAACAACATTTCATTTTGAATAATGATCAATATGATGTATGTTATGTTTGTCTTGTAAGTATAGTCTTGACAGTATTCTTCAATAATTTCATCACCCATCCCAACCCAACACTGAGCCATGGATTTATTCTACCTTTCAAAATACTTTGAAAAGTAAATTTTTTGGATCTTATGTATAAAATTTATATTCAGTAGTCCTTTCTCACTAATACCAATAGTGTTCATTATGTTCATCAAAGTCTTAATTTCTTTTTTAAAAAGTGAATCAGATACATTATACATGCATTTTAACACTTGTATTCTCTAATCAACTGAATCAATTTTACAAAGTAACTACTATAAATTTGAGTTGTCACTAATATATAGTGTCTCATATTTAATCATTGCTCTTTCCCCCGTATTTGTTTATGAATATGAATAACATAGAAAAAGAAACAGTTCCCTCTTTCATTCAGGTGGTAGCTAATTTCTTTGGGTTAAACTTCAATCCCTTAATTCTCATAAAAGTTGCACATCAGAATAATAAAAAAAAAAAAGAACCCAGTGCCGTCCAGTCGATTCCGACTCATGGCGACCCTATAGAACATCAGAATAGACCTTAGAAAATGTGAGCGAATACGTAACTTAGTTGTTTTAGAAACAGTGGTGTTACAAGATTAGAGGTAATTAGCGTGTGGATATAGAGAAATGGTATTAACGAATCCTTCTTCATGGCCTTATGGGTATTGAAATGTGAAAAATTGTAGAAAAGAATGCTGTAGGAAGAGCCAAACTCCTTTTACTGAAGTTTATACAATCTGACATTTCCTCAGGGAATCAGTAGTCCCATCAGACATAGCTAAAAACTGATGAAAGAATTTTGTGGGAAACATCATGTGAAAGAAATTTGTTGAGAACTTTCTCCTCATTACTTACAGCTTAAATCTGGCAAATCTTGTGATAATTTTCCTTTTTACCCTCTGCCTTTCTTCCCATCCCCCTGGAATAGCAACTGAAACCCTGAAATAGTTCAGCATAGGAAACTAAATTTCAAAGGGACCATTAAAATTTATTTTTCATTAGTCGCTTGTTGGAGTTGTAAACAGCCTATTAAAACGTTTTTCTTTTTAAATAGGAGAACTTTTTTTTCTAAAGGAAGTTTAAGAAAATTTTTAATGACACTGCTTTTTAATCATTATATTCTTGCTTCCATAGAGTCTATCTCGTGTCACTCCTTCAAGAGCTAAACTCTGAAAAGTTTTCTATAAATTAAAAAAACTTATTTAATATTAGAAAAATGTATCAGGGAATGCTATGGATACTGCATTAATAAAGAATAATCTCTTGGTAATGTGAAAAATCCCCATCCTTTGTCATTTTGTTTATTTGGTAAATTTAGATGTTCAAACTTTCAAAACAATAAGTCACATAAAAATGCTGCAACTAAAAAGGTTATTGGATGGAATAGCAGATAAGATCCAAAGAAAGTTTTCTTTCAGGTCTCTGGAGTTCAAGTGAGTGGGAGACATTATTAGCATCAAAAGTTATTTCTCTGTTGAATCAGGATCTTATCAAAGCTTCTCTTTTCCTTAGCTCTAAAAATTGACAAGAGCACATTTTTCTAAATTAGATATTAAAGACAATTGGGAGAATTATATATGCTTTGCATAAGAAATCTAGTTGAAAGAATTTGAAGTTAATATGGAAATAGTAGATTTTTGAAATTTAAAAAAATCTACTAATTTATATGCCATTTATTCTACTTCATCTAATTGGCATATCTCTTAGTCCACAGATTTATTCCCAATCTCAATTTAGTTGTGTTTTTTTCTCTCAAATTCCTTCTGAAATCATTTTTAAAATGTTTTTGCTCTTATACTTGGATATATGCCTTGTTTCATCTAAAGAAGGAAACATAAAATAGCCTCTTCTGCCACACATATACCTATTTTCATTTTAATGTCTTTGAGAGATACCCAATCATCTAGTCCTGTTGATATTTCAAAATCTGAGTACTTCTAGTCCAATTGTACTTATGCATGGGTGTATTTTATTTATTTTATTGTGTATTAAGTGAAAGTTTACAGTTCAAGTTACTTATACAAAGATTTATACACACATTGTTATGTGACCCTAGTTGCTCCCCTATAATGTGACAGCACACTCTTTTTCCATCCTGGATTTCCTGTGTCCATTCAACCAGCTCCTGTCCCTTTTTTCATTATGTCGCCCCTGGACAGGAGCTGCCCATTTAGTCTCATGTATATACTTGAGGTAAAAAGCACTGTCTTCACGAGTATCATTTTATGTCTTATGGTCCAGTCTAATCTTTGTCTGAAGAGCTGGCTTCAGGAATGGTTTCCATTCTGCGTTAACAGAGAGTCTGGGGGCCACGTCTTCTGGGGACCCTCCAGTCTCAGTCAGACCATTAAGTCTGGTCTTTTTAGATGAATTTGAGTTCTGCACCCCACTTTTCTCTTGCTCCATTAAGGACTCTGTGTCGTGTTACCTGTCAGGGAGATCATTGGTGGTAGCTGGCCACCATCTAGTTCTTCTGGTTTCAGGTTGATGGAGTCTCTGGTTTTTGTGACCCTTTCTGTCTGTTGGGCTCATATTTTCCTTGTGTCTTTGGTGTTTTTCCTTCTCCTTTGCTCCAGGTGGGTTGGGACCAACTGATGTTATCTTAGATGGCTGTTCGCTAGCTTTTAAGACCCCATTCGCCACTTACCAAATAGGATGCAAAACAATTTCTTAATAGATTTTATTATGCCAATTGACTTAGATGTCCCCCAAAACCATTGTCCCCAGACCCCTGCCCCTGCTACTCTGTCCCTTAAAGTGTTTGGTTGTATTCAGGAAACTTCTTAGCTTTTGGTTTAGTCCAGTTGTGCTGACTTCCCCTGTTTTGTTTGTTGTACTTCCCTGCACCTGAGATAATTCTTATCTACTATCTAGTTAGTGAATACCCCTCTCCCTCCCTCCCCACCCTCATAACCATCAAAGAGTATTTCCTTCTGTGTTTAAACCTTTTCTTGAGTTCTTATAATAGTGGTCTTATACAATATTTGACCTTTTGCGACTGACTAATTTCAGTCAGCACAATGCCTTCCAGATTCAATGGATGTATTTTATTAATCATGAGACATTTGGACTGTTTATTATATAGTTTAAACTTTATAACATTTTTTCAGAAATATTTGCAATAAAAAGATAAGAATTCTTTCCAGGATGTCACATTTTAAAATGTCTTGAATCCCCTGGGAAAATCTCTCCACTGAACAGCATGGTCAAATGATACTCACCTTTAGTTTTGTGAATATTGTGTGTCATGTTTTATTAGTTATTACATTAGTAAATAGGTGTTAAAAAAAAAAAACTGTTCCCTTCAACTCGATTCCAGCTCACACCTGTATTATTCCTGTCAGAGGGCATGCCGAATGGTGTAAAACAGAAAGTAGTATGCTAGTGTGAAATGGATAACTGATTTTCAGCTTGAACTTCAATCAAGATGTGACTTTTTCCAGTTGTAGAAGTAGGTTGGGGTCAGATTATGTGGGGTCTTGTAAACCATAGTAAGGAATTTGGATTTTATTCCAAATATGGTGGAAAATATTTGGAGGGTTTTTAGTAGACGTGATATCAACTACATTTAAAAAAAATAATACTCTGGTGGCTATGGAGATAATGGATTGTAGCACAACCGAGTAAAAGTGGGAAGATGATTTTGAAAACCATTGCAGTAGCGTAGATGGGATGATGGTGGCTTTGACTGGAGTGGTAGCCATTGAAGTGGTAATATTCAGAATAAAATCTGAATGTAGAATTGGCAGCACTTCCTGGTGAATTTGATTTGTATGAATAGTGGTACATTTCCTAAGATGGGGAAGATGAGACTGAAGTGGCTTGGAGGTAGAGGCATCAACAAATCTGTTTTGGATGTGTTATATTTAATATTTATTAATCATCTAATGGAAATGTCAAGGGAGCAGTTAGATACATGAATCTGGATGTTAGGGAGGTCAGTGTTAGATATACATATATGGGAATCATTGCTCTATAGATTAATTTTTTTCTTATTAAGTTGTTAAATTGTGAGCTCAAGGAACTAGTCTAGGGATTATTGTTGCTGTTGTTAGGTGCCGTCAAGACAGTTCCGACTTATAGTGACCCCATGCATAACAGAACGAAACACTGCCCAGTCCTGTGCCATCCTTACAATCATTGTCATGCTTGAGTTCATTGTTGCAGCCACTGTGTCAAACCATCTCATTGAGGGTCTTCCTCTTTTTCGCTGACCTTCTACGTTACCAAGCATGATGTCCTTCTCCAGGGACTCATCCCTCCTGATAACATGTCCAAAGTATGTGAGACGTAGTCTTGCCATCCTGGCTTCTAAAGAGTATTCTGGTTGTACTTCTTCTGAGATAGATTTGTTTGTTCTTTTGACAGTCCATGATATGTATGGTATATTCAATATTCTTCTCCAGCACCACAATTCAAAGATGTCAGTTCTTCTTCGGTCTTCCTTATTCATCGTCAAGCTTTTGCATGCATATGAGGCTGTTGAAAACACCATGGCTTGGGCAGGTGCTCCCTAGTCTTCAAGGTGACATCGTTGCTTTTTTAACAGTTTAAAGAGGTCTTTTGCAGCAGATTTGCTTAGTGCAATGTGTTGTTTGATATCTTGACTGCTGCTTCCATGGGTGTTGATTGTGGATCCATGTAAAATAAAATCCTTGTCAACTTCAGTCTTTTCTCCATTTATCATGGTGTTGCTTACTGGTCCAGTTGTGAGGATTTTTCTTTTCTTTATGTTGAGATGTAATCCATACTGAAGTGCTTCTTGCATAATGCAGGTTGTTAATGAATCCTCCTCCAATCCTGATGCTGCATTCTTCTTCATATAGTCCAGGTTTTTGGGTTATTTGTTCAGTATACAGATTGAATAAGTATAGTGAAAGGATGTAGCCTTGATGTACACCTTTTCTGACGTTTAGCCATGCAGTATCCCCTTGCTCTGTTAGAATGACTGCCTCTTGATCAATGTACAGGTTCCTCATGAGCATAATTAAGTGTTCTGAAAGTCTTCAGGATGTTACCCATAATTTGTTATGATCCACACGGTCGAATGCCTTTTCATAGTCAATAAAACACAGGTAAATATCTTTCTGGTATTCTCTTCTTTTAGCCAAGATCTGTCTGACATCAGCAGTGACATTCCTGGTTCCATGTCCTCTTCTGAATGTGGCTTGAATTTCTGTGAGTTCCCTGTTGATATACTGCTACAGCCACTTTTGAATGATCTTCAGCAAACATTTTTTTTAATGTGATATTAATGATATTGTTAGATAATTTTGGTATTTGGTTGGATCACCTTTCTCAAGGATAGGCATAAATATGGTTCTCTTCCAGTGGGTTGTTCAGGTAGCTGTCTTCTAAATTTCTTGGCATATATGAGTGAGCATTTCCAGAGCTGTATCCATTTATTGAAACATCTCAGTTGGGATTATTATCTATGTTTAAATTGATTAGGTGCACCTGTCCGACCTATTATATATTACAGTCATGGTTCTGATGGTCAGGGTGACCTTTCTATAAAACAGGATCTATAATAGCACATAAATTGAATATAAATATCAATAGTATAAACGCTATGATGCTATAAATAGATTGCTGTAGGAATTCAGCTTGTTAAGGTGATAAGTAAGGGCTTCAAGGCAGAGGAGGGCCTTGAATTTTGATAGGAGGATTAGAAGGAAGGCACTTTAGATGGAGTGAATAAATGGCATGAGCAAAGATACAGAGGTGGCAATGATTGCCAAGGCTTATTCAAGTATTAGCGAATAAACTTGTTTGGTTTCAATGTAGGAAGGACAGTCACACATCATTCATTGAACAGAAACTTATAATGAGCATCTATTTGTTGAGGAACCTAAGAGAAATATTCCTCCAAGAGTTTAAAGTTCACACTCCTAGTAAACATTATAAGAATTATAATGGAGACATATAAAAACATTGTTGAAATAGTGGAGAGAGAAAAATAATTTTTTTTTTTTCCTGGAGGATTCAGTAAAGGCTTAACAGAGGCAGTGACCTTTGAGTTTAGTAATAATAGGAAAAACTGTCTTAGCTTGGGAGTGTTAACAGGCAACCATCACTCTATCAAAAGGGAAAGCTTTGTGATTTATTGGTCTTTGAAATATTCACAAGAATTAACCATGTAAGAATCAATCAATGTATATCCTAGCTAATTAACATGAAACCTATAATGTAAAGTTTGTTTTCTCCCTTCTTTCAACATTCATTCTCTTCTGGAACTCCTGGATACATGAGCTTCTGTTTTGCTAGATAGCAGCTATTATGATCAGGGTGATAAAGTGTCTTAGTCATCTAGTGCTGCTATAGCATAAATACCACAAATACATGGCTTTAACAAAGAGAAATTTATTCTCTCACAGTCCAGTAGGCTAGAAGTCCGAATTCAGGATGCCTGTTCCAGGGGAAGTCTTTTTCTCTCTTTTGGCTCTGGAGGAAGGTTTTTGTCATCCATTCTCCCCTGGTCTGGGAACATCTCTGCGTGGGAAACTCAGGTCTTAAGGATGTGTTCCATGCCCAGCAGTGCTTTCTTGGTGGTATGAGGTCCTCACGTCTCTCTGCTTGCTTCTCTCTTTTTCAGAGGAAATTGGCTTAAGACACGATCTAATCTTGTAAAAAAAAAAATATATATATATATATATTTTTAATCTCATTAATATAACTGCCACTGATCCATCTCATTACATCATAGTAATAGGATATACAACACATAGGGAAATCACATCAGGTGACAGAATGGTAGACAATCATACAATACTGAGAATCATGACCTAGCCAAGTTGACAGATATATTTTTGGGGGACACAATTCAATCTATGACATTCCACCCTTTGACCCCCCAAAATTCATGTCCTCGCCAAATGTAAAACATACTCACCCCATCATACCATAGCAAAAGTCTTAAATCAGCTCCAAGTCCAAAATCCCAAAATTCTTCCTCACCTGTGAAATCTAAAATAAAAATTATCTGCTTCCAAAGTACAATGGTGGAACAGGCACAGCTAGACATTTCCCCTACAAAAGGGAGGAGCTGGAGGGAAAGAAGGGATAATAGGCAACAAGCAAGTCAGCAGAGCACATTACATTAGCCCTCAAGGCTTTGAAAATAGTCCTCCGTTCTCTGAGACAATTTACACAACAGCCCTGTGCTCCAGACTTGAGGAATTGGCCATAGCCTCCAGATTCTGAGTGGAGGCCCCTCAGCTCTGGGCTTCAGCTCTGCCTTCCAGGCCCACTGGACAGCAATTCTGCACCTTCGGCTTTAGGTGCACCATTCTGCTAGTCCATCTGAGTGGTCACTCCACCCTTAGAAACATCAGAGGCCATGGCTCCACCCTTTGAAACTCCAGAGGTTGAGGCCATACCTTTTGAGACTGAGGCAGCTCGGCTTCCTGTGTTCCTTGTCTCTTCAACTTCTGCTTCCTGGTTCCTTGGCCTCTCAGCACCTGGTGCCTTACGCCCAAATAAAGGAATGCTGAAATGAGAGGAAAGGTCAGAGCAAAGTCAAAAGATGACAAGGAGTGATACTCCAAAAGAAGAGGAGGATATGATGGCAGTGAATAAGAGAAAAGCATTTTTATAAGTGTAGCTATGATTCAAATATTTGAATTTCTCCCATCATTTTTAAGAAAGTTAGGTAGAGGATATCAAAAGTTCTTTTGGTCACTGTACTGTGTTTGTTAAAAATGAACCATGTGGATAACAACTTTATCAGGGTGTACCCAAAGCATTAATGTGTTATTACTCATAATGAAAGAAACTAACGTTTATTGAAGTTTTACCCAGGTGATATACTGGGTTGGTTATTTATTCATTTATTCAACTTTTTATTAAAAGTGCCGAAACCCTAAGGGATATCACCCACACCCATCCCATTGCCGTTGAGTTGATTCTGATGCATAGCTACCCTAAGGTCTATAGTATGAACAATATTTTGTTTAACTGAACACATCTCAGATTAAAAAACAAACAAAACAAAACTGAACAAGGACCACAGAAACCCCTCACACCTTACAGATTATCCTGAATTCTAATACTATAGATTAGTGGCTGCAACAATGAGCTCAAGCAGAACAACGATTGAAAGGATGGTGCAGGACTGGGCAGTGTTTCGTTCTGTTGTTCATAGGGTCGCTATGAGTCGGAGCTGACTCGAGGGCACATAACAACAACAACAAATACTATAGATAAGCTGTATTTTATTTGTTTGGATTGTATATTCCTGTCAATGTCTGCCTTTAACCAATATTATGTTGTTTGAAATAGTATCTTTATTCTCCATTGTATTAAATATTCCATTATTCTACTTGTGATGGTCATTTACATTTTTCCAGTTTTTTTTTAATATTATGAAGAGTGAAAATCATTTTTGTACATGATTTTTGGTGGGGATATATATACAACTCTGTTGGATATATACTTAGGAATAGGATTCCTGAGTCATGTTGTCATTGTTGTTAGGTGCCGTCAAGTGGGTTCTGACTCAGAGTGACACTATGTACAACAGAATGAAACACTGCCCGGTCCTGTGCCATCCTCATAATCTTTATGCCTGAGCCCATTGTTGCAGCCACTATGTCAGCCCATCTCATTGAGGGTCTTCCTCTTTTTCACTGACCCTTTGCTTTATCAAGCATGATGTCCTTCTCCAGGGACTGGTCCCTCCTGATAATGTGTCTAAATTATGTGAGACAAAGTCTTGCCATACTCGCTTCTAAAGAGGATTCTGGTTATACTTCTTTGAAGACATTTGTTTGTTCTTCTGGTAGTCCATGGTATAGTCAATATTCTTCACCAACATCATAATTCAAAGGCATCAATTTTTCTTTGGGCTTCCTTATTCATTGTCCAGCTTTCAGATGCATATGACGTGATTGAAAATACCATGGATTGGGTCAGGTGCACCTTAGTCCTCAAAGTGACATTTTTGTTTTTTAACACTTTAAAGAGGTTTTTTGCTGCAGATTTGCCCAATGCAATGTGTCGTTTGATTTCTTGACTGCTGCTCCCATGGGCGTTGATTGTGGATCCAAGTAAAATAAAATTCTCGACAACTTCAATCTTTTCTCCTTTTATCATGATGTTGCTTATTGGTTCAGTTGTGAGGATTTTTATTTTCTTTATGTTGAGATGTAATCCACACTGAAGGCTGTAGTCTTTGATATTCATCAGTAAGTGCTTCAAGTCCTCTTCACTTTCAGCAAGCAAGGTTGTGTCATCTGCATGTCACAGGTTGTTAATGAGTCTTTGTCCATCCTGATACCGTGTTTTTCTTCATATAGTCCAGCTTCTTGGATTATTTGCTCAGAATAGAGATTGAATAAGTGTGGTGGAAGGATGTAATCCTGATGCATACCTTTCTTGACTTTAAACACATTATCCCCTTGTTCTCTTCGAATGGCTACCTCTTCATCTATGTACAGGTTCCACATGAACACAATTATGTGTTCTGGCATTCCCTTTCTTTGCAGTGTTATCCATAATTTGTTGTGATCCACTCAGTCAAATGCCTTAGCATAGTCAATAAAAAACAGGTAAACAGCCTTGTAGTCTCTGTTTTCAATCAGGATCCATCTGACATCAGCAATGTTATCCCTTGTTCCATGTCCTCTTCTGAGTCTGACTTGAATTTCTGTCAATTCCCTGTTGATGTACTTCTGCAGCCGCTTCTGAATGATCTTGAGCAAAATTTTACTTACGTGTGATATTAAAGGTGTTGTTTGATAATTTCTGCATTCTGTTGGGTCATTTTTCTTTGGAATGGGCACAAATATGGATCTCTTCCAGTCCATTTGCCAGGTAGCTGTCTTCCAAATTTCTTGACACAGATGAATGAGCATCTCCAGTGCTGCATCCGTTTGTTGAAACATCTCAATTGGTATTCCATCAATTCCTGGAGCCTCGTTTTTGCCAATGCCTTCAGTGCAGTTTGGACCTCTTCCTTCAATACCATTGGTTCTTGAACATATGCTCCCTCCTGAAATTGTTGAACATTGGCCAATTCTTTATGGTACAATGACTCTGTGTATTCTTGTCATCTTCTTTTGATGCCTCCTGCACCATTTAATATTTTTCCCTTAGAATCCTTCAATATTGCAACTGAAACCTTGAATTTTTTCTTCAGTTCTTTCAGCTTGAGAAATGCCAAGTGTGTTCTTCCCTTTTGGCTTTCCATCTCCAGGCCTTTGCACATTTCATCATAATACTTTACTTTGTCTTCTTGAGCTACCCTTTGAAATCTTCTGTTTAGCTCTTTTACTTTATCATTTTTTTCTTTCACTTTAGCTACTCTACATTCAAGAGCAAGTTTCAGAGCCTCTTCTGACACTCATTTTGGTCTTTTGTTTCTTTTCTATCTTTTTAATTCCTCTTACTTTTTTCACGTATGATGTCCTTGATGTCATCCCACAACTCGTCTGGTCTTGGGTGTTCATGCATCAAATCTATTCTCGAGATGGTCTTTAAATTCTGGTGGGATATAGTCAAGATCATACTTTGGCTCTCATTGACTTGTTCTAATTTTCTTCAACTTTGACCTGACCTTGCATATGAGCAACGTTTGGCCCCTGGCGTTGTTCTGATGATGATGTTGAGGTTTTCAATCTCCCCTTTCCACAGAGGTAGTTGATTTGATTCCTGTGTTTTCCATCTGGCAAGGTCCACATGTAGAGTTGCTGTTTATGTTGGTGAAAAAAGGTATTTGCAATGAAGAAGGCATTGGTCTTGCAAAATTCTATCATGCAATCTCTGGCATCGTTTCTATCACCAAGGCCATATCTTCCAACTACTGATCTTTCTTCTTTGTTTCCAACTTTGGCATTCCAGCCACCAGTAATTATCAATATGTCTTGGTTGCGTGTTTGATCAATTTCAGACTGTAGAAGTTGGTAAAAATCTTCAATATCTTCATCTTTGGCCTTAGTGGTTTGAATAATAATTGTATTAACTGGACTTCCTTATAGGAGCATGGATATTACCCTTTCACTGATGGCGTTGTGCTTCAGGGTGGATCTTGAAATGTTCTTTTTGATGATGAAAGTGATGCCATTTCACTTCAATTTGTCATCCTCTGCATAGTAAACCACATGATTGTCTGATTCAACATGGCCAATACCAATCCATTTCAGCTTGCTAATGCTTAGGATTTTGATCTTTATGCATTTCACTTTTGATGACTTCCAATTTTCCTAGATTTATACTTCGTACATTCCATGTTCCAATTATTAATGGATATATACAGGTGTTTCTTCTCATTTTGAGTTGTGCCATATCAGCAAGTGAAGGTCCTGCAAGCTTGACTCCATCCACACCATTAGGGTCGACTCCACTTTGAGGAGGCAACTCTTCCCCAGTTGCATTTTGAGTGCCTTCCAACCTGAGAGGCTCGTCTTCCAGCACTATATCATGCAATGTTCAGCTGCTATTCATAAGATTTTTGGGGCCAGTTTTTTCAGAAGTAGACTATCAGGTCCTTCTTCCTAGTCTGTCTTATTCTGGAAGCTCAGCTGAAATCTGTCCACCAAAGGTGACCCTGCTGGTATTTGCAATACTGGTGTCAAAGCTTCCGTTATCTCAGCAACATGCAAGCACCCACAGTATGATAAAGTGACAGACATGCGATGGATCATAGGTTATGCAAATAATCAGCTTTAGCAAGTGCTTCAGTTATAAAAAGTGTCTATACTAATTTACAATTCCATTACCTGTATGTGAAAGCTTCAGTTACTCCATATCTTTGGAAATATTTGGTATTTTCTTTCTTTTTCATTTTAGCTGTTATGGTGGGTGTGGTATCATTTCATTGTTTTAGCTTTCATTTCCCTCACCACTAATGAAGTTGGGCATTTTCTTACATATTTATTGTATATTCATATGTCCTCTTTTGTGAAGTACGTATTAATTTTTTTTTTTTACCCATTCTTATTAGGTTGTGTATCTTTTTTTCCTTATTGGTATTTAGTTTTTAAAAATATATTCTTGATCAAGTTGTTTGTCAAAAACATTTATTTCTAATATTTTTCCCATTCTTTTCATTTTCTTAATGGTGTCATTTAATATACAGAAGATTTTAATCTTAATGTAGAGTAGTTCACCCTTTTTATTCTTAATGGTTATTTTTACTTCTGTGTTTTCTTCTAAAAGCTTTATTGTTTTACTTTTCACATTCGGATCTTCAATTGATCTGTGTATGGGGTGAAGTAGGGGTCAATATTACATGTTTTCCTTATCAATACCAAGTTGACTTATGTGCTGAGCTAACCGGATATCCATAAGGAAATCCAGTTAATTATACTTTTTTATTTGAAATTGCCTAATTGTTTCAATACTTAAGAGATAAAGAAAATCGAGGTGTAATTTAAGTAGCTGGTCCAAAATCATACAGCTTTCATTCAGCAGGAGCATAATATGACCAGATTTGTGTTTTGAAAAGGCAACTTGAACAAAATGTGGAAGATGGGTTGGGATGTTAGTGATGATGGTGAAACTGAAGGTAGGACAGCCAATTCAGAGGCTACTGCAGTAATCAAGTGGAAACATTATGAGGAAATGTAATTGAGAACAGTTGGGAAGTAGTTAATAGATATGAGAGCTATTTAGGAGGCCTACTTTATAAATTTTGGTAGCTTACACAGATTCCATCTAGTTACTGCAGAGTGACTAGATAGTTGGAAGTGCCATTAATTAAGGTAAGGAATTACAAGAGAAGAAGTTAACAATGCAACAATTACATGCTGCATAGTTAATAATGCAGTATGCACTGGGCTCAAGGCTGAAGTCACAACGATAATTAGGAGAGATATGGTGCTCATTCCTAAGGGTCCTATGGCTTCGTAAGAACACATAGTTAAGCAGGCAGTTGTATTAGTGTGTGATAAGTGCTACATTAATTTGAGGTATAGGGTGTTGTCAGAGCTCATGGGAGGGTTGCCTAATTCAGACATGGGATTCAGGGAGGACATCTTCACAAGATGCTGGGAGAAGGCTAATAGTAGTTAACCAGCTGAAGGAAAAGCAGGTAGAAAATTTTTGAGGCGAAGTAGCACATGCAAAAACAAATACATGAGAGGGAAAGAGATAGTGTGTTCTAGGAATTAAAAGAAGTTCAGTTTTGTGAGACCACAGAATAGTTGGGAGAGGTGAGAGTTGGTGAAAGATGAGACCTCAGAGTTATACAGGATCTAGATCTTGGATGACTTTATAGGTCATATTAAGAATTGTGAAAATCATCCCAAGGACAGTGGGGAGCCCCTGAAAAAGGAATACTTCTTTTCTTGTAGGGAAAGTAGCAGAAAGATTGTTGTTTTTGTTAGGTGCTTCCAGTTGATTTTTGACTCACAGTGACCCCATGTAACAGAGTAGAACTGTCCCCTAGGGTTTTCTAAAATGTAATCTTTACAGAACAGATCACCAGCGCTTTCTCCCCTGGTGTAGCTGAGCACTTAACTATTGTGACACCAACCAAAACAAGAACCAAACCCATTACCATTGAGTCAGTTCTGACCTGTTGTGACTCTAGACAGAGTAGAACTGCCCCATAGGGTTTTCCAGGAGTGGCTGTTGGGTTGAAACTGCTGACCCTTTGGTTAGTAGGTGTATCACTTAACCACTGTGTTACTAAAATGAGGGATCCTTAAATAGTAACTACCTTAGCAGGAAGATTATATAGCGTAGTTTTACACGATGAGTGAAAAAAATGTGTTGTATTTCTTACATTTAAATAAGATGTCACCGTAAAATGCCCAGGAGGGAAATTTGGGATGAGGCTACAGAATTGGATTCATCAGTTTATTGGTGATTCATTGAGGCAATGAGAATGGATGAGATTGCCCCAGAAAATAATACTGGAAGTTTGGGTGGTAGCCATATTGTGAAGGGACATTAATATCAGATCAAAGTGCTTCCATTTCAGTTGGGGAGTCAAAGCATATTTTTGATTAGTTAGTGATGATGAAAATCATGATTAATCAAGATTAATCAGGAAGGAATAGGTAGAATGTATAAACTCAGGAAAAGTACAGACTGTGAAATTACACGGAACATTATTATAATTGCCCAAATGAAAAATTTTAACAGGTGGAATCAGGATAGTACAGAGAACAAAAGGTAAGGGATGAAACAGATTTGAATTTGAAATTCTTCTGAAACATTTTGTTTACCATTAGAAGAATGTAGGCATGCTAATGTTTGTTGAATGAATGCATAAAACTGTAAATTATAAGAGCTAGTAGCTTTCTCTTAGTTTTAAAAATAAACTTCAGTGATATTGTCCAAAGGAAAACAAAAAAGGAGAAAATATTAAAGGACAGATTTTGGCTTCATATAAGGAAGATGAAGCCCTGGTGGCACAGTAGTTAAGAGCTTGGCTGCTAACCAAAAGGTTGGCAGTTTGAATCCACCAGCTGCTCCTTGGAAACCCTATGAGTCAGTTTTGCTCTATTCTGTAGGGTCGCTATGAGTTGGAATGGACTCGACGGCAATGGTTTTTTTTTTTTGGCGGGTTATAAGGAAGATGCTTCTAATAGTCACAACTGGATTCCCTCAGGAGGTGGTTAGCTCTCTGTCACTACAGGTGTGCAAGAAAAGATGGATAATAGCTCATTATGGATATTAAGAGGAGATTCAAGCATCAACTGCTGAACTAGAAGCTTTCAGTTTTGTGAGGTTTGTTGTGATAACTTACCATTACACATTATTTTATAAGTTAAAAACTCTCTTTCTTGGAGGACAGGATGCCTGCTATCTGATACTGGTGTTCAGTAATGGAATGTGAAATCCTATTAAAAAATTGGACTCAAGATCTTATTTTTGGTGACCATGAAGAAACAGTATGCTTTGTTTGAGAGTAGATTCTAGAGGTTTGTCTGAAGAGTATTTTTCTTTTACCACTAAATCTTTCATTTCATTGCATAGGCAAATATGATGCAAGATTTTTTTTTCTATTAAAATGAGTAACATATATATGTGTGTATATATATATATATCCCCCACGTGTCTGTCAGTTTGTCATACTGTGGGGGCTTGTGTGTTGCTGTGATGCTGGAAGATATGCCACCGGTATTCAGATACCAGCAGGGTCACCCATGGAGGACAGGTTTCAGCTGAGCTTCCAGACTAAGACAGACTAGGAAGAAGGACCTGGCAGTCTACAGGAGGCGGAATATTGTCTGATATGGTGCTGGAAGATGAGCCCCCCCGGTTGGAAGACACTCAAAAGATGACTCGGGAAGAGCTGCCTCCTCAAAGTAGAGTCGAGCTTAATGATGTGGATGGAGTAAAGCTTTCGGGAACTTCATTTGCTGATGTGGTGTGACTCAAAATGAGAAGAAACAGCTGCAAACATCCATTAATAATTGGAACCTGGAATGTACAGAGCATGAATCTAGGAAAATTGGAAATCATCAAAAATGAAGTGGAAAGCATAAACATCCATATTCTAGGCATTAGTGAGCTGAAATGGACTGGTATTGGCCGTTTTGAATCAGACAATCATATAGTCTACTATGCTGGGAATGACAACTCAACGTGGAATGGTGTTGCATTCATCGTCAAAAAGAACGTTTCAAGATCTATCCTGAAGTACAACACTGTCAGTGATAGGATAATATCCATATGCCTACAAGGAAGACCAGTTAATATGACTATTATTCAAATTTACACACCTACCACTAGGGCCAAAGATGAAGAAATAGAAGATTTTTATCAGCTGCTGCAGTCTGAAATTGATCGAACATGCAATCAAGATGCATTTATAATTACTGGCAGTTGGAATGCAAAAGTTGGAAACAAAGAAGAAGGATCAGTAGTTGGAAAATATGGCCTTGGTGATAGAAACAATGCCGGAGATCGAATGATAGAATTTTGTAAGACCAACGACTTCTTCATTGCAATACCTTCTTTCACCAACATAAACGGCGACTCTACACATGGGCCTCGCCAGATGGAACACACAGAAATCAAATTGACTACATCTGTGGAAAGAGACGATGGAAAAGCTCAATATCATTAGTCAGAACAAGGCCAGGGGCCGACTGTGGAACAGACCGTCAATTGCTCATATGCAAGTTCAAGCTGAAACTGAAGAAAATCAGAGCAAGTCCATGATAGCCAAAATATGACCTCGAGTATATCCCGCCTGAATTTAGAGACCATCTTAAGAATAGATTTGACGCATTGAACACTAGTGACCGAAGACCAGATGAGTTGTGGAACGACATCAAGGACATCATCCATGAAGAAAGCAAGAGGTCGCTGAAAACACAGGAAAGAAAGAAAAGACCAAGATGGATGTCAGAGGAGATTCTGAAACTTGCTCTTGTGTGTCAAGCAGCTAAAGCAAGAGGAAGAATTGATGAAGTAAAAGAACTGAACGGAAGATTTCAAAGGGCCTCTCGAGAAGACAAAGTAAGTATTATAATGACAAGTGCAAAGAGCTGGAGATGGAAAACCAGAAGGGAAGAACACGCCCAGCGTTTCTCAGGCTGAAAGAACTGAAGAAAAAATTCAAGCCTCGAGTTACAATAGTGAAGGATTCCATGGGGGAAAATATTAAACGACACAGGAAGCATCAAAAGAAGATGGAAGGAATACACAGAGTCATTATACCAAAAAGAATTAGTCAATATTCAACCATTTCAAGAGGTGGCATATGATCAGGAACCGATGGTACTGAAGGAATATGTCTAAGCTGCTCTGAAGGCATTGGTGAAAAACAAGGCTCCAGGAATTGATGGAGTATCAGTTGAGATGTTTCAACAAACACATGCAGCACTGGATGTGCTCACTCATCTATGCCAAGAAATATGGAAGATAGCTTCCTGGCCAACTGACTGGAAGAGATCCGTATTTATGCCTATTCCCAAGAAAGGTGATCCAACTGAGTGCGGAAATTATAGAACAAATATCATTAATATCACACGTAAGCAAAATTTTGCTGAAGATCGTTCAAAAGCGGCTGCAGCTGTATATCGACAGGGAACTGCCAGAAATTCAGGCTGGTTTCAGAAGAGGACGTGGAACCAGGGATATCATTGCTGATGTCAGATGGATCCTGGCTGAAAGCAGAGAATACCAGAAGGATATTTACCTGTGTTTTATTGACTATGCAAAGGCATTTGACTGTGTGGAGCATAACAAACTATGGATAACACTTGGAAGAACGGGAATTCCAGAACACTTACTTGTGCTCATGAGGAACCTTTACATAGAACAAGAGGCAGTTGTTCGGACAGAACAAGAGGATACTGATTGGTTTAAAGTCAGGAAAGGTGTGTGTCAGGGTTGTATTCTTTCACCATACCTATTTAATCTGTATGCTGAACAAATAATCTGAGAAGCTGGACTATATGAAGAAGACCGGGGCATCAGGATTGGAGGAAGACTCATTAACAACCTGCGTTATGCAGATGACACAACCTTGCTTGCTGAAAGTGAAGAGGACTTGAGGCACTTACTAATGAAGATCAAAGACCACAGCCTTCAGTATGGATTACATCTCAATATAAAGAAAACAAAAATCCTCACAACTGGAACAACGAGCAACATCACTATAAACGGAGAAAAGATTGAAGTTGTCAAGGATTTCATTTTTCTTGGATCCATGGAAGCAGCAGCGAAGAAATCAAAAGATGCATTGCATTGGGCAAATCTGCTGCAAAGGACCTCTTCAAAGTGTTGAAGAGCAAAGATGTCACTCTGAAAACTAAGGTGCACCTGACCCAAACCATGGTATTTTCAATCATATCATATGCATGTGAAAGCTGGACAATGAATAAGGAAGACTGAAGAACAGTTGACGCCTTTGAATTGTGGTGTTGGTGAAAAATATTGAATATACCATGGACTGCCAAAAGAACTAACAAATCTGTCTTGCAAGAAGTGCAGCCAGAATGCTCTTTAGAGGCAGGCATGGCGAAACTGCATCTTACATACTTTGGACATGTTGTCAGGAGGGATCAGTCCCTGGAGAAGGATGTCATGCTTGGCAGAGTACAGGGTCAGCGGAAAAGAGGAAGACCCTGAATGAGGTGGATTGACACAGTGGCGGCAACAATGGGCTCAAGCACAACAATGGTTGTAAGGATGGCACAGGACTGGGTAGTGTTTTGTTCTGTTGTGCATAGGGTCGCTATGAGTCGGAACTGACTCGAGGGCACCTAACAACAACAACAACATATATATATATATAAACCAGTTCCATTGAGTCGATTCCGACTCATAGCGACCCTATAGGACAGAGAAGAACTGCCCCATAGAGTTTCCAAGGAGTGCCTGGTGGATTCGAACTGCCGACCCTTTGGTTAGCAGCCATAGCACTTAACCACTACGTCACCAGGGTTTCCATATATATATAAAATAAGGTGCTCTTAGACTTGACTCAAATATTTCTAAATCATTGATGTGTTGGTGAGGACACAGGTTATTCAGTTCTTTTTACTGCCTGAGCTTCTTTCCTATAGTTCTAAGAGCAGACGATGCCATTTATTTTGCTGGTACACTTACTCTCTCTTTTGAGAAGGGGCATATTCAGGATTGCTTTTGGTTTTGTACCCATATATTTTAATTGGGGTTACTCTGATCTTGTAAAAGAAGGCGAGAAATAAGTCTGGCAACATAGTAAGCTAAAGAAAGAAGTGGGTTTAAGAGACCTCTGTGAAGAAGGATGTCTAGTATATAATAGAAACAGTAATATTTAATATTAAATCTTTACTGAATCTTTTATCTTATTCTCAAGCTAAATAAAATCTGTTAAACATGACAGTGTTTCGAATGCACTTCTTTTTAGGGGGCTCGTTTGTACTCTTTGGGAGGGGAGCAAATAGACTGTATATAGCTTAAATACCATGCATAGATAATGTTAAGATTATCAGAAAGAAATGATTGGGAAGCTCAGTATAACCATCTGGAGAAAAAAAATAACAATTTGGAAAACGTAAAAAAGCCTTCAGCAATATTTTGCTCAGCTGAACTGTGTGCAGTCAAGCAGATTGAAGGTCATATTATTTTAATTTGGCTATTAAAGAAAGGGATAACTTCTTTTTTCTTTTTCTCCATATTTATTAATTTTATTTTTTAAAAGTTTTAGGTTTACGGGAAAATTGTGCGGAAAGTACAGAGCGCTCCCACGTAACCCCAGCCCCTGCACACTGTTTGTCCTGTTATTAGCATCTTGCATTCCTGTGGTACTCCTGTCACAATTGAGGAACCAATATTGACACATTATTATTAATTAAATTCTACAGTTTACATCAAGTGGTTGCCATGGATTCCTACTCATGTTTGGCAAAGTAGAACTGCAATCCATAGGGTTTTCATGGCTGTGACCTTTTGGAAGCAGATCATCAGGACTTGCTTTCAAGGCACCTCTGGGTGGGTTCAGACTGCCAAACGTTTGTTCAGTAGTCAGTCGCTTTACCATTTGTACCACCCAGGTACTCCTACAAAGCGGTGACTTCTAAATGCTGAAAATTTGGGATCACTTGTAAATCTTTACCTAAAAATTATAAGTGTCATTGAGACAAAGAGAGAGAATGAGAGAATGAGAGCAAAAAGAGATTGAAACAAAATCACAAAATGAGAGATGAAGAGAGAGACAATACACGTATCATTAGAAAAAGTAGAACAAAGGAAAAATAGAAGTGGAACTGAGAGAGGAGAGAGGAGATGAAGTAAGGTAGTGAATAAGTTAGTCAGGATTTATATGGTTGTAGGTTATGGAAGTCAAGACAAACTTTTTTTTTAAAGGTAATTTATTGGCTCACATAACTGAAAAATTCAAGAATAAATATGTCTTTAGACCCAATTTAGCCCAGAAGTTAAAATAATATCACCAGGCACACTCTCCTTTCTTCAGCTATAATTTCCTCTCTGGTGATTTCATTTTCATTTTGGGTCTTTACATGTATTGACACAGATGGCCGGCAAAAGCTCCAGACTCGCATTCTACCGGTTTAGAAACCCTTGCAAAAAAGAATGACTCTTTTCTGATATTAGGCAACATACCTAAAATTAAGTCAGCTTACCATCGATTAGGTCACTTGCTACCCTGAGTGAATAACTCTTGCTGGGAGGATTTTCTTTCCTCATTGGCAATGCATTATCTGTATTCTGTGCTTACCATTTCATGTACAGAGTGCAGTCAGCCCCACTTATCAAAACATGATCTTGAGAGTGGGAGACAGGTGATAACATAAAAGACAAAGATGTATTCTTTTACCAGAAGAGGGCATGTTGTCAGACCAAAACAATAGATATATGCTTCAGAGACATTGGGGAAAATGAGAAGAAGATAGCGAAGAGAGATGAGAGAAAGGTAGCAGAAGGTGAGAGGAAAGAGAGAGACTGAATTAAGTCACCATAAACAACTTCCATCGTGACATTTAAGAGATTAAGAGGCAGAGCTACATATAATATAAAGTATAATGGATGGATATTGTTTCTAAGGCTTACATGAGCATTGGAAACCCTGGTGGTGTAGTGTTTAAGAGGTACAGTTGATAACCAAAAGTCAGCAGTTCGATTCCACCTTGGAAACTGTATGGAGCAGTTCTACCCTGTCCGATAGGGTTGCTCTGAGTTGAAATCAACTCGATGGCAATGGGTTTGGTTTTTCTTTTGGGGAGGGGCCATTGTCTGTTGTAAAAATGAGAGTCTCACATTTGGTTTAACTACCACAAATCTTTCACGATTCTGAGTTTCACAACTTCATCTGTGAATACAGAAGGCATATATTTTTCCCAAGTGAAATTATTGCATGCCTTAATGTCTTTCATATTTTCAGTGAGTACAGGTATCTGCTCAGGACTGTCTTCACAGCCTCTTTTACCTCCTTGTTCCTCAGACTATAGATGATAGGGTTCAACATTGGAGCCACCACTCCATAAGACAGCCCAATTATCTCATCAGATGTCTTTGTGTCCTTCGATTTTGGTTTGGTGTACATAAAAAGGGCTGAACCATAGAATAAGATCACCACAGCCAGGTGGGCTGAACAGGTGGAAAATGCTTTCTTTATCCCCTCAGTGGATTTAAGTCTCAGGATGGTAGAGAGGATAAAAACATAGGAGATGAAAATTAACAGTAGAGGAATCACTAAAAAAACAGTAGTTCCCACTGTTAACATAAGCACAATGATGGAGATATCTGAGCAGATGTGTTTAAGAAGAACCAGTAACTCACACACAAGATGGTCAATGACATTATTCCCACAAAAAGGTAACATCATTGTCAGAACTGTTTGCACTAGGGAGTTCAGACAGCCTATGATCCAGGACCACGCAGCCATGTGCACACAGAGTATCCTGTTCATAACGATGGGGTACCTCAGTGGGTTACAGATGGCCGTGTACCTGTCATAGGCCATCACAGCCAAGAGAACAAACTCAGTGCATGCCAAGGCAAGGGAGGCACCCATCTGAAGAGCACATGCAGTGAAGGAGATGGATTTTCTTTCAGAACTAAATATGATAAGCATTGGAGGAACAAAAGAGGATGTGTAACAGATGTCCAAAAATGAGAGGTTCCCAAGGAAGAAGTACATGGGGGTGTGGAGGCGGGAATCTAGGATGCTGATGATAATGAGGAGGCTGTTTCCCAGGAGGATTATCAGGTACATGATGAGGCAGAGCACAAACAGAGAAAGCTGGAGCTCTGGGTATTGGGAAAGCCCCACCAGGAAGAATTCAGTCACAGCAGAGTAATTCTCCATGCCACCTGCAGAGTTCAGATGAGGACATGACTAAGGGAAGTCCAAATTTATAAAGTAGATTTGCAACACATGCTCACTTTCATTATTTTGTATGATTCTTAGAATAGTACTTAGAATCAGGGAGAACAGGGATAATACAATTGTGTACCTCATAACATCTGTTCAGGCAGTGTCCGACCACATATATGTCCGTGGTCCCATAAGGTTATAATAGAGTTCAGAAATCCTGATCGGAGAACTGAATGTAGCGAATGCACCAGCTTCCCTCATGCAACATGGGCTTATATACAAAGGGATTGTGCTGCCAGGCATATGATGGTACAGTACATATATAACCTAAAATACGTGTGTCTTGATAATAGTCATTCATAAATGCCTATGTTACTGGCTGATGTATGTAACTGTACTTTCTGTCTGAAAAGTTTACCGTGTAACAGTTTAAACTTTGACTCATAGGCAGCAACATCCAATCTCATGTATTGTGTGTCTCTTGAGTGTTGTAGCATTATTTCTCCATTTAATTTTCTTTAGAAAATATTACCATGAAGCGCATCATGGCTCCCAAATGCAGCAAAACCGGTGCTAGTGATAGCAGCCACAAGAGGCAAAGAAGTATCAATTTGGAAGTGAAGCAAAAGGTTATTAAACAACACTGAGGTGGAAAGTCAGTGAATGCTATTGCTCACGATTTTAGGTATGTAGCACTCACAGTCACAATGATCCTCAAAAACAAAGAAGAAGTTCTCTAACCTTTTAAAGGATTAGCTCCACTGAAAGCTACAAGGCTAACGAACACGTGAGAGGGACCTTTATCAGATATGGAGAAATTACTAATGAGGACCAACCACAAAAGCCAATCCCTCTCAGTACTTTGACGATCACCGCTAAGCTTGTACAAGATATTAAAGAAAAAGCAGGACCAGATTATGACACAACATCCAAATCACATAATGTCCTATTTCACAGAATGTACTGTGGACATTGAACAATGCATGACTGTATGCTGACTTTATTGATGATGAAACTTTAAACATTGAGTCATTCAGTAGTACTTAGGACCACATAGGAGCAAGCCTACCAATACCCCAAAGAAGTGCCACGCCACTAATAAAATAATAATTAGGAACGAAATAATTTTAAATGTGGATATAGAGAAATAATTATTATTAATTAATGTTCAAAAATCAAAGCTGTTTTCTAATGAAGCTCATTCTATTTTAAAAATACTCCAGCAGCATATAATTTAGCTCAGTTACTTAACTTTCTGAGCCTCAGCAGGATTGTGGTAAAATATGGGAAAGAATTAACTCTTTGGCAATTTGTTGTGAGAATTAATTTAGATAAAATATCTAAGGTATTTGTTACAATAGATGGTTAAAACATGGTATCTATAATTATTTTTTATGATTACAGTTAGTAGGCCTTTTGACTGACTCATAAAGAAAAATCCATTTCGTGTATTTAAGGGGATGGTACTAAGAAAAAAAAATTTTTTTTTTTTTTTTTACTAAGGTTTGGGAAGATAACGGGCAAAATTTGAATTACTTTCTCTTCTCAGATGGGTGTCTGTCCTTTCCAGGATCAGTTGAGAGTTGACCTGGGAACCTTTGAAACTTGTCCCAGGAGCTTCCAGGGGCCGAAGAGCCTGGATCTGCACTATGTACAGGTTTTTTAGAACCTGAAATTCCTCTTCCCTCGGTATTAAAAAAAAAAAAAAAAAAAAACCCGTTCCCATCAAGTCAATTCCGACTCATAGCGACCCTATAGGAAAGTAGAATTGCCCCATAGGGTTCCCAAGGAGCAGCTGGTGGATTTGAACTACCGACCTTCTGGATAACAGCCAAGCTCCTAATCCACCTTAATAATCCTTGTTTTCCTGTAAATTCTGTAAGTCCTCTCTTCTTTCTTTGTCACCAAATTCCTAGATGTATATTTAAATTTTCTCAGGAAACTCAATATCATTTTACTCAGTACTTAACGATAATTTTCTCTCTCAATCTTTATATGTGATACCTTGAAATGCATGCCCAGATCTTTCATATTATTTTTATTTTATGAAAATGAACATTCTGATAATGAGTATACAAAATATGCTTATTAACAGTGCCTCACACAGAGTTCTTAATGAATGTTGATAACTATTAGTATGGTTGGCCCAAACCCATTGCCGTAGAGTCTATTCTGACTCACAGCTACCCTATAGGAAAGAGTAGAACTGCCCCATAGGGTTTCTAAGGAGCAGCTATTGGATTAGAACTGCTGATCTTTTGGTTAGCAGTTGAGCTCTTAGCCACCGTGCCACCAGGGCTCTGGACTAATGATAGCTAATATTTATTGAGAACTAACTCTGTGCCGGGCACTGTTACAAGCACACTGAGTGTATTAATTCATTTAATTTTTACTGCAACCCAATGAGATAGGTACTCTTATTATCCTTATTTGACAGTAGAACAAACAAACAAAGGGAAATTAAAGTATCTTGCCCAAGGTCACACAGCTAGACTCAGGGTTTAATACCTGGTAATCTGGCTCCAGAGTAAGCCCTCTTAACACAATACCATACCACCACTCACAGATCCTATTCTTTACCTCTAAAAATACTACACAGCCTTTGGGTATGTTGAAATTAACCTTCCTGCTTTACTTACCTTTTCCAGTCCAGACACTGATCTTTCTATTTTATGAGTTCCTACTGTATACAGCTGTGCTCCTTCATTTGTTTCATATTTGTCTGATATGATGCCCAAAAAAGACTGTAGACTTTTTGGTGCAAGGACTGTGTTTTATACTTTATTGTATCCCCATGATTGTTTGTATTCACTGGACTGTGGCTGCAGAATGAGAAATTTCTCCCTTATCCTGTCGTGAATCCAAAATCACAAACTTGCCCTGCCTTCATGTTTGGAGAGCATGAGGGCATGATTCCTTGGCCTATTCCTTCGCTGATCACATAGGGCAGTCCTCCTGGCTTCTTCATTACCTTTCTGTATTTTTTATCTTCCTCTTAGTGAGTTATCGCCTAAACAATGGTTATGCAGAGATTTAAAAAAGAGATGGTTTTAGTAACTTGGACAGGACTCCCTTCTTCCTTGCCTGTCTCTAGTCACCTTGGCACAAGGACTTGTTTCCTGAAAGGTGTAAACTGCGTCAGTTTTGATTTGTTTGAGCACAGCTGTTCTGAAATAGAAGGAAGAGGTGGAAGTAAAGAAGTACAAGAGATGGGGCCTAAGTTTTTACTTTTACAAAGGAGTGTTAAACTTAGGACTTATATCCTGGGACAATTATAATATTTTTTCTTTCTAGGATGCTAAAAATATACTGTGTGGTGTTGGTGGAGGGACATGTTATAACACACGAAAAAACATACATTCTTGTGTTATACCAATGAAAACTGCAATTTTGGAGAAGTATTAAAGATAAGGGGAAAATCATCATGATATAATATATGAAAAAGTAAGTTTCATGGCAATATAAATGATCATAATTTTGTATTTATGTGGCTGGAAGAAACCACACCAAATTATTAACTATAACTTTTCTTTGAAAGGTGGGATTTAGAGCATTTTTAATTTTCTTGATATTTTTCATATTTTTCAAATTTCTTTAACATACCTGTATTCTCTAATTCTAAAAATAAAAAAACCAAAATTTAAAAAATTTTCCTTAGTAGAAAACTGCCCTGATGCCAAAGTTAGTATCATAGTATTCTTTCTAATTATTAGGAGATCACCAAAGAGGTAAAATTGTCCAGGTGGTTGGTGGCCACAGCATTCTCTAAAACTAAAGAATAAAAAAGAATAGCTAATGGGTAAGAAATTAGAGAGGAATTTTTCTTGCTTTGTATTATAAAGCGTATGCCATGTAATATTCTGATTTCAACTAATTGATCTCACAAATATATCCACCCTCAGAGACTTACTGACGCAGCTCCAGTTATTGCAAAAGGATTATTTTTAGAGCATATTATTTAGAACTTGGTCAAGATTAGAAGTACAGATTGGATGCAACAACAAGCACCAAAAATATCACACAGTATAAAGAAAAACAGAAGAGATACCCACCTGGTGCATAGAAGGGACTATGGGGAAATTGTAGAGACTTCCATTACATCTTCTTTTTTTCTGTTCAAAAAGAGTAAAGTTTCAATTTCTTGGCTCCATTAGTTTTATCCATCCCCTAAAGGCCCTGTCCTTAGATTGCTCTTCACTACTGGGGACCATCTATGGAAGAGAAGAAACTTCTGAGGTTCCTGGATCATGTGCGTCCACAAACCTGTCTTCTACCTATATTGGCCAACAGAAGAAAGTGGTACTTTGTTTAAAAGCCTATAAACTCAGCATTTCGTATTGTACCCAAGGAGCCTCTGAAATCAGGTTATCCTGTAGCCATCCTGGAAGATCTCCTCAGGAGAAAATTGTTAACATTAAGTATCACATTCTAATTCCTGAGTCACTCAGTTTCCCCTATTTCTTACAATCGACTTCGCTCTTCACAATATGAGACATCTCTTGCAGGAGATCCCTCAGTTCTTGCCTGAATAAATGAGCCCCCGAAGGTACTGCTAATGAACAATACTGGGTAAGCAAAGGCAAAGGGTAAGAGCAAAGGTCTCTTTTCCTTTTCCTTCCTGGTCTTGAGGATTATCTTGGGTTTTCTCATTAACTTTTCTGTGTGGAAACCAAGTGAATTTTCCATTGCTGGAAACACAGCAAAAGCTTTAAGTTCTTATATAGTGGGAGCATCTGTCTAAGCAATAGACTCACTGCTGGAATTGATTGACTGAGCCAGTCCTGCATACTCTATCTCTGTGAGGCTACGCCAGGTAATACTACCCTACCTGAAATCTCTTGCCTGTTTCTCTTCACTACTGATAAGGTTTATTTATGGAAAAGTACTATGTCTTAATGGAAAGAGCAGGTGGCTTGGAGTCAGAGTTTTGGCACTGAGCAAGATACCTCTCCAATCATGTTGTGTTATCTATAATATTGGCATAATAGTACTTGTTTTATACATTTGTTATAAAGAGTAATATAAAATGTGTGGTAGTTCTTGGCACAGAGTGAGTGTACAATACATATTAATTTAACCTGGATCTCCAGGCTAACATTTTTTCCTTTTTTTTTTTTATGGTAAGAGAAGCGCATAATTTAAAATGATCATAGATATCCAAGGTATTGTCTTCATTTAATGATTATTTTTATCCATATTTCTTTTTTCATTGTTTTATTTAGTAGTTTTCAAATTAAAAAAGAGAAAAAAGACTGAGGAACTGTTAAAAACTGGAAGAAACTAAGAAGAAATAGTAATTATGTGGACATGGGATAGTGAAACAGAAAAAGACATTAGTGGAAAATTGGTGAAAGAATAAGGTCCATAGTTTAATTAATAATAATATTCAAGTTTCAGTGTAGGATTCTTACCTTCTCCACACACAATAGGTACCATGTCCTGGTGGAACTTCAATTTCTAAAAAAAGGGTATAGTTTTAGACACAAGCATATGCAATTCTATACTTCATTTCTTTTTCCAACTTCTATGTGTCCACATGCTAAATTTGTTGTGGTTTCACTTCCTCAAGCTAGTTAACATCTTAGCTCTCTTTTTGAGCTGTAGCTGTGCTATAAGGTCCACAGTTAAGAATCTCACCATTGTAGTTTACTGTGGGTAGAGTCAAGGGGAACAGACCAATGGTAAAGCTGTCATGCCATGCCTATCAGAATGGCCAGTCTTGTATTTGTATCAATAGTAAATTTATCCTCCACTTAAGTGTACTCCAAACTTTGGGCCCTAAAAATTTCCAGAGAACTTGCCACTAACTCTGTAGTGGCAATTTAAATCCTACCGTATTTTCTTCAAAGGGACTATGTAATCCCACAAGTGATTTAAAGTAGTATTCCTAAATTGTGCAGATGGTAGTAACTTTTAAAGCTTTAGGGATGTTGCCTCAAAGGTCTAATAGTACTTATAAGCAATAATTTATTATTTTTTATAAATCAAAAATTTCCTGATTAAATAAATAATACATACTCATTTCAGAAAATATGGGAAATTTGCAAAAATTCAAAGGAAGAGGGGAAGGGTGGGGAGGGGAAAACTCTAACTAGACAATAGATAAGTGGTAACTTTGCTGAAAGGTAAGACAGTACACAATACTGGGGAAGTTGGCACAATTTGACCAAGGTAAAATCAAAGAAGCTGCCTCGACACATCTAAACTTCCTGAGGGATCAAGTTACTGGGCTGAGGGCTGGGGACCATGGTCCCAGGGGACGTCTAGCTCAATTGGCATAAAATAGTTTATAAAGAAAATATTCTACATCCTGCCTTGGTGAGTAGTGTCTGGGGCCTTAAAAGCTTGTGAGTAGCCATCTAAGATACACCTACTGGTCCCACCCTGTCTGGAGCAAAGAAGAATGAAGAAAACCAAAGACACAAGGGGAAGATTAGCCTAAAGGACTAAGAGTCCACAGCTACTACTGCCTTCACCAGACTGAGTCCAGAACAACTAGACGGAGCCCACCTACCACCACTGACTGCTCTGACAGAGATCACAATAGACGATCCCGAACAGAGTGGGAAAGAAATGTAGAACAAAGTTTGAACTCACGAAAAAGACCAAACTTACTGGTCTGAGAGAAACCAGAGAAAGTATGGCACCTGAACACCCTTTTAACTCAGTATTGGAGCAACTCCTGAAGTTCACCCTTCAGCCAAAGATTAGACAGGCCTATAAAACAATCAAAACGTGTAGTTCAATCATATACACAAGACTAAATGGGCACACTGGCCCAAAGCAAAGATGACAAGGGAGGAAGAAATAGGAAAACTGGATGAATGGAAATGAGGAACCCAAAGTCAAGTAGGGGAGAGAGTCAGAGAATACACAATTTGCGTATTAGTTGTTTAATGAGAAACTAATTTGTAAACTTTCGCCTAAAACAATATTAAAAGAAAAGAAAGTCACTCATAGTCTCAGATATAGTAACTGTTAATATTTAAAAATTAAATGATGCAGGAAGCATCAAAAGAAGATGGAAGGAATACACAGAGTCATTATATCAAAAAGAATTGATTGATGTTCAACCATTTCAAGAGGTAGCATATGTTCAGGGACTGATGGTACTGAAGGAAGAAGTCCAAGCTGCACTGAAGACACTGGTGGAAAAAAAGGCTCCAGGAACTGACGGAATATCAATGGAGATGTTTCAACAAATGGATGCAGCACTGGATGTGCTCACTCATCTATGCCAAGAAATTTGGAAGACAGCTACCTGGACAACCGACTGGAAGAGATACATTTTTGTGCTTATTCCCAAGAAAGGTGATCAACCGAATGTGGAAATTATTGAACAACATCATTGATACCACAAGCAAGCAAAATTTTGCTGAAGATCATTCAAAAGCAACTGCAGCAGTATATTGACAGGGAACTCCCAGAAATTCAGGCTGGATTCAGAAGAGGAGGTGGGACCAGCGATATCATTGCTGAAGTCTGATGGATTCTGGCTGAGAGCAGAGAATACCAGAAGGATGTTTACCTGTGTTTTATTGACTATGCAAAGGCATACGACTGTGTGGATCACAACAAATTATGGATAACGTTGCAAAGAATGGGAATTCTAGAACACTTAATTGTGCTCATGAGGAGCCTGCATATAGATCAAGAGGTAGTCATTCGGGAAGATCAAGGGGATACTGCGTGGTTAAAAGTCAGGAAAGGTGTGCTTTGGGGTTGTATCCTTTCACCATAACTATTCAATCTGTATGCTGAGCAAATAATCTGAGCAACTGGACTATATGAAGAAGGACAAGGCATCAGGATTGGAAGAAGACTCATTAACAACCTGCATTATGCAGATGACACAGCCTTGCTTGCTCAAAGTGAAGAGAACTTGAAGCAGTTACTGACAAAGATCAAAGACCCCAGCCTTCAGTGTGGATTATACCTCAACGTAAAGAAAACAAAAATCCAATAAGCAACATCATGATAAATGGAGAAAGGATTGACGTTGTCGAGGATTTCATTTTACTTGGATCCACAATCAACACTCATGGAAGCAGCAATCAAGAAATCAAAAGATGCATTGCATTGGGCAAATCTGCTGCAAAGGACCTCTTTAAAGTGTTGAAAAGCAAAGATGTCATCTTGAAGACTAAGGTGTGCCTGACCCAAGCTATGGTATTTTTGATCACATCATACGCATGCGAAAGCTGGGCAGTGAATAAGGAAGGCTGAAGAAGAATTGATGCCTTTGAATTGTGGTGTTGGTAAAGAATATTGAATATACTGTGGACTGCAAAAAGAATGAACAAATTTGTCTTGGAAGAAGTACAACCAGAATGCTCCTTAGAAGTAAGGATGGCGAGACTGCATCTTACCTACTTTGGACATGTTGTCAGGAGGGATCAATTCCTGGAGAAAGACATCATGCTTGGTAAAGTATAGGGTCAGCAGAAAAGAGGAAGACCCTCAACAAGATGGATTGATACAGTGGCGCAAAAATGGGCTCAAGCATAATAATGATTGTGAGCATGGCGCAGGACCAGGTGTTGTTTCGTTCTGTGGTACAACATAGGGTCGCTACGAGTTGGAACGAATTCGATGGCACCTGACAACAACGACAACAACAACATTTTAATATGTTCATATGCGTATACAAGATGTATTATAAACTTGTGACCATACTGGATTTCTGATTTTTTAACCTACTTTCTACAGTAGTTTTATAGTGTGGGTTTTTCTGTGTTATTTTGCTAGGCAATTTTAACTGATGTAAATATATTTGTAAATGGAAAAGGGGGCGGAAGTAAAGGAGGAGTGAAACAGTAATTTTCCACCTCTCTCCCATTTATCTGTTCCCTCCCCACTCTGCTCTGGTCCTGGGTCTTGCTTCAGAGATTGCTGTGCTCCCTGGGCCAGAAGTAGGACCTGTTGCACACCCTGAACTATTCTCCTGTCTTTGGAAAGGGAACAGATTAAAAACAGGAAAAAATAATCTGCCAGTTCCCCTAAGCCAGGAACTCAGGGCAGGCATAGCCTCTTTGCCTAGGCACAGGCATAGAGGGTCCATGGACTTTGAATGCTTTTCACCCCTGTGTAGACCTGTGTGGGCCCATTTTAACAGTATAGGCCCTCCTTAGCACAGCATGCCAGGTTATATACCTGGAACTTATTTTCATCTTTATCTGCTATAAGGGGGAGTTGCAGATTCATGACATTTCACACTGCCCAGCCCATTAAGCAGGGTCCTCACTTACCCACATTAGGGGCCTGAGGACTGGTGGTTCCACCCACTCCACAAAACCAACCATGACAGAGGTCCAAGAATAAATGGTGACTCCTGGTCCATACAGTCAACAGTCTTGAGTGCCCATAGTCTGGTGGCAAAACCCACCTACCTGAGCATCTAGGGGACAGGGACAAGCCTTTCAGCCAGACACTCAGGGGCAGCAGTCAGTCCCCTATCATGATCAGCATATGACCCCCTACTGTAGCCAGGTACCTGTGCCTACTCCAACCACCCCTGCCCATCTAGGACTGTAGGTGAGAGCCTGCACCACACACTTGGTGACTGATGACTTGGACACCTGAGCTGAACCCATACAAGAAAAGTAAATGGACTCCTGGGCTCACATACCTAGTAACAGCTCTGGCTACCTAGAGGCAGGACGTGAAGGCTTCAAAGACACCAATAATCAAACTAGCTTACACTACCAGCCTATTTGGGCATATTAAAACAAAACAAAATGAAACAAAACAAGAAGCTGGGGTACAGTAAGCAAACATAAAATAAATACATATAACTTACTGATGGCTTGGAGACAACAGTCAATGTCAAATCACATAAAGAGGCAGAACATGATGGATTCAGCAAGCAACCAAAACAAGAACTCAAACTGTCTGGAGGAAGAGAACTTCTTGGAATTACCAGAGGTAGGTTTCAAAAGACTAATATACAGAACTCTTCAAGAAATCAGGAAAGAGATCAGGCACAATGCAGATAAAGTCAAGGAACACACAGACAAAGCACTAGAGGAACTTAAGAAGGTTATTAAAATTTAACAGGATGCAAGAATTCATAGAGAGACAGCAAACAGAAATCCAAAAGATTAACAATAAAATCTCAGAATTAGACAACTCAGTAGAAAGTCATAGGAGCAGAATTGAGGAGATGGAAGTCAGAATTAGTGAGATTGAAGATAAAGCACTTGACACCAACTTATTTGAGGAAAAATCAGATAAAAGAATTTAAACAAATGAAGAAACCCTAACAATTATGTGGGACTCTATCAAGAGGAATAACCTACGAATGATCGGGGGCACGGGGCGGGGGGAGAGGTTAGAGACTACAGAGAGAATTGTTGAAGATTCTTCAGAGCTTCCCTGATATTGTAAAAGATGAGAAGATATCTATCCTAGAAGCTTATTGAAACCCACACAAGGTAGATCCCAAAAGAAAGTCACCAAGACATACTATAATCAATCTTGCTAAAACCAAAGATAAAGAGAAGGTTTTAAGAGGGGCTAGGGATAAACAATAAGTCATCTACAAAGGAGAGTCAATAAGACTAAGCTCTGACTACTCAGGAGAAATCATGCAGGTAAGAAGAGAATGGGATGACATATATAAAGCCTTAAAGGAAAAAAATTGCCAACCAAGAATTACATATCCAGCAAAACTGTCTCTCAAATATGTTGGTGAAATTAGGGCATTTCTAGACAGACAAGTTTAGGGAGTTTGTAAAAACTAAACCAAAATTACAAGAAATACTAAAGGGAGTCCTCTGGTTAGAAAGTGAATAACACCAGATAAGAACCCAAGCCTAGAACACAGGACAGAGCAACCAGATATAAACCCAGATAGGTAAGTCACAAAAATAAATGAAAGCTAAAACCCTGAAAACAGGGAAACAGAGACATTGATATGTAAAAGATGACACCATTACAAGAAAAAAAAGAGGAATAAAAAATTTAGTCATAGATCTTTCATAAGGAGAGGAAGTCAAGGCGATATAAAGAAATAAAAGATTGGTTTAAACTTAGAAAAATATGGGTAAATATTAAGGTAAGCACAAAGGAAATTAATACTCCCACACATCGAAATAAAAGACAAGAAAAACATATAGACTCACCAAATAGAAAATCAACAAGGAAAAAGACGAAAAGAAAATATATAAAAAAAAAGACTCAGCACAGAAAATTAAGCGTAACAAACTGTCAACAACACCCACACAAAAAAGACATCAAAATGACAGCACTAAACTCATACCTATCAATAATTACACTGAATGTAAATGGACTAAATGCACCAATAAGAAGACAGAGAGTAGCAGAATGGATTTAAAACAAACAAGCAAACCAAAAAACATAATCCGTCTATATGCTGCCAACAAGAGACATACCTTAGACTTAAAGACACAAACAAACTAAAACTCAAAGGATGGGAAAAAATATATCAAGCAAACAACATTCATAAAAGATCAGGAGTGGCAATATTAATCTCTGACAAAATAGACTTTAAAGCAAAAGCCACCACAAAGGATAAGGAAGGACACTATATAATTATTAAAGGGTCAATACACCAGGAGGACATAACCATAACAGATATTTACACACCTAAAGACAGTGCTCCAAAATACATAAAACAAACTCTAACAGCATTGAAAAGAGAAATAGACGGCTCCACAATAATAGTAGGAGACTTCAACACACCACCTTAGCGAAGGACAGAACATCCAAAAAGAAGCTCAATAAAGACACGGAAGATCTAAATGCCACAGTTAACCAACTTGATCTCATAGACATATACAGAACACCCCACCCAACAGCAGCAAAGTATACTTTCTTTTCCAATGCACATGGAACGTTCTCCAGAAAAGACCACATATTAGGCCACCAAACAAGCCTTGACAGAATCTAAAACATGAAAATATTACAAAGCATCTTTTCTGACCATAAAACCATAAAAATAGAAATCAATAACAAGAAAAGCAAGGTAAAAAAATCAAATACATGGAAACTGAACAATGCCTTGCTCAAAAAGGGGTATAGATGAAATTAAGGACGGAATAAAGAAATGCAGGGAATCAAATGAGAATGAAAACACATCCTACCAGAATTTTTGGGACACAGCAAAAGCAGTACTCATAGGTCAAGTTATAGAAATAAATGCACACTTTTTCCCAAAAGAAGAAAGGGCCAAAATCAAAAACATTACCCTATAACTGGAAAAAGTAGAAAGAGAGCAGCAAAAGAAGCCCTTGGGCAGCAGAAGAAAGGAAATAATAAAAACTAGAGCAGAATTAAATGAAATAGAGAACAGAGAAACAATTGAAAGAGTTAACAAGACCAAAGCTGGTTCTTTGAAAAGATCAACAAACTTAACAAACCATTTGCCAAACTGACAAGAAAAACAGGAGAGGAAGCAAATAATCCAAGTAAGAAATGAGATGGACGATATCATAACAGACCCAACTTAAATGAAAAGAATCAGAGCAGAATACTATGAAAACCTGGACTCCAACAAATTTGAAAACCTAGAAGAAATGGACACATTTCTAGAAACTACCTAAACTAACACAAACAGAAGTAGACCAACTAACAAAACAAAAGAATAGATTGAAAAGGTAATTTAAAAACTCCCAACAAAAAAAGCCCTGGCCCTGATGGCTTCACTGGAGAATTCTACCAAACTTAGAAGAGTTAACATCACTACTACTAAAGGTATTTCAGAGCACAGAAAAGGATAGAATACTCCCGAACTCATTCTATGAAGCCAGTATAACTCTGATACCAAGAACAGGTAAAGATACCATGAAAAAAAAAAAAAAAGAAAATTACAGACCAATATCCCTCATGAACATATATACAAAAATTCTCAACAAAATTCTAGGCAATAGAATTCAACAACATATTAAAAAAATAATTCACCATGACCAACTGGAATTCATACCAGATATGCAAGGATGGTTCAACATTAGAAAAACAATCAAAGTAATCCATCACATAAATAAAACAAAAGACAAGAACCACATGATCTTACCAATTGATGCAGAAAAGGCATTTGACAAAGTCTAACACCCATTCGTGATAAAAACTCTCAGCAAAATAGGAATAGAAGGGGAATTCCTCAGCATGATAAAGGGGATTCATACAAAGCCAACAGCCAACGTCATTCTAAATGGAGAGAGTCTGAAAGCATTGTCTTTGAGAACAGGAACCAGACAAGGATGCCGTTTATCACCACTCTTATTCAGCGTTGGGCTGGAGGTCCTAGCCAGAGCACTTAGGCTAGAAAAAGAAATAAAGGGCATCCAAATTGGTAAGGAAGAAGTAAAATATCCCTGTTTGCAGATGATCTGATCTTATACACAGAAAATCCCAAAGAATTCAAAGAAAACTACTGGGACCAAGAGACAATTTCAGGAAATTATCAGGGTACAAGATAAACATATAAAAATGAGCTTAATTCCTCTACACCAACAAAGGGAACTTCAAAGAGGAAATCACCAAATCAATACCATTTACAATAGCCCCTAAGAAGATAAAATAATTAGGATGAAATCCAACCAGAGATGTAAAAGACCTGTACAAAGAAAACTACAAGATACTACTGCAAGAAACCAAAAGAAACCTACATAAGTGGAAAACATACCTTTCTCATGGATAGGAAGACTCAACATTGTGAAGATGTCAACTCTACCTGAGGTGATCTACAGATACAATGCAATCCCAATCCAAATTCCAAGGGCATTTTTCAATGAGATGGAGAAAAAAAATCACCAACTTCATATGGAAAGGAAAGAGGACCCGGATGAGTAAAGCACTATTGAAGAGAAAGAACAAAGTGGAAGGCCTCATACTACTTGATTCTAGAACCTGTTATACCGCTAAGGTAGTCAAAACAGCCTAATACTGGTGCAACAACAGGTACAGAGATCAAAGGAACAGAACTGAGAATGCAGACGTAAATTCATCCACCTATAAGCAGCTGATATTTGACAAAGTCCCGAAGCCCATTAGTTGGCAAAAAAGGCAGTCTCTTTAACAAATGGTGCTGGCATAACTTGATATCCATCTGTAAAAAAATTAAACTGGACACATACCTCACACCACCCACAAAAACTAACTCAAAATGGACCAAAGACCTAACTATAAAATCCGAAATGATAAAAATCATGGAAGAAAAAATAGGGACAATGCTAGGAGCCCTAATACATGGCATAAACAGAATACAAAACATTACTAACAATGCACAAACACCAGAAGGGAAACTAGGTAACTGGGAGCACCTAAAAATCAAACACTTATGCCCATCAAAAGACTTCACCAAAAGAGTAAAAAGACATCTTACAGACTGGGATAAAATTTTTGGCTACAACAAATCTGATCAGGCTCTAATCTCTAAAATCTACAAGATATTGTAAAACTTCGACCACAAAAAGACAAATAAGCTAATTAAAAAATGGGCAAAGGGTATGAACAGGCACTTCACCAAAGAAGACATTCATGCAGCTAACAGATACTTGAGGAAATGCTCATGATCATTAGCCATTAGAGAAATGCAAATCAAAACTACAATGAGATACCATCTCACCCCAACAAGGCTAGCATTAATCCAAAAAACACAAAATTATGTTGGAGAGGCTGTGGAGATACTGGAACACTTATACACGGCTGGTGGGGATGTAAAATGTTACAACCACTTTGGAAATTGATTTGGCACTTCCTTAAAAAGCGATAAATAGAAATACCACATGATTCAGCAATCTCACTCCTTGGAATACATCCTAGAGAAATAAGTGCCACCACATGAATAGATATGTGCAAACCTATGTTCATTGCAGTACTGTTCACAATAGCAAAAAGACAGAAACAACTGAAGTGCCCAGCAACAGATGAATGGATAAACAAATTATGGTATATTCCCACAGTGGAATACTATACAACGATAAAGAGCAACAATGAATCTGCAAAACATCTCAAAACATAAATGAATGTGGAAGGCATTAATTAAGCTGAGTGAAATTAGTCCATTGCAAAAGGACAAATATGGTATGAGACTACTGTTATAAGAAGTAAGAAAAGGTTTAAACACAGAAGAAAACATTCTTTGATGGTTATGAGGGTAGGGAGAGAGGGAGAGGGGAATTCACTAACTAGATAGGAGACAAGAATTATCTTAGGTGAAGGGAAGGACGACACACAGTACAGGGGAAGTCAGCACTGCTGGACTAAACCAAAACCTAAGAAGTTTACTGAATACAGCCGAACACTTTGAGGGACAGTTTAGCAGGTGCAGGGGTCTGGGAACCATGGTTTCAGGGGACATCTAGGTCAACTGGCATAACAAAGTTTATTAAGAAAACATTCTGCATCCCATTTTGGTGAGTGACACCTGGGGTCTTAAAAGCTAGCAAGTGGCCATATAAGATGCATCAATTGGTTCCAACCCACCTGGAGCAAAGGAGAATGAAGAACACCAAAGGCGCAAGGAAAATATTAGCCCAAGAGACAAAAAGGGGCCACATAAATGAGAGACTGTCAGCCTAAAACTGGAAGGACTAGATGATGCCCAGCTACTACCAATGACTACCCTGGCAGGGAACACAATGGAAAGTTGCTGACGGCGCAGAAAAAAAATGGGATGTAGAACTCAAATTTTCTAGTAAATAGACCAGACTTGATGGTCTGACTGAGAATGGAAGAGCCCCAGAAGACACGGCCCCCGGACTCTCTGTTAACCGGGAACTAAAACCATTCCTGAAGCCAACTCTTCAGACATAGTATAGACTGGATTACAAGACATAAAATGATACTCATGAAGATTGTGCTTCTTAGATCAAGGAGATACAAGAGACTAAATGGGTAGCTCCGGTCTGGAGGTGAGATAAGAAGGCAGAAAGGGATAGGAGCTGATTGGATGGGCATGGGAAATTCAGGGTGGAAAGGAAGAATGCATGGTCACGTTATAGGGATAGCGTCTAAGGTCACATTACAATGTGTGTATAAATATTTGTATGAGAAATTAGCTTGAGCTGTAAACTTTCACCTAAAGCACAATAAAAAACAAAACAAAAAACCAGAAAAAAGCAAAGAGCAATACTTTTCCAATAATTTCCTATGTCTATAAATATTAAAAAATATTACCATGTGGAATTTCTTTTTTTAGTGACCTTATCATAATGCCATTATTGATTTTTGAATGATAAACCACCCATGCATTTCTAGAATTAACTGCACTTGATTGCAGTCTATTTTTCTTTATATAATGTTTCATTCAATGCTCTAATCTTTTCTCTCTAAAATTTTTTCCAACTCTGTCCTATAGGGTTGCTATGATTTGGAATTGACTCAGTTGGGCAATGGGTTTTGGGTGAATATGTTCATAAGAGAGAAAGATTCTTAATTTGTTTTATTAAACATGTTCATGTTACATTCTGGTACTCTGTTTACTCTGGCTTCATAAAAGGAATTGGAAATCTTTCTACATTTTTCTCTTTTGTTAATAGACTGTGTAAAATTGAATTTTTTTCTTGCTTTAAATATTGGGACAATTCATTATGAAGCCATCTGATCTATTTTTTTCATGGAAGGTTATAATAATAAATCCACTTTTTAAATAGATACAGGGACTTCTGGTTCAGACAAGATGGAGAAAACATCCCTATTCTTCTGCTAAATACAACTAAAATTCTGAACATTACATACAGTAAAACCTGTGAAAGCCAGAACCTGTATAAGGCAGAAACATGTCAGTGAAGGAAAACTCAAATATTTTCCACTAAATAGAGAGTGATAGAAAAGTGGTGTCAGAGGTAGAAAACTTGGGACACTGGAAAAACAAGGCAGTCCCGTCAAGTTCTGGCTCTTACAGGTTTCACTGTATATTTGTATACATACATATATGTACATATATACATACATATGTGTGCATATGTATATGAAGCATAGGAAGACTCTGAGAGGTGGAGAAAAGAAGGAAGCCTGGTTTGGGATCTTGCGACCCAAGGAACCTCATGGGAGTGAGTTTGTGGGGTTTTCTTTTTGCCTTCCATAAATCCCAGCCTGAGTGCCAGAGAGGTCTCCATCTTGGAAATACCAGTAATGGACACGAACAAAAAATCACCAAGAAAATCCTGCTTTGTCTAGCCAATGACCAGGAAAAGAGTGGCCTAGTAAGATGTAAACCATCTAAATATCTAACTTCAAAGGGGTGAAACTAATATTCTAGGCTTATCATGACATCAACATTTTATTTACAATTCAGATAAGAAGTAGAAATGTTTGAATGGAGTAAATGATTTTAGGGAACAGAAGAGGCTTGAATTAGATCTTCAGTACTTAATTGCACTTTGTCTTTGGGCAGACTGAAATGGATAAGTACACCAGCTTCCTGGTCGTGGGACATGAAGATAGCATTTGTAGGCCATATGCCTAAGAGAAGCATATGGCCTACAAATGCTATGCCTAAGAGATGAAAAGCAGGGAGGGCATTTAAGCAGTATGTGCCAGCCCTTCAGATGAAATGCATGGAGTGGTATGTGACCCAGTATGAAGGAGAGCAATATGAGGCAAGTTCTATTTGGAATATGGGCAGGCCTTTGGCATTAGGAAGGTTGACCCCCAATATTAAGACCCTAGGGATAGCCTTAACATTCTTGTACTGACTTGTAGTACCTGGCAGGGGGCTAAAGTGATTCATGGGATCTAAGGCAACCTGCAATATTTTTAAGGCAATCTGCAATATGCAGATGACACAACCTTGCTTGCTGAAAGTGAAGAGGACTTGAAACACTGTTGAAGATCAAAGACCACAGCCTTCAGTATGGATTACGCCTCAACATAAAGAAAACAAAAATCCTCACAAATGGACCAATAAGCAACATCATGAGAAACACAGAAAAGATTGAAGTTGTCAAGGAGTTCATTTTACTTGGATTCACAATCAATGCCCACAGAAGCAGCAGTCAAGAAATAAACAATGTATTACATTGGGCAAATCTGCTACAAAAGACCTTTTACACATGTTAAAAAGCAAAGATGTCAGCTTGAAGACTAAGGTGTGCCTGACCCAAGCTATGGTGTTTTCAATTGCCTCACATGCACGTGAAAGCTGGACAATGAACAAGGAAGACCGAAGAAAAATCGACACCTTTGAATACGGTGTTGGCGAAGAGTATTATATATACCATGTATAAGGAACACCGAAGAAAAATCGACACCTTTGAATTACGGTGTTGACAAAGAATTGGAATTCAATATTTTTACCATTTATCGTGATGTTGCTTATTGGTCCACTTGTGAGGTTTTTTGTTTTCTTTATGTTGAAGTGTAATCCATACTGAAGTGTGTGGTCTTTGATCTTCATCAGGAAGTGCTTCAAGTCCTCTTCATTTTCAGCAAGCAAGGTTGTGTCATCTGCATATCACAGGTTGTTAATGAGCCTTCCTCCAATCCTAGTACCTCATTTTTCTTCATACAGTTCAGCTTCTGTGGTTATTTGTTCAGCATACAGGTTGAATAAGTATGGTGAAAGGGTACAAACCTGACACACACCTTTGCTGATTTTAAACCACACAGTATTCCTTTGTTCCGTTCAAATGACTGCCTGTTGATCTATGCCCAGGTTCCTCATGAGCCAATTGTTCTGGAATTCCTATTCTTCGCAATGTTATTCATAATTTGTTATGACCCACACAGTCGAATGCCTTTGCATAGTCAATAAATACACATAAACATCTGTCTGGTGTTCTGTGTTTTCAGCCAAGATCCATCTGACATCAACAGTGATATCGCTCATTCACAATCTCTTTCTAATCCAGCTTTAATTTCTGGCAGTTCCCTGTCTATGTACTGCTGCAACCATTTTTTAACTATCTTCAGCAAAATTTTACTTGCGTGTGGTTTTAATGATATTGTTTGATAATTTCCGCATTCTGTTGAATCTCCTTTCTTTGGAATGGGCACAAATATGTATCTCTTCCAGTCGGTTGGCCGGGTAGCTGTCTTCCAAATTTCTTGACATAGACAAGCGAGTGCTTCCAACGTTACATCCTTTTGTTGAAACATCTCAATTGGTATCCCGTCAATTCTGGAGCCTTGTTTTTCACCAACGCTTTCAGTGGATTTGGACTTCTTCCTTCAGTACCATTGCTACCTCCTGAAATGGTTGAACATTGATAAAATTTTTTTTGGTATAGTGATTCTGTGTATTCCTTCCATCTTCTTTTGATGTTTCCTGCATTATCCAATATTTTGGCAGTAGAACCTTCAAAACTGCAACTCCAGGCTTGAATTTTTTCTTCAGTTCTTTCAGCTTGTGAAATGCCAAGTGTGTTCTTCCTTTTGGATTTCTAACCCCAGGTCTTTGCACATTTCATTATAATACTTTACTTTGTCTTCTTGAGCTACTCTTTGAAATCTTCTGTTGATCTCTTTTACATGATCTTTTCTTCCATTCACTTTAGCTACTCTATGTTCAAGAGCAAGTTTTAGAGTCTCTTTTGATGTTCATTTTGGCCTTTTCTTTCTTTTTTAATGGACTTCTGCTTTCTTCATGTTTGATGTCATCCCACAACTCGCCTGGTCTTTGATCATTTGTGTTCTATGCATCAAATCTATTCTTGAGATGGTCTCTAAATTTAGGTGGGGTACACTGATGGTCGTTTTGGCTCTCCTGGATTTGTTCTAATTTTCTTCAACTTCAACTTGAACTTGCATATGAGCAAATGTTGGTCTGTTGCATAGTCTGCCCCTGGCCTGGTTCTGACTGATGATATCAAGCTTCTCCATTGTGTCTTTCCACGGACGTAGTCAATTCGATTCCTGTGTGTTCTATCCAGTGAGGTCCACGTGTACAGTCCCCATTTATGTTTTTGAAGAAAGGTATTTGCAATGAATAAGTCGTTAGTTTTGCAAAATCCTATCATTCGATCTCCGATGTCATCTCTCTAACCAAGGCCATATTTTCCAACTATTGATCCTTTTTCTTTGTTTTTAGCTTTCACATTCCAATCACCCATAATTATCAGTGCATCTTGATTACATGTTTGTTCAATTTCAGTTTGCAGAAGCTAGTAAACACCTTCACTTTCTTCATCTTTTTTTTATTGAACTTTAGTTAAGGGTTTATAGAACAAACTAATTTCTCGTCAAACAGTTAGTACACACATTGTTGTATGATATTGGTTAACAACCCCATGACATGTCAACACTCTCCCTTCTCAACCCTGGGTTTCCTATTACCGGCTTTCCTGTTCCCTCCTACCTTCCAGTCCCACCCCAGGGCTGGTGTGACCCTTTAGTCTTATTTTGTTCCATGGGCCAGCTCAATCTTTGGCTGAAGGGTGAATCTCAGGAGTGACCTCATTACTGAGCTGAAAGGGTGTCTGGGGGACATAGTCTCAGGGTTTCTCTAGTCTCTGTCAGGCCAGCAAATCTTATCTTTCTTTTTGAGTTAGAGTTTTGTTCTACATCTTTCTCCAGCTCTGTCCAGGACCCCCTATTGTGACCCCTGCCTGAGCAGTCAGTGGTGCTAGCCCCGCACCATCCAGTTGTACTGGACTCAGTCTGATGGCGGCTGTGGTAGATGTGGTCCATTAGTCCTTTAGACTAATCTTTCCCTTGTATTTTTAGTTTTTTTCATTCTTCTTTGCTCCCAAACGGGTGAGACCAGTGCAGTATTCTAGATGGCTGCTCACACGCTTTTAAGACCCTAGATGCTACTCATCAAAGTAGAATGCAGAACGTTTTCTTTATAAACTATGTTATGCCAATTGAGCTAGATATAGACATTCCCTGAGACCATGGTCCCCACAGCCCTCAGCCCAGCAATTCAGTCCCTCCTGGAGTTTGGATGTGCTTATGGAGCTACCACGGCCCTGCCTTAAACAGGCTGTGCTGGCTTCCCCAGTATTGTGCACTGTGTTACCCTTCACCAAAGTTACTGCTTTTCTATTGTCTATTAGGTTTTTTTTCCATCCCCACCCCTCCCCTCCCTTGTAACCATCAAAGATTGTTTCTTTTTGTATGTAAACATTTGTGAGTTTTTACAGTAGTCGTCTCATACAATATTTATCCTTTTGTGATTGACTTGTTTTACTTAGCATAACGCCGTCCAGATGCATCCATATAACGTGTGATGATTCACAGATTCATCTTGTTCTTTAGTGTTGTGTAATACTCCATCATGTATGTGTACCAGTTTGTTTATCCATTCACCTGTTGATCGTCATCTAGGTTGTTTCCATATTTTTGCTATTGTGAATATTGCTGCAATGAATATGGGTGTACATATATCTATTTGTGTGAAACGACTCTTATTTCTCTAGGATATATTCCTAGGAGTGGGATTGCTGGGTCATATGGTATTTGTATTTCTAACTTTCTAAGGAAGTGCCACATCATTTTCCGAAATGGTTATATCATCTTGCATTCCCCCCAGCAGTGCATAAGAGTTCTGATCTCCTCGCAGCCTCTCCAACATTTGTTATTTCCTGTTTTTTTTTTTTTGCGCCAGTAATACTGGGGTGAGATGGTATCTCATTGTGGTTTTGATTTGCATTTCTCTAATAGCTTGCAATTGTGAGCATTTACTCATGTGCCTGTTGGCCACTTGAATGTCATCTTTGGTGAAGTGTCTGTTCCTTTCCTTTGCCCATTTTTCAATTGGATTATTTGTCTTTTTGTTGTAGAGATGTTGGATTTTCTTGTAGATTTTAGACATTAGACTTTTGTGTGTTTTGTAATAGCCAATTTTTTTTCCCCAGCCTGTAGGTTCTCTTTTTATTCTTTTTGTGAAGTCTTTTGATGAGCATAAGTGTTTAATTATTAGAAGACCCCAGTTATTTAGCTTACCTTCTGGGGTTTGTGTGTTGTTGATTGTGGTTTGTATCCTGTTAATGCTGTGTCTTAGGGCCTCTAACATTGATCCTATTCTTTCTTCTATGAACTTTATGGCTTTATGTTTAGGTCTTTGATCCACTTTGGGTTAGTTTTTGTATATGGTATGTATATGGGTCCTGTTTTGTTTTTTTGCAGATGGACATCCAGTTTTGCCAGCACCGTTTGTTAAGAATACTGTCTTTTTACCATTTGATGAGCTTTGGGCCCTTGTCTAAGATCAGGTGACCATAGGTGGATGGATTTACATCTGGATTCTCAATTCTGTTCTATTCTTCAATGTATCTGTCGTTGGGCCAGGCCGTTTTGACTATCGTAGCTGTATAGTAGGTTCTGAGATCAGGTAGTGTGAGTCTTTCTACTTTATTCTTCTTCAGTAGCCCTTTACTTATACAGGGCCTCTTTCATTTCTACCTAAAGTTAATGATAAGTTTTTCCATCTCTTTAAAGAATGTTGTTGGTATTTGGATTAGAATTGCATTGTATTTGTAAGTTGCTTTGGATAGGATTGTCATTTTCACAATGTTGGGCCTACCTATCCATAAGTGTGGTACGTTTTTCCATTTATGTTTTGGTTTCTTGCAGTAGTATTGTAGTTTTCTTTGTATAGGTCTTTTACATCCCTGGTTAGATTTATTCCCAAGAGTTTTATTTTTTTAGGGGCTATTATAAACGGTATTGTTTTCCTGATTTGCTTTTCATCATTCTCTTTATTGGTGTATAGGAATCCAACTGATTTTTGTATGTTTATCTTGTATCTTGGTACTCTGCTGAATCTTTCTATTAGTCCCAGTAGTTTTCTCGTGGAGTCTTTTGGATTTTCTAAGTATCATGTCATTTGAAATGGTGACAGTTTAACTTCTTCATTACCAATTTGGATTACTTTTATTTCTGTTTCTTGCCTTATTGCTCTAGCTAAGACTTCCAACACAATGTTACATAGGAGTGGTGATAAAGGACATCTTCATTCCTGTTCTCAAGGGGAATGTTTTCAGCCTCTCTCTATTGAGAAATATGTTTTTCATTGATTTTGCATAGATACCCTTTATTATTTTGAGAAATTCCCCTTCTATACCTATTTTATTGGGAGTTTTTATCAGGAGTGGGTGTTGGACTTTGTCAAATGCCTTTTCTGCATTGAGAAGATCATGTGATTCTTTTCTTTCCTATTATATATGCGGTGGATTACACTGATTGATTTTCTAATGTTGAACCATCCTTGCATACCTGGTATGAATCCTACTTGATCATGGTGTATTATTTTTTGATATGCTGAGTTCTGTTGGCTAGAATTACTTTGAGAAATTTTGCATCTATATCCATGAGAGATATTGGTCTGTAATTTTCTTTTTTTGTGGTCTTTGCCTGGTTTTGGCATCAGGGTTATGCTGGCTTCATAGAATAAATTAGGAAGTATTGCTTCCTTTTCTATGTTCTGAAATAGTTTGAGTAGTACTGGTATAAGCTCTTCTCTGAATGTTCGGTAGAATTCTCCTGTGAAGCCACCTGGGCTAGGGCTCTTTTTGGTTGGGAGTTTTTTTAAATTATCTTTTCAATCTCTTGTTATGGGTCTGTTCAGATTTTCAACATCATTTTGTGTTAGTTTGGGTAGGTAGTGTGCCTCTAGAAATTTGTCTATTTCCTCTAGGATTTCAAATTTGTTGGAGTATAGTTTTTCATAATACTCTGTTATGATCTTTTTTATTTCAGTTGGGTCTATTGTAATGTCCCCCATTTCATTTCTTATTTGGGTTATTTCCATCCTCTCCTGTTTTTCTTTTGTCAATTTGGCCAGTAGTTTGTCGATTTTATTGATCCTTTCAAAGAACCAACTTTTTTTTTTTTTTTGATTCTTTCTATTGTTTTTCTATTCTCTGTTTCATCTATTTTTGCTCTGATCTTTATTATTTCCTTTCTTCTGGTGGCCGTGGGCTTCTTTCGCTGTTCTCTTTTTATTTGTTTAAGTTGCATAACTAATGTTTTGATATTGTCCCTTCTTTTTGATGTGTGCATCTAGTGGTATAAATTGACCTCCAAGAACTGCCTTCGCTGTGTCTCAAAAGTTTTCGTATGATGTGTTTTCATTCTTGTTTGATTCTAGGAACTTCTTGCTTCCATTTTTGATTTCTTCTATTACCCAATGGTTTTTGAGCAGGGTGTTATTCAGTTTCCATGTAATCGATTTTTTTCACCTACTCTTCCTGTTGTTAATTTCTACTTTGATGGCATCGTGGTCAGAGAAGGTACTTTGTATTATCTCAGTGTTTTGGATTTTTTGGGGGGTTGCTCTGTGGCCTAAGATGTGGTCTATTTTGGAGAACGTTCTATGTGCATTGGAAAAGAACGCGTACTTTGCAGCTGTTGGGTGGAGTGTTCTATATATGTCTATGAGGTCAAGTTGGCTGATTGTGCTCTTTAGCTCCTCCGTATCTTTGTTTAGTTTCTTGCTAGATGTTCTGTCCTTTACTGAGAGTGGTGTATTGAAGTCTCCTACTATTATTGTGGAACTGTCAATTTCTGTTTTTAGTGCTGTTAGAGTTTGTTTTATGTATTTTGGAGCCCTGTCGTAGGGTGTGTAGATGTTTATTATGGTTAAGTCTTTGTGATGTATCGTCCCTTTAATTGTTAAATAGTGCCTGTCTTTGTCTTTTATGGTGGATTTTGTTTGAAAGTCTATGTTATCTGAGATTAGTATTGCCACTCCTGCTCTTTTTGGGTAGTTTTTTGCTTGATATATATTTTTTTATCCTTCGATTTTTAATAAATTTACATCTTTGTTTCTCAGGTGTGTCTCTTTTAGACAGCATATTGATGGATCCTTTTTTTTTTTAATCCATTGTGTCACTCTGTGTCTCTTTATGGGTGCATTTAGGCCATTTACATTCAGTGTAGTTATCGTTAAGTGTGAGTTTACTGCTATCATTTGTAGTGCTTTTTTTTTGTGGTGCTGACATTTTCTTTGTTCCTCTTTCTTGCCTTGCTGAGTTCCTTTTGTTTGTGTATTTCTTTTTCATTTCTTTTATTTTTGTAGATTTTGTTTTTATCAAGAGTTTGTTTTTCTTCTTTATTTTGATGAGTAGGTTTAACTTTCTTTGTGGTTACTTTGAAATTTACCCTTATCTTCCTAGGTTTGAACCACTCTATTATTACTCGGTATCGCCTTGCCTTCCTCTCCATTAGAAAATTCTATACCTATACCATTTATTTCTTATATTGTTCTGATGTTGTTGTCATTTATGGATTAACCTCTCTGGTTCCCCGTTGCAACTGTTTGGTTTTGGATAGTCCTTGAGAGTTCATTTCCTAGGTTGGTATCTGGGTGGTATAATCTCGCATCCTAGATTCAAGCTATGGTCTAATGCTGTTTGTTCTCAGACCAAAGGACTCACTTTAATAATTCTTGTAAATTTGGTTTAGTTTTTACTTATTCCCTTAATTTCTGTTTATCTACAAGTGTCCTAATTTCGCCATTATATTTGGATGAAAGTTTTGCAGGATATATTATTCTTGGTTGGTAATTTTTTTCTTTCAAAGTTTTATATATGTCACCCCATTGCCTTCTTGCCTGCGTGGTTTCTGCCAAATAATCAGAGCTTAGTCTTACTTTTTCTACTCTGTATGTGATTTTTAATTTTTCTCTAGCTGCTCCCAGGATTTTTTCTTTGTGTTTGGTTTTAGCGAGTGTGATTATGACATGCCTTGGTGTTTTTCTTTTGGGGTCCATCCTATATGGGGTTCGTTGACCTTCTTGGATGGTCGTCTTTTCATCATTCATGATATTAGGGAAGTTTTCTGTCAGGAATTCTTCAGTTTTCCTCTCTGTGTTTTCCTTTTTCTCTCCCTGTTCTGGAACTCCGATCACTCACAAATTTTTGGTTTTGATTGTATCCCACATAATTCTTAGGGTGTCTTCATTCTTTTTCCTAATTTTTTCTCAGAGTTTTATCCAAGCGTTTGTCTTCAATTTGGCTGATTCTGTCTTCCATTGTTTCAAACCTGCTCTTCAGCACTTCTATGACACTCTCGACGCCTGAAATCTTGTTGTCTATCTTTTGGATTTCTAATTGTTGTTTTTTATGACTTCTAGTTGATTAATTTTGGCATTTTATTCTGGTGTTACTTTCCTGAATTGTTTCATTTTTTTTTTGTCTGTATTTTCCATGAATTTGTCTGCCTTTTACAAAAATTTGCCTATTTTTTCCCTCATTTTTGTCTGCTTTTTGCTTCAACTCTTGGATTCCTCTGAATACTAGAGATTTGAATTCCCTGTCAGGTAGTTTTAGTGCCTTTTTTTCTACTGGAAAGTCATCCAGTGTTTTATTTTGATTGCCTACTGGAACCATCCTGTCCGTTTTTTTTTTTTTTTTTAAATATGTTTTGGTATTGTCTGCTGTCTTTGGGACATTCACTAGTTATTTTCTTTGTTGATTGTAGATTTGTTTGTTTCATCCTTTTTTTGTTTTGTTTTGTTTTGTTTGGTTATGTCTGAGCAGATGGGCTGTGTGTTCTTTGTTGTTTGTTAATCTGTAGTCATGATACTTTTCACCTCCTTGTCCAATGGGCAGGGCTAGTCAATCAGCTATGGTGCAACAGGGCAGGCCCAGCTGAAGGGGAGGGGCTGGGATGGGTTGTTTGTGGTATGTACTAGTGTCCTACAGGCTGGCCAGGAATCAGTGCTTGGCAGGTTCCAGTAGGCCATGCCTGTGCTGCTATGGGGTGCAATGTTCAGTGCATGGTGCAGGTAGGCAGGAAAGAGGGGGGAGGTTGTGATGTGTGGAACTAATAGGGGTATGGGAGAAAGGAGAGAGAAAGAGGAGCCAAAAACAAACAAACAAAGAAAGGAAGAAAAAAAAAATGCTAAAGGAGCTTGCCACTGATGTGGGGGGATGAGAAACCAAGAAATGGAGAAGAGCAAAAAGAAAAAAAAAGGGAATAAGAAAGAAAAATAATAACTAGATAAAAATTTAGAAAAGAAAAAAAGAAAAGAAAAGCCCCCAAGAGGCCCGGAGTCTGTCTGGTGGGGCACTAAGACTGTGGAAGTGGCTCCCAGACTGCACAGTACAGCCTGGCTAGAGGGGGTATAGATGTCACACAGAGCCAGGTGTTCAGGAGACAGGAATTGAGGATAAATGTAGAGAGACGAGAACTGAGAAATGAAGAAAGACAGAAAGAGAAAAAGAAAGAGAAAAGAAAAAAAAAGAAAGAAAGAAAGAAAAAGAGAAATGCTCCCAGGGATTCCACCTACCTGGCTGCGCAGATTGGGGGAGTGGCTCCTAAGCCATGCAGTGAAGCCCGGCTAGAAGGTGCTCTCAAGCTGCGAAAGAAAAAGAAAACAAACAAACAAAACAATACAAAACAGAACAAAACAAAGCAAAACAAGGAAGAAAAAAAGCCCCAGGGACCCCACCAGCGTGGTGTCGCTGGCTGCAGGAGTAGTTCGCTGGTCAAGCCTGGCTTCACAGTCTTTCAAGAAGCAAAGATGGCACACTGAGCCAGGTGTTCCAGAGAAAGGAGGGGGAGTTAGTAGGAGGCACAGAAGAAACCAAAAGAGAGGGAAAGAACTAACACCAGCTCAGGGGCCTGGCCAGTGCGGGCAGGGCAAATCCAAGCAGCCCAAGGCCAAAGCAATTGCCTTTCTGCCAAGAGACTGTGGCCGAGGGGAAGCAGGGGTGGCCACCTGGGAGGAAGAACAGGGGTGGTTAGGAAAGAATGTATTGCTGGTTACAGGGTACTCTGTCTCCTGCTGGAAACGTCGTGAAGCTGCTTTCCTGTACTCCCTGTCTGCTGACATCTGACATGGGCTGGGCGAATCCAAGGGGCACGGGAAGGCCCACTTCCTGGCCAGCCAAGCCACCGCAGGTAGAGCAGCCAGGAGAGAATGGGGGGTGGCAGAGCGTATATTGGTGGTTGCTGGGTGCTCTGTCTCCTGCTGGGAGTTCTGCCAAGTTGCTTTCCTGTGCTCCCTGTCTGCTGATCCCCGGCAGGTGTCCAAGATGGCAGGTCTGTGCTGCCTTAACTGATGGGGCCTTCCACACGTATCTCTCCTTGCTTTCTGCCCTCTGTCAGTTTTTTATTTCATTCTGTGCTTGGCTGAGTTATTTATGTCTTCATTTGACACTTCAGGTTCCAGGAATGATGTTTGTCTCTGTTTTACTTAGTTTTTCGTGTCTTTGCTATAGAGGGATATTATCCTATCCCTGACAGCATTGTACTTCAGAATAGATCTTGAAATGTTCTCTTTTGATGATAAATGCGATGCCTTTCCTCTTCATTTTGTCATTCCCGGCATAGTAAACCAAATGATTGATTCAAAATGGCCAATACCAGTCCACTTCAGCTGACTAATGCCTAGGATATTGATTTTTATGCCTTCCATTTCATTTTTGACAACCTCCAAATTTCTTCTTCATACTTCGTACATTCCATGATCCTATTGTTAATGGATGTTTGCAGCTGTTTCTTCTCATTTTGAGTCATACCACATGAGCAAATGAAGGTCCGAAAGCTTTACTCCACCCGTGTCATTAAGGTTGACTCTACATTGAGTACACAGCCCTTTCCAAGTTGTATTTTGAGTGCCTTCTAACCTGAGGGGCTCATCTTCCAGCATTATATCTGACATGTTCTACTGCTGTTCATAAGGCTTTCATTGGCCAATACTTTTTTAGAAGTTGATTGCCAGGTCATTCTTCCTAGTCTGTCTCAATCTGAAAGCACCACTGAAACCTGTCCACCATTGGAGACCCTACTGATAATTGAAATACTGGTGTCATTGCTTCCAGCAGCATAGCAACACACAAGCCACCACAGTAAGACAAACTGACCCATGAGTGGTGGTTTACCTGGCTAGGATTTCTAGATTTACCCTTCCCAAAGGGTCTAAGGCCAGAAAAATTACTTTTGTTTTGTAAATTACACTTCAGTTAAATTGATTAGCAACTTTATTTTAATTGCTTCTGAGGGACTTCATCCCAAAATACTAGAAAGTTTCTAAATTCTACCAAATCCACATCATGAACTTTAAATTGCTTTTGGGATTAGAAGCATCCTCAAAGCAGCAAAGACTAAGTTGCTTTGGTGCTATATCGGCTGGTCCTTTAAAGGATCTTTTACTAATGAAAAGACTGGAAAGAGTCCCAACTGTCATCTTTACTGGAAGTTGTTTCTATTTTGCCACTGGCGAATTGGTTTCTATAATAGTAGTGGCACCTACTTGATATTAATGAGAACCTAGAAGTAAATAGTTATTTTTGTTATCTTACTGAAATGATTAAAATGGAATTGATAAGGCTAGCAATCTGAAAGTAGGACTTCTTCTGTTTTCAACATTTTAATATATAAATATTCTATATTCCAGAGAAATGAGATATAAGTAATTATAGCCAATTGGTAATGTTTAAAAAATTTTGAGTGAAATATCCCTCATAATCATGGTTGTTTCTGAATATGCAGGGCAAAACAGAATAGCAGAGCAGCTTTTGGAGCAGAAGAATCTGACTTCTCTGCAGGGAGAAGATAACATTTATTTTCTCGAAACTGAAGGTAAAAGAGTGAACCCTCTGTTATGGAAACTTCTCAGTTTATACATTTCTTGTTTGACTGTCCATTGAGTCAGGTGCACTAAAATTTTTCTGAAGTCAGCTCGTCATTCATCCTTTGTTAAGGATGACATATTTGTTGTGGAGAAAAAGCATTAGGTTACAGATATATATGATGTTTAAAATGGTCAAATCTCTGTTGACTGTATTTTATATATTAAGATTTTTTGTGGATTGGTCAAAATATTGTAGTGATATTGTATTCAAAATAATTCCAAATACATAATAAAAGTGAGATACATAATTCTAACCCAGTTTCATGTGTTCCGAATCTATTCTTTAACAAGAACATGTATTTTAGAACTAAAGCCTCCTTCATAAGGTTTGAAAGTCTGACTGATTTTTATTTACTTAGAGGCTCCTAATTTATACCTGTGCTATTTGTGTATCCAGTTATAAGTCCACATTAGTTGTAAGGGCAACTACTTAAGGACGCAAACAGTTCTTACAGACACTGTTGTAACAGATCTACATGTATTCCAGCCTTTACAGACTGTTGCTGGTGAAAGAAAATAGTATCATGGGAAGGACCAATCAATCTGTGACAGAATTTGTCCTGCTGGGGCTTTCTGGCTACCCAGAGCTTGAGGCCATTTACTTTGTGTTGGTCCTGTGTATGTACCTGGTGATCCTGCTGGGAAATGGACTCATTATCATTGTAAGTGTCTTCAACTCCCATCTACACACTCCCATGTACTTTTTCCTCAGTAACTTATCATTCTTGGACGTTTGTTATACCAGTTCTTCTATTCCGCTGTTTCTCAGCAGCTTCTTAACTTCAAAGAAAACGATTTCCTTCCCTGGGTGTGGAGTGCAAATGTTTCTCTCTTTTGCTATGGGAGCCACAGAGTGTGTCCTTCTAAGTATGATGGCGTTTGACCGCTATGTGGCCATCTGTAATCCTCTGAGATATCCCATCATCATGAGCAAGGCTTCATATGTGCCTATGGCTGCTGGATCCTGGATTGCAGGGGGTGTCAATTCTGTGCTGCAAACCTCTCTTGCAATGCGGCTTCCTTTCTGTGGGGATAATGTCATTAATCATTTCACTTGTGAAATTTTGGCTGTCTTAAAATTGGCTTGTGCTGACATCTCTGTAAATGTTATTAGCATGATTGTTGCAAATATGATTTTTCTTGTGGTCCCAGTACTTTTCATTTTTATTTCCTATGTTTTCATTCTCTCCACCATCCTGAGGATTCCTTCTGCAGAAGGAAGGCGCAAAGCCTTCTCTACTTGCTCTGCGCACCTGACAGTGGTGATTGTATTCTATGGGACCATCCTCTTTATGTATGCACAGCCCAAGGCTAAAGACTCTTCTGGTGCAGACAAAGAACAAGTTGCAGACAAAATCATCTCTCTTTTCTATGGAGTGGTGACTCCCATGCTCAATCCTCTCATTTACAGTTTGAGGAACAAGGATGTGAAGGCAGCTGTAAAGAATATGCTATGTCAGAAACTCTCCTCTGAGGGATTGTAGACGCAAATATATATTTTTAATTCTTTTACTCCCAATGCAGAGCTAGTTCTCATCCTGAGGTTCCAAAAGAAATATAAGGGCTGGTGGGACTATTAGTTCCTGAAATTTAGTTTTTTTGTTCCTGGTATTTAAATGAGAGAGAGAAATGCAGGACCTATCCTTTCCCTTCAAGTCTGGATTAAGGAGAAGAGGAATAAAAATTAGTGGGTAAAACTACTCACCTTCTCATATATATTAAAATTTAGTTTAACTGTGGAATGAAAAGTTCCATAATCTTATATAAATGGAAATACCATTTTTTACTAAATCTTTTATTCTCTAGACATATAGTTTCTAGTTTTGTAGCACCCTTAGGGAGATCAAGTAGCAAAGTGCCTTGTTAAGGATCAGAGTGCTACAAGTATATGAACTCAACATTAAAAATGATTCATAATAGGGTTGTCTTTGATCATATAGAGGGGAAAGAGGAGCACATTAGGGCATTAGTTACCTGGACTGCGTTAGGGAGGAATAAGAGGTAAAAAATAAAGCTATTTTTTCCCCTAGGGTTGATTTCCTTTTGGCTGCAAACCGTTGAGTACACTTCTGTGCGTAGGTATCTGAGGCAATGTGAAGCTCTGTGTAGACAACCCAGCTGATGGGGAAATTTGGTTTATCATGAGTTTCAAAAGATAAGCAGTGGTGTTGTTGAGTGAAAATTGTTACTGCTAAAGGAGCCCTGGTGACACAATGGTTAAGCTCATGACCAGTAACCAACCAAAATGTTGGCAGTTAGAATCCACTAGCCACTTCTTAGAAACCCTATAGAACAGATCTACTCTGTCTTATAGGGTAGCTATGAGTCAGAATTGACTTGACTGCATAGGGTTTTAAGTGACTAAAAAAATTTTTTTTTTTTTGAAGAAGTTGGTTGCACAATTCTTTGAGAACGTGGTGATATTGGGCTTACAATGTAACAAACTTGACATTTTTGGTAGAATATGAAATTTCAATTTATTCAGTCATTTATTTTTCCATTCAATTATTCAGTCCACCAGTATTTACTGAATAATGGTATTTACTGAATTTACTGAATATTTTTCCCAGGCATTGTGTTAACTGCTGGCTGACATGTAAAAGCAAAAACAAAACAAACAAACAAAAAGACAACAACAACATAAACAGCAAAAAACTGAAACAATCTGAGAATAAAAGCCAAAACTTGGTCAAAGAGCACAAAGTCTTGTGGAATACAGATTGGCACATAAATTAGGGTCAGAAACATTAAAATAAAATTATTTCCAGCTTTTCTCTCTCTGCTACCTTCTAAGCTGGATGCTTTGCATTCATAGAATGTTGGGCCTTTTGGGGGCTGAGCAGAGTAAGGGTGGACTTGGGGTAGTTTAAATGGGCTAACCTGATCTTCATCTGAAGGCTTGTACATCTCTAAGGAAGAAATAAAAGAGGAGAGTGAGAAAGAGGAGTTAGTGGAGTGAGGAAGAAAGCCAGTGCATACTGGAGATTTTAAAGATAGAGAGCAGGAAATATTTAAAGAGATCCTGCAAAAATGGAATTAGAGGAAAAGAAGAAATGACTAAATTGAACTTTTGGAAAGATTTACTGACAGCGTTCTGTGGCTTTCCTCAGTGTCTCTTGAAAATCTCGGTAAAGATACATTCTTGAAGACTCTTGGTAATGGATTCAATGTCTTTTGTAGTATCACTATGCTGAGAGTAGCCATAGATGAGAGTAACCAGATGCAGACTCAAGTGAGTCACAAATATAATGCAGTGTGTTAAGTGGTATTATAGGAGAATGTGTAAATTACTGTGGGACCCAAGGAGGGGGAATCCCAGGAAGGGGAGGGGATAGTTATGCCTGTATGAGTGGGGAAAAACAGTTCTCCTGACGATCTTGTGCAGAAGAATTTTCCCAACAGAGAAAACCACATATAGCAAGACAAAGAATACCACTGAGAGTTTAGAATGATTGGAACCCGAGTTGTATTATTGGTTGTAGAAACAGGCAAGAAGGCTGGAAAGGCAGCTTGGGGCCAAACTGTGGGAGATTCAGCAGCTAAACTATGAAGTCAACATTTCTATAGGTTTCAGATGATCACCCTTTGTTCCCTGGAACCCAGGCGAGTACATCAGTGCTACCACAAGTATGGCTTCAAGGAGTCAGATGTTTGATACTCCCATTCCCCTACTGGCTACAAAAGAGCAACACTGCTTTTGTCTGTTTTATATGCACTGGAGTTCCACTTAATATTTTATTTGCAGAAAAATATTTTCTTGCTAGGAGTTTTTAAGCCACTACTGTGTGCAGTAGAGGAGCACTGGTGATACAGTGATTAAAATGCTGTGCTGCTAATCAAAACGTCAGTGATTTGGACCCACCAGCCACTCCATGGGAGAAAGATGTGGCATTCTGCTTCTGTAAAGATTACAGCCTTAGAAACCCTGTCCAATAGGGTCACTACGAGTTGGAATTTAGGCAGCAGGTATACAGTAGAATCCACTTAAGAGTTACAAGAATGAGACTGATATGATTGGATTGGTTTTTCAGAAAGGTCACAGTGGCACTGGTGAGAGTAAAATGGTAAACGTCTTGATGATAAAGCACCAGGGCTATTACATATTCCTTGTTCAGCCCATAGAATTTAGCCATGCTTTCCTTCTTTCAGGCTTCAGAGTAATTGGTGCCTACCCAACTCTTTGGAGCTTCTGTTTCCTTCCTGAGTGCTTCTGGGATAGATTTGAGTTTCTCAAATATCTTTCCTGGCCCTTTGGTTTAAAAGTTTTACTCTAATTAAATGAGAAAACAGAGAGGAGATAGCAAAGTGACATGAATGAGAACATTACTCAGGTTTAAGAAATCTAGGCTTTGCCAGCATCAACTCTGATATATGGATACTGACTGTATATATTCCTCTTTGAGCCTTGTGTTTCTTTTAGTGCTTTTTTTAATGGTAGCTCTTCCCAGCACTTAGGTCTGAGGGTAAAGTGCATCTAATTATGCACTAATGTCTGTTTCGTTGTATGTTGTTTGAGGGTGGTACTGTTTATATATTCTGCTGCTATTCACAAGGTTTTCATTGGCCATTTTTTTCAGAAGTAGACTGCCAGGTCCTCCTTCCTAGTCTGTCTTAGTTTGGAAGAGACACCGAAACCTGTTCCCCATGGGAGACCCTGCTGGCATGTGAAATACCAGTGGCATAGCTTCCACTGTCACAGAAACACATAAGCCACCACAGTATGACAAACTGAAAGACACATATCTGATATAGTGTTGGAAGATAAGCCCCTTGGGTTGGAAGGCTCTCAAAATACAACTGGGGAAGAGCTGCCTCCTCAAAGTAGATTCGACCTTAATGACATGGATGGAGTAAAACTTTTAGGACCTTCATTTGCTGCTTTGGCACCACTCAGAATGAGAAGAAACAGGTGCAAACATCTGTGAATAATCTGAACATAGAATGTACAAAGTATGTATCTGGGAAAATAAAACAGGATGCATTAAGATCTATATCCTATGCATTAGTGAGCTGCAGTGTAGTGGTTTTGGCCATTTTAAATCAGATAATCATATGGGCTACTATGCCGGGAATGACAAATTGAAGAAGAACAGTGCCGCATTCATTGTCAAAAAGAACATTTCAAGATCTATCCTGAAGTACAATGCAGTCAGTGATAGGAAAATATCTATATACCTGCAAGGAAGCTAATACAACTATTAATCAAATTTACGGACCAACCACTAATGCCAAAGATGATCAAACATGCAATCTAGATGAACTGATAATTACTGGTTATTAGAATGCAAAAGTTGGAATCTAAGAGGAAGGACCAGTAGTTAGAAAATATGGCCTTAGTGATAGAAATGATGCCAGAGATCGCTTGATTGGATTTTGCAAGACCAATGAGTTATTCATTGCAAATACCTTTTTCAACAACTTAAACAGTGACTACACACGTGGATCTCACTGGATAGAAAACGTAGGAATCATATTGACTACTTCTGTGGGAAGAGACGATGGAAAACCTCAATATCATCTGTCAGAACCAGAACAACTGTGGAACAGACCACCATTTGCTCATATGCGAGTTCAAGTTGAAGGTATTTGCAAGAAAATTAAAACAAGTCCGTAAGAGCCAAAGTACGACTTTCAGTATATCCCACATGAATTTAGAGACCATCTCAAGAATAGATTTGACGCAATGAACACTTCATCAAACATAAAGAAAGCAAAAGTTCGTTAAAATAGAAAAGACGAAAATGAATGTCAGAAGAGACTCTAAAACTTGCTCTTGAACAAAGAGTAGCTAAAGCAAATGGAAGAAATGATCATGTAAAAGAGATCAACAGATGATTTCAAAGGGTAGGTTGAGAAGGCAAAGTAAAGTGTTATAATGAAATGTGCAAAGACCAGGAGTTAGAAATACAAAAGGGAAGAACAAGCTCGGCATTTCTCAAGCTGAAAGAACTGAAGAAAAAGTTCAAGCCTCAAGTTGCAGTTTTGAAAGTTTCTATTGGCAAAATATTGGACAAAATGCAGGAAGCATCAAAAGAAGATGGAAGGAATTTGCAGAGTCACTGTACCAAAAAGAATTGGTTGATGTTCAGCCATTTCAGGAGGTAGCATATGATGGAGAACTGATAGTATCTAAGGAAGAAGTAAAAACTGCACTGAGGGCATTGTGAAAAACAAGGCTCCAGCAATTGGTGGAATACCAATTGAGATGTTTCAACAAATGGATGCAGCACTGGACATGCTCACTTGTCTATGCCAAGAAATTTGAAAGATAGCTAACTGGCCAACCAACTGAAAGAGATCCATATTTGTGCCCATTCCAAAGAAAGGTGATCCAAGAGAATGCAGATACCATTGAACAATATCATTAGCATAATACACAAGTAATATTTTGTTGAAGATAGTTTTAAAATGCTTGTAGCAATACATGGACAGGAAACTGCCAGAAATTCAAGCCGGATTCAGAAGAAGATGTGGGACAATGGATATCATTGTTGGTGTCAGATGGATCTTGGCTGAGAACAGAATACTGGAAAGACATTTACCCGTGTTTTATTGATTACAGGAAGGCATTTGACTGTGTGGATCATAACACATTTGGACAACATTGTGAAGAATGGAAATTCCAGAACACTTAAATGTGCTCATGTAGAACCTGTGCATAGATCAAGAGGCAATAATTTGAACAGAAAAGGGGATACTGTGTGGTGTAAAATAAGGAAAGGTGTGTGTCAGGATTGTATCCTTTTACTATACTCATTCAATCTGTTTGCTGAGTAAATAAGTCAAGAAGCCTGACTATATGAAGAAGAACTTGGCATCAGGCTTGGAGGAAGACTTATTGCACAAGCTTGCTTGCTGAAAGCAAGAGGATCTGAAGCACCTTCTGGAGAAGATCAAAGCTTACAGCCTTCAGTATGGATTACACCTCAATATAAAGAAAACAAAAACCCTCACAACTAGACCAATAAGCAACATCATGATAAAAGGAGAAAATAATGAAATTGTCAAGGATTTCATTTTACTTGGATCCACAATCAATGCCCATGGAAGCAACAGTCAAGAAAACAAACAATGCACTGCATTGGGTAAATCTGCTATAAAAGACCTCTTTAAAGTGTTGAAAAGCAAAGATGTCACTTTGAGGACTAAGGTACACCTAACCTAAGCCATGATATTTTTCTATTGCCTCAAAGGCATGTCAAAGCTAACAATAAATAAGGAAGACTAAAGAAGTATCAATGCCTTTGAATTATGTTGTTAATGAAGAATATTTAATGTACCATGGATTGCCAGAAGAATGAGCAAATCTGTTTTGGAAGATATACAGCCAGAATGCTTATTAGAAGCTAGAATGGCAAGACTTCGTCTCAAGTACTTTGGACATGTATCAGGAGGGAGCAGTCCCTGGAGAAGGACATTGTATTTGGCAAAGTAGAAGGTCAGCAAAAAAGTGGAAGACCCTCAATAAGATGGATTGACACAGTGGCTACAATGATGGGCTCAAACTATTGTGAGGATATTATAGGACCAGGCAGTGTTTAGTTCCGTATTTTATAGGGTTACAATGAGTTAGAACCAACTCGAAGGCACCTAACAACAAAAACAGCATTGTTTGAATACTTCATGTGGTTCAAGGAGTCACTTGCTTCTTGAATTCAAGCTTCTTTTTTTCCTTCTTTCTTTACATTTCTGTCCCTTCCTTAAGCCTTTGGCTTAAACTTCAAGTGTCTGAACTACAGGAAAATCTTTGATGTGTGTTTTTGATTTTCATTAGTTATCCCTACATTATATATTTCCCTCAACAGTTCAATATTCACATTGTTGTACATACATTCATTGGTGCTAACCCATGTATGTTGTGGTTGTATGTCATTGAGTTGGTTCTAATTCATGGAGATCTTATAGGACAAAGGATAACTGCCCCACAGGGTTTCGTAGGTTGCAATCTTTGCAGGAGCAGATGGCCAGCTCTTTTCTCCTGGGGTGGCTAGTAGCTTCAAATCGCCGATCTTTGGTTAGCAGTGAAGTGCTTAACCACTGACCCTTCAGGATTCCAACACATACATTAATGTATGACAATGTAAAGAGCAGTGTAAAGAGATTTGGATCCAGGTTGTATGGCCTTGGACAATCTCTGAGTTCACTCATTCTTTGAACCTCAGTTTCATTATTATTAAAATCCAACTTGAATGGCTCACCTGGTCATTGTGAGGTTGCCAATGAAACTCTGTGTGAACATGTTTTAAAATTTTAAAGTACTAGAAAAATGGGAGAGATTAGTAAATTATGATTTTATTCATTATTTTGTAAGTTTCTCAATAACAACAACTAGGATCTTTATTTCTTTTATGTCCAATTATAGCCTGGTTGTATACCATAAGTTGTACAAACACTTTTAAGTACAAAAACAAACCTGGTACTGTGGAGTCAAGTCGATTTGGACTCTTAATGGCCCTATTTAGGACAGAGCAGAACTGCCCCATAGAGTTTCCAAGGAGCGCCTGGTGGATTCAAACTGTCGACCTTCGTGGTTAGCAGCTGTAGCTCTTAACTGCTACACCACCAGGATCTCCAAGTCTATGAGAGGGACCTAATGAGGACAATACTTACTGTTTGATTGCTTGATTTATTGGCAATTGACAAATTGGACTGATTATAGAATATACCAGTGAAGAGATGCATTTATCATGTTAAGGTGAATGAAAAGATAAAATAATTGAAAGTAAAGCCACATAGAGGTTTTCAATGGTTGATTTTTCCGAAGTAGATCACCAGGCCCTTCTTCTAAGACAGCTCTGGGTGACTTGAAGCGCCAACCTTTTGGTTAGTTCCTTAGCACTTAATTGTTTGCGACACCCAGGGACTCTGTGTGATAGGTACATGGGGCTTATTGTAGAGTTCTGTCTACTTTCAAGTATGCTGGAAAATTATAAAGCAATTCTTTTTTTCTTCTTTTTTTTATTGTGCGTTAAGTGAAAGTTTACAATTCAAGTCAGTTTCTCATACAGAAACTTATACATACATTGTTGTGTGACCTTAGGTGCTCTCCCTATAATATGATAGCACATTCCTCCTCTTACCCTGTATTTCCCATGTCCATTCAACCAGCTCCTGTCCCCATCTGCCTTCTCATCTCGCCTCTGGACAGGAGCTGCCCACATAGTCTCATGTGTCTACTTGAGCTAAGAAGCACACTCCTCACCAGTATCATTTTATGTCTTACAGTCTAGTCTAATCTTTGTCTGAAGAGTTGGCTTAGGGAATGGTTTTAGTTTTGGGCTAGCAGGGAGTCTGGGGGCCATGTCCTCTGGGGTCCCTCCAGTCTCAGTCAGACCATTAAGTCTGGTTTTTTAAAAGAATTTGAGATCTTCATCCCACTTTTCTCCTGCTCCATCAGGAGTCATTGGTGATAGCCAGGTACCATCTAGTTCTTCCAGTCTCAGGCTGATGGAGTCTCTGGTTTATGTGGTCTTTTCTGTTTCTTGTGCTCATATTTTGCTCGTGTCTTTGATGTTCTTCATGCTCCTTTGGTCCAGGTGGGTTGAGACCAATTTGATGCATCTTAGATGGCCGCTTGCCAGCTTTTAAGACCTCAAATGCCCATCACCAAAGTGGGATGCAGAACGTTTTCTTAATACACTTTGTTATGCCAATTGATCTAGATGTCCCTTGAAACCATGGTCCCTAGACCCTTGCCTCTGCTACTCTGTCCCTCAAGTGTTTGGTTGTATTCAGGAAACTTCTTAGTTTATAAAGCAATTCTTATGCAGTACTATGAAAGAAGATAGACTGAAAGGCTTGGCGCCAATGGCAGTCAGAAAGTTTGTTAGTATGTTTGACATTTTTCATAAAGCCTTTTACTTGCTTGCTTTGCTTCTGGGTAGACCTAACACTACCGGTTCAAGTATTTTTCTGACTTTGCAAAATTACCAAAATTTCAGTCACATAATGCCTATGCAACTTGTTTGGTGCATAACTGGAATAAATCATAGCTGTGCAGACTTTTGGAATCCTAAATTATTAACTATATTAAGGCAATTTCATATTTTTGTACCTGTCAAGACTTTCTCACCAACCCTAGAATGCACCGTATGGAGCTACATAATTGGTAATCATTATAATTCATTATATACCAGAATTTTTGTTGAAGTTTAAAAATCTAAGGAAAAAAGAAATATCTCACTTATGATGACAAGGATTATTCCGTAAGTGTGTGTATCCACCTTAACTTCTCAGCAGGTAATTTGAAAGGTGATCAGTATTTTTTTTCTGCCAATTCAGAGGCTAAGCCAAATTAACCAGAACCTTCTATTATTCTTAACGCAATGTTCTCTATGCTTTCATATAGATAATACCCCTTCATCATCGCTCAAGCCTTTCACTTTTATGATCTGAATATGTGTACCACTTCCTCCACTTCCTTTGTCTGTGATGGCTTTCTTTCTTTCTAGTCTGATCACATTTGTGTAGCTTGCTAACATACTTCAAAACCCAAGAAGCTCGATATTTGGAAGAGAATATTTTACAATGAACAAGGGATTAGAAATCCCACCAAGTCAGAGTTTGGCATCCCATTGCAACTAGAATTATTTGAAAGTCTAAATAGGCCATTAAGGGTTAAATTAGACATAATGTGAAAGTAGCTGACCAAATGGGACTCATTACATGTTATTTTCTTTCTTCCTTCCATCTTGGACTTGTGGAGGCAGGGTTCGCCAGGATGACCAATGTGCTGTTCCTCAGGAGGATTACTAGGTGCAGTATCAAACACAGCATAAAAAAGTTTTTCAACTCTGGTGCTCTCAGACCTCCCGGAATGAACTGTCTCGGTTGTCCAATTGGTTCTTCCCATCCTATGTCTTTATCCCTGGAGGAATTCAGAAAAGGAAAGAACATATGAGTATAATCCATGGCCTCAAATCATATGAAGTAAGAAACGATTTGGTTAGAAGGTTCAACAAGTATGTTAGCATTAGCTGGAGCAGTGGTAACAGCAGCCAGATTAGTTTATGTGATTCCTCTTCTAGCTCATTAAGCAATTGAACTAGTTGTTATCTTGTGAAAATACAGACTTCTGTATTCCATTTCCTGAGATTGTGAGATGTGCAAGGTCTGAGGCAGGGACACAATTAGTATTTTTAACACGCACCTGTTATCTCACGTGCAGTTGATCCACAAACCCCACCTTGAAATTCGGTATTGTAAAGAGAGTGTGATTTATTCTTTCTTACAATATTTATTTGGTTTTATACCATGCCAGATATTAACAGTAACATTTGTTTAGTGTTTTGTAGTTCACAAATATGTTCACAAGCATTATTCATTTTATCATAATTATACTTCTCTGAGGAAAATTAAATTCAAAGATTAGAAGCTTATATAAAATCATAGTGAGTGAGCCATTATTGAAATCTAGTTTTTCTGATTTTAAATGTATTCACCTCATTGTTATCCAAAAATTGTATAAGTTAACTAAGAGCTGGGAATCAAGCGTCTTTTTTTTAAGTAATGTTCTTCAAGTAATTCTAATATATAACAGAGGAAGAAAGCCACTGATCTAATCAAGTGCTTCTCTCACGTTAGATTCATATGAGTCACCTGGGACGTCTTGGAAAAATACGGATTCTGATTCAGAGGCTTGAGGTGGGACCTGAGATTTGCTTTCATTGAGAGGTTCCCAGGTGATGCTGATGCTGCTTGTCATATAGAACACATATCAGTAGCAAGGCCTCTTAGACCATGTCTCTCCAATACTTTGGAGAACGCCATTGGTGCTTCAGTTTTACACAGGATAGTAATTAGTTGATAGGTGCCGTCGAGTCAATTCTGACTCATAGGACCCTATGTACCACAGAATGAAACACTGCCCGGTCCTGTGCCATGCCCACAATTGTTGTCATGCTTGAGCCTATTGCAGCCACTGTGTCCGTCCATCTTGTTGAGGGTCTTCCTGTCTTTTGCTGACCCTCAACTTTACCAAATTGGTTAGTAGACAGTGCAATTCTGAAAATCTTGTGAGACTTGGAGGCGAGACTTCAGTGTTTATTGCAGTTTTGTGTTCAATAGAATTTAGATATAAAAGCAACCAAATTGCACACAGAGGAGCTTGCATTTTCCATAAGAAAGTCATTCCTTTTCCACTTGCTGAATTTGCAGTTGGGGCAGTTTTTTCCTAAGAAGGAATTTTGATCAGTTCAGGTGCCTGAGCTCTGCACCACAGAGCATGGAGAGAATGACTTTAATTTGAAAAAACTTAAAGCATAGTTATTAGCAGGTGATCTTCCTATTTATAGTAAATGAATCACAAAATGTCTTTTTAAAAAGTACTCTACTTTGTGATTTTCTACCACAGCTGCAAAATATATCATTACAGATATAAATTAATTGATTTGATGAACGAGTGACTGCTTAGTATTTTGAGTCAATGGCTGTGGTTATGGTATAGAATTTGCATTGTGATAGTTATTTGCCAAAGTTATGCAAGTTTCTACAGAAATTTCAGTGTACAAGGGTCAGACACTTTAATCAGCTTAGAAGAAGGTTTATAATTCATAGGCTATAGAAAGGAGAACTCATCCAATTCAAGCTGCTGCGAATTACAAAGAAAGTAGGAAGGGGTGGATAGTCCAAGATACAGTCCTATTAGGAATTGTTCAATATTGATTGACTATAGGAGTATATAGGAACCCCGGTGGCACAGTGGTTAATGTGTTTGACTGCTAATCGAAAGATCGGCGGTTCAAACCCACCAGCTGCTCCCCAGGAAAAAAAAGTGACAGTCTGCTTCTGTAAAGATTACAGCCTAGAAAATCATGTGGGTCAGTTCTACTCTGTCCTATAGGGTCGCTATGAGTTGGATTTGACTCAGCAACAACTAGATAGGAGTATATATCAGCCTTCACTTAGTCTGCCGATAAAACTCACTCTTAGAAACTTTGAAAAGAGTGCCAGTATTCTGGAGTACAGAACTTTTTTCAGGCAACGCATGAATCAGGTAGAATGCTACTTGTTCTGTTTAACTTGCCCAAAAAGTTAATTCCATTTTCGTGATTACTTTCCAAAAATAATTATTTTTACAGACTACAGTAGTACAGTTGGTATTCTAACACCCAGAGAGCCCTGAGATGGTTGCTGACAAAGATTTCACTTGTAAACATTTCTTCAGGAAGCCGCCTATCTCTTTGGATGCTTAAAAAAAAGATGATTAATTGCATAGAGGACATTATTTGTATTTCTCTTGCAATGCTAACGTAATTCCTTTTAGAAGTAATTTATAGATCCCAAATGTTTCATCCTTATAAAGAGTACTGTGTTGAATATCTTTATGCCTGAAACTTTAACTGAATTTATATTTATTTCCCTAACATGGAGTCCCATAATGTGTTTCGGTAAAATTTTAAAAGTCTAATAAAGTATTTCCCATAGGATAAGAAGTATTGGATAAATTTGCCATCATTGCATAATACCTTTTATCTTTTTTAAGATAGTCTTTATAATTTAGAGCAATTTTATGTGTATAGAAAAATTGTGCAGGAAGTACAGAGACTTCCCATATATGGCCTCTCCCTTCTTGTACACAGTTTCTCCTGTTATAATATCTTGCATTGATATGGTGAATTTGTTACAATTGATGAACTAATACTGATCCATTATTATTAACTGAAGTCCATAGTTTACTCTTTGTGTTGTATAATGATCAGTTTTTCCATCTCTTTAAAGAATGCTGTTGGTATTTGGATCAGGATTGCATTGTATTTGTAAATTGCTTTGGGTAGAGTTGACTTTTTCACGACGTTGAGTGTATGTATCCATGAGCATGGTATGTTTTTCCATTTATGTAGATCTTATTTGGTGTCTTGCAATAATGTTTTGTAGTTTTCTTTGTATAGGTCTTTTACATCCTTGGTTAGATTTATTCCTAAGTATTTTACTTTTTTTTTTATTTTACTTTTTTAGGGGCTATCATAAATGGTATTTTTTTTTTTTTATCATAAATGGTATTGTATTCCTGGTTTCCTTTTAGTCCTTCTCTTTATTGGTATATAGGAATCTAACTGATTTTTTAATGTTTATCTTGTATCCTGCTAATCTGCTGAATCTTTCTATTAGTTCCAGTCTTTTTCTCATGGAGTCTTTTGGGTTTCCTAAAAAAAAAAAAAAAAAAAAAAAAAAAAATATATATAGTATCACATCATCTGCAAATAAAGATGGTTTTAATTCTTCATTACCAATTTGGATGCCCTTTATTTCTTTTTCATGCCTTATTGCTCTAGCTAGAACTTCCAGCACAATATTAAATAGGAGTCATGATAAAGGGCATCCTTGCCTTGTTCCTGTTCTCAAGGGGAATGTTTTCAGCCTCTCTTCATTAAGAATGATGTTGGGTGTTGGTATTGTATAGATACCCTTTATTATGTTGAAGAATTTCCCTCCTATACCTATTTTGAGTTTTTTTTTTTTTTAAATCAGGAATGAGTGTTGGACTTTGTTGAATGCCTTTTCTGCAGCGATCGAAATGATCGTGTGATTTTTTTATTTATGTGGCAGGTTACACTGGTTGATTTTCTAATTTTGAATCATCCTTGCATACCTGGTATGAACCCCTCTTGGTCATGGTGTATTATTTTTTTTGATATGATGCTGAATTCTATGGGCTAGAATTTTCTTGAGAATTTTTGCATCTATATTCATAAGAGATATTGCTGTATAATTTTCTTTTTTTATGGTGTCTTCGCCTGGTTTTGGTATCAGGGTTATGCTGGTTTCATAGAATGAATTTGGAAGTATCCCCTCCTTTTCTATGTTCTGAAAGTTTGAGTAGTACTATGCAAACACTTCTTTGAATGTTTGGTAGAATTCTCCAGTGGAGACATCTGGGCTGGGACTTTTTTTTTTTTAATTACCTTTTCAGTCTTTTCTCTTGTTATGGGTGTGTTCAGACTTTCTACCTTAGTTCATGTTTGTTTAGGTAGGTAGTGTGTTTCTAGAAATTTGTCCATTTCTTTTAGGTTTTCAAATTAGTTGGAGTGCACTTTTTCATAGTACTGTTATGATCCTTTTTATTACAGTTGGGTCTGTTGCATTGCCCCTCCATTTCATTTCTTATTTGGGTTATTTGCTTCCTCTCCTGTTTTTCTTTTGTCAGTTTGGCCAGTGGTTTACCAATTTTGTTGATCCTTTCTGATGTGACTGATTTGGGGGCTTCATTTAAATAGTGTTAGGTATAGTACTTTGAAGGACCCTTGGGACTGTGGGTATGGAGAGGGAGGAGAGAAAAAATGGGTAAAGAGTTCTGTTCTTGGCAAGAAACCATAGCCACATGGTGTCAGAGTAGAACTTGAGAAGATGGCCACTGAGGGATTTTGTGTGATCAATGGTGGTCAATGGACTTCAGAAACGATGATATTGAACATCTAGTTTTAATTTGTCTCTTGTTCAGTGCTATGTTTTTTTCCATTATCTTCAAGCCTTTAGTCAAGTCTATTTCACCTTGGTTAGTGGTTCTCTGGTTAACGAATTGTGTTTATATTTGGTTGAAGCAGTTCAAGGAAAGGAGAGCACTGCACGCAGGCATAGTGGTAAGGTGGCTAAGTTGTAGAAAGCATCAGAAGTGTCAATGGTGACAAATGGTATTGAGGAGGTAGGCATTCTGAGAGGACTTAGGGCATTCTGTACGTACTCATGAGGAGAGCTTGTGTTATTTTATTCATTTCATTATTCAATGCAATAGTGGTGTCCATAAGGTTGGAAACTTAGGCACATTTAGATAATGATTTTTAATATTTCTTAATATTTTCCCATATTTCTATATATTATTATTATTTATATTTTATTTCTAATTGATGAAAGGAGAGGAGTGGATGGAAGAGAATTATTATTCTATTTCCCAATGTATACCTATAACTCTATTTACATCTATATTTATATTTATCTTCTGATAATTTAAATCAGAAGATAGGGATTTTATGCCAATTAATCTGGGTAACAAGTGTATATGCTTAGTTGAATTCTGTAGAAATGTCACAGTATGGGACGGGATGCAATTACAAATTAGTTTGTAGAATTACACTGTAAAATTGAATGACTTGATATCTCTTGGGTTTTTTTTGGGGGGGTCTTGTTTTTATTTGGTAAATATATATGTAATGGGTAATGGTGATAGTTGAATAACATGAAAAATATTATTGATATTACTGAATTGTATATGTGGAGAATGTTAAAATAGCTCCTAGATTTATATTCTATAATTTCAAAATTTATTGTGAATTTAAAAATGTCACCCATATTTTTATAGACATTTGTAAATTCCAGGTTCTAGAGCCAAATGCAATAGTTTTTAAATTATTTGTAGAATAAAACTCTCTCTTCACTAACTAATTTAGCAAATATAAAGTAAATGGCTTAATATGTGTAAAATCCTTGTAACAATGCCTGGAACATTGTAAGCTGTGGTTATTATTATTATACAAGAGTTAATGTAGCTAAATGAATTCCTTCTACAATATCATCAATAAGATGTGGTAGGATGGACAAAAGTCTGGACAAAACCGTTAGAATACATTTGGACTATGGAATTCAACTCCTAAGACTCTTGACTGGTTATTTGAAATAGAGTAATGTGTCTAATATAATTAAGTCTTTAGGGCATTATTTTTGAATTTTCCAAAAGTTTCACAATCTTCCTCCTGGAGCAATTTAAAGTTATGTCTTAGAAAATTGCAGAAGTCCCTAAGAGCAAGAAATATTTAAATTGCCTCCCTAAGCCTGGAGAAGATTCTTTAGAGAATTTCCTGGTCCTTCACAATGGGGCAGAGTTTTCACCTAGGCTTCCAGGGCAAATGAAATCTCAAAATTAACTGTCCAGTATTCATTCTCCTCTTGCTTCTGAACTAGTCTTTTAAAATCATATTTGGCTGTTATGTATGGAAGATTTTAAAACAGTTTTGAAAGCTACCCCTGTCATCAATGTAATCCAGACCGTAAGTTCTATAACATTGTGGCTCCCTATTGGTAACCCCTTCTTCAGAAATTCATCTATCTAGTGGAAAATATTGTAAAGCGACTGCAAATAGAAGATCAAGGCAAAAAAATCTGCTGTGTTATAACCTAGGAACCAAAGAAACCTTCCATTTAGAGGTAATTTCTGAAAACACGCTAAGGGGGAGTCAGTTTTATGAACTGAGTTAAAATAAGACATTAATTTTAAGGGTGGGATTTTCATACTAGAGAGGGTCTACAGGGAATAGAAATTAAAACGTAATCTCTTGGATATAGTGAGAAAATGGAGGAAAAAAATGAAAATGTTATCAAAAGAGTAGTTTTAAATACAAAGCAATTTGAACATCCATAAAAGATGGATGTTTATGTCTAGAATTTATTTTACTGGAAATAAAGGTGCATTTGTTAAGAATATAGCTTCCTAGTCCTTGGTACATTATAAGTGCCTACATGTTTAATAGTGTCATTTCTCCTTGATCCAATGAGTTTACTGCACAATATGCAGCAGAATCTACACTACCAATCCAGATTGTAAAAGCAGGCTGGTGTCACCACAATTCTGATCCTGTTTTTACCTCACAGCACCAATTCAGTTCTGTTTGGTTAAGTTTAGCCAATGTTTGTCTAGTACTAATCATGAATAGGCAATTTTCTAGTCACTGACCCTGTCCCTGAGCCTCTCCCTGGCGGTACTATTTGGGAAACTCTATCACTTATTTTTTTTTTTTTTTTTATATTTATTTTAATCAATAAAAAACCCTCTCCCACCCTCCCTCCCTCCCCCCCTCGTAACCACAAAAGTATGTGTTCTTCTCAGGTTTACTATTTCTCAAGATCTTATAATAGTGGTCTTATACAATATTTGTCCTTTTGCCTCTGACTCATTTCGCTCAGCATAATGCCTTCCAGGTTCCTCCATGTTGTGAAATGTTTCAGAGATTCGTCACTGTTCTTTATCGATGCGTAGTATTCCATTGTGTGAATATACCACAATTTATTTACCCATTCATCCGTTGATGGACACCTTGGTTGCTTCCAACTTTTTGCTATTGTAAACAGAGCTGCAATAAACATGGGTGTGCATATATCTGTTTGTATGAAGGCTCTTGTATCTCTAGGGTATATTCCGAGGAGTGGGATTTCTGGGTTGTATGGTAGTTCTATTTCTAACTGTTTAAGATAACGCCAGATAGATTTCCAAAGTGGTTGTACCATTTTACATTCCCACCAGCAGTGTATGAGAGTTCCAATCTCTCCGCAGCCTCTCCAACATTTATTATTTTGTGCTTTTTGGATTAATGCCAGCCTTGCTGGTGTGAGATGGAATCTCATCGTAGTTTTAATTTGCATTTCTCTAATGGCTAATGATCGAGAGCATTTTCTCATGTATCTGTTGGCTGCCTGAATATCTTCTTTAGAGAAATGTGTGTTCATATCCTTTGCCCACTTCTTGATTGGGTTGTTTGTCTTTTTGTGGTTGAGTTTTGACAGAATCATGTTGATTTTAGAGATCAGGCGCTGGTCGGAGATGTCATAGCTGAAAATTCTTTCCCAATCTGTAGGTGGTCTTTTTACTCTTTTGGTGAAGTCTTTAGATGAGCATAGGTGTTTGATTTTTAGGAGCTCCCAGTTATCGGGTTTCTCTTCATCATTTTTGGTAATGTTTTGTATTCTGTTTATACCTTGTATTAGGGCTCCTAGGGTTGTCCCAATTTTTTCTTCCATGATCTTTATCGTTTTAGTCTTTATGTTTAGGTCTTTGATCCACTTGGAGTTAGTTTTTGTGCATGGTGTGAGGTATGGGTCCTGTTTCATTTTTTTGCAAATGGATATCCAGTTATGCCAGCACCATTTGTTAAAAAGGCTGTCTTTTCCCCAGTTAATTGACACTGGTCCTTTGTCAAATATCAGCTGCTCATACGTGGATGGATCTATGTCTGGGTTCTCAATTCTGTTCCATTGGTCTATGTGTCTGTTGTTGTACCAATACCAGGCTGTTTTGACTACTGTGGCTGTATAATAGGTTCTGAAGTCAGGTAAGGTGAGGCCTCCCACTTTCTTCTTCTTTTTCAGTAGTGCTTTGCTTATCCGGGGCTTCTTTCCCTTCCATATGAAATTGGTGATTTGTTTCTCTATCCCCTTAAAATATGACATTGGAATTTGGATCGGAAGTGCGTTAAATGTATAGATGGCTTTTGGTAGAATAGACATTTTTACTATGTTAAGTCTTCCTATCCATGAGCAAGGTATGTTTTTCCACTTAAGTATGTCCTTTTGAATTTCTTGTAGTAGAGCTTTGTAGTTTTCTTTGTATAGGTCTTTTACATCCTTGGTAAGATTTATTCCTAAGTATCTTATCTTCTTGGGGGCTACTGTGAATGGTATTGATTTGGTTATTTCCTCTTCGGTGTTCTTTTTGTTGATGTAGAGGAATCCAAGTGATTTTTGTATGTTTATTTTATAACCTGAGACTCTGCCAAACTCTTCTATTAGTTTCAGTAGTTTTCTGGAGGATTCCTTAGGGTTTTCTGTGTATATAATCATGTCATCTGCAAATAGTGATAACTTTACTTCTTCCTTGCCAATCCGGATACCTTTTATTTCTTTGTCTAGCCTGATTGCCCTGGCTAAGACTTCCAACACGATGTTGAATAAGAGCGGTGATAAAGGGCATCCTTGTCTGGTTCCCGTTCTCAAGGGAAATGCTTTCAGGTTCTCTCCATTTAGAGTGATATTGGCTGTTGGCTTTGCATAGATGCCCTTTATTATGTTGAGGAATTTTCCTTCAATTCCTATTTTGGTAAGAGTTTTTATCATGAATGGGTGTTGGACTTTGTCAAATGCCTTTTCTGCATCAATTGATAAGATCATGTGGTTTTTGTCTTTTGTTTTATTTATGTGATGGATTACATTAATGGTTTTTCTGATATTAAACCAGCCTTGCATACCTGGTATAAATCCCACTTGATCAGGGTGAATTATTTTTTTGATGTGTCGTTGGATTCTATTGGCTAGAATTTTGTTGAGGATTTTTGCATCAATGTTCATGAGGGATATAGGTCTATAATTTTCTTTTTTTGTAATGTCTTTACCTGGTTTTGGTATCAGGGAGATGGTGGCTTCATAGAATGAGTTGGGTAGTATTCCGTCATTTTCTATGCTTTGGAATACCTTTAGTAGTAGTGGTGTTAACTCTTCTCTGAAAATTTGGTAGAACTCTGCAGTGAAGCCATCCGGGCCAGGACTTTTTTTTGTTGGGAGTTTTTTGATTACCGTTTCAATCTCTTTTTTTGTTATGGGTCTATTTAGTTGTTCTACTTCTGAATGTGTTAGTTTAGGTAGGTAGTGTTTTTCCAGGAATTCATCCATTTCTTCTAGGTTTTCAAATTTGTTAGAGTACAATTTTTCATAATAATCTGAAATGATTCTTTTAATTTCATTTGGTTCTGTTGTGATGTGGTCCTTCTCATTTCTTATTCGGGTTATTTGTTTCCTTTCCTGTATTTCTTTAGTCAGTCTAGCCAATGGTTTATCAATTTTGTTAATTTTTTCAAAGAACCAGCTTTTGGCTTTGTTAATTCTTTCGATTGTTTTTCTGTTCTCTAATTCATTTAGTTCAGCTCTAATTTTTATTATTTGTTTTCTTCTGGTGCCTGATGGATTCTTTTGTTGCTCACTTTCTATTTGTTCAAGTTGTAGGGACAGTTCTCTGATTTTGGCTCTTTCTTCTTTTTGTATGTGTGCATTTATCGATATAAATTGACCTCTGAGCACTGCTTTTGCTGTGTCCCAGAGGTTTTGATAGGAAGTATTTTCATTCTCGTTGCTTTCTATGAATTTCCTTATTCCCTCCTTGATGTCTTCTATAACCCAGTCTTTTTTCAGGAGGGTATTGTTCATTTTCCAAGTATTTGATTTCTTTTCCCTCGTTTTTCTGTTATTGGTCTCTAGTTTTATTGCCTTGTGGTCTGAGAAGATGCTTTGTAATATTTCGATGTTTTGGACTCTGCAAAGGTTTGTTTTATGACTTAATATGTGGTCTATTCTAGAGAATGTTCCATGTGCGCTAGAAAAAAAAGTATATTTTGCAGCAGTTGGGTGGAGAGTTCTGTATAAGTCAATGAGGTCAAGTTGGTTGATTGTTGTAAGTAGATCTTCCGTGTCTCTGTTGAGCTTCTTACTGGATGTCCTGTCCTTCTCCGAAAGTGGTGTGTTGAAGTCTCCTACTATAATTGTGGAGGTATCGATCTTGCTTTTCAATTCTGTTAAAATTTGATTTACGTATCTTGCAGCCCTGTCATTGGGTGCATAAATATTTAATATGGTTATGTCTTCCTGATCAATTGTCCCTTTTATCATTATATAGTGTCCTTCTTTATCCTTTGTGGTGGATTTAAGTCTAAAGTCTATTTTGTCAGAAATTAATATTGCTACTCCTCTTCTTTTTTGCTTATTGTTTGCTTGATATACTTTTTTCCATCCTTTGAGTTTTAGTTTGTTTGTGTCTCTAAGTCTAAGGTGTGTCTCTTGTAGGCAGCATATAGATGGATCGTGTTTCTTTATCCAGTCTGTGACTCTCTGTCTCTTTATTGGTGCATTTAGTCCATTTACATTCAGCGTAATTATAGATAAATAAGTTTTTAGTGCTGTCATTTTGATGCCTTTTTATGTGTGTTGTTGACAATTTCATTTTTCCACATACTTTTTTGTGCTGAGGCGTTTTTCTTAGTAAATTGTGAGATCCTCACTTTCATAGTGTTTGACTTTATGTTAGTTGAGTCGTTACGTTTTTCTTGGTTTTTGTCTTGAGTTATAGAGTTGTTATACCTTTTTGTGGTTACCTCATTATATACCCCTATTTTTCTAAGTAAAAACCTAACTTGTATTGTTCTATATCGCCTTGTATCACTCTCCATATGGCAGTTCAATGCCTCCTGTATTTAGTCCCTCTTTTTGATTATTGTGATCTTTTACCTGTTGACTTCCATGATTCCCTGTTATGTGTATTTTTTTTTTTTAATTAATCTTAATTTGTTTGTTTTTGTGATTTCCCTATTTGAGTTGATATCAGGACGTTCTGTTTTGTGACCTTGTGTTGTGCTGATATCTGATATTATTGGTTCTCTGACCAAACAATATCCTTTAGTATTTCTTGTAGCTTTGGTTTGGTTTTTGCAAATTCTCTAAACTTGTGTTTGTCTGTAAATATCTTAATTTCACCTTCATATTTCAGAGAGAGTTTTGCTGGATATATGATCCTTGGTTGGCAGTTTTTCTCCTTCAGTGTTTGTATATGTCGTCCCATTCCCTTCTTGCCTGCATGGTTTCTGCTGAGTAGTCAGAACATATTCTTACTGATTCTCCCTTGAAGGAAACCTTTCTTTTCTCCCTGGCTGCTTTTAAAATTTTCTGTTTATCTTTGGTTTTGGTGAGTTTGATGATAATATGTCTCGGTGTTTTTCTTTTTGTATCAATCTTAAATGGGGTTCGATGAGCATCTTGGATAGATATCCTTTCGTCTTTCATGATGTCAGGGAAGTTTTCTGTCAGAAGTTCTTCAACTATTTTCTCTGTGTTTTCTGTCCCCCCTCCCTGTTCTGGGACTCCAATCACCCGCAGGTTATCCTTCTTGATAGAGTCCCACATAATTCTTAGGGTTTCTTCATTTTTTTTAATTCTTTTATCTGATTTTTTTTCAGCTATGTTGGTGTTGATTCCCTGGTCCTCCAGATGTCCCAGTCTGCATTCTAATTGCTCGAGTCTGCTCCTCTGACTTCCTAGTGTGTTGTCTAATTCTGTTATTTTATTGTTAATCTTTTGGATTTCTACATGTTGTCTCTCTATGGATTCTTGCAACTTATTAATTTTTCCAGTATGTTCTTGAATAATCTTTTTGAGTTCTTCAACAGTTTTATCAGTGTGTTCCTTGGCTTTTTCTGCAGATATCCTAATTTCATTTGTGATATCATTAAGCATTCTGTAAATTAGTTTTTTATATTCTGTATCTGATAATTCCAGGATTGTATCTTCATTTGGGAAAGATTTTGATTCTTTTGTTTGGGGGGTTGGAGAAGCTGTCACGGTCTGCTTCTTTAAGTGGTTTGATATGGATTGTTGTCTCCGAGCCATCACTGGGAAACTAGTTTTTCCAGAAAATCCGCTAAAAAAAAACAGCAGTCAGATCCCTATCAGAGTTCTCCCTCTGGCTCAGGCTATTCAGATGTTAATGAAGCCGCCTGGGGAGGGTGGGGGAGGGAACAGAGAGATAGGAGAGTAGCACCTCAGAATATAACCAGAGTTGCTTGTCTTGCTTGGAATGACTATTATATCTGAGATTCCCGCGGGCGCGTCGCCTATGTGTGCTGGCTGTGTGGAGATTGCCCCCAGGGGGTCTGGCCCGCTGGAGTCACGGTCAGATCCTCCGCTTCCAGCCCCACGCCCAGCGTCAAGGCTCCCCTACTGGGACGGTTCACTCTCGACTCCAAAATCAGTCGCTGCCTCCCGGGGACTTCTCGTCCCTCCAGCCACGTGGCCGTGCCGCCCCCGTGAACCAGGTGGGCCCCCTCCCGGGGTTAGTTCAGATGGGTGGAGTAGCTCCCCGTGCTTGTGCCGCGACCGAGTGTCCCGGCTGGAACGCTGTTCTCCCCGCTCCAATATCAGTCGCTGCCTCCCGGGGACTTCTCCTACCGGCTGCGTCCCACGCCGCCCGCGCGACCCGGCTAGCCACCTTCCCGGGGTTAGTTCAGGGGGTGGAGCAACTCTCCGTGTTTATGGCGTACCTGCGTGCAGTCCAAATCCCTGCGGGACGGTTCCCCGGCTCGGATGCTGCTCTTTCTGCTCCAAGATCAGTCACTGCCTCCCGGGGACTTCTCCTAACGGCTGCGTCCCACGCCGCCCGTGGAACCGGCTAGTCCCCCTCCCGGGGTTAGTTCAGGGGGGTGGAGCAGGTCTCTGTGCTTGTGCCGTACCTGACTGGTACGCTGGCTCCAGGCTCTGGAAACAATCGCTGCTTCCCCGTATTAGTTCGTTCTCCGTCTCTAAATCTGTGTTTGTTGTTCAGGGTTCGTAGATTGTTATGTATGTGATCGATTCACTTGTTTTTCCGTGTCTTTGTTGTAAGAGGGATCCGAGGTAGCGTCTGCCTAGTCCGCCATCTTGGCTCCGCCCCTCTATCACTTATTTTTTTAATACATCTTTGGGTTTGTCGGCAGTTCAAATCTACCAGGTGCTCCTTGGAAACACTATGGGGCAGTTCTACTCTGTCCTACAGGGTCGCTATGAGTTGGAATCGACTCGATGGCAAGGGGTGTTTTTTTTTTGGGGGGGGGCGTGTTTGTGAAAAAAGGAAACAGGAGAAATGAGTAGTTAGCTAACAAGAAAGAATATTGACTCCCGTAGTTATGATTGCATGGGTATTTTGGGGATTGCTTTGGATATTTTTGAGATTTTTCTTGTTGGTGATACATTTCTATGGCGACTTCAGATATAATGTTTGTGAACTACACACACACATATTTAAAAATTTTATATAAATGAAATGAAATAGCTTTCTTTAGAAATGTCAACCTATGAGTTACTTGTTTTAACTACACTGGACCCTTGATACAATGCTGTAACACTATTCACTACAAAATGAGTAGAATTTGATATAATGTACATTTGTGTCATGTTGTAGATGTGATGAAAAATAGTGGGTTTGCCTGGGTAACAAGAGACCTGATAACCGAGCAGGTTTGATAGATAAAATTCAAGAGATATTCTTGTGAGAGGACGATATTGGGGTCAGAAACATAAAAGAGCTTGAGAGAAAATCAAGCTCAATAAATCAGTTAAGATGAAGGAAACCTAAATAGTGCTATTATACGTTAGGTGCTTCACATGGTCTACCTTGTATGTTCTCCCAAGAACTCCATGATGAGGATATTAAAATTTCCATGATATAGATGAGGAAACTGAGGCTCAGAGAAGTTACGTAAATTGCCCAAGGTCACATAGCTAGTATCTGGAAAAGCTAAGATTTAAACACATTCTTTCCACTGGACAAAACAGGCTTGTTTTGATAGTGAGTTGCGTGGTGGCAGTAGTTAGAACAGTGGTTCTAACAGTGAGATTGACTGGTATTCTCAGGCATCAGTAACCAGGTAATTGAGATTTGGGTGTCTTTATTTATCACTTAACATTACGACAGTGAATCTGGGACTCAGAGAAAATATACTTTAGGGTATAAAAGAATCTCAAAGTAAAAATGGAAGAACTAACGGACATAAAGGCAAATAGGACAGAAGGAAAAGTACCCTTATAATGGCCAAAAGCAGATCTGGGTGGTTAGGAGCTGATTAAGGGGGGTCCAAAGGATGTAATCCAGACACTAAGCTTGTGCCAAGTTTCCTAAACAAGGAGAAATGGTTTACATGTTAAATGTTTATTTCCAGAAATTTTTTTTTGTTTTGTGAATGGATTGGGGCACGTATAATGGATTCTGAGGATGTTCCCTGTGTCCACAGACAAGAATATTACTGGAAATGTGTGTGTGTGTTGGGGGAGGGAATGTTCCTGAGGGAAAATTAGAAGAGATAGCCTGAGATATTCTGAGGTAAGGTCTTTGGAGACAAAAAACCTCAATTCCTCATTTGTGGGTGATACTAGTGGATATTTCCCTGAAGAATCACCCAGAGTGAGAGGTATTAGAGAACTGCCCTATTGGAAAATGTCTCTTTGATGACAGGCTTTCTTTTGGGTCCTGCTCAGTTGGGCTTAGGTAGCAAACAACTAAAATGGTAATTAAAGGTATCTGCATTAAGATAATGAAAAGATAAGCCACAGACTGGAAAAATTATATGCCAATCACATATCCAACGAAGGATTCATACGTAGAGAATATAAAGAACTCTTAAAACTCAACAATGAGAAAACAAACAACACAAAACTGGCATAAAACACAAACACTTCACTAAAGAAAATATAAGAATGGTTAAACAAACAAAAAAACAAAGAAACCACAGGTAAATATGTCCAGCATCATTAGCCTTTATGAAAATACAAATCAAAACTATGATGAACTATTACTACATACCTTTTAGAATGGGGAAAAAAAATACTTACAATACCAAGTTCTGACAAGGATGCAAAGCAAATGGAACTCTTATACATTGCTGGTTGAATAGAAAAATGACCCAGCCACTCTGGAAAACTTGTTTGGCAGTTTCTCACAAACATAAAAATGTGCTTCTTATGTGATCCACTGTCCTACTGCTGGATATTTACCCTAGAGAAATGAAAATTATGTTCACGGAAAAGCTTGTACACAAATTTCTCTAGTATTTCAATTCATAATTGCCCCAAACTGGACACAACCCAAATGTTCTTCGACAGTTGAATGGATAGACAAACTGTGGTACAGCCACATAATAGAATATTACCCAGCAATAAAAATGAACAAATAATTGATACAAGCAATAACTTGAATGAATCTCAAAGGTTTAATGCTAAGTGAAAGGAGCCAGACTCAATGGCTGCATATTATATGATTCCATTTATATGACTTTATGTTGTTAGGTGGTGTCCAGTCATTTCTGACTCGTGACGACCTTATAGGAAAGAGTAGAACTGCCCCATAGGGTTTTCAAGGTGCAACTGGTGGATTTGAACTGTGGACCTGTTAGCAGTTGTAGCTCTTAACTGTTTGACATTATAGAGAAAATGAAACTACAGGGAGAAGAAACTTATTAGTGATTCCAGACTTATGGGTGGGCAGAAGGAAAGACTAAAATGGAGTAGCACAATGGAATTTTTTGAGGTGATGGAAGAAATATGTATCTTGAATATGAGGGTGGTTAAACAAATCTGTGCAGGTTTTAAAAACCACAGAATTTTAAACTAAATAAGAAAGAAATGTCAATTTTACTGTATGATGTTTTAATGCATTATAATTTATTATAAAATTGTGAATAATATTCTCCCCCCAGTGAAAGGTATTTGTATTATAACAAGAAGATTTCAGATTATTGGGCTTTACATGGTTGTACGTGGTTTTGGGGCAATCAGGCACACAGTAAATACTGGTTGTGCTCACCCTCATGTGACACATTTCTTTTAGTTTTTTTAAAACCCATAAGGTTACTGTTGAGTCTGCCTTTTTTAGGTTACTTTACAAATCTCTCATATAATGCATTCTGTATTGCATTCATAGTGCATAGAAAAAGCTCAGATAAGTATGGGTCATAGGTAGGCAGGCCTGAGTTTAAGTCTAGGCTTTGCTAGAGATTAGCTAAAAACTTCAGGCTTAAAATCTGTTAGCTAAGTTTCCTTACCTTTAAAACAATAATATTGTTGGGGGGAGGGGTTAAATGACATAATGAATGGGGGAAAGAAAACCCTTGCAGATTTTCTGGCCCAGAACAAATGATCAGTATAATAACTTCTCCCTCATTCTTTCTTCCTTTCTTCCATTGTTTATTTCTTCACTTTTTTTCCTTTTCTTCATTTGTACTTTATATCCTCCCTTCCCAATTTTCTCTCTTTCTTACTGTCATTGGGTTCATGATAAATTTTTATAGTTGTGAACTTGTTTGTATATATATTTAATTTCTGTGACTTCCTATAGGTAAACAAGAAACAGTAAAATGGAATGGGAAAACCAAACCATTCTGGTGGAATTCTTTCTGAAGGGCCTTTCTGGTTACCCAAGGCTCGAGCTACTCTTTTTTGTTCTGATCTTAATAATGTATGTGTTCATTCTTCTGGGCAATGGCACCCTTATTTTAATCAGCATCTTGGACTCTCACCTTCACACACCCATGTACTTCTTCCTGGGGAATCTCTCCTTCCTAGACATCTGCTACACCACCACCTCCATTCCCTCCACACTGGTGAGTTTCCTCTCAGAGAGAAAGACCACTTCCTTTTCTGGCTGTGCAGTGCAGATGTTCCTTGGTTTGGCCATGGGGACGACAGAGTGTGTGCTCTTGGGCATGATGGCCTTTGACCGCTTCGTGGCCATCTGCAACCCTCTGAGATATCCCATTATTATGAGCAAGAATTCCTATGTGCCCATGGCATCCGGGTCCTGGTTTGCGGGGGTTGTCAACTCTGCAGTACAAACAATGTTTGTGGTACAATTGCCTTTCTGCAGGAACAATGTCATCAATCATTTCTCCTGTGAAATTCTGGCTGTCATGAAGTTGGCTTGTGCTGACATCTCAGGCAATGAGTTTATCATGCTCGTGGCCACAACATTGTTCACATTGATGCCACTGCTCTTGATTGTCATCTCGTATTCACTAATCATTTCTAGCATCATCAAGATCAGCTCCTCTGAGGGGAGAAGCAAAGCCTTCTTCACCTGTTCAGCCCACCTGACTGTAGTGATTATATTCTATGGGACTATTCTCTTCATGTACATGAAGCCCAAATCTAAAGAGACACTTAATTCAAATGCCTTGGATGCTACAGACAAACTTATATCCATGTTCTATGGGGTGATGACTCCCATGTTGAATCCTTTAATATATAGTCTCAGAAACAAGGATGTGAAGGAGGCAGTAAGACTACTAAAGGAAAGGTTTATTAGCAAATGATTAGAATAATGAATTGGGAACATATTTTGATAATGTGGACATTATTGAAACCTGAGAATTATGTTGGAATTTTGGGTACTTTTACCTTTTTTGTACTTTTACATATTATGTTAAAAATTTTCATAATGAGATACAGCATTTCAAAATAATGCATCTTTATTATAAAGAATTTGCCAGACAGAGAAGAAGGATGACAAACAGGAGGTCACCTATCATTCCACCGCTAGGAGATGGATGCTTTCTAACATTCTTAATAATATCTTCCATATTCTATATTTTTGGCAGTATTAGAATTGGGAATTATGTGACTTTCTTATGTTCTTTTTTTTACATAATATTATTTTATAGGCAACAGTTCATTAAATTTTTTAAAATATATAAAGACCTTTATTGTGAAAAAAGCAAAACAGAAAACCCTCAAAATACTACACCCACATTTTCTACTGAAGCTGTTTGTCACAGTTTTACTTTACTCTCTAAAGCTTCTTAAGCCATTGACCTCTGTTTTCTCATTCAGTATTTAAAATTTTTTTTCTGTGAAACTTGAGGGATGTGCAGCATTTAAGATTACTGAGGTGGTGGTAAAAGGGTTCAATGGTGGAAGTTTAAAGCCATTAACCAAGATATCCCTGTTTTATCTCCTTTCTTTATCTCAGTTTATATGGCAGCTTTAGCATGAAAATAAATCCCAAAATTAAAAATGAGTTTGAAAAGCAGTCTACAGGTCCAGATAATAATGTGGGCAAGTACTGGGTTTGGAGGGAAGGTCTGTTCAGTGCCCATTTAGAAGAAGCCAATTTCTTTGGTGTCCTGAGAAAGTTCTAATACTTTTTCAAGTTTAAGAAGTAGAATATCCAAGTTCTTCTTAGTAAGAAGACTCTGTGCATGTCTTCTCTCTGTCACTAACTAGCTTTGTGACAAAAATTCTCTAGGATGACTGATCCTGGTTCTAGTCTTTTATCCAATTTATAAATTTGCAATAGAAAATTAGCTTAAACAAGTGGTAATTTTAATGTACACATTTCTTCTCATGAAAGAAGACCAAGAAGTTTTGTCACTCACAGGGATATAGAGTCAAGGTCTGAAGAAAAGAAAGTTGGGTCATCAGTCTTGGTGTACTCACGCATTCCACGTTGCTGGGCAAATACACTATCATTATGTCTTAGTAATCTAATGCTGCTAAAACAAAAATACCACAAGTGGATGGTTTCAAAAAACAAAAGTTTATTCTCTCACAGTGCAGTAGACTGGAAGCCCAGATTCTGGGCATCAACTCCAGGGGAAGGCTCTCTTTCTCTGTCAGCTCTGGGGGAGAGTTCTTGTTATCAGCCTTCCCCTGGTTTAGGAGCTTCTCCTTGCAGGGACCCTGGGTCCAAAAGATGCACTCCGCTCCCAGTGCTGCTTTCTTGGTGATACGGAGTCCCCCATCTCTCTGCTCACTTCTCTCTTTTATATCTCAAAAGACATTGGCTTAAGACACTATCAAATCTTGTAAATCTCATCAATATAACTGCTGCTAATCCATCGCATTAACATCATAGTGATGGGATTTGCAACACATAGGGAAATCCCATCAGATGAAGAAATGTTAGACAATCATAATGAAATGTAAGACAATACTGGAAATCATGACTTAGCCAAGTTGATAGATACTTTTGGGGGATGCTTTTGTATCCAGAACACATTATAACACTGGTGTGTTAGCACTGGTGGAGCAATGGTTAATCATTTGTTTGCTAACCCAAAGGTTGGCAGTTTAAACACGCCAGCTGCTGCTGGAGAAAAGACCTGGCTATCTGTTCCCATAAAGATTTACAGTCTTGGAAACCCTGTACCAAACCAAAACCAAATGACCCATAGAGACCGTAGGTTTCCAAGGAGAGGCTGGTGGATTTGAACTGCTGACCTTTTGGTTAGCAGCTGTATCACTTCACCACCACACTTCTACTCTGTCCTATAGGGTCACTGTGAATTAGAATTGACTCAACAGCACAGACCACCACCACCACCACCACCACCACCACCACCACCACCATAATACTGGTATACTTTATTTAATATTTGACCCTCTGGAGGGTTTTTCATTCATAAAATTAATCTGAATACATTTCATGGAGGATGATTTTTGTTAGGATTTTTTTTCTTACTTGGGAGCATAGTCAGATGGCTTATCTGGCATGCCAGATGTATTTTTTTTTTTTTATAATTTTTATTAAGTTTCAAGTGAACGTTTACAAATCCAATCAGTCTGTCACATGTAAGTTTACATACATCTCACTCCCTACTGCCACTTGCTCTCCCCCTCTTGAGTCAGCCCTTTCAGTCTCTCCTTTCTTGACAATTTTGCCGGCTTCCCTCTCTCTCTATCCTCCCATCCCCCCTCCAGACAAGAGTTGCCAACACAATCTCAAGTGTCCACCTGATATAATTAGCTCACTCTTCATCAGCGTCTCTCTCCGACCCGCTGACCAGTCCCTTTCATGTCTGATGAGTTGTCTTCGGGGATGGTTCCTGTCCTGTGCCAACAGAAGGTCTGGGGAGCATGGCCACCGGGATTCCTCTAGTCTCAGTCAGACCATTAAGTTTGGTCTTTTTATGAGAATTTGGGGTCTGTATCCCACTGATCTCCTGCTCCCTCAGGGGTCCTCTGCTGTGCTCCCTGTCAGGGCAGTCATCGATTGTGGCCGGGCACCAACTAGTTCTTCTGGTCTCAGGATGATGTAGGTCTCTGGTTCATGTGGCCCTTTCTGTCTCTTGGGCTCTTAGTTGTCGTGTGGCCTTGGTGTTCTTCATTTTCCTTTGCTCCAGGTGGGTTGAGACCAATTGATGCATCTTAGATGGCCGCTTGTTAGCATTTAAGACCCCAGACGCCACATTTCAAAGTGGGATGCAGAATGATTTCATTACAGAATTATTTTGCCAATTGACTTAGAAGTCCCCGCAAACCATGTTCCCCAGACTCCCGCGCTTGCTCCGCTGACCTTTGAAGCATTCATTTTATCCCGGAAACTTCTTTGCTTTTGGTCCAGTCCAATTGAGCTGACCTTCCATGTATTGAGTGTTGTCTTTCCCTTCACCTAAAGCAGTTCTTATCTACTGATTAATCAATAAAAAAACCTCTCCCACCCTCCCTCCCTCCCCCCCTCGTAACCACAAAAGTATGTGTTCTTCTCAGATTTACTATTTCTCAAGATTTTATATTAGTGGTCTTATACAATATTTGTCCTTTTGCCTCTGACTAATTTCGCTCAGCATAATGCCTTCCAGGTTCCTCCATGTTTTGAAATGTTTCACAGATTCGTCACTGTTCTTTATCAATGCGTAGTATTCCATTGTGTGAATATACCACAATTTATTTACCCATTCATCCGTTGATGGACACCTTGGTTGCTTCCAACTTTTTGCTATTGTAAACAGAGCTGCAATAAACATGGGTGTGCATATATCTGTTTGTATGAAGGCTCTTGTATCTCTAGGGTATATTCCGAGGAGTGGGATTTCTGGGTTGTATGGTAGTTCTATTTCTAACTGTTTAAGATAACGCCAGATAGATTTCCAAAGTGGTTGTACCATTTTACATTCCCACCAGCAGTGTATGAGAGTTCCAATCTCTCCGCAGCCTCTCCACATTTATTATTTTGTGTTTTTTGGATTAATGCCAGCCTTGCTGGTGTGAGATGGAATCTCATCGTAGTTTTAATTTGCATTTCTCTAATGGCTAATGATCGAGAGCATTTTCTCATGTATCTGTTGGCTGCCTGAATATCTTCTTTAGTGAAATGTGTGTTCATATCCTTTGCCCACTTCTTGATTGGGTTGTTTGTCTTTTTGTGGTTGAGTTTTGACAGAATCATGTAGATTTTAGAGATCAGGCGCTGGTCGGAGATGTCATAGCTGAAAATTCTTTCCCAATCTGTAGGTGGTCTTTTTACTCTTTCGGAGAAGTCTTTAGATGAGCATAGGTGTTTGATTTTTAGGAGCTCCCAGTTATCGGGTTTCTCTTCATCATTTTTGGTAATGTTTTGTATTCTGTTTATACCTTGTATTAGGGCTCCTAGGGTTGTCCCAATTTTTTCTTCCATGATCTTTATCATTTTAGTCTTTATGTTTAGGTCTTTGATCCACTTGGAGTTAGTTTTTGTGCATGATGTGAGGTATGGGTCCTGTTTCATTTTTTTGCAAATGGATATCCAGTTATGCCAGCACCATTTGTTAAAAAGGCTCTCTTTTCCCCAATTAATTAACACTGGTCCTTTGTCAAATATCAGCTGCTCATACGTGGATGGATCTATGTCTGTGTTCTCAATTCTGTTCCATTGGTCTATGTGCCTGTTGTTGTACCAGTACCAGGCTGTTTTGACTACTGTGGCTGTATAATAGGTTCTGAAGTCAGGTAAAGTGAGGCCTCCCACTTTCTTCTTCTCTTTCAGTAGTGCTTTGCTTATCCGGGGCTTCTTTCCCTTCCATATGAAATTGGTGATTTGTTTCTCTATCCCCTTAAAATGTGACATTGGAATTTGGATCGGAAGCGCGTTAAATGTATAGATGGCTTTTGGTAGAATAGACATTTTTACTATGCTAAGTCTTCCTATCCATGAGCAGGGTATGTTTTTCCACTTAAGTATGTCCTTTTGAATTTCTTGTAGTAGAGCTTTGTAGTTTTCTTTGTATAGGTCTTTTACATCCTTGGTAAGATTTATTCCTAAGTATCTTATCTTCTTGGGGGCAACTGTGAATGGTATTGATTTGGTTGTTTTCTCTTCGGTGTTCTTTTTGTTGATGTAGAGGAATCCAAGTGATTTTTGTATGTTTATCTTATAACCTGAGACTCTGCCAAACTCTTCTATTAGTTTCAGTAGTTTTCTGCAGGATTCCTTAGGGTTTTCTGTGTATATAATCATGTCATCTGCAAATAGTGATAACTTTACTTCTTCCTTGCCAATCCGGATGCCCTTTATTTCTTTGTCTAGCCTAATTGCCCTGGCTAAGACTTCCAACACGATGTTGAATAAGAGCGGTGATAAAGGGCATCCTTGTCTGGTTCCCGTTCTCAAGGGAAATGCTTTCAGGTTCTCTCCATTTAGAGTGATATTGGCTGTTGGCTTTGCATAGATGCCCTTTATTATGTTGAGGAATTTTCCTTCAATTCCTATTTTGGTAAGAGTTTTTATCATGAATGGGTGTTGGACTTTGTCAAATGCCTTTTCTGCATCAATTGATAAGATCATGTGGTTTTTGTCTTTTGTTTTATTTATGTGATGGATTACATTAATGGTTTTTCTGATATTAAACCAGCCTTGCATACCTGGTATAAATCCCACTTGATCAGGGTGAATTATTTTTTTGATGTGTTGTTGGATTCTATTGGCTAGAATTTTGTTGAGGATTTTTGCATCAATGTTCATGAGGGATATAGGTCTATAATTTTCTTTTTTTGTAATGTCTTTACCTGGTTTTGGTATCAGGGAGATGGTGGCTTCATAGAATGAGTTGGGTAGTATTCCGTCATTTTCTATGCTTTGGAATACCTTCAGAAGTAGTGGTGTTAACTCTTCTCTGAAAGTTTGGTAGAACTCTGCAGTGAAGCCGTCCGGGCCAGGGCTTTTTTTTGTTGGGAGTTTTTTGATTACCGTTTCAATCTCTTTTTTTGTTATGGGTCTATTTAGTTGTTCTACTTCTGAATGTGTTAGTTTAGGTAGGTAGTGTTTTTCCAGGAATTCATCCATTTCTTCTAGGTTTTCAAATTTGTTAGAGTACAATTTTTCATAATAATCTGAAATGATTCTTTTAATTTCATTTGGTTCTGTTGTGATGTGGTCCTTCTCGTTTCTTATTTGGGTTATTTGTTTCCTTTCCTGTATTTCTTTAATCAGTCTAGCCAATGGTTTATCAATTTTGTTAATTTTTTCAAAGAACCAGCTTTTGGCTTTGTTAATTCTTTCAATTGTTTTTCTGTTCTCTAATTCATTTAGTTCAGCTCTAATTTTTATTATTTGTTTTCTTCTGGAGCCTGATGGATTCTGTTGTTGCTCAGTTTCTATTTGTTCAAGTTGTAGGGACAGTTCTCTGATTTTGGCTCTTTCTTCTTTTTGTATGTGTGCATTTATCGATATAAATTGGCCTCTGAGCACGGCTTTTGCTGTGTCCCAGAGGTTTTGATAGGAAGTATTTTCATTCTCGTTGCTTTCTATGAATTTCCTTATTCCCTCCTTGATGTCTTCTATAACCCAGTCTTTTTTCAGGAGGGTATTGTTCATTTTCCAAGTATTTGATTTCTTCTCCCTAGTTTTTGTGTTATTGATCTCTAGTTTTATTGCCTTGTGGTCTGAGAAGATGCTTTGTAATATTTCGATGTTTTGGCCTCTGCAAAGGTTTGTTTTATGACCTAATATGTGGTCTATTCTAGAGAACGTTCCATGTGCGCTAGAAAAAAAAGTATATTTTGCAGCAGTTGGGTGGAGAGTTCTGTATAAGTCAATGAGGTCAAGTTGGTTGATTGTTGTGATTAGATCTTCCGTGTCTCTACTGAGCTTCTTACTGGATGTCCTGTCCTTCTCCGAAAGTGGTGTGTTGAAGTCTCCTACTATAATTGTGGAGGTATCTATCTCACTTTTCAATTCTGTTAAAATTTGATTTATGTAATGCCAGATGTATTTGAGTGTGTGTGTGTGACTTTTTTTTTTCCCACCAGATAGCAAAATCTCTATTTTCATTACACTCATTCTGGACTTATTTATTTATTGAAAGAATATTTATTGAGCACCTACTGAATACTGGGCACTGTGCTAGCTATGAAGAATGGAGACATAAAGAGGGTATTTTATGGGGAGATGGACATGTAACTTGGAGCCAAGGTGAGGAAATATAGACATGAAGCTGTGAAGACAATGATTGCCTATATGCTCTGATACAGTGTTCCATACGTTTTCTGAATTAGTCAGAGATGTGCTTGCTCAGCTGAGCAAAAGAAGTGACTGAGGTACTCAACAGAACCATTCATGGAATGGATAGGCAGGAATAGAGCTGAGATCTCTCAAGAGTCTTGTAGGCATAAGACTTTGAGGTAGAAGACAGATAAAATAGTATATGAGTGTACTTATTTCTAAGTACACGTGAGACACCCTTTGGAGAATCCCAGATATAAAACCATTCTTTCTGCTGTCTTAATCTGTCTTCAACTTCTACATTTCTGACTTGACCTATAAACATGCTTCATTCTCTCCTATTTTAAAGAACAGAACAAAATTAACGAAAGTATAACCTTCTCTTGCCTCAGTATAGCTAATACTCATTTTCTTTTTGCTTTTAACCAGGCAGCTTTTGAAATCAAAGCTAACAGCACTGTTCACTTCTTCACCTCTCATTAACTCATCAGCACACTAAAATCTGGTCCTGGACACTGTCCTTATTAAAGTTTACATAGTCAAAGTCTACCATGTGTCAGTTAGTTGTACTGTGGTGACTTGTGTGTTGCTGTGATACTGGAAGCTTTAACACAGGTATTGCAAATACCATCAGGGTCACCCTTGGTGGACAGGTTTCACTGGAGCTTCCAGACTAAGACAGACTAGGAGGAAGGACCCACTTCTGAAGAAACTGGCCAGTGGAACATTATGAATAGTGCTGGACATTGCATGATATAGTGCTGGAGGATCAGCCCTTCAGGTTGGAAGGCACTCAAAATATGACTGAGGAAGAGTTGCCTCCTCACAATAGAGTCCACCTTAATGACATGGACGGAGTTGAGCTTTTGGGTCCTTCATTTGCTGTTACAGCACAATTCAAAAAGAGACAAAACAGCTGCAAACATTCATTAGAAATTGGCATGTGAAATGTATGAGGCATGATCTAGGAAAATTGAAAGTTGTCAAAAATGAAATGGAATGCATAAAGATCGATATCCTAGGCATGATGAGCTGAAATGGACTGGTATCGGCCGTTGGAACAGCATCTGAAAGTTGTTCTTGAAGTTAGAGTAGCTAAAGCAAATGGAAGAAATAATGAATTAAGGAGCTGAACAGAAGACTTCAAAGAGTGCCTCGAGAAGACAAAATAAAGTATTATAATGACCTGTGGAAAGACCTGGAGATAGAAAACAAAAGGGAAGAACAAGATTAGCATTTCTCAAGCTGAAAGAACTGAAGAAAAACTTCAAGTCTTGAGTTGCAATATTGAAGGATTCTATAAATGATGCAGGAAGCATCAAAAGAAGATAGAAGGAATACAGAGTCACCATACCAAAAAGAAGTGCTCTGTGTTCAACAATTTCAAGAGGTAGCATATGATCAAGAACCAATGGTACTGACAGAAGAGGTCCAAGATGCAGAGATGGCATTAGCAAAACACAAGGCTGTAGGAATTGATGGAATACCAACTGATGTGTTTCAACAAATGGATGTAGAGCTGGAAGTGCTAACTTATCTATGCCAAGAAGTTTGGAAGACAGCAACCTGGCCAGCCGACTGCAAGAGATCTATATTTGTGCCTATTTCAAAGAAAGGTGATCCAACAGAATGCAGAAACTATGGAACAATATCATTAATATCACACACAAGTAAAATTTTGCTAAAGATCATTCAAAAGTGGCTGTAGCAGTACATTGACAGGGAACTGCCAGAAATTCAAGACAGATTCAGAAGAGAACATGTGTCGTGGATTGAATTGTGTCCCCCAAAAATATGTGTATCAATTTGGTTAGGCCATGATTCCCAGTATTTTATGACTGTCTACCATGTTGTCAGCTGGTGTGATTTTCCTATGTGTTGTAAATCCTACCTCTGTGATGTTAATGAGGTGGGATAGGCAGCAGTTATGTTAATGAGGCAGGACTCAATCTACAAGATTGAATTGTGTCTTGAGCCAATCTCTTTTGAGATATAAAAGAGAGAAGCGAGCAGAGAGATCGGGGGACCTCATACCACCAAGAAAACATACCGCGATTTTGGACCGGAGGTTCCTGTGTCGAGAAGCTTCCAGACCAAGGGAAGATTGATGACAAGGACCTTCCTCCAGAGCTGATGGAGAAAGCCTTCCGTTTGAGCCGTTGCCCTGAATTTGGACTTCTAGCTTACTAGACTGTGAGAGAATAAACTCCTGCTTGTTAAAGCCATATACTTGTGGTATTTCTGTTACAGCAGCACTGGATGACTAAGACAACATGAAACAAGGGATATCATTACTGATGTCAGATGGATCATGGCTGAAAGCAGAGAATACCAGAAGGATGTTTACATGTGTTTTATTGACTATGCAAAGGCAGTCAGCTGTTTGGATCATAACAAATTATGGATAACATTGTGAAGAATGGGAATTCCAGAACACTTAATTGTGTTCATGAGGAACATATACATAGACCAAGAGGCAGTTGTTCAAACAGATCAAGGGGATACTGTGAGTGTTAAAGTCAGGAAAAAGGTGCGTCAGGGTTGTATCCTTTCACCATACGTATTCAATCTGTGTGCTGAGCAAATAGTCCGAGCAACTGGACTATATGAAGGAGAATGCAGCATCAGGACTGGATGAAGTCTCATTAACACCCTGCGATATGCAGATGACACAACCTGGCTTGCTGAAAGTGAAGGGAACTTGAAGCACTTACTGGTGAAGAACAAAGACCATAGCCTTAAGCATGGATTACGCTTCAACATAAAGAAAACAAAAATCCTCACAACTGGACCAATAAGCAATATCATGATGAATGGAGAAAAGATTGAGATTGTAAAGGATTTCATTTTTCTTGGATCCATAATCAACACCCATGAAAGCAGCAGTCAAGAAATCAAACAACACACTGCATTTGGGCAAATATGTTGCAAAAGACCTCTTTAAAAATTAAAAAAAAAAGATGTCCCTTTAGGACTAAGGTGCGCCTGACCCAAACCATAATGTTTTCAGTTGCCTCATATGCGTGTGAAAGCTGGACAAAAATAAGGAAGACTGAAAAAGAATTGATGCCTTTTGAATTACGGTGTTGGAAAAGAATATTGAATATATCATGGACTGCCTGAAGAACGAACAAATCTGTTTTGCAAGAAGTACAGCCAGAATGGTCCTTAGAAGCAAGGATGGCAAGACTTCGTTTCACATACTTTGGACATGTTATCAGTAGGGATCAGTCCCTGGAGATGCACATCATGCTTGGTAGAGGGTCAGCGAAAAAGAGGAAGACCCTTGATGAGATAGATTGACACAGTGGCTGCAACAATGGGCTTGAGCATAACAATGATTTTGAGGATGGCACAGAACCAGGCTGTATTTCGTTCTGCTGTACATAGGGTTATTATGTGTGGGAACTGACTTGATGGCACCTGAAAACAACATAGTTAAATTTACTGCATACTTTTCACTCTTTATCTTACTTGCTACTTCTGTAAAATTTTATGCATTTTGGATTATAACTTCCTTTAATTTAAGTATATGTATGTGTGTATGTGTATAGATACATATATATGCATATGTTTTATATACATGTAGATTGATATATATTTCCAAAAGTAATAGTGCTTATTGTAAAATAATCAAGCACTAGAAAATGTGGGAAATATGAATTAAAATATGAATATAGTTTCATATCCATTTATATATACTTTATACATACAATTTACATATGACAATTAACATCTGGTAAATACATACATTCTCAGAGTGTATATTATTTTTAAAATATTCTAAAGTTTTACATAGTCTACATATACTTTTCCGCTTTTTTTATTCAAAACTTTGTGCTTGCTTTCCAAGATGTATATATACATATGCATATACACACCACTTACCAGTTGCTGTCAAGTCAGTTCCAACTCATAGCAGCCCCATGTGTGTCAGAGTAGAACTGTGCAACATGGGGCTTTTCAATGGCTGATTTTCCAGAAATAGATCACCATGCCTTTCTTCCAAGGCACTTCTGGGTGGACTCAAACCTCCAACCTTTCTGTTAATATCTGAGCACGTTAACTATTTGTGGTATTGTTAAGGGATGGTTAGTATTTCATCATATGGATGTAGCAGTGTTTATATAGCCAATCTATTTAGATGAAAATTTGGGGTAGTTCCTGATTTTTTAATATTAGAAACAATGGTGCTATTATGTTTATAAGAAGGCAATTTATTTTTGTGTAGTATTTTTGTAACTAGTCATTACTGAATTCTTATTTTCTCTAATGTATTTGTAGTAGATTCTCTTAAAGAGAGAATACTATGATCTGAAAATAAATGTAATATTTACACTTCTTTTCTTTTATACTTATTGTTTTGTCAAATAGTTTTAACCTGCATTTTCAGCAAAAAATAATAATGGTTATAATTAACACATTTGTTGTCTACTGACTTAAATGAAAATGTTTCTGTTATTTTAAAATAAGGCATAATGATAGTTGTTGGTTTATATTAAATATGGTTTATATAATGTTAATCTACCACTTGTCTGTCAGTTAGGCACACTGTTGTGGCCTGTGTGTTGCTGTGATGCAAGAAGCTGTGTCATTGATATTTCAAATACCAGCAGAATCACCCATGATAGGCACATTTGAGCAGGGCTTCCAGACTAAGAAATACTAGGAAGAAGGACCTAATGATCTACTTCTGAAAAAAACGGCCAGTGAAAACCGTATGAATATCAGCAGAACATTGTCTGATACAGTGTTCAAAGATGAGCCCATCAGGTTGGAAAGCACTCAGAGTATGACTGGGGAAGAGCTGCCTCCTCAATGTAGAGTTGACCTTAATGACATGGATTGAGTAAAGCTTTCAGGACCTACGTTTGCTGATATGACATGACTCAAAATGAGATAGAACAGCTGCAAATATCCATTAGTAATCAGAACATGGAATGTGCGAAGTATGAATCTAGGGAATGACGAATTGAAGAGGAATGGCATCACATTCATTGTTGAAAAGAACATTTCAAGATCTTTTCTGAAGCACAACACTGACTGTCAGCGATAGGATACTATCCATACACCTACAAGGAAGACTAATTAATGCGACTATCATTTAAATTTATGCACCAACTACCAACGCTAAATATGAAGACACTGAAGATTTTTACCAACTTCTGCAGTCTGAAATTGACTGAACATGCAATCAAGATGCTTGATAGTTGCTGGTGATTGGAATGTGAAAGTTGGAAGCAAAGAAGAAGGCTCGGTAGTTAGAAAATACAGCCTTTGTGATAGAAACGATGCTGGACATCACGTGACAGAATTTTGCAAGACCAACAACCTATTCATTGCAAATAATTTTTTTCAACAACTTAAATGGTGACCTTGTCATATAAAATACACAGGAATCAAAGAGATACAGGTGTGCAAAGAGACAATGGAGAAGCTCAATGTTATAAATCAGAACCAGGCCAGGGACTGACTGTGGAACAGACCACCAATTGCTCATATGCAAGTTCGAGCTGAAGCTGAAGAAAATTAAAACAAGTCCAAAAGAGCCAAAATACAACCTTGAGTGTACAGCATCTGAATTTAGAGACTGCCTTACGAACAGATTTGAGGCACTGAATGCTAGTGACCTAAGACCAGAGGAGTTGTGGGATGCCATCAAGGACCTCATACATGAAGAAAACAAAAGGCCATTGAAAAGACAGAAAGATAGAAAGGACCAAAATGGATACATTGAAACTTCCTCCTGTATGTAGAGTAGCTAAAGCAAATGGAGGAAATGATGAAGTAAAAGAGCTGAATAGAAGATTTCAAAGAGCATCTTGAGACAACAAAGTAAAGTATTATAATGAAATGTGTAAAGACATGAAGTTAGAAAATCGAAAGGGAAGAACTTGTTTCACATTTTTCAAGGTGAAAGAACTGAAGAAAAAAATTCAAGCCCGAGTTGCACTATTGAAGGATCCTTTGGGCAAAATATTGAGCAACTCAGGAATCACCAAACAAGATGGAAAGAATACATAGAGTCACTGTACCAAAAGAACTGGTTGATGTTCAACCATTTCAGGAGGTAGCATATGATCAAGAATTGTTAGTACTGAAGGAAGGAGTCCAAGCTGCACTGATGGCATTGGCAAAAAACAAGTCTCCAGGAATTGACAGAGTAACAATTGAGATATTTCAGCGCTGGAGGTGCTTACTCATCTATACCAAGAAATTTGGAAGACAGCTATGTAGCCAGCCAACTGGAAGAGATCCATATTTGTGCCCATTCTAAAGAAAGGTGATCCAACATAATGCAGAAATTATGCAACAATATCACACAAGTAAAATTTTGCCGAAGATAATTAACAAGTGGTTGCAGCAATACATTGACAGGGAATCCCCAGAAATTCAAGCTGGATTCGAAAGAGAATGTGGAACAAGGGATATCATTGCTGATGTCAGAATCTTGGCAGAAAGCAGAGAATACCAGAAGTATATTTACCTGTGTTTTATGGTATACTCGAAGGCATTCAACTGTGTAAATCATAACAAATTATGGATAGCCTTGTCAAGGATGGAAATTGCAGAGCACTTTATTAACTCACGTGGAACCTGCATATCAACTGAGAGGCAGTTGTTCAACCAGAACACATGGGTACTACCTGTTTTACTATCAGAAAAGGTGTGCATCAGGGTTGAATCCGTTCACCATACTTAATATATATACTGAACAAATAATTTGAGAAGCCAGACTGTATGAAGAAAATCAACAAGAATATAGAAGACTCAGAGGAGGGGCCGAGATGGCTGACTAGGTAGACACTACCTCGGATCCTTCTTGCAACAAAGACTAGGAAAAACAAGTGAATCGATCACATACATGAGAATCTACAAACACTGACCATCAAACACAGATCTAAAGAGTTGACCTGAGTGACAAAGACTGAGAAAGAACAACCACGGGGAAGCAACAACTGTTTTCGGAGCCTGGAGCCAGCATCCAGTCAGGAAACCTTGACGCCGGGCTTTGGACTGGGCACAGGAGAGCTGAGCATGGCATCCTGAGACGGCGCAAACATGGGGTGCAGCCCTAGCCCCCTGAACTGACCTTGGGGTAAGCCCAGCCAGTGCATGCAGGCAGCGCAGTGACGTGGCTGACAGGAGGAGAAGTCACCGGGAGACAGCAACTGGTTTTGGAGCCTGGAATGCGGTGTCCCAGTCGGGGAACCTTGGCACTGGCCTTTGGACTGGGAGTGGAGGAACTAACCACAGCTTCTGAGACAGCGCAAGCACAGGACTCGGGCCTGGCCCTCGGGGACAATCTCTACCCAGCCAGCGCACACAGTGGACGCGCCCCCCTCAGGAATCTCAGATAAAACAGTCACCCCAAGCAAGATAAGTAAATTTGTCTATATTCCGGGGTGCTACTCGCTCCTGTTTATCTGAACCCTCCCCTCCCCTTCCCAGGTGGCTTCATTAACATTGGAATTTCCTGAGCCAGAAAGTGAACTGTGCTATGGTTTTTCTTTCTTTCTTTCTTTTTTTTTTTTTTGGTCTTTTCCTAACCCGTTCTCCTGGCCTGAGAGAAGCAGCTACAAAAAACCCAGGGACCAAAAATCCTTCCCTAATTGGACTAAAAACACAAAACCAGCTCCAGCCAAGCATATGTGATCCACAGTCTTGGGCTTTCATCCCTACAGGGAACAAGGTGGCTATTATAATGTAAAGGCATTTCTGATAGGGATCTGACTGTAATTCTTTTAGCTGATTACTGGAAAGACAAGTTTCCCAGGTCTGATATCTCTGCGTATTCAACAGAGCCCTCACTGACCCACAACAGGGAACTGAAGGCTGAAGCTCCTGCCAGACCACCTAGCCTCCTGCCTTAGGGGTCTAAGGAGGGTGACACCTACCAATCTGTAGAGGTACTTGCATTGGAGGCCTAAGGTACAGCTGCAGAGCCCACCCACCAAAGTGCTTTAGGAATAGAGACACACCTACCTCACTGGCACTTGGGGGAAGCCTGTCAGCATCCTGCCCCCCCCCTAGAGTGTGAACCCCTGCTGCTACTAGAATCTGGTGCACACAACTATCACCACTACTTCTCTAGGTGGATAGGTGACAGTCTGCACCACACACTTGATGACCCCAAATCAGATTCAACTCAAGAATACTGGATGAACTCTTAGGCTTATATATCTGGTAACAGCCCAAACCAGCTGGTAACAGGACATAAGTGACTCAAGGGCTACAACAATCAAGACAGCGCAATCTAGTAGCCCATCTATGTATATTGAAAGGAAACAAAACAAGATAAGACTCAGTGAGCAAATATAGAATAAATCACTACAATATCTTAGTGATGGCTCGGAGACAGCAGTCGATATCAAACCACATAAAGAAGCAGACCATGATTGCTTCTACAACTCCCCAAACTAAAGAATCAAAATCTTTCCCAAATGAAGATACAATCCTGGAATTGCCAGATGTAGAATATAAAAAACTAATTTACAGAATGCTTCAAGACATCAGGGATGACCTCAGAAATGAAATAAGGCAATCTACAGAAAAAGCCAAGGAACACACTGATAAAACAGTTGAAGAACTCAAAAAGATTATTCAAGAACATAGCAGAAAAATTAATAAGTTGCAAGAATCCATAGAGAGACAGCATTCAGAAATCCAAAAGATTAACAATAAAATTACAGAATTAGACAACTCAATAGGAAGTCAGAGGAGCAGACTCGAGCAATTGGAATGCAGAGTGGGAAATCTGGAGGACTGGGGAATTGACACCAATATAGCTGAAAAAAAATCAGATAAAAGAATTAAAAAAAAATGAAGAAACCCTAAGAATCATGTGGGACTCTATCAAGAAGAATAACTTGCTTGTGACTGTAGTCTCAGAACAGGGAGGGAGGACAGAAAACACAGAGAGAATAGTTGAAGATCTGTTGGTAGAAAGCTTCCCTGGCATCATGAAAGACAAAAGGATATCTATCCAAGATGCTCATTGAACCCCATTTAAGATTGGTCCAAAAAGAAAATCACCAAGACATATCATCATCAAACTTGCCAAAACCAAAAATAAAGAGAAAATTTTAAAAGCAGCCAGGGATAAAAGAAAGGTCTCTTACAAAGGAGAATCAATAAGAGTAAGTTCAGACTACTCAGCAGAAACCATGCAGTCAAGAAGGCAATGGGATGACATATATAGAGCACTGAAGGAGAAAAACTGCCAGCCAAGGATCATATATCCAGCAAAACTCTCTCTCAAATATGAAGGTGAAATTAAAACATTTACAGATAAACACAAGCTTAGAGAATTTGCAAAACCAAACCAAAGCTACAAGAAATACTAAAGCAAATTGGTCAGAAAACCAATAATATCAGATACCAGCACAACACAAGGTCACAGAACAGAACATCCTGATACCAACTCAAATAGGGAAATCACAAAAACAAATTAAGATTAATTTTAAAAAGAAAAAAACGCTCAAGACAGGGAATCATTGAAGTCAATATGTAAAAGATCACAATAATCAAAAAGAAGGACTAAATACAGGTGGCATAGAACTGCCATACGGAGAGGGATACAAGGCGATACAGGACAATACGAGTTAGGTTTTTACTTAGAAAAATAGGGGTAAATATTAAGGTAACCACAAAGAGGTATAACAACTCCATAACTCAAAATAAAAACCAAGAAAAACATAACGACTCAGCAAACATAAAGTCAAATACTATGAAAACGAGGAACACACAATTTACAAAGAAAAATGTCTCAGCACAAAAAAGTAAGTGGAAAAATGAAATAGTCAACAACACACATAAACAGGCATCAAAATGACAGCACTAAACACATACTTATCTATAATTACACTGAATGTAAATGGACTAAATGCACTAATAAAGAGACAGAGTCTCAGACTGGATAAAGAAACACGATCCATCTATATGCTGCCTACAAGAGACACACCTTAGACCTAGAGACACAAACAAACTAAAACTCAAAGGATGGAAAAAAATATATCAAGCAAACAATAAGCAAAAAAGAGCAGGAGTAGCAATATTAATTTTTGACAAAATAGACTTTAAAGTTAAATCTACCACAAAGGATAAAGAATGACACTATATAATGATAAAAGGGACAATTGACCAGGAAGATATAACCATATTAAATATTTATGCACCCGATGACAGGGCTGCAAGATACATAAAACAAACTTTAACAGAACTGAAAAGTGAGATAGACACCTCCACAATTATAGAAGGAGACTTCAACACACCACTTTCCGAGGACAGGACATCCAGTAAGAAGCTCAATAGAGACACGGAAGACCTAATTGCTACAATCAAGCAACTTGACCTTATTGACTTATACAGAACACTCCACCCAACTGCTGGAAAGTATACTTTTTTTTCTAGCGCACATGGAATATTCTCCAGAATAGGCCACACATTAGGTCATAAAACAAACCTTTGCAGAATCCAAAACATCAAAATATTACAAAGCATCTTCTCAGATCATAAGGCCATTAAAGTGGAAATCAATAACTGAAAAATTAGGGAAAGGAAATCAAATACTTGGAAACTGAACAATACCCTGCTGAAAAAAGACTGGGTTATAGAAGACATTAAGGAGGGAATAAAGAAATTCATAGAATGCAACGAAAATGAAAACACTTCCTATCAAAACCTCTGGGATACAGCAAAAGCAGTGCTCAGAGGTTAATTTATATCAATAAATGCACACATACAAAAAGAAGAAAGAGCCAAAATCAGAGAACTGTCCCTACAACTTGAACAAATAGAAAGTGAGCAACAAAAGAATCCATCAGGCACCAGAAGAAAACAAACAATAAAAATAAGAGCTGAACTAAATGAATTAGAGAACAGAAAAACAATTGAAAGAATTAACAAAGCCAAAAGCTGGTTCTTTGAAAAAATTAACAAAATTGATAAACCATTGGCTAGACTGATTAAAGAAATACAGGAAAGGAAACAAATAACCCAAATAAGAAACGAGATGGGCCACATCACAACAGACCCAACTGAAATGAAAAGAATCATATCAGATTATGACAAAAAATTGTACTCTTAACAAATTTGCAAACCTTGAAGAAATGGATGAATTCCTAGAAAAACACTACCTACCTAAACTAACACAATCAGAAGTAGAACAACTAAATAGACCCATAACAAAAAAAGAGATTGAAACGGTAATCAAAAAACTCCCAACAAAAAAAAAGCCCTGGCCCGGACAGCTTTACTGCAGAGTTCTACCACACTTTTAGAGAAGAGTTAACACCACTACTACTAAAGGTATTTCAAAGCATAGAAAATGACGGAATACTACCTAACTCATTCTATGAAGCCACCATATCCCTGATACCAAAACCAGGTAAAGACATCACAAAAAAAAGAAAATTACAGACCTATATCCCTCATGAACATAGATGCAAAAATCCTCAACAAAATTCTAGCCAACAGAATTCAACAATATATCAAAAAAATAATCCACCACGACCAAGTGGGATTTATACCAGGTATGCAAGGCTGGTTTAATATTAGAAAAACCAGTAATGTAATCTACCATATAAATAAAACAAAAGACAAAAACCACATGATCTTATCAATTGATGCAGAAAAGGCATTTGAGAACGTCCAACACCCATTCATGATAAAAACTCTCAGCAAAATAGGAATTGAAAGAAAATTCCTCAACATAATAAAGGGCATCTATGCAATGCCAACAGCCAACATCACTCTAAATGGAGAGAGCCCGAAAGCATTTCCCTTGAGAACGGGAACCAGACAAGGATGCCCTTTATCACTGCTCTTATTCAACATTGTGCTAGAGGTCCTAACCAGGGCAATTAGGCTAGACAAAGAAATAAAGGGCATCCAGATTGGCAAGGAGGAAGTCAAATTATCTCTATTTGCAGATGACATGATCTTATACACAGAAAACCTTAAGGAATCCTCCAGAAAACTACTGAAACTAATAGAAGTGTGGCAGAGTCTCAGGTTATAAGATAAACATACAAAAATCACTTGGATTCCTCTACATCAACAAAAAGAACATCGAAGAGGAAATCACCAAATCCGTACCATTCACAGTCGTCCCCAAGAAGATAAAATACTTAGGAATAAATCTTACCAAAGATATAAAAGACCTATACAAAGAAAACTACAAAGTACTACTGCAAGAAACTAAAAAGGACCTACTTAAGTGGAAAAACATACCTTGCTCATGGATAGGAAGACTTAATATAGTAAAAATGTCTATTCTACCAAAAGCCATCTATACATACAATGCACTTCTGATCCAAATTCCAATGATATTTTTTAATGTGATGGAGAAACAAATCAGCAACTTCATATGGAAGGGAAAGAAGCCTCCGATAAGTAAAGCATTACCGAAAAAGAAGAAGAAAGTGGGAGGCCTCACTCTACCTGATTTTAGAACCTATTATACAGCCACAGTAGTCAAAACAGCCTGGTACTGGTACAACAACAGGCACATAGACCAATGGAACAGAATTGAGAATCCAGATGTAAATCCATTCACATATGAGCAGCTGATATTTGACAAAGGCCCAGTGTCAGTTAATTGGGGAAAAGATAGTCTTTTTAACAAATGGTGCTGGCGTAACTGGATATCCATTTGCAAAAAAATGAAACAGGACCCATACCTCACACCATGCACAAAAACTAACTCCAAGTGGATCAAAGACCTAAACATAAAGACTAAAACGATAAAGATCATGGAAGAAAAAATAGGGACAATGTTAGGAGCCCTAATTCAAGGCATAAACAGAATACAAAATATTACCAAAAATGACGAAGAGAAACCAGATAACTGGGAGCTCCTAAAAATCAAACACCTATGCTCATCTACAGACTTCACCAGAAGAGTAAAAAGACCACCTACAGATTGGGAAAGAATTTTCAGCTATGACATCTCCGACCAGCGCCTGATCTCTAAAATCTATATGATTCTGTTAAAACTCAACCACAAAAAGACAAACAACCCAATCAAGAAGTGGGCAAAGGATATGAACACACACTTCACTAAAGAAGATATTCAAGCAGCTAACAGATACATGAGAAAATGCTCTCGATCATTAGGCATTAGAGAAACGCAAATTAAAACTACGATGAGATTCCATCTCACTCCAACAAGGCTGGCATTAATCCAAAAAACACAAAATAATAAATGTTGAAGGGGCTGCGGAGAGAATGGAACTCTTATACACTGCTGGTGGGAATGTAAAATGGTACAACCACTTTGGAAATCTATCTGGCGTTATCTTAAACAGTTAGAAATAGAACTACCATACAACCCAGAAATCCCACTCCTCGGAATATACCCTAGAGAAATAAGAGCCTTCACACAAACAGATATATGCACACCCATGTTTATTGCAGCTCTGTTTACAATAGCAAAAAGCTGCAAGCAACCAAGGTGTCCATCAACAGATGAATGGGTAAATAAATTGTGGTATATTCACACAATGGAATACTATGCATCGATAAAGAACAGTGACGAATCTGTGAAACATTTCTTATCATGGAGGAACCTGGAAGGCATTATCAGAGGCAAAAGGACAAATATTGTATAAGATCACTCTTATAAGATCTGGAGAAATAGTATAAACTGAGAACACATACTTCTGTGGTTAAGGGGGGGGGAGGGAGGGAGGGTGGGAGAGCGTTATTTACTGATTAGTTAGTAGATAAGAACTACTTTAGGTGAAGGGAAGGACAATACTCAATACATGGAAGGTCAGATCAATGGACTGGACCAAAAGCAAAGAAGTTTCCGGGATAAACTGAATGCTTCAAAGGTCAGCGGAGCAAAGGCGGGGTTTGGGGACTATGGCTTAAGGGGACTTCTAAGTCAATTGGCAAAATAATACTATTATGAAAACATTCTGCATCCCACTTTGAAATGTGGCATCTGGGATCTTAAATGCTAACAAGCGGCCTACAAATGCATCAATTGGTCTCAACCCACCTGGATCAAAGGAGAATGAAGAACACCAAGGTCACACGACAACTATGAGCCTAAGAGACAGAAAAGGCCACATGAACCAGAGACTTACATCATCCTGAGACCAGAAGAACTAGATGGTGCCCAGCCACAACCGATGACTGCCCTGACAGGGAGCACAACAGAGAACCCTTGAGGGAGCAGGAGATCAGTGGGATGCAGACCCCAAATTCTCATGAAAAGACCAGACTTAATGGTCTGACTGAGACTAGAGGAATCCTGGCAGTCATGGTCCCCAAACCTTCTGTTGGCCCAGGACAGGAACCATTCCCGAAGACAACTCATCAGACATGGAAGGGACTGGACAATGGGTTGGAGAGAGATGCTGATGAAGAGTGAGCTACTTGTATCAGGTGGACACTTGAGACTGTGTTGGCATTTCCTGTCTGGAGGGGAGATAGGAGGGTAGAGAGGGTTAGAAACTGGCAAAATTGTCACGAAAGGAGAGACTGGAAGGGCTGACTCATTAGGGGGAGAGTAGTAAGCTGTATATAAGCTTATATGTGACAGACTGACTTGATTTGTAAACGTTCACTTAAAGCTCAATAAAAATTATTAAAAAAAAAAAAGAATATAGAAGACTTAAAATACACTACACACCAGCTAGAACTACTTGATATCTATAGAACACACAACCATACGACAACAAAGTATATATTCTTTGCAATTACACATGGAGTATTCTCCAGGATAGTCCAAATGCTAGGCCATGCAACAAACTTCAATAAGATTAAAATGATAGATATTATACAATGTGTGTTCTACGGTCAGAATGGAATTAAATTAGAAATTGTTAGCAGAAGGAAATCTGAAAAATTTACAACTGCATATAGCTAATAATCAGTGGATCAAAAGCAAAATCACAATGGAATGTAAATTTTAAAATACTTTGAGTTGAACAAATATGAAACACAACATATGTCTTATGAGATGCAATTAAAGCAGTTTCTAGAAGGAAATTTATAAATATCTACATTAAAAAAGAAGAAAGATATAAAATCAATTACCTAACCTTCCACCTTAAGATACGAGAGAGGGAAGAGCAAACTGAACTCGAGAAAGAAGAAAATAAGAAATATTAAAGGGGAAATAAACGAAATAGAGGATAGAAAAGACATAGTGAAAATCAAGGAAACCACAAATTTATTGTTTGTGAAGATCATCAAAACTGGCAAAACTTTAGGCAGAGTGAGCAAGCAAAAAAGAGAAAACTTAAATTGCTAAAATCAGAAATGAAAAGAAGGGTGACAGTACCTGTTACCTGTTGCTGCTGAGTTGATTTTGACTCATAGCAACACTACAGACCCTATAAAAATGAAAAGAAGGATTAATAAAGAGATATTATGAACAACTGTATGCCAACAAATTCAGTACCTTAAGATGAAAAATATTCCTGGAAAAATACAAACTGTTGAAGCTGACTCAAGAAAAAGTAAAAAATCTGAATAGAGCTATAACACGTACAGAGATTGGATAATAATTTAAAGGCCTCCCACAAAGAAAAGTGTAGGCCCAGATACCTTCACTGATGAATTCTATCAAACATTTAAAAATAAATGACAATCCTCCAAAAACTCTTCCAAAAAAAAAGAGGAGAGAACACTTCCAAACACAACGCATTCTCTGAGGCCAGTATTACCCTAATATAAAAACCAGACAAAGATATCACAAGGTAAATAAATATTACAGACCAATATATCTTATGGATCTGGGTACAGAAATCCTCTATTCGGAGAAGATATTATTTTGTATATAGGAAATACTAAGTAACTCACTAAACTTTTAAAACTAGTACATTAGTTCAGCAAGGTTGCAGGAAACAGGACTTATCAAATAGAATTTTTATATGCACAATCCAAATATGAACTTAAGATAACAATTTCATTAATAGCATCAGAAAGCATAAAAATACTTAATAATAAATTTGACAAAAAAGTGTAAGATTTGAACATGGAAAATGATCAAATATCCTTGAAAGAAATTAAAGAAAACCCAAATAAATGGAAAGACACACCATGCTCAGGGGTTGGAAGACTTAATATTGTTTAAATGGCATCATTCCCTCGTTGATCTAGTATCAATTCCTATCAAAATCTGCCTCATTGCCATCCAAAAATTACATAAGTGGGTCCATTAGCTACCCTCTGTTGTGAAGCAAATGTTCAATATTGTTAATTTATTTTTTTTTCACATTTTTTAAATCTTTCTGGCTAGAGTGTAAGTTCTATGAGGGCAAGAATGTTTGTTTTGTTCACAAATGTATCTTATGTACCTAGAACAGTGCTAAGGAACTATTAGGCAAAGGGAATACATGTTGAGTTGAATATCTTTTGGAGACCTGAATACTTGGTCTGTGATGAAAGGAATATTGCTTCTATCTTAATGCTACGCAAAGGCCTAGTATTTTATAGGATATTAGTGCTTGACGCCTTCTGCTAGTCTGTTCTCCTTAGAGAATACTGTAAGTTTAGAAAAGACAAACAATATAAGGCTTAGAGAGAAGGAAACTAAAACCTGTCATTATTCACAAATGACAATAGAAAACCCAGAGGATCTACCAAACCCATTGCCATTGAGTAGATTCTGACTAATGTCAACCAAACTCCATGAATTACAGAGTAGAACTGCTCCATAAGGTTTTCTTCACTGTAATCTTAACAGAAGCAGATCGCTAAGAGTTTCTTCCATGGTGCTGTTGGGTAGATTTGAACCACTAACCTTTAGGTTAGTAGTTGCATGAAAACTGTGCCACCTAGGGACCTCAGAGTATCTACACACTATTGAAACTAATAAATGAATTTAGCAAGATGCCTGGATACAAACTTAGCTTAGAAAAAATCATTATGCAGCATTAGCAAGTGGAACTTAAAAATATAAACAATTTACCATAGCATCCAAAATATAAAAATACATATGAATAAATCTAATAAAATATGTGCAAGACATTGATACAAAAAAAAAACATTATTGAGAGAAATCAAAGAAGACCTAAATAAATGGAAGAAGGTATCTTACTCATAGATTGGAAAATTCAATATAAAGGTGTCACTTCTCCCGAAATTAATATTTAAGTTCAATGCAATCCTAATACATATTTCAGCAGGTATATTGCAAACATTGATAAACAGATGCTAAAATATATGGATGCCAATACTAGTGAGAACATCCATATACAAAAAACTAATTCCAGATAGATTATAGATCTCAATATGAACGTAAAATGCAAGGCTTCTAGAAAGTAAGATAGGAGACGTGGACTAATCAGGATAACGGGTGGGTAAAAATGGGGTAGATAGTAGAATAAAATTATAATTCTGTCAAGAAGGGAAAAGGCCCAGGTGAGAAAATGTTGGGTAAGCAATTAATGTGTCTACTGCTGGATAAGTTTTATATAACCACCATAAAATCTCTGTTGCTACAGCTGTTGTTTTTGTTTTTGTTGTTAGTTGTCATCTAGTCAATTCCGAGTCATGGTACCCCATGTCTTAGAGTAGAACTCCTCCATAGGATTTTCTTGGCTGTAATCTTAACAGATGCAGATCACCAGGCCTTTTCTTTCAAGGTACTGCTCGGGTGGGTTTGGGCTCCTAGCCTGTAGCAAACCAAAACCCATTGCTGTCAAGTTGATTTTTACTCATAGAGACCCCATAGGGCAGAGTAAAACTGTCGCATAGGGTTTCCAAGGAGCAGCTGGTGGATTCAAACTACTGAACTTTTGTTTAGTAGCCGAGCTCTTAACCACTGTGCAAACTTTAGCAGTAGATTGCAAACCTTTTGTGCCATCTAGGGACCTTGCACACAACATTAAACATTCACTAATAGTCTGTGAGATATAGCTTATCTGGGCTGGAGCCAGGTGATTTCAACTGTGTTAATTTTGCATCCCAAATCGGCTATGAGTTGTCTCTGTTGATTGTTTCTGGACCCACCCACTCTCTTTTTTGAAGATTGACTGACTGCTGTCTGACCTCAGATCACCTCAGCTGAGGCAACTGGGGCCAGTCAGTTCTGGCCAGGTGCCTTTCACCCTCTATTTGCCTAGCCTGTGCAAGTTCTCATGACAGTAGCAGAGGTGCAAGAGAGAGGGCACACCTAATTGTGCAAGTGTTTTTCAAGTCTCCTTGAGGGTAACAATTAAGTGTAGTATTATGTGGTCTTAAAATTACAAACACTGTGCTAGGCACTTAGTCTATTTAAGGGGCATTTGATGGTAATAAAATACTTGAATGGCCACTGCTTGCTGTCTTCCCATTGAGGTCATTTAAGAGCTTAGTAAGAAAGTTTTCTCTTCTTTTAGTTAGGTCTCTGAGATATTTGAACAGATTTCTGAGAATAAATAGGTTACTTTACAAACTAACAGGCCACGTAGAAAGGCATTTCTACAGTTCTTTTAATTGTGGTTTGCTGTGTAATCCAAAGGCAGTCTGCGAAAGAAATGGAATAGGCAGACAGTGTCCTTCAAGTTCTGCTTATACAACTACTGTTCAAGCAGGCCTTTTACTGGCCCAAGTGATTTGAAACAATTTAAAACTTTTATCTATTTTTTTTTTTTTTTGGTTCCCAATTCATTAATAAAATTTATAATCATACCCTGGAGAACTGGAAAATTTCTTAACTTCTTTGTGTTTCAGAAACACAACACCAAATTGTTAAGGGAGTTGAAAGGTCCCTATTAGCAGCAGGAGACATAAATAGTCTTAGTTCCAGGGATAACCCTATAGAATTTTTGGGGGTCATGTCATGGGTAGTGATTTTGGCAGAACAAAATCAATATGATTTCTCTTAAGAATTAAAAAAAAAATTAATAGAAGCTATGTATGTTGCCCTTGAGTCAATTCCAACTCACAGTGACCCTATAGGACAGAGTATAACTGCCCCATAATGTTTCCAAGGAGCAGCTGGTGGATTTGAACTGTCAACCTTTTGGTTAGCAGCCAAGCTCTTAACCACTGCACCACCAGAGCTCTATGAATTGGAATGGGCTTGATGGCAGCAGGTTTGGCTTTTTTTTTGGTATGTATGTTGAGATTTTGGGAATCTGGCAAGATTTGGGTTGATTCATTTGCAAACCAAGACCATCCATATCCCTTTCCATTGGTATCATTGAATAAAAATGCATCCACACAACTGATTTTAACATAGTTTCCATGTAGTGTTATCATAATTTGAAAAGTCAGATTCTTTTACTGCTGCACTTCATTTACAAGACAGATACTGCTGAAGATCAACTTTAACTCTAAATATTGAAGTATAAATTGACCAAAAAGGAAGATGCTTATCATATGTGCTCAGGTAAATGGGAGCAGACATTATCCTTCCCCTCCTGTATTCTCAGGTCTACTAAATTCATTGATGGGTGTCAGCTAGACCAGGAAACCAGATGAAAGATTTTTACTTTTAAAAGAAGTACTAGATGATAGGAAGAAATATTGAGTTGGAGAAAGGAGTATGGAATATGAGACAGATGTTTGTTTTCATATTCCAGATTTTTCATTCACCTCTGGCGCAGTTCATTAAATTCCTCCAAGCATCGCTCAAGTTTAAAATGAGATGGTGGATTAGAATTTCTCTGAGTTAATTTTGGCCCTGACATTATAGAAAAGAAAAAAAGGAATGTGTTGGAAAACCTTTATCTTAGCTGGAATCAGAAGTCATTTTAGAGAAAGGGAAAATAGATAAAATGACTTCGATGTGAGGATATAAGGTAAGGATGAAGGAGTGGGTGAGGACCCATCTGTGTGAGAAAAGGAAAAGGTATCCTTGTTTCGTTTCTGAAAAAGGGGGCAAGAAAGAGGATGGTAACAGAGGAACAAGAGCAAGAACCAGAAAACTGGGTGCAGTGTGGGGAAGGGCCAGTAGAGGAGCCCTTGGTGAAAGTAGTGGTGTATGCTGGTCAGAATGGACTTTGAGTTCTGGAAATGTCTAATATTCGCCTCCCTGGAAATAATCAGCAAAATGTTTCACAGTCACCCATGGTTTGGAGGTTTAAATTTAATAGAGCATGAAAAAGGCTGAGTTTTTTTCAGGGTTAACGTGGTGAATATGAGGAACTACAAGTTGGTTGCTATTTCAGAGCATAAAGTGTGTGTGGTGTGGAGAATTGGGAGAAGAGGTTGGTTAAGCTGGCGACAATGAAAACACGCAGCCCTTGTGTGATAATCCATTTGAACTCTTGTATGGCAGTGAGTTTTAAACACATGTCTCTATACATGGTCAGTTGTGAGATATGTTGCAAGTAATTTCATGGTTTCTTTTCTAAGTAAAGAATGAATTCAAGATTATTTCCATATTAAAAAATGCCTTCTTGAGGACAGAAATCATTTGGCGTAACAGTGATTTGATTTTCCCTATTATCCTAGTCTAATCTCCTGAAATTCCAAAGTGTGCCATACATCTATCATATTAAAATAAGTTTCAGTTTTATGAATCACAAGCAAATCCTCTCTTTGTAACTTTTACAAAAATTCTTCCTTGCCCAGCATGCCTGATCCTTACTGTGATTAGGTCCAATGCATCTTTGGATCAATTCTCAGAAGCAATCGTGGAGCAACTATCCCCAACAAAGAGTTAGGGTTCTGACACTTGTTTGCCTAGCACCCTGGGGCACACTTCTATTGTGGTAAGGTTATTGTTTATTTACTTAATTGTGTCCCCTATTTGATTGTGAGTTTTTTTTGAGAGCAGACTTTGTGTAATAAGATCGTTAATGGCTTATAGTATATTCTATAAATGTTGAATGAATGAATAATTAATATGATGTTGCTAGTGATACTGCCAGGACAATGACTGCTTTAAAGTACCACTAAAAATTTTTCCTTGGAAATTGGTTAAGTTCATGTTATTTAATATATACAGTGAATATTTCTACTCACTATTACAGATGTGCATGAAGGAATAAAATGGTTAAGACAAACTGTACAATAATTTCAAATTTTATTTTTCTGGGATTTACCCACTACCCCAAAGTTGAGATCTTCATATTTGTGCTGTGCCTGCTGATATACCTGATCACCTTGCTGGGCAATATTATTCTGATCTCCGTCAGCATCCTGGACTCCCACTTGCACACCCCCATGTACTTTTTCCTCAGTAACCTCTCCTTTCTGGACATCTGGTACACCTCTTCTGCTCTCACTCCAATGGTGGCAAACTTCGTTGCAGGGGAAAACAGCATCTCATTCTCAGGATGTGCTGCTCAGATGTACTTCTCTCTTGCCATGGGCTCCACCGAGTGTGTGCTCCTGTCCATGATGGCGTATGACCGGTATGTAGCCATCTGCAACCCCCTGAGATATCCCATCATCATGAACAGGAGGGTTTGTGCACACATTGCAGCTGGCTCCTGGGTGACGGGCTGCCTCACCGCCCTGGTGGAAACAATGTCTGTGCTACAGTTGTCTCTTTGTGGTAATAACACCATCAATCATTTCACTTGTGAAATTCTGGCTGTCTTGAAACTGGTTTATGTGGACACCTCCATGGCACAGTTAATCATGCTGGTGATCAGCATACTACTTCTTCCCATGCCAATGCTCCTTATTTGTATCTCGTATGCCTTCATCCTCTCCAACATTCTGAGAATCAGCTCTGTGCATGGACGAAGCAAAGCCTTTTCAACATGTGCAGCCCACCTGACTGTGGTAGTTTTGTTCTATGGCACAGCTCTCTCCATGTACCTTAAGCCTTCAGCTGTAGAGTCACAGGAAATAGATAAATTTATGGCTTTGGTATATGCTGGATTAACCCCCATGTTGAATCCTATCATCTATAGTCTACGGAACAAGGAGGTAAAAATGGCTGTAAAAAAGTGTGCTTTCTTTATTCCCAGTTGCAAATAATATTGATCAACATTAATGAAAGGATTGTTAAGGTGTCAATTTACACCAAAACATCAGGGTGGTGTAGGAAGACACACATTTTAAATATGTTATTCCCTAAGTCTCTTTTTGATTGACCACTGAAACTCTTAGATAACATAAAGATATTTTACCTAAACATATCCGAAACTTTTTTTAAAATTGTATTTTAGATGAAGGTTTACAGAACAAACTAGTTGCTGATTAAACAGTACACATATTGTTTTATGAAATTGGTTAACAACCCTAGGCATGTCAACACTCTCCCTTCTGAACGTTGGGTTCCCTATTACCAGTTTTCCTGTACCCTCCAGCCTTCTAGTCCTTGCCCCAGAGCTAGTGTACCCCTTTAATCTTGTTTTGTTTTATGGGCTTGTCCAGTCTTTGGCTGAAGGGTGAACCTCAGGAGTGACTTCATTACTAAGCCAAAAGGGTGTCTGGGGGCCAAACTTTCAGGATTTCTCCAGTCTCTGTCAGGCCAGCAAGTCTGGGTCTTTCTTTTTGAGTGAGAATTTTGTTCTACATTTTTCTCCAGCTCTATCCAGGACCCTCTATCGTGATCCCTGTCAGAGTAGTCAGTGATGGTAGCCATGCACCATCTAGTTGTACTGGACTTAGTCTGGTGGAGGCGGTGGTAGGTGTGGTCCATTAGTCCTTTGGACTAATCTTTCCCTTATATCTTTAGTTTTCTTCATTCTTCCTTGCTCCCAAAGGGGTGAGACCAGTGCAGTATCCTAGATGGCCACTCACAGGCTTTTAAGACCCCAGATGCTACTCACCAAAGTAGAATGTAGAACATATTTTTTATAAGCTATGTTTTGCCAGTCGAGCTAGATGTTCCCTGAGACCATGCTCCCCACAGCTCTCAGCCTAGCAGTTTGGTCCCTCAAGGAGTTTGGATATGTCTATGGAGCTTCTACGACCTTTTTTTTTTTATGGAGCTTCTATGACCTTGACTTGTAGAAGTTATGCTGGCTTCCCCAGTATTGTGTACTGTCTTACCCTTCACCAAAGTTACCACTTATCTAATGTCTATTTAGTGTTTTTTCATCCCCACCCCTCCCCTCCCTCGTAACCATCAAAGATTGTTTCTTTTTGTGTGTAAACCTTTTCAGTACAGTAGTGGTCTCATACAATATTTGTCCTTTTGTGATTGACTTATTTTGCTCAGCATAATACCCTCCAGATTCATCTATGTTATGAGATGCTGCACAGATTCATTGTTGTTCTTTTTTGTTGCTTAATACTCCTTTGGAAAACCCTGGTGGTGTAGTGGTTAAGTGCTACAGCTGCTTAACCAAAGGGTCGGCAGTTCGAGTCCGCCAGGTGCTCCTTGGAAACTCTGTGGGGCAGTTCTACTCTGTCCTATAGGGTCGCTATGAGTTGGAATCAACTCTACGGCACTGGGTTTGGTTTTTTGGTTTTTTTGAATACTCATTGTGTTTATGTATCATAGTTTGTCTTTCTATTCATCTGTTGATGGGCATCTAGGTTGTTTCCATCTTTTTGCTATTGTGAACAATGCTGCAACGAACATGGGTATGCATATGTCTATTCATGTGACAACTCTGATTTCTCTAGGATATATTCGTAGGAGTGGGATTGCTGGATCATATGGTATTTGTATTTCTAACTTTCTAAGGAAGCGCCATATCATTTTCCAAAATGATTGTATCATCTTGCGTTCCCACCAACAATGCATAAGAGTTCTGATCTCCCCACAGCCTCACCAACATTTGTTATTTCCTGTTTTTTTTTAAATTGGTTTGTGCCAGTAATGCCAGGGTGAAATGTTATCTCATTTTGGTTTTGATTTGCATTTCTCTAATAGCTAGTGATCATTTCCTCATGTGCTTGCTGGCTGCTTGATTGTCTTCTTTGGTGAAGTGTCTGTTCCTTTCCTTTGCCTGTTTTTAAATTGGATTATTTGTCTTTTTGTTGTAGAGGTGTTGGATTTTCTCACAGATTTTAGAGATTAGTCCTTTGTGTGATTTCTAAGAGCCATTTTTTTTTTTTCCCAGTCTGTAGGTTCTCTTTTTACTCTTTTGGTGAAGTCTTTGGATGAGCATAAGTGTTTAATTTTTAGAAGATCCCAGTTATTTAGCTGATCTTTTTTCTAGAGTTTATGTGTTGTTGGTTGTGGTTTGTGTCCTGTTAATGCTGTGTATTAGGGCCTCTAGCATTGATCCTATTTTTTCTTCCATGAACTTCATTTTTTTTGGCTTTGTATTTAGGTCTTTGATCCATTTTGAATTAGTTTTTGTATATAGTGTGAGGTATGGGTCCTGTTTCACTCTTTTGCAGATGGACATCCAGTTTTGTCAGACTGTCTTTTCCCCATTTGATAGACTTTAGGCCCTTGTCAAAGATAAGGTGACCATAGGTGGATGGATTTACGTCTGGGTTCTCAATTCTGTTCCATTGTCCAAAGTTTCTGTCCTACTGTACCAGGCTGTTTTGACTACTGTTGCTGTATAGTAGGTTCTGAGATCAGGTAGTGTGAGTCCTCCTACTTTATTCTTCTTCTTCAATAGTTCTTTACTTATCTGGCGCTTCTTCCCTTTCCATCTCAAGTTATGATAAGTTTTTCCGTCTCTTTAAAGAATGTTGTTGGTTTTTGGATTGGGATGGCATTGTATTTGTAAATTGCTTTGGGTAGAATTGTCATTTTCACAATGTTGAGTCTACCTATCTATGAGCAGGCTATGTTTTTCCATTTATGTAGATTCTTTTGGTTTCTTGCAGTTGTGTTTTGTAGTTTTTTTTGTATACGTCTTTTACATCCCTGGTTAGATTTATTCCTAAATGTTTACTTCTTAAGAGCTATTATAAATGGTACTGTTTCCTGATTTCATTGTTCACTGTATTGATGTATAGGAATCCAACTGATTTTCGTATGTTTATCCTGTATCCTGTGACTCTGCTGAATCTATTAGTTCCAATAGTTTTCTTGTGGAGTCTTTTGGATTTTCTTTGTATAGTATCATATCATCTGCAAATAGGGATAGTTTAACGTCTTCATTACTGATTTGGATGGCTTTTATTTCTTTTTCTTGCCTTATTGCTCTAGCTAGAACTTCCAGCACAATGTTAAACAGGAGTGGTGATAAAGGGCATCCTTGCCTTGTTCCTATTCTCAAGGGAAATGTTTTAAGCCTCTCTCCGTTAAGAATGATGTTGGCCTTTGGTTTTATGTAGATGCCCTTTATTATGTTAGGAAATTTCCCTTCTATACCTATTTTATTCAGAGTTTTTATCAGGAATGGGTGTTGAACGCTGTCTAATGCCTTTTCTGCATTATATAACAGGTCTCATAATAAGAAATTTTGGGGGGGTTACAAAGAGTATAAAATCAACTGTAAAGCTAGTCTATTATAAAGTATGCAAAATTTTATGCATATAATATACAAATATAATAACTGTAGTAGATTTTTGAGCTACTTTATGATTTTTTTTTGCAGGACTAAATTTAGTGAAAGCAATCACATATTATCTAAATGTGTAACTGTATTTTACATGTGTATATATTTGCACATGCAGGTAGAAGTGTCTACATACAAATGTAAAGGGTCTGCACAAATATAGTCCTGAATGGAAGTGGGATGGAGGATCGTCAATGAGGAAAAAAAAGTCAGCATTTAGTAATACGTTTTTGATATAGGGTGCTGACATTATGTTTTAAATTCAAGGAAGCTGCAGAGTATGTCAGTGAATCTACCGATACCCTTTATATTGTACTTTTCCTGGCCACTTGGTTCCTCAAAGCTTAGGGTATAAGTTAATCTAGTAGCACTTACAAGGAAAAGGTGTGATCCCTATATTATAGAAATTACAATACTCAAAATCCACTGAATTGGTGTAAAAATATTGAAATATATGAATATATCTTAATATATTGAGCTCTGGTGGCACAGTGGTTAAGAGCTTGGCTACTAATGAAAGGGTCGGCAGTTTGAATCTGCCAGGGGCTCCTTGGAAACTCTATGGGGCAGTTCTACTCTGTCCTATAGGGTCGCTATGAGCTGGAATTGACTCGACGGCACTGGGTTTTGGTTTTATCTTCTTAGTGAATTCCCCTCTTCCTCTCTCCCCACTCTTGTAACCGTCAAAGAATGTTTTCTTCTGTTTTTAATTTTTTTCTTGAGTTCTTATAATAGTGGTCTCATACAATATTTGTCCTTTTGTGACTGACTCACTCATATAATGCCTTCCAGATTCCTTCATGTTGTGAGATGTTTCACAGATTCTTCATTATTCTTTATCGTTGCATAGTTTTTCATTATGTGTATATACAATAATTTGTTTATCCATTTTTCTGCTGATGGGGACCTATGTTGTTTCCATCTTTTTGTGAACAGTGCTGTAATGAACATCGGTGTGCATATATCTATTTGTGTGACAGCTCTTATTTCTCTAGGACATACTCCAAGGAGTGGGATTGCTGGATCCTATAGTACTTCTAGCTTTTTAAAAAAGCATCAAATCTCTTTCCAACGTGTTTGTACCATTTTACATTCACACCAGCAGTGTATAAGTGTTCCAGTCTCTGCACAACCTCTCTAACATTTATTATTTTGTGTTTTTTGGGTTAGTGCCAGCCTTTTTGGGGTGAGATGGTATCTCATTGCTGTTTTGATTTGCGTTTCTCTAATGGCTAATAATCGTGAGCATTTCCCCATATATCTGTTAGCCACCTGAATGTCTTCTTTGGTGAGGTGTCTGTTCATATCCTTTGCCCATATTTTAATTGGGTTATTTGTCTTTTTCTTGTTGAGGTTTTGCAGTATCTTGTAGATTTTAGAGATTAGACTCTGATGGGATATGTTGTAGCCAAATTTTTTTTTTCCCAGTCTGTACGTTTTCTTTTTACTCTTTTGGTGAAGTCTTTTGATGAGCATAAGTGTTTGATTTTTAGGAGCTCCCAGTTATCTAGTTTCTGTTCTGATGTTTGTGCATTGTTAGTTATGGCTTATGTTTGGTTTAGACTATGTATTAGGGCTCCTAGCATTGTCCCTATTTTTTCTTTCATGGTCTTTATTGCTTTAGATTTTATATTTAGGTCTTTCTTCCATTTTGAATTAGTTTTTCTACATGGTGTGAAGTATGGGTCTTGTTTCATTTTTTTTGCAGATGAATATCCAGTTATGCCAGCACCATTTGTTAGAGAGGCTGTCTTTTCTCCATCAAAAAAAAATTTTTTATTGTACTTTAAGAGAAAGTTTAAAAATCAAGTCAGTCTCTCATACAAGTATTTATATACACCTTGTTATATACTCCTAGTTGCTCTCCCCTCAATGAGACAGCATACTCCTTTCCACTCTCTATTTTCGTGTCCATTTGGCCAGCTTCTGGCCACATCTGCCCTCTCTTCTCCCATCTAGACAGGAGCTGCCAACATAGTCTCATGTGTCTATCTGATCCATGAAGCTCAGTCCTCACCAGTATCATTTTCTATCCCATATTCCAGTCCAATCCCTGTCTGAAGAATTTGCTTTGGGAATGGTTCCTGTCTTGGGCTAACAGAAGGTCTGGGGACCATGAACACTGGCGTCCTTCTAGTCTCAGTTAGACCATTAAGTCTGGTCTTTTTATGAGAATTTGAGGTCTGCATCCCACTGCTCTCATGCTCCCTTAGGGGATATCTGTTGTGTTCCCTGTCAGGACAGTCATCGGTTATAGCTGGGCACCATCTAATTCTTCTGGTCTTAGGCTGATGTAGTCTCTGCTTTATGTGGCCCTTTCCGTCTCTTGGGCTCATAATTACCTTGTATCTTTGGTGTTCTTCATTTTCCTTTGCTCCAGGTGGGTTGAGACCAATTGATGCATCTTAGGTAGCTGCTTGCTAGTGTTTAAGACCCCAGATGCCACTCCCAAAGTGAGATGCAGAATGTTTTCTTAAAAGATTTTATTATGCCAGTTGACTTAGATGTCTCCTGAAACCATGGTCCCCAAACCCCCACCCGCCTATGCTGGCCTTTGAAGTGTTCAGTTTATTCAGGAAACTTCTTTGCTTTTGGTTTCGTCCAGTTGTGCTGACCCCTTCTGTATTGTGTTGTCTTCTTCACCTGAAATAGTTCTTGTCTACTATCTATTCAGTGAATACCCCTCTCCCTCCCTCCCTCCCATCAAAGAATATTTTCTTCCCCATTTAAACTATTTCTCAAGTTGTTATAATAGTGATCTCATACAGTATTTGTCCTTTTGCAACTGACAATTTTGCTCAGTATAATGCCTTCCAGATTCCTCCATGTTATGAAATGTTTCACAGATTCGTCACTGTTCTTTATCAATGTGTAGTATTCCATTGTGTGAATATACCATAATTTATTTATCCATTCATCCGTTGATGGGCACCTCGGTTGCTTCCATCTTTTTGCCACTGTAAACAGTGCTGCAGTGAACATGGGTGTGCATATATCTGTTCATGTAAAGGCTGTTATTTCTCTAGGATATATTCTAAGGAGTGGGATTGCTGGATTGTATGGTAGTCTATTTCTAGCTTTTTAAGGAAGCACCAAATCGGCTTCCAAAGTGGTTGTACCGTTTTACATTCCCACCAGCAGTATGTAAGTGTTCCAGTCTCTCCACAACCTCCCCAACATTTATTACTTTGTGTTTTTTGGATTAATGCCAGTCTTGTTGGAGTGAGATGGAATCTCATTGTAGTTTTGAATTGCATTTCTCTAATGGCTAAAGATCGTGAGCATTTCCTTGTGTATCTGTTAGCTACCTGAATGTCTTCTTTAGTGAAGTGCTTGTTCATATTCTTTGCCCATTTTTTAACTGGGTTATTTGTCTTTAGGTAGTTAAGTTTTTTTAGTATCATGTAGATTTTAGAAATCAGAAGCTGATCAGAAATGTTATAGCTAAAAACTTTTTCCCAGTCTCTAGGTAATCATTTTACTTCTTTGGTGAAGTCTTTGGATGAGCATAGGTGTTTGATTTTTAGGAGCTCCCAGTTATCTAGTTTCTCTTCTGGTGTTTGTGCATTGTTAGTAATGTTTTGTATACTGTTTATGCCATTTGTTAGGGCTCCTAGCATTGTCCCTATTTTTTCTTCCATGATCTTTATCGTTTTAGTTTTTATATTTAGTCCTTTGATTCATTTTGAGTTCGTTTTTGTGCATGGTGTGAGGTATAGGCCTTGTTTCATTTTTTTGCAGATGGATATCATTATGCCAGCACCATTTGTTAAAGAGACTGTCTTTTTCCCATTTAACTGACTTTGGGCCTTTGTCAAATATCAGCTGCTCATATGCGCATAGGTTTATGTCTGGATTCTCCATTCTGTTCCATTAGTCTGTGTCTCTGTTGTACCAGTACCAGGCTGTTTTGACTACTGTGGCAGTATAATAGTCTCTAAAATTAGGTAGAATGAAGCTTCCTACTCTGTTTTTCTTTTTCAGTGATGCTTTACTTATCCGGGGTCTGTTTCCCTTCCATATGAAGTTGATTTGTTTCTCCATCTCATTAAAAAATGTCATTGGAATTTGGATTAGAATTGCATTGTATCTATAGACCGCTTTTCGTAGAGCAGACATTTTTACAATGCTAAGTCTTCCTATCCATGAGCAAGGTACGTTTTTCCTCTTCGGGTTTCTTGCAGTAGTTTCTTGTAATTTTCTTTGTACAGGTCTTTTATGTCTCTGGTAAGATTATTCCTAAGTATTTTATCTTCTTGGGGGCTACTGTCAATGGTATTGATTTGGTGATTTCCTCTTTGATGTTCTTTTTGTTGGTGTAGAGGAATCTAACTGATTTTTGTATGTTTATCTTGTATCGTGATGCTTTGCTGAGCTCCTCTAATAGTTTCAGTAGTTTTCTTGAGGATTCTTTAGGGTTTTCTGTGTATAAGATCATGTCATCTGTAAATAGAGATACTTTTAGTTGTTCCTTACCAATCTGGGTGCCCTTTATTTCTTTATCTAGCCTGATTGCTCTGGCTAGGAGCCCCAGCTCAATGTTGACTAAGAGTGGTGATAAAGGGCATCCTTTTCTGGTTCCCGATCTCAGGGGGAATGCTTTTAGACTCTCTCCATTTAGGATGATGTTGGCTGTTGGCTTTGTATAAATGCCCTTTATTATGTTAAGGAATTTTTCTCTATTCCTATTTTGCTGAGAGTTTCCATCATAAACCGGAGTTGAACTTTGTCAAATGCCTTTTCTGCATCAATTGATACGATCCTGTGGTTCTTGTCTTTTATTTTATTCATATGATGGATTACATTAATTGTTTTTCTAATGTTGAACCATCCCTGCACACCTGGTATGAAAATGAATCCCACTTGGTCATGGTGAATTATTTTCTTGATGTGTTGGTGAATTCTATCGCCTAGGATTTTGTTGAGGATTTTTGCATCTAGGTTCATGAGGGATATAATAGGTCTGAAATTTTCTTTTTTTGTGGGGTCTTTACCTGGTTTTGGTATCAGGGATTTGCTAGCTTCTAGAATGAGTTTAATAGCATTCTGTCCTTTTCTATGCTCTGAAATACCTTCAGTAGTAGTGGTGTTAACTCTTCTCTGAAAGTTTGGTAGAACTCTGCAGTGAAGCCGTCTGGGCCAGGGTTTTTTTTGTTGTTGTTGTTGGGAGTTTTTTAATTACCTTTTCAATCTCTTGTTATAAGTTTATTTAGTTGTTCTACCTCTGTTTGTGTTAAAGTAGGCAGTGTGTTTCTAGGAATTCATCCATTTCTTCTAGGTTTTCAAATTTGTTAAAGTGCAATTTTTCATAGTAATGTGATATGATTCTTTTAATTTCAGTTGGGTCTGTTGTGATATCACCCATCTCATTTCTTATTTGGGTTATTTGCTTCCTTTCCTGTTTTTATTTTGTCAGGTTGGCCAGTGGTTTATCAATTTTGTTAATTTTTTCAAAGAACCAGCTTTTGGTCTTGTTAACTCTTTTAATTGTTTTTCTATTCTTTATTTCATTTAATTCTGCTCTAATTTTTATTATTTGCTTTCTTCTGATGTTTGAGGGTTTCTTTTGTTGCTCTCTTTCCATTTGTTCAAGTGGTAGGGATAATCCTTTGATTTTGGCCCTTTCTTCTTTTAGTATGTGTGCGTTTATTGATATAAATTGGCCTCTGAGCACTGCTTTCACTGCGTTCCAAAGGTTCTGAAGGAACGGTTTTCATTCTCTTTGGATTATATGAATTTCTTTATTCCACCCTTCATGTCTTCTATAACCCAGTCTTTTTTGAGCAGGGTATTGTTCAGTTTCCAAGTGTTTGATTTCTTTTCCCTGCTTTTTCTATTATTGATTTCTAGTGTTATGGCCTTATGGTCAGAAGAGATGCTTTGTAATATTTCAGTGTTTTGGATTCTGCTAAGGCTTGTTTTATGACCTAATATGTGATGTATTCTAGAGAATGTTCCATGTGCCTTGGAAAAGAAAGTATATTTGGCTGCTGTTGGGTGGAGTGTTCTGTATATGTCTATGAGGTCAAGTTGGCTGATTGTGGCATTTAGATCTTCCATGTCTTTACTGAGCTTCTTTCTGGATGTTCTGTCCTTCACCTATAGTGGTATGTTGAAGTCTCCTAGTATAACTGGGGAGCTGTCTATCTCACTTCTCAATGCTGTTAGAGTTTGTTTTATATATCTTGCAGCCCTGTCATTGGGTGAATAAATATTTAATATGGTTATATCCTCCTGGTATATTGTCCCTTTAATCATTATATAGTGTCCTTCCTTACCCTTTGCAGTGGATTTAACTTTAAAGTCTATTTTGTCAGAAATTAATACTGCTACTCCTGCTCGTTTTTGTTTGTTGTTTGCTCGATATGTATTTTTTCCATCCCTTGAGTTTGAGTTTGTTTGTGTCTCTAAGTCTAAGGTGTGCCTTTTATAGGCAGAGTATAGACAGATTGTGTTTTTTTAATCCATTCTGCCACTGTCTATTGGTGCATTTAGTCCATTTACATTCAGTGTAATCATGGATAGATATGTGTTTAGTGCTGTCATTTTGATGTCTTTTTTTTGTGTGTTGTTGACAGTTTCTTTTTCTCACATAATTTTTGTGCTGAGTAGTTTATCTTTATGTATTGTCTTTTCCTCTTATTCGTTGTAATTGATTTTGTTTCTTCAGAGTCTCTATTTTTTTCCTGTGTTTTATTTTGATGAATAGGATTGTTAGTCTCCTTTGTGGTTGTCTTAATATTTATGCCTATTTTTCTAAGTTTAACCTAACTTTTATATCTTTATATCACCTTGTCTTCCTCTCCATGTGGAAGATCTATGACTGCATTTCTTAGTCTCTGTTTATTGTTTTAATGTTTTCTTCTTTTATGTAATGACATCATCTTTTTCCCTGTTTTGAGTGTTTTTTTATCTTGATTTATTTTCATGATTTTCCTGTCTGGACTGACATCTGATTGCTCTTTTCAGTGTTCTAGTCTTGGATTGATATCTGATATTATTGATTTTCTAACCAGAGAACTCCCTTTAGTATTTCTTATAGTTTTGGTTTGGTTTTTACAAATTCCGTAAACTTCTGTTTATCTGGAAATTTCCTAATTTCACCTTCATATTTGAGAGGTGGCTTTGCTGGATATGTGATTCTTGGCTTGCAGTTTTTTTCATTCAATTCTTTGTTTAAGTCATCCCATTGCCTTCTTGCCTGCATGGTTTCTGCCGAGTAGTCCGAGTTTATTCTTATTGACTCTCCTTTGTAGGTGACTTTTTTTTTTTTTTTAATATCCCTAGCTGCTCTTAAAATTCTCTCTTTATCTTTGGTTTTGGCAAGTTTCATTGTAATATGTCTTGGTGACTTTTTTTTGAATTGCACTTTATGTGGAGTTCGATGAACATCTTGGATAGATATTTTCTCATCTTTCACAATATCTGGGACGTTTTTTGCCAACAAATCTTCAACAATTCTCTCTCTATATTCTGTTATCCCTCCCTGTTCTGATACTTCAATCACTCGTGTGTTATTTCTCTTGATAGAATTCCACATGATTCTTAGGATTTCTTCATTTTTTAAAATCCTTTTATCTGATTTTTCTTCAAATATATTGGTGTCAAGTATTTTGTATTCAATCTCACTAATTCTGGCCTGCACTTCCACAATTCTGCTCCTCTGACTTTCTACTGAGTTGTCTAATTCTGTAATTTTATTAACCTTCTGAATTTCTGATTGCCGTCTCTCTATGGATTCTTGCATATTAAATTTTTTGTTATGTTCTTGAATAACCTTTTTAATTTCAACTACATTATCTGTGTGTTCCTTTGCTTGTTCTACATATTGCCTTATCTCCTTCCTGATCTCATTCCTGATGTCTTGAAGAATTCTGTATATTAATTTTTTTTATTCTGCCTCTGGTAATTTCAGGAAAGCACTTTCTTCCGGAACATCCCTTGATTCTATTTTTGAGAACTTGTTGAAGCAATCAGGTGCTCCTTGGAAACTCTATGGAGCAATTCTACTCTGTCCTATAGGGTTGCTATGAGTTGGAATTGACTCAACAGCAACTTTTTTTTTTTTTTTTGGCTTTATGTCAATAAATAAAGTCCCATGATTTTTTGTAGTCTTTGCAATATTTATTTTTAATACATGAATGTTTCATTAAGTGGACTTCCTAAATTTAGCTAACTATCCTCATGTGATTGGACATTTTAATTTGTTTCACATTAAATATATATATGTGTGGATATTGATCTCTCTCTTTTCTCCTTTACTGGATTATTAGGAGATTAGGACAAATCTTCAGAGATAGGAATATAGAATGAAAGGATATGAGTTATGAGATGATTGTTGGTATACATGTCAAATTGTTTTTGTAAAACTTACCACTTCACATTGCTGCTGGAAATATTTACTTGAGCCATGTTCTGTACAAGTTTCCTGGCACCAGAGAAAATGTTTAAACATATTTATTATTTATAGAGGTATAAAGTATTACATTACTTATTCTAGTTTTCATTTCTAATATTTCCAATAAAATTGAACATATCCACTGTATTTATTATTGTATTTTATCTTACATTGTCTGTTTATGCCCTTTGCTTAACTATCTCCTAGAGTTTTGATACTATTCCTTTGAATTTGCATTTATTCTTAATAGATTACATAATGAACGCCTTGCTCTTCAAATATTTAGCAAATATTTTTCTACTGGTGTTTTTCCATTTTATGTTTGGAATGTCAGTTTTACTTTCATTGAGGTTGGAGTTTTATATGATCCCTGAAAGTTTTAAAATAATTTTTTTCCTAGGGTTTGATTTTTTTTTTTATTTTGTATTAGCCATGAACATGTATGTTATTTTGTGTCTAAGGCATAGGAGAAATAGGTATTTTAAAAATGTTAACAAATTTTTCAAAAAAGTTTATTAAAACTATGTCACTATGTCCCTCCTTGTTTATTCACCAAGTAATTAAGCACCTGTTACAGGCCAGGCACTATGGTCAGCATAGAACATGTTGAGATGAACTTGGACACAGTCCTTGCCCTTGTAGAACCTACAGTCTAGCGGGTAGAACATGCTGGACAAAAAGAATGGTATTACATAATGGGCCTTAAGGCCAAGCAAATTTCAAATCTCTATATGAGCATACTGCAAGGGGAGGTAACCCAGCCTCTGGGTCAGGAAAGACCTAATGGACATCAATCTGCAGCCTCATTTCTTGTATCTATGCAAAATGGATAGGCATATGCTATTCTGAGTCAGACTAATCTTATGGGGGGCAGAGAAGAATTCGGTGGGAAGCAATGTTTCATTTGAGACCTGATGGATGAGTAGGATTTATTCAGGCTAGAGCAGGAGGAAGAATGATATAGACAGAGGGAAGGATAATGCTAAAAAGGTCTAGAGGGAAGAGAGCATGGGAGGTCAAAGTCCATTGAAATAGGAATACAATATGAAGGAAGGAGTGGAATAGAAGAATTTTGATAAGATAAGGTTTCAGTGGACAGTAGAGTCCTGATCATGGTGGGCCTCGTAAATAATGTTAATAAATTTGAATCTTACCTAAAAAACACGTAGCAGGAGTGAGATTAATTTATCCACTTATCAGTTGAGGAAGCTGAAGCCCAAAGATACTGAGTGGCTTCCCAGGTCACATGGTATACTTCCAGTAAAGCTAGCCTGGAGCTTAGATCTCTGGTATTAAGCCCAGGAGGTGATTCTTCTGCCAGGCCTGTCTCCTCAAGGAAGATTCTCAAGGGCTGCCTCATTCTGTACCAGCATTCCTTACACAACTACGGTGATTTTCATGAAGGAGCACTGTTGAATCTTCCCAGTTTTCAGGGCCTTCTGCCAGATGTACTATATGAATTGGTTTGAGGGTGTGGTCAGGTGGTGAGGAATGAATAAGGCAGGACAAGGCCAGAGAAATGATTAAGGTTTCTCTGTCTTGCCAGGATGAGTATTCTCATTGTTCTTGGTTGAGGGCAACAGCAACTAACTCTGGTTATCTTAATCACAAATAATAATAATTTATTGGAAGTGTGACAGGTAGCTTGTAGAATTAGGAATAAGGCTTCAGGACCACGCTTGGGAAATGGGCAGGCACTAGGGAGAACCAGGTAATGCTTAAGCACTACTGCTGGCATCGCTTCCTTTAGACACTTGAGATGCTGCCACTGCATTCTCAACACTGCTGTCAATACAGTGACTAATTCTCAGTTCTGAGTCTTGGTTTACTCATTCAAGACTTAAGGTTTGGGAAGGGACAATATGATTGACAATGTCTGGGGTAGTGTCCATGGCCTAACTGTCAGAGGGAAGAGAGAGGAAGAACTGGCACTCTTCTCAGCTGTCATGGGAGGTAAGGTCCTGCCCATAATTGTATATTACCTCCCATGGTCAAAACTATGACACATGTCCCCTTCAGAAAGGAAGGAGGCTGAGATACTCACCTTGTAAGAATTGCCTTCACCCCTGTCACGATGTAAGCCAAGCCAAACCATTTCTTTTTCTCTATGTCTTTTTATGAAATTCTTACTGAATTCTTATGTGTAGTAATTGTTATCAATTTCTGAAATTTATTCTCTTCCAGTATTCCAAATTGTCTTGGAAGAAGTACAGTCAGAATGCTCCTTAGAAGCAAGGATGGCGAATCTATGTCTCACATACTTTGGACATGTTGTCAGGAGGAATCAGTCCCTGGAGAAGGACATCATGTTCAGCAAAGTAGAGGGTCAGCATAAAAGAGGAAGACCCTCAATGAGTTGATTGACACAGTGGCTGTAACAGTGGGCTCAAGTATAGCAACAAATGTGAGAATGGTGCAGGACCGGGCAGTGTTTCATTCTGTTGTGCATAGGGTTGCTGTGAGTCGAAACTGACTCGACGGCACCTAAAAAAAACACACCAACAATATTCCAAATTTCTTTTTTGTGTAGCACAATAACTATTTTGAATACTGTTGCTATTCTGCTTTTATTTTTTGTCTTAAATTTTTTTCTATTTCTCTAAAAAGTAGTTATTTTGTAATTATGTTGTTGTTGTTGTTAGGTGCCGTCGAGTCGGCTCCGACTCATAGCAACCCTATGCACAACAGAATGAAACACTGCACAGCACTGCGCCATCCCCACAATTGTTGCTATGCTCGAGCTCATTGTTGCAGCCACCGTGTCAACCCACCTCGTTCAGGGTCTTCCTCTTTTCTGCTGACCCTGTACTCTGCCAAGCATGATGTTCTTCTCCAGGGACTGATCCCTCCCGACAACATGTCCAAAGTATGTAAGACCCAGTCTCGCCATCCTTGCCTCTAAGGAGCATTCTGGCTGCACTTCCTCCAAGACAGATTTGTCTGTTCTTTTGGCAGTCCGTGGTATATTCAATATTCTTCGCCAATACCACAATTCAAAGGTGTCAACTCTTCTTCGGTCTTCCTTATTCATTGTCCAGCTTTCACATGCATATAATGTGTTTGAAAATACCATGGCTTGGGTCAGGTGCACCTTAGTCTTCAAGATGACATCTTTGCCCTTCAACACTTAAAAGAGGTCCTTTGCAGCAGATTGGCCCAATGCAATGCGTCTTTTGATTTCTTGATTGCTGCTTCCATGGCTGTTGATTGTGGATCCGAGTCAAATGAAATCCTTGACTACTTCAATCTTTTCTCCATTTATCATGATGTTCCTCATTGGTCCAGTTATGAGGATTTTTGTTTTCTTTATGTTGAGGTGTAATCCACACTGAAGGCTGTGGTCTTTGATCTTCATTAGTAAGTGCTTCAAGTCCTCTTCACTTTCAGCAAGCAAGGTTGTGTCATCTGCATAACGCAAGTTGTTAATGAGTCTTCCTCCAATCCTGATGCCCCGTTCTTCTTCATATAGTCCAGCTTCTCAGATTATTTGTTCAGCATACAGATTAGATAGGTATAGTGAAAGAATACAGCCCTGACGCACACCTTTCCTGATTTTAAACCAATCAGTGTCCCCTTGTTCTGTCCAAACAACTGTCTCTTGATCTATGTAAAGGTTCCTTATCAGCACAATTAAGTGTTCTGGAATTCCCATTCTTTGCAGTGTTATCCATAGTTTGTTATGCTCCACACAGTCGAATGCCTTTGCATAGTGAATAAAACACAGGCAAACATCCTTCTGGTATTCTCTGCTTTCAGCCAGGATCCATCTGACATCAGCAATGATATCCCTGGTTCCACGTCCTCTTCTGAAACCGGCCTGAATTTCTGGCAGTTCCCTGTCAGTATACTGCTGCAGCCATTTTTGAATGATCTTCAGCAAAATTTTGCTTGGGTGTGATATTAATGATATTGTTGTATAATTTCCACATTTGGTTGGATCACCTTTCTTGGGAATAGGCATAAATATGGATCTCTTCCAGTCAGTTGGTCAGGAAGCTCTCTTCCATATTTCTTGGCATAGATGAGTGAGCACCTCCAGCACTGCATCTCTTTGTTGAAACATCTCAATTGATATTCCATCAATTCCTGGAGCCTTGGTTTTCACCAATGCCTTCAGAACAGCTTGGACTTCTTCCATCAGTACCATCGGTTCCTGATCACATGCCACCTCTTGAAATGGCTGAATATTGACTAATTCTTTTTGGTATAATGACTGTGTATTCCTTCCATCTTCTTTTGATGCTTCCTGTGTCATTTAATATTTTCCCCATGGAATCCTTCACTATTGCAACTCGAGGCTTGAATTTTTTCTTCAGTTCTTTCAGCTTGAGAAATGCCAGGCATGTTCTTCCCTTTTGGTTTTCCATCTCCAGCTCTTTGCACATGTCATTATAATACTTTACTTTGTCTTTTCGAGAGGCCCTTTGAAATCTTCTGTTCGGTTCTTTTACTTCATGAATTCTTCCTCTTGCTTTAGCTGCTTGACACTCAAGAGCAAGTTTCAGAATCTCCTCTGACATCCATCTTGGTCTTTTCTTTCTTTCCTGTCTTTTCAGCAACTTCGAGCTTTCTTCATGGATGATGTCCTTGATGTCATTCCACAACTCATCTGGTCTTCGGTCTCTAGTGTTCAATGCGTCAAATCTATTCTTGAGATGGTCTCTAAATTCAGGTGAGATATACTCAAGGTCATATTTTGGCTCTCATGGACTTACTCTGATTTTCTTCAGTTTCAGTTTGAACTTGCATATGAGGAATTGATGGTCTGTTCCACAGTCGGCACCTGGCCTTGTTCTGACTGATGATATTGAGCTTTTCCATCGTCTCTTTCCACAGATGTAGTCAATTTGATTTCTGTGTGTTCCATCTGGCGAGGCCCATGTGTAGAGTCGCTGTTTATGTTGGTGAAAGAAGGTATCTGCAATGAAGAAGTCATTGGTCTTGCAAAACAATCGAATGATAATTCGATCTCCGGCATTGTTTCTATCACCAAGGCCATATTTTCCAACTACTGATCCTTCTTCTTTGTTTCCAACTTTTGCATTCCAGTCGTCAGTAATTATAAATGCATCTTGATTGCATGTTCGATCAATTTCAGACTGCAGCAGGTGATAAAAATCTTCTATTTCTTCATCTTTGGCCCTAGTGGTTGGTGGGTAAATTTGAATAATAGTCATATTAACTGGTTTTCTTTGTAGGCGTTTGGATATTATCCTATCACTGACAGCGTTGTACTTCAGATTAGATCTTGAAACGTTCTTTTTGACGATGAATGCAACGCCATTCCTCTTCAAGTTGTCATTCCCAGCATAGTAGACTATATGATTGTCCAGTTCAAAACACCAGTCCATTTCAGCTCACTAATGCCTAGGATATCAATGTTTATGCGTTCCATTTCATTTTTGATGATTTCCAATTTTCCTAGATTCATACTTCGTACATTCCAGGTTCCGATTATTAATGGACGTTTGCAGCTGTTTCTTCACATTTTGAGTTGTGCCACATCAGCAAATGGAGGTCCTGAAAGCTTTACTCCATCCACATCATTAAGGTCGACTCTACTTTAAGGAGGCAGCTCTTCTCCAGTCATCTTTTGAGCTCCTCCCAACCTAGGGGGCTTATCTTCCAGCACTATATCAGACAATGTTCTGCTGCTATTCATAAGGTTTTCACTGGCTAATGCTTTTCAGAAGTAGACTGCTGGGTCCTTCTTCCTAGTCTGTCTTAGTCTGGAAGCTCAGCTGAAACCTGTCCTCCATAGGTGACCCTGCTGGTATCTGAATACCAGTGGCATAGCTTCCAGCATCACAGCAACACACAAGTCCCCACAGTACGACAGACTGACAGAGACGTGGGGGTTTATAATTATAGAACAACGTATAATTAGTAGAACATTTATAAAACATCGAATATTATAAAGTAGAAAATAAAATGACTTATCCTTCACTCACAGTTTAAATTTGGATTTATTTCTTTCATGCATCTTTCCATATACATGTGTGGGTATGAACATATTTTTTTATATATACATATATTTATATGTATGTATACAAATTTTATTTTACTCATGTTTCTGCCTTATAAAATTGTGATCATGCAATATTTATAATATGTTCTGTTTTTTAAAATTACTTAATCTTATAGTTAACATTTTTATGCTTTAGAATGGATGCCTAATATTACATTCTACTATAATCTGTGATTTACTTAAACTTTACTAGGGATAGTAAGTTTGTTTCAATTTAAAAAATATAAAATTGATGTCATGAACAGTCTTATAATTAAAATTTTATTTTTACTGATTTTTAAAAGTTATTTATATATGAGGTATATAACTTTCACCAGTTGATAACTTATCTCTAATTTTATTCATGGCATTACTAGCTATTACATTGGGATAACCCCCTATTACCATATATCAGACAAGGGCCAAAGGGAAAACAGAAACATTTATAAGTATTTCAAACAGGTGGAATGTTATGTAAAGAATTGGTTACACAGGTGATAGAAAAGCTGAGAAATCAAACAAGGTACAGTGAAGCAAGAAGGGCAGAGAAGGGTAGAAAATGAAACTGAGAGCAACAGGCAAATGGCCAGTACATTTTGGCTTTCTCCACCTGAACCCTGAGTATCATTTTCAAATGCTGCTGTTTTACTACTGTGAAAAACAGCTTTCTGATGTTTTTCGCATCTCCCCAACACTGTGCTCTTGCCTTTAGCCCTTACCGCCTCTAGGTGAGCTAGTTAAAACATCTGCTTCCTTCCCAAAGGTAATTCCTTGGGATGATGTTCTTCCATGCATACATCCATCACTGTCTTATCTGAATTATTTCTAGCTGAGGTGTTTTTTAAACTGTTTGTGGCATTTGAATAGCCGTTTCCTTAGTTTAGTCATATGAAAAGAAAACATGCAACTATTCAAACTTTAGAACTTTTCACATTGTAGGTGATGAGACACATTTTTGGAGGAGGGTGACACTTTAATAGACCATTTGAATTTATAAAATTATGACCTATGTCCTAGCTTTGATGAGACAGAATGAAAAAATGGTAACTAAACCTTCTCTGCCAAAAATGAGCAGAAAAATTTTATTAGCTTGAAACACTGTTCTGATGTGACTGATTTGGGAGCTTCGTTTAAGAAGTGTTTGTTATAGGACTTTGAAGGACCCTAGGGACTAGGGGTATGGAGAAGAAGCAGGGAAGAAATGGGTAAACAGTTCTGTTCTTGGCAAGAAATCTCAGCCACATGATGTCAGACTAGAACCTGAGAAGATGACCAGTAAGGGATTCTGTGTGACCAAGGGTGGTCAATGAACTTCAGAAACAATGATGTTGAACATCTAGTTTTAAGTTGTTCCCTGTTGAGTGCTGTATTTTTTTTTTCCCATTATCTTTAAACCTTCAGTCAAGTCTATTTTACCTTGGTTAGTGGTTCTGTGGTTAATGAAGTGCGTTCATATTTGGTTGAAGCAGTTCAAGGAAAGGAGAGCACTGAATGCAGGAATAGTGATAAGGTGGCCAAGGTGTAGAGAATGTCAGAAGCATCAATAGTAACAGATGGTAATGAGGAGGTAGGCATTTTGAGAGGACTCAGGACATTCTGCACATACTCATGAGGAGAGCTTGCATTATTTTATTTCATTATTCAGTGCAATAGTGATTGGAAACATAGGTTGGAAACTTAGATATATCTATATAATGATAGTTTTTAATACTTTTTCATATTTTCCCTTAATTCTATATATTTATTTATATTTTATTTCAAATTGATGAATGGAGAGGGGTAGATGAAAGGGATTTATTATTGTTTCCCAGTATAAACCTGTACCTGTATCAATATTTCCATCTATGTCATCTGTTTATATTTATCATTATCTTATAATAATGTAAATCAGATAGATAGGGATTTTATGCCAATTAATCTGCATAATAGGTATTTCTGCTTAGCTGAATTCTTTAGAGGTGCCACAGTGTGGAGTGGGATGGAATTAGAAATTAGATTGTAGAATTACAATGGAAAACTGAATAACTTGATAACTTCTAGGGTTTTTTGTTTTGTTTTAAATACATACATAGTGGGAAATGGTGATGGTTGAACAACATGAAAAACGTTATTAGTGTCACTGAAGACTGTTGAAATGGCTCCTAGGTTTCTATTACATAATTTCAAAATTTACAAATTTGTTGTAAATTTAAAAATGCCACTCATTTATACAGGCATGTGTAAAGATTCCAGGTTTCAGAGCCAAATGCAATAGTTTTTAGATTATTTGTACAATAACACTCACTAACTAATTTAACAAAGATAAATGATTTAATATATATAAATTCATCATAACAATGCCTGGAACATTGTAAGCTGCTGTTATTATTATCCAAGAGTTAATGTACCTAAATGAGTTTCTTCTATAATGTTATCAATAGGATGTGGTAGGATGAACAAAGGTCTGGACAAAACCATTAGAATACATTTGGACTAACAATTTCAGCTCCTAAGACTCCCGATTGGTTAGTTGAAATAGATTAATGTGTCTGATATAATTAGGTCTTCAGGGCATTATTTTTGAAGTTTCTGAAAGTTTTACGTACCTTTCTCCTGAGATAGTTTAAAGTTATGGCTTAAAAAATTGCAGAAGTCCCTAAGAGCAAGAAGTATTTAAGTTGCTTCCCTGAGGTTCGGGAAGATTCCTTAGAGAATTTCCCGGGCCTTCACAATGGGGCAGAGTTTTTACCTAGGCTTCCAGGGCAAATGAAATCTGCCACATTCTCAACTTAACTGCCTAATATTCATTCTTCTCTTACTTTTGAACTAGCAGAACCAAAATATGTTCTCTTTTAAATCATATTTGGCTGTTATGTTGAGAATGTTTTAAAACAATTTTGGGATGTTACCTTTGCCATCAGTGTTATCCGGACAATAAGTTCTATAACTTTGTGGCTCCGTATTGGTAACCCCTTCTTCAGAAATTCATCAGTCTAGTGGAAAATATTGTAAAAGAGGCTGCAAATAGAAGATCAAGGCAAAAAAAATCTGCTGTGTTGTAACCTAGGAGGCAAAGAAAGCTTTCATTTAGAGGTAATTTCTGAAAACATGCTAAGAGGGAGTCAGTTTTAGGAATGGAGTTGAAATAAGCCATGAATTTTAGGGGCGGAATCTTCATACTAGTCAGAGTCTATAGGGGATAGCAATTAAAACAAAAACAAAACCAAACCAAAAACCCAAAGAATAACCTCTTGGATATAGTGAGAAAATGGAGAAAAGTGAAAAATGTTACCAAAAGAGTAGTTTCAAATACAAAGCAATTTGAACATCCATAAAAAATGGATATAAGCCTAGAATTTATCTTACTGGGAATAAAGACTCATTTGTTAAGAATATAACTTCCTAGACCTTGGTATGGGAAACCCTGGTGGCATAGGGGTTAGCAGCTACAGCAGCAAACCAAAAGGTTAGCAGTTCTAATCTACCAGATGCTCTTTGGAAACCCTATGGGGCAGTTCTACTCTGTCCTATAGGGTCAGTATGAATTAGAATCCAGTCGACCTCAAAGGGTTTTTGCTTTGGTTAGTACTTGGTACATTGCAAGTGTCTACATACCTAATGGTGTCATTTCTCCTTGATCCAATGAGATTGCTGCACAGCCGACAGCAGAATCTACACTCTTGATCCAAAGTTTTGATTCTAAATTTACCTCTTGCACCAATTCAGTTCTGCTTGGTTAAGTTTAGCCAATGTTTGTCTAGTACTAATCATGAATAGGCAATTTTCTAGGAGTAGCGCTTTTTAGTTTAGCGCTTAAGAACTTGGCTGCTAACCAAAAGGTCAGCAGCTGGAATCTACCAGCTGCTCCTTGGAAACCCTATGGGTTGCTATGAGTTGGAATCAACTCGATGGCAACAGGCTTGGTTTGGTCACTGTCCTTGAGCATCTCATTGGGTGTGCTATTTGAGAAACTCTTATTACTGATTTTTTAATACATCTCTGGGTTTGTGAAAAAAGGAAACAGGAGAAATGAGTCATTAGCTAACAGGAAAGGATATTGACTCTCATAATAGTGTGGGTATTTTGGGGATTGTTTTGAATATATTTGAGATTTTTCTCATTAATAATGTATTTCTGTGGTGACTTTAGATATAAGCATTTGTGAAATACACACACGTATATTTTAAATATTTTAATTGGGCTTGGGTAGCAAACAACTAAAATGGTAAGTAATAGGTGTTGGTATTAAGATGATGAAATGGTTTACATGTTAAATGTCTCCTTATTTACAGAGATTCATTTTTGTTTTGTGAATGAATTGGGGCACTTATAATGGATTCTGGGGATGTTCCCTGTTTCCGCACACAAGAATATAGCTGGAAATTGTGTGTTGGGGGAGGGAATGTTCCTGAGAAAAAATTAAAAGAGATGGCCTGAGATGAGGTGAGGTGAGGTCTTAGGTGAGGTCTTTGGAGACAAAAATCTCAGTTCCTCATTTGTGGGTGATAAACCCAGTGATAGTAGTGGATATTTCCCTGAGGAATCACCCAGAGTGAGAGGTATCAGAAAACTACCCTACTGGAAAATGTCTCTTTGATCACAGGCTTTCTTTTGGGCTTCAATTACTGTATGATATCTTAGCATATTATAGCGTAAAATTGTGAATAATGTTCTCCCCTCAGTAAGAGGTATTTGTATTATAACAAGGAGGTTTCAGATTATTGGGCTTTATATGGGTTGTACATGGTTTTGGGGCCATCAGGCACACAGTAAATACTGGTTGTGCTCATCCTGCATGTGACAGACACACTTTCAGTTTTTTTAAAACCCATAAGATTACTGTTGAGTCTGCCTGATATTGGAACCAGGCAGCTTTTTAAAGGTAACTTTACAAATCTCTGATATAATGCACTCTGTATTGCTTTTACAGTGTATAGAAAAATCTCGTAAGTATGGGTCATAGGTGGGCAGGCCTGGGTTTAAGCCTAGGTTTTGCTATACATTAGCTAAAAACTTTCGGGTTAAACTCTGTTAGCTAACTTTCTTTACCTTTAAAATGATAATACTGGGGGTTAAATGACATAATGAATGTGGGGTGGGGGGGGCCTCACAAATTTCCTGGCCCAGAACAAGAGATCAGTACAATAGCTTTCCCCTCATTCCTTTCTTCTCTTCCTCCATTGTTTATTTCCTCATTCTCTTCCCTTTTCTTCATTTGTACTCTACATCCTTCCCTTTCCTATTTTCTCTCTTCCTCTCATTGAATTAATGATTTTTATATTTGTGAATTGGTGTATGTGGACTTGTTTTTAATTTTTTTAAATTTTCTCTGACTTCTTACAGGTAAAAGAGAAAAAGTAAAATGGAATGGGAAAACCAAACCATTCTGGTGGAATTCTTTCTGAAGGGCCTTTCTGGTTACCCAAGGCTCGAGCTACTCTTTTTTGTTCTGATCTTAATAATGTATGTGTTCATTCTTCTGGGCAATGGCACCCTTATTTTAATCAGCATCTTGGACTCTCACCTTCACACACCCATGTACTTCTTCCTGGGGAATCTCTCCTTCCTAGACATCTGCTACACCACCACCTCCATTCCCTCCACACTGGTAAGTTTCCTCTCAGAGAGAAAGAACATTTCTTTTTCTGGCTGTGCAGTGCAGATGTTCCTTGGTTTGGCCATGGGGACGACAGAGTGTGTGCTCTTGGGCATGATGGCCTTTGACCGCTATGTGGCCATATGCAACCCTCTAAGATATCCCATTATTATGAGCAAGAATTCCTATGTGCCCATGGCATCTGGGTCCTGGTTTGCAGGGGTTATCAATTCTGCAGTACAAACAATGTTTGTGGTACAATTGCCTTTCTGCAGGCATAACATCATCAATCATTTTTCCTGTGAAATTCTGGCTGTCATGAAGTTGGCTTGTGCTGACATCTCAGGCAATGAGTTTATCATGCTCGTGGCCACAACATTGTTAATATTGATGCCACTGCTCTTGATTGTCATCTCGTATTCACTAATCATTTCCAGCATTCTCAAGGTCCGTTCCTCTGAGGGGAGAAGCAAAGCCTTCTCCACCTGTTCAGCCCACCTGACTGTAGTGATTATATTCTATGGGACTATTCTCTTCATGTACATGAAGCCCAAATCTAAAGAGACACTTAATTCAAATGCCTTGGATGCTACAGACAAACTTATATCCATGTTCTATGGGGTGATGACTCCCATGTTGAATCCTTTAATATATAGTCTCAGAAACAAGGATGTGAAGGAGGCAGTAAAACTGCTACTAAAGAAAAGGTTCATTAACAAGCGAGTAGAATAATGAATTGTGAACACGTTGGACATTATTGAAACTTGAGAATTATGTTGGAATTTCAGGTACTTTTCCTTTTTTTACACTCTCATGTATTATGTTAAAATTTTTCATAATGAGATATAACATTTCAAAATAATTCATGTTTATTATAGAGAATTTGCCAGACAGAGAAGAAGGATGAGAACAGGAGGTCACCTATCATTTCACCGCTAGGAGATGGACTTTTCATAACATTCTTAATAATATCTTTCATAGTCTGTATTTTTGGCAGTATTGGAAATGGGAACAATGCGACTTTTTTATATGCACTTTTTTTACATAATATTATTTCATAAGCAACATTTATTTAAATTTTTCAAAATAAATAAAGCTCTTTATTGTGAGAAAGCAAAACATAGAAAACCCTCAAAATACAACACCCACCTTTTCTACGGAAGAACACTTTGTCATAGTTTCACATTAATCTCCAAAGCTTCTTAAGCCATTGAACTTTGTTTTCTCATTCAGTATTTAAAATTTTTTTTCTGTGGAACTCTAGGGATGCATAGCTTTTGAGACTACTAAGGGAGTGGGTAAATGGTGTTTAATATGGGGGTTCATGCAATCAACCAAGATATCCCTGATTTATCTTCTTTCTTTATTTCAGCTTATATGTTAGCTTTAGCATGAAAATAAATCTCAAAATTAAAAATGGGTTTGAAAACCACTCTGTGAGTCCAGATAATAATGTGGGCAAACATTGGTTTTGAGAAAAGGTCAATTCAATGCCCATTTAGAAGAAGCCAATTTCTTTGGTGTCCTGAGGGAGTTCCAGTACTTTTTCAAATCTTAGAAGTAGGATATCCAAGCTCTTGATTTTTATTGAGAAGACAGTGATCATGTCTTTTCTGTGTCCCTAACTAGCTTTGTGACCTTGGGGATCTGAGTAAGGCATGAGCAGAGGATAGAGGGATGTCAGACAGGAGATGACATTTATCTCACTTTTTCTTGGTTTTCTCCTCAACTTTTTGTCTGAAGAATGCTTCTAATTTATAATTTGTTATTATGATAAACTTAACACAAGGTGAATGAGAAAGTGTACTAAGGAGTGAGTTACATTCTAGGAAATCCATCTGGCTGAATAAATTTTTATTGATTTTTTGGTGAATTCAGAGGATGTTGGGCATGCACATATTTTACATAGACAAACATGAATTATGCATTTATAGAGTCTTTGGGTATATTTATTCCATCTTTCCAAGTTCACTTTCTTTAAATTTTAATGGCAGGAATATTAAACAGTCCCAAATTACATTTAATTACATCTAGCTAAAAAAAAATTTTTTTTTTCCCATCATAGTATATTCACAGATTAAATCTGGTGGCGGGAGTTTTGAGCTTTGACATTCAGATTTACAACCTTGACATAACAGGTTTTATTAGCCTATTAATTATCATACACCAACTCATAAGATGTTTGCTTTTCTAAATATTCCAGGAAGGTGGAAAATCCCTGATGTCAGGCCTTTTATGTTTGCTTTCAGATCATCTTGGATATTCAGGCCCTAATTTTGTTTTTTCTCACAGCATTGGTCCAGCCACTTGCAGAGTCTTCTGGATGACTGATCTTGGTCCTAGTCTTTTATCCGATTTATAAATTTGTTGTAGAAAATTAAACAAGTGAAGATTTTAGTGCACACTTTTCTTCTCAGGAAAGAAGACCTGGAGGGTTTTTTTTCTCGTAGAGATGTAGATTCAGGGTCTGAAGAAAAGAAAGCTAAGGTCATCAGTCTTAATATACTCATGCATTCAAATTTGCCGGGCATGTACACTTTTCATAATACTGGTATGTGAACCTTGGTGTGCAATGGTTAAGCACTTGGCTGCAAACCCTAAGATTGATGATTCAAACACACCAGCCCGCTGCTGGAGAAAAGTCCTGGCAGTCTGCTTCCATAAAGATTTACAGCCTTGAAAACCCTAAAGGGCAGTTCAGCTCTGTCTTATAGGGTTGCTATGAGTCAGAATCAACTTGACAGCATGCAACAACAACAGCATAATACTGGTGTACTTTATTCAATATTTGACTCGATGGCACTGGGTTAAAGGGTTTCTCACTAAAAAAATTAACCTGAAAACATTTTATGGAGGATGATTTTTTTGTTGGCAAATTTTTTTCTTACTTGGGAGTATAGTCAGATGAACTTGTCTGGCACACCAGATGTGTTTGTGTGTGTGTGTGTAATTTTTTTGTGCTGGAGAGAAAAATCTCTACTTTCATTGCACCCAGTCCAGAATCTGGCATATAGATTTAAAATATACATATTAAATGCATGAATTGGAAAACTTTATGGAAAAAGGTTTAACAGGAGGGAAGCATAAATGTTATTGATCGAATTATGTTCACCCAAAAGAATGTGACCTTTTGGAAGTCCTGACCTCTTTACCTGTGAGTGCGACCTTGTTTGGAAATAGGTTCTTTCTTTGAAGATGCTATCAGTTAATTTAATGAGGTCATACTAGAGTAGGTGGGTCTTAATCCTATCTGACTGGTATCAAATAAAAGGGGAGAACAGACACAAATGGAGTCACGTAGGAGGAAGACTGCATGTGAAGATACATCTACCAGCCAAGAAACTCAAAGGAAAGCTGGAAGAGACAAGAAAGGATCTCTCTGTCTATGCCCTGAATTTGGGCTCCCGGTTTCCAGAACTGATACAATGCATTTCTGTTCTTTAGAGCCACCCACTTTGTGGTATTTTGTTATAGCACCCCTAGGAAACTAAGACAATGCCTTTCTATTTCATTCATGTCCCAAAGAAGTTGAAGCATAGCATCTAAAAGCAGAGATACTGTGGCAATGCCAAAATTATGTTTTTTTCATCCAGCAAGTTATTTAATACGTTTTGGCACATTTTTATGTGTACTCATTTTCTAAATACTCTAATAAATTTGAGATCATGTTAACTTTTTATGGTTCCTGGGGGCTTCTAAAATGGACACTAAAGAAGTGAAAGTATATTGGCTATCTGCCAGTTCACATGTACTATCTTACTAAAATCCTGTGATGTGGGTAGTAGTGTCACCATCTTATAACTGAGGTTGCAAACTTAGGGGAGTTAACACACTTTGCACAAACCACACAGCATGCAGATGGTAGAGAAGCATGCACACATTCTACATTTTTTCCTTGAATTGTTTTCTCTTTTACTACAGCATATTGCTTCTACAGGTTTGTAGCCATAACATCTAACATCACTGCCTCTCAGCAGTGTATCTAAAATGATCAAAGAAATTCTTACCTACATCTGAACTTTAAACACAAGCATTAAATTGTTCTGAAAATCACTTTTTTTGAAGTTGTTAAGGATTTCATTTTATTTTATTTTTAATAATTTTTTATTTACTGTACTTTAGATGAAGATTTACCTAACAAACTAGTTTCTCATTAAACAGTGTACATATTGTTTTATGACATTGGTTAACAACCCCATGACATGTCAGCACTTTCCCTTCTCAACCTTGGGTTCACTATTACCAGCTTTCTTCTCCCCTCCTACCTTCTAGTCCTTGCCTCCAGGCTGGTGTGCCCCTTTAGTCTCCTTTTGATTTATGGGCCTGTCTGATCTTTGGCTGAAGGGTGAATCTCAGGAGTGACTTCATTACTGAGCTAAAAGGGTGTTCAGGGCCATACTCTCAGGGTTTCTCCAGTCTCTGTCAGGCCAGTAAGTCTGGTCTTTTTTTGTGAGTTAGAATTTTGTTCTACATTTTTCTTCAGCTCTGTCTGAGACCCCTATTGTGATCCCTGTCAGAGCAGTCAGTGGTGGTAGTCAGGCATCATCTAGTTGTTCTGGACTCAGTCTGGTGGAGGACTTTGGACTAATTTTCCCTTGTGTTATTAGTTTTCTTCATTCTCCTTGCTCCTGAAGGGGTGAGACCAGTGGAGTATCTCAGCGAATGCCACTTTTTAAAGGGAAATTTACTTAATTCCTTAGAAAATAGCCTTGAAACTTACTATATGTTATGTGCTCAAAAAGATGCTTGATTACAATTGATAAGAATTAAATAAAAGCAAGCACTTAAATTAATTGAGATGTGAAGGGATGAGGGCTTTGACATAGCACTGATCTTCTAGGAAAGATTCTACAAGAAAATGCTAAAGTAGAAAGATTTTTCCTGCTGTTTCAGTAGGTGTATTGCTTACTTTAGAAATTGAATGTGTTCCTAATTTTTTGTGTTTATTTTATACTTGAAATTGTAAGATGAATGTTATAGTAGAACTTGTACCTAAGTTATGTTTTTAATGCTTTTGTAAAAAAATCACATCCTAAGTAGGGTTAAATCCCGTACAATTAGGTTCTATGTGTCTAACATCTTCTGGGGATGTAGCATTATTCATTACTGGACTTATTTATTCATTTACTGAAGGAGTATTTATCGAGCACCTATTGAATACTGGGCACTGTGCTAGCTATGAAGGATACAGACATAAAGAGGATACTTTATGGGAAGATGGACATGTAACTTGGATCCCAGTTGAGGACATACAGACATGAAGTTGTGGAGACAATGATTGCCTATATGCTCTGACACAGTGTTCGATATGTTTCCTGAATTAGTCAGAGAAGTGCTTGCTCAGATGAGCAAAAGAAGTGACTGAGGTACTCAACAGAACTATTCATGGAATGCATAGGCAGGAATAGAGTTGAGGTCTCTCAAGAGGCTTGTAGGCATAAGACTTTGAGGTGGAAGACAGATAGAATATGAGTGTACTTATTTCTGAACATGTGTGAGACACCCTTTGGAGAATCCCAGATATAAAACCATTATTTCTGCTATCTTATCTGTCTCCAGCATCTTAATTTCTGACTTGACCTATAGATGTGTTCCATTCTCTCGTATTTTTAAATAATAAAAACAGAAAAAAACAGCCAAACTATAACCTTTCCTAGTTCCTGTCTAGCTACTATCCATTTTCTTTTTAACCAAGCTTTTTGAAATCAGAGCTAACACAACTATGTACTTCTTCACCTCTCATTAATTCATCAACTCACTAAAATCTGGTCCTGAACACTGCTCTTCTTAAGGTTTACAGAGTCAAATTTAATGCATACTTTTTACTCTTTATCTTACTTGATACTTCCATAAAATTTTATGCATTTTGGATCATAACTTCTTTTAATTTATATATATGTGTGTGTGTATACATATACTTATATATACATAATATTCATATATATATTTCCAAAAGCTTATTGTAATGTATCCAAGCACTACAAAATGTGCAGAATAGAAATTCTAATATGGATACAATTTCATATGCATTTATATATGATTTATACTTAAAATTTATATATGACAATTAATATTTGGTGAATACAATATGTTTTTGGAGTTTAAAATGTAAAAATAAGAATTTAGAATTTAAAAATACTCTAAAATATTACATATTTAATATACACTTTCTGCAACTGGCTTTTTTTCACTTAAAACAAATAGTTCTTTTTCTAAAATGTCTCTCTCTGTCTCTCTCTAAATAACCAGTAACTCAAACAAGTAGCTCTTTTTCCATGACCCCTTGCTGTCAAATCAGTTCCTGTGGACAACAACTGTGCTCCACAGGGTTTTCCAGTAGCTGATTTTCCAGAAGTAGATCACTAGGCCTTTCTTCCAAGGCATCTTTGGGTGGACTTGGACCTCTAACCTTTCTGTTCGCACTTGAGTACATTAACTGTTTGTGGTATTCTTAAAGGATGCTTATTATTTCACGTATGGTTGTAGCAGTGTTTATATAACCAATCAATTTAGATGGACATTTGGGGTAGTTTATGCTTTTTTAATATTATAAACAATGATGCTATTATATTTATCAGAAGGCAATTTCTTTTTGTACACTAATTTTGTTACTAGCCACCATTGAATTCTTATTTTTCTCTAATATATTTGTAGTAAATTCTCTTAAAAAGAGAATAATGTGATCTGAAAATAAATGTAATATTTCTCTTCTTTTCCAATTTTTATACTTATTTTTTGTCAAGTTACTTTAACTTGCATTTTCTGCACAAGGTTAATAATAATATTCATAATTAACACATTTATTGTCTACTGACTTAAATGAAAATGCTTCTGTTATTTTAAAATAAGGCATAATGATAGCTGTTGGTTTATACTATATATGGTTCATATAATGTTAATCTATCACTCGTCTGTCAGTTTGTCGTACTGTGGTGGCTCGTGTGTTGCTGTGATGCTGGAAGTTATGCCGACTAAGAAATAGACCACCAGTCGCATTGGTCTTCATCCGTAAGTGCTTCAAGTCCTCTTCGCTTTCAGCAAACAAGGCTGTGTCATCTGCATATGGCAGGTTGTCAGTGAGTCTTCCTCTAATCCTGATGCTGCATTCTTCTTCATATACTCCGGCTTCTCAGGTTATTTGCTCAACATACAGATTGAATAAGCGTGGTGAAAGAATATAGCCCTGACACACACTTTTCCTGATTTTAAGCATGCAGTATCCCCTTGCTCTGTTTCAACAACTGCCTCTTGGTCTCTGTACAGATTCTGCATGACCATAAAAGTGTTTTGGAATTCCAGCTCTTTGCAGTGTTATCCATAATTGCATATGATCTATATAGTCAAATGCCTTTGCATAGTCAATAAAACACAGGTAAACATCTTTCTGGTATTCAGTCAAGATCCATCTGACATGAGCAATAACATCCCTCATTCCACTCCCTCTTTTGAATCAGGCTTGAATTTCTGATAGTTCCCTGTTGATGTACTGCTACAACCATTTTTGAATGATCTTCAGCAAAATTTGACTTGAGTGTGATGTTAATGATATTGTTTGACAGTTTCCTCATTTTGTTGGATCACCTTTGTTTGGAATGGGCACAAATATGGATCTCTTCCAATGGCTGGCCAGGTAGCTGTCTTCCAAATTTCTTGACATAGAGGAGTGAGCTCTTCCAGCATTGCATGTGTTTGTTGAAACATCTCACTTGATATTTTGTCAGTTCCTGGACCTTTTTTTTTTTTTTTTCCTGCTAATGCCTTCAGTACAGCTTGGACTTCTTCCTTGAGTACCATTGTTTCTTGATCACATGCTACCTCCTGAAATGGTCGAATGTCAATTGATTCTTTTTGATATAGTGACTCTGTGTATTCCTTCCACCTTCTTTTAATGCTTCCTGTGTTGTTTGGTATTTTGCCCATAGAATCATTTAATATTACAACTCAAGGCTTGAATTTTTTCTTAATTTCTTTCAGCTCATGAAATGCTGAGCGTGTTCTTCTCATTTGGTTTTCTAACTCCAGGACTTTGCACATTTCATTATAATACTTTGCTTCCTGGAGCTGCCCTTCGAAATCTTCTCTTCATCTTTTTATTTCATCCATTTTTCCCTTCATGTTAGATGCTCTACATTCAAGATCAAGTTTCAGAGTCTCTTCTGATATCCATTTTTGCCTTTTCATTCTTTACTGTCTTTTTAATGACCTTTTGCTTTCTTCATGTATGATGTCCTTGATAACATCCCACAGCTTGTCTGGTCTTCGGTCATTAGTGCTCAGTATGTCAAATCTATTCTTGAGATGGTCTCTAAATTCAGGTGGGATACACTCAAGGTATATATACTCAAGAGGATTTGAAGTACTTACTCATGAAGATCAAAGACTACAGCCTTCAGTATGGATACACCTCAACACAAAGAAAACAAAAATCCTCACAACTGGACCAATAAGCAGTATCATGGTAAATAGAAGATTGAAGTTGTGAAGGATTTCATTTTACTTGGATCCACAATCAATGCCCTTAGAAGCAGCAGTCAAGAAATCTAATTATATATTGCATTGTGCATATCTGCTGCAAAAGACCTTTAAAGTGTTAAAAAAGCAAGGATATCATTTTGGAAACTAAGGTGCATCTACCCAAGCCATGGTATTTTCAACTGCCTAATTAGCATGCAAAAGCTGAACAATGAATAAAGAAGACCAAAGAAGAAGTGAAGCCTTTGAATTATGGCATTGGCAAATAGTATTGAATATACCATGGACTGCCAGAAGAATGAACAAATCAAAATGATCCTTAGAAGTGTGAATGGTGAGACTCATCTAATATACTTTGAACATATTATCAGGAGGGACCAGTCCCTGTAAAGGGCATCATGCTTGGTAAAGTAGAGGGTCAGTGAAAAAGAGGAAGAGCCTTAATAAGATGGATTGACATAGAGGCTGCAAAAATGGCCTCAAATATAGCAGCAATTGTGAGGATGGTGCAGTGTTTTGTTGCATTGTACCTAAGGTCACTCTGAGTCAGAACTAACACAATGGCACCTAACAACAGTAATGTTAATAATAAAGAATTTTATCAAAAGCTTTCTCAGCATCTATGAATTATGAGGTTTTTATTTCTCAGTTTATCAACATGATTAAATTTATAAATGTTTTGGAGTTGATCATACTCCAAATTGCTACTATCAAGAATGAAATAGTGAAAAAACTAGATATATAATATCTCTTGTGGAATGAATACTTTAAGATTCTTACGGATTCTGGTAATATTTAGAATTTAGGATCCATATTTCACAGTTTAAGTGCACTTTAAATCATGGATAAAGCAATGAGGTAGAAGATCAACAAAATATAGAAGACTTAAAATACACTGTAAACAAAGTAGACCTACTAAACATCTATAGATCACTCAAGTAGACAACAGAAAAATACATATTCTCAGTTTCACATGGAACATTCTCCAGGATAGTCCAAATGCTGGGCCATACAATGAACTTTAATAAGTCAAAAATCATAGATACAATACAACATGTGTTCTATGGCCAGAATAAAATTAAATTAGAAATTATTACTAGAAGGAAATTTGAAAAATTCACAACTGCACATACCTAAATAATCAGTGGATCAAAAATAAAATCACAATGGAATGTAAATTATAAAACACTTTGAGTTGAATAAAAATGAAACACAACGTGTATCTTATGGGATGCAGCTAAAGCATTTCTTAGGAGGAAATTTATAAACACATACTTTAAAAAAGAAGAAATATATAAAATCAACAGTCTAACCTTCCACCTTAAGAAAATAGAAAAGGAAGAGCAAACTAAACTTAAGATAGAAGAAAATAAATATTAAAGTGGAAATATGAAATAGATAATGGACAAGCAATAGAGAAAATCAAAGAAACCACAAGTTGGTTCTTTGTAAAGATCAACAACATTGGCAAAACTTTAGGTAGAGTAACCAAGAAAAAAAGAGAGAAAAAGTAATTTGCTAAAATCAGGAATGAAAGAAGGGGAACAGTATAGGCCTTAGAAAAATGAGAAGGATTTTAAAGGAATATTATAAACAACTGTATGTCAACAAATTAGGTACATTAAGATGAAATGGAAATATTTGTGGAAAGACACAAACTATTAAAATTGACTCAAGAAAAAATAGAAAATCTGAATAGACCTATAACACATACAGAGATTGGATTGTAATTTAAAGACCTCCCACAAAGAAAAGCATATGACCAGATAGCTTCACTGATGAATTCTATCAAACATTTAAAGAATAAATACCAATCCTCCACAAACTCTTCCAAAAAATAGGAGAGAACACTTCCAAATACAACGCATTCTCTGAGGCCAGTATTACCCTGATATACAAACCAGACAAAGATATCACGAGAAAAAAAAAACAACAAAAAAACTACAAACCAATATATCTTATTAATAGAGATTAAAAAAAAATCCTCTATTTGAAATGATATCATTTTGTATATAGGAAGTATTAAGGGATCCACTAAAAAACTATTAGAACTAATAAATTAGTTCAGCAAGTTTGCAGGATATGGGATCTATCAAACTGAATTTTTATACACTAGCAATGCATAGTCCAAATATGAACTTAAGAAAACAATTTCATTAACAGCATCAAAAAGCATAAAAATACTTAGGAATAAATTTGACAAAAGAAATGCAAGATTTGAACACTGAAAACAAATATTACTGAAAGAAATTAAAGATAACCCAAATAAATGGAAAGAAATACCATGCTCATGAATTGGAAGACTTAATATTGTTAAGATGGAATTATGCCCCATTGATCTACTGTCAATCCCTACCAAAATTCACCTCATTGTCATCCAAAAATTATATAAGTGGGTCCATTAGCTGCTCCACTGTAGTCAGAAACAAATGTTCAATGTTGTTAATTTCTTTGTAAATCTCTTTCTGACTAAAGTGTAAACTCTATGAGGGCAAGAATGCTTGTCTGTTTTGTTCACAAAAGTGTCTTATGTACCTAGAACAGTGCTAAAGAAACATTGGGGATGAGGTAATATATGTTGCATATCTTTTAGGGATCTGAGTATCTGATCTGTGATGAAAGAAGATTGCTCACATTTTAGTGCTGAGCAAAGGTATAGTACTTAAGAGGATATTAGTGCTTGACTGTTATTCCATTCTCCTTTGAGAATACTGGAAAATCTGGTGGTGTAGTGGCTAAGTGCTATGGCTGCTAACCAAAGGGTCAGCAGTTTGAATCCGCCAGGCGCTCCTTGGAAACTGTGGGGCAGTTCTACTCTGTCCTATAGGGTCTCTATGAGTTGGAATTGACTCGATGGCACTGGGTTTGGTTTGGTTTGAGAATACTAGCTCATAATCAGTACATTTAGAAAAGGCAATGTGAGGCTTAAACCTGTTGCCATCCACTTGATTCTGTCTCACTGCGACCCTATAGGACAGAGTAAAGCTGGCCCATAGGGTTTCCAAGGAGCAGCTGGTGGATTTGAACTGCACACCTTTTGGTTAGCAGCTGTAGCCCTTAACCACTGTGTCACCAGGTCTTCTTAACAGGCTTAGACCCACCCACTGCGGTCGAGTCGATTCCGACTCATAGCGACCCTATAGGACAGGGTAGAATTGCCCCATAGAGTTTCCAAGGAGCGCCTGGCAGATTCGAACTGCCAACCTTTTGGTTAGCAGCTGTAGCATCTAACCACTACACCACCAGGGTTTCCAAGAGGCTTACAGAGAAAGAAAGACCTGTCATTATTCACAAATGGCAATAGAAAACCCAGAGGATCTACCAAATCCATTGCCATTGATTCTGACTCATGAAAACCAGACCCACGTGTTACAGAGTAGATCTGCTCCATAACATTTTCTTTGCTGTAATCTTAACAGGAGATTGCCCTGCCTTTCTTCCAGGGTGCCATTGGGTAGGTTTGAGCCACTAACCTTTAGCTTAGCAGTTGAGTACAATCTGTTTGTGCCACCTAGGGACATTAAAAGATCTACAAACTATTGGAACTAATAAATAAATTTAGCAAAATGGCTGGATACAGAATTAGCATAGAAAAATCATTACATACTATTAGCAATTAGAGAATGGAACTTAAAAATATAAACATTTTATTGTAGTATCCAAAACATAAAAATGTATGTGAACAAATCTAATAAAATATGTGCAAGACATTTATACAAAAAAACAAAAGATTATTGAGAGAAATTAAGACCTAAATAAATGGATTGGAAAATTTAATATAAAGATCAGTTCTCACCAAATTAACATCTAGGTTCAATGCAATCCTAATAAAAATTCCAGCAGGTATATTGTGAACATTGATAAGCAGATGCTAAAATATACGAATGCCAATACTGGTGAAAACACCCATACAAAAAAAGTAATTCCAGATGGATTGTCGATCTCAATATGAAAGTAAAATGTAAGGCTTCTAGGAAGTAAGATAGGAGGCTTGGACTAATCAGGATAATGTGTGGATAAAAACAGGGTAGATAATAGAATAAAATTGTAATTCTGTTAGGTGAGTCAATGTTGAGTAAGCAATGAAAGTGTCTACTGCTGGATCGGTTTTATATAACAACCATAAAATCTCTGTTGCGTACAGTTGTTGTTAGTTGCCATCTGGTCAATTCTGACATATGGTACCCCATATGTTACAGAGTAGAACTGCTCCATAGGATTTTCTTGGCTGTAATCTTAATGGAAGCAGATCATCAGAAGCATACCAAACCCATTGCCGTTGAGTCAATTCCAACTCATAGCGACCCTATAGGACAGAGTAGAACTGCCCGATAGAGTTTCCAAGGAGCGCCTGGTGGATTTGAACTGCCAACCTTTTGGTTAGACTGCTGACCTTTTGGTTAGCAGATGTAGCACTTAACCACTATGCCATTACTTACCATACCCTAAATATGCCTCTGTCGCGTGGAGTGAGTTCCAAGGTATCACTGGGTAGGTTCGAACTGCCAACCTTTAGCAGTCAGGCACAAACCGTTTGCACCACCTAGGGACCTTGCATACAATAATAAACCCTCATTAACAGTCTTCGAGTTATACCTGATCTGGGCTGGAGCCAGGTGATATGAACTGGGTTAACTTTGCATCCCAAATCAGGTGAGAATTAGCCCCGTTAATTGTTTCTGGACCCACCCCCCTCCTTTTATTTTTTGAAGATTGACTGCTGTCTGACCTCAGATAAACTTGGCTGGGACAACTGGGGCCAATCAGTTCTGGCCAGGTTCCTTTCATCCTCTATTTGGCTAGTCTGGGAATGTTCTCATGACAATAGCAGAGGTGCAAGAGAGAGGGCACATCTAATTGTGCAAGTGCTTTTCAAGCCTCCTTCAGGGTAACAATTACATGTAAGACCATGTGGTCTTTAAATTACAAACACTGTGCTAGGCACTTAGTCTATTCAAGGAGCATTTGATAGTAATAAAGTATTTGGTCAATGCTTGCTCTCTTCACGTCGGGGCCATTTAAGAGCTCAGCAAGGATGTTTTGTCTTCTATTACTCAGGCCACTGAGATGTTTGAACAGATTTCTGAGAATAAGTGGATCACTTTACAAACTAACAGGCCATGTTGGAAAGACATTTCTATAGTTCTTTTAATTGCATTGTTTGCTGTGTAATCTAAAGGTGATCTACAGAATAGGCAAATAGTCTCCTCAAGTTCCGCTTATACAACTACTGCTCAAGTGATTTGAAACAATTTAAAATTTTTATCTTTTTTTTTTTTGTTTTTTTGGTTCCCAATTTGTTAATGGAACTTGTAATCATACCCTGGAGAACTAGAAAGTTTTTTTTTATATTTCAGAATCACAACAACAAATTGTTCAGGGAGTTGAAAGGTCTCTAATAGCAACAGGAGACTTAAATAATAGTCTTAGGTCCAGGGATAACCCTTTGGAATTTTGGGGGGTCATATCATAGGTGGTGATTTTGGCAGAACAAATCACAGTGTGATTTCTCTTAAGAATTAAAAAAAAAAAATTAATAGTAGCTAACTTTTTTTTTTTATGTATGTTGAGATTTTGTGAATCTGGCAAGATTTGGGTTGGTTCTTTTGCAAACCAAGACCATCCATATCCCTTTCCTTTGCTATCATTTGAATAAAAGTGTCTCCACACAACTGAATTTAATGTAGTTTCCATGCAGTGTTATCATAATTTAAAATGTCAGATTATTTTACTTCTTTGAGCCCTGCACTGGACTTATGAGAAAGACCCTGCTGAAGATCAACTTTAAATATTGAAGTATAAGTTAACCAAAAAGGAAGATGCTTATCAAATATGCTGAGGTAAAACGGGAGCAGACATCCATCCCTGCCTGTATTCTTAGGTCTACATGACTTATTAATGGGTGTCAGCTAGAACAGGAAACCAGGAGAGAGGTACCTCCTTTTAAAAGAAGTACTAGATGGTAGAAATACTGAGTTGGAGAGAGGTGTACTGAACATGAGACAGGTACTTGGTTTCATGTCCCAGATTTGCTCATTTACTTCAGGCAAATCATTAAATTACTCCAAGTATCTCTCAAGTTTATGAGAGGGTTGGATTAGAAGATTTCTTGAGTCAGTTTTGGCTCTGACATTATAGAAAACAAAGAGGGGAATGTGTTGGGAAACCTTTATTTTAGCTGGAATCAGAAATCATTTTACAGAAAGGGAAAATAGATAAAATGACTTGAATGTAAGGATATAAGATAAGGATGAAGAATGGGTGAGGACCCATGTGTGTGAGAGAAGGAGAAGATATCCTTGTTTCATTTCTGAAAAGTGGGCAAGAGAGTGGTGAAGAGGGGACAGAAAGAGGATAGTATCAGAGGAGCCAGGGCAAGAACCAGAAAACTGGGTGCTGTGTAGGGAAGGGCCAATAGAGAAGCCCTATGTGAAAGTAGTGGTGAGTGCTGGTCAAAATGGACTTTGAGGACCAGAAATGTCTGACATTCGCCTCCCTGGAAATGATCAGTAAAGTGCTTCATAGTCACCCATGGTTTGGGGATGTAAATTTTAGTAGAGCAGGAAGAATACTGGGTTTTTTTTTTTTTTTTTATCTGAGTTAAAGCAGTGAATATGAGGAACTACAAGTTGGTTGCTCTTTCAGAGCATAAAGTGTTTGTGGGGTGGAGAATTAGGAGAAGAGGCTGGATAAGCTGGCAACAACGAAAACATGAAGCCCATGTATGTGATGCTTCTTTTGAACCCTATCTTGTATTCTAAAAAAACTGCTGTCGAGTCGATTCCGACTCATTGTATGGCACTCGGTTTTAAATGTATGCCTTCATATGTGATCAGTTGTAAGATATGTTGCAAATAATTTCATTCAAATAATAAAATAACCTTTGAAAATGATTTCTTTTCTAAGGAAAGCTTCCTTTTCTAAGGAATTCAAGATTATTTCCATACTAAAAAATTCCTTCTGGAGGACAGAAATCAGGTGGCATGACAGTGAGTTGATTTTCCCTATTACCCTAGCCTCATCTCCTGGTAGTATACAATGTGCAGCGTATCTATCTATCATATTAAAATAAGTTTCAGTTTTATGAATTACAAGCAAATCTTCTTTCATTGTAACTTTTACAAAAATTACTCCTTGCCCAGCATGTCAGTTCCTTACCCTGATTAGGTCCAATGAATCTTTTGATTAACTTTCAGAAACTATCACTGAGCAGCTAGCTACCACAACATAGCGTTAGGGTTCTGACACTTGTTTGGCTAGCACCCTGGGGCAATCTTTATATTATGGCACAGTAATTGTTTGTTATTTACTTGATTGTGTCCTCTATTTGATTGTGAGTTGTTTGAGAGCAGACTCTGTGTAGTAAGACCTTTAAACCAAACCAAACCAAACTCCTTGCCATTGAGTTAATTCTGACTCATAGCAACCCTATAGCACAGAGTATAACTGCCCCATAGGGTTTTCAAGGAGTGGCACTTGGATTTGAACTGCCGACCTTTTGGTTAGCAGCCAAGCTCTTAACAGCTTTGCTACCAGTACCTTATAATGTATTCGATACATGGTCAATGGATGAATAATTAATGTGATGTTACTAGTAATATTGCAAGGATAATGACCCCTTTAAAATATCACTAAAAACTTTCCTTTAAAGTTGGTTGAGTTTAAATTATTTAATATGTACAGTGTATACTTCTACTCACTATTACAGATGTGCATGAAGGAATAAAATGGTTAAGACAAACTGTACAATAATTTCAAATTTTATTTTTCTGGAATTTACCCACTACCCCAAAGTTGAGATCATCATATTTGTGCTGTGCCTGCTGATGTTCCTGATCACCTTGCTGGGCAATATTATTCTGATCTCCGTCAGCATCCTGGACTCCCACTTGCACACCCCCATGTACTTTTTCCTCAGTAACCTCTCCTTTCTGGACATCTGGTGCACCTCTTCTGCTCTCACTCCAATGGTGGCAAACTTCGTTGCAGGGGAAAACAGCATCTCATTCTCAGGATGTGCTGCTCAGATGTACTTCTCTCTTGCCGTGGGCTCCACTGAGTGTGTGCTCCTGTCCATGATGGCGTATAACCGGTATGTAGCCATCTGCAACCCCCTGAGATATCCCATCATCATGAACAGGAGGGTTTGTGTACACATTGCAGCTGGCTCCTGGGTGACGGGCTGCCTCACCGCTCTGGTAGAAACAATGTCTGTGCTACAGTTGACTCTCTGTAGTAATAACATCATCAATCATTTCACTTGTGAAATTCTGGCTGTCTTGAAATTAGTTTGTGTAGATACCTCCGTGGTAGAATTCCTTATGCTGGTGATCAGCATACTACTTCTTCCTATGCCAGTGCTCCTCATTTATATCTCGTATGCCTTCATCCTCTCCAACATTCTGAGAATCAGCTCAGTGGATGGACAAAGCAAAGCCTTTTCAACATGTGCAGCCCACCTGACTGTGGTAGTTTTGTTCTATGGGACAGCTCTCTCCGTATACCTGAAGCCCGCAGCTGTAGATTCACAGGAGACAGATAAATTTATGGCTTTACTCTATATGGTTTTGACCCCCAAGTTGAATCCAATCATTTATAGTCTAAGGAATAAAGAGGTAAAAACAGCTGTGAAAAGATTGTTGGTTAGAAACCCTCTTTGTGCTCTCTTTATTCCCAGCAGCAAATAATATTGATCAACATTAATTTAAGGATTGTTTAATTGTCCATTTATACCAGAACATTGGGGTAATTGTCCATTTATGCCAGAACATTGGGGTAGTGGAGGGAAACACACATTTTAAATGAGACATGTTATTTCCTGAGCCTCTTTTTGTTTGACCACTGAAACTCTTAGATAACATAAAGATATCTTACCTAAATATACCAACAATTATATATAGGTATCATGATAAGACATTTTATTTTGGGGGGAGAGTTAAAAAAAAGTATAAAATCAACTGTAAAGCTAGTCTATTATTGAATATTCAAAATTTTGTACATGTAATATACAAATATAATAACTCTAGTAGATTTTTAAGCTAATGTATGATTAATCTGTTTGTTTTGGCAGAGCTAAATTTAATGGAAATAATCACATATTCTGTAAATGTGTGGCTGTATTTTACAAGTGAGTGTATATTTACATGTGCAGATAGATGTGTGTGATGTGAATATCTGTATACAAATGTAAAAGGTCTGCATAAATATAGTCTTGAATGGAAGTAGGATGGAAGAATGCCTATCGGGGGGGGAAAAAAGGCAGCATTTAGTAGTAGGTTGTTGATGTAGGGTGCTGACATTATGTTTTAAATTCAAAGAAGCTACAGGGTATGTCCGTGAAACTACTAGAACACTTTCTACTGTACTTTTCCTCACCTGATTCCTCAAATCTAAGGGTAGAAATCAATCCATTAACACTTACAAGGTTAAGGCATGATTCCTGTATTATAGAAATTAAAATACTCAAAACCCACTAAACTGGCATAAAAATATTGAAATATATGAAAATATCTTAATATTAAAAATACAACATACAAGTTATTCCAAAATGTACACTCAACAGCTTTCATGGCATTTGTATTCCTTCTTTGGGACAGATGACTAAATGTGAGATCGATGTGCATATTTTTTTTGCTCTTTATCACACATGTCTCACCAGAGTTAATGAAACTGGAGTCATGGCTTTGACCTAGGATAAGGATTTCCCCTAGGGGTAGAGGCAGTTATACTGGGCTTAATGTTGGGACATGTGAGGAAATCATATCAGAGATTGAATTAGTCCATTCAAAGGGTAACAACCTTATCATGACAGGTAGTTAGGTTGGAGCCAGTGATCTATGGTTATTGGAGGTTAAAAGAAGCGTGAGAGAGTAGAGGTAACAAGAAAGAAGAATAACCACAATTCTATGTGCAAGATGAAGGAGAGTATACGTAAGTAACAGCAAAAATGATGATTGGATTTAATACAATTATTAATTCCACCTAATCATGCTCACTCATTCTAACCTCATTCAGACCTTTACTGCCTGCAAAATGGCAAGGTGAATCTGATCTATGGGTGAAGAAATAGGAGTTTTCAAGCCTCACAAGCTTCTATTACCGGTGGAGCCTTCCTGAATAAAGTTTGCTTCCTTTTAAAGTTTTAAAAAAGTTTTCTGTTATATGGTCGTGAGCCTATTTTCTACAAGTGGGTGCTTCCTTGTAACTGACTTAATATTTATAAGCCTATGACAGTAAGGGCCTCTTAAGATTTTTGATAGGCTCAGAGGCCACTTATAAAGGGGTTTGTTCTACCTGACTTGCGCCAACTTCAGTAACGTACACACAGAATATCCAAGATTATCTCATTTTTAGTCCCGATGACTAATCTCTTTTTTATATTTTATCGTTGGTTATTTTTAATATATTCAATATCATTAATATCTATTGTTTTTAAACAAAATTAAAAAAGAGATTGGAATTCAAAGTTGATGGGATATTACATATCAGAAATGATCAATGCCTTTAAAAGTCAGCACATAGAATCCTCTGTATTGATGAAGCAACAGGGAAATATCATGATGAAAAAATTTTTGAAGAATATGAGGATAAGTGTTCAAATGGGAATGGATATTAATAAAAACATCTTGTTCCTTATCCTTTCCACTGAACCTTCATTATTACAGTAAAATAAAATACAGAGTACCCCTGTTTTTAGCTTAAATCAGAAAGCATATTATTCAACTTTAATGTTCTTTATACTACTGCTGAGGGAATAAAAATCGTGGAAAAAACTGTTAAGTTTTCATTTACAGTGTCAATACTTGTCAATTTAGTTATTTCTGCTACAGGAGAGGCAATGCAATGTTATGGAATACGTGAGATTTACCACTGAAAAACTCAGAACTGAATTTCTGCTCTTCTATTTCTTAGCTGCGTGATCTTGGAAAATATAACTTGATCTGTCTGAGCAAAAGCCAGAACAAGATATTTTGGGAGAGTTTTACTCCAGAAGCTATAGGGTTTTTCACAGTGGAGAGAGAGAGAGAGAGATGAGGGCAGAGACACACAGAGAGAGTGAGACACAGAATAGTGTGATTTTGACTAAGTGAATTAGGAAAGTTTTCAAAGATGAGTGATTTTTAAATTGAGCTTTAAAGAATTACTAAGATTTTAGGAAGCTAAAGAGTAAATGAAACATTTTTGTTTGCAAATACACAGCAAGAAAAGGGGGTAGAGATTGTTTCAGGAATATTGACTGAATTCACTTAACGAGTGGAAGATGGAACGGCTCGTTGAAATCACATTGTTAAGAGTCTTACAGCATAGGCATGTGAATTTGGGCTTTATTCTGTAGAAAATGAAAATCAGTGAAGATTTCTATGCACAGTTGTGACATGATAAGACTGGTATTGTGATAAGGACCGGTCTTGTGATAGAATGGAGGATAGGTTGACAATGGGAGAGATGAGTTAGAGGACCATTGCAACAGTGGCCCAAAAGATGCAGTGAAGACTTAAAATAGGGTGATGGGATGGAGAAGATAGGACACACATGGGATATACAGGGGAGCAGGTTTGGACTTGAGAATTTCTCAGATATGGACAGGAAGCTATCAAAGATGATTCCATTGGTTCTAAGTAAAGACCTCTCATTTCACCATTGATTGGATGAGGGGAGTAGCTTGGGGATGGTAGCTTCACAGAGATAGAGGTCTAAAGTGGTTGACTGGTTGACTATGAATTGATTGTCAGACATCTGTGTGAGGAAATAAAAAAAAAAAATGGATTAGTGAATTCCAAGAGAGAAATCAGAAATACAGGCATCGTTTGTAAGTCTTTTGCACTGAGATAGAAATTGATATGTGTGGCTGATGTGGTCTAGGAAAAATTTACGACAACTGTCTTTAAGGTAGTTGACTTATGTTTTTCTATATTTGTCAGAACTATAAGGGAAGTAGCAGTATACATGAGTTCTGGAGTGAAGAATTCCAATATGGTTTTTCTATACAAGCCAGGTGATCTTAGGCAATTTATTAAACATAAAGGTCTAATCCCTATTCTGTAAAATAGGAATGATGATAACACCACAGAATTTTTACAAAGATTATACAATATATGAAAAAGCATCTAGGACAGTTCCTGGCATTTAAAGAAAATCAATTCTATTTTCCCTTAAAGAAGAACTTATCTTTATCTGGCATTATTTGTATCTACTAGCTCCATCTGCAAAGGAGAAATGATGAAGTAAAAAATCTGAACAGAAGATTCACAGGGTGGCTCGAGAATATAAAGTATTATAATGAGATGTTCAAAATCTGGAATTAGAAAACCAAAAGGGCAGAACATGCTCAGCATTTCTCAATCTGGAAGGACTGAAGAAAAAATTCAAGCCTCTAGTTGCAATATTGAAGGATTCTATGGGGCTAAAAATTGAATGATGCAGGAAACATCAAAAGAAGATGGAAGAAATGCACAGTCACTGTACCAAAAAGAATCGGCTGACGTTCATCCATTTCAGGAGGTAGTATATGATCAAGAAGGAAGAAGTCCAAGCTACAGTGAAGGCATTGGTGAAAAGCAAGGCTCCAGGAATTGATGAATACCAATTGAAATTTTTCAACAAATGGATGCAGCACGGATCCGTGGACTTGGGACTTGCTAGCCTCTACAACCATGTGAGGCATTTCCTTGAAATATATCTCTCTCTATGTATACATACATATATGGTTCACTTCTCTAGAAAACCCGTAGTAAGACATTTTGGTACCAAGAATGGTTCTAGAGAAATAAAATCCCAAGGACGAGTTTTCTAATTTGGTTCTCAAGTCTGCCCAAACCTGCTGATGACTCTGCTTCCAGTAGTAAAGAGGGCATTGCTAATCCATGGTGTGAGATGGCAAAATATCACCACCGATAGATCAGGTATTGGTGAGAAGCGATTCTCTGGGTGATCGCATGTTTGATACTTTTCTACAATTTTGTCAGAATGAGAACAATAAGGAAATTGGTTGGTTGGTCCTACTTTTTCTAGACCAAGTGGTAAAAGAGATGAGCCCAGGGCTCAGGGTCACAGCTCGAGCACCACATAAAAGACCTCAAAGTTGCAACTTATGCCATGATAGAAAGCTTCATTTTTTGTAGTGACAGAGTTGATACTGCCGAAAACCAAACTCAAAGTCTTATCATAAGAGTGGCTGAATTACAAATGGCAGCTAAATTCCCAACCTTGAATGGTGTCTGAAGTTAAAGTGAAGGCATTGATTAGGAAGAAATGGAATCCTGAAACTTGGGATAGGGACATATGGGTAGATAATCAAGAATCTGGGGACACTGAGCCCCTGCCACTGAGTAACTCCTGCCAGCAGAATTAGTCCTCTTACTCTCAGTGGTTAAGTACTACGGCTGCTAACCAAGAGGTCGGCAGTTTGAATCCGCCAGGCACTCCTTGGAAACTCTGTGGGGCAGTTCTACTCTGTCCTATAGGGTTGCTATGAGTCGGAATCGACTTGACGGCAGTGGGTTTGACCCTCATCTGAAGAGATTACTGCATCTTTGTCTGCTAAGCCACCCTTCCCAGTAAAACCATTATTCCTTCTACAACCACCTGATAAGATTAACCCAGTTGTGCCAGAAGAGTCTGTGTCTGAGATATCACTTGGGATGGCACCTGGGATGTTGACTGGGGCATCGCCTGAGGTAACTGCCTTGCAATACATTGCTGAATGTTTCCAGGACCCACCCCCACCACCCACTTTTGCTTCTAGACCTATAACTAGACTTAAGTTTCAGGGAGCCCAGAAAGGTGAAGTATAAATGGTGACCCAGGAGGAGGTACGTTGCATTCCAAAAGAACTGCTTGACTTTCCTTTACATGTACCAACAGAAACCTAGGGAATATATATGGGAATGGGTATTAAGAGTGATGGGATAATGGTGCAAGGAACATAAAGTTGAATCGGTCTGAGTTTATTGATATGGACCCACTAAGCACGAGAGCTTAGGAAAGGATCTAATAGTTTATTTGGATGGTTTGCTGAAGCATGGGTTACATGGTGGCCTACACTGAATCAAGTTGAAGTACCAGACCTGCCTTTGGTATACTGCAGAAGCATATATCCAAAGAAAGGTTTAGGGAAATTGGTATGTTAGAGTGGATTTATCAGGTTAAACCCACAGACCTTCACATGGAGTGCCCAGAGGATACACCTTTACCACAACAGTTAGGAACAAATTTGTGAAAGGAGCTCCAGCATCCTTGAAGACTGCTGTGATTGCTGTTTTACATAAGTCAGATTTGACAGTGGGAACTGCCCTTAATTGAATTAAGACACTTAACTACAATGGGGATGATTGAACCCCGTAGTGGTAGGGGCCAAGTGGCAGCACTCAGTCAACAAAGACAAGGTGGGAGTGGTTACTGTAATGGACAGCGGAGTCACAGCAGTAATCAGAATAGTCTGACTTGTACGGACTTAAAGCATTGGCTACTTAGGTCAGTGTTCCTAGGAGGGAAATAGATGAGAAATCTGCTAAATATATACTTGATCTGTACCAGGAAAAGAATTCTAGGTCAAGTGAATGGTAGTCTATCTTGAATTGTTAGAATAGTCATGGCTCCTCATTCGATTCCTAGACTTGAGCCAGTTTACAGACCCACAACCTTGAATGAAAGGGAGCCCAGGTCCCCTTCAGGAAGGACTCTACTACATTGCCCAAAATTTATACTGTTAATCTTTCCCTTGGCCTTCCCCAAAGCGACAATTGGCCTTTTATGAGAATGGCTTTTCAGTGGGGAGAAGGAAATAATCAGACTTTTCCAGGATTACTGGATACTGGATCTGAACTAACACAAATTCCAGGATACCCAAAATGTCACTGAGGGCTACCAGTCACAGTGAATATGTATGGAGGTCAGGCTATTAATGGAGCCTTAGCTCTGGTTCATCTCACAGTGGGCCCAGTGGGTCCCTGAACCAGTGGGTCCACTGATTTCTCCAGTTCCAGAATGCACAATTGGAATAGATATTGTCTTAGTTAACTAGTGCTGCTATAACAGAAATACCACAAGTGGATGGCTTTAAAAACAGACATTTATTCTGTTACAGTCTAGTAGGTTAGAAGTTCGAATTCAGGGTGTCGACTCCAGGGGAAGTGTTTCTTTCCTGTCAGCTCTGGGGGAAGGTCCTTGTCATCAATCTTACCCAGTCAAGGAGCTTCTTAGCACAGGAACTGGGGCCCAAAGGATATGCTCTTCTCTTGGCTCTTGTCTCTTGGTGGTATGAGGTCTCCGTATCTTTCTGCTCAGTTCTCTCTTTTGTATATCAAAAGAGATTTGCTTACACACAACCTAATCTTGTAGATTGAGTCCTGCCTCATCAATATAATTGCCACTAATCCCATCTCTTTAATATCATAGAGATAGGTATTTTGGGGGGATGTGATTCAATCCATGACAGATACACTCAGCAACTGGCAGAACATCCACATTGGATTCCTGAGAAGAGGATTAAGGGCTATTATGTTAGGAAAAGCCAAGAGAGGGGCATTGGAATTGCCTCGACCTAGGAAAATAGTAAACAAATAGCAGTACTGCTTTCCTGGAGGGATTGCAGAGATTACTGCCACCATTAAGGACTTGAAGGATGCAAGGCTAGTGATTCCCACCACATCTCATTTCAACTCACCTATTTGGACCGTGCAAAAAACAGATAGAATGGGAATCCCAGGACACTTAATTGTGCTCATGAGGAACCTTTATATAGATCAAGAGGCAGTTGTTTGGACAGAATGAGGGGATACTGACTGGTTTAAAGTCAGGAAAGGTGTGCACCAGGGTTGTATTCTTTCACCATACCTATTCAATCTGTATGCTGAGCAAATAATCCCAGAACCTGGACTATATGAAGAAGAACAGGGCATCAGGGTTGGAGGAAGACTCATTAACAACCTGCATTATGCAGATGACACAACCTTGCTTGCTGAAAGTGAAGAGGACTTGAAGCATTTACTAATGAAGATCAAAGACCACAGCCTTCAGTATGGATTGCACCTCAACCTAGAGAAAACAAAAATCCTCACCACTGGACCAATAAGCCACATCATGATAAATGGAGAAAAGATTGAAGTTGTCAAGGATTTCATTTTACTTGGATCCACAATCAACAGCCATGGAAGCAGCAGTCAAGAAATCAGAAGATGCATTGCATTGGGTAAATCTGCTGCAAAGGACCTCTTTAAAGTGTTGAAGAGCAAAGATGTCACCTTGAAGTCTAAGGTGCACCTGACCCAAGCCATGGTATTTTCAATCGCATCATATGCATGTGAAAGCTAGACAATGAATAAGGAAGACTGAAGAAGAATTGATGCCTTTGAATTGTGGTATTGGCAAAGAATATTGAATATACCATGGACTGCCAGAAGAACTAATAAATCTGTCTTGGAAGAAGTACAATCAGAACACTCCTTAGAAGCAAGAATGGCGAGACTGTGTCTTACATACTTTGGACATGTTGTCAGGAGGGATCAGTCCCTGGAGAAGGACATCATGCTTGGCAGAGTACAGGGGTCAGTGGAAAAGAGGAAGACTCTCAATGAGGTGGATTGACACAGTGGCTGCAACAATGGGTTCAAGCATAACAATTGTAAGGATGGCGCAGGACCAGGCAGTGTTTCAGTCTGTTGTGCATAGGGTTGCTATGAGTTGGAACCGACTTGACGGCACCTAACAACAACAACAAAAAACAGACGAATCTTGGAGAATGACAGTGGGTTACTGTGAACTTAGACAAGTGATGACTCCAGTTGTAGCTACTGTTCCAGATGTGGTTTCATTGCTTGAGCAAATTAGTATACCTCGTGGTACCCAGTATGCAGCTCTTGATTTGTCCAATGCCTTTTTCTCAAGTCTGGTTTAAAAGGAACACTAGAAGGAGTTTTCCCTTATTTGGCAAGGCCAGCAACATACCTTCACTGTGCTACTTCACATATATTTCAACTCTCCATCCCTATGTCATAATTTAGTCCACAGGGACCTTGGTTGCCCTTCTCTTTCACAAGATGTCACACTGGTCCATTACACTGATGACATTTTGGTGATTGGACCTAGTAAGGAAGAAGTGTCAATGACTTTGGACTAGTGGTAAAACATTTGTGTGCTATCCCAGAAAGGGTGGGAAATTAATCCTACAAAAATTCAGGAACCTCCCACCTCAGTGAATTTTTTAGGAGTCCGTTGGTGTGGGGCATGTCAAGATATTCCTTCTAAAATGAAAGATAAGTTATTACACCTGTGCCCTCCAACAACTAAAAAGGAGGCACAATGCTTGATAGGCCTCTTTGGATTTTGAATGCAACGTACCCCCCGTTTAGGTGTGATACTCTGACCTATTTATCAAGTGACTTGAAAATCTGATAGTTTTGAATGGGCCCCAGAACAAGGAAGTGTCAGTAAGAGGTTCATGCTGCCATGCAAGCCACTTTGCCACTTGGGACATGTAATTCTGCTGATCCAATGATGCTTGAAGTCTCAGTGGCAGGTAGAGATGCTGTTTGGAGTCTTTGGCAGGCCCTATTATTGGTGAATCACTGTGTAGACTCTTAGGATTTTGAAGTAAAGTCCTGCTGTCCTCTTCATATAACTACTCTCCTTTTGAAAAATAGCTTTTGGCTTCTTACCGGGCCTTAGTAGATGCTGAGTGCTTAATCATGGGCCAGTAAGTCACCGTGAGGCCTGAAATACCCATCATAAACTGGGCGTTATCTGATGCATAGTCATAAAGTCAGACATGCACAACAGTACTCCATTATCAAATGGAAGTTGTATAACAAGATCGGGCTCAAGCAGGACCTGAAGGCACAAGTAAGTTACATGAGGAAGTGGCCCAAATGCCTACTGTGTCTGGTTTACAAATGTTTGTGCATGATATGCAGGCACTACTCAAAAGCAGACAGCAACAGCACTGCATCGCCTTTCTGGGACCTCACTGAAGGACAGTGTTGAAGGGATATCCTCCCAATGGACAGAACTTTGAGCACTGCACCTGGTTATTTACTTTGCTTGGAAGGAGAAATGGCCACATGTGCAATTGTATACTGATTCATGAGCTGTGGCCAATGGTTTGGCTGGGTGGTCAGGGACTTGGAAGGAACATAATTGAAAAATTGGACACAAGAAAGTATGAGGAAGGGGATATCGACACATTTCTCTGAATGGGCCAAAAAAGTGAAGATATTTGTGTCCCATGTGAATGCTCAGCAGAGGGTGACCTTCGCCAAGGAGGATTTTAACAATCAGGTGGATAAGGTGATGTGTTCTGTGGAAACCAGTCGTCCTCTTTCTCCAGCCACGCCCATCTTTGTCCAATGTGCTCATGAATGAAGTGATCATGTTGGCAGGGGTGGAAGTTATGCATGGGCTCAGCAACATGAACTCTCACCAAGGTGGACTTGACCACAGCCACTGCTGAATGCTCAATCTGCCAGCAGAAGAGACCAACATTGAGTCCCTGATTGGCACCATTCCTTGAAGTGAACAGCCAGCTGCCTGGTGGTAGGTTGATTACAATGAACTGCTTCCCCTGATGGAAAAGGCGGCATTTCATTCTTACTAGGATAAACACTTATTGTGGATATCGATTTGGCCTCCGTGTATGCAATACCTTTGCCAAAACTACCATCGGTGGATTCACAGAATGCCTTATCCATGGCCATGATATTCCACACAGCATTGCCTTGGATGAAGGGACTCACTTCACAGCAAATGAAGTATGGTAATGGGCCCATGCTCATCGAATTCGCTGGTCTTACTATGTTCCTCATCATCCTGAAGCAGCTGGCTAGAAAGAACTATGGAATGACATTCTAAAGACACAATTACAGCACCAACTAGGTGGGAATACTTTGCAGCTTTGGGCCGGTGTTTTTTTTTTTTTTTTTTGTATATGCTCTCAACCAGCATTCAATATGTCATGTTGTTGTCACATAACCAGGATTCACAGTTCCAGGAATCAAGGGGTGGAAATGGGAGTGGCACCACTCACTATTACCCCCAGTGACCTACTTGCAAAGTTTTTGCTTCTTGTCCCTGTGACAATATGCTCTGCAGGTCTAAAGGTCTTAGTTCCAAACGGTGGAATGCTTCCACGTGGAGACACAACCCTGATTCCATTAAACTGAAAATTAAGAATGCCACCCACCTACTTTGGGCTCCTCATGCCTCTGGACCAACAGGCAAAGAAGGGAGTTACCATATTGGCTGGTTAGGCACAAGTATGACTTTGTAATTGTCTTTGGTTATAGATTTTGTGTCGTTTAAGAAGATGTGTACAAGTGCCAAGTTGAAAGGTGCAGACTGTGATGTAGTTAAGGTAGTGTGTCAACTCGGCCAAGCAATGATTCTCAGTGGTTTGGTAATTATGTAATGATATATATATACTTGTGTGTGTGTGTGTATATATACATGTATATATGTGTGTGTGTATATATATATGTGTATATAGATATAGCTGATATAGACATAGATATAGATATATAGATGGAAACCCTGGTGGTGTAGTGGTTAAGTGCTTTGGCTGCTAACCAAGAGGTCGGCAGTTCAAATCCACCAGGTGCTCCTTGGAAACTCCATGGGGTAATTCTACTCTGTCCTATAGGGTCGCTATGAGTCAGAATTGACTCGACGGCAGTGGGTTTGGTGGTTTAGATATAGATGATATAGATATAGATGTAGATGTAGATATAGATATAGATGATATAGATATAGGTATGGATGCTCTGTCAAAGCTCTTTTGCTTGCTCTGGGTTCTGCATCTAGCTTGTTATCATCTGACCTTTGTTCGTGGGACTTGAGCCAGCTGCCTGACATATTGCCTGCTGATCTCAGGATTCATCAGCCTCCACAGCCTGCAAGTCAGCAGCTGTTGCCTTACATGCTGATCTTGTATTCATAAGTCTCTGCAGACTGTGAGCCAGTGGTCCGCATCTGATCTTGGGTTCGTCAGCTCCTGCAGCTAAGTGAGTCAGGAGAAGCCTCCAGCCTGATGCCTGACCCTTGGACTTGAGACTTGCCAGCCTCTACAATCATGTGAGCTATTTGGTAATTGAGATAAATTTTTCTCTCTCTCTCTCTAGAGACACTTCACTCATTTTGCTTCTCTAGAGAGCCCAACCTAAGACAGAGGGGAATACTGCATGGTTTAAAATCAGGAAGGATATGTGTCAGTTGTATCCTTTCACCATACTTATTCCATCTGTATGCAGTGTGTTTATGAAGAAGAACTTGGCATCAGGATTGGAGGAAGACTCATTAATAATCTGTGATATGCAGAGGACACAACCTTGCTTGAGGAAAGTGAAAAGGACTTGAAGTACTTACTGATGAAGTTCAAAGACTATAGCCTTCAGTATGGATTACACCTTCACATAAAGAAACTGGATTGATAAGTGACATCGTGATAAATGGAGAAAAGATTGAAGTTGTCAAAGATTTCATTTTACTTGGATCAACAGGAAACACCCATGGAAGCAGCAGTCAAGTAATGAAATGATATATTGCATCAGGCAAATCTGCTACAAAAAGCCTCTTTAAAGTGTTAAAAAGCAAATGTCACCTTGAGGTCTAAAGTGTGCCTGACCCAAGCCATTGTATTTTCAATCACCTCATGTGCATGCAAAAGCTGGACAATGAATAAGGAAGACTGAAAAAAAAATCGATGCCTTTGAATTGTGGTGTTGGTGAAGAATATTGAATATACCATGGTTTTCCAGAAGAAAGAACAAATCTGTCTTGGAAGAAGTACAGGCAGAATGCTCCTTAGAAGTGAGGATAGTGAGACTCACAAACTTTGGACATATTATCAGGAGGGACGCTTTCCAGGAGAACGCCATCACACTTGGTTAAGTAGAAGGTCATCGAAAAAGAGGAAAACACTTAGTACGATGGATTGACACAGTGGCTGCAATAATGGGCTGAAATAGCAAATATTGTGAGGTGGTGCAGGACTGGGCAGTGTTTTGTTCTGTTGTGCATTGTGTCGCTATTAGTGGGAACCAACCCAGTGACACCTAGCAACAACAGCAGCTCCATCTTGCAATGCCTTTTTCCACCACCTAATTGCTCCTGTGTGGGGTTGGAGGTTTAGCTCCCACCAGGCTTCACTAATGTCTGGAGTGGGAGGAAGAAGGCCAGCTAGCTCCTCCTTAAAAACCTTCATTGTGCCTTGTTGGAATCGAGTAGGGAGACCCATTGACATTGGGGGAAGTAGACCAACTAGCAATGCCTCATTCTACCTTATTGTTGCCAGGTAGGGGTGAAAGCCCAGTTTCTTGTTCAATATCACTCTAGTGGGGTTATCAGAGTAATGTTTGCTGCCATTGGGCAGGGAGTAGAAATTCAGTTCCCTGCTCAGTCCCACTGAAATTGCACTGGAGCGGGGGCAACAATTCCTACTGTTGGTGTTTGGCTAGTGTAGGATGTGTATTGTCTATTTTTTTTAGGAAACCCTTTCCTCGTACTTCAGATAGAGGCTTTTTTTGAGGCCCATCTTATCTGCTCCTGTTGGCAGTGCTATGCTGCAAACTTATCCAGTGCCTAGTCCAGGATATATAGGGAGCAAAAATAAAACCCAGGGAAATCAATACCATGTTCTTCCTCAAGTCTTCCTTTCTGCCTGCCAGAATCTTCCTATGCTAGTTGTTTTGTGTGTGTTATGCCCATGATTTTCTATTCATAACTGGATGGACTAGTGGGGAATAAATTTACATCATTTTGACTAGAAACAAAGGTCTCCCTATTGAGTATTTAGAATGTATTATTTAATTTTTTTTATTTAATTGATTGTTTTAGTGATTATAATCAATATTAACCCTAAATATATTACAATGTGGTTTGAATTAGTATTTTATTACTTCTTGAAAAATATAAGAATAACTCCATTTAGAGTCCTCTCACATTTTGTGCTATTATTGTCATATATTTTCCTTATATATGTTTTAACTGAGCAATGTAGTGTTATCTTTGTTGTTTTCGTAAGTCAAAACAACTTGTAAGTCTTTACAAATTAAAAAAACAGCAGTAGTTTATACTTACAGTTTCTACTGCTCTTCATTTGTTTTTCTAATTCAGTGTTTCAGTTTCATTTTTCTCCAGTATGAAGAACTTCCCTTAGTATTTCTTATAATAATAAATCTTAGATTATGATTCTTTTTTTTTATTTTCAATCTTGATGGGTATTATAAAAAATACAGAATTCTATGCTGGCAGAATACACACGCACACACACATATATACACACACACACATATACACACACAAATATGTGTATATGTATATATACACATGCACACACGCATATCGCCTGCCCCACAGCACTTTAAATGTGCCATTCCATTGATATCTTGCAACCATTGTTTCTAATGAGGAATTAATGGTTATTCTTATTTCCCCCTGAATGTAATATATCTTTTTTCTCTTTGCTTTTAAGATTTTTTCCTAAATTTTGGTTTTTAGCTATTCAAATGCGCTACACCTCTATATGGTTTTTCTATTTATCCTGAGGTTTTTTTTTTGTTTGTTTGTTACTTTGTTTCAGATAATTTTGGAAAATTCTCACATATTATCTGTTTACACTCTGTCCTCTCTTTTTGGTATTCCAATTACACTTAGGAAAGACCATTTGAGATTTTCCATACATCTCACATGTCTTATTATATCTTTTTTAAAATTCTTTCTTTATCTGTATTCTTCAGTTAAGATAATTTGTACTGACTTCTTTTCCTACTGCCATTCCTAGTCCACAATTTATCCTATTCAATGAATCCTTATTTTCAGATATTGCATTTTTAAAATTTAGACTGTTTATTAGGTCCTTTTTAAAAGATTCCATTTCTCTGTTGATTTCTCCACTTTTTCATCTCTTTTGTCCACTTTTTAATTAAATTACATATTTATAATAATTATTTTAAAGGCTTTTATGCTAATTCTAAAAGACTACATGTCAAGTAGCTAGGGTAGTGGACTTATCACTTTGACCCAATCAGTTCTTGATTTGGATCCTGAATAGACTAGTTAGTTTCAGTTTACCTCTGGTTTCAAATATTTTAACAGCAATATCTATTCCGAGTGTATTATAGTCCCAGGCCCATATCTGTAGCCATACTTAGGGATATGAGCATGAGCTACCCCAGGAGATCTCTTCCTTTGCCCATAGTCCAGCCTTAGTCCATAGACACATGCACTGAAGTATACTAAAAATTTCTATTTGGAAAGTAGGTAGGTGGTGAGCATTTGGATTCCTGTTTCTGGATAAGATGGAGTAACGAGACCAAGTTAATCTTTCCACCTGGCACAACTGAAAAAAAAAAAAGAACAGAAAAACTACGTTAAAAAAAATTCAGACATTGGACATCAAGTAGGACAGGAAGTGATACTTGGGTGAAGAGAAACAAATGAGGTGAACCCTATAGTTTATCCAGCTTATTGCAAGGAATGAGTTTCTAGGTAGCAAAGGGAACCCATGCGGAGGACTTGGCCTCCCTGAATTTAGGAGATGGAGTTGAGATGAAAGGAGGTTAGAGTGCAGACAGCAAAATACCAGGGAGGAGGGGGCTTCACAGTAGGTGAGTTCTGGAGATCTGAAGAGAATATCCCTCAAGTGTTCAGCTGAATATGATGACTGCATGTGTGTGAGAAAACTACCTGGTACCAGGGAAAGAACAATCCAAAAGGATTAGAGATGACTGCATCTCACAGCCCATACAAGGCTGAGAATACTTTCTGTTTTCACTAGAATGGCAAAACCTTGTAATTCACTGGGAATCAGATAGAGTACTCAAGAGTGAATTTCCTCACTACTGAGTCATAATTAGCCCTAGTCTGAAAGCTACTCTAGCCCTGCCTAAATGTAAAATATAAAAGGATCAAACTGTATCTAAGTAACTTTATTGTGTTCCAGTAAAAAGCTCAAGAATATTTATAGAAATACGAATATATTCAGTACCCAGCAAGGTAAAATTTGCAATGTCTGGTATTCAAACAAAAATTACCATCCATGCAAACAAGAAACTACAACCCATAAATTGAAAAAAAAAAATCAATCAATAGAAAGAAATCCAGAGATGATACTGATGACAAAACATTAAGAATTTATCTATCTATTATCCTGTCCTGGTGGTGTAGTGGTTAAGTGCTATGGCTGCTAACCAAAGGGTCGGCAGTTCGAATCCACCAGGTGCTCTTTGGAAATTCTATGGGGGAGTTCTACTCTGTCCTATAGGGTCGCTATGAGTTGGAATCGACTCGATGGCACTGGGTTTTGTTTTGTTTTTTTATTATCCTATCTGGAAGGTTGGAAATCCTGGTGGTGTAGTGGTTAAGTGCTACAGCTGTGAACCAAAAGGTCAGCAGTTCAAATCCGCCAGGCGCTCCTTGGAAACTCTATGGGGCAGCTGTACTCTGTCCTATAGGGTTGCTATGAGTTGGAATTGACTCAACGGCACTGGGTTTGGTTTTTTCAGTTTATTACCTTATCTATATTCTATATAGTCAAGAGTGTAGAAGAAAATTTGAGTATGTTATTTAGATATAGAAATATTTAAAAAAGAAAAAACCTAAGAGAGGGGAGGAATACATCTAACATGAATAAAACACTGAATGGAATTAACAACAAATTGGACAGTACAGAAAAAAAGATTAACAATCTTGGAATCATAGCAACAGTCACTCTTCGAAATGAAATATAGCGGGAAAAAACAGTGAAAAAAAGTAAACAGATCATCTATTACCTGTGGGACAACTTTAAGTGGCCCAATATACATGTAACTGGACACTGTAATGGAGAAAAGTGGAGGAGGGGGCAGCTAAATTTAATGAAAACTATAAATTCACAGACACAAGAATCTCAGTGAGCCTCAAGGAAAAGAAACATGAAGAAAATTATACCAAGGCACATAATAAATTGTTTAAAACCAGAATGGGAAGATACGATATCTGTGTACAATGTGTTATTACCCTTATGTATGAGAGAACATGAATTACCCGGGTAACTACATAGTGGGTGGAGCAAAGCATGCACAAAGTGGGTGGGTGAGTATATGCGAAGGGAAAGAAGAAGGTGAAATATATGGCTAGAAATGTAGACTGGGATTAGGTTAGGTTCCTGGTAAGAATAAACAAACAAAAAACTTTAAATCAAATGGATTTCCAAATAAAAGAGGCTGAAAATATGTTTTATTTGTTGAGTAAATATATGTGCTAGATTTTCTTGGAAAGGTTTACTTTTAAATATTTTTTATTTGTCCCCATATGTTTACTTGCACTTCTCAGACCACTTGTGTCTACATTTTTATGAGATCACAGTCATTTTCATAAAGTGATAAAGTTAGACTGTTGATCTCAAAATATCTTTCTTAACTCTGAAATTCTGTGACTGTACATATTTCCTTCGTTCCTTTTGCTATGTTTATATTTAAAACCCTTGCTCAAAATATGTGAGCTTATTTTGTATATGAACTCAAAAGTGTCAGTTTCTTACTGTTTCCTCCTGAACCAATGTCTACTCATCAGTTTTTTCATAGCCCCACGAACCTCCTTGTTCCTCAGGCTATAGATGATAGGATTGAGCATCGGGGTGACTATTCCACAGAACACGGCAATCAGTTTGTCAAGAGTCTTTGGACTTTGGCTTCATATACATGAAGAAGATTGTTCCATAAAATACAATCACCAGTGTCACGTGGGCTGAGCAGATGGAAAAAGCCTTTTTCCATCCTTCAGCAGAATTGATTCTCAGTACAGTAGAGAAAATGAAAAAGTAGGATAAACAAATCAGAAGTAATGGAGAAAACAAAAATATTATACTGTCTAACATTATAGTAATCTCATTCAAGGAAATATCCTCACAAGCCAGCTTGACAAATGCTAGTATTTCACAGCCATTGAGGGGATAAAAAAGGATGTGTACCAGATGTCTAGGAAGGAAAGATTACCAAGGAAGAAATACATGGGCATGTGGAGGTGGGAATCCAGGAGCATTAAGATGATCAAGGTACTGTTCCCCAGGAGGATTACCAGGTACATCAACAAGCACATCACAAAAAGTAGTTTTTCAGCTTTTGGGTAATCAGAAAGTCCCTGCAGAATGAACTGGACAACCTCAGTTGTCCAGTTGGTCCTTTCCATTTTACTTTTTTTATACCTGAAATAATCCAAAAAAGTAAACTGCATGTGTGTTTAATTAGTCTGTACATATAAAGTATAATATCATTTTATATTTGTCATAGTAAGTAAGAGATAGTTGGGGTAGGTGGGGCAAAAAGTGTGTCAGCACTAGCTGGAGCAGTGGTAACAGCTATGAATTTAGCTTTTGGGATCCTTTTATCTTGGATAGCTCCTCAGGCACTGGATTGCTGACATATAATTACATAATTAACTTCTTAAAATGCAGGTTTCTGTATTCCATTTCCTGAGATTGTGAGGCACAAGGTCTTAGGCATGGATGAGCAATTTGCATTTTTAAAAGGCATCTGTCATTTCTGATGTGGTTGATCCACAGACTGCACTTTGAAAATCAATATTCTGAAGAGAGTGTGCTTTATTCATTTCAACAGAGATTTGTTTATTTGATTTTATACCATACCAATTATTAGCAATAACATTTACTTAACGTTTTATGGGAAACCCTGGTGGCATTGTGGTTAAGAGCTACAGCTGCTAACCAAAAGGTCAGCCGTTCAAATCCACCAGCCACTTCTTGGAAACTCTATGGGGCAGTTCTACTCTGTCCTATAGGGTCGCTATGAGTTGAAATTGACTCAATGGCAGTGGGTGGGTATGGTTTTATAATTTATAAATATTCATAAACATAATTTATAAATGTTCATAAACATTTTATCATCACTATAAATCTGTGAGGAAAGTAAAGTTCAGTGGGGTTGAATTATCTATAGTTATAGTAAGTGAGAAAACTGCTGTTTAAACCTCATTTTTCTGATTTTAAATGCCATGTATTTTTTTTCACTATACGTCATTGCCATCCAAAAATTATGTAAGTTGAGTAAGGGGCTGGAATCAGATAACTATTTTTTGTAATAAAAACCCATTGCTGTCCAGCTGGTTCCGACTCGTAGCGACCCTATAGGACAGAGAAGAACTGCCCCATAGAGTTTCCAAGGAGCGCCTGGCGGATTCAAACTGCCAACCTTTTGGTTAGCAGCCGTAGCATTTAACTGCTATGCCACCAGGATTTTCTAATGTGTAACCAAAGAAGTAAGTCACTGGTCTCATTGAGTACTTCTCAAATTTTAGTATGCATAGAAATTACCCGAGGAATTTTTGAAAATTACATAATCTGATTCAGTGGATTTGACAAGAGGGCTGAGATTTGCATTTTTTAAATGTCCCCAGGTGATGCTGGTGCTGCTTGTTTGCAGAACACATGAGTAGCAAGGCCTCATAAACTATCTCTAACACCTGAGAGAGCAAATTGGTGCTTCACTTGCGTGTTGAATAGTAGTTGTGTAGTAGACAATGTGAACCTGAACACTCAAGTGAGACTTGGCAGTGAGACTTCTGTGTGGTTTATTGCAAATGGTTTCATGTTCTTCGGATTTTAGATACATAAGCAACCAAATTGCACACAGAAGAGCCTGCCTTGTATTGTTGTCCATATAAAAGTCATTCCTCTTCTATTTGTTGAATTTCTGGTTAGGGCCATTATTTTCCTAAAGAAGATATTTTGGGTCAGCTCAGGTGCCTCAGTTCTGCACCAAATATCATGAAGCAAATTATTTTAATTTGAAAAAAAAAATTGAAAAGTGGGTATTAGCAGGTATCATCCTGTTTATAGTAAATGAATCACAGATTATCCATTTTAAAACAGCTCTGCATCCTCCTGGTTTTCTACCACAGCTACATAATATACCCCTAGAGAAATAAATGAATTGGTCCAATGGATAAGTTACTACTCAGTATTTTCAAACAATGGCTGTGGTTATGGTATAGGATTTGCTTTGTGATAGTCATTTGCCAAAAGTTTTGCTGCTTTCTATGGAAACTCCAGTTTACAAGGGACAGATAGTTTAGTCAGCATAGAAAGAGGTTTATGTTTCTATTGGCTATGGAAAAGATGATTCTCATCCAATTAAACTGTTTCCAATGTCGCAGGCATACATTACAAAGAGGGCAGGGATGGTTGTGTAATCCAGGATATACTCCTATTTGATACTGTTTAATATTGGAATTTAACCAACTCTAGAAGCATGTCAACCGACTCTAAATCTTCCAGTAAGCCTCCGATACAGGCTTTCAAAGAGCCTCAGTAGTTTGATACTGAGGTTGCTGCAGAAAATATGTACATCAGGTCAAATGCCCTCTTATTTTCTAGGAGCCTCTCCTAAAAGTCGATTCCTATTTGGAAATTACTTTCAGAAAATAATTGTTTTATGCTGAGATTAATAGTGTACATGTACGTTTGGTATCCTCATAGTCTGAGATGTTGTTTTTAAGTGTCATTGAGTTGATTTCAGCTCATAAAGCAACCGTTTGTACAATAGAATGAAATACTGCCTGGTTCTGAGCAATCGTTGTTTTGCTTGAGCCTATCATTGTAGCCACATGCAGTTTACTTTTTTGGATTATTTCGGGTATAAAAAAAGTAAAATGGAAAGGACCAATTGGACAATCTGCTTTTCACTGATCGTCTACTTTACCAAGCATGAGGTCCTTCTCCAGGGACTGGTCCCTCCTGATAACATGTCCAAAGTATGTGAAACAAAGTCTCGCCATCCTCACTTCTAAGGAGCATTCTGGCTATACTTCTTCCAAGACAGATTTGTTTGTTCTTCTGGCAATCCATGGCATATTCAATATTCTCTGGCACACCACAATTCAGAGGCATCAATTCTTCTTTGGTCTTCCTTATTCATTGTCCAGCTTTTGTATGTATATGAGGTGATTGAAGATACCATGGCTTGGGTCAGGCACACCTTAGTCCTCAAAGTGATGTCTTTGCTTTTTAACACTTTAAAGAGGTCTTTTGCAGCATGTTTGCCCAATCCAACACATCATTTGATTTCTTGACTGCTGTTTGTATGGGTGTTGGTTTTGGATCTAAGTAAAATGAAATCCTTGACAACTTCAATAGTTTTTTGTTTATCATTATGTTGTTTATTGGTCTGGTCATGAGGGTTTTTGTTTTATGTTGAGGTATAATCCATACTGAAGGTTATGGTCTTGATCTTTATCAGTAAGTGCTTCAAGTCCTCTTTGTTTTCCTCAAGCAAGGTTGTGTCATCTGCATATCACCGGCTGTTAAAAGAGTCTTCTTCCCATCCTGATGCTGCCCTCTTCTTATACCACACAGTATCCCCTTGTTCTGTTCAAACGACTGCATCTTCATCTATGTATAGTTTCTGCACAAGCGCAGTTGAAGTGTTCTGGAATTTCCGTTCTTCACAAAAAAGATTTTACTTGAAAACATTTATAAGAGGAACCACCAATCTCCTCTGATGTTTTCAATCTCCTCTGATGTTTTCAAAAGCTTTGCCATCATTGAGTATTGTTTTATAAGACAGTTTTTTTTTTTTTTTTTAAATTCTTGGCTAATTCTTGGGAGATTGTTAAATAATCTAGTACACATTTCATGGGTCATTATGCACCTATATTTCTGAAGAATTTGTATTCATACAAAAATACTTACATTAAAATGATTAAATGAAAACAGAAACAACAACAAAAAATAGTATGCAGCATTATTTGCAAAACCAAAACCTAGAGCAAGGTAACCTAGGCAGACTGGAAAGCCTGGAAAGAAACACTTAAAACAAGCTAATAGTTCTCTTAGAGACATTTTTTTCTGCGTGTGAATTCTTGAAATTTATAAAATATGCATAAAGAAAAAACATCTTTTAAAAGAAAAAAAACTGAAGCTAGTGTCTAACTATGTTAGAATATTAACTCTGTGTCAAAAATATCAAAACTTAAATAGTGTAGTAAATTGTCTTAGGTGTCTAGTGACCACACGTTGGGATTGAGTTGTGCTGTCATGATTTTACGTATTTTCCTAATTATAATCCAGTTATCCATAGGAGGCCACCTTTTTTGTAGTGGACCTAGGTCATGTGTAATTCCTACCCTCAAAATCTTCCAGGTAAGTCAAGGGAGTATACCAAGAAACAGAACTTGAGCTCCTGACTTCATCATATTATCTCAAATTGCAGACCATTGATGCTTAGAACAGAATTGTTACTAGAAGACAGAATGGTGATAGAAATGGGTTTTAAAATTAAAGATTAAATTCTTATTTGCAAAGGCTCTGAACTGACCTGGATTCCTGCCACCCTCCAATCACCCTCTTTCTCCCCCCTGGTGTTTTGTAAGAAATAACCTCTGTGTTTCAGAACTCTAGGGCTTCACCTGGGCATGGTATTAGTGTTGTCATAGACCTAAGATTTTTTCCCAATAAAAGCTTGTGACTCTTTTTTCCAAACTAGAAGGCAAGCCAGGACTTCTAACTTTTTTCTCTTAGCCACTTTAAGGTCTAATCTCTAAAATATTTAGATTTTTTTCAATCAAAAACCCAGAACACATGCATCCTAAATACTCAGGGGGGGAAATAATTTTCTAATTCTCTCCAGCTCTTCTAAAATGACCAATTAAGACAATTGGTATTGTACAAAGATTGGTAGACATGACAACTCTCAATTTATAGTTTTTTTCAACTCAGATATTCGATTAATAGATCATGAAAGAGATATTATTTTAGCTCCAAAAGAGAATGATAATTGATATTAGGTGAGGTCCTAGTATATATTAGATTAAAGAAACCCATTGGTGTCAAGTCGATTCCAACTCATAGCGACCCTATAGGACAGAGTTGAACTGCTGCATAGGATTTCCCAGGAGCTGATCTTTTAACCACTGCACCACCAGGACTCCATATATTAGATACTTCCTATAAATTTTGTCATTTAATCTGTAAAATAACCCAACTAGTTTGATGTAACTATGACCTTTATGGGTGACAAAATTAATACGAGGTTTCAAAGGTTATGTAAAATTTCCAAAATCTTATAGTTGTTAAATGCCAGGACTATGATTTAAACCCATATTGAGTCCCCATTTTCATCACTGAAACACAGTGTTTCCCTTATTTATACATAAATTTCATAAAAAACACAATTTAATAACATGCTGTGAACTTTCATCAATGACCAATATAATAAATACAGTCATAAAGATATTTTTGTCTCTTTTGAAAAACCACTTAAGAGGACATTATGCTAATAATTCAAATGAAAATACTCAAAATTAATTTCAAGTCTAGTGTGGGAAACTAAGGCCTAGTGTAGTGGAATTTGATGTATTATATAAATGAAAACATGGAAATTTTTAATATTTCTTTTTTGCCTTGGCTTCCTGGGACTCTAACTCCTCAGTTGTAATTATTTTCCCCTCTGTTATATATTATTTTTTTCTAATCCTATTTTTAATTCAAACACCTTTAATTACATCTTTCCTCACATCCCTATTGGACATAATTTATATATGAATAATGTACGTATCGACATGTGCTGTTTCACCAGAACACTGTTCCTTAAGGTTTTAATTAACTGGATATTTGAATATAGTAGGCATTAGCCTGTTATCTGTAAAAGTCTGATGTGACAGCTATCTCTTCTTTAGTAGTCTCTCTCATGGATTATTTCTGGATTAAAAAAAAGAATTGAATAATGTCCTGGCCTGAGAGGTGATACCTAAGTTTTTCTGTTTTTTCCTCTACATAAAATTCATATTAAAAAAACTTACAATGACCATTTAAATTCAAAACTATTTATATATATATTAAGATATTTTTCTTTTGAAATGATTATAACAAAATCTTCTCTCTCTCTTACCTTAAGACTAGGTTTTCAAACCATCTACACCATTCCATTAAATACTAGAAAAAAAATTGCAAGAGTTTGAATTTCATTTGCATGCCTCAGATGAGACCAAGAGATTCTCAATTTGAAAAACTTTTGTTCCTCTTTCCTAAAAAATGTGACAAATAACAGCCACAATTAGGCAATTATTTTATACGAATCTATTAAGAGGACATCAAGGAATAAAATATATTAACCATAAAGATAAATGATATGACAAGTTTTACCATGGCTTGTTGTAAAGTTGACCATTACTGGAAAGAAACTCAGCTTCTTTTGGAAGTCAGTTTAGCACTTATTTTGCAAACTTCTTCTGTCCCTAAGGTTGTGAGTCAGAAAGTTAGAATTCCCTAGTGATAAAGTCCCTGACTTCTGCACAACCCAAAGACCCAGTTATCTTGACCAAAGACACAAAACAAAAAACTTTCCCAGTCATACATCTTTTGGAGTATTCATTGAATATGATCATATTTGATAGTGTCCTCATAGGTTGAAGCTGGAAGCCAAAAGCTCTCAGAAAATTTAACTTTCGCCGCCTTTGTTTTTATTGTATAAATAATACTTGGTCAGTCCTAATATTAATTTTTAAATATTTAAAAAAGAATATTAAATATTCTTTTAATTGCATAAATAATTCTAGGTCAATCCTAATAGTATAAAAGAAAAGAATAGTCATTTCACCTTGTTAAATTGTTTTTGTTTTTTATATTTTTTGTTACTCCTAGACTATATACATTTTTTTATACCAGTGTAATTTCCTTACACAAACATATTTCTTTATACCAGTATACTTCTAATTAACATTTGATACTTCATATAAATAGTTTTCTGTGATTTTTCACAGAGTTCGTGATATTCATTTTTAAATATTTGAATACTATTTAATTAAGTGGAGTTATAATTTAGTTTACCATCTTAATGTTATTGGACTTTTTCAAATTTTTTGAGATTTTGATATAATGACCATGAATATGTATGTATCTGATTAATTTCCTTCTGCTGGAAGTAAAACAAATATGATTGTATACTAAAAGGATATAAATTATAAGAGAATTCTTGGTACACATGCAAAATTATTTTCACAAAACTTAACACTTTACACTAATACTGAAAAAATTTGCATGGGCTATTTTCTTTACATTTTCTAGAACCAGAGAAAATGTTTATTATTTCTAGATGCATAAAACATTACTTTCTCTAGTTTTTATTTCTATTATTGCTAATTAGATTGAACAATTTCTTTTATAACTTATATTTTCTCTCAGTGGTTTCTGATTATGCCGCTTATATAACTATCTTCTGAAGTTTTAATAGTTTTCCTCTTAATTTGTATGAACTCTTAATCAACTTACACTTAGACATGTTGAAATTTTTGGAGTTTCACGGTAAAGAAAAAAATGATTGTGACTATTTTTCCATGCCTTGTCCTAAAGTTGGCACTTGCTGGAGAGAAAGTCCACTTCTTCTTCAGTCCCGCAAAGTATCCAGAAAGGAAAAATAATCAGATTGCTTATACAATAGAAAATGATTGGCACTAGATTTTTCCTCTACAAAATAAAAAGCTAGGAAACAATGAAATGTCATATTTAGATGTCATTCAGATTTCAAAACAGAAGTTTGTTATCCAAGTATTGTAAAGCCAAAATTTAAGATCTTACTAATCTGTGACAGCAATTGATAGATATATCCAAACATGTAAGGAATAAGAAATTATATTACTTATTTACCAAAAAAGTATGATTAGAAGTATTCTAGCCAATCTACAAACCTTCCCAAAAGGAAGTGTGGGAGAGAGATGATTTAGTAGGCATAATGGTGAGCTAAGAAACCTGAACCATAGAGCTGGTCTACACAGTTATCATTATGAATACAAAATGCAAAAAATACTGAAAGTTTCTTTGTATAAAACAATAATTAGAACAACTTGGATCTACAATTCTAGATTATTTTAGCAAAGAGGAGGAAGGTAGAGTTAAAGATAAAGGATGATTTGGGGCATGGAGAGGGGTGAATAAACTTTCTTTTTCACTTTATGCAAGGGATGATCAATAGAAACTATTTTTAATGTTGCAAGGTTGAAAAATAAAATGAGAAATATTATATTATAGTTCACAAATATAGTAGTTTATATTCTCTTTTGATCAATGTTAAAGCATAAGCAGCTTTTCATGTATCATAAAATATTTAGGGAACACATAATTTATAATGGCCTGCATAGTTTTATATTATACTTGTGTTTAAGATCTTTTTTTTTAAGATCTACTTAATCTATTTTCAAATATTGTGTATTTACCTTGCTTTTATTTTTTTATTATAAACTGCTGCAATAATAATTATAACTTATTCTTTAAGGGGAATACTTCTGTCTTATTTATTTTTGGAATAATTCAAAGCACTTTCACATGAACAATGAAGGTGGAGGTAAAGATAATTCAATGCATGTTCATATTCAGTAATACCGGTGTCATAGTCAAATTTTAAATCATTGAATCCTAGAGCTGATAATTGTATTGAAATTAACCTAGTTATAACCCTTATAAGATGACAGAAACATATCAAAGGTGACCATTAACCTTACTTCTGCCCCAAACCACAAGTTAATGGTTAGAGTTCTTTATGATGAAGCCACACAGGTTATTTTAGGACTATTCTAATTATTAAAAATTTCTTTACATTCAGTAGCATATATAACTTTCTGTATACAATGCTCTTCCTTCTCTGCGGAACAACAACAAAATCAGTGTATGACCCTTTCCTGTGACAGCTTTTCCAGTATTTACTATTGCTTCTGGTCTTCCTTGCCCCAGGCTATAATTTTACCTTCTTTCAGCCATTCCCCAGGTGTTTTCTCAAAATCTTAAAAAAATGTATATCACTGAAAATATCTTAGGAACGTGAGGTTCTCTGTGATAAATAAGGCCACCTTCTATGCATTCTGCTGCCGGTTATTAATTTTGTCTGACGCTACAGAAGTTAAGTATTCTCTGTCATTTAGGAGACAGAGGAGTGAAGTGGTTAAAAGCATGGATTCTGAAGTTAGACAGCCTGGCCTTGAGGCAGAGCTTTGTCAAGCACTACCTCTTTGGCCTTGGGGAGGTCACTGAACCTCTCTAACTCTCAATTTTCAAAATGAGGAAATTAAAAGTTCCTACCTGATATCGTTATGCTAAGGATTAATGAGTCAATACATATGAAGCATTTAACATAGTGTAGGTACTCGATAAAAGTGCTTACTATTTTTCTAATTAAATTGGTGGCTTTAAATATGCATCTTGCTAAGACAGAAGAGAATGACTCTGGAGTTGAGTACGCATGGATTTGAATCCCAGTTTCCTTACTTGTAGCTCGTTGACCTTGAGTACCAAAAAAAAAAAATCCAAATCAGGTGCTGTGACAAACCCATGTGTTCCAGAGTAGAACTTTATAGGGTTTTCAATGTCTGTGATTTTTCCAAGAAGTTCTCTAGGCCTTTCTTCCAAAGTGCCTCTGGGTGGATTTGTACTTCCAACTTCTGGGTTAATAGCTAAGCATTTAACTGTTTGTCCCACCCAGGAACTCCAGCCATTTTAACTGTAAAAGGAGTGTTATAACTACCTTGCAGGGCTGTTACGTGATAGTTTAAAGCGTGCTTATCATGGTTCTTGATGTGGTGGTGCAGTGGCTAAGAGATTAGCTGCTAACCAAAAGGTCGGCAGTTCGAGTCCACCAGCCGCTCCTTGAAAACCCTATGAGGCAGTTCTACTCTGTCCTGTAGGGTCACTACGTGTCAGAATTGACTCAACGGCAAGGGGTTTTATGGGTTTACATAAAAGGCAGTTAACTTTATCATATTTGATTATTGTGAATCTCAGTGTAGTTTGCTTACCGTTGACACCACAAATAATAACTTTCATTTGGTTTTCATAAATAAAACAGACATAATCATTCTGCTTCAGTGTAACACTATATAAATCAATAGAAGGTGTATCAAAATGAATAATGGAATCTATTCTTTGATAAGTTGGGGAAGATGTTAATTGCCTATAGGAGGCAAAATTATATAACTTATTGAATTTGATTACACAAAACCTTGACAACTCATTTAAGATAATTCTATCTAAATTGGAGGAGGCTCATTTTTCTTGATAAATATACAACTCAATTTAATTCAGCATATACGTTGGCAGACTGAAGGGCAATGGAAGTCGCAAAATGAGCTATGCACAGTCCTGACAAGGTCATGAGTTCCAGGTTAAAAACAGTTTCTGTAGCAATCTCCTAAATGGTCAAAATACAAATTTAAATTTTGTCATACTGAACATTTCCCTTCTTGACAGTAGTTGACCACCAGGTACAGCTGCTTCATGACATCCCTCCTTTGAAACTGATAGAAAGACCACATTTTTAACACAGAGCAGGTGCCAACTTAGCTGTATTCAGTAACAGGAAAAAGAAGTATTTCAAACCACTCCCACACTCATTTTTGGATCTTTCATCCACAGCCAGGGCAAAGCTAGCACACCTTGCTTCTCACGAGCTCTGTGGAGAGTGGAAAGTGTGTGGAGGGCACGGTATGAAAGAAGGGGCCTGATGAGAACACGGGAACTGATAAATCAGCATGTCTATGCCCAGGGCTGCCAGATGTTAAAGGAACAGACAGTGGTAAGTTTTTAGTTGGGATTAGTGCTAAGTAATGTTAAAAATGATATATTAATTCATATATTTAAATTTAAGTCCTCAGAAATTAAATCACTACTTTAAGCTATTGTGAAGAAGTCCTCAATGAAACATAAAGTGGTGTGATCAGCCCTGGTGCTCTTGCTCTCATTTGTGTCATATCTAGCACAAACGTACTCTGAATGATCATCTCGACCTACTGCTTTCAGATGGGAATCATGTGACCACCGTTAGGAACCTCAGGCACACAGCTCCTAAAAGTTTCTGTAATGGATGCTCATACACTTAGATACAGATGAACAATTTGTTCAACTAATTTGTATCCACTAATTTCCCAGGATAAAAATAAACTTCCTTGCATAATATCATGTCTTTTGGGGGTCACATCCTCAAATGTCTTCACTGATAAACAGTTAATGTAATTGAGTAAAACAGGTTGGGTATAATACAATATTGAGGGGTAAAGACTGTGGCAAATACTTTAATTCCATATGATTAAACTAAATGCATCACTATGACATCCTCATTTCCCACCATTTTATCACCTTTGACTCTTCACTCAGTACCTTCATTACAAGAATTCTGCTTTAATTACATTTTATGGATACCTTAGTGATGGCATCACATAACAGGCTGTCTACTTGTCACTGAATAAAGTGATTTGGCTTTTTAGAATTTTCCATACATTGAGCTCATTTATTCTTTTTCTTTCCTGTTTGCTTGTAACTAAAGAGGAGAAATGCATCTCCTAGAAACAGCCCAGACTCCTTCCAGAAAACTTGTGGAAGGAAAAGTGTTTTTGTTAAAAAGTCACAAGCTTACTTTAACAAGCTCAGCTTTAGACTATCACAGGCACATGGGACTCCATCCCTATGGAACCTATTTGCACTTTGATATCAGAGAGAAGTAGGTCAGTCAACTTTTAATGATCTCCTCTGAGATGTGGTTCCTTGCTAAGGCGTAAATATTAGATGGTGTCTTGTAGTCCAGTGGGAGGAGATTACCAGCTTATGGTATAACAAGGGAAAATGAAATGATGTCTTTTTAGGTCTGTTGGCCTCTTTGGAACCATCCTGTTTTATATAATTAAAGGTCATGTACAGCTGTGATCACAAAAACATATTGATGTGGTCTGTTTGCTAAAGAGATAGATAGGAACATCTTGGCAGGTCTGTTAGCCATCAAAAAGTTGAAAGTTACAATGAAGATGATGAGAAATGTGTGAATTTTGGAGTCATAAATTTGTGCTCTATTTCCTACTGTGCCACTTCCTGGGGCTGAGTTGTATAACTTCTTTGGACTCTCTTTATTGTTTATAATCATGTATTTCTTCAGGCTTTTATGAAGGTGAAATTTATCAGCCCATAATATGTTCCCTTCCCTGAGCAACAGAAAATATGAGCCACTGAAGTGGTTGCAGTACATCATTTTGGATAAATTGCAGCAGGGGAGAGGTATCTTCCTTCCTTTTTCTATTTCTCTGGAAACCTCATGGGTTTTGTCTAGAGATAATTATATAAGCTTTCTAACTGGACTCACTAAAATTATTGCTGTTTTATCTTTGGTTAGAGTACCACTGCTCCTACGACAACTTTAAACTTAACATTGGTGGCTTTGTGTAATCCTACAGGCGCCATTCCCGAAGCCACTGGGTCAGAGTCCTTCTTCTGCATATCAATATCTCTAGCGTCAGTATCTCCAGTTTCCTTTCTTAAATTAGGAAAGTCAATTTTAGCCTTCTTGAGACTCTCTTTTTTGTAATTTCAGTGACTATACGCAGCCATAAGCCATGGCTGTCTTTCTACCTCTTGGGCAACTTCTTGCCTCTTCTTTTAGTGGTTCCAATTCTTTGTTCCCTTTGGTACCACAAAAACAAAACAAAACAAAACAAAACAAAAAACCCAAACCCATTGCCATTAAGTCAATTCCAACTCATAGTGACCCTATAGGTGAGAGTAGAACTGTTCCATAAGATTTCCAAGGAGTGACTGGTGGATTCAAACTGCTGACCTTTTGGTTGGCAGCTGAGCTCTTAACTACTGCACCACTAGGGCTTCTTTGGTGCTATAGAAGGGGTAATTCTTGATGCAGATATTATAGGTAATTGTTGTGGATGAATTGTGTTCCCACCTCCATATGTGTTGGAATACTAACCCCATACCTGTAATCTAATCTAATCTAATCTGATCTGATCTGATCTAATCTAATCTAATGTAATCACACCCCATAATGCAATCTAATGTTACGTTAATGAGGCTGTACCAGTGTAGGATGTGTCCTAAACCTGATCACTTCTGAGCTATAAAAAAAGAGCAGATCAGACACAGAGGCAAGCACATACTGGGGAAGGCAGATGCCATGTGAGGTTTGCCAAAGAACCAAGGAAGGCCTGGGGCTAGTGACAAGGACTGTATCTCCCTGGTTTTCAGGGAGTGGTTTCCTCTGTGACAACAATCCTGTGATGGAGTGAAGAAGAGTTGTTGATTATCAGTTTTTTAGCTCATTTCTTTTTGCGAAAGTGAAAGTGATTATTTCTTTACATGCTGGGCTGGAAACTGGAAGTTCTCCCTGCCTCTTTTTTTTAAATGTCTCATTCTGCTCAGAGTTTTCTGAGTATGAAGGGAGTTCTTCAAAGTTCCAGAGAAAAAAAATTCCTTGGTTAACAAGGTTAAGTTTGATGTCATGGAGACCAGTCCTTTCTCCCTGCTTTTCCCATGGTGGAGTCACAAGAACCTGGACCTCAGCAATTCCTGCCATTTATGCTGCTTTCCAATTCTTTTTGCACACATTTATATTTTCTCCTAGTACATTTCTAGGAGTTCTTAACTCATTAAGGCATTTCTCATTTGGTAAAATCATCATGCCTTAAAAAAAAAAATGCTTGAGATTATCTTGCATATATTGAGAAGAGAATATATGTACTGAAATTTTGTTTCCACCACTTATTAGCTCTGAGATCTTGTGTAAATTCCTTAATGTCTCTTAGTTTCTGTGCCCTCATATACAGATTAGAAGTAATGAAGGTTCACAAAAGTGTAATGAACTCATCGAGATGAGATAGCTAAAATCCCTGGAGAATGGTTCCAATTCAGTATTATGTAAAGACATATTAGGAGTTCAATATACATTTGATTGATTTCTTTCTTAGTATATAATATTTTATGATTAATAGATAAGGGGGTCTTGGGTTTCGGTTAACAACATGAGTCCAGGTGCTAGACTTCCCACATCCTGGATGTTACTTCAAATATTTCTACATTATTGGAACTAGGCTTTAACTTTTGTAAAGTTGGGAAAATATAAGCTTTTTGCAGAGTTATCATGAAGATCCAATAATATGATCTTGGGAAATTATGTTGGAAATGATATGTTTGCATACCATTTCCCTCCTAAAAATGTTTTTTATTCATTTATTTAATTATTCATTCAGCTGCAAATTTATGGAAGTAGCATAGTATACACCAAGCATCTTATTGCTTTTAAAGTCATTTCAAGATAAACTAAAGACTCGATTAGACCATTAATTTCCCGTAAATGAAACTCACATGACACACTCAAACCTCTGAACAGGTGGAACTGGTAGACTATTGGTCCTGGAGTATAGGAAAAAAAAACAAAAAACAAAAAAACTAAAACCAGTGCTAGAAGAAGCTAAGCAGCTGCTGCTGCCATTGTGAATAGCCATAGTTGGGATGATGCTGATGGGAACTGGAAGCAAATAGGGAGGGGCCAGTCCCTTATCTTCATCCAACTTTCCATTCTCCCTCTAGCTCCTATTTTGGCAAAGCCACCTGACAAAGGAGAAATGTGATTTTCAGTGTTCCAGCTCTCACAAAACAGAGCAAGAGAAGTCAGTTTGATGCTGAGAGACAGCAGTTTAATGACATCAAAGTTGCTTCATAAAAAGGATAAAAACCTTGTACCTACTAAAAGCTTTATAACCTATTAAAGTATAACCAAAACTAATAATAATAAAATAGCCAATGTTTCTTGAGCATTTAGAATGTTCCAGGTACTATTAAGTGCTATGCATGAATTAACTCTTTTACGTAACAATAATTATCTGAAAGAAAGGTATTATGGTTTTACTCTTACAATTTAGATGTAGTTACAATTTTTTACTTTATATTTGTGTTCTATATATTCCTCGAAGTGCAAGGTTAAGGGGAGTGCTTCATCCTTTATTGACCATATTGGACTCAATTCTCCCCGTAGAAGAGTAGCTTCTATTCTCCGTGCGGATACCGTCACATATGGCTGCATACTTCAGTCAATAATCTCAGTCTAGAACTCTCTCTGTCTTATCTACCTTCCTCCAAAACTCTGTAGCTTCTCAGTCCATTGAACAACTTGATTTTTTCTCCTTTTCCTGGTCTTGTCTTCGTACTGCAGCTTCGTAAGTCACCAGTTTTGTGTAGTTCTTCTACTGCTTAGGAGTTTGTGCAATCCAATGCAGAATAAAAAAAGTCCTCAATAGTCTGGTCTCTTTTCAGAGTCACTCAGACTTTCCATTCTGCCAAGAGGAGCTCTGTGCTACTATGTCACATGTATTTTATTAAGTTCAAATTTAAGATACATTACCAGGGAACTCTTTCAGCTATCTTGGTCTTATTATATACCAAATCCCAGAAAAATTGTGGTAGCTTGTGGAAAAACCCGTGGCTCTACATTATAATACATAACATATAGAAGATAAAAACTAATAGATTAACAGTTAAGCACTGTTCATACGACAGAAAGCCAACATAGTTCATTTTGTAAATATTGCATTTAGTCAACTTTCTTTTTGAATAGTCTTTGTTACCTCAGGTCTGACAGGTAATATATTTTGTTTTCCTATATTGTATGGCTCACGTATTCATTCAAAAAATGTTTATTGGGCACCGGTTGGTTATGTGCCAGTCTCTGTCTGTTCTATCGGTGCTTTTTGGGATACCATAGGATAATAAACAGACAAGTTCCTATCTTTAGGAAACATACATGTGTGGTGAGCACAAACAGTAATTTAATTAAAAAAAAAAGAAAGTAATATATATAATGCAATGCCATATGCTGATTACTATTCCCTTTGCATAATTATTAACGTAACCAATATTATGTTACAAAGGGCTTTTTAGAACACCTTTTGCCTTGATTATTTTCTAAAGTTTTAAGAGAGATTCTTTCTGACTGGGCCTTTCTACAGATTTCCAATATTGTGCATTTTCATGTTAGTATTTTTGAAACCATAAAAGCGTTTTATGCCTGCAATTATAACAAAACACTAATAGTAACAATAGCAACCAAAATATTTCTGTTATGTGGTTTTCAATGACAAACAGTGAATTTGTTTTCAAATGGTAATTTTCTCTTTCCAAATCTGATGGCTGCAGCAGCTTTGAATATCGAGCCACATAGTGTAAATTAGTGTTTATATTCTATCAGAGAAGTGTTTTCTACCCAGCATGTTCTTCAGAGCAGCCTTTACATCCTTGTTTCTCAGACTGTAGATGAGAGGATTGAGCATGGGGGTCATCACTCCATAGAAGAGGGAGATGAGCGCCTCAATGATGTCTTGATTATCTGTAGCAACAGAGTTTTTAGACTTGGGTTTTGCGTACATGAAGAAGATGGTTCCATAGAATATAATCACCACTGTCAGATGGGCTGAACAGGTGGAGAAGGCCTTACATTTTCCTTCAGTGGAAGGGATCCTCAAAATGGTGGCAACAATAAAAATATAAGAGGTGGAAATTACTAGCAATGGAATAACCAGAACAATTAGATTTGACCCGGCCATGCTGATCACATTGATTGAAATATCAGCACAGGCCAGTTTCAGGATAGCCAGAATTTCACAGACAAAATGGCTAATGACATTATTAGTACAGAATGGTAACTGCACTGCAAGAGATGTCTGCACCACTGAGTCAGCAAGCCCAGCAACCCAGGACCCAGCTGCCATGGGCACATAGGCACCCTTGCTCATGATGACAGGGTATCTTAGTGGGTGGCAGATGGCAACATAGCGGTCAAGTGCCATCATACCTAGGAGCACACACTCCGTGGCCCCCATGGCAAAGGAGAGAAACATTTGCACCATGCACCCTGAGAAGGAAATGGTTTTCCTTACTGTCAGGAAACTGTTAAGAATTAGTGGGACAGAGGAGCTTGTATAGCAAATGTCCAGGAGGGAAAGATTATAGAGAAAGAAATACATGGGGGTGTGTAGGTGAGAATCATAGATGATTACTGAGATAAGGACTCCATTTCCCAGCAGAATCATCAGGTACATCCATAAAACTAGCACAAAGAACACTGTCTGGAGTTTTGGGTGGGCAGAAAGCCCCACCAAGACAAATTCTGTCAACATGGAATCATTGTTCCTTTTCATGTTGCGTTTGCTCTTTCTTCAACAGATGCTATGGTTGATAGGACAGGAATTGTTAATACAGTGACCTGGGAGAACCGCCATTTTTAAAGCATCATTTCCTGTGTGACTGCAGTCCTATGTTTTGATGCAACAGTATTACTCTGGGACAAGTTTCTTACCTCAAACCCAGACCACTAGAGCAGAATCCTAGACCTGACTTTCCCAGAGTTCAGAGACAACACGTTTGATTATAGGACTTTTGGCTCCCAAACAAGTTTATTGCTATCCCTACTAGTTCTGATGCTTAAAACCCTGATGCTGCAAATCAGTGGTCCACAACCTGCATCTGTAAGCAGATGTGCTATGTTTGGAAGTGATTGCCTACATTATGCTTCAAATTTGAATTAGAGATCATCTTAAAAGTAGGAGATATGGTATAAAAATCTTGATTTCCAGCTTCTGTTCAAATAAATTAGAATATTTGAAAATATTTGACCTATTTCCATTATGTAGCTCAGTTGTAGCTGGCCATTGGAGTGGAAGCATGTCTCTCCACTCCACAGAGAACCATCCTCACTCCCTTGTCTACTTGCTACTGGAGGTGAATACTAGTTGTTAACTGATGAGTTTTTCTCAGTTGGTTTTAATCATTTATATTACCTGACATGATCTTATGTGTATTGGAATTCTTGACCCATTGCTGCAGGGCCGACTTGCCTGGACATAGTAGGCATAGTGATTGGTACAATTAGGAACTCATGAAAATGTTTTATTTTGAAATAAGAATAAAAAGTGAATGATTAGGTTTTAGTATAGTATTAATATATTTGTCCTTATACCAACACAGTTGTAAAATATAAATTTACTTTATTTATTTATTTTTCTATGAAGCAAAGAGAAACCTTGGTGGTGTAGTGGTTAAATGCTATGGATGCTAACCAAAAGGGTGGCAGTTTGAATCCACCAGGTGCTCCTTGGAAACTCTATGAGGCAGTTCTACTCTGTCGTATGGGATGGCTATGAGTCAGAATCGAGTGCATGGCAATGGGTTTGGTTTTATTTTTTGATAAGAGAAAAAGCCCACAAAGACAAAAGTGCCTAGGGCCAATCAAAGTCATAATGCAGCCCTGTGTGGCTGAGTCTCCTTATAGAACTCAGTCTTGTATGCCAGTGGTGTAAGTAATGGTTATGTATCTGCCTCTGATCTCATTAAGGACAGCAGCTTCACTGAGGAAAGGGATGTATCTTATATTTCTCCATATGACAAGGACATGTACATCCAAATAACTTTTTAAATTGAAGATAAAAATCCAGTTTTATCATAAATGGAGGAATATAGTGTTGTAGGTGCCACCTAATTTTTTTATGTTCACCTCGTGCAAGAACCATCACTTAGGAATTAATCTAATAATAGTGCTTTATTTAAAATGTGTGCATTTGACTAAACTTGTGATATCCAACCATTATTTTTGGCAAATAGAATTTACAAAGAAGCATAATATATAAAACAAACAAAAAGGAGGGTTTCTCTTGTTGAAATTACACTGGTTGTGGGAGAGAATAAAACAATATTTCTTTAGCACCTATTCACTCTTCTTTTTTCAATTCAGTTTAAGGGGATCCCAGGGGCATAGTTCGAAAACCTCCAATGTAATAAATAATAATTAATATTAGCAAGCTATGCATTCTAATAATTTTATTGAAAACAATAAGACCATGTTAATAGTTTATATATTGGTTGATTACTATGTGCCAGGTAAGTTTCTAAGTTCTTTTATTCATAACAACCCAAAGAAGTAGGGTCTACTGTTATATGAGATATGGTTTATCCTACCTTAAAAATTCTGTAAACTTCACCAGTGAATCATGATATGAATAGACTGAAGAAAAAAGTACATATTTTGGTAGATGCAAAAAATGAATTTGATGAAGTTCAATTCATAAGTTTTATATAAACTACCTGAAGTTCACACACAGAAGGTAACTTCCTAAGCTTGTAAGAAAACTATAAACCAAAAAAACCCAACCCAGTGCCGTCGAGCCGATTCCGATTCATAGCGACCCTATAGGACAGAGTAGAACTGCCCCATAGAGTTTCCAAGGAGCGCCTGGCAGATTTGAACTGCTGAACCTTTGGTTAGCAGCGGTAGCACTTAACCACTAGGCCACCAGGATTTCCATATACCAAAAGCATAGCAAATTATTAATGGAGAAAGTTTACACATTCTCCTTAAGATCTGGAATAAGATAAGGATACTCACTCTTACAGACACTGTTTAACATAGGCTTAGCTATCCTGGTCAAAACCGTAAGACAAGAAAATATCAGAGTTGTAACAGAAAGAGAACACAAAGATTATACAACTTGATGAGAAAAATTGGTGAATTTGCTGGTGGTAAGAGTGATGGAAAATATAAATATTTATCTCTATATTAGCAATAAATAATTAGAAAACAATAGAAATAAGTATAATAGAAATGATAGCAAAAAATATAAAGCATTTGGGATTTATCCCAACAAAACATGCATAAGAGCCCTACAGAAATAATTTTAAAAGTATACTAAAGGGCATAACAGAATATCTGAGTAATTGAAAGGGTATAACATGTTAATAGATGGATAAAAACATAATAAGGACATCATTTTCTCCAAATTAACCTGTAAATTCAATTGAATCCATTGGTTTTTTCTTTCTTTTTTTTTAGGAATGTGAATCGTTATACTAAAATTTATATGGGAGAATAAAAGTGCACAAATTGCACAATCAATTTATATAAAAAAATGCTAAAATGTAATCAAAGATAGAAGAAAAAATCAGGATAGAATGATATTACAGAAGCCAAGCATCTTAGTTATCTAGCGCTGCTATAACAGAACTACCACAAGTGGGTGGCTTTAAGAAAGAGAGGTTTATTTCCTCACAGAAAAGTAGGCTAAAAGTCCAAATTCAGGGCGTCAGCTCCAGGGAAGGCTTTCTGTCTCTGTTGGCCTCCTCATCAATGTTCCCTGGGACTAGGAGCTTCTCCGCACAGGGACCCCGGGTCCAAAGAAGGTGCTCTTCTCCCGGCACTGCTTTTTTGGTGGTCTGAGGTCCCTCCTCTCTGCTCACTTCCAGTTCCTTTTTATCTCTTGAGAGATAAAAGGTGGTGAAGGCCACACCCCATGGAAACTCCCTTTACATTGGATCAGGGAAGTTACAATCCCACTCTAATCCTCTTTAACACAAAATTACAATCACAAAATGAAGGGCAACCACACAATACTGGGAAGCATGGCCTAACCAAGTTGACACATGTTTCTGGTTGGGACACCAGTCCATCCATGACACCAAGAAAAAAGTACTGTTTACAAAGATTATGAATTGAACTTCACCAAATCAATTTGCACTGATTTGAAGGAGACCTAGCCTGTTCTTGTTTTAGCACATCATTTTAAGTCTGTGAGGTCAAGGTCAGAATGAACACCTTGGTAAAAGCACCTCCACAGTGCTATGTGGTGAGATCTGTAGGTAGGAAACCAGCAAGTTTTCCCTGTTGAAATCCCTGAATCACTACACACATTTTATTCAGACTTTCAGAATAAGTATTATCAGACTTACTTCAAAGAAGGGGAAGTTATCTAAGAGACTGGTAGGACAAGATTTCATCATGTCAATTGAATTTGGCTTTGATGAGCTGAGAAGAAATAGTCTGAGGTAATGAACTGTGGCCAAAATGCGTCAGTGGGGCAGCTAGCTGAGAAAATGATATATAGGAGGGTGGTAGTCATAAAAAAATATGGTCCAAATGGTTAACTCACTGTGCTGCTAACCGTAAAGCTGAAGGTTTGAGTCCTTTCAGAGGCACCTCAAAAGAAAGGCCTGGTGATCTACTTCGCAAAAATCAGCCGTTGAAAACCCAGTGGAGCACAGTTCTACTCTGACACTCATGAGGTCACCACGAATCGAAATCTGTTCAATAGGAACTTTTTTTTTTAGTCAGAAAAAAAGGAGAAAGAGAAGTTAGCTGGTTGGTAAGATACATTAAATGGGATGTTAAGGAATTATAATTTATTCTGCAAAAATTGGGAACATTGGGAGTTTTGACCAGGGGATATTACAGACTAAAACACTGAAGGGTAATATAGAGGTAGTCTTCAGGATTATGTACTTTTCTTACCAATATTCAACTGTGTTAAAGGATTCAGCACAGCAATCTGTGCTTTGTAGGTCTATAATCACTGTTTTTTCAGTGCGATCATTGTTCCTTCTCTGGCTTGTAGAGAACCTGACTTAAAATTTACCTTCTTTTGAAATAAGACACACTTGACCTAGTTAATTTTAGGTCAAATTGGTATCATTAAGTCTCATTTCCCATGGCAAAAAAAAAGACAATCCTTCCATTTCCCCTAGGTTTTCAATTCAGTCCTACAAACAGTCAGTGAAAACCTAAGTGTACCTAGTTTCATTTGGAAGTGAAGACCAAAGCTCTATTGGGTCTTCCTCAGCCAGGTATTAACTGATTGCTTTAGTTATTAAACTAACTAAAGTTGTTATATTAATTGCCCCATTCACCTTGAGTTTTTTGGCTTCTTTATGAGTACGAAGGGCAGAAAACCAGAGAAAAAGAAAGAAACATCCTTGTTAATAGGCTTGATGACAAGCCAGGAACCTAACCTTAAGAAACTCTGCTATTCGTGTTTTTTTTTTTTTTTTTTTTTAAAGAGAGAGCCCTCCGCCCCCAAACACTTCTAGAAATACTAGTTTGTTAAGGCATTTTGTCCTTAGGTTCCTGCAGAGGTCCCAATGTGTGTTGAACACTATACGCAATTTTTAGTCATAAGTACATGCGACCAAAGGACAAAAAATATTCTCAGCTGCATCTCTTGTGAACTCCATGACATTACGATGAATTTCTAGCTTCTCTCAGCAATGTGTCCTCCCTTATGTATTGGAGCTAACAGAGGCTTATTAGTGTGATCTGAATTTAACTGTGATCATATAGGCTAGGTTTATGGTATGTGGTAGGAACATAAAACACATTTGATTCTTCCTTTGGTTATAATTACCTTTAATTAAAAGAGTATGAGACACGAAGTTGCATTCTTACACAACCAAAGTCCACGTGCTAAATTTCCCATGTGCTAGGAAGGCAACCTAGGACTGCGTGACTCTTCAGAGCCTAGGTTTCCTTGTCTGTAAAGTATATTTACCAATAGCTTCTTCATAGATTTTATGAAAGTATCCAATTAAGAGGATATGATGCTTTGAAAGCAATTTGCAAGCTAAATGTAATATCCAAATATCCATTCATTCATTCAATATATAGCAATAGCCTAGTGTGTACTATGCGGTATTACAGGGGTTGATAGAGAGGAGGCAGTGGTGAATGAGTGGAATTATTATAACTCTATTTTACTCAAGGCCAAAGGATAATCCTTCATACAAGTAATTCTGCATTTGGTAAACAGCATAATGTTCTCTTTTCAAATGATTTTACAATTTTAAAGCTTAAAGGGAATTGTCATAAGCTACTGCTCTTTCATTTTCAAAATAAGGAAAGCAATGCTGAGAGAAGGTGAATGTCTTACTAGGTGTTGTGTGACTAGAAGAGCCCTGGTAGTACAGAGGTTAAATTGCTCAGCTGCTAAGCAAAAGGTTGGCAGTTTGAACCCACCAGCCTCTCTGTGGGAAAAGATGTGGCTTCCATAAAGATTTACAGCCTTGGAAACCCTGTGGGGCAGTTGTCTCTGTCCTATGAGAGGGATCTACTCAACGGCAATGGGTTTGGCATGTTGTGGGTGTCCCTAATGAATTGTGTGCAGGAAGTGAGGGCTGACTGACTTTAAAGCACGCAATCTTTCAAAACATTGTATTATCTCGGACAGGGAAATGTGTGCTGTGTAAATCTTATTGGTTTAGTGACAATCAGAGAAAGGATAAAGATTTGACTGGACAATTAAAGTCAGAACCCAAGCAGAATGACAGATACATTGAGAATATGACAACCACAGACTTGAGCCACTTAGCAGCATTTCTGCTACTAATGAAAGCAATTAGCACAAAGCAGGAATAAACGGAACAGATGCTCAGATTTTTTTTTTTTTTCCTGGAAAACCTCTGTCAGCCAAGATTAATCCAGGTCAGTAGAAATCAAAACAAGACAGAGCTAAGGGGCCTGTTATAGACTTTTGCCTGAATACAGTAAATAACACTGTCAGAGCTCACTCTGGAACTCAGGGGCCTTAGGGTACTAGGATGAGGAGGTACTGATCGTTGGTCCTGGGTCAAGGGGTTTTCAGAAAGAATAATGGAGGAGGTGGTTTATGTTCACTCATGTTAACAGAGTTAGATGCAGGAATCATACTTTTTGTCTTTATTTGAATCTAATAACGATTTTGAACATAACTATACAGTTTATATTACAGTTCAGCTATTTTAAAAATCTTTTCATCGTTTTCAAATAATGGTCATAGAACTGCTGGTGATGGTAAAAAAAAAAGTATAGCAGTACCATGCATTTGGGACAGAGGATTAATTTTTTCAATAGATTATAGGTCTTCACATTACTTAGCTACTGAAGAAAATGAGAGATAACAAAATTACTTTGCATTGATGTCTGTAGGTTGGAGCACCAGAGTAAAAAAATCTAATTTTCTCGTTCTATCTGCAGGGAGGGAATGTGGAATAAGTATTTTTTGAAAAGGTAGGTGTGAAGCTGGAAAAAGTCACTGGATTTGGTCCCTAGATTTGAAACTTGGAGCTTCCTTTTTTCCTCTTATTTAAATGAGATTGATGCCTACCTAAGAGTTTTATTATGAAAATTACCCAGACAATGGACTAAAATATAATGCAAAGCTCTAATCACACTAAATGATGAAAAGTTGACAAATGAGAAGATTAGCTATATCCACTTAAAACATATAAATGATACCTTATCCATAATTTGAAAAACAGTATTTACCAAAACAGAAGATGGAGTTTATGTATCTCTGTCCTGAGAAATGGCTCCCTATCCTTGATTTAAGGTCATCTTTCTTCCTTAAGACCTGTTTTGCTTTGCCTCAAGAAATACTCTACATTTTATACAATAATATACAGGATAAATTGGGGGGATATTAGTGAAAATTAGACCAAGAGGAATAGTGTAGTTATTTTCTTCAAGTTTGCACTTACCAGTAGATTATTCCTTAGGTAAAACGGTTAGATGAGGGTATTGAAGATATTCTGACTCTCAGGCCAAGAGTTTTTTATTTAGTCTCAGAAAAAAAGATGACAAATATCCCCTTAGGTCCATGAGCCTTCATTCATGGACCTTCTACATTTGGACTCCAGAAACACCCCCCAAAGGGCCAGCCATTAGCACAGCAATGCAATTTAAATTTTTTGTGGGATACATAGGCTAAGGGTAAGAGGTAAAGCATCCAATATTGCAACAGATTAAATTTAGGAACATAAACATGGAGGATTAGAAACTTTCCAAAACTCCAGGGAGAACATCCCATAGACACAATTATATCATATAATTGGTATATTCTTGTTGTAGTGCAACTCAAGAGACAAATATTGTCATCTACATTACCACAATATTTGAATATTTTAAGACTCAAACTGAAAAAATTTTAATGAACATTGTTTTTCCTTTTTTGAAATTATCTGAAAAACTTTCCATTACTAATAGCATAAATTGCCCTTATTTACGTACACCACACACCTGTTGTCATCAAGTTTATTCCAACTCATAGCAACCCTACAGAACAGAAAAAAAAAAAAAAAACAGAACAGAGTAGGGTTATAATCTTTATGGAAGCAGGCTGCCACGTCTTTCTCCTACAGAGAGGCTGGTGAGTTCAAACTGCTGACCTTTCAGTTAGCAGCCAAGTGGTTAACCACTGTGCCACCAGGGTTCAGTGCTTTCAAATACCTAATGGGGTTCTCAGAACACTACCATGAATTAGTACAATTATTCCTAATATACAGATGTAAAGTCTGAGACTCTGAAAGCTGTAATATCTTTAAAGGATTGAATGTAAGCAATTTAAATTGACTGTTAAATGCCAGTAGAAGCATTAAACTTTATTTTTTCCTCTAAAGGTAACTCAGAGTTGGAGCATATGGAACAGAATATATCCTTTTATCGTAAACAATTAACAATTCCTCTTAACGGTACTAAGGGCTTGCACCCAAACCAATCATTTGTCACAGAAATGTACCTTCCTTTGTCAAAATTTTTCTATCAGAGCTTTGCCAGATGAACCCACTTTTTCAAATTGGTAACTTCTCCTTAATCGCCTATGTATTTCTTTTTAAAAACAAAACCCATTGCTATCAAATAAATTCTGACTCATAGCAACCCTATAGGACAGAGTAGAACTGTCCCACAGGGTTTCCCAAGAGGCTGGTGGATTTGAAGTGCCAACCTTTTGGTTGGCAGCTGAGCTTCTAACCACTGTACCACCAGGGCTCCATTTCTTCTTTAGTTGATTTCAAATATAATGTCGTATTGCTTGATCATCTGCTCTTAAATGCCAAAGAATCCTAGCTAACACCTCCTGAGTGGTGGGTATTTTCTATGTATTTTACATGTTTTTGGTTTATATAATCCTTATTGCAATCTTATGAGATAGGTGCTATTATTATCTTTATTTTACAGGTTGGGTAACTAAGAAACAAAAAAGTTAAGTTTCTTGTCCAAGATTATATAGTTTGTAAGTGGTAGAAACTGGGATTCAAATTCAGACAGTCTGGTCCTAGAGTCTATACTCTAACCACTAAAGATGCTTGAACAAAAGAATAAAAGGATTAGTAGTGTAAGTATGAGGGTGTTCTCGCATGTTTGTATGATTAGGTAGTTACTGAAGTGTACTAGAGTTGACTCGAGAGTGGACTATGTCAGTGATGACCCAAAACCTTACCTATATTTATCTGTATCAATATATTCAGTCTGTATGCTGAGCAGATAATCTGAGAAGCTGGACTATATGAAGAACTCAACATCAGGATTGGAGGAAGACTCATTAATAGCTTGCTATATGCAGGTAATACAACCTTGCTTACTCAAAGTGAAGAAGACTAGAAGCATTTACTGAAATGATCAAAGATTACAGCCTTCAGTATGGATTACACCTCAACATAAAGGAAACAAAAATCCTCACAACTGGACCAATAAGCAACATCATGATAAACGGAGAAAAGATTGAAGTTGTCAAGGATTTCATTTTACTTGGATCCATAATCAATGCCCATGGAAGCAGCAGTCAAGAAATCCAATGACATATTACACTGGGCAAGTCTGCTGCAAAAGACCTCTCTCTTTAAAGTGTTAAAAAGAAAAGATGTCACTTTGAAGACTAAGGTATGCCTGACCCAAGCCATGGTGTTTTCTATTGCCTCATATGCATTCATATGCATGCAAAACCTGGACAATGAATAAGGAAGACTGAAGAAGAACTGACACCTTTGAATAATGGTGTTGGCTAAGAATATTGAGTATACCATGGATTGCCAGAAGAAAGAACAAATCTGTCTTGGAAGAAGTACAGCCAGAATGCTCCTTAAACGCAAGAATGGTGAGACTTATCTCACATACTTTGGATATGTTATCAGGTGGGATGAGTCCCTGGGGAAGGACATCATGTTTGGTAAAAAAGAAAAAGAGCCTTGGGGAGATGGATTGGCACAGTGGGTGTAACATGGGCTCAAACATAGGAGCGATTGTGTGGAGATGCAGGATTAGGCAGGGTTTTGCTCTGTTGTACATGGGATCGCTATGAGTCGGAACAACTCGAGGACACCTAATGACATGTCAGAATTTCTCTCTCTCTGCTAAACCGTTATCTATAGTGACTGCACCATTTTACATTCCCACCAGCAGTGTGTGAGGGGTGCAGTATCACCACATACTCATCAACACTTGTGGTTTTATGTATGTATGGATGTACTTTGGAAATCACGGTGGTTTAGTGGTTAAGAACTACAGCTGCTAATCAAACTATGGCAGTTTGAATCCACCAGGCACTCCTTGGAAATTCTAGGGGGAGTTCTACTCTGTTACAGGGTCACTATGAGTCAGAATTGACTCGATGGCAACGGGTTTCGTTTTGGGTTTATCCTCGCGAGTTTGTTCATGGTTTTCCCCTTTGAGTATGCCTAAAATAGTTTATAGAAAGTGTTGTAGTGGAAACACCATGCGTCTGTTAGGTTTAAAAACAAACCATTTTATTATGGCAAAGAAAGTGTTCTGCAAAACGAGGAAACATAATGGTGGAAGAGATCCAGCAATGTGTCCCTGGGGTGCTACAGTAATACAAAAACTTATGAAGAAAAAAACCGCACACAGCAAGATACAGCTAAAACAGTTTTGATTGGTCAGTATATACAAAGCTGCAGGTGGTAACGCCATGGTTAACCATCCTGGCAGGTGTTGACATCTTTTGCAAGGATGGCTCTAGGGGACAAAATTCTGGCTGACTACTAAAACCACGTCTTTTATGGCATCTAGACATCTGTAAAAAAGAAAAAAAAGGGACATCTGTAATCTATGTTAAATTGAGTTACTTTAGCATTAAGATGGAGGATTCTGTTGAAATGTAAAACAAAAACGTTCTAGGATGATTATATCTAATACTTAAGGAGGGAAAAAGTTTTTGATACAGAAAAGCCGTAACTTTGTAAGGTTAATTTATTCTAATTGTAATTTTTAAGAAGGGTTATGTCCCCTTCCAGTTTAGGCTGAACAAGTTTAAAAAGCACAGGTTAGAAAAACATTTTTCACGGGAGAACAAAGGGGGCGTTTTCTGAGAGCTGGCATAGTAGTTAGTCACATATTCCACACTTCTATCTAATATACGCGGATCTTGAATTATGTTTTTTTTTTTTTTACCATTGGCCATTTCTAACCACAAGTGCTTGGCAAAAATGACAAGCTGCATTGTATGATAGAGAAGAACTCCAAGACGGAGTCACTTAGGATAAGAAAGATTGGGCTCAGACCCTGGCTAGAAATCCCAGTCACATCAAGGGTTTTAGCTTTGAAATGCTCTGTCGGAAGTTTGTTTACTGTGTTAAAAGCCTAGGTTCCTCAGGGACAGTTTCTATTGACTGCTTCCCCCCCCCCCCCCCGCCCCGTGTATGTGCCATTCTTTCTTGTTTATTTGAATGCCTCATAACTTTGTAAACATTTTGAATATTATAATGTGGCAGCTTTGGAAATCAGATTCCTCGCCCTCCCCAGGGTTTGTTGTTGTGGTTTGTTTAGTTGTACTGCTGAACTGTTTTCTAAGGTCTGCGTTCTTCATTGTGTGTGACCACAGAAATACCCCTTTCCTTAGTTTAATGATGAGCTAGTGATTGACAGAGAGTTCCTTAAATGCCTGGAAGCAAAAAAAAAAAAAAAATCTCCCAGTCTTTGCAGATGTACTCTGTGTGTATGTTGGAGCACACCTTCCACAAACACTCAACCAGCCAGTTTAAGACTCTGCCTTCTAGATTCTTATGAATATGTGGAAGCTTTTCAAAGTCTTTATTCCCCAAGTATCTCATTCCCTAGCCTTTTATTTCAAACTTTTTTGTATGCATATTGTTCACCGTCGGAGCCCTAGTGGTGCAGTGGTTAAGAGTTCACCTGCTAGCCAAAAGGTAGGCAGTTCGAATCCACCAGCCACTCCTTGGAAACTCTATGGGGCAGTTCTGCTCTGTCTTATAGGGTCTCTATGAGTTGGACTGGACAGCAACGTTTTTTTTTTCTTTTCGGAACTGACACATCAGCATTTTCTTTTTATTTTTTAAATTAATTTTTATTGTGCTTTAAGTGAAAGTTTACAAATCGGGTCACTCTCTCATAGAAAAATTTACATACACCTTGCTATACACCCCTTAATGAGACAGCACAGTCCTTCCCTCCACTCTCTCTCCTCATGTCCATTCGGGCAGCTTCTGGCCCCCCGCCCTCTCATCTCCCTTCCATATAGGAGATGCCAACATAGTCTCATGTGTCTACTTGATCCAAGAAACTCGTTCTTCACCAGTATCATTTCAATCCGATATTCTAGTCCAATCCCTGTCTGAAGAGTTGGCTTTGGGAATGGTTCCTGTCTTGGGCTAAGAGAAGGTCTGGGGATCATGGCCTCCATGGTCCTTCTAGTCCCAGTCTGACCATTAAGTCTGGTCTTTTTACGAGAATTTGGGGTCTGCATCCCATTGCTCTCCTGCTCCCTCAGGGGTGTTATGTCGTGTTCTGGGTCAGGGCAGTCAGTGGGTTGTGGCTGGGCACCATCTAGTTCTTCTGATCTCAGGCTGAGGTAGTCTCTGGTTTATGTGGTCCTTTCAGTCTCTGAGGCTCATAATTACCTTGTGTCTTTGTTGTTCTTCATTCTTCCCTGCTCCAGGTGGGTTGAAACCAATTGATGCATTTTAGATGGCTGCTTGCTAGCATTTAAGATCCCAGACGGTTCTCTCCAAAGTGGGATGCAGAATGTTTTCTTAATAGATTTGATTATGCCAATTGACTTAGATGTCCCCTGAAATCATGGTCCCCTAACCCCCTCCCCCCATCCCCGCTACACTGGCCTTCGAGCATTCAGTTAATTCAGGAAACTGCTTTGGGTTTAGTCCAGTTGTATTGACCTCTCTTGTATTGTGTGTAGTCTTTCCCTTCACCTAAAACTTATCTACTATATAATTAATGAAAACCTCTCCCTCCCTCCCCACCCCCCGTAACCATCAAAGAATATTTTCTTCTCTGTTTAAACTATTTCTCCAGTTCTTATAATAGTGGTCTTATACAATATTTGCCCTTTCGCAGCTGACTAATTTCACTCAGCATAATGTCTTCCAGATTTCTCCATTTTATGAAATGTTTCACAGATTCTGTTGTTCTTTATCCGTTGTGTGAATATACCATAATTTATTTATCCATTCATCCATCGATGGGCACCTTGGTTGCTTCCAACTTTTTGCTATTGTAAACAGTGCTGCAATGAACATGGGTGTGCATGTATCTGTTCGTGTAAACGTTCTTATATCTCTAGGATATAGCCCAAGGAGTGGAATTGGTTGATCATATGGTGGTTCTATTTCTAGCTTTTTAAGGAAGCACCAAATTGGTTTCCGAAGTGGTTGTACCATTTTACATCCCCACCAGCAGTGTTTAAGTGTTCCAGCCTCTCCACAACCTCTCCAACATTTACTATTCTGTGTTTTTTGGATTAATGCTAGCCTTGTTAGAGTGAGATGTAATCTCATTGCCGTTTTGATTTGCATTTCTCTAATGGCTAATGATCGTGAGCATTTCCTCATGTATCTGTTAGCAGCCTGAACGTCTTTAGTGAAGTGCCTGTTCATATCCTTTGCCCATTTTTTAATTGGGTTATTTGTCTTTTTGTAGTTGAGTTTTAGCAGAATCATGTAGATTTTAGAGATCAGGTGCTGATCAGAAATGTCATAGCTAAAAATGTATTCCTAGTCTGTAGGTAGTCTTTTTATTCTATTGGTGAAGTCTTTGGATGATCATAGGTGTTTCATTTTTAGGAGCTCCCAGTTATCTGGTTTTTCTTCTGCATTGTTAGTAATGTTTTGTATACTGTTTATGCCATGTATTAGGGCTCCTAATGTTGCCCCTATTTTTTCTTCCATTATCTTTATCGTTTTATATTTTATGTTTAGTTCTTTGATCCATTTTCAGTTAGTTTTTATGCATTGTGTGAGGTATGGGTCTTGTTTCATTTTTTTTCAGATGGTTATCCAATTAAAAAAAAAATTATCCAATTATGCCAGCACAATTTGTTAAAAAGTCTGTCTTTTCCCCAGTTAACTGACTTTGGGCTTTTGTCAAATATCAGGGGCTCATTTGTGCATAGATTTATGTCTGGATTCTCCATTCTGTTCCATTGGTCTATGTGTCTGTTGTTGTACCAGTACCAGGCTATTCTGACTACTGTGGCAGTGTAATAGTTTCTAAAATCAGGTAGAGTAAGGCCTTCCACTTCGTTCTTCTTTTTTAGTAATGCTTTATGGGCCTCCATATGAAGGTGGTGATTTGTTTCTCTATCTCATTAAAAAATGTAGTTGGAATTTGGGTGGGAATTGCATTTTATCTATAGATGGCTTTTGGTAGAATAGACGTTTTACCATGTTAAGTCTTCCTATCAATGAGCAAGGTATGTTTTTCCACTTAGTTGATCTCTTTTGGTTTCTTGCAATCTTGTCTTGTAGTTTTCTTTGTATAGGTCTTTTACATCTAAGATTTATTCCTAAGTGTTTCATCTTCTTGGGGGCTACTGTAAATGGTATTCATTTGGTGATTTCCTCTTCGATATTCTTTTTGTTGGAGTAGAGGAATCCAACTGATTTTTGTATGTTTATCTTGTATCCTGATGCTCTGCTGAACTCTTCTATGAGTTTCAGTAGTTTTCTTGAGGATTCTTTTGGGTTTTCTGTGTATAAGATCATGTCATCTGCAAATAGAGATACTTTTACTTCTTCCTTACAGATCTGAAGGTCCTTTATTTCTTTATCTAGCCTAATTGCTCTGGGTGGGACTTCCAGCACAACGTTGAATAAGAATGGTGATAAGGGGCATCCTTTTCTGGTTCCCATTCTCAAGGGGAATGTTTTCAGAATCTCTCCATTTAGGATGATGTTGGCTGTTGGCTTTGTATAAAAAAAATGCCCTTTATTATGCTGAGGAATTTTCCTTCTATTTCTATTTTGCTGAGAGTTTTTATCATGAATTGGTGTTGGGCTTTGTCAAATGCCTTTCTGCATCAGTTGATAAAATCATGTGGTTCTTGTCTTCTGTTTTATTTATTTGGTGGATTACATTAATTGTTTTTCTAATGTTGAACCATCCCTGCATACCTGGTATGAATCCCACTTGGTCATGGTGAATTATTTTTTTGATATGTTGTAGAATTCTATTGGCTAGAATTTTGTTGAAGATTTTTGCACCTAAGTTCATGAGGGATTTTTTTTTTTTTTTTTAGCTGCTTTCAGTATCATGGATAGGCTGACTTCATAGAATGAGTTTGGGAGTATTCTGTCCTTTCCTATGCTGTGAAATACCTTTAGTAGTAGTGATGTTACCTCTTCTCTGATAGTTTGGTAGAACTCTGCAGTGAAGTTGTCAGGGCCAGGGCTTTTCTTTGTTTGGAATTTTTGATTACCCGTGCAGTCTCTTCCTTTGCTATGGGTCTATTTAATTGTTCTACCTCTGTTTGTGTTAGTTTAGGTAGGTAAGTATGTTTCCAGGAATTTATCCATTTCTTCTAGGTTTTCAAATTTGTTAGAGTACAATTTTTCCTTGTAATCTGATATGATTCTTTTAATTTCAGTTGGGTCTGTTGTGATATTGCTCATCCCATTTCTTATTCAGGTTGTTTCCTTTCCTGTTTTTCTTTTGTCAGCCTGGTCAATGGTTTATCTATTTTGTTGATTTTTTCAGAGAACCACCTTTTGGTCTTGTTAACTGTTTCAATTGTTCTTCTGTTCTCTAATTCATTTAATTCTGCTCTAGTTTTTATAATTTGCTTTCCTCTGGTGTCTGAGGGTTTCTTTTGTTGCTCTCTTTCTATTTGTTCAAGTTGTAGGGAAAATTCTTTGATTTTGGCCATTTCTTCTTTTTGTATGTGTGCACTTATTGATATAAATTGACCTCTGAGCACTGCTTTCGCTGTGTCCCAAAGGTTCTGATAGGAAGTGTTTTCATGCTCATTGGATTCTATGAATTTCTTTATTCCCTTCTTAATGTCTTCTATATCCCAGTCTTTTCTGAGCAGGGTATTGTTCAGTTTCCAAGTGTTTGATTTTTTTCCCCTGGTTTTTCTGTTCTTGATTTCCACTTTTATGGCCTTATGGTCTGAGAAGATGCTTTGTAATATTGCAATGTTTCGGATCCTTCTAAGGCTTGGTTTATGACCTAATATGTGGTCTATTCTAGAGAATGTTCCATGTGCACTAGAAAAGAAAGTATATTTGGTTGCTGTTGGGTGGAGTGTTCTGTATATGTCTATACATATCAATCAAGTTGGTTGATTGTGGTATTTAGACTTCCATGTCTTTATTGAGCTTCTTACTGGATGTCCTGTCCTTCACTGACAGTGGTGTGTTGAAGTCTCATACTATAACTGTGGAGGTATCTATCTCACTTTTCAGTGCCGTTAGAGTTTGTTTCATGTAATATGCAGCCCTGTTATTGGGTGCATAAATATTTAATATGGTTATATCTTCCTGGTAAATTGTCCCTTTAATCATTATATACTGTCCTTCCTTATCCTTTGTGGTGGATTTAACTTTAAAGTCTATTTTGTCAGAAATTAATACTGCCACTCCTGCTTGTTCTTGATTGCTGTTTGCTTGATATATTTTTTCCATCCTTTGAGTTTTAGTTTATTTGTGTCTGTAAGTCTAAGGTGTGTCTCTTGTAGGCAGCATATATCTGGATTATCTTCTTTTATCCAATCTGCAACTCTCTGTCTCTTTATTGGTGCATTTAGTCCATTTACATTCAGCATAATTATAGATAGGTATAGTGCTGTCATTTTGATGTCTTTTTTTGTGTGTTGATGACAGTTTCATTTTTCCATTTACATTTTCATGCTGAGTTTTTCTTTGTAAATTGTGTGTTCCTCTTTTTCATTGTAGTTGAATTTGTTTTTGCTGAGTCTTTATGTTTATCTTGGTTTTTATCTTGAAGTATGGGATTGTTGGTCTTCTTTGTGGTTACCTTAATATTTAGCCCTATTTTTCTAAGTATAAACCTAACTTGTATCTCCCTATATCGCCTTGATTTCCTCTCCATAGGGAAGATCTATGCCTACTGTATTTAGTCCCTCTTTATTGATTATTGTCATCTTTTACATAATGACATCAGTGAGCCCCTGTTTTGAGTGTTTTTTTTTTTTAATTTTATTTTATTTTTGTGATTTCCCTGCCTAAGCTTACATCGGGATGCTCTGTTCTGTGTCCTAGTGTTGGGTTGATATGTGATATTATTGAGGCATGTGTAGCCTGTGTGTGCTGGCTGGGTCCCCACTAAGACTGGCTCAGGGGGTAGGGCTGTGTCCCTTGCTTGCCACGTTTCAGGAAACTACCATCAGCCCCACTGCATTGGTGCCAAAGAAGGGCACCACGTAATCAGAGCTGAGGCGCTGCGTGGGCTTGGCAACTGGTCACTGCTTCTGCACTGTCTCTCATTCACCTGTCACTCACATCAATTCCTTAGTTCTGTGTTTGATGCTCAGGGTTCGTAGATTGCCATACACTTAATCCATTCACTTGTATTTTTGGGTCTTTGTTGCAAGAGGGTTCAGCGGAATCTTCTGACTAGTTAGCCATCTTGGCCCCGCTCCCCACCCCATTTTTTTTTTTAAATTGTTTGCCCTATTATTCATTGTGTCAGGCAGCACAAACAAATACATTTGTTTTTAAATGTTTTTGACAAACGCTCCCCAGGAAGCTGCCTCAGCCCTTTGAGCTGGTCCTTCAGGGAGCTACTGGACAGGTCAATGCAATCAACTACAATGTTTTGGGAATAAGGTCCATACTGCTCTCTCTGGTAAAAGGCACATGTACCAAGCATGTGGACTGTTTGCTCTGAGGCTGAATTGAAGCTGGGGGGTAGAGGATGGTGCTAGGAAAAATTAAAATACCACAAGGCTGTCTTAGTGTGATTCTGCTGCTTTTCTTGATTGAGCATTGCCCTCATGTTTGTAAGCTTTTGAGTAGATTTCAGAGTTTAGAAATAAGTTGATTCTGACCATTTTTGCCAGCTAATTTTTGGAGGAATGGACTTTTAAATTGCCTACTTCACTATTTTTGCTGGTCTCCTCCACACATTTACTCTTAAATTCTTTACAGTTCCATCCCTCTAACTTAATCATATTGTTCTTTAAGTATTAATTAAAAGGTTTCAATGTGACAGTGCATTGTGCACCACTGTCCAGCAATTCTAATATAAAGTTTCTTCATCATCCCCAGGTACCCATAGTAATTCAAAGGACCTCAGGTCTCTGCTGGTTTTGCCCATGAGTCAGAATTATAATCCTATCCTTTATCTCTTTAACTTGCCATCTTTATCTGCATTAATTACACTGATTCTGAAGGGATTGTAGATTCTTCTTTTGTGGTATCATGAGATTTTTTAAAATTCATCAAGGCTGGAATAAATTGAGTCAATCTGTTGCATTTATTGTATAGAATGGGAAGTCAGTGGAACAGCCTGACCACCAGTACTCTTAGAATGGTCCATTAAAAGTTTAGTAGGTAGTCCATTTACCTGTTGATTTTTCATGCCATTTTAAATTAATTATTGGAACATTTGACTGCGCTTAATTGTTCTGAAGTTTTGTCATCACTTTTGTTTTTATTTCCCTTTCTTCTGAATATTCCTAATATATATTAAAAAAAAAACAAAACACTAAACCCCATTTGTTGGAGCTAAGCTAGTGGATACATGACAAGATCACTGACATTACTCTGTATTCCCACTCATAGTGTCATAACAGGAAATTTATAATGGTTGGTGCCACTTTTGCTATTGATCATTACCTGGGTCAAAGACATAAAATTAGATGATACTGTAATATTATCACATAACCAATTTGCATTGTATATATACGTGCATTTTATAGTATTTATCAAATTGTGTTATATTTGTTATTTCATAGATCTGCTTATCTCACTATGGTCAGATCTCCTAGAGCACAGGGATGTAACAACCCCATCATCATGTGAAAATACATACTCAGAAATGTAGCTTGTATGTGATAACGGCTATGAACATTTTATAAACTCTTAGATGCTTTAGGTATTATTTTAAAAGTGTGTTGTTGTTAGGGGTGTTGAGTGGGTTCCAACTCATATTGACCCTATGTACAACAGAACAAAACACTGCCGGATCCTGTGCTGTCCTCACCATCGTTGTTATGCTTGAGCCCATTGTTGCAGCCACTGTGCCAATCTATCTTGTTGAGGATCTTCCTCTTTTTCGCTGACCCTCTACTTTACCAAGCATGATGTCCTTCTCCAGGGACCGATCCCTCTTGATAACATGTCCAAAGTAAGTGAGACGAAGTTTCAGTATCCTCACTTCTAAGGAGCATTCTGCCTGTGCTTCTTTCGAGACAGATTTGTTTGTTCTTTTGGCAGTCTATAGTATATCCAGTATTCTTTGCCAACACCATAATTCAAAGGTATCAATTCTTTAGTCTTTCTTATTCATTGTCCAGCTTTTGCATGCATATGAGGCAATTGAAAACACCATGGCTTAGTTAGGCACACCTTAGTCCTTAAAGTGACATAAAAGTGTAGAAGCATAAGAAAGATACAAGCATGTTTCATTAAAAATATCTCCTGGGGCACATATAAATGTGGCAAAAAGAGAGAAATATGGGGGATATTTGAGAAAAGTACCATATCCTCTGCTTTGGGAAGAAAAAAGAAAAAATACAATAACATAGCTCTTGCTTCAATTTTAAAACATTTTATTGGTAGAATTATCTAAGGCTGTAGTTCAAATCTCATTTTTTTATTCTAAAATACAGATGTAAATTTATACCAATAAACTAATGTGAGGTTCTAAAAAATTCTTTATACCATGTTTATTGGAGAAATGTTGCAATGCTCAAAGTTTTGTAAAAAGCATTAAGCATTTTCTCTAGTACAAAACTAGCCTGTTACATGTTATATGTCCTTAATACAACTCTGTTTTTCCAGCACTCACTTACCTGCAGAATTCGCTCAATCATATATTGTATCCTTACTGCAAAAATCAGTGCCTGACACTAAGTGATGGAAACCCTGGTGAAGCAGTGGTTAAGTGCTATAGCTGCTAACCAAAAGGTCCACAGTTTGAATCCACCAGGTGCTACTTGGAAACTCTACGGGGCAGTTCTACCCTGTCCTATAGGGTCCCTATGAGTCAGAATTGACTTGATAGCAACGGGTTTGGTTTTTGTGGTTTTGAAGACAAAACCCATTGCTGTCCAGTCGATTCCAACTCATAGAGACCCTATAAGACAGAGTAGAACTGCCATATAGAGTTTCCAAGGAGCAACTGCTGAGCTTCTGGTTAGTAGCCATAGTTCTTAACCATTGAGCCACCAGAACTCCATGCTTAGTGAGTGCGTGTTTATATTTGTGGAATGTAGGGTGCTAGGAAAATATTCTCAAAATTCAAAATATAATACATAAATCCTGTTGCATCTCAGCTTCCAGAAATAAAAACGTTCTATAAAAATATTTTAAAAGAATATTAAAAAATATTTGTTTGTGATATTGAATATTAGACTTTTGTAATTGTTACTGATTCACCTATTACCAATGAATGTGTGAATTTGGAGCACTATTTTACCATTAAAAAATTTGATTATTCATCTGTAGGGAGGGGAGATGTAATAGTTAATTTCTACAGCATAAAAAACCGACATTTTCATTTGTATTTTAAAGCACATGTAGTATAAAAAAAAATTTTTTTTGTAGTATAGTTTATGTAAATTTGTGTTTATTTGTGTGCCTAAATAATGACCTTGTTTTCTAGTGAATTCTGCTATTTCCCAGAATCCAAATATTTTTCAGTGAAACTTGATTTCCAGTTGGAAATTATGATCATAACTTAAGTTTTAATAACTAGAATATAGCTTAATATATGTTCATGGAACACTTTCAGTCAAGTAATGTGATAAATGTATATCTATGTGAATTTATGCCACAAACACTCCTAGAATTTTTTTCCATTTGTGTTCTTAAACATTGAGATTTGCTTTTGTGTTGTGAAATTATTTTTATTTTATTGCTTATACGTATTTCCTTTTATAACAAAAAAATCTTCCACAAACATATCATCTTAAACGAATGGTGATAAAGCAACCAAAGGAGTTAAATAATGATGCATTTAATTGATTTATTCACTTCATCCTACCTGGATTGTTTTTAATTCTAGCATTTGACTCTGGTAATTATTATTTGGATTAATAGGCTCTCACTTTGAAGTAGGCATTTAAATTTCCTTTGGTAAATATATTATGAATTAAAAAGTTCTCATTTTATAAATTTTGGTTGGTGAAGATTTGCTGCATGTTCTCAAAGGTTATACTGGAAGGAGAATTTTACTTCATTTTTAAAGTTTTAGTACCACTTTGATTTATTTCCAACTTCCTTCTTAATCGGGTCTGTGGAAGAGTGTCCCTCACGTACCAAGAAATTTCTCCATTTCACAGATCTGTTATTCCAGCTTTAAATTGCTTTGGGAACTGGGGAACAATTACAGTAACTCTGGCATAACAAATATTTACTCATCCACATCTGTGGAATCTGGCATTATTCTTGATCCTGACCTTAATTCAGAATGCTGTCATAGATATTTAAAAAATTCTAAATTGACTCTTCTAGAAAATGTGGATAATTTCTCGGTTTAAAGTAAGTTTTAAATACCATAAACTGTACCTTTTCAAACTATGTTGTTGTTGTTGTTAGGTGCTGTGGAGTCAGCATCTCTATGAGAAATGGAAGGTAAATATTTGATCACTATTTTACAAATTTTTGATGATTTCCAATTTTCCTAGATTCATACTTCATACATTCCAGGTTCTGATTATTAATGGATGTTTGCAGCTGTTTCTTCTCATTTTGAGTCGTGCCACATCAGCAAATGAAGGTCCCGAAAGCTTTACTCCATCCACGTCATTAAGGTCGACTCTACTTTGAGGAGGCAGCTCTTCCCCAGTCATCTTTTGAGTGCCTTCCAACCTGGGGGGCTCATCTTCCAGCACTTTATTAGACAATGTTCCGCTGCTATTCATAAGGTTTTCACTGGCTAATGCTTTTCAGAAGTAGACTGCCGGGTCCTTCTTCCTAGTCTGTCTTAGTCTGGGAGCTCAGCTGAAACCTGTCCTCCATGGGTGACCCTGCTGGTATCTGAATACCAGTAGCATAGCTTCCAGCATCACAGCAACACACAAGCCCCCACAATATGACAAATTGACAGACATGTGGAACCAGGGATATCATTGCTGATGTCAGATGGATCCTGGCTGAAAGCAGAGAATACTAGAAGGATGTTTACCTGTGTTTTATTGACTACGCAAAGGCATTCAACTGTGTGAATCATAACAAACAATGGATAACACTGCGAAGAATGGGAATTCCAAAACACTTAATTGTGCTCATGAGGAACCTTTACATAGATCAAGAGACAGTTGTTCAGACAGAACAAGGGGATACTGATTGGTTTAAAGTCAGGAAGGGTGTGTGTCAGGGTTGTATTCTTTCACCACACCTATTTAATCTGTATGCTGAACAAATAATCTGAGAAGCTGGACTATATGAAGAAGAACAGGGGATCAGGATTGGAGGAAGACTCATTAACAACCTGTGTTATCCAGGTGACACAACCTTGCTTGCTGAAAGTGAAGAGGACTTGAAGCACTTACTAATGAAGATCAAAGACCACAGCCTTCAGAATGGACTGCACCTCAACATAAAGAAAACAAAAATCCTCACAACTGGACCAATGAGGAACATCATGATAAATAGAGAAAAGATTGAAGTTGTCAAGGATTTCATTTTTCTTGGATCCACAATCAACAGCCATGGAAGCAGCAGTCAAGAAATCAAAAGATGCAATGCACTGGGCAAATCTGCTGCAAAGGACCTCTTCAAAGTGTTGAAGAGCAAAGATGTCACCCTGAAGACTAAGATGCACCTGACCCAAGCCATGGTATTTTCAATCACATCATATGCCTGTGAAAGCTGGACAATGAATAAGGAAGACCGGAGAAGAGTTGATGCCTTTGAATTGTGGTGTTGGCAGAGAATATTGAATATACCATGGACTGCAAAAAGAGCAAACAAATCTGTTTTAGAAGAAGTACACCCAGAATGCTCCTTAGAAGCAAGTATGGCGAGACTGTGTCTTACATACTTTGGACATGTTGTCAGGAAGGATCAGTCCCTGGAGAAGGACATCATGCTTGGCAGAGTACAGGGTCAGCGGAAAAGAGGAAGACCCTCAACGAGGTGGATTGACACAGTGGCTGCAACAATGAGCTCAAGCAGAACAATGATTGTAAGGATGGCTCAGGACGGGGCAGTGTTTCGTTCTGTTGTGCATAGGGTTGCTATGAGTCGGAACCGACTCAAAGGCACCTAACAACAACATTTTACAAATGAGAAAACTAAGGCTATAAATTAGAATCAAGGAACTTTAAACCAAAAACTTTGAATCTAAGTCTGTTCAAGTAAAAAAATATTAGGTAAATTCTCTTTATGTACATTGCATTAACTGGTGTGATTATCTGTATAAGACAGCAGCTTGTTAGTACTGATTGAAAGATACCAAGAAAATAAACTAAAACTAAAAGCCTGCTGCAAATGAACACATGTGGCATGTTAAAGTTGTCCTGATCACCAATCTCTAAGTACCGTGAGGGAAATTGCTTAAGAACCCAGAAAGTAAGCCTGTATCTTTTGAATTAAAACCTGTTTTATGCAACCACTGTGGTCATCCACAGGCATAGAGGAGAAAGGTAGAGAGATGAGAAAGACAAGCAAACTCCTTCCCCTAAGCCTCTTTTTATCTCACAAAATGCAAGGTAATTGTTCGGAGTGCTCGGAGCAAAAGAAAAAAAAGGCAACATGACATGCCTGGTTCAAGGTGGTTTACATTGGTGAGGGGATTCTTGCCTGGGAGGAGGAGGCTTAGTGCAGGTGGCAGAGAGAAACAGTTTAAGGGGCTTAAGATACATTGTCATTATAGTTTTCTGAAGCGGAAGCCAAAAGACTCTCTGGTTTAGACCCAAAGGAGCTGAATCCGGAACATCTCCATATTTGCCAGTAAGTCAGGTAAGTCATTGTCTTGTTTTTCTTCCTTTTGCATTTCATGACTGGGCGGATCAAAGTGCTCATGTTCCTTTTCCAAGGCATCTCTACTCGGGGAAGATTTTGATTTAGTATTAAAAAGACTATAGGGTGAGTGTAGAATCGTTGCCATTTTTCTCTGGGCCCTGTTGAATGAGTTTTGTCAAATTTTGTCTTGGTGGTCCTAATTCTTTGGTTCTCACTGACCACTCCCTGTTGTTGACATAAGATTTCTCTATATATTTTATTGCTACCTGCTAGGCAGGACAGTGGAGTCCCTGAGAGTTCTAAATGGTCAACATGTTAAACTACTAACAGAAAGGATGGAAGTTTGAGCCCATCCAGAGGCACCTTGGAAGAAAGATCTGGCAATCTAATTCTGAAAAGTGAGCCATTAAAAACCTTATGGAGCACAGTTCTACTCTGATTCACATGGGGTTGCAATGAGTCATAGTCTACTTGATGACAACTGTTTTTTCAGGCAGGATAGTGCTTGAAAGAGTGTGGGCTTTGGATCTTGCCTCTCTCTGCCCATTGTAGTGCGTGTGACTATCTAGTGAACTAATTTCAAGCTCAGTATCTGGTACATTGGCTCCTGCAATAAAAGTTGGCTAAATGAATGAAACTAAGTTCTTTTTTTTTTTTTTTTTTAATATTAATTCCTTTTGAGGTAGTCCTGGCCTTAAACTAAATAAAAATTAACAATCTCTTTTAGACTCAGATTTTTCATTTGTAAGTTTGTGATTGGTGCATTCCCTTGTTTGTCTTTTCAAAGTTGAAAACACTTCTACAATGTGTTTTTTTTTTTTTTAACTGAATTGTGTCTGTAGTGGGAACCTCTCTGTCAAGTTCAACTTCTGACTCCCAGTCGTTATCCCAAAGGTCATTACACAACAAGCTGAGTGTGATAGTGGAGAAGAGTGGCTATGCTGACTTCTCAAAACTGCTAGCCCACATGAGGCTTAAATTTGCGATTTTGACCAACTTTTGGTTGTTACAAAAAGATCAATTTTAACATCCAGTCAGTAATTACTTATAGCCCCGTTATTCTAAATATTTTAATTCTTTGTGTTACATTTTTGCTCAGAAACCTTATAGAATCATATTGTATGATGTCAAATTTGGAAGATAGCTAAGGTTATGGGTCATAAATATCCTGTGCTTGCTGCTATCTACTGGTGGACTCCTTTCCCACTAAAAGAAGCACCGGGTTCTTTGTCTGACTTTTGTGCCTTTATGTATGCCTGCCACATGTTCCTTCCCAGACGTGCTTGCCACCAATCCTTCACAGAAACTCCCTTGTCCAAAAAGAATGTACTGCCAATCTGATTATTCTTAAACTTTGGCTCAACGTCTTCTCTTTCCAGAGTACTCACCTTCACCTCTCTTCTTCCAAGCCTGTCTAATGCTGTCCATGATCCCAGATTCAGTCCTCACCTGAAATGCTTCTTAAATTCTCACTTGACTGATTTAGTTCCGTAAAGTTCTTCTTTCTGGAAAAACTTACAATTTTAACTCAAGCTATACAGTATAATTGTATATATTGTATTTTCATGTGAAGTTTTTTAGTATCCTTAGCTGAATTGTGAACATTGTAATGGGAAGCAGCTTACATTATCCTTTTCTTTCTCGTTAGCATGCTTGTAACATGATTGGGCTCGAGGTAGGGTGTCAGTAATATTCTAAAAATATTGTAGTGGTATAGTACAAGTTTATCCTACCTTATAAAATTGTGTCTTTGAATAACATTATTTTTTTAAGACTATATAACTACATGGTACAACCCTGGAATTTTCTATATAACACAAAAGAAGTGTGGTCTTACCATTTTCCAGATTGTTAAGCCAATATAATAAGACAAAAGATGTTCTGTTTGGATCAAAAGTGTCTGGATAATCTACTAACTCATTGTAGAGTAAAGCCTTGCTACTCTGTGTGATTTCTAGGTCAGTTGCATCAGCATCCTTGAGAGCTTATTAGAAATGAAGAATCTCAGGCCTTGTCTCAGGCATCTGTAGTTTAACCCAATTCCAAGATGATTCATAAGCATATGAAAATTAGTGAAGCAGAGAGCTTGACTTCATATTAAAGACCTGAGCTTCAAGCTCTACTTCATTATTTACTACTGGTTTACCTTGGTCAAATTCTCTCTTCTATATTTGAAAAAAATGGAGATGATAAAAAAATGATTATAATGTGTAAAGCATAGAATGGTAATATAGACACATCTATATGCATTTTTTTGGTATATGCATGTATATAAAGTAAACATTATTATTGTGTATTCAGGCTGACTTAAACATGTAAATTACAAAGATAAATTCTGAAAACACAGAATAAAACAAGTGAAGAAACTATGTAATGTTCTCCAAAGATTATCCATCATATACATGTAGAGCTGGTCTATGCAAAGATTTTGTCATTGGAGTAGTCAAACAAGATACTGAGAGTGGGCTGGAATATGAGATCAACAACTCAGACTGCTGTTGAACAGATGTCAAATTTCATTACATGTTATTCAGTTTATTATGATTAAATATCTCTAAACTTCCACTATTAAACTGACAGAAATAAGGTACCCAGTGCCAGGCATAGATGGAGATATGCATAAAAGACAAAGTTGCTTTGACATTTTGACCATCTGTGTTAATCACTGATTCAAAATTCCTGTCTTTGTTCATTTGTCACCACTACTTGCTTGTGGTACTGACAAAAGAAAGTCATATTGTAATCTATAATATTCCATTCCAGGGATTTAATCACTTCAACTCAGGAACTTGTCCTCAACAGCTGGAAAGGTTACTTCTGGACTTGATTCTGAACATAAGTAGATCTGTGTACATTGGCTATGGGACCTAAGTAACATTCCCAATTTCAATGTATTCTAGTCATGCACACTACTGGATAACTGGATGTCAGAGCTTCAAGCAAACATGCCTTCTGTTCCATCCTAAAAAAATAATGATTGCTCGGGTGAATTTTAACATTTTTTTCTTTGCGGGCAATATTTTTATGTTAGATCTTACTTTGACGACCTGAAAACAGATGTCATGGGTAAGTTTAACCAGACATTTGTGAGAGAATTCGTTCTTCTGGGTCTTTCTGGGTACCCAAAACTTGAGATCATTTACTTTGTTCTAATTCTAGTGATGTATCTAATGATTCTAATTGGCAATAGTGTTCTCATCATAGCAAGCATCTTTGATTCCCATCTTCATACCCCCATGTACTTCTTCCTGGGCAACCTCTCTTTCCTGGATATCTGCTACACATCCTCCTCTGTTCCCTCAACATTGGTGAGCTTAATCTCAAAGAAAAGAAACATTTCCTTCCCTGGATGTGCAGTGCAGATGTTCATTGGGTTTGCAATGGGATCAACAGAGTGTTTGCTCCTCGGCATGATGGCTTTTGATCGCTACGTGGCCATCTGTAACCCTCTGAGATACTCCGTCATAATGCACAAGTTGGTGTATGTGCTGATGGCTTCTGTGTCATGGCTTTCTGGTGGAATCAACTCAATTGTGCAGTCAGCTCTTGCCATGCAATTGCCATTCTGTGGGAAAAATAGTATCAATCATTTCACATGTGAAATATTAGCTGTTCTCAAGCTCGCTTGTGCTGATATATCCCTTAACATTATCACCATGGTGGTATCAAATATAGCCTTCCTGGTTCTTCCACTGCTGGTTATTTTCTTTTCCTACATGTTCATCCTTTGCACCATCTTGAGGATGAACTCAGCCACAGGGAGACGCAAGGCCTTCTCCACCTGCTCAGCACATCTGACTGTAGTGATCATATTTTATGGTACCATCTTCTTCATGTATGCAAAGCCCAAGTCCCAAGACTTGCTTGAAGAGGACAAGCTGCAAGCATTAGACAAACTCATTTCCCTGTTTTATGGGGTAGTAACCCCCATGCTGAATCCTATAATCTATAGCTTGAGGAATAAGGATGTAAAAGCTGCCGTGAAATATCTGCTGAACCACAAACCTGTTTAATAAGAACTCTGGGATATGTCTGTTTTTGTGTAACAAGCACAAAGACAAACTCATAGGCAGATTTGTGAGAGCCTTCTTTGGGGAAACCATAATTAGAGACAGATATTCTTTTTCTTTGCCTGTACGAGCACTGCTCTATAGTATTCTATACTGAAAACAGTAGCCTGCTATAAACTAAGCTTCCAGCATGCCTTTGTCTAGATCTCACAAAGACAGTGTATTCCATTAGAATCTTATCCCTGGTTGTATCTGAAATGAGCGTTTCTGATGTACTCTGTGGCAACATAGTGGGACAAAGTCACACATAAGCTTTGGAAGTAGAGAGGCAAGGGTCCAATTTCTGCTCTACCACACATGATTATGATATTGGATAGTTTTTTTTTTCTAAGCTGTAGTTTCTTTGTACTTGTTTATTTATTACTTAAGTAATTTACTTGTAATTTGTGATAACAGCATAAATAAATCCTAGCTCCAGTGTTGTTGAAAGTCTCGGTAAGTTGGAGAAAACACCTAGGATAGTACCAGTGTCATAAAAAAAAAAAAGTTTTTTTTTTTTTATATTGTCCTACAATTTCAGAATTGAAGCTAAAACTCTAAATTGAGGACTAAACATACTACTTAACCCCACTTATTCTTCTGTGCTACTAAATATTAGAGCCAACTATCTCCCCCTGACAATCACCCTGTTCATATCAATCACACTCTCCTTTCTCCTCCACATATCTATATAAAGATCTAGCCAGAGGAAGAAAGAATGATGGGAGTATTTTACATTACGGGGAGTGCACAATGAATGGTGAAAGGCAGTTTCCTTATTATTCCTGTGGAAGAATGGGAAAGTTGTTTTTTCCCAGTCTTTGCCAAGTGAGGGGGTGTGGCAAGACAGTTTCTTGAGGGTTTGGATGCTTGCAAAGGAGAGGCTGTCATCTGGCTTGATGTGAGGAAGCCTGTTGAGCTCTAGAGTCTGCAGAACAGCAGAGGAGCTAGCCTAGAGGAGGGAGAAAGGTGGGTATATAAGGACCTAAAAAAAAAACAAAACCAACCCAGACACATTTCACATCTGCCTAAGATGTTCTTATAGGCTCAGAAAGAGTGATGAAAGTAGTGATTGAAGAAATAAATATATTTCTTGTTATTCTCCAGTGAGTTGGAACTCCTCAGTAAATCTATTGTAGCTTTTATCTTTTCTGTAGATTGCTTGTTTAGAGGGCCAAAGCTGAGCACAGAGTATGTTTGGGACATGCAATCCAATGTAAGCTATTTCTTAGCCCATTAAGACAGCTCTGGGTTTCGACTATTTTCCTACTCAATTTTCCTCTTTTCAACTGGTTTTAGAACCACAACGTGACCTTGTATCTCCTACCTGGGGACTTTGCTCTCTGCCAATCTACTTCCTTGGGGTTAACCCAGGTTTTTGCCTAAGTGGTCTGGTCACTAAAATTCTGCTGACCTGTCACTGACCCACCTAGACTATTGTCACTGCTGAGAACTTCCAGCTGCTGGTCCTTCTCCTCTGTGTTGGATCACATGGGACATTACTTTTAGTTCTATTCAGACAGGACGTACCAAATACTGTGGATTATGACTTTTGAACTTCTGGCACCCTTCCTGCCCTCTCGCCAAGGAGTCCTACATTTGCATCTGATACTTCTTTAATCCTCTTTAGCCTTTGAACAAGATTTTAGGCATATAAATGACTTCGTTTCTATTGTTTCAGCCAACTTTTTAGCACTTTAATTTTTTTCCCACAATGTAAAGGGTGTCAGTGTTTTATATGCAGGTTTATATCAGGTTCGAACTCTTACCCTGAAAATTTTATTAAAATCCTCTTTCCCTTGGCATTTAGAGGTGGGTGCAAATTGACCTAGGTATAGACAAGTGTGCTCATATTGATCAATGACCAGAAAATTATCAGATTCAATAATAAGCTCCCTTCCTTAGCAGATTGGGAAATCCAAAAGATTAAGTTTATTATTTTCTGATTAATAAATAAATATGTTTCAAAAATTCCAAAAATATCAAAAACTATAAAGAGAAAAAACATTGTTTTCACTATTACCACTTCCCAAAGATACCATTTTTAATATTTCTCTTACTAAGTAGAAGTCATAGCATTCACTATGTTTTTGTATTGATTTATCATTCAGTGTACCATCAGCAATTGAGGATTAGAGTTTTTCATTTTTTTTAATGCTGTATGCTTACGGTTTCACAGGATAAATTATGAGAAGTAAAATTAATCAAACAGGTGATATGAATCTTTTAAATTTTTTGGGTAAATTGCCCCCCAGAAAGATCATACTACACACACACACACACGCACACACACACACAGACTTATAAGCCTATCTTGTACCTATCTATATATCCATACATACACATACACATTTTTCTTTAAAACATTTTTTAGAAATTTTGAAATATTTAACAAAAGAGTGAGAATAATCAAATAAAACCCTGTGTACTAATCACACAATCATGCAGCTTAAATAATTACCTACACATAGCCAGTCTTCTTTCATCGTTACCTAAACCTACTTGTATCCTTTCTCCAGATTATTTTGAAGCAGATCCTGGACATAATTACATCATTATATATTTTTCTATGTTCATATATAATCTATGGATATATACTAAGTACCATCATCCACAGTGTATTCTTTGAGAATGCACTTCTGGAGCACATAAACTATGGTATAAATGATGCCCTCCCTAGCTGATCAACAGGACAGAGCTGGTGAGGACTGTCACTAGAGTCACTTGAATCAGGTAAAGGGAATCATTTCTTAGCTCCAATAGATTATGTCTATGAGATAATGCATGCTGTATGTTGACTGAGTTTGTACTTTTCAGAGGAAGCCATAAATTGGGAATTAAATGGTGTGGCAATTATACAGGATTGGATAATTACAGAACTCATGAGATTCCAGAGTGTATACACAAGCCTGTTTAGAATGTCTTAGCCTATGTTAGTTTATACACCAAACATGCTGTTCCCATTAACTGTTATCGCTTGAGTTGAATTCGAGTAGATGTTTTGGACCCCAAATCTTGATTTCCTCACAATACTATCATATAGGCAGTAGTAACCTCCAACTATAGTTAGAGCATGTCAAAGAGCTTCCATAGGCTATGTTGACAAACATTGGACCTATCAGTGGTAAGTAGCTGAGCTCAGCAAGTCACCTTAAACTGACCCTCCTATCGGTTTACCTAGTATTCTTTACCTTGACTATTGGCCTCCATGTACAAAAACATGTTATATAGGCATTAGGGCACATGATATTTTGAATTTCAGCTTCAAATATAGAAGACTGTTTCTGCAGGCAAATAGCTTCACCGTTGTGGGTGGCATCTGTAATATATCTAAGAGGTAATATTCTCTTGCCGTTAGCCTCTCCTGTGATACCAAGGTGATATTAGCTTTCTCTTTTTTTTAAATTCATCTTTTTATTATGCTTTAAGTGAAAGTTTACAAATCAAGTCAGTCTCCTATACAAAAAGTTATACACGCCTTGCTATGTACTCCTAGCTGTTCCCCCCCGTAATGAGACAGCACATTGCTCTTCTCCACCCTGTATTCCCCATGTCCATTCAACCAGCTCTGTCACCCTCTTTCTTCTCATCTTGCCTCCAGACCGGAGTTGCAAACATAGTCTCATGTGTTTGCTTGAGCTGAGAAGCTCACTTCTTACCAGTATCATTATCTAGCTTATAGTCCAGTCCAATCCCTGTCTGGAGAGTTGGCTTCGGGAATAATTCCAATCTTGGGCTAACAAAGGGTCTGGGGACCATGAGCTCCAGGGTTCCTCTAGTCTCAGTCAGACCACACAAGAATTTGAAATCTGTATCCCACTGTTCTCCTGCTCTATCAGGGATTCTCTGTTGTGTTCCCTATCAGGGCAGTGATCAGTGGTAGCCAGGCACCATCTAGTTCTTCTGGTCTCAGACTAATGGAGTTTCTGGTTTATGTGGCCCTTTCTGTCTCTTGGGCTCATCTTTACCATATGTCTTTGGTGTTCTTCATTCTCCTTTGCTCCAGATGGTTTGAGACAAATTAATGCATCTTAGAATGCCACTTGCTAACGTTTAAGACCTCAGACGCCTCTCACCAAAGTAGGATGAAGAACGTTTTCTTTGTACATTTCGTTATGCCAATTGCCCTAGCTGTCCCCTGAAAACATGGTCCCCAAACCCCTATCACTGCTATTCTGGCCTTCAAAGCTTTCAGTTGTATTCCGGAAACTTCTTTTGGTTTAGTCCCATTGTACTGACCTCTCCTGTATTGTGTGCTGTCTTCCCCTTCACCTAAAGTAGTTCTAAAAAAATAGTTCTAGTCTACTATCTAATTAGCAAATACCTCTCTCCCTCCCTCCTCACCCTCGTAACTATCGAAGAATATTTTCTTTGGCGTTTAAACTTTTTCTAGAGTTCTTATAATAGTGGTCTCATACAATATTTGTCCTTTGGCAACTGACTAATTTCACTCAGCATGCCTCCCACATTCCTCCATGTTATGAGATGTTTCACAGATTCGTTGTTGTTCTTAATTGTTGTGTAGTATTCCATTATGTGAATATACCATAATTTATTTATCTATTCATCCGTTCATGGGCACTTTGGTTGCTTCCACTTTTTTGGAACCAGTGCTGCAGTGAATATGGGTGTACATGTATCCGTTCATGTGAATGCTCTTATTTCTCTGGGATATATTCCAAGGAGTGGGATTGCTGGATCGTACGGTAGTTCTATTTTTAGCTTTTTAAGGAAGCACCAAATGGATTTCCAAAGTGGTTGTACCATTTTACATCCCCATCAACAGTATATAAGTGTTTCGATCTCTCCACAGCCTCTCCAACATTTATTATTTTGTGTTTTTTTGGATTAATGCCAGCCTTGTTGGAGTGAGATGGAATCTCATTGTAGTTTTGATTTGCATTTCTCTAATGGCTAATTGCATTATCTTTATTGACTCCCTTTCTATTAGCAATCATTTCCCCTTCTTTCCATTTTTCATTAATTTTTGCCCAGATTATTCCCCTTGGGATAGGACTCTTAGGCTTAACGAGAGGACTTACCCATAATGCTGGCAGCAATATAAATGTAGACATTTATATTAGCTATTCCCAGTCATATGGAATAGGGCTCGATAAGCGTGAATATGTAGGTCTTCCTCATTCCCTGGTTAAGAAAGATACACAAGCCATTAACCCACTTCAAAAAGGTGAAAAGAAGGAATGATCCATACTTTTAGGAATGCGGACAATAATAGAAGTATTGTTATGTATTGTTACAGTGTCATGTTTAGCAAGTGATCCTCTGGAACTCATAAATGCAAGTCATGTTTCACCAATACAGGATCAGGGAAAGAAAAAAAATCTCAAAACAGGGAAAAAGTTTTTTGAGTGTCTGTGTCATCCTCACTACCTTTTCCCTGTATTTGCAAAATATATATTGCAAAAATATCTCAACAATCTATCCAATGGCAGTGCTCATTTATTTCCACATGTGGTTTTAACACACAATTATTCAGCCTTGAAGGACATCCTTTCAGTCTCTCATCACCCCCCAATTAAGTAAGCAGGGATTTCAATTCTCCATTCCAATTTTTTATCAGTCCACTTCTTCATGGATAACAGTATATACAAGCCTGATGCCTTGTAAGTCATTGTTTTATTTCACTTGGAGCAAAATGGGTTCTTTAAATGATCATCATCCAAATTAAAACATTTTCTCTAGGTCTGTAGTAGTGCTTCTTTTGCAAGGAGTGTGTACCCAAATCCAGAATGAGTATCCTTACTCATGACTCATTGTTATCCTCCTGAAACAAAGGGTAATGGTGTTATAATTAAAAATTAGCTTTGACACATTTCCATTTGTCTTTTAATGTACACATATTTTGTTTGTGGTGTGTATGTTTCTTTGTGTCTATGTGAGTGCATAAATACTGCTTCTGATTTCTTAAGCAAACTGTAATTTGTCAGAATCCAAATATTTTACCATGAATCATCACATTTCTTTGAATATTACAGTCAGAACCTAGAATATAGCTTAATAGACTTTTCTGAAACACTTTAATTAAGTAATATGCTATCTCCCTATCTGAATTCATGGCCTAAACTATCCTTTATGGGTTTGTTTTTCTTTTGCAGCTTTAAGCACATGGATTCACTTCTGTCCTGTGGATTTATTTATTTTATTGCTTATTTGTATTTATTTTCTTTTCATAAAAGAGTTGGGGATGGTATCCTGCATGAACTTACCTTCTCAGAAAGAATGAAGATAAAGCAAGAAAAAATGTTAAACTATAATGTGTTTACAGCAAAAATCTGCTTTATTTCTATCATAATACCTCCATTATTTTTTCATTTTAGCATTTGACTTTGGTAATTATCATTTGAATTATTGAACTCTTTGAATTAACTTTGTTTTGGCAAATAGATTTTGAATTTAAAAGTTCTCATATTTAATAATGTTTGGTGAACATTTGTCCTGTGTTTCCAAAAGTGACATGGGCAGAATTTTATTTCCTTTTTGAGCTTTAGTACAGCTACAATTTATTCCTAACACTGCTCTTTATTGGATCTGTGGGACACTGTCCCTAACGTACCAAGAAGTCTCTCCGTTCCACATATCTTTCACTTTAAATTGCTTTGGGAATCGGGGAACAATTACAATAACTTGCATAACAAGTATTTACTCACTGTCATCTGTAGAATCTGAGATCATTTGTTGAACCTTAATTCGGATTGCCAACATAAACATTAAGAAAAAGTAACTGACTCTCCTAGGGGGTGGAAATAATTTTCTTATATACAGGTAAGTCTCGTATACCATGAAACTTTACAACTTCAATCTGTAGTTAAAGTTATTAAATATGGAATTATAATATGAATAGGCAGAGGCAATATAGCTACCAATTTATTATTACCAAAATACTTCCATGGTTTATTATTATTATCATTATTATTACTTTCTGTAGAATTCCCATTCATCCATAAAGCAATTTCCATATACTATCTGATTTTTTCTTCACAATAATGCTGTGAGAAAAGTAAGGCAGGTATTCCTATCACTGTATTACATATGAGAAAGCTGAGGCTGTAATTAGAAGAAAAGAACCTCAAACCTAGAACTTTTGATTCTAAATTCCAAGTGTTTCTGAACTTGATAAACACACTTCATTTCTATTTAAATGAGTATTAGGTGATTCCTCTGTACTTACATTGCCTAACTTGGTAATTATTTGTGTAAGATGGCACCTTGTTCTGATTGTTGAAAGATACTTGGTATTTTTTTTAACTGAAAGCCTGCTGCAAATGGATAATTGGGGCATAACTGAGAGCCTGGGAGCCCTGGTAGTGCAGTGGTTAAGTGTTAAGATCTTAATCAAGAGGTCAGCAGTTTGAATCTGCCAGCTGTTCCTTGGAAACCTTACGGGGCAGTTCTACTCTGTCCTACAGGGTTGTTATGAGTCGGAATTAACTCAACAGTAATGGGTTTGGTTTTTGGTTTTGGTAACTGAGATCCTGCTACAAGTGAATAATTGGGGTGTGTTAAAGTTGTCCTTATTAAGGGATCCATAAATATTGAACAGGACAATTGCTTAACGTTCTAGAAAGTAAACCTTTATCTATTTAATCAAAACCCATCTGTTAATGTACACCACTGTGTTAGGCCCTAGTTGTAGACAGATGAACAGGGCAGATAATCTCCTTCCCCTAAGTCTGTTATTATTTCACAAAATGCATGATAACCCTTTAGAGCACTGGGGGAAGACCTAGCTCAAGTTGGCTTGAGCTGGTGAGGGAATTCCTGCCTGAGAAGGGAAGAATTTGAAGCAGGTGGTGGGGAGAAGCAGTTTAGGTGGCTTAAGATGCATTGTCATTACAGCTGTCTGGAAGGGGAAGCCAACAGGCTCTTTAGGTCTGGACCCAAAGAGGCCGAACCAGGAACTTTGCCATGTTTCCCAGTAAGTCAATGTCTTGGCTATTTTTCTTCCTTTTGTATTATGACTGGGTAGATCAAGGTGCTCATGTCCCTTAACCAAGGCATCCTCTCACCAATTTCTGGACCCCAATTTGGGAAGAACTTTGATTTATCATCAGAAGTCTTCTGAGTGAGTGTGGAATCATTTCATAGGAAGTAGGTATTCTGAGGGATATGATTCAATTCCACAACTGTGAAACTTTCTCCATGATAAGCAGTCCTTAGTCCACAGAATTAGCCATTCTCCTTGTACACTATTAATGGGATACAGTCAGGTTTTATCTTTATGATCTAAATTTATCTGTGGCACTCATGGACTATTCTCTTTTGTTAATATGTGATTTTTATACAGATTTGAATACTGTTAGGCAGGGTAGTGATGGAAAGACCACAAGCTTTGGATCTGGCTCTGCCCACCATTAGCCTTGTGATTTTGGTCATGTGAGCTAATTTCAAGCAAATATCTGGCACATAGGAGCCTGCAATAAAAGTTGCATGAATAAATGAAAATAAATGGGTTTTCATCATCTCTAAAATGTGAACCCAGTATTCCTTCATTTGCCTCTCTCATCAAAATTGAAATATTTACCTTTTAATTTTTAACTAAATTGCTTTTGTAGCGAGAATCCCTCTTTTGAGCTTGGCTTTGGATTCTAAACCGTTATACAGTGTAGCAAAAGTGTCCCAACTACCACCATGCAACAAAAATGAGTGTGAGAGTGGAGTAGTGTGGTTTTGCTGACATTGTCAAAACTGTTATCCCACATGAACCCTAACTTTGCAATTCTGGTTAACATGAAAACTGGTGGCAATTATGGAAAGATGAATTCGCATGTACCAGTAAGTAATTACAGGTGAGCATTAATCTAAACATTTTAATTCCTTGTGTCATATTTCTGTTCAAAAACCTCCTAAAATCATATTGTATGATGTCAAGTTTGAAGGATAGTTAAAACTACAGAGTCTAAAAACTCCCTGTGTTTGTTCTTTCTAATGATGGGCCACTTCCCTACAAAAAGAAGTGTCAATTTCCCTGCCTGACTTTTGAACGTGTGTATGCCTCCTGGCTCATTTAGCTTCTCAGATGTGCTTGCCACCACTCCTCCACAGAAACTCCCTTGTATGAAAAGGAGGTACTGCCAGTCTGTTTACTCTGGAACTTTGCTCAACATATTCTCCCTTCTGAGATACCGCTCTTCCTTTCTTCTCTTCTAAACCTGACTAATCCTTTCCATGCTTCCACATCTGACCCAAGTCTGAAATTCTTCCTGAACTCTCTTTACTTGTGTATTTCTTGTTAACCTACTTCTTCTGGGAACATTTACAATATTCACTCTGGCCTCACAATTTAATTATATTTTATCTTGAATTGTACTATATGTAGTTTTCCTGTTACCCTTGCTGAATTGTGAACTTTGTGATGGAAATCATCTTGTATTATTCTTTTCTTATCCTTTCTCTTCTTGGAACAGGATTGGACCCAAGATAGAATATCAGTAAAATCCTACATATATTTATGCAGTCCAGCAAAAGGTTATCCTTCTTTTATAATATTTTTCTTTCAATAATATCTATTTTCCGAAGAGTACAGAGTAGCAAGGTATAACCCTGGACTTTGTCGAAAAACACAAAATAAATATGTTCTTGATCATTTTCTAGTTTCTTAAGCTAGCCTAATAATAAGAAAAGAAAATATATTTTATCAGAAACATCCGGATAGTCTGTTGATGCACCATAGATGAACTGAAGTTTTGTTACTCAGCGTGTGGCCCCATAGCAGATGCTTCAGCATCCACTGGGTGTCTTATCAGAAATGCGGAATCTGAGGCCCTACCTTAAACTTATTAAAGCAGAAACTTCATCTTAACAAGATCCCCAGGTGATACATGCACTTGAAAGTTTTGAAAGACTCAAATATTGGATTCACTTCATTGTTTCACCAATGCCAGAATTTCTGGATATTACTTGGTGGAGAAATAAGGTATAATAACTTGTGGAGCTGTAGCCCCAAAGACCCCTAGACTTCATTGGAAAGAATTTGAACTTCAAGCCCCACTTTTTACTTATATGTTGGATAACAATGGCCACAGTATATCTTTCACATCTAAAAAAAGGAATAATGAGAAGAATTAATTTGAATTTTGTAAAGCATAAAGTGCTACACGTACATACCCACATATTTATTTAAGCATTACTACTGTTTTCTCAGATTGACTTAAACAAACAAATTATCAAGAATAAATCTGAAGCCATGGAATAAAACAAGTGAGACTAAATATTGTTCTCCAAAGATTTTCCACTGTATGCACGCAGAGCTGGTCAACGCAATGATCTTGTCACAGAAGAAGGAAAAAAAAAATAGAGTGGGCTGTGAATACTAGATCAATAACTAACTCTGCTTTTGAACATCTGTTAAATTACAGTATACCGAAAAACCAGAGTAAACGTGTTGCTGTTGATTCGATTCTGACTTCTAGGGACCTTATAGGACAGAGTAGAACTGCCCCGTAAGGTTTCCGAGGAGCCCTGGTGGATTTGAACTGCCCACCTTTTGATTAACAGCTGTAGCTCTTAACCACTACGCCACCAGTGTTTCCAAATTACAGTATACCTGAGTCAATTTACTATAATCAAATTTCTGCCCTATAAAAATACAAAATGAAACTGACTGAAAAGAGATCCAAAATGTAAGGCAGAGAAACAAATATGCATGAAAATCGAAGTTGACTTAAGATTTTGAACATCTATGTTAATCACTGAATCAAAATTCCGGTCCTTGTTGAGTTGTTTTTTCCTTGACCATGGCCTTCCTGCTGGACCTGACTAAATGAAGAAGTTAGGTTTGTCGTCTGTAATATTCTAGGGTTTTTGGAAACCTCAATTCAAGACACTGCCCTCAACATCAGGGAAGGTTGCTTCTGAATTTTTTCTGATCACTGGTAGGTCTCCATACTTTAGGCATGGGGCATAGAAATGCTAAATGTCCCAGTATTATTGTATTCTAGTCACACACACTGCTGAAGATAACTGATAACAGAGTTTCAAAGCAAATATTCCTTCTATTTTGCCCTAGAGTAATGTTTTGTTTTTCAATTCATTTGTTATGTTGGTTGCTTCCCAGTGAAAATATTTTATGTTAGATCTTCCTTTTACATCCTAACGTTGAGGCATGGATAAGATTAACCAGACATTTGTGAGAGATTTCATTCTTCTGGGACTCTCTGGTTACCCCAAGCTCGAGATTATCTTCTTTGCACTGATTCTAGTGATGTATCTAGTGATTCTAATTGGCAACGGTGTTCTCATCATAGCAAGCATCTTTGACTCCCATCTTCACACCCCCATGTACTTCTTCCTGGGCAACCTCTCTTTCCTGGATATCTGCTACACAGCCTCCTCTGTTCCCTCAACATTGGAGAGCTTAATCTCAAAGAAAAGAAACATTTCCTTCTCTGGATGTGCAGTGCAGATGTTCCTTGGGTTTGCAATGGGGTCAACAGAGTGCTTCCTCCTTGGCATGATGGCTTTTGATCGCTACGTGGCCATCTGTAACCCTCTGAGATACCCCTTCATTATGAGTAAGTTTGTGTATGTGCTGATGGCTTCTGTGTCATGGCTTTCTGGTGGAATCAACTCAATTGTGCAAACAGCTCTTGCCATGCGTTTGCCTTTCTGTGGAAATAACATTATTGATCATTTCTTATGTGAGATATTAGCTGTCCTAAAATTAGCTTGTGTTGATATATCTCTCAACATTACTATGCTAGCAGTATCAAATATGGCCTTCCTAGTTCTTCCACTTCTGGTCATTTTTTTCTCCTACATGCTCATCCTCTACACCATCTTGAGAATGAACTCAGCCACAGGAAGACGAAAGGCCTTTTCTACCTGCTCAGCGCATCTGACTGTGGTGATCATATTTTATGGTACCATCTTCTCTATGTATGCAAAACCCAAGTCCCAAGACATGGTTGGAAAAAATGAGATGCAAGCTTCAGAGGGCCTTATTTCAATGTTTTATGGGGTAGTGACCCCCATGCTGAATCCTATAATTTACAGCTTGAGAAATAAGGATGTAAAAGCTGCTGTGAAATATTTGCTGGGTCAAAAAGCTCTAAACAAATAAGACTAAAGAGAAATGTGAAACTTTGTGTATGAAGAATAGAGATAGCATCATTGAGGAAATCATCATTCTTTAGGGAAATCATCGTTAGGGACAGATACTTTTATTTTCTGCCTTCGCTAGTCCTGATCATCTAAAATTACTGACAACTGTAGTCTGATATAAACTCAGCTTCCAACAGATTCTGATCCAGATCTCATGAAGACTATGGATTGCTTTAGAATATTATCCCTGTTGATGACTGAAATGAGTGTTTCTGGTATACTCTTTGCCAACATAGTAGCAAACATCACATGTAAGTTTTAGAAATAGGAAGGCAGGGATGCAAATTCTGACATATCTGCACCTTTATTTTAAAGTGGATTTCTTGTAGGCAGTTTTTAAATCCAGTCTGATAATACACGTCATTTAATTGCTCAGTTTAGACCATTTAAGTAATGTAATTATTATTTATTGTAATGTAATTATGGTTAGATTTGTTGATCATGTTTGTGTTTTTTTATAATTGTATCTTCTATTTTCCCTCATTATTTTTGATTAATTTTATATTTTGTGAAATTCCATTTTATATTCGTGGTTGGTTTATCACTTATACCTCTTGTTTTATATTTTTATTGGTTGCACTAAGGGTAAAGGTTTACATCTTTAACTTATAAATTGTATTTTCTAATACATTTATATCATGTCATGAATAATATATGAAACTTACAACAGCATACTTTCATTTCCTCTCTCATCTTTAGAGATATTGTTGCCGTATATTTTACTTTTCTATATGCTTGAATTCTACAATATTTTGTTATTTTTGCTTTAAATGGTCAATTATCTTTTAAGAAATTATAATATTTTGTTATTTTTGCTTTAAATGGTCAATTATCTTTTAAGAAATTAAAATTATAAGAAAAAAAGGTCTGTTTTGTTTACCATTTCCAGCATACTTCCTTCATTTGTGTTTGTCCACATTTTCATTTGATATAATTTTCTGTCCAACTGAAGAACTGCGTCTTAAAGTGTAGTCCTATTTATTATGATTTATCTCAGCTTTTATGTTAATTCTCAGAAGTCCTTATTTCACCTTTTTATCCTTTAAGAATATTTTGGCTGTGTATAGAATTCCAGGTTAAGAGAATTTTTTTTCAGCACATTAAAGATATTGTTGCATTTTTTCCAGGTTTCATTGCTTCCAATGAGATGTCTGCCATCATTACCTTTAACTTTCTGTATGTAATGTTTTGTTTGGCTGCTTTAAGATTTTCTTTTAGTGTTGATTTTTACCAAATTTATTATGATATGATATAGTGATGTGTGTGTATGCATGGGAAACACTGGTGGCATAGTGGTTAAGTTCTACGGCTGCTAACCAAGAGGTTGGCAGTTTGAATCCACCATGTGCTCCTTGGAAACTCTATGGGGTAGTTCTACTCTGTCCTGTAGGGTTGCTATGAGTCAGGATCAACTCGACAGCAGTGGGTTTGGGTTTTTTTTTTTTGGTGTATGCATGTGTGTGTGTGTTTACATTGTGCTTTGGTGAGCTTCTTGGGCTTCGTCAAGAAGTTTGGACATTTTTTGACCATTAATTTTTCCCTTTTCCTGGTCCTACTCCTCTCTTTTATTACTGAGATACCAATTACATGTATGTTGTACTGCTTATTAGTTCCTGTAGGTAATTTACACTTTGTTCAGAACCCAACCTAGGATTGTGGCTCTTCAAACATGTGCATTTATTGTATAAAAACTATAACAATAATTGTAACAATTTAGAATTCAAGAATAATTACACAACTGTCCATACTATATCAAAAAAGGAAAAAAAAAACCAAACCTGTTGCTGTCAAGTCTATTCCAACTCATAGCAACGCTATAGGACAGCGTAGAACTGCCCCATAGAGTTTCCAAGGCATGCCTGGTGGATTCAAACTGCCGACCTTTTGGTTAACAGCTGTTGCACTTAACTACTACACCACCAGGGTTTCTATCCATCCTATAACCGTGAGTTAAATGAGCTAATCTCAGTAGAATTCAAGAATTCTTTGCTAATTATTTTCCCTAGTGTTTCCTCAAATCTCTTCTTTTCACTTATCCTTTGGATAACATTGGATGTGTTCAATTCACACTTTATAGAAGAAAAGAGCTATGGATACCAGATTAAGGTTTCATGCTCAGCTGTTTTGACTTTATCGCCTAGGATCATTCTGCTGTGATTTTCTCATTGCTTGGAACAGCTCTTGCTAAAGTGATAACATTGTTATATAACTTAACTGAGCATATTTAAATAAGCTTTTAAGAATATTTCTTCCCTCCAGTTATATATAGAATGTATTTTTTAAATTAAATTGATGAGTTTAGTTTCTATGTTTTTATTTCTGTACACAAATGAGAGCTGCAGCAAACAGAGTAAAACGTTGCATCTCAACAATTCTTTGAACAGAGTCCCAGTGTTGGTCCACTAAAACTTTTCACATCATTGGAATGATCTCTCTCTTCCCCTGGCACTTTTATAGCAAAGCTTTGGCAGGCAACACGTTTTTTCCTAAATTCTAATAAATTATTTGGAATATTATCATCTGCTTAACATCTAACACTTTTTTACTATATTCTAAAAGCATTAAGTAATGTGGATCAGACTCTTTCTTTCGATGTTCTGAGTCAGTTTTTTGTAATATGATAAGAATCACTGGACTCCTGTAGAACTTGCAGATTAGTAACCCTCTATCCTGGAAAATCTGGTTTGATATATTTATGTTGAGCCTGAGTATAATATTTTTAGCAAACATCCAGGTTATTCTTATTGTCAGGATGGTTTAAAATTAAGTAGTACAGGTATTTGCGTGTTCGTGATGTGTGAGAAATTACTAAACTAAAAAAAAAAAAAAAAGGACCACATCAGAAAGCATGTAAAACCTTAAAAAATAAAGAAAATCAGAAATATTTACAAAAATTATTAGCCAGGCATTCAGGAGCCTAGTGGCATGGATGAGTTCCCATTTACTGTGTGATTGCAAAAGCAAGTTAAATGTTTATGTCCACGAGCTCACATCAACATATTTAAAGGTGGCACATGGGAACCTTGGAATTAAGATTCCTGTCTGAGAGTTTAAACAGTGAATTTTCCACAAGGAGTCGAAGTTACTCATGCGTTGAAGTCAATCACTTGTGTGAGTGAAACATTCAAGGACACTGAATATTAATATTGGAAACAGTGTGTAAAATGGATATTGCCTCAGAGAAGCAGGAGCGGATGTGACTGTAATTCTGTAAGCAGCATCTAATTAACTGTTTCCCCTCTTAATATACAAGGTGGTAACAATGGGGGCTGCTCAGCATGGAACATACAATAATGAAGAACTAATCAAAACACAATTCAGAATTACATATCCAGTTCCGTCCGTGGGAGACAACAACAAAACATATTTGGACCTGGATCTGATTGTTTGGCAATATGATTCTTGCAGAAATACCTGGAAATCCGAGAACCTCTCCAGGCCTCTGGTGAAAGATAAGGCCATTTGATTGGATCTTCCTTCTGGACAGTTGGTTGTCGTGCCCCATGGTCAATTTATAGCTTGTCCACTTCCCTTAAAAACACTGATAAAGTCATTGAAGAAGATTTCACATGCCCACTGGAGCTGATGAGGCATTTTAATATCTTATATACAGATTTTTTTTTTCATTCATACAAACAAGTAAGGGATAACTCCCTGAATATGTGTAGGCTCAATGTCTGTGATTACCTGGAATCAATGTTTGTTTTAAATTTTTATGGTGATTGGCTGGGTAATAGGGTTAACATTCCTTTCTCCAGCCAAATAACTTAGCATCACACTGTGTTCACTCTTGTCTGATAGTGATAAAGAATGAAAATGAGAATAACTGGATTGCTTTTATTCTCAATACAAATGCCCAGTGCTTGCCTTTGGAGAGATTTTGAATTAATGAAATTGGCATCTAGTATCTGAGGAGAAAAAAGTTTTCTCATGTATTCTAAGGGCACTTAGATTAAGAATGCCAGCACAGTTTCTATTCACTGAATTCTTTCCTCATACATGATTCCTCAATCCATTCACTGTCAACAGAACCATTCCTTGAAAGCTCTCTCTTGCTCAGGCTGGGAACCCCTATGTAAGTTATGTACATTATCTCACCTTCCCTGAACCTAAGGCTCAGGCAAGAAGCACATTCCCCAGAGGATGAATCCATTACCCACATAAACCCACAGATGCCTCTATGGTAAAGAAGAAGTGATGCATATGCATAGGCTTTGTATTATTCCCCAACTCTAGTGAGAATGAAAAAGACACACACACAAAAAAAGCTCATCAATCTGTAAAATTTTTGGCATTTTAATCTATGCAATATTTATGAATATTTCCCCAATATGAGTCTACATTAATACATAATTTTTCTTGCAGTACCATCTCTTCAGGATAGGGATTGACATCTTTTCTCCCTCAGCCTTAATTTGTCGATGGAGCCTATTCTAATAAAACTAGTAGCATAGGGTGTGTGTTGACCAAGTCACTGAAACACTTGAATAACATGAGAATATAACATAAGAGTGTTCTGAACTCATACCCACAGATACTTCAAGATCCCTAATTGCTGTACCTCTACCCCATTTCATACGCACAACTAAAATTGTGCAAACCCTTGCGATGATATCTTTATACACACAGAGATATTCACTCATCTCCTAAATAAACATCCCAAAACCCAAACCATCCACTCTAAAACTTTATTTTTTTTCACATTTTGACATCTCAGGGAATAGAAAGAGTTCTAAGATTGATAGTGTCTTGGTTTTAAGAATTATGGTAAACTTTTATAACAAATTATATCCACACTTATCTTAAAAATACCTCCTATTTCTCCTTAAATTCAGAGATGTTTGCAAATCACTTAAGTGAAAATTACTTCAAAATCTACTAGATTCAACATTTTGCACTCTTTCTACCTTAGTTATTATCATAGTGATGCCAGAGCTGGATACTGAGAAGATACAGCAAGTCAAATATGTAACAATAAGCAAGTGTCTAATTTTAATGTTATATTAATATTAAAAATTATAAATACATTTCTAGAAACATAATTTTGGCTACCTACATGATTCATTGATATTAACAGTTTTATTTACAAGGCAAATCAAGATATAGAACTCAATGGTGAGCTCCTGTCACAAATGAGGGTTTCTCCAGGGTTTTGGTTTATATCAACTATTATATAGTTTTCTAGATAATGTTGGAAATTATCCAGATGAGTGTGCTTGTTCCAATATTACTTGAGTATGGAAATTAAGATAGTACCAAAAGGATTTCTAATGAGCAGTTTTCTTACAGCTCCTTTTACCTCTTGTTCCATAGACTATAGACGATAGTATTCAACATGGGGGTTAATCCAGCATATAAAAAAAAAGCAAACCACAAATTTGTCAGTTTCCTTTGAATCTACAGCTGAGGTCTTCAGGTATGTGGAGAGAGCTGTCCCATAGAACAAAACTACCACAGTCAGGTGGGCTGCACATGTTGAAAAGGCTTTGCTTCATTCATCCACTGAGCTGATTCTCAGAGTGTTGGAGAGGATGAAGGCATATGAGCTCCAAATGAGAAGCATTGGCATGGGAAGGAGAAGTATGCTAATCATTAACATGATTAACCATGCCATGGAGTGTCCACACAAACCAGTTTCAAGGCAGCCAGAATTTCAGAAGTGAAAAGATTGATGATGTTATTACCACAGAGAGACAACTGCAGCACAGACATTGTTTCCACCAGGGCGATGAGGCAGCCCATCACCCAGGAACCGCTGCAATGTGTGCAAAAACCCTCCTGTTCATGATGATGGGATATCTCAGGGGGTTGCAGATGGCTACATACCAGTCATACGCCATCATGGACAGGAGCACACACTTGGTGGAGCCCACGACAAGGGAAAAGTACACCCGAGCAGTACATCCTGAGAATGAGGTGCTGTTTTTCCCTGTAACAAATCTTGCCACCATTGGAGTGAGAGCAGAAGAGGTGTACCAGATGTCCAGAAAGGAGAGGCTGCTGAGGAAAAAATACATGGGGCTGTGCAAGTGGGAGTCCAGGATGCTGACGGAGATCAGAATAATATTGCCCGGCAAGGTGATCAGGTATATCAACAGGGACAGCACAAATATGATGATCTTAGCTTTGGGGTAGTGGGTAAATCCCAGGAAGAAAAACCTGTTACAGATGTCTAATTTGCCTGGAACATTTTGTTATGTCATGTTAATCTGCATCTATGCATAGGAAGACTAACATTACATGCAAAACAGAGATCCTCCTCCGTATTTGCTGTTTTCTTTTTCATATGAACTTGTGGTTGTGCTTGGTGACGGTATCAGTAATATATGTTTGAAGGATTTGTCATTAAGAAGGAAAATTTCAAGCAGGAAGTCAACAGATTAAAAAGTCCTCAAAATGTTCTTTTTGTTTCAAGACAGTCTTTTGGCAGTGTTGGGGCGAGGGTAGGGTTTATTTCAGAAAGAGGGAAGAAACAATCTTATGCTTTCTTTCTCTTTTCTAAAACCATATTTGTAACTGATCTGTGGCTATGTCACCTATTTACCTCCTGACCATTGGTATGATATCTTCCCCTGGTTTGGGAAGTCTTCTTACACAGGAACTGTTCTGCTTTCTAAGTTCCTGGTTTCTTCTGATACTCCTAGAGATCTGTCCAAAATAATATGGGAGATTCAATGAGTAAATGAAGGTATAGACTTCTGCAGTCACAGATTAATTTACTGATGAAGACCTTGAGCATTTAGACATAGCCTGCAGTTTCCCACTGAAACCCAGGAAAATGGTAACAGATATTCCCACAGTAAGGGACACATGGCAGAGTTTCTTTCATATCAATAGACTTTCCCTAATGTTTGTGCTCCAGAAATATCCTCCAAAGGACCAGTCATTGGCACTAGAAGGCAATTTAAGTTCTTTGTTTCTTCTGAAAACTTTCCAATTCATGTAACAAAGTTAGAAATCTATTTATGCAGGATTACAAATTCTGAAACTCCAGGGACAATATCCCACAGATCCAATTATAGTCAGGAGATGGTCTGTTGTATTTTAGTATTATTTAAACAAGAAATAAATATACTCCCGTCTACACTATCTTTGGGAAGGGGAACTTTGTTCCTGGCTGCAATATAAGAATCAGTCAAGCTGGTCAATCTGTATAAAATTATGGGCAGTTTCTCCTTCAGGTTGAAGGAGGATTTTATTATTTGTATGACATCAAGATGTACTTGATGTGTAGCCCACCAAAGATGGGAAAAGAGAGCTTAAGGAACTCTTCTATTGATTATTATAGCTCAAAGAGAAGACTGATGAGAGCAGATGTTCTTCATGAAAAGTAGAACCCCTTTTAGGAAGTTAGCTACACCATATAAAGGCATCTTGGCCCTTCAGAAATCTGTCATAGGCTCTGTTTATTTGAGTGGTACTTTATAATCCTTGTTCACAGTGTGCTTGTTTTCCAAGTGAAAGACTGTGGTGGTATGTGGAAAACTTGCTGTCAATTTCACCACTGTACAATTGTGATTGGATAGCATTTTTTTAAGTAACAATTTTTAATCATGGGCTTTGCTGAATTATTTATGTCAGTTATCAAATATGTCCTCATTCTGAGAGAAGGTTGTAAATTTGAATTTCTGCCAAGATTTTTGAAAGCACAACCAGAAATACCCTCTCACTATTATATTGCAGTTGGAATGCAGTCTTGGGATCTTTTATTAACTCTGTTCTCCCAGGGGTATAGCTTTCAAGACCTTGGGATGATGCATATGACTCACTTAACTAGAGGAAAACTTGATGTATAGGAAATGCTAGGACTTTAATGCTGAAAACATTTTCCACTTCCCCGCTTCAGTTTTTTTTCATCTAGTGCAACAAGTTGATGATCCTCATTTAGTTTTAGTTTACTCATTTATAGAAGGGTGATGTCAATATTTCCTTATCAGGGTTGTTGTAAGGAATAGAGATTTTATGTAAGGCAACTAACACTGTACCTGATGTATAGTAGGTGCTTAGTAAATATTAGAGCTTTCTCCCTTTTATGGCTTTTTACTTAATTCTTGACTCCTCTTCTTTCCCTCCTACTGTCTTTATTCTTCCTTTTCATTGTTTCTATCCTTGTTTGACTCTGCCAATGCCCTTGGTTTTCTTTCCTCATTTAGATAAGATTTGCTGCAACTATAGCACAAATTTTTGAGGCAAAAGAGGAAAAAGAGACTGACTGACATCTGGCTGTAGAGCCCCTTTCCCCCAGGATTTCTTTATCCAACACCCTTCCCAACTCACCTGGTAGATAAACATGTTCAGTTTCTGTAGACCAAGACTTGCAAGACCTGAAATGAATGGCTTAAGTGGACCTGATTGTGCCTAGGGGGAAAGATCAGAAAAATACACTACTTTAGGACTACCCACATGTCTTAGGCTAGGTTCTATAGAGAAGCAAAACCAGTGTTACACATATGCGCACACACAAACATGTATATATGTATATATTTAGAGAGAAAGATCAAGGAAATAGCTCATGCTGTTGTAAAGAGTAGCAAGTCCAAAGTCTGTGGGTTAAGCATCAGGCTGGAGGCTTCTCCTGACTCATGTAGCTGCAGGGGCTGACAAACCCAGGATTGGCAGGTCAGATAGCAGGCCACTGGCTCACAGGCTGCAGGGGCCGATGAATCCCAAGATCAGAAGGCAATATGGTAGGCCACTGACTAAACTTCTAAGAACTGGAGGTTAGATGATGATGGGTCAGGTGCTAGACACAGAACAAGCAAAAGCCAGTGAGCTTTGCCAGAATGTCCGTATATATTGGATGCAGCCACACCTCTGATGAAACTCCCCTTACAACTGGTTGTCTGATCACATCATGGAGGTTATTACATTATATCACAAAATGGAGGAAAGCTACATCATTACATAGAGAAGGTGACACCAAAATGTACAAAATTTTTGTATATTGTTTAAGTAAAAATTTATTATTTTTTAATAAAAATATCCCTGTAGTTATTTATCTCCCACCTGAACTTAGGGTTATCCCCCACCTGAATTTAAAGACCATTACAAGATTAGATTTGATGCACTGAACACTAATGACGGATGACTGGATGAGTTGTGGCATGCCATCAAGGACATCATACATGAAGAAAGCAAGAGGTTGTTAAAAAGACCAGAAAGAAAGAAAAGACAAAAATGGACCTCAGAAGACTCTGAAAGTTGCTTGTGAATGAAGAGTAGCTAAAGCGAAAGGAAAAAATGATGAAGCAAAAGAGCTGCACAGGAGATTTCAAAGGGCAGCTTGAGAGGACAGGTGTTTTAATGACATGTACAAAGACCTGGAGATGGAAAACCAAAAGGGAAGAACACGCTCTGCATTCCTCAAGCTGAAAGAATTGAAGAAAAAATCCAAGCCTTGAGTTGCAATATTGAAGGATTCTATGGGCAATATTTGAATGATGAAGGAAGCATCAAAAGAAGATGGTAGGAATACACCAAGTACTGTACCAAAAAGAATTGATCGACGTTCAGCCATTTCAGGAGGTAGCATATGATCAAGAACTGACTGTACTGAAGGAAGAAATCCAAGCTGCACTGAAAAAAAAAATCTCCAAGAATTGACAGAATATACCAATTGACATGCTTCAACAAAGGGATGCAGCACTAGAGGTGCTCACTCATCTATGCCAAGAAATTTGGAAAACAGTTACCTGGCTAACTAACTGAAAGAACCCCATATTTGTGCCCATTCCAAAGAAAGGTGATCCAACAGAATGTGGAAATTATCTAACTATCATTAATCTCATACACAAGTAAAATTTTGCTGAAGATCATTCAAAAGCGGTTGCGGCAGTGCATTGACAAAGAACTGCCAGAAATTCAAGCTGAATTCAGAAGAGGGTGTAGAACAAGGGATATCCTTGCTCATGTTAGATGGATCCTGGCTGAAAGCAGAGGACACCAGAAAGATGTTTACCTGTGTCCTACTGTTTGCAAAAGCATTCGACTGGTGGATCATAACAAATTATAGATAACACTGGTAAGAATGGGAATTCCAGAACACTTAATTGTGCTCGTGAGGAATGTGTACACAGACCAAGAGGCAGTTGTTTGAATAGAACAAGAGGATACTTCGTGGTTTGAAGTCAGGAAAGGTGTGCATCAGGGTTGTATCCTTTCACCATACTTATTCAATCTGTATGCCGAGCAAATAATCCGAGATGCTGGACGGTATGAAGAAGAACATCAGGAGTGGAGGAAGACTCATTAACAACCTTCCATATGCAGGTGACAACCTTGCTTATTGAAAGTAAAGAGTACTTGAAGCACTTACTGATGAAGATCAGACTACAGCCTTCAGTATGGATTACACCTCAACATAAAATAGAAATCCTCACAACTGAACCAATAAGCAACACCATGACAAATGGAGACAATATTGAAGTTTTCATGGATTTCACTTTACTTGGATCCACAATCAACCACATGGAAGCAGTAGTCAAGAAATCAATAGATGCGTTGAATTGGGCAAATCTGCTGCAAAAGCCCTTTTTAAAGTATTAAAAAACAAAAATGTCACTTTGAGGATTAAGGTGAGCCTGATCCAAGCCACGATGTTTCCAGTCGCGTCCTATGCATGTGAAAGCTGGACAATGTGTAAGGAAGACTGAAGAAGAATTGACGCCTTTGAATTGTGGCGTCGGTGAATAATATTGAACATACCATGGACTGCCAGAAAAACAAACAAATCTTAGAAGAAGTACAGCCAGAATGCTCAGTAGAAGCCAGGATGGCGAGACTTCATCTCACAGACTTTGGACATGTTATCAGGAGGGACCAGTCTCTGGAGGACACCATGCTTTGTTAAGTAGTGGGTAATCAAAAAAAAGAGGAAGACCCTCAATGAGATGGATTGACACAGTGGCTGCAGCAATGGGCTCGGATGGCGTAAGACTGGGCAGTTTCGTTCTGTTGTGTGTAGGGTCACTGTGAGTAGGAACCGACCCGATGGCGCCTAACAACAACAACAGTTAAACAACAAAAACATTTTCTTTTTCTAAGCCCAGCTTACAGGTATCAATACACCTACAAGGCTAAAACTCTATGCTAATTTACTTTTTGAACTTTCTAATGTGCTTCAGTCAGAGTGCACTGTAATTACCCAATTACAATGATGCCTTGAATCATGCTGCAAGCACGAAGCTGTAAGCACGGGCTGTTTTCGTTGCTGCCGGTGTTTTTATAGGCACTGATTTAGTCAGACCTTCTGGTGTTTTAGCTATAATATTGTGGTATTAGTATTTGTGAACCTGTATCAACAACTTTGAGAATGAAGTAGTAATTAAAAGAAGGAGTGATTTATAAGTAACACCAGTACAAAAAAATTACTAGGGATTACGTATGGTCCGGTGCAGAGGAGATCCATGAGGAGTGACACCAAGAGTTACCGCGCTGGAGTACACAAACCCTAGTGATGCCACTAATAGCAAGGTCAGAGTAAATAAATAGACACTTTAGGCCTGACCTCCCTATATCACGCGATTGCCTATTTTGTGGATAAGGTGTCTTAATCAGCTTTTTATTATTGTTACAGTGCATAAAATATGGTAGTGGTTGAACAGTGATTTGTCAAATGAATAAATAGTTCATTCCAAAGGATCACGCTCTTGCAAATTGGCACAAGATGACAGGCAAGGAAAGGCTATGCTGGCCTGCCCTGTTATAAATCGGGATGCAGCTCTATTGTGAACTTTACACTCCTTCATTTTCTGAGTGTAGTTTCAACTATTCCATTCGAAGGATTATTAACAATTTTAATTTAAGCTATAAAAACCCCAAACCAAACCCAGTGCAGTCGACTCTATTCCAACTCATAGCGACCCTATAGGACAGAGTAGAACTGCCCCATAGAGTTTCCAAGGAGCGCCTGGCGGATTCGAACTGCTGACCCTTTGGTTAGCAGCCGTAGCACTTAGCCACTACACCACTAGAGTTTCCATTTAAAGGTTAATATATATTTTTTTTAATTCAATGGAATAGTTAAAACTATAAGGTCCCTGGGTGACACAAATTGTTTGTACTCGACTACCAAAGGTTGGCGTTTTTAAGCCACCCAGCAGTGCTGCGGAGATCTGCTTTCATAAAGATTACAGCCAAGAAAACCTTATGGAACAGCTCTGCTCTAGAACACATGGAGTCGCCATGGCAGGAGTCGACGCCACAGCAACTGGGTTTTTTGTTTTGTTTTGTTTTTAATGTTATAAGGCCGTAGCGCCACTAGATGGAGACAAAGACTAGTTTGTCTTTCATTGAACTCTCCTGAAACGCTTTCTTAGGAAAAAACAACAGAAATTCACTGGTTTGTTTTTCGTATTGTTACTGATATTTTCAAATAGTAAAAAAAAAAAAGGTTTGGATTCAAAAGACTTTAAAACAAAAATAAACTTGAGGACAGCTTGAGTAGTGTTTTATTTCAAAGATTAAATATAAAGTAATCCTGTGCTCAGCATTGAGTTGGAAGCTGTGGGGAATGTAAGTAAGTAGAAGTCTGCATCTCTGCCCTCGAATTTATCAATCACTCATACGTCATACGTTTTTTTCATACGTTAGTGTATCAGTAACTAGCTCCCTTGCCTCTCCATTTCTTAGGGTAAGTGGTAGAAAAACTCTGTGAGGGGCACCTGTGGCTCTACTAATCTTGCTTGTGGTTGGCAGTACTGGTTTCAATGGTACTATTTAAACTGCAGTCAAGGCAGAACTCAAGGTCATCTGGTAGTATGGTTTCTGTGTGAGTGAGACTGTGAAGGTGGCCGGCCTTTATAAGACAGACGCTATTGTTTCCCGTGAATGACTTCAAAGACCTTAAGACTGTTTGCCAAGAGAACAAACCCGAAAACCAAACCTACTGCAGTTAAATTGATTCCAACTCTCAGTGACCCTGTAGGACAGAGTAGAACTGCCCTACAGAGTTTCCAAGGAGGGCCTGGCAAATTCAAACTGCTGACCTCTTGGTTAGCAGCCATAGCACTTAACCACTAAGCCACCAGGGTTTCCCAAGAGAGGATTGTAAATGTCCCCCAGTTGATTTCTGCTTGGGGGATAGAGGTTGTTAAATTTCATGAAATGGCCGACATGGCCTCTATATGGAAATGTAAAAAATGTATCATTGAATCTTCATGTTTAGAAGCAATGAGAAAGTTTTATTTTCTTCCTTTTTTTTTAACAATCATGTTTGAGTTCTGGTATATGATTGGCAAATATTGAATCAATGGAAAATACCAAAAAAAAAAAAAAAAAAAAACCAAACCCAGTGCCATCGAGTCGATTCCGACTCATAGTGACCCTATAGGACAGAGTAGAACTGCCCCATAGAGTTTCCAAGGAGTGCCTGGCGGATTTGAACTGCCGACCCTTGGGTTAGCAGCTGTAGCACTTAACCACTACACCACCAGGGTTTCCAGTAGAAAATAGGCGGACATAAAAGTAGGAAAAGGTAGAATGGGGAAGTTTATAAGTGACCAAATAGCACTCATACATCAAGTTTTATACAAAAAATAATGACAATATGGAGCCTCATTAAATGATGATTGTCCAAGATTCCTATAACGGATACTCTAAGACCTCTTGGTAAATGGACCTGATTTTTTTTTTTTTTTTTGAGTCTTGAAGGACACTAGTTGCTTACCTTGTATGCAAGGTAAGATGCTGTTTGTAATATCATTCTATGTTCTATTTGTCATACAAGGTGAAGCTATGAGTTGGGATCTATTTGGTGGCAGTGGGTTTAGTCTTGGTTTTGTATACAGCTAAACTGACCACTAGAAGGAATGTTCAGAAAGTTTAGCAAGTACTTTTGTCTTAGCAAGAGCAAAAGTCAACAGTGGTACCTAGATTTTTGGGGTTGAATTAAATTTGCCTTCACAAGATGCTTTATTTATATCATATATGGTTAGAAAAGATGTTTTGTTCCTTCATACATGCAACAAACTTTCAAAGAATACTTTCTACGTGAAGGCCCAGTTTTCAGCAGAGAGCTCTGAGCTGGATGAGGCCCACTGTCTGTCTTCAGGAGAATCATTCTGCGGAGGTGAGCTCATTCAGGAACCTGGTTACACACGTGCGCACTACAGCAGCATGAAGCACAACCTGAGTATCTACTGAGACTGGTGCCAGAAAATAAGACAAGTGTCAGACACCCTGCACGTGGCTGATGGGGATCCCATGCCAGTTTTTGGCCAATTCGCGTACACCTGCCATTGCCTCTTCTCTCAAACCTCATTGACCGTTCTGCTGGCCACATCCCCGGGACAGACAATGTGGATGGGGAGAACAACTGGAGAAAAACTCTTGAATATATATCTTTGAGCATATTTGCTGAGTATTATTGTCACCATGATTAGTGTCCTCTTCCCCAATGAAGGACAACCCCTGAATGTCCTCTATTAACCTTAATGTGCTCATTAATTCTCCAATTCATCAGCATTCTCAGATAAATTACTTAAATACTTAACTCTTCTTTCACTGGCTTCATTTGCAAAACTCTCATTTTTTTCTTCTTTCCATAGCTTTGAACATATGAAACAATGTATTCTTGATTATGTAATTATTCCTTTAATTGAATCCTATTTCTGCAGAAAAAAAAAACTCTTCCTAATCTGTATGCCAGATTTACTACACTTATGCAGAGAACACCGTGTTTCTCAGGTGCTCTGCCAATGGAGTGAGTGTGAGATCCACTGATGTAAGAAACACACCTGAAGAGCTGAGGGGAGAACTGTCAGGCAAACTGATTATTCCTAAAATAGCAACAGGAACTCTTGTAGCAGGATCTAGCTAAAAATGGAGGCTCACATAATAATGTAAGATATAGTCCAAGCCTTCAAGGAGGCATGCAGACTGAAGATGGCATCTCACTTGTTTTTACTCACCACTGTGTTCCCAGCATTCAGCACTTTATTGGTGCTCTGTAAGTACTTGTTCACTGACTATAGGAGTGAATGGACTGAAAATAGTTAAGTCAATAGTTGGGGAACTAGGGACCCTGTCAAGAACATCTGCCTAAAGGACCAATAATTTATTTAAAAATTATGATTTGCAGTTAGGCCACAGGAAGACTGCTATTCTGGGTGTTTTTATTATGAACTTTATTATTATTAATAAGAATTAATTTAGAAATTGACAAATGTAATTAAGTAGGAGACTTCAAAATAAAATTGAATAAAATCTAATTTGTGAATCTGTAAATCAATAAATGAGAAAAATATTATATCATGATGCAATAAGCTTAAATTTCCTGTGACCCTACCTTATTCTTAACTCACATAGAGCCTCTGGCTATCACATGGTTGTTTACTTGTACTTAGCCAGTGTGCAGTAACAATTCATTGACTTGAAATTGAAGAAATGTCTGAGAAGTAGTCTAAAATCAAAAGCAATAAGATTCTTTGATAATCAAAACTTTATACCATGAAGACAAGTTTAAAGCTGTACTATGTAATGAATATTGTTTTATTCAAATTTACAATGCACCTGCCTTTTCTAAACTTTATTCATTGTTTTAAAATAACAATTTTTAAAAATCATCACTGACACAGGATTACATCATATGTCAGTCTCTACTAATAGAGGCAAGAAGTTTCTTTTATTAAGCTTTTATTAGAGACCAAATCCTTTCCACTGTGAGAAAGATCAAGTAATTTCTAGACTTTAAAATTCTTTTAACCCAGGAAAATTTATGCCATGAATATTTCAATAAGGAAATATGTGAAGTAGTTAACTTGTTTAAGGACTTGGTAAAAAGTCATTTCAAAGAGACTCAATTCATGGAGGACTTTAATTATAGCAAGAGGTCTTTTGATGTTGACTTCATGTTTGTGCTAAGGTCATAGACTGTTATTATAATTTAAGTGTTTTGATACATACTGACATTTTTAACTTGCTGAAACACATTTAAATATTTCTGTAAATCATCTAGCAAAGGTGAAGAGAAGACTACCCATAACCCCAAGTATCCTTGAGAAATCACCGCAGCATTCTTTATGGAGTCATGTGACAAACAGTCAAAGTTGTTAGTTCTTTCGCGGTGTCCTGTTGGGACCAATGAGTATAGATGCTACCATTTCTATAAACCAAAAAACAAAAAGAAAAAAAAAAAAAAACCCCACTGCCATTCAGTTAATTCAGACTCATAGTGATCCTGTAGGTTAAAGTAGAACTGCCCCATAGGATCTCTAGGAGCCATAATAAAGTGGCTTCAATGCTTGGAGATAAAGCCATCTGTGAGGGAATCTCCAAGGACTCAGCACATGATACTGAGGAACTTAGCCTTATGCCTACATAACCATGGAGTTTACAAACCAGTACAGAGATAAATAACTGAGTTATGGACAACGTTCAAGCCATACTAAAGTGATTAGGCTGTAACAAGAGAACACTGTCACTTATTCAGTATAATGGTTCCTGTTAACAAAAGAATGGTCTTATCTGCTTGAGTCTAGCAAAATGTGACAGTGCATTTTTAATATTATCTAAAATACCAGCTGCTGTCAAGTCAATTCTGAATCACGGCATCAGAGTAGAACTGTGCTCCATAAGGTTTTCAGTGGCAGATTTTTCAGACATAGACTGCCAGGTCTTCTGAGGCACCCCTGTGTGGAGTCAAACTTTATCCAGCAAACAGCAGATCTGATCACTAGAAAAGTATGTAGGAGTGGGGAACATGGACACACCATTGGCTTTTCTATAGCTTTCTTGAAACATTCCTCAAGAACATCCTATTCCTTTACACTCATTCTTTGTTACTGAGCAAATTTCTGATGGCACATTCAAAATACCTAAATACCAGGGAGAGATTATTCTGGGTTTGTTGGAAGTGTTTATTCTACCATGGTAAATTAGTAAATCTGCTAGTGTCTGCTTTACAACTGATCTGTTGAGAATCTGGTTGTTGTGGATCAGTCCCTAAGAGACTGACAAACTCAAATTTCTGGACTGAAAAGCAATGGCCAGACTCTGGGCTGTGTGAACTCAACAGGCTCTGAGGGAGGCTCTGAAGACTTGAGTGGGCCACTCCTTGCCTTCCTCTCTGATAACTGTGTTCTTTTCAAAGCCAGCATGCTGTATGTAATCATGACCATCTATTGATTAATATGTGGCTTTAAACATCAATATTTTCTTAGAAACTGATTTTTCGTATTTAAAACAGAACTACCAACTCAAAAACGGGTGGACGAAGTTAGGTCCAGTGGTATCACTAGGGTTTGTGTCACCCCCCACATGGACCTCCTCCCGTATCAGACCATACAGAATCTTTAGTAATGTTTATTATTAATTTTAATCATAGAGTAATATGTGATAAATATAATTGTAAATTGCTTAAATGTAATATTTCTTAGGTTATATGAATATTAATGGCAACATTGTTTGGTAAAATCTTTCTACACTGAATTACATTTTTAGTTGCAACATTACTAGTAACTGAGCGGAAGCCTTTTTTGATGTTTCACCTTCTTTTCCTTTAATTACAACTTCATTCTCAAAAAGTTATTGATATAGTTTCACATATACTAATTGCCACAATATTGTAGCCAAACTGCCAGAAATTTGAGAAAATCAGTGATTACAAAAACACCAGCAGCAATGAAAACAACGGTGGGTACTTGTATCGTGTGCAGACAAAACCATGTGATTCCAAGTGTCATTGTAACTGGGTAATTTTGACGGCTCTGACTGGAGTGCGTTCAAAACGAAAAAAAAAAAAAACAAAAAAAACCACTGGCTTCAAGTTGATTCTGACTCAGTGACCTTATAGGATAGAGTAGAACTGCCCCATATGGTTTCTAAGGAGTGGCTGGCAGATTTGAACTGCTGACCTTTTGGTTAACAGCCAAATACTTAAGCACTTCTCCACCAGGGCTCCTTTAGAAGGCTCAGAAAGTAAATTAGCATAAAGTTTTAGCCGTTTGGGTATATTGATACTTGTAAACTGGGCTTGCGAGAAATATTTTTGTTGTTATAACTAGCTACAGGGATATTTTTAATAAATAAAATAACAAATTTCAGAAGAAACACCGCACAAAAATCTTATAGACAATCATTTTGGTGTCACCCCCGCTGGCAGTGTCAACCAGTAAGGTCTGCACCCCGTGCGCTTCCCCTAGTGACACAACTGGTAAGGTCCCCTTATAAATTATTCTAGTTTGCCAGATACATTTTGCCACTGAACATCCTATCACGCTAAGATCCTCTCTGTAAAGCTAAGCTCAATCAACTAACATGCACTGTCTTCATGCGTCAGCTCTTTCATGCTTTCCATGGAAAGAACTTGTTCCTAGTGGAACTGTTGGGCATAGCAACAACAGCAGTAACAAATTTGTGAGTTATTACCATGAGTTAGCCAATATACTGGGTTCTCGCACAGATATTTAATTACCAAATTAACTCTTCACCTGGTGAAATAATTTCCATTTTACAGATAAAGTAATAGAGCTCATGATAATAATTTGCTCAAAGTCCCACAGTAGAATATTTACAGGTAAACTTAGGCTCATGTGACTCCAAGATCCATGCTCTTTATGGCATGTGCTGTTTATTCTCTAACTTATTAAATGAGTTTTAGTAGAGATCATATCCTTTAGTATTACAATAATTTTCTGGAAAGGAAAACGTCTACATTGCAAACAACCTAGGTATTACAGTGGGATAAAAAAAAACCTAGGTATTACAGTGGGATAGATCTCACCAATTAAGACGATGGAATACAGAAAGTAGCATCTACTAATCAAATTATTTAGAATTTCTTGATAGACGTCTGACTAAAAATATTTTTTTTCTTTTTTTTATTGTACTGTAGGTTAAAGTTTACAGCTCAAGTTAATCTCTCATACAAAATTTTATACACATATTGTCATGTGACACTAGTTGCGGTCCCTACAATGTGACAGCACACTCGGCCTTTCCCGTGTCCGTCCACCCAGCTCCTATCCCTTCCTGCCTGCTCATCCTGCCTCTGGACAGGAGCCACACATTTGGTCTCATGTATCTGCTTGAATTAAGAAGCACACTCTTCACAAGTATTATTTTATGTTTTGTAGTCCAGTCTAATCTGCATCTTAAGAGTGGTCATCGAGAATGGTTTTAGTTCTGGGTTAACATAGCGTCCAGGGGTCATGGCTTTAGGGGTTCCTCCAGTCCCAGTCAGACCATTAAGTCTGGTCTTTTTATATGAATTTGAGTTCTGTTCCACATTTTTCTCCTGCTCCATTCAGGTGCTTCCTGTTGTGTGTTCCCGGTCAGGCGGTCATTGGTGGTAGCCAGGCATCATCTAGTTCTTCTGGTCTCAGGCTGATAGAGTCTCTGGTTTATGTGGCCCTTTTGTCTCTTGGACTAATATTTTCCTTGTGTCTTTGGTGTTCTTCGTTTGTCTTCATTCTCTAACTGAAAGATTTTTGACTATTAATTAACTCAGCCATGGTTTGACTAGGTTGATTGTCTGCGGCTTAATTGCTCTAAGGCTCTCCCTTTACCAACCTTTTCACAAATACGTTTAAAGTTGAGTCCATTATCAGGTGTCTGTGAAGGGGTACTAGATTTACCTTTTAGGCTGAATTTTCTCATCAATTATTGTGTGAAATTTGTGTTTACATTTATATAATACTTTGATGTTGTATAAAGCTGTCTTTTAAAAAGTTTTCCAAGGTGTATTATTCTTGTAAGTTATTATTTCCCCTTCTTGTAAAAGGATAAATTGTCCATGCCTTTTGCCATATAACTTGCAGTGCCTTCTGTAAGGTAGGTATACATTCTCACCCCATTGACATTGTATTGGCCATTGGATTTACTTTGGCCAGTGACCTGTGGGTTTGTGTGATGTACGTCATGAACCAGTTGAAGCTTTGGAAACCATTTTGTGTTCTAGCCAGTTCTCTTGCTATTTTCCCTCTTTATCTCATCAGTAAGTCCCAGATAAGGGCTGCTCCTTCATCTAGGGTGCTAAAATGGGCAAACATCTGGACCAGAACAGTAGCTGACTCAGAGCCACTGAAATGTAAAAAGAACAAGAAAGAAATTGTTGTTGAAAGCCACTGGGACTTGGGGGTTGTTTGATACCACAGCCTAATTTAGCAAAGCTTGCTAATACAGTGGTCCAGAGAATAAGCTATATTTTATACTTGACCAAGTACATACAAACGTGTGTACACAAAGCAGGCTTGGTCATTTATATCCTGATGTTTAACTTTAGTTATAGTCCATTTGGAAACAATTTGCCTTGATTAGCTTAAACTTATGTGAGCTTTAATGTCCAGTTTTCCTTATCAGCAACACATTCTTAGTGCAAAACATCATTTGTATCAGACTTTTTCAGCTTCATCAAAACTACTTTGTTACCAATCACTTCTGTGCATGGAGAATATATCCCAGTAACTGACTGAAGTAGGGCAAATTTGAAGCACCACAACATCATCAAAAGTATTTTGAATTAGAGTATTAAAATTAAAACTGACATATACAAGATTCTAATTTTCTGAATGTTAACATACATTATAGGATATATGGTAACTTCATTATTCATTATTCAATCACTCATTACTCATCAAATCATCAAGTATCTATGCCAGATCAGATTAAGAAATGAAAGATCAATATGATATGACCCTGGGTCTCAATAGTTCAAAGTCTAATGAGAGGGATAGTAAAATAAATGTAATTGTAATGAAATGTGCTCTTGCAATTATATGAACAAATTGCTGTGGGAACCAGAGGTGAAAGCAATGAATCATCTGGGTTTGCGGGGAAAGCTTTACCAATGAGGAGATACCACCTGGGTCAGGTCTTAAAGGATGGATGAGAGTTTGCTAGGTGAAGAATTGAAGAGGGATTAGGGCTTTGAAGGTAACGAAAACAGATTCTAGAAACACATTGACATGTGGCATTGCATATGCTTGTAGAATAATAAGAAATTCAGTGTAGTAGTTTTTTTATAATTACAAGGACAGAGGCTAGAGGTTCAGGTGGTAACTTGTAAACTGGAGGCAGGTTACAATGTTTGACAACCTGGAGTGCTTGACTCCCTGATGCTTACTGTTTTTCTGTCAGTGAGTGACTTCTTGTCTAAAGGAGGAGATTCAATGAATCAGATTTAGGTCTCCCATCATTAAGCAGGCTCTAATTTTAAAGTCTGATTATCCCAGCTTCTTGGACTTTGATTAGCCTCTGATTGATGTCATGTTCAGTGTCACTGGTGGGAAAAATGTACTTTTTTTTGTTCATACTGAGCGTTCTTTATTTAAGAGATTGTCAATGTATGGTTATCAGGCTACCGTATCAGAAAAATTGGAGAGTTTGCTGAAAAAAGACAGACTCCTGGGTCCTGGCATTCTGATCTTATTGATTTGAGGGTAATTTCTAGGAATCTAAATGTTTAACCAGGAATCTAAGTATTTAGCAAACAATCTGCAAGATTCTATTGTATACATAAATGTGGGACCCTTGCCCTATAGGATAAAATTCGAAAAGATATAGTTATATTGATTAATTAGAACTCTCATATACCTCAAACATTTTCTTCACTTTAAAATAAATTACAAGACAATGTATTGATAACATTAATCTAGAGTTACAAAACCAGCTTCTAGATCTAGAAGACTGTAACCACATGGGTTAGGATTAATTCAGTTTACTTATTCTTCTTATATACATTAGAGCAGCTGTTACAACATGGCAGCCCATTTGGTTGAAATTTGTCTGGAGAAGTGTTTGATTAGGCCTCTAGCCTAATTTCCAAGTGTTTGTATTTATTTCCACATTAAAACATTGAAATATTTTATGTAAAATATTGCATTCACATAAAGCAATATACAGCTGGAGCTGGTTAGGGAATGCCTCCTTTGGGAAAGTACCTGAGCTCTCTAGTTTACCATAGTATGTCCAGCCACCTTTGTTCTGTTATTCATAAGGCTGACTCAATAGTACCTAACAATGACAACAGCCCAGTCTACTTTACCCTGCGCTCTTGCCTGGCCCTTAGAACTTGTCCTATGTCCCTGCAGCAAGATCACCTCATATCTGGCCACTACCTGCCTTCCTTTTTATTCCCTACTCTTTTCTCAATTGCCCTCAATACTCAAGAAATTTGAAGTTGTCGTGGATTTCATTCTACTTAGATTAACGATCAGTGGCCCTGGAAGCAGTAGTCAAGGAATCAAATGATGCATTGTATTGGGTAGATCTGCACCAAAAGACCTCTATAAAATCTGAAAAAGTAAAGGTGTCATTTTAATAACTAAGGTGTGCCTAATTTAAGCCACGGTATTTTAAATCACCTCATATGCATGGGGAAAGCAGGACAATGAAAATGAAAGACTAAAGAAAAATTGATACATTTGAATTGTGGTTTCGGAGAAAAATATTGAATATACCATGGACTGCCAGAAGAATGAACAAATCAGTCTTGGAGGAAGTACAGCCATGATGCTCCTTAGAAGCAAGGATGGTGAGACTTATCCTGGACAAATCATCAGGAGGAACAAATTGCTGAAGAAGGATATCATACTTGGTATAGTAGAGGGTCACTGAAAAAGAGGGAGGCCTTCAATGAGATGGATTGACACAGTGGCTGTGACAATGTGCTTAAACATAGTAACAATTGTGACAATGTCACAGGATCATAAGGCTGACTTGAAGCACCTAACGACAGCAACAGCCCAGTCTGCTCCACCCTGGGTTCTTACCTGGCCCATAGAACTTGTCCTGTGTCCCTGCAGCAAGGTCACCTCACATCTGCCCACCACATGTCTTCCTTTTTTATCTCCTGCTCTTTTCTCAATTGCCCTCATGATCAAGCATTGCCAAATATTGGAGATGGTTGGACATACTATGCCTTCATGCTTCTGTGTGTTTGTGCATGCTAGCCCTTTGGTTTAAAATGTCCTTGATAATCTTATATTCTTAGTCATTATTTAAGACCCAATACAAGTGTCATTCAACTGTGCAGCCTCCTTGGCTCCTTCCAGACCAGGTTAGCAATTCCTCATGTGTGTTCTCCACAACTTTGTGTGAAACTCTGCTGTAGCTGTTATCACATTGCACTATAATAGGCTATTTGCTTGACTATTTCCACAATCAGGCCAAGAGCTTCTTCAGTATTTAGCATTTAAAAAACATTTTTACCTGGGTTTAGTATAGAAAGGATCATCTCAAGCCCACAGTTGACCAGAAGATCCAGTAAACCCAGACACAGACTCAATCTCTTAATTATTTTAGTAGCAGAAAGTATGGTACTATTTTGAAGAATTCATGACCATTTTGACTTTACTCAGAAATGTTAGGCAGAATTTATCAAGTAGGTTCAGTTTATCCTTTCTTATTTCACTATTGTGATTACACTTCTAAAATGAAGTTGGATATATCACAGGAGGACCAAAAACCTACTTCATTAAAATTCTTCCTGTCATAATGTGCTATAACTACATTTTAGCTGGATGCCATTGGTGATAATTTCTTAGAAGAAAATCCTGCTCTATATTTAACTATTACCTTATCTAACACTGAAGTCACATTTAACTCTGAATTCTGTTTATTCTTTTTTGGTAAATAGTTCATTACTCCCTTTATAATAATGCTAGTTTCAACTATTCCCTGTTGTTTTCAACATTCCATTTCCCCCAAGTAGCATCTGAAGTTATTTTTCCTTCCCTTGAATATAATATACATATTCATTCTCCCCCTCACTTCCCCCTACCCCTGGCTGAATGCCATGCTGGTTTTCATTAATTCCTTCTATAATATTTGTATGGTATGATTTTTTAAAATTTATTCTATCTTCACTTTTGCCTTATTTAATTCAGGGGAATATTTGGGAAATGGATATGGTTTGCATAAGGATGCTACGCAAATAAATTATGCTGCTTCCAACTGCTATAATGGGTAAGCAAACCTTGCAAAGCCATTTCTACAAAGTCCATCTGCAAACAATGAGAACATTTCTGATTAACGTAGGTTAAAGCTATGCTGGAAGTCATTAATGCACTTCAATTACACTTGCACACTTCACATTTTAAAAAGTAGCATGGGTTTAAATGTTTGAAATTATCCTTTCAGCACCAGTTCCAAAAAGAATGTATGAATCTGGTCTTGTTTGGCTTATAGTTCTCTGTCCAGATGGAATTGGGCATGTGAATTTATAGAGCATTACAAGCTTGGAGGTCCAGTGATTGTACCATGGTGCTTCACAGATCAAATTTTTGTCCTTTGTGAATTGTTGCAAATATGATAGCATTTAATTTCTAATGGAGTTTCAACTCCATTACAGTTAACTGGTAAGTTAACTTAAAGCATATTTTTGGAGCTATTAGAAGACAGAGCCTGAGCAGGAAAGGTAGAGTTGGGGTCGTGGTACTGGTATAAAGTGACACAGAGCAAAAAACCCATTAACAATAAGTCAGTTCTGACTTATTGTGATCCTATAGAACAGAATAGAACTACCCCATAGGCTTTCCAAAGCTGTACACCTTTGTGGAAGCAGACTGCCACATCCTTCTCCCCTGAAGTGGCTGGTGGGTTTGGACCGCTGACCTTTCGGTTAGCTGCCAAGCACTTAGGCTCCATGCCACCAGGGAAAGAGAGTGGGTACAGAGGGGGGCAACCAGGCTGGAATATTTTTCCATTTCTATTACTCTCTATTAATGTTCTCTTTTCTTTTCCTTCATAGAACATTTTAGAATTCAATATTATGTAAACACTTATTATTTAACTGCTTGTTACCTCTCTCCTTCACTAGAATATAAGTTTCAAGAGTACAGAAACTGTGTTAGTTTCATTCTCAAATATATATCTAGCATTGACCACAGTGCTTGGTATATTGTTGGTGCTCAGGAAATATTTGTTGAGTAAAATCATGAAAAGCTGAGGAGTTAATGCATTCCCAAATTCTGGACATATATAAGCCATAAGGATCTGAGTAACCCTAGCAGAAAAAGAATTGTAAAAGCAACTCAGAGTTAAGTACAAACATCTTCAAGGTGAGAGATGAAGCAGGAGAAAATTCTGATGATTCTCTATAGAATAAGTATGATAATATCCTTTAAAAGATTCCTTAAAAGATAAACTAGCTGTTTATAACTGATTAAAATTGACAAAGAAGTAATCAATGTTAGTATGTGTAGTATGATGTTACTCCGGACATAGCTATGATGGCCATGTTTCTGAATAAATGAGGAATTCTTCTTTTGCTGAGAATCAAATTAGCAATTCTTCCTTCTACCAAAAGGAGTTTAAAACAACTTCTAACAACCTCTTCATTCAAAGCATTATGGTGCCAAGTGGGTTCCTTCATGGCTGCACCCTGTGATCCAGAGGGTTAGGCTGAATTCCCTATCACTTCATGGTAAAGGATAAGGGGTAGACTTTATTGGGGAAAGGGAAATCTCACAAGACAAGATCAGCAGCACAGAGATGCACATGGCCCTCCAGTCTCTTACTATCACACAGAATGATACACGAGAACAAAGGCTTCCACTGATGAGGTTGTGAGTCTTCCTTCTTAAAGGGTAGACATAACATGGTCTTATCAAAGGATGAAATGTATAGACATTTTGGATTTTGGTTACCAACTCATTATAAGAGTTGTCTGGATGCTTGAAGCCTACTGTCTAGAGGTCTTGGGACCTGTGCAGTTTTCTCTGTGTGGAAGGAAGTCCCAAGACACATGTGATACTGACCCTGGGTTGAGCTCCTTTCTATTGGGAGGAGAATACACTTCCAGTCTCCTCCCCACATTACAGTTTCTCAGCTTCCTCATTGTCTAGGAAACCCAGGCAGAGAAGTACAAGTTTTTGTCAGTACTAGTTTTGTGCCCTTTGACAAACTAACTTCTCAAGGCCTTGGCTTCCTTACTTTATAATTGGAATTACAATGTATATCTCATAGAATGTCTTGGAAAGTCAGATCTTATTTCAAATTAACTAGATGTATATTTTTTTCCTTAAAAAGAACTGTAGAACCATTTAACAGAGGCCACTAAAAACACACACAGTTGCATTTTGCTGATCTTCACTACTTTTTGGGATATACATCCAAATGATAGCAACTTATTCTGGGTATAAGTTAACTGGATGTAAGTGGAGAGCACCAGAATGCCAAACTTCCTCCTGAACTTAAATATTATTTATTTGCATGGACCTGAATTTTAGAGAATAAAATGCCAAATAGTCAAAATTTTGAGACCCTTTTATTCACAGTTTTATTGTAAAGTAATTTTGGCCCAAAACAAAAGGCTAGCATGGTTATTTACAACTAATGTGAAAAGGACAATTCTTAAGTTTTCTGGCACACAGTAAGAGCATATTTATCTGTTTCTTTGTAAAATCCGCATGGAGAATCTCAATGTTCTTATTACTGCTATATAACTTAAGCCTGACATTCCATAGGGTCAGGAATGCCTAAGGCCTTAAACAGTCTATGAGAAGAGAAAGAACTCAGCATGGTGTGCAGTGGAATTTATAGAATGTCTTCTATATACCAGGTACCATAATTTATCTTTTACATACATTATTGGATTTTTTTTTTTTTTTTTTTTTTTGCCACAGTAGTTCCAATGGCTTGTCTTCAGGGGTTCATTTAAATAAAAAAAATTACTAAAGAATACTGGGTAGCTATTTGAGGGAAAAAGTTACTTAATTTTCTTTCTTAAGGGAAAGAATTATTCTCAAAATTCTCTGTGGACTTAAGGACTTAACAAATTTCAGAGCAAGGGTGCAGAATTTTTTCAACTACCAAAATTGGCCAAAATAGACTAAATGGAAGAATAATTTAAATTAGACAAACACAAGGACAATGGCTGTGCTCTTTCTACTAGGGAGAAGAGTTCCTTGTCTGCAGTGAGGTGAGTGGATATGGCTATTCCAGAGCAGTGGTGGACCTGATAGTGCATAGAGGTTTGGGGTTTAAGAGCTGGAGTTAGATAGATCTAGGTTCAAATCCTGGCTTTTCCAACTTTCCAATTTTGTTCCTTTAGAAAAGCCACTTTCTCTTAGTATTAGTTATTTTTTAAATTTATTTATAAAGTCAGAAAAATAAAATACCTATTTCTTACAGTACAGACTAAGTTAGTTTGTACAAATAATACACCTAGTTTTTACAGTCCTAGCAGATGACACAACCTTGTTTGCTGAAAGTGAGCAAGACTTGAAGCACTTACTGATGAAGATCAAAGACCACAGCCTTCAGTATGGATTGCACTTCAACATAAAGAAAACAAAAATCCTCACAACTGGACCAATGAGGAACATCATGATAAACGGAGAAAAGATTGAAGTTGTCAAGGATTTCATTTTACTTGGATCCACAATCAACAGCCATGGAAGCAGCAGTCAAGAAATCAAAAGACACATTGCATTGGGCAAATCTGCTGCAAAGGACCTCTTTAAAGAGTTGAAGGGCAAAGATGTCACCTTGAAGACTAAGGTGCACCTGACCCAAGCCATGGTATTTTCAATCGCATCATATGCATGTGAAAGCTGGACAATGAATAAGGAAAACCAAAGAAGAGTTGACGCCTTTGAATTGTGGTGTTGGCAAAGAATATTGTACATACTATGTACCTCCAAGAGAACGAACAAACCTGTCTTAGAGGAAGTACAACCAGAATGCTCCTTAGAAGCAAGTATGGCGAGACTCCATCTTACATACTTTGGACATGTTGTCAGGAGGGATCAGTCCCTGGAGAAGGACATCATGCTTGGCAGAGTTCAGGGTCAGCGGAAAAGAGGAAGATCCTCAATGAGGTGGATTGACACAGTGGCTGCAACAATGAGCTCAAGCATAACAACGATTGTAAGGATGGCTCAGGACCAGGCAGTGTTTCGTTCTGTTGTGCATAGGGTCACTATGAGTTGGAACTGACTCGATGGCACCTAACAACAACAACAACACAGTGCTGGGCATATGACGTTTCAGTAAATGGTGTTACTGTTATTAAAATTTTTATCGCCTAGGCAACATGTTAAGCTCAGACTTTCTGGTGCCCAGCATTGGGATGAATGACCTAGTATTCCCAGTTGAGAAACCACTGATCAGAGCATTGTGACTGGTATCAGAAGTTCATACCTCAAAAGGCTGACACAGATCTTTTCCATTTATGATGCAGGAAATCATCAGAAAGCATACTCTGTCATTGTTCAAACCGAGTTATATGTTACCTTTATTCTTAAAGTACAGCAAATGGGCTCAAGCCAATGTCCTTATCAGAGGAAATATAATAAATCTTCTGTATTATTTTATAGGGTTGGTACTGACACTTGGTATTTGTATATTAACAAACACATGATGCAAAACTTCACAGCAGAACAAATCTAAAGATTCCTGTGACAGTAAGAATAGTTATCTGCTCATTCCTTTCCCATTTGTCCTCCTGTAGTAAAGGAAAGGCATTAATGCTTCCGCATGAAACACGAGAGCTACTTTTCTGCATAATTGATTTATAAGTACTCTGAAGTACTGTAATAAGAGTGATAGTAAAATTAAAATTTTTTTTTACTGCCACAAAAGCTAAAATAATAATAATAGTAAACCATTGGAACTTCTTTTAATTATCTTTAAGTCTGCAAAGATAGTTAAAGAAGAATGCCACCGTATTTTCACTTCTAGAAGTACTTTCCCTCAGGGTAAGCATCAGACCCAAAACTCCTTTATATCGCTTTGTGTGAGTAATTAGTAAAAATCTCGCTTGAGGGGAAAATATATCATTCAAGATATTATATGTTAGAGACAAAGAGCTTCACACTTCATAGATTCCCTTCCATTTAGACACTTTAAACCCTAGATTATTTTGAAAGCTTCTTTAGGAAGTCTCATTCATTGCCTCTGTAAGTGAGCAGCAGAATCCCAGAAGATCTTCTGATAGATGGTTTGATCCATAGCGGATGTCACTGGGGGGTGGCTTAGTTTAGTATAAGGGACGAGATTTTTTTCAAAGATCAAAGCTGTATGGCTTAATTGAAATGAATGGAGGGAGGTATTCAGGAGGAAATTTTTCAAGACCTCAAAATAATAAATTATTGGCTTTTCAAATCCAAGGAAAGTAGACAAGATGATTGTCCCAGAGCACTGAAGAAAATGTCTTAGCAAAAACAGAGAAACATTCTTTTTCTATTTAAGATCTCTTAAAAATTCAAAACGAATACATAATATTCAAGTCACCCTCCATATCTCTGGTTGTCAGACTTTGGTGTCCCTCAGGACCATTTGTTAAAATGCAGCTGCCCAATAACGCTAAGGTTGAAATTTTCTGAAGGAGAAGCTAGGTAATTCTGATGCAAATCAAGGTCTAAGAATCACTGCTTCATGGTTTTTCCACCCCCATGTCCCTGAAGATAGGAAAAAGGATCTGGATTCTAAGAAAGTAAAGTACTGCTTTGATTTTCTCTCCAACCCTGTGCACTCACAAATAGTGAAAATTTTATTAGAAAATTTAGTAGTGAGGCATTTTTTGAATATTTGGTGTCATTTTTGTGTGTATTCCTTTATTAAACACTTTTTGAACAGTCCACTATGTATAATCCACTGTAATTTTTGTTGGCAATAAAAAGATGACTCAAACACAGTCCCTTATTTTCCATTTTAACCAGTTGCTATTGAGTGGGTTCTGACTCATGGCGACCCCATGTGTGTCAGAGTAGAATTGTGCTCCACAGGGTTTTCACTGGCTGATTTCTCCAAAGTTGACCACTAGCCTTTTCTTCTAAGGAGCCTCTGGGTGGACTCAAACCTCCAACCTTCATGGTTAGCAAGTGAGTGTGTTAACTGTTTGCATCCCTTAGGTGCACCCCTTAGGTGCAAATGCTTAGCTTTTCTTCAGTTTACTCACATTCTACTTGTGGAGACACATAAACAGCCAGGAAAATACACTAGAGGGCATTAAGATAGAGACACACACAGGGCATTATCTGAGGATAGTAGTAAGGGGTGGGAGCTCTAACCCAAACTGAAGTGGGGGCACTTCTCAGAAGAGATAATTCATAAGCCAAATATAAAAAAATATATATAGCTAGATTAACTTGAAGATGTCTTTGACAGCATGTTTCATTCAAGAGTGAAGTAAAATGATTCAAAAGCATGAAATAGCTGGGATGTTGTTATTGTTGTTGTTAGGTGCCGTTGAGTCGGTTCCGACTCATAGTGACCCTATGCACAACAGAACGAAACACTGCCCGGTCCTGTGCCATCCTTACAATCGTTGTTATGCTTGAGCTCATTGTTGCAGCCACTGTGTCAATCCACCTCATTGAGGATCTTCCTCTTTTCCGCTGACCCTGAACTCTGCCAAGCATGATGTCCTTCTCCAGGGACTGATCCCTCCTGACAACCTGTCCAAAGTATGTAAGACACAGTCTCACCATCCTTGCCTCTAAGGAGCATTCTGGCCTCACTTCTTCCAAGACAGATTTGTTCGTTCTTTTGGCAGTCCATGGTATATTGAATATTCTTTGCCAACACCACAATTCAAAGGCGTCCACTCTTCTTTGGTCTTCCTTATTCATTGTCCAGCTTTCACATGCATATGATGCGGTTGAAAATACCATGGCTTGGGTCAGGCTCACCTTAGTCTTCAAGGTGACATCTTTGCTCTTCAACACTTTAAAGAGGTCTTTTGCAGCAGATTTGCCCAATGCAATGCGTCTTTTGATTTCTTGACTGCTGCTTCCATGGCTGTTGATTGTGGATCCAAGTAAAATGAAATCTTTGACAGCTTCAATCTTTTCTGCTCATTGGTCCAGTTGTGAGGATTTTTGTTTTCTTTATGTCGAGGTGCAATCCCTACTGAAGACTGTGGTCTTTGATCTTCATTAGCAAGTGCTTCAAGTCCTCTTCACTTTCAGCAAGCAAGGTTGTGTCATCTGCATAACGCAGGTTGTTAATGAGTCTTCTGCCAATCCCGATGCCCCGTTCTTCTTCATATAGTCCAGCTTCTCGTATTATTTGTTCAGCATACAGATTAAATAGGTGTGGTGAAAGAATACAACCCTGACACACACCTTTCCTGACTTTTAACCAATCAATATCCCCTTGTTCTGTCAGAACAGTTACCTCTTGATCTATGTAAAGGTTTCTCATGAGCACAATTAAGTGTTCTGGAATCCCCATTCTTCGTGGTGTTGTCCGTAGTTTGTTATGATCCACACAGTCAAATGCCTTTGCATAGTCAATAAAACACAGGTAAAGATCCTTCTGGTATTCTCTGCTTTCAGCCAGGATCCATCTGACATCAGCAATGATATCCCTGGTTCCACCTCCTCTTCTGAATCCAGCCTGAATTTCTGGCAGTTCCCTGTTGATATACCGCTGCAGCTATTTTTGAATGATCTTCAGCAGAATTTTGCTTGGGTGTGATATTAATGATATTGTTCTATAATTTCCACATTCAGTTGGATCACCTTTCTTGGGAATAGACATAAATATGGATCTCTTCCAGTCAGTTGGCCAGGAAGCTGTCTTCCATATTTCTTGGCATAGATGAGTGAGCACCTCCAGCGCTGCATCTGTTTGTTGAAACATCTCAGTTGATATCCCATCAATTCCTGGAGCCTTATTTTTTGCCAATGTCTTCAGAGCAGCTTGGACTTCTTCCTTCAGTACCATCGGTTCCTTATCATATGCCACCTCTTGAAATGGTTGAATATCGACTAATTCTTTTTTGGTATAATGACTCTGTGTATTCCTTTCATCTTCTTTTGATGCTTCCTGTGTCATTTAATATTTTCCCCCATGGAATCCTTCACTATTGCAACTCGAGGCTTGAATTTTTTCTTCAGTTCTTTCAGCTTGAGAAACGCTGAGCGTGTTCTTCCCTTTTGGTTTCCCATCTCCAGCTCTTTGCACATGTCATTATAATACTTTACTTTTTCTTCTCGAGGGGCCCTTTGAAATCTTCAGTTCTTTTACGTCCTCAATTCTTCCTTTTGCTTTAGCTGCTCGAAACTCAAGAGCAATTTTCAGAGTCTTCTCTGACATCCACCTTGGTCTTTTCTTTCTTTCCTGTCTTTTCAGTGACCTCTTGCTTTCTTCATGGATGATATCCTTGATGTCATTCCACAGCTCATCTGGTCTGCAGTCACTAGTGTTCAGTGCGTCAAATCTATTCTTGAGATGGTCTCTAAATTCAGGTGAGATATACTCAAGGTCATATTTTGGCTCTCATGGCCTTACTCTGATTTTCTTCAGTTTCAGTTTGAACTTGCATATGAGGAATTGATGATCTGTTCCACAGTCGGCACCTGGCCTTGTTCTGACTGATGATATTGAGCTTTTCCATTGTCACTTTCCACAGATGTAGTCAATTTGATTTCTGTGTTTTCCATCTGGCGAGGTCCATGTGTATATTCGCCGTTTATGTTGGTGAAAGAAGGTATTTGCAATGACGAAGTTGTTGGTCTTGCAAAATTCTATCATTCGATCTCCGGCATTGTTCCTGTCACCAAGGCCATATTTTCCAACTACTGATCCTTCTTCTTTGTTTCCAACTTTTGCATTCCAACTGCCAGTAATTATCAATGCATCTTGATTGTATGTTGGATCAATTTCAGACTGTAGCAGCTGATAAAAATCTTCTATTTATTCATCTTTGGCCCTAGTGGTTGGTGCATAAATTTGAATAATAGTTGTATTAACTGGTCTTCTTTGTAGGCATATGGATATTATCCTATCACTGACAGTGTTGTACTTCAGGATAGATCTTGAAACGTTCTTTTTGACAATGAATGCAACACCATTCCTCTTCGAGTTGTCATTCCCGGCATAGTAGACTATATGATTGTCCAATTCAAAATGGCCAATACCAGTCCATTTCAGCTCACTAATGCCTAGCATATGGATGTTTATGCATTCCATTTCATTTTTGACGATTTCCAATTTTCCTAGATTCATACTTTGTACATTCCATCTTCTGATTATTAATGGATGTTTGCTGCTGTTTCTTCTCATTTTGAGTTGTACCACATCAGCAAATGAAGGTCCCAGAAGCTTTACTCCATCCACGTCATTAAGGTTGGCTCTACTTTGAGGAGGCAGCTCTTCCCCAGTCATCTTTTGAGTGACTTCCAACCTGGAGGGCTCATCTTCCAGCACTATATCAGACAATGTTCTGCTGCTATTCATAAGGTTTTCACTGGCTAATGCTTTTCAGAAGTAGACTGCCGGGTCCTTCTTCCTCGTCTGTCTTACTGAGACCTGTCCTCCATAGGTGACCCTGCTGGTATCTGAATACCAGTGGCATAGCTTCCAGCATCACAGCAACACACAAGCCCCCACAGTAAGACAAACTGATGGACGTGTGGGGGGTATATGAGGGATATAGGTCTGTAATTTTCTTCCCTTTTTTTTTGTGTGTGTGGTGTCTTTACCAGGTTTTGGTATCAGGTATATGCTGGCTTCATAGAATGAGTTTGGGAGTATTCCGTCCTTTTCTATGCTCTGAAATACCTTTAGTATTAGTGTTATTAACTCTTCTCTGAAAGCTTGGTAGAACTCTGCAGTGAAGCTGTCCTGGCCAGGGCTTTTATTTATTGTGAGTTTGTTGATTACTTTTTCAATCTCTTCTTTTGTTATGGGTTTGTTTAGTTGTTCTACGTCTGTTTGTGTTAGTTTAGATAGGTAGTGTGTTTCTAGAAATTCATCCATTTCTTCTAGGTTTCCAAATTTGTTAGAGTACACTTTTTTGTAGTAATCTGTTATGATTCTTTTAATTTCAGTTGGGTCTGTTGTAATATCACCCATCTCATTTCTTTTTCAGGTTATTTGCTTCCTCTCCTGTTTTTCTTTTGTCACTTAGACCAGTGCTTTATCAACTTTGTTACTTTTTTTCAAAGAACCAGCTTTTGGTCTTGTTAACTCTTTCAATTATTTTTCTGTTCTCTATTTTATTTAATTCTGCTGTAATTTTTATTATTTGCTTTCTTCTGGTACCTGAAGGTTTTTTTTTGTTGCTCTTTTTCTATTTGTTCAAATTATTGGGATAGTTCTTTGATTTTGGCCTTTATTCTTCTTGTGTGTGCATTTATTGATATAAATTGTCCTCTGAGCAGTGCTTTAGCTGTGTCCCAAAGGTTCTGATAGGAAGTGTTTTCATTCTCATTGGATTCTATCAATTTCTTTATTCCATCCTTGACGTCTTGTATAACCCAGTCATTTTTGAGCAGGGCATTGTTTAGTTTCCAAGTGTTTGATTTCTTTTCCCTGCTTTTTCTGTTATTGATTTCTACTTTTACAGCCTATGATCAGAGAAGATGCTTTGTAATATTTCAATGTTTTGGACTCTGTTAAGGTTTGTTTTATTACCTATTATTTGGTCTCTTCTAGAGAATGTTCCATGTGCCTTGGAAAAGAAAGTATACTTGGCTGCTGTTGGGTGGAGTGTTCTGTATATGTCTATGAGGTCAAGTTGGTTGTTTGTGGCATTTAGATCTTCCATGTCTTTATTGAGTTTCTTTCTGGATGTTCTGTCCTTCACCAAAGTGGTGCATTGAAGTCTCCTACTATAATTGTGGAGCTGTTTATCTCACTTTTCAGTGCCGTTAGAGTTTGTTTATGTATCTTGTAGCCTTGTTATTGGGTGCATAAATATTTAATATGGTTATATCCTCCTGGCATATTGCCTGTTTAATCATTATATAATGTCCTTTCTTATCCTCTGTGGTGGATTTAACTTTAAAATCTATTTTGTCAGAAATTGATATTGTTGTTTGCTTGATATATTTTTTTTCCATCCTTTGAGTTTGTTTTTGTCTGTAAGTCTGTGTGTCTCTTGTAGGCAGCATATAAACAGATCATGTTTTTTTTTTTTTAATTCATTCTGCCACTCTCTTTCTCTTTATTGGTGCATTTAGTCCATTCACATTCAGCGTAATTATGGATAGGTATGAGTTTAGTGCTGTCAGTTTGATGTCTTTTTTGTGTGTGTTAACAGTTTCTTTTTTCCACTTAATTTTATGTGCTGAGTAGTTTATCTTTATATATTATCTTTTCCTCTTATTTGTTGTATTTGATTTTGTCTCTGCTGAGTCTCTATTTTTTTCTTGTATTTTATTTTGGTGAGTAGGATTGTTAGTTTCCTTATTTTTTACCCCTATTTTTCTAAGTTTAAGCCTAACTTTTATTTCTTTATATCGCCTTGTCTTCCTCTGTATATGAAAGATCTATGACTACGTTTCTTAGTCCCTCTTTATTGTTTTAATGTTGTCTTACTTTTACATAATAATATCACTGTTTCCCTGTTTTGAGTGTTTTTTAATCTTGATTTATTTTTGTGATTTCCGTATCTGGGTTGACATATGACTTCTCTGTCCAGTGTTCTAGTCTTGAGTTGATATCTGATGTTATTGATTTTCTAATCAGAAAACTCCCTTTAGTATTTCTTCTAGTTTTGGTTTGGTTTTTATGAATTCTCTAAAGTTCTGTTTATCTAGAAATGTCCTAATTTTGCCTTCATGTTTGAGAGACAGTTTTGCTGGATATATGATTCTTGGTTGGCATTTTTTTCCTGTCATTGCTTTGTATACATCATCCCACTGCTTTCTTGCTTGCATGGTTTGTGGTGAGTAATCCAAGCTTATTCTTATTGACTCTCCTTTGTAGGTGACTTTCCGTTTATCCCTACTGCTCTTAAAATTCCCTCTTTATCTTTGGTTTTGGCACGTTTGATTGTAATATGTCTCAGTGACTTTCTTTTGTGATCTAACTTATGTGGAATTTGATGAGCATGTTGGATAGATATCTTCTCATCTTTCACGATCTCAGGGAAGTTTTCAGCCAAAAAATCTTTAACAATTCTCTCTGTATTTCCTGTTGTCCCTTCCTGTTCTGGCACTCCAATCACTCGTAAGTTATTTCTCTTGATAGAGTCCCACGTGCTTCTTCAGGTTTCTTCATTTTTTAAAATTCTTTTATCTGATTTTTCTTCAAATATGTTAGTGCCAAGTGCTTTATCTTCAAGTTCATCAATTCTGCCTTCCACTTGCTCAGTTCTGCTCCTCTGACTGTCTATTGAGTTGTCTAATTTTGTCATTTTATTGTTAATCTTCTGAATTTCTGATTGCTGTCTCTCTATGGATTCTTGCTGCTTATTAAATTTTTCATTATGTTCTTGAATAACCTTTTTAATTTCTTCAGCTGCTTTGTCTGTGTGTTCCTTGGCTTGTTCTGTGTATTGGCTGATCTCCTTCTTGATCTCATTCCTGATATCTTGAAGAGTTCTGTATATTAGTCTTTCGTATTCTGCATCCGGTAATTCCAGAAAGGCACCTTCATGCCTTGATTCTTTGTTTTGAGAGCTTGTTGAAGCAATCATGGTCTGCTTCTTAATGTTGTCTCTGTGTCTTCTATAAGTTATCATATTAGTTTATTTTATGTTTGCTTACTATATCCTAGTTTCTTGCTTTGTTTTGTTTTCATGTGTCCAAATAGGTTGCTTGAGTGAGCTAGCTTGATTATTTTCGCCTTTGAAGCTCTAATGCCCTGTCACCAAATGGCTAGAGCTGTTAGCAGGTATATGAGCCTAGGAGGTTAGTGGATCTGGCAGATTATCTTTTCCTGAATTGTGAATTTATTTCTTTTCCAAGGCTGGGAGAATGGCTCAGGACACACAACAGGACCTTTCTCAGGCCCAGGGAAATCAACAGCCACTGAAGCTGGCTTGGGTGCTGGGGACATGGTAACTATATGCAAGTACTTAGCTTTTGTAGACAGCACCATTCTTCTCTGGTTCCAGAGGTGTGAGTAGGCTGTGCGGCTGGCTGTTTCTCCCTGAGGAAACTGCAGCTGAATGGTATCACCAGGCCACCACAGCCTGAGGGTTCCCTGTGATTCAGGTCCGGCAACTCCTCTCCGCTTCTGAACCATCTCTTCCTCCCCCTGCCACTGAGTCCGCTTTTAACTTTGTACTTTGATGTTCAGGGCTTCTAGGTTGTCATAAATGTAATTGTTTCACTTTTGGGGGGGGTATTTCTTGTAAGAGGTTTCACTGAAAATGTCTGATGACTATGTCCTCTTGACACCACCTCTCTAATTTTTTTTTTAATTTTTTTTAATAATCTGGCTTTAATATGGTCAACTTGGGGTCAACATTATCTACTGAACATTCAGCAACATTAATTGGGCAGTTATTATAGTCCAGGCTCTCAGGGGGTTGAATAGTGAACACCATTGCCTTTATAGAGCTGTATTCTAGTGTCAATTTAGGGTACAACACATCATGTTCCACATATCATATCTTCACAGTAGTGTTGTGTGGGATGGGGGAAGAGTAGTCACTGGGAAGACTTCATGGGACAGATGAGACTTAAACTTGCTTTAAAAAATATGGTATCATTATTTTCTACAATGGCACAAAAAGACACCAGGCAAAAAACATTCATGAAGTAAAGAAGTAGATACATTTAAATGAATTAGTAACATTATTTTTCTGATTAATTGCAAAAAGAAGAGGAAAAACAGGAGGAAAGAAAATGAGAAAATTATTTTTAGTAACACCATAAAAATTACCTGTTATGCTTTCATCCAGAGATAATCCTCATTAACAGTTTACTAAAGAATATTCAAGTCTGTTTTAAAGTACACAATATTCAGTTTTTGCTTTAACTTTATGTCATTTGGGTTCTAGGAATTAATCATAAGTTAATAATGAGACCAAGAAACAAAGAGGTATGTGTGAGAATATTAATCATGTCACTGTTTATACTTGCCTGGCGTATCTGTCCAGTTTTTACATTTAGTCTCTTAGTATTTATTATTTTAAAAGCATAACAAATACAATAGCAAAAACGTAATTCTACCATGCTAAAATAGTAACATTGATATTTTGGTCTATTCTCTGTATCTATACTTATATATTTCTTTAACAAATATTCGGGCCATACTGTATATACAGTTCAGTATTCTTTTCCCTCTCAAGATACAAGTTTTTCTTAAGTCCTTTAAATATTTGTTATAAACATTGTTTAAAATAGCTGTATGGTATTCTATCATATAATAGGCCATATTTTTGAAATATTGCTAGACATTTTCGTTATGAATATATACATGTACATACATTTCCTTAGTATACCCTGGTAATAGAGTAGTAATTGTTTTCATTTTCCTCATTTGCATTCCACCTGCTATTGCAGAATCCCATCTCCCCTTTGTTCCACCATCATTTCTGTAGTCTCCCAAGTATCCATCAGGTGTGTGTATCACCAATTATCATCTTTTCTTGCTCCTTTGCCTGTACTCCAGTACACCTGCCTCTGCTCACTAAGCCATGCTAGGTTGCCCGCCTCACCCTCCTGTGCCCACAGGTGAGCTGCCTCTCTTCAAGTGCCATATCAATGCTGGACACTACCTCATTTTTCTTTCAACAGTTTCTTCTGGCTACAAGCTCACTTTGACTGTGTGCCACCTCTTCTGAAGGGACACTATGATCACTGCCTTGCACCTTCTGCACCATGAATCTCTCCTGGGTGCTTCTATCACTGTGGTGAGGTCAAGGTGCCAAAGCAGCTCTGAGTTCTCTGGAGGAAAAACAAAAAAACGTGAGGAACTACTACTTTCAGAAGAAGCAGAAAAAGGCTTCTTTCTTAAAATTACATTTTCAGGCCCATAAAAGATTGCAGCTTTTGTTCTAATCTTTTATAGAATTTTTTTAGTTAGCTATTTCAGCTTTTACTTATTGCTTTCTCATGGTATTTAGATATATACACAATAAGAACAGGACTAGAAAATACATTTAGAGTGGAGAACAAGTTATATTTGGCACTGCTCTGCCTTTTCAGTGACTATGGTTTTGTTATTAAGTCAACTTCCCTGTGCCTGACTTTTTCTATCTTTATAATTTCTTTCTGGTCATATATAATTGTAAGGATCCTGTTTTGGTTTAAATTGGGATTTCTGCTCACTTTTTCTGCAGTAAGTTATTTTAATTCTTTGAAAAAAGATTCTTAATATATAATAGCCCATTCCTGATAGGGAATAGGATGGGGAGATTTTTAATAGAGAAACCCTGTCTCTTCTTCTTGGATAGGGAGCCAAAGATGAAGACAACTATTTGCCAACCACTGCAAAATGGTGAATGAAATTCCCAACCTAGATCTATGTAAATGAGTTTGGCACTAGCCTTTTTTCTTGAACTTTGTCTTGAGAGTCTTAATTTCTATCTAGTCCTTTTCTATCCCTGAGCTTTCTTTTAGGCATGGAGTCATTTTCTCAGGCAGGATGATTTCTGTTTCTGTGGAAGTCCCTCTCATACCTGGTATAGGAACTGACACTGAATCATTGACTCAAAGACAACAGAATTGGATTTGGCAAGCTCAGTAAACTCCCTCCCTTCCCTAGAAGGCTTTCTCTAGCTTTAGCTTCAGAATCCAGTCATGATAAAGCAATTATCTGACAGGCGCAAGAACTAGCTTTGTGAACCATGGAATCCTTTATATGTTTTAATATAGGTTGCAATGGTCCCTGCTAATGGCCCCTTTCTCTGTAATGGTTCCTTTCTCTTATTATGTCAGCACAGAAGAAGAAGCACTGTCCCTAAGCATCTGATTCCTGAACTTACTTTATCTCAGATGAACATAAAAATGGGCAAGGGATATCATTTACAAAAAAAGCAGACTACCAAGAAACACATCTTAGTTATCTAGTGTCACTATAACGGAAATACCACAAGGGGATGGCTTTAACAAACAGAATTGTATTCTCTCACAGTTTAGGAGGCAAGAATTCCAAATGTCAGCTCCAGGGGAAGGATTTCTCTCTGTTGGCTCTGGAGGAAGCTCCCTGTCGTCAATTTTCTCCTGGTCTAGAAGCTTCTCAGTGCAGGGGCCCTGGGGTCCATATGATGCACTCCACTCCCAGCGCTTCTTGCTTGATGGTTTGAAGTCCCTCTCCTCTTTGCTCAATTCTCTCTTTTATATTTCAAAAGAAATTGACTGAAGATACCACCTAATCCTGTAGATTTAGTCTTGCCTCATTAACATAACTGCCTCTAATCCTGTCTTCTTAACATCATACAGGTTAGGATTTACAACACATAGGATAATCACATCAGATCACAAAATGGTGGACAACCACATAATACTGGGAATCATGGCTTAGTCAAGTTGCCACATATTTTGAAGGGATACAATTCAACCCATGACAACACATGAAAAGATATTTGGCCTCTTCATACATAAAGACAATGAACCAAAATAACTATAGCATTTCATTGTTTACCAATCAAAATGCTTGACGTGAACGCAGAATTATGCAGAAGCGTATACTGGTGTTGACAGAGGAGATGTGTACCTTTGAAATATCAATTTGGCAATTCCCACATAAGTTAAAATTGCTCATGCCTTTTGATCCAGCAATCACCCCCCTAAAACACACCCTATGAATAGGCTCACAAAATTGTTCCAAGATATGTGTATAAGGATATTCATTTAATATTGTGCCATAAAAAAGTAACAACCACAAGCAAAGAAACTAAAAGACATAAAAAATATAACCAGGACTTCTATCAATAGATGGCTGAAAAATATGGTGTTATTGAAAAGCATAAGATATACACTGAAAATGAAGGATCTCTAAGATATACTAAATGAGAAAGCAATATAAATATGACAACATATAGCATGAGTCTGTCTGTGTAAATAAAAAAGAACCTACCTATGTGGTAAAAAATATAATTTTTTTTTCTGAAAGGAAAATGAAAGTAAATAATAGGAATTTTCTTTGGAAAGATAGATTAGTTGGTTATGGGAGGTTTTCACTTTTCATTTTGAATCCTTCCGTACCCTGTAATGCAACTTTTACTTATTTTTAAATGTCAACAGGAGACATGTGGACTGTGAATTTGTAGACCAAATTTTTATTTTTATATATCTATATTGCTCCATTTCCAAAAGAATAACACAAAACAAAAAATGTGTGTCTAAAATTTTTTTAAACTTTTTATTTTGACATAATTGTACATTCACATGTAGTTGTAAGAAATAATACCAAGAGTGCTGTTTTTGATTATATCTCTTTGTATAGCCTTTTTAGTCATTGCTCTAGGAATTGTATTGTATACATACATACTCCATTGTTGTTGCTGGATGCCTTTGAGTCAATTCTGACTCACAGACACCCCATAAGATGGAGTAGAACTTCACCATAAGGTTTTCTTGGCTATAATCTTTATGGAAGCAGATTGCCAGGACTTTCTTCCATGGAGCTGCTGCGTAGGTTCAAACCATCTATCTTTCAGTTAGCAGCAGCCCAGCACTTAACTTTGTGCTACCAGTTCTCCTAATGTATTTCATAAATACTCTATAAAATGCTTATTAAATGGGTAGCTAAATCTGTTTAACTATATAAATACTTATTGAGGGTTGAAATTCTTTTTTTTTTAAAGTATTATTGTATTAAAGCATGACTAGGTGGGAAAGAGATTATTAAATATGGCAGTGCATTAGAATCATGTCAATTAAATCAAAATCTTTTGTAAAGGCAGTGGGTGAATACAAATACATTTAAAATATTCTCCAGGTGCATCAAATGTATAGCCAGAGTTGAAAACTATTGGATTTATCAATGTTTCTAAAGTGTTAATGCACTTAAAAATCACCTGGGGATCCTGTTGAAATGCAGATTTCTATTCTGTAGGTCTAGTGTGGGGCTTGAGATTCTGCTTTTCTAACAAGCTCCAGGGTCATGCTAATGCTTGTCATCCATGGACCACTCCTGGAGTAGTAAAATTTATGGGGACTGGTCTTTGCTGAGCCTTGGAGTTTGAAATTCACAGAGTTCCATATGGAGATCCAAGGACTGCAAGAGTAGAAAAATTGTGAGTTGGAGAGTAGGGAGTAGGAGGGAGCAGGAGGAGAGTGTGATGGGGGAAGAGGAGAGCGTACTGGTGAATAGATAGGGGATAGATGGAAGGTTCTCAGGGTCATAACTTTCCTTTTGTCCTTTCCTTTCCTTTGAAGGAATTTTGCCTAAATTTTACCATTATTTTAAGCAGTCGTTATGCCAATAGAGAGCTACAATTTTAAAAAAAGATTTTGGATTTGTTCCCTGAGAAAATATGAACACCTCAGTGAATTTATATTTCAGTTCACCCTTGTCTGACTAAGCACCTTAACATCATAATGAATTTAAACAGTTGGAAGCAATGTTGTAGGCAATGAGAGCATGCAACTAAACGGTGATGAGGATTTATTGATCACTGAATATGTACCAGGAACTTTCACATATATTATGTCATCTAATTTCAGCTAAGTGTTGTATTCTTATTTGGAGATAAGGGAACTAAGTCTTAAAGCATTCAAGCATTCCAGTTACTTGAATAGATACCAACCAGAGTTGGTATCTATACTCAGACGCTTCTGTTCCAAGTGCAATGCTCTTTCTATTGCATCTAGAAGAGTCTGAAACTACAGATACAGCAGGCATATTGAAAAAAAAAATTGATTGTATAATGTAATACATAAAAAAAAAAAAGGCTATCAAAATATGGAGACCAGTATGCAGCTTATAAAAAGTTATGAAAAAAGCATTGAACTTACAGAACATAATAAATTTAAGGTTCATAATTCAATATATAATACTGTGAATTATTTGCTAGTGGCATAATCCAGGAAAATATTGAAATATTAACAAAGAAATTTAAGAGTAGTTTTGGGACGTAACACAGGCCCTTGCTGTAAGGTCTTCCTAATGCTAAAAAGTAATCCTTACTTTTTCCAAACTATTTTTTCAGAACTGCATGATAGACTAACATTCTTGTACAAAACTGCAAATGCCTATGAAATGGAACTACACATGGAATACTCTCCTAGGAATAGAGGATGTGGGATAAATGACTATGTGTGCATTAGAAATAACCCAAGATTAGAATGGACAAGGACATCTTATTAGCAAGGTTGAAATAGGAAGATACGGAGAGAGAATTTGTCCCTGACTACCTACCTGAGGGAATAGGATGGGGTGGGGACACCTACGTAGTTCCAAAGGAGGAGGACTAGACATAGATTATCTTCCAGCTGTCTCTACACCTTGAGGTTAACTACCCAGATCTTGCATTTGCCCCTATCAGTTGGCAAACATCTGTGGAAAGACTCTCAAGCTTTATTCTTAATCTCTGAAAGCTCTTGCTGCATCAACACCAGCGTGTAACCATGGCCAGGGTGAGGGCGCACACTACCAGTAAAAACTCAATAACATTCATCCCATGGGACCTACAAAGCAACACGTGAAACAGATGTTGGTCACTCAAACAAATTAGCAGTATAGGCAGCCAAGCCTGTAAGTTTACGGGTACTTATGGGTTGTAACCATGGATGAGTTGCCACAGTTTAACTTTTTTATTTTTCAATCTCAACTTCTTAAACTATATTACTGGATTTCTTTTTGGATTCTCACCTCTTAGAAACCAGGTATTACTACTCGTAGCAGTTCACAGTGTACATTTTGAGTTATGTTGTTGTTAGGTGACACTGAGTCACTTCCAACTCATAGTGACCCTAAATACAACAAAACACTGCTCGGTGCGGTGCCATCCTCATAATTTTTGTTATGCTTGAGCCCATTGTTGCAGCCACCGTGTCACTCCATATCATTGAGGGTCTTCTCTTTTTGCTGACCCTCTACTTTGCCAAGTATGATGTCCTTCTCCAGCGATTGGTCCCTCCAGATAACATGTCCAAAGTATATGAGATGAAGTCTTGCCATCCTCACTTATAAGGAGCATTCTGGCTGTACTTCTTCCAAAACAAATTTGTTCATTTTTCTGGCAGTCTATGGTATATTTGGAAACCCTGGTGACATAGTGGTTAAGTGTTACAACTGCTAGCTAAAAGGTTGGCAGTTCGAATCCACCAGGTGCTCCTTGGAAACTCTATGTGGCAGTTCTACTGGGTCCTACAGGGTCACTATGAGTTGGAATCAACTCAACGGCTATGGATTTGGTTTTGAATGGTATATTCAATATTCTTTGCCAACACTGTAATTCAAGGGCATCAATTCTTCTGTCTTCCATATTCATTGTCCAGCCTTTGCATGCATGTAATATGATTGAAAATACCGTGCTTGGGTCAGCACACCTTAGTCCTCAAAGTGACATCTTTGCTTTTTCACACTTTCAAGAGATCTTTTGCAGCAGATTTGCCCAATGCAATACATCATTTGATTTCTTAATGGCTGCTTGCATGGGCATTGACTAGATCCAAATGAAATGAAGTCCTTCACAATTTCAATCTTTTCTCCATTTATCATAATGTTGCTTATTGGCCCAGGTGTGAGGATTTTTGTTTTCTTTATGTTGAGGTATAGCAATACATATGAAGACTGTAGTCTTTGACCCTCATCAGTAAGTGCTTCAAGTCCTCTTCATTTCAGCAAGCAAGGTTGTGTCATCTGCATAATGCAGGTTGTTAATGAGTCTTCCTCCAATTCTGATACCGTATTCTTCTTCATATAGTCTAGTTTCTCGGATTATTTGGTCAGCATACAGATTGAATAAGTATGGTGAAAGGATACGACCTTGACACACTCTTCTTGAATTCTAAAATATACATGAGCTCATATTCACATGTTTAGTAGTGGAGATCCAAGACAACTCACTAAAAGGTGGTTATTGAGACAAAGACTGTGTCTGGCTTTGAGATGAATCTATAACAGTATTGCTGCCACCCCCACCCCCACTCCAACTTTTCCTAGCCTCTGCAACTAAAGCTATTGACTTTAGGCAGACCTATTTTATGCTGGATTTCACTTGATTGAAAATGGTGTGATAGCATGTTTCCAGTGTAATTATAGTAGGAAGAATGTTGTAGGACAGTAATCTACCTAGAGTTTGTGAAATGAGTTGTAGATCATGCTGAGATGTATATACACTTTTTGGTTTCTTGCTGAAAGCCAGTCTAAAACATTCATGCACCTACTATATACCTACCTATAATAATGTCATCAGTGGCTGCCATTCCGTTCTTCTCAGCAATTACCGTTGTCTCTCTGATGCTCTACTTCATTCTCAGGTTGCTTCCCTGTCTCTGCTTCTAATCATGGCATTTGGATTTAGCATGGTTTGATATGGACTTGGTATCCCGTGTGATTGATTTTCAGTTCTGGGAGGATACCTCTGTCTGGTTTGTTCTCTTGGCCTCTCAAGACTCATCCCTTGGCACCAGTGTTTCAGCCATCTGCTTTCAATATTCTCCTTTCTTTTCTTAGTGAAATAGATTCAGGTAAATGTATTATAACTACAATTATGTTGAAGATATTTCCCAACACATGTTATTTAATATACAAAGAATTTTTAAGTGGTAAAATATCAAGGCCAATATTCTCATCACTAATATCTAGAACATTTAGAAATCCATGTTGGTAATGTGATAAAAGGAAATGAGAGCAGCACAAGGAGGCTATTCTATCCAATTTATAAATTTTGATTTACAACTAAACCTGATTAATCTGTTGTTTTCAAGTAACAGTCATTGCTAAAGATGTGAAAAATCAAACATGAGCAAGATTCAAACCAATAGTGATTTTTCTTTCCTATTTAATTCTTGTGTTTCTTTGCTAGTTCCGTACTCATGCATTTCATGAAAATATGAACAAATGCCAATGCTAAAATCCAGTATGTTGTGCCTGACTTGAAAAATTAAATGGGGGGAAATTTATTTAAATGTGAATTTTCATATTTTATAAATACACACAAAAAATTACTGGCTTTTTTTTGTGTTATATATGAATACATGTATGTAAATATTTATACAGAGTGATGGTCTCTTCCACATTCCCTTATTGAGTACATTTTAAGACACTTAGATAGTCTTGAAATTAATACTGTATTGCTTAAAACCTTAAGGTGAGTCTCTGTCACCTTCAGATATGTTACATCTTTTGATAGTATCCCACAGTTCTTGAATTTTTCTTCTGGTTTTTTTCGTTCTTTTTTCTCTTTGTGTTTCATTTTGAAAAAATTCTATTACCTTCAAGTTCACTGATTCTTTTCTTGTTTATATCGAGTCATTCTCATTACTCTGTTTTTTTCTAATTTCTGGCATTTCCTTTTGATTTTTTTCTTATTATTTCATCTCCTTGAGGACATTAGTCACTTTTACCTTCAGATATGACATCTAAACACTTTTGCACAGTCTTCCACAAAATTTTCTGTCCCTTCTCACTTCATACCTTATGCTGTAGTTACAGCAAATTATTTCATGTTACTCAAAATAACTTCTAGTTTTATGCTTAGTGAATTCTTATCTTTCAATACTAAGCTCAAATATTACTCTGTGAAATCTTCCTGGTCTGGCCTCACTGTTGTTGTTGTTAGGTGCCATTGAGTGATTTCTAACTCATAGTGACCTTATGGACCACAGAAACACACTGCCCAGTCCTGCACCATGCTCGTAATCGTTATGCTTGAGCCTATTGTTGCAGGCACTGTGTCAATCCATCTCGTTGAGGGTCTTCCTCTTTTCTGCTGATCCTGTACTTTACCAAGCATGATGTTCTTCTCCAGGAACTGATCCCTCCTGACAACATGTCCGAAATGTGTAAGACACAGTCACGCCATCCTTGCTTCTAAGGAGCATTCTGGTTGTACTTCCTCCAAGACGAATTTGTTTGTTCTTTTGGCAGTCCATGATATAATCAATATTCTTCACCAACAACACAATTCAAAGGCACCAATCCTTCTTCCGTCTTCCTTATTCATTGCCCAGCTTTTGCGCGCATATGATGTGATTGAAAATACCATGGCTTGGGTCAGGCATGCCTTAATCTTCAAGGTGACATCTTTGCTTTTCAACACTTTAATGAGGTCTTTTGTAGCAGATTTGCTGAATGCAATGGGTCTTTTGATTTCTTGATTGCTGCTTCCATGAGTGTTGCTTGTGGATTCAAGTAAAATGAAATCTATGACAACTTCAATCTTTTCTCTGTTTATCATGATGTTGCTTTTTGGTCCAGTTGTGAGAATTTTTGTTTTCTTTATGTTGAGGTGTAATCTATACTGAGGGCTCTGGTGTTTGATCTTTATCAGTTAGTGTTTCAAGTCCTCTTCACTTTCAGCAAACAAGGGTGAGTCATATGCATAACGCAGGTTGTTAATGAGTCTTTCTTCAATCCTGATGATCCATTCTTCTTCATATAGTCTAGCTTCTTGGATTATTTGCTCAGCATACAGATCAAATATGTATAGTGAAAGGATACAACCTTGACGCACACCTTTCCTGACTTTAAACCGCGCAGTATCCACTTGTTCTGTCCAAACAACTGCCTCTCGATCATGATGAACAGGTTCCTCACGAGCACAGTTAAGTGTTCTGGAATTTCCATTCTTTGCAATGTTATCCATAATTTGTCATGATCCAAAAAGTCGAATGCCTTTGCATAGTCAATAAAACACAGGTAAACCTTCTGGTATTCTCTGCTTTCAGCCAGGATCCATTTGACATTGGCAATGATGTCCCTGGTTCCACCTCCTCTTCTGAATCTGGCCTGAACTTTTGGCAGTTCCCTGTTGATATACTGCCGCAGCCCCTTTTGAATGATCTTCAGCAAATTTTGCTTGCATGAGATATTAATGATATTGTTAGATAATTTCAACATTTGGTTGGATCACCTTTCTTGGGAATAGGCATAAATATGGATCTCTTCCAGTCAGTAGTCCAGGTAGCTGTCTCACGAAAGTTTTTGCATTGGCGAGTGAGCACTCCCAGTGCTGCATCCATTTGTTGAAACATCTCAATTGATATTCTGTCAATTCCTGGAGACTTGTTTTTCACCAATGCCTTCAGTGAGCTTGGACTTCTTCCTTCAGTACCATCTGTTTCTGATCATGTGCTACCTCTTGAAATCATTGAACACTGACCAATTCTTTTTGATATAATGACTGTGTATTGCTTCGATCTTCTTTTGATGCTCTTGCGTCGTCTAATATTTTCCCTACAGAATCCTTCACTATTGCAAATTGAGGCTTGATATTTTTCTTCAGTTCTTTTAGCTTGAGAAATGCCGAGTGTGTTCTTCCCTTTTGGTTTTCTGTCTCCAGATCTTTACACATGTCATTATAATACTTTGTGTTCTCAAGCCACCCTTTGAAATTTTCTGTTCAGTTCTTTTACTTCATCATTTCTTCCTTTTGCTTTAGTTGCTCGGCATTCAAAAGCAAGTTTCAGAGTCTCTTCTGCTATCCATTTTGGTCCTTTCTTTCTTTCTTTCCTGTCTCCTTAATGGCTTCTTTCTTTCTTCATGTATGATGTCCTTGATGTCATTCTACAACTTGTCTGGTCTTCCATCATTATTGTTCAACTTGTCGAATCTATTCTTGAGATGATCTCTAAATTCAGGTAGGATATACTCAAGGTCATACTTTGGTTCTCATGGACTTGTTCTAATTTTCTTCAGTTTCAACTTGAACTTGCATATGAGCAGTTGATGGTCTGTTCTACAGCTGGCCCCTGGCCTTGTTCTGACTGACGATATTGAGCTTTTCCATTATCTCTTTCCACAGATATAGTTGACTTGATTCCTGTGTATTACATCTGGCGAGGTCCATGTGTATAGTTGCCATTTATGTTGGTGAAAAAAGGTATTTGCAGTGAAGAAGTCGTTGGTCTTGTAAAATTCTATCATAGATCTCTGGCATCGTTTCTATCACCAAGGCCATATTTTCCAGCTACTGATCCTTCTTTTTTTTCCAGCTTTTGTATTCCAATCACCAGTAATTATCAGTGCATTCTGATTGCATGTTCGATCAATTTCAGACTGCAGCGGCTGGTAAAAATCTTTAATTTCTTCATCTTTGGCCTTAGTGGTTGGTGCATAAATTTGAAAAATAGTCATATTAACTGGTCTTCCTTGTAGGGGTATGTATGTTTTCGTATCACTGACAGTGTTGTACTTCAGGATAGATCTTAAAATGAATGTTCTTTTGACGATAAATGCAATGCCATTCCTCTTCAAGTTGTCATTCCCGGCATAGTAGACCACATGATTATCCAATTCAAAGTGGCCAATATCAGTCCATTTCACCTAACTAATGCCTAGGATATCAATGTTTATGCATTCCATTTCATTTTTGATGATTTCCAATTTTCCTAGATTCATACTTTGCACATTCCATGTTCTGATTGTTAATGGATGTTTGCAGCTGTTTCTTCTTATTATGAGTTGTGCCACATCAGCAAATGAAGGTCCTGAAGGCTTGACTCCATCCATGTCATTAAGGTCGATTCCACTTTGAGGAGGCAACTCTTCCCTAGCCATTTTTTGAGTGCCTTCCAACTTGTGGGGCTCATCTTCTGGCACTATATTAGGCAATATTCTGTTGCTATTCATAAGGTTTTCACTGGGTAATTCTTTTCAGAAATAGATCACTGGGTCCTTTTTTCCTAGTCCATCTTAGTCTGGAAGCTTAGCTGAAACCTGTCTGCCATGGGTGACCCTGATGGTATCTGATTACTGGTGGCATAACTTCTAGCATCTCAGCAATAAGCAAGCCCCCACAGTACAACAAACTGACAGACGCTACTCTCTGGTATAGTTGAAAGTTCCTTCCTATGTTTGGTCAAAACACTTTTTGTGTATCTTATGTTATTATATGATATAATATTACATTACTTTTTATACCTATTATGCTTTTATTTTATCTGTTATTAGGTGTATATCTACTTTATAAGACTATAGTATTCTCAAGAATGGAAGGTGGTTTATTTGCAATTACAATTTCTAGCACATAGTAAGAGTTCGATATTTTACAATTTATACTCTGTCTTATTCCTAAAAGTATGTGAGGAGCTTAGAACAAGAATATAAGCAATACAATTGGTCCTATCCCACTTGGAGGAAAGAAGAATGAAGAAAATCAAAGGCACAAGGAAACATTAGCCCAAAGGACTAAGGACCACATGAAACAGAGACTCCACCAGCTTGAGACCAGAAGAACTAGATGGTGCCGGGCTACCACCAATGACTGCCCTGACAGGGACCACAACAGAGAGTCCAGGACAGAGCAGGAGAAAAATGTAGAACAGAATTGAAATTCACTTAAAAAGAGGAGCCTTAATGGTCTAACAGAGACTGGAGGAGCCCCTGAAGCTATGGCCCCCAGATACACTCTGTCTTAGTCCTCTAGTGCTGCTATAACAGTAATACCACAAGTGGTTGGCTTTAGCAAAGAGAAATTTATTCTCTTACAGTCTAGTAGGTTACAAGCCCAAATTCAGGGCTCCAGCTTCAGGGGAAGGCTTCCTGTCTCTGTCAGCTCTGGAGGAAGGTCCTTGTAATCAGTCTTCCCTTGGTCTGGGAGCATCTCAGTGCAGGAACCTCAGGTCCAAAGGATGGCCTCTGCTCCTGGCACTGCTTTCTTGGTGGTATGAGGTTCCCCTGTCTCTCTGCTTGCTTCTTTTATATCTCAAAAGAGATTGGCTTAAGACACTATCTAATCTTGTAGATCTCATCAATATAACTGCTGCTAGGCATTTTATTACATCATAGAGATAGAATTTACAATACATAGGGAAATCACATCAGATGATAAAATGGGAGACAATCATACAATACTGTGAATCATGGTGTAACCAAGTTGACAGGTATTTTTTTGGGAACACAATTTAATCCATGATACACTGTTAACCCAAAACTGAAACCATTCCTAAAGTCTATTCTTCAGACAAAGATTAGACAGGATTATAAAACAAAAATAATACATTGAGGAATGTGCTTCTTTGTTCAGATATAAGAGAACAAATGGGCAACTCCTGTCGAAAGGCAGGATGAGAAGGCCTGAAGGAACAGGAATTGATCGAATGGACACAGGGAAGCCGGCGTGGAAAGGTGGAGTGTGCAGTCACATTGTGAAGATTGCAGCTAATGTCACAAAACAATATGTGTACAGATTTTTATATGAGAAATTAACTTGAGCTGTAAACTTTCACCTAAAGCACAATAAAAAGAAATTACAGTCTTAGAAATCCAATGGGGCAGTTCTACTCTGTCCTATAGGGTCGCTATGAGTCAGAAACTACTCAACGGCGACATGTTATCCATACATATGCTTATACATAAACAAGTAGATTGAACTTGGCAAGATAAAATAATCTGTTAGCATTATTATTTCTGGACCATGGCTCTGAGTGTGAAGAGTGGGGATGAGATAAAAGATGGATTTCAATGTTTCAATTTATACTTTTTTGGACATTTGGAATTTTTTTTTCTAGTATGGCCATGAGCAGATTTCATGACTTAAATAGTAATAGTGCTTAAAATAAACCCAGGAAACCATACTTCTACATCAATAAGAAAGTATACCAGTGTTTCCCAACAGTTTTCAAATTTCTGGAGCCCATAGGAAAAAAAAAAAAGAAAAGAAAAAGACTAAAAAAAAAAAAAAGGAATATAAGAAATGAAAAAATGATATAATTAGACATATTGAATCTGGATGGAAAATGCATGTAAAATTAAAAACTTGAAACTATTAAATAAAAGCCCAAATATGCAGATTATTTAAGGACATAATCAAACTTCAAGTTTGTCTCTGGGCTTCCTAGAAGACAAAGAGAATAAGACAGAATACATGGAGTATTATGTAGCTACTACTACCAGGGAGGAACCCTGGTGGTGCAGTGGTTAAATGCTTGACTGCTAACTGAAAGGTTGGCAGTGCTAACCCACCAGCCAACCTATGGGAGAAAGATGTGGCAGTCTGCTTTCATAAAGATTACAGCTTTTGGAACCCTATGGGACAATTCTACTCTGTCCTTTAGGGTTGCTATGAGTCAGAACCAACTTGATGGCAATGGGCAATGGGATGTAATTACTACCAAATGAAAGATAACTAAGAACCACAATCACATATCTATGGGTTAACTTGGGCAGGTCTGCTCATTTAAGATGGGCTGAGATCAGTAGGTTGACTGAGTAATGACTGTTTCAGGCTCAAGAAACTGTCAGCTTTTTTGGACCAGAGTGATAGCCAAACCGTGTTCTTCTCATGACAGTGCAGTGGTCCAAAAGAATAGGCCCAATATTGCAGGCACTTTTCAAGCCATTGCATCTGCCATGTCTGCTAACTTTCAGTTGGCCAAAGCAAATCACATGGTCAGACACAATGACAAGACACATCGGAGATGACACTGAAGAGGCAAGGAGTATTTCTGAATCATAATCTAATCATACATGATAACTTATCAATGCTTTTTAAAAGAAAAAAGAATAGTATTTCATATGGGAAAATAAAACTTTACTCAGTTCAGTATGCCAAGAGATGATTCTCAAATGCTATTTTATTTGGGAGGCTATTGATGATATAATAGGCTTATCACTGACAGTATTTTCTAAGCCTATCTGATTTTAAATTAGTATCAATGTTTTCTGAGCTTTGCTTAATAAATATAGATGTTTATGTTGTGGTTATTTTTTCACATGTATTATTTAGTTGTAACTCCATGACCATGTCAGAAAAAGAAGGCAGATAGATAGCTTTATGTCCATTTTATAAATGAAGAAACATTACTCAGTAGTATAAGTGATTTTTCCACTACCAGAGATTTAACAAATGACATAAATCAGATCTTGTTGAACCCTAGTTAATTCCACTACACCATGCTATGTTTCTAAGGCTTAGAAAAACCAGTAAGCTAGTTCCAGTTGAGTTGATTCCAAGTCATGGTGACCCCATATGTTTCAGAGTAGAACTTGCTCCACAGAGTTTTCAATGGCTGTGATCTTTCAGAAGCAGATCACCAGGACTTTCTTCTGAGGTGCCTCTGGTAGATTCAAACCTCCAACCTTCTGGTTGGTAGCTGAGCACTAAACCATTTGCACCACCCAGGGACTCATACTCAACATGATAGTGAACCTGTGCACACACATACGCATGTGAATGTGTGTGGAGATGTACAATTGGTTGTTGTAGTTTTTAGTTACCATAGTAAAGTGACACACACGCATATTTAACACATTAAGTATTTTAACATATTTGAGTTTTTTTGTTATTGTTGTTTTTAATATCCATCATGTTGCTTTGCTTACATCTAGTCTATTGCTTCTCACTGCTGGCTAGAATGATATAGCCTGCCCTCATCACATTACCTACTTCCTCAGATTGCTTCCATATCTTCCTGTCACAGTAAGGTACCCATCAATATTTCAAACATGTCTCCTTACAGATTTCTTTGTGAATTGATTGGTAATATTTACCTAGGAGTGGAATTGTTAGGCCATGGGTATGTACAGTTGAATTTCACCCAATCCTGCCAGCTTACTCTTTAAAATGGCTGCACCACTCTGTTTTTACTAGCAGTGCCTGAGGCTTCCAACACTTCCACATTAATTTCGGCACTAATTGGCATTCCAATTTTTGCCAATCTAGTATGGGCAACATGACATATGAGTGTTTATCCTGCATTCTATCTTCTTTTATTGATATGTGACCGTCTTGGTTATCTAGTGTTGCCATAACAGAAATACCACAAGTGGATAGTTTCAACAAACAAAAGTTTATCCTCTCACAGCCTAGGAGGCTGGACATCCAAACTGGGGGTGTGAGCTCCAGGGGAAGGCTTTCTCTGTCAGCTCTGGAGGAAGGTCTTTGTCATCAATCTTTCCCTGGACTAGGAGCTTCTCCACACAGGAACCCCGAGTCCAAAGGATGCTCTGTGCTCCCAGCACTACTTTCTTGGTAGTATGAGGTCCCCAACTCTCTCCAGGGAAACTTCCTTTACATTGAATCAGGGATGCGACCTGAGTAAAGGTGTTACATCCCACCCTAATCATCTTTAACATAATCTAATCTTGCCTCATTAGCCACAGGCAGAGACTAGAATTTACAACACATAGCAAAATTACATCAATCACAAAATGGAGAACTATACAATACTGGGAATCACAGCCTAACCAAGTTGACATATATTTTTGGGTGACACAATTCAATCCATGACAGTGATAGACATTGATTTATTAAAAATATTAGCTTTGTCAAGGTAGTGGAAGCTCCTCAGGCACATCCAAACTCCCTAAGAGACCAAATTACTGTGCTGAGGGCTGTGGGGACCATGGTTCTGGGGAACATCTAGCTCAATTGGTATAACATAGTTTATAAGGAGTTAGACATTTTACTTTGGTGAGTAGTGTCTGGGGTCTTAAAAGCCTGTGAGTGACCATCTAAGATACTCCACTGGTCTCACCACTTCAGGAGCAAGGGAGAATGAAGAAAACTAAAGACACAAGGGAATGATTAGTCCAAAGGACTAATGGACCACAACTACCCCAGCTTCCACCAGACTGAGTCCAGTACAACCAGTTGGTGCCCAGCTACCACCACTGACTGCTCTGACAGGGATCACAATAGAAGGCCCCAGACAGAGCTGGAGAAAAATGTAGAAAAAAATTCTAACTCACAAAAAAAGACTAGACTTACTGGTCTGACAGAGACTGGAGAAACCCTGAGAGTATGGCCACCAGCCACCCTTTTAGTTCAGTGATGAAGTCACTCCTGAGGTTCACCCTTCATCCAAAGTTTAGACAGGCCCATAAAACAAAACCAGACTAAAGGGGCACACCAACCCAGGGGCAAGGACTAGAAGGCAGGAGGAGAAAAGAAAGCTAGTAATAGGGAATGCAAGGTCAAGACGGGAGAGTTGACATGTTGTGGGGTTGTTAACCAGTGTCATAAAACAGTATGTGTACTATTTAATGAGAAGCTAGTTCTGTAATCTTTCACCTAAAGTACAATAAAATACATATATTTTGTTGTATCTATATATTATATATACAACATATATATATATGGAATATATATACAGTTTTACACATATATATGCCTTAAATCTGTCATACACCTTGTGACTATTTTCCTGGTGAAGTTATCCTTCAGTCAGGTTTTTGGTATCTAAGTTTTTTGGTTCATGTATTTTTTTTAAAATACGTTTTTAAAAAAATTTCCCTAGAGTCAAATTAATCAATCTATTCCTCCACTTTTCTGTCTTAAGTGCCATCTGTTTAGAAAAACCTTCTCATCTATTTAGTAGAGAAAAGTTATACTAAATGATTCTAGTAAATGAACAAATAATGAAATTTTCAGCTTTTAAAAAATTTTAGAAAATATGCAATATAGACAACCTTTTCATCCCTCAGCCTTTATCCCTCCTTGATATAGGAGTGACCAAAAGAAAGGGAAAGAACAAGAAACTAGGCAAAGCTCAGTAACGAGATAATGTCCTTTGTGCCCATTCCATTATCAAAAAGTCTTCGCACCTTCAGATTGCTATTTTATAAGAACTGCGTCTTCAGACAAGTCAAAATACCCTGCCTTGCATTTTATATAGGTGAAAGTATAATGCAAAATTAAAGATTCAACAGTTATGAAACATTATGAACTGAAGCAGTCTGTATTCATCTATTCCTTACCTCTTCTAATCATAAATATTGATCAAAATTGTTCATTTTTTGTTATGTGATGGAGAGTGTCAGCAAAAACTAGTAGTATTAACATTTAATTTTTACCTTTACCATAACATTGGAGGTTATTGTATAGCTCACAATGCAGTCTTCCTGTTTAGTTAGATATTATCTTACATGTATCTATAATTACCTATTCTATGTTCATTTTAGTGTGTTGTTTTTCTTCTGGGTTGTTATTTATAATGGTTTTCTTTTTCCCCATGCCATCTGAGAGAGTTTTACTGACATAAAGCTGTACTTTGGGTGCCCTTATGCAGGAACTGGTTGGAATTTTGCAGAGAAGCAAAGTCCCAAAGCAAGGATACATACAACAAATCAATACCCTGCCAATGGTAGCTTATGAGAGTCAAAGAATTTAATGATCCACTGAAGAATCACAGAGCACCTAAAAAAAAAAAAAATGGCCTTGGCAGATATTTTTTTTGTCACTTTGGTCAAATGGAACAATCTAAGTACCAGGGATGGATATAGCTTATAATCACATACACTTATAATATTCTTGTAGTAGAAGACTGTAATTTTAAGCTGAAAATAATCCAATTCAAATCCAATCTATCATTTTTAAGCTTCTGAAACACTTAAAACTTCAGGATTAATATTTTGGTGTATTTTCCTTCATTCATTTCTTTGGAATAAAAAATAAAATTAGGGTAGAAATTATGAAGTCTTAAGCTCAGCTCCAAGGGATAAACATTTTCCCTAAAACTTACATATTATAAATTCTTGAATACTTTGTAAACTCTTCTTTAATCATCTCCTGATTCAGTTTTCCTGCAACGTAATAAATCCTACCTCTTAATAAGTAGTTAGGTCACCCTAAAGACAGGCTGAAGCAAAAAGGTTTTGATATTTCTTTCCATGGTACCATCAGATACTCAACATTATTATTCTTGTATACTTTTGATAATTGTCAGCTAGTATCAGGGAAATTCCAGAGGCATCTGGTCAGTGTTGGCTTCTTGGCATACAATATACTGCTTAAATAATACACGCCTTCACTTGATATCCAGGAGCTACACGTGCACATAAAAATACCTATCGATGGCACTGGGTTATGGGAAATCATACAAAACATACTTAGCAAATACCGTCTTTGAAAGAGAGTAACATCTTATCCTACCTCCTGATGCCTAACCTAAAGAAAGGCTACAACTCACCCGCCACTCCGAAAGCAAAAACAAATGCCCACTGACTCTAGAGGGTTGTCTCCTTAGATGAGTAAACTCAGTATGTGAGAAGTCTTTTAACCAATAGAACAAATAGGGGTGGAAGGTAGATTTAAAATTCTCCAACCCATAATCACAAACTACTCCTTCCTTTTAATCACTTTAGGCTTTCCCAGCATGAAGTTAATGTTTTCAAAACCATAATATTTTATATTTTTATAGTATTTTTTAGTCCGTAGCTGAATGCATATAGCAACTATAAAGCATAGAAGTGGGAGCTTTCCTCTATGGAATTAATGAAATTGCCTGATTAAATTCCAGAATAGTGGTTAGCATTGTGAATGAAATAAAGCTTTGCAACTCTGGAATTAAAACTAAACTTAAAACTCATTTCTGAGTCACTGATGTCTTCAACTAGCTTTAACTTTTTCGTGTGATAATATTTGATATTTGAAATTGGTTTTATTCCTGTAGGAAAGCAATAGTTTTCATGAATGGTTAGGCGCAGAATTAACTATGGCCCTTTAAGAATCAATAATATGCTTGCCCATCTTCAATCAAGTGAGTACTTGATCAGCAAGGAAAACTGTTATTCACCTATGGGGGGAAGTAAGGTGAAAACAAATTGCATCACTAATTGAAAGAGTCATCACTTAACTTATGCAGAAGGATAATTTTTTTTTCATTTGGTAGTTTTTTTTTTTTTTTTTTTATGAGCCAGCCTAGGCTTCTTCTCCTTAATCACCTCACGAACTCAGTAAATCACTAAGTCCTACATAATGTAGTACCTTCTAAAATCTCTCTCTATGCCCTCTCTCCATAGCTACAGCCTTCAATGTGGTTACCACCTATCACTAGAACTATTAGAGCCATCTTTTAGCTGCTTTTCTGGCTGCCAGTTTCTCTCAGTTCAAACATATTTTTCTACACTACTGTCCAAGTTACCATTCTAAATGTCTAATTCGACCATGTGACTTCTCCAATTAAAATTCTCTCTTTCTACTCCGTGGCTTGGATTAAGTCCAAACCTCTTTGCATGTCATACAAGACTGTGCACTATCTGACCTCTGTCTGATTCCAATCTCATCTCCTATCCAAGTGACGCTCCCAACGTGTAACCAAAGGACCAGAAGTCTAGGCCTTTCAAAATGCATACATTTCCCAGGGCATCTCTATCATGATGACTTCCCTTCCTTGATGCTCTGTATTCCCCAAATGTTCTCCCAACTCTGGAAATAGTCCTCATTACTTTTGCTAGAGTCACCTCAGACAGAGACAATTTCCTGTAGAAAATTTTTCCAGATATCTGCAGACAGAATAGCTAATAAGAATAGCTCTTCTCAATTTATTTGCAATGGGTAAAGCTAGATAGTTGGAAAAGGCCTTAATGAAATGGTGACTCTAAATATAGGCTTAAAGACATGGGTCTCTTCTATTTAAAATTTACTGTGCTGTGAAAGGTTAACATTTGGGCATTTAAAGTAAGGGTCAGAAAGGACCAGAGTCCGTTGACCTGACAGTCAACCGAAACTTATGTTTGGTTTTTGGTGACAGTCTATTTGCATCTCCCATGAAGTCCAAAATTTTTTTATAGTTGTTTATTTTTTATTGTCTGTTTCCTCAGCTAGAATGACAGTCCTACGAGAGAAGAGATTTTGTAGATTTTGTCTTATTCACTGCTGTAATCCCTGTGCCTGGCATGTAATGTTATTGTTGTGTGCCGTGGAGTCAGTTCTGACTATAGGACAGAGTAGAACTGCTCTGTAGGGTTTCCTAGGCTGTAATCTTCACGGGAGCATATTGCCAGGCCTTTTCTCCAGAGGAGCCGCTGGTGAATTCCAACTTTGGACTTTTCCGTTTGTAGCCAAGCACTTAACCGTTGCACCACCAGGGCTCCTTCTGACATATAATAGGCTCTGGTTAATTATTGATAGCCTTTTGGTGCTCTGCATTTGTCCATTCCATTCTCTTCATGCTGCCTAGGAAAGACTTATTCTTTACTTCATAACTTAATTAAAAAAAAAAAGCTCTTATAAAGTCAGAAACTTTATAAGTGCTAATTCATTTAATAGTTACAATTATCCTAGGAAGCAGGATCTATTGTCTTTGTTTTACAGATAAGAAAACTGAAATTCATAGAGGTTAGGAAATGTGCTTGGTGGCACACAGGTATAGTAGTGGTAGTGCTAAGATACAAACTTGGTCAGTCTGAATCCAACACATCCATATGCTTTACTTCCCCCTCCACACGCCTTTCTGACTCTATCCCAACATACATAAGTCTCGGAGCCCTGGTGGCGCCGCGGTTAAATGTTTGGCTGCTAACCAAAAGGTTGACAGTTCGAACCCACCAACTACTTCACTGGAGAAAGATGTAGCAGTCTGTTTCCATAAAGATTTACAGCCTTGGAAACCCTAAGGGGCCACTAGGAGTCAGAATTGACTTGATGGCAATGATTTTCTTTCTTTCTTTCCTTTTTTTTTGGAGCACTGCAGTTCATGACTCTATCTCCTACTAGACTATGAATCCTTCAGAGGGGGGGCAATATCTATTTTATCATCCTTGTACCCCCAGCACCCAGTTTAGTTCCTGCCACACAGTAGGTGTTTGAATAAATGAACAAAGACTTGACTATTACTTTCATTTCGGCTCATTGTCTTAATAAGCTATTCCAGCACATGGCAGCTCAGCTTGCCTCTCTCAATTCAATTCAGATCTTGACAGAATCTGTCTGAAGGAAGGCTAGTGAATCCGTGAATACTCTTGTTCTCATCTGGCTATAAAATCTACTACATAAATATTAACTTTCTTCCAACCAATGCCTAGCTTAGAAAGACTCTGTGTGGAGAATCCATGTGGGTCAGTCTATTCATTCATTCCTTTGTTGGACAAATATTTATTAATTAACTATCACTATTATAGGCACTGGATAATAAACAATAAACAAAACAGGCTATACTTCTGTCTTAATAGAGTTTACGACCTAGTAGTGAATATCAACAATAAACACATATATATAATTCCATGTTGTGATAAATACTATAAAATAATAAAATAGTTAGATATAAGAGTGACTGGAGAGGGTGTTCTTTATTGGTAGGTAGTCTAGGAAAGCCTTGTGGAGGAGGAGGCATTTAAGTAGAGACCTTCATGTGGGAGGAAGAAAACCATGTGATAAGTTGTTGTCGTTGTTAGGTGCCATTGAGTTGGTTCCGGCTCATAGCGACCCTATGCACAACAGAACGAAACACTGCCCAGTCCTACACCATCCTTAAAATCGTTGTTATGCTTGAGCTCATTGTTGCAGCTATTGTGACAATCCACTTGGTTGAGGGTCTTCCTCTTTTCCTCTGACCCTGTACTTTACCAAGCATGATGACCTTCTCCAGGAACTGATCCCTCCTGACAACATGTTCGAAGTATGTAAGACACAGTCTCGCCATCCTTGCTTCTAAGGAGCATTCTGGTTGTACTTCTTCTAAGACAGATTTGTTCGTTCTTTTGGCAGTCTGTGATATAGTCAATATTCTTCACCAAAACCACAATTCAAAGGCATCAATTCTTGTTTGGTCTTCCTTACTCATTGTCCAGCTTTCACATGCATATGATGTGATTAAAAATACCATGGCTTGGGTCAGGCGCACCTTAGTCTTCAGGGTGACATCTTTGCTTTTCAACACTTTATGTGATAAGTGAGAGATGTAAAGTCTCTGAGTTAGTTGATGAACAGTGTAAAAGTCAAAGACTGTGGAGAGGACTGAGCGAGGCCAAGAGCTGCAGGACATAGGTCAGAAGAGAGCCATGAAGGCCATAGGGAGGGTTTTAGATGTTAATTCTGAGAGGAAATCCCTGGATGTTTTTGCTTGTGGTGAATAGATCATGTACTATCATCTTTTTGTGAGCAGTTCCAGAGCTATGCCTGCTAGCCAAAAGTGTCAGCAGTTCAAATCCACCAGCCACTTCTTGGAAATCCTATGGGGAAGTTCTACTCTGTCCTATATAGTGTTGCTGTGGGTTGGAATCCACTCAACGACAATGGCTTTTTTTTTTTTTTTTTAACACTTCTACTCACATAAATTCCTCATGAAAATAAATCTAGTGTCAGGGAAGGTTCTGAGACCTGTGGCAGAAAAATCAGGGGACATCAACTGTTGATGGGTGTTTATGAATGACATCTTTACCAAGAGACACATTATGTAGACCTGAAGCTCGGAATGAACCGCCCAGAGAGGAACTCATAGAAGGAATCTGGAAATGGGGCAGAGTAAGTGCAAAATTTCTGAGGCTGGAAAGATCTTGTGGTATTCAAAACACAGAATTGAGGCTAGAATGTCTGGAGCATAATGAATGAGTGAAGGTTGATACCATGTGTAGCTGAAAGACAGGCAATTGTCAAACTTTGGGGCTGTATAAAGTCGGGGTTTTATTCTAAAATATGGGACCTCCTTGAGGAATTTTAAACAAGAAAATTATCTGATTTATAATTTTAAAATCTTTCTAGTTGCTGTGAATATGAACCAATTGTTATTATTGGTCAAGAATATGGGACTCCTGTCTTGCCCAAGTGACCTAGGAGACATCTGCCCTTCTTCCTCAATCTCCAGGCCTGTAAATGCTGCTTGCTTTATATTTTTAAAATCTAGCTCAGAGCCTCAGAATGTGTTGCATTGATTATTCAAATAGGATTCACACTGGTTTCCCCTAAAAGAGAATTCTAATCATGTCACATCTTCCCCTAAAACTCTTCAATGTCCGTCTACAAATCCTGGTTTACCCAGGAAACACTCAGTTCATACCTTTTGTCCCAGGGTAATTATTAATATGCCAGCTCTCACTCTTAAAGTGTCCTAGTTTGAATGAAAAATTACACAGCGACTCTACTATCTTTAATTTTAAACCCAAGCTTAAGGCAATCATACGTATTCCTCTGAGACCTACCATTCCTCCACCATTGATTGCCCCCACCTTCCAACCCTGTATGTTCCAGGAATTGTTAGATATTTGCAATATTTTTCAAACATAACATGCTCTATCCTCCATGTCTTTGCACATGGTCTATATACGTCCTTCATGTCTTCCCACAGCTACCTTCTGTATGGTCTTCAAATTTCAAAACAGCTTCCACATCCTTCAAAAATCCATTCCTGCCTACAGCTTAGGTTATATGCTTCTGTTTGTGATACCACAGACTTTTGTATTCCCAGCAGCTACCTCAAAGCCAGCAAATGTTTGCTAAAGGCAAAAAGATAGTAAGGCAGGAAGGAAGAAAAGCTAGGATGGAAGGAAGGAAAAAAGGAAGGAAGGTTAAAGGACTTAGTAACTTATCTCATCTATCAGAAGTGTTCAATAATTTATAAGTATCATAAACATATACTTTCCTCTAAATTAATTACTTTTTTCATTATAAAATGTTTATTACTCTGTAGTTTAAAAATGTGTATTATATGAGTGTTACTTTGTCTAATTCATAGAGTCCTATAATATAATTGATAAGATTGGTTCCTTTCATTCCACAAATAAAGAAACTGATTCTAATTGCTTGTAAGTAGCATCTTTTCATCATTACTAGATTAAAATGAAGGTATACCTACAATGAAGCTATGAATTTATTTTTGCTTATGCTGATGAGTGATGACTGATTACAAGCAGCAGTTTCTCAATTTGCATTATCACAGACACTTCACTCAGAGATATTTTAGTTAAATCTTAAATTTAATTCATAGGCTTGTGCATTTCAAGTTAAAGGATGGATGATATTGGATATTAGAGGAGAGCTAAAAAAAAAAAAACAAAAACAAAACCCATTGCCATAGAGTTGATTCTGACTCATTGAGACCCTATAGGACAGAGTAGAGCTGCCTTCTAGGGTTTCCAAGGAGTGGCTGGTGGATTTGAACTGCTAACCTTTTGGTTAGCAGCTGAGCTCTTAACCACTGTGCCACCAGGGCTCCAGAGGAGAGCTACTGACACGTATTATGTTAATCTATAACTGAAATTTTAAAAAATGGTCAAATTGAGGCTGAAGTTTTCTGGGGCACCATGTTGACTATTTTTCATTTTCTATATCTCTCAAAGATTAATTCTCTGCCTTTGTCTGTCCTGTTCTTTCCCTGTAAGGCTGACATTTGGAGACTCCATTTACCAGGCCCCATGACAAAGGGATTCCAGTTAGCTTTGACACCTGAGGCACAGGCAGGCATGCCAAAGACAGGGAGAGAGAGAGACATTAGTACTTTTTCTCTATTCCTTTCCCATGTCTCTGAATGTACTTGTGACCCTCTGTATCTGTAGGTTCAACTGAGACCCCTCCTTCATAGTTCTAGCTGTCACTGGAGTAAGATAACTCAATTTCCCCTCTCCCTTGTCCATTTGATTTTAAGGATGGTAATTCTTTTTTTCTGCGGCTGGTGTCTGGGTGGTTCATCATCCCTTTTTTCTTCCCATAGCCTAACGGCTATATACAACTCTTTCTTTAAAGTCTCTTTATTTGAAACATTTGGGATGATTTTGTTTTCCACTGGGATCCTAACTGAAACAGACACAGTGTCTTCATTTGAGCTAATAATCAAAACATAATAACTGAGATTACAAAATCTCTGACACAGAAAGTGTATTAGGTAAGATTCCACATGGCAGCAAATAATAAAACATTTGTCTCAAAAGGTATAAATGAATCGGGGTTTATTATTTTTATATAACAAGAAGTCTGAATGTAGATGGTTATTGATATTAATTTTGGATTCAACAATGTAGATTCTGATATCTGCTTGACTTGGTCTTTTCTTCAGGATCATATGGTGGTTGCTGTAGCTCCATCTATCGCATCTTTATTCAAAACAGAAAAAAGGGGGAAGAGGAAGGCCATAGCAGCTGTGTCCATCCTTCTTAGTCAGGACTTAGTCTCATAGAAGTTGATCCCAGCAGACTTATGCTTAGTATCTCATTGGCCAGAATTATGTTTCATGGACATCTCAGCTCCCAGGAGTCTAGGAAAATATTGAAAATTTCTAGCTTTTTAACAAAGTGATAGCAAGAAGGAAGGCGGTTAATATTGAGAAGTCATATTGCACAGTTTCTAACAGCACATGTTCTTGTACTTTTGTTTTAATTGAATTTAAATATTTCTACTCCAAAATCTCACAACAGGAGTTAACTCTAACAAGGTCTTTATTTTGCTGACAGTTTTAATGCTTCAAATAAAATGGATTCTTTAGACCAGAATTATACAGAAGATGAGACGAACATTTATGAAAGAGGTCAGAAACAGGGCTTGGTGGTGTGTATGCTAGTGAAGCGATGGTAAGAAATAAAAAAAAATTCTTACCAGAATTTCTCTTAGAGAACATGTCAATAAGCTTCTTGTGGAAGGAGAAGAGACCTTGAGGCCATGGGAGTGTGCAAGTACCAAGCGACAAAAGAGATGGCCAGTGTCACTGCATAAAAAAGTGAAAGGAATATATGTCTGAGAGTGGAAAGAAGAGGGAAGAAATAGAGCACAAAGAGGAGGACAAATATGGTGCCAATGCGATAGAGGAAGATGGTACCATGTGCACTGAAGTGGACAATGCCCATAGAGAAACTACAGTAATTGAATGATTAACAGAATAAGTTTATAAATGTCTAATACGTATATTTAATTTGTTTCTGTATGCTATATTCCCAATGATCCACAGACCTTCTCAGAAAGGGCCAACATAGGTAATAATCTAGTATTCAAATTTATTTGGCAGTGGATTGATAATTAAAGCTAGGGCTCTGTCTTATATTTGTGTTGGCGAAAGGGCAAGTAAAAACCATTGCAAGAAGCAGGTAAAAATTCAGTGAAGGCAGGAAATAAGAATCTTAAATGATCATGAGAATAAAAATGGAAATTTTAGGGGAAGGGGGATTATTTGGACTTCCACACTGTGGTAGACAGAATAATGGACCCCGAAGATGTCCACATCCTAGTCCTTGGAACCTATGGATATGCTACCTTATGTGGCAAAGAGGAATTAAGGTTGCATATGGAATTAAAGTTGCTAATTGGCTGACCTTAAAATAGGGAGATTATCCTGGATTATTGAGAAGGCTCAATATAATCACAAGCATCATTAAAAGGGGAAGAAAGAGGCAGGACAGAAGATCAGAGTGTTGTAATATAAGAAGGACTGAACCCACCATTGCTGGGTTTGCAGTTGAAGGAAAAGGGCCATGAATCAAGACATTGGGGTGGCCTATAGAAGACGGAAAAGGCAAGGGAATGAATTTTCCCTTGAGCTTCCAGAAGGAAAAGCAGCCCTGCCAGCACCTTGATATTAGCCCAGTGAGACCCATGTCTGACTTCTGACCCATGGAGCTGTAAAGTATTAAGTTTGCATTGTTTTAAACCACTAAGTTTTTTTGTAATTTGTTATAGCAGCAATAGAAAACTAATACACACACTTTGAAGAATGGAAACTCTAAGTATTGCACTTTTATTGATATCAGCCTTTTTCAACCTATGACCACAGCTGCTGTTGGGTGGCCTCTCTTCCATAACTGCAGCTCTCGCTGGGTTCAGGCAACACTATTTGGGCCCTTGCCCCTTTCAAGCCTTGGGTGCTAATAGCTTCCAGGTGTTGCTGGCCTTGGCTGCCTTACCATCACTTGTTGGTTCCCTAAATCATGCCCATACCTTTGTAAATAGTCCCTTTACTAATCTCTATTTATTTAAGCCTTGAGTGGCCCAGCTGTTTCCCCAACCCACTCTACCCCACCCCCAGGCCCAAACTAATATTGTTGACCACTTCTAAAGGACATCCAGCAATACATCTACAGGCCCTGGGCTCTGCCTTTCTCAGGCTAAAACCAGCATATCACTTGAGAAGAATCAAAACTGCCTGAATTTTACACACAGGGAAGGAATATCTGAGTTTTCTATTAAGAGCCACAGTATATGAGCCATAACCTGTGAGATTAATAATTCCGTATACAAGTGAAAGAAAAGAAAGATCTATTTTTAGATATCTGCGGGTTCACGATTTTATGCCTTAAAATAAACCAAAACCCCAAACCAAACCCAGTGCCGTCGAGTCGATTCCGACTCATAGCGACCTTATAGGACAGAGTAGAACTGCCCCATAGAGTTTCCAAGGAGTGCCCGGCGGATTCGAACTGCTGACCCTAATGCCTTAAAATAAGAAAAACAAACAAACAAAAAAACACTAGTGGTAAATTGGGGATTGCAAGCTTTTTAAAGAAAAGTTCTAAACACCTATTTTGGAACAAAATTTTCACTGATTTATGACAAGGTAAAAAAAAATAAGTTTAATTAAACTGGATTCCATACATTTGTTACCTTTTGTTTTGTTTTATAGTTCACAGTGTTTTTCGGCCTATATATAATGCAGTTATAATCTAGCTTTCATTCAAGATACCTATAGGGAGACATTTACTTATTTGGTCCTTTTTGCTATTTACAAGGTCCCAGGGAAAAACCTTGGAAACAATATGAGTTCTACTGAATACGGTGTTGGAGAATATTTTTAATAGCACATAGTTGTAAATCTTTGATAAGTCATTTGTGTGTTGCTTTGCAAGTATTTTATTTTGTAAACAATGAAATTTTTTTCTTTCTGCATTTTGATATAGCAAACCAACCTCATATTAATTATGTCAAAACAATGTTTAGTGTTGAGATTTTTGTTTATTTTTAAAGGGAATTGGGAGAGGTGAGCAGTTACATGATATAACCAATGTGGCTGTTATTTGCATAGATACCCATAACATGAAAAATATTCAGCCTGCCAGAAGTAAGCGGTATGGTACCATCAGAAATCATGGAAGCTCATAATTCAGTGTAAATTAATTGAAATAAAAGGTGATCTGATTTACGGTTTCAGGTCTGACACCTGAAGAGCTTGGAAGTTTTCACTCTGTCCTCACAAGAAAAAAGCTGAACTGAAAATCAATGGTTTTTCTTAGACCCATCAGAGAAGTAAGGTGTAAGGGCAACCCACTACCTGGAAATTTGGAAAGACAAGGCATCAAAGCCAAGATCAGCTTCCTGGGAACAGAGTTGCTGGAGTCGTAAACTGGTAAGAACACTTCCATGGTAATTTTGACAAATCATTGGTGGTTGATTGTAGAACGGCTTGAGAATGAGAAAATGTCAGGGGCTCAGATTTGCAGGAATGGGCTATACTTTTGTGAGTTTTACCTCCAGGAACACCAGTAGGTTGTCAAATTGAAAATCTGAGAAAAACTTATTTCCTACCAAACCCATTGACTCTTGAGTTGATGCCAACTCATAGTGACCCTACAGGACAGAGTAGAGCTGCCCCATAGGGTTTCCAAGGAGTGGCTGGTGGATTCAAACTGCAAACCTTTTGGTTAGCAGCTGAGCTCTTAACCACTACACCACCGGGGCTCCAAACAGCAATTTTGCAGTATGCCCAAGTGTTCTCCATAACAAAGACATGCTCTCCAAAGGAAAATACCAGAGCCTCAGCTACCTGGGAGAGTAATTATCTAACCCAACCCTGTTTAGCCTTCCAGTCTCTCCTAAGGATTAAAAAAAAAAAAAAAAAAGACTAAGAAACACTACTAAAGCTCATAACCCAGGGACTTAGGTCTACTAACAGACTGAGATTTAATCATAAGATTGTAGAAAGCTTCCCTTCCACTCACTTCCCATCACATCAGCTGAGCTCCAGGATAATAAGAGTGGATTATAATTAAATTGCTGCAAGACACAGACTCTATTTAAAAAGGAGTTTTTATGCTGTTTCCAGCTTTGGCTATTATGAATAATACTTCAGTGAACATTGGTGTACAAATATCTGTTTGTGTTCCTGCTTTCTTTTGGGTATGTACTTAGGAGTGGAATTGCTGGACCATATGGTAATTATATATTTAACTTTTTGAGGAACTGTCAAACTGTTTTTCACAGAGGTTATATCATTTTATGAGTCCACCAGCAATGGATGAGTGTTCCAATTTCTCCACATATTTGCCAACACCTGTTAGTTTCTGCTTTTTTTTTTTTATCATAGCCATTTTAGTGGGTATGTAATGATTTCTCATTGTGGTTTTGATTTGCATCTTCCTAATGGTTCTTAATGATGCTGAACATCTTTCTATGTATTTGTTAGCCATTTGTATTTCTTCTTTGGTAGAATGTCTGTTCAAGTCCTTTGCCCATTTTTTGATTGGGTTGTTTGTCTTTTTGTTGTTAATGTGTAAAAGTTTTTAAAAATATATTTGGATATTAAATCCTTGTCAGATATATAGTCCCCCCAAGTTTTTCCCCAATCTATAGGTTGTCTCTTCAATTGGTTGACAAAGTCTAATGAACAAAAGTTCTTAATTTTGTTTGATCTGTTTTGTCTTTTGTTGCTTGTGCTTTTGGTGTATCTAAGAGTCTATTGGTAAAAACTAGGTTCTGAGGCAATACCTGTGTGTTCTCTTGTAGGAGTCTTATGGTTTTAGCTCTTACAGTTAGGCCTTTGATCCATGTTGAGTTAATTTTTGTATATGGTGTGAGGTATGAGTCCAGGTTCATTCTCAATATCCATCAACAGATGAATGGATAAATAAAATGTGACACATAATACAAAGGAATATTACTCAGGCATAAAGAAAAAAGAAGTCCTGACACATGGATGAATTTTGAATGAAATAAGTCAGTCACAAAGTGACAAATAGACTATGATTCCACTTATATGAAATATCTAGGATATGCAAACATATAGAGACCAAAGTTTATTAGTAGTTAACCAGAGGTGAGTGGGAAGAAGGGGAAAGGGGAACTCACTGCTTGGGGGATACTATTAAAGGTGATGGGTAAATTTGGAAATGGATAATGGTAATGGTTTAACAACATGATAAATATAATGACTGTCAATGAGTAGAACACATGAAGAATGTCAAAATTGAAAACAATGTTACATATATCATATTTAGCACAGTAAAAAAAAAAGAAGTAGTTTTTTATGGAAACACAAAGAAAACAGGCAAGACCAAAAAAAAGAAGATACTCCAGAACTGAAGCCTTTGGCCTCTACAGCTACAGCAAACATTAAACACAGTCCAGCCCCTAAATTAACACAAAATAAAACAATAAACTTCGTCAATTGTAACACATATACTACACTACTGGAAGATGTTAACAATAGGGAAAAATGCATAGGGGTTGCGGAGAGGGAACATATGGGAACTCTCTGTACTTTCTGCAAACCTAAAACTGCTCTAAAAAATAAATTCCATTAAAAATATGGCAATGATGTCAAAATAGTAATTTCAGTGATACTGTGAAAAACAGTGCTGCTCTTAAAATAGGCAAGAGTCTTGACACTCTTTCTCCCATTATGCTTTTTTTTCTGTGAATATTTATTGTCTAAAATAAAAAAAATACTTTTATTTTTTCTATATCTTTTCATATTTAACTGCTGCTTATAAATTCTTTCTGGGCTCTGGTTTTTTGAACCAGTATGGAAATTTTGTTTTTATAGGGAAGTTCAAACTATTGTTACTATCAACAAAAATTGGTAACATACATTGAATATCTGTTATGCTCCAGATGCCCTGCTAAGTTCTTCACACACATTCTGCCATTTAATTCTCAGAATTTAACAATGAGGCAATTATTATTAGCATATTCCACTGAGTCTGAGACCCATACTTTTCCCACGTTTTAACATTTTTGAAATTCTGATAGGATTACAATAAGTGTATCTTACAATTATAATAGGCAGGGGTTTTTCCTTTTTGATGGTACATAAACAAATGATGGCACTTATAATTAATGACGTCTTGGACTAGATAAAATATAGTATAAGCAGTTTACGGGTAAAAAAATAGCAAAGTTTATCAATACGTTCAAGGTCACACTGATGGTAAGTGGCAGAGTCAGAATTCCAGCACAAGTGAGTCTCATACCACATCCCAAGATCATTACCCCAATAACTGAAATACATTGTCCTCTATCATCTTATATATTATCTATTTACGCTTTCTTGCTGTATCATTAATTTCTATATTTTGTTCTAATAATTAGGTTATTTTGCTTATATTCTCTCCATCAGCTTGGGAGTTACTCACCTTGTTTATCATGTCAATAGAACTCAATAATAAATGTTTGTTGAGCATTTATTATGTGCCAGGTTTTGTACAAGGACTAAAAGTTAACTAGTAAAAACTTAAATAATTGTTTTACTCAGTCAAAATGGTCACATTATTCTGTGCTTATATACATGATTTTATGCTTCCATAAATATGTCTCTGGTTTTCCCCTTCTATAGCCAAACATTTAAAAACCAAACAGCTGTTGCTTTGTTGAAGAAAAGCTGGTGAGTTGATCCATGGAGAACACATCTGGATCTATGTGTGCTAAATTATTATTTCATGTGCACCAGCTGTCCTGTCATTGCCAAGATTCTGATTTAGAAGCTATCTAAGAATTCTGCATTTAAGCTCATGAAGAGTTTGGTGCCATGGTGGATGCCTGTAGAGGATTGGGCTCTGCCTTCCACCAATTAATGTCATGTCATGCTTTTTCTTTATCACTCCAGCAGTTGAAAGTCTCTTAATATTTTTGTTTTTATGGATTTTAAATGGTTCAACTCACAACCAAAGAAAATTTTTTTTTGAGGAGCAGGGTTGTTGTTGGGTAAGGGACGAGCACAGAAACGGCCTCTGGATTGTGTGACCCTTTATTCCATCAGGATACAAAAGTTTTGTTATACCACACAAAAACTTTTTTGGTTCATTTTCAACAACAGAGAGGCAATCACATCGTTTAGCTCTCAGATTTTAGTAAAGTTGGCAAAGTCAAATTTTAAACCTTTTTTTTTCTTTTCTTTTTTTAAGGCTACGTTGAGTTTGCTTCTGTCTCTGTCTTTGCATAGCTACCCCCCAACCCCAACACACACACACGTCATCTTTGGTGACTTAGATGTTAACAAGCATAATGTCTAAGTCAACTGCATGGGTAACCATGTATCTTTCCCCTCTAACTAAAACGTGATGGTGATAATTATTGGTTGAGGTCCCTTTAAAGAGTGGGAAAAAATAATATAAAAGGTAGAGTTTTGAGTATATCATGTGATAGTTGGGCAGCATGAAATGGGTGACATTTTCTATTTCATATAAATGAACCAGGTGGGCTGGCAAGAGATAGTCATATGAGAAACACTCATGTGTACAGGCTGTTCTGCATGATTTTTGCTATCCATTAGTTGCTCAAACAATTGCAGCTATTAACATATGAGATATTACTACTGCCCTAAAGAAGTTTATACTCTGGAAAATATACAAACACATTCGTAGGATTACAATAAAGTTTCGAGGGAGCTTTTAGAGAAAAGAGCACATGGTATAGGTAAAGGTGATATACAAATATTTGACAGCTGATTTGAACTGTACAGTGACCAGTCAGAAAGAACATTGGCCATAAAATCCAATCAGTGACCTTCTGGTGCATAGTGTTTAATTATCAGCCCAGGAATAGGGACACAAATGACAGAACTTTAACCTCCTAGAGAGAAACACTGATGCGTTATCAGTTCAGATCATCCTCTCAACGTCCCTAACCTGTTGGGCTGACTCAGGAACTATTGACCTGACATTGAACACTGGTCCTAACGTATTTCAGTCATCATTACTGCTAACTTAGATTGGAATGTAATATGGGATAGGCTGGTGTTGTGGTTTTCTGTCCTGTCCCCTGAGTTAATCTATGTGATATCTACCTTATCCAATGTTCAAGTGTTCCATTTCCCAAAAGCTATTGCTCCAACTTATGCAATCACTCTTCACCACTATTTCCTACCCCTAGTCTGCATCCTTTTTCCCCTACCCTTGATCTGGTAGGCCCCTTTCCCCACTCCCCTCTGGAGAGTGGAGCTCTGGCCCGGGACTGGAGCACAGTCTCTGGGGCCTTAAAATCTGTAGGTAAAGTAGCCTGACAGTGGCCGTATGCTTCCCAAGATTTAGCAATATTACACATCCATTTATCTGACCTTTTCCTCTAGCTACCGATGGTCATACCACAATCCATTTCATTCTGAGCCAGCCCTAAGAAGAGATCAGAGAGTGAATCCATGGCTGGGAAGGAGCAGTCTATGACAATAGCCAAGTTGTTGTAAGAAATTGGGGAGAGAGGGAAATATCTATTGGGTAGCAGGGAAGGAAAAAAAATATTGAAACCACACTGCTGATACACTATTATATTATGCAAGTAATTTTGAGGTACATGTGTGCTGTGTACATACGTATTTCAACTCAATTACCTTTATTTACAATAATTCAAACCAAGTTGACAAAGGTCAGTTATTTATTATGAGTGTAGTTTATATATGGCTTTAAGGGACAATATTTATAATCTTTTTTTATTTTAAAACCAATCCTGTGCCTTTTACATGTCTAAGCCATACAGATCCCAGATAGCCAGCACCCAAAACTAGATTGAAATCCTTTTGCTTTGCCCTCTGTTTGAGCACTGCTTCTTCCCTGGTTACTCTGTTCATCGAGCTCCTGAACTCTTGCCTTGCATATACTTAGGACCCTGGTTCTTATTCTTTAGAAGTAACTCATGACAGATATACATTGGCCTGGCTTTTCAACCTATCTTTCTTAGAAGTGGCCTCGCTTTCTGATCACTCTGATAAACTATTTCTTCTTACGCAGCCTTCCCTAAAGGGGGATGTTTGTATGAAATTGATTTATTCAAAATTGCCATAAGGTTTGTTCTTAAGTATCTTAACCATTATGCCACAGGTATACTTCAAAGTTGTTTATACTATCAGTTGATTCAACCTGGAAAATATTAATCAGGAAAAGCAAAAGAGAGTGTGCTTTGAGACACATGAAATTAATGGGGTTTTACAAAAACCAAGCCAGCTGCCGTTCAGTTGATTCGACTCATGGTGACCGGATGTGTTTTATGATGTAATTTTTAACCTCTTACTCTATACTAGATAATTATTCATCATTAACAAAAAGGTCCACATAACCAATGTGGGCCTAGGAAAGTCTAGAATAAAATGTTCTGAAGTAGAAATTAGAGGTCAGAAGAGGCAAATGTCAAAATCTAAGAGTTGTGTATTTGTATTATTAAATACTCATGTTCCAATTTCCCAGATGAAGAATAGTAAAAGATGAAATCAAAAGGAATGATCCAGCATACAGGATCACTTGCTTGGGAAAATAATGAGAAGAAAAGGGTGATTAGGACAGTTAAAGAGGTCTGTGAAGGGGACACAGAAAAACAAGAAATATTTCCATTTCTTTTCAAGGCAAAGGCGCCATTAACTTGACAAATGGCTGGTTCATGTTTGTGCTGTTGATCACACACATTTATAGTGTCAGAAAGATGTGGTGTGACAATGAGAAATAGGATAGTTTGAAACTATGGTTAGCAAAACAAAGACAGGAAAATAAATGGAAAACTTTCTTAAAAGTTTCCAAAATAATGGGGAATAAAGAACTTACAAACATTTGCAGTTCTCTGAAGCTTCATAGCCTTTGAAAGTTAACATGAAGAGAGTTAAATTTATCTAAGAACACCACCAACACCCAGCCGCTTATTTCTAAGGGAAAGCTCTAAGAGCTTAAGTCCATTAAAAATATTATGTGAAGTGCTTTTGTTGAATACTTCATCAGACTTAAAATATATTCCTAGGCTAGAGTTCGGGTAGTTCAGATGAGAGACAGGGTGGATTCAGGGATCCTAGAAAGAGGAACCTGGTGCAGTGTAAGGAATGTGGCAAGATCTGAGATAGAAATGACTGCATGATACACATGGGCAGATGGGCCACATGTAGACTGGCAGAAAATTGTTCCATGTCCTAAGCATGAAGTTGAAATAGCAAAGAAAGAGTGAAGGGCTCCTATGTGGGGTATTGTTTGAGTGCCCAGGAGCTACATGGAAGCTGAGTATCAGAGCAGACCACCCAGACTTAGCCGAACTTATACCCATGATGCTGTACTGTCTGCCAATTTTTGATGTGGACATCAACAGTTGTCATCTAGCCCAGAGATCTCCAAGCAAGAATTTTACCCTTGACAATGCATAGTTGATTTTTACATAACATATATCATACTGTGCATATTGTTCTTCAGTGTGCTTTTTTTATTTGTCCTCCATCCCCCCCAAGTGTCTGTCAGTTTGTAGTACTGTGGCGGCTTGCGTGTTGCTGTGATGCTGGAAGCTATGCCCCTGGTATTCAGATACCAGCAGGATCACCCATGGCAGACATGTTTCAGCTGAGTTTCCAGACTAAGACTCAGAAGAAGGACCAGGCAGTCTACTTCTGAAAAGAATTAGCCAGTGGAAACCTTATGAATAGCAGTGGAATATTGTGTGATATAGTGCTGGAAGACGAACCCCCCACGTTGGAAGGCACTCAAAAGATGACTGGGGAAGAGCTGCCACCTCTAAGTAGAGTTGACCTTAATGACGTGGATGGAGTAAAGCTTCTGGGACCTTCATTTGCTGATGTGGCACAACTCAACATGAGAAGAAACACTTGCAAACATCCATTAATAATTGGAACCTGAAATACACAAAGTATGAGTCTAGGAAAATTGGAAATCATCAAAAATGAAGTGGAATGCATAAGCATCGATATCCTAGGCATTAGTGAGCTGAAATGGATTGGTATTGACCATTTTTAATCAGACAGTCATATAGTCTACTATGCCAGGAATGACAACTTGAAGAGGAATGATGTTGCTTGCGTTCGTTGTCAAAAAGAACATTTTGAGATCCATCTTGAAGTACAACGCTGTCAGTGATAGGATAATATCCATATTCCTACAAAGAACACCAGTTAATATGACTTATTATTCAAATTTATGCACCAACCACTAAGGCCAAAGATGAAGAAATTGAAGATTTTTATCAGCTGCTGCAGTGTGCAATTGAGTGAACATGGAATCAGGATGCATTGATAATTACTGGTGATTAGGATGCAAAAGTTGGAAACAAAGAAGAATCAGTAGTTAGAAAATATGGCCTTGGTGACAGAAACATTGCCAGAGATTGAATATAGAATTTTGCAAGAACAACGACTTCTTCATTGCAAATATCTTTTTTCACTTTCATAAATGACGACTATACACAGGGACCTCACCAAACGGAACACACAGGAATCAATTGATTACACCTGTGGAAAGAGACTGTGGAAAAGCTCAATATCATCAGTCAGAACAAGGCCAGGGGCTGGCTGTGGAACAGACCATCAATTGCTCATATGCAAGCCCAAGCTGAAACTGAAGAAAATCAGAGCAAGTCCATGAGAGCCAAAATATGCCCTTGAGCATATCCCACTTGAATTTAGGGATGATCTTAGAATAGATTTGATGGGTTGAACACTGATGACTGAAGACCAGATGAGTTGTGGAATGACATCATACATGGAGAAGGTAAGAGGTTATTGAAAAGACAGGAAAGAAAGAAAAAACCAAGATGGATGTCAAAGGAGACTCTGAAACTTGCTTTCGAACGTTAAGCAGCTAAAGCAAAAGGAAGAAATGATGAAGTAAAAGAACTGAAGATTTCAAAGGGTGACTCGAGAAGACAAAGTATTATAATGACATGTGCAAAGAGCTGGAGATAGAAAACCAAAAGGGAAGGACACGCTCAGCGTTTCTCAAGCTGAAAGAATTGAAGAGAAAATTCAAGCCTCAAGTTGCAATAGTGAAGGATTCTATGGGGAAAATATTAAACTACACAGGAACCATCAAAAGAAGGTGAGTCATTATATCAAAAAGAATTAGTCGACATTCCACCATTTCAAGAGGTGGCATATGATAAGGAACCGAAGGTACTGAAGGAAGGAGTCCTAGCTGCACTGAAGGCATTGGTGAAAAACAAAGATCCAGGAATTGACATTATGTCAATTGAGATATTTCAACAAAAGGATGCAGTGCTGGAAGGGCTCACTTATCTATACCAAGAAATATGGAAGACAGCTTCCTGACCAGCTGACTGGAAAAGATCCATATTTATGCCTAGTCCCAAGAAAGGTGATCCAACTGAATGCAGAGATTATAGAATAATATCATTAATATCACGTGGAAGCAAAATTTTGCTGAAGATTATTCAAAAGCGGCTTCAGCAGTATATCAACAGGGAACTGCCAGAAATTTAGGCCAGATTCAGAAGAGGAGGTGGAACCAGGGATATCATTGCTGATGTCAGATGGATCCTGGCTGAAAGCAGAGAATACCAGAAGGATGTTTACCTGTGTTTTATTGACTATGCAAAGGCATTTGACTGTGCAGATCATAACAAATTATGGATAACATTGAGAAGAATGGTAATTCCAGAACAATTAATTGTGCTCATCAGGAGCCTGTACATAGATCAAGAGGCAGTTGTTCAAACAGAACAAGTCGATATTGTGTGGTTTAAAGTCAGGAAACGTGTGTGTCAGGGTCGTATCCTTTCACCATACCTATTCAATCTGTATGCTGAGCAAATAATCCGAGAAGCTGGACTATAAGAAGAAGGGCATCAGGATTGGAGAAAGAGTCATTAACAGCCTGTGTTATGCAGATGACACAACCTTGCTTACTGGAAGTGAAGAGCGCTTGAAGCACTTATTGATAAGGATCAAAGACCAGAGCCTTCATTATGAGTTGCACCTCAACATAAAGACTACAAAAATCCTCACATCTGGACCAGTGAGCAACATCATGATAAATGGAGAAAAGATGGAAGTGGTCAAGGATTTGATTTTACTAGGATCCACAATCAAAACTCATGAAAGCAGCAGTCAAGAAATCAGACATTGGGCAAATCTGCTGCAAAGGACTTTTTTAAAGTGTTGAAAAGCAAAGATGTCACCTTGAGGACTAAGGTGTGCCTGACCCAAGCCATGATATTTTCAATCGCATCATATGCCTGTGAAAGGTGGACAATGAATTAGGAAGATGGAAGAAGAGTTGACACCTTTGAATTGTGGTGTTGGCAAAGAATATTGAATATACCATGGACTGCCAAAAGAACCCACAAATCTGTCTTGGAAGAAGTACAACCAGAATGCTCCTTAGAAGCAAGGATGGTGAGACTGCATCTTATATACTTTGGACATGTTGTCAGGAGGGATCAGTCCCTGGAGAAGGACATCATGTTTGGTAAAGTACAAGGTCAGTGGAAAAGAGGAAGACCCTCAACGAGGTGGATTGCCACAGTGGCTGCAACAATGGGCTCAAGCATAACAACGATTGTACAGATGGTACAGGACCAGGCAGCGTTTCGTTCTGTTGTGTGTGGGGTTGCTGTGAGTTGGAATCGACTCAATGGCACCTAACAACAACAACATATTTTGCCAGTCTACCCATATTAGGGAAATCCATATTAGTGCCATATATTTCTACCTTTTTCTAATTATTGCAAAGGCTATGCCAGAATTTTTTTTAAGTTGAACATTATTTTAAGCAATGCTATAATGAGAATCCTCGTCTGACCTCATTGTACACACTTGTAAGTGCTTCTCTGGAGTACATGTCTAAAATAGAATTTCTGGGTCAGAGTGCAGTTATTTCTCAGACATGTATTTTTTATTTGTTTACTCTTTAATTAAGATTTCTTTGAGTAGGAAGAACTTTCAGACAGTAAAAAAAAAAATCAATAAAAATGGTGTGTGAGGAAAAGTAATTTCCCCCAGATCTGTCTACTACTTCTCCAGTTCCCTTCCCTAGAGGCGATCACTAATACTAGTTCCTTGTATATCTAGAGTTATTTAGTGTCCCTTTTTAATGTATTTTTAACTATACACCCTATTCTGTTTTTGTTGTTGTTAGGTGCCATTGAGTCGATTCTGTCTCATAGCAACTCTGTGTACAACAGAATGAAACACTGCCTGGTCCTGTGCCATCCTCACAATTGTTGCTGTGTCTGAACCATTATTGTAGCCACTGTGTCAATGTGTCTTATCAGGGATCTTCCTCTTTTTCACTGACCCTCTACCTTACCAAGCATGATGTCCTTCTCTAGGGACTGATCCCTCCTGATAACACGGCCAAAATACATCAAACGAAGTCTTACCATCTTCGCTTCCAAGAAATATTCTGACTGTACTTCTTCCAGGTAAGACTTGTTCTTTTGGCAGTCTATGGTATATTCAATATTCTTCGCCAACACCAGAATTCTAAGGCATCAATTCTTCTTTGATCCTCCTTATTCGTTGTACAGCTTTCTCATGTACATGTGGCGATTGAAAATGTCATAGTTTGGGTCAGACCAACCTCAGTCCTCAAAGTAACAGCTTTGCTTTTCAACACTTTAAAGACAACCTTTGCAGCAGATTTGCCCAATGCAATGCATAGTTTGATTTTTTGACTGCTGTTTTCATGGATGTTGATTGTGGATCCGAGTAAAATGAAACCCTTGATTCAGTTGTGAGGACTTTTGTTTTCCTTTTGTTGAGGTGTAATCTATACTGAAGGCTGTAGTCTTTGATCTTCATCAATAAGTGCTTCAAGCCCTTTTCGTCTTCAACAAGCAATGCTGTATTATCTGCATATTGCTGGTTATTAATGAGTCTTCCACCAACCTGATGCAGTGTTCTTTTAGTCCAGCTTATTTTCTTATTGGACGTTAAACCACATGACAAAATATGCAGGTGCAACTACTAGATTAAGAGATACTTTTTGCTTGTATGCTGTATTGTGCTGAAAATATTTCATGACAAAATCAAGAAACATGGGTGCTAGTCTTGGCAGTGCTGCTTACCTCTCCATGCTTTAGTAAAACGGAGTTTGGCAGCACTTCAGGGAAACATACACATTTATTCATTGCTGGTAGCATTGTCAATTAAAATAATATATTTGGATACTGGTTTGGCAATAATACCCAGTCTTAAAATGTTAATATTTTCTGACCCAAAAATCCCACTCCGGGAAAAACTTGCAAATAAATAATTCAAAAAAATTAAAGAACAGGTGCACAGGTATTTATATGGCAATATTTCTTAAATAACTTAAATTTATGAACAACTCTTTTGTCCCAAACTAAGGTAATGTGGAATGAACTGCTTCAAATTTATTATTGCCATTGTCATTATCAGAGCTTTAAGTATTGGCAATAGAGTAATAATTATAATAATATAAGATCCCAGGAATGAAGAATAATTTCCATAAGTTTAATTGTCTTAAATTAAATGATCAATTTAATTGAAATAAAACGCTAATAGTGAACTAAAATGGCTTTATGTTAATAAATCAGTGAGGAAAGAGAGTCTGCCATATATGTGTGAATGGGTACATAGATGGCAAATTGCCAGGGAATAGAGCTGGTTCAGTAGGATTTTAATAGAATGACTTAACCAAGGAAATTCTTCCAGAGAGAGTTATAAAGGGTTGTTCTGATGCCAGGCATCCTAATAATGTCAAGATATTGACTTGTGGCCAGATAAGGTAGCAGGATTTTTCTTTACAGTCTGCAATGCTGGGTATTTAGGACATTAAAATGGACGTTGGGTCTTGTAGAGTGATAAAAAAGGTAAATGGAGTCATTTCAACTAGAAGGGATAATGTGTGTGGCACAGTCCCAGTATTATACATAAAATGTCCAGGAAAAAGGAATTCTTTGAGATATTGCCTCATGACTAGTGAGTAGTCTTTTAACCCTTGCAAATGAAGAATTGGGGTAATTGTTATTTTTAGTATATCTATTGGACATCCATTATGTGCTAAACACTCTTATGCACTTTTAAGTGTTATTTCATTTAATCTTCATAACAGATATGGTTATTCGACAGATAACCATAAGATAATTACTATTATTTTCATATTATAGGTAGGGAAAATGAGACTCAGAAACATTAGATAGCATACCCAATGTAACAGAGCAACTATATGCTAGAAATGGATTTGAACTCAAATTTGCCTGATGCCAAAACCCATACTCTCTCTGCTGGTTCCACATTGTCTCTCAGATGAATGAAGGGCTTCCTTCCTTTCTGTTTAGTAATTTGGCAGCCATGAAGGTGTGCAGTTCAGATCTCCCTTGAAGAAATAATTTGTTGTCAGCTGTGAGGAGTGCAGTTAGCAGACAAACTCTGGGTGCAGCACATTCAAAACCTATTGCAACATTCTACCTAAGGCCACACTCTAAGAATCTCCACAACAATGAGCTCTTGTATCACATTAAGCTCCTCTTAGCACATATTAGCACCGATGAGAAAGCATGTACCATAAAAGAGGTAAGAGGCAGTGAACCACCATATAAACCAAATGACTCAGCCACTTGTCATAAGCCAATCTTTGTCATTGACTACCCCAGTATTGGCATAATGGGCACATGAATGCAGTGGTCATTGCAGAGATAAAGAGTGCACATGTATTCAACAGCATGGATTCCCATATACTAAAACCCATCTAGCTACTGTTTCCTTTGAATGTCCAACCTACCAGCAAGCCTTCCCTGTTCATTCCTGCTTCCTTCCCACTGTATTTTATAGACAATTCCCCTCAAAAACTCTCGCACCCCTAAATCTGTATCTCTGTGGATCTGAATTGACACAATAATAGTGTCACACACCATACCTTTGCCTGTTCACTATTCACATCCAGAGGGCCTATAGAGAAGTCATATCTTGGGGAATTGGTCTTACGTGTTAGGCTTTCTTAGAGTTTATTGTGTTTGTTATAGTTATAATTAATGCTTCTTAAATATTTTATATTGAACAACAAGATAACTTTACGACCTAGTAGCTTCACTGAAGAGCCTATCAAAAATTTAATGAAGAAATAAGTCTTTCAGAAAATAGATGAGGATGGAATGTTATTTGACTTATTTTATGGTGCCAGCATTATTCTGATACTAAAACCAGACAAAGACATTGCATACACAAAAAAAGAATACTACATACATTCAACATCCCTCATGAACATAGATGCAAAATGCTTAAGAAACCATTAGCAGATAAAATCAATAAATATATAAAAAGAATAAATGCAGCATTATCAAATAGAGTTTAAGTTAGGAATAGTAGGTTGTTTTATCATCCAAAAATTGATCAATATAATTCAATGTATTTATAGAAAAATGCAGAAAAACCATCTGGTCATTTCAACAGGTAAAGAAAAAGAATTTGACAAAATTCAGCAGTCATCATAATAAAACTCTCAGCAAACTAAAACTTCCTCAGCATACTTAGAGAGAGATAATTGCTTTCTCCCGAAGATTGAGAACAAGGTAGGATCTCTACTCTCCCAATCTTCTATTAAATGTGGTACTGGAGGTCCTAACCATTGCAATAAAACTTTTTTTTTTTTTTTTTTTTTTACTAATTACATGTAGAAAATCCTAAAGGATCTAAAAAAATTTTCTAGAACTATTAAAAAAAAAAAAAAGAACTATTAAGTGAGTTTAAAATGGCAGTAGTATATGAAGTCAATATATAATTACTAGTACCCCCTTGGCGATGTGCTGGGTTGCTAACCAAAAGGTTGACCATTTCAGTCCACCCAGAGGCATTTTGGAAGAAAGGCCTGGTGATCTCTTGCAAAAAATCAGTCATTAAAAACCACATGGAGCAAGGTTCGACTCTGGTGTGTCTGGAGTTGCCGTGAGTTGAATCAACTCCATGGCAACTGGTACTGGTTTCTTTTGACAGTTTTCTGCTAGATGAACATTTAATCGTCATGATGGACTGGCCTGATTGTTGCCTTACCACCAACTCCACACTTTTAAGTCTCTCCAGTGCTCATCCTGGACTAGCAACACCTGTCTCTATCACAACCTTCTCCACTGTGTATTTAGGGCTGGTGGTTTCTTCATGCAAATTAATGTTAGGCTGCCCAATGTCTATGCTGTAGAAATTAATAAAATTTTTATTTTATTTATAGACATTTATTTTGTATTAAGCAATGGCAGGAGAAATATAGATACTAAAAATTTACTTTTATAGTCATTTCAATAAGATCTTGGAGGTAGAAAAAAAAATGCATGTTCTGTTTGTCATCTGGAACCAGAAACACTTTATTGCTGCTGTCTCAAGGTCCTCAATAAAGGAACCAGGCGGATCCAATTAGTAGTTGTAATTTGCAGAGTGAGTAGAATAAGGAAGATAAATTGTTACGATAGGGCAGTCCTTTCTTAACAGTAATATAAAATACAGAGCGTTTAACAATGTCTAAAAATCGCACTGATATAAAGTACCAAGATCTTTATTCAGCTGATGAGAAAACAAACTGCTTTTCACAGGCCTCATTCCTTTGCTCTAATTCTGTACCCTTGTATTAATTAAAGTCATTTTTTATTTTAAGGAATAGATTTTAATCCTGAGCTGCTTATTCAAAGAAGTGGAATTTTCAAAAATGATTTTGGCTATATTAAGAAATCTAAAGGAATAATCAACATTGTTAAGCAGTTAACATGGAATAGGAAGGCACCAGGGAAGCTCTAGAAGCCCCAACAGTAAGTGTTCATGGACAGTTTGATTCCCATCCGCTCTACCCTTTCCGAATTCTTGGAGGAGAGTTACTGATTGGCTCTCATTTGTTGGGAATCTGTCCCTCAGTGAGTTAGGGGTAGGGTTACATAATATAAACAGAGACAAAGATAAGCCCTGAAAAATTCTAGTGATAAAAACATTTAAAGAATGCCTATGCTTGGGTAGTGACTGTGGCTTTTACTTCACTCAAACAAATATTATTTCAGAGGAAAATGTCATGGTGAACCTCAGCCACTGGACTCAAGGTCAAAATATCCTTACAATGAACTTTCCTAGCTACTATTACTAAACAGAGAGCTTAATAGCTCATGTTGGCAATAAAACCTTCCCTTCTCTCTATGCAATTTTCATAGTTTGAGACACAATGTATCTCAGGGCATCAAAAGCTGAGGGTAGTTTTGAGTCATACTCTTCACAAACATTTATATCTCTTCAAAACAAGCAAGCAAACAAAACCCAACAGACTTGAGGATGAGAAATAAATCCAGCGAACTAATGAAAAGAAACAGAATAATATTATTAACCCTAAGGAGGCATTTCACAGATAAGCGAGTTGATTCCAAGAACTAGTTTACAATAACCTGCCACTTATAAGGAATACACAATCCAAAATTTACAGATTATGACATCCACACCCAAAATAGTAAGAATGTGTAGCTCAAAAAAATAACATCAGTAAATCACCTCATTTTATAGAAAACAGAAACAAGAGCAGTTGTTTTGTTTTTAAGATTTAACGGCTTGTAGTATTGCAAAAGAAGAAGACTTCAGTCGAAACCTCCTGACCCTAAGTACAGGGTTCTTTGAACTAGCTTCTAAAATGATATTGCAGTATTCCAAGATGTTTTAACTTCATTGGTTGTTGGAATATTTTGGTAAAAATAATTGGGGTTACTCTGTTTGGAGAAAGCATCCTGCTGCTTTCTATAAAAGAATGATTTTTCACTGAAGCAAATCTTTGTATATTTAGGATGCATACTTGTCTGGAAAGATCAAATTGTCAGTGATATAATTTCAATTATTTTCAGACTTGTATTTGAGGACATTTTATAAAACTAACCATCAGGACTATGACTATTGCTCTGAGATTTTAATTAATAATTAATTTTAATATTTTTTCTGATGACTTCAGAATATCTAGTTGACTTTGGCCAAAGTTTCTTTAATAATTTTTTTATTAAATTTTTAATTCAAACTATTATTAAGCATAAAGTAGAGGTTGATTATTTTTGGCCCAGGAGATAATAATGCTAAATAATATATGGTTTCCACTTTTGAGGATATAATGCAATGAATATGGAGAAGAATCCAAGCGTTATGAAAATAAAGGCACTTGTCGGAGGGTGTCTTTGTCATCTAGCACTGCTATAACAAATACCACAAGTGGATAGCTTAAACAAAGAGAAGTTTATTCTCTCACAGTCCAGTAAACTAGAAGTCCGAATTCAGGGCGTTAGCTCCAGGGGAAGGCTTTCTCTCTCTGTTGACTCTTGAGGAAGGTCTTTCTTGTCAATCTTCCCCTAGACTAGGAGCTTCTCTGTGTAGGAACTCCAGGTCCAATGGATGAGCTCTGCTTCCGGTGCTTCTTTCTTGGTGGTGTGAGGTCCCCAACTCTCTGGTTGGTTCCCTTTCCTTTTATCTCCTGTAAGATAAAAGGTGGTACAGGCCACACCCCAGGGAAACTCCTTTTACATTGGATCAGTGATTTGACCCTAGTGAGGATGTTACAATCCCACCCTAATCCTTTTTAACATAAAATTACAGTCACAAAAGACAGGGCAACCAAACAATTTTGGGAATCATGGCCCAGCCAAATTGATACACACATTTCTGGGGGGAACATAATTCAGTCCATTACAGAGGGAGTGTCTATATATGAAAGATTATGGTTCCTTTACTCAAAAATTTCACAATTTGGGGCCTTCGGTGTCTCCATGTATGAGGGAAATGCTCTATTGGGACCACAGTTTGCATGATATGTGCTAAAGAATATGGAACTTTGCTAGATTCTTGGAGGTAAGACATTAGTCATGAATTATTCTCTCTATTTCTAATGAGGAAGTAAGATGCCAACAACACAAGGCAGAAAGTTGCAAGGTTTATAAAAGTGCGGCAAACAATGCTGTGGAAATTTAGAAGTGGGAAAAGTGTTTCCATATAGAAGGTGTAGATTCCACAGACAACTTGGTCCTTTAGCTGGATGAGTATGATTAAGGTGTTAGAAATTTATCAAGGAGATAATATTAACAGTATTTCTAAAATGTGAATAACATTGGCATATTTGGTGTTTGTTTTTTACTTATGGAGAAAACAACTATTTCTGTATGGTCAGATCATACAGTGTATGAAGAAAAATAGTAGAAAATAAGGTTTAAAAAGTAACTTGGAACCAAGCCGTATAGGTCATTAAAAGGCAAGGTACTGATTTAGCAATTTATCCTATAACCAATTTTGTGCCATCAAAGGTATCTGACCTAGAGAGTTATGGGTTCAGGCTCGTATTTCAGGAAAATTAAACTGCTAGACTCAAGTGGTCTGGCTTGGAAGTGAGAAACACTGAAGGGGTGGAGATCAATTAGGACATTATTTCAATAGACTAGGTAGATACTATATTATAAAGACCCAGACTAAGGCAGTGGTGGAAGAGATTGATGGGAAAGGTTATACAAAATACACAATTGTTTGGACACTAAATCTGTGTACTCTAAATGTTATTTTATTATTTACCAATCACTGGGGATATATGTGTGTGTGTGTACACACACACACACCACAATAAACCCCATGATAAATATTAAATACTTTGGAAAAATAGAACATTTTCTTAATGAAAGTGACCCAGTAAGCCATGTACTTCAGAAAATTGCAAAGTAGAGCACATCTATGAATCAATCTGATGCATTTAACTTTGCCTTATAGGTACAAACCCTGGTGGTGTAGTGGTTAAGTGCTACAGCTGCTAACCAAAAGGTCAGCAGTTCGAATCCACCAGGCGCTCCTTGGAAACTCTATGGGGTAGTTCTCTTCTGTCCTATAGGGTTGCTATGAGTCAGAATGGACTCCACAGCAACAGGGTTTGGTTTAGTTTATAGGTAGGGGTGTGATTTAGGGTGTTACAAGGTATTCAAGGAAGAATTCTTTGTCAGAGAGAGGTAAATCCGAACTGAAGGGGGTTGTTAGGAGCTGAATAAATGGTGTGGTTGGAAGGGTTCTGAAGAATAATTTTTTTCCACTTTTTAGTTCTATGACCCTTTGGACTTAACCTTTCTGAGTCTCAATTCAACATTTACAAAATGAGAATAATATTGTCTACTAGTTCTGGTATTTTTGTTTGTTTAGTTAGTTGTTGGTAAAGATTAAGTGAGAAAATAATGTCTCGGTACTTAGTAGTTAGTATTTACTCAATCAGTATTACTTGAGTATTAGATGGTTGGTGATTGGAAGGGAGAGGATAGTGCCATTTAAATGGCAGAAAATAAGGGATTGCAGTGGATGGTGTAAATTAAAATAAGAGCATGGGAAAAGAATACGTGCCACCAACAGGGCACAGCCACATTCCTGACACATAAAAAAAAAATTATTATTTTTTTTAGGAAAATCTTATTAAATATTTTTTTCTAAGTGGAATTAAAATAAAGGCTTTATACCTGACTCTCCTTGTATTCTTTGGGGATATAATTTTGGGACCTCAATGACACCAGTAAAATTCAACAAAAGAAATAATAGCACCATGAATTTTCAGATTGGCAGTTAAATCAATCTGTATTTATATCTATATTAAAAAAAAATCTATATTAGGTAGCCATAATTCAGTCCCTTTGGATGCCCCAGTTAATGAGATGTTTTGTCTTAGTGAATTTCCCCATAAAGCATGTTTTAAAATTTAAATTAAATGGGAAAGCCAATTTCCCATGGCTCCCTGGGATTTCGCCCAGAGTCAAATTCCTCTAAAGCCCCAAGTTCCTTTGCTGCCTTTCTTTAATGATGTTCTTTTATTAAAATGCCCGTGAAAATTAACATTAAGGCAATGCATACTTACATGTACAAAAACAAGTAAAAAAGATAAAAATAATTTAACTCCAGTACAAAGTAGAGTTCCCTGCCTCGTCCTCCCCCCCACCATGATTTCCTGAGCAATTGGAAGAAAATTTGTGATCTGTGATGCACCCTGCAGAGACCTAGTATCATCCTGCTGTTTCTGCAGGAGTAACAGATAAACCCTGTTTAGGCTTCCCACACAGTGATAAGGTAACTAAGCTTAGCTCTCTAAGTATGAGCCCAGGCCCAAACTGACCTCTTCTTGGCCAAATAATGCTTTGAGGGCAAAATAATTATAGAATATCATCTTAAACACGTGCATACATACACAGTACAAACTGGCCAACCTAAGTCCTTTGTAACAGCGTCTGAAAAATGCGGCAAATTTTTCATGGATTTAAATGTGCTTTATAAACCAAAGGTTTTCTAGTTAAAAATGAACAGAAATATATTTTTTTGAGAGAATGAGGCACACACGCAACCGCTCATTAAAATCAGAACCTTAGAAACTAGCAGGAAGTTCTCAAAATTCACCCGTTTGAAAAACATACAAGAAGCCAATGGTTTATGAAAAGAGGGACGTTTCTGAAGACTGTCAAGTCACTCCGTTTCCATACTCCCTTCTTCACCTTTGACTTCATGCTTTGGTGAGTGGGAAGTAGATGGGAGACCTTCCGTTGTATGACCCTTTAATGTCTGAAAGCGTTTATCACCACCAGCACCACCAGTTGCTGTCGAGTCAATTCCCCGTGTGTGTCAGAGTAGAAGTGTGCTCCATAGGGTTTTCAATGGCTGTTTTTCAAAGTAGATTGCCAGGACCTTCTTCAGAGACACTTTTGGGAGGACACCAACTGTCAACCTTTTGGTTATGGCCAAACACGTCGGCTGATTGCATCTGAAAAAAATGGCTGTCCTTAATCCCTACTTCCTTGCTTAGCCTGATGAGTTGACTGGGCTTTATAGAAAAATAAAACCTGAAGGTTTATCTCCCAACTTGTTTTCACATCTGTAAAAATGAAGCTGTGATCACTTATCTCATAGATGTTGGAAAGATTAAACAAGGTGTGTATATAAAAATGTTCACTGAGGTTCTGAGGATAAAGGAGGTACTCAAAATGTGCTGAAACATCAGGTCTGGTTTTCATCTAAGAATTTTTAATATCCATGTAAGTTAAGCTTAAGACAAGAAAGTTTTCTTTTCTTTATGAAGTTCAGGAGAAGTGGAGTAAGTAATGCTACTACAGAGGAATTCCAGAAAGTTATGCCATCCCTGGGATTTCATTCATATTTCATTTATGTCTAAGCAGTTGTTTTCTTCTGTACGCAGACATCTGCAAAAAGCTTCTCTTTTATGATGTAGTTTTCAAGTTGTATGTGTCATATGTTCTCTCCGCCCCATCCTCTCTACTTCCGGCCAAATATCTTTCAAGCTAAAGTGCTTTAGATTTTATGCTGCGTTTTATCAGTTTGAAATGAAAACTGCTGACTTTTATGGATATTGTGCCTATATTTGAACCTGGTGTTAAAAAATTCAGGCCAAATCTTTGACCCAGTAAACCTATTTCCTGGGACTTCATCATGCTTAAATAATCCAAAATCAGACAGAGAAGAATACCTGGGATAAAAAAAAATTGTAAAGGATTCATTGAGCAACATGTTATGTTCTATATCACAATAAAATAATATGCAGCTATTAAAAATGATTATTATAAAGGCTATAACAATAAGAACATTTTTATGAACAATTTAAGCTAAGAATAAATGCATTATCTATCCTATGGTTAAACCACTGGAAAAATGATATATGTTTGGAGGCAAGGTCTGGAAAAATGAAAACAGTTTGATTCACAGAAGAATTGAATAGCGTTTCTCAAACTATACCGTGCAGACAAAATATTTAAAATAATTCTTAAAAAGTCACATTCCCAGGCCTGCCCTAACAGATTTGTATTCAGTTCAAACTCATCAACTGCAGGAGAAAGATGTGGCAGTCTGCTTCCATAAAGATTTACAGCCTTGGAAACACTATGGGGAAGTTCTACTCTGTCCTTTAAGGTCTCTATGAGTCAGAAGCGACTCCCATGGCAGTGGATAAGTCTAAAGAAGGGCTCTAAAACTTAAACTTTTAAAAAACATTCTCACATGATTCTGAGGCAGGTCATATGTGATCTACTGTTGGGGCACTAAGACAGGATCATAGGTGATTTAAAAGTCTATAACCACAGTCTGCTAGTGTAATTCTGTTATTTACCCCACAAATATGAAAAATGGGGAAAATCATGAAAATAATGCACTTGATTAGGCTTTTGTTTATTTAGCCCTCCGTTGTTGTTGTTGTTAGGTACCGTTGAGTTGGTTACGTACAACAAAACAAAACACTGCCTGGTCCTGTGCCATCCTTACATCCTTGTTATGCTTGAGCCAGTTGTTGCAGCCACTGCATCAGTCCATCTCGTTGAGAGTCTTCCTCTTTTCCACTGACCCTTTACTTCACCAAGCATGATGCCCTTCTCCAGGAACTGATCCCTCCTGATAATGTGTCCAAAGTATATGAGATGAAGTCTCCCCAGCCTTGTTTCTGATGAGTATTCTGGTTATACTTTTTCCAAAACAGATTTGTTCATTCTTTTGTCAGTCTATGGTATCTTCAATGTTCTTTGCCAACACCATAATTCAAAGGCTCCTAATATTGACAAGGGTGAACAAAATAAATTTATGATAAAAGTTGATAGTTTGGTGAGGACTTTACAATGATGGTTCTTTAAATGGAGGGGATTGGTGTTAAGCCTCTTAACATAGATTCAATATCTACATTTCTGGGAGATCCTACATTTCCTGTATCTCAGCCATCTTCCTGTCTCCTCAAACCTGGTTCTTCCTTTCCCTGTTGAAACTGGATCCCATCTATGACCTAACACATTATACTCTGCTGTGATTTTGCTAGCACTCTCCCTAGGGAACTGGATTGACTACCTTGAGTCAACTCACTGTGGTTTGCTGTGATATTTTTATTTTAATAATATTTTATTGTGTTTTTAGTGAAGGCTTACACAGCAGTTTAGGTTCCCATTGAAATAATTTCTACACAAATTTTCAGTGACATTGACTACATTCTTCACAATGAATGAACATTCTCATTATTGCTGTTATGGTTGTTCTGTTTTCATTAATCTAGCTTCCCTGCCCTCTTATATCCTCATATTTAAAGTAGTTTTTGACCCTTTGGTCTCATGTCAGTGATTCGTGAGCCAGTCTGTTACTTAACAACAAGGTAACCTCAGAAGTTTCAATTCAAGGTTTGAGGAATATCTCAGGGCAATAATCTCAGGGATTCCTCCAGTTCAATCAGTCCAGTATGACTTTTTTTTTTTTTTTTAATAGGAATTTGAAGTTCTATTCTACATATTTCTCTTTGTTTATCAGGATTCACCTATTGTGGCCCTGATTAGAATGGTCAGCAGCAGTAGCCAGGCACCATCTACTCCTCCTGGTCTCAGGAAAGATGAGGCTGTGGTTCATGTAGACTATTTATTTTTTAGATTAGTTTCTCCTTTAAGCCTTTGGTTTTCTTCTTTCTCTTTTGCACCAGATAAGTTAGAGAGTCTTAGTTGTATCTTAGATAATAGCCCAGAAGCTTTTAAGACCCAAGACACTATAGTTATACAAGAATATAACTTTATGAACTGTATTATGCCCATTGACTGAGAAGTACCATGGGACAATAGTCCTAATCCTTCAAACCCAGAAAACCAATCCCATGAGGTGTTTGGTTATGTCTAAGAAATATTCCTAACTGTACCCTCTATGTGCTTTATTATTTACATGAATATATGTACATACAGTCACAAAGATGCATACACATATACATATGCATACACCTATATATACACACATGTATACTCACATATACATACTGATACACATATATGCCTACATACATAATATATACCCACACATATATTTTTTGGTTGTTTCAAAATTATGTATGCCGTAGCAATTACCAACAGGTCCTTTTTTCTTATGTACGTTTTAGTGACAACATTTGCCTTCATGAAGCTATGTATGAAAACCCAGCACCCTAATTCGGTTTTACTTTTCCTATCACCAAAAATAACAAGTGTTTTCTATCTAGAGAGTGGATCCCACTTCCCTCCATCCCTGGTAACCACTGATGGGCATTAGTTTCTGTGTATTTACCTGTTCATGTGATTTCATAAAAGGGAAAACATACATTTTTTTTTTTTTTTGTGATGACTCATTTTGCTTAACATAATGTTCTCCAGGTTTATCCATGTTCGAAGGTGTGCAGGGAACTCATTTTTTCTTTATCACTGAGCAGTATTTCATTTTATGTATGTACCACATTTTACTTATCCATTCATCTGTTGATGGGCACTTAGGTTGTTTCCATTATTTTGCTATTGTGAATAGTGCTTCAATGAACATAGATGTGTACATGTCTGTTTGTGTCAGTTCTATTAGATCCCTAGGGTGTATACCTGGGAGTGGAATTCCTGGGTCATATGGTACCTCTAGTTTTCTGAGGAACCACCAGACTGTTTCCCACAGCAGCCGTACCATTTTGCATTCTCACCAACAATAGATCAGCATTCCGATTTCTCCACATCCCTCCAACCCTTGTTATTCTTTCTGGCACTTTTTTTTTTTGTTAATAATTTTTATTTTGCTTTAAGTGAAAGTGTACAAATCAAGTCAGCCACTCACACAAAAACCCATATACACCTTGCTACACACTCCCGATTACTCTACCCCTAATGAGACAGCCCACTGTCTCCCTCCACTCTCTCTTTTCATGTCCATTTTGCCAGCTTCTAACCCCCTCCACCTTCTCATCTCCCCTCCAGGCAGGAGATGCCAACATAGTCTCAAGTGTCCACATGATCCAAGAAGCTCACTCCTCTCCAAACCATTGTCCAGTCCAATCCGTGTCTGAAGAGTTGGCCTCGGGAATGGTTCCTGTCCTGGGCCAATAGAAGGCCTGGGGGCCATGACCACTGGGGTCCTTCTAGTCTCAGTCAGACCATTAAGTATGGTCTTATGAGAATTTGGGGTCTGCATCCCACTGCTCTCCTGCTCTCTCAGGGTTTCTCTGCTGCGTTCCCTGTCAGGGCAGTCATCAGTTGTAGCCGGGCACCATCTAGTTCTTCTGGTCTCAGGATGATGTAGTCTCTGGCTTATGTGGCCCTTTCTGTCTCTTGGGCTTGTAATCGCCTTGTGTCCTTGGTGTTCTTCCTTCTTCTTTGATCCAGGTGGGTTGAGACCAATTGATGCATCTTTGATGGCTGCTTGCTAACGTTTAAGACCTCAGATGCCACTCTTCCAAGTGGGATGCAGAATGTTTTCTTAATAAATTTTATTATGCCAATTGACTTAAATGTCCCCTGAAACCATGGTCCCCAGACCCATACCCCTGCTACGCTGGCCTTCGAAGCATTCAGTTTATTCAGGAAAATTCTTTGCTTTTCCCAAACCCAATGCTGTCGAGTCGATTCCGACTCATAGCGACCCTGTCTTTGCTTTTGATTTAGTCCAATTGTGCTGACCTCCCCTGTATTGTGTGCCGTCTTTCCCTTCACCTAAAATAGTTCTTATCTACTATCTAGTTAGTGATTGCCCCTCTCCCACCCTCCTTACCTCCCCCGCTCGTAACCACAAAAGAATGTTTTCTTCTCAGTTTAAGCTATTTCCAAGTTCTTGTAATAGTGGTCTTATACAACATTTGTCCTTTTGTGACTGACTAATTTCACTCAGCATAATGCCTTCCATGCTCCTCCATGTTATGAAATGTTTCACAGATTCCTCACCGTTCTTTATGGATGCGTAGTATTTCATTGTGTGAATATACCATAATTTATTTATCCATTCATCCATTGATGAGCACCTTGGTTGCTTCCATCTTTTTGCTATTGTAAACAGTGCTGCAATAAACGTGGGTATGCATATGTCTGTTTGTGTAAAGGCTCTTATTTCTCTAGGATATATTCCAAGGAGTGGGATTACTGGATCATATGGTAGTTCTATTTCTAGCTTTTTAAGGAAGTGCCAAATCGATTTCCAAAGTGGTTGTACCATTTTACATTCCCACCAGCAGTGTATAATTGTTCCAATCTCTCCACAGCCTCTCCAACATTTATTCTTTTGTGTTTTTTGGATTAATGCCGGCCTTGTTGGAGTGAGATGAAATCTCATTGTAGTTTTGATCTGCATTTCTCTAATGCCTAATGATCGTGAACATTTCCTCATATATCTGTTAGCTACCTGAATGTCTTCTTTAGTGAAGTGTCTATTCATCTCTTTTGCCCATTTTTTAATTGGGTTATTTGTCTTTTTGCAGTTGAGTTTTTGCAGTATCATGTAGATTTTAGAGATCAGGTGCTGATCAGAAATGTCATAGCTAAAAACTTTTTCCCAGTCTGTAGGTAGTATTTTTACTCTTTTGGTGAAGTCTTTGGATGAGCATAGGTGTTTGATTTTTAGGAGCTCCTAGTTATCTAGTTTTTCTTCTACATTCTTTATAATGTTTTGTATACTGTTTATGCCATGTGTTAGGGCTCCTAACGTTGTCCCTATTTTTTCTTCCATGATCTTTATCATTTTAGATTTTATATTTAACTGTTTTGGGGCCTTTGTCAAATATCAGCTGCTCATATGTCTGCCACCTTTTTTTAATCTTAATTGTCCTAGTGGAAATGAAATTGTATCTCACTGTGGTTTTGATTTGCATTTCTCTGATGGCAATGACTTTGAGCATCTTTTCATGTGTCTATTGGCTGGCTTGCTGTGGTTTAATTAATGGCTGCCACCTAAATGGCTACTTTGAATATGAAATGTGACTGGTACATTCTTAGAAAGTACATAATAAAATTAGATATTATCAGCCCACCTTTAGATACAAAAATCTGAATACTTTGAGATATCAAAATCTTCCCTAACCCTGAATATGTCTTCATTTGCAATGCATCTACATTGGATCACCCTGGTCTGATGAGTTTTCCACACTTCCATCTTCCTTTTGTTCCCTATTTCGTCCTTCTCCCCATGTATTGATGAGACTGAAGTTCCAGCAAGTCTTGTGCCCAATCTCATCATATTCATGACAATTATATTAGAAAGTATATATCATTTCTAATGTAGACACAGGCAGGGCAAGCACATTAACAGTCACCTTCCCAAAGCATTCTATACAAACTGTGCATTCAGAAGGAGGAAAAGGAGGCAGCACTGTGCTAGGTACTTGGCACACATAATTAATTTTATTCGCATAATGGTTTCATCTTATATAAGGAAACTCAAGTTCAGATATAATAGAAGTTTAAGTGAAGTTACAGAGGCAAAATTCCAACCCACATCCAGCTGACTCTAATTCATTTTTTTGCCACTCTACCCCACCACCAGTCAAACTGTCTGGTTTGCTAAATTTGGTTTAAAAAAAAAAAAAAAGTTTATTGTTAGCATGATATCAGATAAGCCAAGGAGTTGAAGGGAGTTTTTTTTTTTTTTTTTTTTTCTTTGATGTGTGTATGTTTTGTTTTCTATTTGGCTATTGTGTAAGTTCAGATTTTGACCAAGGGCAAAAATAATAAGAAAGAAAAGAGAGATGATTTTTTTTAAGTGGAGATACTGTGGACAAATTCTGGACATAAAATTAATGTGCAGGGCAAATGGGGAGCTGAGCAAAATGATTAATTGCTCATTTAAATTTACCTTGGTATTAAAGTGCATCAAGGGTGTATAGTTCTGAAAGGCTCTCAGACAAGACTAAGAGTGTGAGAAAAATAAGAAATAGCTATGAGTCATTCTTTTGTTCTGTTCTATGAACTTGATAGCATGGGGACCATTGCATAATGACTGATGTGATGATACAGATCAAAACTGAACAATACAGCAATGCAAATTAAGAGGCTGGTTTTGGTCTGATTTAGTATAGGAATAAGAAATAAGCAAGGTCAAGTCATGTGAGAATTTACCTCCTATTTAAGAGCTCTAATAAGAGTTTAAAACATAAATTAAATTTCAATTTATATTTTAAAGATATTACTGCCTTTTCCAGTAAAGTACTCATAAAGACAGTTAAAGATAAAACCTAAAAGTCATTATGACAACAAAGGATATGTCTCAACCATTGGAAAGGGGCTCAGAGGAGTTTCTATGAACCATCAGAAGCAGATAAAACTGAATTGAAAAACGTAATTTTGACGTATGTATTGAAAGCTTGTAGGAGGAGGCAGGAATGGAGACAAATAGGAAATCAGTCTCAAATATAATTTTATCCCTCCCAAACTTAACTTGGATACTTGGAAGAAAAACAGTCTGAACAACTACTGCCCTTCTCTGTGGGTATTCTTTCCGTACAGTTAGAGCCAGGGCCATCTTGCCATCCTCCTCTCTCTCGGCAATACTTCTGCACAAGCTCTTGGAATACAGTATGGCAGGTGGCAGAAGACTAATAGTGTACTGTATTTCCTTGTATGTATTCAAATTATATGCAGTGACGAATGTGAAAAGAGAGACAAGAATAAGTTTGTGGTAAATAATGCCAAAGATTGTGGAATTTCATGTACTTTATTTAATGGGAAAAGAACCACAGACACATTTATTTGTTGACGTACTGAAATAAAGATAATCTTACTTTATATCAAGATCAGTTCAATTTTTGTCTGTTTCACATGGTTTTACTCTTGCACTTATTGTTTTAGATTGTCTGATATTTGTATATCCTGATATTTATTTCCATTTTTTAAATTTTAATTTATTCTATTCATGGTACTTAAATTCATTTCTCTTCCATTTATCTGTCTTTCGATTCTTGCCCTAGCAACCCACTTTTTATCATCATGTATTTATAGTGTTGTAAAATATTTGGTAGCCTTACTAATTAGTCTTTCAAAAATGTTGACTTACCCATTCAAATCTACTTTCCTTCCAGAATTATTTTATTTATTTTCAAATACATCTCAATGTAATTTTGGATATTGAGATTGTGTCAAACCAAACAATTATTTAAGAGAGAATTGCTACTTTTACGAAATTTATTCTTCCCATGCAGGGACTTCACATATCTCTTTAAAATTCTTTATAACTTTGACAAGAGTTTTGACATTTTCTACATACAGTTCCCACACATTTCTTATTTATTTATATCTGTATACAAAGTGGTTTATTCCTAGGTATTATCAAGTTTGTCATTGTTACTATGAAGGAAATATATTAGCATTTAGATTAGATAGTTCAGAAGAGAATGGAGCATTGGTTAAATGGTGCCTCCATATGGATAGTGGTTACAAACTTTAATGACTTGAAAAAGTAGGTAATGAAACAAGGACTTTGTGACCACCTTTTTTCTATAAGTCACAGGATTCCTATTACTGATTTTAACTTGGGCTGAATGTATTCCATCATTGCCATAGACAAGAATCTGCTCATGTCTGAACCAATATTCCTATTTATTAGAAAACCTCAGCAAAATTACTTACAAAGTTTATCGCAAAATTTGAACGACACAAATATTTTCTATTTGAGTAGCAATCAGCTCACTCAGGGAATTCAGAAGCAAGAATACAAATGTTTGAGAGAATCAAAATTGTACATTTTTAGTTAAGAAATAAACTGGATTTTTAGATAGCTGTAAATAACAAAGTTAGTGTAGTAAATAGCCTCCAAAAATCTCCCTCACAAACTACATGAAATAACTTTAAATCATACAAAGTCACACCCTATACAGTACTTTAGGACAGAGAAAACTGAAGGTGCACACTAATTGCTAGAAAAAAGAAGAAACAACAAATAATACCGGTGCCATGATTCCACTAGCTTATCCCTCTCAACACTGCCTCCCATGGGGCTTTAAGACAAGCAAAGGCAAGCTAAGAAAAATGTCAGAAAAGACAGAAGATAGACACTGGGGAAGGGGCCTGAGTGTGATCTGGAGTGATTACCAGAAAGATTAAGTTCACCCTGGACCTGAAAATACTAAAAGCAGAGTCTTGGTGACTCAGTGGCTAAGAGCTCGGCTGCTAATCAAAAAGATCAGCAGTTCGAATCCATCAGCCGCACCTTGGAAACCCTATTGGGCAGTTCTGTCTGTGCTATAGGGTCACTAGGAGTTGGAATCGACTCCATAGCAATGGGTTTGATTGGTTTTGGTCTAAATCTGAAAATCCTAAAAATAGGAACTGGGAAAATTTGACCACAATTGTGAGAAAGGGATTTCAAAATGTACATGTTAAAGGGCTAGATGCCATACAAAGGTTCAGGTGCACAATTTAAAGAGAAAGATGCCATATAAAGGAACTGAAGCTAAATTTAAAGCTGTAGACTTTATTTAAAGGGACAAGTCTGATGTAAAAGGACAGGCACAATTTAAAGAAACAGTTTTAAAATGTATAGCTTCTTCAGGAGAAAATTCTCCCCGCTAAATAAATAAACAACCATAATGCAGAAGTAAATTGTTAAGTCTACTGTCCAAACGAAATTAAGTACACTCGAACAAATATTTGGAAAAACCACCTTGAATCAGAAATTCAAAATCTGAAAGCAGAGATGCATAGAAACCAGGAAGAAATAAGAAGAGAATTTCTTGGACTCAGGAAAGAAGTGGAAGAGAAAAACAGAAAATTTTTCAGAAATGATGAATAAATTACAAGATGCTCAAGAAAAAAAAAATGAAAATTCATTAAGAGGTATTGAATAAATGCAGAAAAATAACAAAGAGAATGAAAACAGTATAAAGAAGTAAAAAGGGTCTGAAAGAAAATATTGGAGCTGGGAGACAGGCAAAGAAGGAATAATGTTCATAATACCAGATTCACCAAAAAAGGAAACTAAAACAATAGAACAGAGCTAGGAATTAAAACTTTAGTCCAAGAAAACTTTCCAGAAATAAAAACAGACAAACTTGAATCTAAATATTAAAAAGGAGGACTGGATACCTGGAAGAATTAATCCAGAGTGATAAGCTCCAATACACATTCTAGTAAAACCATTAGATTTCAAAGATGAAGATTAAAAACCTCAAGGTATCCAGGCAAAATGGTCAAATAGCTTCAAAAACAATGGATTGAGATAAATGAAAACACCTTATGATTTAATCCATAAATGTGAGAAATCCTTTGACAAAATTATATACCCATTTGGTGACATGTTAAGTTTGATATATATCATTAAACTTCCAAACTATCAAGTAGGCACTGAGATTCAGATGCCTTGGTGTACAGAAACTCTTGTTTAAACCTGCCTCAGCAGGTCAAAAATGTTTTCAGTCATTTGCCATATAATCATGCATCCTTCATCTGAGAATGAACAAACCTGATTAAACTGTTACGTGGAGTACATTGTAAGGCTTAGTTTAAGAGATAATTTATTTAAGTCATAAGGAGAAATGAAATGAGAGTATGTAAGTTTCCTTATATGTCTTTCATTATGTCATGAACATTTTTACATGATTGCTGTGTTATACTTGCTTCATTAAAGAATCAGCCAGCCTCCAAGTCCCAAATGATGTTTTTGCTGTTATTGGGTGTAAACGGAGTAAAGTCACCTCATGGAAAAAAGGTCACCCCATGTGTCTGTGTAACTTAACAGTCAATGAACCTTGTTTATCCATCCCTCACAAGATAGGTCTGGAAAGGTTTGTTCAGGTGGTATGTTCGCCAGTTCTGCTCTGAAACTTGAAATTAAAAATCTTTACAGTCGGAAGGGTGAGGAATCAGAGTGGGTGATATCTGATTACTACTTAATAATGAATAGAGAATAAGGACTTTGTTGAGAAATCTTTCTGACTGATGTCCCTGTCCATGTTCTGAACATTTCACTCATTTAGAAAAAGAATTTATTGTACAATTAGTCCTCTGAGAGAGAGAAAATAGTCTCTACCTATTGTTGACCACAGCTCCCACTGAAATAACAAAAAACATCAGCACATGTACTGTTTAATGCCATGGGTATTCCTGTAATCACGTAATACAGTGTATCTCAAACTTTTGGTGACTTCAGGTCACCAATTTGTTAAAGTGCCTTTAAAAATATTTTTACCACAGTTTAAAATAATAATACAAAAAATAATATTTAAAAATTTATACATACATAGAAAAAGATGGATTGACACAGTGGCTGCAACAATGGGCTCAAACATAACAAGGATTGTAAGGATCGCACAGGGCCTAGCAGTGTTTCGTTCTGCTGTACTTAGGGGTTGCTATGAGTTGGAACTGACTCACCTTACAACAACAACAACAACTCGATACTGTAATATTTCAAAAGTTGAATCAAAGATAATGGTGATTGGATCCTTTATTCACTTCTTGTTTCATTCATCTCTGGGAAGCATTTCTTCTGCTTTTGATTAAATATGTACCAACAGTTTTATTCTCCACCGAGTGAAAAAATCACCGGGTATCGTGAAAGGGTAAAACTCTGAGCAGTCAAGCTATGTGCAAAACAGTTTAGTTTTCTAATGAAGCTTTAATATCTTATTCTTAATATTTAAAAGCTGTTGTATTTTAGCACTAGTGTCATAAATGCAGTCTCTTCAAGGTCCTGTCCACGTTAATGAAAAACAATGTAAGCAACTCACTTAAAATCATGGAAATGATCTGGGCATTTTCAGAAACATTTAATCTAATGTCTCATTTTGAACACTTGTTCGAATGCCTTTACCCACAAAAACCAATGTTCTTACATGCATAAAAGCATTTCTTTGCAAAGCATATTGAGACAGTACGCATGATTCGGTCATGTTCACAATTATCCTTTTTTCTTTAGTTCTGAATTGTTCTGTCAAAAAACCCCAAACTCTCTCTGGAGGGTCTCCTCATCACTTCAGATGGTGCATTGGTTGAGAATCCTTTCAAAACACTCTAGTTGGCTTCTATAGAGTAACACTTGGCTTTCAGGTACCTCACATCTTGCCCCCAAATTCTGGAAGTCCAGGCCACCCCTAGTCCAGCTCTCTTTGCTGAACTTGGGAATGAGTCTGCTTAGCTCATCTGATCACTGCCACCTGGAATTGGGTAGATAATTGGATTCCGGATTGGGTAGGTAATCTGATTCTGGAGTTCTCTTAGTAGGTATGTTTGGCTCTTCCATAAAATGTGTTTTCCAACTTAGCTTCATCAGTAATATGGTGATATTTTGGCCTTCCTTTTTATTATTTATTTCTCACAATGTTCAGAATCTAGGTAGGGAAAAGGGATGCTCAGTGGTCTGCTGACCACCAAACGAAGAACCACTGTCTAATTAAAAGAACATAGGATGAAATGGGAGGGGGACTAGGATTTGGCCTCTGCATTCAGGTTTTTGGTGCAGTTAGGGAGCTAGGCAAGTAAATCATCATTACAGTTCAATGTACTGATAAAGATAATGGCTGCCATTTACTGAGTGATATAAACGTGTCAGGCTTTATATACATTTATATACATTTTCTCATTTGATCCTTATAGCAACCCTGACTTAGGGACTATTATTATCTCCATTTTCACAGATGGAATATCAGAGAGTTCAAGTAACATGTGCCAGGATAGAGGTGTCATAGCTAGAATTCAAACCAGGTGTGTCTGATCCCAAGTACTTAATTTTGACTTTTAGATTAGAATTGAATAGGGAACCAGACATGTCAATCTTTAATTTCAGGGTAGCGTAGTGAGAAAGACCTTAATTCTATCGAGTGTTTTGATATGACAAAAGTAAGGTCTCTCTTCATATGTCATTACCTGGCAATGACAAGGTGTTCTAAGTACAAACGCATGAACTTATGTGGACCTAAAGCTCATCTCTAGTACCCAACAAGGTCACACGCTTTCCACTTGTGTACTGACTACATGAGCGTGCTGACCAAACTTTAATGCTTTTTTAAGGTATTCTAAAATACAAATAAGCTCTATTCAGAATCAGAAAATGTCACAATTCTAAGGATTTCTGATTTTTACAAAGATATATTTTTACTTTACTACACGTTTAAATAAATATAATACATTAAACTTCACAAAATAACAGCATTAGTATCTGCTTTTATTTTTAAAGTGCTGTTACATATATCCACTCATTTGATACTTGCAACTATTCCCTGAGATATGTTAGTATTATATCAACATAATTATCATTATAAGGAACTTAAGGCTCAGAGACATAAAGTGACAGCAAAAGTCACAGGTAGTAGCTGGCTGGACAAGCTTTTGACTGTAAATTCTATGCTGTTTCTATTCCACTTCAGTGCTTCAGTTACTGCCAGCAATCACTCAGGCTTTTCCTTGGCCAGTTTCTCCGGAGTGATGGATATAGTCCAAAAAGTTGCCAACATGACTGCAAGAGTTGATTATTGGCTGACTAGAAACAAAACATACATCAAGCACTGTGGTAAAACACAAGTACATTTATAGAGACATTGTTTTTAATCTTGAAAAGCTGGAGTGACAGGTGATTTAGAAAAAAATATTCAATTGTGTTTTGTTTTTCCAGCTATGAGAAAATAAAAAAGGATGGGAGGTATTTGTGTTTTATGCTTTGTATTTTCCTACCCTCATTCCAAAAACGTAACCACAGATTTGCATTCTTTTCCTTTGGTTGTAATTGATGTGCCAAAGCAAAATAACTTGAATAATATCACTCCTTATGGCCTTCATGGGAGCTAAAATTCATGGAGGGTATCATGAGAGGGAGGGAAGGAAAATGAGTATCTTCCAGAATGAAGAGAAGTAGATAAAAGCTGTGAAAAATTTGGGGTACTCCACAAGAATTATAAGTGGATGGTGATTTGCTAGTTGGTGAAGTAGTCAAGATGTGAAGTCAGCTCCATTACAACACCCAAGGGGATGACCCCTGAAGGGCACTCAGGAGGGAATGACTGTTTGCTAAGCCTCAGGAGGCTGGACCCTAGACACCAAAGCTGGAGTATAGGCAAAGATTCATGAGCCTAGGTCTGGCAAAGCTCCAGAGACACAGGAATTCAAGGCTCTGTGTAAGTGGAGGCCGAGTTTATCAGCTCCTCCAGAATGGGCCAAAGACAGGAGAGGCTTTCTGTGAACATGCAGTTTTACCAAGACCCCATCACCATGTTTGTACAAAGGGAGGGAAAAAAGAAGATTCTTAGAAAGATTGATTTGCTGGACAGCAACTAGCTAGGAACTTGGAATCAGATTTAATTTTCTTTGAAAACAATGAAGCATATATGTGTGTGCAGGGGTAGGGGTGTGAATTTGGATAGATAAAAGAAGCTTGGCAAAATGAGGATAGTTTTGACATTGAGTGATATGGGGGATCACAATACTATTTTTGTGTATGCTTGAAAATTTTCAAAATAAAATATTTTTAATGAAAATAAGTTAGGTAATGGCTATTGTACCCCTATTTTGTAGAATAAAGGTCATTCTGGCCATGCATAAAACAGCCTAAAAATTACAGTTTAAAGGGAGTAGCTAAGTAGCCACGCCTGCCGTGGACTTAGAATGGAGAAGTGGCAATATAGCTGGCATGCGTTTTCCATCCTTGCTCAAGATTCTCTAACTTCTATTGTGGAAACAAAGTCATCGAAATAAAAATATTCTAATTCAGTTATCTTCACATAGAAACAGAACAATATATCCTGTTTTTATAAGGATAGATTAATAATTGTAAGCAATAGCCACTTCTTTTATTGTAAATATAGTTATTATCCAATGTTTCATTCTATAACCTTTTTGATAAAAACCTGAATGAAATGTTTCTGCTTGTTTAGTTCCAGGAAAGGCTCCACAGGAACAGAGATGGAATCTGACTAGAGTCTCTGCTCCACTAAAGCTGCTAGATCCAGATACTCCTGCTGGCTTTGCTCCATCAGGCTAGAAGAAGATGAAATAGAACCTGGCCCAGATTCTCCCCACAGTTTGGAGGCTGGACCTTCATCCTCAAACTCAGAGAAAAGCCCTGGTATCCAACTTCTGCCCTTGCCACCAGCCCTGAGCCCCAAACCTTCTCCTGCAGCCCTATTGACTCTGGAATGGCAAAATCAGACATCCAGGGCTCCAGGGCTCTCAGATTCTTGCTCTTCCTACACACTTAGGGGCTGTCAGACTCACTGATGCTCCTGTGTTGCAAGTCTCTCCCTAACTCCTTCTTCCACCCTAGCACATCTTAGATGAAGAGAAGTCTAGCTGAGGAAAGTCAGAGAACCACCGCAGAGAGGGACCTGGAGAAGACCTCTAAGGTCCCTCTATGCTCTAAATGAAGGCTGCTTTGGAGAGGAGGCTGTGTTCTCCTGAAGCAATTGTGAATAAAAGCTTCCAAAGCTCAGGAAGATTTTAAATTAGTTTGAGGAGCAAGAGCTACCTGTTAACTATCTACAAACACACCTAGGTTTTTAGGGACTGCCCAGATATACTTAGAACTGCCTCAAGTGCAACAACTTCTCCAGAAATAACAGCTTCTATTTTAGAGCTAAGAGGAATTGATGCCTTTGATTCGTGGTGCTGGTAAAGAGTACTGAATATACCATGAACGGCCAGAAAAACGAACAATTCTGTCTTGGAAGAAATACAGCCCCCATGCTCCATGGAAACGAGGATGGTGAGACTTCATCTCACGTACTTTGGACATGTTATCGGGGGGATCAATCCCTAGAGAAGGACATCATGCTTGGTAAAGTAGAGGGTCAGCGAAAAAGAGGAAGACCTTCAACGAGATGGATTGACACAGCGGCTGCAACAATGGGCTCAAGTATAACAAGGATTATGAGAATGGCGCAGGACCTGGCAGCATTTCGTTCTGTTGTACATAGGGTTGCTATGAGTTGGAAGCGACTCTATGGCTCCTAATGATAACAACATTTCAGAGCTTCCCACCAACCTTAAGGCCCCTGAGAGTTCCTTGTCCCTAAAGACTCAGGGTGGACATCAAACCTGAAAAGGTTTTAGAGGCCCCCCAAGTTCTCCAAAATGATGTGTGGGAAGAAAATGTTAAAGTTTCTTTTTATATTCATTTTTATCTAAATGGTTAAAAAGAAATTACACTTTAATAATATTTAATAATATATATGATTCTCAGTGGCATCCTCACTTAGTCCACGTGTCACTCAAAGCAGTTGAAAGAACCCAGTTGCCTTTCTATCGACTCTAATTCATGGCAATTCTGTGTGTGTCAGGATAGAAACTGTGCTCCATAGGATGTTCAATGACTGGTTTTTTCAGAAGTAGATCCCTAGGCCTTTCTTCCAAGGTACCTCTGGGTGGAACTGAACTGCCAACTTTTTGGCTAGTAGTGAGCACGTTAACCGTTTGCACCACCAAGGGACTTGTGTCAATTTAACTATGAGCTGTATCCTGAGCAGAGAATGTGGATTATAGTTGCACCACCCAAAGGGGTTGACAGCAACACATTGCATCATGGTGCAGTTTGTGTGTGCCTGGTTACGTGCATTTATGATTTTATATCCTAAAGAGTAGAATCTTAAAGTACTTCAATTTGTAATGACATAAAGAGTGACCATATACACCTATTTTATGTACAGTTTTATTTTTTGTTTTGTGCAACAGACAAAACTTTTTATTTTGGTTTGTGCCCAAAGCTCTCTTGTTATCTTTTGGCAAAGAGTCTAGAAAAGGAACATTTTTGTTTTACTAAGTGACAAGTGTTCCAAATTTGCTGACCTTTACTGCGATGACAAGTAGCTGTCAATAGAATGCCACTAAACAAAGATCCTCAAAAAAGATAAAGACACTCATTGTCTCCTTTCCTGGTAAAGGTAACATTTTAACAATGAGAGAGGAAATAACTTGTTTTTGTTGTTGTTTTGCTTTGTTTGCTATGCTGCTATGGGAAAAAGAGGCTGAAAATGTTGTTTATGAATGTTTACATCACCAGTGTCAAGAATGGTTTGTCTTACATGTAAAATTCTCCTATCTGTGCAGTTAAAAAAAAAATTGAGACATTTTCTAACGTATTTTTAAGGTCTTTCAAATGAGGAGTTCCAGTGGGTTTTAAAACCACTTGATAAAAATAGTCAAAATAAATTTCTTACTGACTCTTTCAAAAAATAAGCAGATTTTGACACCAGGGAATGAGGGAATTTATTAAATTTTAGCAACGAAAGTGAAGAAGAAATGTTATTACCGAGACTAAGAAATTAATATCATGCTTTAGTAAGTGCAGCAAACGAAGAACCTCTTCCACTGGGTCCGCAGAGCTTTTGAGAAATAGTTTGCAGCGATGACAGTCATCAAAACCAAACACCAAAATAAAATGAACAGAACCAAACCTTCAATTTCTGCAACAAAAAACGTTAAACCAAGACTTTTTCAAAATTATGAAGTACATTCCATCACATCACAACTTTGAAATATACTAATAATTATACTGGACCCTTAAATATAGATTTTTTTCCATTAATAAATATAATTTAAAATATATAACTATTCCTAATTCAGTTTTATTATATTCTTTTTATAATGTATATGCTTGTAAATGGTTTGTAGTGTTCATAATACCTAGCGCTGCATCGTGTGTGTATATGTGTGGATTTATATATCTATGTGTATATGTTGTTGGTAGTTGCTGCCAAGTTAGCTCCAGCTCATAGCAACCTTATATATAACTGAGTGAAATGATGCCCAGTCCTGTACCATCTTTATGATTTTTTATATATGTTTGAGCCTGTTGTTGTGGCTGTTGTATCAATCCATCTCATATTGGGTTTCCCTCATTTTTTCTGACCCTGTATATATATATATGTGTGTGTGTACGTGTGTGTGTGTGTATACAGAGAAAGAGACAGAAAAACAGAGTCAGAGAGATGGAAAAACAGAGACATAGAATGCGCCAAAAAAAATTCAGGGATGCCCTAGGGTGACACACATGACTCCCAGAAAAACTGGCCATAGCTTTTGAGCTATTTCTTGGAACAGGAGCTCTAAGGATGGCTCATCTCTATATCTCTAGTGTTTAGCACAAGGCCTGGCTATGTTCAATAAATGTTTCATGAATTAATGAAAGTTTCAGTGTAGCTAGAGGTTTGAATTTTTCTCATATAAAAAGAGACATTCATGAGTTCTTTAAAAAAAAAAGGGGGTTTTAATCCAACCATATATGCACAAAGCAGCGAAATGAAATTTCAAATTATACTTCTGTAAAAAAATGTACCATTTTTGTTAGGCTTTATGAAAAGGTGCCTGACGTGTCTATAACTACCACTAGATGGCAATGGCGCTACATTACTCTCCATCTTCTCTCTTCTAGGGATCCTTACCTAGGGGTCTTGGAGGTAGCACCTGGAATGATTGTTAATCTCTGTAGAAATTTGCTAAGAAAAGGCATCTCTATTTTAGTAACTCTGAGAATGATACTAGTAATGCAAAGGCATTTCTGTGCTTGTTTCTTGTTGCATATGTCTATGACTATTGAAATTGTTATTGGCCAATTTGATTATCCTGGAGCTGTAAATTATTATAACAAAATCAATAAAGAATTTATTTTATGCCACAGGAGTCCATAAAGGTCTACATATGGAAAATTTAAGATAATTGCATTGCTTTCATATAACATTTCAATATTTTCCTCTCTCTTCCTTCTCCCTAGCCTTATGGTTATGAACCCAGGTTTCCAACTGGGTTCATTCCAGTTTGAATCCCCATTGAGAATTTACATTTCCACCCCAGATATACTGAATCAGAATCTACACGTTAACAAGCTCCCCAGGTGATTCTTATGCATACATTTAAACAAGATCTCCTGAATTAGAGTCTACATTTTAACAAGAACCCCAGATGATTCTATAAGATCTTGTTAAAATATAAATTGTGATCACCTGAAGATCTTGTTAAAGTGTAGATTCTGATCACTTGGGGAATCTTGTTACAATGTAATTTCTGATTCAATATAACTGGGGTGAAACCGCAAATTCTCAGCAGGAGGTCAAACTGGAACTAACCAGTTCAAAGCCCTGGTTCTAATTTGTTTTCCCTAGACAGAATGCTAAAGGTTTATTTTGGGATTGAACCTTCTCTTGACTACCCATAGCCAATTGTTGTTGCAAATGACCTTATTTTGAAAACTGACCTAATCAATTAGAATCAGTGTGGTGTTGCAGAAAGAGCTTTCATTCACTCAGCAAGTTCTTTTAGAGTGCCCAGCCATTGCATTCTTACATAACAGGATTCAGAAGTGGAAGGAAGAAAAGGACAACAAAGTTTTCTTCTTGTGAACACTTTTTTTTCCAGGTAGGATAATTTTTGGGGGGAATCTCCTAGCCTGCTTCCTTCAAATCTTATTGGCTAGAACTAAGGCCCCTGGTCCCTCTAGGACAACTCATATGAAAACTCTATGGGATTTCCATGACTCTCTTAGACCAATCATGAGTGATTCCCTAGATCTGGGTGTATAGTCACCTGAAAAAAAAAAAAAATTTTTTTTTTTTTTTTTTTAGCCAAGAAGAAGCAGAAGAGTGGGAACGAGAAGGGAGAGAGACAGTTGGGTAACCAAAGGAACTCTGTGTGCCACAAATAGAATTATAGACATAGGGGGGGATAGAAGTTTAATATGGTTACATGGAATTCCGTGTGGAAACAGTAAAAGGTAGTCTGGCTAGTAAGGAAGGCCAAGATTGAGGAAAAATCAAAAAACCAAACTCATTGCCATCAAGTAAATTCTGACTCATAGTGACACTACAGGACAGAGTAGAACTGCCCCATAGGGTTTCCAAGGAGTGCCTGGTGGATTCAAACAGCTGACCTTTTGGTTAGCAGCCACAGCACTTAACCACTATGCCACCAGGGTTTCCAAGATTGAGGAAGACCTGTTGAATTGGTACATTCATTGTGATAGACAGTGGGAATCTTGTGATCTTGGGTAAGTACAATATTCACAACTCAGAAGAGTAGCTAATACATATGTCCAAGAAGGGATGTCAAGGGTGTTTCCTACGCTGGACGTTTAGGAGACATGATATTTGGGGCAGTAAATAGGGAAAGCCAGCGTTCAGTTTCTATAGCAATGGATGGAGAAGAGAGTGAATCATACGTACTGGATGGGAGACACCAAGTCTGTCTGACACACTGGGTGGGTAAGGGAGAAGTCTGCAACACTTGAATGAGAATCAGCTGGTTTCTCTATGGCACTTGGGATTGTAGCATTTGGGAGTTTTGTATGATATCAGCCCAGTGGGGGATGGAGGGAAGCTGCTACTGAATGGAAAATGGTAAGAGAGTCTGCAGATGTGGCCGAAGGACAGGAAGGCTTGTCTCGGCATAGGACATGGGAGGAGTCAGCGTTTCAGCAGCACTTGGTGGCATAAAGGCTGACAAATTGTACTGGTGGGAGATAGTGCATGTGCAGCACGGTGTAAATGTTTTTAGGAGAGAGGATAGTGTCTGAAGTACAGACAATCCCCAGATTACAAATGAGTCCCATTACTAAGTCTGTCTTTACGTCGAATTTGTACATTAAGTCGAAACAGGTGTGGTTCGTATCTAGCCAGTCAAATGTTTGTCTTATCATATAGTATATAGTGTACCTGTCTATGTATTAAAAACATTAAAGAAACACGCCCAGGTACACCGAAGCATCTTTAACGTAACAGTACAGTAATAATAATACTATGATGCAGGTTGCAAAGGAGAGCCCATTTGTTATTACGAACCTTGTATGTACCTCAAATTTTTAATACGATAGGCTTTGCCATGGTTGATTCATAACTATGGGTTGTACTTAAGTCAGATGCTTGTAACCCATGGACTGCCTGTACTAGCAGGTCAAGGGCCAGTGTTACTGCAGCCCTGAATGGGGAAGATTGGTGTGTCTGCAGGACTAGAATGGGGAATTCAAGTCTATCAGTAATGGGGGAGGGACCAGTGTGTCTCAAGAACTAGATGGTACGGGAGGGTGATTGTCTGTAGCACAGGATGGTGAGTGACACAGTCTGTCCAGCACTGTAGAAGGGGGATCTATATCCCTGCCTCATTGTCTGGGATGAGATTGGTGCACTAGATATAAGAAATACCTTTCTAAAGCACTGGTTGGGGAGATAATCTGAACCAGGCAGTAGATGGAGAGTTTAGTATCTGGAGCCTTGTTTAGGGAGCCCTGGTGGTGCAGTGGTTAACAACTTGGTAGCTAACCAAAAGGTGGGCAATTCAAATCCACCAGCTGCTCCTTGGAAACCCTATGGGGCAGTTCTACTGTGTCCTGTAAGGCCACTATGAGTTGGAATAACTCAATGGCAATGGGTTTTGTTTTTAACGTTTTGAGATGATTAAGGCCAACATTGGGCAAATGTTGGGCTTGTTTGCATCACTGAGAAGGTATATCAGTGTCCAGTGTAATTGTAGAGTTAATCTAGGGAATGTCACTTGTGGATTGACCGCTAGATGCTGAAGTAGATCAGTTCATCCACTGAACAGAGAGGGGCCAGAATGTCTGTAGCACTGTTGGGGGAGGTTCCAGTGTGTCTGCTGCACTCAGAGTTTTGGGAGGCTCCTGGGAATGTGTCACAGACTGGAGAGATTGTCAGAAGCCCTGGGTCTTGAAAGATCCTGGGTATCTGCAATAATGGAGGCAAGAGTAGAAAATACATCTGTAGAATTGTTGAGACAAGGATTCATGTGGCTGCATCATTGCCTGGGGACAGGGCTGGTATTTCTGGATCTCTGCTTGGTGAGACATCTGTGTATTTGCAAAAAAAAACTATGGGTTGAGTATGGGTTGGTTGAGGGGGAGATATTACAAAGCAGAGAATAAATTGTCTTCCACTTACTGTATTTAGCAGTGTAAATATACTGCATCGTCCATTATCAAGTTCACATCACTATCCCCTTTGAATGTCTCCTCTTCTAATGACAAATAGCATATCCATTTCCTAGGATATTCTTCCTCATATGGCTCCCGTTTAAAGCATACCAATGTAAAGCTCTCACATGTGATTTGGAAAGTGGAAGAGGAGAAGCTATAATTCTCCAGAGACTGTTGCAGGAAGATACCTGCACAGACATGAGGTTCACAACAACATCCTAGAGAGTAACGGGAACCATCGATTCACCACTTCAGATGGAGATAGTTGGTAGCTTCTTTCCTGACGTTCACTCCCCAGCTTTTCTAATGGTAGTGAAAGTGCCTAATTCTCTATTTTAAACCCCTTTATCTATGGAATACACAGAGTGGATTACATTCTCTTAATTGAACCTGGACCAATATGTTGATGACAACACCCGCTGTGCTATCTCCCTAACTTACATATCTTGGAGTAGACACGATAGGCAACCAAAGCACAAATTAGTCTGACTGAAGCCATTTTCTTTGACATTAATTAAAATGTAAAGTAGAATTATTGAACTCTGTTGTTGCCCTAGATATTTTTAATTCTCTTTTTATTATGTTGGTTTTGTTTCTATCAGCAACTGTCCGTTGAGACTCCCATGCCAGCTTGTGATTATGATTGATATGAGAGAGACGGATGAGATTTTCACATATGCATTCACACGCTGCCATCTTTTGTGAAACAAGTTGAGGTCATGACAGTACATAAAGTGAACAAAAATGTAAGTATTGGGGTCCAAAAATGAAAGCAAGAGACAGCAGTCAGGACTGCAGTTATTAGAAAAACTTTGGGGTGGGAGTTTTGAACAAAGCCTTAAGTACTTATAGGATTGAGAGATATGGAAAAGGGGAGAAATCACTCCAAGTAAAGGAATATAGATATTTACTTAAAATACTTAAAAAATTATAGTTTTTATGGGAAATACATCTATGAGGAAGAATAAGCTTATTTTTAAAAAGCATACCACATACAGTATTAAAGGAATTATTTTCTTACAAGAACAAAATAGCAAAAACAGTATATAATATGAAAACTGTTAGAAATTTGAGGAAAAAGGACAAAATTACCATTAGAATGAAGAGAGTTTAAGATACCTGTCTCAGTCCTTGGCAAAAGTTAAATGAAATGTAAATAATTTGAAAAAACCTAATACTGTTTAAATATATCCAGCTGTGAGTCCTATAACTAGTTGACTTTTAGTCTATTTTTATAGCCTTGATAAATATTGGTAGCCAAGAAAATAATATACTGTGTAAAAAAGGAAAATCAAGCTGTTTGATTCCTGTTTAAGGACAAGATTAATTAGTCATTTCCAGCTTCAGATATAAGACACAGGCAGAGCCATGGAAAGTAAGTCCTGTTGCTGATTAGCTCTAGGCCTTTTGCAACTCACTTTCCACCTTTGCTTCATTTGCTTACCGGTGAACTGGGAAGTCTCCTTCAAGTCTAGCATTCTGGATATTATACATATAATTTCATTCAGATAAAAGGAGAACAAACTTTTAACATTCATTTATCAAGGCTTTATTGACCAACTGGGTTCCATTCAGCTCCTGTACGAGTAAGTAAGGCTGGATAGGTGAGGAAGTTATAAATTAGGGACCCCCCCAACTATATTTGCAGTGTTCAGGGGAAGCCTTACCGGACAAAACATTTGAACTTGGTCTTGAGAAAAGGCATAATAGAGTCAGTGAATAGAAAACCGTATCCATCATTTTCTTTTTAATGAGTAATTCATGATCCTCAAAATACATTGCAAAATTCCCTTTCATGCTACTAGAATCCTCTGGTGATTTAGAACTAGAGAAAGAAAACAAGTTATTTCATCTGAGAAATCACCCCACTGGGCCAAAGCATATAAAATAACGTTTGTATTGTTAGAAGGAAGATGACAGTGCAGGAAAACTGGGAATTAAGCAGAAACTGAAAAGTTGGAAAAATCAATGGGAGTTGAAAGAAGATCAGTCAAAAAAGGAAGCATAGTAGCTGTAGCTCTGAAAGTTACCTACTGATAACTCAATCTATGCTGCTTCTAATGGATCCTTACAGACACACCAGTAGAGGGAGGTCAAGGTTGATGGTTACAGAATGCTTAAACTCTAATAAAGACCAGTTTCAACTTGTCACAAAAGAATATAATTCCTATTTCACTGAGAACTAGAAAGGGCCATTATCCAATAAGTAATATAAGCATCCAGGGTGTTATCTAGTGCTAACTAGGCAAATAAACCTAAAGAGTATTTCAGTTGAATTTTGGAAAATGCCTGGTTGCATATAGCATGGGCTTTAATCCAGACGTATGTGAGCTTGTTTCCAAACCCTGTGACTTAATAGCTATGGGACCTTGGCAAGTCATTTATTTTTCTGAGCCTCAGGGTTCTTATCTGTAAAATGAGGTTAATAATAATATTTTGTAGCAGGGAATTGCTAGAAAGATTGAGATAGTGTGGGTGAAACACCCAGCCCAGGGTAGAGCAAATGCTCTGTAAATATTAATCCCCTCCTCTCCCTGAATGGTGCAGATGGTTAACGTGATAGGCTGCTAACCAAAGGTTGGTGGTTGGAGTGTACCCAGGGGCATCTTGTGAGAAAGGCCTGGTGATCTACTTTTGAAAAACCAGCCATTGAAAACTCTATAGTGCACTGGGACACACATGAAATTGCTATGAGTAGAAATTGACTCAAAGACAACAGGTTACTTGTATTTCTCTCCCTAGAGTAGTATCTGGAAACCCTGGTGGCGTAGTGGTTAAGTGCTACCGCTGCTAACCAAAAGGTCGGCAGTTCGAATCCGCCAGGCGCTCCTTGGAAACTTTACCGGGCAGTTCTACTCAGTCCTATAGGGTCGCTATGAGTCGGAATTGACTCGACGGCAGTGGGTTTTTGGGTTTAGAGTAGTATCTAGCCTACACCACCCGGGCTGTACCAGTCTGGGTCCAATTGAAGGATGGAAACAACACAGTAATTTGAACAGAGAAAGTTTAATTTTTAAAGAATTATTAGCAATAATAGGGGATTGGAGTAACAAGGAAGTAGCTAGTGAGAAGTAAAGAGAACTCTACAGAATACAGGAATAGCAGATATAAGGAGGAGCCACTAGCCCTAGGACTGAAATAGAATGCCCAAGGAAGGGCCCCCACACTCTACCTCCATGGCTGAGATCCAGACCTTGTTGGTGTGTATAGCAGAGAAATCATTGTGGTGCCACACCTGCAGAAGTTGTTGTAAGTTGGCCCCACGTAATGCAAGGAAAACTATTCACAGGGAGGTATCTTGCCAAAGAATTCCACTGCAAAACCGCTACGCGAGGGTCCTGGAGGAAGTTGCTGGTCATTGGGTGCTCTTGGAAGGAGCTCCAAAAACAACAAAAAACCAAACCCATTGCTGTTGAGTCAATTCTGACTCATAGTGACCTTATAGAACAGAGTAGAACTGCCCCATAGAGTTTCCAAGGAGAAACTGGTGGATTCAAACTGCTGACCTTTTGGTTAGCAGCCGTAGCACTTAACCACTATACCACCAAGATTTCCGGAAGGAGCTCAGCCACCTCTAATTTTTCCCACAAAACTATCTGAGCCTCCTGGTCATTTATCAGGTCTTTTTTTTTTTTTGTATCATGCAGTTGGTCAGAAAATGGAACAATTTCAAGATTTGAGATTAGGCTAGGTACAGGCAAAGAGTTTCACTTAGGTCATAATCTTAATCGGCAGATTCAGACTCAGCTTTAACAACATTTTACGTTAGGAGCTATTAGGTACTCACCCAGTTATTAATAAAATGGTGTTCGTTTCCCATGGGCTTTGTTTCCTGCACTCACCTCCCTATAGAATCTGCAGGGATGAGTTGCGATTTGCAGAACAGAGTTTATGTATTCCTATGTTGCTGGCCATAATACCAATACCTTCAAAGCTCCATCTTACTTTCTGACAACTGCCATCTTATTTCTGCAGCCAAATGCATGAAGTGGTTGATTATTATTATTTTACTTACAATCATAAAAACAGAAATATGTAAGTAATGATTTATGCTTTTCATCAGAAATATTTATGTAGCAACTTAACAAACATTTCACGTTTTCTTAAATTGTCTTCACAATTTCTATGTGAGATTATTATTCTTATTCCCATTTTACACCTCAGAAAACTCGAGCTGAGAGATTAAATACATTTCTCAGCAACACACAATTAAAAATAAAAAAGAAAAACAGAGTTAGGATTTAGATATAGGTCCTCTGGTACTTAATCTCATGTTGTTTTAATTAAATAAGTGAATATATAAGTCAATTCCTGGCACACAGTAGGTATTCCACAAACAGTCTTAGAATTCTCCCTGCGCTCTATCCAGCTAACAGCTTTCTTGGCCCAGGAGGTGGGTCTGTTAATGCAGCTCATTTTCAGCTCCCATTGCTATGGTAATGCTAATTCTTTAACATCTTGTTCTAAAGGCCAATATCCCACCAGAGATCATACACAGGGCTGCTGCTATAATGAGCACCGCTTCTGGTTATAGGAAGGGACTTTTTGATTCCTTTCTACAGCTTTACAAAGTTGTTTTGCCATTTGTAACCTTCGTTTATTGGAAAACAAGATAAACTCACTCCAGCCTGCTCATGCTGCTTAAACCTCCAATTTTTTTTTAAAGTTCTTCCAGGGAAATGTAACTGGAAAAAGGGTGTTTAGAACAGCAGGGTCTACTGTTACAGATGAATTCAGATAGTTAGTGGAAAACAGAAAACATCTGATACTTTTAAAGGAAGCTTTTCTAAATATGGTTATTACTGGGGATTAACAGCTTTTGAAAAATCAGTGTTCACCCGCTGTTGTTGCCAGCCCACATTTAAACAGTCCCCTATTCATTTACGAGTTACGGCCCACACAAATGTGGCACTTTGTTTGCAATCTAGCACACTTGGATTAGTCTTGTTCCTCTTCATCTCTAAGCAGAGAGCAGGTAGTTATAACTACACTCTTCCTGCAATGAATTTTAGTCTGTAATTCTGAATTGCCACAATTCTACTCAGATCCAGAGACTTTATCCTTAAAGTAGGACAGAAAGTTTGCCCAGGGTGGGAAAGTACCTGATCATTGGAGCCAACCGTAAACACATCTGAAATATCCAGAGATACCCCATTAAAATTCATTTTCTCATTTTCTCAACACATGTATTAAATTCGAAGCATGAGGAATATAAACTAATTTGTGCTGTAAACTTTCACCTAAAACAATTTAAATTTTAAAAAAGCAGGCAAGGAAAAAAAAAAAGTGAACAAGTTCACCACATCCCTCGCTGCCTTTAGTAATCTTACATTCTAGTGGAGTCAAGAAAGAATCATAAAAAATATGCCAGTTATTTACCTGAGGGCTCTAAGCTGCACACCTGCCTGTCCTCTGTACTCTGCATGCTGGGGATGGAAGTAAGCAGCTACTTAACTCCAGCCAAGGCTGTCTGGGCTTCACCTTAGGTTCTGCTAGTAGGAGGTGCTGGCAGAAGAGAAAAGGAAATGAGATGCTCTTCTTCCCCTCTCTCTATGTTTCTAGGTTGTCTCTATGAGCAGTGCAGCACCCCCAGAAGAGAACCTACTCCTGGACTCTACTTGCACCACCTCTCCTCTTTTGTTCCCCTGACTAACCTGACCGTCGTCTGGGAGATATCTGCTTTCTGACAGGGGTGGATTATTCTGGAAGCAAGGTAAGCATGGACTTACTTGCGCTTACTTACTAATCTGTAGTGAACATTGTCACATGGGCTTGTGAAATTGTTCACTACAGATTAGTAAATAAGTGCAAGTAAACCCGTGATTACCTTGTTTACTGGGTAAGCTGTCCCTGTCAGGGATTGTAAATTTAAAAAGAGGCTTTGATTCTGTAGGGTTGGGAGAGAGACAGGTGCCAGCCATACTTAGAAGCAGAATCTCTGATGTGGTGAAAAAATGTGAACTTGTTCACTACAGACGATTTGGTAAGCAAGATAAACCCTGTGCCTGTTGGCTAATTCTCCCCTGTTTCTGCAAGTGTCAATCTCTAAGTGACATTTCCTCTTCTATTTTACTTCTCCAGTACCCCTCCTCGTTTTTGCTCAAGCTTTCCATCACTAGTGTAACCAATTCCTTCTATTTAAAATATTAAGAGCATTTCTATTTTCCCTATTAAACCTAATTGATAGAGGAAAAAAAATCAATATTATGGTTTTAAAATATGCTGTGCTTTGAAGGACAAAAGTGAAATAAAATCAACTGACCTCTATAGCTCTCTGTCTCTTCCAGTTTGAAACAATTTCTTTCAAGTTAAGCCAGCCTCTTTGCAGTATTTAGTCTTGACTATAAATTGATTCAATTCTGACTTTTCCTTTCTGTCTTTTTCTGTGTGTAAGTGGTAGAGGGTGGGGAGACATAGGTCTTTGGAAAGCATACATACCATCCTGGTGTTGGGATTAAGAATGGTGGATGTCCTATGAGTCATCACTAACTTCCTTATATGTACCCATAGCCCACCAGGTCACTGGGCAAGATGCTGTCAGATTCCTTATTCTTATACCTGATAATGAAGTCTGAGGTCCCTGCTAGAGGCTCTGACCTTAAAAAAAAAAAAAATAGGGTCCCCCAAATCTGTATTCCTTTCAGTCTAGCTCCAAACCTCTGTTGTATTACCTTCTTCCTTGTTACTAATTTCTCATTGCACATCTGAAACCAGGCTAAAATTTTTAGACCAGGACATATTAATAGAAAAACTTTAGAAATAGCAAGAGGGAATTGAATATGGAGAATAACATGTAAGTAGGTATGACACACGGAAAAAAAAAACTTAAACCATATTTATATTAGAAGTTCAGATCCAAGAGAGAAAGACTTAGGGAGGTATATAGTAGGAGTTACGTCTCTTGCCTAACTTTCTTGCCTAACTTTTGCCTTAATCATTCATTATTTCCTATTCTCTTCCTGGTCCCTCATCTTAGAAACTGCCGGTTCCCAACATAACTAACTCTGGTAATGTCTTCACCTTTCAAGGAGAATCCCCTTCACAGTCTATCAGAATATAATGGGATAATTCCAATACCTATATAAAAAAAAAAAGAACACACAGTGGCTCATTTTGTTAAGTTTACAATAAAAAAAAAATAGCATAATATAAATATATATATAAACAGAATGCTAGAAAAGCAAAAAAGAAGAAAAAGTTGGAATAAAACTGATACATGAAAAATTTGAATAAGTGTGAAAGCACAATACACATTTTTGTCTTAAATACAGTTAAAGTGAGAAACAGCGAATTTGAATAATATAATTAGTAAGTTTGAAAACACAATGCACATTTTTTTTTCAAGGATTCAGAGAATACTTGTAAAAATTAAACACATGTCTTGCTACGAAGGAAACATGCAAAGAATCTGGGACTCAGACTTATTTGTCTCACCACTCACTGTTACTGAATGTCTACTTCTTGTTTGTGGCGGCTCTATTCTGAGGTGCAGTCATTGTAATACTGATAGAAATGGGAGTTCTCCATGATGATTATAGGGCTAGAGCACAAAGTCCAAGCTGTAATTGATTAGATGACCCAGGGGCTAGGCCCAAAGAACATTAAGTGTGAATCCAGAGGATTAGTAAATAGCCATAATCAGAGGAAAAGAAATCATGGCTATCAGAGGATCAAGTGATTTTGATTATCTAGAATTTTATACTAAAATTGTGGTCCACAGACCAGCAACATCAATATCACCTGGGAGCTTGGTAGAAATGCAGAATTTCAGACCCCCCCACAAACCTAATAAGAACCAACATTTTCAAAAGATCTCCAGATAATTTGGAAGCACACTGTGAAGTTCAAGAATTGATCTAGAATAAAGCTAAAACAAGGCCAAGGTCTCTAGAACACGGTAGATTTTAGGGTTATTATTCAGTTCTTCTGAATTACAAAGCTGAATTGGATGCTGTTGTTGTTGTTACATGCCATGAGATTGGTTCTGACTCATAGAGACCCTATGTACAACAGAACAGAACATGGCCCAGTCCTGTGCCAAACTCACAATTGTTATGCTTGAGTGCATTGTTACAGCCACTGTGTCAATCCATCTCGTTGAGGATCTTCCTCTTTTTTGCCGACCCTCTACTTTACCAAGCATGACGTCCTTCTCCAGGGACTCATCCCTCCTGATAACATCTCCAAAGTATGTGTCCAAGCATGCCATGCTTGCTTCCAAGGAGCATTCTGGTTGTACTTCTTCCAAGACAGATTTGTTCATTCTTTTGGCAGTCCATGCTACATCCAATCTTCACCAACACCACAATTCAAAGGCATCCATTCTTTGGTCTTCTTTATTCATCATCCAGCTTTTGCATGCATATGAGGCAATTGAAAACACCATGGCTTGGGTCAGGTGCACTTTAGTCTTCAAGGTGACATCTTTGCTTTTCAACACTTTAAAGAGGCCTTTTGCAGCAGATTTGCCCGATGCAATGCATCTTTTGATTTCTTGACTGCTGCTTCCATGGGTGTTGATTGTGGATCCAAGTAAAATGAAATCCTTGACAACTTCAATCTTTTCTCCGTTTATCATGATATTGCTTATTGGTCCAGTTGTGAGGATTTTTGTTTTCTTTATGTTGAGGTGTAATCCATGCCGAAGGCTATGGTCTTTGGTCTTCATCAGCAAGTGCTTCAAGTCCTCTTCACTTTCAGTAAACAAGGTTGTATCATCTGCATAATGCAGGTTGTTAATGAGTCTTCCTCCAATCCTGATACCCAGTTCTTCATATAGTCTAGCTTCTTGGATTATTTGCTCAGCATACAGATTGAATAGGTAAAGTGAAAGGATACACCATGGATAGTATATGTTAACGAGGAGTTGGAAATAAGGCAGGAGAGGGAAATTCCACATATTTTGAATAATAAAAGACTGGTGCAATAATTTGGCCTCAGCGTGGCGTGTAGTGGTCAGAAGTCAGAGGATGTTTTGGATTGAACTGTGTCCCTCAAAAAAGTGTGTCAACTTGGCTAGACTATGATTCCCAGTGTTGTGTGGTTGCCCTCCAATTTGATTTGATGTGTTGTAAATCCTAACCTCTATGATGTTAATAAGGCAGGATTAACCTCTATGATGTTAATAAGGCAGGATTAGGGGCTGTTATGTTAATGAGGCAGGACTCAATCTACAGAATTAAGTTGAATCAAGAGTCGATCCCTTTTGAGACACAAAAGAGCAAAGCAAACAGAAAGGAGAAATCCATTGCCATCGAGTTGATTCAGACTCATAGCAACCCTATAGGACAGAGTAGAAATGCCTTATACGGTTTCCAAGGAGCAGCTGATGGATTCAAACTGCCGACATTTTGGTTAGCAGCTGAGCTCTTAACCACTGCATCACCAGGGCTCCAACAGAGAGGAGAGGGATCTCATTACCACCAAGCAAGAAGAGCCAGGAGTGGAGTGTGTCCTTTGGAACCAGGGTCTCTGCACTGAGAAGCTCCTAGACCAGGGGAAGATTGAAGATAAGGACCTTCCCCCAGAGCTGACAGAGAGAATAAACCTTCCCCTGGAGTTCATGCCCTGAATTTGGACTTCTAGCCTCCTAAACTGTAAGAAAATAAACTGTTTGTAAAAACCATCCACTTGTGGTAGTTCTGTTACAGGAGCACTAGATAACTAAAACAGAGGGAGTGGGCGGTAAATGTTTTCTGGGTGATGCAAGTCATGTAAGAATGAAATTACAATAAGCCTGATTCCAGTTACAGAGTGTTTGATCTTAAAAGCTCTTTTTCTGTTGAGAGTCAATGTTTCTCCTTTGGTTAAACTGGAAGGAAATGAAAATCATCCCTTACCGAGTTGCAAAAGCACTGGAATACTAGCAGTAGCTCAAAATAAATATCAAATGCTAATTCAAATATTTGTAGGTAACTGGAATTTGAAATTGAAAGCACACTTGTTAATTAGCCAGGGTTTAAGTAGTGTGTTTTATCACACCTAATAAATGAGACTTAAATGAATTGTAAGGCTGAGATTACAGCTCCTAAAATCTTACCTTCAAACTATATAGTCAATGTTAAACATCAGAAAAGTTCAGTCGAGGCTTGGAGTTGCTATTCTCTACACAGCTTTATGTAATCTGACAATTGTTTTCCACTGAAATGGCTTTGATAAAAATGTATTTGCTCCTAATTATGGTTTCTTGATTTTCATTTGTTCTTTCATCAAACATTTATTAAACATCTTTTATGTGCCCACCACTGAGCTAGGTACTGGGCATACAGAACTGAATAAGGTAAGTTCCTGAGCTCTGGGAGGTGAGGGGGCGGGGGAGCATCCACACTAATAGAGAACAAATTGTTAATAGTGGTATAAACAAGAAGTTATGGAAAAGAGGGGGGAATGGTGGAAGATAAGACAAGAGGGTCTGATGGAGGACGTAAAGATACTGAAGAAATGCTTAATGTGTATGACTTTTATCAATGTAAAAAATGGATAACACTAAATACCTTATCTGATAATTTTAGGAACCATGTGAAATAGGTATTGATCCTCTTTTGTAAAGGAAGAATTCGAGTCTGAAAGAAGATAAGAGACTTCTCGGGGTCTTATAGGCAAATGGTGCGATCTGAACGAGAAACCAGGTTTTCTGACTCTGGAGTATCATGTCTTCCCACTAAATTAGCCTACCATTCATAACTATTGTAAGTGATAACATCTAGGAAAAACATTTTAAAACACTTTAGGATCCTCATCCATGTAACCATAAATATGGTTCTGGTGAGGAATATATCACCTGGTTTATTAAGCCATTTGGCTGATATAATCCAGGTCCAACCCTTCCATTTACTGTTCCTTGTCTATCCTATGGAAATTAAGCTGTTGTTAAAATTGTAAATAAATAAGCATCTTCCATTCTTCAGCTAAAGACAGTTGAGTGGGTTCCACTGCTAAGAATTTTCAATTGTGCTTATGCTTTTATTTAATGACTATAAAGCCCTTACTATGTGGAAAGTATTATGTTGGCACTGTTTGGAAGAATTCATAGACTAGAGGAGTGATTAGCTCCAATGTAGTGTGAAATGAAATGACTACAGCAGTAAAGACTGCTAATTGTTACTGAACACATACCTTAGGCTAGGTGATATACTTAACTCTTTAATTGATTTATGCCCTTTTATCTTGACAACAGCCCAATGAGGAGAGACCCTTTGGGGATAGGGAAACTTGGGCATTCTTACTTCTTCAGCTCTGTGGAAAGAAAGGAGATACTACCAAGATACAGAATTTCATGGCCTCGTACTGTGGTCCAGTATCACCTTTGACCCTCACTCATTCTTAGGAAATGGGTAACAATCAGGTATAGAGATGAGCCCTGAACAGCCTGTTAGAGGTCAATTTTCCTCTACTTTTGACTTTCTTTTGTTAATCTGATGAGTTTAACAGCCAGACCAGTGGTCAGCTGGAGACATTGCTGAGCCACTGGGAGAGGTAAAAGATCAGTGAATTTTCGGAAAAAGCCTCCTCACACTGTGGTCTAATCACTGATTTTTAACAAATCGTGTGTAGTCATGTGGTTTGCAGATCACTCAGGAAATATTTCTTGAGCACTGACTATGTGCTTGGTAAGTGACTATGGCAATAGGCATGCAGTGATGAGGAAAAAACAGTATGGGTTCAGTTTTCAGAGAGCAGTTAAGAAAATTAGACTTTGTATTGTGCTGGATCAAATCAGTCAGAGGAAACTTAGAAAAAAACACTATAGGTGAACAATTGTTTCAGTCTAAAAAGAGATTTAGCCATGTAATAAATAATAATTAATTTATTAAAACAAGGTTGACAGTTACTTACAATGTGAGAAAGCACATTTAAATTCAAATTTTAATACAAATATATAATTTAAATGAATGAATATAATTTCCTTTCACAGCATTTAATACATTTGGAAGATGTGTAGACATTTATCCTGTTCACAAAGTCTAATTTTTTTGTGTTAATTATTGATTAAAAAAAAATTGTTAATCAACATTGACAAGAAATAGCATATACAACTTCATCTTTATAAAACACATTTTCCATCTGACTAGCATCTTCATTTACATTATTTCCATGGTTACAATATGTAGGTATTCTCTTCCCTCTACTCCTTGTCTTGCCAAGATGGAAATTTTTAATGGAGCATTTGAATACTCTTAAGTACATATGTTCAAAAATACTATTTAACCCACATACTAAAGTATGTCAACATAATTAAATTTTCCCAGTTTTGATTTTCGTAAAGTCTACATTCTGGCAGGGAACAATCAGGCTGGCAGTCATCCCCTTAGGCCTTCATGAAAATCCCTTTTGATATTGTCCCCCAAATCTTCTAAAATGGGTCAATACAGGAATTAATCCAGTTACCCTTACGGGCATAATATACGTTAGGATAAAGCATCCATCTTTCTATTTCCATTTCTCAAATAAGCTCCAGCTACATCTCCTACCTACTCATAGACAGACTTTTACAAGATGTGTCAGCCAACAGCAGAGCCCAAATAACACAAGGCCAACAATTTAAAATGCTCCAAATTTTTCTTCAAACCTGTTAACAGTATTAATCCCTCATGTTACTACATAAGCCTCTTTTACCACAGGGAAATTTAACAGCCGAAGTGAAATCTTGCCTCCCTTTTCACTGAGAAATTAAGGTTCCGGGTTATATCTAAAAGGATTTCCTCTCCTGCATTTTCTTATCTTACTGAGTCCCAGTCAGAGGCGGGCTTCCGTAGGTGTCTAGGTAGAGAAGTAAGGCTACTTCATCAGTAGCAGCACCCTGGGTTCCCTTACCCTGGAAGCAGTAGAGCTTTTTAGCATCTCCATGTTGAGTTATTCCAACCACAAAAACTCTCTCATGTTCTTCTCAAGTTCCAGAGGGACCACAAAAATTTAAGAATATCATAGCACCAGTCTGACAGTGTATCCACAAAATACCTGGGACTCATGTGATATTGGCAGCCCTTAAAATCTAAACACATTCACTTAAGCAAAAGCAATTAGCAAAAATGATGTCCCTAAAATACAAGAAATGTTTTAAGACAGGCTCACATTCTATTACCAAAAACAGATAGCATCAAAAAAAAAAAGAACCTTGTAATAACTGGAGAAAGGGATCTGAAGGACAAATAAGAGTTTAAGAGGGAAAGCCTTTCTGGTTTGTTTAGCCTTTCTAGGATGTCCATCAATTTCCTGAGTTCAGTACCTGTGGACTTAGCTCTCATTCGGGAGTAATCTCTCACTCAAAGGTTAATTGTGACACTCTGCTTCTTAAATTCTGAGGAAAACAAGACAACAAAAGAGAGGAAAATAATAATAGCAATAAACAATGCCCTGCATATAAGATTTAGGAGAGGTTCATTGAAATAACTACATTAAAAAAAAATACATTAGGTAGAATTCAAAGATTCCTCTTTCCTGATGCCACCTGTCCCCTTTATGTCTTATATAGTTCATTGCTCTTAATTCAAATTTCCCCTTTGGACCAGAATTCTTGGAATCCCAACTTTTAATTGAGTGTGGTCTCTGGCTACAATTTCCACTTTCTCATGAGCTGAGAATTTAAAACTTACAAGACTTAATATAGTTCATGGCCTTGCATTTTTCTTCCTTTCCCAAATTCATGTTCCTCTCTCTGAAGTTTTCCAAAAGAACAACCGTATTCCTTAGCCATTTTCTTCCATTTAAATTACTATATCCCAGTAGCTACAACATTAGCTCCAAGCACCTGAATTCCTTAGTCATAGATTCTGCTTGTCCCTGCCGGAGAATAGACTTGTGAACCAGAGATGTTCTTCTGCTTTCCAAACCTGTCCCTTTGGCACAGTGAGAACATCTGCAGATGCTCTTCCCCAAAACCTTGTCTTACCTTGAACTCTCTTTAGAAATCCTCTCTACTCCACTTGCAACAGAAATACTCTCTTCTTCCACTTTTACTTCTTTATAGCCGTGGAGCCTGACTACACTGACTCTAGAAATTAATTTCTACTCTCTTAATACCCATTTGAAAAACGAGTTGAGATTTTAACACTTCAGTGTACTTCTTAATTTGGTCCTTTTCTCTTTGATTGTGTGTGAAACTAATGTACGCCAAGTTTGAATGTCTTCCTTCCTTTCTTTTACTATTTCCCACAGCTCATGTTTTATCTGCAAGCTCAAAACCTTTTATGAGCTGTTCTCCTTTCTCCTCAAGTTTCTAATATTGTTCTTATAAAATGCCAGAACAGTTTTCTGTTGCCAGCCTTCTTACCTGCTGATTGTAGTTATTCCCCTGCCTGTCAGCAATTCTGAAAACTAAAGTCACCGTGTTTCAGCTGTAGGCTTTTATTCCTTCTCGCTGAAGCCCTGGTGGCACAGTGGTTAAGCGCTCAGCTGCTAACTGAAAGATTGGTGGTTAGACTCTACCAGTGGCTACACAGGAGAAAAAACCTGGCTATCTGCACCCGTGAGGATTACATCCTAGGAAACCCTATGGGGAAGTTCTCTGCTCTATAGGATCACTATGAGTCAGAATCGAGTTGACAACACAGAACAGCAACAAATATATTCTCATCTATTCAAACAAAATGCATCAAATGTAAGTTATATGCATCTTTGAGATGCCACAGAGAAATAGTAGACATCTGTCATGGATTGAATCGTGTCCCCCGAAAATATGTGTCAACTTGTTTAGGTCATGATTTCCAGTATTGTGTGATTGTCCTCTATTTTGTGATTTTCCTATGTGTAATAAATCATAATCTCTGCCTGTGGTTAAAGAGGATTAGGGTGGGATGTAACATCTTTGCTCGGGTCACATCCCTGATCCAATGTACAGCGAGTTTCCCTGGGGTGTGGCCTGTACCACCTTTTATCTTACAAGAGATGAAGAGAAGGAAGCAAGCAGAGAAGGGAGGATCTCATACCACCAAGGAAGCCACGCCTGCAGTAAAGTGTGTCCTTTAGACCTAGGGTTCCTGCGTGGAGAAACTCCTAGTCCAAGGGAAGACTGATGGCAAGGACTTTCTCCAGAGCCGACAGAGAGAGAAAGCCTTCCCCTGGAGCCGGGGCCCTGAATTCGGACTTCTAGCCTACTGGACTGTGAAAGAATAAACTTCTCTTTGTTAAAGCTATCTACTTGTGGTATTTATTTTATAGCAGCACTAGATAGATGACTAAGACAACATCCGAGTTTTTACAGGTTGCCTACCACTAAAAGTTTCAAGACAGAAATATATGAATAGATAGCATTATGGGATGGAATACCTTGTTATTTCCTTGGGCTTTGACCTCAAGCTCCAATGTGGAACCTTGCTGTAACAAACTGGACTAGAGCATGCAGAATTCTGAGAACCCCTTAGGCTGGAACCAGGCAGGCTTAAGTTGTCCCTATCCAATAAGTATCTAAATGGGAATGAGGGGGGTGCTGGAGACATGTATTTTCCTTTGGACTCTGACTTAAGGCAACTTCCATATTCGCAAAAAACTGAATTAGTTTCTGCCATAATTCAGCTCAGAGGCTAAATACTTTCCCTCCTCAACCCCAAAGCTCCACCTCTGCCCTGTAAACTAGTTAAAGAGAACTTAACACCTCCTCAACAGAGGCAGAATGAAGAAAACAACACTTCTTAAATTACTTTGAGCCAATAGACATGGTGCACAGTGGTAGAAGCCTTGCATCAAGGGGAGCAGTCAAACTTTTGAGAAGAGAGGCAGCTGTAAGGGAGACAAACATGGCTTTGATGTTGGCAGGCAACATTTTTTACTTCAGCTCCCCAATTAAAAAACTATTTTAAACAATATTTTAAATCCACTTTGCAAAATCAGCATAGAAATTTGAAGAGGCAACATGGAAAAAACACAACACTAGGAGCCACAAGACCTGGGTTGTTGACTCTGCTTTTTGAATATTTTTAAACTAGCAACTTATAATCTTTAGCTTCCTAACTGATCTTGAATAGTTCTATAGCCATAGTTTTAAAGATTTGATATAAAAAGAATTGAAGATCCTTTTTGCAATTGATAGATATGCTGGACATTATTTTCCACATTTTGAGTAACATCGGACATTGCTCTGGTAGTGACTGCTGGCTATACCACATAGATTTTCACTAATAATCACAGCTTAGGTAGGATTTTAATTTCTTAAAAAATATAATGTTGACAAAATATATGATAAAAACTTAATGTCACAGGAAATTATGAATTATAACTATAGGTTTATTATAAAACTATAGCAATGATGGCACAAATGTATTTAATTTCTAAAATCAAAGTAGGTGCTCATGGAATAATAAAATGGAAAGTAATTTTATCGAACCATATTTAAAATTAGAGGAAGTAGAAAAGATGATGAAAAGTAAAGTATAACCTGAGTTAAAAATAGTCAATGACAGTTAAAAAGCTATTTACATTGTAATCAACAGTAACCAAATCTAACTGGTTTAAGGAATGTGTTGGAAAGATGGTGGAATATCTTAAAAAATGAAAAGAGAATGAAAAATTAAGACCAAGGAAGGAAGAGAACCAGAGACACTCTAAGGACCTCAACAGTATGAAAACAAGAACTACTCTAGAATGCTGCTACCTCTGAGACTCATCTCTGAAGAAGTCCAGTGGTTGTTGTTATTAGGTACCCTCCAGTTAATTCCTACTCATAGTGACTCTGTGTGCAACAGAACCAAATGCTGCCCAGTCTAGCATCATCCTCACAATCGTTGCTGTGATTGAGCCCATTGTTGCAGCTACTGTGTCAATCCATTTTGTTGAGGGTCTTCCTCTTTTTCACTGACCCTCTACTTTACCAGCATGATATCATTCTCCAGGGACTGGTTCAAAGTACGTGAGATGAAGTCCTCGCTTCTAAGGAGCATTCTGGCTATACTTCTTCCAAGACATATTTGTTTATTATTCTGGCAGTCCATGGCATATTCAGTATTCTTCACCAATACCATAATTTAAGGGTATCAATTCTTCGATCTTCTTCAATCTGAGTTTATTAATGATGTATCCTGCCAATAAATAATAAAAACTGTGAGTTTCTAGATTGCTAGCTAATATCATAAAAAAAAAATCATAGGCATACAAAAATAAATTTCAGATGTATGAGACTTTACTGTTAGGGGAAAAATAAAAACAAGTATGGTGAGACATCCAACTGAATACCACAGACCATGCTTCTGTTTCACCATCTAGAATTGTTGCTGGGTGGAGGCAGCTGGCCAGGGACTACATTTTCCAGTTTTCCTTACATCTAGGTAGTGCTATCACTGAGTTCTGACAATGAAATGTGAGCAAAACTTATGTACTCTACTTCCAGCACTGGCTCATAGAAACCTACCAAGCTATCCTTCACTCTCTCTTTTCCCATCTACTAACTGTGTGCCAAATCTTAGGGCAATCTTGGAAGCCATATGTTGAGTCTAGATGATGAATATATGATCACTATATATTTTTTAACTTTTTGTTTGTTTCATTTTTTTTCATAACACAAAGTTGCCAAAAAAAAAAAAAAGGTGGGGGAGCGGGAGGGGAAGAGGAAACAATCTGAGTCTCATTCACATTTAAAGCATCTTACCTCCTAGCTGGGCCTAAGTTAGGCTGCCTGTCTTCAGTGGAAAAGCAGATATGCCCAGTCCTTCTCTATTTCCCTGACTTGTACTTTTATCCTTTATCTCCCATGTTACTAACCACAGTTTCTGGTATGTCCAAAGTTCATGCATGGAAGAAGGAGGATGGAAGAGAAACAAGTGCGAGAATAGAATATGTCTTGTTCGACTGTTATAAGCTGTTATAAAATTTTCTGTGATTGTAGGAGAATAAGAACTACTTTTTCTTTTTTGAAGTATTGTGTAGGTTCTTTGGTGAGCATGCCAATATCTGAGGACCTCTTGTCTATATTTTTCTTTCAGGTGAAGTTTCGTCTCCCCTCCAGGTGAACATTTTGAGCTGCTCCTAGGCAAATTTATGGCAGTTCTCCCTCAGATAATCCATGTCTGGCCCATCATAACCTGTTCCTTAGATCTAATGTCAGCAAAAGTTCATGTGTTTCCTAACCAAATCCCCCCACTCTAAAGCCATGGGTTGCTTCAGGCAGCTTCTTGTTTTTTAGATTTCTCAGGTGGGAGTTATACTCAAGTCCACTGTGTTTTCAAAATTCTTGGGGTATTATGTAAATCTTTCTCAGTGTTCACTAGAAGGTAATATCAATAGGCTTCAGTTGAAATGTGAGCAACAATCACCCCTCCTCCAAGACAGCAGAGACTCACAGCACACAGTGGAAAATTATCTCCATGAAATCCTTTCTCCAAATACAACCTACCTTTGCTTCTCCAATTCCTTTTCCTTTTTAATGCTCTAGTGTATGGAGGATAATGGATAGACCCTACCTGTGTTGTGTGTGGGGTGAAGTACTGCCTGCTTAATGTGTGAACCAAAATCTATGAACTGAAGGAAAATTGTCAGGATCTATTGAAATTCCTAAAGTTCCAACAGAGCAAAACTCAACATGCCACTATAGTAGAGTTTCATATACTTTCTAAACCCAGAGCAAACAAGACTGCAATAGAAGGAAATAAATAAAAGCTTAAGTAAATTTGAGCACACAATCATAAATTAGAAACCACAGGATAAAATAAGTGAGACTTTACTCTGAGGAATGCTATGAAAAATAGCAATCCAAATAGACCATAATGTTCTTGTTAAGTGCCATGGAGTTGGTTCTGACTCACAGCAACCCTGTGTACAACAGAATGAAACACTGCTGGGTCCTGTGCCATCCTCACAATTGTTGTTGTGCTTGAGCTCATTGTTGCAGCCACTGTGCCAATCTATCTCTTTGAGGGTCTTCCTCTTTTTCCTTGATCCTCTACTTTAGTAAGCATGATGTCCTTCTCCAACAACTGATCCCCCTGATAACATGTCCAAAGTATGTGAGATGAAGTCTCAACATCCTCACTTCCAACGAGCATTTTGGCTGTACTTCTTCCAAGACAGATTTGTTCATTCTTTTGATAGTCCATGGTATATTAAACATTCTTTGCCAACACCATACCTCAAACGTATCAGTTCTTTTCTTCAGTCTTCCTTATTCATTGTCCAGCTTTCATATGCATATGAGGCAATTGAAAACACCATGGCTTGAGTTAGGCATATCTTAGTCTTCAAGATCTTTGCTTTTCAACACTTTAAAGAGGTCCTTTGCAATCGATTTGCCCAATGCAATGCATTGTTTGGTTTCTTGACTGCTGCTTCCATGACTGTTGATTGTGGATCCAAGTAAAATGAAATCCTTGCCAACTTCAGTCTTTTCTCCATTTATCATGATGTTGCTTATTGGTCCAGTTGTGAGGATTTTTGTTTTCTTTATGTTGAGGTATAATCTATAATGAAGGCTGTGGTCTTTGATCTTCATCAGTAAGTGCTTCAAGTCCTCTTCACTTTCAGCAATCAAGGCAGCATCATCTACATAATGCAGGTTGTTAATAAGTTTTACTCCAATCCTGATGCTCAGTTCTTCTTCATATAGTCTGGCTTCTCGGATTATTAGCTCAGCATACAAATTGAATAGGTATGGTGAAAGGATACAGCCCTGACACACACCTTTCATGACTTTAAACCACACAGTATCCCCTTGTTCTGTCCAAACAACTGCCTCTTGATCTATGTACAGGTTCCTCATGAGCACAATTAAGTGTTCTGGAATTACCATTCTTTGCAATGTTATCCATAATTTGTTATGTTCTGCACAGTCAAATGCCTTTGCATAGTCAATGAAATGTAGGTAAATACCTTTCTGATATTCTCTGCTTTCAGCCAGGATCCATCTGACATCAGCTATGATACACAGAGTCACTATACCAAAAAGAATTGGTCAATGTTCAACCATTTCAGAAGGTAACATATGATCAGGAGTTGATGGTATTGAAGAAGGGGTCCAAGCTGCAGTGAAGGTGTTGGCAAAAAACAAGGTTCCAGGAAATGATGGAATACCAGTTGAGATGTTTCAACAAATGGATGCAGCACTGGAAGTGCTCACTTGTCTATGCCAAGAAATTTCAAAGATATTTACCTGGCAAACTTAGTGGAAGAGATTCATATTTTTGTCTGTTCCCAAGAAAGTGATCCAACTGAATGCAGAAATTATTGAACAATATCATTAATATCACATGCAAGCAAAATTTTGCTGAAGGCCATTCAAAAGTGGCTGCAACAGTGTATCAACAGGGAACTGCCAGAAATTCAAGCTGGATTCAGAAGAGGATGTGGAACCAGGGATATCATTAGGAGGTTAGAAGTCCAAATTCAAGGTGCCGGCTCTAGGGGAAGACTTTCTCTCTCTGTTGGTTCTGGGGGAAGTCCTTGTTATTAATCTTCTCACCACAGCACTGGGAGCTGCTGACCACATGAACCCCAGGTCCAAAGGATGCGCTGTGCTCCCAGCACTGCTTTCTTGGTGGCATGAGATTCTCCTGTCTTTCTGCTCACTTATCTCTTTTATATCTCATAAGAGATTGACCCAAAATAATCTTGTAGATTGAGCCCTGTCTCATGATCATAACTGCCTCTAATCCTACCTCATTAACATCATAGAAGGATTTACAACGCATAGGAAAATCACTTCAGATGACAAAATGGTAGACAATCACACAGTACTGGGAATCTTGGCCTACTGAGTTAACACACATCTTGGAGGGACACAATTCAATCCATAACAAGTGGACTATATGCTTGTTCTTAAAACTTTGGTGCAAGTAACACTCGTAACCTTTGACCCCATTTCATTGGTCAAAGCAAGCAATATAGACCAGGATAATAGCAGCAGTCTATGAAATATAATCCTCCTGCAGAGAGGGATCCAGAAGGGAGAAGAAATAATCCAATCCATCACACCCTTCATGAGCTAATTTCTCTCAGTCTCTCAGATAGAAATGCTCCCTTTTATCCTTCATAACTGGCTGTTTCCTAATGTGCCATGTTTGCTCATAGATGTGACAACATTCATGTGCCATTTTCTCTAACAAGAGTCCTTTATCTGATTTCCTCCTGGCAACTTCCTATTCATTCTTTAGAAATTTTAAGATCTATAAAAAACCTTTTAGCTTCACGAAACTGTGTGGCATATTTACAGTTATTTTTGTCTGGAAGTTTCTGGTAAATACATAACCCTCTTTCATTATCTTTACTGAAGCCACAGTTGCGTATCTCAATGGAATCTGAAGCTCATGTCTCTTCTACAACCTCCAAAGTTGAAGGTTCCTAATTTGGGGAAAATCTTATTTTTCTCTTATTTTAAGGTAGAATGAGCCAATTAAACAGAAGACTGACAGAGAGGTTCCTGACTTTAGAGCCAGATAATTTTTCTTCCTGAGAATTTTTCCTCTCTCTAGGCCGATTTCCTGTCATGCAGTGTTGGCTGAGTATGAAAACGCCACCATATAAGTAATATATTATTTGGTGTATCATATGGTATATTACAGGTAGTCCCCAACTTACAATGAAGTTCTATAAACCAAATACCTTTTTTTTTTTAGTTTTCATTATTATTGCTTTTTATTACCAGTATCTTCATAAATTTGATCTTTGAACATCTGCAAGTGAACATCTGGGAATGGTAATATCAACAAGTTATCTGCTACAGCATTGTAGGTAGTACACATTATTAACAACATGATGTACAAAAAATTTTTAAAAAGGTGGTTGTGTAAGTGTGATTCATTGTAACTGAAATGCATTGTAAGTCGGGGACTACCTGTACTCTTTTTCTTACATGTGTTGTCGTTGTTGTTAGTTGCCATCAAGTCAGCTCTAACTCATGGTGGCCTTATGAATAACAGAACAAAACATTGCCCAGTCCTACTACCATCTTCATAATTGTTGGTATGTTTGAGTCCATTGTCGTGGCCATTGTGTAATACCTTCCAACCTAGGGGGCTCACCTTCCAGCACCATATCAGACAGTTTTCTGTTATGATCTATAAGGTTTTCATTGGCTAGCTTTTGGAAGTAGACCACTAGGCCTTTCTTCCTAGTCTGTCTTAGTCTGGAAACTCCACTGAAACCTGTCTACCATGTCTGACCCTGCTGGTATTTGAAATACCAGTGGTATAACTTCCAGCATTATAGTAACGTGCAAGGCACCACAGTACAACAAACTAACAGATGGGTAGCTACATATAAACCAAAACCAAACCCATTGTCATCAAATCGATTCTGACCCATAGTGATGCTATAAGACAGAGTAGAGCTGCCCCATAGGGTTTCCAAGGAGCACCTGGTGGATTCGAACTGCCAACCTTTTAGTTAGCAGCCATAGCTCTTAACCACTGTGCTACCAGGGTTACCTCCAAATGGTTATTCTGTCTTTCTTAATGTGTTACTTTTCGTATTCAACCTTTATGACTCAGCAATCTTATTCCTCCATATAAGTGGTCCAGTGGTCTCCAGACCATCTTTCATCCCAGGCAGAGAGGCCACTGTGATTGCAATATTAAAGCCCTTCTGTTTCAGAAGCATATAGGGATATTAGAGATGTTAGGTGGAAAAAGTTAACATTATAAGACTGGAACATTTTTATTCTCTACCCACTAGGTGGTTCTGATGGTTGATCAAAATTAACCCAAAACCAAACCCGTTGCTGTCAACTCCAACTCATGGAGACCTCAGGTATGCCAGAGTAGAATTGTGCTTCACAGGGTTTTTGGCAACTGATTTTTCAGAAGTAGGTGGCCAGGCCTTTCTTCTGAGTTGCCTCTGGGTGGACTTGAACTGCCAAACTTTTGGTTAACAGACCTGAGTGCGTAACTGTTTGTACCACCCAGGCCCCTGTTTATATATATGTATATACATACACTATGGAAACCCTGGTGACGTAGTGGTTAAGTGCTATGGCTGTTAACCAAAGCGTTGGCAGGTCGAATCTGCCAGGCACTCCTTGGAAACTCTATGTGGCAATTCTACTCTGTCCTATAGGGTCGCTATGAGTCGGAATCGACTAGATGGCACTGGGTATATACACTATATATATATATATATATATATAGAAAATATGCGTATATACGTATACATGTACCTTGAAGAAACTTTGGCATTTCCTTCAGTGCTTCACTGGGTAAGCTCAGTGCTCTAGCACTGAAAAGCAAGTGCCTGAATCTCCTTTCCTCCCATCACTATCTTCACATAGAGACTTGAAGAAATTGTTTGATTTATTCTGTCTTCTCTATCCATCAAATACCATCCCTCGAACCTACACAACTGGCCAATATAAAAATGGAAATAAAAATCCTGACAAGTCAGAGGTCTGTTATACCATAGAACTAATTATGACTCTTAGAACTTTGATGGAAAAGGGAACCTACTGTATTGAGACAGAATTATCCGAAAATGCTCTCAAGTATGCTCAAATTTGATAAGTGAAATGGCTTCCTACATGTTGTTTAGGAATTCCCTCTTAGAGCATTAATGATCTAGTCCCCATAACTGATTACAAGTCAGTCCTAGTAAGGGGTGTAATTAAAGTCTCAGATGTTTCGATTTTCACAAATAGAAGTTTGTCCTCCCTTGGTGCCTTTTATGCACGCTCAGAGTTCTTTGCAATTATTAGCTCATTAGTCCCAGTAGATTTTTTAATTTAATTGTAAATTAGTAGACCCTACAGAGTTAAATACAAAACAAACAGAATGTTAATGGCCCATGAATATATATACCAATGGCTCAACCTTATTATCTCAATACATTCATTAATAACACCAGCAGTGACTTCAACTCTTTTGTAAAGCACGATTCCGTGTTCCTCACGCATTAGTATTAGACTTTGTGTTGACCTGAAAACTACTTTTCTTTCGGAGATATATATATGTATATGTATACACACACACACACATGTTTCTATATATCTTCAATCTACAACTTTGGCATAATTTCTCTTATATGCCATGAACTGAATTTAGGGTATTTTGGTTAAATTCTCTGATTACTGAAATACTATTGTAATTATTTCCCACGGATTCTATATTATCATTGTTTCTCCTTAAGTCCTTCAAGTTGGGAAGGAAACCAGTTATGTTTTGGCCATTTCCAATGTTTCAGGGGCCTATTTAATACTGGACCTTGGGCAGAAAAGGAAATATATATCAGGTGTAGTTGAAGGACTAAAGGAAAACAAAGATTCAAAATTGATAAATGAAGAGTGAATCTTGATGCCTCTAAAATTGAAGGAGGATAAGGAACTACACAGCTGAAAGCTGAAGATTATTCTGCTCAGCTTCCATTCATTCTCCAGCTTTAACTTACTCTGAGAATCACCCCTCTATTCACTTTGTTCCAGTGCAGTTATTCCATCGGTGCTGAGGGCTTGCATGTGACTCAAGCTTAGCTGGAGTATTGCTTTTGCCTGACCATGAGACTGGCCCAATATGAATGCATGAGCCAATCAGACCCAATGAGATCGAATCAAAATTATGCTGTGAATCCTCAGAAATAATGTGTCTTTTTACTCAACTGGACAGCAGCATGCAGGGACTAGAGCTGCCACAGTCATGCTTCAACCACTGGGTAGGGGTAAGAGGCTGCTAAAAATTAACCTAACACTGTGGAAGCAGAACCAAGGAACAGAGATGGAAATAAATCTGCTTATCATTCACACTGGAAAAAGCCATATCTTAAGTCAAACACTCCCTTAATTGTTCCATTATGTGAGCTAAAATATTACCCTTTTCTATAAGCCTAAGTACAACTTTCTGCCATTTGCCAAGGGAAGAGTAATAATTAATGTGATTAAAGAGAAGGATTAAGGATAGGGAGTCTATGTGAACTGCAAAAAGAAGGGTTGTGGAACTATTAATCTCCTTCTACTTTATTTTAGATCAGACTTGATTTGGTGTGCCCCTGCACAGTAATATGTAATACTTCAAAAGCACAAGGCAATCTAATAATTCTGTGTTTTGAAATACTGAATATCTTGGCAACCAAGGGAGTTAATACCTGAAGGGACAGTCCTTGATTACTGAGAGATGGGAGCTAGCACATGAATACCATTCTCTCTGTCCTTCCCACAATTTTGAGGCATGTTCTACATTACACCCTAGCAGAACCTACCCCCTTTACCCACATCAGTGACCAACTTAAGAATGCTTCTTGTCCTGACTTTTCCTTCTTCTCTGTTCCACTTCCTGCCCCCTAGGATTACTTCCCAAATGAAATCATCTGCACACAAGCCCTTGTCTCAGACTCTGATTTCAGGAGGTAACCTAGGCTACCACAATGCCCTTCTGGTTCTCTCTCTGTTTCACAGCTAGACTACCATTGTGGTTCAGGGAATTGCTTACCATCATTTGTAATAAATCCTTAAAGTTTTCCATAATGGAAGACAGAGTTGTGGCTGTATGAGAAGAAACTGATCATAAATCAAACCTGGCAACTCAGAGTATCAAGTCATGTCTACTGTTTCTCCAAAATATGTGCGCCCTGATCAGAAGCCACTCAAGCTTGAACTTGTACCGTAGTTGCAATTGCTATGGATGAGGAAAGAATCATGTCCAGATAGCCCACAGGACTCTCCAGAGTGAATTTTGTTTATTCTTTGTGAACTATATGTTAAGTCAGAACAGCCTAAATATACTCTCCAAATTTGATAATAGGCTCCACGCTTCTGTAGATTTGTTTCTTGGAGGAAGTGGAAGAATGTGAGTGGGGATAGGGAATGATGGCAGGAAGTCATTAACTATCTAAAATTTTTTATTCCCAAACCTGGTTACACATGAGAATCACCTGGAGAAAATACTTTCTTAAAGAATACAGATTCCTAGATTCTATCCGCACCTGATTCCATAGATTTAGGCAGGGACCCTGATGTTGATATTCCTAAAAAGCTCCCTAGAAGATTCTGATGAATAGCCAAGTTTGGGAAACCATAGATCTAGATAATTCATGTAAGTGCTTTTAAGAGTGTTTATTTAAAATGTAAATTTTTCTACCCTAAGGCTGCAAGTTCAGGCATATTCTAAATCATACTTCCTTATTTTCAAGTGAGAAAAAGTTCTTAACTCCTTGATCTGTAAGGAGTTTAATTTTCAAAATCAAAAGTTCTAATTTCATATGTTTTGATGTTTCTGAAAATTAACGCTAGAGATTATTTTTACATACTTGCATATATAGGCATTGGTAGGCATAGTTTAAAATAAGTTATCTCTAGGTGTAGTAGTATATAATAGAAAGTATATACAGTTAATTATAAATATTTCGTGAAGTAATTAGCTTTAATTAACTGCACAATTAAGACTTTGATTGACAAAGTTAATTAAGTTGACTCTTCTCTTCAAATATGCATGTACTTAAAGTGTTCACTAACTAGTTTCAACCATAAAATATTTCCTAATAGACTTCTGAAAATGGATAAGGTATTTCTTCCACTTCTCAAAAACTACCTTAAGGAATGATTGTCCCTTTGTTACCAAGTGGATTCACAGCTGCTCAGGGCTGCTGAAAAGCCAGAGGGAGAGAGTTCAGGTGCCTAGTTTTAGCAAAAAGATGTGGGCTTTTCCCTTTTTATATTGCTGGTATTTGTTTGTTTTGTTTGATTAAGTGTGCTTTTGTGAACAGAAAAAGATGTGGTGGAAATAAATGCTATAAATGAAAATTTTAATAAACAAAACTGCAAATAGATATTGCCTTCTCAATATAATCTTAGTAGGATATGTTCCTTAGCAGAGGAATTTTCCGACATGATGAACTTAAAGTAGATGAGAAGAGCTTTTTATGATAAATGCAGTTGATTTACGAAGTTTTAAATCATCAATTGTGACTGCAGTGTTCTTTCATTTCTCTGTGGTGGGGATGCGCAGTTATCATGGAATATAAAAAGGAAAACTACAATTGTGGTGGGTTCAATATAATGCAATGAAACGTAGAAGAAAAATAGTAAAAATCACTAATGTGCAATTTTCTATTCATTCACTCAGTCATTCAATCAACAAATATTTTCTTAGTACCTACTATCTTGAGCATAGTTCTAAACATTTGGGATTTATTAGTGAAGAAAACTGGGAACTCACTTTTTATGTTTCTGCTTCTGTTTTTTTTTTTTTTAATAAAAAATTCTGTTGTATTACCAAAGGTAGTTAAGAATTACTTATGGCTCCTTCTCTGAATATAATGTCAAAGCAGAATTATACCTGAACTTATGATGCAAACTAAAAATTATAGTACCTGGGTTTCAACTTGGCCTGTGTCTTTTTGGGGACACCAACAGTACTTGGAAGTATACACAGATGTGTAAAAATTGTCCAACATCTTGTGACCGCAGAGCATGTACTGTGCCATTGATATAATTTATGAAACCATTTAATCTGGACTGGCTGAGTGAGAATTTTTGATAGCTCATTTGGCTATACTTCTGAAATTCAGAAAGTCTCAATAGATTAAAATGATGTGAATATTTGACTGGTGTTAAAACAAGGTAAACTATGTCTAAAAAGTCTTTGAGAAATTGGAGTCAAGTTAGCAGTTTAATAAGGAATTTAATGTCCTGAAAGGCAACTTTGTAGTAAGTCTTATTTAAACTCTTGGCCCTATCCAAAAGCAATGATTTAAATTCAGTCTCTTTTGCCTAATTTTTTTTCTGCCTGATTCTTTTGCATCTGAGAATCATTTATTTGTGTCCCTTGAGCCTTGGAAATAGAATGTTTTATTATTACTTACTAATGGGGTTGAGGGGCCTCAAAGGGATGGGCAGCGTTGGATTTTGACATGCGGAATCACACCATGGTACAGAATATTCCTGTACTAAAAACAGAGAATGTTACAGGGTACTCTTTGACTGGTATAAAAAAGAAAGAAAAAAAAAAGAGAGAAAGAGAAATAAAATCCATGGTACAAGTGTCTCTGAAACAAAGGATGAAAATCTACACTACATTTTGGGCATTGTGGAAAGACTAGGATGTTTGACAAGGCCTTTTTTCATCCTCCTTCCCTTTTTCTTCTCTCTTCCTCCTCCTAATTCTTCATTTTCTTCTTTCTCCTTTGAATTAAGGGAAGAACAGGATTTTCTTTGTATTATAGATATGTTGGGTCACTCAAGAATGCCCCTATGGTGGGAAATTGGTTTTCTTTTTTCTTTGCAAGTTGCTTCTGCTCTTAGGTATAGATCTTGCAGCCAATGGGAGCCCATTAAGAGCACTGAGACCACCAAGTACACAATTATCATACTGTGTTCATGCCTTCAACATATATGGAGCTCTACAAACAAGAGTGGGCTGATTGGCCAAGCCCACTAGGGGTGGCGGTAGGTGTTCTGATTTGTAGTGTTCATTTCCCTGCTTTAAAGCATTCTCATCGTGCCTGATTTCAAGCTGCCAATGCGATGTAATTAAACTTGGAGTTAGGAAGAGAGCCCGTTCACACTCCTCTTATTTTGTGAATGAGTTTTATTTTCTCTCAAGCCCGAATGAACTCCTTGAATGACTGATGTGGAAAAATTTGTTAAGTTTAAATGTAAAGAACATATATCACTTATACGAAAGAAAAGAGCAAGTCTAATATAAAACTGTGGAGGATTTTTTGCAAGCTCCCTACTGAAGACCAGCAGAATTGGACTTGAATTTCCAGGGGCTGTTATTTCTGGTCTCCAGAATTAGGCACTATTAGAGCCTTCTTTATCTTCTAGCGTTTTCTTACGTATTACCAGTGATTATCAGTTGTATCATTTATCTCAGATTGTCTTCTTCTTTCTCAAAGTGTAGAATTTATCTAGCTTTGGATGTCATCTGATTTATTGAGGAAGGATATAGGGAATTTCCCAGGTGATATGTCAATACCTAGATGATCAGGTAATCCAGATCCATTTGGAAATACTTCAGCTCTCAAGTCAATAAAATTTCCCTAAAATTCTTTAAGTCTGATGGATGTCTATTTTTCTCTGTATTATAAAGTACCTGAAGGGGTTACAGCTTCTGAGGTGGGACAGAGGAAAAGGGAGGGTCCTTGAATTGCTATTTTCACAAAAACTTGGTGTCTTGGGCTAGGTTCTCTAGAGAAGCAAAACCAGTAAAGCATATAAATATATATAGAGAGAGATTTATATCAAGCAAACGGCTCATGGGTTGCAGAGGGGTGGAATGTCCCAAGTGCATGGGTCAGGATAGAGGCTTCTCCTGCTTCACATAGCTGCAGGGGCTGGTGAACCCAAGATTGGCAAGTCAGGGAGCAGGGCTCTTTCTCACAGGCTGAGAAGATCAACGAATCCCAAGATTGGCAGGGAAGGCCACAGGTAAGCTGCTAGTTCAAGTCCCAAGAACTGGAGGTCAGATGAACAGGAGCCAGCTGCAGGATTCAGAACAAGGAAAAAAGCCCATGAACCTTGCCAGAATGTCCACTTATATTTGATGCAGGCCACATGCCCAAGGAAACTCCCTTTAACTGATTGGCTACTCACAGCATATCCCATCATGAGGGTCATCACATATTAAATTTCAACGTGGAAGTGACCACAACATATACAACTGTCAAAACATTGAGAATCATGGTGCAGCCAAGTTGACACACAATCTTAACCATCACACTTGGTCAAACTCATCTGTTGTCACAAGTTTTCTATTTAAGTGGCCTATATTGATTTTATATTATTTAGTCATAACTCCTTCTATATGAATCTCCATCCATCAGACGTGTGTTTGCATTAGGACTAAAAGCAATTTTTTTTTGCTTAAATTTATGTTGCCCCTTATCACTGCCTCCTCTAGGTATGACTAATTGTATAAAAGGACAGTGAGATTAGAGGAGGGGGAAATTGAGGAAAATAGAATGCAGAGTCTGCTGAATATTTAAATGTGTCATGAGACCAAAAGCATATTTTAGGCGATTTGAAGCAGATTCATAGTCTAAAAAAAACAGATCAATGTTGAAATGATTTTAGTGTCTGAAATCTTTTGGTTCAATGATATTTCTAAAATCTATGTAATGACATTATAAATATATATGTTAGAATATTATAAAAATTTATAAGGATTCCACATTATATGCAGTCAATGATCACAACCCTAAGCACAGTAAGAAAATACTAAAATATTTTTTAAAATCTGTTTTTATAGTGGGACAATGGATGATTAATGTTCCTTTTGTTTTATAAATTTTGTATAATAGTAATACATAAAATTGAAAACAACACAATTAAAAAATAATCACTTGGTTTGTAACTGAAACAGTTACCAAAAGAAAAAAAAAACTTAAACATTTTAGGCCTTATCTCTTTTTGGGACAAATATCTGAGTCTGTCTTTATCCTTATCAACTTTTAAATCCTGGATCAAGAATTTAAAGCCTGCCTTTAAAATTTCTCACAAAGACGATTTACAGAGTTTTAGAAGTGAACAGACACTATCCCCTGTGATTTTCATTCATCCGCCAAACTGAAACTTTCCAAAAACTGAGTCAGAGTTTCTGATGACTTAATTTTTTCAGCAAATGTACAACAAAGGTTCACAATCAAAGTACGTTTTCAGAAATCAAATGGGGTGAGAGATCCTTGAGCATATTCATACCATCTGGGAGGCAGGAGCCAATGAAGACTGTGAAATGTGCTTGAAAACACAGTTTATCAGAGACTTTGAAAATTCTCTGAGGGTCCCTTACAGCTTAAGGCATTTCTATTTTAATTTTCCCCATGTTAAATGACATCATTGTGTTATTTTCAATTATAAAATATGTGCTTATTTTGTTAGATGCAAACCATGAGAAAAGAAAAAGGTGAATAAAATTAGCACCAATTTTACCCCAGAGTAAAAAGGATTAACATTTGGATGTATTTCCTTTTAGCATTTTTCCATGAATATTTTTGCTCCCAGTAAGGTCAAAATAATGCTGTATGGCAATTTAAGTTCCCACTTTGATCCTTAAAGATTTAACATAAGAATTTCCCCATGTTATTTCTGGAAACACTAAATGTGTTTAAATTTTGGATCAGAGATGGGAGATAAAAGAATGGGGTGAGGGCCTTACATCATCCTGAGACCAGAAGAACTAGGTGGTGCCCAGCCACAACCAATGACTGCCCTGACAGGGAGCACAACAGAGAACCCCTGAGGCAGCTGGAGAACAGTGGGATGCAGACCCCAAATTCTCATAAAAAGACCGGACTTAATGGTCTGACTGAGACGAGAGGAATCCCGGCGGTCATGGTCCCCAGACCTTCTGTTGGCCCAGGACAGGAACCATTCCCTACGACAACTCATCAGACATGGAAGGGACTGGACAATGGGTTGGAGTGAGATGCCGATGAAGAGTGAGCTACTTGTATCAGGTGGACACTTGAGACTGTGTTGGCATTTCCTGTCTGGAGGGGAGATAGGAGGGTAGAGAGGGTTAGAAACTGGCAAAATCGTCACGAAAGGAGAGACTGGAAGGAGGGAACCGGCTGACTCATTAGGGGGAGAGTAAGTGGGAGTATGGAGTAAGGTGTATATAAGCTTATATGTGACAGACCGACTTGATTTGTAAACTTTCACTTAAAGCACAATAAAAATTATTAAAAAAAAAAAAAAGAATGAGGTGAAAACCACTCAGTTGAGACTTGAAAGTCATGGGTTTCAGTTCCCACAGTGCCCCTGTCTGGGGTACAACTATGCATACCAGTTTCTTTGTCTGTGGATGGCGGGGACGCTGGAATGGGTAGACCAGAAAAAGCTGGTGAAAGAGTCACCTAAAAAGATTGTTAAAATGCAGATTTCTGGATCCAACTCCAGAATTTTGATTCAGCACGCTTGGGGTCTACATTTTTAATAAGAATCCTGGGTGATTTTGTTGCAAGAAATTCTGAGGCCTTCCATCGAAAATCAATGGATTAGATGACTCTTCACCTTCAGAAATTGTTGAGGCGGAGGTGGCAAAGTCCATAGACAGCAGAGGATGTTCAGGAAGCATACTACAGTTGACAGCACCATCTCTCCTGATTTCAGGAAACCCAGGATAGACTAGAGGAGCCCCAGAAGACGTGGCCCCTGGACTCTGTTAACCCAGAACTAAAACCATTCCTGAAGCCAACTCTTCAGACAAAGATTAGACTCAACTATAAAACATAAAATAATACTTGTGAAGAGTATGCTTTTTAGTTCAAGTAGATACATGAGACTAAACAGGCAGCTCCTGTCCAGAGGTGAGATGAGAAGGCAGAAAGGAATAAAAAAAAGGGATAGGAGCTGTTAAATGGACATGGGAAATCTGGGGTGGAAAAGGGGAGTGTGCTGTCACATTATAGGGATAGCAACTAGGGTCACATAACAATACGTGTATATATTTTTGTATGAGATACTAGCTTGAGCTGTAAACTTTCACCTAAAGCATAGTAAAAAAAGAAAAGAAAAGAAAGAAAGAAGCCCATGAAAAATGGGTCCCAAGGCATAGCTAGAAGGAGGGTAACAGCTGTATGCTATGGCCCTTAGTCTTTTTACTGACCTTGTGTCAAGCACTCTTTATTTTCATAATATTGCTGTTCTTGTCTCTTCACTTCACAAACATTTCCCATCACCTTTCAAATTACAAACTCAGTGGCAGAGTTCACACTGGAAACAGGTTCTCTTGACCCCTTTCCGAGGATCTTCCCACTGCACCATCTTACAAATCCTAATTTTCAGGGGATCCCAAGAAACATCTATGTCAAGAGCCTTTCCCAGTTCTCCAGTCCTTTCTGTGTTCCTACAGTAATTCCCTTCATCCCTGTGTGCTTGCTTCTTTCATCATGGGTATACTGTTGTTAGTTCACCTACTGTCTGTCCACATTAGACCAGGTTTTTCCTGGTGCCTTGCACAGTCCCTAGTTTCCTTGTGCCTAGCACAGAATACATGCACAATAATATTTTTTGAATTAACAAATAAATATGCAATCCTCTTAAGGCATCTATTGTTTAGGGAATATAGTATGTCTATAGAAGTATGAATTTTATTCCCACTTAGTTAAGCTCTATGTTTTTCAGATGCCAACATTTTAGAGTTTCATCTCTTGTTTAGACTGCATTCAGAGTAGTTCATCTTTTCTGAAACAGCAGGAGTATATCATTTTATTACACATACATCTCGAGGTAGAATTTCTTTTTAAATTTATTTCAATCAGTTGGCCTGATTTCCATCAGAGTCTTCATTTTAAGTTGTTATTTTATCCTCATTAGAATAATTACTTTGTAAAAGAAAGGAATAAAATGTTCAAAGAAGATAGCCATATCTATTGATGCTGTATTAAAATGCAAATGCAATGCAAACTGGAAGAAGTCAAGTTGCCAAATAATGTGGATCATTTCTGAGTACAGGAGAAAAATTCAAATTACTCATTTTCTCTATAGCAAGCCATAGCAAGGCTCTCTACGCAAGTCTTTTGAAATGAAAAGAGCTGCGGAAGTGAACCAGAGGCTATACATTCTTCATACTTGGTTACCTAAAGATGAGAACACCTACAGACATTTACTAAGATATTTGCAACACACTTTCATTTGAAAAATATACATATTGAAATTATTTCTGAACTATTGTGGGGGTCAAGGAAACCCCTGCCCCATCTTCTTAGTCCCAAACTGTTTCTACATGCTTTTCATCCTGGTCAATACCCACCCTGTTCTGCTCACTTGTTGGTAGCCATTATTACCCTTGGGGATTCCCTTCCCCTGAGACTGAAGTGTCTTTCCAACGCCTTGTAGGACTTGGACACGAGATTTTATAATTTAGGAATTTCCTTGCTAACTTTCACCTCACTGTGTTTCTGGCCCCCAATTACCTCTGATATCATCTCTTATAGTCTTCCTTTGCCTGATTTCATTCCAGCTTCTTTAGCTTCTGCTGCTCCTAATTCACCAAGCACACTCCTGACTCAGGTCATTGCCCTCACTGTTACTCTACTTGCAGTGCTCCTCCCTGCTCCCTGAGCTCAGTATAGCTAGTCCTTTAGGTCTTTGTTCAAATGTCAACAGATCAAAGAGGCGTCTGTTCTCTATTTCTTCACTCTGCTTTATTTTGTTTTCCGTAACATTTATCACCCTCTGCCACATTATGTTTGATTGTTTGATATCTATTACCGTGTATCTGAATTTATGCTATGTGACCGCAATGACTTTTTTGGCTTTCTATACTGCTCCTACCCCAGCACTTAAAATTGTGTCTAGCACATAACAGGTGGTCAAAATGTATTTGTTGAATGAGGGAATGATTGCTGTAAGGAAACAGCCAGGCAATTTTTAAAAAGGGTAAGTAAGTGGCAAAGGTTCTGAGGTTTTTGAATTAATTATAGAGCCAATGGTTTTATAGACTCAACTTTCATTTCTGAGAGCAATCTCAGCACTACTTTTCCTTCTTTCATATCCTTGACCTTTTTTGGTTTTCTAAACTACTGAAAAGACCATTAGAGTGGAGGAATCTATAAATTCATTCATAGCTACTTCCACAGGATAACTGCCTAGACATAGAATTGTTACCTCAAAGGCGTGGAGGTTTTTAAAGCTTTTGAAACACACTGTCAAATTCCTTCCCAGAAAAAAATAAGCAGCTTGCCAGCAGTGTAAGATAGTGACTGTGGCATTCAATGTCACATTATCCAATAAGCAAGGTAAGCACGGGCTTACTTGTGCTTACCTACTAATCTATAGTAAACAATTTCACATTTTTTCACCACATCAAAGATTCTGTTTCTAGGTATGGCTGGTATCTGTCTCTCCCCCAACCCCATAGCACTTTCCTACAGAATCATAGTCTCTTAACAAATTTACAACCCTTAAAAGGATGGAATATCCAGTAAGCAAGATAAGCACAGGCTTACTTGTGCTTACTTACTTACCTGTGGTAAAAAATTTCACATGTTTTTTTGTTTTGTTTTGTTTTACCACATCTCAGGCTTACTTACTAATTTGTAGTGAATAACTTCACATGTTTTTCATCACAAAGATTGGGTAATCCTTCCTAATGGCATCCATGAAAACACTAGTCATTGTCATTCCTTAAAATCTTTGCTAGTTTGATAGGTAAAAATTCTTGTTTCATTTGCAATTCTTTGGCTATTATTCAGGTTGAAATTTTTCACATATTTATTGACCATTTATATACCTTCTTTGTGATATACTTGTTCCTTTTTCTTTATCTTTTTTTATTGAATTTTAGAAAATTGTTTTGTATATTATGATTATTAAATATTTATCATATATATGCACAGATTTCTCCTTCCTTTGATCATTTATGTTCCTTCATTGTGATATACTCATTCCTCTAAATTTCCCGTCTTTTTCCTATTGGGCTTCAGGAAAATTTTATGTGTATTATGACTATACTAAACAAAAATTTTCTCTTTCTTCTTCATTAAATTTTTCTCTGAGTGTTCTGTTTTCCTACTCAAATCTATCAATCTCCCCCTTTTTTTCTTAATTTAGTTATATGTTAGCTTTCCAAAAAATTTTTTGATGGGCTCGAAAACATATTGAAATCTTTGAGCAATCTGAGAATTATTTTGATGTAGTAGTTAGCTGATTGTTTTATCAGTACCATTTATTAGCTAGTCAATATTTCTCTACAGATCTAGTGTCACCTTTACTATATTCTAAATTATTTATAGATCCATAGATCTGTTTATAGACTTTCTATTTGTTCTATTATCCTGTCTCTTCCTGCACAAGTATCACATCCCATCAATTACTGCTGTTTTATATTAGTACCTTGTAGGACAACTCCCCCTTTGTTACGTCTTTTGAACATTTTCTTCACTAGTCACAAACAACTGTTCTTTCAAGTAAGCTTTATGATCATTTTGACACAAACCAAAAAATCCCATTGAAATTTCCTTTCAAAAGAATTTACATGTCTAATAAACAAAGTATCTAAAAGCAATAGTAATAAAAAACATGTAAGACTAATATCAACATCTGTAAAACCTCACCCAGAGAAAATTCGAACACATGTTCCTAGATGAGAGAACTCTATTCTATAAAGATGTTGTTTCTGTTATTTTAAGTAAATTAATTTAGAAGTATATTATAGTGAATACTCTTCAGTGACTTTTTTTTTTTTGGAGCCCTGTTGGCACAGTGATTAAGAGCTTGGCTGTGAACCAAAAGATCAGCAGTTTGAATCCACCAGCTGCTGCTTGGAAGCTCTATGGGGTGGTTCCACTCTGTCCTATAGGGTTGCTATGAGTTGGAACGTACTTGACCGCAACGGCTTTGGTTTTTTTTTTTACAGTGACTTTTTTAAGTTATTTTTTTAATTATAAGAATAAATTGAAGGAAATAGCTAAATAAAAATAAATAAATAAAGGGGTATTTACCTAATCAGCTGTTTAAAGTGCTAGTCAAAAGGTGTTAATCAATGGAACTGAATGAAGTAACTCTGCAAAGATATTTGTTAAGCGTGGGGTAGAGGGTGAAGTGAGACTTTTCTGCTTCCAAAACACACATATTCCCACACTCATTCTTTAGAGAGAAGCAACTAGGATTAGGCACAATTTGTTGTCAACTTAATGTAGGATGCCTTGTGATGCAACCCAGGGACACAGATTAAGCATAAGCTCTCTTAGCGTAATTAATCTAGGGAACAAGTTGGCAAAAACATAGAGTTCAAATTATGTTAACAAAAGGAATATAAATTTCAGGGTAAATAAAGAGGGCCCACAGAATGAAATTAATCATTGAGGTGGCAAAAATTGTGTGAAGTTTAGTTTCCATACACTAACACTCTGGAGGAAAACTAACTGCAGTGAGGAGTGGAAGAATACCTCGTTGTTTTATCTTTACCACCATTACTACTTTCCCTTCAATTTTAGAGCAGCTTCTAAAACCTTTTAGCAAAGGTATGGCAGTTAAGTACAGTCCATGAAACTTAGTGATGGAAAAGATGCTTAAGTGTTTTGAAGAAAAAGCACTTATACTATAAACCAAAATATTTGCTGCCATCTAGTCAATTCTGACTCATGGTGATCTACTTGTTTCAGAGTAGAACTGTGCTCCAAAGATGTGATGGTAAAGGTTGTGTGTCAGCTTGGTTGTGCTATGATTCTCAGTGGTTTGGCGGTTATGTAATGATATAATTTGGTAGTTACGTAATGATGTCCTTATCCTCCATTTTGTGACGTAATCTACTTACCTCCATGATGTGGTCTGATGTAATCAGCCAATCAGTTGTAAGGGGAGTTTCCTTGAGGGTGTGGCCTGCATCCAATATATATGGACATTCTGACAAAGCTCTCTGGATTTTGCTGTCTCTGGATCCTGCATATAGCTCGTCATCATCTGACCTCTGGTTCTTGGGACTTGAACTAGTGGCCTGCTGTATTGCCTGCAGATCTTGGGTTCATCAGCATATGCAGCTAAATGAGTCAAGAGAAGCCTCTAGCCTGATGGCTGACCCATGGACTTGGGACTTGCTAGTCTCTAGAACTTCATGAGCCATTTCCTTGAGATAAATCTCTCTATATATTAATTATGTACATATTCATATGCTTCACTGATTTTGCTTCCTAGAGAACCCAGCCTAGAGACAATAGGATTTACAGCATCTGTAATCTTATGGAAGTAGATCACCAGGACTTTTTTCCACCATGCTCCTGGGTGGTTTTCACTACCAACCTTTCAGTTAGTAGTCAGGTAAGTAAGGGACTTACTTATAAATGCCAGATACAAATATTTTTAAACATAACCAAAAATAAAACTAATAAGTCGTAAAGCAAAACAAAACAAAAAATAAACTATAAAGCACATACTAGAAACTGCTAGTAATTATTTCAGTACTTACATAAGTGAAATAATCATTGTGATTTCTATACATACGTTATGTAAGGAATCACAAAAAATGTCAGGCATGTATTTTAAAGTATTAATTTTATTACGTTGCAGTGTAAAATACATTTGCTTCAAAAAGACAGTAAAATAATGTAAACAAATTATGGAAAACAATTGCAAGAAATAAAACAAAGAAAGTAAAGCATAGGTATAGTATGATAACCATACAATGGTGTCTTTGATCTTAACCTTGGTGCCCTCAATGGGCTCCCACTGGCAACATGATCTAAAGTTTAGACCCAAAATCATAGGTACCTTGCAAAGAAAAAAGAAAGCCTGTTTCCTATTTGGGGGCATTCTTGAGTGACCCAAAGTATCCGTAATACAAAGAAACCCTTCACTTCCCTTAATTCAAAGGAGGAAGAAGATGAACAATAACACTCCAGCAGAAAACTGATAACAAGACATGGAGAAACAATTTACAGAATATAGTAAATTGTTAGATAATATTATGAAAATATTCCACTTCATGTTTAATAAAGAAAAGTAAATATTAATTATATATAATGTTTTGCCTGTCAAAATATACAATCCTAGACCAAACCAAAAACCAAACCCAGTGTCGTCATGTTGATTCCAACTCATGGCAACCCTACAGGACAGGGTAGAACTGTCCCGTAGGGTTTCCAAGGAGCTCCTGGAGGATTTGAACTGCTGACCCTTTGGTTAGCAGCCATAGCACTTAACCACTACACCACCAGGGTTTCCATACAATCCCAGAGAAAAAAGTAACTGTAAATTAGTAAAACCTACACCGAAAACAAAGTTTTATATCAAAAGCTTTAAAAATATACTTAAACTTTGACCCAACAATTCCAATTTTAAGATTCTGCCTTTAGGAAGTCACCAGAGATGTGGAAGTGTGAAAAAAGATTTATGTACAAGGATGTATGTTGACGAGTTATCAAAATATAGAATACTGGAAGCAAATGAAATGCTCAGTTATAAGTTTATAGTTACATAATTTTTGGAGTAGGCTTATGGTACATTATACAACTATGAAAATATTATTTTCAGAATATATTGAATATTGTAGAAAAATGTTCATTGCATAATTTAACTGAATAGAAAGAAAATGACAAATATATAATATATATGAGTGTGTATGGGAAGCAGTGTGGAATATTTACTGTGGTTATTTCTGGGTCGTGCCTTTATAAATAATTTTTTATTTTCCCCTTTTTACTTTTCTGTAATTGTCAATTTTTTTACTATTAACATGCAATCCATTTAGAACAACAACAAAAGCACTCGATTCTATTTTAAAGGCTAATAACTTCAGGGGAAAAAATCTATAAAACACTATTAATGCATTTCACTTCCAAAATATATTCCATTTTGATGTTTTCTTTGTTTAGTTTTTAAATTTTAAACTTGTGCTTTAAATCTATCTTTGCAAATTAAAATGCTCAGTTTTAGGAAGTGACATTTTAGTGCTTGTTATTCTGTTGGGAAATTTTACCAGACTAACCCTCAGCTGAAGCTAGTAGAGATTGATGGGCACATATGTTGAGTAATGCACACTGAGTTTTCACAGGAACAGAAACATTTGTAGAGATTGATAGAGCAATTCTTTTCAGACAATATACACTTTGCTTTTCTAGACATTCACACTAAAAAAACAACAACATAGTTTTCTTAGTTTCATCTTTTCATTTCTCTATTTGGTTTGAGCTAACAGACAAGGCACGTCTTCTGAACTGGTATGTTTATAAAACAGTGCTTGTGGATGAAACAATTATAACAAAAATGTAAAAAAGCAGCAAATCCCTGAATAACTCAAAAATTTCTTGATTATATATAGAATTTTGAGGGAAGCATTTAATTACATTATGCTTTGGATTTTGCATTTGAGAAACTAGGATAATATTTGCATCATCACTATTGTTTTTCTTTGTTTTTTGTCTTTGTGCCTCAAAGGGGCTTTACTTGCTGATTTATGTCCAGGAGGCTTTGTAATTGTCCTGCCTGTATTTTATCCATAGTTACAAGACAGCGATTTTCTAAAACCAATCTGATTACATTTTACCTCTACTTAGAACCTTCAAAATCTTCCCCTGACTTTAGTATCATTGTGAAGACCTTATCATTGCTCCGTAGGCTTGGCAGTGTACTTTCCCTGCTGTGGCTCCACAGCTTTCTTCCACTGCTCTCTATCCACCATTGCTCAGGCTATGTACCAGCTACTGAGGTTTTTCCAAAACAAGCTGGACTCTTTCCAGACTCTGTGCTTTTGTTTGCTGCTCCGTCTGCATCAAATGGCTGTCCCCACCTTCTTTTTTGGCAAGCAAAGCTTCATTCTGTAAGACTCATGTCGTTGCTGTTTTTAGTTGCCATCTAGTCAATTCTGACTCATGGTAATCCCCTGTGTGCACGATAGGACTGCTCCAGAGGATTTTCAAGGCTGAGATCTTTCGGAAGCAGCTGACCTTTCCAAGGAACCTCTGGGTGAGTTCGAACTTCCAACCTTTCAGCTAGTAGTTGAGTGCTTAACTCTTTATGCCACCCAAGGACTCCTGTAAGACTCGTAACAGATATAATTATGAGTAAGTTCCCATTGCTGGAGGTGTTCAACTTGAGTGTTGGAACAAAGGGATGAGGGAGGCTGTAGTTGGAACCCAGCATTGTATGTTGGTTCCCCAAGATGATTGTCATCGCCCCATTTTAGTTCTAAGCCTGTGGGTTTCCCTTGTCTTGCTTGCCTTTCTCACTGGGGAAGGGGAGGAGGAGGACTGGAACTAGGAGCTGAGTAGAGAATGAAGTCCCTGTATCCTTTCCGACTTTAATCAGCAGCTTCAATAAATACACTCCTTTCTCTCCACCCTTTCCTGAGATCCCAGGGCTCTGATAAATAAAAAACATGTCTCCTCACTATAAAACATTTGAGGAAACTGCTGGGGTAATAATAACTAACATGATTAAACATTTGCTATGTGCTAGGCATTCTTCTAAGTGCTTTACATATATTAATACATTTAATCCTCATAATAACCTCATGAGATAGGTACAATTACAGTCCCTACTGTGTAAGGGAGAAAAATGCAGATGTAGTTTATGGAACTCCTTAAATATATATTAGCAGTAGGTGGCAGGGCCAGGACGCAGACCCTGGCCATGTGACCCAGATCCCCACAGCTTTCAGCCAGCCATTAAGGGCACATTGTCCTCAGAACTGTTTCCTTCTTCTCAAATTGGGCACATTGTCCTAAGAATTATCGACTTTTCAAATTGTTAGTCAGGAGGTTTGTCTTAGTTTGGGTTCTCTAGAAGCACAAAACCAGTGAAATGTGTATATAAGCCTATATGGAGAGATTTAATTCAAGGATGGCTCACACAATTGTTGGGACTAACAAATCCCAAATCTGTGGATCAGGCAGCAGGCTGGAGACTTTTGCAGACTCACGTCCCAAGAACTGGAGGTCAGCTGATGAGAAGATAGAGAGGAAGAGAGAGAGAGAGAGAGGGAGAGGGAGAGAGAGAACTTTGCCAGAACATCCATTTATATATTGGAGGAAGGCCACAGCCCCTAAGGAAATTCCTCTTTCAATGGATTGGCCGATCACATCAGATCACATCGTGGCAGGTGATTACATTATACAGTGAAACCTCTGAGAGCTGGAACTCAATGCAACTACCTTGTTTTGCCAGGTCTTGCAGGTTTTTGCCTTTGACAGGGAGGTCTTACCATTTTTCTTTGGCTTATTTTAGTGGAAAATATCTGAGTGTTCCTTCTATTACAGGTTTCCACCTTACATGGGTTCCGGTTTTCACAGGTTTTACTGTGTTACCTTATGGAAAAGCACCCAGTTTAGCATCTGCCAAACCACTCAGAATCATAGCCAAGTCCACACACAACATTAACCACCACATGGTTAAAGGCCAGTACTAACCGGACATAGCTATTGGCTGAATTTGTTCCTTGTCAAAGTCCAGGAAACAAGTTCATGACCTTGCTACCCACTTTATTCTGTTCTTCTTTCCTTCACTCTTTTACATACTACTTCTGGTTGATCTTAAAATACACATATCTGATCATATGACTCCCCAGCAACGTAGTCCTTCAATACTATTCCCCTGATTTGGGATAATGTCCAAACTCCTGACATAAAATGAAAAGTCTTGTGTGAGCTGGCTCCACTGTTTTAGTGTCAGTTCTGGGGCTTTGTAGAAGTCAGAAACAAGTTAGATAATTAGACCATAAGAAGGCCCTAAGAACATCTTCAAGATGTGAGGCTCATAGGAACATCTAAATGCCTCAGAACTTCTCCAGATACACTTGATTCTTTCATGTGTTTACACAAGTTGTTCCCTGCTTGACCTTTCCCTCCTCCAGACAAACTCTTATTTATCTTAAAATGTTGAGCTAGGCCAGACCCCAAAAGGCTGTTCTAGGTTGGAAGACCTAAGAGAATGATCAGACTTGGCTTAATTTGTTTCATAGGATTGGGCAGAGGGAGAAGTTGAACTGAGAGGTAGTCACAGCAAAAGCCTCAGCTTATCCCACAGGGATCTCTGGAGTTCAGGTCGCCCTTCAGAATAATCCCCCCCTCCTCATTTAAGGCAAGAGAGTTAAACTTTTGCATTCCTAAACCGATTGGTTAGATAAGTCAGGCTCCCCTGTGGAGGGGGTCTACCCTTTGGATATGGAACTCCCTTTGGAGAAAAGCAATTTCCAGGGAAAAAACTCAGTTGTAAGCTGTAACATAAGGGATAGAACTAGGTTCCTTCCAAAGCAGCTGCCAGCCCTGACTCTTACATTTTATGATCCAGAGAACAGTCAGATGGCACAGCCCTCTGTCTGTGATTTACAGGTTAGCCAGTGCAGCATCTAGGAGCTCTCACACAATACTGAACTGAAAACACAGCTCATCTTCAGTGGGCTCCCTGTCTTTACCTGGCAAATGCTGCAGCCCACGAATGCATATACCCTTCTCCCCACACATTCCCCAGCGCACCCCTTACACACACACGCACACAGAAGACTCAGCTGTGAGCTGAGTTATACTTCTAGTAGCTGTGGTTGAGTGCACTGGTCCTAAAGAGGGGCTCTGCGTGGCCCACCATCACTCAATCACTCAACCTCCTACTCTTTATGGCCTATAACTGTGCCATGGTTGCTGATTTTATGTCACTGTGTCATGAAGCCTTATATAGGCCTGGGCGTTGCCTACCACAAGGGTATACTTTAAATATCACTTTGTCTGTAAGACCTTTCTGTATCTTGTCTCTCTCTACTTCTCTTCTATGCAAAGTTAGTCTCTTTTCTGTGTTTTTGTGTTACTTTATTAATAAATTTTTAAATACTTATCCTCATTAATTAGTGATTAATACTGACATGTCTGTTTTCCCTTATCAGACTATTAGCTCCTCAAGGGTAGGGTATTTGACTTGTTCTTATTTGTAACCATCTCAGTATATTGCAGATAGTAGGTGCTCATAAATTTTTAATGAATGAATGAACAAATGTAGCTTAATGCAGTCACTCTCTGCCTCTTCATCAATTGATGAAGCAGACGGAGGAGCCAACTGTATGAACGAAATCCATCAAGCATGTCTAACAGAAGTGACTGAGTATGTATCAGGAGGCAGTAAAGTAAACAATATCTCAAGGGTCACAGCTGTTTCACTCTGCCTTTCAGCCAAGAAATGCCATGATTTACTTTCTGTTCTTGCCAAGGATGAAGAAATAAAGTCATAAACAAAAAGTGAATGAGTGAGGAATTACTCAGCTTGGATGGACAGGTCAATCTGCTTGCCCACCTGTGGCCAAGCAAGCCTGATCAAAGCATAATATATTCCTCCCTTCCTTCTCATCTCACAATCTTTATTCTTTAACAAAAATGAAAGTGAACCCAATGGGAAATGTAGTTCGAATCCTGACATCACTAACAAAGCTGATGTTCTATGCAGATGACATTGGGTAACCTCAAGATTGTAGGAACTGTATCAAATTTTTTCTGCCCCAGACATCCCCTTTTCTTTTTACGTTGTTTAATTTCAAGTGTACTCCTGGTAATACCTACCTCACATGGACGTTAGGAGGACGTAACTGATTACGGATTAATGTATGTAGAAACTCCTTGGATGGTGTACACGGTAAGTGCCTAATAGATGGCTTTGCTTCCTTTTTTCCCTGTAATACTTTAAGTTAAATCACAAGCTATTCATTAATATTGAAGGTTTGGAGAAACAAAGTCAATGTGGCAGTTATTATGTGTTTTATTTTGGAAATTTTACATTCATAAAAGTAACATGGCCATGGTAAAAGTTCAAACAGTATAAAGCAATATTAAATTAAAAGAATTTCTTTTCTGCCCTTCTATCATAGAACTCTCTGCTAGTACAATTATTCTAAACAATATGCTGAAATCTGCTTCTCCCAATTTTATCAATTTTTGACAGTATCTAGAAAGCTTTTCTGTGAAAGATGAAGAATTAGGTTTATTTATACTACTTCCCTTCTAATTTTATTTATAATTAAATTATTTTATTGGTTTCATTTATAACTCTAAGTAATATATATAAATCTCTATTTCTATTTTTTTCATCATGTCAGTTATTCTTGACACCCACTATTTAAATAAGGAAATTAAAAATCCACAGAGCCTTATACCCAGTGTTTTGCTGGAAAACCAGCTCAGTGTTGAGGGTGGTGGGAGCTGATTCGCAGAGCTTGTTTATTTCCGTGGCTGATTTTGAGCTACTGACCTTACATTACCGAACGCCAAGCTGGGAAGAGATGTAGGTAACCCATTCTCATCAGCTGGTACAAGCCAGCTCAGGACCCCACATCTTATATATTTCGTCAGATACATCACCATTTGTAGAATGTCAAAGTTATAACTTTACATGCCTTCTATAATTATAATCATCTTCCATGCTTTTTGTATGGTTTGACTTAAAAAAATCGATATACTTCATTTACAAAATTATGATTACATAAACGTTAATCAATATAAACCAAATATTTTGATTTCACATAGAGAAGGAAATAGAATCTTGATGGGAAATAAAGTAGAAAATTTAAGTTTCAATAATATTTTAGAAATAATTAGACCTGTCAGTCTGAAGGAGGACATGCGTCTTCCAAAATTCAAAAGAAAAAGTATAAGGTAGCAGGAACAACAGATAACAGAAAATAAACATCTAAATCTTTTCATAGTTTTGCTCACAGAAGTATGCTGTTTGCAAAATACCTGGAAGGACATTCCACAGTCTTAGCATAATTAAGGGTTGCCACCAAAAAGAGAACAGTGACAGGAAATTAGTTTGCCTGGCACACCGAACGCTAGCCACATTATAATAACGGCACAAAGGAGAGAGCCAGAAATATGGACTTAGATTCTAAGCAGGATATATGGGCGAAACAAAGGAGAGAGGTGTGTGGTTTTGTATAAGCATGTAACACCAAGCCTTCCTGCCTGAGAGTTATTGTGTATGACGGACCTGTTGTTTTGCCAGGTATGTGTAAATACTAAGATACAAAACTGCATATCCTTTTTGGTTTGTTTTTTTTTCTGTTGGTCTCCATCATTTGCTGGAACAATAACAGTTTCTGCAAGGATAGAAATGTTCTATTTCTTCACTGTTCTATTTCTTCATTCATTTATACAACGGTAGCCACTAGCTAAAAGTGTGACTAGAAAAGTTTTTTTTTTTTTTTAATTTATCTAACTGTAATTAAACTGCCACATGACACTAGTGAATATGTATTGGCAGCACAGTTCTTGAAACCACGGACTAAAGAAAGACAAAAGATTCCTCTGCTGGGGGCTCTGTAGTTTGGCCTGTAAATGAAGCAAATGGGATAGCTGCTGTTTACAATGTCTTCCTTACCCAGGAGGGCTGGACTCACAGAGTGAGGGGAAAATAAGAGTGGACAATTCTACGTCACCAAACCTGTACCACTGGGAGCTGAATATTTAAGCATAAATATTAAATACAGTTTCTTTTCTTTCACAGTGTGTATTGCTCAAAATCATACTTTTTAATTTGATTTTCACATATCTATTTTTTATTTCTGGAGATTCTAAATGTGTTTCCTTTTCCTCGTGGACAGAACTATATGCCTTCTTCAAAATGGTAAGAGCTTCCAGTTGCTTTTTTATGCTATTTGCTTAATGGAATCCACTTTTCAGGAAGACATTATTCTCAGGATCCTATGAATTCCTACACTAATGTGAGCCTCTTGCTTTCTTTACCTGCTAAACAACTGACATCTTCTGTTTTCTTATCATATTCCTGAGTCAATTCATTTATATATTCAATAAATATTTGTTGAATGTCTACTATATGCCAGGCACTGTTATAAAAAAAAAAACAAAAAACCAAACCTGTTGCTGTCAATTCTGACCCATAGTGACTCTGTATGACAGAGTAGAGCTGGCCCATGGGATTTCCAAGGAGTGGCTGGTGAATTTGCACTGCTGACCAGCCGAGCTCTTAACCACTGCACCACCAGCAGTGAACAAAACAAAGTCCCTGCACTCCTAAAAGTTATATCTCAATAAGGAGAGACACAGGTCGAACAAATAAATGAAAATACTATGTCAAGCATTGAAAATAAAACAGAGGAAGTAGGATGAAGAGTACTGGGAACGGAGGAGGATGTGTGCATATTTTATATTGATTGACATTATAATATATATTCTGTTATAATTGAGATTATAATATATATTATAATAAGGTGATATTTTGAGCAGAGGCCTAAAGGAAGAAAACCATGAGGGTACTGGGTGAAGAATGTACCAGGCAGAGAGAGCAGCAAATGCAAATGTTCCCAGGTAAAACTGCTTGGGGTGGCAAGTCGCGCTCTTTGTCTATGGGCAGAGTTGGTCAACTTGTCCTAATTCGTGTGAATCAGAGAACACAAGCCAAATATTTAAAGAGGGCTTAACTCTGGATTAGAAGCCTTTATGAGTGATTCTAGCTTTGCCCTGGTGGAATGCCTTTGTTTGTATGAGAAGGAAGATGGTGACCAGTGCTTAATTCACAACGTGTGTGTATGTGTGTGTGCACGTGTGTGCACCCCTGTGTTAGAGATGGGAGGTATGACAACTTACTTGGCTGTTCTGATAATAGTTCTTTATTTACTCTAACTTCTGCATCATGACCCGCTTAGGCTCTATCTCCACAGTTTCTTCTTCAACTATAGCTTTTCTCTATTTGTGCTCTGACTGCTTCCTCTCTTGTGGTTTATCAACCAAATAATCCATTCTGTTCTCTGTATGATAAAAATTCCTCAAAATCTGTGATGACTGATAGTCCCATTCTCAGCAATTTTACTGATTATTTTCTATTTACTAAAATTGAATGGAATTTTGGAAGAAAAGTAACTCCACATGCCATCTTGAAATTGAAGCTAGAATTTTTGTGGGCAAATATGGCTGGAGTACGAGACACAGCAGGCTGTATGAGACAGTTCTGAGTGACCCGTCACTGTGAGTAAGTATAAGAGAATCAGCCCATTACAGCTATGTTCTGAGAGCCCTACTCTACCTACAGTACAGTTATTGGATTTTTATGGCTTTGTTACATGTGGGGCCTAAAAGCAGGGCCCTCACAGAGTTAGTAACTTATGGAGGGCCCCTAGGAAGGTGAGATAGTAGTCAAATCTAGGGAAGCACACATTAGTCCACCAGGATTCGATGATATCATTATCAGCAGTGAATTAGATTATTTCCCTCAAAGTAGAAAGACATTTCAAATGAGAGAATATATTCTAAGGAGTCTTGGATGTGTAGTTTAAAAAGAGTATATTCTAAAGCCTTGTATTCATTTTTCCTAAGAAGGAGGGATCTTGAGGAGGACTAACCAGCCCAGTAAGTAAAAGTAGGGACTCCAGAACCAGAACTCTGGGGTTTGAAATCCATCCTTTTAATAAAACAACTTGTTAAATAAGCAGTACCCTGTAGGCCTAGAAGGCTGGAGGCCAGAAGTGGTGTATAGGGAGTTGGACTCAATTAAATGAGCATGATCATTGTTAGGTTGCAGTGCTAGTGCTAGTTCCTGAGGCCACAGAGACAGGAAATGTATCTTCCTGTGTGTAGGAAGCTTACAGCTGGATAGGGAGATGGTCTCATAAAGAAATGATGACTTTATGTTGTAAAAGCAGTGACCGGAGCATGAATAAGGTACAGAAGAAATACAGAAGGGTTGGTAATTGCCGGGGCAGCCAGAACAGTTATAAAGGGGAGGTGAGCCTGATCATGGTATTGAAGAATGAGTAAGATCCTTCAGGTGAACACTGGCGGACAGCTAATCCAGGTGAATGTACCTACCCTTTGATGAAATAGTTCATAATTTATTTAAGACGGTTTCACCTTGTAAAAGTTCAAAATTTGAGAAGAAAGTGGCATAGAAGTATTTGTTTTTCCTTTTGATCTTCTCTTGGTTCTATAGCTTTGAGTGATAGGCCTAGGAGATAATATAAATTCATATTACTTGTTCTTTCTCAAGTGGTCCTTACAAAAACCTATGTGGTCAATATCACACCCTTTTTTTACTGTGAGGAAAACTGGAATTTAGTTTATGCAAATCAGTGCTTCTCAAATTAATGTGTATAAGAATCAGTGAGAACTTGTTAAAATGCAGATTCTGTGTTAGGGTTGAGAGTCTGCATTTCTAACAAGCTCCCAAGTGATGTTTTGTTGCTGGTCCACGTACTTCCCTTTAAGTAGCAAATAACTAAGAGATACTCTCATGACCACAAAGCTAAAAGTAGGAGGAGTAACACTTCAACTCTTCAAACATTTTTGAAACAAGTTCCTTGTATTAAAGTCCCTTTGTTTGAAATATATAGCGTGGTTTCTATTTTCCTGATTGGACCATGATTGATTCAAGATGCTATCAGCCTGTGAGCATAGATGGCGTCAGAGTTGTTGGGGGACATCCCCCACAAGAAAAGACCCTCACTGTGTGTCCTGGCAGATAATCCGAAGAACTGACACATAGTCCTTCCCAGATTCATACGTTTATTCAGGGAAACTTACTTACACGGGCAAGCAGCTGCTCTCTCCAGTGGCGGCCAGCTGGAGTGTTTTCCATGCAGAGCCAAAGAGGCAGAGAAATTTAAAGGGGAACAAAAACAAAAGATGCATGCAGCTGTTTTTCTAAAACCCAAGAGTTAAGCATAATCAAACTTGAGCGAGGGAGGCTTCTTCTCATGTGCTCAAGGCCAACGGGAGTTGTTATTCTGGGATCCAAGGCCGAGAATTGTTCTAAGACCAGGGCCAGTTCTCATCAGCTTGGAGCCAGTGGGACTGTTTCCAGGACCATAGCCAAGGGCCTGCCTTGACCATAGTGCGGCCCTACAGAGTAACAGTAATAACCCATAGTTTGCTCTTGCCATTATCTGCTCACACAGAAATCTGAGTCACCTGCCACTTTCCTCTCACCCAAGTGTGATACGGAGTTCATAGGAATAGCTCCTATGTGCTTACAAATAAATCTGATTCAGGCGAGCAGTGCCACTGCATTGCTGAGTTTCTCAGGCATCTGCTCTCTCCTGTCACGCATCACAGTCTCCAACGCTGCTCTCCTGGAGCTTTCTTACTGGAAATCTGAAACCAGGAAGCAGGGAGCTAGTGCTCTATTTTCTCCAAAGATAAGAGGATAAAGATTAGTTGGAATCTGTTACCTTCCTGGGAGTCCTTGGGTGGTGCAAATTGTCAATGTGCTTGGCTGCTAACCAAAAGGTTGGAAGTTGGAGTCCACCCAGAGGTGCCCCAGAAAAAGGCCTGGTGATCTATTTCCAAAAAATCAACCATTGAAAACCCTATGGAGCACAGTTCTACTCTGACACACGTGGGGGTCATCATGAGTAGTCTGCAACTGGTTTTGGTTCCAGTTGCCTTTAATATGCAGGCAGGATTGAGAACCTCTTATTTAGTGTGATCTTCTCAATTCCAAAATCATTCCCAGCGGGGGTTAGGTAAAGTTTTGTCCACTAGGACAACAATGCCAAAATCTAAGGTGTTTTCCAGAACTGCCCTCTCCATTAATCAAGGCTCAGAAAGCTGTGGTATGAGATTTTTTCTGAAATTTTGTTTGCGATTTTTTTAAACTTGGTTCTATGAGGAAGACTCAGCCAATTTTTCTTTCTTTTTTTGCCATTTTCCTATAATAAAGTTGGCCTTGTTTTCTTCCTGTGGAGGGAAAATAAATAAATAAAGTAAAAAGTAAAGTACTTTTCATCTACCATGAATGGGTCATGAAATCAATTTACTAGGTCATGACCAGAATCATTTTAAATGAAATAAAACAGGATAGGGAAAGGAAAAAAAAAAAAAAAGAGGGAGAGAATATAAGAGTGTCAGCACTTGGTAAGTATTGTTTCAGGGAATTTTTATTTTTATATGTGTGTGTGTGTGAATATACATATACAATGTGTATTTACTTTATCACAATGTAAAATGTATTTCTTAGCAAAAGTCATGATAAAAACCATGTATGTTGCTGTTCTAGATGACATGAAGCTTTGAAATAAAAGGGCTCAAGGAGCAGCAGTGGTGTAAAGAGAAGATTACTAGGCTTGGAGTGAAAATATACATTCAAATCTTGGTTCTGCCACCTGCTTTGAAATTCTGGTTATACACCTATAACGTAAGGGTACTGATATTATCTTTCTTGCCTACGTCAGAGGATTATTTTGGATACTAGATAGTGAAATATACACATGGGCTGTTGGAATGTAGCCTTCAACTGCTCCCCTGAAGCCCTAAAATAAAGTCCAAGCTGCTCACATAACCCATGACTACCTTATCTGAACCTCGCTCTGCCTCATGCTTTCCCACTCTCTACTTCCTAGCCTGTGTTCCAATGATGTCAAATTATAATTCCCTAAAGAGGCATCAAAAATCCTTGGGTGATGTAAACAGTTAATGTGCTCGGCTGCTGATTGCATTGAAAGGTTGGAGGTTCGAGCCCAATTAGAGTCACCTCTGAAGAAAGGCCTGGTGATCTACTTCTAAAAAAATCAGCCATTGAGAACTCTATGGAGCACAGTTCTCCTCTGACACACATGAGGTTACCATGAGTCAGAGGTGGCTCCCCAGCAACTGGTGAAGAGGTATCACGTCGCCCCATGCTTTCACATACATTGTTCACTTGGCCTGAAAGCCTCTTTTACCCTTATTCCTTTCAACCTATTTAACTCTTGATGGTTTTTTATAACTCTTCTCAAGCTCTGCCTCCCCAGGATGTTTTACCTTGACCTAGAATATAATTTGGATGTCCCCTAGCGTGTCCTCTTGGAGCCCTGGTTGCACAGTGGTTAAAAGCTCGGCTGCCAACCAGAAGGTTGGCACTTTGAATCCACCAGCCGTTCCTTGGATACCCTATGGGGCAGTTCTACTCTGTCCCATAGGGTTGCTATGAGTCGGAATCGACTCAACAGCAACAGTTTAGCATGTTCTCCTGTAGCGCCCTGTTCTTACTTCTCTCATAAATCACACTTGTCTCAGTGTAATCACTGATTATCTTACGTTTTCCCATGACTGCAATCTCCCTGAAAGCAGGGCCAATATCTTAGTCTGACACAGTATCAGATATAGATATACATGTTCAGCTCCAATCAATGGGAAAGCTTTATTTTCCAGATATGAGGTGGCATGATAACTGAAGATGGAGAAGTAAGGGAAAGAATCCTCCCTAGGAAAAATAGGACCCAAAGGAACAGAGAGTCCCATCTTTTTTCCACATTCCCATCCTTTCAACCTCTCCAAAAACAGGTGACGAGAGGCAGCTTGTCCTGATTTGGCCTGATACTAAAGTGATCTCCAAGAATGCGTTGGCTGCTTGTTTCCAAATGGGAGGAAAAGGAAGATCCCCATACAGAAGAGCCTGTAGCAACCTCAGATGGTTAAAATATATATATATATATATATACCTCAGATGGTAGATGGTATATTTCTCTGGAAACCTTGCCTCCTCCAAGGAGTAGACTGACTTCCACGGGCTTGAGATTGAGGCCTCAGTTTTTCTCCCATCCCCCAATACCCAACCTGAATTTGCAAGACTTCCCCCAACTCCTTCATTAACTCTCTGTGCCAAAGAGAACTGATTTGATGTGATACCTGCCATAATGTGTCACAAGATGACAGGCAATCACTTTGTGGGGGATACTGCTCTGCCGCAGGACACACATCAGACTGACACCTTGCCTCTTCTTGACAGTAAAGTGTAATTCTTCTACATTCTTAGGAAAAAAACTGGTCTAAAATGCCAAGCTCCTGTAGCAATATAATGTGAATGGGGACATTATAAACACAGGACTGTCATTCACCCTCCTGGCCTTGGGATGTGTGACACAGGGTTATGATAATCACTTGCCTTCATATCAAGGTACTGATTCATTTATCCATGCATTTATTCATTCATGCAGTCAACAAATTTTGGGGTATTTTCTAAGAGCCAAGCACTTTCAGGAAGTGCCAAGGGGACTTAGAAGTAAATAAAACACGGTCTCTGCCATTGAGAACATCTTATTCAAGTAGGAGACACACACACACATAAACATGATTTGCAAAGAGACACAACAGTCAAAGTACTATCAGGCAGAGCACAATGGAAAGAGCCATTTGTGATGCCCGAGGGCTTCAGGGAAGGTTTCACAAGGGAAAGGAAATAGAAGCCGAGTTCTGAAGAACAATGGTATGGACCTGGTCTGAGGAGGGAAGAGGGTTTTCCTGGCAGAGGCGATAGTACGTGCACAGGAGGTAAGTGTGAAGGGGCGTGGGCTGGAGCGTAAGACAATCTAGTGGGAGTCAGGCAGGCTGGTAGAGAACATATTTTGCAAATCTTACTAAGGGGTTTGATTTTCTCATGTTGACAATGGAGAATCATTAGCTATTTTAGCAGGGCTGAGCGTAATCAGGGATTTTAAGATGAGTGTTTCCCAACTTGGCAGGAACATGAAGTGTTATGGAGTCAGGAGTAATAACAGGCTTTTAAAACTTTGGTGTTTTCCCCTTGTTTATTTTTGTATGTTCCTGACTGTGTTTTCCTAATGGTTACAAATTCTAAAACACACACATAAAAGGCCTTATGATTTTGTTTGTGGGTAGCATGGAAAGAACGGAGCTTGGGAGACTGACTCTCACACTGTAGGGTGAAGCAGGTCATAGTAGCACAATAGAGAAAAGGAAAGAAAGCTGAGAATTCTGGGGTCAGTAGAATAAGGAAAAGAAAGGGCAGTGGCACCAATCTGGGACAGAGAAGTGGTCAGGTGGCCTTGGAACCTAACTTCCTAATCCCCCTCCCAGTGAAGGGTGATGGTACAGCAGGACTGTTGCAGGAGGAGGGTCTGGAGGACACCCATGAGGATGAGGGGGAGAGCCACATAGGGCCAGGCTAGAGAGACATGGACAACACCATGAAATGGCTGACTCATCTGTGATCATTGTCAGATTGCTTAAAATTGTCAAGTCTCTTTCTCCCTATTTGTAAAACTAGCATGAATATACTTACCTATAAGCATGGTTGAGAAGGCTAGCTGAAATGATGTGTATAAAATGTTCAGTCTAGAACATCCACTCCAAGAATGAGTGTTATTTATTACCATTATCTTACAGTTAGTATATATATATATATTTATTATTATTATCTTGCACTATTCTAGGGGACCTCCCCCCCGCCCCCATGTCTGTCAGTTTGTCGTACTGTGGCTTATGTGTTGCTGTGATGCTGGAAGCTATGCTGCCAGTATTCAAATACCAGCAGGGTCACCCATGGTGGATGGGTTTCAGCTGAGCTTCCAGACTAAGGCAGGCTAGGAAGAAGGACCCAGCAGTCTACTTCTGAAAAGAATTAGCCAGTGAAAACCTATGAACAGCAGTGAAACACTGTCTGATATAGTGCTGGAAGGTGAGCCACTCAGGTTGGACAGCACTCAAAATACAACTAGGGAAGAGCTGCCCCCTCAAAGTAGAGTCGACCTTAATGACATGGATGGAATCAAGCTTTCGGGACTTCATTTGCTGATGTGGCATGACTCAATATGAGAAGAAATAGCTGCAAACATCCATTAATAATTGGAACCTGAAGTGTAAGAAGTATGTCAGAAAACTGGATATGGTCAAAATGAAATGGAACACATAAACATCAAAATCCTAGGAATTAGTGAACTGAAATGGACTGGTAATGGTCATTTTGAAATGGACAATCATATGGTCTACTATGCTGGGAATGATAACTTGAAGAGGAATGGCGTTGCATTTACCATCAAAAAGAACATTTCAAGATCTAACCTGAAGCAAAAAGCTGTCAGTGATAGGATAATATCCATACACCCACAAGAAAGACCAGTTAATATGACTATTATTCAAATTTATGCACCAACCACTAAGGCCAAAGATGAAGAAACTGAAGACTTTTACCAACTTCTGCAGTCTGAAACCTATCAAACATGCAATCAAGATGCACTGATAGTTACTGGTAATTGGAATGCAAAAATTGGAAACAAAGAAGGATTGGTAATTGGAAAATATGGCCTTGGTGATAGAAACGATGCTGGAGATCGCATGATAGAATTTGGCAAGACCAATGACTTCTTCATTGCAAATACCTTTTTTCACCAACATAAATGGTGACTGTGCGTGTGGACCTCACCAGATGGAATACACAGGAATCAAATCAACTGCATCTGTGGAAAGAGACTATGGAAAAGCTCAATATCATCTGCTAGAATGAGGCCAGGGGCCGACTGCCGATCAGACCATCAACTACTCACATGCAAGTTCAAGTTGAAACTGAAGAAAATTAGAACAAGTCCAAGAGAGACAAAGTATGACCTTGAGTATATCCCACCTGAACTTAAAGACCATCTCAGGAATAGATTTGACTCATTGACCACTAATGACCAAAGACCAGACAAGTTGTGGAATGACATCAAGGACATCATACATGAAGAAAGCAAGAGGTCATTAAAAAGACGGGAGAGAAAGAAAAGACCTAAATGGATGTCAGAAGAGACTCTGAAACTTGCTCTTGAAAGTCGAGTAGCTAAAGGAAAATATTATGGAGTAAAAGACCTGAACAGAAGATTTCGAAGGGAGGCTTGAGAAGACAAAGTATTATAATGACATGTGCAAAGATCTGGAGATAGAAAAACAAAAGGGAAGAACATGCTCAGCATTTCTCAAGCTGAAAGAACTGAAGAAAAAATTCAAGCCTGCAGTTGCAATACTGAAGGGCTCTATGGGGAAAATATTAAACAACCCAGGAAGCATCAAAAGAAGATGGAAGGAATATTAAAAAAAAAAAAAAAAAAACCCACTGCCATCGAGTCAATTCTGGAAGGAATATACAGAGTCACTACTTCCAAAAGAATTGGTCAATGTTCAAACATTTCAGCAAGTAATGTATGATCGGGAACTGATGGTACTAAAGGAAGAAGTCCAAGCTGCACTGAAGGCATTGGCAAAAAACAAGGTTCCAGGAATTGATAGAATATCAATTGAGATGTTTCAATAAATGGTTGCAGCAGTGGAAGTGCTAACTTGTCTATGCCAAGAAATTTAGAAGACAGCTGCCTGGCCAACCTACTGGAAAAGATCCATATTTATGCCTATTCCCAAGAAAGGTGATCCAACAGAATATGGAAATTATCGAACAATATCATTAATATCATATGCAAGCAAAATTTTGCTGAAGATCATTCAAAAACAGCTGCAGCTATATCAACAGGGAACTGCCAGAAATTCAAGCCGGATGTAGGAGAGGATGTAGAATCAGGTATATCATTACTGATGTCAGATGGATCCTGGCTGAAAGCATAGAATACCAGAAAGATGTTTATCTGTGTTTTATTTACTATGCTAAGGCCTTCTACTGTGTGGATTATAACAAATTATGGACAACATTGTGGAGAATGGGAATCCTGGAACACATAACTGTGCTCATAAGGAATCTGTACATGGATCAAGAGGCAGTTGTTCAGACAGAACAAGGGGATACTGCGTGGTTTAAAGTCAGCAAAGGTGTGTGTCAGGGTTGTATCCTTTCACCATACCTATTCACTCTGTATGCTGAGCAAATAATATGAGAAGCTGGACTACATGAAGAAGAACAGGGCATTAGGACTACAGGAAGACTCATTAACAATCTGTATTATACAGATGACACAACCTTGTTTGCTGAAAGTGAAGGTTTGAAGCACTTACTGATGAAGATCAAAGACCACAGCCTTCATTATAGATTATACCTCAACATAAAGAAAACCAAAATCCTTGCAACTGGACCAATAAGCAACATCATGATAAATGGAGAAAAGGTTGAAGTCAAGGGTTTCATTTTACTTGGATCTACAATCAACACCCATGGAAGCAGCAGTCAAGAAATCAAGTGATGCATTGCATTGGGCAAATCAGCTGCAGGAGATCTGTTTAAAGGGTTAAAAAACAAATGTCGTCTTGAGGACTAAGGTGCACCTGACCCAAGCCACCTTGTTTTCAATTGCCTCATATGCATAAGAAAGCTGGGCAATGAATAAGGATGACTGAAGAAGAAGAACTGACACCCTGATGTTGGGGAAGAGTATTGAATATGCCATGAACAAATCTGTCTTAGAAAAAGTGCAACCAGAGTGCTCCTTACAAACAAGAATGGTGAGACTACTTCTCACATACTTTGGACATGTTATCAGGAGGGATCAGTCCCTGGAGAAGGACATCATGCTTGGTAAAGTAGAGAGTCAGTGTAATAAAGGAAGACCCCCCAATGAGATGGATTGAAGCAGAGGCTGCAACAATGGACTCAAGCATGGCAACAATTGTGAGGATGGTGCAGGACGGGGCAGTGCTTCCTTCTGTTGTACATGGGGTCACTATGAGTTGGAACTGACTCAACAGCAGCTAACAACAACAACGACGACATTCTAAGAAGCCCTGGTGACGAAGTGGTTAAAGCGATCGACTGCTAACTGAAAGGTCTGCAGCTTGAAACCACCAGTGACTCCTTGGGAGAAAGATGTGGTAGTCTGCCTCTGCAGAAATTTACAGCCTTGGAAACTCCGTGGGGTCACTGTGAGTCATAATCAACTTGAAGGCAGTGGGTTGGGTTTGGTTTTAGCACTGTTCTGGACACTCAAGAAACTTACAAATATTTTTTGGCATGACTTCACTTGGCTTGCAAGTGCACTTGGAGTTTAATCTTTTGCAAGTATGAAACACATTAAAAGTTATCACTGGTAGGTATTGAAGGAGATAGTCATTTGTCAGCAATATTGATCCAAGGAAAATCAGTCAGGTGCAAAAAGGCATCATTTTGAAGTGATGTGACAAATGAGCCCCCGTCATTTGAATGAAGAGACAGCAGTAGGGTTATTGGATCTTGTGGGTCTGCTCTGACACATTATTAGTTGTTGCAGTCCCTGTAAGCAAGATTTCTTAGTTGCTTGTATGAGCTGGGAGTTGGGAATAGGGGTCCATCAGAGTGGAGATAAAATTTGTGTACCTCAAGCATCAAAACCTGAGATAGTATAACTATCTGAGAAACAAACATAAGGAATTGAAAAATGCAATTAATGTGTCAATTTTCAACAAAAATATTAATGTATTTTTAGATATTTCTTTGAATATGTATATTGCCCATTTGTTAGAATTTTTTAGTGACAATCCTTAAGTGTGCATTTCTGAATGCTAGCAAATTTTATTTAAATTTAACTAAGAGGAAGGGGACTTTTTAAAAAATATTTTCTTTGTAGAAAGATTTTATTTATTTATTTTTTTTATTGTGCTTTAAGTGAAAGTTTACAATTCAAATCAGTTTCTCATACAAAAACTTATACACATTGACAGCACACTCCTCTCCACCCTGTATTTCTGGTGTCCATTCAGCCAGCTCTATCCCTCCTGCCTTCTCATTTTGCCTCCAGACAGGAGCTGGACACATAGTCTCATGTGTCTACTTGAGCTAAGAAGCATACTCCTCACCAGTATCATTTTATGTCTTATAGTCCAGTCTAATCTTTGTCTGAAGTGTTGGCTTTGGGAATGGTTTTAATTTTGGGCTAACAGAGAGTCCAGGGGCCATGATCTATGGAGTTCCTCCAGTGTCAGTGAGACCATTACTAGAATTTGAGGCCTACATCCCACTTTTCTCCTGCTCCACCAGAGATTCTCTGTTGTGTTCCCTCTCGGGGCAGTCATCGGTGGTAGCTGGGCACCATCTAGTTCTTCTGGTCTCAGGCTGATGGAGTCTCTGTTTTATGTTGCCCTTTCTTTCTCTTGGGCTCGTGTTTTCCTCATGTCTTTGGTGTTCTTTACTCTCCTTTGCTCCAGGTGGGTTAAGACCAATTGATGCATCTTAGATGGCTGCTTGCTAGCTTTTAAGATCCCAGATACCCCTCACCAAAGTGAGATGCAGAATGTTTTCTTAATACTTTGTTATGCCAGTTGAACTAGATGTCCCCTGATACCATGGCCCCCAGACCCCTGCCTCTGCTACTCTGTCCCTCAAAGTGTTTGGTTGTATTCAGGAGACTTCTTAGGTTTTGGTTTAGTCCAGTTGTGCTGACTTCCCCTGTATCGTGTGTTGTCCTTCCCTTCACTTAAAATAATTCTTGTCTACTATCTAATTTTTTTTTTTACTATTTAATTAGTGAATACCCCTCTCCCCCCCCCATCCTCATAATCATCAAAGAATGTGAGAAACGGGTAATTTTGACATGCTCCTATTATTCCTTCAGCATTTGAGCTTATGTATAATTCAGTGTTTCATACTTTGCTAGGAAATAAACTTCTCTGTGCTATGAAAAATTTACAAAATGTGAAGCAAAGGGGGTATATGACAGGTACACAATGATATTACTAACTGCCTAAAGAATTGCTTATATACCATAAAATTACACTTGTGTATTGAATAGGAAGTTAGAACTTAATATTAGACACCAAAGAAACAGAAGGATTCTTATTCAAGTTCTCCTTCACCATATACAAATTGGAGGTTCACTACCTGACTGGCATTGTAATAGGGACTGCAGAGGCAGTGCAGCCTCCGATCTGGTTTCCCTGCCTCCAGATACTCCTTCCAGTAACATGAGAATTGCCTTTATAAAATGAAAACTTAATCCTAACCTTAGTTTATTAAACAGCAGGAAACTATCAACCTGAGTGGCCTTTGTAGGTTCTGGCAGGAAGAGCAATGGGTCATGGGTGATGCCTGCTATGTTTTACAGGCTCCTGAGGTGTTGGTAAGGAGCCCTCGTGGCGCAGTGGTAAAAGCAATCAACTTCAACTCCATGGGAGAAAGATGTGGCAGTCTGCTCCCATAGAGATTTACAGCCTTGGAAATTCTATGTGGTTGCTATGAGTCAGAATCCACTAGACGGCAGTGGGGGAGGTGTTGGTGGCTCTAGGAAAAGCAGTTAGAGTAGGCTTGGTGGTCTCCACCATTGCTATCAGTAGTGAGTACTCTCCTGGGCTTGCTAATATATCTCCTCTTTTTTGTTCTTACAGTCCTAGGAACTGTAGGAACAGTCCTTTCTGTATTAGCCTTTTTTATTTTGTATTACCCTTACTCTTTCTTCTTCAACTCTTCAAACATTTTGGAACAAGTTCCCTGTATTAAAAAGTCTCCTTGTTTGAAATATATAGTGTGGTTTCATTTTCCCAATTGGACCCTGATTAATTCAAGATCCTATCAGCCTGTGTGTACAGATGAGGTTAGGAAAAGACTCCAACTCATAGTAACCCTATAGGACAGAGTAGAGCTGCACCATAGAGTTTCCAAGGAGCAGCTAGTGGATTCACATTGCTGACCTTTTGGTTAGCAGCCGAATGTTTAACCATTATACCACCAGGCCTCCTGATGGGGTCAGAGTAATAATAATAACCCATAGTTTGTTTGTTCTTGTCATTACTTGCTCACATAGAAATCTTAGTCACCTGCCACTTTCCTCTCAGCCAGGTGTGATAAGGAGTTCATAGGAATAGCTCCTATGTACTCACAAATAAATCTGATTCAGGTGAGCAGTGCCACTGCATTGGTGAGTTTCTTGGGCGTCTGCTATCTGCTGTCATGCATCACAGTCTCCATCGCTGCTCTCCTAGAGCTTTCCTGGGCAGTCACACTGGTGCCAACTGCTGTCATCTGGTGCCATGTGCTCTTCTCTGTACTTTTTTACATCTTTTCACCTGGGCCCCAAAGCAGCATTGCTTGTGTCACTGAAAATCAGAGTATCTCATAAAAACAACTTCATCTCTGGATAAAAGTCCCATATTGGTTAGAATAAAGCTAAGTTGATACAACAAAAAGACCCCAACGCATGGTGGCCTCAACAGGGTAGATATTTATTTCTGCTCATTTATATTCTAGAAGTGAGTGGTCCAGGGCTGGTGTTGGTGTCTGTGTTACTTTAGGTCATCTAGAAACCCAGGTTGATGGGCTAGCCCTGCCATCCTCAAAATGTGGGTTCTATCTCTGAGTAATCCAAGGTGACTACTCCTATTGTTGACATTTCCCAGGTAGAGGGAAAAGGAAGAGAATATCCAAGATGAGGGACATCACACCACATCTATTACAAGAGAGGCTGGGAAATTTATCTCTAGCTTGGTAACCAAATGCCCAGTTAATATTCTGAGGATAGAAGTACCACATGCAAATGTGTGGTTGTGCTCTGAACAAGAGTGCCCTGCTGATAGTTCAGGGGATTCGATACCCACCCATGCTCTGCTTACCAAGATGTGAGCACCAGTGTGGGGCTGAATCCTCCTGGGAAAAGACACACCTTCTTTACTCTGCTTGCTAAGCTATGTGCTCACAGGGCTATGTCTGCCCCAAGTGAGCACCTTTATCTAATTTGCCCAAAGTGTCTATTTAGGCTGGTGGCAGTCCTGGGCACTCTTAACAAAAGATATTAGCAGTTTATATCATAGATTCTTTTTCTATAGGCTTAACATAGAGTCTGTGGGACTGCAGAAGGTGGGGAGATATTAAGAACAGACACCATCCCGTCACCTCAGTTCTCTCTCCATATGAGCTCTGAACCAAAATCTCCCTGCTTCAACAAAAAGCAGATGCTTTGACAAAACTTGCCTCTTGAAAGTTGACTCCCTCTTAGATCTTCCCTAATTTACTTACCTCCTTTTTATTCCAAGAGTCTAGAGGTAGTTATTATAATTCATACGCAGTATGTAAGGACAGTGAGGCTCAGATCCTAGGTAACTTGCCCAGGGTCACACAACTGGTAAGCAATTAGATATGAATTTGAATCCAGGCTTGCCTGACTCCAAAGCCATTGCTCTTTTTATTATACTACTCACCTATTAAGTTACAAGCACTGGTACCTTGTGATAAAAAATGAACTACTTGCAGTATGAGCCTCTTAATAGAGAAGTTCCAGGAAACAGGACATCACCAGGGCCACACTGTCATTGTGGTTTACATTTCCCATGAACTCTTTCCAATAAACATTTCATTTAAATTTAATAAAGCAGTTAATAAAGCCATAAAGGTTAATTACTAGTTAAGGGAAAAATATGACTTCACTTTCGTTGAACATGTGAAAAATGAATCAACTTCGTTTTGCAGTTAACTTGGGATTATACAGGCAATAAAGTATGATTATGGATTTAACATGTTAATTCTCAGGGGATTTAATAGCAGTGCTGTGAAATACATGACCAATTGCTAACCCATCTGACAAGCCTTCAGACAGCACTAATCAAGATTAAATCATTTGGCCCAGATGTGGATGCAATATATCTTTCAAAATGGAATGACTGTAATTTTTCATCATGGAAGATGTATAAATGCCTTGTGGTAGGATGAAAAGTAGAGAAAGGAAAAGAGAGGACACAGCCTGTGATCTCAATATGACATCTCATTTTGGTAGCTATCTGGTAGTTATTTTTTGAAGAAAATAACCTTTACCTTTTTTATAATTCTGTTATCCTCTCTAAGGTATTATTGCTGGCTGTAATGATCCATGATTTACCTATAATTTGTAGCATAAAGAAAAACATGCACATTCCTTAAAATATTTTGCCTTTCCAGAAATAGATCATTGTCAGTTTCAGCCCTTCTAGCTAGAATATTCTATAGTTCAACAACTATATGTTTTATCAGTGTGACCTTAATTCTTAGGAAATGGGCAATCCTTCATAATATTACATTTCTTTTCTCATGAATTGTACCATCTGTTTCCAGTAAAAAAAAAAAAAAAAAAAAAAAGGAGCATTTTTTGTTTTTGTTTTTCATTTCCTGGAGACCAAGAGCAGGGGTTTTCAAAGAATGGCCTGCAGGCCAAATCTGGCCCACCACCTATTTTATAAATAAAGCTTTATTGGTATACAGCCACACTCATTCATTTTTAGTATTGTCTTTAGCTGGTTTCATGCTATAATAGCAGAGTTGACTAGTGGAGACAGGGACCATATTTCCAGAAAGTCTAAAATATTTATTATCTTGCCCTTTACAGAAAAAGTTTATTGGCTCTTGATAAGAGCTTCATTTTTTCTAAATTCTAATTTAACTGAAACATGATTTTTCCAGGGCCTTCTATTTCTCCCACTTGTATAATCCATTTTGGACTTTAGTTCCCACTTTTCTAGTCTCATATTAAAGTTGGTCCTTAGCTCACATCATGGTGGTGAGAATATGGGAACATGTACTCTAATACACAATGGCTATCTTGTTGTTAAGTGCTGTGGAGTCAATTTCAACTCATAGCAACCTCATGTGATAGAGTAGAACTGCCCCATAGGGCTTTCGAGTGTAATCTTTACTGGAGCAGATAGCCAAGTCTTTCTCCCACAGAGTCACTGGGTAGGTTCAAACCGCCAACCTTTAGATTAGCAGCCAAGTGCTAACCAGAGCTCCTTGATACACAATAAGTGCTCACAAATGTGAATTCGTTGCCCCCATCACCAACATTTTGCTGCTTTTGTTACTGTTGCTATTGTTTTAATAGAAGATAGTACAGTGTAATGGTTAAGAACAGGGACACTGGCTGCATACTGCTTGGCGTCAAAGCATAGCTCATTTACTATTATCTATACACCCTTGGGTAATATAGCCAGAATGTTCCTTAGAAGTGAGTATGGCAAGACTTTAGTTTGCTTACTTTAGACACATCACCAGAAAAGACCAATTGCTAGAAAAGGACCTCATGTTTGTAGGGGGCCATTGAAAACAAGAAAAACCCTCAATGAGATGGATTAACCCAATAGCCAAAAGAATGGACTCAAACGTAACAACAATCATGAAGGCGGCCCAAGACCAGGTGATTTTTTTTTTTCTATTATACATAAGGTTACTATGAGTCATAGCTGACTTGAAGTCAGCTAACAACAACAACTATGACCCAGGGTAAGTTCTTTAAATCCTCTGTGCCTCAGTTTCCTTATCTGTAAAATAAGGATCATGCTAATAATAATATACCCATCTCATAGGGTTCCTGGTAAGATTAAAAGAGTTAACACAAGCAATATGCTTAGAATAGTGCTTAGAACATATTAAGCACTACACAGGTGTTAACTGCTAACCATCATCATCATCATCATCATCATCATCTCATTGTCATCATCATGATCTTCATCATCATTACAAGAGCTTAGTTCATGTTGGAAAGAATTAGACCATTTCCCACTGACTAATGAAGCAAATGGATTTAATTAGGTGTGAGGTGTAGGATTTTAAAATCTAATCAGCCCTATGTTCATGTCAAGCTCTGTCACTTTATTTTTTTTTAATCTAATAATTCATTTCGCTTCTCTGCATCTCAGTTTGGTTTAATAATACAGGCCTTGTCCATTTGTTGAGGATTAAACCAGCTAATATAATTGAAGGCTGCTGACACTGACTGACACATTGTATGCGATCAGTAATGGTGGTTCCCTCCTCTTCTCTGCCTCACTGTTCCCTTTAAGGGAGTCTGACCCTCCTGAACATCTATTCAGTTAGCAGCTGAGCACTTTAACTATTATGCCACCAGGGTTCCTTCAATATCAGTTATAATTAGATAGATAGATGATAGATAGATAGTTCAACCCCAAAACTGTTATTTTAGAGAAGTGCTCCTCAAAATAATGTACATATAAATCACTGATGGTTAAAATGTAGATTCTGATTCATATTGGGGCCTGAAATGCTGAATTTCTGGCAAGCATCAAGTATCATTTATATGTAGTACATAAAGACTTTCAAATTAACACATAAATGATGATGTATCTGTGATGTTTAAGGTTGTGTGTCAGCTTGGCTGGGCCATGATTCTCAGTGGTTTGTCAATTATGATGTAGTTTGGCAGCTATATAGTGATGTGATCGCCTCTATGGCAAGATCTGATACAGTGTGATCACCTCTGTGATGAGATCTGTTGTGAGCAGCCAATCAGTTGAGAGGGAGTTTCCTTGGGGGTGGACTTTCTGGCAGGGCTCACTGGCTTTTGCTACTGTCTGCTGTCTGACCTTCCAGTCTTGGGTTTGCCAGCCCCTACAGCTATGTGAGTCAGGAGAAGACTCCAGCCTGACCCATGGACTTGGGACTTTCCAGCTTCTACAATTGTGTGAGCCATTTCCTTGGTATAAATCTCTCTCTATATATATTTGGGAGCCCTGGTGGCACTGTGGTTAAGAGATTGGCTGCTATCCGAAAGGTTGGCAGTTCGAATCCACCAGCCGCTCCTTGGAAACCCTATGGGGCAGTTCTACTCTGTCTTACAGAGTCACTGTGAGTTGGAATCAACTCGATGGCAACAGGTTTGGTTTTTTTTGTTTTTGTTATATATATATATATTTATAAGCTGCACTGGTTTTGTTTCTCCAGAGAACCCAGCCTAAGACAATATCTAAGCATGTTCTTTAGAATCTCCACTGGCATTACTCTGCCTGGGCACAGTTAACTGACTTTTAGATTCTAATACAGATTGATTGGTTGGGTCACATTTGATTTCATGGCAGGGCTCTACTTTAGTAACTATTTTTACATGATGGCTATAACCATTGATGGTTCCACTCAACTGATATATAAAATTTTGTTCTGTGTCCTTAGTTATTTGTTCATCCATTCAGCATTCATTGAGCAACTACTGGTTCTTGCCTAAAGGAGCTCTTATTATTGGGCACTTGGAAAAAAGGGAGTAGACTCAGATACGTAATTTAAAAAGGCAAAATGGATATTTTTGGTGTTATGATAGAATTTCCTAAGAGGACAGAGAGAAAGGATTATTTACTTGTAACAGTTGACAGTTGGTAAAATGCCAAGTAAGCCTTCAAAGAGAAACCCAAAAAACAAACTCACTGCCATGGCACTGGGGGTTTGGGGCCATCGAGTCAATTTGGTCTCATAGTGACCTATAGGACAGATCAGAACTTCTCCACAGAATTTTCTAAGGAGGGCCTAGTGGATTAAAATTGCCAACCTTTTGGTAAGCAGCCCTAGTTCTTAACCACTATGCCACCAGGATTTCCTTCAAAGAGAAGGTGCCCTTTATATTGGGTCTAGAAAGTAAGTATTCTCTGAGCAACAGTGGAACAAAGAACACTCCAAGGTAAGAAGTCAGCATGAAGATAGACAATGGCTTGGCCTGATGGATGAACTGACATTCTGTTGGTATGTAAATCATGTATCCATAGACCACATTCAAAAATAAAATAAAATAAATAAATAGAGAAAAGCAAAGTACTTGCTGCAGTAGACTTGGAAAGGAAGCATTAAAAGGTTTAAGCAGGGAAGTTGATTGATCACCATCTCACATCAGCATTAGGTTGTAGCATCTGTTCCTGGCTTGTTTTTATATCCAGCCTCCGTATTTATGCTGAAGTATAGCACTTTATTCTTCAGAATTTCTGATAAATGATAAGTGTGTAAGGTAGAACCTTCGTATTTCAAAATCTGGTTTTGTGTAATATTTGATATATAAAAAAGGATACTTGTAACATGTGTTTGTTACAAAATACACATGTGAAAATACTAAGCAGCTTTAGAATTAGAACATAGCTGAAACTGTTGAAGCTACCTGTGTTCAGATACTTTGTAAGTTGCATTAATAAACCATATATCAGTGAGACAAAACTGCATGTGACAGCATTTTCAAACAATGTCCTAAAATTGTACTTTTATGATGTGATAGTATCACTTCATAAGTGATAAAATTTATCAGTCCCTCATGGCACAGTAGGAAGCCCTGGTGGAGCAGTGGTTAAGCATTTGGCTGCTATCCAAAATGCTGGTAGTTCAAACCCACCAGCAGCTCCACGGGAGAAAGACGTGGCAGCCTGCTTCCATAAAGGTTTACAGCCTTAGAAACCCTACGAGTCAATTCTACTCTGTCCTATAAGGTTGCTAGAAGTAGGACTTGACTTGAGGGCAATGGGTTTTTACAGGTGGCACAATGGTTAAATACTCAGCTGCTAACCAAAAGGTTGGGAGTTTGAATCCATCAGCAGTCCCATGGGAGAAAGACCTGGCCATCTGTTCCTGTAAAGATTGCAGCCTAGGAAACCCTATTGGGCAGTTCTACTCTCTGTCAGGGTGACTGTGAGCCTGAATCTACTTGATGGCACATGACAACAACAGCTATACAGGACTTCCAGTAGCTCAAAAGTCACTTTGCAATGACTATTTAAATTGGAATATTAGAAACTGAAGGGAGTTTAGAGCTCCTCTAGGAGAATATTGGAGCCCTTATTTTAGTGGCGTAGTGGTTAAGAGCTTGGCTGCTAACAAAAGTCTGGCAGTTCGAATCCACCAGCCACTCCTTGGAAACCCCATAGGGCAGTTCTACTCTGTGCTATAGGGTCACTATGACTTGGAATCAACTCAATGGCAACAGGTTTTTTTTTTTTTTTGGTTTTCTAGGAGAGTATTAATAAGTCTAAATCATATTACAGGCCAGTAGACAATTTAAAATCCACTATAGACCCCGACAAAGTGATAAGATTGAGTAAGAAACATGAGTCCAGCCAAAACCACTGACACAGGAAAGAGGTTTGAGGAAAGTTCAGATGTAAGGCAGTGATGTTGTTTTACAGAACATCAGATCAGTGGTCCAAAAAGTGATCGAATCCATTTTATTTAACTAAGGTGAAAACTGAATTGCAGAGAAGTTACATGACTTATCCAGATCATACAGTTCCATAGTACAAGACCAATTAGGGGAAAATAGGTTTATTAAGCATCTACTAGATGGACGATGCTTTAATAAGAGATATGAAGACAATGTATTTGTCTGAGACACGGAAGTTGCAACCTGATTGGTAAGAGGTAATGTATGCAGATATGGGAGCATGGGTATGGATATTCTTGTGTATTATATGTATATATGTCTGTGGTTTTTGTCTTTTAGGGCAAAAGAATAGAAGAATAGATTAGGGCCAGAGGGTCCTTATATGCAAGACTAACTTTATCCTTTATGCAATAGGGAACCAATGGAGAATTTTAGGTGGGAAATTACATGAATAAATTTGTGTCTTAGAATTACAGTAGTGGTGTGGCTGATGATCTGGACAGGGAGAGAATACGGGGGCAGGAGGCCACTAAGGAGGATGCTCTGGTGGTTCTAGAGAACACTGATGGAAGGCCTTTTCTAAGTAATGGGTGCGGGGATTGATAAATTTACAGTAGCTAAAGTATTCATGATAGAAATACGTAAGCATTAATAACCCTTCTTGATATTCACACTTAACAATAATTCTCAAGTATCTTCAGACACTTTTTTTTTTTTATCTTCAGACACCTAATTTCTTATCTGCCTCTCATTAGATAAGACAAATTGTACCTCAAGGATTGTCCACCCAGAGAGCACCAGAGAGCCAAGGACAAACATAAAAACTGGCCCTAGGCCTCTGAGTTCCAGCTCGCTCACATGTCAGAGGGGACACTTAGTGAACTGAAGTATATATATAAAAAATCAGTCACGGGCCTTCTCCCCAGCTGGCTGAGATAACCCCATTTGCATCAGAAGGACAATTCAAGTTGAACTTGAAAAAGGGGAAGTGGCTTTTATCCATATGAATAAAGTGACCTCTTAACACCTGGTCCTGTGTGGTCAAATTAATATTTGAGATTTTGAATGAAAAATGCTCTGAAAAGCAGAGAAGACAAAATAATTAAGGGGGTAAGTGAATTTGAGTTAGATTTGAAAAGCTCAGTCATCCAAGGATAAGCTATATAAGCACAAAGCATGGGCAGTTACATCTACAGTTTAGCTCTCGCTTCTGCTGCATGTTTGACTCATTTTCCTCATTGATAACATGGGTGTCATTAAACCAACCTGATTCATTTGTTGTAAAGGTGAGATGACATAGCGTTTGTGAATGTGTTCACCAGAGGAACAAACAGATAGTAAATGATTGATCAAAGACAACAGGAAAAAAAGTAAGCAGTGTAAAGTGTAAAGTAAGCAGTGTAAAGTTGACTCTGGGCATAGGCCACCAGACTGCACCCCTTACTAGTTTTGTGCCCTTGGGCAAGTAATTTCACACCATTAAGCCTCAATTTCTCATCTATAAAATATGGATTAAAGGCATACCTCATAGAATGTGGTGTGTGTGTGTGTATGTATTGAAAGTTTACTATTTGTGTGTATATGTTATATATGTATATATTTATGTGTGCGTATGTATAAAATTTTTTTTATGTATATATATATATATTGAAAGTTTACTATTTGTGCATATATGTATGTTATATATGTGTGTGTTTGTGTATGTGCTAAGAGTATGTGAGGAGCCCTGGTGGTGCAGTGGTTAAGAGCTTGGCTACTAAACAAAAGGTCGGCAGCTTGAATCCACCAACTGCTGTTTGGAAACCCTGTGGGGCAGTTCTACTCTGTCCTATAGGGTCGCTATGAATCAGAATTGACTTGATGGCAATGGGTAAGAGTGTGTGTGCGTGTACAAATAGTAAACTTCAATAAATATTAGTTATAGTTACTAGTATTTATCATTAAATATTTTTTCTTTTGCCATCCAAGAAAAGTTGTTGCACTGTTTAAAGATATAATTTGAATCTTTGAGTTAGATGGAAACTTAGACACCTTCTGGTCAAATTTCCCACATTGTTGGGATCCAGCCCTTGAAAACTTCCAAGGACGAGAACTCCTTCCTCTTAGTGACCTCTTGCTCTAACATATGTTCACTCTGACAGGACAGGCTTTCTTTGATTAAAGAAATCGCACGCTGGAGTTTTTTTCCCTAAATGAACCCAGATTTTCCCTCCAAATTACCCATAGAAATGTATGTTCCTAGAGAACAGCCACTTGTGTACTTGACATTTAGATATCCACTTTGGTTTTCCCCACCCAAAGAAATTCTTTTTGAATACAGCCTAATATTAGGATAGCTCTTGTGCCGGGAACATCCTATTGTTGGCTCATAGTATACTTGTAGCCACAATAACAGTTTTGATTTCTTTTTTTAATGTGACCTACTGCTAAATTATGGCTATCTCACACTGAACTTCCACAACTGTTTTCCTATTCCTAATTTCAAAACTTTGCAAATATCCCATAAATCTTTACTGTGAAAGGTTTAGCTCATGTTTGCAATCCGTAACCATCATTTTAGATCTTGATGCAGCCAAGAGTCCCTTCCAACACAGTGATGTCATGGTTTTAGATCAGCACATGCTTTGAGAGACCTGCTGTCAAATTACCTGATGATCCTCCAGCATTCAAGTTGTAATGATTTTTCCTTTCTATTAAGAAGTAAATGGTATGTGATTTCTTCTTCTATGATTTCACAAAGATCTCTGTGTCTCTTTTCAGAAGATCAATTATACATATTGTGACAAGGAAAGAGTATGTGAAATTCTTGTAAATTTACTGTAAAAATTCCCTCTCTATGTAGAAATTATGCTATGACAGAATATTAAGAAAAAATATTCTCTTTATTCCAAATGAAATAAGAATATTATGGTTGGATGTCACTAATAAAGTTTTCTCAAGTGAATCAATAAGGAAAGTTGTTCATTGGATGTGCTTACTAGTCCACAATTTCTGCACCACGTAAAGCAATAAAATCAACCGACTAAAAATGGCTGCTTACAACTGAATATAAAGGATCAAATTCATACCTTGTTACATATGTTTAAAAATAAGATTATTGTTTAAAAAAGAGTTATTAAAGAAACTATTGTTTAAAAAACAATAAATTTGAATGTTGAGTGCTGTGTTACCTTTAGGTGCTTCATGATTGCTGAGGACCCAGTACAGCCAGGTTTCATTCACGTTTACAACCTGGCTTCAGCCTCCCTCCTGGGTGTATCTCTTAGGATTTCCTAGCCATACTGAGGGGAAGGCTGGGAAACTTTATTTTTCTTTCATTTCTTCAAGTCGTTCCTTCTTCCTGACAGCCCTTACCAACACGTTCATCTGATAAACTGCTACTCACCCTTCAAGACCATATCGAGGTATCACTTTTCCAAGAAGCCTTCAGAAGCCTCCCCAAGGCAGTAGTTGCTCCCTGTCTATTCTCTCACAGACATCCATTGTACCAAATCCCAGTGAGCTGGTTGATTGCTAGTGACTGGAAATCCACATTTATAAGAGAAACGTAGAGGAAATATATTGTCTCACAAAATATAAAGAAGGGTTAAAAAATAAAACCGTGTGAAGGGCAGGAAGACAACTCAAATTCTAGAAGATCCAAGTCCTGAAATAACTTCCGAGACTCTCTGCTTATGACTTATTTCTACTTTTTTTTGTCAGCTTTTTCCTTTCTTACTTCAAAATGGCTTTCTTCACAAATTGAAAAATATAGTTTTTCATAGTATCCAAGCTTTAAATCTTTCACCATCTCTCATAAGGGAGAGATTATTGCTTTTTTTCTCAGAACCAGTTCAAAAAAATGCCAGGGAATACTATGACTGGGCCACCACTGGACTCATTAATTGTAGCTGAGGGGCAAAATACTATATTAGCTTGGTGTAGGCATGCATATGTACCATCACTGGACCAAGCTACTGTGGGTAAGGAACAGAGCTATCTAAAAACATGGCAACTTCTAATGAAAATACCTAGTTGTTTGGGCATGTGGAGCTGTAGTTTTCAGGGGAGAAGATAGGAAAGGCTGGGCAAAGAATTCCTTAAATATTCATTTTGTCCTATTTATTATACATATATTTATTTATTTATTATATATAAACCCATTGCCAACAAGTTGATTCCAGCTCATAGTGACCCTATAAGACAGAGTAGGACTGCCCCATAGGGTTTCCAAGGAGCAGCTAGTATATTCAAACTACCAACCTTTTGATTAGCAGCCGAGCTCTTAACCACTGTGCCACCAGGGTTCTGATATATATATACAGTGGGTTATATATATATATATATATATATATATATATATATATATATATATATATATCAGTACACCAAGATTTGGATCTCTGAGTATGGGACCTTGATCTCTCGATTGTTCTGCTGGAGTGTGAACCAACTTCTGCAAATTGAGAGGGCTGTTTGCATTTCATCCTCTTCTTCCTGAAAGAACATAGCTTTCTACTCTCTCTTTTAGGAGAAAGGGTAGTTTCTGACATACAACTCCAAGAAGGGTCCCTCTTTCTATTTTTTAAATAACATGTGTTGAGTAACATACTTAACATTCATAACTGTTTTAATTAGCATACACTTCTATTGTTAGTATAGTCTGTGATGTTCGGAACTTTTGGCAGCCAATCTTCATAGTTTCTTCTAGACACTGAAAAATAAGTCAAAATATTTTAAGACCTGAGTTCTACAAGAAAAAAGCAGGCAGACATAATATTTACATAAAGGACCAATTTAATAATATGGATTTTTCTCCAAAAGGAGCCTTGATTCAATCAACAGACTCTTAGTTCTGGTTACCAAGTAATATGATGAATCTTTTTAGTAATTTTCTCAGGTTCTATTTATACTGTGAAAGATCCTTGGTAGCTAGTTGAGTAGACTGATTTGCTTTTCAAAACAATTTGCACCTCTGTGTTTCTGATGCTGTGTCTCCTTTGTGTTCATTCTTGGCCCGATGGCATTTCTGAAGGTTTAAATTGTCCTGTTTCTTTTGGATTTGCCTCCTACAGGAAGGTGCACACACAAAAGGACTACTCATTTGCCTTCTATCATCCTGATCCCATACTTCACTACTGGCTTCCTCTGTGGTTTGTTTATCTGGACACTGGCATTTGTTTTTTCTGTGCTCAACTGCTCTGTTTTTTCTGGCTCTAGGAAATGTGGTTCTGTGCTTTATCTTCTGTTTACTTGGGGATCTGTGTCTCTCAGTCTGTAGGTATATGGGACTGTTACAGCTTCCAGCATGGGAAGTACCCTCACCTGTAGAAGGACACTTGGATTTCTCCTTAGTAGTTGTAGAAAGCTTCACACTTTGGACTATAGCTGAAGACGCCTGCCCATGGTTTAATTCATAGCCGTGTGCATTTTTTTCTTTTAAGGGCTCACAGCGTATATTTTGGGTGAAGTGTTCACCTTTGCAGCTTCCTCTCAAAGAGAAATTACTAGATTCTCTGCTTACAGGTCTCTTTCTATAACCAGTGCACCAAGATTTGGATCTCTGCGTATTGGACCTTGATCTCTTGATTGTTCTGCTGGAGTGTGAACCAATTTCTGCAAATTGAGAGGGCTGTTTGCATTTCATCCTCTTCTTCCTGAAATAACATAGCTTTCTACTCTCTTTTTTAGGAGAAAGGGTAGTTTCTGAAATGCAACTCCAAGAAGGGTCTCTCTTTCTGGCTTTGCAAGTAATCAAGGATCTTTCTCTGGACAATCTTCTTTGAAAAATCTTTGGTGAAGAATCTGAGTGTTTGTTTCCTTTTACTTCTTTTTTCTGGAGATTCATCTGCTGGCCAGGGCTCAAAACCCTTCTTTCTTTTAGACCATACTTCCATGGTTGTCCCTGATTAAAGATTGTGGGGTTACTCAAGGTACTTTCAGTTGTTTCACTCTTTCCCAGACCCTGGACATGACTGGGAAACAACTTTATCCCCTCTGTCTTCCTCTCTTGAACATGTGTTTTGCAATTCAGTAAGCCTGTCCCCCTTTCCCTTGGTGTAGCCCAATTCAGAACAGAGTTAGTACAAACTGTGCCTTTGTGATCACCTGATTCTGCTTTGTCTTTCGTCCAAACATGGGTTTTGCTTGCTGTTTTATGATGGACTGGTGGGATTTCAGATTTCTTCAGGGAAGAGTTACCATTTGGAAATGGCTTTAAGCCTGACAGAGCCTTCTCCTCATTTTTCCACTGACCCAGGGTATTTTTAGACTGTCTTGTATCATGGTGAGATACCAGTAGAGTCTGATCCTCAGGCAAAGGTGAAACAAAAGCTGATGCAATGGATTTATTTTTTATACATGGTGAAGGAGCAGGACACTGATAGATGGCCCGCTGGTCATAGGTCTCCATGGTGTAGGGTGAATGAACAAAACTGATAAACTCATGAAGGAAATGGTGGGTGTGCTGTAGGAGATAGGGTTCCAGAAGGTTAATGAAGGACTCACTGTCCAGATCATATTCTGTCATGTGTTGGAGGATGATAGTTAGAATATTCTTCACTGTGTAGCCATAATCTCCATAAATAGCGGTTAGTTCCCGTTTCAGCCAGGGAATCAGCCTGTGTAGGCAGCCTGGATTCCTCTTGAAATAATTAGCTGAAAAGTGTCTTTCCATTCTGTAGCCTTGAACATGTGACACCCAAATTCCAGAATAATACAGAGCTCTTCTGAACTTCATAACCACCTGATCTTTAAAGTGGCCCAGGGAAGTGGAGTTTGGTTGGAACTTCTTACTATCCCCAAACTCCCTCAATAACTCTTGGAGAGTCAGCTCTTTCAATGGTCTTGTTTTCTTTGGAAAGCCCTCAGAGATCAGTCTGAGGTGATTGTTTTGAGAAGACTCTGAAGAGCTTTCTTCCTCTGAGGACAGAAATGGTACAGCTTCCTTGGTATCGCTCTCTGGCCTGGTGGAACAACACTGAGAAGAAAAGCACTGAACAAAGGAAGGTGTGGATTTCTTTCTTGAATATAAAGAGTTATTACCATTCTTGCTGCAACAGGGATTCCAATCAGACTCATTCTGAATATCCTCTAAACAGTTGGGACACTCACAGTCAGATGAGCGATCTAATGGCATTGCCCTGAACAGATTATATTTCACGGTTGTTTGTGAGAAAAATTGGTTCAAATCAATTCCTCATGTGGCGTAAAAAATATTTATTAAAAACAGTCTGAGAATATTTTCATAATATGTCTCCATGGAATAAATATTAGAATAAAAGGTAAGCAAAAAATTATTCTCTCAAATTAATAATGTGCTCGATAAAACCCAACTTAGACAAGGCAATGGGAATACAGGCACAAGCATATTCTCTTTCTTGCTCAGATCAGTTGCAAATGCTAGAAAGCAAATTGGAAATAAAAATTAAAATTTAAGAACCATATTCTTTGACTTAGCAATTCTAACTCTGGAGATTTAATCTAGATATGCAAAGTTACCAGCATTTATGTGTTGATTGTTTTTTTGTAATAACAAAAAAACCTAAATATCCATCAACAGAGGATTTGTTAAATAAATTATGGTTTACCCGGAGTATGTAATATTTTATATAGCTATTCAAAAATATGAGGCAAATCTATACATACTGATATGAGAAGTGGGCTGAACATATTTTGTTAAATGAAAAAATAAGTTTATAAAGGAGTATAAAAGACTATTTATAGAACAATAGACAGTAAGCATTAGTTTCTGGCAGTATTATAAACTAGACACCCTGAACAATTCTCCCACTTGGAATAACAAAAATAATGATAGCTATAATGGTAAAAAAAAAAATACAGATTCTTTTACAGGCATTGCTAACTTTACCAGAAAACAAGTGAAATCCTCAGAGGTTAAAAAATAAATAAATAAATAGGAAGCCACAGAGGAAAGTGAGCACTGAGACCATCAGTTGCCCATATCTGGTGACCTTGAGCTTTGATCCTGATAGTCAGAACTGATAGCTGCAGTGGTTAGGAGACAAAGAATGGTCTCTGTCCAAGGTCGAAAATCTAATAGGAAACCCCTGCATAAATGTGTGTTCCCAAATGCCTACATCATCATTGAAAATGTAAATTAGGAAAAATAATCACCCATATAGTGGTCAGAAGGAAATACTAGTAAGATTTTTGTTTTGTGATCAGAAGCCATTAAATGCATCTGCAGACTGAGTTCACACAATTTTGTTTTCCTGAAAATCTCAAGATGATAATTTATTTTGAGGTTGGTAGTGACTTCAGGCAACTGAAAGAGGCAAACACAAATTCTTCCTGGAGAAATGCAGCTTAAACCCATGTCTCACAGACAAATTTCCCCTAAAAAATGAGCTCACAAGAGAAAGAAGTCTTCATAGGCAAGAGTCCATAGAAACAATACAGGGCAGAACTCACTCCTAAGAGACTCCAGGTATTAGAATTATTAGAATCACAGAATGAGTATGCTTGCTGTGTTCAAAGAAATAACAGTATTTTGACAGTGTTACGAAAAACGAGTCCATAATAGATGAGCGGATAGATTTGAAACATAACCAAACAGAAAGTCTAGGAGTTAAAGATAAACCTAGCCTAGTGCCGTCGAGTCGATTCCGACTCATGGTAGTTAAAGATATAAATATTAAAACAAAAAAAAAAAAGAATGGATAAATCAAACAACAGAATAAACACAGCTAAAGATAGTGATTAGTGTACTGTAATAGGGATCTGAAAAAATAGCATAGGATATATTACAGAGAGGAAAAAAAGATGACAATTTATAAGAGAAGTTTAAGAGACAAAAAGAATAAGGTGAGAAGGTGTAAGATTCTTAGGAAATTATAGAGAAATTAAGGAGAAGCAGTATTCAAACAGATATGACTGACAGCTTTCCAGAATGTGTCAACATATAAATCATCAGTTTCAGGACTGCAATGAATTCCAAGTATGATAAAGAAAAAGAAATTCATACCAAAATATATCGAAGTGAAACTGCAGAATGCTAAAGATAAAATGGCCTTCCAATTGTAATTATGAAAGCCAAAAATAGTTGCATATATTTTCAGTGCTGACTAAAGCATACACTTCACTCTAGAAATATATATCAATAAAAGTATCTTTTAATAATTAGGTCAAAATAAGGACATTTTGAGAGAAAATGAAACCTGAAAAAGTTAAACACCAACTAGCCCTCTCTAGAGACCCTTGTGAAAGATTTAGCTCATGAGGAAAATGACCCCAGAAGGAAAATACAAAGGACATCAACGGTATTAGATGTATTCTCTTTCTTAGCCTGGGTGGTGAGTATATAAGCATTCACTTTACTGATATTATTTAAACTTTTGAGATTAATTAACATTTAACTAAAATTTAATTCCCCAAAGATAGACATAATTAGCAGAAGATTGTATAGGCTTAGAAAAATTCTTGGTGGATATAAGAGAAATGTTAATAACAAATCTAGGTAGTGGACTTTGGTGTCAGGATGGAAAAAAAGAAAAAGGTACTTGTAGTTTCCCACTTATGTCCTCAATACTGTTTAAAGTTTTAAATCATGAGCATGTATTTTTTCTAATAAAAAAAAACTAGCTAAAATAAAATTACATCTGTGAAATAAACATAATGTCCTAAGTTTGAAAAAACTATCTTGAAATCCTAGTGTATACATTTTGATCATTTCAGAATGGCCTTTTCATTTTATGTTTTGATTAAAAAAATTGCTCAACATTTAAGTAAGAGATGTTTTTAATTTAGCATGACTTCTCATGTTTGATGTTTTTAAACAGTGGAATCTTCTTCTAATTTCTTAAACTCACAGGATCTTAGAGTTAGAAATAATTTCAGATACCACCTAATCTAACAATCTTCACGGAGCCAGTCAGAGAGTTCTTCTAACAAAAGCATACACAGAAGTACAATATGTTACACAAATAATGTAAAAAAAAAAAAAATGTAGCACTATCTTAACCTTCCTTCCTTCCCAGCACTACGTATCCAATCCCACCCATGACGTCCAAATGTGACTCCACTGAATCACTAGGGCCACCATGGAGTTTAGTTTAAGCAACTCTTGTCTACTCCATGCCCAACTAGTACAGAAATCCCTTATGGGATGGTAGATTGTCATCTGGTACCTAATGGAATTCTACAAATACATTTATCTTAGATACTGCTCATTTCATTTCACTGCTCCCTTCAGACTAGTCGAAGGTTAAAAAAGGTTTTCATATCTCTAGCTGAAATTTTTTCATCATGTAACTTCAAAATACTAGCCCTAGCTATGCCATGGGTCTGAATTCCCATTCTTCTCCATCCACACCAAGCCAAACACATTGTCATCAAGTCAATTTAGACTCATGGTGACCCCCTTTCACCTGGCTGTAAAGTCTCTCATACGTGAAGGCAGTTCTCATGTGCCTCTTGCAGTACCACCCTCCAACCGAGACAGCTGGGCTCTATGCCCTGATCTCTTCACTTTGTGGAGACTCCTCAGGCTATCTTATGTCTGTGTCTCTTCCAACATGGGGTATGTCTGTGGGGCCAAGTGTTCATGCCATCTGCAATCACTCCCACTCCCCCTTTCCCCAACCGTAGATCATGCTCCTGGTTCTTAGGACTCCTAAATTTCCTGCTCAAACAGTTCTTTCGGGGCCATACCAGCCTTCTCTGGGTTCATTCTCAAAAGCCAGAGTACACAGATTCAAAGAGTGTTTATGAGATGAATGGATGGAATTTGGGCATGAAGACTGGGGTGCATGAGGCTACCCATAGTGCCAGATATCAGAGAAAGGAGACAGGATGCAGGTGGACGGTTCTCAATTTGTACTCTTACAGCAAGTTCCACGGATCTTAGGAGGAAGGCTACTCTCGTAACTTTCATTTCTCCAATCCTTTCATTTTTGTGTTTCTTCAAGTATATACTCATGATATTTTACCTAATTCCTGGTAATACCAGATCACCAAATTAAAAGTAGCCTGCATCTAGAAATCCATCTAGGTCATACAGTTTTAGTTAATTATTACTTTTAAGAAAAAAAATTTTTTTTTTTAAATAACCAAGATATTTGCTTAACTTTCATTCCATCTCTTGAGGCCTCAAGCTACCCTTTTCAGAGGCAATGTTCTCACCAAGTCTTCATTTATCCTGATCAGCAAAAAATGACAAGAATCACATTGTTTAGCTAATTTACCTCCCAGAGGAGCTGGAGGAGTCCACACTCATTTGAGCCCGGCTGATGGATTAATTTGGTTGCAGTGGCTCACCTCCGTTTCGTTTACCATGGAGACAGAATTTAGAACCCAGGCCAAGCTCTACTGCAGCGTGATGCAAGAGAAACAGCTCCACATTTTCCATAGAACTTGGCGTCTTAGGTTTCCCAGCAGTGCCCCAAGCGGCTTTTAGATGAAATCCGCAGATAGGACAAGATACAGATCCATGACTTAGATGTTGCCAGAACTCTTTACTTTTCTAAACAAAAAACAAGTTGCCTTGGAGTTGATTCTGACTCCTGGCAATCGTATGTGTGTCAGAGTAGAACTGTGCTCCACAAGGTTTTAAATGACTGATTTTTTGGAACTAGATCATCAGCACTTTCTTCCAAGGCACCTTGATGTGGACTTGAACTGTCAACCTTTCAGTTAGCAGCAGAACATGTTAACCATTTGTATGACCCAGCGGCTTCAATTTTCTAATAGACCGAACAGCCTGGCACAGAAGAAAGCAAAAGCACTAGGTGGAATATACCTCTTTGTGATGAATGAATTCCCAAAAGATCAGTTGCTAGTTTATTATTAATATTTAGATTTAAATTATTTAATCAGAAAATTGTTACTTTCTCTTTCAATGAGAGTTATGAAAACCCTTGTAAACATATATGCAAGGTGGTTAATCAACATCTTGGTTATTTGTAATACTGTATTTTTGGGCCCAAAATGAGTAAAAATTTCTGATTTTTTTCAGGATCTTTACCCATACATGGCTAAATACCAGTTAATACCAACAACACAATCGGAAGATAACTCAAAAAAAAAAAAAAAGTTTTTCTTTTCTTACTGTTATTCTCTAAGTTTACTCATTGTGTTTATCTAGATTGGTCAACCTCTCTGAGATCCAGGATTAAACCAATATATCTCATGGGATATTTTTGAGTGCTATTTTGGGTGGGATATTTTTGTTAGTGCTTGTCCTTCAGTTGAACAGGAATTTAGTGTTATTTTGAGTGGGTACCATTAAGTAGTCTCAAAATAGTGTATCATATTTTTTAAATTGTTCTTTGTGTAATTTTATGACCCAAAATAGGTACCATTTGTGATACCCCTGTAACCATACGGCAATATAAAGCCATGTATCCCCATAACTTTCATACCTATGTCAGCATTATATAGAAGAAAGAACAGTACATTCTTGTTCTATTACTATAGACAATTCATTTACACTCCCTGAGTCTCAGTTTACTCATCTATGAAATGAGGCCTATTAAAAGGGTCAAATGATATAATAAACACAAAAAGTAATTTGTAAAACACAATGATTTTTGTAGTAAGGTACTCTCAGGAGATACTCTGACCTATACAAAATGCATACTGGTTAAGTGCTACAGCTGCTAACCAAAAGGTCAACAGTTCGAATACACCAGGTGCTCCTTGGAAACTCTATGGGGTGGTTCTACTCTGTCCTACAGGGTTGCTATGAGTCGTAATCGACTTGAAGGCAACGGGTTTGGGTTTTTGGTTATACAAAATGCCTAGCACAGTAAAAGCACTCAATGAATACCTGTTGGAAGGATGGAAAGAGGGAGAGAGAAAAAGCTAGAGGAAGGATGTGAGGAAAGGAGGGAAGAAGGATGAAAAAAAAGAAGGGCTGTTCAAGTTTATCTTTCAGCTTATATTTCAGTCCATCTCTCCATTTTTCCTCCACCCTTTTCTTCCTTTCCCTTCTTATTTTCACTTGCTTAATTCCTAAGTCCTCAAAATTCTGAAGCAGCTCAGAAGTGAAGGGGTTGTCGGGAGAGGGATGCATTGGCATCCAAAAGTAACAGTACTTCAGGCTTAGGAAGATCTTAAAATGAAAATGGCAGGATGTTGCACAATCAATCTGTTCATTAGGAGCAAAAAGATTGGGTCTTTATTTTACAACGTGAACCTTGAGCTATTTACTTGGAAGCCTTGCATTTCTGACTTTTTCCAAGTCCCATAATCCTAGAGCAGAGTTTCTTCACCTCATCACTATTAACATTTTAAAAAAACAAAAAAACAGTGCCATCGAGTCGATTCCTACTCATAGCGACCCTATAGGACAGAGTAGAACTGCCCCATAGAGTTTCCAAGGAGTGCTTAGGCCTGATAATTCTTTGTTGTACATTGTAGGATGTTAAACACAATTCCTGGTTTCCACAGACTTGATGCGAGTAGCACCGCTCTAGTTGCTACAACCAAAAATGTCTTCAGACATTGCCAAATGTTCCCTGGTGTGGGGGCAAAATCACCCAAATTGGTAACCATTCTCTACAATCTAAAATCATTGCATTTTGAAATATGGTTTTCCTCACTGGGGCTAGAAAAGAAACCCCGGTGACGTAGTGGTTAAGTGCTTGGCTGCTAACCAAAATGTTGGCAGTTCAATCCACCAGCCACTCCTTGGAAATCCTATGGGGCAGTTCTACTCTGTCCTATAGGGTCAATATGAATCGGAATCAACTTGATGGCAAAGCGTCACTGGGGCTAGAGCAGTTCTATCAAGAAGCTGTAGTGTGTGCATTCATTGGAAGGATCAAGTGTCAATTAGTTGAAAGAGCATGGGCTTTGAAGTCAGATACTCTGAGCTTGAATTTTCACTCTTCTAGTCTTTTTTTTTTTTTTTTTAGTTTAGGATTTGTCCTTCATAAGCAACTTAGTTAACTTCTGTGGGGTTTGTTTACTTAATCTATTGACTAGAACACGAAGGGTTTATTCACAGCACTTACCGCCAACAACATATTGTACATTTATGTGGCTATTTTCTCTCTACCCTCTTAGAGCATAAGGTCTATTAGGAAAGAAGGTGGGGTGTTTTGTTTAGGCACCACTCTGCTCCATTGCTTATAACAAGCCTAACACATACTACTCATTATAATTTACTTAATAAATTTTCTGTAAATAGCACAGAGTCTAGTGCATAATAGGTGTAGTTTTCAACAAATGCAATTCTTTGTGGCAAAGATCAGCTTTTGTAAAAGGATACAAAATAATATCTATAGTTACAGGGATATTAGGGGTGTTCCTGAGAGTTAAGAAGAATGATGAACCCTCACCCCAACACTGTATTCTCCTGATATCTAACAACAGAATAGGGCTTCTCTCCCAAGATACTCCCTTGACCAAGACACCAAGGGAAACACTGACCAAAGCTTCCTGAGTGCATGCTTTATCTTGGCTCCTAGTTCTCATAGTACCTCATGCTCCAAATACTTGGAGATTGTCCAGCTATTTTTTTGTTATTGATTTCTAGTTTAATTGCACTGTGGTTTGAGAACAGGCTTTGTTACATGATTTCTATTCTTTCAAATTTGTTAAGATGTGTCTATGGCCCAAAATGTGGTCTACTTTGGTAACTTCCATATGCACTTGAGAAAAATGTATATTTTGCTGGTGTTGGATGGAGCGTTCTGTAAATGTCAGTTAGATCCAGTTGATTGATAGCACTGTTCAGGTCGACTGTATCCTTACCAGTTTTCTACCTGCTTGATCTACCAGTTACTGAAAGAGGGGTTGAAGTCTCCAACTATAATAGCAGATTTATCTCCTCTAAGTTCTATGAGCCTTTGCTTCATATATTTGATGCTGTGTTTAGGTACATGTCTTCTTTGAGAACTACCTCTTTATCATTATGTAATATACCTCTTTATCCTGAAAAATTTTCTCATTCTGAAGTCTGCTGTGTCTGAAATTAATAAAGCTATTTCAGGTTTCTTTTGGTTAACATTAGCATGGTATATCATTCTACATCCATTTACTTTTAACTTCAGTCTTTATATTTAAGGTGGGTTTCTTGTAGACAACATAGTGTTGGGTTTTGTTTTTAATCCACTTCAACAATCTCTGTCTTTTAATTGCTGTATTTAGTTTATTCACATTTAAAGTGATTATTGGTATAGCTGGTGTAATATCTACCATGTCTATAAATTTTTTCTATTCATTACGCTTTTTTTGTTTCTTTTTTCTACCTCATTCAATTCTCTTAAACACACAACGAGGCAAGTTCCCTGTATTAACCCCCATTTAGAGATGAGGAAACCAAGGTTACTGAAATTGAGTAATTTATCAAAGGTTACCCAGGTCAGCAATGACAGAACCAGGATTTGTAATTTATCAGTGTTCTCTACATGACTAAACATTATCTCTCATATATCCAGCAATTTCAGCAATGAAACTCTGAGAAAGCCTCCAAGCCAAGTGAAACTATGTTCTCGGAGCTCTACAATCTGCATTCTTCTCCAAGGCTTTCTTCTCTCCAAAACCAGCCTAGGAAGGAGGTATTAAGACTCAGAGTCTATGCTCTACTTAAACCGAAACATCCTGGGTAACCCAACTGAAAAGTGAATTTTCTAAATTAATATTAAATCCTTACAAGATTAACATAAGAACACAAAGAAGAAAAAATAAAAATAGTTTTTGATTCATTAATGAACAGACTAGAATTATTCATGGAAACTAAACCTATAGTTTTAGAGTCCAGGTTTCTTAAAGAACAAGAGAAAAAAAAAAAAATTAGCCCTATTCTCATGCCATGCTGTTCAGTTTTATTTTCCCATTGGCTGAGGTCATTTAAAATGAATTGTTACAACCTGGCTTCTGAATCACCATCTATTTTCCTAGAAAAGAGCTTTTCCCTGCTTCCGTGGGGAAGTGAGAAAAGACAGAACTGGCCTTGGGCCCAAACCATAATTTTAGTAATTACTAAACCAAGTGACTACAGCCATAATTGACTCATTAAAGCCAAATGGTAGCAGTAATTAGTTTGTCAAATGTGAATAAAAGAGCTTTTTTGGAGGGAACATGTGGAGTTGAGCTAAGGGGGCCTGAACTGTCAGCCACAAAGTAGAAGACCTTTTCCAAACAGTGAGGGTCTTTCCAGCACCATGGTTCTCTTGGGTGACAGTGATAGATGTTCCTTAATATAGATTATGGCCTTGTCACACTTAAACTAATCTCTCTTTGTGTTTTCAGGCCTTGTTCATTCTCCTGGGCAGCAGTCATCATTTTACATGGAGAGGCACCTAGAGAAACAGAGAACCTATTTATCACACTTGCTCAGAGTGTACTAACAGCAACTTCAAACCAAGCATGGATCCACATTTCAATCAGCCTTCACCTCTGCAGGATCATAAATAGTGTCAAGAGATGTACTGTTAAGAAAATAGATGGACGGGGGTGACAGACTTGTGTTAAATATGGGGGTCAGTGAACTCCACCCTCATACAATCACCTTAATCTGTGTAGGGATTCAGTGTGGTTTATATGTTAACCAAACTTCTTAGAGTCACCTGCTTACTTGTAAATTGCCACCTCAGCATGCCAGCAGATATAACAGAAGCCATACTGTGTCAGAAATACAGAACCAAGAGAGGCAGCATTCTTATCCTTAAATCCTGTTTCTCCAACTAACCAACAATAGTCTGTGCATTCAATTATTTGTTTCATTGTTGTCATTGTTGTTAGGTGCTGTCGAGTCAGTTCCAACTCATAGCGACCCTATGCACAACAGAACGAAACACTGCCCGGTCCTGTGCCATCCTTACAATCGTTGTTATGCTTGAGCTCATTATTGCAGCCACTGTGTCAATCCACCTTGTTGAGGATCTTCCTCTTTTCTGTTGACCCTGTACTCTGCCAAGCATGATGTCCTTCTCCAGGGACTCATCCCTCCTGACAACATTTGTTTCATTACATACTTATTTCCTACTCTCCATTCTTAAGTTCTTGGTTACACTCAGGTTGATCAGGGTAACAAACCTTTTCTCTGCCAAAGCTGAGTTCTTCCCACATTTTCCAAAGACTATATTTCCTTGCCAAAGTCATACGTTTTTCAGGTTTTGCTAAAGTTACAAACACCATGCCTGGTTTTCTTTCATGGTCAGAGAAGTAGAAAGGAGACATTTCAATATTGATGGATTCAAGCGCTAAGAGTCAATCCAAGGTGCTGGAATTTCTCTACCTTTCTGAATTTAATTCGAACACAATCAGCATCTATTTTAAATAATTTTGCATGCCTTTTTTCCCCAAGAAAGTTGCTTTTCTTTTTTTAATATCCCATGTCTCTTTCACACAATAATCCAGAACAAGGGCGGCAAACCATGCCTCATGGGCCATATCAGGCCTCTTGCCTGTTTTGGTAAATAAAGTTTTATTGGAACACGGCCACACCCATTTGTTTATATCTTGTCAACAGCTGCTTTCCTGCTACAACAGCTGAATTGAGTAGTTGGAACAGAGGCTCGATGGCTCACAGAGTTAAAAACATTTTCTCTCAAGCCCTTTATAAAACAAGTTTCTAGACCCCGGAACTAGACTGTGATCAGCACTATTTATTTTGAATAATTTTACATATTTTTTCCCTCACAAAAGATTATTCTCTTTTGTTGATAGCCCTATCGCTTTCACACAGTAATCTAGAATATAATCAAAAACAAAAACCAAACTTGTTGCCATTGGGTTGATCCCTGCTCATAGTGACCTCATAGAACAGAGCAGAGCTGCACCAAGAGGGTTTCCAAGGCTGTAAATCTTTACAGAAGCAGACTGCCAAATCTTTCTCTCATGTAGCCACCAGTGGGTTGGAACCACTGACCTTTGGTTAACAGCCAAATTCTTAACCACTGCACCTCCAGGGCTCTTTAGAACATTAAAAAAAAAAAAAAAGCAACTATTTATTTTGAATACATGTTTTCCCCCCCCCAAAAATATTCTTATTCTTATGTTGATATCTCTTCACATTTTCGTGGTTGACGATTTGACTCCATGTATTTTGCTCCCCTTACTATGAAATTTCTATTTGCACTCTCTAGTAAATATATAAATAGACTGAATTTTAGTAATAAAAAATAGTATGAAATCTGCTGCTGGTGTTAACAAAGGATGAGAAAGAGAGAACCAGCAGATCATAACTGAAAATAGGAATTAAAGAAAAAACAAAACATTTTCTGTGTATATCTCACTGAGTTGACATTACTCATCAAACTAGTCACAACTATAAATTAACACTTAAAAATTGTAGCCAAAGCTATACTGGCAGACAGATGGATTTTCTTACAAACTTCATTTGCCAAATCAGAAAAAAAGAGTGAATTAATAAACTAAAATTCAGCTTAAGAAGTTGGGACAAAGAGATAGTGACAATGGTACAGCATTAAAAATGTCATCAGTGTCACTGAATTGTAAATGTAGCAGTTACTGTGCTGGTGAATGCTTTGATGTGTATATTTTCACTATAATAAAAAAGAGAGAGAGAGCACTTAGGAAAAAGACAAAAGAGCAACCAAAGATACAGAAACCAAAGTGAAATGAAGATAGAAGTAAACAATTCTGAAACAGAAACCAGAAAAGCAATTGAATTGATATGAACTGAAAAGATAATGTGAAAAAAAAAAAATATATGAATGACAAGAATATTGTCAAAAACAGACAAGAGATTTAAAACATTTATGGAAAACCTTAACCACAGCATTTTGCTGATATAATTCATTATTTTGGTAAAATTCACTGTAAGGCCATAGGCCTGCAAATGAGGCCTTCTTAATAAAGCAATCCTCATGGAATTAATCTCAACTTGCCTCATATACTTGCTATCTGTGTTTTCTTCTTCCCCTTCCTGCTTGTCCACTTGAGATTAAAACAGACAATGATTTCACACTAGCCTTAGATGTATCAGGGGACTGAGCAAGGGAGTCCTCTCAGTGCCCAGAAAGGGACTGTCATGTTTCCTGCCTTCTCTATACCAGGTAAGCATAAAGAAAAAATTGCACACCAGGTAACAGCAATATTAGGCTGTATAAAACAATAAATGAATTTTCAACTTTTGCTGTATCCACAACAGGCTACTTAAGCTATTGAGAATCTTTTTTCATATAGTAATAAAAATTTACAGACTTTTTCACTACTATTTCCATTGGATATCCATTGGATTTTTAAAACTCTCTCTCAGCTTACTTCTACTTACATCAGTTCAATCTATTTCCAGAACTGTACACTTTAAGAGACGGAAGGGAGCTCAGTGTCTTGTGATTTCTTGTCTTTGTGCAAGCTATTCCCTGGTATTAGAACGGTATTGCCTCTCCATTTCTTTGTTAGGCAAACTCCAATTCTTTAGCATATATTCCACAGCTCCTTTGCAAATCCTTCTCTGACCATGTGAGTTTGGGTGCCCTTCCTCTGTGACTTCCATAACACCTTGTGCTTTTATGCATGTTGCCATTGAGAAGACTTTAGGATCCTGATTAAGAGGACACACACTCTGGATCTAGAAAGCCTGGGTTTGAATCTCAGCTCCCTACTTAATGGATATGTGGCCTTCAATGAGTTACTTCTGTATGCATTAGATTCCTTGTCTGTAAAACGGGATGGTAATAGTTATCAGCATTGAAAGGTTTAATGTATACGAAGTACTTGGAATAACACGTGGCACAGAGTAAGTGCTATAATTTTATATGATTATGTTATGATGACCAGTAGAATAATTGTAAATTTACTTGTTTATCTTCTACTTTAGGCTGTGAGCTCTTTGAGGACAAGATATGTCATTCATATGTTGAGAGAATGGATAACCACTTTTTAAAACAACTGTGAGATATAATTTACATGTGATAAAATTTACCCATTTTAAATGTATCAGTACAATAATCACCAAAATTCAGATTTAAAGCGTTGCTATCACTTCAGTAGGCTTCCACATGCCTATTTACATACGCTTAATCACCATTCTCATCCCCTTTTTATCTTTGAGGAAACTGACACCCAGAGAAATTATTTGACTTTCTTAAGGTCATAGAAATAAGTGTGATAAACATGTCTAGAACTTAAGTCCCCTGACATCCTTTCTGTTCCAACTCTTTTCCCTCTATAATGCTCTCTGCCATGATAACCTAACAATAATCAACTCTGAAAATCAGGTATCACACTGTCTATCTTTGTTAACAAAAACCTAACATCGGGTTATTAGCATTTTCATCATTATCATTGATAATATCTACCATTCATTGCCTACCTAGTCTGGGCATTATGCTGCATAGATTATCTCCTTCAGAATAGAAGCTATCACACCATGTGGCAGCTCCAGCCATTTCTGAGTTTCAAATGTGCTGAAAGGCTTTGCTGTCAGGGCCATGCCATTTTTCAGTTTTAATGATTATTTGCCTAGCTGCCAACTTTGCAAATTCAATGCGGAATCTTAAAATCTGTCAGTAAAATAACTAATGCAAGCTGGAACTGCACTGGAAATCCCAGTTCCACATGAGATAGAGTCAGTGTAGTCAAAATTTTTCTTAACAATACTGTTATTTTAGAACAGAAAGGGGAGAAGAAAAGAATTGATAAATTTGTAGTGAAGACATAAATGGCTTAGCTTCCTTTTTCTCTATTAGACTTGGTTCTTGATATTTGTAGTTTCTCTCTGCTAATCAAGAAACCATTAGATATCAAAGTTCTTTAAATCGTGAAATTGTTTTGGTCCCAGAGTACCACCTTGATTTGCTCTGCTGTTGTCAGAGCGTGGCAAGTGGAGTTTCTCATAAATTCTCCGTGATGTTTTTGATTCACGCTTCAAGTAATGGACTACATCAGCTCTCACTCTAGGCAGCTGTTCATAATTTACTAATCCAAGATGATTATTTTGTGAAAACAAGCACTTCTCAAAACACTTTAGCGGAGATCTGCTTAAAAAGAAGATAATACTGGCAGATAAAATGAAAATAAAAAGTTGATGTGTAGTCCTTACATCAAGCTAATTAACAGCTTGGCAGTCCTAACAGTGAAAGCATCCAATTATCTCAGGCCAGAGTACTGGCCATCAACATTTTTGTAATGCAGCTGGCACAGAAAGTATCACACAAATAACTTCCAGCAAAAGGCTAATGGAGACAGACACTAATGTCCTAGACCAGCTTGAAAATGGAAACTGGAACCCAAAGCAATTAGACCTTTCATTATAGAAAAAGTAACTGTGGTCATTCAAGAGTGACAGGATTAAGACATCCAATTGCCTCTTGGAAATAAACTGCTACCGTCTTTTATTCTGCTTTACGTGAGGTTGAACTTTCATCCTGTCAAAAATGTCTGAAGACATATGTGACGTCCCTGCCAGCAGTGGAACAGGAGATGACGGGAAGGCTCTGCTCATGACATGGCATCATTGGAAAGGATGTTTGTCTTCTCACACACACTCAGGATTTTGTGCATAAATTCAGAGATCTTGTGGACTCTGAACCCTATCTTTGGGGACCCTATTATAAAGCCTTTAAACCAGTTGCGGTCAAGTTGCATCCAATTCATGGAGGCCCCATGTGCTTCAGAGTACAACTATGCTTCATAGGGTTATAAGGCCCTTAAAACCCAAACCAAACCTGTTGCCATCAAGTCAATTCCAACTCATACTGAGTCTATAGGACAGAGTAGAACTCCCCCATAGGGTTGACAAGGAGCAGCTGGTGAAGAACATTTTCGTTAGCAGCTGATCTCTTAAGTGGGTATAAGATATGTAACATACAGTATGACTGTTACCCAGGGAATTTGTTTTGATGGAAAAAAATTACCAAACTGAATAAATATCTGTTAATTAAACAGCATATATGAGCCAAGTGGTATGCTAGGCACCAGGGCACATTGTCTTTGCCCTTGATTATCTCCTATTTTAATGGAGAAGTCACATTTAAAAGAGATTCAATATAAAATGTTATGATAGTGGAATGTTTAGTTACAAGGGAGGAGTGAAGATAAGCATTGAGTTCCAATCTAAAGGGAGGGGTGGAGAGGGAGTTAATTCAGGTCTCATTAACTGATTTTAATTTACTATAGCACATATGCATTTACTATTGGAAGTTAAGATATTTCACTTTCCCCACATAGTAAAAGGTCCTTTCACTGGGAAGTGGCGACTCATTGTCTGTTATGTGCTGCGTAGGTGGGAGGGGTTATATGAAGCATCTTCTTGGGCTATAAAGAGAAAACTTTCAGGTTTGAATATTCCCTGAAAACATCTACCCTGTGAAGAGACGTTACCCCTGCAGCAGTCAGAATAATGCTCTCCCCCCAAAAGATGTCTAGTTCTTAATCTCCGGAAACTGTGAATATGTTACTTTATGTGACAAAAGAGACTTTGCAGATATGACCAAATTAGGGAGTTTGAAATGGGACAATTATACTGAATTATCCAGGTGAGTCCAGTGTAATCACAGGGGTCCTTATAAGTCAAAGATGGAAGTGGGAGAGTCAGAATTAAGGAGATGTGAAGATCCTGTGCTGCTTGTTTTGAAAATGGAAGAAGGGGCCAGGAGTCAAGCAATACAGGTGGTTTGCAGAAGCTGGCAAAAGCAGGGAGAGATTCTGTCATAGAGCCTTCAGAAGGAATGCAGCCTTGCTGACAGATTGATTTTACCAGCGAGACCTACTTCAGATTCCGACCTCCAGAACTATAAGATAATAAATTTGTGTTGTTTTAAGCCACTAAATGTCTAGTGACTGTTATAGCAGCAATAGGGAACTAATACAGCCACAGTTAGATGTACCTGTTAGACACAACAACCTGGAGTATGGCTCTTCCACTCTTCAAGCTCACTATAACATGAAATGAGTTAAGGATACACCCTATTTACATTTTAGGTAAATGGAAGGTGCAAATAAGGTTACTCAGTCACCTATGATAAACTATTATTTTGGCTAGTTCATTCTACCTGCATTCTTATTCTCACACTGAAACTGAGGCCTGTCTTTTAGAACTTTGAGTCCCACAAGGATCTTTTCTGATCAAGATCTCAGCCTTTCCACAAATGGTGGCTACTAACCACCTAGCAAGCAGCTGTTCTACCTTAGAATGTTTTCCTTGAGTATTTCCTTACTCAGCTAAATTAGATTAGCTTAACCAGAAAACCTTGATTCTTTCCTTCTCAAATAGGCCTTCCCTCCATTCCTTTCCACTAGGGGCTAATTCCTTTGTATTTCTATGTAGTTTATAGTAAAATACGTGTCTGAGAATTTCTGGCCTTCTCCAGACTGCTCGAAAGGGTCTATGGCACAAAAATGGTTAAAAATCAATGCTTGAGCCCACATTTTCTTAATGGTTCTAACTCATTCATAATCCTTGAAGTTGTAAGAAGTTGTGAGACCTGAGTTCAAATACTGCCTTGGTGTTTCCCATGTGATAACAGGCAAGCTACTTAACCTTGGTGACCCTCATTTTTCTCATTTGTGACATGAGAATAATAAATTTAGAGAATTAAGGTAAATAAATTAACAAAAGAGTCCGTACATATACACATATGAGGTATTCAGTAAATACTAGTTCCCTTCTAATTTCCCTTCCTCTGCACCTATCTTAATATCCTTCCAGAGTTGATAGAGTAATCACATTTCTGTGAATTTGTTCCTTTTGGGAAATTCTGCATTTTCAGTCAGTCACTTACATGACAGTCACACCAGCCTAGGAAATTCCTGTGTAATCTTCTCTTTCACAAAGAAGACAAATATGTCAGCATGCAAAGTGTTTGGGTCTGAGAGACACGTTACTGACCTAAGCAATTAAACCTCTTAGATTCTCAGTTTCTAAACAGTGGCTAAAATATACCCATTTTTTTTTGCATTATTTTTAGTACCAAACACCATTTCTATTATTTTCTTATATATAAATTAGTGTTTTGAAAAAGTTTGATTGCCAAAAACACTACATTTATCAAAGAATTAGTAATTCATTTTCCTGATGTTTGTTAATCAAATACAAACAAATCTAATAATCAGAGCTCCAATCCGCATGAGTTAATCAGTGTTACCACAAAGAGTTAGTATGGTTTCAGGCAAAAGCAAAGCATAGCAGAAATTCATTTTCAAAGGTAAATGAAAATTTTCATTCAGCATTCGTAATATTATAATAACTCAAATTCCTAAAAAAAAACCAAAGCCATTGGGTGGTCATTGGTCAGTGGTCAATCCCTACAGAGTTGAACCACCTCATTCCAAGGCTATAATCTTTATGGAAGCCGACTGTCACATCTTTCTCTTGCAGAGCACTGGTGGGTTAGCAGCTGAGCACTTAACACACCAAATGGCTAGATCATTTCTAAAGTTCTTATCTCTAAATTCTATTAAAATTCCCAAACAACACCAGGTTCATTTTATCTAATCCACCTCTGCAATAATTTTAAATTGCCCCTTAATTTTCAATCTTATTAACAATGAGTGTTTTGTGTTTTTCAAGGTTGTTGAAAGGAGTTTAGGACATTCTTTCTCATATATTACAAGTCAATGCAATTACATTTGCTTTGCCTTTTGACCTTTAAGTCAGTATGCCAAACAGCCAAATTACTGTACTTCTCATGACTATTTAGAAGCCTACATCACTAGTATTATTAGGCCTCATTGGGGAAATGCTCTACCTTGGACCAATGATTTTAGAAAGATTTAATATCTTTTTCTAGTTTTTTTTTTCGTAATGGATAGGATAACCACAGATACTTTTGATGTCTCTTTCCTCCTCACCCAGTCTTGCATTTGTGCTCAGAGAAATCCACTCTTTTGAAATGAGTGTGTTATCTTTCTAGGCCTTGTTTTTGTAATATATGAACAATATGTAATATTGTTTAGAGAAATCCATATACAATGTGCGACATATTGTGTATTTTTAAATTTTAAACAACTGGCATCCTACTTCTGCTTTATCCTTTGGCAACTTGCTTTTTTATACTCAACATTATATTTCTGAAATTTATCCATGTTGATACATGTTGTGGATTTTAACTGGTATTATACGTCATTGCATGAATATATTATTATATGTTATTCATTCTTCTAATTGATGCCAGTGCCTTAGCAATTCCTTTTTTCCCCATGCAAAGGATTCCCAGTGGCTGGCCCTACCAGCCTATCAAATAAGGCCAGACAGACCTGGATTCTAACATGAACTTAGATAAAGCTCAAACCAAGAACTCAACTGTTTCAAATATAAATTGTCTTATTATTTTCAGTTCTGTGTCATCTCAGAGAAGAAGGTGAAACATGTTTTTATATGTGTATAAAAACACCCAGAATGTTGCCAATATATTGAGCATATTCTATTCTTCATAAAGTGCAGGTCAGGACAGTCTTCATCAGCTGCCTATCAAAGAATTGGGAATGCAAGAGAGTGAGAAGAGTGGCCAGGTGCTTTTTGAAGTATAGGCATCTCTCCTGCAAGTTTTCATAACTTAAATCAGCTATAGCATTCATTGAATTATTAGGGAATGAAATTTGCTTTACTTAGGTGCCTTCAAGTTAGTGCCAACTCATAGCGACCCTATGTACTGTAGAACAAAACACTGCCCGGTCCTGTGCCATCTTCACAATCACTGCTGTGTTTAAGCCCAATGTTGCAGACACTGTGTCAACCCATTTTGTCGAGGATCTTCCTCTTTTTCCCTGACACTCCGCTTTACCAAGCATGATGTCCTTCTCTAGGGACTGATCCCTCCTGATAACATATTCAAAGCACGTGAGATGAAGTCTCATCAATCTCCCTTCTAAGGAGCATTCTGGCTGTACTTCTTCCGGGACAGATTTGTTAATTCTCCTGGAAGTCTACTGTTCATTCAATATTCTTTACCAATGCCATAATTCAAAGGCAACAATTCTTCTGCGGCCTCCATTATTCATTCTCCAGGTTTTGCATGCATAAGAGGTGATTTAAAATGCCATGGTTTGGGCCAGGCACACCTAAGTCCTCAAAGTGACTATCATGGATTGAATTGTGTCCCCCGAAAGTATGTATATCAATTTTGCTAGGGCATGATTCCCAGCATTGTGTGATTGTCTACCATTTTATCATATGATGTGATTTTCCTATGTGTTGTAAATCCTGTCTCTATGATGTTGATGAGATGGAATTAGCAGAAGTTATGTTGACAGCAGTGTTTTTTTTTTTTTTTATGTTGATGAGGCGGGATTCAGTCTACAGGATTAGACTGTTCCTAAACCAATCTCTTTTGATATATAAAAGAGAGAATTAAGCAGAGAGACATGGAGTCCTCATACCACAAAGAAAGCAACACCAGGAACAGAGCATATTCTTTGGAACCGAGGTTCCTGCCCCGAGAAGTTACTAAGCCAGGGGAAGATTGAGGACAAGGGCTCTCCTCTAGAGCCGACAGAGAAAGAAAGCCTTCCCCTGGAGCTGATACCCTGAATTTAGACTTCTAGTCTCCTAGATCGTGAGAGAATAAATTTCTCTTTGTTAAAGCCGCCCACTTGTAGTATTTCTGTTATAGCAGCACTAGATGACTAGTGACAACTTTTTAACACTTGAAAGAGGTTTTTGCAGCACATTTGCCCAGTGCAATATGTCATTTGATTTCTTGACGGCTGCTTCCACAGGAATTGATTGTGGATCCAAGTAAAATGAAATCCTTGACAACTTCAATATTTTCTCCATTTACCATTATGTTGCTTATCAGTCCAGTTGTGAGGATTTTTGTTTTCTTTATGTTGAGGTGTAATCCATACTGAAGGCTGTATAGTCTTTGATCTTCATCGTAAGTGCTTTTAGCAAGCAAAGTCGTGTCATTTACTTATCACAGATCATTAATGACTGTTCCTCCAATCCTGATAACTCGTTTTCTCCATATAGTCCAGCTTCTCAGATTATTTGCTCAGCATACAGATTAAACAATTGTGGTAAAAGGATACAACCCTGGCACACACCTTTCCTGATTTTAAACCACGGAGTATTTCCTTGTTCAGTTCGAACGACTGCCTCTTGGCCTATGAACAGGTTCTGTGTGAGCACAGTTAAGTTCTCTGGAATGCCCATTCCTTGCAATGTTATCCACAGATATAAAAGAAACCAGACACAAAATGGTCTTTGGTGTACGTTTGCATTTATACAGAGTTCAAAAGCCAGCAAACTAAATCTATAGTGATAGCTGTCAGAATAATGGTTACCCTTGAGGGTTACGGCCTAGGAGGGTCATGAGAATACTTCTCGTGTGCTGAGAACATTATATACCTTGATCTGGGTGATGGTTACATGTGCATATACATATATAAGAATTCATTTAGCTATCTAATAAAGATTTGCTCACTTTACTATATATAACTCAATAATCATAAAAATATGTTATTTATAAGCTAGGTGGTGCCAAATGCAGTAGAGTGGTATGCAAAATATTTAACAACTAGTAGTCATCATTCTTGACCAATCAGAACAAATGTCTAACCAAATGGAAGGTTTACTATGCATGACTCAAATAACTGCTCTTCAGAACAGACAGAAATTCTATCCAGAAGAGATGGTAATTCTAGCTTTGGAAACTGTCCTTCACATGTTTGCTAAGTTCTTGCCTCAACTCTGATAGTTTCCTCAGAACACTATACTTATCCTGGTTGACATTTTCTTTAAAATTTAAAATGTCTGGACTTTTGTTCCAGTTCTAAACTATGTCTTTTCCTGGCACCATAGTTTCTGCATTATTGTTTTACACAAACCCAAGCTTTCTCAATATTCTTTAAATTAAAGGAACCATTTAGTGTTGAAGATATCTTTCTGCTTAAACTCTCCCTTATCTGTCACACTCAGGTATATTATATACTATGATCTCTCAGTGGCACAAATGGTTAAATGCTTGACTACTAACCAGAAGGTTGGCAGTTCAAGTGCACCCAGGGGCACATCAGGAGACAGTCTTGGTAATCTGCTTCTAAAAGGTCACAGCCTGGCAAACCCTGTGGAGCAGTTCTACTCTGTACACGTGGGGTTGCTGTGAGCTGGCCCATCATTTACTATGATTCTTTAGCCTGTCTAAGCATCACTGTCTTTATCTTTACTGTGTTTTTCAATTTTTAATTTTATCAAAGTCAAATCCATTCTGCTTGCTGTTAAGTCAATTCCGACTCATAGCGACCCTAGGAAACAGAGTAGAACTGCCCCATAGGGTTTCCAAGAGGACTTGAAGCACTTACTGATGAAGATCAAAGACTATATCCTTCAGTATGGATTACACCTCAACATAAAGAAAACAAAAATCCTCACTACTGGACCAATAAGCAACATCATGATAAACAGTGAAAAAATTGAAATTGTCAAGGATTTCATTTTACTTGGATCCACAATCAATGCTGTGGAAGCAGCAGCAATCAAGAAGTCAAACAATGCATTGTGCTGGACAAATCTGCTACAAAAGACCTCTTTAAAGTGTTAAAAACCAAAGATGTCTAAGGGCTAAGGAGCACTTGACCCAAGCCTAGTGCTTTCAATCACCTCATATGTATGTGAAAGCCGGGCAATGAATAAGGAAGACTAAAGAAGAACTGATGCCTTTGAGTTATGGTGTTGGTGAGGAATGTTGAATATACCACGGACTATCAAAAGAATGAACAGTCTTGGAAGAAGTACAGCCAGAATGCTCCTTCGAAGCAAGAATGGCAAGACTTCGTCTCACATACTTTTGACATGTTATTAGGAGGGATCAGTCCCTGCAGAAGGACACCATGCTTGGTAAAGTGGAGGGTCAGCAAAGAGGAGGAAGACCCTCAACAAAATCAACAGTGGCTGCAACAATGGGCTCAAGCGAAACGACAATCATGAGGATGGCACAGGACGGGGTGGTGTTTTGTTCTTCATCAGTAAGTGCTTCAAGTCCTCTTCATTTTCAGCAAGCAAGGTTGTGTCATCTGCATAACGCATGTTGTTAATGAGTCTTCCTCCAATCCTGATGCCCCATTCTTCTTCATATAGTCCAGCTTCTCAGATTATTTGCTTAGCATACAGATTGAATAAGTATGGTGAAAGAATACAATCCAGACGCACACCTTTCCTGACTTTAAGCCATGCAGTATCCCCTTGTTCTGCTCTTGGTCTATGAACAGATTCCACGTGAGCACAATTAAGTTCTCTGGAATTCCCATTCCTTCCAGTGTTATCCAGAATTTGTTATGATCCACACAGTTAGATACCTTTGCATAGTCAATAAAACACAAGTAAACATCTTTTTGGTATTCTCTGCTTTCAGCCTGGATCCATCTGACATCACCAGTGATATCCCTGGTTCCATGTCCTCTTCTGAATCTGGCTTGATTTCCTAACAGTCCTCTGTTAATATACTGCTGTAGCCACTTTTGAATAATCTTCAGCAAAATTTTACTTGCATGTGGTATTAATGATATTATTTGATAATTTCTACATTCAGTTGGATCACTTTTCTTTATAATAGGCATAAATACGGATCTTTTCCAGTCGGTTGGCCAGGTAGCTGTCCTCCAAACTTCTTGGTGTAGGTAGACAAGTGAGCACTTTTGGCACTACATCCGTTTGTTAAAACATCTCAATTGGTATTCTGTCAATTCCTGGAACCTTGTTTTTCATCAATGCCTTCAGTGTATCTTGGACTTCTTCCTTCAGTACCATTGGCTCTAGATTATATGCTACCTTCTTAAATGACTGACCATTGATCAATTCTTTTTGGTACAGTAACTCGGCATATTCCTTCCATCTCTTTTGATGCTTTCTGTGTTGTTCAGTTGAGCTTCTTATAAGGTGTTTCCTGTTAGCTTTCCCTTTTACCTCCAGTTTCACTACCTACTATGGATTGAATTGTACCCCCCAAAAAGATACGTTGAAGTCTGTCTTAGTCGTCTAGTGCTGCTATAACAAAAGTACCACAAGTAGATGCCTTTAACAAAGAGAAATTTATTTTCTCACAGTCTAGTAGGTTACAAGTCCAAATTGAGGGTTTCTGCTCCAGGGAAAGGCTTTCTTTCTCTGTCGGCTCTAGAGGAAGGTCTTGGTCCTCAATTTTCCTCTGGTCGAGGAGCTTCTCAGGCTCAGGGACCCCACGCCCAAAGTACGCGCTCTGTTCCTGGTGCTGCTTTCTTGGTGGTCTGAGGTCTCCAACTCTCTGCTTGCTTCCCTTTATCTCTTGAGAGATAAAAGGTGGTGCAGACCACACCCCAGGGAAACTCCCTTCACCTTGGATCAGGGAGGTAACCTGAGTGAGGGTGGTGTTACAATCCCACCCTAATTCTCTCACCATAAAATTACAATCACAAAATGGATGACAACCATACAATATTGGGAATCATGGCCCAACCAAGTGGATACACACATTTTTGGGGGGACATAATTCAATCCATGACAAAGTCCCAACCCCCACCCCAAATTCATGAATATGACCTTGTTTGGAAATAGAATCTTTGAAGGTATAATAAATTAACTTGAGGTCATACAGGATGGGTCCTAATTCCATCTGAGTGGCCTCCGTATAAAATAGCAGCAGAGACACAGAGGGGAAGATGGTGTCTTAGGCTGGGTTCTCTAGAGAAACAAAACCAGTAAAGCATATAAATATATATAGAGAGAGATTTATATCAAGGAAATGGCTCATGCAGTTGTAGAGGCTGAAGCGTCCCAAGTCTGAGGCTTCTTTTGAGTCACGTAACCACAGGGGCTGGTCAACCCAAGATTGGCATGTCAGAGAGTGGGACTCTTGTTCACAGGCTGCAAAGATCAATGAATCCCAAGACTGGCAGGCAAGACCACAGGTAAAATGCTAGCTCAAGTCCCAAGTAGTTTAAGTCCCAAGAACCGGAGGTCAGATGAACAGGAGCCAGCTGCAGGATCCAGAGCAAGGAAAAGCCCCGAAGCCTTGCCAGAACATCTGTTTACATTTGATGCAGGCCACAAGCCCGAGGAAACTCCCTTTCAACTGATTGTCTACTCACAGCAGATCCCATTATGGAGGTGATTACGTTATACCACTTTCATCGTGGAGGTGATCACAACAGCATATGACTGCCAAACTACATCGTAACTGCCAAACCGCTGAGAATCATTGCCCAGCCGAGTTAGTACACAACCTTATCCATCACAGATGGCCATGTAAAGGTACTTCTACAAGGAACACTGAGAATGGTCTGGGGCTATCAGAAGCTGGAATAGGCAAGAAACTATCTTCCCCTAGAGCTTTCAGAGAAAACATGGCCCTGCTGACACCCTAAATTCAGACTTCTGGCCTCCACAGCTGTGAGACAATAAATTTATGTTGCTTAAAGCCACTCGTTTTGTGGTACTTTGTTACAGCAGCCCTTAGAAACTAATATACTACCTGTAATGGTTAAGATCGTATGTCAACTTGCCTGGGCCATAATTCTCAGGGTTTTGGCAGTTGTATAATGTTGTGATCACTTCCCTGTTGAAATTTGATATGTGCTCACCCCCATGATGGAATCTGCTGAGTGGTACCAGCAGGGGTGGGGCCTGTGGTGGCTCACCACCCCCTCAGCCTTCATCTCTCTGCCTCCTACTTTCTTCCTGGTCGCCTTGCAAAAGTTGTTGGCTTGTTCTGGGTTCAGCAGCTATGTCTTTTCAGACCTCTGGTCCTTGGGACTTGAGCTAGCAGCTTACCTGTCCACCTTGGGATTCGCCGATCTTCACAGCCTACGAGCAAAAGTCCTGCTCTCTGACCTATCTATCTTGGGTTCACCAGCCCCTGCAGCTAAGTGAATCAGGAGAAACTTTGCAGTCTTGCCTGCCAACCTTGGGGATTCCTCGACCATCACAACCTGTGAGTGGGATCCATGCTTTCCAACCTGCTCATCTTCGGTTCACCAGCTTCTGCAGCTCCATGAATTGGGAAAGGACTCTATCCTGATCCAAGGACTTGGGATGTTCAAACCTCTACAATATATAAATCTCTCTGTATATAGTTATATGCATTACTGGTTTTGCTTTTTTAGAGAACCCAGCCTAAGACGCTACCCTCATATGAGGATTTGTTTGATTATTTCTGCTTTTTTAGTTTGTTCAATGTCAGGCTATGCTTTTCCTTCTCTCTGGAACCAATTATCATGCCATCCAGGTTATGTAAAAGAGACTGTTACTATCATCTGGGCAAATGGATTATTATCATTTGTTACACTCCAATAATTACTTAAAATCATATCATATTTTAATTTACTTAATATTTGAATTGGGACTTTCCTTTATTCTTGTATTATTTGACTTTATGCTATTCTCAATAATGTTCAAATTTTTAGTCATTTTTTTATTATAACAAGCTTTTGTCTTTTTCTCTTTTTCACAGAGCCTTCTATCTTCCTATTACTTTTCTTCTAAGTTGCCTACAAAGTTGCAACGATGGGATTTCTTTTCTTTGCTATCCTAGAGTGGACTCACACTTTCCAGGGTTACTTCATCTTCCAATTTATGGATTTACTGCCTAATTTTGTTGAAATATATCATCATATAACTCTCTGCAAGAAACTACCAACCAGAAGGTTAGTTGTTGATAATACCTTGTATACCTCAAAGTGTCCTTGGTTGACAGTGCGGTTGAATGCAGACTTCCACGTGTAAAATAACTTTTTTTCTCCAAACTTTTAGGAAACACTGCATTGTCTACTAGCTTCCAGTTTTGCAAATGCCAGGCTGAAACCAATCTTTGTAAGTCACCTGCTTTCACAGGTGATTTATAATTCTCTCTGGATAATTTTAGGGTCATATCTTTATCTTTGATATTCTAAGGTTTTAAAAAGTCTAGTCTATGTATTGATCTTAATTCATTTATTGCTCCTGATCAGCCTATTTAATTTCGAGACTCATGTCCTTCAATTCTGGGAAATTTTCTTCCATTATTGTTTGATAATTTCCTCCTATCAATTGTCCCTCTTCTCTCCAATGGGAATCCTATTAATAGGATTATGAATTTTATCTTTTCCTTCGTATTATTCGTCACTTTGTCTTTTAGTTCCATGCTTGGGTATTTCCTCAAGTTAATTTTTTAGTTCCCTTATTAAATTTCTAAGTTTTTGCAATTACATTTTCAATCTCGAAGAAGCTGTTCTTGTTCAATGATTGTCCCTATTTCGTAACATTTCTGAGAACTGAATGTAATGCTTGTAAAGAAGGGAACTTGAAGATCTGCTTGCTAATAGCAAGCTAAAAGAGCAGGAGCAATGGGAGGTTTAATAGGAAAAAATGTGCCAATCAGCCATTAAATATGGCCTTCTATAGAGCTTAGGTTAAGTGCTTGCTATTATAGTCAGTGGTATTCAGGAAAAAGAAATACATAAATTCGTTTTGGAAAATTGCCTCATGAGTGAGCACAGCCTGTTGCTGAATGATAAATCTCATGAGCAAGGTTGTGCTGTTTTCTGATATTATATCCAAGGGAAAATGAATGCTCCCCAAAATAGTTGGATTCTCTTGTGAAATTAAATTACCAGATTCTTGCTATGCAGAAGATAAAAACACCAGTGAAAGAATAAGATAACTGGCAAAAATGAAGCCAGGAGCTCTTTCTTCTCTATGTCTGAGTAAGGCAATATTGAACCGGCAGTATTTACATAGCTATGACTTCCAAAAAAAAGTTGGGTTTTGTAGTGCAATTTGGAGGGAGGAAGACTAATTTCGAAACAGTACTACTGTTAATAAATCAGCACCCTTGACCAAGGAGATTAAGCATCTTGTGCCTTAGTACTCTTATTTGAAAATAGGAATATGAGTATCTACTTCACAGTGCTAAACATATGTTAGCTATTATTCCTATTAGAAAAACCAATAATCAATGAAGTAGAAGAAGTAACTGAAACTTGAGCAGAATAAAAATAGCACGGAAGACGCCAGGTTGTAATGGTAGCTGACAGACTGTTTATGGGCAAACAGGCTCATTTTTGTAAATACTTGGAGATATTTGTGGAAGGGTTATTGTGGGAGTGTGCAAAGACATCCTGAGTGTGCGGATTGCAATATGAACAGTAACTTTGAGTACTAATGTTTATGCAACTTTGTTTATCTCTGCAGGCTAGTGATAACTGTCTACACTTGACAGAAATGTTAATAAATGCTGTTCCTGCTCCACATGTGTTCCTTCCATGGGGAGAGTTTGGTGATACCAACATGTGACTCTGGGTAATCTCTAAAGAGATGCTTAGCCTGCCATCTTTTGAGGTCAGTCTGTTCATGTCTCAGCTTACAGAGATAGGAATCTATTTCATATTCAATAAGATATCAGTAAAATATCTCATCATGTATACAGAAGGAATAATCATTTTCTAAAACTGTAAGATCCATCAGATATCAGTAGAGAGCTGAAAACGACAATAAGCCACTTTCTAGTTGAGCTACAGTTTACCTATCTCTAAAATACGATGACTACGTGATCTACATCATAGAGCTTGCATGAAGATTAAATATCACAATACACATAAAGTGGCACATAGTAAACACTCATGAAAGGAATATGGGGGAGTAAAAACAAAAATTAATCCTCCATCTGGAAGTGTTCTATCTGCTTGATATGATAAGGGTGTGTTAAAGTATTTAAGTTAGTGGAGGGGAAAAAATAGTAGAAGCCTCACAGTTCTCATACAGAATTAAAAAAAACAAAACAAAACATTGCTGCAGAGTTGATTCTGACCCATGGTGACCCCATGTGTTACAAAGTAGAACACCATAGGGTTTTTACAGAAGCAGATTGCCAGACCTTTCTTCCGTGATGCTCTAGCTGGGTTCTCACTGCCAATCTTTCACCATTAAAAAAACAAACAAACAAACCAAACCCATTGCAATCAAGTCAATTCCAACTCATAGCGACCTCATAGGACAGAGTAGAGCTGCCCCATAGGGTTTCTAAGGAGCAGCTGGTGGATTCAAACTACTGACCCTTCACCATTAGAATGCCACGATTCAGCATTAAATCATAGTATTCCAGAATGTCAGTACCTTAGTGATTCTCCATCATTAAGAGTTTTCCTTTTGGCAATTGATTGATGCCTCTTTCCTCACAGGCAGAATTTTCCTCGCCTGGGAATGCCTTGTTTATTTTCCTACAGAAGTCCTATTTATCTTCCGAAGGTCAATTTCATGTCACTTCCTCTAGGGATTCTTCTTTGCACACAAAACACAAAAACTACCAGATACACACAGTATCCATCACAATTAACAGACAGGTCTCTAAAATCTCATATTAGCCTGTTTATCAATCCATATACAGTGAGGTTCCAACCCCACCTGGCTGGGCCCAAGGCCTCTCCTGACCCCCATCTAGGCATTAGTAACCAGGCCCCCAGGCACAGGGAGGCCACAACTTCAGCTCATGCTCTGACAACTCTGATTTTCATTTGTCTCCTTTTCCAACAACTAGCTATCTCTGTCCTCTTTATTTTCTTTTGAGTTCAGCTATTCATCTCTTTTAAGATGAATTTTATCCAGCAGTTCTGGTTATTGGTACCAAGTTTCTTTTATATTAGCTAAGTCCACCATCTTGCCTGAACTGTCATGTTTGATCAAAGTATAACTCAATTAAAATATGTTTTTTAGCCACAGCAACAAAACCCTCATTTCTCAGAGGTAGATTTTAGCACATCTTGAAGAAACAGGTGTCCATAATAACATGTGGTTCACACCCTTAACAGGTCATTTATCAAAACAACTGGCACCCAGGTTGCACCCCAAAGCTAACTCTGGAGATGTAGAAGTTCCAGGAGCTCTTGACACCAGCTCTCTTTCTGCCTCAACTCACAGATTACATTGTGCCCCTTCCCAGGACAACGTGTGCACTGAGCAGGTAATTTCCAAGGTGCCAAGGGAGTGAAGAGTTACCTGTGTGCAGTGATGAGAGAGCTTTAACTTACCCTATTTTGTAGTTGGCCTGGGTCCTGATTCACATGATAATTAAACTCTTTTTGTTTTTGCTTGGATACACGGATCATGAGTGTGCCTTTCTGCTGCTTAGTGGGTTAAGGTGCAGCATTTCTCGTTTGTGAAGGCAGGTTTACTAGAATTGATTAATAATGGATAAAAGGCAGCAATTAAATGCAGTATAATGAATTACAACTTTTTGGGAGATATTGAATCTGGTGTTAATTTGGTGATCAATGATGACATTTAGAATTCTATTTCACTTCCTAATTTACATTTTCAGTTACCCTTCACACGTAAACCAGTTTACGAGAGACAACTGTTGGCGCGTGAAATATGCAGCTATTCTAGATATTATGTCTTTTCAGAATCCACAAGCTCTTAATTATGTTCCATAAGTAGCTGCATTCAATTCATTTGTTTTTATTCTCAGATTTATCTTGAATGTCTCATACAAATAAAGTCTAATAAAAATCACTATATAGCCAAAGTGGAAAAAAATAATAAATGTTTGGCAATAGCTGGGATGCTTACTTATGCTAAGACGGAATAGGTAAAATTCCATGAATATAAACTATCAAAGAGAGTGGAATAGTATCTAGTTTTCTCATTCTGTAATACTGAAAATTATTCCATTCATGCTCTCTGAATACTTTTTGACCTTTACTCTCCAGTGTCTTTTTTTATAATGTCCCTTTTATAAGTAGATCTTTAGATATCATTGTGCATTTTATAAGCTATAGGTATTATTTGAAATATAATTTATTTGCTATAAATAGTTACATAATGTCTTACATGTGGAACACAGGCATACCTCAGAGAGATCGTATGTTTGGTTCTAGACCATCACAATAAACCAAATATCTCAATAAAGCAAGTCACATGAATTTTTTGGTTTCCTAGAGCACATAAAAGTTATGTCTACACTATATTGCAGTCTATTAAGTGTGCAATAGCATTACATATAGAAAAACAAGGTACATACCTTAATTAGAAATACCTTATTGCTAAAAAATGCTAAATATCACCTGAGTGTTCACCGAGTTGTAATCTTTTTGCTGGTGAAGGGTCTTGCCTCAACATTGATGGCCACTGACCGATCAGGGTGATGGTTGCTGTGGGGTAGGGTTGGGCTGGCCGTGGCAACTTCTTAAAATAAGACAGTGATGAAGTTTTCCTCATCTATTGACTCTTGCTTTCTCAAAAGATTTCTCTGTAGCATGCAGTGCTATTTGATAGCATTTTATCCACAGTAGAACTTCTTTCAAAACTGTAGTCAGTCCTCTCTAACTCTGCCTGTGCTTCGTCAGCTAAGTTTATGGAATATTCTAAATCCTTTGATGTCATTTCAACAATGTTCACAGCATCTTCACCAGGAGTAGATTGCATCTCAAGAAGCCACTTTCTTTCTTCATCCATAAGAAGCATTTGCAGTTACTTCCTCCGCTGAAGTCTTGAACCTCTCAAAGTTGTCCATGAGAGTTGGAATCAACTTCTTCCAAACTCCTAAAAATGTAGATATTTTGACCCCCTTCCATGAATCACAAATGTTCTTAATGGCATCTAAAATAGTGAATACTTTCCAGAAGGCTTTCCCAATTTACTTTGCCCAGATCCATCAGAGGAATCACTATTTATGGCAGCTACAGCTGTATGAAATGTATTTCTTAAATAATAAGACCTGGAAGTCAAAATTACTCCTTGATTCATGGGCTACAGAATGGATGTTGTGTTAGCAGTCATGAAAACATTAATCTCCTTATATATCTCCATGAGAGCTCTTGGGAGCTCCATGAGAGCTCCAGGTTCATTGTCAATGAGCAGTAATGTTTTAAAAGGAATCTTTTTTTTCTGAGCAGTAGGTCTCAACAGGCGGCTTTAGATAATCAGTAAACCATGTTGTAAACAGATGTGCTGTAATCCAGGTTTTGTTGTTCCATTTATAGAAAACAGGCAGAGTAGATTTAGCATAATTTTAAGGGCCCCAGGATTTTTGAAATGGTAAATGAGCATTGGCTTCAACTTAAAGTCACCAACTGCATTAGCCCCTAACAAGAGAGTCAGCCAGTTCTTTGAAGCTTTGAAGCCAGACACTGTCCTTTCTAGCTTTGAAAGTCCTAGACGGCATCTTCTTCCAGTATAAGGCTGTTTCGTCTATGTTGAAAATCTGTTGTTTAGTCATCTTCATCAATTATCTTAGCTAGGTCTTCTGGATAACTTGCTGCAATCCTATGTAAGTACTGGCTGCTTCACCCTGCACTTTTATGTTATGGAGAGGGCTTCTTTCCTTAAGCCTCATGAAGCAACATTGTTAGCTTCAAACTTCTCTTCTGTAGCTTCCTCACCTCTCTCAGCCTTCACAGAATTGAAGAGAGTTAGGGCCTTCTTCTGGATTAGGCTTTGTCTTAAGGGAATGTTGTGGCTGGTTTGATCTTCTATCCAGATCACTAAAACTTTCTCCGTATCATCAATAAGGCTGTTTCACTTTTTTGTCATTCATTTGTTCACTGGAGCAGCACTTTTAATATTCTTCAAGAGCTTTTCCTTTGGGTTCACAACTTGGCTAACTGTTTGGTGCAAAAGGCCTAGCGTTCAGCCTATCTTGGCTTTCGACATACTTTCCTGATTAATTATTTCTAGCTTTTAATTTAAAGTGAGAGATGTCTAAATCTTCCTTTCACTTGAACACTTAGAGGCCATTGTAGGGTTGTTAGTTGGCCTAATTTCAACAGTGTCGTGTCTCAGAGGATGGGGAGGTACCAGAAGAGGGAGAGAGATGGGGCAATGGCCCGTGAGTGGACCAGAACACGCACAACATTTATCAATTAAGTTTGCTGTATTATAAGGGTGTAGCTGTGGCTCCACAAAACGATTACAATAGTAACATCCAAGATCACTGATCACAGATCACCATAGCAGATAAATTAATAATGAAGAAGTTTGAAATACTGCAAAAATTACCAAAATGTGGCACAGAGACAAGAAGTGAACACATGTTGTTGGAAAAATGGTGCCAATAGACTTGCTCAATTCAGGGTTGCTACAAATCTTCAGTTTGTGAAGAACACAGTATCTGTGATGTGCAATAAAACAAAGTGCAGTAAAATGAGGTATGCCTGTACAAATGTAGATTCAAAAAGGAAGGTGTACCAATTGTGAGGAGAAAGTAGAAAAATGCAGTAACTGCCAATAAAATTTGTAGGAGTTATAATCTTGATTATGACATAGCATTTCTTTTTAAATTTATATTCCAGGTAAAAGAAAACCAAAAGAACATTAAGCAACTTATCCCCTCACTACCCAAGGCCTTGGCACAGGGTGGAGGTTGGGAGGTGGGGCATTTACAGAAAATATTGGGCTTCTCTGGGACATAGACTGTGGTGTATGGACTATCCGCCTCTCAGAAAAGCTCTGAATCCCATGTGGCAATTCATCCAGCATATCATAGGAATAGGGAATGGCAAGAGCAGAGAGAGATACTTAGATTGATGGGCTGGGTAATATTCTCAAGGGCTCGTAGTCTGTGCGAGGCATGGGTAATATCCAAGAGGGAAACCCAAGGGACATGAGGAAGGTGCGGAAGTGCTGAGGGCCAAGTGGATCTAAAGTGCTCTGTGGTTGAGATGATCAGACACAGTAATTCAGATCCTGAATCTCAAGGCAATGACAAGCTCATGTTCACCAGTACTAGACACTAGCACATTCCCAAAAAACCCCAAACCCTTGCCATGAGTTGATTCCAATTCATAGCCACCCTGTAGGATAAAGTAGAACTGTCCTAAGGGGTTTTCAGGCTGTAATCTTTATGAAAGAAGATGGCCACATCTTTCTCCTGCAGAGCGGCTGGTGGGTTCAAACCACTGATCTTTCAATTCACAGCTGAGTGCTTAATCACTGCTTCACCCGGGCTTCTTATGCTTGGAACAACTAGTTTTGTTATCATCAAATGCAACAGTGAATGAGGCCAGTGTCAGAGATATAAAGGATGAGACAATCAACTGGAAACCCACACAGAATAGACTCCAACACCTCCATCCCAGTACGGATATGTACATAGACTCCACCCCTGCCCCCAGATAGGGTAAGGGGAGAAATAACCCTTATAGAAAGTTTGCACTTTGAATTCCCTGAATTTTTACCCTCTTCCCCAATAAAGACTGTCTAATGTTTTTTTAAACCTGACATGCAGTAGTTCTTGCAGCACTAAGGTCTTTTACTGGTTAGCTTATTGTCTGTCACTGAGTCCAACATTCCTAAAATAGCCAGGTTCAATGGTAGCTCTAGTTAAAGATTAGTTAAGTTATAAAAAATAGAGAAGAATACATCCCGGGCACATTTGAGCTGAAGTGAGTACATATCATTCTGCACACTGTATTTCAGTATCTTCCACCTATTTATATGGAAGCTTCAGGCAGCACAGAGGTGACACAGATTGAAGAAGAAATATTTTTATTTGATCACTTTTCTTGGGTGTGTACAAACCCACACAGCACTGTCATGACTTGTTTCAGGAAGGAGAGCCTCCTCCTGCTCATGGTGGCCAAAGGCTGTCATTTGTGAATCACATATCAGAGCTTTTGAGGGAAAATGATGTCCTCCCTCAGAAGCTCCTGTTATAGCTAAGGCTTTCTATTGGTCCAATTCTTCCTTCCTCGCTGGAACTTATACTTCTTTCCTTTTAAGGACATAGCTTTAAAAAATAATAATAATTTTATTTTATTATTTTATTTTTTTTTACTTGGGCCAAATCCCATAACCTATTTAAAAGAAGAAAAGAACAAAGGAACAAACTATAGTTAGAAATACCACTCTCTAAAAGAGGTTATCTGTATTCCTGCAAAATTATTCAATTCTACCTGTCATGGATTGAATTGTGTCCTCCAAAAATATGTGTCAACTTGGTTAGGCCATGATTCCCAGTATTGTGTTGTTGTCCTCCATTTTGTGATTGTAATTTTATGTTAACGAGGATTAGGGTGGGATTGTAACACCCTTATTAAGGTCACATCCCTGATCCAATATAAAGGGAGTTTCTCTGGGGTGTGGCCTGCACCACCTTTTATCTTATAAGAGATAAAAGGAAAGGGAAACAAGCAGAGAGGGGGGCACCTCATATAACCAACAACGTATTGCCGGGAGCAGAGCATGTCCTTTGGACCTAGGGTTCCTGCGCTGAGAAGCTCCTAGTCCAGGGGAAGATTGATGAGAAGGACTTTCCTCCAGAGCCAACAGAGAGAGAAAGCCTTCCCCTGGAGCTGATGCCCTGAACTTGGACTTGTAGCCTACTAGACTGTGAGAGAATAAATTTCTTCATTAAAGCCGTCCACTTGTGGTATTTCTGTTATAGCAGCACTAGATAACTAAGACAATACCAAACTTTAAATAAATCAGTTTCCAAATCCTCAACCAAGTAAGTACATACTTTTATAACTTTCCAAATAGAATGATGAAATAAGTCACAATTTTGTAACATTAAGTTACTGCGTTTCATAAAGTCATGATTCTCGGTAATTGCCTGAGATACAATTACATAGGATTCAGTCTCCTAATAATTTTTACTGTTGAAAATAATTCATTATGTAGGAAATTGTTTGGTTACCAAGATATAGATGTATGATGAAACTCTCATTTTCATTGTTTTTGGTGGGTTATATATTTCTTCTACCTAAATAATGTTGTTGTTAGTCCCAACTCATAGTGACCCTATTAGTGGAGTAGAAGTGCTCCGTAGGATTTCCAAGGAGCAGCTGGTGGATTCAAACTGCTGACCTGTTGGTTAACAGCTGAGTGAACATAATCATGCTACTTTTGAATATGTGGCAGTCTCTCTGATGGGAGATATAAGTGGAAAGTGTGGGCTTTAAAGACAAACTTGGGTTGAATCCTCATTCCAGCTAGCTGTGTAAGCTGAACAAGTTACACAATGCCTCTGAGTCCCTCAGTTTCTGAATATCTAAGCTATGTGGGTAGCAGGGGGTAGCAATAAAAATGTTGACCCTATAGTGCTGTCGTGAAGATTAAACAAGGTGCTGTAATTAAAGTGCTTAGCAAAGTGCCTTGCATAAAATAGGTTCTCAATAAAAGTTACTGTCTTTGAAATGGAAACTTTAGATCCCATGTATCATTAAAGTAATGAGATTTTGTTTTAGTATATTTATATCAGCTCCCATGGTCAAAGTTTGATATCCTCTGTTTTATCAATTATTTTTCTCTTAGTGATCATTTGAGGCTGAATATATTTTTTTACAGTTTATTTTTTCATTATAGCTACTCTTTTTTCTATAAGACCAATTCATTTTGACTTAAGGTAGAGGGCTAGATCATTAATCGATTCTTTATGCTTTGGGTGTATAATAAAACAGGTGATTCTTGAGAGCATTTTGAAATTAAAATATTACTAATTATGATAATTGGTACATGAACTCATAGGTGAAATTAGGAAATGCTAAATTACAATCTGCATAGGAAATGTAGCATATAGCCTCATATATGTTTGATGCATGGCTAATGCTCAACATGTGTTTGTTGAATAAATGTTTTGGAAAGTTCTAAACTGTCCATGTTTTCACAATAGAAGGAAAAGGAATCTTTAAAAAAAGAAAAAAAAAAAAACACAGTTATACTTAGAAAAACAAGCTGGAAAATGCTGATTCATAAGTAATATTCAAAAATTAAAGAAAAGTACACCAGAGGGAAGAAAACCAGGATGTATTCTGGCTCCTCCCCTTTCTGGCCTTCAGCTCACAGACGTGTAAAACAAAGGGCAGGGACTCCTGACATTTACCATTCTCCAACTTGTGCCTAATTGGTTCACATATATTTTCTGTGTGAAACAAATAACAAGCTTAACACAGCTTTAATCCACCTCCTCTTTTAATGATCTCTAATGTTCTGTAGGCTTCAATAAATGTGGAGCTATGCAGAGGTTACAGGAGAGATATAACAGGGCCAGTTACAACTATTCATGATAACTTTTGTATCCATATTATGCGTAGGAACTTAGCCTCTTGCTAGGAACCCTGAGTGGGCAGGGGCCATATCTACTGGCTCATTGTTGAATTTCTAGCATATTTTATAGCACCTGGCACATAGTAAACGATGAATAAATGTTTGCTGAACAAATGGTAAAATATCTCCTCTAAGAATAGGAATGAAATCCCTGGGTGGTGTAAATGGTTAAGTGCTCAGCTGCTAACTGAAAGGATGATAGTTTGAGTCCACCTGGGGGCACCTTGGAAGAAAGGCCAGGCAATGTACTTCTGACAGATTACAGCCGTCGAAAACCCTATGGAGCACATTCTGCTCTGACACACATGGAGTTGCCATGAGTTGGAATTGACTTGATGGCAACTGATGATTTATGAATAGGGATATTCATATAGGATAGTTTTTAAGACAGTTTGCTGTGCATTGTATAAACAAAATGAAATTAAATTGTACAAAAAATATGTGCTGGACCTACAGGAATTGAAGACTATGATTCATCCTGGGGATACAAGATCCTAGCCCTGTAAAACGGAGTGAGACAAACGTAAATTATTTCTATGCGATGGGATAGGATAGAAGTAGAGAAGCACTTAGCCCAGTCTGGGAGGAGGCTCTGGCAAAGGGTTTTGGAGTATATGATCTCTGACCTGAATCTTGGAGGACAAGTAGGATACAGACAAGTGAAGAAAAGAACTTGCTGTAAATAAAGGCACTGAGTTATATAGCAGTCTGATCTTTCCAAAGATTTCTAATTACAGTAGACTATTTAGTAACTGACAGCAACTTGGAAAATCTGAGTTTTGACTTAGATGGATGTTAGGTTATTTAGTAATCAACCATACTGTAGTTGTTAAATCCAGAGGGAATCCTAATTGAGGATCTGTTTAAATGACGAGATGTTAAGAGGTTGGGATATAGTGTCACAATGACAGCATTCAGATCAATGTTTCCAATAGGAAAACACAAGTACTAATTTCGAATAGATCTGAGTTGTGTATTTTTTTTTTTTAATTTAGGCAAATTCACGGTCAAGGAACCCAAATACTCATTGCCATCAAGTAGATTCTGACTCATAGTAACCCTATAGGATACGGTTTCCAAGGAGCCCCATAGGGTTTCCAACTGGATTCAAACTGCTGACCTTTTGGTTAGTAGCCTGAGCTCTTAACCACTGTGGCGCCAGGGTCATAATACAGAAAAGTGACTTTTTGTTGACATGTATCTGCCATTGGCTACTGTAGTAACTGTAACATTACAGCTACATGAGATATACATTCCAGGAGTGTGTCTGAGGTTACAAATACACTCCAGGGATGTATATTTCATACACAGGTTTCTGACAACTAAAATGTTGTTTGTTTTTGTTTTTATATCCTATGTTGACTCATATTGCCTAGTTTTATTGTGATGACAGAGATACAGGATCCCTTTTCAACCATTCTTTCATTTGCATACTCACTCTTCAGTATTCGTTTCATTGTACTATGATTTGGCTTGTACTGCTACTCTATGAACACAGCTCAACAAAAGAATATGACCACTCATCTCCATATTAAATCCAAAGGACCTCTCTGGCTCAAATGACATAATTCATTCTGCCTTCCTTCTTAAATTTTTGCAATTATTTATTTCCATTATATATATATATATTTCTTCATTCTTCTTTTACCTTTTTTAACCACTATCAGTCTTCTTGTTGAGCTATTTCTCCCCAGTTTTCACCCCTAATGTTGATATTTTCCACAGAATTCTGTACCATGCCCTCTTTACTTCTCTTGCTATCCTTCCCTTTCCCTGGATGACTTTATCAATTATCATGGTTTTAATCACCACCTATGTAATAATGACTTAAATATTACTATCACTACTTTGATTCCTCCATTAAGATGCCCAGTTATCACCCAGGAATCATCACATAGTTGTCTCAAGCAATTCAGACCCAACATTTCAAAGCAGATTTTTGTTTGTTTGTTTAAATACTTACTAGGTTTATTCATCTCATATATCTTCTAGCACAGTGCATTCCGCCATTATCCACTGAATGACCTCATAGACTCCTCTCACTCCATCACTCTATAAACCTGTATTAATCAGGGTTTGATCAGAAAAACAGGACCACTAGGAATGACATCCACCACTGCCATCGAGTCAATTCCGACTCATAGCGACCCTATAGGACAGAGTAGAACTGCCCCATGGAGTTTCCAAGGAGTGCCTGGTGGATTTGAACTGTGGGTTTTAGGAATGACATAGAATATGAATTTATATTAGAATTTGACCCTATGAAATTATTGATGCTGGTTAAATAGTTTATGTATGGATACTGCTTCTACATCTAGTGCTGGATCTGTGTCAGGATTTAGAAAAGCTGAAGGAGATTCAGTGGGAACTGAGGGACAATGAGCCCAGAAGCTGTCTAGGCCAGTAAGGTGAGCCAGCATATCAGCAACAATGTGTATGAACTGCAGCTACACCCAGTGCCCCCACCAACATTCCCATCATAAAAAGAATGTGACTGCTGTTTCACTCTGTGTGTCTTAATCATCTGGTGCTGGTTTAACAGAAACACTGCAAGTAGATGGTTTTAACAAAGAGAAGTTTATTCTCTCACAGCCCAGTGGGTTAGAAGTCTGAATTCAGAGTGCCGGCTCCAGGGGAAGGCTTTCTCTCTCTGTTGGCTTGGAGGAAGGTCCTTGTCATCAGTCTTCCCTTGGTCTGGGAGCACCTCAGAGCAGGAACCTCAGGATCAAAGAATGCGCTCTACTCCAGGCACAGCTTTCTTGGTGGTATGAGATCCCCCTGTCTCTCTGCTCATGTCTCTCTTCCATATCTCATAAGAGATTGGCTTAAGATACTATGTAATCTTGCAGAACTCATCAGTACTACTGCCACTAATCCATCTTATTACATCATAGTGATAAGATTTATAATACATAGAGAAATCACATCATAAGATAAAATGGTAGACAATCATACAAGAGAATCATGACCTAGCCAAGTTGACAGATATTTTGAGGGGACACAATTCAACCCATGACACTGTCTTAGGCTAAGTTCTCCAGAAGAGCAAAATCAGTGAAGTATACATATGAATATATACATACAACCAAACCCATTGCCATTGAGTTTATTCTGACTCATAGTGATCCTATAGGACAGAACTGCCCCATAGGGTTTTCAAGGAGTACGTGGTGGATTTGAACTGCCAACCTTTTGATTAGCAGTGGAGCTCTTAACCACTGGGCCACCAGGGCTCCATTAATATATATAGAGAGATTCATTTCAAGGAAATGGCTCACACAGTTGTGGAGGCTGGAAAATCCCAAATCCATGGATCGGATGGCAGGCTGGATGCTTCTCCTAACTCACGTGGTAGCAGGGGCTGACAAATCCAAAATCTGCAGGTCAGGCAGCAGGCTGCCGGCTCACATCCCAAGAACCAGAGATCAGAGGATGGCAAGGTAAAGGCAGAATCAAATGCAAGATCAAGGAAGAAAGAGAGGTTTGCCAGAATATCTATATATACTGGATGCAGGCCACACCCCCAAGGAAACTCCCCTTTCAACTGATTGGCTGCTCACAAAATGGAGGATGATTACATAATATCTTCCAAACCACTGAGAATCATGGCCTATCCAAGTTGACACATAACTTTAACTATCACACTCTGCCTTCCAAATCTCACATAAAATATCTCACATGGTCCACATTAACCTGGAACTATGCAGGGAGGGGAATACTGAGAAATGCTGTTCCAGTTTAGCTAAGTTAATACAGCACAAACCCATCTGTCTTAGGCTGGGTTCTCTAGAGAAGCAAAATCAGTGAAATGTGTATGTATGTATACATAGAGAAATTTATATCAAGAAAATGGCTTACATGAATGTAAAAAAAAAAAAAAGGCTGGAAATTCTCAAGACCGTGGGTCAGGCTGGAGGTTTCTCTTGACTCACATAGCTGCAGGGGCTGACGAATCCAAGATTGGTCAGTCAGCAGACCTCTGGCTCACAGGCTGTGGAGGATGACGAATCCCAAGATCAGCAGGTAAGCTGCTAGGTTAAGTCCGAAGAATTGGAGGTCAGATGCAGGATACAGAGTAAGGAAAAGCCAGCGAGCTTTGCCAGAAAGTCCACATATATTGGCTGCAGGCCATACCCCCAAGAAAACTCCTTTTCAACCGATTAGCTGCACATAGCAGATCTCATCATGGAGGTAATTATATTATATCAGATTTCATTGTGGAGGTGATTTCATCATTACTTTTTGCCAAACTACATCACAACTGCCAAGCCACTGAGTATCATGGCCCAGCCAGGTTGACACACAACCTTAACCATCACACCATCCCAATATCCAGTTAGTCAGCAAACCTGCCAATTTCTCAAATCCATCCCCCTCACCACATCTTTGCTAGTATGACTTATCTCAATTTGTTATTACCTCTTTCCTGATGCAGTAGACTCTTCACGTTTCCTTATATGCATTCAGTCCACCTCACATCTATGAATCCATCCTTCATAGCACTACTGCACTGTTCTACCTATAAGAATCAAATGTAGCACTGTGACTCAACTCTTAAATAGGTCCCATATTACTCACAAAAAAAAGTCTAAATACTTAAGCCTAATGTAAAAACCCTTTAAGATATGCTGCGTACCTACCTCTTCAAGTCTTAGGCCCATTACTCCTTTTCTTGAGCTTTATCAATTCTGGACCATGTTAATCTCTGCCTCCAAGACATCAATTTATGAATTTACTCATGTTTCTCCTTTTGTTTCAACCACTCCCCACCCTATTCTTACTCCATACATACTTCATCTGCTAAATCTTTCTTAACTAACTTAGATACAATTTTATTTGGAAAACCTTTCATCCGTCTCCATCCATTCTTCTTCCCTTGGTCTGGTTTAACTCTCCTTCATTTGAACTCTGATATCTGCCACACCTTGGGCATGTCATTTTCATAGCAAGCATTGCATTATATTGAAACTATCTTTTCATCCTCTCTACTCTTGGGCAATAAGTTCCTTTAGGACAAGGACTGGGAATTGTTCATTTTCTTTTCTCCCAAGGCTTACGGTTGAGTTTGATGCACACTGAAGCGACAGTGACTTCACAGTTTTCAGCTTATGTACTCCTGGAGTGATCCTGAGATACCATTAAGAAGAAAAGAGAGGAAAATGCATCACCTAGTCTTTTATCTTCAGGGTGAACTATTACCTTACCTCCTTCCACTGTGCGCATTACAGTGCTTCTCTCTGAGAAGATTTGGGTATGATGAGAAAATTATAGAGGAGTTTTACTTTCTATGAGGAGATAATGACTTTATGGAAAAGTTATACTTTTTCTGTAATTCTTACATAGAAATACATTTGATCATTCAAGAAAATTAGCTGAATAAACACAATAAATATGCAAAAATATATAACTTTCTTTTAAAGTAGCAGCAAATGGTTTGAAAACATATTGAAACAAATGGCCTCTTTTCCCAATTTCATTATAAAATAACCTGGAAATAAATCTAACACAAAATATACAAGATTTTTATGAAGAAAATTATGAAGCTTCGCTGAGACGCATGAAAGGAAATTTGAGTAAATGAGTACACCATGTTCCTGTATGAGAAGTGTGACTTTTTAAAAATGATGTCAATTATTTTCAAGATGATTAATCGATCTAATGCAATTTCATTCAAAATCCAAAGAAAACATTTGAAGATCTTCACACAGTCATTTAAATGCTTGTTTGGAAGTGTAAATGCACAAGAATATGTATGCTAATTTTGAAAATGAAGACTTATTATGGGAACCCAACCCTCTCAGATATTTAAAAATGTATTATAGAGTTAAAATATTAAAATCTTGTAGAAATGAATGAAAGGCTAATGGAACAGAAACATAGCCCTAAAGCATGAACTAATATGTATGAGAAATAAAAGATAAAGGCAGCATTTTAAATCAATGGAGAAGGAACCATTGCTCAATAATCTGTGCAGGGACAATGGGTTGTATATGCAAGGGAAAAATGAAATAAGCTTCTACTTTCACTTCAAAATCCAAAATATATTCCAGATGGGTAAAAGGACTGAAAAAACAAAACAAAAAAAACCCATTGCCATCGAGCTGATTCCCATTCATAGCGACCCTGAAAGGCAGAGTAGAACTGCCCCATATGGTTTCCAGGGCTGGAAATCTTTATGGAAGCAGACTGCGACATCTTCCTCTGCCACACTTTCTACCGCGGAGTGGCTGATGGGTTCAAACCACCAACCTTTCGGTTGGCACCCAAGTACTTAACCACTGCACAAATCCGAAATATATTCCAGATGGATGAAAGGACTACATGTTTAAAAAAAAAAAAAAAAACATGGAAGAGACTATCTAATTCAGTGGTTCTCAACACATAGTGATTTTGAACCCATGGGGACATATGGCAATGTCTGGAGACTTTTTTTGATTATCACAACTGGGGGACGGGAGGATAATCCTGGTATCTAGTGGGTGAAATGCTGCCAAACATCCTATGATATACAGAAAAGCCCCTCACAACAAAGAGTTAGCCAGTTCAAAATGTCAGTGATGCCAGGTTTGAGAAATCAAATCACTGATTAAAAAGGAAGAAATAAAGGCAAAAATCAGTAGTGGCTAACTGTTCATAATATTCACATAATTAGGAATATTAGAAACCAAAATGACAAAAAAGTAAAAAAAAAAAATGGTTAGTTACTTTTTTAGAATATAAGAAACAATGACTCTTAGGATGGCTTCAGTTTGAATTGGGAATGGGGCATAGCAGTCACAGTCTAATCAGGGGATGGAAACCACTCAATAACTGAAGTAGGAAATGATTAATATAAACCATTATTAAATATAACAGGATTGGAGTCATGAGGAATTGACCCGTGAGAACACAGGAATAACAGTCATTACCCCCTTAGCTGAAATAGAGAGCTCCAGGAAGAGCTCACCCCACAGGGGCTGAAGCGCAGAGAGGGCATAGCCATGGCTCCCTGGGTGGCAGAGAAGCTGCTGTGGTGCCACACTGGTGGAGCTTGTAAAAACCCATCCTCCGGATTTATGTGGTTACGGTTTGGAGACCAGCTGATCTTACATTACAGTGTTAGAGTTTTCTTTTTCCAGCATTTCCTTACCTGTTACAGAGACTAGTGAGAGACTGCCATAGACAGCACTCCCTTGTGGCCTCCTCCTATTGGTATTTAGAACCTATTCTGCTCTCTAGTTTCTGGTTCCAAACTGCTTTGGGGTTCAGGTGCGTTTTTTGCCCTTGAGTCATGTGAGATGCTTTTGTGTCCTTGTGATCCATCCCTGTTTTTGCTTAAAGCAAAGAAAGAAGGGGGGGGGGGGCAGGGATGAAAACAGGCAAATGACATAAATAAAAATTAAAGGGGGGAAAATTTACATAGCTAATTAATGTGAAAAAATTGTTCAACCTTTCCAATCTGTAATTCATAGCTTTATTATACTTCTAAATAATACAGAAGCTTTTGAAAAGTTATGCAGAGGTATAATGTGCTCTATCACTCTTTTTAGTGCCTCATTCCTTCATTCATATCTTAAAGGTTATGATTTTAGTGATGAGTTGGTGTTAGATAAATTATTCTCGTATACATAATTTTAAGTTCATTAAGCCATTCGGTGATCTATATGAAAGAAAGAATAGGAATAATGAAAAGCATTTAACAACAGGAAGTCACCAGGGAGCATAAAGATTGAAAAATGCAAAACAAATATCTTGTCTGCCTGAATTAATTGATCTAATCAAGAAGCACGTTGCTGTTGACGCCATGATTACTGTGATGTACCCATGGGGGAAGCCTTTGTTTGCACTTGTGCTAAATGCTATCACAGTATTTATTATTACAGAACTGACACATTTTCAAAACATTGCATTAAAATTAACTAAAAACCGTAACCAGGGAATTGAGAAATGAAGCCTGACTATTCAGCATACCAAATAGTTTTAATAATCTAAATATGAAAAAAAAAATATGAGGAGGCTGCTAAAATAATAGCTAAAATTTTTGAAAGCTTACTGAATACCAAGCCTAATGACTACTGCGTTATCTCATTTTAGCAGCTTATGATGTTGGTACTCTAAGTCCCCCATTTACAGATAAGAAAACTGAGCTGAAGAAACGAAGTGACTTATTCAAGGTCACATCCCTAGTAAGTGGTAGCACTTGGATTAAAACTCTGATCTATCTGACCATAAAACTTATGCATATTAGATGAGCTATAGATACGTTATATAATGTTATTCCGATTCTGTAAGCAAAACTTGACCCTTTTGGGAAAAAAAATATTTTTTTTAAAGTACAAATAGAAAAGAAAAAAAAAAGCATAGTTAAATCTACCAAAAGAAAACCATTATTAGCGTATTGTTATATTTCCTTCTAGTAGGTTTTTTTTATGTGCAAATATATGCTTTCCTCCCCAAATTGAGATCATACTATATATTTTAGAATCTGTTTTGTTTTCCCTAACTACATGTCACAAGGAGCCCTAGTGGTACAGTGGTTAAGTGCTCTGCTGCTAACTGAAAGGTCAGTTGTTCCTTAGGAGAAAGATGTAGCAGTCTGCTTCTGTAGAGATTTACAGCTTTGGAAACCCTGTGGGGCAGTTGCACTCTGTCCTACAGGGTCACTATGAGTTGGAATCGACTTGATGGCAGTGGGTTTTGTTTTTTTTCAGGATACACCACAAGCAATTTCTCATGTTGTTAAGTGTTATTCTAGAGCATGTGTTAATGGCTATAAAGTATTTAAACATACAATTACGCAATAATTTTTAATCACTTCCATACTGTTGAGATTCAGTTTATTTGTAATGTTTCAATTTTATAAATCTTCATATGTAAGTATAATATAATCTTTATATATAATTTATAAACTTCCTTTATATAAACTAATATAGTGTTGCATGAGAATAAATTGTGAAAAATTGATCTCCAGAAAAATGGCAGTGATTTTTAAAGGTTTATGAGAAGGCACATTTTATCTCTTTGATCATAATAACTGCTTGTTATTATTTGATTTCAGCATTTATAAGAAAAGTAGTGTCTTGTTGCCTTACTTTTAATTTCTTGTTATCTTTCTGAGTTTTTTTTTGGTTTGTTTTTTTCATTCTAAGCATGTTGAACAAGCTTAACTAAGCAAAAACGGGAATGTATTAGAATCCTGAGCAGCTTACAACATTGAAGAAACAGCTGAGCAATCTGTTCTCAGCTGAAATGGTAATTATGGAGATACAGGAAGCATGAACAAATGCAGAGCTTCTTCAAAGTGCTGCTATTAGAACAGCTCAGCCTTGACTTTTCTCTGGAAAAAGCGTTGATTGTCCTAGCTTGTGTCAGGAGGGCCACAATTCTGCCAAGATCCCGTGGCGTGTAGGAGAGAACTTGTTGCTCTTGATTCGATTCTCACTCATAGCGACCCTATAGGTCAGAGTAAAACTGCTCCATAGGGTTTCCAAGGAGCAGCTGGTGGATTCAAACTGTTGACCTTTTGGTTAGCAGCCAAGCTCTTAATCACTGTACCACCAGGGCTCCATGTAGGGAAGAGATGTTTCCCAAAAGGAACAGTAGGTGGGAGAAAGGAAGCTACCCAGACAAAAACAACAGACATCAACCTCACTAGTGAGGAAAAACGTATATCCATGTATTTGTAGGCTATTGATAGTTCTTTTTAGTGAATTGCTTCTTCTTTTCATACCCTTGACTTCCTCAACTGTTTGTCATTTTCTTATTGAGTTACCATATCTCTTTATATTTTAAGAACAACAACAACAAAAAACCGTTGCCCACAAGTAGAGTCAATTCTGACTCTATAGGACAGAGTTGAATTGCCCCATAGGGTTTCCAAGGCTGAACATACACCCCATATTTTCAAATTTGTTGTGAATCTCTTTTCCCCTAGTTTGATTTCACATCTAAATTTGATATGGAGGGTGGGCTTATTTGTAAATGTTTTTCATCATTTGCTTTATTGTTTCTCACATTTGCTATTGTGTTTAAGATGTTGTTCCTAGCTATTTAAATTTATTATCATAACCACTATCTTTGGTGCTTTATTTTATTATTTATATGTGTTTTTTGTACTTTGTTTCTTATATTTTTCTTTGACCCCTGTGTTTTACTCTATAAACATAGGGTTTATAGAGTGCTTTCTTTGCTGTTAATCCTTCTATTTTGTATTCTAATTTCACCAACTGGCCTCTTATCTTCTCAGATGCTACCACTTAACACCCAAATGTCATAATCATAACTTTGATGCCCTATTTCTTGATATTTAGACACTTGCATGGTACCTGATGGGCTTCCTAAATCCTCTGAGTTTAGGAGCTATCCCATAAACTTAAAATTCTATTAAAAACACCAGTTAATCTTTGTCAATGATGCCTAATGGCTGATTTTCATTCTGTTGACTTCCAATTAGTATTTGTTCCGATTTCCCTTCCCCAGCCCTGCTGCTTACCAGAAGATAAGAGACAACAATGAAGAGCCCAAACCCTGGAGAAAGGTTACCCTCTGAGAGCAGCATAAATAAGAATCAAGACGTGGACTTGGCAGAGAAGACCATGACCTAACTACTTAATGTCTGAATATCAAATGGATTTAAATAATTAAAAAATATTAAATATATCCTACATAACAAGTCTTACAAAGAACTCATTTTAACATCTTACTAAGGAAATCTTCAAAAATATACAAAAGTAAAGAGAATATTTTAATGAACTTCTCTAGTGTCCATTTCCACTTTCAAAAAATAGCAACATTTTGGGAGCACTTCTTAAAGGAGATTAGCATGTCAAAACAGAAGCATTCACAACAACACACTTGTAAAATACCTCAATGTCTGCTTATACAGCTAAGAACATCAGTGTAATTCCTCCTTCATTCTCCAATATCTATTCAATATTGTGGGCGATAAAAGGTAAATGAGACACCCATTCATCTGGATTGCCTGGTGATACTTGAGTAATGGAAGAAAATGTGAAAAAGACTTCAGTAAGAACTGGGTTCAAATTTCTGACTGCCATTTTCTAGCAATATGTCCTTAAGCATGTTAAAGTTGTGATCCTACATTTTTCTTATCTAAAAATAAATGAAAATTAATAATGCCTATTTCTTAAAGTTTATAAGGATCCAACAAGATTTCGTATTTCAAAGCACAGTATAGTACCTTCTTTGTGATATTTACTAAACCTAAGTCTTCTTCCATTCAAAAGAACTTAGATCTCCATAATCCATCTGGCTGATTATAAAATTAGATAACCATCCCTAATAATGTAAAACAAATCTCTGAAAAATTTTTACTTTTTTTTTTTTAATTTAATTTAATTTATTAATTTTTTTAGTTTAGAGTTCAAGTTGTTAAATCAAACCTGACTGTACAGGCAAGAGGCTGCTGAGGATGAGGGCCTAGAAACATCCAGCCAAGAAGACAATTTTATGTAAGAGAATCAGAATCAGACAGGAGTCAGGTTCCAAAACCAAGCCAAAGGGAGCAGCCATAGAATGGTTTTCATAGGAAAGACTGAGATCTTTTCTGGCCCTGTTCTAAGGAAAAGCAAACATTGCCATGTTTGTTTGCTATGTTTAAATACGAAAAAAATTTTTTTTTAAAGAACCTGAGGTTTATATCAATCTGTTGGAATATCTGAAACATTTAATAATGTAGTTTTAAAGACTCCACAGCAACATTTAAACAGAAGGATTTGTGTGGTGCATATTAAGAGGTTAAAAGCAAAACACAAAATTTTGTGAACTAAATGTTGATTTATGAGGATAAGAAGTAAATGGAGCCAGAAAAAACAAAACTGCTAGTATGTTAAGATGGGGGAATTTTTTTTTTTTCTTTTTCAATATCCTTTATGTTATAAAACTGCATAACAAATAAAAAGTTAAGGAATAAGAACCTGGGGGAATGAAGGGCGCCTGAGCAAGATCACAGTCTGTCAGAAAGTTAAGAGCCTCAGTTTGATAGTAAGAGTATTGATAGTGTCCTCAGGAAATATGCACAGGGTTAACACTCCTTAACTTTTGAGGCTGCACCAGGGGCAGGGAGAGAAATCAGAACCTTAAAAAGAAAGTCGTGTGGTATGTAGAGAATGATGGGAGATTGTTGTTGGGGACAGGCTTATGGTGGTAGTTGGCAATAACTTTCTGGAATACAGGAGTAGGATGGTCCATAGTTGACCAAGATTTTGACCAAAATTTTGTTAAATTTACCCAGCTGCTCTTCAGACTTCTTATTTCTTAGCCACACACACTTCTAAAGTCAGCACTCAGAACTCCATTACCAGCAGAAACAATAGTCAGCAACATAGACGTTATCGAAGCTTCCGTGAGGAAGGAAATGAAGAGGCTTCTACCACACACCCAATAGCACACAACTTTGTAAGTCTTCTTTTTAAGTTACTTTAAATGCTCCTTAAGGGGCCCTGGCAGCGTGGTGGTTAAGCGCTCAGTTGCTAACCGAAACAGCAGTTCAAACCCACCAGCTGCTCTGTGGGAGAGAGATGTGGCAATCTGCCTCCAGAAAGATTAAAAACCCATTGCCTTGGAGCAGATTCATACTCATAGCAACACTATAGCCTTGTAAACCTTACAAGGCAGTTCCTCTCTGTCCTACAGGGCCACTATGAGTCAGAATCTACTCAGTGGCCACGAGTTTGGTTAGAAATCTCCTTAGAAGCAAAAATGATGAGACTTTGTCTTGCTTACTTTGGACATTTCATCAAGAAAGCACATCATGTTTGGTAAAGTGGAGGGTCAGTGGAAATTAGGGAAACCCTCAGTAAGAGCGACTGACACAATAGTCTAACAACGGGCTCAGGCATATCATGGATATGGTACAGCACCAGACAATGTTTACTTTTATTATACACAAGGTCAGCGTGAGTCAGAGCCAACTTTACACAGGTATTAACAATAACAGCAAAACTTTGCTAATAGCCAAGGAGTTTTCCATCTTCACGTTTACCCAACTCAATACCCTTTGTGTTAAACCTATCTAGCTCTTCTTTGTTTCCAGGTTGTTTCTGAAAAATAACATATTTTCTTTTTCTTATTCAGGAAAAATTAGCCTGGTTGTTGCTCCAGCCAGCAAACTTGCATATCCACATATATCACCTCATTCAGCAAGTAAAAGGGCCTCTAGTTAGCAGAATCTGCTCTTTTAGGAAGACTTTGAAGGATTGAGTAATACATTTTTTCTTTTCTCATTGGCATTGAATACTCTTTATATGTGTTTATAATCAATCAATATCAAGGTTTTAATTTTTAATCTTCAATATGCATTAGAGACTGAAAATCTTAGAAGACATTGTACTTAATAGATGCAAATTATCATTGCAATTTTATTTTGGAAATGAAAATATGTAAGAATTTTATAAATTAAAGGACATGATATAATTTGATATGAAAAAAATACCCATACTATATTCATAGTTATATGCTTCATGTAGAAATGTGGCTCAATAGTCAAAATGAGAAGTAGCATTAACCAAAAACAGCACCTTGATAAATTAAAGAAAATGTTAAGCAGAGAAAACTGTTGTTTATGCATTTCTAATGAATTTTAGCATGATACAAATGAAACACTGGTAGTTCTAGCATTTGATATCTAACAAATGAATTCTGAACCCTGATGGAATAGTTATTGCATTTGAATATGCTACAATTCACTTTTCATTGCCTAAATTCTTTAGCCTACAAAATGGGAAGCAAAGTATGAACATCTTTGCCCATGAGGGATTGTGATAATTTCTTAATTATAATTGAGGAGCTCTCCAAAAATGAGTAAGTGGCATGTGAACTATTTAACTCTACATTCACCTTCAGGGTAAAGATAAAAGTGAGGCTCTCTTGTTCTCCTAATATATTGTATTTGGAGAAAGAATAGAATAACTGCTACAACAAGCAATCTCAAAATGTTGGAGGCTTAACTGAAGTAAGATTGATTTATCATTTACTTCACAGTCTAGTGCAGACTGAGAGTTCTGTTCTCTGTGGTCACTTAGGTACCCAGCCTAGTGAGTTCTCGCTCTTCTAGGGTCTTGATACCTTTCAATGTGTCCTCTGCATCTGCTCAGAGATAAGGACAGTGAGAGAGAGAATGCACAAAGAACATGTGAGGTTTGGAGGCCAGGTCTGGAAGTTGTGCTTCACCTTCATTCATCTACATTTCCTTGGCCAGAATTTAGTTATACATCCCATTGAATACAAGGGGGCTGGAAATGTCAGTCAGTGTGTCCAGAAACAATTGGTGAGCACCAAGTTTCTATGCCACAAGGTTACTGCCCATACACATGAAGGGCTCCCCTCATCCTTTCCCAGGATGCTTGGCAGTACTAGAGCCACAGAAACAGAGAAGCGCAGGGGCTTTGTTGTTGTTGTTAGTTGCTATCGAGTCTATTCCAACTCATAGTGACCCTATGTACAACAGAACAAAACACTGCCCGGTCTTGCACCATCCCCACAGTTGTTGTTATGTTTGAACCCTGCTTAAGCCCATTGTTGCAGCCATTGTGTCAGTTCATCTCATTGAGGGTCTTTCTCTTTTTTGTGGATCCTCTATTCTACCAAGCATGATGTCCTTCTTCAGGGACTGGTCCCTCCTGATAATGTGTCCAAAGTATGTAAGACGAAGACTTGCCATCCTTGCTTCTAATGAGAATTCTGGCTGTACTTCTTCCAAGACAGGTTTCTTCATTCTTTTGGCACTCCATGGTATATTCAATATTCTTCACCAACGCTGTAATTCAAAGGCATCGATTCATCTTTGGTCTCCCTTATTCATTGTCCAGCTTTCACATGCATATAAAGTGATTGAAAACGCCATGGCTTGGGTCAGGCGCACTTTAGTCCTTAAAGTGACATCTTTTTTTTTTTTTTTTTTTTTAACACTTTAAAGACACCTTTTGAAGCAGATTTGCCCAATGCAATGTGTCTTTTAATTTCTCAACTGCTGCTCCCATGGGCATCAATTGTGAATCCAAATAAAATGAAATCCTTGGCAACTTCAATATTTTATCCATTTTATCATGATGTTGCTTATTGGTCCAGTTGTGAGGGTTTTTGTTTCCTTTATGTTAATGTGTAATACATAATGGAGGCTATGGTTTTTGATCTTCATCAGCAAGTGCTTCAAGTCTTCACTTTCAGCAAGCAAGGTTGTGTCATCTCCATAACGGAGGTTATTAGTGAGTCTTCCTCCAACCCTGATGCACTGTTCTTCTTCATATAGTCCAGCTTCTCGGATTATTTGCTCGGCTTACAGAATGAATAAGTATGGTGAAAGAATACAACCCTGATGCACACCTTTCCTGACTTGCATATATGTACCCATTCCAAAGAAAGGTGATCCAACAGAATGTGGAAGTTATCAAACAATATCATTAATACACACAAGTAAAATTTTGCTGAAGATCATTCAAAAGCTGTTGCAGCAGTAAGTCAACAGGGAACTGGCAAAAATTCAAACAGGATTCGCAAGATGACATGGAATAAGGGATATCATTGCTGATGTCAGACGGATCATGGCTAAAAACAGAGAATACCAGAAAGATATTTACCTGTGTTTTATTAACTATGCAAAGGCATTCAACTGTGTGGATAATGACAAATTATGGATAACATTAGAAAAAAATGGGAATTCCAGAACACTTAATTGTGTTCATGAGGAACCAATACACAGATCAACAGGCAGTCATCTGAACAGAACAGGGGGATACTGCATGGTTTAAAGTCAGGAAAGGTGTGCATCCAGGTTGTATCCTTTCACCACACTTATACAAGGGGCTTACTGGTCATTTAATTTACCACCACAACCCTCAATTTTAGATATTACCAAAAAAGAAATTAACAGATATTAAGGGTAAAATGCTAGTTAGTGTTAAGTTGTAGAGTTGCAATAGAAATCCAAGATTCTTGATTCCTAGCTCAGTGGCCTTTCCGCCTTACCACATCTTTAAATAATTAAAGTATTGGCAGGTAATAGAGAGATTTGACTTAACATGGTAGACAAAATAAGAACCAAGAGGGTAACATGAAAGAGAAATTATTTCCACTCAATCTATCACATAAAGTTTTCCCAAGAGGAAATGGACTACATAGTAGAAGAATGAATTTCCCATCAATGAGTATCAAGAAGTACCAAGAAAATAAGTTCTTATTTAAGAATTTTTTGCAGGGTATTATTTTAATTAAACTTGGACCCTTATGGATTTATGGGGACCAGTTGGACAAAGAGTGCAAGTTAGTCACCTAGGCTCTCTACAGGCCTAACAGAATATACAAACTAAGTAGCCCCAAATTTGAATGGCCTTCTCTGTGTCAACCTGTACCACATACAGTTGGTACTCTGAACCAAAACACATCCTGGTGTGGGAAAGGGACTTCAAGGAATCTTGTCTGGCAGATATGGGGCCTCCTAGAGCCTCATGGGAAACGCTGGTGGCGTAGTGGTTAAGAGCTATGGCTGCTAAACCAAAAGGTCAGCAGTTCAAATCCACCAGGCGCTCCTTGGAATTTCTATGGGGCAGTTCTCTCTCCTATGGGGTTGCTATGAGTCAGAATCGACTCGACGGCAGCGGGTTTGGTTTTTTTGCTTTAGAGCCTCGTGCAGAGTTCATGACGGCTTTGTGCTTACTTTCTTTGCTAAAGTTTAGTAAATTTTATTGCAGGTATGATCTATGATTTGTGTGAATCTACTTTGACAATTCAACCTTTATTTTTTTTCAAGTAACAAAGACAAATCTGATTCCAAGGCACAAAGGGTGAGTCTCTTAATTGTAAGAATAATACTCTTCATGCTTAAAATGGTATATTCATCTTACTTTGTTCCCTAATAGAGACATATAAATGAGGTTGTCACTCTTTCTGTTGTTTTGTAAGGGAAACAACACATTTACAGTGTAAAAAACAAATAACAAGACTTGCAATTCTGATGATTGGTTAATAGGCTACCCTGAAATAGTGAGTCAGTATCTACCTTTGTTTGGAACTGCACAATCCCATAAGGCAGCTACACATGGCTATGGAGCAATTGAAACGTAGCTGGTCTGAATTGAGAGGTGCTGTAAAAGTAACACCGGGTTTTGAAGGCTTAATATGAAAAAATGGAAAATATGTTATTGACAATTTTTTATATTGATCATTTGTTGAAATAATATTTTAGATATATTGGGTTAAACAAAATATATTATCAAAATTAATATGCCTATTTTTCTACTTTTTTTTAATGAGTCTACTAAAAAAAAAAAAAACTAGGAAGCTAAAATTATATACAAGGCTCTCATTACATATGAGGTTGTCCAAATTTAAAAGCCTTATGTTTTCATCAAGTTAGCTTTAAAAAGTATAATTTATATAAATAATTAAGCTTCTGGGTCAATTAAATATTCTCAGTCACATAAACTCTTCCATAAGTAACTTTTTTTTCTTTCACCCAAGGAAAAAGCAGTGGTGAAGTGGTTGAGATATTGTTCTCTGATGTGAGACTGCCTAGGTTCATTAGTCAGATGTACCACTTACTAGCTGTATCCTTGGGCACATTTCTTAAATTTGGGGGGCTTCAGATTCCTTGTCAGTTAAATAAGGATAATAATAGTACCTACATCAATGTGTGTCATTCAGTGACTGGCACAGAGTAAATAATCAATAAATGCTACATACTATTATTATTACTATTGTACAGTTTCTGTCATTCAGATTAATTAATCTATGAAATACTATCTGTGCATGCATTGTAACCACTCACCAAATGATATCCAGATCTTGACATCACAGATGCTAATCTCACCATAATTTAGAGTAGAAAACAACTTCATAATAGAGAAACATAACATGTAGTATGATGGGTTGAGATTCAACTATTAACCTGATTTAAAAAAATTAGAATTATAAATTCTATTAGGTATCCCATTTATGAAAAATTGCTCTAAGAAGTATGACCTGGGTCAAATTACTTAACTTCATTGTTACTTTCTTCATCTGCAAAAGTTAAGAATTAAATAAGATATTGTATGTAAGACATTTAAAATATTGCCTAGCACTAGGCAGCACTTGATAAATGTTAGCTGTTAAAACAGCAGCATTAAAGCGTATTTGAGAAAAGTGAAAAAAATCACTCACCGTTACATCTCCCTAAACTGTTTTGCTATTTCCTTTCAGTGGTTGTCCATGTATACTCACACTGTTGGCATCCTAATTTGAGTGTGTTTATGAACCATTTTGTAAAAGCAAACTACGAAAATGAGGCTATGCTACAATCACTACATTTAAGCTCTGAAAATATATGCACATATTTACAATATATGAAGGAAACATGAAAACCACATGATTTATTGGGCTGCTGAAATTTTTGGATCATTTTCTTCCCTTTTCTTTTGAGTTAATATCGTTAATGCAGTAACAAAAAAAAAGTTAATTCTTGAAGCTGATATTTGTAGGAAAACATTGAATCATGAAGGATCCGAAAGGATAAAACACAATTTCCTCTGTCCTTGTTACCATCTTATTACCTATGTACTTATGAATAAAGGTGCTTAAGAAATCATTTCTTATTTGATAGCGTATTTCATGTCAGATTTTCAGAATAGGAGAACTATTGTGTTTGAACAATAAATTTGAAAAATAATTTCAAGAAGACCATTCTCTGGAGCAAGGACATGTTTTCCCATAATATTCTAATCTGTCATCATGATTCTTCCTTTTCTCAAAAACAAATTAATAAATATCTTAACCTACCTACTAGCCGTATGTTACATAGATAGAATGACCTCCATTATAAGTATAGTTAAAGTGACAAAGCTTTCTTCATGAAAAACAGCAGATGTGCCTAATGACAAATATTGATATTAGCTTTTTAAATCATTTTCCCTAGCCCATCATAGCTATCCTTTCTTTATTCTGCTTAGCAGGCGCATTTGTTATTAAGTCTATGTTGTCAAAATGGAAAAAAAAAATCCTAAAGTGCTAGGCATTGTTTAAGTAAATTATATTTATTATATCATTTAGCTTTAATACTCTGAGATAATTATTTGCTCTTTATAGTTGAAGGCATGAAGGTCAAGCTTCCATAAATAGTGAACAGTACAGCTGTGATGTTAATCTCGGTATGGCTAGTGCCGGAGAGTCATTCGTTTCCCACTACAACATAAAGATCTATAGCTATGTTGCTTGTGAAATTGCATGTCAGATCTTTAGCTCTGAATTCTGTAATAAAAATAAGACTATTTTGTAGCTTTTAGGGTGACATACGATAATGGTAGCCATCTTAATCTGAATATTTCCATACAGCCTCCAAAAAACATACAGATAGATCAACAAAAAGAACAAATAAAACCACTCACCTATAATTTAATGTACAGCCTAAGTAGAAGTCAGAGTACTACAAAACTGAGTTTATATCTAAGTATGAAAATATCCATCTGAAAATTGCAATGTTGATTTTAACTAATAGTGACCCTATAGGGCAGAGTAGAACTGCCCCATAGAGTTTCCAAGGAACACCTGGTGGATTTGAACTGCTGACTTTTTGGTTAGCAGCTGCAGCACTTAACCACTATGCCACCAGAGTGGAAAAATTCTGAGGACTTTTTAGATTAACCCAAACCCACTGCCACTGAGTCGATTCCAACTCATAGAAACCCTACAGAGCGGAGTAGAATTGCCCCCATAGGGTTTCCAAGGCTGATCTTTATAGAAGCAGACTGCCACATCTTTCTCCTGTGGAGCTGCTGGTGTGTTTGAACCACCAATGTTTTGGTTACCAGCCAAACACTTTCGTTAATATGCCACCAGGGCTCCTTTCCTTCTTATATTAGTCCCCTGTATATTGGGGTACCAAAGGGAGAGTATCTAAAATTTCATGGGACTGGAGATAGCAGTCTTGTGAAGGCATCATTTCTGGGAAAGGAGACATTTCTTGGAGGTTGAGTGGTAGAAGGAAAGAACAAAGGGAATGTTAGAAATCAAGAGTCCTACAGAAAGAAAAGAGCATAGAAACCCATGATCTACAGTAACCCTTTCCCCCACAAAAAGGGAACCAGCTATTAAAAAACTATATTTCACTGTAACAGAAGAAGGAACTCCTGAACTATGAAATCCAGGAAGCCCCCCAAATTGCTCATCTCTTATTGATACTCACATAACACTTATTTTCTAGGGAAATACAGGTTATTTAAAAATGAGCAGAAAATAGAAGACAACATACCTACATATAAAGTTACTATAAGGAGAAAACAAAAATATGCAAATCAAAACATTTTAGTTAATGAAAACTTTTCCCCCAAAAAAGTGACTCCAAATCAAAGTTATAATACAATATTACAACTAAATTATTTTCAAACAAATATGTGCAAATATGAAGGAATATTAAATTATAATTTAAAAAAGGGTGGAAAGAAAGATTTGCTTGAACTCGTAAAATACATTGAAGAAAATAAAAATTTATCTCTAAGAAATTAAGAATAAATTATAAGATATTCTAGAGAGAATAGAATTTATTACAAATATAATAAAGGGATTTAAGAGAAGAATGAATTGAATGAAGGGAATGAAATTAAATAAAGGAGGAATGGGAGAGAGAATATAGTTACAGAAGATGGAAAAATAAACTTCAACATAAGTAAAATTGAGTCCTTAAAGAATAAAAACAATAGAACATAGCTAATGTTTATATCTAATCCAAGAAAATATTCTTGAAATAAAGAAAAACCTGAATCTTCAGGTACAAAGGGCCCACTCTATATTTAGGAAAATTTACCAGTCAATTCCAAGACATCTTATAAAAGAGTAGATCTTAAAGGAAAAAATCATCAGAGAAAGTAAATCAGGTTGGCGTTGGACTTCTAAACAACAACACACAAAACAAAACTGGAGTTTCATTTTAAGAAATTCTAGGAAAGAAATTGTGAGTCAAGTATTTTATAGCCAGCCAAGCTGTTCTTCAAGTATCAAGGGTTTAGAAAAATATTTTTAAATATTCATAAACTCAGGGGATAACATACCCAGGGGCCCTTGCTAAGGAGAAAGCGACATCCAACCTAAAAATTACTGAGAAAACTTTATCAAAAGGACTTATTGTGACATTTGACTATATTTGTTACACTCAAGACTAAGACACATGTGGGACCAAGAATAGAATATTATGTGAAGATTGTAAGTGTGGATGAAGTATCAATAGCACAATTTAAAAACTGGAGGAGAAAGAAAGAAGGAAAGCGTATAATAAAATCATTGATTAGTGCAGAAGAAATAGTTTGAAATTCAAGGAAACGATATATGCACCTAAGTATTTAAAAAAAAAAAAAGAAGAACCAAACCCATTGCTGTTGAGTCGATTCCGACTCATAGAGACCCTATATGACATAGTAGAACTGCCCCACAGGGTTTCCAAGGAGCACCTGGTGGATTTGAACTACGGGCCTTTTGGTTAGCAGCCATAGCACTTAACCACTACACCATCAGGGTTTCCAAAATTCATGAAGCAAAAAATTCAAGAAGAAATAGACAAATGGACAACTATAGTCACAGAATTCAACATTCCTCTGTCAGAAATTCATAAAATAAGTTGAGAAAAAATCAGTAGGGATATAAAAGATTTGAACACTATCAATCGACTTGACCTAAATCAAATTTATAAAACACTGCAACCAACCACAGCAAAATATATATTCTTCTCAAGTGCGCAGAGAATATTTACCAACATTGATTATATTTTGGAATATTAAACAAGTTTTAATACTTTTAAATAGATTCAAGTCATACAAAGTTTGTTTTCTGGCCACAACGGAATTAAATTAGAAATAAATAACAGAAAGATCTCTGGAAAATCCCCAAATATTTAGAAATTAAATAATGCACTTTAAATAACTCATGGATAAAATAAGAAATCAAAAGGGGAATTAGAATATACGTTTCATTAAGTAAAATAGAAACACAACATATCAAACTTTGGGAGATGCTACTAATGCAACATTTATGGATAATTTATAGCACTAGGAAGAAAAGTCTCAAAATAATGACCTTAGGATCCACCTGAAGAAATTAGAAAAAGAACAGGATATGAAATTCAAAGTAGGCAAAATCAACACGTCAATTTGTACAAAGAATATCTGTTGGCAATTTTACTGTGATTATATTCAAACAGTTGGGAGAGAATGCATCTTAATATTGAGTCTTCCAATCCGTGAACATGATACATCTCTCCATTTATTTAGATATTTAACTTATTTCAGCAGTGTTTTACAGTTTGTGTTAAGAAAGTCCTGCATATTTTTTGTTAGATTTGTTTCTATGTATTTGATATTTTTTGTCCTATTTTGAATGAAATTTTACTGAATGGACTCAATGGTAACGGGTTTGGTTTTTTTAGTAGATAAAAATACAATAGATTATCTTTTATATTGGCTTTGTGTTAGTGACCTTGCTAAATTCACATGTTGATCTCTGGCTGAGGGTATTAACTTGTCCATTTTTCTATACCTATTAATTATCAATATTCTTGCATCTATATTTCAGAATTAAAATATTTTAAGGCTGCATCTCATTTCTGCAATGAAAATATATAAAACTTTAACTTTTAATTAAGTTTATAAAACCATCTTATTACGTTTTGAAAACATACATTAACTTGAAAATTGAATATCCCACTAATTGATCTAAATGCTTTGCCCTCAGGTAAAACTTAACTCTTATTAAGTTTGAAACATTGAGAGAATAAGAAACAGTTAATATCTTTTATAGTTTGTGGAAAATGTTTTGGTAATAGTGCTTGGAATATTTGACTGTATCTGAAGATCAATTACATCTGTTAGTTTCCACTTTTGTCACCCCCAAGGTTTTATGCAGGGCCTAGCACAAATAAGGTGCTCAGCAGATGGTTATTGAATAAAGAGCAAAAAAGGAATCATTACTGCTGAGGGATAAATCCACTAATAACCTTAGAAATAAGCACATAATGAACAAAATGATTTCCAATGGTGGTGTTTACACCAGTTAAACTATCATTTTCCTGTTATTTGCGTATGTTAACTTTATCTCCTAATTATAAAAGTTGAATTCACTTAGAATCCGCCAAGTATCATAAGAAACAATATAAGCCAACTGACCTGAGTAAAGGGTGTGAGATTAAGACACATAATAACAATAATAATTATATATATATATATATTACTGCCATTTCTTAAGTTTGGCACTGGAGGAATGACTTCAAACACCTCTAGATTACCTTCTCTGCACTCACTCCATCCCTGTCTACTCCATTTCCATATCCTCTCTACCCCTGTATCTTCTCCCCTGCATCCTCAGGGCTTCTATCTAAATGTGGCCTTTCAGATGCTCTCATCTGGACATTGTATATCTTTCTTAGTGTTTCCATTTCTTCACTCAATTAATACATCTTTAAAAAATCTGAAATGTAAGTGGGCCATGTTACTGCCCCACTAAGTGACTCATCTACAATCCAAACTTCTTAGGATAGCTGATAAGTCATTAGTGACCTGACTACAGCCCATCTCTACTGGTGACTTCATTGTGATTTACAGCATCAAACCAAAAAGCCCATTGCTGCTGACTCAATTCTGATTCATAATGACCCTATAGAACAGAGTAGAACTGCACCATAGGGTTTCCAAAGCTGTAATCTTTATGGAAGCAAACTGCCATATCTTTTTCCCACCAAGCAGCTGGTGGGTTCCAAGTGCGACCTTTCAGTTAGCATCTGAGTGGTTACCGCTGTGCCACCAAGTCTCTTTACAACACGGCTGCAACAAATTACCTTTGTAGAGTTGAAGAATAAAAAAAAAAAAAAATACTGAAAGCACAATAATTCTTCCAAGACATGGGAAGTGGAATTGTCTTTTCCATTTTGACCAATAAGTGTGACTTTTTTTTTCCTTAAAAAAAAATAGAAATAAAATGGCTCAAAATATATGAAGATGACTTTGCGTAGGTTTGTCTATTTTGTCATATTTGTTCTAAGAATTACAATTTTTCTCCCTCCAAAGGTGTTGGATGTAATGGTACCATTAGGGATTCTCTATTACCTCTCTAAGGATATACCTTCTCAGTCTCAGTTTCTTCTTCAAGAGGTAATCCTTCCCTCAGGGCAGTGTCATCATCCATAAGACACAACTATATTGCAGAGCAAAATAATAATAATTTGTGTAAAAGGAAATGCACACCTACAATAATATGTAGTTAGAGGCTGTGGGGAGATAGGTAGTTGTTAGTTTTCTTGTGAGTTGTTTGCTGGTATTTACGAAGAGAACTGAACTTCATATGTGGCCTGGTGATGGGAATTCACTTCTGTTCAAGAACAATTACTCTAATATACATTAAACATACTTTTGTGTTTTATGATTTCATAAAAGACTAAGAAGAATGACAGGATTTCAATCACTCTCATCAGCAAGTTCTTCCGGCATAGAAGGGCTCTAAACAATTTAAAATCAGCAACTTCAAGGTCTCATATCCATTCCTTAAATGCACAGTATCTGCCTTGCAGCTTTGGATGCCCAAAGAAAAGCAACATGAACAAGATTCGATGTGCTTATCTCTGCCCAATTGTGGTATATTTTACCTTTATAGACTGCTGAAGGCCCCCAGAGTCTTGTGGACATTTTTGGATAATATAGGCCTTAGACCACCTTTCATCTTAAGTGCTGTATTAGGCTGTTGGGGAGGCTGCAAGTCACATAGCTGAAAAGCTTTGATGTTTCTACTTACCAGGATTAGTGCAATTTGGTATTTATATCACGATGTCACAATGGGCTTCTCAAAGTGCATTGTAATAACATGTCCATATGTTTCTCTTTTCTCCTAACCTGTGACTTCCTTGTTTAGCAGGATGGCTAGCAAAGTAGAAGCTCCCCAAATATTTGTTGTTTCTGGAACAAATTATCCTTAGCATTAAAAGTACCCTCTGCAAGAGTTTACTAAGAATCAACACCAAATTGGATAAGACTAGTCAGAAACAGAAATTTCCAAGTCTAAGAGTTTGTTTATAGTTGTGTTGCTGAGGGATGCTTGGGAAACACCCAAATCCAATCAGGGAAACTAGTATGTGGAATTAGATTAGGACTGTTTACTACTAAATAAAGTCTGGGGAAAAGAGAGTGCTCATTCTTCTGCACTGAAATTTTTGTCTGAGTGTCTCCAGCAGCAGTCCTTCCTCAGGGGCCCTGCTAAAGCTGTACTGTCCATTTAGATCAATACTAGCTTGCCATCAGAAGCCAAGACTGAAGCTGGCAGAGTAATTACCTAGAGAAACCAGAAGCCAATTGAACCTAAAGGGAAGAAATTCTCATTTTTAAGGACAAAACAAACTCAGAGACACCAACTGTACTATCAAATGCAAGGGTAAGTGTGGGGCTGAAAACACAAAGGGACGTAGGCAGCCTTGGGCCATAAATGCTCAGCACAGGACTTGAAACTGAAGAACCGAAGGAGGAATTGTCAAAGGCATGGTGAAGATCTACAACTTTACCTATGGTAAGAACAAGGGTTTCCCAGAAAAAGTTCTCCCAGGTGTTGGGTCTGCTGTGGTTAGGTGGGTTGGTCTGAATTACTAGATGTGCGGTGGATACTAAAAGAGTGCCCTAGCCATCCTGTTAGAACTCTATCAGAGTTTCTCAAACCAAGCTTCAAAACAAGGCGTGTTATTCAAGATAAAGAAAGATGTTTAATAGTATAGTTGGGTCAGTTCATCAGGAAGACATCAAAAAAATAAATGTTCAATAAAAATGTTCTATATTGTGCTTCAGGTTGTAGTTATATGGGTATATGCATTTATCATATTGTAGAGTTAACATCTGTGAATTTTACTTCTATCAATTTAACCTTAATGAAAGCTATACAAAACAAACATTTTCAGCTGTAATAATTCTAATAATTAAGCATATGCCATGAAGTGGTTATGCATGTGTTAAAGGCCAGGGAAAAGAGAACAACTGAGAAAGAAAACTATTTTAGTCCTAGCTGGAGAGGTCTCCCCAGCTCCAGCCTAGACTATAAGAAACATGAAGTTGAGGACTCTGTGAGTTCAGGTCATTTCTATATCTCCAGTACCTAGCACAGGGTCTGATGCACACTAGTCAATCAATAAGTATTTGTAGAGCATTTATTGACAGATTATTATATGACCCCATCTGCCTAGTTTCTCAGGGGTCATGGAATCTCTTCCTTCAGAATCTGGAAGATTACTCAGAGCCACAGGCAGGGGTGGTACCTCTTACAGAAGCGCCAAGATATTTCGAGATCATCTACTTAAAACCACTCCTAGGTTAAAAAAAACTGGAGTCCCAGAGAGGGCCTGATCACAGACTGCCCCCATCAACAAGTAGCAGCACAGTCAGCCTGGTCCCATCCCACCAGCACCCTCTCCTCACTGTCAGAACCTCATCTAGCATATTTGACAGGCCTGAGTCTCTTCAGCTAACAGTTTAGAAATTCAGAACTAAAGACATTGAAGGCATCTCCTTCTACACTGCAGACCAAATGTATCTCCACCATCCAGAGTTGGGGACACATAGGATACTCTTTTATTCTCAGACGCATCAGCCCCTCTCTAACCCCTTCTTCAGTGAGTGCTACTGACATGCTAGGCACTTTCTGATCAGTACTAAAAAATGTTGAACCCTCCTGCAACTTCAGAAAACGGAACTGGTACCTTCCTGGCTCCAATGTTAGTGACACTCAGGCCATTCTTCCATCCAGTTAAACATACCACACCCCTAGCATAGCTACAGTACTGGATGTGAGAGAATCTAGCGCAGTGTTGTGCAATGGAAATTTCTTCAGTGATGGAAATGTTGTATAATTTTGAGCTGCCCAATACAGTAATACTATCCACATGCAGCCACTAATCACTTGAAATATAAAAAGCTAGTACTTGGGGTGGTGGAATTTTTGATAAATTTATTTTCTTATTTATACATTTTTCCAATTTTCTAAATTAAGCATATATTGCTTTTATGATCAGAAAAGACCAAGAAATGTAGTCTTTTCAAAGAGTATCAGCATATAAACTTACTCTATGTGCAGTTAGCACTAAAATAAGTTTTTTTTTTTTTATCTACTTCATTTACTACATAATGTAGGAAAATCTTATTAAGCCCTTCATAAGATTCACAGAAAAATGGATAGAGCAGATGAACTAGGCCAACTTGCATTTAGGGCTTGAATCTAACACTCTTTGTGAGATGCTGGAAAAATCTTTTGGCCTCTCTGAACTTCACTTTCTTCATCTGTCCTGTGGGAATATTGTACTGCCATGCAGAGTTTTGAAGAATATATAAGCAAAAGAAGTTCCAAGTTTTAGTACATGCATTTTTCTTAACATTTGAGGGAAAATGTTAAGCTGTAATCCATCTCTTTTTTAACTGTAAAGTACTTTTCACAGCTCATCCAACCCCTCAAAGCTCCATATCACCAAGCAAATCTTCTTCTTGTTGATTTCCAAGATTCATCAGTTATTCTTGCCTGTATGATCCCTAAATCCTTCAGTACATGTGGAAATTGCCATTATACCAGGATTTCTTCAATACTTGCTGAATGTTAGAAAATCCTGTCACTCACTTCTGCTGCGCTGTAAGACTTAACAGGGTTTCAGTTCATTTGTACTGCAGAGAGAATTTTGGGGGAAGTGGGGAGGTTGGTGGCGAGTATAGTCAGGTTTTTAACCATTTGGTGTTCTGATTTTTTTCTGATTTAACTAACACTATAATCCATTCATTCAATCATTCATTGCTTCATTCTACAAATATCTATAGAGTAGCCAGGTGATGGCAGTACAGCAGTAACATGAGAGGAAAACCCCTGCCTTCAGTGGACTTATAGTGGGGGAGTCCAGCAATAAATAAAAAGCAACTATGTATTAAAAAAAAAGACCTAAAATAATATCACATAGTGATATATGTTATGTTAAAAAATAACAAGATAAGAGCAAGTGAGAGAAAGAGCAGGTATTTTTAGGTAGGGAGGTTTGGGGGCCATTCCGAGAAGGTGGTATTTGAGCATAGCCTGGAATGAAGTGAGAAAACAAGTCCTGCAGGTATCTGGAAAGTTGTGGAGAAGAACTTTCAAGGCAGAACCTAGAGCAAGGGCAAGATCCCTGACTGAGGCTAAAACATGTTTCTTGTCTTCCAGGAACAGCCCTTGAGAAGGCACTTGCTAAGGCAGGTGTGACTAGGACATGGTGAAGGCAAAGGAGAGAGAGCCAAGAGAGCTACCTGGGAAGTTCCTGGTAAACCAAGTTCATTTCAGGTCAGACCTAATTCAGCAAGAACTGAATTATATCAGTGATCTGTTTCAATATGTGTCCTGACTAAAACCATTCCATGTCTCTAGATGATGCTTCTCAAAGTTTAATGTATGTATGAATTATCTGAGGATCTTATTAAATTGCCAATTTTGATTATGTAGGTGTGGAGTATGGTCTGAGCATAGAAAAAGTTTCCATGTTATATTGTTGGTCCACTTTGAGATGCAAGGCTCTAGAGTCTAGGTTACCATCAAGTTCAAGTCCAAACTCTTTTACTTGGCTTATAAAGTCTTGCCCCTGATTATGTGTTCAGATTCATTTCTTGCTACCCACTTTCTCCACCCACTTCATATGCTCCAGATATATCTCGCCAGTTTTTGAACAACATGAGCTCTCTCATCCCCTGTCCTTCATACTGTTGATTATCTTCCTGGAACAAACATCAGTCCCTTTTCACCAAGCTCTTACTCATCTATGAGTTCTTGATTTAGTTCTTACTGTCCTCCCCTCACCACCCTTCCCTGATCTCCAAGGTATGGGCTAGCTATCCTCCCACATGTCACCAAAGCACTCTAACTTCCTCATAACACTTACCTGACTGTCTGATTGCTGGGTTGTATGCCTTTTAGACTGGTCCATAAGGAAGAAGGGTGGCAAGGGGAGGGGGAGAGGTAGGTCCATGTGCTCATTGTTGCAGTCCTAGATTATAGCACAATGCTTACAACAAAAGTTACCTATAAACATTTGCTGAGTAAATGTATGATTGAAGGAATCAGTCAAACCATAAGACATACTGCTATATCAGTCTATAGAAACAGAGTATTTAGTTAAAATGTAGCAGGGTCTGGTGGTTATATAAGCTAAAAATATAATGAATAATTCTCAAACAACTCAGCATCACACAATGTTTTGCTGTTAACCCAGATTAATTAACCTTTTTAATTGGATGATGTATTATGGATTATTTTTGAATTTTCACAAAATGTGGTAAATAGCAAGAAGGAATAATTGCTTCAATTAAATTTCTTAAACTAGTTAAGTGTTTTCTTTGTGCATAAACAAATTACTGCCACATACATTTTATAGATTTATGACCTTTTCACGTTTCCAAAATGCTTCAAATGTTGGTTTGTCAACAGATTGTCTATTACCCAATCAGCACATTGGGTTTGTCTGTTCTACCTCATTTTTTTCTGAAGTTTTCAATGTGCCTATTTTGACAGGCATCTGATCCAATAATTAGTGCATTTTTTTATAAGGCATAGGCTAACTTGGGACAACATGGCATTAGTTCTGAGCAGGTTGCATCATTATTTTCCCTCAGAGGGTTAATCAGAACTGAGAAGGTTGGAGTTCCAAATTGATTATCTTGATTGGATCAAATCAGGGAAGCTGAATCTGGGAACAAAGGTCAATATGATAAATCAGACACTGGAAAAAGATATTATAATAAAAATTTCCATACTAAGCACAGATCTCAGTATCTACCTAAGAACAAATGGAGCAAATGATTGGTAATGATCTAAGGTGTAGGCCATCAGCCAACTCTGAGAGTTGAAGAAGTAGTAATAGGGAGATCTGGGTTTAGGGCAGGACACCCAGAACAGAACATCCAAAAAATCAAATCCATTGCTGTAGAGTCCATTCCGACTCATAGTGACCCTATAAGACAAAGTAGAACTGCCCCCATAAGGTTCCCAAGGAGTAGCTGGTAGATTCAAACAGCCAGCCTTTTGGTTATGGCCAAGCTTAGCCACTGTACCACCAGGGCTCCCTAAGAACTGGGTCCCACTCCCAGCCCACTGCTGTCAAGTTGATTCCGACCCATAGCGACCCTATAGGACAGAGTAGAACTGCCCCATAGAGTTTCCAAGGAGCGACTGGCAGATTCAAACTGCCAAACTCTGAGTTAGCAGCTGTAGCACTTACCCACTATGCCACCAGGGTTTCTCTGCCAATTATCCCAGTAACTCAGTCACTGAGTTCCTGCCATGTTCCCCAATCCCTATTAGGGGCTAGATTTCTTACCTTGTAGCCAGTTCTTGGTAAGAAATCTAGCCCCTAATAGGGATTGGTGAACATGGCAGGAACTCAGTGACTGAGTTACTGGGATAATTGGCAGAGAGGGCATTACTGAATAATTGCTGTAGAAGAGGATATAACATGATCAAATGAGCATTTTTGGGCTCAGAAAAATCTGAGTTCAGATTTCCAGCTCTGCACTTGACTGAGCCCTTTAACCTCTGCAATGTGTTATATTTCTACTTCTAAAATGGAGAACTTTTGCTCAACAGGCAGGAACATAACGAAATTTAAATAACATCATATAAAATACATGTTTAAGGTAATGCTTGTAATATAGTAAATGCTCACATTCTTTTCAGTTTTTTCCTTTCCCTTTATTTGTAGGGTAGTAAGACGAGAACCCAGTTACTGGGAAACTCAGGTGACCAGGTCAGAACAGAATCAACAATAAGCAGCCTTAACTCAGGACTTCAAATATTAATCCCGTCTCCTCCAGCCTCCCCTTTACATCTCCCAAAGGTCTACAGTTGTTTCTGAATTTGGGCAACAAAAGACTCTGATTCTGGGTTAATTCTGAGAATTTCCTAAAGTTTATAAAATTCTTTGTATCAAGTTTTAAGCTTGTAAGCTATAAGATGAGTTCCATATGTTTCACAGGCAGGAAGTTCTAGGTCATGATTCAGTGCTTACTAGGCAATCATGTATTTCTTGTAACCTCATCATCACCATATGACCACAGATGGTGAGCTGGCAAGCTAACAACCTGGCTAAAGGACTCATTTTATGGGTGTACACCGTTGGGATCACTTGAGGATTATCTGCAAGAGCTAATTCCTTCAACCTGTGTGCCCTAACCAGGCCATATGGTTCTAGACTCTTTGGGAGGGTCCTCCTAGGGCAAATTCTATGGGGCCAATTCACACAACCAGTATCTTTTGCACCTGAGATAGAGTATAGCTGATTCATTAGACTATTTGTGTCAGGTGCAAAATGGAAACTCTGGCAAGTAAGAAATGATGAAGTACCTTTGACACTCAGATGCAGACATTTTAGAGATTTAGGGCAGATACCAAAAACAAAGAGAAAATGAGGCTTCTTTTCCCCTTCTACCCCAATGTTAACCAGCCCTCAGAAAGGACAAGCAACCATTTTCACAAAATAAGCCAAAGCCAAATGAAAATTTTATAGGTTAAGTGAAAAGGTATTAAAATTTTGCAAATTAATAGAAAAAGCATAAAATTATGAATTGGTAAAGAAATAGATGAAGAAAAGAAATATGGACCAGCCTAGTAAGCACGAGATTCCTAAAACTTAGTATGTGAGGTCCTTACAGCTTTTTTACCAGAGACATAAAGAAACTTAGATTCTTCATTGGTTTTAGGACAAATTAAAGAAATATTTTTTTAGGGGAAAATAAACCATAAATCCTCTCTTCAAATAGCCTATCCTTTTTTACCACCTAGCATTTGTCTTCATACATCATGTTTAGAGTTGTAATCAGTATAAATGCCATTTTATAACTTGATAATTCAATGAATATGTTAACAGAGCCATTTGACTGAAGTTTTTTAAATTAGCATTTTTCTTCTTCTTAATATTTTTTTCTTATTATATAGCTCTTTAGGAATTATTTTCCAAGATGACGGATCTCAAAGTACCAAGGATCAAATTCCAGATTTTCCCAAAGAAATCTGTTCTTGTTGTACTCTTTCTCATCTCAGGCAACGGCAAAGCTATCATTTAAGTTTCTCGTGCCAAAAACGTAAGTCCTCTTTGTATCACTTGTTATCAAATTCTGTTGACTCTACTTTTAAAATATACCCAGAAGGAGGACATTTCTCACCACTTTCACTGCTAGAACCCTAGCCTAAGCCAACTTCATCTCTCACCTGTATATTGCTACGGACCTCCAGCAAAGGAATAATATTCAAACCTATATATTGTAAATGTAAACAAAACTAGCAGATTTGAATGGATCCCAGAGTAGAAACGATCATGGCAAAAGGACAAGGTTATAGTTTAAGTAGCCCTGCCACGTAGACAATGCAATCTGGAAGACTTTATAGTGTTTGAAGCAGGTCCAGTTCAAACCACTGCTGAGCATTTTCATTTCCACCCCAGGTATACTAAGTCAGAATCTGCGTATTTATAAGATTCCCAGGAGATTCTTATGTATAATAAATTTTGAGAACCAGTGCTCTACTAGTGGTTCTCAGGAGTGGTCTCTAACCAGCAGTATCGCCTGGGAACTTGTTGAAAATACAAATTCTCTGCAGGGGTTCAAGCCCGAATGAACAAGTTTGAAGCCCTAGTTTGGAGTTGTCAGCAGTAGAAAAGATGCTATGAGGCATTTATGGCCTATTTCAGTGGGATAATCACAATGAAGTCTCCTTGGGTTTCTGAAGCAAGGCCACTTAGACCAAAACTAAGAAAGTTAATACTTTAGACTAAATACTTTTGTCATCTATACTTTGTATGAATCATGACTAGACTTTTTGATAGCTTTTAATATAAAAATTGACCATAAGATTTTTTTAAAGTCCCAATAGTTGCTTTAGTCCTGATCTATATGTCTATGCATCCCTCAAACACTCCTACTCTTATTTATTTTTGAGATCTAAACTGAAATGTGATTTCCTCAGAGAGGACTTACCTGAATCTCCCAATTTAAATTGCCACACTCCTCCACTCATCCAAAGTTATTCCTTCTCTGATAAACACTGTTATTTTCTTTCATAATAATAATCATACTTGGTAATTATGTGTGTGTGTGTTTTTGTATTTGTCTTATGTCTATATGCATCACAATTCTCTAAGCATCATAGGAGCTATAATCACCAAGTCTGTTTTGTTTACCTGGTCAACTTCATCACCATATACTCAGTGCCTGACAATAATGAAATGCTAAGTAAGTGAATAAATGTTCAAAGATGTTTTCTTCTCTCCTCTGTATGAAGCATTGTTGTAAATAAATGTGATAAAGTACACAATTTAATAGAAATAGAAGATGAACTTTTTAATTTTGGGAGGGGAGGAGAGGGAAAGAAGAGAAGAGTAGGGACAAGAACCAAGTTTGGTTGCTGTGCCCTCCAACATTTACAGATTAATTGGAAGAGGAGAAACCAACAAAAGAGACTAGGAAGGAACAGTGAGAGAGGTAGGAGCAAAAGTAAGATAAAATTGTGTCCCAGTGACACTGTGGCACTGTTACCAAAGCAAAGAGAAGAAAGAATTTCAAGAAGGAAGAAGATATTGAGTCTATTAAGCTGTTAAACAGAGTAGAATAAGGATCATTGGCTCTGGCAAGCTGGAGACCTTGGTGATCATGGCAAAAGCAGTGTCAGATGAATAGAATGAATGGAAACTCATCTACAGTAGATTGAAGAGAGAATGGGAGGTTTCTTCTCAAACACTGTAATAATATTGACAATATATCACTACTCCAGCATAATACCTATTCAGTAGGTTAGATGTGTAGTCAGTAATTTCACAGTTCCTTTGTTCAGACTTAAAGTTTCCCTACTACTGGCTGCAACAATGGGCTCAAGCATAACAATGATTATGAGGATGGCGCAGGACTGAGCGGTGTTTTGTTCTGTTGTGTATAGGGTCGCTATTAGTCAGAACTGACTTGATGGCACCTAACAACAACTACTGGCTAGAATCTGAAATGTCAAGATAATTAAGGGAGAGTCCCTGTCCTTGAGGATATCACCTTTCAGATAGTCAGATATCTCAGGAATATGTCCTTCTGATTTAGCCTCATACCTTCTCAAATTCTTCACCCTGGAAGAGTGTTTTCACTCATTTTATAATGTCTTTCTATGTCCCATATATTAAAAAATTATTTTATGGGTTTAAATAAAGTACAGAATGGCTGTTCATGGTTGTAACTTCTTTAACGAGTTATCTTTATTTGCCCTATATTCTTGGCTAACCGACTTGGCAGTTTGGGGTCAATAACTGACTATGAGTAGGTACTATTATGAAATTCACTAGTTCTTCAGTAACACTAGAGAATTCATTACAATGAATGAGTTTCTTAGTGCAATAATTAGAGGGTTTGAAATTGATTTCCTATGCTATGACAATTGCTGGCATTTCTGTGATAAAAATAACCATTGTATTTAGAGAACTTTTTAATACTGAATAGAAATAGCAACTTGAGCCACAGATAAATTCTTTATTAAACCAGAAGTAGTTACTGAGAGATTAAAATTCTCTCCTTTACCTCAGTCCAATGATACAAAACTGTGTTTTATTATACTGACTTGAGGTACAGGTTACAACCCCTTTTCATGCTATTTTATATTCAGATTGGAAAGTATTTTGTTTATTGTTATCACAGATGGAATATAAACTTAGAGGTAAAAATATTTTGCCCATACAGAAATGTAAAAGTGACCCATGATGCCACCATCCAGAAATGATTACTGTCACCACTGACCTTTTGGTTAGCAGCAGAACACTCAACTACTGTGCCACCAGGGCTTTTCTATATGATCCATTGTGAATATTTTTCTGTGCTGAAAATCTTTAAATTTGATATCTGAGAGTGGCATAGTGGTTAAGTGCTACGGCTGCTAACCAAAGGGTCAACAGTTCAAATCTGCCAGGCTCTCCTTGCAAACTTTATGGGGCAGTTCTATTCTGTCCTACAGGGTTGCTATGAGTTGGAATTGACTCGATGGCACTCAGTTTGGTTTTGGTTTGGTTTTGAGAGTAGATTTGACTGGTATAAGAGTACTTCATGGACTGTTTTTGGTTAAATTGCTTTTTCTCTTCTCAAAGGAAATGCTACTTTTTGTATAAAATTCAAGTGCTACAGAAAAAATTCAAGGAAGGAACTCACCCCACCCCACCCCGATCTCATCACTCGAACATAAAAGTAGCCACTGTCAACCTTTGCAGATCGTCTACATGAATAGATTTTGCTGTGGATGATTTTATATAAATGAAATTGTATCATACATACAATTTTGCGGCTTGCTTATATTTTAAATCAGGCAAATGACATATCTTTCAAAGGCAATTAATATGGGATATATCTTTACATAAGGTGTTTTGGTGGTGCAGTGGTTAAAGTGCTCAACTGCAAACCAAAACTTCAGTGGTTTGAGGGAGAAAGATGTGGCAGCCGGCTCTCATAAAGATTACAGCCTTAGAAACCCTATGGGGCAGTTCTACTCTGTCCTCTAGGGTTGCTGAGTGGAAATCGACTCAACAGCAATGGGTTTATGTCTCTACATGGTTGTAACTCATTATTATTTAATCAGTAGCTTATTAAAAAGCACTGACATTCTTTTCAGTTATTTTTCCTGTTATTTAATGTTCAGAAGGTACCTATGGCTCAAGGCCTCCCAGGTCAAGCCCATGTCAGAAATAAATGTACGTGTGTGTGTGTGTGTGTGCATTAATATTCAAAGACCTTTGAATCCATTGCCTTGGATGGGACCCAGCTGTTGGCAATCAACTTTTTAATCACACTTAACAAGAGTTAAATAATCATTAAATAATACAGGTCAAGCCCAGGTCAAGTCCTGACTGAACATATCAATAAAACCAAACCCATTGCCATCAAGTAATTCCAACTGACAGCCACCCTGTAGGACAGAGTAGAACTGCTCCATAAGTTTTCCAAGGCTATAATTTTTATGGAAGCCGACTGCCGAATGCAACATCTTTCTCCCGCCAGAGCAGCTGGTGGATTTGAACCGATAGCCTTTTGATTAGCAGTCAAGCACTTAAGCACTGTGCCACCAGGGCTCCTTAATATGTGTTTGCAAAATAAATTCCTGGTTCTTAGGTAGGCACACAAAGTTATTTGTGATCTGACTTCCACCTCACTCCTTCTGTTCCAACCACACCAGCTTATTTGCTCTTCCCTGAATAGGTAGCTCAGTTGTACTCTTCTGAACATTTACTTGTGTCTGGAATGCTTTTCTCTACCTCTACTCCATGAAGTTCTCCACTTTGTGTATGAAGCTGTGTCCTCCTATTTCTTTAAGGTTAGAGCACACATTATCTTCAGCTGTGTCACCTGACTGCTCCCCCAGTTGATTAAGATTCCTCCTGTCTGTGTTTTTATAACAACCTGTGCTGTGCTTATCACACTGTATCATAACTAATGGAATGTAAGCTTCATAAGATCTAATGCAGTGACCAGCCCAAATTAAGCACCTAATGAACATTTGTTGAATGAGAGTGAAAAGGTAAGATCCACCCTAAAAGGCTTACCAAAAAGTAAAAGCAGGGTGCTAGGGTTGAATTGTGCTTCCAAAATAAGTGTTGTGCCCTATATATATAGATATGATCCCATTTGAGAATAGGGTTTTCTTTGTTATGTTAATGAGACCATATCAATGTACGGTGTGTCCTAAGCCAATCACTTTTGAGATATAAAAGGAACAAATTGGGCACCAAGGCAAGCACGAATGGAGAAAGGTTGATGCTGCGTGGAGATCACTAAGGAACCTGGGAGGAGAAGCTGAAAGAGACAAGGATTTCCCCCCCGAGGAGACAGAGAGAGACTTCCTCTAGAGTTGTAGCCCTGAATTTGGACTTCTAACCTCCTAAACTGTGAGAAAATTAATTTCTATTTGTTAAAGTCACCCATTTGTGGTCTTTCTGTTATAGCAGCACTAAGAAACTAAGACACAGTGCTGTGGCTGCTAGAAATTTGCTTTAAGAAGTTTGTAGCAAAAAAAAAGCACTGCAGACATTAGTCTCTAATGACTAATGATGTCGGACATCTTTTCACGTGCTTGTTATCCATGACCTCTTCGATGAAGTGTCTGTTTAAATGCTTTCACCCATGCTTTTATTGGGTTATTTGTTTTCTTATTGTTGAGTTTTGAGAATTCTTTACGTATTCTGAATACCAGTCCTTTATCAGCTATGGAATTTGCAAATATTTTCTCTCAGTGATATGCTTTGTCCTCATTCTCTTAAAAGTGCCGTTTAAAGAGCAGAAGCCTTTAATATTGATAAATTTATCACTTTTTTTTCTTTTAAGGATCATGATTTCAGTATTGTGTCTATGAAATATTTGTCATTGCTATGCTTTTAGAAATAAAGAGATACAGAGTAATAACTAAGGAAAACTGTTACTCTAAAATCTTACAGGACAGAGCACTTCTTTCAGCCATAATTGCAGGTTTGGGATAACTTTTTTTTAAACTTATTTTTCAAAAAAAAAAATTATTTTAAGCCTAACTTTTATTGAGACACCAACGTAATTGTTTACATACCTGAAAGCAACAAAATTTAATGCTCTGGTTCCCAAATCAATAGTAACTCAGTAACATCGCATGTGCATTTTAAGGCCCACAGGTTATCACCACACGCCATTAAGGGCATCCTGTTTGTATAAAAGAAGATCAGCTTACGATTGCAGTGGGAATCATAATTTGGATTTTATCATCAGTGTTCATGTAAAGTCATGACAGAACAAATTATTTTCTATCTCATCTGAATGAAGTATATGTTAAGTAGCAAAGATAGTGTTTTTAAATTTTTTCATTGAAGTTTGCTAATAGCAAAAGAGGATAACTGTACACTCAGGGCATCTGGAAATAAAAACCTAAGTGGCTCCCTCAAATTAAAATTTTTTTTAATTTCATATTTTATACTTAAAGTGCTTTTTGTATGCTACTCCATCGCATATACTTTTTTTAAAGACAATTTTCCTCTAACCATTGATTTATTAGGATGATGAACCATATTCATTGTATGTGCTCATGAACTCATGTCCATTCTCCCTTTTAAGACCTACAGCCCTTAAAAAGTAAAAACCATTTGCATCGAGCTGATTCTAGTTCACGGTGATCCCACGTGTGTCAGAGTAGAACTGTGTTCCACAGAGGTTTCAAAGGCTGATATTTTCAAAGCAGATCACCAGGCCTTTCTAGTGAGATGCCTCTGGGTGAACTCAAACCTCCAACCTTCTGGTTAGTTTCCAAACTCTCTTACGGTTTGCACCACGCAGGTGACTGATTATAGAGAAACAGGGCATTTTCAGGGTTTTGGAGTGACTTCTGATTTGCTAAAGAATTTAAAAGATCAGTTTAAATCTTTCCTAGTGTATCCCCATGTTTCAAATAAGTTGACCTCTTTTTATATCAGGCTTAAAAAAAAAAAAGACAATTTGTTTGGGTGTAGAAAAAAAAAGTTCAGAAGAGTAAAACAGAACCACCTATTAGGGAAGATTGAGGTGGTATCAATCCCTAATCTTCCCATTTTCTACCCTTAATCTCAAAGTGGAGCCCTGGTGGTATAGTGGCTAAGTGCTATTACCAAAGACACACAAAGCTTTAATTATTTACTGTATCATTGTTCTCAAAATGGGCTTCCGAGCCATGGTATAACGCTCTAGCAAAACTCAGGTTACAGTAAGCCTGTCTGCAAACAGAAGTTGAAGAAATACAACACATGAGCTGTTCTCTGCCTGAGGCCTGTAATCCAAGTTAACTGAGAGTAACATCACCTGGAGCCTTACAGAGTTGGAAAAACCAGCTACCGTACTTCGCCAATTCCACTTACAATTTTTAACTATAAAATATATCTCAGATTATCCACTTATCTTGGTTTTCATATCTATCATTTTCATCCCGGTTACTGTCATCCCTCACTTAAATACAATCACCCTTCCTATTTTTTTGTTCATACTTCCTGCTAGTTCATTCTCTACATAGCAGCCAAAGATCTTTCAAAATATATTATGTCATGTTGATTTACTGCTGAAAATCCTCCTAATGACTTCTCATTTCATATAGTATGAGACCTAAACATCTTACTGTGATATAAAAAGTGCTGCACCATCTGGTCCCCACTATCTGGTTCCCTGGCAAAACCTTGTAGCACCCCTAGAACACTGGCCCGCTTTCATTTTCCTGAACATGCCAACCTCCTGCCACAGGGCATTTGCACATGCCTGTTCTTGAAAGGCTCTTTCCTCCACTCTTCAAATGGGTGTTTTGTTGTTCTTTGAAACAAGTATCACTTTTTCAGAGATCTCTCCTGTATACTTGTATAGCGTAACGTGCATCATCTCATTTTTTTATGTCTCTGTTCCTCTTTGGAAACCTTGGTGGAATAGTGGTTAAGTGCTATGGCTGCTAACCAAGAGGTCGGCAGTTCAAATCCACCAGGCGCTCCTTAGAAACTATGGAGCAGTGCTACTCTGTCCTATAGGGTCGCTATGAGTCGGAATTAACTCGATGGCAGTGAGTTTTGGTTTGGATTCCCTCTTTGTTCACTTCTCCGCATGTAACTTAATTTGTAATTATGTCAAGTAATTGTAATTTCACTCTTTTTTTGTTTCCTCACTTGACTGTGATATGGAACCGTATTTGTTTTGTTCATTATTAGACTAAGCACCTAGCAGAGATTTGGCATATAATAAACCAAACCAATCCCATTGCCATTGAGTCAATTTCTGACTTGTAGCTACCCTATAGAGTAGAACTGCCCTATGGGATTTTCAAGGCTATAATCTTTAGGCAAGCAGAGTACTGCATCTTTTCTTTAGCAGAGTGGCTAGTGAGTTCAAACTCCCAGCCTTTTGGTTAGCAGCCTAGTGCTTAAACACTGTGCCACCAGAGCTCCTTGGCACATATAGGCAATCAATAAAAATGTGTTGAATGACTGAATAAAAGCAAAAAAAATTAAATACGACACTAATGTTGATCAACAGAGGAATAATTATTCTACAATATACTGTTCAATTGTTTAAAAGAGAGACTTCTATGTACTACTATTGTTAAATGAAAAAGCAGGCTGTATATCAGTGTAATCATTATAGTCATATTCTTAGAAAATGTATTTATGCATGAGTATAAATATGTATATACGTGTGTGTGTGTGTGTGTGTGTATGGAGTCCCTAGGTGGTACAACAGTTAACGTGCTCTGAGCTGCTAATTGAAAGGTTGGTGGCTGACACCCACCCAGGGGTGCCTCGGAAGAAAGGCCTAGCAACTTACTTCCAAAATATCAGCTGTTGAAAATCCTATGGAATACAGTTCTACTCTAACACATGTCAAGTTGCCATAAGTTGGAATCAACTCGACTGCAATTGGTTTTGTGTGTGTATGTATGTATGTGTATATATATAAAACGATCTAATACCTTACTGGGTGGTGGGGGACTTCAGCTTTTTATTTACTTCTATTAGAGATTTAATATTCTGAGAGTATTCAGTTTTCTTGTGTAATTTAACAATAAACCCATTTTTTGGTTGTTAATGCCTATATTTACTATATTGCAAATTAATTTGGGAAATGAAATAATCACATTAAGTGTGAAAGCTTACCAGAATCAATATATAGTGAAAGTAAGGATCTTATATGTGTCGATTAAGTAAGTCCAAGCCCTTAAACTGAAATTGTTAGACAAGGATACGTTTTCTATGTTGGAAATGCTAATGGAAAAAAATCATACCTTTTTGCTCCTTCAAGAAATGTGGTTTGCTATTGTCATTTTTTTCAGGCCTGAAACTTTTTTTTTATTCCAATAAAGAAGAGAGATATTTTAGGGTTTTACATTTTATTCAGCAGTGCTACAGTTGATAATAAACACAGACATCAGAACATTTTACAACCAAACACAGTTGTACAGATCTGTATTTTTGACCAGCTCTGTCACATTTACTTCCAAAAGGTGTGCAAACAGCAACAACAACAAAAAAGAGCTTTGTCTATTTTTACAGTCTGTTGGATCAATGTGGTAAGAAAGCATATGCCTTCTGTGTAACTGCAAATTCAAACAGAAAAGATGACTGCAGAAATGTAATGAATGGTTTCCCTAAAGAATATTGAAAGGTTATCATAAAACCTAGGTCAAGAATTCCAATCTATTTATGGTACTTGCACTTTCTCACCTAGAGTAGGCACACGTGAAAAACATCTTTGGGTTTTCAAGGATGAGCATCAGAGAGCCGTGTGGACTTTCACGGTGTTGGGCCTGAGGCCATTTCTTTTTCTGAGTTCTGCCTTCATCTTCTTTGGCTCAGGTGTTATTCTCTTCCTGAATTGTTGTTCTCTTTAACATTGTCACCACCGGCACTTTTGCTTCTTCTCCCAGCCCAGCTTCAGGGTGGAAAACAGTCTCCCAAGAATGTGTTCTCCTTGATGTTCTGAAAATAGTACAGCCTATGTGCTCTTGGGCATGAAGTAGCTTGGCAACAATACCTCAGAGTCACAGGTAGAGCAGAAGTAGTTGGGGAGAAATTTCTTATACACGTTCTATAGAAGAAGGTGCGTGGTATAAAACCATGGTATAAAATTTTAAGTCTCTATCAGTGCCGTTTTGGCAGTGTCTGGCATATTGTCCATGACTGTAATCTCAGAGGTCAATAGATCATGAAGATAGATTTCTTAAAGGTACTTTCTTGTTGAGGAAATATGCATCTTAAATGTCTTTTTTTTCCTCAGATCCTAACTGTAGGAAGAATAGTCATCTCCCTTACATCATGGGTCCTGCTTCTAATCATAAAATAGGAACATCTACTCTCTTGAAAGTATTAGGAGAAAATATTCAGTTCTCTCCCCCTCACTCATGCCACCCATGGAAGAAAGGCCTTAATTGACTAGAGAGATAAGAAAGAAGGTCACCAGATGGAAGGTTACTGGCTCCTTTATATAAAGGTCAACAAACAGGCAAAGCTAGTTGTCATGGATTGAATTGTGTCTGCAAAAAAATCTGTTAAGTTGGCTAGGCTGTGATTCCCAGTATTACGTGATTGTCCACCATTTTGTCATCTTATGTGATTTTCCTCTGCGTTGTAAATCCTACCTCTATGATGTTAATGAGGCAGTTACTTTAATGAGGCAGGACTCAATCTACAAAATTAGGTTGTGTCTTTGTCAATTTCTTTTAAGATATAAAAGAGAGCAGAGAGACAGACAGGGAGACCTCATACTACCAAGAAATAAGATCCAGGAGAATATCACGTTCTTTGGACTCAGGGTCCCTGCGATGAGAAACTCTTTGACCAGGGGAAGATTGATGGCAAGGAATTCCCCCAGAGCCAACAGAGAGAGAAGGCCTTCTCCTGGAGCTGGCACCCTGAATTCAGACTTCTAGTCTACTAGACTGTGAGAGGATAAATTTCTCTTTGTTAAAGCCACCCCCTCGTAGTATTTCTGTTAAATAGCAGCACTAGATAACTAAAACTCTAATCTATGCTGTTAAAAGTCAGGATAGAGATTACCATTGGGGTGGAAGAGGGGATTGATTGAGGAATGACACAAGGGGGTTTCTGAAGTGCTGAATTCAGAATGTAAGGGAGAAAGGTCCTCCATGCAAATCTTCATTGTCTTCCTAGTTTAAGCCTCGGATTAATAGACCTAGGTCTCTGGGGTTCTCCTGTGGTCCCCAAAGCACAGAGTAATTTAAATATTTGAGACAGAATGAGGTATCATTTAATAACTATAGGTAATGTTCATTGAACTTAGCATAGGAAAGGCACTCACCAAACAGTTCTGATAAAAGATAAAAATAGCTAATATTTAGTGAGCATAAAATATGGACCAGACACACACTCTGTTGGTTGCATGCCACATTAGTCAAGGTTCTACAGGAAACAAAATTCCAGTAGAATGGGTTCTTCAAGGATGTTTAATGAAGGAACTATTTACAGAGGCCTAGGCAATTTTTTTTTTTTTTAGGCAATGTTAGGAAACCCTGGTGGTGCAGTGGTTAAGTGCTACGGCTGCTAACCAAAAGCTCAGCAGTTCGAATCTATCAGGCACTCCTTGGAAACTCTACTGGGCAGTTCTACTCTGTCCTGTAGGGTCACTATGAGTCAGAATCGACTCAATGGCAGTGGGTTTGGTTTGGGTTATTTTTAGGCAAGGTTAAGAGAATCAACAAGGAATGCTAAGACACTCAGGAGCTAGAAACAGGTGAAAGCTATTAATTGTGACCCTTATGCCTGAAGGAAAAGGGGAAGAATAGTGTTGCTAAGGCCTAGTGAGAGCTGGGATCATGGAGGAGGGATCATCAAACAGAAGAATGACAATGTATTGGACTGCAAAGTGTACCCTAATCGGGACCCTTAAAACAGGGAGAAAGCAAAGAAGAAAGGCCAATCACATTCTTCTCTTTTCTTCATATCTACTGTCAGTATCTTGTGTTGACCAGAACCAACCAGAAGTCAACCAGCAAGGAATTCTGCATATGTACTGTATAGGCATCAGCCTTGGTGCATGAAAGAGGCCAGAGAAGGTCAGAGAATGATGGGGTGAGATTAGAGGTAGCAAGTGGAAAATAACTAACAAAAATGCATTCTAAGAATTATCCTTTTTAATTTTCAAACCATCTTGTGAGACACATAACAGTTATAAGTGAAAAAGTGAGACAGTAAGTAACTTGTTTGATGCCTTAAAGCTAGGTCCCTTCAATTACTGAGTCTTTGAATAGAACAACTACACAATTCTAGATGCAGAGTACATGCTCCAAAATATTTGCTTCAATAATTAATTAATTGAATGTTGGCTGTATTTGATGTAATTAGGCATGCATTTGTCTTCATAAATGTAAGCTAATTAACCATGGTAATTATTGGTAGGTAAAAAAGAGATGATTTTTTTCCCCTGAGATGCCAAATGCTGCTTAATTAGGATTAAGAAACAAGTAAAGGGATATTCAGGATTAGAGCTTGGAAGGCAGAGGAAGCAGACATTCACTAGAAATGAAGATTTTTGGAAAGACAAGTTTTATCAAACAGCCAGCAGAACATAATTCCTAGCTGAGTTCCAGCAAATGTTTCTCCTCCTTACACCTCCCTGTGGTTCAGACAAACTGTCATCAAGTGTCTGAACATGCAGTTCATTCCCCCTGACTCTATGCCCTTGTTCATGATTCTTCCTGGTTGTTAAATACTTTTGCACCCTTTCTTTTCCTGATCTGATTATCCAGCTTGTTCTTCAAAGTCAAGATCAAAGCCATTTCCTCCATGAAGTCCTCTTGAAGGCAGGGAATGTGTCTTATACTTCTGTGTACTCCTGTCCCCGCCCCCCAAAAATGCCACACCTGTTGACATTGAGTTGATTCCGACTCATATTCCCCCCCCCTCAGTGCCTTAGAAATAGACTGAAACTTTAAGGCACTCCATAAATATGTTAATGAATTAAACTGAGAGGAAACAATAACTAGATTCTGAAGATTACGGATTTATTGGTAAGCATGGTAGACGTTCACTGGACTAAATAGCATAGCTAGTAGAGGTAAAACCTCCTGCCATTGAGTCGATTCCAACTCATACAGACCTGTAGGACAGGGTAGAACTGCCCTATAGGGTTTCCAAGGAGTGGCTGGTGGATTTGAACTGCCAACCTTTTGGTTAGTAGCTGTAGCTGTTAACCATTGTGCCACCAGGGCTCCAGTAGAGGTAGATCAAAGAGATATAGATCAGAGAAGTATAGACTGAAGAGTCGTCAGTAAAATTTGTTTTCTGCCCAGCACAGAGCTGTACTTTTTATTCCCCTACAATTGCTGGCAGTACCACATGGAGGCCTGCTCAGGGTATGCCACCGCTTGTCTCCCTGTAGATCTTTGTTTCTTTTTGAAGAATTATGCACCTATGTTTATCTTTCTTACTTTTATGTTTTATCCTCTCTTTTATAACTTACAGCTAAAACTGACCTGAATCAGTTTTATCATGAATAAACATACATTATTCGTTCCTTAACAGAATGACTACATTTTAATAGAATCTTTTCATATCAATCATTATTTCTTTCAAATTTGACTAAAGTCTTAAAAGCCATATTAACAACTTCTCTTGCTCTCTACTTCCTTCTCCCCCTGGATTTATATGGAGTTTCTTGCAATGGTAATTAAGGTTCATACAAGGTATTGCTGAGGCTATGAAGCTAAAGAAAATATGGTTTCTGAAACCAGGAAGTTTAGATCATAATAGGATAGACAAGAAAGATATACCAAAATTAATCAAAAAGGTAGAATTTTGAGACACAAAAATGATTTTTAGGGGGTAAAGAGATGGGTGAACCCACTCCTAATTAAGGGGAATAGGAAGAACAACTTCATGAAGAAAATAACATTTTTATATTAACAAGACTTCATTTTAAAATATACATATCTAAAGTTAAAGCATGATAAATTTTTATAAATATAACCATCTGTAAAATGGTGGGAGTAAAGTTATCAGCATCAGAACCTGTTTAACTTCAGGAGGGATAATGCAAGTTAGTATCAGCCCAAGGCTAAGACCTGAGACATTTTACCAGCTCTGACACCAGCTGTCCCTCCCATGGCACTCTCTACTTCTCTTCTAGTTTGATAATCCATTGCAATGGCCACACTGAACTCACAGATCATATTTACAGTTAAGTGGTTTATTAAGGAATAGGGTACAACTTGGGATCTGAATCAATAGGCTACAACTCAAGATCAGGAAGCATTTAGGCAAAGTCACCCTTCTTCAGTGCAGGACAGCTCTCTCAGCTCCTCTCAACCATGCAGGCCTTCTCTCGCCCCCTTGAGGACAGGCTCCTCTTGGCCCTGCTGTCTGCAGGGTTTCAAACCAGTTCATTCTGGTTCAAAGCCCTGCTGAGAATTCACATTTCCAATAAGTTCCCAGGGAATGCTAATGTGATTCTGATAACCACTAATAGAACAGTGGTTCTCAATTTATTACACGTAAGAATCACCTGGGGATCTTATTAAACTGTAGATTCTGATTCAGTACATCTGTGGTGAAAATGCAATTCTCAGTAGGGGTTCAAACTGGCCTGTCACTGTCTTCACTGTTACAGCCCTTGATTGGCATTATAGCTCTTTTGGGAGGTTCCTTTTTTTTTTGCCTCTTCTCTCTCTGCTGCTTCTCTCTTCTTTCAGCTTCTTCCTGTTGCTTCTCTTCCTGCATCTTTTTGTCTGAAAAACCTCTGGAGGCTGGCTGTTTAAATACACAAACTCCTTGTCAATTTCAAGGTATGGTGCTCCCACCAGGGCCACGAACTGAAAGGTCCCCTGTCAGTAGGCCAAGATACTTCATTTGCACAGCAGGCTACAGCTTAACTCGTTTGCGTAGCCTATTGACCAGTCCCGGCAAGGTGCATACCAATCACAGGGCAGACTGCAGCCCAGGACCAGATAAAAAATATCAAAACCATGTTGTTTACAGTTTACCCAGGAAATGTCAATCAACCTGGACTAAAGTAACAAACCCTCTGGGATAGGAAACTAGGGCAAAGGTTACTCCTCAGGGTTTAGGGGGAGAATTTCAAGCTGTGTTTTCCAAAGGATCAAGGCAAAAGGCCATATAAAGGAACCCATTCCACCACACAATCACCCAGATCAAGATAAAGAATATTTTATCACCCCAGAATGATCCCTTTTACCCCTTGCTAATCAATTAAAAAAAAAAAAATACCCTTCCAATATTCTGATTTCTATCACTATAGATTAGTTGTGCCTCTTCTAGAAACTATAATCAATAGAATCATGCAGTATTTACTCTTTTGCATCTGGCTTCCCTTCCACAATATTTTTTTTTGAGATTCATCCATGTCGTTGTGTGTATCAACACCTGCTTCTTTCTACTGCGTCCCTTCCTGCTTCTTTCTGTCTGAAAAACCTCTGTGGGGCTGGTTGCTTAAACACACAAACTCCTTGACAATTTCAAGGCATGGCACTCCCACCAAGGCCACCAACTGACCAATCCCTTCTCGGTAGATGTGTCTTTTTTCCCCCTTTGGCCTTTTTGTTATTGTTGTTGAATTCTACTTCATTGTAGGGAGATACTACGATTTATTCAACCTCTTGGTGAAAATTTTGGTTGCGGCTCTTATGAATAAAGTTGCAATGAGTATTTACTTCAAAGCATTTTGTGGAGATATGTATTTCTCTTAGTTTTATGCCTAGAAGTAGATTTGCTGGGTGATAGAGTTAAGTATATATCACTTTTAGTGAAACTACCAAATCATTTTCCTAAAGGCCATACGATTTTACACTGCTACCAGCAAGATATGAGTTCCTATCAATCCATATCCTCTCCAAAAACTGGTATTGTTAAATCTTCTCTAACTTAGCCAATCTGATATGTACGTAATGGTACCCTGAAAAAAAAAAAAAAAAAAAAAAGACTATTGCTATGAGTAGATTCTGACTCAGCAACCCTATAGTTCGTGGCAGAACTGCCCCATAGGGTTTTCAAAGAGTGGCTGGTGGATTGAACTGCTAACCTTTTGGTCTCCAGTGATATCTTACTGAATTTAATGTGCATTTCCCAAATGCTAGTCCTGGTGGTGCAATGGTTAAGAACCCGGCTGCTAACCAAAATGTCACCAGTTCAAATCCACCAGCTGCTCTTGGAAACCCTAACAGAATTGACTCAACAGCAAAGGGTAATGACAAATGACACTGATCACCTTTCGTATGCTTATTGGCCATTCAGATGTTTCCTTTGTGACATTTCTGTTCATTTTTTGTTGCCTATTTTTTAAATTTGTTTTTATTTAATTACTGATTTATAGTTCTTTATATGTCTTGCAAGGAGTCCCTTGGTGGCACAAATGGCTAAGAACTCAATTACTAGCCAAAAAGCTGGTGATTCAAACCTATGCAGAGGTGCCTTGGAAAACAGGCTTCTGCTTCCGAAAGACCAAAGCCTTGAAAACCCTATGGAGTGGTTCTACTTTGCACACTTGGGGCCACCATGAATTGGAATCGGCTCAATGGCAACCAACAACAACAACATATGTCTTCCATATATCATGCATTGTGAATATTTTCTCTCTGTGTTCACTTTCTTAGAGGTAAGTTTTGATAAACAAAAATTTTTAATATTGGTGAAGCCTATTTTATCATTGATTCTATGATTAGTGTGATTTTTTACATATCTAATAAATATGCTTGTATCTCAAGTTCATAAATATATTCTATTTTTTCTTCTTGAGAATTTATAGTTTTAACATTCACATTTAGATCTATGATTCATCTCTAATTAATTGTGTTTGGGATGAAATGAGTCAATATTCACTTTTTTTTCTTCACAGATAATTCAGTTGTTCCAGCATAATTTGATGAAAATACTGTCCTTTCACCATTAAAATTTCATGGGCACATTTACTGAAAATCAGTTGACCATATGTATGTCTGTTCTAGGCTATCTATTCTGTTCCAGTGATCTATTTGCTTATGCTTCAATCAACACCATACTTTTTTAATTACTATAACTTTATAGTATGTTTTTCAAACTTGGTAGTATACCTTTTCTAACTTTATTTACAGCCTAAGTTATCCTAGGTCCTTTGCATTTCCCTTAATTTGGGGAGAATTTATTAGATATTTCTTTCAAATATTTCAAATATTTTTACACAATTCTGTCATTTATTGCCTGCAAATTAAACTTTAATGATACTGCTTTATCTTTAATCACTTTATAACCTTCCCTTCTTTTATCTGTCTCTTTGCTATAAATGACCGTTTTCTTTACATCTCAGCTTTTTCTCTCCTTATGGTTTTCTGAACTTACTTTATAGATGCAATGACATCTTTTTGCATTTTATTATGAACTTATTACATACTTTTTCTGTTTGTAGAGAAAATTATCTAATCTGGCTTTTTCTCTGAGTCAGTATGACAGTGAAATCACTCCCAGTCTAGGAGATTAGAAGTCTGAATTGAGGGTGCCAGCTCCAAGGGAAGCTTTCTGTCTGTGTCAGTTCTGGGGGAAGATCCTTGTCGTCAGTCTTTCCTGGTCAAGGAGCTTCTCAGTGCAGGGGCCCCGGGTCCAAAGAATGCGCTATTCTCCTGGCTCTTGTTTCTAATTCATTCTAATTCTGCACTTATTTCATAAACGTCAAGTTATTTCTGTTACTGTCATTTGTTGGTTTGTGTGTAACTTTTTACTAATTTATCCTATAGCACGGAAGTGTGATTTTGAACCATTTTAATCTCAATCTCAAATGCTAGGTTACTTAAGTTGACATCTAAGTTACATCATGAATATTAACAAAGACTATAGTCAGATGTTGAGTGGAATGTCAACGTTTTTATAAGGCTAATTGAACTTGACTGAAAAGCTCTAAATCATCACTCATACAAGGCATTTATGTGCGAAACAGGCTTCTATGAAGGACAGACTGTTCGTCGTCAGACTTCCCCACTCATTACAATCCCCCTCGCTTTATTATGGACAGCAGTTTAGCTCTCCATTCTCTGCTTGGCTCTTCTTGAGTCTGCATCACCACCTATGTGTCCAGAGATTTATTAGTGTCACTAATGAAACGTACAACTGAGGAGTTGGCAAAGGCTTTGAAATGTCATTCTTTCATTTTCACTCTTCCTGGTAAACTTTATCCATAGAAGAGGTCAGTATAGATACTGATTTTCATCCTGATATTGTCTCCCAAACACACTCAGATATTAGAAGGTAGAACTGGTTATTGTTCATTGTAGTTTTAAATAACATTTTCCCCGTTATGGTGAATTATGTGTGTTTATAGGTATTTTGGTTTAAAATTGAAAAAGCTTTATTTGAAGTGTCTACCCAGACTTTTTTTTTCCTCCTACTTTTCAAGTACTGTTTTTTGTAATGACAAACAATAGCACAACACTTTCCCTTTTTTTAAATAGAATGATCTGCCTTGAGAATAAATTAGATCCTCAAGGGCCTATTCAAGCACAAGCCTAAATGACCACTTTCAAATTTATTAAATGTAAAAAAAAAAAAAAAAACTCACATAGGAAATGAGTTTAGACCTTGTGACCTCTAAGATCCCATCTAACTCTTAAGATTCTAAAGACAGTATTTCTTTTTGAAAACAGCAAGAACCTTGGAAGATGTCGATATACCAGTTTCAAGAGATAAGCTAGAACCTCGATGAATATTTTCACTGCAGCCATTTTCCCCCTGTATTTTGGCCAGAAACCTGAACTATACCAGACCCATCAGTCTCCTTTCTTGCCTGAATTTTTATATTAGATTAGTATAGGATTTGGAGATTTTACTGCATCAAATTTAAAGGCTCTTTCCACATTGGAAAAGGTATATGAAAGTACTTAAGAAACTCTCTCTTTTGAGCATCTAGTATTTTCTACACTGTAATTCCTTCCTCATTGACTTGACAGCACCTAAGAACAATTCCTTCCTCATCCCTAAAAGACAGATCTGATCCCATCACACCAGACCTTCAGTATCTTCAAGTTGCAAATCAGCGGTTGAAAACCCTGTGGAGCACAGTTCAACTCTGACACACATGGAGTCACTATGAGTTGAAATTGGCTTGAAGGCAACTGGTGTCTGGTAATTTCTTCTACATTCCTAAAAGACAGATCTGATCTCATTACACCAGGCCTTCAGCATTTTTAAGTTAACTTCAGCAAAAAGTCAAATTTTTTTTTAGCACTGACATGCAAAGTCAACTCCAGTCTGATCCTATTTAACTCTATGACCTTTTTCTTACTTGTACTAGGCTACTGGGCTTTTCTAAACATGGTATTTTCTTTAATTTATCTGCCTCCTTGTATACCATTCCCTCTGCCTAAAAGGTATTTTCCCCTTTCTCCTGCTGATGACCGTTAACAATTGACAGTTCACACTTTTCCTTAAAAAGCTCTTTCATAACTAGTTTCACTTTGTTCTCTAGTACTACTATGTTTTGCACATATCTCTGTTATAGCACTACTCCCAAACCCTAAACCAAACCTACTGCTGTTGAGTCAATCGGACTCATAGTGACACTGTAGGATAGAGTAGAACTGCCCCATAGGGTTTCCAAGGCTATAAATATTTACTGAAGCAGACTACCACACTTTTCTCCCTCAGAACGGCTGGTGGGTTCAACTAAGCATTTAAACCACTGCACCACCAAGGCTTCTTGCACTGCTTCCATTGATCTCAATTATTTTATGCAGGTCAGTCCTTGAATAAGGATAATATTAACCCAGCAAATTGATTATTACATTATGCATTTATTTGGCTGAAATCTATGAAACTGCTGATAATCTGACCACCTTTGACCTAGAAAAGTTGCAATATTTATATTTATAGTCTACCTCTTTCTGAAAATACTTGTCAAGATCCTGTCAAAAACACAGAGACAAAGGCAGTAATGTTCACCAAGTATTCCATTTGAACCTTTACATTTCCTGAATCCCTTGCTATAGGGTGGGACCTTGCAGCCAATTCTGGTCAATGAAACAACAAAAACAAATAGAATCAAGTCACTTCCAGGCTGAAACAGTGAAAAGGGCACTTTCACCCCATTCTCTTCTCTTCCTTCAATGACCAAAGAGGTTGCATGTTGGAGATGGTACAACTACATATGGTAAAACCTTAACGTGGGTCCCTGACTAGTACTGCTATAACAGAAATACAAGTGGATGGGTTTAACAAAGAAAGTTTATTCTTTCACAGTCCAGTAGGCTAGAAGTCCAAATTCAGGGCACTGGCTCCAGCACAAGGCTTTCTTCCTCTGTCAGGTCTGGAGGAAGGCCCTTGTCCTCAGTCTTCCCTTGGTCTGGGAGCATCTCAATGCAGGAACTGCAGGTCCAAAGGACATGCTCTGCTCCTGGTCCTGCTTTCTTGGTAGTATGAGGTCCCCAACTCTCTGCTTGTTTCCCTTTCCTTTTATCTCTTGTAAGATAAAAGGTGGGGCAGGCCGGGAAACTCCTTTACATTGGATTAGGGAGGTGACCTGAGCAAGAATGTTACATGCCACTTTAATTCTTTTAACCACAGGCAGAGATTATAGTTTATAACACATAGGAAATCACAAAATGGAGGACAACCACACATGGCCTAACCAAGTTGACACATTTTGGGGGACACAGTTCAATTCATTATACTAACTGACACAGAACAGAACCCTACACCAACCCATAGTGGACATGAGGAAGAAATAAACTATTGTGTTAAGCCACTGGGATTTCAGCTTTAATTTATGGCTAATTCTTACGTACATCTAGATGAAATAAGTAGAGTAGGAAATGAGGTAAAGGAAAATAAAATAGAAAAATAAATACAGGAAAAGATTAAACCCACAATGCAAGCCATTATGTCCTGTACTACAAATATGAAATATATTTGATTCTGAGGTTTCTTGTGTTCAAGAAAAGAAAATAAACACAATCTGTTGCAAAGTTTAAAGCCTCCATAAAATAAAAACTACCTTATAGAAATGCTCAGAATATGTTGAATGAATGAACTTTTTCTATCAGTGTTATTTATGTGTATACTTTATAGGAAAAGTACAGAATAAAAATATTAGCTCTGGAAATATTGAATAGATCAGAGAAGTCTCTCAAATGTGTAGGCCCTGGTCTAACTCTAAATGAATTACTTTTCTATCTCCAGAGATATTTTCCTCAAATATCCATCTAGTAGATAATTCTAAACAAAAGGGGGCTGATGTGGAGGTAAATTGTTTGCTTTGTTCATGAATCTTTAATAAGCCTTTTTAATAAAAATTATTTTAGATAACATTCAACTGCTTATTAACAAATCTACCAGAAATGATTTCGTATTAATATATCCTTAGCTGAGAGGTAAGAATAACACCTCCATTAATTTTCTGAGAATCAGAGGACATACAGATTAACAATAAGATTAATAACTTTATTCTCCAAACTTTTGGTGAAACTAATTATTTGAGCTGTTATCTTTCTAGTTACATATTCCCACATTAACATATAGTGGTAAAACTACCATACATGTATATTACATATGTGTGTGTAAGCATTTAAATAGAAAAACTTGTGAGATTGTGAATCATTTTTATTATCTTCTTTATACCTCCCTCTGCTTTTTTCCACAAAATTTAGTAATAAAGTATGTCTTTATAATCAGAGAAATGTATTTTTTTAACATGTATAAATTCAAACACTTTGTTTTTTGACTCAGTCTGTTCTCAGTACTGTCAAACCATCCTTCATCCTCATTCAGTCTTGAACAATTTATGAACATGAGTGCCATTTGAGGTTTCTTTGAAGTCAGAGATCATATTATACTTAGCATTTACTCTTTACTTTGTGTATCATTTAAAGCTCCTTTTAAGGACAGAAATTCCCACAAAATTAAAAAATTTCTGCCCTCCCACCAGCAAAATCCATAGAGAAGCCCACTTCTAGTTTATTTCCAGTAATCCTTCTTCTACTAATGTGCACCAAGATCTCAACTCCAGTGCTGCAATGTCTTGTTCGCTTAATATGATATTGGATCTGTTTTTTTGTCTCTTAAAGACAAAATTGTTCAAAAATTTTCTTCTGTTTTTTTTTTTCCTTGACTGAAGCTATACTACTCATTCACAGAAACGCGCCTCTTGTTCTTTTTCCTTAATCAGAGCACATGACATTCTGCACGGTAGATTAACTTTTCATGCATTGCTTTAACAAAGTAGAATGAAGGAAGAACGTGAGGTCTTTTTTCATATTACCCAAAAAAACCCAGTGCCCTATATTAGTTGGTCTAAAATTTGGAACACCAATCTTTCTTCTTGGTGTTCAAGTAATAAATAAAATTACAGTATATTGCAATAATCTCTTCCTTTAACCAAAACCAAGGAAGCCTATGAAAATGAAAGGAATGATTCCTCTGTTAAAACCAACCAGACATAGACTCTCCATGTTTTGAGCAGACCAAATTTTGCCAAAACCCTCCACGAAACTAAACTAAAAAAATCCTCTAAGTAGGACTGAGTGGCTCACCAAACAATCTTCGTTTTGGTCTCCCAAATCTGTAGTCTCGGGTCTCCTTAAATATCATTTTCACAAGTAATTGTCTTTAGTCCAAAATAAAGTCTTTATAGTCCTTATACTCTCAAAGTTCTGGCCTCTTTGTTTCCATTCTTTCAGTAAGCCTTTTTACCTCCTATACTTTTCCTTAACAGATGCAAAAGACTACATTGTTAGTACTATGATGTACATAGCTGGTAGCAACATTTAGTTGGTACTAACTTCTGGAGGGTAGTTTTGTACTATAGGTCCAAAGCATTAAATTTCTGTGAAAACTTTGACCCAAAAATTTCACTTCTAGTAATTTATTCTAGGGAAATAATAAGGATGTGTGCAGAGTTAGCTCTAGAAGAATGTTTATTGTAGAAATATTTATTATTACATTATAATAATAAATTATATTTATTATTATAAACTGTTAACAACTTCTGTTTCATGCTAATATAACCATGCTTATTTCCTTCTTTTTTATATTTTATATATATTTTAATTTTTCTATAATAAAAACATAATCAGACATAAGGATTACAGTTTCCAATCTAAGGATAGGCCTTGTCCACAGTTGGCAGGACTGGGATGACTGACATGGATAATTTCCTTTCCTATAAGACTTCTTCCTCCAGAGTTAGAACAACGTGGTGTGAAAGCTAACATCCATTTAAGGAGTGTTTATTTTTCAGATATGGTTGCTGCTATAACAAGCAGGCTTTTTAAAAAGTCATTTCCCATTTGAGTTACCTGAAGCAAATTTTGCTGAAGCCTTCCTTTAACCATTCAGTTTAATTGTCCATGTTTCCTCACTTGCTTCTAAATTATTAGCTCCCTGGGTTAAAAAAATTTTTTTCGTAGTAGTAAACCCATTGCCGTTGACTTGATTCCAACTCATAGGGACCCTGTAGTACAGGGTAGAACTGTCCCACAGGGTTTCCAAGGAGCAGTTGTTTCATTCAAACTGCTGACTTTTTGGTTAGCAGCTAAGCTCTTACTCACTACGCCACCAGGGCCCTGTAGTTTATATATATACACGCGCCTTGGTAGTATAGTGGTTAAGGGCTACAGCTGTTAACCAAAAGTTTGGCGGTTCAAATCTACCAGGCGCTCCTTGGAAATTCTATAGGGCAGTTCTACTCTGTTCTGTAGGGTCGATATGAGTTGGAATCGACTCGAAAGCAATGTGTTCATATATACACACACACACATGCACATAAAATTTTCCATTTTAACCATTTTTAAGTGTATAATTCAGTGGTATTAATTGCATTCACAATGCTGTACAACCTTAACCACTATTTACAATACTTCTCATTATCCCAAACAGAAAATTGTACAAATTAAGCAATAATTCCTCATTTCCCCCTCTCCCCAGCACCTGGTACCGCCAATCTACTTTATGTCTCTATGAATTTGTGAATTCTAGATATTTCACAGAAGTAGGATCATACAATATTTGTCCTTTTGTGACTGGTTTCCTTCATTTAGCATAATGTTTTCAAGGTTCATCCATGTGGGTAGTATGTGTCAGAACTTCATTTTCACTGCTGGATAACGTTCCATTGTATATATACACCACATTTTGTTTATTCATTCATCTGTTGTTGGACACTTAGGTTGTTTCTACCTTTTGACTGTTGTAAATAATGCTGCTATCAACATTGGTGTACAAGTATCTGTTTGAGCCCCTGCTTTCAATCTTTTAGGTGTATACTTAGGGGTGTAATTGCTGGGTTATGTGGTAATTCTGTTTAACTTTTTGAGGAACTGCCAAACTGTTTTCCACAGCGGCTGCACCATTTTACATTCCTGCCAGCAATGCATCAAGGTTTTAATTTCTCCATACTCTTGCTAACACTTATTTTCTGTGTTTTTGACAATAGCCATCCTCGTGGGAATGAATTGGTATCTCATTGTGATTTTGATTTGCATTTTCTTAACGTCAAATGATATTGAACATGTTTTCATGTGCTTACTGACCGTTTGTATTCTTTGTAGAAATGTCTGAGTCCTTCACCCATTTATTAATTGGGTTGTTTGTCTTTTTGTTGTTGAGTTGTAAGAGTTCTTTATGTATTCTGAGTATTAAACCTTTGTCAAATATAAGATTTGCAAATATTTTCTCCCATTCTGTAGGTTGTCTTCACTTTCATGATAATGTCCTTTGATGCCCAGAAGTTTTTAATTTGTGTGTGTGTGTGTGTGTGTTTTAGGTGGAAGTTTATAGCTGAAGTTAATTTCTCATACAAAAATTTATACACCTATTGTTGTGTGACATTAGTTGTCTGGAGGCAGGATGGGAAGGCAAGAAGGTACAGAACTTGTTGAATGGACACAAGAAACCTGGGGTGGAAAGCAGGAGTGTACCTCCAGACAGGAACCACTCATTTGGCCTTCTGTATCTTCTGGAACTAAGAAGGACTCTTCATGATTATTATTTTATCTTTTAGGGTCCTTTCTAATCTTTGACTGAAGCATGGGCTTCCGGAGTGGTTTTGGTTCTGGGTTAACAGAGCATCTGGGGAAAAATTTTTAATTTTGATTAAGTCTAATTAATTATTTTCTCTTGTTACTCCTGCCTTAGTTTAGTTTTAATTACTGAAAATATCTCAACAGCAGTGTAAATATAGACATGTTTTTTACAAGTTGTTAATGTTTCTTGGAATTGTCCTTGGCCGAAGGAATAGACTTGCCGGCAAAGAGGTTTTGCTTTAAGAGTGGCCGGCACCCAATGGCTTGTTCATACCAGGGTACAAAGGCCTGAAACCCTTGGCTCAATTTATAAGAATATCTGAAGCAATATTTCAACTTCAGAGCTCCCTGTGAAACTGGCTGGGGCAGTGGCAAGCTGGAGCCAAGTTGTACCTTTTTGCACAATCCAATTTTTAAATATTCAGGAAAAGCACACTGGACTTGGTTTTCAAGAGACATAGGCTGGAATCTGGCTCTGTAATTACCTTGCCCTCTTGAACAAAGTTATTTAAACTTTTGGAGACTCAGTTTGACTATTCGAATATGGAATAATTCCACCTCACAAGAATATTGTAAAGATTAAATAATAAAATGCGTGGTTCACAGTAAGTATTTGTTAAAATAAGAATACACAGGTCCTAAGATAAACCCTGGTGGCATAGTGATTAAGAACTACGGCTGCTAACCAAAAGGTTGGCAGTTTGAATCCACAAGGCACTCCTTGGAAACCTTATGGGGCAGTTCTACTCTGTACTATAGGGTCGCTATGAGCCTGAATCCACTTGACGGCAATGGGGAGGGAGGGTTTAAGATAATCTTTAGGAGCCCTGGTAGCACAGTGGCTAAGTGCTCGGCTGCTAACTGAAATCAAGCCCACCACCTTTTCTGTGGGAGAAGGATGTGACAGTCTGCTTCTGTAAAGATTACAGACTTGAAAACCCTGTGGGTTAGTTCTACTCCCTCCTATGGTGTCGCTATGAATCAGAATTGACTCCATGGCAGTGGTTTGGTTTTTTTGGTGTAAGATAATTTTTAAACCTTAAACAAAAATATTTCCTGAAGTCTTCTTAAAACCAAACAATAGTTTCACTTCAAAAGTAAAGAATTATGCTTTTTTTTTTTTTTTTTATAGTTAAGAGCTTGGCTGCTAATCAAAAGGTCAGCAGTTCGACTCTACCAGCTGCTCGTTGGAAACCATATGGGGCAGTTCCACTCTGTCCTAGAGGGTCGCTATGAGTTGGAATCAACTCGGCGGCACTGGGTTTGGGTTTTTGGTTTTTTATATGGGATCAAATTGACAACAGCAACTCAAAAGAATAAGAGAGGAGCCTTAGGGGGGCAGTGAGTTTATATTAATGAGGGAAGAACAACTCAGAAAAAGAGGGTAAGAATAGTTGTACAAATCAAAGAATGTAAACAATACCACTGAATTGTACATGCAGAAACTTGAATTGGTGTATGCTTTTGCTGTATATATTCTCAACAACAACAAAATAAATTATTAAAAAAGGAAGAATACACAGAACATTTTTCCAGGATGTTCAGTGGGCCTTGGCTGTCTTTGTTTTCAATGTGTTGTTTCTCTTTCTTTGGCATTTCCTTGGCTGGTAGGGTATCAAGCTAGTCCAGGGAAATCTCAGCTTCCCTTCCTGGCCAGTCTAGGCCCCAGCTGCCAGGGTATCATTTCTCTCTCTTTCCTACTCACCCAGATCTAGGCCAGCGACCAACGGCCTCTTCTCTGTTTCTAAGGTCTGATAATCAGCTGAAACTACAAACTGCAGAGAAAAGGCGATTTTTAATCTAGCAGAAAAAAGAATATAACACATAGGACAAATTCAGGAAGGAGTCTCCCACAGAGTTTATGTGCCTCCTAAATCCTGAGAGCAGATGTTTGCTTTTTCCCTCGGGAAGCTCCTTTGAGCTTTTGTCTTTGAAGGTCTTTTATTGGCCTCACCATGAAGCCATGATGGGTTACATCATGCCTCCTGAGGCTTAGTCAGCATCAGCTCCTCTTGGACTGGTTAGCCCCGAATCATTGGCCTCAGGTGTGTTCTTGTTCTCCAGAATCAAGACCAAAGGCCAAATTGTTTACCGGAAAGGGGTTCTACATCTCGCAGCTGGCAAGGCCACGTACTAGAAAAGAATATTGCAGTAGAAATGAAAAGACTTAAGTTTCAATCCAAGCTCTAAACCTATAATATGGAATAGTTTTTACCAAAGACACTTCCCTTTCTGGATTATAATGACCTTAACTGCACAACAAAGCTGTATGGCTATTTAATTTAGGGTCACTTTAAACTACAAAATTCTGCAATCTTATCTTTTCAATTTTTCTCATAAAAGCTTCCATTGTGAATCTAGCTTGAACCTCTGTAACTTCCTCTTTTATCATGGAACAGCATCCCTTCCCAAGTAGCCTAGAGCAGTCACAGCTATTCCAGTTATAGCTCAAAAACCCATTGCCTTCCTGTGGATTCTGACTCCTAGGGACAGCTCAACAAGGAGAATGTAATAGTGTAAAGAAAGCAATCTCTGAGAATGTTGTGATACAAACTTCAGCTTAAATTGCTTCCAAGGAAGCTATCGGCAAACGGATCTTTCCCTTCCTCAATTTCACAATCATGCACTGGGAACAAATTGGATTTGATTTACTACATGTCTCACCTGACCTTCCAGCTCACTGGTTAAGCTATTAGGTTTGCCTTGAAGTCAGTAACCTTGGGCCCCTCTGGTCCTCGGTCTGGGCCTTGGGCATCATATAAGCGTCATTCACCTTTATTCCCTCAGTCACTAACCTTTCCTTTAATTTGCTAGAGCTTCGGGGATGTTTTCTTTTTAACCCTCACAATAAAGTATTTTTCATAGTTGATATCTCAGAGTTTCAAATTAGAAACCAGTTAAGGTACTTTAGGCCATTTTTCTGTACCTTGGAAAGATATTGTTGCCATAATATATTGTTTTCTTTCAATGGAATTTCCCTTGTGAGATTCCTGTGTATCTCTTGGTGCCTCTGATTATTCCTGATTATTAATAGAAACATTCTAGATTTAATATAATAGATATAAACTGATAATCCATGCCAAGTTGTTTTGGAGACCATGTTTGTAAATTTAACCTGTACCTAAAATTTCATAAAACGTTGCCCTGTAGTTATGAGGCCAGTATTTTACTTCTAATATTTATTTCAAAGCAATGATTCTATGATTCACTTAAGAAGCAACACAGTATAAAGGAAAGGGCCTATTGAGCTTCTGAGTTATATGGCTGGGGCCTGGGCCTATGGGTTCTAAAAAGAGAGACACCACCGGAGAAGCCCCCATGTGAAATGTGACAGCTTGATGCTCCCCATTGTTGGGAAAGCTTGCATGATGTGTATATTAGCAGATAAATTCCAAGGCAGGTGCAGAAGCACCACTTGAGGAACACACATAAGGCATGACTTAATTGTATTACAGATGTAAGTTCTCACCACCCACTCTTAGTAGGCAAAGCCCTTGCTAGCTAACAAAGCTCCTACTGAATTTCAGAGTACTCAGCACAGCCTGTGGGTTCCCTGGAAGCAGCTGAGGTTGCAACACTGTATAGGACAGCCTTGATGCCATCATAAGGCTACAGCAACAAACAGAGGGATTAAGTGCAGATCTTCAAGGATATTCGTGTGGTTGTTGAATGATGGCCAACAGACACTGAACAAGGTTTAATGAGGCTTTAAAATCATGGGGTGCTTCTGGCATCTGTAGGAATTTAATCAGGGGCCCTCCTCACACCTCATTATGGATTATGACCTCTTTAGTCCTATCCAAAAGCCAAATCTTCAGGATACAACAAAAAATGTATGGTAGTACCTTGTGTTGCTGTAAATCAAATAAAGCAATCTGAAACAGAATAATCTTGGTGTTTTTTTTTTTTAGTATTTTATTGTGTTTTCAGTGAAAATGTACACAGCAAATTAGGTTCCCATTTGACAATTTCTACACAAATTGTTCAGTAACATTAGTTACATTTTTCACAATGTGTCAACATTCTCTTCAATTGCTTTCTGGGGTGTTCTGTTTTTGGTACTCTGGCTTCCCTGCCCCCTTCTCTACTCATCTTTGCTTTAGAGTAATTGTTGATTTGTTGGTCTCATGTAAATGGTTTTTTAATGGAGCACTGTACTCATGGGTAATAGCCTTTATTTTTGTGTGCCAGCCTGTTATTTCACTAAAAGATGACCTCAGAGGATAGCTTCCATGCAAGATTTAAATAGTATCTCAGGGCAATAGTCTCAGGGAGTTCTCCAGTCTCAACTAGTCCAGTAAGTATGAACTTTTTAAGAATTTGAGTTCTGTTCCACATTTTTCTCATATTCTATCAGGGTCCATCCATTGTGGCCGTGATCAGAACAGTTGGTAGTGAGAGCTGAATATCATCTAATTCTTCTGGTCTCAGGGTAGATGAGGCTGTGGTTCACGTAGACTGTCCTGTAGACTGGTTTCTTCTTTGAGTCTTTGATTTCCTTTTTTCTCTTTTGCTCCTGATGAGAGACCAATAGTTATGTCTTAGATGGCTGCTTACAAGCTTTTAAGTTCCTAGACGCTACTCATCTCACTAGAATGCAGAACATGAACTTTGTGAACTATATTATGCCGATTAACTGAGTTGTCCTATGAGACTAAGGTCTTACGCCTTCAAGCCCAGAAAACCAATCTCACGATATATTTGGTTATGTCTCAAAAATATCCATAATTAAGTCCTCTATGAATATATATTTGTGCATACACATATCCATACATGTACATACAGATACTTCTTTCTGTGTACACATATATGTACACACATGTACCTACCAGCACACATATATACCTATACACCTACATATGTGACCATACACTCAATTTTTTGGTTGATGTTTTTGCCAAATTATATATGTCATATTATTTAGCATAAACATCCTTTTCTCTAGAAGAACCTTCCTTTTTTGATCTTGTTGGCTAGAAGTACATTCCAACTCCAGTGCCAAGATTCACCAGCAATGTGATTTGGGACAAGTTCCTTCAACTCTGTAATCCTTGCTTTCCTCGTCAATAGACTGGGCAAAATAAGATGTATCCCAAAATTATTGTAGGTATTAAATTCAACAGCATATGTAAAGTACTTGGTATATTTAAAAAAAAAAAAAAAAAAAACTGACTCATAGCAACACTATAGGACATAGTAGAACTGCCCCATAGAGTTTCCAAGGAGTTCCTGGTAGATTCAAACTACTGACCTTTTGGTTAACAGCCATAGCACTTAACTGCTATGCCACCAGGGTTTATAGTAGGTGCTTAATAAATGGTAGGTTCCATTACTTTATTAGGAAGATGATAAAAACGATGATGATGATGACACTGATTTTTGAACCAATACTTAGCACAGCCTTTGACGCATGGTAAGAACTCAATGTTTGTTTCCTCCCCTTCTCAATTTGAGATTAAAAAAACATCATATCAAATATTTATTTATAGTGTAGTCTACCTGTAGTTTTTCTCCCCGAAGCCCAGAGGAAAAATATATTGCACCTTTCTCTTCAAGAGTTTCAAAAAACTTCTCTCCACAAGATACGCTATCATATTATGTGCTAAGACATGGGGGGGAAAATCACCTTCAGAGTCAGCCTATCTGATTTTTTTCCCCTCTCTCGCTTTTCTCCAAATTTTAATGAATATCTATGTTACAGTCATTTTTCTCTTGTATCCAAAGAACATAAATTAAACCAAGGCTCCTGAACCTTACTCCTTCCAAAATGGAATGAGAATGGCTGCCATTTCAGACCAAGTGTACTATCTCATTTAATCCCCATAACTTTATGAAGTCATTCTTACTACCATTCTCATTTTATGCATGAGAAAACTGTGGCTAGTAAAGGTAAAATAAAACTAGATAAGGTCACATAGCTAACATGTAGCAGAGTTGGGCTTTAAGTTTCTGTCTGATTCTAAAGCCTGTGCTCATGTCCACTATGCCAAACAGCCTCCTTGCCAAAGATGGAAACTCTAAGAAGGTTTATTCTCTTAACGAACCATAAAATAATAAAAACCAAGTGAACCAAATGTCAACATGTTCATTAAGATAGGAAGTACATACAATATAAAAATGATAAATTACTGACTTTTTTTATAACCTCAATGTTCCACGAGAAACTAGACTCATCAATCTTCTTCCCAACTAATCTTTTCAACATTAATAATTTCCTAAAGTAAATTAGAAACTGGGAATTAATTTAATGAGTTTTTCTTCCTAATGACATAAGCCTCATATCATTGTAGTTTCCAAACCAAATTACCATTTAAGTTATCAACGGATGTGAATTGCAGCCCTCTGTGGAACTCAGAGTTAAATACAGAATTTAATAATTAAAATTTCTCATTCAAATGGACACTTTTTATTCTCAAATAAATAAATAAATGTGTAAACACAGCCAGCCACCTCGTTTTCTTAGCAACTTAAGGGTATTTATTTCTTATCATGTGTTACCTGCTCCACAAAACACATGCTGCCAATATAAAATACGGCTTGTACACATTTTTTAAATATTCAATTATAATTTTCAATGAGCCATGAACAAGAGATGTATTGATTCATGTCATTTGCATAAACTGTCAGTCAAATTGGCAGCAATTCACCCTTTTGCTGTCCTTGAAGCAGAGCACAGGATGTTGAATCTCACTGTTATTAGTGATGCCAGTCAGTCAGTCACTTTCAACTAAAAGAATGGAAAATGGAATTACTTTGGATTTATCCAATGATTTCACAGAGTAATGATACCATTAAAAAATCATGTTAGTCCTACAGAAGGACCAGAATTCCCATCATAACATTTATGGTCGAGCCATTGTATTTGAAGAGGAGGAGGAGGAGACCCATACCCATTGCTGGTGAGTTGATTCTGACTCAGAGTGACCCTGTAGGACAGAGTAGAACTGCCCCATACAGTTTCCAAGGAGTGCCTGGTGGATTTGAACTGCCAAACTATTGGTTAGCAGCCATAGCTCTTAACCACTATACCACTAGGGTTTCAGAAGGAGGAGAAGGAGGATAAAATTCTTTCACTTTTAAGTCTTTGCTTATGTATCTTGAAGCTATATTGTTAGGTACATGCACATATTTAGTCTGTTATGTCTTCTTGTTGAAATGACCCTTTATCAGCATATAATGTTCCTCTTTGTCTTGGAGATTTTTCCACCCACATGCACTGATTCGAGGTGTCTTAAAACCTAAGACAGGAGCCATGGGAAAAAACAATAACAGGGAACCAGGGTTGTATTGGTTGTTCTTGGAGTTTTTATTTCCCTCCGAATTCTGCTTGCTATTGTCTACGTGAAGTTCTCAGTTGGTGGCTTTACATATTTCACCCAGATTTTTTGGTTGTAATCTGTGGGAGAGATAGGGTAGAGTGTACTTACTCCATTTTAATTGGAACTGAAATCTCAAAAATTAAAGAGTGGAAAATTTAAGATTAAATTTTTGTGATTTCACAGGTGAATTTTGAGTATAACTAAATCATACTGTTTAGATAAATTAAAATCAGTACATCTGGGTACATCTAAGAAAACTAAAAAATAACAGCAAGAAACATTCAAAACTTTTCTCTTAATAGATCATTTATTACTTAGTTTTGAACTTTTCTGTACTTTCAGTTCTTCTCATGTATCAAATGATTTCACCACTCCTTTTTTTTGATATAGCAAGGGCTTTAAGTGTTTTGTTTGACAAATGGTTCATTTGACCTATTTATGAATAAGTGTAATTGTTTTGACATTTCTCCTACAAAGTGTAAAGTTCTCTTAATTTTTTCTGTATTGTTTTTCACCCTAAGTGAATGACTCCTTAAATGTTAAGGATTTTTGTCTTGTTTGAAAGTAAATTGCTTTTGGCAAAAATGGTTTTTAACATCCATATATAATAAATTATACAACAGCATCTACATGGTCTATGCACAACTAATATAACTTAAAATGCATTATAATCAGCAAGAACATTGACCATAATGCTATCCCTCAGTGATGTACTAAATTAAATAGCTTTCATTAAAAAGGGAACAGTTTGTTTCTAATAATTGTAATATTTCCTATAAATTCTTCCTTTTCAAATTCCCATAAATATTTTTGTCTTGAGAGAATGAAATTAAATTACAAAAGTATGCCTCTCTCTATTCAGTCTCTTACAGTCATTCTGAGCAAATTACTTCACCTGTGTGCACTGCAGCTTTTTTGCTGTAAAATTGGAATAGCTTCAACAATTTCACAGGGTTGTTACTAGGATTAAATGAAGATCAAAGATCTGTAAAGCTGCTAGGTATTGTAATCGGCAGATAATTATGAGTGCCTAAAGTATATTCTCTTTTCATCATACTATAAACCTATCTTCCCATTATCAAATTTACCGATTGTCAATAGGATGACATTTGTACTACTTTTGGTATCCAGGGATGGGCTAAGTATGGCCCATGTGGAGAGGCACAGGGAAGGTAATGACATCACAGGGGCAATCCTAAACTGTGTCCCCCTCCCCAATTTGAGTGCCCAGGGGCAATCTCTAAATTGCACACCCTACCCAACCAATTTGAAGAAGAATAGACATTGATAGCAGCCACTAGTGCCTTCCCCTCCCTTTCTCTGCTGCCTTAGTCAGGGGCCTTTCATATCTGTGGCTTCTCTGAATGTCATTCTGTGCCTTGTCTGGCACCACCCTGTACTTGGACCTGGGGGCAATTGCCCCCATCTGAGTCCCCTCCCACTCCTCTGCCTCTGTGGTCTTATATCTAGGTGCTCTTCTAAGAATCCTATGTGTTCTTCCTTTAAAATTTATTGGATACGCAATGTTACTGACCTGTTGTGTCAGTTTGTAGTGGTCAGTTGTTTTTAAGAAGGCTATCACAACATTTGTATTGATGACTTTACAAGACTAAAATGAACCAAAGGAACAAATGACTTTGGAGTAATTTTGCAGAGGGAATTCATGCATTCTATATATAACACCCCAACTGTATGCCAAGAGCTGGGCTAAGAGATAGAAATCAAAAGGGAAAAAATTATGCCCCGTCACAGAATTGTGGGAAGTCAGGAATCCCTGATCTAGATTCTAAGTTCTTTGAGAATGGGGACTTTGTTTTACCCGTCTTAGTGTTCTTAGCACTTAGCAGACTTTCTGAAATACGATGTTGTAGTAAGTACTTCTTAGCCAATGAATGCATAAATCAACAACTGGAATACAGTTCCAATAGTGCTATCATGGAAATATGTAAACTTTAATCACCAATCACTGAGCTCTGACCTGTTTGAGTTCACATATGGTTGCCTCAGAGAAGCCTACTATAACCCATATAGGCAAAATTACTCCACCTTTGTGCTCTTGTAGCATTTTGTGCATTAATTCAAGTATCCATTTGACAAAAACATTTTGGACAATCACTGCATTGTATTTTGTTGTGTGTCTGTTGCTCTCTTCTCAACATGCACCCTCCCAATATTTTACACTCCCACTTCCCACCCCCCAACAGGGCAAGGATTGAACCACATCTCCTCTCTGTTTCTAACAACTATCAGAATAAGTGGCACTTCACAGAAACTTCATAGATATTGAGTGAATTAAGACTTTTAAGTTAATTTTCCTGGTTAACTTGTTTCCAGGTAGTAACATCTTTAGAACTCCCTAGACCACACTTCTGATTTAAGTTGAGAGGCCAAGAGTCCCATGCATTCGAATCACAACTTTCTGACAGAGTAGGAATAACAGTCAAAATTTTTTCTCTCCCATTTCTATTTCTTTAATTCATAATGCCTCAGCTTCTTTGCACCCTAAGAGAGGGGACAAATAAATACACACAAAAAAGGAAAACCAAACACATTTCTGTCGAGTGAATTCCAACTCACAGCGGCCCTTCAGGACAGAGTAGAACTGCCCCATAGAGTTTCCAAGGCTGTAAATCTTTTTTGAAGAAGACTACCACATCTTTCTTCCACAGAGCAGCTGGTAGGCTTGAACTGCAAACCTTTCGGTTAGCAGCTAAGAACTTAACCACTGTGCCACCAGTGCTCCTAAATAAACATATACAAAGGGCTAAATACTATACCAGTCTATTCCAAAGTGGTTTTAACTTTATTAAAATTTATTTGTATTTTCTACAAATACAATATAACCCCAATAGTTAGAAGCTCTCTGGTAGAATTTGGAAGAGGAACTTGAAGCCACTTGGCACCCCTCAGCCCCATGCCAGGATATCTATGGAGCCCTATGGAACACAATTTCAAAAATACCATTCTAAAGAATTACCACTGCTTGGCATCCGCTGGGAAGAATGTGCCATTAATGATGTCTGGACAGTCTGTCTTTTCTTCAGTGGCTCCCATTTTCTCTAATATAAAAATGCCTTCAGAACAGCATACTATCATTACATTGAACAGAAATCATAAATTCTATTCTTTGTTTCATTTTGGTATTAAAAAAACCCATTGCTGGTGAGTCAGTTCCAACTCATAGTAACCCTATAGGCGAGAGTAGAACTGCCCCATAGGGCATTTTGGTATTAAGCAGCTTAAAATAGTAATACTGAGTCAGAGGCCTGCCATATAATGAGAAAGGAATTAATGATTGTATCTGTCCTGAAAGCAGATGTACTCCTGGCAGCTCCTACAAAGTCTCATGAATCTCAGGGAGGGACATACTTCTGTGGAAGATTTGCTTAAGCTCTATGCTTTTCAGTGACTTCTGTAAGTATGTTTCAGTGAGATATTGTAAATCCCAGTCAAATCTATTCTCTCTCCAATTCCTCACTGCAAACCGTATAGCTCAGAGTTCTCCCCTCTAAGTGCTCTATAGAAAAAAATATAAATACAGAGTGGGGACAAGTTAAGCTCCTTTGTCTAAGGGGGTGGTGAGAAGTAAGTGGCTTTGGAATAAGACTATGGATTAAAATATATTGCATATTTTAAAAAGTGTTTGCTTTTTAAAAATATCTCTGTACAAGACTGCCTACGGAACCAGCAAAGAAGTAGAAAAAGCTGGTGTATTAATGCCTTCTGGAGTTCATAATTCATTTATGATCACTTCCTTCCCTCTTTCTTCCTTTGCCCTCATACCCAGAGCCTCCTACTTTGGCACAATAGCTAGGATTGGTCCTTCTTTGGTTTTTATCCTTAAGCTTCAATGGTAGCCAGAATACCTAGTAGATCAGTGATAAACTCTGGAGGTCCCTTAGCCTCTGAATCTCAACATTCCTATTTACTCACTCCTTGACTCCACGCAAACCCTGGTGCTGTAGTGGTTAAGTGCTACTGCTGCTAGACAAAGGGTCGGCAGTTCAAATCTGCCAGGTGCTCCTTGGGAACTCTATGAGGCAGTTCTACTCTGTACTATAGGGTAGCTATGAATCGGAATCAACTCCTTTTTTCTCTTGACTACACGTTGGTCCATGTTTTCTTACAGAAAAGATGTGGGAGGGGAAAGCAAACATTACTAAGAGAACTGATAGACCCTCTCAGAGTAGTTGGATAGATTTGTATTCTGCTTTGGTATGGGGCAGTGTGTGTGCATGTGTGTTTAAAAAGAAAATGGACCTGAGATCAGAAGAACTAGATGGTGCCCGGCTACCACCAATAACTGCCCTGACAAGGAACACAACATAGAATCCCTGATGAAGCACAAGAAAAGTGGGATGCATACCTCAAATTTAATAAAAAGACCAGATTTAATGGCATGCTGAAACTGGAGGGGCCCTAGGCTCTCTGTTAGCCAAAAACTAAAACCATTCTCAAACCTAACACTTCAGACAAAGATTAGACTGGACTATAAGACACAAAATGATACTGGTGAGGAGCGTGCTTCTCAGTTCAAGTAGACACATGAGACTGTGTGGGTAGTTCCTGTGTGGAGGCAAGATGAGAAGGTAAAGGAGGACTGGAGCTGGCTGAATGGACACGGGAAATATAGGGTGGAGAGAAGGAGCGTGATGTCACATTGTAGGGAGAACAACTAGGGTTACATAACAATGTATGTATAAGTTTTTGTATGAGAAACTGACTTGAACTGTAAACTTTCACTTAAAGCATAATTAAAAAAAAAGAAAATGGATAGCTCGAAAAAAACCCCAAGATGATGAGACTTGCCTTTTAGTTAAACCCAGCAATGATTTTTATAAATGGCTGCCCAGTGCTTTTCTGATGAGGAGCTACCTTCTTACTCTGGCCACTGTAGATGATCTGTCATGCCTGGATTTCTCTTGCTATGTCCATAGCTGCCTAGTTGGCATTGTAAGCGGACAGAAGAAGGACTGGTTCACCTCAGGGCCTTATCAAGAAGCAGCCTGTTTCAGGGTAAGCTTTTCTAGGTTTTGCTCCTCATGGCCCCTCTTGTGCCCTACTGAGCACCTATAGCCATGTCAAGCGTTTTCACATATAATATAAATGTTTCCATTCTCTTTGAGGCAGACCGTAAAACATATTCAGTGCTGTTATTTAAAGTTCCTCTTGGCCTGACTCCCTGCTAGGCAGGGGTGAGGAAATTCAGAGCATGAAAATGTTATTAGCACTTAACATGGATAAGGAAAGCTCATTTAAGTGATAAATCTGGAGGAAAAGTGTAATAATTGTCTATAAACCAGTGTCATCGAGTTGATTCTGACTCATAGCGACCCTATAGGACAGGGTATATAGATAAGTTATATTTTGCCAAGACAATTCACTGAATAACCTTAGTCTCTATAAACTATTCTACCCTTGGCCAAACTTTATTCTTTTTCTTTTAGGATACTCTGAGTTATTATGAGCTATAGTTTCGTAAATATTGTGTGTGTGTGTGTGTGTGTGTAGACTTACCTGCTAACCACACAAAGAGGAATACAGAGCTTGAGCAAAGAAAAATTAAAACCTTATTATCGAAGCTACATTTTGAATTCATTTTGTTTGAAACTAGAAATAGGTGAACGAAAGAATTCATTTGTGTCATCCTAATTATCTTTGTCCAAAAAAGGACTTCTTAAATGACAAATTCTTATGATAACCAGTTTTCATCTTTAAAGTATAATGGCACTTGACCACTTTGATTACTGAAAGTTAGATTCTAAAAATGGTAAGAAGTGTGCGAAGCACTGTAATTGCTCTCATTCTAAGTCCATACTAAAGAAAATGGACTATACCCTAATTGTAACTAAGGTGCTAGGAAAACAAATGAAAATATTTTTCCTGAGCTCAAGTATTTCATGGTCTAACCTGTGATACAGATGTATAAAGAAATATAGTTCGGAGTCATGAGGGCTATAATAAAAGAATGTTTAAAATTCTAAGAGAATGAAGGAATAGACACAAAGTAAGTAATGTGTAAGCTGGGTTTTAGAGAATGAGTAAGCTTTTATAAGGGGTATGAGGGGTGAGGTATAGTGATGGTGTATATCACCTTGTGGCTGGAGCAAAGTAAGTGGGAGTGAGGGAGTAGTGGTGTGGAGACAGAGCCTGAAACTATAAAACATGGTAAAAATGCAACTGTCCTTATATTCTTATTTCGTGGATAATAGGAAATAAGTGTAATTTTAAAACAATGAGGTGGTCATATCTATATTTTAGAAGGAGAGTGGAAGCAGTGTGGGCAATGGACTCATGGGGAATAAATGAAAGAGACATGTTAGAAGGCCATGGCAAAAATCCAAATAACAAAATTTACTATCATATTTAGCAGATTTTCAGTATTAGAAGTCCTCATCCAACGTCCATACGCATAAGGGACCAAACTGAACATGCACCCATAGAGCTAATTTAACTTCTGAAGTATATTTTTTCTTTAACGGCATGTCTGTAAATTAGGAGCTAAATTGTTTCAAATTCCATTTTAATACTTCTAATAAAAATTAGAGCACCAATAAATTTAAGGTAGTGAAATTACAATAAATTATGATTACAAAGTAGATGGATTAGAGGGTCAACAAAAGAAAAGGGAGACCCTTAATGAGATGGATTGACACAGTGGCTGCAACAATGGGCTCAAACATAGCAATGATTGTGAGGATGGCGTGGGATGGGGCAGTATTTCATTCTGTTGTACGTGAGGTCAGTGTTTCGTTCTGTTGCACACAGGGTTGTTATGTGTTAGAACTGACTTGACAGCACCTACCACCAATAACATGACTATAAAGAAATTTATTTTTCATAAAGTACAGATTTGTGACTACTTAATAATTAAAATATAGACTTTTAATGAAAATATAGACTTTTAATGAAATTTGGTGAACTTTACCATGCTGTGTAGCTTCATTATTATGTGGAACTCAATTGTGTATTGTAAATCAAACCTATTTGAATTCTTTACAGAAACTGTTCATCAAATAAAAAATCAGAGGAAAAGCATTTATGTTAAGCACCGCTGGGATATAATTTGGACTATGTGCAATTTGAAAACTTGCCTTTTCTTTGAAATTCATTTGCTGTGTGATACTGCAAATATAGAATTTATAAGTGGTTATCATGGGAAATTTTTTTTTTTTTATCGTGGGATCTTTTTTGCTCTGTTTTCAGAGGTGATTTATTTGGTATGGAAACCCTGGTGGCATAGTGGTTAAGAGCTATGGTTACTAACCAAAAGATAGTCAGTTTGAATCCACCAGGTGCTTCTTGAAAACCCTATGGGGCAGTTCTACTCTGTCCTATGGAGTTGCTATGAGTCAGAATCACTGGACAGCAACAGGTTTGGTTTGGATTTATATATGGTATATGGTTCTCTGTGATGATGTCTGTAGACAAAAAAAAAAAAAGGATTTTAAAACTAGGGAGGCAGGTGTATTCTTTGAATAATTTATACATTATACATTACATACTGAAAAACAGAGGGGTGACCCTCAGTGTCAAATTGCTATGTTTAATATATGATGAGAAGAGAATAAAAATGTTGCTCCTTAATTAAAGTGATTGGGGGAGCCACTTAAATGGGCACCAATAGGAGGCAGTGTGATGTGGATAGAGAACAGCCAGGTTTTGGAATGACACAGACCTGTATGGAAATCTGAGCTCTATCATTTATTATTTGCATGTCCCTGGGCATCTTACTTAGCTAGTCTGATTCTAATTGTCTCTATCTGTACAATGGAGCTGATAAGACCTACCTCAGGAGGCTGTTGTAAGAATTAAATAAGCAAAAACCTTAAAAGCTTTGACTAGAGGTAATTGCACAAATGTGAACCAAAAAACCAAATGTTACCCCATTTCATATGGACAAGTAGGACATCTGCGCTCATTTGTCAGTGTATACCTGGGAGTCAGGATTTAAACCTTTGTCCCTACAACATTCAACTTACATTCTTGCAAAGTTATTCCTTGATTAAAGTACGTGACAGTTTGGTACACCCCAAAGATTGGGTCTGCCCATGATGCTACAATTTTTTGGCCAGATATCTCAAGGTCTATTGGTTCTTTTTTATTTCAGTAATTATTTTTTTACATTTGCATTGTTTTGTAATCTTACCTTAACAACATTCATTTCAGTGATCACCATCAAACATTTTAAACTGCAACTTTCCTATTTGGTTCTATAATTTGTTCATCTTTCAAGTGGCTGGACTATTTCTTGGGTTTTTTTGTTTTGTTTTTTAGGAAGACTATGAGGTTGATTTTTTTTTGAAAGTTTGCATAACTGAAAATGACATTGTATTGCTTTCTCACATGATTTAACTCTTTGGCTGAGTATAGAATTCATCTGTTAACACTTTTTCCCATGTATATTCTATTTAAATATCTTTTTCTGTTGTGGAGACAGTAGCAGAGACCAGACAGAATTTTTGTTCTTTGTAAAGCATTTTAGCTAAAATTCTTATGAGATTCTTTATTTATACTTTAAATTTTAAAATGGCACAAGGATTTATCTAGATATTCTCTTTTAATTGTGCATGAGATACTCAGTGAGACCTTACGAGCTCAAGCCTTTCTTTACATCAGGAGAATATTCTTCTCTGACATCTTTATTGCTTCTGGTCCATTTGTCCTAGACTCTTCAGGAACCAGTTATTGGGTATTAGGTCTCTTCTGGTTGACTTCCATATAATCATTTTAATTCTCTTATTTCTTTTTCTCTCTTTTTCCATTTCCTCTGTAACTGAAGAGTACTTTACATTTGTTTTCCACAATGTTGATCTGATTTTTTTTCAGCCTGACCTTAACTTCTTCTAATACAAATTTTAATTCTATTTGCTTTTTAGCATCTATATATGTTCTTATCTCATGTAGCTTCCTTTTCATTTGTCTGTCTCTCAATCAGCACTATTTTATCTCAGGCCGTTGTTTCATTTCATTATATCTTTCTTATTTCATAAAGCTGATCTTGTTTCATAAAAATTGAGAGAAGAAGAAAAGCCTAATTCCTAATTTTTATGCATTTGCTATTTTGAAAAGTTTTTATTTGTATATTTTCCTTTGCATTTGAAGTACTTTATTCTTTGTATTTTATACTGCAGAATCATTTTATGTATGATATTCTGTTACTGATGTTTTCCTTGGTTACTCTTCTTTTTTTTTTTTTAATTTCATTTTGCTGTTGTTGAGAATATACACAGCAAAACCTACACAAATCCAACCATTTCTACGTGTATAATTCAGTGACATTGATTACACTCTTTGAGTTGTGCAACCATTTTCACCCTCCTTTTCTGAATTGTTCCCCATTAACATAAACTTACTTCCCCCTAAGCTTCCTGTCTAATCTTTTGAGTTGCTGTTGTCACTTTGATCCCATATAGTTCTTAAAAGAGCATAATGCTTAAGGCAGATATTTTTACTAGGTAAGCTAAGCTGTTGTTTGGTTTTAAGAAAACTTCAGGGGATCTTTTTGGTTTAAATTTTAAAGATTATCTCAGGGCAATAGCTTCAGGGGTTCGTCTAGCCCCTTTGGCTTCAGAAAGTCTGAAGTCCATAAGAATTTGAAACTGTTCTGCATTTTTCCCACTTTGGTCAGTACTCTTTATAGAATTTTTCATCAAAATGTTATGTAATGATAGCCAGTCATCATCCAGTTCTGCTGGTCTCAAGACAAAGGAAGCAGTTGTTCAAGGAGATAGCCACACATTCCATATTCTTCTCCTATTCCTGACTCTCCTTCTTCCTCCAGGCAAATAGACCATTTGTCATGATTTGGATGGCTGCTTGCAAGATTTTAAGAACTCAGGCTCTATACAATGAACTAGGAGGTAGAACAGGAGCACTAAACGCATCATTAGACCAATTAACTGGGGCGTCCCATGAAACCATAACACTAAACCTCCAAAACAAGGAGCCTAATGCCATGAGGTTTTTGGTTGTACATAAGCACCCTCAGCAGCTTATCTTTTTTTTTTTTTTTTTGTCATTGTTGTAAATATATCTATCACTCAACTTTAGCCAGTTCAACTTTCTTATAGGTGTACAACTTATTGACAGCAACTGCAATAATTGGCTGTGCAACCCTACCCTTAATGTGATTTTTTTCCATCACCGTTAACCTGCCCTTTCACCCTCCCTGCTACGCCTGGCAACCACTAATAAATGTTGGTCTCTATACGTTTGCATTTTCTAATCTTTTTATGTAAGTGAGGTCATACAATAGTTGTCCTTTTGTGACTGACTTATTTCAAGCTGCATAATGTCTTTAAGCTCCATCCATATTGTGGCATGTATCAAGACTTCGTTTCTTGTACTGGCTGAGCAGTCTGTATTCCATTGTATGTACGTACCACATTTTGTTTATCCATTTATCAATTGATGAGCATTTATGTTGTTTTCACCTTTTGGCTACTGTGAATATTGCTGCAATGAACATTGGTGTACAAGTCTCTGCTTTCATGTCTTTTGGGTATATTCCTAGAAGTGGAATTACTGGGTCATATGGTAGTTCTATTTTTAGTTTACCATTTTTCTTTCCTACCAGCAATGGGTAAGGGTATCAATTCCACCATGTCCTTCCCAACATCTGTCATTTTTTTTTTTTTTTTTATCTTAGTCATTCTAAACCCGTTGCCATCAAGTCGATTCTGACACATAGTGACCCCATAACCCAGTAGGACAGAGTAAAACTGCCCCCTAGGGTTTCCAAGAAGTGCCTGGTGGATTCGAACTGCCGGTCTTTTGGTTATCAGCCCAACTCTTAACCACTGCACCAGCAGGGCTCCTAGTGGGAGTGAGATAGTATCACACTGTGGTTTTGATTTACACCTCTCTGATGGCTAAGTTTGTTTACTCTCATCGGGAAGTCCAGTGTTTACCCATAGGTAGGTAGGTGTTTAGTACTTGGACCTACTCCCTATCTACTTCCTTTGGTAGAATTGTCCTCTCTTATCATGACATGAACGGCTAATAGATTGAAATGAGTGTATATGACCAGCTCTGACTGGACTGATTTGGAAATAAAACAGAGTAGTTTAAGCAGAGGGATTTTATAAATATTCACTGGGCTTCTTCTGTTGAGTCAGCTTTCTTTACCTAACCCCCTTTTTGTCCCAGCATCCAGTTCAGATACAAATTGTGGTTTTTCCCAGATTTTTAATGGCGTTGTGTTCATAAACATGATTTTATAAATGAAATATACTATAACAATAATATGGATCAATTATGTGAACATAAAAACAGTTATTATGCCACTAACCTATTGATAATTTCACTTTTTTGCACACTGTCTCCCAAGCCTTTTACAATTCTTTCAAAATTTTACATAGTAAAAAATATAAACATCTATGGAATTTTCCTAAAAGTTATCACAGATCATAAATGCAGGTTTCTGTTTTAACCAAGAAAATCTTTATAAGACAGCTAGGAACTAAAGAGTTCTTCTCCCCTCAGCATATAATTCTCTTTCTGTTTAGAGAGGTACATGACAAGTCAGTGGACCATGGCCAAGTTGCTTCAACATCTTTAAAATGAGTTCCATCTACTTTTGAAATTCTCTGGAAACTATTCAGTTCTTAGTTTGCCCTTCATTGTTGGAACATAAATAGCTAGACATATGAGAAACAGCAGAGAACCTGACACTTGCATAATGTTGCCTTGAATTCTTTTGTAAGAATAATAGAATAGCACTGAGACAAATTAATGTTCTGTGTTTACAGTAAGAGTGGTTGACAGAATATCATCAATGAGAGAAAAGTTAATGTGAACTGAAGTCGTGTTATCCAAATCTGAATCTTATCTTAGGCTAAAAGCTCTTTGCCATGTGTAGCTTGTGAGAAGTCCACTACAAAACAAGGAATAGGACAATTACAGTATTTAACTGAGAATGCAAATTTGTAGAGTTCATGATGGAATTTTGGCTCAAAGCCAATTAAATAGGAAGGTTTCTTCCATATCTCCTAGATCAAAAAGAAACTTGCTCAAAGAAAGCCTTAAAACTTTGATACTGGCACAACAATGTAAAGAAGGATTTGGTAATATTAATTAGGGAACTTTAACAAGTTCTAACAAAGAAAAGGTGAAGTGATGTGGGAAAAAAATAAGTACCTCAAATAAAGACAAAGCACTATATGGCCTTGCCAATAAGATGTATGTTTTTGACATTCTGCATCCCACTTTGAAGAGTGGCATCTGGGGTCTTAAATGCTAGCAAGCAGCCATCTAAGATGCATCAATTAGTCTCAACCCATCTGGATCAAAGGAGAATGAAGAACACCAAGGATACAAGACGATTACGAGCCCAAGAGAGAGAAAGGGCCACATGAACCAGAGACGATGTCATCCTGAGACCAGAAGAACTAGATGGTGCCTGGCTACAAATGATGACTGCCCTGACAGGGAACACAACAGAGAACCCCTGAGGGAGCAGGAGAGCAGTGGGATGCAGACCCCAAATTCTCATAAAAAAAGACCAGACTTAATGGTCTGACTGAGACTAGAAGGACCCCGGTGGTCATGGCCCCCAGACCTTCTGTTGGCCCAGAACAGGAACCATTCCCAAAGCCAATTCTTCAGACATGGATTGGACTGGACAATGGGTTGGAGAGGGATGCTGGTGAGGAGTGAGCTTCTTGGATCAGGTAGACACTTGATACTATGTTGGCATCTCCTGCCTGGAGGGGAGATGAGAGGGTAGAGGGGGTTAGAAGCTGGTGAAATGGACATGAAAAGAGAGAGTGGAGGAAAAGAGCAGGCTGTCTCATTGGGGGGGGGGGTAATTGGGAGTGTGTAGCAAGGTGTAGATGGGTTTTTGTGTGAGAGACTGACTTGATTTGTAAACTTTCACTTAAAGCACAATAAAAATTACATATAAAAAAAAAGGTGTATGTTTTTCAGTTTATATTCCACACATCATTCAGTGATTCAGAGTAATTTCTATAAATGTAAGCCTGAATTTATACATTAACATGACAACAGATAAGGTATGTTGGTGGTGGTGGTGGTTACCCCATGTGTGCAGAGTAGAATTATTCCACAGGGCTTTCAAGGCTGTGTGACCTTTCAAAAGCAGACTACCAAGCCATATGGCACCTATCAAATTCCCATTTTGGGGATAAGACATGCTAAAAGAAAATTAAAGCAGAAAGAGCATGAGAAAAATAAGGATAAGATAAAAATAATCTGGATGTCTTTTCCTGTAAGTGAACATCAGTGTGATGAGTTTTAGAATATTATTGAAGTTTATGCCCCATGCTCCACTCTTTGAAATAAAATTCAGATGGTTTCAGGGGAAAATTTTGAACTCAACTTGATTATTTGCACTAAATTTTGAAACTTAGACACTGTACCTGTTTAATAAACAGGAACTGTATTCTAAGCAAGCCAGTACTAAAATAATGCCCTACTCTGACCTGATTCAGAAAGAATTTCTCACCCACAGCACTAAAATAGAAGTATATAGAAGAAGGTGGATAATTTTTGGAATGTCTACTTTCAGTGGAAAGTCATTGTAAATATGGATAGAGACAGGAAGTACACTAAATGCAATGCATACTGTAGATTGTGTAATATTTCAATCATTACACTTTTCATAGAAGAATCTACAAAATCCATGTGATTCTTTAGCATAGTTAAAATGAAACCTACAGAAATTTGAGTAGGTCAAGAAGCAATAAGAGAGCCAGTGTAGGGCAGGTTTTGTATGCCATCATACAGGGTTATTGGGAAGATGTTATTATGTGCCCCCCTCCCGGCCATAACCACTTGGGAGCAGGTGTTTTCCTTTTTCAAACCTAAAGCAATGCATTCCAAGTACAAAAAAAAAAAACAAAAAGTTCAGAACAGTCTGAGATGAAGACAACAATGCACAGGGAAGAGATGAAAAAAGGAAACAACAAAAAGAAACAGAAAATATAATATCAAAATTAAAATTTGCAGTGGGGGAAGAACTGATACTGTGTAAAAACAAAAAAAAAACTTGAGAAATTTCACGAGATGCAAAAAAAGATCAAATAAATAAATAAAAACTAAAGGTGTTCTCAATATAAGAATGCACATAATTAAATATACAATAAGAAAAATTTTCTGAGCTGAAAAAAGCTATGAGCTGCCTACTATGACAACTACTTCTACTACTACTATTACTAATCTCAATATTACCAATGGTAACATCTAACACTTACATAGCACTTACTGCCTGCCAGGTACTCTTATAAACACTAATTCACATAGTTCATATGATCCTATGTGGTGCCAGCACATGCCAGGTACTCCTATAAGCACTAATTCACGTAATTCATATAATCCTACGTGAATTAGTGTTTATAGGAGTACCTGGCATGCAGTAAGTGCTATGTAAGCGTGAGATGCTATAGTCTCAACCTTTGAATAAGCATTCTCCAAGTTCCAGAAAAATGTTATTATTAAAAGAAAAAAAAAAAAAAGGACCTGGACTTAGATACATATCGGTGAAAGATTTTAAGGTAGAAGGAAATACAAATTCTACAAAATGTGGGTCACATATAAAGAAACAAAAATCTTGCTGCTCCAGGGTTGAACATGTTGGTGCTCAAATCAAAAGACCTAAATTCTAGTTCCAGTTTACTGGAGGTTGTAGCAAACCCAAATGATCCGATCTTTTGTAGCATGCCATTAATACTTTTTTCTTTTTTTCGGTCTAAGGAAAGATTCGCATTAATCATAATTTCAATACAGTATCATTATTGGTCCATGCATGACCTCAAGTCTTACTCAGATAATTGCTTATTTATTTAGTTGTTGTTAATGATATAATAAGTACCACTCCACCAAAAATGAAATTTAGGACTTTAGCAATAATCTACATCTGGTTCCCCTCATGCATATTCTATATTCCCGTGCCTCCCTCCACTGGAGGTACTGTTACCCTGTTCACTGTGTTCATCATTATTTTCTTTAATTTATGTATAGTTATTTTAATATTTGGGTTGTTTAAAATAGTCTTTCTAAAATTGGTAATTGCTATCGCTAATAGTTAACCAAACCCTAGAACTTACATAGCGTTCACTGTATGCTAGACACTGTTTTAAACACGCAGCATCTAATAACATTTCATTCTTACACAGATAATATAAAGCAGTTATCATTATTATCATTCCCTTCAAGTTGATTATCGAGAAACAGAGGTGTAGGCATGTTATTTAAACTCCTGTAAGTAGCCACTAGAAGGATGAAAACAGAAATGGTCTGAAGGGTTTGCTCTAGAAATAGGACTGTGAACTGAGAAGGAAAAGGAGAATTTTCTTTGTAATATACAGATTTAAAATGTAAACTTTGAATTTATTTTATCACATGCATGCATTTTTCTGATAATTTAGAATAAATAAAATAGATAATTTTAACAATGTAGTTGAAAGTTTGAAAAGAAAAGCAATACTCATAAAATCCTAATACTGCTATTAGTAGGTTCTTTTATTTTGTTTTAGATGCATATAGAACATAAAAGTTAAACGTCCTTTGAGGCATTTTTCCTCCTTAGGACATGGCAGAGAGCAGAAGTATTCAACATATAGTTTGGCCCCATTTTTTCCAATAAAAGTAACCTACAAACTGATGCCACTTCCCCTCCAAATAATTGGATGCTTGCTTATCTTGTATTGTGAATCATACTGATCAAAGGGAAGTTGTGGGTTTGATAAGAAAAGCTCATTTTGAAATCTTTTAATGTTGAATAATATATACATGCTGTAAGAAAATACCAGTTGAAATGGAGTACTTTCAGTTTCAACAGGCATTTGGATTAAGAACGACAATTTGGTCAAGAAGTTAAAAAAATAGAACTAAAAATCTACGAGCATGTGTTCTCAGGAAAAAGAAAACAAAAAAAGTGAAAGCACCAAGGCTGCTAACTGCAGTTTCAGGGGAATGTGTCACCAATTGCACAAGGCTAAAACATGCCTTTGTACCAACACATTAATCTCTTGTGTTTCATCCTGAAAGATTCAGTGTTAAGAAATTCTTCCATTTGTGGCAATTGCTATGTTCATAAACTTAACGTGCAGTATGACTTTTTATCTGGATGATTTGATAATGTTTCCTGTGATGTGTTGGAGAGCATCATTGATTTAAGGGGCTTCACAGTAACTATGTTCACTTGGATTAGTTTGGCATTACTCCTCCAAGTTTTTTATTTTCTTTCAGAGAAAGAGAAATTTTATGGCTCAAATTACTCATAAGAATATTTTTGTTGAAAATAACTTAATGAAACCCAAGGCTTAGCCTAGACTAGTTCTGGAAACTAAGGCTAGGATAGGAAAAGGGTTTTGGGGAAAAATGTATTTTGGGGGAAAAAATGCCCCAGAGAAATACTGTCAAAAGACCTACAAGAGCGTATCAATGATTGAAGACCAAAAAGAGGCCATGAGAAAATTAGTTTTGGAGACAGCAAGACTGTGGGGGTAGATTCAAGGGGGAAGACAGAAGGGGAAAGAGGAGAGTACCTGAGGCATGGGTAAAGGAATGAGAGGAGCCTTAAGGGGACTTGTTGATTCTGATGCCCCATCAGCCAGACTGCCCGTAAGTGCCAAGGAGCGCCAAGGTGTTGTTGCAAGTCAAGCACTTAATATAGGACAAAATCTTGTTCGGTTTTGATTTACTGAGTTAAGTCTGTAGGTTGGTGGTATCTGTAGGTTGAACATAGCAAGAAGCAGCAAAAATAGTAGTAGATTTTCATAGGTGCCTGGAGTTAAAAAATTAGTTAACGGACAACTTTCGGACCTTGAATTTTTACCTAAATATCAAAGTTTCAAATTTAGCTATGGATAGCGCCTTTCTAACAATAAGCAAATCTGAAGGCCTGGATAGCTTTTGGTTTCCTTTCACTGATTTTGCCTAAAAATGCAGGGGACACTTTGATTTGCCTTTGCGCTATATTTTCCCCAGTTCAGGAAAATTTGGATTGTCTCCGGTTATTGTTCTTGTTATAATTCTGTTAAATTCTTAAGTGGATCTTAAGTCCACCTCCACATTTAAAAAAAAAAAAAAAGTCAAAGTGTTTTTCTCCTGTTTTAGGATTTTCAATTTTATTCTTTAGATTTCTGATTTGATTTTCCAGCACCAATTTTCTAAGTCAAATTACATTTGTAATGGCTAGGAGAACAGATTAACGTCAAATAGACTTTTCTCAATCCATTTCCGGACTGCCTTTCCACCTTTATTTCTTGGCGTTTCATTTATACAATCTATAATCCAGGCATATAGAAGTATTTCAGTCCCCCAACAATGTCATTTTATGTTTTCATGTCTTGTGTATGTTCTTCCCTTTTTCCTGAAATGACATTGCCTTTTGTTTCCAGTAGATTTCATTTCCTTGTGTATATATAAAATATAAAACATGTATTTTAATTTTTTTAATTAAAATAATATAAAATATTAAAAGTATATAAAATTCTATTATTTACTTGTTACATAGAAGTAATCAGACCCTCCATACCTGTATCTTATAAATAGGCCACATAGAGGAAGATTGTCTGGTGGTTTGGTTACAGATACCATAATTGACTTCCTACAAAAGCATTTATCTCTTGTCCAATTGTTTGAGATTTTCTCAGTTATAAACTCATTAATCTTTCTCTTTCTCTTAGACATGAAAAACTTTTTAACAAGTGGAACACTTTCTATTTAAGAAACGTTTGTGTCAGGCACTGTGTCAGTTACTAAGAATAGAGATACATTAAACAATGTCTTGTTCTCTTACTCTACAGAGGGAGAACATAGATAGAAAAAAAAAAAAACAGAATAAGTGCTCCAGGAAAGGTCTTGACAGTTTTGAGGGAACAGAGAAGAGGCAATAATTCAGTGCACCTGAGTGAGATGGGCAAGACTTCAACAGACATTCTGTTAAGTCTGAGACTTGAAAGACATAGAGACAATTTCTACACACAGATTTGAATAAAGGGCTCCCATGCAGCAGAAACAGAGAAATGAAATAGCATGGAAAAGTTAAGTACTGGCAAACAAATTGGAGTAATGGACACAGGGGGAGTAGCCAGGCAGCACACAAAAGGGAGAAAGCATTAGGCTGGGCATTCAGAAGCAAGTTGAAGATGTCCCTTAACCTCTCTAGGCCTGAGTTGTCTCATAGGGAAAATAATGGGAATGGAAGAGATGAGCTCTTTAGGAGGTATGGGGGAGATTTAATTTATACAATAATTTCCTATTATCTTGCAAAAATTATGTTAGGTAGAAGGAAAGGAATTTTCAAAAGGGTAGGAAAAGGAAATTTTATTTTTTATTGTGCTTTAAGTGAAAGTTTACAATTCAAGTTCGTTTCTCATAAAAAAAAATTTATATACATTGCTATGTGACCCTAGTTGCTCTCCCTACAATGTGACTGCACACTCCTCCTTTCCTCCCTGTATTTCCCACTTCCATTCAACCAGCTCATGTCCCTTTCTGCCTTCTCATCTCACCTCCAAACAGGAGCTGCCCATTTAGTCTCATGTATGTATGTATGTATTTATTTATTTGAGCTAAGAAGCACACTCTTCACAAGTATCATTTTATGACTTATAGTCAGTCTAATCTTTGTCTGAAGAGTTGGTTTCAGGAATGGTTTTAGTTTTGGGCTAACAGAGAGCCCACAGCCATGTCTTCTGGGGTTCCTCTAGTCTCAGTCAGACCATTAAGTCTGGTCTTTTTACCAGAATTTCAGTTTTGCGCCCCATTTTCCTCTTGCTCCATCAAGGACTGTCTCTTGTGTTCCCTGTCAGGGCAGTCATTGGTGGTAGCCAGGCACCGTTTAGTTCTTCTGGTCTCAGGCTGATAGAGTCTCTTGGCCCTTTGTGCCTCTTGGGCTCATATTTTCCCTGTATCTTTGGTGTTCTTCATTCTCCTTTGCTCCAGGTGGGTTGGGACCAATTGATGCATCTTAGATGGGCGCTTGCTAGCTCTTAAGACCCCAGATGCCACTCACCAAAGTGGGATATAGAACATAGGAAAAAGATATCTAAAATAAAATTTTAAGTATAACAGTATTTCATACCAAGGCATTGTACAGCAAATGTGAAGTGGCTTGCACTAGAATTTACTGATTGAGCAATTCATCACTGACTGAAAAATTACTAAGTGCTGAGCACTAGGTGGATCACAACAAAGTATTGCGTTGAGTGGGAATGCAAAGAATGGGAATTCCAGAACACTTAATTGTGCTCATGAGGAGCCTGTACACTGACCAAGAGGCAGTCATTCAAACAGAACAAGAGGATTCTGCGTGGTTTAAAATCAGGAAAGGTGTGCATTAGGACTGTATCTTTTCACCATACTTATTCAATCTGTATGCTAAGCGAATATTCTCAGAAGCTGGACTATACGAAGAAGAATATGGTAGCAGCATTAGAAGAAGACTCATTAACAACCTTATTAACGATATGTTAACGTTATGCAGATGACACAACCTTCCTTGCTGAAAGTGAAGAGGGCTTAAAGCACTTACTGATGAAGATCAAAGACTACAGCATTCAGCGTGGATTGTTGTTGTTACGTGCCATTGAATCGGTTCTGACTCACAGTGACCCTATGTACTACAGAATGAAACACCACTCAGTCCTGCACCATGCTCACAATCGTTGTTATGTTTGAACCCATTGTTGAAGGCACTGTGTCAATCCATCTCATTGAGGGTCTTCCTCTTTTTCACTGACCCTCTACTTTACCAAGCACGATGTCCTTCTCCGGGGACTGATCTCTTCTGATAACATGTCCAAAAAATGTTAAGGCATAGTCTTGCCATCCTTGCTTCTAAGGAACATTCTGGTTGAATTTCTTCCAGGACAAGTTTGTTCATTCTTTTGGGAGTCCATGGTACGTTCAATATTCTTCACCAACACCACAATTCAAAGGCGTAAATTCTTCAGTCTTCCTTATTAACTGTTCAGATTTTGCATGCACATGATGTGATTGAAAATATCATGGCTTAGGTGAGGTGGACCTTAGTCTTCAAGGTGACATCTTTGCTTTTCAACACTTTAAAGAGATCTTTCATGGCAGATTTGCCCAATGTAATGCATCTCTTGATTTCTTGACTGCTGCTTCCATGGGTGTTGATTGTGGACTGAAGTAAAATAAAACACTTGACAACTTCAGTCTTTTCTCTGTTTATGATGATGTTGTTTATTGGTCCAGTTGTGAGGATTTTTGTTTTCTTTATGTGAAATCCATACTGAAGGCTGTGGTCTTTGATCTTCATCAGTAAGTGCTTCAAGACCTCTTCACTTTCAGGAAGCAAGGTTGTGTTATCTGCATAATGCAGGTTGTTGATGAGCCTTCCTTCAATCCCGATGCCCCATTCTTCTTCATACAGTCCAGTTTCTCAGATTATTGCTCAGCATACAGATTGAACAGATATAGTAAAAGGATACAACCCTGACTCACACCTTTCCTGACTTTAAACCATGCAGTATCCCCTTGTTCTGTTTGAACAACTGCCATTCTTCACAATGTTATCCATAATTTGTCACGATCCACACAGTTGAATGCCTTTGCATAGTCAATAAAACACAGGTAAACGTCTTTCATGGACTGAACTGTATCCCTCAAAAATATCTGTCAACTTGGCTAGGTCATGATTCCCAGTATTGTATGATTGTCTACCATTTTGTTATCTGATGTGACTTCCCTACGTGTTGTAAATCCTATCACTGTGATGTAATGAGATGGATTAGTGGCAGTTATAGTAATGAGATCTACAAAATTAAATAGTGTCTTAAGCCAATCTCTTTTGAGATATAAAGAGAGAAGCGAGCAGAGAGACATGGGGACCTCAAATCACCAAGAAAGCAGTGCCAGGAGTAGAGCGTATCCTTTAGACCTGAAGTTCCTGCATTAAGATGTTCCCAGGCCAAGGGAAGACTGATGACAAGGACCTTCCACCAGAGCTGACAGAGAAAGCCTTTCTCTGGAGCTTTCCAAATTCTGACTTTGGAATTCTAGCCTACTGGACTGTGAAAGAATAAATTTCTCTTTGCTAAAGCCATTCACTTGTGGTATTTCTGTCACAGCAGCACTAGATAACTAAGACAACATCTTTCTGGTATTCTCTGCTTTCAGCCACGATCCATCTGACATCAGCAATGATATCTCTGGTTCCACATGCTCTTCTGAATCTGGCCTGAATTTCTGGCAGTTCCTTGTTGATATACTGCTGCAGCCGCTATTGAATGATCTTCAGCAAAATTTTATTTGCATCTGGTATTAATGATATTGTTTGATAATTTCCACATTTGGCTGGATGATCTTTCTTGGGAATAGGCATAAATATGAATCTCTTCCAGGTAGCTGTCTCCGAAATCTCCTGGCATAGACAAGTGAGCCCTTCTAGCACTGTATCTGTTTGTTGAAACATCTCAACTGATATTCTGTCAATTCCTGAAGGCTTGTTTTTTGACAATGCCTTCAGTGCAACTTGGACTTCCTTCAGTCTGGATTACGCCTCAACAAAAGTAAAACAAAAATTCTCACAACTGTACCAATAAGCAATATCAAGATAAACGGAGAAAATATTGAAGTTGTCAAGAATTTCATTTTACTTAGATCCACGATCAATGGATTGTAAAAAACAGCAGTCAAGAAATCAAACGATACATTGCATTGGGCAAATCTTCTGCAAAAGACCTCTTTAAAGTGTTAAAAAAAAACAAAGATTTCACCTTGAAGACTAAGGTGTGCCTGACTCAAGCCATGGTGTTTTCAATCACCTCATATGCATGCAAAAGCTGGACAATGAATAAGGAAAATGGAAGAAGAACTGACGCCTTCAAATTATGGTGTTTGCGAAGAATATTGAACATACCATGGGCTGCCAAAAAAATGAACAAATCTGTCTTGGAAGAAGTACAGCCAGAATGCTTTTTAGAAGCAAGGATGGTGAGACTATGTCTCACGTATTTTGGACATGTTACAAAGAGGGGTCAGTCCCTGGAGAAAGACATCATGCTTGGTGGAGTAGAAGGTCAGCAAAAGAGAGGAAGATCTTCAATGAGACAGATTAACACAGTGGCTGCAACAATAGGTTCAATGATAATAGTGATTGTGAGGATGGTGCAGGACGGGGCAGTATTTCGTTCTGTTGTACACAGGATCAGTACCAGTTGGAACCAACTCAACAGCACCTAACAACGACATTTCAACTAGGTTTCCTTAGTCTCAAATAACAGTCCAGAAGATTATTCTGAAGCTGTCATTTTTCAGGGAGGTGGGGAAACTTTACTGTGCACAAAGTACGGAAGAACATAGTTAAGAAACACTAGTAAAACCCCACTGAAGAAAATTTCCCCGCAGAAGCAATCTTGCTTTTGTCAGAGAATGATCATCCTCTACGAAAATTATGCAAAGCTTATCTCTACATGATATAGTGCAGTCTTTCTCAAACTGTAGTTGGAGAAGCCCTAAGGAGGAGTCTTAGGATTTATCTTCAGGAATCTGTAGGTTCTTCTCAATATTTTAAGTCTTGAGCTTTTATTGTGATAAGTTTAAAAGTTGATAAATGCATATTGGAGGCTTAGAGCCCTGGCAGCGCAGTGCTTAAGAGTTTGGCTGTTAACCAAAAGGTCGACAGTTTGAATCCAGCAGCTGCTCCTTGGAAACACTATGGGGCAGTTTTATTCTGTCGTATAAGGTTGCTATGAGTCGGAGTCAACTCGACAGCAATAGGTTTTGTTTTGATTTTTGGCTTATCAAAGGCTCACAAGTTGTATCTTAAGTACTGTACTGATTGTGATTTCAATGCTTACATTCATAATTGCATAATAATTTCTTTAGCATGAAATAGGGGCATTTTAATGCAATGGGCAATGAAATAAAAGAACAGAGGTGTTCTTAATATGTACATGGTATGCTCCTAGTAGGCGATGACCGAATGACATTAGAGCATGCGGTAGAAGGTCTTACTGCAGTTTATGTTGAGAAAAGCGGTGGGGAAGATGAATCATTACATACCTCACATTACCACGCTAAAGTCAAAAGACCCTGCTCTGTAGCACACGATATCACAGTCTTAACTCTAAGCAACAACTTCATTTCGTTCCATTGTCTGGATAATTAAATAAATGTTATTGAGGTACACCTTGATTTCGTTGTTGTTTGTACTTAGCGTCTTTTGTTGTTTTATAAGAATGTAAGGCAAAAGGAGCTCATTTTTAAGTTTATGCTCAGACACATTTAAGTAAATCCTGTGTGAAAGTTTTTATTTCCTTTAAATAGTTTTTACATTATTAAGTAATGTTTTAGAAGTACTTGTGTAGTTGAAAGATCATGAAACTTTAAAAGGCATTAAAATTCTGATTCTGCTGCATCTTAGCTGAGGAAGTAAATGAACTTCTCTGAGCCTGTGTTTTCTCATCTATAAAATAAGAATAATAGCAACTCTGTTGAGCTGTTAAAATGAGATAATAGATGAAACTATGTGCAGTTGATGCATCCTTGTCTTCTTTTCCTTTCTCTTTTTACCCTGGGTCCACATTTTGCCATCCTGAATTTTTCACTAGCAACCCACCATAGGATAACATGAGCCATGGAGTAGCAGCACAGTGCATTTTTGGTCCATTTAGCCCTGATGGAAATTACATGAGAGAGGATGTGGAAGATATTTCTTAAAGTATCGGAATTATTTATAAAAGTAAATTACCCATGCTTGTTCTAGTCTCAAAGAGCAGAGGTAATCAAGATGTGTTTTAACACCTGCTTCCCTTATGTTGGGCTAGAAGCAATCTCAGAATAAAAAAAAAACAAAAAACAAAAAACTTTTATTTTCCTATTAGTTGTTTTCTTTTTTCAAGTTGATATCTGCCTTGAATTTTCATTCCTAATTAGCAATGTAGTAGATTTTTATACCTAAATTACTAAGGGATTTAAAGTTTTTCTTTGCTTAAAGTTGAAAGATGTGAAAATAAAACCCTTTTAACTCTGCGGCACAATAGCTTAGTTTTTTGCACATGCAAAAATAGAATAAGATGTATACCGTAAATACAATATGTAAAAGGGATGATACTATCACTTTTAAAGTTCCTTGGGGGAAAAAGTCTCCAAAGTGAGATATTTACTCATAAAAATTTCACTGTGAGATGTCATTATAAGCATGGCTGTATGACAAAAATCCTAGTAATAATTCTTCATAGAGAGTGAATATGGGTCAAACAATCACATATTAGTTTCCTAATATACGGTATATGAGCTAAATAATGACTGTAGTCAATTCCATCTTTAATGTTTATGATTCCTTATACTAATTTTTTAAACAAATAATCTTTGAGATCAAAGCATTAAATAGGCTATGGGAGGATTAAAGAAATACACTAAGTGGAGTTTAAAATCTACTAGAAAAATGATATACATTGTTACTACTCTATGGAATATTTTTTGATAAATGCTTTATGAAAGGAGGAAGAGTAGCGATGGATCCATAGAGATGATGACAGTTCAGCAGAGCCTTGAAGGTACATTTTTGATAGGAAGGGTATAGACTGACTGCCTTACAATGAGAGAAGAGCATGAGCAAAGACAAACAAAGGAGGAAGCTGGTTATCTACTGCAGACTAGCTGGAATAAAGGGGTTCAAAAAGGCAGGTAGTTTGAGACAGGCTAGGACTCTAGAAATGGCCAATTGGAGGGTTTAAGCATGCCAAACTGTTTAAACAGGGTAATGTGCACTAAGACCTATGTGCAGAATAAAGCAAGAATGAGCTTTGAGGTTGAAAAGAAGATGCTTAGTGATCGTCAAGTAATACAGCTCTTCCTACAAACTATATAAGAAAAGCTGTCTTGTAAAGGATAAAAGAAAACTCAGTCTTTAATTGGTGGCAAGAGAAAGGGCAGTTTATGTCTACCATTCTGTCATACATTTGGGCATTAGTAGCTGTATTATCTCATTAAAGTGCCATTAAATTCATAATCATAAGCCTTAAAACTAAACTGCAACCTTTGTTTTCCAGAATGTAGTTAAATATCTCTCTTTGATTCCCGCCACACATGACATTTAACAGGAGGATCCCGAATTTCTATGCAAAGAGGAATGTTCTCACTTCCAGGCACAAACCCAGGAGTATAACTAATTCATGGTGATGTTATATTATAATGGCTAAGAGCTTGGGCTCTGCAGCCAAACAGATTGAGTAGTAAATTCTGGCTTTTCTACTTATTAGTTGTCTAATTTGGGGCAAGTTATTCAAGTTCCCTACTTAGAGTTGAGAAAATGTATATAGTTGGAAAAGAGTATTTTTTAAGAGCCTTTTCAGATAATGTTGATATTCTTCTTTAATACTACAACAAAATGTGTTAAGTGGTAGCTTCTTAAAATTTAGTTGTAATGTGGAATCTGAAACCATATAAACTTTTGGCATTGTGTAACATTGAAATGCATTGATCTTTCTTTCACTTTGAACGGCTATTTTACCCATGCATGATTTCATAACATCACACATTAGTCGTTTAGAAAATACCATTCACTGAGTTGTACAGATCTTCCCCATGTTAATATTTCATAGTATGATATCAAAAAATCTCTTGTTAATACTGCCATCGACTTTATCAGAAAAATCTTTATGTACTGTGAAGCTCTTGTCAAGCTCACCAGGACAGATACAAGTTTTCCAAAATTCTAATATTTATTTGAAAGCTACAATTTTATTACTGGCAGAAAATATGTCAGGTTCAAATGGCAAGATCGCTTTGTTCATTTTCGAGAAATATGTACCAAATATCCAAGACTTAATAACGACAGCTTGTCTGGCAGTCACCTGTTGAAGTAAAAATGGTATTCCATGAAAAAAGCAGTTCCTTAAGCTCCTAACTCAAACAACTGCACAACCGCTTTTCCACAAAGTAATCACTGTGCTTTGGTACATAGCAGAAGTGCTTTATACATAATTTTATCACTCAGATTCCTAAAGACAAGTACTCAAGGAGTTCAGACACAAAAATAATTTTTACAGCTTCACCAAAGATAGTAAGAGAAACTATCATTAAGGTCCTTGTGTGGTGCAAACGGTTTGCACCTGGTTAGATTTGTTTTTGTTTACTAACCAAAAGGTTCATCTTCAAATCCACCCAGCAGCACCACAGAAGAAAACTCTGGTCATTTACCTCTGTAAGACTACAGCCACTGGAAGCCCTGTGGAATGCAGTTCTACTGACACACACAGGGACTCCGTAAGCTGGAACTGACCCGACTGGTACAGGTCATTATTATTCGCTGAAGTGTCCCCAGTTTTACCCACTATAGCTTTTGCACCATTCATGCACATGTCAATAATCAGTTATAGGAATTTCTTCATACATTTGGATACAATTCTTTTGTCAGCTATATACACAGCAAATACCTTCTCCTATTCTGTGGTTTGTCTTTTCATTTTCTGAAGAGTCTTTACAAGTTTTTTTTTTTTAATTTAGTTTTGACAAAGTTCAATACATCATTTTTTTTTTTTTTTCTTTTTGTCTTGTGTTCTAAGAAATCTTTGCCTAATCTAAGGTTACAAGATTTCCTTCTGTTTTCTTCTAGAACAGTTTTAGTTATAACTTTTACTTTTTGGTCTATGATTCATAGTCAGTTTTTTGGGTATGGTGTGAAATCAGGGTCAATGTTTGTGGTTTTCCATACAGGTAAAAAAAAAAAAAAATTATTTTATCCAGCTGCATCAGTACCATTTGTTGAAAGGGCAAGTTGGTAATGACTCGTCTTTTCTCTATGTTGGTAGATTCAATTTGCTTCTTTTAAGGACTATTGTTCCTACATTCATAAGGACTTTTGTCCTGTAACTTTCTTATTTTGTAATGTCTTTGTCAAGTTTTAGTATTAGGATAACACTAGCCTCAAATTACAAAGTGTTCTCTCCCTGTTTTCAGACTTTAAGATTGGTGTTCTCTTTCTTGGCTGGCAAAACTTACAAAGTGAAAAAGAAACCACGTGAGATTAGTGTTCTTTGTGCGAGGATATTGAATAGTAATCATAACTTCATTAATAAATGTGGGGCTATTCGGGGTGCTCCTTAGAAGCAAGGATGGCGAGACTATGTCTCACATACTTCGGACATGTTATCAGGAGGGATCAGTCCCTGGAGGACATTAGAAAAAAAAAAAAAAATTTTTTTTTTTTTTTTTACGGTTGGTAAATTAGAGGGTCAGCGAAAAAGAGGAAGACCCTTAATGAGATGGATTGACACAGTGGCTGCAACAATGGGCTCAAGCATAGCAACAATTGGGAGGATGGCGCAGAACCCGGCAGTGTTTCCTTCTGTCGTGCATAGGGTCCCTATGAGCCAGAACCGACTCAGTGGCACCTAACAACAACAATTCAGATTTTATTCTTGTGTCAGTTTTGGTGAGTTTTATTTTTCAAAGAATTTTCCCACTTGGTCTAAGTTGTCAAATTTATTGCCATAAAATATGGTCTTATTTTTTTAAGTCTAGGTAAGCTTCAGAGTGACTTTCCTGATATTGGTCATTTGTAATTTCTCTGGTTTACCTGATTGATCCAGCTTGGACTACACCAATTTTATCTTTCCAAGAACCAGCTTTCTTGGTTTTATTTATTTTTCATTTCTTTAAATTGTTTTAGGTGGAAGTTTACAATGCAAATTAGTTTCTCATTCAAAAATCTGTACACAAATTGTTTTGTGACATTGGTTGCAATCCCTGCAACATGTCAGTATGCTCCCCCTTTCCCTTTACATCCTATGTTCCCTCTGTGCATTCGTCCAGGTTTCCTGTCCCTTTCTGCCTTTTCGTCTGCTTTTGGGCAGATGTTACCCATTCAGTCTCCTATACTTGATTGAACTAAGGAACATGTTCCACACGTGTGTTAGTTTTATACACCTGTCTGGTCTTTGGCTGAAGGTGGACCTCGGGAGAGGCTTCAGTTCCGAGTTAGCAGGGTATTCAGGGGGCCATAGTTTCACGGGTCCCTCCAGTCTCTGTCAAACCAGTACGTCTGTTCTGCTTTTTGTCAATCTGAAATTTGTTCTATATTTTTCTCACACTCTGTCTGGAGCCTTCTATTGTGATCCCTGTCAGAGTGGTCAGTAAAGGTAGACGGGCAGCATCTATTTCCTCTGGGCTCAGATTGGTGAAGGCTGTGATTCATTTGCTCCATTAGTTCTTTGGACTGATACTTTCCTTGCTTCTTTAGTTTTCTTCATTATCCAATGCTCCAAATGTGATATGACCAATATATGTATCTTAGACGGTTGCTCACAAGCTTTTAAGATCCTGTGCCGTACTCACCAAAGTAGTATGTACGTTTTCTTTATGAATTATGTTATCCCAATTGACCTAGATGTCCCCAAGACCCTGATCTCCAACCCTCAGCCCCAGTAACTCTCCCTCAAGGTACTGGATGTGTCTAGGAAATTCTATGGCTTTGCCTTGGTCAAGTTGTGTAGACGTTCCCTACATTGTGTTATCTTTCCTTTCACCCAAGTTAACACTTGTCTACTATCGAGTTAGTGACTTCCCTTCCCCAACACTCCCCTCCTTTGTAACCATCAAAGAATGTTTTGTTTTGTTTTTTTCCTTTTCTGTCTGTAAACATTTTCTTGAGCTTTTATAATACTGGTCTTGTATATGTGTCCTTTTGTGATTGACTTATTACACTTTGCATAATACCCTCCAGATTCATCCATGTTATGAGATGTTTCATGGATTCACCATTGTTTTTTATCGTTGCATAGTATTCCATTATGTGAATGTACCATATCTTGTTTACATATTCACTTGTAGATGGGCACTCTGGTTGTTTCCATTTTTTGCTATTATGAATAGTGCTGCAGTGAACATGGGTGTGCCTATGTCTATTTGTGTGACAGCTCTTATTTCTCTAGGCTATATTCCTAGGAGTAGGATTGCTGGGTCATATGGTATTCCTATTTCTAGCTTTTAAAGGAGGCACCATATCATTTTACATAGTGGTTACATCATTTTACATCCTCACCAGCACTGCATAAGAGTTTCAATCTTCCCTGCAACTTCTCCAACATTTGTCATACAAATTTTTTATTTGTACCAATAATGTCAGGGCAAGATGATACTTTATTGTAGTTTTTTATTCGCATTTCTCTAATGGCTAATGATCAGAAGTATTTCCTCATATCTATTAGCTGCTTGAATGTCTTTTTTATGAAGTGTCTGTTCATATCCTTTGCCCATTTTTTAATTGGATTATTTGTGTTTTTGTTATTGAGGTGGTGAATTATGCTATGGATTTTAGAGATTAGATCCTTGTCTGATATGTTGTAGCCAAACTTTCTTCCCAGACCGTAGGTTCTCTTTTTACTCTTTTGGTGAAGTCTTTTGAAGAACCTAAGTGTTTACTTTTCAGGATATTCCAGTTTTCTAGTTTATCTTCTGGAGTTTGTACATTGTTAGCTATGGTTTGCATTGAATTTGTGCCATTTATTAGGGCCCCTAGCATTGTTCCTAATTTTTCTTCCATAATCTTTATTGTTTTAGGTTTTACATTTACATCTTTGATCCATTTTGAGTTAGTTTTTGTGTATGGTGTTGAGGTATGGGTTCTGTTTCATTTTGTTTCAGGTGGACATCCAATTTTGCTAGCACGATTTGTTAAAAAGACTGTCTTTCCTCCATTTAATGAAATTTGGTCCTTTGTCATAGATCACCTGACCATAGGTAGATGGATTTACATCTAGGTTCTCAATTCCGTTCTATTAGTCTATGTATCGGTTGTACCAGTACCAGGATATTTTGACTACCGTGGCTAGATAGTAGGTTCTGAGATCAGGTAATATAAGGCCTCCTACTTTGTTCTTTTTCTTCAATAATGCTTTGCTTATCCACGACCTCTTTCCTTTCTATAAAGCTGATGACTTTTTCCATCCTGATAAAGAATGCTATTGGTATTTGGATCAGAATTGCACTATATCTCTAGATCACTTTGGGTAGGATTGACATTTTCAGAATGTTGAGGCTTCCTATGCACAAGCATGGTATGTTTTTCCACTTATGTAGGTCTCTTTTGGTTGCTTGCAATAGCATTTTGCAGTTTTCTTTGTATAGGTCTTTTATGTCCTGTGTAAAGAATTTTATTTTTTTAGAAGCTATTATAAAGGGTATTGTTTTCCTAATTTCCTTTTTGAAGCTCTCTTTGTTGGTGTATAGGAATCCAACTGATTTTTGTATGTTGATTTTATATCCTGCTACTCTGCTGAATCTTTCTATTAGTTCTAGTAGTATTCTTCTGGAATCTTCGAGGTTCTCTAAGAATAGGATTATATCATCTGCAAATAGGGATAGTTTTATTGATTCCTTTCCAATTTGGATGATCTTTGTTTTTCTTGCCTTATTGTTCTAGCTAGGACTTCCAGCACAATGTTAAATAGGAGGAGTGATAAAGGGTATCTTTGTTTTTTTTCTGTTCTCAGGGGAAATGCTTTCAGTCTCTCTCCATTGAGGATGATGCTGGCTGATGGTTTTGTAGAGATGCCTTGTATTATGTTAAGCAATTTCCCTTCTATTCTTATTTTGCTGAGAGTTTTTATCAGGAATGGGTGGTGCACTTTATCAAAAGACTTTTCTGTGTTAAGATGATCCTGAGATTTTTTTCTTTTGTTCTATTTATGTGGTGTGGTGGATCACATTGGTTGATTTTCTAATGTTGAACTGTCCTTACACACCCGGTATGAGTTCCACTTGTTCATGGTCTATTTTTGTTTGTTTGTTTGAATAGGATGCTGAATTCTATTGGCTAGAATTTTGTTGAGAATTTTGCATCTATATTTATGAGATGTTGGTCTGTAATTTTTTGTAATGTCTTTGCCTGGCTTTGGTATCACGGCTATGCTGGCTTCATAGAATGAATTCGGGAGTATTCCTTCTTTTACTGTGCTCTGAATTAGTTAAGAGTAGTACTGGTGTGAACTCTTCTCTGAATGTTTGGTAGAATTCTCCAGTGAAGCCATCTGGGCTGGGGTTTTTTTTTTTTTTTTTTTTAATTTACTTTTCAATCCCTTCTCTTCTGTGTCTGTTTAGATTTTCTATCTCACTTTGTGTTAGTTTAGGTAGGTAGTGTTTCTAGAAATTTGTCTATTTCCTGCAGGTTTTCAAATTTGTTGGAGTATAATTTTTCGCAGTATTCCATAATGACCCCTTTTATTTTAGTTGGGTCTGTTGTAATGTCCCCATCTCATTTTTTATTTGTATTATTTGCTTCCTCTCCCATTTTACTTTTGTCAGTTTGGCCAATGGTTTGTCGATTTTGTTGATCTTTTCAAAGAACTTTTGGTTTTGTCGATGCTTTCTATTGCTTTCTGTTTTCCATTTATCTCTGCTCCATTATTTCTTTTCTTTTGGTGACCGTGGGCTTCTTTTGCTGTTCTCTATTTGTTCGAGTTGTAGGGCTAACATTTTGGCCCTTTTTTCTTTTTTGATATGTGCATTTATTGCTATAAATTGACCTTTGAGTACTGCCTTTGCTGTGTCCCAAAGTTTTTGGTATGATGTGTTTGTATTCTCATTTGATTCTAGGAAGTTTTTTATTCCACCTTTGATTTCTTCTATTACCCAGTTGTTTTTAAGCAAGGTGTTATTCAGTTTCCATGTATCTGATTTTTTTTCTCCTTGCTCTTCTTATTATTGATTTCTACTTTTATGGCATTGTGATCAGAGAAGATGCTTTGTATTATTTCAATGTTTTGGATTTTATTTAGGGTTGCTTTGTGGCTTAAAATGTGGTCTATTTTGAAGAATGTTCATGTGCATTGGACAAAGAATGTGTACTTTGCTGCTGTTGGGTCTAGTGTTCTCTATTTATGAGGTCAATTTGGTTGGCTTTTGGCCTTCAAATCTTCTCTATCTTTGTTGAGTTTCTTTCTAGATGTTCTGTCTATACCAAGAGTGGCGTGTTGAAGTCACCTACCATTATCATAGAACTATTTCTCTTTTCAGTGCTGTTGAGAGTTTTATGTATTTTGGGGCCCTGATGTTGGGTGTGCAGATATTTATCAAGGTTATATCTTCTTGGTGGATTGTCTCTTTAATCATTATATAATGTCTTCCCTTGCCTTTTATGGTTAATTTTGCCGTAAAAACTATTTTATCAAAGGTTAGTATTGCCACTCCTTTCCTTTTTGGGTTACTGTTTGCTGGATATATTATTTTCCAACTTTTGGCTTTTACTATATATGTGTCTTGGTATAGTGTGTCTCTCGTAGACAGCATATTGAAGGGTCTTTTTTTTTAATCCATTCTGCCACCTTGTCTCTTTACAGGCACATTTAAGCCATTTACATTCAGTGTGATTATTAATGAGTTTACTGCTCATATTGCTGTGCTTTTTTTGTGATGCTGACATTTGTTCTTCTTACTCTCTTGGGCTGATTGCCTTCTGTTTGTGGATTTTCTTTCATTTTTATAGATTTTGTGTTTACTGAGACTTCATATTTTTATCCTGATGAGTAGGTTTATTAGCTTTCTTTGTGGTTATCTTGAAATTTACCCTTATTGTCCTGAGTTTGAACCAATCTTTTATTACCTGATACCACACTGACTTCCTCTCCGTTTGAAAGTTCTATATCTACACCATTTCTTTCCCCTTTTATTGTTTTGACAAGTGTCATTTACAGACTGATATTTCTGTTTCTCTGTTATAAGTCTTTTAACTTTGTTTCATTATTGAGTTCTTTACCTAGGATAGTATCTGGCTGATGCTGTCTTGTGTCCAAGACTACAGTTGTTGTCTGATGTTGTTGGTTCTCTAACCAAAGGACTCCCTTTTAATATTTCTTGTAAGCTTGGTTTGGTTTTTCTCTTAATTTTTATCTGGAAATAGCCTAATTTCACCATCATATTTGAGAGAATTTTGCAGTACATATTCTTCTTGGCTGACAGTTTCTCTCAAGATTTTATATATGTCATCCCATTCCCTTCTTGCCTGCATAATTTCTGGCAAGTAATCAGAGCTTAGTCTTATTGTTTCCCTTTTGTAAGTGACTTTTTGTTTTTCTCCAGCTGCCCTCAGGATTGTTTTTGATGTTGGCAAGTGTGATTATATGTCTTGGTGACTTTCTTGGGGCTCTATCTTATAAAGGGTCATTGAACTTCATGGATGGTCAGCTTCTCTTCTATGACACTTGGTAAGTTTTCTGCCAGCAAATCTTCAATACTCTGTTTTCCATTTTCACCCTGTTCTGAAACTCCCATCACATGCAAATTTTTGCTCTTGATTGTATCCCATTTAATTCTTAGGTTTTCTTTTTCTTCATTTTTTCTCAATTTTTCTTCAAAGTGGTGTCCATGGATTTGTCTTCAGTATCGCTATTTCTTTCATTGTTCCAAATTTGCTCCTAAAATCTTCTATTGAGTTGCCCATTTCTGCAATTTTATCCTTTGAATTTCTAGTTGCTGTTTTTTTATGATTCCTATTTATTTTGACATTTTGTTCCTGTGTTACTTTCCTGAATTCTTCTATTGCCTTGCCTGTGTTATTGATTTTGGCTGTTTTCGTTGGTCTTGTTTCCCATGATTTTGTCTATTTTTTCCTTGATTTATTTCCTAATCTGTTGGATTTATTGTATGTTCATTTATTTCATCCTGCTTCTTTTGTTTTGCCAGGGTGGGTGGGCTGGCTGTGCTTTGCTGCTTGCTTATCTGTGGGCACAACAGCTCTTACCACCTTGTCTGGGTGGGCAAGGCAGCAGCAGGCAGAGCAAGCCTACTTTATCTTACACTGGTTTGGCATGGTGGCTGAGGGTGGACTGGGCAGGCACTGTTTGTCTCCTGGTGCTGGTCCAGCAGTGTGGAAGCATTCACAGCCCATCGCCTGAGAAACAGGGGAGTTGGATAGGGAGTGGTAGAGGCTCACTTCCCCCCATTCAGTGGCTGGTTGAGTGGCAGGAGGAAGGGCAGGCAAGCCCACTGCAGTGGTGGGCCTGAGCCAAGGATGCTGTAGTTGAAGCAGCACAGTGAGGGCTGGCAGGAAGGAGTGATGTACAGGACTAGGTAGGGGGAACAAAGAGGAAAAAAAGGTAGCTGGTAGGCCAGTGGAAGAGGGGGTGAGTGTTGTAACGGCCTAGGTGGGAGGGAGGGAGGAAGAAAAAAAAAAAAACAGAAAAAAATGGTGCTACAGGATCCAGTGGGTGGAAGCAGAGTCAACCTGGGGTGGCACCTGACCAGGGGCTCTCTAGCAATGGTGGTATAGTGTGGCCCAGCGGGAAGAGGTAGACGCGGCATACAGGGCTAGGTGGGAGGGAGAAAGAAAAGGTAAGGTTAAAAAAAAAATGGCACAAAGGTAGCCAGCGGGTGGGGCAGGGCAGACCTAGGCTGGTGACCTGCCAGTGGCTCTCTACCCATGGTGGTGTGGTGTGGCCTGGTGGATGGGGTAGAGGTGGCATATAGGGCTACATGGGATAAAGAAAAGATGGGGGAAAAATGGCACTGCAGGAGCCGGTGGGTGGAGGTGGAGCAGATCCGGTTTGACAATGGGTGGTAGTTCTCTAGCCAAGTGGCATACCATCATCCATCTGGAGGGGTGGCATATGGGGCTAGGTAGAAGGGAGAAGAGGAACGGGGAAAAATGGCATGACAGGAGCCAGTGGGTGGGGGTGGGGCAGACCTGGGGTGATGCCAAGCCAGTAGCTCTCTAGGTGAGCACAGGGCAGAAGGGTAAGGAGTGGGAATACATATTTCTTGCTTTACTGGGTACTATCTACTGTTGGGAACTCTGTGAAGTTGCCTTCCCATACTCCCTGTACAGGGTAATTTCTGGCTGTGCTCCAAGATGGTGAAGCTTTGCCATGTTAGCTGGCAGGCGATCAGAAACTCTGTATCTCTCCTTGTTCTGTTTTTGTTCAGTTTCTTCTTCCATTAGGTGTTTGATCTAGTTACCCCTTCACTGGAGACTTAGGGTTCCAGGGATTGATGTTTGTATCTGTTTTACTTAATTTTTCAGGTCTTTGCTGCAGAGGTACAGCATGAAACATCCATTAGGGTGCCACGTTGGCTCCAGCTCCCAGCTTTTGGTTTTATTTTCTCCATGGTTTTGTTTTATACATTGTTGATTTCCACCCTTCATTATTTTCATCCTTCTACTTACTATGAGTTTACTTTGCTCTTTAGAATATAATGTAGAACGTTAAGCTATTCAATTTATCTTTTTTGTTGCCTAACATAAGCATTTAAATTTATCCATTTCTAACAATTTTTAAAAAATTGAAACTAGTATGGCTATGAATGAGACTATGTAGATGTATGAAATAAATGTGCCTGTCACGCCTTCTGTCTAATCAAATAGCATTACTCACAAAACTTTAACATGTTTGAGAATTTTTTATCATAGCAAGATTATATGTAAGACAAAAACTGGGAAAGTACACAAACAGAAAATTTGTAGCAGAGGAAGGTAAATTAGTACACTTTGCCTAATGTTCAACCCATGAATTGTTTTTTAGAATGCTGGTTATAGCTATTACATGAGAAAAATTAACAGCCAGTGCTGTCAAGGTTGTGGTCAAACTGCTTTGCTACTCTTTATTGGTGACAGTGTGCACTGATACAACTCTTTTGGAAAATAATTTGCGATACATTCAAAAGGAAACGAGTATTTTCATATATCCATTATCTGTAATACTGGGTTCCCTGTAACTATATTTACAGCTATGCCTCCCTCTCTTCCGCATAGTAGATAGAAGCAAATCAAGATTCAACACTTTCCAATGTGCACCATGACATTCAGTTACCCAGGTGTTATCTGACATCTTAAGATATGCATGGAGAATGAATGGTAAGAAGTGACAAACCCAGGGCCAGAAAGTATGAGCATTTATCAGGGAGAGGATAACAATAACATTAAGTAACTAGGACTCAAGGATCAAGAAGGGATAGTGGGGAAAAAAATAACATACCCAAGATCAGATTAAATTAAGTCAGGTCACAGCTTTCAGAATTCAGTCTGAGGACACTATTCTGGTGATGTACCTTGAAATGCTAAGAAGTATACATAGTATTCTTATATTGTTTAGGCTCCATTTTCTAGATCTTAAAGAAACTTTACCCCTCTGAAATGGAAAGTAGCAGAAGACACTAAAAACTGTAATAATTGTTACCTCTGAGGTCTTTTGGTAGAACTGATGAATCAATTTATGGATTTATACACATATCACACTAAACGAAGCATAGATAAGATTTGATTTAGTCTGCTGGCTCCTAAATTCTCATTCACCAATAGATTGTTTTGGTTGGATATATGCAAAGGCTGACAAAAATCTATTTTGAAATTATCAGGAGACTTCAGATTAATTTTGCAGTAGACAGCAGCATGCAACATACCTTCTCCCAAGTTTTTCTTAAAACACTCATGAGAATAATTTAAAAAAAAAAAACAAGGTGCAGAGACCAATTATTAAGCATATAAACATGATATTCAAACACCATTAAAATAAGAGGAATCTTTCAAGACCTGCTTCCCAGGCTGAGTCTAGCCAGCAAGCTGGCACTGTGTCTTCAAGGAACTAGCCTCAGCTAGCACAGTGCATGCATAAGAGCTTTCTTTGTGTTCCCTTTGTTGGTCCAGCAACTAAGTGCTTTGAAATTCTCTTATCTGAATGACTTTATTAGCAACAGAAAACACATTAATATTGCTTTAGGAGTTAAACTATTTAAAAGCTGACTATCAATTAATTATATTTATCCTATAATTTCATCTGTTTCTTTGTATTCTTGCTTTTACATACAGGATTTACCACTATTTCAGGCTCTCTAATATATAAAAAACGTATATAAGAAAAAACATTTAATGATATGCATAAAATCACAATCACAGTAATTGTACCATAGTTACACTAATTAGGAATCTATGCTCATTTATAAGTGATTATATAAGGGAAGAAAATATGGACCTTGAAAATATGTGTTAAGTGACAAAATAACATTCAATCGTTATATTAACAAATTAGATAAATCCTAAGTTCTTAAAAGTTTACATTTAAAAACAGGTCAAGACGTAGGAGTAAATTTGTATTTCAAACTTCTACACGTGATCATTTGGGTCCTTTTGCCTTGGATTTCAATTCTTTTGGAATCTTTCCATTTTGACATTGAGTAAATCTGGATACTGTAGAAACACCATCCACAAACTTGGTTTTGAAAAGAACGTTTGCATTGTTGAACATACCTTCTTTTAGGGACACCACAATGAACTTAAAGAAAAAAGAAAAAAAGGCATTAGAAAATATTTTTTGTAGTATTTTTGAAGAAGTTCACTGCTTTTTTTTTTTTTTTTAATATATATTAAGGTTAAGAATTATTCAAGGGTCATTTTGATTTTGTTATTTCTTTAAATGCTTGACTCCAAGCAACTGCACATCCTCAAATGAAAATAACAAATAGCCATGGTATTTCTGAATCATGGCACCCTCCACCCCAATGTACTGCACAGGGCTTTCACTGGCCAATTTTTTGGAAGTTGATCACGAGGCCTTTCTTATGAGACACCTCAGGGTGGACTTGAACCTCCAAGCTTTCAGTTAGCAGCTGAGCTTTAGTGTAAACCATTTGTACTACTCAGTGGTTCCGCTTATGATACGAGGCATTCTATCTTTCCATATTAGGTTTTAGGAGTCTGTTAAATTTTACCTTCGGTGCTTCATTATCCAAGCTGACTATTGTCTGGTGGTTGGCTGCTTATTGCTATCTTCTGCTGCTGGCACTAAATGTTTTGTTGTTAGCTCTCTTACTGCCAAAGTGAAATATTTTGCTTCAAAGTCCTGGAGCACCACCACCAGCCCAAGTGGAACCGTTACATGATTAAGAAAAGGGGACCCTTCCTTTGTATGGTTGAGAAAACGTGCTGCTTTACTGCTATCTGCCCCAAGAACTGCCATCATAAACACACAATATATGACAAATATAAGAAATGAAGACCCCTGCGCTGTACCATGCATAATCTACACAAACATATTTGGCAACCTCAATTCCTACAGCAGCAGTGCAATAAAAACAAACTGTTCTAGTTTCAAGGGACTTTTCTCCACTTTTTAGGCAGGAGAAATGCGACTTCCCTTATGCCTCATATGACTTTCTGTCATCTAGGCATATTCCTGAAATAGTCTTGTGTTTATTGTACATCTTTCTGGCAGCTAGCTGGAAAAAGTAACTGCATTAACTCAAAATCAATGACAAATTATGACAAAATTGGATTCTCTCTCATGCTACAATCAATAATTCTAATGCTAGGTTCTTTCTTTAAAAGGAGACCAAACTCTTTCATTCTATACCCACTTGAAATAAGTATATACTTAATAGAAATACAATAACTTTAGTATACCTCAACCTTAAATCTTATAAAATACTGACTACTGCTAAAGTATAGTTTTAAGAAAAAAAATACCATAAATAATAAACTACTACTGAAACGTATTTCCTGGTTCTTACCTGAGAATGTGTGAAATGAGTACGTAGCATCTGTCCGATATTCTGGGTATGAGAAAGATCTAAGGCTGCATCTACCTCATCCAGGATATAAATTGGAGCAGGTTTGAAGAGGAGCATGGACAATATTAATGACAGTGCCACTAAAGACCTAAGAAAAAAAGGCCAGTGGAAGAAAAGCCATTTTTACCAAAACAGTGAAGCAATTCTGCCATCTTGTTATTATTGTGAATAGTGCAGATTAATCTGAATGTCATAAAAAGAATCTTAAGACCCAAAGTTCAGTACTTCTTTTGTTGTATTGATACGGTTTTTATTTTAGCTTTCCGTTTTTTCCTCTCTTCAATGAGTTCCATTTTGAATAAGACAGGTTTATATTCTTCTTTGCATTCAAATAATCAGGAATCTTAAGCCCATTCCTAAAGAAAAATTCTTCAATTTTACCTCATTAGATTGTTTTTCAATCTGAAAATCTTTGAAAAACCAGTAATGGTGAAGATAAAAACTTTAAGTGTCGCATAAGCATACTATTTTCAAAAGGCAATTTTAATTTTGCCTTATTATCTTCAACACCTGCCCAAAATAAATACTGTTTTAGTTTTAATAGCATTTTTTTCTCTTTCCTCCCTCAACTGCTTATTAGATGCCCAGGCTAAATGGTAACTTATTAAGACAATAGCTGTCTTCCTGTAATAGTATAACTGGCCTAGGTGCACTCTTTCAAACTTTTATTATGTATATATACACATACTTTTTTTTTGCAGTATTTGAGAGTAATTTGCATAGATTATGGCCCATTACCCTAAGTACTTCAACGTGTTGGCTGGAAGCTCAAACAATCATCTAAAATGTGTATTTACTCCTACTCACAGATTTCATAGCTCTGTTTTTAGTTCTCTTCTACCTTACCACCATCTTTAATTACGGCTTTTTTTTTTTCATTTGAATCTGGAATGAGGAATTGTAATTCTTAAGAAACGTATATTTCATAAAAAAGCCTTGCTTATTTTAATACAGAATATTTATAGTTACTTAGTATTAAGGAAAAAATACAATATTTGCAACATATTTATTCTGTAACATCAAATACCTCCTGATATGCGACACTAGAATAACTGGTCAAGCTAATGCTCATAGCATTCCAACAGGGTATTAAGAAGCACATAAATATAAACAGTAAGGAAATGTGTGCACATGTGGAGAGGTATAAGAATGTGAAACCAAGATCTCTAGAAAAGGAAATGAATGAAACAGTGCAATGAAAAATAAAGCACAGAGAGTCTGACACTCACCTCTACAGAAGGGAGCTGAGGTCATTTAAGCAACCTAAAATTATTTTCCATTGGCCTCCGCTATGCCAAACATCTAAGGCACTGAGCTTTAAACTTAAGAAGATATTTCGCCAAGAGTTAAACTGCTGTTCATCTTCATTATGGAAATAACTTATAGGTTCCACTAAGAAGAAAAGCATATATTTTCTAGTTTCCTCAAAAACATTTTCTAAAGACTGGCAAAAAAGTTGTAGGGTTCAATTTTGGTTAACATCTCTGTAAGGCAGAAGCCATCTTTAGACTCTTAAAATATTTAGGCATTTTATTAATTGTGAAAAATACAGACGGGACTGCTTCTACTCAAAAAATGACAAAGGATTTCATAAAAAAAAAATTAATAGGTCTCAGTATTCTCTACATAAGAGGAGTTACATGAGGGTTCTATAGGGCATTTGAAAAAAATTCAAGAACTATTGATTGTCATCCTAGAAAAAAAAATCACCACTAAGTTAATTACTCTCTTCATTACATGAATGTTTATAATTTTCTCAGGAGGCTTTAATTATTTGGCTGTCTACAGATAGAATGCCTGGCAATATGACATTCTAAGTTTCTATCAGTATACGGCCTTTTGGAATCAACGTGTAATGGCTAAGAAAGACATCCCTAAATTCTATACCAAGCCATCTCTAGCATTCTTCATTCCCTTGTGTAGATCCAAGTTTCCATTTGGTATCATTTTCATTTGAAGAACTTCCTTTAACTTATAGTGTAATTCTACTGGGACCAAATTCTTCCAGCTTTTGTTTGTCTAAAAAAATATTTATATTGCTTTCACTTTGAAGAATATTTATTAGATAAAGAGGTCTATTAGGTTGTTACATTTTTCTTTCAGTGCTTCACAAATATTATTCCAGACCTCTGGCTCGCATAGTTTTTTGATGAGAAGTCTTTTATTTCTATTTTTGTTCTGCATATGTCTTTTCTCTTCTGGTTGCTTTTAAAATTTTCTCTTAATCACTGATTTTTAGCAATTTTACATGACATGTCCTATTGTGTTACTGTGTATTTGTTTATCCTGATTGGGGTGCACAGAACTCTTAGGTCTGTGGCTAGAGCAGCACTCATCAAACTGGGAAATTCTGGGGCCATTATTTCTTTAGGTATTTTTCTGTACTATCCTTTCTTCCGTAACTCCAATTACAAGTATGTTAGACTGCTTGATATTGTCCCAGAGGCCGCTGAATCTCTTCATTTTTTTATTTCTTAGTTTAGCTTGAATAGATTCTACAACTATGTGTTCAAGTTCGCTCATCTTTCTTTGGCAGTGTCTAATCTGCTGTTAATCTCATGCAGTGAACTTCTCATTTCAGGTATATTTCTCTCTAGAAGTTCCACTTGATTTTTTTTTTAACAGGCTTCATTTCTCTCATTATGTTCACGTTTTCCAGTAAATACTTGAAAATAGTTACAGTAACTCTAACATCTTGTTTGTTAATTTCATCATCTGTCATTTCTGGGTCTGCTTCTACTGACTGCTTTTTTTTTTCTTCGGTTTTAAGTCACATTTTCTTGATTTTTATCCAGTAATTTTTATATGTGCTGGAGACCATGATTATGTTATTGTGTTGGGCTTTTATCTGACAAATTAAATGCAGGTCATCTTGATCCCTTCAAGGCTTACCAACTTTGCTAGGGTGTGCCTAGAATAGCTTTCACTTCAGGAAACAGTACATGCTTAATGCAAGATTCAACTCTGGAGCCTCCCAAAATTCTAATCTCTGTCTCTTTAATTTAGTGACACTACTGGGTTCTGTTTAGGTTTATTTCCTGCCTGTGCAGTCCAGAAATTGACCCCAGGCAGACAGACGAGGTGAACACAAGGCTCACTTTTTGGTTCCTTTCTCTTGAGTCTCAAAGTCCTAGGATACTCATTTTTCAATGTCTGAAAACAGTTGTTTTTCATGTATTTTGTCTAATTTTCTAGTTGCTTATTTTTGTTTCTCCTTTGTTGCCTACCATTTCAACCAAACGTTTCTACCAAAAAATGTATACTAAAAAAAAAATCAAATCAAACCTGTTGCCATTGAGTCGATTCTGACTCATATCAACCCAAAAGGACAGAGCAGAACTGCTCCATAGGTTTCCAAGGAGTGGCTGGTGGATTCAAACTGCCAATCTACTGGTTAACAGCCAAGTTCTTAATCACTATGCCACCAGGGCCCCAAAATGTATTAAAAAAAAAAAAAATTAGGCTCCTCAAATTCTACATGCAAACAAAGTTAAACACAGCAAAGCTGAGATAAAATTGGGAGGTAGTAAGATCATGGCTTATAATAAAGATGAATGAGGATCTATAATACTAAAAAGGGATTACTCACCTCTGACCACCACTAAGTTCAGTTAGGTTTTCTTTCCAGGTATTTCCTAAGGCAACCTTGAACTCTAGACCATCCAAAACAGTTTGCCCCTCTGGTGGTGCAAGCATAGCATTAGCGCCAGGCAGAAGAGTAGAAAAAATAGACCCAAAGTCCTTGTTCACCTGGATAAAAGACATAAACATCATAAAATGTTCCCAGAAGAATCCAATGTTGATAAGTGAATATGCAGCTCAGCTCGTGCCATTTTGTTATCTATTACAGTACTCTAACTCAGGTGACTGCAAATGGTTGACAAGCTATGGCAAATGGGACAAATCTGGCCATTTCCAGTCATTTACATATTGTCTGTGGCTGCTAGCACTACAGTGGTTGACTTGAGTAACTGTAACAGATATCTCAGACAGAGTAAATAATAAAATTTGGGGGTTCAAATACCTTTTGCCAAGCAATATTTAGGGCTTGGTTTTTCTTCTGGTCAAGGTCTTCTATAGTTGCAAGGATTTTAGATTTGTCATTTTCTACAATTCTCTTTTTCTTCATCAAGTCATTATACTAGTAAGATAAAAAAAAAATCTAATTAGGAAAACATTAAATTTTCTTTATATTCAGTCAGAAATAGAGTTCTCATGTATTTTTATACATACCCTCCTAGTTACCAAAAAGATATAAAGCCGTGTTACAATGCAAACCAAAATTCTGAGGAAAATAAGATCATCCATCTGTATATGTCCATCTATAACTGAGAATAAGGCAACTCTCTGAAATATTTTGACCCCACTATCATTCTCTTATCTTCCTAGCAGCCAAAACAAAAAGGTAAATGTGTCATATGTAAACCCATATAAAAGCAGCCCTGCTGTCTTCTGGACTCTTAGCACTGACAAATAAAATTCTAATTCTTCACCCTGATATACGAGGTCCTACATAATTTGACCTTTATTTTTCTCTCTGACTTTATCGTATCAGATTCCTCCTATGCTCCTGCCATATGGGCTTTTTTCTTTTCCTTGATATAATAGGTTCATTCTCTTATGAGCCTGTTATGCACTGTGCTCTCTTCCTGGAATGCTCTTCCTCTGTACAACACAACTGGTGCTTCATCACTCAAGTCTTAGCCCAGACATCATCTGTTCAGAGTGGTGTTGTTTAACTCACAGAGGGATATTATACCATGAAGAGCAGGGATATTTTCCCTTAAAAACTTCAGCCAGTTCTGCTCTCTTCCTTACTGTCCCTGTGCTTTATAGACAAGCTCCCAAAAACTCCTCCCAGATGCTATGTTTTATCTTATTCCTTGTATAACTCAAATACAGTTTCTTATGTGGACAGAGACACAAAACAATGAAAACAAAAGGCCATTTGCTAATGAACAATAAATCCTTTCTCGCTGGTAAGAAGAGGGGAGTTGGTAAATTCCATCAAAAAAAAAAAAATTAGACTGTTATCATTATCTAATAAAAGTAAACAAGTAAAAGCAAACAAGTTTCATAATATCATGCATCTCAAAATCAGACCAAAGATTTTTTCCCATGAATATGTCATATATTGCAAAGCTTTAATATAGAAACGAAAACGAGAGATAGGATTTTATAGAGACCACAATGCCTGCATTATTAGCCTGTTTGGTACCTACTATAATTCAGATCCTTTGTATACTACTATCAATGACAGTAAAAAAAAAAAAAAAAAAAAAAAAAAAACCCACAGTAGGAAAATTTCTTAAAAGTAATTGAGCTTCTAAGTACTACCAGTTTTGCAGCTCCCTCATTAGCTCTATTCTAATATGTAAATTCAAACAGAATTTTGCAGAATTAAAAAAGATACATGGGGCATAACATTGCAGAATTAAAGAAAAGTTGGGACATAATATAATTGCTAAGGCCACTATTTCCTATGTGGCCCTCAAGGGTAGGGACTGCTTTTTTCTCTAGGTTTTTGTAGTAACATGGTCTCCAAAGTTCAACATTAGATGACATTAAAATTTTCTTCTTAGATTATGAGTTTTGTCAGGGGCAATGGATAACATTATTAAGTTAGAACACTAAAACTGCGAAGATGCTGCTAGGTTTACAGATTAGTAAAACAATGATTACTTATAAAATAGTTGTAGTCATCACTTACAAAATGGTTCTAGTATACACTAGAGTCAAAGGAAGACAGCAGTTAGTTATAGTCATTCAAGGTAAAACAGAATATCTAAACAACTGATGATAGGGAAAAAAAAAGGAATAAGAAAATCAAGAAATTAAGAAAAGGAAAACAGAAAGCAAAACAGGCACTAAGGACATTAAGGAAAAGTTGACTGTTGTAACTGCCTCAGGAGTCACATAGAGACATTAATGCCAGTCATGTCCCAAAGTGGCCAGGTATCATTAGGAAACTGACTTACCCGTTCTTCAGCTTCTGTCAGTACATTCATGGCTCTCATATTGACATTTCTTCCTAGCTTCTCCTTCATTTCTTGTAACTTCTGAAGTCTCTGGCCAGCTTCTTTTGGGTTGTTAGTTTTGAAATCATAGGCGCTATTGGGTTGGCCAAAGAGGTGTTTCTCTGAGTTAATCCAGTCATAATCTTTCAACATTTTGGATACCTAAACACATATGAAAATAGCAGGATTTATGACTGCTTCAAATCTGCATTTATAAGCCAGTTTCTTAAATATTTGTCAATTTAAAATCAAATACTTGAAGAGAAATTTCACGGTTACTCATTTCAAAAAATGAGGTTTACTGTTAACAAGTATGAGTATTTTTTTATCTGTAGCAAAGCTCAAAAACAACCAACTGTATATGATCCTACATATATGTGTGTGTGTATATATATACACAAAAGAATCTACAAAAAGCTTCTAGAACTAATAGAGACATTCAGCAAAGTTGCAGGATACAAGGTCAACACACAAAAATCAGTTGGGTTTCTATACATGAGCAATGAAAATTTTGAAAAGGAGATTAACAAAACAACTCTATAATAGTATCTAAGAGAAAAAAATGTCTAGGAATAAATTTACCCAGGGATGTAAAAGATCTATATGATAAAAATTATAAAGCACTGCTGAAAAAGTCTAAAGAAAACCTAAATAGATGGAAAGACTTAATATAGTCAAGATGTCAATATTATGCAAGGTTATCTATACGTATGATACAATTCTGATCAAAATTCCAACAACATTGTTTACAGAAATGGAAAAACTAATTTTCAATATTACATGGAAAGACAAGAGACCTGAATAGCCAAAGCAATTCTTAAGAACAAAGTAGGAGGCCTCACACTTCCTGACTTCAAAACATATTACCCAGCTACTGTTATTGAAACAGCCTGGAGGGAATAGAACTCAAAATCCAGAAATAAATCCAAACATCTATGGTCAACTGATTTTTGACAAAAGAGCCAAATCCACTCAATGTGGAAGGAACAGCCTCTTCGACAAATTGTACTGACAAAACTCAATTTCCACACTTTAAAAAAAAAGGTCCATACCTTGTGACATACACAAAAACTAATTCAAAACGGATCAAGAACTTAAATATTAAATCTAAAACCACAAAGTTCGTGGAAGAAAATACAGGAGCAAAGTTTTGGGATCTCATTTTTTTCAGTGATAGATAACCAAACACAATAATGTATGCATGAGGAACAGAAAACAAATAGATAACTGGATATGTTCATCAAAAGACTTTATCAAAAAAGTAAAGAGATAACCTACAGACTGGGAAAAAAATATTCAAGAATGATGTAATCAACAAGGGTCTAATACCTAAAATAAACAAAAAACTTCCACAACTAACAACGAAAAAATAACCAATCAAAAACTGGGCAAAAGACATGAACAGACTCTTCACCAAAGAGGATATTCAAACGGCAAACAGACACATGAAAACATGCTCAACATCACTAGGCATCAGAGAAATGCAAATCAAAACCAAAATGAGATACTTCACTCCCACTAGAATGGCTAAAATAAAAAAAGGGAAAATAACTAGTGTTGGAGGGGATGTGGAGAAACTGAATCCTCATCCATTGCTAGTGGGAATGCAAAGTGGTACAGCCATTGTGAAAAACAATCTGGGAGTGCCTTAAGCAAACAGAGGCAGAGCTGCCATGCCCACTGCTGTCGCGTTGATTCGAACTCACAGTGATCATACAGGACAGAGTAGAACTGCCCCATACTGTTTCCAAGGAGCGCCTGGCAGATTTGAACTGCCAACCTTTTGGTTAGCAGCTTTAGCTCTTAAGCACTATGCCACCAGGGTTTCCATGTGACCCAGCAATTCCACTCCTAGGTATATATCCTAGGGATCTAATAGAAGTGATATGAACAGATATTTTCACACCTATGTTCATTGCAGCACTATACAAAATAGCAAAAAGATGAAAACAACTTAAGTACCAACCAGTACACAAAGGGGTAAGTAAAATGTGGTGCATACATACAATGGAATACTAAGAAATGATGAAAAATGAGTTCCCACAACATCTTACAACGTGGATGAACCTGGAGATCGTTATGTTGAGCAAAATAAGTCAATCACAAAAAAAAAAACCCCAAACATTGTATGTTTTTATGAAATAAAGTGAATAGGTAATTATACAGAAACTAATGTTCATTAGTGGTTACCAGGGATGGGGGGTGTGGGAAGAGGGGAAAGCACTCTCTAGGCAGTAGTCACTTTTTTATAGAAATGGGAAAGGTGGAACTGAATATGGGTGAAGTTTGCACAGCATGACTGAAATAAACTGACATCAATAAGCTGTACATGGGGAAAAGGGATGAATAGACAAAGGCCAGGTTGTGTATGGGTTTGCAACAAACAACAAAAACAACAAGAAAAAGGTGGGGGGTGGCTACAAATGGTCATGCTAATTAGACATAATCATCTCATGAGATTAGTTCTCTTGTTTGGGCTTAGGGCCGTGGTCTCATGAGACAATCCAGTCAATTGCCATAATATAGTTCTTTATGTTCTACCTCCCGGTATGGTGAGTAGTGGCTGGGGTCTTAAAAGCTTATGAGTGGTCATCTAAGATACAACTACTGGTCTTTACTCATTTGGAACAAAAAAGAAAGAAGAAAACCCAAGAATCAGAGAAGGAAATGGACTAAAGGATGGCCTTACATGTACCACTGCCTCTTCCACCTCGAGACCAGAACAAGATGGTATCCTGCCACCACTACTGAATATTCTGATCAGGAACACAATAGATGAATCCTGATAAAAAGGGAGAAATATGTAGAACAGAACTTCAAATTATTTAAGAATCTAGACTTACTGTACCTATTGCGGCTGGAGGAGTGCCTGAGACTATGGTTCTGAGTTGCTCTTCAAACCTTGAATTGAAACCATTCCCTGAAGTCACCTTTAAACTAAGCAACAGTTTAGCCCAAAGAGTATAAAGATGGTCACTCTTGTGAACTGTGTTTAAAAACATCTGTATTCACACACACACACAATCAAAGGGTCAACCAAGAAAATAAAACCACCACCAAACCCATTGCTGTCGAGTTGATTCTGACTCAGAGACCCTAGAGGACAGAGTAGAACCGTCCCATAGTTTCCAAGGAGCGCATGGTGGATTCGAACTGCTGACCTTTTGGTTAGCAGCCATAGCATTTAACGACTATGCCACCAGGGTTTCCAAAGTGTCAACAGCTATTTTTAAATCATACAGGAGAAGACTGAGGCAGGGAAAGTAAGTAAATGGACGTGAAACAACTAAAACAGAAATAACGAGAATGTTGACATAATGTGAAGAATGTAACCAATGTCACTGATCATTATGCCTAGAAACTGTGGAATGGGAGCTATGTATTTGCACCAAAAGTAAAATTAATTTAGAAAAACAAATTGTATAGGATAAGATATTCCTACTAAGCATTAAAAGAGACGCCAACACAGAAATTTTTACAAAGTATACAAAACACACCTCTGACAGAATGAAATACAAGTCAGATGAGCCTCCTTCAGATTTTACCAACTTCGATCTATTGCTTCAAAAAACTTATTGTGAAAAGTTATAAATTCTTATAGGTCTGGTAAAATCATGAAAGCTTAATCTTGGTTGATATCTAGTAATTCTCCCTTTTGGAACTACAATATAAGGGGGGGAAAAAAAAACTGCCCCAAACATTAACACCATCTCTACTGTTGTTTTGGCAAGGCACAATGTAATACTTTATATAATACACCTGATTGAAAATTTCAAAGTATAGTGGTTAAGAAAGACTGTTTAAGGTTTAGAGTGGTAGATTCCAATCTTTGCCAATATGTTTACCCTTAATGACTGCATGGGTATGGTCTCACCTCTAGGCTCCAAAATAAAATTATTGTTAATGGTCTATATTCCCTGCCAATTTTATCTGTAAGCTCTATAATGGCATTCTATGTATGTATTACTCATTCTTATCTTCAGTACTAACATATTATCTGATACTAGTATGTGTGCGATAAATATTTGATAAACTATGAATTTCAAATAATCGTTGACTTTTAGCAGCTCTACTTGAAAGTCCCTTTTTAAAATCTCTTTAATTGTAAGTAAAATCTCCTAGCAATCACCAATACTTACATTTTCAATTACCAAAAAATTGTTAGCAGTGCTACTGACATTTTAAGATCTCAATGAATCCACTAATGGGGAACCAACGGTAGCAAGTAAAATGAGATATTATAATGTTTTTTCTATCCATAAAATTATTTTTTAAACCAAGTAATGAACTCCAATAGACATGCATGGTTCTTTCAGAGGGTAGAGAGATTGCTTTTTGTTATTGATAATTTTTTTTTTAAGTTAAATATGATTTTAGGGTGTTAAAAAAAGATCTTAGGCGTTACAAATGCAGAGAAGTACTGTCACACATCCATGAAAAAGTAGGACAAGAAAATTATTAAGACTCCATGAATACAGTCTCTCAACCAAGAAATAAATTTCTGCAAAAGCCTGTGTTCTCTATAAAAACTTAAGACAAGACACTGTGATATATGAAAGGAAGAAATTTTAAGATTGACCAAAAAATAGTAGGATAAAGGCGCGGAGCCAAGATGGCGGACTAGGCAGACGCTACCTCGGATCCCTCTTACAACAAAGACAAGGAAAAACAAGTGAATCGATCACATACAAAACAATCTACGAACCCTGAACAACAAACACAGATTTAGAGACGGACAACGAACTAATACGGGGAAACAGCGATTGTTTCCAGAGCCTGGAGCCAGCGTACCAGTCAGGTACGGCACAAGCACAGAGAGCGGCTCCACCCCCCTGAACTAACCCCGGGAGGGGGACCAGCAGGTTCCACGGGCGGCGTGGGACGCAGCCGGTAGAAGTCCCTGGGAGGCAGTGACTGGTCTTGGAGCAGAAAGAGCAGTGTCCAAGCCGAGGAACCGTCCCGCAGGGATTAGGACTGGACGCAGGCGGCTTCATTAACATCTGAATAGCCTGAGCCAGAGGGAGAACTCTGATAGGGATCTGACTGCATTTTTTTTTAGCGGATTTTCTGGAAAAACTAGTTTCCCAGTGATGGTGCGGAGACAACAATCCATATCAAACCACTTAAAGAAGCAGACCATGACAGCTTCTCCAACCCCCCAAACAAAAGAATCAAAATCTTTCCCAAATGAAGATACAATCTTGGAGTTATCAGATACAGAATATAAAAAACTAATTTACAGAATGCTTAATGATATCACAAATGAAATTAGGATAACTGCAGAAAAAGCCAAGGAACACACTGATAAAACTGTTGAAGAACTCAAAAAGATTATTCAAGAACATACTGGAAAAATTAATAAGTTGCCAGAATCCATAGAGAGACAACATGTAGAAATCCAAAAGATTAACAATAAAATAACAGAATTAGACAATGCACTAGGAAGTCAGAGGAGCAGACTCGAGCAATTAGAATGCAGACTGGGACATCTGGAGGACCAGGGAATCGACACCAACATAGCTGAAAAAAAAATCAGATAAAAGAATTAAAAAAAATGAAGAAACCCTAAGAATTATGTGGGACTCTATCAAGAAGGATAACCTGTGGGTGATTGGAGTCCCAGAACAGGGAGGGGGGACAGAAAACACAGAGAAAATAGTTGAAGAACTCCTGACACAAAACTTCCCTGACATCATGAAAGACGAAAGGATATCTATCCAAGATGCTCATCGAACCCCATTTAAGATTGATACAAAAAGAAAAACACCAAGACATATTATCATCAAACTCACCAAAACCAAAGATAAACAGAAAATTTTAAAAGCAGCCAGGGAGAAAGGAAAGGTTTTCTTCAAGGGAGAATCAGTAAGAATATGTTCTGACTACTCAGCAGAAACCATGCAGGCAAGAAGGGAATGGGACGACATATACAGAACACTGAAGGAGAAAAACTGCCAGCCAAGGATCATATATCCAGCAAAACTCTCTCTGAAATATGAAGGCGAAATTAAGATATTTACAGACAAACACAAGTTTAGAGAATTTGCAAAAACCAAACCAAAGCTACAAGAAATACTAAAGGATATTGTTTGGTCAGAGAACCAATAATATCAGATATCAGCACAACACAAGGTCACAAAACAGAACGTCCTGATATCAACTCAAATAGGGAAATCACAAAAACAAAATAAGATTAATAAAAAAAAAAAATACACATAACAGGGAATCATGGAAGTCAATAGGTAAAAGATCACAATAATCAAAAAGAGGGACTAAATACAGGAGGCATTGAACTGCCATATGGAGAGTGATACAAGGCAATATAGAACAATACAAGTTAGGTTTTTACTTAGAAAAATAGGGGTAAATAATAAGGTAACCACAAAAAAGTATAACAACTCTATAACTCAAGATAAAAACCAAGAAAAACGTAACGACTCAACTAACATAAAGTCAAGCACTATGAAAATGAGGATCTCACAATTTACTAAGAAAAACGCCTCAGCACAAAAAAGTATGTGGAAAAATGAAATTGTCAACAACACACATAAAAAGGCATCAAAATGACAGCACTAAAAACTTATTTATCTATAATTACCCTGAATGTAAATGGACTAAATGCACCAATAAAGAGACAGAGAGTCACAGACTGGATAAAGAAACACGATCCATCTATATGCTGCCTACAAGAGACACACCTTAGACTTAGAGACACAAACAAACTAAAACTCAAAGGATGGAAAAAAGTATATCAAGCAAACAATAAGCAAAAAAGAAGAGGAGTAGCAATGTTAATTTCTGACAAAATAGACTTTAGACTTAAATCCACCACAAAGGATAAAGAAGGACACTATATAATGATAAAAGGGACAATTGATCAGGAAGACATAACCATATTAAATATTTATGCACCCAATGACAGGGCTGCAAGATACATAAATCAAATTTTAACAGAATTGAAAAGCGAGATAGATACCTCCACAATTATAGTAGGAGACTTCAACACACCACTTTCGGAGAAGGACAGGACATCCAGTAAGAAGCTCAACAGAGTCACGGAAGATCTAATTACAACAATCAACCAACTTGACCTCACTGACTTATACAGAACTCTCCACCCAACTGCTGCAAAATATACTTTCTTTTCTAGCGCACATGGAACATTCTCTAGAATAGACCACATATTAGGTCATAAAACAAACCTTTGCAGAGTCCAAAACATCGAAATATTACAAAGCATCTTCTCAGACCACAAGGCAATAAAACTAGAGATCAATAACAGAAAAACTAGGGAAAAGAAATCAAATACTTGGAAAATGAACAACACCCTTCTGAAAAAAGACTGGGTTATAGAAGACATTAAGGAGGGAATAAGGAAATTCATAGAAAGCAATGAGAATGAAAATACTTCCTATCAAAACCTCTGGGACACAGCAAAAGCAGCGCTCAGAGGCCAATTTATATCAATAAATGCACACATACAAAAAGAAGAAAGAGCCAAAATCAGAGAACTGTCCCTACAACTTGAACAAATAGAAACTGAGCAACAAAAGAATCCATCAGGCACCAGAAGAAAACAAATAATAAAAATTAGAGCTGAACTAAATGAATTAGAGAACAGAAAAACAATTGAAAGAATTAACAAAGCCAAAAGCTGGTTCTTTGAAAAAATTAACAAAATTGATAAACCATTGGCTAGACTGACTAAAGAAATACAGGAAAGGAAACAAATAACCCGAATAAGAAATGAGAAGGACCACATCACAACAGAACCAAATGAAATTAAAAGAATCATTTCAGATTATTATGAAAAATTGTACTCTAACAAATTTGAAAACCTAGAAGAAATGGATGAATTCCTGGAAAAACACTACCTACCTAAACTAACACATTCAGAAGCAGAACAACTAAATAGACCCATAACAAAAAAAGAGATTGAAACGGTAATCAAAAAACTCCCAACAAAAAAAAGCCCTGGCCCGGACGGCTTCACTGCAGAGTTCTACCAAACTTTCAGAGAAGAGTTAACACCACTACTACTAAAGGTATTCCAAAGCATAGAAAATGACGGAATACTACCCAACTCATTCTATGAAGCCACCATCTCCCTGATACCAAAACCAGGTAAAGACATTACAAAAAAAGAAAATTATAGACCTATATCCCTCATGAACATTGATGCAAAAATCCTCAACAAAATTCTAGCCAATAGAATCCAACAACACATCAAAAAAATAATTCACCCTGATCAAGTGGGATTTATACCAGGTATGCAAGGCTGGTTTAATATTAGAAAAACCATTAATGTAATCCATCACATAAATAAAACAAAAGACAAAAACCACATGATCTTATCAATTGATGCAGAAAAGGCATTTGACAAAGTCCAACACCCATTCATGATAAAAACTCTTACCAAAATAGGAATTGAAGGAAAATTCCTCAACATAATAAAGGGCATCTATGCAAAGCCAACAGCCAATATCACTCTAAATGGAGAGAACCTGAAAGCATTTCCCTTGAGAACGGGAACCAGACAAGGATGCCCTTTATCACTGCTCTTATTCAACATCGTGTTGGAAGTCTTAGCCAGGGCAATTAGGCTAGACAAAGAAATAAAAGGTATCCGGATTGGCAAGGAAGAAGTAAAGTTATCACTATTTGCAGATGACATGATTATATACACAGAAAAACCTAAGGAATCCTCCAGAAAACTACTGAAACTAATAGAAGAGTTTGGCAGAGTCTCAGGTTATAAAATAAACATACAAAAATCACTTGGATTCCTCTACATCAACAAAAAGAACACCGAAGAGGAAATAACCAAATCAATACCATTCATAGTAGCCCCCAAGAAGATAAGATACTTAGGAATAAAACTTACCAAGGATGTAAAAGACCTATACAAAGAAAACTACAAAGCTCTACTACAAGAAATTCAAAAGGACATACTTAAGTGGAAAAACATACCCTGCTCATGGATAGGAAGACTTAACATAGTAAAAATGTCTATTCTACCAAAAGCCATCTATACATTTAACGCACTTCCAATCCAAATTCCAATGTCATATTTTAAGGGGATAGAGAAACAAATCACCAATTTCATATGGAAGGGAAAGAAGCCCCGGATAAGCAAAGCACTACTGAAAAAGAAGAAGAAAGTGGGAAGCCTCACCTTACCCGACTTCAGAACCTATTATACAGCCACAGTAGTCAAAACAGCCTGGTATTGGTACAACAACAGACACATAGACCAATGGAACAGAATTGAGAACCCAGACATAGATCCATCCACGTATGAGCAGCTGATATTTGACAAAGGACCAGTGTCAGTTAATTGGGGAAAAGATAGCCTTTTTAACAAATGGTGCTGGCATAACTGGATATCCATTTGCAAAAAAATGAAACAGGAGCCATACCTCACACCATGCACAAAAACTAACTCCAAGTGGATCAAAGACCTAAACATAAAGACTAAAACGATAAAGATCATGGAAGAAAAAATTGGGACAACCCTAGGAGCCCTAATACAAGGTATAAACAGAATACAAAACATTACCAAAAATGATGAAGAGAAACCCGATAACTGGGAGCTCCTAAAAATCAAACACCTATGCTCATCTAAACACTTCTCCAAAAGAGTAAAAAGACCACCTACAGACTGGGAAAGAATTTTCAGCTATGACATCTCCGACCAGCACCTGATCTCTAAAATCTACATGATTCTGTCAAAACTCAACCACAAAAAGACAAACAACCCAACCAAGAAGTGGGCAAAGGATATGAACACACATTTCACTAAAGAAGATATTCAGGCAGCCAACAGATACATGAGAAAATGCTCTCGATCATTAGCCATTAGAGAAATGCAAATTAAAACTACGATGAGATTCCATCTCACACCAGCAAGGCTGGCATTAATCCAAAAAACACAAAATAATAAATGTTGGAGAGGCTGCGGAGAGACTGGAACTCTCATACACTGCTGGTGGGAATGTAAAATGGTACAACCACTTTGGAAATCTATCTGGCGTTATCTTAAACAGTTAGAAATAGAACTACCATACAACCCAGAAATCCCACTCCTAGGAATATACCCTAGAGATACAAGAGACTTCATACAAACAGATATATGCACACCCATGTTTATTGTAGCTCTGTTTACAATAGCAAAAAGTTGGAAGCAACCAAGGTGTCCATCAACGGATGAATGGGTAAATTAATTGTGGTATATTCACACAATGGAATACTACGCATTGATAAAGAACAGTGACGAATCTGTGAAACATTTCATAACATGGAGGAACCTGGAAGGCATTATGCTGAGCGAAATGAGTCAGAGGCAAAAGGACAAATATTGTATAAGACCACTATTACAAGATCTTGAGTAATAGTAAACCTGAAAAGAACACATACTTTTGTGGTTACGAGGGGGGGAGGGAGAGACGGTGGGAGAGGGTTTTTTATTGATTAATCAGTAGACAAGAACTGCTTTAGGTGAAGGGAAAGACAACACTCAATACATGGAAGGTCAGCTCAATTGGACTGGACCAAAAGCAAAGAAGTTTCCGGGATAAAATGAATGCTTCAGAGGTCTGCGGAGCAAGCGCGGGGGTCTGGGGAACATGGTTTGTGGGGACTTCTAAGTCAATTGGCAAAATAATTCTATTATGAAATCATTCTGCATCCCACTTTGAAATGTGGCGTCTGGGGTCTTAAATGCTAACAAGCAGCCATCTAAGATGCATCAATTGGTCTCAACCCACCTGGAGCAAAGGAAAATGAAGAACACCAAGGCCACACGACAACTAAGAGCCCAGGAGACAGAAAGGGCCACATGAACCAGAGACCTACATCATCCTGAGACCAGAAGAACTAGTTGGTGCCCGGCCACAATCGATGACTGCCCTGACAGGGAGCACAGCAGAGGACCCCTGAGGGAGCAGGAGATCAGTGGGATACAGACCCCAAATTCTCATAAAAAGACCAAACTTAATGGTCTGACTGAGACTGGAGGAATCCCGGCGGCCATGCTCCCCAGACCTTCAGTTGACACAGGACAGGAACCATTCCGGAAGACAACTCATCAGAAATGAAAGGGACTGGTCAGCGGGTGGGAGAGAGACGCTGATGAAGAGTGAGCTAATTATATCAGGTGGACACTTGAGATTGTGTTGGCAACTCTTATCTGGAGGGGGGATGGGAGGATAGAGAGAGAGGGAAGCCGGCAAAATTGTCAAGAAAGGAGAGACTGAAAGGGCTGACTCAAGAGGGGGAGAGCAAGTGGGAGTAGGGAGTGAGATGTATGTAAACTTATATGTGACAGACTGGATTTGTAAACGTTCACTTGAAGCTTAATAAAAGTTATTAAAAAAAAAAAATAGTAGGATAAAAAGATAAGTTGCAAAAACTGACAGTTATGATGCCTGTATGGATAACGAGGAGCCAATTAAATCTTTTAGGAGGTGACTAGAAGTATATTTCTGAGAGTTCTGAAAATTCAATTTGAAATAAGGTAAAGAATGCATGTTATTTTTACTAATAGTAAACAATTAGATGAATATATTAGTTCTGTGAGTATCTGGAGATTAAAAAAAGTCATTTCTATGGCTATTTGGTAAATCTTGTAGATGGGTACAAATATCTGAAGAATAATTTAAAACCTGTACTAAAGAGCAGTGAAGATCATTTTAAGCCATTTCTACCCTCAAAATTATGTTAGGCAGTAGTCCCACGACTTACATTGCGTCCTTCACTGAACAGTTTACTGGAATATCGCAAGACTTGGGGTACAAAAATTTGATTATTAAGAGTAAAAACGAACACCACAAACATGCCTTTGCAGCAGCATCTTCAGCTTCCCGCTTATGTTTGCTGATGTTGTGTTCTAATTCCTTAATTTTAAGCTGAGAATCATTGTTGTGTTCTTTATGTTTTGTCACTTCTGCATATTTTGCTTTAATGACATTGTCCTGGGCTGTTATCACTTCTTTTTGCCTGGTCACCTCTTCTTGAGCTTTATTTACTGACTCCTGAAACAAACAATTAGAAGAGAACAGTAAAGTAACTTTAGATAAAAAAAAAAAAAAAAAAAACTTTAAATAGTCTATTAAAATGTAGCCTTGCAGAGTTCTGCCAGATAGATGGCAATATTACAGGCTGATGGTCACCTAACCTTCTACACTTTATATCCCCATTTAAGATGACTAATGAGTTTACCTGGAGCCCTGGTGGCATAGTGGTTAAGAGCTTGGCTGCTAACCAAAAGGTCGGCAGTTCAAATCCACCAGCTGCTCCTTAGAAACCCTATGGGGCAGTTCTACTCTGTCCTGTAGGGTCACTATGAGTCAAAATCGACTCAGCAGCAATGAGTTTAGTTTTGGAGCCCTGGTGGCAGCGGTTAAGAGTTCATCTACTAACCAAAAGGTCAGCTGTTCATATACACCAGCCACTCCTTGGAAACCCTAGGGGCCAATTCTACTCCATCCTATAGGGTTGCTATGAGTTGGAATTGACTTGATGGCATCAAGTTTTTTTTTTTTTAATGAATTTACAAACGAGAAAACTTGTGTTACCAAAAAAGGGATGGGTGTAGTGTCCATGCTGGAAATAACAGAATTTCTGCTGGATACAGTGTAGACAGGACCAACTGGGTACAATAGGGCTCTCTTTCAGGTATATTCCTTCCTTGGGTGCACTGCCTAAGCCCTAGGGGTAATGGCTGTTCCCTGTCTGCAATTGCTATATTCCTCAGAATTCCCCATTATTCCAAACTCCTATTATAGTTAAAAATTGTTTCCATTATATATCATCTGTTCAAATTACAGAATGGTTTGTCTGTGGAGTAGACCCCAACTAAAACAATTAGTAATATTACTTCAGGACTTTTTCTGAACCAGTAGTCACTACTTTTGCTTCAAGCTCTTATCACAAGAATAGTGAAGAGATTTAGAACACTAAAGTCAAATGTCTTCTTCGAGCCAACATTTCATAAACAAATTAGCATTTATAATTTCTCCAATTTGATAAGTAAATCTTGCCTTATTTTTAGCCACTTCAGCTGCCATTACTTCAATCTGATCTTCATAGGATTTGATAGCTTCATTCACAGCTTCAAGCTGTTGTTTAGAGGATGCTTGCTCTCTCTTGAGCTCTTCCAGCTCCAGAGTGATAGCTTCAACTTCCTATAAGAAACACATTACCTGTGCATTCATACAGTTTATTAACTACTAAAAAATAAATACATACATGCTCCAAGATTAACAGAATTCTCATGCAGATAAGACCCACAGCCTTGTTACCATTCAGCTGCCAAAAACACATGTTTTTATGGGTTCAAAGCACTTTGCACACGTTATTTCCTTTATCCTTTTATTCCTATAGAGAATGAACACAAAATACTACAGATGAATTAGAAAAGATAAAGCACTCTTTTGAATTAGTAGAGGCGAAGTATTCTTTTTTTAACCATAATTATTTAATGTGTAAAAAGTTAGTTTCTCAATTTTCTTCTTTCTCATTACAGCCGTTAGTCCATTAGAAAATATTTTGTCCAGCTATTTAATGATAAAGTCATAAGGTAGAAAGTAGATACTGAGGCTGCTTATGTACAACCAAATACCTCATGGGATTTGGTTCCTTGGTTTGGAGGTTTAGGGTCATGGTTTCATGGGACATCCCAGTTAATTGGCCTAATAATGTGGCCAGCGCTTCTGTTCTACCTCCTAGTTCGCTGTTGTAGTACTTGGGGTCTTAAAAACTTGCAAACAACCATTTAAGGTACAACAATTGGTCTCTAGTCACCTGAAGCAACAGAGGAAGGAGGAGAGTCAGGCAGAGGAGGAGGAAATGGAATTTGAGGCTAATTGCCTCCATTAACAATTGCTTCCTTTGTCATGAGACCAGAAGACCTGGATGGTGCCTGGCTACTATTACTGAACATTTTGATCAAACATTCTATAGAAGAATCCTGATCAAAAGGGGGAAATGCAGAACAGAATTTCAAATTTTGATGGAATCCAGGTTTTCTGGGCCCATGGAGGCTGGCTGAAGCCCTGAAACTATTGCCCTGAGATAATCTTTAAACCTTAATAAAAAAATATCCCCTTAAGTCTTCTTAAAACCAACGAAAAGTTCGCTTAACTAGTAGAGAATGTCTGCCTTGATCATTGTGCTCTTTTAAGATCTATCTATGTGGGATCAGATTGACAACAGCAACTCGAAAGATTAGACAGGCAACTTAGAGGGCAGTGAGTTTATGTTAAGGGGAGAGAAACAACTTGGAAAAGGCGAATGTAATCAATGCCATCGAATTACACAACTTGAAGGATATAATCAATGTCCTTGAATTGTACATGTAGAAATTGTTGAATTGGTATCTGTTCTGCTGCGTATATTCTCAAACAAAAAATATAAAAAAAAGAAAAAAGATGAAAAGTAGGTTTAAGTGAAATTGTATAGGACAGTGATTAAGAATAATCTTAGGAGACAGAAAAGTCTGGGTTTAAATTCCAGCTTTGGTGCTATCAGACAAATATAATAAGGTAGCATCAATCTACAATTCAAGAGTACTTTGTAAATATAATATACTCTGTGTTATATCATCCTTCTCAGTAAAACTTCACATAGATACTTACCTAATATAAATATCAACTCACTGAATGTCTGATATGACATAGCCCTATTTCATGATATTAGGCTTTGGTCCACTAATGAAAGAAGCATTTACCAAAAGATAACTGAACTTTCCCTAAAATTAGCAAATCAGTGCAACCCATCACAATTATGTGACATCAAATTACAGGTTTTGCATGAGAATATATTTGACTTTTAAGGTGATTAATGTATTTCCCAAAAAAGCTCACCTAGCTTCTGGATTTACTAATGAATACTAACAAGTAAGATCAACCAGAGATGTTCTACCACATTCAGTTCTATACTGACTTTAAAAATTGTCTCCATTTCAAGAACGTTTATTACCTGTTGCTTTTCTTTCATCTTTTTGTTAGAAGCATCTGCCTTTGTTTTCGCACAATCCAGTTTTTTCTGAGCATCCTTCAGTTCTCTCTCTCTTTCAGCTTCTGCATTTTTCATTTTATTCTCTAATACTTCATATTTTTCTTCTGCTTTTTTTTGAATTTCTTTGGTGTTTTTTAATGTTTCCTCACTTTCCTCTGCATCATAAAGTAGGCAAATGTGGTTAAATTAGGTGTTCTACCTATTAACATTTATAGGTAACAGCTTATTAATTCTACTTTTAATAGAAGAAATGGTCTGAAAAGTTAGCCGCTGAAGTTTAAAAAAAATTTAAGTAACCATTCCTAAGTACAGTACTGGGCAGTGTTTTCTTCTATTATACACAGGGTTGCTACGAGTTGATACCACCTACCACCTACCACCACCACCACAAACTTACTCTAAAAATGGTATGTTGAAACATAGATCCTACCTAAAGGCCATGACCAGATTATCTGAAGATCTGCAAGGAAATTATTTCTAATTGTATGAACTTGATTAATATAAACATTATCTATAACTTAGCTATTTATAAAAAGGTTTTGAAGCAACTTATTAAAAAGATCATAGCTCTTTATCTAGCAAACATGCATGCTTCCTAAAACTAGAACTGTGAGTATAACCTCAGTATTTTCTCTGAGTGTCAGAGAGCTTACAATTAATTTCAAAAGCAAGTTTACTCTGTGTTCTTTGTCCATTTATACATATTCAGGAAATGTGCTGTTAAAGGAGAGAAATACTGAAAGAACATGTCTAGGATAAATCACAAGAAAAATTTGCCCCCACATTTGCAGAAGAAAAAATTTAAAGAGCAAGACAGAATGGACATGTGACTATGACGAGTGACACACACTGTTAGTGCTATGACCTAGGTGCACATAAGCCATGTAAGCCATGTCTGCACAACTTCCGATACTACTTTTCATTGTAGAATAAAAACAGTAAAGGGGAAATGGGTGTGTGGATGTTGTCCTGAGCAAAGATAAAAATTACCCTGTATAATTAAATTCTGATTAAAAAGTGTGACCTAGGTGCACATAAGCCATGTAAGCCATGTCTGCACAACTTCCGATACTACTTTTCATTGTAGAATAAAAACAGTAAAGGGGAAATGGGTGTGTGGATGTTGTCCTGAGCAAAGATAAAAATTACCCTGTATAATTAAATTCTGATTAAAAAGTGTGATAGTTTCATAATATTAGGAATGGATAGCTCTAAAGTTTAATTACATTAAACAATAAAAAAGTCTGTATAACAAAAATAGTATAAAGTTAAAAGAAAATCACACAAGGCAAAGAAGACATTTGCAATGCACATAAGCTACAAGAACTCAAGTACGACAGCAATGGGATAAAAACGACAAGCAACTCAACAGAAAAATGGGAAAAAAAATGAACAGGAAATGCCAGAAGTGGAAACCCAAAGAGTCAATGAACATACAAAATAGACGCCACACTTTACCAACAGTGAAATGCAAACTAAAAGGCTAATGCAATATCTCATTTCATAACCATGAAATTGGAGACAAACTTCCACATGCGCTTAAAGATAGCACAGCCATCTTCTAAATACCTAAATTACGATAAGACTATCAGTGGAAACAGGACTAAGCACAGAATGTTTATATCTTACCAATAATTTTCTTAAGGGCATCTAATTCTTCTTGTTGCTTATGATATGAGCTTTGCTGGAGCTTGGTTTGCAATAAATCTGCCTCCTCAGTTTTCATCTCCCACTGCTGTTTTAGTTGGCGATACCTTAGAAAAACAGAAGTAATAAATAGTTGATCATAATTTTTCTGGTATTTGAGATATGCAAACTAGGCTCTTAACTAAAATTAACCACTTATAAGGTTTTGGGTAAGGTGCCAATGGTTAAAAAAATACAGTCATGATGACTCTGTCAAATTTCTGAAGAATCAAATTCAAATCTGATTTGGTCATCAAAGTTAAACTCTAAATGACCAAGATCCCTAATAAATATTTATAGAAGTCTTAATAATGCTAAAAGTAATCTTTCAACAGACAGGTTTCATTAAACTCTTAAATGATGTTCTTTATAAGTTTGTAACATAGATACTTCCGAAGTTTTTAAAGAAAGTGAGATTTCTTCTCTTGTGTAACTCTATACTTATTTCACACACATCTCTCAGGTGTCCACTCAACAGTCAATCTCAGGGAGGATTTCTTTGGCCACCAATCTAAAATTTCAAAACCTCTTTACCACAGCTCATACCCCATCATTGTTTTATTTCTTAGTACTATCTGACAAAACATGTTTTATCAACTTATCTTTTTCATTACCTATTTCCTCAACTATGTGAAAATTTGATAAAGGCAAAGATATTTATCTGTTCGATACTTTGCTGTATTCACAGCTCTAAAAGAGCACTTGGCACATGGGAGGCATTCAATATTTACTGAGTGACTAACACAGAGAAAAAAAAAGTTACATTAAATAGCACAACCCCAACTTTGAGTAAATGAAAAATTTGCATATACCTATATTATACACAAACAGAAAAAATGCTGGAACATTTGCATGTTGTTGTTTGGTGGTGTCAAGTCAGTTCTGACTCATAGCAACCCTATGTACAAGAGAACGAAACACTGCCCAGTACTGTGCCATCTTCATGATCAATGCTATGGTTCACGCCATTGCTGCAGCTACTGTGTCAGTGTATCTCATTGAAGGTCTTCCTCTTTTTCACTGACCCTCTACTCTACCAAGAATGATGTCCTTCTCCAGGAACTGGTCCCTTCTGACAACATGTCCAAAATATGTGAGATGAAGTCTTGCCATGCTCACTCCTAATGAGCATCCTGGCTGTACTTCTTCAAAAACAGGTGTGTTTGTTCTTCTGGCAGTCCATGGTATACTCAATATTCTCCACCGACATCATAATTCAAAGGCATCAATTCTTCTTCAGTCTTCCTTACTTACTGTCCAGCTTTCACATGCATATGAGGCAGCAGAAAACGCCATGGCATGGGTCAGGCACACCTTAGTCCTTCAAGTGACATCTTTGCTTTTTAAAAATTTAGACATCTTTTGCAGCAGATTTGCCCAATACCAAATTTCTTGACTGCTGCTTCCATGGGTGGTGATTGTGGATCCAAGTAAAATGAAATCTTTGACAACTTCAGTATTTTCTCCATTTATCACAATGCTGCTTATTGGTCCAGTTGTGAAGATTTTTGTTTTTATGTTCAAGTGTAATCTATACTGAAGGTTATAGTCTTTGACCTTCACATCAGTAAGTGCTTCAAATCCTCTTCACTTTCAGCAGGCAAGGTTGTGTCATCTGTATAATGCAGGCTGTTAATGAGTCTTCCTCCAATCCCGATGCTGAGTTCTTCATATAGTCCAGCTTCTCAAATATTTGCTCAGCATACAGATTGAATAGGTATGGTGAAAGAATACAACCCTGGTGCACACCTTTCCTGACTTTAAACCACACAGTATCCCCTTGTCCAGTCAGAATGACAGCCACTTGGTCTAAGTACAGGTTCCTCATGAGCACAATTAAGTGATCTGGAATTCCCATTCTTTGCAATGTTATCCATAATTTGTTATGATCTACAAAGTCCAATGCCTTGCACAGTCAATAAAACACAGGTAAACATCTTTATGGTATTCTCTGCTTTTAGCCAGGATCCATCTGACATTAGCAATGAAATTCCTTTTTCCATGTCCTCTTCTAAATCTGGCTTGAATTTCTGGCAGTTCCCTATTGATGTTCTGCTACAACCACCTTTCAATGACCTTCAGAAAAATTTTACTTGTGTCTGATATTAATGATATTGTTCGGTAATTCCTGCATTCTGTTGGATCACCTTTCTTTGGAATGGGTAGAAATACACATCTCTTCCAGTTGGCTGGCCAGGAACTATCTTCCAAATTTCCTGGCATAGATGAATGTTAAAATATTTTAACAGTGATTTTTCTGACATGAATTTATCCCCTCTTTTGGTGACCTTCAATTATCTGAAGGACAGTCATAATGCTGTTAAACTTAATGCAGATACCTAATCATCAATGCTATATTGCATCATATTATTCCAAATCAAGAACTCAGACTCCAGAATATCTAAGGGTAGTCCCCACCAATCTTAGCAAATTCTTAACAGTACATATCTCAGCTGGTGGGGGGGGGGGGGGGCGGGGGGCAATGGAATATCTGGCTGAATCTTTTCATTACTATTTTTGTTTAGTTAGATTTCTGTACTTCCTTATAAAAAACAGGTAATACTTTTATAACCACAAAAAACAGAAAAATAACTGACAAAAAGGTTATCAACTCATAATTCATTTAAATATTTTAAATAAAACCAAGGATTTTCTTTTTAATTAGAAGTTTTATTTCTTTAAATAAAAGTAAATTTTATTTTCTACCATGTAAATCATTGACAACAACAAAAAAAATATGGTTTAATCCAACAGACTTCTTACTTTTCGGCAACGTTTTTAAGACCTGCTAATTCCTCTTCTAGAGCCTGTAGCTCACGCTCCTTTATTTTCAGTTCATCTTGAATACCTTTGAGTTCCTGAAATTTGGTTAAAATAGAAGCTGCCTGGGATCGAGCACCTGATAGAGGGAAGTTGAAACAGACCTTGGGTATTAAAACTATTACATACTTAGCAAGCAATAAAAATATTTGTCTAAGGTAACTATACTTGAAATATTCAACAGCAAAATCTTTTACAATTAACTTACGGAACTACAGAATTCATCCCATCATTTAGAATTTATGACACAACTGATAAGAAATACTTCTAAGCAGATGTGGATGATTTTTTATTCAAAGTATTCATTTCCCTGCTTACTGGGTCCATGCCTCCCAGGTTCATTTTCCTCTCCAGTAACATCAGACTTGGTCATGTGACTTGGCCTGGCCAATGAAATGTGAAATGCATTTCTTCTGAAAATAAAGCTTTAAGAGGCAGTACATGATTGACCATTTGCTTTCCCTTCGCCTTGAGGAGGAGCCCTGGTGGCGTAGTGGTTAAGAGCTACGGCTGCTAAACAAAAGATCTGCAGTTCAAACCCACCAGCCGCTCCTTGGAAACTCCATGGGACAGTTCTATTTTGCCCTATAGGGTCACTATGAATCAGAATTGACATGATGACAATGGGTTTGGTTTTTTGGTTGCCATGAGAAACGCACAGTCAAGACAGGCATTTCATCTTCAACCTGGGTCACAAAATGAGAATAATGTGGAGCAGAGGTAACTGACTACCAGTTATAGAATACACTTGTAGGTTACTGAGATTTGGAGGCCTAAGCTCTGATACAGAAAGCAAAGAGAGTAAATCGGTTTCATTTTACAAACAACTATAATCATCTGGCAGTGGTAGCCTGTGGTACTATGTTGGTAAGGAAACTCTGTGTAGGTTTGGTAGAACAGTGCAGAGGTCAATTAGCAATGCTATTATGAGTGCTGGGTTAATATGATACGGGGTTACATATTTGCTATCCCTGAAGTAAAAACTTCAACAGCATCCAAGTCAATTAAATCTAGAAAGTTTCTTCTATTCAGGTATTTAAAAATATTTGGTCTCTTCTTATCTTCTAATTCTAGATACTAGTAATCTTATTATATACTGGGAAACTTGATACTTGCTCATGGAATTCATTCATCTATTGTTTTCTTGATCTAGAAAGATATCAAGTCATTTGATATACTTGATATCTTAAGAGGCAGTATAAAACACACTGATTAAGAGCATAAACTCAAACAAGACTGCCTGAATTTAAATTCAGAGCTTGTCCACTTACTAGCAAGTTATTTAACCATAGTATACCTTAGTTTATGTAACTGTATATTGAGGAAAATAGTAATATGCCTACCTCATAGAGCTGTTATAAGGATTAAATGAGTAAATTATGTAAAGGCTCTACAACAGGGCTTCATAGAATGATAATATTCTATGTATGCATTACCCAGTTACTCACTAACCATTTGTGGTTATTAAGCACCGGAAATATGGCCAGTGCACTGAAGAAATTATTTTTTAATTTTTATTTAATTTTAATTATTTTAAATGTAAAGAGCCACACATGGGCAGTGGCTAGAATACTGGATAGCATAATCTTAGAATACTGCCTGGTGTAAACTAAGTACTATTCAGTGTTATCATATTATCACTTAACACGTATCTAGAGTCTCAATGTGGCAAATATTAAAAGAAGAAGAATATGGTCATTATCTAAGAATTCGTTTCTTGAGACATCATCTCAAGGACAGATTTAATTTTTGTTTTACTTCTGACAGGAACAGTAACAGCAATGGAATGTATACAAATTAGAAGTTAATGGTTCCTGAAGGAGAAGTGAGTAGTTAGGCTAAAAATTTACTTAATAAAAAGACTTTGTTTCTCAGTGACTTGAATATCCTGATAAGGTAAAAAGAGAATAAACAAACGGGAATGGACTTGCTTGAGATGGGCTCTGAGCTCTTTGAGGGCTAAATCATTGTATTATTTCTCAGTATTATTACAAGCATATTCAAAAGCTAAACTCAATTCTCAGATTTACACAAAGGCTTTAAAAATTTGGTTTTTAAGTACTGTAAATATAATATGGTCTACTATAAAAACAATTAGGCTGTGATTCACAAAACCTAGATTCTGGTTCTGCTTCTAACCAAAAAGCTAGGAATACAGCCCTGTTAATGCATTTCAACCGCAATATGCCCTATTTAAAAAAAAAAAATCGCATATTTTACCACACAGAACTGTGAGTACAAAATAATATAAAACTTACCTCCACTCAATGTCCCATGGGGATCAAATACATCACCCCCTAGAGTTACAGTTCTAGTCATTATCCTTTTATCGAAGGCCACTTTTTTGGCATTATCCATATTGTCACAAACAAATGTTGTTCCAAAAACAAATTCCATGGCTTTCTGAAGTTCTGGTTTGTATTCAACCAGGGAAAGAGCCACATGAACATTGTTAGGGCCAACCTGTGGAAAAAACAACAGATATGCCATAGTATGTACTTCTTCTTTTCCTTTCAAATTATTATTTTACATTCCAGTAAGAACTGCTAAATAGAAATTTAAGTATTATTTACCTAGTACTACAATTCTTTTTAAACTTTCAAAAAAGGTATGAAAAACTTAAAAGTTTTTGGGAAAAAATATACAGATTTAAACACTGAAAGATCTGTTTGTGAAGTAAAATATTTAGCTAAAGTACCTGGCAGTGTGAGAGTTTCTACCAAGCAGGAGCCAATATCAAGTTTCTAAATCCAAAATGAACTTGTTTAAACACAACTTTCTTAATTCAAGTACAGCAATTTCTGGATCAACACAATTATATAAAATGTTTTGTTCCAATTATTAGTAATTTGGTTGTTCCACAGTGAATAGTTTTTCATTTAAAGATGCTAGCATAGCCACTTGCCATTTACAGAAATAAAAGCACAACCAATAATTGAAAAAATAAGAAAAAAAAAAAGATAAAAAACATCCCTCAGTCCTTTACTTTGAGCTACCTGCCTCTTTTCCTCAGCCTTTGTTTATAGTGTCTAACCATGCCCATCTTTTTGAGCAACTAAACATCCCTTATGGGGCTCACTAGTAAAAGCGGAAATCACAGCAAAGACAGCTCTAAGTAACAGATGTTCAGCATTGTCCTTTGACACAGAAGCTGCCATTGAACAGGTCTGGCAAAGGGCAATGAGTGGAAGTACTTTTGCTGTTGCTTGAAATCTCAATTTATTTCTAATACTGAGGCTTGACCTAAGGCTGAAGTAACTTTCTAAGCTTTTTAGACTTAAAGTAATTGTTTCAAAGTACATCAAGTACCAAACAAAAACACTACTTTTCAACTACTCTGCATTCACTCTCTTTTCCCCGATAGTATACGTATCAACATAACTATATGATGGAGTCATTCTCATTGACGGCTTCTCAATTTCAGAGAAGACATTCTATATCCACTTTTACTATTTTAGGCTATAAGTATAACGTTATGTTGCCTTACTATATAAATAGGCAGTTATTAATTACAAATGTACATCTAGATTTTGTAGAACTGTCTTTATAACTCACGCACTTGGACTGCCTACTCAAAAACAAACTGAAATCTCTGCTGAATGTTATAATTACTGTCATGTTTTTACCTAGTACTACACAACCATGGTAACATTTCAAATGCACTTCCTGCACTCATCTGTATTCTTACTCATAGGCATGACCACGTGTGCTCCAACTCAATGGCTGAATGGGTACCTGGTCACCTGCTATACATGCCCATATGTTGGACGGCAATCTAGCCAAACTCTAATAGGGAAGAACCTCTCTGTAATATCATCACAATGACTGTCACTGTGGGCAGTTTAAGTGTGCCTGACATGAAAACTACTGAAGGATTTTGGATATTTGTCCATAAGCTCGATTCTAACTACTAACTTAAAAATGACAAATTTTGTATTTACTCTCAACTGACAGGCATGTGACTTGACCTAAGGCTTAAACATTTTACTACTACACTTTGAAGCACCAGAGGAGTTCCAGTCTGATAGATTTCTATTCTCTTGCCATCTAAACACACGAAAACAAATCCTATTTCATTTTTACAAATCATAACCTAATTAAAAATTGTGTGATGTTCCCAGAAGTTCTCATTAATGTCCTCTAATTAAAAAAAAAAAAAAAAAGATTAAACATACAAATAAGACTTACAAGATTCTGGGCGACTTTCAGGGTTTCTGGAGCAATACATCTGGCTGAAATTTTATTGAGTGGAATTATAGTGTATCGACGTTTCAATTCCCCCTTTTCTAGTAGCTTTTTACCAGTAACCTAAAACATTATACATTTAAAATTTAAAAAAAAAAATTTATTGAAGATAATGGAAAACATTCAAATGGAAATAGTTCTAATTTAAGAATGCACGATCAATGAACCATCAAACTTCTAGGATTAATAATACACATTCTGGGTTCCTGAGTCAACATGAGACTTCCTCTGGAATACAGTTATCAAAAACTTACTGACTGAACAGTTTTACCTGGAAAAGGTAAGTGACCTTAGGAGAAACTTAAAACATCAAGGAAGTATTTAATTCTCTAGCAGCACATAATTTTTCAAGCTAAAGAGCAATTTTAAATTGTCTTTAATTAAAATCAACTTACCTCTGTGTCTACTACAACATTGTACAGTCGTTCCCCGGCCACCAATTCTAAAGCTGTGGTTGCAGAAGTATCTCTGACACTAATCAGAGAAGCTACAAGTCCTTTCACACAATTTCTATTCCAGTTCTTCTCTGGATCCCTAAAACAGAAAAGTTGACAAAAATTAATCCTTGATTAGCAAACCGAAAAAGTTACAGCTCTAACGTATATATAAAAAAAAAAAAAAATTTTTTTTTTTTCCATATAGCTTCAACTAAATGAAAATGTAAAAATGCTTCAGCTGAATGGTCACCTATGTATTTTTAAACCAATCAAAAGAACTTTAAGTATAGAATATGTATATAACAAAACAACTTTCATGTTCTAATATTTATAATATATATGATTACTGTAATTGTTCTGTTAAAAAACCACGAGAAAAACAAATTTGTAAAATGTACATACAGATATTAACATTAATGACAATAAATTTAAAGAAACTTTGAACTAAGTTTAAATACCCCTCATTTTGGTCTTAATTTAAAACGAATGGCATGAGAAGCCATTTTTCACAAGTTTCCCCTCCCAACATTTATCAAAATGTTTAAAGAAAAACACCAATTAAGGAAAATTTTCAAGCAAAAATTTTGATGTTAACAAATTTTTACAAATTGTCTCCTAGCTTTAAAAAAAAAAACCAGTTGCCACCGAGTCAACTGTGACTCACAGTGGCCCCACGTGAGAACCATGCTCCACAGGGTTTTTAATGGCTGATTTTTCGGAAGTAGATGTCAGGCCTTTCTGCAGAGGAGCCTATGGGCAGACCTGAACTTCCAACCTTTTAGTTAGCAGCCAACCACATTAACTGTGTCACCCAGGGACTCCAAATTAAAAAAAAAAAAAAAAAAATGCCTTGGTTATTACTATGTTAGAATTCAATGTTTAAATCTCTTAATTGTAACGAAACCACCAGCACAGAAATAATGACAATGTTCACACACCGTGATGAATGTAACAAGTGTTACTTAACAGCTTGTGTATAGAAATTGTTGAATGGGAACCTAAACTGCTGTGTAAACCTTCACTGAAAACACAATGAAATATTATTCAAAAACAAAAACTCTTACTTGTATGCAAATTGAAGATTGGGAAATCTGGCCAAGAGAGCTTCATATGTTTCTTTCAATCTACTAATATCACGAGACAGTTGCCTACGCCTTTCCAAAAGACTTTCTTCCCTGCTTTCTGAACAATAAATAAAAAGTTGAAACTAAGTTTTAGGAACTTACATATTATGTTTTAAGGAAAATATTAATAAACTATTTTCAAAGCATTCATAGGAGCAAATACAAATATCTGGTAAGTACGAAATAAAAATGTTTAACATTCAAGTTTCTATCATATGTCTAATAGATTCCAACAAATAACACAATTTTCATTCCAAGAAATGATATACAAATGAATGCCTATTAATGTTAAAATATACAAATGACATTTTTGAGTTTTCCAGTGCACTTCAGAATGATTTAAGCAGGAAATTCTCAGTATAGAGTTCTCAAAAATTCAAAGGACTATTCTGTAATAACATTTTTTAAATGTATTTATAAACACTTCTTATACTAATACCCATTAACAGGGTTAACTTTTTTCCTACTTGTTTAATTTCTATCAAGAATCATCAGTTCCTAATGATCTGATATCCTATCTTTAAAGGCAAACCTTCATAATTCAGCTTTTTCATTTCAGTTTCAAGTTTTTCCTTAAGTTTCTTCACAGCCTCTAAAGCTTCTTGATCTTTCCTGTAACCACCATCCATCTTTTTAACTTCAGCCTGTTTGGCCTTTAATTCTTGTTGGGCATGTTTCAACTTCATCTGAGCCTGCAATAGAAAATACAGCAAACTATAAAACAGTACTAGCGATTAAACGGCCACAGATTCAGATTGATTTAATTAAGAGACATCAGCCTTGAAAATGTAACTGTTTCATCTCCCGGATTAGTATTTCAACAGATCATTTCCTAGGATTTCCTTCTTAAAATACTACTCAGAATATAAACTAATATAGGTTTAAAACAAATCATTAAAAATAATTGAATTAAAGCCCATATTTCTAATATTTATAAAATATCTCATTAATAGAGTTCAAACATTATATTAAAAAATAACTGTTAGCAAGGTGTATATGGGTTTTTGTGTGAGAGACTGACTTGATCTGTAAACTTTCACTTAAAGTACAATAAAAATTATTAAAAAAAATAACTGTTACTAACTGGTTAAATTAAACATAGGATGAAAAGTTGGAAATCACAACCCCAATTCCCTTCTTTTCTACTTGGGTACATATACTTGTATATACTTTAGAGAGTTATTTGACAATGGTGGAGAAGGTACACTGAGCAATGAGAAATAATACTATACAGGAAAACCAAAAAACCAAACCAGTTGCCGCTGAGTCGATTCTGACTCACAGCGACCCTACAGGACAGAATAGAACTGGCTCATAGGGTTTCCAAGGAGTAGCTGGTGGATTCAAACTGCAGACCTTTTTTTGGTCAGCAGCCAAGTTCTTAACTACTGTGCCACCAGGGCTCCGTTGTGCAAGAAAGAGAAGCTAAACTGACAGAGAAATTTAAATACTAGGATTACTGAAACTTCCAGTGTTTGAAGTTTATATAATTGAGCACTGCTTCTTTTTAAAACCATGAATAATACAAGACTTAGATCAAGGTATCTTCCCTCTAAAACTGAAAATTAGGACGCTTTTTTTTTTTTTTTTCCTAGTTCTCATAAAATGTAATAGAAGAACAAAACTTTCATGATTTTCTACTATTGATTTCTTACGCTTTTTGGTGATCATCATCTGAGTGAAAAAGTAGCAAATACATATGAACAGAAAAACTTGAATAGGATTAAAAAACAAACACAAGCACCTTTGTGTGTACATATTTTTAAAGCTGAGTCTATCAAAAAGAAAAAAAAATGTGTAAGGGTGTGTGTGTGTATGTGCATATATGTATATATATACACACACAGTTTTTTTCCCCTGCAACAAAACTCTTGTGTTCACAGCATTTTTGGCTGCACTACAACCTAAGCAAATTTGAAAACTACCATAACAGATCAGATACCATAAAAGATTATGAAGGGAGAGTAGGGAGACACTGGAACTTGGGCAAATGAGGAGGAGGAACTCTTCCTAGGAAGGCATCACAAAGTTTCAAAAATAAGATTTTAAGAACTAGGCATAGAAAAGAAGAGAAAGTTTTTCTTTCCTGTTAGAGCTTAAAACTCCAACTTTATGATGTCAATAAAAGCAAACAAAGTCAAAAAGATGAGAATAAATTGACTAAACTCCAATTATCCACACATTGCATACAGAACGAAGTATTTACTGCTTTTAAAAACTGTTAACCCATGAAGGTGTTTTATGTTTTATAGCATCCTGGTAAACTAACATCATCAATATTTAGCAACTGACATATGTGAATTTTGCTCTTTGAGGTACACTGAAGAATAAAGTAAACAAGTTCCTTCATGTTGAACTGATTATTTTCAACGGTGGCATAAAACAATTGCCAGCAAATGATGGGAAGCAGCTTCTGAAAACAAATGCAATCATACAGAGCTTAATGTCCATCCCTACCTGCTTGGCCTCTGTCTCAGCTTTACTCATGTCGTTTTTACAGGCCATCATCTGGCCAGCAAGAGTGGCTTCTGCTCCGTCTTCATTACTGGACAGGCCAGCAGACACAGCATTGAAGTGCTGCTGTGCAGCAGCCAGAGCTTCGGCGTCCTTCTTACTTGCTTCCTGAAGGGCACTCAGTCCATCTGCTATCTTTTTAACTTCTTTTTCCTTTGCTGCTAAAGTTTTAGAGTCCTTTAGGAAAAGTTTCAAGTAGGAAAGCATTACTTATTAGGAAAATCATCCATTTTCTAATAAACATATATCCCTAGGTCATCAAAGTTCAAAGCAATGTGAGGGGGACATGATAATAAGAAAAATAATTTAATTCTCATAACTTTAAATATGGAATTCTCATTTTGAACTCAGTTCTGGGGATAAGTCTGACACTTATCCCATTAGAAACAGTTTCACTCCATATGCTATACTTGAATCTAGGAGGTAATGAGCCAAAAAATAAGTGCAGATTTAAACAAACCATTTGAAAAAAACTATCAGTTTCTAAACTTAGAAAACTGAAAAAAAAAACAGCCATACTAAATCAATCTTAAAAGTAGAAATTTTAGGATTATGAAAATAGTTTGTTAACTACTACAGACAATATGATTTAAATATTAAATAATTGTGGTAACAGCAATTACTTAACATCTTTTAAGTAATATTAACCAGATACCTGACAGTACGCAAGATGCCAACACAGTGAAAAAACAATCTAGCTACCAGTTTGCATTAGAGTGGCCAGAAATTTTGGCCCACTTGGTTGATTCATGATTCATCAAATACTTACTGGGAGCGTAGTAGGTACCAGGCACTGTTCTAGACATTAAGGAAACTAAGATGCTGTCTTTGGGGAGCCTATATTCTAGGGTGGAAGAGAGAACCAGAAGTCATATCATGCAACGCCTTTTAGGCAATGGTAAAGACTCTGGATTTTATTATAGATGTGCCTTTGAAGCCACTGAAGGATTTTAAGCAGAGAAATGGCATTATCCAACTTACGTTTTAGATTCTACATAGAGAACAGACTGTAGACAGGCAAGAATGAAAGCAAGGTGACCAAAACAGATACCATTACAGTAGTCTTTGCACTAAGGTGATTGTGACAGAGGTGATAAAAAATGGTTGTATCCTGGATATACTTTTAATATAATCAGCTGATAGATTGGATTGTGGTATTTCAGAAAGTGGAGAAAGAGAGAAGATTCTAGGATTTCTGATCTGTGCAATTAGGTGAATGGTGAGATGAAGAAAACTCAGTAACTCAGGGAGAAGTAGGTTTAGGGGTTAGGGGCACTTAAAAGTTCTGTTTTGGGTATGTTAAGTCATTCAGGTAAAAATGTTAAGTGCCTGGACAAATAAGTCTACAGTTCAGGGAAGGGGTCAGGCTAAGTTATACACCTGAAAGGCATCAACATATATAAAACAGTTAACAGACTTGGAAGCTATCCTTTGAAAGGCCTGCTTACAAGGTTGGTCCTTGCTGGAATGTGCTAACTTGGATTTCAGGAAAGGTCCTACCATTCTCAGAACTGGTAAGAGCGGCTTAGTGTGCCTAAACTGTTTATACGAACAGTAAGGTTTATGCTGAACGCCTGTTTTCCTTCTGGGGGTCTGGAATGTGGGTATGTGCAAAGTGGGGGGTGCTTAGATGATCACCTCTCAATAAAAAGTTAAGTATGGAGCTTCCCTGGTTGGTAACACTTCACAACTGCTGTCATAACTCATTGCTGGGGGAATTAAGTACATCTTATGTGATTTCACTGGGAGAAGGCCCATGTAATCCTAGCCAGACTTCACCCCATGCACCTTTTTTCCCTTTGCTGATTTTCTTCTGCATTTTTTTGCTGTAATAAATAAATGTGAGTACAACCACATGCTGAGTGCTGTGAGTCCTCCTAGTGAATCATCAAACCTGAAGGGGGTCTTGGGGAGCTCCTAATACAATACAGAGAGTATTTAGAGCTATGGAGCTAGATGAGATTACTTAAGTGTATATAGAAGTCTGAAGGCTAGCCCTTAGACATGCCAACATTTAAGCAGTCAGCGAATCTAGAAAAGGAGATTAAATGTGCTGTGTGAAGCTTATGGACCTGACAGGATTAAGGAAAAATGAACCAAAACCAAAGTAGGTCCATAAAGTCTGGAGCTTTATAAAACTTGATACATTTGAGGAAATGGTTTCACGTGCTGGGTGTTCCAAGACAGACTGCTCTATCACATCCATGTTGTTGTTGTTGTTGTTGTTGTTAGGTGCCATCGAGTTGGTTCTGACTCATAGCAACCCTATGCACAACAGAATGAACACTGCCCGGTCCTGAGCCATCCTTACAATCGTTGTTATGCTTGAGGTCATTGTTGCAGCTCGTGTCTCTGAGGGTCTTCCTCTTTTCCGCTGACCCTGAGCTCTGCCAAGCATGATGTCCTTCTCCAGGGACTCATCCCTCCTGACTACATGTCCAAAGTATGTAAGATGCAGTCTCGCCATCCTTGCTCCTAAGGAGCGTTCTGGTTGTACTTCTTCTAAGACAGATTTGTTCGTCCTTTTGGAAGTCCATGGTATATTCAATATTCTTCACCAACACCACAATTCAAGGGCATCAATTCTTCTTCAGTCTTCTTATTCATTGTCCAGCTTTCAAATGCATATGATGTGATTGAAAATACCATGGCTTAGGTCAGGCGCACCTTAGTCTCCAAGGTGACATCTTTGCTCTTCAACATTTTAAAGCGGTCCTTTGCAGCAGATTTACCCAATGGAATGCGTCTTCAGATTTCTTGACTATTGCTTCCATGGCCGTTGATTATGGATCCAAGTAAAATGAAATTCTTGACAACTTCAATCTTTTCTCTATCATGATGGTGCTCACCGGTCCAGTTGTGAGGATTTTTGCTTTATGTTGAGGTGCAATCCACACTGAAGGCTGTGGTCTTTGATCTTCATTAGTAAGTGCTTCAAGTCCTCTTCACTTTCAGCAAGCAAGGTTGTGTCATCTGCATAACACAGGTTGTTAATGAGTCTTCCTCCAATCCTGATGCCCCATTCTTCTTCATATAGTCCAGCTTCTCAGATTATTTGCTCAGCATAGAGATTGTATAGGTATGGTGAAAGAATACAACCCTGACGCACACCTTTCCTGACTTTAAACCAATCAGTATCCCCTTGTTCTGTCTGAACAACTGCCTCTTGATCTAGGTAAAGGTTCCTCATGAGCACAATTAAGTGCTCTGGAATTCCCATTCTTTGCAATGTTATACATAATTTGTTATGATCCACACAGTTGAATGCCTTTGCATAGTCAATAAAACACAGGTAAACATCCTTCTGGTATTCTCTGCTTTCAATCACATCCATATCACTTTGGTAATATTTTGTCTAGATTTTTACCTGTTTCTTAAATCAGTAATTGTATTTCTGTGCAAAAATAACTAATGGGACTTATAAAGAAATACTTTATTTTCATGAGGTTAATATATTTTTTTTTTTTTTTTAATATTTACTTTTCCAATGAAAAACAAATCCTGTATATTTTTACTGGGAAAATAAAATCACACTCAAGTAAAGTTCCATAAGCTCCTGTCACACATCTGTCTGCATGTGACTGACTTTAGAGAAGTTACTCAGTTGACTTTTCCTCTGCAAAATCTCACCCCTCTAATTGTGTACTAGGATCCTATGACACTCTCACCTGAAGGATCTAGCTCTAGCAGTTCTCCCATCTCTCTCCTGAACCATAAATGTTGCCTTTTCCACTGGAACATTCCCATGAGTATTTCCACTGGATCATTCCCATCAATATACAAACATGCTGGTATTTATCACATCTTAATAACAAATTAAAAAACCTCTCTTAATTCTAAATTACCTTCCAATTACACAGCCCTGGTGGCATAATGGTTAAGAGCTATGGCTGCTAAGCAAAAGGTCACCAGCTCAAATCCACCAGCCACTCCTTGGAAACCCTATGGGGCAGTTCTACTCTGTCCCACAGGATCACTATGAGTTGGAATCTACTCGACAGCAACAGCTTTGGTTTTCTCCAATTAGCTCCCTATATATCCTCCTTTTCAGCAAACATCTCAAAAGAATTCTCTATACTCACTCTCAAATTTTTCTTCTCCCATTCTGCCTTGAACAAACTCTAATCAGGATCTCATGGCTACTTCTTGAGACACTTTCTTCAGTTGACCTCCAGGACACCTTACGTATTTTCTTCATATTTTACTGACTTCTCCTTCACAATCTCTTTACTGGTTCATCCTCAAGTCCCTTAACCTCTAAATGTTGAAACATACCAGTGTTCAAACCTTTGGGTTCTTCTCTTCTTAGATACACTCGTACATTTGATAATCTTCTACAGTCTCCTGCATAAACATGGATAAACACTGACGACCCACAAATTTGTATGTCTAACTTGGATTTGATATTCATGTATTCAATTACTTAATCAACATCTGTACTCAGATGTTTAACAGGCACGTCAAGCCTGTTATGTTCACACTATATTTCTCATTTCCCCCACCCAACCTGTTCTTCCTCTTCCTCTCCATCTCAGCTAATGGCAACTCCATCCTAATTGTCAAAGACAAAAATCTGGAAGTTATTCTTGACTTTTTCTTTCTCTCATATCCAACAACCCATCTGTTAGCCTATCCTGTTAGAGCTATCTTTAAAATACACATAAAATACCACAATATTTCACTACTACCATCTCTGTCACCTTTATCCAAGGGCTGTCACCTGAACTACAGCCTCCTCGCTGGATTCCCTGCTTTTCTTCACCCTTCAGTTTATCCTTAAAACAACTAGAATAATCTTATTAAGACGTAAGACATGTCACTCCTTTGCTCAACCAACCCTAGTGGCTTCCCGTGTCATGCAGAATAAAGGTCAAAGTCTTCCATATGCCTTGCAAAGCCTTATATGATCCTGCACTCTGATATCTCTCTGCATTCCTAGTACTCTTCTTTCAGTCCTCATCATGCATGATGATCTTGTCTCTCCAACACTATAGACACTCAGGGCAAAGGCTACTCTGTCTAGAAAACTGCCCTCATCCCCCAATCTATCTATATGGCTCACTTCATTCTCTGATCTCCTTCAGACTTATTCAAATATCACCTTCTCAACTGAGGCCTTTGATGGTGACCCAGTTTAAAACTGTAACCTTTGCCCTTCCTGTTCCCCTCTCCTACTTTTTTTTCTCCACAACAGCTAACACTATACAATATACATTTTACTAATTTATTTTGTCATCATTTCCCCATGTAAGAGTCCATTTGTTGTTCACTGATATATCCCTAGCACAAACAACTGTGCCTGGTCCATACTAGGCACTCAATAAATATTAACTGAATGGATAAATGTATGCTAGTGATAATTAGACTGCTTGTTTGCTTACCTCTGCCATATTTTTTTCCAGCTCTTTGCGTTTGTTTACTTCACTTCCCAGGTTTTTCTTCTTGAGATCAAAGGCACTTTGAGATTTAGTATTAACTCGCTGAGCCTCTGCAAGAGTATCTTCTAAAGAACGGAGTATACCTCCAGTTTCCTGTAATCAAATGTGCCCAATTCAATCACATTACTTAAAATTTGTTGATGTTATTTTCTTACGTAATTTTATAAGAAATATTTACACTTTTTAAAGCTATTTATTAATCCTACTTTAGGTTAACAAATCAATAAGGAAGACATCACTGAGTGAATCCTGAATAGTTATTGTATGTAATATAGTTTTTTTTTTTTTTTACACAGAAGTTTCCTACCTTATCTTTTCTTTTTTCTAACTCTTCTATTTCGTGATTAAGTACTTTTATTTTTTTATCATTCTCAGACAATTCTTCTTGAAGCTTTACAACTTTATCCTGCATTTCTTTTAACTCCTCAGCTGAGCGTTCTTTGGTATCTTCAGCCAGCAAAAACTGATAAGCAATATATAAACGACTCAAATGTTCTATTTCTCTCATTACTTTTTGATACTCCAAGTAGGAAGATCGTTCCTGAAAGAGAAGTTACCAGTAAAGGATTACTCAAAAATTCAAATTTCCTAACAAATTTAGAAAGCCTCAAACTACAACATGTATGAAATTTTCCATCCCATGATGTAACAGGTTTTATCTTAAATAATCATAAAATTATAAAATTTTAGGAAACTTTAAAGAACATCAGTAGAACTCTGGTTTCTTAAAAATCATCTCTAGTGAACAGTTTGTTATCAAAAGGTTGGTGGTTCAACCCTCCCAGCAGCTCCACAGAAGAAAGGTATGGTTAACTCCATCTCTAAAGATTATAGTCAAGAAAATCCCATGGAGCAGTTCTATACCCCGTAACATATGGGGTCACTATGAGTTGGAACTGACCACACGGCAACAGGTTATAGTGAATCCCATGTGACTATTTCTTCTAATATAAAATCAAGCAGTTGAGATTAACAAATAAATGTGAACATAAGGTTCACAGACTGCTGGTAGTACGATGCCTGTAAAGCCAAACTACACGCCCACCAGTAACACATTATTAAATGTAATTTGTAGTAGTAGTATTACCAAGATGTCTATCCAACACTCATTCATGTAACTCTAAGTACTCCTTCACACATTACTACACTCGATTCCTATAAGGACCTGCTGTGGCAAAGTAACAATTAAGATCCCTACTTCACAGAACAAGGTGTCAGATTTAGAAAAAATGCAGCAAAACTCAGGTTGAGACTTAGGTTTAAACTCTTTGATCTATTTGTTGTTACGTGCCGTCTAGTTGATTCTGACTCTTAGCAACCCTATAGGACAGAGCAGAACTGCCCTCATACGGTTTCCAAAAAGGGGTTGGTGGATTCAAACTGCCTATCTTTTGGTTATCAGCCCAGCTCTTAACCACTAGGGCTCCTATTTTCTACTAAATGATGCATACAAAGGGGGATACCTTTAAGATCAAAATTTTTCAGTTTTTCCAAACACATCAACTTTACTACTAAGGATTAAGAAAACATTTCTCAGCAGGACCAATTTTAATGAGCATTTAATAAATTTTTATATGTCTATCTTTTAAAACAACGTACTATAAATGCATTCTTTCACTATGTAACAAACACTAAAGAAACACTGCCAAGTTCAATGATGTCGAGGAGCTGCAAAAAAGGGAACAACCAGGCCTTTGTTTCAATCCCTTTCACTTATAAAATGCTTTTATAGCAATAATTATGTAACAGCACTTACTGTACTAGAAGTTACTCACCCTAACAACCAGAGTTACTAACAGTGCCATGTCCTTAGAAATGCTGTTCCAGTCAATTCTATTGCCCAGGAAAATCCAGAGTTCTTTCTCCATACCAAAGTATTAAAATCTGGCATATGATTATGTGGGATTACACAGAACAGACTCCAAAACCAATTTAACTTAGTAGGTATGAAGCACATATCCTCTGTAAGCAGAAGGCTGAGCTATGGAGTACCAACTCTAACTTCCTATCTCATTGCAGAAAAAAAATCCCTCCAAATTTGTACATCCTTCATCCCTATGAATATGATCTAAGGATACTTCACCAGTTTAGAGAGAGATTCTATTGGCTCTCTTCTGATATATAGTACATACCTCTTTTAATTTTTGAATAGTTGGAGTAATTTCTTCTTCAAGTATCTGGAAAATAAACAAAAATAAGTATTTTCAGTATGTAAAGTACCATTAAAAATAACAAGTAGCATAGAAGATCATGGAAAAACTGAAGAAAAAAAAAAAAGCCTTGCCACTTCACAGCATGGAAGATTTTACTCTTCTCCAAAAACATTTTCTATCAATTTAATTACCGTCTTAATTTCTTTCAGCTTAGCCTCCTTTTTTTCTATAGTTTTCTGGGCAGCTATTTTTTTGTATTCATACATCCTGGTTCCAGCTGCTTCTTCTATCATAGATAAAATCTGGAATGACAATTTTATAAATGTTTCAAGAATCCAAGACAATGTGTCTCTTTTAAATCATCTAAACACATCATTTATGGCCTTGACCTTAGTAAAAAGCATCTTATCAAAACAATGGTCCAAATGAATCACAACAATTAGAAAAAATTCATTTTACTCATAACCCTTATATTCAAGAAACATTTCTGGACTTAACCCAAATTCTAAAATCACACTTTCTGCTACAGTTTCCCCAAGTACATCTCTTTTAAAATTAAAGTACAATTCCTCTCTCCTCTTTTCCTTCAATTCCAAGTATAAAAAGATTCTTAAAAAAGTAAGCACCATTCAGCTTTATTTTGGAAGTGTCTACTTAAAATTCATCCAAGTCAGGTTTCAGCCCTTTTGTGCCAATAAAGATGGACCACAGCATAGCATTTACACCCCAGCCGTGGTGCATCCTTTAAGAACTTAGGCAGGTAACTTAATCTTCTCTGTGCTTCAGTATCCTTATCCAGAGAATTGACAATATCTCATAGGATTATTGAGAATTAAACAAAATAATGCACATGAAAAGCACTAATTAACTACAGTGAAACCTGTGAGAGCTGGAACTTCATGGGACTGCCTTGTTTTTCTGTGTCTTGTAAGTTGTCAGCCTTTGACACGGTACAGTCTTGCAACTTTTCTATTGCTTGTTTTAGTGGAAAATACTTGAGTTTTCCTTTTCTAACAGGTTTCCACCTTTCACAGATTTTACTGTATAACTTTGTAGGAAAGAATTTTGCCAGTACTCCTGTTTCAGAAGCTGCTACTCACCATCAATCCCTGTCTCAAAGGAATTATTTCATCTTGGAAACCACTTTGATTTTTATGTATTAGGCAAGTCTCAAATTATAAGTTTTCCCCTGAGATGTTATCTAAAGAAAATAAGCATGACCTGTATTCAAACCAAACTGGTATCATCAATTAGTCTTTTTATTAACTTCTTTCTATAGAACCAAATAACTAAAAAGCCTTCATTCTTGTATGAAATAGTTATACCAATATACTTTCTCGTCTATGCATATAGAATGGTACTATCTATGTGCAGTCTTTGATGAAATTGCTAAAACAACCACTCAAATCTTCTTCTATAGTGTTTCATTCTCCCATGGAATACTGGTTGAGAATGGCTACTTTATACAGTCAAGTTTCTTTTATTTTAATATACAGCACAGTGCCAAATATAAAAAAAACTTATTAATCGTTCTTAAATAATGTTTCCAAAAAATTTAATAATGAAAGAAATTATGTTAATAAAATTGACTGCCTGGAAGATTAAAATGATATTTACAAGAAGATTAAAATGATATTTACAATTACTATTTTTACTACTCATAAATAAGATTCTTACCTCTGGAGGTTTCATATTCAATACTTTTGTAATTCGGCCCTAAAAATAAAATGATGAACTTATTACAATGACTGCAAATTACATAAAATATAACACACAGGCCTGCATGTTTCTCTTCAATAAAGCTATATGTATCCTAATACATGGACCACAAGGGTTCTATCCTGTTGTACGTGGGGTTGTCATGAGTCAAGGGCCTACCTGACAGCAGCTAGCAATAGCAACGATATCCTAATACACTAATCTTTTGGAAGTTCTTTCTCTTACCTACATGAAAAGACGTTTATTTTACTGAATTTGAGAACAAAGAGATCTTACAATTTTAGAATTTTAGCATTGTTATTCACTTTTTCACTGACAGTGATGCAAATCAAATGATACAAAGTTATTAAATACAATATAAATTTATTAAACAATACGAAGTTAACTCAGACCAGATTTTTAAGACAGTTAATATTAATGACATAGAAGCATCCAAGAATAAAACAGATATACAAATAACTACAAATACGCATACAGATAAATTTAAGTGTAATTACTGAACATTTGACTTTTTGGAATAATAGTCCTCCAAGAAATACATGACATATCTCTAGGCCTCAAATAAAAGAAAAATGTTTAACTTCAATGCCAGAAAAGCACTGAACTCATTCATTATCCACGCCCCCCTAAAAAAAGCACATCGAGCTCTCAAAGAATCATATTACTTAGAATTTAGATTCATGTGAGATACAATTTTAGCCTTACAGCTGTGATACAGTGAAAATATTTTTGTTTTCTCCATCATCCTGCCACTGACTGGGTGGTGACTTTTTCAAAGGGTGGCTGGATTGGTCAAGTGAGATAAATGTAAGATGTTTAAGTCTCTAAAGAATACATACTTGAAATATATAAGATGCTTACAATACTTTAAAAGAATGAGAATATTACAAAAAATTTTTTTAATAGGATCATTTATGGTTCTTATAATAAGAAAATAAAAGTCAAGGAAAGTTAGCTGTAGACATTTCTCAAAATTCCATCAGTACAAATAAATAAACCACATTTATTAATACGGGCTTAGGCATCAGCATACTGGGAAAGTCCAAAAAAGAAATAACCTCTCCAACTGCAATGACTTAAAAATAAAAGATGCCAAAACCGTTATAAAACAGAGGTAAAATACCTGCATAATGAGGAAGTGAGGGTTGTTAACATTAAGGCCAACAGAACAGAAGAGATCTTGTACTCTGGTGTTGTTTGCATTTACTCCATTGATTAAATATTTATTTCTGCCACCAATAACCACCTAAAAAAAAGTATTTTAAAAGATATAAATGTATACATACATCTTGTGTCAAGGTGATAAATTCACAAGTATATCATCTTTCATTTAACTAATGGTAAAGAAAACCAATCCTAGGTAAGTAGTGGGAGAAGTGTGGCATGGTCAAAAAGAATGCTACATTGAGTCAAGACTAGTGGCTTCTAATCCAGGGATTTCTGCTAAGTAGATGTATAATCATATACAATAAGCCCGCAACTCCTCCTGCACTGAACTTGGTGTATAAGGTCATTTCTAGCTTTATGCTTCCAAGTATGTGTGAAATGTATTTTCCATCCCTGGTAACCAGCTTTCTGCAATTTTTCCACACTTGCAGCTAACTCTTCTTCCCCCACTTTTCAATTTTTAAAAGGAAAAGAGATCGAATAATTAAAAACTAAAGACAAGTGGCTTGATAGCAATCCTGGACAAGATTCTAAAAGGAATTAACAGACATGACTTGTGGCCACTTAGGCAAAAAAAGAGTAATCCCCAAACTTCAGCGTCGATTCATTAAAAACAAGTCATGGCACACACTAGCTTGTTCATACTTCTATTACATAGCTTACATTGTCATTTACTGGGTATTATTGTCTCACCCACCACATTGTGAGGTTATTAAAGCAAAATCTGTTACTCATTCTTTCTATTTGTATATCCCAATGCATTCAAGAATCCCCAATACACAGCAAAATCCTGGTTTCATTTCTTTTTCTGACTGGATTACTAGGCTGGTAGTTCATGTACCAACATATGTGAACAAAAGACCGTAGTACATGCAAAATAATTTGGTATGGTCTTCATAATCCAATTTTGGCCAAGATATAGGTGGAGATGCAGACTAAACAAGGACAAGAACAATTAAGTAAATTAGTAGCAGGCACAGTGACAATTCCTAAAGAGTGCTGGATGCCTGATAACATACAGCAGGATCTTGTCCCAACCTAGTCAACATTTTTTTTTTTAAACCATTGGCCTTGAGGCAAGGCCAAGATGGCGGAGTACTTAGATTCTTCTGGTGATCCCTCTTACATCAAAGACCCCCCCCCAAAAAAAACAAGTAAAATGATTATATTTACAATGAGCTAGGCGCCCTGAACATCAAACGTAAAGCTAGAAAACGGCCTGAGTGACAAGAGGGAGGGAGACAGTTAAGAAGCGGCAAGGAGTTGCCGGACCTGAATCGCTGGGAACCCTTTGGCATCATTTCCTGGAGCGACCATGGCAGGATTGGCAGTAACATTCCAGCCGTGGTTTCCTCAGGGAGAGACAGCCACCCACACACCCTACTCATACCTCTGGAACCAGAAAACCATGGCACTCTAAGCAAAAGATAAATACTTGCATCTATTTTACCACGGCCCCGGTCCCCAAGCCAGCTTCAGAGGCTGTCGATCTCCCTGGGCCTGAGACAGGGCCTGCTGAGCGTTCTGAGCCATTCTCCCGGCCTTGGAGAAAGAATAAATTCACAATTGGGGGAAAGGATAATCTGCCAGCTCCACTAAGGTGGGGAGCTCAGGACAAAAGTGGCTCCTGTCCAGGCATAAATGGTACATAGACTTTGAATACCATTCCCCACTGCATGGACCTGTTTGGGCCTACTTCAGGAGAATAGGCCCTTGTTGGCAGACAGCAACTGTTTCTGCTGTGCTGAGGAGAGATGAATGTTTGATGTTTGATATTGCTATGCCTATTAAACAGGGTCCTCACCTACCCACATCAGGGGCCTAAGGACTGGTGGCTCCACTCAGGTCACCCAGCCACCTGCAACACGGGTCCAAGCATAAGTGGTACTTCCCAGTCCTTCCAACCAAAAGCATTGGGTACCCATGGTCCAGCTGCAGAACCCATCCACCTGGGTGCTCTAGGGAACAGGAACGCGCTTTCCTCAGAGACGCTCGGGGAACAGCTGTGAGCCCCCTGCCTTGTTCAGAGCGTGACCCCTGCTGCAACCAGATACCTATGCCTACACCAATCACCCCACCCCTCTAAGACTGTAAGACAGAGCCTGTACCACATACTTGGTGACCAACTCTCTGGACAACTGAGTGGAATCCATACAAGAAAAGTGAATGGACTCTTAGGCTCATATACCTAGTAACAGTTCTAGCCATCTGGTGAGAGGATGTTAGAGCTACAAAGGCGAAAATAATCAAGCTAGCATACTCACGCAGCCTATTTAGGTTTATATCAAAACAAAATAAAGTAAGCTAGGATACAGTAAGCAAACATAAAATAAACTAATACAATAACTTATAGATGGCTAGGAGACAACAGTCAATATCAAATCACATAAAGAGGCAGACCATGATCATTTCAACAAGCTCTCAAAACCAAGAATCAAGGGACCTTCTGGATGAAGGTGCATTCCTGGAATTACCAGAAACAGAATACAAAGGATTAATATACAAAACTTCAAGACATCAGGAACGAGATCAAGCAAAGCAAAGAACAAACCAAGGAACACACAGATAAAGCAGCTGAAGAAATTAAAACGGTTATTCAAGAACATAATGAAAAATTTAATAACCTGCAAGAATCCTTACAGAGATACCAATCAGAAATTTAGAAGATTAACAATAAAATTACAGAATTAGGCAACAGGAAGTCAGAGGAGTAGAATTAAGGAAGTGGAAGGCAGAATTAGTGAGACTTAAGATAATACACTGGGCAAGAATACATTCAAAGAAAAATCAGATAAAAGAATTTAAAAAACTGAAGAAACCCTAAGAATCCTGTGGGACCCTATCAAGAGAAATAACTGGCAAGTGACTGGAGTACCAGAAAAGGGAGGGATAACAGAAAATACAGAGAATTGTTGAAGATTTGTTTGCAGAAAACTTCCAATATCATGAAAGATAAGAAGATATCTATCAAAGATGCTCATCGAGCTCTACGTAAGGTAGATCACAAAACAAAGTCACTAAGACGTATTATAATCAAACTTGCCAAAACCAAAGATGAAGAGAGAATTTTAAGAGCAGCTAGGGGTAAACAAAAAGTCACCTACAAAGGAGAGCCAATAAGAACAAGCTCAGACTACTTGGCAGAAACCATGCAGGAAGAAAGCAATGGGAAGACTTATACACAGCACTGAGGGAAAAAAATTGCCAACCAGGAATCACATATCCAGCAAAACTGTCTCTCAAATATGAAGGCGAAATTAGGACAATTCCAGACAAACATGAGTTTACAGAATTCGTAAAAAACAAACCAAAACTACAAGAAATACTAAAGAGTTCTCTGGTTAGAAAACCATTAATATCAAGACTAGAACACAGGACAGAACAATCAGGTCTCAACCCAGATAGAGAAATCACAAAAATAAATCAAGACAAAAAAAATGCGCAAAACTGGGAAACAGCGATATAATTATGTAAAAGAGGACAACACTAAAACAATAAAGAGGAGCTAAGAAATATAGTCAGAGATCTTTCATACAGAGAGGAAGACAAGGCAATATAAAGAAATAAAAGTTAGGTTTAAACTTAGAAAAATAGGAGTAAATATTAAGGTAACCACAAAAGAGACTAACAATCCTACTCATCAAAATAAAATACAGGAAAAAAACTGACTCAACAGAAATAAAATCAATAACAACGAATAAGAAGCAAAGACAATATATAAACTACTCAGCAAAAAAAATCAAGTGGGGAAAAGAAACAGTCAACAACACACAAAAAAAGACATCAAAATGACTGCACAGAACTCATACCTATCCTTAATCGCCCTGAATGTAAGTGGACTAAATGCACCAGTAAAGAGATAGAGTGACAGAATGGATAAAAAAAAAAACATGATCCGTTTATAAGCTGCCTACAAGAGACACACCTTAAACTTAGAGATGCAAACAAACTAAAACTCAAAGGATGGAAAAACATATATGAAGCAAACAACAATCAAAAAACATCAAGTGTGGGAGGCAGGGCCAAGATGGCGAACTAGGTAGATGCTACCTCGGATCCCTCTTGCAACAAAGACTCGGAAAAACAAGTGAATCGACCACATACATAACAATCTACGAACCCTGAACAACAAACAAAGATTTAGAGACGGAGAACGAACAAATACAGGGAAGCAGCGACTATTTTTCGGAGCCTGGAGCCAGCGTCCCAGTCAGTGATGGCTCAGAGACAGCAGTCGATATCAAACCACATAAAGAAGCAGACCATGACAGCTTCTACAACCCCCCAAACAAAAGAATCAAAATCTTTCCCAAATGAAGATACAATCCTGGAATTATCAGATACAGAATATAAAAAACTAACTTACAGAATGCTTCAAGACATCAGAAACAAAATAAGGCAAACTGCAGAAAAAGCCAAGGAACACACTGATAAAACAGTTGAAAAACTCAAAAAGACTATTCAAGAACATAGTGGAAAAATTAATAAGTTGCAAGAATCCATGGAGAGACAGCATGTAGAAATCGAAAAGATTAACAATAAAATTACAGAATTAGACAACGCAATAGGAAGTCAGAGGAGCAGACTCGAGCAATTAGAATGCAGACTGGGACATCTGGAGGACCAGGGAATTAACACCAACATAGCTGAAAAAAAATCAGATAAAAGAATTAAAAAAAATGAAGAAACCCTAAGAATCATGTGGGACTCTATCAAGAAGGATAACTTGCATGTGATTGGAGTCCCAGAACAGGGAGGGAGGACAGAAAACACAGAGAAAATAGTTGAATATCTGCTGACAGAAAACTTCCCTGACATCATGAAAGACGAAAGGATATCTATCCAAGATGCTCATTGAACCCCATTTAAGATTGATACAAAAAGAAAAACACCAAGACATATTATCATCAAACTTGCCAAAACCAAAGATAAACAGAAAATTTTAAAAGCAGCCAGGGAGAAAAGAAAGGTCTCCTTCTAGGGAGAATCAATAAGATTAAGTTCAGACCACTCAGCAGAAACCATGCAGGCAAGAAGGGAATGGGACGACATATACAGAGCACTAAAGGAGAAAAACTGCCAGCAAAGGATCATATATCCAGCAAAACTCTCTCTCAAATATGAAGGCGAAATTAAGATATTTACAGATAAACACAAGCTTAGAGAATTTGCAAAAACCAAACCAAAGCTACAAGAAATACTAAAGGATACTGTTTGGTCAGAAAACCAATAATATCAGATACCAGCACAACACAAGGTCACAAAACAGAACATCCTGATATCAACTCAAATAGGGAAATAACAAAAACAAATTAAGATTAATTAAAAAAAAAAAAAAATGCTCATAACAGGGAATCATGGAAGTCAGTATGTAAAAGATCACAATAATCAAAGAGAGGGACTAAATACAGGTGGCATAGAACTGCCATACAAACAGTGATACAAGGTGATATAGAACAATACAAGTTAGGTTTTTACTTAGAAAAATACGGGTAAATATTAAGGTAACCACAAAGAGGTACAACAACTCCATAACTCAAGATAAAAGCCAAGAAAAACATAACGACTCAACAAACATAAAGTCAAACACTACGAAAATGAGGATCTCACAATTTACTAAGAAAAACGTCTCAGCACAAAATAGTAAGTGGAAAAATGAAATTGTCAACAACACACATAAAAAGGCATCAAAATGACAACACTAAACACTTATCTATAATTATGCTGAATGTAAATGGACTAAATGCACCAATAAAGAGACAGAGAGTCTCAGACTGGATAAAGAAGCACGATCCATCTATATGCTGCCTACAAGAGACACACCTTAGACTTAGAGACACAAACTAAAACTCAAAGGATGGAAAAAAATATATCAAGCAAACAATAAGCAAAAAAGAAGAGGAGTAGCAATACTAATTTCTGACAAAATAGACTTTAGACTTAAATCTACCACAAAGGATAAAGGACACTATATAATGATAAAAGGGACAATTGATCAGGAAAACATAACCATATTAAATATTTATGCACCCAATGACAGGGCTGCAAGATACATAAATCGAATTTTAACAGAACTGAAAAGTGAGATAGACACCTCCACAATTATAGTAGGAGACTTCAACACACCACTTTCGGAGAAGGACAGGACATCCAGTGAGAAGCTCAAAAGAGACACGGAAGACCTACTTACAACAATCAACCAACTTGACCTCATTGACTTATACAGAACTCTCCACCCAACTGCTGCAAAGTATACTTTTTTTTCTAGCGCACATGGAACATTCTCTAGAATAGACCACATATTAGGTCATAAAACAAACCTTTGCAGAATCCAAAACATCGAAATATTACAAAGCATCTTCTCAGACCACAAGGCAATAAAAGTAGAAATCAATAACAGAAAAACTAGGGAAAACAAATCAAAGACTTGGAAACTGAACAATACCCTCCTGAAAAAAGACTGGGTTATACAAGACATTAAGGAGGGAATAAGGAAATTCATAGAATGCAACGAGAATGAAAATACTTCCTATCAAAACCTCTGGGACACAGCAAAAGCAGTGCTCAGACCCAATTTGTATCGATAAATGCACACATACAAAAAGGAGAAAGAGCCAAAAGCAGAGAACTGCCCCGACAACTTGAACAAATAGAAACTGAGCAACAAAAGAATCCATCAGGCACCAGAAGAAAACAAATAATAAAAATTAGAGCTGAACTAAATGAATTAGAGAACAGAAAAACAATTGAAAGAATTAACAAAGCCAAAAGCTGGTTCTTTGAAAAAATTAACAAAATTGATAAACCATTGGCTAGACTGACTAAAGAAATACAGGAAAGGAAACAAATAACCAGAATAAGAAACGAGAAGGGCCACATCACAACAGACCTAACTGAAGTTAAAAGAATCATATCAGATTATTACGAAAAATTGTACTCTAACAAATTTGCAAACCTAGAAGAAATGGATGAATTCCTGGAAAAACACAACCTACCTAAACTAACACATTCAGAAGGAGAACAACTAAATAGACCCATAACAAAAAAAGAGATTGAAACGGTAATCAAAAAACTCCCAACAAAAAAAAGCCCTGGCCCGGACGGCTTCACTGCAGAGTTCTACCAAACTTTCAGAGAAGAGTTAATACCACTACTACTAAAGGTATTTCAAAGTATAGAAAATGACGGAATACTACCCAACTCATTCTATGAAGCTACCATCTCCCTGATACCAAAACCAGGTAAAGACATTACAAAGAAACAAAATTACAGACCCATATCCCTCATGAACATAGATGTAAAAATCCTCAACAAAATTCTAGCCAACAGAATTCAACAACATATCAAAAAAACAATTCACCACGAACAAGTGGGATTTATACCAGGTATGCAAGGCTGGTTTAATATTAGAAAAACCATTAATGTAATCCACCACATAAATAAAACAGAAGACAAAAACCACATGATCTTATCAATTGATGCAGAAAAGGCATTTGACAAAGTCCAACACCCATTTATGATAAAAACTCTCACCAAAATAGGAATTGAAGGAAAATTCCTCAACATAATAAAGGGCATCTATGCAAAGCCAACAGCCAACATCACTCTAAATGGAGAGAACCTGAAAGCATTTCCCTTGACAACGGGATCCAGACAAGGATGCCCTTTATCACCGCTCTTATTCAACATTGTGCTAGAGGTCCTAGCCAGAGCAATTAGGGTAGACAAAGAAATAAAGGGTATCCGGATTGGCAAGGAGGAAGTAAAATTATCTCTATTTGCAGATGACATGATCTTATACACAGAAAACCCTAAGGAATCCTTCAGAAAACTACTGAAACTAATAGAAGAGTTTGGCAGAGTCTCAGGTTACAAGATAAACATACAAAAATCACTTGGATTCCTCTACATCAACAAAAAGAACACCGAAGAGGAAATAACCAAATCAATACCATTCACAGTAGCCCCCAAGAAGATGAAATCCTTAGGAATAAATCTTACCAAGGATGTAAAAGACCTATACAAAGACAACTACAAAGCTCTACTACAAGAAATTAAAAACGACATACTCAAGTGGAAAAACATACCTTGCTCATGGATAGGAAGACTTAACATAGTAAAAATGTCTATTCTACCAAAAGCCATCTATACATTTAACGCACTTCTGATCCAAATTCCAATGTCATTTTTTAAGGGGATAGAGAAACAAATCACCAACTTCATATGGAAGGGAAAGAAGCCTTGGATAAGCAAAGCATTACTGAAAAAGAAGAAGAAAGTGGGAGGCCTCACTCTACCTGATTTCAGAACCTATTATACAGCCACAGTAGTCAAAACAGCCTGGTATTGGTACAACAACAGGCACATAGACCAGTGGAACAGAACTGAGAACCCAGATATAAATCCATCCACATATGAGCAGCTGATATTTGACAAAGGCCCAGTGTCAGTTAATTGGGGAAAAGATAGTCTTTTTAACAAATGGTGCTGGCATAACTGGATATCCATTTGCAAAAAAATGAAACAGGACCCATACCTCACACCAAGCACAAAAACTAACTCCAAGTGGATCAAAGACCTAAACATAAAGACTAAAACGATAAAGATCATGGAAGAAAAAACAGAGACAACCTTAGGAGCCCTAATACAAGGCATAAACAGAATACAAAACATTACCAATAATGACGAAGAGAAACCAGATAACTGGGAGCTCCTAAAAATCAAACACCTATGCTCATCTAGAGACTTCTCCAAAAGAGTAAAAAGACCACCTACAGACTGGGAAAGAATTTTCAGCTATGACATCTGCAACCAGCGCCTGATCTCTAAAATCTACATGATTCTGTCAAAACTCAACCACAAAAAGACAAACAACCCAATCAAGAAGTGGGCAAAGGATATGAACACACACTTCACTAAAGAAGATATTCAGGCAGCTAACAGATACATGAGAAAATGCTCTCGATCATTAGCCATTAGAGAAATGCAAATTAAAACTATGATGAGATTCCATCTCACTCCAACAAGGCTGGCATTAATCTAAAAACACAAAATAATAAATGTTGGAGAGGCTGCAGAGAGACTGGAACTCTTATACACTGCTGGTGGGAATGTAAAATGGTACAAACACTTTGGAAATCTATCTGCCGTTATCTTAAACAGTTAGAAATAGAACTACCATACAACCCAGAAATCCCACTCCTCGGACTATACCCTAGAGAAACAACAGCCTTCACACAAACAGATACATGCACACCCATGTTTATTGCAGCTCTGTTTACAATAGCAAAAAGCTGGAAGCAACCAAGGTGTCCATCAATGGATGAATGGGTAAATAAATTGTGGTATATTCACACAATGGAATACTACGCATCGATAAAGAACAGTGACGAATCTGTGAAACATTTCATAACATGGAGGAACCTGGAAGGCATTATTCTGAGCGAAATTAGTCAGAGGCAAAAGGACAAATATTGTATAAGACCACTAGTATAAGATCTTGAGAAATAGTATGAACTGAGAAGAACACATACTTTTGTGGTTACGAGGCGGGGAGGGAGGGAGGGAGAGAGAGGGTTTTTTACTGATTAATTAGTAGATAAGAACTAAGAACTGCTTTAAGTGAAGGGAAGGACAACACTCAATACATGGAAGGTCAGCTCAATTGGACTGGACCAAAAGCAAAGAAGTTTCCGGGATAAAATGAATGCTTCAAAGGTCAGCAGAGCAAGGGCGGGGGTTTGGGGACCATGGTTTAAGGGGACTTCTAAGTCAATTGGCAAAATAATTCTATTATGAAAACATCCTGCATCCCACTTTGAAATGTGGCGTCTGGGGTCTTAAATGCTAACAAGCGGCCATCTAAGATGCATCAATTGGTCTCAACCCACCTGGAGCAAAGGAAAATGAAGGACACCAAGGTCACACGACAACTAAGAGCCCAAGAGACAGAAAGGGCCACATGAACCAGAGACCTACATCATCCTGAGACCAGAAGAACTAGTTGGTGCCCGGCCATAATCGATGACTACCCTGACAGGGAGCACAACAGAGAACCCCTGAGGGAGCAGGAGATCAGTGGGATGCAGACCCCAAATTCTCATAAAAAGACCATACTTAATGGTCTGACTGAGACTAGAGGAATCCCGGCGGTCATGGTCCCCAAACCTTCTGTTGGCACAGGACGGGAACCATCCCCAAAGACAACTCATCAGACATGAAAGGGACTGGACAGTGGGTAGAAGAGAGATGCTGATGAAGAGTGAGCTAATTATATCAGGTAGGCACTTGAGACTGTGTAGGCATCTCCTGTCTGGAGGAGGGATGGGAGGATAGAGAGAGTTGGAAGCTGGCAAAATTGTCACGAAAGGAGAGACTGGAAGGGCTGACTCATCAGGGGGAGAGCCGGGGGAGTACGGAGTAAGATATATATAAACTTATATGTGACAGTCTGACTTGATTTGTAAACGTTCACTTGAAGTTCAATAAAAGTTAATAAAAAAAAAAACAAGTGTGGCATTATTAATCTCTGACAAAACAGACTTTGAGGTTAAATCCAGCAAAAAGGATAAGGAAGGACAATATATAATGATTAAAGTGAGAATATACCAGGGGGATATAACCATATTAAATATTTTTGCACCCAATTATAGGGCTGACAGATACATAAAACAAACTGTAACAGCATTGAAAAGTGAGATAGACAGCTCCACAATTATAGTATGAGACTTCAATACACCATTTTCAATGAAGGACAGAACATCTAGAAAGAAGCTCGATAAAGACATGGAAGATCTAAATGCCACAATCAACCAACTTGACCTCACAGACATATACTGAACACTCCACCCAACAGCACCTAAGTATACTTTATTTTCTAGCGCACAGAGAACATTCTCTACAATAGGCCACATATTAGGTCATAAAGCAAGCCTTAGAAGAATCCAAAGCATCGAAATATTACAAAGCATCTTCTCTGATCATATGGCCATAAAAGTAGAAATCAGTAACAGAAAAAGCAGGGAAAAGAAATCAAACTCTTGGAAACTGAACACTACCCTGCTCAGAAATTACTGGGTTACAGAAGACGTTAAGGATGGAATAAAGAACTTCATAAAATCCAGTGAGAATGAAAATACTTCCTATGAGAACCTCTGGGACAGAGTGAAAGCAGTGCTCAGAGGTCAATTTATATCAATAAATGCACACATACAAAAAGAAAAGTGGGCCAAAATCAAAGAATTATCCCTACGATTTGAACAAATACAAAGAGAGTAACAAAGAAACCCTCAGGCACCAGAAAAAAACAAATAACGAAAATTATAGCTGAATTAAATGAAATAGAGAACAGAAAAACAATTGAAAACGTTAACAAGAACAAAAGCTGGTTCTTTGAAAAAATTAACAAAATTGATACACCATTGGCCAAACTGACAAAAGAAAAAGAGAGGAAGCAAATAACCCAAATAGGAAATGAGATGGGTGATATCACAACAGACCCAACTGAAATTAAAAGAATCATATCAGATTACTACAAAAAATTGTGCTCTAAAAAATTTGAAAACCTAGCAGAAATGGATGAATTTCTAGAAACACAGTACCTCTGTAAACTAACACAGAGATAGAACAAGTAAATAAACCCATAAAAAATGAAGAGATTGAGAAGGTAATTAAAAAATTCCCAACAAAAAAAAAAAAGGCCTGACCCAGAGGGCTTCACTGCAGAGTTCTACCAAACTTTCAGAGAAGAGTTAACAGCGCTACTACCAAAGGTATTTCAGAGCATAGAAAAATATAAAATACTCCCAAACACATTCTATGAAACCAGCATATTCCTGATACGAAAACCATGTAAAAACACCACAAAAAAAGAAAATTACAGACCTACATCCCTCATGAACTTAGATGCAAAAATCCTCAGCAAAATTCTAGCCAATATAATTCAACAACATAGCAAAAAAATAATTCGCCATGACCAAGTGCGATTCATACCAGGTATTCAGGGATGGTTCAACATTGGAAAAACAATCAACGTAATCCATCATATAAATAAAACAAAAGACAAGAATCACATGATCTTACCAATTGATGCAGAAATGGCATGTGACAAAGTTCAACACGCATTCGTGATAAAAACTCTCAGCAAAATGAGAACAGAAGGAAAATTCCTCAACATAATAAAGTGCATTTATATAAAGCCAACAGCCAACATAATCCTAAATGAGAGTCTGAAAGCATTCTCCTTGAGATAGGGAACCAGGCAAGGATGTCCTCTATCACCACTCTTACTCAACATTGTGCTGGAGGTCCTAGTCAGAGCAATTAGACTAGATGAAGAAATAAAAGGCATCCAGATTGATAAGGAAGAAGTGAAAGTATCTCTATTTGCAGATGACATGATCTTACACACAGAAAACCCTATAGCATCCTCAAGAAAACTACTGAAACTAATAGTGCAACAGAGCATCAGGATACAAGATAAACGTACAAAAATCAGTTGGATTCCTCTACACCCACAAAAAAGAACATCGAAGAGGAAATCACCAAATCAATACCATTTACAGTAGCCCCCAAGAATGTAACCTACTTAGGAATAAATCTTACCAAAGAGGTAAAAGACTTGTACAAAGAAAACTACAAGACACTACTGCAAGAAACCAAAAGAGACCTACATAAGTAGAAAAACATACCTTGCTCATGGACAGGAAGACTTAACATTTTGAAAATGTCTATTCTACCAAAAGCGATCTATAGATACAATGCAATTCCGATCCAAATTTCAACTTCATATGGAAGGGAAAGAGACCCTGGATAAGTAAAACATTGCTGAATAAGAAGAACAAAGTGGGAGGTCTAACATTACCTGATTTTAGAACCTATTATGCTGCCACAGTAGCCAAAACAGCCTGGTACTGGTACGACAACAGATTGATGGACCAATGGAACAGAATTGAGAATCCAGACATAAACCCATCCATATATGGGCAGCTGATATTTGACAAAGGCCCAAAGTCTGTTAAATGGGGAAAAGACAGTCTCTAACAAATGGTGCTGGCATAACTGGATGTCCATCTGCAAAAAAATGAAACAAGACCCATACCTCATACCGTGCATAAAAACTAACTCAAAATGGATCAAAGACCTAAATATAGAATCTAAAACAATAAAGATAATGGAAGAAAAAATAGAGATAAAGCTAGGAGCCCTAATACACGCCATAAACAGTATACAAAACATTACAAACAATGCACAAACACCAGAAAAGAAACTAGATAACTGAGAGCTCCTAAAAATCAAACACCTATGGTCTTCCAAAGACTTCACCAAAACAGTAAAAATACTACCTACAGACTGGGAAAAAGTTTTTAGCTCTGACATTTCCAATCAGCAACTGACATCTAAAATCTACATGACACCACAAAAACTCAACAACAAAAAGGCAAATAACCCAATTAAAAAATGGGCAAAGGATATGAACAGGCACTTCACCAAAGAGGACATTCAGGTAGCTAACAGATACATGAGGAAATGCTCATGATCATTAGCCATTAGAGAAATGCAAATGAAAACTACAATGAGATTCCATCTCACTCCAAGAAGGCTGGCATTAATCCAAAAAACACAAAATAATAAATGTTGGAGAGGTTGTGGAGAGACTGCAACACTTATACACTGCTGGTGGGAATGTAAAATGGTACAACCGCTTTGGAAATCAATTTGGCGCTTCCTTAGAAAGCTAGAAATAAAACTGCCATAAGATCCAGCAATCCCACTCCTTGGAATATATCCTAGAGAAATAAGAGCCTTTAGAAGAACAGGTATATGCACACCCATGTTCACTGCAGCACTGTTTACAACAGCAAAAAGATGGAAGCAACCAAGGTGCTCATCAACAGATGAATGGATAAATTATGGTATACCATGCATCAATAACAATGATGAATTCGTGAAACATTTCACAACATGGAGGAATCTGGAAGGCATTATGCTGAGTGAAATCAGTCAGCTGCAAAAGGACAAATATTGTATGAGACCACTATGATAAGAACTTGAGAAATAGTTTAAACAGAGAGGAAAATATTCTTTGATGGTTAAGAGAGCAGGGAGGGAGGGAGAGGGGTATTCACTAATTAGACAGTAGATAAGAACTTTTAGGTGAAGGGAAAGGCAACACACAATACAGGAGAGGTCAACACAACTGGACTTAACCAAAAGCAAAGAAGTTTCCTGAATAAACTGAATGCTTCCAACGCGAGCATAGCAGGGGAGGGGTCTGGGGACCAAGGTTTCAGGGGACATCTAGGTCAACTGGCATAATAAAATCTATTAAGGAAACATTCTGCATTCCACATCAGAGGGTGGCGTCTGGTGTCTTAAATGCCAGCAAGCGGCCAATTGGTCTCGACCCACCTGGAGCAAAGGAGAATGAAGAACACCAAAGATACAAGATAATTATGAGCCTAAAATATACAAAGGGCTACATAAACCAGACACTACATAAGTCTGAGACCAGAAGAACTAGATGATAACCAGCTACAACAGATGACTTCCCTGACAAGAAACACAACAGAGAACCCCTGAGGGAGCAGGAGAGCAACGAGATACAGACCTCAAATTCTTGCAAAAAGACCAGACTTAATGGTCTGAGGCTAGAAGGACTGAGACTAGAAGGACCCCGGAGGTTATGGTCCGCAGACCTTCTGTTTGCGCAAGACAGGAACCATTCCCAAAGCCAACTTTTCAGACAGGATTGGACTGGATTATAGGATAGAAAATGATACTGGTGAGGAGTGAGCTCCTTGGATTGAGTAGACACATGAGACTATGTGGGCAGCTCCTGTCAGGATGGTAGATGAGAAAGCAGAGGGGGTCAGAAGCTGGCTGAATGGATAGGGAAATAGAGGGTGGAGAGGAATACGCTGTCTCATTATGGGGAGAGTAACTGGGAGTATATAGCAAGGTGTATATAAATTTTTGTATGAGAGACTGACTTGATTTATACACTTTCACTTAAAGCACAAAAAGAAAAAAAAACACATTGGCCTTGATTAAAATAGAGGGAAAAAACTGTAAGTGAAATCATGCTATGGGAGAAAGTAAATGGGCATTAACAGAATTAAAAAGAAAACCATGACAAGCTGATAACATGGTTAGAGTATAAGAAAAAAGTTTAAAAAGAGAAATGTATGGTCCTGCGTTGGTTTAAAGTAACTTAAAAGATACAAACATGGTAGTAACATAGCTTAGTGATACTGCACATATAAAAATTAAAAGTGGTTTTAAGTAAATTCAGTACGAATTTGTAAGGTATTATGAACCCTCCAATGCCACACTGCGTAATACAGAGGTAGAAAACCTAAAAGGAAAGAAGTTAACAATTTGACTTAATCCTGTTCTAACAAGACCAATGCTGGTATATGCTCGATTTGAGGCACAACTCATTTAAAAACAGAAAAAATTATAAAGAACTGGAACATATTTAGAGTGGTCATGCAAGTGAAGAAAATGAAAACAATTAAACATCAATTAAAAGAACTGGAGAGCTTTAGCTTAGAGTACAGCTAAGAATTAAATGCTGGAATATGGAATAAATAAGATTTGCTCTTGGAGCTCTCAAATATATAGATTAATGTATGAGGCTACAAAAAAGCAGACTCTGGCCAATTTATAGAAGCCCTATTTTAATTACACCTGTCCAAATGGAATGGGTTACCTCAGAGGACAGTAAGATCCCAGGTACTGGAGGTATTCTAGCACAGACAGAGAAGGTTCAAGTATGGTTTAAGATTCAAGTATGGTTGAGTACTTATACTGAATGGATAACTTCAGGCCCCTTTCGATTCTCTCAGTTAATGCTGGAATTTCCAAGATCAAAATTCTGACACAAAAAAAGTATTCTTGAAGAATGAGCCAGTATTTGAGGTGTCAATTCTACTCGTGACTTTTCTTTATCTCCTGCACTTTGTGTAAAGCCATATTACTAAAAATGGTATCAAATATGAGTAGTCACTCACCTGCCTTGTTATTGTGATTTCATCATGTACCTCGAATCCTAAAGGACTTTGCTTTTTATCAGAATTATCAAAGGTGATTGACACTGAGGCTTTGGTAATACCTGCCTGCCCATTCTTGTAAACTAAATCTTGTAAATTAGAAGCCCGAACCTAAAACAGAAGGAGAAAAATTATTAATTATAAAACCCCATAGTGCACAAAGTAGCAAATGTACTTCTTGCTTTTGGAAAGCCCACCTATGCTGCATCCATTAAGTAGTCAAGGATAAGTAGTGGCATCTACTGGCAAGGAAAACAGGCAAACTACAACGGGCACCTTTCTCTCTAGGACATCATCAACCCTGAACTGGTTTTCTACTGTTTCTTAGCAAAAGTCCATCGGAAAGATTTAAGGGAAGACAGTGCCTAAGAAATTTGCTATTCATTCACGCCCATTAGTAGTAGGTCCTCTACAGGCATTACAGTGCAGGAGAAAAAATACAGACTCCAGGATGAGGCTGCCTAAAGTAAGGATGTCTGAGTTTGAGTGTTGCTCCAGCATACCCTAAGAAGATGAACCTCAGGCAAATTTCTTAACCCGCAAAGTTTCTATTTTCTCATTTAAAAATAGAGTGATAATTGTACTCATCTTCAACAGTTGCAGTGAGATTTAAGATAATTCACATAACATACAAAACACAGTACTTAAATATCAAAGGAAAAAAGAATGGTAGCAATAGTTTCTAAGCTCAGTGAAGACTTCCTTGCCAAACTTAAATTCATACAAATTAGAAAGTTTACACTTTACCTGAGACAGGTTAGAGATGCCCAGCAAAAAGCAAATAGAGTCCAATATGTTGGATTTTCCACTACCATTTAAACCAGTGATAGCATTGAAGAGGGGGTCAAAACCATTGACTTCAGTCCTCTGAGCATAGGATTTGAATCCTTCCAGAATTATTGACTTAATATGCATTTTCACAATTGCCTTGGACTGGTAAACCTCTGCTACGATCAAACAGGTCACAAACTAGTTCTGTACAAAACAAAAATAACAAAATGTAAGTGGAAGGCAAGACTGGACTCATACTGAATGTGAAAGACTAAAACATAGGCATGACAGCCCAAAAGAAATAAAACAGCCACTTGCCAAGCTAACTCTGATGTAAAGATATCGTTCCCTTATTTAAAATCACGATAGAGTTAACCACGATTTAGAAGTTAATGAAACTTCTGCCTGGAACCCAAAGTCCTTAGAACTTTCCCGATTTACTTTTCTAGACCTGCCTTCTACCTCTATCATATTCTAGCTAAACTGATTATTTCACACCCTTTGCCTGTAAACTGCCCACCCCCGCCCCCCCGAAAAAAAAAAAACAATACCACGTGGCACTCTACTGCATTCACATCTTTTCTCAAAGGTTCTTCCTGACCTCCCCATGTAAAATTGCATTTCTGCTCATCTACTCACCCTTTCTTTTTCCTTCGTTGCACTTAAGGGTGATACTAGACCGTATTTGTCTGTCCCACCTATTATAATGTAAGGTCCCCTAAGATTTCTGTTTACATCCACCGCTCTATCCCCTAATAGTGACTGAGTCTGAGGGGTCGGTAAATAGACGAACCGCATATATTCTCCAGACTCCTGCTTCTACTCAGGCTGTTTGTTACCTCGCCTCACCAGGCTTTCTGCCAACACTCCCCCACCACACTCCAAAGCTGCACAGAAATGAGCCTTCCTGCCTTAATTCCCAACTGAGACCCTCCTTGCTACTCATCCACCCCAACCTACCGCCGGGAATACAAGGCCCAACCAGCCGCGCTCACGCACCGACCTCGTCGCTGCCTCAGGCCGCCTGGGCTAGAGACGCCCGAGGGCTCCGCGAGGCCACAAGGGTGGAGTGCGGGTGAAATTCGCCCGCCTTCGGGCGCTAGGATGTGTGCTCCACCATACCGGCTACAACACTCGCCCCGCGGCCAGCACCGGTGCCGGAACTATTTATTCCTTTGAATTTAGGCGCGAGCAAAGGACCCCGCCTCCACAGCCTATTTCCTCTGTTGGCGCCTAAAAGTTGCCTGATTTCCTCGTTCCATGTTTTCCCTACAATCTAGGGATCTAAATGACAGAGAGATGGGAAAGAAAGTTCTGGCCATGACAGTTCCGGGTACGCGGCGGCGCCGTCCTGGCTACCCCAAAAGTAAGCGGCATATGTTGATATGGGCGTCCGGCACACCTCGGGCAGACCCAAGCCTCAGCCTTGGGGCCTCGAGCTTCGTCAGCCCCGCCCCGCTCCAGGCCCCGCCTCTTTGCGGACCTCGCCTTGGAAGCTCCGCCTCCTCGAGGACCTGGCGGGCTGTGGGGCGGGCTGCGGCTGTGTCGGCTCACAGAGATGGGGAGGCCGGCAGGTGTGAAGGTTTTCCTCTGGGTGCCTTCGCTGTGTATTAGAAGCGTCAGAGAATCTCCGGGTTGGCCCAGATGCCACAGAAACAGAAGAGGCGCTTTGTTGGGACTGTGTGGGCGAGGGGATTCTGAGGACTCTGGGTCGCGCGCGTTCTGGCTCCGCCTCTCCTCGGCTTCTGACGGGGCGGGGGGGTTAATTCTCTGTTTTCACGTCCGGAGGAGGTGATGATACTCGCAGCCTACAGCTGTGCTGGGGCCCAGAGGAGAAGGTGGGGCGGGCAAGTAGGTGTTTGACGTTAGTAGTTAAGAAAAGGACTGTGCTTGGCAAGCAGGTGTTCGTCTTGCGTTGAAGAGCTGTATGTAAAGTTATAATGTACCGTGGCAGAACTTTCTTGGGGGATTTCAGGGAATTATATTGGAAACCTCTTACTATGGAAAATATTGAGCTCTGAGTGCTAGGCTGTATACCAAATGCTTTTTAAAATTCTCGTAGCAACCTTATAAAATCCGTCATAGTGATTTCTTTTTACAAATAGATAAACTGAGTCACAGAACGTATAAGCAACTTGTCCAACTAGTGAGTGGAGAAGAAAGGGTTTCCCAGGGTGTCTGGCTCCTGAGCGCATACTTTTAAATATTCTATGAGCCGGAATTGATTCGACCGGGACCACATGTTTTTCTGGATTTTGGTTATGGGTACATACATGTACAGAATTCAGTACTGTCAGTAGCTGGTCTGAGTATTGCTTTTTAAAGGAGCCCTGGCGGCGGAGTGGTTAAGCGCTGCGCTGCTAACCAAAAAGGTCGATGGTTGGAACCCACCAGATTCTCCCTGGAAAAGATGTGTCAGTCTGCTTGCAGAAAGATTTACAGCCTTGGCAACCCTAGGGGCAGTTCTCTGTCCTGTAGGGTCACTATGACTTGGACTTGACTCCACCTCAATGGGTATTGTTCTTTTTTTTAAAAAAAAGTATAGTTTACTCACAATTGAGCATGTTAATACCAATGAGTTAGTAGAGGTTAGTAGAGTGGAGCTTAGCTCCAGATTGGTTATGGTGACCTCAGTGACCAGCATGTTCTTCTAGGGAATGTATTTAAAGTTGATTTTTTCATTTCAGAATGGCTTTGCAGTCATCCACACTAATCTTAAACTACCAAGAATGGACCCATGTTTTGAAATACTTTGTCTAATAGGGTAAAATAAGTTTTGTGGTTTGATTGTTTAGGAAAGAATTCGTTTATTTACTCTCATATACTACCCCCTTCTTTGAGATTCGTCATAGGTGGTGACCTAACATCAATTTAATTAAGCATTTGTGTCTACCATGATTCCTGCACCCCCTGCATTCCAGTTATTCATGTATATTGATTCTCTTGAATCTTATATATTTACTTTCAGCTATATCCCCCTCCTTTCACCACTTTGTGAGTAAAGCATGTTAATTTGCCAACAGCTCAAGTTGTGAAGTAAACTGTTTCATGGACTGAAAATATAAGTGTTAAGACAGACATTTTTATCCCTACACTAACTTTAAACAGTAAATAACCAGCAATATAATTAAGTCAAATGGATGAAAACTTTAATGGATACACTTCTGGGTGGTTGTAAGCATATACACATTTAATTACTCCCTATTAAAATCTGTTAAAACAAACATTGTTTATAAAGGGGGAGACCTATATCATTTTTAGTATATGCCACAAACGCTAAGGAATTTCTGTTAAATATGGTTTCTGGGATAGTGCAGATAGACTTGAGGAGTTCACGAATGGCTGACTTAAAACCGAGACTCCATAGGGAAGTAGAAAAGACCAAGGCTAAAGCCACAAATACCCCCTAATTTGGAGAGATGAAGGCTGGAAACAAAGATGGTAAGGTAGATGTAGTGTAAATAGAGCACTGTTCTTATTCATCACCATGGATCAAAAGCTCTTGAAAGCTTGACACTGGCAGACAGTGGCTAAATCAAGCAGAAATCAGGCAGGTTAGAGGTGTCTTAGTCCTTGCGTGGAAGGTGTCAGCAGCACCAGTGAGAACAAGTAAATCCATAAAGCAGAACCTAGGTAGAAGGTATCTGAGTGAATCCCCTAGGACTTTACCTTCACTGCAGAAATAAGGAAAGGGTGATTCATTTTGTTGAGGGGATAATTTTGGGTTCAAGGGGATGAATTGGTAATGACATGATTTGTAAAATTTTATTGAGGAACAGCACATTTTGAATATTCTTACCACTGTATTATTGGATCACAAAGAGCCCTGGTGGTGCAATGGTAAAGCTTTCTGCTGCTAACAGAAAGGTCTGCAGTTTGAACCCACCAGCTGCTCTGTGGGAGAAAGATGCGGCAATCCACTTCCATAAAGATTACAGCCTTGGAAACCTTATGGGGCAGTTCTACTGTGTCCTGTAAGGTCACTGTGTGTTAGAATCAACTCAGTGGCAACAGGTTTGGTTTATTGTTTTTTTATTGTTTGAAATGTGGTGCACTGAGTATAATCTGTCTTGACAAACTTGGGAAAAAACCACAGCTGAGTATAATTTAAAATGGGGCAGAGAAAAGTAGGTGAATATATTTATTCATGTGTGGAATCTGATTAGACCCATTTTAAATTCAATGACAATGTTATTTTCCATACTAGATGTTCCGCTTGGATCTTTGTTAAATCTGCCTTCTTTATTATGCTTTCTGTTACTTTAGCTCTTTAATCACCTTAGCTACCTTTATCTTTTCTTTCAGATAGCTCTATTATTCCTAGTTTTAGAGTTCCTGCTTCTCCAGATTACTGCATTTGCCGACTTCCACTCATAGTGAATTATGTCCTCACATAGTGCTCTTCTTCGTTGAGGTTGTTTTGTTTACGGGAGTCTCTCAGGCCCTGAGTTGTGAACTAGTTCCTCCAGAGCATTTATGTATTTGCTTCTGCTGGGGTTCTTTGGCTCTCAAAGATCCTGGAGCATTTTTAAATGATAATGTCTCGGATGGTGGTTACTGAATTATGCAGATGTTATAAATTTAGGTCTGTTGCAGGCATGGGGTTTTGATTTCTCACTGGTACCTTTTTGTCCCCTCCGCACCACCACCTAAAGCCCCAGGCAAAGAGCACACTTCCTTGCCCCTTCCTTTAGACTAGTAGGTGGAGTTTTTCCAGTCCCAGTGGCTGGCTCCAGGTTTTATTTAAAGTCCTAGTTTCAGCTTCTCTCCCTCACAGAAGCTCAAGACCTTGTGCTTGAACATTAAAACACCAGCTCCTGGCCCACTGAGGCCTATAATCAAATATAAATTGTTGCAGTGCTCCCATGGTGTCAGTTCCTGCTTTCTGCTCTTCAGTTTTTTTCTGGGCACTAGGAATTTCCCCTTCTTTTGTTTTTGGGTTTTTGTAGTCAACCATGTTGGAGGAGGCATCCTCATATACTTTTCATAAAGAACATCAGTGATCTTTGTTTTGCCAAGCCTTGCTTTCAGATTTTCCATTTCATATTCAAAGTTAAAAAAAAAAAAAATGTTGCTGTCAACTCAACCCCGAGTTATGGAGACCCCATGTGTGTCAGAATAGAACTGTTCTGTAGAGTTTTCAGTGCCTGATTTTTTTTGTCTGGAAGTTAATTTCCCGGCCTTTCTTCTGATGCACCTCTGGGTAAACTCAAACTTCCAACCTTTTGGTAGGTTCTCAGTCTACTTTTCTAGACTCATCTTCGGCTGTTCCTTCCTTAAATTACCATGTCTATTTTATTCACTACTGTCCCCAAGGTATCCATAGTTAGAGAAGACCTATATAAAGACATTAGGAAAAGAGTAATAAAGAAAAAAAAAAAAAAACCATTACCCTCAAGTCTATTCTGACTCATAGTGACCCTAAGGACAGAGCAGAAGTGCCCCATAGGGTTTCCAAGGAATTCCAGATGGGTTCAAACTGCCAAACTTTTAGTTAGCAGCCCTAGCTCTTAACCACTACACCACCAGGGTTTCCAAGTCTAAATAAGGTAGATTTCACAGACAGGTACATAGAGGATAAGCATAATATATGAGGCAAGAGTATGAGGAGGAGCCCTGGTGGTACAGTGGTTAAAGTGCTTGGCTGCTAACTAAAAAGGTCAGCAGTTCAAACCCACCAGCTGTCCCTTGGGAGAAAAATGTGGCCGTCTGCTTCCGGAAAGATTTATAACTTTGGAAATCCTGTGGGGTCGCTATGAGTCAAAATCAACCCGACAGTGGGTTTGGTTGGATATGAGGCAAGAAGGAGCAAGATTTCAGGTGAGAGACGCACAGATGCCAGATTTTGTAGTGTTTTATGTGCCATCCTGAAATGCGACGTTTTCTTCATCCCTGTGCCTTTGCGCATGCTCAACTCTATCTAAAATGCTCATCCCCTCTTTACATTCTCCCACCTGTATTTTTATTTATATTTCAAAACCCAAATCAGATCCACTCTTGTAATCCCTTAACCCTTAATCCAAACATCTCTTCTGACCTATATTACACCTTTGTGCTGTACATCAATCAGCACATAGCATGAAGTAGCCACTTAATAAATACTGGTTGACTATGTATAAATATTGTTGTTAGCTGCAGTCTAGCCAGCCCCGGGCACGTGGTGAACCGATGCAGGATAGAACAAAATGCTGCCTAGTCCTGCACCATCCCCATGGTGGTTTGCTGATTGGATCATTGTGATCCATAGGGTTTGGGAAGTAGATTGCAGGCCTTTCTTCCTAGTGCATCTCAGTTTTGAAAGCTTCACTGAAACCTGTCCAATGTCATAGCAACACACAGACCTCCATGGTCAGATGAGTGACAGCTGTGCGTGAGATGCCTTGGCTGGGAACTAACCTTGGCTCCAACATGGAGGGGGAGAATTCTACCGCTGAACCACAAAATTAGGGGGCTCATTTACTGCTCTCTGATTAAAGAAAGGAAAAAGAATTGATTTAAAGAGGAATTTCTATTCCAGCAGAAGGTCATTGTTCTGGGTTTCTATAAACTTCAATACCCATTCAGATGAATTTACAGAACAAAAGATATTGTGCCTAGAAGTTTAACTCAATCCTTCGCATGTTAGGAGAAAAAACAAAGCTTGCCACTTTTAAAAAACAGTTTTTCACATTTCTCCTCTTCAAGAACTTAAGCTTTTATTACTTCAGGTAATACAATTCTGTTATTATCTGTTTTATAGGTGAAGAAGTGGCACTTGGAACTAGACTTTGGTCATAGAGCAGAGCTGGGACTGAAATCCATCCATTCGTTCTTAACGAAGAAGCCATGTCCCATTAGGGATAAATGCTATAATAGTCCGAAAGGTAAATTTGTAAATGTTTATAAAAAGGCGATTAGATTTAACATGGAAGAAGTGGAACAACAGGAGGAAATGGCTTTAATAGTGCTGACCAGTGACATCTTCTTATGCATAGAAATCTTGCCAGCAATTCTACATGGAAAACTAATTTGGAGTAATTTTCATTTTGTGTATTTTTTATTAGTTAATGGGATCTAGGAGTGTAATAACCTGGTGAGGATTTCTCTGCAAATGGCAATCAAATTAGTCTTATTCGTGAAACTCATAAATAAGCTATAATTCAACATTTTATGTTTAGAGAAAATAAAACTGGGCTCATGCTGTTTAAGAGGATAAGGGTATTTAACAGAACACAGAGATTTATAGCAGATTTATGACAAAGACACATCCTAACTGGAAGCCTAATTGTGATTTAAGTTACAGTTCAAGCTGCGCAATGTGTTTCTTTTTAGGGGAAAATCTTTGGGGAGATAGGTTTGCTTGTTCAAAGAGGTAACAGAGAGCAAACAAGAAAACAGATCTTAAGTTTTTCTTTCAAAATTTCAAACTAAGTCAAATTGCCCCTGAGTCCCTGATGACAGCTGTTGTGAAATTTCCATGTTATACTTTCTTTGTGTTATTCTCTCCCTCTGTTCCACAGAGTTATTTTACTTGACAGTAACAAAAAGTCGTAGGCAGTATATTTGCCAGCAGACTAATATGGGCACTGTAGATAAGGTATTCTCAGTATTTCTAGAATTGTGGCATCCGATCATTTTAGGCTGACTCACATAAAATCAGCAAGTTCTGCAAATGGAAGGGCCCTTGAAGAATCACAGCCATTTATTTTGCAAATGGGAAAATTAAGGCTTCTGGTGATTTTCCTAAATTTACTCTTTATCTCAAGTAATTTAAAGTCTAATGAGGAAATAAGGTTTGTGCACAAATAATTTTAATTGAAACCATAAAGAAATTATTTCCTTGTAAAATAAAAATTAAAACAGATAATCACAGGTTGATTATAGAGGAAGGATTTCTCATTGGAAAGGAGCAGTTTGGCCTGATAGGTCAGACTCTTATTCTCTGACATTTCCTTTTCCCTTAGAGAAATCCCTCAATAATTAACACCACAACCACCATGCAGGCTTCAGCCATGGATGGAGATGGAATTGGGTGGGGAATGGGGACAAAAGGCCTAAGAAGGAATTGAAATGATCTGTTTTCTGAAACAAGGCAAGCCAAGACTGGAACATTTTAAAAGATTCTTTGCTAAAGTTTCAGGAATACTAATGGGGAAACAATCAGGAGAGCATGGAGAATCTGGTTTACACAATATGACATGCATTCTGGGATTCACGGGCTTAGTGTTGTATGTGCGACCCTTGAGAAACAAAAAAACTAATGGCAACTGGATCGTCCCTGTCTTAGTCCCTCATCTTATCCACTCCTCTTCTTTCTCCAGTGCGCATACACAGTGTCTTCCATCTTAGTTTCTCTAGGCTCCAGGTTTGAGGAGGAGCTCCTTTTCCTCACACAAGGCAAATTTATAACACAGGATTTGGTACGAAGTGCCATAAAAGTCACAAAAAGGAAAGATCATGGCAGGGAATACCAACAGAAAAAAAGTCTAGGAGAATTTTTCTATATACTATTTGAGCTGAATCCTTAAGGATGAGTATGGTTTAGACTGTTGGAGGTAGGAAAGCAGTAGACCAAGTGGACAGATCATTATGGACAAAAACTAAGAGGTAATGGTTTGAATAGGAGATAAACTGGTGGCAGGCTGCCATTGATTGTGTTAGAATTTTAATTGAAAAATACTATAATACTCTTGTAGTGGTTACTGTGTTGTCCCACCCAGAAGCCCCCTTCAGGACAAAGGCACAAGTCCCTCTATTTACAGAGTGTTGGCTGCTGACGGCTGGGCTCACAGTTAAGCCCCTTTACCAGGCATTCCCCTCCGCTGAGGACAGTTGCCTTGCTGAAGAAGGTTACAGTTTTGTGACCACCCATATCCAATCACTAGTTGATGCAGGAATACAAAAGCCCCAGCCCTTTTTTTTTCAACGAGGACAACTATAAAGGTCATATACATAGCTGTACATGTCATTAGCTGAGGCCTTTGTTGTGACTGGATCCCTGGTGGTGTGGCGTTAAGAGCTTGGCTGCTAACCAAAAGGTCAGCAGTTCAAATCCACTAGCTGTTCCTTGGAAGCTCTATCAGGCAGTTCTACTCTATCCAGTAGGGTTGCTATGAGTTGGAATCAACTCAACGGCAATGGGTTGTTGTGACTGCAACACAATTCAGCTTCTCCCTCAGGCCAATTCTATGTTTTGCTCTCCCACTGGTATTCTGAATAGCACTCTCCAGTAAACTTTCTGCATGCAAATCACTGTCTCAGAGTCTATTTTCTGGGGAACCTGTCTAGGACAAACCCAGATACAATTTGAGACACTATATTTTGGAAGCCCTGGTGGCATAGTATCTAAGAGCTACAGCTGCTAACTGAAAAGGTCTGCAGTTCGAATCCACTAGGTACTCCTTCGAAACTCACGGGCCAGTTCTACTGTGTCCTATAGGGTTGCTATGAGTTGAAATGGACTCGATGGCAGTAAGTTTCATTGTAGGCTATTTTAAAATAGTTTAACACAGTGTTTGGAAAACTTAAAGAGTACATATAATTCAGTCATTAGTGAAAGTGGCTCGTGGTGGTCTATGATAACAATTTGGTGTCTCAAGTTCAGTGTTGAATTACTGAATTTATACTCCACTGACAAAGAGTTGGAAAGGAGAGAAATTGTATCTGGCTGCGATTTTTCTGCTCTCAAGTTTTGCCAAACTCATAAAAGAGTCAGAATGGTTATAGCTTTGGGAACTAGCAGAGGAGTGTCAGTCTGGTAGACAGCATCTTATCCAATATATGATGAACATATTCAATGCACTGTAAGCTCTATTCACTGTCCACATGGCTGGCAACAGAAAAACAAGTTGACCAACTGGTGTGAAATTTTAGCAATGTTGAAAGTGGGTCGGGTTGAGATAGATGGCTGTCATTAAATTTGTCGTTAGGTATCAAAGCCCAGACATTATGCTAAAAGCTGTCAAGAAGAGAGTGGAGTTCTGTTCTTAAGAAGAAAACAGACTACAGACTGAATTCCTAGAATGGAGGCTTGGGAAATGGGCCAAGGAAAATGTTAAGTTAGAAGAACTGGGAAACAATGCAGGAGCCAAGCTCAAATTCCTCCTTAGCCTAACCAATTTTGCTTTAATTAATATATCATTCCCTGTGAATCACGAGATGAAATGTATGTTTAATTTTTGACCTGAATGATATGTTAGAAGATGTAAAAGCTATCAGAAGGGTGAACTCTTCATAAAATACCTTGAAGAAACTGGAAACATGAGTTCGGCAGAGTGTAAAACGTAGGCAATGCTTAATTTACGTAAGGAAAAAGCATAAGGTGAGTAGGCAAGAATGAACAAGGAGACAGAAAAGAAAACAAAAACTCAAATTGGTTCTGGTTACTAAGTGTCAGGGGCTCTATCCATCAGTCTATATCAGGAAGTTGTGCTGTGGGGGAAGAAAACACACACACAACCAAATCTTAAGAGCTGAAAAAGCAACAAAGATTTATTCATGTTACAAGTCCATTATAGATCAACAGGGGGGAGAGGGTATTTCTGTGGATCGTGGTCACCAAGGAATCTAGGCTAATGGAGCAGCCACTACCTAGAACCTTGTAGATTAGAGGGAAGGAGAGCCCTAGGAATGTCCAGAACTATAACTTAGATATTCTACCCAAAGTGACATGCATCATTACGTTCACAGTTCAACATAGCTTTGTCTCAGGGCCTCAGGAAGTAATATCTCAAAATGTGCCGGGAAGAGGCGGGGAGGGGCTGGATATTTGGCACACACACGCATGCGCCTCTTGCAGTTGGGTCGATTCTGACTCATAGTGACCTTATAGAACAGAGTAGAACTGCCCAATAGCGTTTCCAAGGAGCGCCTGGTAGATTCAAACTGTTGACCTTTTGGTTAGCAGCCGTAGCTTTTAACTACTACACCACCAGGGTTTCCTCTGCACAAATGAAGAGTAGGAGAAAAATCTCTGAACCCAGAAACAAAAAAAAATTTAAGGCAGGTTAAACTGGCAGTTCAATTTTCAATTAAAGCAAAACAAAACAAAGAAATGGTATATAGTCACTGACTCTTTAGTATCTTTCAAAACATTTGCATAGTTCAGGTTTTGTATTTATTCTATACACATGTATCTGGCACCTTATATTTACAAAGTTCCATGTTGTTTGCTCTTGGGATACTAATATGAAGAATCTCTGAACTGTTTCTTTCTTTTGTTTTTTTAAGGAGTTTTATTGAGGAAGAATACAACTTGGGCTGGGCAGCACTGGGTGAAAATACAAAGCCCTTCATAGTTCAAGCAGGAAGAGAGGTCTGTATACATAGAGAACAAAGGAAAGGTAGAGGGTTAATGATTGTAGATAAGATCAGCTTCAGCTTGAAGCCCTTTGAAATGTAAAGGTTGGCCACTTGGTGAGGAAGGAGTGAGTTAGTACCTAGGTGAGTGGCACCAGTTAGTTTGGTTATACATGATTGTAGTCATGAACGCATGTTTTTCTGGGAACAGGAACAAATTGTTTACATCTTGACATATTTTTCCCAAATGGTTTACATCCTGACCTTTTATTTCCTGGGAATGCATATCGACCCCATCATTTTTTTTTTTTTTTAAATGTTTATATCTTTATTCCACTAACACTTCTTTTAGGAACCTATCCTAGGAAAATAAGCAGAAATCTGCACAAAGATTTACATTTGTAGGTGAAAATACATCAAAACAGTTGTTATTTCTAGGTAATGATAGGTTGATCATCTTTCTTTCTATATATATATTATATATATATAAGAAGAAAGAAATAAGTATGTATATATATATAACCAAAGGGTCGGCAGTTCGAATCCTTTGAAAAATTCTTTTTTCAATCAATACAGTCAGTACAGGAGGAGAAACAAGTTGTGTCTGAAGATGATTAGGTTTTTCTTTAGAGTGATAATGGAGTGGTGGAAGTTAAAGTAGAAAAGGAATACCAGTCAGTTGGAGCAGCATTAGCAAAGGCACAGAGGTATGGCCTAATTTATGACATATTGTAGCATATTAACTCCTTGGAAACTCTATGGGGCAGTTCTACTCCATCCTATAGGGTCGCTATGAGTTGGAATCGACTTGAGGGCACTGGGTTATACATATATATACATTTTTAATTATGATTTAGGTGAAAGCTTACAGAGCAAATTAGTTTCTCATTGAACAGTTAATACACAAATTGTTTTGTGAAGTTGGTTCCCAACACCAAAATATGTCAACACTCTCTCTACCCCAGGTTGCCTATTTCCATTTGTTCAGGTTTCCTGGCCCTTTCCTGCCTTCTCATTTTGCTTTGCGTTGATGTGCTCATTAGTCTCATATAAATGATTGAAGTATGAAGCACATCCCTCTTGTGTGTTTTCGTTGGCCCTGTAGGCCTGCCTGTCTAATCTTTGGCTGAAGAGCGAACCTCAGGAGTGACTTCAGCACTGAGCTAAAAGGGTGTCCAGGGGCCATACTCTCAGAGTGGACTGTTTCTTTAAAGACATGTATATCTAGTTGGAGAGACTGGTAGCATAGTATATAATAGGGGAGAATATTTCCATGTTTGAAATTGAAGAGACACAGTTGTGCCTTCTATAATTATACCTACTTGGAAATGCCCTTCAGATCTGAACTGTTCAGAAGGGCTAGATAAGGAAAAAAGAATGTTACAATTTTTAAAAAAAAATCTTCTTGAATTTCTAATTCCCTCCTCCCACTTAGGCCCTTCTGTTTACATTTTTTTTTCCTTCATAGATAATGTCAGTAATTTTTATGTAGCTAGGCTAAATAATTATGAACCAAGAGTTAACATCATTGCTCCTTGAGAGTAGGGACCATGCATTTTTAGTATTCTGTACAGCTGATTTCAAGGTAATGGTAATTTATGGTGAAAATTATGATAAATTGTATTTCTGTAGCCTCTTACAGAGTATAAATAAATTTACATCTATTATGTTATTCCCACAACAATCTGGGAGATAAATACAGGAGGTTTTAATTAAATTATCCATATATTAGGGATAGGGAAATTGAGACTAAGAAAAGGAAAATAATTTAATTATTGTTGCAGTTATCTATAGCAATAAAAAAAAAAAACTCTAATACAGTTACTCCTCCTTTCCCTCCTTCTTTCTTTCCTTCCTGCCTCCATTCCTTTCTTACCTTCTTCCCTCTCACTCCATAACTATCTCCAACAGATATTCACAGAGCACCTATTCTCCTAAGTAAAAGATGGGTTAGACAGAGCCTCTAATCTCAAGATACAGGCATATATTTGAAAAAGTGCAAAAAAAAAAAAAAAGTTTCGCGTTTATGATAGATATATATCCAAGCTATAAAGGGACACAAAGGTAGGAGTGGTAAATTCTTTTTTCAATCAATACAGTCAGTACAGGAGGAGAAACAAGTTGTGTGTGAAGATGATTAGGTTTTTCTTTAGCGTGATAATGGAGTGGTGGAAATTAAAGTAGAAAAGGAATACCAGTCAGTTGGAGCAGCATTAGCAAAGGCACAGAGGTGTGGCCTAATTTATGACATATTGTAGCATATTAACTGCCTAAGTTGGGCACCCAAAGGTTTGCCTTTGTAACCAATTAGAAAATGTATTAAGGTTTAGATAGAAACAACTTATACTGGAGAAAAGGCATGCATTCCTTTATTTCTCTTTTATGAACTTTCTGATTATAAAAATATTAAAATTCATAGTGAGAATTCAGAAAACAGAAGAGCATAAAAAAAAATTCCCAGAGAAAAGCAGCAACAAAATTTTAGCATATTTTCCCCAATTTAAAATGTATTTTATGTATTACGTGTACATTTTTACATTCATACACAAATTTCTTTTGTATACCTGATCATATTTTATATACCATGCTTTTTTCTGATCTGTAATGTATATGTGGAGCCCTGGTGGTGCAGTGGTTAAGTGCTCATCTGCTACCAAAATGTTGGCAGTTCAAATCCACAAGCCACTCCTGGGAAGCCCTATGGGGCAGTTCTACTCTGTTCTGTAGGGTTGCTGTGAGTCAGAATGGACTCAACAGCAATAGGTTTTTTTTTTTTTTTAATATATGTATGAATCTACGTGATCAAGACTAAGCTGTAGTTGAATATGTTCTTCAGATGCTTCCACTAAGACTTCCAGCCAACACGGCTCCGTAGACAGAAGCACCATGCCATCCCTCCACAGCAAAGACCGTAAAAACTAAGTAAAACAGAGACAAACATTCCTGGAACCCAGGGTGTCAAATAAAGAGATAAAGAACTTAGCCAAACACTGAATGGAATAAGAAACTGACAAAGGACGGTCAGCAAGGAGCAACACGTGCGGAGGGCCTCTATCAGCTAACACAGCACAGATTCACCATCTTGGATTCCTGTCAGGGATTGGCAGTCAGGGAGCACAGGCAAGCAGCTTCATGGAGCTCCCAGCAGGAGGCAGAGCACCTCGTAACCAGTGATACATGCTTTCCCACCCCCCATCCTCTCCCCACAGCTCTACCTCTGAGCTTCCTGGGTGGCTACAGTGGCTTGGCTGGCCGGGAAGTGCAGCGTCCATGCCACTTGGAATCACCCTGCCCACATTGGAGATCAGCGGACAGGAAGTATGGGAAAGCAGCTTCACAAAGTTCTCAGCAGGAGACAGAGCACCTGCTGGACCTGCCCTGCTGCACCACAGCTGAGTGACTGGCTCTGCCCATTGGACAAGGAGTTGAAAAGTATTGCGACTACAGACAAGCAAACAACAAAGAACGCACAGCCTGTCTGCTCAGACATAACCAAATAAAGCAAGGACAGGATGAAAAAAAAACAAATATACAATCAAGAAACAAAATAACTACTGAATTTCCCAAAGATGGTAGACAATATCAAAACATAAAAAACAGGAGAGGATGGTTCCAGTAGACATTCAAAATAAAATACCAGATGACTTTCCAGTAGAAGAAAAGACATTAGAACTACCTGACAGGGAATTCAGGTCTCTAATATTCAGAGATATCCAAGAGTTGAAGCAAAAAGCAGACAAAAATGAGGAAAACATAGACAAATTTATTGAAAAGCAGACAAATTCATGGAAAATACAGACAAGAAAATGGAGTAATTCAGAAAAATAATACAGGAACAAAGTGCCAAAATAAATTCACAACTAGGAATCATAAAAAAAAAAAAAAAAAACAGTTAGAAATCCAAAAGATAAACAACAATATTTCAGAAAGGGACAGTGTCATGGAAGTGCTGAGGAGCAGGTTTGAAATGATGGAAGACAGGATCAGTGAAATTGAAGACAAACACTTGGATACAACTCTGTTTCAGGAAAAATCAGAAAACAGAACGAAGAAATATGAAGAAACCCTGAGAATTATGTGGAATACAATCAAAAGCAAAAATTTGCAAATAATCGGAGTTCCAGAATGGAGGGAAAATGGAAAACACAGAAAGGATCATTGAAGAATTGCTGACAGAAAACTTTCCTAATATCATGAATGATGAAAAGCTGAGCATCCAAGAAGCTCAATGAACCTCGTATAGGATGGACCCCAAAAGAAAAACACCAAGGCATATCATAATCACACTTGCTAAAACCAAAGACAAAGAAAAAAATCCTGAGAGCAGCTCAAGAAAATAAAAAGTCACATACAGAGGAGAAGCAATAAGACTAAGCTCTGAGTACTCAGCAGAAACCATGCAGGCAAGAAGGCAATGGAATGACATGTATAAAACCTTGAAAGAAAAACACTTCCAACCAAGAATAATATATCCTGTAAAACTTTGTTCAAATACGATGGTGAAATTAGGACATTTCCAGATAAGCAGAAATTAAGGGAATATGTAAAAGCCAGACCAAACTTATAAGAATTATTAAAGGGAGTCCTTCGGTCTGAGAACAAACGTCAGACCACAGTCTGAATCTAGTATGCAGGATTGTACCAGCCAGATACCAATGTAGGAAATGAACTCTCAAGGACTATCCAAACCCAAAAGAATTGCACCAGGGAACCAGAGAGGTTAACCTGTAAATGACAACATCAGAACAATAAAAGACGGAATAAACGGGGTAGGTATAGAACTTTCTAATGAAGAGGAAGGCAAGGCAATACCAAGTAATAATAGACTGGTTCAAACCTAGAAAGATAAGGGTAAATTTCAAGGTAACCACAAAGAAAGGAAACAAACCTACTCATCAAAATAAAGAAAAACATAAAGTCCTGATAAAAACAAAATCTACAGAAACAAAAGAAATGAAAAAAAATCCACAAACAAAAGGAACTCAGCACAGGACAGTAAGAGGGACAAAGATTAGCACCACAAAAAACACTACAAAATGACAGCAATAAACACACCTATGGTGTAGTGGTTAAGTGCTATACTTGCTAACCAAAAGATCAGCAGTTCGAATCCACCAGGTGCTCGGAAACTATGGGGCAGTTCTACCCTGTCCTATAGCGCTGCTATGAGTCAGAATCGACTTGATGCCAATGGGTTTGTTTTTCTTTTATCAATAATTACACTGAATGTAAGTGGCCTAAATGCACCCATAAAGAGACACAGAATGACAGAATGGATTAAAAAGATAGGATCCATCAATATGCTGTCTACAAGACACTTTGGAAACAAAGACAAATTTATTAAAAATCAAAGGATGGAAAAAAATAAGCAAATAACTACCAAAAAAGAACAGGAGTGGCAATACTAATCTCAGATAAAATAGACTTTAAAAGAAAACCCACCATAAAAGACAAAGAAGGGCACTATATAATGATTAAAGGCATGATCCATCATGAAGACTTAACCATAATAAGTATCTACTTACCCAATGACAGGGCTTCAAAATATATAAAACAAACTCTAACAAAACTGAAAAAAGAAATTGACAGTTCCACAATAATAGTAGGAGATTTCAACACACCACTTTCAGTAAAGGACAGAATATCTAGAAACTCAAAAAGATACAGAAGAGCTAAAACACAGTCAGCCAACTTTACCGCATAGACATATATCGAACACTTCACCCAACACCTGCAAGGTATACTTTCTTTTCTAAATCACATGGAATGTTCTCCAGAATAGACCACATCTTAGGCCACAGAGCAACCCTCAGCAAAATCCAAAATGTTGAGAAAATGCAAACTATCTTCTCTGACCACAGTGCCATCAAAGTAGAAATTGAAAACAGGAAGGGTAAGGGAAAAAAAAATCATTTACATGGAAACCAAATAACACCCTGCTTAAAAACCACTGGATAATAGAAGAAATGAGAGATGGAATCAAAAACTTCCTAGACTCAAACAAGAATGAAAACACATCATATCAAAACCTTTGGGACACAGCAAAGGCAGTCCTCAGAGGTCAATTTATAGCAATAGATGCACACATAAAAAAAGAGGGAACAAAATCAAAACATTAGCTACACAACTAGAATAGAAAGACAACAGCAAAAGAAGCCTACAGGCACTGAAAGAAAGGAAATAATAAAGATCAGAGCAGAAATAAATGAAACAGAATAGAAAAAGAATAGAATCAACAAAACCAAAAGTTGGTTCTGTCAAAGGATCAACAAAATCAACAAACCACTTTCCAAACTGACTGTAACAGGAAAGAGTGCAAATAACCCAAATAAGAATTAAAATGAGGGACATTACAACAGACCCAACTGAAATAAAAAGGATCATAATAGAGTATTATGAAAAACTATCCTCCAACAAATTCAAAAATCTAGAGGAAATGGGCAAATTTCTAGAAACACACTACTTGGCCAAACGAACACAAAATGATGTTGAAAATCTGAACAGACCCATAACAAAAGAGATTGAAAAGGTAATAAAATAAATAAAATCTCCCAGCAAAAAAAAAAAAAAAAAAAAAAGCCTTGCCCAGATGGCTTCCCTGGAGAATTCTACCAAACATTCAGAGAAGACTTATGCCAGCACTACTCAAACTATTTCAGAGCATAGAAAAGGAAGTGATACTTCCCAATTCATTCTGTGAAGCCAGCATAATCCTGATACCAAAACTGGGCAAAGACACCACAAAAAGAGAAAATTACAGACCAATACCTCTCATGAATATAGATGCAAAAATTCTCAACAAAATTCTAGCCAATAAAATTCAGCATCATATCAAAAAGAGAATACACCATGACCAAGTAGGACTCATACCAGGTATGCAAGGATGGTTCAACATCAGAAAATCAATCCACACAATCCACCACACAAAAAAAAGGAAAGAAAAGAATCACATGATCATCTCAAAAGATGCGGCAAAGGTATTCGACAAAGTCCAACACCCCATTCCTGATAAAAAAAATCTCAATCAGATAGGTATAGAAGGGAAATTTCTCAACATAATAAAGGGCATCTATGCAAAACTAAAGGCCAGCATCATTCTTAATGGAGAGAGGCTGAAAACATTCTGCTTGAAAACGGGAACAAGACAAGGATGCCCTTTATCACCATTCCTATTTAACATCGTGTTGGAAGTCCTAGCTAGAACGATAAGGCAAGAAACAGAAATAAAGGACATCCAACTCAAAAGACTCCATGAGAAAACTACTGGAACTAAATAGATTCAGCAGATTAGCAGGATACAAGATAAACATACAAAAATCAGTTTAATCCCTATACACTGATAAAGAGAACGATGAAAAGGAAATCAGGAAAACAATACTATTTATAATAGCCCCTACAAAAAATAAAATACTTAGGAATAAATGTAACCAGAGATGTAAAAGATCTATACAAAGAAAACTACAAAACACTACTGCCAGAAACCAAAAGAGAGCTACATAAATGGAAAAACATACTATGTTCATGGATAGGTAGACTCGACATTGTGAAAATGACCATTCTACCCAAAGCGATTTACAAATACACTGCAATATTGATCCAAATACCAACAACATTCTTTAAAGAGATGGAAAAATTTATCATTAACTTTATATGGAAAGGGAAGGAGCCCGGGATAAGTAAAGCATATTGAAGAAGAATAAAGTAGGAGGACTCAGAACCTACTATACAGCTACGGTAGTCAAAAAAGCCTGGTACTGGTACAATGACAGATACATTGACCAATGGAACAGAATTGAGAATCCAGATTTAAATCCACCCACCTATGGTCAGCTGATCTTTGACAAGGGCCCAAAGTCCATCAAATGGGGAAAAGACAGTTTTTTTAACAAATGGTGCCGGCAAAACTGGATGTCCATCCGTAAAAAAAATGAAACAGGACCCATACCTCACACCATATACAAAAACTAACTCAAAGTGGATCAAAGACCTAAATATAAAGCCAAAAACCATAAAGATCATAGAAGAAAAAATAGAATCAACACTAGAGGCCCTCATACATGGAATTAACAGGATACAAAACACAACCAACAACACATAAGCTCCAGAGGATAAGCTAGATAACTGGGATCTTCTAAAAATTGAACACTAATGCTCACCGAAACTTCACTAAAAGAGTAAAAAGAGAAGGTACAGACTGGGAAAAAAAAAATTGGCTATTACAAATCAGACAAAGGTCTAATCTCTGAAATGTACAAGAAAATCCAACACCTCTACAACAAAAAGACAAATAATCCAGTTAAAAAATGGGCAAAGGAAATGAACACTTTACCAAAGGAGACATTCAAGTGGCCAACAAACATATGAGGAAATGCTCGTGATCACTAGCCATTAGAAAAATGGACATCAAAACCACAGATACCATCTCACCCCAGCATTACTGGCACAAATCAATAAAACAGGAAATAACAAATGTTGGAGAGGCTGCAGGGAGATTGGAACTCTTATGTACTGCTGGTGGGAATGCAAAATGATATAACCATTTTGGAAAATGGTATGGCGCTTCCTTAGAAAGCTAGAAATAGAAATACCATATGATCCAGCAATCCCACTCCTAGTTTATATCCTAGAGAAATGAGTCTTCACACGAATAGACATATGCACACCCATGTTCATCGCAGCATTGTTCACAATAGAAAAAAGATGGAAACAAAACGTAGATGCCTATCAACAGATGAATGGATAAACAAACTGTGGTACGTACACACAAATGGAGTATAACCAATGATAAAGAACAACGATGAATCTGTGAAGCATCTCATAACATGAAGGAATCTGGAGGGCATTGTGCTGAGTGAAATAAGTCAATCACAAAAGGAAAAATATTGTATGAGACCACTACTGTAAAAACTCATGAAAAGATTTACATACAAAAAGAAACAATCTTTTATGGTTACAAGGGAGGAGAGGGGTGGGGATGGAAATACACTTAATAGACAACATATAAGTGGTAACTTTGTTGAAGAGTAAGACAGTACACAATACTGGGGAAGCCAAGCACAACCTGTACAAGGCAAGGTCATGGAAGCTCCATAGACACATCCAAACTCCCTGAGGGACCGAATTGCTAGGCTGAGGGCTGTGGGTACCATGGTCTCGGGGAACATCTAGTTCAACTGGCATAACATAGTTTATAAAGAAAATATTCTGCATATTTTACCAATATAATTTTTTTATACTTTACCAATATTCACCAGTATACTTTGGTGAGTAGCTCTGGGGTTTTAAAAGCCTGTGAGCAACCATCTACGATGCTCCACTGGTCTCACCCCTTCACGAGCAAGGAAGAATGAAGAAAACTAAAGACACAAGGGAAAGATTAGTCCAAAGGACTAATGGACCACGTCTACCATAGCCTCTACCAGACTGAGTCTAGTACAACTAGGTGGTGCCCAGCTACCACCACTGACTGCTCTGACAGGGATCACAATAGAAGGTCCCAGGCAGAGCTGGAAAAAAATGTAGAACAAAATTCTAACTCAGAAAGAAAGACCAGACTTGCTGGCCTGACAGAGGCTGGAGAAACCCTGAGAGTATGGCCCCCAAACACCCTTTCAGCTCATTAACGAGGTCACTCCTGAGGTTCACCACCCTTCAGCCAAAAATTGAACAGGCCCATGGAAAAAAAGAAGGCTAAAGGAGTCCCCGGGGCAGGGACTAAAAGGCAAAGAAGGAACAGGAAAGCTGGTAATAGGAAACTCAGTGTTGAGAAGGGGAGAGTTGACATGTCATGGAATTGTTAACCAATGTCATAGAACAATGAGTGTACTAACCGATGAGAAACTAGTTTGTTCTATAAACCTTCATCTAAAGTACAATAAAAAAGTTAAAAAAACAAATGCTTCCACTGACCTGATTGTCTCTTCCAGAAAATTATTACTTTTTTTGTGTGTCATCAGCAGGATGCTATTTTTTAATATAAAATTATATGTGCTGATTACATAGCTTGGGTTTCTGATTAATTCAATAGATTCCTTTTTTAACCAGAAGAGAGAAACACCAAATTCTTCCTACACAGCACACATTTTAAAAATATAAAATAGAATATACATGTGTATATGTTTCTGTATATGTATATAGATTAAAAACAAAAAACAAACCTGTTGCCATCAAGTCCATCCCGACTCATAGTGACCCTATAGGACAGAGTAGAACTGCCCCATAAGGTTTCCAAGGAATGGCTGCAAATTCAAACTGACGACATTTTGGTTAGCAGCTGAGCCCTTCCTTAACCACTGTGCCACCAGGGCTCTTTGTATGTAGGTGGTAGAATAGAATACATATAAATATACGTATCTACTGTGATAATAAAGCACAATCTGTGTTTTCACTCATTTAGGCAGAATAATGTGACTTTTGGCAGGCAGTGTTCTCAATTCTTCATGTATTATAACGTCTCATCCTCAAAACAGCCCTACTGTTTTTCCTGTTTACAGATGGGGAAACTGAGGCACAAAGAGAAGTAATTTGCCCAAGGTCACACATCTGATCAATGCCCCAGTTGAATTTAAACCCAAGAGGACTGACTGCAGAACCTGGGCCTTCGACCTCCACATTATACTGCCTGTCTGCAGTGTGGCAGGAGGGCATCTCTTCCTAAGAGCACAAACATATCACACAACTACTGCAGATATGGGGAAATGGTCTCTTTTCACTGTTAGTAGGGATATACATTGAGCGGTCTCTAGATGGCATTTTGGAAATATGTTCCTAAGCCTTAAAATGTTAATTTGTAATCTACTAATTTCTCAGACTTTAGGAAAAGCAAAAATGTCCACAAAAATTCATATGAAATACTCCTCAAAGTATTTTTTTAAGAGCAAAATGTTTGAAACGATCTAAATTTCAAATGTTAGAAAAATGGTTAAATAAATTACACCACATTCACTCTATTTTCATTTAAAAATATTTACTGAGCACTTAACTATATGTGAAAGAGTTAAATTTCATGCTTTCATAGAGCGTTCTATGGGGGATCAGGCAGTGTACAAATAAATGTATAATCAATCTAATGCCAGGTGCATCATTTGAATGATAAAATATTATGCCTTTATTAAGCATAATGTCTTATAACATTAGATAACATTGGAAAACGCACCTAATATATTGTTCAATCATAATACATTCTTAAATATAATTCATTATTTGTGACCCTCGTGAATATTAATAATGCGTTGCTCTAGTTTGTTTATTTTCACTGTTGTACAGCATTCCATTGTAGCAATATACCACAACTGATCTATCCTACTGTTACTGGGCACTTAGACTGCAAAACCAGGCAGAATTTTATTTTAATTATGCCTATCTGTGTGTGGTAGAATTTTGTAGTTGATTTTTATTTTATTCTTCACTGTTACAATCAAAACAAAAAGTAATATGATAGTGGCTCTGCCACTTACTAGCAGTGTGACACTGGGGAAATAATTGAGCCTCTTCAGATTTTATTTTTCACCTTTGTCTCATCTGGAAATTGAGAGTGTTGAGCCAGCTCTTTGAGGGTCCCTGAAATTCTGTGGCTGTAATTTTTGACAGGTGAAAGCCAGTGTTTCTCTGGAGAGAATAGTACATACAGAGGACCTATGCAATGATGGGGCTAAAGTTCATGTTTATATAACATTATAGGAATGCACTGCCAAACCCAATTCTGTCTAGCAAATACCAATACAATCTCAGAGGAAAATCTAGAGAAACGAAAAAGAATCATTTTGGAAGAATGGTATAGTAGAAAGAGCATTTTGCAAAGAAGCAGGAGGATTGAGTTTCATTCCATGCTTGGCTGCTTTCTGGCTGTGTGATCCTGGTTTTGAGAAAATACTTTCTCTCTCTGATTCCCAGTCACCTCAGCTGTAAAAATAAGGCAACTTGGAACTGGAGAGGTTAATGTTTTGCTACCGTATCAGGCAAACTTAATGCTATGTGGAAGATTAAAATCAGAGAATGAGGGACAAATAAGCGTATCACTTTTGGGGTGCAGGAACAGAGGACAAAATTTGCTAGCTCCTGGACCGTAACACATTAAAGACCAAAGGTGTCTCTTCCCAGAGAAGACAAGCTTCTTAATATATAGAACTTTGAGGATAAGTAGCCCTGTGGCATAGTGGTTAAGTACTCAGCTCCTAATCAAAAGGTCAGTGGTTTGAATCCACCAGCTGCTCTGTGGAAGAAAGGTGTGGCAGTCTGCTTCCCTAAAGATGTACAGCCTTAAAAACCCTATGGGGCAGTTCTATCCTGTCCTGTAGGGTTACTATGAGTTGGAATCAACTCTATGCCAGTGAATTTGTGTTTGGATTATGTTTAACTAGTGACTCCCAGACTACAAAATACCAAGAGCCTTTCCCTGTGAGATTTGTATGTCTATTTGCAGAGGAATTACTTGGATATCATTGGCCTTTAAGTAATCAAACATTCCCTCACTATGAGAGCAGAAAGAGGTGCCCATTCTCAACATTCCTGATTTCTACCTTCCCAGAAAACAAACCTCTTCTTTGCTGCAAACCATCGAGGAAGAGCTAATACAATTCCTTCCTAATATACAGACTAATCCATGATGTGGATAAAGAGGGAGTCTGGCAGTTACCACAGTTGAGTACTATACTGAGCCACGAGGAAAAAGGAAACACAATAGATTGTTGGTTTCATTATATGATCAGAAAAAAGCACATAACTTCATTTAGAAAGAAAATTGCAGAGAAAAGGAATTCTCATATACAGCTAATGAATTGTAAATTGATAATAGCTACTAAAGTTGAAGATGTATATTCCTTACCACTCAGCAGCTTTTTTCTGGTAGAGAAAGTCTTCCACATGTACTAAAGTAGGTACGTTCAAGACTGTTCATGGGAGCATTGTTTGAAAAAAGGAAGAATTGGAAAAAAAAATTTCATCAATAGGAGAAAAAATAAATTATGTGATATAGTCATATAATAGACTGCTGTAAAGCAGTGAAAATAAACTAGAGCAACACATTGTATAAGGATGACACTAATATAATGTCAAACAAAACAAAGCAATTTGAAAAGTAATACCTGTAATATGATATCATGTATATAAAGTGAAAAATCATATATATGTTTATTGATAAATAAGGAGCCCTGGTGGTGTAGTGGTTAAAGCACTCATCTACTAACCAAAAGGTTGGAGGTTCGAACCCACCAGCTGTTCTGCGGGAGGAAGATGCGGCAGTCTGCTTCTGTAAAGATTTACAGTCTTGGAAACCAAGACTCCTCTGTCCTATACAGTTGCTACGAGTTGGAATTGACTTGACAGCTGTGGGTTGTTTTTTTAAATTATTTCATTGATAAATAAATATATAGAAACATTAGAAAACCTAACTTTAAATGATAAACATTGAATTAATGAGAGCAGATTACCTCTAAGAAGATAAAAGTAATGGATGTATAGAAGATTTTAGAACTTTCTATAGAAAGAAACCATGACTAAAGCAAATATAGAATAATATGAGGATACAACAGAGCCAGGTGCTGCATATATGATATTTATTATATTATTCCATATTGTTCTCAGAGTTTTTGAACTATTTTAGATTTTACAACAGTAATTTTAAAAGTTTAAATATTATACATAACACATTCAGCATGGGTATTTCTTTACATGTATAAAAATTGCTTTTGACATGAATAAAAATTGCTTGTGACATGTAAAAAATAAAATAGCAGTCAAATGTTGGAAACACTGAAGAACCACCTCAGGGATTAATTAGGGAAATTATGGGTTACATTGTCATAGAAGAGTATATTCTCACATTGAATAAGAGAAATTTTATCCATTCTTATACGACTCAAATCCTAGCTCTGAGCTTTACTGCATATATAGCCGCAGGTATATTCAACTTGCTCTAATTTTCTTATTTTTAAAACGGGCATACTGGTTTATGAAGATTATTGTTTTGAAGCTCTCTGACAAGATACCTTCTAAAGTTGTATATAAAGTAGGCACATTTGTTTGGCTACTAAACACTAGGTGTGCCTTCTTTCAGCAAGTAAAACTCATGGGAATGCATTCTCATCATGTCTAAGACACCTTGAGGCAGTGAAGTTCGAAGGTGTTATGTTCCTGTAGATTTCTATTACAGTAAAAACCCATGAAGCATGAGAAGTGTGTAGCCATACTGATTTTCTCCCAGCATGCAATGCTGAATTTATATACTCTATTTTGCTCCCATAAAAGAAACTCTATTGCCAAAAATAATGGTCCTGCACAAATTATATATTGAGCATGATCAAAAACCTCCTTTTAAAATTCCCACATTTTATACAGCATAAAAATATAAATTAGGAAACTTAGGAGTTTAAAGAAAAATTGTTAAAGTTTTCATGGCTGTTAACTCAGTTTTCATTTTACTGTATACTTTACAGAACTTGAATTACATATAATCTTGAGTTGATGTATCCATTTAATTCTATATTATTATTAAAATGTATTCAGAACCTGTTTTCAGAAAGTCTCTTAAATTATGTAGTTCTGTAATGCATCCATTTAGTATATCTTGTGGACTTACTATAGGGGGCAAAAATGTATGTTGTTGTTGTTGTAAGATGCCGTCAAGTTGGTTCCGAATCATGGCGACCCCATGCACAACAGAACGAAACACTGCCTGGTCCTGAGCCATCCTTACAATCATTAGCTTGAGCTCATTGTTGCAGCCACTGTGTCAATTCACCTTGTTGAGGTTCTTCCTCTTTTCAGCTGACCCTGTACTCTGCCAGACATGATGTTCTTCCCCAGGGACTGATCCCTCCTGACAATATGTCCAAAGAATATAAGACGCAGTCTCGCCATCCTTGCCTCTAAGGAGCATTAGTACTTCTTTTAAGACAGATTTGTTCGTTCTTTTGGCAGTCCATGGTATATTCAATATTCTTCGCCAACACCACAATTCAAAGGCGTCAGTTCTTCTTTGGTCTTCCTTATTCATTGTCCAGCTTTCACATGCATATGATGCGATTGAAAATACCATGGCTTGGGTCAGGTGCACCTTAGTCTTCCAGGTGACATCTTTGCTCTTCAACACTTTAAAGAGGTCCTTTGAAGCAGATTTACCCAATGGAATGTGTCTTTTGATTTCTCGACTGCTGCTTCCATGGGTGTTGATTGTGGATCCAAGTAAAATGAAATCCCTGACAACTTCAATCTTTTCTCCGTTTATCATGATGTTGCTCATTGGTCCAGTTGTGAGGATTTTGGTTTTCTTTATGTTGAGGTGCAATCCATACTGAAGGCTGTGGTCTTTGATCTTCATTAGTAAGTGCTTCAAGTCCTCTTCACTTTCAGCAAGCAAGGTTGTGTCATCTGCATAACGCAGGTTGTTAGTCAGTCTTCCTCCAATACTGATGCCCCATTCTTCATATAGTCCAGTTTCTCGTATTATTTGCTCAGCATACAGATTGAATAGGTATGATGAAAGAATACAACCCTGACGCACACCTTTCCTGACTTTAAACCAATCACTATCCCCTTGTTCTGTCCGAACAACAACCTCTTGATCTATGTAAAGGTTCCTCATGAGCACAATTAAGTGTTCTGAAATTCCCATTCTTTGCAACGCAATGTTATCCATAATTTGTTATGATCCATACAGTCGAATGCCTTTGCATAGTCAATAAAACAGAGGTAAACATCCTTCTGGTATTCTCTTTCAGCCAGGATCCATCTGACTTCAGCAATGATATTCCTGGTTCCACATCCTCTTCTTAAACCGGCCTGAATTTCTGGCAGTTCCCTGTTGATATACTGCTGTAGCCGTTTTTGAATGATCTTCAGCAAAATTTTGCTTGGGTGTGATATTAATGATATTGTTCTATAATTTCCACATTCAGTTGGATCACCTTTCTTGGGAATAGGCATAAATATGGATCGCTTCCGGTCAGTTGGCTGGGAAACTGTCTTCCGTATTTCTTGGCATAGACGAGTGAGCACCTCCAGTGCTGCATCTGTTTGTAGAAACATCTTAATTGATATTTCATCAATTCCTGGAGGCTTGTTTTTCACCAATGCCTTCAGAGCAGCTTGGACTTCTTCCGTCAGTACCATCAGTTCCTGATCATATGCCACCTCTTGAATTTAATAATAACTCTTATATTTAATAATGTAAGTCTTGTATTTAATAATAACTCTGAAATGCAATGTTCTCATTATGCTGAATTTGGCAGCTCTTCCTATCAAGAAGTGGAGTCTACTTCCCCTACCAATTGAAGGAATCTGAGATTCTCTTGTGACTAGTCTTTGGCTAACAGAATGCAGCAGAAGTGACTGTATTCTAAGCCTAAGCCTCATGAGGCCTTATTTGCTTCCACTTGCTCTGTTTTCGAATTCTTTCACTGCCATGTTGAAAGGCTGAACCTATATTGCTAGAAGATGAGAGGCTATAAGGAAAACAGCCTAGTTCTATTAGCTGAGACCATTGTAGATTATCCTATTTCTAGCCAACCACCAATAATGTAGAAGAACCCAGTCAGGATCTGCAGAGCTGTGTCCATGACACAAGACTGATTCCAGATGTATAAGTAAGCCCAGGTATGACCAGAAGAACCCCCTGACTGACTCATACATTTAACAACAATAAAATATACTTCAACTGTGTTCTGGGATGATTTGTTACACAGCAGTAGCTAACTGATACACTGATGGAGACACTGATCTTTAGAAAAGCGACGTAAAATGGATTAGAACTGAATGTTGAGCCACAGTGGTATAATTTCAAAGCCCATGTTCTTCCCATACACTACATGAAATACAACAATGAAGCACAAGAATATAGAACAGAAAAGAAACACAAAAGGAAGCAAAATAGATCACCAGGCAATCTGAAGGGGCAGGAACCAGAAAAGAGGGATGGGCTGGGTGGCAGACCTGGCAGAACAGGAAGCAGGTGGGAGGGGACTGTGAAAGGCAGGGAGACGATGGAGGGAAGTAATAAGCGGAAGAATTTGGTGTCCTTCCAGAGCCCTGGGTAAAAAACCCTACCACTGATGCCCACCTATCCTTGAGCAGCCCCTACGGGAGGTGAAGCAGGACAGGGAAACACAGGAACAGCTTGCACAGTTGAGACATGTTCATGGTGAATCCCCCAGAGCAAATGAACGGCCCCCTGCCCTACTCCCTGGGCCTTCCCCTACTCCCCAAAACAGGTCTCTCCTCAGCAGTTAGTTATGGGATTCTCCTTCCTTCCACAATATATCTTTAAAAAAAGAAAAAAAAATTCCGTGAAGGCGATCTTCTCTTTTTTTTTTTTCCTTCTTTCCTCTTTCTCCTCCTAATACACTTTTTTTTTTTTTTTTTAATAAGGGGAATACCATGATGTCGCTCTAGCCTGTTCCCTGTAGACGCAACCCTGGGGCCTAATGCTGAAATCACTGTAGACTGGAGCCGGAACTGTTGTAGTTGGTAGTCCGGGCACGGTAGTGTGGTCATGGGAAACCCACGTCTGTTGTGCTGATACCTAGTCCGTTGGTTCGTTTTGGGGTCACCTTGATTTGCCTTCCTCTAAGAAGGGACTCATCTGAGGCCAAGGAGGTCCGCAGTGACTCCTTGTTTGAGAACTCTGTATGTGCAACCCTTTGGGATGGCCCCTGAGTTTATCACAGAAGATGGTAACACTGTTGACTGAACCACAGCCGTCAAACTGTGCTTCCAGCTCTTGCGTTGTCGCACTATAGTCCACATTGCCAACACAGATAGAATGAGCATCCAGCTCCATCTTCACCTCAGTGGACATGATGGCTGGGCCAGCATTGCCTGGAGGTGGACTCATATTCCTCTGCTTCTCTACCTTGTTCTGCAGCTCTTTTAGCTTTTCAGCTCCTTCCTCCATCTCTGACTCGAGCTTTGATCGCTTCCAGCTCCAGGTCCTCAATGGCGCCGTTCTCGTGGTCACCCTCGACCAGCCCTGGCTCCTCCTCCTGGCTGCCAAAGAAAGAAGAGTTATTTTGACATAAATGATTAAAAGAGCTTTTGTTAGGAAGATTTCTTTAGGGCTGAACTCTTAATAGCTAGAGAAAGCGGTTTTCAGTTGAAAATTAAGGCGCAGAAGCAAGAAGGTGGAAAAGCACAGTTGGTGTAAGAGAACATTGGAAGATAAGGACTGAAAAGTGGGTTTTATTCCAATGAATACATTTTATGGAAGGAAATCCTTATTAGTTTCTAAGCAGAAACAGAATCGGGTGAACAGTCTGATTACTTAGATTGCAGTTTCATGTTTTTGATTAAAATATACTGATGTCAAAATGTAATTTATAATATAAATTTAAGTTTTTAGAGAAGAAAATATATTTAACCATTTAAATGACTCTGCATAAGTGAAAGATCACGGATATCAGAGGCAACATTAGATGTGAAATTTAACTTAGCCTTTTCCTGCATGAACCTGGGCAAGATACTTAACCTTCCTGTGCCTCCATTTCCTTGCCTGTAAAATGGAAACAATAAACATAGGATTATTGGGAAAATTATATATAATGTGTATAGAAATATCTGGTGCATAATAAGCACTTAATACACAGTGGATTGTTTCTATAAAACCAACATTTAATGTATTAGAAAGAATCCCCTTAAAATCAAAGAATTAATAATGACGTTAAAGATGGGTACAATCACGAATAAGTTGAGTGGTGGTCTTAAGTACAGGGATTTTTTAGATTATATGTCAAACGAAAATAATTGAAAAACCAAACCCACTGCCATCGAGTCAATTCTGACTCACAGCAACCCTATAGTACAGCAAAACTGCCCCATAGGATTTCCAAGGAGTGGCTGGTGGATTCAAACTGCTGACCAAAAGGTTAGCAGCGGCACGCTTAACCACTGCACCACCAGGGTGTCTCAAATAGAAATACCTATGCTATTGTGCAATTACAAAGTCTGCGGCTATGCTCCCAAGTCTTAATTAATATTCCTATTCCCTCTATAAGATGAAGTCCGGAATAAAACACATCCTATCCCAACATAGGACAATCTTGAATTAGTAATTTTGTGATAAAAAATAAAGCATAATGTAAGTCCCTTTTAGACATAGTTGAATAAACCAACAAATTGGGAAACGGCTAAAAAAGGAGTAGGCTCTTTCCCCCGGAAGGATTAGCAGCTTCCCTTGTGACCTTGGCATTGTCTCCGAATTTTTTATATCAGGGAGCTGAAATCTAGAAGGAGAAAACAAGTTCACACATCAACAACCACAGATTAAAGAACATTTAATTTGGCTATTGAAGTAAAATGAAAGGATGTGTCTTTTTACAACATTTTAATTAACGTATATACATGAGATGAGTTTGTATTGAAACTGGTGCATTCATATACGCTGCAGAGAGGGTGCATTGTGGTATTGAAAAGATCATAGTAGAAACTGAAATGTTCTTAACATGTTGCTATTGTTGAGAGCTTATATTATTTTTAAGGTAAAAGGAAAAGTCACATGCAAAAATACATGTTGCCAACTTATTTATAATAGTGAAAAATTGAAAGCAGCTTACTGTCTGAAAACTGAGAAATGGTTCAGTAAATAACAATACCAATTTTCCACTATAAACCATCCATTAAAAGGTATTATTGTGAGGAAAAGCAGTATGTAACAATGTTTATAACAGTGTCAAGTGAAAAAGGCATTAAAATGTACACTTTGTTTGCAAATACATAAAATATGTTTGCTTATGATCAAAAGAACATAAAAAATGAAAACAGGATTTATTAGTAGATGGGATTGTGAGAGATTTTTCTTTTTTATTTCTTTCCTTCATTGTTGGTATAATGCTTCTTGTGCTACAAAATAGAAGATAGAAGTAGAAATTGTTAAAATGGAGCTAATTACTCCCATGTCAGACCTTGGAGGTACCTAGAGGTTAATTCTTTACAGTTTACCATTGTCAGTGTAATTACCTATTTTCAGAAATGCTTCATTTCCTTTATTCAACAGATTCAATTAAATGTTCCTGAAACTATGTTGAAACAAATAAATACTACGAAAAAATAGGCTCGAATTTATGCAGGCTGCATTGGGTAGAATTTAGAATATGTGGTAAAACGTTTCCTCACTATTTCTTCAGTATGTCTTAGACAGGGGGGAAAAAAGTCTTGAAAATGGTGTTTTCAATGTGTATAGGTTGGTTATTTTAAAAATGAGAACACTTTTCAATAAGATGGCCATATGAATTTTATCATTCATATTCCACGTTAAGTTATACTTCTTTTAAGAAATTAAAACTACAACAACAAAAAAACCACAGACAAGATAAAACATTGCCATCCGTTGATTCCCTCATAGAGACTCATAGGACAGAGTAGAACTGCCCCATGGAGTTTAAAAGGCTGTAATCTTTACAAAAGCAGATTGCCGTATCTGTCTCCCCTGGAGCGACTTGTAGGTTTGAACCACTGACCTTCCGATTAGCAGCGAGACTTAAACACTGTGCCACCAAGGCTCCCTTTAAAGAACTAGATCCTGTTTTCTATTAGCATCATGGAAGGAACCATCATACCCCTGAGCATTTTTTTTAAATAATATTTTATTGTGTTTTTGGTGAAGGTTTACAAAGCAGCTTAGGTTCCCATTCAACAATTTCTTTACAAGTTGTTCAGTGACATTGGTAACATTCTTCACAACGCGTGAACCTTCTCATTATTTCCATTCTGGTTGTTCCATTTCCATTAATCTGGTTTCCTTGTGCTCTTAATTCTCATCTTTGTTTTAAATTAATTGTTGACCATTTGGACCTATGTAGTTGATTTTTTAAAGGAGCACAGTACTTATTGGTGATACTCAGTTTTTGAGACAATTTGTTATTTAGTTACAAGATGACCTCAGGCATTAGTTTCGGTTCAAGAGTTAAGAGTATCTCAGGGCAATAGTCTCAGGGAGTGCTTCAGTCTCAACCAGTCCAATAAATCTGTTTTTTTTGTTTTCTTTTTTAGAAATTTGAGGTTCTGTTTCATGTTTTTCTCCCGTTCTATCAGGGTCCGTATATTGTGGCTCTGATTAGAACAGTCAGTAGTGGTAGTTGAACACCATCAGTTCTTCTGGTGTCAGGTAGATGAGGCCATGGTTCCTGTAGGCTATTTGTCCTATAGACTGGTTTCTTCTTTGAGTCTTTGACTTCTTCTTTCTCTTTTGTGCCAGAGGAGTAGAGACCAATAGTTGTATCTTAGATGGCCTCTCGCAAGGTTTTAAGACCCCAGACACTACTCACCAAACTAGGATGCAGAAGATAACTTTATGGATTATATTATACCAATTGACTGAGATGTGCCACACAACTATGGTCCTAATATTTCAAACTCAGAAATCAAGTCCCACGAGATGTTCAGTTATGTGAGAGATGTATTCATAATTGTGCCCACTATGTGCCTTATTGTATATACGAATACATGTACATATAGATATAGCATGTATAGCACATAGCTAAATATAAACACATATATACATACCTGTACACATTTATGGAGCCTTGGTGATGTAGTGGTTAAGAGCTCAGCTGCTAGCCAAAAAAGTCGGCAGTTCGAATCCACCAGCTGCTCCTTGAAACCCTATGGGGCAGTTCTACTCTGTCCTATAGGGTCGCTATGAGTCAGAATTGACTCGACCACAACAGCATACACGTTATGCCTATATACATACATATATACCCACACATATATTCTTTGGCTTTCTTTTTTGCTGTTGTTTCAAAATTATACGTCATAGGAATTACCAACAGTTCTTTTTTCTTGCGTACTTTTTGGTGACATTGTTTACCTCCGTCAAGCTGTGTACGCTTCATCCTCATTTGGTGTTACCTTTCCCATCTCCAAAAGTAACAAGCGTCTACTATCTAAAGAGTGAATTCCCCCTCTGCCCTCCCCACTGAGCATTTGAAAGAATAATTTTTTTATGTGCTGAATGCAATTTTTTGTTTTAAGGAGATTTGAATCTGAAGTCTAACTAGCACTACCTCTTGAAAGAGGTACTACCTGCTTTGAGCTTCAGTAACCTTTTCTATAAATTCCTTTTCTACTTTGTCTCTGCTTCTCAGGAAAAGTTATGATAAACTATGTGTTAGTGATAAAGATATTGAATCCACTGGACATGTATGAAATAGTAATAGGGCATGTGTTACCCATTAAATATTAATAAGTGTTAAAAGCATTCCATTACAAAAAAAAATCAGTATCTTTCCATTTTACATATTAATTCTTTGTCATTCAACAAATATTTATTGGGGCCTAAGTGCTGCTAACCAAAGGGCCAGCAGTTCGAATCCACTAGGCGCTCCTTGGAAACTCTATGGGGCAGTTCTACTCTGTCCTATAGGGTTGCTATGATTCAGAATTGACTCAATGGCACTGGGTTTGGTTTGGTTTTGGTTTATAGTCACTGTAAGGAGACAAGTACCATGGCAGGGTGCTAGAGAAACCCTTAACAGAACTAATTAACTGAAATTTGGATGGGGCTAATCTTAAAAGGCTTTCTATATATGATTAGAATTCTGAAAAAATGAGTAGAAGTTATCCAGAGTTATCCAGAGGTTGGGGTGTGTACAGAGGGAAGACAGGAAGGAATAGGTATTCCCAGAAGTCAGCAAAGAATGGCCAATTCAGGGAATCAGAATGCTCACTGGGGATGTGTCAGAGGTGATACCAGAGAGAGAGAAGGGATGGCTCACAAAAAGCCTTGTTGGGCTTTATCATGAGTTGAACATCAAATCTCTGAAGGATTTTCAGAAGGAAAAGTGATGTTGTTAGACTAGTACTTCACAGGGCTTATTGTAAGTATAGTGTGGAGCTGAGTTAAAAGTGGTCATGGTTACAGAAATAGAATGATAAAAGATTTTTTTCAGCAATCTACACAAGAATTGTTGGAGGTGGGATCTAAGATAAGAACAGGAAAAATGAGAGATGTGACTGACTGGATATAGAAAATGAATCTCTCAGGTTCTTGCCTTGAGAAACCAAGGGAATGGTGATGAAGAGAAGTACAGAAGAGAAGGAGAGGAGTGGTCAGAGGGGAAGGATAAGGAAGGTATTTGTGGGATATATAAATGGAAATATTGACAAGTAGTTGGCTATATGAAGAGAAATCTTGGATGTCACTGTAGGTTTGGGAGTTAACAGCATCTAGATGGCAGTTGAGCCCACTGCAGTGAGTTGAGCTCACTAGTCATCTAGAATGTAAAGAGAAGAGGACCACGGATCAAAGCCTGAAGAACCAAGCTCTGGTTCTCAGATGGGAAGGCTCAAGGTCTTATCTCTGGAGGGAAGGATTACGATTAAAAAGTGACTGCCTGTGGCAATCTAGAATTTTCTATGCTTTGGATGGCACAGTAGTTAAGAGCTCAGCTGCTAACCAAGAAGTTGGCAGTTTGAATACACAAGCCATTCCTTGGAAGCCCTGTGGGGCAGTTCTACTTTGTCCTAGAGGGCCACTATGAGTCGGAATCGAATCCATTAGACTCGATGGCAACGGGTTTGATTTGGTTTTATGCTTTGGTGTACAATCAGTTGTGCACAGGGTATGCATCTCTAGTTTCATTTTCGTGCTTTTTGTGATAGTACAGGTTATTTGAAAAATATTTTCGTTAACTAGACAATAGCACAAACCTGCATTTTATGGTTTGTCGTGGATTGATTTGTGTCCCCCAAAATATCTGTCAACTTGTCTAAGCCATGATTCTCAGTATTGTATGATTGTCTACCATTTTGTCATCTGATGTGATTTCACTATGTGTTGTAAATCCTATCACTATGTTGTAATGAGATGGATTATTGGCAGTTAGATTGATAAGATCTACAAGATTAGATAGTGTCTTAAGCCAGTCTCTTTTGAGATATAAAAGAGAGAAGAGAGCAGAGAAACATAGAGACCTCATACCACCAAGAAAGCAGTGCTGGGAGCAGAGTGCATCCTTTGGACCTGAGGTTCTTGTGTTGAGATGCTCCCAGACCAAGGGAAGACTGATGCATCACAAAGAACTTCCTCCAGAGGCCACAGAGAGAGAAAGCCTTCCCCTGGAGCTGATGCCCTGAATCTGGACTTCTAGCCTACTGGACTGTGAGAGAATAAACTTCTGTTTGTTGAAACCATCCACTTGTGGTATTTCCGTTACAGCAGCACTGGATGACCAAGACATGGTTTAAAGTCTTCAAACTTAATTTACTGCTTTATAATGGGGTTTGGGGGTAATATTATGAAAAAAAGCATTAAGATGCTACAGTCATTAAAAATATATGTTTGTATTTGGGGGAATTATTGATGAACTTCTTCCATAAAAGATAGGAAAATTAGAACTTTCACACTGTTTTCTACCCTTCTCTCCTTACCCCGAGATTTCCTTTTATGTTGGTTAAAGTATTTTTTGTAAATTTCGTGGTACCTAATAACATTTACATTGTGTTTTATAACTTGAGGTCTCACAGTACAGTGGCTTTATTTGTATATCTGAATGGGTTTGAAGCTCACTACATTTTTTTTCTTTTTGTTTTTTTCCCTCAAATCAACATTTAATTCTGGCTTATTAATTTTGATCCATTTCTTAATTTGCTGAATTTTGTAGTCAATTTTTTTCAAGGAGTCCTTTAGGCTAATGTAGCTCCTGAGCTATTTCTTGATTAAGAATGTCTTTATTTGCCTTTATACCTAGACAAACCTGGTGGGGTAAAATATTCCTGGAATACACTTTGTTTCAAAAAGTCCTAAATTTTAATCCAATGTCTTTTGTCATTGAATGTTTCCGAAGCTCCTGCCTCCACTTTAGAGTGATTCCTCAAAGTCAGAAAAATTATTTCCTTATAGTTTAAATTCAATAATTTAAATTTAATATGCCTTGGTGTTGATGATTTCTTTATACAATTTTCCTGGTATATGATGTCTTTTTAGATCTGCAGATTCAGTTTTTCTTTTATTTCAGAGGAATTTTTTAAATTCTATGTTTGATTTATTAGGTTTTCTACATAGAAACACTAAATAGCCTGATCTTAGCCTTTGTTCTTTATAGTTCCATTTTCTCTAATTGCTATGCATTGTCCCTCTATGTTCCTTGAGATTTTCTCATCTTTCTTTGATGTCAGTAATTCAATTTGCAGTAGTGCCCAGCCTGCTCTTTCTAATTTATTTATTTGTCTTCTTAAGACATAGTTATGATCTTTAAGTTATTTCTTTGGTTTTATAATTTTCCTTTTCCACTGTTATTTTATCATCTTATACTTGATCTTTTTGTTAAAATACATTTTCATGCTCATTTCATATTCACATTCATTTCTTACTGTTCCTTGAATTATATATTTTTCCAATATTTTCCTCCCTGCCATCATTCCATCTTTCTTCTTTTCTTCTTTTTTCCCTAGAAGTATTTTTTGAGCTGCCATTTCTTTTCATCTTGTTCATGATCTTCTATTTCCTATGATGCTACCTCTTGAGTCCTTTCTCACTTTATTCTCTTGGATCCTTAGTTGGAGGGCAGGGAATTCTCTTTTCTATCCGCATTGCAGTATTTTCAGGCTGAAAGAAGAAGGCAGAGAAGGAAAACTTTGTTATTCTACCTACGGTCTTCGTTAAATTTGTTATTGTGATTGTTGGGTGCCATTGAGTCAATTCTGACTAATAGTGACCCCATGTGATAGAGTAGAACTGTCCCATAGGTTTTTCTTGGCTGTAATATTTATGGAAGCAGGTTGCCAGGTCTTTATCCCAGGGTGCTGCTGGATGTATTTGAACCACCAACCTTTCAGTTAGCTGCTGAGTGCTTAACCATTGCACCACCTCCAGGGTTCCTTTTGTTAGCATACCAGGGCCTTTTTGTCTTTCTTAAGATTTTGTTAAATATTGTAAACTAGAATTAATTTCCCTGGTTTTAGTTGAAGTATATTCTCATGCAGGTATTCCTTTAGATTTTTGGGTTATTTTTCCTTTTCGTTGTGGAGCCCTGGAAACTATACTTCTATAAGAGAGATAAAAACCTGAATTCTTCACTTCGCTTTTAGCATCCTACTCTTTCTAGCAACAGTTTCTACTAACCCCTATTTAGAAAAAAGTGGAGAGGAAATAAAGTTGACTGTCAAATTTCACCATCAGTGAAATTTACAGAATTTTAGTAAATCAACAAAATTCTCAAAATTTACAGAATTTTGTTGATTTACTAAAATTAAGTGGAAATGGAAGATGTAATGGTGTTAGGCACAACCCTGGGCCTTTCCAACATTTTCTGTCTTAGCTTCTTTGCCCACCATTATTTGTTTTGATTATTACATTGTATTGTTGCCTTTTCCATCTCTGATTTAGCCAGTAGAATTTTCATTTTTCTCCCTAAATTGTTGTTGGTGGTGTTAGGTATTAATGAAGGGAAATTCTGTGATCCTTCATAACCCTGCCATCTCAAAATGAAAATTTCATTTGACTTTTTTAAAAATTTGCTTTGGAAATTTCAGGTTATAATAATAACAGTATACTGTTGACAAGATACTAGAAATACAAAGCAAGCTCCTTTAGTACATAGAGGCAGTATTTATTGCTATGAAGCTGTCTTAAAATAACACTTTGATGCATCCAACAAAATTTTTATGAATAGAATTTTCATCACTGTGCCAGCTAGGTATTTTTAAGTTACATTATTGACGCAGGAGTTATTACAGAAATATTTCAAAGTTTTGAGATGTATTTTTATATTGTACACAGGGAATGTGGTTTGTATGCTATCGATTGTTTGGAACACATGATTATTGCTTTTTGGTGTAGTGTGTTCTCAATTTTTGTTAATATTTTATGTATGTTTGAAAAGGACACATATTCTCTGATTGTAGGAGAATTCTATACATAAAAATTTTGTTGGATGGATTAAAGAGTTATTTTGAGAGACCATCATAGCAGTAAATACTGCCTCTATTGTACTAAATGAGCTAGCTCTGTATTTCCTTGTATTTATGTCTGTTAAGAGAAGTTTGTTAATTGTGTTGTTCAAATCTTCATCGTTACTAAATTTTTTATCTGCTTTACTTGAAAGAAGTGTATTGAAATCTTTCACCATAATGGTGAATCTGTCTTTTTGCTTTATAAAAAAACCCGATGCCATCAAGTCAATTCTGACTCATTTAGTTTTATTATTTTCATTATTTCTTCTTGTGTACATCCAAGTGTACACATATACACACACACATAAATATATATACACATGCATACACACTGACATATACATATTCACAATACACACATACATATGTTAATTCTGTTCTTTTGTTTTTGTACTGCACTTTAGAATTTTTAATTATTTTATACAGCCATATCTTCTTGTATTTTTTAGACCGTCTTTATGATTATTTCCCTCCTTTCTGAAGCACACTCTTTAGGATTTCCTTTAGGGAAACTGTGTGGGTAGTAAAATCTCTGACTTTTATTTATTTGAAAATGATTTATTTTACCTTTCTCTTGAAAGATAGTAACTGTGCTGGGCACACTATACTAAATTGTGATTGACTGCATTATATTGTATTATTATATCGTTGCCCCTAATTATTTGCTTCTTTCCCTATGAGAATATTATAGATCCCAACCCACTGTCCACTGAAAATTACTGGCAATTGGAATGTGAAAGTTGGAAACAAAGAAGAAGGATCAGTAGTTGGGAAATATGGCCTTTTTTTTTTTTTTTTAATAGAAACAATGCTGGAGATCAAATGATAGAATTTTGCAAGACCAACGACTTCTTCATTGCAAATACCTCTTTCACCAACATAAATGGTGACTATACACATGACCTCACCAGATGGAACGCACAGAAATCAAATTGACTATATCTGTGGAAAGAAATGATAGAAAAGCTCAATATCGTCAGTAAGAACAAGGCCAGGGGCTGACTGTGGAACAGACCATCAATTCCTCATATGCAAGTTCAAGCTGAGACTGGAGGAAATCAGGGCAAGTCCATGAGAGTCAAAATATAACCTTGAGTATATCCCACCTGAATTTAGAGACTATCTGAAGAACAGAATTGATGCATTGAACACAAGTGACCAAAGACTAGACGAGTTGTGGAATGACATCAAGGACATCACACATGAAGAAAGCAAGAAGTCATTGAAAAGACAGGAAAGAAAGAAAAGACCAAGATGGATGTCCAAGGAGACTCTGAAACTTGCTCTTGAATGTCGAGCAGCTAAAGCAAAAGGAAGAATTGATGAAGTAAAAGAACTGAACAGAAGATTTCAAAGGGCCTCTCAAGAAGACAAAGTAAAGTATTATAATGACATGTGCAAAGAGCTGGAGATGGAAAACCTAAAGGGAAGAACACACCCAGTGTTTCTCAAGCTGAAAGAACTAAAGAAAAAATTCAAGCCTCGAGTTGCAATAGTGAAGGATTCCATGGGGAAAATATTAAACGATGCAGGAAACATCAAAAGAAGACAGAAACAAAAAGAATTAGTCAATGTTCAACCATTTTAAGAGGTGGCATATGATCAGGAACTGATGGTACTGAACGAAGAAGTCCAAGCTGCTCTGAAGGCATTGGTGAAAAACAAGGCTCCAGGAATTCATGGAATATCCATTGAGATGTTTCAACAAATGGATGCAGCACTGGAGGTGCTCACTTGTCTATGCCAAAAAATATGGAAGACAGCTTCCTGGCCAACTGACTGGAAGAGATCCATATTTATGCCTATTCCCAAGAAAGGTGATCCAACTGAATGTGGAAATTATAGAACAATATCATTAATATCACACCCAAGCAAAATTTTGCTGAAGATCATTCAAAAACGGCTACAGCAGTATATTGACATGGAACTGCCAGAAATTCAGGCCAGCTTCAGAAGAGGATGTTGAACCATTGCTGATGCCAGATGGATCCTGGCTGAAAGCAGAGAATACCAGAGGATGTTTACCTGTGTTTTATTGACTATGCAAAGGCATTCGACTGTGTGGATCTTTACAAGTTATGGATTACATTGGGAAGAATGGGAATTCCAGAACACTTAATTGTGCTCATGAGGAACCTTTATGTAGATCAAGAGGCAGTTGTTCAGACAGAAAAAGGGAACACTGACTGGTTTAAAGTCAGGAAAGGTGTGGGTCGGGGTTGTATTCTTCACCATACCTATTCAATCTGTATGATAAGTAAATAATCTGAGAAGCTGGACTATGTGAAGAAGAATGGGGCATCAGGATTGGAGGAAGAGTCATTAACAACCTGTGTTATGCAGATGACACAACCTTGCTTGCTGAAAGTGAGGAGGACTTGAAGCACTTACTAATGAACATCAAAGACCACAGCCTTCAGTGTGGATTGCACCTCAACATAAAGAAAGCAAAAATCCTCACAATGGACCAGTGAGCACCATCATGATAAACAGAGAAAAGATTGAAGTTGTCAAGGATTTCATTTTCCATGGATCCACAATCAACAGCCATGGAAGCAGCAGTCAAGAAATCAAAAGACGCATTGCATTGGGTAAATCTGCAGCAGAAGACCTCTTTAAAGTGTTGAAGAGCAAAGATGTCACCTTGAAGACTAAGGTGCACCTGACCCAAGCCATGGTATTTTCAATCACATCATATGCATGTGAAAGCTGGACAATGAATAAGGAAGACTGAAGAAGAATTGACATCTTTGGATTGTGGTTTTGGTGAAGAATATTGAATATACCATGGACTGCCAAAAGAACCCACAAATCTGTCTTGGAAGAGGTACAACCAGAATGCTCCTTAAAAGCAAGGATGGTGAGACTGCGTCTTACATACTTTGGACATGTTGTCAGGAAGGATCAGTCCTTGGAGAAGGTCATCATGCTTGGTAAAGTACAGGGTGAGTGGAAAAGAGGAAGACCCTCAACGAGGTAGATTGACATAGTGGCTGCGACAGTGAGCTCAAGCATAACAACGATTGTAAGGATGGCTCAGGACTGGGCAGTGTTTTGTTCTGTTGTGCATAGGGTTGCTGAGTCGGAACTGACTCGACGGCATCTAACAACAACAATAACAACCCATTGCCATATGCTTTGCTGTGTTTTCCTGTAGAAAGAGCATACTTCCCTACGCCATAGACATTCATCTTGTCCATGTGACCCACTTTGATCAATAGAATGTGAGCAGAAGTGATGTGTGTCAGGCCCAGCAGAAGCTTTAAGAGCTTTTGCATTGTCTACCATTGCTCTTGGAAACGCTGGTGGCGTAGTGTTTAAGTATTACAACTTCTAACCAAAAGGTCAGCAGTTTGAATCCACCAGGTGCTCCTTGGAAACCCTATGGGGCAGTTCTACTATGTCTGTAGGGTCACTATGAGTTGGAATCAACTCAATGGCTATGGGTTTGGGTGTACTATGGCTCTTTTCCCTCTGCCATGAGAAATGCAGATTCCAAATAGAGGTTGCTCCTTTAGCTTGGAGCAGAGCCAGCATATTGGCAGCCAGACCTACAGTTTACATGCAACATAGGAATAAATAAAACCTTGCTGCTATAAAATTCTGAGAGTTTGGGAACCTTGCTGCATCATAGAGGAACCTGACTAGTAGCTAGCAGTGTCAGCTAGATAAGTTGAGAGCTATACTCCTGTACCTCTTCCGCTTTGAAGATATTATTCTACTGTTTTCACTTCCATTGTGCCGTTTGGAGCCCTGGTGGCACAGTGGTTAAGAACTCAGCTGCTAACCAAAAGGTCAGCAGTTCGATTCTTGTTGTCCCTTCCTTCCCATTTATTTCTTTTTTTAATAATTTACTTATATTAATATGGACTCATTGGTAATTATTTTATTCCTTGGGTTATAATCCAAAACTATCATTATTTATCTTGTTGCTCAAATTGACCCAGTTTTAGCCATTCGAGAGTTCTTTTAAGTTGACTCCTTGATTCCTGTGTCCATCTGTTCCATTCTTTCCTTTTTGTCATGGATTGAATTGTGTTCCCCCAAAATATGTGTTGACTTGTCTAGGCGCTGATTTCCAGTATTGTATGGTTGTCCTCCATTTTGCGATCTGAGGCAATTTTCCTATGTGATGTAAATCTTAATCTCTTCCTGTTGTTAATGAGGCGAGATTAGATTTCCAGTATTGTATGGTTGACCTCCATTTTGTGATCTGAGGCGATTTTCCTATGTGTTGTAAATCTTAATCTCTGCCTGTCGTTAATGAGGTGAGATTAGGTTGTATTAAAAAGGATTAGGGTGGGATACAACACCCTTATTCAGGGCACAGGCCTGATTCCAATGTAAAGGGAGTTTTCCTGGGGTGTGGCCTCCATCACCTTTTATTTAACAAGAGATTAAAGGAGAGAGAAGCTAGCAGAGAGACAGGGACCTCATACCACCAAGAAAGGAGTGCCGGGAGTGGAGTGCATCCCCTGGACCCAGGGTCCCTGTGCCGAGAAACTCCTATACCAGGGGAAGATTAATAACAAGTACCTTCTCCCAGAACCAACAGAGAAAGAAAGCCTTCCCCAGGAGCTGGTGCGCTGAATTAAAACTTCTAGCCTCCTAGACTATGAGAGAATAAATTTGTTTGTCAAAACCATCCACTTGTGGTATTTCTGTTATAGCAGCACTAGATAACTAAGACACATTTCTTTCTCCCTTTCTTCTTCCCTCCCTTCCTCCCTCTTCATTTCTGTCTGCCTAGCTGCGTGCCTCTCTCCCTCCCTCCCTACCTTTCTCCCTTGTTCGGCACTTAGTTTCTGGCACCACAAGTTGCTACAGGATCATTCTTGTATTTTAGAATCACTTCTCCAAGGAGATCTGGTTCCTTCTATTGGATAATAGTATTTAGAAACCAAGGTGTAGGTGCCAGGTGTGCCCATTGCTTCTAGACTCTGTCCACAATGAAATCTAATATAGATAAATACCCCATGTATACATACATGTCTATATTGATTGTAATATGTGTGTAATATCTATCTATCTATATGAATGAAAAGCATGGCTTCCTATTTATACCTATAACTTCAATCTAGTATTAAAGGTTTATTCTAGCTTTCTCTCTCTGCTTTTTTATGACTTTTTCTTTGATAGTGAAAAACCTTACTTTCATTCTCTACAATATATTTGATTATTCAATCCTAGTATATATGTAGTTTCAGAATTGCTAACTCATGCCCTTATGAGAAACACATTCACCAAATGTACACTTATTTTTGTCTTTAAAAAAACTCATTGCCATTGAATCAATTCTGACTCATAGCAACCCTGTATGACAGAGTAGAACTGCCTGATAAGGTTTCCAGGGAGCACCTGGTGGATTTGAACTGCCAATCTTTGGGTTAGCAGCCATATCCCTTAACCGCTATGCCACCAGGGTTTCCATTTTTGCCTTTAGCCTTACAGATATAGTCAAAATACTATTTCTCAAAGTTAACTGGGTTAGCTCCTTTCTTCTCCACCCACAGCCATAACTTTTCCTTTTCCTTCTGCTGACTTTGTTTTTGTTTTGCATCAACCACATTAAGATTGGCAAGAGCACACATTTCTGCGTCTTTACTAGGATTCCATGGCCCCTGCATTCTCCCTGTAGTCATTTATGTGGTCTGTCCCATTTCTACAATTAGAGAATACAGATTTCATTTCATCAAATGCTAAAATCACAGCTAGTGCCTTTCTGTAATAGGAGTACATTAACATTAAATACATTCATTGGAAGGCTTGGGTGAAAGATTTTTATCCAAACTTTTTTCTTCTCAGGGCCATTTTGGTGATTCAAATATATTTTGAGTATGTTGCATTATTGTGTGCTTTTCTTTTTTAAGTAATAAAAATCCACACCTAATTTGACATGATTTCTTTAGCAGTTAATAAGTACACATTATACAGTTTAATGACTCTGCAAACTAAATAATGGTTGTAGTAGGCGTGAAAATAGGGATATTTAAATGCATAAGGAAATTTAACACACATCCCAGTGGCCATGTAAATAGTCTTTTGATTCTTTTATAAATTGCAAATACTTCTTGTGCAGAACCACAGTGAAAAGTATAGTCCTGCATCCATACGTAGAGCTCATTACCATACCTCAGAATGCTCACTGCATGCCTATTATCCACTTAAAAGCTCCATTAAAACACCCACTCCGTTTCAGCAGCAGCTAAACAAGTCAAAATCTCAGCCTCATTTGTCACTATTTATCCCCAGAGATTAAAGACAGCTGTATTGATGAGGTATACTTAAAATTACATTTCTAGTTATTTTGATAAAAAGCTTTTAAATATGACCCTATGTCATATCAAGTCAGCATTCAAAAGCTCATTACCTGCATAAATTCTAAAAGAGACAGACCTAAGAGAAATGTGCGTAAAGGAAAATGATTGCAGGTAATGGACATTTGGTGGATTGGACTGTTAACTTGCTGTAAGAAACTTAGGCCTTTTGGTGTAATAGTTGTTTACTGTTAGTAATAGTCTACATGCAAAGATTTTTAATACTTTCAATACTTTACAGGAAAGTAAGAAAATAAACAAGAATGCATTTTACTGTGAAACAGAAATTGATTTCCAGTTTAGGGCCAAGTAAATAAATCACAATACAGCGGCTCCTGGAATTCGGAATGTCCACATAGATGATACATTTGGAAACCTGATTTTTTTTAAGGCCATGATATTCTCTCCCCTTTTGATTTGACTCCATCGATTCTTTGTTTGGATACCATTGGCCCTTGCTTTTAAATTGCTGTGCTGCTATTAAATGGGCAAATGGTAGCAATATATACAAGCACAAATCAGAATGTGTTAGATTATGTTTCTAAAATAGGAAGTGCACAGCTAGTCATAGGGATTAAGTAATTATTTGTATGCACTGTGGCTGCCCTTTCTATGTGTGCCTAGAGATCAATAAAACCCTCCAAAAACCAAGCCCACTGCCGTTGTTGATTCTGACTCATAGTAGAGCTATAGGACGGAGTAGAATTGCCCCATAGGGTTTCTAAGAACACCTGGGGGATTTGAACTGCTGACCTTTTGGTTAGCAGCCATAGTTCTTAACCACTACACCATCAGGGTTTCAAGATCAATGATGGTGTCTATTTAGGTGAGCTTAGGTCCAATTCCTTTCTGTGCATGTGTGCTTTCCTATGTTTAAACATACAAAATGCAACAATATCTTGATCCAGTCTTCCATATATTTTTATAAGGTTATTAGGAATTCAGAGTGTATATTATTTTTCAGCAATATAAAGCCTCTTTCAGAGTAAGTGTTGAAAGAAAACTCCTAAAAATAAAAAGCACCATATCACTGTTTAATCAGCGCATTTGTCTCTCTCCTTCCTTCCTCCCTCCCTCCCTTCTTCCCTTTCTCCTTGCCTCCCTCCCTTTCCTGCCTCCCTCCCTTTGTCGCTCCCTCTTTTTTTCTTCTAGAAGATGCCATCTTTCTAGTTCATGATTTCTGAATTCAGCTGATGTTGTTGGTTGCCTACTAATAACCATGGTCCTTGTCTACTCTCCCCTTTTCTTCATTTAGAGAGCCTGATTTTATTTAGGGCACAACATGCTAAGTTCATGAAATTAACTATGATTAGTCTAAGCTAAATATTTCCCTGTTAGTGGCTGGTGAAAGAATGAGTATATGACCTGGTTCTGACCAATAAGGTGCTTGGAGGGGCAGGGATTCTATGAAGGAATTTACTCCCTGATAAAAGGGAATAAGGAAAGATGGCCTATTTTTCCCCTTTTCCTACCTCGAAAATGTTAGGTGGGTTTAAGTCAAGCACAAACAGCTGAATTATCTTGCTCAACCGTTTAGTAGATACTGGGCTAACTTGGGTTTAGAAAAACTGACCAACCCTATACAAGTCTAATCCATCCGTTCTCCTTTACCTTCCACCCTACTGTACCAGTCAACTATTGTCCTCACTATGTATTTCTATTTCCTGTCTTGGATTTGTAACAATTTTCTTTGTAGAATTATAAAAAAGTAAATAAAGTGGGTGTCATGGATTGAATTTTGCCCCTCAAAAATGTGTGTCAACTTGGCTAGTCTGTGATTCCCAGTATTGTGTGATTGTCCACCATTTTGTCATCTGATGTGATTTTCCTATGTGTCGTAAATTTAATGGAAGCCTTTGTGGCACAGTGGTTGAGAGCTATGGCTATTAACCAAAAGGTCAGCAGTTCGAATCCACCAGCCACTCCTTGGAAATCCTATGGGGCAGTTCTGTCCCATAGGGTTGGTATGAGTTGGAATCAACTGGACAGCAACAGGTTTGGTTTTTGGTTTTATGCTCTTAATGAAGTGGAGTTAGGAGCAGTTAATGTTAACGAGGCAGAACTCGATCTACAAGATTAGGTTGGGTCTTAAGCCAATCTCTTTTGAGATATGAAAGAGATAAGTGAGCAGAGAGACAGGGGGACCCCATACCACCAAAGAAAGCAGAGCCAGGAGCTTGCATCCTTTGGACCCAGGGTCCCTGGACTGAAAACTTCCTAGGCTAGAGAAGATTGATGACAGGGACATTCCTCCAGAGCTGACAGTGATAGAAAGCCTCCTCGGGAGCTGACGCCCTGAATTAGGACTTTTAGTCTCCTAGACTGTGAGGGAATTATCTTCTCTTTGTTGAACCATCCACTTGTGGTATTTCTGTTATTCCCAAACCAAACCAAACCCATTGCTGTAGAGTTGATTCCAACTCATGGCGACCCTATACAACAGAGTAGAACTGCCCCAAGGACCGCCTGATGGATTCAAACTGCCCACTTTTTGGTTAGCAGCCATAGCTCTTAAGCACTACGCCATCCGTGTTTCCTATGTTATAGCAGCAGTGGATAATTAAGACAGAATTTGGTACCGAGAGTGGGGTAGAGGCTGGAAGAGTTTCAAAGTGCCTAATACTAAAAGCCTAGATTGCCTTGAAGAGACTATTGGTGGAATTATGAAAGACAGACAATTCTGGTTCTGGTGACGGCACAGATGGCAAGAAGTGTCATCAGAGAAAGGGCAGCAGCAGAGAAATGGCAGCAGTAAAATAATGGAAACTCATTGACTCTATATACCAAAGAGTAGTGTTATATATAGGCATAGTTAAACAACAAAAACTAAGAACATCACAGTGATTACTAGGGAAAACACTAAAGATGTGTTTTTCAAGTTCATTCTTCAAACATACCTCACGAAATAGACAAATATGGAGGACTTCTGGCTGAATTGGTATTAGAATCATCATTGAAAGGAGAAACACAATATTCATAAGAAATGGCTTTTAGCACTTGTTATGTTTAGAATGAGAAGACATTAGAGTTTGCAGTACGAAATAAACAAGGGAAACAGCAGTGGTCAAATGACGAGACACTTGGGGAAAATCATCAAAAGTGGTAACTTTACATGTGCTTGAACCTCCACCTTCTAAAGGCACAAGGTCCCTTTAAAACTTGTTTTACCTGAAGTCAGAACCTGCCTAAGACTCTTCTCTCCTTGTGTTGCAGCCCTGACAAAGACCTGCAGCCCCAGGCTTAAAGAGTATCCATTCAATGCTGACTCCTTCTTTTCAAACAACTCTATGTGCTCTGAAATTTCTGGACATTGAAACTTACAATTAAACTTTTGACATTTTTAGCTGATGATGTTCCTTCAAGACTGATCACTAATTAGGTGGAAGCAGAATTAATGACTAATTTAAATTCTTGAATATTAAAAAAAACTGCTTATTTTACTTTCAAGGAAAATAGGTGATAGAATATGAATATGTAGCTTAAGAGAATGCTTTAGGGAAATAGATTCAATGAATAAATAAAAACAATTGGAATCACCCCATCATCCCAGGTGTTTATATGTAAATGATGCATCCGAAGTACTTGAGATTGCTTGAAAGTAATTTGTTCTTTGAATTAGCTATAAACATTAAACATTTTATTCACAATGATTTGCCCTATTAATTTGCTTAACAAACCACTTCATCATTGCCATAAAGGTAAACTTCAACACAATTAAGAAAATTTCCAAGCTATTGCAATCTATGGAAACCCTGGTGGCGTAGTGGTTAAGTGCTACGGCTGCTAACCAAAGGGTCGGCAGTTCAAATCCGCCAGGTGCTCCTTGGAAACTCTATGGGGCAGTTCTACTCTACCCTATAGGGTCGCTATGAGTCAGAATCGACTCGATGGCACTGGGTTTGGTTTGGTTTTTTGGTATTGTAATCTATATAGGTGAATTTCACTTTATCAGAGTGAAGCAATATAAACATAAAATGTCAGAAACAGACATTGGCTATCATATGAAACTGTCTGGTAATCCTGGAGATAGCATAAGTGCCAGTACTAACTAGAAGATAATATTGCTTGTAAATCTGCCTATGACACAAAGTCAAAGGATGATGTCTACCTCTAAAAGACTTTGTAGTCCGCAGTTCCACCTAGTGTGTGTGGTCAAAGGAGAGGTCTGTGGTATGTTAGGGCAGAAGAACAAGTGTCAGGGAAAGCAGTTTTCTGAGTTTAGCAGTGACATTAAGGACGCTATTGAGTGAGTGGGAGCTGCCAGGCAGAATCAGTTTCTGTGGCAGACACACTTGGTTTAAAGAAGTAAATGCAAAACTATAAGAAAAATAACTTTTCAGCACAAAAATCTAGAAGCCCTTGAGGATAGATGATGCCAGAAAAATGTGAGATTATTGTGCCTGCCAGAGTCTATTAATATTATAAATATAGATGACTTCCTGAGGAAAAGATCCTTGAAAATGTACCAAATGTATGATGCTGAATATCAAGTTAAACAGCAAAGACACACAATGCCAACCAAGTATTGATTCCCTGTCCGTCTCCCTTTCATGGTGTACTGAAACATGCCTGGGATGTCTCTTAGTCACCTCGGATTCCACTGGGTCGCAAACTGAATTCATTAATTTTTTTCTTACGCTGCCTTCTCTTTCAGATGCCCCATTTTCATTAAACTTATAGGCAGCCATCCAGTAACTCAAGAGCTGGATGATCAAGTTTATTTTTTCATTCAACGAATATTTATTAAACAACTCTGAAGGGCCAGGCACTGTTCTAGGCATTTAGGATATATCAGTGAACAACACAGACAAACAAAAGCTCATGCCCTCCTTGCACTTAGAGGTGGGCAGTATAGACTGTAAAAAGTAAATGCAAAAAATAAGTGCATTATATTGTGCTAGAAATTGCTGTGGAAGACAAAGAATAAAGGGGGATCAAGATTGTAGTGAGGGTTAGTGGATGGATAGACTGCAATTTTAAATTGGATGGACAGGTAGGCTGAAGCTGAGCAAAACTCAACTTCACCTCCTGCTTCTTTTCTTCACCTCCTGCTATACCTAGCTCAGTTAAATTCTACCCTTCTTTAATGCCCATTTCAAACGTCATCTCCTCTGTGATGCCTGCCTTAATTTCCTCAATGGTACTTAAACAATCTCTCCTCTCTATTTTCACTTAGCAGAATTTGTTGTTGTTTACCCTATATCCCTCTGAGTTGTGGATAGGTTCCATGCATGTGCACTCTCACAATTTCCTGCTTCTAGTTCCCACATCTCTACTTTATGACTGAGGTCTTTCTTCAGTGCCAGTGCTTGGAGTGCAGGGCAGCCCCGAAGTCCTGGGGATTTATTTAATGCTCTCCCCCCATCCAGGGATAATGCTCCTCTATAGGAGCCTTGGTAGCATAGTGGTTAAGAACTCGGCTGCTAACCAAAAGGTTGGCAGTTCAGATCCACCAGCTGCTCCTTGGAAACACTATGGGGCAGTTCTACTCTGTCTTATGTGATCCCTATGAGCTGGAATCAACTTGACGTCACACAACAACAACAATAGAAGCCTTGGTAGTACAGTGGTTAAAACATTCAGCTGCTAACCAAAAGGGTGGCCGTTTGAACCAACCAGCTGCTCTGCTCCCTGGGAGAAGATGTGGCAGTCTGCTTCCATAAAGATTTACGGCCTTGGAAACCTTAGTAGGGTTAGAATTGACTCAACAGCACTGGATTTGGTTTTGGGTTTTTTTTTTAGGGATAACAAACAATGAGAGATGGGAGTAGGTAGGTAAATATCCCAGCTTTCCCACCCTGGTAGAACAAGTTTGAAGTGCTTTCCAAACAGTTTCTCAAAGGCTCCCCAGTGGGATTAAACACCAGTTGTTCATAGTAGTTTCTCCTCATTAAAGCACCATTTATTGGAGTTTTTTTCTCTCCCTTCCTTCCCTCTGTGAACTATCTCCCTTGTGGTTTTGCAATCACTTTCTAAATAACCTATCCACACCCAAGTCCTTCAGGAGAATCTAAATTCAGACAACTTAGCATTTCATTTCTGAGCTCCATATAGTCTTCTTGGATTTTTCTTCATATTATATTATTTATGGGCATTTACTTCTTCTGCTAACATGTTTCTTAGTTGACCTTCTAAAAACCCTGCATCCTGAAACGTAGTTGTTAATCCTTAATTCAAAATATTAAATTACCTATAATTTGGCAAAGGCAACATTGTTGTTGTTGTTGTTGTTAGGTGCAGTTGGCTTGGTTCTGACTCATAGTGACCCTACGTACAACAGAATGAAACAATGCCTGATCCTGCGCCATCCTCAAGATTGTTATGCTTGAGCCCATTGTTGCAACCACTGTGTCAATCCATCTTGTTGAGGGTCTTCCTCTTTTTCACTCACCCTCTACTCTGGCAAGCATGATGTGCTTCTCCAGGGACTGATCCCTCTTGATAATATGTCCAAAGTATGTGAGAAGTAGTCTCGCCATCCTTGCTTCTAAGGAACATTCTGGCTATACTTCTTCCAAGATAGATTTGTTTGTTCTTTTGGCAGTCAATGGTATATTCAATATTCTTCCCCAAGACCACAATTCAAAGGCATCAACTCTTCTTCGACCTTCCTTATTCATTGTCCAGCTTTCACACGCGTATAAGGCAATTGAAAACATCATGGCTTGGGTCAGGTGCACCCTAGTCTTCAAGATGACAACATAGGTTTAATTAACCAATTACTTGGGTTCAAATCCTGTAACTATCACTTACTAATAGAGCATTCCTGAGAACTATTCTGAGCCTCAGGTTTCTCATTAGTAAACTAGAGTTGAAAATAAATACCTTATAAGAATGTTCTGAGGATAAAATAAGAAAATGTGGACAAGGTCTTGGTGTGGGGCCTGGCATATTAGGCATTCAGTCAATGTAAGTTCTCTTTTTGCTTCTATCTGTCTTTCTCTTTCCTGATAAGTCAATTCCATAAAATGGAACAGGAGTAGAAAATTTTCAATCTGATTGAAATATTAACATGATAAAGCAGAGGTATTTCGTCTGAGTAAGAAGTATAGCCATAAATTGAAATTTTTTTTTTCCTGTATTCTGTTTAATTCAATAAAGAAGGAAGTTTTAAATATGGCATCATATATGGCATGCTTCCATGTATGTCTTTAATGTATCTGATGTATACAATAGAAATGCACTGCCAATAACATAATCATTTTGGCCAACTTGTTAGGCAGGGCAGATGTGTGCAAAAGAAATACTCCATTATTTATACCATGGTGTTGTTAGCCAAAACACAGATGTTAATCAATAAATACTCTTTTTTTTTACCTATTCTTTGTTTTAAAATACTTATTTAAGGACAGGAACCCAACTATTCTGAGTGTAAATACCTAGATAATTAGGGTAAGTTATTACTTAACTCAGTAATAAACGTCATGGTTAGGTGCTGTTGAGTAAGTTCCAACTCATAGAGACCCTATATACAACAAAACAAAATACTTCCCAGTCCTCTGCCATCCTCAAAATCATTGCTATGTTTGAGCCCATTGTTGCAGCCACTGTGTCGATCCATCTCATTGAAGGTCTTCCTCTCTTTTGCTGACTCCCTGTTTTACCAAGCATGATGTCTTTCTCCAGGGATTGGTTCCTCCTGATAACATGTCCAATGTATGTGTGATGAAGTCTTGCATCGCCACTTCTAAGGAGCATCCTGGCTGTACTTCCTCCAAGACAAACCTGTTCATTCTTCTGGCAGTCCATGGTATATTCAATTTTATTCTCCTACACCATAATTCAAAGGTGTCAATTCTTCTTTGGTCTTGCTTATACATTGTCCCCCCCACCCACCACGTGTTTGTCGGTTTGTCATACTGTGGGGGCTTGAGTGGTGCTGTGATGTTGGAAGATATGCCACAGATATTTAAATACCAGCAAGGTCACTGATGACAGACAGGGTTCAGCTGAGCTTCCAGACTAAGACAGACTAGGAAGAAGGACCCAGCAGTCTACTTCTGAAAAAATTTAGCCAGTGAAAACTTTATGAATAGCAGCAGAACATTGTCTGATATACTGCCTGAAGATGAGCCCCTCAGGTTGGAAGGCCCTCAAAAGACAACTGGGGAAGAGGTGCCTCCTCAAAGTAGAGTCAACTTATTGATGTGGATGGACTCAACTTTTGGGACCTTCATTTGCTGATGTTGCACGACTCAAAATGAGAAGAAACAGTTACAAACGCACGTTAATACTCAGAACCTGTATGACGTATGACTAGGAAAATTGGAAGTCATCAAAAATGAAATGGAACACATAAACATTGATATCCTAGGCATTAGTAAGCTGAAATGGACTAGTATTTTCCATTTTGAATTGGACAATCATGTGGTCTACTATGCCAAGAACAATAACTTGAAGAGGAATGGTTTTGCATTCATTGTCAAAAAGAACTTTTGAAGATCTACCCAGAAGTACAACACTGTAAGTGATAGGACAATATCCATACGCCTACAATGAAGACCAGTTAATATGACTGTTATTCAAATTGATGCACCAACCACTAAGGCCAAAGGATAAGAAAGTGAAGATTTTTACCAACTTCTGCAGTCTCAAATTGATAGAACATGCAATCAGGGTGCATTGATAATTACTGGAGATTCGAATGTGAAAGTTGGAAACAAAGAAGGTTTGGTAGTTGAAAATATGGCCTTGGTGATAGAAATGATGCCGGAGATCATGTGATAGAATTTTGCAAGACCAACAACTTCTTCGTTGCAAATACCTTTTTTTCTCCAACATAAACAACGACTATATACATGGACCTCACCAGATGGAATACGCAGGAATCAAATCGACTACATCTGTGGGAAGAGACAATTGAAAAGCTCAATATCATCAGTCGGAACAAGGCCAGGGGCTGACTGTGGAACAGACCATCAATTAGTCATATGCAAGTTCAAGTTGAAATGGCAGAAAATTAGAACAAATCCACAAGAGTCAAAGTATAGCTTTGAGCATATCCCAACTGAATTTAGAGACCATCTCAAGAATAGATTTGACACGTTGGACATTGATGACTGAAGACCAGAAGAGTTGTGGAATGACATCAAGGACATCATTCATGAAGAGAGCAAGAGGTCATTAAAAAGACAGGAAATAAAGAAAAGACCAAAATGGATGTCAGAAGAGACTTTGAAACTTGCTTTTGAACGTTGAGCAGCTAAAGCAAAAAGAAGAAATGATGAAGTAAAAGAACTAAACAAGATTTCAAAGGGCGGCTCGAGAAGACGTAGTATTATAATGCCGGGCAAAAAGGTGGAGATGGATAGCCAAAAGGGAAGAACATGCTCTGCATTTCTGAAGCTGAAAGAACTGAAGAAAAAATTTAAGCCTTGAGTTGCAATATTGAAGGATTCTATGGGGAAAATATTAAATGATGCAGGAAGCATCAAAAGAAGATGGAAGGAATACTCAGAGTCATTATACCAAAAAGAATTGGTCAATGTTCAACCATTTCAGGAGGTATCACATAAGCAGGAACCAATGGTACTGAAGGAAGAAGTCCAAGTTGCACTGAAGGCATTGGCAAAAAAAAAAAAAAAAGACTCCAGGAACTGACAGAATACCAACTGAGATCTTGCAACAAATGGATTCAGCCCTGGAAGTGCTTGCTCATCTATGCCAAGAAATTTAGAAGACTGCTACCTGGCCAACTGACTGGAAGATATCTATATTTATGCCTATTGCCAAGAAAGGTGATCCCATAGAATGCAGGAATTATCAAACGATACACACCACACATCATTAATATCACATACAAGTAAAATTTTGCTGAAGTTCATTCAAAAGTGGCTACAGCAGCATATCAACAGGGAATTGCCAGAAATTCAAGCTGGATTCAGAAGAGGACACAGAACCAGGGATATCATTGCTGATGTCAGATGGATCATAGCTGAAAGCAGAGAATGCCAGAAAGATGTTTGTTGTTGTTGTTAGGTGCTGTCGAGTCAGTTCCACCTCACAGAGACCCTGTGCACAACAGAACGAAACGCTGCCCGTTCCTGTGACATCCTCACAATCGTTATGCTTGAGCTCATTGTTGCAGCCACTGTGTCAATCCACCTCTTTGAGGATCTTCATCTTATCTGCTGACCCTGTACCCTGCCAAGCATGATGTCCTTCTCCAGGAACTGATCCCTCCTGACTACATGTCCAAAGTATGTAAGACGCAGTCTTGCCATCCTTGCTTCTAAGGAGCCTTTTGGTTGTACTTCTTCTAAGACAGATCTGTTTGTTCTTTTGGCAGTCCGTAGTATATTCAATATTCTTCGCCAACACCACAATTCAAAGGCGTCAACTCTTCTTCGGTCTTCCTTATTCATTGTCCAGCTTTCACGTGCATATGATGCAATTGAAAATACCATGGCTTGGGCCAGGCACACCTTAGTCTTCAGGGTAACATCTTTGCTCTTCAACACTTTAAAGAGGTCCTTTGCAGCAAGCAGATTTGCCCAATGGAATGCATCTTTTGATTTCTTCACTGCTGCTTCCATGGGTGTTGATTGTGGATCCAAGTAAAATGAAATCCTTGACAACTTCAATCTTTTCTCCATTTATCATGACATTGCTCATTGGCCCAGTAGTGAGGATTTTTGTTTTCTTTCTGTTGAGGTGCAATCCATACTGAAGGCTGTGGTCTTTGATCTTCATTAGTAAGTGCTTCAAGTCCTCCTCACTTTCAGCAAGCAAGGTTGTGTCATCTGCATAACTCAGGTTATTAATGAGTCTTCCTCCAATCTTGATGCCCCGTTCTTCATATAGTCCAGCTTCCTGTATTATTTGTTCAGCATACAGATTAAATAGGTATGGTGAAAGAATACAACCCTGACACACACCTTTCCTGACTTTAAACCAATCAGTATCCCCTTGTTCTGTCCGAACAACTGCCTCTTGGTCTATGTAAAGGTTCCTCATGAGCATAATTAAGTGTTCTGGAATTCCCAGTCTTCACAGTGTTATCCATAGTTTTTTATGATCCACACAGTCAAATGCCTTTGCATAATCAACAAAACAGAGGTAAACATTCTTCTGGTATTCTCTGCTTTCAGCCAGGATCCATCTGACATCAGCAATGATATCTCTGGTTCCACCTCCTCTTCTGAATCCAGCCTGAATTTCTGGCAGTTCCCTGTCGATATACTGCTGCAGCTGTTTTTGAATGATCTTCAGCAGAATTTTGCTTGGGTGTGATATTAATGATATTGTTCTATAATTTCCACATTCAGTTGGATCACCTTTCTTGGGAATAGGCATAAATATGGATCTCTTCCAATCAGTTGGCCAGGAAGCTGTCTTCCATATTTCTTGGCATTGATGAGTGAGCACCTCCAGTGCTGCACCTGTTTGTTGAAACATCTCAATTGATATTCCATCAATTCCTGGGGCCTTGTTTTCGCCAATGCCTTCAGAGCAGCTTGGACTTCTTCCTTCAGTACCATCGGTTCCTGATTATATGTCACCTCTTGAAATGGTTGAATATCGACTAATTCTTTTTGGTATAATGACTCTGTGTATTCCTTCCATCTTCTTTTGATGCTTCCTGCGTCGTTTAATATTTTCCCCATGGAATCCTTCACTATTGCAACTTGAGGCTTGAATTTTTTCTTTAGTTCTCTCAGCTTGAGAAATGTTAATGTTGGGTGTGTTCTTCCATTTTGGTTTTCCATCTCCAGCTCTTTGCTGTCATTATAATACTTTATTTTGTCTTCTCGAGAGGCCCTTTGAAATCTTCTGTTCAGTTCTTTTACTTCATCAATTCTTCCTTTTGCTTTACCTGCTCAACACTCAAGAGCAAGTTTCAGAGTCTCCTCTGACACCCACCTTGGCCTTTTCTTTCTTTCCTGTCTTTCCAGTGACCTCTTGCTTTCTTCATGGATGATGTCCTTGATGTCATTCCACAACTCGTCTGGTCTTTGGTCACTAGTGTTCAATGCATCAAATCTATTTTTGAGATGGTCCCTAAATTCAGGTGGGATATACTCAAGGTCATATTTTGGCTCTCGTGGACTTGCTCTGATTTTCTTCAGTTTCAGCTTGAACTTGCATATGAGCAATTGATGGTCTATTCCACAGTCGGCCCCTGGCCTTGTTCTGAGTGATGATATTGAGCTTTTCCATCATCTCTTTCCACAGATGTAGTCAGTTTGATTTCTGTGTGTTCCATCTGGTGAGGTCCACGTGTATAGTTGCCGTTTATGTTGGTGAAAGAAGGTATTTGCAATGAAGAAGTCGTTGGTCTTGCAAAATTCTATCATTCGATCTCCGGCATTGTTTCTATCACCAAGGCCATATTTTCCAACTACTGATCCTTCTTCTTTGTTTCCAACTTTCACATTCCAATTGCCAGTAATTGTCAATGCATCGTGATTGCATATTGAATCAATTTGGGACTGTAGCAGCTGATAAAAATCTTCTATTTCTTCATCTTTGGCCCTAGTGGTTGGTGCGTAAATTTGAATAATAGTCATATTAACAGGTCTTCCTTGTAGGCATATGGATATTATCCTATCACTGACAGCGTTGTACTTCAGGATAGATCTTGAAACATTCTTTTTTTTTTTTTTTAATAACTTTTATTAAGCTTCAAGTGAACGTTTACAAATCCAATCAGTCTGTCACATATAAGTTTACATACATCTCACTCCCTACTCCCACTTGCTCTCCCCCTCTTGAGTCAGCCCTTTCAGTCTCTCCTTTCTTGACAATTTTGCCGGCTTCCCTCTCTCTCTATCCTCCCATCCCCCCTCCAGACAACAGTTGCCAACACAATCTCAAGTGTCCACCTAATATAATTAGCTCATTCTTCATCAGCGTCTCTCTCCCACCCACTGACCAGTCCCTTTCATGTCTGATGAGTTGTCTTCGGGGATGGTTCCTGTCCTGTGTCAACTGAAGGTCTGGGGAGCACGGCCGCTGGGATTCCTCCAGTCTCAGTCAGACCATTAAGTTTGGTCTTTTTATGAGAATTTGGGGTCTGTATCCCACTGATCTCCTGCTCCCTCAGGGGTCCTCTGTTGTGCTCCCTGTCAGGGCAGTCATCGATTGTGGCCGGGCACCAACTAGTTCTTCTGGTCTCAGGATGATGTAGGTCTCTGGTTCATGTGGCCCTTTCTGTCTCCTGGGCTCTTAGTTGTCGTGTGGCCTTGGTGTTCTTCATTCTCCTTTGCTCCAGGTGGGTTGAGACCAATTGATGCATGTTAGATGGCCGCTTGTTAGCATTTAAGACCCCAGACGCCACATTTCAAAGTGGGATGCAGAATGATTTCATAATAGAATTATTTTGCCAATTGACTTAGAAGTCCCCGCAAACCATGTTCCCCAGACCCCCGCACTTGCTCCCCTGACCTTTGAAGCATTCATTTTATCCCGGAAACTTCTTTGCTTTTGGTCCAGTCCCATTGAGCTGACCTTCCATGTATTGAGTGTTGTCTTTCCCTTCACCTAAAGCAGTTCTTATCTACTGATTAATCAATAAAAAACCCTCTCCCACCCTCCTTCCCTCCCCCCCTCGTAACCACAAAAGTATGTGTTCTTCTCAGGTTTACTATTTCTCAAGATCTTGTAACAGTGGTCTTATACAATATTTGTCCTTTTGCCTCTGACTAATTTCGCTCAGCATAATGCCTTCCAGGTTCCTCCATGTTATGAAATGTTTCACAGATTCGTCACTGTTCTTTATCGATGCGTAGTATTCCATTGTGTGAATATACCACAATTTATTTACCCATTCATCCGTTGATGGACACCTTGGTTGCTTCCAACTTTTTGCTATTGTAAACAGAGCTGCAATAAACATGGGTGTGCATATATCTGTTTGTATGAAGGCTCTTGTATCTCTAGGGTATATTCCTAGGAGTGGGATTTCTGGGTTGTATGGTAGTTCTATTTCTAACTGTTTAAGATAACGCCAGATAGATTTCCAAAGTGGTTGTACCATTTTACATTCCCACCAGCAGTGTATGAGAGTTCCAGTCTCTCCGCAGCCTCTCCAACATTTATTATTTTGTGTTTTTTGGATTAATGCCAGCCTTGCTGGTGTGAGATGGAATCTCATCGTAGTTTTAATTTGCATTTCTCTAATGGCTAATGATCGAGAGCATTTTCTCATGTATCTGTTGGCTGCCTGAATATCTTCTTTAGTGAAATGTGTGTTCATATCCTTTACCCACTTCTTGATTGGGTTGTTTGTCTTTTTGTGGTTGAGTTTTGACAGAATCATGTAGATTTTAGACATCAGGTGCTGGTCAGAGATGTCATAGCTGAAAATTCTTTCCCAGTCTGTAGGTGGTCTTTTTACTCTTTTGGAGAAGTCTCTAGATGAGCATAGGTGTTTGATTTTTAGGAGCTCCCAGTTATCTGGTTTTTCTTCATCATTTTTGGTAACGTTTTGTATTCTGTTTATACCTTGTATTAGGGCTCCTAGGGTTGTCCCAATTTTTTGTTCCATGATCTTTATCGTTTTAGTCTTTATGTTTAGGTCTTTGATCCACTTGGAGTTAGTTTTTGTGCATGGTGTGAGGTATGGGTCCTGTTTCATTTTTTTGCAAATGGATATCCAGTTATGCCAGCACCATTTGTTAAAAAGGCTATCTTTTCCCCAGTTAATTGACACTGGTCCTTTGTCAAATATCAGCTGCTCACACGTGGATGGATCTATGTCTGAGTTCTCAATTCTGTTCCATTGGTCTATGTGTCTGTTGTTGTACCAATACCAGGCTGTTTTGACTACTGTGGCTGTATAATAGGTTCTGAAGTCAGGTAAGGTGAGGCCTCCCACTTTCTTCTTCTCTTTCAGTAGTGCTTTGCTTATCCGGGGCTTCTTTCCCTTCCATATGAAATTGGTGATTTGTTTCTCTATCCCCTTAAAATATGACATTGGAATTTGGATCGGAAGTGCGTTAAATGTATAGATGGCTTTTGGTAGAATAGACATTTTTTGTATGTTAAGTCTTCCTATCCATGAGCAGAGTATGTTTTTCCACTTAAGTATGTCCTTTTGAATTTCTTGTAGTAGAGCTTTGTAGTTTTCCTTGTATAGGTCTTTTACATCCTTGGTAAGATTTATTCCTAAGTATCTTATCTTCTTGGGGGCTACTGTGAATGGTATTGATTTGGTTATTTCCTCTTCGGTGTTCTTTTTGTTGATGTAGAGGAATCCAAGTGATTTTTGTATGTTTATTTTATAACCTGAGACTCTGCCAAACTCTTCTATTAGTTTCAGTAGTTTTCTGGAGGATTCCTTAGGGTTTTCTGTGTATATAATCATGTCATCTGCAAATAGTGATAACTTTACTTCTTCCTTGCCAATCCGGATACCTTTTATTTCTTTGTCTAGCCTAATTGTCCTGGCTAAGACTTCCAACACGATGTTGAATAAGAGCGGTGATAAAGGGCATCCTTGTCTGGTTCCCGTTCTCAAGGGAAATGCTTTCAGGTTCTCTGCATTTAGAGTGATATTGGCTGTTGGCTTTGCATAGATGCCCTTTATTATGTTGAGGAATTTTCCTTCAATTCCTATTTTGGTAAGAGTTTTTATCATGAATGGGTGTTGGACTTTGTCAAATGCCTTTTCTGCATCAATTGATAAGATCATGTGGTTTTTGTCTTTTGTTTTATTTATGTGATGGATTACATTAATGGTTTTTCTGATATTAAACCAGCCTTGCATACCTGGTATAAATCCCACTTGATCAGGGTGAATTATTTTTTTGATGTGTTGTTGGATTCTATTGGCTAGAATTTTGTTGAGGATTTTTGCATCAATGTTCATGAGGGATATAGGTCTATAATTTTCTTTTTTTGTAATGTCTTTACCTGGTTTTGGTATCAGGGAGATGGTGGCTTCATAGAATGAGTTGGGTAGTATTCCGTCATTTTCTATGCTTTGGAATACCTTTAGTAGTAGTGGTGTTAACTCTTCTCTGAAAGTTTGGTAGAACTCTGCAATGAAGCCGTCCGGGCCAGGGCTTTTTTTTGTTGGGAGTTTTTTGATTACCGTTTCAATCTCTTTTTTTCTTATGGGTCTATTTAGTTGTTCTACTTCTGAATGTGTTAGTTTAGGTACGTAGTGTTTTTCCAGGAATTCATCCATTTCTTCTAGGTTTTCAAATTTGTTAGAGTACAATTTTTCATAATAATCTGAAATGATTCTTTTAATTTCATTTGGTTCTGTTGTGATGTGGTCCTTCTCATTTCTTATTCGGGTTATTTGTTTCCTTTCCTGTATTTCTTTAGTCAGTCTAGCCAATGATTTATCAATTTTGTTAATTTTTTCAAAGAACCAGCTTTTGGCTTTGTTAATTCTTTCAATTGTTTTTCTGTTCTCTAATTCCTTTAGTTCAGCTCTAATTTTTATTATTTGTTTTCTTCTGGTGCCTGATGGATTCTTTTGTTGCTCAGTTTCTATTTGTTCAAGTTGTAGGGACAGTTCTCTGATTTTGGCTCTTTCTTCTTTTTGTATGTGTGCATTTATTGATATAAATTGGCCTCTGAGCACTGCTTTTGCTGTGTCCCAGAGGTTTTGATAGGAAGTATTTTCATTCTCTTTGCCCTCTATGAATTTCCTTATTCCCTCCTTAATGTCTTCTATAACCCAGTCTTTTTTCAGGAGGGTATTGTTCATTTTCTAAGTATTTGATTTCTTTTCCCTAGTTTTTCTGTTATTGATCTCTAGTTTTATTGCCTTGTGGTCTGAGAAGATGCTTTGTAATATTTCGATGTTTTGGACTCTGCAAAGGTTTGTTTTATGACCTAATATGTGGTCTATTCTAGAGAATGTTCCATGTGCGCTAGAAAAGAAAGTATATTTTGCAGCAGTTGGGTGGAGAGTTCTGTATAAGTCAATGAGGTCAAGTTGGTTGATTGTTGTAATTAGATCTTCCGTGTCTCTGTTGAGCTTCTTACTGGATGTCTTGTCCTTCTCCGAAAGTGGTGTGTTGAAGTCTCCTACTATAATTGTGGAGGTATCTATCTCGCTTTTCAATTCTGTTAAAATTTGATTTATGTATCTTGCAGCCCTGTCATTGGGTGCGTAAATATTTAATATGGTTATGTCTTCCTGATCAATTGTCCCTTTTATCATTATATAGTGTCCTTCTTTATCCTTTGTGGTGGATTTAAGTCTAAAGTCTATTTTTTCAGAAATTAATATTGCTACTCCTCTTCTTTTTTGCTTATTGTTTGCTTGATATACTTTTTTCCATCCTTTGAGTTTTAATTTGTTTGTGTCTCTAAGTCTAAGGTGTGTCTCTTGTAGGCAGCATATAGATGGATCGTGTTTCTTTATCCAGTCTGTGACTCTCTGTCTCTTTACTGGTGCATTTAGTCCATTTACATTCAGGGTAATTATAGATAAATAAGTTTTTAGTGCTGTCATTTTGATGCCTTTTTATGTGTGTTGTTGACAATTTCATTTTTCCACATACTTTTTTGTGCTGAGGCGTTTTTCTTAGTAAATTGTGAGATCCTCATTTTCATAGTGCTTGACTTTATGTTAGTTGAGTCGTTAGGTTTTTCTTGGTTTTTATCTTGAGTTATAGAGTTGTTATACCTTTTTGTGGTTACCTTATTATTTACCCCTATTTTTCTAAGTAAAAACCTAACTTGTATTGTTCTATATCGCCTTGTATCACTCTCCATCTGGCAGTTCAATGCCTCCTGTATTTAGTCCCTCTTTTTGATTATTGTGATCTTTTACCTATCGACTTCCATGATTCCCTGTTATGTGTATTTTTTTTTTTAATTAATCTTAATTTGTTTGTTTTTGTGATTTCCCTATTTGAGTTGATATCAGGACGTTCTGTTTTGTGACCTTGTGTTGTGCTGATATCTGATATTATTGGTTCTCTGACCAAACAATATCCTTTAGTATTTCTTGTAGCTTTGGTTTGGTTTTTGCAAATTCTCTAAACTTGTGTTTGTCTGTAAATATCTTAATTTCGCCTTCATATTTCAGAGAGAGTTTTGCTGGATATATGATCCTTGGCTGGCAGTTTTTCTCCTTCAGTGTTCTGTATATGTCGTCCCATTCCCTTCTTGCCTGCGTGGTTTCAGCTGAGTAGTCAGAACATATTCTTATTGATTCTCCCTTGAAGGAAACCTTTCTTTTCTCCCTGGTTTATCTTTGGTTTTGGTGAGTTTGATGATAATGTGTCTTGGTGTTTTTCTTTTTGTATCAATCTTAAATGGGGTTGGATGAGCATCTTGGATAGATATCCTTTCGTCTTTCATGATGTCAGGGAAGTTTTGTGTCAGGAGTTCTTCAACTATTTTCTCTGTGTTTTCTGTCCCCCCTCCCGGTACTGGGACTCCAATCACCCGCAGGTTATCGTTCTTGATAGAGTCCCACATAATTCTTAGGGTTTCTTCATTTTTTTTAATTCTTTTATCTGATTTTTTTTCAGCTATGTTGGTGTTGATTCCCTGGTCCTCCAGATGTCCCAGTCTGCATTCTAATTGCTCGAGTCTGCTCCTCTGACTTCCTATTGCGTTGTCTAATTCTGTAATTTTATTGTTAATCTTTTGGATTTCTACATGCTGTCTCTCTATGGATTCTTGCAACTTATTAATTTTTCCAGTATGTTCTTGAATAATCTTTTTGAGTTCTTCAACAGTTTTATCAGTGTGTTCCTTGGCTTTTTCTGCAGTTATCCTAATTTCATTTGTGATATCATTAAGCATTCTGTAAATTAGTTTTTTATATTCTGTATCTGATAATTCCAAGATTGTATCTTCATTTGGGAAAGATTTTGATTCTTTTGTTTGGGGGGTTGGAGAAGCTGTCATGGTCTGCTTCTTTAAGTGGTTTGATATGGATTGTTGTCTCCGAGCCATCACTGGGAAACTAGTTTTTCCAGAAAATCCGCTGCGTCCAGTCCAAATCCCTGCAGGACGGTTCCCTGGCTCGGACGCTGCTCTTTCTGCTCCAAGACCAGTCACTGCCTCCCAGGGATTTCTCCTACCGGCTGCGTCCCACTCCGCCCGTGGAACCGGCTGGTCCCCCTCCCGGGGTTAGTTCAGGGGGGTGGAGTAGCTCTCTGTGCTTGTGCCTTACCTGACTGGTACGCTGGCTCCAGGCTCTGGAAACAATCGCTGCTTCCCCGTATTAGTTCGTTCTCCGTCTCTAAATCTGTGTTTGTTGTTCAGGGTTCGTAGATTGTTATGTATGTGATCGATTCACTTGTTTTTCCGTGTCTTTGTTGTAAGAGGGATCCGAGGTAGCGTCTGCCTAGTCCGCCATCTTGGCTCCGCCCCTCTTCAAAACATTCTTTTTGACGATGAATGCAACACCATTCCTCTTCGAATTGTCATTCCCAACATAGTAGACTATATGATTGTCCGATTCAAAATGGCCAATACCAGTCCATTTCAGCTCACTAATGCCTAGGATATGGATGTTTCGGTGTTCCATTTCATTTTTGATGATTTCCAATTTTACTAGATTCATACTTTGTACATTCCAGGTTCTGATTATTAATGGATGTTTGCAGATGTTTCTTCTCATTTTGAGTCATGCAACATCAGCAAATGAAGGTCCCGAAAGCTTTACTCCATCCACATCATTAACTTCGGCTCTACTTTGAGTAGGCAGCTCTTCCCCAGTCATGTTCCGAGTGCCTTCCAAGCTGGGGGGCTCATCTTTCAGGACTATATCAGACAATGTTCCGCTGCTATTCATAAGGTTTTCACTGGCTAATGCTTTTCAGAAGTAGACTTCCGGGTCCTTCTTCCTAGTCTGTCTTAGTCTGGAAGCTCAGCTGAAACCTATCCTCCATGGGTGACCCTGCTGGTATCTGAATACCGGTGGCATAGCTTCCAACATCACAGCAACAGACAAACCCCCACAGTATGACAAACTAACAGACAAGTGGGGGAGAAAGATGTTTACCTGAGTTTTATTGACTATGCAAAGGCGTTCGACTATGTGGATCATAACACATTATGGATAACATTGTGAAGAATGGGAATTCCAGGACACTTAATTGTGCTCATGAGGAACCTGTAGATAGATCAAGAGACAGCCGTTCAGACAGAACAAGGGGATTCCGAGTGGTTTAAAATCAGGAAAGGTGAGCATCAGGATTGTATCCTTTCACCATGCCTATTCATTCTGTATGCTCTGCAAATAATCTGAGAAGCTGGACTATATGAAGAAGAATGGGGCATCAGGATTGAAGGAAGACTCATTAACAACCTGTGCTATGCAGATGACACAATCTTGTTTGCTGAAAGTGAAGAGGACTTGAAGCAATTACTGATGAAGATGAAAGACCAGAGCCTTCAATATGGATTACACCTCAACATAAAGAAAACAAAAATCCTCACAACTGGACCAGTAAGCAACAGCATGATAAATGGAGAAGAAACTTTAAACCACACAGTATCCCCTTGTTCTGTTCAAATGACTGCCTCTTGGTCTATGTGTAGGTTCTTCCTGAGTACAATTAAGTTATATATTCATAATTTGTTATGATCCACACAGTCAAATGCTTTTGCAAATTTAATACAACACAGGTAAACATCTTTCTCGTATTCTTTGCTTTCAGCCAAGGTCCATCTGACATCAGCAATGATATCCCTCGTTCCACATCATCTTCTAAATCCAGTTTGAATTTCTGGCAGTTCCCTGTTGATGTACTTCTTCAACTGCTTTTGCATTATCTCCAAACAAATTGGTGTCAAAGGATTTATCTTCAATATCAGTAGTTCTGACTTCCATTGTCTCAGCTCTGCTCCTATGACCTTCTATTGAGTTGTCTAACTCTGAAATTTAATTGTTAATCTTTGGATTTCTGGTTACTGTCTTTGTATGGTTTCTAGCAGCCTTTTATTCTTTTGTTTTGTTCTTGTATTATTTTCCTGAATTATTCTATTGCTTTGTCTGTGTGTTCCTTGGATTGGTCTGCATTTTGCCTGATCTCCTTCCTAATTTCTTGGCTAGCTCTGTGTATTAGTCTTTCGAATTCTTTCTCAGATAGTTCCATTGCCTTATCTTCTTCCGGAAGGTTTTCTGGTTCTTTATTTGGTTGCTTGCTGGAGCCATCTTGTCTTGCTTCTCTATGTGATTTGATATTGTCTGTTGTTTCCAAGGCATCAGTAAGTTATTGTGCTTATTTATTGAATTTTTGCTTACTGCTTCGTGTATTTTTTGTTTTGTTTTGTTTTGATATGCCCAAGTAGGCTGGGCATTTGAACTACTTTGGTTGTTGGTGTCACTGAAGGTCTCACATCCTGTCTCCAGGTGTTCAGAGCAGCTACTATGTGTGTAAGCCCAGGAGTCTGTTCATTGTCCTTATGGGGATGTGTTTCTTCAGGGCATAGGTGCCTAGGTTGCTGGTCACCAAATGTGTGGTAGAGACTCTCACCTACAGTCTTAGGTGGGCAAGGCTGTGTGAGGGTGTTTGGAACAAGCACAGGTCTCTGGTTGCAGTGGGGGGTGATGTGTGGGCTAAGGCAGGTGTCTGACAGCTGTCTCTGGGTGCTTGGTTGGAGGACGTTTCCCTGTCCCCTAGAGTGCTTAGTGGGGGGGGGGGGGTAGTGCAGCCAGTCCTTGGGTGCCCAATGCCATTGGCTGGAGGGATTGAGAGGCACTACTAATTATCAAACCCCTGTCATGGGCGGCTACATGGAGTGGGTGGTACCACCAGCCCTCAGACCTTTGGTATGGGCAGCGAGGCCCCTTCTTAAGGGACGGGGTGGTGTCAAATGTTACGAATCTGCAGATCCCCCATTGACTGTTGCAGATGAAAATGGGCTTCAGGTGTATACCCTACTGTTTCATGCTAATGAGGGCATGCAGTGAGTGTTAAATTGGCCCACAAAGAACTAGACAGGAGTGAGAGGTGCTGCAAGTCTGTGGACCCTGTATGCCAGTGGGTGAGTGATGGGGCAAGGCCTCCCTACTGGTCCTGAGGGCTTAGAGGGTGTGGTTTTGTTCAGTGCCAAGGGGCTGGTGTTGGAGCAGGGTGGGATTGGGTGATGGGAAGGAAGTGCTTCTCCGATGTGAAGCTTTGGTGGGGAGGAGTTATTTTGCCAGCACATGTGGTGGGTTGAGAGCTTACACTTAACTTTTGCAGTTCTGGTGTCACTGCTGTTTGATTCTGGAGGCGAATGAAGATTCACTGCTGCTTGGCTGCACCACATGTGGTTGGCCTTGGCTTGGGATGTTGCTGCTTGCCTCAGCCTGTGTGGGCTGCACAGATTCAGCTAGCAGGGTGCCAGTGAATCTGCGATGCAGTTCCCCATTTCTGCTGCTGTTGAATTTTCTGTCCTTCCTGCCGCTCAGTCCAATTCTTCAGCTTTGTCTTTGATGTTTTTTGGGTTTTTTGTCTTTGATGTTTGAGGTCTTTGTTGTAAGAAGGATGACAGAAGCATCTGACTTTTCCACCATCTTGGCCCTGCCCTTCAGTAAACAAAATTTTAATTCACCACTTTCCAAAAAATAGTTGCTAAGCACCAGGTACTGTTCTAATTTCTGGGGAATCAGCAGTAAAAAAAAAAAAAAACAGACCAAGTCTTTGCCCTTTTGGAGGGAGTCATAGTAAGCAAATAAGGCTACATATAAAAGAAAAATAAAGGCATTCGGGGTGATCAGGGAAGCTTTTTCTGATAAGGTGACATTTGAACATAGAATTTAAGGAAATAACCCCTGAAGATATCCAGGCAGAGAGTGTTCCAGTCTGAGGGGAGGAGCCAAGTAATGGGGAGGACAGTGACAGATGATGAAGTCAGAAAGGTCAAATGCCAGTTTGGTTACAGCTTATGGGTCACGGTGAACACTTTGGATTTTACACTAAATGAGGCAGAAAGCTATGAAGAATTTTAACGCTGATGAGTGGAGAATAGATTGGCAGGTAAGGGTAGAATTGGGATGCTAGTTAGGAGTCTATTGCAAAAATTTTGGACAAGAAATTACAGTGCTTTGAACTAGGGCAGTAGCAATGCAGATGGCAAGTGGCAAAGAGACATGTGCATGTGAAAGGATGCCCTCAGCTGAGGATGAGGAGGGAGACACCTTCTCCATTGCATCTGAAAGGTAGAAGGAGAGGATGGGTATCAAGTCACACAGGTTTTTTGACTTGGTGATAGGAAGAGGAGGGGCTTCCCATATTATAGCTCCTGTTTTATCTGTGAACTATGAGACCAGGTCACCACAAGAAGGTAGTTTTGTGGGGCAGGGCAGTGGTGGGAGGTGAAAAACAAACAAGCAAAAAAGTGAATAACTGAGGAAAGAATAGAAAAATAAGCTTCGTGGAGAAACAAAGTAAGATTGTAGGGTGTTAATAAATGTGTATTAGAGGCTGGTGATCACGGTGTTCATGAATTTAAAGCGACACTAATCACTAATTACACCAATTTCCTCAGTTGTTTAATTTTCTTTTTCCTTTCTGAAAGACCACTGACCTTTGGGAAATTGAGGTTATGCATCATCAGATTGTTCTAATCACCTATTGAAATCATAGAAAAAACTCTGTAAGTAGTATAGTCAAACAACTGCAAGGCAACACACATTTAAAGTTTTAACTATTAATCACATTCATTTTGCTGAAATGATTCTTTTTTGTTTACCACTTGTCTAAGTGACAGTAAGCATAATCATCCTCATTATAAACTAATTTGAAAAAGGTAATTTTCCAGTTAATAAATAGACACTGATGTAAAATGTGTTCTTAGGATAAAATAATTATTATAGCTGCCAACAACTTTGGAAAGAAAACAAAAGAAGTTTGTTAATGGCAAGGCCTAATGAAAAATCTGATGGGTCTAAACTCGAAAAATTGACAAGCACATTTCCCCCCACAAGAACAATTTGTTACTGATGATGAAATTGAGAAACAACCAGAATGAGCGTTGTGGGATTCATAGTGAAGCCCTTAGGGTAAAATTAATTTCTTTATAACACAGTTTAAAGGCGCACAAAAGGAAATTGCTTGTGCCAGATGGAACAGGGAAGGCATTGTGAATAAAAATGAGCATCTCTTTTCTGCTTACAAATATTTGAATTAAGATGATACCAGAATGTCTGGTTAATGGACTAACGGTACTGATGATTGCACAACTTTAAAAGATTTTCCCATTCTTTTTTAAATGGTTTGTCAACACAACAAAGTACTTCATGGAATATATTAAGCCTGGCACTTCCTATCACAGAACAATTTATTCCCTTTGAGTTATCATATTAGGCAAAACATGAAGAATATGATAGATACAGCACTGGGTTTAGAGTCAGATGACCATTAAGTAGCTCTTCTCCAGGCTCTACCATTAAGTAGAAGGAGGTTAGGCAAATCACGGACACTCTAGGGGATAGCTCCTAAAATGGAGAGAGGAATACTTACCTTTCCATTGAAGTTCCATGAGGATTAAATGAGATAATGAAAGTGAATATTCTTTATAAACGATTCAACATATGCATATAAACTTTGATTTTGTGGCTTATCTTTCTGAAAATGGTCTAGAAATTATCTTCAATTTTGTCCTATATCGTATCTTAACTGCTTGCTCACAGCTGCTGGCTTTCTTCTTCTTGTAATTGCATGCATTTTTATGCATAACATTTCAAATCTAATCTGCGAGGATGTAGCTGATGGTGATCTCTCTCTGCTCTAAGCACCTATAATAGTTATTTAGCACTAATACATGCCAGCATTTATCTTCCTATTCATATGTGCTCTCCACTTGACTGGAACATAAACCTTTGATTATTAATAATAACAATGATAATAATAATGGGTAACATTTATTGTTTACTATATGCCAGGCATTGTGCTAGGTTTTTTAAATGGACTCTCAAGTTTACTAAGAGGCAGGGAATGCATTATACTTTTCAGTGGGGTCACATCATACATCTGTCATATACTGTGAATTGACATTTTATATTCAGCAGCTCCTCCAAAGAGAGATAGAAATATAAGTTTATATGGTGTGAATATTTGTTCCACCATTTTATTCAAAGAGTTTATGCCGCAGAGTGAGAGTGAAATTGGAGAGGTGAATCTACTCTTTCCCCAGTTGAAGTCACTTCTCATATATCCCTCATAGTGTGAGCATCTAAAGGTAGAAAGTATAATGTTTAAAGACAGATATTTTCAGAGCAATATGGGCTGTGAATGCAAGCCATATACTTAATCTGGTACTAAACTGAAGAAACAGCTTCAGTACTAGAGGAAAAACTGGTTGTGTTGGATTTCTTGAGACATGGTGTGTCAGTCTCCAATGTGGAACCTTCCAAGGAATTTTCAGGGCTGACAATGAAGTGAGAAGTAGGGGCATCTGCTGAAAGTGAGACTGAAGGGTGGCTGCTGAAAGTTTGAGCAGAGAGAGGAATGTGTGAAATGGTTAGTAGTACAGTAGATTGGGAGAGTAAATGAATTGGGGAGCTTTGGTTTTTACAGCAATGGAAAAAGCCTACTTGGCCTTTGTGATTATGAATTTGAAGTGTGACAAATCAGTTTGATTGTGCTTTTTCTCCCAGTATGTTTAACTGTTAGGCACAAAGGAAGAGGCAGGTAGAGGAGTTTTACCATGAAAGTTATTCAGCGAGAGAAGGGGGGAAAAAGGAGATGAGGATTATTTTAATGCTGGGGCATGGAATCTAAGCTGGGTAAGAAGGAGGTGATGGTATGGGATAGGGGTGTGAACAATGAAAAAATGGTAAGGTCAATGTACTGAAGGTACTGATGTGGTAAAAATAATTTTGTATTGGGAGTCCAAGAAGGAATTTGCTAAAAAGTCAAGAAGTATTTCTCTTAGATTGAGATACTAGAAATTGAAATTTCAGAGCTGAAGCTGTAATTGGTATGACCCACTTTAGGGAACAACCATGGAAATGGGTTGTTGAGGTGGAATAGGTAAAAAATGTCTGCTGTTATGACTATGGTTTGTTGGCCTAGCTCCTCTATTCAGAGATGAATTTTCGTGTGTTATAAAACAACTTTTTCACCAACTGTCCATTTGGAATCTGGAGGAAAAATTTCAGATTACTTACTAGGCTACAAACAGTCTTTTCTAGACCAGCCTTCTGTACCACTGTGTTCAATGTCTCTATTCTCACTGGCATAAAAAAGTGAATCCAAATAGGATCAGCAGGCCTGATTCTCTTTGCTAACCTTGGCCAACACCAAAGGCTGATACTTAGTAGATATGCACAGATACGACCATACAGATTGTTAAAATAGTGAAATAATTCCATATGATTTGATGTATAACTGTGACCTCCAGTCTCCCCCAACGTGTGTGTACCTGCTTAGCCAACCAAGCTTTTCCAATGGGACCACTCTGGACCTTCCCAAGTTCCAGGGAGGGTTTAAAAATGTAGCTCAAATGAAGCTTCTAGGAGCTAATTCCAACCTTCTTGCTGGTATGCTGTCTGCTATAAGTGACAAGATCCATGCTGTACAGTTAAGTATTTTTAATACCAACTCCACCAAATTGCAAAATAGGTGATTCTCCTCCTGTATACCTCCTCCTCACCCTCACCCCGTACAGCTCTATGCTTCCTTCCACCAACTCATCTTTCCCTTTCTTGTTTAATTTACCACCAAATCCTCTCTATTGTGGCTTCAATTTTATTGAGGACACTGAGGACATCAGGCAGGAATTTCCTCTGCCATCTTCTGCATTTAACAACTTTCCTCCAATTTCACAGCCTTTTATCTAAAACATCCCTTCATAATTCTTTAGAAATCTTATTAAATCAGTCATTTTCTTCCGGTCAGTTTTTATCCTCCAGAAAATATACATTCTCAGTTCTGCCATATTAAAATAAAAAGACCTTTTTGCCCCACAGAAACCCTGGTGGTGTAGTGGTTAAGAGCTATGGCCACTAACCAAAAAGGTCTGCAATTCAAATCCATTAGGTGCTCCTTGGAAACTGTATGCGGAAGTTCTACTCTGTCCTATAGGGTTGCTATGAGTTGGAATCAACTTGATGGCAATGGTTTTGGCTTTGGTTTTTGGTTTTATTTGCCCCACAGCATTCATGAGCCTATATCTCACTTTTCATTTACAACCAAACTTCTTGAAAATTAATCTATTCTCATTGAAGAATTGGTTTCCTCCCCTGACAGTTCTACTTCAACCTACTGAAATCTGCCTTATGCATCTTTCACCCCACTGAGCAGCCATTTTGAATATATGAGATCATATTATGGTTGGAAGGGAAACATGTTAGAATTAAGCTATAGTTGCTGATGTCTGTGGGGCCATCACGCAAGAGATGTCCTGCCTTCTCAGGCTTTATGTGAGAGTGAAATAAATGCCTATTTTGTTTAAGCCACTGTTAATTTGTTTTTGTTGGTTACCTTTGGCAAAACTTAATCCTAAATGATTATGATGGTTAGTTTTATGTGCCTACTTGCTTAGTCTTTATATTACCCAGTTACTTAATGAAACACTAACCTAAGTGTTGTGAAGATATTTTCTAGATGTGGCTAATGTCTGCAATGAGTTGGCTTTAAATAAAGGAGATTACCCCTGATGGTGTGAGTAGGCCTTGTTCAATCAATTGGAGCCTTTAAGACTGAGGTTTTTCTGGAAAAGAATAATTTTTTTTTTAATTTAAATGAACAAAAAAAATTATTGTATTTTAGATGAAGGTTTACAGAGCAAGCTAGTTTCTCATTAAACAATTAATACACCTATTGTTTTGTTACATTGGTTGCCAACCCCATGACTTGTCAACATCCTCCCCTTTTTGACTTTGGGTTGTCCATTACCAGCTTTCCCGTCCCCTCCTGCCTTCTTGTCCATGCACCTGGGCTGATGAGCCCATTTAGTCTTGTTTTGTCTTATGGGTCTGTCTAATCTTTGGCTGAAGGCTGAACCTCAGAAATGACTTCATTACTGAGGTATAATTGTGTCTGGGACCCATACTCTTGGCATTTCTCTAGTCTCTGTCAGACCAGGAAGTCTGATCTTTTTTGTGTGTGTGAGTTAGGATTTTGTTCTACATTTTTCTCCAGCTCTGCCTGGGACCCTCAATTGTGATCCCTGTCACAGCAGCCAGTGGTGGTAGCCAACACCATCTAGTTGTGCTGAACTCAGTCTGGCTGAGGCTATGGTAGTTGTGGCTCATTAGTTATTTGGACTAGTCTTTCCATTGTGTCTTTGGTTTTCTTCATTCTTTCTTGCTCCAGACGGGGTGAGACAAGTAGAGCACCTTAGATGGCCACTCACCAGCTTTTAAGACCCCAGATACTACTCACTGAAGTAGAATATACAACATTTTCCTTAAAAATTATGTTATGTCAATTGAGCTAGATGTTCCCCAAGACCATCGTCCTCACAGCCCTCAGCCAATAATTTAGTCCCTCAGGAAGTTTGGATGTGTCTATGGAGCTCCCCTGTATGTGTCTGTCAGCTTGTCGCACTGTGGGGGCTTGCGTGTTGCTATGATGCTGGAAGCTATGCCACCGGTATTCAAATACCAGCAGGGTCACCCATGGCAGGCAGGTTTCAGCTGAGCTTCCAGACTAAGACAGACGAGGAAGAAGAACTTGGCAGCCTACTTCTGAAAAGAATTACCAGTGAAAACCTTATGAATAGCAGTGGAACATCATATGATATAGTGCTGGAAGATGAGCCCCCCCAGATTGGAAGGCACTCAAAACACAATTGGGGAAAAGGTGCCTCCTCAAAGTAGAGTCAACCTTAATGACATGGATGGAGCCAAGCTTTGGGAACCTTAATTTGCTGATGTGGCATGACACAAAATGAGAAGAAACAGCTGCAAACTTTCATTAATCCTTAGAAGGTGGAATGTATGAAGTATGAATCTAGGAAAATTGAAAATCGTCAAAGATGAAATGGAAAGCATAAACATCAACATCCTAGGCATTAGTGAGATGAAATAGACTGGTATTGGGCATTTTGAATTGTACAAAGCTATGGTCTTCTATGATGGGAACGACAGCTTGAAGAGGAATGGTGTTGCATTCATCGTCAAAAAAAACATTTCAAGATCTATCCTGAAGTACAACGCTGTCAGTGATAGGACAATAATCATATGGCTACAAGGAAGACCAGTTAATACAACTATTATTCAAATTTACACATCAACGACTAAGACTAAAGATGAAGAAATTGAAGATTTTTACCAGCTTCTGCACTCTGAAATTGATTAAACATGCATTCAGTATACATTGATAAGTATTGGTGATTGGAATGTGAAAGTTGGAAATGAAGCATGGGTAGTTGGAAAATATGGCCTTGGTGATAGAAAAAATGCCAGAGATTGAATGATAGAATTTTGCAAGACCAATGACTTCTTCATTGCAAATACCTTCTTTCACCAACATAAATGGTGATTATACATGTGAATCTCACTGGATAGAATACACAGGAATCAAATCGACTGCATCTGTGGAAAGAGACGATGGAAAAGCTCGACATCATCAGTCAGAACAAGGCCAGGGGCTGACTGTGGAACAGACCATCAATTGCTCGTATGTAAGTTCAAGTCGAAACTGAAGAAAATCAGAGGAAGTCCACGAGAGCCAAAATATGGCCTTGAGTATATCCCACCTGAATTTAGAGACCGTCTCAAGAATAGATTTGATACGTCGAACACTAGGGACTGAAGACCAGACGAGTTGTGGAATGACATCAAGGACATCACACATGAAGAAAGCAAGAGGTCATTAAAAAGACAGGAAAGAAAGAAAAGACCAAAATGGATGTCAGAAGAGACTCTGAAACTTGCTTTTGAACGTTGAGCAGCTAAAGGAAAAGGAAGAATTGATGAAGTAAAAGAACTGAACAGAAGGTTTCAAAGGGCAGCTCAAGAAGACAAAGTATTATAATGACATGTGCAAAGAGCTGGAGATGCATACCCAAAGGGAAGAATACGCTCTGCATTTCTCAAGCTGAAAGAACTGAAGAAAAAATTCAAGTCTTGAGTTGCAATATTGAAGGATTCTACGGGGAAAATATTAAACGACTCAGGAGGTATCAAAAGCAGATGGAAAGAATACACAGAATCATTATACCAAAAAGAATTGGTCAACTTTCAACCATTTCAAGAGGTAGCATATGATCAGTAACTGATAGTACTGAAAGAAGTCCTAGCTGCACTGAAGGCATTGGCGAAAATAAGGCTCTGGTAATTGACATAATATCCAACTGAGATGTTTCAACAAACAGAGGCAGCCCTGGAAGTGCTCGCTCATCTATGCCAAGAAATTCGGAAGACAGCTGCCTGGTCAACCGACTGAAAGTGATCCATATTTATGCCTATTCCCAAGAAAAGTGATCCAACTGAATGCAGAAATCATTGAACAATATCATTAATATCACACCCAAGCAAAATTTTGCTGAAAATCACTCAAAAGCGGCTGCTTCAGTTTATTGACAGGGAACTGCAGAAATTCAGGCCAGATTCAGAAGAGGATGTGGAACCAGGGATATCATTGCTGATGTCAGATAGATCCTGTCTGAAAGCAGAGAATGCCAGAAGGATGTTTACCTGTGTTTTATTGACTATGCAAATAGATTAGATTCTGTGGATCGTAATAAATTATGGGTAAGCTTGTGAAGTACCAGAATTCCAGAAAACTTAATTGTGCTCATGAGAAAACTACATAGATCAAGAGGCAGTTGTTCGGATAGAACAAGGGGATACTGATTGGTTTAAAGTCAGAAAAGATGTGTGTCAGGGTTGTATTCTTTCACCATACCTATTCAATCTGTATGCTGAGGAAATAATCCGAGAAACTGGACTAAATGAAGAAGAACGGGGCATCAGAGTTGGAGGAAGGCTCATTAAGAACCTGTGTTATGCATATGACACAACCTTGCTTGCTGAAAGTGAAGAGGACTTGAAGCACTTACTGATGAAGATCAAAGACGATAGCCTTCAGTTTGGATTATACCTCAACATAAAGAAAACAAAAATCCTCACAACTGGACCGATAAGCAACATCATCATCCACCACTAAAACCCACTCATCATCATAAATGAGAAGAGATGGAAGTTGCCAAGGATTTCATTGTACTTGAATCCACAATCAACAGCCATGGAAGCAGCGTCAAGAAATCAAAAGGCACATTGCATTGGACAAATGTGCTGCAAAATACCTCTTTAAAGTATTGAAAAGCAAAGATGTCACCTTGAAGACTACGGTGCACCTGACTCAAACCATGGTATTTTCAATGGCATCATATGCATGAGAAAGCTGGGTAATGAATAGGAAAAACCAGAGAAGAATTGATGCCCTTGAATTATGGTGTTGGAATAGAATATTGAATAAACCATGGAATGCCAAAAGCATGAACAAATCTGTCTTGGAAGAAGTACAAACAGAATGCTCCTTAGAAGCAAGGATGGTGAGACTTCGTATTACATACTTTGGACCTGTTGTCAGGAGGGATCAATCCCTGGAAAAGGACATCATACTTGGTAAAGTACAGGGTCAGTGGAAAAGAGGAAGACCCTCAATGAGATGTATTGACATGATGGCTACAAAAATGGGCTCAACCAAAACAACTGTGAGCATGGCGCAGGAGTAGGCAGTGATTCAATCTGTGGTGTATAGGGTCGCTATGAGTCGGAAGCGACTTGACTGCACCTAGCAAAAACAACAATGTGGTACTTCCGTGACTTTGCCTTGGACAAGTTGTGCCTGCTTTCCCAGTATTGTGTATTGTCTTACCCTTCACCTGTGTTACCACTTATCTATTTAGTGTTTTCACCCCCACTGCTTCCCTCCTTCCCTCATAACCGTCAAAGATTGTTTCTTTGTGTGTGTAAACCTTTTCGTGAGTTTTTATAGTAGCGGTCTCATACAGTATTTGTCCTTTTGTGACTGACTTATTTCACTCAGCATAATGCCCTCTAGATTCGTCCATGTTGTGAGATCCTTCACAGTTTCCTCGTTCTTTATCATTGTGTAGCATTCCTTTGTGTGTATGTACCATAGGTTGTTCATCCATTGATCCGTTGATGGGCATCTAAGTTGTTTCCATCTTTTGCTATTATGAACAATGCTGCAGTGAACGTGGGTGTGCATATATCTATTTGTGTGACAGCTCTTATTTCTCTAGGATATATTCCTAGGAATGGGATTGCTAGATCATATGGTATTTCTATTTCTAGCTTTTTAAGGAAGCACCATATCATTTTGGAAAAGAATAAATTTTGCCTTAAGACCGCCACATTCAGTCCTAACTGCCTGGCCTAAAAAACTGCCCTATAAATCTTGGACTTGCTAATCCCCACAATAGCACAAGCCAATTCCTTAAAAATACATCCCTTTTTGTTGTTGTTGTAAGCTGCCGAGTCAATTCCGACTCATAGCGACTCTATAGGACAGAGTTAAAAAAAAAAAAAAAAAAAAAATTTTTTTTTTTTTTTTAGGACAGAGTAAAGCTGCCCTTTATAAATATATATGTGTGTGTGTGTATCCACCAGGCGCTCTTTGGAAACCCTGTGGGGCACTTCTACTCTGTCCTTTAGGGTTGCTATGAGTCGAAATTGAATCCACAGCAATGGTTTTTTTGTTTGTTTTATATATATATATATATATACGTATGTATGTAAAATCTCCTATTGGAAAACCCTGATTGATACACTGGTAAAACATGTTCTTCTGTATTTTAAGAATGTGTTTCTTTCTCTCTCTCCCCCTACTTCTTGATTGGTTTCTGTTCTCCATGTTTACTTCCACTCTGTTATTTTTCTCATTTTCTTTTGCCTATGTTTCTTCCCCCTTTTTTTCTCAAATATCGTTAAGCAAAAACCTTTATTTTTGTCATATTAACCCATCGCTATAAGAGTTTAAAAATACACATTTTTTATTTCATGTTCTTAACTTTTAAAGCCATAAAATATAATTTCTTATTTTTATTTGTCCTAAAAACAAAACCACTTCATCATATAAAATTTTTTCTTGGCCATGATACTCTACTAAGGATTTTACCCTCCAGTAGTCAAACCAAAAAATCCCAAACCTATTGCTATCAAGTTGATTCCAACTCATAACAACCCTGTGAGCAGAGCAGAACTGCCCCATAAGGTTTCCAAGGCTTAAATCTTTACACAAGCAGACTGCCACATCTTTCTCCCTCGGAGTGGCTTGTGGGTTTGAGCCTCCGACCTTTTGGTTAGCAGCTGAGCACTTAACCACTGCATCACCAGGGCTTCTTCAGTGAGTCAGTGGTCCCTAATTGATCAATATTTCCCCTTCTTGGTTAAGGTCACCCAAAGGTTATATTTATGGCTTTAAAGTTTCAAAAAATCAATACTTTTTTTTATGATTTAAAACTCTCTGCTCAAAGCTTTAGTTCTGTGAGTCAGGGCTTGGAAACAGAAAGTCCGTTAAAAACAAACATAAGATTCTTCACAGCTGGGAGTTACCCTTCATTTTCAGAAATGTACTCTTGTTTCCATAAATGCAATAAAGATTTAGCCCTTGATCTGCGGTCATATCTCACAGGTTTTCTCCAAAAAGTGGCTGGCAGAAAATAAACTATAATTTCAGCTGCATTAAATGGTCCTTTCAAGGTATTCAAAATGCAATAAACAGAATGTAATAAACCAGAGTACTTAGCATCCATCCCCACTGAACACTTAGTCATTATCCTAGAGCTAGCCCAGATCCCTGTTTTGCATCTTTGTTAAGAGATGTACTTTTAACCACACAGTCATGAGATATACTAAATCTAATTGTACAGGAACCTCTATGGATTCTATGCTGTCTCTGAATTTTTAAGAAGTAGATTTTTTGTTTGTTTTTCATCAACAATTTAGTTTAAATTCTCATTTAATGATTTTGAAGATGTGAATGAAACTCTTCTGATTTCTTTAGAAAAGGTTAAAAACACTGTGCTTCATCCATTTGAGCTCATTTTAAAATGGTTATGGATTTAGTTTGTAATGACTGACTATAACAGAGAAATCTGATTAACTCTTTAAAAATATGGTTCCATTCCATAAAACAACTCCAAATTCTGCCTTCTAGTTTACATGTTTTTGCATCCAATTATCCAATGCTTAAACTTAGCTATTATGCAAACTTCTATACTAATTCTTCTTTTGTGTGTATATTGCAGGACAAATTATCCTTAATTGCTGTAACTGTTAAAAGAAGATTAAAAATAGTTGCATGCTGTTTTGAAAGTTAAATAAACAAAAACAACACTCTGTAAAATATAGTGTAAATTTTTGACGGCTCATCCTTATCATGAATGTCTACATGATCCCTGGGATATTGGGACATATCAGATACCTCTGTTCTAAACATTTGCTGTAGGAAAAGAATAGGTGAACACACTTGGTAAATATTAAAAACCTTCTATAAAGCTATTTTCCTGGGGTTCCTTTGTGTTATTGAGACTACTTTCCCCTGCAGCTGTTTCTGATTCCATGGTCTTTGTTTATTTGTCCCAAAGACAATGAAGGCAACAATGGGAAAATAAGAATATAGGCTGTTGGTATTTCCCTTGCTCAAACAAGTAGGAAATGGAGTGAAAAAAAAAAAAAAAAACAAGAAACAAACATGAGATAAAATTGTTACAAAATCACAATCTAGTTATCAAGCAAGTCTTGCATTGAATCAACTAACAAAATTAGCACAACTGACAGGTGGCTGATGAAGAATGATCACCTACTCAATTACAATCCCAGGACCTGATGGGGCACAGATTTCCATATATATATATATATATTTTTTTTTTTCCCCTTGTCTTGCTCCTAGGAGTGAAGAGGTAGAAGGCAGAGAAAACTCAGGGAGGTATGGGGCTGTGTCCTAAATTTTCTTCTTTTTCTACATTCTCTCCCTAGGTGACAATGTTCATTCCTATGACCTTATAAAAAACAGATCATTGACTCCAGAGTGTGTATCTCAACTTCAGATTTGAACCTCAGGCTTATTGATCTAACTAGCCCTAGTGGTGTAGCGGTTAAGAGCTATGGCTGCTAACCAAAAGGTCAGCAGTTCAAATCCACCAGGTCCTCCTTGGAAACCCTATGGGGCAGTTCTACTCCCTCCTATAGGGTCACTATGAGTCGGAATAGACTCTACGGCAATGGGTTTGGTTTTTGGTTTTTATCTACCTAAACACCACTTCTTAGATTCTTATAGGCATGTCAAAACTAGTATGTCCCCTCAAAAACCTATTATCACTTTCCCTACCCTATACCCACAATCCCTCAATCTTCCTATTAAATTAAATAATACAATCCACCCAAGATATTCATGTCAAAAACCTGAGTATCATGTTCAGACCTCCTTCTCTCTTATCCTATATTTTTTCTATCACTGTTACATGTCAATTCTTTCTTCAAAATACATGCCAGATCTGACCACGTCTTGCCATCTCTGCAGATACTTCCCCAATCCAAGTCATCATCCTCTCTTAATTGAATTGTTGCAACAACCTCCTGTTTCTTCTCTTATCCACCTTGTCTATCTCAACACAGTTTATTCTACACATCTAAGCCGAAATCATCATTTAAAATTGCAAATCAGATAATGCCACTTGCCTGTTGAAACCCTCCTCTGGCCCATCTCTTCCACTTAATCCTATACCACTTGTACTCTTGCTCATTATACTTCTACCATCCTGATTTTTTCTGTTCCTCAAATGCATAAAGCTCTTTCCTATTCTGAGACCTCTATAATTGTGGTTTTCTCTGCCTGGAATGTTCTCTTCTGACCACCTCTTTACCTGGCTGGCTCCTTTTATCCTTTTTAAGTGTCAGTTAGCATGTTATTTCTTCTGAAAAAATTTTGCTGTCATGGTTTGAATTGTGTCCACCAAAAACTTATATCACTTGGCTAGGGCATGATTCCCAGTACTATGAGGTTGTCCTCCATTTTGTGATCAGATTATCCTCCATTTTGTGATGTGTCGTAGATCCTGGCCTGTATGCCTGTGGTTATGGTGCCGTTTGGGAGTGAGCTGTCTGTTATGTTAATGGGGCAAGATTAGGTCACGTATGTTATGTTAATGAGGTAGGATTAGTCTGGGATGTATCTTGAGTCATTGCCCTTTACCACCCTATGAGAGATAAAAGCAGAGTAGTGAGCACAGAGAGAGGGACGTCCTACCATCAAGAAAGAAGAGCCAGGAGCAGAGCATGTCCTTTGGACTCAGAGAAACTCTTAGACCCAGGCTAAGATTGATGACAAGGACCTTCCCCCAGAGCCGACAGAGAGAAAACGCCTTCCTTTGGAGCTGGCACCCTGAATTCAGATTTCCAGACTCCTAAACTGTGAAAGAATAAATTTCTGTTTGTTAAAGCCATCCACTTGAGGTATATCTGTTACAGCAGTGCTAGATAACTAAGACACTATCCTGTCACTCTCTCTGTCTCATAGCACCCTTTACTCGAAGTTTCAGAGCCAAAACCGTGAGAGCTCAGTGTACTTATTGGGTCACTAATAATCTGAAAACATACCAAAATATTCCTATCTTTTTACGTCTCCTTTCCCCCCCTTGGATACAGGTAGGTCACATATGCCACTAGGTCATGTCATGCTTCTTTTCCTCTGTGTCAGCCTAAGCACTGAAATGTCTTTGTCAACTTACTTTAATTTTTTCTAGAGTATTCCTCCATTGGGTATAACTTATATTATGTCACTTCACCAGGCAGCATTTTGTTCTGTTGTACACAGGGTTGCTATGAGTCAGAACCGTCTCGATGGCACCTAACAACAAAATAACAACAATCTTTCCAAAACTCCCCTACCAAAGGCTCTTAGGTATTCTCCTTTCCTATCTAAGCCTATCTGTCTCTTAGGTTCAAGGCAAATTCTCACTTAATTGGAATAAAAATGCTGGGATGTGGAGAAGCATTGTGATACCATTTATTCAAATCTGTTTGCCCATCTTTCACATTATTAAATAAAGGATTTAAGGTAAGCTATGATGATAAAAAAAAAAATTTATGATGATAACAAATTCAACAAAATTACAACAGAATGAAAGTAAAACCATAGATGATTAGAAAAGTAAAGACAAACATGCCTACAACTAGGGCCCAAGTATTTGCTACAGCTGTGTTACTAATTGGGCTCTGAGTTCTCTGGCAGATAAGAAGGGAGAAATAGATAAGTTACTTATTTCTTGAGATCAGAGAGAAGAAAACAAAATTCTGGGCTTCTTAGAATAATTAAAGCTTTTGCCTGCACCAATTTCCTATTGCCCTTTCTTGCAATGACCCTATTGCTGAGAGAGCAACATAAAACAACAAAAAACCATAACCACAAAACAATAGTAACAACAACAATAACAGCGATAAAACCAATGCCATGCCATTGATTCTGTGGAAGGCTGAGGTCATAAATTCAAAATATATAAGGGGTTAAAAATGGCTTGTTTCTCTAGTTCACATAACAAAGACATATTCAATTATCACATTTTGTGGTAGTAAACTTTTGACCAACTCTCAGCAATTTGTGATATGTGCAATGGGAGTGTTTAATAAATACTGAGCCAAGCTTTCAAAACACCATGTTTTTTCTGGATTATAAGTATTGTACTTTTGAAGGCTGCTATCTAATAATATGATGCTTCATTGTGCTTAGTCTGATTCAGTATTGATTAACTTTTCAGCTTGTAGGAGCTCACCACTCTTTTATGTCGGTTGAAGATGATTGCCTCTGTTTCTGTGACTTTTTCTAGGAAATGTATCCCTTTCAAAATGCTGACTGGCTCAATTTCTTCACACGTGAAGGCAGAGAAAAAGTATGCTATAATGAAAAGAAGAATCCCCTATAACACAATTTCTTTGACTCAAATAAGAGCCTGTAGATTTATAGATTTTAGAGGGAGAAAATCAATACATGAAGTTTTCCATAGAAAAATTATATCTGAAGCCATGAAAAAGAGTCAGTTGCTGTTACAATTCGTAGTGAGAAATTGTATAAATCTCTTTTCTTGACTTCTTGCCTTCTACATTAAAATAAGGAAAGGACAAAAACAACATATTACTTTTACTCTAGTTGTAGGGTAATTAAATTTAAAATTGGTAAACTCAGATTTTAGAACAGTCAATTCCTCTAAATAGCTGTGACCTCAGGCAAATCATTTTTTTTTTTTTCCTGTAAGCCTCCATTTCCACAAAAAATAACTGAAAAGATTGAGCTAGATCAGTGTTCTCAATTTTATCAGGGCCAATGTCCCTTTTATAACAAATATTTCTAATGTGCTCTTTATTATCCTGACATAAACTTCATATATAGTATAACCTGGTACAGATATGGTTACAAAAAAAAAAAAAAAAAAAGCCTGATGCCTTAATTATATATACAGATGAGCTTAAAACAAGGTAATTCCCAATAAAATACTATGTATTTCAATATGAGAGGAATGACTCCACAGGAGGACATAATAAAATAGTCAGATTTCTTTCTTATAATGAATGGCTAGACTTTTTAGAAACCAGGTAACCAGAATTCATTCTACAGAAAAAGTGCAGGAAAATAGAGGAGCAGAAATATGGGTCCACATTAGAATTTTTAGGAACAACATTATTAGGATATAAAACAACAACAAAAAAGGTCAGACTTATTTGCATATGGTAGGAAAAAGAGAGAAATAGGTTTGTAAATTGAGAACAGGTTAGCATGCCAAGACAAATTTGAGATGGGAAAGAGGATACCTTGTTTTATTGTACTTTGAAGATATTGTGTTTTTTACAAATTGAAGTTTTGTGGCAACCCTGAGTTGAGCAGGTCTGTTGGTGCCATTTTTTCCAACTGCACGTGCTCACTTTGTGTCTCTGTGTCACATTTTGGTAATTCTCTCAATATTTCAAACTTCACCCTGGTGGTGAAGTGGTTAAGAGCTCAGACTGCTAACCAAAAGATTGGCAGTTCAAATCCAACAGCTGCTCTTTGAAAACCCTATGGGGCGGGTCTACCATATCCTATAAGGTTACTATGAGCAGGAATTGACTGAATGGCACACAAGATAACAAGAACAACAGATTTTTGTAGCTGATAATATTTCATAGTATATCCTAATTTACTTTATTATTCTTCTGTATTTAAATGTGTAGCATATTTCTATTTTTTAAGCTTAGAATATCTACTGTATAGAGCTTTCTTAAAGGTTTGTTGGCAATTATCTCACCTTAGAAAGTGAGGAAACAGGTGTTAGTCTGTGCAAGGAAATTTGCCCGTAGAATATATTTACTGTATGTTATCATTACACGTTGGAAAAGAGAGAAAAAGTAGTACAGAATATGTGCTGTTGAAGAATATATAGTGACTCACTTAGTTTTCTATATACCACACAATTTTAGAGCTGGGCAAAGCCATCTATAACAAATACAAACGTATTTGTTTTTCTACAGCTAATTTATTTTTTATCCTGTATACATTTTGTTGTATAGTAACACAATTAGGAAGTCCACAGAATTTGGATATCAAAAGAGGAGATTAAGTACCATGTTTATAATTAAGTGTAATCTCTATTTTAAGCTACTGTTTCACTTGATGGCAGGAAACTTAATTTGGGTAAATCTAGATAAAATCAGTAAATTCACGTTTGAGTTTTATCATTTCAGTGTTATTCCATCAACTTGATATTTTCTCTGTTTCACTTCTTCCTATAATTGTGTCTTAATGCAGGGAGCACATGGGAAGTAGGGTGAAGTGGATACAAGGTATCAGGACATCAGGGAAAGGTTATAGGCACAGGTGCCCACATCTGCTGAAACGCATCATGTCCATGCTGTTCTTTGGCCATTATCACACTTTCATCTAGCATCTGCTGAGAAGACCAGGTTGGCATTTGCTGAGGTACCCGTGTTGCATCTGGCCTGTAGTTGTGTGGTCCATGCTGCATCTGGGAGACCCTTTAAAAGTCTATAGCTCTTTATCCCAGGTGACTTTCTTGTCTCTCTTATATGCCTCGGGCAAGTATGCAGCTTCCCTGGGACCCTGGGAAATGAATGCGGCTGCTTCAGGCAGTTTAAGCATCTGAAGTCCCAGGAAATCATCTCTATTGTGCCTCCTTCTCTGGCCTTCCAGGGTCCTAAATTTATTATCATTATTGCTATTGCTAAGAGGGACTTATAAATCTCTATTATTGAAACATCAAATATTGTGTGGGTCTCTTGCCAACTACTATCTTTTTTCCAGCTCAAGGTGGGTTTCGGACTCTGTTCTAGAGACTTCTATCTTTTTGGCTGCCCACAGCCCAGAGAGATTTTAATTTAAAAAATTTTAGCTCAATGATCATTTTCCCATTTTTTCTGTCTCAACTTCACCATTAGCTTTTTAAAAAAGATTTCTTTTCATTAAAATTTTAAATTAAAAAAATCAAATGGAAGGAATTTGACACCTTTTCTGGCTTTTCTCTTCCCAAAGGAAGTGAAAGCTCCAGGTCCAAACATTTAAATGGCCAGAAATATTCTCCTGCTCCTGCCCATTAAGTACAACAATAAAAAAGGAAATAACACAAGAAGCAACCGAAAGACAACACTAAAAGATGGAAAGGGGAAGGCAGCTGGTTAGAGACCCCCAAGACCGAAGGAATAACACGGTGACAAGACATCTTATGCCCAGCCACCCAGCAGAAGGCAACCCAGGCCTGGAGTTCCTGACCACCACCCTAGCAACAGAAGCCTGCCCAGGTAGACTTATTCCTCCCCCAGATCTAACAGGAGTTCCACTGACAACACAATGCTAGCCTGGCGGCACTGGCAAGGGAAATCCTTTTGGATCTGACACCATGTGCTGGGGAAGCATTTGAGTGAGAAGTGCCCATGAGAGATACTGAGAGGCAGAAGGCTCCAACAAGGGTGATCGCACCACAAGTGCCCATCTTGGGAAGCACTCTTCTTCCCTACTGGGCCCGGCAGTTTGATGGCACTAGCCAGGGGGTCCTGCCACTACACTGGCCAGACCTCAGAAGCACTCTTTATCCCTGCAGACAAGAGACTCCCTCTGCTCAACCTAGAGGCACCAGGCTGTTAGCTTGGCGAAACTCTCCCACCCCCTCAAACAACACCAGCAGGCCTCAGTGGGAGTCCCTCTCTTCAACCCTAACCACCCAGAGCTGGGTCAAGCTCATGAGTTATACAGACACCGTCATGCAGCATTTCTCAGACTCTAGCAACCCAGAGTTAGTTTGGAGCTCACACGTTAGAAGGAAACCTTCTTTCAGACTGCCAAATAGGCAGATGCCAACCTCTGCTGGTTCTCACTGTCCATGTGGGTTCATTAATTTGCTGAAACAACTTACAGAGAGTATACCACATTTATGGCTACAACTTTATTACAACCAAAAAGAATACAAATGAAGAGACACACAGAGTGAGGTCTTGGAGGGGTCACAGCATAAACCTTCCATGTCCCAAAGAAGAATGCGCTGCACTGCCCTGTGGATGGTCACCAACCAGGAAGCTCCCCTGAATCTTAGGGCTCAGGGCTCTTATTGGCCTCTTCATGTGGCCATGATAGATTACATCATGACTCATAAAGTTTAGTCAGCTTCAGACCCCCAGGGGATCCCTCTTGGTCTGCTCAGCCCTCGTTCGTTAGCCTCAGGTGTTATATGGCTCAAAAAAACTGAGAACAAAAGCCAAATTGCTTTCTGCAAGGTGGTTCCACATTTAGTATCTGTATTCACTTATTTGTAAAAAGACTATGTAGTGAAAAAGCAGAAAAAACACTGGGGTCTGAGTGAGGCTACTTACTATGATACTGGGCAATAAGGTAGATCTTTAATGTGACCCCTTGTTGTGTCCCTACTTTCCTGCTTAGGTTTGTCTCATGCCACTTTTCCTTTGGTTAACTTTTAAACCAGCTCGTTGGTCTCCCATTCGTTCTTGGAAAATGTTAACTTCTTTCCTGCCTAAAGCCTTCCTAAAGCTATGTCTATCTCCCTGTCCTTTACTTCTTACCCAGGTAACTCTCAATCATCCTTCTAGTTTTGGCTTCAGTGTCCCTTTTTCAGAGAAGGTTTTTTTGACCTTCCATTCTAAATTAAACCATCCTATTGTAATCTCAGGAAACCCTGGTGCTGTAGTGGTTAAGTGCTATGGCTGCTAACCAAAGCGTCGGCAGTTCAAATCCGCCAGGTGCTCCTTGGAAACTCTATGGGGCAGTTCTGCTCTGTCCTATAGGGTCGCTATGAGTCGGAATTGACTCGACGGCACTGAGTTTGGTTTTTTGTTGGTTATTGTAATCTCTGAAACAGCCTTTTCTTTTCTCCATAGCACTTGTCATAGTTAATAGTATATAGCATATGTTAAGTCCTGTGTGTTCTACTAGATATAAGACTCATGAGGGCAGAATCCATGCCTATTTTTTTCCTTGGCTATCTTTCTTGTCCAATGGCCAGAAAATTCTCAATAAGAATTTGACAAATAACTTCTCTACACTCCCAAGTTCTTGTTTTCCTCATCTGTAAATCATGAATAATAATCATATAGAGTTGTTGCGATCAATGGGAGGTAATATATTTTTTACAAATAATAATCAGTATAAGGTATTGTTATTTAAATGAACCAGTTTTCATTAGTAATAAACTAGCATGTCTCAATATAAAAGTCTAGGGAGGACATTTTATAAACATACTTCTCTACAAGGATAAATACATTTTAAGAATTTACTGGATACTATGGGATGGCACTAGGTTTTTTGGGTATGCAACTCAAAAGCTTTGGATTTAAGGTGGGCCTGCCAGAAATGCAAATTCCTGGGGAAATTTGATCTGTCTTCCAATTGTGGTTCTGATTGTGAATATTACGGCTGAAAGATATAGTTTAGAATGACAACGGAATGCTAGTTGAACCATGACGAGTGGACTTATCGTGTGGGGCAGGAACCAAGGTTATTTGTATCCAGGAAACAGATGGCATTTCAATTCCACAATGCAAACCCATAGGCTGCTTATGAAAAAACAAATTCAGGAGCTTATAAAGTCAGGCTGTTTACTTTTGAGTGGCAATTATTGGCTGAGTTTCCATGAATTTGGCTTGTCATTCCCAACATCTGTTGTTTTTGCTGTTATACTGCTTAGCTCCTGATGACAAATTGAATAAGATCAGAGTTTGTGTGTGATAACTAATAAACATCTTCACGGGTAAAATCAGTTAACCTCAAATGCAGGGCAGTGACATCACAGTATGCAGTTCCCGACGATCAGCCTCTCCATTTCCACTGTCCTTACGTTAATTCTTCCACTCCTCAAGGATTCTAATTTCATTCATCCTGCCCTGAAGAGATTTTAGTTGTAATATGCTACTTGTAAAAGTAGCCCTAAAAGAAAAAGAAACACACGTGTAATATAAGCAGAAGAGTATCTGATGCATGTTTTCTGATGTAGGGTGATCTATCGCAGTCATATCTGTAATGAAACTGAAAAAAACTACATTGAAAGGAATACAAAATGATTTGGCTCTGCCTTCTGCTTGGCCCATCTGTTTTTTTTTTTTTTTTCTTACTGGCAAAATGTTATCCAATATTTTGACTTAGCATCTTACAGGCAGTAATGCAACAGAAAAGACACACTATACTAATGTTCCATTTATTTTTTAACTCTGTACACTGTTTTGTTTTTTCCCTCAGTTAACAGCAAGGCTAAGTAGATCATGCTGCTTTATTTGATACTGCTTCATTCATCCCTTAGTAAAAATCACTTTACATTGGTAGCTTTCCTTTACGCTACCAAAAAACAAAAACCCAAACCCATTGCCGTTGAGCCCGTTTTGACTCATAGCAAGTGACCCTAAAGGGCAGAGTAGAACTGCGCCATGGGCTTTCCAAGTCTGTAATCTTTATGGAAGCAGACTGCCATGTCTTTCTCTTGCAGCGTGGCTGGTGGTTCAAACCTCAGACCTTTCGGTTAGCAGCCAAGCACTTAACCACTGCAGCACCAGGGCTTCTCTCTCCTTTATGCCAAAAAGCAAAATCCTTTGCCGTCCAGTTGATTCCAATCCATAGCAACCCTACAGGACAGAACTGCCCCATAAGGTTTCCATGGAGCAGCTGATGGATTTGAACTGCCAGCCTTTTGGTTAGCAGCCATAGCTCTTAACCACCATGCCACCAAGGCTCCTCTTTATGCTGGGTAGTGGATAAATTGGAATTCATTGCTACTCCTGTTCCATGAATGAAGAAACTCACATGTAGTGTTACAAAAGGCTTGCAGCTAATTTTAGGTAAGGACGATAGGCTCAGGAATCAAACCTCAGATGTGTGCGTGCCACTGAATTAAGCTTTTAAAACACTTAAATCCTACCTGAAATAGATGATCATTGACACAAATTCATAGTTTCTTACAAGGGGCCGATATGGGTACTGAAAATAAAATCTGCATTTTGATAGAAATTAAAAAAACAAAAACAAAAAACTCCAATCTCTGTTCTTCTATTTATTTATTCATTCACTCATTCATTCTTTTGTTTAACCTGAATGACTTCAATCAGCATAGGCCTGTGGGTAAATATAAGGTTACATGAATTTTAACACTCAATTTCTCACGACTCTTAGCACCAATCTGCATGATTGCAGAACCTCATCTGGCCTAATACTTCTGGAGTATACACAATTATTTCTGGGAGTCCCAATAAGGGATCTTACATGAGCCCTGAATAAATTTTCTCTTGTTCTGATATGTTTGTAAAGATCTGATACCCAAAAGCCACTTGAGGGAGAATCTCTACACCTAACATCAGCATTGCTGTTGTGTCCCCTGTTACGTAGCCAGAACAAAGATTCTCCATGCCTCACTGCCCTGAACCCTCACATTCCATTGACTATGGCAGGGTAGGATGATTGCTTTGCACCTACTTCTGTGAAATGCTTCTGTGGAACCTTTGAATTATCACTCTTTTTCCCCTAAATCTTATAACTTCTCATGATGAACCCTTAGCTTCTTCCTGTTTCCCTCTTCCTATAGAGGTCGTATCTAGTTCTTGGGCTGGATCGGAACAGACACATCTTGTCTTTCATTTCCTCATCTAATTTTCCCAGACGTTAGTGAACAAATAAAAACTATTGCCCTGAGGTCATCTTTAAGCCTTAAACAAAAGATATCCCCTGAAGTCTTCATAAAAACAAATAGTTTAGCTTAACTAGTAAAAAACGTCTACCTTGAGAATTGTGGCCTTTCAAGATCTATCTATATGGGATGAAGTTGACAACAGCAACTCAGAAAAGATTACACGGGAAACTTAGGGGGCAGTGAGTTTATGTTAATGGAGGAGGAACAACTCAGAAAGAGGGTGAGAGTGGTTGCACAACTCGAAAAATGTAATTAATTTCACTGAATTGTATACGTAGAAATTGTTGACTTGGTGTGTGTTTTGCTGTGTATAATCTCAACGACATCAAAATAAAACTGTTTTTTTTTTTAAAGTGCAAGTAAGACACTAATCTTTCTTTTTCTCCATCCCAAGCAAAATTGAAAAAGCATATCAATGTTAGCAAATTGATGCCCATGCTGTCACAAATACACTGTTTCTGACAACAACCAGTTTGAGTCCCAGTTTTGCTCAGAAAAAAAAAAAAAAGTAGTGAGCACCTAATACGAGCCAGGCCTATATTAAGTGCCTTGTCAGAAATGAGAAATGAGACTCAGCTCCTGCCCTCAATGAGCTCATAGTTTGGGAAATGGCATATGATGATTAAAATATGTAATAACAAAACAATGTCATACAGGTACCAATAAAGAGAACTAGGATTGTCGTGGGTACTTGTTATTGTTACTAGGTGGTGTTGAGTCAGTTCAGACCCATAGTAACCCTAGTACAACAGAACAAAACACTGCCCAGTCCTGCGCCATCCTCACAATCATTATGCTTGAGCCTATTGTAGCCACTGTATCAGTTCATCTTATTGGGGGTCTTCCTCTTTTTCGCAGACCCTCTTCTTTACCAAGCATGATGTCCTTCTCCAGGGACTGATACCTCCTGATAATATGTCCAAATTATGTGAGACGTAGTCTCGCCATCCTTGCTTCTAAAGAGTATTCTGGTTGTACTTCTTCCAAGACAGATTTGTTCCTTCTTTTGGATACATATGGGAATGACTAATTCAGTATGATAAATCATTTTGGAAAAAAGGTTCTCAGAGGAATTGACAAGGGACATTGGTGGTATCTTGGCAGGAATATGACAATGCTGACTTGAATCTCACTAGGTAGAAAAGGAGATTAAAGTCATGCAACAATATGCTGAGGGATCCTCAAATGCTCACAGACCTCTGGGAAATAGTGAGAAGTTCAGTGTGGCTAGGATGTAAGGTATATGCAAGGGAATTGGAAATAAAAGGAAAAGTAGTTTAGAATGACATCACAAAGGAGATTTTAATTGCTAAACTGAGGGATATGGACTTTATCCTATTAGATGACTAGCAGCCATTGTAGGCTTTAGACGATGGTCTGATGGATAATTGTGTGTTTAGATATAACTCTGGAAACACTTCGCAAAATGGATTAGAACAGAGAGAAGTTGGTGGCATGGAGATGAGCTTGGACGTCTTTGAAATAATCCAGGTAACAGGTAAGAAGTGCTTGTATCAAGGATATAAATGGGATAGAGGTGAAAAATTTTCAGATGTGTTAGAGTTTGGAGGTGGGAATGAATGATAGAGAGGGACCGCTGCTGATTTTGAAGTTTCCAACTTAGGTTAAGTGAAAGATTATATTTTAGGTAAATATACAGAGAGTGCTAAAATATAGAGAGGTGAATATTATTCAAATTCTCTCCAACCACTAATGCCAAAGATGAAGACATTGAAGATTTTTACCAACACCTGCAGTCAGAAATTGATCAAACAAGTAATCAAGATGTATTGATAATTACTAGTGATTGGAATGCAAAAGTTGGAAACAAAGAAGATCAATAGTTGGAAAATATGGGCTTGGTTATGAAAACAACACTGGAGATAGCATGATAGAATTTTGCAAGACCAACCACTTATTCATTGCAAATACTTTTTTTAAACAACATGAACGGTGCTATACATGTGGACTTCACCAGCTGGAATACACAGGACTCAAATTGGCTACATCTGTGGAAAGACACAATGGAGAAGCTCAGTATCATTGGTCAGAATAAAGCCTGGGGCTGACTGCGGAACAAACCATCATTTGCTCATATGCAAATTCAAGTTGTAGCTGAAGAAAATTAAAACAAGTCCACAAGAGCCAAAGCACAACCTTCATTATATCCCACGTCAATCTAGAGTCCATCTCAAGAACAGGTTTGATACATTGACCAAGGACCAGATGAACTGTGGGATGACATCAAGACATCATACATGAAAGCAAAAGGTCATTAAAAAGACAAGAAAAAAAGAAAAGACTAAAATGGATGTCTGAAAATACTCTGACACTTAGTCTTGAACATAGAGTGGCTGAAGGAAATGGAAGAAATGATGAGGTAAAGAGCTGAACAGAAAATTTCAAAGGGCAGAAAGAGAAGATAAAGTATTATAATGAAATGTGCAAAGATCTGAAGTTAGAAAACCAAAAGGTAAGGACATGCTCAGAATTTCTCAAGCTGCAAGAAATGAAGAAAAAATTCAAGCCTTGAGTTGCAATATTGAAGGATTCTATGGGCAAAATATTGAATGAGGACAGGAAGCATCAAAAGCAGGAGGAAGGAATACACAGAGTCGTATCAAAAAGAATTCGTTGACATTCAGCCATTTCAGGAGGTAGCTTATCATAAACAACCAGTGGTACTGAAGGAAGAAGTTCAAGATGCACTGAAGCCATTGGCAAAAAGCAAGCTCTAGGAATTGATGAAATACTAATTGAGATGTTTCAACAAATGAAAGCAACACTGGAAGTGCTCACCCCTCTATGCCAAGAAAATTGGAAGACAGCTAGCTGGCCAACCAACTTGAAGAGATCCATATTTGTGGCATTCCAAAGAAAGGTGACCCATCACAATACGGAATTATCAAGCAATGTCATTAACATCACAGGAAAGTAAAATTTAGCTGAAGACAATTTAAAAGCAGTTGCAGCAGTACATCAATAGAGAACTGCCAGAAATTCATGCTGAATTCAGGAGAGGACATGGTACAACGGATATCATTGCTGATGTCAGATGGCTTTGGGCTGAAAGCAGAGAATATCAGAAAGATGTTTACCTGTGTTTTACTGACTATGCAAAGGCATTTGACTATGTAGATCATGACAAATTTGGATAACGTTGTGAAGAATGGAAATTCCAGAACACTTAATTGGGCTCATGCAGAACCTGTACATAGACTAGGAGGCAGGTGTTCAAACAGGACAAAGGATACTGCATGATTTAAAATCAGGAAAGGTGTGCCTCAGGGTTGTATCTTTTCACCACACTTATTCAGTCTGTATGCTGAGTAAATAATCTGAGAAGATGTACTATATGAAGAAGAGTGCCACATTAGGATTGGAAGAAGTCTCATGATAACAACCTGTGATATGACAAAATTTTGCTTGCTGCAAGTGAAGAGGACTTGTAGCACTTAGTGAAGAAGATTGAAGGCTGCAGCCTTCAGTATGGATTACCTCAACATAAAGAAAAAAGTCTTCATGACTGGACCAATGAGAAACATCATGATAAATGGAAAAAATACTGAATTTGTAAAAGATTTCATTTTATCTCGGATTGTGAAGGTGGAACCAATGTAATCACAGGGTTCTTATACAGGGAAGCAAGAGAGTCAATCTACATCCATGGAAGTAGCTGTCAAGAAGTCAAAGGATGTATTGCATTGGGCAAATCTGCTGCAAAAAACCTCTTAAAGTGTCAAAAAGCCAAAATATCACTTTGAGATCTAAGGTGTGCCAAGCTCAGGCCATGGTATTTTCAATAGCTTCATGTCTGTATGAAAGCTGGACAATGAATAAGGAAGACTGATGGATGATTGATGCCTTTGAATTATGGCATTGGTGAAGAATATTGAATATATCATGTACTGTCAGAAGAACAAACAAATCTGTCTTAGAAGAAATATAGCCAGAATGCTCCTTAGGCTCAAGGCTGGTGAGACTTTGTCTCACCTGCTTTGGACGTTATCAGGAGGGATCAGTCCCTGGAGAAGGACATCATGCTTGGTAAAGAAGAGGGTCAGTGAAAAAGTGGAAGGCCCTCAAAGAGATGGATTGACACAGTGGCTCCAACAATGGGCTCAAACATATCAATGATTGTGAGGACATTGCAGGGCCAGGCAGTGTTTTGTTCTGTTGCTATGAGTCTGAATCAACTTGACGGCACCTTATAACATTATAACATAGAAAGAGGAAAAGGTTTTAATCAATTTTTAAAAATAATTTTTATTGTGCTTTAAGTGAAAGTTTACAAATCAAGTCAGTCTCTCACATATAAACTTATATACACCTTACTACATACTCCCACTTACTCTCCCCCTAATGAGTCAGCCCACTCCCTCCTTCCAGTCTCTCCTTTCATGACTGTTTTGCCAGTTTCTAACCCCCTCTACCCTCCCATCTCCTCTCTAGACAGAAGATGCCAACATAGTCTCAAGTGTCCACCTGATACAAGTAGCTCACTCCTCATCAGCATCTCTCTCCAACCCATTGTCCAGTCCAATCCATGTCTGATGAGTTATCTTCTGGAATGATTCCTGTCCTGGGCCAACAGAAGGTTTGGGAACCAAGACCACCCGGATTCTTCTAGTCTTAGTCAGACTATTAAGTCTGGTCTTTTTATGAGAATTTGGGGTCTGCATCCCACTGTTCTGCTCCCTCAGGGGTTCTCTGTTGTGCTCCCTGTCAGGGCAGTCATCGGTTGTGGCCGGGCACCATCTAGTTTTTCTGGTCTCAGGATGATGTAAGTCTCTAGTTCATGCGGCTCTTTCTGTCTCTTGGGCTCATAATTACCTTGTGGCCTTGGTGTTCTTCATTCTTCTTTGATCCAGGGGGGTTGAGACCAATTGATGCATCTTAGATGGCCGCTTGTTAGCATTTAAGACCCCAGATGCCACACTTCAAAGTGGGATGCAGAATGTTTTTTTAATAGAATTTATTTTGCCAATGGACTTAGATGTCCCCTGAAGCCATAGTCCCCAAACCCCCACCTTTGCTCCGCTGACCTTCGAAGCATTCAGTTTATTCAGGAAACTTCTTTGCTTTTGGTCCAGTCCAGTTGAGCTGACCTTCTCTGTATTGACTGTTGTCCTTCCCTTCACCTAAAGTAGTTCTTATCTACTAACTAATCAGTAAAGAACCCTATATCTCCCTCCCTCCCCCCTCTCATAACCACAAAAGAACATGTTCTTCTCAATTTAAACTATTTCACAAGATCTTATAATAGTGGTCTTATACAATATTTGTCCTTTTGCATCTGACTAATTTCACTCAGCATAATGCCTTCCAGGTTCCTCCATGTTATGAAATGTTTCACAGATTCATCATTGTCCTTTATCGATGTGTAGTATTCCATTGTGTGACTATACCATAATTTATTTATCCATTCATCTGTTGATGGACACCTTGGTTGCTTCCAGCTTTTTGGTATTGTAAACAGTGCTGCAATAAACATGGGTGTGCATATATCCGTTCATGTAAAGGCTCTTATTTCTCTAGGATATATTCCGAGGAGGGGGATTTCTGGGTTGTATGGTAGTTCTATTTCTAACTTTTTAAGGAAATGTCAGATCGATTTCCAAAGTGGTTGTACCATTTTACATTCCCACCAACAATGTATAAGGGTTCCAATCTCTCCGCAGCCTCTCCAACATTTATTATTTTGTGTTTTTTGGATTTTTAATCAATTTTTAAAAGTTCGCATAAAGAGAACTTAATATCCATGAGGAAACCCTGGTGTCATAGTGGTTAAGTGCTATGGCTGCTAAACAAAGGGTTGGCAGTTCAAATCTGCCAGGCGCTCCTCGGAAACTCTATGGGGCAGTTCTATTCTGTCCTACAGGGTTGCTATGAGCCGGAATCAACTCGACAGCACCGGGTATGGTTTTAATATCCATGTGGTCAATAGTATAAGGGTACCCCAAAGATGTCCATGTCCTAATCCCTACAACCTGTGAATATGTTACCTTACATGGCAAAATGGTTTTTTTACAGGTGTGATTAAGTAAGGCTCTTGACACGGGGAGATTATCTGGGATTGTGAAGATGGAAGCAATATAATCACAGGGCTCAAATAACAAGGAGGCAAGAGAGTCAAAGTCAGAGAGAAGAGATCTGATGATGGGAGCAGAGGTTAGAGTTTTACATTTTGAAGATAGAAGAGGCTGTAAGTCAAGGAATACAGGCAGCCTCTAGAAATTAGAGAAGGTGAGGAAATGGGTTCTATTCTAGAGCCTTCAGAGAGAATACAACTCTGTTGAAACTTTCATTTTTTCCATAAGATTCATTTTGAATTCCATACATCTGGAACCATAAGATAATAAATTTGTATCATTTTAAGCCATTAAGTTTGTGGTAATTTGTTACAGTAGTAGTAGAAAACTAATACAACCCAATATACTCAGATGATCCCTGTGCATGTTAATATAATATTTCATTGTTCAGAGAAAATTCTTTCCTCAGTGAAGTAAAGCTAAACTCTTTTAGTATGATTGATATTTTTATTTAAATCCCAGGTCACTTTAAGAAGAGATGAGAGTGTTCCCAGTACAGGAAACAGATTGTTCAAAGCCCCAAATGTCCAATGGAGAATCTCAGCCAAGGATTCCCTTTACTTGCTCTATGTCAGTGGTGCTGGGATTCATGATGTCTGCTCACTAGGTCTACCGGTCTGATAGAAGTTAAAGCCCCATTGCAGGCAGTGGCTTCCACTGCTGTTTCTGTGTCATGTAATTGAGACTCTCTGGCTTCTGCTCCTATTTCCTTGTATCTTCCTCTGTATCATTTGCTCTGATGACCTGATTTTTGGACTCCTTTCATTTGCAATGCCCTAGCAATGCTGAGTCTGCACTTGCAAACTACGTGAATTTGATAAATATGCAAATTTCTATGTTAGAGGATCAGTTACTTATCCATAAAATAGGAATAATAACTCCAACCTTCCTGGGTCAGGATTTTTGAATTGCCATTTGGCATCTTGGTGCAGTGGCAGGTTAAAGGCACCTCAACTTCAGGTTATCTCTAGTAAGGGCCAACTTCAATTAATATCCTTTCCAGGAGGACCCAATATAAATGACATCTTCCCTCTTTTCTCTCCCCACAGCACTTCCAGTTTTGATTTGGGCTCCTTGATTTGAGGATGAAACCCATATTCCTTCCATTTGTATGGTTGCAGGGAGAGAGACTGTAGTGAGAGTTTCCGTTAAAAGGTTCTGGGTATAGTTGACAATTTAAAGGCTCCCTGGGCAGGGCATATCATAAATGACAGTTAATTACAGGAACAGAAATAGAGGGCACTAGAATTCAAAGTCCAAATATTTTCTGATGCTTCAATGCACTTGTGGGCCAGTGCAAATTTTTTGGATATACCCTTCTCACTTTTCTGTTTACCCCTTCTACCTATTTAAGCACCCACCATGGACATGAAGATGTATTCGGTGATTTGGTTTGTAAAGAACAGAAGAATTTATTTCTTCTCCCCACTTGAAATTAATAACATACTGGCAAGATATATCCTAAGGCATCAGAGCATTTTGTTGCTGATGTACAGGAAAACAGGTGCAACTCACATCTATGGCGTGCCTGACATGCCCTTGCCATTGAATTGATTCTGACTCAGTGACATTATAGAACAGAGTAGAACTGCCCCACAGGGCTTCCAAGCCTGTAATCTTTATGGAAGCAGACTGCCTGCCACATCTTTCTCCTGTGGAGCAGCTGGTGAATTCTAGCTGCCAACCTTTCAGTTGGCAGCCAAGCACTTAACCACTGTGCCACCAGGGCTCCTTCTATGCTAGATAGTTTACATATATTCTTATTTAAAACTCATATCAACTCCAAAGTGTTGGAGTTAATGTCCCCATTTTATGGGTGATTAACCTGTATTCTGATACTTAATGAAACTTGTGTATTACTAGAGTGCACACAGCTAACAGATGACAGCATTTAGATTTAGGCCTACTTAACTTCAAAGTCGACGAAAGTCAATGCTCTTTTCTCTGCCCCATGTTCTCCTCTATAGGAACTAAGTTTGGAGAATTCTTTTTTTAGCTGTCATATGGAGTATAGCGCAGAAATAATGGAATCCAGAGTGAGAAGATCTGTATGTATACAAAATTTTGTTATGGACTAGATGAATGACTTTAAACAGGTTATTTTTATGTCTTTGAACCTCATTATTGCTTGTGGTGTAACCCGTGTAGTGGTGACTGAAAACCAGGTGTTTCAAGTTTGGGTTCTATCTCTGCAAATAGTTAGCTGTGAGGTTTGGGAAAAATCACTTAACCTGTCTAGACCTTAGTTTCTTTTTCATCTGTAAAATGAGAGAAATATGGAGGGCTGGTCATTGTTAGGTCTGCAATTTTATTATACTAAGAATTTCAATTTCAGTAATGATATTTCCATCTAGGAAGCTAGTGGTAGCAATTCTAATAAAAAAAAAAATAGTTTAGTAAAACAGAGACAATCTTCTCCGAACAATGAAATACTATGTTGGCCAGCTTGGGCTCCTACCAGATGCATTTGCAGACCATTCTTTAGTATGAAATAGAAATTTATTGCTCAACCATCTGTTACAATTAAGAAAAGGTTTGAAAATGTTTTCTATGTGTTTGACTAATCATGTTTTAGGGCCCTGTGGGTACTTTACAAATTATATGACTTCCTTTCTTCTTGGCATCATTAAAAATCTGGGATTTGATTCCAAAATTTATTTACTAACTCTCTTTTATTTTTTCCTCTTTTTCCAAAGAAACTTGTATGAATTCCCAAATAGAACACAGTAAGCAAATATGCTTCAAGATGAAGTTAGTCTGTAAAGCAAACGAATTCTCCCTGATGAGTGGTTTAGACACACTGAATGTTTGAACGTAGCAATGCATTTGTAATTTACGTTCAGTGGACAATGAACTGGTTGACAATGAGGAGTTAAGACATTAAGAACCAGCTACTACCATGTGGCTTTTTGTTCCCTCTGGGAAAATAATGACACATTATGATGTTGCTCAGCCCTTAATTACAAATGACCTACCCACATGGCCAGTACTCAGAAAGGACTGAAGGCTGAAATTTTGGACCCTCTCACCTCAATCTGCCTTCCAACTTCATCTCAGCTCCATACTTCTTATTTTGCTTCTGTGTTTCAGCCCATACTTGCACTTGGATAGGTAAGAGATAGGATCCAGCTTTTGGCCTCTGCTCCGTTATGCTTTGTAATCTGCCCCATTCACGCTCCTCACGGGAAGGAGTTTTTCTTTCTGTAATGGGGAAGGTAAATCCGTCTTATAAGGCCCTACTCTTAGGGACATTCTCAACTGCTTCTGGTATTTATTTATTTATTCTGGCCAGGTGATTAGATTCTTCCTACTTCCATCTCTACATGTGCTCATCTCCTGTGTCTAAAACTTTCACTCTTATAAAAGGGAAGCTTACATGTTTTCAGGAAAGTCAAGGGTAAGCTATCAGTGATTATTGGAGATGATGGAAGTGTATAATCCCAGTCACAGACAGCTTGTCCTTTGGGTATCTTTCATTGTACTTCCACATACTCTAGGACAGCCTTCCTCAATCCTTTTACCCTGGAGGAATTATTGAAATATTTTTGGGGGCTCAGAGAACGCCCCCCAAGAAAACCCCTGCATAAAAATTGTATAGCAAAGTTTAGGGTGCATTGTGGTTATCAGTAAGTGGATCTGATAATTGAATAATAAATGCCAGTGCTCTTTTGAGTAGGTAATGATATTTTTTTTTTCTGAAGACTGGTTTATTTGACCAAATTATTATCCTATTCTTTGTGGTTTTACTTCCACTGGAAGTCAACCCTTATATAGGTCAGTAGTGTAGGTTGAGGGAAGTTCAGGTTTTCCTTTTCTTACATTTCCTCTTTGATTTTTAAAAATACTATCTAAGATGGCCTAAAAGGTTTGATACACATCTGTACTATACGTGATATTGATCTTTTTTTTTTTTTCTGTGTAAATTGAAATGACTCTTTAACCAACAACATAGGCCCCTGGGGCTCTGGAGTAAGAGCATACCCTCACAGCAGAGAATTATACACCTTTCAAGAAACAGCTTCCAGTATGCTACAGGTCCTGTAGAGTTTGGAACACTTGACTATGGCGTGTCAAGTGGCCATGTATCCAGAGCTGTCCATTATGAGTTGGATTCTGTCAGACCTACCGGGTCTTAAAGTCAAATAGACCTAACAGCAGTCCATCATAAGATGGAAATGGTACATCTGTGTTCAAGCCCAAGCAGCAATAGAGGCTATGAGTAAACTGTGTACTTATGGATAACCTGTACTCCCATTGACAATTGCACCAATCCTCTTCCTTTAGATTGTACCTATGACCATATAGAAAGGGGAGGAACAAACTTGAGCTTGTCAAGTAGGGCACCTGGTCATCCATTCTGTGTGAAAAGAGAAGTGGTCCTAGATGAGAATATAAACAGAAGTGCCGGCAGTGGCAATAGCCTGGCCAGCTCAATAGGAACCTGCTTGGGAGTGGGCTGGAGAAGAGGAAATGGCACCCAGTGTCTACTGAGAAAACAACAACAACAACAAAAAAACAAGATTAACTCTATGGGATATAATCAGGCTACATGTCTTTTTAGTAATATCCTTTGGAAGCCTAGGAATGTTACCATAAAATAAAACATCAAATTTTTAAGTAAACATTTCTTAATATGTTCCCACTTTAAGTTCCCCTCACCCTCCTCCCCTCTCCCTAATTCATGCAACTCTCACAGTCTTAACTTCCACTGACTCATCTTTTTTTTTTCCTCACAGGTAGGTACTATTTTATCCCACAGAAAACAACCTTGACTATTTGGTTGATTCCTTTAAAATCCCTAAGTTCTACTTTAATTTGCTGATTTAATGTAAATTGTATCTCTAGTTGGTAGCATTTTCCATTCATTTTATACCAATTTGTGATTTTAAACTTTTTCCTTGTTATACCATAAATATCTATCAGTGAATTGAGAGACAGCAAAAAGCACATCCTGGGAAGCAAATGGGTTAATATTTGATGTCAGCTCTAGATTTCAGGGGGCAAGAAGTCTTGTAATTAGGTTAGATGATCATCAGTTCACAATTTTTTTTTTTTAATTAACTTTTATTAAGCTTCAAGTGAACATTTACAAATCCAATCAGTCTGTCACGTGTAAGTTTACATACATCTTACTCCCTTCTCCCACTTGCTCTCCCCCTATTGAGTCAGCCCTTTCAGTCTCTCGTTTCGTGACAATTTCGCCAGCTTCCCTCTCTCTCTATCCTCCGATCGCCCCTCCAGACAAGAGTTGCCAACACACTGTCAGGTGTCCACCTGATTTAATTAGCTCACTCTTCATCAGCATCTCTCTCCCCGCCGCTGACCAGTCCCTTTCATGTCTGATGAGTTGTCTTCGGGGATGCTTCCTGTCCTGTGCCAACAGAAGGTCTGGGGAGCATTGCCGCCGGGATTCCTTTAGTCGCAGTCAGACCATTAAGCATGGTCTTTTTATGAGAATTTGGGGTCTGCATCCCACTGATCTCCTGCTCCCTCAGGAGTTCTCTGTGGTGCTCCCTGACAGGGCAGTCATCGATTGTGGCCGGGCACCAACTAGTTCTTCTGGTCTCAGGATGATGTAGGTCTCTGGTTCATGTGGCCCTTTCTGTCTCTTGGGCTCTTAGTTGTCGTGTGACCTTGGTGTTCTTCCTTTGCCTTTGCTCCAGGTGGGTTGAGACCAATTGATGCATCTTAGATGGCCGCTTGTTAGCATTTAAGACCCCAGATGCCATATTTCAAAGTGGGATGCAGAATGTTTTCATAGTAGAATTATTTTGCCTATTGACTTAGAAGTCCCCTCAAACCATGTTCCCCAGACCCCCGCCCCTGCTCCGCTGACCTTTGAAGCATTCATTTTATCCCAGAAACTTCTTTGCTTTTGGTCCAGTCCAATTGAGCTGACCTTCCATGTATTGAGTGTTGTCCTTCCCTTCACTTAAAGCAGTTCTTATCTACTGATTAATCAATAAAAAAACCTCTCCCTCCCTCCCTCCCTCCCTCCCCCCCTCGTAACCACAAAAGTATGTGTTCTTCTCAGTTTTTACTATTTCTCAAGATCTTATAATAGTGGTCTTATACAATATTTGTCCTTTTGCCTCTGACTAATTTCGCTCAGCATAATGCCTTCCAGGTTCCTCCATGTTATGAAATGTTTCACAGATTCGTCACTGTTCTTTATCGATGCGTAGTATTCCATTGTGTGAATATACCACAATTTATTTACCCATTCATCCGTTGACGGACACCTTGGTTGCTTCCAGCTTTTTGGTATTGTAAACAGTGCTGCAATAAACATGGGTGTGCATATATCTGTTTGTGTGAAGGCTCTTGTATCTCTAGGGTATATTCCGAGGAGTGGGATTTCTGGGTTGTATGGTAGTTCTATTTCTAACTGTTTAAGATAACGCCAGATAGATTTCCAAAGTGGTTGTACCATTTTACATTCCCACCAGCAGTGTATGAGAGTTCCAATCTCTCCGCAGCCTCTCCAACATTTATTATTTTGTGTTTTTTGGATTAATGCCAGCCTAGTTGGTGTGAGATGGAATCTCATCGTAGTTTTAATTTGCATTTCTCTAATGGCTAATGATCGAGAGCATTTTCTCATGTATCTGTTGGCTGCCTGAATCTCTTCTTTAGTGAAATGTGTGTTCATATCCTTTGCCCACTTCTTGATTGGGTTGTTTGTCTTTTTGTGGTTGAGTTTTGACAGAATCATGTAGATTTTAGAGATCAGGCGCTGGTCGGAGATGTCATAGCTGAAAATTCTTTCCCAGTCTGTAGGTGGTCTTTTTACTCTTTTGGTGAAGTCTTTAGATGAGCATAGGTGTTGGATTTTTAGGAGCTCCCAGTTATCGGGTTTTTCTTCATCATTTTTGGTAATGTTTTGTATTCTGTTTATGCCTTGTATTAGGGCTCCTAGGGCTGTTCCTATTTTTTCTTCCATGATCTTTATCGTTTTAGTCTTTATGTTTAGGTCTTTGATCCACTTGGAGTTAGTTTTTGTGCATGGTGTGAGGTATGGGTCCTGTTTCATTTTTTTGCAAATGGATATCCAGTTATGCCAGCATCATTTGTTAAAAAGACTATCTTTTCCCCAATTAACCGACACTGGTCCTTTGTCAAATATCAGCTGCTCATATGTGGATGGATTTATATCTGGGTTCTCAATTCTGTTCCATTGGTCTATGTGCCTGTTGTTGTACCAGTACCAGGCTGTTTTGGCTACTGTGGCTGTATAATAGGTTCTGAAATCAGGTGGAGTGAGGCCTCCCACTTTCTTCTTCTTTTTCAGTAATGCTTTGCTTATCCGGGGCTTCTTTCCCTTCCATATGAAATTGGTGATTTGTTTCTCTATCCCCTTAAAATATGACATTGGAATTTGGATCGGAAGTGCATTATATGTATAAATGGCTTTTGGTAGAATAGACATTTTTACTATGTTAAGTCTTCCTATCCATGAGCAAGGTATGTTTTTCTAATTAAGTATGTCCTTTTGAATTTCTTGTAGTAGAGCTTTGTAGTTTTCTTTGTATAGGTCTTTTACATCCTTGGTAAGATTTATTCCTAAGTATTTTATCTTCTTGGGGGCTACTGTGAATGGTATTGATTTGGTGATTTCCTGTTCGATGTTCTTTTTGTTGATGTAGAGGAATGCAAGTGATTTTTTTATGTTTATTTTATAACCTGAGACTCTGCCAAACTCTTCTATTAGTTTCAGTAGTTTTCTGGAGGATTCCTTAGGGTTTTCGGTGTATAAGATCATGTCATCTGCAAATAGTGATAACTTTACTTCCTCTTTGCCAGTCCGGATACCCTTTATTTCTTTTTCTAGCCTAATTGCCCTGGCTAGGACTTCAAGTACGATGTTGAATAAGAGCGGTGATAAAGGGCATCCTTGTCTGGTTCCCGTTCTCAAGGGAAATGCTTTCAGGTTCTCTCCATTTAGAGTGATATTGGCTGTTGGCTTTGCATAGATGCCCTTTATTATGTTGAGGAATTTTCCTTCAATTCCTATTTTGGTAAGAATTTTTATCATAAATGGGTGTTGAACTTTGTCAAATGCCTTTTCTGCATCAATTGATAAGATCATGTGGTTTTTATCTTTTGTTTTATTTATGTGATGGATTACATTAATGGTTTTTCTGATATTAAACCAGCCTTGCATACCTGGTATAAATCCCACTTGATCAGGGTGAATTATTTTTTTGATGTGCTGTTGGATTCTATTGGCTAGAATTTTGTTGAGGATTTTTGTATCTATGTTCATGAGGGATATAGGTCTAAAATTTTCTTTTTTTGTAATGTCTTTACCTGGTTTTGGTATCAGGGAGATGGTGGCTTCATAGAATGAGTTGGGTAGTATTCCGTCATTTTCTATGCTTTGAAATACCTTCAGTAGTAGTGGTGTTAACTCTTCTCTGAAAGTTTGGTAGAACTCTGCAATGAAGCTGTCCGGGCCAGGGCTTTTTTTTGTTGGAAGTTTTTTGATTACCGTTTCAATCTCTTTTTTTGTTATGGGTCTATTTAGTTGTTCTACTTCTGAATGTGTTAGTTTAGGTAGGTAGTATTGTTCCAAGAATTTATCCATTTCTTCTAGGTTTTCAAATTTGTTAGAGTACAATTTTACGTAGTAATCTGAAATGATTCTTTTAGTTTCATTTGGCTCTGTTGTGATGTGGTCCTTCTCGTTTCTTATTCAGGTTATTTGTTTCCTTTCCTGTTTTTCTTTAGTCAGTCTAGCCAATGATTTATCAATTTTGTTAATTTTTTCGAAGAACCAGCTTTTGGCTTTGTTAATTCTTTCAATTGTTTTTCTGTTCTCTAATTCCTTTAGTTCAGCTCTAATTTTTATTATTTGTTTTCTTCTGGTGCCTGATGGGTTCTTTTGTTGCTCACTTTCTATTTGTTCAAGTTGTCGGGACAGTTCTCTGATTTTGGCTCTTTCTTCTTTTTGTATGTGTGCATTTATCGATATAAATTGGCCTCTGAGCACTGCTTTTGCTGTGTCCCAGAGGTTTTGATAGGAAGTATTTTCATTCTCGTTGCTTTCTATGAATTTCCTTATTCCCTCCTTGATGTCTTCTATAACCCAGTCTTTTTTCAGGAGGGTATTGTTCATTTTCCAAGTATTTGATTTCTTTTCCCTAGTTTTTCTGTTATTGATCTCTAGTTTCATTGCCTTGTGGTCTGAGAAGATGCTTTGTAATATTTCGATGTTTTGGACTCTGCAAAGGTTTGTTTTATGACCTAATATGTGGTCTATTCTAGAGAATGTTCCATGTGCGCTAGAAAAGAAAGTATATTTTGCAGCAGTTGGGTGGAGAGTTCTGTATAAGTCAATGAGGTCAAGTTGGTTGATTGTTGTAAGTAGGTCTTCCGTGTCTCTATTGAGCTTCTTACTGGATGTCCTGTCCTTCTCCGAAAGTGGTGTGTTGAAGTCTCCTACTATAATTGTGGAGGTGTCTATCTCACTTTTCAATTCTGTTAAAATTTGATTTATGTATCTTGCAGCCCTGTCATTGGGTGCATAAATATTTAATATGGCTATGTCTTCCTGATCAATTGTCCCTTTTCTCATTATATAGTGTCCTTCTTTGTCCTTTGTGGTGGATTTAAGTCTAAAGTCTATTTTGTCAGAAATTAATATTGCTACTCCTCTTCTTTTTTGCTTATTGTTTGCTTGATATATTTTTTTCCATCCTTTGAGTTTTAGTTTGTGTCTCTAAGTCTAAGGTGTGTCTCTTGTAGGCAGCATATAGATGGATCGTGTTTCTTTATCCAGTCCATGACTCTCTGTCTCTTTATTGGTGCATTTAGTCCATTTACATTCAGCGTAATTATAGATAAATAAGCTTTTAGTGCTGTCATTTTGATGCCGTTTCATGTGTGTTGTTGGCCATTTCATTTTTCCACATACTTTTTTGTGCTGAGACGTTTTTCTTAGTAAATTGTGAGATCCTCATTTTCATAGTGTTTGACTTTATGTTAGTTGAGTTGTTACATTTTTCTTGGCTTTTATCTTGAGTTATGGAGTTGATATTCCTTTTTGTGGTTACCTTATTATTTACCCCTATTTTTCTAAGTAAAAACCTAACTTGTATTGTTCTATATCGCCTTGTATCACTCTCCATCTGGCAGTTCTATGCCTCCTGTATTTAGTCCCTCTTTTTGATTATTGTGAGCTTTTACCTATTGACTTCCATGATTCCCTGTTATGTGTATTATTTTATTTATTTATTTTTAATTAATCTTAATTTGTTTGTTTTTGTGATTTCCCTACTTGAGTTGATATCAGGACGTTCTGTTTTGTGACCTTGTATTGTGCTGGTACCTGATATTATTGGTTTTCTGACCAAACAATCTCCTTTAGCATTTCTTGTAGCTTTGGTTTGGTTTTTGCAAATTCTCTAAACTTGTGTTTATCTGTAAATATCTTAATTTCGCCTTCATATTTCAGAGAGAGTTTTGCTGGATATATGATCCTTGGCTGGCAGTTTTTCTCCTTCAGTGCTCTGTATATGTCGTCCCATTCCCTTCTTGCCTGCATGGTTTCTGCTGAGTATTCTGAACTTATTGTTATTGATTCTCCCTTGAAGGAAACCTTTCTTTTCTCCCTGGCTGCTTTTAAAATTTTCTGTTTATCTTTGGTTTTGGCAAGTTTGATGATAATATGTCTTGGTGTTTTTCTTTTTGTATCAATCTTAAATGGGGTTGGATGAGCATCTTGGATAGATATCCTTTCGTCTTTCTTGATGTCAGGGAAGTTTTGTGTCAGGAGTTCTTCAACTATTTTCTCTGTGTTTTCTGTCCCCCCTCCCTGTTCTGGGACTCCAATCACTTGCAAGTTATCCTTCTTGATAGAGTCCCACATGATTCTTAGGGTTTCTTCATTTTTTTTAATTCTTTTATCTGATTTTTTTTCAGCTATGTTGGTGTTGATTCCCTGGTCCTCCAGATGTCCCAGTCTGCATTCTAATTGCTCGAGTCTGCTCCTCTGACTTCCTATTGCGTTGTCTAATTCTGTAATTTTATTGTTAATCTTTTGGATTTCTACATGCTGTCTCTCTATGGATTCTTGCAACTTATTAATTTTTCCACTATGTTCTTGAATAATCTTTTTGAGTTCTTCAACAGTTTTATCAGTGTGTTCCTTGGCTTTTTCTGCAGTTTGCCTTATTTCGTTTTTGATGTCTTGAAGCATTCTGTAAATTAGTTTTTTATATTCTGTATCTGATAATTCCAGGATTGTATCTTCCTTTGGGAAAGATTTTGATTCTTTTTTTTGGGGGGTTGGCGAAGCTGTCATGGTCTGCTTCTTTATGTGGTTTGATATGGACTGCTGTCTCTGAGCCATCACTGGGAAACTTGTTTTTCCAGAAAATCCGTTAAAAAAAATGCAGTCAGATCCCTATCAGGGTTCTCCCTCTGGCTCAGGCTATTCGGATGTTAATGGAGCCGCCTGGGGAGGGTGGGGGATGGATCAGAGAGATAGGAGAGTAGCACCTCAGAATATAGCCAGAGTTGCTTGTCTTGCTTGGAATGACTATTATATCTGAGATTTCTGCGGGGCGCATCGCCTGTGTGTGCTGGCTGTGTGGAGATTGCCCCCGGGGGGTCTGGCCCACTGGAGTCACAGTCAGATCCTCCGCTATCAGCCCCACCCCCAAGGTTAAGGTTCCCCTACTAGGACGGTGCACTCCTGACTCCAAAATCAGAAGCTGCCTCCCGGGGACTCCCCATCCCGCCAGCCGCGTCACCGCGCCGCCCCTGCGAACCGGCTTGGCCCCTCACCCGGGGTCAGCTCAGGAGAGCGGAGCAGCTCCCCACGCCTGTGCCGCGACTGCGCGTCCCGGCTGGAACGCCGCTCTCCCCGCTCCAAGACCAGCCACTGCCTCCCTGGGACTTCTCCCACCGGCTGCGCCGCCACACCGCCTGCGCGAACCAGCTGGGCACCCCCGGGGTCAATTCAGGGGGATGGAGCTGCTCCCTGCGCTCATGCCACGCCCGTGCCCTGCCAAAATCCCGGCGGGACGGCTCCCCAGCTGGGACGCTGCACTCCCTGCTCCAAGACCAGTCACTGCCCCCCAGGGACTTCTCCCACCGGCTGCGCTGCCACGCCGCCCACTCGAACCAGCTGGGCCCCCTCCCAGAATGAGTTCGGGGGCTAGGGCTGGGCCCCTTTTCTGTGCCGTCTGCCCCCCTGGGCTCTGCCCCAAATCGGGCTCCGAGGGTCACCTGACTGGTACGCTGGCTCCAGGCTCTGAAAACAATCACTGCCTCCCCGTATTTGTTCGCTTTCCATCTCTAAATCTGTTTTTGTTGTTCAGAGTTTGTAGATTGTTATGTATGTGATCGATTCACTTGTTTTTCGGAGTCTTTGTTGCAAGAGGGATCCGCGGTAGCGTCCACGTAGTCCGCCATCTTGGCCCCGCCTCTCAGTTCACAATTGTTTTTAATAGGCCTACAAGATTCTCAAAGCTTCAACTTATTTTTTATGTCAGAATGATGCCCGTGCAGAGCTGAGCATCAAAGGCCTGAGGTAGAGAGTATTAAAGTTTCCTTTTTCATTACTCCTACACCTATTTATCAAGTATATTATAGAATAAGGGTTTCCACAAAACTTATTTCTTGTTAATTGAAATGATCTCTTCTAAGTGCCATTTAAAAGTTTACTCATTTTGGTAGGAATATATCAAAGGCAGCATTATATGTTTTTCTGGTTTCCTGAAATGTTTGCCCTTAAATTTTTAAAGTTCCCTTTTTCATAAGATGACTTGGAAGTTATTACTAAATGTGAAAGGGCCTTATTATCTTACATCATGTTCACTACACTCAGGTTCCTGAAACACAACCAAAGAACGTGTTCTCGCCTCAAATGTATCTTTTATTTATGACCAAAGCTTCTACTCTGAATTGCTAGCTTCTTTCATGCCCTGGCGGACTAGGATAAACATCATGAAAGCAACCCCAAATCCTACTTTCCCTTCTCTTCTGAGGTCAACAAAAGTGGCAAGCCCTTTTTCTCTTGAGACCCAATCCTGTTTGAACTTTGTCTTTTCTCAGGAAGAGAGAACACTGAGATTTTCCCCTCCTGAGATTTTAAGGACATCTCAATCCCTCGTGTAAATAGCATGTTAGACTCATTACTTTAGTCCTACAGGCAGACAGGAACATGCCTGAATCCTAGGTTGAAACTACTAAGCTACGCATGGGATTCTTGACATAAATGAATAGTTAAATAAATAATTTTATACTATTCAGTTCCTCTTACATTCTTTTTCTCCCATACTATATATGTACTATACATACATGGAGTTTTCGGAATAAAGGCATATCTGAGTTCCTCGGGGAACTGTAGCAGGATATCTAGATGGGCTCAAAAATGGCAGCAGGGATGGCCATGTGCATTTTCGGAACACTAGAGGCATTTCTAACATATTTAGTCATCCTGTCACCCCAGTGGAGAATCATCCATGTGCAGACACTTGAAACATGCTTCATTGCTAATTACTAGGTTGAAAATATCACAGCTTTATGTTCAGAAGATCTAAAATCTTGTCCTGGTTCTGCTGCTCCTTAGCTTTATGGACATAGCTAATTATTTTTCACTTATCATCCTCAATTTTTCTACTTGTAAATAAGTTTACTAAGTTTTATTGAAGACTATAGAATGTAGTATATAGAAAACTGTAAATTGTTATAGAAATATGAGGTTGTATTATTATTTGGTGAGTACTGGGATAGGAATTTATAGGGGAGGAAGCAGGAGGGAACATATAAGATCACTTTGTCTAACCATCTTACTAGAGCCTTCCTGAGAGACAATGAATTACTAAATTGGTCAAAGCCTGAGACATTCACTGGGAGTCATTTTACTGACTAGTAAAAATCATACTGCTGTGGAGTCGATTCCAACTCATGTTAACCCCATGTGTGTCAGTGTAGAATTATGCTCCATAGGGTTTTCAAAATATTTGATATTTTCAGAATTAGATCACCCGGACTTTCTTCCAAGGTGCCTCCGGGAAGACTTGAACATCTAACGTTTTGGTTAGCAGCCAAGCAAGTTAACCATTTGCACCACCCAGGGACTTTGGTATATAAGGTTAATATATGTAAAATATAGGGTCTCGAGTTCTACTTCCCGTTTTGTATTTCTTGAATTGGTAAGTGTACCTGGCAAAGTTTATCTCAGCAGGCAGTCACCTAGCTGTCATCTGGTTCTCTGTGTTCTGTTAGGGATTAAGTGGGTACCATTCTCATCCATAGTGCTGACTATTTCACACTCAGAGAAATTGAACAAAGGAAGTTTCACACATTCTTCCAGGCATAATCCTTTAATATCACCTGAGAGAACCTCTAAATTTGGAAGAATCAAAAATCACCTAAGGATTAGTAACACTTATTCTTTATTGCCTTCTAGGTTATTGCTATTTTTGCATTTGGAGTCCCTGGGTGGTACAGATGGTTAATGCACTCAGCTGCTAACTGAAATGTTGGAGGTTGGAATTTACCCAGAGGTGCCTCGAAAGAAAGGCCTGGTGATCTCACTCCAAAAAAACCGCCATTGAAAACCTTATGTAGCACAGTCCTACTCTGACACATATTGGGCTTCCATGAGTTGGAATCAGTCCCATTGCAGCTAGTTTGGTTTGGTTTGAGTTTTGCATTCATCTCTTTGGGCAAAGAGGCCCTGAAAGAAGGAAGACTGAGTATTTCAGCACCAAAACCATATCCCAAACTTCTAACGACAGGCTGAGGATATAGACAAAGGATGTATCGCTCCTGGAGGTCACCTTCTAGTAGGGGAGATAAACGTCTAAACGAATAGTTATAACATCATAAAACAAAGTGATAACGATGTGCAAACTGTATTTTGCAGCAACGAAGTCTGGAAATATTAGGAAGGGATCCAGAATGAGAGATGCGTGAGTTGAATCTTAAAGGGTAAGCAGGAGTTAGCTGTTGTTGTAAGTTGCTATTGAGTTGTCTCTGATTCATGGTGAAGTTACGTATAACAGAACAAAACGTTGCCAAGTCCCGTGCCATCTTCATGATTGTTATGTTTGAGTCCTTATGGTGCCTGTTGCATCAATCTACTTCATTGAGGGTTTCCCTTGTTTTTGCTGACACTCTACCACATGTTAGAATTTGTTTCAGGTAGAGGGGCAGCAAGAATAAATGCATGATGTTGTATGAATAAAAAATTGTTAGTAGTTTGAAATTTCGGGAGCATTTTTTTTTTTTTTTTATAGTGCAAGGTGGAGAATAGTGAAAGATGCAGCTTGAACACAGGCAGGAATATATAAAGGAGGGTTTATGCCATGTGAGGAACTTGAATTTTTCCTGTACTCAAAGGGGAACTGTTCAAGGGTTTTGAGCAGGTACTATGGCATAGTCATATTTGAGATTTCGGAAAAAATATTTGGCAGCAGTGCACTGGGTAAATTTGAGAAGAACATGACCGGAAATCATTTAGTAGGCCCTTGCAGTAATAATTCAGGTTGGAATAGAATTTGAGAATTTAGCATTTACTACATATACAATTTAGCATCTTTTTTTTACATATAATATAATCAAATACTATATTACATATTAAATAAGAATTATAAATACATACGTATATACATATACATATTCTTTTTAAGCAGAGACTCACTTTCTCCCATATTATATGTGGGCTATGCATATATGGAATTGTTTTGAAAATACAGGCATATCTGAGTTTCTTGGGAAGCTGGATCAGGATAGTTGGATGGGCTTAAGAATGGCAACAGGGCAGCCCTGTGAATTTTGCATTGCAGAAGTTATTTCTAACATATTTCTAACATCCTGACACCCAGTTGAAAACACGCATGGGTACTTGAAGCATGCTTCTTTGCAAATAACTAGATTGAAAATTTCATAGTATTTTATACCAAAAGTCTATCTCACTGTTATTGACATCTTAGGCTATGATGAGTTTTCATTAGGATGATAAGTAACAGTTTATTTTCTTCTATTAGAGAAAATGAATTGGAACCTTCAGCACAATATTAGCATGAGCTCTGTTCACAAGTTTCTCTGAAGTGAACTCTTCAATTAAATGATTAATAATTTCAATTGCTACTCATCCAAGAAACATCATGCTTGACTACACTTTTAGCGTGATATAATCATTACTTATAACTAGGGCTTTCTCCTTCACCAAATAAAGTTTATGATGCTTACTCAGGTCTACTCTAGCATGTAGGTAAAGTCACAGAATATGTCAAGGTAAGTAAGAAGGTCAAGCAGTACCTGTCTTTAAAGTCTCCCTTCTGGGAGAACCTGGTATTTTTTGACAAGTAACATTTCACAATTCGCTTATAAGTGATAACCTCAATATGCTTTGAACATTTTTCTAAATGTAATTTTAACATATTAACTGAAAAAACAATGGAATGTAATTGTAAAATGGAAAACACAAGTGTCACATGCCCAGAATAGATGGATTCTAAACACTAACTACAGGAATGATTTAGTGGGAAGGCGTGATGCTAGTCTGATCTGGAATCAACTCCTAGCCTGTTACTTTCTGGCAGTGTGACCTAGGCAAATACTTAGCCTTTAAGAACCATAGTTTTCTCCTACAGATTGTGGATAATGAAATCTACCTCCTAGGGTTATTTGGAGAATTAAATGAGATAAAGTAATTAAAATGCTAGCTAGGCAAATAGAAGATATTCTGTAATTATTATTTTCATTTTTTCTGTCATTTTGGTTTTTTTTTTTCTTCATTCCATCACAGGCTGCTTATTCTCAATTTCTCAATGTCACAGCTCTCTTGCTGAATATTGGAGTATTACTGAGGTATCAGCTAGGACACCTTTTGTTCTCTGTACATGCTAGTTGACCTCATTCAGTTTTAAGAACAAATGTTCCCAGTGTGTGTGTGTTTGTATATTTATATCTCCAGCAATGACTTGCTCCAATAACTCTGGATTTGTGTATACAAGTGCCTATTTGAAATCAATTTTTGGATAACTAATAGACTTTTTATTTATTAAATAATTATTGATTGGGTACCTACAGTAATTGTAGATGCTGAGGATGTATCAGTAGAAAAAGCAGATAGAATTCCCTGTCTATATATTCCTTTTCTAGAGATGGAGAAATAGACAATAATTAAAATAAATAAACTATATAGCATGTTAGAGGAGCCCTGGTAGCACAGTGGTTAAAAGTTTGCGTGCTAACCAAAAGGTCGGCAGTTTGAATCCACCTGCCACTCCTCGGAAACCCTATGAGTTGTAATCAACTTGAGGGCAACAGGTTTCGGTTTTTTCCTTTGGTTATAGCATGTTAGTAGATGACAAATGCTATGAAGAAAGATAAAGCAGATGACATAGGTATCCATTGCTGCATAACAAATTATCCCAAAGCTTAATATCTTAGAACAACATAGATTTATTGCCTTCTAGTTTAGTTTCTGTGAGTCAGGAATTCAGGCATAGATTAGCCGGGTGGTTCTGGCTCAGGGTCTGTCATGAAATTTCAGTCAAGATGTTGACAAGGTCTGCAGTCATCTTAGGGCTTGTCTGGGGCTGGAGGATTTGTTTCCAAGATGTTTACTCATATGGCAGTTGGCAGCTCTTCACTGCATGGACCTCTCCATAGAACTGTTTGAATGTCCTCATGACATGGCAGCTGGCTTTCCCCAAAGGAAATGATCCAAGAGAGCACAAGCATAATTCTTTGCCTGGCCTCTATTTGGTTCTATACTTTACTTGACTTCTCAACCTAAGCTTTATCCTTGAAGGCTGTCTTTCAAGCTTCTTTTGCCTCCAGATGATATAACCGATAGCTAGATTCAGACTATCCAATCCCTAGCCCTGTATTCCAGAACTCTAACTTAGATCTGTGGTCCTAGGTTATAGATTTTCCAAGAGGAAATTTATTAGTCCAGTAGTGCAGATAATTATGACAGTATAAATACGAACAGATATCATACATTTGACCCTCCCTCCACAAAACATTCACCATTAACAATACAATACTGTAAATTAAGTTTCGATTTCTAATCTACTGAATTCTGGTGAGTACAGGGTAAGACAGACATATGTATATGAAGGGAAACTTTAAAGGTTATAAAACACATGGAAAATTTTTCACCATCATGTTTCAAAATCCTTAAAATGGCTTGTATCAATAACACGATCTGATTAAGGGTTAAATTTTATCCATATTACAGCATTAGGTATAACAGAGAAAATTGGGAATAATTTAAATGTCCCCCCAAAATGGGATGATTTGGCATGATTAAATATATGGTAAAATATATACTGAATTAAATAACATATACCCTTTAAGATAGTATTTATGAAAAAGTTTTAATTACATGTAAAAGGTTTATGCTCAAAATGTTAAGTGAAAAAAGGCACTATAAAAGTATGTTTGGTGTATAAACATGTAGATAGGGGGTCAAAATGTATAAAGAAGTCAATAATAAAATATTTTTAAAATTCTATTCTATTTTATTTTTAAAATTCTGTTTTGAGTAGAGGGATAATGAATATTTCTGCTTCTTTATACTTACGTAATTTATCTGAGAATTGTTCTAAAACAAGGTTTCAAATGATCATATGTGTTAAAAGAAAAGATACCATTGACATAATTGAAAGTGATATGCTGAAGCATGGAAGTCACTTGTGTAAGAAGTAACGGATATGAGTTTCTGGTGGAACAAGTGCTGGGCTGGTACTTGTGCCACCAGAGATACGGAGGCATAACTGTTACTACTGACAGTTTCTGAATAATGTTCCAGTTTCTTAAGCTCTGTATGCTAGTTATGGATATTATTCCCTGGTATTTCTTATTTTCCTAATAAGAGAGCTTATCCTAAGGGAAGAGAAAACCATCCAGAGAAGCTGTTACCTTATCGGAAATTCAAGGGTAGGGACAATGCTGAATTCAGCAGTGTGACGTCTCACCATTTTGTTTATTGATTACGTTTTACATTGGTTTATGTTAATATCCTGTGAAGTGTGGGTGGCACAGGAAGCATGAAAAGTAAAAGCTGAAATATTGTGTCTTGTGATATATATCTGTAGGAGTACTTCTAACCCTGAGGAAAGCATTAAAATAGAGGGGAGGGGGAAGAGACATTATCTCTATTTTTGAAAGAGAATATGAACAATTAAGTACACAATGAAAACTATAAAAGGAACCAGAGAAAATTCACAAGAAAAAAATAAATAAATAAAACTGCCAAGATTGGGACACTACCACACACTAGCTAGAGATGCTAGGAGAAAGTGATTGAATATACCATTTGTTGGCAAGGATGCGGAACAATGGAAACTCCCATCCACTACTGGTGGGTGTATAAATTGGTTCGATTTTTTTACATGAAAACTTTTAGCTTGTCTATTCAAATTGAACATGTTCATACCTTTTTACCTAGAAATGTACTCCTAGAGATTCTACTCTAAGAAATTGGGGAACCTGTGTACAACAATACATGTACAATAACGTATAAAGTAGCATTCTTCATAATGGCCCCAAATTGGAAGCAATCCAAATGTCCGTTACAGTAGATTGGACAAGACAATTATGGAGGCCAGTGACATACAAGAAGGAAATGAAAAAAAAGAATAAAAAGGAGTTCTCTTCTTCTTCAAAAAAAGTATAATGGAATACTTTGGTACTGTTAAAGGGGAATATTTTCCATTCTCCTGATGCTTCCTTTCATGTAGAGGGACATCCATTAGTGTGCCACTCATGGCATAAGTCTATTCTCCATTACTTGCATTAAGGGGGGAATTGGAGGGGTCGGGATGGAAAGACATAGCTAATTGTTTAGTTTTGGAGAAAAACTAGCACACAAACAGTCTAGGTACTTTCTCATTCTTTTATGAGAGGACTAACCACAGGGCAAACATGTTATATTCTCTTCTAGATGCAAGAACCCCATGTGGTGAGGTCTGCCCCAGATTATTGTTAGGATGTTTTTCCGATTTCAGGGATTAAATATAAGGAAGCTTACTTTCTCACACACACAAAAAATTCACATTGTCAAATTTCAGCCTAGTTAGTAATAACATCAATAATTTGATATTCATCTGCTGACTTCTGGTCTTATTTATTGATTAATTCAAAACCTAAGTAGGAAAGAACTTTTATTGCCAGTCTCCACCCTTTCTATGGTTTTGGGTAAGATGGCCATTATCAACTCATTTTAATGAGGTATATATCCAGTTCCTCACTTTCCCTGTTCCAGAATTTTTATTGACGTTATGGTACTCTCTGTGACTTAGGATTTTTAAAAGTAATTCCCTCTTCCTTCCTACTCTTCAGGTCAAGACTAGGTAAGACATCTGTGATCAACCATACAGTTATGAATGCATTTTGGAAGTAGGCTCTCAAGATTTCTTGGCAGCAATACCAAAGATAAACAAAGATAATTCAAGGATGTGTGCATGGGAAAAATAATCTAGAAGTAGGGATAATAACACAAAAGATATGGAACAGAGCTAAAAACATAGGCTAATGCATCAACTTCCAACATATAAACTTCTCTCGCCTGATATGCCTTTATGACAGTTAATTCTCATGATTCGAAGACTCCTTATTTGTGAATTTTCCTACTTGCTAAAATTTATTTGTAGCTCCCAAATCAATACTCCTAGTACTGTCATTGTTATCCAGAGACATGCACAGAATGGCAAAAAATGTATGTTGTCCAATGTGCACATTCCCGGCACATCACAAAATCATGTTCTGCCTTCTTGTTTCAACTCTCATGCTATAACACAGTGTTCTTTACACAGTCTAATTAGTGCCACATGTTTTGCATTTTTGTCGGTGATTTTGCTGTTTAACATGTCTTCCAAGAGTAGTGCTGAAGGGCTGTCTAGTGTTCGTAAACTGAAGAAGGCTGTGAAGTATCTTCTGGAGAAAATACATATGTTAAATAAGCTTCATTCAGGCATGAGCTATAGTGCTGCTGGCTGAGAGTTCAACGTTAATAAGTCGACAGTATGTATTAAAGTGTCTTTAAATAGGAATACACATGAAATAAGGTTACATATTGATTGTTGATGAAAATATTGCGACCAGAGGCTCACAGGAGCCTAACCCTGTATTTCCTTTAGAAGCAATTCCACTTCTTTGGTAAATGTCAAATTTGGGATTACATCCACTTACTCTTCCCTCTTTAATCTGTTTCCCATAGTGAAGCCAGAGAGGTGTTTTTTTTTCAAAAATGTAAAACTGCAGTTTTGCCCCCATGTAAATCTCTTCAATTTCTTCTCATTGCAGGCAGAAAATATAAACCCCTTACATTGCCTGAAAGCCCCTGTATGTTATGATCCCAGCTTAGCCCAAGAGAATTTAAACAGAAATGCTAAGTTTTATAGTACAAAAACACTATTATTGAAATTCCTGTCAGAAAAATATTTTAATTTTGACTCTGAAACTGTCTAGCTCATATTCCCCTTTTTCTCACAGGAAACATTGTTTTATAGGTTTATTTTTAGAACAATCTATTTTGAAAATCAATTGGTATCAAAAATGAATGTGGTTGTTGTCTACCAGTGACTTATTAGAACAGACAACCTTAAGTCAGAGGGATTTAGGAAAGATTACAGGACCTATACTTGCTTGTTCATTCATTTAGTATTTATTAAATACCCTCTAAATATCAAGCCCTGTTCAAGATAAAGAGTAAAAAGCAACAATAAGACAAACATATTTCCTACCCTCATGGAACATAATGTTAGGTGGTGGTGGTGGGAGGTAGGGAGGAACAGAAAATAAACAAGAAAACATCCTGGTGGCGCAGTGGTTAAGAGCTTGTCTGCTAACCTAAAAGTCAGCAGTTAGAATCTACCAGCCGCTCCTTGGAAACCAATGGAGCAGGTCCACTCTACCCTGTAGGGTCGCTATAAGTTGGCATCAACTTGACAACAATGGCTCTATAATTAATATTTGAGAAATTACCCATGGTTTTTTAAGAGTAGAACCTGCCATTAATTTATGTGTAAAAATATTAAAAGAAATCTAAGCTTAATTTATATAAATACTGATATGTTAGATTTGGGATGAGACCTCTGATTCTGTATTGCCATGTATGATCCCAATGGACTCTTTTGTGTATTGGAAGAGTCTTATGAGGGGCATCAATCTGTTTCAGATAAGTATGCACATTTTAAGGCATCTAAAATTCTCAAGAGAATTTGAATGTGGTCCATAGAAACCAACCACTTGCTATTAAATACTTTAATGACTGATTATTTTCTTAGGAAACAGTTTTGCTACTATTAGCCAGCTGTTTCTCCAGATAAATTGTGAGGATTGCTAAAAGGCCTAGAGGGTATTTCTGAAGGCATAGTTAACTTTGAGACATCTCTTTTATGAAGACACATTAAAACTTGTACTTGATCTATTAAGAACTGACGAGCTATCTTAGGTGCTGAAATAGAATGTTCAGAAGAGCTCATTTCAGTTTAATTCTTTTTGAAACTTGATTTGGGAAGGGTAAGGTGAGCCAGAAGCAAATGTGGTGATTGCTTCATAGAAAAATGAAGTACGACAGTATATAGTGACCATGAACAACATTGTTGAACAGCTCTACTCTCCAGCCTTGATTCTCAGAAAATCTATTCACAATGTTTTTGTTTTATCTCCTAAAGCAATTAGAAAAAGAGACTAGAGATAAAATAACTCAACATTTAGATGAAGGAAGGGGGAGAGAGACATGACTGAAAATTTGGATTGTAATAAAATTTATCTCAGTGATCACATTTGGAAAAAATATGTAACAACAGAATTCTAAATGAAAATGCAGAGAATTAGAAATATCAAATGTTGGCAGTCTTAAAATGCAACTGTTAAGATGGAGTTATTTTTAAGAGCTTTGGAAAGAGGGCTAGTTATAGGAGCTAAAAGCCCACGTTTAATTTTTTTCAATACATTTCTATTTTTAGTAAGTTATTTTCTCTATCAGTTTTTTCTTTAGTAAAATGTATATCATAGTGTATAATAAAAACCATAGCTAATATATATTGAGAATTTACTGTATGCTATCTTATTTCATCTTCATAGCAGTAAGCTTATGATACAGATGCTAGCAATATTCACATTTTGCAGATGAGGAAACCTAAGATTATAGCTGTTATGCACATTCCCCCAGGTTATGCATTAACAAATGGAAGAGACAGTATTTGAAATTAGTCTGTCTGAGACCAAAATCTGAGCTTCTAACCTCTACATACAGTAAGTAGACTCAATGGACCATTATAAGATTAAATTAAATTATGCATAGGACAATACCATGCATAATATAGACACTCAATATAAATGTAACAGTTATTCATACCAAAGTTGGTATGAATCCTATCCTTAGTTGTGCAAGAAAAATGACACTTATTTCCTTTCAGTCAAATTATTGAGACTTTAAATGGCCTTGATATATTTCATGTATCTTTATGATCCAGCCAAAGGAAAGTTGAGATATTATTAAAATTATTAGGTGTGCTAATGTTATGATGGTTATATGAAAAATATGTTCTTAATAGTTAAAGTTGTGCACTCGATATTATAGGTAAAATGACACAAAGTCTGGAACATTCCCCCAAAAAGGGGAGCAAAAAAAGTGAGGGATACAATGAAACAAAACTAACATTATGGTTGTAATGGTTGAAGGTGGGTGGTGGGTGCATGGAGGTTCATTATACTCTTTCCTTTCTTTGTGTATATGTTTGAACATTTCCAAAACAAAGAGTTAAAAGTGTCAGAATCCAGGATAAATCTATGCGTGGGTATTTTTTTTTCTTTTTTTTACATAACTTGGTAAGTCATTCAATGTGTAGTTTTGGTTTTTTTAATTCATTTTTTTCAAGAATATTTAAAATTATCTTTTGTTTCTGCTGTTAATCTTATTTTGTTTTCAAGAATAGTATACTTAATTCATAGGCTGAATCTGTTATTCTGTTCACATTACCTCATTGTTATCATCTCTATATCTTTTTTCCTTTGCATTTTTAGAGTTTCTCAAGCTTATTTGCCATATTACTGATTTTATTTTATGTATGTCATTTTTACTAGTTATTGCACCCACTGCAAATTGAAATCTTATTCTTGAAATTTTAGGGCTCCTTTTATTATTTTAAGTAGCTCATTTTCTTCTTAGCCTATAGTTTCTATTGACTCTGTCCTTGTAACTCCCTGTTCCTCTTTCATAAACCATCAGACTAATTACCTTCTCCTTTTTTTTCTTTTATTTTATTTTAGAAACCCTGGTGGCATAGTGGCTAAGTGCTACAGCAGCTAATCTAAAGGTTGGCAGTTTGAACCCACCAGGTGCTCCTTGGAAACTCTATGGGGCAGTTCTACTCTGTCCTATAGGGTTGCTATGAGTTGGAATTGACTCGACGGCAATGGGTTTGGTTTTTTTTTTTAGAAACTGAAAGATGTATGGTTGTGAAATAATCCCTTTCTTTATGTTGCATCATCTCTTCATAGGCTTCTTAGGTACATAGGTGCATTGCTCATCTCTGAGAATAGGCAATGTTCTCCAAACACTTAACTACCATTTTTTTTTTTTTTCTGAGTATGTGGGGGAAAAAAAAAAAAAGAGTATGTGGAGAGCCTATGAAAATCTCCTGCAACACTATTCCATGGAATTCCAATTTGAAAAATGTAGGCTAAACATTTTTTTTTAAATTGTATTTTTCTGTCCATAGTCAGTAGGAAGAAGTTAAATTTATGCATGGGATCTTGCGTATGTCTTCACCCTTATTCAGTAAAATTACTTAATACCTATTATGGGCCAAGAACTGTGCTGGCTATGGGCATACAAAGACTAATACTTGTTCCCAACCCTAGGGGACACTGTGGCATAATAAACACATAAACACAGGTGTTCTGGCAACAATGAAAGGTGTACATAATGCTAATAGCACTGAACTAAAGACTAAAAAAAACAAAAACAGAAAGCATTAACAGAAGCCTTTCAGGAGTAAGTAGATCAATTACTAAATGGTTTAAAAAAAAAAAGACAAAATGTTCTCTTTATAAATGAAGGTTTTGTTTGTTTGTTTGTTTTTTGTTAACCCTAAGGAAAAAAGAAAACTAATCCTATTTTTGTGAAAATGTTTCAAAACCTTTTAATATGCACTTAAAGTGAGTGGTTGTCTGAATTTGAAGAAAAGAAAAAAGTTCTTTTGGTTCAATACTAAACTTATTTAAGATTTACTGAGGGGGTGTTTAATATTTGAGCAACAGTTTTGGTTCCTTAAATTTTTTAAGAGGTTCTAAAAGCTAATCAGTGAGAACTCACTCAAGCAACCAGACTATTTTTAAGTAATGTGATGGCTTTAAAATTTTACAATTTTAAAGCTCTTCTTCATGCAATTTTTCATGAATGCCCCAGAAGTTTTCCACTTTCCTAATGAGATAATGGTTATAAGTACAGTGCAATAAACTCTAGAGCGTATAAGGGCCAAGAGAAATGAGTTTTATAAGTCTAAATTTTGTGTGTACTTAGGATTTTAGAATTTATTTTGAAAAGTAACAAAAAGTTAATATTTTGTTAAGAGTTTTATGGTTTAGTGTATTCTGTTATAGTTTGTATTTGTTGTTATGCTGGTAACTTCAACAAAGGAATTATTAAAAAAATATAACATCAAGTTAATATAGCCTTAATATGGAATGGAGTATTACACATTGACAAGGAAATGTTGAACGAACCTATAAAAAAAAGTACAAAGGAAATGAAGAGAAAGTATACAAACAAGCATAAAATACAAATTGGCAATAAACATGTAAACAACTGAAAAGCATAACTTCAACAGTAACCAAAAGGAAAAAGAAACAAAACAAAAACAAAGCAACTCTAAAAAAAACTAAGAAATATATATTAAAAAAAAAAACCCCGATAAATCATTTTAAAAATAATGATCCTCATTTTGATAAGATATTTCAAAATAAAGTAGCAGTATTTTCCAGCATCCACCCGAAGAGGAAAGCCAATTATGTATAATATTAGTTAAGGAAGGAACAGGATTATTAAGGTGAGATACTACATGTTGGATATGATTAACATAGAGTGTAATATTAGCACTATTATCAGGAATAGAGACACAATGATCAGATTTTATTATGGCACAGGTACGTCCTTGGGCTGCAGTGAGAATGTCAAGGGCCATTCTATTTTGGAGTACTATTTTGGGTTTACTTTTCTCATCATTGTATTTTTTGGTATTGGCCTCTTTAAGACCATGGGCACTGTCATTTAGGGCAGTTTGAAAATATTTTGGTTAATATTTCTTCATGTGCTGTAACATCTTCAAGTCCTATTTGAGGTGTGAATACTGCTGCTAAATGATCAAGCCAATGAAACACTGATCGAGATCATTGAGCTCTTACTATGGGTACATTAGCAGGTAAAGGAAGTTTAGTTAAAATACATCCTTAATTCCAGCTCAGGCCCAGAGTGCTTATTCCAGTGCAGCCTGGCGAGAGCCAGAGCCAAAGATTGGTTCCACACAGCCAAAGGTGCCATTAAGGGCTACCTAATAAATACCAGAGTGTTGTAGCCAGTTGGTGGTGAACCAGTCAGTAGCTTGTAAGGTTATAACTGATACACATTTAGATATTGGAAGCCATCTCATTGGTGTGGTGACAGATGAGTTATATATATGGGTGTGGTTAGATTGTTCCCAGCAAAGGGGAGCAGCCTGACTTAGCCTACCCTCTGAGGAAGATAACCAGGTCCATCCTTCCCACAGTTGGTGATATGGACCTACAATACAAAGAGTACTTTTTGTGGGTTTGGAAGATTCTTTAGCTAGCTCTTCTTGGGCGACTTTATTTAATAAAGTAAGGGCTGTGTTAAGACTAAAGGTTAACATTCAGATCCCAAAAGAGGACATTTATCAATGGATAATCTAGTAATAGTGATTTCCTATAGTAATGAACTATTTCTCCATTGTTCTTGTATCCATAGATAAAGAGAAAATTAAATCCCTGTAGTGGAGAGACCCACCAGTGAAGGCCAGAGTGACTCGAGGTTGGGAGGACACCACATATCCAACAATTAAACCTTTTAAAATGGTGACCATAAGCATTTTAGCAACCTAGGAAAACAGTAGAAGCATGACTGTAACAAAGGTAAAAAGATAAAGAGGAGCATTTTCAGGCCTAGTCCAGAGTCTTGAATCAGCCGTCTGCTTCAGATGTTGTTTGCTTATGTTTAAATGTAACCTTCAGTTATTCCATGGGTTGGGTAGCCCAAAGAGGAATCAGCCTTTTTTTAACTGTGACAAATGGATCCAAGGTATTATTTACTCTAATTTGGCTGGACATGGATTGGCGAGGAGGACTAAGTATAGTCCCTTCCAACAAGGTTCTAATGAGTCATTTGTTTGGTGTCTATTCCAATATACATATTCTCCTGGGGTGTTGTTAATAGGACTTTGGGGGTCTAGTTTCTGTTCATCAAAGGCTTCTCTAACCTGTGAAATATATTCTTTAGACTATTGGATTAAAGACTGGCAATACTTCAGTAATTCATTAGGGTCAATGCAGGCAACATAAGGACGGACGTGGGTCTCCTAGTAATTATTTACTAGGCAATAAGTTTGTGAGATCTGAATGGCGTGGACCTCAGATTTAAAAGAACTAACGGAAGGGCCTTAGTTGAGGATAAATTTAAAATTTCACAAAGCTTTGTTGTTTGGGTCTTTATTATTCTATTAGTCCTTTCTACTATACCAGAAGACTGAAGATAATAGGGACAATGTAGCCTTTGATAAATAGGAAAAACCCGACACAGTTCTTGGATGGTTTGACCAGTGAAATGAGTTCCCAGATCACTACACAGAGTTTTTGGTGCTTCCCAGATGAGTATGATGTTTTCAAGAAGTTTTTTCACTACAAAGGCTACAGTAGCATGATGGTAGGGGAAGGCTTCTATCCAATGTGAAAATTTACAAATCATTACTAATGCATATTTGTGACCATTTGAGGGTAGAAGCTGAATAAAATCTAGCTGCCATTCAAGAATAGGCATGGAAGGTAAAAGGTATTGTCCAGCTAGGACATTATGGTATTTTCTGGGATTGTAGAGAAAGCAAATAGGGCAATGAGTGGCAACATGTTTGGCAGCCTCTAAAAATTTCCCCATCAATATATTTTAAGGTCTCAATAATTTTATCTTGCCCAATGTGGGAACCTTCATTTAAGGCTCAATTCATAGGAACATGCAAGAAATTGGGTAAGACAATTTTCTTATTAGGCCCAGACCACAGTTTAGTGGCTGGGTATTGGGAACAGCCTGCCTTTTTCCGTGCCTTAATTTCATCTGTTTGGGCTAATTTTTGGTGTTTCACAAGTTTTTCTAAAGTTAATTCATGAAGGTTGGTGTTATCAATAGACACATTTGGGGAATCCCTTTATTTATCCTAAGTTCAGAAATAACTTGGAGGCTGCTTGTTTGGCTGTCACGTCAGCTTGAATGGCAGCTAGATTTTATTCAGCCTCAAATTTTTTTCAGTCTGAGGTACTCCTTTTGGTTGGGGAGCTTGAATTTTTATCACAGCAATTTCAGAGTGGAGTAATAGAGCATCTAGAAGTTCTGCTACTAAAGCCCCATTTTTTATGACATTTCCAGAAGAGGTTAAAAATCCTCTGTTTTATAACATGCTCAAATCATATGCAATTCTAAAACAACATCTACTGCCCGTAAATATATTAAGAGATTTTTCTGAAGCAATTCTTCAAGCTGTAGTGTGGGCAATTAATTCAGTTTGTTGGGCTAAAGGGCTTCAGGGAGAGCGTGACTTTCAAGGACTTCAGTAGAAGTTGTAACAGCATATCCAGTCTGATAGTGAGGACTCATAGGATTAGGTTTTAAATAGGAACCACCACAAACAAAACTATATCAGGATTAGTTAAAGTGGTCTCTTTTAAGTCTTTCTGAGGGGTTAAAACTTTCTCAGTCAAGTCTAGACAAGTGTGGCATAGTTGTTCTCATTAGTTGTGAGGAGAAGAGTGGCTGGTTTTAAGTAGCCACAGAGATAGTCTAATGTTAGACACAACCAGGAGGAGAACTTCATAGGAATGAGCCTGCTGGCAGAAAGATATTGTGTCAAGGCAGAATTAAATAGTATGGGGTACATAAACCCAGTGCCCTCGAGCTGAGTAGACATCTAAAAAATTTCCAAGCACCACATCTGCTGTGGTTTCTACTATTTCGGCAGTAGCAGCCACAGCCCTAAGGCAGGGAGTGTATCCCCTGTCTACAAGGTCAAAGAGTAGGCTATAATAACTCATAGGTCTTTGTTGTCTTCCATGTTTTTGAGATAGTACACGTAAAGCATTTCAAAATAGTTCATGTACAAATAAGGAAAAATCTAGGTGGTAATCAGGAAAACCTAGAACAGGTGTGCTCATTAAAGCCCCTTTTAATTGATCTATGGCCTTTGATCTTCTGGTACAATTTGGGATGAATCTGGCTAAGAGGCTTTTAAATATTTGTATAAAGGTATAGCCAACAAAGAAAAATTGGGAATCCAGGTTTAACAATAGCTGCAGAGTCCTAGAAACCCCTGTAACTGTTTCTTTGTTTTGGGTATAGGAAAGACAAGAATAGCTTCTTTCCATTTTGGATCAATAGAGATTTTTTTCTGTAGAAATTAAGTGGCTCAGATATTTAATAGAAGGCTGAGTCGTCTGTAATTTTTCTTTGGATGCCTTATATCTACAAACAGCCAGATGTTTTAATAAAACTATACTGTCATCAAGGCAAGCTTGCTGGGAGGTTGAGCAAACTAGCAAATCACCAACAGATTGTGGTAATGTTGATTTGTTTTTAAACTGTAAAGACTGCAAATCTGCTTGCAGAATCTTAGAAAAATAGGTGGAAGATTCAGTAAATTCTTGGGCATTACAGACCAGGTAAATTGTTGATTTTCCCAGGTAAAAGTAAACAAATACCGACTTTCAGAATGTACAGGAATACTGAAAAAGGCGCTGCAAAGATGCACAACCATGAAATGAGTTGCATCTGAAAGGGCATTGGAAGGTAATAATGAGGATTAGGAACTACTGGAAATATAGGAATAACAGTATGGTTAATTGCACACAAATCTTGACCAAATCTCCCGTCCCTGTTATTTGGTTTTTTAACTGGAAGAACAGTAGCATTACAAGGACTGGTACAAGGAACAATTAAACCTTTAGGAAGAAAATCTTGTATGATGGGAGGTAGTCCTTCTTTCACTTCTCATTTGAGTGGATATGGGGAGAGAATATTTGGCAGAGGTTCAGATAAATCTATTTGAATTTTAATCAGCTCAAGTGACAAAATTCGACCTACATCTGTGGATGTGGTGGCCCATTAGGTTTCAGGAACTAAGGAAAAGGTGTCAAAAGGCAGAGGACTAGGCTGAGTTGAATTTTGGAGAGGCACAACAAGTGCTTGCATACAATGAATGCCTTCTTCTTCCTGAATATTGTCTAATTCAGAGCCTGTCTTTGTTGACTAGGGACATCAGGCAGACTCAATAATATTTCCCACTTTGCATTAAATTGTAAATGGAAATTCCATTTGGATGCAAGATCTCTTCCCAATAGACTGACAAAACCAAAGCCAAACCCATTGCTGTCGAGTCAATTCTGACTCATAGCGACCCTATAGGACAGAGTAAAACTGCCTCATAGAGTTTCCAAGGAGTTCCTGATGAATTTGAACTGCCAACCTTTTGGTTAGCAACTGTAGCACTTAGCCACTACACCACCAAGGTTTCCAATAGATTGGCAAGGGTGCCAGAATTGAGCAAAAAAATATATAAATGTTCAATAGGACAAAGAGATATCAGGACAGGTTGGTAGTGAATCAACATTTGTTCTAGTTGGTGACCCCACTACTTTTGAGGTTTTAGTACTCTGGGCAGGGGCTTTTGTAAACAGGTGAGGTTAATAGCAGACCATGTCACTCCAGTGTCAATTAAAAACAAGCAAGTTTCTCTGTTAATAAATAAAGTAGTTTCTCCTTGAAAATTAAGAGCCACCACAGGAAAAATTCCTATTTTGTCCCCAGAACCCCTTCATTCTGAATCAGATTGTAGAATTTTTTTAAGGGGAGCTATTTCAGGCTCTTGTTTATTTTTTAACTTATAGCATTCATTTTTCCAATGGCCAGGTATATTACAATAATGCAAAATACCCACCTTTATGCCACTGGAAAGTTTAGCATTTCCTTTTGACTAGGAGATTTTAATTGTTGCAACTGAAGAGCCATTAACTTATTAGCCTTAGGAACCCTTTTAACTTAAAGAGTCTCAGAAAGTTTGTTCTGTAAGTTGGTTAGCTCCAAAATAGGAGTTGTCTTGCAGTCTAATTGATGTCAGTTTACTAAGACTGAGATCTCAGGTTTAAGCTAGGATATGAAAACAGCATTGAAAGTGCCAGATGTACCAGGTGTGGTCAAAATGAGACCAGAGTGTTCAGAAAACTTCTAAAGCAGCCAAGTCTGATAATCGTAAACATTTTCATCTTTATTTTGCCTAAAGAGTGAATTGTAGTCCAAACAATTAGTGGAGGAAAGGCCATTGGGATAGCCTCTAGAAATTTTTTACTCATGGCGTGAGTTTATTCCAACAGCTCAGTGTCTGTTTTATCAATATTTAAGGCAAAATTGTCATTGGGGTCATTCCATTCTGCCTGTTCTAGCCATGATTGGGCTTCCTCTGGGCCAGCAATCAGGTGAGAAAGCTGATATAAGTTGGGGAGCCCAGATATGAGGGGAGTCTTCAGCACCACTGCTGGGGCAAATTTTAAAGGGCATTTCAGGCAAGGGTTTATTTGCTTTTTTTTTTTTTTTTTAGGTAAAAAAAAAAATTCAGATAAAATGTTATCAGAAGAGTAGGAAGGCAAAGAAAGGTATAAAGAAGTAGCAGCCAGCAGGGGAGCAGAAGGGGTAGAAGCTGAAATTTGACGTTATAATTCTTTATACTACTTAGTTTAGAGATAGTGTCCTGTAGGTAAACAATTTTACTGTCTTGTCTTTTAGAGACCTCAATATACAAATCAAAATAGGCATCACACTGGGACTGTTTAATCTGGGAGCCTCGATTCTGTAATTTACTGTGCAGAAAAGTTAATTTGAACGTATCAAAAGAACCCCAATGTAGCCACTGATTTTCCAAACTGTCTTAAGTGAGTTTATGCCAGGCAGACAAGAACATGCACAATAAGGGACCATAATGCTTATCCATGTAGTAAGCAGGAGTCCCAGAAGGTGGCTTCAAAACTCCTTTAGACACAGCATTCCCCATTTTATAACAACAGTAACAATAAAAACAAAACAAACAAACAAAAAAACTTTTACTTGCAAGAAACAACAAATCCACAATAAAAATTGAAGAGCTATCACCACAAAGGAGTGGAGTTCAGATGTGAAAGATTTTTTTACCTTAAATGATCCCTGAAAATTTGTGCAAGCAGATAGCCCAAAGCAGCTCTGCAGGTGCTGTGCTTGTGTTTGGATGCCCCAGGGATGGTCAAAGATAAAGCATCTTCGAAGTTCTACTTTTGACACCAGAAATGCCAAAGAAGAAAATCTCATACCCTGTTAGAAGTGAAAGAAAAGTTTTATTAAGGAACAGTACAGCTCTAGCTGGGCAGCACTAAGTAAAAATGCAAAGAACTTTACCATTCAAGAGGAGAGAGGGGCCTATATACATAGAGAACAAAGGAAAGATAGAGGGTTAATGATTTATTATAGATAAGAGCAGCTTCAGCTTGCAGTTCTTTGAAATGTAAAGGTCGGCCACTTGGCTAGGAGGGAGTAAGTTACCACCTAGGTGGATGACACCAGCTGGTTCGGTTATACATGGTTGCAGTCATGAGCACATTTTTCCCAGGAAAAAATTGTTTACATCTTGACACATTCTTCCCATAAACAAAAGGTTTACATCCTGACCTTTTGCATCCTGGGAATTCATGTTGGCCTCATCATTCTTATATATGACATGAGTGTTTGAAACTTTTCTGTCTACACTACACTGAGTGTGAGTGGTTTCATAGTGGTCTGTCCTGGGAGAACTTAGTCAAAGCACAATGGCAGGACTAGCCACAAAAGCAGCACAATGGCCCGGGAGCTAAGTGTTGGTTGCAAATCAAATGAGAATATATATACAATTGCATCTCAAAACAAGTAATTGCTATGTAAATACAAAATGTGTTATCAAGCGCTGAAAGTATGGAAGAGTTTTATTAGCAGAAAAATTATCATAGAAATAGTACCACCCAGAGTGTTTCTGGCTTTTTTTATAGGCAGTATTACCACTGTTAACCAGTCGTTAATAAATCCTCTTTTGAAGGTAAATTTTAGGTACTATGATTCAGGTTCTGATAAAAAGAGCAAACATTGACTGAATGCTTCCTTGTACTAAGTGCTTAAGGGTATTACTCATTTGAGCCTCAAAACAGCTCTCTGATGTAGGTATTTTTATTGTCATCATTCCAAATGTTACTCAAACACTGTGAGTTGTAAAGCCAAGATTTGAACCCAAGCAGCAATTGGACCCTTAAAATACTAAATATTGCACTGAAGAAAGTAAAATATTAAACATTTGGAATTTGATAACCATTTCTTTCATGCCTTCTGCTTCTACTACTACCCGTTGCTGTTGTTGCTGTGTGGCATTGAGTCAATTCTGACCCATAGCAATTGTAAAGGACAGAGTAGAACTGCCCCATAGGATTTCCTAGGCTGTAATCTTTAGGGGGAGCAGAATGCCAGGTTCTTTTCTTCCACAGAGTAGCTTGTGGATTAGAACTGCCAACATTTTAGTTAGCAGCCAAACACTTAGCTATTGTGCCATCAAGGCTTCCTGCTATCCATCTACTCTCTAACAACTCCTCCAATACCCTATATGACATATTTTAAATTTACTAATAAGTGTGTGTTTTATAGTTATAATTTAAAACTCATGAGATAATTGGGTTGAATTAAACACATCCAGCAGTTTTGGAAAATGAGAATTAGAATTCTCTGGTGTGGATAAAAGAGATATCAAATATATATATATATATCAGCAGATAATGCATTCCTCTCTTTTATATAGTGTTTTGAATAGTTCTATGTGATTTTGTGTTTTTTCTCAAATATTCCCCAAATAGTTCACAAGTCCTGCACCTCTCTATTATTTCACTTTCAACTAAAAAAAAAAAAAATTGTTGTCACTGTTTGCTGTCCCCAGAATCTAAATATGGCTGTTATCATTTTAAAGGAAATAATGCTGCACTATTATGTCCATGGAGCCCTGGTGGTGCGGTGGTTAAGAGCTCGCTGCTATCCAAAGGATTGGCAGTCCACATCCACCAGCTGCTCCTTGGAAACCCTATGGGACAGTTCTATTCTGTCTTATGGGGTCACTATGAGTTGGAAGTGACTCAATGACAACGGGTTTGCTTTAGTTTTGGTATTATCTCCATTGAGTATCCCCTACCTAGGAGCAGGGTGGATTGAAGAACAAAGTGTGTTTTCTAGTCTGGAAAATTTCCCACTAATTATTAATATGGATATGCATTAATGCATAAGAACAAGGAAAGAGTCTCTCGTCTTTGGTTGGTAAGTAGAAGATATCTGGAGCAGCATTAAGGTGGGATAACCTCCTTGTGGAGATCCTGGTTGTGCCTTGTTCAAGACCAACTTTGGTGAAAGAAAATGATGCAAAATATGGAATAGTGGAAATACTATTGGATTTGTACTTTAAAGATAAGGTTAATATTCTATCTCTGCCATGTGTAAGAAATTACCTTGGGAAGTACAATAAAAGTTGGATTTTAACTTATAAAAACAGAACTAATAATAAGACCTAACCCCAAAGGGATATTTGGAGGTTAAATGAGTTTGTGAGTAAAATGCTAAACACAGTAGCCATTAAATATATGATAGTTCTCATATCCATCCTGTCTTACTCATTTGGGGGTAATGACATTTACCTTATAGTGTTATCATTAGGATTAGATGGGATAATGAATGTGTACACATTTTATTAACCACTAAATTTCTCTGGAAATCTGAACAAATATTGTAATGAATTTAGCAGGAGGTGGAGGACTTATCTGGGTAAAAGCTACCAGCCTAAGGTAGCTGAAGCACAGAATGAAGCAAGTGGGAAGAAATGATGATGGCAAAGTTGGTTGGGGCTAGACTGCATATGACTATAAATGTCACAGTAAATGTCTTGGACTTTGCACTGAAGGCCATAGCCATTATCCAGACCAAGGTGGCTTTCATAGTAGAGGCCAATGAAATAATTGCAGGGAATGATATTAGTAGTTTAGAACCACCCCCCAACACCAGTATCATAAGTCTGACCGAGAGTACAAGATCCACAGTCTTCTCACAGGTGACTCGGAGCTGCCATCTTAGCAGGACATTTCAGCTACTTCTACTCACCTGGGTACCCAAAAAACTCTCTAATTTCTTCCTCTCTCCTACACCGTATTTAGCATTTCTGATAATTCCACCCCCTGCAGGCCTCTTCTTCAACAGCCCAGTCACAAATAGTATTAATTTACAGCCCACATCCCTGGACTTCAACAACCATTTCCATAGCAATTGCAGCATGGTGTCCGTCAGTAGCAATTTTGGCACTATTCTAGCATTCCATAGTGTGCCTTCACTTCTCAATCACTCTCCACAAACAAGAGAGTGATTCGAAGATGGAATTCACCACTCTGTACAAATCAAACTCCTGGAAAGATCTCTTTGTTCTTAGTTATCCCAATTTGACACCTTTGTAGAAACATTACTTCATTTCAAAACTCAGTTGCAGAATTTACACATTCCCACAGCATCCTACTTATTCATTGCAACGCATTTTTCATGCTTTTTCAGTGGATAAATTTTATTCTCATAATCTGACTGAAATAATAATGCGTTATTTTGAGGAGAAAAAAAAAAAAAATCCTAGTTCTATGGAAATTTGGCCACAAGGGGGAAGTATAACAACTTGCTCGTGAAAATCCAGCAGTGTTTTCCTTTTGTTTAATTTCTCTTTCTCAATTTTCTCCCTTACTACTTCACTTCAGTTTGGCATCTTGTACTTGTCTTGCAGGCTTTCTGATTCTAAAAATACCATCATACGCTCTATACTTGGAAAGTTTATCAAAGTCAAACACCTCTTGATCTCAGAGCGATGTCTGCAGGATGAGGTAAGTGATGCCTTGCTGACAGTGCTGCCTTCGGTTGCAGGTACTCTTGTCTGTCATTATGTATTGTGAAGCAATAATTGACTTCTGCAGCATTGTCCTACTGTAGTTAGTCATTGAGAAGAAATCAGCTTTGGTCACAGTAAAATGACCGGGAATAATAACTGGTACACCCCCTATTTGGGAAGACATTTTTTAGTTTCTGCTCTCTCAGGAAATTATTCATCTAGGTTGCCCTCTCTGAGCTATAGGATTCTTCTGGAATCAATTTGTTTTGTCACTCCTTCTTTCCTATAATTAAGGGACTCTTTAAGAAAATGCATTTGCTTTGTACTTGTTTAAAGTTCAGGCTTTTAACTCACAGATTTAATTGTTTTTGAGGATTACTTATTATTTGACTTAAAAAATATGTATTGTGGGCCATACATATATGCTCTGCTAGGCACTGGTGATGGGGTCAGATAAGGCAAGAGCCTTGCTTCCATGGAACTTCTAATGCAATAGGTGGTTTTCTGCTGCTATTATTTTGAGCTGTATGGGTGTCTTGATATTCTGAAAGTGTTTGATTCTCATTTCCTGCAGAATTAAGTCTAATCTTCAACAAATGGTATATAAAGCTATATGGATTAGAGTCTTTGCAGGAAGACAGCGTACTCCACAGAGACTGTTTACAAAGGTATGTGTAGGGAAGAGTAAAGGGAATTTACAAGCAATGCTAAAGCTTTATCCCTATACACAGAATTCAGTGAGAGTTGGAGCTGAAGGAGAGAGTCACCATATAGGAGATGAGCACTTTGGTAGCGAAATGCATGGAATTTAGCCCAGCAGGGGGGGACCCATGGAGACAAATGCCTCAACTTCTCACTCCTCCTGTCCTCTACTCTCCATTTGACGCATCCATTGGCAGAAACCAACAAGAAGCCACAACAAAAGGGAACTTGATACTTGTGGCCCCCAAAGTTCAGCCTCCTGGAGATCAGAGCAGGGGACATTAGGATGGAGTTTGGATCAGGAAAGAAGCAAACAGAATATCCAGCACAAAGGCCACTCCAAATCTAGCTGAACTTAACTTACCATTTATTACAGATCTACTCCTGTATTTCTGTTCCTATTTGCTACTATTCCAATTCCTGTAAATGTAGATCATTCTGGAAATAAAATGCTCCTTTGGAAAGCACACCCTATGTGCCGGACATATTTCTGACAGCTGGAAATGGTCTCTGACCTTCAGGAGCGTAAGTTTTCATGAGTGATATCATTACAAAGACAGCACCGTACGGTGTTATAAAGGAAAGACATGTTGGGGCTGCTAATCCATACTTAGGAGAATTCAGAAAGTTCTTCCAAATGTAATAATGGCTATGCTGATTTCTGGAATATGACAAAAAAAAAAAAAAGGGAGTGGAGGAAGTCTCTTCCAGACAGAAATGATAGTATGACCAAAGATCTGGAAGTAAGAGAAAACATGACTTATTTGTGGAACTGTACATAGTTCATGCAGGGAGCGTGGAGTTGAAGGGGTAGAGGTGAAAGATGCAGTGGGGAGGTGAGCAGAGGCAGAGCACAAAGGTCTTGGAAGCCATATTGGGGACTCAAGGGTTTAGGGTAATGGGAAGGTGCTGAACATGCTCTGCTTCTTGCAAAAATCCTGTCACAAAGCCTTTGAGAATGTATCCTACAATAGGTGGCTGTTGGAGAGAAAAGCAAAATTTCTCAAGTATGCCCATCTGAAGTCCTTTGATATATGGTTGCTCCCCATGTGGTTCCACTAAACATCCACCAGGCTTAAAACAACTGGGATTAAAAAATGTCTAATAGATGACTTGCTGCTTTTTGACATTACTTGTAGGTAGCTTCTAATTCAGCATCATTTATCTTTAACCCCTGTGGCAATAAAAGGCTCCTCAGCGTGCACCACTGCCCAGGCCAGCCAGTATCAGAGCAGCAACATGTGGAGTTAAAGTCTTCACTCTTTGTACCCCTACTTCACTCCTTCTTCCACTCTGCTCACTGTCCCCAGAGCAAGAATCAAAGTGTCAATATTTAAATTCAGGCTCTGAAACAAACTGGTTTTGTGATGCTGTCAATCCTAATTTCTCTGAACCTCACTTTTCTCCTCTGTGAGATCATGAGAATTGTGATTTTTGTATTGAAAACTCACTACATGTCATTGGGGAACTGTTTTGGTTTCTTAGGGCTGCCGGAGCAAAGGTGTTGGCTGGGCCATGCTCCCTCCTGTGCCTCTAGGGGAGAATCCTTCCTTGGATTTTCTAGCTTCTGGTAACTCCAGCCATTTCCTTGGCTTGTGTCAGCATATCTCCAATTTCAGCCTCTTCCCTCTGAACGTGTTCTCCTCTTCTTATAAGTACAAGAGTCATATTGGGTGAAGGACTCATCCTACTCTAGTATGAACTCATCTTAACCAGTATCATCTGCAGCGACCCTTTTTGCAAATAAGGTCACATTCTGTGGTTCCAGGAAGTACATGAATTTTGGGGAGATACTATCCAACCGAAGACAAAAATGAAATGAAAAATTAATCTAAAAAATAAGTAGAGATGTTATAACTTATAAAGTTGTCACAGTGCTACCCAAGGCTCCCATGTACGGTCTGGCTTTAGAATCGGTTGGCCTCTGTCCTTAATACAAGGATAGAAAAAAACCCTCTGGCTGAGGTTCAGAGTGCTGGGTAGAGGTAGTAGAGGGCCAAGTACTACAATCCAAGGAGTTTATCAAGAGACACAGGTAAAGCCCTGGAGGGCAAGTGTTTGAACAAAGGTAGTCGTATTATTCAATGGTTCCATCCCCTTTGCAAATGTTGTGACTCATTGTTCAGCAGTATTGTAGCAGGCAAGATAGTCCTTGAGGAGCTAGGAAGCCAGGATAATCTCTGTGTATCCCGGTTTCCAGGTTTAGGAGAATGATATCTACGGGGCTGTAATCTTAGCAGAAGTAGATCACGAGGCCTTTCCTTCCATGATACCACTGGGTGAGTTCAATGTCTTAGCTACCACAAAAAATGTTATGAGGTTCAAATGGCATAACATTTATAAAGCATAGATGAAATCTCTCTCACTGTGTCTCTTTCCTATGTCCTTTTGTTTCTCTGCCTTTATTTATATATGATAGATGTTTAAAGCATTAGTTTTAAAGATTTATTAACTTGAAAGTGTTATGTAATTATAATATAAATCTAGTTTCTGTCAATTTTTCCCATTAAAAGTAGCATGTTGTATTTAGTCAAAATTTTTACTTATATTGTAGTAATTTTTAGATAAAGTGGCTTAAATTTTCTTTCTTCATTTTGCAGTTTTATTATTGCGCAGATCCAGCCTCCTTGTATCCTCTAAGTATTCAATTTTCATTTGCCATAGAAATCTGAATAGTAGAGAAATGAGACAGGAAGCCTATGTGAATCCTAGTGATTTTCTTAAATTCTAGCCGTGGTAGTATAGTTTTCATTTCTGATTAATACTGACAGTCTGGTAGTGTATAGACTTGAAATTAGTATTCTACAGGTATTTTGGAGCCGTGTTTTTGTTCATTCATTCCTTCATGTATTTATTCCATAGTTATTTTCTGACTCTACCCCTTGTGAGCTAGACATTTGGCTAGTTTCTAGAAAATGTGACTTGGTTTTTAGACTTAAGAGCCCACAATCTAGGGGAGGAGATTCTGACAAGTAAGAAGAGAGTTTTGGCATAAAAAGGTATCAGAGATAAAGCTTAAGACTATTTGGGAGCCTCATTTCTTGTGCTAATAAATATATATTTTTGATAGCAGAGCCTTAACAATTTGACAGTGTTTGAAAATTCTTTAAGAACTCCATAATCTGTTTGACAGAGAAATAAATGCCTGTATGTACAAGTTATTGTATATATTGAAATATAAAGACTCTTGACAGCAGAAATCAGGACACAGTTTATGTTTTTTTTGTTTTCAGGCATTATTCTATAAATATATTTTTCTTGAGCCAGAATTTTGGGTTTTGTTTCTTTATTCTTTACTCATGTGAACCCTCTCCCTTCCTGCCAGTAATATCTGTGGTGCTTTTGAGTCATTTAAGTATGATAATCACAATTTATTTTTTAAAGATAATTTCATAAAAGACAAGCATATTAACCACTAGGAAAAATGATATCCTTGGTACACTTCCTAATGTGCGTTATAATAGCGAAATTGTACATCAAAGAACTTTCCCATATACAATTTCATTAACTCAGCAATACTTTGAGATGTTTCTCTTATTAATTATTTTTTCTTTCATTTATTCGCTTATCAATATATACTGGCAACTCTTTGCCAGACCTGCCAGGAGACAAAAAAAAAAAAAAAAAAATGCCTTCAAGTAATCTGTAGTAATTTATAGGAGCCCTGGTGGCACAGGGGTTAAAGTGATCGACTGCTAACTGAAGGGTCAGTGGTTTGAAACCACCAGCAGCTCCGTGGGAGAAAGATGTGGCAGTTTGCTTCTGTAGAGATTTACAGCCTTGGAAACCTTATGGAGTTGCTATGAGTCAGAATTGATTCCATGGCAGTGGGTTTAGTTTTTGGTATAAACACACAGGAGCCCTGGTGGTGCAGTGGTTAACAGTTTGGTTGCTAACAAAAAGGGTGGCAGTTCAGTTCCTCCAGCCGCTCCTTGGAAACCCTGTGGGGCAGTTCTACTCTGTCCTGCGGGTCGCTCTGAGTCAGAATCACCTGGATAGCATACAACACTACATCCGCGCACGCGCGCGCACACACACACACACACTCCCTCACTCACTCACACCTGTTACAACTAATCTCCCTGTATTCATTCAGGAAACTTCTACATTTAAATTCCGCTCTTACTAGAAAACCCACTAAAATTGTGGGAATTCTCTTTATAATTACTGAGTACTTTTTGAACTATTTCATCTTCCAGACCAAAACTACAGCCAAAATCAATATGATACATGCCTTTATCCAATTCTAAAAATATCTCGGTCTCTTAACAACTTGTTCTTATTTTTAGAGTACACTGAAATGTACTGGTTGATAAGATCTCTGAGGGAACTGTTTGCCCCTTTCTGACCCAAACAGATTGGCACAGCATTTTTCTAAATATTCTTCTAAACGCGAGATTTCCTTCCAAGATGATTTTGAAACTGATCTTGAAGGCAGTTTCAAACATTTTTTAGTTGCTTGTTTGATTGTTATTTTTGTTTTGCTCCTAGTCAAGATGTTTCTCTTTTTATCTCCAAAACGTATGATTTTCCTTCAAAATTTGCATGATTGGCTTTAAATGTTGCTGAAAAAGAGATGGTTTCATGCAGTAATTGTTGAGTTTCTTTTTTTCACACAACAGGCACTGAAATGTAGGCTAATTTGCATCTTCCCAATACTAAAACCTACACTTTAAATAAACATCTAAGTACATCCTATGTTTTTTATACTGACGATTGCTGCTTAGTACTGAGTTTCTAATTGTGGCTGAGAAGTGCTATCATTGTGCTTTCAAGCTTTTTGTGAGAAGCCGTAGAGACTACAACAAGGTGCCACATTTCCTAATCTATTGCTACAAATAAAAATGTTTCTGCTTCCTGGGATTTTTGTGATAAATCATGAGCTTGGCTGCCTGAGAAAAGCTGGGTTCTGCCAGCTTTGTTTGCAAAAGTGTGTGTAAAAGTCTCTTAAGAGTACAGAACACAGAACTTATTTTATCCCAAGTTCTAAGTAAAATTTTTACCTCTTGAAAAAGCACCATGCTTATTCCATACCTTCATGTTGCCCCAGCACACCATCCCCAAAGTGTGCGCTTACCCTGCTGAGAAGTTTGGCTTTGTCTCCCTGCCCCAATCTGGCCCTCCCCACAGGAAGTTTCACGAATAGGAATTATGGTAATGATTTTTTTCCCTGAAATTTAACTCTTATAATGTCATTCCATTGCTTACAATACTTCAAAGGTATTCTGATATCTCTGTTTACCTCCAGAATAATGCTCATACTCTGAAACCCAGTATACAAAGTTCAGGAGAGGTCTTCACACATTGTCCCCTATCACCTCTTCAGTCTCAGCAGTTACTATTTATTTCCTCACGTACATCCTAAGTTTTTCTTAATTCCGTGAGTCTGTCATATTCTTTTGCCTCCAGACCTTTGCTTGTGTGGTTTGCTCTGGCCAAATCTTTGTCTTAGGACTTCATTCTGCCCTGCTTTCTTGGATAGTTCTTCTTTATCTCTCAGGTCTGGAAAATCTTCCCAATTTACTAAGTTTAGGTCAGTTTCCATCTCCCCTTCCTCCCAGGCAGGAATGTGCTGACATAACAATACATAATTCCCCAGAGTAGTACTTGTCCCATTATTTTAATTCCTTTAATTCCTGTCCTTCCTGTGATCTTTCAAAGGCAGAGATGAACTCTGTCTTGTTTATTTTTAGCCTTTAACATAGTGCTTTACACTCAGTTGGGATTCAGTAAATATTAGTTGAGTTAATGAATGCCCACTGTAAGAGACAACACCAGTCATAAAAACCAATAAAAGGAACAACATATCTTGCTTAAGACTTTAATGTTTGCAGTTTGTGCTTTCCCTTCTGTAATTTGTATTCCTCCTCCCTTCCTTTGTTGTTACCCAGGTGGGACCAAGTGATATATCTTATTAATGCTTTAGAATAGGACTCTGAAGTGACGCTGATTGGACAGGAGGTATTAAACTTTCCTGACGCTGATGCATCCTCCCCAGGGACCCTTTATAGTACTTCTCATATTATATTGTGGTTGTCCAACTTCCCAATAGTCTGCAAGCATCTTGAGGCCAAAAAGCTTGTTTCATTGCCAGTGCTGAACCCAGAGTCTAGTGTATAGTACCCTTAATGAATAAAAATATATATTTCATTTTATGATAACCTGGGTATCAAAAGCATAGAATAACATGTTTGAAATACCCAGTTACTAGTGGAGATATGTTGTTCTTGTTGTTACATGCCATCGTGTTGGTTCTGACTCATAGTGATCCATGTACAACAGAACAAAACACTGCCTGGTCCTGTGCCATCCTCACAATTGTTGCTATGTTTGAGCCCATTGTTGCAGCCACTGTATAAATCCACTTCATTTGAGGGTCTTTCTCTCTTTTGCTGGCCCTCTACCAAGCATGATGTCCTTTTCCAGGAGCTGGTCCCTCTTGATAACATGTGCAAAGTATGTGAGACGAAGTCTTGCCACCCTTGCTTCTAAGGAACATTCTGGCTGTAATTCTTCCAAGATAGGTTTGTTTGTTATTCTGGAAGTCCATAGTATATTCCATATTCTTTGCCAACACCATAATTCAAAGGCGTCAATTTTTCAGTCTTACTTATTCATTGTCCAGCTTTCACATGCATTTGAGGCAACTGAATATACAATGGCTTGGGTCAGGTACACCTTAGATATACAACACCAGAAATCAGAATTTTTGACTCCGAGGTCTATTTTCATTATTTCAGATCATTTAAAGGTAATCTGATTCTCCATATTTTAAAAGACACACTAGTCTGTCAAGAACTATTTAAAAAATCCCATGATTCTATTTGATAAACGTGTCTCCAATAGGCCTACATGGCAGAGAAATACAGAACTCACCTTCTCTAAAAGAGGTGGCTGAGGCCAAAGTGATATTGCAGAAGAGAGAATAGTAGCCAGATATTCTCCTTCTGAGTTTGAACTGTGGGTACATCCCCACTATTGTAGATTATTTTATCTTCCGTCTTTTACATTTCTTATTAAGTAAAACACACGAAATGCACATAAATCTTAAGTGTATAACTTAATGAATTATCATAAAGCAAATACATCTGTTTAATCATCACCAGGTCAAGAAATTGAAGAAAATCATCAGCACCCCAAATACTACCCTTCCCACTTCTGTGCCCTTTCACAATAACTACCTCTTCCTTTCATTCTACCGAGCCTTAGACTGGCAAAGCCAATTTTCACAACTGTCTGGTCCTCTCCCCTTTGCTCCATTCTCCCTCCTCATGCAGAGCAACAAGTTTCTCTTTCTTAACTTTAATACACGAAAACAAGAAAGAGACTCCTGAATGAAATGATGGCTGTCTGATTTTGTTATAATATCTCCTGAAAAATCCTGAGTGAGTGGTGAAACTTGGTGCTAGCGTTTGAAACAGAAGGCTAAAGCTCTAACTGAATCTCATCTTCAAATAAGCAGAGTAATAAAAGAGTAATAAGAGTGGAATTTCATAGCAGTTCAATTTGAGAACTCTTGTTGCTGCTCAATTTGAAAACTCCATATAACAATTACCTGTATATTAACAGATCATAGGTGAGTCTCAATTTTTCACCTCAGTGAACATTTTTCTGGCAATAAAACAAGCAGTACTTTCTTCCCTTATTACGATAAAACTGCCACTGGGCTTCATTTAATAAGAATTAACTGTGAATAAATTACAGCATCAAATTATGTACCATGACATGACTTGGTGTGAAAAATCTAGGCAGCTGTAAGACTACTGGAAGTGAATTCAAGCTGAGCTCAGTAGAAAAACCTTTAATTACTTTCTGGAACCTATGGATATATTTTCAGTTCTTGGTGCCATTGGGATCACAGTTTAGATGAATTACCAGCAAATGCTCATGAAAGGCAGCAGCAGGAATGGACCACAGAAATGGGGGTTAAATTTTTTTATTCTTTGTTTCGCCTCTGGCTTTTATTACTAACTGTGTCTCTACAAATTGGTTTGAGAAATCACACTGGATTTAGAAGAATCTACATTTTATATTTGGAAGGAAGTGTAGAATCATCTAGTTCTACCTTGCACAGAGAAGAAAACTCCCTTCTTTGTCATCTCCGACAGATGATCAGACTCTACTTACAAAGCTCTATGACCAGGGCTCATTACTTCCCAAAGCAGTTTATTCTTTGGATAGAACAAAAGTTTTAGAAAATTTAGTCAAAATGCAAACAAACAAATAAACAAAATACAGCTGATTTTAATAGTCTACTTAGTTCTAATTCTGTGAATTGGGACAGGGTTTCCCAAACTTGCCTGATTGGATTTACCTGGGTCACTTAGTAAACCTACAGATTACCTGACCTTTTATGCTGGGAAATTCTGAATCAGAAAGTCTTACCTTGGGCCTGGGGATCTGCATTTTATCACATACTTCAAGGGATTATTCCCTCCAGACAAGTTTAGGACACATTTCTCTAACCACTTCTCAGACACAAATGTGTATATAAGAATCATCTAGGGATCTTGTTAAAAAGCAGATTCTAATTCACTGAGTCTGGGATAGAAGCTGAGATTCTACATTTCTAATTAGCTCTCAAGTGATACTAGTGCTGTTGGACCATGGACCACATTATGAGAATGGAAGAATCTTGAATATTGTCAAACTTGTCTTTTCTTCAAGATGACAGCTCTTAAATATCTACTTAGCTTCTATTTCTCCAAGCTAAAAGCCCTCGATTACTTTGGTAATTTCTCATACAGTAAAGATATATCATGGAGTTATGTATCATCACCTTGGTGATTGACTCTTGGCTTTGTCTTGATTTGCTAGCATCTCTCATACTATGTACACAATCCAACATATTTTCATAATGTGCTTTGAGATTGGTACTCAGAGTTCTTCCAATTATTTAATCCTATTTTTCATCAGGTTACTAGGTCATACTAAATTTGTGTCAAATATAATCTTTAGGAAGAAAGACCTGGAGGTCTACTTTTGAAAAGAATTAGCCAGTGAAAACCTTCTGAATAGCAGTGGAGCACTGTCTGATATAGTGCTGGAAGTTGAACCCTTCAGGTTGGAAGGCACTCAGAATACGACTGGGGAAGAGCTGCATCCTCAGAGTAGAGTAGACCTTAATGATGTGGTTGGAGTCAAGCTTTTGGCACCTTCATTTGCTGATGTGACTTGACTCAAAATGAGAAGAAACAGCAGTAAACATCCATTAGTAATCAGAATGTGAAATATATGAAATATGAATCTAGGAAAATTGGAAATCATCAAAAATGAAATGAAATGCATAAATATTGATATCCTGGGCATTAATGAGCTGAAATGGACTGGTATTGGCCATTTTGAATTGGATAATCATATCATCTACTATGCTGGGAATAACTTCAAGAGGAACGGCATTGCACTTATTATCAAAAAGAACATTTTAAGATCTATCCTGAAGTACAACGCTGTCAGTGATAGGATAATATCCATCAGCCTACAAGAAGACAGGTTAATATGACTATTCTTCAAATTTACACACCAACCACTAAGGCCAAAGAAGAAGAAATTGAAGATTTTTACTAACTTCTGGAGTCTGAAATTGATCAAACGTGCAATCAAAATGCATTGATAATTACTGGTGATTGGAATGCAAATTTGGAAATAAATAAGAAAGATTTGTAGTTGGAAAATATGGCCTTAGTAACAGAAACGATGCTGGAGATCACATGATAGAATTTTGCAAGACCAACTACTTCTTCATTGTGAACACCTTTTTTCAAAAACATAAACAGCTACTACGCATGTGGAGTAAACCCTGGTGGCATAGTGGTTAAGAGCTAAGGCTGCTAACCAAAAGGTTGGCAGTTCAAATCCACCAGGTGCTCCTTGGAAACCCTATGGGGCAGTTCTACTCTGTCCTATAGGGTTACTACAAGTCAGAATTAACTCAACAGCAGTGGGTATACACGTGGACCTCACCAGATGGAATACACTGGAATCAAATTGACTATATCTATGGAAAGAGATGATGGAAAAGCTCAGTATCATCAGTCAGAACAAGGCCAGGGGCCAACTGCAGAACAGACCATTCACTGCTCATATGCAAGTTCAAGTTGAAGTTGAAGAAAATTTGGACAAGTCCTTGAGAGCCAAAGTACAACCTTGAGCATATTCCACCTGAACTTAGAGACCATTTCAAGACTAGATTTGACACGTTGAACACTAATAATCAAAGACCAGACAAGTTGTGGAATGACATCAGGGTCATCATATATGAAGAAAATGAGAGATCATTAAAAAGACAGTAAAGAAAGAAAAGACCGAAATGGATGTTAGAAGAGACTCTGAAACTTGCTCTTGAACATTGAGTAACTAAAACAAAAGGAAGAAATGATAGAAGAGCTGAACAGAAGATTTCAAATTGCAACTCAAGAAGACAAAGTAAAGTATTATAATGACATGTAAAAAGGCCTGGAGATAGAAAACTAAAAGGGAAGAACATACTTGGCATTTCTCAAGCTGAAAGAACTGAAGAAAAAAATTCAAGCCTCGAGCTGCAATATTGAAGGATTCTACAGGGAAAATATTAAACTACCCAGGAAGCATCAAAAGAAGGTGGAAGATAAACATGCAATCATTTTAGGAGGTAGTATACTGAAGGAGAAGTCCAAGGTACATTGAAGGCGTTGACAGAAAACAAGGCTCCAGGAATTGACGGAGCTGTTTCAACAAAAAGATGCAGTGCTGGAAGTGCTCACTCACATACGCCAAGAAATTTGGAATACTGCTACCTGGCCAACTGACTGGAAGAGATCCATATTTATGTCAATTCCCAATAAAGGTGGTCCAACAGGATATGGAAATTATCAAACAATATCATTAATATCACACCAAGCAAAATTTTGCTGAAGATTATTCAAAAGCAGCTGCAGCAGTACATTGATAAGGAACTGCCAGAAATTTAAGCTGAATCAGAAGAGGTTGTGGAACAACGGATTTCATTGCTGGTGTCAGATGCATCCTGGCTGAAAGCAGAGAATACCAGAAAGATGTTTACCTGTGTTTTATTGACTACGCAAAGCATTTGATTGTGTGGGTCATAACAAATTATGGATAACATTCTGAAGAATGGGAATTCCAGAACACTTAATTGTGCTCATGAGGAACCTGTACATAGATTAAGAGGCAGTTGTTGGAACAGAACAAGGGAATACTGCATGGTTTAAAGTCAAGAAAGGTGTGTGTCAGGGTTGTATTCTTTTACTATACTTATTCAATATGTTTGCTGAGCAAATAATCTGAGAAGCTGGATTATATGAAGAAGAACGGGGCATCAGGTTTGGAGGAAGACTCATTAACAACCTGCGTTATGCAGATGACACAACCTTGCTTGCTGATAGTGAGGAGGACTTGAAGCACTTACTGATAAAGATCATAGACCACAGCCTTCATTATGGATTATACCTCAACATAAAGAAAACAAAAATCCTCACAAGTGGACCAATAAGCAACGTCATGATAAACAGAGAAAAGATTGAAGTTGTCAAGGATTTTATTTTACGTGTATCCACAATCAACACAAGGCAATTCTGACTCATAGCAAACCTGCAGGACAGAGAACTGCCCCATAAGGTTTCCAAGGAGCACCTGGTGGATTGGAACTGCTGACCTTTTGGTTTGCAGTGGTAGCTCTTAACCATTACACCACCAGGGTTTCCCCCATGGAAGCAGCAGTCAAGAAATCAAAAGACACATTGCCTTGGGCAAATCTGCTGCAAAAGACCTCTTTACAGTGCTGAAAAGCAAAGACGTCACCTTGAAGACTATGGTGCGCATGACCCAAGCCATGGTGTTTTCTATTGCTTCATATGCCTACAAAAGCTGGACAATGAATAAGGAAGATGAGAGAAGATTTGACACCTTTGAATTGTAGTGTTGACGAAGAATACTGAATATACCACGGACTGCCAAAAGAACAAACAAATCTGTCTTGGAAGAAGTACAACCAGAATGCTTCTTAGAAACAAGGATGGCTTGTTTCTAAGAAGGCTACGTTTCACATACTTTGGACATGCTATCAGGAGGGATCAATCTCTGGAGAGGGACATCATACTTGGTAAAGTAGAGGGTCAGTGAAAAAGAGGAAGACCTTCAATAAGATGGATTGACATGGTGGCTGCAACAATGGGCTTAAGCATAATGATTGTGTGAATGGCGCAGGACCAGGGCGTTGTTTTGTTCTGTTGTACTCAAGGTTGCTATAAGTTGGAACTGACTGGACGACACCTAACAACAACATAATTTTTAAATATTCCTTGCATGAACTACCGCTAACCACAGTCTTCTCGAAACAGACTCTAAAAAAAATTTTTCGGAGGGGCCTGGGGACATACTAAATTTTATATTTATTCCTGTTAAATTTTCCATTTTCTTTATTCTGTTTGAGAAAAAATAAATCTTGATTGTGCAGATGGAAGAGAAAATGGAGAAGACATATGGAGACAAGAAAAGAATAGGGAAAATTTGTGATATTACTGAGGAAAAAGAGAAAAATGTTTTCTCTTTTTCTTCCTTTTTCTTCCTCATTCTTTTTTCATCATGACAATAAACTATGACTCATTATAATATTAGTTCTCCCTTTCAGCTTTATTTAATCCTTTCTTTAAAAAAAAATATTTTTTTAATTTTTTCATTCATATCTTTTATGGCGTGTTGACAAAAGTACAGAACTTTTTGGCACGTTCATGGTGATGAACACTTGCCTTAGGCTGAGTTTTCTAGAGAAGCAAAACCAGTAAAGTGTATAAATAATATACACACATATATATATAGAGAGAGATTTATATCAAGGAAATGGCTTATGTAGTTGTAGATGCTGGAAAGTCCCACGTTGTGGGTCAGGCTGAGGGCTTCCCCTGACACATGTAGCTGCAGGGGCTGGTGAACCAAGACTGGCAGGTCAGACAGCAGTTCCTCTGGATCACAGGCTGTGGAGACCGAAAGAATCTCAAGATCAGCAGACAAGACGGCAATTAAGCTGCTGGCTCAAGTCCCAAGAACTGGAGGTCAGACGAACAGGAGCCAACTGCTAGCAAAAGCCCTCGAGCTTTGTCCAAAAGTCTACCTATATTGGATGCAGGCCACACCCCCGAGGAAAAGTCCTTTCAACTGATTGGCTACTCACAGCAGATCCCATCATGGAGGTGATCACATTATATCATATCTTATCATGGAAGAGATCACCTGAATACCCAAATGCCAAACTACAGCATAACTGCCAAACCACTAAGAACCATGGCCCAGCAAAATTGACACACAATCTGAATGATCACAGTCCACTCCTTTTCAACCTGGCGCCTGCACACATCTCCTTAAACCATACATAATCTCTGAATAAAGACAATTATAAAGTTATACTTGCACCTAACATGATACAACTAACACACATACAACCGAAAACACACAGGCCCTGATTATATCTTATATTTTATAAGTGAAGAAAACACATACAAGGCAGAAATACCCATAACATTTACAGTCCTCATTTCTGCAACTGGTCTTGTGGCTGTAACTGGTATTCAGAACAACCTTCTTCCACCACTCATTCCGTATTCCCTTTGCCCTCAGAAAGTACCTCAGCTGGTTGTGGTTCTTTGCCTGGTGGGGCGACTCAAACCTTCATTCTTGAAGGGTCTGGGCAATTAGTAGTCATGTCAGAATTGGATTTCTATAGTTTTTCATTGACTTTAATCACAGGGAATAGTAGTGCTAAGAGACACCCTAAGGAAACACCTGCATTCCAGACATTCTTCTTTACATCTATTATGTAATATTAATCCACCTTCGTCTTGGTAAGGCAACCAGGATCAATCACAATTCACTGATATGGTAACTCCCTTCTTTGCCTATTGATCCAGAAGCCAGGTGGCACTTTTAACATCCAGTTCAATGGACTCGGTATTGTGCCTCCAGGTGGGACTGTTCCTCCCTTTGCAACTAAGACCTCTAGACCTGCAGAGCAGAGGGTCATGGGGACAGAAAGCAAAAAATTTTGGGAGTGAGACTCCCATTTCCACCCCTTGATTCCTGGACCCATGAATCCTGGATTTGGGAGAAATCACGCTGCGTATTGGACGTGGTTTAGAGCACATACAGCCTCCTGGAGAACATTGCCCCAACACTGCAAGGTATTGCCACCTAGCTGCTGCTGTAATTGTGTCTTTAGAAGTGCATTCCATCATTCTGTCAAGTCAGCTGCATCAGGATGATGGGGAATGTGGTTAGACCAGTGAATTCCTTGTGTGTGGGCCCATTGCTGTACTTCATTTGCTGTGAAGTGAGCCCCTTGATTGAAGGCAATGTTGTGTGGGATACCATGATGGTGGATAAGGCATTCTGTAAGTCCACGGATGGTAGTTTTGGCAGAAGCATTGCATGCAGGAAGGCAAATCCGTATCTAGTGTAAGTGTCTATTCCCGTAAGGAGAAAACACGGCCCTTTCCATGCTGGAAGCTGTACGATGAGATCAACCTGCCACCAGGTTGTTGGTTGATCGCCTTGAGGAGTGTTGCCATATTGAGGACTCAGTCTTGGTCTCTGCTGCTAACAGATTGGGCACTCGGCAGTGGCTCTAGCCATGTCGACCTTGGTGAGTGGGAGTCCGTGTTGCTGATACCATGTATAACCTCCATCCTTGCCACCATGGCCACTTTGTTCATGAGTTCATTGGGCAATGACAGGAGTGGCTAGGGAAAGAGACATCTTTCCAAAGAAGGTGTCATCCTATCCACTTGATTGTTAAAATTTTCCCCTGTTGAGGTCATCCTTTGGTGAGCATTCACATGAAACACAAATTTCTTCACTTTTTTGGCCCATTCGGGGAAGTATATCCACATACTTCTTCCTCATACTTCCTTGTCTCTAATTTTCCAATCATGTTCCTTCCAAGTACCTGACCATCCAGCCAAACCATTGGCCCATGAATCAGCTTACAATTGCATGTATGGCCACTTTTCCTTCCAAGTAAAATGAACAACCAGGTACACTGCTCGAAGTTCTCTCCATCGGAAGAATCACTTCAGCACTGTGCTTCAGGGAGGTCCCAGAAAGGCACTGTAGTGCTGTCACTGTCCACTTTCGAGTGTTACCTTCATATTGTACAGAACTATCTGTAAACCGCGCACGAGTCTTTCTTCCTTAGTCAACCGATCGTAAGGAACTCCTCCTGAGGCCATAGGTGCAGACTGGGAGATGGAAAGTAATGTGACAGGAGTTGGGCCCTCTTTCTCATGAAACTTACTTGTGCCTTCAGGTCCTACTCGGGCCCAATCTTGTATATACCACTTCCATTTAATTTATTGTTGGAGTACTACTGTGCACCGTCAAATTTATGGCAGCTCTTCCCTATTGTGCCGTGGTAAAGGAGATACCCCATTTCCTCCTGCTGGGAACAGATATAAAAGTGGGATTAGCCAGGTACCACATGGTACCTGCACATGAGCAAGAAAGAAATAAAGTTACTGTGTGTCCAGAACAGGGAGGAAGTCTTCTTTGATAACGAGAAGGGACTGGGAGAGAGAAGACCGGATTCCCAGCTTTCTTATCAGAGAGTGTTCTGGGCCCAAGGCCTCTGCTTAGGCACCCCAGATGGGAAATGTAAAGGCGGACTGTCCTCCCAACATTTTTCTATAATGAAACACAATACCCTGTTTTTGAATCTCTTATTTTTCCAGAAACAGGACAGACAGATACCTATTCTCTTTTGAGTTAGAATGCATTCTTTCATTCTTCCCAAGCTGTTGTATTGTAAAGTATACCACTCCCTCTTACAAAGTCCAGGGTGAATTCTTATAATACTTCTTGAGCTACACCGTGGTTCTTTTCATTTAAATTGTTGTCATTGTTGTATATACAGCATATGATAGAAATGAAAAAAATTAATCTCAGTAGATAACCAGTTTGTTAAAAATACTTGATCTAAAAACTTCAATAGAAACAGAAGCCACAAATTAACTTCCTCTGTTGCATGAATTTTATGCTAAAGGAGCCTTTATAAAGCAACCAAGAGTATCTTAAACTGTATGCCTGGGCTGCATTATTGACACTTGGAGCTCTTCCCAAAATGGAAAGCCAATAAGAAGCTGCATGCAAACTGGAACCAGTTTATGTGGGTTTGAGAATGTAACCAAGACAGAGAGTACAATCACATGGTGGGGAAGGGGTGAATGGTGGTATAAGTTCAGTAGCATAAGCCCTAACAACACTGGCCAAACTCAAATCTAAGCTTGGGAGACATCTCTTTCAAAAATTACATTCTAAATAGGCCAGGCATTTTGCATGGCATCATATATTTGAGAGCACAGGGGTCCCTGGTGATGAGTATGAGTAATGACCAGCAGCCAAGGCCAAAGCCAAGAAAGGGACTGATAGGGCCAGGTCAGAGACTCAGTACCTCCAGCCTATCAGAGAGAGTTTAGTCTGCAGCCAGACAAGCACAGACACTACACAGTATTAGTGTAGGTCAAGGAGCTTCAGCATGATGCGTTCGCAGGCACCAAGGGTTTTGAATACTTCCTGAATCTCATTCATCACATATGGCAGGCATGAACTATTTCCAGACTCCACTCGCTAGGAAGAGAACTATTAATACATTTCTGGCTAGTTCCCAGACTGGTTGGGGTTTAGTCTGCAGGTATGTATAGATCATTCCTGAAATGAGGTTAAATAAGTCATAACTGATATTGAGAAGTATAAGGGACATGGGTTTAGGGGATGGGTAAAGATGAAAAGTGGCAATCTTCCTCCCAGGGTATTCTGTTGAAGATACTGTTAGTCCCTCCTCACACTTATAATTCCAGGTCTTAAGGGACCTGGTAAACAAAATAAAATATTCTTTATCATGGTTATTACCTTGGTAAACCAGAGTATGATCAGCACATTCATTTGTGGTATGTTATTAAATTCTCCCAACAACTATCTGAACTAGGTATTGTCAGTTTTCATGGATGAAAATAATATTAAGGCTCAGAGAGGTAAATACCTTTCTCGTGTTTGACTCCAAGTTTTGTGGTCCTTCTTTTACATATCTTATTTTGGAGCCATTCTTTTTATATCTCCCATATCACACAAAGCATCTTCATAAACTGACTTGAGAAATAACCCTTGGAAATGTAATCTATTGTAATTAGGCAAATTAAGCTCAAGCAAGGGTCCTAGATTCTTACATATTGATACCCCGAGGAAAGATAATTTCTGAGACTACCTCAATAAACCTGGAAAATAATAATATATGTCATCACAGAACATGATAGCATGATGCTGTTGTATGATTCCAAACAGATCATGAATAAATCATATCAAGTAATTCATATATTTATCAGTTAGCTCCATCTTAGAAGAAAGAGCAGCAGTGGTCATATTCCCTAAATCATAGCTGCTTGTGCTGTTGTGTTTTTGATAACCCTAACTATAGGTCTTAACCCAGCATTAACACTTAGCAGACCATAGCAGTATCTTTTCTGTGCTCTGTTTAATGCCCAAACATTAAATTTTTATGAATGACTGCAAATAGATAACAAGTGCCAAGGCAGGCCCCAATTGCTATTGTTCAGTATGTTTGCTCTGCAGCATTCCCTGAGCTCTGCAAACACAACTTCCATCTGGCAGCTGGCTATGTTTTCCATTTTTTTCTCTGTATAAAGCCCTTAGGCAATGCCATTCCATGCATTTTACTAGTTAGGCTAAGTGAATTGCCTATCAAAGTTTTCTGAAGAAGTCCTAGTGATCAGTATTAATGATAAACTGCAAAAAAATTATGTGTATATTTTAATATTCCTCACTCATTAATGGAATCTATGAAAAAATCTTTAAATGCAAAATTATATGTTTTCCAAACTATTTCTTCTCCTTCTTAATGTTGTATAGTCATCCTCTGCCTTTCCCAATCTTACAGGTTTGGCATCACTGGTGACCCTACATCTACAAACTCAACAATAACCTGAGGTCAAGTTGATCAAAATAATGACTTCTATTCACCATTTCTGCAGACCTTGAATTTATGTTGCTTCTTGTAGACTCAGTGGACAGTATGCCATGAATGAAATTCTAGTCCATGTGAACTGTCGGAATTGTAATATCTCCTATCTCTGGTCCCACGTACCACGTTGACTCATTTCACAGATTCACTTCTGCTTTACGTTTTCCATTTACAGGAAAACTAGTCCATTTGGTTATGGTATTTACAACTGCATATCCCATCCCAGGAGCCCTGATGGTACAGTGGTTAAGAGCTTGGCTGCTACCAAAAGGTCAGCAGTTCGAGCCCACCAGCCACTCCTTGGAAACCCTATGGTGCTGTCCTGCTCTGTCTTATAGGGTCGCTATGAGTTGAAATCAACTCGACAGCAATGGGTTTGGGTTTTTTTGGAATTCCATTCCAGATCCCTTCCCCAGGAAAAAAGCCTGGCATGCATATCTACTGTAATTGATTTTAATAGCCTTTTTTTTTTTTTTTTGATAGGCAGTGGTTTAAACAGAGTCGGTTTGGTTTATTAAGAAGAATAGGGACTTGGATGTCAAAACCTTGGTGCTTGATCTAATTCTATCATTAATTAATGATTTTGTCTTAAGGAACCACCTAAAAAAAAAAAAAAAAAAAGGAACCACCTAGCTACCCTAAATCTCAATGTTCACATCAGTAAAATGAACGAGATGGGTTTTCAGAGCCTATTTGGAGGAGATAAGAAGTTGAGCTACTCAGTTACTCCTCACCACAGAATGAAAGGGTGGTTCTCTCATGTCTGAGATTGTCCTCCTCAACTTCTGCATTCACACTCCCAAAGAAAATGCTTCATACAATGAGAGAGAAAGGAGATGCTGTCTAGCTGGATCAGCTGAATTTAATCGCATGGTAGCTGAATTACCCTCAGTTCTGCATTAGTTAGATTAGGTGAGTCCTAAAGTATCCTTCAATTCCAAGTCGATGATTTACTTACTTTTGTCAGGAAAACACAAAGTCAAATAATAAATTTAGTTTATGAATATAACCAACTGATTTTTACAATCAAGCAGGTTTTTTATGTAACTCAGTAGTTAATATGGAGTCTTGAGCTTTTTATATAATTCTAGCTTTGCAGTTCTATCTGCGATAGTATAGTTCCTTAGCGGACACTGACAGTGGGGATGTTTCTTCTTTTTTTTTTTTTATGTGTGTGTGTATGCATGTGTATGTAGTTTGCAAAATTGGTATAATACAGGAATACGGTTTTGAGTGAAGCTAGTTTTACTTAACCGTGTATTATGAGCATTTTGCTATTGCATTAAGTAGTTCTCAAAAGCAAAAAGAAGATTGTATTATACATTATCCTACGGATCTAGAAAAATTTTCAACATTTGCCTAAAACAGACTTTATTCTTGTAACTAACAGGGCTTAACTATTCCTTCTTCTGAAATGTAACCAATAGGGCTAAACTATTCCCCTCTCCTTCTCCTTCCCAGCCAGGCTCTCTGAGTTCCTGATAAGACATTTCTGTGTTGTCTGGGTAACAACATAAGGTCTTCTTACTGCTTTCTCTGCTCCAGGCTGCTTCACTACTAGTCAACTGCTCCCTCCTTCCCCTCTATTCGGACATGAGCAATAAGGTGCAAAGCTGGCCTTAGAGGAATTTCATGTGTCACACTACTCCCCACCAGCTGTCTTATTGCACCCCCATACATGTTAATTAGTTCCTGAAGTTGCCTGCCTATTCCCAGAAACTTCATGAATTATGCATAAGTTCCCTATCTAGAACCCCGTAACTGTCCTAAGATCCCCAGCTTCGGGGAGCTTGATTTGAGACTTAGTTTCTGGGGCTCCTTGCTTGACTGGTTTGCAATAAAGTCCTTTTTCTCTTTCTCAAAGGCCTCATGCCTCTCGGTTTTCTCAAGGGGTCGCAATGGGCAGGACCCATTCCCATCGGGTTACATTCTTTCATCATCATTATTGTTAACTGGTATAGGTTCTTGCTATTTGCCAAGCACTGTTCTAAGCACTTTCCATGTATTGGCTCATTTAATCCTCACAGTAGACCTATGAGGTAGGTGCTCTTATTTTTCTTATTTTATGGATGAGGGAACTGAGGTGCCAAGAATTTAAACGAGCTGAGAATCTTAAGAGCACCGACCTCACCTATCATCTTATAAGCATGCTAATGACAAACCTGATGGTAGCACCCCTGAATGGTATTCACTAGCAGAGAAGTATTTTTTATGAAATGCTTTTAGCAGAATATACCCAGTCTGTCTAGAACTGCTTGCAGTAAACAAACCTGTGTTTATAGGGGATGGATCCCTGCAATATGTCACATATGCTATGTAAATATCTGAGTATGAAATTGTGCTGTTTCTTGACTGAAACAGCCCCCTTCTTTGTAAGTGATATGCCTATGCACTAATGTGACCATAAAGGACCTGGGGAATTATGTTGGTGGTCTCAAACGTCTCCCTTCTTTGCCTGTGCCTTGCTATACTTGAAATTATTACCTCTGTACTGAATTAAATATTTTATTAATTTGAGTCTAATTTGACAATTCAATGTTTCATGTGATATCAGATATTTTTAAGACTTTTGGTATTTAGGCTTTGTTGGAGATGATTCTCCATGAGTCACTCACATTTCTCTACATCTTATAAGCAGAGGCATTGCTTGTCTTTGTTCCAAACAATTTTTTAGGGATGTTTATAGCAAACAACTGTGGAAGGTAGAGATAATTTCTCTCTCCAGAACAATGGACAGACATGTTTACTGTCCACTGTAAAATAATCAGGCTCCTTAAGCTTAGAGTTCCTCTCTGGAATTGCAGCCTGTCATATATGCATGTGTCACCTGGCCTTCTTTGCTTCCCTCTGTGGAAATTGGGGCTCCAGAAAGTGAAACAAGAAAATAATGATACTCTGGCAACTGCTACTCCTATGAGTAATAAAATTCTTTGTCTCTGACCCTGGAGTCTAGTATCTTCTGCCAGCCTCCATGAAACCATGTCAGGCTACATTTTTGGCTTGCAGAGAAGAAGTTAAGATCTCAGACCCTTTATACTTTTCAGTGTGATCAAAATTCGCTTCAGAAAGGTGGTATCAGTTTACAATGTCATGATAGTGGATGAGGCTGTGTACTGGCTTTTTTTTTTTTTTTGGCATAAGGAATTTTATTATAAAACATCCTGCAGTTTATTCACTTTCCTGTTGATGGGCATTTGGGCATTTTTGTATTGAAAATAGGCTTTTTATGAACATTCTTGTACATATATCCTGGTGATTTTCTAAGACTGATACCAAAGAATGGAATTTCTGGGACACTTAGTACGTACCCTGATATATGCATTGAGTATTATAAATTACTTGCCAAAGTGGTTATGCTAATTGATATTACCATCGGAAGTGTAAGTGTTCTTGTTAGATTTTATTCTTTTTTTAAATGACATTTTATTGCATTTTCTGTGAAGGTTTACATAGCAGTTTAAGTTTCCATTCAACAATTTCTACACAAACTATTCAATGACATTGATTACATTCTTCGCAATGTGTGACCCTTTTCATTATTTCTCTTCTATGGTTGTTCCGTTTCCATTAATCTAGTTTCTCCGCCTCCTTACATTCTCATCTTTGTTTAAAGTAATTGTTGTCCATTTGGTCTCACATATGGGACTTTTTAAAGGAGAACAGTACTTACTGGTGACATTCACTATTTTGTGAGCCTGTTATTTAGCAACCAGGTGACCTCAGGGGTCAGTTTTGGTTTAAGCTTTGAAAAGTGTCTCAGGGCAGTAGTCTTTGGGAGTCCTTTAGTCTCAACCAATTCAGTAAGTCTATTTCTTGTTTTGTTTTTAGGAATTTGAGGTTCTGTTCCACATTCTTCTCTCATTCTGTAAAGGTCCATTCATTATGGCCCTGATTAGAATTGTTGGTGGTGGTAGACTGGCACTATCTAGTTCTTCTGATCTCAGGGTAGATGGGGCCATGGTTCGTGCAGACTGTCCTGTAGACTAGTTTCTTCTTGAGTTTTTGGTTTCCTTCTTTTTCTTTTTCTCCAGATGATAGAGAACAATAGTTGTATATTATATGGCTGCTCACAAACTTTTAAGACCTCAGACACTACTCACCAAAATAGGAGGTAGAACTTGACTTTATGAACTATATTATGCCAATTGACTGAGATGTTTCACAAGACTGTGGTTCTAATCCTTCAAACCCAGATAACCAATCCCACAAGGTGTTTGGTTATGTGTAAGAAGTATCTGTAAGTATGTCTCCTATGTACTTTATTATGTATGTGAATATATGTGCATATAGTCACATAGATGCATATACATTTACATATGCATATACCCATACATACACAAATATATACTCACACATACATACATACATATCCTTTGCCTTCGAGTCAATTCCGACTCATAGCAACTCTACAGGGCAGAGTAGAACTGCGCCATAGGTTTTCCAAGGAGCAGCTAGCTGGTGGATTCAAACTGCCAACCTTTGGTTAGCAGCCGAGCTCTTAACCATTGTGCATCAGGGCTCCACACATATACGTACCCAAACACATACATGCCTACATATATACATATCTACATGCATATATATTTTTTTCCCTGTTGTTTCAGAATCACATATGCCATAGCAATTTCCAAGGTCCTTTTTTTATGTGTACATTTTAGTAACATCATTTGTCTTCATCAAGCTGTGTACACTTGACCCTCATTCAGTGTATCTACTCACTTTTGACACTACTGGTTATTATTATAAAATAAAATAATTATAAAATTAACAAAATCAACTTTGTCAATTTCTAGTTTAAAGAAGGGCATTTCCTTGTTTGAATATGTAGATTACTATTATTATTAATGAGGTATTACATGTTATTATAATTGCCTTCATTTACTTCGAAAATATTCTCCTGACTTCCTTAGTACAGTGACACTAATTTATTTTTTATTTTCCATGACGTAACTCAGTGTTCAGCATCTACTAGGTAATCAGAATACAATTAGTGAATTGAATGAAGAGAAGGATATGTTGATTTATGGGTTGCCATATAACACGTGTTACCTCTTACTCTTCATTCTCTAGTTAAGTATTTGTTTTTTATTTCATTTTCTTGAAGTCTTAACATTTTCCTTAAACATTTGTTTTTTATTGTTATTTACCATTAGCGATCTGCTCCCCTTCTTTCCAAATAATCTTTCTTTTCTTTGGCTGTCAGCTGAAGTAATCCTTTGTTTCTAACTTTTCTAACATTACAAAAGATAAAATTGATCATTGATAAGCCCTTTCACCCTGAGATCACTGAAAAAGGAATCTTGTATTTTCTTGTCATCTGTTTCTTAAAACCTAACAAACGTTAGTCTTCAATTCAACACACTCATCTTCTTATCAAACGTTAGTCTTCAATTCAACACACTCATCTTCTTATCTAGCATCTGTCTCTTCCATTAGCTTTGATGCTTTTTTTATTCCTTTGGACCAATTTGCTTTTCTAATCTATGCATGGAGAAATGTTATTTGCTTCAGTGTTTTTTATCCCAGCAGAGAGTTGAAAGCTTGTTTCTTGTAAGGTGACGTTAGCAGTGATTTCTGAAATTCTCATTCACATATACCAAATGACTCTTAGTCTTCTAATCTCATTTCAAAAGATAAACATTACAAGCATATTGGACTGATCTTAAATGTTAAATATGAATTTATATTAACATATAACATATTAACATTTATATTAATGTACATCTGATAATAATATAAGTTGGTACAGAGTTTATGGACAAGTTGCTCATATAGATCAAGCATCTTAAATATGAAAATATATACTTCAATCCAGAAATTTCTTTTCTCATAAACTACATAAACTATCCTATGCTTGTCATCTGAAATCTAATAAAAAATAAAGATTTTTCCTCAGAGATAGCCATTGCAACATTACTTCTAGTGACTACAGTTTTCGGAAACCTTAAATATCCAACATTAATTGAATTAAATAATTTAAAATATGTTTAGAGGGATGTTAATTAGCATTAAAAATGATTTTGTGATAATAGTGAGTGAAAGCAAAAGTTTTGAAGAAACAGCTTTGAAATTCTATCAGTGGTTATATTTGGAAGATAAACATATTTTTATTTATTTTATTTAACAATGCATTTTTTAAGACTTAGTTTGCTTATTTGTATAATGTATATAATAACTAGCTGTATCATAGAGTTATTTCCAAGATTTACTGAAGTAATAGTTGGCAAATTGCTTATTAAAGTATCATGCACAGTAAATGTGCTATTAGAAAGAGCTATTATTATTACATGGACCAATCATTCTTTTATTCTTTGTTTAAACATCTTTTATTGACTGAATATCAGTTATATGCTCGATATTATGCTAAATTCCCTTCTCTCAGCATTTTTTTTTCCCAAATTCAGAGACTGAGGCTCAGATAAGTTAAATAACTAGTCCATAGTTTTCTATTAATGAGGACAGAGTCAGGATTTAAATTCGAGTCTCTCTGATAGCAAAGTCCATGCTCTTACCTACTCTGTAATACTACCTCCTTCATTATTATTTAAAGTGGGAAAAAAAAAAAAGGTTCTCATTTTCTCTAGGTACTACTATTTGCCACTCTAATGGTACAGATAAGTGTTCAGGTTTTTTTCCCCCCAAATGTAAAGCTTCTTAAAATTATTCCAGTGTGTACATACTTTCCATGGATAATCCACTGTGGCAAGATGAATATCTGATCCTTCTTTCTAAATCTTCAGACTGTTGAATAAAGAAGTTTTTCTAAATATCCATCCAAAATCTTATGTCCTATGATCATGTTCTTATATTTAATATTTTTTTGATCTTATCATAGAATATACTCACTAAATATGTAGTAGACTTTCAGATTTAATGAGACATAGAATTTGGACTAAAAGAAGAGTAGATTTACAGGGATAAGTAAAAAAATTTAATAGTTGTATTTTCTGAAGGAAATACAATTTCATTTCTTTTAAGTACACTTATTCCTTTGACAAGTAAAGGTACTTATAGGATTATATTAATCTGAGAGTAAGAGCTTTTTAGAATTGGCACATCAATCAGGCACATGAGGATTTACTTCTAAAGTGATTCTAAAGTTATATTTCTTCAAAACAATTTATTAGTTTGAATAGTTCATATAAAATTTTTATTATTTTTCATACTTCAGAATATGAAGTTAGAAAGAAATCTTTTTAAGTATATATTTTACCTTCATAATGTTGTCTTGTTTAATGTTCACAGCAACTCTGTTTGGTTTTATTAAGTCTATTTTCAGTTATGGAAATTGGTATCCAGTCAAGAAAACCAGTACATTCCTCTATGACTTGCTTTTTTTTTTTTTTCCTTTTACTCAGCATTATATTTGAGAATTCACCCATGTTGAGGTACAGTTTAGTTGTATCCATTTTTGAATGCTATATCCAATTTCCAGCAGATGAGTAGACCACAATTTCTTTTCTCCTGTCTATGAATTTGTTTCCAGTGTTTTGTTATAACAAACAATGTTTCCATGAATATTATTATACATGACTTTCACGAAGTTGTGGAATTTCCTAGGGGAATACCTAGGGTGAAAATCACACTGAATGTGCATGAGACTTGTTCTATGTCCTAAAGCATGATCAATTTTTTAAGTGTTTAATGTGTAATTGGACCCCTGGTGGCACAGCGGTTAAGAGCTTGGCTACTAAGCAAAAGGTTGGCAGCTCGAATCCACCAGGCACTCCTTGGAAACCTTAGCGGGCAGTTCTACTCTGTCCTTTAGGGTTGCTGTGAGTCGGAATTGACTCAATGGCAACAGGTTATGGTTATGGTATGGTTACAAGAAGCTGGAGGAAACGAGGAAGGATCTTCCCCTAGAGTGGACGGAGAGAGAGCATGTCCTGCTGCCAACCTGTTAGGACTTCTAGCTTCCAGAACTGTGAGCCAGTAACTTTCTGTTCTTTAAAGCCACCCATTTTGTGGTATTTTGTTACGGCAGCTCTAGGAAACTAAGACACTGATATTTTATCAATTATTGAAATGCATGTATTATTATTGTAGGATTTGTCTGGTTTTCCTTCTAATTCTGGCAAGTTTTTTCTTTACTACTTGAAGCAAAAAATTAGAATTGTTACATGTTTCTGGTAAAATGAAACTTTTCTCATTATTAGTGACCCTTTTAAGGAGATCTGGTGGAACAATGGTTAAGCACTCAGTTGCTAACCAAAAGGTCAACGGTTCAAACCTACCAGCAGCTCAGCAGGAGAAAAGACCTTAAAGATTTCCAGCCTTTTTAACCCTATGGGGCAGTTCTACTCTGTCCTATAGGGTCACTATGAGTTAGAATTGACTCGATGGCACACAAGTGACCCATTTCATCTCTGGCAATGCCTTTTTATACCTTAAAGTGTATTTTGATATGTATTAATACAGCTGCATCTTCTTTCTTTCAGTTATTTTCATGCTCTATTTTTCCATCCCTTTACTTTCAAGCTTCCTGTATCCTTATGTTATAAATGTCTCCTGTAAGTGTTCATGTAGTTGATCTTTCTTTAATTTACTATGACAAACTTTATCTTTTAACTGAGTCATTTATTGCATTTAATTCTAATTTAGTTATTCGTATATTTGGTTTTAAATATGCTATCTGTGTTTTCTAGTTCTCCTGCCTATTCCTGGCCTCCTGTTTCTCTCCTTTCTTGCCTTCTTTAATGTTAATTATCTTTTGTCATTCGATTTTTTTCCTATTTTAGGAAAGGAATGGTTTTTCTACTCCTTTAGGGATTATATACTAACACATATCCCTGATTTATCACAGTTTAATATTATTTAGTACTTTTACTATCTGCTTACCCAATACGAGGAACTTAGAGCACTTTATAGGTTTTTTTCCTCCTTTTTTATATTCTGTTATTTTGTATTTTAAATATATCTGTATATTTTAAACATAAAAATATCATTATTGTTTTCTATAATCAGTGCTTATTTAAATTTGCTGATATGACTCCATTTTCTTGGTTCACTTCTTTCTACATCTTTATTTTTCCCCATGGAATGTTTCCTTCTTTAAGATCACCCATTAGTAAGTTTAGAATTTTATTTGGTAGGCTCAGCTTGTGGCAAATTATCATGACTTTGTTCTCCTGAAACTATTTTATTTTAACCTTCATTCTTGAATAATATTTTAATTTGTTATAAAATTCTACTTAGGAAGGTTTTTTTTTAAATTTTATTTTGTCCATCATATATAGATTTCCACTATTTTCTTCTCATGTATGTTCTGAATCTACCCTCTTTAAAAATTTTTTTTTAAACATTTCTGTGTGGTAGTTAACACAGTAAATGCAGTGCAGCTAACACTGTACTGTCTGTAATAATTAACACAGTAATTAAAACAGTGAACAAGTCTCAGTGAATCTTCTTACAGAAATGAATTTTAAGTTTTTGATTCAATATTAATGTTAAGAGGGACCATTTTATCCAAACTTATTTCATAAATAATAAAACTTTGACAGGTGATATGTTAAATCATGCCCTGCTTGTCGTTACCAATCCCTCTTAGGCTCTGTGAAATTTGAGGTAAGTGATTTACTTGCCCTCAGGTCAGTCTCCTTTATATGGTTCCAAAACAACTGTGCACCTGTGATGACTATTCAGTATTATGTAACTTGTGGACAGTGTAGCAATATGGTGTTAGTTGCTTCTTAAGAAATCATATTTGGAAGCTAGGTAGTAGAAAACTGATGTAAAATACTAAAGGCTTTTTTTTTTTCCAACTACAGTGAAATCTGTGAGAGCTGGAACTGATGAGACTGGCTGGTCTCACAAGTTTTCCATGTCACACAAGTTTTCTGCCTTTGACAGGATGCAGTCCTACCACTTTTCTATCGCTCATCTTAGTGGAAAATATTTGCCTTTTCCTGTTCTGACGGGTTTCCACTTTACAGGTTCCAGCTTTCTCAAGTTTTAAAATAGTTGTGTTGAGATTTCAGGGGTTTATGAGCCACCAAAAACCAAACCCAGTGCCATCAAGTCGATTCCAACTCATAGCGACCCTATAGGGCAGAGTAGAACTACCCCATAGGGTTTCCAAGGAGCACCTGGTAGATTCGAACTGCCGACCCTTGGTTTATAAGTAGGGGTATAAAAAGCTTTAAGCCCCCACTCACAGTTTGCAAGATCTGTCTGAACTTCACCTTCGATAGGCATATAACCAACCATTGCCACCATTTTAGTGTGTCATATGACAAAGCTGAGACAGAATTGGAAAGCTGTGCTCACATGTCGTTTGCTAGCAATTAAATCCCATAAGCTTTTCTTAGTAGACTGTAATTTGTATGAGATTTGTGTGTTAGAGTTCTCATTATTACCAATTCTTGAACTTATTTCTGTATGGGATCAAGTCAGATTTTAAGTGACTTACGAAAACTCACAAACTAAGTTAGGGTTAGAGTGGGTGATGTAACCCATGTCTTCTGTTTCCTTTCTGCATGTGGCTGAGATGATTATAGTGAATATATTCTTTTTGAGGCTAACCTACAAGGTGTGGTCTTAGCAGCTGTACACACCTGGCTTAAAATCCTTAAAACTCTTTTGGCTTTTCTGGCTACAGTGTGGTTTTTCACCTTAGATATATTCTTGGTGTTTTTGTTTTTATTGCCAAGTTCACTATTTGTACTACTAGTAAAATGCAGTGGAAACAAATGAAAGGCAGTTATCCATGATTCTGTCACTCCTAATATACAGTTGTTTTTCATTTTTCTTATTTCTTTCCCGTTGTTATTTGCAAGTGGCTTATTTTACACAGTTGGAGTCAAGTATAAATTACAGTCAATGGTTTCCTTTTTTTTTTTTCACTTGAAATTGTACCACAAATAGTTGTCTCCCATTAGTCTTCACAATGACCGTTTTTCATAGCCGTGCAATATCCCATTACTTTAATGTACCCTAATTTAAAAAAATTTTTTTTTTTTTTTAATTTAGTAAGCATGTGTCTATTGTGGAACAATTATTCCATTACGGATGATGCCGCACAGAACGTTTGTTGTGCACGCGTCTTCTGTTGTTGAATTGTTCCCTTAGGAGAAGTTTCCAAAAGTGGAATTACTATATCAAAAGGCATGAAAATCTTTGTTTGTTTTTGCTGCATATTACTGTATTTCTTTCAGAAGTATTGTATTAATCTATGTTGACATGAGAATATGAATGCAGCTATTTAACCACAGTATATCTTTGGCATTGTATGTTATCACCTTTAATGATAACTTCACGGAAATGTTTACATTTTATCATTTAACTAAAAATTTGGCTTTAATAACATCTGTATAAACATGTCAGTATCACCATATATCCTGGTGGTAATTCTGTCCTTATCTTTGTGTGAACGTTAGTCTTCCTTACAAAGAGGAAGCAAAAAATATTTGAGCCAAGTTGATTAGTGACTAGCAATTAGCACCTCACGTGCAAAAACATACGGTTTGAAAGTTGTTTGAAATTAGCCTTATTTCTGAAGTCATTTAAACACTTACCTTGGAAACTCTGTTAAAATAATTGATCTGTTTAGCATCCTTTTTCATAAATATTGCAAACTTTTGGCCAATCTCTGTTCAATAAGGCAATTACAGATTCTGAAGTTTGAAGTTAATGTTACTAAGTGTGACAGGTGAGGGCAGTAGCAGACCTTCAAATCTTCTTAATAGCAGATTTTACTTTTTCACTGTTCCAATATAGACATGGCTTTGAGAATACAGATTGAACAGACTGGCTCAGCTATGCTAGGTTAGATTTAGTATTTAAAGTTCAGTCAAATACCAAAAGGCACAGAAGTTTTCTTCTGCACTAAAATAGCAAATCCTATTACTTAGAAAACCAGAAGAGAATAGAGTACCTCACCATCTTACCCAAACAATTCCTTGATGCTTTGCCTTTCACAGTAATTTTTCAGTTTAGATGAATCAACAGTCAACTCAATGCTTGATAATGAGTTGGTAAAACCCTAGTTGGTCACAGTTAATGTATTTCTACTGATCTGGGCAATTTCTAAATGCATTCTCTAAATAAACACTCATAAAATTTGGTCCAGCCCACATTTTTCTAACAAATATATGGATTCCTTAATAAATTAAATCAGAATTTCTTTTCACTCTCTAAGATTAAGTTCTTTGTTGCCTTAAACCCAAAACAAAACCATTGTCGTCAGGTCAATTCTGATTCATAGTGACCCTATAGCACCAAGTAGAACTGGACCAGCTTCCAAGGCTGTAAATCTTTACTGAAGCAGACTCCACATCTTTCTCCCGCTGAGCAGGTGGTGGGTTCAAACCTCCGACCTAATCAAGCTCTTAACCACTGTGCTCCTGGTTGCCTTAAGGGAACAGCAATTCATAAGCTGTTTTAGATGTGTTTATTTGGACTAAGCAGTGTTAAATTTTTGTCTAAATGTTGTCTTGAGACTAGTAGGTGAAACGACCTTCTTATACTATACATTAATGGGAAAATTTAACTATTTTGTTTTTCTCAGTTTACCAGTGTACACAGTTAATATTTATGTAAGGAAGAATAAATATTGGAAATTGATGAATGTATTTTCTTAGAAAAATCACTTCTTGCATTGGTAATTGCTTTGGGAACAAATGGAAACCCTCGTGGCATAGTGGTTAAGAGCTATGGCTGCTAACCAAAAGATCAGCAGTTCAAATCCATCAGGTGCTCCTTCAAAACCCATGGGGCAGTTCTACTCTGTCCTATAGGGTCGCTATGAGTCGAAATTGACTCAACAGCAAGGGTTTTTTTGGGGGGGGCTTCAAATATATTTATTCAGCTGTGTTCATTTGTGCCAAAAATAAATATCATTTTGTAGAAGACATTTCCTATACTCTTTAGTCTTTGATTATGCAGTTGAACAATAACATGTTAATTTGGTCACAACATGAGAGAAAAACTGTTCAAGATTCCATTAAGTGTCTATCTCAACTTACAGATAAAAAAAAAAAATGCCCCATTTTTATATTTTTTTCTTCATAAATCACATAGGGCCTCCATACTGTTTTTTTCACAGAAGCACTGAATGGAATGTTTTTGTCAAACCCATTCACAAACACACAAACACACACACACAATTATTGAATATTTAAACAAGAACAGCAATTATTTTTGTGATAAAAAATTTAGCTGTCTAATAAGAAGGCTATACTTTCTTACTTTTCCTTGATCAGAAATTTGCTTGTTAAATTAATATTCATATCAAATAGAATGCATTATTGATTTTAAAGATTTAAAGGCTTCAATTTCTAGCTTATGGATTTACCACCCATTTGAACCACATACCCATGTTCCTGGTCTGGCTGAACATTTTGCCATCAGCCATCCCTACAGTCTGGCCTATGGATATTTTTAGAGTTTGGGGGAGCCCTTGGGCACAATAGAATACATTGCAGAAAGATTGGTGTTTCAGTTCTGTCTCTACTTTTAATAATTTCCCTGCCTCCTCTCCTTCTTCCTTCTATTTCTTCTTCTGCTTTTGTAATCAGATAACAGCAAACTAAACTGGTTTAAATGGCTAAGAAGATTTTACTTAAAGTTTCAATTCCAAGAGATTTATAGTAGCTTTCTTGGACACTGTTGAGAAAGATTCTGAAGAAGTGTTCAGATTCAATAGGAGAGTGGGCCATAGTTAATTAATAATTTCTGCCAGGAATTATCCAATCTGAAAAAGAGAAAAAAAAAATTGATAAAAAACCCCAAACACTCTGGTTTCTGGCCCAACATTTAAAGATCTTGGATGTCATCACTCCTATCCCCACAAGAAAAAATGAGATGAATACACGTGAAAAATTAAAGAATGAGACAAAATGCATATAAAAACCACAAAGATCATTCAAGCAGATACTACTGAGCTCTTGTTTAAGACTTGACAAATAACAAAACACAGAGTCACCAAATATACTGTTTCTCAATCCTGTCAGCAACTTTGAAGTTGGCAAGGTCATATTTATTATTTGTTATATTCTACTTTCCTATTAAAATGAATTAGGGTGGCTGAATTAAGCAAGTAATGAAAGATAAAATTATTTAAGCAGTTGATGAGACTTGAGGCTTGAAAATAAAATAGATTTGAAAATGAAGTCCAGATCCATAGCATTAATTTATGTTGTTGTTAAGTACCTTCCAGTGGGTTCCGACTCATAGTGACAATATGTACAATAGACTGAAACATTGCCCAGTCCTGTGCTATCCTCATAGTCGTTCTTACGCTTGAGCCCAGGGCTACAGCCACTGTGTCAATCCATCTCATTGGGGGTCTTCCTCTTTTTTTTTGTTGCCCCTCTACTTTACGAAGCATGATGTCCTTTTCCAGGACTGGTCCCACCTGATAACATGTCCAAAGTATGTGAGACAAAGTCTCACCATCCTTGCTTCTAATGAATATTCTGACTGTACTTCTTCCAAAACGGATTTGTTCCTTCCTTTGGCAGTCCGTGGAGCACAGTTCTTCTATTCTGACACACATGAGGTTGCCATGAGTAGGAGTCTACTTGATGGCGACTGGTTTATAAGATAAAAATGCAACCAGTTGTTTAGAATGAACTTAACTATTTCTGGAAGAGAAGCCAGAGATAAGTTTCTCTTATGGGTCCTCATAGAGGAGATACTGGATAATCTCATGAAAAGTATTCTAAATAACAACTGTTCAGCACATTTTATAATAAATAGACTGTTTCCTACAAAGTTTCCTCAAATAAACTGAAGTCATAAATAAAGACTAATTTTAGAAGGGGCTAAGAGGAGGTATTTATCCCTATTTGGCAGAGATAGAAATGGAAGGAAGAGAGTATGTTCTTGCAAAAAGAGGGAATAGGGCTGAGACTAATAATATAGTTAATTGCTGTATTATATATATATATATATGTTCTGCATAAAGTCTTCAAGTTATTCATTTTAATACACATTTTCAGTTAAGAAAAATTGTATTATAGATATTATATTACTTGATCATAGCCATACATCTAACTGATGAGAGGTTCAAGATTTAAATGGGGGTCTAGAAAGCACAGATCCTTTCCATCACATCTTGACTATTAGGTAGACAAGGAGGCAGATGCAAATAACTAAATGCAGATTTTTGCAACTATTATTTTAAAATAACTATGATTTGAAATCCTAAGGATGAGTAGCTAATGCATCATGAACTGTTTCACTGTACATCGCTCTCAATTATAAAGTATTACAAACAACTCCAAAATTATTGATTTTTATCTGTAACAGCAATGTTCAGACAATTTATATTCCTATAAATCCAAAGGGTCGGCAGTTCAAATCTGCCAGGCACTCCTTGGAAACCCTATGGGGCAGTTCTATTCTGTCCTATAGGGTCGCTATGAGCCAGAATCGACTCGATGGCACTGGGTTTTTGGTATAAATCTTATATTCAATGACCACTTCTAGTCAGGAGGATAACACTGCACCAAAGCTAATTGTTATCTCCCTTATAGAAATTAACAACATCACAGACTAGTGGTATTTCAGATGAAGAGTTTTGAGATCTTACAGCCCCAGGAATCTCAGTATTAGTGGTAATACACAACACACCAGTCTTGAGAATACTTTTTTTTTTTTTTTTAATTCTGGGCTAAAAAAAATTACCCAAGCAAAAGCCCTGGCATTTGAAAGAAACTAGGTTCTTATCCATTATTAATTCACATAAGAGAAACAGCTGTGATGGGAAAGGCTGGATACTTATACACAGGCTATAAATATGGATGAATGATCCATTTTTCTATTAATTTTGAATTTATAGCCTAACTAGTTAAGCTCTATTTTTTTTTCTTAGAAGGGCACGCATCAGGCGAAATACTGCCCTGTCAACAGCCAAGACGGAAACTACTGCAGTAAGCAAAAAGGGATTTACTACACATATATTTATCTTATTTCAATGATCCCTATTTGTAGACCCCATCTTTATGGCTTACTAGAATTTCTGGAAAATCATACCTTTTCTAGAGATAACCTTAAGTATGAGGAGATACTTGGGTTTGTACTAGGCAGCATGTGATTTGAGGGCTTTCAGAGGCCTTTGTGCCCAAAATTTTGCTTTCCTTAGCGTGTTACAAAACCAAAACCAAACTCACTGCCACCGAGTCGATTCTGATTCATAGCGACCCTATAGCATGTTACTGAGTCCTTACTTCAGGACATTGTCTTCCAAAATTCCCTAACACAATCCAAACATATTTTCCCATACCTCTGATCTTCTCAGTATAAGTCAGACAACAAATTGATAGTCAAAACTTGGAATTCATTTGCTATACTAGTTCTTTTTCTCTTCCAAGATTATCTACTTTTGAGACTCTGGGAGAGGATTGTTCCAACCAAAAGGTTATTCATATGACAAATGTTTACTGAGCAGTTGCTGTAATTCAGAATGGAAAGGCCAGTCAATTTGGAGCTATTCCCATTGCTCACTTGGGTGCATGCTTGTGCCAAACATAACCGTCCTGCCTGAGGCAAACCATAATCACCTATGAAGAATTGTCTAACACTAAAAAAAAGTTTTCCTGACAGTTGCACAGATGAATAGAGGTCTAGGCTGCATTCATCAGGGAATTGGTGCAGCCCAAAATTGGTACATTGAAATCATTGGGCCATTAATACCCAATATGGCCTGACATATATACTGACCATTAATAACTGTTTTCTCTTTTTTTTAATTGTGCTTTAAGTGAGAGTTTACAGTTTTAGTCAGTTTCCTATACAAAAACTTGTGCACACATTGTTATGTGACCCTAGTTACTCTCCCTACAATGTGACAGCACACTCCTTCTCTCCACCCTGTATTTCCTGTGTCCATTCAACCAACTCCTGTCCCCCTGTGCCTTCTAATCTCACCTCCAGACAGAGCTGCCCATATAGTCTCATGTGTCTACTTGAGCTAAGAAGCACATTCCTCACCAGTATCATTTTATGTCTCATAGTCCAGTCTAATCTTTGTCTGAAGAGTTGGCTTTGGGAATGTAGTTTTGGGCTAACAAAGAGTCCTGGGACCACGACCTGTGGGGTCCCTCTAGTGTCACTCAAACCATTAAGTTTGGTATTTTTACCAGAATATGAAGTCTGCATCCCACTTATCTCCTACTCCATCAGGGATTCTCTGTTGTGTTTCCTGTCAGGGCAGTCATTGGTGGTAGCCAGGCATCATCTAGTTCTTCCAGTCTCAGGCTGATGGAGTCTCTGCCTTATGTGGCCCTTTCTTTCTCTTGGGCTCATATTTTCCTTGTATCTTTGGTGTTCTTCACGCTCCTTTGCTCCAGGTGGTTTGAGACCAATTGATTCATCTTAGATGGCTGCTTGCTAGCTTTTAAGACCCCAGACAACACTCACCAATGTGGGATGCAGAAAGTTTTCTTAACACACTTTGTTGTACCGTTTGACCTAGATGTCCTCTGAAACCATGGTCCCGAGACCCCTGGCCCTGCTACTTTGTCCCTTGAAGTGTTTGGTTGTATTCAGGAAACTTCTTAGCTTTTGGATTAGTCCAGTTGTGCTGACTACACAATATTGTGTATTGTCCTTCCCTTTACCTAAAATAATACTTGTCTACTACCTAATTTACTACCTAATTAGTGAATACTCCTCTCCACCCTTATAACCATCAAAGAATGTTTTCTTTTGTGAATAATGGTTATTCTTGATTAGTCTTGATATAACACCAGAAACCCTGGTGGCGTAGCGGTTAAGTGCTATGGCTGCTAACCAAATGGTCGGCAGTTCGAATCTGCCAGGCTCTCCTTGGAAACTTTATGGGGCAGTTCTACTCTGTCCTATACGGTTGCTATGGGTCAGAACTGACTCGATGGCATTGGGTTTGGTTTTTTTGGTTTAATACAGATACTCCACTCAGAATTTAAACATTCAAGGAATTATTCCTTTTACTATTAAAATACTCAGACTTCATCCAATCAAACAACAGAATCTTCACATTAAGTCAACAAAATGATGGGCTTCTCAGCATTAGACTTGAGGGTTATTCTACATCCCTTATTAATAGAAAGCTCAAATAGGAAGCTCAAGTCCACTTGCCTAATGTAAACAAACTCTTAATAGAACCATCTTCTACAAGAGTCCATCTGAATCTTTCTAACAGTTTGGAAGATGGGATATGATTGGAGATATGAAAGTGCCACAACTTTCCATACCTTTCCTTTTTTTTTTTTTTTTACTCTCTATTCTAATTCTCCTGAGTTGTTGGGAAGATTAGACTCCATTCTGTGTCAGTGAATGGTCACTGCTATGTCCTAGATGGCTGTTGGTGGGCATATTCATTACCTTCACTCTCTTCCATGTGATGTTGTATCCTGTCTTACAACACTGTGCCATAGCAGTATGGAGGCAGAGGAGTGTGATAGTAATGAATACTTGATGCCACTAGAGGAAGATTAAGCCACTCACCTGGTAGAAAAACTTCTGAAACCTCAAAGTGTGGAAAAGAGGATACAGGAGAATTGTCACTTTCTTAGAGGATTGTCAGCTAGACTGTCGGAATCCCTTTGGAATGTCTCTCACAAATTTATCTCCTTTTATGATTCAGTCATGATTATGGATGTAGCAAGGGAAAAGCTGGAAGCTATGCCAGCATCTCCTGACACTTCCAGGTCTTTTGGCACCATCCCCTGTCAGCTGATGAAACTGAGTGTCAACTGAACCGAGGCAAGTGGGCCTAGCAGGGCATCTCTTCTTTCTAATACAGCCAGGCTCTCTGATACTAGAGGAGACTTAGGAACAACGATATGGGTCTGGGTAAACTTTTCTCTACTCTCTGGCTACAGCTGGAGATGTAAGCCTTAGAAGTTTCACATGACTCTTATGCCCACCAATGGAAGGGATAGCCACTGATTATTATGCCTTGGAATAATGAATGGCATTTTCCAAGGACTGAACAGTGTGCCACCCCTTCTCTTTCCCTGTCTGCTTCATGACGTTCACCTTGGGGATGTGGCATGGATTGAATTGTGTCCTCCAAAAATATGTGTCAACTTGGCTAGGCCATGATTCCCATTCAAATGTAATTATCCTCCATTTTATGATATTATGTAACTATCCTCAATTTTATGTGTTGTAAATCCTAAAACCTGAATGAAGTGGGATTAGGGTGAGTCATACCACACCCTTAGTCAAGTTGCACCTTTACTCAAGTCACCGCCTTACTGAAGCCACACCATTGCTTGAGTCATGCCTTTTGTCTTACAAGGGATAAAAGAAAAAAGAAACGAGAAGAGAGGAAGAGGGACCTCTCTATCACCAAGAAAGGAGAGCCAGGAATGGAGTGTGTCCTTTGGACCTGGAGTCCTTGCACTAAGAACCTACTAGACCCAGGGAAAGATTGATGCCAAGACACATGGAGATCTCCAAGGAATGCCTGGCCCACAGATGTTGAAAGGAGACAAGGTCGTTCCCCCAGAACTGATAGAGAGAGAAAGCCTTTCCCTAGAGCTGGAGCCCTGAATTTGGACTTCTAGCCTCCTAAACTGTGAGACAATAAATTTCTGTTTATTTAAAGCCATCCATCTGTGGTATTTCTATTATAGCAACACTAGATAACTAAGATAGGGTGTTAACTTGGCATTTGAGGTTTTTCAGGATTTTCTTCTAGGCCCCTAAAAGTATACTCTCACATAGGTGCAAAGAAGCAAACCTTCAGGGTTGAAGGGGAAGGGTAATAGTAGAGACAGCATTCTACAACTCTGTTTGTAATCTCATTCATACTTGGGGTAGAGATGGGTAGTGATAAACTAACAACAAAGATACAGACTGTGGCAACCATATTAGGCTAAATAGGGAGTAAAATTACCCAAAATTAAGAGTTTCAGCTAATTAGCCTAGGTTAGTTTCAGCCCACATTGGCCAGATTAGTTTTAGACCACAGATTGATTCTTGACTCTGTTAGCCAGCGAAGAAGGAGCTGATGCCTTGGCTTTTTGATATAGGTCCACACCAGATATGACAGTCAGTCTTTCACATAAGGGAGCAGGCAGAATGGTTCTTGGTATCTCAGTTGGCACCCTGGCTCATGTTCTTTTAAATGGGTCATGGTTCTCCCAGCCTGATTTAAGTGAGAACTCCTGATGTGTTTCATGGACTGTTTTAACTGTCCTCCATTATCTCTAAATAATGGCAGAAGTAGCTTTAGGGGCTTTATGGTTTAAAATTGCATGGGTTGTTTACAAGGGTTGAATAAAGCAGCAAGAACATCTTTTAGAATGGGGATGAACTGAGAGGTGAGGATTAACTTTTGAGACTGTGACCCTAATACTCGCCAGCATGTTTTCTCCCTTTCAAAATGGGCAAATGAGAGCTTGACATAACTAGTGCCATGATGAACCTATAAGCTTGATTTTTTTTTTTTTTGCCTGCCTCCTCTGTTTCACATACCTTTGTTACTGACTTTGTTTTGCTCTGTCCGGCCAACCCTGACTTACGACCCCCCCACAGGAAGATTAGAACCCAAATGTCTGGCATGTATATCTTTAGCCTGATAAGGAGATGTCCAGCATGTATCTCTTAAGTCTGATAAAGAATCTCATGTAATTATCTTGTAACGAATAACTCACCCGGCCATGCCATCTGCAGGCTACAAAGACACTTCTAACCTTTATAAAAAATCTTGTATAAACTCTAATGTAAAATTGCCTTTTGGAACTCCACAGAGACAGCCTGCATTGCTGTCAGATTTGCCTTGGTGCCACCTCCTAAATAAACTTTCTTTCTGACTTGGAGTACGTTTCATTGGCTCAACTGCTTTGGGTCACGGACCCTACAAGATTTATCATCAACAAGGCTTATCTGCAAACCAGCTACCTAAGAAGGGAGCTGGCCCCCTAAAAAGCAGAATCATTTGGGGACTGAAGCCAAAAGACATAAGTTTTTCTACAGTCTGGTGTTCAAGTTAATTATTTTGATAGAACATTGCAGTGACAGAAGAGAGTTGGAGGCTGACAAGATTTAACCATGTCTTCAGCTAAAAACAAAACTCTTAGATCTTTGGCCCTGACCATGCAGGAGAGAGACCAGTACTTTCCCAGCCATGCAACTCATAAACCCACCAGCAGAAGGGTTGGGTATTTTATCAGGAGATTGATGGTTGGGTCTGCTAGATCTTTGTCCTCTGTGCCCCAGAGTGAAATGGACTATTTTGAAAACAAATACTTCTTATAACTGTCATATAACTTAATTGTCTTATAACTTAAATTGTCATTCTCCTTCCCCAACAACAAAAACACTTGTTTGCTAGACAGTTGACACTTTTAGAAGTACAATTCCAATTATGAAAAACTAGATTTTTATTTATTATGAGATAAATGATGATTTAATAATGAAAATTGAAGCACTTTTTGAAAGAATGATGAATATAGTTTTAGAATTGAAGTGTAATTGATTCATTTAATATGCACTCTAAATAGAGACTGTTTATGACTTTCCACAAACTTTATTCTTATCTGCAGAAATTGTGAATAATCCCTAATCCCTAAGACAAATACTAACTAACTGAAGTAGCTGAGGTATAAGAAAAAATAGTAATTTATTTTTTAGTTTGAAATCTGTTTGTGTTTAGTTTATTGAAAAGGGTGAATATGGTCCTTTTGGAAATGTTTTTAGTTGAGGTTAATTTATTCTGCCTTTTCCTTCTTTTCTCACTATCCGTGACTCTGTAGAAAAATAAAGTGAAGAAAACCATTTCTTGACAGGGAAAAGCCCGTCCCCATTAGATTGTGTGTCATTTCATCAGAAGGATACAGAGAAGCCAATAATCCACCAGAAAATGCAGAGGTTCCAACTTAAAAGGGCATGAGTCGCTCTACCTTTGAGGCTATTTTCCCAACTTTGCTCAAAGTCGTGCAAACTCATTGATGAAACATGAGAGTTCATATTCATTTTAGAAATTGTTTTAAATCAGTAAAAAGATACCACTGAAAATTTAATGGAAAAACGGACAAACAAATATAAACTAGCAATTCATCCAACAACAAATACAAATGGGCAAAAATAAAATAAATTAGAAAAATGTGCATCCTCAGACATACATAAAGCATTAAACAAACAGAAAGAATGCGGTATGAGACTTGTATCCCATTGATAAATTGGCAAAAAATATGCAGATTGTGAGAGAGAATATGACAGGTATATGTTGTCCAAATGAACATTGGGTTTTAGATTACGTCTAGCAAGGGAGTGTGGTAATTCAGATCAGGACTAAGTAAGTAGGAGAACTACATAGAATTTCTTAAACAGGTTCCTTACATTTGCTATTTTTAGCTTCCCTTTTTCTATTTTCCACGGTTTTTACCTTTAAAGTGAGCAAGGTGCATACCTTTCCTGCTGGTGTTTTAGGAGACAATGTTAAGAGGACACAAAACTGAGCCTTTGAGATGATATGGAACAAATCATCCCAGAACTTCACTTTCTCCTCTCATACAAGGGCTCTGAATGGCTTTGTATACCATAGAGTAACTGTGTACATAGCTGCCCCTGCATAAAAATCTTGGGGCTATTTCAGGCATTTTTCCTAAACCTATGACATTTACCTATTGTATAGCTTCCAGTGGCAGGAACATGTACCTTTCAAGGGAGAGGAGGGCTAAAAAAATCAAAGGGTCCTGTGCTAACAACATTTTATGTATTTCTTGTAGTACTACTAAATCAGCATAATTTTCTCTTACTACACTGATAACTGCTTTATGCTTCTTTTCTGTTTCAGGCTAAGATTTTTTTCTTTACATTTTAACTTAATCAAACTTGAGGTTTCTTACCTATAGTCAATGGTGAGTTCTAATCATTTTAGCATAGTTGTTGGAAAACCTGTTGATATTTTCTTTAAGATCAAGAAAGCACTACCATTGAAGCATCTTAGATTCAATGAGATATGGATAATTTTACTATTTCTTTGTCCAAGTATAACACCAGAGCAACAAGTAAGGGTTGAATGTCTATTACCCACTTGATATAAACACCTGGGAATAGGATTCCCAAAGGACAGGAACATAGTTGGTGACAGCTGCTTTAAAAACCAAAAGAAGATAGGGTGAAGTGTGTAGGGACCTGTCTAAATTTGGAAAGGAGACTGGAGTTTAGCAAACAGGAGGCAGTTCTAGTTCCAAAACTGCCCCTTTGACAGACCAGGGTTTGTAGGCCCTGAAACATAAAGTTTGGGGCCCCTCTTTCAAGCAAAAGAATGAAAATCATTGCAGATATGAATTATATAATTATAGATTATTATAAGAACTTGATATTTATTTTGAATAAGAAAAATCACAGTAATGATTTTTCAAAGATTTTTCAAAAATTGACAATAAAACTATCACAAAACAAAAAATAAACTTAATATTTTAAAATTAACTGATGACTGCCTCTATACCTCTATAGGATCCCTGGTGGTGCAGTGGTTAAGAGCTTGGGTGCTAACCAAAAGTTCAGCAGTTCGAATCCACCAGCTGCTCCTTGGAAACCCTGTGGGGCAGGGGCAGTTCTACTCTGTCGTATAGGGTTGGTATGAGTCGGAATTGACTCAACAACAATTTTTTTTTGACACCTCCATAATGTATTTGCCTTTGTATTTTTGTCTCCATTTTCTCTGATCTCAACGATTTTATAATACTATTTTCTATAGGAAGAATAGACAGGTGTCTTAGTTATCTAGTGCTGCTATAACAGAGATACCACAAGTGGATGCCTTTAACAAAGAGACATTTATTTTCTCATAGTCTAGTAGGTTACAAGTCCAAATTCAGGGTGTCGGCTCCAGGGGAAGGCTTTCTTTCTCTGTTGGCTCTGGAGGGAGGTCCTTGTCCTCAATCTTCCCCTGGTCAAGGAGTTTCTCAGGCAAAGGGACCCTGTGTCCAAAGGACGTACCCTGTTTCTGGTGCTGCTTTTTTGGTGGTATGAGGTCCCCAACTCTGCTTGCTTTCCTTTCATCTCTTGAGAGATAAAAGGTGGTGCAGGCCATATCCCAGGGAAACTCCCTTTACCTTGGATCAGGGAGATGACATGTGTAGGGGTGGTGTTACGATCCCACCCTAATCCTCTCAACATAAAATTACAACCACAAAATAGAGGACAGCCACACAATACTGGGAATCATGGCCTAACCAAGTTGACACATATGTTTTGGGGGACACAATTCAATCCATGGGAATAGGTAACACATCTTTCACTAGCAAGATTATTTAAAAATTTCTCTATTATTGATTGTTTAGAGAAGTTCCAGCTTCACACTCATCATTAGAATTGTTGTCAAATTTTGGAAAATCTCTATTGAGTTTTTTCCATATATGAATTGTTATGATATAATTACTGGTTCTAGTACTACTAGCTGCTCTGAAGGCATTGGCAAAAACAAGGCTGCAGGAATTAATGGAATATCAATTGAGATGTTTCAACAAACAGATGCAGCACTGGAGGTGCTCACTCGTCTATGCCAAGAAATATGGAAGACAGCTTCCTGATCAACTGACTGGAAGAGATCCATATTTATGCCTATTTCCAAGAAAGGTGATCCAACCAAATGTGGAAATTATAGAACAATATCATTAATATCACACACAAGCAAAATTTTGCTGAAGATCATTCAAAAGTGGCTGCAGCAGTATAAAAAAAAACACCCAGTGCCCTCGAGTCGATTCCAACTCCTACCGGCCCTATAGGATGGAGTAGAGTTTCCAAGGAGCGCCTGGTGGTATATCAACCGGGAACTGCCAGAAATTCAGGCTGGTTTCAGAAGAGGATGTGGAACCAGGGTTATCATTGCTGATGTCAGATGGATCCTGGCTGAAAGCAGAGGATACCAGAAGGTTGTTTACCTGTGTTTTATTGACTATGCAAAGGCATTTGACTGTGTGGATCATAACAAATTATGAATAGCATTGTGAAGGATGGGAATTCCAGAACACTTAATTGTGCTCACGAGGAAGCTTTACATAGATCAAGAGGCAGTTGTTCGGACAGAACAAGGGGAAACTGATTGGTTTAAAGTCAGGAAAGTTGTGCATCAGGATTGTATTCTTTCACCATACCTATTGAATCTGTATGCTGAGCAAATAATCCGAGAAGCTGGACTATATGAAGAAGAATAGGGGCATCAGGATTGGAGGAAGACTCATTAACAACCTGCATTATGTAGATGACACAACCTTGCTTGATGAAAGTGAAAAGGACTTGAAGCACTTACTAGATGATCAAAGACCACAGCCTTCAGTATGGATTGCACCTCAACATAAAGAAAACAAAAATCCTCACAACTGGACCAATGAGCACCATCATGATAAACAGAGAAAAGATTGATGTTGTCAAGGATCTCATTTTAATTGCAGCCACAATCAACAGCCATGGAAGCAGCAGTCAAGAAATCAAACAATGCATTGCGTTGAGTAAATCTGCTGCTAAGGACCTCTTTAAAGTGTTGAAAAGCAGATGTCACCTTGAAAACTAAGGTGCACCTGACCCATGCCATGGTATTTTCAATCGCATCACATGCATGTGAAAGCTGGACAATGAATAAGGAAGACCGAAAAAAAACTGACACCTTTGAATTGTGGTGTTGGTGAAGAATGTTGGGTATACCATGGACTGCCAAAAGAATGAACAAATCTGTCTTAGAAGAAGTACAACTGGAATGCTCCTTAGAAGCAAGGATGGCAAGACTGTTTCTTACATACTTTGGACATGTTGTCAGGAGGGATCAGTCCCTGGAGAAGGACATCATGCTTGGCAAAGTACAGGGTCAGTGGAAAAGAGGAAGACCCTCAAGGAGGTGGATTAACACAGTGGCTGCAACAGTGAACTCAAGCATAACAACGATTGTGAGGATGGCTCAGGAACAGGCAGTGTTTCGTTCTATTGTGCAAAGGGTCGCTATGAGTCCAAACCAACTAGACGGCATCTAACAACAGCAACAACAGTACTACTACAGATTTGTGCCCTATAAATGCAGGAATTCTAGTAAATTGTATTTGCATGATTCCCATCAATGAAGAAAAAGAAAGAGTAAACTGTGTTTAATCATATAAGCTGAATTACCAAGTTTATTCCTGATTAAGAGAGAACTTCTGTTTGGCTAAGCTTTGATGAGACTCTAATCCACTGTTTAACATTTTACATGAATGGTGACTGGAAGCATTTTCCCCAGACACATTTCTGGCTCCACACGTATGAAACCTTTTTCCTCCTCAAGCCCATTTACTTCTGCTATGGGGTGTCACAGGTTAACACTTTTATTGCAATCTGATTCTGGTCCTAAATCTTTGGGACACAACCTGGGCAGGTTGTCACAGTGTACAGTAGGGATAATCCTGAAATCCATTTCTACACAAGACAACTAGTTGTACCTTAGATATAAGCAGAAGTGACTGTGCACTACGTAAATCTGTCCCACTAAACCCAAACTAAACATATCACTGGTTCAACTTCCTTTTAGCCAAACTCCAAAAATGTCCTGGCTATTCCAGGAGGGAGATTGGAATGGAATTCTTAGTTGTGGTTACAATATCCTATTTTTGAAAAGTTTACAAACTTTAAAAAAACATCATGTGAACTTAGTGCTAGGGCCCCTCCCAGTGTCTTGAAAGGGCCCCCTTCAAGTGAGGGTTCCTGAGGCTTAAGTTTTTTGCTTTATGGTAAAAGGTAGGTAGTTTGAATCGACCAGCCACTCCTTGGAAACACTATGGGGCAGTTCTACTCTGTCCTATAGGCTTGTTATGAGTTGACTCGATGGCAGTGGGTAGGTAAATAGTCACCTGTGGCCTGTAATTACCTTTAAGAAGAAGGAGAGTCAGCGAAACTTTGTCATATCCCTTGGACAGATAATAATAGCAAGGACAAAGGTATAAATGCACTTTTCAAATAAGAATCCCAAATTACTATGAAAGGTGTCAGATACTAAAAAGCCAATTAGTATTATGGCAGTGATAATGAAAACTCTTAATGAAATACCCAGAATGGAATGCTACATGTCTTTTCTCAAATATATAGCCACAATAGAAATCATTAACTATTTCTTAAATCAATTGAGTTCATTTAAGACTTAATTCATTTTCAGTGAAACCTCTTTTCAAAAGCATAAAATCTTTCAAGGAATGATTTACACTATTATTAAATAATGTAAGTATCATCTTAGGCATTATATGACCATCCTTTCAGATTCTTTTCATAAGGCAGTTTATGCTTTTTAATCCCTCAGGAAAAAGTAACTTTTGAAACTATTTCAGTTAATTGTTTTAATACGTTAAAATGCTTCTCAAGGATACTGTCTTTTCCATAGTCCCACAGTGTTCATGTGTAACTCACTACTGAAAATGTGTCTAATCCTAAGTTACTCTATGTTTAAAAATGTTTATGAGGTCAAATTTGTTTCTAGAAGGACTGGTGAAAAAAGAATCGGTGGATTAAGTGCTCAGAAAGCTCATTAATCATCCTATTCTGCCTTTAGTCATGTAACACAGGATCCCCAATAGAATCCACCTGCAAAGAGGACTCCATTACTTTCCTTATTTCCTGCACTGCCTTTTAGTTGTTTGCCTACTATGTGCTAGGTATTGTGGTTATCAAAAATGAATGAGACCCCATTAGATTATTCAACCCTTGTGAGCAGGACAATGTTTTACTCATCTCTGTATTCCTGGAGCCTTGCATAGGATCTGATAATGAGATATTCATCATATATGTTGTTGGGTGGAAGAAAGATATGTAAAAATGGTTGTAGAATTTCCCTTGGGAGAGAGACTGCCTTTCTTTAGTAAAATGCCTTGATGGCCAGTTGTGACTGTGGGTTGATAGTTCTGAGGATTCAACCAAGAAGGAGTCAAAGACATAGCTCTGTGTAAGGAATAGGCAACCACTTTCTAGTTGGAGGGTGCTTAAAGCTAGGGAAGAGAAAAAATGAAAGCAAGGAGGACGGGGGACCCCAAAATAAGACAGAATGTTGGACCTAAATAGAAGACATGACTTGTGGAATTTTCATGGAGGTAGTGGGAATGGCCCGGAGGCTCTGAAGAATTAGTTATGCAAAATATTTATGTTTTAATATTTTCTCTACGGTAATGCAATATCCCACTCCCCAATCCCCAATTCTTTAGTAAAGTTAACCACTTGATTTGAAACAGTGTATTCTGGGGAATAAAGATGTAAGGGCCATGTGTATTAGGGTGTAATGCTGCAAATGGGCAGCATGCATGGGAGATAAAAGGTAGAAACGAGATGGAGAACTCAATGGAAACAGAAAGTCACTACAGGAGGTACTAAGAAGACATATAAGACCCTCTCCAGCCCCAAAAATTCTCAGTGGGAGTTGCTTACTTTTTGTTTTTATGTAGGGTGGAGTTTGGAACAATTTTTCTTAAAGTTAAAAAAGGACATGTTGATTCCAATAAACTGGAAGATTTGAGGATACTGCACATGTTGAAATAAGTGTTAGTAATGCTTGGAATTAATTGAGCTGACTCTGTTCCTGCCTTGAAAGAGCTTAAAGGCTAATGATGAAGAGATGCCTACAGGCAGTCTGATAATTCTACAATAGAGAAGTGATTAACACGGAATGAGAACAAAAAAGGAAAGATGTAACACTTTACCTGTTGGAGAAGGGCATCAGGAAGATTACCCAGAGGAAGTAACACACGAGTAAAGTAAGGAAGGATAATTCAGAACTTCTTAGGAGGAAAATTGGGAAAAGGTATTCTGGGAATAAGGAACAAAAATAAGGAACAGACAGTGTAAAATCATGGAAACATGAAAGAGCAAGGCACCTTGGGGAAACTGAAAACAGAGAAAAGGCGGGAAAGAGAAACAGGGTCCAGATTGGAACGGGCTGCATATGCCATTCTGAGGAGATGGGGACTTGGTCCTATTAGCAAGAGGATTTACAGATCTTTAAACCAGGAAAGTGCCTTGTTACCTGTGGGTTTCGTTCAGGGCTTCCAACAGGTTTGTTTCAGTTGGAATTTGCATTTCCACTCCAGATACGCTGAATCAGAATCTACTTTTTAACAAGATCCCCAGGGGATACATAAGAAAGTAGATTCTGATTCAGTATACCTGGGGGTAGAAATCCAAACTCTCAGCAGAGGTTTGAACCAGAAGAAACTGCTTCAAAGCCCTGGTTTTGTTTCACTAGCATGTTTGTAAGACTTCTCTAGATAAATTAAACATTGAGAATATGAGGTGATATCAAGTAAGAAGTCTTTGCAGAAATTACTTATTACAGTTGTCTGCACACAGCTAGAAAAATGAAATTCCCATTATTTCCACTTCTTGACTCCTTTCCTAAAAAGAGATGTATCTTGGGCAATGTGTTTTATAATCTTACACAATTTGCACATTTCTTTTCAGGCTTTGTCTGTTTTATATCTATGTTTCATTCACAAAAAACACAATGATATATTATTTTCACTTGTCCATCCATCCTTGGAACTAGAGGCAGATCTATATTCCAGTTTTGCTCTGCAAATGAAATAAAGATGTGGTAAAACAACATATGCGAAGAATGTTACAGGAAATCTATAATGCTGATAAAAACTCCAAGTTTAACAGAAATCAGACAATTGAGAGTTTTTATTTTGTTATTATTTTTCCTGGCAGAACTTAAGTTATTTATTGCAAAACTAGGACAAGCTCCAAATAAAGTGGATGAAACGATGTGAAAAGTTTTATTGAATTTTGTCTAGCTAGCCAGGTTTAAAACATACTTTTTGTTCCTCTAAGAAGTGGATATGAGACACACCAAAGGAGTACGCACATTCTTAACCATTTTTTTTTTAAACTAGTAAATCACAGATTTTATTTCTGTGTTCAAAGTCTCATTCATCCTTCACGACCCTCTCCACTACTACCTCTTCTGCAAAGCCCTGCCTAATTCTATCCTACTCCAGGTAGGCTAATACCACTGAGCAGGTAACCTACTTTTACTGATAAGACAGAGATTCGAGAAATTTTTATCACAAACTGGAGAGCCTTCTGGAAAACAACTTGTCCTAAGGTAAGAGTGAATCAAGACACAGAAATGTGATTTGAGTGTTTTTGATGGGAGAAAACAGAGTGCATGATTCTGAATGTATTACAGATTGCGAACATTCATAATTGAAACCTGGAGTGAGGAGCATTAAAATAAGTAAGTGAAAACGTTAAAAAAAAAAGAAAAAAGTAGCTGTTAAATGAGATCCCAGTGTGTTAGCACTATTGATAACTTAAATTCTTCAGTAAGAACTAAAAACATTCAGGGGATAAAGGCCATAGGGCAGATATTAGTATTTTGTACCTCTAGCAACAAATAGCTCAGAACTGACACTGGCAGGAGGTAATGCCTACTTCTGACATCAGCAGAAACATATTACTAAAGGTTCTTCCTCTCCCCCCCCACCGCCGTGGAAGTAATAGAAACCCAATTGAATTAACTTAGGCAAAAGGAAAAAATGTACAGGAAAGTATCTCTGTGAAGTAAGCTAAGTAATCAAATTAAAGGTAAGGCAGAAATGAAGAAAGGCTTTGGAAACAACTCTTACTGCAGCAGCTAATGAAGTCAGGAATCTCCGCTGGTCTCTTCCTCTTTCTCTATTCTGTCTTCATTCTCTCTTCCTGCAAATGGGTGCCTTCCATCTAGCAGACACTGTGACTGTTGAAATGTCCAGCTATTCCTAAGAATAAACTGACCTTTGCTTAATCTAGTGTCAAGTGTCTCTGAAGTAAGGCCTGGCGATCTACTTCTGAAAACTCATAGCCTTAAAAACCCTATGCAGTTCTACCCTGCACACATGGGGTTACCATAAGTCCAAATCAAATTGAAAGAAACTAATAGCAATAACAACAGTGTCGAGTTAAAAATCCAAATAGAGGGTATTGTGGATTGAATTGTATCTTGCCAAAATATGTATTGATGTTCTGATCCTTGTACCTGTAATTCTGTTTGGAAATAGGGTTTTTCCTTTGCTACGTTAATGAGATCATACCAAAGTAGTATGGGTCCTAAACCTAGTCACTTTGGAGGTATAAAAAGAGCAAAATAGACAAGAGACATAAATGACAGAAGAGACCATGTTAAGATGCAGGCAGATGAATCTACAAGCCCAGGAATGCCAATGATAGCCAGCAACTATTAAATCCCAAAGAGACAGAGAAGGACCTTCTTCTAGAGCCAATGCCTTGAATTCAGACTTCTAGCCTCTTGAGCTGTGAGAAAATAAATTTTTGTTTTTTAAAGCCATCCACTTTGTGATGTTCCTGTTATGGCAGCATTAGGTAACTAAGACAGAAAGTTATCTGAGTTAGGCATCCAGCACCGAACTAATCATGTAGATGGGTGTATGGGGGGTGTTCATAACTTTAAGAATATGTAACCTTTCAGATATCATGTTTAATGCTGGGGGAGGAACATTTATCTGCAGAAGAGAGGTAATATTTCCAGAGGTAAAAGAAAGGACTGATGGATGGTGTCATGGATTGAATTATGTCCCCCCAAAAATGTGTGTACCAACTTGGTTAGACCATGATTCCCAGTATTCTGTCATTGTCCTCCATTTTGTGGTTGTAATTCTATGTTAAGAGGATTAGGGTGGGATCGTAACACCACCCTTACTCAGGTCACCTCCCTGATCCAATGTGAAGGGAGTTTCCTTGGGATGTGGCCTGCACCACCTTTTATCTCTCAAGAGATAAAAGGACAGGGCAGCAAACAGAATTGGGGATCTCATACCACCAGGAAAGCAGCACCAGGAGCAGAGTGCGTTCTTTGGACACGGGGTCATTGTGCCTGAGAAGCTCCTCAACCAGAGGAAGCCTTCCTCCGGAGCCGACACCCTGAATTTGGGCATTTTTTTTTTAACCTACTAGACTGTGAGAAAAAAAAAAAACTTCTCTTTGTTAAAGCCATCCACTTGCGGTATTTCTGTTAAGGCAGCACTAGATAACTAAGACAGATAGACATAAGAACTAGAGCAAACATATATCAGGCTGCGATCTCTTTAGCATCAATGCTCTTAACCTCTGTCATCAGCTGCCTCAGCACAAACATCTGAGACTTCTGTTGGCATCGACTTCAGTGGGTGCCAGCAGACATCAGTAGCAGGGTTCATGCTTTGTGAATCATTATTGACAGGGCATAGCATTACAGTGAGCTAGGACCGAAGAGGAAGAAAACAGTACATGCCATTGTAGTAAACAAGAAGATTACTGAAGATTCCCTGAACCACAGGGGAAGTCTTTGAGGGTGAATTCAATTCCTGTAGAGCAGAGGGTGGTGAAGTCAGAGAGAGAGTTTTGGTAAGATGCTCCTATTTACACTTTAGGTTGCTATGGTCTGGCAAATAAGGCTTTCGTATATTTATGAAATAAGACCATTTCCTCTAACAGATGTGGATCCTAGCACTGTGCCAGTACACGGATGCTACAAAAATAAAGGGCTGAATCTTGTTAAGGATTGCATCCAGCACAAAATTGTGTATTTCTTACATATCCATCTCCTGCACATGTCTTTTATAGGTAGTTTAGTTACTCAGTTATAGAGTGAAGTCATGAAGTGAGTCAATTCAAAACATTAGAGTGCATAGCAAGACAGGAATAGTGATTGGAGGAAGTAGTTAGCTTACTATTGTTGTCTAAAGTGCCATAAAATTCTCAGTTATGAATCTAGTACCTACTGGACTGGTGGGAGAAAGCACTATAGCAGGGAATAAAGATGGAAGTCAGTGTCTGAGATTTAAGAAGTTATTGTCTGTGTTTAAGAGATTGCTCCATAAATCCATCCATACTTATCACGACCAAATTTGGAGGCAGGACAGTTGGGTTGGGCAGTACCTTGGAAAGTGATGTGTCTGGGGCATCTAGACCTAGAGAGGGAGCTACATAGGCAGGCTATGCTTAACTAGGAGGAAGAATTAGGGCAGCACTTTAGCCTTATGAATTGAAGCAACAGAAGGAAAAGGAGAGCACTTTGGCTAGAAGGCAAATAGCATATTGGGGAGTTTATCTGTGGTCAATTAATTGAGAATTTCATTGTGAAGATCAAATACCAAAGTGGGAAGCCAGCAACTTTGACTGGAACATCAGATTCAGAGTCTCATTGAATGTTATATCTAAATCATACCAGACCAGACTATGGAGGAAGGAGATAGAGGATACCTATCCACTTCTTGCATATATCAGGATTAGCACAGAAACTGCAACAGGAAGGAGTTTGCAGGCAAGTGGGGGGACCCGTAGACTGAGGTATGAGGACCTAACGCAGCTACAGAGAAAAGCAAGACAAGATTGACAGATAATCTTTTGAATTAAAAGAAGCTGTCTCTTAATGCTGTACTCTCTCCTTCTTAACTTTTTAAGTGCTTAACTGGAATGAATTAAAACATTGCTCAGCAATCATTTGGTGTGATTAGATTTTAGAGGACATGCATTACCTAATTCTGTAGGGATATATGTGCATGCCATTTGAAGAGATGAGTTTTGATTGATGAGTCTTTTATGGAAGACCTGAGTGTAGTTCTAGGATATCAGAGTTTACTCTCCCCTTTGAGTAACAGGTTCCTGATTTTGAGTACTGCAGTGTTGTCTCAAATGCATGCAACCAGAAGCACTCAGAAACATGTGGCGCCCTTTGTGGGCAGCACCCCATCCAGAAGCACTCAGAAACATGTGGTGCCCTTTGTGGGCAGCCCCCCTTGGTATGGTGCAAGAGTTGTATTCAGTCATACTGTCAAGACAATGACAGCTTTAAGAAGGGGCCCATAAAGCTATTCATCAAGCTTTGAAACAGCTAGCACTTTACTTGTCTGGAGTTATTTACCAGTGTTGATGATGACACAGTTGAATGAGAGAGAAGCTTATGAGACTCCTTGGCTCTCTGTTTCAATGAGAAGGTCATTGAAATTGTAAGGTCTTTAGTACATTGCTAAAATAGACAACAATGATTTTTAGAAGAAGCTCAATCTCTGGTGTTTTAAAAACTTTTATTCTGTATCAATGTTCAATCAGATGTATATATATACACACATACATATGTCTATAACACTGTGTGTATAAGTATATATATATGCACACGTAAGTGTTTGTATGTGTGTGTGTGTATATATATATATATATATATATATATATATACACATACAACCAAAAAACCAAACCCATTGTCATCAAGTAGATTCCAACTCATAGCGACCCTGTAGGACAGAGTTGGACTGTCCCATGGAATTTCAAAGGAGTGACTGGTGGATTTGAACTGCTGACCTTTTGGTTTGCAACTGAGCTCTTAACTACCGTGCCACAAGAGCTATAACCCCATAACCCATTGCCATTCAGTCAAACCTGACTCATAGCAACCCTATAGGACAGAGTGTAACAGACCCATAGCGTTTCCAAGGAATGGCTGGTGTATTCAAACTGCTGACCTTTTGGTTAGCAACCAAACTCTTAACCACTGCACCACCAGGGCTCCATATATATACATATACATACACATACACATACACATACACATACACATACACATACACATATACGTACACACACACACATATATATGTCTTTGTATGTGTGTGTGTATATACGAAGGATTTTTTTTAAAACTAAGATTTGACCTCACACAATTTTGGGAACTAGTTAAGCAGTCTCTGTAAAGCCATTCTCTTCCCCTCTGATGCTGGAGCTTGACATCTCCAAGGTCTGTAGGCAGGAAGAGAAGATACATTAAAAGTGAAGGAGGGCCAGAACAAGCTGGAATGCACAAGCGTGATCTGGAGCCTATAAGGACAGAATTAAACCCTTGTCAGTTTTTGTTACCTCTGACTTTGATGGTAGGGGTGTTCTGCAAAAGCTGGCTCCTTTCAGCACAAAGCTAAACCTCACAGACCTGGACCAAGATTTGGAGAAGGTGAAGGAGAATCCAAGGGAACTAGGGAAAGTAGAACAGTTGAAGGCTTGGCATTGTCTCAGTCCATTGAGGTGAACCAGTAAATAACTGATAACGTATGTGAGCTTCAAAATGACTGCTGCTTCACTTCACCAAGACTCTCTCTTGTGGCCCACCTTAATTGGAAACATACATGAAACAGGATTCTGGGAAATGTAGTTCAGCCTCGCAAAGTCGACAAGATGTCACATCACAGGTTCAAATTACAACTGTGCCGTTTCTGAGCTGGGTGATATTGGAGGCTATCTACATCTTAATAAATGGTTTCCTTGCTTTTTTCTTTTTTCATTGCATAAATTCAGCTATACTTCTTGTCAAGTTTTTAGAAGATTAGCTATGGTATATCTTATTCCTTCACTGCCTGATTTATGATAGAATTTTTAGTATAAAACATATTAACTTTGCATCAGATAGAAACTAATCTGATTCAGAATATATTGGACAAAAACTCTTGTAGAGATGTCCAATTCATTAATAATTTTTCTTGTGATTTGAGGATGTATTAATACCTCCACACTAAAGAGAAGGCTAAAGCAGGGGTGGCAACAGGTTTTATTTCCATCGAGCATTAATAGGTAATGATAATACTAATAATAATCACTATTAATTACTGAGCATTTATAATTACCAGACATTGTTCTTAATTAACTCATTTAAGATTCATAACAACCATAGAAAGCAAGTACTGTTATGGAAAGTAGCTATCTCGAATGGTGGGCTGAGACATGTACTCTGCATGAGGAAGTGCTATGTTGATAACTAGTGTGTGCCACGAGTAGGGAATGGGAAATGGTGGCACAGTTGCTAGAAATTTTCTATGTGTTATGGACTGAATTGTGCTAGTAATCAAGCACTTAACCCCAAAAAGATATGTTGAAATCCTAACCCCTGTCGACTCAGCAACAGGTTTCATTTGGTTGGTACCTGTGAACATGAGTCTGTTTGGAAATGTAGTCTTTGAAGATGTTATCAGTTAGGTTAACATGAGGTTGTACTGGACTAGGGTGGGTTTTAATCCTATATGACTGGTGTCCTTATAAAAGAAGAGAAGGTACACAGAGACAGAGGTACAATCCCATGCGATGCTGCAACTGCAAGCCGAGGAATGCCTGGAGCTACCAGAAGCTATGAGAGAGGCATGGAACTGTTTCTACCTCAGAGTCCTCAGAGAGATTCTACATGCCAATGCCCTGATTTGGACTTCTAGCTTCTAGAACTATGAGAAAATCAATTTTTGTTCTTATAAGCCAGCCAATTTATGATATTTTATTACAGGCAGACCTAGAAACTAATAAACCATGCAATAGGAAAGACAGTAGGGCATAGTAGAAAGAATATTTTACCACCTAAATAGGACAGGGGTCTATGAAACAGGAGCTTTAGAAACTTTTATTAAAATCTTTTATTTTTTTGAAATACATTGACTAATGATAAAGCAATAAAATTTGATGCTCATCTTATAAAATAACTTGGATTTCATATAAAAAGAAGAGACCAATTCAGTCAAAGAATGTTGATCTTCCTCAAAGTACATGTGCTTGTCCAGTTTAGGGACATCCCTTCCCTATGAAATCCTGCATGACTGTTTTAGATTCATGATCCTCCTTTCTTTAAGTTTATATCTGACAGCAGTTTGCATCTCCCAAATGCTAAATGATAAACAAGAGAAATTCATAGAGGAAGGAAAGAAATCATTATACACTTTGTGATAGGAACTAATAGGAGGATATCCTAGGCTCTACTACTAATTTTTTTTTTTTGTATATCTTTGGGCAAAAAACGTAGCATCTCCATTCTTTGCCATTATCTGGAAGATACTGAGATTTGGCAAGACATATTTCGAATGTTTCTTTTCTGTTTTAACCGTATGTGATTCTGTTTGCATTTTAACTGTTTCTTCTTACCAGGGTTGTGGAATTCCTGTAGTTCAGAATTCCTGACCAATTCTTCTAAATCCCTTTCAGAATATATAAAAGATGTGGTAAACAATAGCTATTTACTAAAACAAAGAAAAATATTTGAACCAAGATTTTCAGAGGTATAATTAATGGATAAACCAGTTTTCAGATGGTTTACTATGACGTTGTTGTTGTTAGTTGCTTGATTACCTAGTGCTGCTGTAACAGAAATACCACAGTGGGTGGCTTTAACACAGAGGAATTTATTTTCTCACAGTTTAGGAGGCTAGAAGTCCTAATTAAGTGTGTCAGCTCTATGTAAGTCTCTGTTGGCCCTGGAGGAAGGCCCTTATTCCTTGGCTCCTTGGTGATCTCCATGAAGCATGGCGTCTATCCTCTCCCATCTCTGCTTCTTTCACTTGCCTATTTAATCTCTTTTATAGCTTAAAAGAGATTGACTTGACATACCTATACTAATCCTGTCTCATTAACATAACAAAGACAACCCATTCCCAAAATGGATTATAATCACAGGCAGAGTGGTTAGAATTTATAACATATATTTTTGGAGGACACAATTCAATCCATAACAGCTTCTGTAGAGTCTGTTCTGACTCATGGTGACCCCATGTGTTCAGAGTAGAACTACTCCATAGGGTTTTCAAGGCTGTGACCTTTCGGAAGCAGATTGCCAGACCTACCTTCCAAGGCTCCCCTATGTGGGTTTGAACCTTCAACCTTTCAGCTAGTAGTCCAGCACTTAATTGTTTGTTCCACCCAGGAACTACTACCGTGACATCGTTAGGTGCCATCAAGTCGATTTCAACTCATAGTGACCGCATGTGACAGTATAGAACTGTCCCAGAGGGTTTTCTTGGCTGTAATATTTATGGAAGAAGATTGCCAGGTCTTTATCCTGAGGAGCCACTAAGTGGGTTTGAACAGCCAACTTTTCAGTTAGCAGCCAAGCACTTAACTGTTTATGCCACCAGGGCTCCGACCATGACTTTAGCATATATATATATCATATATATATAATATAATGATTAAAAAGAAATGTTCTAAAAGTTTATAATACGGGTGGCTTGGAGACTCTTACCTTGTGATGCTGCGATTACACAAACACATTACACTTGGAAACTTGAGTTGAAGTCCAGGTCAGTTTGAATTCCCATTTTTTAATATCTGAAATCTATGACCCACCCTTCTCAGAGTTTTAATTGGAAGCAAACAAACAATATCTATCATATCCTCCAAATTTGATTTCAGGTAGAAAGAATAAAATATTACATACTTCTTTTAGCTGATAGCCATCTGCTACAGAAACATTCAAATGTCAGCTCATCAGAATTTAAAAGGACTTCCTGAACAGAAGTTCACTGAAGTTTAAGAAACTTTAATGGAACTTCTGTTGCAAAATGATGCTGTCTTGGCTTTAGGCTAATCCCCAAAACACACCTGCAGATCTATCTCCCAAAATGTCTGCCACAGAGAAGGAGCTGGGTCGTTTTTACAGTTTTTATGGCAAAGGTTAAAATAAGTAATTTCTACAACAGCCGTCGACATACAGTCTGTCTTTGGAGGCTGCTTTCCCTAGAGAACTTTATTTCTTCAAATGTCATAATTAGAATTTCATCTCCAGTGACTACTCTAGGAAATCTGGCGGCAGGAGACAGCATGGGTCACATTTTAATTACGAATGCATCCCTTCTGCCTGAAGGGCCACGAGCTTGTTGCTAGTCAAGTCACAGGAATATTTATGCACTGTGAATAATTAAGTGCACTTTTCAGTGGGTAGCAGTGGTTTCCTTAAAATTCAGCAAGATTTATCAGAGTATACTGGGGAGCAAAGATATAGTTTTCCTGGCAATTAGTGAGTTGTGTTCGCATACTTGCATTATCTATGACAGATGTGTATCTACAGGAAGACACTTTTATCCATTCATTATTTCATTTTCTTTCTTTCAACAAGCATTCCTTAAATATCTACTTTGATGCTGAGCACCGAACTTAAAGCTGGGCAAAGTTGAACAACACTGTCTTTTTCCTCAAGAGAGACATACCTGAATTTGGTCATAAAGTGATACATGAGCTGAGCCATAGTGGGTAATAAGCAGGAAGGAATTTGATAGGCTGGCAAGTGAGGGGAGGGAATTCCTGGCTCGGGAGCCATATGTGTAGAAACAAGGGTGTTTGGAGGCAATCATAGTTGGTTTTGTGAGGTTGCTTTTGGGTAAGTAGTGGAAGATGGGCATACAGTCTAGGATTAGAGTGTATTTTAATGTAGGCAGAAATGTAGATGTCACGGACAAGAAATTTGTCTTCACAAAAAGGTTACAGGTGTGATGAGACCTTGAATTCCTCAGCTCTCAGTACAGCTAGACAGAACCTTTGAGTAACTTTGTCCCTTTATTCCAGTTGCCTGAAAAATTATCATTTTCTGTTTCTCTTGAAGTGAAAAAGATTGGTGCAATGGAACACTACTTAGTAATAAAAAGAAATGAACTACTGATACACTGATTAAAATGGATACATTTCAAAAGTGTCATCCTAGAAAGAAGCTAGAGAGAATAGATGATAATGTATGATTCCATTTATATGAAATTCTAGAAAAGACAAAGCTATAGTGATAGAAAGCACATCAGTGGTTGCCAGAGCCAGGAGTTGGATAAAGAATACTGACTACAAAGGGGCATGAGGAAACTTTAGGGGATGATGAAAATGTTATATAGCATGATTGTGGTGGTGACTAAAAGACTGTAAATAGTTCCCAGAACTCATTAAATTTATTATATGGCACCTTAATAAAACTGACAACAAAGGTGAGGTGCATCAGAATCTTTAAGTTGCAACAAGTTAGGTACAGAGGTGCTAAAGGAACAATAGTCTTTCCAATAAAATCATCCAGGATGAGACACTAAATGGACTTCCCCAAGCATCTAATGGAGAACCACTTTGCCTGACTCTGGGCAGATTATGAAATTGTTTGTGTGTGTGTGTGGAGAGGGGCTAGGATTTTGGGGACTTAAATGTACTTTGGGGATTTAAATTAAGGATAAAACCAAAAAACAAACAAACTCTCCGTCGAGACGATTCTGACTCACAGTGACCTGATAGCACAGGATAGAACTGCCTCACAGGGTTTCCAAGGAGTACCTTGGTGGATTCTCACAGGGTTTCCAAGGAGCACCTGGTGAATTCAAACTGCCGATGTTTTGTTTAGCAGCCATAGCGCTTAACCACTATGCCACCAGGGTTCCCAAATTAAGGATAGTTGACCTTAAATTACAACTTTTATAAAACAATTCCTATCAGCAAAACATGACTTTAAGAGCTTCACATACATTAATTCATTTAATTCTCACAACAACCCAGTGAATAAGAACTACTGCAGGAACTGACCTATAGGGGCAGGAACTGAGGCACTGAGAAGTTAATTAACTTGACCAAGATCACAAACCTAGTAAGTGTAAGAGCTAGAATTTGAAGTCAGGGGTCTGGTTCAGAGTCTGTACACTTATAAAAAGGTATAATATTAAAATTTAATTTCTCTCAGAAATTTAATAATAGGAGGAGTTTATATTCAGTCTTGGGGAATTTTGATTTTTTTTTCATTATTGGAGTATATTAATGTTCTGTCTTATATATTACAGAGTCCCTGATGACCTATAGAAGACAATGTGGCTGGACATAATTTCAGATCTAAAAGTAGGGAGCGAATTTCAGTCTTGAATCAGTGTGACAGGAGTTAATTTAGTATACTTGTTCCTATCCATTTCAGAGCTTCTGAGGGGAAAAATTTATACTGCCCCATCGGTGATATGAAGAATATCCACAAGAGAGCAATAATTGATATTGGAGGAGTAGTCTCATAAAGATGGAATGGAGCCTGTCCTTGCCTCTCCCAGGTTGATTGTCACAGTTGTGGATGATCAGAGGCTTAATAAGTAAGCTCAATGGATTAGGTGAATAAAAATAACTGGGGAATATTAGATGGACCTCTTATAAGCTACCACATGTATTTCCAAACACCAGGGCCTACATTTGGAGAAGCCCTTCTTGAGTAAGCTATTAGATTTTTGGGTCATGTAATTGGTACACATTTCCCAACTGAATGAAGAAAATCTATTTAAAAGTTTATGTAAGCGCAAGGAGTCTGGTCTCTCTTCTCCATTCTTCATTTTCCACCCACATAAGGTAGAAATCCTAAGTAGGTATGCCTGCTCTGCAAACCAGACTTGCTCTTGGTTTGGCTGTCTCGAGGTCTAGGCTGGGAAAGAGTGAGCAGAGAGCATTAGCAAGCCAGTGTGGTCATATGCCTTAGTCACAACCCTTAGTCTATACCTTATTAGTAATAAAGCTGATATTTTGATCTCTATCTATCTGATTCTTGTGTTTATTTCTCAATTGGTTTAGAGGTTAGGTGTTAAAGAGAGGAGTGTTATTAATGGACTCATTTAAACAACAATGCTGATGACATTCTTTTTCTGGTTCACAGTGGAGAAGGGAAAGCAGAGGGTAATGATGGCAATATGGGCAATGCAAGAGTCAGGGAAAGAAAGGGAAGAAAAACAGCAACACTAAATTTTCTCATCTAACCTAACCTTCATCCATGATACGTAACTCTCTTCTGTTCTTCTTTCCACCCTGGCCACCATACACATATGTCACAACAAACAACAAATAAACAAAAACAACACCAAAACCGCTGTCTTTCCAGAATTTTTCTACAATTTTTACATTTGTTTTGTTTAAGCACAGTGCTCAAGGGCTACCAGGAACACGCCTGTAGCCCAAGTTAGGCTTATTCATTTGCTGTAGAATCCCACGGGGAACTGAATAACACGGAATTAGAATAGTCTTGTTGTAGGATTGGGATTTGTGCTGGATGATTTGGAGGTGTTCTGTGGACTGGACTATCAGGAAACTAGGGAAATTTTATGATTGAATACCTTAATAATTTTAATTTAGCAAGTACGAGGAAGAAAGCAGAGCTGTCATTGGTGAAGAAGCATTAACCGGTTGCTATCCCAACTCATGGTGATCCCAAGTATGTCAGAGTAGAACTGTGCTCTATAGGTTTTCAGTGGCTGATTTTTTGGAAGCAGATCACCAGACATTTCTTCCAAGGCACTTCTGGATGGACTTAAACTTCCAACCTTTTGGTTAGCAGTCTACCGTGTTAAACCATTTGCACCAACCCAGGACTCCAAAGAAACATTCGTCCCTGGTATTAGCTGTGAGAGGGAGATGTGGGTTGCATAGTTTCTTGTTTTTGTCTTGTTCCATTAAGGTCAGAGAATAACCTCATCTGATGTTGATATTCTGTGAAATTTTTTTATGTTCAACAAGGAACACCATAACCTAACTGTTGGCTTCCAGGCCAGCTAACAGTTGTCGGCTGTCAGGGAATTTTTCTTCTTTTTCTTTCTCAGTTTCTTACATCTAACTCACCTTTTCTTGTGAGACAGATCAAAAGTTTTCCTTCCAGGGAAGAAAAAAAGCAACTTGTGTTAGTTACCATTTTACCACCCATGACTAAATTTTAGAGCAGAAATCCTTAGAGGAAGAATGAGAAAAGAAGTTAACTTTTAAGACAACTTTGTACCTAAAAATGGAAGTGTATTGGCTGGGCATGTACATATGACTGTAATTTATCGAAGGTCTAAATTTGATTCAGAAAAATGTTTATAGCTTTATTAAGGTTGTAGTCACTAGTGAGACTGAATTACCGAGGTAAGAAAACATATTAGCAAAGTCGCATGATTCTTCTTTAGCTGGCTGTAGTTACCCTTTTAAAGACATAAAAAATAAAGCAAGGAAAAGGCTATATACAGTGTTTCAGTAAGTTGAGGTATTTTAATTCACTTTTTCATAGATGCAATGTTAACAGTTGACGGATATTCTATTTCGAGCATAGTATAAAAAACTATAGCTAAGCCTTAAATGAAAATGTCACTAGGTTTCTCTTTAATAGCAGATTGGGAGCACTGCAGGTAGCTTTCTACATTAACATGAACCTAATGTAAAATTTTCAGTACTTCACTAGTTCCCTTTCAAGAAAATTAAATTCCTTAAAATATAAATTCCTTATTGGCTTTCTGATTTGGACTTTGTATTTTTTTTAAGTATATTGTGTAATTCCCTTCACTTATATGATTCTTACAGAAATAGTTCTGGATGTGACCTGCATCTTTAAAGTATATTTTGGTCACAAACAAGGAAGCACTTGAAGTTTAAGGTAAAAAATTTAAATTGAGAAGAATACGCAGAGGATTTTTTCTTGCTTCTTTCTTTCCCTACTCTCTCTCTCCCTTCCTCCCTCTCTTTTTTCTTCTTTTTCCTTTTCTTTTTTTCAGCCAGTGTCATTTTGGATGATGCCAGTTTTGAATAGGCAGAAAACTGAATGCAATCAGAATACACTTTTTGAATAGCAAATACCATATATATATATGAAATAAGAAGCCCTTGTGGCGCAGTGGTTGTGCGCTTGGCTGCTAACCAGAAGGTTGGCAGTTCAAATCCACTAGCTGCTCTGTGGGAGAAAGATGTGGCGATACGCTTCCTTCCCTGCAAACCCTATGTCTTATAGGGTCGCTGACGGTTGGAATCTACTTGATGGCACACAACATATGTATCATAGAGATGGCTTTGGCTAGCAAGTTTGAGGAAGAGAGAGAGGAGCATGGTGTTGGTTAAAATCAGGGGAATGATTACCATGAGTGCTCATGGAATTTCAGCTGGTTAAGAAGAGAAGAATGACGAGTGAAACCTGTGAAAGCCAGAACTAAACAGGACTTCCTTGTTTTTCTGGGTTTTGCAAACTTTCTGGCTTTGACAGGTGCAGTCTTATCACTTTTCTAACATTTTCTATTAGTGGGAAATATTTGGGTTTCCCTTCTCTGACAGGCTTCTGCCTTACACAGGTTCTGGCTTTTGCAGGTTTTATTGTATTGATGGATTGGTCATCCTGAAAGGGCTGACGTTTTATTGGCATCTGAGTAATAGAGGCAGTGAGCTGTAAATATTGGAAGTTGGTAATTGAACAGTTTCAAATTATCAAATTCTTGAAGTCTAAAAATTAGATACCCTTGCAAATAAAATTTTGAAGCCTAAAATCAAATTAGGTTGCCCTTATGAATATATTCTCCCAAATTAAAGTCATCTCCAAATTCTTATTTTGCTCAGTATCACCGAGGGGTGGTTCTTGAAGCCTGGGTAAAGTCGGGGCTTCTTCAGCAGCTGCAGCCCAGGCACTGCTCAGTGGAACTGGTGCAGTTCCTTCAGGTTTTCATAAATTATCTTCAGTCAACACCAGTCTCTGGTATGCTTCATTTGAAGATTGTTCTGAGGGTTACATAAGTTAATACATAAAAACCTTTTAAAACAGTTCATTACTCATAATAAGTACTCCAAAAATGTTAGCAAGTTGTAGTATTATAATTAGTACTACCAGTATGTGAAGTTTGACCTTGGAACATAATTTCCTTATAGGTTTACTGTTATCTAGAAAGTTTAAATTTATATTTAATTAATTAATTTAGGTGTCAGTAGTTCGAATCCACCAGGCACTCCTTGTAAACCCTATGGAGCAGTCCTACTCTGTCCTATAGGGCTGCTATGAGTCAGAATCGATTTGATGACAACAGGTTTGGTTTGGTTTTATATATATATATACATATATATATATATATATGTATATATATACACTCCCCACTCATCTACACACAATTCATTTGCATGTCCTAGGCACAGAACTAAGTATGAAGACTAAAAAATTTACTAAGATAAGGTCTCTGACATCTTAGAACGTATAATGTACCATAGGTTGACAAATAGAAAAGAAATAATATTTCCAAAGTTTAGTGAGCCCTGGTGGTGCAGCAGTTAACAGATTGGCTGCTAACCAAAAGATCAGCAGTTTGAACACGCCAGCCACTCCTTGGAAACCCTATGGGGCAGTTCTACTCTGTCCTATAGGGTCGCTAAGAGTTGGAATTGACTCCTCGGCAATGGATTTTTTTTTTTTTTTTTTGGTTTTCAGGGAGCATGTCTCTTGATACCACATAAATCTGATACCTGTAACATATTAGCAACTTAATATGGGTTTAAAATGAAACATTATACAATGAAAGAAGGGTCTCCATGGGTCTTGTGTTTACTATTGAAAAGTGTGCAGCACATGTTCCTTCTCCTCAATGTCCTTACATTTTCACTGGGGAAGTGTTTATATATATATATGTTAAGAATTGGGAAACCCTGTTGGTGTAGCGGTTAAGTGCTACAGCTGCTAACCAAGAGGTCGTCAGTTCGAATCCACCAGATGCTCCTTGGAAACTCTATGGGACAGTTCTACTCTGTCCTATAGGGTCAATGTGAGTTGGAATCGACTCGATGGGAGTGGGTTTTTTGGTGATGAATTGAATTGTATCCCCCCAAAAAGGTATGTTGAAGTCCTAACTCCTGGTACCTGTAAATGTAACCTTTTTGGAAATAGGGTCTTTGCAGATGTGATTAGTTAAAGTAATACTGGAGGAGTGAATTGACTGGTGAATGGCAAGGAGCACTGAATAGCCGAAACAATTTTGAAAGGGTAGAACAGAGATGGAGGCCTCACATTTCCTGATTTCAAAACTTACTGAAAAATGATAGTAAAAAAAAAAAAACAAAAAACAGTGTGGTATTGGCATAAGAATAAACATATAGACCAACGGAATAGAATCAAGAGTCCAGAAATCTATTCGTACATACATTTCTGGTCAACTGATTTTTGACAAAAGTGCCAAGACCATTAATGGGAAAAGAATATTCTCTTCAACAAATGGTGCTGGAACAACTGGATTCCACATGCAGAAGAATGAAGTTGGATCCACTTATATACATATTTGTGTGTGTGTGTATGTGTGTGTGTGAGTGTACCTGGGTAGTGCAAATGGGTAAAGTGCTTGGCTGCTAACTGAAAGGTTAGAAGTTTGAGTCTACCTAGAGGAGCCTTGGAAGAAAGGCCTGGTGATCTACTTCCTAAAAATCAGTCATTGAAAACCCTATGGAGCACAATTCTGCTCTGACACACATGGGATTGCCATGAGTCAAAGTTGACTTGTCAGCAGCTGGTATATATTTGCTTCCCTCTAACATACTTGGAAACCCTGGTGGCATAGTGGTTAAGAGCTATGGGTGCTAGCCGAAAGGTGTGCAGTTCAAATCCACCAGATGCTCCTTGGAAGCCCTATGGGGCAGTTCTACTCTGTTCTATAGGGTCGCTAGGAGTCAGAATCGATTTGACGGCAGTGGGTTTGGTTTGGTTTTTCTAACGTACTTGTATACAAATGTAGTATACCATATGTACTGAACTGTGATTTTTTTTTTCACCTAACAATATATCTTGAAGACTTTTTTCAGATAAGTTAATAAAGCTCTTCCTCATTTTTTATAATGGTTTTATTGATTTTCATTGTATGGATATATGTACCATAGTTTATATAAGTAGTTCTCTCTTAATAAGTATTCATGATGTTTCTATTCTTTTATTATTACAATTAATGCTGCAATAAAAATCCTTGTAAATATGTAATTTCTTACATGATTAAATGTGTGTATCTGTAGAATAAATTATTTAGAAACAAAATCGTTGGGTTAAATGGCATGTGTATTTATAACTTTGGTAGGTATATTAACTGGTTTTCACAAATGTTTGCCAGGTTATCAGCTTTTAATGATCTATGGAAAATTTCCATTTCTTCACCTTTTCATTAATACAGTGTGTTTTCAAGCTTTTTTATGTTTGCCATTTTGAAAGGTAAAACTTGCATCTCAGTGTAGTTTTTACTTGCTTGTCAATAAAAATAAGCAATTTTCACAGGTTTACAAAACATTTGTGTCATTTCTTCTGTGAATTTTATATATCCTTTGTCCAGTTTTCTATTTTTTGTCACTTGTGATTGAAAATAGCTTTTTGCATAATAGATAAATTATCTCCTCTGAAATAAAAGTTGCAAATATTTTTCACAGCTTGTCACTTATCTTTTTGACTTGCTTCTGTTATTTTTTTCCATGGAGTAATTTTACATTATATGTAGATTACCAAATTTGTATATAATCTAATTTAAAACTTCTGAGTTTTGTTTCATATTTATAAAAACCTCATGCTAAGATTATTTTAAAAATTCTACTTTTTTAAAGTATCCTGTGTTTTACCCACTGTTTGCACAATATATCATTAATAAGTTTTGGAGTAAATAAATACAGATTTAAGGTTTAAATTATTTTAATTTATGTGTGATTTTTCATTGTGGGTTATGCCATACTTTGTTTTAAAATTATCTTGTGGAACATTTAGGTTTTTATTTTGCTTTGAGTAGATGTGAAGTGTGATGGATCACTTTTGTATGGCCTTTTTAGCCATGGTCTTGTAACTCTCATCCAAGTGATTGGGCAGGACTATGCAGATATGGTATTTGTAGCCTGCCAAAGGGATTGGTCAGTTTTGCCATCCCGCTGGGCTTGAGGTGAACTATCCCAGAGGCAGGAAAAAGAAGATCCCACCACCACCAATGAAGGAGAAACTGCAGGAGAGACAGCAGGAGAGAGCCACAGGAGACAGCACAGTGGGCTTCCTGGCCAATGGAGTGAGAAAATTGAGTGCCTTTGGACAGAGGCGGAGGACCAGGGAGAGGTATGCCTGTGAGCTCGGTTGGGAAGAGGCTGTCCTGATGGAAGGACTGTATCCTGAGCATTCCTAAACCTAAATTGTAACCTGTTACTTCCCTAATAAATCCTATAATCATGTGTATTGTCTGTGAGTGGGTTCTGTGTGGCCATTACAATGACTTATCAAACTCAGAAGAAAAGTAGAGAGTGCCATAGGAGGGATGGTTGGTGTCGGAATTGGTAAAGATGATGGAGAAAGGAGGCATGTCTGACCTCTGCCTCATAAGAATCAATCTTGGGCTGTTGATCTTGATTCTTCTCCCCTCTTGTGATGCTAGAGGGGGTCAGACACCACCCCCACTCCTTTTTTCACAAGATGTTTACAATTTATAAATTTAAAAACTACATGACAACCCCATGATATTTTCAGGGGACATGCTCAAAAAGATCCTATACAAGGTTCCCACTACTAATGTAAGTACTAACAAATGTATATGCAATCATATTTGTTCGAACAGACATATTGATGAGAGTCTGCTCTGGGCCAGGCACTATGTTGAACTCTGGAGCCACTATATTGAGAAGTATGCTAATATCTTAATTTTTACTTGCTGGAGAATTAAGAGTGTACCTATTACTGCCCTTTTTTAAAATCTAGCAGGGAACAGCTCATTTTTTGTGAAGTTTTGAGAAGAACCAGTGCAAGTAAGTTGTTACATTTGGATTCCAGTACCAGTCAATGAGACTGTTGTTTAAAACTCTCTGGGAAAATAACTTAATTCATAACATGTTATTTCTACAAGTAGGCTGTATAACAACTACCAAACACAGCATGCTCAAGTTATTAGGCAAACTCTGTAGAGCTAACATAAAATGGTGAATGGATTAAAAATTATTTCAAGCCAGTTGCACAAGTATGCAATATGCCACATCAGGATGAATATAAGGGATGAGTGAAAGTAGGCCTTTCTTAGCCAGATTTTGCATCAGGCACTCTTTGTTGCTCACGCTTTCTCACAAGTGCCTCAAATTATAGTTATGTTTTCTCTGTCCCATCTGTCTGTATAATGTAGAAATGAAGCTGCTTCCTCCTTCTGCCATTGCATTTTCTTTTGTATTTGTGATGATTAAGGTTGTGTGCCAACTTGGCTGGGCCAGGATTCTCAGTGGTTTGGCAGTTATGTAATAATGTAGTTTGGCGGTCATGTAATGATGCAGTTCGGAAGTTATGTAATGATGGAATTTGGCAATTATATAATGATGTAGTCAATCTCCATGATGTGATATAATGTCATCAGCCAGTCTTAAAGGGAGTTTCCTCGTGGGTATGGCCTGCATCCAATATATGTATGGACATCTGGCAAAGCTTGTTTGGTCTGAATCCTGCATCAGGCTTGTCATCATCTGACCTCCAGGTCTTGGGACTTGAGCCAGAGGCCTGCTGTCTTTCCTGCCCATCTCAGGATTAATCAGCCTCTGTAGCCTGTGACCCAGCAGCCTGCTGTTTTTTCTGCCAATCTTGGATTCATCAGTCCTGCATCTATGTGAGTTAGAAGAAGCCTCCAGCCTGACCCCTGACCCACAGACTTGGGACTTGCCAGCCTCTAAAACCATATGAGCCATTTCCTTGAGATAAATCTCTCTCTCTCTATATACATATGTCTCACTGATTTTGCTTCTCTAGAGAACCTATACTAAGATAGTATTCTATCATCTTTTTCTGAATTGCAGCCCTGGTGGCATATTGGTTAAAGAGTCTGGCTGCTAACCAAAAGTTTTGCAGTTTGAATCACCAGCCACTCCTTGGAAACCCTATAGGGCAGTTCTACTCCGTCCTATAGAGTCACTATGAGTTGGAATCTGTTCAATGGCAATGTTTTTTTTTTTTTTTTTTTTCTGAATTCAGCATATTTTTGATGCTACAGCTTGAAAATATTTCTTACCTTTTGACATTGTGTATAAGCTAAATCACATGACTTTGTGATGGTTCAAAGATCCAGAGATAAATAATTCTTATTTTATGCCAGCATTTGCTACTTGGTATTTACCTATATTTGTCTACTCTTGGCACAGAATATAGTCATGCCTGAGTGCTCTCTGGCCAGTATTGAATTATGGCAATGCCTAAAAGGGTTCTTCCACTATAGAACTTAAAAAGACAGTAGGAAGAAATTGAGACTGTATTCTGTAATGAAAACTACAAAGTTCATTAAGCATATTTGTGTATAAGGGCTAGGATAAGGGCCAGAATCAGAGTTCATTCTGTTATCAATTTCCTAGTCTTCCTTGCTAGGAAACTAGTTGTAATTCTTAATAAATGAGCTTGACTCCAGCCTTTTCCTCATTTGTCCCTAATTTTCATCAACATTATGCATCATCAGTATCCTTTTGTTTTTGATAACAGCTCTGTTGTTGTTAGTTGTTAGGTGCCATCGAGTCGATTCCCACTCATAGTGACCTTATGCACAACAGAAAACGAAACACTGCCCAGCCCTGAGCCATTCTCACAATTGTTGTTATGCTTGAGCTCATTGTTGCAGCCACTGTGTCAATACACCTCATTGAGGGTCTTCCTCTTTTCCGCTGACCCTGTCCTCTGCCAAGCATGATGAGACTGATCCCTCCTGACAACATGTCCAAAGTATGTAAGACCCAGTCTCACCATCCTTGCTTCTGAGGAGCATTCTGGTTTTACTTCTTCCAAGACAGATTTGTTCGTTCTTTTGGCAGCCCACGGTATATTCAATGTTCTTTGCCAACACCACAATTCAAAGGCTTCAATTCTTCTTCAGTCTTCCTTATTCATTGTCCAGCTTTCACATGCATATGATGCAATTGAAAATACCATGGCTTGGGTCAGGCGCACCTTAGTCTTCAAGGTGACGTCTTTGCTCTTTGACACTTTAAAGAGGTCCTTTGCAGCAGATTTACCCAATGCAATGCGTCTTTTGATTTCTTGACTGCTGCTTCCATGGCTGTTGATTGTGGATCCAAGTAAAATGAAATCCTTGACAACTTCAATCTTTTCTCCATTTATCACGATGTTGCTCATTGGTCCAGTTGTGAGGATTTTTGTTTTCTTTCTGTTGAGGTGCAATCCATACTGAAGTCTGTGATCTTTGATCTTCATTAGTAAGTGCTTCAAGTCCTCTTCACTTTCAGCAAGCAAGGTTGTGTCATCTGCATAACTCAGGTTGTTAATGAGTCTTCCTCCAATCCTGATGCCCCATTCTTCTTCATATAGTCCAGGTTCTTGTATTATTTGCTTAGCATACAGGTTGAATAGGTATGGTGAAAGAATACAACCCTGACGCACATATTTCCTGAATTTAAACCAATCAGTATTCCCTTGTTCTGTCTGAACAACTGCCTCTTGATCTATGTAAAGGTTCCTCATGAACACAATTAAGTGTTCTGGAATTCCCATTCTTCTCAATGTTATCCATAATTTGTTATGATCCACATAGTCAAATGCCTTTGCATAGTCAGTAACAGCTGTATAGAGATATAATTCATATACCTTAAAATTCACCTCTTGAATACGTATAATTAGTGAGTTTTAGTTTATTCAAAGTTGTGAAACCATCACCACAATATAATTTTAGAATGTTTTCATCACTCCAAAAAGAAACAGCATCCCTTTTAGCAGTCATATCCTATTTCTTCCTTCTCCCAACATCCGGCAACTAATCTACTTTCAGCCTCCATGGATTTGCCTATTCTGGACATTTCATATAGATGGATTCCTACAAAGTATTGTCTCTTATGTATGTCTTGTTTCACTTAACATGCTGTTTCCTATATTATCCATATTGTAACATGGATCAATACTTCATTTTATGGCTGAATAATATTACATTGTATAAATATGTAACATTTTGTTTTTCCGTTCATCAGTTCATGAACATTTGGGTTGTTTCCACTCTTTGGCTATTACGAGTAATGCTGTTATGAACACGTGTGCACAAGTTTTTTGTGGACATATATTTCAGTTCTCTTGGATATATACTGAGGACTGGAATTGTGGGTCACATGGTATCTCTAAGTTTAATATTTTGAGGAACTGCTATACTGTTTTCCAAAGGGGCCATAACATTTTCCAGTGCCAGCAAAAATATAGAAGGGTTCCAAATTTCCCATATCCTCTTAAACACTTTTTATTTTGTTTTATTTATTTATTTTAGCTATGCAAGTGGGTATGAAGTAGTACCTCGTTGTAATTTTGATTTGCATTCCCCCCAATGACTCATACTGTTAAGCACTTTTCATGAGTTTATGAGCTCTGTATTTCTTCAAATCCTTTGCCCATTGTGTTACAGTCCTAGTCTTGAATGTGACCACTCCTTAAAAAAATGTCCTTTATTCTTTAAAGGATAAGATGCTGTCTTGTCGTTTATGCATTTGTGGTCTTTTTCAGTAGACCCTGTTTTGGCAACTTTTTTTTTTTTTTTAGCATTTTATACTCCTCTTGCCCCCACTTAGACTAGCATGCCCTGATCATGTATTTCCTTATACAATGAAAACTTTTTTGCTTAAACATTTTTAGTTTGCATTCTATAACATTTCAACTCACTTATACCAATATTGTATATTTTTTGGGAAAAATGTATAAATTGTTTTCACTAGGCTTATTCTCAACCTACTTATATATTTTTTGGGAAAAATGTATAAATTGTTTTCACTAGGCTTATTCTCAACCTACTTAAAAGCAATGGTTTTCCTAAGTAAGCTTTAACAGAGCTTCAACAATTATTCCCACAAGTGGAGGTTGTTGCCAGGTGAGACCATCTGGCTGTCCTCAGTTACTCCATAGGAGGGCATTAACTTACAGAATTTACCATGGTTCAGGTACTCATTCTCAGTCCTACTTGTCCAGAACAATTAGTCTTATATGTGACAAAGAATGGCGAGAACCCAGGAAAAAAAACTTACCCTAAAACACCACCATCTCACAATAGATTTCTATATAAACTCAGTCAAAAGTCTTAAATTCACAGTTATGTCTTCCAGCAGTGCAGACTCTCTGGACTGAGAAATCTTCAGATATGACTGAATGAGAACCCATAATTAGTAAGTAAAAGGAGGAAGTTATGTTATTCATAATAATATGAACAAGTTATCTTTGGGCCATTGTAGGTGGTTACAAGCTACTGCTGTCGGTATGTCTATTTTCCCATCTACCTCCATAACATTCCTTTTCTGAGTTTATTAAGCATTGCCAATATTTTCCTTTCACAAATGTTTATTGAGTGTTTATTTGCCAGCAATCTTTTAAAACTGATAGAGTAGTGAAAAATGCAACAGTCTGTTCTATTGTAAATGGCAGATCATAAATAAATAAACAAACATGAGAAAACAGATAATGAAAACTTATACTAAGAAATCAGGATGATATAATACAATGACTAGGGGGCATCTTTATATTGGCCTTCCTCATTTTGGGGGTCTTATACAGTTGCTATGAGTCAGAATCGACTCAGCAGCAATGGGTTTGGTTTGGTTTGGTTTGGGTACAGATCTAACACTGACATACTAACATTGACAATGTCAGCGTATTTTCTAGAGATGGTCCCAAACATATTGTTTTGCTGAAACACAGGTAAAATTATGGATATTGGTCTGATATGTGACATCTAGAAAAGATCTTCCAAATATAAACTGCATTTATTTATTTATTATAAAGAGCTTTAGAGCTAGAGGATATTTACTACTGAAGTTCCTTGAACAAAGCTGTCCAGTGAGCTAAAATACGATATAAATCATAAAATGATGGAAATGTTACAAAGAAATATTTTTCTCTTATAAAATTAATGCTCATCTAGCAGCATTGATGGTCAGAAGTAGAAAGGAAAAAGACAACAAGGAGTGCTTAAAGCACCACAATTGATTAATAATGCTTGGAGTTCTTTGGAGAAATAAAGACAAAGAAAGGAAGGGAGAAGAAAAAGGAAAGAGACAGACAGGAGAAGCAGAGGAGGGAGGGGAAAGTAAAAGGATTTTTAGGTCATCTATTTAACTACACTTTTGACTCTTCACTAAAATAATCCATTTTTATCCATATTGTCCCTGAAACGCACTTACTTGTTACTTCCCGTAACTAGCTAGGATTTTTGCCTGGCCCATTAATCTCAGCTCCATAAGTGAAACTTATCGATTCTATTAACCAGCTACATTGGCTACATTTTGCAAATATGGTGCTTCAAAAGTCTCCCTTCCCAGGAGAGCTGGTGACATATCAAAACTGTCCCAAGGGATTTGGACTGCTAGTTTATTTTATAGTGACATTTAGCCATTCTGACAAGGACTTAATTATTAAATATTCTTTCATAAAGGTTGTCTCTGACAATATGTGTAAATCAAATCAATTAAAGCATTTTAAGCTATCAGTTTTTCATTCAGGTTGACATCTATGATATTCTTTAATAAATAATTTAGTACATTTATAGACAATGATGAAAAGAGCATCGTTACTGCTGGGATTATTTTCTCCCAAAGGATGCACTAAATAGCTGTTTACCTCTAATAAAGTTAAACCTAAGACCATGAGTTTTCAACTTTGTCCTACTATTAAAATAGCCCAAGCATCTCATATTACATTATAAACATGCACAATATACTGCTAGGCAGTGTGACATAGAAGAAGGACTATTGGCCATCAGGAGTCATGTATTTATGTCCCAGCTCTGTCAATGAGAAGATTTCTAATGTCTTTTAAATTATTTCTCCTATCCAGATCTCAGTTTCCTCATCTATAAAGCCAACGTTATGAACTAGGTGAACTCTAACATGATTTACAGACCCAAAATTCTGAGATTTTATTTATTTATTTAGTCAAATCTCTACCAGTAATCTAACTGATAAGTGAAGATTATTCTTTCTCCTTCTCATTGACACTACATCTTATACTCACCTCGCCTACACTCCATCTGTCCTCCATTCTAAGTATCTGACTCAACTGCTTGAGTCAGATTTATTGAGAGATCTGACTGAGAGTGCTAGAAGTATATGCAATTTTTAATATAGAACAAAAGTAAGAAATTGGGCTGGTTCCTACACCATCTAAAAGTGAACTAAACCTCGGGTGGATATTGGAATATACCAGTTCTCTTTGGGTCCTCAGGTATGATGAGACAGATGCATTGGTGCGAAGGGAAAAATGAGGAAGATGGCTCAAGGGTAAAAAGATCTTTATTTCACTCATCTAAATCAGTGTTTTTTTTAATCGATGTTTACTGAAGTGTCTGCCACGTGCTGAGCATTATGCTAGGTTCTGACCTAGTAATTCAGGATACAGAGATAAACAAGGCAGTCCCTCCCCCCAAGAAGCCCATAGTCTGGTACTGAGTTTTCAATGGCTGATTTTTCAGAAGTAGATCACCAGGTCTTTCTTCTGAGTCTCCTCTGGGGGGACTCGAGCCTTCAACTTTTCGGTTAGCAGCTAAGAGCATTAACCATTTTCACCTCCCAGGGATACCAGTGGTAGAATAGACAGCTAATAACAATTACTATAATAACAATTACTATAATACATTGTGATAAATGAGCAGTATTTAACTTTCATGAGCATTTACTATATGCCAGATTCTTTGCTAAGAACTTTATAAGTACAGTCCGCTCTCCATGTCTACAGGTTTTGCATCCACAGATTCAACCAAGCATGGACTGAAAATACTGGGGGTGGGGGGGAGGGGAGGCAGAACAAAGTAAGTTCCAAAAAGCAAAAAATTTGCTGCTAGCTGAGCCCTACACTGAATCCAAGTGAATGAAATGATGTGTAGGTATACCCAGCTGTAACCTCCCGCCATTTCACAGACCTCAGTCTCTCTCCAGCACTCCTTGAGCATTGTTCACTATCTGTGTTGTGTGTAGTTAAGTGCTATGGCTGTTAACCAAAAGGTCAGCAGTTCAAACCCACCACCTGCTCTTTGGAAATCCTATGAGACAGTTCTACCTTGTCCTGTAGGGTCGCTATGAGTTGGAATTTACTGGACGGTTTTTGTGTTGTGTTTACCCTTTGTTCTGCTATTTACATATCACTTACATTGTGTTAGGTATTATAATTATCTTGAGATGATTTAAAGTATACAGGAGGATATGCCTAGGTTATATGCAAATACTATACCATTTTATATAAGGGACATAAGCATCTGTGGATTTTGGTATCCAGAGGGGTCCTGTCCCCTGCAGACACCTAGGAATGATTGCATTATCTCATTAATTATCAAAATAAACCTGTAAAGATGGCATTATTGTTATCAGACTCGCTTTATAGCTGAAGAAACAGTACCAAGAGGTTAGTCAAAATTACTCTTTACTCATGGGTCCTAACGGTCCTTGCTGTCTCATTGCCTCTCTGGACCTTTTAAAACTTCTCTAGCTAACAATTCTCTAGCTGTCTTCTATTTCACATTAACATTCCAGAAAGAGAGAATTTGACTGACCAGTTTGGGCATCATTACCTTATTTGGAATAGTTTTATACTGGGTCACTTCTCTTGCTTTCGGCTTTTGTTCAAATGACGGATTGGTAACTCTTGAGCCAGGTGCCTTCTCCCTGGTGGAATCACATCTGACAGAGAAGCAGGGTAATGTGGTGTAGAAAATGGCCGCCCCCTCGAGCAAGGCTAAATTCCATGGAAGGTTGTCGTGTGCATTAGGCTGAATGATTGACTTACTCGATTCAAAAGATATGAAAGTGTTTTCAAATACTCATATATCAGTTGTGGAGCACGTTTGAACTTGATCATAAATGCAATGTAGTACCATCTAAAAAAGAAACTTAAAAAATAATGCTTTGTGAGTTCTAACTGAAAATATGTTCCCAAAAGAATTATATTTAATAATGATTTTGCCAAAAATATTTCGGGTATAAATTGAATGAATTTTTTTTGGAGTCAAGTCCATGAATTCCTTTTAGAAATGCTTAAATATTTATCTTCTTGTACTTTTGTTATATTTCTAGCAGTTACGGCTTCGAGGGAAAACTGCCTGGGATAACAGCTCATGTTTAATTTGTCATTTGGGAATGGAGGCTCTAGGATCCAAGAAAATGTGAATCTTTGGAACTAGCAGATGTAATCTACATGAGAAGCTAGGCCTTAAAAGGAAAGCAACACGTCAGTCTTTTGAAGGTCCCCCCTCAGTGTAAAGATTCTCAGAGGTTGGGCAACACTTCCTGCCTCTCTTGGAGATGGTGACTAAGAACTGGATCACACAAGAAAAAGTTTCAGGGAGTGGGTTGTTTTTAGAGAGTAAGGCCATGATTTCCTGGGGAGCCAGGTGTGAGTCTCCCTCACTGGTGACATCAAATTGAGACTTTAGAAGTATGTAGGATGATTTGGGGGACAGAAATGGGAAAGTTTTTCCGGCCTAGAGATCCAAATGTGCACACCAGTTTTAATTTGTATAAACTCAACAAGCATCTATGGAATACCTAATATGAATCTGTAAGGCACCAGCGATGAGCAGAGGAATAGTCCTGCCCTCAAAAGTTTCCCAGCAGGATGCTTTACAGTACAAAAATGAGTGTAATACAAAACAGAATGCTGCAAGGCACGTAAGAAGTAGGGGGAACAAGAAACAGGAAGTTTCTTGTCTTTCTTAATTTCATCTCATTTTTTTCTTCAAATTTTTGAAGAACAAAGTACTGGTATGATTATATGTTGATGTTTCCTGAGAAGCCATATTTTAATAAAAAGTTGAGCCATAGTTGAATGAATACCACAACTTGCAGAGCAGATAACTGCTTCTCTCATCCTTTCCCATGTCAGTGATAGAAAACTGACAATTCTCTCTCCTTGCTTAGTTCTTTGCCTTTCTGCCTTACCTTGTACCACATTTCCTAAAATTTTACAAGTTTATTGCTCTCTCTTTCTGGAATGTTAGATTTATTTTATATGTATTTAAATATATATATGTTTACATTTCAGAGGACATACATAATTTGGAACATTTTGTTAATTGTGAGAAGTCTGAGAAAATAGTATCATTGGGGTGCTACTGATCACAGAATGCCAGAATAGGATATATAATGCCAATCCCCAGATCCCTAGTAATGGAGATGAAGAAGCAGATTTGAGGGAAGGTGATGTGTAAGCGTTTAACGGGGAATGGTGCATTTCAACTAATGCTGTGCTACTCTTAGCAGTTTGGTTGATAGCTAAATATAATTGTCATCAAACAGCTCACAGTCTCATTCTAGCTCAGTTAAGAAGTCAAAGTGGCAGGGTCTAGAAAAGTGCCCCTCCCTTAAGTGAATGATTATATTACGATGAACAAGAATCAGAACTATTGGGTATACTATATAGGCCAGGAGTGGGACTTCTTTAAGACTGTATGAATAGAAGAGAAACAAAGTGGTACCAGTGATTAGGTGTCCCTATTCAGAACATTATAATACCATTTTTCACTATTTAGTCATACACTTTCCCAGTGAATGAAAAAATTTTCAAATAAAGCATATCTCTATTATGGATTGTCTCTCAAATACCTTGTATCTCTCAATCTCTCATCACTCACCCCCCCAAATAGAAAACGTATCTGTCCCTAATCCCCCCACGTCCATTACTAGAATTATGGTTTCCTTTGAATGTTTTCACACTCTCCTAAATCAAAATTAGCTCTTAATGTGATTGTCTATGAAGAATCTATTCTGATTATAAAGAGCATGAAAAAAAAGTTCTTAACATATCACTGCCTTACTCATTAAACATATCTGTTAGGATGAAAGATCGTGCTATATAAAATAGGAAGTTATTGATAGAAAATTAATGATTTAGTATTTTTTTATCAACGATTATACACTATCAAAATCCTTAAATTATCATACAGATTAAACTTTGTATTTAAGAGACGCTATGTTTGAACACAAAATTACGTATCAGCTCACTTACTTGCAAATTCTTTAGGAGCCCACAAAAACATTACTGATAATTTATATCTGTTAAAGTCTTAAAATCAAGACTTAAAATATTTGCTGGTAATTGGACCTTATTCAAAAGCCTCTAGGACTTCAGATTGGTTCAAGGGATTTGAATTTCTACTTCTTCATGGATTTAGTCAGATAATATCAATGAATGACATTGGTTTTGTGTGTGAATGGTGGGGGCTAACAAACTGGAGGGTGCATGCTCCATCTAAAGAGTTAACCACTTTGTAGCTATCACCAAGATTGATGTCACATCATGCAGAAATGCTGCCCCAATGTTGTCAGATCTGATCTTTCAAGAGAAGTTCAAAATTTAGATTTATGTGAAAAATCCTAGTTTTTGAATGTAAGTTCAATTTTGAAAGTTGCGTGAACCAAATACAACATGTTTTACAGGTCATATTAGCCTACCTTATTTGAGATGTTTGGTTTAATGACATCAGAGTTGATATCCATATGTTGCCATCCATAATTGTAATAGATTGGAAAAGTTGATCAGGATATTAGCACAGAATTTACAGAAAAGAATGGACGGACAGTGTCAAAGTTTGTCTCTATAATTCCTATGTTAAGAAGTGCTAACTTTCACCAGCCATCATAAACTTTTAAGTCAATTCGCTATCAAGTTTAGCCTTAGTGCCATTCTCTTTTTAGGTGTACTGTTTATAGTTGTGCTCTGATTCATTGTTTTGATTTCATATTTTATTCTCACCAGAAAACTTTAATTCCATGTTTTTTGAGGATGAAGTAGGGGACCTTATTCATCAACTAGTACTGCAAATGCTTTTTGGCAATAAAAGCATTGTAAGAGTCATCCAGTTACTATTAATTGTGTAAAAAACAGAGTTTTCAAATTTAATGTGCTGAGAAACTTTCCCCCTTCAAACTTTAAGGGTCATTTTCTAATTTGCCTAATTAGTGATGACACTATTGCTAATTTATTCTTCTAAAAAATATTGGGTAATGTTAACATGAGTCTGTATTCCAGCTACACCATACCCACATATGCAATAGGGAAGGACTCCATGTGATCTTGGTAGCAGATGGCCCTTGATTTTTCTATCTATTTTTATATGTGCCAGTAGAAAAAGACTAGACTTCTCAGCCCATGTTTCGGGATTTTTCCCAGTAACCTTACCACTAATGGCAATACTGTATATTAAGGGGGCAATTAGGTGCTTTTGGGGGCTTCTTATAATTTTAAGACACCCTAGGAGGCAATAGAGGTTATATTCTCATCCATATGCATCATAGTGTTTGGCCTCCTTTCCACATCCTAGACCCAGTTTCCAGGGGCAGCTTGATTGATTCATTCTCTGCTGAATTACGATCACATTGGTTCAAATCTTGGCTTTTGATTTATTCATGAGCTGAAGTCCTCCTAGTAGGTATCCCGTGACTCTACAGTTTTCTCCCCTGGGTACTCATTTGCTGATTTTCAGTTAGAAAAGACTACATAGCTCCCAGCCTAAAGCAATTGCTCATGACTTTGTTTCATATTCACTTGTTCCTCAACATCATTATGTTTAATGTTTCTCTTATCTTCCCTGGGTGGTTTGGTTCATATTCGCCTAGGGAAAACAAGATTCATGATCTCATATTTAATACTCCAGCTGTGCATTAATTTTTTACAGGTCTCTGAGGGTCAGTATCTTCTCTTGATTCCGTAGTGTACTGAATCCCTATATGCTATAGCCATATTTGTGCATGTGTGGGAATGGTAAGACAAACTATATGTTACTGCATTTTGCCTCTATGGGGAGTTGTAAAATGCTACGTATTTTTTTTTATTAAGATTCTTTCACATTCATTCAAAAATATTTCTGGTGCTTACTGAAATATGATGGACAAAGATGAGTAACACTCATTCTAGCCTTTAAGTAGTTTACAATCTAGTGGGTGAGATGTAAAAATATATATAGAATAAGGACAAAAGTTCCCTGAGGGCATGACCAAAATGTTAGAGAGAATATGGTGATTAAGTCTGATTTGGAGGACTGGCAGAAATCTAATAGTTTACTGTGGAAAAAGTTTCACATTAGCCTGACAAAATTATTTTTCAAAGAAGTTTTCTTCTTATATTAACATGGAAAACCAATTTTTTTTTTTTTAAATAAACAAGCTGACATCATTAGACATGGAGAATACCCTCCCCCTCAAAGATACCATTAACAGTACTGGATAATTCAAAATCCAAGTCTTTCACACGAAGTCATTACTATTAATGAGAAGAAATGCCAGATATTCCTCCTGGAAATATAGAAAAGGTGAAAATGAGAAATACGATCTGAGATCTTAATTTGTAAGTCTGCATACAATAAAACAGAGTACATTTTCTATAATTTATTAGAAAAGTTAGCTGATAGCTTCCCTATTGCTTCTTTTTCTTGTGATATTTAGGCTTCACTTTCCCTAGCTTACCCTTAAAATCTTCCCGTCAAGGAATTCTGATTAGTTAGCTGTATGGCTAAAGGGTTTGAGGAAATAAATAATTTTAGCTTGCTTTATTCACCCTTGTTATTTGTACTGTCAAGTGATATCTTTTCAAGTCAATATAGCCATAACAATTCTAGAAGATGTTGTTAACACTGATAGTGCATACGTGCTAGAAAAGAGTGTGTTTATGGTAGATGCGTGTTCTGTTGAAATGATCTTCCTCGCATGCTCAGTTTGTCTAGATGACCAACCGTTTTGTTTTGTTTTTCCACGATTGCTTTTACCTTTTAACTCTTACCCTGAATATATGTAGGATTTGTTACTCCTAAGATCAGTAGGAAGAAAAAAAAAAAAAGCCTAACCTTAAACCACAAACTACTGTGACCATCAAATATTTTAGTTCTGAAGTTCTATGTTCTTTCTTTTTTTTTTTTTTTAGTGGGGGAGGGAGGTAGTGGGATCGGTTCTTTAAGATGGGATAGCATCAAAGTTCCAAATGTAATTTTATTTAGTCAGGTTACCTCTTCCCAATTCTGTATATCTCTATTACTGATAAAATTTTTACTATAACTGTTATAAACACCACATATATAACTTGACTGCTTAAAAATAAATTAAAATAAAACCTGTAAGGTATGCATTTTATAGGAGCCCTGGTGGTGCAACAGTTAAGCACTTGGCTGCTCACAGAAAGGTTGGCAGTTCAAACCTACCTAGTGACTCCGTGAGGGAAAGACCTGGTGATTTGCTCCCATAAAGATTACCACCTAGAAAACCCTATGGGGCAGTTGTACTCCGTCACATGGACCTACTATGAGTTGAAACTGACTCGATGGTACCTAACAACAATAACAATCCATTTTATAACTGAGTACAAATCAGAAGGGTTAAAGAGTTGACCCAAGTGTGTTCAACTTCATAGTAGTGAAATATGGATATAAAGTCTTTATCTTCTATAGTCCTTATTCTGCATTCTTTCAACTTCTGTATTATCCCCCTTCATCTAATCCAGCTTTTATGTCATCCAAATGTTAATAATGGTTTACTTTAACCATGTGGAGAACATTTCAGATACTCTTGGTGAATTTTAAATTTCCTAATGATAAAAACAATGAACGGTCCCTGAGTGGTACAAATGGTTAACGTACTCAGCTGGTAACTGAAAGGTGGTTCAAATCCACCCAGAGGCACTTTGAAAGAAAAGCCTGGCGATTTACTTCTAAAAAGTCAACCACTGAAAATCCTATGGAACACAGTTCTACTCTGACACATAGGGGGTCCCCACAAATCAGAATCAACTCAACAGCAATTGGTAGTAAAAATATGGAATATTTGTGTATATTATGGGTCTTTGTGTCTCAGATATTTAATAACTTTTTTCTGCATTTAGATTGTTTTCCTATTATTTTTCTAACATTTTCCACAAATCCCAAAGAAATATTAACATCTTTTTGATGAAACACATATTTCTGGGATTTATAAAGAAGAAGAAAAACCCCAACTTTCATGAATCATTGGTTTTTACTTTGACTCATTCATTCAAGATACAGTTAACAGGCACAATGCCAGCTCATATATTTCCATATTCAATAGCTTTCTGAAGTCTCTGGTCTGTACACACAGTCTATTAAAACCCTGGAGACTATTTACTTTCTCCAATCATTCATACGGGCTGTTTCTTGCCAAATGTTAATGTGACATCTGCTGTAGTTAATTCCAGTAAATATTCAGAACTTTTATGCATACAAACAGTTTATCATACTTATGCCATCAATTTGTTCAGAGACATGTTACTTGTGCAAATAGCCTAGGGTTCTGATTTACTAAGATTTACATCAAGTAAAAACTAAACACTTTGATTCAAAGGTCTTGAATTTTCAATCCAGATGTTTACAATCCCTCATGTTATTCACTGACCTCGTTAATATAAGGAAATAAATCTATTACTTACATTTATGAATTCATAGCCAACAGATGGAATTATTATTAAATGCTGATAATATACATTAGAATTTCAGAAGATAAGGAAGCAACGTAAGTACAACCTGGAAGGAGTAAAACATAATCAAAAAGCAAGATTAAAAAAAAAAATGGTAATGGCTATTTAAGACGAACCAGGCTATTATAATTAGTTTAATAAAATTATGTGCTTCAATCATATTAACAAAAGATCATGTTGCAGAATGCTGAGATTTGATTATAGATTTTTTTTTAATGCCTTATTTGTTTTCTACTTTAAGGGAATGTGTTTTTTCTTACGTCCATTCAAATATCTATCCAAATGCTGGTTCACTTCACAACATTTTTTTATCAGTTTCTCAACCCCTTAAAATCAACCTCTCTCTCCTCATAGCATTATGCTCCTTTTACACAAATCGTAACAGTTGTAACTTGGCATTTATTTGTGTGTTGCTTTGATTTATTATGTGTTCCCTCATGAGATGTGAGCTCCAGGAAGGTAGGACCTTTGCTCTTTTTTGTTCGTCATTGCATCTTCAGAACCGAAAATGCCTTCACAGTGTAGGTGATCAATAAATAAACGTAAGAGATGCTATGCCATGAATAAGGATTTCAAGAAAATCAAGAGATTGTGTTTTGCCCAAGCAGACAATTAGAATCAGGAATATGGGAGGATGGAATATGCATATGATATAAATTAGGAGCAAACTCCTCTGTTTTACGTGAAATAGCAGAAAGCTATTTTGGAAGGAGCGTAAGCTGATGATGATATTATAAAGCAGTTTTTAATATTATCCTAGGTAAAATTTTTACTTTGTCAGATGAATAAAGGCTTGGGCAAATTAAAATAATTGGTAACACTGTGGTGAACCCCATAGGTGACTCTTTTACTGCTGAATCCAGAGCCCCAAGTCAGACCCAAAGACGTACTTTATGTTTTTACCATTACATTTTGTGTCACAGGCCCAAGGGGCTTATCCTGATGGTATTTAGTAACTACTAGTTGGCTGGAATACAAATTTTAGTGACACTTAAAATTTATTAATTGAAGTCAGATTGTTATATAAGGAGACCACTGGAATTTACTTAGTGCATTTCAACTCCCCTGTTCCTGGTTTCCATAAATATAGGTAGGTAGGTAGAAAGATTGTTGTTGTGTGCCATTGAGTCAATTTTGACTCAAAGCCAACCTATGAGTGAGATTTATATACAGATATTTAGACACACACACATTCTGGTACTAATCCTGATAGATGGTAGATTTTATGAAGGCAGGCACCAGGGAATTGAGAGCAGTGTGCATCTCGCCTCGACTTCCCCACATTTTTATTGAAATTCTCATCAAGGAGACTAATGTTGGTTAATCATGTGTCCTTCTGAGGAGCAGTCCTTCCACTTTTGACTCATACGGTTTTCTAAGTCCTAAACCAAAACCAGTTTCCATAGACGTGATTCTGACTCATGGCAACGCCATGTGTATCCGAGTAGAGTTGTGCTCCACAGGGCTTTCAGTGACTGATTCTTCAGAAGTAGATGAGCAGGGCTTTCTTCTGAGGTACCTCTGGATGAATTAGAGCCTTTCAGATTTCAGTCAGAAGCCAAGACATTAGCCATTTGCACCACCCAAAAGCAAAAACCAAACCTGTTGCCGTGGAGTCAATTCCGCCCATGGCTCTCCTAGGTATTACAGAGGAGAACTGCTCCATAGGGTTTTGGCTGTAGTCTTTATGGAAGCAGATCACCAGGCCTTTCTTCTGCAGCAAGTAGTTCAGTGCAAACTGTTTGCCTCACCTGGAGACCAGTTGCACCACCCCAGGACTCCTTTATATGCTACAGAGAGGCTGTATCTTTGGGTCATGTTAATGAATGTATTTGGTTTTGCTACTTGAAGAATGTGAAGAGACAATGTATACAGCTGTAGAAAATGTGTTATTGTTTTCATGAGGTTTACTGACTGTTATGCTTATATTTGACAAACAGTTCTCAATTATCTACCCTCCAGTTTTCTCTGGGAAATAGAAGTTAGTGACTTTGGGTAGAAGTTATAATTAATATGAATAGTTGAGACAAGCAACTGTGACAGAGAAATTCAACTATATATGTCCTGGTTGCATGTGAAACCTAGACAATGAATAAGGAAGACCGAAGAAGAACTGATGTCTTTGAATTATGGTGCTGGTGAAGAATCTTGACTATACCACATACTGCCAGAAGGATGAACAGGTCTGTCATGGAAGAAGTACAGGCAGAATGCTCCTTAGAAGCGAGGATGGCGAGACTTTGACTCATGTACTTTGGGCATGTTATCAGGAGGGATCTATCCCTGGAGAAGGACATCATTTCATGTTTAGTAAGGTAGAAGGGTCAGCAAAAAAGAGGAAGACCCTTCACAAGATGGATTGATACGTTGGCTGTAACAATGGGCTCAAACATAGCAATGATTGTGAGGATGGTGCAGCGTCAGGCAGTGTTTTGTTTTGTTGTACACGGGGTTGCTATGAGTTGGAAGGGACTCGATGGCAAGTAACACAACAACAATGTCTTGGCTTTTTTTTTTTTTGGTCTCTGGACTACTTCATAAAATTAAAAATTATTGAGAACTCCTAAAAAATTTGTTTTTTGTGTGTTATTATGTGGATTATGAAGCCATTGCTGCAGTGTCGATTTCAACTCATAGAGACTCTGTAGGACAGGGTAGAACTGCCCCACACGGTTTCCAAGGCTGTAAATCTTTAAGGAAGCAGACTGCCATACCTTTCTCCCGAGAGCAGCTGGTGGGCTCTCAATCTTATGGTTAGCAGCCAAGTGCTTAAAATTAAAATTGAGAGAATATTTAAAATATTTATCGATTCATTTAGAAATAACCAAGACAAACACATTTCATATTAACATAGTAACATTTTCAAGAAAAATAACTATTTTGAAAATCAAAAATATTATGAATGCAGTATCGTTTTTGCTAATCTCTTAAAAGCCCGACTTGCTACAAGTAGAAGAGAGCTGGGTTCTCATGTCTGCTTCTGCATTTGGTTTTTCTGCAATATCACTAGTCATGTAGCCTCTTGTAACCTCCATTGTACGCTCTTGAGAAAAAGGGTTGAAAAGGCAAATATCCTTGTGCAGTAATGAAAATGGTGTTGACTGTACAGATCACTAAGAATTGCAGTTTTAAAGTGTCTGTTTTGTTCTAGAATATGAAAGGGCACAACGAAGAACAATTTGGAAATGAATTTTATTTGCTTTGGTTTAGAATAACTGAGTGTACAAAGAAACTACAAAATATATTAAAATTTTAGCAAAAGTTGTTCAGTTTTGCTGGGATGACTTATTTGGTTTACTAATTAACGCATTCACTTATAGTATGGATGGTTGTTATTATCTTTTGTGAAATCTGCCTGGATAGGAAAGACTTTCTTTGGGGTTTTTTCTTTCTTTTTTTTTTTTTAACTAGAATAATCTATTATGCTTTATGTCATAGTTATTATGTCCTTGAAATTTCAGGAGGAAAAAAAGAAAAAAAAAACCTCACAAAGAACTAAGGTTTTTCACTTATGTAAGGACTAAGATACTTTACAATAGTGTTATCTTCTATGTTTATTTTAAAATGTTTTACTGCCATGTTGATTAAACAGGTGACCAGTAGTTTCTCAGTCACGTACACTCTTAAATTAACCAAATGCCCAAATCTCCTGTGATTGTACCTTTGATGTCACTTTCCCAAAATAAAGCTCTAAATTTAGGAAAAAAGAAAAATTCAGAGTCTCTTTTACACATAAAACTATCATTGTTATTCCCTGGAGAACTTCCGAAAACTCACAAAGTTTTGTTTCTTTTTTTACTTCATAAAGAGATATTAAAAATAATTCAGTTTGTCTGTTGTGTTACTATCATAAGAATTGCACTGCAAGAGTTGTTTGATTAGGAGAAATTTTCAGCTTTCCCAGGCTAAATGGGTGTAGGTAGAATGTTTTCAACGTAAATAGTTCAGAAACTGTGTATCTTATGGGAAATTCCTAGGGATTTGTCAATGCTTCTCATTGTCTATAACATGTTTTTATTCTCAGCGAAACACTCATCAAACGTCTTATGAAATAGTTATGTTATGTATTGTACTTCAGTAGAGAATTTTATTTTCCTACATGGTGATATTATTGCCTACAGGAATAAATTAACTGCAGCCATTATATCTCTGTAACCTACAGGGTTTTTTTTGTTTGTTTTACTTCAACCCTTGCTGCATAAGACTTTGCCATGAGCAACAGGACAGGATCTGTATCTTCAACATCACGGTGTCACAGAGGAGTACTATGCCAGGTACATTTCAATTCTTGGTACTTAAACGGACATTTTGGTTTAGGTTTCTGAGTTTATTTTGCTTAGACAATTTTCAGAACAGTGGACTAAGTCAGGAATTTCAGACCAAAAGCAAACAGTTTAATGAACACAGACGGCTAATCTAAGATCCAGGGAACAAGGATTAATTGCATAGGACTAAATGAACTAATAAGGAAAATTTTATTGTAGTTATTTGTTTGAAATATTGTTGATGTTGTTTTATTGTTCTAATTTTCTAGCTGTATGAGAAAGCTATTTCTTCTCAAGTGATCTGTAACTCATTACAATTTAGTAAAGCCTATTTTGGTAAACTGAATTGAAACATTTTTAGGTAATATATGTTTCTCACTGAGCCCTTCCACCCAAATTCAGAATTTTATGGCATTATAGGTATTTTAAGAGTTCCATTAAGAATGTGTCATATCGTATTTCTATAAATTCTGTAACCGAGGCATTGCCTGGAGCGTCACATTTGAGGACAATGCTCTTTTAATCAGGTATGACAACTCATAAAGCAAGAGTTTGGCTTTATATATGGAGACAAATGCCTAGAAAGTCCTTCCAGAGAAATTAATGAGATCAGCTTTTTTTGTTGTTGTTATCAAGGATAATCTTTGAAAGTATTATGATCACGGGTCAGGAGAAGACTGTCACGAAGAAATAGTAAAAGGGCATGAAATGAGTAAAACATAACAAAAAGATTACTGTTTGCCTTTTCAATGGAAAACTAAGCATTGTCTATTGCACCCTTTCAGGGCAACTGGTTATGTGGATTTGAGCCTTTCATTGTCTTTAAGCCATTTTAAACTTTAGGAATTGCAAAACCCTATCCAAAAAAACGAAACCAAACCCAGTGCCGTCGAGTCGATTCCGACTCATAGCGACCGTATAGGACAGAGTAGAACTGCCCCATAGAGTTTCCAAGGAGCGCCTGATGGATTCAAACTGCCGACCCTTTGGTTAGCAGCCCTAGCACTTAACCACTATGCCACCAGGGTTTCTGTAAAACCTGATAGCAGCACGTATAAAGTTTAGTCCCTTGGAGGTACAATTGATCCTCCACCAAAAGAAGCCAGTTTTGCATCTATTAAAATTTTTTACTTCGTATCCCTGCTTGCTTTGATATGTGTCCACTCTTTGAATTCTCCTTGGAACTGGCTTTTATATCACAATGGTTCATTCATAATAATAGTTTAAAGAGAATTTTTTAGAGGTATTTGTTTTTATTTGCGTAAAAGTCAGAGTTTTACTTAAAAAAAAATCCTCTGATAATTTCTGTCATTTGATGTATCCTTAGTGTTTCTCAAGTAGAAGGTACAATCCCAGCACATTCCTCTACCCCTACAGGCCGCTGATCTGATGCTCCTCTTCTCATCTCTGTTCTCTCCAGATGGAGTGGGACTGGGGATGAACCAGGTGCAGCCTGGAGAGGAGATATCTGTGCAAGTTGTTTCCCCTTTGTAGTATGATGACAGGTTTACAGGGTTTGAGATTCATGATGAAGGCTGTAAGAATCTGCTATTAGGCTAGGCAATCATTTATTCATTTATTCACATAACATTTGTTGAGAGCCTTCTATGAACCATGCGTTATGCTACAATTTGTGTACTCAGTAGTGGATAAACACAGGACTTCTTTTTGTGGGCCTACATTCTAGTGCAAAATTTTTGTTGGTTTTAAAAAAGAACAGAAATCTTTTCCAGTCCCTTTCCTTTCTGGTCATGTAGCTGTTTTAGAGGTCTAGACATGAGTTAGTCAAAGATGTTTACTAATCTACCCCAGCTATACTTTATTTAAAGGTAATCATTCTAAAAGAGTGTTCTTCAAATATTTTTATCACAATGCATAGTAAAAATACATGTTACATTTCTTATGCAGCATACATACACACATATATACACTCAAAAATGTTCACAACTGAAACAAAGGTTTTAAGAAATAATACTAACCCTTACTCTTTGGGATTTATTTCTGTTCTAGTCCAGTCTCTTTGCTAATTTAACTCAAATTAATTCTATTTTATTAAAATAAAACTTCTGGTTGCAAGCCACTAAATTGATTTCACAACTCATCACTGGGTTGTAAACTCTAGTTTGAAAAACACTTCCTTAAAAGATAGAAAAATTTTTATGGCTATCCTTAACTTTTCCTGCCATGAAAATCTCCATATTTCTTTTCTTTTTCATGAACACTGAAAATGTTGGGGAGAGTACATCAGGACTAGTCAGCCAAGCCACATGCACCATCCTTACTGCCCTAGCGATAGAGGCAACCATATGACCAACCATGAGGAAATGCCTTTTGAAATGTGGATTCAACCAGGGACAGCACTGGAAGCTATTGTTTACTGTTCCTTTTCCCCTGGGGAACTCAGAGTGAAAAGGAAGTTACATGCTAAGCTGATTTCAGACTGTATACTTCTCTCTTGCAAATGAATCTATTAAAACCTAGGGAGCACCTGCTGACCTGTGCACATTGCTATTCAATGCTGACTCAATATTTTTTGGGGGGGGAGGGGGAGGGACTAAAAAATTTTTTTTCATAGTACCTACTGATAATTTGTACTAGCAGCTGTTGTATTTTTGCTGATACAGTAGAGAAAACTCATCCTTGGAAAATATAAGTTACTGTTGGGGACTTGCACAGTTCTGTGTTCCTGAACTTAGAGTATTTCTCAGGGCAAACCAAGTCCAGTGTGGAGTTTTCTCCCTTTCTTTCCTGCTGCGAGTTCCATTGCCTAAGCCTGTCTTCCTTTCTTTTTTATTCATAACACCACCTGCTGCGTCATGTAATATTCCCAAAACTGGCTGGCAAAAGGTTTTTAACACAAAATTTTACTGGAAAAACAGACAGGACACAACAAATTTAGAACATAAACATGGCAATTTTTTTTATCAGTTCTTACAGCCATTGTTCTAGGTTCCTTAATGAGAACAGCAAGATCTCAAACTGGAGTTCCAGGGTGATACAAACAGTTAACACACCTGGCTGCTATCTAAAGGTTCAAGGCTTGAGTCTACGCGGAAATACCTCAGAAGAAAGGCTTGGCAATCAATCTACTTAAAAAAAATCAGCCATGACCAGTAAAGCATAGTTCTGATCTGACACACGTGGGGTCACTATGAGTTGGAATAGACTTGACAGTAACTGGTTAAGTATATTTTGGGGAGGAGTATTCATCCTGCTTGGTGGTTCTCTAAGCTTAACAACAACATGTTTCTTGAGGGTTTTTCTCCATGTTCTAGACCAGCCCTCTTTTTTTGGTTTTCTAAAAAAAAAAAAAAAATTTTTTTTTTTTTATAGACACAGGATAGTTTCTTGCTCCTTTTTCAAGGATAGAGGGTTTTTCTTTCAACCTTCCTCCAGCCACGATGGCTCTTCATCTATGCCCTGGTTATGAAAGAGTTTGCTGTTTGTCCTGGAGGATTTTATCTTGGTAAATAAAGAAATGCTCAGGTTCGTCATGCATAAATTCATTCAGTTTATTGCGAGGTAGTCAAGGCACACAGGTAAGACTTCAAGACATTCATTTATCATTGGAGAATCAGAATTGACAATTACAATGTTAGTTTAAATGCTAGAGTCCAAATCTTTACACTTCAGGCTTTTACCTTCAATGAGTGGTCTCAGGAAGGAGACTTGATTGCCCCTGGAACTCAGAGGAGGTCCCCTGTAGCTAGGGCCAGAGGTCAGTTGTACGTGTAGTATCTCAGCAGGCTTCTCAGTCTTCAGAAAAAGAGCAAGAGAACTCTTGCTCCTGTCTTCTCTGAAAATGAGCAGAAATCTACAGGTTTATATACCCTGTATGCTGTCATATTCAACTATAATTGGGCAGCATAGTGGTTAACAGCATGGCTGCTAACCAAAACGTCGGCAGTTTGAATCTACCAGCCCTTTCTTGGAAACCCTATGGGAAAATTCTACTCTCTTGTAGGGTCACTGTAAGTCGCAATCGACTTGACGGCAACAGACATTGCCAATTAAAGAATTGTCGTATGCCAGATTTATGTTTTGTTAATTTATATTATGTTTTATTGCCAATTAAAGAATTGTATGACATATTTATATTCTTGTTACTGCATGTTTCAAGGCCAAGTTAATTAATTAAAAATTATGGGAATTGTTTAGTGACACATTTATGTTTTGTTAATTTATAGAAATTTGACTAATGTTACATTTTGTTATCATAGACCGCAGGTGCACAGCCCAATATCAGGAAGTTATTTACGACCCACTTCACATGTTTGTTACCTTAATTTCAAGGTTAGAACAGCTTTCTAATGACTTACAGTTAATGGTAAAAGAGACTAATTCCAAGTTCAGAAATTCTCTATTTAGAACTTTACATTATAAGTGACGTATGCATAGGTGTTTAAAAGCATTATAAAAACATTATGACAGTGTAAAAAGCATTATAGAAGCATACAGAATAGTAACTTACAAATCTGTGTTTTAAGAACATTAGCGAATCAGATATGATCTGAGAGCATACAGAAACCATACATAACACTGTTATTTCCCCAGGGGCATGATATGTGTTTGTTTTTGAAGAACAAGGTTCAGGCAGGGCTCTGTGCCTTTATGACAGTGCTGATCACTCTCTTCCTCTCGGCCTGCTCCTTGTGGTAGGTTTTCTCCTGCCTCTCTCATCTTTTCCCCAACCTTCTTGTGAACACCTAGTGGCAGTCTGTGGAGAACAACCTACAAATGGGTGCAAACTATTCTTGCATCTACAGCTCCCTGGGGTTCTGTACTCTTACGTTAGCCCACATCCAGCCTTTAGCAGTACGTTAAAAATGTTAGCTGAAATCTTGTCTTTTAGTAAGGCACCTGACATTCCTTCCTCCCATAGCTTGCCATGGTGAAGACACCGATGCATCTTGTGTCTTTGGAGGGTTCGATTTCAGGCCACTTGGTTGTCTTTTTATCTCAGATACCTGTTGAGTTTAAAAATAGTGAGGATTTTGTAGATTATCTGGCTTTTTCTTGTTGTTAGAGTTAGAGAAACCTATTTCTAGTTTTCTACATCCTAGGTAGAAGTGAAACTGCTACTCTATCTGGTGGCATTTGGGTTTTGACATTGTCTGCTGAGACCACTAATCAAAAACAGAATTAGCATTATTGGGTCAATTCAGGAGTTAGAAGGCTGTGGCCAGCTTGGCTGTGGTTCAGAGGTAAGGCCATCCCTGCTTCTTACTACAGTTTTTTGTAAGTCCACATGGGAGAATTTTGCTTCATCCGTCAGCTTTTTGTAACGAGACTGCTTGCAGTCTCCCATCAAATTGGGACATTTCCCATCCTTATTATTCCACAGAGCTGAAGTTTCTGACTGCTTGTGCCCACTTCTGTACCTGAACACTAGTAGGTCTTTGGCCTTAATCTTTGTTTCTGTTCCACACCTATCTAAAACAGCCAGTAGAAGAGCATCTCTGGGGAAGTACAATGCTGTCAGTGGAGAGAACAGTCTTGGTGTTGGAAGACGTGGATTCAAGTTCTATCAGAGCCAATTGTGAGACGCAGAAAATACCTTCCTCACATAATTTAAAATAATGGATATGTGTTTTAGTTGGCTGTATTTGGGTTAGTCTTAAAAGTTAAGGATGATGCATATAATGTGTTATGTTATACAATTGATCACTACAAAATATTCAATAAATTATGAGCAATAAGGATTATTTTACAGATAAACTAGATAAAATAAAATTTAGTCATATTGCAAAACAATGATTCTATCATGATTTTTCATTTACAAAGCCTTTTCATTTGCCCTCATTTTAGGCTCCGCTAATCTTGTAAATTATTTGTATTAATATATGCATTTTAAAGATGAAAATAGAATGCTTAAGTGATGGCACAGCAGTTAATCATTTAGCTGGTACCCAAAAGGTTGGTAGTTTGAACCCACCCAGTGGCTCTGTGGGAGAAAGACCAGGAGATCTACTCCCATAAAGATTACAGCCTAGCAAACTATGTGGGGCCATTCTATTGTGTCTCATGGCATCACTATGAGTCAGAATTGAGTCAAGAGCATCTAACAACAACAACAACAACAAGATAAAGATCCAGGACACAAACAGAAGACGTTCTGACTCCACCTCCACACACTCCTTCTACTCCACAATGACGTCTCCTTTAAAAAATTACTATACATTACTATACAATTTAGTTATGATGGCTCCATGGACAAACAGGTGATCCCTTTGATCACTACAAGATAATTCAGTGCTTTCTGCCGTAAGTGCAAAAGAGATTTTTTGTCCTGAAAGTTTCATCTCAAAACCTCCTCAATTGCCAGAGGAATGATAGAAGTAGCTGATATGAACACTTTTAAAAAACTGATGGGGAAAAAAGGAAAGTGGAAGTTTGGGCTGTCTATAGCCACATAACAGAATCCAGCAGTGCTGGTAGAAATTGATTATCCCAGCAGGGCGATTGACATTGAGCAAACCAAGTATAAGGTGATAATAAAATTCTGCCTCTTTGGTACTGTAGTGTTGGGTGGGTAACACAGACATCTAAGGGTTTGCAGTTATGCACAAGCAGTACCTAATCCTATATTCTGTCATAAGAAATGTGGCTGGTACCTCTGATATCTTTAGGTGTCAGGACTCCAACAGCATTGGCAAATGGCTTTGTTTTTCAACAGCTTTAATTTCCCTTCCAAACTCATTAGAAAGTGTAAATCACTGCCCCCACCTTGTTTCTTGCAGGCCTTTTTTCATTGAATTCCCTCTGTTTTCCTGTCCCTTTTCACATTTACTCAGAATGCCTGGAGCAACTTATAGGCAATACCTCAAGCCTGGGTGACCAAAAGTAGATTTATTTTCTTAAAACGAAAACAAGGAGGTGGGGCCAAGATGGCTGACTAGGTAGAAGCTACCTCGGATCCCTCTTGCAACAAAGACTCAGAAAAACAAGTAAATCGATCACATACATGACAATCTACAAACCCTGACCATCAAACACAGATCTAAAGAGTTGACCTGAGTGACAGAGACTGAAAACGAACAACCATGGGGAAGCAGTGACTGTTTTTGGAGCCTGGAGCCAGCATCCCAGTCAGGAAACCTTGGCGCCGGGCTTTGGACTGGGAGCGGAGGAACTGACCACAGCTTCTGAGACGGCGCAAGCACGGGACGTGGGCCTGACCCTTGGGGGCAATCTCTACCCAGCCAGCACACACAGTCAACGCACCCCTCGGGAATCTCAGATAAAACAGTCACCCCAAGCAAGATAAGTAACTTTCTCTATATTCCAGGGTGCTACTCTCTCCTATTTATCTGAACCCTCCCCTCCCCTTCCCAGGTGGCTTCATTAACATTGGAATTTCCTGAGCCAGAGAGTGAACTGTGCTGTGGTTTTCCTTTCTTTTTTTTTTTTTTTGGTCTTTTCCTAACTCATTCTCCTGGCCTGAGAGAAGCAGCTACAAAATACCCAGGGACCAAAAATCCTTCCCTAATTGGACTAAAAACACAGAACCAGCTCTAGCCAAGCATATGTGATCCACAGTCTTGGGCTTTCATCCCTACAGGGAACAAGGTGGCTATTATAATGCAAAGGCATTTCTGATAGGGATCTGACTGTAATTGCTTTAGTGGATTACCGGAAAGATAAGTTTCCCAGGTCTGATATCTCTGCGTATTCAACAGAGCCCTCACTGAACCACATCAGGAAACTGAGGGCTGAAGCTCCCCCGAGACCACCCAGCCTCCTGCCTTAGGGGTCTAAGGAGGGTGACACCTACCAATCTGTAGAGGTACTTGCATTGGGGGCCTAAGGTACAGCTGCAGAGCCCACCCACCAAAGTGCTTTAGGAATAGAGACACACCTACCTCACTGGCACTTGGGGGAAGCCTGTCAGAGTCCTGCCCCCCCTGGAGTGTGAACCCCTGCTGCTACTGGAATATGGTGCACCAAACTATCACCACAACTTCTCTAGGTGGATAGGTGACAGTCTGCACCACACACTTGATGACCCCAAATCAGATTCACTCAAGAATAGTGAATGGACTCAGGCTTTTATATCTGGTAACAGCCCAAACCAGCTGGTAATAGGACATAAGTGATTCAAGGGCTACAACAATCAAGATAGCACAATCTAGTAGCCCATCTACATATATTGAAAGAAAACAAAACAAGATAAGACTCAGTGAGCAAATATAGAATAAATCACTACAATATCTTAGTGATGGCTCAGAGACAGCAGTCAATATCAAGCCACATAAAGAAGCAGACCATGATTGCTTCTACAACTCCCCAAACTAAAGAATCAAAATCTTTCCCAAATGAAGATACGATCCTGGAATTGCCAGATATAGAATATAAAAAATTAATTTACAGAATGCTTCAAGACATCAGGGATGACCTCAGAAATGAAATAAGGCAATCTACAGAAAAAGCCAAGGAACACACTGATAAAGCAGCTGAAGAACTAAAAAAGATTATTCAAGAACATACTGGAAAAATGAATAAGTTGCAAGAATCCGTAGAGAGACAGCATTCAGGAATCCAAGAGATTAACAATAAAATTACATAATTAGACAATGCAATAGGAAGTCAGAGGAGCAGACTCGAGCAATTGGAATGCAGAGTGGGAGATCTGGAGGACCAGGGAATTGACACCAATATAGCTGAAAAAAAAATCAGATAAAAGAATTAAAAAAAATGAAGAAACCCTAAGAATCATATGGGACTCTACCAAAAAGAATAACTTGCGTGTGATTGGAGTCCCAGAACAGGGAGGGATAACAGAAAACACAGAGAGAATACTTGAAGATCTGTTGGCAGAAAACTTCCCTGACATTATGAAAGATGAAAGGATATCTATCCAAGATGCTCATCGAACCCCATTTAAGATTGATCCAAAAAGAAAATCACCAAGACATATTATCATCAAACCTGCCAAAACCAAAGATAAAGAGAAAATTTTAAAAGCAGCCAGGGATAAAAGAAAGGTCTCCTACAAAGGAGAATCAATAAGTTCAGACTACTCAGCAGAAACCATGCAGGCAAGAAGCCAATGGGATGACACATATAGAGTACTGAAGGAGAAAAACTGCCAGACAAAGATCATATATCCAACAAAACTCTCTGAAATATGAAGGCGAAATGAAGACGTTTACAGATAAACACAAGCTTAGAGAATTTGCAAAAACCAAACCAAAGCTACAAGAAATACTAAAGGAAATTTTTTGGTCAGAAAACCAATAATATCAGATACCAGCACAACACATGGTCACAGAACAGAGCATCCTGATATCAACTCAAATACGGAAATCACAAAAACAAATTAAGATTAATTTTAAAAAGAAAAAAACGCTCAGAACAGGGAATCATTGAAGTCAATATGTAAAAGATCACAATAATCAAAAAGAGGGACTAAATGCAGGTGGCATAGAACTGCCATATGGAGAGGGATACAAGGCAATATAGGACAAGTTAGGTTTTTACTTAGAAAAATAGGGGTAAATATTAAGGTAACCACAAAAAGGTATAACAACTCCATAACTCAGAATAAAAACCAAGAAAAACATGACGACTCAGCAAACATAAAGTCAAATACTATGGAAATGAGGAACACACAATTTGCAAAGAAAAACATCTCACCACAAAAAAGTAAGTGGAAAAATGAAATTGTCAACAACACACATAAAAAGGCATCAAAATGACAGCACTAAACACATACTTATCTATAATTATGCTAAAAGTAAATGGAGTAAATGCACCCATAAAGAGACAGAGAGTCATGGACTGGATAAAGAAACACGATCCGTCTATATGCTGCCTACAAGAGACACACCTTAGACTTAGAGACACAAACAAACTAAAACTCAAAGGATGGAAAAAAATATATCAAGCAAACAATAAGCGAAAAAGAGCAGGAGTAGCAATATTAATTTCTGACAAAATAGACTTTAAACTTAAATCCACCACAAAGGATAAAGAAGGACACTACATAATGATAAAGGGGACAATTGACCAGGAAGATATAACCATACTAAATATTTATGCACCCAATGACAGGGCTGCAAGATACGTAAAACAAACTTTAACAGAACTGAAAAGTGAGATAGACACCTCCACAATTATAGTAGGAGACTTCAACACACCACTTTCGGAGAAGGACATGACATCCAGTAAGAAGCTCAGTAGAGACACGGAAGACCTAATTGCTACAATCAACCAACTTGACCTCAGTGACTTATACAGAACACTCCACCCAACTGCTGCAAAGTATACTTTTTTTTCTAACGCACATGGAACATTCTCTAGAATAGACCACATATTAGGTCATAAAACAAACCTCTGCAGAATCCAAAACATCAAAATATTACAAAGCATCTTCTCAGACCATAAGGCCATAAAAGTGGAAATCAATAACAGGAAAATTAGGGAAAAGAAATCAAAAACTTGGAAACTGAACAATACTCTGCTGAAAAAAGACTGGGTTATAGAAGACATTAAGGAGGGAATAAAGAAATTTATAGAATGCAACAAGAATGAAAATACTTCCTATCAAAACCTCTGGGACACAGCAAAAGCAGTGCTCAGAGGCCAATTTATATCGATAAATGCACACATACAAAAAGAAGAAAGAGCCAAAATCAGAGAACTGTCCCAACAACTTGAACAAATAGAAAGTGAGCAACAAAAGAACCCATCAGGCACCAGAAGAAAACAAATAATAAAAATTAGAGCTGAACTAAATGAATTAGACAACAGAAAAACAATTGAAAGAATTAACAAAGCCAAAAGCTGGTTCTTTGAAAAAAGTAACAAAATCGATAAACCATTGGCCAGGCTGACTAAAGAAATACAGGAAAGGAAACAAATAACCCGAATAAGAAACGAGATGGGCCACATCACAACAGACCCAACTGAAATTAAAAGAATCATATCAGATTATTATGAAAAATTGTACTCTAACAAATTTGCAAACCTAGAAGAAATGGATGAATTCCTAGAAAAACACTACCTACCTAAACTAACACAATCAGAAGTAGAACAACTAAATAGACCCATAACAAAAAAAGAGATTGAAACGGTAATCAAAAAACTCCCAACAAAAAAAGCCCTGGCCCAGACGGCCTTACTACAGAGTTCTACCAAACTTTCAGAGAAGAGTTAACACCACTACTACTAAAGGTATTTCAAAGCATAGAAAATGACGGAATACTACCTAACTCATTCTGTGAAGCCACCATTTCCCTGATACCCAAACCAGGTAAAGACATCACAAAAAAAGAAAATCACAGACCTATATCCCTCATGAACATAGATGCAAAAATCCTCAACAAAATTCCAGCCAATAGAATTGAACAACATATCAAAAAAATAATCCACCACGACCAAGTGGGATTTATACCAGGTATGCAAGGCTGGTTTAATATTAGAAAAACCATTAATATAATCCACCATATAAATAAAACAAAAGACAAAAAGCACATGGTCTTATCAATTGATGCAGAAAACGCATTTGACAAAGTCCAACACCCATTTATGATAAAAACTCTCAGCAAAATAGGAATTGAAGGAAAATTCCTCAACATAATAAAGGGCATCTATTTTTTATTATATACAAAGCCAACAGCCAACATCACTCTAAATGGAGAGAGCCTGAAAGCATTTCCCTTGAGAACAGGAACCAGAGAAGGATGCCCATTATCACCGCTCTTATTCAACATTGTGCTAGAGGTCCTAGCCAGAGCAATTAGGCTAGACAAAGAAATAAAGGGCATCCGGATTGGCAAGGAGGAAGTAAAATTATCTCCATTTGCAGATGACATGATCTTATACACAGAAAACCCTAAGGAATCCTTCAGAAAACTACTGACACTAATAGAGGAGTTTGGCAGAGTCTCAGGTTGTAATATAAACATACAAAAATCACTTGGATTCCTCTACGTCAACAAAAAGAACATCGAAGAGGAAATAACCAAATCAAGACCATTGGCAGTAGCCCCCAAGAAGATGAAATACTTACAAATAAATCTTACCAAAGATGTAAAAGATTTATATAAAGAAAACTACAAAGTACTACTACAAGAAACTAAAAAGGCCCTACTTAAGTGGAAAAACATACCTTGCTCATGGATAGGAAGACAACATAGTAAAAATGTCTATTCTACCAAAAGCCATCTATACATACAATGCACTTCCGATTCAAATTCCAATGACTTTTTTTAATGTGATGGAGAAACAAATCACCAACTTCATATGGAAGGGAAAGAAGCCTCGGATAAGTAAAGCATTACTGAAAAAGAAGAAGAAAGTGGGAGGCCTCACTCTACCTGATTTTAGAACCTATTATACAGCCACAGTAGTCAAAACAGCCTAGTACTGGTACAACAACAGGCATATAGACCAATGGAACAGAATTGAGAACCCAGATATAAATCCATCCACATATGAGCAGCTGATATTTGACAAAGGACCAGTGTCAGTTAATTGGGGAAAAGATAGTCTTTTTAACAAATGGTGCTGGCATAACTGGATATCCATTTGCAAAAGAATGAAACAGGACCCATACCTCACACCATGCACAAAAACTAACTCCAAGTGGATCAAAGACCTAAACATAAAGACTAAAACGATAAAGATCATGGAAGAAAAAATAGGGACAATGTTAGGAGCCCTAATACAAGGCATAAACAGAATACAAAACATTATCAAAAAGGACGAAGAGAAACCAGATAACTGGGAGCTCCTAAAAATCAAACACCTATGCTCATCTAAAGACTTCACCAAAAGAGTAAAAAGACCACCTACAGACTGGGAAAGAATTTTCAGCTATGACATCTCCGACCAGCGCCTGATCTCTAAAATCTATATGATTCTGTTAAAACTCAGCTACAGAAAGACAAACAACCCAGTAAAAAAGTGGGCAAAGGATATGAACACGCACTTCACTAAAGAAGATATTCAGGCAGCTAACAGATACATGAGAAAATGCTCTCGATCATTAGCCGTCAGAGAAATGCAAATTAAAACTATGATGAGATTCCATCTCACTCCAACAAGGCTGGCATTAATCCAAAAAACACAAAATAATAAATGTTGGAGAGGCTGTGGAGAGATTGGAACTCTTATGTGCTGCTGGTGGGAATGTAAAATGGTACAACCACTTTGGAAATCTATCTGGCGTTTTCTTAAAAAGTTAGAAATAGAACTACCATACAACCCAGAAATCCCACTCCTCGGAATATACCCTAGAGAAATAAGAGCCTTCACACGAACAGATATATGCACACCCATGTTTATTGCAGCTCTGTTAACAATAGCAAAAAGCTGGAAGCAACCAAGGTGTCCATCAACGGATGAATGGTTAAATAAATTGTGGTATATTCACACAATGGAATACTATGCATCGATAAAGAACAGTGACAAATCAGTGTAACATTTCATAACATGGAGGAACCTGGAAGGCATTATGCTGAGTGAAATTAGTCAGAAACAAAAGGACAAATATTGTATAAGACCACTATTATAAGATCTTGAGAAATAGTATAAACTGAGAAGAACACATACTTTTGTGATTACAAGGGGGGGAGGGAGGGAAGGTGGGAGAGGGTTATTTACTGATTAGTTAGTAGATAAGAACTACTTTAGGTGAAGGGAAGGACACTACTCAATACAGGGAAGGTCAGCTCAACTGGACTGGACCAAAAGCAAAGAAGTTTCTGGGATAAACTGAATGCTTCAAAGGTCAGGGGAACAAGGGCGGGGGTTTGGGGACTATGGCTTAAGGGGACTTCTAAGTCAATTGGCAAAATAATTCTATTATGAAAACATTCTGCATCCCACTTTAAAATGAGGCTTCTGGGGTCTTAAATGCTAACAAGTGGCCATCTAAGACTCATCAATTGGTCTCAACCCACCTGGATCAAAGGAGAATGAAGAACACCAAGGTCACATGATAACTATGGGCCCAAGAGACAGAAAGGGCCCCATGAACCAGAGACTTACATCATCCTGAGACCAGAAGAACTAGATGGTGCCCGGCCACAAGTGAAGACTGCCCTGATAGGGAGCACAACAGAGAACCCCTGAGGCAGCTGGAGAACAGTGGGATGCAGACCCCACATTCTCATAAAAAGACCAGACTTAATGGTCTGACCGAGAGTAGAAGAATCCCAGCGGTCATGGTCCCCAAACCTTCTCTTGGCCCAGGACAGCAACCATTCCCGAAGACAACTTATCAGACATGGAAGGGACTGGACAACGGGTTGGAGGGAGATGCTGATGAAGAGTGAGGTACTTCTATCAGGTAGACACTTGAGACTGTGTTGGCATCTCCTGTCTGGAGGGTAGATAGGAGGGTAGAGGGGGTTAGAAACTGGCAAAATTGTCATGAAAGGAGAGACTGGAAGGGCTGACTCATTAAGGGGAGAGTAAGTGGGAGTATGGAGTAAGGTGTATATAAGCTTATATGTGACAGACTGACTTGATCTGTAAATGTTCACTTAAAGCTCAATAAAAATTATTAAAAAAAAAAAAAACATTCTGTAAGCATCTGGCCCTTTAAAATAACCTACATACACTGTGTTGTACTTGTCAGAAATATGTATTTTAATTTTACTTTTTGCTTGTCTTCTTTCTAAAAAAAAAAATTCACTTCATAGTATAAAATCCTTTTATCAATTGGGTATCAGAATATTTCTACCTGTATTGTCCACGTTGTTGTTAGCTGTCATGGAGTCAGCTCCAACTCGTGGCAACCTTGTGTACAACAGAACAAAACATTGTCCTATAGTTAAAAAAATAAAAATAAGAGAAGAGATTGTTAGTATTGAAATACTAAAGGTTTTAAAAGACTTTTTAAAAATCTTGTATTTAGAGTGTAACTTTATTTTTTACAAATGCGAGTATCGGTGAAATTCATTTCAGTACCTTGTTTTTCCCACAACTAAACATTGTAGCAGTGAGATTTAAATCCAATCCTTCACACTCTTAATTTTATGCTCTATCTATTGGACCCTGATATTTCTTGTTTGCCTTAAGGCGCTCCTTGGAAGCTCTATGGGGCAGTTCTAATCTGTCCTCTAGGGTCGCTATGAGTCGGAATCAACTCGAGGACGCTGGGGTTTTTTTAAACTGATTTTACTCTATGACAACAGAGAAACCTATTTCTTTACATTAAATTTTAGGCTAGAATTAAATGGAAGCAAATCAGGTCAAAGAAGCCAAGAAAAATGACTCAAGTGACCCAAAAGATGTGTATATCTAGCAAATATGAATTTCAGTGCTAACCAACCCCCCACCGGCCTCAGCTGCATACAATCGCATACAATTTTTTCCTGTGTTTTTAAAGCTACGCGTTCCGTAAAGGCAACTGCATCTTCCAGTTTTGTCCTTTTCAGGTGCAAAATGTTATTTACAATTTTTATTTTTTTTTACTTGTAAGAGATTCAGGTTTAGCAGTCTTGGTTTTGATTTATCTAAAAGGCAACATAAAGGAGTTAAATTGGTTTTTCCTTGGGCGTGGTTTACCTTCTCGGGCGTGTTTTACCGCCTTGGGCGTGCTTTACCACTGTGCTCGGGTTAGAAATAATGGCCTATGCAGCTCTCAGAACTTGGGTCAGGCTCTTCTGACGCTTTGCGTATAGATGGGCCCCAGGCACATAGTCCTGTGTGTGGAGCCAGCTATAATAATACATCATGATAACAGAAAAAGTTAAATATCCGCCACTTCACTTTAGTAGTAGCAGGAAACATTTATATTTGTGCATAACATTTCTCATGAGGTTTAATAGGGAATATGATAAGAACACCTTTCTACATCTTTATTAATGACTGCACTTCAGAACCTCTGAAAGCAAGAAGTTCAAGCCTTCTGACCTAAAGCAGTATTATAGCACAGCAACTAAGGTAACGGCTTTCAGTAAGGGATCAATACTTTAGAGACGACTTTGATGTCAGCTTATCCACTGAGGTACAGATAATATTGCTCACAGCACTTTTCATATCTCCTGTTGTGTTCTTGAGGTCCACAGTTCATACTGAAAATAATTTGCTAAATATCTTTGATCATTTTTACACTTTTCCAGGTTTGGAAAAATACTGTGCTTCCATCTTATCTCAAAGCTCTTACCACCGAACTTCACAAATGATTCTTGATTTTACAAATTACTCTTTAGCTATTTGGGAAATTTCCAACATCCTTACTTCAGAAAGCCTTGAAGATTTCAGTTTCCTAAACGCGAACAAAGTATTCTACTTTGTCACTGAAGGTTTTTTTTATTTTTAATCTCTATTGTCAGTGAAAAGTTGATCCATAAATTTAGATATAAAACTGGAATTATTCTCAACCCCATGCCTACCCCTATGAAATTTACATCCTGTCATTTATATATCTGAATTTTACATCATTATGTATAAGGTAACTGAGATCTGAAAGCTAGAATAAACACAATAAAAAAAAAAAACAGGAAGCAGTAAATAGTGTGAAAAATGTGATTAAACCACAGAGAGATTTATTTGGACTTGTTTATTAAAATCTAGGAATTATAAATAATTTGGACAACTTTTGGCTTAAAAAGAAGAAAAGTTTAAGAGGTTTAATGTTACTACCTCTGCTCAGAAAAGTCCAAGGTTAATATTAGATACAGGGTTATTATAAGATGAAAATCTTGCTGATAAAATATTTCTTATTCTTAAATTCAGTGATTTGCTCCAAATGATAAACATTTTAATTGAATTTTACTGAAGTTATTAAAATAGATGATACGGAATTTGGTATGACTTAATTAATGATGGTTCTGCAAATATTTGCCAACTTATATGTTGTTGTTAGTTGCTGTCAAGTTGATTCTGACTCATGGTGGCATAACATTCCTATCATAGAAGTTGGGAGATGTATCAATAAAAGTTTAACACCAGAAGGTAAAATGCCATGTTATATTTAGACGGCATTTTTTTAGGACATCTCTTTATACTTTAGTTGACCTGACCCTCATACAAGCCCTTAAGGTAGATAAATGACATCAGAATGACAATGGTGACATGCCTCTTCCAAACAAAAGTTAAGATTACCCTCTAAAAATGAAATTGAAGAGAGTACAAATGCAATGGATGAGGTCATCTGGTTGCAGAAATGACACAATCCATAAGACTGTAAATGTATGATTGAAGACTTTAGAGAATACTCAAAAGCTAATCAAAGGTGCCCTGTCTGCATCACCCTAGAAGGCATGACTACAACATGATTTTAACTAAGCAAGACTGTGATAACAAGGTGAGGTTCTGCATGGAATCTCTAAGTGCATGGCCAGACGAGCCGAAAATCACAGTATGTTTGTACCACTATGCCTGGAAGAGGTTTTTCTGATGAACCAGTGCAATTATTTACTTCTGTCTCTCTCTTTGAGGAAGATTGGATGCATCAGGCTAACATTGTTTGATGGACAGGCAATTAAAGTCATTCAATTTACACCTCTGGTTCTGTTTTCATGCTAACAAGATAGCCTCCTATTTCGATAATAAATTGGCTTAACCTGTATGTTTCAATGGAAAGGGAAAGGTCTTATCAGGCATTTAGACCTTTTAAGTAGGCTTAGGAATGATGTTGTTGATTTTGTGGGTTCCAATTCATGCGACCCTTCGTACAACACGACAAAATACTGCCAAGTCCTGAGCTGTTCTCACAGTGGTTGCTGGGCTGGAGCCTATTGTTGCAGCCACTGTGTCAGTCCATCTCACTGAGGGTCTTCCTGTTTTTTGCTGATCCCCTACTTTACCAAGCACTATGTCTTTTTCCAGGAACTGGATCCTCCTGATACCATGCCCAAAATTGCTTCTAAGGAGCATTCTGACTGTACTTCTTCCAAGACAGATGATTTGTTGGTTCTTCTGGACTAATAATTCTCATTGTAAAATTATGAGACATTTTAGTAAGATGGTAATGTAAACTCAGTGATCTAACTATCCCACTCTAGACTCCTATTGAAATGAGTATTCAATATAAAATATGAAAAAATTAAAAAAAAGGCATTAGGAACTGGGAAAGTTACCACGAACATGTTACAAACTTCATCTATTTATTCCATGCCAACTACTTAAGTGCCCGCTAGAGGCTAGGGATATCTCTCAATGCTTGGGATACATCAGAGAATAAAAGAGCCCCAAATTCCTGCCCTCATGGAGCTTACGCTCTAGTGGGGGAGTCAGAAAAAAAGTAAGCATACAAATAAGTAAATAATATATCATGTTAGAAAGTGGTAAGTCCTTGGAAAAGAGAGAAATTTGAGCAGGGTAAGAGGTAACAGGAGTCCTGGGCAATCTGTCGTATCAAATAGGGAGGCCATGGTAGGTTTCACTGAGAAAGCAAAAATTAAGCCAAGACTTAAAAGAGGAAAGGGAGTTAGGCAAATGTATCTGGGGGTGGTGGGGGAGGGTATGCACCCCAGCTAGAGGGACTAGCTAGATTGAAGCTTTTAAATTCATTGCCATCAACTTGATTCCAACTCATAGTGACCCTGTAGGACAGCATAGAATTGCCCCCATAGTGTTTCCAAAACTGTAAAATTTATGGGAGCAGACTGCTTATCTTTCTCCCACGGAGCAGCTGGTGCGTTAAAATGGTCAACCTTCTGGTTAGCAGCCCAGGACTTTAATTTGAAGATTTTCTCATAAATTAATACCATGGCCCAAACAAGAGGACACACTGACCACACTACTTTCCTTGTCCAACCCAAAACAAATAATTGGAGAAGAACCCAGTGGACACCTGCTAACCCTTCATAAGTTATAGAACCATGTGCTAGGCAACAACAGTAATATCAGAGCAGTATTTAGCATATTTAGTTTAAAAAAAAAAACTCCTTTGAAATAGATTTACTCAAAAGAAGGACAGAATAGAAAATGTCTTACTTATTTTCATAAGAATTCAATAATAATTGATTAGTTCTTGGATCTATGAAACTGAGCCTTTATGAAGAAAGAAAATGTTAAAATTAATAAAACTTGCATCCAGATTACTTCTGCTCCAAATATAGTGATTTTAGCCCGTGGTTTCAACTTACTCCATCTTTCAAAATGTCAATAAATGATCAAGGAAATATGAGGACATCTATGTCAGCACTGAAAATCAGTGAAAGTTTTTGAAGGAACTCTATAAGACATACAGCAGGCAAGATTGGTTCTAAGGAAAAGTCATGCAACCCATATATTCATCAAATGCAAATTATATAAGGCAAATAAGTGAAATTAGCATATTTCAATTATAACTCTATGTTTGAAGCTGTCTGAGGGGCAGCTAGTGGGTAGCACATCCTCTGAATGCCCCAGTGCTCAGTCTCAACATATAGTTGTTGTTGTTAGGTGCTGTCCAATTGGTTCTGAATCACAGTGACCCTATGTACAACAGAATGAAACGCTACCAGGTCCTGTGCCATCCTCACAATTGTTGCTATGCTTGAGCTCATTATTGTAGCCACTGTGTCAATCCGTCTTGTTAAGGGTCTTCCTCTTTGTTGATAACCCTTTATTTTACCAAGCATGATGTCCTTCTCTAGGACCGGTCCCTTCTGATAACATGTCCAAAGTACGTGAAACAAAGTCTCACCATTCTCATTTCCAAGGAGCAGTCTGGATGTACATCTTCCAAGACAGATTTGTTCATTCTTCTGGCAGTCCATGGTATAGTCAATATTCATTGCCAACACAGTAATTCAAAGTCATCAATTCTTCTTCCCTCTTCCTTGTTCGTTGTCCAGCTTTCTCAGGCATATGAGGTAATTGAAAACATCATGGTTTGGGTCAGGTGCACCTTAGTCCTTAAAGTGATATCTTTGCTTTTCAACACTTTAAAGAGGTCTTTGGCAGGAGATTTGCCCAATGCAAGACATCATTTGATATCTTGAGTGCTCTTTCCATGGGCGTTGATTGTGGAATCAAGTAAAATGAAATCCTTTTCAACATTAATCTTTTCTCCATTTATCATGATGTTGCTTATTGGTCCAGTTGTGAGGATTTTTGTTTTCTTCATGTTGAGGTGTAATCCATACTGAAGGCTGTAGTCTTTGGTCTTCATCAGTAATGCTAGGTTACAGAACGCAAGGTTGTGTCATCTGCATATCACAGATTGTTAATGAGTCTTCCTGCAATCCCGATGCCGAGTTTTCTTCATATAGTACAGCTTCTTGGGTTATTTGCTCAGCATACAGATTGAATAAGTATGGTGAAGAGATACAACCCTGACGTACACCTTTCCTGATTTTAAACCACTCGTTATCTCCTTGTTCTATTTTAATGACTGCCTCTTGGTCTAAGTACAGGTTCCTCATGAGCAAAATTAAGTGTTCTGGAATTCCCATTCTTCGCAATGTTGTCTGTAATTTGTTAATATTCACACAGTCAAATACCTTTGCATAATCAGTAAAACTCAGGTGAACATCTTTCTGGTATTCTCTGCTTTCAGCCAGGATCCATCTGACATCAGCAGTGGTATCCCTTGTTCCACATCCTCTTCTGAATCCAGCTGGAATTACTGGCCGTTCCTTGTCATTGTGGTGCTGCAACCATTTTTGATCTTTAACAAAATTTTACGTGTGCGTGATATTAATTATATTGCTCGATAGTTTCCACATTCTGTTGGATCACCTTTCTTTGGAATGGACACAAACATGGATCTCTTCCAGCCTGTTGGCTGGTAGCTGTCTTCCAAATTTCTTGGCATAGACCAGTGAGCACCTCCAGCATTGCATCTGTTTGCTGAAACATCTCAATTGGTATTCTGTCAATTCCTGGAGCCTTGTTTTTCGCCGATGCCTTTAGTGCCTCTTGGACTTCTTTCTTCAGTACCATTGCTTCGTGATCATATGCTAACTCCTAAAATAATTAAATGTCGACCAATTCTTTTTGGTACAGTGATTCTGTGTATTCTTTCTATCTTCTTTTCTTAAATTTTTATTTATTGTGCTTTCGGTGAAGATTTACAGAACAAATTAGTTTCATGTTAAACAATTAATACACATATTGTTTTGTGAGATTGATGCCAACCCTCCAATCTGTCAACACTCTCCTTTTCTTGACCTCTGGTTCCCCATTCCCATTCACCCAGCTTTCCTGTCCCCTCCTGACTTCCTGTCCATGCCCCTGGGCTGATGTGCCTGTGTAGTCTTAGATACATGGCTGAACTACATATCTCATTGTTTGTTTTATAGGCCTGCCTAATCTTTGGCTGAAGGGTGAACCTCAGGAGTGACTTCATTACTGAGTTAAAATGGTGTCTGGGAGCCTTCCATCTTCTTTTAATGCTTCCTGTGTCAGTCAATATTTTTCCCAAGAATCCTTCAAAATTGCAACTTGAGGCTTGAATTTTTTCTTTTGTTATTTCAGTTTCAGAAGTGCTGTGTGTGTTCTTCCCTTTTGGTTTTCTAACTCTAGGTCTTTGAACATTTCATTGTAATACTTTGCTTTTTCTTCTCAAGCAGCCCTTTGAAATCTTCTGGTCAGCTCTTTTACATCATTATTTCTTCCATTCACTTCAGCTACTCTATGTTGAAGAGCAAGTTTCAGAGTCTTTTCTGACATCCAATTTGATCTTTCCTTTCTTTCATGTCTTTTTAATGATCTTTTGCTTTCTTCATGTACGATGTCCCTGATGTCATTCCACAACTCTTCTGGTGTTTGGCCATTAGTGTTCAATGCATCAAATCTTCTCTTGAGATGGTCTCTAAATTCAAGTGGAATATACTCAAGGTAATACTTTGGCTCTTGTGGACTTACTTCAACTTCTTCAGCTTCAACTTTAGCTTGCACATGAGCAATTGAGGGTCTGTTCTGCAGCTGGCCTCTGGCCTTATTCTTACTGCTAATATTGAGCTTCTCCGTTGTCTTTTCCAACTTGATTCTTGTGTTTTCCATCCAGTGAGGTCCATGTGTATAGTCACTGTTTATGCTGTTGAAAAAAGTTATTTTTGATAAATTAAGTCCTTGGTCTTGCAAAATTTTATCAAGCAATCTCTTGCATCATTTCTACCACCAAGGCCGTATTTTCCAACTACTGATCTTTCTGCTTTGTTTACAACTTTCACGTTCCAATCACCCATAATTATCAATGCTTCTTGATTGTATGTTTGATCAATTTTAGACTGCAGAAGTTGGTAATAATCTTCAATTTTCTCATGTTTGGCATTAGTGGTCGGTGTGTAAATTTAATAATAGTCGTATTAACTGGTCTTCCTTGTAAGCATATGGATACCATCTTATCACTGACAGCACTGTACTTCAGAATAGATCTAGAAATGTTCTTCTTGGCTATGAAGGCAACGTTATTCCCCTTCAATTCCCAGCATTGTAGACCATATGATTCTTTGATTCAAAATGGCCAATACCAGTCCATTTCATCTCACTAATGCCTAGGATATCGATCTTTATGCATTCCATTTCATTTTGATGACTTCCAACTTTCCTAGATTCATACTTTGTACATCCCATGTTACAGTTGTTAATGGATGTTTGCAGCTGTTTCTTCTCATTTTGAGTCATTCCACGTAAGCAAATGAAGGTCCCGAAACTTGACACTGTCCATATCATTAAGGAGGCAGCATGTACTATCCCTGATTCCACGTCTTCTTCTGAATTCGGCTTGAATTTCTGTGAGTTCCCTGTCAATGTACTATTGCAGCCACTTTTACATGATCTTCAGCAAAATTATACTTGCATGTGATATTAATGATATTGTTCTATAATTTCCGCATTCCAATGGATCACTTTTGTTTGGAATAGGCATAAATATGGATCTCTTACTCCAATCCTGGTGTCATGTTCTTCTTCATATTGTCCAGCTTCTTGGATTATTTGTTGAGGATACAGATAGAATACAGACGATGAAAGGATTCTACCCTGACACAAACCTTTCCTGGCTACCTAGGTAGTCCTCTGATATTTTGTCTCCTTTCATCATTCCGGGAGGTGACTACTATATTAATTTTATGTTTGCTATTCTTTTGCCGTTTTTGAAAGGAAATAGTTATCACAAATAAATGTATATTGACATATTGTTTAGTTTGGCTTAATTTTGTACTTCATAAAAGGAGCTTGTGTGAATATAATGTTCTGAGTCATATTTTTGACTCAACGTTGTGCTACTGAAATTTGATCCTAGCTTGGTACTGAGCACAAATGTGCAGCTTCTTTGAAGTTCTGCAGTTGCTTCAACATAGCACAGTTCTCTGATACAGGTGAAGCGATCACTGGCCAATTTTTTGTGACCTCCCTGAATCCCTGCATTAGTTTCTGCTCTTGATAGCACATCCACAGCTTCCTATTTCTGATGTTTCCATCTCGGGAAGACTCTTTCCTGGGTGGGTGCTATAGAGACAGCTCAAGCCATTTTGGAGAGGTCATTTAGCCCATGTAAACTCCAACATGGTGGGAATCAACCTGCTTCCACTACTACCCTCCTCTCCTACCCTGCCATGATTTAGTGCGCTTCAGCCAGGCTTTGCCTGAAGAATTCCTCAGAAGGGACAGATACATCTTCTTGATGTTCACAGATGGGATGCTTCCAAATTCCAGGAAACACAGGACATGTTCATCCTACGGCTTTCACTTAACTTCCCCGGGATAATAGTGAGCTTTCAAATTTTAGCCCATCAACTCAAAAGCAGAAAACTCTCTGTATTTTGATTCCAGAAGAAAAAATTGCTCCCCCAGAGACTTAGCACAACATTTAGTCATAAAAGGAGATTGTAAAGTATTTTAATACAAAAGAGGATGTTAGGAATATTTAAGTGACGAGGCTCTCCAAAGTGTTCAGTATAGATACGTGTGTTTCAGATTGGTCTTTGGGTGTAGAATTATTACCCAGCTTTGAAAATTATTTGGTTAAATAGAAGGGATATTGTTTCTTAAATTTGGAAAACAAGAAAAAATATTTGAATAAGTATGACTTTACTTATAAAAAGTTTCCTTCTGTTACTTCCATTAGCCTTCACATTATTATGAAATGAAAATCTGCTCATGCTTATCTTTATTTTAAAAACATTCAATGGTTGGCATTTGCCTTCTCTACAAAATTAACACTCCTCAGTATGGCGCACAGAGCACTCCATTATCAGGCATGAGATCTCTTTTCATTTTAATTTCGTGGCACTTCTCATGTGCTCTGCACTTCAGTATCACTGAAAGATTCACTGTTCCCTAAGCTGTGAATTCATCTATGCCTTTGTTTTTTTTTTTTGTTGTTGTTCATTTTATTCCTTCTGGCTATAATCCTGAAATGCCCTTCTGCTCATGAACTCCTAATTATCCTTCTATACCCAGCCTACTTGTCATCTCTACAAGGTCTCCCTTAAAAGCCCTAGATAGCTAGTTACTGCATTCCCTTGTAATTGTTAGTTGATAGCATTTGCCTCATCTACTGTGAAAATTTTTTATTCAACTGTCTATGCCAAACTCCTAAGAGAGTTATTAGTGTAGGTACTCAATACATAGTTATCAATTTTAATGAATAAATTAAGAAAATTACTCCCTGGATTTAATTAAATATACAAAAAGGTTCAACAATCAAATTTAATTTTACAATAATTACTTAGGAAAACCAAGATCATTTCGTACTTTATTTCCCTGCATGATAAAGTCTATTCACTAGATAATTTCATGGTAAAAAGCATCCAAGAACCTGTATATGTACACTGGGATTTTTTGCAGAGTTGCATAAAATATGATTTTCATCAAGAGCCATCGTATTAATGGTTTCACTTTATAATTTTTGGTTACTCTTCCTGAGACAGGCAGCCTCAGAGCTCAGCACTTCTAAGAGACACCTGCTCTGGCTTATCCTCCTACATTAAGCAAAATAGGCTATACATTCTTCTGAAACTGTTCTTGACAAGATAACCACAGAACAGCCATAGTGGGCCCAACCAGTCTTAGCAGGCTGTCTATGCTATCTCAAAGCTTCAAGTGACCTATTAGCTCATTAATAAGTGCAAAATACATACAAGCATCCCACTGGAGAATCGAACCCTTGTCTGGAGAAAATGCATAATCATCCCCAAGCCCTGAGTGTCTGGTGAAAGTCAATCCTGAATATTCATGATGAATTTGCACTTCCTTGCCTGCTCTCTGTAAAAGCCCACCTCCCTAAGCTGGTGTTCCCATCTCAGGAAGACTCTTTCCTGAGTGGGTGCTATAGAGATAGCTCAAGCCATTTTGCAGAGGTCTTTAGCCCATGTAAACCCTGATTGCTTCTTTCTTTGTACAAAGAAATAAAGGCATCTTTCTGATCTCCCACCTCAGCCTTTTGTTTATTGGCTGTAACAAGTCACACGGAACAAAACCTGGGGTTTTTACCAGGCAACATTCCGGGGACCTAAGAGATACCATATTCCTTCAGAAAGATAAATAGACTGAATGTGTTTTTCTCTCTAAAAAAAAGTAAGACTTTTTTTCTTTTTTTTTAGTAATCTCCAATGTGCACTCTTTGTCTCCTACAATACTTGCATAGCTCCCTTATTTCTTGAATGTCCATCGTTTTCAAGTGTGGAAGGAGGGTCGTCTCCATCCCATAAATGAGCACATTTACTTGTCACGCCCTGACACTAATCTTGTCTCACCCTAGGAGTAGCTGCCTTTGCCGGCTCTGATGACTTATTATCATAGATCACCGCAAAGGTGATTATAGCAGAATGTTAAATGATCGAAGGACTCGGTTTATTATTCTAGCCTGCCCTTGCAGCTTTACAATTACTTCACCCAAGGTTTACTACACTTCCCCAAGTCTATTTGTTCTCTTGGCCCTGCAGTAACTTTATGTGATGATGCAATAAGAACAACTGTTTCAGGTCAAACAGCACATTCTGTCCCATATTCAACAGGACGCTAAAGTAGCACAGGGATTCAGACAAACTACCTAGGCCCCGGGTGAGGGAGTCACGAGCCAACACTGTGCTCTCAGCTTTCCGAAGTTTGCTTGATATGTTCTCTGACAGAACATTGTAAGTCCCAGCTGGCTGCTACTGCCAGATGCTGTTACTAAGGCAGCTTGCCAGTTTCTTTCCTCTAGACCTGTTTGTTTTCCCAGAGTTGCCTTGGTAGGTTATATACATATTTTAAAGATGAAAGAGCATGCAGAAAGGAATTATGAGAAAGATAATAGTATAGTAGGTTACATAGAAGAAACTGATCAAAACAACTAAAGAGAAATGAGAAAAAAAAAAAAAAAAAGACTTCACCAGGGCTGAAATTATGAAATAGTGCCAACCACATACTCCATCTAATTGTGGCTGAGCCAAGTTAAAAGACAGACTAGGAAAAAGGACCTGGCAGTCTACTTCTGGAAAAACTGGCTAGTAAAAACTTTATGAATAGCAATGGAACATTGTCTGATATAGTGCCAGAAGATGACCCCTTCAGGTTGGAAAGCACTCAAAATACAACTGGGGAAAAGCTGCCTTCTCAAAGCAGAGTCAATCTTAATGACGTGGATGGAATCAAACTTTCAGGACCTTCATTTTCTGATGTGGTGCTACTCAAAATGAGAAGAAGCAGCTGTAACATCTATTAATAATTGGAACATGGAATGTACAAAGTATGAATCTAGAAATATTGGAAGTTGTCAAAAATGAAATGGAATGCATGAAGATCCTAGGAGGTTAAATGGACTTATACTGGCCATTTTGAATCAGGCAATCATATGGTCTACTATGCCGGGAGTGACAAATTGAAGAGGAACGGTGTCGCGTTCATTGTCAAAAAAAAAAAAAAAAAAAAAATTTCAAAGATCTATCTTGAAGTACAGTGCTGCCAGTGATAGGATAATATCCATAGAACTATAAGGAAGATCAGTTAATATGACTATTATTCTAATTTATGCACCAAACATTAATTTCAAAGGTGAGGAAATTGAAGGCTTTACCAACTTTTGCAGTCTGAAATCGAGATGCGTGATAATTACTGGTGATTGGAATGTGAAAGTTGGAAACGAAGAAGGATCAGTAGTTGGAAAATATGGCCTTGATGACAGAAACTTACCCGGGATCATATGATAGAATTTTGCAAGACTAATGACTTCTTTCAACAACATAAACGGCAACTATACATGTGGACCTCATCAGATGGAATATCCAAAAATCAAATTGACTACTTCTGTGGAAAGAGACAATGAAAAAGCTCAATATCATCAGTCAGAACAAGACCAGGGACCAACTGCAGAACAGCTCATCAATTGCTCAGATGCAAGTTCAAGTTGAAGCTGAAGAAAATTAAAACAAGTCCACAAGAGCTAAGATAGGTCCCTGAGTATAGCCGACCTGAATTAGTAGGCCATCTCAAGAAAAGATTTGACAAATTGAACACTAGTGACTGAAGACCAGATGAGTTGTGGGATGACATAAGGATATCATACATGAAGAAAGTAAAAGATCCTTAAAAAGGCAGGGAAGAAAGAAAAGACCAAATGGATGTCAGAAGAGAATCTGAAACTTGCTCTTGAATGTCGAGTAGCTAAAGCGAATGGAAGAAATAATGAAGTAAAAGAGCTGAACAGAAGATTCCAAAGGGCAGCTCTAGAAGACAAAGTAAAATATTTTCATGAAATATGTACAGACCTGGAGCTAGAAAACCAAAAGAGAAGAATGCACTTGGCGTTTCTCAAGCTGAAAGAATTGAAGAAAAAATTCAAGCCTCTAGTTGCCATTTTAAAGAATTCTAGGGGCAAAATGTCGAATGGCACAGGAAGCATCAAAAGGTGTAAGGAATACACAGAGTCACTGTACCAAATAGAATTGATGGACATTCAACCATTTCAGGAGGTAGCATACGATCAAGAACTGATGGTACTGAAGGAAGAAGTCCAAGCTGCACTGAAGGCCTTGGCAAAAAACAACAACAATAACAAAAAGGCTCCAGTAATTGACAGAATACCAATTGAGCTGTTTCAACAAACCAGTGCAGAGCTGGAAGTGCTCACTCATCTGTGCAAGAAATTTAGAAGACAGCTACCTGGCCAACCAATTGGAAGAAATCTATATTTGTGCCTATTCTAAAGAGAGGCGATCCCACTGAATGCGGAAATTGCTGAACAATATCATTAATATCACACACAAATAAAATTCTGCTGAAGATCATTCAAAAGTGGTTGCAGCAGTACATCAACGGGGAACTGACAGAAATTCAAGCTGGATTCAGAAGAAGATGTGGAAGGAGAGATATCATTGCTGATGTCAGATGAATCTTGGCTGAAAGAAGAGCATACCAAAAAAGATGTTTACCTGTGTTTTACTGACTATGCAAAGGCATTGGCCTTTGTAGATCATAACAAATTATGGATCACATTGTGAAGAATGGGAATTCCGAACATTTAATTGTGCTCATGTAGAACCTGTATATAGACCAAGAGGCAGTTGTTGGAACAGAGCAAGGGGATACTGCATGGTTTAAAATCAAAACAGCTGTGTGTCAGGGTTGTATCCTTTCAATATAAGTATTCAGTCTGTATGCTGAGCAAATAATCTGAGAAGCTGAACTATATGAAGAATGTGGTGTTAGTATTGGTGGAAGACTCATTGATAACCTGTGATACGCAGATGACACAACCTTGCTTGCTGAAAGTGAGGAGGACTTGAAGCATTTACTGATGAAGATCAGAGACTACAGCCTTCAGTATGGATTACACCTCAACATACGACAAAAATCCTCACAACTGGACCAATAAGTAACATCATAATAAAAGGAGAAAGGACTGACGTTGTAAAGGATTTCATTTTACTTGGATTCATAATCAATAATCGTGGAAGCAGCAGTCAGGAAATGAAAGGATGCATTGTATTTGGCAAATCTGCTGCAAAAGACTTCTTTAAAGTGTTAAGAAGCAAAGATGTCACTTTGAGGACTAACGTGAGCCTGACCCAAGCCATATTATTTTCAATTGCCTCATACTCATGCCAAAGCTGGACAACGAATTTGGAAGACGAAAGAAAAATTGAAGCCTTTGAATTATGGTGTTGGTGAAGAATATTGAATATACAGTGGACTACCATACAAACAATTCTGTCTTGGGAAAAATACAGCCAGAGTCTTCTTTGAAGTGAGAATGGTGAGACTTCATCTCTCGTACTTTGGACATGTAATCAGGATGGACTAGTCCCTGGAGGAGGACATCACGCTTTGTAGAGGGTCAGCGAAAAAGAGGGAGACCCTCAACAAGAGAGACAGACACAGTGGCTACAACAATGGGCTCATGCATAACAACGATTGTGAGGATGGGGCAGTGTTTGTTCTGTTGTACACAGGGTCACTATAAGTCAGAACTGATTCTACTGCACCTACGACAGTATCATCGTTTGGGAAATAGGGAAAGACTAGGCATGGTTAGTTAGGCATGATCTGTTCACTGGGTATGGGCAGTGGCTGGTTGTGGCTTAGGTTCAGTTCTCATGAGGCTCTCAGAAACTAATCACTACAAAGGAAAAATCAAATATATCAGAAAAAATTCACCTACACTATCACTATTCAAAAGCTGAAGAAAACAATACCTAAAGTGATGGAAGATAAAAATCACATATAAAAATTATTTGTGACAGGTACACATAATGAAAACCAATCAAGCAGATACATATTGTCAAAAGGTTATTGAATTTTAAGGACAAGAAAGAATCACACAAGTATCTGAGTAAAATAAACAGATAAAATGTAATATAAAAATCAGGGTTTAAATGTGTCCACTTTAATATTAGAAACCAAAAAATGTAATAATTTGTACCAAGTTTTGGGAAGAAAAATTCTGATACAAGAATTCCCAACCAGTCTCATCTGTACATATGTGAAGTTAACAGAAATATAGTCTACAATACATTAGGACTCAGGATATTTATCATCCAATTATTTTTCTGAAATTAAAAAGAAAAACCAGAAACTTGGGCACAACTATCACAATAATGAGAACCACAAAACACTTGAAGATATATTCTTGCTTATTTTCAAATATCGTCTTGTGTATACACTTGGGTGAAGAAGGAGAAAATCTGAAATAAGATGACAGATACAAGAGCCAACATAAATAAAATAAATAAAGACGCCTATTAAAAGAGAATGACTCTTATATCTCGGGGTGGAAAAGAAACCTCTATAATACATGTCCTTTATCAGAAAGGCACTCAATACAAAATGAAATGGTAGGTGTCACCCAAAGATATCCATAGTCTCATCAACAGAGCTTGTGAATATATTACCTTACATGGCAGAAGGGACATTGTAGATATGATTAAGGGTATGTGACTTGCATGATATGGGGAACCTGGTTTGGATTACTTGTGTAGGCCCAGTCTTACCATGTGTGTCCTTAACAGTAAGGAATCTTTCAAGGCTGTGTTTAGAGAGGGAGATGTGATATGGAAGAAGGATCACAGAGATGCTACATTGCTGGCTTTGAACACAGAGGAAAGAGGCCATGAGCCAAGGAGTATGGGTGGTCTATAGAAGCAGAAAAAAAAAAAAATAAGTGATTCTCCCATAGAACACATCTTCCTTCTCTGTATTAATACCCAGGCTGCTAAGGTCCTGGAAACTACAAAGTTCATGCCGCGCTCTATCCATTTGGAAACCCTGGTGGTGTAGAGGTTAAGAGCTACGTCTGCTAACCAAAAGGTCGGCAGTTCAAATCCACCAGGTGCTCCTTGAAAACTCTATGGGTCAGTTCTACTCTGTCCTATAGTGTTACTATGAGTTGGTTTTTCGGTTTAACTATACTTTCAAGATGTCAGTTGTAGCTGGGCCCTTAATGTTGCCCGTAAACCCTTCTCTGCATTCTTACTAAGTTATCGCTGACATTCTTCACGCTGATATGTCATTTTCTTGTAGGGGATACTGTTTATTTTCCATTAGAAAACGGTTTTCTCCACCTTCACTGTATACTGTTGTTTTTGACCTGACCTGCTTCAGAGTATCATGGATGGGCACACGACCTCGTCTTGGCCATCAATGCATTCCATAGTCCTGACAGCGATTGGTTTAGGAGAGAACACATGACTCAAGCTGGCCCAATGAAAGTTAATGTTAATAATCTTGCAGGAACTGTTGGATAAAAGACACCTGTGCTTCTGCTATAGTTGCTAGGCTGGTACAATACAAACCTAGAGATTCCAAAGGTTGTCACATATCGAAAAGCAGTATGAAAACATGACATATCCGAAGAGGAAAGCTTATATAAGAAATGGGAAAGAGACAGCTCTGATGGCATCTTTTGTGCCTATTTAGCCAGATACGATTTAAGTCACATCATTTGTAGTTCCAAATTAGTGATGCATTTTTCCCTTCTCCACGCCTCCCCACTTAAATCACTTTGAATAGGTTTTCCTTCACTTACTACTAAGAGTCATAACTAAAACACTCCTGAAATATCTAAGCATACCAGCTGTATAGACAGGGTTCAATTCAAGAAGAACCACAATAAATGATATGGAATAAGGGACTTATTAAAGTGATGAGACCATTACATAATTGTGGGGCCTGGGGTAGAATTCTCTGGAAGATCGTTGCCTTCATGTCTAGTATGGGTCTGAAGTCACCGTATTTCTCTAGTGTCAGCAACTGGAAGAAAATCTGGCTAGGAAGGGGAAGTGGGAGAAAGGAACGGCAAACTGTAACTCCTGAGCATAATCTGGAGTCCATGTCTGTCTCTCATCACTTCCAGCAATGATGACATAGGTGACCTGCTGGAGGTGATAAACTTCATCACAGAGTTAACTAAAGGAGGAGATCGAAGATCCAGTAGGAGGTGGAGTTGCGGGCTGTATGCTTCCAATCAAGGTGAACCAGCAGATGAGCTACCATGTACACAGACTGCAACAGAGTTTCATTCCAGATACCAACCTTAAGAGTGCAATGGTGGCTACCTTCCTTCCACCTTCCAAATATCAGATGATTTTATCACTATCTATACCAAAACATATCTTCCATTTTAGAGAGTAAAGAGAAGTCACAGGACAAAAACTGACAAAATTCCTGCCATCAAATCTACAAAAGTACCTGTATGCAAACCCATCCATAATTCCTTCTTTGATGCTGCCTATTCTTTATATGTTGTAGTTCTGTTTCTTCTTATCTCCTTGGGGACTTCACCATGCTGATTAAATCTTTTTCAACCTGTACAATTCCAAGAGATTCTTTTCATACTATACAATTCCATATTGTGGAACACAATGGAAACATTAAAAACAATGAGGTTGATTTGTTATACTAAACATGAGAAGGTTATCCAAGCTATATGGTGGAATGTAAAGCCCAATATACACACTAATGCACATACTATGGCTCTTTTTTTAATCACAGACACACACACACACAGTGTAGACATTTCTCCATAAACATAATATGGGAAAATTACTGGAAGAGTATACATTGTACTGTGAAGACCATTTACCCTTGGAGTGTGGGATTGAGGTATAGGGTGGTAGAATTTTATATACTTTAGCACTCTGATTTTTTAAAAATTATTTAATTTTGTAAATGAAAACCAAAAAAAATTTTGTTTTGAAAATCTTTCATTTTTCAAGATTCAAAGCTAGCCTAAAATTAGGAGAGAGAAGGAATTGACTGCCTAACAAACAGCCAGAAAAGAATGTAAAAAGCTGGATTTCATCCACGGTGAAATCTGTGAGAGCTGGACTCTACAGCACTGCCTTATGTTTCCAGATTCTTTCCAGTTTTCCACCTGTGACAGGGTACAGACTTATCACTTTCCTATGGTTTGTTTTAGTGGAAAACAAATTTATCCATGTATTTGTTCTTGGGAATGAAATATAACTGTGACAGAGAAGTGGTAAGGCTGCACCCTGTCACAGGTAGAAAACTTGCGAGGCCTGGAAAAACAAGGCAGACCAGTCAAGTTATGGCTCTCACAGTTTCACTCTTTATGAAGTTATATTTGGAGCCCTGGTGTCACAGTGGTTAAGAGCTATGGTGAGCAATGGCTGCTAACCAAAAGACCAGCATTTCAAATCCACCAGCTGCTCCTTGGAAACTCTATGGGGTCAGTTCTACTCTGTCTTATAAGGTTGTTATGAGTCGAAATCACTGGACGACAATGGATTTGCTTTGGTTTTTGATAGTTATATCAACAGGAACTCCTGAGTTTTATAGAGAACTAATTTAGAAAATAATACCTTGTAATTATCGCTTTTTAATCTCTTAAGAAAAACAATTGAAAGAATATTTTTAGTTTTAAACTTTTTTGGGCTTAAAAATTGGTAGCTATTTGAATATTTATGAATGCTGAATTTTCTTGTGACATATATTTTATTTTTTTGCATTTATTTTTATTTTTTTATTTTACTTTAGATTAAGGTTTACAGAGCAAGCAAGCTTCTCATTAAACAATTAATACACAATTTTTTTTTGTAACATTGGTTGCTAATCCCACAACATGTCATCACTCTCCCATTCTTGACCTTAGGTTTCCCATTACCAGCTTTCCTGTCCCTTCCTGCCTTTTTGTCCTTGCTCCTGGACTGGTATGTCCATTTGGTCTCCTTTTGTTCCTTGTGACATATATTTTAAACTTCACCGTTTAGTGAACTTTAGAACTAATAGGGCATAACACATTCATGAAACTTTTTTGCTTTTATTAAACTGTCTTTGATTAAATTGTTTATACATCTATATATTTAACCTTTGACTGAGAATAAGAGAAGTAAATTAACATTTTCACTAAATATTTTCCATGTTTATTTCTCAACAATGTGAAAATTTATTTACATGTTAATATTCTTTCTTAACAGTGCTTATTGAAAATGACGTTATGTAAGTAAAGTAATTTATCTAGAAATATCTTCTAGCTTTTCCTCAATGATTGTATTAATTTTATATTAGAAATAATATTTATATGAAATACAAATATATTTCATTGAATATATTGTTTATATGAAGTTTCTATGAAAAACAAATTAAATGAATTTTATGTTCATGAATATTATTTTATCTCAAACCTATATCTTTTGTTTACTAACCATCAAACCACATCTTTTAGCATATAACTGAAGTGAAAAATGAAGTCAGCTTGATTCATTATAAGCACAAAAATTACTGACCAAACATTTGAAATACTTAAATTCATTGATTTTACTTTTCTTGCATAAATATATCATAGATGAGAGAAGGAAATAAATTAGCATAGTGAATGTAAAAAGCATACTATGAGGAAATCATTTTTCTTTGAGACTATGTCTACTCAGTAAGGTTTGTACTCACTGCATCAACTTTTAATGCTTATGTTAATTTTTGCTCTGTGGAAGCTTACAAGACTGTAGGCCAAATCAATATATTGCCAGTGAAAAACACAGTGGGATAGGGAATCTCTTGTTCTTGATTTCATAGAAGGATATTGCTGTTTGAATCAGATGTTTTGGGATCCTGAGTGGTCATATGATTAAAATTATTTTTATAATCTACTTTTGAATAATGTGTTTGTGTTACTGTTTTTTCCTCCCATATGGATAATGGTCTGATGCCTTAATTATTAAAATAGCTAATGAATGTCTTTAGTATATGCATGCTGACTTGAAATAAGACGAGTGCACATTCTAATAAATTCTATCTTATTAAAATGTCTAATTAAAAGCTACACATTCTACATGTTACCCTCTAGCAGAAGAATATACCCCACTCTTTTTAATGTAGCTGATTTCTTGAAAAGTGCCAGGTGGTTGGTGGAACTGGGGCATGTGGTTCTTTCAATTGCATCTGACCCAGGTGCTGGATCCTGTGAACCTGGGATTCTCTTTCCTTAGTTCTCTGTCAGAGTTAGTGTAAGGTCACCTTTCTTGTGATCTTTCTTTCCATAGCAAGATATTTACCTGAGCGGGATTCAACAGCACTTCATGGAGTTGAAAGGAATTGTATAATCAAGCTCTTAATCTTTGTATGCCATCTCCATTCTCAACTTAACTCCATATCTCCACCCTTTTGGTCAGTAGGTACTTTAGTAACAGAAATTTTGAGAGCAAAATTCCATTTACCATACTTTTTTTCTTTCTCTGACTAAATCAGCTTCCCTTCCAAGGGAAGATTATGATATGGGCTCAACAGTAATAGAGTAGGTTCCATGAAAGCTGTCAGTAGGTCTAGCATCTCTCAGGACTGTATGTAGATTGTCTGTGACGTGGTCTACGTGTACAATTTTAGGTAGAGTTCTTGGAGAGTTAATCAATGTTAGACCTTAAATTTCTTATTTATGATTAGATAAATGGGGATAAAATGTCTAATATGCTAGAAGATTGTGAGGGTCAAGTGAGACAATTTATATAAAATTATTTCATAAATTTTGGAGGTCAACTTAGGCCAGTGATAATATCAAAAGATTTTTGGATTAGCACACTATTAAATAAAAACTTTTAAAGGAATTTTAATACCTTTAGTTCAGGCATACACTCTGTGTTTTGCCATGGTTAACTATCCCACTCAATTGTCATCTCTAATGTCTGGTGCATTTATATCACCTGCTTGCCTGCTGAAAACATTTGAATTAGTAATTCCCTGATGCAAACTTTAAAGCTGAGTTATTATTACTATATTGGATCTAAGACACGCTTTCCAAACAGCCAGTTTACAGTTTATGCAAATTATTACTATGTAATCAGGAGTTCTATTATCAGACTGTATGCGTTTTAATCTTTTCATAATAGCAAATGCTCAATTTTATTTTGTGTCTGCCATAAAAAGACACTAAAGATATAAAAAAGGTAATAATGTGTAAAACTTGAGTTTCCTAATGACTCTAAGAATTTTAATCACTTCTTCAATGTAGAAATCTCAGTTTAATAAAATTTTCATAAAATAATTTTTTCCTTGGCAACAAGAATTTGTAAAACCTAGACTATGAACTACAGTATTTACAGAATGCTTGATATGATACCTTGGGATCAAAAATATTTAAAAGTTGCTCTTTGAGATTTTCTTTTTATGGTTAGGAAGCAATAAGCTCTGTATCTCTGAAGATTCAATGGCTACTCAAAGAGAGAAAGAAATCTATTGCTGCCTGAAAATTTTAAAAGATGTATATGAATTTGAACTTGTAATTAACAGGTAAATTCTTACAATTTGTGTTTTGCCATATGTGCAAGAATGAGAAATTTAATTTTGTGTCTCTGTAGAATTATTTGACAAGAACAAACTTTTTTTATTGATTTGATTTGCAAGCAGCTATATTATTTATATTTAAATAATAAATAGACTACTAGGGATTGCTATTTAAATCAAATTTGGCTATTAATAAAACCACACATTTTCAATAGATACTTATCTACATTTTTTCTTTGTTTGGTTTTGGGTAAAGCCACATGAAAGTGCTTAAAATATGCTAAATAACTTTGAATTTCACAATCAAAGCATTGTGATAACACTACCTAATTTTGGTCATTTTAATTTTACTCTTTTTTATACATATGTGCATAGCCCACCAAATTAAGTCATTTAAAGAGAGTACTCTCTAAGGATTCCATCTAGACCACAAATTCTATAATTCTGTTCTTTTGACAAGTAGGATTTAAATTAGGTGTTTAATCTCTGGATTCATAACTATTTTCTCATCAATTGCATGAGTGCTTGTTTTGGGGCTACCATGGAAAACAGAGGATCTAAACCAAATGACTGTAAAAACAAAATTCTTATACTATCATTATTTATATGTTTTTTTTTTTCCATTGGTTTTCTTTTCTTTGTTAGTAACTCCCCATTCCTCTGGTAACCACTAGTCTAATTTTGTTTCAATTCATTTACCTATTCTAGATATTTCATGTAAGACAGATCATATGATTCAGTGACATTGATCATATTCATCATGTTGTACAGCTGTCACCACTATCTCCAAATTATTCCACCACCATTAACATAAATTCATTAACAGAAATATAAGTGGAAGCATACAATATTTGTCCTTTTATGAGTGACTTGTTTCAGTTACCATGTTTTTAAGATCCATTCATGTTGTAGCACTTATCAGGACTTCATTTCTCTTTATGGCTGAAAGATATTCCATTTATATATATATATTTTTTTTTATATATATACACACACACCAGATTTTGCTTATCCATTCATTTGTTAGACATGTCGATTGTTTTCTACCTTGCGTCTACTGTGAACAGTGCTGCAGTGGACATTGGAGTATAATTTTGTTTGCTTCCCTGCTTTCAATTCTTTTGGGTATGTACCTGGAATGGAACAGCTGGGTAGTTTCATGTTTAACTTTTTGAGGAACTGACAAGCTGTTTTGTACAGCAGGTGTACCGTTTTGCATTCCCATCAGCAATGGAGGAAGGTTCCAATTTCTCCACATCCTTGTCAACACTTTTTGTTTTCTGTGTTTTTATAATAGCCATCCTAGAGGATACGAGGCAGTATCTCAAATGTGTGATTTACATTTTCCTAATGATTAATAATGTAGAGCATCTTTTCATGTGCTTATTGGCTATTTGTTTATCTTCTTTGGAGAAATATGTATTTAATCCTTTGCCCATTTTTTAAATTGGGTTGCTTTCTTTTTTTGTTGAGTTGTAAGAGTTCTTTATATGTTCTGAATATTAAATCCTTATCGGATGTATGATTTGCAAATATTTTCTCCTGTTCTGTATGTTGTTTCAGTTTCTTGATAATGTCCTTTGATGCACAGAAGTTTTTAATTTTGATGATGTCCAATTCATCAATTTTGTCTTTTATTGCTTGTGCTTTTGATGTCATATCTAGGAACCTACTCCCAAAAACAAAGTCCTGGGGCTTTACCTCTGTGTTTTCTTTTTCACCTCTTTTTTTTTTTTAATTGTTGTAGGTTACGGTATTCTGTTCATTTAGTGACTTTTTCCAAACTTTTTCTACAAACTGGGTTTCTTGACATGTATACTTGCTATAGTCTCTGTTACTTTAGGTTGTATTCGGCTAGTGTTCTTGCAGAGATTTTCTTGAATACTAGGAGTTAAAATAAAAGAAAATAAACAAAAGGAAGAAAAACTGTTGGGAAAAAGAGATGAGCCTGAGGTGAAAGCTTAGATTTTCCTCAGGCCTTTCTGGGCATGTGTCTTAGCCTGGGCATGTTATGCTGTTCGCGTTACACACTTGGGTGCCTTCGAATGCCCCAATTCCTACAGAAACTTGCTTTCTGGGCTTTAGACATTAGCAGCTCCATCTGTTTTGCTCCTCTTTTGTTCTTTGCTCCTCTTTTGTTCCAGGAGTTTATAGTTCTGGGCTTTTCCGTTCACCTTAGAGTGTCTCTGAAGCCATCAACTAATAGGTTCTTGTCAAGCAGACTATCAAATTCAAGTCAGCCAGATGCAGGGTTGGAAGAATAAAAAGGTTTATTCACAGTTTGCAAACCAGGACCAGGCAGGGTCTCCTGACCTAAGGTTGCCAGCTCCCTGAACCAGGGCAGTTTTGCTCCTTTTATATAGAGTGATATACATATGCATGAACAGCGAGAGGAGGATCTTCAGTCTTGTGATGTGTGCTCAGTGCACGTAATTTTAGTGAATGAGTTTTTGTGCAGGGCTCTAAAAATATTGGGTACAGGCCTAAAAAAGTGGTGATGGCTTGCTAGTGCCAGCCAAGAAGGTCATAGAGCAGGTAGATTCGGAGTCAGTGCACCTGTGCCTTAGCCTCCTGCCAGGAGAAGAGCAGAAACCTGGGGATTTGACCAATTATGGTGAAGTGCTGTAAAAGTTGTAACAAAAATGTAGCAAGAGTATGCGGAATAGACTTTTCTGAAAAACTATTATGGGATGGTTAATAACCCTTTCATGACTGCCTGCTTCATCTCCGGCCATGCCTGACCTGAGTGACCTCCAAGATGGATGAAACAGAAATGAGCACTTTGCTTCAGCTCTGTAGGTAGCCATAGGTGGATTTGAGAAAACACCATACTTTGCAAATAGAACCAGGAACCAAGATCCCAAGGTGAAAATGCAGCTGCTGCTTCAAGCCAATTATGATTTGGCTTCAAGCCAACCACAAGCCAGTATAGAGAAGTCACAGTATCTTCCTTTCCCTGCTATAAACCCTCAGCTGTTCACTGGAGTTCCAACAAGGTTAGTTCTGTCAGTTTCTGCTTGTTTTTTGATGTTTTTCTGGGAGGACGTTAGCAGGTAGCGTCTTACCCTACCATCTTTGTCCCAGTATATTTGTATGTTTTAAAAGCTGCTTATTTTTAGGCAATGCATTGTTTTAGTCCCAACTTTTTTTATTTATCTAATTGAATTGCAGTGTTCATTTAGTTTAGTTTTTTCTTTTTCTTTTTTTTAACTCACACAATGTTTCCTTATTTGTCTTGCTCCAATGCTATTTTATTATAGGTCAGTGAAAGAATTAGGAAGAAAGTTATATAAACAGCCACATAGCATAGTATACTGCAACGTACAGTTATTTAACTTCGATTTACAGTTTTCTAACCAACTCTGTGGTTTTCATTACATATTATCGTTGACCCTGACAAGTGACTATCAGATTCCAAGATCTGATCAAACACATGATTTAAGTGTCCCCATCTATGCCACAAACAAATGTAATATGTGCTTTATTTATTTATTTTTAGGAAAGACTGCTTTAGAGGAAAAATGGTGGGGTTGATGCTCTTATAGCACTTGACCCTGAGTAGTAGGTTGCTAAACCTGGTCATGGCACCCAGGTGTTGCAGTGGTTAAGAGTTTGGCTGTTAACCAAAAGGTCAGCCATTGAATCCACCAGCCATTCCTTGGAAACCCCACGGGGCAGTTCCACTCTGTTCTATGGGGTCACTATGAGTCAGAATCAACTCGACACCAATGGGCATACCTGGTCATATCTAAGCTTATTGTGTTTATAGGGCTACCAATCTCTTCACAAAGAACTGTGTAGCAGTTGGGCATTCCTCCTGTCAATGAATTTTAGCTACAGACACTGTTCTATCAAGAAGGCAGTTTGACCGTGGAGAAACGATATCACAGATACAATAGTCAGTGGTTTGGGGCTGTCAGGATATCTGGAAAAATCACTCATTGGATTTGGCAGAAAAAAAAAATGTTTTTGTTATCTCAAACATTTCTAAATTATTTGTCAGTATCGTATGTGAGCCTGACCTGATACAGCAATTTCCTTTTATCGTTGGCAATTTCAGCTCACTGATGTCTATAATGCACATATGTAACAAGTGAAATAGCAGCTCATCTCACCTGATCCTGTTTTTTCATTCACTTTCCTCTGGCTGATAATTTGGGGGCAATATTTTTCTTAACTTGACAGAAGGAGAAAAGAACGAATGAACCTCAAGCTGGCTTTTAAAGTTTATGTCATGTATTTACAATGCATTAGCTATGGCAAATCACATAACCAAGCCTTCTTTCTACAAAGGAATGGAATTTGACATTTTAAATTTTGATTGCTAGATTTATTAAAGACCTACTTTATATTTTGTGCTTTTCAAACATACCCCATTTAATCACATAGGAGAGCTATTACTTTTTCTGACTTCTAACCCTCATATGTTCCATACATTGTCGTGCTTTAAGGTAATAATTGTTTATAAGATGAAGGAATTTTACATAATAAATTTCTTATTTACATATTCTGTCTTTGCATACTAGGAAAGATATGTTTAAACAAATAGTTATTGCACTCCGGTTATTACTGAGTCAACAAATATATTGATGGATATATTTAGAAAATCAGAACAGTTTTCTTATATCAGATACTACTAGGGAAAATATTATACTAGATTGCACATAGCACATCTTTCAGTCATCTTAGATACACTGTATTTCTTTGCAGAACTAGATTACATATAATTCATTTTTTAGTCTTCTCCCAAATATATTCTACATTGCAATTTAAGACACAGTTTGTTAAAATGTAAATTTCTTGGAGATAAAGATTTTTCATGAGGCCCTAGAATCTTTATCTAGCACTCAGGCCTATCTAGATAGAAAGAGCTATTAGGGGGAAAAAAATTACACTAACTTGGGGCGGGGGGAAATGGAAAAGAGCCTTACAAATGGAGCCAACTTAAAAATCCGCAGGCTAAGAATGGAAACAGAAGCTGGGAGTAGAAGCAGTAAATTGAAACTATTCAGAGTCCTGCATATAATAGAGAATAAAGCACAAGAAAAAAAAATACAACTATTGCTCTGTAAAGGCATCTCTATGTAATACAATATAACATGTAGTAATTTTTAATGAATAAGGAAGATCAAAGAATTGATGCATTTGAAGTGTGGTGTTGGAAAAGAATATTGATTGTACCATGGACTGCCAGAAGAATGAACAAATCTCTTTTGGAGGAAGTACAGCCAGAATGCTCCTTCGAAGCGAGGATGGTGAGACTTTGTCTCGTGGATTTTGGACATGGTATAAGGAAGGCTCAGTCCCTGGAGAATGACACCATGCTTCATAAAGTAGGTAGTCAGTGAAAAAGAGGAAGACCCTCAATAAACTGAATTGGCACAGTGGCTGCAACAACGGGCTTAGACATAGCAATGATTGTGAGGATGGTACAGGACCGGGCAGTGTTTTGTTCTGTTGTACGTAAGACTGCTATGAGTTGGAACTGAATCAGTGGCACCTAACAGCAACAAATGTACTATAAAGCATATTGGATACCTTTGGGTCAATATGGATGATTAAGGACACATAAAAATGTTCCCATCTTACATCAAAGTCATAATTATTTTGCATTTAACGTAATATACACATACATCACATGTGTATAGTCATGTTTGAAATCAAGAAAGGAAAAATCATCATGTAACTGAAACGAACAGAAAACCCAGAGTGGTAAATGAGGACTGAAGGTAAGTAATCCATAGGGAGCTGGGAACAGATAGAGGTATTTGGGCCTGGTATCTTGAAACAAATGAGGGGCAGGGCCCTAAACCAAGAACCACATCATATATGTCTGAAGCTGGAGTTGTACTCCTAACTTGAATAAGACAGCCAGACTCACCAAATGGGGCCCAAGATATCTTTCCACCCACCTGGATCCAAACCGAAAACCAAACCAACTGCTGTCAAGTCGATTCCAACTCATAGCGACCCTATAGGACAGGGTAGAACTGCACCATAGAGTTTCCAAGGAGCACCTGGCAATTTGAACTGCTGACCTTTTGATTAGCAGCCTTAGCACTTAACCACTATGCTGCCAGTTTCCTGGATAGATGCCAGAAATGAGCTACCTATCCTTGTGAAAGAAAATTCTTGTGGAAGTAAATTTAGCTCTATGAAATTGCAAACTAGATCTAAACATAATTGCAGCATATTTCTGTTGATGTGTTGATCTTTTATTTATTAATTTATAAACATTCTTTAATGAGAAAGGTAGAAGGCATTTGCCTGTCACAGTTCACTTTTTTCTTTTTTTTCTATTTTCCCTTATGCTACTTCTGGAAAAATCCTATCGTCTCTTAAACTTCTGCCATTCTGCTTGATGTAGCCATCTAGGCTTCGGTCCTTTTAGAACAGCAGAATAAGTCCTAAAATTACTTCTACCATCTTTTCTTATGCTATTAATAGAGATTTTCTTGTTGCTTAGGAGAAACTATCACAACCATCATAATAAGATTTGTGTTTGGTGATACGGACTCAGTCCTTGTATTGATCAGCTCATGTACTTTTAAGTTTTATGTTCTAAACCAGCAAAATTGTCTTCAAGTAAAATAATCTTTACATTCCCATATTCTATCCTTTCATCTCCAAAATTGTGGAATTATCCTTGGGGTACAGGATTCTGCTTTACTTATTTCCAACGAGGCCATGCTACTTTTGTAGAAGGTGAGTAGAAAGCTGTCCTCTAGATTATTTCCTGAAATAGTTCAGTCCATATTGTGTAGAACATTCTTCACATTTGCTGGAGTTTGAGTAGCAACTTTCCCTAGCTTTCAGTATCAATGAAAGTTTTCCCTTTTATGTTTCCTTGCTCATTTTCGTCATGATTAATGAGGATAAGGTGGGAGGGGAGATGGAAAGAATAGAATGTTAACACCTATAATTATTTGACATCTTTATCTTGAATAGTTTATATTCCATAAAACTATATTTACAAAACTTACTAATTATAGAAATTAGTGAGTACCTGTAAACAATTAAGTAGGAAAAACAGTTTAAAACTACTACTTTCATACCTTGAATAAAAAACATTAAAAAAAAATTCATTCTGTTATAAATACACTGATATTAACATTACTTTCAAAAAGTTCCTGTTTGCATTTGTGAATATTCACTGGAGATAATTTTCTAGATGATTCAAACTATAGAAATATTTAAAAACACTTTTTGATACACATTGAAGATTTCCCTTACAGATGAACTATATTATTCCTCTTATTACTTGCTTCCCTGTTGAATGGGAGGATTATACATCACTGTCCCGTTGATGTCAGGATTGACCATGTGACCTGCCATGCTCTGTTTGAGATTATATGTTGCCTCTCCTAGCCCCACAGCAGGCTTGGTTATGTGATTTGCTGTGGCTAATGCATTGTAAATATGTGACATAAACTTTAAGAGCCAGCTGAGGTTCATTAGTTCTTTTCTCCTTCAAGATAGAGGTAGTTTCATCAGCTTGGGCACTAAAATGAAGGTGATACAGAGCAGAACTGTAGCCAACCCATAAAAATAGGTAGGGTACATGAAGAATAAACATCGCTTTTGCCAGTTTCTGAGATTCCAACTCATTTGTTACCGTGGCATAACCTAACCTAAACCAGCAGGCACAGCTCACACGAAAGGTTGCATCAATTTCACTCTAAAAACAGGATGTTAGTATCTTAAAGAGTAGGTTTTATTAAAAACTGTATTCTAAATGAATTCAAAGAAATGTAGTTGATTGATACGGAAAAAGTATACTAAGGAAGAATTGACGAAAGTGCTGAACATGCAGTTAAGTAACAAATTCGTTTAAACTTTTCAGAATCAGATCTTTTTTATACTGTATTATCCCTTCCGTAAAGATTTACAATCTTGGAAACCATATGGGGTAGTTCTTCTCTGTCCTATAGGGTCACTATGAGTCAGAATTGACTCAGCTGCAATGGTTTTGGTATTATTATCCCTTCCAGAGCATAAACAAATAATGAAAACTATCTAGTGGTTTTATAGTAATAATGCAAACTTGATAGAAGAACCACAGAAAAAACCCTTCAAAAGTAAACCATAGATGGTTGTCCAATATGCTAGTGAGTGGGAAAATCCTAATAGAGCCATTAGACAAACATATCCAAAACTATAGCAAAATAATTTATATAGTGACTTCAGTTTATCTAAAGAGTGAAATGAAGTTTAAATATTAGGAAAATGTCATTTTCAGACTCTTCTTTCTTTCTCTGATGTTCTAGAAGATTTTCACTGTGTCTTATCCTTGTCCATACCTTAACCTTGGTTTCCCAGTACACCAGTTCAGTGACATTCAAGGTGTGTGAGTATCATTCTTTGCAGTGAAATCAGCCTGTCTTAGTGTCACATCAAATTGTCTATCCCAAGGCAGGAAAGCAAAAACAGGGCATATTTTCCAGATCACTGTAGTAATTTGTACTGCATATGTATTTCTTAGGCTTTTGAATGAATAACTGATCTTCCTTAACTCTCCTAGAACAATCCTTGTAGATTTCCACAGAAAACAAGTTTGGGCCATCTGTTTCAGTGGCTTTTTCTCACAGGACTTTTATCACAGAGTAGTATAAATTATAAAACTATTTTCCTTCTGTTCTCTAGATGTAAACCTGGTATAAAAATGGTACGGGGCGGGGAGGGGGTGGCATCTGACCTCCTGTAGCTTCACAAAGGGGAAGGAGAATCAAGATCAGTAGCTCAAGGCTGACTCCTATAAGGCGGAGGCCTCCTCTCTCCGCCATCTTTACCAATTCTGACACCAACCATCCCTCCCACAGCACTGTCTACTTCTCTGCTGGGTTTGATAATTCATTGCAGTGGCCACAGAGAACTCACAGACAATACTTGTGATTATGGGGTTTATTGGAAACCCTGGTGGCAGAGCGATTAAGAACTACGGCTGCTAACCAAAAGGCCAGCAGTTCAAATCACCAAGCGCTCCTTGGAAACCCTCTGGGGCAGTTCTACTGTGTCCTATAGGGTCACTGTGAGTCAGAATTGACTAAACAGCAATGGGTTTGGTTTTGGTTTTATGGGGTTTATTAGGGAAGTAACAGGTTACAATTCAGTTTCAAGAATCCTCATGATACAGTTCTTCTGTCACGACAGCCTCTTCTCAACTCTGCCCTGCTTGGGCAAATGTTACAAAGCTTTTTTAGTTCCTCCAATAGGTGCCCAGAGATACCTCATTGTACCAGGGAGCCTCAGCCTGAAGGTGCTCAACTCTAGCTCTGTGGGTTGGCAAACCTAGCTACACCAGGTGACTATAGGCACCCTGCTCTGCCAGCAAGCCTCCTGTCCGAAGGCACTTAGTTTTCTTGCTCCGTGGGCTGGAAGCCTAGTGCACAGTTTCTTGCTGGTCTCTCCTGCCACCGTTTCTCTGCTGCTACTCCTTGTCATATTCAGTGTTACAGCTCTCTCTCTATCTCGGTCTCCCGGTTCCAGGAGCTTCTTAGCGCAGGGATCCTGGGTCCAAAGGATGTGCTCCACTCTCAGCAATTCTTCCTTGATGGTGGTGAGATCCTCCCCTCCACCCCTGGAGTATTCATTTTAAGCCCAGAAGGATGACAAAACTGACCAATCCCTTTGGTGGGCCACAATAATCTTATATGCATGGTCCTGCCCAATCACTTGGAAAGGATGACAAAACTGACCAATCCCTTTGGTGGGCCACAATAATCTTATATGCATGGTCCTGCCCAATCACTTGGAAAGGATGACAAAACTGACCAATCCCTTTGGTGGGCCACAATAATCTTATATGCATGGTCCTGCCCAATCACTTGGGTGGGAGTTACAAGACCATGGCAAGAAAGGCCACACAAAAGCAAGCTATTGTGCTGCACCTGGCCACAGATGATTATAATTATTGTTAACAAGGTCATTGTGCCATGTTATATGAGTACATACAGCCTCAGGAAAAACATCCAATAGATAATTTCTTACCTTTAGAATAAATGGCATTCATGGTGATGATGCTACTGATGATAACATCATGAGAATTACACTTAATATTTATTTAAAGTTTACTTTATGCCAGTGGAGCTCTGGTGGTGCAGTGGTTAAGAGTTTGGCTGCTAACCAAAAGGTCGGCAGTTCAAATCCACCAGCTGCTCCTTGTAAAAACCCTATGGGGCAATTGTACTCTATCCTATAGAGTCACTGTAAGTTGGAATCGACTCAGCAGCAAAAGGTTTATATGCCAGCAGTGTTTTACATACATTAATGCATTTGATTCTAAAAACAAGTCTACCTGTGAGGAAGCTACTATTGCTACCTCCATACTACCTGCAAAGAAACTGAGGTGCAGAGATATTAGGCAGCTTATCCATCATTATAGAGTTCCAATGACCAATGTTTACCAGTTTCTGTGTTGGACTTCTGGTGCTCTTGGAAGCGGAAATAAGCAACTGTTTTTTCTATGTGATAAAAAAAGTAAAACAGTCAAATAATGTCAAGAAACACACACACATATACATATATGTCTACACATGTATATAAGTGTTGTAATGAAATTTTTATTTTGTTTTATATTTATTGTGATAAGCATAGATATACCAAAACATTTGTCATTTTAACATTTTTACATATACAATTAAGTGACATTAATTACATTCATCATGTTGTGCAACCATTACTACTGTTTCTAATTTTTTTTATCACCCTAACAGAAGCTCTGCTTTAATATAAACATTATATATAGTGCATATATCTATGTGTGTGCATGCATATATTTATTGTTGTTTTCTTCTCTACAATTTTTACTTCTGCATGGATCACACTGCATGAGAACACTGTATTTCATTGAAATTGGAGTGATTTGAGTGCAGAATAAGAACCACGTGTCTAATGCAGTATGGTAATTAGGATGCTATTCTGTACCTATCCTTTTCAATATTCTTTTGTTCTCTGAATAAAAGTGTGTAAGCTATGTATAGATTCCCATGTTGGAAGAATGTGGCAGTATTCAGAGACTGTGGTCTCTGCTGAGTATTCTGTTAATCATCTGGCTTTGTTTTTGAGATACTGTGAATTTTCTCAGCTGAACAAATCTTCATGTGATATACTGACAAGTTTAGAGGCAAAGTTTGATCAAACTCTACATAAAACTGTATAGGAGCTTATATACTTTTTTATTTTTACCTTCAGATAGGCCTGGCATTAAATATGGGTAGCTATGGAGACCACATGAGACCACATTTCCTGATGCCTAAATTGTAACTAATGATCTTACAGAAAGGTGCCCTAGATCTGCAAAGTCTAAAAAGAAAAGTTTTATGTAATCATTTTAAAATTCATGCTTAGTAATACTTTGAATGAGTAACCTTCATTAAAATGTATAAAATTGTATGAGACTGAGTCAACTTGTCAAAATAATAGGGTATGAAAATAATGGGCTCCCCAATCTCTAAATGTCCCTTTCCCCTTCTGTCTGAGAAACTCCATTTTCAGATGACTGAATTTTTCACTATTCATGTTACTTTTTAAGGGTCTTCTTGATAGTTTAGGTCTTGAAGAAACCATAGAAATATTTCTGAGAGTTTAGAAGCTTCATTTCACACATTACTGAGGAAAGCTCATAGGGAATGAATGATTTGTCCTGAGCCCCACAATGGAACAGCCAGGTCTAGAACCCAAACGCCTGACTTTTAAACTTTTTACCTCATGTTGCTCATTTGCCAACACTGTGACCTCAATTTTATATTTCAGAGCCTTAGTTTTCTGATTTGCAAAATGGCAATAACCATCATACTTTTACTGTAAAAAGTCAATAGTATTTGTAACTGGGGGCTCAAAACTTCAACAAATATCATGGGTGATGGTAAGAAATGGTGGAGAAAGTAGATAATGCAAGTTTGATGGCGTGAAGCACTTTTTAGCCCCACATAGGTAGAAATTCTTTGAGGAGCCCAGGAGGCAGTTTGAAGATAATATTTGAGATGGCTCAGAAGATAAATTGTCCACAGATCTTTCCCAGATGAACCTTAAGACCTATAACAACATTTCTACTTTCCTATTTGGTTGAGTGTCTCATTTTTTTTTTTTTTTAAACATTTTATCCATTATCCTACCGAAATACCAAAGCTACTGTCCTTAAATATCAAGTGGAGCCAAATAGCTTTATTTTCTGCTTTGTAAAATAATTAACAAAGCAGGAGCTCTTGGCTGCTACCAGCTGCTCTGCAGGAAAAAAATGTAACAGTCTGCTTCTGTAAAGATTTACAGCCTTGGAAACCCTATGAGGCAGTTCTGTTCTGTCCTGTAGGGCCACTATGAGTCAGAATTAATTTGAGGACAATGGGTTTGGTTTGTGACTTGAACAAGGTGGTTTAACATTTCATACTCATTGTTTGGCAAACCGGTAGCAAAGGTGATTGGGATACAGTGAAACTTTAATACTCGTGCTAAAATGTAGATTGAATTTTAAAAATCTGGTGTGTCATATCAATTGAGACTATACAAATAATTCCCTATATGATATGCATTAGATGTAGGTAGTAATATAATGTTGAAGGCCTATAAGTATTATGTGCCAATACAATTGCAAAACCTCTGACTTGTAAGAGTTTTCAATCTGCCAAACCAGACGGAGCCAAAGTATGAAAATGTGAGGAGCACCCTTATGGAATCACTGTACATTTTCAGTAACAAATGGCATTTATTTCACTCATTTTTAGTGCTCTTTGAAATAATGAAAAAGGCCAGAAGATTTTTTTTTTTAATTAAAAAAAAGAAAAGGTAAAACAGAGAATTGCAAAAGGAAAGGAGATGGTAAACAAAGGATACAAACATTATTTAGCTCTATTCCTTATATGGTTATTCCTTATATGGTTATTTCTATAACACCTTACAAAGCATCTTTGAAATTAAGAGAGGTTCATGGATCACCACAGATTTATTTAGAGATGGACTATACATTGAGTTTTCGTTCAAAAACGGCTGCAGCAGTGTATCGCCAGGGAACTGCCAGAAATTCAGGCTGGTTTCAGAAGAGGACGTGGAACCAGGGATGTCATCGCTGATGTTAGATGGATCCTGGCTGAAAGCAGAGAATACCAGAAGGGTGTTTACCTATGTTTTATTGACTATGCAAAGGCATTCGACTGTGTGGATCATAACAAATTATGGATAATATTGCGAAGCATGGGAATTCCAGAACACTTAATTGTGCTCACAAGTAACCTTTACATAGATCAAGAGGCAGTTGTTTGGACAGAACAACGGAATACTGATTGGTTTAAAGTCAGGAAACGTGTGCATCAGGGTTGTATTCTTTCACCATACCTATTCAATCTGTATGCTGAGCAAATAATCCAAGAAGCTGGACTATATGAAGAAGAACAGGGCATCAGGATTGGAGGAAGACTTATTAACAACCTGCGTTATGCAGATGACACAACCTTCCTTGCTGAAAGTGAAGAGTACTTGAAGCATTTACTAATGAAGATCAAAGACCACAGCCTTCAGTATGGATTGCACCTCAATATAAAGAAAACAAGAATCCTCACACCTGGACCAATGAGCAACATCATTATAAATGGAGAAAAGATTGAAGTTGTCAAGGATTTCATTTTACTTGGATCCACAATCAACAGCCATGGAAGCAGCAGTCAAGAAATCAAAAGAAGCATTGCATTGGGTAAATCTGCTGCAAAGGATTTCTTTAAAGTGTTGAAGAGCAAATATGTCACCTTGACGACTAAGGTGCGCCTGACCTAAGCCACGGTATTTTCAATCGCATCATATGAATATGAAAGCTGGGCAATGAATAAGGAAGACCGAAGAAGAATTGATGCCTTTGAATTGTGGTGTTGGTGAAGAATGTTGAATATACCATGGACTGCCAAAAGAAGGAACAAATCTGTCTTAGAAGAAGTACACCCAGAATGCTCCTTAAAAGCAAAGATGGTGAGACTGCATCTTACATACCTTGGACCTGTTGTCAGGAAAGATCAGTCTCTGGAGAAGGACATCATGCTTGGCAAAGTACAGGGTCAGCGGAAAAGAGGAAGACCCTCAATGAGGTGGATTGACACAGTGACTGCAACAATGAGGTCAAGCATAACAACGATTGTAAGGATGGCGCAGGAACGGGCAGTGTTTCATTCTGTTGTGCATAGGGTTGCTATGAGTCAGAACCGACTAGACAGCACGTAACAACAACAACATACATTGAGTTTAGCTCTTCCCTCCTTTCTTCAGTATACTTATTTCACTTTAACTGATGCCATGGTTAGATTTCTTCGTATTTTTAATGAGCCCGTTAAGAACAACCCCAAAATATTCACTCTTGTAAATGTGAAGTGATTATCTCAATATAATTTCAATAAGTAACAATGAATTAATTAATTCATCAGATTGGGCCCTGGTAATCTTCATTTTTGCCATCCTTAATATTTTCACAGAGAAACATATTTTATAGATAAGTTTGAGAAGGCATTCTTACTATTTCCTGATAATATATTTTAGGAGCTGAAGGAGAAGCATAACAAATGAAGTATAAACACAAATTATACGTAATATATGTGCATTATTTTCTAAAAATATATAAAATGTTCATTAATATGGACAACTTACCAATGTAGTATGGTGATTATTTCAATTCACTTTCACTTTCCTATTTTGCTTGAGATTCTTATTATATTTTTAACATTTTATTCATTATCCCAACTAAAGGCCAAAGCTATTGTCCTCAAATATTCCATCATCTACACCAGAATAGCCTCTTCTTTAGATGAAAACTGATATATTAAACCAGATTAGTCTCAGTGTCTCTAGCACCCCTTGTTCAAATGTCAGGCATGAAACATTTAACGCATTTTGATAACTTGAGCTACTGTTGTTTCTAACAGCCTACTGTTAAACCGGTTACTGTTGAGTCACTTCCACCTCATGGCTACTCCATGGGTTTCACAGCAAATGGTGCTCCACTGGATTTTCAATGCTGATTTTTCAGAAGTAGATTGCCAGGCCTTTCTTCCTAAGTGCTACTGTGTAGACTTGAACCCCCCCGGCCTTTCCATTAGCAGCTAAGCGCATTAACCTTTTGCACCGCTGTTAAGTTGTTTCAAAACTAGAATCTAAAATATGTCCCTGCTTATTCATTGTTGTTTCAAATACATGTCTAGTACATATGCTGTAGGGTTTTCTTCCATGCTGTATGGTAGGGTGATAATTGTGCTTGTATCGATTATCCCGGAATTTGGAACTATGATAGCAACTATCTGATGTGTATAGCCTGAAAAACTTCTCTGTTGTACAGAAGTTATTACCTCAGTTTAAGTTCTAGCTTAGCAATGTCAGGCTTCTCTTCCAGGGTATTCCTATTTTGTTCTTTAATTTATAAGTGTGCAACACAGCAAAAAATTGTAAATTTAATGACAGAGTCAAATAAAAGTAACCACTTACATATCTGTTTTATTAATCATTGGTAGCATGTAATGAATATTTTAGTTATGTCAAGCTTATTTATCATCATTCAATTTTAATTAACCCTTTTCATGTACCACATTGTTTTTATCATGTTTTATGATGTTTGTTAACACAGGAGCCCTAGTGGCACAGTGGTTAAGGTGCTCAGTTACTAACCGAAAGGTCGGTGGCAGTCTGAACCTACTAGTCACCCTGCGGGAGAAAAGATGGAGCAGTCTGCTTCTGTAAAGATTAAAGCCTTGGAAACTTGGGGTGATTCTACTCTATCCTACAGGGTGCCTATGAGTTGGAATCAACTTGACGGCAACTTTTTTTTTTACGGGGTTTGTTAATGCCCATATATTTATTACTGGTATTATTGTTATTTCATTTTTTTATACAGTTATTTTGTATGTAGACATCCTGACACTTTTACCAGTTTTTTTGCTCATCATTGCCTCTTAAATCTTACTCCTTATTTTACATTCTATCCTGTTTATGAAACATTTTGGTAGTTTTTTTTTCGATGAGTGTTACTGAGCATTAAACATTCTTTATGTCTCTTACTCTGAAAATGTCTTTATTTCTCCCTTGTATTTGGGTGGACAAGAATTTTCTCTAAGCCCTTTGAAGATTTTATTCGATTTTCAACTGTTTCTAGTGTTGCTGGTGAGAAACTGATCAGTACAAAAGAATTAAGTTATTCTGTAAATAAATTTTCTTTTTTCTTTGGCTGTTTTTTCTTTCCCTTTGGTATTCTATGATTTCACTGCAATGTATTTATAAGTAGATTTTTTTTTTTCATTTCCCATCACATATCTTGCTTGGGATGCAATGTGATTGTGCATTTTACTGTCCCTTATTAATTCTGGAAACATCTCTTTGAAGATTACCTATTCCCTATTGTCTTATTTGTATTTTTCTGAAATTCTTTTTTAGATGATTTTGGATTTTGTCATCCTGTTGTTACCTCTATTAACCTATCTCTCATATTTTCCATCTTTTACTCTTTCTGAGCTCATCTGTGAAATATCCTCAGATATCTTTTTTCCAGTTCACGATTTCTGTGTCTAATTTGGTATTTAAGTCTTCTATTGAGCTTTTTTTTGAGCCCTGGTTGCACAGTGGTAAGGAGATTGACAGCTAACGAAAAGGTCAGCAGTTCAAATCCACCAGCTGCTCCTTGGAAACCCTATGAGGCAGTTCTACTCTATCCCGTAGGGTCGCTAAGAGTCTGAATAGACTCGAGGGCAATGGCTTTTTTTAACGGAGCTTTTTATTTCAGGGTAAGTCATTGCATTTTAGGTGCTCCATTATCTTCTTTTTCACATCTGCCTGCTCATTTCTCTTATATTGATTCAGTTTTTTAAAAAAATCTACCTAAACTTTGAAATATTTATTTCTTAGTCTCAGATTTCCCTTCTCCTTGGGTTAGGGCCACTATTTCTTCTGTTTGTTGTGTCTGGGAGTCTCCCTTAGGATGGATTATTTCCCCTTTTGGTTTGTATTATTTTGCTTCTGAGCTCATCTTCACCAGACATTCCATTTTCTATGCTGCTCATGTGTTGTACCCCTCCTAGGGCACACATCATTTGGAAAACAGTTTTACATTTTTATTCTTATTGGATTCCCTAAAAGAAGTGGGATCTTGAGTCCTCACAGCATGATAAGCAAACAATCCAAGAGAAGCGCGAGGTATAAGCTACCCTTTCAACTGCTATGCTGTACTGCCCTCAGAAGCTATCCACCCTAGCTTTAGAAGTCACTTAGCATCATTTTTGCCACATTCTGTTCACTAGAAGGGAGCTGCTACTTTTGGTTCACGTTCAAAAGGAGGAGAATTAGTTTCTCCTAGTGATGGGAGGAATGTCATTGAGTTTGAGGACTTATTTTAAAACCATTACAGAGGAGGACATATCAAAAAAGTGTTTATGAATCTGTGTGCTATGCAGTTTGCTATAAAAATCCCTCTCTGAGTCTACAACTGGCTTATGTGGTTGTTTTTCATTATTTAATCTTTTTACAATGTCTAGTCATCTCTCTCATTGCTTCTTACCTCATACTGTATAATTTATTCATAGCTGCAGTGTCAAACAAGCAAACGAACTAACAACAAGAGCAATAAAAAAGGTTTTCCCTGTCTCCTCTGAGACTTTGCACATGCTATTCTTTCTATGTAGAATTTTCTCCCACTTCTTTCACCTGGTTGACTCCAGCTAATCCTTTGGACCTTCTCCTGGATGTTAATTTTCTCTTATAACCCTTCCCTTCTTTCTTAGGTCAGATTCTCAAGGTAAGCACACTCTGACATGGCAATTTACTTGTAGGAGGTTTATTGTGGGAAGCTCTCAGGACTAATATCTGAAAAGGAGTGAAGCAGGATTGGGCAGAAGTTGCACTGTCATGCATTTGCCTCGGAGGCCTCAGATAGTCCTATAGGAAGCACCAGAGGCCTGGGATTGGTGCTAGGGGATGAGGCATTTGTACCCTCCCACCACAAATTGAAGGGAAGGGGGTGTACACTTGGACAAGGCAGCTCCCTTCAGCCAAGGGAAATTCCCCAATAGGGCCTCAGCTGTAAGATCTGGGTTGTTAAAGCTCCCAGCAGGTGAATGAACGTCTCAGTCCTGAGGGTGTATCTGGGTAACACACTACTGCACCCAATATGCTTTCTCTTTATCTACCCTAAATGTTCCCTCCCTAGAACTCTTATGCTATTTGTAATTAATTGACTTATTTAATTAGAAGCTTTCAGGGCCATTACTGGCATCTCCACCAGACTGTCTTACCTGGAGGTGCTAGGTAAATATTGTTTCAGTTATATAGTAGCTGAATGAAGCGGTATTGGAGGTGAGATCGTGAGAAGGGGTTTGTCAGGTGAGTGGGAAAGAGAGAACACACCAGGCAGAGGAGACAGCAAGGAGGCCCCGAGACATGAGAGCAAGGCATGCTCAGAAAACCATGAATAAAATAGATCGTTGCGGCCGAGATCAAATGAGAAAAGAGGAAACAGCAGATGACAAGGTCAAAGGCTTGGGAAAGGATGAGAACGTGAATGGTCTTATAAACTAGGTGAAAGGATTTAGGTTTATCCTGTAGAATCTCCATAGAAAATAGTTTTCTGAAAAAGCACTAGTAACCTTCTCTTTATAAATTTTAAAACACTGTTTCCTTTTCTCCCTTTACCTGTGGTTTTCCTCTGTATCCCCTCTGCCTTTGGTATTTAGCACATGCAGGTACAATGGATAGCAACTCAACACTACTCCAGTTTAGTAGCGAGCACACATAACAATATACCTTGCATTTTTCATGAATTTTAGCCACTTTGTTTGGGTCAGTTCACAGTGACATATAAACTTGTTGTTCCAACCAAATGCCAAAGTGAGGCTGGAATGTTAATTTATTTAAGGAGATCTGTGTCAATTTTTTTTTTGTGTCAATGTCATCCTAAAAATAAATGTACATCTATTGCCTTGGGAACAAATAATGTTATAAAAACCACAAGAAGAACCATAACAAAACCCCCACACCTGCTTCTGAATAAAGGCTCCTTGACAGATGTTTATTTGGATCAGGTGTGAGAAAACTGACTGGCTGCCATTTGATCGGCAATAATTTTAGGATATTAAATTCAAACAGTCAAATTAAAAAACAAACTATTTGATAAACTATTTGAATCCTATTCCCAGAGTATCTATTTGTATTAAAACCATCGCTACAAGCACATACAAATTTCCATAAAAATATGATCAAAATGACAGATCTTTGAGCAAATGAACAGCTTCTAGCAGAACTAAACCGTGTTCAAGTACTTTAAAAATAGTTTAATCCAACCCTCATTTTAAAGATGTTGTAACTGAGGCCTTGCAATGTAAAATGTCTCATTCGAGGCCATGCAAGTTCAAAGCAAATCCAATAGTAGGTTCTGAATTCTGAGTCTGAATCCAGTTCTCTTTACCCTTTCCATATTGCTTCCTAGCCTGCATTTGTAAATAGTTAAGTAAATAAGGGCACATTTGGCAGGATGGGTTGCCATTTTTAGCTGAGTTTAACCGCAACCCATTTTAAAATAAAATTAGAGCAATTAGGCATTTCCCACTAGTGATGCAATCACTGAAGCATAACTGCTAATCCACAGTTGACACGGGTCAACATCAATTAGAATTACGCCAGTTTTCAATATGACACATTTCACAGTGTGCCAGATAGAAAGTAAATTGATAATGCCAAGCATGCAAGCATGTTTTACAGGCATCTGATTTAATTTAATCAGGGTGCAGATGCCATGAGACCTTTATTTAAATGCAGAGATTCAAGTCGTCTTGCCTTCATTCCCCAGAGCTTCAAACTGTCCTCTAATGTCCTATTGTCACACTTTTAAAAATTATGCTTGCTTAATCTAGAGATGAATAGCATCATCTATGCCAGGTCAAATTCACCTGGTTCTAAGGTCAGTATATTTAATTGTTACTATAATGTATGAAAAATATTAAACTACAAATAAGACACCTAGGAAACAACTATATCTGGTTGTTAATTAGTGTGAGTTATGAAAAATAACTGAAGCTAGCAGAAGCAATGACCCTAAATTAGCATACAGTAGGTTCCTGTATAATATTCATAGACCTTTGAAAGGCTAACAATCTACGGATGGCAGTGAGAGACTAAAGATCAATGGATGGCACACTAGTTTTACGAACAAGATAACAGTTGAGACTCTTCCTTGGAATACACAATGTTTTAGCCAAATTATATGTATAATATCTGGAATTTAATATGTACAGTAAGGTATTGTACTCATGATATGGCACCATCAAATATAAAAGGTTTAGTAATATGAAAGTTTTCTAATGAAAAAAATTTTATAAAAAAAAATTAAGTCTCCAGAATTGTGTATTTGTTTTCAGTTCCTTATGTGTGGGTATACCACCCCCTAAACACATACATGAAATGGAGGTGAATTTTTGAAGAAGGGTGAGTCATAGCTGAATACGTCAGTGCAACCTCTGAAGGAATGTTATAGCACCTACACTGAAAATGTAGGTAAAAGTGTGCATGGCTACATTGTGTCAGATAGAATTAGTGTAAACTCTTTAATTGCTCAGCAGTTTCCTAATCCCCATGTATGCTAAATTCCTGATGCAATAATTTATATTGGGCTGTCTATGTCAGAACTTCACTGATGAAGACTTGGAGACAAAAAAAAAAACACAAAAAAACAAGAAATCAGGGTAGGACTCATGGTGAAAGCAGAAGGTTTTTGATATGTGGTAGATTCTGTACAATTTTAATCTTCTTTAATGGATTTTGAGTTTTGAGTGACTGCTTTTATTTTCTGGGAAACAGCTTGCAGTAATGATGGTTTGTTAAATCCAAAGGAAATAAAATTAAAGAGCAAGGTTAACTTTCAGATGAGATTTCTTAAAGAGGACTTTTGATGGTGTTTGTTCCTGTTCACATCCATTTACTTCAGCCTACTTATTCTTAGATCTTGCAATTAATCTTTACTGTCTTACAGATTAGGTTTGAAAATTCGTTAGATTTACTTGAAGCAAACAAATGCAATTAAAAATCTTCCACTTTGCAATTTGAAGTTTTCCAATTTGTGTTGTCCTGTGTGTGTATGTGTGTTTTTTTTTTTTTAACATATTTTCTAGGGTCTCTATCCCTTAAGTCTATTGTATTCTGAAATTTCATCACAGTCCTTTAATTGATACTGGTTTTGATTTATTCTGAGCAGAACACAGTCACTGCACACCTTAAGGACTTTTCTGGTCCTGCACCATCCTCACAATCATTGCTATGTTTGAGTCCACTGTTGCAGCCACTGTCAATCAATCTCATTGAGAGTCTTCCTCTTTTTTGCTGATCCTGTACCTTACCAAGCATGATGTCCTTCTCAAGGGACTGGTCCCTTCTGATAACGTGTCCAATGTACGTATTGAATTCTCACCATCTTCTCTTTTAAGGCGCATTCTGGCTGTACTTCTTCTAAGACAGACTTGTTTGTTCTTCTAGAAGTCCATGCTATATTCAATATTCTTTGCCAACACCATAACTCAAAGCATCAATTCTTCTTTGGTCTTCTTATTCTTTGTCCAGCTATCATATGTGCATGAGGTGATTGAAGATATTATGGCTTGGGTCAGGCTCATCTTAGTCTTCAAAGTGACATCTTTGCTTTTCAATACTTTCAAGAGGTCTTTTGCAGCAGATTTGCTCAATGCAATCCGTCGTTTGATTTCTTGACTGCTGCTTCCATGGGCATTGATTGCAGATCCAAGTAAAATGAAATCCTTGACAACTTCAACATTTTCTCCATTTATCATGATGTTGCTTATTGGTCCAGTTGTGAGGATTTTTGTTTTCTTTATGTTGAGGTGTAATCCATACTGAAGGCCATGGTCTTTGATCTTCATCAGTAAGTGCTTTAAGTTCTCTTCACTTTCAGCAAGGAGGGTTGTCATCTGCATACTGCAGATTTTTAATGAGTCTTCCTCCAATCCTGATGTTGCATTCTTCTTCATATTTTCCAGCTTCTCAGATTATTTGCTCAGCATACAGATTGAATAAGTATGACGAAAGGGTACAGCAATAGAGGCTATAATTCACTGAGATAAAGAATATAGAAGGAAGAGTTCTTTTTGAGTTGATGAAGATGATATGTATAGTATTATACATTTTAGATATGAGTGGCCATGTGGCATTCAAGTATATAATTACAGTATACAGCAGGTAGAAAATATATATACACACATACACATTTGTAAATCTGGGAGGAGAGATCCATCCAGGGATGTCAAAAGTGCACAGATGATTATAGAAGCTACCGAGTGGAAGAAAATCATCTGGGGAGAGTTCTTAGATGGGAGGAGAAAATAAAGGAGCACTGGCATTTGAAAACAAAGGAAATAAAAGCAATGAATGTGATGCAACAATCAGAAACGTAAGAAGAATTCTGAAGCATGCATTATTATGAAATATTATTTCAAGAATGAGAGAGTGGCCAACAGTGCCTAAGTTTGTTTAAGAGGCAAGCCTCCCACCTCCACAAAAAAAAAGAAAAAAAAAAAAAAGATTGAACTTTGTGTTCATTCAGTTACCAACCTACCAATGAGAGAAATTTCGGTATAGTAGTGGGAGATAGAAGCCTGATCGTATAGGCTGAAAAGAAAGTTGGAAGTAATAAAGTATAGACGTGATATGTATACAAATTTTTGTAGATATTTCCCCATGATAGAGAGAAATAAATAAAATTGTAATACTTGGGATACCTGAGGGGGTCAAAAACATTTTTTGAGGTAGAAGAAACTTAAGAATCTTAACCAGAGTGCTGTCTTCAGGCTCATATTTATTAGATTTATTGGGGTTATATTCAATGATTGAATTACATTAAATTTTTATCAAGTAGATAAAAACAAGCACTTGTTTTCTGAAATCAAACTATTTCAATAGTAAAGTAATTATTGTATTATAATTATTGTTTTTCTAAGGTGCCATTGAGTCGTTTCCAACTCATAGTGACCCTATGTACAACAGAACGAAACACTGCTCAGTCCTGCACCATCCTCACAATCATTGTCTTGCTTGAGCCCATTGTTGCAGCCACTGTCTCAATCCATCTTTTAGAAAGTCTTCTTTTTTTTCACTGACCCTCTACCTTACCAAGCATTGTGTCCTTCTCCAAGGACTGGTGACCTCTGATAACATGGCCAAAGTATGTGAGATGAAGTCTTGCCATTTTTGCTTCTAATGAGAATTCTGGCTATACATCTTCCAAGACAGATTTGTTCATTCTTCTGGCAGTCCATGGTATATTCCGTATTCTTCAACAACACCATAATTCAAAGGCATCAATTCTGAGATCTTCCTTATTCATTGCTCAGCTTTCGTATGCATATGAGGGCGTTGAGAACACCATGGCTTGTGTTCAGGCACACCTTAGTCTTTAAAGTGATATTTTTGCTTTTTAACACTTTAAAGAGATCTTTTGCAGCAGATTTGCCCAATGCAGTGCATCCTTTGATTTCTTGACTGCTGCTTCCATGGGTGCTGATTGTGGATCCAAGTAAAATGAAATCCTTTACTATATTGAAATTCTTTTCAATCTTTTTGCTGTTTATGATGATGTTGCTAATTGGTCCAGTTGTGAGGATTTTTGTTTTCTCTGTGTTGAGGTGTAATCCATACTGAAGGCTGTGGTCTTTGATTTTCATCAGTAAGTGCTTCAAGTCCTCTTTGCTTTCATCAAGCAAGGTTGTGTCATCTGCATATCACAAGTTGTTAGTGAGTCTTCTTCCACTCCTGGTGCCCTGTTCTTCTTCATTTAGTCTAGCTTCTCAGTTTATTTGCTCAGCATACAGATTGAATAAATATGGTGAAAGAATACAACCTTGACGAACATTTTCTTGACTTTTAGCCACTCAGTATCCTCTTGTTCTGTTTGAATGATTGCCTTTTGGTCTAAGTACAGGTTCCTCATGAGCACAGTTAAGTGTTCTGGAATTCCCATTCTTCACAATGTTGTCCATAAATTGTTATGATCCACATAGTTGAACGCCTTTGCATAATCAATAAAACACAGGTAAACATCTTTCTGGTATTCTCTGCTCTCAGCCAGGATCCATCTGACATCAGCAGTGATATCCCTGGTTGCACACCCTCTTTTGAATCTGGCTTGAATTTTTGGCAGTTCCCTGTCAACGTAGTGCTACAGCTGCTTTTCAATGATCTTCAGCAAAATTTTACTTGTTGTATGATAATTTCCACATTTTGTTGGATTGCCTTTCTTTGGCATGAGTGCAAATATGGATATCTTCCAGTTGGATGGTCAGGTAGCTGTCTTCCAAATGTCTTGGCATAGAGCAGTGAGCATTTCCAGCACTGCATCCATTTGTTGAAACATCTCAATTGATATTTCGTCAATTTCTCGATCGTTGCTTTTCTCCAGTGTCTTCAGTGCAGTTCGGACCTTTTTCTTCGGTACCATTGATTCTTGATAACATGGTACCCCCTCAAATGGTTGAACATTGACCAATTCTTTTTGGTACAATGACTCTGTGTATGCTTTTCATCTTCTTTGGATGCTTTCTGAGTCATTTAATGTTTTCCTGATAGAATCCTTTAATATTGCAATTTGAGGCTTGAAATTTTTCTCCAGTTCTTTCCGCGTGAGAAATACCAAGCATCTTCTTCCTTTTTGGTTCTCTAACTCCATGTCCTGATAATACTTTACTTTGTCTTCTCAAGCTCCCCTTTGAAATCTTCTATTTAACTCTTTTACTTCATCATTTCTTCCTTTCTCTTTAGCTACTTTATATTCAAGAGCAACTTTCATGGTCTTTCTGACAACCATTTTGGTATTTTCTTCCTTTCCTGTCTTTTTAATGACTTCTTGCTTTTTTCATATATGGTGTCCTTGATGTCATTCCACAACTTGTCTGGTCTTTAGTCATAAGTGTTCAGTGCGTGAAATCTGTTCTTGAGATGGACTTTATCAGGTAGGATATACTCAAGGTCATACATTGGCTCTTGTGGACACGTTATAATTTTTCTTCAACTTCAGCTTAAACTTGCATATGAGCATTTGATGATCTGTTCCACAGTTGCTCCCTGGCCTTGTTCCTTCTAAGGATATCAAGCTTTTCCGGTGTCTCCTTTCACGGATGTTGTCAATTTGATTCCTGTGTATTCCATCTGGTGAGGTTCGTGTGTATGGTCACCATTTACATTGTTTAAAAAAGGTATTTGTAATGAAGAAATCATTCGTCTTACAAAATTCTATCATATGACCTTCAGCGTCATTTCTATCACCAAGGCCATATTTTCCAACTATCAATCTTTCTTCTTTGTTTCCAACTTTCGCATTCCAATCATCAGTAATTACTAGTGCATCTTAATTGCATGTTTGATCACTTCCAGACTGCAGAAGTTGGTAAAAATCTTCAATTTCTTTATCTTTGGTCTTGGTGGTTGGTGTGTAAATTTGAATAATAACCCTATTAATTGGTCTTATTTATAGGTGTATGGGTATTATCCTATCCCTCACAGTGCTATACTTCAGAATAGATCTTGAAATGTTCTTTTTGAAGATGAATGGGACAACATTCCTCTTCAATTTGTCGTTTCCAGCATCCTAGACCCTATGATTGTCTGATTCAGAATGGCCAGTACCAGTCCTGTTCAGCTTATTAATGCCTAGGATTTCAGTATTTATGCATTCCATTCATTTTTTATGATTTCCAATTTTCCTAGATTCATACTTTGTACATTCCACGTTCCTATTATTAATGGATATTTGTACGTGTTTCTTCCCTTTTTGAGTCATGCCACATCAGCAAATGAAGGTGCTGAAAGCTTGACTCCATCCACATCATTAAGGTCTGCTCTGCTTTGAGGAGGTAGCTCTTCCTCTGTTGTATTTTGAGTGCCTTCCAACCTGAGGGGCTCATCTTCCTGCACTTTATCAGTGTTCCACTACTATTCATAAGGTTTTCACTGGCTAATTTTTTCAGAAGTAGATTGCCAGGTCTTTCTTCTTAGTCTGTACTGATCTGGAAGCTCCGCTGAAAGCTGTGCACCAACTTGACCCTACTGGTATTTCAAATACCAGTGGCAAATCTTCCAGTATCATGGCAAAACCCAAGCCACCACAGTATGACAAACTGACAGACACATGGTAGATTATAACCATTAGTAGTTCATAACAACTTGAATTCCAGAATGCTTATGAATCTGACAACAAATGTATACTGAACCCAGCCCAGTGCGGTTGCTAAAATTTCATACCAATAGAAAAACACGGTTATGCTAAAGAACCTTGACAAATAAGAATTCCCAAATGGAGATACATTAAGATGAATCAGATGGGACGAAAAAAGAAGGACATGCCATGGTGTAAATCAACCTTTTTTGGCCAGGTTATTGCCCAAGACACTTCTCTTAGTTCACATACCCAATTGTACCATATTAATTTTTAGCCTACTCCCACCCTGGTTCTGTTATTTTCCTGCTGTGACTGAGGTAAAAATGTCTCACTTTACCAATTCAACTCCTACCTCTGCATCTGTCTTACAGCGTTCTTGCATTTAACCACTTCAGCTAAGCTGGTAGGTTTTCCTGAGCTTATAGTGCCTTGTTGGCTAATTTCCAAGAGCAGCCAGTACCTATGAGCTGTGACCTGTGAAGGCTAATTGCACACTATCAATGACTACAAACAGATGATTTTACTTCACTGAATTGTCATTTTACAGTAGAACCTCACTCCACATTTTCAGCCTTACTTCACAAACCTCCCCGTTCAGAACTGCTTCTGTGCTACATTTTATCCTTATCCATGCCTTTGCTTGCATTGTTTCCATTTTTCTGAAGTTTGTAAAGTCTACAAGTTGAAATCTTACTGATTCTTCAAGGGAAATGTCAATTGTACCTCCTCCATGAAAGTTTTTGTTTATTTTTTAATTTTTTCTTTCTCCACCTAGGTTAATCTTTAAGCAAATACTTATACACATATATCTTAAATTTATATCCACAGTATTGCATTTCACTCAGACCCAGGGGCTCAAAAATCCATCAAAATATCTTTAAGAACATTCAGAGATTTATAGTGATAAATTTTGCCTTGAAATCATAACACAACCCTCTTTTTTTTTTTCTGCTACATTATGGATTACAGCTGTAGTTGAAGGGGTGTGAAAAGGTTGTGCTGTTTTAAACACATTCATTGTCCTAATTCCTCACAAGTATTTCTGCCTTTTCTACCTACTCCCCACAGATTATATTTTTTATTCATTCAGGTACTTATTATGCACTCCCAGTTACTAATCTCACAGACACATAGATTTATGATGTCTTTCCATAGTAAAGTGAACCCAACTCACATTTAAGAGGTACCAATTTTGAGCTTGTTTTATATTCAGACAATGCTTGAACCAGTCTGGGGAAACATATAATTCATCTAAGTTACATGTCTTTCATGAATACAAATCTTTTTCCCATGGATGTGAACCAGTTTTAAAATTTCCAGTTCTGATTCTCAAATGATAAGTTGGATTGGCCCAAGACACTGTATTGGAGACACTTGTTGGAACTATCCCCATAATAATAAGCAAAATTAAACTGATTTACTTTTTCAATGATATGGCCAAATATGTTTTTTTTCTCCCCTTAGAAGGGTTTATATTTATTAATTTATTTTTCCTCCATCTCTCATGGTGCTCCATTGTAGGCCCAATCAGGGTGAGAATCTATTCTCTAGAGTAGATGAATAATCAATGAATAATCCTGACTGCATTTTTTGTCCACAAAAAAATGAGTATTCTTCCTAGGTAACCTGAACGATGGCATTCAGACTACTCCATGTCATTGACTGACTGACTTCCCTCAGAGATAGTTTATGACAAGCCTTCTTTGTAGGGTGATTCATCCCTGAAAGTTGTCTCAGTGAACATTTTTATCCAGAATGCCTTACAGGTGCCATTATTTTTTAGGAACTGGCTTGAGATGCTTTAACTGGGACTGCTTGGATGAATTATAGGTGGGCTATGCAAACATGATCTTCAGTTTAGCTAGTATTTAGTTATACCAAGAATTCATGTTTGATGGGTATTCTGATGTATGCTTTCCATGAAAAAAAAAAAAATGTAGTAGAAAGTGTACAAATGTGACCTAAAAATGAAGATCTTAAGGCATTAGCTTTTCTCATGTGTCTTTACCCTAAGAGATCATAGTTTTAAGCCTCCTTATTTGGTCAGCCTGAAAGAGACTACCACCTCACTTACTTCCTAGCTTTCATACTAAGAAATTGTTACTCCTTGGCTTGATGTCGGATTTCTCAAAAATTTATGTCTATTTTGCCTTCTGTCAAGATGTATGTTTTTTGATGCTCTTTTAATTTTTATTTATTCTCTGTAACCTAAGCTGATGTTAATTGTTTGTGGAGACTAGAATGCCAGGATTAGAAACCAGATTGATGGGGCTTTATGTAGAACCATTAGAAAGTAAGATTTCTATTGGAATATCTATATCATCATTAATAGAGAAAGTCTTCAAGAAATCTGTACATAAACAGAAGGTAAGGGGCTAAGTGATGGTGGGAGATGGGAAAAATCCAACAAAAATATTACACCTATCATATTATTATGGTCAAAGTTTATACTATCCGTATACAAGTCTCATGATCCAGAGTAGTGGTTTTCAAATTTAAATCTGTCAAAGAATAACCCAGGTTGCTTATTGAAAATACTTATGTCTAGGTATCACACCCAGATATTTTTATTTAAAAACCCTTGGATTTATCTCAAGAATTTATGTTTTAATATGTACTTCCGTGATTGTAATTTTGGGTACATACATAGAGAAAAGACTGTCCTGACTCTTTGAATCAAAATTCATGTGGTGGAAGAAGAGTGGGTATCCCTACCTTCTTTTTGGGTGGTAGGTTTGTTTTAAGCATTAAGTCATCAGTTTTCTAAGGGTTGTGATTCCTTATTCAACTCTGTAGGTCATGTGTTTAGTGGAATTTCCTAAAAAGGAGCTAGTAAAAGAATTGTGAGTATTGTTTCTCATTGTTTTGATGAGAATTCATCGCCTTCCGTACTGTTATGGGTGTTTTTTTGTGGAAATTTTGGAAAGTCTGAGTTGAGGATGGCTAACTGGATGCCATTCTAATCAGATTCAGATCCCCATTCCCTTGAAGGATCTTTCAAGATCACTTTGGTTAAAAAAAAAAAAAGACATGTAAGCTGAACAGACTAGTAATGAAGGTCTCTTTGCCTCTCTTTATAAAGTTGCAGCAAATCATTCAACCCTTTTTGAAGGTCAAGTTTCCTGCTGAGGAAATGATGGATTTCTATTGCTTCATCAGGGAGGTCTCAAGCATAGAGTAAGGAATTGCTCAAGTGTTTTAGAGTCAGCCTTAAGTTTATTCCCATAACTTCTGTTTATGCTATATCATCATTCAGTGATGTCAGCCATGCTTTGAAGTATTTCTCTGATAAATTCCTGAGAGCAAGTATCTAGTAGGTAGGGAATTTCAGTCGACTTAATGTAGATCCTGAAAGTTTTGCAGTCATTGCAATGTTTTAATCTATTGCTCATTGAAGAGAAAGCTTAAACAGTAAATGTGGCCTCACTCCACGTTTTTAATATGCTTAAATAAGAGTATACCCATTAGTTTACTCATTAATCATTTTATTTTTCTTAAAGCAAAAACAAATCTTTTAGTATAAGTTGAAGATTAGTTATTAAGGTCATACAGGGTCGCTATGAGTCGGAATCGACTCAACGGCAACGGGTTTATATGGTTAAGCATATATCCTTTTTGTTAGCTCTTGAATGCTTTGACCACGTGCTTACTAATAAATTGAAGGAATAAAAGTTTCGCTTGAAGGAAGAAATATCTCAAACATAAGCATAGAGTAACTAACTGCACAGGAGCATTGTAAAGATTTAGCAAAGTATTTGATGCAATTTTTCTGTTAAATCGTGTTCAGCTTAATGAAGCTATTAATTACATTCCCAAATATAGAAAAGTATTTTTTTTTTTATTGACAGGAAATTAATTTTTCTTTTCACAGGAGAAAATTGTTTAGGATTCTAGAGAACTAAAGGATTTTTCTCGAAGTTCACTGAAACATTGATCAAAAAAGAATTAGCTTGAACTTTGTTGCCTTATACCCATTTTCCATCTTTTTCAATGAACATCCAATCAATGAGAACCTTATAACAGACCAGTCTCTTCAGTGCTGAAGACCTCTTCAGGAAAATAACACATATTCTTCATTAGCTTTACAAACATTAGGCATTCTTTTATGTAGCATCAAGACATGTCGATACTGCTCCCTCTGTTACCTTCACATTTTTGTGCAGGCCATGGTACTTGCTAACAATTTCAATTCATCACTTTCCTCCCAGAAATTTTGGAAGAATGCCACCTTCAGAAGTTTTAATGAACTCTACATTTATTTTCCTAGTTGTTGATAATATGTATAAGAAGTGGCATTTTTTAGTCTATTACTTTATCCAAATTATTTTCCACCTTTTTCTGTTTTCTCAGTGTCTCTATCATGGAGTCATATATAGCATGCCATTTTGTTGCTATCATTTATAGTATGACATAATCTCATTAATTCCAAATAACTTATGAAAACTGTTATTCTTTAAATCTCAAACAACCTAGTCAGAGGTTCTCTTTTATATATCTCTTATATAAAATAGAAATACATATCTTTTATATGAAAGAGAAAATTTAAAAAATACTATATATTTTCCCTCTTAACAATTTCTGTGCTTTCTTCAGCCTCTTGCTTGCTTGCCTGCCTAGAGGTTATTATTTATTTATATTATTTTGTGAAAATTTAAATGATATGTAAGATTGTATATATTTGAGAAATAAATAGCTTCAGTATATGATATTTGCACTTAATGAATGGTGCATTCTATCACAAGTATAGATGGGAAGGACTTAACTAATATCACCATATAAAGAGAATACAGATGAAATTTATTTTATAGGTTTTGTTTATATGTATTAATTTCTACCATGGACACACGTGTGACCCTTATAAGAAGTCAGCATTCTGGGATGTTGCTGCTCATCTGTAGTTGTGCTTGTTTTGGGCACCAAATCAAGACTGGTCCGGAGTCCAGAAATCCAGTATATTGAAGGGTTCTTTAATTGAGAACATCGTAAAGACCACAAAAAGATCTGTAGGGGATGAACTGACAACACTTAAAAAACCTATATACTTTACACATATTGACCAAAGCATATGATATAGGTATTAATATCTGTCTCTGGCATCTCCTCACTGACATTTTTGGTGACAATATATCACCTTTGCTGCCAATGGAATAGTTTTTGTTCACTCTGGAAGCTGTATCTTTAATATATGCCTTATCTTTAGGTTTCTTCTTTTACGTTGCTGCTTATCACATCACATCACATCAGAATCCAAGCAAAGTACTGAAGAACCATATAATTAATAAATTGGTTTCTAGAGAAGGCCTCACATCCCTGTAAATTGCTTGGTGTATTCAGGCTGCTTGCACCTCAAAGTGTTAGAAGTAGTTGAGTGATGCTACTGAACCTACTTAGAGCTCAGTGCTGCATGTCCAACATACCCCATGAAGAAGGTAAAGCTGGCTGCCAGGTGGTGTTTTGAGGTGAGCCTTGCAGAAAGATGTGCACCTGTGTGACAGCACAATCACAGCATCAGCAGGTTCCTTTCTATAGTGTACTTTAAGGACTGTACATCTGCGGATTCACTACGTCACTCAGTGGGTTGCAATTGATTATTTTCTGAGAGAAGTCGTTATGGGGATGGATAGGGTGACTTGGGCCATAAGTTTTTGAAAAAAAAAAAAACAAGCTTATAAACATTAGGGTTGAGAGGTTCATTGCTTCGTGATGTGATATCAATGTGCATCAGGTATTAATGCAGTATTCTAACATTCTAAAAGCCAGACTGATCTTTCTCTTTTAAATGTCTCCTGAAGCTTCCAAAGTATGAGGAGGGACTGAAGTGCAACAACAACGTATTTTCATGAGAGAGGGGATGCGACTAATTGCTACCAAGCTATGGGCAGAGAAGAAGAGTGAAAATGAAAGTAACTCAGAGGTCCATTCCATTTCATGAGACTGTCTGCTGAACAACATGGCCCATTTAGTCAGTAGCTCACGTTTACTCTTTTTAGAAGTTTCACTGCTAAGGAAAATGTATACATAAATAAATCTACATATATTTTTAATTTTTAGTAGAACTCATAGTTGGGAAAGGATTAACGTACATACTAGTCCGTGAACAATTGGAGGAATTTTTACTTTACTGCAAACTAACCAAGTGATCTTAAACTCCCTACATCTTTCTTATCTCTAAAATATCCTGAAAAATTTAATGAGTTTATGTATCTAGAACCAGTCTTCTTCAAATTGTTGTATGTGTTTTACTTAAAAACATTGAAATATTACATAATAAACCCAGAAACCCAGTGCCGTCACACAATAAAGTCCAATAAAAGACAAGAAAACTCCATATTCTACCATGGAGGTATTTTTTAGAAATGGTAAGGTGCTTGATATGTGTTGTTAGACACGTAGAGATATTTCATTTTCAAAGACAAAAATTCCAGATGTATAGGTAAGATACTGGTTAAAAATTTTCTCTTAACAGAATATCTACATGTAATGGATTTCATTTATAAAACATAGTTGATCTTTACCCTCACACTCACTATTTTAAAAAGAACCTTATCCATTTATATGTCAAGCAAGGCCTTGTAACTAGTAACATGTAAAGCTTGGAGTTTAGTATCACCCCCTGTTTCACTCCCATTACACAGTGATCATGCCTAGAAAAGAGTATTTACCAGTCTGCTGTAAATAATTGTTTCTGTGTCTTCCTGCAGCTACATAGGTTATTATACAATTCCTTGACTATTATTATTCATCAAAAATAATAATATTGCCTCAAAAATTTCTATTTTCTTCATCTCACTTCCTGATCAACACATCCCATGCTACCAGCTCATCTACTATATTAAGCCTATTACCTTGATCCCATTTCTCCTTCTGGATAACATTGCATTTCTCTGCTTTCCTTTCTAAAAACCCAAAACCAAACCCACTGCCATCAAGTCAACTCCAACTCACAGCGGCCCTATAGGACAGAGTAGAGCTGCCTGATAGTTTCCAAGGAGCACCTGGCAGATTTGAACTGCTGATCTCTTGGTTAGCAGCCGTAGCACTTAACCACCACACCACCCGGGTTTCCTTTCTAGCAAAGCTTATTTAAAGAATTGCATATAGACACCTCATCATTTCATAGTCTTTTCCTCAATCAACTCCAATTTCAATATATCATTAAAACGGGGAAAATAATAGAACCTAGCTTACAGGGTTGTTGTGAATATTAAATGAGTCAATGTACTAAATTAAGAAACTTAGAGGAGAGTTTGGCTCATAGTGAGTTTTCATTAAATGTCATATATCATTGTCATCATCAGTATCACTATTTCACTGATAGTACTCTTAACGATCTATTTTGTAAGTAAAGATCTCCATGCTTCCATCCCTAACCATCTACTATTTATTCTTGCTTAATTTCTCAGAGATGAACCCACTCTCATTTTTGAAATACCTTCATTTTTGTTTTCATGTAGCATTAAGCTCTCCTTATTTTCATCCTATATCAATAATACTTCCCTCTCACTCTTCTTGGACAACTCTTCTGATTCTGCTTGGCTTTTAAATGTCTGCATTTTTAGGGCTATATTTATGGACCTATCCACTTGTCCATCTACATTTTCTTCCTAGATGTCTCTTATTGTCCCATGACTTTCAGTACTTCTGTAGTCTATAACACCTCTGTAGTTTATGTTTGTCTAAGAGCTCTCCCTGGAATTCCAGAGTAGCATATTTAATTGCCTAACTTATAAGTCTGCATGAATGTGTAATAAAGAGCATCTCAAATTAACCTGTTGTAAGTGGAAATCATGATTTTTCACAAAACTTTATCCTCCCCCAATCTCTCCCATCTGAGTAATGGGATTACCAGGCACCCCCTTGTTTAAGACCAGAATTTACAAATTTGTTTTGATTTATCTCTTACCTCACTCCTCACTGAAATCATCTGCAAGCCCTGTTGATTCTACATCTAAAACATAGTTCCAGCATCTAGAACAGGGTCTGGGACATTGTAGGCACTCTTTAATGAATGATTACCATGTTTTATTTATGTTTGTAGTTCCAGTACTGAGCATATTGCTTGGCATCTAGTATAAATTCAATGCTATTATTCCTGTATTTCCTAAAATATTCATTTTCTTTTTAGATTAGCACATTCATTCAGTTTAATTTATAAAGTATTGCATTATTACCATCACAAGTGGTACATTTAAAACAGACCTAAACTTAAGGTCTTATGAGACCATAAAGATACTTTAGTGATAGAATCCCTTCATACAATAAAAACAAATTCATTTACATGTAATATCTGTAGGAGCTCTTCAGATAGTATTCATGGATGGTAGAAGTCCAGGAATATCCTTAACTCTAAATAGTATCCCACAGGCATACTTATTGAGCACCTTCTGTAAGCCAAAACTGTACTAAATATTGAGATACAATGGTGAATATTGTCTAATCCTGGCTTACAAGCAGTTCACCTTAAATTATGGAAGAATGTAAACAATTACAAAAAAAATGTGGTGTATGCAGGGAATTTTGGATTCATATAGCAAAGGTATCAACTGATGATTACCGGAGAGTTCTTGGCAGGAACAGCAGCATAATACAAAGAGTTAGACATTAGAACACTTTGAGAGGGTGACTATTTGTGGTTTTGTACATCTAGCATCAGGCAGGGTAAATGGGGAATGATGGGAGATGAAGTTGGAGAAGAAAATGCCACAATGACAAGGGTCATAGAAGCCATGCTGATTAATTCAGAACTTATCCTGAGGACAACGGAAAAACATTGAAGAGTTGAATCAGGAAGTACCAACAACCAGGTTGCTGCATAAGAAAGGATGTTCTGACAGCAATGTAAGGGGTATAATGAAGGAGGCAAGGCTGGAGGGAGAAGAGTTAGGAGGCTGTTGTAGTGATCCAGGTGACAGTTGATCGTTGCCTGGAATAAGGTACCCAGTAGCACTAGTGAAAGTAGAGAATAAAGAATGAATTTGATAAATCTTAAGGAAAAATGTCAAATATTGTGACAGGCATTCATAGCAATTATATTGGCAAAGAAAGCCAGGAAATATAGGAGAGTAGAAAAGTTAAGGCCATTTTAATAAGCTTTACTGGTTGCTAGAAGTGAAGCCCTGGTGGCATAGGGGTTAAGTGATACGGCTGCTAACCAAGAGGTCGGCAGTTCAAATCCACCATGCGCTCTTTGGAAACCTATTGGGCAGTTCTACTCTCTCCTATGGGGTCACTATGAGTCGGAATCGACTCGACGGCAGCGGGTTGGTTTTTGGTTTGGTTTCGAGGTGATGGGAGAGGGGAGAGGGAAGGCACTCTCCATTTCACGTTTTTAGTGGCAACAGTGACAAATGAAATCCAAACAGCAAACTGCATGTTTGTAATTGTGACTGCCCAAGGTAATGCCTGCTAAGCGGGTAATATTACAGACACGAGTACAGATTGCTATTAGCATATGGCAGACATTAGCTCATTAAAATATTCAGACTAGCAGATGTGCATGTTTCAGTATGCTAGGGAAAATAGTAATTTTAAGGATTAAAAACTAATGAGGCTTTGGAAGTTTTTTCAACTCCTGGTTTTCAAAGTTCTCTTTAGAACAAATAGGAGACATTTTTTTGGCTGTCTGCTCAGGCACTTCTGATACAGTCCAGAGGTGCTCAAACTCTGCTACTAAAGCAAATCTGGAGAGAAGGAACGAGGAAAGAAACATAGTACAACGTCTCTGTAATCACAGTTTAGGTTAAGCATTTGAAATGAAGACATACTGCTAAGGTCTGAAGGTAGACATTTCACATGAAAGATTTCTAACTGTTACAAAAATGAAACTGTAGATATATATCTAAAGTTATAGTTTGATACTATGTTCCAAGTGGATTACAAAATCTTACCAGTTCTATCATCCATGACTGAAAGGTAATTCAACTGTAGCTCCATTTAGGAAAATAAAGCCTAAGGAGGCCAGACAACCTCCTTAAATTTCTACTCAAAACAATGGCATAGAATTTGAAATAGAGAACATGGGTCAGTTCCATTCCACTCTTTTTGTGTAAATGCAAAAAAAAAAAAAAAAATTCTCTTTTTCTTTGTGGGAGATGAGTAGACAAGAAAGGAAAGAAGGGAAAAATTAAGGATCAGAAAGGATGATAAAGGTGGGCAAAGAAATTGAGGAAAGAAACAGTGGAAGGAAAGAACATTTCCTTTTACACTGAGTAAAATGAAGGAGTAGTCATTGAACACATTTTATTTATAAAAGGGGTTTTTAGCATATTTAGTCAATTATGATAATTAATAGTTTATGAAAATGGCAAATACTCAAAGGGATTGAGGAGTGGATACCTGTGTTTAACGCCCTCACTTGTTCAAAACCTATCTATGAGTTGGAATTGACTAGACAGCAAGAGGTTTATTTATCTATCTATCATCATCTCTAAGGATTGGGGGAATGTTCTGTCTATTTATGTATAATTTCTAGGAAACATCTCTGTGTGTGCATTTTCAATAATTCTAGAAAATGTATTCTCTTTAATAGGCAGCAATTCTGAGGCAGCCATTTCTGATATAAAATAGTAGATGAAGCTGATTGTCAGAAAGAATCCCAGCCCAAAAATGTACCCTTGAGATAGCTTTTTGCAACTTGATTGGGATTGAGAGCTCATGTACCTGGAAAACAAGATACTTGCATAACCTGAGGATAATCTACTTTCTAGCATTATGCAGAAATACCACAACCAGGACACTGTAATCAAAACTGGGGTACACAGGAATTCTCGCTCAGGCTGAGAAAATACACTCTAACGAGTAAGACTGATGAACTTCGGCTCTCATCCATAAACATGAACAGATGATCAAGAATTCCCAAATATTTGAGGAAATCAATGACAATAAACAGAACTAACCCCAAGGGTAAACAGAAGGAAACTGAGATAAGTATAATTAATATCATCAGAGAAGAAATTGATGGATAAGAAAAGAACAGATTGCTGAGGAAAAAATAAGCAATTGGCTCTCTTTTTTGAAATTAAAACCAGATTTACTGAAAGAAACCTGCACCTTAATAGATGGGATGACGAGTAGAGTGGACAATTTGCTGAAAATTAAATTAGTGGGCTGGAAGATTGAGCCAACTCTGAACACAGTTAAAAAGAAAAAAAGAAGAAAAAATTAAGGGACAAAAATAGGCGCAGGCATTCCAATAGCCATCTAATAGCCAGAAAGAAAGAATAGAGAAGGCAAGGAGGGAGGGGCAGGAGAAGTAGATAATAATAAACAAAAGAATAAAATTTCCCAGAACTGAAGAAATTCTCTGTATGAAAGAGTCCTTTGAATGCTAAATGGAGTAATAATGTGGAATAATAATTTTAAAAATCCTAATTCTAGAGATATCCTGGTGAAATTTATTCTTTTAATATCTTGGTATCAATATTTATAAAAAATGCAAGCTTATTCAGAAAAATCAAACAACACAGACTTCTGCCTTTATATTTTTTTGTGCCTGAATTCTACAACCCTCTTCAGAAGTATGTTTAACAGTTCGGTATGTTTCCTTCCTGAATTTTTCCTATGCTTTATGAGATACACATACATGTGCACTCATACAAACACAGGCACGTACATATATATATAAACCAGTCTCTACATTTCAATTTAGGAAACTGAACCCATTAAAATTTTCAAAAGATATAAAATAAATCCAAAAGAATAGTGCAAATATAAAGTGATCAGCCTCATTTTAATTAGAGAAATGCAAATTAATGTGAAAATTTGACAAAAAAGTTTTATACTACCCTGTGTTGGCAAGAGTGGGATAATCATGCATATGTGAACACAGCTAGTTGGAAGGAAAATAGGTACAGTTAATTAGAGAGCAGTTTGGCAGTATATATCAACAACGGTGCACATACTCTGACTCAGAAATACCACTTCTATGAATCTATCTATAGAAGTACTATATATCCCAATAGAAGTATTTTCAAATATATGTAAAAATGTATATTCCCAAGGCTGATTGTTTTACCTTTCTTGGGAAGCCAAAGAGTAAATTTGGAAAAACATAAATGCCCACCAAAATTGGAATGATTAAATAAAATCTTTTCCACAATATGGCATAAAATAGACCCCATTAAAATATATGAACTAGATAGTTAATAGTAACCTTCAATGGCTTAAAGCAAGTTGCTAAGTAACATGAACTCTCATATATATGTAAATACACAGGGAAAAGAAATACTAATATTATAAGAATAATAGCTAGACTTTATCGAGCATGGAATTTGTGCCAGGAGCTCTATTCATCACTTTACAGGTGTTTTAATCACTCAACTCTCACTAAAATATATAAGTTAGTGTTTTAGTTTCCCAGAGTTGCTGTAACAAGGCACCACACAAATGGGTGTCTTAAAATGACAGAAATTTATTGTCTCACAGTTCTGGAGGCTCAAAGTCCAAATTCAGGTTGTCAGGAGGGCCCTGCTCCCTCTCTCTTTAATGACTCTAGGGCAAGATCCTTTCTTGTATGAAGGTGGACACAGAGATGGAATTATGCCGCAACTGCGAACCAGGAATGCCTGAGGCTAGCAGAAGCTGAGATAGACAAGCTTCTGCTAGCCTCAGGCATTCCTGGTTCGCAGTTGCGGCATAATTCCATCTCTGTGTCCACCTTCATTTCACATGGCCATTTTTCCTGTGTCTTTGTTTCTTCTCTTCACCCATATGGATTAGGACCCAACCTACAATGTTGCTGTTGTTAGGTGCTATCTAGTAGGTCCCGACTCATAACGATCCTAGGTACACAAGATCCAAACACTGTCCCATCCTGTGTCACCTCACACTCGTTGCTGTGCTTGAACCCATTATTGCAGCCACTGTGTCAATCCATCTCACTGAGGATTTTCCTCTTTTACTAACCCTGTACTTTACCAAGCATGATGTCCTTCTACAGGGACTGCTCCCTTCTTATAACATGTCCAAAGAACGTGAGACAAGGTTTCACCAGCCTACCTTCTAAAGAGCATTTTGGCTGTACTTCTTCCAAGACAGATTTGTTTGTTCTTCTGGCAGTCCACAGTATATTAAATACCGTTCGCCAACACCGTAATTCAGAGGCATCAGTTTTTCACTCTTTCTTATTCATTGTCTAGCTTTTGCATGCATATGAGGCAACTGAAAATACCATTGCTTGGGTCAGGTGCACCTCAGTCCTCAAAGTAATATCTTTGCTTTTTAACACTTTAAATAGGTCTTTTGCAGTTGATGTGCCCAATACAATGCATCATTTGATTTCTTGACTGCTGCTTCCATGGGCATTGATTGTGGATCCAAGTCAAATGAAATCATTGACAGCTTCAATATTTTCTCTGTTATAGCACGATGGTGCTTAGTGATTGGTCCAGTTGTGAGGATTTTTATTTTCTTTATGTTGAAGCGTAATCTGTACTGAAGACTGTAGTCTTTGATCTTCATCAACGAGTGCTTCAAGTCCTCTTTAGTTTCAGCAAGCAAGGTTGTATCATCTGCATGTTGCAGGTTGTCAGTGAGTCTTCCTGATACTGCATTCTTCTTCATGTAGTCCAGTTTCTGGGACTGTTTGCTCAGCATACAGATTAAATAAGTATGGTGAAATGATACAATCCTGACACACAGCTTTCCTGGTTTTAAACCACATAGTATCCCCTTATTCTGTTCAAACAACTGCCTTTTAGTCTATGTACAGGTTCTGCATGGGCACAATTAAATGTTCTGGAAACTCCATTCTTCACAATTTTATCCATGATTTGTTATGCTCCATGCAGTTGAATGCCTTTGAATAGTCAATAAAACACAGGTAAACATCTTTCTGGTATTCTCTGCTTTCAACCAAGATCCACCTGACATCAGCAATGATATCCTTCATTTCACATACTTTTCTGAATCTGGCTTGAATTTCTGGCAGTTCCCTGTTGATGTACTGCTGCAGCTGCTTTTGCATTATCTTCAGAAAAATTTTACTTGCATGTGGTATTAATGATATCTGATAATTTCCACATTCTGTTGGATCACTTTTACTTTGAAATAGGCACATATATGGATCTCTTCCAGTCGGTTGGCCGGGTAGCTGTCTTCCAAATTTCTTGGTATAGATGAGTGAGCGCCTCCAGTGCTGCATCCTTTTGTTGAAATATTTCAATTTGTATTCCAACAATTCTTGGAGCTTTGTTTTTTTTGCCAATACCTTTAGTGCAGCTTGAACTTCTTCCTTTGGTACCATCGTTCTTGATCATATGCTAACTCTAGGTCTTTGCACATTTAATTATAATACTTTATCTTCTTGAGATGCCCTTGGAAATCTTCTGTCCAGCTCTATTACTTCATTTCTTCCATCCATTTTAGCTGTTCTTTGTTCAAGAATAAGTGTCAGCGTCTCTTTTGACATCCATTTTGGTCTTTTCTTTCTTTCCTGCCTTTTAAATGACCTTTTGCCTTCTTCATGCATGATGACCTTGACGTCGTTCCACAACACGTCTGGTCTTTGGTCATTAGTGTTCAATGTGTGAAATTTATTCTTGAGATGTTCTTTAAATTAATGTACGATATACTTATGGTCATATTTTGACTCTCATGGACTTGTTTTAATTTTCTTCAGCTTCAACTTGAACTTGCATATGAGCAATTGATGGCCTGTTCCATCTTTGGCCCCCAGCCTTGTTCTGATTGATGACATTGCACTTTTCCATACTCTTTTCCCACAGATCCAGTCGGTTTGATTCCTGGGTATTACATCTGGTGAGGTCCACATGTTTAGCCGCCATTTATGTTGTTGAGAAAATGTAATTGCAATGAATGTCATTGGTCTTGCAAAATTCTGTCATGAAATCTCTAGTGTCATTTCTATCATGAAAGCTGTATTTTCCAACTACAGATCCTTCTTCTTTGTTTCCAACTTTCATGTTCCAATCACCAGTAATTATCAGCGTATCTTGACTGCATGTTTGAACAATTTCAGACAGCAGAAGTTGATAAAAATCTCGAATTTCTTCATCTTTGGCATTAGTGGTTGGTGCTGAAATTAAATAATAGTCATGTTAAGTGATCTTCCTTATAGGCATATGGATATTATCCTATCACTGTCAGCATTGTACTTCAGGATAGATATTGAAATGTTCTTTTTTGATGATGAATGAATGCCATTCCTCTCCAATTTTTTGTTCCCAGCAGAGTAGACCATATGATTGTCCCATTCACAATGGCTAATACTAGCCCATTTCAGCTCACTAATGCCTAGGATATTGATCTCTATGTGTTTCACTTCATTTTTTATGAATTCCAATTTTTCTAGATTCATACTTTGTACATTCCATGTTTCGATTATTAATAGATGTTTGCAGCTGTTTCTTCTCATTTTGAGTCATCAGCAAATGAAGGTCCTGAAAGCTTGACTCCATCCAAAATATTAAGATGGACTATACCTTAAGGAGACAGCTCTTACCAAGTCATATTTTGAGTGCCTTTCAGCCTGAGGAGCTCATCTTCTGGCACAATAACAGACAGTGTTCCACTATTCATAAGGTTTTCCCTGGCCACTTTTTTTCAAAAGTACACTGCCAGGTTCTTCTTTCTAGTCTGTCTTTGTCTGGAAGCTCCACTGAAATCTGCCTACCAAGGATGACCCTGCCGATATTTCAATATGGTGGGATAGCTTCCAGCATCACAGCAACATACAAGCCCCACAGTACGAGAATCTGACAGATGAGTGGTGGCATGTTAATTTAATTGGCAACGAAGACTCTATTTTCAAACAAGGTCACATTCACGGGTACCAGGGGCTAGGACTTCAACATATCTTTTTGAGAGATGGAATTCAATCTTTATCAGCTAGATAGTATTATATTCTCTATTATTGAAAGTAAAACACTAAAAACAAACAAAGGACTAAAAGGCTTAGAGAGGTCAAACTTGCCCAAAGTTACACTCAAACCCAGTGTGTCTGCCTTCAAAACCTATACTTTTATTACCTTCTCAAGTAGATCAAAGCTGAATACATTATTTAGTTGTTAGTTAAATACATGTAATCTTATGAGTCTTTATTTAAATTATTTTTATTTTTAAAAATTTTATGAATTTTCTCTTCTGGTATTTTTCTCCTTTCTTAAATTTTCTAATGTTCACTCTTACCTTGAGTTGGTTTTTGATGACACTGGAGCATCTTCTTTTGTTTCATTATTTGTACAATGACATTTTTAAAGGCAGTACAAGATGTGAGTTCTTCTTCTAGTACGGAAGGCAGTGTAATTACACAAATTACAGAATTGGCAGTACAGAACATTGACAGGATATTACCAGGTTATTTCTCCTCTGGTAAAGTGCTATATATGAGAGGTGAGATGCCAAATCATTCAAAATTCTCTCTGCGTAGGCCCATAATTAAATTTTTTTCCAGTTAATTGATAAATTGATTTGAAGTTCTTTGTGTTATATTACTAAGAACACTGAACCCAGATACACCTGTGTTCAAATCCTGGCTCTGTCATTTAAAATCTATAATCTAGCCTGATCCAAGCAAAACAGCTATACAAGGATTGTCATGGATTGAATTGTGCCCTCCCAAAAATGTGTGTATCAACTTGGTTAGGCCATGATTCCCAGTATTGTGTGGTTGTCCTCCATTTTGTGATTTTAATTTTATGTTAAAAGGATTAGGATGGGATAGTAACATCACCCTCACTCAGGTCACCTCCCTGAACCAAGGTGAAGGGAGTTTTCCTGGGGTGTGGCCTGTACCACCTTTTATCTCTCAAGAGATAAAAGGAAAGGGAAGCAAGCAGAGAGTTGGGGACCTCATACCACCAAGAAAGCAGCACCAGGAGCAGAGCGTGTCCTTTGGACCTGGGGTCTCTTTGCCTGAAGAGGTTCTCAACCAGTGGAAGATTGATGACAAGGAAACTTCCTTCAGAGCTGACAGAGACAGAAAGCCTTCCCCTAGAACTGACACCCTGAATTTGGACTTGTAACCTACTAGACCGTGAGGGAATAAATTTCTCCTTGTTAAAGCCATCCACTTGTATTTCTGTTATAGCAGCAGTAGATAATTAACACAAGGAGTATCAGGGAAATTTTAGTAACTACCAAGTATATAGATGACGATATCAGGGAATTATTTTTAATTTTCCTCTTAGAACAGAAACACTTTAATTATATAAGAAAATGGCCATATTTTCTAGAGATTCATGCTGAAGGATGTAGGGGTTATGAAATAATGTTTTAATATTAACATAAGAACCAAAGGGACACTAGAGTAAGTGAAAATATATTTACAAGTGTGGAATCTGGGTGATGGTTAAATGGAGATTAATTTTCTATACTTTTGTGTTTGTTTATAAATACTCATAATTCATATTAGCAAAAGTGTCATCTTGGCATTCAGTTTTCTGACTCATAAAATTGTAATAGTAGTATTTTTCATAGTGAGATTAAAAGAGTTTACATTTGTATAACCATCTTAGAAGTTTTATATACTTCATAAATAATAGCTTAACTTATTTCAGTGGTTCACGTGCAAAAAAAAATATGAAGAGCTTGTTGTGTTCTAGATATTGTAGTTACTTTAAAGGATAAAAGCAGAGTCCTGACCTTCAAAAATCAGCCTGATCCTTTCTAAAGCCTGATGTTTCAGGATAGAAGGATATTTAATCTCGTATACAAACATTAACATACATTTTATTTACTCCACTCGTGTTGAAATAACTTAATTCACAAGCACAAGAAACCATAAAGAGTTATATAAGAAATGTTGAATTGGACAAGGTCAGACAGGAGACTCAAGTGAATAAAGATAACTAACATTTAACAAGTAAGATATCCAACCTCCTGTTCTATATCATAATCACTATTCTAGCTATGTAAGTATTTAAAAAGTATCACTGAATGCCAAAATACCTACAGTTTACAGATCAGACACACTAACTATATTTAACTAAAGGATAACCTTAAAACATGGATCCCCTCCTGGGCTGGTGTGTAGCTCTCAGGGGCTACATCTCCATACATACTCACACAACCCAAAAAGGACTGCATCAAGGTCTCCATGATTCCTCTTGAACTATCCCTTCTGGACCTTTTTGATTAGATCAGTATTTCTAGTTCCTTCCTTTGTGCCTAATGCCTGGATTTAACCTCTCTGACACCCCTCTCTGGATGTAAGCTTTATCTGAATGGTCTATCCGTATTTAATCAATCTGATTTTGGCTTTAAAACCTGTCTTTTAGATTAACTTGGGTCTTAACTCTCTGTAGTACAATGTGAGCCATTCCTATTCCACCCCTGCAAACAGGTTTCCTGCACAGCATATGGGTGACAAATCTCAAGTGTCCTCATGTCCCAGAGGGAAGTTTGGATAAAAGCCACATTATTTTGCCTAACAAATGGCCTTTTCCAGATTTGTCAGAATATTTTTGTAATTAAGTAGTTTGAAAATTTAATGACTTGAGTATACAGCCAAAATAAGCTTTGAAGTAGAAAACTTACACAACCAAATTGTGTGTCATTGTATTAGTGGTTGCTGATGTATGCACTTGTGTGTGCGTATGTGTGATGTATTTTCTCTTGCTAAATTTTATATGGGGAAAAACTAATGAAGACACAGGATAAAATATGAAAAGTTATAATAATTCAGAAAACATTTCAGAAATCCATGACTAACAAGACATATTTTGTCAGAATCTGGGAGGAATTTCTAGGATGTTATGTCAGAAAATCAGGATTGAGAAAAATAATATAGTTGCCTAGTGTCCTACTTGTGCTCATAAAACAAAGCAGTCTTGATTGAGGTACAATATATTGAAAGACATTTTTTGTCCTCTTACTGCCTCTCCCTCACTTCAGAGATTTAAGACCTGTACTCCTCAGGCAACTGAAGCCATCCCTCCATTTGATGAGTATTGTTTTGGAGGTGATACAACCCTACGTCTTTTCCTTCTGTATTTTTCTAAGCCTTGGGAAATGATAACTTAAAAAAACAAAAAAAAGGAAATAAAAATCTTTGGTGGGAGTTGGCAGTGTCATCTGAGAAGTGAATTCCCTAAAATATATTCCTGAATTGAAGATATTTGTTGGGACTTTAGGCTTACTTAAAAAACAAAAAACAAAAAACATTGCTGTCAAGCCAATTTTGACTTATGGCGACCCTATAGGACAGAGTAGAACTCCATAGAATATCCAAGGAGCGCCTGGAGGATTTGAATGGCTGACATTTTGGTTAGCAGATGTAGCTATTTATTAAAAACTGGAAATTGAAATGCAAATTGTGTGAAGAAGCTTATCTTCTAAGTGAAGGTCAGTCAACATCTGAGTAGACAGTGATGGTAGCCAGTGGAACATCATCAATAATCCAAAGAATGTACTTCTGCAAATTATTTAATGTAGAAACCAAATTCAGTGAATCATTCAGTATTTCCTAAAGAAGACAACATTAAAAACAAGAACAGTTGTGACAGCCCCCAATATATTATGTATCAGGGACTGTGGTAAATGCTTTACATATATGCCCTCACTTAATAAACAGAAAAAAAATGAATGAACAATCTGAAATAAAGGCCAACAGTATAAAAATCCATTAAAATCAAAGAGAAACAGTAAATGAAAATGGTTCAATAGTTGGAAGCTAAGCAAGGGGACTAAAACTACAATAGAAAAATTAAACTCTGATTTTGGCCTTGAGTGAGACCCAGACTAGATGAACTAGCAGAGGCCTCTCAGACTTCTAACATACAGAACCGTAAGAAAATAAATTTGTGTTGTAAGCCACTGTTGTCGTTAGGTGCCGTTGAGCCACTTCCCACTCATAGCAACCTTGTGTACAACAGAAGGAAATATGGCCCAGTTCTGCACCATCCTCACGATCATTGTTATGTTTGAGCCCATTGTTGCAGCCACTGTGTCAATCCAACTCCTTGAGGGTCTTCCTCTTTTTCCCTGACCCTCTATTTTACTAAGCATGATGTTCTTCTCCAAGGACTGATCCCTCCTGATAACATGTCCAAAGTATGTGAGAAGTGTGGTCATCCTTGCTTCTAAAGAGCATTCTGGCTGTACTTCTTACAAGACAAGTTTGTTCTTCTAGCAGTTCCTGGGATATTCAATATTCTTTGTCAATACCGTAATTCAAAGGTGTCAATTCTTCAGTCTTTCTTATTCATTGTCCAGCTTTTGCACACGTATGAGGCAATTGAAAACACTATGGCTTGGGTCAGGCACACCTTAATCCTCAAAGTGACATCTTTGCTTTTATAAACACATTAAAGAGGTCTTTTACAGCAGATTTACCCAGTGCAGTGCATCATTTCATTTCTTGACTGCTGCTTCCATAGGTGTTGATTGTGGAACCAAGTAAAATGAAATCCTTGAAAACTTTAGTATTTTCTTTCTTTTTTTTTTTTTTTACTGGTCTGGTCGTGAGGATTTTTGTTTCTTTATGTTGAGGTGTAATCCATTCTGAAGGCCATGGTCTTTGATCTTCGTCAGTTAGTGCTTCAAGTCCTTTATACTTTCAGCAAGCAAGGTTGTGTCATCTATATAACACAGGTTGTTAATAAGTCTTCCACCAATCCTATAGTCTAGCTTCTAGGTTATTTGCTCAGCATACAGACTGAGTAAGTATGGTGAAATGATACAAACCTGACACTCACATTTCCTGACTTTAAACCACAAAGTATGTCCTTGCTCTGTTTGAATGGCTTCCTCTTGATCTATGTACAGGTTCCTCAGGAGCACAATTAAGTGTTCTGGAATTGCCATTCTTCACAATGTTATCCATAATTTATTATGATCCACATAGTCAAATGCCTTTGTATAGTCAGTAAAACACAGGTAATCATCTTTCTAGTATTCTCCGCTTTCAACCAGGATCCATCTGACATCAGCAATGATATCCCTGGTTCCAGTCCTTTTCTGAATCCAGTTTGAATTCCTGGCAGTCCCTATCAATATACTGCTGCAGCTGCTTTTGAATGATCTTCAGCAAAATTTTACTTGTGTATGACATTAATGATACTTTTAGATAATTACTGCATTTGGTTGGATCACCTGTCTTTGGAATAGACATAAATATTGATCTCTTCCAGTTGGTTGGCTGGGTAGCTGTCTTCCAAATTTCTTGGCATAGGTGAGTGAGCAATTCCAGCACTTCATCTGTTTGTTGAAACACCTTAGTTGGCATTCTGTCAATTCCTGGAGCCTTGTTTTTCACCAACGCCTTCAGTGCAGGTTGGAGCTCTTCTTTCAGTACCATCAGTTCCTGATCATATGCTACCTCTTGAAATGGTTGAATGTCGACCAATTCTTTTTAGTATAGTGACTCTGTGTATTCCTTCCATCCTTCTTTTGATGCTTCCGGTGTTTTTTAATATTTTCCCCATGGAATCCTTCAGTATTGCAACTCAAGGTTTGAATTTTTTCTTCAGATCTTTCAGTTTGAGAAATCCTGAGCTTGTTCTTCCCTTTTGATTTTCTAACTCCAGGTCTTTGCACATGTCATTATGATGCTTTAATTTGTCTTGTCCAGTCACTCTTTGAAATCTTCCGTTCAGCTCTTTTAGTTCATCATTTCTTCTGTTTGCTTTAGCTACTCAACATCTCAGAGCCTCTTCTGACATCCATTTTGGTCTTTTCTTACTTCCTTGTCTTTTTAATGACCTTTTGTTTTCTTCATGTACGATGTCCTTGATGTCATTCCACGACTCATCAGATCTTCAGTCATTAGTGTTCAAAGTCTCAAATCAATTCTTGACATGGTCTCTAAATTCAAGTGGGATATACTCAAGGTCATACTTGAGCACTCTTAGATTTGTTCTAATTTTCTTCAGCTTAAATTTGAAATTGCATATGAGCAATTGATGGTCTTTTCCTCAGTTGCCCCCTGGCCTTATTTTGACTGATGATATTTAGCTTTTTCATCATCTCTTCCCACAAATGTAGTCAATTTGATTCCTGTATATTTCATCTGGTGAGGTCCATGTGTATAGTTGCCATTTATGTTGTTGAAAAAAGGTATTTGCAATGACGAGGTCATTGGTCTTGCAAAATCTGTCACGGGATCTCCAGCATCGTTTCTGTCACCAAGGCCGTATTTTCCAGCTACCAATCCATCTTCTTCGTTTCCAACTTTCACATTCCAATCACTAGTAATTACTAATGCACCCTGATTGCGTGTTTGTTCAATTTCAGACTGCAGAAGTTGGTAGAAATCTTCAATTTCTTCATCTTTGGCCTTAGTGGTTGGTGCATACATTTGAATAATAGTCATATTCCTTGTAGGTGTATGGATATTATCCTATCACTGACAATATTGTACTTCAGGATAAATCTTGAAATGTTCTTTTTGATGATAGATGCAATGCTGTTCCTCTTCAATTTGTCTTTCCTGGCATAGTAGTTCATACGATTGTCTGATTCAAAATGACCAACACCAGTCCATTTCAGCTCACTAATGCCTAGGATATCGATGTTTATACATTCCATTTCATTTTTGACAATTTCCAATTTTCCTAGATTCATACTTCACACATTCCACATTCTGATTATTAATGGATGTTGCAGCTCTTTCTTCTCATTTTGAGTCATGCCACATCAGCAAATGAAAGCCCCAAAAGCCTGACTCCATCCAAGTCATTAAGGTTGACTCAACTTTGAGGAGGCAGCTCTTTCCCAGTCGTATTTTGATGCCTTCCAATCTGAGGGGCTCATCTTCTGTCATTATATCAGTGTTCCACTGCTATTTATAAGGTTTTCACTGGCTAATTCTTTTCAGAAGTAGACTGCCAGGTCGTTTTTCCTAGTCTGTCTTAGTCTGAAAGCTCAGCTAAAACCTTTCTGCCATGGGTGACCTTGCTGATACTTGAATACAGGTGGCATGGCTTCCAGCATCATAGCAATGTGCAAACCCCCACTCTATGACAAATTGACAGACGTGGGGGTTTAAGCTTTTAAGTTTTTAGTAATTTACTAAGGTCTCAATAGAAAACTAATACACTGTATTTATATTGAGAATGTATACTTAATGTATGTCTACTCTAGATTTTAAAGACATTGGGCCTCTCTTTTGGTAGTGTTTTCCCTGAAATTCTTTTATGGTATTTCTTATTATCAGATAGGTAAGAACTGTAGGAATAAGAATAAGAGTCTCTGAAAATGTTTCAAGGGGCTGTTTATTAAGCTTTTAGTCTAGGCATTACAAAAAAGGGTTAAAAATCACCCTTGTTACTCCATTACAGTTCACCCTAACTCATTACGGTCTACAGTCCACATATAGATTTTGAGGCAATATTAATAAAACTTGTAGTAATAAAATAAAATGGTAGTAGTAACATTTGTGAATTTTTCTGGAGTCTTCACTCTGTGTATATCCTTTTGGAAACTGAATTGATGGTACGTTGCTGGGTGAAGATTCAGGATTTGAAGTCCTTATCATCTCCGTCTTTTGTGTTAAACATATAAGAATGAGAAATCGCACTGAAAGATGTGTATTCTAACTTTTTAAGGTCAACAATCTTTTTTTTTAAATCCTTGTTACCTCCCACCATATTTTTATGGCTAAAAGACTCTTTAACACAGAAAGAAAAACATATCACTCCAGAAATTATCCATTTGCCCTTGGTATTCTGTCTCTTTGTGAAGTGACCAAACACACCACTAACTACTTAGGAATCTATGCCTGAAATCCTAAGTTCAGAGGGATAAAATAGTGTGTGATGTGTTTGTAGGGCAGACTTTTCAATTAGAATGTAATTTCCAAAATAATTCATTTTTACTGATATTGTTTCCAGTGAGGAGGCTATGTAATGAGGAATTACAATTTATGAAATTATAATGTTGAATATAATTTAAACTATAACCCAAAGGAAATTAAACCTCTTGGAAGAATCTTATTTCTTATTACTGGTAATTACAACCAAGAGATACATATTTTTTAGTCATTTTGTTGTTTTAGGCATTTTGAGAAGAGAAAAACAATGGTGCATAAAGGAGGAAAGAGAATCAAGGTTATTAAATACTTACTTTAGATTATCCAATTCTTAAAAACTTGACAATTCTTTGAGTCTCATCTTACTGATGAGTAACATGGTTTAGAGTGGATAAATACCTTACTCAAAGTCACATAGCTTATATGTAGTAGAAACAGGATTTAAATCTAAAAGTTCCCTAAATCCATGCTTTTCCATGATGTAACACAGTTTATCACTTTTAAGCAATTAAGATCTAATCATTAAAACAATGTAGTTAAAAGATAAAAATAAAATAAAAAAGAATATAATGTTAAAGATACTAAAAAGCAGAATATAATCCAGTACTGTATATCTACTCATTCTTTCATCCATTCATTCATCCATCCATCTACCAAATGTTAATTGATTACTTACTATTGTTGTTGTTGTTAGGTGACATTGAGTTGGTTCCCACTCATAGTGACCCTATATACAACAGGGTGAAACACAACCCACTCCTTTGCCATCCTCACAATCATTGTTATATTTGAGCCCATTGTTACAGTCACTGTGTCAACCCATCTCGTTGAGGGTCTTCCTCTTTTTCACTGACCTTTTACTCTACCAAGCATGATGTTCTTCTCTAGGGACTGATTCCTCCTGATAACATGTCCAAAGTATGTGAGATGAAGTCTTGCTATCCTTGCTTCCTCGTTTCTAGGGAGCATTCTGGCTGTACTTCCAAGACAGATTTTTTCTTCCTTCTGGCAGTCCACGGTACGTTCGATATTCTTTGTCAATACTATAATTCAAAGGCATCAATTTTCTTCGGTTTTCCTTACTAATTTTCCAGCTTTCGAATGCCTATGAGGTGATTGAAAACACCATGGCTTGGGTCAGACGCACCATAGTCTTCAGGGTGACGTCTTTGCTTTCTAGTACTTAGCAAGATCTTTTGCAGTAGATTTTCCCAAAGCAATGTGTCGTTTGATTTCTTGATTGCTGCTTCTGTGGACATTGATTGTGGATCCAGGTAAAATGAAATCCTTGAAAACTTCAATCTTTTCTCCATTTATGATAATGTTGCTTATTGGTCCAGTTGTGAGGATTTTTGTTTTCTTTATGTTGAAGTGTAATCCATACTGAAGGCTGTGGTCTTTGATCTTCATCAGTAAGTTCTTCAAGTTCTCTTTACTTTCAGCAAGCAAGGTTGTGTCATCTGCATATCACAGGTTGTTAATGAGTCTTCCACTAATCTTGATTCCTGTTCTTCTTCATACAGTCCAATTTGCAGTTTCAATAAGTATAGTGAAATGATACAACCCTGACACACATCTTTCATGACTTTAAACCACGTAGTATCCTCTTGTTCTTTTGGAAAGACTGCCCCTTGATCTAAGTACAGGTTCCTCATGAACACAATTAAGTGCTCTGGAGTTCCCATTCTTTGCAGTGTTATACATAAGTTGTTATGATGCACACAGTTGAATGCCTTTGCATTGTCAATAAAACACACGTAAATGTCTCTCTGGTATTTTCTGCTTTCAGCCATGATCCACCTGACATCAGCAATTGTATCCCTTGTTCCACATCCTCTTCTGAATCTGACTTGAATTTCATGCAGTTTCCTGTTGATGTACTGCTGCAACCACTTTTGAATAATCTTCAGCAAAATTTTACTTGTGTGTGATATTAGTGATATTGTTTGATAATTTCCACATTCAGTTGGATCAATTTCTTTCAAATGGGTACAAATATGGATCTCTTCCAATTTTCTGAGATTCATACTTCGTGCATTCCACATTATGATTACTAATGCTTGTTTGCAGCTGTTTTTTCTTATTGTGAGTTGTGCTACATCAGCAAATGAAGGTTACTAAACCTTGACTCCATCCACATCATTAGGGTGGACTCCACTTTGTTATGATCCACACAGTTGAATGCCTTTGCATTGTCAATAAAACACATGTAAATGTCTTTCTGGTATTCTCTTCCCCAGTCATATTTTGAATGCCTTCCAACCTGATTGGCTCATCTTTTGGAACTATATCAGACAGTGTTCTATTGCTGTTCACAAGGCTTTTACTGGATTTTTTTTTTTTTTTTTTTCCAGAAGTAGATCGTCAGGTCCTTCTTTCTAGTCTGTCTTATTCTGGAAGCTCAGGTGAAACCTATCCAGCATGGGTGTCCCTGCTGGTATTTGAATACCAGTGACATAGCTTCCAGCATCACGGCAACATGCAAGCCACCACAGTACGACAGACTGACCGACACGTGGGGGTACATACTATTATGATCTCTCTTTTAAGCATTAGGAATAAATAGGTTATAAGACAGGCAAATTATTTGTCCATTGAGATTGCATTCTATTGGGGAATCAGACAATAAAGATAATAAATATGTGATAGAACATGTATATAAGAGCTAAGAAAAAAAATCAATCAGGTATATCAGTCAGAACAACAGTGGTTACATCTCCAGAGTCATCAGAGATTAAAATGTAAAGAATTATTTGTTTCTCATGTTATGTATCCCTCACACATAACCAAGAAGGCTCGGCTTTATATAGTTACTCATGAACCCAGACTGACTGAGCAGCCGCCACGTGAACCATCAGTGTGTACAGTGAAAAGGGGAAAGTGAGTTCTAGAGGTCTTTAAAAGGCAATTAAATCCTCTTCCCTGGAAGTAAATATATCAGTTTCTCTCATAACACTTTGGTCAGAAGTTCATATGTCTTACTCCACATCCAAAGGAGCCAAGAAGTACAATTCTTTTCCATGATGGAAATGGAGAGAATCAGAAAATTTTGGGGAATAGGCTTAATGATTATCACAAAGGTTAAAGGGATATCCCAACCCACCCCAGCCATCGAGTCGATTCCGACTCATAGCGACTCTATAGGACAGAGTAGAACTGCCCCACAGAGTTTCCAAGGAGCTATTTTACAATGGAGTCCTGCCTCAGTGTTTAAGAGCTGCTAACCAAAAGGCTGGTGGTTTGAACCTACCAGCCACGCTGCAGGAGAAAGATGTGGCAGTCTGTTTCTGAAAAGATTTACAGCCTTGGAAACGCTATGGCCCAATTCTACTCTGTCCTATAGGGTTGCTATGAATCAGAATCGACTTGAACTCCCACCTATATGCTAGAGAAAACTCTTTTCTAGGACTTTCTACTAGACTTGTAAATTCTGGGAGAGCTGAGGAGAGAAATGACATTTGGCTTGCTTTTCTATCCCACATGGTCCATTGCATGACTGCTGGTCAGATTAGAGGTCAATTATTACATACTTAAACAAAGGACTCTATCAAAGTTAAATAAGCGGAAATTCTGACTCTGAAATTTCAAACCTATTGTCCTTAAAAGAGAAGTAAATCTAAGTTAGCTTTTAGATATATTTTGATTTTGTAACTATTTTCTTAGTTAAGGGGTTAAAATAGCTTTAATTAAGGTCTTAATTTATATCCAACTCAAAATAATCTGCAAAAGCTATTTAAACATAGACAACCACTGGGTATGAGAAAAGCAGATTAAAAAAAATAAGAACCCAATAAGAGTAAGGCAGAAATGACATAATTTATTAGTAGGAAACGTTATGCTTTTCCAGTTTCTTCTAGGTATGAGAGAAAAAGCCTCTGAATTAGTTCAAGTCTCAAACTGAGGGAAACTACCCCACTAGTTGGTGAACTATGGAGCATGTGAAATCATTAGGTTAGATTGTATAATTTTCTTGGGATCAATTTTCTAAGCACTTTTTGGGAAGTTTTAAAAATGTTTTTCTAATTTGAGTCAAATTATGATGATGTAGGCCAGTCTCATGAAGGGTTATGAACTCCTCCATAGGAGGAAGAAATAATTCGTGTACAGTGAGTAATTGGAAAATTTACTCATTGTCATTATTAGATAACTCATATCATTATTATCATTATAGTTATGTCAGAGTAAATGTGGTATGGTACCTCAACAAGAACATGCTAATGTCACTAGCTAACTCAGTGAGTGCTAGTCAGCCAAGGCAGGAGACTTGCAACTCTTAATTGTTCTAGTCCCTGGTGGCAGCCAGCACAGTTGGTTTTTTGAAAAATGAGTTTGTCTACTTACGAGCTAGTCTTTTTTTTTTTTTTTCAATTCCACTTACATGCAAGTAAAACTGGTTTCCAGAGATTAGTTCAACAATCTGCCGTAACAGTTTAAAATTAAAATAATAATAATAATAAACATGCAATCACTTTCTGAAGAGTTCTGCACAGCACAGCCACCCCCCCTTTCTTTGTGTGAGTTTGTGTGTTGTTGTTGTTGATTCTTCTTCTTATTATTATTACTAAAATTTAATACCTTTACAATTATATTTTCAACTGGTATTTTCTTTGGTAGGTGTCCCCTAGGAAAAAGAGTTACTGGGGGCTGAGAAGGGGGGCTGAGATAACTGTTCAATAACTATTGTTAGCTATTACTATGTTGTAGTGAAGCATTGTGATGAAGTTTTGTGGGAGGAAGATGTGGCAGTCTGCTTCTGTAAAGATTACAGCCTTGGAACGCCTAGAGTATGGCCCCCGGACACCCTTTTAACTCAGTTCTGAAGTCACTACTGAGGTTTACCCTTCAGCCAAAAATTATGCAGGCCCATAAAACAAAATGAGACTAAATGAGCACAGCAGTCAGGAGATGACAGGAAAGCTGGTAATGGGGAACCCAAGGTCAAGAAGCAAGAAGGGGAGAGTGTTGACATGTCATGGAGTTGGCAACTGATGTCACAAAACAATATGTATATTAATTGTTTAATGAGAAACCAATTTGTTCTGTAAACCTTCATCTAAAGTACAATTTAAAAAAAAAAGAAAAAAAGATCACAGCCTTGGAAACTTTATGGGGCAGTTCTATTTTGTCCTATAGGGTCTCCATGAGTCAGAATCGACTGGATGACATACAACAAAAACAGTGAAGCTTTACCTTTGGGTTTATACCTGATGGAATTTTGTTTCTATGGTAAGCTGTTAGTTAGTCTGTAAGAAGCCACACTTCCTGGTATTCATCCCCTTGAGTCATCAACTCCCCTTGAATCTTGGTTGGAAGTTTAACCTGCTTTAATTAAAAAAAAAAAAAAAATTCCTCAGAAATTATGCTTTCCAGTGTCAGTCCTAACCTTAAAGATGCCTAGAAGCTTCCATTTTTGTACTCTTGGAGTATCTGGCCCTTATATGTGAAGTCTTCCTACCTTCCTAGAGAAACCAGTTGACACAAGAAAGGCCCAGGGAGTACATGGAGAGAGGGAAAACCCAGCTGTCCCATTACCTTAGGCTCACCTTCAACTGACCTACTAGTGAAGTAGCCATATGAGTAACTACTGGTTAGAGCAACAGAAGAACTGCCCAGCTAAGCCCTTCCCAGATTGTCTAATCATGGGCTAATAAAATGGTTGCTGTCTGGAACAACTAAAGTTTGAGGAGGCTTGTTATGTAGCAATAAACAACCAAAATAGTTACAGTGTGGTATTTCAATTTAAGCACAAACCCTATGTTTGAATAATAACATCCTGAGTGGTCTTTAGAGGTACCATGTGAAAGAACTGCTGAGTTATTGTGGATTTGTAGCCTGGATGATAAAGACCTTCTCACTCAGAGCCAGGTCTTCACTCATTTAAACCCATCAAAGAAAGAGCTCTGGTCACTTTTCTGGGACAGCCTGATAGAATAGGACATACCCCACACTTCCAGTTACTACTGTTTGAGCTACTAGAACCCACTGGAATAACTTAGGTTTTTGCATGAGTGGTTAGGGCGGGTACAGTATTTCCCAGGGACAGTTGGACCCTCTTGTTTCCATATACCACTCCAGGGGTGAGGAGAACCATTGTTCTTCAAGCAAAAAGCCTTACTTTTTTTTTTTTATTGTACTGTAGACGAAGGTTTATGGGACAAACAAGTTTCTCATCAAACAGTTAGTATGCACATTGTTCTATGACATTGGTTAACAATCCCATGAGATGTCAACACTTACCATTCTCAACCCTGGGTTCCCTATTACCAGCTTTCTTGTTCCCTCCTGCGTTCCGGTCCCTGCCCCAGGGCTGATGCGTTCTTTTAGTCTTGTTTTGTTCCATGGGCCTGTTCAGCCTTTGACTAAAGGGTGAACCTCAGGGGTAACCTCATTACTGAGCTGAAAGAGTGTCCAGGGACCATACTCTCAGGGTTTTCCCAGTCTGTCAGGCCAGCAAGTCTGGTCTTTCTTTTTGAGCTAGAATTTTTAGCATTTTGTTCTACATTTTTCTCCAGCTACATTTTTCTCTGGGACCCTCTGTTGTGATCCCTGTCAGAGCAGTCAGTGGTGGTAGCTATTTAGTTTAGTTGTACTGGTCTCAGTCTGGTGGAGACCGTGGTAGATGTGGTCCATTAGTCCTTTGGAGTAATCTTTCCCTTTTACCTTTAGTTTTTCATTCTCCCTTTCTCCCGAATAGGTGAGACCAGTGGAGTATCCTAGATGGCCACTCACAGGCTTTTAAGACCCCAGACACTAATACCAAATTAGAATGTAGAACCTTTTCTTTATGAGCTATGTTTCTTTATGAACTATGTCTTTATAAACTATGAGCTATGTTTTCTTTATCAATTGAGTTAGCTGTTCCCTGAGACCATGTTCCCTACCACGGCCCTTAGCCCAGCAGTTTGATCCCTCAGGGAGTTTGGCTGTGTCTATGGAGCTACCATAACCTTGCCTTGTACAGGTTGTGCTGGCTTCCCCAGTATTGTGTACTGTCTTACCCTTCACCAAGTTACCACTTATCTATTGTCTATTAAGTGTTTTTCCATTCCTACTCCTTTTTACTCCTCCCCTCATAACCATCAAAGATTTTTCTTTTTGTATGTAAACCTTTTCAGGAGATTTTACAGTAACGGTTTCATACAATATTTGTGCTTTTGTGACCGACTTCTTTCACTCAGCATAGTGCACTCCAGGTTCATCCAGGTTATGAGATGCTTCACAGATTCATCTTTGTTCTTTATCATAGTGTAAAACTCCACAGTGTGTATGTACCACAGTTTGTTCATCCATTCATCTGTTGAGGGGCATCTAGGTTATTTCCATCTTTTTGCTATGGTGAACAATGTTGCAGTGACCATAGGTGTGCATATGTCTATTTGTGTGACGACTTATTTCTCTAGGGTATATTCCTAGGAGTGGGATTGCTGAATCATATGGTATTTCTATTTCTAGCTTTCTAAGGAAGAGCCGTATCATTTTCCAAAATGGTTGTATCATTTTGCATTCCCACCAGCAGTAAAGGCCTTACTTTTTAATCTCCACTGGATCTTGTGTCAAATAGAGGTTATCATTAAACTTTCATACATCAAATATCACTGGCAAATCAGTGTTGTTACTCAGAAGGGGAATATTGAAAAAAAAAAAACAAAACAACACTTTGTTCACTTACAGGTAAGAAAGTTAAATTAGATTATAACATAAATTAATAAAAAAAAAAACCAAGCCAAACCCATTGCCATTGAGCCAATTCTGAATCCTAGCAACCCTGTAGGACAGAGTAGAACTGTCTCATAGAGTTTCCAAGGAGCGACTGGTGTATTTGAACTGCTGACCTTTTGGTTGGCAGCCAGTCTCTTAACCACTGCGCCAGCAGGACTCCTAATATAAGTTACGTAAAGAAATTCTGTCTCCTCCCCCCCAGTTGAGAAAACACAACATAATGAAGAAAACCAGAGCAGCCTGAAATCATCTAGATTTGTGGTAGATGGGCATTTTTCTTACGCCTCTCCATGGTTGCCTAGGTAGCGATGAGGATGAAAGCAGTTAACCGAACTATAACTTGTGAATTGATAACAGCAGAAGTAGTCAATACACAAACCAAAAGGGGTAAATTGAAGCTTATTTAAAAATGTGTGTGTGTTTTAATGGAGATGAAATGACTGTAACTTCAAGTATCTCTTTTTCTAGGAATTCCTAAATAGTAATGCAAGAATATGATTCTGATAACAACACTTAAGAACTGTCATAAAATTCAGTGAAAATCTGTGGAAATTTTATAAATTCTCAAATGTAGAAGTCTGGTCAAGAGGTAGCATAAGAAAAGTAGAGACAAATAAATTATTCTTTTAGTGTCCTTCAAGGTCATTTTCAGATTTATTTTGTGGAGTAAAATTGTATTATAGGTGGAAATTTGGCAAATCCTTTGGCTGTGTAGGGTAAAATATGCCTTTATTAAAAAATGAGGCATCTAAAGGGGGAATAAAAAAGGCCAGCAAAGAAATTTTTTAATTTAGTTCAAAAGGACAACTTATTGAGTAATTCGTGTTAAAGTGATTCTTTATGAGACTCTGGATAAAAGCATGCACTTAATATTCTCACCATTTATTTGCCCAGCTCTCTGTATTTATAATTGGACATGTTAATTTTTAAAGTGCTTGATGATAAATAAATAAATGGAATGAGGTTTTTTTTTTTCTTTTTCTTTTTTCCTTCCTTTTTTAATGGGCACAGGATCACTTTAGGAAAAATAAAATATGAAATGTGTTCATAGTTGACCTGTACTCTTGGTAGGCCAAACTGTACAGGTGGTACCTCAAATCAGGATCATTGCACACTTAAAAGAACTTGCTCTTTCTTTCAGAGTGTGTTAAATGGGATAGTTAAATAGTGAACAGACATCTCCTTAGGCCACAGTGTAATGTGATGGGAAATGATTTTGAAAGCTTGTTCTATATCTGTGTAAATTATCTCAATTGGAGGAAGGTGAAAATCAGAGTCTCAAAGGATGGAATTGGAATTTTTATTTTCTGTCGAAGTCGAACAAAAGGTATCACACCTGAGAGTAAAAAGCCAAGTATTCTTCCCAAAGTTAGTCTATTTAGCAGATATTGTTTGAGACTAAGCACAGTAAATTGTTTAAAGAGTAAACTGTACATATTTTTGTTGCACATATCAGAATTTCTATGATCATACATTTAAAATATTTATTGAGACTTATTATGTGCCAGATACTGTTCTACAAACTGAAAATGAAATTTTAGATTGGAAAGAAGATGAGATTTGTTCTTAACTATTAATTATTTGGAATTCAATTCATTAACCAGGGTTAAAATTTATAGAATTAATGGTAATAAAGACATCCTCATAAATCATCTTTATTCTTGGGTCAGAGTTTTTCCATTGAAAACAGGACCCAATTTTCTATTTACTTCTTTCTTTTAGTGATGGAGTAGAGCAAACAGGAGCAAACCTGATCTGCGCTCTTTTGTAGATAAACCAATGTTTTGCTGCATGCATGGCGTGTGCGTGCGTGCGTGTGTGTATGTACGTTGTTAGGTGCCATCGAGTCGATTTTTGACTCATAGAGACCCCAGTGAGTAAGTAGAACTTTCTCATAAGGTTTTCTTTATCGGAGTAGGTCACCAGGTCTGTCTCCCATGGAGCTGCTGGGTTCAAACTGCCATCCTGTCAGTTAGCAGCCAAACACTTGACTGTTCTGCCACCAGAACTCCTTCTCTAGCTTCCTGCCTGTGGGTCAGATATTGTTACAGAACAAAACAAAAAACAGACAACACTAGATCTAAGACCCTTTCAAGGTGATTATATGACACCACAATCTGACCTTTAAAGAAATTAAGGGAAGCACCATATTTCCACTAACAGTAACTTAAAAGTATTTTAACATACTGCATCTTTGTGACAGCACTTTGAGCATCTTTCTTTAGTGATTATCCTGCTATGGCTTGTAAAGCAGTGTTTAAAATGCTGCTATATATCCACATACTTTACATGTGTCTGAGTTCTCAAAATATATGATGATACCAAAATTGAATAGATAAATCGTTTGGTTGTTAAATCTGATACACGGTGTCAGCGCCCTTCAATTTAGCACAGTTTCCTAAAACTGAAAAGACAATATGCAATGTTCTTGTTACATGACCTGAGACAGGTAAGTAATTTTTCCCTGTTGATAAATAATTTAAAACATTACTTTGATAATAAAACAACATGTATAATTATGAACTTGAGGGAAAGTTTGCATGATTAAAAAAAAAAATGAGATATGGCCAGCTGGTTTCAGACATGTCTTCAGGTTGCCATGGTGGCATATTTGTATTCTTTTTTACCAATGGGATATTTCTTTGCAAAATTTTGAGAATTGGCTTAATTAAGATCACCAGTTACCATAATGAATTCAGTTGTTACTTGTATTTAACTCTTCTCAAATTATCTGCTCCTTTTTTTTTCTTTTTTTTTTGCTTTACTAAGGGTTAAACTGGCCCTCCAGCTGCTTGGGTCAGTGATCTGAGGTCAGCCTCACTTCCTTTTTTAAACCAGCTGGCATTCCACAGGTTATGCAGATAGCCCCAGAGGGCCTGATTGCAGTGGTGGTTGGGTAAGAGTTTATTTGACTCTGTCATCCAACTTTTGCTACTGTGGTTGATTTGTTTCCAAATTGCCAGATGGCATTTGATTATATAGATCATAAAGAATAATTGATATGTAATCATCCACCTAATGCCTTTTTTACCCTTATTTTGAATGGGACACAAAGATTGTAACTTCCATCATTATGTAGAAATTAGAAGTACTAAGGCAGAGGAAATGTCCTTTTCCTGCTTTGAATTAGAATGAGGTATGAAAGATAAAGAGAAATGCAGGAATGCTCTTAGAGTCAATTTTCATTTTAAACAGATTCTATTACCCCTGTAGAGGTGTTTAAAAAACAGTTGATATTCTCTAGTTTGGCAAAAACAGGAGATTAAAAGGTTGATAAACCCACAAAGGATTTACTAATTTCCTTGTTTTATTTTCCTCTTGAAAGGGTGTTTCATAATCTATTGTTCTTCCAAGCATTTATATCAACAACTTTTATTAAACGTCTTCCAAGAGGTAACTCCTGTAATAGATTCACAATGATAAATCAGACATGCCCCTCACCCTCAAAGACTTTGTAATCGAATGGAGAAGACAGGCATTTAAACAGGTATTCCTATAGATGACAGCGAGGTATTCAACATATGGTGCAGCCCTGTGTTGTGTGCCATCGAGTCGATTCCGACTCATAGTAACCATATATGACTGAGTAGAACTGCCTCATAGAGTTTCCTAGGCCGTAATCTATAGGGTCACTATGAGTTGGAATCGACTTGATGGCAACGAGTTTGTTTTTTATTTCAATCTTTACGGAAACAGATTGCCAGGTCTTTCTCCCGAGGAGCAGCTGGTGGCAGCTGTTGGTTCAAACTGCCCTCCTTTTGATTAGTAACAGCCGACCACTTAACCATTGTACCACCAGTGTTTTTTAGTCTTGTTAGCATAGTTAAGTCTACCTGGCCAAGACCACAAAAGGCTTTTTGTAGAGTAGCCCTGTCCAATAGAATTTTCTGCAATGATAAAAATGTTCTCTGTGTTGCTCAGTATAGGAGCCACTAGCCACATGAGCACTTGGAATTGGCAAGAATACTGGAGAAACCAAATGTTTAATTATTATTTAATTTGAATTAATGCAAATTTAAATTTAAATAGCCACATGTGGCTAGTGGCTACCATTTTGGACAGTGGAGAGATGGAGGATTATGCTTGAGGTAGTTCTTGTCATCTCATTTTTAATATTTTTATTCTGTAATTATGTTTCTAAAGCTTGGGTATAACACTGACAGAAGGAAAAGGTTTGTTTTTCTTTAAAGGCCCATCCTTTGTTATATTTTGGTAGAAGGATGTTTGACTCATATTTACATTAAACCTCATCCCTCTAACTCACTTTACTTTTTGCAGGTTTAACTTGCAGACGCTAGGATTTGCTGATTTCTGTTGGTACTGCCAAACTCGTGTCCAGTGAAGGGTAGTTTCTAATTTCCTCATTTCCCCATAGCACTATGATCACAAGTCTCCTTGGAGTAATACATTTTTTTTTTAATTAATTAATTTATTTACCGTGCTTTAAATGACGGTTTACAAATCAAGTTAATCTTTCATACAAAAAGTTATACATACCTTGCTATGTACTCCTAGCTGCTCTTCTAATGAGAGCACATTCCTCCTCTTTACCTTGTATTCCCCCTGTCCATTCAACTAGCTCCTGTCCCCCTCTTCCTTCTCATCTCACCACCAGACAGAAGTTGGCCACGTAGTCTCATGCGTCTGCTTGAGCCAAGAAGCTCACTCCTCACCAGTATCATTGCCTATCTTACAGTCAAGTCCAATCCCTGTCTGGAGAGTTGGCTTCAGGAATGTTTCCAATCTTGGGCTAACAAAGGTTCTGGGGACCGTGACCATCAGGGTCCCTCCAGTCTCAGACCAGTAAGCCTGGACTTTTGATGAGAATTTGAGATCTGCATCCCACTGTTCTCCTGCTCCATCAGGAATTTTCTGTTGTGTTCCATGTCAGTCAGGGATTGGTGGTAGCCGGGCACCATCTAATTCTTCCAGTCTCAGGCTGATGAAGTCTCTGACCCTTTCTGTGTCTTGGACTCCTCTTTACCATATGTCTTTGGTGTTCTTCATTTTCCTTTGCTCCAGGTAGGTTGAGACTGCTCACTCGCTTTTAAGACCCCAGACGCCTCTCACCAAAGTGGGATGCAGAATGTTTTCTTAATACATTTTGTTATGCCAATTGACCTAGATGTCCCCTGAAACCATGGTCCCCAGACCCCCATCCCTGCTACTCTGGCCTTCGAAGCATTTGGTTGTCCTCAGGAAACTTCTTTGCTTTTGGTTTAGTCCAGTTGTGCTGACTTCCCCCTGTGTTGTGTGTTCCCCTTCCCTTCACCTAAAACAATTCTTATCTACTGTCTAGTTAGTGAATATCCCTCTCCCTCCCTCACACCCTGATAACCATCAAAGAATATTTTCTTCTGTGGTTAAACTTTATCTACAGTTCTTATAATTGTGGTCTTATTCAATATTTGTCCTTTTCCAATTAATTTCACTCAGCATAATGCCTTCCAGATTATTCCATGTTGTGTTTCAGAGATTCATCGTTGTTCTTAATCGTTGCATTGTATTCCACTGTGTGACTATAACATAATTTATTTATCCATTCATACACTGATGGGTACCTTGGTTACTTCCATCTTTTTGCTACTGTAAACAGTGCTGCAATGAACATGGGTGTGCATATATCTGTGTGAAGGCTCTTATTTCTCTAGGATATATTCCAAGGAGTGGAATTGCTGGATCGTGTGGTAGTTCTATTTCTAGCTTTTTAAGGAGGAGCCAAATCCATTTCCAACGTGGTTGTACCATTTTACATTCCCACCAGCAGTGTATAAGTGTTCCAGTCTCTCCACAGCCTCTCCAACATTTATTATTTTGTGTTTTTGGATTAATGCCAGCCTTGCTGGAGTGAGATGGAATCTCATTGTAGTTTTGATTTGCATTTCTCTAATGGCAAATGATCGTGAGCATTTCCTCTTGTATCGGTTAGCTGCCTGAATGTCCTCTTTGGTGAGGTTCCTGTTCATATCCTTTGCCCATTTTTTAATGTTATTTGTCTTTTTGTTGTTGAGTTTTTGCAGTATCATGTAGATTTTAGAGATCAGATGCTGATCAGAAATGGCATAGCTAAAAACTTTTCCCCAGTGTGTACGTAATCCTTTTACTCTTTGGTGAAGTCTTCAGATGAGCATAGATGTTTGATTTTTAGGAGCTCCCAGTTATCTAGTTTCACTTCTGGTGTTTGTACAATGTTAGTAATGTTTTATATACATTTATGTCATTTATTAGGGCTCCTAGCATTGTCCCTATTTTTCTTCCATGACCTTTATTGTTTTAGATTCTATATTTAAGTCTTTGATCCATTTTTAGTTAGTTTTTGTGCATGGTGTGAGGTATGGGTCTTGTTTCATTTTTTTGCAGATGAATATCCAGTTATGCCAGCACCATTTGTTAAAGAGACTGTATTTTCCCCATTCAACTGCATTTGGGCCTTTGTCAAATATTAGCTGCTCATATGTGGATGGATTTATGTTTGGATTCTTAATTCTGTTCCATTGGTCTATGTATCTGTTGTACCAGTACCAGGCTATTTTGACTAATGTGGTGGTATGATAGGTTCTAAAATCAGGAAGTGTGAGCCCTCCCACTTTGTTCTTCTTTTTCAGTAATGCTTTACTTATCTGGGGCCTCTTTCCCTTCCATATGAAATTGGTGATTTGTTTCTCCATCTCATTAAAAAATGTCACTGGTATTTGGATCGGGATTGCATTGTATCTATAGATCGCTTTGGGTAGAATAGACATTTTTACAATGTTGAGTCTTCCTATCCACTAGCAAGGTATGTTTTTCCGCTTATGTAGGTCTCTTTTGGTTTCTTGCAGTAGTGTCTTACAGTTTTCTTTGTACAGCTCTTTTACATCTCTAGTTAGATTTATTCCTAGGTATTTTATCTTCTTGTGGGTTATTATAAATGGTATTGATTTGGTGATTTCTTTTCAATGTTCTCTTTTTTGTTGTAGAGGAACCCAGCTGATTTATGTGTGTTTATCTTGTATCCTGATACTCTGCTAACTCTTCTACTAGTTTCAGTAGTTTTCTTGAGAATTCCTTGGGGTTTTCTGTATATAAGATCATGTCATCGGCAAATAGGGATACTTTTACTTCTTCTTTGCCAATTTGGATGCCCTTTATTTCTTTATCCAGCCTAATAACTCTGGCTGGGACCTCCAGCACAATGTTGAAGAAGAGTGGTGATAAAGTGCATCCTTGTCTTGTTCTCATTCTCAAGGGGAATGCTTTCAGTTTCTCTCCATTTAGGATGATTTTTTTTTTTTTTTCACTGTTGGCTTTGTATAAGTGTCCTTTATTATGTTGAGGAATCTTCCTTCTATTCCTATTTTGCTGAGAATTTTTATCATGAATGGGCGCTAGACTTCATCAAATGCCCTTTCTGCATCAACTGATAAGATCATATGGTTCTTGTCTTTTGTTTTATTTATGTGATGGATTACATTGATTGTTTTTCTAATGTTGAACCATCCCTGCATACCTGGTATGAATCCCACTTGATCGAGGTGAATTATTTTTTTGATATGTTGCTGAATTCTATTGGCTAGAATTTGTTGAGGATTTTTGCGTCTAAGTTCATGAGGGATATTGGTCTCTAATTTTCTCTTTTTGTGTTGTCATTACTTGGTTTTGGTATCAGGGTTATGCTGGTTTCATAGAATGAGTTTGGGAGTATTCTATCCTTTTCTATGTTCTGAAATACCTTTAGTAGTAGCGGTGTTATCTCTTCTCTGAAAGTTTGGAAGAGTTCTTCTGTGAAGCTGTCAGGGCCAGAGCTTTTTTTTTGTTGAGTGTTTCTTAATTACCTTTTCAATTTCTTCTTTTGTTATGGGTTTATTTAGTTGTTCTGTCTCTGTATTAGTTAGGTAGGTAGTGTGTTTCTAGAAATTTGTCCATTTCCTCTAGGTTTTCGAATTTGTTAGAGTACAATTTTTCATAGAGTTCTATTATGATTCCCTTAATTTCAGTTGGGTCTGTTGTGATATCGCCTACCTCATTTCTTATTCAGGCTATTTGCTTCATCTCCTGTTTTTCTTTTGGCAGTCTGGCTGATGGTTTATCAAATTTTGTTGATCTTTTCAGAGAACCAGCTTTTGGGCTTGTTAACTCTTTTAATTGTTTTTCTGTTCTCTATTTCATTTAATTCTGCTCTAATTTTTATTATTTGTTTTCTTCCAGTTCTGGAGGGTTTCTTTTTTGCTCTATTTCTATTTGTTCAAGTTGTAGGGATAATTCTTTGATTTTGGCCCTTTCTTCTTTTTGGATGTGTGCATTTATTGCTATAAATTGACCTGAGAGCTCTCTGCTTCAGCCTTGTCCCAAAGATTCTGATAGGAAGTGTTTTCATTCTCATTGGATTCTGTGAATTTCTTTATTCCATCCTTAATTTCTTCTGTAATCCAATCATTTTTGAGCAAAGTGTTCAGTTTGCATTTGTTTGATTTCTTTTCCCTGTTTTTTTTCTGTTATTGATTTCTAGTTTTATGGCCAGAGAAGATGCTTTGTAATATTCCGATGTTTTGTATTCTTCTAAGGCTTGCTTTATGACCTAATATATGGCCTATTCTAGAGAATGTTCCATGTGCACTAGAAAAGAAAGTATACTTGTCTGCTGTTGGGTGGAGTGATCTGTATATGTCTATGAGGTCAAGTTGGTCGATTGTGGCATTTAGACCTTCTGTGTCTTTATTGAGCTTCGTTCTGGGTGTTCTGTCCTTCACTGAAAGTGGTGTGTTGAAATCTCCTACTATTATTGTGGAGCAGTCTATCTTACTTTTCAATGCTGTTAGAGTTTGTTTTATGTATCTTGAATCCTGTCGTTGGGCACATAAATATTTAATACGGTAATATCCTCCTGGTATATTGTCCCTTTAGTCATTATATATTGTGATTTTGTTTTTGCTGAGTCTTTATGTTTTTCTTGTATTTTATTTTGATGTGTAGGATTGTTAGTCTCTTTTGTGGTTACTTTATTATTTACCCCTGTTTTTCTAAGTTTAAACAAAACTTTTATCTCCCTATATTGCCTTGACTTCCTCTGCATATGAAAGATTTATGACTGCTTTATTTAGTCCCTGTTTATTGATTTAATGTTGTCATCTTTTACATAATGATATTGCTCTTTCCCTGTTTTGAGCGTTTTTTTATCTTGATTTATTTTTGTGATTTCCCTATCAGGGTTGATATCTGGTTGCTCTGTCCTGTTTCCTAGTGTCAGGTTGATATCTGATATTATTGATTTTCTAACCAGGGAATTCTCTTATTCCTTGTAGTTTTGGTTTTGTTTTTGCAAATTCCCTAAACTTCTGTTTATCTAGAAATGTCCTTATTTTGCCTTTGTATTTGAGAGACAGTTTTGCTGGATATATGATTCTTGGCTGGCAACTTTTTTCCTTCAAAGCTTTATATATGTCATCCTGTTGCCTTCTTGTCTGCATGGTTTCTGCCAAGTAGTCCAAGCTTATTCTTATTATCTTTCCTTTGTAGGTGATTTTTCATTTATTCCCAACCACTCATAAAATTTTCTCTTTATCTTTGGTTTCAGCACGTTTGATCATAATATGTTGGTGACATTTTTTGGGATCTACCTTGTATGGGGTTCGATGAGCATCTTGGATAGATATCTTCTCATCTTTCACAATATTCAGGGATGTTCACTTCCAGACAATATTTGCTGCTGCTCAAATGATTGGTTAGTATGACCCTAAAGTGATTCATGTGTTCCACGCTGGATTTGGTGTGGTGCTGGAGGAAGACAAGAAGAAGTTTAAAACATGTTCAGGTGAAACAGTGCACCTCATGGACCTTTTGGAAGAAGGACTAAAACAATCCATGGACAAATTAAAGGAAAAAGATAGAGACAAGGTCTTAACCCCAGAGAAACTGAAGGCTGCTCAGACGTCTGTTGCTTATGGGTGTATCAAATATGCTGATCTTTCCCATAACTGACTGAATGACTACATCTTTTCCTTTGACAAAATGCTAGATGACAGAGGAAATACAGCTGCTTACTTGTATGCTTTCACTAGAATCAGGTCTATTGCACATCTGGCCAACACTGATGAAGAGATACTCCAGAAAGCTGCTCAAGAGACCAAGATCATCTTGTACCATGAGAAGGAATAGAAACTAGGCGAGTGCATTTTACGGTTCCCTGAGATTCTGCAAAAGATTTTAGATGACTTACTTCTCCATGTGCTCTGCGATTGTATCCATGTGTTGACAATTACATTCACAGAGTTCTGTGATAGCTGCTATTGTGTGGAGAAAGATCAGCAGACTAGGAAAGTGCTGAAGGTGAACATGTGTCATATGCTGCTGTGTGAGGCAGTAGCTGCTGTCATGGCCCATGGGTTTGATACCTGTTCAAAGGATGTGATCCTTCTTAGGTTTGAACACTGTGTGTTTTTACCAAAATGGCCATTAATGCTGTTTGCTTTTTCACAATCATGTGGATACAAAACAAGTAAAGAAAATTTGTCAATTAAAAAAAAAAACTTCAACAATTCTCTCTGTATTTTCTGACATCCCACCCCCTTTCTGGTACTCCAATCACTCGTAAGTTATTTCTCTTGATAGAGTTCCATAGGATTCTTCATTAAAAAAAAATTCTTTTATCTGATTTTTCTTCATGTATATTGTTGCCAAGTGTTTTATCTTCAATCTCGCTAATTCTGACTTTGATTTTCTCAATTCTGTTCTGCTGACTTTCTATGGAGTTGTCTAATTTTGAAATTTTATTGTTAATCTCCTGAATTTCTGTTTGCTGTCTCTTTATGGATTCTTGCAACCTATTAAATTTTTCATTATGTTCTTGAATAACCTTCTTAATTTCCTTGGCTGCTTCATCTGTGTGCTTCTTGGCTTATTCTGGGTTTTTGCCTGTTCTCCTTCCTGATGTCTTGAAGAGTTCTGTATATTAATCTTTTGTATTCTACATCTGGTAATTCCAGGAATACGTCTTCATTCAGAATATTCCTTGATTGTTTTGGGAGTTTGTTGAAGCAATTATAGTCTGCTTTTTTATGTGACTTGATTTGATTTTTATGGGATTTGATATTGGCTGTTTTCTCTGAGCCATCTGTAAGTTATTGTATTAATTCATTTTGTTTGCTCACTGCATCCTAGCTTCTCGCTTTGTTTTGTTTTGATATACCCAAATAGGCTACTAGAGTGAGTTAAGTTGATTATTGGAGCTTTTGAAGCACTAATGGCCTGTCACCAGATCTTTAGAGCTGTTATCACGTATATGGGTTTAAAAGCCCATTCACTATTCTTATATAGATTCAGCTCAGGTGTCCAGGTAGTCAGTCACCTAGTGTGTGGTGTAGGCTCTCACCTACAATCTTAGAGGAGCAGTGGTGTTTGGTGTATGCACCAGTTTCTGGTTGCTGCAGGGGGTCACACTCTGAGGAAGACAGGGAGCTGACAACCTTCCCCCAAATGTCTGTTTGGAAGTCACATCCCTGTTCTCTAGAGCGTACTGTTGGGTGAACTCTGCAGCCGTACCAGGGGCACCCAATGCTTTTAACTGTAAGGACTGGGAGGCACCACTTATCCTTGGACCCATGTTGCAGGTGGCTAGGTGGTGTGGGTGGAGCCACCCATCCTCAGTCACCTGATGTGGGTAGGTTAGAACTCTGTTTAATAGGCAGAGCAGTATCAAATGTCAAATACCCACCTCTCCACCACACAGCAGAAACAGTTATATTCAGACCTCAAGCACATTCACCCTTGCAATATAACTGCAAGATCCTAGCTGCTGAAATGGGGCCACTTGGTTCCATGCAGAGATGAAAGACATTCAAAGTCTGTGGACTGCTTTTGCCTGGACAGGAGCTGCTTCTGCTCTAAGTTTCCAGATTAGGGAAGTCAGCAGTTTTTTTTTCCCCTTTTGTTAATTTGTTCCTTCTCCAAGGCTGGGAGAATGGCTCAGGGAGCACAGCATGACCTATCTCAGGCCCAGGGAAATCAAATGTCACTGAATCCAGCTGGAGCAGAGGGAGTAGGGATCAGATATATGGGAGAGATTTCTTTCAAATGGAGGAGCTATTAGATCTGTGTAGTAGATTAGACGAAATCACTTATCTTGTGCCAGAGTGCTGTTTTTTCACTGATTCTGGAGGCATGTGTAGATTCTGTACACTGGTTTGGCCCCACCATGGTCGGGCCAGGGGATCAGGGCTGCACCACTTCGCTCGCCTTCTTTCGCTGAAGTAACTGTGTCCCAAACACTACTGCCAGCCCCTTTACAATTGTGCCAGGGCATCAGGGCTGAGGGATGCCGGTTCCCACCAAGTCAGGTCCAGCAACTCCTCACTGATTCTGCACCATCTCTCCCTCCCCTGTCACTCAGTCCAATTTCTTAACTTTGCCTTTGATGTTCAGGGTTCCTAGCTTGTCATATATATAATCAATTCACTTGTTTTTTTCAGTCTTGCTTGTAAGATGGACCACCAGAAGCATCTGATTACTCTGCCATCTTGGCCCTGCTTCCTGGGGAATAAATGTTATGAAAGTTGCAGGGGAATATTGGAGTGGGTATATATATATTTATATATGTGTATATATATATAGCCCTGAAAACTAGGAGTTAGACATTAAATAGAACCCTTCTTAAAATCATGTTCTAAAGTTTGCATTTTTAGTAACTAAAATTAGTACTGGCAGTGAATATGAGTGTCTGCTACTCTACACCATCATCAACACTTGAGACTAATTAGTTTCAAAGGAAAGCATTTCATTTTTGTACTATTTAAATTTTTTGATTACTTGTTAGATTAAAACATTTTTACTGGGTTTATTGGGCTTTTGTATCCCTTCTTTTGTGATTTTTTTTTTTAACTCAAGTGTTTCCCCATTTCATAGTTTGTGCATATTTATTGAATTGCAAGAACTTTAAAATGCTGAGACTTAAAAAATCTTTTGTTATGAGGGTTGCAAATAGGTTTATAGTTTGTGCTTACATTTTGTTAACGGTGTGTATTTTGGGATAAAATATTTAAAATTTTATCTAGTGTGGTTGGGTTGTATTTGTCTTTTTTTTTTTTTTCTTCCTATTTCTGGTGTCATGTTTAGAGATGATTAGATTCATTTTCTAAAACATTTTCTTCCAGAATGGTTTCATTTTTTACATTTAAAGCTTTAGTTTACCTGACACTTACTATTATGTATGATGTGCAGTATGAATCTAATGTTACTTTTCTCTCCAAATGGCTAGCCATTTGTCCCTAAAGCGTTTATTAAAACATCCATCATTTTCTTCCATTTGATATAAAATGTCACCTTTATCATAAGCTAAGTTTATTATATTCTCAGTAGTTTTTGTTTTTTTATATTTTGTATTTTCAATCTGCCTTTTTATTCTTAGAGCAAACATCACTATGGGTTCTTTATTTTATGTTTCTCTAAATGTCAGTGTCAAGAATGAGATGGTATTTTTTCTATCAAGCATTTTTAAAACAAGTACTTCGTATTACCTTTGGCTTTTCCCATAGTGATTTTCTTCCTTCCCCTCACACATACTTTAATGTCCTTTTTGATCTAATATGAATTTTATATTCATGTTTTATGTTATATATCTTGTACTCAAGATTAATTTTGACATTTACATTACATTTAATAATGCTGTTGAGGCCATTTATTTGTATGTATATTTATATGCATATGTATAAATATGTCTATATACTATATAAGTATACTATGTATGTATATAAATATATATGTTCTATGTACATATATAACTGTTGCTCTTGAGTTGATTCTGACTCATAGTGACCCTATAGGACAGAGTAGAAGCTGCCCCATAGGGTTTCCAAGCAGCAGCTGGTGGATTCAAGCTGTTGATCTTTTATATAGCAGCCAAATGCTTAACCACTGGTGCCTCTAAGGCTATATATATATATATATATACACACATATATCTGCACAGGTATTTAATCTGCATTATGAGATTATAAAAATTACAGGATTCAATACAACTGTGTGTAGAATCATTCTTTGATGGCTGTCATTAATGTGCATTTTAATTCTAGTCCCATACTTCTTATGAAAATGTTTTCTGTTATATTATTTCAATTTTTTTATACTTTCACATGTAAAATTTAGATAGTACTTTTTGAATAAAATTTAAGATAATATCAAGCATGGTTTTATTTTGTGTCCTTTAAAATTGTAACTTTCTGAGTGAGTAAAATATGAACAACAGTTCCTAGAAAGAAGTATGACCCATTCATTCAACACACATGCTTTGAAAGACAATTACCTTTAGAATCCTTATGTAATACAGTAAAGGATAGATAAGTAAGATGGCAGCAAGGTGTTAAGGAGGATATAAGTGATCTTACACATTTATAATACTATTCATTTGTTTCAAAACATTCACAGTATCTCCAAAGAATGACAGGAAGATTCGTAAATAATTGAAATACATGTAATAATATATTCAATATTGATGGGTCCAAGATATTGCAGGAGTTTAGAAGAAGGTATTTGCCTGAGGGGGACAAGGAAGGCTTAAGGTAAAGGGGAGAGATATAGATCTGTTTACAAATTAACACACACACACCATATATGTTATATTAACACAGAGACATATATATCATATAACATATATATGTACGTGTGTGTGTGTTAATTTGAGAGATCAAATTCTTTGGGTTTACACTTTTCTTTCTGTTTGTATACAGTTTGGAAGCTTTTTTTAAAAAAAATTAACATGAGTATTTAATTTTTGAGAAGGTAGAAGAAAGTATTTCAGATAGAGAGATCACCATATACAAATTATCCAAGAACGTTAACATTATGATGTGTTTGGGTAAAGAAAGAAGACCTGTGAGGCTGGATTATAAGATTCATATAAAGTGAATGAGGGAGTGAAAAAGCCTCAGTTGATGAGCTGATTAGCTGATAGAGCTTCTGCCACACCTCTAACCATGGAAAAGCAGAATGGAGAGGGGAAAATAATGTGATCTGTGGCTCGTTAGAGGGCCTGGGATTTCACCTGCCTGTTAATAGTTAAGTCTCTTCCTCATCAGAATAAAACATGGATACATGAATCAATATAAACTTATGAAAGTCACAATGCAACATTGCTTTGGAACATTAATGAAAAAAGAGAATTTAAACAATAGTTCCTTTTGGATAAATTGTTACTAATAGAAGAATAGGAAAAGACCTTATAAAACTTACAGTGTTCTTTTCATAATTTAGATTATTTTATCACTAAAACTATAATGGAAGGATCAATATTGGGATATGTTTACCATCCAGCTGTAATTTGGGGTTTTTACATGGTGTTCTGTATTGATAATGTTAAACATTATTATTATTTATCAGATTCATATGGTATATATAAGCAGTTGTAAATTGGTAATCTAGCTCTCCAAAATAAAAGTAACCAAAAATGCAAAGGAAAAAACAAACAAACAAAAAGCAACCCCGATTTGTAGCGTTTATATATATATAAATCACCATGGCCAGTTTCTACCAACAGTTTAACAACTGACTAGTAAAATTTCTGAATATTTAACAATTGACTCTCGTAGGCTGATGTGAGCTAGCTTCAGCACATCACCATATGTAGTCACATACTGAGGACAATATTATTCATAGTAACTGTCATTACTTTAGTGCTTATTTTGTGCCAGACACTGCTAAAGGCTTTATAGACCTTTTTTTTCAATCATTTAATTATCACAACTACTTAATAAAGAAGGGATGATTATTATTATCCCCATTTACATGTAAGGAACTATGGTTTTAGAGTGGTTAAATTAGTGACCACATGTTATATAACAACCATTGCCGTCAAGTCGATTCTGACTCATAGCAACCCTGTAGGACAGAGTAGAACTGCCCCACAGGGTTTCCAAGGAGGGCCTGATGGATTCAAACTGCCGACCTTTTGGTTAGCAGCTGTAGCTCTTAACCACTATGCCACCAGGGTTTCCTGTTATATAATAAGTTATATATAAAAGGGCAGAGTCAGGATTTGAGCCGGCTGCTAAGAGAAATGTTGATCAATCATTATTAACTTGTAGCAAATGTTACGTGTTGAATAGAAGTGTTAAGGCCAAGTTGCCTTGTGTGTGTGTGATTTTGTTTTTAAGAAGGGGCAAAAAAAAAAAGGAAAGAAAGAAGGAAGGGAGGAAGAAAGGGATGGAGGAAAAAGGGGAGGAAGGAAGGGAGGGAGGAAGGGGAACAGACTGACAGATGGGAGGGAGGGGAACAAACCAACCAATGCAGGTAGCTTTGTTAACCTAACCAGATGTACAAGGAGATTCAAGAGGTATTTGGTTAGAGAATTTGTAAATTATCCAATAATAAGCATGCTCCATCCCTGTTAGAAAGAAGTGAATCTAAAAAAGGCAATAATCCTTCAACGAATTAGAGCTCCTGGGTCAAGCAAGTGTATGAGGCTATTTTGATGGTAGAAGTATGTGTACGCGATGAGGGTCCATTTGTAGATTTCTGGTTATCACAGAGATAGTCACTGGGCTATTGAGCTCTGACCTTCATCCTTGTTTCTCTTCCTGCATAAACAGTTATGGGCTCCCTTGGAGGAAAGAATAAACTTTCCCCCAACCCATCTCATTCATTCATTTCTGCATTAAAAGAAACTCTCAGGCCTGTGGAGCCTGGCTGGTGAGAATCCCCAGGCCTAAGGCAAGGGATGATGTTAGCAATAGCATAAACTATATTTCTTATTTTGATATCTGCATCCCAATTCCCACTACACAATTTCTGCTTTAAGAGCCTGGATGTCAAACATGTTTTATGTAATCAGCTCATGCAGGTTAGGAAGGAAATTAAAGATCTTAGCAAGGAGCTGAGAACTATAAGTCTTCATTAGTGACTCACACCTACCCTGGGGTTACAACAATCTGTTATAAAAGTCTGTGAGTTAGAACTGCCTTGATCATCCTCTTTTTCTCTGAGGAGGCAACTGAAGCTCAGAGAAGTTAAATAACTTTCACAAGGTCACATAGTAAGAAAACGTCAAAGTGGTGCAGAAATCCATGGTCTCTAACTCCAAATCAAATTCTTTATCCACAGTACTGTTCTGGTTAATGGGAAATCATGGAAGTTTGAATATAGGATACAATGTGGCCCTGGTGGCACAGTGGTTAAATGTTTGGCTGCTAACTGAAAGGCCAGCAGTTTGAATCTGCCAGCTGCTCCTTGGAAATCCTATAGGACAGTTCTACCCTGTCCTATAGGGTCACTGTGAGTCTGAATTGGCTTGAAGGCAATGGGTTTCATTTTGTTCGGTTTGGTTTATGGCAACACTATTATGTTATTTAAAAGCAGTGAGCTTTAAGTGAAGCAGTTCCAGATAGGCTCAAATTTGAGAGCACTGGCATGATTTGGTGGCATTCTTTTTCAGGTGATGGGCTTTTATCTACTCATTATTTATTCATTAAACAGTACTGCATGCTGGGTCGCTATGGGTCGGAACAGACTCAGTGGCAATAGGTTTTTTTTTGGGTGTGCTGGGTTACATGTCAGAAGCTGATGAATTAAGAACTAGAAAAATTCAACATTTTAGAGGTGGATACTCTCTTAAAACCACAGTATAACATAGAATGGAAAATAGATGTATTTACAAAATGAGCAGAGAGGGAGTAAGCTAACTTTGCTTTAAGGATTTGAAAAAGAGTTCACAAAAGGGTTGGCTTTAGGGTTGGAACTCAGACGAGGAAGTACTCTAGGGTAGAAAAAGAGAATTCCATGAACAATTTAAATAAGGCATGAATGGTTACATGGGTGGAGGATAGAATTCTAGGGAAAAATGGGAAGCGAGGTTAGAAGTTGGTTTGGTTTTAAAGTAGCTTTTGTAAGCAATTAAGAGACCTTAAGGAGCCTTCGTGGTGCAGTGGTTAACGTGTTTGTCTACTAACTGAAAGATCAGCAGTTTGAAACCACCAACAACTCCATGGGAGAAAGATGTGCCAGTCTGCTTCCCTAGAGATTCACAGCCTTGGAAACCCTATAAGGTTGCTGTGAGTTGGAATAGACTCAATGGCAGGGGGCTTAGAGGAGAGTGAAATCATCCAATTTGATTAGGAAGAAAATTAAATCATGGGCAGCATGGAAGGTAGGCTATAAAATAGAGAAATATTTGAAGTAGAGAACATAGTATATTATACGCTTTTGCAATTTTCTAGAGAACAATTGATGGTGGCACACATATAGCATCACTAGTGGGGATGGAATGGAGGGCAAGCCTTAGCAAGGTTTTCTGAGGTAGACTTGACAGGATTTATTGACCAAATATATGTGGGCTCTAGAGAATATGACGTGTGAGGGGAAGAAATAGAAAATATTGAAGCTTGTAAATGGGGAAAAAAAATAAATTCCAACAATCAAAAAAGATGATAAAAATTAAAATTTTTATTGCCACCTGAAGACTTGAGGCAAAGATTCTGTGTAGAGAGGTATAATTTTAATGTTATTGTTTAGCTTCTTAGAAGTCATATGTTTTGCTTTGTGAATGTCTTCATTCATAAGATATTTCAAATTAATCTCCTATTTATAAATTAAGTTAAATATTTTACTTTATTAATATTTATAATATGAGGCTAAATTATCAAATTGCCTGTTTATGTATACTCTAATTGAGTAGCAAGTGGATCCAATATGTAATTAACTTAATGGATTTGACTATTAAATGAGCCCACCATTAGTTAAAGAACCAAGGAAAGATCAATTATGTAATGCTCTTTTTTTTGAATACTTTGAAATTATTTAATTATGTGAGACCAACCGAAATCCTCAGCTGGGTTTCCAATAAATGAATAACTGTAAGACTGGAAAAATGAATAACTAGGCTGTATTAATTATCTATCAAAACAATTCAGGAGAAGCATATTTTTTAACCTTCTCTTTTGGACCTTTTTTTTTTTTTTGGACTAGATTAACCAGAAAATGAAATACCTTTGCTTTAATCTTAGTCCCACGTTGTCTGCCTCCAGTCAATACTGTTAAACACTTGCAATTATGTATCTTGAACAGATTAGTGAGGAGGAATGATGAAAATTGTGTAGTGACTTTGTTAATCAGCAAGGCTTTTGGATGCAGTTTATTTCACAATTAAGTCCACTCCAGGATGTTCTGCATTTAATGGAAAGCACACTGGTTTAGGAACCTCAACATTCAGGTTGTAATAACAGCTCTACTGCTAATTAGCCTAAGAACTTTGTCAAGGTAAAAGCTGTCTGAATCTTAATTACTTCATGTGTAAATTATAAAAAACGATGCCTGCCCCTTGCCAACTATTTAGAGATTTTATGTGCCAAAGTCGTCACATATAAAAGCAGGTCAAGTTCTAAAACAATGCGTATATGAAGCTGTTGCAATCAAAACAGGGAATTAAAAGCTCAGTAGATCCCAACTATTGAAAGGAGTAATTGCAGAAGGCAGGGCCAAGATGGTGGAATAGCCAGATGTTTCCAGTGATCCCTCTTACAACAAAGACCTGAAAAACAGAGTAAAAAGATTATATTTATGAGAAGTTAGGAGCCCTGAACATCAAAGGCAAAGTTGGGAATGGACTGAGTGGCGGGGGGAGGGAGAGATGGTTCAGAATCAGAGAGGAGTTGCCAGACGTGAATCACCAGGATCCCTCAGGGACCATTCCCAGAAGCGGCTACGGTGGGCTAATAGTAGCATTTGGCCGCAGTTCCCTCATGGAGAAGCAGCCAGCCACACACCCTATTCATACCTCTGGAACCAGAGAAGAACGGCACTGTCAGCAAAAGCTGAGTAGTTGCATATATTTTACCATGCCCCCGGCCCCCAAGCCGGCTTCAGAAGCTGTTGATTTCTCTGGGCCTGAAATAGGCCCTGTTAAGTGCCGGGAACCATTCTCCTGGCCTTGGAGAAGGAGTAAATTCGCAACTGAGGGAAAAGATAATTTGCCAGCTCCACTAACCCGGGAGCTCAGGACAGAAGCAGCTCCTGTCCAGGCATAAATGGTCCATGGACTTCGAATATCTTTCCCCCCTGCATGGACCTGTGTGGGCCTATTTTGGGAGAATATGCTCTTGTTGGCAGACTGCAACTGTTTCAGCTGTGCAGTGCAGAGGTGGGTGTTTGATATTTGACATTGCTTTGCCTATTAAACAGGGTCCTCACCTACCCACCTCAGGGGCCTAAGGACTGGTGGCTTCACTCAGGTCACTGAGCTGCCCATGACAGGGGTCCAAGGATAACTGGTACCTTCCAGGCCTTACAACCAAAAACATTGAGTGCCCATGGTCTGCCTGCAGATCACACCCACCTGTACTCTCTTGGGAAGGGGGTGGCACTTTCCTCAGATACTTGGGGAATGATTCTCAGCCCCCTGCCTGGTTCAGAGCATGACCCCCTGCTGCAATCAGATATCAGTACATACACCAATCACTCCTGCCCCTCTAAGACTGTAGGACAGAGCCTGTACCACACAGTTGTTGACCAGCTACCTGGAAACCTGAGCTGAATCCATAAAAAAAAGCAAATGGACTCCTAGACTGATATACCTGATAACAGCTCTACCATCTGGCGACAGGACATCAGAGCTTCAAAGGCAAATATAATCAAGCTAGCTCACTCAAGCAACCCATTTGGGCATATCAAAAATAACAAAGAAGCTAGGATACAGTAAGCAAACAAAATAAACTAATATAATAATTTATAGATGGCTCGGAAACAACAATCAATATTAAATCACGTAAAGAAATAGACCATGATTGCTTCAAAAAGCTTTCAGAACAAAGAATCAAGGGATCTTCTAGACGAAAGTGACTTCCTGGAATTATCGGATGCAGAATACAAAAGATTAACATATGGAACCATCAAGACATCAGAAAGGAGATCAGGCAATATGCAGAACAAGCCAAGGAACACACAGATAAAGCAGTTGAAGAAATTAAAAGGATTATCCAAGAACATAATGAAAAGTTTAATAAGCTGCAAGAATCCATAGAGAGACAACAATCAGAAATTCAGAAGATTAACAATAAAATTACACAATTAGACAACTCAGTAAAGTCAGAGGAGAACTAAGCAAGTGGAAGGCAGAATTGGTGAGCTTGAAGATAAAGCACTTGGCACCAAAATATTTGAAGAAAAATCAGATAAAAGAATTTGAAAAATGAAGAAAGCTTAAGAGTCATGTGGGACTCTATCAAGAGAAATAACATATGAGTGATTGGAGTACCAGAACAAGGAGCGAAAACAGAAAATACAGAGAGAATTTTTGATTTGTTGGCAGAAAACTTCCCTGGTATCATGAAAGATGAAAGGATACCTACCCAAGGTGCTCATCAAACTCCACATAAGGTAGATTTTAAAAGAAAGTCACCAAGACATTATAATCAAACTCACCAAAACCAAAGATAAAGAAAGAAATTTAAGAGCAGCTAGTATTTTTTTAGGAATAAATGAAAAGTCACCTACAAAGGAGAGTCAATAAGAGTAAGCTCAGACTACTCCGCAGAAACTATGCAGGCAAGAAGGCAATGGGGTGACTTATATAAAGCATTGAAGGAAAAAAATTGCCAACCAAGAATCATATATCCACCAAAACTGCCTCTCGAATATGAAGGCAAAATTAGGACATTTCCATATAAACAGAAGTTTAGGGAATTGCATAAAAACCAAAACAAAACTAAAAGAAATACTAAAGGGAGTTCTTTGGTTAGAAAATCAGTAATATCAGATATCAGCCCAAGACTAGGACACTGGACAGAGCAATCAGATGTCAACCCAGACAGGGAAATCACAAAAATGATCAAGATAAAAAAACACTCAAAACAGGGAAACAGCATTGTTATTACATAAAAGAAGACAACACTAAAACAATAATGAGGGACTGAGAAATTTAGTCATAGATCTTCCATATGGAGAGGACGACAAGGCAAAACAAAGAAATAAAAGTTAGGTTTAAACTTAGAAAAATAGGGGTAAATATAAAGGTAACCACAAAGGAGACTATCGTACACATCAAAATAAAATACAAGAAAAAAATAGAGACTCAGCAGAAACAAAATAAACAACAACGAATATGAGGGAAAGACAATATATAAACTATTCAGCACAAAAAATTAAGTGGGAAAAAGAAACTGTCAGCAACACATAAAAAAACATCAAAATGATAGCACTTGAATGTGAAAGGACTAAACGCACCAATAAAGAGACAGACAGTGGCAGAAGGATAAAAAAACACAATCAGTCTATATGTTGCCTATAAGGGACACACCTTAGACTTAGAGACACAAACAAACTAAAACTCAAAGGATGAAAAAAAAATACGTGAAGCAAACAACAATCAAAAAAGAGCAGGAGTGGCAATATTAATTTCTGACAAAATAGGCTTTAAAGTTAAATTCACCAAAAAGGATAAGGAAGGACACTATATAATGATAAAGGGACAATTTACCAGGAGGATATTACCATATTAAATATTTATGCACCCAATGACAGGGCTGCAAGACACATAAAACAAATTCTATCAGCATTGAAAAGTGAGATAGACAGCACCAAAATAATATTAGGAGACTTGAACACACCACTTTTGGTGAAGGACAGAACATCCAGAAAGAAGCTCAGTAAAGACAAGGAAGATCTAAACGCCACAATCAACCAACTTGACCTTACAGACAAATAGAGAACACTCCATCCAACAGCAGCCAAGCATACTTTTCTAGTGCACACGGAACATTCCCTAGAATAAACCACATATTAGGCCATAAAGCAAGCCTTAGCAGAATCCAAAACATTGAAATATTACAAAGCATCTTCTCTGACCGTAAGGCTATAAAAGTAGAAATCAATAACAGAAAGCAGGGAAAAGAAATGGAACACTTGGAAACTGAACAATACCCGACTCAAAAAAGACTGGGTTATAGAATACATTAAGGATGGAATAAAGAAATTCATAGACTCCAATGAGAATGAAAACACTTCCTATCAGAACCTTTGGGACACAGCAAAAGTGGTGCTCAGAGGCCAATTTGTATCAATCAATGCACACATCCAAAAAGAAGAAAGGGCCAAAATCAAAGAATTACCCCCACAACTTGAACAGAGAGAGAGCAACAAAAGAAGCCCCCAGGCACCCGAAGAAAGCAAATAATAAAAATTTGAGCAGAATTTAATGAAATAGAAAACCAAAAAACAATTGAAAGAAGTAACAAGACCAAAAGCTCGTTCTCTGAAAAAAATTAACAAAATTGATAAACCATTGGCCAAACTGACAAAAGGAAAAAGGGGAGGAAGCAAATAACCTGAATAAGAAATGAGATGGATGATATTACAACAGACCCAACTGAAATTAAAGAATCCCATCAGATTACTATGAAAAAAATGGAACTCTAACAGATTTGAAAACCAAGAAGAAATGGATAAATTCCTAGAAACACGCTGCCTGCCTAAACTAACACAAACAGAGTTAGAACAGCTAAATTGACCCATAACAAAAGACGAGATTGAAAAGGTAATCAAAAAACTCCCAACAAAAAATAGCCCTGGCCCAGACGGCTTCACTGCAGAGTTCTACCAAACTTACAGAGAAGAATTAACACCGCTACTACTAAAGGTATTTCAGAGCATAGAAAAGGACGGAATACTCCCAAACTCATTCTATGAAGCCAGCATATCCCTGATATCAAAACTACCTAAAGACACCACAAAAAAAAAAAAAAAAAAATTACAGACCTATATCCTTCATGAACTTAGATGCAAAAATCCTCAACAAAATTGTAACCAACCGAATTCAACAACATATCAAAAAAAGAATTCACCATGACCAAGTGGGATTCATACCAGGTATACGGGGATGTTTCAAGATTAGAAAAACAATTAATGTAATGCATCATATAAATAATACAAAAGACAAGAACCTTTTATGTGGAAAAGGCATTTGACAAAGTTCAACACCCATTCATGACGAAAACTCTCATCAAAATAAGAATACAAGGAAGATTCAATGACATAATAAAGGGCATTTATACAAAGCCAATAGCCAACATCATCCTAAATGGAGAGGGTCTGAAGGCATTCCCTTGAGATCCGGAACCAGACAATGATGCCCTTTATCACTGCTCTTATTCAACAATGTGCTGGAGGTCCTAGCCAGAGCAGTTAGGCAAGATAAAGAAATAAAGGGCATCCAGACTGGAAGGAAGAAGTAAAAGCATCTCTATTTGCAGATGACTTAGTCTTCTACACAGAAAATCCTAAGGAATCCTCAAGAAAACTACAGAAACTAAGGGAAGAGTTCAGCAGACTATCGGGATACAAGATAAACATACAAAAATCACTTGGATTCCTCTACACCAACAAAAAGAACATCGAAGAGGAAATCACCAAGTCAATACTATTTACAGTAGCCCCCAAGAAGATAAAATACTTAGGAATAAATTTTACCAGAGATGTAAAAGACCTATACAAAGAAAACTGTAAGACAGTACTGCAAGAAACCAAAAGACAGCTACTTAAGTGGAAAAACATACTTGCTCATAGATAGGAAGACTTAACATTATAAAAATGTCTATTCTACCGAAAGCGATCGATACCTTTAATGCAATTCCGATACAAATTCCAATGACATTTTTTAATGAGATGGAGAAACAAATCACCAACTTCATTTGGAAGCAAAAGAGGCCCCGAATAATTGAAGCATTACTGAAAAAGAAGAACAAAGTGAGAGGCCTCACTCTACATGATTTTAGAACCGATTATACTGCCACAGTAGTCAAAACAGCCTGGTACTGGTACAACAACTGATACATAGACCAATGGAACAGAATTGAGATTCCAGACTTACATACGTCCACATATGAGCAGCTGATATTTGACAAAGGCCCAAAGTCGGTTAAATGGGGAAAAGACAGCCTTTTTTAAGAAACGGTGCTGGCATAACTGGATATCTATCTGCAAAAAAATGAAACAAGACCCATACCTTACACCATGCACAAAAATGAACTCAAAATTGATCAAAGACCTAAATATAAAATCTAAAATGGTAAAGACTATGGTGGAAAGAATAGGGACAACCTTAGGAACCCTAATACATGGCATAAGCAGTATACAAAACATTACCAGCAATGCAGAAGAGAAACTAGATAACTGGGAGCTCTTAAAAATCAAATATCTATGCTCATCCAAAGATTTCAACAAAAGAGTAAAAAGATTACCTACAGACAGGGAAAAAGTTTTTAGCTATGACATTTCTGATCAGTGCTTGATCTCAAACCTGCATGATACTGCAAAAACTCCACTACAAAAATACAAACAACCCAATTAAAAAATGGGCAAAAGATATGAACAGGCCCTTCACTAAAGAAGACATTCACAGGGCAAACAGATACATGAGGAAATGCTCATGATCATTAGCCATTAGAGAAATGCAAATCAAAACTACAGTGAGATTCTATCTCACTCCAACAAGGCTGGCCTTAATCCAAAAAACACAAAATAACAAATTTTGGAGAGGTTGTGGAGAGACTAGAACACTTAAACACTGCTGGTGGGAATGTAAAATGGTACAACCACTTTGGAAATCTATTTGGCACTTCTTAAAAAGCTAGAAATAGAACTACCATAACCCAGTACCGTCGAGTCGATTCCGACTCATAGCGAACTACCATAGGATCCAGCAATCCCCCTCCTTGGAATATATCTTAGAGAAATAAGAGCCTTCACACAAACAGATATATGCACACCCATGTTCATTGCAGCACTGTTTACAATAACAAAAAGATGGAAGCAACCTAGGTGCCCATCATCGGATGAATGAATAAATAAACTATGGTATATTCAGGCAATGGAATACTACACATCGATAAAGAACAATGATGAAACCTTGAATCATTTCATACCATGGGGGCACCTGGAAGGCATTATGCTGAGTTGAAATTAGTTGGAAAAGAACAAATATTGAATAAGACCACTATTATAAGAACTTGAGAAACAGTTTAAACATAGAAGAAAATATTCATTGATGGGTACCAGACAGGGGAGGGAGGGAGGGAGAAGGGTTTTCACTAATTAGGTAGTAGATAAGAACTATTTTAGGTGAAGGGAAAGACAACACACAATACAGGAGAGGTCAGCACAACTGGACTAAGCCAAAAGCAAAGAAGTTTCCTGAATAAACTGAAAGCTTCAGAGGCCAGCATAGCTGCAGCAGGGCTTTGGGGACCATGGTTTCAGTGGACATCTAAGTCAATTGGCGTAATAAAATCCATCAAGAAAACATTCTGTGTCCCACTTTGGAGAGTGGTGCCTGGGGTCTTAAATGCTAGCAAGTGGCCATCTAAGATGCATCAATGTGTCTCATCCCACCTGGAGCAAAGGAGAATGAAGAACACCAAAGACACAACGTAATTAAGAGCCCAAGAGACAGAAAGGGCCACAATAACCAGAGACTACATCAGCCTGAGACTGGAGGAACTAGATGGTGCCCGTCTGTAAGTGATGACTGCCCTGACAGGGAACAGAGCAGAGAACCCCTGATGGAGCAGGAGAGCAGTGGGATGCAGACCCCAAATTCTCATAAAAAGACCAGACTTAATGGTCTGACTGAGCCTAGAAGGACCAAGGACCCCGGAGGTCATGGTCCCCAGATCTTCTGTTAGCCCAAGACAGGAACCATTCCCAAAGCCATTTCTGCAGACAAAGATTGGACTAAACAATGGGATAGAAAATGATACTGGTGAAGAATGAGCTTCTTAGATCAAGTAGACACATGAGACTATGTCAGCAACTCCTGTCTGGAGGGAAGATGGGAGAGCAGAGGAAGTCAGAAGATGACAGAATGGACACGAAAAGAGAGAGTGGAGGGAAGGAGTGTGCTGTCTCAGGTGGAGAGCAATTAGGCATAAAGAGCAAGGTGTATATAAATTTTTGTATGAGAGACTCTTGATTTGTAAACTTTCACCTAAAGCACAATAAAAATTTTTAAAAAAAGGAGTAATCGCAACTATGCTCTAATTTCCACACCTTCCATTTTCGTTTTTCTTTTTTGTCTTCTGTTGTCGAATATGACTAACGTCAAGTTTAATTCATTTTGGAAAAAATTAATACACTAAGTAACTCTCCTCTTCTGCCTCTTTCAGACCAATGATTTAATATTTAGACACCTTGTAATTTCTGAGCAAAATAACTGTTGGGGCTAGTTTATTTGTTTTCATTATAGCAGCTGAGTTTAGCATGAAGATAAAATAATGCTAGCAACAATAATAGTTAAGTATTGAGTACTTTCTCTGTGCCAGCTATGGAGTGTTTTAATACAGTAATTAATTTATTTTCTCTATAGCCCTATAGCCCAGATCATTGTTGAGAAATATCCAGTCCTTGTACTCTGTCTTCATAGGTGAAGTTTGTGTCTCTGCCCCTAGACCTGTGGGTTGGTTCTGTGACTACCTTTGACCGATCGAATGTTAGGTGTAATATGACCAAAGTTTGAGAAGTTCTTGCATGATTGGGCTTGCTCTTTCGTGCTTCCATCATGCCAAGAGAATCACATGTCCAGGCTAGCCTGCTGGTCCTATGAGGATGATATGTGGAGCAAAGATACCTCAAAAGAGCTCCCACCAGTTGAGTTTACTCTAATCAGCCAACCCCCAGTTGACCACAGAATTGTGAATTAAATGTTTACTATATTGTACATCATTGAGATCCTGTGGTAGTTTGCTATAGAACATTATTTTATCAGTATTGACTGGTAGAGTAAGGCACTATTATTATCTTCATTTAACAGTTAAGAAAATTGGGGCCCAGGGAGATTAAGATTTAGTAATTTGTACAAAATCATACTACTAAAAAAGGGTAGATCTGGAATCTGAACCTAGGTAATTTGGCTCCAGTACTCATAAAGACCAAGAGATTAATGCATAATATTTGGATTCCTTTCCTCTTACTGTATAGACAAGCAATACAACAGATATATTTGTTGATTTTATTTATTTTTCTGTTTTTTAAAACTCTTGGAATAAGATTTAAAAATAGGATGTTATTAACAAAGACTCCTGCCATAGGATTAGCAGAATAGTGACAATCTAGACATGTTTTTGTATTTAATTGGTAAATGGTGTATTATTAAATAATTACTTGCTAAACATTGTATTACTAATATTTTAATATTAAATGTTCTTGCATTGGTAGCACACTCTTTGACTTACTGTAACTTTATACTATTATTTTAGTTAATTCAAGTTCAGTTTCATTCTTCTTCTTCTAATTCATCTTTATTATCTTTATCTATTTTTCATCATGGAACCTTTTTAATTAATTAGTCAATACCCCTTCACTGTTCCCTTCTAAAAAAAAAAAGAGGAGAAGATAGGATTTTTATTCTAATTTCATTATAATCTGAATTAAATTGAGGGAAATCTTTATGATATTGAGCATTCCTATCTAGTAATGCAATTCTCCTTATTTATTTTATATTTTATGTCTTTAAGTAAAATTATATAGTTTTCTTCCATAAAGTTTCAGGGCATATTTATAAAATTTGTTAGATCCTTTGTGTTGTGTCACTCTGTACTCTTGATACACACACACACACACACACACACAAACACACAAGTATGTGACAAAACAAGGAAGAAATATAACAGTATGAATAGGTGAAGAGTGCAGGGTTGAGAGAGAGCGAGCCTTGCCTGCATATCCATTTATATACCAGGAGCAGGCCAGATCCCCAAGGAAACTGCCTTTCAACTGATTGGCTAATCATATCAAATCACATAATGGAGGTGATTACATTGTATTATGGACAAGCAATCCGTCCAATGTCTTCCAAACAAATGAGAACCATAGCCATCCAAACTGATATGTAACATTAACTAACATACAGCCTAATTCCCACTTTCTAGTAGCTGTTCACCTTAAGTGACTCTTGTTTGCTGAGAAGTATTATCCTATCTACCTACTAGCTTGTTTTCTCCATTTATGATCTAATATAAAGAAAGATATCAGTTTATTCTACTTCCATTACTGACATAGTCTGCTGGAATTCAACTCCAAGGAGATTCTAAACACTATCACTTGTACTGTTCTGGAGCTGGGAATGTATTTTGATTTCTGAATGTCTTTAGAAAGTTGGTCAGGGAAATGTTTGTCAGCCCCCAACCTCAAATTGTTACCTTTGTAGCAGAGCAATGGTTATCCATATTTTTTTTATTAGAATAGAACCTTTGTAGTTGAATCAGAAGGCAGAAAATGGGTGAGAAGCAAAGCTGCTTCTAACCTTTTTTTTCCTGGAAATCTGTTTTAAGACGTGAAATGAGTGTTGACATGTCTTAAAACTAGAAATGGTTTTAACTACTCAATTACACCTGCCTCATGGGTAGTGGAATCTTCTTCCAGATTCTGTTTTAAAATTATACTTTCCCAAGTTTAAATTCTTATTTTTTTCTAGATAAAACCCAATGGAAAGATGAGAGAAGATACTTTAGGGACAGATAAATAGGCACCTTTTTAAACTGGAGTTCTGAGGTTCTCTTTGAGCTGTGCTTAATTTTAGTGTTTACTTATCTTGTTTTCACTGTGACTACCTGTTCTATACTTAGTATTTTAAAATTTAATTCATAAGTCTTGCAAGAGTGTATGAAGAGCAAAAACAACATTATTTATTTACCTCCCCTTAATTGCTTTGGTAGGTTTAGAGGTGAAAAAAAATTAGGAAATTGTTAGGCTATCTTCTTCATTTATAGACAAGAAAAAGTTAATGCCTTACCTGAAAACAAACAACAAAATAATATTAAAGCAAGTGCTAAAATCTGCCATCTATCACTTAATCTAGCTTGCTTCTAACTTTATCACATGGTGTTTAGTTGGCTATGTAAATTATTCTGAGAACAAAATCTGCTTAGATGCTGAGAGGTAATTGTGATGAACAAGGAGTTTGAATATACAGGAAGGAATCTCACGTGATAAGTATATATATCACATGTAGAAATCATGAGAGTACATTAAATATTATCTATATTAACAACAGCACTCTGTGGAGCATAATGTTTTCCCAATTGAGAGGCAAGGAAAAAGCTTCCCTGAGATATTCAGTTACTTTTCAAGGTCAAAAAGCCAGCAAATTCATAACCTTAATATTAATTCAAATTTAAAGAGTATGCTGATCTTCAGTTCCCATTACTAGACATTGTTTACTTCGCCAAGTCACTTGAAATTGCTGAGCCTTTGTTTCTTAGTTATCTTTTGCTGCTATAGCAGAAATACTACAATGGATGACCTTAACAAACAAATTTATTCTCTCACAGTTTAGAAGGCTAAAAGTCAAATTCAGGGCCTTAGATCTAGGGGAAGGTTTTCTGTCTCTGTTGGCTTTGGGGAAAGTCCTTGTCTCCTTTCAACATCTATGGGCCTGGCATTCCTTGGAGATCTCCATGTGTCTTGCCATCAGTCTTTCCTTGGGTCTAGGAGATTCTCAGTATAGGGACCTAGGCCCAAATGACGTCCTCCTCTCCTGGCTCTTCTTTCTTCGTGGGAGAGAGGTCCCTCTTCTCTCTGTTTGCTTCCCTTTTCTTTTATCTCTTATGAGATAAAAGTGTGACTCCAGTAAGGGTGTGACTTGAGTAAGGGTGTGACTTAAGAAAGTGTGTGACTTGAGTCATACCCTCTTGTAAGGCTGTGACTCAAGATACACCACCACATTGATCCTCATTAGCATATAAAGGTTAGGATTTTGATTACATCAGATCACAAAATGGAGGACAACCACACAATACAGGGAATCATGGCCTAGCCAAGTTGACACATATCTTGGGGGAGGGACACACTATTCAGTCTATGACACTTAGTTTCTACATTTGTGTAAAAAAAAAATATATATATATTATTACCTGTCTCACAAAATTGTTGAGAGGCTGAAATTGTGGAATAAATGTGGAAATGCTTTTAAAATCAGATTGTGCTATACAAATGTTAGATAAATTTATATCCCGTTGAAGTAGTCATCACCAGGTTTTACCATCATATTTAGTACTGAAAGACAGTCAAGCATTACAGAGTCCTGTTCTGACAAGGGGAAGATAACAGCAGGCTGAGATGAATGCTCCCTAATCCCTACCCACTCATCCATGGTTGCTGTGAATTGATAATTCTCCTCCAAATTTTCCCCCGTTGTTTGCTAGCATCAAAAATCTGATGAATGAGTGAAACTGTTCAGCCCCAAGCAACATTTATCTGTAGAGGCCCACATCTTTTCGCTTACAAAGTTGTAAAAACAACCTGCCAATATGAAGGACATAAAATATTGCCTTACATTTATAGCCAATTATCCTATACCGCAGAATTACTGACTTTGCCCATCCATGCTGATAGAACACCTGGTGGCCAGTGTTAAGTGTGGAAGTGGAGATTTTGCCAAGTCAGGATAGAATTTTAAAACAATTTGGCTTTACCTAAGGGAAAACGTTTTAAAGGTAAGGATTTTATTTTGGCTGTTTTATTGATTTTATTTATAGTTTGCCATCTTGGCTTCCATATACCTCTATGTGCTGTAAAATAATACTGTTCTTTTTAAATAATATATGTTGTTTTTATTTTGTGAAGGCAGATTTAAGCATATTAAAAAAATTGGGGGGAGTAAGGGAGTTTTTCTAAGATAATCATCTAAATCTTGTTGAAAATAATAAGATGGAGAAAAAATGATAAATGTTAAAATAATATTAGAACAAAATTTATTTTCAACTTGTGTAGCTTATTGCAAAATCTTGTGGAGGGAGAAGGACAAGCATTGTACTCTTCCTGATAGACATATAAGAAAACAGGCTTGGAGAGATTACATGATTTTCTCAGTGTCACACAGCTATATGTTGCTAGAGTCAAGATTCAAAGTGCATGTGTGGAGAGGAAGGGTATGAGTTTTATATCCATCAGTCTTTTTATATCTTTGGAGAATCTTCATTTAAATGAATTCTTTGGAAAGTTAGGAATTTCATATAACTGAACTCCCAGAAAATAAACTTTTATTCCTTTATACTACCTCCTTCAAATCTTTAATTTTGGTACTTAGAAGAAAGTTTACTAAAAATGAATTTAATAATTTCTTTACCTCTTCCTAGATGGCTTGGTGTCAGTGTCATGAAGGTCAGTGGGCTGCAATTCAATAAAGTCTTCAGAATTACATGGCAAGTGGAGGTTGTTTGCTCCTACAATAGTTGGCTTGAGTTTTTGTTTGTATATATCCACTGCTAGGGTTTTAGTTGTCCACTTTCCCATATGTCTATTTTAGAAAGTAACATTTCTCTTTTCTTTCATTTTTAACCCCAGTTCTTGTACTTGGCTTTTTATTTGTTTTCCATGTAAGGATAGTATTAGAGTTGGGGGTTTGAGGATTTTCCTGAGATTAAAATGAACACGATTTAAATTTTGTTAATTTGCGATACTGTGACTACGAGTTTATTGGTTTAAATTCCGTATTTTCAGTTACATTCTGAGAGGTTATATGCATATTTAAGAAGACTTGTTCACAATTGAGAATTTATTTCATAATATTGATGGTATGAATAATTTTTACTGGGCCTCTATGTTTAATTTTCCATATATATATGAAACCCACTACCCACTGCAGTCTAGTCGATTCCGACTTGTATATGGGATATATACATATTTTTTTTTCTGCCGTGCAAACTATTTTTCTACTAACCATGGGATTTTAATACAGAGATGTATTTGTGTACATCTGTATTTTAATACAGAGATGTATTAAAATAGGGACACTGGAAAACTGGGGTTCAGTGGTATCTTTCTGAACAATAAAAGTCATAAAGGGGAAGGAAACGATATTATATTGGTCACCAATATGGGAGTTAATTATTCTTCCCCTGAAGCAAGAGAAAGAAGGGATCCTGGAATTCTCCTTCCTCTGTATTAGGTGCCTTTGATATAAACAGATACTTTTTTTTTTTAATATGATAGTTTTATTGAGATACAATTCACATACCATATAATTTACGTATTTAAAGTGTACAATTTAATGGTTTTAGTGTTCACACAGCTGTGCGGCCATCACCACAATCAGGATTAGAACATTTGTATCGCCCAAAAAGACTTTGTACCCAATAGCAATCACTCCACATTTCCTCCAGTCCCCGAGCCCTAGGCAACCACTAATCTATTTTCTGTTTCTGTAGATTCCCCTATTTTAAACAGATACTTTTTAAGATCAGCCAGCAGAACACAGCACAACAGAAATGCCTCGGGGTCTGAAGAGGGAAGGAATGAGGTTGCCATAATGGCATCTTCCCTCATTTGACACACTAAATTAGGCCTAGAAAATGTTAGGAGAATGGACATAAATTAGAGTGGTGGCAAATGTTGATGTCTGCCCAGGAAAGGCACTGAATGTTCAAGGGTAGTAGGTAAAGAATGGGTTTTCTTATGTCTTCTAAACATCACACAAAACGTTGTGTATATCTGTAATTCAGAGGGCGGTTGGGGGACTCCTTGCTTGCTTGCTCTTTTACTTTTCTACATAAACCTTGATCCAGAATTCAGTCCCTTCTCTGGCTTTCACAAGATGTCCTATCCTACCTAGAATTTAGTGAGCCTCATAGACTTGGCTGAAGAATTTGGTGAATACCGGCAAAGACTTCCTTCAGCAATGTAATCACACGTATGACAAAGTTTCCCACTCTTGCTCACTTCCTCTTGCCCTCCTTCTACTTTCCTCCTGTAAGCTCTCAGTTTTTATGTTTTATAATGCAGAAGAACTTTCTCCTTCACATCTTGGCACTGGATATTTTTCTATCTAAAGAAGCTTTTCATAAATTTTCCATAACAACTAGATGTTGAAATGATGCAAATTTCTATTTAAGTTAAAAGAAAAAGAAAACTATTTAATACACGAGAAAGTGTTTGTGGAGAAATTCTTAGAAGTGTCAGAAACAGGGCCTTTGCTACCTAGAAATATTTCATAAAAATAAATTCTCTCAGCAAATTCATAAACATTTTAGTAGATGATGCTGTTACACATTCATGTGCAATTCCTTAAAAAATTATTATTTTTTTTACCTTTTAAATACGAAAATTTCCAAACATACGAAAGAGCACAATGAACATCACCCAGCTTTAAAAGCTATCGGCATTTTGTATACAGGTTTTATGTGTTCCTCCCCCTTTTTACTTTTTGATGATATATTTTAAAGCACTTTATCCTTAAATTCTTTAATCTGAATTTACAAAAAAGGAAAGTTTTCAAAACTGTAGTGTATTATCATTTCAAAATCATTAACAAAGATGTTTAAGAACGCATAATACCTAATACTAATACATATTCCAAGTTCTCTTCTTGTCTAAAAAATATTTGTTTTTCTTAACATCAGGATCCAAGGATCCACTGTAGGTCCATTATATCTTTTAACATGTTCCTGTTTTATATATGAAGGCTGCTAATTGTTTTATGTTAGTTGTCTGTCCTTGAAGAAAAACTGTTGAAAGCAGAATCCAAATAGAGCCAAGGGAAAGAGCCAGTTGTGAAGGATGGGGGCAGGAAAAAGGAGGTGTGTCTCAGAAAGTACAGCAAAATGCAGTGTTTTAAGGACAGCAGAGAGCACTGCTTTAGAAGCTGTGCAAATTCCAACGTTGGCTATTTTTTAGACTTAGATCTTACTTGTAAATTCTTTTAGGTCGTTTTAACTTTTGGGTTACTCTTTTCATCTTTTTTATGACTACATTTTCCAGATGTACCTTAATTATCTGTTGGGTTTCATTTGTTTCAAGGTGAATTTTGTCTTTTGAAAGGGAATATTTTTTCGATAATTTTAGGATCTTTGACAGCTAAACTGCTTTAGCAATGTTTGAATTCCCCATAATCTCATTAGTGATTCTCCTCATCCTTTTGTGCCTGTTCCAAACTTGTAGTTTAAGAGGACTTTTTCTCATATTCTCATTTACTATGCCATCTCCTTTTGTGATGAGTGCTGGGAATTTCACAGGACCCCTTCCCTCTTCGTGTTCTCTTCTCTATTACTACTGTGCAGCTGCTCAGGATGCTTGAGAAATACTGGCCATGTTCACCCATATTTTGGGTTTGTGGGGATTACTTTTTCATCTAGTTCTATTTAAGATGGCCATACATTTGTTTTGATTTTCATTTCACTCTTTTAGTTATTCAATCTGTTTATTTTAGCAAGTGTTTTAGGCAGAAAGAGATAGAAAGAGAGGGAGAGAGAGAACAAGAGAGAAAATTATTGTCATATTCTCGCCACTGGAAGATGTCTCTTTCTACAATTCATAAAAAATATTCAGACTTTGAGAACACTGAGTTGTCATTTCTGAAATTTCACTAGCATGCCCCTAGAGAAAACAAGTTCTAGTGATTGTGTTGTTGTTAGGTGCTGTTGAGTTGGTTCAGACTCATAGTAACCTTATGTATAACAAGACAAAACCCTGCCTAATCCTGCACTGTACTCATAATCATTGCTATGTTTGAGCTTATTGTTGCAGCCAGTGTCAATCCATCTTGTTAAAAGTCCCCCTCTTTTTCACTAGCCTTTTACTTTACCAAGCATGTTGTGGTTCTCTAGGGACTGGTCCTTCCTGATAACATGTTCAAAATACGTAAGGCAAAGTCTCGCCATTCTTGCTTCTAAGGAGCTTACTGGCTGTACTTCTTCCAAGACAGATTTGTTTGTTCTTCTGGCAGTCTGTGGTATATTCAATATTCTTCACCAACACCACAATTCACGGCTGTCAATTCTTTTTCATGATTACACGTGCCAAAACAGAAACCCATACTGTCCTCATTCTTTGTGTCTTTGTGTCAACATAGGAATCCTTCGAGAACACAATACCTATAAATATTAATATTTGTTTTTAATTTAAAGTTATAGTTATTCTAACAAGTTTAATATCACAATATAACTCTAGATGTAGTAACAACAGTTGCAGGAATATCGTCTTTATGAAAGAATGACTAGATTACTTTGTGCCGTTCTTTTCTCTTGATTAAGAGGCAGGAGAGGAGTGGGAGCATCTCTTGATTTTATTCATGGTGCTGGGTCACACCAGGCAAAGGGAGGTGATTGATCTGACTTCTTGGGATAAAGGTCCAATCCATGTTCTTGGTTTCAACAAGATCACTATCAGTGTTTGTATGAATCCTGTGAGGCTATGACAAAGAGTTTTCTACTATCACAGAAATTAGAGGAGATACTGGGTAACGGGAAGAAGGAAGAACAGTGGCTAGATTTAATCTACCAAATTCCCTTACTATAATACCAGTAGATTATAGCTGGTTATCAAGGTACTGTCACCAATTCCTTTCCTTGGCTACTTAGAGAGAAACACAGATACCCACGAGTCTGAGGATTGAAATAAGGAGTTGTCTATGTTTACACATGACCAAAGATAGCTAATAGATGTTTTATCTAAATATCAGCCTCAGTTTGCTACTCAGCCTAGCTTCTTTTACTACTACACTTGAATTCTTTTAATTTTCTTCTCACTTAAAACCTAAAACTCTTACTTTAATGGTATAACTGACAGGATGCAGATAGTAGGTTGAGCTTTACACCCTTGATTAGATGCACCGTTATCACTGGTTTTCTTAACTCAGGATGTACTCATATGATGCTGAGGCAGCATGAAAGGGAAGCTCAGCAGTTAGGTTTCACTTAGCTTTCTTGGTTTTCCTCAATAGCACACAGTCATTGGCTGGTAGACCCAGAAGGTCGCATAAGATGGGCCTCATTATGCCTGGAAAAAAAAAATTGCTATTGAGTTAAATCCAACTCATCTTCCAGCTCATAGTGACCCAATAGGACAGAGTAGAGGTGCCCCATAGGGTTTCCAAGCTGGTAAATCTTTACAGAAGCAGGCTGCCACATTTTTCTCCTGCGGAGTAGCTGGTGGGTTCAAACTGCCAACCTTTTGGTTAGCATCGAGCACTTAATCACTGTACCACCAGGTCTCCTTCATTATGCCTGAGGAACCCTCAAAAAGGAATCTGTCATGGATTGAACTGTCTCCCCTAAAAATATGTGTCAACTTGGTTAGGTCATGATTTCCAGTATTGTGTGGTTGCCCTCCATTTTATTATTGTAATTTTCCTATATGTTGTAAATTCTAATCTCTGCCTATGGTTAATGAGGCAAGATTAGATTATGTTAAAGAGGATTAGGGTGGGATTGTAACATCCCTGATGCAGTGTAAAGGGAGTTTCCCTGGGGTGTGGCCTGAACCACCTTTTATCTTACAAGAGTTGAAAAGGAAGCAAGCAGAGAGTGGGGACTTTATACTGCCAAGAAAGCAGTGCCAGGAGCAGAGCATGTCCTTTGGACCTGGGGTCCCTGTGCTGAGAAGCTCCTACTCCAGGGGAAGATTGATGACAAGGACCTTCCTCCAGAGCTGACAGAGAAGAGAAAGGCTTCCCCTGGAACCGAGTCCCTGAATTTGGACTTGTAGCCTACTAGACTGTGAGAGAATAAATTTCTCTTTGTTGAAGCTATCCACTTTTGGTATTTCTGTTATAGCAGCAGTAGAGAACTAAGCCAGAGTCCTTCATCAGTGCCGAAACTCCTCTACCCCTACTAATTTCCTCAGGCATCCTATTTGCTTTTTTCCTCTTTCATAAGGGACAACTGGTACTTACTTTAAAACATATCCAACATTTTTCAAGTTAATAATATGTTCAGTATCTATAGCTATATCTTCACTACTCATCTGTCAGTTTATCATACTATTGTGGCTTACGTGCAGCTATGATACTGGAAGGTATGCCACTGGTATTTCAAATATCAGCAGGGTTATCCATGATGAACAAGTTTCAGCAGATCTTCCAGACTAAGACAGACTAGGATGAAAGGCCCGGCAACCTACTTCTGAACATTAGCCAATGAAAACTTATGGATCGCAACAGAATATTATTCAATATAGAGTTGGAAGATGAGACCCCTATGTTGGAAGGTACTACACAATAACCACAACAGTGAACTCAAACATACCCATGATCATGAAGAAGGTGCAGGACCAGATAGCATTTCTTTCGGTTACAAATAAGGTTGCCATGAGTCATAGTGGACTCCCTGCAGCTAACAACAACAATATATCTCTGTCTCTACCTAAAAATCTGATTATGTCCCTCAAATAAATGTCTGAATTACCACTGGCATAATCACCCACCAAGACCCACCTGCTGATTCACTAATTTTTGTTATTTAATCTTTGGATCATTTGAATTCTTATGATGATTTGGGTTTCAGTTGGTAACGTAGATTTAATCATCTTTAAATTTTTACTGAGAATAATATGTATGGAGTTTTAACATCTTAATCCACACAGTTGGGCAATAGGCACCTATGCTACCTATGCAAAAATTTAATCCTAATTTTGAAAATGTAAATTATGCTGTGGTCATCCTAGTTACTATACATGCACAGTCTTTTGAGAGGGTGTGATTGAGGGGCAGTAGGAGGGTGTGGAGCTTGGGGACTTTTATAGATAAATTACAAAGGAAAGACAAATAAATACATATCATACAAAGGTTCTAGAAAATACCATTATTGCCTGTATTCTGTGAACTCGATATCATTTGCCTCCCTGATTGTTTCAGTGGCTTTTTATCTCATCTCTCGGTGTCCATTTCAATGGAATCCTACCCATTGCACGGGGATGAAGATATCCTCCAGTTTTTTTGCAGCAGACTATTTTATTCAGACTAAAAGTTGTATCAGAAAACAACTATATTCCACAAACATCATGAGAGATTGAATATACTAATGGATAATGACAAAACTATATATAAAAATTGAACTCTAACCCATAATCTACAGCAATCTGTCTAGGAAGCGAAACTATAACTTCTGTAGCAATCTTCCCAAAACAGCTAGGACTTGACCAATAACTGACAGCTTTCCTAATTTTTACCCCCCACTTTCAGTCAGTACCAACTGGAGAAAGCCAAATTTACTCCTCTAGCCAGTCACATAAGATGCCCCACTTCTAGTTAGCCTGCCTCCAACTTCCCCATGCCAGCAGCCTCCATCAGGGCCTATCTGAAGCCTTTCGTATTGCCCACTAGAAAGCTTTCCTACTATTCTACCTGCTTTTGAGTCTGTGGCAAATGCAAGTGATGGCGACTGACTTCCTTGTCATAAGAAGCTCTGAATAAATAGTTTTTGCTTGTTCTTATTCGGGTAGTCTCCATTAATTTTCATAATCACAAGGCAGCATCCAATAAGAATTGAAGTAACACAGAGAAAAAAAAATATTTCACTTGTCCAGCAGAACAGGCTGCTCTATAGGGCCTTTTCTGCCTCCATACCAGGATATGGCTTCATTACCTGTGGCATCCTAACACCACTACCATATTTTTTGTTTAGGACTAAGGCAAATTAGTTGAAGGCTCAACGAAGGGAGTAAAAACTGCTACCTACCCCAGGCCCATTTTCCATAAGTAATGAATCCTGAAGCTCTTCAGCTGTTCTTTCTGTGGGTATTAGAATAGAGAAAGGGACTTTATATAAAATTCATAGATATAGTCCTGGGAGAAGAGGGTCCAGAAAGAAAAAGTAAGAACTTTAAATCATTCTGATGCTTGACTAATTAACATATAGTTCCTATCCCATAGGGATTACTTTTTTTTTTTTTTAATGCTAACAAAGAGAAAAACAGAGGATTAAAAGATTACAAAGTAAAAATGAGATTTTACAGGAAGTATTTACTCAAATGCATGCAGTTTACTCGGCTGATAAACATAAAGACCTGAAGTTGTCTTGCAGATTAAATTACAGGACTGCGGTACCAAATAATTGATAGTTAACAGGGGTGTCAAATGATGGGCCTCAAGTGTCATTTCCTTCAACTAGTGATTGCTACAGCTTCCTTCTGAGAAGAAGGTCATACTCAAAAAGAATTGTGAAATTACAGTAGCTAATTGAATTTACTAAAAAAACTTAATTAAATGCTTAAAGTAAATTTTCAATCAGGTATGGAAACCATAATTGCTAAATTTGATTTGGAATGCTAATGCTGAGTGTGGATACGGGGTTCTGTTAATCTCGGTGACTGCAGGATAGTGGCATCTACACGCTGTTTATTACCTTTCCAAGAGTTCTAAAGCATTCAAGCTGAGTTTCATCTGTCTCTCTAGCATTCACTAAACATTTCATGAGTATCTAATGTGCTAAGTGCTCTGGTAGGCATTGGAGAACTCTGAGATAAATAGAGAGCTCACATTCTAATTGGGTGGACTTTTTTTGTTTTTCGTTTTTCATAATGAACTTGTGTACAGAACGCGTTGAACCTACTGGTCAGCATATATACATATATATCCCATTTAACTCTTTCTGTTGGTTTTAGCTCAACTTCCCAGCCTGTGAAGATAATTCTAAATGTAGATTTTTGTCATCCATTATATTAGCTCCTATCTCCGTTCTTCCCTCTGCTCCTACCAACTTTTTCAATCTATAATACTGATAATCATTACAGTTATATTATCCTTGCAGTAAGTGATAAACAGTTGAACAGCATAGTTTTGTGACTTTGTAGTCAGGCAGAATTTCGCTTCCTTAAATTATAATCAACGAAATGTAGGGAATATTCACCAAATTCCTTTGAGCTTCAGTTTGATCATATGCAAAGTAGGAAAACAATGTTTATCTCACAGGGCTTTGTTGGCAATTAAATTGATACTCCATTATTGTATGCCTGGTGCCTGGCACAGTATAACCTGTTGCCATTCAGTTGATTCTGACTCATAGCAACCCTGTAGGACAGAATAGAACTGCCCCATAGGGTTTCCAAGGCTGTAATCTTTCTGAAAGCAGGCTGCCACGTCATTTTCCTGTGGAGCGGCTGGTGGGATGGACCTTTCAGTTAGCAGCCAAGCACTTAACCACTGTGCCAACAGGACTTCTTTGACACAACATAGTGGCTAACTAACTAACCAACCAAATGACTATGGCAGAGGGCAAGAGTCATCCTTTTGCGTTATTGTTGATTCATTATTCAGTCATCTAAGTACTGACTCTATTCCAATATCATAGCAAATCCTAAGGATCTCAGGAACATTAAGACACATTTTCAGTTTTATAATTAAATATGAGAGACAGATCAATAAGTAAAAAGTCAAAGCAATCTTATTTATCATCAAGCATCAGTCTCAAACACAGCAGATCCTTTGCATTTAAAAAATATAGAGATTTAGCTTCATCATCTGAAGTTTACGTTCAAATTCCATAAGAGAAAGACAAAATAGTAGCTACTAACATTTAAGGAAAGCCTTCACAGCGTTTTTAAAATCTATCTTTCGAGCCTTAATTTTTTTCATTTCCCTACGCCTCCCATATGCTCTGGTTTCCAACCAAACCAACTGTTCACCATTCCGTATCTATATTATACTCTCTTGAACAAACAAATATGTCTTGGAAGAAGTACAGAAATCTGTCTTACAAGCAAGGATAGGGAGGCTTCATCTCACTTACTTTGGACATGTTATCAAGAGGGGCCAGTTCTTGAAAAAAGACACCATGCTTGGTAAGGTAGAGGGTCAGCAAAACATAACAATGACACTCAGTGAGATGGATTGACACAGTGGCTGCAATAATGGGCTCAAACATAGCAATAATTGTGAGAATGGCACAGGAAGAGGCATTGTTTCATTCTGTGTTGGCTCGATGGCAGCTAATGACAACAACAACATACCTATGTACCTTACCCATTGCTGTCAAGTCGATTCTGACTCATAGCAACCCTGTAGGACAGAATAGAACTGCCCCATGGGGTTTCCAAGGCTGTAAGCTTTAAGGAAGCAGAATGCCACATCTTTCTCCTGTAGAGCGGCCGGTGGGTTCGAACTGCTGACCTTTTTGGTTAGCAGCTGAGTGTCTTCATCGCTGCACCACCAGGGCACCTTTTGATAGCAGTAGTGGTATAATATATTTTAATGTACTTCCTATGAAAAGACAATTTTAATGTAATTAGGCATGATGCTCTCTTGCTGCAATGGTCTTTACCACAATGTTGTTGAAAGCAAAGGTGAAATTTAATTTTAAAAAAGACAGATAGTTTTGAGGCATGCTTTAAAATCTTGATTCATTTTTCTACGTGCTACCTCTGGATTATAGCTGTTTTTCCTAGATTTATTAGGGGTGGGATACACTGCCTGGTTCCTAGTAGGCACTCAGCAAATCTTTCTGAACTACATGCCTGATACAATTCTGCTGTCTGTTGGCTAGTTGAATAACTGACACATGGAATCTGCATGTCATGATTTTTAACAATTTTATCCTGGCATGGATAAGATCAGAAACCGAACAGCCACATGCTAGTGTGGAGAGGTATTCACTGCCAATTTTGTATGGAAATCTGTGATTCCCACGTTGCTCCCACTCTCTCTTCCCCTGGTTTAGGGTGCTGCTTGGGCAGTAACTGTCCCAGCGTTCATACCTATAGGATAAATGGGAAGATCTTTTGACTACCTCCTATGTCCTAAGTGCTTCACATGCTTTCTAATTTTATTCTCATCTCCCTGTGGGTGGAGATTATTATGGCCATTTTACAGATAAAAGAAATGAGGCTAAATGAGTTAATATTATTGCTCAAGGCCACACTCTTAATTAATGACGGAGCTAGGAATTGACAACTGTTCTTTTGACACAAAATATAATACTCTTTTTCCTTATAGTGCATTGATTCTATTTGAACCATAGGAAATGGAATCCTAAAAGGTTTTTTGTTTCTTTGTTTAAGTTCATCCAATCCAACCACTCACCTAATAAAGACATACCATTTACAAAATTCCTGACTGGTAGCTTCTGGTTGAACATTTTAGGGATGAAGAGGAAGATCATTATTTTACAAGTTCACCTTTTATAACCTTAAAATTATAAAGAAGTTCTTATGTAGCTAAAAGGTCCTTAAGTGGCACAAACAGTTATATCTAAAGGTTGACAGTCTGAACCTACTCAATGCCACTGCAGAAGAAAGGCCTGGTGAACCGCTTCCATAAAAGATTATTGCCTTTGAGTCGATTCTGACTCATAGCAACCCTATAGGAGTAGAACTGCCCCACAGGGTTTCCAAGGAGCAGCTGGTGCATTTGAACTGCGACCTTTTGGTTTGCAGCTGTAGCTCTTAACCACTGCACCACCAGGGCTTCCATAAAAGATTACTCCCCCCGAAAAAATCCTATGGAGCAGTTCTACTCTGTTAAACACATGGGGTCACCATGAGCTGAAACTGACTAAATAGCAATGGGTTTGGTCTTTTGGGTTTCTTATGTATCTGGATTTATAATATGTCTTCTTATTAACAGATAACAGATTATCACCTATAGGTTTTAAATGCATGCCCTCTTCTACATAGGCCTTTAACTATCAGAAAGGATAGTATTTCTGTGTCAAGCATATTGCTCCCTCTTTTTTAATTTAGAATCCATTTTTAAGTAGAATCACTCATGTTCTCAAAATTCAATATTAGTTACCATTGTTCCTGGGATGTGTGCAAGCCTTTTAATTCTTATTGCTGATCTAGAATTACTACACATTTAGACATTCTGATATGTCCACCAATGAAAATGAAGGAAAATATCGATTTACTGGGAACTTCCCCAAATCTCTTTAATCCAGACTCGCCTGCTCCTACCTTGATTATACTTCTTGGCGGTACTGAGAGAGTCTTAGATAAACAGAAGTCATCATAGAACTTTGGTATAAAACCAACTGGTGGAAAGAAAGGTGGTCCAGATGAGGCAGAATAATGGCTTGGACAGTCAGGATGGAACCAGAGCAGACTGTTAAGAGAAGTCCAAGCACAGTTTCAGAGAAGGGGCAATACTTATAATTTGTGGAAATGGTCAGAGCAAGGGACTAGATTATGGAAAAGGGAATCCAGCTTGTTACTGAACCCTTGAGAGTCATTCCCAATGAATCAGACTGCTCTCTATAAAGTTGGGAGATAGAGATATAATCCAGTGCCAAGGGCGAGGGAGAAGAAAGAGTTAAAAGCTTTCTCCAAATGCATTCAGTTAAAATGAAAATTTGTGGACGGAAGAGGGGGAAAAAAAAAGCTGGAAGATTGGGAAGCAGTTGTTTTCCTAATAGGAAGAGACAAAGTTTATATTTTTTACCAAAAATAATCGAGAGTAGCATGTTCGTCAAAGCTGAATTTTTCACTTATCAAGTATTCAAACGGAGATAAAACAAAAGTTCACTCAGCCTAAGAACGAACTCATGAAAAATAGCTCTGTACTCAGGTTAGCAATTTCAGTGAGGTTACTTCAAAAGACAAAAAAACTGTCATGCTGAAATACCAGGAAAACGACTTTGGCACTGTGAGTGAAAAAAGGCTCATTCTGGACTAAGAGTAAAAAAAAAAATATATATATATATATGTATATATTATGAAAATAAGCCACCTGATACTTTGTGTGTTGTTTTTAAGGGTGATCATAGATATCACAACAGCCTCTAATCTCTAAACTGAAGTCAATACAAGTTTATTTTGGGCAAAGGCTATCAGGTTAACTGAAAGGCTGGTTTCCATGACCAAGAGTGATATGGTTTCCTATCTGATGGAGAGATATTCATAAAATAGGAAGGAAGGTGGTTTCGGTAACAAATGTCAGAAATCAACTGCCAGGTGGGGCTACCTGAATCTTTACCTCTTCAACTCAGTTCCCAGAAGCCTCTGCTCCTCCACTAGGGATGGATAAACCAGAAGGCGGAAGATTGGTTTCCTCATCCTGCTGTACCTATTTCATCACAATCAGGCTTCTAAAAATGTGAAACCAGAGACGTCTCAGCCAAATGCCGCTTCTGTTTACATAAGCTAAAGTTGATCCATTCACCTGGCTCTTTTCTTTCCGTGATGACTGGAAGAATATCTACAGGATTTTTTAAAATGCATTCTCTTAGACTTAAAGCCAGCCTCTTAGGAAAGTACTGAGCTCAAGGTCAATGTTCTTCCTCCTTTGGAACACAAACTCAGCATGCTCGTCTGTCTTCAGTTGCCCCTTCCTATTTTATCCTTTGGGTTCCTGTTTCCACTAAAACTGCCTTAAGATTGAAATGCTGTCTCCCAGTAGCTTCTTTCTTACTGACCCAGTTGTGGAGTTTTGTTCATTTTAGGGCGTTATGAATGATCACTGTGGTGAAATGGGCCAGAAACATCAAACAAATAAAAAATGAGGAAGTGACAAATCTCAGATTTGTGTAAAGTCAATCATTTAGAATCTTTGGACTCTGGTTTCTATTCTTGTCTGAGATGGGAACTAGGAACGCTTACGGTAAAAAAAAATTATTCTCCCCTAAACAAATATTCTTTAAAGCCACGGCTCACACCTTGCCACTCTCCCTCTTCTGTCTTCTATCTTTTCCCCTTCGCCTCTCTTCCTTTTTTTTCCCAACTATGGCCCATTCATTGTATTAAAAAAAAAAAAATTGTATTATTCTACATATTTTCAAGAAAGTGCTTATCCACTCCATGACAATCCTATGATTGGATGACTTCCAATTCTAATCTCCAGCCTATCGCTACCTTTTGAGCTGTAATGTCTGTGTTTCTACCAGGCATCTCCATCGTGATGTCTCATGGATACTGCAGACTAGCCTTGTTCTAATCTGAGCTTCCCCCTTCCCTTCATCCTGCTCATTACCCTGTATTCCTGCTCTCCAAATGGTGCTTTGTACAACTAACTTAAGACAAAATCATGAGTGTTACCTTTCCTCCCTTTCTGTACTACTGCTGCCACCTCCATCCCCAATTTCTCTAAAGTGTAGTTGATTTATCTTTTCCTCTCAATTCCCACAATCACTGCCTTAGTTCACTGCCTTACTATATATGAGTCTCTATTAAGTATTCTATATGTGTTATTAATTTCAATATGCCAAGCAAATCTAAGCATATCATCCCCCTCCCTTTTTTTTTGGATGAGGAAACAAGAGTTAACAAGTTTAAATAATTTGATCAAAATTACATAGTTAATAAATGGTAAAGGTGGAACTGAAGCCTAGGCCTCATTCCATTTTAGTTTGTGCTCCTAACTATTTTATATACAATCATTTTTTTTCCCCACGCCAAACTAAAGTGGCAGGTCTTAAGCTCTTTGTCATTTATATGGTAATTCTTGCTCATCCTTCCATATATATTCTGCTTAAAATTGCAATATAAGTATGGAAACAATTAGATGTGACAAAAAAGCAAATGGGTAACCCAATTTATGAATATATGTTTGGGGTAATTTGGACAGGTGCATTATAGAGTCTGTTGTCCATTCAACATCATCCCTACACAACATCTAGTACAAGGCAAAAAAAAAAGTAAAACCCAATCTATTGTAATCCCATTTCCTTTATGGTTGTCATTGAGATTCTTTCAATGAAAAGCATTTTCAGACGGCTCAGAAGGATAAAAGGGGAGGGGCAAGCCATTATTCTCAGGTGGCACTTGCAACGTAACTGGAGGTTCGCTAGATTTCCGGCGATTTTTCTAAGCATCCTCCGATTTTGTGCAGCAAGCAGTTGTTATTTTCAGTGGTAGCTTTCCTGATCTCTGATTCTGAAGCCCTTTCAAAAGTTGTACAGGCCTCTAATTCACTGTTTTAAATATTTCTCTCTACTCAAAATACTTAGCATAGCTTCTGTATTCCTAACTAAACCCTGCATGATTCATTTTTGTATCAATTACTTATGTCTTATTTAACACTTTGTTTTATCATTAAAAGGCAACAGTTGATAGAACTATACAGAGCCCTGGTGGCACAGTGGTTAAGAGCTACAGCAAGCCATAGCTGCCAACCAAATAGTCAATAGTTCAAATCCACCGGCTGGATTTGAACTATTGACTTGAAAACCCTATGGGGCAGTTCTTCTCTGTTGTATAGGGTTGCTATGAGTTGGAATAGACACAAAGGCAATGAGTTTGATTTTTTTTTTTTTTAATACAGATAGACTCTAATGGTTTGACTTTAAATAATTTTATTAACAATATGAAAAATTGTCCAGGTGGCCAATTCTAAAGTCAAATGTTTAACAGCATCTTATAGGTGGTGTTATAGATTGCACTGTGCCCCCAAAAGGAGATATGTTGAAGTTTTAACCCCTGTAACTGTGAATGTGACCGTGTTTGGGGAAATAGAGTCTTTCCTTGAAGATCTTATCCATTATGTTAATAAGACCATACTACAGTAGGGTGGGAAACCCTGTTAGCATAGTGGTTAAGTGGTATGGCTGCTAACCAAAAGGTCAGCAGTTCAAATCTACCAGGCACTCCTTGGAAACTCTATGGTGCAGTTCTGGTCTGATCTATAGAGTTGCTATGAGTCAGAATGGAGTTGATGACAATGGGTTTAAGTTTTGGTTTTTAGAGTAGGGTGAATCCTAATCCTAATCCCTTCTAAATGGTGTTTTATAAAGAATAAGACAGACATGGAAATAGAGTTACACACAGAGAGGCGATGCCATGTGAAGATACATTTCCAAGCTAAGAAATGCCAAGAGATGCCTGGAGCTACCAGAAGTGAAAAGAGATAAAGAAGGATTTTCCCCCAAAGTCCATGGAGAAATAGAGCATAGCTCTGCCAACACTGTGAATTTGGACTTCTAGCCTCCAAAACTGTGAGAAAAATATATTCTGTTCTTGAAAGCCACCCACTTTGTGAAATTTTGTTATGTCAGCCCTGGGAGCCTAAGACAGATGGGGTCCACCAATTATCTCCAAGATCTGAACACCAGGATAATATGTTACATCCCAAGGAAACCATATAATACTAGTATGTATATTTAGTGTTTTGTAAATCAGTGGAGCACTCTGTAGAATACATGTGATTCATATCCCCAAATTGCTCCAGGTAAAGAAAAGGAGTTGTGTGAGTTCCAAATTGAGGTGCCTGACATATGTCAGAATGATCAGCTCATGTTTGAGCCCAGACTCCATCTTAGCTTTTGCTTGTTTCCCCTGCAACCACCTTAGACTTAAATACTTAACAAAGGATTTTTCCTGCAACTGTCAAGCCCTTAGATGGGCTGAAGTGCATAACAAAGGCTCTGTGTTTAAACCAAAGATATGGAAAAAATATTCCTAAGGGAGGGCCTTGACACAAGACCCTTATCAGAAATTCCTTCAGCAGCCCTCAGGAAACGTTTTAAGATAATTATCTTATGAACACTCTGTAAAACCCCCTTAATCATATGTTTAAACTAAACAATCCAAATAGCCAACATTCATGTTTCTAGCCAGTCACTGTAAACAACCCCCTACCCGCCCCACTTCAAATTTGTCCCACCTTCTGCTTACCTAATCTTGCAACTTCAAATCAGAATGTTGTATTTGACCTCATAAAAATGCCTCTGTAACTCTACCATTTTGGAGTGTTTGGTTTCACTCTTTGAAATCAGATGTGTCCCCAGTTTGAACTGTCTTGAACCTTCAGTAAATCTCTTTGCCTTTATTTTTAACAGAGTACACATTTTTACTCACTGACAGAGTAAAATTGGGATGGGTGCAGAAGCTGTTTCTTGCATAGTTTTGCCGTTGTCTCTTTTTCTATTATGCATCTATATTGCACACATTTCTTTTGTTATACTTATCAGACTTAGTTCATTTGTTTACCTGCCCATTTATCTTGTTAGACAGTGAGATACTTAAAGGCAGGGACCTTACATTATTCACCTTTATGTTTCCAGCCCTACCAAGTGTCTGGTACATACTAAGTATCAAGTAAATGTTTGCTGACTTGAACTGACTCAAGTTTCTGAAAGTCAAAAGTACACACTGAGTGGCAGAATTACCCAGACTCTACTAAGACTTCTGATCTGCCTCACAAGCTCCTGGGAATCTTATAATAATCTTAGAACTCTGGAAAACCATCTGGCACGGCATGGAACTTTCTAAAGTGGCCTTAGAGATTTCAAAGTTTCATGCACATCCTAACTAGGAGTTTCCCTGGAGTCTCTTATTTGAAGATACTCAATATGTTACATACATAAAAAATGAAAAAGAACGTAATAAATCAATTGTCCTAACTCATTTTTAGGTATAATGCCTTCCGAATGTCTGAAGTGCTTTAAAAATCATGAAACAACAAGGGATTTGCTATTTAAACTTTTATATTTATCCTTAGGTAAAAAATTATTTTCAGACTTGGAAAGATATTATGTCTTCGTTGGACTACAAGCAGTTAGCTCAATAATTAATTAGTCAGAAGACTATGCAAGGTACTTGAAACCCCAGAGTACAGTAAGTTTACTGAGATTTTGGTACATGCAATAAAACATGCGAGTTCATTATCAAGATAATATAAAGCTTAGTGGAAAAACACAAAAAGGTGTGAGAAGATGAAGCATACTATATTTCTTTATTATATTTCTCTAAAGGCATGAAAACACTATTATAAAGTACAGAGATTTACAAAGTCTCCAACTATGTCATGTTAGTCAGTTCACAACTCAGGAAACACTTGCAAATGATAAAGCATCCTAACAGCTTGAAGACAGTATAAGGAATAAGAAGCATACTAGACTAGGAATCAAGAGACCCGGGTACTAGACTATTTCACTGTTTACTGTCCTTTTGGTGTTGATCTGGCCACAATAGCTCTGAGTGTCACAGAATCTTCAATAAAATATAGGTATTAATAATTTCCTGCCCACCTTACAAGACTGATGGGAGAGTTAAATGAAAAACATATATATGACAGCTCTTTAAACATTTGGGGAATGCCAAAAAAAAAAAAAAAAAAAGAACACTAAGACAATAAAACATATTTTCTTGGTAGATGTGTAATAAAAAGATGAGTTCTGTCATCTTTTAAGTAGTCTTTCTTGGAGGTTATATTTATTCCAGTGATGCTGTCATGCTTAAAAATTATTTAGAAAATCCCCTTTTGGAAGTATCTTGGAGTTTACAACTTTTTTTTTTTTAACGTTCACCATTGAACGTATATTTAACCTTCAGACAATTAGAATATAACTTGGCCAACAATACATGTTATCCAGCAGGGTGACAAAGTATTTAGTAGTAAAAAAGAGGAGAAATGAAAAATAATAATTTTTTTAGTGTTGTCCAGATAAGAGGTCCAAAAATTATTTGATCAATGGAATTATCTTTGAATACCCATTCATATAAAATAAAAATTATAACATGTGGTCATAATCTGTTGTCATTAGTTATCATTGAGTCAGTTCCAACTCGTAGTGACCCTGTGTACAACAGAATTAAACACTGCCCAGTCCTGTGCCATCCTCACAATTATTGCTATGTTTGAGACCATTGCTGCAGCCACTGTGCCAATCCATCTCATTGAGGGTCTTCCTTTTTCGCAGACCGTCTACTTTACCAAGCATGATGTTCTTCTCTTGACTGGTCCCTCCCGATAACATATTGAAAGTATGTGAGATCCTTGATTCCAACGAGCACTTTGGCTGTACTTCTTCCAAGGCGGATTTGTTCATTCTTCTGGGAGTCCATGGTATATTCAATATTCTTCACCAACACCACAATTCAAAGGTATCAATTCTTCTTTGGTCTTCCTTATTCATTGTCCAGCTTTTGCATGCATATGAGGCAACTGAAAACACCACGGCTTGGGCCAGGTGTGCCTTACTCCTCAAAGTGACATATTTGGTTTTTAACACTTTAAGGAGATTTTTCGCAGAAGATTTGCCCAATGAAATAAGTCATTTGATTTCTTGACTGCTGCTTCCATGGCTGTTGATTGTGGATCCAAGTAAAATGAAATTCTTGACAACTTCAATCTTTTCTCCATTTATCATGATGTTGTTTATTGGTCCAGTTGTGAGGATTTTTGTTTTCTTTATGTTGAGGCGTAATCCATACTGAAGGCTGTAGTCTTTGGTCTTCATCAGCAAAGGCCTCAAGTCCTCCTTACTTTCAGCAGGCAAGGTTGTGTCATCTGCATATCCCAGGTTGTTAATCAGTTTTCCTCCAATCTTGATGCCACATTTTTCTTCACATAGTCCAGTGTCTCAGATTATTTACTCTGAGAACTGCCCCATAGAGTTTCCAAGGAGCGCCTGGCGGATTTGAACTGCTGACCTCTTGGTTAGCAGCTGTAGCGCTTAACCACTATGCTACCAGGGTTTCCATTATTTACTCCGTATACAAATTTAATAAGTATGGTGAAAGGATACAACCATGACACACATCTTTCTTGACGTCAAACCATGAAGTGTTGCCTTTTTCTGTTCGAAGGACTAACTATTGATCTAGGTATAGGTTCTTTATGAGCACAATTAAGTGTTCTGAAATTTCCATCCTTTGCAATATTATCCATAATTTGTCATGATCCATATAGTCGAATGCCTTTGCATAGTCAGTAAAACATGGTAAACATCTTTCTGGTATTCTCTGTTTTCAGCCAAGATCCATCTGACATCAGCAATGATATCCCTCATCCCACATCCTCTTCTTATGTACTTCTTGTGTACTGTTCTCAAAGTGAAAATAAAAATTTTACCTGATTTTCCTCTTTTTACAAGATTGAATTTTTCCAAATCCTTTTTTTCCCTTAAATTTACGTAAATGCTTGAAGCAGAATTTTAGCATAACAAGTTTGCAAGCCTTCAGCAAATTTGTCAGGAAATATTCTAAAAACTTCTCTTTCTGGACTTTTTTTTTTTTCTCTTAACATGGGTGAAACACACCATGTTGTTGATAAAAGTATTTGTATATATTTTTAAATTGAAGACTTTATTAGTTGGAGTCCAATTTGAGTGGGAAATCTTGTATAAAGAAATATTAACCAATTAATAGAGGATTAACTACTAGGGGGTAAAGATAATTATGAAAATACAGGCATAACAGATACAGGGAGCAGACATGACTTTAGGGCTAATGCAGAATACATGAGAAAGAACAAATTTACAAGAGGTCAACCCCCTTACTGTCCCCAAGACTGAGATCCAGATCTCATTGGATAAGGGGCAGTGAAACGCTATTGAACAGTTGAAAGATACATTGAGGTGAGTGCTACAGAGTGAGACTGGCAGTGAGAAACTTCACTGGAATGCTGACAAAACTTGCCAGGAAGATGCCTTCTCAGGGGGCTGTTAAAATAGGCTGGCAAGTTTCCCACTAGGGCACCTGCAGAACTGGTTGGGGTTCACCTGGAGTGCTCTTGGAGCTTGCTGGGAATCCACTTACTTGTGGGGATTGCACTGAACTTCCCAGGAAGCTGCCTGTAGTGCTGACAGAACTTTCTGAGAAGCTGCCTGCTGGGATTGCAGTGAACCCCATAGGAGGCAAGGTGGTGCACTGACAGACCTCAGGGGTGCTACTAAAACTCACTGTGAGGTGAGCATAATTGGGTGCCCTACACACGGCTGATACTGCAGTACCAAGAAGAGAAGAGCGCATAGGAACCAAAAAGAGAAGCCACTTCCTCGTGTAGTGTCACTTCAGCTACCTGCCCTCTACACACAAAGTTTAACATCATGCCAGTGGGCAAAGTACGGATGTTTACAGGACCCAGCTCCAGTATCAAAGCAGGGAAACAAAGAATAGATTCGGAGCTGAGAGGGAGTACATTGATAACTGGCCTAAAGGACATTAATAGCTTTTATCTGTGGAAATCTGGGTTGGTTGCAATGAATTGTGCAAATTAGCCCAAGTCCACAGACAAAAAAGTAAACTAAAAGCTAAAATAAAAATGTAGAGTGCAGCTAATACTATGTTCATTATCTCTTGCTGCAACTATTTTTTAGCTCTTAAAACAACACACATTAATTATCTCACAGTCCTGTGGGTTAAAAATCTGGGCATGAATTATCTGAGTCCTCTGCTTCAGGGTCTCTCACAAGCCTGTAATCAAGGTCAGAGTCAAGGCCATGGTCTCATTTTAAGACTCTACTATGTAAGGATCCATCCGCAAGCTCCAGAAGGTTGTTCTTGACAGGAGTTATTTTCTCAAGGGTTGTTGGACTAAGGGCCTCAGTTCTTTAATGGCTGTTGGCTGGTGGACCCTCTTAGTTCCTGGCCACATGGGCCTCTTCATAGGGCAGCTCATGGTGGCTTGCTTCATTACAGCAAGCACATAAGACGAGCCAGAGACAGTGCAAGCAAGATGAAAGTCATGGTCTTTTATAGCTTAATTTGGGAATTCACATCCCATTCTTTTGCATTTTCTATTTGTTAGAAATGAGTTACCATATCCAGCTCACACATTAGGGAGGGGATTACGCAAAGGAATAAATACTAGGAAATGGGGATCATTGGGACCATTTCAAAAGATACTTGAAAGTATTAAATGAAATAATGGAAATACTTAACATAGAGGATGATTTTTTAATGATTAGTGTTCTTAGTTCTCAAAATATAATTTCTGCTTTGATCTCTACTTTGAATCCTCATTAGGGTAAATTATTTGGTTTTCCCATATCTCTTTATAATTGGAAGTTGGCTTTGCTCTGAGCAGTCTTACTCTGGGAGTAGAATCCTGCCAAATCCCTGAACACCAAAGACTATGGTTGATGTCATTATTCCCAGTGTCAGAAATTGCAATAACTATTTTTTTTTAATTAGAGTGCTATTTAGTTAGATTTCCATTACTCTGTGTTATTTCTTGGTTTTGTCGTTGGCTCTGTACTAGGTACAACCATTTGCTGAGCTGATGGGGACCCACACCTTGTCTGTTAAGCCACATTTCTGTGGTCAGCCTTTGTGAAAATACTGTATTTGACACAGGACTTATTCCTCTCTAATAAAAATGTATGAATTGGGGGTTAGAGAGGCTTATGTCATGTCCCATCCTTACTCTATGCTTGAACAGTATCCTGGAATTAGACCATCAAGACTTGTAGAAAAGGGAAGGCCAGAGAATTTTCAAAGTTTTGACATTACAGCAAATTCCTAAAGTATGGGAGTGGCTTTGTGTAATGTAATACATATGCATAAAATATATAATTTAGTATTTTACATATGTTACTTAAGTATGGATAAAGGAGTAAGCATACCATTAAAAAAAAGTGGTTCTGGGGGCAGGGCCAAGATGGCGAAATAGACAATTCCCGTGAGCCCTCTTATGACAAAGACCTGAAAAAACAAATGAGACAAGTATGTTTATGACAAGCTAGGAGCTTTGAACATCAAAGGCAAGGTTAGAAAAGAAACTGAGGGACAGGAGGAGGAAGAGACAGTTCAGAAGTGGAGAGGAGTTACTGGACCTGAATTTCTGGGAGCCCTCAGACACCATTCCAGGGAGCGGCTGTGGCGGGATGGTACTAGCATTTGGCCACCATTTCCTCAAGGAGAAGCAGCCAGCTACACAGCCTATTCACACCTCTGGAACCACAGAAGAACGGCACACTCAGCAAAAGGAAAGTACTTGTGTATGTTATACTCCCCCACCCCGCCTCCGGCTTCCGTCTGGCTTCAGAGGCTGATTTCCCTGGGCCTGAAATAGGCTCTGTTGAGTGCCTAGAGCCATCCTCCTGGCCTTGGAGAAGGAATAAATTTGCAACTGGGGAAAAAGAAAATTTGCCAGCTCCACTAACCAGGGGAGCTCAGGACAGAAGCAGCTCCTGTCCAGACATAAATAGGCCATGGATTTCGAATAACTTTCCCCTCTGCATGGACCTGTGTGGGCCTATTTCAGGAGAATAAGCTCTTGTTAGCACACTACAACTATTTCAGCTGTGCGGTGGAGAGGTGGGTGTTTGGTGTTTGACATTGCTTTGCCCATTAAACAGGGTACTCACCTACCCACATCAGGGACCTAAGGACTGGTAGCTCCACTCAGGTCACCCAGCCACCCATGACAGGGGTCCAAGGATAACTGGTACATCCCAGTCCTTACAACCAAAAACATTGGGTGTTCATGGTCTGCCTGCAGAGCTCACCCACCTGTATGCTCTAGGGAACAGGGACATGCTTGCCTCAGAGACTCTTGGGGGAAAATCCACAGCCCCCTGCATTGTTCAGAGCGTGACCTCCTTCTGCAACCAGATACTGGTACCTATACCAATCACCCCTGCCCCTCTAAGACTGTAGGACAGAGCTCTTACCACACACTTGATGGCCAGCTACCTGGACACCTGAGCTGAATTCACACAAGAAATGTGAATGGACTCCTAGACTGATATACCTGATAACAGCTCTAGCCATCTGGGGACAGGATGTCAGAGCTCCAAAGGTGAAAATAATCAAGCCAGCTCACTCAAGCAACCCATCTGGGCATATCAAAACAAAACAAAGCAAGACACAGTAAGCAAACATAAAACAAACTAATACAATAACTCATAGATGGCTCAGAGACAACAGTCAATATCAAGTCACGTAAAGAAATAGACATGATAACCTCAACAAGCTCTCAAAATAAAGAATCAAGGGATTTTCTAGATGAAAGTGCGTTCCTGGAATTACCAGAGGCAGAATACAAAAGATAATATACAGAACCCTTCAAGACGTCAGGAAGGAAATGAGGCAATAGGCAGAACAAGCCAACGAACACACAAATAAAACAGTTGAAGAAATGAAAAAGATTATTCAGGAACATAATGAAAAATTTAATAAGCTGGAAAAATCCATAGGCAGACAGCAGTCAGAAATTCAGAAGATTAATAATAAAATTACAGAAGTAGACAACTCAATAGGAAGTCAGAGGAGCAGAATTAAGCAAGTGGAAGGCAGAATTTCTGAACTTGAAGATAAAGCAGTTGGCACAAATATTTTTTTTTTTAATAATTTTTATTGTGCTTTAAGTGAAAGTCTACAAATCAAGTCAGTCTTTCACATATAAGCTTATATACACCTTATATACACATATAAGCTTATATACACCTTACTCCATACTCCCATTTACTCTCCCCCAATGAGTCAGCCTGCTCCCTTCTTCCAGTCTCTCCTTTCGTGACAATTTTGCCAGTTTCTAACCCTCTCTACCCTTCCATCTCCCCTCCAGACAGGAGATGCCAATACAGTCTCAAGTGTCCACCTGATACAAGTAGCTCACTCTTCATCAGCATCTCTCTCCAACCCATTGTCCAGTCCCTTCCATGTCTGATGAGTTGTCTTCGGGAATGGTTCCTGTCCTGGGCCAACAGGTTTGGGGACCATGACCACCGGGATTCTTCTAGTCTCAGTCAGACCATTAAGTCTGGTCTTTTTATGAGAATTTGGGGTCTGCATCCCACTGATCTCCTGCTCCCTCAGGGGTTCTCTGTTGTGCTCCCTGTCAGGGCAGTCATCGGTTGTGGCCGGGCACCAACTAGTTCTTCTGGTCTCAGGATGATGTAAGTCTCTGGCTCATGGGGCCCTTTCTGTCTCTTGGGCTCATAGTTATCATGTGACCTCGGTGATCTTCATTCTCCTTTGATCCAGGTGGGTTGAGACCAATTGATGCATGTTAGATGGCCGCTTGTTAGCATTTAAGACCCCAGACACTGCAGTTCAAAGAGGGATGCAGAATGTTTTCCTAATAGAATTATTTTGCCAATTGACTTAGAAGTCCCCTTAAGCCATAGTCCCCAAACCCCCACCCTTGCTCCGCTGACCTTTGAAGCATTCAGTTTATCCCGGAAACTTCTTTGCTTTTGGTCCAGTCCAGTTGAGCTGACCTTCCATGTATTGAGTATTGCCCTTCTCTTCACCTAAAGTAGTTCTTGTCTACTAACTAATCCATAAATAACCCTCTCCCACCCTCCCTCCCCTCTCTCGTAAACACAAAAGAATGTGTTCTTCTCAGTTTATACTATTTCTCAAGAACTCATAATAGTGATCTTATACAGTATTTGTCCTTTTGCATCTGACTAATTTCACTCAGCATAATGCCTTCCAGTTTCCTTCATGTTATGAAATGTTTCACAGATTAGTCACTGTTCTTTATCGATGCGTAGTATTCCATTGTGTGTGAATGTATCATAATTTATTTAACCATTCATCTATTGATGGACACCTTGGTTGCTTCCAGCTTTTTGCTATTGTAATCAGTGCTGCAATAAACATGTGATGGCACCAATATTTTTGAAGAAAAATCAGATAAAAGAATTAAAAAAAAAATGAAGGAAACTTAAGAATCATGTGACACTCTATCAAGAGAAATAACCTACGAGTGATTGGAGTACCAGAACAGAAAGAGATAACAGAAAATTCAGAGAGAATTGTTGAAGATTTGTTGGCAGAGAACTTCCCTGATATCGTGAAAGTAAGAAGATATCTATCCAAGATGCTCATTGAACTCCACATAAGGTATATCTTAAAAAGAAAATCACTAACACATATTATAATGAAACTTGCCAAAACCAAAGATAAAGAGAAAATTTTAAGAGCAGCTAGAGATAAACGAAAAGCTACCTACAAAGGAGAGTCAATAAGAATAAGCTTGGACTACTCAGCAGAAACCATGCAAGCAAGAAGGCAATGGGATGACTTATATAAAAACTTGAGGGAAAAAATTGCCAGCCAAGAATCACATATCCAGCAAAACTGTCTCTCAAATATGAAGGTGAAATTAGGACATTTCCAGACGAACAGAAGTTTAGGGAATTGGTAAAAACCAAACCAAAACTACAAGAAATACTAAAGAGAGTTCTTTGGTTAGAAAATCAATAATATCAGGTATCAACCCAAGTCTAGAACACTGGGCAGAGTAATCAGAAGTCAACCCAGGCAGGGAAATCAAAAAAATCAATCAAAATTAAAAATGTTCAAAACAGGGAAACAGGAATGTTATTATGTAAAAGAAGACAACATTAAAACAATAAAGAGGGACTAATTAATGTGGTCATAGATCTTCCATGTGGAGAGGAAGGCAAATCGATACAAAGAAATAAAAGTTAAGTTTAAATTTAGAAAAATAGTGGTAAATAATAAGGTAACCACAAAGGAGACAAGCTATCCTACACATTAAAATAAAACACAAGAAAAAAATAGAGACTCAGCAGAAACAAAATCAACAAAAACAAATATGAGGAAAGGACACTATATAAAGATAATCTACTCAGCACTTAAAATTAAGTGGGAAAAAGAAACAGTCAACAACACACAAAAAAGACATCAAAATGATACCACCAAATCCATAAAAAAAAAAAAATCCATACCTATCCATAATTACACTGAATGTAAATGGACTAAATGCACCAATAAAGGACAGAGAGTGACAGAATGGATGAAAACACATGATCTGTCTATATGCTGCCTACAAGAAACACACCTTAGAGACACAAACAAACCGAAACTCAAAAGATCTAAAAATATATATATCAAGCAAAAAAACATCAAAAAAGAACTGGAGTGGCAATATTAATTTCTGAGAAAATAGACTTTAAAGATAAATCCATCATAAAGGATAAGGAAGGACGCTATAATGATTAAAGGGACAATACACCAAGAAGATATAACCATATTAAATATTTATGCAGCCAATGACAGGGCTGCAAGATACATAAAACATACTGTAACAGCATTGAAAAGTGAGATAGACAGCTCCACAACAATATTAGGAGACTTCAACACACTAGTTTCGGTGAAGGATAGGACATCCAGAAAGAAGCTCAATAAAGACACAGAAGATCTAAATACCACAATCAACCAACTTGACCTCATAGACATATACAGAACATTCGACCCAACGGCAACCAAGTATACTTTCTTTTCTAGTGCACATGGAACATTCTTTAGACTAGGCCTCATATTAGGTCATAAAGGAGGCCTTAGCTGAATTCAAAACATTGGAATATTACAAAGCATCTTCTCTGACCATAAGGCCATAAAAGTAGAAATCAATAACAGAAAAACCAGGGAAAAGAAATCAAACACTTGGAAACTGAGCAATATCCTGCTCAAAAAAGACTGGATTATAGAAGACATTAAGGATGGAATTAAGAAATTCATAGAATCCAATGAGAATGAAAACACTTCCTATTAGAAACTTTGGACACAGAGAAAGCAATGCTCAGAGGTCAACTTATAACAATAAATGCACACATCCAAACAGAAAAAAGGGCCAAAATCAAAGAATTATCCCTCCAACTTGAACAAATAGAGAACAAGAAAAGAAACCCTCAGGCACCAGAAGAAAACAAATAATAAAAATTAGAGCAGAACTAAATGAAATAGAAAACAAAAACGACTGAAAGAAGTAACAAGACCAAAAGCTGGTTCTTTGAAAAAAATCAACAAAATTGATAAACCATTGGCCAAACTGACAAACGAAAAACAGGAGAGGAAGGAAATAACCTGAATAAGAAATGAGATAGGTGATACTACAGCAGACCCAACTGAGATTAAAAGAATCATATTGGATTACTATGAAAAATTGTACTCTAACAGATTTGAAAACCTAGAAGGAATGGATGAATTCCTAGAAACACACCATCCACCTAAACTAACACAAACGAGGTAGAACAACTAAGTAGGCCCATAACAAAAAAACAGATTGAAAAGGTAATCAAAAAAAGTCCCAACAAAAAAAAAAGCCCTGGCCTGGACGGCTTCACTGCAGAGTTCTACCAAACTTTCAGAGAAGAGTTAACACCACTACTACTAAAGGTATTTTGGAGCATAGAAAAGGATGGAAAACTCCCAAACTCATTCTATGAAGCCACCATATCCCTGATACCAAAACCAGGTAAAGACACCACAAAAAAAGAAAATTACAGACCTATATCGCTCATGAAGTTAGATGCAAAAATTCTCAACAAAATTATAGCCAATAGAATTCAACAACATATCAAAAAAATAATTCACCATGACCAAGTGGGATTCACACCAGGTATGCAGGGATGGTTCAACATTAGAAAAACAATTAATGTAATCCATATATATATAAAGACAAGAATCACATGATTTTATCAGTTGATGAACAAAAGGCATTTGACAAAATCACTCATTCATGATAAAAACCCTCAGCAAAATAGGAATAGAAGGAAAATTCCTCAGCATAATAAAGGGCATTTATACAAAGCCAATAGCCAACATCATCCTAAACAGAGAGAGTCTGAAAGCATTACCACTGAGATCAGGAACCAGACAAAGATGCCGTTTATCTCCACTCTTATTCAACATTGTGCTGGAGCTCCTAGCCAGAGCAATTAGGCTAGATAAAGAAATAAAAGGCATCCAGATTGGTAAGGAAGAAGTAAAAGTATCTCTATTTGCAGATGACATGATCTTATACACACAAAACCCTAAAGAATCCTCAAGAAAACTACTGAAACTAATAGAAGAGTTCAGCAGAGTGTCAGGGTATAAGATTAAAAAAACCCATAAGATAGACATACAAAAATCAGCTGTGTTCCTCTACACCAACAAAAAGAACATCAAAGAGGAAATCACCAAATAAATACCATTTACGGTAGCCCCCCAAAAGATGAAATACTTAGGAATAATCTTACCAGAGATGTAAAAGACCTATACAAAGAAAACTATAAGAAACTACTGCAAGAAACCAAGAGACTTACATAAGCGGAAAAACATACCTTGCTCATGGATAGGAAGACTTAACATTGTAAAAATATCTATTCTACCAAAAGCGATCTATAGATTTAATGCAATTCAGATCCAAATTCCAATGACATTTTTTATTGAGATGGAGAAACAAATCACCAACTACATACCGAAGGGACAGAGGCCCTGGATAAGTAAAGCATTACAGAAAAACAACAAAGTGGGAGGTCTCATTCTACCTGATTTTAGAACTTATTACACCGCCACGGTAGTCAAAACAGCCTGTTACTGGATCAACAAAAGATACATAGACCAATGGAACAGAATTGAGAATCCAGACATTGATCCAAACGCCCCAAAGCAGTTAGATGGGGGAAAAGACAATCTTTTTAACAAATGGTGCTGGCATAACTGGATATCCATCTGCAAAAAAATGAAACAAGACCCATACCTCACACCATGCACAAAAGCTAACTCAAATGGATTAAAGACCTAAATATAAAATGTAAAACAATAAAGATCATGGAAGAAAAAATAAGGACAACGTTAGGAGCCCTAATACATGGCATAAACAGTATACAAAACATTATTTACAATGTAGAAGAAAAACTAGATAACTGGGAGCTCTTAAAGATCAAACACCTATGCTCATCCAAAGACTTCCCCAAAAGAATAAAAAGATTACTTACAGACTGGGAAAAAGTTTTTAGCTATGACATTTGTGATCAGCACTTTATCTCTGAAATCTACATGATACTACAAGAACTCAAGCACAAAAAGACAAATAACCCAATTAAAAAATCGGCAAAAGATATGAACAGACACTTCACTAAAGAAGACATTCGAGCAGCTAATAGATACATGAGGAAATGCTCACAATCCTTCGCCATTAGATAAATGCCTATCAAAACTACAATGAGATTCCATCTCATTCCAACAAGGTTGGCATTAACCCCAAAAAACACAAAATAATAAATGTTGGAGAGGTTGTAGAGAGACTGGAGCACTTATACACTGCTGGTGGGAACGTAAAATGATACAACCACTTTGGAAATTGATTTGGCACTTCCTTAGAAAGCTAGAAATAGAACTACCATACGATCTAGCAATCCCATTGCTTAGAATATATCCTAGAGAAATAAGAGCCTTTACAAGAACAGATATACGCTCATCCATGTTCATTGCAGCACTGTTCACAATAGCCAAGAGATGGAAGCAACCAAGGTGCCCATCAACAGATGAATGGATAAATAAATTACGGTATAGTCACACAATGGAATACTACACATTGATAAAGAACAATGATGAATCTGTGAAACATTTCATAAGATGGAGGAATCTGGAAAGCATTATGCTGAGTGAAGTTAGTCAGTTGCAAAAGGACAAATATTTTATAAGACCACTATTTTAAGAACCCAAGAAATAGTTTAAACAGAGAAGAAAACATTCTTTGATGGTTACGAGAGGAGGAAGGTAGGGTGAGTGGGAGAGGGGTATTCACTAATTAGATAGTAGATAAGAACTACTTTAGGTGATGGGAAAGACAACACGCAATACAGGCGAGGTCAGCACAACTGGACTAAACCAAAAGCAAAGAATTTTCCTAAATAAACTGAATGCTTTGAAGGCCAACATAGCAGGGGCAAGGGTTTGGGGACCATGGTTTCAGGGAACATCTAAGTCAATAAAAAAAAAATAAATAAATAAGTCAATAGGCATAATAAACTCTATCAAGAAAAAATTCTGCATCCCACTTTGGAGAGTGGCGTCTGGGGTCTTAAAGGCTAGCAAGCGGCCATCTAAGGTGCATCAATTGGTTTCAACCCACCTGGACCAAAGGAGTTTGAAGAACACCAAGGACACAAAGTAGTTAAGAGCCCAAGATACAGAAAGTGCCACGTAAACCAGAGAGACCAGAAGAACTAGACTGTGCCCAACTGCAACCGATGACTGCACTGACAGAGAACACAAGAGAGAACCCCTGAGGGACCAGGAGAGCAGTGGGATGCAGACCCCAAATTCTCATAAAAAGACCAGACTTACTGGTTTGACTGAGACTGAAAGGACCCCAGTGGTCATGACCCCCAGACCCTCTGTTGGCCCAGGACTAGAACCATTCCCAAAGCCAACTCTTCTGATAGGAATTGGACTAGACAATGGGTTGGAGAGGGATGCTGGTGAGGAGTGAGCTTCTTGGATCAGGTGGACACTTGAGACTATGTTGGCATCTCCTGTCTGGAGGGGAGATGAGAGGGCAGAGGGGGTTAGAAGCTGGTGGAATGGACACAGAGAGAGAGTGGAGGGAGGAAGCAGGTTGTCTCATTAGGGGGAGATCAACTGGGAGTAGGTAGCAAGGTGTATATAAGTTGTGTAAGAGACTGACTTAATTTATAAACTTTCACTTAAAGCACAACAAAAATTAAAAAATAAAAATAAAAAAAGTGGTTCTGAAGCAAATTTATATTTGAATGTTAATTAGAAATGTTGAAATGGAAGCTACGAATGTTGTAAAGGGGACAGTGAAGTTGGAAAGAAATTATTTAGCACAGGAAAATATTCATCATGATTAACAGTTTTCCTGTAAGACTACATTCAGCCTTCTGTGCTATCGGAACTTTGTCATTTTTAAGGTCAGTTCCATTAACCCTGCTCTCTTGTGGCCATGCTATGTAATTGCTGTCCACAGCAGGACAGGAGTTTCTAACGTGCATGTGCAATAGTTCCTGAAGAGTCAATCGCATATTTGGACCTTTACGTGAATATAGAGTTCCTCATTCCCATCAGCTGTCTTTGAGCATAAAACTCTTTGAGCATAAACCTCTTTGAGTTTAAGTCCTACCTAAATTGTAGAGCCTCCTTTGATTCTTTTGAATTATTCTCATAATTCTAATAATGCCCTTCAGTCTCAGCTCAAATATCGGATTATTGTTTGCTAAGAAGCAAATTCCTGATACTTTAAGTTATGAATGACAAGAGTTCAAACTTTGGCAAGGCTTTAAAAATGTTCCAATCCTGCTACTCACTGGCTTGGTTTTCAGTCTCTGTTCTTACTATTACAAGGGTTATAAGAATATTGCTTCCAATATTGGGGGGGTTCATATGACCAATCAATGAAAACCTGAATCCTGTTAGAACCTTTTGCACCTTCAAAGAATCCAAGCCAAATTACTCCAGTAGACATAGCAATAGCTACCAAATAACCAATCAATCAAACAAACAAAATGATTCATTTCTGTCCTGAAAGATCATCACCCATCATTTCCTTCACACGCCTAACATTGCCTTTCCCCAGCTGTGGCATGCAGACTTCTAAGATGACCTTAGTATTCCTGACACCTCTGGTGTCCACATTCTGTATAATCGCTCTTCTTGAGTATGGGCAGGGTCTGTGAATATGATATGTCACTTCCATGATTGGGTTTTGTTACATGGCAAAATGTGATGCCCAGATGTGCGTAATATTCCTAATCAGTTGGTTTTAAGTTAATCAAAAGAGAAATAATAATGGTTGGGCCAGACCTTATAAGATGAGCCCTTCAGAAGAGGGTCTAGAGATAGAGGCTTGAAACATAAGATTCTTTCTCTGATACTGGCTTTGGAGAAGCAATTTGCTGTGAATCTTACAGTCATTAGGGAATGAATTCTGCCAATAACCACGTGAGTTTGGAAGAGGACCCCTGGTCCGTTGCTGTGATAGTGGAAGCTATGCCACTTTCTCTCTCTCTTTTTTTTTTCCATTTGTTGTTTTGTTTGCTCTTTATTTTCAGGCTTAATTCATTTAAAATTTTTTTTTCTCAATCATTAACAAAAATGTTTCCTATCATAACTGATTCAACAAATATTTATATTTTGTTGAATATATGTTATTTTAATTAGATTTTGAAACTTTTATAAAAAAATTTTATTGTGCTTTAAGTGAAAGTTTATAGTTCAAGTTAATTTCTCATACAAAAATGTATACACACATTATTATGTGACCCTAGTTCTCCTCCCTACAATGTGACAGCACACTCCTACTTTACACTCTATATTTCCCATGTCCATTCAACCAGCTCCCATTCCTTTCTGCCTTCTCATCTCACCTCCGAACAGGAGATGTCCATTTAGTCTCTACTTGAGCTAAGAAGCACACTCTTCACAAGTATCATTTTGTGTCTTGTAATTCAGTCTAATCTTTGTCTGAAGAGTTGGCTTTGGGAATGATTTTAGTTTTGGGTTAACAGAGAGTCTGGGGGCCATGTCTTCTGGGGTCCCTCCAGTCTCAGTCAGACCATTAAGTCTGGCCTTTCTACTAGAATATGAGTTAATCACCTCACTTTTCTCCTGCTCCATCAGGGACTCTCTGTTGTGTTCCCTGTCAAGGCAGCTGTTGGTGGTAGCTGGGCACCATCTAGTTCTTCTGGTCTCAGGCTAATGGAGCCTCTAGTTTATGCAGCCCTTTTTGTCTCTTGGGCTCCTATTTTCCTTTGTCTTTGGTGTTCTTCATTCTTCTTTGCTCCAGGTGGCTGGGACCAATTGATGCATCTTAGATGGCCACTTCCTAGCTTTTAAGACCCAAGACACCACTCACCAAAGTGGGATGCAGAACATTTTCTTAATAAACTTTGTTATGCCAGTTGACCTCGATGTCCCCTGAAACTATGGTCCCCAGATCCCCACCCCTGCTACTCTGTCCCTCGATGTATTTGGTTGTATTCAGGAAAGGTTTTGATACTTTGAAATTTATTTTCTTTCAAATAGTTTCTGTTTGTGGTTTTACTTTCCCTTTTCCCCAGTTGGAACATGAGTTTAATTTTTAAGGGGATAATTCGTGTATTAATATCTGTGATTTTTTTTCTTATAGAGACAATTAAAAAAATTTACTTATACTTAAATGATTCTTCTTATTATGCCTCCACCATGGATAATAAAAATTCTTAGAAGAAGTTTCCATTCTTGGTAAATATTCTTCAGGATCAATGTTTTTTTTTTTTTTTTCACTTCTTAAAGATTTTGAAGACTTCATAAACCTCTTCGATAATCTCTAAAATAATACATACCATTTAAAATCACTCTTTATGGTACCATCGTATGCCCAGAATAGCAGCTGGTATTTATTTATTGCCTGAATATTAAGTGAAAAAGAGAAAATCTACCAGGCTGGGCCTCTTTATATAAAAACCAATCTGTATTATTCTTCCTCTTTTCAAGTTCTAGTTTTGTATATGACTTTACTGTTTTCAAAGCTTTTTAATCTCATTTCATAATCACTGAGACTATGCCAACAAGGGCTTGTGTTGTTCAGGTGAATGAACTAAGTTTCAGTAAGATTAGGGAATTTGCTCCAGGTATCCTGGCAATTCTCGCATCAGTGCTCTAAACCTGTTAAGGTGCCCCCTATTGCAGCTTGGCTCAAGGCACTCCTTTACATAATTTCAGGAGCTAGTTCTTCGAGCAATTTTCAGTAAAAGCAATGAAAAGCTATTTCTCAGAAATGAACACTCTGCAAATTCATAGCTTGGCTTTTTTTTTTTTTTGTTAACTAGACTGCTGTACTTAAAATTAAATCCTCTCCTGGGCTCACAGCTGGTACTGCATACATTGCTAATTGGACAGATTGAAGTGTGAAACCAAATATGTATGTTGTCATTTTACTCAACAGTGTCTGTAAAATGTATCACAGGTAAACCAGCAGGCATTAGCAAAGCTTTCAGGAAAGTACCCATGAGCATATTAAGCCTCATGATGGATATGTTTCCCTGTTAGAGCAAAGCGAGCGTCTGACTTTTATAGCCATTAATGAAGCAGCATAGATTTGTCATGCTGAAAACAAATAGAACTTTCCCCTTATGCAATTTTGAAAATGTTGATTGATTTAGGGATAACAGCCTTCCCAGCTCCTTCCCAAGTTTCTTCATCTTTAACACCGTGCTAAGAGGAATACCAGCTATATCCCATCAAACAGTTGCAAAATGTAATTTTTAAAAGCCTTTTATTATGTCCTTTCCATAGGAAAAACTTGTTAAATGTGTAGTCAATGGCCAAATAAACAGGTAATTACAGTTTTATTCATACTCATTTTGTTTTTCTTTTGCGTTCGAGAGTTTCAGTGAGGTAGAGGCATTGAAAATGAAGTATTTTGATACTTAATAAAATAGAAACTTCATCAGGGTTCCCTGGGGACCCAGTGCGGTATTGACTTATGCGATATGACATTTCTGCTCTACACCATCACAACCATTTTCAACTTTCAGTTGGAGACGTCACTGATTAACTTTTAACTTAGGAGAGGCCTAAGTTAATGACAATGTCACATTTGTCCATGTGACAATCTTTGTTCTTTTTCCATTTCTTTCCACTCTGCTCAGTGTCCGAAGAGAACTAATTATTTAAGAGACAGTGGCCAGGCTTCACTCTGGCTTCTGTTTGTTTTTTGGGCCAGTGACATGCATTGACAGAAAATTAGGAGGTGGTATAAGAAGTTGTGCGTTTATTTTCCGCTCTCCCTCTCTGCCATACATCAGTTTTGTCGGCAGCTGTATCCATCTACCTACAGGCTTAGTCCTTTGTGGCAGCACCCACTCTCTTCAGACTCTGAGTAACTGTTTCCTTCCCTTGCCCATTCAGGCTTAGTGGTAGTGATAGTCCCCGGACATTTCACATTCCTTACTCATTCCCTTAGTCCTCTCCACAAATCTGTAAATTTTCTTCATTATATTCTCTTTAATTAAACTTTTGAATGTGATACCTGTTTTCTGAGAGAATCCTGGCAGATAAAATAATTGATAGCAGGGGTATCTCTATATACTCAATATACTTGATAGGCTCCATAGGCTTAATCTACTCAATATGCTTGCTGACAAAATGCACAGTATTAGCATACAATTGTGTATTAGAAATAATGTCTTTCCTTTTACTATTGATGTTTTCATGGGAGTTGGTAGTTATATTTTTTCGTTTATTTTTTGGGATGAGGTCAACTGCAGAAAGACTGAGGATAACTCACAAAAAGAAATAGAGCACAGAGAGAAGAGAAGTAGAAAGGCCTGGCAATAAATTTTAGGCCCTGAATCCAGGCAAAACCTACTTTGTTTGGTTTACTTTATTTTTCTCAGTTGGTCTGTGTATTTCTGTCACTTGCAATAAAAGGAACGTCAACTAGTATGATGAAGATCTGGGAAAATAATGAACGTTATCGTGGGAATTTGAATCTCCAGCCTAATAATAAGCTAATTAAACAGGCCACCTTTTGCTGGTAGACTAGCTTGGAACTTGTGCACTGGTTTTACTCCTTAGGCGTTTGTTAGTTTGCAAGGCAAGTAAATAAAACAAGTTCTTGGTAATTGTAGTCAAATACCTACCTTATAGATAAGATGTTGTAAAATCTTTCTTGAGATATAGCACATGACTCTAATATTCCTGGAGTTAACTATCTGGATTCTGTTTTTTTTTTTTTTTTTCCCCATTTATAAACCATTCCTACTGGATGAAGTTCTGCCTCTGAAAATTCCAACCCGTGCTTGAGGCCTCACTAGCCAATTTGAGGCCTTACAGTTAGTATCTGACTTCTGTCTTCCTGTATCTCTTAATATTATCTCCTGAAATTTTCATTACCTTGGCCCTCCTTTTCCACTCATCACAACACACTCAATCAATTTTTTTGTTGCTACTTTTTGGATATAAGCCCATCCTTCTGGACTCAGTTGACTTCAGTTGACTTTATATCTTCTATGCATGCCCTACTCAGCTGCACCGGTATGATTGTTCTCTGTCCTTGCCCCTCTTACTGCTGCCTCTTTCTCTGCCACTGACTCTTTCAAGTCTTCCTTATCATTAAATTATGACATAAAATGCTCCTTTCTTCCATACAATTCTTCCTAATATTCTGATAGTGCACCTGTCAAAGAAAAAAACCCTGTAGCTAATTGTCAATTCTCTGTGCTAATGGAAGAGAGCTATGGCATAACATCCAAGACTGATCTTAACAGAACATGTTAGGCTTTTTTCTGCCTCATCATTTACGGACTTGATGATGTGTGTATATGTGGGAGAAATCACATTTCTTCAGGAAGATATTGAGGAGAACTAGATTTGATATCACGAGTCAAATATTCGATTTACAAATTTACTCAATGGGATACTAGGTGAAGATTTGGCTAAGATACAAAAAATTGTAATAATCATAAAATTGGAAATTATTTGTGAGATGGTCAAGCTAAAAGAATGTAATTATTAAAAAAATAGTTAAATGACCTATAAACCCCTTATCTACCTCTACGTTCTAAATTTTGGATTGTGGGAGACTAACAGAGCATTTTCCTATAGACAGTTGTGCTGTCAGTCTTAATCCCTTTAAGCTAAGATTGAGGGGTATCCCCAGCTCTTATCCCAAGCCTTGTGATAGGTGTTTGATAGATGTATTCAAAAGGTGTAATATGTGTCTTCTGTAGTTAGGGGTCAGTGGACTGGTAAATGACGCCCATCAGGATATCTGGGTAATAATCAATAGGTTAACTCTGTAGCCCGATAAGCAGAAGTAGAGGTAGCTGTGTTGGGATCAATGTTTACTCCCTGTGGGGCCTTTATTCCATATGGACCGAATATGACCAAACAGGAGAGAGAGCCAGACTAGAACAACTTAAAATCTTGCCTGCAATGACCTGTGGGAGGGGTAGATACCCAAATAGAGAACCTGTGCACTTAAAAGAAACAATTACAACAGCAACAACAAAAAGGGTTGAGTGGGTTGGTCAGAAAAAGGAAATGCGTTGCCTAGTTGGTGGGAAGTGCAGTCAAATTATACACAGTGGGGGCATTTGAGAATCTGTGAAAGCATCTAAGGGAGAAGCTTTAAACATCTGCTCTGCCTAGGAGGTACATAACAGGCCTTCGAACTGGTTGGTTCCAGTTCGAACCCCTGCTTAGAATTTGCCTTTCCACCCCAGATATACTGAATCAGAATCTACATTTTTAACAAGATCCGCAGGTGATTATTATGTGTAATAAATTTTGAGAACCACTGCTATACTAGTAGTTCTCAGAACTGCTCCCTAACCAGCAGTATTAGCATCTGGGAACTTGGTAGAAATGCAAATTCTTAGCAGGGGCTTGAACCAGAAGGAACTGGTTTGCAGCCCTGGTATATAACCAACTTCAATGAACAGAGTAAGAATTTTGAAGTGCCCTGATCTATACTCCTTCCCTCACCTGACCCTAGAGGGGTCAGAAATTTGGGTTAGCAAGATGAGAGGAAGGAATGGAAGAATTAGAAAGGGAAGAAGAACCATCTTCACTTTTCCCAGCTTCTCAGTTATTAAAGGGCCCATATGATGGAAAAGGAACATTGGTGGCTCATTGGTTAAGCGGTTGGCTGATAACTGAAAGGTTAGCAGTGCTAACCCATCTAGAGGCTCCTTGGGAGAAAATACCCGGCGATCTGCTCCCATAAAGGTTACAGCCCAGGAAACCCTATGACGTAGTTGTATCCCATCACATTGGGTCACTACGAGTCAGAATTGACTCAGTGGCACCTAACAACAATGTAGATGAAGATTTAACTTTAAATCAGTTTTGATTAATATATGGGCCTGGGTATTTTTTACAAATGTTTTATTAAAGTATGATGTACATACAAGAAAAATTCCCATACTGTAAGTGTACAGCTTGTTGAATTTTCACAGTCTGAACACACCCATGCAGCCAGCACTTAGATCAAAAAGCAGAACATTAGCAGTACTCAGAAATAAATTTGAAGGGCAGAGAAAAACAAAATAAATTTGCTTTCTGATTATATCACGAGTCATAGTTGCCTAATGCAAAGATTACACGTAGAATTAATACTGCCATGAGTTGAAATTGACTCGATGGCAATGTGTTTGGTTTGGTTTAGTCTGGTTCTTCATAATGCGGAATCACCAAAGGGTGTGTGCACCTATGTTCCATCATAAAAGACTAGCATTTAACTTGAAGGTTTTATTTTATGCTCTAGATCTTTTCTGACAATATATCTTACATACTCAGATTTATAAATGTTATAGAATTCAAATATCCCGTGTCATGGTTTTTACTAAATGCACACCTTTTTTTTAAATAACTGAGTCGGAATCGACTCGACGGCACTGGGTTGGGGTTTTACCATTTTACTGTCAACCATACAGAAAAAGTGTCAGTTCAGTGAAGCAACTAAAGTGAATTCAATGCAGCAATTCAGTGAACCAACGTTTAATTGTATGATTTTTAATGAATCGGCTTAATTGCTGGAATGTCTTCCTATCATGTAGAAACAGCCTCTAAATTTATGGATCAAACTTTCCTTTCCTTATCCTTTTTTTTAAAAAAAAGGAAACTTGCTGCCAAGTCGATTCCAACTCATAGCAGCACTATAGGCCAGAGCAGAACTGCCCCGCTGGGTTTCCAAGGAGCGGCTGGTGGCTTCAAACTGCCGACCATTTGTTTAGCAGCTGACTTCTTAACCACTGCGTCACTGGGTCGGCTTTAATGTTGTGTTCCTATGTTGCTTTCTATGAGTGTCATGTGATAAAGTAATTAAAGATAAATGACTTCTTCAAAGGATAGAACATTTTATAATCCAGAATAAATGAATAGTAGGGGCAGTGGTGGTTTCTGTATTACTTATTAGTAAGTTCTCATAATTAATTTTTTAAATCCAGGTATGGCTTAAAATCCTTAAAAACAAGCTGAATTTCATGTCTACAAATATGCTGACCTAGGAAACATTTCCCAATTTATTCCTGCATGTCTTTAAAAACCCCAACAAAGTACTGGATTATGATTTCTCATTAAATTTAAGCCTTACAAATAGGTGGCAGAAAAAAAAAAAGAAGACTGTAAATTGCCTGTTAGTATAGCTCCAGGCTTATTGGGACATTTATTAAATATTGTTTGGTGATTTCATGCTGGAAATAAGGAGAAAATGAATAATACATAACTCAGTAAGTGGTAGCATTAATATTTTTACATAAAATAAATAAAATGAGTAATAAAAATAGTTAACATTTGTATATTATTACAGAATTTATGGGACACTGATATTTTCCAGTACATTTTCTATTATTATTACCCCATTTTACAGGTGAAGAAGCCAGCTCATCAATATATTATTTCAAAATCTGGGCTTTGTCCACATTATAATAAAAGGGAAAGTTTTATTTTAATTAGACAGTTCCACTGTTGTTTCCATAGCAGCAGAGCAAATGACAGATACTTCAACTACAAAGGCTACAGGGTCAGAGAAAAAGGAAAAGAATTCTTAGCTTAAGACACTGAATTAGCCCATTTCCACAGAAAATGGTTCTGCTGCTTACTAAAATGTGAGTTGAGAGTCGGATGCTAGTATTAAATAATTTCTAGTTTATTTACCAATTCCATAAAAAGTAAATGGAGGAAGTTTAGGAAATAGTCCCATCTGAATTGGTTTGGGATATATTCCTCTGCATTTTTTTTTTTTTTTGTACCCAACAAAAGTGGCTGTCTGGATCTTTAAAGGGATTCCCTGGACGTATGATTTTGCACAATTAGATCCTTAATTTACAGACACTTGGTTTAACCCAGCCTGTAAAAACTACTTCCCTTCCACTAATTCTGATTTATATCTGACTCTTGAAGAGGAAAAATTCCTGTGGCACAGTGGTTAAGAGCTTGGCTGCTAACCAAAAGGCTGGCAGTTCAAATCTACTAGCCACTCCTTGGAAACCCTATTGGATAGTTCTAATCTGTCCTATAAGGTTGCTATGAGTCAGGAATCGAGTTGATGGCAACAGGTTTTTTGGTTCAAAGAGGAACATTATGTTCTAGAACTGCAGTTCTTTCAAATAAATTATAGGATGACAAAGAACCTCAAATTCCTGAGAAATTTTTTTATATTGGATAGCACATCTCTTAAGGATACTAGATATTTTGCTAAACTGTGTGCTATATATGTAAAATGTCAAGAAGGAAAAACAGTATGATTATTGACAAATAATACAGTTTAGCAAAGTGTCATTCATGAAATAAATATACACATACTTCTATGTATAAATGATTAGGAACTTTGAAATATAATTGAAAAGCAATCTCTTTCATAAATTTTCAAAAACCACATCAATCATAAAGTACTAGAGCATAAATTTAATAAATAAAATTTGAGGTCTCAGTAAATATAGTTATTCCATTACAAACAGAAATATAAAACTTAAATAATTGTAGAACACCTGCTTCTGGAGGAGGAGACAGACACGTTTTTCCTTCTTACCTTAATATATTGGCTTGATTCAACTCAAAACACTGGTGTTTCTTAAAGTCAATTGGGGGGGGGGAAATGGGGGAGATTAACCAAGCACATTTTTAGAAGTAGGCAGATAAATTATACAAACATAAATATTAAAGTTATTTTAAGGTTTAATAACAGAGTAGATTACTCAGAACCAGACCTTGGCCTGCATGTGATTTTTGTGTATGGTAAGAGAAGTGTTTGAAAAGAGAGGGAAAGAAGAATAATTCAATACTTGAAGCTGGCGCAAATCAGGACTTTGAACTGTTTCAGTGATTGCCGATGTAAATGAGGGCAGCTTATGCAAGGCATAGCAACCAAATCTGTTGGCTGTCGCATTTTGACCCAAGTAGGAAACAAAAGGAGCCCTGGTGGCACAATGGTTAAGCAACCAAAAGGTTGGTGGTTCATACTCAACAGCCGTTCTGCAGGAGAAAGATGTGGAGGGCTGCTTCAGTAAGGATCACAGCCTTGGAACCCCAGTGGGGTAGTTCTACCCTGTCCTATAAGGTCGCTATGAATTGGAATTGACTCGAGAGCAATGGTTTTTTGGTTTAGGAAACAAACAGCAGTACCCTGCTCAAAGAAACACCCACAACTGGGTGTTTTCTAGCCTGTTTATTTTCAATCTCTAGTCGTTTAACAGAGACTGAAAATAAACAAGGCTAGAAAACACCCAGTTGTGGGGAAATGGAAAGAAAGAGTGATGTCATTAGATGGTAAATCAGAATTTTTATGCTGAGGCCAGCCTATTCTCCAAGAGGCACCCTTAAAGAGGAGAAGTAGATTGGCTTAAGGTGAGGGTGGGCCAATATTTAGAGACTTGCGAGATGGTGAGAAGCTTAACCAAATTTAAGAAGCATTTTGTTTCTGATTTATCAATGGTGACAAGCAATTCAGTTACTCATTTATGAGGCAGGGAATGAGAATTTGGAGGGTCTGTATCTGGTCTTGTCATAGGTAAACGAGGGGGCTCTGTGAGTCTTACCTAAGGCATATGGGAAAGGTGGTTACTTGCAGTGAGCCATTTTCCTGAACCCAAAAGGTGGGGAGATTTCTTTGACTATGCTGTTTTCCAGGATCACAGGGTTCACATAGAATTTAACGTTATCACTGTAGGCCTGGAGTTGTACACAGAAGAATAAGCAGACATTAAAAACAAATCAATGTAGCAATAAACAACTCACCAACCAAGAGAAAGGAGAACACGCTTATCAACCAGAACAGATGCCTCCTGTTGGAACAGATTGAATACAACAAACAAGAGCGGACATAATTAAACAGACAAACAATATCTCTAATGAATAATCTCTGTGGAGCCCAGGAAGATATGGAAAAGACAGGGTAATGTTAGGTCCGTATACATTCTTTATATATTTTTTTCCAACTCCTTGGTTACTTGTTTTACTTTTTTAAAAAACAGCTTACAGGGGTAAAAACTGTTATTTTAGATATTTAAAAATTTGAAGACCTTTCTTTTCCACAGAACAAGATGAACCCAAAAGCAAGGTATAGACTTACTGGTAGGGTCAAGATCACTTGGGGACTTTTTGGAAATGAAAATTCTTGGCCCAACAGCAGACCTGATTTGAAACTCTAAGAATGGCGCTCAGCAATCTGTGCTTTAAACCAGCTCTCTGGGTGATTTGCCTGGACACTCAAGTTTGAGACTATTGTACTCACATCATTTCCTGGGCACTACAATGATTGGAAAATAGTTCAACAGATGTAAAGAGTATTAATAAAATTGGATATAAAAAAACCTGTTGCCATCAAGTCGATTCTGACTTACAGCGACCCTGTAGGACAGAGTAGAACTGCCCCATGGGGTTCCCAAGGAGCCCTGGTGGATTGGAAGTGCTGGCCTTTTGGTTGGCAGCTGAGCTTTTAACCATGGGAGCTAATATTACTCTGTCTTTTCCTTATCTTTCTGGGCTCCATAGAGATTATTCACTAGAGATTTTTTTTTTGCCATTTGTTTCATGGCCTCTTGTTTGTTCCATTCAATCTGTTTCAAAGGGAGACACACGTTCTGGTTGAGCAGCATGGTCTCCTTTGGTGAGTTGTTTGTTGTATTGGTTTCTAGTGTTTTTTGTTCATTTCATTATTATTCTTTACATATTACTCTCAAAGTTTTTTATAGACTTCTCCAGAATCTGTGAATTTTAAGCAAAAAGGGTTAAGCTAACAAAGGAAACAGATTTGCACATTTTAAATGACCCTGAAAATGTCTGCTGAGTTCTTTTCCAATCAATATAGTACCCAGGAAATGGTTTTCAAACTTGAGTGTGCATCCAAATCACCTGAACAGCTACCTTAAAACACAGGTTGCCGAGCCCCGTCGCTAGAGCTTCCGGCTCAGAAGGTCTGGAGTTGGGTGAAGTGTTTGTATTGCCAAAAAAGTTTCCAAATGATCTCAATGCTGCCAGTCCAGAGGCCACACTTTGTGAACCACTGAAGGAGGAGCCACTTTGGAGGCAGACGATGGTAGGTTAAAAACCTGATTCCATCCCTTATTGGTTGAGTGAAATAGTCTATTTGATAACAAATCTATTTGAACTTCAGTTTCTCATTTGTGAAAAGGAGATAATAACCTGTAACAGATGGCTGTTATGAGTTTTAAATATTAGCATATGTAAAAACACTTAACACAGTCTCTGAAAACTGATAGATTACCCTAAATATTATTTTCCTCTTTTCTCTATAGTTACAGAAATTCCAATATTCTGTATTAAATCTTTTTTATTTTAGTGAGTGTTAACTTTCTTTTCCATTCTATTTATTAGTGGTTTTCTCATTGTATTATTTCAAACATTAAATACCATAACCCATTGCTGTCGAATCGATTCCAACTTATAGCAACCCTATAGGACAGAGTAGAACTGCCCCATAGAGTTTTCAAGGAGCGCCTGGCGGATTCAAACTGCCAACCTCTTGGTTAGCAGCTGTAGCACTTAACCACTACGCCACCAAGGCTTCCATTAAATACTACAGATGCTGTAATTAAAGAGTTAGCAAACTCTTTTCCAGGTACATACGAAATAAAATAACTAAATATTCTGTGGTTGTTAATCAAGATTGGCAAAATTTGAGAAGATAATTTTTCTCATAGTTGTTAGACCTGGAAAATGCATAAAATATGTAAAATATTGCATAATTTATGGATTTTTTTCTCCTTCATTTTCACCATCTGTGGGCCTTATAAACTATTTTTTCCCGAGATTCTAGGTATCATTTTCAGACTGATTATGTTAATACAAAAAGATAATTTTAATAACCAGAAAATGTTCTTAAATTTATAAATGAATTGACGTATCATGGAAACCCTGGTGGCATAGTGGTTAAGTGCTACGGCTGCTAACCAAAGGGTTGGCAGTTCAAATCTGCCAGGTGCTCCTTGGAAACTCTATGGGGCAGTTGTACTCTGTCCTCTAGGGTCGCTTTGAGTTGGAATTGACTTGATAGCAGTGGGTTTGGTTTTTTTTTTTTTGGTTTGACCTATCATAGACAGAGAAGGGAGTTTTATTTGGAGATTTACACAAAGCTATGTTTTTTAAACTGTTATTTAATAATACATATCTGTTTAGAAAATAGAAAACAATATTAACAAACAGAAAAACACATTTAATATTTCTAATCATTGTTAACATTTGTTTTTATAATATTTTTATGTGTCTGTCTATTAAGATGACAGAGTCTTTTGTTTTGTAGGATTGAAGCCTATTTTAAACAGGTAAATTTGAAAAAGTTGGTTTATTCAAGGAATTATAAAACTGTTATTTCTGCATGAATGTGTATAGGAAGGTACGAGTGCATACATTTATATACGTATAGGTGTACCTGTAGACATATGTGTATAGATGTTTGTGCGTGCCGCACATATACTCATATATGCGATAAAGCACATAGGGGGCACAGTCACAGATACTTCCCAGGCTTAACTGAACAACATCATAGGAATGATTTACTGACTTTGAAGGCTTAGGACCATACTCTCCTGGGACAACTTGGTCAATTGGCACAACATAGTCTATAAAATTTATGTTCCATATCCTAGTTTGGTCAGTATTGTGGGGTCTTAAAAGTGTGCGAGTAGCCATCCAAGATGCAACTATTGATATCTACTCGTCAGGAACAAAACAGAAGGAAGGAAACCAAAGACTCAAAGAAGAAACTAGTGTATAGGGCTAATTGCCTACAGGAACCACAGCTTCATCTGTTTGGGGACCAGAACTAGAGGGTGCCTGGCTACCACTACTGACTGTACTGATCAGGGGCAAAATCGATGGTCCTGGATGTGATGGGAGAAAATTGTAAAACAGAACTCAAATTCTTAAGAAAAGGCCAGACTTCCTGGACTGGTTAAGACTAGAGGAACCCCTGAGATTATCACCCTTAAAACCAAACCCACTGGAGTTGGTTCGATTCTGACTCATAGCAGCCCTATAAAAAAAAAAAAAATTACGGAGTAAAACCGCCCCATAGGGTTTTCTGGGGAACGGCTGGTAGATTCGAACTGCTGATCTTTTGGTTACCAGCCATGCTCTAAACCTCTGTATCACCAGGTTCCCTTTAAACTTTGAACTGAAACTACTCCTGGAAGTTGCCTTTCAGCTAAATAACAGATTGGCTCACAAAATAAACAAATCACCCGTGATCGCTGTGCTCCTTTAAAGAAAAAAATCATCTATATGAGACCAAACAGTCAGCATTTACCTAAAGCAAAGATGAGAAGGTCAAGGGGGGCAGGGAAGCTAGATTAGTGGAAACGAAACAACCAGAACGGAAATGATGAGAATGTTGACACAATGTGGAAAATGTAGCCGATGTCACTGAACAATACATGTAGAAATTGTTAAATGGAAGCCTAATCTGCTGTGTAAACCTTCAACAAAATATTAAAAATATATATTATTTCAAATCAGCTTCAGTTATAAATGTTCACTGATTTGGCCACACTTTGATGAAGGGCCAAGGAACAGTCATGAAATGTGTTGACTAAATACAATTGTACATTCTTTTCTTCCATAAGCACACTCATAGTGCATCATCTAGAATCCAAATATTAGATTTTAAGAGCACTGTGGCCATGTTAGGCAGAGCATAAGCATAAAGTAAGCATAAGCTCTTGTTTTGTTTTTTACCTCATAAACATTTTCATTTGTATTTGCAATATTTCTTTCTTTCTTATGCTGTATTCTTCTTGATGTGTCGTTATGCCTCTTAACTCTCTTCTCAAGGTTGCAATTGTTTCTCTGATTTGACTATTTCCAGTATACAGACTTCTGTTCAATATTTTCTTTGAAGTTCTTAGCTTAGTAATTTTGCTTTCCACTTGCATGCTCCCTTTTCACATTTCAGATTTCCTCTCTGCATAAGTACTTGCTTTCATTCAAAGCAACAGTCTTCTCTTGGGTCTTATTCCTTACATGGATTTTTAATTTTCTTCTATTTAAAAAATGTTTGCAATAAATACTTCATAGGAATATATGCAGTAGAAACTGAAGGAGGATGACATTCAAATGCCAGAATTGTTAATGATTTTTATTCAAGATACATGCAAATGGAACTTAATTAAAGCCTGATCTGAGTCATAAAATATAAAAAAAATAGTGAGCTTGCCTGGAAAATAATTAAAGTGATCTTAGCAGAGCTCCGCTAAAACTTGGAAGAGTGAGCGATTGAAACGAAATGCTGGTGGAATTTGAAACAGTTAGTGTAAATACTTCACTCAGTTCTGGATTATATAGTGTAACATGGATGTTGGATCTCATTGATTATTCTTTATTTTTATATATGCAAGCCTCTTTTTAACAGTTATTTTTAAAAATGCACTTACATTTTATAATATTTAACACAATTATTTCAAAATAATTTAATATTTATCTGGTTTCTAACTGCCAGTCATCATTCTTCATTTCTAAAAAATTTTTTGATTCATCTCTTAGTGGACTTAATGTCCTGGGTTTGAATTTTAAAACTATAATTATGTTTTTATAGCTTTGCCCTTAACAGATAATTTTGATTGAAGGTTTAGAAATAAAACAATATCAGATTTAGAGACAGCTGACATTTTTAGAAAAGTTCTGCTATGAGCAACTACATTCTATTGTCTTATACTTAAGGACTTCATGTATTTATGTTACCCATGTGTCTTCTGAAGGCTTATGTTTGCCATCCTGACTTTATATAATTTTATATTGTTGTTTTTCTTTCTTTTTTTTTTAATCCACCACTATTTTCCAGATCACAAACAGGAAATAGGAAGAGGAGAGCTACAAAGAACCCCACTTCTTCACTGAGTTCTAGGTCTTGTTTGATTTAGAGATTTCAAGAAAACAGCCTTTTCTTTGGTGACAAGATACAGATTTCTGTGTTCCTAAAAAGATGATCATTGTATGAGTCATGGGATTTCAGAATGAAATTGGTCCAGGGTTTAGTCATTGAAGCTACTCAAGCTTAAGCTGTTTTGTTCGATGTATTTTTAAAATTTATAGTCAACTGACTATAGTTATTACATATATAATCATTTACTAGTAAAGAAGGAAAATTGATTTCAGTTATTGAATTTTTTTTTTTTTTTTAACCAAAGACAGATGCATTATTGGGCTGTTCTACCTGTCCTCTCTGAACTCAGTCTTGCTTCATCAGATATCTTTCATTATTCTTACTGATGAATTTCTTTGCTTACTCTTCTATTCCCATTTCTGCTTAACATTTTTAGCTAAGCTGCTATATCATTATATTAAAGGTTTTATTATTATTTTTTTTCTTTCTTTGAAAATTACAGGTACCTGCCAGTGGTTAAGCATCTGGTTGCTAACCAAAAGATCATCGGTTCAAATCCACCAGCTGCTCCTTGGAAACCCTGTGGGGCAGTTCTACTCTGTCCTATGGGGTCACTACGAATTGGAATTGTCTTTATGGCTAGATGCTCCCTGAGACCATGGTCCCCACAGCCCTTAGCCCAGTAATTCGGTCCCTTAGGTAGTTTGGATGTGTCTATGGAGCTTCCATGACTTTGCCTTGTACAAGTTGTGGTGGCTTCCCCAGTATTTGTACTGTCTTACCCTTCACCAAAGTTGCCACTCATCTATTGTCTATTTAGTGTTTTTCCCTTCCAACCCCCCACCCCTCGTAACCATCAAAGATTGTTTCTTTTTTGTGTGTAAACCTTTCATGAGTTTTTTAGTAGTGATCTCATACAATATTTGTCCTTTTGTTATTGACTTATTTCACTCAGCATAATGCCCTCCAGATTCATCCATGTTGAGAGATGCGTCACAGATTGATCATTGTTCTTTATCGTTGTGTAGTATTCCCTTGTGTGTATGTGCCATAGTTTGTTTATCCATTCATCTGTTGATGGGCATCTAGGTTGTTTCCATCTTTTTGCTATTGTGAACAATGCTGCAATGAACGTGGGTTGGATATGTCTATTCATGTGACAGATCTCAGTTCTCTATGATATATTCCTAGGAATGGGATTACTGGATCATATGGTATTTCTATTTCTAGCTTTCTAAGGAAGGGCCATATCGTTTTCTAAAGTGGTTGTACCATTTTGCATTCCCACCAGTAGTGCGTAAGAGTTCCAGTCTCTGTGCAGTTTTTCCAAAATTTGTTTATTTTCTGTTTTTTTGATTTGTGCCAGTAATGCTGGGGTGAAATGGTATCTCATTGTGGTTTTGATTTGCATTTCTGATCACAAGCACTTCCTCATATGTCTGTTAGCCGCTTGAATGTCTTCTTTGGAGAAGTGTCTACTCACATCCTTTGCCCATTTTTTTTACTTGATTATTTCTCTTTTTGTTGTAGAGGTGTTGGATTTCCCTGTAGATTTTAGAGATAAGACCTTTGTCAGACTTGCAATAGCCAAAAGCTTTTTCCCAGTCTGTAGCTTCTCTTTTTACTGCTTTGGTGAAGTCTTTCGATGAGCATCAGTGTTAAATTTTTAGAAGATCCCAAACTATCTAGCTTATATTCTGGAGTTTGTGTATTCTTAGTTACTGCTTTTATACTGTTAATGCCGTGTATTGGGGCCTCTAGCATTGATCCTATTTTTTCTTGTATGAACTTTATAATTTTTGATTTTATATTTATGTCTTTGAACCATTTTGAATTATTTTTTGTGTATGGTGTGAGGTATGAGTCCTGTTTCATTTTTTGCAGATGGACATCCAGTTTTACCAGCACCATTTGTTAAAAAGACAGTCTTTTCCCCATTTGATGGATTGCGGGCCCTTGTCAAAGATCAGGTGACTGTAGGTGGATAGATTTACATCCGGGTTTTCAATTCTGTTCCATTGGTCAATGTGTCTGTTGTTGTACCAGTACCAGGCTGTTTTTACTGCTGTAGCTGTATAGTAGGTTCTGAAGTCAGATAGTGAGTCCTCCTACTTTACCTATCCGGGGCCTCTTCCATTTCCATATAAAGTTAATGATTAGTTTTTCCATATCTTTAAAGAATGTTGTTGGTATTTGGATTGGGATTTCATTGTATTTGTAAATTGCTTTGGGTAGAATTGTCATTTTCACAATGCTGAGGCTATGTATCTATCCACGAACATGGTATGTTTTTCCATTTATGTAGATCTCTTCTGGTTTCTTGAAGTAGTGTTTTGTAGCTTTCTTTGATAGGTCTTTTGTATCACTGGTTAGATTTATTCCTAAGCATTTTATTTTTTAGGGGCTGTTATAAACGGTATTGTTTTCCTGATTTCCTTTTCATCGTTCTTTTTATTCGTGTATAGGAATCCAACTGATTTTTGTATGTTTATCTTGTATCCTGCTAGTCTGTTGAATCTTTCTATTAGTTCCAGTAGTTTTCTTGTGGAGTCGTTTGGCTTTTCTATGTGTAGGGTCATATCGTCAACAAATAGGGACAGTTTAACTTCTTCATTACCGATTTGGATGCCCTTTATTTCTTTTTCTTGCCTTACTGCTCTAGCTAGGACTTCCAGCACAATGTTAAATAAATAAAAAAAAAAAAAAGAGGTGATAAAGGACATCCTTGTCTTGCTCCTGTTCTTAAGGGGAATGCTTTCAGCTTCTCTCCATTAAGAATGATGTTGCTGTTGGTTTTCTGTATGTCATTTATTATGTTGAGGAATTTCCCTTTTATACCTATTTTATTGAGAGTTTTTATCAGGAATGAGTGTTGGACTTTGTCAAATGACTTTTCTATGTCAATTGAGATGATCATGTGATTATGTGGTGGATTATGTTGATTGATTTCCTAACATGGATTTATCCTTGCATACCTAGTATGAATCCCACTTGGTCTCGGTGTATTATTATTATTTGCTATGATGCCGAATTCTATTGGCTAGAGTTTTGTTGAGAATTTTGGCATCTATATTCAAAAGAGATATTGGTCTGTAATTTTCTTTTTTTGTGGTGTCTTTGCCTGGTTTTTGTATCAGGGTTATGCTGGCTTCACAGAATGAACTCTGAAGTATCACTTTCTCTTCTAAATTCTGAAATAATTTGAGTAGTACTGGTATAAGCTTTTCTCTGAGTGTTTGGTAGAATTCTCTAGTGAGGCCATCTGGGCCAGGGCTTCTTTCTGTTGGAAGTTTTTTTTTTTTTTTTTTATTACCTCTTCTCTTGTTATGAGTCTGTTCAGATTTTCAACTTCAGTTTGTGTTAGTTTGGGTAGGTAGTGTGTTTCTAGACATTTGTCCATTTCCTCTAGGTTTTAAAATTTGTTGGAGTATAGTTTTTCATCGTACTCTGTTATGATCTTTTTTATACCAGCTATGTCTATTGTAATGTCACCTATTTCATTACTTATTTGGGTTATTGTGTCCGCTCCTTTTTTTTTTTTTTGTCAATTTGGCCAGTGGTTTGTTGATTTTGTTAATCCTTTCAAAGAACCAGCTTTTGATTTTGTTGATTCTTTCTATTGATTTTGTATTCTCTATTTCATTTATTTCTGCTGTAATTTTTATTATTTTCTTTCTTTTGTGGCTTTGAAGTTCTTTTGCTGTTCTTTTTCTATTCAAGTTGTGCAGCTAAAGTTTTGATTTTGCCCCTTCTTTTTTTGATGTGTCCATCTATTGCTATAAACTGACCTCTGAGCTCTGCTTTTGCTGTGTCCCAAAGGTTTTGGTATGATGTGCTTTCATTCCCATTTGATTCTAGGAATTTTTTGATTCCATCTTTCATTTTTTCTATTACTCAGTGGTTTTTAAGCAGGGTGTTACTCAGTTTCTATGTATATGATTTTTTTCCCTTGTTTTTCCTATTGTTAGTTTCTACTTTGATGGCATAATCAGAGAAGATACTTTGTATTATCTCAGTGTTTTCAATTTGTTTGAGGATTGCTTTGTGTCATAAGATGTGGTCTATTCTGGAGAACGTTCCATGTGCTTTGGAAAAGAATGTTTACTTTGCAGCTGTTGGGTGGAGTGTTCTCTACATGTCTGTGAGGTCAAGTTGGCTGATCATGGCCTTTAACTCTTCTGTATTTTTGTTGAGTTTCTTTCTAGATGTTCTGTCCTTTACTGAGAGTGATATGTTGAAGTCTCCTGCTATTATTGTGGAACTGTCACTTTCTCTTTGCAGCGTTGTTAGAATGTATTTTGGAGCCCTGTCATTGGGTGCATAGATATTTATTATGGTTATGTCTTCACAATGGATTGTCCCTTTAATCAGTATGATGTTCTTTGTCTTTTATGGTGGCTTTTGTTTTAAAGTCTATTTTGTCTGAAATTAGTATTACAACTCTTGCTCTTTTTTGGTGGCTGTTTGTTTGTTTTTTTGTCATCCTTTGGTTTTTAATAGATTTATGTCTTTGTTTCTAAGGTGTGTCTCTTGTATCTTTTTTTTATCCATTCTGTCACTATCTCTTTCTGGGTGCATTTAGGCTATTTATGTGCACTGTAATTATTGATAGGTGTGAGTTTATTGCTGTCATTTTGTGGTTCTTTCTTTTCTGGTGCTAACATTTTCTTTGTTCCTCTTACTGTCCTGTGCTGAGTTCCTTATGTTTGTGGATTTTTTTTTATTTCTTTCATTTTTGTAGATTTTTTATTTACTGAGACTTTATGTTTTTCTTCTTTATTTTGATGTTAATAGGTTTGTTAACTTCCTTTGTGGTTACCTGGAAATTTACTCTTATTTTCCTAAGTTTGATTCATTCATTTATTACTTGGTATTGCCTTGACTTCCTCTCCATTTTAAAGTTCTGCACCTACACTGTTTATTCCCTCTTTTATTGTTTTGACTTTTTGTCATTTACAGATTAACCTCTCTGTTCCCTGTTGCAAATCTTTTAGTTTTGCTTTATCCTTCAGAATTCATTATCTAGGTTGGTATCTGGCTGTTGTGGTTTTGTGACCTAGATTCAGGTTGTTGTCTCATGTCATCGGTTCTTTAGCCGAAGGACTGTCTTTAATAATTGTTGTAAGTTTAGTTTGGTTTTTCACATATTCCCTTAATTTCTGTTTGACTGGAAATGTCCTAATGTCACCATCATATTTGAGTGAGAGTTTTGCAGAATGTATTATTCTTGGTTCGCAATTATTTTCTTTCAAGGTTTTATATATGTTGTTCCATTGCCTTCTTGTGGGGATGGTTTCTGCGAAGTAGAGTTTAACCTTACTGTTTCTCTCTGTATGTGACTTTTCGTTTTTCTTGAGTTGTTCTCAGGATTCTTTCTTTGTGTTTGGTTTTAGCTAGTGTGATTATGATATGTCTTGGTTATTTTCTTTTGTGGTCTATCCTATATGGGGTTTTGAGCTTCTTGGTTGGTCAGTTTTTCATCTTTCATGATATTAGGGGAGTTTTCTGTCAGCAAGTCTTCAGTGATCTTCTCTGTGTTTTCCGTTTTTTCTCCCTGGTCTGGAACTCCAATCACTCACACATTTTTGCTTTTGATTGTATCCCATATCATTCCAAGGGTTTCTTCATTTTTCTTCATTCTTATCTCTGATTTTTCCTCAAAGTGGTATTCAAGGATTTGTCTCCAATTTTGCTGATCCTCTCTTCCATTGTTTCAAATTTGCTCCTAAAACCTTCTACTGTGCTGCCCATTTCTGAAATCTTGTTATCTTTTAGATTTCTGTTTGCTTTCATATGATTTCTAGTTGTGAGTTTATTTTGTTCCTGTCTTATTTTCCTGAATTCCTCTACTATTTTGTCTGTCTTTTTCATATTTTTGTTTGCATTTTCCATGATTTGGTCTATTTTTTTTTCCTCATTTTTGTTGGCTTTTTCCTTCATCTCTTGGATAGCCCTGAATATTAGAGATCTGAATTCCCTATCAGGTAGTTCCAATGCATTTTCTTTTATGGAATGTCATCTGGTGTTTTATTTTGAATGCCTACTGTAACCATCCTCTCTCTCTCTTTTTTTTTTTTATATGTTTTGATATTGTCAGGTGTTTTCAGAACATTCAGTAGTTATTTTCTTCATTTATTGATTGTGGATTGTTTCATCCTGTTTTTCTGCTTTATTTGGTTATGTCTGAGCAGGTGGACTGTGTGTTCTTTGTTATTGGCTAATCTCTGAGCATGATACTTCTCAACCACATTGTCCAATAGGCAGGGTCTGTCACTTGGCTATGGTGCAGTGGGGCAGGTCCAGCAGAGGGGGAGGGGTTGGGATGGGGTGTTTTCAGCATGTATTGTGGCTGACAGGGTGGAGCTGGTGGGCAGTGCAGGGCAGGTTTCTGTAGACCATGACCGTGTCACTCAGTGGTGCAATGCTCAGCACACGGAGCAGATAGGCAGGAGTTGGGGCAGGCATATGATGTGTGGAGCTAAGTGAGTGTGGAAAAGAATAGAAAGAAGAGAGAGAAACCAAAGCTCCCCAAAAAGTTCCATGAGAGCCTACTGTTGGACTGGTGCAACCTGGGGAAAGTGTGTGCCAGTTGCTTTCTAGCTGAGCGATGTGGCACAATCTGTTAAGAAGGGACAGATACAGCACACACAGGTGGGTGGGAGAAAGGAAAGGATGGAAGGGAGAGAGAGATAAGAAACTAGGTTAAAAAAAGAGATGAGAGAAAGGTACACACAGCCAGTGATTGGGAGAAAGGAAAGGAAGGAAGGTAAAGAGAGACAAACTGAGGGGAAAAAAATACCCCAAGGGAGCCCACCAGAAACAGGACCCCAGCCAAGAGGTGCTTCACAGTCTGTAAAGAAGTAGTGGAAATGGCATACAGCACCAGTTATTCAGGAGAAGGGTAAGGAAGGAAGGTAGAGAGATAAGAGAAACCTAGAAAGAGAAGAGGGGGAAAAAAAAAAAAACCCATTGGAGACCACTAGTGTGGTGGTGCAGACCGGGAAAAGGGCTTTCTAGCTGAGAGGCACTGAACACATGGTGCAACACATCTGGGAGAAAAGAATAGAAGGGAGGTAGAGAGGCAAGAAACCGAGAAAAGAAAAAAAAAATGCCCCAGGAAGCCCACTGGTGTGGGATCGTGGTCCAAGGATGTGGTTCCCCAGCTGAGTGGTGCTGCACAGCCTGTCAAGAAGGAGCAAAGGTGTCACACAAAGCCAGGTGTTTGAGTGAATGGAAAGGAAGGAGGTGAGAGAGAGAGACGAAACCAAAAGAAGCCAAAAAAAGCAACAACAGGAACAAAAAATGGCACTGAAGGAATTGGCTGGTGTGGGTGGGAAAAATCCAAGTGGCAAGGAGCCAGTGTCTACCCAGCCAAGTGACCATGGCCCTCTGGCAAGTGGTGGAGGCCGAACAGGGGCAAGAAGGGTGGGGGTTGGGAAAGCATGTATCACTGGTTGCTGGGTGCTCTGCCTTTTGCTGGCAGCTCTGTGACGCTGCCTTCCCGTACTCCTAGCCTACCATTCTCGGTGGCTGAGGGGTCCAAGATGGAGAATCTGTGCCACATTAGCTGATGGGGGTCTTCCACTCTGTATCTCTCCTCACTCTCTGTTCTCTGTCAGTTTCTTATTCCATTCAGTACTTGGTTGAGTTCTTTATCCCTTCATTTGACACTTAGGGTTCTGGGATGGATATTTTTATCTGTTTTAAGGGTCTTAGCTGTGGAAGGGTGGCGTGGTGCTTCTGTCTGTAGCACCATGTTGGCTCTGCCTCCTCTCCTTTCTTCTTATTTTCCCAATAGTATAAGGATCTTTACCTTTTGCAAGCAATAGTATAAGTCTTTACAGTGGAAAATGTTTGTGTAGGCCCCATATTAAATGTATTTTGTTATTGTTGAAGTGATTACTGTATCTATTCATTAGTTATTGAACACTTGTATGTTCAGTCCTTGTTTATGTCAGTAAACAGGTTGGATGATATTTTCCTGGTCATTCTCATGTACACCCTTTATTATTAGAAGTTTTTAAAAAATTTTTTAAGCAGTATGGAATTGGGAAGGTGGACATTGACAACCAGTAACCAAGTGTCTGATATACTTTATTTGCTATTATTGAAATAGAAAGAGATATTCTGATTGTCTATGTATATAATGTAAAAGATTATTTCTGAATTATTTTAAGAGTTCAATGGGAGGAGTGCTTTTAAACCACAGCCGTTGCTTAAAAATATGTTATCCACCCTATATTCACATTAAAAAAGTAAAAAAAAACAGGTGAAATTGTATTATATTTTCTAAATACATATATGTATTTGATTATTTCTGAAATTATTTTAAGAGTTCAATGGGAGGAATTCTTTTAAACAACATCTGTCAATTAAAAATATAATGTGATCTACCTATATTTACATTAAAAAAGTAAAAAGATACAGGTGAAATTAATACTAATGATAGATTTTACTTAACACAATATATTCAAAATATGTAATCAATATAAAATATATGGAGGTGATATTTTACTTTTTTTTTTTGAGTACTAACCCTTCACAATCTGTTTATTTTCCACTTACAGCACATTTCAGTTCAAACTACCTTCATTTCAAATGCTTAGTTGCCACATGTGGCTAGTGCCTACCATATTTGGAAAAGTGCAGCAGAACACAGAAGTCATAGTATACCTCTCTCTCTTATATTTATATTTCTTATTTTATATTCCAGGAAGTAATGTATCACAACCTGTGTTCATGTGATTTAACTAAGTTGTATTTATTGGATATCATGGTTTGAGAATCCATGTATAGAGTTTTTTCATCAGGAATGGGATGGAGAAATAATGGAAGATAACAAAGAAAAAAACCAACCCAAACCAAAGTAAAACAGGTTTTGGTCAGGAATGCATGGCTCTGTCTTTCTGATAAGTGTATATTTGATGAAGAGTACTACAGTGGGGTTGGATGGAAATGTCTTACTATGCTTTCCCTGAAAGTGCTTGTTCTGCTTTAGGGCTCTACCTCTTCCATTAGTGAACATGTCTCTTTAGTACTGGCAGATTATTAATCAGTGCATTCACTTCCTAATGCCACTGTATTTGTGTATTTCCATTCTTTTTTTTTTTTTTTGGTGAGTAGTTCAGTAGGAAAATGGGGACAACAAACAAAAATTGCTACAGAACTTCTGTCATAATCTGAAAGGCTCTGCTATAATTCTTGATAATTTAGAAAAATATTTTATCAAAAAAGGATGACTTGTAATATTATTTCTATGTTCCATCAAGTTCAATATCAGTGTGATGATGATTTTTCCACCTCTCCTTTTTATCTGAAACATATATTTAACCCGTTGCTTGACTTGTAGTCACATACCAAACAGCATTATCTAGGTGGATGTATACCACTTTCCTAATTTCTTCCTTTAAACATCTTGTTCATTTTATTTTCATTATGTTTCTCCATAGAGAAGTAATCTTCAGGGAATTTTTTTCTGAATAAAAGGCATGAATATGCAACAAAAGAAGTCATTAATTCAATGAATTAATCATACCATTATGTTTGGTAGTCAGGCATATTATATCATTTCTTTGATGTGAACCACCATTGGGAACAATCTATCTTATCTGTCATTGCAAAGAATTTTATTAAAAATTAAAAGCCTCCAACCTGTAATAAAGCTAAAGATCAAGGACATGTCTGATAATATTTTATTCACATTGCAGCTGTGATTTGGCCTTTAAGTATTTTACCCTCCTATAGTGTGCATTTCTAGATAACAATTCTTATTTTAGGTTTAAATCTCTATGGAGAAACAACTCAGAAATAATAGTTTATGTTTGAGGATTTTGTTATCAAATATTTAAAAGCATTATTTTCTTAATGACTACAGTGATATATTTAGTAAGGTGATCACAAGTGACACTCTATAAAAATATTGAGCCACATGTTTAGTGGCTATAAAACAAAGTGCAAATCTGCCCAAAATCAAACCCATTGCTGTTAAGTCAATTTCGACTCATAGTGACCTATAGGACAGAGTAGAACTGCCCTGTAGGGTTTCTAAGGCTGTAAATATTCAAGGAATCAGACCAACACCTATTTTGCCAACAGAGCGGCTGGTAGGTTCAAACCACCAACCTTTCAATTAGCAGCCGAGCACGTAACCACTGTACCACCAGGCTACTTTGTAAATCCGTACTGGGTTGCTAATAAGAAACTAGAGAAGTCTACTGTAGTGTGATGTCATAAGACAACACAAGATTAATTTGAGACCCTGACTTGAAGAAAGAGGGTACCGCAGAGAGCATTCTCTCGATATCGCGATTGCCTTTTCATGGAGTATTCCCCAAAGAAACCTAAAAAAGTATACAATGACTACTGGCTCTGTTTCAGGTGTCTTTTTAACATAAGTTAATCCCTTCTAAGTTACAGTGTTTTAAGGTACGGAAAAAAAAAATACAGAAGTGTTCATTAATTCAACCAACACAATGCAATTTACTGAGCTGTTCTCTAGAAATAAATAAATAAAGCAGTCTCTACTTCAAGGATTCTGCACTTTAGTGGAAACAGTAGACAAATAATGGAAAATTTTTGATAGAATGTGCAAATAATAACTTTTAAAATTCACCATTCAATTTACCATTAAAACTTACCAGTCATTGAATACTTACTTTGTGCCAGGCACTGTAATTGGCATTGCTTATCTTATCTCAATAAATACTATACGTGGTTGATATTATTGTTATAATTTCACAAATAACAAATAGAATTTCAGACAGTTTAGGTAAATTGAACAGATGCCTGAGCTAGTAAAATGATAGCGTAGGGGCATCAATCAAATTTTATGACTACGGTGCCCATGAACCTCTTACTTTTCTCTAGATCTCTCCTAATTGTTAGATAGGAATACCAAGAGAGTAGAGGAGGAGTGCCTGCCTGGCCAAGGAATCAGAAAATGATTCCTGGAGGAGATGCAATATGAGCTGAGTCTTATCGGATGAGCATGAATTATATTTCTGAAACAATGGGGTATTTGTTGCAGGCAGGTAGGTTTTCTAGTGTAAAGCCTAAGAGCCATGGAAGGGCAAAGTGTAGAGTATGTGCACAGGAGTCTCTGGAAATGAGGATGGAATGATAGAGAGATAGATTTGGCTATTTATAGAAGAAGCACATCATCTGAAGACAAAGGGAAGCTTTTAGTTCTTTTAAAGTAGTAGATTGATAAGACGACATCTACGTTTCCATTTATGGACTCAAACAATACAGATGGAACTTACAGAGAAAACTTAGGGGACAATTTTAGGAAGATAGATTAGAAATGATGAACATTTGACTTATTTTAGAAAAACTGACAAGTAAGAGTTTGCCAATATTTTTCAGGCGAATGGAGAAAACTCAGTTTATGAATGAGACTGAATAGACAATAACACAAACATAGAAGGGAGGGGTTTGTTTTGAGGTTGCTATCAGGAGGCTGCATGGAGATATAAAAATCAGGCCCAGGTTTGAATCCTCCATCTATCAGCTTAAATGCTTAAATTCTAAGTGTTGGGTAGTACAGGTTAGCAAGGAAAAAAAAAAAAAAGGAAATTAGCTTGAAAGTTAATTGAAGTGAATGATTCATGGTGAAAAGGAGAAAGACAATAGATGGTGAAGTTTCTATAAAGCTAAATGTATTTAGTCTAAAAGGATTTTATTCTGAATGATAGGTCTCTTATTTTTTCTATTAACTTATTGTTTCTTTTATGAAATTATAGTGACAGCAGTTGGTGGTTGAGACTTCTTCCTTTTTAAAAAAAATCTTAATTGGCAAAATACAAAGCTGGCAACCTATGCTAGTTCTTTAATTTTTTTTTTTTTTAATTGTATTTATCCTTCAGTCTGGGAACCTTGTTCTAACCCACATTACAGAAAAATGTTAGAGACTAAGCAGGAAATCTCGCTAATTTTCCAGCCTGCATCATTACAGTACATGAGGCTGCCTATTCCTCATTATCACAGAAAGCCATTTTACAAAGGAGTATTTGAAAAAAAAATGTGTGTGTGTATATATATGTATATATACATATATTCGCAGTGGGTGGGTTTTTATATGTGAATATAAGAGAGAGATTGAGGGAGAGATTGAGGGAAGCACCCTGGGTGTTGTGAACAGTTAATTGTTGGCTACGAAATGAAAGGTTGGTGGTAGAACCCATCCAGATGCATCTTGGAAGAGAGGCCTGGTGCTCTACTTCCAGAAGATTAGAGCCATTGAAAATCACATGAAGATCAGCTCTACTATGACACAAGTGGGGTTACCATGAGTCAGAATTGACTTGACGGCAACAAATGTATATGTGTGTGTGAGTGTGTGTGTGTATATATATATATATATGCCTATATATGTATATGTATGTATGTGTATATATATACGCATATATGAAGAAGGGCACCTTCTTCAATGATTACAGTTACGATAGCTGCCTTTTTACTCATCATTTCATAGCAGGGATGTCTCTGAATCTTAAACTGGTATATGATTCTTTTTTGGGGGCTTTAAACAAACCTGGCACAAATGGGCTTCAGATAACTGGACTGTTAGTTTGGAGAGGATTCAAAGGTGTATGAACAGGAAAAAGCAGATGTTATTCAGTAACACCTGCTCCGGGAACTGTCTGGGAAAACCTGCAGCCTTTTGCTGTACCTGCTGAAAGTAGCATCTGGAGCAGCCACCTTTCCAGAAATCCTGAATATTAACATAAGAATTCAGGTGCACACTGGCTTCCATGACAGGTTAACTTGTGTCTGTATAATATATTAGATCAACAACAGCATTCCATTTTGTACAACTCCAGGCTTTTGGAGGCATTTACCACATCTTCTGCTATTTTCCGATCAAATTTTCATACTAAACCTGTCACTCTCTAGGAGGAAATGGTCTCATAAATTTAATGAGATCCAGTAGAAATGTTTTAGTATATGACGTTCATCTATACAATTTGTTTGCAAAATCCTGCCCAAGCCAGTTTCCAGAATGTAATGATTTTGTTCCAGTCTAATAGTACTTGGAAACCCTGGTGGCATAGTGGTTAAGTGCTACGGCTGCTAACCAAGAGGTCAGCAGTTCGAATCCACCAGGCGCTCCTTGGAAACTCTATGGGGCAGTTCTACTCTGTCCTATAGGGTCGTTGTGAGTCGGAATCGAATCGGAATTGACTCGATGGCAACGAATTTGGTTTTGGTTTTTGGTAATAGTGCTTGGAGACAGATTAGAGGTGCATCTATTCCTGCTCACAGTTTCGGACCTTGCTGTCCTGTGGTCTCAGACAATGTGAGTATTTATGTCTCAGGGCAGGGGATGGGAGGAGTGGTGAGGAAAGCTGACTCTTCTAGAGTTCCAGAATCCCTGACTGCAACAGAAGGACACTTGCAGTAGAAAACAAACCATAAGTGAACCGGGGATGTTGCCTTCTTTACAAATGAAACAGCAAATCCAGGAGTTAGCAAATAAACATTTCGGTTTAGCTAGGAGGATGGGATTATTTCCCTTACCTGTGTCCCCTATCACCTTACTGCTTGTAGTGTGGTCCCTGGGCCAGCAGCATCTGCATCACCTGAGAGCTTGTTAGAAATGCAGAATCAGTATCTGCTTTTTAAATAGATCCTCCGGTGATTCATATGTACATTACAGTTTGACTCTCACTGTTCTATCACTGGAGGAGCCCTGGTGGTGCTGTGGTTAATTAAGTGCTCTGCTGTGAACTGAATGCTTGGTGGCTTAAACCCACCAGCCATCTGTGGGAGAAAGATGTGGCAGTCCGCTTCCATAAAGATTACAACGTTGGAAACTCTGTACCCACCCAGTGCCATCGAGTCGATTCCGACTCATAGCGACCCTATAGGGTAGTTCTTCTCTGCCCTGTAGGGTCGCTCTAAGTTGGAAACGACAGCAGTGGGTTTGTCTTTTTGGATCTATCACACCTTTTGCACCTTCTGAATGAAAGCCCACACTAGTTTCCTTAGCCTCATGTACTAGGATTGTCTGATGGCTATACTACTCTCATCCTGTGACTCTGGGGTCTCTACCATAAGATATGAGAGGTCAAAATGTGTTCAGGAAGGTTTATCTCTGATCACACTTCATTTTCTGTATCTTTTCCAAACAGGTCTTAACTAGCACTGCAACTTAATTCTCATTATGGTGAAGTTTTCCAAGTAATATTCATCCTTCTCATAATGACAACAACTTCGCTGAGTGAGGGAATTTAGTCTCATGGGCATATCACATCCAGTGCTGTTTCACATCTCTTCTAGGAGACAGGTGTCCTTAGGCAGATCTGGGATCATGCTTCAATCACTAAGTCCCTGGCAGCATAGAGAATCATATTGTTAGAAATTTTCCTGGATCAGCGTCAGGCATACTAATTGCTAAATCCCAGGAGGTAATTTGTTGATTTGTCACAGTTATCTTGTTTGTGACCATCTGCCACCTTAGTAGCACATTAGTGGAATTAATTTCCTGTCAGGGCTGTGTGTCTGCTCTGGGAGCTTTTCTAGAAGGGAGGATCCTGACTATCCTCACTCCTCTAAAGCCTGAGCAGAATGAATTTGAATTATGTCATATGCGTGCCAACCCCCACTCCCAGCTCTGAGCTGGGTCTGCCATACTGGGCTCTTCTGTTTTGGAATGTTCCCTCAGAGCAGCCGATGTGACCTCTTATTCTTCTATTCCTACCAATAAGGAGAATCACAGCAGGGAGGGTTAGGAGGATTCCTGCAGATCTTCTATGCTGAATGAGGTATTCTAATAGCACTTTGCTATAAACAGTTGTGTTATTTTTTGCTATAATCAAGACTAGTTCTTAGGAGAATTGTCTTCTAAGTAGCAGCTTTGTATACAGTTCTTTGCAAGAGCCTTTCACATTTTTAACATATGAGGGAGGCTTCGGCTTTCTGGTGGTCAAAACTTGATGTGTACACCCCAGGTGTACTCTGTGTTATTGAATACTCATTTGATTGCTACTGGGCAGCCAGTCACATCCTGTGGCACAGGTATCCCCCCTTTCAAAAATTCACTTTATGTCACTTTGCTTTTACAAAGACCTACGTTAGTACCTGTTTTTGCTAACTGAAAGAAATAAGAAGAGGACTTGAGCTTTTACAAAAAAAAAAAAGGTGGAAAGTGAAAATAGCATTGAACAGGAGAGCCACACCGGTTCTCACTCCTCCTGAGCAAACTAGACGCTTGATAAAGTGTCTACGTCAATGCGTTCACTGCCTGTTTTACGTAGCGGCTTGACTAAGGTCCTCCTTTCAAACATCTCCTCGCAGCTATATCCAGTCAAATGCCTGGTGACGTATAAACACATCATGCATTGAGAGATCCCACCCTTGACTTGTCATCATTCCCTGTGGCTTTCTCTAACTGTAGGAATCATCTGTCAGCCCGAACAGTTAATATAAGTCCCACTCTTCTGTGGGATTTGAACCCCAACCCTTCAACACACCCCCATGTGCCATTGCCAGCTACTGTCATCACCACCACCACCACCTCTCAGCCTTCCAGTGTGCTCGGTGTCTTCCCGATTCTGGTAAGTGAAACTACGCTGTGCATACATTATTTTTATTTTATATAGGCTACATATTTATCATGTCATTCCTGCTTTTACTATATGTTAGTGTTATTTGGTATGATTTGGTAGTGGGTCTGAGAACACTCAAAAATTTTTTCCATGTAAATTTACGATAATAGTTTCCTTGCTTTGGACCATTTTGGCTTATGAAAGGTTTCATAGGAACACTCTACGTTTGGATAGCAGGGTAACATGCATTTGCTGTTTTAATGCCGCTAAGATCTTCTAAAGCCTGAGAGAATTTTGCCAGTCTTTTGTAGTGTTCTACCTCAGAGTCCTGTCAATATTACAACATATATCTGTGGTATGACAGAGCCATAGTTTTCTGGCAATAAAGTTCCTAAAAACACCCCGTGTATGGTATGGGGTCTCTCCCAGGAGTCCCAGTGCTTGTTTCATTACTTCGTCTACAGTAGAAATCTGTGCCCCAGGGAATTCTTTGTAAGCAGTTAAAGTAAAATCTGTATCCCTGTACAGTCTCAATATCTTGGTCAAAAACTTCCTATTCCCTTTCTAGAATAACTTTAATTTTAAAAGAAAGTTTGTGTCAATTCACACCAGTTTCCAGGGTCCTGCCTTACTTTTTAAGGAAAATCTTGAAGCTTATCACTGTTAGAAACTATACATTACCACCAGCTTTCTATCTGGAACTTCCAACCAAGAATGTCCAGCTAAGTTTCTAAAACTTGCTTTTGATTTTATGGTGATATTTAGGGGACCAGCACAGTCTGTACCATATAGTCTTTCTTTCACTTTCCATCCAATAATTTAACAGCCATTTATCAGGATACAATCCTGTATCGAATCTTAGGTAGTAATTTAGTCTGAGATGCAGATGGGTGAAACACCAGAGTTTGAACAATCTTGGACAAGCTCCATTTGTAACCCATACGTTAGCTGGCTTCACTCTGCTTTTCAAGGTTTCAGTTCAAATGACAGACTTTTATTTCTACTTAGACTATGTATAAAGACAAGAGAGTATTGTTTTAACCTGTTGATGACACAGAATAGGAAAACCTACAAAATCATAATTTTTAAAATTCTATCAGGGGATGAAGATTGCAGAGAAACTGAAAAAAAATTAAAATTCAAACAGCAATAAGCCCCTCTTAGGGAAAAAAAGACTTGAGCTGCTTTTACATTTGGCAAAGAGGCCGGAGATGCCATAGTTGCAGGTAAGAGGATGACAGCTGATTTTTTTTTTTTTAATATCACTGGGATGTTGGTGTAGAATTCCTAGGGGACTAAAACACAGAGTCTGCACACACCCACCATTCTTTACTGAGGGCTTTCACCAAGTTTGCAGAAAACAGGTTGGGGCAGGAGATCTGCACAACTGTCTACAGGAATATGTGCAATGTACGTGGTCCTCAGAGTAGAAACTCCACAGACGTTTGTGGCCTTGAGAGGGTAAAAGGATGACACATTCATTGATTTTTGGCTATTGAGACTCATTTTGGACTTCTGATCTCCAGAAATGTAACATGATAATTTTGTGGTGTTTTAAACCACTGAGTTTGAGGTTATTCGGTACAGCTGTATTAGTAAACTAATATAGGGCTAATGAAGACTGAGGGCAGGGCAGGTGAGCTTAGAAAAACACTCTAGACACTCCAAGCCTTACGCTGAGTATGAATCACATAGCAGAATCACTTTATCATCCCAAACTTACTGTCGTCTTCCCATATCTTGTTGTGTCACGTTAGGAAAAAAAAAAAAAAAATCTGATTACTCTTCACACGTTGTGGCAGAGAAGGCAATGGGAAAGAGTTTTTTCCAAGAAGGAGTGGTTAACAGTGTTGAATGCTGCTGACAGGCAGTCAATGAAGAGTGCACGTGGACTAGAATAACAGAAGGTAATTGCTAACTTTGGAGATGTGGTAGTGGCAGAAACTGAATGTTATAAAGTTTCTAACTTCACTTGAACTCTAGCTGTTTTATCATCTTTACATCAACTTTAATTCCTCAATCTGTTGAAATAACTTCTGCCTTTGTAGTAGTAACAAGGTAAGGTTATTTTCCACAATAAGTCAGCATTCTTTGAGGTGGCAGTGTGGGGGAGCAGTGCACAGAAATGATGGCATGTCTAATGGTTGAGGAAGCAGTGGTGAGGCAGGGTAGAGGGTGGATGTGGGGAGAGGTGACAGCATGCACCAAAGCCAAGGAAATGTCAATGCAGGAGGGGTAGTGGAGGTCGCTGCAGGTCTAATGGCCGTGGAGGCAGTGATGGTGGTGGTACGGTCAAGAGAAGAGGCTTCAGAATGCCTGAAAATGGGGGATGTTGCAGTGGGGTAGCAGAAGGAAAAAAGAAAGTAAATACATTGAGAATAATGTGGGCCAGGAGGAGATTTACAAGTACAGCAAGAGCCCTAAGGCGCTGAATTGGAACTGAAGGTAGAGGTATGAAAAAAATTTTTAATACATATGCATAGATTTGGAATATAGATATTGTATATGTATAACTGCACATATTTCTTAACTCTGAGAATGTCTAGAAGCAATGGTACCCCAGAAGCAACGAGCACAATGAGCGCCTGATCTTTGTTTCTAAATGTCATGACCTACTAACAGGAACCCAGGGCTCCTTAGAAAAATGGATAATTCTAGAGCCAACCAAACCAAAAACCCATTTTGCATTCATTGCCAAAAAGAACATTTCAAGATCCTGAAGTACAATGCTGTCAGTAATAGGATAATATCCATATGCCTACAAGGAAGACCAGCTGCTATGACTATTATTCAAGTTTACACACCAACAACTAATGCCAAAGATAAGGAAATAGAAGACTTCTGCTGTCTGAAAATTGATTTAACATGGAATAAGGGTGCACTGATAATTACTGGCAACTGGAATGTGAAAGTTGGAAATGAAGAAGAAGGAACAGTAGTTGGAAAATATGGCCTTGGTGATAGAAACAGTGCTGAACATCACTTGATAAAATTTGTAAGACCAATGACTGACTTCTTCATTGCAAATACCTTTTTCACCAACATAAGTGGGGACCATGTTTTTTTATGTATATGGACCTAGCCAGATGGAATACACAGGAATCTAATTGACTATATCTGTACTGTGATTCACCATATAGGGGCCTGCCAAAGACTCCAAACAGCATCACTATCTGCCATGGACACTTCAGGCACCACTGGAATAGCAAGATCATATGGCCCTAGTGGTAGAGTGGCTTGCATAGCAGGCTGAACCTGTTGCAGAGCCTTCTCTCGTTCTGGGCCCCACTCAAAACTAGCAGCTTTTCAAGTCACTTGATAAATAGGCTGGAGTAGCTATTAAGGAATATGCTACCTCCAAAATCCAGAGAGACCCACTAGGCATTGTGCATCTTTTTTAGTTGTGGGAGGAGCCAGATGCATTATATATTCTTTCATTTTGGAAGGAATATCTTGATATGCCCCACACAACTGGATCCCTAGAAGTTTCACTGAGATGGAAGGTGCCTGAATTTTTGTGGAATTAATTTCCCACACTCTAGTACACAAACTTTTTACCAACAAGTCCAGAGTCATTGACACTTCTTCCTTACTAGGTCCAGTCAGCATAATATCATCAATGTAACACACCAGTGTGATGTCTTGTGGAAGGGAAAGGCGATCAAGGTGCCTTCGGACTAAATTATGGCATAAGGCTGGAGAGTTGATGTAGCTCTGAGGTAGGCAACTGAAGGTGTATTGCTAGCCTTGCCAACTAAAGGCAAACTGCTTCTGGTGGTACTTTGAAACAAAAAAAAAAAAAAAAAAAAAAAATTTTTTTTTTTTTTTTTAGGTATGGGAAAAAGGTATTAGCTAGATCAATAGCTGTATACCAGGTACCAGGAGATGTATTAATTTGCTCAAACGATGAGACTACATCTGGAACAGCAGCTGTAATTGGAGTCAACACCTAGTTAAGTTTTCAATAATCTGCTGTCATTCTCCAAGATCCATCTGTTTTCTGCACAGTCCGAATAGGTGAGTTGAATGCGGATGTGGTGGGAATCACCACCCCTGCGTTCTTCAAGTCCTTGATGGTGGCAATATTCTCTGCAATTCCTCCAGGAACGTGGTATTGCTTTTGGTTTACTATTTTCCTAGGGAGGGGAAGTTCTAATGGCTTCCACTTGGCTTTTCCTACCATAACAGCCCTTACTCCATTTGTCAGGGATTCAGTGTGGGGTCCTGCTAGTTGCTGAGTATATCTATTCCAATTTACATTTTGAAACTGGGAAAATCACTACATGATGGGTTCAGGGACCCATTGGACCTACTGTGAGACTGACATGAGCTAAGACTTTGTTAATAACCTGACTTCCATATGCCCTCCCACTCTGACTGGTGGGCCACAGTGACATTTTGGGCCTCCTGGATTTAGTGTCAGTTCAGCCAGTATCTAATAATCCCACAAAAGTCTGATTATTTCCTTTTTGGCAGTGAGCAGTCACTCTGGTAAAAGGCTGTAGTAGATCCCTTTGGGGAAGGCTGGGAGAAAGATTAACACTCTAAGTTTTAGGCAGCATTTTAGAGTCCTTACTCAAGGAAACTCGGCCTCCCTGTCAATCAATCCGTTGTGAATCTGTAAACTTGCTCAAGCCTGGGAATTGATTGAGGGACCATGACTGTCTATTCTGGTGATTTGAGTTAGACTGTTGTTCACTTGACCTAGAATTTATGCGCTTGTACGGATCAAGTAAATATTTAGTAGATTTCCTATTTCACCCCTACCATGACTAAGTAGCCAACACCATAAGTCCATATGAGTCAGATTATTCTGATTACTGCTTTGACTCTGCTGTCCATTATGGTAACCACACTCGCCTTCTGTTCGCCAACTGAATGCTGTCACTTGGCCCCTGCCACCATGGCTCCAATTAGCCCCATTGTAGTTAGGTGTCTCAATTCAGTACGGGCAGTTCCCACTGTCAAATCTGACTTACATAAGATAGCAATCACAGCTGTCTTCACGGATGCTTGGTCTCCCTTCACAATTTTTTTCTTCACCGTTGTGGTAAAAGGTGTGTCCTCTGGGCACTCCATGTGTGGGTCTGTGGGTCTAACCTGATGAATCCACTCCAGCATGCCAATGTCCCTAAGCCTTTGGATACCTTCTTCTACAGTATACTAAGGCAAGTCTGGAACTTTGACTTGATTTAGTGTAGACCACTGTTCAATCCATGCTTCAGCAACCCAATCAAATAAACAATTAGAACCTTTCCTAACTTCTCCAGCTGAAACACTGAATGAAGAATCTGTGCTTGGGGGTACCATATCAGTAAACTCAGACTGATCCATCTTTATGTTCCTTGCACCATTATTCCACACCCTTAATAGCCATTCCCACACATATTCCCCAAGTTTCTGTTTGTACATGTTAGAAAAGTCAAGCATTTCTTTCAGAGTATAGTGTGCCTCTTCCTGGGTTACACTTCGTACTTTACCTTTGGGGGCTCACGGGGACTTAAGTCTAGTTATAGGTCTAGTAGTCAAAATCAGTGAGGAATTGTTTTGAGAATATTCAACATTGTCTTGTAAAGCATCTGCCTCAGGTGATGTCCCAGGCAATGACTCAGACAAACGCTCTTTAGATACAGCTGGGTTAATCTCATTAAATGGGAATGGAAGGGCTAATGGTTCTGTTGGAAGGAGTGATTCAATAGAATTTAGGGGCCCAGTGTCTCCATCTTACTGATTATCTACCCATATGTCCCCATCCCAGGTTTCAGGTTCCCAATTCTTCCCAATCAATGCCTCACTTTAATTTCAGACACCTCTCAAGATTGGCAGTTGAATTGGCATTGTAATTCTTACAATAAGACACTTACAATAGGATTCTGGGTTTGGTTTTTGTCAATATCATCTCTGTTACTATAGTAAAGCTTTTTTTCAAGGCGCAAGTAGAAACTTTGAGGTCCTTTATGTGGTGCTTGACCTTTGACCCTGAAGCCCTGAGCTCACCTCTTTCTTTCATCAGTTTGCCTGGTGAAAGTAGGACCAAACAACCAGCTTCCTTTACTTTTCATTAAGACAAAATTGTAGAAAGATATCATCTATGCAGTCACCCAGAGCCTATTGGTGGTGATATTTTGCGTATTTGAATTGTCACCTCATGCCATGGATTAGCAGTACCCTCTGTACTACTGAAAGCAGAGTCACCGACATCTTTAAGACTAACCAGACCTGAAAACCAATTTGGAAAATTCATCCTTACAGTTTTGTTTCTCTAGAGCCACTCTCGGTACCAAATGTCTTAGGCTGGGTTCTCTGGAGAACCAAAACCAGCAGTGTATGTGTATATATATATATATATATATACACCCCCACACACATACATATATGTATATATGTGCATATATATATAGAGAGAGAGAGAGAGATTTATATCAAAGAAATGAGTCATGGGGTTTTTAGAGGCTGTACGTCCCAAGACTATGAGGTAAGAAAGAGGATTCTCCTGATTCAAGTAGCTGCAGGAGCTGGCAAATCCAAGATCAGCGGGCTGGAAAGCAGGGCTGTTACAGACTCAAGATTGGCAGGTCGGAGAGCAGGGCTGTAGCAGGCTGTGAAGATCGACGAATCTCAAGACCGGCAGGCAAGCTGCTAGCTTAAGTCTCAAAAACCAGAGGTCAGAAGAACAGAAGCCATCTGCAGGATTTAAACAAGCAAAAGCACCGGCAAGGCTAGTGGGAAGGAACCTAGGTGGAGCAGGGCAGAGAGATGAAGGCTGAAGCAGTGGTGAGCCTCCACAGGCCCCGTCCCCACTGGTACCACTCAGCGGATTCCATCGTGGGAGTGATCCCTTATCAAATTTCAACACGGAAGTGATCACAACATTATATAACTGCCAAGACACTGAGAATCATGGCCTGGCCAAGTTGACACACAGTCTTAACCATCACACACCTCAACATAAAGAAAACATAAATCCTCACAGCTGGACCAAGAGGCAACATCATGATAAATGGAGAAAATATTGAAGTTTTCAAAAATTTGACTTTACTTGGATTCACAATCAATGTCCATGAAAGCAGCAGTCAGGAACTCAAACAAAGTATTGCATTGGACAAATCTTCTACAAAAGACCTCTTTAAAGTGTTGAGAAGCAAAGATGTCACTTTAAAGTCTAAGGTATTCCTGATCCAAGCCATGCTGTTCCAGTCACCTCGTATGCATATGAAAGCTGGACGGTGAATAAGGAAGACCAAGAAGAATTGATCCTTTTGAATTGTGGTGTTGGTGAAGAATATTGAATATACCATGGACTGCCAGAAAACAAACAATTCTGTCCTGGAAGATGTCCAAGCAGAATGCTCCTTAGAAATGAGGATGGTGATACTTTGTCTTATGTACTTTGGACATTTTACCAGGAGGGACCAGTCCCTGCAGAAGGGCATCATGCTTGGTAAAGTAGAAGGTCAGTAAAAAAGAGGAAGACCCACAAAGACATGGAATGACACAGTGGCATCAACAATGGGCTCAAACATAACTATGACAGTTACTTGCTAGTGGATGCTAAGGCTGGAGGGTGGGTTTGATGAGGAACAGAATACTGGCATGGTCTTACATTATCTCCCACAAAATTCTTAACTAAAAAGGGAGACAACTTGACCAGGTGTTCAAGGTAGCATAACCAGTGATGGGGTGCTTGACATGATGTGCCTTCTGATATGATATCCCGAGAAGAGCACAGCATCACTTCCGTAGTGTTTCAACCCTGGATGTATCACCTGAGATTCATCTTGTGGAAGCATCTAATGGACCTTTCTTGATGGTTGTCTGACAGGATGAAATGCCTGTGCTCTTTAAAACTGTGTCATGATAGGCAGGAAATGACTGAAGAACAGTCCCAGACTGAAGGAGGCTGAAAAGACATGACAACTAAATGCAATGGATGATTCTAGATTGATTCCTGGGCCAGAATGGACAAAAAGAAATAGTTGAATAGTTGGATTTTGAATTGAGTTCTGTGATTTGGACGGCAGTGTGCTATTCATGTTGACTTCCTGATTAGGACAATTAAAGGAATGTTATGATTAAGAATGTACTTGTTTGGGGAAAATGCATATTGGGGCATTTGGTCATGATGGACAACACATCAGACACCTCTGCACCTTGATAATGACTGTGGAGAAAGGAGAGGGAGAGCGAAATATATGCTTAAATGTTAAGGAAATCTGGGCAAATGGAAACATTTGTACAGTTCTTGAAACCTTTCTGAAAGTTTGTAACCATTTCAAAATAAAATATAAAAATAAATAACAATAAGCTCCTGTAAAATTAAAAAATATCTTCTGTTATTTTATTACTTTTGAAGTTTCTAGGATAAGGTATATCACAGGTATTAATATACAATTTAATATAACAAAATCAAACAATTAAAAAGAAAATAAATTTATAAATATTTCTTCTTATTGAGAAGGTTGCTGAGCAGTAAAGTAATGGGCATATATTACAAAATTGGAAACCCTGGTTAGGTAGTGGTTAGGTGCTATGGCTAAACAAAAGGTCCGCAGTTCAAATTCACCGGGTGCTACTTGGAAACTCTATGGCAGTTGTACTCTGTCCTATAGGGTTGCTATGAGTTGGAATTGACTCGAGGGCAACAGGTTTAGTTTGGGCCATTACAAAATTAGATATAAATATACATATCTAAATATGAAGTGTCTCTTGCTTTTAAGCTTTGTGATTAAAAACCATATTGTAGAAGTAATTGTTACTTGAATTAAAGAATTAACATTTAGAATTTAGAAATCATGGCTTAGAGTTAATCCCAGACAACTGGGATTGAAGACAACATGTTCTGGTGATTTAGCACTGGAATTAAGCTTTGCTTCCACACACATTATTTCATTTGTAAATTGATTGGCCAATTCAATCAAAATAAAAGAAAGAATTGTATTCTCAATGTCAGCAAAGTAGATGAAAAATAATGGGCCCTGCCAAACAATCCTGTTTATTACATGAGACTAATTAGGAATGTGACAGATATGTCTCTCCAACAAATTGATCAATTTGGAAGGAGCGTTTAAAATACTGGCACCATCTTCGTATTTATTTTGTTACTAACCTCATGAAAAGCTGGGTAAAGTAGTTCCAATATGAACAATGGTAATGATAAAAATATTTTTGCAGAAAAAATTGGAAAAGTAAAATATTATAAGTCAATTGAGAAAAGAAATAGACTTGACAGCAGTCTGGAATATGAAATATATAAGATTAAATTGGACCCTGGGCTTGTGTGCTGTAGAGATATGGAATACAATGAGTCATATGAAGGAAACAACAGGAAAACCACAAAAATCCACAAAATCTGCTTTTCAAAATGATTACATAAACTTATTAAATACCTGCTAAAAATATCAGTAATACCAATGATTGTAAGTAATTCATGAGGTATACTGTATATAATGCCTCTTTAAAAAAAAAAAAAAACTAAACCCTTTGCCATTGAGCTAATTCCACCTCATAGTGACCCTATGAGATAGCGTAGAACTGCCCCATAGGGTGTCCAGGGAGGGCCTGGTGGATTCAAACTGCCGACTTTTGGTTAGCAGTTAACTCTTCAACCACTATGCCACCAGGGTTTCCTTATAATGCCTCTAATTTCCATAATGCCTCTAGACTATTTTAATTAATTAAGAGTGGAGAAAGTGGCAGTGATGCAGATGTGCCAAAAGGATGTCAAAGACATCTTATTTAAAAGGGTTAAAGAAAATATTTCTTGTTCTGAGATTAAGAAAAATAACTGAAGGGAAAAATCGAATACTTCAACTAACGATTGGACATTGGTGCCCCATGGAGTTAATTCAATATAATGTGTAACCTTTACTATGTGAAGATGATACAACTGATTCATAATTATAGAGCATGTGTACTGATTTCACAATGATGGCTATTGACCAGTAGTTTTCCAGCCACACTCTTTCTCTCAACCTTATGGACAAATATACTCATGGGAGCCCTGGTGGTGTAATGGTTAAGAGCTATGGCTGCTAACCAAAAGGTCAGCAGTTCAAATCCTCCAGCCACTCCTTGGAAACCCTGTGGGGCAGTTCTTCTCTTTCCTGTAGGGTGGTGGCTATGAGTCAGAATCAACTGGACAGCAACGGGTTTAGTTTTGGCTGGTGAAAGAACATGATTTGAAATTCCTGCTGACCTAGCTACTTTTAGAATCAAACCTATGATGCAGCTTCAGCAGACTGCGTCTTTAATTGATTGAAATTCCCAGGCATCATTCTGGCTTGGTTTCTGGTTTGGGTCCCACCCCAGATATTCTCAATCAGAAACTCTAGGAGTAGAACTAGCAATCTGTGATTTCATAAATTGTCTTGATTGTGCATGCTCAAGTTTGAGAACCACTACTATAGGGTAACTTGCTTATTTTTGCAGTTCTCCAAATGATGGAGGAAGTAACAGTGGTCAGCCATTCCTTGAAAATATTTTTTGCTCCTGGGAATTCACAGGAAATTAACATTCCTGTCTATTATAGTTCTCTATTGTTGTTGTTAGGTGCCACCGAGTCGACTCCGACTTGTGGTGACCCTAGGTACAACAGAATGAAACACCCTCCAGTCCTGTGCCATCCTCACAATTGTTATGCTTGAGCCCATTCTTGCAGCCACTGTGTAATCCATCTCTTTGAGGATCTTCTTTTTTGCTGACTCTCTACTTTACCAAGCATGATGTCCTTCTCCAGGGACTGATCCCTCCTGATGACATGTCCAAAGTTTGTGAGACATAGTCTCATCATTCTTGCTTCTAAGGACCATTCTGGTTATACTCCTTCCAAGACAGATTTGTTCATTCTTTAGGCAGTCTATGGTATTTTAAATATTCTTCACCAACACAACAACTCAAAAGCATCAATTCTTCTTCAGTCTTCCTTGTTCATTGTCCAGCTTTCACATGAATATAAGATGATTGGAAAGACCATGGCTTGGGTCAGGCACACTTTAGTCTTCAACGGGACATCTTTGCTTTTCAGCACTTTACAGATGTCTTTTGCAGCAGATTTGCCCAAAGCAATGCATCTTTTTGATTTCTTGACTGTTGCTTCTCATGGGTGTTGATTGTGAATCCAAGTAAAATGAAATCCTTGACAGTTTCAGTTTCTTCTCTGTTTATCATGATGTTGGTTATTGGTCCAGTTGTGAGGATTTTTGTTTTCTTGATGTTGAGGCGTAATCCATACTGAAGGCTGTGGTCTTTGATCGTCATCAGTAACAGCTTCAAATCCCCTTCACTTTCGTTAAGCAGGGTTGTGTCACCTACATAATGCAGGTCGTTGATGAGTCTTCCTCCAATCTCTATGCTGCGTTCTTCTTCATATAGTCCAGCTTCTCGGATTATTTGGACAGTGTATAGATTGAATAGGTATGGTGAAATGATACTGCCCTGACACACAGGTTTCCTGATTCTAAACCATGCAGCATCCCCTTGTTCTGTTCAAATGACTGCCTCTTGGTCTGTGTATGGGTTCCTTGTGAGAACAATGATGTATTCTGGAATTCTCATTCTTTGCAATGTTACCCATAATTTGTTATGATCCACACAGTTGAATGCCTTTGCACAGTCAATAAAACACAGGTAAACATCTTTCTGGTATTCTCTGCTTTCAACCAGGATCTATCTGATATCAACAATGATATCCCTGACTCCCCACGTCTTCTTCTGAATCCGGCTTGAATTTCTGGCAGTTCCCTGTCGGTACACCACTGCAACTGTTTTTAAATTATCTTCAGCAAAATTTTATTTGCATCTGATATTAATGATTTTGTTCAATAGTTTCTCCATTCAATTGGATCACCTTTCTTGGGAATAGGCAAAAATATGGATTGCTTCCTGTTGGTTGGCCAGGTAGCTGTCTTCCAAATTTCTTGGCATAGACAAGTGAACATTTCCAGTGTTGCATCCAAACATCTCAATTGGTATTCCATCAATTTCTGGAGCCTTGTTTTTCACCAATGCCTTCAGTGCAGCTTGGACTTCTTCCTTCAGTACCATCAATTCCTGATCATATGCTACCTCCTGAAATGGTTGAATGTCGATCAATTCTTTTTGGTATAGTGACTTTGTGTATTCCTTCCATCTTTGATGCTTCCTGTGTTGTTAATATTTTCCCTATAGAATCCTTCACTATTGCAACTTGAGGCTTGATTTTTTTCTTCAGTTCTTTCAGCTTGAATAGTGCTAAGCATGTTCATTCCTTTTGGTTTTCTGTCTCTGAAATGGACTAGTATTGACCATTTTGAACTGGATAACCATGTGGTCTACTATGCCGGGAATGACAATTTGAAGAGGAATGGTGTTACATTCGTTGAAAAGAACATTTCAAGATCTATCCTGAAGTAAACACTGTCATTGATAGGATAATATCCATATGCCTACAAGGAAGAACAGTTAATACAACTATTATTCAAATTTAGGCACCAGCCACTGAGGCCAAAAGTGAAGAAGATGAAGACTTTTACAAACTTCTGCAGCTTGAAGTGGATGGAATATGCAATCAGAATGCATTGATAATTACTGGTGATTGGAATGCGAAAGTTGGAACAAAGAAGAAGCATTCGTAGTTGGAAAATATAGCCTTGGTGATAGAAATGATGCTAGAGATAACATGATAGAATTTTACAAGGCCAATGACTTCTTCATTTCACCAACATAAATGGCAGCTATGCATGTGGACCTCGCCAGATGGAATACATAGGAATCAAATTGACTACATCCGTGCAAAGAGATGATGGAAAAGCTCAATATCCTCAGCCAGAACAAGGCTAGGAGCCAACTGCAAAACCTACCATCAATTGCTCATACACAAGTTCAAGTTGAAAATGAAGAAAATTGGAATAAGTCAATGAGAGCCAAAGTATGACCTTGAGTATATCCCACCTGAGTTTAGAGACCATCTCAAGAATAGATTTGATGAGTTGAACACTAATCACTGGAGACCAGAGGAGTTGTGAAATGACATCAAGGATGTCATAATACATGAAGAAATCAAGAGGTCATTAAAAAGACAGGAAAAAAAAAAAAAAAAAAAAGACCAAAATGGATGTCAGAAGAGAGTCTGAAACTGGCTCTTGAATGTTGTGTAGCTAAAACAACAGGAAGAAATGATGAAGTAAAAGAGCCAAACAGAAGATTTCAAAGGGCAGTTCCAGAAGACAAAGTAAAGTATTATAAGAACATGTGCAAAGACCTGGAGATAGAAAACCAAAAGGAAGAACACGCTCAACATTTCTCAAGGTGAAAGTACTGAAAGTCCTCTATTACTTAGAGAAACGTGCTCTTTACTTCATGCATCCTGGCTGGTACTACTAGGAATTCCTATGATTTTGTGGGACAAGGTTGGAACAAGAAGAATAATTGAACAAGGCTTGTACAGAGCTGTCTTATTTATCCAGTGCTGCTATAACAGAAATACCACTAATGGGTGGTGTGATGGTTAAGATTGTGCGTCAGTTTGGCTGGGCCATGATTCTCAGTGTTTTGGCAGTTGTATAATATTGTGATCACTTCCCTGTTGAAATCTGATATGTTGTCACCCCCATGATGGAATCTGCTGAGTGATACCAGCAGGTGCAGTGCCCATGGTGGCTCACCACTGCCTCAGCTTTCATCTCTCTGCCCTCTGCCACCTACTTCCTTCCTGCTCTCCTTGCAAAGTTCTGGATTTGTTCTCGGCCCAGCAGCTGCCTCTTCTTGTCATCTGACCTTTGGTATTTGGGACTTGAGCTAGCAATTCATCGATCTTCACAGCCTGTGAACAAGAGTCCTGCAGATCTTGGGTTTAGCAGCCCCTGCAGCTACATGAATCAGGAGAAACCTTGTGGTCTTGCCTGCTGACCTTGGGATTCATCAACCCTCACAGCCTGTAAGTGGGAGCCCTGCTCTCTGACCTGCTGATCTTGTGTTCAACAGCTTCTGCAACTCCATGAATTGGGAGAGACGTCTATCCTGATCCATTGTCTTGGAATATTCCAGCCTCTACAATTGTGTGAGCTGTTTCCTTGATATAAATCTCTCTCTATATACATTTGTATGCTTTACTAGTTTTGCTTCTCTAGAGAGCCCAGCTTAAGACAGGTGGCTTTAGCAAACAATTTTTTTGTTTGTTTCACAGTTTGGAAGGTAGAAGTCTGAATTCAGGGTGTTAGCTCTAGGGGAAGGCTTTTTTCTCTGTTTTCTCTGAGGGAGGGTCCTTGTCTCTTTTCAGCTCCTGTTTCTTGTTTCCTTCGAGATCTCATGTGGCTTGGCATCTATCTTTCCCCATCTGTGCTTTCTTGTTGTTTGCGTAATCTGCTCTGTTATATCTCAAAAGAGATTGACTTAAAACACATCCTACACTAATACTGCATCGTTAACATAAATAGAACTCATTCTGTAATTGGATTATAAACAGAGGTGTAGTAGAATTTATAACACTTTTTTGGGGGGACACAATTCAATCCATGATAAAAACAAACATTAAAATTTAGAGGTTATGTACCAAGGTTGGAAGTCTTCAAAATCTTACTATCATTGTCTGATTCCTTAGTAATTTCAAAATGGAGAGAAAGGAGGCAGGTTTTTATACCTAGAAGCTGGAGTCTTTTTGTTATCCTCTGTTATTCCTAACACAGAAAGGATCCATGGTGGAGCAGTGGTTAAAGTGCTCAACTGCTAACCAAAAGATTGGCAGTTTGAACCTACCAGGCACTGCATGGGAGAAAGACGTTGCAGTCTGCTTCTTTAAAGATTTACAGTCTTGGAAGCCCTATGGGGCACTTCTATTCTGTCCTGTAGGGTCGCTGAGTTGAAATCGATTCAACAGCAACGGGTTTTAGTGTCCTTGTACGCTATTTTGAAATATTTACATTTAAATGATTTTTATAAAAGTAAGTATAGTCTTGTTTGTGCAGCAAGAATAATATCACTTATCCTCTACCTCCCTGTTGTATAATCATATTACTTACTCTCTACCTCTCTGTTATTGTATAACATCATAGGAGAGGGTACAAATTACGTTTCAGACTGCTGCAGAATCACTGTGGATGAGGGGAATATTGACAATATTTAAGCATTATTGGGGAGAATACTTTTTGGCAACTACTGCTTGTCGCATAAAATACAATGGATTCTATGGGACTTAAAAATAATCCCCAAAACCCACTGCTGTCGAGTCAATTTTGATTCATAGCAACCTACAGAACAGGGTAGAACTGCCCCATAGTGTTTCTAAGGCTGTAATCTTTACGGAAGCAGACTGCCACATCTTTCTCCCTAGATTTAAAAATAGTTATCTTCATTTACCAATGGCAAACCTTAAGTATAACAGTATTAAATTATCTGCCTCTAGTCATTAGAGATTTAGCAGCAACAGGCTGGGTTTAAACCCAGCAGGGACTCAACCAAGGCTTGCTCAATGATGGAATGAACATTAGTCTCAGTTTAAGAGCTGGTGGCCTGTGTAGAACATTACCCCTTTGTGTCTTCTGGGCATGTTCTAAGCAAACACAGTAGCAATCCCTAGATGTAATTATAGTTCAAAGGGTGTGGGGAAGGAAATTTTTCACTTTTAATTAAAGAGGGTGAGTCCCTGTTAGCATAAGCAGGGCATCTGTAATTTATCCCCCAGAATTTGAATCATAGCTTCTTTTACCCCATGGGAAGAATTAAAATCTCAGCTAAAAAGACTTGAAACAGGTAGCTAACCTAGGAAACTTTGTTGGCAAAGGCCGTATGAAGATGAACAAAGATAAAACCCAAATCCCTATATCTTCTTAGCCATTTGGGGAAATGTGCCATGACATACCTATGGGGGAAGTCAAAATTATCACAGTTAAAAGTCTATAAAAATAACTGAATAGAATGATAGCCTCTATTATTAGACTATTATTAATAGTAAAGTAACAAGTGAAAAACAATCCACTTAGTCAAATAAAATTTTTCATAACTATTAAATTAGTAAATTTAAAAAGATTCAGGCCCGATTCTAGCATGAGTATTAAAAAAATGATATATACATAAATTGGAGTGGAAATATAAACTTTGAAAAGAGTTATAATATTATGGGTCATAACAAATATGTTTTATTCAGAATTCCTCTCTTAATTCAAAGAAAGAAAACAGATATGTACCTATCTATAAAAAAAAAAAAATTTTTTTTTTATAGTCTTTTTAGCGTTTTCCACACTTGTAAAACTTAGAGACAAAGGTAATGTCTAACATTTAAAAAAATGACTTTATGGTGCATTATGAGCCATTCAATTGAATATTATGCAGTGAATAAATTGTAATTTATGCAGAGTATATAAGAACATGCAAATATCCTTATAATATAATGCTAAGTGAAAAAAAAGAATATAAAATATACATGCTGTAATTATAAACCAAAAAAATACCCATTGCCATAGAGTAGATTCCAACTCGTAGAGACCCTATAGGACAGAGTAGAACTGCCTGTAGAGTTTCCAGGGAGTGCCTGGTGGATTTGAACTGCTGACCTTTTGGTTAGCAGCTGTAGCACTTAACCACGACACCACCAGGGTTTCCTACCAAAACTATAAGGGTATAAATTATGTACATATATATATATATAGAAAAATGACCAAAGTATGCCAAAAAAATAAACAAACAAACAAAAAAAAAACGATTGCTTTAAGCAGAAAAAAAAACCCAGAAAAAGGCAGAGCGGATGAAAAAAAGGAAAGGAGGAGTTGTTGCTTAAAGGGTACTGAGTTCCTGTTAAGGGTAATGGAGAAACTCGGAAATAGATGGCGGTGATGATTACATAACAGTGAAGGTAATTAATGTCACTAAATTGTACATGTAAAAATGGTTGAAGTGACATATACACACACCCACAGTACAAAAGGAATGTGAATAGAAAATGACATATTTTTCTGCTAGGTAGTTTTTACAATGTTGTTAAGATAGCATTGCTACAATGAAATGTATGTCTATAAATAGAGATTGGTATCCTATTTGCAAGATTATTCATGAAATTTTCAAATTGTTTTCAACTGCAGTGAGTCTCAATATAATTTCTTCTCAAGCAGCCAAATGAGGAGTCATCCTTAATTCTGAAATTTGGAGTTAAACTGGGATCTTCATGTGAAAAATACTTCTTTTTTCCAAAGATACAAGTTGAATTGAGGCTACAAATGATCTCTACTTTTTTTTCTTCTTCAGGATCCTAAGGCTTAGAAACACTTAATTCAGACATCTTTCAAATATTGTTTTATTGATAGTCTCACATTTGACACCCTTTTTATAATTACAGTATGTATTATATCAAGAGAGGATCTGTATCATCCCTGGAGACTCAGTTCCTCTCCTGTGGCCTGGGCAAGTACTGATGTAACACCTGCTATAAGAAGGGTGTATTTCTTGAATATTTGTCATATATTATTTGATATAAATATCAGAGTAAATTACTTTGAATCCATTAATGCTTGAATGAAAATAATTCAGTTATAAAAATATGTTAATATGAGAAACTCCTGTTTTACACTAGAAATTGAAAACTCTTGTTCATAGGTTTATAGCCTTTTGCCAGAAAGGATAAAATCTCAATCCTTTCTTTCATCTATTATATTAAAATATATTGAATCTCAAGGACATATTTATGGGCCTTACATGCCTGGAAGAACATAATTGTAGGAAACATAAATATTATTTTTCTTTATTGCTCCAATTAATTCAATATATACTTAAGACATCTTGGAGGAAAATCATAAGTATGGCAAGTATAAACAACACAACACAGAAAAAGGAAGGAAGAATTAAAAGGAGAGAATGAAGAAAAGTTAAAATTTCCTTTCTAGAAGGAGGTACATGAAGATATTATCAAACCTAGTTCTGTTTTCAGTGACCAGAACACAGAAGGGAACATGACAAGTCACAGAACTCTAATTTTTAAAACAAATCCGTGTGTACAAATACGTTACTAGTTATAATCTCGTGGAAGAATTTGTTTAGGTCCCATACCACCTGATCTTGCTGCTTTCCTTGTCTTAATATATAGCATGAAGTAGGCACTCAATATGTTAGTTTTGATGCATTCATGAAATGAATGCCTGGATGTCCTATTGGTCCTAGATCCTCACATTCTACAGATTAGAGTTTATACAAGACAGAGAAGCCATCTTCTCACTCTTTTGATTTCCAATTCTATAACTTTGATGTGTTTACAACTTGGATGTAGCTAATCAGTGTCCTATATCAGGAGGCCAGTTTGTCTAGTTCAGCATTTAGTTTAGACTTCTCACCATTGCCTTCCTACGGCTCCAGGCCCGCTCTGTTTGGGCGTACAGGTATCCTGAGGCACTGTGGCAGAGGCGTGTACATACTTCCTGCAGGTAAAGCGCTGTTACAGATGAGACCATGTTCTCTGAGTCAGAAAGGAAGGTCAACTAGGAGCAGAGAAAGGAATTTCTCTCCCAGTCTGAAGGCTAGAGATAGACTCATAAAGATTTAACTTCCAACACCATGAAAGAAAGGCCTGGCAATCTGCTTTCAAAAAATCAACCATTGAAAACTCTGTGGAGCACAATTCTACTCTGACACACATGGGTCACCATGACTCTGGGTCAGCTCCCTGGCAACTGGTTCTCTGTCTTCTTCTTTTGTGTTCTGAGAACTCAAACAACCCCCATTGCCTTTTTTTCCCCCAATATAATTATCTGACTTTTCCAATGTAATTCTCAGACAACTTACCCAGCATGGGTTGGGTAATGTATCCAGGGACCCCCTCACTTCATTTGAAACTCCTGACCCCCACCCCAGTAATCTCATGAGTTCTGACAGCCACACTCACTTTATTCCTATGTCCAGGAGGGGGAAAAAACAAAACAGAGAAATTATTAAAAATCAACTTATAACCCTATTGTCCTCTTGTTTCTTTCATAATAACCCTTGTTGGCCTATTAAATTCAGAGCCATAGATCAATAACATCCTTTCTCTTTCCCTGAGGCTCCCCCTGCCAACACACACACACACACACACACACACACGCACACACATACACTGCCTTAAGATTCTGACTCAATAGTGAGACTGTAGAACAGAATAGAACTGGCCCATAGAGTTTCCAAGGCTGTAATCTTTATGGAAGCAAACTACCACATCTTTCTCTTGAAGAACAGCTGATGAGTTTGAACTACCAACCTTTCGGTTAACAGCCCAGTGCTTAACTACTGCACCACCAGGGCTCCTTTTCCTAGAGGTTAGATGGTATGCAAATATTTCCAGAAGGTGAGGGAACTTATGTGTATTATAGTCTTCTACTGCAGCATAGTAAAGAAAGAAAAACAACCCAGTTCTTTTTCCATATTAAAATAAGTTGAAAGATATGTTATTAGATTTAAATAAGTCCTTCCCCCTGAGGGTTAAAGAATGGGGATGGAGCGGGGAAGTGGTAGAGAAGAAAGAGAATTCCATCGTCCGCTTGTGGAGTGTTACACAATCAGAGTGTTTCTTAAAGGATATAAAGAATCCCACCTTGTCCCATTGGTGAGGCGGAAGAGCTGGCCTTGCACTGTATCAGCCAGCTCAGTACAAAATGAGATTCATGAGGAGTTTAAAAACTCAGATCCACAGGAAGCCCTGAAACAGCACATCTAAAATGACCCTGCATTCCTAACTCAGACCATGAGTGTGACCAGGGCAAAACAGACAGATCAGCAGTTCCTGGGCTCTTGGTTTCCCTGAGGGCCTTCAGGAGCAAGACTGGCCCTTTCGGAAATGGATTCTGACTGGGACATGATGCCGCAGCACGTTATATCATAGTAAACAGGCTGGCACCTTTCTTAGGGGTTGCTTTAATGCTAGTGCCAAGCCTGGCAATGCCATATAGCACAGAATCCCTTAGGAAGTTAAATCAAGGCGTGGTATTGGAGCACTTTTCATGCAGATTTCTGACTGATTTTTCAATCTTTCCTGTGATTTTTATTTTTAGGCAAAAGAAACCCAGGAAAAAATGCTTAACAGAAAATTTTGAATTACCTGTCCGTGATCATAATCACATAGTGGAAGGATCAGAAAAATTAAAAAGACGAAGTTTTGTGTCTGGACTCACCTTCCCCACTTATTAGGTGATCACAGACAAGTCACTCAACTTTGCTGAGCTCCAATACATATCTATAATAGGAATGACAGTAACAATTCTCATGCAGGGCTGGTGTGAGAATTAAACATTACATAAAATTCTTTTGTATACGCTAAATCATCTTAAAATGTCATTATTTTTTGCTTCTGTTGTCACCGCTAACATCCTGTAAGTGCAGGATTTAGTGTCTGTAGTCTCTGTATGTGGTTTATAGTGTACTGATTTTTTGTGAAGATCACAAAATTTCAGTCTTGGGTGGAAATTTTCCTGAGCACCATCTATATAAATCACTCGTTCAGTGGTTTAATCTCTCCGTATCAGGGTCCATGCGAATCATCTGTTTGAACCTCTTCAGTGAAAAGAAACACCCTACTTCAGAAGGTTTTAATCTTTGTCAGCAATGACGGTTAGAAGGGCCACCCTCACACTGAACTGCAATTTATCTCCCTATAACTCACATTCAGTGTTTTTAGTACAACTCCTGAAGTTCATGTATTCCTGTTGTCTGTTTTATATTAATCTTTATAATATAGAGTAAATGTCCCTTTTCAGGAGTATACTAGTAATTAATTTATAATTAGAATATTTTAGTATGATATTACTGGCTTCTATTTTATACTTGTAAGGAGTCCCTGGTTGGTGCAGATGGTTAAGTGCTCAACTACTAGCAAAAAGGCTGGTGGTTCAAACTCACCCACAGGTACTTTGGGAGAAAGGGCTGGCAATATACTTACTTCCAAAAGATCACAGCCAGTAAAACCCCCTGGAGCAGTTCTACTCTGCACACACAGGGTTGTCATGGGTTGAAGCTGACTCGACAGCAACAAACAACAACAGCAACTTCATCCTTGAGTAATATTTGGTAAGATATACCCCAGTATGTATTTATATTCTCCAAGGCAAATTGAATAGAAAAGTCATCATCTGTAGCATAATTTACCCACTCCCATGAGTGTCATGGGGCATTGTGGAGGTGGTGGGCAAATAAGGTAGTTAGAGGGTACACTCAAGTGTTGTATAAGCCACAAGTTTGGGGATCAAAAAACCAAAACCAAACCCATTGCCGTTGAGTTGATTCTAACTCATAGCTAACCTATAGGACAGAGTAGAACTGCCGCATAGGGTTTCCAGGGTGAGGCTGGCTAGTTTGAACTGCCAGCCTTTTTGGTCAGCAGTCAAGCTCTTAACCACTGGGTCACCACAGCTTTGGGGAAGAATTATCTTAATGCAAAGAGCTCTACTGTGGGGACAAGAATCCAGTTGTCATGCTTGTAGCTAACAAGACAACTAGGTAAAGATAGGAGATGTAAATTGTCTCGATAATTTGTCATTTTATTTATATGAAAATAAAACTAGACTGATGACTGAATTGTTTGTACGTTTTAATGAATAGCTAATTTTATGATTTCAAAACAATCCTCTTTAGGAATCTCTGTTTCCATTTTATAAATTGGGATAATAATGGATAATGATTACTAGCACTTAAGTTAAAGTTGCAGCTTAAATGCCTACTTTAAGGTATAATAATATATCTAGAACAATAAATGCTAAAACCAAAAAAACCAAACCCAGTGCCGTCGAGTCTATTCCAACTCATGGCAACCTATAGGACAGAGTAGAGCTGCTCCATAGAGTTTCCAAAGAGCGCCTGGTGGATTTGAACTGCTGAACCTTTGGTTCGCAGCCGTAGCACTTAACCACTACACCACCAGGGTTTCCGATAAATGCTAAAGTAAGGATTAATTAATATTATAATTATTGTAGATTTTTGTGAAATATTTAATTTCAGAGGATTTTTTTCAAATTAAGAAAAGTAGAATCTTAATTTACTTTTTATTATATCACAAGGTGTTCTTCCTATTTTACAAATGAGAAAAAGAAGCTCGAAAAGTAAAGTAACTTACCTAGCTCACATGGGTAGCTAGTGAAGGCATTATTAATCAAGCAAAGGACTGCCTAAGTCAAAACTATTACCCTGCTTCCTATGTAAGAATATTTATACATGTTTGATTTATGATAACCTTATTACGTATGATTTTTACATATAGACTATTTTATTTTCTTAAATCTATAGCCCGACCTACCTTCATTGGTTTGTCAAGACCTGAGTGTATAATGGATTATTTCTACCATACTGCTGTTTATTAATGGAATATATAGGTCCTTTTTGTCAATGTCCCTGACACTGTTCTAAGTGAGGGAGACATGAGAATGAGCAAAATACTTCTAATCAGGAAGACAAAAAAAAAAAAGGTGAAGAATAATAAGAGACGTGAAGGGTTGAAGGGTGTTTTGAAAGCACATATTGGGAATTGCTCTTCTAGATGGAATGATTGTAAGCAGAGACATGAAGAATGGTTAGGAGTTAGCCTGATGAAGATAGTAGAGTGCTGTGGGACAGTCTGCTGGTAATTGAGGACACCGTGGATTTAAGAAACTAAAAGGAATTCTGTAGAGCTGTGTCAGCAAATCTGAGAAAAGAAGTGTTATTTGATAAGACTAAACAGCTAGTTTGAGGTAAAGTCATGAAAATTCCTGTAGGCTCTTTCGAGAATTTGAACTTGATTCTAAAGACAAAGGGAAAACACATAATTTGAACAGGAAAGTAAGATGAGTATTTGCCGTTTATAATGATTATCCTGAAAATTGGTTGGAAGATGGTTTTGGGGGTGGGTAAAACTAGAGACAGAAAATGAGGAAATACATGATGAAGTTGATTTTTACAAGAAGGTTGACAGTGGGGGCCAAAGTGTATGGAATTGAGTAGAAAGTTTGTCAGCAGTGTCAATGATAAGTAAATCAGATATGAACATTTTTCGTAGTAATTAGATCATTGGTCAGTTTAGTGAGAAGTGTTTTAGTGCAGTGACAGGGCCAGAAAGGCAATTTCACCAGAAGGGCATATCTGACCTCAGTGGATTCGGTGAAGTTTCTAGAAGTATAAGACGGAAGCGTTTAAAAATTTCAAGTTTGGAAATCAACTAGGAAAATCCAGTCAGAATGAGTTTGTGGGAAGAGGAACAAGGGCCAGTATTTGAAAATAAAACTGAAAGGAAAAGAGTGGTAAACAAAGTCCAGAGGACCAGGTGGTTAGAGGGTCCCTGGGTGGTGCAAACAGCTAATGGTTAATGCTCTTGGCTGCTAACCAAAGGGTTGGCAGTTCAGTTCTACCCAGAGGCACCTGTGAAGAAAGGCCTGATGATCTATCTACTTCCAAAAGATCAGCCACTGAAAACCCTGTGGAGCACAGTTCCACTCCGACACACATGGGGTTGCCACTAGTGGGAACTGACTTCATGGTGACTGTTTTTTTAAGTAGATTAAAGAGAAGGAGTCTTTCCTGGATTTGTATCTAAGAATTGAGGAATGAAGAATCTCTGGGCACTCAGGATGGCTTGCCAGATTCTAAAGGACTGTTAACTTATGTTGCTGCAGCATGACTGAGCCCCATAGCCCTCTGACAAGGAGCAGCTAAGACTGTTTCCAGATCTTATTGGCAAGCGTAGTGAAGCTTATTCATTTGCTAGCTGGCCACGCATTAGTTTCAGGCGAGAGACACGGCTGTCTGCAAATACTTGAGTTCTGTGTGCAGACAGCTGGTATGGTCTGAAATTTTGTGTAGTGGAGGAGATTATGCAGAGTTCTGACCACATATGAACAACATAAAGGACAAGAAAACACAGCGAAAAATGTGCACAGAAACTGTGGGAAATCACACTTTGAGAACAGTTTTCTACTGCACGCAATTCCCAGTGTGGAATAAATTGATTACTTGGGGTGTTAAAGAAAAAAATGTTGAAATAGTAGATGATAAGTTCACTAACATGGAAAGAAGACCTCTGTTGCATACCAGAGTTTCAACTGTGAATGGTGTAAAAACAGAAGACCAAATGAGATGCTCTTTGGAAAATGTAAAGCAATATACAAATATCAGGTTTAGTTTTTTTTGTTTTTTTGTTTTAGTACTGATATCCCTGGTGGCACAGCAGTTAAGAGCCTGGCTGCTAACCACAAGGCTGGCCCTTTGAATCCACCAGCCACTCCTTGGAAGCTCTGTGGGGCAGCTCTACTCTGTCCTATAGGATCACTATGAATCGGAATCAACTCAATGGCAAAGGGTTTATCTCCAAGTGAGGTTGTTATAATTCAAATGTCTTTAGAATCCTGGACTTTAAGGAAACCAGTTGCCCCCCAGTCAGCTTTGACTCACAGTGACATGTGTGTCACAGTAGCATGGTACTCCGTAGGACTTTCAGTGGCTGATTTTTCAGAGATCACCAGGCCTTTCTTCTGAGGTACCGTTGGGTGGACTCAAACCTCCAATCTTTCAGTTAACAGCTAAGCACATTTATTGTTTGCACCACCCAGCGACTCACCTTGAACTTTACTATGCTTAATAAATTCCACTGTAATTATTTTGGGATGTATAGTAACTATCCTTAAATGCTTATTTTTTTGACAAGGAAAATCAAATTTGGTATTTATTCAGCACCAAATATGTGCTAGACCTGTGCCAGACACTTTCATAATTACTGTACATTTAAAACTTCTAAAAATATAAAATGAGTGTTATTATCCCCATTTTACAGCTGAGAAAACTCAGCGAAGTTTGGAGTTATCTTTTTAATGTCATTAAAAATATAGAAATTATTTATCCTAACTGTATAATTTTACTGTATAATTTAACCCAGAGGATAAAGCACAGTCCATTTGTGCTTCTTATTTATTTGAAATATACCAAGCCGAACTTAAAAAGGAAAACGCCCCATGTATTTCAAAGAAAAATAATCCAATCTACTAATTGTCATCTATTCAAATAATATGATTATAAAGATTTATGTTTCATATTCTTGGCCACCTATCTCTTGTTTTTGGGTGGATTTATTCAGCATGTCCACTTCAAAGACATTGTTGAGATGACCTTTATTTGCTCTTCTAGTCAACAATCCATGTACTCTAACAAAAATTATAAATATATTAAGATCTAATTCTATGTTTTTCCTTGGAAGCTAAGTTGAGTCAGAAAAAATCCTAACTAGATAATACTTCAAAGTAAACTTGAAATAAACAGCTTTCCATAAATCATATAGTACATACATGGTGTATCATTTTCTTTCATTTAATTCACCTATGTGTAACAGTGCATTTTTTGACAGTTGGGAGCAATAGAGTTAAATTAATAGAATTGAATAATACAACATTTTATCTTTGGCTCTTATAAATACAGTCCCTCTGTTCTATTCTAGGTTAAATATACCCTTATTTTAAATGCAGGCAGGCAGAGGAAAATAAATTCTCTCTTCCCATCAGCATTTTACTTCTGGGCTTTTTCTGTCCTGTTTGAAAAGGGTCTCAGATACACGACTCTGTTCTTTCTATAATAAAATGCTAAATCTGGTTTAGTGTGATGTTATGAATCTGGAGATAGAGCCACATTTTCTCAAGAACTTCTTAAATTCAGCCAACAGCATCTTACCATTAAATGCTTCAAAATAAAAATGTAGCCAGCCTCAAAATGCATAAGCATCTTGTGTGTGTATAAAAAAAAAAAGCCTTAAATATAAATATTGGTAAGAGAGGAATATAAACCAAGCTGTTTTTAGTTAGGCAAACTTTAGTAAACACCCCACTTCCCATCTCCCACACTATCACTTCTCAGTATCTGCAAGGTGAGTACTTCTTCAATATTTCCAGTTTAACTAATTCAGTTTATTTGGAAATAGTGATATATCATCATGTATTACGATTTACTTAAACTCAATTTAAAAATAAATATATTACTGTTAAATTCAAAACAGTGGAAAAGTACGGTCAAACGCATAAAAATGTAAAACATAAAAATGCTGTTGTTGTGTGCCCTGGAGTTGATTGCAACTCATAGCAACCGTATATGACAAAGTAGAACTGCTCCATAGGGTTTCCTAGGCTGTAATCTCTATGGGAGCATATCGCCAGGTCTTTTTTCCTCACAAATGAATTAATACTGAGATGTGTTTAGATTCCAGTTATGGAAAATTGTAAATCTAATAATATATGCTGAACTTCCAATTTGAAGCATAGATCATTTTTCATAAAACCAGTCATGGTCACAGTTTTCTCAGAAAAGGGACTAAGTATAAATTTGGGAAGCTGGACTATATGAAGAAGAATATAGCATCAGGCTTGGAGGAAGACTCACTAACAACCTGCGATATGCAAATGACACAACCTTGCTTGCTGAAAGTGAAGAGGAAGCACTTACTGATGAAGATCAAAGACCACAGCCTAAAGTATGGATTACACTTCAGCATAAAGAAAACAAAAATCCTCACAAGTGGACCAATAAAAACATCATGATAAATGGAGAAAAGATTCAATTGTTGTCGTTAGGTGCCGTCGAGTTGGTTCCAACTCATAGTGAGCCTAGAGGACAGAGTAGAATCCCCATAGAGTTTTAAAGGAGCAGCTGGTTGATTTGAACTGCTGACCTTTTGGTTAGCAGCTGAGCTCTGAATCCCTATGCCAAACTAGCATATTTTAATGATATAATCATAGTTTGATTAAAAATAAATAACATTCAAGCAAGCATCCATATTATATTAGATACTGAATTATTTTCTCCTTCAAAATGACAGACGGATTGAAATAATTAAGACAAACAGTTGTTCTGGTTTCATATAGACAGAAACTTGGGACTCTCAGAATTTCAAAAACCATTTATTTGGTTTTTGTACAGGCAGAGTTTTCATTGTCTTCACTCTCCAGGCACAAAGGAGAAGGCGAAAATTTATTGTTGAACTGATTTAAAAATAAAGCAATTCTCAAACACATGGAACTATAGTTTTTGGTCTTTAGAGAATCTATTCCATTTTGGATATTTTTTAAATTACATAGGACTGTTTTCAGCAAATTCCCATATAAATTACCAGAATGCCACCCCAATAAATTACTTTAAAATGAATTTTATTATAAATAAAACTGCTAACCTCTTATATAGTTTATCTTGTACTTAATTATTTTTTGTAGTAAAAAGTGATAAGGTGAGGTTTAAATTAATTAAAAGAATATAAGTGAATCATTAAATTTTTACAGATAGTATGTATTTGTGTTGGAATTCTCTAACAGTATACGTGGAGATTTTTTTAATGTGTCTGAACCAGAGAGGAGTCCTGGTAATTCACTTGATTTTCTACTTATGAATCTCAGAATGTGTGCTATTATAAAAGATTCAATATAAATGCTATACTGTATATTCAGTTTAAAAGCACATGCTCTGGGATCAACACCCTTAAAGACTTACTTTGTGAAATGCAGGGAAATAAATTCAGAATGTTTCCTTTGTCTGTCATCAGTCTTTCCTGGTACCAGATGATATGTATTTTTCCAGGGTGTTATGTTTTTTAGTATGCTGGTATTTTAAATATGCTTATATTGCATGAAATATAAAAAAAAAAAAAAAAAAAACTATTTTTTTTTTATATTGCATAGAGACTCATGATTTTGTGCTCTGGCAGAGTGTCAGCCTATTTTGAAGTTATTGTTGAGTGATTTAGAGTGTGCTGAAATTGCAAAGCTTGGCAGGGTTTTCTCTGTCTTATTCTTGAAAGGTAGTTACTTGAATAAGTGTATTGAATCATCTGATTCAGCAAATTAATGCAAATTACATTTCCTTACAATTTTAAAGATGTAATTCTATAATTAAGTCTCAAAAGATCATTTAATGAACAACTTTCTTCAAACAATTCACTCATATCCCCCAACCCAATTACAATTCAAGCTGTATATCTTTAGAGCGTAAATAAATTAGTCTATGCAAATACTGTATTTCCATTTTATGTACCGTGTTCCACAGAACATTTAATTAAAGTAAATCTTACCTAGGTATAAATTAGTAGTAAAATGAAACATATTTGAAAGGCCCAACTCTGCTACTACATGTAAGAACAATTTTGTAATATTTCCTTTTATCTGCCAAGAGTAATAGTCTTCAACTTTCAAATTTACTTAAACCTATGTTAAAAACTTAATAGCTCTAAGGATGTATTTCATATGCTCCTTTTCAAATGCTATAAAATATGGGAAGTAAGCATTTTGATGTTATGGATTACCTAATCGAATGCTGAGACTGGATTAGCAATTGGGTTGGCATTAGCCATGATTCTGGTTTTACCCTACCACTCGCAATATTTGCTGCTTCCTTACCTACCCTTCACTTCTTAAATTCGTCAGTTCTCTTTCTGATTCTGTTGATTCAACTGACCAGTAATCTTTCCTTTCCACATACTCTTGTATCTTTTCTTTCTTTTGCATTGGCAAATTTCTTTTAAACTGCAGTATGCTTCCATAACCCATTGCCAACGAGTTGATTCCATCTCATAGCGACCCTGAGGACAGAGTATAACTGCCCCATAGGGTTTCCAAGGAATGGCTTGTGGGTTCTAACTGCTGACCTTTTGGTTAGTAGCTGCAACTCTTAACTTCTGTGCCACTAAGACTCCAATAAGCTCAGGTACATCTTATACAAAAATCTTTATTAAGATTTCTACTCTCTTTCCCGCTTCTTCAAATTGAACGTCTTGAAAGTATAGCCTATATAGAATGTCTCTAATTTCCCCATACATAACTTACTAATTAATTCCATTGCTTGAGCTATCAAAATGTAATGAAAACAATGCAAAACCTCATGCATCCTCATCTAATTGGAAAATACAAATCTTTCTTCATTTTATATTCTACTTAGCCCTTACTATGGCATGTGAACACAATCATTTCTTCTTTAAACCTTGAACCTTTATCTCCAACTTTATCATTCTCCTACATTTCTGAAAATACGTTCCCTTTGCTGGATTGATTTTTTCTTTAAACTCTACCTTAAAATTGAAGATAATAGAGGAAGCATCCCCAGCTGTGTTGAGTTTCCCTATCCATTTTTGCACTCCATTGGTCATCTATTCCATTGCCATTGTTTTAGTGCCTTCTTGGTAGGATTCCTGTAAACAGTTAGATGACAAAATATATATAAATCACCTATATGTCTGGCATGTACTTGGCCCTCACTTACTTCCTAAATTAATGAATGAATAATCTTTGGGTTATATTTATATGTATAACCAAAAAAGCCCTGGTGGTGCGGTGGTTAAATGCTATAGCTGCTAACCAGAAGGTCAGCAGTTCGAACCCACCAGCCACTCCATATATATATGGAAAGCCTGGTGGCATAGTGGTTAAGAGTTTGGCTGCTAACTGAAAGATCGGCAGTTCTAATCCACCAGGTAATCCTTGGAAACCCTATGGGGCAGTTCTACTCTGTCTTATAAGGTCGCCATGAGTCAGAATCAACTCGATGGCAATGACTCCTAGCTACTCTATAGGACTAAGTTGAACTGCCCCATAGGGTTTCCAAGGATGTAAATCTTTATGGAAGCAGACTAGCAGACTGCCACATCTTTCTCTATGGAACACCTGGTGGGTTTGAATTGCTGAACTGCCAGTTAGTAGCTGAGTGCCACATATATATATATATACACACACACATACATACACAAACACATATACATACATATGTACATATTGTTGTTGTTACTGTTGTTAGGTGCTGTCGAGTCGGTTCCGACTCATAGCGACCCTATGCACAACAGAACGAAACATTGCCCAGTCCTGCGTCACCCTTAGAATCGTTGTTATGCTTGAGCTCATTGTTGCAGCCACTGTGTCAATCTACCTCGTTGAGGGTCTTCCTCTTTTCCGCTGACCCTGTACTCTGCCAAGCATGATGCCCTTCTCCAGAGACTGATCCCTCCTGACAACATGTCCAAAGTATGTAAGATGCAGTCTCTCCATCCTTGCTTCCAAGGAGCATTCTGGTTATACTTCTTCTAAGACAGATTTGCTCATTCTTTTGGCAGTCCATGGTATATTCAATATTCTTTGCCAACACCACAATTCAAAGGTGTCAACTCTTCTTCGGTCTTCCTTATTCATTGTCCAGCTTTCGCATGCATATGATGCGATTGAAAATACCATGGCTTGGGTCAGGCTCACCTTACTCTTCAGGGTGACATCTTTGCTCTTCAACACTTTGAAGAGGTCCTTTGCAGCAGATTTGCTCAACGCAACGCATCTTTTGATTTCTCGACTGCTGCTTCCATGGCTGTTGATTGTGGATCCAAGTAAAATGAAATCCTTGACAACTTCAATCTTCTCTCCATTTATCATGATGTTGCTCATTGGTCCAGTTTTGAGGATTTTTGTTTTCTTTATGTTGAAGTGTAATCCACACTGAAGGCTATGGTCTTTAGTCTTCATTAGTAAGTGCTTCAAGTCCTCTTCACTTTCAGCAAGCAAGATTGTGTCATCTGCATAACGCAGGTTGTTAATGAGTCTTCCTCCAATCTTGATGCCCCATTCTTCTTCATTTTGCCCAGCTTCTCGTATAATTTGTTCAGCATACAGATTAAATAGGTATGGTGAAAGAATACAACCCTGACACACACCTTTCCTGACTTTAAACCAATCAGTATCTCCTTGTTCTGTCCGAACAACTGCCTCTTGATCTATGTAAAGGCTCCTCGTGAGCACAATTAAGTGTTGTGGAATTCCCATTCTTGGCAGTGTTATCCATAGTTTGTTATGACCCGCACAGTCAAATGCCTTTGTATAATCAATAAAACACAAGGAAACATCCTTCTGATAGTCTCTGCTTTCAGCCAGGATCTATTTGACATCAGCAATGATATCCCTGGTTCCACATCCTCTCTTGAAACCGGCCTGAATTTCTGGCAGTTCCCTGCAGCCGTTTTTGAATGATCTTCAGCAGAATCTTGCTTGCTTGTGATATTAATGATATTGCTCTATAATTTCCACATTCAGTTGGATCACCTTTCTTGGGAATAGGCATAAATATGGATCTCTTCCAATCAGTTGGCCAGGAAGCTGTCTTCCATATTTCTTGGCATAGACGAGTGAGCACCTCCAGTGCTGCATCTGTTTGTTGAAACATCGCAATTGGTGTTCCATCAATTCCTGGAGCCTTGTTTTTCGCCAGTGCCTTCAGAGCAGCTTGGACTTTTTCCTTCAGTACCATCAGTTCCTGATCATATGCCACCTCCTGAAATGGTTGACTATTGACTAATTCTTTTTGGTATAATGACTCTGTGTATTCCTTCCATCTTCTTTTGATGCTTCCTGCATCATTTAATATTTTCCCCATGGAATCCTTCACTATTGCAACTTGAGGCTTGAATTTTTTCTTCAGTTCTTTCAGCTTGAGAAACGCCAAGTGTGTTCTTCTCTTTTGGTTTTCCATCTCCAACTCTTTGCACATGTCATTATAATACTTTACTTTGTCTTCTCGAGAGGCCCTTTGAAATCTTCTGTTCAGTTCTTTTACTTCATCAATTCTTCTTTTTGCTTTAGCTGCTTGACGCTCAAGAGTAAGTTTCAGAGTCTCCTCTGATATCCACCTTGGTCTTTTCTTTCTTTCCTGTCATTTCAGTGGCCTCTTGCTTTCTTCATGGATGATGTGTTGATGTCATTCCACAACTTGTCTGGTCTTCGGTCACTAGTGTTCAATGCGTCAAATCTATTCTTCAGATGGCCTCTAAATTCAGGTGGGATATATTCAAGGTCATATTTTGGCTCTCGTGGACTTGCTCTGATTTTCTTCAGTTTTAGCTTGAACTTGCATATGAGCAATTGAGGGTCTGTTCCACAGCCGGCCCCTGGCCTTGTTCTGACTGATGATATTGAGCTTTTCCATCGTCTCTTTCCACAGATGTAGTCAATTTGATTTCTGTGTGTCCCATCTGGCGAGGTCCATGTGTATAGTTGCCGCTTATGTTGGTGAAAGAAGGTATTTGCAATAAAGAAGTCGTTGGTCTTGCAAAATTCTATCATTCGATCTCCGGCATTGTTTCTGTCACCAAGGCCATATTTTCCAACTACTGATCCTTCTTCTTTGTTTCCAACTTTCGCATTCCAATCGCCAGTAATTATCAATGTATCTTGATTGCATGTTCGATCAATTTCAGACTGTAGCAGCTGATAAAAATCTTCTATTTCTTCATCTTTGGCCCTAGTGGTTGGTGCGTAAATTTGAATAATAGTCATATTAACTGGTCTTTCTTGTAGGTGTATGGATATTATTCAATCACTGACAGTGTTGTACTTCAGGACAGATCTTGAAATGTTCTTTTTGACGATGAACCCAACACCATTCCTCTTTGAGTTGTCCTTCCCAGCATAGTAGACTGTATGATTGTCTGATTCAAAATGGCCAATACCAGTCCATTTCAGCTCACTAATGCCTAGGATATCAATGTTTCTGTGTTCCATTTCATTTTTGACGACTTCCAATTTTCCTAGGTTCATACTTTGTACATTCCAGGTTCTGATTATTAATGGATGTTTGCAGCTGTTTCTTCTCATTTTGAGTCGTGGCACATCAGCAAATGAAGGTCCCGGAAGCTTTACTCCATCCACGTCATTAAGGTCGACTCTACTTTGAGGAGGCAGCCCTTCCCCAGTCATCTTTTGAGTGCCTTCCAACCTGGGGGGCTCATCGTCCAGCACTATGTCAGACAATGTTCTGCAGCTATTCGTAAGGTTTTCACTGGCTAATGTTTTTCAGAAGTAGACTTCCAGGTCCTTCTTCCTAGTCTGTCTTAGTCTGGAAGCTCAGCTGAAGCCTGTCCTCCACGGATGACCCTGCTGGTATCTGAATACTGGTGGCATAGCTTCCAGCATCACAGCAACACACAAGCCTCCACAGTACGACAAACTGACAGACACGTGGTGGATATGTACATATACATACACACATATATATACATATCATACATATTACCAGTACACATCTCCTTCCTGAATGTCATACCTGCATTTCAAACTGCCTGTTTGATATTTTCCACAAAATACGTCTCCAAAAACAGGTGTTTTTTTTTTTTTTTTTAGAAGTCCAAATCTTAACTAATTATCATATACCCGTCTCATCCCCATTCTCCAACCTATGGCCCTTTTGGGATCTGTTAACTTTACATTACTGAAATCATCTGTCAGGTTAAGAAGATCTTACCCAGTCTAGAAATTTAAAGTCATGTTCTTGCTTTATTGCCAACTGCCCCATATTCAGTGTGTCACCAAGTAATGTGAAACTGAAACTTAAAAAGCAGTCTATTCTTCCCGCTCTCAGTTTCCATTACTTTTGTTGAATTTCAGTCATATAACTTCACCTATGAGCTATTACAGAGTTCTTAGGTGGCACAAATTGTTAAGCGCTTGACTACTAGCCTAAAGGTTAGAGTTTGATGCCACCCAGAGGCACCTTGGAGGACAGGCCTGTGATCTGCTTCCAAAAGGCCACAGCCTTGAAAACTCTATAGAGCAGTTCTACTCTGCACACATGGGGCCACAATGTGTCAGAATTGACTCAAAGGCAACTAACAGCTACCATGAGCTATTACAACTGTCTACCCTTTGACTGCCTGCCTTTAGCTCATTCAGCTCACCTAGTTTGTCTCTTCTGCCACACAGATACACACACACTATATCTTATAACCACCCTGATGAAAAATTTGTGGTAGTTGCTCATTGTATTCAAGCCAAAAAAGCTTTTACATAGTGATTTGGCTCCAAAGTACTTTTCATGACCCTTATCTGCCATCCTCAAACATGTACCTTATGCTCCAGTCATAATATATCACAAAACCCCAGAATTTTTTTTTAATTTACACATTGCCATACTGTAACACATTTGGTTCCCTCTGCTAAGAATGCTTTTTTCTTCATCTGACTGTAAAAAGTTTCTTTTTTTCTCTCAAGTCTTCTTTGCTCAAGGGACTGTCTGAAAGTTCTAGAATGATGAAAAAGAAAAGAAAAAAATCTGTTGAATGAGGTTTGAGTTTGAATGCAGGCTCTGCTTCTTGCTGACCTTTTCTGAGGCAAGTATCTTAAACTGAATGAAGAAGTGTAAAATGTGCAAACAACAGAGGTAAACTAAATCAAATGGGTTAAAAAAATCAGTTGACAATATTTGTGTTGGCATATTTTTAGGCTGTCTTTTGTGTTTCTTTGGTCTATATGTTTACCTATTCACCAATACCATACTTCTTACCTGTAGTTTATCTGTGTTTTCTAACTCTATTCTTTTTGTTTTTTTTAAATTGTTTTGGCTATTCTAGTTCTTTTGCTTTCCATATTAATTTTAGAATCATCAGATTAATATCTACAGAAAAATCCTACTGTGAATTTGATTTTGTTATATTTTTGGACAATTTGGGGGAATGTTCACCTTAGCAATATTAAGTCTTCCATTATTTAAATCTTCTTCGACTTCTTTTTTAAAAATATTTTTAGTATTTATAATACAGATTTTGTATGTATTTTGCTGGAATCAGCTGAAGTATTTTATTTTTTGTTGCTATTGTAAATGGTACTGGTTGTAAATTTTGAATTCCAGTTGGTAATTGTGAGTATATAGAAATAAAACTTGTTTTTGTATCTGTGTGACCTGGCTCAACACACTTATTAGTTCTAAGATATTTCAGGAGATTTGTTTGGAATTTTCTATGTAGACAATCATGTTTTCTGTGAAAAGAGCCATTTTTATTTCTTTCTTTTCAATCTGTATGCCTTTTGTTTCTTTGACACACTGAATTGGCTAGGACGTTATGCACGATATTGCCTAGGGATTATGAGACTGAATACTCTTGCCTTGTACACGATCTCAGGGGGAACCTAGTCAGTTTTTCAGTATTCATTATGGTGTGAAGTGGTAGGATTTTATGGATATTTTTTTCCTAACAGATAAGAAAGTTTTTGTCTATTTTTGGTTTATCATGATTTTTTTTTTTAAATCATGAATGGAATGGATATTGAATTTCATCCAATTTGTTTTCACATTTTTTAATATTATCTACTTTTTCCATTAGAGCCTTTAACATATTAATCACAGTTTTATAGTCTCTATCTGCTAGGAAAAAGGGCTCAACAGTCTACTTCTGAAAAGAATTAGACAGTGAAAACCTTATGAATAGTAGCAGAATATTGATATAGTGCCGGAAGATGAGCCCCCCAGGTTGGAAGGCACTCAAAATATGACTGGGGAAGAGCTGCCTCCTCAAAGTAGAGTCGATCTAAATGACGTGGATGGAGTAAAGCTCTCAGGACCTTCATTTGCTGATGTGCACAACTCAAAATGAGAAGAAACAGCTGCAAACATCCATTAATAATCAGAACCTGGAATGTATGAAGTATAAATCAAGGAAAATTGGAAATCATCAAAAATGAAATGGAACACATAAACATCAATGTTCTAGGCATTAGTGAGCTGAAATGGATTGGTATAGGCCATTTTGAATTGGACAATCATATGGTCTAGTATGCTGGGAGTGACAACTTGAAGATGAATGGCATTGCATTCATTGTCAAAAAGAGGATTTCAAGTTCTGTCCTGAAGTACAACACTGTCAGTGATAGGATAATATCCATAGGCCTACAAGGAAGAGCAGTTAATGCAACTCTTATTCAAATTTATGCACTAACAACTAAGGCCAGAGATGAGGAAGTTGAAGTTTTTATCAATTTCTGCAGTCTGAAATTGGTCAAACATGGAATCAGGATGCATTGATAATTACTGGTGATTGGAATACAAAAGTGGAAACGAAGAAGGATCGGTAGTTGGAAAATATGGCCTTGGTGATAGAGATGATGCCAGAGATTGCATGATAGAATTTTGCAAGACCAATGACTTCTTCATTGCAAATACCTTTTTTTTACAAACATAAACAGCAACTGTACATGCATACCTCACCAGTTGGAATACACAGGAATCAAATTGACTGCGTCTGTGGAAAGAGATCATGGAAAAGCTCAATATCATCAGTCAGAACAATGCCAGGGACCAACTGTGGAACAGAGCATCAATTGCTCATACACAAGTTCAAGTTGCAACTGGAGAAAATTAGAACAAGTTGACGAGAGCCAAAATACGGCCTTGAGTGTATCCCATCTGAATTTAAAGGCCACCTCAAGAATTTTTTTTTTTCAAGAATAGATGTGATGCACTGAACGCTGACAACCAAAGACCAACCAAAGACGAGTTGTGGAAGGACCACAATGGGTGGCAGAAGGGACTCTGAAACTGCTGTTGAATGTCAAGTAGCTAAAGCAAAAGGAAAAAAATGATGAAGTAAAAGAGCTGGACAGAACATTTCAAAAGGCGGCTTCAGAAGACAAAGTAGTGTCATAGTGATATGTGCAAACAGCTGGAGGTAGAAAACCAAAAGGTAAGAACACGCTTGGTATTTCTCAAGCTGAAAGAACTGAAGAAAAAAATCAAGCCTTGAGTTGCAATAGAAGGATTCCTTGGGGAAAATATTAAATGATGCAGGAAGCATCAAAAGAAGATGGGAAGAATACACAGAGTCATTATACCAAAAAGAACTGGTTGACATTCAACCATTTCAAGAGATAGTGTATGACAAGGAACTGGTGGTACTGAAGCAAGAAGTCCAAGCTGCACTGAAGGCATTGGTGAAAAACAAGGCTCCAGGAATTGATTGAATATCAATTGAGATGTTTCAACAAATGGATGCAGCACCGGAAGTGCTCATTTATCTATGCCAAGGTATTTGGAAGATAGCTACCTGGCCAACTGACTGGAAGAGATTCATATTTTTGCCTATTCCCAAGAATGGTGATCCAATCAAACATAGAAATTATTGAACAATATCATTAATATCACAAGCAAGTAAAATTTTGCTGAAGATCATTCAAAAGCTATTGCAGCAGTGTATCAATGGGGAACTGTCAAAAATTCAGGCCAGATTCAAAAGAGGACTTGGAACCAGGGATATCATTGCTGATGTCAGATGGACCCTGGCCAAAAGCAGAGAATACCAGAAAGATGTTTTCCTGTGTTTTATTGACTATGCGAAGGCATTCGACTGTGTAGGTCATAACACATTATGGATAACATTGTGAAGAATGAGAATTCCAGACCATTTAATTGTGTTCATGAGGAACCTGTACATAGATGAAGAGGCAGTTGTTCGAACAGAACAAGTGGATACTGTGTGGTTTAAAGTCCAGGAAAGGTGCTTGTCAGGGTCATATCCTTTCACCATACCTGTCAGTCTGTATGCTGAGCAAATAATTTGAGAAGCTGGACTGTCTGAGGAACAGGGCATCAAGATTGGAGGAAGAGTCATTAACAACCTGAGTTATGCAGATGACACAAACTTGCTTGCTGAAAGTGAAGAAGACTTGAAGCACCTACCATAGCCGTCAGTACAGATTACATCCCAACATAAAACAAAAATCCTCACAACTGGACCAATAAGCAACATCATGATAAATAGAGAAAAGATTCAAGTTTTCAAAGATTTCATTGTTACTTGGGTACACAATCAACAGCCATAGAAGCAGCAGTCAAGAAACCAAAAGACGCGTTGCACTGGGCAAATCTGCTGCAAAAGACCTCTTTAAAGTGTTGGAAAGCAAAGATGTCCCCTTTAAATCTAAGGTGCGTGAGACCCAGGCCATGGTATTTTCAATCACATCATATGCATGCAAAAGTTGGAAAATGAATAAGGAAGACTGAAGAAGGATGGATGCCTTTGAATTGTGGTGTTGGAGAATAATATTGAATATATCAGGGACTCCCAAAAGAACGAATAAATATGTCTTGGAAGAAGTACAACGAGAATGTTCCTTAGAAGCGAAGATGGCGAGACTACGTCTTATGTATTTTGGACGTGTTGTCAAGAGGAATCAGTCCCTGAAGAAGGGCATCATGCTTGGTAAAGTAGAGGGTCAACAAAAAAGAGGAAGACCCTCAACAAAAAGGATTGACACAGCAGCTGCAACAATGGGCTTATGCATAACAATGATTGTTAGCATGGCATAAGACCAGGCAGTGTTTTGTTCTGTTGGTTGCTATGAATCGGAACCAACATCTGAATTGTATCTGAGTCTTGTTCTTTTGATTGCTTTGTATCTAGACAGTATATTGGATTTCTTTACCTTCTTTTCTTCATGTTCATTTACTTTGTCTACATCCTCCTTCATCCTCTTCATTTATTTCCATAATTTATGAATTAAACTTGAATACTTGTGTATTTATGTCTAGAAGTGGTCATACTTTTTTTTCTTTTAACTAGGTCTTTAGTTGGAAGTTTGAGCGGCACTATTCAGGTTTGGGTTTTATTGCTGCTAGGATTGCACGATAGACTTTCTATTTCTATAGCATTAACTTTTTTTTTAGGGTTGCATGATACACTTTTTATGATAGACTTTCTATTTCTATAGCATTAACTTCTGTGATATTACCTTGTGTTATATTTATATATATATTATATATATATGATTATATTCATTTTCCTTTCTACATGCATTAACTTGTGTAATGTTACCTTGTATTGCATTACAACATTCATTTTCCTTTCTACATCATATAAAAGTTGATATAATTTTGTTTAAAAAATCTTTTTCAGATTATTTGATAAAATTAATCTCATCTTGATTGAGTTGAGGTTTCAGTATTTTATTTTGCTGGCACTCTTTCTTGGCATTATATTTCATCAGAGGTTTTGTAATCTAGATTGTAAGGCAATTTTAAGCAGGAGATTTTGTTTTGTTTTATTTTGATTTGGTTTTGAATTTTTTTAGTTTTTCATTTTTGCGTATTACGAAAAGATCTTTACATACTCTGGATCCCTAAGCAGTGTGCATGTGTGCTGTCCTGCACACACACACACACACACACACACACATTAACTATCTGTGCTTTTAAAAGTTTTGTTTATGATATCTCTTGCTGGAAAGATAAAAATATACTCAAAAAATAAATTAAAAGTTTAAGGTGATTAATTTACAATTATGTTAATTATGCCTTTTGTTTTTGGTCTTATTTAAGAAAGTTTTACCCCTAGTTATAGACAAGCCTATCTACAGTTCTTTCTGATAAATTTTTAGATGAAAAATGATAATTCTGAAATCTTAATGTTATTTTCCTTTAAATGGTATAAACCAATGGATTAATTAGGTGTTCCCCTCAACCACAACAACAAAAGTTGTTCCAACTCAATTTATTGAATAATCTGTTTGCTCTCCAGTAATGCACCACATGTTAATTATTGTTTTTCTGGATGCTTAATTCTGCTGCATTGATTTTATTCGCTGCACTAATACCATACTTGTTTAAATATTGTAGCTTTACAAATTTTTATATTCAATTTGAGCAAATTTTTCTCATTATGTCCATGTTTCTATATTAGTTATTACTGTGTATTTTTATTACAGTAATGCCTCTAGAATCGGCTTTATCATCCTCCATAGAAGCTATATTTGTATTTTCCTTTAGAATATGTAATAAATTAATTTGATACTTTTATGCACATATGCACACATGCATACATACATGCATACATACATAATTATATATTTCATTTAAAAATATTTTTCATTTATACTGAATACTTTTAATTCACACAAAACTTTAAAGATTATCATGTGGATATCTACTATTTAATCATAACATGCACCTATCTATTGTATAAAATATACCACAGATAATGACATAGTGTAATTAACAGCCTTATTTATCCTTAAACTCTGAAATAGTATATAATTAAAAGGCTGCTATCTAACATTAAGGAGCCCTGGTGGCACAGTGGTTAAGTGCTTGGCTGCTAACTGAAAGGTCAGCAGATTGCACCTACCAGCTGCCCCACGGGAGAAAAATGTGGCATTTTGCTTTTGTAAAAGTTTACAGCTTTAGAAAGCCTATGGGGCAGCTCTACTCTTTCCTATAGGGGCACTATGAGTTGGAATCGACTTGACGGCGGTGGGTTTTGGGTAATCTAACACTAAGTTGAATTCATGGAATACACAGCATTTTTGAATTTACAGTTTAAATATTTAAAATGCTGAATGTTATAGTAAGTAAATAATGTTCAATTATGGAACCTGTGCCTTATTCCAAAGTTGTACTTTATTATATTTCACTTTAAGTCTTTTATAATATTATACAATTTGTACTTATGATTCTGACCGTAAAACGGCACCAATGTTTATCTGAACATATGAAGTAGGATTCTTTATATTGTAAATAGCAGAATATGTAGCCCAAAATCATGAAGAGTAGTGACCAGTACTACTTCCGGATCTGGAAATGTGCTGGACTTTACATGAGCCTTGATCCAGTGTTCAATGAAGTTATCACAGCCAGATTCCTTCCTTCCTTCCTGATAAATTTTTTTTGAGCTTTAACTTATTTATGGTGAAGTGCATGGATCTTATGTATGAAAGTATATAAGTATTACACCTACATAACAACCTATATCAAGATTTAGGACATTTCTACCATCCTTAGAAGTCAACGCGCTCCTAGCCAATATTTCTCTCAATAGTCAATATTGTAACCTTTACCATAACAGATTAATTTTATGTTTTTGAACTTTGTATAAATAGAATCATAATTTGCTTTCTTTAAAATTAAATGAATTATTTTTGGTCCTAATTTTTCTTGGATTTTTATAAAACATGTTATTGTTAATCATACCTTCATTTCCTCCTTACTGAGCCTTTTGTTCTTTCTACAGTACCTTTTTCTTCTCTGTATCCTAAATTGCCTCAGTTTCCTCTTCTAATCTCCTGTATTGTCAAACCATAATCTAACCCACATTCTACCTAATCTTAACCCTAACTCTTATCCAGTTCTTCAAGTGTAGACATTTTCAAGGAGTTCCTTTCTTCTCATTCAGGCTCATTCTTGAGCGATACTTAGTATGGTGTCACTAATGCAATACAGATCACTCTAATTCTTCTACATGTCCGGCCTCGATTCCTCACTTATGGCTGCAAACCCAACTTTCCAAGTGCCTGTTGCACATTTTCATTGATACATCCTAATGATTTCTCAAATGATAAACGTTGAAATTATTATCTTTTGCACCATGTTCTCCTTCTGATTTCCTTTTTGCACTTGCAGATAATGGCATACCCTTTTCCCAATATTAACGGATTAGATCCTTGAGAGTTTACCGTTTTCCTAGTCTCGCACAATCAGTTGCCAAATCCTACAAATTCTTCACTTTAATGTATTTCACATATTTTTTGCCTTTTTCATTCTAATAGCCATCATCCTATTTACTTCTTTGTGACATTATACCTGGTCTGCATGCAATAGCCTCCTGTTTCCATTTCTGTTATTTCTATTCTAATGCATCAAACACAGGCACATGTTAATCTGTATATATCAGAGTGCCTATCCTATCACTCACAACTTCTCAAAGCATTAAATTAAAACAACCCCAGCTGGACTGAAGGCCCTTTGTTACTGAGTTCATCTGTTCTTTGCAGCCTTACCTTATATCATTCGTGCACTTATTTGTATTTCTATAGGTCTGTTATCTTACATCATAAGGAGGCAAATTCCAAATATTTGAAGAATTTTCTCTGTTTCATTCACTGTTATCTTTCCAGTCTCAATAATAGGGTCTAACACGTATTAGGCACTCATTAAATATTGGTAAAAGAAGGAATGGCTTTCTCTGTAGTCAAATGGAACTACTTATCCCCCCTAACATAATGTTCATTTTCATATCATTGCTCAAGCTATACCCTTAGTGTAACGACCCTTTTTTCTATCTACCTTCACATGATAATGACACATCATTAAAGATAGGTCTCAACTGTAGAATTTTTTAAAAGCTCTTCTTAATTACCCCAACTTAATGTTAGTTCTTTTTCCTTTGAATTCTCATAGCACTTTATATCATTTTTATAGAACCTACAGTACAAAGCCCTTAAGACTCACCTAAAAAATTACTTGTCTTATTCTCCCTAACGGATATCACATTCTTTGAGGCTCGAAGCTGTGTTTTAGTTATCAACGGAACCTTAATACTTAGTAGAATAACATGCTAATGGTAAACATTCAATGCATGTTTGTTGAATTGGGCTGGGTGTTATTCTCTGCTCAACATAAATTTTGCAGAATAAACCAGTGTTTATCATGCATGAAAATGTCAAACAGTATTGTTCTTATTTTTCTTCCAACAGATTAATTTGTGTCTGCTAATAAACAATTTAGCTACTGTCCCTGGGAACTAAGGAAATAATAATTTTATGAACAGTTACCAGTGTCAACAACCTCTGTGGCTTCATGTTCAACATCATATTCATTATTTTTTAGACAGAACTCATTAAGTAAGTATTGTCCTATTTCAGGAAAAAAAAATATAATTCATGCTCTAGTAATATAAACAAAGTAGAATACATACTGCTATCTAATCTAAATTTAAGTTTGGATACTTAGCATGTTAATTTATACAAATGGATTCCAAATTAATGTGTCACATATCCAGCAGGTTTTGAGAAAATTATGGAAATGTAAATGCAAAAATATGCAACCAGAGTGAAGAAATAAATTGTGACACAATGAAACCCTCACAAAATGGGGGCAATGTTCATAACTGGGAAGCTAAGGACCAACCATTCTTCCAGCACATACACAGATTAAAAAAAAAAAAAAAAATGTTGCAGTGGAGTCAATTCTGACTCATAGCGACCCTACAGGACAGAGAAAAACTGCCCCATAGGGTTTCCGAGGAGTGCTTGGTGGATTCAAACTGCCGACGTTTTGGTTATCAGCCATAGCTCTTAAGCACTACACCACCAGGGTTTCCACATATAGATAAGACAAAAGTTAATAATCGAGAAACAATAACAGTGCTGCCCAGTGGAGAAACAAAGAACTTAGAATCACAGAAATCTATGTTCACAACCAGATCTGGGAACAGCGGGAAACCCTGGTAGCTCCTGGTTAAGAGCTACGGCAGCTAACCAAAAGGTTGACAGCTCGAATCCACCAGGCTGTCCTTGGAAACTCTATGGGGCAGTTCTACTCTATCCTATAGGGCTGCTATGAGTCGGAATTGACTCTATGGCAATGGGTTTGTACCTCACAGGGAAGGAGCCTTGGTCATGCAGTGGTTAAAGTGCTCGGCTGCTAACCAAAAGGTCAACAGCTCGAACTCACCAGCCGTTCCGTAGGGAAAAGACGTGGCAGTCTGCTTACGTAAAGATCACAGCCTTGGAAACCGTTTGGGACTGTTCTGCCCTGTCCTATAGGGTAGCTATGAGTTGGAATAGAGGAGAAGGCAAAGGATTACCTCACAGGGTGATGCAAGAATTTGTCGGTAAAGAGGTTATCACAAAATAAGCATGTAATTAATGTTAGCTCTTTTCAATTTCGGGTGTGAATTGGGTCCTTATAAGGAATAAATGAGATATTACAGTGGTTGTCAAAATTTTAAGTATAAATGTTTTCATATTAAAGGCATTCATGATTCCCATTCCTCATATTACTATTTTTATGCCTGATGGGAGAAAAAAATGATTAAAAGCCACTATGATTAAAAAAAATTTTTAATTTGCCTTTTACATAATCACTAATTATGAGAATTTGAAGAATACATATTAAGAAGCTAGGTTGTTTGTGTTTTATTTTTGCAGGTGGGAATTTGCTCTAGAAACGAATACAAACAAACAAAAAAAATCCATTGCCATCAAGTCGATTCCAACTCATAGTGACCTTATACGACAGAGTAGAACTGCCCCACAGGGTTTCCAAGGAGCGGCTGTTGGATTCAAACTGGTTAGCAGCTGAGCTCTTAACCACTGTGCCGTGAGGGCTCCAAAAGTGAGCTGCGCCAAGAATGAACCCCGTTTGACTGGTGCGCGCAGAGGCTCACTGCTTGTATAACTAGCACTGCTGACGAATGACATCCCACCGTCACACCGCTCAGCTTGCCCGCAGCAGACCGTGGGGTTGCTTCTTGGTGGGTTTACAGTGAGAAACAGCAAGGTCTGCGTGCGTGCGTGCGCGCGCGGCACTGTCTGCCCAAGGTCCCGGGGCTTTCCCCTAAGCAGTAGCGTAGGGAACAAGTCCTCCATTTGTAGCCTAGGATACAGGCCTTCAGCAGGAACCATGCTCTAGACATAAAGTCATCCTAATCTGCCAAGTGATTCTACAATGTTTAAGTGTTTCCTTGGAAGTAACGGCGTTAATTGTAGTCTTCCATATAATTCCGCCAATTCATAGGTTAAAAAATTTCCTCTCCAGGGAGATGTAAGGTACATAATCATTTACTACAAGTCTTGGGTAGCCAATAGTATATTCTTGAACATCGCTGCTGTTGACAGTGTTAGTAATGTTAATGCTTTCAATGAAACCAAACAAAATTCACTTAAAAAAAAAATTTGTCAATAAAAGGAAAATATTTACATTTTAAAGCAATGGACTTCCAATGTGGCATCCCAAATGTATTACATGTCACTGATACTTTAGGAATTTTTTTTTTTTTAATTTTCAAATGTCATTCTTTAAGGCATCTGTAGATGAATTTGGCTGGATGCCCATAAGGGAGAGAAAGAAGAAAATCACAGTTTAAAATGTTTACTTTATAATGACATTTTGTTGGCTGATTAATCTTTTCTGTTACACAGCTAAATAACACCATATTTTAGCCGTGAGTTTATTGCTATAAGGTACAAGAGAGGTCTACTTCATGATAAATGATTTGGATATTTTCTAGCTGAAAGTGAAAGAAGGAAAAAAAAAATGCTGTTGGAATAGTGTTTCCAAAATCATTTAGATTGTTTGATTATATGAAATATATCATAGAAATGATTGTGTCTGCAGAAATCAGAGCCACACTTTATATTAGCCCTCTGAGTGAGACCCATAAGGGAAGCCACAACTTTTCTTTAAATCTATGTGGATTACGTTTTGGTAGAGTGAGACGTTCTTTCCAACATTAGCTTCTTGAAATTTAATTATTTAAATACTGATGATGTTTAAACAACAACAAAATTCACAATACATTTTTGTCTGATTGTGTATTAAAGCCATACGAAGCTTGGAAATTGGTTCTGTTACTCCATTCTCCAGATATTTTGGATTTAAATTACAAATGATAATAACAGCAGCAGCAATATTATAGCCAAAGGAAACAAATATATACTAAATTGGAAATTATTATTCTAATGTTATTTGTTTTGATTCATTAAGTCATTTAAAAATATTTATTGAGAACCTATATGTACTATGTACTATTTTACAGGCTTTGCAGATACAGTAGTATTGCTCTCATAGAAGATAAATCCTTTTTAAAGAAGGTAGACAATGAGTAAATAAACAACCTAGCAATATGATATAATATCCAATAATTATTAATGACTTCACAATGGGTTCATATCATAACTTTAAATTGTTGGAATTGAGATATATAGATATTACAAAATAATCAAAATCAGGGATCTGAAAAAGAAATCAAATAGGTCAGGTAATTCCTTCTTCCATTCCATTCTACAGGCGGATGAGACACAAGAACCTGGTCTTAGATTCCTAGTTTAAGTAACTTATTGTACTAAGTATATTTGTATTATTTACATAGATACATCCCATAAACCCAGAGGCACCTTGGAAATACGCCTGCTGATCTGCTTCTGAAAGGCCATGTCCTTGAAAACCCTATAGAGCAGTTCTACTCTGAACATGCGGAGTCACCATGAGTTGGAATCAATTCAACAGCACCTATCAATAACAACATAAAAAGAAGAGATTTACCAACATTCATTCATTCATTTGCTCGTTCCTTTCTTCATTTATAAATTCAGTGAGCATGTACTTATCAGGTTCAACATAGTGCAGTAGATAAAATTTTGGACTCTGGAGTCAGAACGCCTGGTTTGAACCTTGGCTTGACTTTATACTAGGTGGCCATCTGGTTTCCTTATATTTCTAATAATAGCACCTGCCTTACAGAATTGCGAGGATTAAATAAGACAATACATGATACAGAGGGCACACTCTAAGGTAACCCTAATGAATCATACTGTTATGTACTGCCTTCTCCTTGAGTGCTAGTGGAACCTGTAACTTGTTCCTAACCAATAGAATATGGCAAAGATGATGAAATGTAACTCCCATGATTATGTATTCTTAAGTAAGACCCTCCCTTAGCATGATGTAGAGATAAAGTCACTTGCTGGCCTTGAAAAATCAAATAGTTGGGTTGTGATTTGCCTATCCAGAGAACCACGTGGTAGGGAACTGTGGGTGGCCTCTAGAAAGTAAGGGCAGCTTCTAGCCAATAGCTAGTAAAAAGCAAGGAAGAGCCCTGTAGTCACAAAGAAATGCATACTGTGAACAACCTGAGTGAGCTTGGAAGCAGATTCTTCCCCATTCAACCCTTCAGATGAGAATACAGCCCTACTGACACTTGATTGCAGATTTTTGAGACCCTTAGCAGACCACCCAACTATGCTGTACCCAAACTTCTGACCTACAGAAACTATGAGATAATGTGCATTGTTTTAAGCCACTGTTTTTGTGGTAATTTGTTACACAGCAGTAGAGCACTGATAAACATGGAAAGTGCTTAAAATAGTACCCTGCATGAATTAAGCATTCAATAAATTATAGCTCTTTTATAATCATGTGCCATGAATTATATAGGAATACAGGAATTTGGCCACACATTTTGAAAAAAGATGACCAAAGTAGCCCCTACTTTCTTGGAATCTACTGGCAGAGACAAACATAAAGAGATGATGAAAATAATGTGGGATTGCTATTTTAATGGAATAAAGCACAGGGTCCTCTTAGGGTATCTAGAAATGGAACAGAACATAGATTTGGGTGATGAAGGAAAGTTTTCCAGAGAAGTTGATGCCTAAACTATATCTTAAATGATAATCTTTCCTTCCTATTTATTTTATTCATATTTTGTCATCACCATTATCATACACTAAATATTTGTTTATTTTTTATGTTTTCTCATCACTATACTCGAAACTGAAAGGGCATGGATTTTTGTCTGAGTTTCCAATGCCTAGATAAGTAAAAATATATATATATATATATATATATGTTTTTAGATAAGTTACTGGTACATAAACCAAAATGAATAGATTTTGACTCATAGCAACCCTATCATACAGAGTAAAACTGCTCCATAGCTCTATAAAAACCATAAGTGCTTAATAAATATTTAATTAATGCATGTATGAAAGAATAAATTCCAATTAAGTTAATAACTGGGAAAGCTTGGAGAAGGTCACAAGGAAAGGGGGTAAGAAGAATAAATGAGGAAGAAAGAGTGAAATCTGAAAAAACTTTGAGTTTCAGGCACTGTGCCATGATAGCCATCAAGCCCAAGTTTCTCAAAAATTGTCTCCCTGGCAAAACAAAATGCTACACTGTAGTTTATGTCTGGATATCCTTTCATTTCTGGGATCAAATTGACAGCAAAGTTACTGTATTTCTCTGCCCTTAATCATGGCATGGCATATGTTACTAGACAATAGGAAAACTACAGGATGCTTGTTATGTTAACCATGAAATTGTGATTATATGCCCTAAAAAGATTGGAACTCTGCAATTTGGGGTTTCATATGGTCTTTGGCTCAGTTCTGGGTCTTCTCAAGTATAGGCTGTAGGCATTTTATGATCTTCAGCATACAGCAAATAAACATTGAAAGACCTGGATGTGCTTTCTCTTAGTTATCACTTCCTTTCTCTTTTCTCCTACCATCAAAAGCATCCTTAAAACAGGCTGTTGTAAGGATTGGTTACATTGTCAATAGGAGCAAAGGTTAAAATCTTGGAGGTTGTCATTTCCTGGATCTGTTTACCAGATAAAAAATAACGAGCTGTAACATTGCTGAGTTAAATATAGCATGAGGTTGGAGCACTACATTTAAACCCATAATACTACTCTAATCTCTTAATCAACATGTGTTAAGATTTTCCCTAGATCTGAAATTCAGTGTGTGTTTAGACTTTGGAAGCCCGGGTGGCATAGTTGTTAAGAGCTACGGCTGCTAACCAAAAGGTCAGCAGTTCAAATCCACCAGGCGCTCCTTGGAAACCCTATGGGGGAGTTCTACTCTGTCCTATAAGGTCTCTAGGAGTCAGAATCAACTTGATTGCAATGGGTTTTGGTTTTAGCTTTAGACTCTAAACTCTGCTAGAATATTGAAAACCTTCTACAGTAAAGTATATGCTGAGTTTTACAAGAATTTTTTTTTGTTAATAATTTATTCTGTTGGAGAAAACTTACCCTGAGTCTCTTAATCCAAACCTTTCCACCTAGCAGGAATGTTGAAAAATGATTGTAGACTGTCCACATAAGTAAAATAATCAGAAATCTAAAAATATTCAGTGAGATCAATGCACAGTCATAAGCATATTTCGGGTGGAAATTATATCATATTCGATAGATATTTGATATTCCTATATGAACTACAATACATATGTCTTCAATTCTAAAGACCAAAAGCATTACCAGTCATGCTTTTTCCTTACCCAATGTGTTGTTGTGTTGTTAGGTGCCATCAAGTTGGTTCTGACTCATAGCCACCCCAAGTACAACAGAATGAAACAGGGCCCAGTCCTGCGCCATGCTCACGATTGTTATGCTTGAGCCCATTGTTGCAGCCACTGTGTCAATTCATCTTGTTGAGGGTCTTCCTCTTTTTAGCCCTCTACTTTACCAAGCATGATGTCCCTCTCCAGGGACTGATCCCTCCTGATAACATATCCAAAGTATGTAAGATGTAGTCTCACTATCCTTGCTTCTAAGGAGCATTCTGTTTATACTTGTTCCAAGACAGATTTGTTCATTCTTTTGGCAGTCCATGGTATGTTCAATATTCTTCACCAACACTGCAATTCAAAGGCATCAGTTCTTCTTCGGTCATTCTTATTCATTGTCTAGCTTTCGCATGCAGATGAGGTGATTGAAAACACCATGGCTTGGGTCAGATGCACCTTAGTCTTCAAGGTACATCTTTGCTTTTTAGTACTTTAAAGAGGTCTTTTGCAGCAGATTTGCCCAGTGCAATGGGTTCTTTGATTTCTTGACTGCTCCTTCTATGGGTGTTGAATGTGAATCCAAGTAAAATGAAATCTTTGACAACTTTAATCTTTTCTCTGTTTATCATGGTGTTGCTTAGGGGTCCAGTTGTGAGGATTTTTGTTTTCTTGATGTTGAGGTATAAACCATACCGAAGACTGTGATCTTTGACCTTCATCAGTAAGTGCTTCAATTCCTTTTCACTTTGTGAAAGGAATTGCATATAGCAGGTTATTAATAAGTCTTCCTCCAATCCTGATGCCCCGTTCTTCTTCATGTAGTCCAGTTTCTGTCAGATTATTTTTTCAGCATACATATTGAATAAGTATGGTGAAAAGATACACCCCTGATGCACACCTTTCCTGACTTTAAACAACACAGTATCCCCTTGTTTTGTTCGAATGGCTGCCTCTCGTTCTATGTACAGGTTCCTCATGAGCACAATGAAGTGTTCTGGAATTCCCATTCTTCGCAATGTTATCCATAATTTGTCATTATCCACAGGTCAAAAACTTTTCCATAGTCAATAAAACACAAGTAAATATCTTTCTGGTATTCTTTGCTTTCAGCCAGGATCCATCTGACATCAGCAGTGATATCCCTGGTTCCACGTTCTTTTCTGAATCCAGCTTGAATTTCTGTCAGTTCCTTGTTGATATACTGCTGCAGCTGCTTTTGGATGATCTTCTGTAAAATTTTACTTGCTTGTGATGTTAATGATATTGCCATACTGTGGAGGCTTGTGTGTTGCTGTGAGGCTGTAAGCTATGCCACCGGTATTCAAAAACCAGCAAGGTCACCCATGGTGGACAGGTTTCAGCTGAGCTTCCAGACTAAGACAGACTAGGAAGAAGGGCCCAGTCTACTTCTTTACCCACTGTAGGTTTAACCAAAAAACAAACCAAACGCACTGCCATCGAGTTGATTCCAACTCCCAGCAATTCTAGAAGGCAGAGTAGAACTGCCCCATGGGGTTTCCAGGGGGTGGCTGGTGGATTCGAACTGCTGACCTTTAGGTTAGCAGCTGAGCTCTTCACCACTGCACTACCAGGGAGGGCTCTGTAGGTTTAACCAACAATGCATAAAATATGAGTATCATTTGAAATACTGGATTGTGTAAATATTGTAGTGTGATACAAATCAAACATCAATTATTTAATATAGTAATATTTGTTAAAGGATACATTACAACTAAACTTAGTTAAATTCTGACACAAAGCAAAATAATTTTAATTAAAAAAGTGAACGTATATGTATGTGTGTGTGTCATAAAAAAGTGGTTGCCACGTATTAGGTTATAAAGCAAGCCTTTGCAGAATCCAAAACTTTGAAATATTACAAAGCATCTTATCAGACCATAAGGCCATAAAAGTACAAATCAATAACAGAAAAACCAGGGGAAAAAAATCAAATACTTGGAAACTGAACAATACCCTGCTCAAAAAAGACTGGCTTATAGAGGACATTAAGGAGGGAATAAAGAAATTCATAGAATCCAATGAAGATGAAAACACTTCCTAGCAGAACCTTTGGGACACAGTGAAAGCAGTGCTCAGAGGTCAATTTATATCAATAAATGCACACATACAAAAAGAAGAAAGGGCCAAAATCAAAGAACTGTCCCTACAACTTGAACAAATAGAAAGAGAGCAACAAAAGAAACCCTCAGGCACCAGAAGAAAGCAAACAATAAAAACTAGAGCAGAATTAAAGGAAATAGAGAACAGAAAAACAATTGAAAGAGTTAACCAGACCAAAAGCTGGTTCTTTAAAAAAATTAACAAAATTGGTAAACCATCGGCCAGACTGACTAAAGAAATACAGGAAAGGAAACAAATAACCTGAATAAGAAATGAGATGGGCCGTGTCACAACAGACCCAACTGAGATTAAAAGAATCATATCAGATTACTAGGAAAAATTGTACTCTAACAAATTTGAAAACCTAGAAGAAATGGATGAATTCCTAGAAACACACTACTACCTAAACTAACACAAATAGAAGTAGAACAACTAAATAGACCCGTAGCAAAAAAAAAAAAAAAAAAAGATTGAAACGGTAATCAAAAAACTGCCAACAAAAAAAAAAAAGCCCTGGCCCTGATGGCTTCACTGCAGAGTTCTACCAAACTTTAGGAGAAGAGGTAACACCACTACTACTAAAGATATTTCAAAGCATAGAAAAGGATGGAATACTCCCTAACTCATTCTATGAAGCCAGCATATCCCTGATACCAAAACTAGGTTAAAAAAAAAAAAACTAAAAGGTAAAGACAACACAAAAAAAGAAAATTACAGACCTATATCCCTCATGAACATAGATGCAAAAATCCTCAACAAAATTCTAGCCAATAGAATTCAACAACATATCAAAAAAATAATTCGCCATGACTAAGTGGGATTTCTACTGGGTATGCAGAATCCACCAGGCGCTCCTTGGAAACTCTATGGGGCAGTTCTACTCTGTCCTATAGGGTCACTATGAGTCGGAATCAACTCGATGGCACTGGGTTTTTTCGGTATGCAGGGATGCTTCAACATTAGAAAAACAATTAATGTAATCCTCCATATAAAAAAAATCCATATAAATAAAATAAAAGACAAGAACCACATGATTTTATCAACTGATGCAGAAAAGGCATTTGACAAAGTTCAACATCCATTCATGATAAAAACTCTCAGTGAAATGGGAATAGAAGGAAAATTCCTCCGCATAAAAAAGGGCATTTATACAAAGCCAACAGCCAACATCATCCTTAATGGAGAGATTCTGAAAGCATTCCCCTTGAGAACAGGAACCAGACAAGGATGCCCCTTATCACCACTCTTATTCAACATTGTGTTGGAGGTCCTAGACAGAGTGGTTAGGCTAGATAAAGAAATAAAGGGCATCCAGATTGGTAAGGAAGAAGTAAAAGTATCTCTATTTGCAGATGACATGATCTTATACACAGAAAACCCTAAGGAATCCTCAAAAAAAACTACTGAAACTAATAGAAGAGTTCAGCAGAGTATCGGGATACAAGATAAACATACAAAAATCAGTTGGATTCCTCTACGCTAACAAAAAGGACATTGAAGAGGAAATCACCAAATCAATACCATTTACAGTAGCCCCCAAGAAGATAAAATACTTAGGAATAAATCTTACCAGAGACGTAAAAGACCTATACAAAGAAAACTACAAGGCACTACTGCAAGAAACCAAAAGAGACCAACGTAAGTGGAAAAACATACCTTGTTCATGGATAGGAAGACTTAACAATGTGAAAATACCTATTCTACCAAAAGCCATCTATATATACAATGCAATTCTGATCCAAATTCCAACGACATTTTTTAATGAGATGGAGCAACAAAGCATCAACTTCATATGGAAGGAAAAGATAAGTAAAGCATTACTGAAAAAGAAGAACAAAGTGGGAGGCCTCACTCTACTTGATTCTTGAACCTATCATACTGCCACAATAGTCAAACAGCCTGGTACTGGTACAACAACAGACACATAGACCAATGGAACAGAATTGAGAACCCAGATATAAAACCATCCACATATGAGCAGCTGATATTTGACAAAGGCCCAGCATCAGTTAATTGGGGAAAAGGTAGTCTTTTTAACAAATGGTGCTGGCACAAGTGGATATCCATCTGCAAAAAAATGAAACAAGAGCCATACCTCACACCATGCACAAAAACTAACTCCAAATGGATCAAAGACCTAAATATAAAGACTAAAACGATAAAGATCATGGAAGAAAAAATAGGGACAACACGAGGAGCCCTAAAACATGGCATAAACAGAACACAAAACATTACTAAAAATGCCAAATAGAAACCAGATAACTGGGAGCTCCTAAAAATCAAACACCTATGCTCATCCAAAGACTTCACCAAAAGAGTAAAAAGACTACCTACAGACTGGGAAAAAGTTTTCAGCTATGATATTTCTGACCAGCACCTGATCTCTAATATCTACGTGATTCTGCTAAAACTCAACCACAAAAAGACAACCCAATTAAAAAATACGCAAAGAATATGAACAGACACTTCACTAAAGAAGACATTCAGGCAGCTAACAGATACATGAGAAAATGCTCTCGAGCCATTAGAGAAGTGCAAATCAAAACTACAATGAGATTCCATCTCACTCCAACAAGGCTGGCATTAATCCAAAAAACAGAAAATAATAAATGGTGGAGAGGTTGTGGAGAGGCTGGAACACTTATACACTGCTGGTGGGAATGTAAAATGGCACAACCACTCTGGAGATCGATTTGGCACTTCCTTAAAAAGCTAGAAATAGAACTACCATATGATCCGGCAATCCTACTCCTTAGAATATATTCTAGAGAAATAAGAGTCTTTACATGAACAGATATATGCACACCCCTGTTCATTGCAGCACTGTTTACAATAGCAAAAAGTTGGAAGCAACAAAGGTGCCCATCAACGGATGAATGGATAAATAAACTATAGTATATGCACACAATGGAATAGTATGCACTGATGAAGAACAATGTTGAATTCACAAAACATTTCTTAACATGGAGAAATCTGGAAGACAGTATGCTGAGTGAAATCAGTCAATTGCAAAAGGACAAATATTGTATAAGACCACTATTATAAGAACTGAAGGATTAGTTTAAGCAGAGAAGAAAATACTCTTTGATGGTTACAAGAAGGGGGAGGGTGGGAGGGAGGGAGAGGGGTACTCACTAATTAGATAGTAGATAAGTTTCATTTTAGGTGAAGGGAAAGTCAGTACACAATACAGGAGAAGTCAACAGAAATGGACGAAACCAAAAACAAAGAAGTTTCCTTAATAAACTGAACATTTCAAAGGCTAGTATAGCAGGGGCGGGGGTTTGAGGACCATGGTTTCAGGGGACATCTAAGTCCATTAGCATAATAAAATCTATTAAGAAAATATCCTGCATCCCACTTTGGATAGTGGCGTCTGGGTTCTTAAACGCTAGCAAGTAGCCATCTAAGATGCATCAATTGGTGTCAACCCACCTTGAACATGGAAGAAGGGAGAACACCAAAGACACAAAATAATTATGAGCCTAAGAGACAGTAAGGACCACCTAAACCAGAGACTAAATCAGCCTGAGACCAGAAGAACTAGTTGGTGCCTGGCCACAACCAATGACTGCCCTGACAGGGAACACAACAGAGAAACCCTGAGGAAGCAAGAGAGCAGTGGGATGCAGACCCCAAAATCTTGTAAGAAGACCAGACTTAATGGTCAGACTGGGACTGGAGGGACCCTGGAAGCCATGGACCCCAGACGTTCTGTTAGCCCAGGGCAGGAACCATTCCCAAAGCCAACTCTTCAGACAGGGATTGGACTGGAATAGGGGATGGAAAATGATACTGGTGAAGAATGAACTTCTTGGATCAAGTGGTCACATGAGACTATGTTGCATCTCCTGTCTGGAGGGGAGATGAGAGGGCAGAGGGGGCCAGAAGCCACCCAAATGGACACGAGGAGAGAGAGTGGAGGGAAGTACTGTGCTATCTCAGCAGAGGGAGAGCAATTAGGAGTGTATAGCAAGGTGTATGTAAATTTTTGGACTCGAGACTGACCTGATTTGTTAACATTCACTTAATGCTCAATAAAAATGAATTAAAAATTAAAAAATTGGTCGCTATGATCCAGAATTGACTCGGTGGCAACGGGTTTGGTTTATATATGTGTGTGTGTGTGTCTATATGTAACTATATCTAAACACAAAGGATTTTTATTGTTGTCATTGTTATTATAACTTTTATTTTTAACCAAGGTATAAAGTTTTAAGTTTGCAACTATGCCTTTTTCCATCTTAAGATGTTGAGTAGGCATTTTTATATACACTAAGAAATAATTAAACTTGCAGCCATGACTCTGCCACCCGTTTTTATCTCTACTCTTTATGGTCCAAAATGACAGGGCATGGAAATCCAAGCAACCTTTAGGGTATTAGCTTCTGAAGTTCATGAGCTGCTGAAGTTCAGTGCTGGCCATCCAGCTAGCTGATGGGGAAAAATCCTGATTAGTAGCATTTTCTGATTTCTATAGTGAACACTCCCACCATGGCCAACTTCAAGCTATCAAATTATTTAATAATCATTGTGAAAAATTTTGACTATTTAGTAGTCAGCTCTTGTGAGCCAGTAGGAGCCTTCAGGAGCTGGCCACAGCACACCACTGAATATACCCAAATGACATGTGGAGGTGTGGAATTTTCAAATGATAAATTGTGAGAAGACAATAGCAGGTCATGAGGAAAAAGGAGTGTGGACAAGCTCATTGAGAAGGCTGTTTGCATATCCCAAAAAATAAATAAATAAAAATAACAACTTGCATTTAATGGTGTGACAAAATAGGAGCCATCAAAGGATTTAAGAAGACAAATGACAAGGTCAGATTTACTAATTAGAAAGATCATGTTGACAGTTACATGGCATACAGATGAGAAAAGATGAGTTTAAAGGCAGAGAGACAATTTAAATGCCTTTAAAACATGGTAGAAGAAGACTAATTTTAAAACCCTGTTAGTGAAGTACAATGGAGAAACTGTTCTGAGTTACTGTTTCAACATACAAGGCTTCATATTATTATTGTCTCCTGGGACTTTGCTAGCTCCCCTTTCCTCTGATTCCCCTTCTTAGCTGTCTACTATTTCTACTTCTAAATATTTTGACAGAGATATACAACTTAACAGAAAAGAATTGATCTAGACACAGTGACAGAAAATGTGAAAAACCAGAAAACACAGTCCTGATGGGGCAGGAAATGTGATCCAAAAAGGCCTCAGTGAAGAAGCAGAAGGAGATACCAGTGCAGTCTAGTGGGAATCGAGTCTGTGGACACTAATATTTTCAATGTTAGCCCCGGAAAGACATGGCAACCTAAACCTTGACCCATGTCTGAGATATAATTGCAGACCCCAGAGTTCCCACTAAGATCAAACCATCAGCCCAGTCTGAAAGGAACCATTTCCTTTGGTTCAACAATCCAATTAGAGGACTCAGTTACTAGAACTGCTGTTCAGTAGCAGAAATAGGTCAAAAGAAACAAGAGACTCCAATTAGGAAAACCAGACTTTAAGTTTTGGGACCAGTACCAAAACTAACTTAATGCACAGGTGTTCAGTAGTCGGATTTAGGGTTAAGTAAAGTCCTGCTGACTGACAATAAAGGTCTGTCCTCAATATCTGAGGTGGGTCTGACACTGCAAGATTGTCCAAGTGCTGACAGATTCAGAAAGCGTGAGAACAGGGCCAGGGAACTAGGCAGGTTAGTACAACACTATCCTTGATAAAAGGGAGACCTGTAAGTTTGACAAAATATACATTCCTAACCAAAAATTTCTCTATTATAAGGGCAAATTACTTGGAAGAGCATCAAAGATGGAGAGCCACAGAATTATACTAAGAGAAAAACAAAATTTTGATGATTTGAGTTTTTAAAATGGTTACTAAAGACTAATCTACATAAAGAAGTGTTATTTATCAGAATGATTTGTATCCTTTTTTGTATTCCAAAGAGATTTTTTTAAAGAATATATTTTACCATGATATACAGAGAGAAGCTTTTAATTATTAGGAAAATCTTATATTCATGAGCACCAATAAATACGTCAACACTGTATAGAGTATAAAAAAAAAAAAGAGTATAGTAAGAAGGAAATTTTCAAATGATCTCAAATTTCTGACACATGGTAAAAGTCTCCATCTATAGTTATAATGATTTAAATATGAATGAACTCCAGAGTACTTGTAGGATAGTACTAAAATTAAAATCTGCTGATCACAGATGATATTTTCTTATTAATGTAAATGAGAAATTTAAAAATGGAATGCATATGTATGATAAGAACTATTAAGAGCTTGGGTGCTAACTAAAAGGTTGTCAGTTCGAATCCACCAGCCACTCCCTGCAAGCCCTATTGGGCAGTTCTACTCTGTCCTACAGGGTTGCTATGAATTGGAATCAACTTGATGGTAATGGATTTTGTTTTGTTTTTATTAGAAATATAGCAGGGGATATGAAAAGGCATGGCTGAATCCTTGTGCCTTTTTATTTAATAACCCCCATTTTGACAGCTTATTAAGAGTATAATTAGAATACTGATAACTGGTGAAAGATCTGACATTCTAGGTATTGGTTTTGGAATAGATGAGTGTCAGTTAATCGTGTATGGTGATCACTATGTAGTTGACCACTCTAATTTTGGATTATAAAAAAAAATTATATAAGTTTGCATGATGAATAGTTATAGTGGTCTGTGGTTTACAAAATGAGCTACGATTGTACCTTTGCCATATTGAGTAGATATTTATTAAGAAATTATGTATCATCCTTCAAATATAAAGTTCTAGCAAAGGAGAAGAGATAAATAAGACAAAAAACAATCTAGTTCCTGATATTGTGAAACTCACGTGTTACTCAAAACAAATATGAAAAACAAAAGAAAACCCAGCAATGTAGCCTGAAAGGGCTTTCTATAGTAGGTGAGGCTTGAAGAAGTTTGGTGTGACTTGTACACACAGCATAAGGGAAGTGAGAGTGGAGGAAGGCACCACTCTTTTTCTCTTCTCAGAGTTGCTAGAAAATTAGGTGTTAATGCTAGTACTTGATTTCTAGATTGTTCTGATCAGACTGTGGTTTAATTTTCTGTAAGTGGACCATAAGAGTAACATTTCACACTTAAATATCATTTTTTAGGGAAAACTTCCTTAACCCAAAAGACTCGTTCAAATCCCTTCGTTATAGAATTTCATGCTGCCTTGTACTTTTTTTTTCTTTGTTGCACATATCACAAATTAAACTAATTCATTATATCTGGGAAAATACTGAGATTTTATTGGTTTGTGCAATAAAAAATTAACTTCTGAGGTAAAAAATGAAACTAAGCAGATTTTTTTCCCTCTGGGCTGACCTATACCTGGAGAATAGAAACACAGCATCTTTGAGGACAAGTAAGCTGAACTTTAATGCCACTTATTTTTTTTTTTATTTTATTGTCATAGAGGGAGCCCTCATGGCACAGTGGTTAAGCTCTTGGCTGCTAAACAAAAGGTTGGTGGTCAAACCCAGCAGCTGCTCCCTGGGAGAAAGATGTGGCAGTATGTTTCCATAAAGATTACAGCCTTGGAAACTCTGTGGGGCAGTTTTGCTCTTTTTTTTTATAGGGTCGCTATGAGTTGGAATCTGCTCAACAGCAATGGGTTTTATTTATTTTTTTAATTCCATACTGAGACCCAGTTGGGCAGGAAGGAAAGGATCTTGTGATTAAAAAAAAAAGAAAAAAAAAACAAAACTGTCTTTAGGGGAGAGAAAAAGGATTCTAGCACTCCTCAACGCTCCAGAATTTGTATGGCACAGGTCAATGACAGGAGAGAGGTTGATATCACCAAAGCAGCTTGAGCCCAGTAGAGTGCTTGAATTTCCTCTTCTAGTCCCAACTGTCACATCTTCTTGTGTTTTTGCTGGCCAGAATCTATGCCCATAACTACATGTTCAAGAAAATGTAGATTCTTACTGATTTACCTAAAAATCAGAGTCCTGTTACCAAAACAGAACAGAATCCATACTGAAGTGAACTATTTAGAGGTTGTCACAGTGGTGTTGGATATATTTTCTCAGATTTATTTCTAGGTGCTTAAATTTTTTGATTTCTACTAAAAACCATGCCTTTTAAAATTGTATATAGAAACACAATTGATTTTTTGATATTAATAAAATAATCCAGAACCATGGGAATGAGTGTATTTGGCTTTTTTTTTTTTTAGGATTTTAAAGCAAATATTTTATTGCTTCATCACTAGGAAAGATATATACCGTAGTTTTTTGGTTTGGTTTTTGGTTTACCCATTATTAGGAAACCCTGGTGGTATAGTGGTTAAAGTGCTATGGCTGTCAACCAAAGGGTCGGCAGTTCGAATCCACCAGGCACTTCTTGGAAACTCTATGGAGCAGTTCTACTCTGTCCTATACGGTCGCCATGGGTTGGAATCGATTTGACGGCACTGGGTTTTTGGGTTTTACCCATTATTAGAATGTGGAAATTCTATTCCTAGTTTGCTATAAGATTTCATTCTGACTAGACATTGACTTTATATTTTTTCTTCATTTCTATAGATGAATGTATGATATTTCTCCTTTAATTGGCTAATGTGGTGAGTTAGATTAATAACTGATTAATGTTAAATTATTTCTGAATCCTGAAATAAAACAATGTGGCCGAGATGTAGTATGTCTTTTATACATTACTGGATTTGGATCCTCATATTTTCTTGCGGATTTTTTAATTTATATTTATAAATGAAAAAAAAAAATGAAAGTATTCTGTAATTTTCTCTTTTCATAATGGATTTGTCAAATTTGAGTAGCAGGGTTACACTAAACTCATAGAATGAATTGTAGACTTTTTTCTCTTCTTTCCATTCTTAAAATTTTTATTGAAATTGGAATTTATCTGCTCCTAAAAATTTGGTAGAACTCTCTTCTAAAACACTCTGGGTCTGATCTTTCTTTTGGTAAGGGTTTTGACCACTGATTCAATGTCTTTAATTATTGTAGACTGTGGATGTTTTTAAAAAGGCTACAAATTCCTTGATGCTCCTTCCATACCGATTGAGGTTCCATGTCCCTTCCCTTTGAAATTGGGCAGGCACAAATAGAACATGGAAGGAGTGGCTTTTAAGGTTCATAAAGTTCATAAAGTCTGTGCAACTTCCAGCTAGTTTGCTAGATCATTCACTATTAGAAACCTCAGTAACCACATAAGAAATCCAACTATTTTGAGGCTGTCATGCTACAAAGGCCCCATGTGATATTTGAGTTGTTAGCAAACCTCTAAAATGGGAGGCATTCAGATCAAACTCACAGTAATGGGTTAATCTGCCCTGTCTCTGAGGAAACAAGGGGAGGAGGCAAAACTGTGGCTGTCCTTGGAAAGAATGCTTTTGCCCAGGCTGAAACCATTTTCACAAATTCTTGTGCAGGCTGGCTCCAGAATGTCTGTAGGCTAGCTGATATGACTAATGGTTACTGTTTCCCTAAATTTCTCCTATATAAAAGCCCTTCTCATTTTCTGTACCTGGGAGCACTTGGAAAGTTTCCCCAGTGCTACCCCAACCTGGGTTGTTTCTATTCCTAAATAAAACTCATTTCTTTTCTACTCCATACAGAATAGTAGTGTTATTTCTCTGACAGAGTCAGTATTCAGCAGAGCCTATTCTTCTGCCATCCCTGACAGGAGCCAGACATGTGAGTGAAGAAGCCGGATTGGAATTGGATCTTCCAGCTCCGGCTGATTCAACTCCCAGTTGCTCAAGTCACCTCTAAATGTTTGAATCATTCTAGCTTAGACCCCATGTATCATAGACCAGAAAGTATTCACCCCTGCCATGAATTTCTGATCCACACCATCTGCGAGCATAACGAAATATTATTTTTTAAAATATCATTATATTTTGTGGTAGTTTGTTAGGTAGCAACAAGTAAAGAGAACAAGGGCTATTCAAACTTTCTTATTTGACACATTTTTGCTACATGTGTTAAGCAGAAGACAGGTTAAGGCATAAATAAAATGACAAGTAAAATTTTTTGTTCTAGTTATTTTGTTTTTTGTCATTGACATAAAGGTCTCAGTAGAAAGTTCAGAACTGGCAATATGATCTGATGGTATTGCTTCTATCTTGGTACATTATCATCCTCAAAAAAATAGCTTTCATTTTTTGATCCCAGATGGCTGTTCTAGCTTCAGCCTTCATGTCTACATTCTGTCTAGCAGGAATTAAAAATAAAGGGGATGGAGAAAGTTTCTTCCCTATAACGGTGAAACACAGAAGTTTCACAAATCAATTTCACTCATACAGCATTCATTGGACAGAATTTATTCACATGGCCATACCTAACTTCGAGTAGTGCTGGGAAATATCAGGACATCCAGCTAAAACTTCTGTTGCCTTAGAAGAGGAAAAGGAAAAATAGATATTGCAAAATAAGTCTACCACCCCCAGTTTTGTTTTTTTAAGAAATTTGTCTACTTTAACTGTTTCCACATTAATTTTCATGAAGTAGTTCAGATATTTCATTATCATTGTCACCCCTATTTTATTTCATTTATATTTCTTTTTTAATGTTTTATTTTTATCCATTTCATTTCATTTTATTTTTTGATTATTGATTTAAAATCAAGTTTATGAGTTATTAATATAACTACTGTGGCTTTCTTTTAGTTAGATTTTTAAAATCTTATGTAAGTTTTTCATGAGTATTTAGTAAAGAGGATATAGCTAGAATAATTTTAATGATCACTTTTCCATATTTCTTAACCTCTTTTTCATCTCTTTGATTCTCTGAATTGCATTCTAGGTCATTCCTTCATAACTCTTTTCTGAACTCCTTGTGATCTCCTTTTAGAAACATCGGCTATTGAAAACCCTACAGAGCCATGAGTTGGAATTGACTCAGTGGCAACTGACTGGTTTAACTCTCTCTTCATCTAGTCTCCTCCTTTGTTAAAGTTATCCAGTAAGTTTTTATTGCAATAATTATATTTTTCATTTATAAAGTTCTATGATGGCTTTGGTGCTTTTATTTAAGATCTGTGAGCAAGAAATTTTTTTTTTATAGTGATGCATTGCTCAACTTTTTATTCCACTTTTATTACTTTATATATTTTGTGTATAGTCATTATATATTTTGTAGCTGATAATTCCAATACTTGAAGACTTTGGGTCTAAATCAACCATACAATACCATTCATTATGAAATATTTCTTTTGGATTAGATGATTTCTCTTTCTTTCTCTCTTTTTTTTAACCTCTTCTTTTTCTCATGTATCATCAAACTTTTTTTTTTTTTAAATAATCCTGGCATCTTAAATTTGAGTTGTTTACCTTCAGTGAGGACATATGTTTGTCATCAGCATGGGGCCAATTTAGCTTCCTTGAAAGGTTCTAATTAAATATGGAAGTCTTATATTCGTCTCCTGCACCTTGCAGGAGCCCATGGCCTAGTCTCCTGATCCCAGCAGTAGTATAGGCATTTGTCTGAAGGCAAAAATGCTTCGGTTTTTACTTTTTGTTCATCATATTGCTATGTAATTTCTTAATGCTTTTGTTCATTTTCAGCCTCTGGAAAAGTCTCAACTTTTTGGAGAGTTTAGGAATATTTAAAATATATCCTTTTGTAAATTACTCGGGATTTTGTGATATTACAGTTGGAGGAATTTCAAAGTTTCTAATTAGATGGATTGCTGGAAACAAAGCGCATGTTGTCTATTTAGAGCTCAGAAGGGCAACCATTTTTTACTTATATGGAATTATTTGCAGAAGATAGAGGGAATGGGTGTGATATCTTGGACCAGAGCTGGATTAAGGCATATGAGGATCCTAAACAATGATAATCTGTGGTGCCCCCTCCTCTGCTTACTCATGCATTCGAACAAGATATGTGAGTTATGTATGTATATGCAAATATATAATCTATATATCCACATATACCCATATATCTCCATGTATATGTATCTACACACACACGTATATCTTTAAATGCGACTATAACGTCAGTGATTGAATGCAAAAGCAGGATATGCCGCTTTAGCGAAATGAGATGAACTGGATTATAAAATTTTTAGTGGATGCAGGGTACTAAGATTTTTACTGTATACCACATTTTCCCCAAAAAGAATATTTCACATATTCTATAACAAAAAAAAAGTCAGCGAACTTAGTTGTTTCAACAATCAACGTAGATTTCTGTGATCTCCACAATAAAAAGTTGACTTTCACCAATTTTGCTTTAAATGGCTCATACTTCAGTTTTGATGCTTGTTTCATAATAAATGCTATAATTATAAATGAACAAATAAAAAGGCTTCATAAAAGAAAATTTAATTATCAGAAAACAGATATTACGACAAATTACTATGTTTTATTTTAGACAGATCTACTGTATTTTCAGAAGCCTTGGCGGGCTAGTGGTTAAATGCTACGGCGGTTAACCAAGGGGTTGGTAGTTCAGATCCGCCAGGTGCTCCTTGGAAATTCTATGGGGCAGTTCTACTCTGTTCTATAGGGTTGCTATGAGTCAGAATCGACTTGATGGCAATGGGTTGGGTTTTGGTTTGGGGTACTATATTTTATTTTTAGATAGATCTTTCATCTTTAACATGTTATAGTTAAAAACATTTCTATTCTTTGCTCTTACAAATTCTTCAATGATTTTGTCACACTTAAGCTGCTGAACAATATCTACTTCCATACATAATAAGAATAAGAAGTCGAGTCTTTCCTGAATCATTGTTATACACTGAGGAATTTTGAGTCTCTTTAGGGATGAAAATGAGCATTCTGTTGTGTAGTTTGTGATTTTAATGTTAGGAATATGTATAAAGAAATTTCAACTTTGGGAAATATGGATTGTATTTTATCTTCTATTATGGAATCATACATGCCTACATGAGTGAAATTTGTCTTTTCTGAATCTGTAAACTTAGTTCGCATATAAGTTTGAAATTGCTGCACTTCTCTGTAAAGGTTTGTATTTAAGACACTAATTTCTTGGATGTCTTCATGCATTCTTCATCAGGTATGTCCACATTGTTTAAGAAGGAAAATCTAAAGAACTTCATACACTTTTGCCCTTCTTTTCATGTAAGATTGAAGTGTGTAAATAATGCAGTAGTATGTGGTTATATGAAATTGATCTCCAGCACTCAGTGAGACTTCTGGAGCACTTCCGTTATACACTTGTTTCTTTCTGATACTTTTGTGATGGTGAAATGCTTGATACTTAGTATTTGGCAGTGTTTGTTTTGTTGCGTTTTTAAAATTTTCAAAATCTTCTCTTAAATTATGTAAATCCTCTGTTAATGACTGGTAGAGATCTCTACATGTCTTTACATTTACTTCTGAATCTCAGAGAGCTTGACTCGTCTGATGAAAATGCTGCAATATATTACTGCATATAACTAACATAAATAAATACTCTAGCATTTGCATTTTGTAGGTGATGTTTTCGGCTTCTCTCTTGGTGTCTCTTCTTTGTGTCTGGTCTTCAGCAATATTTTCTAAGGCATCCAGAATCTGAGTGTCCGATTCCAGAATTGCACTCATTGCTACAGCATGTACTTCCCAACATCTGTTAGAAAGACATTTTAATAATCATTGCTTAAATACATTAAATATATGTATTTATCTCAGTGAGTAGAGGTGGCAAAAAATGTGTAGAGTAACTGAACAGTAAAAAAAAAAAAAAAAAGTGCCATCACACAGTAGGGAAAAAAAAATCTGCTTCTGGACAATTTACTGTTGTAAATTCCTACAAGATTAAGTGACGGCACAGCATATGGTATGAAAATGGCATATTCATTACATTCTAAAATTTTCTGTTGCATGCCCTTATAATTCCCTGACATATTAACATTGTCATAGGACTGGCCTCTGTACTTAGAAAAATGAATTTTTGCAAACTTCACATAAATAGTGATCTGTAATTTCTTCAATGGTTTGACTTTTTAAGCTAGTGAATGTGATAAGCTGTCAATATGTTTTCCATCTGTGGCAGACACTTATCTTAAAACAATACTTAGAAGATCTGTATGAGATCAGGAGTGGAATCTACAGATAAGTTGAAATATCCAACTATACTTACTGCACTGAAAATAGTTGATCAAAATTTATCACTTATTAAGTTTATTAATTCTTCACATGTTGTTTCAGGTATATATGATGGGTTGCCCTTTCCTGTGTTACTAAATTTTGAGATGTGACCTGCTAAAAATGGATCAAACTTAGCAACAAGGCCAAGTAAACTCCCCAGATTTCCATTTTGTGGGGATCTAAGTACTTCATTTCTTCTTTGAAATGATAGTCCACTCTCAGTGATTGTTATAATGACAACAACAATGCATGCTAAAGGGCTTTCCAATACTGATGCTCCTCATTAATTTGTGTTTCCAGTTCATGAGTTAAGCCAAAACCATGTCTTCAGTTTAAACAGACAACATACAACCTCTGTGAATTAAACTGTTTTCATGTTTATTAATCATATTCGAGTTGCACCAATCTTTAAACTCATCTATATTATTGAGTTTTAAATAAATTGAGAATTAAATAATATAGAACTGAATAGTTTGCAAACAAAACAATATACATAGCCAACTGATGGAGAATACAGTAGTCACTCTCTCTTATAATTTTCACCATTACCTTTGCACTCTAGAAATACATCCTGGCCATAGAACCTTGTTTGTTTACCACTCAGAAATTTTTGACACAAATTTTCAAATGGTCCACTGTGATGCTGACAATCACTTGGCCCTCTTTTAGTCCAATAATTTACATCATTAGAAGTGAAATTATTCCACAAAGCAGAATCTGTATTTCTGTTATTTATGGGGTCTGCAAATTGACAATTTCAGATTCTAAAAGAGTTTCACTTTCTACATTATCGTTAATTTTTTTAACTACAGCAAGGAATGGAACAATTTCTATTATATTCATATTGCTATTTGTAATTTCAGCACTAGCAGTACTAATACAATGATTTGCACCCCTTAAACTTGAGTGTTCAACAGAAGAAGTCCCTTCTGATTCATTACATTTTAAAAAGACAGTTAATTTTGTAATTATCTTTAGAGATTCACAAATCCTTTTCTTTTTTCTTCTGTGGGCTTTCATTTTTGCACTCTACTTAGTTGTTGCCATTTCATTTTACCTGGATATAAAATTATGTCACTTTTTAAATTTGAAACTACCATAGCAAATAAATTTGAATAATTGAAAATAAGTAAAATTTATGAAGCAAGTGAAATTTATAAAATAAATTTACATTCAAATTTGGACCTCAGCACAAAAATTTATATTTGGAAATTAGTAAAAAAATGGATTTGAAACATGTAATTTTGTTCCTCAGGTCTGGGGTAGTCAAAAGAAATAGTACTTAGAAGGCAGTTAGAAATAATTTCATCTGTTTGATGTATGATATTTGTTGGCAGGCCCTTTGCAGATCTCCATGAGTGTTTTTTCATTTAGAAATATCATATTTCCATGCAAATAATACACACCTTCTATGTTTGTTTGCAAACCCTCTCCCCCACCCACCACTATGCCATTTTTTTTTTACATGTTGCTGTTGGCAACAGCTGCACACTGTATATAAATATGTTAATACTTATAAATGTGCTCACTCAGTTTCCATTCCTTGATGCTATGTTTTCGTAGTTCACTGAACTACTGCTGATACCCGATGGGGGCAGGAGTGATGGTAAAGAGCATGATACAAATACAAGGATATGCTCAATCTGAAGACACATTTTGGTTTGCTTTGCCCAAGGCTGGATACATTACCAGTCATGTGATTATAGTGTCACTGGTGTGTTCTTGTATGGTCAGCAAGAGAGAACTGAATGTAAGGTTATATTCTCTTGGTCCAAGATGAAAAGGAAAATGGTTATTGTATATAAAGTTTATAAAATAGTGTCAGTTTCATTTAGTACCCTGCCAACTCCCTTCCAATGTGGTACCTGCTTTTTCTTATGTCCTATTTGATTGTCATCTATAGGTCTTTGCTTTGGACAACTAGTGCCCCTGTTTTGTTGGTGCCCTAAGCATGTGCTGACCTTGCTTATTGGGTAATCCAGCCCTGTTTGGATCTTGAAAGGAAAATGCCAACAGTGAGTGTTTCTGAATACATGTGGGAAAAATTTCTTATTTCATAAATGGAACTGTGCTTTTTTTGTTAGAGCTATGGCTGCTAACCAAAAGTTCAGCAATTCGAATCCACCAGGTGCTACTTGGAAACCTCATGGGGCAGTTCTACTCTGAACCTGTATGTTCGCTATGAGTAGAATCTATTCGACGGCAACAGGTTTGGTTTTTTTGATTTACTGCTTACCTGGTGAAAAAAACATCAAATGGAATCAAGGGACTTAATGCTACAGATAAGAAGGAAAAAAGAAATATTTTACCTCAACAAATATGGGAGACATAGTGGGAAATGTAGATGCAGGGCAGGTTGTAAAAATAGTCTTATATGTCATGCTAAAGTGGTAACCAAGAACAGCAAGCAGTGTAATATTTTATTAGACACTTTATACATTCTAAAAACTAGCTAATTTAAATTTCATTAAAACTTTCTGTGGAATATTTATTGTTATGGAAGTCTCTAAGGAATAAGAAAAAAAAAAAAACAAAAACCTGGTGTCACCTAGTCAATTCTGACTCGTATGACCCTACAGGACAAAGTAAAACTGCCCATAGAGTTTCCAAGGAACATCTGGTGGATTCAAACTGCTGACCTTTTGGTTAGCAGCAGTAGCACTTAACCATTATGCCACCAGGGTTTCCCTCTAAGGTATAGCTCTAAGATATATTAGTTAAAAAAAAAAAAAAAAAAACTAATAAGAAAAAAGTGTGCATAATAAAAATACCTTTAATGAAAATGTTTTAAAAATCTATGTCTACCTTCATACACTAAAAGAACAATATTAACATCGAAGAGTGGAGGGATATGGATAATTTAAGGGCATCTGACTATATTCCAATTAAAAGATAATGTAGGTCTGAAATCAGAGTTTTTTTTTAGAGTGAAACGTGGAAACATATTTTAGAAGCATTACAAAGGTACAGACAACAATAAATTAAGAATAATATGGATGTGAGTCCTGAAGGAGAGGAAAAAAACAATGCTGATTTCAAAGTTTCCCCCCCCCCCAATGAAATGGAAATGATATTGATTTCAATGACAGAGAAAGTTTGAGGTGGGACACATTTTTGTTTTTAAGAATGTTGTTTGATTACCTTTACAATACCTATATGTCCAGGGAGTAATGGGAAATTAAGGCAGGCACTCAGTAGAAAGTCCAGAGATGGAATTATGGATTTGGGGGTCCTTCAGAAAAGATGTTTGATAAAACAATAGATTTAGATGAGATTACCTGGAGAGAGTACGTGAAGGGAGGTGAAAAGGAGATAGGGTCTCTCTCTCTCTCTCTCTCTCTAGCTTCATTTAAATGGTAGGAAATGAAAAGTATCAAGCAAATGACTAAAAAGTAGTCCAAAGGATATGATTATTTAATATAGTGCAATGTCACTACTTTAAGAAAAAAAAAATTCCAGGAGAAAAAGCACTGATTTTAATGGTAATAAATTCTGAAAGGAGGTTGTTTAGAATTGACTTGGACAAAATAATGCAATTTTTTTGAGTCAACGGTTTTATTATCAAGTCATTCAGTGTATTCTGTGCTTTCCTATGTGAGGGGAATACATTAAGTTCTGAGGATAGAAAGATAAATAAGACAGTCCTTGTTCTAGGATCCCCTAACCTAGGAGGAGGGAAGCGTATCAACAATTACATGATAACAGTGTGGAAAGTGTTAAAAAAAAAATTGCCATTAAGTTGATTCCGACCCACAGAGGCCCTATAGAATGGAGTAGAACTGATGCACAGAGTTCAAAGAGCAGCTGGTGGATTTGAACTGCTGACCTTTTGGTTAGCAGCTGATCTCTTAACCCCTGTACCATCAGGGATTTAAACTGTTTCCACAGGAGCTGGGAAGATGCATTATGTTGGGGTGTGTCTGTAAATATTCCATGGAGGATGAAATTTTAACTGATCTTTTTAAGGCACTAGGCAGAAGAAACAACATGATCAGAAGCAGGGAACTGAAAGTCATATGGCAAGATGATGGATCCTGGGCAGTCTATGAAGGTATAGTATCCATAAGAGAAAGGGAGTTACCAAAGATTGGACTGGAATTAGCAAAGCTTGTTGTGGTAAGGTGTTAATGAACTTAAATTCATTTTTCAGGGAATTGAAAGTTAATTTCATATAAACAATGGAGAAAAAACAGAGGAAATAGTATTTGATTTCTCCTTGAGAAATTCCTGTAGCTTTAAAGGCCCAGATGCTCGTTTGTATTCAGCTGATAAACTAGGGCAGAGTCAATTTGATATTCAACTAAACTAAAAGGTCTGTAAAGTATGTTTCCACATTTTATCACTGTTCCAAGACACTTGCCTTTCTTTTCCTTCCTTTATTATTTTTTAGATTAGATGTTCACCAGATTACTGATACTTAAGTTGCCAAAAACTAGCCTTGAGAGGCAGCGTGATGTGTTGGAAAGAGCACTTACCTGGGAGGGAAAAAGACTTAGATAACCCTCTTTCCAGGTTGTGGTAAACATTAAATAAGATAATGTATTTAAAATGTCCATTTGACACTTGTAGGCACTCCATAGAAGACGGCTATTGTCCTTATCTCCATCATAATCATTTCACTTCCATATTAATACCCATATTGATATTTCCAAACATCATGTTTGTCCTTAATGCATAGCATGGGGATTGCTTCACTGTCTTCGCTCTAATCATTTGCTAATAATCTGTTCCTAATATCTGCTAATGTTTTCTTAATATTCTCTTCCTTTAAATACTACTTAAACCAGAACTTTTGTCTTTAATGCTGATAAAGAGGACAAGACAAATTATTATATTCTCCAAGTAAACTGTTTAACAAAAACTTTTGATTGATGAAGTCTGCATACTTAATAAATAGGATCCAGACCAAAAAGAAAAAAAAAAAAATGTTCACATGATTCAAATGAAGAGACTTCAGTGAAGGGTTTGCATAGGTTTCAGGGGTCAAACATGGGAGACTTTAGCACTCAAGACTGGCAACACTGGGAAGCTTTTACCATCCTTAAGAGTCAAGAGTATAATATAATGCTGTTCCACTCCAATGAGAGCTGAACCTATGGAGAAGGGGTCATCCAACAGAAGTTATAGTCAATCAGCAGACATATGGTACTGGGGAGCAGGCAGAAAGAAAAGAAGATGTGCCACAAATTTTCTGTCCTCTTACCTTCTGAGCTCTTGCCAGAGTCTTCCATTGGCTTCAACACACAGAGAGCAAGTAGCATGGGGGCCAAACTGATGAAATCTTCGGGAGCCATTTTTCCCAGGCACAGAGCAGGGCAGAGAAGATGGACATGAATCAGCGGAAGGGGAGCAGGGAAGAATTACCAGCAGTGACATGATGAAAATTTCTTAGTGTGGTATTCTGAAGCTGTAATTATTCTCCAAGCATTTCTCTGAGTACTTAACATTTTTACAAAATCCAGCTGAAAGGCTCCTCTGCTCCCAAAGCTCCAGATTGTCAAATCTGTCATCCTTCTAGAAACACAGCACTAATTTAAGCATTTCCAATAAAAAAAATAAAAATTCTTATAAAGGCTGCCTAGCATTTCAATTACCTTCTACATTCCTATTTTTAGATGTTCAGATTGTTTTATGAATTTTCATGTTTATATGTAGAATTGCCACATTTAGATAAACATTCCATATTTCCTGTTGGTGGAAAAACCAGGTACACGTTATGTAGATTTTTATGGTTTTTGATATATTTTTTTCAAAAAAATTTACAAAGAAGTTTACTAATTTAAACATCACTAATAATGTACAGTTGTGCCTGGTCCCTACTTCTGAGAATGATCATTTTTCACCTCTTTGCTGATGACAAGTAAATAATTTATTTAACTGTTAGAACAATTTTTGTTTTTATTTCATTTTTGCAACTTGCCTTTGCCACATTAAAATGGTATTTTAATTTTTCTCTTACTAAATTTTAAGTGCTTCATATATAAAAAGTGTTAACTCTTTATTTGATATATATCTTTGCTTTCTGTATTATGTAATTTAACTTTTATTTTTGTGATGTGTTAAAATATACACAGTGATGACAAAACATTAGGCAGTGTGGGTCACCCATCACATAAACCTTGGTTTGAATTCTGGTTCTTCCATTTACCAGTACCATGATGATAATTAAACATAGTTTCTATCTCAAGAGTTCATTGTGGGCATTAAATAAGATGATTCATTTTTAGTGTTTAACAGATGAGAATATGTACATTTAATAATCAGCAGATAACATGTGCGGGCATTATGCCAAGTGCTTTATAGGATTACTTCATTTAATTTGTAAAATGTTAGGGACTAGATGTGATAGCTATAGTTAACAAAGATTTAATAACTTGCTCAAAATGACAATGTAGGTAAATAGCAGAGCCTAGTCTTCACTTTTAACCTCTATACTCAACTGTCACCCTTGCCAAGTAAAAGTGGGGAAGGGAATAATTGTGTTGTTGTTGTTGTTGTTAGGTGCCATTGAGTTGATTTTGATTCACAGCGACCCCATATGAAAACGTATGACTGCCCCACACGGTTTTTTCTTATGGGAGCAGATCTCCAGGTGTTTCTTCTGTGGAGCCGCTGGGTGGGTTCGAACTACCAAACTTCCAGTTATCAGACAAGAATTGAACCATTGCACCACCAGGGCACCATGAGGGAATGAAAGCAGTGGTTAATAGGCCACAAGTTTCCTAAGTTATCTGAAGATAACCCCCCGGAAGTGCTGTTAAAAATGCACATTCCTGGGCTCCTCTCAAACCTACTGAGTTGGAATCTTCAGGTGAGAGCCCCAGTAATCTATACGTCTAACAAACAGCAAAATGCTTCGTATCGCTAGGTAATTTTGGGAAGCACTTTATTAGATAAACCTGTGTAGTCATTACTCTTCGCAACGTCATTTGTTGTTTTCTTATTGTTTAGACCATCCAAAGGAATTCTATTAGACACTTACTTATTTATAAGACCCACTTTTTCTTTACATTTTACTGATTTAAACTGATCAATCTTTCAGTCAGTCTAGTACTATCTCTATTGTATTATAATTCTTAAAATTCTCTAATCATGGATGATACCTTTTGACACTTAATTTTGAATGTGTCATTTTAATCTCAGTTATTTTTGTTACGATGGAGAGTTTAGGATATGTGAAATCAAATCAAAATTCTGAAGGAGGATTTGTTTTCATTCATTAATTCTTTCCTACAAATTTCCATGAGTTTTGTTTTAATTATTTTTTTAAAACAATTTTTATTGTGCCTTAAGTGAAAGTTTACAAATCAAGTCAGTCTCACATGTAATCTTATATACACCTTACTCCATACTCCCACTTACTCTCCCCCTAATGAGTCAGCCCGCTCTCTCCTTCCAGTCTCTCCTTTCGTGACGATTTTGCCAGTGTCTAACCCTCTCTACCTTCCTATCTCCCCTCCAGACAGGAAATGCCAATACAGTCTCAAGTGTTCACCTGATACAAGTAGCTCACTCTTCATCAGCATCTCTCTCCAACCCATTGTCCAGTCCCTTCCATGTCTGATGAGTTGTCTTCGGGAATGGTTCCTGTACTGGGCCAACAGAAGGTTTGGGGACCATGACCGCCGGGATTCTTCTAGTCTCAGTCAGACCATTAAGTATGGTCTTTTTATGGGAGTTTGGGGTCTGCATCCCACTGTTCTCCTGCTCCCTCAGGGGTTCTCTGTTGTGCTCCCTGTCAGGGCAGTCATCGGTTGTGGCTGGGCACCATCTAGTCCTTCTGGTCTCAGGATGATGTAAGTCTCTAGTTCATGTGGCCCTTTCTGTCTCTTAGGCTCATAGTTATCATGTGGCCTTGTTGTTCTTCATTCTCCTTTGATCCAGGTGGGTTGAGACCAATTGATGCATCTTAGATGGCCGCTTGTTAGCATTTAAGACCCCAGATGCCACATTTCAAAGTGGGATGCAGAATGTTTTCATAATAGAATTATTTTGCCAATTGACTTAGAAGTCCCCTTAAGCCATAGTCCCCAAACCCCCGCCCTTGCTCCGCTGACCTTTGAAGCATTCAGTTTATCCTGGAAACTTCTTTGCTTTTGGTCCAGTCCAGTTGAGCTGACCTTCTGTGTATTGACTATTGTCCTTTCCTTCACCTAAAGTAGTTCTTATCTACTAACTAATCAGTAAATAACCCTCTCCCACCCTCCCTCCCTCCCCCCCTCGTAACCACAAAAGTATGTGTTCTTCTCAGTTTATACTATTTCTTAAGATCTTATAATAGTGGTCTTATACAATATTTGTCCTTTTGCCTCTGACTAATTTCGTTCAACATATTGCCTTCCAGGTTCCTCCATGTTATGAAATGTTTCACAGATTCGTCACTGCTCTTTATCGATGGGTAGTATTCCATTGTGTGAATATACCACAATTTATTTAACCATTCATCCGTTGATGGACACCTTGGTTGCTTCCAGCTTTTTGCTATTGTAAACAGAGCTGCAGTGAACATGGGTGTGCATATGTCTGTTCATGTAAAGGCTCTTATTTCTCTAGGATATATTGCGAGGAGTGGGATTTCTGGGTTGTATGGTAGTTCTATTTCTAACTTTTTAAGAAAACACCAGATAGATTTCCAAAGTGGTTGCACCATTTTACATTCCCACCAGCAGTGTATAAGAGTTCCAATCTCTCCGCAGCCTCTCCAACATTTATTATCTTGTGTTTTTTTGGATTAATGCCAGCCTTGTTGGAGTGAGATGGAATCTTATCGTAGTTTTAATTTGCATTTCTCTAATGGCTAATGATCGAGAGCATTTTCTCATGTATCTGTTAGCTGCCTGAATATCTTCTTTAGTGAAGTGTGTGTTCATATCCTTTGCCCACTTTTTGATTGGGTTGTTTGTCTTTTTGTGGTTGAGTTTTAACAGAATCATATAGATTTTAGAGATCAGGCACTGGTCAGAGATGTCATAGCTGAAAATTTTTTCCCGATCTCTACGTCGTCTTTTTACTTTTTGGTGAAGTCTTTAGATGAGCATAGGTGTTTGATTTTTAGGAGCTCCCAGTTATCTGGTTTCTCTTCATCATTTTTCGTAATGTTTTGTATTCTATTTATGCCTTGTATTAGGGCTCCTAACGTTGTCCCTATTTTTTCTTCCATGATCTTTATCGTTTTAGTCTTTATGTTTAGGTCTTTGATCCACTTGGAGTTAGTTTTTGTGCATGGTGTGAGGTATGGGTCCTGCTTCATTTTTTTGCAAATGACTATCCAGTTATGCCAGCACCATTTGTTAAAAAGACTATCTTTCCCCCAATTAGCTGACACTGGGCCTTTGTCAAATATCAGCTGCTCATATGTGGATGGTTTTATACCAGGGTTCTCAATTCTCTTCCATTGGTCTATGTGCCTGTTGTTGTACCAGTACCAGGCTGTTTTGACTACTTTGGCTGTATAATATGTTCTAAAATCAGGTAGAGTGAGGCCTCCCACTTTGTTCTTCTCTTTCAGTAATGCTTTACTTATCCGAGGCTTCTTTCCCTTCCATATGAAGTTGGTGATTTGTTTCTCCATCACATTAAAAGATGTCATTGGAATTTGGATCAGAAGTGCATTGTATGTATAGATGGCTTTTGGTAGAAGAGACATTTTTACTACGTTAAGTCTTCCTATCCATGAGCAAGGTATGTTTTTCCACTTATGTAGGTCCTTTTTAGTTTCTTGCACTAGTACTTTGTAGTTTTCTTTGTATAGGTCTTTTACATCTTTGGTAAGGTTTATTCCTAAGTATTTTATCTTCTTGGGGGCTACCGTGAATGGTATTGATTTGGTGATTTCCTCTTCGATGTTCATTTTGTTGATGTAGAGGAATCCAAGTGATTTTTGTATGTTTATCTTATAACCTGAGACTCTGCCAAACTCTTCTATTAGTTTCAGTAGTTTTCTGGAGGATTCCATAGGGTTTTCTGTGTATAAGATCATGTCATCTGGAAATAGGGATAATTTTACTTCCTTCTTGCCAATCCGGTTGCCTGTTATTTCTTTGTCTAGCCTAATTGCTCTGGCTAGGACCTCTAGCACAATGTTGAATAAAGCGGTTGAATAAAGCATCCTTGTCCAGTTCCCATTCTCAAGGGAAATGCTTTCAGGCTCTCTCCATTTAGGGCGAAGTTGGCTGTTGGCTGTTGGCTTTGCATAGATGCCCTTTATTATGTTGAGGAATTTTCCTTCAATTCCTATTTTGGTGAGAGTTTTTATCATAAATGGGTGTTGGACTTTGTCAAATGCCTTTTCTGCATCTATTGATAAGATCATGTGGTTTTTGTCTTTTGTTTTATTTATATGGTGGATTACATTAATGGTTTTTCTAATATTAAACCAGCCTTGCATACCTGGTATAAATCCCACTTGGTTGTGGTGGATTATTTTTTTTGATCTGTTGTTGAATTCTATTGGCTATAATTTTGTTGAGGATTTTTGCATCTATGTTCATGAGGGATATAGGTCTGTAGTTTTCTTTTTTTGTGGTGTCTTCACCTGGTTTTGGTTTCAGGGATATGGTGGCTTCATAGAATGAGTTAGGTAGTATTCCAACACATTCTATGCTTTGAAATACCTTTAGTAGTAGTGGTATTAACTCTTCTCTGAAAGTTTGGTAGAACTCTGCAGTGAAGCTGTCCGGGCCAGGGCTTTTTATTGCGGGGAGGAGTTTTTTTGATTATCTTTACAATCTCTTTTTGTTATGGGTCTATTTAGTTGTTCTACTTCTGATTGTGTTAGTTTAGGTAGGTAGTGTTTTTCTAGGAATTCACCCATTTCTCCTAGGTTTGCAAATTTGTTAGAGTAGAATTTTTTGTAATAATCTGATATGATTCTTTTAATTTCAGTTGGGTCTGTTGTGATGTGGCCCATCTCGTTTCTTATTCAGGTTATTTGTTTCCTTTCCTGTATTTCTTTAGTCAGTCTGGCTAATGGTTTATCAACTTTGCTATTTTTTTCAAAGAACCAGCTTTTGGCTTTGTTAATTCTTTCAATTGTTTTTCTGTTCTCTAATTCATTTAGTTTAGCTCTAATTTATATTATTTGTTTTCTTCTGGTGCCTGATGGATTCTTTTGTTGCTCACTTTCTATTTGTTCAAGTTGTGGGAACAGTTCTCTGATTTTGGCTCTTCTTTATGTATGTGTGCATTTATCAATATAAATTGACCTCTGAGCACTGCTTTTGCTGTGTCCCAGAGGTTTTGATAGGAAGTGTTTTCATTCTCGTTGCATTCTACGAATTTCTTTATTCCCTCCTTAATGTCTTCTATAACCTAGTCTTTTTTGAGCAGGGTATTATTCAGTTTCCAAGTATTTGATTTCTTTCCCTAATTTTTCTCTTCTTGATTTCCACTTCTATGGCCTTGTGGTCTGAGAAGATGCTTTGTAACATTTCGATGTTTTGGATTCTGCAAAGGTTTGTTTTATGACCTAATATGTGGTCTATTCTAGAGAATGTTCCATGTGTGCTAGAAAAAAAAGTATACTCTGCAGCTGTTGGGTGGAGTGTTCTGTATAAGTCTATGAGGTCAAGTTGGTTGATTGTAACAGTTAGGTCTTCCGTGTCTCTATTGAGCTTCTTACTGAAAGTCCTGTCCTTCTCCGAAAGTGGTGTGTTGAAGTCGCCTACTATAATTGTGGAGGTGTCTATCTCACTTTTCAGTTCCGTTAAAGTTTTTTTTATGTATCTTGCAGCCCTGTCATTGGGTGCATAAATATTTAATATGGTTATGTCTTCCCGGTCTATTGTCCCTTTAATCATTATGTAGTGTCCTTCTTTATCCTTTGTGGTGGATTTAAGTTTAAAGTCTATTTTGTCAGAAATTAATATTGCTACTCCTGCTCTTTTTTGCTTGTTGTTTGCTTGATATATTTTTTCCATCCTTTGAGTTTTAGTTTGTTTGTGTCTCTAAGTCTAAGGTGTGTCTCTTGTAGGCAGCATATAGATGGATTGTGTTTCTTTAGTCTGAAACTCTCTGTCTCTTTATTGGTGTGTTTAGACCATTTACATTCAGCGTAATTATAGATAAGTATGTGTTTAGTGCTGTTATTTTGATGCCTTTTTGTGTGTGTTGTTGACAATTTCATTTTTCCACTTACTTTTTTGTGCTGAGACCTTTTTCATTGTAAATTATGTGTTCCTCATTTTCATAGCAGTTGAATTTATGTTTGCTAAGTCATTATGTTTTTCTTGGTTTTTATTTTGAGTTATGGAATTGTTAGACCTCTTTGTGGTTACCTTAATATTTACCCCTATTTTTCTGAGTGAAAACCTAACTTGTATTGTCCTATATCGCCTTGTTTCCCTGTCCATATGGCAGTTCTATGCCTCCTGTATTTAGTCCCTCTTTTTGATTATTGCAATCTTTTACATATTGACATCCATGATTCCCTGTTTTGAGCATTTTTTCTTTTGAAAATTAATCTTAACTTGTTTTTGTGATTTCCATATTTGAGGTGATATCAGGATGTTCTGTTCTGTGACGTCGTCTTGTGCTGTTATCTGATATTATTGATTTTCTGACCAAACAATTTTTTTTAGTATTTCTTGTAGCTTTGGTTTGGTTTTTGCAATTTCTCTAAGCTTGTGTTTACCTGTAAATGTTTTAATTTCACCTTCATATTTGAGAGAGAGTTTTTCTGGATATATGATCCTTGGCTGGCGGTTTTTCTCCTTCAGTGCTCTATATATGTCATCCCATTGCCTTCTTGCCTGCATGGTTTCTGCTGAGTAGTCTGAACTTATTCTAATTGATTCTCCTTTGTGGGAGACCTTTCTTTTATCCCTGGCTGCTTTTAAAATTTTCTCTTTATCTTTAGTTTTGGCAACTTGATGATAATATGTCTTGGTGATTTTCTTTTTGGATCAATCTTAAATGGGGTTCGATGAGCATCTTGGATAGCTATCCTTTCTTCTTTCATTATGTCAGGGAAGTTTTCTGCCAACAGATCTTCAACTATTTTCTGCTATCCTTCCCTGTTCTGGGACTCCAATCACACGCAAGTTATTCTTCTTGATAGAGTCCCACATGATTCTTGGGGTTTCTTCATTTTTTTAAAATTCTTTTATCTGATTTTTTTTCAGCTATGTTGGTGTCAATTCCCTGGTCCTACAGGTGCCCCACTCTGCATTCCAATTGCTTGAGTCTGTTCCTCTGACTTCCTACTGAGTTGTCTAATTCTGTAATTTTACTGTTAATCTTTTGGATTTCTGAATGCTGTTTCTCTATGGATTCTTGCAGTTTATTAATTTTTCCACTATGTTCTTGAATAATCTTTTTGATTTCTTCAACTGCTTTATCAGTGTGTTCCTTGGCTTTTTCTGTAGATTGCCTTATTTCATTTCTGAGGTCATCCCTGATGTCTTGAAGCATTCTGTAAATTAGTTTTTTATATTCTGTATCTGGCAATTCCAGGATTGTATCTTCATTTGGGAAAGATTTTGATTCTTTAGTTTGGGGAGTTGTAGAGGCAATCACGGTCTGCTTCTTTATGTGGTTTGATATTGACTGCTGTCTCCGAGCCATCTCTAAGATATTGTAGTGATTTATTTTATATTTGCTCACTGAGTCTTATCATGTTTTGTTTTCTTTCAATATACGTAGATGCGCTACTAGATTGCACTGTCTTGATTGTTGTAGCCCTTGAATCACTTATGTCCTATTACCAGCTGGTTTGGGCTGTTACCAGATATATAAGCCTAAGAGTCTGTTCACTATTCTTGAGTAGAATTTGATTTTGGGTCATCAAGTGTGTGGTGCAGACTGTCACCTATCCACCTAGAGGAGTAGTGGTGATAGTTGTGTGTACCAGATTCTAGTAGCAGCAGGGGGCCACACACCAGGAGGGGCAGGATGCTGACAGGCTTCCCCCAAGTGCCGGTGGGGTAGGTGTGTCTCTATTCCTAAAGCACTTTGGTGGGTGGGTGCTGTAGCTGTCCCTTAAGCACCAATGCAAGTACCTCTACAGATTGGTAGATGTCACCATCCTTAGACCCCTAAGGCAGGAGGCTAGGTGGTCTGGGGGGAGCTTCAGCCCTCAGTTCCCCGTTGTGGGTCAGTGAGGGCTCTGTTGAACATGCAGAGATATCAGACCTGGGAAACTTGTCTTTCCAGTAATCCACTAAAACATTTACAGTCAGATCCCTATCAGAATTGCCTTTGCACTATAATAGCCACCTTGTTCCCTGTAGGGATGAAAGCCCAAGAGTGTGGATCTCATATGCTTGGCTGGAGCTGGTTCTGTATTTTTAGTCCAATTAGGGAAGAATTTTTGGTCCCTGGGTTTTTCGTAGCTGCTTCTCTCAGGCCAGGAGAATGGGTTCGGAAAAGACCAAAAAAAGAAAGAAAAACCACAGAGCACTTCATTCTCTGGCTCAGGAAATTCCAATGTTAATGAAGCTGCCTTGGAAGGGGAGGGGAGGGTTCAGAGAAATAGGAGAGAGTAGTACCCCGGAATATAGACAAAGTTACTTATCTTGCTGGGATGACTGTTTTATCTGAGATTTCCGAGGGGTGTGTAGCCTGTGTGCATTGGCTGGGTCGAGATTGCCCCCGAGGTTCAGGCCCACATCCTGTGCTTGTGCTTTCTCAGAAGCTGTGGTCAGTTCCTCTGCTCCCAGTCCAAAGCCCAGCGCCAAGGTTCCCCGGCTGGGACGCCGCACCCCAGGTCCAAAATCAGTCACTGCCTCCCAGTGACTTCTCCTCCTTTCAGCCGCATCTCTGCGCTGCCTGCTTGCACTGGCTGGGCTCCCCCCGAGGTCACTTCCGGGGGCTAGGGCTGCGTCCCGTGTTTGCGCCATCTCAGGATGCCGTGCTCGGCTCCCCTGCACCCAGTCCAAAGCCTGGCATCAAGGTTTTCTGACTGGGATGCTGGCTCCCGGCTCCAAAAGCAGTCGTTGCTTCCCCGTGGTTGTTTGTTTTCAGTCTCTGTCACTCAGGTCAACTCTTTAGATCTGTGTTTGATGGTTAGGGCTCGTAGATTGTTATGTATGTGATCGATTCACTTGTTTTTCCGAGTCTTTTTTGCAAGTCAGCCATCTTGGCCCCGCCTCTGTTTTAATTATTTTTATAATTTTCAGTCAAATACTTAGTTCATTTTATTGCTTCTCTTCCTCTGTTGAACTTTATAGCAAGTTGGATGTGAATTTTCCTAATATATCAGCTTTTACTTTATTATTAATTTTGGCACCCTCTATTATCTTTCCTGGTTTAAAACCAGGAAGGTGTGTGTGAGGGTTGCATACTTTCACCATACTTATTCAGCCCACATGCTGAGCAAATAATCTGAGAGGCTCGAATATGTGAAGAAGAATGGGGCAGCAGGAGTGGAGGAAGACTTATTAACAACCTGTGATATGCAGATGAGACAACTTTGGTTTGATGAACGCCAACAGGGCTTCAAGTACTTACTAATGAAGATCAAAGACTACAGTCTTCAGTATATATATATATATGTATTTTTTTTTATAATACCTCAACGTAAAGAAAACAAAAAATCCTCACAGCTGGACCAATAAATAATGTCATGACAAATTAGAAAATATTGAAGTTGTCGAGGATTTCATTTTACTTGGATCCATAATCGACACCCATGGAAGCAGCAGTCAAAAAATCAAAGGACATATTGCATTGGGCAGATCTGCTGCAAAAGAATTCTTTAAAGTGACAGAAAACAAATAAGTCACTTTGAGGACTAAGGTGCACCTGACCCAAGCCATGATATATTCAGTGGTCTCACATGCATGCAAAAGCTTGACAATAAGAAATACTTAAGAAGAATTGATGCCTTTGAGTTACGGTGTTGGCAAAGAATATTGAATATACCATGGACTGCCAGAAGAGCAAACAAATCTGCTTGGAAGAAGTATAGCTAGAATGCTCCTTAGAAGCAAGAATTGCAAGACTTTGTCTCAAGTATTTTGGACATGTTATCAGGGAGGGACCAATTCCTGGAGAAGGACATCATTCTTGTTAAAGTACAGTGTCAGCAAAAAAGAAGATCCTCAATGAGATGGATTGACACAGTGGCTGCAGCAGTGGGCTGAGACATAGCAACAATTGTGAGGATGGTGCAGGACCAGGCAGTGTTTAATTCTGTTGTACAGAGGTTCGCTATGAGTTGGAACCCACTCGATGGCATCTAAGAACAACATTATCTTTCATATTAAGCTAATGTTTATGCTTGTTTTTAGTTTTCTTTTGCATTTTTTTATTGTAATTTAGGTGAAAGCTTACAGAGCAAATTGTTTCTCATGAAACAATTAATGCACATATTGTTTTGTGACATTGGTTGCCAGTCCAGTGATGTGTCAACACTCTCCCCTTCTGGACCTCGACTTTCCCATTTCTACTTGTCCTGCTTTTCTGTCCCTTCCTGAATTCTTGTCCTTGCCCCTCGGCTGATGTGCCATTTAGTCTCGTATACATGGTGGAACTATGTGTGTTGTTTGTTTTATAAGCTTCTCTAATCTTTGGCTGAAGAGTGAACCTCAGGAGTGACTTCAGTGCTGAGTTAAAAGGGTGTCCAGGGGCCATACTCTCAGTGTTTCTCTAGTCTCTGTCAGACCAGTTAAGTCTGATCTATTTTTGTGAGTTTGAATTTTGTTCCACATTTTCCTACGGCTCTGTCCAGGACCCTTTTTGTGATCCCTGTCAGAGTAGTCAGTGGTGTTAACCGGGCACCATCTGGTTGTGCTAAAGACTCAGTCTGGTGGAGGCTGTGGTAGTTGTGGTCCATTAGTCCTTTGAATTAGTCTTCCGCTTGTGACTTTGGTTTTCTTCTTTCTCCCTTCCTCCAGACGGACCAGTAGAAGTGTCTTTGATGGCCACTCACAAGATTTTAAGACCCCAGACACTGCTCACCAAAGTAGGATGTAGAACATTTTCTTTATGAACTATTTATGCCAACTGAGACAAATGTCCCCTGAGACCATGGTCCCCTACCCAATTGTTTTTAACCTTCTTTTTGTTTCAAGAATGATTTTGGGAAGGCTTTTTTTCATATGGTTTCTTTGCTGCTCTTTGAAGCTTTGAAAAGTCTATCACTAGTTTTATTTTGGTCAGAGATATGGCCTATGTATTTTCAGCTTTATGGAATTGTTGGGGTTATATTTCATGGAAGCATTATATTTACAGTGTTTTAATTATTTCAGTGATGGCAGTAAAAAATGTATAAAGTGTAGTATGTATTTCAACATGTTTATTAATCAAAACATTTGAGTATCTGTATTTATGTTTTTGCTTATGTGAACAATTAAGAACTGGGAGAGGTATGCTATTTTCTTCATTGTTTATTCTGTTTCTATCAACTTCTTCATGAACTGTTGAGTTCTTCATATATTCTACTGCTATACATTTTTATTCTCTCATCTCTTAGTAATGGAGTAAAAACTTTATGAATATAAAAATAATTTTCTTCAACTTAAATTTTACTTCAAATTCATGATCGTCAGATTCTGTTCATGTAAGCTCTGAATTGTTTATTTGTATATTTATATAAGATTATTTCCTAACATTTTAGTCCAAGTTGCTATTTGTGTGTTTTTTTTTTTTTTTTTTGTATTTCCTTATAGACAAGCGTTTCCCAAGTTGCATATATCATTTTAGCTTACACATCAAAGTCCACAATTTAGTCAAATGGTCACACTTACTGCAAATGATACTGGGCAAGGATGATACTGACTGGGGGTTCATGTGTTCAACTACAATCTTGGCAGGGGAGGGGACCAGTGAGAATGGATACTGGGGGACAATTAACGTAATTGTCAATTGCATCGGTTATGTAGTGAACAGACAGTTACTCTGCCACAAGTAATCCTCTGCTTTTTAGAGGACATTGCGTTTTCTCCTTCTCCTCCCACCAAAATTTCCTTATTTACTCATTTTTGAACAAAAGTGATATATGCTATTTCTACAAAGGATTTTCTCTTGGTTCAAAACATAGTTCTTCTAAGTGGCTAGAATCCAGAACTCAGATTACAGCTGGAAAATGTACTACTAATTTAAATTCTAGTTTTTAGCATCTACCTGCAGCAACTCTTCTCTAATGAGGCAGCATATTCTTTTTTTCCCCAAAGCAGGTGTTTTGGCTTTAACTCAGTGCAGTCTGTGGAAACAATAATTCACGACACTTACGGTTAATGGATTTTACAAGTAAACCCCTACTACCTTTAAAAATTTGTTAACTATAGCTACATCTTCTAGTTTGCAATGTTTCTTAGCAATGTGGAGAAGCAGTGGTAAGAAAAATAGTTTTCTTACCTTTTCTACTTTCTACCTCTTATGTGAGGCAGAAGGCAGGCAGTAAAAGAGGCTTATAACAGAAGACACACACACACATATATAAACCAAACACACTGCTGCTGATTCTGACTCATAGTAACCCTACAGGACAGAGTAGAACTGTCTCATAGGGTTTCCAAGGAGTGGCTGGTGGATTTGAACTGGTGACCTTTTGGTTAGCTTTGAACACTTAACTACTGTGCCATCTGGGCTCCTGTATATGTGTGTATGTGTGTGTATATATAATTTTCATTTATAATTAATGCTCTAGGTTACTTCATCTCTTTTAGTTTGAAGTTCTTCATGTGGAAGATACAAGCTATTAATTCATGTATAAAATGCCAACATTGTGATTTGTGTACTATTTGACGGATATGTTTCAATGGGTCATAGACATTAAAACAATTGAGTGAAAAGTACAGTTCCAGGTTGGTAGGTAAGGAGGCTATGAAGGGTATAAAAAACCAAAAACCAAATCAGTTGTCCAAAAAAAAAAAAAAACCCAAAACCAAACCTGTTGCCATTGAGTCAATTTCAACTCATAGTGACCCTATAGAAGAGAGTAGATCTACCCTGTAGGGATTCCAAGGAGCAGCTGGTGAGTTTGAACTGCCAAGCTTTTGGTTAGCAGCTGAGCTCTTTAACCACTTTGCCCCCAAGGCTCCAGTCAGTTCTAATTCATGGCAACACCATGTGTGCAGAGTAGAACTGCTCCATAGGGTTTTCAAGACTGTGATCTTTTAGAAGCAGATCGCTAGACCTGCTTCAGAGGAGCTCTGGGTAGATTCAAACTGCCAACTGTTCAGTTGGTAGCCAAACACTTAACCATTGGTACCACCCAGGGACTCCTGTGAAGGTATAAATTATCATCAATCAGAGAAGTGATTCAGTATAATAAAAATCATTAGAAGATTTAATGAGATTATATAAAGGTAAGTAAAACAGAGTCTTTGCCCTCAAAGTGTTACTCTGTTGTTGAAAGACATGTACTTTTTTTTTTTTTTTTAATATAGGGGCTCCATAATATATTTTGTGAGGCCATTTTTACGTGTTCCCAAATTACCTATCCATTCTGAAATCTCACTTATCAAATGTTAGGTTTCAGCAAAATGAGCCAATTTCAGTTCCCTGAACATTTCAGGCTCATTAGTGCTTCTACCTGGAATACTATCCTCTTTCCCTCCCACTGTACCTTGTTCTTCTGTCATAATTACTCATAAAAGTAGTTATTATGATGTTTTGTAATGACCTGTCAACTTGTCTGAATTCCCACGAGCCTATCAGCTCTAGGAGAGCAGAGCATGAGTCTCTCTTGTTCACTATTATATCTCTAGTATCTACTTGGTACAATACCTGACACAGTAGGTACTCAGTAAGCACTTATAATAACTCCATAAATGATAAAACATGAACATAAGCACAAAGTTTACATTAGCTTTTCCTGCCTGCCAAAGAAAATGCCATTTTTTTCAGCCAAAATTCCAAGTCCTAGAGGAAAGAAAGGCTAAGTCATGTGTACAACTGAAAGAGAGAAGATAAGCGGAGTGAGAGATTGAGAGAAATAGCTATGTGGTATAGGATGGGGTTAGATAGGATGGGAGGAGGCATTTTCAGGGTGTAGAAAGAGATGTGCCAGGGTAGTTTCAGAAAATATGTGGATCAAGATGAAAGAAGATATATATATATATATATATACATATATATGTATATATATATGTATATATATGTATATATATGTATATATATATGTATATATATGTATATATGTATATATATGTGTATATATATGTATATATATGTATATATATGTATATATGTATATATATGTATATATATGTATATATATGTATATATGTATATATATATAATTGTTGTGAAATATATATTTAGATCCCTTTTCATATTCCTTGAGAAAAACAAGATGTGAAAATTAAAAATGAAAAAAAAAAAATACTCTTCAGAAAATGAGGTTTTAAAATATTGTAGCACTTCAGGAGTAGTGCTTAGAGATTTTTAAAGAGCCAGAAAATACTTGTTACATGAAAGTGTGGTTATTTCTAGCTAAGGGATTCAGAAGATTTGTGAAAAGTGTTGTTTGAGCAGAACGGTTAGCAGGATTTGCATATATAGAGATGTGAAGAGAAGAAAGCTATTCTGGGTACAGAAGCCACTGGCATATTGAATTTGAAGACCTAGTAACCAGTCGTTTTCATTACAGATGTAAAAATTGTGTTTACACACCAGTTGTCTTGCTGTGTCGTCCCCGAATAATGCAAATGGTTAATGTGCTCCGTTGGTAACTAAAAGGTTGGAGGGTTTTGTTCACCCAGAGTCTCCTCCAAAGAAAGAACTGGTAATCTGCTTCAGAAGAATCAGCCATTGAAAATCCTATGAAGCACAGTGCTACTTTGACACACGTGGGGTCGCCATGAGCTGGCATTGACTCTGCAGCAATTGGTTTTAGTCTTATCTTGACCGCTGTGACTGGGTTTAGTTAAGGACTTTTCCCCTTTTCCTTTCAGCTTCCAGTTATATATATAATAATTAGACAAATATTTTTATGATGGTTATAATTAGAGTGCTAGAGGAAATATTTATTTTAAATGGCCTGCAGGTAAAAAGCCAGCCTTCCAGAATAGAATTACTTAACATGAAGTTGTTGAGTTTATATGCAAAGTAGTAGGTTAAACAACACAAAACTGGTGAGTTCACTTAACGACTTAAATGGAGCAACTCATTGCACAATAGAAATGCATCTTATAGGGGTTTAAGCGAACAAATACACTTCATAAAATAGCATTTTATGAAAGTGCTGTGGTTATCATAAACCTCATGATTGAAGGTTTTATTCCTGGGAAAGTAAATAAAGCATTTTGAAAACTAGAAACTTAAAAATTTCAAAAGATCATGGCCCTATCTGGCTAGCCTCTAGCTATAGCCTTTATCTATTATACTCCTGTAGCCACAAGGTATATATGGTCTCTGAACTCTTCCTTTTTATCTGATTAGAAACTTAATAAACAGTCCAGGATCTGAAGTCACAAAATAGCTTTGTTCTTCCATAGTACTAACTGAAATAAGTGGTTGATTAAATAGGAAGGAAAGGAGGGAGGCAGGGAGGGAGGGAGGGAGGGAGGAAAGAAAGAGGGAGGGAGGGAGGAAGGGAAGAAATGAATAAAACTCCACTACGCAATGCTACATATCAAATATCATTTATGCTTAAATAAAGAAATATATTTATTTATTCATTTATGCTTGGAGTTCTTTTATTTTAAACCAAGACAGAATAAAACATTTTAGACTTTAGCTTTTGTTAAACATGCTCAATGTGAATAAAGTTATGTTCATTTGACTTTCTCAAAACAAAGCAGAGACATAATGAGTTCTTTATTAAATTCCATTACACTCTGTGGCTATACTCTTTATGTACCATCAGGATTGAAAGCTAATTATTTTTAGCAGGAAACAAACAGAACAACTTGAATATTGTATGTTATGTGGTCACTGAATTTACTGAGAACAAGATAAGACATAGAATGTAAGTTTCTTTTGTATGTTACACTGATTTATATTATACATACAAATACATTTTTCCCAACTCTGTTTTGTGTCAGCCTGTAACAAGTACCCTAAGCTCATAATAAGCAAATTCAAATTGGCTGAAAATATAGCGCTGACCTTTACTGAAGTAACCAGTGACTAGATCTTAAATATGCTTCAGGGACACTAAAGTGTGTGATATTTTCCTTGTGAAATGTGCTCATTGTAGGTGTAAAATGGCTTTGCTGGTGCATAGAACATCTGTACCTGCTATCCAAATTGGGTCATTCTGGTGAAGTAAAAAACAAAAAAAAACTCACTGCAACAAATGGATGTATGAATAACTGATTGTGTAGTTGTGAAACAGCTTCAGGACATCAGTCTTTATGAAATGATTTAAACTATGTAGTAGTAAGGAAGAATCAGAAACTTTCTGTTCTGGAAAGTGATAAATTGTTTTGTTACCTATGTCTGTTCAAGAATATGTGAGAAAACTGGAGTGCAGTGATTTATTGATATGCAACAACTGTTTTCTCAAGTGAACAGATCATAAAGCAATTCATGTGAGTTTTTTTAATGATTTTTTAAATTGTGTTTTTGGTGAAAGTTTACACAGCAGTTAAGTTCCCATTTAATAATTTCTATAGATAGTGTTCAGTGACATTGTTTACATTTTTCACAATGTGTTAGCATTTTCATTATTTCCATTCTGGTTGTTCTGTCTCATTAATATAACTTCTCCACCACCCCCCAACCCTGCCTTACCTTCTTATTTTTGCTTTATGGTAAATATTGACAGTTTAGTCTCATATTGATGATTATTTAAAGGAGCACAGTACTCACAGATGATATTGTTTATCTTGTTTGGCTGAAAGGTGACCTCTGGGAGTGGTTTCAGTTCCACATTTAAAGGGTATCTCAGGGTGATAGTCTTCACTCATATTGTATATTTCCTTTTCCCTTCACCAAAAATAACAAGTGTCTACTATCTAGAAAGTGATTCCCCTCCCTTTCTATCCCATCCCTTGTAGCCATCAAAAAATGTTGTTTTCTGTGCCTTTTTATATTCTTATCTTTTTATAAACGTGAGACCATGCAATATTTGTCCTTTCATGATTGACTTAATTCACTCAGCATAATGATCTTGTGAGTATGTGTGTATGTGTGTGTGTGTGTGTAACTTTGAAGAAACTTACATCAGGAGTATTGACCATACTGATCGGAACTGAAATATATTATTGTAGTGTGCTTACTAATGCTTAATTAGAATTGATTAATGGTTATGGCATTTTTGGATTTTGATTTTAGAAGAGAGTTTATATGTTGTCATTGCTCATTCCCAACTATTCATCTAGCAAAACTTCACAACCTGGAAAAATGGCGGACATGAGAATGGACATATCAAATCTCTTATAACAGAAAATATAAACGACAGATGGCTACAACTGCTGGCTTTGAAAGATATCTCCACGTTCATTACAATGTCATGCTTCTCATTCACTGTTCCCAGCCAGTGGTTGAGCACAACAGGGATACTAAAGCACGTCTGTTCCTGGAAGATGCAGAGTTGCTCTCTTTGGCTCTAGGACTCCCAGAAGACCTTGCTGAACTTTCTTTGAAACTTCACTGCAGTCTAAAATGTTTCCATTCCACTTTCTTTCCTTTCTGCCTTCTTTCAGAGTCAAACCTACAAAGCATTCTGATGGCTCTCTGAACCCCTCATCGCTCACATCCCATCTTTTTTTCCCATAGATATTTCTACTAATAATTTTTTACATTTTTACATATTTTGGTGTTTACTTTTAATATATCTTGGGCAAATATAGTATTTTACATGTCCCAGGTAATCTGTGTATAATAGGGATTTCCCTAGGCCATACCAATATGGGGCCACTATAGCTAACAGAAACAGTCAAAGCTGTTACTCTTGGAGTTATTCTATCTTTCTGTTCTTTCCTAATTCTTTACCTACTTTGGTCAAAGCAAGGCCAGGAGGAAGTGCTTCTGAAAATCAGAAGTCCATTTCTTACATCATTCTTAATGATGGCCATAAGCATGACTTGACTCTGATCTTATTGCAGCCTGGAATTATCAAGAGTTATTTGCTTTTGATTCTAAACCCAGCCTCACTAGGGAAAGTCTGCAGGCTGTAATATTGCTTATTGTGGTAGAGGCGGAAAGAACAAAGGCAGAGAATGTTTCATCATAGTAGGTCTGAAGCCTTTAAGAAGGAAGAACTATATGAGACCCCGTTCCAAACAATCATACTCCTTACTACCACTTTAAATGTCTAATTAACTGGACCACCTGCCTCTGTTATCACCTTAAGGCTTTTTACCTTTTTTCCTTGTTGATATAGGTGATTTATATACTTTTTGGTATTCCACATAAATAATGATGCTGGATAGGATATCTGGACCACATCCTTGGAACGTATATTTAGGAAAGTCAGGATCCCTCAGGGCTTACCATCAGATGCTGAAATATTCTCAATATGTTAGAGTCTCACAAGAAGATCCAAAGAACGTTATTAATGAGAGGGAAGTCATTGAATTCTTTAGTATGTTTTCCAGCCATTTTTTGTCAACTGATTAAAAATATAATAAGGTGGGTATGCAAATGCCTTCCTTGGGAAAAAGTTTTCTTTATTGTTATAAATCTTAAGGAAAAAAAAAACCCTTCAGACTCTCTTGAAGTGTTCTAGTGCCAGTAATTTTTGGACTGTGTTTCTATGATTAAAAAATTCTCCTGTTTTTGCTAGCCAGGCAGTTATCTGCATTCATTCATTCATCAGTGCACTAGTAAATCATTCAACAAATATTTACTGATTAATATTTATTAAATAAGGCACTGGCTAGTTTAAAGGCTGTAGTGGTGAATAAAGCTATCTGTTATTCTACGGATCAAAACTCCTGAAGAACAGCCCTGTAATAGTTTCTAAAAATGTAAAAATACCTATAATGCCAGTGATTGATGAAATTATTAAAATTTTCATCCATTTTAGTAGTCTACAAAATGTAGAATCAACAAATCATGAAATGCTATTTTCAGTATATTCAAGCAGTAAGGATGGTTCTTAAATGGCGATATTCAATTATTGCAAAAGTACATGCTTTTTGATACACTGACAATGAGCGTATGCTTGGCATAAATTGAAAGCAGTGCATCAAGAAGTTAAAATGTTCAGAACTCCTAGACTACTTGTACCTTGCATTTCCTTATCTGGGAAGCAATGCTAAGGAAATGATACAAAATATAGAATACAATTTTATGTCTATAATATGATGTTTATTACTTTAAAAGAGGAAACTCTGGTGGTGTAGTGGTTAAGTGCTATGGCTGCTAACCAAAGGGTCAGCAGTTCAAATCTGCCAGGCACTCCTTGGAAACTCTATGGGGCAGTTCTACTCTGTACTATAGGGTCGCTACGAGTCGGAGTTGACTCGATGGCATTGGGTTTGGTTTTTTTTTTTTTTTTGGTTTACTTTAAAAGACAGATTGAAAACATTTTAAATGAGTATTAATGCAATAATGATTGTAGAAGTTAGATAAATATGGACCTTTCTGTCATTAAAATTATGCTTATGGAGAATTTGTAATACCATGTAAAATGCATAAATTACACTTAAAAAAGAAAAAAGCCAAATACAAAATTTGTAATAGTATGAGCTTTAAATGTCTAAAACTACATGCTTAGAATAAGAAAAAAAAATTTTTTTTCAGAGCCCTGTATTAATGATTGTTTCTGGGTAATAAGTTAGGCATTATATGTTTTATACTTTCCTATAGTAAGCAAAATAACTTAAAATGTAGAAAAAATGGTCTGTAAAAGACCGTGGAAGGAAAATTATGTTTTGTCAACTTTATTAAGAGCTACAGATTAAACTGACCTGGAAATGAAGCCAAGGTAGATTGGAAATAGTATATGGATGAAGATATTGTTCCTCCATGTATTAAGCCTCAAAAAATATTTCTGTCTTTTTCTTCTTGGGTAAAAAATAATGAGACATTTTAACAAATCAGTTTCCTATTTTAAGCAATATATGATAAATTTCCTAAAACACAATGAAATCTTCTAAACATTGAATTGGTTTACCACACTACATGTCACATTTCAGGTCCATGGATCACTAGTGATGCATATGAAAGATCATATATGTCTTTTCCAATCTATGATGCCATCCTTCACTTCCATAGATCTAGGACCACCGACAATCTGGGCTGGATACAATTTGATTCTGTCATTTCTTTCCTCAGTTAACTTTATTAGTGTTGATTATGCCTGACTTTACTAAAATTCCTTTGGCTCCTTTTACCTTGGCTTTATTGACCTAGAATAGCAGGCTGCTGACATCTTGGCTGACTGTATTTTTAGATAATACCTTATGTTGTTGAGAAAAGAAAAGGCATTAAAGGGATAAATTATCTGAATTTACTTCTACAATAAAAATACAATAATATGAGTAATGCTGTGCAAACAATTGAGTTTTCAGTTCAAGAAAAGGTAATATATAGGGGAAATCATTTTAGTATGTGATTGTATTGGGAACATAGAAAAGTAGACAGAAAGGAATACGTTAGTAGAAACAGTGAATATACTTATAAGAGTTGGTAAAATTGATAGAATAAGGTCGTGGTAGAAAGGGAAAGCCCTGGGATTTGTTATTGTTAGCTGCCAAGGAGTCAGCCCCCAACTCATGGCGATTCCACGCACGATTGGATCAGACTGTTGTGATCCACAGAGTTTTTCATTGGCTGATTTTCAGAAGCAGCTTACCAGGTATTTCTTCTGGTCCTGAGACAGGAGAAGAGAAAAACTTTTGAGACAGAAGGAAAGCAATTAACAGTACACTTAGGAGCACGCAAATTTCTAAGTGTGATTGGGCAACTGACAGCGTTCATAACTGGTTGCTTTTATATTCCCAGTGAAGAAGGAGAACATTTAAGTGAAAGGGAAACTAAGTAGATCAGAAGTCTGAAGATGCTGATAACATTCCTTTGAGAGAAAAAATGGGAGAATTTTGGAGCTTATCAGGTAGAGAGTAGTTGATTTTCTGGCAAATATCATTGATGTTTTGAAAGGAATCGAGAAATGGTTTCTTTTTGATACATATTGGCAATTGTTGCATTTATGTAAGAAAGTAAATTATTCCATTCAATTAAGTAAATATTTGAGTGGCCAATGTGTGACAGATAATTTGCTAATTATTGAGGGGTGTCAGGGATTGAATATGTCCCCCCCCGCAAATATGTGTATCAACTTGGTTAGGCCATGATTCCCAGTATTATATTGTAGTCCTCCATTTTATGATTATAATTTTATGTTGAGAGAATTAGGGTAGGATTGTAACACCACTCTCACTCAGGTCACTTTCTGGATCCAAGGTAAAGGGAGTTTCCCTAGGGTGTGGCCTGCACCACCTTTTATCTCTCAAGAGAGAAAAGGAAAGGGAAGCAAGAAGACAGTTGGGGACCTCGTACTACCAAGAAAGCAGCACAAGGAGCAGAGTGCATCCTTTGGACCTGGGGCCCCTGTGCCTGAGAAGCTCCTGACCATGGGGAGATTGAGGACAAGGACCTTCTTCCAGAGCAGACAGAGAGAGAAAGCCTTTCCCTGAAGCTGACGCCTTGGATTTGGACTTTCATCCTACTTTACTGTGAGGAAATAAATTTCTGTTTGTTAAAGCCATCCACTTGTGCTATTTCTGTTATAGCAAGCATAAGATAATTACGCATTTTAGGGGAAAAACAATAACAAAATATGAGATTTTGTTATCTCATATGATATCTCAAGGGCCTGCCTGAACAGTATGAAAGTTAGACATAGAGGTAATTAAGATGTAAAGAAGCGTATGGACACATGACAGCTATTAAGACCATGGGCTTCACAGGCAGAATATCTGGGATTGAATAATAGCTCCACTATTTCATAGCTGAACATGCTTAAGCAACCACCTTAACTAACATGCCCCTTATTTTCTTCGTCTCTAAAGTGAGGCTAATAGACCACTTGCTGGAGCATAAATGTGAATCCCTTTGTAAATTCTGTGAAAATGTCTTTATTAGTATGTGTTATATGAATTGTATAAAGTTCTAAAAGCCTTTAAAAATGAGCAAGAGAGAGAGAGCTCGCCTCTTACTGGAGCAATCAGAAATGCTTTACAGAGGAGGTGACATTTTACCCAGGCTTTGAAAAATGGTGGAGCTATTAGTAGGCTGTATAAGGGTATAGTTATAACAAGTAGAGGAAATCACGTGAGCGAAGATTCAAAGAAGAAAAAGCACAGGTAACATTAAGGAACAGACAGCAGACCAGATACCTAGAAAGCAGGGGAGTAAAAAGGCAGATAACTGAATTGTGACCATATTTTAAGGACCCCGAATTCTACATAAAAAGCTGACATTTAAATTATAGTTGAAATAGAATCTAAACTGCTTATGATGTTCTACAAAGTTCTGTATGTCCTGTCCCTGCATCATCTCATTTTACTTTCCCTTTACTTAAGATGCTCCAACTGTACTATTTTTCTTTTGATTCCTTCAACATGAAGAACTCTTTCATGCATCCAGATCTTTGCAAATACCCCCTTCCAACCACTTTTATTTGGTGAATTTATAGCTAATTCTTATCACTCAGGTCTCACCCTAAAGGTCCTCATCTCAAGGAAGCCTTCCTTGAATAACCCAAAACCAAACAAAACCCATTGCCGTCAAGTCAATTCTGACCCATAATGACCCTATAGGACAGAGTAGAACTGCCTCATATGGTCTCCAAAGCCACAAATCTTTGTGGAAGCAGATTACTACATCTTACTCCCACAGGGCAGCTGGTGGGTTCAAACTCCTAACCTTTCATTAGCAGCCGAGTGCTTAACCACTGTGCCCCTAGGACTCCTGTTGGGTACTTAAAGGAGCTAATAAATATTTGCTGAATAAATACATTAGTGAATATTTTCTTTAAGGAGACATTGAATAATTTTGAGTATGGAAGATATTTGGTGGGAAAAATCTGCACTTTAGAAAAAATAATTAAATACTAGATTTCATAATGATTTTGAAATATGAGGCTGAGCATAAATGTTAGGAGTTATTGCAATTTTTGTCTGCTGTTGAGTAAATTCTGACTCTAGAGGACAGAGTACAACTGCCCCCATAGAGTTTCCAAGGCTGTAATCTTTACGGAAGCAGGTTGCCACACTTTTCTCCCGCAAAGCAGCTAGTGGGTTCAAACTGCTGACCTCTCGGTTAGCACCTGAGTGCTTAACCACTTCTCCACCAGGGCTCCTTGTTATTGCAGTAGTTATGCATTTATTAATGAGGATCTGATCTACTGAGCATTGCAGAAATAAAGGGAAGGGGAGTATGGTTGTCCAGAATTTGGGAAGGAAAAAGAAGTGGAACTGATAACTGAGTAAAAATGGGATAGAAGGAAATTGGACTAAGATGAGAAAAACAGGAGAACATGATTTTTCTCTGTTGTTTTATCTAGTATGGGGTACTCCAGTTCTGTTTAACCTTTCCTACCTGGGAGAAGGTGATACAGCCTTTTCAAGAGTCCCTGATACTTAACTTGATTTAATCCAGTGTATTACGAAGAGCTCTATAGCTGAAATACATTGTTAAGGTAGTAGTCAGGAGAAATTTATTATGAAGTTTCCATTTTTATCATTTGTGGGTAAGGTCATTCAGAATTTCTGCTGTAACTTTCACATGTCAGTATTTTATAGCTCAACCATTTCAAATGACAAGCAAATCATTTTTCACTATTTGTCAACACCAAGAATTTTATGTTTTAACTTTTAGCGAAATAGCAAAAGAGACTTTTTCAGTTAAACGCACACAAGTTGTTTTCTAAAAATCTTTGGAAAATTTCCAAATCATAACTGCAGGGTTTGGTAAAATAGTAAACACAAGAAGCCGTGTTAAGTTCAACCACAGATATTATTGCAGCTAAGAATTATTTAAACAAAACCTATTTCCTCAACTGTACAAATATGAGTACTTAAATGGGACAGATATCATAATCTCAAGTGAAATCAATCAATTTCAATATTGAACCACAGGAGCTCACAGAATACATAATTTCCACTCTATCTAGCCAACATATAAGCAGTTGGTGGAACCTCACTTGTATTTCAAATGGTTTTGGTGGTTCTAGTGAATTCTTTGGAGTCCCTGGTTGGTGAAAATGGTTTATGTGTTTGGCTGCTAATCTCAAAAGGTTGGAGGTTCAAGTCCACCTGAAAGCACCTTGGAAGAAAGGCCTGATGATCTGCCACATCTTTACTCAAATAATGTGCACCTTCTATGTTTGTTTGCCAACTGCACCCTCCTCTGTGAGGTATTTTCATAAGTATGCCATGCTAATTTTTTTTTTACAGCAACATGTTAAAAAAAACACCGAAATAGCAGTGCGTATAAAAATACCTCGTGGGAGGAGGAGGGCGCAGTTGGCAAACAAACTAGAGGGTAGTGTTATTTGCGTAACAATATGGTACTTCTGAAAAATCACATAATCTTTACACTTATGCATGGTCTTCGTAGTTGTACTTTTAAAATTGAGTATCATTTTTCATTTAGTGCTTCATCATTAGAATCGCCTGAGATTTTTTTTAGGTTCTTTGTGGCTCCTCTAGAGATTCTGATCCAGTAAGTCTGGAGTGGGGCCAGGAATTTGCATTTTTCAAAAGTGTCTCATCAAAGCCATATAAATGAGCTTTTTATGGGAAACAATGACCTAGCTGAAGAACATCTCTTTAACTAATCATTCATCATTGTTCAGTAATAATGATGTCTCTAAATGTTTTCCCTTATTTAAAAACAATGATTACAATGATGAGATTTTATTATTTTGTAATTATTTCCCTAGGATAAATATCCATAATTGAAATTATTTGATTTTAAGGTTTACGACCATTTTTAAACTTTGTATTTATTGCAAAAATATTTTCCATAAACTCCTACTTTAAACTGCTTGAAGTTATATTTAATTATTTCGTTTCCCTGAAGCCTTATACCAATATTGAATTATCATATTTTAAGAAACATATCAAAGTTATATTATCCCTCTATGTTTTCATTTCTTTGATTACTCGAATAAGTTGGGGAAAATACCCATATGCTTTTTTTTTTAAAACATTTTTGTCATTTTCATTTTTAGCTTGTAGTATTCACATTGGTATATAGTTCATTGGTTTTTGTTTTGTTTTTATATTTTCAGTATCTGTAAAATGATTGAATCAAGTAGGAATTTTAGTTGCAGATAATAGATATTCACAGATGAAATCGGCTTAAGTGATAAAGAAATCATGTATTTTCCCTAAGAAGCCAGACATCCAGAGGTCGAGATGTGGGACAGGCACTAAATCTGAGAGGTCAGGTCTCTGGCTCTGCTACTCTGTGATCACCCTGGCTTCCACCTTCCTAATATGTTATTTCAAACTGGTATCGGCTCTGGTTGTTCAATGTGCAGGCAGCAACTCTCAGAAGTAAAAAGGGCCTTACTGTTTCAGTATGTATTTCTTAGGCAAAAACAAACGATTGCCAGAAAATCAACCACGGACCACTCCACGTCATTTGCCAGAATTAGGTCATGCTGCCTTTGTTAAATCAGGCACTGGAAAAGAAATAGGATTATCATCAATGGGTGAGTCTAAATGGTATCTTTCTGTGAAGATAAAGATGGAGTTATGGAAATTATGGAATTTAAGAAGTAAGGGATAAGAGGGTTAGGCAACAATATTCAATATAATAATCATTCTCAGGTAAATTTCCTTTTTTGGGGGGGTTGGGCTAGTTGAAAGACTTGATTTTATGTTTTATAGTGGCTATGGAAATGTGTCACTCAGATCTCCAAGAGAGCCTGCTATGGGGAACGAACCTGACTAAGAGCCTCAGCTTCCATCCCTTTGAATCCACTGTCACTTTCCCTCAGGCTGCTGAGTCCGTTACTCGGCCAGGCTACTGGAGGTACTAGGGCATCGGTACTAGGTTCCATTCCTGCCTGAGGCCAGACATTTCTAGCAGGCAACCTTTCCTGAGGGATACCCACTGGCTTTGCTGAAACTTCCTTAGAACTTAAGTGAAGTGTGAGACACTTCCTATCCTTCCCTCCCCCTCTCCTTTCACAGGTGTCTGACCTACATTGCGGTCTAAGGGCTCTTCCTGCATATTCCTGAGCCCTCCATCTTAATCCTTCACAGTCTTTCCCCAAATAAATTAAGTACATTTCCAATTCTGCTTCTCAAGAGACTGAAAATGACATAGTATTTAATCACATTCCATGAAGTGACATATCGTGAAGGCGTTTTCATATGATGATGATTTTTAAATATAATTGGTTTTATTTAATTATGTCTACTATAGGCCAAACTCTGTGCTAGTCAACAAGATATGAAAATTAATAGGAATATGTACCTCTTTCAAGTATTCACTGGCTTAAAAGAAGATTCAGGCTAATAAATACATAACAATAATATAAAATGGAAAGAACTATGGAGGAGCTATAAACAGAATTTGAAAACTCAGTGGAGGAATACACCAGATCCTCCTGGTTGTGGAAGTCAACATAGACTCTCAGAAATGTTATACCAAAGTTAAATTCCTAGATGGAACATGGAAGGATAGATATTCTGTATATATCTACATGAATATATATATAAAAAAATTTTTATTGAAATAGATCCAAAATGTAATGGCTGAAACCAAATAGACATTTATTTTTCAATTATGTAAGCATTTCAGGCTTGTGTTTAAAGTTGATAGCATAGTTCTCCTCCATACCATCTCCGAGGGATTCTTCCCTAGAGCTAAAGATAGGGTCAGGAGATTGGGTGAGTTTAGTAAGGACTAGAAGGGGGAAATGGAAATTGGGTAGGCAGCATATGGTGTCCAATGCTGTAACCATTCATGCACAGTAAGGTAAATATCCTATTCTTTTTTCTGGGTTGAAGGCTTGAATTTATACATTTGTGGCAGCCGTCAAAGTATGCTACTCAGATGTTCTTTGAGAACTTGCTGTTTCCAGTAAGCTGGAAAGGGGCCATGTTTATGATGCTTTTATGGGGAAGACCTAGAAAAGACACAAGTCTCCTTTGCTTATATTCTCCTGTCAAGAATTCAGTAACAGAGCATATTCAACTGTGTGGGAAGCTGGAAATAGAGTCCTTGCCAGGAAAGTTGAGGAAATTTTGCAGTTCCTACCACGTAGGTAAGAGCAATATACACAATGGTACTGACTTGGTAAAGTCCTTGAGATGTTTGCAGAAGTAAGAATTTAGTATAGAGTGTAGGGTACACGAGGAAAGTGAAAGAAAACGAGGCTGGAGAAGTTACTAGTTCTTCCAGGGCTATTAATTAAATAAACCTTTAAATGTATGCAAAACTTTTTGTGCTTATTTAAACTGTATTAAATTTTTATATATAATTCAATCTATTGGTGAAATCTCATCTTTTCTCTTGATCAACAAGGCTACTTTGTGATATTATTACACTGTTCTAATTATTTTAGGAGCATTGCATTGCACGGGGAGCTTATTTTACCAGGGCTCTCCAGTATAATAATTTTCTAATTATAAATAGCAAATTTGTAAAATTTAAACTAACAGTTACCACAGCGTATAGCAACTGTGATCTCCATTTTTTCAGGGTTACTTCAAGTAGAGAATTGGTACCTGATGTTTTATTCAGTGATCTGTGTTTCCAAAATATAATCTAAAATAGCAAAATAACAAATTTTTTCTGGAAAAAAACCGGTATATCCTTCCTAGCACACATTTATTCGTAAGTTCTCTCAAACTTACTGCACTTATTTCATTATTGGGGGGCTAAGGATAATAGTTTATATTTTAATATTTATTTTAGTATAAAATTATTGTGATATAAATGGAATTACAGAGATATACTTATTCATCCTCCAGTTTCGCAGAAACAAAAAAATCACACACTATGAAGTACTGATGAGGCCGTGGTGAACAGGAATTTTCATACCCCACAGCTGAGAGTATAAATTGGTAAAAGCTATTTTAGAGAAAAATTTGGTGGCACTAAGTAAAACTACCACAAATATATATATACTCCAATAGTTCTACATCTAAGCCATTCCCTAGAGAACGTTTTCACAAGAGAAGATGAAGAAATTGCTTTTTAGCAAAGTTCAGAACATAGAAAAAATGGAAACAACCCAAATGCCCTTTATTAGAAGGACTGGTATGAGCTAAGACTGCGTATTTAATATGGATAGTTAAAAAAAAAAAAAAAAAAAACAGCAAGTGGTGAAAAAAAGAAAGTTATAGACTGATAGATTCTGTATGATTCAAGTCACATATAAATTAAACAAAACATACCTCTGGTAGAGGGAAATGATTAGTAGTCCTAGGGATGAGAACAAAAGAAAATTTACCTTTGTAATACTTAAGTTTCTTTAACATAAAATGTAAAGCAAATATTGCAAAATGTGAGAAACTGTTAACTCTAGGAGATTATTATTTATTCTATTCTTTCTAATATTCTATTTTTAAATTCCTTAAAATAAAAAAAAAAGATTTAAAAGAAGCAGTTAAAAAGTTATCTTTTCTCAACTAGAGTTAAGTTAGTGGAACAATAAAAATTGTCAGTCCACCTTAAGAGCTTTGCTTTAAAATGATATTCAAAATGTCTGATGTCTATTCAATATTCCACACAGGCAACATCTCAGAAACAGCGAGTTAAAATTAATCTACTTGTGTGCAAAATTAACTCATAAATAGAATACCTCTCAGGGCCAGGTGGAAGGCAATATTTACAAAACAGTTTATCCATAATATCAGCCAAGAGTAGTTCAGAAAACAGATAGATGAGCTAATTAAAAAAAAAAAAAATTAAAATAGGGATTGCCACAAGGAAGGAGTACTTGTTCCTATGCCAAAGAATATGAAATTTAGTTAATAAAATTTTAACATATATTTTGGAAGTTCAGAGATTTATTTTGCTTATTGATGTCCTTCTGTATTTGCAGCTATTGTTTCTAAAATGGATGAATGCGGTTGTTGCATTTACTAAAAGGTGTAATATATGGATCCCATAAAGGGCATGACACATATTAAAGGTAGCTATTATTGTCATTAAAGTAGAATTCATTCCACTTGAGTTTTTTTTTTAACTGAGGCTAAATTGCTTGCCAAGCATTTCTTTTCTGTTTTCCCTTATGCAAAAAGCTAATAAAAAATAAAGGAGCAGAATCCCAAATGTAGTGTTAAAGGAGACTAACTAATCTATAGACAGGCAAGAGAACAGCTTTGTTAAAATCATTGACCGTAACATCTCACCTGTTATGGCTTCCTAGAGTCACAAAACTTTGTTATTAACAAGCTGGTTTAATAATCTACATACACTTTGTGTTGTTATTGTTGTCTCTTATTCTTCCCTAATTGGAAACTCAAATATTTCGATGTCCCTAATGAGAAGCTAGGACTTCGTGAAATTGAAACTATGAGGTAGTGTCAAAGTTTTCTGTTTATTATCATTCATCCCAGCCTTCCGAAGGCTGTGTGGGAAACACTCTGAAGGCTTCACCTTCGGCCCCTCATTTAATCACGAGCAAATTGCACCTGCAGGGCTCTGCTCCTCACTTCCGGCAGCAAACATACTTTCAGTGCCCTTTCCCTCCCAAAGACAGCAAAAAAGGAAAGAAAGGGCAGAGAACAAACAGCCCCTACCTGAGGAACATATGTTACCTCCAGAAAGTGCTACCGTGTCACGCGGGTGTCTTCTGAGCCTCCACAAGGGAGAATTTTCCCATCTGAGTGCTTTCCGCGCTCACCTGTAATTTTCTGTTTTCCTGTTTGTTCCCCCACCAGCTACAGCTCTCAAGGTAAAATCGGTGCCAGGTTTATCCTGGAATCTCAAGCACCAAAGTCAGAGGCAAAAACAATAATAAAAATAATCATAATAATTGGGTATTCAGTGTTTTTTTTTTGAACGAGTAAATGGGTTAGAGATCGTTTCCTACTTTTTCCTTAATTCTCCATTACCCGAGACCTTTGTTTTCACGAATTTCTGACTCAATCTTGACTGAGACTGAGACATAACATGTGAATAAATTCATCCTTTGGTTGAGGGTGCGCCTCTATTGTGCGAGCTAAGTTTTGGTACCATCTTGATTCCTAGATTCAGAATGTTTTGCCGTCTCTCCACATGTGTCTTCAAGATTCCTTTTTGCTAAACGAGGACCCAGAGCCCTTTTCCACTGTAATTTGGTTAAGCTGTTCCAGTCTTGTTTTGATCATACTTTTTGCCCAACATTTAAACCAGGTAGAGAGAAGGGGGAAAAAAAAAAAAAGAATCTGGAAGTTTGAGAGTTTTATAAGTAATACAGGTTTCATGAGTAGAAGACTAAATAACAAAATACTAAAAATAAGATTACAAAAGGCTTGTAAAGGAGTGAGGAAAAAGAATATAAAGAAAGCAGCATGGATGTGTGGGGAGCCCCCCGGCAAGAGAGTAGAATTTGCCATAACGAAAAATAAATGACTAAAATCTTAAAAAAAAAAAAAAAAAGTGGAGGGCTTTCAAAGACAAAACAGCGATAGAAATGTTAACTAACATTTATTGAGATCCACAGGTTTTTTTATTTTTTTTACTGGTTTATATATACTGGTTGATTAAATCTTTATAATAACCCTAAGAGGTACTATTATCATCACCATTTTTGCAGATGAGGAACGTAAGGCACACAGGAGAAAGTAATAATCTGCCCAAGGTCACACAGTTGGTCAAGGTCAGGACTGGCAAGACCAACGGATGTGGCTCCAAAGCTTCAGATTCCAACCTCTATCTTGCCTTGTATAGAGTAATTCTGAAAGAAGTATTGTTGTAGTGGAAAAACGAGTCTTTTTAAGTTTTAAAACAGAATTTTATTATGGCAAGAGAGTCTTTTGCAAAATGGGAAACAGTGCCACAATAATCTGAGCATAGTGCCTCAGGGGGCTGCAGTAATACGGAAGCTTATTGAAGAAAACACCATATGCAAAAGGAGTGCAGCTGGGGCATTTCCGATTGGTTAATATTTGCAAAGTTGGAGGTGGCAGTCTCGGTTGACACCTTTGCAGGACTTGACCTCCTTTGTGAGGGACAGGTGACAGGATCTGACTGACCATGAGTTTCCTGGAACATTTAAAACATAGTTATACAGAACATTGTAAAGGGATGAGAAAAAATATTTTTGAGAGGGGGCGTTTAAAGGAAATTTGGCTTAGCCATTGGTCATATGTTTATCATCTTGTCTAACACCTGTGCAGGTCTGAACGATCTTTTTTTTTTTTTTTTAAACATCGGCTGTTTCTAATTTCTAAACTTTAGAAGAGTAAGGTAGGTAAAACTGCATTTTTTTTTTTTGGCAGAAATTGCTTGTATCTAGGTGCGGGTACAGTGGAAAGTTTTACAGAAATGACAGGCTGTATTTAGAAATCAAAGATGGAGTTGCTTAAGACAAGGAAGGATTTAGCCTATATCTTAACCGGAAGTTTTAGTTATGTCAAGAAGCCTCAGTTTTGGAAGGCTCCTTCTCAGTATATTGGTAAATGGCTTATGGTTTCTACTCTGACCACTCCCTGTCACTAATACTACCACCATTCTGTTTCCTTCACTTATTGCCAAGGAGTCAGAAATCCTGTTTTTCAATGGCTTCTCATAAGGATACTGATTAAGTATCTTATAAAAGACTACCACTTACACATCATCTTCTACACTTGACCTGTTCTTAACTCCAACACATATTGACATTGTCATGCTTTTTAACACTTTTGTTCTTTGCCCAAAAATATTTGTCCTACCTAGAATGCCTTTCCTATCCTTTTTGCCTAGGTTATTCCTGATTTAGTAGGTAGTCACAAAGTTTTCATAAAATTCCCAATTCATATTCACTTTTATCAAACTGTATATCTGTGGACTGTATTCCTTGACATATTATGTTCTGCTTTGTGTGTCCAAAATTTACCATAGGTGCTCAGTAAGTATTAAATATTAAAGGATGGTTGGCAAATTGAGACTTAAAACTTTTCCCAATATAAATTTTATAGACTGTTATGAATTTCAATGAAAAAATGAGCATTTCAGGTTTTGTGGACAATTCACTATATTATGACTTCAGTGTGATTCTAATTATTCTTGAATAAGCCAAATATATTTTGAAAAACAGATATTGTGCCAGTTTTGCCCTATTAACTTGAATGTGCAATACTAAAATCCTGTCAGAATATCAAATCAAGCAGCCAATTAATGAAATGAGAAAACAAATTAACTGGATTTCATTAGCCAAGGATTTTTTAAAAATTGCTGTCGTTTGACTGAATTTATTCAAATGCTCACCTTGTGGATACCTTCATGCTGGCACAGAAATATTCCGGTGATGAGTAGATGCCATAAATATACTTCACTCTCTAAAATAGGTGATATGTAAACATAAGGTATTACTTACACCTGTCAGTAGAAGAAGGGACAAAATGAGATATTTTATTGTTACCGTTCTCGTGTTATGTCTTTTTCCCCTTCAGACAAACACTAAAGGAACCATAAAAATAAATCTATCTGCAAAGCGACTGGCTCACAGGATTCATTTTCACTCTAGCCCCAGTTCTCCATCTCAGGATACTATACAAGGTAAACAAAGCAATAGGACACAGAAATGCCTGCGTAATTTCATTCTGCTATTTTCTCTACCTTGTGCTTCAATAAATCTAGAGCATAAGGAAAAAATATAAAATTTTTTCCTTAATCAACTTAGAGAACAGAGTATTTATATCTCTTTTTTTAATGCTGGTATTTCTGATTACAAAAGTAAAACATAATTGAAAAATTCAAATACTACAGAAATGTGTAAAGTTGAAAGTAATGCTCAAAAATAATTCAACATTCGAAAATATTCACCCTAAACATTTAACGTATCTACTTCCAAATTCTTAAAATACAAATGTAATGTTGTTGTTGTTGTTAGGTGCCGTCAAGTCAATTTGGACTCATAGCGACCCTGTGCACAACAGAACGAAACACTGCCCAGTCCTGAGCCATCCTTACAATCATTGTTATACCTGAGCTCATTGTTGTAGCCACTGTGTCAATCCACCTGGTTGAGGGTCTTCCTTTTTTCTGCAGACCCTGTACTTTGCCAAACATGACGTCTTTCTCTAGGGCTGATCCCTCCTGACAACATGTCCAAAGTATATAAGACGCAGTCTTGCCATCCTTGCTTCTAAGGAGCATTCTGGTTGCATTTCTTCCAAGACGGATTTCTTTGTTCTTTTGGTAGTCCATGGTATGTTCTTCAACAACACCAAAATTCAAAGACGTCAATTCTTTGGTCTTCCTTATTCATTGTCCAGCTTTCACATGCATATGATGCGATTGAAAATACCATGGCTTGGGTCAGGTGCACCTTAGTCTTCAAGGTGACATCTTTGTTTTTCAACACTTTAAAGAAGTCCTTTGCAGCAGATTTACCCAATGCAATACGTTGTTTGATTTCTTGACTGCTGCTTCCATGAGTGTTGATTGTGGATCCAAGTAAAATGAAACCCTTGAGAACTTCAGTCTTTTCTCCGTTTATCATGATGTTGCTTATTGGCCCAGTGGTAAGGATTTTTGTTTTCTTTATGCTGAGGTGTAATCCTACTGAAGACTGTGGTCTCTGATCTTCATTAGTAAGTGCTTCAAGTCCTCTTCACTTTCAGCAGGCAAGGTTGTGTCATCTGCATAACAAAGGTTGTTAATGAGTCTTCCTCCAATCCTGATGCCTCATTTTCCTTCATATAGTCTAGCTTCTCGGATTATTTGCTCAGCGTACAGATTGAATAGGTATGGTGAAAGGATACAACCCTGACACACACCTTTTCTGACTTTAAACCAATCAGTATCCCCTTGTTCTGTCTGAACAACTGCCTCTTGATCTAAGTACAGGTTCCTCATGAGCACAATTAAGTGTTCTGGAATTCCCATTCTTCGCCATGTTATCCATAATTTGTTACGATCCACACAATTGAATGCCTTTGCATAGTCAATAAAACACAGGTAAACATTCTTCCGGTATTCTCTGCTTTCGGCCAAGATCCATCTGACATCAACAATGATATCCCTGGTTCCATGTCCTCTTCTGAAACCGGTGTGAATTTCTGGCAGTTTCCTGTCGATATATTGCTGCAGCTGTTTTTGAATAATCTTCAGCAAAATTTTGCTTGTGTGTGATATTAATGATATTGTTCTATAATTTTCACTTTCAGTTGGATCACCTTTCTTGGGAATAGGCATAAATATAGATCTCTTCCAGTTATTTGGAAGCTGTCTTCCAAATTTCTTGGCATAGAAAAGTGAGTACCTCCAGCACTGCATCCATTTGTTGAAACATCTCAGTTGATATTCCGTCATTCCTGGAGCCTTGTTTTTTGCCGATGCCTTCAGCTTGGATTCTTCCTTTAGTACCATCGGTTCCTGGTCATATGCTACCTCTTGAAATGGTTGAACATCGACTAATTCTTTTTGGTGTAATAACTCTGTATTCCTTCCATCTTCCCTCAGTGATAGAAACAATGTCGGAGATAGAATGATAGAATTTTGCAAGACCAATGATTTCTTCATTCCAAATACCTTCTTTCACCAACATAAATGGCAACTATCACATGGACCTCACCAGATGGAGCACACAGGAATCAATTGACTGCATCCGTGGAAAGAGATGATGGAAAAGCTCAATATCATCAGTCAGAACAAGGCCAGGGGTCGACTGTGGAACTGACAATCAATTGCTCATATACAAGTTTAAACTGAAACTGAAGAATATCAGAACAAGTCCACGAGAACCAAAATATGACCTTGAGTATATCCCACCTGAATTTAGAGACCACCTAAAGACTAGATTTGATGCATTGAACACTAGCAATCAAAGACCAAACAAATTGTGGAATGACATCAATGACATCATACATGAAGAAAGCATGAGGCCATTGAAGAAAAGACAGAAAAGAAAGAAAAGACCAAGATGGATGTCAGAGGAGACTCTGAAACTTGCTCGCAAAGGTCAAGCAGGTAAAACAAAAGGAAGAAATGATGAAGTAAAAAAACGGAAGATTTCAAAGGGCGCTCGAGAAGACAAAGTATTATAATTACATGTGCAAAGAGCTGGAGATAGAAAACTGAAAGGGAAGAACACACTCAGTGTTTCTCAAGCTGAAAGAATTGAGGAAAAAATTGATACCTCGAGTTGCAATAGTGAAGGATTCTATGGGGGAAATTATTAAATGGTGCAGGAAGCATCAAAAGAAGATGGAAGGAATACACAGAGTCATTATACCAAAAAAGAACACATGTAATAAACATACCTATACACATATTCTATGCTACTTGGTTCTTATTAACAATATGTTGTTGTTACTTTCTATGATAGTACTTATGCATCTGTCATATAACAGTTAAAAGCTATTTTATTGTATATATATATGCACACACATATGTGTCTGTGTGTGTGTGTATGTGTGTGTGTATTTTGTGGTTACCATCATTTCCAAGTTTGAATAATGTTGCAGCGTAGGTGTGTGTAGGTGTTTGTAGGTGCATATGTCAACCAAGGAAAGTATTAAGTATTTTTAAAGCTTAAATCCTTAAAATCAGATTGGTTAAATTATATTTAAAAAGTGATGAACTTTGTCAAAGCACCTTCACAGAATGTTAAAAAAAAATTATATTTCTGTCAACAGTCAGCTTTAATGCAATTTTTCTCATACTTTCACCAACTTCCAGAATTTTCTTCGCTATTGATGAGATAGTTCTTCATTCTAGATGAACTTAATATTCTCTGAACTTCAAAATAATTCTGTTACTGTTTTCTGTTTTATTATAATTAGATAAAATTATCAAAAATAAAATGCAGTTAATGTCTTTTTATATCCAGAGATTAGGTATATTTCCATCAGGTATATAATTTAGCTCAGGAATAATTTTCTTCATATAAGAATTATTACATATCTAATTTTCCATCATATTGTGTTGATGTTGCTTTTGTGGCAATTATGCTAGTATGGAGTAATTTCTTTATATCTTTCATTATATTTTTAACTTGTCTCTCTTTTGGGGAAAAAATTTGAGTTGCTAAGTGTATTTGTATATAACCAACAAACTTAATGAACTCCTATTTAAAAAAAAAAAATTACATGATACTTAAAATTTCCAGGTATACAACTCCCCACATTTCTTTCAAATAATGATACATTTGCCTCCTGATATTTATAATATAAAATGTGTTATATAACAATATATAAATGTATAATATAATGTACTTACGCTATTTCATGTTTTTCTTTAATGGCATTGCCATATTCATAACAGTACCTGGTTTCAGTGAGGATTTTTATGTCTCAGCATTATATAATAACCTGTGCTGTCTTATCTGATGACTTTCGACTTGTATTTAGCAGTGTCCAATATTAGTATTTTAATTTATATGCTCTTTTTATTAGGCATTAGTCTCTCATATCTTTTCCTATATATTATATACATAATAGTTTATATATAGAGAGAGAGGGAGACGAACATCACACACATATATATACACATGCATACAAAGAGAGCTGAGCTTCAACCATTTCAAGAGGTGGCATATGATCAGGAAGCGAAGGTACTGAAGGAAGAAGTCCAAGCTGCTCTGAAGGCATTGGCAAAACACAAAGCTCCAGGAATTGATCGAATATCAACTGAGATGTTACAACAAACAGGTGCATCGCTGGAGGTACTCACTCATCTAAGCCAAGAAATATGGAAGACAGCTTCCTGGCCAACTGACTGGAATAGATCTATATTTATGCCTATTCCCAAGAAAGGTGATCCAACCAAATGTGGAAATTATAGAACAATATCATTAATATCATACTCAAGCAAAATTCTGCTGAAGATCATTCAAAAATGGCTGCGGCAGTATATTAACAGGGAACTGCCAGAAATTCAGGCCGGTTTCAGAAGAGAATGTGGAACCAGGGATATCATTGCTGATGTCAGATGGATCCTGGCTGAAAGCAGAGAATACCGGAAGGATGTTTACCTGTGTTTTATTGACTATGCAAAGGCATTCGACTGTGTGGATCATAACAAATTATGGATAACATTGCGAAGAATGGGAATTCCAGAACACTTAATTGTGCTCATGAGGAACCTTTGCTTAGATCAAGAGGTGGTTGTTCGGACAGAACAAGGGTGTGCTGATTGGTTTAAAGTCAGGAAAGGTGTGCATCAGGGTTGTATTCTTTCACCATACCTATTCAATCTGTACGCTGAACAAATAATCCGAGAAGCTGGACTATATGAAGAAGAACGGGGCATCAGGATTGGAGGAAGACTCATTAACAACCTGCATTATGCAGATGACACAACCTTGCCTGCTGAAAGTGAAGAGGACTTGAAGCACTTACTAATGAAGATCAAAGACCACAGCCTTCAGTATGGCTTGCACCTCAACATAAAGAAAACAAAAATCCTCACAACTGGACCAATAAGCCACTTCATGATAAAATGGAGAAAAGATTGAAGTTGCCAAGGATTTCATTTTACTTGGACCCACAATCAACAGCCACGGAAGCAGCAGTCAAGAAATCAAAAGACGCGTTGCATTGGGCAAATCTGCTGCAAGGACCTCTTCAAAGTGTTGAAGAGCAAAGATGTCACCCTGAAGAGTAAGGTGCGCCTGACCCAAGCCATGGCATTTTCAATCGCATCAAATGCATGTGAAAGCTGGACAGTGAATAAGGAAGTCCGAAGAAGAGTTGATGCCTTTGAATTGTGATGTTGGCAAAGAGTATTGAATATACCATGGACTGCCAAAAGAATGAACAAATCTGTCTTGGAAGAAATGCAGCCAGAATGCTCCTTAGAGGCAAGGATGGTGGGACTGCATCTTACATACTTTGGAGATGTTGTCAGGAGGAATGGAGAAAGACATCATGCTTGGCAGAGTACAGGGTCAGGGGAAAAGAAGAAGGCCCTCAACGAGGTGGATTGGCTCAGTGGCTGCAACAATGAGCTCAAGCATAACAATGATTGTAAGGATGGCTCAGAACTGGGCAGTGTTTCATTCTGTTGTGCATAGGGTCGCTATGAGTCGGAACCGGGTCGACGGCACCTAAGAACAACAACATGCAAAGAGAAAGACAGAAACACTGCTTTATGATAACTTCCTAAGACTGCAATTGTTTCTTGATGGAATAAACTTCTGTTATAGTTGATAATACCACTGTGTTTCATAAACAGGTTGAAGTTAATACGCCCATGAGAAGTGGATGAGTTTCTCCTGTGCCTTATCCTTTTCATCATTTGCAATTGTAATAAGTTTCAACTTTTGTTAAGTGAGTGAGATTATTGGTATCTCCTTGTGATGATAGATGGATAGATGATAGATGACAGATGATAGATAGGTAGATAGATAGATAGATGATAGATAGATTAGATAGATAGATGATTAGATAGATAGATGATAGGTAGATAGATAGATAGATAGACAGACAGACAGACAGAGGCTTGGAGTTTAAGATCGCCTTAATTGCAAGAGGCACTTTTTGTTCATTTAGGCATTTTTTATGGTGTATTACTTTATTAGTGTAGATTTTATCATTTTTGCAACTTATTTTCAAAGATGTGAATTGAATTTGACTAATTTTAGATGCCTTACCTGTGATGATTTCTTTGTGATGGTATTTGTTTAATAAAAGCACATAAGTCTACATAATCAAAACTATGATAAAGAGAAACGATTACATAAATGTAATGAACAATTTTTTTTTTCTTGGGATCAGATAAATATAACAGAAGTACTTGCTGACTCCTAATTTAGAACTACAATTTTTCTAGGTTTCCCTTTTTGCATTTATTTTTGTCCATCTGAGAAGCAGAGGAGCTAACGAAAATAGAAAATTACCTCACATTTGCTTGTGGGTGAAATTGATGCAGGCCACAGTTTTGCACAGTGGAGGCCTTGAATCAAGCACAGGTGTTATAGATGAACCTCTTCTGTGTTGTATTTAAGACACCATTGAAAGCCTTTTTGTGTCATATTAAAGGAAAAATTGGCTCATACTCTAAGCCTTTTTAAAACTTAATTATAAAACATTAATAAAATATAATTATATTTTACCCTTTAAAAACTTTTAATAGTGGAATCAAAGGTCCAAAGATTTGGTTTACTAAAGTGAAAAATATTAATGTTAAACAATGGAAGGGTTTTATTAAGTGTCCTTTTAGAAGGATATGGTATTATAAAGTTATTGACCGTGACTTCTTTAAATTTAAACATTAAATGCCACCACAGCTGATAAAACTTAACCCGAAATAGCAGGCTGCTCATCAAAAATACCATTCTCTAACATTAGTAAATGAAATCTAGGGCAGGGACAAGCATGCAAATGCTAAAACAGGTGATGCCGATTACCCAGAATCCAGAAGGACTCTCCCTGAATATTTAAATTGTGAAATACTTCAATCTTAAGAACTTTTAAATCTTTTGTTTTCCAGCTGCTTCCTAACTGCTATCTTTATTTTATATTTGTTGTTGTTGTTAGTGGCTGTCAAGTTGGCTCTGACTCATAGTGACCTCATGTAGAGCAGAAACACTGCCCAGTCCTGTGCCATTCTCATGATCTTTGCTGTGTTTGAGCCCATTGTTGCAGCCACTGTCTCAATCCTTCACATTGAGGCTCCCCTCTTTTCTGCTGCCCCTCTACTTTGCCAAGCATGATGTGCTTTTCCAGCAAGTGGTTTCTCCTGGACATGTACTAAGACAAAGTCTCACCATCCTTGCTTCTAACGAACATTCTGGCTGTACTTCCTCCAGGAGAGATTTGTTAATTCTTCTGAAAGTCCATGGTATATTTAATATTCGTTGCCAACACTGCAATTTGAATGCATCAATTAGGAGGTAGAATTCCATTTTTTTTTCTGTTTATATGTAAACTATAGATGGAACTTACTGATGGTGGGTAATAGGTGGCAGAAACAACTAAGTAGGAAACATGGATAAATTAACCAAGTTACGGATATTTAACAACTCCTCGCCTGGGTTTGAAGGTAAGCACGCTGCGCACACAGCGTAATTGTGGAGTCAGAGACAAAAAGACAATGTCCAAAAGAGTGAGTCCCATAATTTGCTTTTGCAAGGCTGTGCAGAATGGTCTTGAGTCTCTCTAATGCAGTTTAGCAGTGAATTTAACAGAAATGGACAAATCCTGAATTTTTATAAACTCTCCCCTTTAGCAAATATAAACCTGTAATCCTTGTGTTCACAACATCTACAACCCAAAAATATTATCCTTTTTTTAATAGACTTTTTTTAGAGCAGTTTTAGGTTTACAGAAAACACGTACAGAAAGTACTTGAAACTTGTTCCGTCAAGTCAATTCTGGCTCATAGCGATCCTGTAGGACATAGTAGGGCTTCCAAAGAGCAGTTGGTGGATTTGAACTGCTGGCTTTTCGTCAGTGGCCGAGCTCTTAACCACTGTGCCACAGAGGCTCTGCAGAAAGTACAGAAGCCCCATATACCTTCCTCCCACACAGTTTCTCCCTGTTATTACCATCTCTATTTTTATTCCCGTGGTACATTTGTTACAACTGAAAAATGAATATTGATGCATTATTAACTAAAGTCTGTAGTTTACATTAGGGTTCACAATTTGTGTTGTGCAGTATTATGAGTTTTGACAAATGCATAATGCCATGTGTCCACCATTACAGTATCATACGTAACAGTTACACTGCCCTAAAAATGTCTTGTGCTGTATCTATTCATCCCTCCCACTTCCCCCTGAATACCTGGCAACCGCTGATATTTTCACTTTCTCTAAAGTTTTTCCCTCTTCCATGAAATATTATAGTTGGAATCATATAATTAGGTAGCTTTTTCAGACTGGCTTCTTTCACTAAGCAATATGCATTTAAAGTTCCTTCATGTCTTTTTGTGGCTTGATGTATAATTTCTTTTTATCACTGAGTAATACCCTATTGTATGGATGTACCGCAGTTTGCTTATCCATTCACCTATTGATGGACATTGTCTTGGTCATCTAGTGCTGCTATAACAGAAATACCACAAGTGGATGGCTTTAACAAAGAGAAGTTTATTCTCTCACAGTCCAGTAGGCTAGAAGTCCGAATTCAGGGTGCGGGCTCCAGGGGAAGCCTTTCTCTCTGTTGGCTCTGGAGGAAGGTCCTTGTCATCAGTCTTCCTTGGTCTGGGAGCATCTCTGCACAGGAACGTCAGGTCCAAATGACTCACTCTGCTTCTGGTGCTGCTTTCTTGGTGGTATGAGATCCCCATTTCTGTCTGCTCATCTCTTTTTTATATCTTAAAAGAGATTGGCTTGAGACATTATCTAATCTTGTAGATCTCATCAATATAGTTGCCACTAACCCGTCTTATTACATCATAATGATAGGATTTACAACATATAGGGAAATCACTTCAAAGATAAAATGGTAAACAATCATACAGCCATACAAGGGAATCATGACCTAGCCAAACTGACAGATATTTTGGGGGGACATGAGTCAATCCATGACATCTTAGTTGCTTTCAGTTTGGGGCAATTATGAATAAGCTGCTATAAATATTTGTGTGTAGGTTTTTATGTGGACATGTTTTCATTTATTTGGATAAACATCTAGGGGTGCAATTGTTTGTATGGTAAGATGAGTTTAACTTTGTAAGAAACTCTCAACTGTCTTCCAAAGTGTCTGCATCATTTTGCATTTTCACGAACAATGATATGAGTTCCTGTTGCTCTACACCCTCACCAGCATTTGGTGTTGTCAGTTGAGGCTACCATTCAGATCTTTTCTCCATTTTGTAATTGGGCTGTTTTCTTTTTCATTTTTAAGAGTTCTGTGTATATTTTCAAGAAAATTCTTTTATTAGACGTGTGTTTTGCAAACATTTTCTTCCCACCTATGGTTTGTCCTCTCATTCTCTTAACAGTACCTTTTGCAGAGCACAAGTTTTTGATTTTAACAAACTGGAACTTATCAATTTTTTTCTTTTAAAATATCAGCTTTTGAAGACTGGGATAATAAAAGTAAGAAAGTAGCTTCAGTGATTTTTCATAATGCCTGTAAAATCTTGCTTGACATGTGGTACACTTCTGTCCTGAGAACTGCTTCTAAATGATGCTTCTAATGTTTCTTCCTATCAGATCCATTATGTCTGGCCTACACTTCTTTCAGAAATCTCACATTAATGGAGGAAATGGTTTTACATATCGTTAAATTAGGAGACCCTTCCAGTAGAGTAAGTCCCCGGATTATGAACTTCAGTTTATGGACAACTTGTGCTTTCTCTTTAATATTATGTAAATTTGCCTTCACTTTGAAATGGTTGAACCAACCCCTACTCAGCCATGAATTCTTCATTGCTCTCACCTTCACTTGCTACACATGCAGCTTTTAGATCATTGAAAAAATTTTGAGCCTTTTCTTGCAGTAAAGTGAGGCTAAATAAGAACCGTATGCACCTGTTTCAACTTGCCTATGAATTCAACTTAAAGACTTAAAGACACAGGAACGGATCTTGTTCATACCCCCAGGTCTGCATGTACCTAAGGCTCTAAGAATGCCTGCCTTATATGGTTACACAAATCATGTCTCTGAGCCCAATCTTAACACCCTTACTTTCCATACATAAAACAATTCCTGTGGATTATTAGATTTAAAAAACAAAAAAAGTTTTCTAATACGGTTTTGACCTGATCCATTCTGTAACATTTGATGATACTTACTGTGAAGATTTGCTTCCCTTTCGATATGATTCTTTATGAAAAGCATCGTGTTTGCACCTGGTTTATTCAATATAGTAGTCATCACAATCATCTCTATTTCTATTTAACTATAAAACAATTTACTTGAGTTTCAAAGATATTTGTGCACATATACATACACATATATATAATACATACTTGCATACATAAGTACATTTGTGTGTGTGTGTTTCTAGCTAAATTAAAATAGAACTAAAAAGCTAATGTGAAATTTCTTATGACTACCATGTTCCTGTTAGTTTCATGTATTTCTAAGAATTTTGTCCTATACGTATTAGTGAAACTTTATTTCGTGCCTTAGAAAGTCAAAATAATATATAATTTATAAATTATATACTTTCTCCATATAAAAGAACTTTCTCATTTAATACTTCCATTTTTTTTTTCTGATTTAAATGAGGACTCAAAATAATTTTACGTCTACTTTACAGTTCATACATATCTTCTTTTTGAAATCTTGTTTATCTCTTGTAGACAATATAGAGGTAAATTTTGCTTTTTTGCCCACTTAATTTGACGATATTCCTTCTTTAAATCTGAGATAAATATATTTAAATTTATCATTTGCAAGGTTGTATTTAATCTTGTCATTTTTACAGCTTTCTTCACTTTGCAGCTTTTTATATTTCACTTTTCCTTTGCTTTTCATCTTCTGTTTTATTGAGAGTATTTTTTCACCCCATCCACTGACTTATTAAACGCACATCTACAGTTATATCTCAGTGGTTACGTATAGGTTTTTCCATGACATTATCTAAACTTTCACTCTAATTATCAAAGGTTAGAATTTTTAAAAATGTCATGCAGGATACTGTTCGTTAGGTCCTGGTATATAGCTATGTTGCATATTCAGTCTGCATTAGAAGCATCTGGAGGCTGTTTGCAAATTATCAGCTTTTCAAATGCTGAGGAGTTTTTCTAGGGACCTATAGCTCTTATATCCTGAAGAGCTGTCAAGGAGTGTTTTAAATGGTAAAATATTAGAGGCAACATATAGCTGGTGTGAAGATAACAATATTGAAATCTGAAGAGCTCAACCAGAGATCTAAATCTCTTTTTTTTTAAGTGTAACACTGAACTCTCTCTAAAAGGGAGTTTTAAGCCTGATACCAACACCCCCACCCACCCCCTGCCATACACACACACACACACACACACACACACACACACTGAAACAGACTATCCGTGTATTTGGGAATGGTTTTGATCTCAGATTCCAATAAGGAGGTGAGCATTGTTATTGCTGGTGATGGTTCCTCTTCTCTTGCCCCCCACGGAGATTCATTCTACAGACACCATGAAAATTGCCCATTGGAGTTTGTGATGGGGCTTAAATATCCTGACTTTGTTTTTAAGAATAACGAGAGCCAAAATATGACCTTAAGTATATCCCACCTGAATTTAGAACCCATCTGAAGAATAGATTTGACACATTGAACACTGGGGACTGAAGACCAGACAAGTTGTGGAATGACATCAAGGACATCATACTTAAAGAAAGCAAGAGGTCATTGAAAAGACAGGAAAGAAAGAAAAGACCAAGATGGATGTCCAAGGAGACTCTGAAACTTGCTCTTGAATGTCGAGCAGCTAAAGCAAAAGGAAGAACTGATGAAGTAAAAGAACTGAACAGAAGATTTCAAAGGGCCTCTCGAGAAGACAAAGTATTATAATGGCATGTGCAAAGAGCTGGAAATGGAAAAACAAAAGGGAAGAATACGCTCGGTGTTTCTCAAGCTGAAAGAACTGAAGAAAAAATTCAAGCCTCAAGTTACAATAGTGAAGGATTCCATTGGGGAAAATACTAAATGATGCAGGAGGCATCAAAGGAAGATGGAAGGAATACACAGACTCATTATACCAAAAAGAATTAGTCGACATTCACCCATTTCAAGAGGTAGCATGTGATCAGAAATTGATGACACTGAAGGAAGAAGTCTAAGCTGCTCTGAAGGCACTGGTGAAAAACAAGGCTCTAAGAATTGATGGATATCAACTGAGATGTTTCAACAAACAGTTGCAGTGCTGGAGGTGCTCACTGGTCTGTACCAAGAAACATGGAAGACAGCTTCCTGGCCAACTGACTGGAAGAGATCCATATTTATGCCTATTCCCAAGAAAGGTGATCCAACTGAATGTGGAAATTATAGAGCAATATCATTAATATCACACGCAAGCAAAATTTTGCTGAAGATCATTCAAAAACGGCTGCAGCAATATAGCGACAGGGAACTGCCAGAAATTCAGGCCAGTTTCAGAAGAGGGTGTGGGACCAGGGATATGATTGCTGATGTCAGATGGATCCTGGCTGAAAGCAGAGAATACCAGAAGGATGTTTACCTATGTTTTATTGACTATGCAGAGGCGTTCGACTGTGTGGACCATAACAAATTATGGATAACATTGCGAAGAATGGGAATTTCAGAACACTTAATTGTGCTCATGAGGAACCTTTACTTAGATCAAGAGGTAGTTGTTTGGACAGAACAAGGGGACACTGATTGGTTTAAAGTCAGGAAAGGTGTGCATCAGGGTTGTAATCTTTCACCATACCTATTCAACCTGTATGCTGAGCAAATAATCTGAGAAGCTGGACTATATGAAGAAGAACAGGGCATCAGGATTGGAGGAAGACTCATTAACAACCTGCATTATGCAGATGACACAACCTTGCTTGCTGAAAATGAAGAGGACTTGAAGCACTTACTAATGAAGATCAAAGACCACAGCCTTCAGTATGGCTTGCACCTCAACATAAAGAAAACAAAAATCCTCACAACTGGACCAATGAGCAACATCATGATAAATGGAGAAAAGATTGAAGTTGCCAAGGATTTCATTTTACTTGGACCCACAATCAACAGCCATGGAAGCAGCAGTCAAGAAATCAAAAGATACATTGTGTTGGGTAAACCTGCTGCAAAGGACCTCTTTAAAGTGTTGAAGAGCAAAGATGTCACCTTGAAGACTAAGGTGTACCTGACCCAAGCCATGGTATTTTCAATCACATCATATGCATGTGAAAGCTGGACAATGAATAAGGAAGACCGAAGAAGAATTGATGCCTTTGAATTGTGGTGTTGTTGAAGAAAACTGAATATACCGTGGCCTGCCAGAAGAACGAATAAATCTGTCTTGGAAGAAGTACAACCAGGATGCTCCTTAGAAGCAAGGATGGCGAGGCTGCGTCTTATATACTTTGGACCTGTTGTCAGGAGGGATCAGCCTCTGGAGAAGGACATCATGCTTTGCAAAGTACAGAGTCAGTGGAAAAGAGGAAGACCCTCAACGAGGTGGATTGACACAGTGGTTGCAAGAATGGGCTCAAGCATAACAATGATTGTAAGGATGGCACAGGGCCAGGCAGTGTTTTGTTCTGCTGTGCACAGGGTCACTATGACACCTAACAACAACAACCCCCATAAAGATTTCAGCCTATGAAACCCTGACCGATGGCACATATCAACAACAATGACAACCTGCTTAGTTTGTGCACTATTCTGGGGTATCAGATACTAGGCTGTGAAACCAATTTCAATGCGGAGGGTGGAGGGAATGATGGAAACGCTGGTGTCAGGAATCTGAGGTAAAGTAAAGGGTGAGGATCTTTCACCAAATGGTAAGATCATGGAATTTTAATGACAAAAAGCATAAATTCATAGATAATAAAGTCAGTGTTTAAAAGAATCTTCTTTTGACCTGTTCTTCTATATTCTGCATGAAACAAATAAAATTATGAGTTATTAATATATAGGGATTCTGCTTCCTGAAAACAGAAATTGATATCATAAATATCTACAACATGGGAATAATTTTAATTTGGATGGACAGCTGGATTTGATGAACCAGAGCACAAAAATATTCTGGATATGCTGAAAGGACCATGACCATGACTTCTACCTGGAGACTAGGACCACCCATTTTAATGAGCTCTAGAGTGCTGAGGCACAGAGGCCCACAGGGGATTCCAATTGTGTCATGGTCAGTTGTTTTTAATAGTAGTCAATTGCCTTTTCTCCTGATGAAGTTTCTTCTCCTGTACTGACCTGATGGAAACAACTGATTGGTTGTGTGTCTAACCTATATTCTAAGTATTAGTGTGAATCAAGTAAGGAAAGTAGTCTTTAGCCACACTTATAGTTGCATTTTGCCTCCCAAGTATTTCTTAAATCTGTATTCCCCTTATTGTTTCTGTCACCACATTGGTTTCTGCCACCTTATTCCCCATACCAACTTTTCAGTGGGTCTTAAAATTGGCTTCTCAACATCCACTTCCCGAAATATTCTTGACATTGAGGCCAAAGTGATTTTTTTTAGTGTAGATTTGATTATTTTCAGTCTAAGCTTACAGCCCTTTATTAGCTTCCCGTGCTTTCAGGATAAAGTCTAAGATCATGAATATGATCTTTAAGACCTGTTCCTAACTCTTTGCATTCAAGGTGCACTGGTCTTATTTCACATCCTTAAAAGACCATGTTCCCTTTTGCCACCCATATGTCTGAAATGCCCCTCATCCTCACTGTCTCCCACTGTTCCTCCACCTACTCAAAGTCTGCTTATCTTCAGATCTTATTTAAAACATTACATCCTCAGTAAAGCCTTTCCTGACTTAATTCTGTGGATCAGGTCTCTTGGTACATGTTTATTTATCAGTATCAGTTGGTGAAATTATGTGGTCAATGGCTGTCTTCCTTCTAAATTCCAAGATCCATGAGATAGCCTCTTCTTTTTGCAGAAACCTTGTTATTAAAAAATTAAGTATACTGTTTAGAACAGGTTAGCTGAATATTAATTGAATAAATGAATGAAGGAGACTGCCCAACTGAGTTCTTCAGAATTCAGCACAAGTAGCTTGTAGCTTGTTACTGTAAATGAGGCTATTGGGACTACTATTTTTAAGTGCAACTCTACATTCCTGGCTTATGGAGTTATGGCTTGAAACTCTAAGACATCGGATGCTGAGTAACTATTATCTAGATGGGGGCCAAGATAGAAGCCTCCAGCTAAGACCTTTTTCCCTTTGTGATGACCCTATGCATGTATGGAGGAGAGAAGAATAAGTCAAATTTGAGTGTTACCTCTTACCAGCAGCTGCAGAGCTAGCCAGATTTCTCCAGCCAAAAGCAGAGTCCAAATCTGGAGTAGAGTCTGGATATACTTTCACTGAAGCCACTAACCAAGCAGTTAAGTCTAGAAGATGGATTCCCAAAGCTAAGCCAATGATCCACATGAAAGGAAAAGTAGATTGCAAAGACTAAACCCTTCAATATGTAAGATTTTTCACTAAATAAGAGACCAAACCTGTTGCCATCAAGTTGATTCTGACTCATAGTGACCCAAAGGGTTTCCAAGGAGCAGTTGGTGGATTTGAACTGCCAACCTTTTGGTTAGCAGCTGAACACTTAACCACTGTGCCACCATGGCTCCAAATGAGACAGATGTCCATAAAGACCTCTTGTTTTGTTTTAAGAAGCCAAAGTTATTATAAGCAAGGTCAATAAACAAGAGTGAAGTGGGCAGGAATACTTCCAAAACCATGAAATGACCACTTACTTCTGGTTAATATTCAGTACAAACAGCCAAGGGTGGAGGTATAGTTGCAGAAGGTAAATAAATAGGCAAGAAATAAAAAGCTGAGAACCACTCTCTAAATTCTGTTTGGAAGGCAGAAATGCTTTGTTATGATGCCAAATATCCAATCACTTTACAGCAGTGGTGCTTGCATTCAGCTGCATATTGGGATGACCTGGGAAGCTGTAAGGATCTCTGAGGCCTGGGTGCTAATTAAGTCAAGGATAAAACCTTGGCATCAGAGTTTTTTTTTAGTTCCCCAGGTGATTACTTACTAATCCAGGTTTGGTCTCTTATTTTATTATGCAACAAAAGTTAAGAACCACTTTTATAGTGAGCTCTCAGCTTCAAAAAATAAGAAATGAAATTAGAAAATTCTCTTACTACTGTTTCTCCATTAGATTTAGAAATCCAGCTTTTTTTCAAGTATTGATTAAAGATCAGGTGCTTGCTATTAGGTAGATTGTTAATCACTGATTTACTTATGTGAAAACCAAAAGCAAACGCATTGCCGTCGAGTCCATTCTGACTTACAGTGGCCCGGCAGGGCAGAATAGAACTGCTCCATAGGGTGTCCAAGGCTGTGAATCTTTACAGAAGCAGGTTGCCACATCCTTCTCCTTCAGAGTGGCTGATGGGTTTGAACCACTGATCTTTCAGTTAGCAGCAGAGCACTTTAACTATTGCACCACCAGGGCTCCTTGCTTACATGAAGGAGGATCCTATTCATTTAATTTATATGGAATCTGGAATCAAATTGCACAAATCTGAGAGGAGGTGAGTTATTTACCAATTTTGTCTTGGTTTCCTTATAGTGAAAGGGTGCCTTCAGCAATACCAAGCCTTACTTTTTCATGAGGTTTTTGTGAGGCTCATACTCTCTGTGAAAGTGCTGTATAATCTATAGACTTTTGTGAAAGAATGTATTATGATCAGGGGCAGATCACCCAGTAACTAAGGTAAGCAGGGGCTTACTTGTGCTTACTTACTAATCTAAATTCACTATAGATTAGTAAGTAAGCACAAGTAAGCCCCTGCTTACCTTGCTTACTAGGTAACCAGTTCCTGTCAGGGATTGCAAATTTGAAAAGACTGATTCTGTAGGAAGGTGCTATGGGTTTGGGAGAGAGACAGATGCCAGCCATACCTAGAAGTAGAATCTTTAATGGAGTGAGAAATATGAAATTGTTCACTACAGATGATCTGGTAAGCAAGGTAAACACTGTGCTTACCTTGCCTATTAGATAATCTGCCCTTGATTACGATTACTGTTGATATCAACAAAATCATCTTCCCAACTCCCCAGTTCTTTGCAACTGAAATGATTTTGATTTGCCCTGAAAGTATTCATCATTATTATACTTAAAAATTGCGTTCTATAAACATCTAGCTTAGTGTATTTTAAATAAGAAAGTTATTTGAAAAGCTCAGACTTTTTACAGTCAAATGTAATGAGTTATAATTTACGTAAAATAAAATTCACTTGTATGAGGTGTACGGGCTGATTACTTTTGTCAAACATATAACCTGAGCAGCCAAATAGCAATCAAATTATGGAGTATTTCCATCTTCAAAAATTTGCCTTTTTTATAGTCAATTTCCTCTCTCCCAAGCAACCACTAATCTTATTTCCATCACGCTAAATTGGTTTTCTGTATTTTAGAATTTTCCATGAATACAATCATATAATATGCAATCTTTTGTGTCTCGCTTCCTTTGCTCAGCATCATGTCTGTGAGATACAGCCTTGTCATTGTATTCATCAATAATTTGCTCCATTTTCTTGCTGAATATTTTTCATTTTGTTAATAAACCACAATTTTCTCTGATGAGCATTTAGATTTTTTCCAGGTTTTTTTTTTTTTTTAATTATTATTATCAATCAAGGTAAATACTTGTTTACAAGTCTTTTTATGGGCATATGTTTTTTATTCATTGGGGTAAATTTCTAGGAGTGGAATATCTGGGTTATATGTTATGTATATTAGCTGTATGCTTAAAACAAATCATCAAATTGTTTGCCAAAGTAGTTGTACCATTTTACATTCCTCCCAGCAAGGAATATAGTTCCAGGTGCTCAGAATCCTCAACCACTCTTCATAGTGCCAGTCATTTCACTTCTAATAATTCTTCTGGGAGTGGAATGGTATCATTGTGATTTTTAATCAGCATTTTTCTGATTATAATTGATGTTAAGCATCTTTCCATGTGTTTATTAGCTGTTTGTATTTATTATTTTGTGAAGCGTCTATTAAAGTTTTACCCACTTTTGGGAAATTGCCTGATAAGAATTCTTTGTGTGTTCTAGGTATGAATCCTGTTTAACATATGTAATGCAAATTATTTCTTTCAGCATATGGCTTGCCTTTGAATTTTCTTCAAAATGTCTTTTTATGAATAGATATTTTAATTTTGGTGAAGTCCAATTTGTTTTTTTAAGTTTCATGGTTTTACCTTCCAGTCTAATATTTGCTTACTCTAAGATTAAGTATGTTTTAACCTATATTTTTTTTCTTTTGATGACTTTAGCTTTGATATTCAGGTCTGTGATCTATTTCTAATTAATTTTGTAGTATAGTATGATATAGGGAACAAGGTTCATTTTTTTTTCCCTAGTGGATATCAATTATTCTGACAACATTTGATTAAAAGGCCGTATTTCCCCATTGGATTACATTAGGTTCTTTATTGAAAATCAAACGGATATTGTATGTGTGGGTCAACTTCTGGACTCTAATATGTTCCACTAATCTATATACCTATTTTTATTGTTTTTGTTAGGTGCCTCTAGTTGGTTCTGACTTATGTCAATGCTCTGTAAAATGGAGAGAAACACTGCCTGGTCCTGTGCCATCCTCACAATTTTGGGGCCCGTATTTGTAGCTACTGTGTCAATCCATCTCCTTGGGGGTCTTCCTCTTTTTTTGCTGACCTTATACTTTACCAAGCATGATGTTCTTCACCAGGGACTGGTGCCTCCTGATAACATGTCCAAAGTACATGAGGCAAAGTCTTGCCATCCTCACTTCTCAGATGCATTCTGGCTGTACTTCTTTTAAGATAGGTTTGTTGATTCTTCTAGCAGTTCATGGTATATTTAATATTCTTTGCCAACACCATAATTCAAAGGCATTAATCCTTCTTCAGTTTTCCTTATTCATTGTTCAGCTTTCGCATGCATACAAGGCAATTGAAAATACCATGGCTTGGGTTAGGCACACCTTAGTCCTTGTCTTGGTTATCTAGTGCTTCTGTAACAGAAATACCACAAGTAGATGGATTTAACAAAGAGAAGTTTATTCTCTCACAGTTTAGGAGGCTAGAAGTCCAAATTCAGGATGTCAGCTCTAGGGGAAGGCTTTCTCTCTGTCAGTTCTGGGGAAAGGTCCTTGTCTTCAATCTTCCCCTAGTTTAGGAGTTATTCAGCACAGGGACCCTGGGCCCAAAGGACTCCAGCTCCTAGATCTTCTCGCTTGGTGATAATGAGGTTCCCCTGTATCTCCGCTTGCTTCTCTCTTTTAAATCTAAAAAGTGATTGACTCGAGAAACAACCTAGCCTTGTAGATTGAGTCCTGTCTCATTAACATAACTGCCTCTAACCCTGCCTCATTAAAATCATAGAGGCAGAATTTACAACACATAGGAAAATCACATCAGATGACAAAATGGTAAATAATCACACAGTACTGGCAAACATGGCCTAGCCAAATTGAAGCATATTTTTAGGGGGACACAACTGAATCCATAACAATCCTCAAAGTAACATTTTTGCTTTTAACACTTTAAAGAGGTCTTTGCAGCAGGTTTGCTCAGTGCAATACATGCTTTGATTTCTTGACTGCTGTTTCCATGGGCTTTGTTTGTGGATCCAAGTAAAATTAAATCCTTGACAACTTCAATCTTTTCTCCATTTATCTTTACGTAGCATATTGGTCCAGTTGTGAGTTTTTTTTTTTTCTTTATGCTAAGCCGTAATCCATACTGAAGGCTGTAGTGTTTGATCTTCATCAATAAGTGCTTCAAGTTTTCATTGCTTTTAGCCAGCAAGGTTGTGTCATCTGCATATTGCAGGTTGTTAGTGAGTCTTCCTCCATTCCTGGTGCCACATTCTTCTTTATATATGGAGCTTCTTGGATTATTTGCTTAGCATGCACAATGAATAAGTTTGGTGAAAAGATATAACCCTGATGCATACTTTTCTTGATTTTAAATCATGCAGTATACCATTGTTCTGTTTGAATTGATCTATGTACAGGTTCCTCATGAGCACAATTAAATGTTCTGGAATTCTCATTCTTCTAAATGTGAATCATAATTGGTTATGCTTCACACAGTTGAATGCCTTTGCATAGTCACTGAAACACAAGTAAACATGTTTCTGGTATTCTCTGCTTTCAGCCATGATCCATCTGACATCAACAATGATATCCCCAGTTTGACGTCCTCTTCTGAACCCAGCTTGAATTTCTGGCAATACCCTGTCGATGTACTGTGGCAAACACTTTTGAATGACGTTCAGCAAAATTTTACTTGTGTGTGATAGTAATGATATTGTTTGATAATTTCCATATTTTGATTGGATCAGCTTTCTTTGGGATGAGCATAAATATGGATCTCTTCCAGTGTGTTGACCAGGTAGCTGTCTTCCAAATTTCTTGCCATAGACGAGTGAGCATCTCCAGTGCTGCTTCTGTTTGTTAAAACATCTCAATTGGTCTTCTGTCAGTCCTGGAGCCTTGTTTTTCACCAGTGCCTTCAGCGCAGCTTGGACTTCTCTGTTCAATATCGTCAGTTCTTTATTATATGCTAGCTTCTGAAATGGTTGAACGTCAACCAATTCTTTTTGGTACAGTGTCTCTGTGTATTCCTTCCTTCTTTTGATGCTTCCTGCATCATTCTATATTTTGTCCATTGAATCCTTCAATATTGCAACATGAGGATTGAATTTTTCCTTCAGTTCTTTCAGCTTGAGAAATGCCAAGCGTGTTCATCACTTTTGGGTTTCAATCTCCAGGTCTTCACACATTTCATTATAATACTTTACTTTGTCTTCTGAAGCCACCCTTTGAAATCTTCTGTTTAGCTCTTTTATTTCATCATTTCTTCCACTGCCTTTAGCTACTCCACATTCAACAGCAAGGTTCAGAGTCTCTTCTGATATCCATTTTGGTCTCTTCTTTCTTTCTTGTCTTTTAATGACCTTTTGCTTTTTTCATGTATGATGTCCTTGACGTCATTTCATAACTCATCTGGTCTTCGGTGATTAGTGTTCAAATCTATTCTTGAGATGGCCTCCAAATTCAGGTAGGATATATGCAAGGTCGTATTTTGGTTCTTGTGGACTTGTTTTAGTTTTCTCCAGCTTCAACTTTAACTTGCATATGAATAATTGATTGTCTGTTCCACAGCCAGCCCATGCCTTGTTCTAACTGATGATGCTATTGACCTTTTCCATCTCCTCTTACCAAAAATGTAGTTGATTTGATTCCTGTGTTTTCTGTCCCTTGAGATCCACATGACCTGATTATGTTGTTGAAAAAGGTATTTATAGTGAATAAGTTGTTGGTCTTGCGAAATTCTATCATGTGGATTCCAGTGTCATTTCTATCGCCAAGGCCATATTTTACACCTACAGATTTATATTTACTTCTTTGTTTTCAGCTTTTGCACTCCAATCACCAGCAATTATCATGCATCTTGATTGCATGTTTGATCAATTTCAGACTGTAGAATTTGTTAAAAAGCTTCATTTTCTTCATACGTGGCATTGGTGTAATTAGTGTGATTTCGATTAGTCTGGAAGCTCTGCTGAAACCTGTTTACCATGGGTAACCCTGCTAGTATTTGATATACTGGTATCATAGCTTCCAACATCACAGTAACACACAAGCCACCGGAATACAGCAAACTGACAGAAGAGTGGTAGATTTGTTTTTATACCAGTACCATAATGCCTTCAATACTGTAGCCTTATAGTATGTTTTGAAGTAAGACCTATTAATAGTCTTTGTTCATGTAGCCCAGGTTCTTTGAAATTCCTTATACATTTTAGAATTTTTCTTTTTTCTTTTGTCTGCTGAGATTTTAATTGGGATTGCATTGTATTTATAGATAAATTAGGAGAGAGTTGATGCATTAAAATACTGATTTTTTTTTCTATCTATGTGTCTAGCTTTCTCGTGGATGGTTTAATTTCTTACAGCAATATTTCAATTTTTTTCCATATTCTTAATTATTTTATTTTTAGCTATTATAAATAGTGGAAACCCTGGTGGCATAGTGGTTGAGTGCTACGGCTGCTAACCAAAGGGTCCGCAGCTCAAATCTGCCAGGCACTCCTTGGAAACTCTATGGGGTGGTTCTATTCTGTCATATAGGGTCAGTATGAGTTGGAATCAACTTGACGGCACTAGGTTTGGTTTTTTGGTTTTGGTATTATAAATAGTAATTAAATTATTTTTCATTGCTAGTATAAGGTACCCTGGTGGCACAGTGGTTAAAAGCTGGACTGCTAACGAAAAGATTGGCAGTTCGAATCCACCAGCCACTTCTTGGAAACTCTAGGGGGCAGTTCTAGTTTTTCCACACACATACTCACAGGATAGGATTGCTGAGTCGGAAACAACTTGAAGGCAATTTTTTTTTTTTTTTTTGTGGGTCAGCATATAGAACCACACTTTTTTTTTTTTTTTTTGTATTCTTGTATGCTGTGATCTTCTAAAACTTACCCATAAATTCCAGTGGTTTTAATGTATATTTCCTGAAATTTTCTATGTATACAATCTTTTTCTTGTATTCTTGAATGGTTAGAAACTCCAGTAAAATATTGAAAAGAATTGATGATATTAAATATCCTTGTTTTGTTCAGAATTTTAGGAGGAAAGTATTCATTCTTTTACCATTAAGTATGATGGTTGATATGGGTTTTAACTGATGCTCGGAATCGACTCAACGGCACTGGGTTTGGGTATCAGGCTGAAGAAGTTTTCTTCTAAGCTGAGAATTTGATCATGAATAATTTTAGATTATGTCAAATATTTGTTTGTATCTATGGAGATGATCTGTGTTTTTTTTTCTTTTAGTGTACTAACTTTAATTTTGATATTCTATGTTCTATTTTTTCCTACTTTATCTTGTTAATGTAGAGAATGGTATTAATATTTGAATGTTGAGGAAACCTATATTCCAAGAATAATTTATACTTGGAGGTATTATCATTTTTATATATTGCCACACATAATTTGCTAATATTTTTTGAGATTACTGTTATTTGTCCATCTATCATCTAACATCTATCTAATCTATTATCTATCTATTGTTATTTGTCTATCTATCATCTATTATCCACCATCTACCACCTGTCTATCATCTATCATGTATCATCTATCTATCACCTATCTATTATGTATCTATCATCTATCATGTGTCTATCATCTGTCTAGCTATCATCTATCGATCTATCCGTCCGTCTGTCCGTCCATCCACCCATCCACTCACCCACCCACCCTTCCATCTATTCACCCATCTATCTATCTGTCTACCTCTATCTCTATCTCCAAGGAACCTGACTGGGCTGTCCCCGGAGGGAGAAAGAGTTTTCAGAGAGAGATGAGTAGAATTAGGATACAGCGTAATTGTGAAATCTAAGAGAAGAGGGCCTTCAGAATGGAGAGGACCTTTAATAGAGACAATTTCTATTTGTCAGATAAGAAGAAGGTTAAAAAGAGGGCACTGGGGTTTCATTTAAAACCTGATAGTTTACTTCATCAAGGAATGATCTTTTGAGGAAATAAGTCTTCTTTACTATGCATTACATCCTTCTAGTTTCATTAGCTCTTTTGTCAATTCAAGGAGCAAGCTGTTCAGTGTAGAAAGGAGTTCCATAGCAACTGAATGCTGAGGCATGTTTGATAGACCTAGGTAGCTCTGTCAGGGGGCATGTCTCAAGAAGGAGAAAGGTCTAAGGTGTGAGCAGGGCGTTATGGCGTTTATGCACAATTTTCTTTTTAACACGCTGTTCATTAACAGCTGGTAAAACGGGTTCGTGTGTGTGTGTCTGTATGTGTGTGTGAGCTCAACTACCACTCAATAAATGTATAATTCACAATTTGGATAAGTGGTCATGATGATCCCTATGGTGATTTATCCAAAATATAAAAAATTTTAAGAGCCCAAATCTTGTGGTAAAAACTCAAAATAATTTAAAAAATTACATACATTGCATATTAATTAGTAAAACCTGTATTTCACAAATAAGAAACACAGTTTAGAAAACTTCAACAACACATAGTTAATGCAATGTCAAGGTTAAGATGCTGATTTTCTCACTTTATTTCATTGCTTTTATTTAATTATGTTAAAGAAAGCCTAAGAGGAAGGCAATTGAATCCCTCATGCCACTCCAAATATTTTCTGATAAACTAAATACCGCTAAGTAGTATATGCAAACATATTTGAAATGATATTTATATTTACTAAGTGACATCTGAGATCAGGTAATTTGTTGGGAGGCAGAGCAGATTAGCCTAGGGGCTAGCAGATCTCTGTCTCCAAGGAAGTATTAGCTACAGGAATGAAATTAGGGAATCAAACTGTGATTTTATTTGAAAGTGAATTAAGAGCATACAGCTTTTTTATTTTTATGAGTTATGTTTTTGAGAATAATTGATCGATCTTGTTAGGGTTTTATTTCAGTCTCATAATGATATCTTTGTTATAAATTTTCAAAAACAAATTCTAAGACAATGTAGATTAAGAAAAATTATATGTTGGGCATAACTATCCAGATATTTTGGGATGTTAAGCATATCTGAATAAATTTTTTTTCTCAAAATATCTAATGTATACATTCTTTGCTAGTTGATATTTAAATATGTACATTCATTAAATGAATGTATTTCTGTACATTTAACATCATATTACCTTTCCGTAATTATTAGATGCTGAATTTCTGCCTTCTGGATTTTGATAACTTCTCATTCTAAAGAGAAGCCTGTTTGTGGTTGTGTGTTTTTGAGTTGTTTTAGGCTCGTATGCTAGAAATTTTGGAATAGATTCGATGGCAGTGAGCTTTGTTCCTATGGGTTAGATATTTAAATTGCATTTCGTGTTGTCCATAAAACAGATGACCTTTTATCTGATTCCTCCAGTTTATTTTTGCTGCTCCTTAGATTAAAGGAGATGGAGCATAGAATGGAAAATATTTAACGTAGAAAAACTAAAATAATAAATGAAGAACAAGAAGGATATGAGGGGTGGAAGACTAAAATTACCTTATTTTTAGATTTACTATAAAGCGACAGTAATCAAGAGTGTTTGATACTGATGATAGGATAGACATATAGACCAATGGAGCCTAACAGAGAGTCCAGAATAGAACCATACATATATGTTCAATTGATTTCCAGTAAACATGCTAAAGCTACCACCACCACTATCAGAATTATGTATAGTCTTTTCAACAAATGGTTCCGGAGCAATTGGACATACACATGCAAAAAAAAAAAAAAAATGGAACCTCAACCCAAAATTGCCCTATATACAAAAATTACTTCGAATGCATCATTGATCCAAATATAAAACTGGAATTATAAAATTTCTTTTTAAAATAATAGAATAAAATATTATGTAGGTAAATATTCCTTATATATGGCATAAAATTACAATTCATAAAATAAAAGACAAATTGGACTTTATCAACACTCAAAAATTCTTTTGGAAGGATAGTGCTATAAAAGCTAAAAGACCAGTAACCCACATATGAGGAGGAAATATTTGCCAAACACATATCTGATACAGGACTTTGTATCTAGACTATACAAGGATTTTTCAAAACTCAAAAAGAAAACAACCCAATAAAAAATAAGGAAAAAATTTGAATAGGAACTTTACCAAAGAAGATGTACAAAGTCATGTAAGCATATGAGAAGATGTTTAGCATCATTAATCAGTAGGAAAATGAAAATCAAAACCATAATGAGACTACAACACATGGAGTTGTGATGAGTAGAAATCAACTGAGTGGCAGCTCAAAGCAATGTAAACATATAACATATACCTTCAAAAACCACAATAAGATTCCACAGTTTACCTATTAGAATGGTTCATTTTTTTTAATGTCAATATCAAGTGCTGACAAAAATGTCCAGCAACTGGTACTCTCACATACTGCTGGTGGGAATGCAAAATAATACAGCCACATTAGAAAATAATTTGGCAGTTTCTTTAAAAAGTCAAAAGCATCCCAATTAATTGACCTAATTGTTTGGTACTCCTGTTCTACCTCCTAGTTTGTTGTGTAGTGCCTGAGGTCTTAAAAGCTTGCAAGCAGTCATGTAGGGCACAAAAATTGGTCTCTATTTGCATGGAACAACAGAGGAAAAAGGAAAGGCAGGAATAAGAGGAGGATATGGAATGTGTGGCTAATTGCCTTCATGAACAACTGCCTCCTTTGCTAGGAGACCAGAAGAACTGGATGGTGTCTGTTCTTTGAACATTTTGACCAAAGATTCTATAGAAGAATCCTGATCAAAAAGAGGACAACGCAGAACAGAATTTCAAATTCTCATGGACTCCAGACTTTCTGTAGCATTGGAGGCTGGACAAACACCTGAAACTATTGCCCTGAGATAATCTTTAAGCCTTAAACCAAAAATATCCCCTGAAGTCTTCTTCAAACCAAACAGTAGTTTAGCTTGACTAGTAAAAAACATCTGCTTTGAGCATCACACTCTTTTAAGAACTATCTATATGTGATCAAATTGACAATAGCAAATTAAAAAACTAGATGGAAACTTAGGGGGCAATGAGTTTGTTAAAGGGGAAGGAACAACTCAGAAAAGGAGAGTAAAAATGATTGCACAACTCAAAGGATGTAATGAATGTCAATGAATTATACAAGCAGAAACTTGAATTGGTGTATGTTTTGCTGTGTATATTCTCAACAGCAGCAAAATAAATAAAAAGCAATAAAAAACACCCTTCACATACAATTCAAGAATCCCACTCCTAGATATTAACTAAGAGAAATGGAAACTTATTGTACTTACAAAAACCTATACACAAATTTTTAGGCAGACTTTATTCATAATCACCAAAAAACTGGAAACAACTCCAATGTCTTTCATGAGAAATGTATGAACTGTGGAGCATCATCTATCCATCCTTAGTAATGGCCTATTGATTTATGCAAGGACATGGATTAATCTCAGATGTATTATCGTAAATGAAAGAAGGGAGACTCAGAGGATACATACTGCATGATTCCCTTCATAATATAAATGAGAAAAGACAAAGGCATGGTGATAGAAAACACATTAGTGATTTCCAGAGAGGAAGGGCAAGCAAAGGATATTGACTATAATGTGGCATTAAATTTTTTTGGGGGGGGGGAGGGACTGATGGAAATGTCCACAAAGTAACTAAAATACTTTGCATTTGCATCAAAATAATTTTTACCTTGTTTACAATGCAAGATTTTGAACTAGAATAAATGTAATGGTAAGAAATATATGAAACCTTGAATAAACTAGAATTAGAGTATTTTCAACTAAATGATTATCACCCTTTGGTCAGTGTGAATTAGAGAAGCAATGTCTTGTGCGTGGGTACCCTGTTGGTGGAAAATAAACTACTCTTATCAGCTGATTGGAATTTTATGGGTTATATGACAGATGTTATTGTAGTTGCATTTTAGTAACATTTCTTCCTTCTTAACACCCTGCATCTGGACCTTCCATGCCTTTTTTTCCTTCTTTTCTCTTTCACTTCGTATAGCATCACACCATCAGGTTGTTTGGTATAGCAAGAAAAGCTTTATGCAAAGCTTAGGATTTTTAAGGAAAGATCAAATAACAGTGCTAGTATTTATCACTTCAAGCTATCTTTTGCCAGATATTGTTGCATTATCTTGAAGAGGACCTAAATTTACCTATCAAGTGTGGGTGGATGACCTTGGGCAAGATGGTTAATAACTCTCTATTCCATAGTAATAATTTGTGTGAAAGTTTTTTTTTTTTACTTCATTAACTATATAGCTCTATAGAGATGGAAAATAATATTTGTCTCAGTTAATATTTTTAGTGCACCTATTATTTGCTAGTCTGAGGACTAATACAAGGAACCTTGGTGGTGCAGTGGTTAAGCTCTCAGCTGCTAACTAAAGGGTTAGTGGTTCAAACCTAACTGCTCCTCCACAGGAAAGATGGAGGAGAAGACTTCCACAGAAGTCTACTTCCATAAAGATTACAGCCTTGGAAACACTATGGGCAGTTCTACTTTGTCCTATAGGGTTGCTATGAATTGGAATCAACTCAAGGCAATAGGTTTTTGTTTTGAGGACTAATATGTATGTGTTTGGGGGAAGGGAGGTGGAAAGATGAGGAGAACCAAGTACATAAAAAGTTAGAATAATATGTAATTGATAAAATGGAGAATTGTGCAAGTTACTATAGGAAAGGAAACCCAAATGAGGAAAAGAAAAATTCAAGGGGATGATGAGCTGAGGCTCTTTTGTTTTTATTTTTTAATTTAGAGTAAGGGTTCTTTATGCCTCCCAAATGGATATAAACAGGAAAGATGGGATAAAAAGGGAAAAACAAAAGAAAGAAAAGGAGAAAAAAATTCAGGAAATCTGTGCAAGATTGGAAAAAGTTGGAGTGGGGCCTAAAGAGAAATGCTAGGATTTCTAAGAAAATGCCAGAGGTGGGAAATGGGAAGGAGTTCTTAGAAGTAATCAGAAGATGGTCCCAGCAGCTCCAAAAGTGATACCCCCAGAATGTGGAGTTTCTGGGGACAGAAATTGTGCCACAAGTGTTTGTGTTTGGTGATGCAACTTCTTGTATAAGAGAGTTGGGGGCTATGAGGTTATAAAGAAGGTATGTTGGCAAGACTTGTATCTCAGAAAATGGCTATTTCACAACTTCATATAAAATGTGTAGGAGGGGATAAAATTGTTGTAATCATAAAAGATAACTAAAAGAAAGAAAATCTTGTCACTTTCTCCAGTATGTTTCAAATTCCATGAAGATGGAAAACTTGTTTATTTTGTTCATAACTGTATCCTATCCAGACCACTTGGCACAATGCCTGACATATTAAAAAAAAAAAAAAAGCTTTATTGAGATATAATTTGTATACCATAGAATTCACCATGAAAACCACAAAACTTTGCTGAAAAAATTAGAGGTCTAAATAAATGGAAAGATATCCTATGTACATGACTCGATATTGTTAAGATGGCAGTTATCCTCAAAGCAATCTACAGGTTACATTCTGTATTTGGTAGAGAGAGACAAACAATGAAAAAGTATAAAGAGAGAGAGAGCATGAGCGATTGATTTTATTAGGTAATTGATGCAGAAGTAGCATAAGAGCACATTGGGAAGGACACAGGGAAGTAAAAAATTAATAGGGAAAGTGTTTTCTCTGCAATGTAACATTCATTTCAAAATGTCTGTTTTCTTCCATAATGTCACATTGGCCCTGATCACTTATGGAAATATTAATAGTTACACCAAGGGCTAGATTTTATGAGTGAGAATAGGATATAAATTTTAGGAAAAAAGAAACCATAAGATAAGCTTTCCTTAGAGAGAAAACGCCTGATAAGCAATGCTCCTCAAGTTTTATTACATATAAATATCTGAATAAGTATCAATTTTATTGGAAGTTTGGGGAAACAATTGAGGATAATAGTTGGTCAAATGTAAGGGAAACTCCAAAAAAGAATAGAAATATTTAAAGAAAATAATTTACCAGAGTCCATCAATTATCCTTCCATACATATTGTCTGCCATGATGAATTCACCATATCCTATTGTTGCTTCAGAGGCAATATGGCATAAATATTATTAATTTAGATGAATGTGGTTTAAATTGTGGAACTGTCAGGATTCTGGTGAGTTTTTTTTTTTTTTTTTTAACTTCATTAAACCTCCCTTTCTTGGTTGCAATAAAATTATTAAATTAGGTGAGTGTTTAATAACCTGATATTCAACTAATGCTATTTTCTTAACATTTTTCTTCCCAGAACTGGGCTATGTCTTCAGATCACAGAATATCTTGGAATGTCAAGTGTGAGATGTGTGATTAATTTAATCTTCCATTTAGCATCACTGCTTGAACACAGAGCAATAATGTAATCTTCCTCAATCTTTTGAGTTCATAACTTGCTTTCTACTCTAGCATTCTCCCAATAACCTGTTCCCAAAGCTCCGTACTGTACGTTGTTCCTTTTAATTGCCCTAGTTCTTGTGCGACACTTCAGTAATGGTCTATCTGTGTATGTGGTCTATCTTCGGCTGTGGATATAAGGAGCACTTTAAAGTGCGTTCCTTAGCCATCGTTTATAAGATGTGTTCTGTGTGCCAGGGCCATAGTTTTGTTGTTGTTAGTTGCTGGGGAGTCTATTCCAATTTGTGGTGATTCCATGTGTGCAGAGTAGACCTGTTCCATTGGGTTTTCAAAGCTGTGACCGTTTAGAGGTAGATCACTAGGCCTGTCTCTTGAGGGACCTCTGGATGGGTTTGAACCACCAACGTTTTGGCTAGTAGTCAAGTGCTTAAACATCTGCACCATCCAGGAATTCCTGGCACCATACTAAAAAAGGAAAAAAAAAAAAAAAAGCCATTGCTGTTGAGTCAACTGTGACTCATAGTGACCCTCTGGGGACAAACATGACCTCCACAGTTCCTGGGCAAATACATTCTCGACAGAGATACATGTAAGTACCAAGGTATGTTTAAGGTTGTCAATAAATAAACTGAACACATAGAGAAGACAAGGAGAGGCATATAACTCATACTACTGGTGTGGGGGGTAGTAAGATCTTGGTGGTTATGAAAGCTTCCTTGTAAAAGTGACATTTAAGTTGAGGCCTAAAGTCTGAATACTAATTAGCCAGATGGGATAAATCATAAAAATATATAAATACAAGGAAAGCCTAAAAGTAAAAGAAAACATGAAACGTGGAGGAACCGCATTTTTATGTGGCTGGAGTACTGTGTGTATGTGTGTGTTTGTGTGTGTGTGTGTATTTGTGTGTAGTGGCTAGTCAGTGAGATATAAAAACAAACAAGAATAAAAAAACTTAAAAATCACTCTTTGACATTACAAGGAGATGTCTTGCTGCTCAGTTTCAGTTACCCCATGTGTCACAAATCTTTCTTCCTCACAGGGTAACTACTCTACGTTAGCCTTGTTCCTCAATACCAGCATTCTAATGCAGTCTCATTCTCAGCCTCTACAGGAGAAGACAAAGTTTAAAAAGGATAAAAAAGAAAACAAACAAACAAACAGATCTTCGTGTAAAAAGAAATGCATAAAATTGGCAAGTACCCTTTGTTAGCATAAAATAATATATACTCATGCATCAATGCCATGGTTTATCTGAACAGCAGATAAAAACAGCAGAAAATGGTTTTCAGAGTTTATTTTCAAATCAAATCATAGAAAATCCTGGTAATGAAAAACAATTCCAGCAAATGCATGTATAATTAATATATAATACATTATGAAATCATATATAAAACATTCCTTGTTAATTCATTTATAATGAAATTGCCTTCAGGTACTGTTACACTGTCAGTTGAGTTATGGAACTAAAAACTATTTAGACTCACTCTCTGGGCCCCCTTTATAAATTGTTGTTTGAGTAGACTTGCTTTTAGCGGGAAGAATCAGCCTTACTTATCTCGATCTACTTATTTCAAAGGTAATTATTCTGTTTTAATTTTATATATTAAAATAAAACATCATTCTTCTTTATAAACCTGTAAAACTAAAAAAAAGTTAAAAAAATTCGTTGATTTCTGAGCATTGTGGGAAATGAAAAAAATTAATAGGCAGATTATTTTAGGTGCTTCCCCTGGGTTGTTATGTTTCTTAAAGATAAGTGGTATGTAGACTAAATATCTGATAGATTTCTTAAAAATATGATGTTGCTTTCCAAGAAAGAGTCAAGTTACTCAGTTTTATAAGTAAAATTCTTTAGAGGTATAGGGTAGGAGTTAGTAAATTGGTTTTTATGGAAGGAATTAATAAAAGGGGTTATTTATATTTTTTAATTGGCTCCCTAGACAATTTCAAGGTTTGGGTTTTACAGGTATACATTTATTTTACTTTGCTGTACATGACTTTTCTAGTCTTAAAAATAGTTTATTTTTTTAAAAATCCTCCATAAGTATTTAAATAGGATGTTTGGTTGAAATGAAAGTTGTTTTTTTTTTTTTCTCCCCTCAAAATTACTAGCTTCTGAAGTAACTACCTAGAGAATTTGAAAACAAAACAAAACAAAACAAAAACACGTGTCTAAGCCCATCAGGTAATGCCCCTCACCTTAAAAGCATTAAAAATCTGTGGGTGATGTAGACCTACCCTTTGTAGTTGCCCTGCTCTTCTCCCTTTATTTTTCACATCCTCTTTATCAAGGTAGCTTTTTCATAGGAAAAAATATCTATTCCCTAAGACAAGGCTCAGTATTTCAAATCTTCTCCCTGAAGATCTGTAAATACCTATGATTTCAGAAAGAGATCAGAGATCATTTCCCAAAGTATTCACCATACCAGTAATTTAAGTAGAACTTTTACCTCCTCCTAAATAGCTGGGAGATAGTAGTATACTTTAGTAGGAAAACACTTGGCAAGGTGTCAAGGGATATGAGATTTTATTTCAGGTCAAGAGTTATAGAATTTCTCTGTCTCAGTACTTTTTTTTTCTCTTTTTACCCCCATGAGTTTTATTCATAGAAAATAATATATCTAGCTTGTCAAAATCAATTTGAAAACTGTTTGGTAGGAATATCCACAAACATTATAGCTTCCCTATAGCTGAATTTGAAGACAGAGATGCTGTGGGTTTTAATCTGGTTCTGATTAAGTAATCTTTGAGCTTTCTGAGGAAATGTTTGCTACTGCTCTGAGACTTTCATCTTAGGTAAGCTTTACTGGTCTAATTAGCCATGGATTAGGGCGGTGGTTAACGGCTGTGTTAATCAGTATTTTTATGTGCGAGCAAGTAACACACATTCTTTCTGATTTAAGTAGAGGAGGAATTTATTGAAAGAACAATGAAAATACCACCCAAATATGGGAAGGTAGAGGGAGGGGCTTAAGAAATGGGGAAGTGTATAGAGATGCAAAAGTTATGCCCCAAAATCAGCCCACCAGAGAAACCAGTGCCTACCAGAGGAGACTGAAACTGCAGGTCCTTCCACTGTCACTACTATTTCTGGAAACTGAATGTGGTGGCTACTACTTCTGCCACCTTCTAAATCCCTTTTCCCTCCTTTAATCACTAGGTCCTGATTTGAACTTCATGGCAGACCCAGGTAGGTAGCCATGTCTGAGTGATAGTTGGAGGCCTCCCACTGAAATTATGATGCTGCAAACTATGAAATTACCATATTTTTCCATAAAGCAGCAGCCCTGTCATAGGATTAGCATGTGAAAATACATGCTGTCTCCTATTGTAGTGACACATTAGAGCCCAGCCTACAGGGATACTGAAATGCCAGTGGTTTGCAAGTCAATTAATGGCATTTACGTTATAGTTTGGCTTATAATTTATAGAATTAATATCAAGAAAATATGTAAATTCCATAAAACAATTTAAGTTATAGAATGTATAATAGAAATGATACCTTTTTAGAGGTAATAATCTATCGAGCTATAACATCCTTAGAAGAGAAAATGCTGTTTATCCATTTGCCATGTTGAATAGATAACCATGTTATTCTGTCTTCCTACCTACTTCATTAATTTTGTCCTAATAACTTATATCACTGTAATTGATACTGGAGACAAAAATAAAGATAGTAGTATTAGTCTATGAATTTTGATTGAAATTCTACCCTATTTATTTAAAAAAAAAAAAATTTTTTTTTTTTTTATGGTGAAAATTCTAACTTTTAGGGAAAATTTATTTATATTGGTTGCCTTTAATCATCAAATCATGATATATGTCATGTGTATGAACGAAAATGAGGGGTGACATGACAGTTACTGATAATTCTCTAGTAAATAGTGATTAGTTATCTTTTCTGAGCCAAAGTACTAGGGAAAGGAGCGGGGCTGAGGAACAGTGAGGGCATAGGAGAATTCAATAGAGATGAAAGGAGCCTTCTGTCCTCTTTCCAAGAAACAGGAAGAGATAGAGGAAAAATTATAAACAAAGAAACTGAATTCTTCCCCTTCTACTAACTTCTGAAAGAGAGTTTGGATGAGGACAAAGCTGTGGACAGAAATAGGCTCTGTAGGTAATCGCTAATTTGTATTTTCCTGGATATATTTAAGTAGAAAAAATCAGCCAATGTCACAGTACCTTTGCTGGTGGGAAAAAAGCTGATGATGTCTCATCAGTATTGAGATGAAAGGGAAGACCTAACCATTTGAAAGACCTAAACAGAGTCCTAACAAAACTGAAAGACTAAAGAGAAAAGTCAGTTCTGAGAGGACACTTCTGACACACTATGGAATAAAGTGTCAATGGATTAACTAAACAAATTTTGCATGCTGAAGTCACTTAGAAAGTTTTTTTTTTTTTTAATTGTACTTTAGATGAAGGTTTACAGAGCAAATTAGTTTTTCATTAAACCATTAGTACACATATTGTTTTATGACATTGGTTAACAACCCAATAACTTGTCAACACTCTCCCTTCTCAACCTTGAGTTCCCTATTCCCAGTTTTCCTGTCCCCTCCTGCCTTCTAGTCCCTGCCCCTGGGCTGTTGTTCCCCTTTAGTCACCTTTTGTTTTATAGGCCTGTCTAATCTTTGGCTGAAGGGTGAACCTCGGGAGTGACTTGATTACTAAGCTAAAAGTGTGCCCAGGGGCCATACTCTGAGGGTTTCTTGAGTCTCTGTCAGGCTGGTAAGTCTGTTCTTTTTTTGTTAGAATTTTGTTTTACATTTTTCTCCAGGTCTGTACCTCTACTGTGATCTCTGTCAGAGCAGTCAGTGGTGGTAGCTGGGCACCATCTAGTTTTACTGGACTCAGCCTGGTAGACGCCATGCTAAGTAGATATGGTCCATTAGTCCTTCGGACTAATCTTTTCCTTGTATCTTTAGTTTTCTTCATTCTTCCTTGTTCCCAAAGGGGCAAGGCCAGTGGAGTATCTTAGATGGCCACTCACAGGCTTTTAAGACCTCAGACGCTACTCACCAAGGTAGAATGTAGAATATTTTCTTTATAAACTATATTATGCCAGTTGAGCTAGATGTACCCCGATACCATGATCCCCACAGCCCTAAGCCCAGCAATTTGGTCCCTCAGGGAGTTTGGATGTACCTATTGAGCTTCCATGACTTTGCCTTGTACAAGTTGTGCTGACTTCCCCAGTACTGTGTACTGTGTTACCCTTCACCAAAGTTACCACTTATCTTTTGTCTATTTAGTGTTTTTCCAACCCCACCACTCCCTTCACTAGTAGCCATCACAGATAGTTTCTTTTTGTGTATAAACCTTTTCATGAGTTTTTAGAGTAGTGGTCTCATACAATATTTGTCCTTTTGTGATTGACTTATTTCACTCAGCATAATGCCCTTCATATTCATTGATGTTATGAAATGCTTTGCAGATTCATCATTGTTCTTCATCTTTGGGTAATACTCCATTTTGCGTATGTACCGAAGTTTGTTTAATTATTTATCTGTTGATGGGCATCTAAGTTGTTTCCATCTTTTTGCTACTGTGAACAATGCTGCAATGAACATGGGTGTGCATGTGTCTATTCATGTCATGGCCCTTATTTCTCTAGGATATATTCCTAGGAGTGGGATTGCTGGATCATATGGTATTTCTATTGCTAGCTTTCTAAGGGAGCGCCATATCATTTTCCAAAATTGTTGTACCATTTTGCATTCCCAACAGCAGTGCATAAGAGTTCCAGTCTCCCCGCAGCCTCTCCAACACTTCTTGTTTTCTGATTTGTGCCAGTAATGCAGGGGCGAGATGGTATCTCATTGTCACTTTGATTTGCATTTCTCTAATGGTTAATGATTGTGAGCATTTCCTCATGTGTCTGTTGGCCAATTGAATGTCTTCTTTGGTGAAGTGTCTGTTCATTTCCTTTGCCCATTTTTTAATTGGATTATTTGTCTTTTAGTTGTAGATGTGTTGGATTTTCCTGTGGATTTTAGAGATTAGACCCTTGTCAGATTTGTAATGGCCAAAATTTTTTCCCAGTCTGTAGGTTCTCTTTTTACTTTTTTGGTGAAGTCTTTTGATGAGTATAAATGTTTAATTTATAGAAGATTCTAGTTATCTAGATTATCGTCTGGAGTTTGTGTGTTGTTGGTTATGGTTTGTCTCCTGTTAATGCTGTATATTAGGACCTGTAGTGTATTTCCTATTTTACTTCTATGAACTTTATAGTTTTGGGCTTTATATTTAGGTCTTTGATCCATTTTGAATGAGTTTTTATGTGGTGTGAGGTATGGGTCCTGTTTCTTTTTTTTTGCAGATGGACATCCAGTTTTCCCAGCAGCATTTGTTTAAAAGACTGTCTTTTACCCATTTGATGGATTTTGGGCCCTTGTCAAAGATCAGGTGACTGTAGGTGGTTGGATTTACATCTGGGTTCTCAATTCTGTACCATTGGTCAGTGTATCTGTCATTGTACCACTACCAGGCTGTTCTGACTATGGTAGCTATATAGTAGGTTCTGAGGTCAGTAGTCTGAGTCCTCCTACTTTATTCGTTTTCTTCAATAACGCTTTACTTATCTGAGGCTTCTACTCTTTCCAGATAAAGTTAATGTTTAATTTTTCCATGTCTTTAAAGAATGTTGTTAGTACTTGGATCGGGATTGCATTGTGTTTGTAAATTGCTTTGGGTATAATCGTCATTTTCACAAAGTCGAGTCTATGTATCCATGAGCATAGTATGTTTTTCCATTTACGTAGGTCTCTTGGTTTCTTGCAGTCGTGTTTTGTAGTTTTCTTTGTATGGGTCTTTTAAATTCCTGCTTACATTTATTCCTAATTTTTTTTTTTAAGGCTTTATTATAAATGATATTGTTTTCCTGATTTCCTTTTCAATATTCTCTTTATTGGTGTATAGGAACTCAACTGATATTTGTATGTTTATCTTTTATCCTGGTACTCTGCTGAATCTTTCTGTTAGTTTCAGTAGTTTTCTCCTGGCGTCTTATGGGTTTCCTATCCATAATATCATATCATCAGCAAATAGGGACAGTTAAACTTCTTCATTACCAACCTGGATGTCCTTCATTTATTTTCCTTGCCTTATTGCACTAGCTAGGACTTCCAGCACAGTGTTAAATAGGAGTGGTGATAAAGGGCATCCTATGAGTCAGAATCGACTCAACAGCATTGGGTTTTGGGTTTGTCTTGTTTCTGTTCTCAAGGGGAATGTTTTCAGCCTCTCTCCATTGAGAAGAATGTTGGCCATTGGTTTTGCTTACATGACCTTTATCATGTTGAGAAATTTCCCTTCTATACCTATTTTATTGAGAGTTTTTATCAGTAATGGGCGTTGGAGTTTGTCGAATGCCTTTTCTGCATTAAGGTGATCATGTGATTCTTTTCTTTTGTTTATATGGTGGATTACATTGATTAATTTTCTAATGGGGAACCATCCTTGCATACCAGGTATGAATCCTACTTGGTGAAGGTGTATTATTTTTTTGATCTGCTGCTGAATTCTGTTGGCTAGAATTTTGTTGAGAATTTTTACATCAGTATTCATAAGAGATACAGGTCTGCAGTTTTCTTATTTTGTGGTGTCTTTGCCTGGTTTTGGTATTAGTGTTATGATGGATTCATAGAATGAATTTGGAAGTATCGCTTCCTTTTCTATGTTCTGAAATAGTTTCAGTAGTACTTGTGTAAGCTCTTCTCTGAATGTTTGGTAGAACTCTCCAGTGAAGCCATCTAGGCCAAGGTTTTTTTTTTTTTTTTGGTTGGGAGTTTTTTTTTTTTTTTTTGATTACCTTTTCAATCTCGTCTCTTGTTATGGGTCTGTTCAGATTTTCAGCATCATTCTGTGTTAGCTTGGGTAGGTAGTGTGTTTCTAGAAATTTGTCCACTTTGTCTAGGTTTTCAAATTTGTTGAAGTATAGTTTTTAATAATACTCTGTTACCATCCTTTTTATTTCAGTTGGGTCTGTTGTAATGTCCCTTGTTTCCTTTTTTATTTCGGTTATTCGCATCCTCTCCTGTTTTTCTTTTGTCAGTTTGGCCAGTGGTTTGTCAATTTTGTTGATCCTTTCAAAGAACCACCTTTTGGTTTTGTTGATTTTTTCTATTGTGTTTCTGTTCTCTATTTCATTTATTTCTGCTCTGATCTTTATTCTTTCCTTTCTTCTGGGGGCTGTGGGCTTCTTTTGCTATTCTCTTCCTATTTGTTCTAATTGTGTAGGTAATATTTTGATCTTGTCACTTCCTCCTTTTTTGATGTGTGCATCTGTTGCTATAAACTGACCTCTGAGGACTGACTTTGCTGTGTCCCAAAGGTTTTGGTGTGGTGTGTTTTCATTCTCATTTGATTCTAGGAATTTTTTGATTCCATCTTTGATTTCTTCTATTACTCAGTGGTTTTTAAGCAGGGTGTTACTCAGTTTCCAGGTAATCAATATTTTTTCCTTGCTCCTTCTGTTGTTAATTTCTACCTTGATGGCGTTGTGGTCAGAGAAGATGCTTTGTATTATCTCAGTGGTTTGGATTTTGTCCAGGGTTGCTTTGTGGCCTAAGATGTGGTCTGTTCTGGAGAATGTTCCTCATGCACTGTAAAAGAATGTATACCTTGCAGCCGTTGGGTCGAGTGTTCTCTATGTGTCTATGAGGTCGATTTGGTTGATTGTGCCCTTTAGCTCTTCTGTATCTTTGTTGGGTTTCTTTCTAGATGTTCTGTCCTTTACCAAGAATGGTGTGTTGAAGTCTCCTGCTATTACTGTGGAACTGTCAGTTTCTCTTTTCAGAGCTGTTAGAATTTGGTTTATGTATTCTGGAGCCCCATCATTGGGTACGTAGGTGTTCATTATGGTTATGTCTTCATGATGGATCATCTCTTTAATCATTATATGGTGCCCTTCTTTGTCTTTTATGGTGCATTTTGTTTTAAATTCTATTTTATCTGAGATTAGCATTGCCACTCCTGCTCTTTTGTGATAGCTATTTGCTTGATATATATTTTTTTCCATTCTTTGATTTTTGATAAATTTACGTCTTTGTTTCTAAGGTTTGTCTCTTGTAGACAGCATATTGATGATCCTGTTTTTTTTTTTTTTAATCCATTTTGTCACTCTTTGTCTCTTTATGGGCACATTTAGGCCATTTACATTCAGTGCAATTATTGATAAGGTGTGAGTTTATTGCTGCCATTTTGTAGTGCTTTTTTTTTTTTTTGCGTGGTGCTAATGTTTTCTTTGTTCTTCTTAGTCTCCTGTGGTGAATTCCTCTTGTTTGTGGATTTTTTTTTCCTTTTGTTTTTGTAGATTTTGATTTTTCTGAGGCTTTATGTTTTTCTTCTTTATTTTGATGAGTAGGTTCCTTAGCTTTCTTTGTGGTTACCTTGAAATTTATCTTTCTAGACTTGAACCAGTCTATTCTTACTTGGTATCACCTTGCCTTTCTCTCCATTAGGAAGTTCTATACCTACATGCTTTATTCCCTTTCTTATTGTTCTGACGTTGTTGTCATTTACAGTTTAACCTCCCTGGCTCCCTGTTGTAATTCTTTCGGTTTTGGATAGTCCTTGAAAGTTCATTTCCTAGGTTGGTATCTGGCTTGTACAGCCTTGTGTCCTAGATTCAGGCTGTGGTCTGATGTTGTTTGTTCTCAGAAGGATTCCCTTTAATAATTCTTGTAAGTTTGGTTTGGTTTTTACATATTCCATTAATGTCTGTTTATCTGGAAATGTCCTAATTTCACCATCTTATTTGAGTGAGAATTTTGCAGGATATATTATTCTTGGGTGGCAATTTTTTTTTCAAAGTTTTATATAGTCATCCCATTGCCTGTTGCCCACATGGTTTCTGCTGAATAATCAGAGCTTAGTCTTATTATTTCCTCTCTGTACATGACTTTTGTTTTTCTTGAGCTGCTCTCAGGATCCTTTCTTTGTCTTTGGTTTTAGTGAGTGTGATTATGATATGCCGTGGTGATTTTCTTTTGGGGTCTATCTTATATGGGTTTCGTTGAGATTCTTGGATGGTCGGCTTTTCATCTTTCATGATATTAGGGATGCTTTCTGTCAGAAATTCTTCAATGACCCTCTCTGTGTTTTTTGTTTTCTCCCCATTCTGGAACTCTGATCACTAGCAATTTTTTTCTTTTCATTGTATCCCACATAATTCTAAGGCTTTCGTCATTTTTCTTTGTTCTTTTGTCTGATTTTTCCTCAAAGTTGTAATCAAGCATTTGTCTTCGATTTCACTCATGCTGTCTTCAGTTGTTTTAGACCTGCTTTTCTGCACTTCTATGACACTGTCCATATCTAAAATCTTGTTATTTATCTTTTGGATTTCTAATTGTTGTTTTTGTATGATTTCTAGTTGTGAATTTATTTTGGCATTTTCTTCCTGTATTATTTTCCTGAATTCTTCCTTTTATTTTTTGGTCTTTATTTTCCATGATCAATTTGTCTGTCTTTTCCATGAATTTGTCTATTTTTTCCTCATTTTTGTCTGCTTTTTGCTTTAACCCTTGGATAGCACTGAATATTAGAGATTTGAATTCCCTATGCATTTTCTTTAACTGGAAAGTCATCTGTGTGTTTTATTTATTTATTTATTTTACTGGAACCATAGTGTCCTTTTTTTTTTTTTTTAAGTATGTTTTAATATTGTCTGCTATCTTCAGGACATTCAGTAGTTATTTTCTTCATTTATTGATTGTATATTGGTTTGTTTCATCCTAATTTTTTGTTTTATTTGGTTATGTCTGAGCAGGCCAGCTGTGCTTTATTTGTTGTTTGCTCTTCTGTGGGCATGATACTTTTCACATCCTTGTCCAATGGGCAGGCACAGTTGCTCAGCTATGGTGCAGCAGGCAGGTACAGCTGAACGGGAGGGATTGTTTGTGGCATGTACTATGGCTGACAGCATGGGCTGGAAATCAGTGCAGGGTAGGTTCCAGTAGGTTGTGCCTGTGTTTCTCAGGGCCAAGATGTTCAGTGCACAGTGCAGGAAGACAGGAAGGAAGAGGGAGATTGTGATGTGTGGAGCTAAGATGGATATGGGAAAGAAGAGAGAGAGGAAGAAGAAACAGGAGTCAAAAACAAACAACCAACCAAACAAAAAAAAAGTGCTACGGGAGCTTGCTGTTGAAACGGAAAGATGAAAAACCGAGAAATGGAGAAAACAAAAAAGAAAAAATAAAATAAATAAAAATTAGAAAAAAGAAAAGCCCCCAGAGATCCCACCAGTACAGCTGCAAGACTGGAGTAGTGGAGGGGTAGAGATGTCACACACTTCCAGGTATTCAGAAGACAGGAAAATAAGGTAAGTATAGAGAGATGAGAAACTAAGAGAGGAAGAAAGACAAAAAGGAAAAAAGAGAAAAAGAAATGCCCACAGGGATCCCACCAACATGGCTGCACAGACCAGGGAAGTGGCTCCCAAGCCACACAGTACAGCCTGGCTAGAAGGGGCTCCCAAGCCATGAAAAGAAAAAACAAACAAGCAAACAAAACATAACAAAACAAAAAAAAGGTCCTGGGGATCCCATCAATGTGGCAGCATAGACCACGGATGTAGTTCCCCAGCCGAGTGGTGCTTCGCAGCCTTTCAAGAAGAAGTGAAGATGGCACATGTAACTAGGTGTTGGAGAGAAAGGAGGGAGAGGTAATGAGAGGCAGGGAAGAAACCAAAACAAGCAGAAAAAAGCAACAGCAGTAACAAAGGAATGGCACTGAGGGAGTCACCCAGTGTGGGCAGGACAAATTCAAGCAGCAGGGGGCTGGAGCTTATGCCTCCTGCCCAACAGACTGTGGCCAGTGGAAGGTGGCAGAGGCTGAGCGGGGGAAGAAGGGTGGGGGCTGTATTTCTGGTTCTTTGGCGCTCTGTCTCCTACTGGTAGCTCCGTGAAGGTGCTTTCCTGTACTCCATCTGCCCATATCTGATGTGGGTGGAGCAAATCCAAGTGGCACAGACCTTGCACTTCCTGGCCAGCTGAGTGACTGCAGCCAGCTAGGAAGTGGTGGAGGATGACCACAGGGAAGGATGGGGGTAGGAAAGCATACATTGCTTGTTACTAGTATTCTGTCTTCTCTGGGAGCTCTGTGAAGCTGCTTTCCTGTACTCCTGTACTCCCTGTACCCCAAGATGATGAACCCATCTTGGATTAGCTGATAGGGGACCTCTGCATATATCTCTCCTTGCTTTCTGTCCTCTTTCAGTTTCTTATTCCATTTGATGCTTGGCTGAGCTCTTTATCTCTTCAATTGATGCTCAGGGTTCCAGGATTGACGTTTGTCTCTGTTTTACTTAGTTTTTCAGGTCTTTGCTGAGGAGGGATGGCGTGGTGCTTCTGTCTATAGTGCCATGTTGGTTCCACCTCCCTGGAAAGTTTTAGTATCTAGTTATGCAGTTTATTTTATGTGGGATATCTGTTATACAGAATTTTCTGTTATTAGGGTTTTTAATACACTTCTGCAAAGAGGATGATCATTCCATTTTAATCCATTCTCAGAAATCCTGAAGAAGAGAAATATGACACCTAAGGCCAAAGGACCTGAACAAAATTAATTTGCTAGAGTGTCTATTAAAATATACAAGGATAATGCTGTGACATTTACATTAATACCTTTAGGGGTTCAGATGAGATTTCAAACTAAAGTAAGATATTATCCCCACTCCAGGAAGAATAGTGAATGAAAGGCAAGAAACATAAAATGTACTACCAGAAGTCAGGGCCTTCCCAGGTAGAAAAGCAAAGACAATAGAAATAGGAGAATAGAAGAAACACTGAAATGAGGATTAAGTTTTAATAAAGCACTCGATATACCCTAGCCTGAAGGTTTGTCTTTCTGTGTTTCCAAGCAAACATATTTTTATTTTCCTGGTATTCTGAGAGGTTGAGCCATTATTGCTGGTACTCAAGCTGTGATTATTAATAGGTAATAGCAAAGGTCATGCCATCAAGAAGCTCTCAGTGAAAACCAGATCTGATAAAAGATGTATTATACAATGTACACTTGTTCTTTCTTTTTATCAGGGTCGGAATCGACTTGACAGCAGTGGGTGGGTTATGCTGTACTCTATCCTACTATCATTTGGTTAACTATAGAACTTAAAACCACTCAGACAATCCAGTTGTCTCAAATTCTCATGGTTAGCATCTTCCCCCCCTCCAATATAGAATATTGTTATTAATAGGTTTTACCTATGGTAAAATGACACTCAAATTAATCATTGCTAGTCCCTTGGTGGTGCAAATGGTTGTACACTTGACTACTAACTGGAAGGTTAGCAGTTCAGACCCACCCAGAGGCACCTCAGAAGACAGACCTGCCCATCTGCTTCTGAAAGGTCACAGCCTTGAAAACCCTATGGAGGAATTCTATCCTGCATACATGGAATCACCATCATTTGGAATCCTCTCTATGGCAACTAACAACAACAACAAATATTTACTGAAATATAGCATATGTATAAAAAAAAATATAGGAAGAGAATATTAATTTTTTTTTTTCCAAACGGAACATATCCATGTAATTACCACTCAGTTCAGAATATAGGACATAAGCATAATCCTGTAGCCTTCCTCTTGGACCCTCCTAATAATTGCCCTTATTGCCAACTACTTTTTTGGTTTCTATTTTTTTTTTTTTATCGTTATAGATTATTTTTGCCTAAACTTGAAGTTAGTTTAAATGGAATTATACCAAATGTTCTCTCTTATATCTAGTTTCTTTGACTCAAGATTATGTCTGTGAGATTCATCTATGTTTTATATGTTGCAACAATTTGTTCTTTGTCATCATTGTCTATTATTCCAATATATGTATATCCCACATTTCAATTATCCATTTTACTAATGATGGCCATTTTGGGTAGCTTGTATTTTGAAGCTATTACAGACAATTTTGCAATGAATATTCTTGTATTTGTTTTTAGATGCACATGTGTGTGTGTTCCTACTGAGGGTGGAATTTTTGGAGGATAGGCATTCATATGTCAGCTTTATCAGGCTCTGGCAGTTTTCTAAAGTGATCATACTAATACTGAATTTAACCAAAAGGGTATGACAGATCAGTTTCTTCTTATCCTTACCTACATTTTACCTTTCAGTGTTTTTGTACTTCATATGCTCCAAACTTTACTTCCTATTACGTTTTTAATAAAATATTTCTGAATACACTGTACTTTCAACGTGCTTAATCTGGCTACCACAGGGAATAGCTCCTGAATTTGACACCAAAAACAATAATTGTCCATAGTAGGTAAGTGGTATTGATCCTCGGATGAACTTTGTAAAAAAAAAAAAAAAAATCCCAATTGTTCTTGTTGTTAGGTGCCATCGAGTCAGTTCCAACTCATAGCGACCCTATGCACAACAGAATGAAACACTGCCCAGTCCTGCGCCATCCTTACAATTGTTGTTATGCTTGAGCTTATTGTTGCAGCCACTGTGTCAATCCACCTTGTTGAGAGTCTTCCTCTTTTCCACTGACCCTGTACTCTGCCAAGCATGATGTCCTTCTCCAGGAACTCATCCCCCGCAACAGCATGTCCAAAGTATGTAAGACATAGTCTCGCCATCCTTGCCTCTGAGGAGCATCCTGGTCACACTTCTTCCAAGACAGATTTGTTGGTTCTTTTCGCTGTCCATGGTATATTCAATAATCTTCGCCAACACCACAATTCAAAGGCATCTACTCTTCATTGGTCTTCCTTATTCATTGTCCAGCTTTCACATGCATGTGATGTGATTGAAAATACCATGGCTTGGGTCGGGTGCACCTTAGTCTTCAGGATGACATCTTAGCTCTTCAACACTTTGAAGAGGTCCTTTGCAGCAGATTTGCCCAGTGCGATGCATTTTTTGATATCTTGACTGCTGCTTCCATGGCTGTTGATTGTGAATCCAAGTAAAATGAAATCCTTGGCAACTTCAATCTTTTCTCCGTTTATCATGATGTTGCTCATTGGTCCAGTTGTGAGGATTTTTGTTTTCTTTATCTTGAGGTGTAATCCATACTGAAGGCTGTGGTCTTTGATCTTCATTAGTAAAGTGCTTCAAGTCCTCTTCACTTTCAGCAAGCAAGGTTGTGTCATCTGTATAACGCATAATGTTAATGAGTCTTCCTCCAATCCTGATACCCCGTTCTTCTTCATATAGCCCAACTTCTCGGATTATTTGTTCAGCATACAGATTAAATAGGTATGGTGAAAGAATACAACCCTGACGCACCCCTTTCCTGACTTTAAACCAATCAGTATCCCCTTGTTCTGTCTGAACAACTGCCTCTTGATCCATGTAAAGGTTCCTCACGAGCACAATTAACTGTTCTGGAATTCCCATTCTTGGCAGTGTTATTTATAGTTTGTTATGATCCACACAGTTGAATGCCTTTGCATAGTCAATAAAACACAGGTAAACATCCTTCTGATATTCTCTGCTTTCAGCCAGGACCCATCTGACATCAGCAATGATATCCCTGGTTCCACGCCCTCTTCTGAAACCAGCCTGAATTTCTGGCAGTTCCCTGTTGATATACTGCTGCAGCCGTTTTTGAATGATATTCAGTGAAATTTTGCTTGTGTGTGATATTAACAATATTGTTCTATAATTTCCACATTTGGTTGGATCACCTTTCTTGGGAATAGGCATAATATGGATCTCTTCCAGTGAGTTGGCCAGGAAGCTGTCTTCCATATTTCTTGGCATAGATGAGTGAACAACTCCAGCTCTGCATCTGTTTGTTGAAACATCTCAGTTGATATTCCATCAACTCCTACAGCCTTGTTTTTCACGAATGCCTTCAGAGCGGCTTGGACTTCTTCCTTCAGTACCATCGATCAGTTCCTGATCATATGCCACCTCTTGAAATGGTTGAATATTGACTAATTCTTTTTGGTGTAACGACTCTGTGTATTCCTTCCATCTTCTATTGATGCTTCCTGCATCATTTAATATTTTCCCCATGGAATCCTTCACTATTGCAACTTGAGGCTTGAATTTTTTCTTCAGTTCTTTCAGCTTGAAAAACGCCAAGCATGTTCTTCCCTTTTTGGTCTTCCATCTCCAGCTCTTTGCACATGTCATTGTAATACTTTACCTTGTCTTCTCTAGACACCCTTTGAAATCTTCTGTTCAGTTTTTTTTACTTCATCAATTCTTCCTTTTGCTTTAGCTGCTCGACACTCAAGAGCAAGTTTCAGAGTCTCCTCTGACATTCATCTTGGTCTTTTCTTTCTTTCCTGTCATTTCAGTGACCTCTTGCTTTCTTCATGGATGATGTCCTTGATGTCATTCCACAACTCGTCTGGTCTTCGGTCACTAGTGTTCAATGCGTCAAATCTGTTTGTCAGGTGGTCTCTAAATTCAGGTGGGATATACTCAATGTCATATTTTGGCTCTCGTGGACTTGCTCTGATTTTCTTCAGTTTTAGCTTGAACGTGTATATGAGCAATTGATGGTTTGTTCCACACTCGGCCCCTGGCCTTGTTCTGACTGATGATATTGAGCTTTTCCATCATCTCTTTCCACAGATGTAGTCAATTTGATTTCTGTGTGTTCCATCTGGAGAGGTCCATGTGCGTAGTCGCCGTTTATGTTGGTGAAAGAAGTATTTGCAATGAAGAAGTCGTTGATCTTGCAAAATCCTATCATTTGATCTCCGGCATTGTTTCTATCACCAAGGCCATATTTTCCAACTATTGATCCTTCTTCTTTGTTTCCAACTTTCACATTCCAATCTCCAGTAATTATCAATGCATCTTGATTGCATGTTTGATCGATTTCAGACTGTAGCAGCTGATAAAAATCTTCTATTTCTTCATCTTTAGCCCTAGTGGTTGGTGCATAAATTTGAATAATAGTCGTATTAACTGGTCTTGCTTGTAGGTGTATGGATATTATCCTATCACTGACAGCGTTGTACTTCAGGATAGATTTTGAAATGTTCTTTTTGACGATGAATGCAACACCATTCCTCTTCGAGTTGTCATCCCCAGCATAGTAGACTATATGATTGTCCAATTCAAAATGGCTAATACCAGTCCATTTCAGCTCACTAATGCCTGGGATATTGATGTTTAGGTATTCCATTTCATTTTTGATGATTTCCGGTTTTTCTAGATTCATTCTTTGTACATTCCAGGTTCCGATTATTAATGGATGTTTACAGCTGTTTCTTCTCATTTTGAGTCATGTCACATCAGGAAACGAAGGCCCCGGAAGCTTTACTCCATCCACATCATTAAGGTCAACTCTACTTTGAGTAGGCAGCTCTTCCCCAGTCATCTTTTGAGTACCTTCCAACCTGGGAGGCTCATTTTCCGGCACTATAACAGACAATGTTCCACTGTTATTCATAAGGTTTTCACTGGCTAAAAAAAATCCAATTAGAGGGCAAGAAATAACCACAGACTTACAAGAGTGCCCCAAGATAAGTTACAGTATATTCTTTCTTTCTCTTGTATAAAATGAGGGTCAGAAGAGGATGTTAACATTTATCCATATGAAATTTAGACAGTAGTCAGTCCTTTATTGCATATATGAGTATAATGAAATACACAGGAGTATTACCTGCAATTTTATATGTACATCTCTGGCTTACATATAAAAAGTACTGTCCTTTTATTTTTTTCCATGTAGCATAAGTATTGTCCTCCCAGGATAAGTCAAATAAAGCCTTCAAATATCCTTAAGGATGTTTTCCTAAAATTTAAAAACTATAAATATTTGACAAAGAGGAAAAGTTGAGTTTAACTCAAATTAATAGACAATGAAATAGCTCAAATTAACAGAGAATGAAATAGCACGATGATAATAATAAAAAATAAAAACCGTTGAGAACTACTTGACATTTAATCTCACGTTAAACACGGGCAACATGCAACTAAGGATTTACAAAAAGATAAAACTAACCCTGCGTGTATAACAAAGCAACAGTATTTCTTTTTCTGCATACAAAATTGGTATATCATATTTCACCTGTTCCTTGAGATCAGACTGACTAAGCTGGGAAAAAGGAAAAAAATATCCTCCAATTTAATAGGAATACATTTTTCTTCTACGCAAGGGTGCTGCTGTAAGATAAAAGCATGAAGAGAAACCCATTTGGGAGAAGAGCCGCTATAAATACTGACAGTAGTTAAGGGCTACAGTTCTGTATTATAGTGGGTGGAGATTGGTAGACAGGTCTCTGGGCTTGGCTATGAAAGACTGGATTCTATTTGTATATCAACAATGGTTTTATTTTGTGACCTTCAGTAAGTTGCGTAAGCTCACTGTCTCATAGTTTTCCATAAGCATGATGAGTTTTGTATTACTTGTTCTTCCATTCTGAAGATTTACTGGAAAGCTCTTTTCAAAGAATGATGGTATATTAAGCTCATTAATATTATTTTTAACTTTTTATGCCTTCTCTGTGGAATGCTTGTGGAAATAATTCACAAAAGCTTTCAAGAAAAGATCTACACTAATATTTTGTGGTTATCATAGACGATAAGAGTTTATGTTCACCTTTGTACTTGTATAGCTAATAATAGGGTCAGACATGAATGGTCTATACAGTAATTTGGCACATTAAATTAAACAGTTCATTTCCCAAATTTTATGCTTCATAGAAACTGCTTTTCTGCTTAATCAATCCTGTCATCAACTGAGCAATTAACTTGCCCATGGATAAGGCCTGTATGTTGATCTATCACAAGCATTAGGTTTCCTGCTAATAGATTAAGTGTTATAAATTATCTATAGTTCTGCAATTATGTTTCCTCATAAAATATCAATAATGGGGATAACCTGACCACTTAATTATTTGGAAAGCATTCTATAAAGTATCCTATTTAATGTTATTTTCCTGTACAAAAGCATAAAACATTACCTAGTTAAGATTGTAAAAGATATCAGTCTTAGAACATTCTCAACATTAAATATTTTGAAACATAGATGTCTTGCTACAAGAAAGAGTGAGATTGAAAGATACTGGCTGGCTATGTAAACAGCCCCAATCTAACTCATTGTTACGTAAACTTGCTTGAAACATGAATGGGTTGTTGTTGTTAGGTGCCCATACGGTTGGTTCTGACTCATAGTCTATGTACAACAGAACAAAACACTGTATCCAGTCCTGTATCATCCTCATAATTGTTGCTATGCTTGAGACATTGTTGTAGCCACTGTGTCAGTCCATCTCATAGCAGCATATATTGGTGAGGACTCTTTATAATATATCTAAATCATTCAAATTGGTCTAAGTAGAAAAGACACAAATCCACTGCCATTGAGTTGATTCCAGCTCTTGGCAACCCTATAGGACAGAGTAGAACTGCTGCATGGGGTCTCCAAGGCTGTAAATCTTAATGGGAGCAAACTGCCACATCTCTCTCCCGCAGAGGGCTGGTGGGTTCAAACTGCTGACCTTTTGGTTAGCAGCCCAGTGCTTTAACCACTGCGGCACCAGAGCTCCTAGGTGGAAAAGAGGCCCCTTTAAAATTCTAACTTCAGAATTAGAAGATTTCTGTATTTATTAGATATAGTCTGAAATTCACATCTATTCTTGGTTTCTATAAATTGTTAATGGTATTTAATTTCATTCATTTAGCATTTTAAAAATTTAAAGATATCTGCAGGAGTATTACTTATCAGTTCCCACCCTACACTTCTAAATCCTTGCTACTGTTATTTCATGTGCACCTACTATATCCCAGAGATCATTTCCTTTAATCCTGGGAGCAACCAAGTATATTGAACCCACCAGCCCCCTGCGGGAGAGAGATGTGGCAGTTTGCTTCCATAAAGATTTTTGCCAGAGATGAAGCCCTGCTAAGATATCTTGATCCCTTACTGTTCCCACATGACCTCTAGGAAGAAATGTATAGGAGGATTCCAGAGGCCCAGCATGTCCGCTACAACTAAGACTACTACCTATTCAATTTGAATTTCGGAGGCTAATGCTAATGCTAACACCACTTGAAAATTAAAAATGTAATTTCACTTGAAAATTCAGTTTTCAAATGTAGATTTCTAAATATATTTTTATATCCATATAAACTTCTAATTATTGTGGGGTATTTTTTTAAACCACTTTGCTAAATCTTAGATAAACATAGTAATTTTTCTTTCTCGCATAATGTAATTATCAGATACTGCAATCTGAAGTATAAGGTAGGAATTTTGAGACCAATCAACAGCAAACAAATAAATTGGGCATGAAGGAGTTAAACATAGAGGAACTCGTAGATGTTGAAACACTATTGTTCTGGCACTATACCGATGTCAGAAGTAAATTAATATCATTATTGTTACCATTATTATTACCTGGCACTGTGCTGAGATTTATAGATATTATCTCATTGAATCTTCAAACAACCTTTAATGTGTTGTCGTTGTTATTAGTTGCTGTTGAGTGGATTCCAACTCACAGTAATCCCACAAGGCAGAGTAGAACTGCCCCACAGGGTTTTCTCTCTGAAGTTGTTACCTCACATGAGAATTATGAACATTATGTTAAATTAAATGAAGTAATATATATTGCAGAATCTGCCGTTTAGCAGGCCCTCAGTAAATGTTGTTGCTATGGTCACATTAGCCATTTATTTTAGAAAACAATTCAGTGAGGTAGACCATATTATTACATTAAACATACACACATTTATGCACACATTTTGGAAGTAGAGAAATCAAGATTAAGAGAAGTCAAGTTAGTTGTTGACAATCATACAGCCAAAAAGTGACTGTATCTTGACTTAGAGTTGATGTATTTTAAAATTGGATCTCCTAACTTGCTTGCTAAGGTACAAGAGTGATTATAGACTCTACTTACCCACAAACTGGAAAAGGTAGTAACCAAAAACCAAACGCACTGCCATCGAGTCGATTCCGACTCATAGCGACCCTATAGGACAGAGTAGAACTGCCTTATAGAGTTTCAAAGGAGTACCTGGCGGATTTGAACTGCCGACCCTTTGGTTAGCAACCGTAGCACTTAAGTACTACACCACCAGGGTTTCCATGTAGATAACACAAATAACTGTGGAACTCCACTGAACTAGCCAGTTCATTTCACTTTGAAGAGCCAATAGTCATAAGACAGACTGGATTTAAAGCAGTGGCCTAGAAACCAAAGGAGTGTGTAACCTACTATGAATCTCTTGAGCCATCCATCCTGCCAACAATTTTTAAACACTCTTTTTTATTTTGGAGGTGCCTTTTGGAAATTGTAGAGGCAAATAATGTAGACAGTATGTAAGGCACAAAATTTTTAAATTTCAATGGAATTACTAGAAGAAATTTATTCTCTAAGTTTTACTGCTAATTTAGTAAAATCCATTTACTTTTTTTTTTTTTTCTAGTCAGGGATCAGAGAGGGAAGTTGTAGAGAGAAAATGGTTTACTTGTGTTTTCCATGCAACTCACATGTTCCCCTTTCTGTATCCTATTTTGACCCTTCTCCCCCTTTCCACTGCTACGTGGATTACCACACTTTATTTTCAGTTAATATGGACTAATTGCATGATGATAATAATGGCAGTATGGCTTTCCCTCTCTTCTCTCAGGTAGCTCTGCAGATAAATTACAAACAATTGATTTCTGTTGAAGTGAATAGATGGCCTAGTTTTCCTGCAGTATTTAAGTTTTTTTTTTCCCCCTCAGTCAATTTCCAGTGTCCCAGTGATTTATCTACCCTCACTAAATTTGGTGTTCATGTTCTTTTCACCAGTGGCATGGAATTTTAATTAGCTTTTGATAAAATGTATAAGGATGCTGTCTAAACTAAGAATGGAGAAAAATTACTTTTTTCCTATTTTTTTTACATATCAAGATTTCTGCAAGCTAGTAGAAGCTAAAAGCCATTAATAGTTTGTACATTTTTAACTAAAGGTTTTATATGGGGCTCAATGTGTGATAATAGTCCCTTGGTTATGTCCTGGGAAATCGTAAATTCTGTTAGGCTTCTCAGTGTAATACAATGTGTCAAGGTACAACTGAATACCTACTTATCATTATTTTTTACCTATTTATTTTAAAAGAATTTTAAACTTACAGAAAATTTGCAGGAATTATACAAAAGAACTCCCGAACATTCTTTGAACCGATTCACCAATTTTTAACATTTTCCCACATTTGTTTTATTAATCTCTCTATATATAAAATCATATAATGGTTTCTAAACTCATAATTCTTCAGCATGCAATTCCTAAGAACAAAATTATTTAATTATGTATATACAGTACAACTATCAAATTCAGAAAATTTAATATTGATAGACTTTTTTTCTACCCTATATTGAATATCCCAATTTCATCAGTTGTCATGGTGATGTGTTATATATTTATTTTCCAGTACAGGATCCAGTCCAGGATCACAACTGCATTTAGCTGTCATGTCTGTTTAAAAAAAACCTGTTGCCATCAAGTTCATTCCTACTCATAGCGACCCTATAGGACATAGTGGAACTGCCCCATAGGGTTTCCAAGGAGCACCTACCTGGTGGATTTGAACTGCCAACCTTTTGGTTAGCAGCCATAGCTCTTAACTACTATGCCACCAGGGTTTCCTCGTGTCTGTTTAGTTTCCTTTAATCTGAGGCAGTTCCTCATATTTTCATTGTCTTCCGTGCCATTGATATTTTTTGAATAATGCAGACAGTACTTCTAAAGAATATTTTTTAACTTGGGTCCCTCTGATAGTCCCCTATGAGTGGATTCGAGTTATGCATTTTAGGCTGGGATTCTACATAAATGATGTTATGTCCTTTTCAAAGTAACACATCTGCTAGTGTATGATGTCTATTTTATTGGTGATATTAATTTTGATAACTTGCTGTACAATTTCTACCCATGTATAACAATAGGACTGTAACGTTAGTAGCTTAAAATCATACACATTTATCAGGCGTCATTTTCTGTGGGCCAGGAGTCTGGACGTGGCTCAGCTGGGTCCTGTGCTTCAGGGTCTCACATGGCTGCAATTAAGTCAGCTGAGGCTGCACTATCATCCCAAGGCTTGACTGGCGAAGAAACTGCATCAAAACTCACATGGTTGTTGACCGAATTCAGTTTCTTGTAGGCTATATGATAGATAACCGTAGTTTCTTGCTGGCTGTTGGCCACAGACAGTTCCTTACTCATGGGCCTCTCAAAAGGGTGGCTCACAGCTTGCTTCATCAAAGTCAGCAAGGGGATCTTCCAGCAGGGTAATTACAATCTTATGTAATGTAATCTTGCAAATAGCATCCTATCACCTTTATTGTATTCCATTCATTAGAAGTAAGTCATAGGTCCTGTGCATGGCCAAAGGGAGAGAGTTACACATGGCATGTACACCAGGAGGCAGGTATAATTCGGGACAATCCATGAGTCTGTCCACCACATGTGGCTGTAGTGTCTGTCTTCTGGTTCACCCACAGCATATGTATTATTTTTCCTGTAGTCTCTAACAAGTAATTGGTGGTGGCAGTGGTGGGGTGCTATCTGAGACTGTTTAAATATCCTATTCAATCACTTCATACGCATGTGAAAGCTGGACAATGAATAAGACCGAAGAATTGATGCCTTTGAATTATGGTGTTAATGAAGAATGCTGAATATACTATGGACCGCCAGAAGAACAAACAAATCTGTCTAGGAAGAAGTACAGCCGGAATGCTCCTTAGAAGTGAGGGTGGCAAGACTTCGTCTCACACATTTTGGGCATGTTATTAGGAGAGACCAGACCCTGGAGACGGAGATCATGCTTAGTAGAGGGTCAGCGAAAAAGAGGAAGACCCTCAACAAGACGGATTGACACAGTGGCTGCAACAATGAGCTCAAGCATAACGATTGTGAGAATGGCGCAGGACCCGGCAGTGTTTTGTTCTGTTTTGCGTGGGGTTTCTATGAGTAGGAGCCAACTTGACAGCACCTGTCTTAGTAATCTCGTGATGCTATAACAGAAATACCAAAGTGAATGGCTTTAACAAAGAGAAATTTATTTATTCTCTCACAGTTTAGTATGCTACAAGTCCAAATTCAGGGTGTCGCTCCAGGGGAAGGCTTTCTCTGTTTGTCAGCTCTGAGGAAGGTCCTTGTCACCAATCTTCTCTTGGTCTAGGAGCTTCTCCCCCCAGGAATCTCAGGTCCAAAGGATGCTCTCTATCCCAGCACTGCTTTCTTGGTGGTATGAGTTCCCCCTGTCTTTCTGCTCACATCTCTTATATCTCAAAAGACATTGGCTTAAGACACTATCTAATCTTGTAGATCTCATCAATATAACTGTCACTAATCCATCTCATTAATATTATAATGATAAGATTTACAACACATAGGGAAATCACATCAGATAACAAAATGATAGATAATCATATAATACTGGGAATCCTGACCTAGCCAAGTTGACAAATATTTTGGGGGGACACAATTCAATTCATGACAACACCTAACAACAACAATATTCCTCAACAACCCCTTCCTCCTGCCTTACAGTTTTAGCATCCGTTGATGATTACTACCAGAATCAAATTTACTGCGTTGATTCTCAAACTTATTTTCTAATTCATCATTTTTCCTGTATTTATTAGTCAATGTTGTATTGTTGACTAATACACCCAACTGTTGTTTAATAAAAGGTTTTGTTTTTCATTTTTATGTTAATTTAGACGTTGAAGAATCATTTTGCATTTTTAAATTTAATTTTCACCTATAGTGTATTACATTATGAGCAGAGAATGTTGTTTGTAATTATTATACTCCATGGAACTTGTTGATATTTTTCTTTATATGATCAGTTTTTGTAATTGTGTTATGTGCTGGAGAATATATATTTGCTATTATCAGGGTGTGTTATTTGATATGTATACGTATATCCATAGTATCTATCCTAGGTCTCTTATATCCTTACTTTTTGACCTCTTGACATATCTTCCTCTGAGATTTTTTTTTTATTATTTTTAGTCTTTTTTTTTTTCTTTCACTTCCATCTTCTGTAGTTACTGTTTCTTGTAAGTAGTTCCTGGGTACATGGAAAAAGTTATATCTCTGTTGTGAATACAAACTCTATAATTTTACTCAGATTTTTTTTTTTTTTTATCTTGGAGTTGATTTTTCTGGGCCAGTTTTCCCACATACCTGGTATGCTCTTTCAAAACAGTTTTTATTTTATTATCAGAAAATCTCTGGGGTAATAATTTTAATCATTATTTCTATTACTTCGCTTTGTTTTTCTTCTTTGGAGCCTCCAATTATCATATAATTTGGATCTTGTTTACTTGTCTTCCATTTATGTACTTTTTATCATACCCTTTTTAGGTTCTCATTTTTATTCTCTTTGTCTTTTTTCCCTGCTTTTTTTTTTTTTTTGTCAAAGATCCTTATTAAATTATCATTTAAACCTATGTACTCTTGGGCACTTTGTAATGTATTTTTTATTTCAATGATGGTTTGAATTTTTCTTTATTTCTTTGCAAGTTCAATCAACTCTCACTGTATCCCTTCCTGGTTTTCTGTTTGTTTTGTTCAAATCTATTTTTAATTTGTGAATTTTTTATTCTAATTTTCTTTAATATTTGTTAGTGCATATTTGGGGCTTAGAGCATTGTGTTCCAGTTGTTTTAAACTCTAAAGTTTTTCTTTGTTCATTTGGGAATATTCATCAGCTGATTTTCATTCTCTCCATACTTAACGCAAGAGCTTTATACAGATGTGGCCTGATTCATGCCTAGTTCTGGGTATTTCATATAAGCTTTCTAGTTCAAGAGCACTTTCCTTGCTCAGTTTAACAAATGCAGTTTCTTTAATGGGTGAGATTGTTAGTGACGGTTGTGGGAAACAGGAAGGGTTAGAACATCTTGTGAGTTTCATAATATTTTAGGACTTAATTTTCCTGTCTTTATATCTCTTATTCTTGTCATGTCTCCAAAAGATGCTACTCTTTTCTACATAATTGCTTGTCTCCCAGAAGCAATGCTTCTCTGAGAGTGTCACTTCTGGTCCAGATCACTTCGATCCCACTTTTATGTAGCAAGTTTTATGAACTACCAAGTCCCAGACTTGTGTTCAACAGTTCGGGACTTGGTTTTAGGTGTTCTTTCTGTGGGTGATTTTATCTGTGCTTTGTCTATGTTCTCTAGTCCCCTCTCTTCTTTTTTCAGAGTCTCTTAAGACTCGTCTCCTTTCTTTGTATCCCCAGCTTTGCAGTGGTATCATCCACTACCAGTGGATGCTTTGTTGAAATTTGGTGTTTATTTCTCTCTAAATAATATAAATAGCGATAACCTCTGTCTCCTAGAATTGCTAAGGTGTGAAGCATGCTTTTTTTTTTTTAATTTCATTTTTTTGTTGTATTTTACTTGTTGATATTATGCTTATCTAGGAGGATATATGGAGAAATTCAGATTTAGTCAGCTTCTATTTCCCTGGGAACAACATTTTAAAGTAATTCAACAGCACTAAAGGGTGGGATAATAGTGCAATCATAAAAATATAAGCTATCCTTCTTGATGATATGCCAATATACCATGTTCTGAGTAATTTCATAAGAACTTTCTATATTATTTTTCTTCTTTGTTTTGTAATATTCTGATAAACATCATTTATTTTTCATTTTAAAGATGACAGAACAAAGGTTTCGGTGGTAAGCAGCAACAAAAGAAAACAAAAGTAGCAGAGCTGATATTTCAACTAAGCTCTGTTTTCTCCAAAGTCTATGCTCTTTTCACAACATTTCAGTGCATAGATTTAGCTCTCAGCTCTGCTACATATGTCTTGAAAAATCTTAAATTATTTCAGTATCATGGATTTCTGAAAATAAATATTAAATTATGAATAATAAATCCTACCTCATTGGGTTGTTGAAAGGATTACATTTCTGTAAATCACCTAGTTTTTTGCCTGGTAAATGTAGGCACTTAGGGAATAGCAACTTCCTGTTACTGAGCCGCTAGATGTAAGTTAGAACATAGTGATCTCTGCCTTGTGCTGAACAGTAAGAGGAAGTGAAATGTGTCTATTGTCTGTGCTGAGTTCAGCGGAAGGGTTTGGATAAAAGTACCTCCGAGAATCAAAGACAAAGACAGGCAGATGTTAAAACAAATAATCTAACTGAGACGGTGAGTTTGAGAGATGTGATTAAAACATGAAACCTAGGAAAACCAAGGAAGAGTAAGAGAATCACAAGTGTAAGGCAGAAGGTAGAATCTAGTTGCTGTACCTGAGTATATGACAAAGGCTGGGTTGTCAACATTCAGCAGGCTGCCAGTGTTGAGATGTGGCTGAGAATTTTTATTATTTTCTTTTTCAGTTGAATCTGTTCCCATTTATTGCTTCAGTTAACGGACGTAATAAGTTCCTGTAACTCCATTTAACATGTTCACAGTTTTAGTAATTCAGTGCCTAGCACGCTATGACTTGGAATTGACTGAACAGCAACGAGTTTGGTTTTGGGGGGACAAGAGTTGTTAGTACGCATCACATGTTAAAAATCCGTAACAAACATCTTGTCCAATGTGATTTGTATTCTCTTTTGATTAAAAAAAATAAACAAATATAAAATTAGCTGGTCTAAATCATAGCATATAATTTTTAAAAATGGAGGGTTACTTTTGACAGTACAATTTTAAAACTACATTACATTCATCTTTCACAATAAACACTAGGCTAGAATTGGGTACACCAAGTATTTGTAGAAATTCAGTTTTATAATCACATTTCTAATTTGAAAAGAAAAACGTCAAAGAGGAACTTACAGGAAATGAAGATTCAGAAAAATACAGTTTAATGGACTATTCAATTCTCACATTAGTAAGCCTAATGAGTTCTTAAATAGACATTGTGTATATTCCTATACTTACCATTTTGATTATTCTAATAAAATGAATTAAACTTAATAATATGTATATCTAGGCACAATCTACCAATTCCTGATGTTGAGTCACAACTTATTAACATTTCTTGAATAAAATCCAGAGGTAGATATAGTAGAAAGACTGCTAAAATCAGCAAAGCTAGGTTTATGTCCTGACATTGTGCTTTCTTCCTGAATGAAAAAGAATAATTCAATAAATCTTCTGAAATTCACCTTCCTCTTTTGCAAATAACAATAATAACATGAATCCCATGGTGTTGTTGTGAGAGTCAAAAAAGAAAGTAACTTTCATGGAGTCTGCCATAAAGTTTAATAAATGTTTCTGAAAATTCATACATGATTTCATCGAGATACCATACTTTTACGCAAATAATGTGCAACTTCTACATTTGTTTGCCAGCCACTCCCTCCCCTGCAAGGTATTTTCATAAGCACTGCTATGCCAATTTTTTTTTACGTTGCTGCTATAACAAAAAATTTTAAAAAATTAGTGCACTTATGAAAATGCCTCATGGGACGAGGGAGCAATTGGCAAGAAACATACAAAATGTACACTATTTGTGTAAAATATTGTATTTGCCAAAAAAAAAAAAAAGCTACATATATTGACTTTATATTTCTACTGTTTTATTATTTAAATAAGGAACCCTAATGGCACAGTGGTTAAGTGCTTGGCTGCTAATCAAATGGTTGGTGGTTCTAACCCACCAGCTGCTCTATGGCAGAAAGGTGTGACAGTCTGCTTCCTTAAAGATTACAGCCTTGGAAACCCCTTAAGGCAGTTCTGCTTCTTCCTCTAGGGTCGCTATGAGCCAGAATCAGCAGAACAGCAATGGGTTTGCTTCTGGTTTTTGGGTATTATGTGAACACCCCAATTATCTTTACACTAATATCCACACACCCAAGCAAAACCCACACAGAAAAAACAATACAGAAAGTACACTGTTCTAAAACCATGACACTTGTTTTTTGTGTCTTTAGTTGCATAGAAGTATTATCCCCACAGGTAGTGCTTCACTTACGAGTAGACCCTGAGTCTGTTTGCTCCATCTTATCCGCAGAAATCTCTCTGAGTAATTGTTCACAAAGAATTGAATAGTAAGGCAAATCAAGGAATCACTGTGGCAAGAAGCTCTTGCTTTAGCTAGACACCGACCCAATATAAAGTTCATACGTGCTCCTGGGAAAGAATTAACGGGAAGGAATGCTGACAAAAACAAAGAGCAAAATCACTTTTTAAAAGTTTCCCTCTTAATCAAAAGCAAAGAAATTTCCTCAATACGACCAAAAGCTTTGAGAGCCAGAGTAGCAGGGACGGGGTCTGGGGACCATGGCCTCAGGGGACAGCTAGGTCAATTGGCATAACAAAATGTATTAAGAAAACAGTCTGCATTCCACTTTGGTAAGAGGCATCTGGGGCATAAACAATAGCAAGCAAACATCTGAGATGCAAAAATTGGTTTCAACATAAGTGGAGCAAAGGAGAATGAAGAATACCAAAGATACAAGGTAAATATGAGCCCTGGAGACAGAAAGGGCCACAGAAACCAGAGACTCCATCAGCCTGAGATACAAAGAACTAGATGTTGCCCAGCTACCACTGATGACTGCCCTGACAGGGAACACAACAGGAGATGGAGCAGGAGAACATTGGGATGCAGATCTTAAATTCTTGTAAAAACACCAGGCTTAATGGTCTGACAGAGACCAGAGGGACCCTGACAGTCATGGTCCCCGGACCCTTTGAGAGCCCAAGATTGGAACCATTCTCAAAACCAACTTTATAGATAGGGATTGGCCTGGACTGTAAGATAGACAATGATGCTGGCAAGGAGTGAACTTAGTGGCTCAAGCAGACACATAAGACTATGCAGACGGCTCCTGTCTGGTGATGAGAGGAGAAGAAAGAGTGGTACAGGAGCTGGTTGAATGGACACTGCGAATACAGGGTGAAGAGGAGGAATGTGCTGTCTCATTAAGGGGAGAGCAGCTGGGAATACATGGCAGGGTGTGTATGGCTTTTTGTATGAGAAACTGACTTGATTTGTAAACTTTCACCTAAAGCACAATAAATACATTTTAAAAAAAGAGTAAAAAAAAAAAGTTTTCCTCTTACTCATCACCTTGTCACCTTGTTTATAATCATGTGAACGGTTTCAGCCTGCTACAAGGAGTAAAGGCCAATGTCCTTTTTTGAGATGTGTTTGTTCATTGCAAGATTTTGCAGTATCTGCTTCCTCTGAGGCATTCCTATGCTGTTATTATTATTATTTTTTAATATTTATTGTGCTTTAAGTGAAAGTTTACAAATCAAGTCAGTCTCTCATACAAAAATTTATATATGCCTTGCTATGTACTCCTAATTGCTCTCCCCCTAATGAGACAGCACACTCTTTCCCTCTACTCTCCCTTTTCATGCCCATTCCACCAGCTTCTGACCCCCTCTGCCCTCTCATCTCCTCTCAAGATAGGAGATGCCAACGTAGTCTCGTGTCTACTTGATCCAAAAAGTTCATTCTTTGCCAGCATCATTTTTGATCCCATTGTCCAGTCCAATCCCTCTCTGAAGAGTTGTCTTTGGGCGTGGTTCCTGTCTTGTGCTAACAGAAGGTCTGGGAACCGTGACCACCAGGGTCCTTCTAGTCTCAGTCAGGCCATTAAGTCTGTCTGATTTTTTATGAGAATTTGGAGTCTGCATCCCATTGCTCTCCTGCTCCCTCAGGGATTCTCTGTTGTACTCCCTGTCAGGGCAGTCATTGGTTGTAGCTGGGCACCATCTAGTTCCTCTGGTCTCAGGCTGATGTAGTCTCTGGTTTATGTGGCCATTTCTGTCTCATGGGCTCGTAATTATCTTGTGTCTTTGGTGTTCTTCATTCTCCTTTGTTCCAGGTGGGTTGAGACCAGTTGACGCATCTTAGATGGCTGCTTGCTTGCGTTTAAGACTGCAGGCATCATTCTCCAAAGTGGGATGCAGAATGCTTTCTTAATAGATTTTATTATGCCAATTGACTTAGATGTCCTGTGAAACCATGGTCCCCAAACCCCTTCCCCTGCTACGCTGGCCTTCGAAGCCTTTAATTTATTGAGGAAACTGCTTTTGGTTTAGACCAGTTGTGCTGACCTCTCCTGTATTGCGTGTTGTCTTTCCCTCCACCTAAAGTACTTATCTACTATCTAATTAGTGAATACCCCTCTCCCCTCCTCCCTCCCTTCCTCCTCTCATAACCATCAAAGAATATATTCTTCTCTGTTTAAACTATTTCTCGGCTTCTTATAATAGTGGTCTTATAGAATATTTGCCCTTTTGCAATTGACTAATTTCACTCAGCATAATGCCTTCCAGATTCCTCCATGTTATGAAATGTTTCACAGATTCATCACTGTTCTTTATTGATGTGTAGTATTCCATTGTGTGAATATACCATAATTTATCCATTTGTCCATTGATGGGCACCTTGGTTGCTCCCAGCCTTTTGCTATTGTAAACAGTGCTGCAATGAACATGGGTGTGCATATATCTGTTGGTGTAAAGGCTCTTATTTCTCTAGGATATAATCCAAGAAATGGGATTGCTGGATTGTGTGGTAGTTCTATTTCTAGCTTTTTAAGGAAGCACCAAATTGACTTCCAAAGTGGTTGTACCATTTGACATTCCCACCAGCAATGTATAAGTGTTCCAGTCTCTCCACAACCTCTCCAGCATTTATTATTTTGTGTTTTGGGTTAATACCAGCCTTGTTCGAGTGGGATGGAATCTCACTGTAGTTTTGATTTGCATTTCTCTAATGGCTGATGATCATGAGCATTTCCTCATGTATCTGTTAGCTACCTGAACGTCTTTTTAGGGAAGTGCCTGTTTATATCTTTTGCCCATTTTTCAGTTGGGTTCTTTGTCTTTTTGTAGTTGAATTTTTGCAGTATCATGTAGGTTTTAGAGATCAGGCACTGACCAGAAATGTCATAACTAAAAACTTTTTCCCAGTCTGTAGGTAGTCTTTTTACTCTTTTGGCAAAGTCTTTGGTGAGGTGTTTGATTTTTAGGAGCTCCTGGAGTCGGAAGTGGGTTCCTGGTTATCTAGTTTCTTTTCTGCATTGTTAGTAATGTTTTATATACTGTTTATGCCATGTATTAGGGCTCCTAACATTGTCCCTATTTTTTCTTCCATCATCTTTATCGTTTTAGATTTTATAATTAGGTCTTTGATCCATTATGAGTTCATTTTTGTGCATAGTGTGAGGTATGGATTTTGTTTCATTTTTTTTGCAGATGGATATCTAGTTAGGACAGCACCATTTGTTAAAAAGACTGTTTATTTCCCCATTTAACTGCTTTGGGGCCTTTGTCAAATATCAACTGCTCATATGTGGATGGATTTATGTCTGGATTCTCAATTCTGTTCCACTGGTCTATGTATCTGTTGTTGTACCAGTCCCAGGTTGCTATAACTACTGTGGCAGTATAACAGGTTCTAAAGTCAGGTGGGGTGAGGCCTCCCACTTTGTTCTTTTTCAGTAATGCTTTACTTATCCAGGGCCCCTTTCCCTTCCATTTGAAGTTGGCGATTTGTTTTTCCATCTCATTAAAAAATGTAATTGGAATTTGGATCAGAATTGCATTGTATCTACAGATGGCTTTTGGTAGAATAGACATTTTTATAATGTTAAGTCTTCCTATCCATGACCAAAATATGTTTTTCCACTTATGTAGGTCTCTTTAGGTTTCTTGCAGAAGTGTTTTCTAGTTTTCTCTGTATAATTCTTTTACATCTCTAGTAAGATTTGTTCCTAAGTATTTTATCTTCTTGGGGGTTACTGTAAATGGTATTGATTTGGTGATTTCCTCTTCAATGTTCTTTTTGTTGGTGTAGGGGAATCCAACTGTTTTTTGTATGTTCATCTTGTATCCTGATTCTTTTCTGAACTCTTCTATTAGTTTCAATAGTTTTCCTGAGGATTCTGTACATAAGATCATGTCATCTACAAATAGAGATACTTTTACTTCTTCCTTGCCAATCTGGATGCCCTTTATTTCTTTATGTAGCCAAATTGCTCTGGCTAGGACCTCCAGCACAACATCGAATAAGAGTGGTGATAAACGGCATCCTTGTCTGGTTCCTGATATCAAGGGGAATGTTTTCATACTCTCTTCATTTAGGATGATGTTGGCTATTGGCTTTGTATAAATGCCCTTTATTATGTTGAGGAATTTTCCTTCTATTCCTATTTTGCTGAGAGTTTTTATCATGAATGGGTGTTGAACTTTGTCAAATGCCTTTTCTGCATCAATTGATAAAATCATGTGATTCTTGTCTTTTGTTCTATTTATGTGATGGATTACATTAATTGTTTTTCTGTTGTTGACCCATCCCTGCATACCAGGTATGAATCCCACTTGGTCATGGTGAATTATTATTTTTTTTTTGATATGTTGTTGAATTCTATTGGGTAGAATTTTGTTAAGGGTTTTTGCATCTAAGTTTATGAGTAATATAGATCGGTAATTTTCTTTTTTTATGGTGTCTTTATCTGGTTTTGGTATCAGGGATATGCTGGCTTCATAGAATGAGTTTGGGAGTATTCCATCCTTTTCTATGCTCTGAAACAAATTTAGTAGTAGTGGTATTAACTCTGCTCTGAAAGTTTCGTAGAACCCTGCAGTGAAGCTGTCTGGGCCAGGGCTTTTTTTTTGTTGAGAGTTTTTTGATTATGTTTTCAATATCTTTTTTTGTTATGGGTCTATTTAGTTGTTCTACCTCTGTTTGAGTTAGTTTAGGTAGGTGTCGTGTTTCTAGGAATACATCCATTTCGTCTAGGTTTTCAGATTTGTTAGAACAATTTTTCATAGTAATCTGATATAATTCTTTTAATTTCACTTGGGTCCATTGTAATATCTCCTATCTCATTTCTTATTTGGGTTATTTGCTTTTCTCCTGTTTTTCTTCTGTCAGTTTAGCCAATGATTTATCAATTTTGTTACTTTTTTCAAAGAACCAGCTTTTGGTCTTGTTAACTCTTTCAATTGTTTTCCTGTTTTCTATTTCACTTAATTCTGCTCTAATTTTTAGTATTTGTTTTCTCCTGGTGCCTGAGGGTTTATTTTGTTATTCTCTTTCTATTTGTTCAAGTTGTAGGGACAGTTCTTTGATTTTGGCCCTTCCTTTTGTTTGAATGTGTCCATTTATTGATATAAATTGACTTTTGAGCACTGCTTTCACTGTCCCAAATGTTCTGATTGGAAGTGTTTTCATTCTCATTGGATTCTATGAATTTCTTTATTCCACCCTTAATGTCTTCCATAACCCAGTCTTTTTTGAGCAGGGTATTGTTCAGTTTCCAAATGTTTGCTTTCTTTTCTCTGCTTTTTCTGTTACTGATTTCTACTTTTATGGTCTTATGGCCAGAGAAGATGCTCTGTAATCTTTCAATGTTTTGGATTCTGCTAAGGCTTGCTTTTTGGCCTAATATGTAGTCTATTCTAGAAAATGTTCCATGTGCTCTAGAAAAGAAAGTATAGTTGACTGCTATTGGGTGGATTGTTCTTTGTATGCTTATAAGGTCAAGTTGGTTGATTGTGGCACTTAGATTTTCCATGTCTTTATTGAGTTTCTTTCTGGATGTCCTGACCTTCACTGAAAGTGGTGTGTTGAACTCTCCTAGTATTATTGTGGATCTATCTATCTCATTTTTCAATGTTGTTAGAGTTTGTTTTATGTATCTTGCAGCCCTGTCATTGAGTGCATAAATATTTAGTATGATTATATCCTCCTGGTGTATTGTCTCTTTAATCATTATATAGTATTCTTCCTTAACCTTTGTGGTGGGTTATATTTGAAGTCTATTTTGTCAGAAATTAACATTGCCACCCCTGCTCTTTTTTGATTGTTGTTTGCTTGATATATTTTTTTCCATCCCTTGAGTTTCAGTTTGTTTGTGTCTCTAAGTTATGTCTCTTGAAGGCAGCATATAGATGGGTAGTGTTTTTTAATTGGTTCTGCCACTCTCTTTCTCTTTATTGGTGCATTTAGTCCACTTACATTCAGCATAATTATGGATAGGTATGAATTTTTTATGAATTTAGTGCTGTCGTTTTGATGTCTTTTTTTGTGTATTGTTGAGAATTTCTTTTTCCCACTTAATTTTTTGTGCTGAGTAGTTTATCTTTATATATAGTCTTTTCCTCATATTCATTTTTGTTGATTTTTTTCCTGCTGAGTCTGTATTTTTTTTTTTTTTCTCTTATTTTATTTTGATGCATAGGATAGTTTGTCTTCTTTGTGGTCACCTTAATATTTACCCCTAGTTTTCTAAACTTAAACCTAACTTTTATTTCTTTGTATAGCCTTGTCTTTCTCTCCATATGAGAGATCTATGACTGCATTTCTTAGTCCTGTATTTTCTTAATGTTGTCTTCTTTTATATAATAACATCGCTGTTTCCCTGTTTTGAGCGTTTTTTTAATCTTGATTTATTTTTGTGATTTCCCTGTCTGGGTTGACATCCGATTGCTCTGTCCAGTGTTCTGGTCTTGGATTGATACCTGATATTACTGATTTTCTAACCAAAGAACTCCCTTTAGTATTTCTTGTAGTTTTGGTTTGGTTTTTATGAATTCCCTAAACTTCAGCTTATCTGGAAATGTCCTAATTTCACCTTCATATTTGAGAAACAGTTTTGTTGGATATGTGATTCTTGGCTGGCATTTTTTTCCTTCAATTTTTAAAATATGTCATCCCATTGCCTTCTTGCCTGCATGGTTCCTGCTGAGTAGTCCGAGCTTATTCTTATTGACTTTCCTTTGTAGGTGACTTTTTGTTCATCCCTAGCTGCTCTTAAAATTCTCTCTTTATCTTTGTTTTGGCAAGTTTGATTGTAATATGTCTTGGTAACTTTCTTTTAACATCTACCATATGTGGAGCTCGATGACCGTCTTGGATAAATATCTTCTCATCTTTCATGATATCATGGAAGTTTTCAATTCTCTCTGTATTTTCTGTTATCCCTCCCTGCTCTGGTACTCCAATCACTTGTAGGTTATTTCTTTTGATAGAGTCCCACATGATTCTTAAGGTTTCATCTTTTTTTTTAAATTCTTTTATTTGATTTTTCTTCAAATATATTGGTGCCAAGTGCTTTATCTTCAACTTCAACAATTCTGCCTTCCACTTGCTCAGTTCTGCTGCTCTGACTTTCTATTGAGTTGTCTAATTCTGTGATTTTATTGTTAATCTTCGGAATTTCTGATTGCTGACTCTCTATGGATTCTTGCAGCCTATTAAATTTTTCATTATGTTCTTGAATAACCTTTTTCATTTCTTCAATTGCTTTATCTGTGTTTTCCTTGACTTGTTCTGCATATTTCCTTATCTCCTTCCTGATTTCATTCCTCATGTCTTGAAGAGTTCTGTGTATTAATCTTTTGAATTCTGCATCCTGTAATTCCAGGAAGTCACGTTCATCCAGAAAATCCATTGATTCTTTGATTTGAGAGCTTGTTGAGGTGATCATGGTCTGTTTCTTTATGTGACTTGATATTGACAGTTGTCTCTGAGACATCTATGAGTTATTGTATTAGTTTTTTTTTTTTTTTAATGTTTGCTCACTGTATCCTAGCTTCTTGATTTGTTTTGTTTTGATATGCCCATATTGGTTGCTTGAGTGAGTTAGCTTGATTATTTTTGCCTTTGGAGCTCTGATGTTCTGTCCCCAGGTGGTTAGAGCTGTTATCAGGTATATCAGTCTAGGAGTCCATTCCCTTTTCTTGTATGGATTCAGCTCAGGTGTTCAGGTAGCTAACCATGAAGTATGTTGTACAGGCTCTGTCCTACAGTCTTAGAGAGGCAGGGTGATTGGTATAGGTACTGGTATCTGCTTGAAGCAGGGGGTCATGCTTTGAGCAAGGCAAGGGGCTGACAACTGTCCCCTGAATATCTGTGAGGAAAGCGTGTCCCTGTTCCCTAGAGTACACAGGTGGGTGGGTTCTGCAGACAGAGCTTGGGCACCCCCGCTTTTGGTTGTAAGGACTGGGAGGTACCAGTTATCCTTGGACCCCTGTCACGGGTGGCTGGGTGATCTGAATGGAGCCAACAGTCCTTAGGCCCCTGATGTGCATAGGTGAGGAGGTTGTTTAATAGGCAAAGCAGTGTCAAACATCAAATACCTACCTTTCCACTGCACAGCTGAAACAGTTGTAGTTTGCCAACATGGGCCTATTATCCTGAAATAGGCCCACACAGGTCCATGCACTATGGAAAATATTCAAAGTCCATGTACCGTTTATGTTTGGACAGGAGCTGCTTCTGTCCTGAGCTCCCCTGGTTAGTAGAGCTGGTGAATTATATTTTCCCCCAGTTGTGAGTTTATTCCTTCTCCAAGGCTGGGAGGATGACTCTAGGCACTCAACAGGGCCTATCTCGGGCCCAGGGAAATCAACAGCCAGTGAAGCCAGTTATGGGGTGTAAGCCATGGTAAAATATATGCAAGTCCTTAGCTTTTGCCAAGAATGCCATTCTTCTCTCGGTCTGGAGACGTGAGTAGGCTGTGTGGCTGGCTGTTTCTCCCTGAGGATACTGCAGCCGAATGCTACACCCAGCCCAGCACAGCCACTCCCGGGAATGGTGCCTGCGGGATCCTCGTGATTCAGGTCTGGTAACTCCTCTCCACATCTGAACAGACTCTCCCTCCCCCTGCTGCTCAGTACATTTTCTAACTTTGCCTTTGATGTTTAGTGCTCTTAAGGTGTCATAAATATAATCTTTCCCTTGTTTTTTCGGGTCTTTGTTGTAAGAGTTTTCTTAGGAATTGTCTGGCTATTCTGCCATCTTGGCCCCACCTCCTATGCATTGTTTCTTAAATTATCTTTAAGTATCTCAGAATCTGCTGGAATTCAAGTTTCAACAGGTTAAAAGGATGACTAGGTAAATCTATCATTGCCTCTTTTACCCTATTCTGCTCTTTCATTGGAGATCTCATACTTTCCCTAAGAAGACGCTGTATTACTCATTTATAGATTAATATCACTTTATGTAGTCTTTTCAAGGCACCACTTTTGATACATAGGAATTGTTTCATTCCATTTTATTTATTTTGAATTATTCATAGAATTTCAAACTTCAAAATAGCACAAAACAAGTTTTCTAATATTCAAAGCTTAAAATTTAGTAAATTGTTGGCATGAAGCAGATTCTATATTAAGTTTACCTACAAAGTGCTCTATTTCAGTCTCTCTTTGATGCACTTCAAAGGCTCAAATTCAAGAATGACTCAAGGACAGAAGTCTCATATTCCATTAAATGAATAATTTCTTTTATAATGAGCAGCACAAAGCTGGTTCATATGAATCAGAGTTTAAAGATGTCCCAGATGTCCAACTGTCCCAAACTGCTGTACCACTCTATCATCTCTGACATCAATTACTCCCTCAGTACTCCCCCTCCCATCTTTGGGTTCCCTAATTACCTGCAATGTCTCACAGAACTCATGAACTGTATAAAGGAAGTGGGTCATGCATGGTTGCAGGGGCTGATAAACCTAAACCAGCAGTTCAGACCATAGGCTGCTGGCTCACAAGGCTGCAGAAGCTGGTGAATCAGGTCTGATGATAGACCGCCACCCCACAGGGCTCTGGAGGCTGGCAAATTCCAGTCAGCAGGTCAGGAGGCTGGTCCTGCCTCAAGTCCCAAGAACTGGAGCTCAGTCAATCACTAACTGGACACGGGATCCGGATGCAGAGAGAGATTACCCCACCAGGGCATACACATATACTTTATATGCTGGCCACAGCCCAGGGAAGGATATGACTTGAGTAAAGGTGGGACTTGAGTCATGCCTTCCTGCAAGACTGCAACCCAAGTCCCACCTGACATCAATTCTGCCTCATCAACAGAGGTCAGGATTCGCAACACATAAAATGGAGGACAACCATAACAATATTAGGAATCATGGCCTAGCCAAGTTGACAGATAATCCCAGCCATCCCAGGTTCCATATACATTATTTGCATAGTCTCACTTAATCATTGAGTGTGAATCATGGAGACCAAGGCTAGAAGGGCCAAATGAAGTAGTTCATTACACCGCATCCATATAACACACACATACACACTGTCTTATCTATCTAGTGTTGCTAAAACAGAAATACCATAAGTGGATGACATTACCAATGAGAAATTTATTCTCTCACAGTCAAGGAGGCTAAAAGTCTGAATCCGGGGTGCCAGCTCCAGGGGAAGACTTTCTCTATTGCCTCCGGGGGAAGGTCCTCATCATCAGTCTTCCCCTGATCTAGGACCTTTCTCAGCACAGGGACCCTGGGTCCAAAGGACACGATCCTTTCCAGTTTCTTCATTCTTGGTGATAGAATGTTCCCGTCTCTCTGCTCACTTCTCTTTTTTATATCTCAAAAGGGATTGACTCAAAATACAACCTAACCTTGTAGATTTAGTGCTGCATCATTAATATAACTGCCTCTAATCCTGCTTCATTAACATTATAGAGATAGGATTTACAACACATGGGAAAATCACATCAGATGATAAAATGGTGGACAATCACACAATACTGGTAAATCATGGCCTCGCCAAGTTAATACACATTTTGGATGAATACTATTCAATCCCTAACACATACCATCTTACCGTTATCCCCGAAACCCTTTATTTTATTGCCTCATCTTAGGATTCCATTCTCATTTCCAAACAGGTTATATCATCTATTATTTTTCTTCAGGCCCAACTTGTGATGCTTACCATTTCTCAGTTTTCTGATTCTATATCTTTCAAGCCTGTCACCTGAATGGTGAGTAGCCTTTTCTTTTTAATACTCTAATTCTTCAATGTTCTGAAAATAACAATAGAGGGTATTTGCTTGTTTTAAGTAAATTTTTCTTTTAATTATGAAAAAATAAGGGCTATCAATATTAACCAACATTTGAGACTTAAAGAGTTCATAAAATCATCATTAGCTTGTCTGTGTCCATTTGACTAAGCTGTTCGAACAGTTCAAATCCACCAGCCATCCCTTGGAAAACCTATGGGGACAGTTCTACTCTGTCCTATAGAGTCCTATGAGTTGGGATCTACTTGAAGGCAATAAGTTTGCTTTTGGTTTGGTGTAAGCTTAGCTAAGCTGGTGCTACTTCTCTTTATGGTTCCATTGTGGTGGTTTTAAAGCACATCATTTTGGCTCAGATTAAACTAAGTTTCTGAGAACTCCCACCCTCTAGATGTAGGTTAATATTAACAAAGTGAGACAGAAAGAGAGAGGAAATCATGATATTTTGGATGTTGAAGTGAAGCAGCAGGAGCTGTACTTGGAATGTGCCATTGTTAGAGGCAGTGAGATATGACAGAAGCTTCCAGTTTGTTCTGGTTCTAACCCATTCCACATCCAGCTCTTCTTCCCAACTGCTTTTTCTGATGACCAGCAATAACCCAAAGCCTGGCTGTGAAATTACAGAAGCTGTAGCTATGAAGTGGTAAAAAGTGCCTGTAGAAGACAAGCATTTGGATGACCACAAAGTTTCTGCATAATGAAAATAATGACATAAATGAAAACAAGGTATATGATGAAGTTAATTTGTTACTTGTAATTCCACTAGAGAACTCTTGAAAAAAAATATAAGAAGCTTAAGAAACACTTCAGTTTTCAATAAAATCTAATGCAAGGAACTGCTGGATTTGAGAATAAATGTTTTGTAAAAATCTCAAAATAAGAAATGACATGAGGGAAAAGATTAAATACAGGGTGCTACCAATAAAATCTGATCTCAGGATCATGTTCTCAAGAGTATGGCTGCAATATTATTTTTGTAAAATCTTCAAAGATTTACTGTGGTGCCTCATAAAATCTCTAAACTAGATAGAAAGGTTTCTAAGAATCTTATGGGCACACTTCTTAGACCCTCTATTCTACATTAGAGGGCTTCTAAAAGTCTAAAAGGGTTGTCTTTCAGAACCTGACTCTCAGCTCAAGGAAGACAGAGGCCTGTCTCAAAGAGATTTACACACTTTCTGTCTAATGGGGGGGATTGTAATTTATACACAAGAAGACTACAAAGATTCCAAATAAATCATACTGCTTGAAAAGAATATACCAACACAGTTCAAAATGCAAAGAGATCTTTGATCCTCCAATTTCCTATAGGTAGGAACCAGGCTAGGAATGCTAGTCAGATGTAAACACAGACTTTTCTTCATGAAAAACAGAAGAGTTAAGAGCCTAGTGGGCAGAGCCTAGTTGGAGGAAGACAAGGAGCAGAAATGGGGCCTAATCAGTAGAGCCCAATCAATTGAACTGGAGCAATTGCCAACCCATACTAACTGGATTTTATTATTGCTATGGAACAAGGACTTCTATGTGCCTCCCATTGTTACATTCCTCTCCTCACTCCTTTTTGTGCTTGTTTGTTGATTCAGTTCTCCTGCCCCTGCCTCACAGTTTTATGCTGGGTATGTAGAAAGCAGATTACTTGTTATTTTAGCTCGTAGGTCTTCAGTCAGGAGGAGCTGTACCCAAGGAACCTTACCTACACATTGACCTCATTTAAATGAAGATATACTAACCCTCAAGAAAGAATCTGATGACACAGTAGGACAAGACTCTCGAGGCTCTTGAATCTGAGTGCATTTTTAATGTGGGAGGGATATAAATCTTTGAGTGTCAGAGGGTGGGCTGTGGTAGCTAATCTCCAAAGATGACCTGTGGCTTGCAATAACCACAGAATATGGTGGAACTGACATTGTGCAAGTTATCATCTTTACCCTTAAGAGGACTGTCAGCTTCTACTTCATCTCCGTTTGAAGCTCCTGCTTTTGGGAACCATTAACCTCCATGTAAATAGCCACATTGCCCTGCCTGACAGACATATTAGATACACATATAAAGGCCATATGGCTAGTAGAGGTGCTGTGGTTTCAGGAACAGGAAGAGAGGCCCAACCATTCCTGCATCCCTGTTGAGCCTTGAAATGGCTTAAACACCAGCTGGAGCCTTTGTGGAGCTGACTGACAGACTCTAAACAAGATCAGCAGAAGAACAGTGAGCTGAGCTCAGTCAGCCAATTGTGATAGATAATAATATGAATGATGTGTTAACTAAATTTAAGAGGAGTTTGTTACACAGTGATAGGCAGCTATGTCTTTTTCTCTCACTTCTTCTGCACTAAGATAGGAAATAGAAGTTCCCACATTCATATTTTATTTTTGATGACTCATCAACACTCTTTTTCAACCATAATTTATCCTAGATAATAGAGACCCTTCTTTTACGAATATCAAAATTTCCAGGATTAGGATTTAATCCACACATAAATAATGCTGCGTGTCTCCAGTAAGCATGACTATTTTAAGTCTCTTGAGAATCATGAGCCTGGATGTGCCAGTTCAGTAGGTCAGAGATTTGCTCTGAGATCATTACCCTGGAATACTAATGTGTAAATGGGTAATATTAAGGTTGTGGTGTGGTTTTTTTAAACATAAAGCACTTTTCTTGAATTTTTTCTTCCTTCTTTTCAAAGGCTATTTCTTTAGTATACATTTCCAAAGTGAACATTTTTAACTTCTTAATAAATCTAGTTTCAAATTGTCTTCCAAAATGTTGTGCCATTAATGAAATACTAAAACCGAATGGCACATATGTGTCACTCTAGTTTCTCCTTCACTTCCAAACGTGACAGAAATTGCTAAATAATCATGGTATTCCTTTCTGTGTATCTCAAACGTGGCTTTAGAACCTTTACATTTTCTGAAAGCAACCACTGTTAGTAAACTGGATGAGGCATTGTGATATGAGTCAAACCTAACCATTCTTAAAATAGAGGCATTTCCATTGACATCAGAGGTAAGAATAACAGTAATATTTTATACTGTCCTTGAATTTCTAGTAAATGTAACAGAGTAAAAATAATTAAGAGATAAGAAAAGAGAGTGCTAAAGAATCAATATGATTGTCTCCTTGGAACTCCAATAAGTTAAAAGACAAAATATTAAGTTTGAGAAGAAAGTTTAGTTAGAAAGCAATACACAAATACACTTTTAGATATCAATGGTTTCCTATATTTCTTTAATAAAAACAAGGGTAATAAAATGATTCCAATATATTCAAACCTTAACAAGAAATGGATAAGAACCAAAGAAGAAAACTTCTTAAGCTCTTCTCTGATATCTAGACAAACTGAATGAAATGAAAACATGCTAAATATCTAGACATCAAGATCAAATATAAAAAGAATAATACTTCTCAGATCAATTAGTTTCCTCAGCATAATTATAATAAAATAATAATGGCAATTACTTTTGATACTTAAAATGTAATCCTAATTATTTCCTGGAAGAATAAAAAATTCTTGGTGTTTTAATAAGCTATGTTAATAAACTTAATATAGAAATAATAATAGTCAAGAAGAGAGAAAAAGCAGAATAGAAAACCTAAAAACAAGCCTAAGCATGAAAAATATGTCACTTTATATTTGTAGGGTAAGATTGAATTATTCACTAATTGGTACAGGGATAATTAAGTCCTTGGAAAATACACTTATACCTTATGTTACATATCAAAATAATGCCAATGGAAGAATATGTTAAAAAAAAAAAACATGAAAAATAAGGAAAGAACATATAGGGAAATATATAGGTGATCTTAAAACCAAACCAAACCTAACCTGAAACCTTCTATAATTAAAAACAGAGAAAAGCATATTTGACTTCTGTGATAAACACAATTTGTTAAGTCTGCTTAGCTCACAATGACTCTCCCTTCTGTTATAAGTGATTTTTTGCACAGACAAGAGAGCCTACTCGCTGTTTTTAAATGTGGTGTCCTTTTGTTTTTCCTCCCAGTTTCTAGAGTAGTGCTCAGCAAATATAGGCATTTGCTAGATATTCATTGATTAATATTTGCCAGAGCAAACCTGACCATATTACTTCTGCCAGGAATCTGCAAACGTAGTTCAGAGCTCGTTCATTAGTTGCTTTTTATGACTGAAATATGTAAAGAAAATGATGGGAAGAGGCCAAATACTGCCACTAAACCCCAAGACACAGAAACTTCATCCTCAGAGATAAGAAAACGCAGAAAAAATAAATCACATGAAACCCAGAAAACCCAGTGCTTAAAAATCCAAAAATGGATAAATTACTGAATGAATTATAGCATATTTATAAAATAAGTAACTGTACATTCAATAAAGACTACATTCTCAAAGTATGCAAAGAATAAAATGGGAAAAAAAAAACCTCAGTATGTAAAAGCAAAGAGCAAGAAATAATCATGTTTATTTTTTATGATAGATTTAGTATTTGGAAATATAGTAAAAAACACTGGTATATTATTTAATTGGAAGCAGTCTTTGGATGGATAATTGAAAAAGTCACTTACAATTGGGAATATAACCATTTTTACTTAATGCCATATCCATTGCCATTGAGTCGGTTCCAACTCGTAGTGACCCTGGCGGACAGAGTAGAACTGCCCCATAGGGCTTCCAATGCTGTAATCTCTGCCCTTTGTGGAAGCTGACTGCCACATCTTTTTCCCTCAAAATGACTGACTGGTGGGTTTGAACTGCTGACCTTTCAGTTAGCAACCGAGCACTTAACCAGTGTGCTACCCCCTTTCTTGTTGCTGTGCAGTCAATTTTGACTCATAGTAACCCTATAGGACAGAGTAGAACAGCCCCATAGGGTTTCCAAGGAGTGGCAGGTGGATTTGAACTGCTGACCTTTCAGTTAGCAGCCAAGCTCTTAACCATTGTACTAGAAGGGATCCATGAATGCTATAGGCTGTGTACACACACACACACACACACACAGACACATACATATATATATATATACACACACATACACACACACACATACATACATATGGAAATCCTGGTGGCATAGTGGTTAAGTGCTACGGCTGCAAACCAAGAGGTCAGGAGTTCAAATCTGCCAGGCGCTCCTTGAAAACTCCATGGGACAGTTCTACTCTGTCCTATAGAGTCACTATGAGTCAGAATCGACTCAATGGCAGTGGGTTGTATGGATATATGTACATATACATACATATATACATATATATGTAATATGCCATTGCTATTGAGTCAATTCTGTTTCCAAGGAGCAGCTGGTAAATTTCAAACTGCCAACCTTTTAGTTCACAGTCTGAGCTCTTAGCCACTGCACCACCAGGGCTCTGTTAATGCTATAAGGTGTGTGTGCGTGTGTGTATGTGTGTACACCTATATATTCACATTATATCTATATATACCTATATATCCACACTATCACACTGTATATATACATATGGAAACCCTAGTAGCATAGGCGTTAAATGCTACAGCTGTGAACCAAGAGGTTGGCGGTTCGAATCCACCAGGCACTCCTTTGAAACTCTATGGAGCAGTTCTACTCTATCCTATAGGGCCACTAGGTGTTGGAAACAACTTGAGGGCAATGGGGTGTAACGTGTACATGCATGTGTGTGTATATATATGTTTATATATCCACCCCGTATATATACAGACACTATGTATGTGTGTATATATATGTTGTTGTTGTTGTTAGGTGCTGTCAAGTTGGTTCTGACTCATAGACCCTATGTACAACAGAATGAAACACTGCCCGGTCCTGCACCATCCTTATAATTGTTATGATTGAGCCCGTTGTTGCAGCCACTGCGTCAGTCCATCTCGCTGAGGGTCTCCCTCTTTTTCACTGACCATCTGCTTTACCATGCATAATGTCCTTCACCAGGGACTGATCCCTCACATGTCCAAAGTATGTAAGATGCAGTCTCACCATCCTTGCTTCTAAGGAGCATTCTGGTTGTGCTTTTCCAAGACAGATTTCTTCGTTCTTTTGCCAGTCCATAGTATATTCAATATTCTTTACCAACACCACAATTCAAATGCGTCAGTTCTTCGGTCTTCCTTCTTTGTTATCCAGCTATCATATGCATATGAAAAAAAAATGCAACTGAAAATACCATGGCTTGGATCAGGTGCACCTTAGTCTTCAAGGTGACATCTTTACTTTTCAATACTTTAAAGATGTCCTTTGCAGCAGATTTGCCCAGTGCAATGTGTCATTTGATTTCTTGACTCCTGCTTCCATGGATGTTGATTGTGGATACAAGCAAAATGAAATCCTTGACAACTTCAATTTTTTCTCCATTTTATCATGAAGTGGCTTATTGGTCCAGTTGTGAGGATTTTTGTTTTCTTTATATTGAGATGTAATCCATACTGAAGGCTGTGGTCTTTGATCTTCATTAGTTAGTGCTTCAAGTCTTCTTCAATTTCAGCAAGCAAGGGTGTGCCATCTGCATAACATAGGTTGTTAATGAGTCTTCCTCCAATCCTGATGCCCCGTTCTTCTTCATATAGTCCAGCTTTGTGGATTATGTGCTCAGCATACAGATTGAATAGGTATGGTGAGAGGATACAACCCTGCAGCACACATTTCTTGATTTTAAATTACTCAGTATCCTCTTGTTCTGTCAGAACAACTGCCTCTTGATCCATTTAAAGGTTCCTCATGAGCACAATGAAGTGTTCTAGAATTCCCATTCTTTGCAACGTTATCCATAGTTTGTTATGACCCACACAGTTGAATGCCTTTACATAGTCAATAAAACACAGGTAAACATCCTCCTGGAATTCTCTGCTTTCAGCCAGGATCCATCTGACATCAGCAATGAAATCTCTGGTTCCACATCTTCTTCTAAACCCAGCCTGAATTTCTGGCAGTTCCTTGTTGATATACTGCTGCAGCCACTTTTGAATGATTTTCAGCAAAATATTGCTTGCATGTGATATTGTTTGATAATTTCCACATTCGGTTGGATCACGTTTCTTGGGAATAGGCATAAATATGGATCTCTTCCAGTGAGTCGGCCAGGAAGCTGTCTTCCATATTTCTTGGCATAGACGAGTGAGCACTTCCAGCGCTGCATCCATTTGTTGAAACATCTCCATTGATATTCCGTCAATTCCTGTAGCCTTGTTTCTCCCCAATGTCTTCAGAGCAGCTTGGACTTCTTCCTTCAGTACCATCGGTTCCTGATCATATGCCACCTCTTGAAATGGTTGAACATCGACTAATTCTTTTTGGTATAATGACTCTGTGTATTCCTTACATCTTCTTTTGATGCTTCCTGCATCGTTTAGTATTTTCCCCTATGGAATCCTTCACTATCGCGACTTGAGTCTTGAATTTTTTCTTCAGCTCTTTCCGCTTGAGAAATGCCGAACATGTTCTTCCCTTTTGGTTTTCCATCTCCAGCTCTTTGCACATGTCATTACAATACTTTGTCTTCTTGAGCCACCCTTTGAAATCTTCTGTCCAGTTCTTTTACTTCATCATTTCTTCCTTTCGCTTTAGCTGCTCAACGTTCATGAGCAAGTTGCAGAGTCTCTTCTGACATCCATCTTTGTCTCTTCTTTCTTTCCTGCCTTTTCAGTGACCTCTTGCTTCTTTATATATGATGTCCTTGATGTCATTCCACAACTTGTCTGGTCTTCAATCATTAGTGTTCAATGCGTCAAATCTATTCTTGAGATGGTCTCTAAATTCAGGTGGGATATACTTGATAGTATTTTGGCTCTTGTGGACTTGCTCTGATTTTCTTTAGTTTCAGCTTGAACTTGCATGTGAGCAATTGATGGCCTGTTTCACAGTTGGCCCCTGGCCTTATTCTGACTGATGATATTGAGCTTTTCCATCATCTCTTTCCACTTATGTAGTTGATTTAATTCCTGCGTATTCCATCTAGTGAGGTCCATGTGTATAGTCACCATTTATGTTGGTGAAAAAGGGTATTTGCAATGAAGTTGTTGGTATTACAAAATTCTATCATTTAATCTCCAGCGTTGTGTCTATCACCAAACCAAGGCCACATTTTCCAACTACCAATCCTTCTTTATTTTTGACTTTCACATTCCAATCACCAGAAATTATCAATGCATCCTGACTGCATGTTGGATCAACTGCAGACTGTAGAAGCTGATACAAATCTTCAATTTCTTCATCTTTAGCCTTAGTGGTTGGTGTGTAAATTTGAATAATAGTGGTATTAACAGGTCTTCCTTGTAGGTGTATGAATATTATCCTATCACTGACAGCCTTGTACTTCAGGATAGATCTTGAAATATTCTTTTGATGATGAATGCAATACCATTCCCTCTTCAAGCTTTCATTCCCGGCATAGTAGACTATATGATTGTCCAGTTCAAAATGGCCAATACCAGTCCATTTCAGCTCACTAATGGCTAAGGTATCAATGTTTATGTGTTCCATCTCATTTTTGATGATTTCCAATTTTCCTAGATTCATACTTCATACATCCATTAATAACTGGAACCTGGAATATACAAAGTTTGAATCGAGTGTGTGTGTGCATATATATATACACACATATACATATCTCCATGCTGAAGCCACACATTGACTAAGATGTCATTTTTTTTTTTTCCGAAGATGGAGACATCATTTGGAAAGCATAATAATGTAAAGACCATCATTTAATGAATGGCCGAGTTCTTTGAGTTTAAGACTGCTGGTTAGAATCCCCTATCATTTTTCCTACATAAACTGCAATTATAACACATAACCTGTGATGCAAAGTTTGATGTTTCTTTAAAATATAACATTAAATTAACGACACTTGTAAAGCAATCTGAATAGAGGAATCACCTATATTTTTACAGATGTTTTCCCAATCATTACCTAAAATTAATGATATAGGATTTTTTAAACAAAACCTTCCTAAATCATTTCTCTGAGTTTTTTAAGAAATCGCTTCTTATTTTCACACTCGTGTTTCATTTTTTACATAATAAGTAATACACTATACACCAGCATTGGAGGGAGCCCTGGTGGCACAGTGGTTAAGGGTTTGGTTGCTAACCAAAAGGTATTAATGAGTATAATAAAAATTAACTGTTACTCATTAGTTTTTTTTTTTTTTTTTCATTAGAGTAAACAGACAACTGATTTGGGTATGCATTATAACTCAGCTGGTGGAGCATAAGTGCCAGCTTACTGGAGAGTCACCCCCAAGCCATGAGTATTTACTGCTTATCATACCACAGCGAAGGTTCTCATGAAGAGCCGGATAGAGAATATCAGTTAACCCATCAGTTAAACGGACGTCTGTTAAGAGAACTTTTACACACGCTGAAGCCATTTTCTGTTTATGGCCCACCAAATATAGACTATGCAGATATTCAGATTTTTAAGTACGTGCAGAACTAGGTTACTGAATAAACTCAGTAGAGTACAGACAAGCAAGGGATTCACTAAATTATTTTTGAAATTATTATTATAAAAATAACGCATAGAAAAAATATAAATATATAATTATACATTTTCACTGATAATTACAAAGGATATCCCATATAACCATCACCTGAGTCACAAGCTAGACCACTGCTAGCACTCCTTCCCAGTCACAATGCTCTTTCCCCAAACAGGCAACCACTGTCCTGATTTTCACGATTGTCGTTTGTTTTCTGTATAATTTTATTACTAGTTTTTATTGCTAAATAGCGTGGTTTGGTTTTGCCTGTTTATAAAATTTATAAACAAGGAATCGGTGTGTTTTACTGTTTTTTTTTTTAACTTTGTATATGTTAGATGGAGTCCCTAAGTGGCACAAACAGTTAAATGCTCAACTACTAACCAAAAGTTTGGTGGTCAAACCTATCCAGACATGCCTCAGAAGACACGTCTGGCGATTGGCTTTCGAAAGGTCACAGCCTTGAAAACCCCATGGAGCAGTTCTACTCTGCACACGTGGGGTTGCCATGGGTCAGAGTCTTCTTGAGGGGCAGCTAATGACAATATGTTAGATATTTCCAGATGGTGCGTATACGGGAGCAGTCCTGCCCCTACTCGGTGTTCCCTTTAGGATGTGGGTATTAGCTTCAGATTCGGGGCTGTGGTCAAACATGAAGTAATAGATGTCCCCTTTGGCATTATGTTTCATTTGTCTCTTTAAGTGCATTCAAACACATCTACAGATACATATTAGTTAAATAAGATAGAATTTATGAAGATTCTGTAATTGTCCGTACCGTCTCATTTCAATTATTTATTAATTAAATTTTTGAAATTAACAAAGTTTTGGCTTTCATATTAATATGTTAATTAATAAATAACAAAAAAACTACATAGCTAATATGTGACATTATTTAAGCAATGTAAGATTTAGAAGGAAAAATAAACACATTAATATAACAATGGGATAAATATAATTTCTTGATCTTTTGGTTTATTTCTCCAACTATTTTAAAGGTTTTATTTTTTCACTATTTACAAATCTACACACTAACTTTTATATTTCTTACTGTTGTTAGGTGCCATCTAGTCAGCTCTGACTCATAATTACCCCATGTACAACAGAAGGAAGCACTGCCCGGTCCTGTTCCATCCGCACAGATTTGTTTGTTTTTCTGGCAGTCCATGGTATAGTCAGTGTTTTTTGCCAACACCATAATTCAAAGACATCTTCTTCGGTCTTCCTTATTCATATATATGGAAATATCAAGCCATGATATTTTCATATGTGTGTATGTGTGTATATATATATAACAATTATAATAAATTCAAAATAAATTTCATCTCCAGAAAGTAGAATTAATTCTGAAATGATTGCAATTCAACACTTTTAAAAATTATTATGTTTACCAAGTCTAAGAAATATAACTTCTATAAAAAAAACTATAGCATAGTTAAATTGCACAGAACTACAAGGTGTAAATTGTTGTTAATATTTCCTACATTAAAGTCCAGCTAATCACTTTGCAAAGCTAAGTTAGAGAGGTTATGGTTAATTTATCTCTACACTGCGAAAATACGTACCTGGCCAAATAATGGAAAACTAGGATAAGCATGCATGTGTAAAATCATTATAAACCTTAATTCAAAAGAAAAATAAAATTCATGAAAAAATATCGTGCTTACATAGAAATGAGCTGAGACAAATTATACCCAGAATTAACATAAATCAAACTCTCAACGTTTTAGTTTTACTCAATTTGTGGAAAATTATTTTTTTCTGTATTTACCAGTACCTTAACCCTACATCCCATAAAACTTATAATACAGTTGTATACGCATTACCTACCATATCTCAACACCACGTTCACTCATTACTGCATTTTTAACACACAAGTAGAAGATAAAATGTAGATGACCCTAAGAACTAACAGTTTAAGATAGATGGCCATCAAACACTATGATATTAATCGCATAAACTATTTACATACAAATATGGCCATGATATAGTGCTAGTTAAAAATAGACATTACCAATTTTGAGAAGTATGTTAACTGTTATCTTAATTTGGAAATACATGTGTATGTTAGTGTACACATGGAAAAACATCTAAAAATGTATATGCTGCAGTGTTAACAATGGAAAATTTTGTAATAGAATTTTATTTCCCTCTTTAAAAATTTCTATATTGTCTGATTTGTTAAAAACATGTTACTTTTACAATCAGAAAAAGAAAAAATATAAAACTAATTTTAGTTTTTAAAAATTTCTAGGATATCTCTAGGTAATTTTTATTCTACTTGATGTATTTATTGAAATATTTTAGTTCAGTCACAAACACATGTTCTTTATATAAAGAAAAGTAACATCTAATATTTCTTTGATCACAGTATGAATCCTACTTGTTTTTGGATTTTATTAAGGAACAAAAATTAGTTTTTATTTTGAATTTTCATTCTCAGTATTCTATGTCAATTTTCTTTTCTCTTATTTGCTCACTTATTCTGAATTATTTTAATGTTTTTCCTCCACATGTTGCTGTTGTTGTTAGGTGTCAAGTCACCTCCTACTTAGGGTGACCCTATATAAAACAGAACAAAATGCTGGCCAGTTCTGCACCATCCTCACAATCCTTGCTATGCTTGAGCCCATTGTTGCAGCCACTGTCAATCCATCTCACTGAGGGTCTTCCTCTCTTTTGTTGACCCTCTACTTTACCAAGCATGACATTCTTCTCTAGGGACTTGTCCCTCCTGATAACGTACCCAAAGTACCTGAGACAAAATGTTGCCATCACTTCTTCCAAGACAGATTTGTTTGTTCTGGCATTCCATGATATGTTCGTTATTCCTCACCAACACCATAGTTCGAAGGCATCAATTCATCTTCAGTTTTCCTTATTCATTGCTCAGCATGCATATGAGGTGATTGCAAATGCTATGATTTGTGTCAGTGAATCAGAAACTGTATTAGGGACTGGTAGACATGCACAATTGCTTACAGATCCCACTCATTTCCAAAGTGACTTAGGTCTGCACCTTGTTCTCTCACTCCCTTCAGTCAAGTTGTTTCATACATTTGTAATACATTTAGATTGTTTTGTACTATTCTACATTCCATCCTGGGATCCCTCGGCCTCCTAAATGATTCTTTTAAATTTGCATACATTAAGGTTTACTTTCTTTAAAAGTTTTTTGGTTTTGACAAATAAAACCTTGTATTCATCATTATAGTGTAGTATAGAATAGCCTCACCCCTCTAAAAAATTTAATGTTCACCTATTCATCCCTTCACTTATTCATCTTCCCCACCACCCCCACCCCCAAGCCCATCAGCCACTGATCTGTTTATCTTCTCTGTAGTCTATCTATTCTACAGTGCCGTATAATTGGAATCATACATTATGTATCTTTTTCAAACTGGGCTCTTTTACTTAGCTGTACGCACTTACAATTCATCCATGATTTGTTTTTTTGCAGCTTGTTAGCTTTTCTTTTTTTAAAAATCACTCAGTAGCAATGCACTGTATAGATGCGCCACAGTTTGTTTATCCATTCACCTATTGACGGGCATCTTGGTTGCTTGCAGTTTTGGACAATTATGAATAAAGCTACAATAAATATCTGTCTGCAGATTTTTGTGTGCATATAAATTTTCAACTAAGTTGGGTAAACACATAGAAATACAACTGCTAGATTGTGCAGTAAGGCTGTTCTGTAAGAAGCTATAAAACTGTCTTCCAAAGTGACTGCCGTTTTACCTTCCCACTAACAATGGATGAGAGTTCCCATTGCTGCATATCTTTGTTAGAAGTTGGTATTGTCAGTTTTTTGAATTTTAGTTGTTCTAAAGGTTTGTAATGCTACCTAATTCTTTTAATTTGCAATTCCGTAATGACAAATGGAAGGAGCCCTGATGGTGCAAAGTGTTAAGCACTTAGCTGCTACAGTTAGCAGCTTGAATCTATCCAGTGGGTCCGTGGCAGAAATACCTGGCAATCTGCCTCCAAAAAATTACACCCAAGAAAACTCTATGGGCTGGTTCTACTGTCACATGGGGTCACTACAAGTCAGAATCAACTCCATGGCACCTAACGACAACAGCGACAAATAACACTGAGAATATTCTCATATGCTTATGTGCCGTTCGTATATATCCTTTGGTTGGTTGTTCAGATACCGTGTCCCTTCTTTTGTTGGGTTATTTGTTTTCTTTCTGTTGAGGCCGTATACTATTTTTAAACCAAAACTTATGATGCATCTATTCAATTTCCAGTGGTTCTGTTTTAAATTCAACTATAATATTAAAATAGGTACAATTTTCTTAAGCAAAATTTTAATTTGAAATATGTATCAAACTAAGATTTGGCAGAGTTTACTAAGTGTTAAAATAACAGCTATGGATTTAGATATTTGAATATATTTCAAAATACATACGAATACTTTCTATTAAGTATTTGTTTTCTGCAATTTGATATGTTGCCTTTTATTACTTTTACGTTTTCCCCACATGTAACTAGTATCTGTTTATTAGTGAAGCAAAGTAACATGAAAGTAACTGGCTCATTAGCTTGCCCTTTCCTTCTTATTTTTTAATCTGAGAATTATACTAATATGCATAACAGTTTTGTTCTAAAATCAAATCTTAATTTAGAGATTTTATTTTTGCTTCACTAAATTTTGTTATGTTTATGGCATAATATAAATTACAATACAAAAGTGTAAAGTACAAAAGAAACATTATTTGATTAAAATAAATTTGGCCAGATACGAAATTAGCATGTATCTGACTGAGTCCTTCATTTTCTTTGAAAAGATCCCTCATGTCTTGATATTGTTTGTTAAATATGACTATTCAAACTTATCTCAACTTGTCTACATACCTGATTAATACAGAGAACCAAAATTTTCCTATAATTGATTGCTAGTCATTTGTTTTAATTTTTGTTACCTAAATAGTGGCAAGGAATGCAGGATTATTTTGAATATGTTAAACCAGTATCAAAAATTTTTCTATTTCTTCAGTGAAAATTAGATTTAAAACTACAAATGGTGCCAATATCATTTTCTGTACCGCCAAATATTCAAGACAAACCTGTCAAAGCGTGTAATATAGGAACTCCTTCCTCAAGAAAAAAAAATAAACCCATTGCAGTCGAGTCAATTCCAACTCAGAGACAGAGTAGAACTGCCCCATAGGGTTTCCAAGGAGTGGCTGGTGGATTTGAACTGCTATCCTTTTGGTTAGCACCTGTAACTCTTAACCACTGAGTGACAACTCAAAGTCACACCCTGTGACTGAACTTTTGTCTTTTGTCTCTGTAGATTTGCCTCTTCGGAATATTTCATATAAATAGGATCATCTAATAATATAATATGCAGCCTGTTGTGACTAGCTTCTTAGAATAATGTTTTCAAAGTTTCATTCATGCTGTAGCTTATATGAATACTTCATTCTTTTTGGCTATACCACATTTTCTTTAATCCATTCACCAATTGATAGATATTTGGGTTGTTTCCACCCTTTAGCTCTTATGAATAATGCTGCTAGAAACTTCCATGTACGAGTTTATATGTGGACATAGGTTTTCATCCCTTTTGTGTATCTACCTAGGAGTTGACTTGCTGACTTGGGTGGTAACTATATAGTTCATCTCTTGAGGATATGGTGTGACATAAGTGTCCAGCTTCACTCTTTTCATGTGGGTATATAGTTGTGCCAGCATCATTTGATGAAGAAAATGTTCTTTCCCCCATTGAATGGTCTTGACACCCTTCTCTAAAATCAGATAACCATAGATAAATGGGTTGTCAATTTCTACAAAGAAGTCAACTGAGATTCTGATAGGAATCGTTTTGATTCTATAGATCCATTTGAGGAGTATTGGCATTTTGACAATAAATCTTCTGCTTCATAAAGGTAGGATGTTCCCTATTAATTCAGATCTTCTTTAATTTCTTTCAACAATATTTTGTAGTTTTCAGAGTATATGTTTTGCACTTTTTTTGGTTAAATTTATTCCTAAATATTTGTTCTCTTTGATGATATTTAGAATGGATGTTTTCTTGATTTAATTTTCATGTTGTTTATTCCTTATAAGATCTTCTTCCTAGTTGTTCTATCAATTATTGAAAGTGTGTTATTGAAGTCTCCAACTATAATAGCTTCATGGACCAAAATATGTTTGTGTGTGTATGTATGATCCAATCCATGTTATTATTGACATAGTATATATAACATGTGAAAGAATTAAACAATTCAGTAAAAGGCAGCAGTTCTAATACTGTATAAAATAACAAGATTAACCTATAAGCTGTCTATAGGAGACAGTTTTTAGATTTAAAGATACAAATAGAAAGCAAAGGGATGGAAAATGTATATCATGCAAGCATTAATCACAGCATGTTAGAGTGGCTATGATAACGTCAGGCAAAACAGATTTTACTAGAATTAAAGGGGAAAATCTATGATGATGGAAGGGTGAATACATCAAGAAGCTACAATAATTAAAACATATGTGTACCTAACAAACAGCCCCAAAATACATAAAGCAAAAACTTATAAACTTAGCTTGCTTTTTTCTAGGAGTGTCACCTAGGTTATCTAATTTGTTGGGATACAGTTATTCATAGTACTTCCTTATTTATGTATTTTTTTCTGTAAAGTTCATTGTTACTATCAGATTATTATTAAAAGGCAACTTTGAGTTAAGACTCATTTTTTTCTGGAAAAGAGTCAAAGATACAAGGTATAACCATTAAGCGATGAAGGAAGGTATTTGTTTGAATCCATTTTCATGATTAGGGCCAATCGTTAATAAGTTGCACTAAGTGGAACAAACAACAACAAGGTAAACAAAAAACTTCATTTCAGTGAATTGGTATTTAAGAACTATACTCTAAAATTTGAAGCAGGTAAAGCAAAATTGTTCTATCTTTCAGGCAAATATTGAGTGAGATTGTTAATACTTGTTAGTTGCCCTTGAGTCAGCTCTGACTTGTTGCCGCCTTATGTACAAAAAAAGCTAGGCAGTGCGTATTAATAAAATGGCAATAAACACTTTCTAATGAATAAGAAACATTTAAGGTGAGTGAATTTATGATTTCTGCTCTCCCCCTTGGAATAACAATGGATTGCATCAAAAGCTCCAAGTTGAAAAAAATGTGCATTTTTTCTTAGTCATCTAGTGCTGCCGTAACAGAAATACCACAAGTGGGTGGCTTTAGCAAAGAGAAGTTTATTCTCTTGTAGTCCAGTAGGCTAGAAGTCCAAATTCAGGGCGCCGGCTCCAGGGGAAGATTTCCTCTCTCTGTTGGCTCTGGAGGAGGGTCCTTGTCATTAGTCTTCCCTTGGTCTGGGAGGGTCTCAGTGCAGGAACGTCAGGTCCAAAAGACGCTCTCCACTCCAGGCGCTGCTTTCTTGGTGGAGTGATGTTCCCCTGTCTCTCTGCTTGCTTCTCTCTTTTATATCTCAAGGAGATTGGCTTAAGACACTACCTAATTTTATATATCTCATGAATGTAACTGCCAGTAATCCACCTCATTTCATCATAGTGATAGGATTTACAACACAGAGGGAAATCATATAAAATGGTGGACAATCACACAATACTAGAACTCATGGCCCAGCTAAGTTGACAGAAATTTTGGGGGGACACAATTCAATCTGTGGCACATTTGAAAATACGAACTTCTTCACACCTGAATGAAAAATTTAAATCTTTATTAGGATACTTATAGACATAAGCACACAGTACTTGAAGAGAGTGGCACAGATAGTGCAAATACGTTACCTTAATTGTACAAAACAGATTATATTACATTATCAGGCTTTCTCTCAGTTAAGCTGCCATTTAGAGATATGACAGTAAACACTTTTAACCTATTTCCTAACTGCAGTCAGGAACAGTTGGAAACATTAAGTTTAAACCAAAATTTAATTTATGAATTTATAATTAGTCATGTCAGTATGTGGTATATTAATTTTAGCTACTTGGTATGACTAAAACCTAATGAAAAGATCTTATTATGAATAAGGGTTCTGGAGGTTACACTTTAATTTTAAAACATGTAGATATCTTATAAAACTTTTTAGAATTGCCTTATCTCTAAATCTGATGGATTGCTAGAAAAAAATTATGACTGACATATATAAACCATTTTAATATTTTAGAGTATTAACAAAATGGAAATCAAATACTGCTGCAAAGTCATAAGTTGTTTTATTTTCAATTACCAATTGCTTTTGTATACAAAAATAACACTAAGCAAAATAACGTATACTCCACCCACTGGAGAGTCTATGAACTAGTATTTTAAGTTGTATGTTTAGTTGGTTTCCAGTCAGAGTTGACTAAAATTTCAAGTTAATATCCCTGTGTCAAATGACTTCTTTAATATCTAAGAGCATAACATAACTTAGTATAATCAAGTACTCAAATATAAGAATTATGAGTGAGGAGAGCAAAAAAAGATACAATTTTTTTTTTCAGGTAAATCAGCTAGCCATGGTGAAAGTTTCAATGAAAGGAATGAGATCAAACGGTACAAGGGAAAAGCATAGCATCTAGAATCAATTTGATCTGGATTTAATAAGTTTAAATTTCTGCATCTATAAAATGGTGTGATAATACCTAACATACAGTTATTGTAAGGATTAAATTAGATAGTATTTGTTAAGTCCCTGGTACCTAGCTAATATTCAGTACATTAGAGATATCATTTATCTTCTTATATTTCCTCATATCCTAGTTTTTTCAAATAAAAATAATATCTCAACATTTACTAAGTACTACTATATATCTTATCCCACTGATAATATATATTACACATAACTGGTACTATATATCAAATCTATGAGAAAAGTTATTATTTTCCTATATGTTATGCTAATATTCTTTTTTTATAGGTGAGCTAACCTAAGCACACAAAAATAGCCCACCTAAAATCATCCAGCTAGTAACAAGTGAAGTCATATATGTACCTAGGCAGACTAGAACAACAACAACAACAAAACTTTACTCTTTTCCTCTCTTTGAGGGACACAAGATAGGGGAATACTTTTACAACAGCCATTGTCACTGAAATACAAATGTAAAATACTGTAATTATTTGTTGATTTATCATTATACTGTACATACACCTCAATAAAGAAATAGGATTTATGAAATTTAATCAAACCCTTAAACCTCTGAAGAGATCAATTACAACCTTCATATGTGACGTAGCAGGTATATCAGGCAGGCTGAGTCATGAGAGAGAGAGAGATTTTTTTTTTTTTCCTTAGCAGAACTGATATGTGCCACTGAGGCAACATACAGTATCATACCCTCACCCCAAACCTGAGTTGGAAAAAATATATCTACAGGTATTTTTAAGAATATTTTTTAAATTTCTTGTATTAAATTATACAGAACATATAACTGACTCCATCAGTCAGAATCTTTGGGCATTACGGGATGATAAGTACCATGGAATTACTTTCCCCAAAAGATGTGTGCTTGACCTAGATTACCACAAATTATTATAGTTTATTCCATTCGTTTAATGTTGTTTTGTCAGTTCCACAACAAATTAAAATGTTTTTAAGGGAAAAAAAAATTCCTTTCATGAATAATTAAATATATCAACCTATTACTAAAAATAAACCTCCTAATATCTTGCTTTATGGCATAACGACAAACATAATTATTAGCTGCCATAGATTGAGCATCCATTACATGTCAGTCATATTAGCGTGTATTGACAGACTACCTAATCCATGCCTTTGTCCTCACCCTAAATGTAAAAACTGTTTTGAGGGTTATGGTCTTCAGCTCCACTCTCTTCTACACCTGTACTGCTGCCACTACCTGTTCTTGAATTTGTTGTTGTTGTTAGTTGCAGTCATTCATCTTTGACTCATGGTGACATCCTATACAACAGAACAAAATGCTGCCTGGTCCCATACCATCTTTGTGATCGCTGGCTTGCTTAAGTCTATTGTTGCCTTCCAATCGAGGGAGCTCATCTTCCAGCACTGTATCAGACAATATTCTGTTATTTCCCATAGGGTTTTCATTGGCTAACTCTCAGAAGTAGATTGCCAGGCCTTTCTTCTTAGACTGTCTCAAGCTGAAAGCTCCATTGAAACTGTTCACCGTGGGTGACCTCACTGATATTTGAAATACTAGTGGCGTAGTTTCCCCATCGTAGCGACATGCAAGCCACCGCAGTCCAACAAACTGACAGATGAGTGGCGGTCCTTGAAATTACTCCCTCTTGTTTCTGGCTCTCAGTTTTCCTTTTGCTTTAGTTCTTGTTACAATATCTCCAGTCCTCTCAAGGTCAGTGTGTCCATACCTCAATCCATGGCTTCCTTGCACTCAACTCTATTGACAATCACTTCTAATCTATTTAAGCTGCCTATTTCTGTGGCTTCCCCAGTAAATTGTCATTACTTCAAAGTTTTCTACTACGAATTCTTCATTTTCCATTTCTTCACATGTTAATCTTTCAGATTTGTTTCCTTTATTCCCTCTACCTATTCTTCAAATCCATTGAAGAATTGTTCTTTTGTTTACTATAATAATTTTTGTAAAAATTATTTCTATTTACTGTATCTTAACAAAAACATTGCCTGAATTTTATAAGGGGAAATTTTTACATACTTTCTCAAGTGGTAGTTTTTTTTTTTTTTTTTTAATGTTTAAATAAGCAAAGTTTTTTTGTTAGTCTGATATCTGCCTAAAAGCATGGGAAATTGGATTCCTTGCCAATATCACAGTGCAACCGGTTACTATTGGACTCTACCCAATATGTTAGCTTAAATGGTTAATTGATGTAAATTTACATTACTGTCTCAGCATTATAACAAAATGAAGAGAATTGGAAGAGAGTTGGAGCTATAGGCGGTCTCAGCAGAAGATGTTTGACAAGATTTCTGTGTTTGAGGAAGCTTTTGTGTATACTGTATGGGAGCCATTTTTGCACATCCTGAATTCTCTGGCTCAGGCACCACAGCAATTACTAACTGCGTCTCTGTCCAGCCTCCTTTTCATTGTCATAGGTTAGTGATACTGCCAAATCAAGGACAATCTAGATGCTGCTGTTTGCCTTAGATCAGCTGTTGCCGTATTATATTTAACCTCCTAAGAAAAATTACTTTCAAATGCTGGGGGTCTACAGACAGCTAACAGAGTGCTCTTTATTGGACCCATGGCTTACTATCTCCTCCAACCCTTACTCCTCACAACTGGAGAGACTTTGAGGATGCTTTCCGTGTCTACCATTTTCTCTCTATATTTTTTTCAGGAGAAATAGCTGCATTCAGCACATTTTCCAGTTTATACCTTTCTCCAATTAGAAGATTCAAGTATATAAATGAAAATTTTTTCCGGGTTTCACAGCCATTTAGGATCCTCTTTGACTCTTATATTTCTGTTATGAAATTGTGCAGAGGAGTGAGTTTGTTTCTATCATGTCATATCCAGAAGCTTACTAAATATTTTTGTAAAGATAACTTTACAATTAAGTCCAATATTTACAATTATCTTTAATTCTGTAAAAAAAACCTAGAATAATTTACTATTTATTAAATTTAATTTAAAGAAAGCATTCATGAAGATAATTTGGATGTTGAAAATTAAACAGTAAATGCTTATTCAATAAACAATGGCTTTAATATTTCAAATAAAATATTGTATTTTCATGAATTCTGAATTTAGTCTGAAAATATTGAAAATTGACAAAATGTAGTCATAATGATTTTTAAAGTGAGTCACACACACAAGAGAACAAGTAACACTGAGAAATCTGAGTACTATCTATGGATTGTCTAAATATCAATATCCTGTTAGTCACTTTGCACTACAGTTATATAAGGTATTACCATTCTGAGAAACTGGATAAAAGGTACATGGGATATATCTATTACTATTTCTTACAACTGCATGCAAATCTATAATTATCTCAAAATACAGAGTTTAAGTAAAAAATTTTAAAATTCTAAATAAAACTGGTATCTAATGGGAAAAATGAACAAAAATCACCTAAATTCTAATTTTTGTTATAAATATATTGAATGATTTTATAAATATAGCTCATCTTTTTTTATCATTTATTTATTGTCACATTTTGACCTAAGTAAAGATGATTTCCCTTAAACATTACTGGGCAAAGTTTATTTTAAATTTGTTTTTACTTATATGAAGACATATCCTGAAAACACCAAACTAGAGTTTTGTGAATCATATACTTACTGAATCTAGTATAGTTCATGCAACTTGTTCTCTTAAACTCATTTATGAATATCCACTCATGAAATTGAATGGTACTACTTTCACAATTATTTTTATCTGAGTATATTTTCTGCATGGAAGACCAATTAATATGACTGTTAATCAAATTTATGCACCAAACACTAACACCAAAGATGAGGAAATTGAAGATTTTTACCAACTTCTGTAGTCTAAAATTGATCAAAGATGCAATCAAGATGCATTGATAATTACTGGTGATTGGAATGTGAAAGTCAGAAACAAAGAAGAATTAGTAGTTGGAAAATATGGTCTCGGTGATAGAAATGGTGCCAGATATCGTGTGATAAATTTTGCAAGACAAATGACTTATTCATTGGAAATGCCTTTTTTCAACAACATAAATGACAACTATACATGTGGATCTCATTGCATGGAATACACAGAAATCAAATCAACTACACCTGTGGAAAGAAACGATGAAGAAGTTTAATACCATCAGTCAGAGCAAGGCCAGAGGCCGACTATGGAATAGACCATCAATTGCTCATAGGCAAGTCCAAGTTTGAAGATGAAGAAAATTAAATCAAGACCATGGAAGCCAAAGTACAACCCTGAGTATATCTCAGATTAGTTTAAAGACCACCTCAAGAACACATTTCACGCATGGATCTCTACTGACTGAAGACCAGTCGAATTGTGGGATGACATCAAGGAAATCATACAAGAAAAATGGAAAAGATCATTAAAAAGGCAGAAAAGAAGGTGTGATGGTTAAAATCGTGTGTCAGCTTGGCTCGGCTATGATTCTCAGTGGTTTGGCGGGTATGATGTAGTTTGGTAACTATATAATGATTTAATCACCTCCATAATGAGATCTGATTTAATGTAATTACCTCCATAATGAGATCTGTTATAAGCAGCCAATCAGTTCAAAGGGAGTTTCCTTGGGGGTATTGCCTGCATCCAATGTAGGTGGACTTTCTGGGAAAGCTCGTTGGCTTCTGCTCACTGTGGATCCTGCAGCTAGCTCCTGGTCATCTGACCTCTGGTTCTCGGGACTTGAGCTAGCTGATCACCTGCTGATCTTGGGATTTGTCAGCCTCCACAACCTGTGACCCTGAGGCCTGCTGTCTCGCCAGCTGATCTTGGGCTCACCAGCCTCTGCATCTATGTGAGTCAAGAGAATCCATACAGACTTGGGATTTTCCAGCCTTTACAACCATGTGAGCAATTTCCTCGACATAAATCTCTATAGAGATTGTTTTGCTTCTCTAGAGAACACAGCATAAGACAGAATGTAAAGACCAAAATGGATGTCAGAAGAGACTCTGAAACTTGTCTTGAATGTAGAGTACCTGAAGCAAATGGTAGAAATGATGAAATGAGATAGCTGAACAGAAAATTTCAAAGCGTGGCTCAGGAAGACAAAGTAAAGTGTTATAATGCAATATACAAAGACCTGTAGTTAGAAAACTAAAAGAAGGTCATGATTGGCATTTCTCAAGCTGAAAGAACTGAAAAAAAAATTGAAGCCTTGAGTTGCAATATCAAAGGATTCTATGGGCAAACGTTGAATGATGCAGGAAGAATTAAAAGAAGATGAAAGGAATACACAGAGTCACTGTAACAAAAAGAATCAGTCGATATTCAACCATTTCAGGAGGTAGCATATGATTAAGAACTGATGGTACTGAAGGAAGAAGTCCAAGCTGCACTGAAGGCATTGGCGAAAACTAGGCTTCAGGAATTGACAGAATAACAATTAAGATGTTTCAACAAACAGATGCAATGCTGGAAGTGCTCACTTGTCTATGCCAAGAAATTTGGAAGACAGCTCCCTGGCCAAGTGATTGGAAGAGATCCTTATACTTGCCTATTCCAAAGAATGTGATCCAAAGGAATGCAGAAGTTATCAAACAATATCATTAATATCATGCCCATGGAAGCAGCAGCCAAGAAATCAAATGATGTGTTGCATTGGGTAAATCTACTGTAAAAGACCTCTTTAAAGTGTTAAGCAAAGATGTCACCTTGAGGACTAAGATACACCTGACTCAAGCCATGATATTTTCAATTTCCTCATATATGTGCAAAAGCTGGACAATGAGTAAGGAAGACTGAAGAAGAATCAATACCTTTGAATTATGGTGTTGGTGAAGAATATTGAATACACCATGGACTATCAGAAGAATGAACAAATTTGTCTTGGAAGAAGTACAGCCCAATGCACCTTAGAAGCTAGGATGACGAGACTTTGTTTTACATATTTTGGCCATGTTATCAAGAGGGACCAGTCCTTGGAGAGGGACATCGTGCTTGGTGACGTAGAGCATCAACAAAAAAGAGAAAGGCCCTCAACAATACGGATTGACACAGTGGCTGCAACATTGGGTTCAAACATAGCAATGATTGTGAGGATGGTGCAGGACTGGTCAGTATTTCGTTCTCTCATACACAGGGTTGCTATGAGTCAAATCTGACTCACCAGCGCATAACAACAACAACAAATATTTTCTCAGCAGCAACTATTACTGATTCCTCCCATAATCCATTTTAAGAATATATCTCTATCTCTCTATCTATGATCTATCATCCATCTATCTACCTATCATCTATCTACCTAATCTATCATCTATCTATATCTGTATGTAAAAGCTATCAGCCATCCAATGAAGAATTTAAGTAAATGAGTGAGAAGAGTGATCCTAAAAGTGAAAAGTGCATGTAACTTCAATGGCTCTGCTTATGTGTGTTTAAAAGATGTCAATCATATGGGTATTGAACATTTACCAAACTAAAGTCAAACTAGATATATTAGATTAATATTTATTATCACGCATATCCAGCGAGGTCCTTTTAGGAAATGAATGCCAAAATCAGATTGAATATTGGAAACTAGATTAACGGATGTGGAATAACCAGAATGGAAATGATAAAGTTCATACATTGTGAAGAATGTAACAAGTGTCACTGAACAACTTGTGTAGAAATTGTTGAACGGAAACCTGAAGTGCTGTGTAAAACCTTCACTGAAATCACGATAAAATATTACTAAAGAAAAAAATGAAAATTAATAATTTGAAGAAAGTATAACAGTGGTTAAGAGCTCAGCTGCTAACCAAAAGCTCAGCAGCTCAAATCCAACAGCTGCTTCTTGGAGACTCTATGAAGGAGTTCTGCTCTGTCCTGAGGGTTGCTGTGAGTCAGAATCAACTTGATGACAATGGGTTTTTTTTTTTTTGGTTTGTAGTAAAGGGACTCTTTATAAGGTGTGTGCAGAGTGTAGGGAAATCACAATTGTGCAGTAATCTCTGGCTAGCTAGTGGAACTCTGTTATCACCCTTAGGCCTGAAAAGATGAGGGATGGAGAGAGGGGAGTGTGGAGATGGCCACCTGACAGGAATGCATCCAGTCCTAGAGGACCTGTGGGGAAGGTGCCAGAGGTATAAGTACGCTGACCTAATTGCCTCCTCCTTATCAACATTTCTTAATTGTTCTCCCCTTTGGTCAGATAGGAAGTCAGAGGGCAGGAGAACTAGATGATTTAATCAATATAGGTCAGTCTTCTGGGTCAGAGTAGGATGATAAAGACTGAGTCATACTCCTGGAGATCACCTTCAGCCGAATAATGGGACTGGCCTATAAAATAAAGAATAACACCTGTGAGCAATATGCTTCTTAGAACAATCAATTATATGAGGCCAAATGGGCAACCTGTGCCCAAAAGCAAATGTGAGAAGGCAAGGAGGGGCAGGGAAACTGGAGGAATGTAAATGGGATTAATGGAAGTGGAGAGAATTCTGACACATTGTGGGCATAGTCACCAATGTCACGGAACAAACTGCATATGAATTGTTGAATGGGAAACTAATTTGTTGTATGAATTTTCATGTAAAACACAATAAAATGTTAAAAAAAAAAAAGACTGAGTCATGTGGGGCAATGAAAGATACAAGCTTATTGTGTTTTTTATTTGATTTAAGAAAAAAGCAATATCCTTTCTCTATAGGAATTAAAAAAAAAATAAGCGTCCATTTAAAACTTACATGTAATATTATAGCAAAAACAAAACAAAAACCCAATGAAAAAAACAGAAACAAACCAAACTCTGTAGTAACTAGAGCTTCACAAATGCAATTTTATCAGACATGTCGTACCCTGCCTTCCCTCAAACACAACAGTAAAAACAATGTAGTCATGCTTAAATGTACCAAAGGTTTATTCAGTATACTTTAGAACATTTCAAATTTGTTCATTCAGCACATCCTTGTGGAGCACCTTCTGTGCGCCTGGAATTATGCTAGATATTGGGTTACAAAAAGATGAACGAGCATGGGCCTCCACCTCCACATATCTCAGCTTTACTATAGCAGTCCTTCTTACTCTTCCTCCTTTGGTTCCTAGAACCATGCCCTTGACCATGGCAGTCAATCTCTATTCATATACCCTCAGTGGTTTTCACCCTCGATCCTTGTATTGTTCTTTTAATCTACTCCTTTTCCAAGGGAGATTTTCCTCTTAACTGTTTCTGCAGGCTAGACTGAGTGACAGTGGAACATAGGGCAACAAGATTGTGTGGTAGAGCAATGAAGTCCAGGTGAACGTGAGTGTGCTGTCTTTTGAGTCTAAAGAGTAAGCAAAAGTCCAGCATTTTGCTAAATTGTCGTTTAGCTTCTCTCAGTCTTCCCTTCTACCTTTTCTAACCTTTGCTTTTCAAACTGTGGTCACTACTTAGGATCACTCTGTTACTGCCACACTTTCTTTATGTTTTTTTTTCCCCCTTTATTTTGATATCGTCGTTACTCTTTTTATAAAATTCCATCACTCCTGCATGTGGCACGTGCTTAAGTACTTATGCATAGCGGTCACCAGAAAAACCAGCGTAGACTGTTGGGAATGAGGTAGTGTCTAGTTAATAGCAATTAGGCAGGGGTGCTGGAACCCAGAAAAAAGGGATCTACTTCCATTGGACATGCCTCTTATGTGTAGGATTACATAAATAGCTAAGTCTTAATGGTTGTGTCAACAGGACAGCATCAGATAGGTGAGTCGATCATTCTGTCACATGTAAGGCTTGGGACATGAATTGGGAAGATAAACTTTAAGTGTTCGCTTCTGTGGACATCCAGCATCCTATTTATCATCCCTGTTGTTTTCACTGGCCACTGCCCACAGTGATCTTACTAAAATTACAAAGTAAATAGTCATATTCCTACATAACAATACCCCCATCTTCTTGAGGCCAAAATCCAGACTGGCCACGTACAGCACCTTCAGTCTCATTTCCTTGTTTGTCACCAGACCTATATATTCTGATACACCAAATTAATTGTAAGATCCTAAGATTTCAATTCTTGTCCTTACCCTTGTGACTTTTCACATGCCCTCTTGCTTAGATAGAAAAAAAAAAAATAGAACATCCCCTCTAAGTCAGTCTGCCTAATGACAACCAAAAATGAGTCAAGCCTCTCCTCCTCTGGAAGAATCTCCTGACTTTATTTTCTAGATTTGCTGAGTCAGCTTCTCCCTTTAGTGTCCCCATTGTAAAATGTGCATATTTCTTCTTGTAGTACATATTTTTTCTATACAGTTGTTGTTTGTGTATCTTGTAGATACCATGCAAGTTGTTGTCATGTTAACTCTGACTCATGGTGATCCTATGTGTGTCAGAGTAGAACTATGCTCCATAGGGTTTTCAGTAGCTGATTTTTTTGGAAGTAGGTCACCAAGTCTTTCTTTTGAGGTGCCTCTGACTCAAACCTCTGACCTTTCGGGTAACAGCCAAGTATATTAACCATTTGCAGCACCCAGAGACACCATCTCTCCTATATCACTCCGTATGTTTTAATTTGTGCAATCTTATTCCCTTAGCTAAGTATTAATTTTTTTCTTAAAAAAAAGAATTATCTTTTTAATCCCTGAAGGAGCAGGAGAGCAGTGAGATGCAGACTCCAAATTCTAGTAAAAAGACCAGACTTAACGCTCTGACTGAGACCAGAGGGATCCCAGACGTCCTGGCCCCCAGACCTTCTGTTAGCCCAAGACAGGAACCATTCTCAAAGCCAGCTCTCCAGACAAGCATTGGACTGGACTACAAGACGGAAAATGATACTGGTGAGGAGTGGGCTTCTTGGATCAAGTAGGCACGTGAGACTACCTGGGCAGCTCCTGTCTGGAGGGAAGATGTGAAGGCCAAGGGGGACAGAAGCTGGCTGAATGGTCACGGAAACACAGGGTGGAGAGAAGGAATGTGCTGTCTCATTAGGGGGAGGGCAACTAGGAGTATATAGCAAGGTGTATATAAGGTTTTGTATAAGAGACTGACTTGTATAAACTTTCACTTAAGGCACAATAAAATTTTTTTAAAAATTATCTTTTTATCTTTATGGCTCTCATAAGACCTTAAAGTTACTAGGCACTGAATAAATATTTGCTGAATAATTATAGTTGCTAGGAAGTTTATGAAACATCCAGAAAAAATGGTATTGCTAAAAAAGTATTAACAATTCTGCCTTCACATCACTATTCATAGAGAAATTATATGCATGTTTTATATATTCCAGCGGTTTTATTGAAAAATTAGCTGAGGTAGGAAAAGCATGAATTATTTAGTTTCAATTATTCTAGTCTTCTGTCTCCTCAAGAAAGGAAATGCAAAAGGATGTGACAGAAACAAAGCAAACCTCACTGGGAATTTTGTATTGATTCTCCTTTTTGTGTAAGATTAGTAACATGACAATTTTATGGACTTTAATCTACAAATAAATCTGGTCATAGAAAGACTAATAATTTAAGCACAAACTTTCAGATCTTTGTTCTAGTAGTGAAAGCGTAATGAAAGTCATAAATCAGTAGTTTGCCAGCTATGAGATCGCCTTATTTCCCGTTAGGATTTTTCAAGTATTTTCTGCATCTTTCTTAAAACACTAACACCTGGATTTAAAGCTCATAGAACTTTCATTGCAGAGATATCTCCGGTTTACTTTTAACAAACATAGTGATTGAGAAAATGGATATATAGCCACAAGCTTAATGTTTACAGTTCTAGATATAAAGCAAAACAGCCAATTTTTATGAATTATCTCCCTGTAGTTGATTCTTAGAGAAATCATAAGAGAAATCACAATACTACTGAGCTAAAAATAGGTAAAGGTTAAAAAAAGATGATGTATAACTTTTTATGTTGGATTATCTGTGTAACTGCTGAATATACAAGGATTTGGTCAAATATCATCTATTTTACCCATAACCTGATACATAAAACTGAATAATACATTATCTGATGAAAAATGTGAGTTGTGTATATTTTAAAGAAAACAACAAAAGTGAAAACAAATTCTTTTTTCGTGCCATGTTGGGAATAGAAAAATGAAAAGTCAAACAAACCACAGAGGGGGAGAAAATATTTGAACTCTGATTTCAGATTGTACAAATAATGACTATATATCAATAAGATAAAATTAGAATGCGATTTTACAATTGGCAAAATACTTGAAGAGACACTTCACAGAAGAGAGCATTCTTATGCACACTAAGCATACACAAAAATACTCAACATTATTGTGCATCTGGGAAATGTAATTTACCACCACCATAAAGTAAAACAACGCACACACTTGTCTGTACGTCTAGTCTTCAATGTTTGTATAATAATTGGTATATACACAAGTGAAGGAATCCTCGTGGTGTAACGGTTAAGCGTTCGACAGCTAACCAAAAGGTAGACAGTTTGACCCCCCCAGCAGCTCCTTGGGAGAAAAGACCTGGCGATCTGCTCCCATAAAGATTGTTGTCCTTGTTAGGTGCCCTAAAGTCAGTTCTAACTCATAGCAACCCTATGTACAACAGAAACATTGCCTGTCCCGTGCCTTCCTCAAATCATTGTTTTGTTTGAGCCAGTTGTTGTAGCCACTGTGTCAATCTATCTTGTAGAGCGTTCTCCTCTTCTCCCCTGACCTTCTGCTTTACAAAGCATGATATCCTTCTCCAGGGACTTTCCCCTCCTGATAACATGTGCAAAGTATGTGAGACGAAGTATTGCCATTCTCACTTCTAAGGAGAATACTGACTGTACTTCTTTTTTTTTTTTTTTAATTTATTTTATTATTCTTTAGGTGAAAGTTTACAGCTCAAGTTAGTTTCTCATGCAAAAATTTATATGCGCATTGTTATGTGACCCTAGTTGCCATCCTTATAATGTGACAGCACACTGCCCCTTTCCACCCTGTATTTCCCACATCCATTCAGCCAGCACCTATCCCTTTCTGACTTCTCATCTTGCCTCTGGACAGAAGCTGTCAGTTTAGTCTCGTGTATCTACTTGAACTGAGAAACCCACTCTTCACAAGATTTTATGTCTTACAGTCCAGTCTAATCTTTGTCTGAAGAGTTGACTTCTGGAATGGTTTTAGTTCTGGGTTAACAGAGAGTCCGGGAGCCATGTTTTCTGGGGTTCTTCTTGTCTCAGTCAGATCATTAAGTCTAGTTTTTTATGTGAATTTAAGTTCTGCACCCCACTTTTCTCCTGCTCTGTCAGGAGCTCTCTGTTGTGTTCCCTGTCAAGGCAGTCACTGGTGGTAGCCAGGCACCATCGAGTTCTTCTGGTTTCACGCTGATGGAGTCTTTGGTTTATGTGGCCCTTTTTGTCTCTTGGGCTAATATTTTCCATGTGTCTTTGGTATTCTTCATTCTCCTTTGTTCCAGGTGAGTTGGGACCAATTGACACATCTTAGGTGGCCACTGGCTAGCTTTTACGACCCCACATGCCACTCACCAAAGTGCAATGCAGAACATTTTCTTAATAAACTTTGTTATGCCAGTTGATCTAGATGTCCTCCAAAACCATGGTCCCCAAACCCCTGCCCCTTCTACTCCGTCCCTTGAAGTGTATTCAGGGAACTTCTTAGCTTTTGGGTTAATCCAGTTGTGCTGATTTCCCCCGTATTGTATATTGTCCTTCCCTTCACCTAAGATAACTTCTTGACTATTATCTAGCTAGTCCAGAATGCTCCTTAGAAGCAAGGATGGTGAGACTACGTCTTACATATTTTGGACACGTTGTCAGGAGAGATCAGTTCCTGGAGAAGGACATCATGCTTGGTAAAGTACATGGTCAACAAAAAAGGGGAAGACCCTCAATGAGATGGATTGACACAGTGGCTGCAACAAAGGGCTCAAGCATAATAACAATTATGAGCATGGTGCAGGACCTGGCAGTGTTTCATTCCATTGTATATAGGGTCACTATGAGTTGGAACTGACTCCATGGCGCCTAACAACAACAACGTCTAGCTAGTAAATTCCCTTCACCCTCCCTCCCCACCCTCATAAGCATCATAAAATGTTTTCTTCTGTGTTTAAACCTTTTCTTGAGTTCTTATAATAGTGGTGTCACACAATATTTGTTGTTTCACAACTAATTTCACTCAGCATAATGTGTTCCAGATTCATTCATGACATGAGATGTTTCTCGGATTCATTATTGTTCTTCATCTTTGTGTAGTATTCCATTGTGTGAATATCCCATAATTTGTTTATCCATTTATCTGTTAATGGGCACCTAGGTTGTTTCTATCTTTTTGCCATTGTATACAGTGCTGCAGTACATGGGTATGCATATATCTATTAGTGTGATGGCTCTTATTTCTCTAGTATATATTCCAAGGAGTGAAATTGCTGGATCGTATGGTACTTCTATTTCTAGCTTTTTAAGGAAGCACCAAATGGTCTTTCAAAGTGGTTGTACCATTTTGCATTCCCTCCAGAAGTGTGTAAGTGTTCCTGTCTCTCCACAACCTCTCCAACACTTATTATTTTGTGTTTTTTGGATTAGTACCATCCGCGTTGGGGTGAGATGGTATCTCATTGTAGTTTTGATTTGCATTTCTCTAATGGCTAATGATCATGAGCATTTCCTCATGTATCTGTTAGTCACCTGAATGTCTTCTTTGATGAAGTGCCTGTTCATATCCTTTACCCATTTTTTTTTCTTTTTATTGTACTATAGATGAAGCTTTACAGAACAAACTAGTTTCTCATTAAGCAGTTAGTACACATAGTGTTTTATGACATTGGTTAACAACCCCACAACATGTCAACACCCTCCTTTCTCAACTTTGAGTTCCTTATTACCAGCTTTCCTGTCCCCACCTGCTTTCTAATCGTTGCCCCAGGGCTGGTGTGCCCGTTTAGTCTCATTTTGTTTTATGTGTCTGTCCAGTCTTTGGCTGAAGGGTAAAATCTTAGAAGTGACTTCATTACTGAGCTGAAACCATGTCCGGGGGCTATACTCTCAGGGTATCTCCAGTCTCTGTCAAACCAGAAAGTCTGGTCTTTCTTTTTGAGTTAGAATTTTGTTCTACATTTATCTCCAGCTCTGTCCAGGACCCTCTATTGTGATCCCTGTCAGAGCAGTCAGTGGTGGTAGCCTGGCACCATTTGGTTGTACTGGACTCAATCCGGTGGAGGCCGTGGTAGATGTGGTCCATTAGTCCTTTGACTAATCTTTCCTTTGTGTCTTTAGTTTTCTTCATTCTTCCTTGCTCGAAGGGGTGAGACCAGTGGAATATCCTAGATGGCTGCTCACAGGCTTTTAAGACCCTAGGTGCTACTCACCAAAGTAGAATGTAGAACATTTTCTTTATAAACTATGCTATACCAGTTGAGCCAGATCAGATGTTCCCCAAGACCATGGTCCCCATAGCCCTGATTTCCTTCTTGATCTCTTGAAAAGCTCTGTATATTAATCTTTTGAAATCTACCTCTGGTAATTCCCCAAATTTTTCTTCCTCCAGGAGGTTTCTTTGTTTTGGTCACTTGCTGAGGGGGCGCAGCAATCACTGAAGCCGAACTGGAACCTGGCGCAGAGCTGGAAGGGGGTAGAAAAATGGGAGAGAGGTACTTCCCAAAAGGAGGAAGGATTTTTTTGATCTGCACAGTATATTAATCAGCTATTTTTCCCAGATTGAGTGCCACTTCTCCCTGGTTCCAGAGGCTTGAATAGGCTCTCAGCTGCTTGGTTTCTCCCCATGTGGAAAATGTGGCCCAAGTGCTATTGCTGTGTCAGTTGGCACACACCAGCCAATCCAACCCACAGAGTGCTGGCCAGGTCAGGTCTGGCAAATCTTTGTACTTCTGAACTATCCCTCCCTCCCGTTGCCCTCTTGCCACCCAGTCTGGCTCCTCAACTTTATCTTTGATGTTTAGGGCTCCTAGATTGTCATATATAATCGATTCACTTGTTTTTTTCAGGTCTTTGTTGTAAGAAGGACCACAGGAAGAGTCTGACTACTCCACCATACTGGTCCTCCTTCTTGACTGTACTTGTTCTAGGACAGATTTGTTCATTCTTCCAGCAGTCCATGGTACATTCAATATTTATAGCCACACCATAGTTTAAATGCATCAATTCTTTTTCAGTCTTCCTTGTTCATTGTCCAGCTTTTGCATGCATGTGAGGCAATTGAAAATACCATGGCTTAGATAAGGCTGACCTTAGTCCTCAAGGTGACATCTTACCTTTTTTTTTAAAAAAAAACAATTTAAAGAGGTCCTTTACAGCTGATTTGCCCAATGTGATATGTTGACTGTTGCTTCCACGGGCATTGATTGTGGATCCAAGCAAAATGAAATCCTTGATAACTTCAAGTGTTTCTCCATTTATCATGACGTTGCTTATTGGTCCAGTTGTGAGGATTCTTTTGTGTGTGTGTGTGTGTGTGTGTGTGTTGAGGTATAATCCATACTGAAGGTGCAGTCTTTGATTTTCATCAATAAGTGCTTCAAGTCCTCTTCACTTTCAGCAAGCAAGGTTGTGTCATCTGCATAATGCAGGTTGTTAAGTAGTCTTCCTCCAATCCTGATGCTACATTCTTCATACAATCCAGTTTATCAGATTATTTGCCAGGCATACAGATTGAATAAGTATGGTGAAAAGATACAACGCCGAAGCACACCTTTCCTGATTTTAAACCACTCAGAATCCCCTTGTTCTGTTGTAACAGCTGCCTAGTGGTCTATGTATAGGTTCCTCATGAGCACAGTTGTGTTCTGGAATTCCCACTCTTTGCAACGTTATCCATAGTTTATTATGATACACACAGTCAAATGCCTTTGCATAGTCGATAAAACACAGGTAAACATCTTTCTAATATTCTCTGCTTTCAGCCAATGTCTTTGTAACATCAGGAATGATATGCCTCATTCCATGTTCTCTTCTGAATCCAGCTTGAATTTCTGGCATTTCCCTGTTGATGTCTTGCTGCAACCATTTTTGAATTGTGTTCAGCAAAATTTTACTTATGTGTGTATGTGTTTTTAAAGTTGTATTTAAGTTTGATATCAATGATATTGGACAATTTTTACCTTCTGTTGGATTACCTTTCCTTAGAATGGGCATAAATGTGGAATTCTTCCAGTCTGTTGGCCAGGTAGCTGTCTTCCAAACTTCTTGGTATAGATGAATAAGTGTTTCTAGCTGTGCATCCATTTGTTGAACCATCTCAGTTGGTATTCCATCAATTCCTGGAACCTTCGCTGCAGCTTGGACATCTTTCTTCAGTACCATCAGTTCTTAATCTGATGCTACCCCTGAAATGGCAAAACATCAACCATTTCTCCTTGGTTCGGTGACTCAGTGTATTCCTTCCCTTTTCTTTTGAGGCTTCCTGCATCGTTCTACATTTTGCCCATACGATCCTTCAGTGTTCTGTCTCAATGCTTGAGTATTTTCTTCAGTTTTTCAGCAAGAGAAATGCCAAGCATGTTCTTTCCTTTTGGTTTTCTGCTCCAGATCGTTGTGCATTTCATTATAGTACTTTGTCTTCTTCAGCTGCCCTTTGAAATCTTTTCAGCTCTTTTCATCATTTTTTTAATTTGCTTTAGCGACTCTACGTTCAAAAGCAAGTGTCAGAGACTTTTGTGACATCCATTTTAGTTGTGTTTTTTTTTCTTTCTTTCTTGTCTTTTTAAGTACCTTTTGCATTCTTTATGTATGATGTCCTTGATATCATCCCACAACTCATCTGGTCTTTGGTCATTAGTGTCAATGCGTCAAATCTATTCTTGATATGGTCTCTAAATTCAGGTGGGATATACTCAAGGTTATACTTTGGTTCTGGAGGACTTGTTTTAATTTTCTGGAGCTTCAACTTAAACTTGCATGTGAGCAATTGATGTTCTGTCCCTCAGTCAGACCCTGGCCTTGTTCTGACTAATGATATTGAGTGTCTTCCATCATCTCTTTCCACAAATGTAGTTTATTTAATTCCTGTGTATTCAATCCAGCAAGTTCTATGTATATATTCAGCGTTTATGTTGTGGGAAAAGGTATATGCACTGAATAATTGTTCTTGCAAAATTCTATCATGCGATCCCTGGCATTGTTTCTATCATAAAGGCTGTATTTTCCAACTTCTAATCCTTTGTTTCTAACTTTCACATTCCAAAAACCAGTAATTATCAATGCATCTTGATCGCATGTTTGATTGTTTTCATACTGCAGAAGTTGGTAAAAATCTTCAATTTTTTCATCTTTGGCCTTAATAAAATCGTTGATGTGTAAATTTGAATAATTAACTGGTCTTCCCCGTAGGCATATGGATAGTATTTTGTAATTGACAGCATTGTACTTTAGGAGAGTTCTTGAAATATTCTCTTTGACAACAAATGAGATGCTGTTGCTCTTCAATTTGTCATTCCCGGCATAGTGACCATATGATTGTCCAATTCAACATCACCATTACCAGTCCACTTCAGCTCACTAATGCCTAGGATATCAATCTTCAAGCATTCCATTCCATTTCATTTTTTTATTTTTATTTTTTTATTTTTTTTTAATTAATTTTTATTAAGCTTCAAGTGAACATTTACCATTCCAATCAGTCTGTCACATGTAGGTTTACATACATCATACTCCCTTCTCCCACTTGCTCTCCCCCTATTGAGTCAGCCCTTACAGTCTCTCATTTTGTGCCAATTTTGCCATCTTCCCTCTCTCTCTATCTTCCCATCCCCCCTCCAGTCCAGAGTTGCCAACACACTCTCCCGTGTCCACCTAATTTAATTGGCTCACTCTTCATCAGCATCTCTCTCCCCCGCACTGACCAGTCCTTTTCATGCCTGATGAGTTGTCTTTGGGGATGGTTCCTGTCCTGTGCCATCAGAAGTTCTGGGGAGCATTGTCTCTGGGATTCCTCTAGTTACATTCATATCATTAGGTATGGTCTTTTTATGAGAATTTGGGGTCTGTTTATCCCAATGGCCTCCTGCTCCCTCAGGAGTTGTCTGTTGTGCTCCCTAGCAGGGCAGACATTGATTGTGGCCGGGCACCAACTAGTTCTTCTGGTCTCAGGATAATGTAGGTCTCTGGTTCATGTGACCCTTTCTGTCTCTTGGGTTCTTAGTTGTCGTGTGGCCTTGGTGTTCTTCCTTTGCCTTTGCTCCAGGTGGGTTGAGACCAATTGATGTATCTTAGATGGCCGCTTGTTGGCATTTAGGACCCCAGGCGCCACATTTCAAAGTGGGATGCAGAATGTTTTCATAATAGAATTATTTTGCCCGTTGACTTAGAAGTCTCCTCAAACCATGTTCCCCAGACCCCAGCCCCTGCTCCGCTGACCTTTGAAGCTTTCATTTTATCCCGGAAACCTCTTTGCTTTTAGTCCAGTCCAATTAGGCTGACCTTCCTTGTATTGTGTGTTGTCTTTCCCTTCACCCAAAGCAGTTCTTATCTACTGATTGATCAATAAAAAACCCTCTCCCTCCCTCCCCACTTTGTAACCACAAAAGTATGTGTTCTTCTCCGTTTTTTCTATTTCTCAAGATTTTATAATAGTGGTCTTATACAGTATTTGTCCTTTTGCCTCTGACTAATTTCGCTCAGCATAATGCCTTCCAGGTTCCTCCATGTTATGAAATGTTTCACAGATTCGTCACTGCTCTTTATCAATGCGTAATATTCCATTGTGTGAATATACCACAATTTATTTACCCATTCATCCGTTGACGGACATCTTGGTTGCTTCCAGCTTTTTGCTATTGTAAACAGAGCTGCAATAAACATGGGTATGCATATGTCTGTTTGTGTGAAGGCTCTTGTATCTCTAGGGTATATTCCGAGGAGTGGGATTTCTGGGTTGTATGGTAGTTCTATTTTTTTTATGGTAGTTCTATTTCTAACTGTTTAAGATAACGCCAGATGGATTTCCAAAGTGGTTGTACCATTTTACAATCCCACCAGCAGTGTATGAGAGTTCCAGTCTCTCCGCAGCCTCTCCAACATTTATTATTTTGTGTTTTTTTTAATTAATGCCAGTCTAGTTGGTGTGAGATGGAATCTCATCGTAGTTTTAATTTGCATTTCCCTAATGGCTAATGATCGGGAGCATTTTCTCATGTATCTGTTGGCTGCCTGAATATCTTCTTTAGTGAAATGTGTGTTCATCTCCTTTGCCCACTTCTTGATTGGGTTGTTTGTCTTTTTGTGGTTGAGTTTTGACAGAATCATGTAGATTTTAGAGATCAGGCGCTGATCTGAGATGTCATAGCTGAATATTCTTTCCCAGTCTGTAGGTGGTCTTTTTACTCTTTTGGTGAAGTCTTTAGATGAGCATAGGTGTTTGATTTTTAGGAGCTCCCAGTTATCGGGTTTCTCTTCATCATTTTTGGTAATGTTTTGTATTCTGTTTATACCTTGTATTAGGGCTCCTAGGGTTGTCCCTATTTTTTCTTCCAGGATCTTTATCGTTTTAGTCTTTATGTTTAGGTCTTTGATCCACTTGGAGTTAGTTTTTGTGCATGGTGTGAGGTATGGGTCCTGTTTCATTCTTTTGCAAATGGATATCCAGTTATGCCAGTACCATTTGTTAAAAAGACTATCATTTCCCCAATCGACTGACACTGGTCCCTTGTCAAATATCAGCTGCTCATACATGGATGGATTTATATCTGGGTTCTCAATTCTGTTGCATTGGTCTATGTGCCTGTTGTTGTATCAGTACCAGGCTGTTTTGACTACTGTAGCTGTATAATAGGTTCTGAAATCAGGTAGAGTGAGGCCTCCCACTTTCTTCTTCTTTTTCAGTAATGCTTTGCTTATCCGGGGCTTCTTTCCCTTCCATATGAAATTAGTGATTTGTTTCTCTATCCCCTTAAAATATGACATTGGTATTTGGATTGGAAGTGCGTTATATGTATAGATGGCTTTTGGTAGAATAGACATTTTTACTACGTTAAGTCTTCCTATCCATGAGCAGGGTATGTTCTTCCACTTAAGTATGTCCTTTTGAATTTCTTGTAGCAGAGTTTTATAGTTTTCTTTGTATAGGTCTTTTACATCCTTGGTAAGATTTATTCCTAAGTATTTTATCTTCTTGGGGGCTACTGTGAATGGTATTGATTTGGTTATTTCCTCTTTGGTGTTCTTTTTGTTGATGTAGAGGAATCCAAGTGATTTTTGTATGTTTATTTTATAACCTGAGACTCTTCCATATTCTTCTATTAGTTTCAGTAGTTTTCTGGAGGATTCCTTAGGGTTTTCCATGTGTACGATCATGTCATCTGCAAATAGTGATAGCTTTACTTCCTTCTTGCCAATCTGGATACCCTTTATTTCTTTGTCTAGCCTAATTGCCCTGGCTAGGACTTCAAGTACGATGTTGAATAAGAGCGGTGATAAAGGGCATCCTTGTCTGGTTCCCGTTCTCAAGGGAAATGCTTTCAGGTTCTCTCCATTTAGAGTGATATTGGCTATTGGCTTTGCATAAAAAAAAAAAAACCATAGACGCCCTTTATTATGTTGAGGAATTTTCCTTCAATTCCTATTTTGGTAAGAGTTTTTATCATAAATGGGTGTTGAACTTTGTCAAATGCCTTTTCTGCATCAATTGATAAGATCATGTGGTTTTTACCTTTTGTTTTATTTATGTGATGGATTACATTAATGGTTTTTCTGATATTAAACCAGCCTTGCATACCTGGTATAAATCCCACTTGATCAGGGTGAATTATTTTTTTGATGTGTTGTTGGATTCTATTGGCTAGAATTTTGTTGAGGATTTTTGCATCTATGTTCATGAGGGATATAGGTCTAAAATTTTCTTTTTTTGTAATGTCTTTACCTGGTTTTGGTATCAGGGAGATGGTAGCTTCGTAGAATGAGTTGGGTAGTATTCCATCTTTTTCTATGCTTTGAAATACCTTCAATAGTAATGGTGTTAAGTCTTCTCTGAAGGTTTGGTAGAACTCTGCAGTGAAGCCGTCTGGGCCAGGACTTTTTTTTGTTGGAAGTTTTTTGATTACCGTTTCAATCTCTTTTTTTGTTATGGGTCTATTTAGTTGTTCTACTTCTGAATGTGTTAGTTTAGGTAGGTAGTATTGTTCCAAGAATTTATCCATTTCTTCTAGGTTTTCAAATTTGTTGGAGTACAATTTTATGTAGTAATCTGATATGATTCTTTTGATTTCATTTGGTTCTGTTGTGATGTGGTCTTTCTCGTTTCTTATTTGGGTTATTTGTTTCCTTTCCTGTATTTCTTTAGTCAGTCTAGCCAATGGTTTATCAATTTTGTTAATTTTTTCAAAGAACCAGCTTTTGGCTTTGTTAATTCTTTCAATTGTTCTTCTGTTCTCTAATTCATTTAGTTCAGCTCTAATTTTTATTATTTGTTTTCTTCTGGTGCCTGATGGGTTCTTTTGTTGCTCACTTTCTATTTGTTCAAGTTGTCGGGACAGTTCTCTGATTTTGGCTCTTCTTTTTGTATGTGTGCATTTATCGATATAAATTGGCCTCTGAGCACTGCTTTTGCTGTGTCCCAGAGGTTTTGATAGGAAGTATTTTCATTCTCGTTGCATTCTATGAATTTCCTTATTCCCTCCTTGATGTCTTCTATAACCCAGTCTTTTTTCCGGAGGGTATTGTTCATTTTCCAAGTATTTGATTTCTTTTCCCTAGTTTTTCTGTTATTGATTTCTAGCTTCATTGCCTTGTGGTCTGAGAAGATGCTTTGTAATATTTCGATGTTTTGGATTCTGCAAAGATTTGTTTTATGACCTAATATGTGGTCTATTCTAGAGAATGTTCCATGTGCGCTAGAAAAAAAAGTATATTTTGCAGCAGTTGGGTGGAGAGTTCTGTATAAGTCTATGAGGTCAGTTGGTTGATTGTTGTAAGTAGGTCTTCCGTGTCTCTATTGAGCTTTTTACTGGATGTCCTGTCCTTCTCCGAAAGTGGTGTGTTGAAGTCCCCTACTATAAATGTGGAGGTGTCTATCTCGCTTTTCAGTTCTGTTAAAATTTGTTTTATGTATCTTGCAGCCCTGTCATTGGGTGCGTAAATATTTAATATGGTTATGTCTTCCTGATCAATTGTCCCTTTTATCATTATATAGTGTCCTTCTTTATCCTTTGTGGTGGATTTAAGTCTAAAGTCTATTTTGTCAGAAATTAATATTGCTACTCCTCTTGTTTTTTGCTTATTATTTGCTTGATATATTTTTTTTCCATCCTTTGAGTTTTAGTTTGTTTGTGTCTCTAAGTCTAAGGTGTGTCTCTTGTAGGCAGCATATAGATGGATCGTGTTTCTTTATCCAGTCCATGACTCTGTCTCTTTATTGGTGCATTTAGTCCATTTACATTCAGGGTAATTATAGATAAATAAGTTTTTAGTGCTGCCATTTTGATGCCTTTTCATGTGTGCTGTTGGCCTTTTCATTTTTCCACATACTTTTTTGTGCTGAGACGTTTTTCTTAGTAGATTGTGAGATCCTCATTTTCATAATGTTTAACTTTATGTTTGTTGAGTCTTTACGTTTTTCTTGAGTTATGGAATTGATATTCCTTTTTGTGGTTACCTTATTATTTACCCCTATTTTTCTAAGTAAAAACCTAACTTGTATCGTTCTATATCGCCTTGTATCAATGTCTCCTATATTTAGTCCCTCTTTTTGATTATTGTGATCGTTTATCTATTGATTTCCATGATTTCCTGTTATGTGTATTATTTTGTTTATTTTTTAGAATTAATCTTACTTTGTTTGTTTTTGTGCTTTCCCTATTTGAGTTGCGTTGGTGTCAGGACGTTCTGTTTTGTGACCTTGTATTGTGCTGGTACCTGATATTATTGGTCATCAGGCCAATCTCCTTAAGCATTTCTTGTAGTCTTGGTTTAGTTTTTGCAAATTCTCTAAACTTGTGTTTATCTGTAAATATCTTAATTTCGCCTTCATATTTCAGAGAGAGTTTTGCTGGATATATGATCCTTGGTTGGCAGTTTTTGTCCTTCAGTACTCTGTATACATCGTCCCATTCCCTTCTTGCTTGCATGGTTTCTGCTGAGTAGTCTGAACTTATTCTCATTGATTCTCCCTTGAAGGAAACCTTTCTTTTCTCCCTGGCTGCTTTTAAAATTTTCTGTTTATCTTTGGTTTTGGTGAGTTTGATGATAATATGTCTTGGTGTTTTTCTTTTTGGATCAGTCTTAAGTGGGGTTCGATGAGCATCTTGGATAGATATCCTTTTGTCTTTCATGATGTCAGGGAAGTTTTGTGTCAGGAGTTCTTCAACTATTTTCTCTGTGTTTACTTTCCCCCCTCACTGTTCTGGGACTCCAATCACTCGCAAGTTATCCTTCTTGATAGAGTCCCACATGATTCTTAGGGTTTCTTCATTTTTTTTAATTCTTTTATCTGATTTTTTTTCAGCTATGTTGGAGTTGATTCCCTGGTCCTCCAGAAGTCCCAGTCTACATTCTAATTGCTCGAGTCTGCTCCTCTGACTTTCTATTACGTTGTCTAATTCTGTAATTTTATTGTTAATCTTTTGGATTTCTACATGCTGTCTCTCTATGGATTCTTGCAACTTATTGATTTTTCCACTATGTTCTTGAATAACCTTTTTGAGCTCTTCAACAGTTTTATCAGTGTGTTCCTTGGCTTTTTCTGCATTTATCCTAATTTCATTTGTGATATCTTTAAGCATTCTGTAAATTAGTTTTTTATATTCTGTATCTGATAATTCCAGGATTGTATCTTCATTTGGGAAAGATTTTGATTCTTTTGTTTGGGGGGTTGGAGAAGCTGTCATGGTCTGTTTCTTTATGTGGTTTGATATGGACTGCTGTCTCCGAGCCATCACTGGGAAACTAGATTTTCCAGGTAATCAGCTAAAAAAAAAAATGCAGTCAGATCCCTATCTGAATTCTCCTTCTGGCTCCGGGTATTCGGATGTTAATGGAGCCACCTGGGGAGGGTGGGAGAGGGATCAGAGAGCTAGGCGTGTAGCACCACAGAATATAGAGCTGATCCCCGCGTTCACTCTCAGCCCCCGTCCATGAGAATCCCGGCAGGACGGCTCCCCGGCTGGGACGCTGCTCTCCCCGCTCCAAGACCAGTCACTTCCTCCCCTGGGGTTTCTCCCTCCGGTGCGCTGCACGGCTCACGCGAACTGGGTGGGCGTGGCCCTCACGAACAGCTCGGCCTGCCCTGGGGGTCTATTCAGGGGGATGCGCTCACACCCCCCCCCCGCTCTCGCCAAGATCCCAGCGGGACGGCTCCCTAGCTGGGACGCTGCTCTCCCCGCTCCAAGACCAGTCACTTCCTCCCGGGGATTTGTCCCTCCAGTGCGCCACACGGCTCGCGCGAACTGGGTGGACGTGGCCCTCAGGAACGTCTGGGCGCCCCCCCCCGGGGTCGCTTTAGGGAAATATAGGTGATCCCCATGCTCACGCCTCGCCCGGCTCCCGCCAAACTCCCGGCGCGACAGCTCCCCAGCTGGGACGCTGCTCTCCCTGCTCCAAGATCAGTCACTGCCTCCCGGGTGTTTCTCCCACCGGCTGCGCCGCTACGCCGCTCACGCCAACCAGCTAGATTTCCTCCCGGGATGGGTTCAGGGGGGGTAGGGCTGGGCCCCTTGTCTGTGCCGTCTGCCCCCCTGGGCTCTGCCCCAGCCCGGGCTCCAAAGGTCACTTGCCTGGTACGCTGGCTCTTAGTTCTGAAAACGATCGCTGTCTGCCTGTATTTGTTCATTCTCCGTCTCTAAGTCTGTGTTTGTTGTTCAGAGTTTGTAGATTGTTATATATGTGATCGATTCACTTGTTTTTCCGAGTCTTTGTTGCAAGAGGGATCCGCGGTAGCGTCCACCTAGTCCGCCATCTTTCTCCATTTCATTTTTGACAACTTCCAATTTTCCTTGATTCATACTTCATACATTCCACATTTTGATTACTAATGTATGTTTGCAGCTGTTTCTTTTTATTTAAAGTCTTGCCACATCAGCAAATGAAGGTTCTGAATGCTTACTCCATCCTCATCATTTAGGACAACTTTACTTTCAGGAGTTAGCTCTTCCCCAGTCACATTTTGCACGCCTTCCACCAGCTTATCTTCCAGCACTATATCAGAAAATATTCTGCTGCTATCCATAATCTTTTCACTGGCTATGTTTTTCAGAAGTAGATTGCCAGGTCTGTCTCCTAATCTGTCTTAGTCTGTAAGCTCCCTTGAAATCTGTCCACCATGGGTGACCCAGCTGGTATTTGAGATACCAGTGGCATAGTTTCCAGACATACAGCAACGTGCAAGCCACTACAGTACAACAAAGTGACAAACTAGTGGTGGCACCCATTTTTATGAGTGGGTGCCATTAGAGCCTAGGAAATCCTATGGAACAGTTCTACTCTGTCCTATAGCGTTTCTATAAGTTGGAATTAACTTGATGGCACGCAATAACAACAATATACATCAGTAAAAATAAATCAAATATACCCTTAATATCTGGGCATTTCAATAGGTGAAAATTATACCTGAATGTAAAAAGACAAAAAAAAAAAGTAAATCAGAAGGGTTTGAATTATCCAAGAAATAAAAACGTTCTGTGGATCTGGGACTCTTATGAGTTTTCGAATGCTTTATCACCTATCAGTGTCTTCCAATTTACACACCATAGTTTAGTTGTTCAATATTTAAGCTCTGTCTTCCTTTTTTAACCCCTTAAATCAGAGATTGACATTATCACTTTATATAGTAAAAGTTTACATACATTCAAATTCATGGTTATTATTTTATTTTCTCATTATTTCTACTTAAATCCCAGAACATCCTTATGAGATTATTTTTCTCCTTTTGGAGCTACATTTCAGTTTTTTCCACCATTTAGCTCTTGTGAAAAGTGCTGCAGTGAACATTGGTGTACGGGTTTCTGTTTGCGTTCCCGGCTCCACTTCTGATATATACCTATGATTGAGATTGCTGGGTCATATTGTAGTTCTATGTTCAGCTTTTTGAGGAACTGCCAAAATGTTTTTCACAGTGGTTGTATCATTTTACACTCCCATCAGCAATGGTTGAGGTTTCCATTTTCTCCAGAACCTTGCCAACACTATTTCCATTTTTTTTTAATCACTGTCATTCCAATAGTGGTAGAGTGGTATCTCATTGTAGTTTTGATTTGCATCTCTCTAACAACTAATAATATTAAGCTTCTCTTCTTGTGCTCGTTGGCCATTTGAATATCCTCTTTGGTGAAATGTCTATTCAAGTCCTTTACCCATGTTTTGATTCAGTTGTTTGTCTTTTTGTTGTTTAGTTTGTGAGAGTTCTTGTCATGAATGGCTTTTGGATTACTTTCAACCTTTTTTCTGCATCAACTGATATAGCCATATGATGTTTCTTTTTTAGCCATTTGATATTGTAAATAGGCCTTCTTGTCGTTGTTAAGTGCCTTCAAGTCAGTTCTGACTCATAGAGATCCTATGTACAACAGAATGATACATGGCCCTTTCCTGCACCATTCTCATAATCATTACTATGTTTGAGCCTATTTTAGCCACTGTGTCAATCCATCTTTTTGAGAGCCTTCGTCTTTTTTGCTGGCCCTCTACTTTACCAAGCATGATGTCCTTCTCCAGGAACTGCTTCCTCATGAACATGTACAAAATATGTACAATGAAGTCTTGCCATTCTCCTTTCTTAGGAGCATTCTGGCTGTACTTCTAAGACAGGTTTGTTTATTCTTCTGGCAGTGCATACTCAATATTTTGTCAAAACCAAGATTCGAATGTATCAGCTCTTCTTTGGTCTTCTTATTCATTGTCCAGCTTTTGCATGCATATGAGAAAACTGAAAATACCCTGGCTTAAATCAGGAGCCCTTTAGTCCTCAAAGTGACATCTTTGCTTTTTAACACTTTATAGAGGACTTTTGCAGCAGATTTGCCTTTTGCAATCCATCTTTTGATTTCTCGACTGCTGCTGCCATGGGCTTTGTCTTGGTTATCTGGTGCTGCTATAACAGAAATACCGTAAGTGGATGGCTTTAACAAACAGAAGTTTATTCTTTCACAGTCTAGGATGCTAGAAGTCTGAATTGAGGGTGCCAGCTCCAGGGGAAGACTTTCTCTGTTGGCTCTAGGGGAAGGTCCTTGTCATCAATCTCCCCAGTCGAGGAGCTTCTCAATGCAGGGTCCCTGGGTCTAAATGATGCGTTATTCTCCTGGATCTTATTTCTTGGTGGTATGAGGTCCCAGTGTCTCTCTGTCTCTCTGCTCGCATCTCTCTTTTATATCTCGAAAGAGATTGGTTTAAGACACAATCTAAACTTGTAGATTGAGTCCTGCCTCATTAACATAACTGCCACTAATCTCAGCTCAATAACAACACAGAGATAGGATTTACAACACATAAGAAAATCATATCGGATGACAAAACGGTGGACAATCACACAATATTGTGAATCATGGCTTCATCAAATTGTTATGCATATTTTGGGGGGACACAATTCAACCCATGACAGGTATTGATTGTGGATCCAAGTAAAACGAAATCTTTGATAACTTTAGTATTTTCTCCCTTTATCATGCTTATTGGTCCTGTGGTAAGGATTTTGGTTTTCTTTATACTGATTCACATACTGAAGGCTGTGATCTTTGATCTTCATCAGTAAGTGCTTCAAGTCCTCTTCACTTTTAGGAAGCAATCATTGTGTCATCTGCATAACACAGGTTGTTAATGAGTCTTCCTCCAATCCTGAAGCCATATTCTTCTTCACATAGTCCAGTGGTAGCATTTATGTTAATCTGGTTAGAGTTGGGCTGTGTTAAATATCTTTTGTAGATAATGGTGCCAGAGTCTGCTATCCTTAATTTTGTCCCCTCTCTACTCTGTCCTATAGGGTTGCTATGAGTCGGAGTCGACTTGACGGCACTGGGTTTGGTTTTTTCTTTTTATTGACTGACTTCTATAAGAGCTCCTCATCAGAAAGAGTTTATGTCTTGAAGCTTTCTCAAGTGTAATTCACTTTTATTTTACTGAAGCTCTGTTGACGTGGTAGTAAATTATGTGGGATGGGAGAGTTCAACAATAATTGATTAAATTGAAGACTTTTAGTGGGTTGTACCCTTCGCAATTGTTTTTTCAACTTGTTTCCCCCGTTAGTCAGACAGGAAGTATAGAAGAGGGTGGAGTCAGGGGCATATTCTTCCCCCGCTGGAATAAGGCTCTGGCAAAATACCTTTCTTTGGAAAATAGGTCTTTGGTGTAGAGAATTCTCTGGGAATATGGCATAATAGCCATCCCTTCTCGCTGCCAGAGACAGGAGGGGTGATTTCTCCAGTATTCACCATGAGAACCAGGTGGTGTTTCAACATAAAGTTCACAAAAATGTGGAGGTTGAGGTTTCTAAGATACCAGCCACTAGAAGTTTCTTACTTTCATGTTAGCCCAAATGCAGGCTCCAATAATTTAACAAAATTACCGTTTAAGTGTTTCTATCAGTTTATGGTTCCAGATGGTTCTGCTGCAGGTCAGATCTTGGTGGTTGTATCTCTCTGGATATACCTGTGGCTGCTGATTTGAGGTGGTAGTTTGCGTTTGTCATAGAGAAATTGATAACAGATATCTTCCTTTGATTTTAGGGTTTTCTTGCCCAGGAAACTAAAAGTTCACTTTAAAGAAATCCCTGATCAAAATCAATCGGCCAGCAGCTTTTCTTTTACCCTAAATTGCAAATCTTTTCTTTCCTTTTGGAAGTCAGGCTTTCTAAATTTGAATCTCAAAAGATACAGGTGGGTGGAGGAGAGGGAGAGACTATCTTGAGAACTGTTATCCATTTATCTCAGTTAAAGGGGAGGGTAGGGTTCAATCGATCATGTTAGTGTTAACCAATGGTGGGTATTCTCTTTATAAGCCCCATTGTACCTAGCTTCTTTGAGTCATTTGCTTTTTCTGGAATCAAAATGGTCTTCCCATATGCATATAGAAGTTCTGGTGGCACAGTGGTGAAGAGCTCAGGCTGCTAACCAAAAGGTCTGCAGTTCGAATCCAGCAGCTGCTCCTTGGAAACCCTATGGAGCAGTTCTGCTCTGTCCTATACGGTTGCTATGAGTTGAAATCTACTTGATGGCAATGGGTTTATATGCATTTAGAATAACTGCCCAGAGTAAACCTTATGTTCAAATTGTGGACAGTTGTGATTATTTTTAATACCTTGCACCCTAAATTCTCTGATGAGTTCAAGGAAGGTCATGGATTTTTGGTTTGCCCAGCGTTTATGATTGTAAGAATGGGAATTACATCTTCCAAACTCCTTTTATTTTGGAGTATAAGCTGGAAATTTTGCTTTGATTTTTAATTCGTCTGTTTCATTTTGATGCCTTCTATACCTCATTTATTTGTTTGGTCTTTTATTTCTTTACATCTTTTATACTCAGTTCTTTTATATTTTGTATCTGACTATTTGGATTACTTGGTGTCTTAATGTGTTGTTTTTTGTATTTAATTTTGAGAGATTAAGTGCAGAGATAATCTATTTAGAGTTGATTTCCTCTGGAAGGAGTCTGAATTTGATTCTGCTGGGTTTCATTAGGCTTAGCGATCTACTATCATTTTCATTTAATATTTTAGCTTGGGGTTTTGACCTCAAGGGTATTAAGCATTCTATCTTCAGAACCACGTGAAAGCAAACTATCATTACTTAATCTCAGAAGGGACTTTTGTTTCCATCTGGAGTTGTGGCAAAATCAGACAAGGTCCTTATGAATTCTCTTTGACAGCTAGCAGATTTAACCTTTGCCTTCACTGAGGTTGTAGCCAATGCAAGAAAGCTTTATCAGGTTCAGCTGTTGGTTTATGTGATAGGTCCCTAAGGATCTACATTCCAAAGGCTGGTAATTTTCCCCATGGCACTTCGGATCTCTTTTTGGCTTTATATTCTTGTTTCTGGCCGTTGTTTACTTGGTGAGTCCTTCAGTGATTTCACTCATTTTTTCTATTACTTTAGCAATACGTTTTAAATCTTATTATTTTTGCTAATTTATTCAATGTCCATATATTTTGCCACATAAAAGCTTTTCTAAATATCTACTACTAAATGTGGGAAGATAAATACCTTATTCATTCTTCAACCCCCTGAAATTGGCTTCTTTCTTCACAATTATAATGAAAATGCCCTGTCAAAGTCACCAGTGAGCTCTTTGATGACAGCTCCTTTGCCTATTTGACTTTTCTTTGTCCTTTTTAATCATCCTCTCGTCATCATAGAGCACAGTTGACTATGCTCCTCTTTTTGAAATACTCTTCTCTTGGTTACCGGGCTAACATTTTTCTACTTATTCTAGACAAACTTCCTGACCATCAGTATCCTTCTTATTAAAAAAAAAGAGAGAGAGATAAAAGAGAGGAGAGAAAATAATGAAAGATATTGGTAAAAATTCAGGAACTCTTATCTTACTTTTATCCATTATCTAAAGCTAGTACCTATCATTCTTTCTCTATAAAATATTCCATGTCTTTTCCAACCCATACTATTTCATTTCTCTCAGCTTTTATTGCAATAGTACCTTGTCTGCCCGTTTTTTCACATGTGTTATTTTTTGACTCAAATACATTTTGGAGACCCTGAAGTCAGGGATCATTGTGTTTATAAGCAATGCATATATCTCACACACAAAATTTAGCACAGCACGCCTTGAAGTCATGGAACCATCATATTTGTATTCTAAGTGGCTAGTAAGATGCCTGGCACAAAGTTACACAGATGGCTTCTATTTCACTCGGAAAGTCCTACAAAGTATCACAAGATTTCCACTCCCCACCTCTTTAATCTCTCTAACATAGTCTACTGTTTTTGTCCTCCATCCACACCAGCCAATATGGCCATTTGCTCTTTCTTGACATGCTGGGTACAGTCACACCACTGAGATTTTTGCAGTTGCTGCTCTCTTTGCCTGCTATTCTTCCTTCACATATCCAAATGACTTGCTTCCTTATCACCTTCTCGTCTTTGTTTCGGTGTTAATTTCTTCTCTTCTCACTGATACCATGATTATAGTTGCATTTTCTCCCAACACTTCCTATCCCCTTCCTCAGATTTATTTTTCTCTTTAGAGCATATCACCATATGACAGTCTTTAACCTTTACTCATTTACTATTTATTTTTCTTCTAGGAAAATGAAAGCTCCAAGAGAGCAGTTTCCTTTTCTTCTTGTTTATTATTGACGTCCCAGTTCCTGGCACAGTTCCTAAAACATAGTAGGAGCTCTGAAAATATTTGTGGAATTCATAAGAGGATTAAGTGATGAGATGTGTTTATGGGTCCCTATTCTCCCTGATTTTTTTCTTCCTGTCATTGGAAAGCCTCCCTTTATTTTGTGAATATCTCACTTTACAAGTCTTCGTTCAACACAGAGCCTGATTTTCACTTAAAAAAATAACAGACACTGACTTTCGTGCCCAACCTTGCAACTGGTCATATGACCAGCTAAATTAAACACATATACCCTCTTTTTTTTTTTTTTTTTTTTACCCTCTAGTTTGAACTATAAATGCAGGCCTGCTAGTTGAAAATGCACATAATAGCATCTGTCTTCTTGGAGAACCAGGGGCAGGATTCCTAATGGGAGATTCTGGACTATGGTAGTGGTGGAGGTTATGACATGTAGTACTCAGTAGCAGCAAGATGGTGGTGCTCAACTGACTGTACATATACCATGATTTTGGTGCCTGGCTGCTGCCTGATCTCCCTGATCACGCTTCTTTTCCCATATTTGTCATCCACCCTTAAAAGTGGATACAGAAAATAAATTGCAGATAAAAGTAATTATCTTTCCAACCACCAGCTGCAATTATAATGCAGACCTCATTTTTCCTGAATTAATGCAAGGGCCTCTTGCTTGCCTTCCTGCCTGAAGCCCTTAGAACCATCCTCTTTTTCCTTCCTCATTCAATTCTGAATCCACCCTCATAATGTTATTAGACTGATTATCTGAAATAAAATTTCATCACTTTTCTCCCTCAGCGTTTTCTAGGTGATTCTAGTCCATAGACTTTAGTGTTTTGAGCCCTCAGCCCTCTGAGAAGATGATGAAAATATGGCCTTTTTCCCCTAAAATAAATAAATATATACTCAGAAAAGAATGTATATACAATACATTGAAAATGATTTCATTTATATGGACTTCGTAAACAATATTTTAAAAGAGTTTTGCATAGTTATATCTCATTTTAGTAAAAATTAATAGCCACTTAATTAAAAAAAGAAATAAACATAAATTGTGCTAATTAAAAGTCAAATTTTATTTTTACTCAAATCAACTTCAATAAGAAATTCATCCTTGTTTTTCTTGAAAAAGTAGAGTGAATTATCACACCATCTCTGGTGTTGTAATGTAAATTTATCCTTGACATTCATTACATTTTGACTTCTAAATTGAATGGCAGCTAAATGTCTTGTTTGGCAATCTTTATCACAGGCCTAACAGGTACTGGAAACCCTGGTGGCACAGGGGTTAAGTGCTACGGTGGTAACCGAACACCACTAGGGTTCTTGTCCTGTCTTATTAAAAAAGCTGATTGAAATAAGATGGGACACTAATTGCAAGGGAAACAGAAAGTGGCAAGTTTATTTTCTGCGCGTACAAGGAGTGCCTGGGGTCTAGCAACCATAAGGCCACATGCTGGCTGTCAAAGGTGGCTGGGGAGCTTTTTGTGTCCAATGGTGTTAGAGGTTGGGTTTGGTACCTGGAACTTTCTGCTCTTAGCCCTCTCATTACCATATTTGGGGGCCCGGGTATTGAATCATCTTCCCTCGGATGTGTGTGTAGTGGGACCCCTCACTTCTAAAATGGAATCAGGTGAAATCACGGGCTGGGAAATTATCATTCCTACCGGTGACGATCAGGTCTGGGGGTCAGTTGAAGGATGTGATTTCTTCAATCTGGGCATGTTTCAAGGTGTAGCTTGGGCTAGTTTGGTGGACGGAGCCATTACCTGTTGAGACTTCCTGAAAAATGTTGCTCAAAACAAGCTTGTGGTTAGCAAGACAAAGAAAGGCGGGAAAGGGTGTTGATTGGGGTTTTCATGGCTGCTAACCTTTTTTTTTTTAACCAAAAGGTTGGCAGTTTGAATCCACCCGACCTTCCCTGGAAGCTTTATGGGGCAGTTTTACTCTGTCCTACAGGGTCACTATGAGTCAGAATCAACTCGACTGCAATGGATTTTTTTTTCTCAACAGGTACTGCTTTGCAGTACTGGGCCAGTGGGGCAAGTGGAGTCTCTAACTCAGCCTGTGCTCTCCTTCCTTACTTGAGCAAACTGGTACCAGACTCTCCCTACAAAAAGGACACCTTTTTCTTCCCTCAAAAATAGTGTCCCCCTGCCAAATTTGAACTCTGAGAATTGCCCTCACTACATGCTTTACCAGTAAAAACTTGGGCCTATCTCACAGCACATTAAGATTGCCTAAAATGCTATGTTGAATTTATGTTGCAGAATTTTTTTTGTCTTAAAAATAAAAGCAGCCATATTTGAAAAGAGCCAATATTTGATTCTGTGTATATCATCAGAGAAAGGATTATGAAACATATGTTGTTGTTAGGTGCTGTTGAGTTGGTTCCAACTCAGTGACCCTATGCACACCAGAACAAGACACTGCCTGGTCCTATGTCATCCTCACAATCGTTGCTATATTTGAGTTAATTGTTTCAGCCACTGTGTCAATCCATCTTGTTGAAGGTCTTCCTCTTTTTCGCTGACGCTCTACTCTACCAAGCATGATGTCCTTCTCCAGGGATTGATCCCTCCTGAGAACAAGTGTGAAACCTATATTGGTTATCAATTGACACAAAAATGCTGAGTAACAAATAAGCATTACACATCAGGTGTTGCTGGGTTGACTCATAGCAACCCCATGTGATGGAATAAAACTGCTCCATAGGGTTTTCTCAGCTCTGATCTCTGTGGAAGCAGACTACCAAGTCTTTCTCCTTTTGAGCTAATGGGTGAGTTTGAACCCACAACCTTTAGTTTAGCAGCTAAATGCTTAACCATGTGTGCTACCAGGGCCCCTTAAACATTAGCAGTATCCTTAAACATTAGGAGTATTTACTGCTAATGCAGCTGGAGATCTAGGCTTGGCTCTGCTGAGGCAGGTTGGCCTGGTAAAATGAGTCTGTCATATGTCTCCTCAGACTAGTGACTAATCTGAGTATTTTCTTATTAAAGAGATGTCAAAGGTATAAGAAGACAAATAGAAACAGGCTAGTCTTCTTCAAACTTATGTTGTATCACTTCTGCTAATATCCCATTGATCAAAGAATACATGAGCAAGCTCAGTGGGACACTGCAAAGTTTTACATGACAAATGATTTGAGTGGGTATAGGGCGAGGTAAGGGATTGAAGCCAGTGATGAAATCTAGCGTGAATGTATACTTAAGTGTTTGTATTATCTATAAGTAAAAGTCAAAAGATGTAAGTAGTGTATCCAATAAATTTAAAATTTAGAAGGTTGTGTCAGTCATAACTGTAGCCCGTACAAATGTTTCATCCAGCACTGGGAAGTTTGCCCAAATGTCCACCACCTTCAGTCACTTTTTGTTGCATGACAACTTGACAAAAATACAAACGGCACCCATAGTGGTAAGTATCCATAGTGGTAAGAAAAGGAATTGACTTTGAGGCATTATTTTATTATCTTGAATAAAATAGGTCAAGCCATGCAAAAATTCATCTTTTTCTGAAAGTGAGTTTTCATTGTCTCTCAAAAAAAAAAAAAAAAAACTTCCATTCTAAATTCAATTAAGTATTTAAAGATATAGTTTTTGAAAAAGCCATACAATGTTTGTTTAGTAGAGAGCTACATGTTCTTTTTTCATTTTATGAAAAAACTTCTTAGAAATGCCCAGGCTGTGATGATGACAATTTTCATGCCAATTAATAAGATGATTTGAAGACCTCTAATCCCAAAGCTGGCTGATATTGAAGGCTGAAATGTACAGAGATATCTGAGCTTTTTTTCCTGCATAAAATTAACAAAATTGCTCATGGTGAAAACCATCCCTGGGGCCCCATCTCTGGTTAGAGAATCAAGAATTCATTTCAGTCAGTTTTTCTAAGAAAGTACTATATTCACCTCTTTAAAGATGTGCTGGCCTTTAACATTTCTAAAAGGAAGGCACCAATTAAAAATTCTACTTTGCTGGTATCAGTATATACAACAGTTGAAAATCAGTTGCTGACTGAACTGAAAGCCATCAGTAAAATTATGCAATGACATAGTGGGAGTAAAGATCAGAACTGAACATTTTTCTTTTTTCTCTCCACCATAGGCTACTTCAAAATATTGGCATATATGACAGATATTGTAGGTTGGTAGCATCATTTTTGAGAGAAATTTTTTTTAACTATCTTCTGCTTCAAATCAGAAAAAGAAAGAAAAAAACCCCAGCTATTACCAGAAAACTTGATTTCATCAAAATGCCCTCAGTTGTGCCTGATTTATTTTGTTTAGCAACACAATTATAAACTTTTAAAGCAGCTTTGGAGGCAATGATTTTTGTTTGTTTATATTCAAGTTTCGTAACATAATAGCCTTTTCCGTTTGGGCCTCCTTCTCACTAAAACACTCAGAAGGAAGAAAAGATTTTAAAAATGGGCACAGTTAAAGCGATTCTTTGTTAGTGTTTTGCTTTTATTGACAAGGTATTTGAACTCGAGGAGCACTGTGACTTTTGTGACTTATTAACGTTGGTAATAAAAATAAAACCAAAGTTTATATAAAGTATTTCTATTTTTTCTTTGACACTCTCTGCAGCTAGGTATAATTCATTGAGTGCTTATTATGTATCTAGTATTATTTTTTAAAAGATTTTAAAAATGGACACAAAGCGATTCTTTAGTTTGTTAGTGTTTTGCTTTTATTGACAAGGTACTGAGTTGTAAAAGTAAATAGACATCCATAGTCTTAATGGCAAGGCATAGTCCCTTTGCTTCCTTTAAAGAGAAACTCTTAGAGAATTTATTACATGACACCGATAATGATAATTTATTACCTGAGAGTAAAATGACAAATTGCTGCTTGAGTTATGCCAGATTACCCACCATTTATTTGAAGAGAAACTCTAACATATGAACATAATTTTATACAAAAAGTTTTTGATGATATTTTTCAAAGAATAACTTTCAAGGAAATTAATGATATAAATATTTCCTTTTTTTGCTTGCAATTGATCCATGGGAGCCTTGAAGTCTTACTCTGATAATTACCTATCTCTCTAACTACATGTATCAGAGGTTTTGTGCTCAGCTTATGAGTCAGACGTATCAGATTTGACTATGGGTTCAACAATTTACTGGGTGGGTCATCTAAGGCTATGACTAGCATAACTTCTTGGGAAATCAGTTTTATCATATTTAAAATGAGAATAAGTAGTACGTTATTATTTACTGGGTATATGAAATTATATACAGATATGTATATATACATATATAAAAAAATATATATGTTTCTTTAAATAATACTAGATACATAATAAGCACTCAATGTAATCAAGGCATGACACATAATAGACATTCTGCAAAGGTTTGTTGTATGAATTAATATAATATTACTACTACTACTATTGTTGTTTTATTAAGTCCTGCTGCACTCTAGTCATATGGATCTACTTTTAATTTTATGAATGCACCGTGTTCTTTGTAGTTCCTAATCATTTGTTGCCTTTTCTTTCCTTTTGTAATGTCCTTCCTATTTTTTTTTTTTTTTTCTACCTAGTTATTACTTGCTGGACGACTGTAATTCAGACCCAATGTCACCTAATCTTTGATTCTCTTTGGCCTAAAATGGCTCATAACTGAGTTGTTTTAAAACACTGAACTTATTTCTAAAATAAAATGTTAACCTTATCATCTTATGATTTAAATGTTGTCTACTATTGATATTTCTCACTATACCCTTAGCTCACTGAGGGAAAGGGGTATGGGTTGTTCATCAATTTTGTCTCAAGGAAATAGGCTGGATTCTGATGGATATTGCCTTATTTCATTGTTTCTGTTCTTGCAGATCTATTCTTTAAATCTCTAAAGTCTTCAATACTATAACCCTGTCATTTATTATTTATCACAAAACCATACTGGAATTAATGAGATGCAGAGAGAGGAGAGCATGGCCTCTGACCCTACATTTCAAGCTTCATTTTATGGTATCTATAATATTTATTTTTTTTATAATATTTAATGTTAGATGAGAAATTAATTTGACTTAATATCACTGCAATAGCAATTCAAGTTGTCATGCATTATATATTTCTCTGAAAGGAAAGGGGCATTTTATTCCATTTAGGACAATCAGGATGATTGTCTCTCTTTGGGGACATTGTAAATGCCCTGTCATACATATAATTTGAGTAGCTTAAAATACAATCCGCCTTTAGGTTGAGGAGTTAGTACTTTGATGTTTGTTAAAAAAATCCAATTGATATTCCTGAACCTTTTTTTTGTTGTTGTTGTTATACAGCATACGTTTTTATAAAATGCCAATTATATGGCTATTGTACACTTTCAAAGTACACAGAATTCCTTTTAATCCTGAATAAGATACATGAAGAAATATCAATTAAATGTCAATGATTCAGGTCAAAATTGGAATAATCTAGAGTGACAATATGCATTATTTTTTCAAAGATCTTACAAAAAAAAATATTTTCTTGATTTATTCTCTCAGTGGCCAATGTGAATAATTATGTCTCATATAGTTTCAAGAAGATACGATTCTTTTGGTCCCTCATACGGAAGGCAGGGACCGTCAGATAATCCCCATTTGTCTTCCAGTACCAAATCTACAACTGCACTTGCATTTCTTGAGAGTTCTCAGAACTCTGCTTGATCCTCCTTCAGTAACATGTTGCAGAAAAACTTAAGATCCTAATCACCTTAAAGCTCTTTATTGATTTGTGTGAGTTTGTCCTTCCAGACTGAAGGCAAATCATTGAACATAATTGCTGAGCATGCATTCTAGGCTTTAGTTTGATCTCAACTGTATGAAGAGGGCAATAATTGGAAGTTTTCCTACTTGAGGAATTGTCTGAAATGCACCTCTCAAGGACTAAGTTTCCTTTTTAGAATGTGATTAGTTGAGATCTACAATGGAAAGCTACCAATCATTAGCTTTTGTTATGTGTTTTAATATTATATTGCTTCAATTATATTGTTTTAGTGTTTCATACACTTTAAATTAAGTTCCAAAAGAAAAATCAAAAACAGTTTTAGTAACATCAGTTGTAGCATTTTGATTACTTTCAATCTCAAGGGAAAAGCCAGTGAATTCACTTTAACAAAATCTGACGTTGTCTATGCTCTTATGTGGTTCTCTATTATTATTGTTTACTTGCTTTTTATGACACACCTGTCAGGACATTCAAGAGGACATAGTACTGCTTTGTATTGCTTTGTGTTTGTGTGTTTTCATTGTAAGTGATTTACTATTAAAGTATTATCAAAGTGATATATGGGTATGGTTAAAAAGCTACATTCTTCTACCTCACACTCCTTCCAAACTCTGTAGTTATATATGCCAGAAACAACAACTACCAACCCTTCCACCCTTTTCTTTTGGTAGTTACCACTTGATCTCTATTCAGTGCTGTCCAACAGAAATTTCTGCAATAATAGGTAGGTAATGTATTTGCTCTTCTACTGTGATTAACATATGCGGCTGTTGAGCCCCTGAAATGTGGGTAGTAACACTGAGAACTTAAAATTTTAATTAAATTTTAAATCAATTAAATGACCACTTAGTAGTGGTTACTGTCTTAGACAACACAGCTGTACTTAATCTGCTTCAACTATTTTTCTGGTTTACTTATTTTAGATATTATTTTTATTGCTATGGGATATACCTTATAGACATCTTCCCCCCATTCATCCATTATCACCTTTTAAAATTGAATTTTTCTCTCAGTTATCTTAGTAACTTTGAAATAATTCACCAATCCTTTATGTACTTCTTTCAACAATGATGCATAGAACCTGTTGAATGGTATTAACTCTCTTTCCTTTTCTATAGTTTTTTGTACTTTTATCTCAATATATCCTCATGTGTTTAACAATTAAAATGCCTTCTGTAATCATAATTCAACTTCATAATTTTGAATATAGTTTGCACAAATCAAAAATCTGTAAACGCTCCTTATATATATTGCGACTGGTAAATGTTATGTACTCTAAGTCCCAGTGGTTATTGTATTTATCTCTCACACTGCTTTTGTGTTTTTTGCTTTATTTTTCTGGCATTTTTAAATTAATATTTTCTGGCACTATTTAAAATTATTAAGGCTTTTATTTTATTTTCTAATTTCTCCATTCAATCAAACATTCTATAGTGCTTTTTTGTTTCAGAGACCTATCTGCAATGGCCTGCTGTTCTCTACCTTCAACCGGGACAGGTTGTTCTTTAGATGTGCTGAACAGCTGTCAGCTTGGCGCCTCCATTCTCTAATTTCCAGAATTGTTTTTGCTACTTCCTTTATCCCATGATTCCACTTCATTCTTTTTCTTGATTTTGAGAGGTTTATCCTCTGGAAAATTTCCCAAGAAATATTGGGCATGTCATAGTTAAACTTTCTGAGTCACTGCTTATTTTAAAATGTCTTTGTTTTACCCTGACACTTGGTTGTAAAGTTAGCTTGGTATAGAATTCTGCACTGAAAATAATTTTTCCCTCAGGATACTGAAGGCATTGATTGATTGTAGTCTTGTCTCAGGATAGCTTTTAAGAAGCCAAATGCCATGTGTATCCTCTCTCCTTTGTAGGCTACCTGTTTGTTCCATCGAAAATTGTTAGTGGATGCTTTTTTATGCTTAGCTTTGTTCTGGACAACCATAGATTTCATATTAGAAATTTGCCTCTGGGATATATATATATTTGTTTGTTTAGTTTTTGTTCCATTTGTTTGAAAATGCCTTTTAAACTCAATGAAAGATCCCAGTTTTTCTTTATAATTCATGCTACCTTAAACCATGCTTCCTGGGCCTTACCTTCCCTGAAACTTCTGGAAATCGGCTGTAGTATAAGTTTGGACATCTCATACAGAGTAGGGTAGGTCTCACTAAGTGATATATATATACACTTTTGTTTTTATTATATATATATAATAAAACCAAATATATATATTTTTATATATATATATTTGGTTTTTGGTTTCCTCTACTAAAATGCCCTGTTGCAAAGAGGGTGTAAGCCCTTTCCTCATAAACTAAATTAGCAGATGATCCCAGAGAGATAAGAAAATAGAAGTGTTTTTTCTTATTTTAGAAAATTCATCAAGTCTCGGTATCGAAAAGGAAGATCAGCCAATAAGGAGAAACCACACCATCACTCTCCCTAAGGTATTAATGTCAAATTTTTAAAGCTGTGAGTTTAAAAGTTCTTCAGGTAATTTCAAACTTTTAATGTAATATTTTTCTTCACCTATGGTAATTTATTCCGGTTCTTTCTATCTCATCTCATCAGCAGCTCACAACTGATTCAAAACTGAAATGCTCTTCTAGATGTGTCCCTTTTCGTTTCAGTGTCTATCAACAGAATTTTCATAAGGCAAAAATCCTGTTGGGAAGAGAAGCACACATAGCAATAATCTGATAACGTAGACTACGTTTGAGGTTGCTCAAAACAAAATCATGGTGGCAACTAAGTCTTTAATTGCACATAGAGAATTCTAGGCCTTTATTTTCCCCTTTGGTCTGGCTCTTAATTGGGTTTATCACATCTACTGTCCTCTGAAGTTTCTTTAATTTTTGTCTTGAAATCTTCATAAAAGGCATAAAATTAATTCCTGATCTGAGAAGTTGTATTTTCCCCAAACTCTTAATTTCAGATTTCCTCTGAAAGGATATACATTTTAAAAATGAGAAACCCGGCTTGCACCTGAGAATGTGTCCTGATTTTAAAAAATATTTAACCTACCGAGTTTCTTCCTGTTTACCCATATGCCACCAAAATTTATCTTATTTCTATTCTTTGTATTGATTAGGTTTCTTTCCAAGTTTTGTTCTCCTGGTCTGGGTATTCCTGCTTTCATTACATTGACTGGGTTTTTCTCAAGCATATATCTCCTTGTGATTAATTAACTCTGAATTATGTTTGAATTTCTTTCCACGTACATTTGACTGATGGAACTTTTTTCTTGTAGGAAGCTTCTGTTGGGAAGCCAGAACCTAGCTCAGAATAAAATTTTCAAGATTAATCACATTTTATAGGTTATCTCAGGATGATAAAGTATGGTGTACTTAAGCAGATTTCCTTATTGTTTTTATGATTTTTATATCTCTAGAGTGTTGGCGGTCAAAATGATTAAGAAAGATAAAAAATAATTCTGATAATTTTTAAAGGCCCTCAAGAAGTATTATTTTCATTGTAGAAAGAGAAAACAGGAAATGGCAAGTTTTCCCAGTAGTTCTGGAAGATGTGATTGTTTTCTTTTTATTCATTTACCTGTCACTAAATGATCACTATTATTTGGTTTTAATACTAAGGAAACAACTTGATAATAATTTAATAATCACAAGTAGTTACCAAACAAGTACTTCCGAGAATACCTTCTGCATATGAATATTTTGGATTGAAATACTTGAAAGTATATCTCTAAGCCAATGATTCCCGTGTGTATGTAGGTACGTGAGCACAAGTGTGTGGCTACGTATGTAGAAAGCATGTTACTTGGAAAACCTGAAACTTGTGTCCTTTCTCACCACCCTGAACCCCAAAATATCCTGATATGCCGCTTTCCAGATTAGCCTAACTAAGTCAATGCTGTAGTGAATCATGAATGAAAATGTGTTACAACCTTGTGGCAGCAAAATGGATGAGAAATAGCCATCGAGTGGAGAAAAAGCCTTTAAGTATAGAGAAACAGCAAGATGGTAGAACACAACCCTGGAGTGTGTTGGGGGCATCAAGGTGGTGTCTCCTAATTAAGATAATACTGAAATATCAAGTTGTGGACCAGCCCCATAGCCAATGCTGTGACCTGAGAAATCTGTTGTTTGGATGAGAGAAATGTGTTGATTACTGGAAATTTTCTATCACCCCTGTAAACTTTCTACTAATTATGGTGCCATTAAAAAGTTCCATCAGCAGAAACATGGAGGATGATATGGACCAGCAGCAAACTACCAACACTGTAAAGGAGCCCCTGGATCTCAGCAGGCTCCTGGCTGAGCACATTTATGTGAAAATGTGAAATGACCAAGAGCTTTGAGGAAGTATATATGCTTATGATCAACACTGAAATATGATATTGGGAGATATGGAAGAAAGTATGACTACTATAGAAATTGAAGAAGAAACTTATGAAGAGATATATAAATCATTAAGACAGAATATCCCAATGTTCTTTGCCTGGGAAGATGATGTTGTACTAGTTGCCTCTCTATTGAGAGTTGGCTGAAACAAAGAATTTATCCTGTGTAGAAAAGAGGAGATTTTATACAATTTCTTCCTCAATGTACAATATATTTAAAAGAGAAACCTGCATAATTTTGATATGCAGAAATGACTAAGGATTCTTCCACTCCTGAAATGAACTGATTTGGAGATAATTTGTAAGTTCCTTTTTTTAAGTGAAAGTTTACAGCTCAAGTTAATCTCTCATACAAAATTTTTGTACACATATTGTCACGTGACATAGCTACAACCACTACAATGTGACAGCACATTCTCCCTTTCTACCACAGGTTTCCCTTGTCCATCCAACCAGCTCTTATCCCTTCCTGCCTTCTCATTCTGCCTCCAGACAGGAGCTGCCTATTTGGTCTTCATGTATCAGCTTGAACAAAGAAGTACACTCTTCACGAGTATTATTTTATGTTTTATAGTTCAGCCTAGTCTTTGTCTGAAGAGCAGTCTTCAGGAATGCTTTTAGTTCTGGGTTAACATAGCATCTGGGGGCCATGACCTCAGGGGTTCCCCTAGTCTCAGTCAGACCATTAAATCTGGTCATTTTACGTGAAACTGAGTTCTGTTCCACACTTTTCTCCTGCTCAGTCAGGGACTCTCTGTTGCGTTCCTTGTCTGGGTGATCATTGGTGGTACCTAGGCACCATCTAGTTCTGGTCTCAGGCTGATGGAGTCTCTGGTTTATGTGGCCCTTTTGTCTCTTGGGCTAATGTTTTCCTTGCATTTTTGGTGTTCTCATCCTCCTTTGCTCCTTGTGGGTTGGGACCAACTGATGTATCTTAGATGGTTTTTCGCAAGCTTTTAAGACCCCAGACACCACTCACCAAAGTGGGATGCAGAACATTTTTCTTAATAAACTTCGTTATGCCAGTCGACCTAGATGTCCCCTGAAACCACGGTCCCCAGACCCCACCCCCAGCTACTCTGTCCCTTGAAGTGTTTGGTTGTGTTCAGAAAACTTCTTAGCTTCCGGTTTAGTCCAGTTGTGCTGACTTCCCCTGTATTGTGTGTTGTCCTCCCCTTCAACCAAGATGATTCATGTCTACTATCTAGTTACTGAATTCCCCTTTCCCTTCCTCCCACCCTCATAACCATCAAAAAATGTTATCTTCTTGAGTTCTTATAATAGTGGTCTCATACAGTACTTGTCCTTTTGTGACTGGCTAATTTCACTCAGCATAATGCCCTCTAGATTCATCCATGTTGTGAGATGTTTCACAGGTTTGTCATTGTTCTTTAACATCGTGTAGTATTTCAATGTGTATATGTGTACCATAATTTGTTTTTCCATTCATCTGTTGATGGGCACCTAGGTTGTTTCCATCTTTTTGCTATTGTGAACAGTGCTGTGGTGAACATGGCTGTTCATATATCTATTTGTATGATAGTTCTTATTTCTCTAGAATATATTCCAAGGAGTGGGATTGCTGGATTATATGGTACTTCTATTTCTAGCTTTTTAAGGAAGTGCCAAATCGATTTCCAAAGTGGTTGTGCCATTTTACATTTCCACCAGCAGTGCATAAGTGTTCCAGTCTCTGCACAACCTCTTCAACATTTATTGTTTTGTGTTTTTTGGATTAGTGCCATCCTTGTTGGGGTGAGATGGTATCTCATTGTAGTTTTGATTTGAATTTCTCTAACAGCTAATGATCACGAGCATTTCCTCGTGTATCTGTTAGCCTCCTGAATGTCTTTGGTGGAGTACCTGTTCATATCCTTTGCCCATTTTTAAAATTGCGTTGTCTTTTTGTTATAGAGGTGTTGCAGTATCTTGTGGATTTTAGAGATTAGACCCTTATTGAATATGTCATAGCCAAAAATTTTTTCCCAGTTTGTAGGTAGTCTTTTTACTCTCTCGATGAGCATAAGTGTTTGATTTTTAGAAGTTCTCAGGTATCTAATTTCTCTTCTGGTGTTTGTGCATTGTTAGTTATGGTTTGTATTCTGTTTATGGCATATATTAGGCTTAATTTGCAAATTCTTAAGCTAAATGGCATTTTCATTTTTCTCCAACCTTTTCAATAAATGTAGTCATGAAAATGCAGAACTCTTTTCCAGGAGTTGGTTTGCTCCATTGTTTTGCAGTTAATTTCAATTAAATTGGTGTTTTTTTTTTTTTTTTTTTGGTTAAAAAAAAAAGTTCCATCAGCAGGATAACCCCATCCCCAATAGTGATCCCATTTTGGAATTAATCTGAATGGCTTTTTCTCTGTTCTTTCCCTCTTGACCAAGGGAAGTGCTAGGATTTAAGTTCTCTGATCTTCTCTAAGTTCAAATTCGATTAGTTTTCCGTTTGTAAAGGACCTAAAAAATTTGTGTCTTCTAAAAATTTTTTTTCTAGACCCACCAACATGAAATAAATCTGGTCCCAACTACATGACTGTTCCATTAAATATACTCTCTCTCATTTAAGCATATCAACTCAGAAACTGTGTGTCCTTCCAACAAACAAACAAACAAAAACTGTCATACATGCCAAAACACACAATAAAATGAAGCTTGGTTGAAAAAGACTGCCCCATTTAGCTTTATGTAAAAAAGCTGTATGATGAAATCTTGAACCACATGAGTTGAGATGCTGTGTGAGTGTCTTTGGCTGGGTTCTCTCAAGGAGCAAAACCAGTAAAGCATATATATAAACATATACAGACACTTACTTTAAGGCAATGGCTCACATAGTTGTGGGGTTTGGCAAGTCCCAAATGGGTCAGGTGGCAAGTTGAAGCCTTCTTCTGGCTCACGTGGTTGCAGGGGCTGACAAACCCAAAATCTCCAGGTAAGCAACAAGCTGCTAGCTCATGAGGTCATGGGAGCTGGTAAATCCAAAATTTGCAGGTCAGATAGCAGGCTAAAATTGTCTCACATTCTGAGAACTAGAGGTCAGCTGACAAAAAGAACACAGGGTTAAGAGAGGGAGCTTTGCCAGAACATCCCATTTATATACTGGAGGCAGATCCCAAACCCAAGGAAACTCCCCTTTCAACTGATTTGTTGCTCACATCTGATCACAAAATGGAAGATGATTATATAGTGTTTGCCAAACTGCTGAGAACCATGGCCTACCCAATTTGACACATAGCATTAACTGTCACAGTGAATAACAGAGAATATTTGTTCCCCATTGCCTCCCCTCTCCAGTAGCATAGTACTCTTCCAATCTCTTCCTTTCTTTGCACTGATATAACAGGTTTAGTAAGTAAAAGAGAATATTCACTGATCAGATCATTAAAAGTTCTGAGCCTATGGCCAACTAATTTTAGACAAGGGACCAAGACCATGAAATGAAGAAGTAATAATCTCTTCAACAAATAAGACTGGGACAACTTGATATCTACATGCAAAAGAATGAAGTTAGATTCCTACCTCATTTCACACTCAAAAATTAACTCAAAATAGATCAAAGGCCTAAATATGTGAGCCAAAACCATAAACATTTCGAAGAAAACATAGGAGTAAATCTGTATGTAATTTTAGTAATGACTTCTTAGACATGACACCAAACCATGAGCAACAAAAGAAAAATTAGATAAATTGTACTTCATCAAAATTAAAAACATTTGTGCATCAAAGGAAATTACCAAGAAAGTGAAATGAAAACCTACACAAGAGGAGAAAATATCTGTGAATCTTATAGTTGATAAGGGTCTAAAATTCAAGATATGTAAAGAACTCTTACAAATTCAACAACAAAAGAAAACCCAATTAAAAAATTTAACAAAGTGCTTAAATAGAATATCTCCAAAAAAGATATACAGATGGCCAACAGCATATGAAAATGCTCAATATCATTAGTCATGAAATAAAAAATCTAAACCAGTTACTGTTGAGTAGATTTCTACTCATGGCAACCTCATTTCAGAGTAGAACTGTACTCCATAGGGTTTTCAGTGGCTGTGATCTTCCAGAAGTAGATTGTCAAGCCTTTTTTCTGAGGCACCTCTGAGTGGATTGAAACTGCCAACCTTTTGGTAAGTAGCTGTGCACTTAACCTTTGTGTCACCCAGGAACAAATTCATTAGTCATTAGGGGAATGTAAACCAGGACCACAGTGAGATGCAGCTTCATAGGGATAACTATAATAACAAAAAGAAAGAAAAACAGAAAACAAGTGTTGCCTAGAATATGGTGATGGTTCTTCAGAATTTTTAAGAATTATCATATATCTAGCAATTCCACTCCTAAGCATATACCCAAAAGAATTAAAAATAGGACCTCAAACAAATACATGCACGAACATGTTCACAAACCCATAAAACCCATTGCTGTTGAGTCGACGCTGACTCATAGCGACCCTATAGGACAGAGTAGAACTGCCCCATAGGGTTTCCAAGGAGAGCCTGAGGGATTCAAAATGCTGACCTATCGGTTAGCAGCTGAGCTCTTAACCACTACACCACCAGGGTTTCCCAAGTGTTCATAGCAACACTATTTATAATAGCCAAAAGGTGAAAAGAGCACAAATGTCCATCAACAGATGAATGGATAAACAAATTGCAATTTATACATACAACAGAAATTATTCATCTATATAAAGGAGTGAAATACTGAAGTATACTACGGTGTGTGTGAACATAGACAAAAAATGTCATGTATTGTCTGGCTCCACTTATATAAAATATCCAGGATACAAAGTAGATAAATACATGCAGACAGGACACAGATTGCTGGTTGTCAGGGCCTGGGGGTAGGGTACAATTGTAAGCAACTGCTTAATGCCTATGGGGTTTCCTTTTAAAAAAAAAAAAAATTTTTTTTTTTGGGGGGGTGATGGAAATGTTTTTGAACTAGATAAAGGTGGTGGTTACACAACATCATTATGAATGTGCTTGATGCCACTTAATTATCTGTGCTAAAATGGTTAATTTTATGATATGTGAATTTCACTTCAATAAAAAATAAAAAGATAAAATAACACACATATACACATTCTGAGTTTTACCTTCCCCATCAATAAAATGGGAATAACAACAATAATAGGATTGCAATATCAACAATAATTGATCTCAATTTAGTTTGAGGATAAATGAGATAACACAGTAAGAGCTTAACAAAATGTATGTCTCAGACTTTGTCTTCTGCTGTTTCTCAAGACTCCTCCAACAGAGCCTAGGAGATGATTTGGGGCTAATGTAGTAATAAAACAGCAGCAAAAACTTTCATTCTTAAACATAAATACCAGTGCTGCCTTTTTGCTCTTTGTTACCACTTTTTCAGTCAGTGCAAACTTATCGAGTCCCCTCTATATGTGAGGAAGTTACTGAGTATAACTGGCTTGACAGAAAAGAAATGGTCCCTATCGTAGTGAAGCATATACTGTATTAGCAAAACAGACATTAATATAAAAGTACAAAAATTTACACATATCAGTAAGTCCCATAAAGAAAAATAGGAATGTTGCAGGTGTGATAGAATATTACGGGGTGGGGGATATCTTCTGATTTTGAGAGTCAGAGAAGGCTTCAGAGGTGATATCTAAGCTGAGACCTGAAGAATGAAAAGGTGAATGGTATAAAATCTTTTAGAGAACAGTGCTAAGTAGAGGGAACTACAACTCTAAAGTCCCAATGATGGAAAGGAGTTTGACACACTTTATAAAATGAAGGAGGGCTAATATACCTGGATGGTGCTTAGTTGATGAGAGGGAATGTGGCATGAAAGGAGTTTGGAAAGCAGACATATACATGGCTTACACGTTTGGGATTTTTTCCAAGTCCAATAGGAAATGATTGAAAGGTTTTAGAACAGAGAATATTATGATCAGATTCATATTTAAAACATCAATATGTTTTTCTGTGAAAAATAGAGACCAGTTCGGAATCATTTGTGATTGTCTCAGAAAATGGTTTAAACTAAGATCATATGGAATATATGGAAAGAGGAGTATAAATAGTTGAAATATATTTAGAAGGCAAAATCACACAACTGGTTGATAAATTGGTTGTGAAAGGGAATGATAAGGTAATTGTCAAAGGTTATTCAAACATTTGTGGTGAGAAATTGATCACAGGAAGATGACAGTTAATGAGACAGAGAAAAAGACAGGGGGTAATGGAAATGGTAGAGAGGATCATGAGTTCATTACGGCCATGTGAGTTTGAGACATTTAAATGAGCAAACGCTTGTGCTTTATCATCACTGGTAATTCAATCTCCTGCACTTGTTGTTGGCTTTTAGGTTCCATCAAGTTGGTTCTAACTCATAGCAACCCTATATACAACAGAATGAAACACCGCCTGGTCCTGCACACTCCTCACAATCATTGCTGTACTTGAGCCCATCGTTGCAGCCCACTGTGTCAATCCATCTCATTGAAGAGCTTCCTCTCTTTCACTGATCCTCTGATTTGCCAAGCATGATGTCCTTTCCCAGGGACTGGTCCCTCCTGATAACATGCCCAAAGTATGTGAGACGAAGTCTCTCCTCACTTCTTGGATGTTTTCTAGCTGTTCTTCTTCCAAGACACATTTGTTAGATCTTCTGGCGGTCCATGATATATTCAATATTCTTTACCCTTTGGTCTTCCTTATTCATTGTCCACTTTTTGCACGCATATGAGGAAATTGAAAATACCATCGCTTGGGTCAGGCACACCTTAGTCCTCAAAGTGACTTCTTTGCTTTTTGACACTATAAAGAGGCCTTTTGCAACAGATTTGCCCAATGCACTGTGTCCTTTGATTTCTTGACTGCTGCTTCCATGGGCGTTATTTATGGATCCAAGTAAAATGAAACCCTTGATGACTTTATATTTTGTCCATTTATCATGATGCTGCTTATTGATCCAGTTGTGAGGATTTTTATTTTCTTTATGTTGAGATATGTCTTAGTTATCTAGTGCTGCTGTAACAGAAATACCACAAGATGATGGCTTTAACAAACAAAAACTTATTCTCTCACAGTTTAGGAGGCTAGAAGTCTGAATTCAGTGCGCCAGCTCCAGGAAAAAGTTTTTTCTCTCTATCAGTTTTGGGGAAATGTCCTTGTCACCAATCTTCCCCTGGTCCAGGAGCTTCTTAGCACAGGGACCCTCGGCCCAAAGGACACATTCTACTGCTGGCTCGTCTTGCTTAGTGGTACTGAAGTCCCTATCATCTCTGCTTGCTTCTCTCTTTTATATCTCAAAAGAGATTGATTCAAGATACAACCTACTCCTTTAGATTGTGTCCTGCTTCATTAACATAAATGCCTCTAATCCTGCCTCATTAACATCATAGAAGTGAGGATTTACAACACATAGGATAATCACATCAGATCACAAAATGGTAGGCAATCACACAATACTGAGAATCATGGCCTAGCCAAGTTGATATCCATTTTTGGGAGACACAATTCAATCCATAACATTCTACCATTTGGCCCCTAAAATTTCATGTCCTTGCCACATGTAAAACATATTCACTCCATCATATCAGCCCAAGAGTCTTAAATCAACTTCAAGTGCAAATTCTAAAAAATTCCTCTTCATCTGTGAAACCTAGAATGAAAGTTACCTGCTTCCAAATACAATGGTGGAACAAGCAAAAGCTAGACATTTCCATTACAAAGGGGTGAAATTGGAGGGAAAGAAGGAATAACAGGCACTAAGCAGGTCAGCAGAACACATTGTATTAGCTCTCAATGCTTGAAAATAATTCTCTGTTTTCTGAGACAGCTTAGGAATGGTCCTGCCCTCTGGACTCTGGGTGCTGGCCACACTCTCTGAATTCTGGGTGGAGGCCCCTTGGCCCTGAGCTTCAGCTCCATCTTCCAGCCCCCCTTCAAGGGCAACTATGTTCCCTCAGCTTTAGGCAGATACACTGTCCTAGTCCATCTGAGTGTCGACTCCACCCCCTTGGGTCTGGCAGGCCCATACTTCTGCCAGTTGTGCATGGCAGCCTCTCTGCTTTGGACAGCAGATCTGGCCCCATCCTGCTGGCACATGTGAAAGGCACCCCCACACTCTGGAACCCAGTTGGTGAAGATCTGACTCTTTGAAGCCTAGGAAGCCATGGTCTCACCTTTTGAGACCCAGCAGGCTGTGGTTCCACTCTTGGAGACCCCAGAGTTTGTAGCTCTATCCTTTAAGACCGAGGCGGCGCTGCTTCCCTTCTCGTGCTCCTTGTCTCTTCAGCTTCTGCATCCTGGTTCCTTGGCCTCTAGTCTCGTCATCCCCTCTGCCCTTTGGGCATTTGGGCTGGCCAGGCCTCTGTCTTGCTTGGGCAAGTGTTACAAATCTCTTTAGCTCCACTAGTAAGTGCAATTAATATCATTAAATTGTAGATGTGAAGAACCTCGAAATGGCAAAAATCCTCATTTTATAGAAAACAAAATGCAGAATATGACTGACACAATGGAAACCAAATGATATGTGTAAAGATACATCAGGCAGATGGAAATTTGAAAAATAGGAGTAAATTAAAAAGTGTTCTGAAAAATTTGGAAACACAACACAATAGTAAGTGAAGGTATAAGGCAGTGATTATTTTGTTTACTTATTTTGGTGTGTTTGTAATATTTTTATAATATCCATGTTTTATTTTTTAAATAAAATGTTTTTAAAAGTATTATTCCTTGCTTGATTAATAACAAAGAATATTTTTGACAATGACAGCACATCAAAGGTGGTAAAACCTCAGAGGAAAAATATTTCATGTCTGAGAGTTTTGAAGTATTGAATTCTTTTTATAATAGGTTTCATTCATTTACTTGTCAAAAGTCAGTTGGAGCTAAGTTCTGAAAGGAATATGATAACTGCATGGAGCCATTCTTTTAGAGATAGCTATTAAATATTTAACAACATATGAAAACTGCCATTGCAGTAGGATTCTCACAGCAAGATTATCTGAGGTGAGAGTACAATATGCCTGAACATAGTTCTTCAAAAATGAAAAATTTTTTTGCATTCCGATCAGAAAGTCATCCTGCTCTGTTAAATTTGCAGTGCAGGAGGTAATAGTTTGGTTCGTTGTTTGGTTAAGCTGCATATGCTTGCTTTTTCAAAGCTAACTTTTCTCATTTTTGAAACTCACTATTTTAGTATGCTCAGTTCTGTTCCTTCTGAACAACTTCATGGATGTTCAATAATAGTTCAGTTACCAAGAACAGACTTGCATGTATCATGGTCCTTGGGGACCTACGGTCACATAAAAAAACACGTGATAAGAGGCAGAATTTTAGGAGATTTTGTTGACTTCATTTTGTTCATAATAACTATTGATAAATTGGGAATTTTTAAGTTTAATCTTGTTTCAGCGATTCCTGTACAAAGATTTTGCAGCCAGTCTCACTTCTCCACTCTACTGCCATTCTACTCCCACCATATGGAGTATTGGAAGATTATTAAAATGAATAATTAAACTAAGAGAAACACAACAGGGTCAGGTTAGTTTTATTGTAATAACTTGGAAACAATATTATTGAAAGTTTATAAAAGGAAATGGAAAAGTATCTATAATATCCCCACTCTAATGCAGTTATAGATATCATGATAATACAGTATTTTAAAATTTCTTCAATATTTATTCTGCTCTCAAAAGAGAGACATTTAGAATAACTGGTTCAGTCTCTTCAACAGCTCTGTGTCACACAAAGGACTATGCAATTCAAGGGCCATAACAACTAGATATAATTTATCTTGGATTAGATACTAAATTAGATACTAGACATTGTTACTGTAATATAAGGAACTTGAATAGCAACTGAATATTTGTTATGATAATTTTTTAAATGTAAAGATGGAGATTGTAGCATAAAAATATATGTTCAATATGATCTTATTTTCTGAAATTAAATGTATCTATGTGTACATGCTCACATTTAGGAACTTTATATAGATTTTTCTCTAATGATATTTCCATGATGGAAATGTGAGGTCTTTAGTTTTCTTATTTTTGTTTATCAATATATTCTATTTATCCGTAATTCATATATATTGCTTCTGTCATAACAACTTTTTTTAAAGTACCGAAAAGAAAGAGAGAATTTAAAGGTCATTTTGGAGTAAGGTATGTGGTAAGCAACAATCGATATCCAGTTTGGAGTAATAAAAATAAATTACAGATAACAGCACTATTTAACATTTAACATTATCCTAACTCTCCTATCAATAGAGTATGATCTTGAAATCAAAGCAACAAGTTATTCTCTCTTCATAACTCAATGGTGGTTCACTTTTATGCATATGGGTGTTAATCATAGCCAATAAAAAAAAAAAAACCCGTTGCCATCCAGTAGATTCCAAGTCATAGCCACCCTATAGGACAGAGTAGAACTGCCCCATAGAGTTCCAAGGAGCGTCTGGCGGATTTGAATTGCCAACAGTTTGGTTAGCAGTTATAGTACTTAACCACTACGCAACCAGGGTTTCTGATAGCCAATAAAAGGATCTGAAAACGTGTGCTTTTTTGAGAAAATGTATTTGAAGACTGATTAATAACTTTCACGTAACCAAACAGCTTTTGAAATGCAATTGCTTCAGCATAAAGTGATACTCATGCTAACAGTTGAAGTTTGGACAATTTAAGACTAAAAATAAAGGTTAAAGCTAAAGACTTTTGGCTGAACATAGCTAACAGTACCCACTTTGCTGCCAACATAGAAACCTGTTGGGTTTTCACTTTGAAGGACTTGTGCTAAAAAGAAAAAAAAATTTTTTCCACCAGTGGAATCTTGGCCTTATTTTTAAAGATAGTGTGTGACATGCCTTTTTTTCCCTGGTTGGCTTAATTTTCTGTACTAGATCGAGAAGTAGCATTGACTGAAATTGTTGTACAGTAACTTTAATTACACTTGTTTGGCAGCAGTATTTCAGACGCATAAGCAAAGGTGAACAAATTTTGGCTTTACTTCAGGGGAAGAAAATGTTCGATTGAATATGTCTGTTGGAACTTTTCATGCCGAATGAGCCTTATCTTGGGTTAACGCTCAGTCCAAATATGACGGGTCACTTTTGCTATGATGGAGAAGATGTTACAGAGGAAGGAGCGTGAATCTGGTATGAATTTTGCAAACTATAGTGAACCAGGATTAAACAAACTGACTCGAATGCAAAGGTTGACACCAAACGTGAGGCTTGACAGTATTCATTCTGAGATATCATGTGGAAAAATCAGAATGGCTTCGTAAATGAATATAGCAATGTTGGTGGGGATCCAACAGAATCACAGTTTAAATGGACAATCTAAATGAGATACCAAATTGAGATTGGGACTAAATCTGCTAATATATTTCTTATTTTAGCCGTAATTGGATTGAGAGCTAGAGTAGAACTGAGCATGCGAGTAGAGACACCAGTGAACACAATTAGAAAATAAATAAATAAATAAAATAAAGTAAGTAGAGGTAGAGGAAGTAAAATGAGTCTCAGCAAAACAAAACCAGGCTTATTTTTGAGAGAGTTATCATTATAGTAACACAGCACATTCTCTTCCATGAAGGTCAGTAGAATACAATAGAGAACACTCACATGGAGAAAATGTTTTAAGAGGGCGCAGTAGAAGGCAGTGCATGGAACTATTCCCTAGATGTTAGAGTGAAGAGGCAGTTGTAAGATTTAATTTCAGGGCACCAATAGCCATTCCCCCTTACTGAGAAACATTCCAAGTGTTTCAAACCCTTTCTGTCTAAGAGCCACAACTTGAATCTGCATAATAAAAGGTAAAACCTAATTTAGAATCTTCTGAAATTAAGATCTAGGGCCTGCACGGTACTTCTTCAAATGGACTAGAAATTCAGGAATTAAAACTGTCTCTGATATTACCTGAAATCCTGCAATTCCAGAAAAATTGGGGTCACTCCTCACCCAGCTTCCCCTAATGTTAACATCTTGTATCACCATAGTACAATGGTCAAATTATTTAATAAGCACTGGTACAATGCTATTAACTAAACTTCAGACTCTATTCAGGTGTCACCAGTTTTTCCACTAATGTGTTTTTTTCTGTTCCTGCATTTTAAAACAATAAATTCTTTTTAATTATTATTTCTTCTTAATCTTTTTGTTGTTGTTGTTGTTAGGTGCCGTCGAGTCGGTTCCGACTCATAGCGACCCTATGCACAACAGGACGAAACACTGACCAGTCCTGAGCCATCCTTACAATCGTTGTTATTCTTGAGCTCATTATTCCAGCCACTGTGTCAATCCACCTTGTTGAGGGTCTTCCTCTTTTCCACTGACCCTGTACTCTGCCAAGCGTGGTGTCCTTCTCCAGGGACTGATCCCTCCTGACAACATGTCCAAAATATATAAGATGCAGTCTCGCCATCCTTGCTTCTAAGGAGCATTCTGGTTGTACTTCTTCTGAGACAGATTTGTTCATTGTTTTGGCAGTCCATGGTATATTCAATATTCTTCTCCAACACCACAATTCAAAGGTGTCAATTCTTCTTTGGTCTTCCTTATTCATTGTCCAGCTTTCACATGCATATGATGCGATTGAAAATACCATGGCTTGGGTCAGGCACACCTTGGTCTTCCAGGTGACATCTTTGCTCTTCAACACTTTGAAGAGGTCCTTTGCAGCAGATTTACCCAGTGGAACGTGTCTTTTGATTACTTGACTGCTGCTTCCATGGCTGTTGATTGTGGATCCAAGTAAAATGAAATCCTTGACAACTTCAATCTTTTCTCCATTTATCATGATGTTGCTCATTGGTCCAGGTATGAGGATTTTTGTTTTATGTTGAGGTGTAATCCACACTGAAGGCTGTGGTCTTTGATCTTCATTAGTAAATGCTTCAAATCCTCTTCACTTCCAGCAAGCAAGGTTGTGTCATCTGCATAACACAGGTTGTTAATGAGTCTTCCTCCAATCCTGATGCCCCGTTCTTCTTCATATAGTCCAGCTTCTCATATTATTTGCTCAGCATACAGATTGAATAGGTATGGTGAAAGAATAAAACCGTGAAGCATAACTTTCCTGATATTAAACCAATCAGTATCCCCTTGTTCTGTCTGAACAACCGCCTCTTGATCTATGTAAAGGTTCCTCATGAGCAGAATTAAGTGTTCTAGAATTTGCATTCTTCGCAGTGTTATCCATAGTTTGTTATGATCCACACAGTCGAATGCCTTTGCATAGTCAATAAAACACAGGTAAACATCCTTCTGGAATTCTCTGCTTTCAGCTAGGATCCATCTGACATCAGCAGTGATATCTCTGGTTCCACGTCCTCTTCTGAAACTGGCCTGAATTTCTGGCAGTTCCCTGTCGATATACTGCTGCAGCCATTTTTGAATAATCTTCAGCAAAATATTGCTTGTGTGTGATAGTAATGATATTGTTTTATAATTTCCACATTTGGTTGGATCACTTTTCTTGGAAATAGGCATAAATATGGATCTTTTCCAATCAGTTGGCCAGGGAGCTGTCTTCCATATTTCTTGGCATAGACGAGTGAGCACCTCCAGTGCTGCATCTGTTTGTTGAAACATCTCAATTGATATTCCGTCAATTCCTGGAGTCTTGTTTTTCGCCAATGCCTTCAGAGCATCTCGGATTTCTTCCTTATATATCGTCAGTTCCTGATCATATGCCAGCTCTTAAATGGTTGAACATCGACTAATTCTTTTTGGTATAATGACTCTGTATATTCCTTCCATCTTCTATTGATGCTTCCTGGGTCGTTTAATATTTTCCCCATGGAATCCTTCACTATTGCAACTCGAGTCTTGAATTTTTTTTTTAGTTCTTTCAGCTTGAGAAACACCAAGCCTGTTCTTCCATTTTGTTTTTCCATCTCCAGTTCTTTGCACATGTCATTATAATACTTGGTCTTCTTGAGACGCCCTTTGAAATCTTCTGTTAATTTCTTTTACTTCATCAATTCTTCCTTTTGCTTTAGCTGCTCGACATTTGAAAGCAAGTTTCAGAGTCTCCTCTGACATCCATCTTGGTCTTTTCTTTCTTTCCTGTCTTTTCAATGACCTCTTGCTTCATGGATGATATCCTTGATGTCATTCTACAACTCGTCTTGTCTTCAGTCACTAGTGTTTGATGCATCAAATCTATTCTTCAGGTGGTCTCTAAATTCAGGTGGGATATACTCAAGGTCATATTTTGGCTCTCGTGGACTTGCTCTGATTTTCTTGAATTTTAGCTTGAATTTGCATAGGAACAATTGATGGCCTGTTCCATAGTTGGCCCCTGGCCTTGTTCTGACTGATGATATTGATTTTCCATCGTCTCTTTCCACAGATATAGTCAATTTAATTTCTGTGAGTTCCATCTAGTCGCCGTTTATGTTGGTGAAAGAAGGTATTGGCAATGAAGAAGTCGTTGGTCCTGCAAAATTATATTATTCGATCTCCGGCATTGTTTCTGTCACCAAGGCCCTATTTTCCAACTACTGATGCTTCTTTGTTTCCAACTTTCACATTCCAATCACCAGTAATTATCAATGCATCTTGATTGCATGTTCAATAAATTTCAGACTGTAGCAGCTGATGAAAATCTTCAGTTTCTTCATCTTTGCTCCTAGTGGTTGGTGCATAAATTTGAATAATAATTGTATCAACTGGTCTTCCTTGTAGGTGTATGGGTATTATCCTATCACTGAATGCGTTGTACTTCAGGATACACCTTGAAACGTTCTTTCTGAAGATGAATGGAACACTATTCCTCTTCGAGCTGTTGTTCCCAGCATAGTAGACTGTATGATTGTTCTATTCAAAATGGCCAATACCAGTCCATTTCAGCTCACTAATACCTAGGATATCAATGCTTATGCGTTCCATTTCATTTTTGACAATTTCCAATTTTCTTAGATTCATACTTCGTACATTCCAGGTTCCGATTATTAATGGATATTTGTAGCTGTTTCTTCTCATTTTGAATCGTGCCACATCAGCAAGTGAAGGTCCCAAAAGTTTGATTCCATCCACGTCATTAAGGTCGACTCCACATTGAGGAGGCAGCTCTTCCCCAGTCATCTTCTGAGTGCCTTCCAACCTGGGGGGCTCATCTTCCAGCACTATATCAGACAATGTTCCGCTGCTATTCATAAGATTTTCACTGGCTAATGCTTTTCAGAAATAGACCTCCGGGTCCTTCTTCCTAGCCTGTCTTAGTCTGGAAGCTCAGCTGAAACCTGTCCTCTATGGGTGACCCTACTGGTATCTGAATACCAGTGTCATAGCTTCCAGCATCATACAAGCCCCCACAGTATGACAAACTGACAGACACGTGGGGGCCTTAATCTTTAGCAATCTGTAATGGTTCTTAGTCTTTCCTTGTATTCCATAATATTCTCTTTCGAAGAGTATTGGTCAAGTACTTATGAATGTTTTCAGATAATTAGATTGAGACTATTATTATGAACAGTATCACAGGGATATGTTTTAACATAACTGAAACATTCTCTTTAAACAATTTTGAAAACTTTATTTTCTCAAGATGTTATGTCACAAGCTTTTCCCCATATCCATGAAATTCTTCGTAGGCATTATTTTCTTATAAGGTAATTAGAGGGAGGTAATAAACTGATTATATATATATTCATAATAAACTAGTACAATAAATTATATGATGGCATGATTCAGTTACTATAAAAGGCAGTTATGAATCATCAATGATGTCTACTGTTATTATCAAAATCCCACTGCCGTGGGATCAATTCTGACTCTTAGAGGTCCTTTAGGACAGAGTAGAACTGCCTGCCCCATAGGATTTCCAAGGCTGTAAACCTTTATGGAAGCAGACTGCCACATCTTTCTCCTGCATGTAAACAGTATATGAAGAGTCAAATCCAGATGTTTTGAATTTCTAATTTTGTTCTCTTTTCTTTACATTTTTCTGGTTCTCCAGTGTTAATTTGGTATAAATTTGTGATGCAATAAAAAAAAAAAATCAGTCCATCTAAGTCATGCCTTTTCCCTTTTTGAATTCTTATTTTGCTTTATCTCTTAGAAAACCAGGATACGCTTAAAGAATTTTTTAAAAGTATATTTTTGGATTTTGAATTGTTTTGTTGTTAGGTGCTGTTGAATTGATTCTGTTGCTCACATGTAAGAAAACACTTGAATCAGGAAGCACATTTGGGTTATATATTTTTCATTAAAACACTATATTGTTCTTCTAGAATTCAGAATTACTGAGAAGTCTGATATTTATTATTTTTTTTGATCACCAAGTAAGACAAAACATAAAGCAAAAATTTTTAAAGATAGGTCTAATGCATATTATTTTTATTTAATTTCTAATATGTAAAGCAGCACATTATTCATAAAACATAGGTGCATATATATACGCATATACTTATTTATTTATTTATTTATAATTTTCTCTCACACCTAATGCCATTCATGTGTCCAGTTCTCCCACTTGTCTATCCACAGATAATCCACAGGTAAATCTCTGCTTTGTGTATCTTTTCAGCCTTTGCTTATATATTTATGTGTATATACAAATATATAAATGTGTATTATACAAATATATTTTGTATTTGTGTATGATACAATATGTATAAATACAAATATATTTGTATTTAAGCCTGCCTTTACAACAAAGTACAGCCTAGAATACATGCTGTTCTATACCTAGCTTTTTTTCATATAAAAATAAATACAGGTGATCTGTCCATATCTGAATATATAGTTTTGTTCTTATTATTTTTACAAATGCATAATACTCCATTATGTTGCTGGAGAATAAAGTGTATATTAAGCCGTGGAAAAGTATTTTGTGATTATATATGTTAGGATAAGGAACAAGATAATTATTAACAGTTTGTGTTCACCTATATGAATGTCAAGTGGGACAATCAAAAACTGTATGGGACATGGGACAGTTCTTCCTTTTGTAGGAAGGAATATCCTGCCCTTTGTGCCTGTCTGACATCTTTGGCACCTGACCATAAAAATGCCATTAGTGCCCCCCGCACCTCATCGTGAGAAATAAACCATTTGGAAAGATTTCCAAAACAATTCTAGAGGGAGCTGTTCTCTCAATTAAGGACCGTTCTATTAAATACTGAAATTTGTTTTTCATGAGCGCTTCGCAATTAATGAACAAGATGAATTGTGACTGTTGTCTAGAGTAGTTAAAAATGATGGTTTTGGTCTGTATCTAAGTACATTTTGCAGATTAGACTTGTCCAAAAGAGGAATGGCCTTTTGCCAACAAGGAATCCCTGGAGAAAATGACACAAAGTTGAGAGATGGCTAAGTCTTCAAGACAGTGACACTTGTGTATCATTCCCTCTAGAGACCATTGAACTTGCTGCAAAATGTGTCATTTAAATTACATTCTGAATTGATTTAGCTTCATAAAAGATTATATCAGATGACTTGACACTCAAATGTTACAATTTCTGTAACATGAGGTATTCCTTAAAAGCCCTATGGAAACCCTTAGTACCACTGAAGAAAACAAATCCCAGTTGTATCTCTCATGCTGCTATTTCAAATAATCGTTTGCTTCCATACATACAACAATTTTGGAGATTAACGTTTGTAGATTTTAGACCAACATTTTCTCACACGCATTTTGTAGTTGATTTTAAATGATAAAATGACGTGTTATATTAACTTTGCCTATGCTGAGTGATGTAGATTGTAGTTTCCATAACCAAGAACAGCCCAACTAAAGACATGCATTCAGCTCTGAAATGTGACATTGGATCAAACATCAGGCATTTTAATTCATATTTTAATGCTCTCAGGTGATTGTATAAAAACATTTGTCATTGTAAGCTGTTCACTGTGCTCAATAATTATAAGATCACATGTCTTCTCTATCCACCTCCAGATACACAATTCATTCTGCCTGTTGCTTTCATTATAATTCTGAAAAAATAATGACTCCAAAAATAAAGAACATAATCTTATTTTACATCATTCCCAAATTTCCTAAAACAATATTTCATACATACATACATACATACATATGTATACACACGTATCTATATAAATACATATACATATATATGTATATAAATATATGCATACACACACATGCATACGCATATATGTATATTCTCATTATGACATCAGAGATTTTAGAAAATTCTGTAAACCAAAAAATACTTGAGTTTTTTAATAAACTATCCATCCTTTTTCTTAAAATATGTACATGTATTACAAACTCTACTTTTATGAGATAAGATATTGCTATTTTATATCAGTTCTACTTGCCAGCACCTGATGGAAATATGATTTCATTATAGTATATCATCTAACCTTTAAATTGGGTTGGTTTAGTGAGTTTCAGAGTCTCTTCTGACATTAATTTTGGTCTTTTTTTTTTCCTGTCTTTTTATTGACCACTTGCTTTCTTCATGTATGATGTCCTTGATGTCATTCCACAGTCACCTCTTCTTCAGTCATTAGTGTTCAATGTGTCGAATCTGTTCTTGAGATGGTCTCTAAATTCAGGTGGGATATATTCAAGGCCATACTTTGGCTCTGGTGGGCTTGTTCTAAGTTCTTTCAGCTTCAACTTGAACTTGCATTTAAGTGATTGATGGTATTCCCCAGTTGGCCACTGGCCTTGTTCTGACTGATGATATTGAGCTTTTCCATCGTCTCTTTCCGCAGATGTAGTCAATTTGATTCCTGTGTATTCCATCCTGTGAGGTCCACTTGTACAGTCACCATTTATATTGTTGAAAAAAGGTATTTTCAATGAAGAAGTTGTTGGTCTTGCAAAATTCTATCATGTGATCTCCAGCATCGTTTCTATCACCAAGGCCCAGTTTTCCAATTACCATTCCTCCTTCTTTGTTTCCAACTTTTGCATTCCCATCACCAGTAATTGTCAATACATCTTGATTGCATGTTCAGTCAATTTCAGGCTGCAGAAGCTGGTAAAAATCTTCAATTCCTTCATCTTTGGCCTTAGTGGTTGGTGTGTAAATTTGAATAATTGTTTTAACTGGTCTTCCTTGTTGGCATATGGATATTATCACTGACAATGTACGTCAGGATAGATATGGAAATGTTCTTTTTGATGATGAATGCAACGCCATTCTTCTTCAAGTTGTCATTCCTGGCATAGTAGACCATATGATTGTCTGATTCATAATGGCCAATACCAGACCATTTCAGCTTGCTAATGCCTAGGATGGAACCCTGATGGCATAGTGGTTACTAGTTTGGCTGCTAACCAAAAGGTTGGCAGTTCAAATCCACCAGGCGTTCCTTGGAAACCCCCAACGAGATGGATTGACACGGTGGCTCCAACAATGGACTGAAACACCAATGCTTGTGAGGATGGTGCAGGACAGGGCAGTATTTTGTTTTATTGTACATAGGATAACTATGAGTTTAAACCAACTCGAGGGCATCTAACAACATTTGATAGCATGTGTCTGAGACAGAAATATTGCATTCTATGAACAAATTCTAAGAAACAGAAATTGAATAAAATGAATAAAATAACTTACTACTTCTTGTTTTTTTTTCCCCCTAATTTGCATACTTTTCAGTCCTTGTTGGTTCCATTTCCCTTGAAATTGAGGAAGGTAATTTAATACCCAGTTATTACATTCCTTGTATGGTAATAACATTTCTCATAAATCAAATCACACATCTATGGAATGAAGTGACTTCTCCTGTTGGCCCCTTTTAACAACCTGTTTCTCCATTTATGCCTGACAAGATTCTTTCATTAAAGGGATTGGAAGTTTCCCCTTGTACAAGAAGTTTCAATAATATGGCCACAAAATTGCATAAGTTCTAAATAAATCTAAGAAGCTGTTTTGTCATTGCTCTCCTTATTCCCTTTTGGAGCACATCATTCATGAGTACTGGATGTATTTATTTGAGTTTTTATTGCATAAAGGTGTTAGGCTTATCTGAGCATTTGAAATGCACAATAGATTTGTTATGTAAATAGTTGTGCACATTACAGGTATGAAGTCATATTCTCAAAGTGGCATTTATGTATGCAAATAAACTGCAATAAGTAATTAAATGTGGCAAATGTACAAGCATTTGGAGGCATTTACTTTTAAATTTTGGTTCAGAGATCACAATTTAGTAGATATTCTGAATATATAATAAAAAAATATAATAGAGGATAATAAAGGAAATAATAGATTTACAGTAATAACAAACTCAAAGAATAATATGGCATATAGGTTTCTAAACCAGCTTTCATGGCAGCATCTTTATCCTATGAAATGTATTCATGTGCTACAGAGTAACTGGACATGAGACAGTGATACCAGCCCTTCTGGCAGGGTAATTGGAAATCAAAACAAACTACAACTTTCAAAGCAGATTACACTGTGACACATAGAACAGATATATTGCAGCAAACCAAACCATGATCAGAGGCCATCTAAGTTCAAATTATTTTAAGGGCTCCTTCAGACACGTATGTGCTAAGATAAGACCACAGAGAAGTTGATCTGGGAGTAACTGCATGTAGACTGAGGTGTTCTGAGATAAGGAGATTGACAGCTTCAATTGATGTAGATTACAAATTCTGACTCATCCCTTCCAACTTATCTACTTAATATTCTGACTACCTATGATTGCAAACCCTGGTGGCATAGTGGTTAAGTGTTATGGCTGCTAACCAAAGGGTCGTCAGTTCGAATCCGCCAGGTGCTCCTTGGAAACTCTATGGGGCAGTTCTGCTCTGTCCTATAGGGTCGCCATGAGTCGGAATCGACTCGATGGCACTGGGTTGGTTTTTACCTATGATTAACTCCATCCTTCCCCCCTCTTCACACACACACATCTTGCAAGCGCTGTCCCTGGATCCCCTTTTTTACACCACAGTGTTCCACTGATAGTATTTCCTTTGCTGAAGCATGATAATAAAACTCACTTTGACAATGGGTGGGTTCCTGGTTATCTTTAGCCAATAGACTTTAAGAAATAACTTACTCCAAGATTTCACCAAAAAAGAAAAACAACTGTCTTACTTTTAGTATACCTATCTGAATGTAAAATATACTCTTCTCTTTCAATTCTGAACATGGCAAGTTCTGGGGTATAACAGTATACATTTATCGCCTGCCATCTGAATGTTTGCTGTAGAGTTAATTTTCAAATATATTTACCCAAAATTTACTATGTCATCTAAAACCTCACTTAATGAACCCGCATGTGCACCAGCAAAAAATTTAAGTTGCATATGTGTAGAGGTGAGAGTGTATTGATAAAGTTATCCTCCTATTTTGCTGTTCTAATAGAATCAAGTTAAATGCCTACATTAAGTATGTGGTTCACTATCACTATCCTATCCCCCTCTTTTCCTGAAGATGTGTCTCGCATGTGTCTCGCATGTGTATTGGCTTCTGCCAGATACCTGGGAGCACTGACAACCTGAGTTCAATTTAGATGGTTTATGTGTAATATTTTAAGTTTGGTTTCATTGTTACTTTGTATTTCAACACAAAATCATTGCAGAGTAGAAGCGTAATAATAAGTATGTTAAAGTTTTGTCATGTGAAAATCCTCTATGCAACATATTTTTAGGAATGATTAGATTCAGATAGCAGGAGAAGTCAATATATTTGTTGTTGTTGTTAGATGCCATCCAGTCAATTTCGACTCATAGGAACCCTGTGTACAACAGAATGAAATTGCCCGGTCTTCAGCCATCCTAAAAATTGTTGCTATGTTTGAGCCCATTGTTGTAGCCGCTGTGTCAATTCATCTTGTTGAGGGTCTTCCTGTATTTTACCAAGCATGATGTTCTTCTCCAGGGATTGATCCCTCCTGATAACATATCCAAAGTCAGTGAAACGAAGTCTCACCATCCTTACCTGTAAGAAGTGTTCTGGCTAGTCTTCTTCCAAGACAGGTTTGTTCATTCTTCTGGCAGGTGATGGTATATTCAATATTCTTTACCAACACCGTAATCCAAATGCATCCTTTTTAGAGAGGTATTTAGCCTAGAAGGTTATTAGGATTATTTAACCTGGAGCACAGAGATGGAAATGGGATGATATTCTTAATTAAAGTGATAATATTTTAGGGGAACCAAATGAGTGAAAAAAAAAAGTATCTTGTGTTTTACATAACAAACATTCAATATAAACTCATGCTCTATTAAGGAATGAAAGGAATCCATCTCTGTTTCTAAGCCATTAGGACATGATTCCTAGGTTTTATCCACCTTCAGGCTCAGGGACAAATTATATTATTTGTCATGTTCCAGCAAAAGAATGTTTTTATGAGCCCTTTTCCACCTATGACATTTTTACCTGGCTCTTATACTGCTCAAACTCTTCCTTCTCACCCACCTCTCGCTAACTCTTCTTTCTCATCGCCCTTATATATTGATAGGAATTAGAGTTCAACCTATGATCTTCTATGCACATTGTATAAAATTTTCTCAGATTTCCATTATTATCTTTATGATGATCAATTTCAAATATATTTCTTCTCCCTGAGATCCATGCTCCTTTTTTGGACATTGATAACGGGCTACTTTATAGGCTTTCAAGTCAATAATCCAACTTGGCATATTCTTTATCAGCTAAAATGTTTATGATATAATTTTTGTGACAAAAGCAGTTTATAAGCCTGTCTGTGCAGTATGATCACAATTGTGTTTAAAACATATGCATATAATATGTAAAAGTAAATGTAAGTAAATGCATCCACATAAAAAATAGGGATTTTCTCTGGATAGTGAGTTTACGTGTGATTTTTATGTTTACTTTCAGTAAGGTCTATATTGTCTGCAATGCACAAACCTCTATAAACATTTAAAACTGAAGTGATCACCTATCTCATCAACTCTCTTCCCCATTTGTGTGCCTTTGCTCACTTGTAAATTATAAATAGAATCAAAGACCTGGGATAGAACATGGACTCTTACTTCTGTGACCACCTAGGCATTCTCACATTCATCCTTTTTTTGTTTTTCTTTTTTAGCTATTCACATTGCTACTGTCTCAGTGTGGCCCTCATTTTTTCTTTTGATCGGCCTCTTTACTTGGTGTCTTACCCACCCAAATTAATTTTCCATAGTGTAGCCATAGTAACTGACTTTTCAAAAAACATAAATTGGACCTTTTAATTCTCCTGCTTAAATTTCCTTTAAAAGTTTCCCTTCACCTACAGAATAAAAATAAAATTGTTAGTTACCATATCTTTACACATATAACACACGTTATACATTTTTGCCAACCTCGCAAACTACTCCCACCCCCTGCGCGTTACGTTCATAAGTGCGCTATGCCAGTTTGATTTACATGTTGCTAACTTTGATTTCTATTTCTGATCATATGGAAACTTCCTTCACTTAAGGTAGACATTGATTTTATATTACTTGATATATAAGCCAAAAGTATTTCCCAGTAGATCAAAAATGATAAACAAATTAAACTTTTGTAATTTCCTGAAAAATTATCATTGTCATTCTTGTGAATGGAGTAATAGGAGTCCATGTTGAATTCATGAAGAACTACAAATTAGTAAGAAATGACCCTAGGCTTAAAACTAAAAGAACAAGATGTTATTTATATTTTATTGCTTTCATAAATCTTAAACTGAAGCATAATATTGAATAATCAGTTTTTGAATTAAAAAAATGAAGTCTCCAGAAGAAACTGTGTTTTCATATTAAAATAGGCCATTTTCGATTATTTATTCGTTATCATCATCATCTGACTCCTGGGAGCCTTCAAAGATGAATTCCTCATCACTAACATTATTGAAGTATCTCAGAGCTGCTTGCAGACCTCTTCTGTGACTTCTGAGAATGCAATCTGATAAGGTTTTCCCATTCAACTGTTGAGTGAATGCACTTTAATTATCAACTTAAATTAATAGAAAGAAACACACAATTTAGGTTTTTAATTTTCCGAGTACTGTGGGTGGAGGGGAGGACAAAACTTGATCCATGACCACTTGAGCATGGTGTATACCTTCAGTATGCAATTATGATAAAAAATAACATTTTCTGACTATTTGTATACACATAAGCAGGAGATTAAAGAAAATGAATGGAATGACATGATTCACCTGTTAAGTGGAAGGACGGACGAATGAGGCTGAAATTCACTTCTAGAAATGTCATGATATATGTAGTGACATGTATGGGCATGCTATGTCAGAACTGTTTAATCATTTCCACGTGTTACATGTGTGGGCAAGTTATTTATGTGAGTGCATTATTTGCAAAAAAAAAAAAAAATGGTAGTCATAGCTTGCATACTGCAGAGTCAAATTCTGGAGGAGGAAGAATCTGTAGATTTTATATATCTAGTTCCCTGGAACTTCCCTGGCATCCCTGAGATGCCAGCAAGTTCTATATCCGACTTAAGGCAGAAAACTTGGTTGTGGATGAGTGTGAGCCTGAAGGAATGAGCTCAATGCAGAGTATATTTGGGCATATTCATAATATCCTTCTTTTTCTTCCCCCAACTTTGAAAGAGGTAAGCCAAGGGGGTTAAAAACCAAAAAAACTGAACCCACTGCTGTTGAGTCAATTCTGACTCCTAGCAACCCTATGGGACAGTAGAACTGCCCCACAGAATTTCCATGGAAGCAGGCTGCCACATCTTTTTTCTCGTGGAGAGGCTGGTGGGTTTGAACTGCAGACCCTTTGGCTAGCAGCCAGGCACTCTAAACTTTGCATCACCAGGGCTCCTTCCATGGGGGTTAGGGAATGTTTATTAACTGACTGAGTACCTATATTTTGGGGGAACTCTTTTTTCTTAATAATTTTTTATTCTTTAAGTGAAAGTTTACAAATCAAGTCAGTTTCTCACATAGAAACTTATATACACCTTGCTGCATACTCCCAATTACTTTCCCCCCAATGAGACAGCTCACTCCCTCCTTCCACTCTCTCTTTTTGAGCCCATGTTGCCAGCTTCTAAGCCCCTCTACCCTCCCATCTACCCTCCAGGCAGGAGGTGCCAGCATAGTCTCAAGTGTCTGCCTGATCCAAGTAGCTCACTCCTCACCAGCATACCTCTCCTACCCATTGTTCAGTCCAATCCATGTCCGACGAGCTGGCTTCTGGAATGGTTCCTGTCCTGGGCCAGCAGAAGGTCTGGGGGCCATGACCACTGGGGTCCTTCTAGTCTCAGTCAGACCATTAAGTCTGATCTTTTTATTAGAACTTGTGGTCTGCATCCCACTGTTCCCCTGCTCCCTCAGGAGTCCTCCGCTGTGTTCCCTATCAGGGCAGTCATCAGTTGTGGCCGGGTACCATCTGGATCTTCTGGTCTCAGGATAATGTAGTCTCTGGTTCATGTAGCCCTTTCTGTCTCTTGGGCTCATAATTACCTTGTGTCCTTGGTGTTTTCATTCTCCTTTGATCCAGGTGGGTTGAGACTCATTGATGCTTCTTAGTTGGCCGCTTGCTAGATTTAAGACCCCAGATGCCACTCTTCAAAGTGGGATGCAGAATGCTTTCTTAATAGATTTTATTATGCCAATTGACTTAGATGTCCCCTGAAACCATGGTCCCCAAACCCCTGCCCCTGTTTTGCTAACCTTCGAAGCATTCAGCTTATTCAGGAAACTGCTTTGCTTTTGGTTTAGTCCAGTTGTGCTGACCTTGCATGTATTGAGTGTTGTCTTTCCCTTCACCTAAAGCAGTTCTTATCTACTATCTAATTAATAAATATCCGTCTCCCACCCTCCCTTCCCCCTCTCATAACCACGAAGGAATATGTTCTCCTTAGTTTAAACTATTTCTCAAGATCTTATAATAGTGGTCTCATACAATATTTGTCCTTTTGCAACTGACTAATTTCACTTAGCATAATGTCTTCCAGGTTCCTCAATGTTATGAAATGTTTCACAGATTCATCACTGTTCTTTTTCGATGCATAGTATTCCATTGTATGAATATGCCATAACTTATTTATCCATTCATCAGTTGATGGACACCTTGGTTGCCTCCATCTTTTGCTATTGTAAACAGTGCTGCAATAAACATGGGTGTGCATATACCTGTTCGTGTAACGGGTCTTATTTCTCTAGGATATATTTGAGGAGTGGGATTGCTGTGTCATATGGTAGTTCTATTTCTATCTTTTTAAGGAAGTGTCAAATTGACTTTCAAAGTGATTGTACCATTTTACATTCCCATCAGCAGTGTATGAGAGTTCCAATCTCTCCACAGCCTCTCCAACATTTATTATTTTGTATTTTTTGGATTAATGTTTTTTGGATTAATTTTTGGAGTGAGATGGAATCTCATTGTAGTTTTGATTTGCATTTCTCTAATGGCTAATGATCAAGAACATTTCCTCATGTATCTGTTAGCCACCTGAATGTCTTCTTTAGTGAAGTGTCTGTTCATATCCTTTGCCCATTTTTTAATTGGTTTGTTTGTCTTTTTATGGATGAGTTTTAGCAAAATCATGTAGATTTTAGAGATCAGGTGCTGGTCAGAGATACCATAGCTGAAAATTTTTCCCCAGTCTGTAGGTCTTTTTACTCTTTTGGTGAAGTCTTTAGATGAGCATAGGTTTTTCATATTTAGGAGCTCCCAGTTATCTGGTTTCTCTTCAACATTTTTAGTAGTGTTTTGTATTCTGTTTATGCCTTGTATTACGGCTCCTGACATTGTCCCTATTTTTTTCTTCCATGATCTTTATCACTTTAGACTTTAGGTCTTTCATCCATTTGGAGTTAGTTTTTGTGCATGGTGTGGGGTATGGGTCCTGTTTCATTTTTTTGCAAATGGATATCCAGTTACGCTAGCACCATTTGTTAAAAAGACTATCTATTCCCCAATTAACTGACACTGGGCCTTTGTCAAATATCAGCTGCTCATATGTGGATGGATTTATATCTGGGTTCTTAATTCTGTTCCATTGGTCTATGTGTCTGTTGTTGTACCAGTACCAGGCTGTTTTAACTACTGTGGCGGAATAATAGGTTCTAAAATCAGGAAGAGTGAGGCCTCCCACTTTGTCCTTCTTTTTCAGTAATGCTTTACTTATCTGGGGCTTCTTTCCCTTCCATATGAAGTTTGTGATTTTTTTCTCCATCTCATTAAAAAATGTCCTTGGAATTTGGATTGGAATTGCATTGTATATATAGATGGCTTTTGATAGGATAGATATTTTTACAATGTTAAGTCTTCCTATCTATGAGCAAGGTATGTTTTTCCACTTATGTAGGTCCCTTTTGGTTTCTTGCAGTAGTACCTGGTAGTTTTCTTTGTATAGGTCTTTTACGTCTCTGGTTAGATTTATTCCTAAGTATTTTATCTTCTTCAGGGCTACTGCGAATGGTATTGATTTGGTGATTTCCTCTTTGATGTTCTTTTTGTTAGTGTAGAGGAATCCAACTAATTTTTGTGTGTTTATCTTGTAACCTGATACTCTGCTGAACTCTTCTATTAGTTTCAGTAGTTTTTTTGAGGATTCTTCAGGGTTTTCTGTGTATAAGATCATGTCATCTACAAACAGAGATACTTTTACTTCTTCCTTACCAGTCTGGATGCACTTTATTTCTTTATCCAGCCTAATTGCTCTGGCTAGGACCTCCAGCACAATGTTGAATAAGAGTGGTGATAATGGGGGCATCCTTGTCTGGTTCACTTTCTTAAGGGGAACGTTTTTAGAATCTCTCCATTAAGGATGATGTTGGCTGTTGGCGTTGTATAAATGCCCTTTATTATGTTGAGGAATTTTCCTTCTATTCCTGTTTTGCTGAGAATTTTTAGCATGAATGTGTGTTGGACTTTGTCAAATGCCTTTTCTGCATCAATTGATAAGATCATGTGGTTTTTGTCTTTTGTTTTGTTTATATGGTGGATTACATTAATTGTTTTTCTAATATTGAACCAACCTTGCATACCTGGTATAAATCCCACTTGGTCATGGTGGATTATTTTTTTGATATGTTGTTGAATTCTATTGGCTAGGATTTTGTTGAGGATTTTTGCATCTATGTTCATGAGGGATATAGGTCTGTAATTTTCTATTTTTCTGGTGTCTTTAGCTGGTTTTGGTATCAAGGATATACTGGCTTCATAGAATGAGTTAAGGAGTATTCTGTTCTTTTCTACGCTTTGAAATACCTTTAGTAGTAGTGGTGTTAAGTCTTCTCTGAAAGTTTGGTAGAACAGCAGTGAAGCTATCAGGACCAGGGCTTTTTTTGTTGTTGTTGGGAGTTTTTTGATTACCTTTTCAATCTCTTTTTTTGTTATGGGTCTATTTAGTTGTTCTATTTCTGTTAGTTTAGGCAGGTAATTCATTTCTAGGAATTCGTGCATTTCTTCTAGGTTTTCAAATTTATTACAGTACAATTTCTTGTAGTAATCTGATATGATTCTTTTAATTTCAGTTGAGTCTGTTGTGATATGGCCCATCTCGTTTCTTATTCAGGTTATTTGTCTCCTTTGCTGTATTTCTTTAGTCAGTCTGGCCGTGGTTTATCAATTTTGTTGATTTTTTCAAAGAACCATCTTTTCACCTTGTTAACTCTTTAATTGTTTTTCTGTTCTCTAATTTATTTATTTCTGCTCTAATTTTTATTATTTGCTTTCTTCTGGTGCTTGACGGTTTCTTTCGTTGATCTCTTTGTATTTGTTCAAGTTGTAGGGACACTTCTTTGATTTTGGCTCTTTATACTTTTTGGATGTGTGCATTTATAGATATAAATTGACCTCTGAGCACTGCTTTTGCTGTGTTCCAAATGTTCTGAAAGGAAGTGTTTTCAGTCTCATTGCATTGTATGAATTTCTTTATTCCCTCCTTAATGTCTTCTATAACCCAGTTATTTATTTATTTATTTATTTATTTATGTTTGCTTTCTTTTCCCTGCTTTTTCTGTTATTGATTTCTACTTTTATGGCCTTATGGTCTGAGAAGATCCTTTGTAATATTTCAATATTTTGGACTCTGCGAAGGCTTGCTTTATGACCTAATATGTTGTCTATTCTAGAGAATGTTCCATGTGCACTGGAAAATAAAGTATACTTTGCAGCTGTTGGATGGAGTGTTCTGTATAAGTCTATGAGATAAAGTTGGTTGATTGTGGCAATTAGATCTTTCATGTCTTATATTGAGCTTCTTACTGGATGTCCTGTCCTTCACTGAAAGTGGTGTGTTGAAGTCTCCTACCATAATTGTGAAAGTGTCTATCTCAACTTTCAATTCTGTTAGAGTTTGTTTTATCTATCTTGCAGCCCTGTCATTGGGTGAATAAATATTTAATATGGTTACATCTTCCTGGTAAATTGTCCCTTTGATCATTATGTAGTGTCTGTCTTTATTCTTTGTGGTGGATTTAACTTTAAAGTCTATTTTGTCAAAAATTAATATTGTCCCTCCTGCTGTTTTTTGATTGTTGTTTGCTTGATATATTTTTTTCCATCCTTTGAGTTTTAATTTATTTCCTTCTCTAAGTCTAAGGTATGTCTCTTTTAGGCAGCATATACACGTATCATGTTTTTTCATCCAGTCTGCGACTTTCTGTCTCTTTATTGGTGCATTTAGACCATTTACGTTCAGCATAATTATAGATAAGTATGAGTTTTTTTTTATATGAGTTTAGTGCTGTCATTTTGATGCCTTTTTGTGTGTGTTGTTGACAATTTCATTTTTCCACTTACTTTTTTGTGCTGAGAAGTTTTTCTTTGTAGAATGTGTGTTCCTCCTTTTCATAGTAGTTGAATTTATTTTTGCTGAGTTGTTATGTTTATCTTGTTTTTTATTTTGAAGTATGGAATTGTTAGACCTCTTGTGGTTACCTTAATATTTACCCCTATTTTTCTAAGTAAAAACCTAACTTGTATCATCCTATATTGCCTGGGTTTCCTCTCCATATGGACGATCTATGTCTCCTGTATTTAGACCCTCTTTTTTGATGATTGTAATCTTTTACATAATGACATCAATGATTCCCTGTTTTGAGCCTTTTTTTTTTAATTAATCTTATTTTGTTTTTGTGATTTCCCTATCTGAGTTGCTATCAGGGAGTTCTGTTTTGTGATCTTGTGTTGTGTTGGTATGTGATATTATTGATTTTCTGACCAAAGAATTTCCTTTAGTTTTTGAGTTCTGGGTTAATTCTTGTAGCTTTGGTTTGGTTTTTGCAAATTCTCTAAGCTTGTATTTATCTGTAAATGTCTTAATTTCACATTCATATTTGAGAGAGAGTTTTGGTGGATATGTGATTCTTGGCTAGCCGTTTTTCTCCTTCAGAGTTCTATATATGTCATCCCATTGCCTTCATGCCTCCATGAGTGGTCTGAACTTATTCTTATCGATTCTCCTTTGTAGGTGACTTTTCATTTATCCCTGGCTGCTTTTAAAATACTCTCTTTATCTTTGGTTTTGGCAAGTTTGATGATAATGAGTCTTGGTGATTTTCTTTTGGGATCTATCTTGTATGGGGTTCGATGAGCATCTTGTATAGATATCCTTTCATCTTTCACGATGCCAGGGAAGTTTTCTGCCAACAGATCTTCAGCTATTCTCTCTGTATTTTCTGTTATCCCTGTTTATTCTGGAACTCCAGTCACACACAAGTTATTATTCTCGATAGAGTCCCACATGATTCTTAGGGTTTCTTCATTTTTTTTAATTCTTTTATCTGATTTTTCTTCAACTGTATTGTTTTTTTTTTTGGTATTGGTATCAATTGCCTTATCCTCCAACTCCCTCAGTCTGTATTCTAATTCCTTGATTGTGCTCTTCTGACTTCCTACTGAGTTTTCTAATTCTGTAATTTTATTGTTAATCTTTTGGATTTCTGAATGCTGTCTCTCTATGGATTTTTGCAGCTTATTCATTTTTTCACTATGTTTTTGAATAATCTTTTTGATTTCTTCAACTGCTTTATTGGTGTGTTCCTTGTTTTTTTCTGTAGAGTGCCTTGTTTCATTTCTGAGGTCATCCCCGATGTCTTGAAGCATTCTGTATGTTAGTTTTTTTATATTCTACATCTGGCAATTCCAGAAATGTGTCTTCATTTGGGAAAGATTTTGATTCTTTGATTTGGGGGTTTGTATAAAAGAAAAAAAAAAAAAAAAAAAAAATTTTTTTTTTTTCTTTTATAGAAGAAATCATTGTCTGCTTCTTTATGTGAGTTGATATCTACTGCTGTCTCTGAGCCGTCTATAAGTTATTGTAATAATTTATCTTATATTTGCTTACTGAGTCTTATCTTCTTGTTTTGTTTTGCTTCAATACACCCAGATGGGCTACCAGAGTGTACTAACTTAATTGTTGGAGCCTTTGAATCTCTTATGTCCTGTTACCAGCTGGTTTCAGCTGTTACCCAGTATATGAGCCTATGAGTCCATTCACTATTCTTGAGTAGAATCAGCTCAGGTGTCCTGATTGTGGGTCACCTAGTGTGTGGTATAGGCTTTTGGGGAACTCTTTTTGTGTGACTGAAGATTATGATCAATATGTGCTCTAAACCAAAAAACCAATCCCGTTGCCTTCAAGTCGATTCTGAATCATAGTGGCTCTATAGAATAGAGTAGAACTGCCCTGCAGAGTTCACAAGAAATGACTGGTGGATTAGAATTACTGACCTTTTTGTTAGCAGCCAAGCTCTTAACCAGTACTCCACCAGTGCTCCAGTATATATGCTAGGCCTCAAAAAAATCTAGCTGAAAATCATGGATACAATGAATAAAAGATGGTACTTCAAAAAAGAAGTTAAAACCATTTTTCTATAAATTTTAAAAGTTTAAGTATTTTGTTCAGAATTTATGTATCGAGCAGGGACTCAGGTCCTAGGGACACAAATATTAGAAAAAGCATGCAGCAGACATCATAATATGTATTAAAAACCCGGTGCTGTTGAGTTGATATAGCTTTAAATAATTACCATGTAAAATATATTGCTATAGGATAATACCAAGTTCAAAAAAAAAAAAAAAAAACCCAGTGCCATAGAGTCAATTCCAACACATATCGACCCTATATGATGATGAGTATACCAAGTTCAGAAAATTCAAATTTTCACAAGTTGCTGAATTAGGAGGAAAAAAGCTTTTTTGCACACCATTTATCGTATCTGCCTAACTAGTCTAGGTATAAGCATTTTGCAAAGTATTATTCAGGTTGCTATTGTTCCTGATTTCACAGAGTGCAGTTGGGGAAATAATTTCTTCACCAAAGATAATTGTAAAGATAATACTCACTTAAATCTTAAAGATGAGAGGTTGTAGATTTTAATTATTTTTTTTCCATTAAACGTTAGTTATTTTCTAAGGATGGAAGTTTTGCCAGCTATAAAGACCTTAGAGAAAAAAACAGACTCTCAAATTCCTGGGGGCTGGTAAGCCCTTGGAAAGTGGAGAGAAACATACAAAGATGAGGTTTATCAAGAGGTTTATGTTTATCAAGAGGTTTCATATCCCAGTTGTAGAGGGGCAATATATGATATATAGTCAAATATATGCTCTATTTACTGGGGAATTAAATTTTAAATTAAATTTAAAAAATATACTATATCTTTACTATTTCAGAACTGTATCTGTACAAAGTGAATGTGTGACTAAATATTGATTCATTTTTATAGTTAGCAGTTAAGAGAGTTGTAAAAATGTCTTAACTTTTGTATATTAATAACTACAAAAGCTCGGAGTCATTCATTTTGAGATTAAGCATATGAAAGTATATAAAAGTTCTTCAAAGGTTGTTATCCGCTGTCTAGTTGATTCTGATTCATAGTGACCCTGTAAGACAGAATAGAACTTCCGCATAGGGTTTCCAAGGCTGTAATCTTTACAAAGGAGCCTTCGTGGTGCAATGATTTAGGGCTTGGTTGCTAATCAAAAGGTCATAAATTCGAACCCACCAGCTGTTCCAAGGATAAAAGACCTGGCAATCTGCTCCAGTAAAGATTTACAGCCTAGGAAACCCTATGGAGCAGTTTTACTTTGTTTTATAGGGTCGCTATGAGTCAGAATAGACTCAACAGCATACAACAACAACAATAATCTTTACGGGGGAGCCCTGGTGTCACAGTGGTTAAACGTCTTGGTGGTGCAAATGTTAAATGCTCAACTGCTAACCAAAAGGTCCGTGGTTCGATCCTGCCAGCCATTCCACGGAAGAAAGATATGGTACTCTGCTTTTGTAAAGACTACAGCCTTGCAAACCCTATGGGGCAGTTCTACTCTGTCCTTAGAGGGTCAGTATGAATCGGAATCAACTCCATGGCAGTGATGTGTTTGCTTTGGGTTTTTGTTAATCTTTTCAGGGGCAGATTCCTAGGTCTTTTCCCCCACAGAACAGCAAGTGGTTTTCAACTGCCTGCCTGTGACCTTTTGGTTAGCAACTGAGTGTTTTAACCATTGCACCACCATGGTTCCTTCAATATAAATACCATTTCTTTTTAAATATCAATTTTCACCTTCGTTGGTAAAATTTCATTGTTAATATATTTGGGTTATTTAATGACTTTTGTTTTTAATTACACCCAAGTGCCTGTCAGTTTGTCGTACTGTGGGGGTTTGCATGTTGCTGTGATGCTGGAAGCTATGCCACCAGTATTCAGATACCAGCAGGGTCACCCATGGAGGACAGGTTTCAGCTGAGCTTCCAGACTGAGACAGACTAGGAAGAAGGACCCGGCAGTCTACTTCTGAAAAGTATTAGCCAGTGAAAACCTTATGAATAGCAGTGGAATATTGTCTGATATAGTGCTGGAAGATGAGCCCCCAGGTTGGAAGGCACTCAAAAGACACAGTGGCTGCAACAATAGAGTCAAGCATAACAACAATTGTAAGGATGGCGCAGGACTGGGCAGTGTTTCATTCTGTTGTGCATAGAGTCGCTATGAGCCAGAACCGACTTGATGGCACCTAACAACAACAACAATTTTTAATTAAATTCAATCTATATCCACGAGTGACTTTCATTTTGCCTGTCACTAACAAAGGTGATAAACAAATACAGGGTGTGATACCAGCTGATGAACGTTCTGAATGCTGTCCTGCACATAAATTGCTTAGTCTTTCACCTTTTAAAAAAAGTGTTACATGTAGAAAAACAAAAGTACAGATAGATGAAACAATTTATATAAAGCAAAATCATTAACCTAGGTTACACGTATACCTGTCCATTGCAAAGGAGTAAGTAAAATAAGCCCTGCTACGAATGCCTTATACTCATTTTCATTATTCTATTCATAAGTATTTGTAACTTCTCCATTTGATGCTAATACACAGAAGGATTTACTATTCAGTGCTGCAGGCATAGATTGCTGATGATATGAGAAGAAACAAAAGAATTTTAATAGCATTGATAATAATGATAAATAACATTTAAAGGGTGCCCTCAAGCTTATAAAATACTTTTTACATCTATTATTTATCTAATTAATTTTTAATTAATGACCTTCTCCAGAAAGGCTTTTCCAACTAATCACCCACCCACTGATCTCACTTTGTGATCTCCTGAAAGTAAATAGCTATCACTAAGCCAATGAGTATTTAAGATGAATTAATTAAAATATAAGAACTGTATGAAAATAAAGCCATTGAAACCTAATACATAAGTCGCTATTTCTTTGGTATTGCTTTAGTAGATTTCCTTTCATATATACAGTCAGAAGAAGAAACCATAAAATAAAATAATGTTAGTCATGACTGCATTAAAAAAAAAAAAAAAAAGGAAGAAAAGAAGGTTTATGCCAAGTAACACAACAAAGAGAATGGAAAGGCAAATAATGAGCTGAGATAAAATTCTTATAACACACATGAGGACAAAGGGTTAGGAATTTGTAATATTAATTTTAGTTGTACTATGTTTTAATTTGAAGGAGCTCTGGTGGTGCAGTGGTTAAAGCGATTGACTGCTAACCAAAAAGTCGGTGGTTCAAAACCACCAGAGGCTCCAGGGGAGAAAGATGTTGGAGTCGGCTTCCACAGAGATTTACAGCCTCGGAAATCCGTGGGGTCTCTATGAGTCAGAATTGACTCGACGGCAGCAGGTGGGATGTTTTAATTTATACCACTTTTTTTCTTCAAAATAGGGTGTGGTAGCCTTAATATATAAACAGCTTTTTCAAAAAACAAAACTAATACTTTCAGGGGGGAAATCTGTTGAAGATATGAATACAAATTTAAATGAAAAAATAGAAATGGTTGGTAGCATATAAAAATTTGTTCAGTCTCACCAGTAACAAAATATATGCATATAAATTACTGGTAATTTATAGATTTCTCCTATGAGGATGACAAAAATACTGACTAAAGCATTATTTTTATAACAGCAAAATATGCCAAAAAGTGCTCATGAAAGGGCATACTTAGTTAAAAAATGTATAATAATCAGAATTTGAAAAAGCTTAATTTATGAAACTGAGAAAACCAAGAGAATAAAACATTAAATAAAATACTGTAAGGTAATTTGATGTATGTTTACATCTATGCATAGCAATTTCAACATGCAGTATCTCATGTATAAATAGATATCACGATTGGAAGAAAATAAAATAAAAATATTTTGTACTAAACAAAAGAATCCGGATATGCTATTTGTAAAACTTAATTTTTTGATGCTGAGTTTTGGACAGTTGTTTCAACTACACAGAAAAATGAAATTTATTAATTTGAGTTACAAAGGCTTAAAATGTTTTTAAAGAAGAATTTTGATTAAAATAACCCTTTAGCAACTCTTTTTATCCCTTAGCTGTTAAATAAACAAAAGAAAGTCATAAATTGAATCAAGATGGAACAAGAATGCCACAAGATTTACAAGTATCTTCAAAAGACAGAGCAGAACCTCAAATCTCAGAGAAGCCTCTTTTTAGGCTATGTGTTGATCACAAATAGGGAAGGTGGAAAAATGCTAAATAGGCGGATCTGTTGGGAAATTGACAACATAAACAGAAGAGCAGATCAGAGTGTTTAATTTATATATCTGCAGCTGCCTTAAATGCTGACAGGTATTGCATTTAAATCTGTTGGAAAGAACTGGCCATTTATCCAAATAATATATATATTTCTGTTGTATGGAATAGCTATAAGGTATTTGTGGTTTACAGTAAAGATGTTAAAATTGTCCATGTCATTTTGTTGCATTCAAAGATATTCATAGAAAACTATATTTATTTCTCTTGTACCAAGCTTTCACAGCAAAATACTGCCACAATTCAAATGGCACTTTTTAAGTATAATTCCACAAATAAGCCCAACACGAGCCTCTTACAAAAATTTCTTTTGCTACTGCAACATGAAATCCACTGAGCAGCAGTCTTTTCTCAAACACAACTTTTATCCACCCTGCTTATTCAGAAACAGATCACTGTTTGTGGGTTTTCCAGATGTCTGACTTCTCTTCTTTCATCTTTTTTGCCTTTCAGGTTGGTCAATAGCTATGCTACCAGCCTGAGAATCACCATAAACCAAGCATAAATTCTGAGATTCAGATAGACTTTGTGGAAAATGTTATTTATGACACAGATTAAATATGAAACCTTCATCAAATAATTTCTTGGCATTTTATTTGCAAAAGTAGAAAATACACAGTATCTAGGAGATGAAAATAGTGATAATTGAGTACTTACTGTATGTTTGCCATCCCTCTAAGCATCTTGCATCAACTTATTTAGTCCTCACAACTATTACTATCCACCATTTTAGAAATGTCAATGAAGCACAGAAAGAGCTCAGTGCATTGCCATAGATTTTAAATTTGCAGGAGTGAGGGGCACCTTCAAAATTAGGAACTGTAGAAGTCTGACCCAGAACCTGACCTCTCAACCACGTAATTCCTTTAACATTTTCATTGTTGAATTAGATGATCAAGACACATCAGAGCTGTTGTTGTGTTGTTAGGTGCTGTCAAGTCGGTTTCGCCTCATAGTGACCATATGCACAACAGAATGAAACAATGCCTGGTCCTGAGCCATCCTTACAATCGTTGTTATGCTTGAGCTCATTGTTGCAGTCACCGTGTCAATCCACCTCGTTGAGTGTCTTCCTCTTTTCCGCTGACCCTGTACTCTGTCAAGCATGAAGCCCTTCTCCAGGGACTGATCCTTCCTGACAACATGTCCAAAGTATGTAAGACGCAGTCTCGCCATCCTTGCTTCTAAGGAGCATTCTGGTTGTACTTCTTCTAAGACAGATTTGTTCGTTCTTTTGGCAGTCCATGGTATATTCAATATTCTTCTCCAACACCACAATTCAAAGGCGTCAATTCTTTGGTCTTCCTTATTCATTGTACAGGTTTCAAACATGCATAGGATGAGATTGAAAATACCATGGCTTGGGTCAGGCACACCTTAGTGTTCAAGGTGACATCTTTGCTCTTCAACACTTTAAAGAGGTCCTTTGCAGCAGATTTACCCAATGCAATGCATCTTTTGATTTCTTGACTGCTGCTTCCACGGCTGTTGATTGTGGATCCAAGTAAAATGAAATCTTTGACAACTTCAATCTTTTCTCCATTTATCATGATGTTGCTCATTGGCCCAGTTGTGAGGATTTTTGTTTTCTTTCTGTTGAGGTGCAATCCATACTGAAGGCTGTGGTCTTTGATCTTCATTAGTAAGTGCTTCAAGTCCTCTTCACTTTCAGCAAGCAAGTTTGTGTCATCTGCATAACACAGGTTGTTAATGAGTCTTCCTCCAATCCTGATGCCCCATTCTTCATATAGTCCAGCTTCTCGTATTATTTGCTCAGCATACAGATTGAATAGGTATGGTGAAAGAATACAACTCTGACACACACCTTTCCTGACTTTAAACCAATCAGTATCCCCTTGTTCTGTCTGAGCAAATGCCTTTTGATCTATGTAAAGGTTCCTCGTGAGAACAATTAAGTATTCTGGAATTCCCATTCTTCCCAATGTTATCCATAATTTGTTATGATCCACACAGTCGAATGCCTTTGCATAGTCAATAAAACACAGGTAAACATCCTTCTGGTATTCTCTGCTTTCAGCCAGGATCCATCTGACATTAGCAATGATATCCGTGGTTCCACATCCTCTTCTGAAACCGGCCTGAATTTCTGGCAGTTTCCTGTCAATATACTGCTGCTACATCACTGCTTGTATTGTATTATTTTACTGTTTAAGAACATACTGTTTGATTAGTTGCATTTTGCTGATTATTTCCTTTTAAAAATTGGTCCACAGTCCACCCCCCCCCCAAAAAAAAAGTAGAAGCAAAGCATGAACTTTTCTATTTTAAATTTACTTTTCAAAATTGTAGAAAACCAATATTGATGATTAGGCAAAATGCTTTGTGTATTCTAATGGACAATAGATATACCATCCATTAGAATACACAAAGCATTTTGACTATATACATATATATATGATAAAGCATAGATATTCCCAAATTTTGCCTCTTTTCATGCCTAATATATTTAAATCATAACACAATAAATCTTTAAATGTGTGCCTTTTAATTGATTCACAATTCCACAGATACAGATATTTACCAGCTAAATTTGTTAGCAAATATTATGGATAAGTCTTTATGTAAGAACAAAAGGTAGCATAACTTAATTTTATGTGTTAAATCATTCAGTGCATTAGAGGAAATATATAAGGGGCATGAAATAGAGGAAATTAAGTATTTAATTTTCAGGAAAATGGTAGTTTATCTATATGTTATTTAATATGTTCTTTATCATTTCCTTACAGATTCAGAAAATTAAATCATATTTTAAATGCAGGTGTCGATCTAACCAAACCCATTGCCACCAATTCTGACTCATAGCAACCCTATAGGACAGACTAGAACTGCTCCACAGCATTTCCAAAGAGCAGATGGTAGAGTTGAACTGCTGATCTTTTAGTAAGGAGCTATAGCTCTTAACTACTATAACACCAGGCTCCTAAATGCAGGTAGAGGTTAGTGTTTTATGGATTGTACTGTAAATATTCAACAAATGATCATTTTATAATAGAAAGGCAATTCTACAGTTTATTATTGGATAAACCTAGATTTTAATAGACTCAGCTTCTTTATAAGAAGAAACATCAGTAATAAGAAAGTTAGCATCAGATAATTGGGGGTGGACAGTTGGTAGAAAGTTAATTTAAAGCCAGATGGTGTTAGATAAAAATACGTTCCAGGAAAAAAAAAATGCTGTGTGAAATGCTGTGTGTCATACTAGTTGCCTATGGCATTGTTGTTAGGGGCCGTCAAGTTGGTTCCTATTCAAAGCGACCCTAAGTACAACAGAACGAAACATTGCCCGGTCCTGCGCCATCCTCACAACCATTGTTATGCTTCAGCCCATTGTTGCAGACATGGTGTCAGTCTGTCTCTTTGAGGGACTTCCTCTTTTTCACTCACACTCCGCTTTACCAAGCATGATGGCCTTCTCCAGGGAAAATTCCCTCTTGGTAACATGTCCAAAATATGTAAGACAAAGTCTTGCCATCCTTGTTTCTTAGGAGAATTCTGGCTGTACTTCTTCCTAGGCACATTTATTTGTTCTTTTGGCAGTCCATGGTATATTCAATACTCTTCATCAATACCGTAATTCAAAAGAGTCAATTCTTCAGTCTTCTTTATTCATCGTCCAGCTTTCACATGCATATGAGGCAATTGAAAATACCATGTCTTAGGTCAGGCATACCTTAGTCCTCAAGGTGACATCTTTGCTTTTTAACACTTTAAAGAGGTCTTTTACAGCAGATTTGCCTGATGCAATAAGTCTTGATTGTGGCTCCCATGGGCGTTGATTGTAGATCCAAGTAAAACAGAATCCTTGACGAATTCAATCTTTTCTGTTTATCATGATGTTGCTTATTGGTATAGTTGTGAGGAGTTTTGTTATCTTTATGTTGAGGTGCAATCTATACTGAAGGCTGTAGTTTTTGATCTTCACCAGCAAGTACTTCAAGCCCTCTTCACTTTCAGCCATCAAATTTGTGTCATCTGCATATTGCAAGTCGTTAATGAGTCTTCCTCCAATCCTGATGCCCCGTTCTCCTTCATATAGTCCAACTTCTCAGATTATTTGCTCAGCATACAGATTGAATAAGTATGGTGAAAGGATACGATCCTAACACACACTTTTCCTGACTTTAAAGCGTGCGGTATCCCCTTGTTCTGATCAAATGACTGCCTCTTGGACTATGTATAGGTCTCTCATGAGAACAATTGAGCATTCTGGAATTCCCATTCTTTGCAATGTTATCCATAAGTTATAGCATTAGGTACCATTTATAAATTAATATAAATCATATTGAATCTTGCTGGCCAGATGGAAATATAATTTAAGGTAACTAATTCTTTGCTGTCAAATTCTCTTTAAAATAATCAAGGTTTGTAAAAGAAGGAAATAGTATCTTGAGACAAGAAGGAAATATGCTACTTAAAATCTGGATCAGTGGAATCCATATCCCATATGTTAGAAATTTATGCAGTTATGACTCTATTTATAAAAAATTAATTGCAAATTTATAGTTTTCCATTCAAAACAATACTAGGTAATTATATAAATGAGAGAATATGTAGTGTATATTAAGATAAGTATAGAGTAAGGAAATATGAAACAAAGGATAAAACAAGATGACAGAATAAGCCACATAAAAATAGAAATGTGTTCAATTCCTTCTACTACAAAGACATTGTGTATAATTTCCAGGCGCATGTTGATAATTAAAAGCTGACTCAGAGTCAGGTTCAATGTTTACCAGAGTGTATATAATAGAACATAAATATAAACTTATGTTCTATATATTTATTTTTATATAACTTTATAACTAAGGAGCCTTGGCAGCACAGTGGTTAAAGCACTTGGCTGCTAACTGAAAGGCCAGCAGTTTGAATCCACCAGCCACTCCATGGGAGAAAGATGGGGAAGTCTGTTTCAGTAAAGATTACAGCTTTGGATACCCTATGGGGCAGTTTTGTTCTATCCTATAGGGTGGCTATGAGTTGGAAACAACTTGACAGCAACAGGTTAACTATTGAAAATATAGCCCCTTTCTGCCTTCATCTGATATTGGACATTTTCTGCCACCACTCCCTTGATATGCCACTGACTTCTGCCAATATTTCCCTCTTTACTCCACTCTGTCCACTTTGCTCTCCTAATCTCTTCCTTAAACTCACTAAGCAAATGTGTGACTCGAGGCCTTTGGACTTGTTGCTCCTTCAGACTGGACGCTATGTATTGGTCTGCTGTCTCACCTACATTAGCTCATAAATCACTTTCTCAGTATAGCCTCTCCTAACTACTCCATAAAAAGTATAATAACCGCTGCCACCACACCCTGCATTCTTATCTTACTTTCTTAGCACTTATATATATGTATAATTTATTGTTTATTGCTTATATCTTCCATAGGAATAAAAGCTTTCTGAAAGCAGGGTTTTTTCACCTAGTGGTTCAGTGTTATAAATGCAAGAGAGAGCACTGCCTGGCTCATACTAGACATTTCATAAATTTTGTTGAAAGAATGAGTGAATGAATGAATGAGTGAAACATGTCTTTGGTGCCTAACTATGCACTCAATAACACCAACATTAAATAACAGCAACAAAAACCCAAACCCACTGCCGTCGAGTTGATTCCAACTCATAGCGACCCTATAGAACAGTAGAACTGCCCTCATAGGGTTTCCAAGACTATAAATTTCTAGGGAAGCAGACTGCCATATCTTTCTCCAAGGAGCTACTGGTCAGTTCAAACTGCTGACCTTTCAGTTAGCAGCTGAGCACTTTAACCACTGTGCCACCATGGCTCCTCCAATGTTAGCATCTGGGCAGTGTTTCATTCCATTGTACATGGGGTCGCTGTGAGTCATAACTGACTCAGTGGCACCTAACAACAAGTCAGAATATGTATGAAAATATTATCACTAGCAATGAAAACAAAGCAAAGTCAAATAACAGGGCTGCATTGAATCAATTATCAAATTGGAAAACATATCGTTCAAATGAGTTAGCAAAGAAAAATGAAACAAGTCTTGTTATAATGTTTGTAACAATGACAAATAATATATTAAGTTTGATGAAAATTTGTATACATGTAAAAACAGTTTTAACGTGGCCAGAATTTTGACTTGGACATTTAATATTTATTTTAAAAATTAAAGAATAGCCATAAATGCTGTATATGTATATATATGTGTGTGTATGTATGCCATGAATTCATTTCCTTTCCAGGAGACCTTTCATAGGCATTCTATTCATTTTTAAGTAGTATCTATGCAGTAAAGGTATTGGCAAAAAGCAAGGCTCCAGGAATTGACAGAATACCAACTGAGACGTTTTAACAAATGGATGCAGCAAAGGAAGCACTAATATATGCCAAGAAATTTGGAAGACACCTACCTGGCCAACCAACTAGAAGAGATCCATATATGTGGTCATTCCAAAGAAAAGGGACCCAATGGAATGCAGAAATTATCAAACAATATCATTAATATCACATGCAAGTAAAATTATGCTGAAGATAATTCAAAAACAGTTGCAGCAGCATATCAACAGAGAACTGCCAGAAATTCAAGCCAGATTCAGAAGAGGATGGGGAACTAGGGATATCATTGCTGACATCAGATGGATTTTGGCTGAAAGCAGAGAACCAGAGAGATATTTACCTGTGTTTTATTGACTATGCACAGGCATTTGACTTTGTGGATCATAACAAATTATGGATAACATTGGGAAGAATGGAAATTTGAGAACACTTAATTGTGCTCATATGTAACCTGTACATACACCAAGAGGTAGTTGTTCAAATACAACAAGGGAATACTATGTGGTTTAAAATCAGGAATGATATGTCTCAGGGTTGTATCATTTCACCATACTTATTCAATCTGTATGCTGAGCAAATAATCAGAGGAGCTAGGCTATATGAATAAGAATTTGGTATCAGGATTGGAGGAAGACTGAATAACAACCTGCAATATGCAGATGACACAACCTTGCTTGCTGAAAGTGAAGAGGACTTGAAGTTCTTAATGATGAAGATCAAAGACTATGGCCTTCAGTATCAATTACACCTTAATTTAAAGAAAACAAAAATCCTCACAACTGGACCAATGAGCAAAATCATCATAAACAGAGAAAAGATTGAAGTTGTCAAGGATTTCATTTTACTTGGACTCACAATCAACAGCCATGGAAGCAGCAGTCAAAAAATCAAAGAACATAATACATTGGGCAAATCTGCTGTGAAAGACCTCTTTAAAGTGTTAAAAAGCAAAGATGCAGGCGGAGCCAAGATGGCGGACTAGGCAGACGCTACCTCGGATCCCTCTTACAACAAAGACACGGAAAAACAAGTGAATCGATCACATACATAACAATCTACGAACCCTGAACAACAAACACAGATTTAGAGACGGAGAACGAACTAATACGGGGAAGCAGCGATTGTTTCCAGAGCCTGGAGCCAGCATACCAGTCAGGTACGGCACAAGCACAGAGACCTGCTCCACCCCCCTGAACTAACCCCGGGAGGGGGACTAGCCGGTTCCACGGGCGGCGTGGGACGCAGCCGTTAGGAGAAGTCCCCGGGAGGCAGTGACTGATCTTGGAGCAGAAAGAGCAGCACCCGAGCCGGGGAACCGTCCCACAGGGATTTGGACTGCACGCAGGTACGCCATAAACACGGAGAGTTGCTCCACCCCCTGAACTAACCCCGGGAAGGTGACCATCCGGGTCGCGCGGGCGGCGTGGGACGCAGCCGGTAGGAGAAGTCCCCGGGAGGCAGCGACTGGTATTGGAGCGGGGAGAACAGCGTTCCAGCCGGGACACTCGGTCGCGGCACAAGCACGGGGAGCTACTCCACCCATCTGAACTAACCCCGGGAGGGGGCCCACCTGGTTCACGGGGACGGCACGGCCACGCGGCTGGAGGGACGAGAAGTCCCCGGGAGGCAGCGACTGATTTTGGAGTCGAGAGTGCACCGTCCCAGTAGGGGAGCCTTGACGCTGGGCGTGGGGCTGGAAGCGGAGGATCTGACCGTGACTCCAGCGGGCCAGACCCCCCGGGGGCAATCTCCACACAGACAGCACACATAGGCGACGCGCCCGCGGGAATCTCAGATATAATAGTCTTTCCAAGCAAGACAAGCAACTCTGGCTATATTCTGAAGTGCTACTCTCCTATCTCTCTGTTCCCTCCCCCACCCTCCCCAGGCGGCTTCATTAACATCTGAATAGCCTGAGCCAGAGGGAGAACTCTGATAGGGATCTGACTGCAGTTTTTTTTTTAGCGGATTTTCTGGAAAAACTAGTTTCCCAGTGATGGCTCGGAGACAACAATCCATATCAAACCACTTAAAGAAGCAGACCGTGACAGCTTCTCCAACTCCCCAAACAAAAGAATCAAAATCTTTCCCAAATGAAGATACAATTTTGGAATTATCAGATACAGAATATAAAAAACTAATTTACAGAATGCTTAATGATATCACAAATGAAATTAGGATATCTGCAGAAAAAGCCAAGGAACACACTGATAAAACTGTTGAAGAACTCAAAAAGATTATTCAAGAACATACTGGAAAAATTAATAAGTTGCAAGAATCCATAGAGAGACAACATGTAGAAATCCAAAAGATTAACAATAAAATAACAGAATTAGACAACACACTAGGAAGTCAGAGGAGCAGACTCGAGCAATTAGAATGCAGACTGGGACATCTGGAGGACCAGGGAATCAACACCAACATAGCTGAAAAAAAATCAGATAAAAGAATTAAAAAAAATGAAGAAACCCTAAGAATTATGTGGGACTCTATCAAGAAGGATAACCTGCGGGTGATTGGAGTCCCAGAACAGGGAGGGGGGACAGAAAACACAGAGAAAATAGTTGAAGAACTTCTGACAGAAAACTTCCCTGACATCATGAAAGACGAAAGGATATCTATCCAAGATGCTCATCGAACCCCATTTAAGATTGATCCAAAAAGAAAAACACCAAGACATATTATCATCAAACTCACCAAAACCAAAGATAAACAGAAAATTTTAAAAGCAGCCAGGGAGAAAAGAAAGGTTTCCTTCAAGGGAGAATCAATAAGAATATGTTCTGACTACTCAGCAGAAACCATGCAGGCAAGAAGGGAATGGGACGACATATACAGAACACTGAAGGAGAAGAACTGCCAACCAAGGATCATATATCCAGCAAAACTCTCTCTGAAATATGAAGGCGAAATTAAGATATTTACAGACAAACACAAGTTTAGAGAATTTGCAAAAACCAAACCAAAGCTACAAGAAATACTAAAGGATATTGTTTGGTCAGGGAACCAATAATATCAGATATCAGCACAACACAAGGTCACAAAACAGAACGTCCTGATATCAACTCAAATAGGGAAATCACAAAAACAAACAAATTAAGATTAATTAAAAAAAAAATACACATAACAGGGAATCATGGAAGTCAATAGGTAAAAGATCACAATAATCAAAAAGAGGGACTAAATACAGGAGGCATTGAACTGCCATATGGAGAGTGATACAAGGCGATATAGAACAATACAAGTTAGGTTTTTACTTAGAAAAATAGGGGTATATAATGAGGTAACCACAAAAAGGTATAACAACTCTATAACTCAAGACAAAAACCAAGAAAAACGTAACGACTCAACTAACATAAAGTCAAACACTATGAAAGTGACGATCTCACAATTTACTAAGAAAAACGCCTCAGCACAAAAAAGTATGTGGAAAAATGAAATTGTCAACAACACACATAAAAAGGCATCAAAATGACAGCACTAAAAACTTATTTATCTATAATTACCCTGAATGTAAATGGACTAAATGCACCAATAAAGAGACAGAGAGTCACAGACTGGATAAAGAAACACGATCCATCTATATGCTGCCTACAAGAGACACACCTTAGACTTAGAGACACAAACAAACTAAAACTCAAAGGATGGAAAAAAGTATATCAAGCAAACAATAAGCAAAAAAGAAGAGGAGTAGCAATATTAATTTCTGACAAAATAGACTTTAGACTTAAATCCACCACAAAGGATAAAGAAGGACACTATATAATGATAAAAGGGACAATTGATCAGGAAGACATAACCATATTAAATATTTACGCACCCAATGACAGGGCTGCAAGATATATAAATCAAATTTTAACAGAACTGAAAAGCGAGATAGATACCTCCACAATTATAGTAGGAGACTTCAACACACCCCTTTCGGAGAAGGACAGGACATCCAGTAAGAAGCTCAACAGAGACACGGAAGATCTAATTACAACAATCAACCAACTTGACCTCATTGACTTATACAGAACTCTCCACCCAACTGCTGCAAAATATACTTTCTTTTCTAGCGCACATGGAACATTCTCTAGAATAGACCACATATTAGGTCATAAAACAAACCTTTGCAGAGTCCAAAACATCGAAATATTACAAAGCATCTTCTCAGACCACAAGGCAATAAAACTAGAGATCAATAACAGAAGAACGAGGGAAAAGAAATCAAATACTTGGAAAATGAACAATACCCTCCTGAAAAAAGACTGGGTTATAGAAGACATCAAGGAGGGAATAAGGAAATTCATAGACAGCAACGAGAATGAAAATACTTCCTATCAAAACCTCTGGGACACAGCAAAAGCAGTGCTCAGAGGTCAATTTATATCAATAAATGCACACATACAAAAAGAAGAAAGAGCCAAAATCAGAGAACTGTCCCTACAACTTGAACAAATAGAAAGTGAGCAACAAAAGAATCCATCAGGCACCAGAAGAAAACAAATAATAAAAATTAGAGCTGAACTAAATGAATTAGAGAACAGAAAAACAATTGAAAGAATTAACAAAGCCAAAAGCTGGTTCTTTGAAAAAATTAACAAAATTGATAAACCATTGGCTAGACTGACTAAAGAAATACAGGAAAGGAAACAAATAACCCGAATAAGAAATGAGAAGGACCACATCACAACAGAACCAAATGAAATTAAAAGAATCATTTCAGATTATTATGAAAAATTGTACTCTAACAAATTTGAAAACCTAGAAGAAATGGATGAATTCCTTGAAAAACACTACCTACCTAAACTAACACATTCAGAAGCAGAACAACTAAATAGACCCATAACAAAAAAAGAGATTGAAACGGTAATCAAAAAACTCCCAACAAAAAAAAGTCCTGGCCCGGACGGCTTCACTGCAGAGTTCTACCAAATTTTCAGAGAAGAGTTAACACCACTACTACTAAAGGTATTCCAAAGCATAGAAAATGACGGAATACTACCCAACTCATTCTATGAAGCCACCATCTCCCTGATACCAAAACCAGGTAAAGACATTACAAAAAAAGAAAATTATAGACCTATATCCCTCATGAACATTGATGCAAAAATCCTCAACAAAATTCTAGCCAATAGAATCCAACAACACATCAAAAAAATAATTCACCCTGATCAAGTGGGATTTATACCAGGTATGCAAGGCTGGTTTAATATCAGAAAAACCATTAATGTAATCCATCACATAAATAAAACAAAAGACAAAAACCACATGATCTTATCAATTGATGCAGAAAAGGCATTTGACAAAGTCCAACACCCATTTATGATAAAAACTCTTACCAAAATAGGAATTGAAGGAAAATTCCTCAACATAATAAAGGGCATCTATGCAAAGCCAACAGCCAATATCACTCTAAATGGAGAGAACCTGAAAGCATTTCCCTTGAGAACGGGAACCAGACAAGGATGCCCTTTATCACCGCTCTTATTCAACATCGTGTTGGAAGTCTTAGCCAGGGCAATCAGGCTAGACAAAGAAATAAAAGGTATCCGGATTGGCAAGGAAGAAGTAAAGTTATCACTATTTGCAGATGACATGATTATATACACAGAAAACCCTAAGGAATCCTCCAGAAAACTACTGAAACTAATAGAAGAGTTTGGCAGAGTCTCAGGTTATAAAATAAACATACAAAAATCACTTGGATTCCTCTACATCAACAAAAAGAACACCGAAGAGGAAATAACCAAATCAATACCATTCACGGTAGCCCCCAAGAAGATAAGATACTTAGGAATAAATCTTACCAAGGATGTAAAAGACCTATACAAAGAAAACTACAAAGCTCTACTACAAGAAATTCAAAAGGACATACTTAAGTGGAAAAACATACCTTGCTCATGGATAGGAAGACTTAACATAGTAAAAATGTCTATTCTACCAAAAGCCATCTATACATTTAACGCACTTCCGATCCAAATTCCAATGTCATATTTTAAGGGGATAGAGAAACAAATCACCAGTTTCATATGGAAGGGAAAGAAGCCCCGGATAAGCAAAGCACTACTGAAAAAGAAGAAGAAAGTGGGAGGCCTCACCTTACCTGACTTCAGAACCTATTATACAGCCACAGTAGTCAAAACAGCCTGGTATTGGTACAACAACAGACACATAGACCAATGGAACAGAATTGAGAACCCAGACATAGATCCATCCACGTATGAGCAGCTGATATTTGACAAAGGACCAGTGTCAATTAACTGGGGAAAAGACAGCCTTTTTAACAAATGGTGCTGGCATAACTGGATATCCATTTGCAAAAAAATGAAACAGGACCCATACCTCACACCATGCACAAAAACTAACTCCAAGTGGATCAAAGACCTAAACATAAAGACTAAAACGATAAAGATCATGGAAGAAAAAATTGGGACAACCCTAGGAGCCCTAATACAAGGTATAAACAGAATACAAAACATTACCAAAAATGATGAAGAGAAACCCGATAACTGGGAGCTCCTAAAAATCAAACACCTATGCTCATCTAAAGACTTCACCAAAAGAGTAAAAAGACCACCTACAGATTGGGAAAGAATTTTCAGCTATGACATCTCCGACCAGCGCCTGATCTCTAAAATCTACATGATTCTGTCAAAACTCAACCACAAAAAGACAAACAACCCAATCAAGAAGTGGGCAAAGGATATGAACACACATTTCTCTAAAGAAGATATTCAGGCAGCCAACAGATACATGAGAAAATGCTCTCGATCATTAGCCATTAGAGAAATGCAAATTAAAACTACGATGAGATTCCATCTCACACCAGCAAGGCTGGCATTAATCCAAAAAACACAAAATAATAAATGTTGGAGAGGCTGCGGAGAGATTGGAACTCTCATACACTGCTGGTGGGAATGTAAAATGGTACAACCACTTTGGAAATCTATCTGGCGTTATCTTAAACAGTTAGAAATAGAACTACCATACAACCCAGAAATCCCACTCCTCGGAATATACCCTAGAGATACAAGAGCCTTCATACAAACAGATATATGCACACCCATGTTTATTGCAGCTCTGTTTACAATAGCAAAAAGTTGGAAGCAACCAAGGTGTCCATCAACGGATGAATGGGTAAATAAATTGTGGTATATTCACACAATGGAATACTACGCATCGATAAAGAACAGTGACGAATCTCTGAAACATTTCATAACATGGAGGAACCTGGAAGGCATTATGCTGAGCGAAATGAGTCAGAGGCAAAAGGACAAATACTGTATAAGACCACTATTATAAGATCTTGAGAAATAGTAAACCTGAGAAGAACACATACTTTTGTGGTTACGAGGGGGGGAGGGAGGGAGGGTGGGAGAGGGTTTTTTATTGATTAATCAGTAGATAAGAACTGCTTTAGGTGAAGGGAAAGACAACACTCAATACATGGAAGGTCAGCTCAATTGGACTGGACCAAAAGCAAAGAAGTTTCCGGGATAAAATGAATGCTTCAAAGCTCAGCGGAGCAAGCGCGGGGGTCTGGGGAACATGGTTTGCGGGGACTTCTAAGTCAATTGGCAAAATAATTCTATTATGAAATCATTCTGCATCCCACTTTGAAATGTGGCGTCTGGGGTCTTAAATGCTAACAAGCAGCCATCTAAGATGCAGCAATTGGTCTCAACCCACCTGGAGCAAAGGAAAATGAAGAACACCAAGTCCACATGACAACTAAGAGCCCAAGAGACAGAAAGGGCCACATGAACCAGAGACCTACATCATCCTGAGACCAGAAGAACTAGTTGGTGCCCGGCCACAATCGATGACTGCCCTGACAGGGAGCTCAGCAGAGGACCCCTGAGGGAGCAGGAGAGCAGTGGGATGCAGACCCCAAATTCTCATAAGAAGACCAAACTTAATGGTCTGACTGAGACTGGAGGAATCCCGGCGGTCATGCTCTCCAGACCTCCTGTTGACACAGGACAGGAACCATCCCTGAAGACAACTCATCAGACATGAAAGGGACTGGTCAGCGGGTGGGAGAGAGACGCTGATGAAGAGTGAGCTAATTATATCAGGTGTACACTTGAGATTGTGTTGGCAACTCTTGTCTGGAGGGGGGATGGGAGGATAGAGAGAGAGGGAAGCCGGCAAAATTGTCAAGAAAGGAGAGACTGAAAGGGCTGACTCAAGACGGGGAGAGTAAGTGGGAGTAGGGAGTGAGATGTATGTAAACTTATATGTGACAGACTGATTGGATTTGTAAACGTTCACTTGAAGCTTAATAAAAGTTATTATAAAAAAAAAAAAAAAAAAGAATTAACAAAGCCAAAAGCTGGTTCTTTGAAAAAATTAACAAAATTGATAAACCATTGGCCAGACTGACTAAAGAAATACAGGAAAGGAAAAAAAAAAAAAAAGCAAAGATGTCACCTTGAAGACTAAGGTGTGTGTGACCCAAGCCAAAGAATTTTCAATCACCTAGTATGTATAAGAAAGCTGGCCAATGAATAAGGAAGACTGAACAAGAATCGATGCATTTCAATTATGATTGTTGATGGAAAGTACTGAATATACCATGGATTGCCTGAATAACATACAATTCTATCTTGGAAGAAGTACAGCCAGAATGCCTCTTGAAGTGAGAATGGCAAGAATTCGTCTCAGGTACTTTGAATATGTTATCAGGAGGGACCACCCCCTGGGGATGAGTATAATGCTTGGAGATGTAGAGGGTCAGTGAAAAAGAGGTGGCTGCAACAATGGGCTCAAACATAGCAACAATTCTGAGGATGGCACAGGACTAAGCAGTGTTTTGTTCTGTTGTACACAGCGTTGCAGTCAGTCAAAACTGACTTATCGGCACCTTATAACAACATGCACTAATTACAGAGGCCACCATTAGTTCCTATGGAAAGTAGATGCTGTATCCAAGAAAAATTTGTTTACCTCACCTCTGAGGAACCAACTATTTGGTTCATTTGCACAAGAGAAAACTATGAATGATTACATCAACAGGAAATTATACATTGGGAATATTGCAATATACTATTTGACTTATGCATGCCCTAGCAACCTGCTAAGACCTGATGTAGATATATACCTTTGAAGCTTTCAAACTCCTTGAGAATTGTATATCATGTTGTCATGTTTCTCTGCATCAATATATGCAAATTGTGAGTCACTTTGTGGTACTTTTTAAGAGCACTGTGAGATTATTATAATACTTTTACGTAAAGAGTGAACTTCCCCAGTAGTTGGTTTTACTCATAGACTCAAATAAGATATGTAATGAGCTTTGGGATCAGAAAGATTATGTGAAAAGGTAAACCATCATTCTACAGATTGATAGCAAAACATTCGAACTGTCAACCAGACAAGGAATTAAGCAAAACAGGTATTAAATGTGTGTTCATTCCATTGAAAGATTTTCTCCCAATTAAATACTCTGCTTAATAGATATATGATAACAGTAGAGGTCTCTGATCTATGAAATCATCTACACTTACTAACTCTGAACCTAAAATCCATAAAGTACCATGTAGGAGAAGAGGAATATTCTACAAATTGGTGCAAAAAACACTGTGATTCATTTTATATCTGTAACTATCACTATATTGTAACATTTATTACTTTTAAAATCCCACTATATCATCACAAAGGCCAAGGAATGAGGCATGTCTCAACTAATTCTTAGATGGAAATTATGGCACACATTTGAGTTTGACTTGATTTTGCAGAATGTCCACTTAGAAGCGAATTGTGGACCCAAGTTGGAGTGAATTGATGAATGATTAAGTAATTCATTAATTAATAATTGAATAACACTTTAATTTTTATTACAAAACACTTTTCTCTTGCCCTGTAACATCATGCCTATTATATCTATAACATAAGCCAATTAGAGAAGAATCATTATGCTTTTTTTCGGTGAAAGAAATGGAGGCTTAGAAATATGTCTCAAAAGTATCTTACCTGTTGTACTCCAAGGTGTTTAAAGGTCTTTTTTTTTTTTTTTTTTTTTATAATAACTTTTATTAAGCTTCAAGTGAACGTTTACAAATCCAATCAGTCTGTCACATATAAGTTTACATACATCTCACTCCCTACTCCCACTTACTCTCCCCGTCTTGAGTCAGCCCTTTCAGTCTCTCCTTTCTTGACAATTTTGCCGGCTTCCCTCTCTCTCTATCCTCCCATCCCCCCTCCAGACAAGAGTTGCCAACACAATCTCAAGTGTACACCTGATATAATTAGCTCACTCTTCATCAGCGTCTCTCTCCCACCCGCTGACCAGTCCCTTTCATGTCTGATGAGTTGTCTTCAGGGATGGTTCCTGTCCTGTGTCAACAGAAGGTCTGGAGAGCATGACCGCCGGGATTCCTCCAGTCTCAGTCAGACCATTAAGTTTGGTCTTCTTATGAGAATTTGGGGTCTGCATCCCACTGCTCTCCTGCTCCCTCAGGGGTCCTCTGCTGAGCTCCCTGTCAGGGCAGTCATCGATTGTGGCCGGGCACCAACTAGTTCTTCTGGTCTCAGGATGATGTAGGTCTCTGGTTCATGTGGCCCTTTCTGTCTCTTGGGCTCTTAGTTGTCATGTGGGCTTGGTGTTCTTCATTTTCCTTTGCTCCAGGTGGGTTGAGACCAATTGCTGCATCTTAGATGGCTGCTTGTTAGCATTTAAGACCCCAGACGCCACATTTCAAAGTGGGATGCAGAATGATTTCATAATAGAATTATTTTGCCAATTGACTTAGAAGTCCCCGCAAACCATGTTCCCCAGACCCCCGCGCTTGCTCCGCTGAGCTTTGAAGCATTCATTTTATCCCGGAAACTTCTTTGCTTTTGGTCCAGTCCAATTGAGCTGACCTTCCATGTATTGAGTGTTGTCTTTCCCTTCACCTAAAGCAGTTCTTATCTACTGATTAATCAATAAAAAAACCCTCTCCCACCCTCCCTCCCTCCCCCCCTCGTAACCACAAAAGTATGTGTTCTTCTCAGGTTTACTATTTCTCAAGATCTTATAATAGTGGTCTTATACAGTATTTGTCCTTTTGCCTCTGACTCATTTCGCTCAGCATAATGCCTTCCAGGTTCCTCCATGTTATGAAATGTTTCAGAGATTCGTCACTGTTCTTTATCGATGCGTAGTATTCCATTGTGTGAATATACCACAATTTATTTACCCATTCATCCGTTGATGGACACCTTGGTTGCTTCCAACTTTTTGCTATTGTAAACAGAGCTGCAATAAACATGGGTGTGCATATATCTGTTTGTATGAAGGCTCTTGTATCTCTAGGGTATATTCCGAGGAGTGGGATTTCTGGGTTGTATGGTAGTTCTATTTCTAACTGTTTAAGATAACGCCAGATAGATTTCCAAAGTGGTTGTACCATTTTACATTCCCACCAGCAGTGTATGAGAGTTCCAATCTCTCCGCAGCCTCTCCAACATTTATTATTTTGTGTTTTTTGGATTAATGCCAGCCTTGCTGGTGTGAGATGGAATCTCATCGTAGTTTTAATTTGCATTTCTCTAATGGCTAATGATCGAGAGCATTTTCTCATGTATCTGTTGGCTGCCTGAATATCTTCTTTAGAGAAATGTGTGTTCATATCCTTTGCCCACTTCTTGATTGGGTTGTTTGTCTTTTTGTGGTTGAGTTTTGACAGAATCATGTAGATTTTAGAGATCAGGCGCTGGTCGGAGATGTCATAGCTGAAAATTCTTTCCCAATCTGTAGGTGGTCTTTTTACTCTTTTGGTGAAGTCTTTAGATGAGCATAGGTGTTTGATTTTTAGGAGCTCCCAGTTATCGGGTTTCTCTTCATCATTTTTGGTAATGTTTTGTATTCTGTTTATACCTTGTATTAGGGCTCCTAGGGTTGTCCCAATTTTTTCTTCCATGATCTTTATCGTTTTAGTCTTTATGTTTAGGTCTTTGATCCACTTGGAGTTAGTTTTTGTGCATGGTGTGAGGTATGGGTCCTGTTTCATTTTTTTGCAAATGGATATCCAGTTATGCCAGCACCATTTGTTAAAAAGGCTGTCTTTTCCCCAGTTAATTGACACTGGTCCTTTGTCAAATATCAGCTGCTCATACGTGGATGGATCTATGTCTGGGTTCTCAATTCTGTTCCATTGGTCTATGTGTCTGTTGTTGTACCAATACCAGGCTGTTTTGACTACTGTGGCTGTATAATAGGTTCTGAAGTCAGGTAAGGTGAGGCCTCCCACTTTCTTCTTCTTTTTCAGTAGTGCTTTGCTTATCCGGGGCTTCTTTCCCTTCCATATGAAATTGGTGATTTGTTTCTCTATCCCCTTAAAATATGACATTGGAATTTGGATCGGAAGTGCGTTAAATGTATAGATGGCTTTTGGTAGAATAGACATTTTTACTATGTTAAGTCTTCCTATCCATGAGCAAGGTATGTTTTTCCACTTAAGTATGTCCTTTTGAATTTCTTGTAGTAGAGCTTTGTAGTTTTCTTTGTATAGGTCTTTTACATCCTTGGTAAGATTTATTCCTAAGTATCTTATCTTCTTGGGGGCTACCGTGAATGGTATTGATTTGGTTATTTCCTCTTCGGTGTTCTTTTTGTTGATGTAGAGGAATCCAAGTGATTTTTGTATGTTTATTTTATAACCTGAGACTCTGCCAAACTCTTCTATTAGTTTCAGTAGTTTTCTGGAGGATTCCTTAGGGTTTTCTGTGTATATAATCATGTCATCTGCAAATAGTGATAACTTTACTTCTTCCTTGCCAATCCGGATACCTTTTATTTCTTTGTCTAGCCTGATTGCCCTGGCTAAGACTTCCAACACGATGTTGAATAAGAGCGGTGATAAAGGGCATCCTTGTCTGGTTCCCGTTCTCAAGGGAAATGCTTTCAGGTTCTCTCCATTTAGAGTGATATTGGCTGTTGGCTTTGCATAGATGCCCTTTATTATGTTGAGGAATTTTCCTTCAATTCCTATTTTGGTAAGAGTTTTTATCATAAATGGGTGTTGGACTTTGTCAAATGCCTTTTCTGCATCAATTGATAAGATCATGTGGTTTTTGTCTTTTGTTTTATTTATGTGATGGATTACATTAATGGTTTTTCTGATATTAAACCAGCCTTGCATACCTGGTATAAATCCCACTTGATCAGGGTGAATTATTTTTTTGATGTGTTGTTGGATTCTATTGGCTAGAATTTTGTTGAGGATTTTTGCATCAATGTTCATGAGGGATATAGGTCTATAATTTTCTTTTTTTGTAATGTCTTTACCTGGTTTTGGTATCAGGGAGATGGTGGCTTCATAGAATGAGTTGGGTAGTATTCCGTCATTTTCTATGCTTTGGAATACCTTTAGTAGTAGTGGTGTTAACTCTTCTCTGAAAATTTGGTAGAACTCTGCAGTGAAGCCGTCCGGGCCAGGACTTTTTTTTGTTGGGAGTTTTTTGATTACCGTTTCAATCTCTTTTTTTGTTATGGGTCTATTTAGTTGTTCTGCTTCTGAATGTGTTAGTTTAGGTAGGTAGTGTTTTTCAAGGAATTCATCCATTTCTTCTAGGTTTTCAAATTTGTTAGAGTACAATTTTTCATAATAATCTGAAATGATTCTTTTAATTTCATTTGGTTCTGTTGTGATGTGGTCCTTCTCATTTCTTATTCGGGTTATTTGTTTCCTTTCCTGTATTTCTTTAGTCAGTCTAGCCAATGGTTTATCAATTTTGTTAATTTTTTCAAAGAACCAGCTTTTGGCTTTGTTAATTCTTTCAATTGTTTTTCTGTTCTCTAATTCATTTAGTTCAGCTCTAATTTTTATTATTTGTTTTCTTCTGGTGCCTGATGGATTCTTTTGTTGCTCACTTTCTATTTGTTCAAGTTGTAGGGACAGTTCTCTGATTTTGGCTCTTTCTTCTTTTTGTATGTGTGCATTTATTGATATAAATTGACCTCTGAGCACTGCTTTTGCTGTGTCCCAGAGGTTTTGATAGGAAGTATTTTCATTCTCGTTGCTTTCTATGAATTTCCTTATTCCCTCCTTGATGTCTTCTATAACCCAGTCTTTTTTCAGGAGGGTATTGTTCATTTTCCAAGTATTTGATTTCTTTTCCCTCGTTCTTCTGTTATTGATCTCTAGTTTTATTGCCTTGTGGTCTGAGAAGATGCTTTGTAATATTTCGATGTTTTGGACTCTGCAAAGGTTTGTTTTATGACCTAATATGTGGTCTATTCTAGAGAATGTTCCATGTGCGCTAGAAAAGAAAGTATATTTTGCAGCAGTTGGGTGGAGAGTTCTGTATAAGTCAATGAGGTCAAGTTGGTTGATTGTTGTAATTAGATCTTCCGTGTCTCTGTTGAGCTTCTTACTGGATGTCCTGTCCTTCTCCGAAAGGGGTGTGTTGAAGTCTCCTACTATAATTGTGGAGGTATCTATCTCGCTTTTCAGTTCTGTTAAAATTTGATTTATATATCTTGCAGCCCTGTCATTGGGTGCGTAAATATTTAATATGGTTATGTCTTCCTGATCAATTGTCCCTTTTATCATTATATAGTGTCCTTCTTTATCCTTTGTGGTGGATTTAAGTCTAAAGTCTATTTTGTCAGAAATTAATATTGCTACTCCTCTTCTTTTTTGCTTATTGTTTGCTTGATATACTTTTTTCCATCCTTTGAGTTTTAGTTTGTTTGTGTCTCTAAGTCTAAGGTGTGTCTCTTGTAGGCAGCATATAGATGGATCGTGTTTCTTTATCCAGTCTGTGACTCTCTGTCTCTTTATTGGTGCATTTAGTCCATTTACATTCAGGGTAATTATAGATAAATAAGTTTTTAGTGCTGTCATTTTGATGCCTTTTTATGTGTGTTGTTGACAATTTCATTTTTCCACATACTTTTTTGTGCTGAGGCGTTTTTCTTAGTAAATTGTGAGATCGTCACTTTCATAGTGTTTGACTTTATGTTAGTTGAGTCGTTACGTTTTTCTTGGTTTTTGTCTTGAGTTATAGAGTTGTTATACCTTTTTGTGGTTACCTCATTATATACCCCTATTTTTCTAAGTAAAAACCTAACTTGTATTGTTCTATATCGCCTTGTATCACTCTCCATATGGCAGTTCAATGCCTCCTGTATTTAGTCCCTCTTTTTGATTATTGTGATCTTTTACCTATTGACTTCCATGATTCCCTGTTATGTGTATTTTTTTTTTAATTAATCTTAATTTGTTTGTTTTTGTGATTTCCCTATTTGAGTTGATATCAGGACGTTCTGTTTTGTGACCTTGTGTTGTGCTGATATCTGATATTATTGGTTCCCTGACCAAACAATATCCTTTAGTATTTCTTGTAGCTTTGGTTTGGTTTTTGCAAATTCTCTAAACTTGTGTTTGTCTGTAAATATCTTAATTTCGCCTTCATATTTCAGAGAGAGTTTTGCTGGATATATGATCCTTGGTTGGCAGTTTTTCTCCTTCAGTGTTCTGTATATGTCGTCCCATTCCCTTCTTGCCTGCATGGTTTCTGCTGAGTAGTCAGAACATATTCTTATTGATTCTCCCTTGAAGGAAACCTTTCTTTTCTCCCTGGCTGCTTTTAAAATTTTCTGTTTATCTTTGGTTTTGGTGAGTTTGATGATAATATGTCTTGGTGTTTTTCTTTTTGGATCAATCTTAAATGGGGTTCGATGAGCATCTTGGATAGATATCCTTTCGTCTTTCATGATGTCAGGGAAGTTTTCTGTCAGAAGTTCTTCAACTATTTTCTCTGTGTTTTCTGTCCCCCCTCCCTGTTCTGGGACTCCAATCACCCGCAGGTTATCCTTCTTGATAGAGTCCCACATAATTCTTAGGGTTTCTTCATTTTTTTTAATTCTGTTATCTGATTTTTTTTCAGCTATGTTGGTGTTGATTCCCTGGTCCTCCAGATGTCCCAGTCTGCATTCTAATTGCTCGAGTCTGCTCCTCTGACTTCCTAGTGTGTTGTCTAATTCTGTTATTTTATTGTTAATCTTTTGGATTTCTACATGTTGTCTCTCTATGGATTCTTGCAACTTATTAATTTTTCCAGTATGTTCTTGAATAATCTTTTTGAGTTCTTCAACAGTTTTATCAGTGTGTTCCTTGGCTTTTTCTGCAGATATCCTAATTTCATTTGTGATATCATTAAGCATTCTGTAAATTAGTTTTTTATATTCTGTATCTGATAATTCCAAAATTGTATCTTCATTTGGGAAAGATTTTGATTCTTTTGTTTGGGGAGTTGGAGAAGCTGTCACGGTCTGCTTCTTTAAGTGGTTTGATATGGATTGTTGTCTCCGAGCCATCACTGGGAAACTAGTTTTTCCAGAAAATCCGCTAAAAAAAAACTGCAGTCAGATCCCTATCAGAGTTCTCCCTCTGGCTCAGGCTATTCAGATGTTAATGAAGCCTCCTGGGGAGGGTGGGGGAGGGAACAGAGAGATAGGAGAGTAGCACCTCAGAATATAGCCAGAGTTGCTTGTCTTGCTTGGAATGACTATTATATCTGAGATTCCCGCGGGCGCGTCGCCTATGTGTGCTGTCTGTGTGGAGATTGCCCCCGGGGGGTCTGGCCCGCTGGAGTCACGGTCAGATCCTCCGCTTCCAGCCCCACGCCCAGCGTCAAGGCTCCCCTACTGGGACGGTGCACTCTCGACTCCAAAATCAGTCGCTGCCTCCCGGGGACTTCTCGTCCCTCCAGCCGCGTGGCCGTGCCGCCCCCGTGAACCAGGTGGGCCCCCTCCCGGGGTTAGTTCAGATTGGTGGAGTAGCTCCCCGTGCTTGTGCCGCGACCGAGTGTCCCGGCTGGAACGCTGTTCTCCCCGCTCCAATACCAGTCGCTGCCTCCCGGGGACTTCTCCTACCGGCTGCGTCCCACGCCGCCCGCGCGACCCGGATGGTCACCTTCCCGGGGTTAGTTCAGGGGGTGGAGCAACTCTCCGTGTTTATGGCGTACCTGCGTGCAGTCCAAATCCCTGTGGGACGGTTCCCCGGCTCGGATGCTGCTCTTTCTGCTCCAAGATCAGTCACTGCCTCCCGGGGACTTCTCCTACCGGCTGCGTCCAAGGCCGCCCGTGGAACCGGCTAGTCCCCCTCCCGGGGTTAGTTCAGGGGGGTGGAGCAGGTCTCTGTGCTTGTGGCGTACCTGACTGGTATGCTGGCTCCAGGCTCTGGAAACAATCGCTGCTTCCCCGTATTAGTTCGTTCTCCGTCTCTAAATCTGTGTTTGTTGTTCAGGGTTTGTAGATTGTTATGTATGTGATCGATTCACTTGTTTTTCCGTGTCTTTGTTGTAAGAGGGATCCGAGGTAGCGTCTGCCTAGTCCGCCATCTTGGCTCCGCCTCTTAAAGGTCTTTTTATGTTTTTATACTTTTAAATTATTTTATATTATTATTAATATTATTATATTTCATAATCCATTCCTGTCTCTGCAGTTACTTCATTGTTGATTCTACCATTTATATAATAAATAATTGTTTTAATTGTTTAAAATAATTTCTATTCTAAAACCTCATATGACTAGCAATCCCTGTTGTGTCTCAAATTTCATTTATACTGTATGAAAATAAGAAACACATTAATAGAGACAATTCTAAAATGAAACCCTGAAAACCAGCATAATGCCTCAATCTTTGTTGTATTTTCAATAAATACAAGACAGTGGTACTAAAGTCAGACCTACTCTTTGTGATGAATACAGGTTTGCCACCTTAAAAGAACAAGCCTGCTAGGCTGAAGGAAGGCTGTACCAGATATCTGGTTCAGGCACTCCGATTCTGTATCAAAGAGATAGCTGGGTAGTCAGCCATCAATTTCACAACTATCGATTCATGTGGTGGCCAGAGCCTTGTCCCTTCACCATAACAACTAATTCTCTTTCTACAGCAATTTATTGACTGATATCCTAAGGGAATACCTGCGTAGGAAGTAAATGAAAGGATCAGTACCAAAGGGGGCAAAATGAACCCTAGGTGGTTCATGCACACCAACATGTGTCTTTTGAACAAATATATTTTTAGGGACACACCTGTAGTCTTGGATGCATCTTGAATTTTTTTCAAGGGCCAGCAATGCTTTCTATAAAGAGCAGCTATTAGTTTTACTGATTATTGTAAAATTACACATATTCTCAAGACATCCTAGGCATTGGCTGCCATCACAGAAAAACTTTGACCCCACTGCATTCCCTCCACCCAGCCCACCGAGAAAAATATGGTTAATCACATATCTACTTCTTCCTAATTCTTGACATATGCAAACATTATTTCTACCTTGAAAATGATGCTATGCCCCAAATTCCAGCAGAGCGCTTGACACTTATGCAGTAGAGGTGAAAATGTGAGCATTTTAAAATATGACAGCAAGCTCCTTTAAAGAAGGCAAACGTCGAGCATGAGGTAGGTTAGGACTGGAGCCAAAGATACATAGTCACAAGTCTCAGCAAGATAAAATAAAAGGTGGGGTTTTCTCATGAAAACTTCATGACAGATGAAGAATTGAAAAGGACAGATAAGAGACTGGAGGAGAGAATGCAGCCAGTTTTAGGCTGCAGAAGTCAACGTAGGTATTAAATATCTAAGGCATCGCTCATCTGATCAGCACATGAAAAATGGTAAACATCATTAGTCATTAGAGAAATGCAAATTAAAACAATGAGGTGCCATTTCATACCCATTAGGGTGGCTATTATAAAAAAATAAAAAACAAAATAGCAAGTGTTGATGAGATGTGGAAAAATGGGAACCGTCATCCATTCCTTATTGGAATGGAAAATAGTCCAGCCACTGTGAAAAACAGTTTGACAGTTTTCCAAAAAGTTAAACATAGAATTACCATATGATGCAGCAATTCTGCTCCTAGGTATATACCCAGATGACTTGAAAGCATGAACTCAAACAGATACATGTACGTCAATGTTCACTGCAACATTATTCACGATAGCAGAAAGGTGGAAACAGCCTGGTGTCCATCAACATATAAATGAATAAATGAAACATGGTATCTACGTACAATGGAATATTACTCAGCCATAGTGAGAAACGAAGTTCTGATTCATGCTACAATATTACTGAGCCTTGAAAACATTATGCTAAGTGAAATAAGTCAGATACAAAAGGTCTAATTTTGTGCGATCCCATATATATGAAATGTCTAATATAGGCAAGTGCATAGAGGCCAAAGTTTACTGGTGGTAACTAGGGGTTGGAGGAGGGAAGCAATGGGAAGTTATTGCTTAAGGGGTACTGTGTTTCTGTTTGGGATGATGAAAAACATTTAAAAATGGATAATGGTGACGGTTGTACACCAGGGTGAATGTAATTACTGTCACTGACTTGTATACGTAAAAATGATTAAAATGGCAAAATTTTTATATGTATTTTACCACAATAAAATTATATATGTAATTACTATATATATAAATGGGGCCCTGGTGGCCCAATGGTTAAGCATTTGGTTGTTAACCAAAAGGTCAGTATTTCGAATCCACTAGCCCCTCCCTGGAAACTCTATGGGGCAGCTCTATTTTGTCTTGTAGGGTCGTTATGAGTCAGAACTGACTTGACAGCACCAAACATCAAACAAGCAAACCTATGGTGGTCAAGTTGCTTCTGACTCATAGTGACCTTATAGGACCGAGTAGAACTGCCCCATAGGGTTTCCAAGGCTGTAAATCTTTACAGAAGCAGATTGTCACATCTTTCTCCCATGGATCAGGTGGTGGGTTCAAATAGATGAGCACTTTAGCCACTGTACCACCAGAGCTCCTGATATATACACACACACACACACATACACATATTTATAAAAGGCTTCAGTGGCCAAAGGTTCAGGGTTACTAATATTCCATTGGAAGCTCTTCATAAAACAAACCCATTTCTTGAGGTGAAAGGTGTATGTGTTGTGTTGTGCTATATTGTTTTGTTATATTTTGCTTTATTTTTTCTCCAATGCAAGGAACTGGCTCCTTTTCAATTCCAGATTGATATAATGTAGGGCAGGTATGGCATATATAGGATGACAAGAAAGCCCATCAACTGAGGAAGTAAATGTTTGAAATATGAGACTATTAACGCTTTTCCCCACACTCTAAGACACTTCCAAATACTTGGGGACAATTCTGGAGTTCTAGAGAGAAAACTTTTTCATTTAAGCCAATTATATCTGGATCTCAAGTGGACAGGTTTTAGTAATTAGCATGTGAGCTACATGAATGAATGAATAGATGTTTACAGCACCGAAGAGATCAATAAAAAACAGACCATTCCCTTGTTTTACACATAAGAACGAAAAGCAAAAAGAGGTGTAGTGGTCTGATTAAATACAATGGCTAGGATCAGTGCTTTGCAGCGTTTGATAAGACCAGAGCCTTTGTTATATTCCATGCTTCAAATCCTTCTGGTTTTATAAAACTACACACTCTGAATTTTTATTAGTTAAGGAACAGCCTTAGAATTTCTTACCTGAATGCATTTCAATGTATAAATGGATTTGAATGTAACAGGTCACATTTCAAAAATAATAGCTCCGAATTTAGTGTTTTCTGTACTCATCTATCCTGGTTTTTATTATATACACTTAATTATCATATTAACTTGGATAGAAATGTTCTTTCCCAAGTCTCTTAATGCGAGTGGATATTTTGACCTGTATTGTTAAATAAGATATGTAAAAACAAAATAACTTTTCTAATCTTTTGCTTCCAAATATGGTACATCTTAACATAATGTTCTCCTTAGTCAAGAAGGTTATAATAAGTAGCTGAAAAAAGAGAATTATAGTGTAAGTTCTATTATTGGTAATGTGAAATATAGACAGGACTCTGATTCTTTCAGAATTACTCATATTGTCTGCTTCTGTTCTTTTTCAAGCATTGGAGAAAGCATTATTAAGAATAGCAGTTACAGCATTTTCCATGAGTAAAAAAGGACGAGGTTTCTGTAAATAATGGATTTCAAATTAACTAGCTGGAACATCCTTGACGTGCAAAATCCTTCCTAGGTATGAGTTCCACAGAAAAAAAAATGTGTACAAAATATAATTACCACCATGCATTACTGCTACAGACCTTCGTTCTCTCCTAATTGATTACAACCCAGTTTATATTAGGAAATTGTTCAGTTGTGGAGTCTGTAGTAGTGTTCTTATTTGTTTCCTATCTTCACAAACTGTACAGAATATTAAGAAATAATACTCTAAAGAGAAAAATATGCCATCAGTTTCTGAAATGATTTTACAATCCATTTGAGCATTTTTAATACACTGAAAGATCAAATAATTAAGATAAAAGTAATGAGTGTGACTATGTCTATATGTCAAATCCAATATAGTAAACTCAGGGATGTAGATATGATGAGTATTTTGAATGTGTTTACTAGAAACTAAGTGCTCAGACACAAGAGACCAGGTGACTTAACTATCTACTGTAAGTCCTTCTTCCCTACTACCTCCACCTTCATCTTTGTACTACCTGCCTGTATTAAGATTGCAAATTATTTGTAATTCTGGCTAATCCTACTTTTACATTTTTATTCTCTAAAGTAATAATATAAAAGCTAAAATATTACAATGCTTAGTGTTTTGAAAGTGCACTGATGAGCACTATCTAACTGAATCCTTATTATGATATATGCAGGATGCATAAAGAAATAGTGTTCTGAGTTTATAAGTGAAATTTTCATGTTCGTAGAGTCTTTTGTTTTTGCTTTCCCATGGAAAGATAGAGATTTCCCTGTCTCTGAATCATCAAATCCTAACCAGTTTATCCAGCTTCCCCAAGTTCCTGCAAGAAATATGCAGAAGAGAGGCTAAAGGAAAGGGGTCATTTTATTTACATTGAGTTTCTAGAACTCATAACCTTGATGAACTGGCCTGAACCACATACACACACAATGATTTAAGATTTATGACATCTCTTGACAAAAGCAGGCTAAACAATGTGTCTATCTCCTCTAAGCCCATACTATGGAGTTTAAGGACAAATGTTCTAAAGTCTGGTGGCCTGTTGTCAAATCCTATTGCAGACATTTCCTGGCTCTATGGCCTTGGACCTGTTACTAACATCTCTAAATCTGAGTTTTCTGTATGTAATTCAATGTTTTGATGTTAAAGGAAATAAAATTTGGGAAATGCCTACCATAGTGCATGGTATAAGAATAAACAATTGATAACAATTATTATTATTATTTTCATTTTTATGAGCTTTTGAGGTGTTAGTATTTGAATGGTGGAAAGAGGTATGGTAAGACAAGCCCAAAAAAGACGCCAAAGTCTTCTTAAGACTTGAGAATAGATGAAATAACATAACAGCCTCTAGCCATTTCTATCTAGGACAAGGTCTCCCATCAAGCAGGAAACACCCCAAAAAGGAGTTCCACCACACCGGCACTGTTTAGTGGAGTTGAAGAACCAGAGCAAGTAGGAGAAATTTTTGTAATTACATAGAGGAGTATAGTTCCTCATATGTAGTCCGTGGGCCTGGCTTAAAATCACCCAGAATGCTTGTCAAAAATGTAGGTAGCAAACATACTATTATCAAGCCTACAGATTGAAAAAAAAAAAAAAAGCCCCTCTCTTAAGTCCTAATTCTGAACCTGAGCAAACTAACAACACACACACATAGACACACTTAATTCAGGCTAATCTCATTTACCTTGGTTATATTAAGGTTGTGTTAGAGTCCTTATTAATCAGAATTGACTTGATGGCAAAGGGTTTTAGTCATTTAAGATATGAGTCTAAATTCCTCGCCCATTCTCCACACCACTTCTGTTCAGATTGATTTCATATATAAGTAATAAAGTTTCACTAAGAAAAAATTATCTAGACCTAGTTTATAGTCTTAACCAGGCTGATATCTGATTAAATGCATCTCATCCTTTTGGGCCATGACAACATATCCAGTAACCTTAAGTAACTTCTAATTTTCTACAAGATTATGCCTCAACTCCTTAGTAAGGCATACAAGACCTAGAATCAACCGCTTTTCTTCTACCTCCTCATCTTCTGTATCTCCATAGCTCCCTGCCCCAAATCCTACACTCCAGAAATACTGAACTGTTCTAGACTGACAGCCCCATACTTTTATTGAATCTGTCTTGGCTGATTTTGCTCTTTGTACATGGAATTTATTTCTCTCACCTCTTTAGTTGGCCCATCCCTATACAGCTTAAAGATACAGTTTAGAAGTCACACCTCTAAAGAATCTCTCCTGTCTATCCTCCTGAACACACACTCATAGAAGCATATCCATATTGAGATGGATGTCCCTCTTCTAGGTCTCCATAACACCTTGTCACTGGGCCTTTGCAATGCTTTGTAGTTGTCTACTTACTGGCTCCTCATTGGCGATCTGCCTTTGTAGGCTAGGATCATAGTGCAGTCATAAAATGGACCACTCTCAGGAGGGCCCTACATTTGGGGTTCAATCTGCAGAGAATGACTTGAGTTTTTTTTAATAATTTGATCTTATAATTTGTACTTTGTAAGCAAAGGTCAAGGGAGCCCTGGTGGCACAGTGGTTAAAACGCTTAGCTCCTAACCAAAAGGTTTCAGGTTCAAACCCACCAGCTGCCCCTCAAGAGAAAGATTTGGCAGTCTGTTCTTATAAAGATTACAGTCTTGGAAACCCTATAGGACAGTTTTAATCTGTCCTTTGGGGTAGCTGTGAGTAGGAATTGATTCGATGGCACTGGGTTTGGTTTTCTTGGGTTTAAGCAAAGGTCGATAGGAATATGTGTGTATGTGTGTGTGTTTGGAAGGGAACTTGGAGCCTTGGCTCACACGTCTCGCCTTCCCTAACACTTAACTGAGCATTCTTCTGCCACGGATGTCTTGGGGCCTACTTGGCCTCCCCTTCTTTATCCCCAGCCACTAACTGCTGTAACTCTCTGCTTTTGGCAAGGGCTGGAGCACAGGTACAGGTAGAGTCAAGGTCAGTTACATGCTCTTCAGCATTTTCATGGGGTAACATGGTAGTAGTTTCTCTGAGATGATACATCATGGAGTATTCAGCAACTAGTGAACCTCTCACCCATCCTAGATCCGTGAATCAAATGTGTCCTATACAGTGATTCCAACCTCCTGAGGGTTGCTCATCTTTTGTGGGTTGGGGCAATGAATCAGTGGGAAGGGGAATATAACTGTGCCCATGCCCAAGAGAGATGAAAATAGAAAATAATTCTAAATAAATAAATACACACACACACAAGCAGGGGCTGGTGAATTCCAACTGCTGACATTTTGGTTAGCAGCCAAAAGCTTAACCACTGTACCACCAGGACCCCTGTATATACATATACATGTATACGTATACACAAATGTATATATGTATGTGTGTGTGTATATATATACATTTCTCAAAGGTGGAGAAAGAACCTGCAAAAAATGGAAATGAAAAAGTTTTATATTTGATTACCTTTCATGGCACTTTATCCTACTTTTTGAAGAAAAGTCTCAGCATTTTTATTTTGCACTCTGTCCTGCAAATTATGTAGCCATCCCTGCTTGCCTGAGACTGTGAGCTCCTTAAGTTCAGGATTATCCTATTCACTTTTGAAACTTCAGCATTTGGCATTGTACCTATCACATAATGGGATCCTGATATTTATACTTCTTAAATAAATAAATAAATGAGGCAGCTAACAGCAAGAACAAATATAATTCACCTTCTTTGGGAAGTTGTGCTTGAATAGTAAGCTCTGTGATGAAGGGATATTTGCAAAGAACCTTTGACTTGTTCCTCATGGTACATAATAAATAGTATGTAAAAGTGGCGTAAAACTGAAACAACGTTTTCCCCAAAGTAATAAAATTAGACTTCATGCCCTGCCTCTTTCCAAAATATAGGGTTGAAATATTTTTAGAAAACAATTTTGTTGTCTGCTATATTTTAGGAAAAAAAAGCTATTAGTGTCTTCTCTTTGATTTGGTAGTGTGATTAAAGAAGTGATTTTCATTTGTTTTTATCAATAATGGGTTTTGGAATTACACCAACCAGCAGCATTCCAAGTACTAGAGAGAAAAATGAATTCAGCAAAGAAATACATATCTATATTTGTAAATGGACAGTAGTGATTAAATAAATCAAGAATTGAATTACTGTATGTACTGTAGTGCCTAAGCCATTTGGCAATTTACCATGCTTATGATGTCCAATTTATCATGTGTATATTTATTTCAGATCTGCAGAAATTAGGAAGAAAAAAAGGCTTGAAGCTACAGAGGGTACTTTTGAAAATAAACGTATACAGCTGACAAAATCAGGTGAAGTTTAATTTGTATTTGTTCCATTTTCTACTAGTTGCTGACTATAAAATGCAGTTATAGTATGGTCTTACATGAAAAAACTCAAGGGCATAATAGAAGCAGATATTTGGGTCAAATGCCTTGAATGCTGAAAGAGTTCTGTAATTTTTATTTAGTAAGACAACTTTTTCCAAAAAACATTTCTATACACCAGGTATTAAATGGGGCCCTTGAGGTAGGGCAGTAAGCAAAGCAGATTTGTGGATCTTATGGCCCACTAAGGATGAAAGGTATTAACCAATTAACTAGAAACATTTTTAGTAACACAGCTATATGTGCAATGTGGGATCTATCCTAATGTGGAGAGAGATCCCAGGGAAGGCTTTCCTGAGGATATTATATTTAAGAATGAGGAGGAGTTAGGTAAACTAGAAGAAAAGATGAAGCAGCATTTCTAACTTTGCTATTTTTTTTTATAACAAATGACATCTCTGTTCTTTCAATTATTTACGTATTTTGAAAAAGGAAAAAATATATTTTAAAAAGACAGCACCACTAATTTGGAATGTGTGATACTTAAAGTAATCCAACTGTATTTGTGCTCTTTTAAGAGAGGTTTTGTTAAGTAAATTAATAAAGAGAAAAATAATTTGTAATGAACTTTTACACTATTTAAAAGAGGTATCTAGTAAACAGAACACTTCAATACTAAAATGAAAAAACTGGCATTTCAGTAATTAAGACTTGCTTTCTTAAAATTTGCTCCACATTAGTGAGATGCTACATGACATTTAAGAGGATTATTTGCACTCTCGTTGGTTAAGAGGTCAGCTGCTAGCCAAAAGGTTGGCAATCTGAGTCCACCAGCTGCCCCTTGGAAACCCTTTGGGGCAGTTCTACTCTTCCTATAGGGTTGCTATGAGTCAGAATGACTCAACTGCAATGGGTTTGGTATTTTTTTTATAAGTAGCTCAGCCAAGATTCTTTTGAAATACATACCAGTTGTCCTATGTTGGATAAATAATTTAATGTATCTGAGCCTATCTATCCCTTCATCTATACGCTAGGAAAAAAATAGTGTCACAGGACACGTGAGAATTAAAGAATTAAAAAGTATTAAACACCCCATACTTTCTAAACTATGTAGTACATAATCAAACCCTTTTTGTACTTTCTTTATCCAATCATTTATTCCTTTATTCTTCCACTGAATATATATAAAGTGTCTACTACCTCAACAGCATAGAGTATAAACCAAAAAACCAAACCCAGTGCTGTCGAGTCGATTCCAACTCATAGTGACCCTATAGGACAGAGGGGAACTGCCCTATAGAGTTTCCAATGAGCGCCTGGCGGATTCGAACTGCCGACCCTTTGGTTAGCAGCCGTAGCACTTAACCACTACACCACCAGGATTTCCACATAGAGTACAGGGTAGAGAAAACTTTAAACCAAAACATGTTGTTATTGTTGTTAGATGCCATCCAGTAAGTTCCCACTCACAGTGACCCTACGTACAACAAAATAAAATGCTGGCCAGTCCTGTGCCATCCTCACAACCTTTGCTGCGTTCGAGTCCATTTTTGCAACCATTGTGTCAGTCCATTGTGTTGAGGGTCTTCCTCTCATTTGCTGAGCCTCTACTTTACCGAGCATAATGTCCTTCTCCAGTTGCCTCAAATAACATGTCCAAAGTACAGGAGACGAAATCTCACCATCCTCTTCTGGCTGTACTTATTCCAAGACAGATTTGTTCCTTCTTCTGGCAGTTCATGGTATATTCAATATTCCTTGCCAACATCATAATTCAGATGCATCAATTCTCCTTTGGTTTTACTTATTTATTGTCCAGCTTTTGCATGCATATAAGGCAATTGAAAATACCATGGCTTGGGTTAGATGTATCTTAGTCCTCAAGGTGACGTCTTTGCTTTTTAACAGTTTAAAGAAGTCTTTTGTGCCAACTTTGCCCAATGCAATGTGTCGTTTGATTTCTTGACTGCTGCTTCCATGGGTGTTGATGGTGAATACAAGTAAAATGAAACCTTTGGCAACTTCAAACCCAAACATACTTGGTGTTTTTAATAGTGACTGTACCACTTGGTGAGCCCTGGTGGTGAAGTGGTTAAGAGCTCAGCTGTTAACCAAAAGGTCAGTAGCTCGAACCCACTAGCTGCTCCTTGGAAAACCTGTGCAGCAGGTCTACTCTGTCCTATAGGGTCACTATGAATCAAAATTAACTCACTGTCAACAGGTTTTTGTACCTCTTGGTAGCTGTGTTATTGTGCATAATTACTGAAGTTATCTAATCATCAGTTTCCTAATTTTTGAAATAGAAATAATAAGTACTTGTCAGAAATGTTGTAAGATCAAGTAGCATTGCTGTTGTTAGGTGCCCTTGAGTTGGTCCCAACTAATAGCGACCCTATGTACAACAGAACAAAACACTCCCTGGTTCTGTGCCATCCTCGCAATCGTTATGCTTGAGCCCATTGTTACAGCCACTGTGTCAATCCATCTCATTGAAGGTCTTCCTTTTCAATGAACCTCTACTTTACAAAACATGATACCCTTCTCCAGAGACTGGTCCCTCCTGATAACATGTCCAAAATATGTGAGGCGAAGCCTTTCCATCCTTGCTTCAAAGGAGCATTCTGGCTGTACTTATTCTAAGACAAATTTGTTCTTTTTTCAGGCAGTCCATGGTATAGTCAACATTCTTCACCAATACCATAATTCAAAGCCATCAATTCTTCTTCAATATTTTTTATTCGTTCTCCCTCTTTCGCATGCTTACAAGGTGATCAAAAACATCATGGCCTGGGTCTGGCGTACCTTAGTCCTTTAAAGTGACATCTTTGCTTTTTTAACACTTTAAAGAGGTCTTTTGCAGCAGATTTGCCAAATACAATGCTTCGGTGGATTTATTGACTGCTGCTTTCATGGGCGACTACTGTGGATCTGAGTAAAATGAAATCCTTTGCAACTTCAATCTTTATTCCATTTATCATGATTTTGCTTATCAGACTAATTGTGATGATTTTGTTTTCTTTATGTTAAGATGTAATGCATACTGAAGACTGTAGTCTTTGATCTTCATTGGTAAGTGCTTTGAGTCCTCTTCACTTTCAGCAAGCAAGGTTGTGTCATCTGCATATTGATAATGTCTTCCTCCAATCCTGATGCTGCATTCTTCTCTATATAGTTCAGCTTCTCTGATTATTTCTGCAGCATACAGGTTGAATAAGCATGGTGAAAGTATACCACCCTGATGTACACCTTTGCAGATTTTAAACCATGCAGTATCCTTTTATTCTATTTGAATGACCATCTCTTGGGTACTACAGGTTCCTCAGGAGCACAATTAAGTGTTCTGGAATTCCCATTCTTCACAATGTTATCCGTAAATGGTTATGATTCACACAGTTGAATACCTTTGCATAGTCTATAAAACACAGGTAAACAAGTTTCTGGTATTTTCTGCTTTCAGCCAAGATCTATCTGACATCAGCAATGATTTCCCTGGCTTCATGTCCTCATCTGAATCTGGCTTGAATTTCTGGCAGTTCCCCGGTGAGGTACTGCTACAACTGCATTTGAATGATCTTCATCAAAATTTTACTTAAAATATTGATGATATTGTTTGAGAATTTCCACATTCTCTTGGATCACCTTTCTTTGGAATGGGGAAAAATATTGATCTCTTTTAGTTGATTGACCAGGCAGCTGTCTTCCAAATTTCTTGGGATAGAAGAGTAAGCGCTTCCAGCACTACGACTATTCGTTGAAACATCTCAGTTGGTATTACATCAATTCCTGAAGCCTTATTTTGGCTACTGCCTTCAGTGCAGCTTGGACTATTTACTTCAGTACCATCAGTTCTTGATCATCTGCTATGTCCTTAAATGTCTGAACATCGACCAGTTCTTTTCAGTACAGTGATTCTGTGTATTCCTTCCATCTTCTTTTCATGTATCCTGTGTCATTTAATATTTTCCTTGTAGAATCCTTCAATATTGCAACTTGAGGCTTGTATTTTCTCTTCAGTTCTTTCAGCTTGAGAAACGCCAAGTGTGTTCTTCCCTTTTGTTTTTCTAACTCCAGGTCTTTGCACATTTCATTATAATACTTTACTTTGTCTTCTTGAGCCACCCTTTGAAATCTTCTATTCAGCTCTTTTACTTCATGATTTCTTTGTTTCCCTTTAGCTACTCTACATTCAAGAGCCAGTTTCAAAGTCTCTTCTGACATCCATTTTGGTCTTTTCTTTCTTTCCTGTCTTTTTAATGTCTTGCTTTCTTCACATACGATATCCTTGATGTCATTTCACGACTCATCTGGTCTTCTGTTGGTTGCATTTGAGTCAAATCTATTATTGAGATAGTCTCTAAATTCAGTTGGAATACACTGAAGGTCATACTTTGGCTCTCGTAGACCTGCTCTAATTTTCTTCAGCTTCAACTTTAACTTTCGCATGAGTAATTGATGGTCTGTCCTATAGTTCGTCCCTGGCCTTGTCCTGACTGATGATATTGAGCTTTTCCATCATCTCTTTCCACAGATAAGTAGCATTATATATCTAAAATGTCCAGCAGGTAAAAAATAGTAGGCATTCGATAAATGTTTGTTTTTTCTTCTTTCCATTATTATTAGACACTGTGATAGGCTTGATAGAGAAAATAAATAAATAAGCCAGGCATAGTCTTTATCCCTTGGAGTTTATGTTGTTGTATGGGAAAATACATATAATAATATTTGAATATGTGTATGTATTATCTGGAGCCCTGGTGGTACAGTGGTTAAGAGCTACAGCTGCAAACCAAAAGATTGGCAGTTCAAATCCACCAGCTGCTCCTTGGAAACCCTATGGGGCAGTTCTGCTCTGTCTTGTAGGGTCTATAGGGTCTCTATGAGTTGGAATCAACTGGACGGGAATGAGTTTTTTTTTTTTTTTTTTTTGTATGTATTATCTAAGGAGCCCTGGTGGTGCAATGTTTAAGTACTCAGCTGCTAACCCACACAGCACCTCTGCAAGAGAAAGACCTGGCGATCTGCTTCCATAAAGGTTACAGCCAAGAAAACCCTATGGGACAATTTTACTCTGCCACATGTGGTCACTATGAGTTGCAATGAACTCAACAGCACCTAACAAAAACAACAGTATGCTATCTATTAAATAAAATACAATAAATGTAAAAATGGAATACTAGACGTATTGAATAGATGGAATAACAATCTAAAAGTAAGGGAAGGAAACTAGTTCTGTCTTCAGGAAAATATATACGTATATATGTTTGTGTGTATGTGTTTAAGTGTGTGTGTGTGTATAATATTTTTTCATTGTCACTGTTTATCTTCTTGATCATACCCAACCTTTTTCTATATTGTCTTTTGAACAAAATGCAATTATGCTTCATAAAACCATACTTGACTCAAGATAGAACTGCTAATTTGAGTGATGCTATTTTGCTAAAAATAGTAAATTTAGGATTTAATCATAGAAACATGTATTTGCATATTGTATATTTCATTTGTCGTTTTATTGTTATCTTCATTGTCAAATAAAAGGAACCTTCATTTCAGTTTCACTAATTAGCACTAATTTTTTTCATTATTAAATATGAACTCCAATTTTAATTTCACCTATGATATTATATAATATGGAAGGTTAATGCAGTTAATAAACCAAAAAAACCAAACCACTGCCGTCGAGTCAATCCGGCTCATAGCGACCCTGCAGGACAGAGTACAACTGCCCCATAGAATTTCCAAGGAGCAAGAACTGGAAAATGCAGAATAAATTACAAAATTACATTTTTAAGAATCTAAGAGAGCTGTGAAAGCTATGAAAGGACTAAAATTTCATAGTGGAAAGCAGCCTTTAGAAGTGAGTTTATGATTTCCAGCCCCTTTTTCCTGGGAGGTATTTAATGATTCTTCTTATTAGCTATGGATTTGGCTTAGCACCCTTGGAGAAAGGATAAACCAGAAAAGACTTTTGTGGCCCTGAAATGATAAAGTGACAAGTTCAAGATATGAGGGGCTTTAGACACATGGACAGATTTCTCCTTAAGATATGTGATGAATCCTGAGGCCAAATGGGAATATAGAGAGCTAAAAAGTAACCGTCTGAAGAAAGAGTGGAACAGCCACATTCTTGTGTTGCTTTGTAAATAAACACCTACTTAAAGAGAGGAGGCCTATAAACAGAGTAAAGAAAAGATGGTGGTATATTGATTTTGAAGATCTGCAGCTGCTTCTTTTACAGAGACACATCGTGATTCAGTGCCCATCAAGATACCAAAATTTCCTGGAATATAGTTCATAAAATTCTACCTGTTAAACATGGACATGAGCGACCTTGTCAAATTCTTTGCTGCAGTCTGAATGAAAGATTTATTTTGTATTTTTCCAAGCAATGTATAATCTCATTAATTAAAAAAAATTAATTTGGTCAGACATTCCTATAACATGTTTAGTTTTACTTCTAGATTTTCTCAATCTATCTCTTTTTATATCTTCTTTATGATTATGTCACAAATCAACTCCATGTTTGCTGATATAGAAATTGTAAAAATCTTTCTTCCTTCTTTTCTTTCTTGTTTTCAAAAATAAAATCTACTAGATTCTTTTGTTTTTTTTTCACACTTTTCCCATTCTTCACTCTTTAGAAAGCACCAGTGTTAGTTCGTGATCTAATTTTCAAGTTCTGGCTTTTATGCCTATATTAGTTTCCTAGGGCTTCATAACTAAGTATAACAAACTGAGTAGTTTAAGACAACAGGAATTTATTCTCTTACAGTTTGGTAAGCTAGAAGTCTAAAATCAAGGTGTCGGCAGGGTTGTGCTCCTTCTGAAGTCTCTAGGGAAGAATCTTTCCTTGCCTCTTCCTTACATTGATTGGTTGCAAGTAATCATTGGCATTCCTTTGCTTGAAGCTGCCATCACTCCAATCTCAGGCTCCATTTTGGCATGACTTCTTCCCTGTGTCTCTGTATCCAAATTCCCTCTCTTTTCTCTTGTAAGGACATCAGTCATTGGATTTAAGGTCCACCCTAATCCATTATGACCTCATGTTAATTTGATTGCATATGCAAAGATCCAGGTTCCAAATAAGGTCACAATCACAAGTACCAGAGTTACTTGAACATATTTTTTGGGGAACACAATTTAACTCACTATAATGTCTATAATTTTTTATCCTACTAAAGACTTTTACTTTCTCCTTCTAGTGTTCTTTCTACAGTTTTCAGTCTTAATTCAATGCCAGGAAAACATACATCAATATGTGAAAATTCTTAAAAATAAGAATTTATTGTATCAGTGCAGTTCTTAAGATTTTGAAAGTATTTTCACATAAGATAAGTATAAACAAATTATATAAAGCTTATTTTTCCCAGGGTAACTTCTATTGAGAACTTATTATAAAAAATAGAATTAAAAACATAGAGCACTTAATTGTGAATGTGTTCCTCTAGTTAATTCCACACTTTGAAATTAAGACAAACAAAAAGTTCATATTAATCAGAATATAATAAAAACACATTTGTCTTTTCTAGTATCTGGATTTCATCTTGAGTTTATAGATAATTTTATTGAATTGATCAAATCTTGATTATTATTATCCTTCTGCTATGTGTAGGGGAGAAGACATGAAGGCAGAAGGGAACATAAGATATGGTTTTAAATGAACCTGGGTTTACTTTGGGGATTCAGACTTGCTGGCAGGTATGGAAGCCTGTGAGATAGGCCTTTAAAGGTTTATTTGTATGATGGCTAAGGAAGCCTCCTAGAAAATAAGTCATTACTGTATAAAAAGAAGTTGAAAAACATGTTGCATGAGCCAATAAAAAGGCTACAGTTGTGCAACAACCAAAAAAAAAATGGGGGGGGGAACAGATGCTGATGCTAATTAGACATAACCAATCACCTCACAAAGTCTCTATGAGTCGGAATCAACTCGAAGGCAATGGGTTTGGGTTTTTGGCTTTTTGTAATCACCTTGTGGGATTAGTTCTCTTGATTTGGGGGTTTAGGGTTGTGGCCTCATGGGACAACCCAGTAAATTGGCATAATATACTTATTAAAATTTATGTTCCACCTCCCAGTACAGTGAGTAGTCTGGGATCTTAAAAGCTTATGAAGGGCCATCTAATATACCACTATTGATCTTTTTTCATCTGGAACAAAAGAGAAAGCAGGAAACCCAGAATCAGAGACTAATTGTTTCTGAAGAGCCTCCTCTACTTTGAGGCCAGAACTAGATGGTGCCCAGCTATCACTTCTGACTGTCCTGATCTGGAACACAAGAGATGAACCCTGAAAAAAAGACAGAAGAATGTAGAGCAGACTTACTGGATCTCTTGAGGCTAGAGGAGTTATTGAGACTATGGCCCTGAGTTGCTCTTTAAACCTTGAATTGAAACTATTCCTTGAAGTCATCTTTAAACTAAACAGATTAGCCCAAAGATTAAGGATTGTCACCCTTGAGCATTGTGTTTTTTTTTTTTTTTTTTAAAGTAAAACCAAAGAGCTCACAACTATTTTAATGCATAGATGAGAAGGTTGGGGTGGTGGGTGGGGCAGGAAGATTAAGTAAGTGGGAGTGAAACAGCTGGAACAGAAATAAGGAGAACATTGACACAATGTGAAGAATTTAACCAATGTTACTGATTTGTATATCTAGACGCTGTGGAATGGGAGCAGGGTTTTGTTGTGTATATTTTCATGGAAAACAACAACAAAAAAAGATTTCAGGTGTCAGAGAAGAGAATATAGTGTAATACTTCTATAACTGCAATATATAGTGTGTGAAAAAAGAGATACTTTAGAATTTATTTTCCGTTAAGACTCACCCAAGTGACTATTTCTGTCAAAGACAGCAGAATAAAATGTTCTCCTTTATCACAATGTTTTAGAGAATACAGCTGGCAGAGAAAATGCTGATTTTTAACAAAGAGAGCAGAATGGGCAAGTAGAGAGTCACAACGCCATTGATTAAAGGAGGCAGGCAACATTGGGCAGTGCATCCTGTGACAAAACAAATGCTCGTAATTAACTGATAATTAAACTGTATTTAAAATTAACATTGTAAACGATTTAAAATCATTTTCTGATTATTTATCGAGCTCATTCTATTGCCAGTATGCAGGCTTTCTAGATGAGAATGTAAACAACAGATTGTTTGTTTGTCTCTCCCATAATAAGCATTCTTTCAGTTGTTTTTTGTCCATGCAGCAAAATCTCATGCCTGAAATGAAATAACATGTTAGGAAAATATATAATGACATTCAATCTTTGATTTAACAAAATTATTTTAAGCAGGTATTACATGCCAGGGGCTGAGGTTAAGTGTTAAGTGAAAAAGACTGTGTGAATGAGTATGGTAGTGTTATCTTGTACAGAGATGGTATGGAACTTATATGTTGGTAATACTATGTACACAATAAATAAATAAGTTATAATACGGAGATTAAAGGCTATGCGTGGAATAAAACAAAATGAATGTAAGATAAAATATTATGAAAAGATAACTGGTTGGTTGGTGAGAGCTTCCTAGTACAAGTGTTCATGTAGCCATTTCTGAAGAGCTGAATTTTTGAGCAGGGTGTTGGAAGACGAGTTAATCATGCACCATTTTGAGGAGAGGTGTCTCCATGGAAGACTGACTCTCAATAATACGAAGTAAGCACATTTCACCTTCTCTCTTCCAAGAATAACAAATAATAAAAAAAATAAATAAACCAGCTGCTTTAAATTACCAGATAATTCCAACATCTATATTTCTGTCCACTGATTACATTTTCCTATACAATGAGGCAGACAGACAGAGCTCTTCTAGTTCTGGCTCAACTGCAGGAAAAAGAACTCCTAAAAAAATAAAAAAAAAAACCTCCTAAGGAAGGAGAAAAAAAAAGTATTGAGTCAATTCGGACTCCTGTTGACTCTACAGGACAGAGTAGAACTGCCCCATAAAGTTTCCAAAGCTGTAAATCTTTATGGTTGCAGACTGCCTCATCTTTCTCCCACAGAGCAGCTGGTGGATTCAAACTGATGACCTTTCGATTAGCAGCTAAGCACTTTAACCATTGCACCACCAGGATTCCTAAGGAAGGAGCGGTTGCAGAGATCCTCAGTTTCTCTCTCTCTTTTTCTCCCTTCCCTCCTTTCTTCCTTCCAACCTGCCTCATTTTCTCTCTCTCTTTTCTCTGTTCTCTTCCACTTCACCCCTAAGCAATCTATGGTATGAGGGCAACACACAGTAAGGAGATTCCAGAAAATCTAAACTCTGAAGAATGAGAACTTTTCTTGTCATTGTGTGGAGCCACTGTCTAAGACGATTGGCTGTTCAACATGCCAACCCCCCCCCACCCAGCTTTTTCCCTCCTATTTCTGTCCTCTTGCCAGTTAGAATCACAAGTCTCTGTCCAAATTACCAAAAAGAAGGAGCCCCAGGGAACGAGAAAGTACCAGGGAGATCCCAGAGAGGGAGGAAATTAGGAAATTGAGATCATGAAGTTTATGAACTCTAAGGCTCACTACCAAGCCATGCATATATGTTGGTGATCCTAATTAGCATACCAAAGCCTTTCAGAATGAAATTAAAAGATACACTATCTCCAAGTTCCAGATTGACCACTGGGTGGCACACACCAGAGACATATTTGAAGAGCTCTACAAAGGCTCTGAAAACAGAACTGATATTAAAACAACAGCCCACAGAAGGTGGATTGGAACGTGTAGCCTGAATCTAACATTGTTTTGTCTGCTAAAATAAAAATAACAGCACTTTCTATAACATTTCATCAAAACCCAGAGGCTCATAAGGTAATATTTCAAATATCCAGTGAAAATGAAGTGGTGAACAACTCCAAGTTCCTACCCCTCCACGGAAACATCAAAAATTCAAACAAAAACCGTCAAAAGCAAATTTGTCTGCACTCTAGAAAACAAAGATTTACATTGATCAAAAAAATGCTGAATCAAGAAAAAGACAACTTAAAAGTGGTAGGAAAACTGTAGTATATTTATCTGCCCTTGTCCCACCTCTTCCCCTTCTTGAAACGGAAGAACGAAGTTGGAAGACTCACACTTCCTGATTTCAGAACTTACTACAAAGTTACAGTAACCAAAACAGTGTGTAGGTGTAATATGTATTATAGCTAAAACATCAAGGAACCTATATGGTGGTAAAATTTCTACATTCCTTTTGAAATATTAAAATATTGATTTTCAGCAGGTTAAATATGTATTTAGTAATCCTTAGCGTAACTACTTGGAAACCCTGGTGGCGTAGTGCTTAAGTGCTATGGCTGCTAACCAAAAGGTCGGTAGTTCGAATCCACCAGGTGCTCCTTGGAAACTCTATGGGGCAGTTCTACTCTGTCCTATAGGGTCGCTATGAGTCAGAATCGACTTGACGGCAGTGGGTGGGGTTAGAGTAACTACTTAATGGAGCTCTGATGGCAAAGTGGTTAAAGCATTTGGCTGCTAACCAAAAGGCCATGAGTTCAAAACCACCAGTGGCTGCACAGGTGAAAGCTGTGGCAGTCTGCTTCTGTAAAGGTTCACAGCCTTGGAAACCCAGTGGGGTAGTTCTACTCTCTCATATAGGGTCACTATGAGTTGGAATTGACTTGACAGCAGTGGGTTTTTGGCTTTTCTTGAGAGCAGCTACTTAAAAAAAGATTGAAAAGCATACAGCCAAAATCACAATTCATGTTAATATTAAATATGTTGAAATAACCCCCCCCCCCAAAAAAAAAGGAGAAATGAATAAAGAAACAGAGAGGACAAACAGAAAACAAAAAACTATTATGTTAGATATAAATCTAAACATGTCAATAATTACATTAAATATAAATAAACATACTAATGAAGAGACAGATTATAAGAATGGGAAAAAAATATATGATCGTCTCTATGCTATCTACAAAAATTCATTTCAAATATCATCGTATAGGTAGATTTAAAAAAAATTCTTCAGGGAGAGAAAACAACTAGTATAAAATACCTAATACTGGAACAAACTAAATGTATTAAATGATATGTTGTTAAATGTGTCTATGTCTGTATGCAAGGAACCAGAGGTTGTATGTGAACATTTTAAAGATGATAAGTTTTGAGATCAGAGACCATTTTATTTTGAGTGGACTTATCAAGAGTTGATGCATTTGAATTATGGGTTGGTGAAGAATATTGAATATACCATGGACTGCCAGAAGAATCATCTCATAACAACCTTTTAGGACACAGTAGAACTGCCCCATAGGGTTTCCAAGGAGCACCTTGTAGATTCAAACTGCTGACCTTCTGATTAGCAGCCATAGCTCTTAACCACTATGCCACCAAGGTCGCTATGAGTCGGAATGGGTTTTGGCCTTGGTCTGGCCAGAAGAATGAACACATCTGCCTTGGAAGAAGGATAACCAGAACACTCCTTAGAAGCAAGAATGCCAATGCTTTGTCTCACATGTTTTGGACATGGTTTAGGAGGGACCAATCCCTGGAGAAGGACATCATCCTTAATTAAGTAGTCGTTGTTGTAGTTGGGTCCTGTTCAGTTGATTCTGACTCATAGTGACCTTATAGGACAGGGTAGAACTGCCCCATAGGGTTTCCAAGTCTGTAATCTTTACAGAAGCAGACTGCGATATCTTTCTCCAAGGAGTGGCTGTTGGGTTCAAACTGCCGACCTTTTTGTTAATGGCCGAGCACTTAATCATTGCTCCACCAGGGCTCCTGATAAAGTAAAGGTTAGCAAAAAAAGAGGAACACCCTGATGAGATAGATTGACACAGTGGCTGCAACAGTGGGAAAAAAACACAGCAATGATTGTGAGGATGGCATAGGACTGATCAGTGTTTTGTTCGGTTGTACATGGAGTCGCTATGAGTTGGAACTGATTCAGTGGCACCTAACGACAACAAAAATATGTTGTCTTAAAGAAATATGTGCTGAATTTTACATAGGTTATAATAAATACTAATTTAGAAACAGAAATAATAAAAATTTTGACTAAGGCATTAGAAGATGAAATGGAGGAGAAAAACATTTTTTGTTAAAAAAAATTAGTTTTAAGGTCCGAACTAAGGAAGTCGAGGGAAGAATGGGAATGAACCTAAAGTATATGTTTTAGAAGATTGGGTAAATGGCAACATTGTATATGTAAATCAATACTTTATGAGAAATGTTAGTTATAGAGAAGACAGATAACAAGCTCAAGTTAGAAAACGTTGAGGGACACTTTTGACTGTGACTCTTACAATTAGTAATAATTCATTGGAAGTTTAAATATATAGTTAAAAATGATAGAGCTCGAAATATAGATTTGGGAGTATCAGCAGATAAGTATAATGTAGCTTTAAAGGGCAGAGTTTAAATATATGTTTATGGAAAGCTAATTTGTTTAAATGGCTGAGTATATATCATGGAGTTCTTCATCCTAAAGCAAGGGCACATGGAGATTTATTACTAGCATTAAGTGGGGAGGGTTGGTGTTATATCCTAAGGGCAGTGGTGTTAATATGCATATTTATAAGAACAAGTATTTCTTGCTCTATAGTTTGCCACTTAAATATATCTCTGATTGCTACAGTAATTTAACTTTCACCTAATTTCACTAAATTACTTGTAAACATCAGTTAGTAAAAGTTAATTGAAGAAAATGTAAATGGGAATTTTGAGTGTAGCCTTACCACAATTAAGCAATTCTTTGTAACTGATGGTTTTAATGAGACATGAGTTCAAAGTAAAAGCTTGGAAGATATATATTTCTGCCTTTTATTATCTGAGTTCAAATGAGCTAAATCCTCAACAGTAAAACTTTATGTTTTTTAGTCAAAAAATATTTACTGAGTACCCACAAGGATGACAGTTATCATTCATTGATGGCCCCATTTAAAAAAAAAAAAAAAACTATCTATTGAATTATCATTGATAGTTTGTTGTTGCTTTTATGGTTAGGCGCTGTTGAGTCCATTCTGACTCATAGTGACCCCATGTACATACATTAGTGACATCTTTGCTTTTTTACCTTTTAAAGAGGTCTTTGCAGCAGATTTGCCAAATACAGTGCATCATTTGATTTCTTGATTGTTGCTTCCATGGGTGTTGATTGTGTATCTAAGAAAACTGAAATCCTTGACAACTTTAATATTTTCTCTGTTTATCATGATATTGCTTATGGGTATAGTTATGAGGATTTTTGTTTTCACTAAGTTTTTTATTTTGTTTGTATTTTGTCCAAAGAATCCTTTAATGTTGCAACTTGAGGCTTGAATTTTTTCTTTAGTTCTTTCAGCTTGAGAAATATCTTAACACATTCTTTTCTTTTGGTTTTCTAACTCCAGCTCTTTGCACATTTCATTATAATACTTTACATTGTCTCCTAGAGAAGCTCTTTGACTTTTCAGCCCTTTTACTTCATCAGTTCTTCCATTCACTTTAGCTACTCTATATTGAAGAGCAAGTTGCAGAGTCTCTTCTGACATCAATTTTGGTCTTTTCTTTCTTTCCTGTCTCTTTAATGACCTTTTGCTTTCTTCACGTATGATGTCCTTGATGTCACCCCACAACTCATCTGGTCTTCAGTTACTAGTGTTCGATGTGTCAAATCTGCTCTTGAAATTGTCTCTAAATTCTGGTGGAATATAGTCAAGGTCATACTTTGGCTTTTGTGGAATTGTTTTAATTTTCTTCAACTTCAACTTGAACTTGCACATGAGCAATAAATGGTCTATTCCTCCATCAGCCCCTGGCCTCACTCTGACTGATAATATTGAGTTTCTCCATTGTCTCTTTCCACAGATGTAGTTGATTTGACTCTTGTGTATTCCATCTGGTGAGGGTCACCATTTATGTTGTTGAAAAAAGGTGTTTCCAATGAATAAGTTGTTGGTCTTGCAAAATTCTGTCATGTGATCTCCTGGGTATTTTCTATCACCAAGGCCATAGACCCATAAACTATTGATAGTTTATAATAAATATCAGTAAAAGAAAAGTTCATTAAATTTAAAGGGCTCCAAAGCAATTGCCTAGATCAGGAATTACTGTTTTTACTTCATTGTGTGATTTTGGAGTATGTCAGCATAAAGCATGTGAAGGACAGAGCCAAAATTAAAGGCCAGCAATGGAAAGGAATGTATAACCCAGAAAGAGAAATACAGTTAATGCGATAGCTATATTTAAAGTCTTAAATTTGAGCATTGCATCCACAGGGCCACTTTCAAACCCTAAACCAAAAAAAAAACAAAAAACCCATTGCCGTCGAGTCTATCCTGACTCATGGCAACCCTATAGGACAGGGTAGAACTGCCCCATAGAGTCTCCAAGGAGTGCCTGGCAGATTTGAACTGCCGATCTTTAGGTTAGGAACCATAGCACTTAACCACTACACCACCAGGGTTTCCTGTCAAACCCCAGACACAAGGAAATAGGCATTCCTGTCCATATCCATGAGTTTTAAATTAGATGGTGCTCACAGTAAGAACTACCAATGATGTGGATATGACGCATGCAGAATGATAATTGGTTCTGAGCTGGACCAAACATTTTTTCTTGTTCATTTGTTTTTTAGCCATATGTAAAATAGTTTCATTAATTCTCAATGAGGGTAGAATTAAAATAACTCTCTATGTTATTTGCTGTTTGATATGTTAATATTTTTGTTTAATAAATGTTGCTTTCATTTCTTACTGCACATATATTATGTTGTGATTCATTATGTTATTGTTCTTTGGGGCCATTGAGTCTGTTCAAACCATAGAGGCCCTATGTACAACAGAATGAAACACAGCCCGGTCCTGCATCATTCTCACAATTTTTGTTATGTTTGAGCCCATTATTGTAGCCACTGTGTCATTCCATCTCATTGAGGGTCTTCCTCTTTTTTGCTGACCCTCTACTTACCAAGCATGATGTTCTTGTCCAGGAACTGGTCCCTGCTGATAACATGTCCAAGTACGTGAGACGAAGCCTTGCCATTCTTACTTCCTAGGAGCATTCTGGCTGTACTTCTTCCAAGACAGACTTGTTCATTCTTCTGGCAGTGCATTGTATATTCAATATTCTTCACCAACACCATAATTCAAACGCGTCAATTCGTTTTCAGTCTTCCTTATTCATTGTCTAGCTTTTGCGTGCATATCAGGTGATTGAAAATATCACAGCTTTGATCAGGCACATCTTAGTCCTCAAAGTGATGTCTTTGCTTTTTAACACTTTAAAGAGGACTTTTGCACAAGATTTTCCCAATGCGGTATGTCATTTGATTTCTTGACTGTTGCTGCAATGGGCATGGATTAATGATCAAAGTAAAATGAAATCCTTGACAACTTCAATCTTTTCTCCATTTGTCATGATGTTGCTTATTGATCCAGTTGTGAGGATTTTCATTTTCTTTATGTTGAGATGTTATCTATATGGAAGGCTGTGATTTTTGATCTTCATCAGTAAGTGTGTATATTGTAGGGTATTACTTCTGTGGTTAAGTAATGATACATATGCCAAGGCGAAAAGATTTGTGGTATAAGTAAGATTCCTAATAAATCAATTTTAAATTAACCCAAAGTTTTATTGGCCTGACCTAATCAAGTGAGCCCTTAAAAAGGTAAGAGACCAAATGGGCAAGTCCTGCCCAAAAGCAAGATGAGAAGGCAGGAAAGTACAAGAAAAGTGGATGAATGGAAACTGGGAGCCCAGGGTGGAAAGGCAAAGAGTGCTGTAACATTGAAAGGATTGCAACAAATGTCACAAAAACAATTTGTGTATAAATTTTTGAACAAGAAAATAAGTTGCACTGTAAACTTTCACCTACAACAACAAAACCCTGTTGCTACTGAGTTAATTCCGACTCATAGTGACCTAGATAATCTAGAGGTTAGGCATGAAAAGAGGCAGTGAGATTTGAGATGAGAAAGATTCCCCTGCTGGCTTTGAATAAGTAATTTACCATGATTTGAAAAGGCCTTGTCGTTAGAATCTGAAGACAGTCTCTAGGATATGGGTGCAAGTTCCAGCTAACAGTCAGCAAGAAAATGTTGACCTCAGATCTACAACCACAAAAACTGGATTCTGCAAAGAACCTGAGTGAGTTTGGGAATGAATTTTTCTCTAGTCAAGCTTCCAGCTAGAATGTCAACACTTTGTTTTCAGCCTCCTTAGACTTTGAACAGAGGACCCAGACCATGCCTAAACTCCTAACCAAATGAAATGGTAAGATAATAAATCAGTATTCTTTTAAGCTTCTAAATATATGCTAATTGGTTACATAACAATAAAAAACTAACACACCCTATATTTAATATGATCACTTTTGCTTAAAACCCTTTTATAAATCCTCGGATTTATGGCATGGGTTGTCTAATGTCTTTATCAAAAAAGGTCCATTTTACACTTACTGCTTGATATCTACAATATTTTCCACTCTCATGCCTTTCCTGATGATTTCAAACCATTGGTCTTCTATAATCTTATTTTAGCTTATCATTTGACTTATATAATGCTATGTAATGTTAGTCATATTACCTACTTTTCTCTACTGTAAAATTTAATACATCTCTGTTTTAGTGAGTGGTCGTATATCGGCAAATACACTCAGATTCCTTATCTGGGTAAAGTTGATATTCATCTAAAGTTTTAATGTATGCTTTATTATATGTGTTTTACTGTGATCTTTACCATGTAAAAGGGAATTTAAAAAGAAAGAATGCATTTTAAAAAGAGGTATATGGTAAAACTATTATGCATTACATAATTCCACTTTGAAAAATTACATGTATGGATGTATGTATACATTCCTGGTGGCAAAGTGGTTAAAGAGCTTGGCTGCTAACCAAAAGATCAGCAGTTCAAATCCACAAGCCACTCCTTGGAAACCCTATGGGGCAGTTCTGCTCTGTTATATAGGGTCACTGTGAGTCAGAATCGACTTGAAGGCAGTGATTTTTTTTTTTTTTTTGATATGTACATTCACATGTATAAAAGAGATGTTTATATGAATGGTCAACAAAATGTTAACTGAGGTTATCTTAGTTTAATGAGATTTCAGGTGTTTTTTTTTTAATTTTCTTCCTTATGATAGTATATACTGTTGCAGCTGTTAACAGAAATATATATTATTTTATAATCAAAACGAGATGTTTTCTTGTGAAAAATGGAGAATTATGAGAAAACGTATAGTAAAATATTGACAGTGAATAACTTTGACAGCAAAATATATAGTGATGCTATTTTTATTGTTTTTTATTTTCATTGTTGTTTTAAATTATAATTTGAACATATTTGTTCTATGAAAACAATGTAAACAACATAGATTGCATAGTGTTAAAAGTAAATCATTTTTTACTGCTACTTCTACCCCCATTCCCAATCCCCATGTCATTATTCTGTCTATATATAACATACACTTTTTAGCAGGTCGATTGTCTTATACATACATGCACGTATACACAGCTTTAGGGGAAAGAATGACAAGAAATCTAGTATCTTGCAAGGTACAGGGATAAATTAGTAATATCTTGACATACTTGATTTATGATAGGTTCCCTCTATTCCTCTGGGTCCCATGAGGAGGGAGTAAAGAAATTCTTGTCTAAAGTGTGAAATCTGATGCATTTTGACATATGTATGTTGCTGTGGTGCCTTTGAGTCAGTTCCAACTCACAGTGACCCTATGTATAACAGAAGGAAATGCTGCTCAGTTCTGTGCCATCCTCACAACAGTAGGTATGTTTGAGCCCATTGTTACAGCCACTGTGTCAATCCATCTCATTGACAGTCCAAGAAATCACTGCTGTAATTGTGGTATAGAACATTTCCTTCACTCCCTCAATGTTTCTTTGTACTCCTTTACAGTGCATCTCATAATCTTTACTGTCGTTACTGACTGGTTTTCTTCTTCTGGAATCAAATCTTTTATGTCTGACTTTTTTCATTCCGTATAATGATTTTAATATTCATTCTTTTTTGTTGTTGTTTTTGTATCAGTGGTATATTTGTTTTTATTGCTGAGTGACATTCTTTTGCATATTTTTTTATTCATTTATGAGTTGAACAATTGGGCTATTTCCAGTTTTTCACTAGTATGAATAAAACTACTATGAAATATTCTGGTACACTTTTTAATGTGGACATTGGTTTTTATTTCTTTGGGGTAAATACCTAAGAGTGAAATGGTTGGGTTTCATGATAGGTGAATATTTAACTTTTAAAGAAACTGCCAGATAGCTTTCCAAAGTGGCTCTACCTTTTCATATTCCCACCAGTGGGGTTTGAGAGTTCAAGTTGCTCTGTATTTTCACTACAATTACTAATTTCAGTCTTTTTTCAGTTTAGCATTCTAATGATTGTACATTAGTATTATGGTTTTAATCTGTAGTTCCCTCATGATTAATCATGTTGGAGTGCGTGCTTATTAGGTGTTGTATACATTCTTTTGTGAATAATCTGTTCAAATCATTTCTCAATTTTTTTATTGGGTTCATTACCATTATTAAGTTGGAAGAGTGTATATATATATATAGAATACAAGTCCTTAGTCAGATTTATTTGGAATATTTTATCCCAGTCTGTGGCTTGCTTATAAATTTTCTTAATGGTGTCCTGCAAAGATCAAATGTTTTTAATTATGATAAACTTCAGTTAACACACTTCTAAATAACATGGAGGTCAAAAAAGAAGACTCAAGAGAAAATTTTTTAAAAATATGTTGAGCTAAATAAAAATGAATTTGCAACTTGTCAAAATGTGTGAGATACAGAAAAAGCAGTGCTTTTTAGAGGGAAATTTACAGCATTTAATGCCTATATTAAAAAGGAAGAAAGGTATAAAATCATTAATCTAAGCTTCAACATGAGGAAACTAGAAAAAAGAGCAATATAAACCTAAAGCAAGCAGAAAAGAAAAATAATAAAAGTTAGATCAGAAATCATGAGATTGAAAACAGGAAATCACTAGAGAAAACCAGCAAAACCAAAATCTGGTTCTTTAAAAAGACCTATAAAACCTATAGCCACGTTTACCAAGACAAAAAGACTTGTATTCAAAATATATAAAGAGCTTTTAAAATTCAATAGTAAGGAAAAAAAAAAAACTATAAAATGGGCAACAGATCCCAATGGACATCTCACCAAAGAATATATATATATGTGATAAATCAGTAATGGCAAATAAGCATATGAGAGCATTTTCAACATCATATGATATTAGGGAATTGCAAATTAAGACAATAATGGGGAACTACTATACATCAATTTTTTTTTTTTTTTTTTTTTTTTTACTATACATTAATTACAATGTAAAAAATCCAAAACAGTGACAACACCAAATATGGGCAAGGACGTCCAGCAGCAGGAATGCTCATTCATTGCTGGTGGCAATGCAAAATGGTACAACCTCTTTGGAAGGCAGTTGGGCTGTGTCTCACAAAGTTAAACATAGGCCAACTGTACAATCCAGCAACTGTGCTTCTAGGCATTTACTCAAAATGAGTTGAAAGCCTATATCCACATAAAAACCTGTACATTAATGTTTTTATCAGGCTTATTCATAATTGCCAAAAACTGGAAACAAACAATATATCCTTCAGTAGGTGGCTGGATGATCAAAATGTGGGACATGCATACAATGAAATATTATTCATTGATAAAAAGAAGTGAGCAAGCAAGCCATGAAAAGACATGGAGAAACATTAAGTTTATATTGCTAAATGAAAGAAGCCAATCTGAAAAGGCTGAATATTATATGATTCCAACTATATGACATTCTGGAAAATAGAAAACTATAGAGACAGTAAAAGGATCAATAGTTCCCCCAGGTTTCAGGGGAAGGAGGGAGAGATGAGCAGATGGACTACTGGTAATTTTTAGGGGGTAAAACTATTTTGTATGATGTTGTAATGCTGGATATATGACCTTATGCATTTTCCAAAACCCTTTGAGCTGTACGACACAAAGAACAAACCTTAATGTAAACCATGGACTTTAGTTAATCAGTCAATCAGTGATTTGTGTAAAATTTGTACTCAGAATGTGGGGCTCCTCTTCTGAGGCTGTCTCTTTTCTGGGAGCCTCCTCTGGTTCTTGAGGCCAGAAAGTCTGTAGGTTTTCTATCAAAGATATAGTGGCTTTACACACTGAGAAGTACGGTTCACCTACCGACTAAAAGCCAGGGTTGGGGGCGGGGGGAAATTAACTTACACAGTAGCATTCTATTTTAGTAAGTATCACCTCATCTGTAGAATCTGTCTGCTTTTGACCACTCTACAGTGCCTTCAAGTTATTGCTTCTTTGTAGTTTGGAGTTGATAGTTGTTGTATGCAGGAAGTTTGGGTTCAGTAGGAGCTACTTGCACATACTGGTATGGCAGTCCTCATCTTCATCCCCTCCCTTTCTTCTTTCATAACCCCATACAGGGAGGCAGGAAAAGAAGAGGCAGCAGCAGTGGTCCTGGGTCTGGTTCAGTTCTCCTGCCCCCAATATACATGTGTCATCAATTTTAGGTGATATTAAATGTTCAGGCATTGACCAGAAACATGAAAATTGTCTTAAAAAATGGAGGATGATGAGAGACCCAAGAAAGAGGCAGGCAACTCCAGGGTGACAGCAAAGGAGGTTGTTAGGGAGAGTTACATACGAGACAAGTACTAGGCAGCCACAGGACCAAGCATATTTCCAAACCCCACAGTGGGAGGGCAGAGGTTTTATAGTAGTGGAAGGACAATAGTGGCTACACGCCAGGGACTTACATAAGAATGCAAACTGTAGTGAACATGTGGACTGCATGCAGGTACTCATGATTGGACTCACAAAGCCTGGTTTCCCTTCAGTCCTCCCATTGAGGCTGCTGGCTTCTACAATCTGGCATGTTACTCCTCTTGTGCTGCAGTATAGGAGACCCTGTTCCCTCCCCACAGAGAAGAGATATAGAAATGGGATTGGCCAGGTGCCGTATGGTGCCTGTGTATATGCAAGAGACAGTGAAAGTTATTGTGTGCCCAGAATGGGAGAAGGCTTCTCTGATAAGAAGGAACTAGGAGAGAGAAGGCTACCCAATTCCCAGTCTCCTTATCAGAGAAAGTTCTGGGTTCAAGGTCTTTATTTAGGAGCAGAGGCAGAAAATTCCCCCAACACTAAAATACATTTGCATATAACACTTTATAATTTGCATAGTTTTTTTTCTACATATTTGGAAGAGGAGTTCTAAATTGTATAATATCTCAATGTCCTTTTATAGGTAGTTTGTACCCAAACACTACCTCCTGTTTGTACTGGAATTCATGAAAGAGTTGTAACTTGAACATGTTTAAATAAATGCTCAAGAAATAGCTTTGAATCAGTCATGTACTTTTTCTCATATTTTATTTTTATTATATACTATTAATAATAGGTTAATAAATGGTTAACTTTATTAGAATTAATTTTGTTACTGTATTATATAATTTTCTAATTTCACTTAAGCTCTGCAAATGTATTTGGTTAGAATATATTCTGGATATGTTCAGGAAAAATAACCTGGTTTAATTTATATCTACTGTAGAATTAGCAACAGAAAATTCAAAATTGTTTTCATCAGTATTCAAGAGGACTTTAAAATCTACATGTAAAATTTATATTGTCATCTTATTCTTTGAAATGGCATGTGCTAGATAATTTCAGATAAAGTAGAACCCTTAAACTTCTTTGTGAGGCAAAGTGCAATCTGTGTATCAGTTACCGTGGCGATTGATTGAATAGCACAAATTAAAGCACATATCTGTCTTAATTAACTATTTGAAATGCATCATTCATGGATGGTGCATTTCAAAGACATGTGAACCAAATGTAGTTCAAAAAAATTAATTAACCGTCATGTGTGTATCATGGGGAAAAAAATAGAGCTATCATTAAAAAAATACTGGTTCACATCCCAACATGCTTATGGCATCTAGTTCCATCTACATACTTGTTTTAAGTTCTTGGGTGCTGCAGTGAGGCAACTTCCTAAGCACTGACAACAAGGAAAATAAGATTTTCTGACCCTTGACAATTAAATTAGGGAACAAAATTAGGGGAATTTGTTAAATTCTAAAAGCATTGGCTTTTATAGTCAATTATAATAGATACTTGAGGATTTCACCTAATCAAGTTGTCAGGGAATCATTTAAGGTCAAGTTGGTCTGCAGAAGCAAGACAGAGATTAAAAAAAACCATTGCCGTGGAGTTGATTCCAACTCACAGAGACTCTATAGGACAGAGTAGAACTGCCCCATAGGGTTTCAATGGCTGTGATCTTCTGTACAGAAGCAGACTGCCACACCTTTCTCCTGTTGAGCAGTTGGTGGGTTTGAACCACCAATCTTTCAGTTAGCAGCTGAGTGCTTAATAGTACACAGAAAATAATATTAACATCCACAGAGAGGTTATTAGAGGCACCCAGTGAAGATAAAATAGTCCAAAGGAAAAGGGGAAGCATGCTTAGAACATGGTCAATGTGCAATCAGAAACACAAGGAAACCATATTGTTATCATTTGGATTCTCATGTAACTGGAGAATAAGGAAAATTTTTAAAAATAATAATAAATGATATATTTTTAAGTGCTATGTTCCAGGCTTCATGTGTATTATCTCTTAAATACTAATAGTGATATTCTTGAGTATTTCTTTTTATATGACAGTTGAGTAGCTCAGTGTAGATTAATAAGTTGAGTTTCTGTTGTGTACCATATTTTTACACAAATAACATGCACCTTCTATGTTTGTTTGCCAACAGCGCCCTTCCACTGTGAGGTATTTTCGTAATTCTGCTATGCTAATTTTTTTACCTCAGTGTGTTAAAAAAAAATTGGCATAGCAGCACTTATGAAAATACCTCAAGAGAGGAGGGCATGGTTGGCAAATGAAAGTAGAGGGTGCATGTTATTTGTATAAAAATATGGTACTTGTGTATTGTATACATCTTTTGGTTTAGATCATATTTTTCAGATTAGGCTCTTTAAGGACATTATTTCTAGGCATTGAGCATCAAGCTAGAACTTTCAAAATAAATTTTATGTTAGTGAACTTGTCCAACTACTTGGGGAAATATTTAGGAGTATTTTTAAATTTACCATTCCCTCACTGCTCCTTAAATCAATGACATTCAGCTTATTTTAAAAATATGTTAAAATATACATGAAGTATAAAATAGCATATTCATAAAATAAGTAATGAATAAATATATGAATATAATAAAATATGATTTGTCTTTCACTGCATAAGCAAAATGCTGAGTTATGGAACACCAGTAATGGCTAAAGTCATCGGGGAAACTTTACAGGGTAGACAAATTGAGGTTAAGTGGATACAGAGAAGGTCGAACTCTCTGACAAGAGCAGAAAGCATAGACAAAACTGAATATTTTCTGAAGAGTGAGCCCAAGGAGGGGATGATAATACAGTAAGGGGGAAAGACTAATGTGTTCATGAAGAGAGAGAGAGAGAGTGCGGGAGTACAGCAAGAGAGAATATGCTTAGATTCTGGACATTGCATTCAGGTAAAAGAGTTATCTTATTTAGAGAATTCAGATTTTATTTTTATTTTCTGGGTAAACTCGAGATTAATTTTTGATATAGAGAGCTAAGAATTTTCCAACTATGAAATATACAGTTTTAAATACAAATTCCTTATTTATGTAAACGGAAGAAACATACCTATATTTTAATAGGGATCCTGCTGGAAGAAGAAACTCCTGTTAGTGCTACTAGATAAGCTGAAAATTCAACAGTGAGGAATAATTAATTTTTCATACTGTCTATATGCATGTGTGTATATATGCAACTAAGATAAATTGCTTTGTTCTAGGTCATCCCGTTGTCTAGAATTCATATTGAGAGCTTATAAACTTTGTCTTCTTTTCACTCTTTTATAATACAATTGCAGTGTTAACCTAGGTGGTCCTCGATTAGGATGTTAAAGCAAATCAGTACCACACTTGAATTCTAAATCTTTACTTACATCTTGTCAGTTGGCCATTATATTTAAATGACAATTTTTTTAATGCAATGAGTAGGTGTAATTATTTCCAATTATTTGCATATTTGAGAAATCCTCTGTGTTCTTCATATAGGAAAAAAATAACCAAAAAAAACCACACCAAACCCAGTGCCATCGAGTCGATTCCAACTCATAGCAACCCTATAGGACAGAGTAGAACTGCCCCATAGAGTTTCCAAAGAGCACCTGGTGGATTCGAACTGCTGACCCTTTGGTTAGGAGCTGTAGCACTTAACCACTACACCACCAGGGTTTCCCAGGAAAAAAATAGCTAGATTTAAATTATTCACAATATTTTCATTTCAAAATTTCTTACGCATTATTCTATTTTTGAATTTTGTGTTGCAGAGGCAAAGTCTGAAGTCAGTTTGATAGCTGATCTTTTTCTCTATGTAACTTGATGTTATGACATCACCTTTAGTGTCATTGATTATTTTCCTAGCCTTTTGTTTTTTATTTGCTTTCTTGCTTTTGGCCGTCATACAATTCTACTACTTCCATTGAGTCTTCATACATTTTCAGGGCAAATTTCAGCTGGCACTCAAGTGCAAGTAGACATTTTCTTTTTTTTTTAAGAAAAATATCTGCCATTGGGGGAAGAAAAAGTCCTTCTAAATAAAATGTCCACAAAAACTTGAGTTTATAAATTTCTTGTTGAGCAGAACTGATATCCCTCTTTCCTTTGCTATGTGTACATCTTTATTCAATAATCTTATGTTATTTGAAAGTGAAATGTCTGCATGCTAAGGCCAGGCCAGACTCATTTCTCCGTAAGGGTTGTCACAATCTGAGCACACTAGTGGACACCGCATAATATGTCCACTTGATGAAGTACAAGAAACTTCTCTAAGAAATCCAAGCATTTGCAGTTAGCACATGGATTCCTTCACACTTTGCCCAGGTAGAAAGTCTTTGATAATCAGGAATTATATCAAATCATTTAAAATACCTCTAGAGCATTGTGCTTCATTAATTCATCTTTCTGTGCATATATGCATGTGTGCATACATAAATTCATTCATCTGATCTAAAATCTAGAAGTATTTTTGAGTACAACAGAAACTGTCATATTGAAAGACATCATCCCAGTCTTCAGAGGTTCAGAGATGGTGGGGAAGCAGAAGGTGAGCAGAGGTTTAGCAGTAAGTTTTTAACAGAGGTACAGGTAAAGAGTCATGAAATCACAGAGGATGGAACATTTTTTATTTGAGTGGAATAGTCGTTTGCAAGTCTTAAATAAATATTTCAATTTTAATATTCCCACAGCAAAAAGATTCTTCATGGGAGATCCATATAGTTCATTTACCTACCACAGAACGATTAGAAATAGTTGTTATTTGTAAGCTCCAATGAATGAATTAGATTAATCCCTAAAATCTAAGTGATTTAGTGTTTTTTTTGGTAAAGAATAAGAAAAAAATGATGCAAGTGTCTTTTTAAAACAAAAAAACTGAACTATATTTTCAATAAGACTATAAAGAATGTACATTTTAATGTTTCTCACTTGAAAACTAATACATATATAATAAGGAGAGGTAAAGAATGAAGGTTTTTTTTTTTTAATTAATTTATTTTTTAACATTTCCTGTCTAGTCATCCTACTCTGGTTCCCTAACAAGATGCTTTTGGCCATATGCAGGCAAAAGTGTCATCTTACTGACGATAATAACAGAATCAAACACAAAAACTGCCAACCTTTTGGTTAGCAACCACACTCTTAACCAGTACACCAACCTCAACCACCTATTATTCACTTTATATTTATGTGTAGGTAAGATATTCTATTGTCAATAACCAGATAGAAATAGATTCAAAAAAGAAAGCTCAATGCTACAATGATTTTGTTTCTTTCAATTCAATGTTATTCATAATTTTAAATAAAGTTGGCCATTTACGTTTTGCCCTCTTTGTATTAGGTTCCTAATTTCATTCTACAATTCTGTTTCTTTAATGCCATCCTCCCTTGCTTCCTTCAATGTATATGTGTGTGTAAATATACATATATGTGTGTATGTGTGTGTGACCGTATCATTTTCCAGGTTTGTACTTAATGCAGAGTCCTGGTGGTGAAGTGATTAAGAGCTCAGTTGTTAACCAAAAGGTTGGCAGTTCGAGTCTATCAGCTGCTCCTTGGAAAACCTATGGAGCAGTTCTTCTCTGTCCTGTAGGGAGGCTATGAACCAGAATTGACTTGATGGCAATGGGTTTGGTTTTTTGGTTTGGTACTTAATGCTAGATATACAGTGGTGCTCAAAAGAGTCATGTTTCCTGCCCTTTTGGTGTTTAGAGATGAGTTGAGTGGAGGAGATAGATAATAATCAGATGAAACAATTAAAAACTTATATAAGGGAGCTATGAAAGCATGCATATAAAAGGAGGCTGTTGATCTAGTCTGGATGTATAAGGGAAGCTAACCCAAGGACATTGTTGAACTGAGATTTCAAGGAAAAGCAGATGTTGAGTGAGAAGAATACATTTGAGGTAGAGGAACACCTTATGAGAAGTCCTGATGTGGGAATGAGTATGAACCTTTTGAAGAAATTGGGGAAAAAAGACCAGTAGGGCCAGAGAACAGAGTAAGTGGAAAGTGGTATGAGATGAATACTTACAAAACCTTTGAAATATTTTACAAAGAAATTATCCAAATTATTGTGGAAGGAAAATATGTATTAATAAATTCTCTCCCTCTCTCTCTATGTATCAGCAACTTTACCAAAAGTCATATTTATTTTCTGACTAAAAGGCTCTTTTTCTATTCCTTATTTCTAAATTAATTAACTTGCATTTAGAATTTAGACTATATAGAAAATCCCATGAAAGAGAAAAACAAGACACAAATCTCAGAAGTTATAAATCTTAAAAATATCCTAAGAGCTTTGTATCATAGAATAGAGTTCATTGTCAAGTCAAGTGATAGGATCATTAAAAACACAAGCTAAAATTGTAGCAACTGCCACTGACTACCTGATTGGTTGTTCTGCTGTTCAACAAACAGCAAACAAAAAAACAAACTCAGTAGCTAATAATAACAAGCATTATTTTTCTCATGTTAATCTATGTGAAGGTTGATTGTGGTCTGGCTGATTAAAATGAAATATATCAGACCTTTGGCTATCAGTCCTGCTCATTAAATGAACCCCAGGAATTTAAATGAGTAATTGGGAATCAATACATAGTTTACTGATAGTCAGATACCATCGTGAAATAGAGCTCACTTATCAATTTTAGATAGTGAATTGTTCGACTTACTGGCCCCATATATATATTCAGCTAATATTTTATCTACACACTTTAATAAGTGGGTTGCTTCAGGATGACCAGTATTCAGGAAAAATAGTTTTAGTTTAACATTACCTTAAAATAGAAAGTAGATTCTATTTACAGGAATACAGTGTTAATCCCTCAAAACTATTCTGAAATAGGAGCAATGGATTTCTAAAGATAAAGGTTTAATTACTGTTTTATTATTTTGATTGCCATGTAGCCTATTTTATTTATAATACTCTGTTAAATAGTAGTTTAAGGATTGGACCATGTTTTGTATGTGTTCTATCTTTCAAACTCATAAAAACTCTATGAGCCATGCAGATGAGTAATATTGTTTTTACTTTTCATATGAGTGAAGTTGACATCAAGGCAATTCCAACTCATAGCGATCCTATAGGACAGAGAAGAACTGCCTCATAGGGTTTCCAAGGTAGATTCAAACTGCCGACCTTTTGGTTAGCAGCCAAGCTCGTCGTAACCACTGTGCTGCCAGGGCTCCCTTATGAGCAAAGTACAGTTTGTTGGCCTACTGTCATAGATCTACAATGTTGGAGAGCCATGACTAAAACACAGACTTTGTGACATCAAGTAACATGCATGACTTTCTTCCTAGTAAAACATACTTCTGTTTTTTTAGAAGAAAAATTTTTCAGCACTGCGCTCAAGCAATATATCTATGGTAGAATTTGTACATATCCTGCAAATCCTTTCACATTATATCTGATGGTCACTTACACATGTGAAATTATTTATAAAAGTTACACCTTTTCTATTCCACCACTTACTAGCTATATGACCTTGAGCATGTTAGTTAACAGCGCAGTGTCTCAATCGCCTCATCCATAAACTGAAAATAATAATTGTGCCAACTTCAGATGGCTGTTGTGCAGATTATATGAGTCAATCTATGTAAAGCACTTAGCATAGGGCCTGGATGCAGTAAGTGCTATATAAATGATAGCTATTATTACTATCATCATCATCAATCCTTTTTTTGTTAAGTGTGGTGTCAATATTTAGATCAGAAATAAAAGTTGGCACCATATTTAAATGGTCTTTTAAGATAAAGGATAGACAGTGAATTAAGTCATGTAGGAAGTAAACAAAATTGGTTCCTGTAAAAAGGAACAAGAAAAAAAAGTTACAACTAAGGATTAAATCTAAGCCTCAGCTTTTTGTCAGTAAATCAATATTAGGAAACCTAGATTACATATTTATTGATGTCTTAAAAATGGAACGATGTCTAGATTTCTAAAATATGTGAGGGCCGCCACCAGTTAGATACTACAGGTTTTGTGTGTATATTCAATCTTTGCTTTCTGCAATTTGCACACAAACTCAAGCAAATATTCATAGGGGAATAAACAAGGAAATGGCAGCAGGTTCTCAAATACTTAGCCTCATTCTCATTATGATATTGAGAGAGAACAGCAACCTATATAAGTTGCTCTCAAGACTATTAAATAGTTAAAAGGTCAGCACAGTTAGTTGAACTTGAATGTGAATAAGGGGGACTGCAGTGCTCACAGTTACAACACAGCCATAATTATAGTTGTACCTCTTTCTTTTCAGCTGTAGCTGCAAACGGGCCTTCAGAGTTTACCGTTGTGGATTCATTGCAATGGCGATCAAAATTCCAAATATATTAAATTCTGTGGCAATATTTGGATTAGGAGTAAACATTTGCAATATCATATAAAAAACAAAAACCTAACCTCTTGTTGTCAAGTTGTTTCCAACTCGGTGACCTTGTAGGACAGAATAAATCTGCCTTGTAAGGTTTCCAAGCCTGTAAATCTTTAAGGAAGCAGACTGCCACATCTTTCTCCCACAGAGCCACTGGTGGGTTTGAATTTTTGACCTTTCAGTAAGCCACTGAGCACTTAACCACTACACAACCAGGGCTCCCAACATCATATAGTTCTAGGAAAAGGGTCTTTGCCCCACCATCTGCGGTTGTTAAGGGAAAAAATTTCCAGCTTGAGAAGCAGTATAGGAGAACCCAAGGAAGTAAAGTTAGGATAAGGACAATATTTATAGTAAAGTTGAGCAAAACTCAGTATGAATCCTTCAATTTAAAATAAAGAATCGAGTTCCTAAACCTGACTTTCCAGAAAAAAATTTGGTTTCCGGTATTGGTTGTTTAGCAGTTCATTTATTTTTATTTTTTCTAATTATCACAGAGAGCACTCTAGTGACAAAGGTACAATAATTTACTTAGAGAACTGCACGTGTGCTTCTTTCTGAGTCTGAGATATATCTAGCACTCCTAGCTTTTATCTATGGTCTTTCCAGTTTGGATTATTTCTCTAGCCAGCAGATTAACTGTTTTAGTGATATTATTCACGGTTTTGGTAAATCTTTAATTATAGCATGCAAAACCCTCCTTACTTTTCATGGTGCCTTTATGGCTAAAAGAGAGATGGCACTAGGTTAGGTAGCAGGGTTCTGGCAGTGTCCTGGGGTGACTAGCTTGTCTAAATTTATATTTAGTGCTTAATCTTTCTCTCCCAAAGTTTGATAGTTTCTATGAAAAAGCAATCTGTCTACTTTGCCATAATCTGAACTTTGATGTTGACATTGTAGCACAGAGGACAGTAAATCTTTAAGAAAACTTTCAAAGATATCAAGAGCATAATATTGGTTGGAATGAAGAAGAAGAAAAGACCCCTGCAGTTTCCCTTGAGAAAGGCCTGAGTGGTTATTTCTTTAACTCATGACCAAGTGGGATTTTACGGCCAGGGTAAAGCTGGTTGGTAAAAAAAGATATATATATGAATTTATATATATATTTTATATATATGATAATTTAAGATAATTCAAGATATCATAGTTTTCATATAAAATAATTCAATAAATATTTGCGTTCTGAAGCATTGCCTCCATTACACATTATTTCTTTGGCTATATGTGCACAAAGGTTAAAAAAAGGTAAAAAAAAAATTTACGTCCTTGTTTTTTATCAACACATGGGTTTGCAAACTGTCTTAGCTTCCTAGGGCTGCCATAACAAAATACCACAAAGTAGAGGGCTTTAAAGAACAGATATTTATTTTCTCACAGCTCTGGAGTCTGTAAGTCTAAATCAGGATCTCGGTCCTGTCTATTCCTTATGGAGGCTTTGGGAGAAGACTCATTCATGACTCTGTCCTAGCTTCTGAGGCTGCCAACTGTCCTTGGCATCCCTGTGCTTGTCCGTAGATTTTCACATGGTACCTCCACCTTGTGTGTATGACTCTCTGTCTCTGTGTCTGGTCTCTGTTTTGTAAAACAACACTCAGAATGGGTCAGGACTAGGACCCACCCTGCTCTGGTTTGACTTAGCTGATAATATCTTAAAAGAAAGACTCTGATTCCCCATACAAGTTCATATTCACAGGTACAGGGGTTGGGACTTCAACATATCTTTTTGGGGGATACAATTCAATCCATAACACATTTAATCAATTTATCTTTACCTTAACAATGAGCGAAACTAAATACTTCGCTGCCATACCTCTATTATTTTTAGTGCCTTATCTTTCTAATTGATCTATTTATTTAAAGAGTTGGCCATCACTACAAACAAGTAGATATTCTAGAGATATCAATGTGCATCACATCAATTTTCCAGCCAATTTCAGCCATACAAAATACAGAGAACTTTAGTGTTAGCAATTGTTATACATACATCCATACCCGCTATATACCTGTTGCTTTCCAGTCGATTCTGACTCCCAGTGACCCTATAGGACAGAGTAGAACAGCCCCATAGGGTTTCCAAAGAGCAGCTGATGGATTCAAACTGCTGACCTTTTGGTTAGCAATCATATGTAAATTATGTATGCATAGTGCATAAAATGTTTTCATAAGTTACTCAACAGGACAAGTAACATTTACTTACTGCATAGTTATTTTCTTTATAATTCTTGAATAAATGCTTCCACTCAGCTGCATTCAAAAGCAATGCTAGCTTCTTCATATGGGCTGTTGGAATATTATACTAATTTGTAGAAGTGCATGTGTATTTTATGTCTCAGATTTCTCTTTATCCATTAATTACGTGTATACATAGATATAAGCCAATAATATGAATAGTACAAATTCCTTTCAAATATTTCTTTATTCACAGTGCATTATTTGCCTATACTTGATACCATTCATTACTGGGAAGGAAAGCGGTAGTAGTAGGCCTGCAATCAACTTTGCCTGTCTTTGGATCACCCAAGAAAGAGAGAGAGATGAGCTGTAAAATCTAACGTAAACATGCCGATTGCAGGTAGGTTTACTGGCAGGAGAGACCCTTTTTTTAACGAAATGCTCTTAGCAGTATACACCTGTCTGTTTGGGATGCTTTCATAAGTAAGCTAGAATGTATGCACAAATGTATGGAACAAGACTTTCTGAAAAATACATTAGCTGTGTAAATATCAGAGTAAAAATTGAAATGTTTTATGAATGAAATAGCTCCCTTTTATGTGAATGATGCTTCACGGGCATCAGTTAGACAGCTCTTATGTTAAATGTGGGCGAGGGCTTATCCCAATGAGTCAAGGGAGGACCTAATGGGTGGCATCTGTGGCTGCAGACTTCTTCATGCTATGCCTGTGTCTTGTGATTCCCTATATCATTGAAATAAACGGTTAAGTTTGGTACAAGTTATGATGAATTTTGTAAGTCAAGTTTAACCATCTGAACTTTTTTCTTATTTCAAATTGGAATTGTGAATGGGATAGTCCTTAAGACTCATGAATCATAATAATTGAGTCCCATTTTAGAAAGAAAAGAAAGGGATGAAAAAATATGACAGTTTAATGCTAAGATCATTGTCCACCCATCCTTGGTACTGTGTAACAAACACATTTAGGAAGATCACAGAAAAACAAATTTTACCATTGGAATCTAGAGGAATTTGATTTCGAACAAGGCGGGGGGTGCAGTAGATATTGAGGAAGAAGTAGAAAAAAGGGAAGTCTGCAAAACATTGTATATCATATCTGTTTTTCTAGTTCTCGTAAAGACTAGAATTACAAAGAAGAGTGTGGGATATCAGGATTATCTTTGATAATGGGAAGCTGCCTTGTGTTTCTTTCACTACCTAGAAAAATGTAGTCTATTATAGATGCTGTGAAAAAATTGGTTCCCAATCTTGGACACTTTATGTAACCTTACTCTTAAATATTCAGGATGCCGGAAATGGGGGTCCAGTTACCATGTATAGGATTTGATTTATGCCAACAAATCAAAAATGCTTATAATGACAAGAGAATGAAAGATGTTGTGTGAGGAAGAAAAGATAACGAGCTCAACTGGGTAGAGTTGTTTGATAAAGGCCTTTGAAAAATGGGATTAAAAAGGAGGAAACTGACATATTTTTCCTGAGGAGTTGGTAGCTAATTAGAGGCAGTCTCTGGGTTACTAACATCTGATTTAGGGACACGGACACTCATACTTGCCCTTCAATGTTATGTAAATTTGTCCTCACTTTGAAACAATTGAATCAGCCCTTACTAGCAACAAATTCATCACAAGTACCTTCGCTTGCTGCAGATGCAGCTTTTAAATTATTGAAAAAGCTTCAAGCCTTTTCTTGCACTAAAGTAAGGCTAAATAAGAACAGAATGTACCTGTTCCACTTACCTACAAATTTGACTTAAAAATGCAGTTAGGAATAGAGCTCGTTGGTAACCTGGAGACTGCCTGTATTGATATTTAAGGGATGAGGAAGCCTCTCCAGATTCACCCCACCTCTTAAAATTTTAAACCAATTTTCTTTCAATAATCTAGTCTTGAAAAATTAAAATTTAACACTGAGAGTTATGATTTAAAAGAGAAATACTTGAACAGATGGCTGAAGTTATAGAAATTTTTAAAAGTTTGGTGAGAGGCTAATATCTGCTTACTTAACCCCTAGTTGGGGGTTTTAGACCATATGCAGTGATTTGGTTGAAGGGCCAGGGTGGTATGCTTTTTTTTTTTCAAGATTGTTAGGTACTGGTACTTAATGTACAGTGATCTCTAAGTTTGATAGGTATGTTGCTATGAAAGGCCAGAAGGTAAAATTGGAAGGGCATAGGGATACCCTGCTAGATGGGACAAGGTAAGGATTAAATTATGAACTGCAAGGTGTTACTGGATGAATTATTCTGTGGACATATCGCCAAGTTCAGGATTTGAGTGGATATTATATGTAAATAATCTGTCCAATCACCTTTTGGACTTTCAGAGTAGTATACCTACCCATTTGAGGGTGATTTAAAAAAATGGTCTATACTTATAACATTATATGCCTTTCCCTAATTTTTACATGGTTGCAGGTTGTTATGGATTCAATTGCCAACTTGGTTCCAGAGAATGGAGCTACTGTTAAGGTATGCCGGGGCTGTGGGGCCACCATCCAAAGCTGAGGTGGCAGGGTTGCTGTGCCCAAGGGACAGAAGAATGGAGCCTGCCAGGGCTGAGGTGGTGGGGTCGCCTCACATGGTTTAGGAGAATGGGGCCACCAAAGGCGGAAGGAGCAGAGTTACCATCCCAGTGGGCCTGAAAAGTGGTGCTGAAGCCCAGGGCTGAGGGGTCTTCGCCCGGTATCCAGAGAGCTTGATCAACACTCAGAGTCTGGAGGGCAAGGCCGTTGCCTAGATGATTCAGAGAACAGAAGACTATTTTCAAACCTTGAGAACTAATGTAATTTGTTCTGCTGGGTTTTGGACTTGTGTGGTGCCTGTTATCCCATCTTTCCCTCTAATTTCTCCCATTTATAATGGAAATGTCTACCTTGTGCCTGTTCTACCATTGTACTTAGGCAGCACGTAACTTATAGTCTAGATTTCACAGATGAAGAGAAATTTTTCCCCAGGATGGAATACACCTAAACTTTCACCCATGTTTGATTTAGATGATTCAGAAGATAAGGTTTTAGGCTTGGGATGATGTGATAGGGTGAATGTATTTTGCGTGTGGTACGGACATGAATGGGGGGGGGTCAAAGGGTAGAATTCAATGGATTGAATTAAAAAACCAAACTAAACTCATTACTGTCAAGTTGATTCCTACTCATAGCAACCCTATAGGACAATGTAGAACTGCCCTATAGGGTTTCCAAGGATTAACTGGTGGATTTGAACTGCTGACCTTTTGGTTAGCAGACAAGCTCTTAACCACTATACTATCAACTTGGCTAGGCCGTGATTCCCAGTATCGTGGGATTATCCTCCATTTTGTGATCTGATCTAATTATCCTGTGTTGTAAATCCTAAACTGTCTGATGTTAATGATGCAGGATTAGAGGAAATTGTGTTAATGAGGCAGGACATAATCTATAAGATTAGGTTATATCTTGAGTCAGCCTCTCCTGAGATGTGAAAGAGAGAAGCCAGCAGAGAGGAGAGGGACCTCATGTCATTAAGAAAGAAGTTCTGGGAGTGGATTGTACCCTTTGGACCTGGGGTACCTGTGCTAAGAAGCTTCTAGACCAGGGGAAGATTGATGACAAGGACCTTCCTGCAGAGCCGAGAGAGAGAGAAAGCCTTCCCCTGGAGCTGGCACCCTGAATTTGACTTCTGGCCTCTTAGACTGTGAGAGAATAAACTTCTGTTTGTTCAAACCATTCACTTGTGGTATTTCTGTTATAGCATCACTAGATAACTAGGACAGAATTTGGTACTGGGAATGGGTGCTACTCTAACAGATACCTACAGTGTGGAAGCAGTTTTAGAATTGAGTGATGGGTAGAGGCTGGAAGAGTTTTAAAGTGACTAATAGTAAAAGCCTATATTGCCTTGAAGAGACTGTTGGTGGAATTATGTACATCAAAGACAATTCTGGGAAGGCTCAGGAGGAAGTGAGGAGAGCTGTAACACCAGAGATGGTGCAGACGGTGAGAACAACAGCAGAAAAATGGTAGCAGCAGAACGAGGAGACTGTCGCGAAATGGAGCAGGAGCTGACCCATGGAGTGAGAGAGCTGAGTGCCTTCCTTTCGGGGTTTACTGGCAGGGTGGGGTGCTTCCAGGTACTTATGGGTAGAGCTAAAGAGCTTTGTAACACTTGCCTGAACAGGGAAGAGACCAGGCTGACCCAGAGTCCCAAGGGTCTGAGAGGCCAAGAGACCAAGGAAGCAGAAGTTGAAGAGACAAGGAGCACAGGAAGCAGAGCTACCTCAGCCTCAAAAGGTAGGGCCATGACTTCTTGAGTTTCAAAGGATGTAACTACAGCCTGCTGGGTCTCAATGGGTGGGCCTCACCAACTCAGTTCTGGAGTGTGGGGTTACCTTTCGCATGTGCCAGTGGGGTGGGGCCAGATATGCTGCCCAAAGCTGAGTGCGCAGGGCTGCCATGCCTAAGGGGCAGAAGAACAGGGCCTGCCGGATTGAGGGAGTAGAGTCGCCACTTAAATGGACCAGGAGAATGGGATGGCCCAAAGCTGAGGGAGCAAAGTTCCAGTTGCAGCAGGCCTGGAAGACAGGACTGAAGGGCCTCCACCCAGAATCCAGAGAGTGTGGCCCCACACACAGAATCTGTAGAGCAGAGCCATTGCCTAAAAGGTCTCAGAGAACAGGGGATTATTTTCAAGCCTTGAGAGCTAATATACATTTTTCTACTGGGTTTTTGATTTGCTTAGTGCCTATCATTCCTTTTATGCCTCCAGTTTCTCTCATTTGGAAACGTCTACCTTATGCTTGTTCCACCATTGTACTTTGGAAGCAGATGACTTTATTCTAGATTTCACAGATGAAGGGGAATTTTACGCCAGGATGGAATTTGGACTTGAAGTTGATTTAAGACTTTTGGGATGATATGATGGAGTGAAAGTGTTTTACATGTGGCAAGGACATGAATTTTGAGAGATCGAAGGGTAGAATGTCATGTGTTGGGAATTGTGTTCCCCTAAAATATGTGTCAACTTGGCTAGGCCAGTTTTCTTGGTATTGTACAGTTCTCCATTTTGTGATCTGATCTAATTAATCTATGTGTTATAAATCCTAACCTCTATGATGTTAATGAGGCAGAATTAGAGTTAGTTGTGTTAATTAGGCAGGGCATAATCTATAAGATTAGGTTATATTTGAGTCAATCTCTTTTGAGATATAAAAGAGAGAAACCAGTGGAGAGGAGAGGGACCTTATGCCACCAAGAAAGAATCACTGGGAGCAGAGTACACCCTTTGGACCTGGGATCCCTGTCTGAGAAGCTCCTAGACCAGAGGAAGATTGATGACAGGTGCCTTCCTGCAGAGCTGACAGAGAGAGAAAGCCTTCCCCTGGAACTGGTGCCCTGAATTTGACTTCTAGCCTCCTAGACTGTGAGATAATAAATTTCTTTTTGTTAAAGCCATCTGCTTGTGGTATTTCTGTGATAGTAGCACTAGACAACTAAGACAGGGGCCAAAGAGTGGAATGTTATGGATTGAATTGTGTCCCCCCAAAATACGTGTTGTAAATCCTAACCACTATGCTTGTGGTTATAATCCCATTTGGGAATGGCTTTTCTTTGTTATCTTGAGACAGGATTAGTGTAGGATATGCCTTAAATCAATCTCCTTTGAGATATAAAAGAGATTTAAAAAGCAAGCAAGAGCAGCAGAAATGGGGAAGATTGATGTCACATGGAGATTTCCAAGGAACCAGCAAACAGAAGCTGAAGAGACAAGGTACTTCCCCCAGAGCAAACACAGAGAGAAAGCCTTCCCCTAGAGGTAGTGCCCTGAATTCAGACTTCTAGCCTCCCAAATTCTGAGAAAATAAATTTATGTTTGTTAAAGCCACCCACTTCTGGTATTTCTGTTATAGGAGCACTAGATACCTAAGACAGTGTTTACTTTGGTCGGAAGAACTACCCAGGTAGGCCAAATGGATAGGGTAGAAAAAGTATCTGTCCCTACAGAGTTAGTGTCTGTTTTAGTTTTCTGTTGCAGCCATACATAATTATGAAAACATTAAAGGCATACAGCAACACCCATTTTTTAAATCTTACCACTTTGTAGACCAGAAATCTGGTTATAGCATGGCTCAACTGGGCACTCTGCTTAGAGTCTCACAAGGCTAAAATTAAGGTGTTGCACAGCTGTGTTCTTTTTTGGAAACTCTGGGGATAAATCCACTTCCAAACTCATTCAATTTGTTGGCAGAATTCAACTCCATATAGCTATAGGATTAAAGTCTCTGTTTTCTTGTTGGTTGTAAGCCAGGGGTCGATCTCAGCTTTCGGCGATCTCCCACATTCCTTGGCTCATGACTCCATTCCTTCATCTTCAAAGCCAAAAACATCAGGTCAGTCCTACTTCTTTGAATCTCTCTAACCTCCCCTTCCGCCTTATCTCCTGCTTCCAGCCAAAGAAAGTTCTCTGATTTTAAGGGCTCATGTGATTAATTGGGTCCACCTGGGTAATTTGATAACTCATCCTATTTCCTGTTTTAATGTTTGTAAGCTTAATCATATCTACACAGGTCCTTTTGCCAGGTTTTAGGAATTTGAATGTGGACTTCTTTAAGAAAAAAAAAAAAAAAAACCAAACCCATTGCCATTGAGTTGAATCCAACTCATAGAGACCTTATCCAAAAACCAAACCCAGTGCCATGGAGTCAATTCCGACTCATAGAGACCCTAGATTACAGGGTAGAACTGCCCCATAGAGTTTCCAAGGAGTGCCTGGTGGATTCAAACTGCCAACCCTTTGGTTAGCACCCATAGCACTTAACGACTATACCACCAGGGTTTCCAGAGACCTTATAAAAAAAAAAGATTAAAATTTCCCCATAGGATTCCCAAGGAGTGGCTAGTGGATTCGAACTACTGACATTTGATTAGCAGCCTGAGTTCTTAACCACTGTACCACCAGGGCTCACGGAATCTTTAAAACCAAAAAAACCAAACCCATTGCCATCAAGTTGATTCTGACTCATAGCGACCCTATAGGTCAGAGTAGAACTACCCCATAGAGTTTCCAAGGAGTGTCTGGTGGATTTGAACTGCCAAACTTTTGGTTAGCAGATGTAGCACTTACCCACTTCACCACCAGGGTTTCCATGGACACCACCAGGGTTTCCATGGATATCTTTAGGGGCCTATTATTCTACCTACCACAGTGACAATCCCAGTTACACTGTAGCCCTCTGGTGTTTATCACAATCATTAACAGTGGTCTCATTGAAAATTGGAGTGGGTAATTGAAATGTGTATAACTTAAAACAGGTGATGAACAAAATTGAATTAACTTAGTCAGTTAAATGATTGTTTCCTGCTTGCATATGAGGGGAAGTAAGGCAGGGACTCCACCAGCAAAATTTCTAGGATTGGGAGGTTGAATTAGGGAGTGGGAGAAGATCCAATTAAACACCTTCAAATCTTTTCCACCTCGTTTCAATTTTCTATCATTTTGCCTGGTTTTTTTAGTGGTCTTAGGTTTTGCTTAAATTTACATGTACATAAAGAAGGTTATATCAGTGCACAAGATCCAACATCTACAACGTTGAATTTGATAGTGTATATTTCTATAGGTACTTTAGGGACATTCAGAACTTTATTCCAATTTTACGGGTGACTCTGAATGAGAGTTTATTACCAAGTAGCAGGGATAGTCATTTTACTTTTTATCTGTCAAAACTTTGAAATCCTCTTAGAATATGGTTAAGAAACATTAGCAAGTCTGCTGTTATTTCTTGCCCTTATAGATGACCTGTACAACAAACAGAAAACAAAAATTATCAAACAATGTCATTAATATTGCATGCGAGGAAAGTTTTGCTGAAGGTAATTAAAACATGTTTGCAGCAGTACAATGACAGGGAACTGCCAGAAATTCGTGCCAGATTCAGAGGGCATGAAATGAGGAGTATCATTGTTGATGTCAAATGGATATTGGCTGAAAACGGAGGTTACCAGAAAGATGTTTACCTGTGTTTTAGTGACTATGGAAACACATTAGACTGTGTGGATCATAACAAGTTATGAATAACATTGTGAAGAATGGAATTCCAGGATACATAATTGTGCTCTTGAGGAACCTGTACATAGATCTAGAGGCAGTTGTTCAAACAGAACAAGGGGATACTGTGTGATTTAAAATTAGGAAAGGTGCGTATCAGGGTTGTATGTTTTCACCATACTTCTCCGGTCTGTATGCTGAGCAAATAATCCAAGAAGCTGGACTATATGCAGAATAGGGCATCAGGATTGGAGAAAGAGTCATTAACAACCTGTGTTATGCAGATGACACACCTTGCTTGCTGAAAGTGAAGAATATTTGAAGCGCTTACTGAAGGTCAAAGACTACAGCCTTCAGTACGGTTTACATCTCAACATAAAGAAAACAAAAATCCTCACAACTGGACCAATAAACAGCATCATAATAAATGGAAAAAAGATTGAAGTTGTCAAGGATTTCATTTTACTTGGATCCACAATCAGTGCCCATTCAAAAAATCAAACAACATATTATATTGGGCAAACCTGCTGCAAAAGACCTCTTTAAAGTGTTAAAAAGCAAATATGCCACCTTGAGGACTAAAGTGTGCCTGACCCAAACCACAGTATTTTCAATCACCAAAAAAAAAAAAATTTTTTTTTTTTTTTTAATATATATGTGAGAGCTGAACAATGAATAAGGAAGACTGAAAAAGAATTGATGCTTTTAAATTATGGTGTTGGTGAAGAATATTGACTATACCATGGACTGTCAGAAAAACAAATAAGCCTTGGAAGAAGTACTCCAGAATTCTCCTTGGAAGAGAGGATGACGAGACTTCATCTCACATACTTTGACTATGTTATCAAGAGGGACTGTTCCCTGGAGAAGGACATTATGTTTGGGAAAGTAGAGGGTCAGTGAAAACGAGGAAGACCCTCAACGAGATGAACTGACAAAGTGACTCCAACAGTGAGCTCAAACGTAACAATGATTGTGAGGATCGCGCAGGACTAGGCAGCGTTTCGTTCTGTTGTACATAGGGTCACTACGAATAGGAACCAACTCGATGGAAAGTAACAACAATACATCTATGCCAGAAAAGTCCACCATGGAGTCAAATGAGGGTCAAAATAAGCAATACATGACAATGGGGGAAATAATGCACACAAAGGGATATTCATGTGTATGTCATGATCCCAGTGAAGAATTAAATCACTATTTCCACAAGGTGGCCTCAGAGCAAAAGAACAAGAATTAGCTGTCTCTTTTTTTTCTTAGATCTGTCATTCACTAGTGGTAGATGCTGGGAGAAACCTTTGGTTCTGTTTCCTCCAGAAAAGAGGAATTGAACTCCTGCTGATTTATGAGCTCTGCCCCAAAATTCCGCCTAAATAATTGAATGAAAAGAAGCGACACAGTGCCCCTGATGACTGAACTTATTAGCAGCCAACTAGTATCTTTAGGTTCACAGTTTATAGTCTATATTGACCATTCTGGTTATTTTCAAATAATCTGAGAAAAATACTACCAATAAATGATATAGGATGTAGACTACTAAACAGCAGAGTATTCTGTTTGTATGGAGCTATTAATCTATTTGGCTATTAATCAAGATGATTAATTGTTAAGACAGCTTCCTTTGTACCACAGGCAGCAGTTTGCTGCTGCCTGCCCAGCATATCAGAACTCTATTTGCTACTTTGAATATGTCAAATGTGAGTGTCATTGGAATGCATTTAAGTAAGATGGAATCAGAACCCAAAGAACCTCCAGGGAAGTCAGTTTGGATGTGATTTGGTCTTGATATTACCAATCATTCCTCTCTAGAGTTACACAAAGGACATGTATGTGGTGCCTTACAGCCCACAAGACGGAGTATGTTGAGGAATCAATTAATGCTTAATTTACAGCTTCATAATGTTTTGGGTGGACATAGTTTCAAAAATTGTATGAAAATAATAAATGTTCAATGGCAGCAATTTATATAGTGGCTTATTCAGAACTGGCCATGCAGTATAAAATGTTCTATGAAAATTTAAGAGGTTGGCCTTCAGTTACTGAATCTGGCAAAAATAACATCCCTGGAATTGTGTCATCATGAAGTAAAATACTAGCTAACTCAAATAGGACCTCTATTTCAGGACAGTGGCAGTGGCTTGAAGATTTAATAAAGATATAAGCAAATGAGCTAATCAAATAATTACTCTCATGGAAAACCATGCTTTACCATTTACAATACTGGGAGAAGCCTTGATCGCTCATATAGAAAGGACAAGTTGATATTCTAATATTTATGGAAACTGTTATTTTTAAGAGTCTGTGGCTGATGGTATTAAAGGGTCAGGTTAGTGGTTATATTTGTGGGATTTTTTGTAAGCCTAAATTATGGCAGGATATCCCTGGGCAGTGCAGCCAATATCATTGTTCTCTAATGGCTTTTGTATATAGAATAAAATGGAACTTTTTTTTTTTTTTCTTTATGATGCAGCTAGTTGGGATTGGATAGGTCAAAGAATAGCACTGTGTTTTTACTGTGGGGAGCACTGACGGGCAGTATTACAAAATGGCACTTGGAAACCAGTACCTTTAAAACCTACACTGGGTATCTGCAATATGTTTATGTACACAAAGCAGATGAAGTCCTGAAATTACCAAAATTTGGTCTCTTATCAACACACCAGTCAAATGGGAGCATGTGGTATATTAGAAAAGGTAATATCTATTGAAAAGGAAAGAATGATTATATTATGTTTGGTTGTTTTGTTTTTCCCATTGTATAGGGTCTCTATGAGTTGGAATAAACTCGATGGCACTGGGTTTTTGTATGGTGTGTTGAACATTACTTTAATCTCTCTGCCACAGATGTATGGTATAACAAAAGGGTTTATAAGTACATCAATGGAAGGAAATGAAAACCAACATTACGTAGGCAATGACTGTAAGAGTGTGAAAATATTTTTGGAGGTGGAATTGAAGAACAAGATTGATGAAATGTGTTGGGCAGAAAGAAGTGATTTGGTCTTCAAAAAAAAAAAAAACACACCACCAAAATGTAAGATCGTCTGGTTCTGCCTAGAATTTAAAAACCTGGAAACAGCATCACTTCGAAACTAACAAGAAAAAGCTAGATAATCTACAAAATGATAACTTCTCTTGAACCTGTAAGGCAGCTGAAATAACAAGGAAAACAAGTAGATTGAAATCCAGAAATAGATGAGAAGGTAACACCGGTTCACCTGTTGTAGCATGTGGGAGGAAGGGATGCGAAGCTCATACAATCGGGAAAGAAAAATTCAGCAAAAGTTTTTGATGAAGATACTAAAATGGCTGAGTCTAAGTTAGTACACAGATATAAAAGCCGCAAGAGTCAAAGACACATGTGTAGTTTGGGCCCACATGCAGGCTCTTCTTCACGGGCCTTAACATGGCGCTTTTAAGGAAGGTAGAGTGTTGGGTGGAGAAACAAAGAAATCTCTCTTCTCCCTTGTATTGCTGTTGGCAAACAATTTCCTTTCTACGTGATGTATATCCAATGATACAATTATATACATTTTTGCATAATTGCTTTTTCAATTATTTAAAAGAAGAAAGGAAAAAGAATATGCACTTACACTTTTATAATTATGTAAGTTTAAATTTATTGGTTTTGTTTGTTTACTGTTTATTTAAATTTGTTCATCTGATCACTTGTTTTTCAGAATAAAGAACTTCCTTTTTTTTTTTTTAGTATTTCTTGTAAGAGCAGAATTGCTAATAATGAATTCTCTCAGTTTTTGTTTAAGAAATAAACAAAATCTGGGAATTTATTTCACCTTCATTATTAAAAGGTAGTTTGGGTGGATATAGGATTTTTTTTTCTCTAGCATTTTGAATATGTCATTCCACTGCTTTCTGGCCTCCAGTGATTCTAATGAGAATCAAGATGTTAATTTCATTGAAATTCTCTTGAACACAATTTTTTTTTTTCTCTTGCTACTTTCAAGATTTTCTCTTTGTCTTTTAGTATTTTTATTAGAATGTATTTGTGTGTGAGTAGGAAACCCTCGTGGCGTAGTGGTTAAGTACTAAGGCTGCTAACCAAAAGGTCAGTAGTTTGAATCCATCAGGTGTTCCTTGGATACTCTATGGGGCACTTATACTCTGTCACACAGGGTTGTTATCAGTTGGAATTGACTCGATGGCAATTTTTTTTTTTTTTTTGGTGGATAGCTCTCTTTGCATTTATCCACTTGGAATTCATTTAGCTTCTTGGATGTATGTATAGATTTATATTTTTCATCCAGTTTTGAAAATTTCTTTTTATATTTTTCTGCTCCTGTTTCTCTTTTCTTTCTGGTTCTCCCTTTCTGCGTATGTTACTGTGTTTAATGGTGTTCCATATTTCTCAGAGTCTGTGGTCATTTTAAGTCATTATTTTTTTCTCTCTGTTCTTCAGATTGAATAATCTCTATTTATCTTTAAATTCACTAATTATTTATTCTTCCAGTTCAAATCTACTGCTTTGTTCCTCTAGTGAATTCTTCGTTTCAATTATTGTACCTTTCAACTTCAGAATTTCCATTTGGCTCTATTTGATAATTTCTATCTTTTTATTGATATTCTCCATTTCATGATACATTTTTATGTTGCCTTCTTTTAATTCTTTAAGCATGGTTTTCTTTGATTATTTGAAAAACATATTTATAATGGCTACATTGAAGTCATTGTCTTTTAAATCCAACAACTGGCGGGTCTCAATGACAGTTTCTGTTGCCTGCCAGTAGGGAGAAAATGGTTTAGAACAATATTTCAGGATTTCTTGAAAGAAGTTACAAAGGGATTTTTATAGAGCTAGCATTAAGATTATGCTTAAAACTTGGATAATTTCTGGGCAGACTTTTAAAGTCAGAAAAGAGCTAGGGATTAGGTTAAATGGGAAGGAAGCACAGGTAGTCCTAGATTTATGATGGTGTTCTGTTCTAATGACTCCCATCATTAGTTCTGACTTAAGAGGAATAGCTCATTTTTCTTTAGCTTTCATTATTACTGATTTTCATTATCAGTATCTTTATAAATCCAATCTTCATTTGCCTTTAGGGTTGGCATGAGAATGATAAAATCAGCAAACTACACACTGCAACATTGTAGGTAGTACATATTACTAATGATAAGATGCAGAAAAAAAAAAGGACACTTGTAAGTGCGATTTGTCCTAACTCAAATACATTGTAAATCTGGGACTACCTTTAATCACTTTTAGTTGTTAAAAGCACAGAGAATAGGGCTTTCAAACAAATCATTTATTTAAAAATTTGGATCTTATCTTTCCACAACAGATTGTGTTAAAGGACCTGGCTCTTACATGATTTGCAGTCTTAGTAAATTTTTATGAGCCTTAAGTTTATAAATTCAGATTTAATCCTCACTCCCCCAGAATGAAACAGAGACCAGCCTTCTTCAAAGTTCACCTTTGGGGGCAATATGGTCCCACTAGGCTATCTCCTGACTGTCATTACTTAAGATTGTATCCAATTCTGTAAAAATTGCCAAGTTGTTCCCTGCCTGAGACCCTGTTCTAAATTCCCAATTTCTTTTGGGGATCCGAGAATACCTTAATGAAAACTCTGGCTTTCAGAATCTTGGGGTATTCTATTGTTGATATGATATTTATTTGGCTTTCATAGGAGCTAAGACATACCTTAAAGCCTGTTGTTATCCATAAGGTTTTCATTGGCTGATTTTCTGAAGTGGATTGCAGGCCTTTCTTCCTGGTAAAGTGGAGGATCAACAAAAACAAGGGAAACCCTCAGTGAGATAAATTGACACAAGAGTCACAGCAGTGAGCTCAAACATACCAATGATCATGAAGATGACACAGAATCAGGCAACATTTCATTCTGCTATGCATAAGGTCACCATGAGTCAGAGCCAAATTAATGGAATCTAACCACAAAAAAAAAAAAAAAAAAATTAACCACAATAAAGGCATAAGGTGCTTTAGCCTCCAACAGACATTTTGAGGCCTCAATATCGAGCCTCAGACTCAGTTGATCTTAGCTCATGCTCAGTGTTTAGGATAATCTTATTTTCAGAAACCCTGGTGGTGTAGTGGTTAAATGCTATGGCTACTAACCAGAAGGTAGGCTGTTCAAATCTACCAGGTGCTCCTTGGAAACTCTATGGGGCAGTTCTACTCTGTCCTATAGGGTCGCTATAAGTCAGAATCAACTCGATGACAACGGGTTTGGTTTTTTTGGTTTGGTTGCTTTTCTCTGCCCATGGGGTCTTGTCAGGGATATTTTGGTCCCCTGTGAAAAGTCTTCCTAATTTCAAAACTGGTGAGCAGGTTCTGGGGCTTCTGTTCACTTCCTCTCAAAAGGTCTGTCTCTGTGAAAGATGCCACAGCTGTTACATGTCATCTTCCAGTCCCCAGAGTGAGTTTTGAGTATCAGGGAATATTTTTGCATCTCAGATAATATCCTTGATGAAGTCACCAAAGGTTCTTCCACGTCTTTTTCTGTAGGTCAATGGATGCTGACTCACTCAACATTTATATAATTAAGGGAGGTCATTCAAGTAGCTATTTGAAAACCCCATACAATCTGCTTCAAGGTGATTTCTGTCCTTCCTAAAAGACAAAAGTTCCTGGCCACACAGAGCAGCAATTTCATTATCATTATCATCTCTGCTATCCAAGTTACTGTGTTATAGATTGTAGAGTTTTAAAAGAGAAGGCAAGTAGTCTAAATTAATTCAAAATATATTTGTTGAGCCACCAATATATCAAAAGCATGGGTGATATGAAATGATACATCTTATTTACATATTAGAAACATCATTATGAAGAAAGTATGGAGAAGGGGTGGGAGATAAAGGAGATAGTTAGAAGGTCCCTTATAAGTATTCATGTAAGAGATGATGAGAGCCTAGACTAAGGATTGTTAATACAAGAAAACTTAGAGTTTTGGGAAATAGAATCAAAATGATATACGAATTATTAAAGAGAATGTGTGGGATTTATAAAAACCTTTATACACAGTGGAGCCCTGACGGTGCAGTTAAAACTTTGGCTGCTAACCAAAACAACAGCAGTTTAAATCCACCAGCCACTCCTTGGAAACCCTATGGGGCAGTTCTACCCTGTCCTACAGGGTCAGTGTAAGTCTAAGTCTATTCATCGGCAAAAGGATTTTTTTTTTTTTTTTGCTTTACTTGAATATATAGTTACATGATGTAGTTATCTCAGATACAAAATGCAGGCGTAAGAACGAATTTGGTAGAAGAAGATATAAATTTTATTTTTAAAAAGCTGAATTTTATATATCTAGTAAAGAGTTTGGGCTAAGTGTTAAGATTTTAGAGATATACAGTTAAGACCCTCCAGCAGATTATTTGCAGTTCAAGCCATGAAGTATGAAGAAAATTTCAAAGGCAGAGATTGTAGAGAAGCTAGAAAGGTCAAGTGCAGGCCTCTGGGGAATATCAACCTTCACAGGGCAGACAGATGAAAGGACATCCACCAAGGTATTAACCAATGAGCTTCAAGCGGAGAGTGGAGTCATATAACCCAAGAAAGGAGAAAGGTGCAAAAAAAGTGTTACAATGCTGTTTAGAAGTCATGCAGTGTAAGGAATGAAAATAGCAAATCTGTTTGAAATTTAGGAAGTCTGAAATGGCTATGGTGAGAGCAGTTTTGGGATTTGAACTAGCAACTATTGTTGCTAGGTGCCATCGAGTCAGACCTAACTTGTAGTGACCCTATAACAGGACAAAACGCTGCCTGGACCTGCAGCAACCTCACAATCATTGCTATATTTGAGCCCACTGTTGTAGTCACTGTCAATCCCTCTCCTTGAGGGTCTTCCTCTTTTATGCTGACTCTTTATCAAGCATGATGTCCTTCTCCAGGGACTGAGCCCTCCTGATAATATGTCCGAAGAATGTGAGACAAACTCTCACCATCCTTGCTTCTAAGGAGCATTCTGGCTGTACTTCTAAGACAGATTTGTTTGTTCTTCTGGCAGTCCATGATATATTCAATATTCTTTACCAACACTATAATTCAAAGGCATCAATCCTTCTTCGGTCTTCCTTGTTCATTGTACAGCTTTTGTATATATATGAGGTGATTGAAAAGACCTTGGCTTGGGTGAGGCGCACCTTATTCCTCATAGTGAAATATTTGCTTTTTCATACTTTAAAGAGATCTTTTGCAGCAGATTTGCCCAATGCAACATACCCTTTGATTTCTTGACTGCTGCTTCCATGGGCATTGATTGTGGATCCAAGTAAAACCAAATCCTTGGCAACTTCTCCATTTATCATGATGTTGCTTATTGGTCTAGGTGTGACAATTTTTCTTTTCTTTATGTTAAGGTGTAATCCATACTGAAGAGTGTAGTCTTTGATCTTCATCATAATTCATAATTTGTTATGATCCACACAGTCAAATGCCTCTGCATAGTCAATAAACACAGGTAAACATTTTTCTGATATTCTCTGCTGAAACAGTACAGGGTTTTTTTGTTTTTTTTTTTTTTTTTTGCTGTCTTGGATCTGAAACTTTCAAAGTTGGCTTTTATTTTAGAAATAAAATTACCCTTGAGCTATCAAGAGATGTAGAACAACATAAATAATCCCAAACAATAAAATGATAGAAAATGCAATCAAAACAAAAAATGTTTTAAATGTACCTGGAAATTTCCAGGTACAAAAAGTAAACCAGAGTGTTGAAAGGAATATTGCCAGACAACTTGAAAGTACACTACGAACTTTAGTTATGCTATGGTTGCTGCTGTAATCATCAGCTTATGAAACTTTGCTAACAAAAATACTTCGTGTATTTAAATTCATGGTCACAGACAATTGCCTATGATTTCTTTTCTTTAGCTGTAATTTCAAGAGTGTGAGACATTCCTCAAAGAATATTTTCTTTTATTCATGGTGCTTAAAAAACAGTTTATTTTCTTGTGAAGATGATTATATGAGCAGATCACTCAAGCCCTTTCTATGTGCAGAATTTTTAAGTTGGTATACATAGTATCACTCTACTAATTTTATCATCAAGAGCCTCGATAGCACAATGGCTAAACACTAAGCTGCTAAGTTAAAAGTTAGTGTTTTGAACCTACCCAGTGGCAATGCAGGAGAAATATGTGGTGATCTGCTCTTCTGAAGATTACAGCCTAGGAAACCCTATGTGTCAGTTCTTCTGTGTCACATGGGGTTCTTAGGAGTCAAAATTGACTAGACCGTACCTAATAACAGCAGTTTTATAAAAATAGTAGAATTCATTTTACATTGATAATTTTGATCAACTTTGTCTTGAGCATTTATTTAAAATTTAAACAAAATATTTTTTAAATAAGGAAGAATAGGAATTGACCAAATAAACACATTCACTCATTTAGTCTTACGTAACTTGTGATAATTGAGGATATTCATTGGCTTATATCCTAGAGAAAGAGAAATTATAAATTTGTTCCTGATCTGTTTAACAAGAAGGTTATGAAGACTTTGAGAAGGACAATGGTAAGAGAAGTGGAGAATGGACATAATAATTGGATCCCACAAGGCATTCTCTGACTGAGTGATACCCTAGGAAAGTCTGGTTTAATGGATTAAGGAGGACACAGAGCTGAGGAAATGTTCCAAACAAAAGAATTCTCAAAAATATTAGATTAGAGTATGGGTTCCAGGGATCACTTAGCTGGCTACCCACAGAGGCTCCAGGGGACTCCCTTGATCCCAGCACAGGAATAATGAATGAGCCCAGATATTTACCTGGTCAAATCTGTAGAAATCTTCAGCAATAGCATACCATCTATTCCACAGTTAAATTCTATCCTTAAATGTTTATGTTTAGCTATACTGCTTTTAATATGCTTTAATAATTACTATTTGTTTTGAAACCTTGGTGGTATAGTGGTTAAGAGTTCAGCTGCTAACCAAAAGGCCAGCAGTTTGAATCTACCAGGCACTCCTTGGAAATCCTATGGAACAGTTCTACTCTGCCCTATAGGGCTGCTATGAATCAGAATCAACTCAATGGCAACAGGTTTGGTTTGGTTTTTTGATTTGCTTAACAGGTGTCTACAGTTTTCCAGGTTTCTGCGTGCCTCTCAGAGTATGTCAAATAAAAGGGGAAAATCCTAAAGAGAGATCTGGGCACCAGCCGCAAAAGCTTTTTGCAAGGGAAAAATTAGCCAAGAAATTCTTACAACCTTTTGTTTCTGTATTCTGTGTGCTAAAATTCAGGAATCCTGTGAGAAAGGTGAGTAGTGTGTGTCTTAGGCTGGATTCTCTAGAGAAACAAAACTAGTGATGCATATAAATGGCTCACACCATTGTGGAGGCTGCAAAGTCCCAAATCCTTGGGTGAGGCACCAGGCTGGAGGCTTCTCCTGACTCAAGTGGTTACAGAGGCTGACAAATCCCAAATTAGCAGGCCAGATGAAAGGCTACTAGTCCATGGGACTGGGGAAACTGGTAAATTCCAGAATAGGCAGGCCAAGTCCCAAGAACATGATGACAAGCCAAATGCTGGATCCAAAGTGAGATAGAGCTTTCCAGAACATCCATACATATTGGATGCAGGCCACACCCTAAAGGAAGCTCATCTTACATCAGATACTTAAGTAAGGCAGTGACTTGAGTAAGGATGTGACTTGAGTAAGACTATGAATTGAATCACACCTTTTAGTAAGGATGCATGACTCAAGATACAGCCCACCCTGCTCCTACCTCATTAACATATAGAGTTTTATGATTTACAACACATAAAATGAAGGATAATTATACAATACCACAAAATGGAGGACAATTAGATCACAAAATGGAGGACAATCACACATTATACCTACTCCTCACTTATCAACTATCTCTTTATACATCATATCATATTTACTACAATAATAAAAATCCATCCAGCTATTTTGTGCATTAATGAGGAGCTGAGATGAGATGGGGAGGAAAACGAGGGGGGTGAGTTTTGTGAAAGGGAGCAAGGCTGTGTGGGCTGCCAGTGGTTCATATTACCTGAGTTGGGTAGAGAAGCCAGGCCAGGCCCATGGTAAGTGTGGGGCAGGTGGGCAGCATGAAGGAGGCAGGAATGGCTGGGCCACAAGGAGGCAGTGGGAGCCAGGGCCACAGGAGTTGGGCCGAGGGCTCAGAAGTCTCTTCTTCCAACGATGCCCCTCTGCCACTTCCATAGCCTTGTCTGGGCCTATGTGGCCGGGCCTCACCTGCCTGCAGACCTGGGAACTGCCAGCCACTGAAGCCTATCTCCAGGGCAAGCAGAGCCAGAAGGTGGAGAGTTAGGAGTTGGGGTCTTTGTGGAGGCCTGGAGCGTGGCGAGGTGATGGTGGGCCCCTGCTGTTCCAGAAGCAGTGGGCAATCCCCAGCACCACTGCCCCCAATCCTCATGGGCTGTGCAATGGTGGGGAAGGTGTGGTGGGTAAGGGGAGGCCTGATGTACCACGCACATCCCAAGATGCCCTAGGGACACCCGAGGAGTGACTAGGGATGGGGGACACCAGTGCTGAAGATGGGGTACAGCCCCGACTCACACAGACCGCCAATTTTCACATAATGACCTGATCTTTGGAACCTAGGAAACCCTGGTGGCATAGTGGTTAAGTGCTAAGGCAGCAGTTCGAATCCACCAGGCGGTCCTTGGAAACTCTGTGGGGGCAGTTCTACTCTGTCCTAGAGGGTCGCTATGAGTCGGAATCAACTTGACTGCAGTGGGTTTGGTTTTTGTGTTTTGTTTGGAACCTAACCATGTCAATAAATGAGGAGTGGGTGTACCGGTAATTATGGCCTAGTCAAATTGGTACATAACCATCACAATGTGAGTAAACATAAGCAATAATGAAAGAATTTGGAAGAGAATAGTAAAACAAGGACATTACAAGTGTGTGGGTGGAAAAGGAAATTTGGTGTCTGTGGATTTGAGATGAAATCTGTGTTTTAACTGTAGTTTGTGCAGCCTTTGAGTAGGCAAACCGCTCTTGATTCTGGACATCTTTGCGTGTTCAGTTTCCTCTTCTTGGGACTCTTTCTTTCCTCATCCCTTCCCCCTGCATTTCAGTAAATCCTCTTCATGCTTTATCTTTCCCAAGGCAGCCTTCCTAAATCTCAAAGCATATTGAATTTTCCTGCTATTATGCTCCCAAGACAACACGTACTTTCTGTTTTAACCTAATCATAAAAAAAAAATCATACTTTACTGAAATTATGTCCTTGTTTAATATCAATCCTGAATAATATCAAGTTATTGAGAGCTAATAACTTGTCTTACTCTTCATTCATTCCCTGATGGTAACAAGTGAGTGCGAAAGAAATATAGCTGAATAACCGAATGAATGGAAGAGTCAAATGAATTTTACTTTACCATTTATTTAGTATGGAACATCAGACAAAAAAGCCTTACTGTCTCACCAGGGTAAGATTAGATTGTCTAAGAGTGTTTTTCAAATTGGCAATGGTCTATTAAAACGCACCATCGAGATTAGAGCAGATAGTAGGATGCGTTAAGAAATAATTGAATTGTACTCTTTTAATCTTCAGCAATGTGATAATTGCTTATGGATCATTCATCCATTTGACAATTTGTTGAGTATTGGGTCATTTTTGGTTTTCAAATATCTCCTTGCTAAGAAACAAAAGTTGTTGAAAAATATGTTATTGGATATCAATGTTAAATTATATTTATAAACTAGTAACATCCTTTGTCAAGTCAAGCTTTTAGCTTCTTAGGAGATGACATTGCTTCCTGCTTCCTGTGGTAATCAGAACAATCGGAGTCCTCATTTCTTACCACATTAGACCCCTTCTACTCTGGAAGGTCCAGTGATTCATTTTGACAGGAATAGAGACATATTTCAAATATAGGCTTGTCTGTCACGCAGCAATACTATCCCAGGGCATATGGAGGAGTTGATTCCCCGGCCAGGCATCTCATACCTATAATTGCATCATTTCAAAGGACCCAATTTATATAGCAAAGAAAATGGGGTAATAAGCCCATGATAAGGATACCCACTGATCAGATCACATATAACACTACCCAAAAGATGCTGGCCTGGTCAAGCAATGGAAATGGTCATTTCGAATTGTTTCAAATAGAATCATATAATTTTACTTTCAAAATATTTTTCAAGTAGTTTGATATTAGTGTACAAAAGTACAATTGATTTTAGTATATTAACCCTGTAACCCACAACCTTCCTACATTCAATTATTAGTTTTCAGAGATTTTCTTGGATTACTTTGGATTTTCTACATCTATTGTTATCTGTGAGAAGGAAAGAAAAGATTTAATTCTCATTTGATATCCTGCGTATAATCTATTGAGTTAATCATTTTATCAAGACTAAATTCTCTTTGCTCTCACTCTAAATTGTTTATCTTAGCCCCTTTCTTTAAACTGGAGATTTCCTAATGTCATCCTTCTCATCTGTCTCTTATCTCTTTCTCAGTTAATTTCTCTTAATTATCAAAAGCTAAATCCTACAAATGTGCCTCAGATTATTTTCTCAATCTCTTGAATATTCAACTTCTCTTTGTGAAATGGATATTTCCCATTGGATTTTAAATACACTGAACTCTCTGACATTTCAGAGGAAAATTTAAAAATTGGAAAAACTTCTCCCACCATCCTCTTATATTTCAAGATTCTACCTGATTTTCCTCGTTTCTTTTAAAGCAAAACTCCTGAAAATGGCATTCTAATTGTTGCCTTCACTTATTCACTGCTTACTCAAGCCTAAAACCATTTTACTTCTTATTAAAAAACCCTATCACTCCACTTAAATTGTTCATCCCAAGTCAGGAATTCTCTTTCATGTAATTAAATAACGGTGGGCATGCTTTATTCCTTAATCTTTCTATTGCCTCCAACATGAAGCTCTCTTCCCTTTTACATGCCCAAGCAATCTCCTACTTTTCCTTCTCCCTTTCTATAGAACCATTTGTTGTTCATTTAGTGGCATTTAGTTCTTTATCCAAATACAAAATATTGGAATTTATTAATACCAATCCTCTGTTCTCTCCTCATTTTATGATGTCCCTGGACAATCCTGCCCATATCTAAAATGAAATTACAAAGATGACTTCCAAATTTGCATTCACCTCTTCTGTCTCTTCTCTGAGCTTGAGACTTATATCCAGTTGTCTATTAGATTTCTCTTATAACTTCAAACCCAACCCAAACCTACTGCTGTCAAGTCAATTCCAACTCATAGTGACCTCATAGGGTTTCCAAGGCTATAAATCTCTGTGGAAGCAGACTGCCACATTTTTCTCCTGTGGAGCCGCTGAGGTTCTGAACTATGACTTTTTGACTAGCAGACAATTGCTTTAACCTCCTCACCGCCAGGGGTCTTTAGAACTTCAGAAGGTTCCTAAAATTCAATGTGTCCAACACTGAGTTCTTGTTTTCCTCTTATATTATTTGGTTCATTTTGGATTATGTTTCAAAGTCTTCACTCCCCTGTAATAGAATTACACATGGACATCCTTTACCATGCTACATACAGTGTTTCCCTCATACTTCTCCACTTCATTAATGTGGTTTAGCTTAGCTTGCCCTCTTTCACTCATGTGAACCACCATAAAACAACATGTCCTAGATAGCTGTACCCCATTTATCCTAAACCTAGAATAAAGATACATGGATCAGATCTGAACTTAACCAGAAACCTGGAGTCCATCAAGACCCAGACAATCCCTGTATAGATAAATAACTGGCAGCTGCAGACCAGTAAACTAGAAGGATTTACAAGTTGTTTGATATACCATAAAGCCTGATGAATAGTCACCAAATCCTACTGATTTTACTTCATAAATATCTCTTCATTTACTTTGCTTTACCTCTTCTCTATATCCTAGTCGAAGCTAATCTCTTTTTATTTTAACTAATGAATTATTTGCCTACTGGCTCTACTTGTATCTATTCATGTCTCTTTATGTCTTGCTTTCAACACTTCTTCCACAGTCATCTTTAGAAGTGTGAATTTGATTTAAAAAAAAAAACAAAACCTTCATTTGCCTCCAGCAATCCTTGATACTTAAACTTTCCAATTATTTTTCTTTGCTTTTACTAAAAGAGGCAAACTTTTCAAAAGCCTGGTATAGTTGGGCCTGGTGGTCTCATTTTCTCCTGTGTTTCCACATCCTTTGGAGTCTCTGAGAGGGAAAAGCTGTAGATTCGAGTCCATGCGAAGGCGCTTCTGCAGAAAAGACCGGTAACCTGCTTCCGAAAAACCCTACGGAACACAGTGGTACTTTGATGCTCATGGAACATCGTGAATTAGAATTGACTCTACGGCTACTGGTTTTCTCTCATCCCCTCTGCTCCAATAACGCTGGGTTTGTTTGGGTCCCTTAGATTTCTGATATTTTCCTGGCATTGGAATGGTACCTATGCTGTTTCTTCTCCCTGGAGTACTCCCTCTGTTCCCTTTTTTTTCTTCGATGCATTTTATTTCTTTTTCTAGTTAATTCTTTTTCAACATTCAAAGCTCAGGTCAATTATCTTTTTTTCAAAAAATTCTTCACTTAGCTCCTGACTAGGTCAAATCCCGATCACATCCCCTGTGAGTAGGTGCTCCATTAAAAAATCATCTACATGAGACCAAAAGATCAAAAATGACTCTAAAGCAAAAATGAGAAGATAAGGGGGCAGGGAAACTAGAGTACTGTACTGGAAATGGAACAACCAGAATGTATTAAGGAGGATGTTGCCACATTATAAAAAAAATAACTAGTGTTATTACATTTTGTGTAGAAATTGTCAAAGGGGAACGTAGTTTCACTGAAAACACAGTAAAATATTATTTTTAAAAAATCCAATCATACTCTCTCATTATACTATGGTTTTATAGCCCTTCTAACACTTGAAAATTTATATCTATTCATATGTTTCACTGTTACCTCTTCCTTATATGAGACTGTAGAACCTAGATGAGAATATAGATCATTTCCATTTTTGAGGACCATTATGTCTTCAGTTACTAACTTGAAGAAGTTGTTCACTATGAGTTGAAAAGGAAAAAAAGTGTTATTTCAACCATGTACTCCAGAAGTAGTCACAGCATAATTTACTTCTGCTAGAAACTTTTCCTTCGGTGTTTCACTTAGCCACATCTCACACATTTGAAACAGAGACAACATCTTTGTTGAAATTGCTGCTTGGTTTTCAGGCATATAGATTTGCTACATCTAATCTTGCATATATGCAATCAAAAAGTTTTCCACAGCGCAGATCAGCCAATTATGCTTTATTGTTGTCATTGATTGCATTGGTTTAATGTTATTCATTTCTTTAAAATATTCTTTCTGCATCTCTTAAAATTTGGCTCAGAAAGGGATGGTAGTATTTGAGCTTAAAGACTAGCTTATTCTATTACTTTTATCATTCAAAGTAAGCTGCCTCATTTCCAAAATAATGATTTTTTCCACTTTATTATTTTTGACATTCTTAGCTTATATACTTTATTTACTCACAAGAGAAAATTAATTAAGCAAGAAAATTAGAATAAGACTAAAATTTGTGAAAATGTATTATAAAATAAGGACATTCACAAAGCACATATGAAAATAGTTTCTGAAATAAATTCAATTCTATTTTTATTCCCTGTAAAAATTTTCCCTGCCTTCCTACTCATTAAAACAACAGGTTCAATACTTCAGTAGGAGTGTTGATATATGCTAGAACAGAAATATAACTGCTTAGCTTTGACTGTCATTTTAAATTATTTTAGTTCCAAGGAGGGGAAAATAAATGTGTATTTTTTTTTTTTTGCAATATAAGATTTCACTTTGGGTCACTTGAGCATAGTCACCCATCCTTTCATCCTTGAGTACTTGAAAAATCACTGTAATTGTGAACTACAGGATAGGAAAAACTCAATATAACATAAAGTGCCCCATTCAAAACGAAAAAGGATAGACAAAGTCCTTTTTTTTTCTTATCCAAGAAAAGATCTCAAGAAAGGAAACACAGCTGGAGCAACAGAAGCAAGACATCAGTTTCTCAACTTCTCTAAGCCAGAATCTAGCATTGGAGACATGGTAGAAACATTAGAAGGACAACTGAAAGTAGGCTTTTGACTGGGTCCTGTTTGGAATTCTGGGAAGGGGACCATTGTATAAGGAAGCCTATGCCTACACAGCAGTGGTGAAAGGTCACAAGAGAGCAAAACAGAGGCAAGTAGGGTCATAAATATGACTGCTTGCTCTTTGGGGAATCCAGACATCCCTCCATACTCCTTCTAGAGAAAAGAGTGGTGCTAAGAGGGACATTGGCTAATTCAGCTGCAGACTAAGACCAGGTTAACAAGTTGGACACTGACTTTTTTTATTTCCAATGAATTTGAAAAATAATTTGAGTAGTGTGCTTTTAAAAAGATAATGAAAGGGTGATGTCATAAGTGGGCAAACACTGTAGATATATGGTAGTTTGTAAGAAGCCAATGCTCTGGCTGGAAAACTAAAAAGAATGAGTTAAATTGTAATAGTCATATTGGAAGCAACTAATACTAAAATTAAGTACTTTTTAAAAAAAAATTTATTGTGCTTTAAGTGAAAGTTTACAAATCAAGTCAGTCTCTCATATAAAAATTCATGCATGCCTTGCTATGTACTCCTAGTTACTCTCCCCCTAATGAGACAGCACACTCCTTCTCTCCACCCTGTATTCCCCGTGTCCATTCAGCCAGCTCCTGTTCCCCTGTGCCTTCTCATCTCCCTCCCAGACAGGAGCTGCTCACATAGTGTCATGTGTCTGTGTGAGCCAAGAAGCTCACTCCTCACCAGTTTCATTTTCTGTCCTATAGTTCAGTCCAATCCCTGTCTGAAGAATTGGCTTTGGGAATGGTTCCTGTCTTCGGCTCACAGAAGGTCTGGGGACCATGACCTCCAGAGTCCTTCCGATCTCAGCCAGACCAGTAAGTCTGGTCTTTTTTACAAGAATTCGAGGTCTGCATCCCACTGCTCTCCTACTCTACCAGGGATTCTTTGTTGTGTTCCCTGTCAGGGCAGTCATGGGTTGTAGCTGGGCACCATCTAGTTCTTCTGGTCTCAGGCTGATGTAGTCTCTGATTTATGTGGTCTTTTCTGTCTCTTGGTTTCTTGGGCTCATAATTACCTTGTGTCTTTGGTGTTCCTCATTCTCCTTTGCTCCGGGTAGGTTAAGACTAATTGATGCATCTTAGATGGCCACTTGCTAATGTTTAAGACCCCAGATACCACTCATCAAAGTGGGAAGCAGAATGTTTTCTTAATAGATTTTGTTATGCCAAATGACCTAGATGTCCCCTGAAATCATCGTCCCCAGACTGCTGCCCCTGCTACTCTGGCCTTCAAAGCATTTGGTTTATTCAGGAAACTTCTCATAACCATCAAAGAATATTTTCTTCTCTGTTTAAACTATTTCTTGAGTTCTTATAATAGTGGTCTCATACAATATTTGTTCTTTTGCAACTGACCAATTTCACTTAACATAATGCCTTCCAGATTTCTCCATGTTATGAAATGTTTCACTGATTCATCGCTGCCCTTTATCGTGTAGTATTCCATTGTGTGAATATACCATAATTTATTTATCCATTCATCCTTTGATGGGCACCTTGGTTGCTTCCATCTTTTTGCTATTGCAAACAGTGCTGCAATAAACATGGATGTGTTTATATCTGTCCATGAGAAGGCTCTTATTTCTCTAGGATATATTCCAAGGAGTGGGATTGCTGGACTGTAAGGTAGTTCTATTTCTAGCTTTTTAAGGAAGCACCAAATCGATTTACAAAGTGTACCATTTTATATTCCCACCAGCAGCATGTAAGTGTTCGTCTCTCCACAGCCTCTCCAACATTTATTATTCTGTGTTTTTTGGATTAATGCCAGCCTTGTTGGAGTGAGATGGTATCTCATTGTAGTTTTGATTTGCATTTCTCGAATGGCTAATGATCGTGAGCATTTCCTCCTGTATTTGTTAGATGCCTGAATGTCCTCTTTGGTGAAGTGCCTGTTCATATCCTTTGTACATTTTTTAACTGGGTTATTTGTCTTTTTGTTGTTGAGTTTTTGCAGTATCATATAGATTTTAGAGATCAGATGCTGATCAGAAATGTCATAGCTAAAAACTTTTTCCCAGTCTGTAGGTACTTTTTTACTCTTTTAGGGAAGTCTTTGGATGAGCATAGGTGTTTGATTTTTAGGAGCTCCCAGTTATCTAGTTTTTCTTCTGGTGTTTGTGCAATGTTACTAATGTTTTGTGTACTGTTTATGCCATGTATTAGGGCTCCTGGCACTGTCCCTATTTTTTCTTCCAAGGTCTTTATCATTCTAGATTTTGTAAGGTCTTTGATCCATTTTGAGTTGGTTTTTGTACATGGTATAAGGTATGGGTCTTTTTTCTTTTTTTTACAGATGAATATCCAGTTATGCCAGCACCGTTTGTTAAAGAGACTATCTTTTCCCCATTTAATTGACTTTGGGCCTTTGTCCAATATCAGCTGCTCATATGTGGATGGATTTATCTCTGAATTCTCAATTCTATTCCATTGGTCTATGTATCTGTTGTACCAATACCAGGCTGTTTTGACTACTGTCGTGGTACAATAGGTTCTAAAATCAAGTAGTGTGAGGCCTCTGACTTTGTTCTTCTTTTTCAGTAATGCTTTACTTATCCAGGGCCTCTTTCCCTTCCATATGAAGTTGGTGATTTGTTTCTCCATCTCATTAAAAAATGTTGTTGGAATTTAGATTGGAATTGCTTTGTATCAATAGACCGCTTTGAGTAGAATAGACATTTTTACAATGTTGAGTCTTCCTATCCATGAGCAAGGTATGTTTTTTCACTTATGTAGGTCTCTTTTGGTTTCTAACAGTAGTGTCTTGTAGTTTTCTTTGCATAGGTCTTTTATGTCTCTGGTTAGATTTATTCCTAAGTATTTTATTTTCTTGGGGTTTACTGTAAATGGTATTGATTTGATGATTTCGTCTTTGATGTTTTCTTTGTAGATATAGATGAATGCAACTGATTTTTCTATGTTTATCTTGTATTCTGATACTCTGCTGAACTCTTCTGTTAGTTTCAGTAGTTTTCTTGAGGATTCTTTAGGGTTTTCTGTGTCTAAGATCATGTCATCTTCAAACAAAGATACTTTTATTTCTTCCTTACCAATTTGGCTGTACTTTAGTTTTTTATCTAGCCTAATTGCTCTGGCTAGAACCTCCAGCACAACGTTGAATTAGAGTGGTAATAAAGGGCATCCTTGTCTGGTTCCCAATCTCAAGGGGAATGCTTTCAGACTCTCTCTGTATTTAGGATGATGTTGGCTGTTGGCTTTGTATAAGTGCCATTTATAATGTTTAGGAATTTGCCTTCTATTCCTATTTTGCTGAGACTTTTTGTCACGAATGTGTGTTGGACTTTGTCAAATGCTTTTTCTGCATTAATTGTTTAGGTCATGTGGTTCTTGTCTTTTGTTTTATTTACATGATGGATTACATTGATTGTTTTCTAATGTTGAAACATCCCTACATAACTGGTATGAATCCCACTTGGTCATGGTAAATTATTTTACTAAAATGAATTAAAATTTTTGGGAGGCATGTTTGAGACAAAAAGAGCTCTGATTGGGGTGTGGTTATGCACTCAGCTGCTAACTGAAAGATCAGCGGTTCGAATCCACCAGCTACTCCCCAGGAGAAAGATGTGCCAGTCAGCTTCTGTAAAGATTATAGCCTTGGAAACATTATGTTGTAGTTCTACTCTGTCCGGAAACCCTGGTGCCATAGTGGTTAAGAGCTATGGCTGCTAACCAAAAGGTAAGCAATTCAAATCCACCAGGCACACCTTGGAAACCATATGGGGCAGTTTTACTTTTTTTTTTTTTTATAGGGTTGCTATGAGTTGAAATCGACTCGACGGCAACAGGTTTCAGGTCTCATCTGTCCTGTAGGGCCGTTATGAGTTGGAAGTGACTCAAAGGCAATGGGTTTGGTGTTGGTTGGATTTGAGATAAACTGACAAGACAATTTCCAGCTACTTTTACCCCATGAAGTCATTTGAAATTACTGGATACATTCCCAGGCAGAGAGCTGCTTGGGAAAAAAGAAAAGCTCTTATGGTATCATGAGGCTGTAGGAAAAATTAGAAACTCAAGGACACTCAAATACATGCCCATTTTTTCTCACAGAGTAATTTCTGTATTCTGTTACTGAATGAGAACTAGGGAGATAGGCAGAAAGCTTCTAAAACACAAAATAAAATCTCCTACAGTTTCATTTGAAGCTTAACAAAATTAGGACAAGTACATGAGAGCCAAATTACAACCTTGAGTATATCCCACCTGAATTTAGATACCATTTCAAGAATAGATTTGACAAATTGAACACTAATGACCAAAGACCAGATGAGTTGTGAAAAGACATCAAGGACGTCATGCATTAAGAAGAAAGAGATCATTAAAAAGACAGAACAGAAAGAAAAGATGAAAACGGATGTCAGAATAAACTCTGAAACTTGTTCTTGAACGTAGAGTAGCTAAAGTGAATGGAAGAAATGACATAAAAAGCTGAGCAGAAGATTTCAAAGTGTGGTTGAGAAGGCAAAGTAAAGTATTATAATGACATGTGCAAAGACCTGGAGTTAGAAAACCAAGAGGGAAGAACACATTTGGCATTTCTCAAGCTGAAAGAACTGAAGAAAAAAATTCAAGCCTCAAGTTGATATTGAAGGGTTCTACAGGCAAAATACTGAATGATGTAGGAAGCATCAAAAGAAGATGGAAGGAATATCGTGTCACTGTACCAAAAAGTATAGGTCGACATTCAATCACTTCAGGAGGTAGCATATGATTGAGAACCAATGGCACTTAAGAAAGGAGTCCAAGCTACACTGAAAAAATTGGCAAAACACAAGGCATCAGGAATTGATGGAATACCAAATGAGATGTTTCAACAAATGGATGAAGCACTTGAAGTGCTCGCTTGTCTATGCCAAGAAATTTAGAAGACCTGGCCAGTCGACTGGAAGAGATCCATATTTGTGCCTATTCTAAAGAAGGCCATCAAACAGAATGTAGAAATTATTGAACAATATTAATATCACATGCAAGTAAAATTTTGCTGAAAATCATTCAAAAGAAGTTGCAGCAGTACATCGACAGGAAACTGCCAGGGATTCAACCCAGATTCAGAAGAGGATATGGAACAACAGATATCATTGCTGATTTCAGATGGATCCTGGCTGAAAGCAGAAAATACCAGAAAGTTTTACCTGTGTTTTATTGATTATTGAAAGGTATTCGACTGTGTGGATCATAACAAATTATGGATAACATTTCAAAAAATAGGAATTCCAGAACAGTCATTCGAACAGAACAAGGGGATACTTATGGTTTAAAGTCAGGAAAGGCATGGGTTGGTGTTGTATCCTTTCACTATACTTATTCAATCTGTATGCTGAGTAAATAATCAAGAAGCTGGATTATAATCAAGCACCAGGATTGAAGGAAGACTAATTAACAGCCTGTGTTATGCAGACGACACAGCCATGCTTGCTGAAAAAGGACTTGAAGCAGTTACTGATGATCAAAGACTACAGCCTTCAGTATGGATTACACCTCAACTTAAAGAAAACAAAAATCCTCACAACTGGGCCAATGAGCAACATCATGATAAACAGAGACAAGATTGAAGTTTTCAAGGATTTCATTTTACTTGGATCCATAATCAATGTCCATGGAAGCAGCAGTCAAGAAATTAAAGGGCACACTGCATTGGGCACATCTGCTGCAAAAGACATCTTTAAAATGTTAAAAAGCAGAGATGTCACTTTAAGGACTAAGGTGTGCCTGATGCACACCATGGTGTTTTTAATCACCTCTTATGCATGTAAAACTTGGACAATGAACAAGGAAGACTGAAGAAGAACTGATGCATTTGAATTGTGGCATTGACTAAGAATATTGAATATACCATGGACTGCCAAAAGAACAAACAAATGCATTTTGTAAGAAGCACAGCCAGAATGCTCGTTAGAAGCAAAAATGGACAGAAGTCTTCCATGTACTTTGGACGTGTTATCAGGAGGGACCAATCCTTAGAAAAGGACATCATACTTGGTAGAGAGTCAGCAAAAAAGAGGAAGACCTTCAGTAATAGCTGTAACAATGGCTGTAAACACAGAGTCAAGCATAACAGTGATTATGAGGATGGCACAGGACCAGGCAGTGTTTCATTCTGTTGTACATATGGTCACTATGAATCGGAACTGACTCGATGGCACCTAACAGCAACAACAATAGCAACAACAACAACACACAGATTCATGGTACATGGGAAATAAAAACCTGCTAGGAAAGGGACTTGCCTCAAACACTCTTCTGTTCTTTCCCTCATTATGTTGGCCACATTTTTAAGCTTATCATGAAAGGGGAATGCATCAGTTCCTCTTTGGTCTTCCTTTTCCATGGCTTGTGTCAGGTGTACCTTAGTCCTTAAAGAGACATCTTTGCTTTTTAACATTTTAAAACTGTGATGTGGCCCCAGAAGGTTCCAGCTGGGTCTATCATAGCCTTTCAGGGCTAGAGAATCAGAGACCTGCCAGGTTCTTAATTAAGGGGGCAACGGTGAAACAAATAGATCTAATCTTTCTAAAATTGAAACCTGATCCTAATTTAGCTAAATTTTGTATTGGACTAAGTTGAATAGGTCATCCTTGTTAGATTAACTGAGAAATGGGGGAGCACTCTATGGTGAAAGGCACAGTTGTCAAAAACCTCTACAGTAATTTTATATGCAGTGCTCAGGATAAAATTTTAAAAATCAATTAGAAACATGACTGATAACCAAGAGAAAAGATAGGCAGTAGATAAAGATGCACAGATGGTCTAGATATTGGTGTTAGCAAAGAAGGACTTTAAAATGTTGTTGTTGTTGTTGTTAGGTGCCGTCAGGTTGGTTCCGACTCATAGCAACTCTATGCACAACAGAACGAAGCACTGCCTGGTCCTGCGCCATCCTTGCGATCGTTGTTATGCTTGAGCTCATTGTTGCAGCCACTGTGTCAGTCCACCTCGTTGAGAGTCTTCCTCTTTTCCGCTGACCCTGTACTCTGCCAAGCATGATGTCCTTCCCCATGGACTGATCCCTCCTGACAACATGTCCAAAGTATGTAAGACGCAGTATCGCCATCTTTGCTTCTAAGGAGCATTCTGGTTGTACTTCATTTAAGACAGATTTGTTCGTTCTTTTGGCAGTTCATGGTATATTCAGTATTCTTCGCCAACACCACAATTCAAAGGTGTCAACTCTTCTTCGGTCTTCCTTATTCATTGTTCAGTGTTCACGTGCACATGATGCGATTGAAAATACCATGGCTTGGGTCAGGCGAACCTTAGTCTTCAGGGTGATATCTTTGCTCTTCAACACTTTGAAGAGGTCCTATGCAGCAGATTTGCCCAATGCAATGCGTCTTTTGATTTCTTGACTGCTGCTTCCATGGCTGTTGATTGTGGATCCAAGTAAAATGAAATCCTTGACAACTTCAATCTTTTCTCCTTTTATCATGATGTTGCTCATTGGTCCAGTTGTGAGGATTTTTGTTTTCTTTATGTTGAGGTGCAATCCATACTGAAGGCTGTGGTCTTTGATCTTCATTAGTAAGTGCTTCAAGTCCTCTTCACTCCCAGCAAGCAAGGTTGTGTCATCTGCATAATGCAGGTTATTAATGAGTCTTCCTCCAATCCTGATGCCCCATTCTTCTTCATATAGTCCAGCTTCTCATATTATTTATTCAGCATACAGATTAAATAGGTATCGTGAAAGAATACAACCCTGAGGCACACCTTTCCTGACTTTAAACCAATCAGTATCCCCTTTTTCTGTCTGAACAACTGCCTCTTGATCTATGTAAAGGTTCCTCAAGAGCACAATTAAGTGTTTTGGAATTCCCATTCTTCACAGTGTTATCCATAATTTGTTATAATTTGCACAGTCAAATGCCTTTGCATAATCAATAAAACACAGGTAAACAACCTTCTGGTATTCTCTGCCTTCAGCCAGGATCCATCTGACATCAGCAATGATAACCCTGGTTCCACATCCTGTTCTGAAACCAGCCTGAATTTCTGGCAGTTCCCTGTTGATATACTGCTGCAGCCGTTTTTGAATGATCTTCAGCAGAATTTTGCTTGCATGTGATATTAATGATATTGTTCTATAATTTCCACATTCGGTTGGATCACCTTTCTTGGGAGAAAAAAATGATGATGATAGAAGAAATGCAGGTGATTTTCAATAGATAATTCAAAATTTAAAAATTAATCAAATCAATATATATGGATTGGAAGGATCAATAGTGTAAAGATAATTTTCCCTAAACTGATGTATAAATTCATTTTAATTCCTTCAAAACCCCAGCAGGTTTCATTTGGCATTTTCCCTGGTTATTGATATATTTATTTATGCTATTACATGTTTTGCTTGTGTCAGATCACATGTTCTCTGATTTTTTTTTCCATTCTTGAAATGTTGTCATGAGTTAATAAATATAGGGAGTCTGAATGAAATAATAGCCTTAATTTTCTCCAGAATGACAAAAAGGATCAGAAACAATTGCCCCTAATAAGCTCCTTGTGACATATGAGCAATTTTAATTATTTTTATTGGATATTTTTAGAGCTATAAATTAGGCATTATTATAACTTTATAATTAAAGTTCTTGAGAAAATTTTCACAGTTTTTTTTTTTAATGTTGTGCTTTGTTTTGTTTTCCTTTAAATATTTTCTTTTAGCTTTTCCATACTACTGAAGTATATATTTTACTGTTACTTTTACGAGAATCTTTTTGTAGTTAATTTTCTCAGGTTTGCTCATCTAAAACATTTTTATTTCCCTTCTTTTTATTAGTTTTGCTGAATTCCTCATTATAAGTTAATAACTGTTATTTTGCAGAATTTTGGAGGTATTTATTTTATTGTTTTACTTCAATTAATGTTTTTACTTCATTTACTGTTGTTTTCTGTATGTGAACTATCTTCTCTCTCTCCTGGTTTTAAAAACTTTTTTTTTTTTTTCCTAAAATCTCTTCTACATTTTCATTACAGTATAAATACGTGTGTAGTTTTATTTTTAATGGCCTTGGGTATAATGCATTTGCTTTATCTCCTGATTCTCTGCTTATATAATTCTTCTTTTCAAAAACTTGTTTTGTGTCTGCCCGGCATTACTGATAGGTTTCTATGACCCATTCACAGGACAGTTATTCTCTTTCCCTCCTCATAAGGAGCAACCCTAATTTCACTTACTTTAAAATTTTCTGATCTTACAAAAATGTTTCCATCCAATTGTAATTATGTGAAGATTATGATTATTTTTATTGTTGTTAATTCTTATTTCTGAATTATTTTTGTGATTGAGATCTTGTCAGAGTTTAATTTTATTTATCTTAAGAAAGATATGGTATATTGTTTTCATTTTCTGGCCCAAGCTCTTATTTAATATATGAGAATGTTAGCAATTACTCCTTGGAAAATTGCGTCTCCCATTTTCTCCATCTGAAAACCCTATTAGTTATATATTTGACCTCATTCTATGCCCCAAGGCTCTACAGCTTTCTTTAGATAAATTTTATTTCTTTACCTCTCTTTGATCTATTCTGATAATTTCTTACATTCTAAATATCATTTTAGTAATTCTTTTTAAATACATATCTAATTTGCTTAAGCTTTGCATTCAGTCTTTTTAAAAATTTTCTCTCATTACTTTTTTTTTTTAGCTGTCTACATGTACAATTCAGTGACATTGATTACATTCTTCGAGTTGTGCAACCATTCTCACCCTCCTAAGGTTCCTATCTAATCTTTCCAGTTGCTGTCACTACTGAACATTTTGATCAAAGATTACAAACGAGAACCCTGATCAAAAAGGGGAAAATGCAGAACAGGATTTCAAATACTTATGGACTTCAGACTTCCTGGAGCCATGGAGGTATTCATTTTCTTTTAATTCTAATGATATCCTTTGTATTTCATTATTCCCCAATCTGCTTGATGTCATCATAATATTTTTTCATTATACTTTCTCATCTTTTAATTATTATTATAATTTAAAACATACTTTATAATTTCTCTCAAGTTTTTTTTTTTTTTTACCTTAAGTTACTACACTGTTTTCTTTTTGTGTGTGTGTAGCCATGTTTTGGATCTCTCTCATGTTGATTTTTTCTTTTGTATAGAATATAATTTTAATGTGGAAACTATGCTTTTACAGGGTTGCTTTATCTACTTGCCTGTCACCCCCACACAGGTGGGGAAATGTAGCCACAGAATGGATTTATTATTTCCATGGCTCCTTGTGGGGAGCCAGGGTTACAGTAGTGTCCAGAACAATAGTCACTTTCTTTTTCTTGGATCTCCTGCTTCATGAGAAATACAAATTCAGATTCTAAAACTATGTGCATCACAGTATCTGCATTCCTCATTGGAGACCTTTTTTTGGTTTTTTTAAATTCTTTAATTTCTGAGCTGTGACAAATTTTCCAATTATTGCATGTCAGCCTTTTCTAAGGGGCTTGTCCAAAACCCTCTTGGCTTTAGTTAGTGGTGTTTAGCTCCACTACGATACTTTGCATGTACCTAATTCCACCATTCCTGTCTTCAAATGGGTATTACAATCTAGGTTCTAGTGTCATTATCTGAGCTTCCTGGGTTACCATAGTCCACTAACTTTCAGCTCCCTCTTCATTTATGATAGCTGAAATTTTTCTTTTCCTTTTTCCACACTCAACTGTAGGTTAAAATCTTTAATTTTGTGACTTCCATATATTTGTAGTTAGAATGAGGGTAGGAGGGGAAATAAGGGAGGGACATCCATACTGTCTTAGTAGGTCATCGAGTCAGAAGCATCTGCAAGCCATTTTCTGTGTTGTGTAAGGGAAAGTCTTCAGAATCCCTGTGCAAGGGACTGTTTTTCAATACTGAGAAAACCAAGGAAAAGAAATTCATCATGCAAATGTAAACCAGAGATTCTTACTGAATGTAGAAGGAAACAAAAAAGCTATAACTCTAAGGAGCTAAAGTACTTTGTGTAATAATGAAAAGGTTAACTATGCTGTAATAGTATTTTATCTTTTCACACTACATTTCTTCAGAATAAATGCTTCTTTTCCAAGAGTAGATTCAGCACCTGTAAATTCATCCTTATTCTCTTGGAGAAGTATATGTTTTGTTATGTTTTTGAGCACTTGCAGAAGACTGCAAGAAAGCTGTATGGGTCTTATCGCCATTAGAATCAAAATAAAAGATCAGTAGAAGTATCTGAATCAGACTTCATAAAGTTCGGATTGAGCAGATATTGCTCTTAGTATTGTGTCAGCTTTTGAGTAATGCAAATATTCGAGGAGGTACCTTTCGTTAATTTGGAGGAAGTTTTAAATAGAAACTATTATCTTGTTTTCTTTTTGGTACCGATTATGAATAATTAACTCCTTTGTATCTTTTGGCTCAGTTAGAAATTGGGTGATTACAGGAATACATATTCATTACATCATTGTGGGCGTAGGAAATATGGCCTGAGATGTTGGGCAGTATTTTGGATGGGAAGGAAATCCCTTCTCTTCTCAGTGCCTCATTCACTCTAAACTGAATTCTGAGGAAATCATATGTATTTATGGGCACCCTGGGGTGAATCTGGATTTTGACACAGAAAGAGCAATAGGAAGGGAGGGTGGCCTACAGCTTATTAGAAAGGCAGCTATGAGACCCTTGCTGCTCAAACTGTGTAAACAGAACAGCGGTTGCACCTTCACATGGGCCCTTGGACCCTACCACAAACACACTGAATCAGAATCTGTATTTTAACAAAATCCCCAAGTGATATGTAAGGCACATTTAGGTTTGAGAAGCCTTGCTATAAAGAGCCTCACAGGATGTATTAGGGCTGTGGACTCTGATTTCTATCAAATCAGTGTGTTAATTGAAACTACTTGCCTAATCCATTTAGGTTGCTATGAGTCGGAGTCATCTTGAAGGTAACAGGTTTGGTTTTGGGAATGTATTTAATATTATCCTTTTATTGTACTTGAACATTTTATAAAGTCCTACTAAATTATCTCCCCTAGTCTCATAAAGACAGAAAAAAATTGACCCATGCATGTATATCTACTTTGGGTCAGAGTGACAAAATAGAAATAAGTGTCCTCAGAGGCCACTGTGGTAAGAAACAGGAATATCCGTGGGTGTTAACTTCCCCAAACTGTGGAAGGTAATGAGCAGCAGCATGCTCAGGGTCTAAGATAAAACCGAGAACTTCTGGAAACCAGATGTAGTGGTACAGAGGTTTGAATTGACTCAACACTGTGCTGTATTCACCTTTCTATTTTAGGTCCTTGCACAGTGCCTCTGGTATGGTTGGTACTAGATAAATGTTTCTTGAATTGAATTGAACTACAGAAACACAAAGCTTCTTGACAAGGTGGATTATTTCATATTTTATTCTTCAATATAATTATATTAAGTCTACCTCTCTGGATCTTTCTACAAATAGATCTTTGTTCTGCCCTCCGCAACTTTACACAATAAGCCTATTTTATTAAATTTAAAGAAGACCTTAAACATTTGAAACTCTCCATTATGATATCCCAAACTTGACTGCCCAAAATCTTATCTCTTCTTCATGCTAACTACATGCACATTCTTCAGATGTCTGTATCTTAGTGTCATTTATCCAGACCCTTCTTCATCATGATGACCATCATGCTCTTCACAAGCACTAATGTGTTAAGAGTCTCTTTTGAAGAGGAGAGAAAACTCAAGAGGGAGGCGCAGGAGAGATTGTTTTCATATCTCAAAGGATATGCTGAGGATTTCAGAGCTACAAAGAGTTGAGAGAATTGAGCCAAAAAAACTCATCTGAAGTGTTTGAATAGATGAAATCAATGACTGCTGGTTCAATGAGGGCACATAGCAAATACACTGTAAAATGAATTAAATGGTAATTGAAAATACCTGCAGAAAATTTTATTAGAATCTGGGGAATCTACAAAGGTAGCCAGGTAATAAGAAATGCATTTCCAAAGCCCATTTCATTCTGTCAATGTATGTTAGTCAGTACGTTTGCAGTTAGTCCCATTAAAAGAATTAAATACGTCAAACTTTTCATATTAAAAAGTGGTGTTGTGGAAAAGTGTGGGTGCATCTGAAGTTATTAACATTGTGAATCCACAGGGATGGGTCATTTAAACTATTCTTTTACAGGGTTACTTATTTTATTAAACTTAATGTGACAGATTTTACAAAACTGAAAAAGTGATAATACCTTCTATCTTACATGAATTTAAACTTAAAGACGTTTTAGGTAGCTGTATTCTATGGACAAGATTTCAAAATATTGCCTTGTAGCCTAGTGTTATTGAAGATTGTAGCATTGAAATATTTCAAAATGAAGGTACCAACATTTGGAGAATAGGAAATAAAATTTTCATGCATGATTTAAGAAAGTTGAGGATTAGAGAAGTAGCTGAAAAATTCAAATGTACTCAGGAGAAGGCTTCAATCAGCTAATCAATAGATGGTGGTCAAGCCACTTTTATATTTCCAGACAATGAGAATATTATTAAGCTCTCTGATGGCTACAAAATGAGACAGGTTGTCCCACCTAATGAAATCACAGCCTGTTATGTCAGTCCTCAAGAATATGTACAATAAGAAAGAGCAGAATAAAGAGAGATCAAGATGTAGGTATCAGAGACCTTGATAGTCTTAAGAGATGATATAAATAAAGCATAAAAGCAAGAACATGAACGCTTTAGGTAGGCAAGCTTTATCAGAAGCTATATGGATAGACTAGGAGCCTTGGAAATCTAGTAGCTGGGATCCAAAGGGATGACAACAGAGAGAATCAGAGAAGTTGCATGTGGATTAAGGTCCACGGATAAATTTGGACTGGATGAAAACCATGAGTTGGAATGGACTTGAGGACAACTAACAACAAGAAGTCAGGAAACGAGAATCTGGGTAACAATACATAGAAGTCAAAATTTGGGTTCTGAGTATGGGTGGAACCGATTTAGTAGTGATCTATGCCTTTTGAAGAATCCCTGACAGCTGCTAACCAAAATGTCGGCAGCTGGAATCCACCAGCCATTCCTTGGAAACACTATGGGACAGTTCTACTCTGTCCTATAGGGTCTCTATGAGTCAGAATCGACTTGATGGCAATGGGTTAATGCCTTTATAGAATAAAGGATTGTGGAAAAAAAAGAATCATCTACTTTCTGATATACCATCACATGGTTTTTATTTTGTTGTGAAGAGGAGATTAAGGCATACGGAATGATAAAAATGCCATTAATGTTAAATAATTTGCTACTAATTCTAACTGAAATAGGTAAAGAAAGAAGAAACCGAAAGAAGCTAAAATGTCCAAGTAAGTCTTACTGCAAAAGAAACAAAATTGACTTGGTCTTTCGGGAATCTTCTGAGGAATGTGCTGGCACGCTGTATATATGTTCTGTGCAGCTCCGGAGTAAATCTTGGCTTGGCCATCTATACTTTTGTGGCGTCGAGTGTGTTATTTCACTTTCTGTGTCTTTGTACATCTTTGTACACTTTTAAGATCAGAATAACAATTTCTCACTCAAAATTACCTCGGAAAAACTAAGATTTTCCCTTTTATTTAAAATTTAATACCTTATGATTGCCGCTGCCATTTTACTAAGTATATGTGTGTGTGTGTATATATATATATATATACACACACACTTTTATAGACGGCACTGGGTTGTTTTTTTTTTTTATATTCTTCATTCCTTCACAAATAGTGAAGGTACCACTTTGCATATAAGGCAAAAACAAAACAAAGCAACATTTAGATAATATTTAATAATTTATCTTAATTAAAAGTTGGCTATGACTGTACAATGTCTCTTAATATTTTCAATGCTCTAGAACTCCAGCTAGGCAATATAAAATAAACAGCAGTAGCCAGGAATACAATTAAGCGAAATTAATCTCTTACAGTTGGTTACAATATCTCTCTCTACCTCTCTGAGTGCATGCTCATACAAGCACACACACATACATTTCATGTATATCTTTCTCTCCCTTTATTCCTGCCTCTTCTAAATATCATCGGGGGAATAAGTACTAAAATAATTAAACATATTTGTCAAATGACTTTTTTTTTATTATTTTCTTCTCACAACTATAGTTTGTTGGCATAGATAAAGCTGTTCGTTGGTTAATGAAGTCTTTTCTCCAGGTGTCTGTGTGTTGATGTATAAGCAGCATATTGCCCCACTCTACTCCAGGAGGCTCAGCCAGTTCTTTACATGGAATTCTCCGGGCGGCATTATGAGAGAACAAAGGCAAAGCTGCAAGGTCTTGTGGGGAGGCTTGGGAACCACACAACATCACTTCTGCTATATTTTATTAGTCAACGCAAGTCTCAAGTTCAGCCCGGATTCAAGAGGTCAAGACAGAAACTCCAATGCTTGATGGGAAGAAATGCAAATAATTTGTGGTCATATTTAATACACCACAATGTCCTATTCCTGGTATTTATATATATGATTTGGAATGATCTTAGGAAATAATTTTGGGGAAAAAGGGTAATATTTTCAATACATTTGTTTACAGTAAATTACACTTTATCAAATCTAAGCTTCCTGCTGATTGTAAGCTCCTTAAAGCATGGTCTTTGTGTTACTCATGTCTCTATCCCTTTTATGTGGTACGATTCTTGAGACAGTATGCACTGAAAAGTACTTTTTTAAATGAATGACCAATTAAACCATTTCCATGAATTTACTTAAATCTACACAGCACCTAAAAGAGCAAATGTTGATACATCTATATTGCTCAGTCCAAAGGACTCCCACAAACTTACAGGTCTAGTTAATTCTAGAATATTAATAAGTAAAAGTAGCAACTATGCACAAAGGTTTTCATAAATCCAGTAAAGTGTATTTTCAGTATTTAGTGAGCTATACTGATAAGAAGCTCTCAATTTAGTTGTCTTTCTTAAGAGGGACAAAACATTCTCTACACTGGAGGACAGCACATAAAATGCTTTTCAGAATTAAACATTCTCTACCTTCATTTACTGTGAGATGCCACCAAAAATCACTGAAGTGTATGTTATTACCATGATGTCAAATCCTATATTATTTTGCAAGGTTAATATATGTTCATTTTAACATTCAAAATAGCAGATGATACTTTTTACTTATTTTTTTTAAATTATTAATGAATGCATTGCTATTGTTACAAAGAAACAACTTTCATCAAAGCCTTTTGCAACAAAGAGATTTTTATTGTGACATATCAGAAAACAAGCTGCAAGCACTCAGGCTGTAAACACACCAAAATCCCAAGAAGTACAATGTGTAAGTGCTTTTTATACAGTTTTGACAGGTGCTAATTCATTATAAACAAATTACTTACAGACTATATTGGTTAAAGTAAAGACAAACAACTAAGATCATGATTGGGTGACCTTGTTTTTCTTTTCTAATAATTTGGTCTCTTGGCTCAGGAGTTCTGGGTCTGTCATCTGATGGTTTGTTTTCGTCACATGGTCCACGTATGATATTGGGTAGATCTTTAACTCGCTTCCTGGGATAAATCGTTACTTAGTTTTTGGTATGCACATCCACTATCCATTGAACTGGTTAGACCACTCTTTCCCGTCTCTTTGATGTAGTTTCCTGTTGTTTTTAAGCTTTTCAGATTCTGACAAATAAGTTGGCATTTTGTGGTTATGACCTGCTGCGGTTAACTCTTTATCACTATAAAAAAATAGATATGTGGAAAATTCCCATTCTTGAAACTGTTAACGAGCAAATATATAGATATTATTAAGAATGCAAGGTCAAGAATGAGAGTACTTGGGTTGGAATCTCAGCCAAACATTTATTATTTGTATAGTTTCGATCAAGTTATTTTACACCTTGTAAAAAATAATAAAACTCAACAAAATTTGAAAATAAGGTTTATTCTGAGCAGTTATTCAATATGAACATAAACCAAAACCTTTTGCCTCTGAGTCAGTTCTGACTCGTAGTGACCCTACAGGACAGAGTGGAACTGCTCCATAGAGTTTCCAAAGAGCAGCTGGTGGACAGGAACTGCCAACCTTCAGGTTTTTAGCCCGGCTCTTAACCACTGCACCACGAGGGCTCCATATATGCAATAAAAAAAACATTTTGGTTCCAGAAAAAACAAATGGCTCAAAGAAGCTAGGTACAATGAGGCTTATAAAGAGAAATGGAGTGAGAAATATAGAAGATCAACCATTGGCTAACCTTAATATGATTGATTGAACTCTGCCTACCCCCTTTTACTGAAATCAATGGATCTGATCAGTTCACAACATGGGCTCTGCCCCTCCACCCAGTAATATCTTTTGAGAAATTCAAATTTAATAAACCTGACTTCAAACAGGAAATGAAGAATTTACAACTTTGGCTAAAAGGAAAACCACTCACAGATTAATTTTGGTCAGTGATTTCTTTAAAGTGAATATTTGGTTTCATGCATAGGAAAATCCTAAAATCAAAGCAGGATATCTCTATAAATTTCTCTCTTTGACAGCCTTTAAGCTCAGTTTGCTCATCTGGAAACTGGAATAATAATGGTTTCCACAACCTGAGTAGGCTCAAGAAATAAACAAGGTGTTGTTTTTGTTGTTAGGTGCCGTGGAGTCAGTTCCAACTCATAGTGACTCTATGCACAACAGACAAAGCACTGCCCGGTCCTGAGACATCCTTGCAATCATTGTTATGCTTTAGCTCATCCCTGCAGCCACTGTGTCAATCCGCCTCATTGAGGGTCTTCCTTTTTCCACTGAACCTGTACTCTGCCACACGTGATGTCCTTCTCCAGGGACTGATCCCTTCTGACAACATGTCTAAAGTATGTAAGACACAGTCTCGCCATCCTTGCCTCTAAGGAGCATTCTGGCAGTATTTCTTCTAAGACAGGCTTATTGGTTCTTTTGGCAGTCCATGGTATATCCAATATTCTTTGCCAACACCACAATTCAAAGGCGTCAATTCTTCTTCAGTCTTCCTTATTCATTGTTCAGCTTTCCCATAATATCATGCGATTGAAAATACCATGGCTTGGGTCAGGCGAACCTTAGTCTTCAAAGAGACATCTTTGCTCTTCAACAGTTTAAAGAGGTCCTTTGTAGCAGATTTACCCAATGCAATGCACCTTTTGATTTCTTGATTGCTGCTTCCATGGCTGTTGATTGTGGATACAAGGAAAATGACATCCTTGACGATTTCAATCTTTTCTCCGTTTATCACGATGTTGCTCACTGGTCCAGTTGTGAGGATTTTTGTTTTCTTTATGTTGAGGTGCAATCCATACCAAAGGCTGTGGTCTTTGATATTCATCAGTAAATACTTCAAGTCCTCTTCACTGTCAGCAAGCAAGATTTTGTCATCTGCATAACGCAGGTTGTTAATGACTCTTCCTCCAATCCTGATGACCCGTTCTTCTTCATATAGTCCAGCTTCTCATATTATTTGCTCAGCATACAGATTAAATAGGTATGGTGAAAGGATACAACTCTTGAGCACATCTTTCCTGATTTTAAACCAATCAGTATCCTCTTGTTCTGGCCGAACAACTGCCTCTTGATCTATGTAAAGCTTCCTCATGAGCACAATTAAGTGTTCTGGAATTCCCATTCTTTGCAATGTTATCCATAATTTGTTATGAGCCACACAGTCGAATGCCTTTGCATAGTCAATAAAACACAGGTAAACATCCTTCTGGTATTCTCTGCTTTCAGCCAGGATCCATCTGACGTCAGCAATCATATCCCTGGTTCCACATCCTCTTCTGAAACTGGCCTGAATTTCTGGCAGTTCCCTGTCGATATTTTTGAATGATCTTCAGCAAAATTTTGCTTGCGCGTGATATTAATGATATTGTTCTATAATTTCCACATTTGGTTGGATCACCTTTCTTGGGAGTAGGCATAAATATGGATCTCTTCCAGTCAGTTGGCTAGGAAGCTGTCTTCCATATTTCTTGGCATAGATGAGTGAGCACCTCCAGCTCTTCATCCGTTTATTGGAACATCTCAATTGATATTCCATCAATTTCTGGAGCCTTGTTTTTCGCCAATGCCTTCAGAGCAGCTTGGACTTCTTCCTTCAGTACCATCAGTTTCTGATCATATGTCACCTGTTGAAATGGTTGAATAGCGACTAATTCTTTTTGGTATAATGACTCTGTGTATTCCTCCCATCTTCTTTTGATGCTTCCTGCGTCGTTTAATATTTTCCCCATGGAATCCTTCACTATTGCAACTCGAGGCTTGAATTTTTTCTTCAGTTCTTTCAGCATGAGAAATGCTGAGCATGTTCTTCCCTTTTGGTTTTCCATCTCCAGCTCTTTGCACATGTCATTATAATACTTTACTTTGTCTTCTCTAGACACCCTTTGAAATCTTCTGTTCAGTTCCTTTACTTCATCAATTCTTCCTTTTGCTTTAGCTGCTCGACGTTCGAGAGCAAGTTTCAGAGTCTCCTCTGACATCTGTCTTGGTCTTTTCTTTCTTTCCTGTCTTTTCAGTGACCTCTTGCTTTCTTCATGTATGATGTCTTTGATGTCATTCCACAACTCGTCTGGTCTTTGGTCACTAGTGTTCAATGCGTCAAATCTGTTTGTCAGGTGGTCTCTAAATTCAGGTGAGATATACTCAAGGTCATATTTTGGCTCTCGTGGACTTGCTTTGATTTTCTTCAGTTTCAGCTTGAACTTACTTGAATATGAGCAATTGATGGTCTGTTCCACAGTTGGCCCCTGGCCTTGTTCTGACTGATGATATTGAGCTTTCCATTGTCTCTTTCCACAGATATAGTCAATTTGATTTCTGTGTCTTCCATCTGGCGAGGCCCATGTGTATAAAAAAAAATAGTCACCGTTTATGTTGGTGAAAGAAGGTATTTGCAATGAAGGAGTCCTTGGTCTTGCAAAATTCTATCGTTCGATCTCCGGCATTGTTTCTATCACCAAGACCATATTTTCCAACTTCTCATCCTTCTTTGTTTCCAACTTTCACATTCCAATTGCCAGTAATTATCAACGCATCTTGATTGCATGTTCGATCAATTTCAGACTGCAGAGGCTGGTAAAAATCTTTAATTTCTTCATCTTTGGCCTTAGTGGTTGGTGCATAAATTTGAATAATAGTCGTATTAACTGGTCTTCCTTGTAGGCGTATGGATATTATCCTATCACTGACAGCGTTGTACTTCAGGATAGATCTTGAAATGTTCTTTTTGACAATGAATGCAACTCCATTCCTCTTCAAGCTGTCGTTCCCAGCATAGTAGACTACATGATTGTCCTATTCAAAATGGCCAGTACCAGTCCATTTCATCTCACTAATTCCTAGGATATCAACATTTATGCGTTTCATTTCATTTTTGAGGATTTCCAGTTTTCCTAGATTCATACTGCATACACTCCAGGATCCAATTATTAATGGATGTTTGCAGCTGTTTCTTCTCATTTTGAGTCATACCACATCAGCAAATGAAGGTCCCGAAAGCTTTACTCCATCCACCTCATTAAGGCTGACTCTACTTTGAGGAGTCAGCTCTCTCCCAGTCATCTTTTGAGTGCCTTCCAACATGGGGGGCTCATCTTCCAGTACTGTATCAAATAATGTTCTGCTGCTATTCATAAGGTTTTCACTGGCTAATGCTTTTCAGAAGTAGACTGCCGGGTCCTTCTTCCTAGCCTGTCTTAGTCTGTAATGATGTAATTATGTAAAATTTTTATCAGAGCAACTGGAGTATAAGTACCCAGTAATTACTACCTGTTTAGTTGTTGTTGTGGTGGTGGCTATTATAACATTTTTATTATTAATGATTAGAGAAAATTAGTAAGTTATATTATTCCTGAAGTGATAGCAAGATAGAACTAAATGTAAAAAAAACTCAAAAACATATGTTTTTTAAGGTCTCTTTTTTTTTTCTTCTGTAGCCTGTTTGGAAAATTGTCCAGGGGTTAGAGTGCTAAATTAATTCTGCAGATTAAACAGTAGTGCTTGGCAGGCAGTGCACTTCTGAATGATAAAATCATGCCTCAGGCAGCATTAACGAATACAGAGCTGAAGCCTATCAACTTTACCACCTGAGAAGTGTGCTAATTAACCAAAAATGCAGAGCCTGAAGTGGCTGCTCCATTACTGACAAAGAGAGAACTATTGGGCTCCTAGATCTATTAGCCTGCAAATTGCTGACTGTCAGTTTAAAAACGCCAACTGTGCCTTCCATTTGGAAGTCTTTTCCAATATTTAGTTGTAGTGTTCAGTCAGTTAACTCTGGAAGGAAATATATTAGGTGGTAATAGAAGTGCCTAAGGTTTGAAGTCAGACTTGTCCAGTGTGGAAACCCAGCTCCACGAGGTTTTTGCTACGTGACCTAGTGCAAATTAATTAATTTAAGCATATTTCCCTATCTATAAATTAGGTAAGGATATCTTTATGTATTATAGTGAGGATTAGAGAAGGTGGGCTCAGTGTGCCTAGAATAGTGTATAAGGGCACTCCAAAATATGGGGTATTTGGCATAACTAAAATGGCTAATTTCAGACCTAAATTAAGCTTCATTTTAAATTAAACTGCAGCCTGACCAAAGTCTCTGCCTCTGCTGTTCTGAAGAGGCAATTCAGCTTCTTGTGAAAGTCTAATTGCTTGTAACACAAAAGAAGTAAAAGTCAGAATTTTTTTTAGCTTGTACTAAGAATTGTTTGTTAAAAGGTATTTGTCAGGAAAGTTTATGCAGCTTGTCCTAGGGAAAAATACTTTAGTCAACATGAGGTTAATATATAGAATTGATAATGTTAAGCAAAGATGAAGCCCTGCAATTGTCTTGTAACTCTGTAACCAAGATGAAGTAAAAACCGATTAACCAAGTCTTAATCTAATTTACTAACTTTCTCAAACCAGATTCTCTTCACTCACTGAGAACTTCGTTTCTACTGACTTTTTGTAAAATCTCTAATTAAGGTAGAAATATAGCTTGTTTCTTCAAGGTAAGAGGAAAAAGCAAACATGTAGAAAGCTGGATTGGTTGTTTCCCAGGATGTTAACCAATAGCCTTGCTGATGTTGAAAGGAGATCTTGATCAAACATATTCCAAGAAGTCAGAGATAAATGTTAAGTCAGAGACTGATTGTAAAAGCAGCATGGGAGTGGTGTCAGGCCTCTTCCACTCTGCCATCTTTACCAACTCTGACACCAACTGTCCCTCCTACAACACTCTCTACATCTCTGCTGGGTTTGATAATTCATTGCAATGGCCACACAGGACTCAGACTATACTCTACACTTATGAGGTTTATTAGGGAAGTAAAAAAAAAAAAAATTTTTTTTTGATTCAGGCGCAGAAACACTCATGGATACAGTTCTTTGATCAGGACAGCCTCTTCCAGGCCAAGCTTGTAGGCACACCTCTCCCTGGCCCTAGGCCTTTGCCCAAAGGCATCAACTTTCTCCATGGGCCAGGAAGCCCACTGCACAGTCTCCTGTGGGTCTTCTTTGGTGTTGGGCTCTTCTCTTTCCCACCTCTGGGGTGGCCCATTTCAAACTCAGCAGGATGGCCAAACTGACCAATCCCTTTGGTGGGCTAAAATTACCATATCTGCACAGTCCACCCCCCTCAATCAAATGGGTAGGAGTTACAAGACCATGGCAAGAAAGGCCACACAAAAGCAATCCATCACACCACACTGACGTAAAGAAAAATTATAGTTTAACAATCCCCTTTGTAACATTCCTTTTTCTCTTTTCTGAAACCCAAGTGTCTGTGAGCACTAAATCCTTTTTTCCTTCACAGTATAAAAACCTTACAGTTCTTCCTGCAACTTAGAATGCTACAGTATCCAGCCTGGTACTTACGTGTCTCCCAGTTTTGAGAAACTTTATATCCTTTGATAAAACTCTTTATTTTTATTTCTAGCTGAGTGTAACTCTAGTGTTTCACTACAGTAGTTTTGACACCTAATAATCAATGAAATTGTTTCTTTTTCCTACTTCCATCTCTCACCCTTCATAATTTACAGAGGCATTTAATCAAATAAATGATCCTGTATAATGGAGCTTCAGGTTCTAGTCTTATTTTATGAGTTTAATGAACATGAATCTCTAATCTGCAATGTTACAAAGGTATTTATCCCATGTAAAACATAACTATATTTTCAAATTCACATTTCTCTCTTAAATCCATCAACAGGCTTAAGATGTTCTATTCAGGGCTAAGAAATGTATAGTGTTTAGCAGCCATAGTCCTTTCCTTTCATAATAAAGCTTATTGGGCAAACAAGATGAGAAAACATGATTTCAACCCTAATACTGCATCTAAAAAGTTTATGCTAATACAATGGCATCTTTACCTTATCACTATTTTCAATGATCCATACTACAGAACCATTTTATAGAAACTGTATGAAAAAGTATGCTTTAAAATATTTGGTAAGTCAGTAACTAAATCCTCTTCTCTGAATGGAAAATAATGTGCATCTACTTCTATGCTGGATTATTCAATACTGTGAATTTGTTTTTATGAGATAAGAGTTTATTCCATAATCAGGAAAATTTGGACATGGTAGGAATTAAGTGTAATCTTCAGTAATAAATAACTAATGTGGACTAATTTTATGTACATACTGTCAAAGAGTAAAATACCTGAATCGGTTAAAAGTAAAAAGCAAAAGGTTTTATTGAGGGTAGTACAATTTGTGAATTGGGGAAACACTGGCAGAGAGGCATCTCTTATGTGCTCCAAAGCATGGAGGGAGAGGTGTACTTTTTATATAGTAAAGATGGGGAAGGGAAGTACATGATGGTCACATGGTCACAAGGGGGGTACTTCATCAGCAAATACCTTCTTCCTAGAACATCTTGAGTAAACTCTTTCTCCTACAATCACATTCCTGACCCCACCCTTTTATTTACTAAGAGCTACTAAACCACATTCCTGACCCCACCCTTATTTCATAGGAGTTATCTTGGGGCAAGAGACAGGTCAGTTAAACAAGATGATTGATAGGGGGCCACATCCTATGATTAAACAAGACGATTGATAGGTCTAGGGTCCTCTGGTCCCATCCAGCCAGTGGCCCAAGGCCATATGCACATGAATGGGAAGGAATGCAGAAGCAGGAGCCTGTAACAAAATGGAGTTTTGATTTAGACCTCAGTCAGCCATTTTCTGCCAAGTGCTTTAGTTTTAGATGTTTGCTAGCACAATAATTAACATAGTCTTAAAATAATTAGAGTAATTTACAAGTATTTGCATCTACTCTTTGTTGTGATGATACTGTGTACCAAGACTCCATTCTTGGTTCCCATATATATTTTCCTTCCAGATGCAGCATGAAGTTATGCATGGGTAGCCATGTGAAGGCTAGAAACTCTAACCTCTTAACCTCTTTTCTCTTCTCACTCCTGACCCATTCTGAGAGCAATGTTGTTTGCAGTAGGTTAAGTGACAATCTTTATTGGAGGGCAAAATATAGTGTTCCCCCCCCCTTTTTTTCCCACTGCAAAAAGTGGGGATAGTAGTGAAGAAGGGCATCAACATGTGAACAAGCCCAGGCTAGCCTGCTGTGATGAGAGACATTACCTAAGAAAGCAGCAAGCCCAGGGCAACCTGTCAGCTAAGTGCAAGTGCATGGCCAAGCCCAGGTGAAGTCAACATTGCTTATCCCAACAGAACCACACAGTTGACCAGAGGCTCAAAAGCAATAATAAAGGGTTACTGCTTAAGCTGCCTGGTTTTGGAGTCGCTTGTTAAGCAACAAGGAGCCCTGATGGCACAGTGGTTAAAGCACTCACCTACTAACCAAAAGGTTGGTGGTTGGAACCCACTAGCCACTCTACAGGAGAAAGATGCGGTGGTCTGCTTTCATAAAGATTACAGCCTTGGAAACACTATGGGGCACTTCTACCTTATCCTATAGGGTCACTATGAGTTGCAATCAATTCAAAGGCAATGGGTTGTTAAACAATATTAAATGATGGATTCAACAACTGTGTAACTTCTAATGAGATAACAGATCTAGGCTATAAACACCAAATCACTAAATCTGTATATTGACTTCAGGAACAAGAAAATGAGGTCAGCTACGTGCACATATGTGTAAAATATTGACTGTAGCAGTAACATTCAAAAGTGTCTCAAACCAAAAGAAGTCTATAAACAATAAGTAAATGGTGCAATTGTCATATAATGGAATTTTTATTTTTGCTGTACACTATAAAATGGGCGTATCTCACAGACATACAGTTGAATGAAAATAAGTCTGGACTGTATGTGTTCATTAATATAAAGTACAAATACAAGCAAATCAAGCCTTTGGATTGTATTGACTCAGATGAAGCACAAAGGGGCTACTGTGCTGGTGATGTTCTTATTCTTAATTTGAGTGGCCATTACATTGGTGTGTACTCTTAGTGAAAATTTATTAAGATGAATACTTAGGATCTGTGCAATTTGTTGTGTGTATGTAATGCTTAAATAAAAAATAATTTTAATATTAAAAAAATTTAACTAAGAATGGAGAAACAACATCAAAAGTTTTCCAGTGGTAAACATTAAAATTGTTTAAATATAGAACCAAATTTAAATAGTCATGAAAATTATGTTCTAATGAAAGTTCTTGTTTCATTTATTTATATTTTTATTTAAACATCATCTAAAAATATTATATAACTAAAAAAAATCTCAGAAGGTGAGGTATAACGAGGTGTGAATGGTAATCTCTGCATCTTAAATAGCAGCTTATCAATCAATAATGTCTAAAAATGAAAGATGGAATAAAGAAAAACCAAAACACATAAAAATTTCAATATCTTTAGAAGTTTTGTAGTCAATTTTTTAAACCTCATAGGATTTTTTTTTTTTTAATCATATCCCCAATTGCGAATCTATAAAGAAATGGAGCAAATTGCTCTTTTTCAACTTAGTGTTATTTTCTTCTGTGAAATTTAATTATATTTAATACTGATTTTTAAATCAAAAGTAGCATCAGCAATATGACCCCTATTTTTAAAAATATGTCTATTTATTCTTCTATGTGTGTGTAGCTTTAAAGAGATATGGTATCTAATGGTTTCCTTTGTGATGGTATTTCTTGATTGTGGGAGTTTTCCCTCTCTTTAAAAAATATAAGCACATACATATGTAATACCTAAATATATACCTACCCATTGCCATTGAGTCGATTCCAACTCACAGCAACTCTATAGGACAGAGAAACTGCCCCATAGAGTTTCCAAGGAGCAGCTGGTGAATTCCAACTGCCGACTTTTTGGTTAGCAGTCATAGCACTTAACCACTATGCCACCAGGGTGTATATGTGTGTGTGTGTGTATGTGTGTGTATACATAAAAAATGAAAAAAAAATTATATGTCGTTAAATTGGCCATGAATGTTATATTATTTACAAGGTCATTTTGTGGATTTTTCTCATAATAGTCTGTATTTTTTATTTTAAATTTCTTTAGATTTAGGTATTTGGATAGAATATTCTCCAGGATACTTCTGAATTGGGAGAAAAAAACCCAACTCTATAACACATTAGATTTTAAAGACAGAATACTCATAGTCACCAACTTTAATATATAAACACAGTTTTATAATCCAATTCAGTATTCTTTCCTACATAACATTGTAGCTAGGTTCTTTATACTGTTTCCAAAACCAAAGACAGCTCTCACAGAGGATATTAGAATCTTTACGTGTTGTGCTTTCTTTGAGTATTCCTTTTTTCGTTGTCTGTATGCTGAATTTCAAGTCTTTCTCCAAGACCCCGCTCAAATAAAAGCTCCTCTTTGAATCTTTCCCTAACACTATCAGATGCATTAATCATTTTCTCCTTTTTACTCTCAAAAGGCTTTGTACTTACCTCCTTTGTATGTAATGAGATGGGTGTAGTGTCTAGCAAATAGGAAGTTCTCAATAATGGTAATTAACTTTTGTATTCTTACTCTGGTACCTGTTTTCCATTATTACATTTTTAAAAAACTCTTTCTCCCTGTTCTACTACAGACTTTTAATATCAGTCTTTTTATTTCCAGTGCTTAGCCATTCAATAAATGTTTGTTCAAAATTAAAGGAATTATTGATTCATCTACAGAATGAATAAAGAAGAAACATGCATGAAAGGAATCATTCATATTAAAAAGACTTCCTTCGGTGAAGAAATCTGATAGATAAAAAATTTATATTTAACATCGGCTTTTATAAGGATGTAATAGTGCTTTCCAAAGAAAAGAAAATGGCATCCACATTCTTAAAGAACATGAGGTTAAAACAATTTGACTTCTGTGTTATTTTGACTCAATTTAATTCTATAAAATAAAATTTACTGCCCACTATGTGTAACTGGGAAACCCTGGCAGTGTAGTGGTTAAGAGCTGTGGCTGCTCGAATCCCCCAGGTGCAACTTCGAAACCCTGTGAGGCCGTTCTACTCAACTCAATGGCAGTGAGTTTTTTTTTTTTTTTTTTAATGTGTAACTGGGGAAACCCTGGTGACATAGTGGTTAAGAGCACAGCTGCGAACCAAAAGGTCAGCAGTTCAAATCCACCAGGCACTCCTTGGACACCATATGGGGCAGTTCTACTCTGTCCCTTAGGGCTGCTATGAGTCAAATCGACTCCACGGCAGACCAAAGGAATGACAGTTCAAATCCACCAGGCGCTCGGTGGAAACCCTATGGGGCAGTTCTACTCTGTCTTATAGGATCGCTATGATTCTGAATCGACTCGACGGCACTGGGTTTGGTTTTTTTGGGGGTTTGGTAGCTCAGTGGTTAAGAGCTATGGCTGCTAACCAAAAGGTTGGCTGTTCGAACCTACCAGGAGCTCCTTGGAAACTCTATGGGGCAATTCTACTCTGTCCTATAGAGTGGCTATGAGTTGGAATCAACTCGGTGGCAACGGGTATGTGTAACTGTGTTGAGTGTTGTAGTATCTTCAAAGTTGGATAATATATATTCTTAAAATTTCTCCTAGTTAGAGAAATAAGAAATGTATATAAATAGCTATTATAGAAAGCAATAATGATAAAAAATAAAGATAAGTAACAAGAGCATATTGTTTGTACCATTCTCTTCTGCTTATTGGAGCATACAAATTGATCAGGGAATACAAATAGAATCAGACATAGACATTTTCTTAAGGTAATATTTTGCTATATTTTTTGCTAATTTTTAAGGGAAGTGGGATTAACGAGATGATATTATATGTATGACCTTGCACATACATTTGTAATGTATATGTGTACATGTATTGCTGTCTATATCTATCTTCATTTGTTCAAGTAACTATTTCTTAAACTGTACAAACATAAACAGATTTTTTTCAAGATAAATTTTTAGCAAATTCTATCTATTTTGTTAAATAACATAGATTTGTTATTCTCAGGTAAGCAGTAAATATTGTGTTGCTCCCATAAAATAAAAAAAAAAAAAACCCTTTCAGGTATTGGCACTCTGGCCCAAGGTTAGACCTAAATGAAACATGCTGTCAGGATTTAGGTCTTCAGAGAGAACAAATTATGAAAACATCCTCTTTTCCTCTCTGGGCAAGCCATGGATTACTTGTAATAGGGATAGACATCTCCACTAGGAAGCCAGGCTCACAGCATGTGTGGAATTGAGTTTGTTGGAATTGACTTGACAGCGATGGGTTTAGAGAAGCACAACAATTAAATGGTCTGATAACATTTCCTTGATGGGAGCTTTGTGAGGATAGAATTACAAAAACAATACAAAAACCCAAACCTGTCATCTAGTCAGTTCTGACTTACAGTGATCCTAATAGGGTTGAACTGCCCCATAAGATTTCCAAGGCTGTAATCTTTACAGAAGCGGGCTGCACATCTTTATCCCACAGAGTAGCTCGTGGGTTGAAACCACCAACCTTTCAGTGAGCTGCTGGGCACTTAACCACTGCACCACCAGGGCTCCTTGAGGATAGAATTATGGAAGGAGAAATCACTGGGAGAAAGACAGCAAGGAGGTTCTTGAAAGAAGATGAATGCTAGATAAAGAAGACCTGGGATTGAGAGGCTATCCACAAATGAATGTAGACTCCAAAAATATGACAGAGAAGGAACCGCTGATGAATTGGATGTGAAAACCAAAGAGAAATCATTAGACATTAACTGAATTGACCATAAGAAAGATGGTCAAGCAGTTTTCAATTGCCATTCTATAATAACTCAGAGGAGTGTAGAATTTTCACTGTTAAAAAAAATCACAAATTATCTGAGTGCAGGACTGTGTCCTTCCATTATCCATTATCACACATGGCTCATAATAATAGGTGCTCACTGATGGTTCATTTAATGCATGACTAAAAATAAGTAAATAACTACCATAAATATTTCTTAGGAACAAAAATAGAAGATTAACATCTGAGAAGATCCTTGGAAAAGCAGAAGGCATACTTGTATAGGCACAAGGCTTCTATGACAATACTGTTAAAAATAATGCTGTTTACATCCTTGCAAATATGCAGCAACCAGTATCCAGTGATGGTGGGAGTGTTGTTCCTCACTCATTCTTGGTACCTGTGGAGTTATGAGAGAAAAATCAGCAACATTCCACATTAATTAGCAGCAGAATGTAATTGTTTCAAGGAAACTCTGAATGTTGCACTCTTCCTACATTTTGAAGAGTGCCCGTAGCTGAACAAGAAAGATGAGTGCCCTTCTGAGACCCTCACACAATCTTTAGCTGATTAGTCTGCTTGAAGTTTGAGGTAGCTGTGCTGGCAAATCGTTTTGCATCTGAATATGGATTTTTATGAGCCACATAGCTTTAGTAAATAAACCTGAAGAAATGCTACACCTGTGTTCTCAGAATGTGAAAATTCTTAGATGGTAGTTCTTTTTGGTTAAAATGTGTCAGTACAAACCTGTTTTGAGACAAATCGTTGCCTTAGCGTTGTCGCATATGTTTGAGGAACATAAACTCTCAAATGAACTGTTCAGCAAATCTTGAAAATGATAATAGCAGGAAAGAAGCAACAGAAAATTCCCTGGACAGGGTAGGGCCATACTATGTTGGGAAAAGATATGTCAATACACAAGAATAAAAATGCAGCTTAAGAAGCAGTGAGTTTGTAGATTGGAAGGGAGCAAATCAGTGCGGTTCTGGGAAAGTGCCCAGATTCAGGGAGTTAACTACATTGCACTGCGTTTGTGACCTTGACCAGTTATTTTACATCTCTTTCTAAACTTTTGTTTTCTGATCACTACTATCAATATGAAAGCAATAAATCCTTATGTTACATTAAATTAAACAAAACAATGCATGTTACATCTCCAACTCTCTGTGGTCTTCTAATAAATTGCATATACTTGTCCTTCTTAGGATTTTTATGATGATTATGTGACATTCCATATAACAAGGGCCTAAACCCTGCCTGGAACATTAGTCAAAAGATATTTTCCACATTCTGCACCCTACTTTGAAATGTTGCGTCTGGGGTCTTAAATGCTAACAAGCGGCCATCTAAGATGCATCAATTGGTCTCAACCCACCTGGATCAAAGGAAAATGAAGAACACCAAGGTCACACAACAACTATGAGCCCAAGAGACAGAAAGGGCCACATGAACCAGAGACTACATCAGCCTGACACCAGAAGAACTAGATGGTGTCCGGCCACAACTGATGACTGCCCTGACAGGGAGCACAACAGAGAACCCCTGAGGGAGCAGGAGATTAGTGGGATAAAAAAAAAAAAAAAAATTCTCATGAAAAGACCAGACTTAATGGTCTGACTGAGACTAGAGGAATCCCGGCAGTCATGGTCCCCAAACCTTCTGTTGGCCCAGGACAGCAACCATTCCCGAAGACAACTCATCAGACATGGAAGGGACTGGACAATGGGTTGGAGAGAGATGTTGATGAAGAGTGAGCTACTTGTATCAGGTGGACACTTGAGACTGTGTTGGCATCTCCTGTCTGGAGGGGAGATGGGAGGGTAGAGAGGGTTAGAAACTGGCAAAATTGTTATGAAAGGAGAGACTGGAAGGGCTGACTCATTAGGGGGAGAGTAAGTGGGAGTATGGAGTAAGGTGTATATAAGCTTGTACGTGACAGACTGACTTGATTTGTAAACGTTCACTTAAAGCTCAATAAAAATTATTAAAAAAAATAAAAAAGATATTTTCCCTCCCTCTGTTGGTCACATCCTGTTCCATTGTACCATGGTGTTGTAGTTTCTCCACTAGCATGAGGCCTATCTTTAGTGATTTCTGACAGTGTCCTGCCTGTCAATTTGGAATCGTTTTGGCTTTGCTCCTTTCTTTAGGGTTTGTGTCTTACGGATTTATTTCTATAGGCTTGCAGAAAAGTAAAAGATAGCAGATGTTTTCTCTGTGACTGTTTACAAACATATGCCTACAAATGCTTTACAATGTAAGGTTAAGTTTTTTCAAAATGAAACAAAACACAAACGATATATAGAGTGATTTCTATTTTTAACAATTATTTTCCTAAGTAGTGCAACTATGGGTAAGTTTTATTTCCTTTTGTTATGCTCTATTTACCATTTTTTTTTTATTCTAGTCAGAGAAAATGTTGGAAACATTTATCTGAGATAAGAGAGACCACTTTATATTAAAGATTTGTTTGTTCTAAGGATTAGCATCCCTAAGTCCAAGGGCTCTATGCGGCAATGTACAGCATTAAAAAAAAAAAATTGTAAATATTGTCAAAAGTGCAAAAAGACATGTTAAAGAAAATAGCAATCATGTGAGTAAATTTAAATAAGCATTAGCCAAATAATTATGTTACATATATTGTGAATCAAATAAATTTAATTGAAGTATTGAAAGTACACAACAGTGGTGAGAATGATTGCAGTTAAAAAATTCTAATATTCTTGTCACACAAGGCATTGCATATGACATGACTCCTGCTTGTCTTTTTACCCTCAACTCATTAAATGCTGCTCCTATCAGAATGCATTACAGTGACAAAGGCTTTAATTCAGTTACCCCAAAGCAGAATTTTTTTTCCTGTTTTAGGGCATTTATCTTTCCTGGTGGCGCAGTGGTTAAGAGCTTGGCTGTTAACCAAAAGGTTGGCAGTTCAAATCTACCAGCTGCTTCTTCAGAACCCTATGGGACAGTTCTACTCTGTCTTCTAGGCTTGCTATGAGTCAGAATTGACAGCAACGGTTTTTGTTGTTGTTATTCTCTCTACCAGCTCCCTCCCCTTAAGCTCAGAACGAAAGCCAGAGGAGACTCAATTAATATTAATCATTACTATTCAGAATTCCACTCAAAAATCTTTTCAGGTACCTCGGACAAAGTTGAATCCCTCTATTAAATGCTCTCATGGACCACGTTACACTCTATTTTTTTGGGGGTCTGGGGATGCATTAATAACCATACTGATTATTTGATTAATATCTGTTCTCCCCAGCAGCTTAAAAATTTCATTTTGCAGGGTTCTTTTTTGTTCCTGTTGTTATAGTTATCCCGTTAGCATATCCACAGTGTCTGGCTCATTGAAAGATCACCATAAATATTGTTAGTTATGTGAGTGAATGAATGGATGAAGATAAAAGAGTAGTAAAAACAACAGAATAATCAAGTTAATCTTGAGATTAGGGAAGGATTCTTAGAACCTTCTAGTTAGTTTCAAGTGGCCAAAAAATATTCTAAGAAAAGGAATAAAGGATGTCAGAGGTGGAATAATTAGCCTATGCAAAAACCTGTAAGTGAAAAATTGCACATAAGTTGGTATTGTCAAAACATAGAGTAAATTGGAAAAAGTAGGATTTAGCATTAAAAAAAAAAGACAAAAAAAAAAAAACTCATTGCCTTCAAGTCGATTATGACTCATAGCAAGCCTATAGGACAGAGCAGAACTCTTCCACAGGGTTTCCAAGGAGCAGCTGGTGTATTCAAACTGCCGGCCTTTTGGCTATTAACCACAGCCATGACTTATTTATGGTCAACACAGTGACAATTTGCATAAATGTTCCATGTGAGACTGGAACAAGCAAAATATACTTTTCATTGTTTGTAGTTTCTATGTGGGTTCATTTAGATGAAGCTTATTAATCGTGCTTGTCAAATTTCTATTGATGTAATATATTTCTTTGATTATCCAATTGCTGAGAATGGTAGGTTAAAATGGATTTAGCATAATGACATATTAGCCATTTTCTCCTTTCAGTTCAGTCACTTTTTCTTTGTGTAATATGAAGCTATTTTATAGGCAATATAATTATTGGTTTATTAGTCAATGTGGAGGGGGCCGCAGAGCAAGGACCTGAGAGTGGCTTCTAGGAGCTAAGAGTAGTCCACACTCAAGAGAAAATAGGGACTTCAGTCCTCCAACAGCGAGGAACTGAACTTTGCCTATAACATGAAAGAACTGGGAAGAGGACTCTTCCACACAGTCTGACACCTGATGTCAGCCTCATGAGAACCCAGGCAGAGAACACACTCAAGCCTACTTGGACTTCTGATCTACTGTTGTTGTTAGGTACATTCCAGTGAGTTCCGACTCATAGTGACCCTATGTACAACGGAACAAAACACTGCCTCATCCTGCACCATCCTCACAATTGTTGTGATGATTGAGCCCATTGTTCCATCCACTGTGTCAATCCATCTTTTTGTGGGTCTTCCTCTTTTTCACTGACTTTCTGCTTTACCAAGCATGACGTCCTTCTCCGGGAACTGATTCCTCCTACTAATAACATGTCCGAAGTATGTGAGACATAGTCTCGCCATCCTTGCTTCTAAGGACCATTTGGGTTGTGCTTCTTCCAAGACAGATTTGTTTGTTTTTTTGGTAGTCCATAGTATATGCAATATTCTTTACCAACACCATAATTCAAAGGCATCAATTCTTCTCCAGTCTTCCTTATTCATTGTCCAGGTTTACCATGCATATGAGGCAATTGAAAACACCATGGCTTGGGTCAGGTACACCTTAGTATTCAAGATGACCAACACTTCAAAGAGATCTTTTGCACCTGACTTGCCCAATGCAATACGTGTTTTGATTTTTTGACAGCTACTTCCACGGCCTTTGATTGTGGATCCAAGTAAAATGAAATCCTTGGCAACTTCAGTCTTTTCTCTGTTTATCATGATGTTGCTTATTGGTCCAGTTGTGAGGATTTTTGTCTTCTTTTTATTCGGAGGTGCAATCCATAGTGAAGGCTATGGTCTTTGATATTCATCAGTATGTCCTTCAAGTTCCCTTTACTTTCAGCAAGCAATATTGTGTCATCTGCATAATGCAGGTTCTTTTTGAGTCTTCCTCCAATCCTGATGCCCCGTTCTTATAGTCCATTTTCTCAGATTATTTGTTCAGCATTCAGATTGAATAAATATGGTGAAAGGATACAGTCCTGACACACACCTGTCCTGACTTTAAACCACTCAATATCACCTTGTTCTGTTTGAACAGCTGCCTCTTGAACTGTGTACAGGTTCTTCATGAGCACAACTAAATGTTCTGGAATTCCCATTCTTTGCAATGTTATCGATAATTTGTTATGATTCACATAGTCAAATGCTTTTACATAGTCAAATTTTGCTTTGCATAGTCTATTGAACTGTGAGATGATAAGTGGGGATTGTTTTAAACAACTAAGTTGTGGTAATTTGTCACAACTAATATATTTTTTTTTAATACAGTATAGGAGCCCTGGTGGTACAGTGGTTAAGAGCTATGGCTGCTAATCAAAAAGTGGACAGTTCGAAACCAGCAGCTGCTCCATGGAAATTCTCTGGGAGTTGGAATCAACTAGTCAAAAACTTTTTTTTTTTAAATACTATATATATCTTCAGTGAGGTTCTATTAATATTAAATTTTTTCTCTTGTTTTTCATGCTTATTTCTAGATAATTATTTTCCCCCAAACCTTTAAAAATATTATTCCAATTTTTTTCCCTTCCATTTGAAGAGGTCAATTTGAATTTTATTTTGGCTCCTTTATTAATAATCTTTCTCTTAGCTTCTTTAATGGTCTTTTAAAAAAAAATTTACTGCACAATAATGTGTCTAGATGTCGATTTCTTTTTCTCTGTTTTCTTTCTCTCCCTCTTTTTTTCGTACCTCCTTTCTTTCTTTCTTCGTTTTTCTTTTTCTCTTTCTTTTATTCCTTGGACATTTAAAAACATTAACTTGGAAAGTTCTCTGCTACTACCTTAGTAAATAAAATGAGGTGCATTATTTCTAAATCCTAGCTTAATATAGGAGGGAGAGTCTCCAAACTGGATTTAGTTTTATGCTTATTTTCAAAGTTTTTTTTTTTATTTTTTATGATGCAGCCAAAATAAATAAAGGTCTAGGTCAATGGAGATTGGTAGATAACATAGAGGAGATCCTTCTTTGCCACTTATTTACCTTTACAAATCTGTGCTTTAAATTTATTTTTGGTCCCTAAAGATGTCCCTTACTTTCTTAGCAGCTCAGTGATGTCTTTACACAAATAGTTCCCTAAAATATTTCTGTAATAATTTTATTTTTTTCTTCCACATGGAGTTTTTCAGGATATCTAGTTTTCTATATTTCCATATATGTAAATGAAGGGTATGGTATGTTTGTTCTTAAGTTTGATAGATGATGCAGAAGCAATGAAAAGTGTAAGGAAAAGTGATAATGTAGTCAAATATGAATTTTAAAGTCACATTCACTAGTGTGGAGAGTAAATTGTATGAGGTAAGGAACAGAAATATGGGAGACAAGTTCAAAAGTAATAACCATAATCTAAGGGACAGGGGACAAAAACCTTGTTCAGGAAAATGGTAGTGAAGATGCAAAATAAAGGAAGATGCAAGAGAATATTGGGTGGTAAACCCCCAAATTTTTTTAGTTGTTGGCTTTAAGGAGTAAGAAAAAGGAATAATCCTAAATTTTAAACAATTTCCTACTTGTATTAATGTTTCGATGGAGTTGTCACTCACTCAGAAAGGAGTCATAAAAGAGGAAATTAATTAGTGAATGATAGTGATCAAAAAATAATTATTTCAGTATGAGTGTTTGGAAATTGGTTTCTTCAAGACAGAGTTTTCCCACTGTTGTTGTTGTTAGGTGCCATCACGTCGGTTCCAACGTGTAGCGGCCCTATGCACAACAGAACGAAACACTGCCCGGTCCTGCGTCATCCTTAAAATCGTTGTTATGCTTGAGCTCATTGTTGCAGCCACTGTGTCAATCCACCTCATTGAGGGTCTTCCTCTTTTCCGCTGACCCTGTACTCTGCCAAGCATGATGTCCTTCTCCAGGGACTGATCCCTCCTGACAACATGTCCAAAGTATGTAAGACGCAGTTTCTCCATCCTTGCCTCTAAGGAGTATTCTGGCCACACTTCTTCCAAGACAGATTTGTTCGTTCTTTTGGCAGTCCATGGTATATTCAACATTCTTCGGGACACGAAAATTCAAAAGCGTCAACTCTTCTTCGGCCTTCCTTATTCATTGTCCAGCTTTCACATGCATATGATGTGATTGAAAATACCATGGCTTGGGTCAGGAGCACCTTAGTCTTCAGGGTGACATCTTTGCTCTTCAACACTTTAAAGAGGTCCTTTGCAGCAGATTTGCCCAATGCAATGAGTCTTTTGATTTCTTGACTGCTGCTTCCATGGGTGTTGATTGTGAATCCAAGTAAAATGAAATCCTTGATGACTTCAATCTTTTCTCTGTTTATCATAATGTTGCTCATTGTTCCAGTTTTGAGGATTTTAGTTTTCTTTATGTTAAGGTGCAGTCCATACTGAAGGCTGTGGTCTTTGAAATTCATTAGTAAGTGCTTCAGGTCCTCTTCACTTTCAGCAAGCAAGGTTGTGTCCTCTGCATAACGCAGGTTGTTAATGAGTCTTCCCCCAATCCTGATGCCCTGTTCTTCTTCATATAGTCCAGCTTCTTGTATTATTTGTTCAGCATACAGATTGAACAGGTATGGTGAAAGAATACAACCCTGATGCAGAACTTTCCTGGCTTTAAACCAATCAATATCCCCTTGTTCTCTCTGAACAGCTGCTTCTTGGCCTATGTAAAGGTTCCTCATGAGCACAATCAAGTGTTCTGGAATTCCCATTCTTTGCAATCTTATCCATAATTTGTCATGATCCACACAGTCAAATGCCTTTGCATAGTCAATAAAACACAGGTAAACATCCTTCTGGTATTCTCTGCTTTCATCCAGGATCCATCTGACATCAGCAATCATATCCCTGGTTCCACATCCTCTTCTGAAACTGGCCTGAATTTCTGGTAGTTCCTTGTCGATATACTGCTGCAGCTGTTTTTGTATGATCTTCAGCAAAAGTTTGCTTGCATGTGATATTAATGATATTGTTCTGTAATTTCCACATTCAGTTGGATCACCTTTCTTGGGAATAGGCATAAATATGGATCTCTTCCAGTCAGTTGGCCAGGAAGCTGTCTTCCATATTTCTTGGCATAGACGAGTGAGCACCTCCAGTGCTGCATCTGTTTGTTGAAACATTGCAATTGATATTCCATCAATTCCTGGAGCCTTGTTTTTTGCCAGTGCCTTCAGAGCAGCTTGGACTTTTTCCTTCAGTACCATCAGTTCCTGATCATATGCCACCTCCTGAAATGGTTGACTATCAACTAATTCTTTTTGGTATAATGACTCTATGTATTCCTTCCATCTTCTTTTGAGGCTTCCTGCATTATTTAATATTTTCCCCATGGAATCCTTCACTATTGCAACTTGAGGCTTGAATTTTTTCTTCAGTTCTTTCAGCTTGAGAAATGCCAAGCGTGTTCTTCCCTTTTGGTTTTCCATCTCCAGCTCTTTGCACATGTCATTATAACTTTACTTTGTCTTTTCGAGAGGCCCTTTGAAATCTTCTGTTCAGTTCTTTTACTTCATGAATTCTTCCTTTTGCTTTAGCTGCTCGACGCTCAAGAGCAAGTTTCAGAGTCTCTTCTGACATCCATCTTGGTCTTTTCTTTCTTTTCTGTCTTTTCAGTGACCTCTTGCTTTCTTCATGGATGATGTCCTTGATGTCATTCCACAACTCGTCTGGTCTTCGGTCACTAGTGTTCAGCACGTCAAATCTGTTCATCAGGTGGTCTCTAAATTCAGGTGGGATATACTCAAGGCCATATTTTGGCTCTTGTGGACTTGCTCTGATTTTCTTCTGTTTCAGCTTGAACTTTCATATGAACAATTGATGGTCTGTTCCACAGTCGGCCCTTGGCCTTGTTCTGACTGATGATATTGAGCTTCTCCATCGTCTCTTCCCACAGATGTAGTCAATTTGATTTCTGTGTGTTCCATCTGGCGAGGTCCATGTGTACAGTCGCCATTTATGTTGGTGAAAAAAGGTATTTGCAATGAAGAATTCATTGGTCTTGCAAAATTCTATCGTTCGATCTCCAGCATTGTTTCTATCCCCAAGGCCATATTTTCCAACTACTGATCCTTCTTCTTTGTTTCCAACTTTCACATTCCAATCACCAGTAATTATCAATGCATCTTGATTGCATGTTCGATCAATTTCAGACTGTAGAAGCTGATAAAAATCTTCTGTTTCTTCATCTTTGGCCCTAGTGGTTGGTGCATAAATTTGAATAATAGTCGTATTAACTGATCTTCCTTGTAAGCATATGGATATTATCTTATCACTGACAGTGTCGTACTTCAGGATAGATCTTGAAACGTTCTTTTTGATGATGAATGCAACACCATTCCTCTTTGAGTTGTCATTCCCAGCATAGTAGACTTTATGATCGTCCGATTCAAAATAGCCAATACCTGCCCATTTCAGCTCACTAATGCCTAGGATATCGATGTTTATGTGTTCCATTTCATTTTTGATGATTTCCAATTTTTCTAGATTCATACTTCGTGCATTCCAAGTTCCGATTATTAATGCATGTTTGCAGCTGTTTCTTCTCATTTTGAGTCATGCCACATCAGCAAATGAAGGTACTGGAAGCTTGACTCCATCCACGTCATTAAGGCTGACTCTACTCTGAGGAGGCAGCTCTTCCCCAGTCATCTTTTGAGTACCTTCCAAGCTGGGGGGCTCATCTTCCAGCACTATATCAGACAATGTTCTGCTGCTATTCATAAGGTTTTCACTGGCTAATGCTTTTCAGAAGTAGACTGCCATGTCCTTCTTCCTAGTCTGTCTTAGTCTGGAAGCTCAGCTGAAACCTGTCCTCCATGGGTGACCCTGCTGGTATCTGAATACCGGTGGCATAGCTTCTGGCATCACAGCAACACACAAGCCCCCACAGTATGACAAACTGACAGACACTAGACAGTTGATATTATTAATTTGGAGCTGAGAAGAGAAATGGCAGCGATAATTTTTTTTAGACATCTCAACAAATAGGAAAACTTGAAGCTTTATTAATGGGTTATATTGCCCAGGAAAAGTTTATAGTAAAAAGAGAAGATGAGCACCAGCGTATTAGGGGTCAGCACAGTTGTTTTACTATGGGATAGGAATTTGACCACAAGGAAAAATGAGGATTTTCAATAATGTTTTTACTTCTGTTCTACCCAAAGAGCCTCAATTTTCTAATAGCCATTGATAACAGAGAATAAAAAACTGTGTTAATTCCCTACATTGTTTTTCGAATAAACAGAAATCCCCAAACTTGGCTTCAAACATGTAACGGCACTTTCAATTACAACAGTGGGAAAAAAAACAATGAGGGTGTGCATTTTAGAAGTTGCAACCTTATCTCCCTCAGGAATATTTTAAACCTAACACATCTTTTAAAAATATATTCTACTCCATTACTCAAAGAATCTTTTTTTTTTTTACACAGTGGATCCTATGATTAAATTGTACATTTTTATGGACAGTTAAATTCACCATGTTTCTTCACTCTAAGAAATAAAACCAAATGCAGGATGTTTTTTCATGAAGTGCTTTGATTCCATGCTTATTATGAATTCTGTGATACAGAATTATTGAAGTTTATTCACAAAAAGCAGAATAATTCATCCAAGTGCTAAAAAAAAATGAAAGTGTTTTCCCTATCTATAATTCATGAAAAATGCTGTTCAGAAAATATTAAAGCTATGAAATTAAGTAAACCTTATAAAGTAATAACAAAATCATAGATAGCCAAAAAAACCAAACCCAGTGCTGTCGAGTCTGTTCCGACCCATGGCGACCCTGTAGGAAAGAGTAGAAGCGCCCCATAGAGTTTCCAAGGAGCGCCAGGCGGATTTAAACTGCTGACCCTTTGGTTAGCAGCTGTAGAAAATCATAGACAGTGGTTACCTAATTCAGGAAGAAATATTAAGGGTTTTACTCATTACCGCATGTGAATTCAAATAACACATGTTCTTATAGTATAACCTATCCTCAGTCTTGCCTGGAGGATACTTTGGGATAAAAGTGCAAAGTTGCCTTCTGTAGAAGTCCCCAAAGCGTCCTTGTTTTTAACCTTTTCTGAAGCTTTAGATATTTACATCTTTTCACAGAACTTCCTCTACTTAATGGACTTCCAGCTGAGTTCGTTTTATACTAATGGGCAAAGGGTCCTGTGGGCAGTAAGAATGCTCTACTATCCACCAACTAATGTGAACAGGTGTCAGTATGTGTCATTTTAAACTAAGAACAAATGCATTTACATGTGGCTTTTCCAAAACTGGCCTTTATCATTATACACTTTTTTTTTTTTTTGCTGTATTGAATGTTATTTTCTGGCTTACTTTCCATTTTCTCTCTTTAGACACAATTTTTTTCTATTTTTGCTGTTTTATTTTGTGTTTTCCCAGAAAAAGATACTCAGGCAAGAATGAGCATGCAAACGGTATATTTGATTCTGGAAAACACTAGTACAGATGTGGGCAAGTGAGACGGTTGGGAAGAAAGTCAATAAAAGGTGATCGATTACCACTAGAGAAAACAGAAGTCAATCCCACTTTGAAGCTCTGGAAAACAATGGAGAACATGCATCTGAGTTATCCCAAGTGAAGAGCAAGGAATTTGGTGTGTATCCACCAACTCTCCTTCTGTCACTTATTGAAGGCTGCATCCAAAAGGTTTAATACTCCAATTTTAAAACTTCCAGTCTTTTCTGCTCTGACTTAGTGAGCCCCTACAACAACAACAAATATTCTCATACAGAGAGTCTCAGGTATTTTTTAAAGTAACATGTAAAAAAAAAAAAAAAAAAAAATGACGAAGTGGCACTTATGAAAATATGGTGGCAGGGTGGGGTTGGGGGGGACCAAAACCAAACCCTTTGTCCTACAGTTGATTCCAACTCATGGCGACCCTATAGGACAGAGTAGAGTTTTCAAGGAGCGCCTGGTGGACTTGAACTGCTGACCTTTTGGTTAGCAGCCATAAACTTAACCATTATGCCACCAGGATTTCCAAAGGTGGGGTGGGAAGGGAGGAAGAATTTGGAAAACCAAGTAGAAGGCACACGTTATTTCCGTAAAAATACAGTAGAATAATCATTTGCTTTCATGGTTGTTGACTCTATCGCCATAAAGTCAATTCCAATTTATAGCAACCCTATAAAGTTTCCAAGGGTGTAATCTTTAGGGGAGCAGACTATCTCATCTTTCTCCCACGGAGCAGCTGGTAGGTTCAAACTGCCAACCTTTTAGTTAGCAGCTGAGCACTTAACCACTGTACCACCAGGGTTCCTTTCATGATTGTTTACCTCTGTCAATTTCTTATATATTGTCCATCTTGATCTCCTACTGATATCTCTTCCTTTATTTTCAAATCTACTAAACATTTATAAAGCTAACAATAATTTGGAGTGTTTTTCAGACCATCTGAAAACAGATTAGGAAAAAAATCTGATATTTATTTATTTTAGTACATGCCTTTAAAAATCAAAGTTTTATGGCTCTTAATTTTCCTCTGAGTATAGCTTTTACTGCGCCCCATAGGTTTTGGTATGGGGTTTTATTTTCTCATTACTTTCCTAGTACTTCGCAATTTTTACTTATTTTCCTTTTGTTAAAAGGATTATATATAAGAAGATAGTAATCTGACAACATTGCCTGAACAGGTACCCTTATTAAATGCTTTTCTTAGGTCTGTTTTAAACATTTTTATAAATTTCCACGGACATACTGCACATTGTTTATTATCTAGTATAATGAGGAACGCTGGTGGCACACTGGTTAAAGCATGTGGCTGCTACCCAAAATATCTTCCTGCCTTTAGTTGCAGATGATATTTTTAATTCAAGGATCTCTAGGTCAAATATTAAACTAATCATCTTTATTTAAACAGTTTGTGAGAAAATGTGGAACCTTCGATTTCTTTTTATTCACCACTCCATGGACTTCTTTATCAAGTACAAAGCTCCCATCTTGGCCCAGGATTCTAAACAAAGGAAGATTTAATATCTCTCTTCCTCCCCTTCTCCAACTCTTTCTCTCTCTTTCTCTCTATTGCTGACTCTCTCTATCTAGCTAGCTAGCTAGCTATCTTTATCCTTTTCAGATGGGAAATATCTGTGTATATTTTCTTGTTAAATTGCTAATTTGATCATATTTAAGATAATTCTGAGACATAGAGAGGGAAGAACTATTTATCCTAATGTATCTGATGCACTTCAGGGTCATTAACACAACTGGAAAATTAATGGCAGAAAATATTGAAGCAATTACATTCCAAACAGTTTATAAGTATTTGAGTTATAATGCTAAGCAATACTATAATAATTCTTATCCCTGGTTGTCAGAGAAGAGACTCTTTTTGGTAGGGAGAAGGAAGGTAAAAAAATCTAAACGGTCAAGTTTGTAAAACCTTTTCGTCATACATTTTATTAAATTTGCTTTTGCAACTTTCAGTAAGAGGGATTTTATAATGCATTTGGTATTGACAAATGCTTGATAATTCCCTGGTATGCATAGAAGAACAAAATAACACTTCCAACCTTTAAGACCAAACATTTTGGTAAATACCACTGATGCCAAATTGCTCCAGCAGATACTAAATTACTACTGGCTTATCACCTTGGGATATGATGAAGATAGATGGAACACTGCATTTTCCCAGTGTTCCACAATTTCAGGAACACCGGTATTAAACGATGTGGAGCTAATACACCATAAACATCCTCACAATGCTGAGAGGACCTCCTAGTTTCACATTTCAACTTGCTTAGCAGTGCCTTAGCTTAATGTAGCTGTTGGAAGAGTTTCACATTTCCTTGACACTATTACTACATAATGACACAGCAGTGCCATGTCAGTGGAAGCTGACTTTCTTCTGTGTCTTTCAGCTTTTATTTCTTCCTTCACTTACCTTATTCACTCTAATGTGTCCTTCTACCTATCAAAGAAGAAGTACTCTGTCAGGAGTGAAAGAAAGGAGTTTTACTGAGGAATAATACAGCTTAAGCTGGGCAGCACCAAGGAAAAATACAAAGTGCTCCACTGTCTCTATAGAGTTAGAGGTTTTTACGCATGGAGAACAAAGGAAAGCAAGGGGGTTAATGATTGATTCAGCTTCACCTTTGGAGTCTTTGAAACGTAACGATAGGCTATTTGGCTAGCGAGGAGTAAGTTTTACCCCTTAAGTGAGTGGCGCCAGCCTGTTTGGTTGTACACATTCTTCCTAGGGTCCAATTGTTTACATCCTGGCCTTTCACTTCCTGGGAATGCATGTTGATCGGGCCATTCCTGTCCTGAGGTGAGTGCCTCCATTTGAAAATTTCTATCTGCATACCCTTTCTTGTTGTTTTTGCTATAGGAGACCGTGTGTCTTGCTTTGCTGCAGATGAATTGTCTTCATCCCTTCATCAGTGAGCTGTATCATTGCCAGCAACACTCTTATCACTGCAGCTCCAGCACCTCTGTTTTTCAGTAAGTTACCTTTGGCACATGCGAGCCCAAAGAGGAAATATGGAAGCTTTAGAGATAACAATATGTCAAATGAAAATGCCCGGGAATATATTTTTTGGTGGTTGTGAACCTGTCAAGAGTGCTATTTTTTTTTTTAATGGTTTTGTCTATTTTACCAAATTTATCATTTACAAAACAAATAGCTGTACATGTGTGTATGATAGCCCCTCTCCTGTTTCTGTTATGGATTTTTTTAAAACAGATTTTTTTTTGAGACTTAATTCATACACTATACATTTCAATATTGTATATTGTAAGTATACAATAACAGTATATTTAGTGTAATCACATAATTGTGAGACCATCACCACAATCTAATTTTAGAAAGTTTTTGTTCCATGAAAAAAGAAACGCTTATACCTACTAGAAGACATCCCCTATTCTCCACACAGGCAGCTCTCCAGCCTTAGGCAACAATTAATCTGTTATGGGTCACTATAGATTTATCTGTTCTAGACATTTCATTTCAATGGAATTGTATAATATATAGTTTTATGCGATTGTATATTTGTACTTGTACTAATTGAATTTATTTTATTTTTTTACATTTTCTTTGTTTTGAAATGATGACATCATTTTTGTCAAAAGAACTATTAGTGTTATGCTAAATTATTCAGAATTTCTTGGTGCTTGCCTATTAAATCAGTGTTGTACAATCATAATCCCCTGAAAATCAAAAAGAAGCTATCAAAATCATTATTCAAAGCTAATAGTTCCAGAAATATATTAAAAACTTAATATAGAAACTATAAATCAGATATGATACTTTGAACAGTTTCTATGACATGTACACAAAGTAACTCACTAAAGTCATAAGCTCAATTGAATTATAGCACAGTTGTAATTTCAATTCATATCATATTTAGATATTCCCGCTATAATTATAATTCATTTTTATCCCAATATAAAAATACAGAAGATCCACATATTTTGTAAGTATTTGATGTTTGGTAATGTATGTTAGTTAATTGTCATATTCAGTGTTTTATATTATGTAAAATCTTCCAGATAATTAGTGTTTTTGTCTGCTTCTTTTACCATTATGTATTACTCTCCATAGTTAAAAACATCCTGTTTTATAGGGTTTTCTTTCTTTTTTTTTTTAATCTGATAATGTGACTGTATCAGCTTTTTTATTCGTTTTTGCATCACATATTTTTACACAAGGTTTGACTTTTAATTTTTCAGAATGTTTGAGCTTTCATGCGTCTCTGTAAACATCATTTAGTTAAGATTTGTTTTTGATCCAGTTTGAGAATCTTTACGTATTAATTGATATATTCATTCCATTTACATGCAAAGAAATGCAGATCTATATTGTGTTTCAATCTACCATTTACCATAAGTTTTTTTTTTTTTTTTTTGGCTCTCCTAATCTAAGATCCTCTCTCTCTCTTTCTCTAGCCTTCTTTTAGAATGAGTAAATGTTTTCATTGTTCTATATTCCTTGTATGAGTTCAGGGTTATATAATCTTCCAAAGTTTGCAACATGCTTCTCTGAATTACTAAGTCTAATAGTAAACAGTACTTATATCCCCTTCCTAGGCAAAGCCAGGATCTTAAGACACTGTAAATCCATTTCCCACATATTTTTATTCAATTGATATTATACATTTTAATTCTGTATATCACTGAGTCTCTTTAAGGAATTATTAGTCTAGTTTCATGAAGATAGCATTCGTTGACATTCATCCACATTCTTTTAAATTTACATTTTCATTTGCTTTTCCTGCATATCTGTTCTTCAAGCTTCTGCTTGAAAAATATCATTAAGTATTTCTTTTCATTGCAGATCTGCTGGTATTTAGCTCACAGTTTTTGTTTCTCTCAAAATGTCAATTTTTAAACATGATACATATTTTGAGAACCGAAATCTAGTATGGGAATCATAATAGCGCTTTAAACTTATTATATTGTACTCTGGCTTGCATTAATGTAGAAGTTAGTTGTGTGGCAAAATGAGGTCCCTTTGTATATGGTCTGTCTTTTTTTCCCTATGGCTGTTATTAAGATTCTCTCTTTTCCTTTTCTTTTCAGCACTTTTACTTTTATGTGCTTAAATGTGGGTTTCTTTGTTTTGTGTTTTCCATGTGGTTCATAAAATTTTTAAAATCATAGATTCGTATTTTTTTGTTGTTATTTTGCAAAATATGTGTTCAACTATTGCCTCTGCCTTACTCTCTCTCCTTTTAACATGTTTGTGAGGCCTCCTTGATGGAGGTATATATATATATGTGTGTGTGTGTGTATGTGTGCATATATCCTCTATGATTTCTATCTTTCCAGAATTTTCTGTTCTTTTGCCATTCCATGCTGCACTCTGCGTATTTTCTTTAACTTATCTTTGAGTTAATCAGTTGTCTTTTAAGCAATGCCCAGTTTTCTATTAAAACATTTTATTCAGTTTTAATTTAGATTTTCCAGTTTTAGAATGTTCATTTATTACTTTTAATATTTTGATTCTTGATGAAAATCTTAATCATATATTTTATTTTCTTGACCATAATAAGAATAATTATTTTAAAGTACATGTATTGTTCCAATATCTGGAGAACCTGCAGTTCTCTAATATCTGTATTTTTTGTTGTATTTTTTTCATGACGTCATTTCTCCTCATGATATTCTTTATCATGATATTTATCTGATATTCTTTTGTTATGTCTTGAATATTTCATTTGAAAATTATCTTTAGAAATTATTTGAGGACTAGGATGATGGTATCTTACTCTAGAAATTATTTACAATTTTTTCTGCCAGATACCTTGAGTGACTAGTAATCCAGGATTGCTCAGTTGCATGAAATAATTCAGACTCATTTCCAGTACTGAAATGCTTCAAAGCTGAACTGCTGTAGTCCCTGAAATGTCCTGTCCCCTCCTGAGAGATAATCACCTCTGGGCTGCAGCCTACAAGAGTGCCAGACTAAAGGGAAAGATTATTATTGATTTGCCCTTTCAATATTATCAGTTCTAGTGCTAGTTTTCTTCTATTATAAGAATGTTTGCAAATCTTATTCTCACAATATAGAAATTAAATGTTATATCATTCTGACTCAGTTGCTAAAACTTTTTTCCTAGTTGTAAGCCAACATTACAGCAGTCAATTATTTAAAATTATTTTTCATAATCTGTCATTTGAAACTTGTATAGGCATCTTTTTCTTTGGGCCGAAGAAAAGAATTGAAGCCAAAATTAGATGTTACTCAAATTTTCCAGTCATTTAGTTTCTCACTTCAATATTTTAGTTTTTTTTCCCCCAAAAGAATTTCATTTCTACAAGACAAACTTAAAAAAAAAACTTGAAGACATGAAAAATATTTCAAATTTTGGGGAAAAAAATCCCAGTGAATATATATATATATATACACAGTATTTTAAAAGATTCATTAAACTTTAATTTTACAAAAGATCAAAAATTAAATGTTGAATGAACAAATGCCAGATACTTAGATTTATTTAACTATATAAAATGGCAATTGGTAGTGCAGTGTTTAGCATCAACAAAAAAATTGTAATCTTTTTGAGTTTTTAGTCTTGTCTACAAGTGTAGACAAATAGTGGGTTTTTACGTGGCTCTTTCTGTATCTGATGTAATAACATAATAAATCAAAAATAAATATCACTGTCACTGACTTCAGAATTAAACAGATCTTATTTGATTCTGCTGTTAGTTTAATTTGGGACAAATAGTGTTCAAAATCAGCATTTGAATGACTAGATTACGATGTTCTTCAATGCCTGTCTAACACTAACAACCCACTTTCTTAGAATGAGTTTAGGAAGGGGAAGAAATAGTCAGACATCTAACAAATGGTTTTATAATCCATCCTTTAAAGTGAATTTCAAAGTCCTGGTATTGGGAAATATTTCAAACCCTGGGGTTCTCTGAGGATAAAAATAAGATTAATTAGAAACACAATATCCTTTTCCAGCAAAAAAGCTTGGGATAAATTCAACCAAAAATACCTTTCCTCCATAAACCCTGGTGGTGTAGTGATTAAGTGCTACGGCTGCTAACCAAAGGGTCGGCAGTTCGAATCTGCCAGGCGCTCCTTGGAAACTCTGTGGGCAGTTCTACTCTGTCCTATAGGGTCGCCGTGAGTCGGAATCGACTCGAGGCCACTGTTGTTTATATTTAGGGCATTTTGCCTGTGCCCTAAAAAGAGTTTCCCTTGATTCATATATGTAATTTTTAGGATATATATGTCTTGCAAGCAGTAGGCATGTCTTTGTATAGCCCTTATTATAGGCTGAGGCCTGCAGTTGAGGTAACTGCACTTTAAATTTCATCTTTTTGGGGTTGAGATAATGTTGTGTTTCAAATGCCCCATTTTTGTGAGGAACAGTATTAATAAATCAAGAGAAATTCTGAGACACTGTAAATTTTATGTATTCCAGAGTACAAACTTTTTTTATGGATATAGTTTGAGTAACTTTTACAGAGCTTGTGGCTTTCTCTGAAATAAACACAAAGGAATCTCTATGAATCTAGGGCATATCAAGATTATACCTCTCTAGCTACTTATGCTGCTTGTTTATTAATTTTGTTTTTAAAATACTGATTTGGAAGCAGGAAGCCATTGTGTCTTTCCACAAAAAGAAAAAGTCACACAGAGAGTCATGAACTACTTTATCAATAGATTCCAATGTCTTTGAAATCTGAAATGTATCTCAGAAGTGGGTTCAGAAGGCACTATCTAGGCTTATCTGGGAAATAATAATTTTTCAAAAAGATGCTACAGAGAGGCAAGATAAAGAAAGAGTTGATGATCCCAGAATCTAAGTATAATTCTAACAGTTTTTAATGTGTCTTTTATTCTTTTTTAAATTTTTATTATTGTACTTTATGTGAAGGTTTACAAAAAGGCTTACAAAACAAACTAATTTCTCTTTAAACGGTCAGTACACATATTGTTTTATGACATTGGTAAACAACTCCACAACATGTCAACACTCTCTCTTCTTAAGCTTGGGTTCCCTATTACCAGCCTTCTTGTTCCCTTCTGGCTTCTAGTCCATGCCCCTGGGCTGGTGTGCCCCTTCAGCCTTGTTTTGTTTTATGGGCCTGCCCAACCTTTGGCTGAAGGGTGAACCTCAGGAGTGGCCTCATTACTGAGCCGAAAGGGTGTCCGGGGGCCATACTCTCAGGGTTTCTCCAGTCTCTGTCAGGTCACCAAGTCTGGTCTTTCCTTTTGAGTTAGAATTTTATTCTATATTTTTCTCCAGCAATGTTCAGGACCCTCTGTCAGAGCAGTCAGTGGTGGTAGCTGGGTACCATCTACTTGTACTGGACTCAGTCTGGTGGAGGCCGTGGTAGATGTGGTCCATTAGTACTTTGGACTAATCTTTCCCTTGCGTATTTAGTTTTCTTCATTCTTCCTTGCTCCCGAAGGGGTGAGACCAGTGGAGTATGCTAGATGGTGGCTTGCAGGTTTTAAGACCCCAGGTGCTACTCACCAACGTAGAATGTAGAACATTTTCTTTATAAATTAGGTTTTGCCAATTAATCTAGATGTTTCCCAACACCATGGTCCCTGCAGCCCTCAGTCCAGCAATTCTGTCCCTCAGGGAATTTGGATGTGCCTATGGAGCTTCCATTGTCTTGCCTTGTACAAGTTGTGCTGGCTTCCCCAGTATTGTGTACTGTCTTACCCTTCACCAAAGTTACCATTTATCTCTTGCCTATTTAGTGTTTTTCCATCCCCACCACTCCCCTCCCTCGTAAACATCAAAGAATGTTTCCTTTTGTGTATAAACCTTTTCTTAAGTTTTTATGTAGTGGTCACATACAATATTTATCCTTTTGTGATTGGCTTATTTCACTCAGAACGGGGTATAAGATTGGAGGAAGACTCATTAACAGCTTGTGTTATGCAGATGACACAACCTTGCTTGCTGAAAGTGAAGAGGACTTGAAGCACTTACTAATGAAGATCATAGACCACAGCCTTCAGTATGGATTGCACCTTAACATAAAGAAAACAAAAATCCTCACAACTGGACCAATAAGCAACATCATGACAAATGGAGAAAAGATTGAAGTCATCAAGGATTTCATTTAACTTGGATCCACAATCAACAGCCATGGAAGCAGCAGTCAAGAAATCAAAAGACCCCATTGCATTGGGTAAATGTGCTGCAAAGGACCTCTTCAAAGTGTTGAAGAGCAAAGATGTCACTCTGAAGACTAAGGTGCGCCTGACCCTAGCCATGGTATTTTCAATCACATCATATGCATGTGAAAGCTGGACAATGAATAAGGAAGACAGAAGAAGAATTGACGCCTTTGAATTGTGGCGTTGGGAAAGAAAATTGAATATACCATGGAATGCCAAAAGAACCAAGAAATCTGCCTTAGAAGTACAATCAGAATGCTTCTTAGAAGCAAAGATGGCAAGACTGCATCTTACATGCTTTGGACATGTCAGGAGGGATCAGTCCCTGGAGAAGTACATCGTGCTTGGCAGAGTACAGGGTGAGCAGAAAAGAGGAAGACCCTCAACAAGGTGGATTGACACAGTGACTGCAACAATGAGCTCAAGCATAACGATTGTGAGGATGGCTCAGGACCGGGCAGTCTTTTGTTTTGTTGTGCATAGGGTCGTTATGAGTCGGAACCAACTCGACGGCACCTAACAACAACAACAATGCCCTCCAGATTCATCCATGTTATGAGATGCTTCACAGGTTCATCATTGTTCTTTATCATTGCATAATATTCCATTGTGTGTATGTACCACAGTTTTTTTATCCATTCATATGTTGATGGACATCTAGGTCATTTCCATATTTTTGCTACTGTGAACAATGCTGCAGTGAACATGGGTATGCATATGTCTATTCATGTGACAAACTCTTATGTCTCTAGGATATATTCCTAGGAGAGGGGTTGCTGGATCGTATGCTATTTCTATTTCTAGCTTTCTAAGGAAGTGCCATATCATTTTCCAGAATGGTTGTATCATTTTGCATTCCTACCAGCAGTGCATAAGAGTTCCAATCTCCCCACAGCCTCTCCAATATCTGTTATTTCCTGGGTTTTTTTGATTCATGCCGGTAATGCTGGGGTGAGATGGCATCTCATTGTGGATTTGATTTGCATTTTCTAATGGCTAGGATCACGAGCATTTCCTAGTGTGTCTGTTGGACACTTAAATGTCTTTCGTGAAGTCTGTTCATTTCCCGTGCCCATTTTTTAATTGGATTATTTATCTTTTTGTTGTAGAGGTGTTGGGGTTTCTCGTAGATTTTAGAGATTAGGCCTTTGATTTGTAATAGCCCAAAATTTTTTCCCACTCTGTGGGTTCTCTTTTTACTCTTTTGGGGAAGTCTTTTGATGAGAGTAGGTGTTTAAATTTTAGAAGATTCCAGTTATCTAGCTTATCATCTGTAGTTTGTGTGTTGTTGGTTGTGGTTTGTATCCTCTTAATGCCATGTATTAGGGTCTCTAGCGTTGATCCTAATTTTTTTCTATGAACTTCAGAGTTTCTGGCTTTATATTTAGGTCTTTGATCCATTTTGAATTAGTTTTTATATATGGTGTGAGCTATGAGCCCTGTTTCATTTTTTTGCAGATAGGCATCCACTTTTTTGCCAGCACCACTTGTTAAAAAGATTGTCTTTTCCCCATTTGATGGACTTTGGGCCCTGTCAAAGAACAGGTGACCATAGGTGGGTGGATTTACATATGGGTTTTCAATTCTGTTCCATTGGTCAATGTGTCTGTTATTGTACCAGTACCAGGCTGTTTTGACTACCATAGCTGTATAGTAGGTTCTGAGGTCAGGTGGTACAAGTCATCCTACTTTATTCTTTTTCTTCAATAGAGCTTTATTTATCCAGGACTATTTCCCTTTCTCTATAAAGTTAATGGTAAGTTTTTCCATCTCTTTAAAGAATATTGTTAGTATTTGGATGGGAATTGCATTGTATTTGTAAATTGCTTTGGGTAGAATTGTCATTATCACAATGTTGAGTCTACCTATTCATGAGCATGGTATGTTTTTTTCATTTTTGTAGATCTCTTTTCGTTTCTTGCATTAGTGTTTTGTAGTTTTGTTTGTATAGGTCCTTTATATCCATATATATATATATGGATATATATATATATTCCTGGTTAGATTTATTCCTGAGGTTTTTTTTAGGAGCTATTATAAATGGTATTGTTTTTGAGATTTTCTTTTCATCGTTCTCTTTATTGGTGTATAGGAATCCAGCTGATTTTTGTATGTTTATCTTGTATCGTGCAACTCTGCTGAAACTTTCTATTAGTTCCAGTAGTTTTCTCATGGAGTCTCTTGGGTTTTCTATGCATATTATCACATCATTCGCAAATAGGGCCAGTTTAAAGTCTTCATTACCAATTTGGATGCCCTTTATTTCTTTTTCTTACCTTATTGCTCTAGCTAGAACTTCCAGCACAATGTTAAATAAAAACCCACTGCCGTCGAGTCAATTCCGACTCACAGCAACCCTATAGGACAGAGTGGAACTGCCCTGTAGAGTTTCCAACAAGAGCCTACCATGTTAAATAGGAGTGGTGATAAAGGGCATCCTTGTCTTGTTGTTGTTCTCAAGGGGAATATTTTTACCCTCTCTCCATTAAGAATGATATTGACCATTGCTTTTGCATAGATGCCCTTTATTATGTTGAGAAATTTCCCTCGTATACCTATTCTATTGAGAATTTTTATGAGGAAGAGGTGCTGGACTTTGTTGAATTACTTTTCTGCATTGATTGAGATGATCATGTGATTCTTTTCTTTTATTTATGTGGTGGATTACGTTGTTTGATTTTCTAACATGGAAACATCCTTGCATACTTGGTACAAATCCTACTTGATTATGATGTACTTTTTTTGATATAATGCTGAATAATATTGGCTAGAATTTTGTTGAGAATTTTTGCATCTATATTCATGAGCGATGTTGGGCTGTAATTTTCTTTTGTGTGTGGGTGTGTGTGTGTCTTTGCCTGGTTTTGGTATCAGAGTTATGCTGGCTTCATAGAATGAATTCAGAAGTATCAATTCTTTTTCTATGATCTGCAGCAGTTTGAGTAGTACTGGAGTAAGCTCTGAATGTTTGGTAAAATTCTCTAGCAAAGCCATCTGAGCCAGGGTGTTTCCTTTTTGTTTGGAGTTTTTTTAATTACCTTTTCAATATCTTCTCTTGTTATGGGTCTGTTCAGATTTTCAACATCATTTTGTGTTCGTTCGGGTAGGTAGTAGTATGTTTCTAAAAATTTGTCCATTTGCTGTAGGTTTTCAAATTTGTTGGAGTATAGTTTTTTTTAAATTAATTTTTATTGTACTTTAAGTGAAAATTTACAAATCAAGTCAGCCTCTCCCACAAAAGCCCATACACAACTTGCTACATACTCCCAATTACTTCCCCCACCATGAGACAGCCCGCTCCCGCCTCTACTCCCTCTTTTCGTGACCATTTTGCCAGCTTCTAAGCCCCTCTACCCTCGCATTTCCCTTCCAGGCAGGAGATGCCAACATTGTCTCAAGTGTCCACCCAAACCAAGTAGCTCATGCCTCACCAGTGTCTCTCTCCAACCCATTGTCCAGTTCAATCCATGTCTGACGAACTGACTTCGGGAATGTTTCCTGTACTGGGCCAACAAAAGGTCTGGGAGCCATGATCACCAAGGTCCTTCCAGTCTCAGTCAGACCATTAAGTCTGGTCTTCTTATGAGAATTCGGGGTCTGCATCCCACTGTTCTCCTGCTCCCTCAGAGGTTCTCTCTTGTGTTCCCTGTCAGGACAGTAATCGGTTGTGGCCGGGCACCATCTCGCTTTTCTGGTCTCAGGATGATGTAGTCTCTGGTTCATGAAGCCCTTTCTGTCCCTTGGGCTCATTATAATCTTGTGCTTTTGGTGTTCTTCATTCTCCTTTGATCCAGATGGGTTGAGACTCATTGATGCATCTTAGATGGTCGCTTGCTAGCATTTAAGACCCCAGCCACCACTCTTCAAATTGGGACACAGAATGTTTTCTTAATAGATTTTGTTATGCCAATTGACTTAGCTGTACCCTGAAACCATGGTCCCCAAACCCCTGCCCCTGCATTGCTGACCTTCAAAGCATTCAGTTTATTCAGGAAACTTCTTTCCTTTTGGTTTAGTCCAGTTGTGCTGACCTCCACTGTGTTGAGTGTTGTCCTTCCCTTCACCCAAAGCAGTTCTTGTCTACTATCTATTTAGTAAATACCCCTATCCTACCTTCCATCCCCCCACCATAAACACAAAAGAGTGTATTCTTCTCAGTTTAAACTATTTCTCAAGTTCTTATAATAGTGGTCTTATACAATATTTGTCCTTTTGCAACTAATTTCACTCAGCATAATGCTTTCCAGGTTTCTCCATATTATGAAATGTTTCACAAATCCATCACTGTTCTTTATCAATGCGTAGTATTCCATTGTGTGAATATACCATAATTTATTTATCCATTCATCCATTGATGGGCACCTTGGTTGCTTCCATTTTTCTGCTATTGTAAAGAGTGCTGCAATAAACATGGGTGTGCATATATCTGTTTATGTAAAGGCTCTTGTTTCTCTAGGATATATTCCGAAGAGTGGCATTGCTGGGTTGTATGGTAGTTCTATTTCTAGCTTTTTAAGGAAGCACCAAGTCGATTTCCAAAGTGGTTGTACCATTTTGCATTCCCACCAGCAGTGTATAAGTGTTCCAATCAATCTCTCCACAGCCTCTCCAACATTTATTATTTTGTATTTTTTGGATTAATGCCAGCCTTGTTGGAGTGAGATGGAATCTCATTGTAGTTTCAGTTTGCATTTCTCTGATGGCTAATGATTGAGAGCATTTCCTCACGTGTCTGTTAGCCACTTGAAAGACTTCTTTAGTGAAGTGCCTGTTCATATCCTTTGCCCATTTTTTAATTGAGTCATCTGTCTTTTTGTGTTGAGTTCTGGCAGAGTCATGTAGATTTTAGAGGTCAGGCTCTGGTCAGAGATGTCGTAGCTGAAATTTTTTTCCTAGTCTGTACGTGGTCTTTTTACTCTCTTGGTAAAGTCTTTAGATGAGCATAGGTGTTTGACTTTTAGAAGCTCCCAGTTATCTGGTTTCTCTTCGGCCTTTTTAATAATGTTTTGTATTCTGTTTATGCCATGTTTTAGGGTTCCTAATGTTGTCCCTATTTTTTCTTCCATGATCTTTATTGTTTTAGATTTTATATTTAGGTCTTTGATCCACTTGGAGTTAGTTTTTGTGCATGGTGTGAGGTATAGGTCCTGTTTCATTTTTTTGCAGATGGATATCCAATTATGCCAGCAGCATTTGTTAAAAAGGCTATCTTTTCCCCAATTAACTGACACTGGGCCTTTGTCAAATATCAGCTGCTCATATGTGGATGGATTTATATCTGGGTTCTCAATTCTGTTCCCTTGGTCTATGTGTCTGTTGTTGTACCAGTACCAGGCTGTTTTGACTACTGTGGCAGAATAATAGGTTCTAAAATCAGATAGAGTTTGTCCTCCCACTTTGTTCTTCTTGTTTAGTAATGCTTTACTTATAGGGAGTTCTTTCCCTTCCATACAAAGTTCGTGATTTGTTTCTCCATGTTATTAAAAAATGTCATTGGAATTTGGATTGGAAGTGCATTGTATATATAGATGGCTTTTGGTAGAATAGACATTTTTACATCGTTAAGCCTTCCTATCCATGAGCAAGGTATGTTTTTCCACTTATGTAAGTCTCTTTTGGTTTCTTGCAGTAGTACCTTGTAGTTTTCTTTGTATAGGTCTTTTACATCTTTGGCAAGGTTTATTCCTAAGTATTTTATCTTCTTGGGGGCTACTGTGAATGGTATTGATTTGGTGATTTCCTCTTCGATGTTCTTTTTGTTAGTGTAGAGGAATCCAGCTGATTTTTGTGTTTATCTTGTAACCTGATACTCTGCTGAACTTTTCTATTAGTTTCAGTAGTTTTCTTGAGGATTCCTTAGGGTTTTCTGTGTATAGGATCATGTCATATGGAAATAGAGATAATTTTACTTCTTCCTTGCCAATCCTGATGCCCTTCATTTCTTTGTCTAGCCTAATTGCTCTGGCTAGGACCTCCAACACAACGTTGGATAAGAGCAGTGATAAAACGCATCCTTGTCTGGTTCCTGTTCTCAAGGGAAATGCTTTCAGGCTCTCTCCATTTAGGGTGATGTTGGCTGTTGGCTTTGCATAAATGCCCTTTATTGTGTTGGGGAATTTTCCTTCTGTTCTTATTTTGCTGAGAGTTTTTACCATCAATGGGTGTTGGACTTTGTCAAATGCATTTTCTGCATCAGTTGATAAAATCATGTTGTTCTTGTCTTTTGTTTTATTTATTTGGTGGATTACATTTTTTTTCTAATGTTGAACGATCCTTGCATACCTGGTACAAATCCCACTTGGTCATGTTGAATTATTTTTTTGATATGTTGTTGAATTCTATTGGCTAGAATTTTGTTGAGGATTTTTGTATCTATGTTCATGAGGGATATAGGTCTGTAATTTTCTTTTTTTGTATTGTCTTTAGCTGGTTTTGGTATCAGGGTTATGCTGGCTTTATAGAATGAGTTAGCTAGTATTCCATCCTTTTCTATGCTTTGAAATACCTTCAGTAATAGTGGTGTTAAGTCTTCTCTGAAAGTTTGGTAGAATTCTGCAGTGAAGCTGTCAGGGCCAGGGCTTTTTTTTGTTGGGAGTTTTTTGGTTACCGTTTCAATCTCTTTTTTGGTTATGGGTCTATTTAGTTGTTCTACTTCTGTTTGTGTTAGTTTAGGTAGGTAGTGTGTTTCTAGGAATTCATGCATTCCTTCTAGGTATTCAAATTTGTTAGAATACAATTTTTCATAGTAATCTGATATGATTCTTTTAATTTCAGTTGGGTCTGTTTTGATATGGCCCATCTCATTTCTTATTTGTGTTATTTGTTTCTTTTTCTATGTTTCCCTAGTTAGTGTGGCCAATGGTTTATCAATTTTGCTAATTTTTTTCAAAGAACCAGCTTTTGGCTGTGTTAACTTTTTCAATTGTTTTTCTGTTCTCTAATTCATTTAATTCTGCTCTAATTTTTATTATTTGCTTTCTTCTGGTGCCTGATGGTTTCTTTTGTTGCTCTCTTTCTATTTGTTCAAGTCGCAGGGACAATTCTTTGATTTTGGCTCTTTCTTCTTTCTGTATATGTGCATTTATTGATATAAATTGACCTCTTAGCGCTGCTTTTGCTGTGTTCGAAAGGTTTTGATAGGAAGTGTTTTCAGTCTCGTTGCATTCTATGAATTTCTTTATTCCCTCCTTAATGTCTTCTATAACCCAGTCTTTTTTGAGCAGGGTATTGTTCGGTTTCCAAGCTTTTGGTTTCTTTTCCCTGGTTTTTCTGTTATTGATTTCTACTTCTATGGCATTATGGTCTGAGAAGATGCTTTGTAATATTTTGATGTTTTGGATTCTGCAAAGGCTTGTTTTATCACCTAATTTGTGATCTAAAGAATGTTCCATGTGCCCTGGAAAAGAAAATATACTTTGCAGCTGTTGGGTGGAGTGTTCTGTATAAGTCTATGAGGTCAAGTTGGTTGATTGTAGCAATTAGATCTTCCGTGTCTCTTTTGAGCTTCTTACTGGTTGTCGTGTCCTTCACTGAAAGTGGTGTGTTGAAGTCTCCTACCATAATTCTGAAAGTGTCTATCTCACTTTTCAATTCTGTTAAAGTTTGTTTTATGAATCTTACAGCCCAGTCATTGGGTGCATAAATATTTAATATGGTTATATCTTCCTAGTAAATTGTCCCTTTAATCATTATCTAGCATCCTTCTTTATCCTTTGTGGTGGATTTAACTTTAAAGTCTATTTCGTCAGAAATTAATTTTTCCATCCCTGCTCTTTTTTGATTGTTGTTTGCTTGCTGTATTTTTTTCCATCCTTTGAGTTTTAGTTTATTTGTGTCTCTAAGTCAAAGTGTGTCTCTTGTAGGCAGCATATAGACAGATCTTTTTTTTTTTTTTTTATCCAGTCTGAGACTCTCTGTTTCTTTATTGGTGCATTTAGTCCAGTTACATTCAGCGTCCTTATAGATGAGTATGAGTTTAGTGCTGTTATTTTGATGCCTTTTTTTGTGTGTTGTTGACAATTTCATTTTTCCACTCACTTATTTGTGCTGAGAAGTTTTTCTTTGTAGAATGTGTGTTCCTCCTTTTCATAGTAGTTGAATTTATTTTTGCTGAGTTGTTATGTTTATCTTGTTTTTTATTTTGAAGTATGGAATTCTTAGACCTCTTTGTGGTTACCTTAATATTTACCCCATTTGACTAAGTAAAAACCTAACTTGTATCACCCTATATCGCCTTGGTTTCCTCTCCATATGTAAAATCTATGCCTCCTGTATTTAATCCCTCTTTTTTGACTATTGTATCCTTTTACATAATGACATCAATGATTCCCTGATTTTAGCAATTTTTTAAAAAATTCATCTTATTTTGTTTTTGTGATTTCCCTGTCTGAGTTGATATCAGTGTTGTGTTGGTACCTGATACTACTGATTTTCTGACCAAAGAATCTCCTTTTGTAATTCTTGCAGTTCTGGTTTGGCTTTTGCACATTCTCTAAGCTTGTGATTATCTGTAAATGTCTTAATTTCACTTTCATATTTGAAAGTGAGTTTTGTTGGATATATGATTCTTGGTTGACAGTTTTTCTCTTTCAGCACTCTATATATGTCACCCCATTGCCTTCTTGCCTGTATGGTTTCTGCCGAGTAGTCCGAACTTATTCTTACTGATTCTCCTTTGTAGATGGCTTTTCGTTTATCCTTGGCTGCTTTTAAAATTTTCTCTTTATCTTTGGTTTTGGCAAGTTTGATGATAATATGTCTTGATGATTTTCTTTTTGGATCTATCTTATATGGGGTTGAATGAGCATCTTGGATAGATTTCTTTTCATCTTTCATGATGCCAGGGAAATTTCCTGCCACAGATCTTCAACTATTGTCTCTGTATTTTCTGTTATCCCTCCCTGTTCTGGAACTCCAATCGCACGCAAGTTATTCTTCTTGATAGAGTCCCACATGATTCTTAGGGTTTCTTCCTTTTTTTAAAATTCTTTTATCTGATTTTTCTTCAACTCTATTGGTGCCAATTGCCTTATCTTCCATCTCCCCCACTCTGCATTCCAAAGCCTCGATTCTGTTCCTCTGACTTCCTATTGAGTTGTCTGATTCTGTAATTTAATGTTAATCTTTTGGATTTCTGAATGCTGTCTCTCTATGGATTTTTGCAGCTTATTAATTTTTTCACTACGTTCTTGAATAACCTTCTTGATTTCTTCAACTGCTTTATCGGTGTGTTCATTGGCTTTTTCTGTAGATTGCCTTATTTCATTTCTGAGGTCATCCCTGATGTTTTGAAGCATTCTGTATATTAGTTTTTTACATTCTACATCTTACAATTCCAGGAATGTATCTACGTCTGGGAATGATTTTGATTCTTTGATCTGGGGGTTTGTAGAAGCAATCATGGTCTGCTTCTTTATGTGATTTGATATTGACTGCTGTCTCCAAGCCATCTATAAGATATTGTAATGTTTTATATTTGCTCACCGAATCTTCTTGTTTTGTTTTGTTACAGTGCACCCAGATGGGCTACTAGCTTGTGCTGTCTTGATTGGCGTAGCTTTTGAATCACTTATGTCCTGTTACCAGCTGGTCTGAGCTGTTACCTGGTATATAAGCCTATGAGTCCATTCGCTATTCTGAATAGAGTCAGCTCAGGTGTCCTAGTCCTCAGGGTCAGCTACTGTGTGGTATAGGCTCTCACCTATTAACTTAGTGGAGTAGTGGTGATGTTTTTATGTGCCAGTTTCTAGTAGCAGCAGGGGGTCATGTTCAGAAAAGTACAGGTTGCTGAAAGCCTTCCCCCAAGTGTCAAGGAGATAGGAGTGGCTCTATTCTCTAGAGTACTCTGGTGGGTGGACTCTGCAGCTGTACCTTAGGCACACAACGCTTGAACCTCTATGGATTGGTAGGCATCACTATCCTCAGTCCCCATTAGCAGGTGGCTATAAAAAAAAAAAAAAGTTTTTTTTTAGGTGGTGTGGGTGGAGCCTCAAACCTCAGTTCCCTGGTGTGGATCAGTGAGCACTCTGTTTAAGAGGTAGAGAGGTGTCTGACCTCCAAAACTTGGCTTTCCACTGCTCAGCTAAAACACTTACAGTCAGATCTCTATCAGAATTGCCTTTGCATTATAATAGCCACCTGGTTACCTGTAGGGATGAAAGTCAAAGACTGTGGGTCTCTTATGCCTGGATGGAGCTGGTTCTGTGTTGTTATTCCAGTTTAGGGAAGTCAGGGAAGGATTTTTCCTTTGATTGTTAAATGCTGCTTTTCTCAGGCCAGGAGAATGGGTTAGAAAAGAAAGGAGAAGAAAAAAAAAAAAAAAAACAGCCCAGGGAATTTCAATGTTAATGAAGCTGGCTGGGGCAGGGAGGAGAGAGATCAGATAGTAGAGAGTAAGTGCGGCAAGATAGACAAAGTTACTTATCTTGTTTGGTGAGGACTGTTTTTTCTGAGATTCCAGAGGGGTGTGTAGCTTGTGTGCACTGGCTGGTTTTCCACTGAGATTGCCCCAGAGGTTTAGGGGTGCATCCCTTGCTTGCACTATCTCAGGAAGCCACATTCAGCTTCTCCATGCTTAATCCAAAGCCCAGTGCCAAGGTTTCCTGTCTGGGACGCTGTGCTCCAGGCTCCAAAACCATTCGTTGCTTCCCCATGGTTTTTCATTTGCCTGTCAGCCGCATCGGTGTGTAGCCTACATGCGCTGGCTGGGTCCCCTCTGAGATTGGTCCCAAGGGTTGGGCCTGCGTCCATCCTTGCCCCATCTTAGTAAGCCACAATCAGCCCCACCACTCTGGCACCAGGAAACCGCGAGGGGTCAAGGCTGTGGTGTGGCACACTGGCTCCGGAAGCAGTCGCCGCTTCAGCACGTGGCTTTTCGGTTCCCTGTCACTCAGGTCAACTCCTTAATTCTGTGTTTGATGGTCAGTGTTCATAGATTGTCCTGTATGTAATCAATTCACTTGTTTTTTTTTTGAGTCTTTGTTGCAAGAGGAATAAGCGGAAGCTTCTACTTTTTCTACCTAGTCAGCCATCTTGGTCCCGCCTCCTGGAGTATAGTTTTTCATAATACTCTGTTACGATCCTTTTTATTCAGTTGGGTATGTTGTAATGTCTCCTATTTCATTTCTTATTTGGGTTATTTGTGTCTTCTGTTTCTCTTTTGTCAGTTTGGTCAGTGGTTTTTCAATTTTGTTGATCCTTTTAAAGAACAAACATTTGGTTTTGTTGATTCTTTCTATTGTTTTTCTATTCTCTATTTCATTTATTTCTGCTCTGATCTTTATTATTTCCTTTCTTCTGGTGGCTGTGGACTTCTTTTGCAGTTCTCTTTCTATTTGTTCGAGTTGTAGGGTTAATGTTTTGATTTTGTCCCTTTCTTCATTTTTGATGTGTGCATCTGTTGCTATAAATTGACCTCTGAGGGCTCCTTTTGCTGTGTACCACAGGTTTTGTTATGATATATTTTCATTCTCATTTGACTCTAGGAATTTTTTGATTCCATCTCTGATTTCTTCTTTTATCCAGTAGTTTTTAAGCAGGGTGTTATTCAGTTCCCATGTAATTGATTTTTTTTTTTCTTGCTCTTCATGTTAATTTCTACTTTGATGGTGCTATGGTCAGAGAAGATACCTTGTATTATCTCAGTGTTTTGGATTTTGTTGAGGGTTGCTCTGAGCCTAAGATGTGGTCTATTCTGGAGAACATTCCATGTGCGTTGGAAAAGAATGTGTACTTTAGAGCTGTTGGATGGTGTGTTCTATATATGTCTACGAGATCAAGTTCCCTTTAGACCTTCTGTATCTTTGTTTAGTTTCTTTCTAGATGTTCTGTCCTTTACCGGGAGTGGTGTGTTGAAGTTTCCTACTATTATTGTGGAACTGTCAATTTCTCTTTTCAGTGCTGTTAGAGTTTGTTTTATGTATTTTGGAGCCCTGTCATTGGGTACATAGATGTTTATTATGGTTAAGTCTTCATGATGGATTGTCCCTTTAATTATATAATGCCCTTCTTTGTCTTTTATGGTGGATTTTATTTTAAAGTCTATTTTATCTGAGATTAATGTTGCCACTCCTGTTTTTTTTTTTTGGGGGGGGGGAGTTATTTGCTTGATATAATTTTTCCATCCTTTGATTTTTAATAAATTTACATCTTTGTTTCTAAAGTGTGTCTTGTAGACAGCATATTGATGGATCCTCTTTTTTTTTGTCCATTCTGTCACTCTGTGTCTCTTTATGGGTGCATTTAGGCCATTTACATTCAGTGTGATTATTGATAAGTGTGAGTTTATTGCTGTCATTTTGTAGTACTTTTTTTTTATGGTGCTGACATTTTCTTTGTTCCTCTTACTCTCCTGTGCTGAATTCCTTTTGTTTGTGGATTTTTTTTCTTTTCTTTTGTTTTTGTAGATTTTGTTTTTATTGAGACTTAATTTTTTTTTTCTCTTTATTTTGATGAATAGGTTTGTTAACTTTCTTTGTTAGTTACCTTGAAATTTACCCTTATCTTCCTAGGTTTGAACCAGTCTATTATTACTTGGTATCACCTTGTCTTCCTCTCCATTAGAAAGTTCTATACCTACACCACTTATTTCCTCTTTTATTGTTCTGACATTGTTGTCATTTACAGATTAACCTCTCTGGTTCCTTGTTGTAATTCTTTTGGTTTTGTATAGGTCTGGAGAGTTCATTTCCTGCATTGGTATCTGGCTGGTACAATCGTGTGTCCTAGATTCAGGCTGTGGTCTGACGTTTGTTCTTAGTCTGAAGGACTCTCTTTAATAATTTTTGTCAGTTTGGTTTGGTCTTTACATATTTAGAGTGTGGACAGGGTGAATCTGAAGTGACCTCTGGCCAAAGCAGTTGCCTCTGGGCCAAGAGACCTTGGCCGGTGGTGAACAGAAGAGGCTGAAGGGGGAAAGAAGGTTGGGGGTAGGAATTGCTGGCTACCGGGTGCTCTGTCTCCTGCTGGGAGCTCTGTGAGGCTGCTTTCCCATGTTATCTATCTGCTGGTTTCCCGAGGGAGTCCAAGATGACAAATCCATGCTGTGTTAGCTGATAGGGGACCTCTGCTCGTATCTCTCTTTGCTCTCTGTTCCCTGTCAGTTTCTTATTTTATTCAGTGCTTGGCTGAGTTCTTTATCTCTTCATTTGACACTTCAGGTTCCAGGACTGATGTTTGTCTCTGTTTTACTTAGTTTTGGGGGGTCTTTGCTGTGGAGGGATGGCATGGTGCTTCTGTCTGTGGCACCATGTTGGCCAGAAGTGTTTTAACTCTAACAATTTTAGACTCCAAGTATGTAAACCTGAATCCACAAATATAGACAAAGAGTGGAGAAGTAATATTTTCTGTACAAGCGAAGACAACTTGCTAATTGATTAGAGTATCTGAAACTTGCACTATGACCATCATGTTTAAAATGAATAGTGCTGAGATAAAAAGCATATTAGAAATTTTTTTTTCATGAGATACCCATGCAAAATAAAATAGTATGAAGTGTTCATAATAGATTAATGGAATTATGTTTGAATATGGTAATTATTGATGTTTGCTTGTCGGAATTGACTTGACGGCACTGGATTGGGCTTGAAGGTAAATGCTGTTCCCTTTAGAAAATGAGTAATAAAGTCAATGATATCTCAAGTTTAAAAAATTACATAAATAAGGCAACTATCAACTCAACGGCATTGGGAGTGGGAGACTGGGAAGGCAACTAAGAGCCCATTTCTCTTATTCATTCAGTAAATGGTTAAGGCAAGGTTTTATGATTCTCATTTTAGCAGCCGATCTACTACACCAACTTAGTGCTTTCTGAGTCTGCTTTAAGGAATGAAATAGCCAAGTCAGTGCATATTAAGATCTGTGAGCAGAAAAGCAAATGCCTCTGAGCTGAGTAGTCGCAGAAGGAACTGACAGAACTACTCTGTATCTTATCATCAAAATGCCACTTTTTTATCTAAAGAAAAGTTCATTTATTGAATGAATTTCAATAGTTTAATCATGCTGAAGAATGACATGAGTCAAAATAACCACCTCAAACAGTTAAACATATTCAACTAAAAAGGTAATGAACTGAAAAGAAGCAGAGATTCAATTTTATTCTGGGAAGTATGCCCAAGTTTTCAATAAATGAATAGTGGAAATGTTTGCATGATAATAATCAATCCTTCCAATAATGAGTCTGCTGTCAGTATATAATTGTATTGAGCAATTAAATTCCAATGAATTCAGTTGCTAAGTCATGCATATGCTTTGAGCTATGAGCATGGCCATGGACCTCTCCTAGGTGCCTGCCTTGAGCCACTTGCTTGGGTCAGGTTAAAAGAGTGTCTACACTAATTGCTACATTTCCATCTATAGAGGATTTGTTCATTATATCAAGTTATTAATCAGCACCTGCTATGAGAAGGCAGAGAGGAATAAGCCAGAGAGACAGAATCTATAGGTTTGCCCATGTATGCCATGCTGCCAACTTATAGATCACTGCCCAAATCTGAGTGCTTCCTTAGATGGTACAAGCAATGTGCTTGGCTGCTAATCAAAAGTTGGTGGTTTGAGTCCACCCAGAGTCACCTTGAATAAAGCCCTGGTGATCTACTTTTGAAAAATCTGCCATCAAAAACACCAGGAAGCACAGTTCTACTCTGACATACATGGGGTCACCATGAGTCAAAATTGACTGAAAGGCAACTGGTCTTTTTATAGTATGCTCATAATAATTTAGCCCTCTCTGCCTCTCTTCCCCCCGCCCACACATACATTTACACATATACACAAACTCTGTTTTATCCTCTTGATGTAATTTAACTCATGTTTTGATTCTCAGATTAGAATCCCTGTGGACTAATCTAATCAAAATATATTCCTAAACGAAATGGGTGTCCTCTAAAAAGAAATGCTTGTAGACTCTATCAGGGGTCCATAACTATCTGTATACAACCATATTATGTCGTTGTTGTTAGGTGCCATCAAGTTGTTCACATAGCATCCCTATGTATAACTGAACAAAACACTGCCTGGTCTTGTGCTATTCTCACAATCGCTGTTATGCTTGAGCCTGTTGTCGCAGCTGCTGTGTCAATCCATCTTGTTCCTCTTTTGCTTTACCAAGTATGATGTCCTTCTTCAAGGACTGTCTTTTTCAGTAATGCTTTACTTAGCAGGGACCTCTTTACCTTCCATATGAAGATGGTGATTTCTTTCTCCATCTCATTGAAAAATGTCGCTGGAATTTGGATCGGGATTGCATTGTATCTACAGATTGCTTTGGGTAGAATAGACATTTTTACAATGTTGAGTCTTTCTATCCATGAGCAAGGTATGTTTTTCCACTTATGTAGGTCTGTTTTGGTTTATTATAGTAATGTCTTGTAGTTTTCTTTGTATAAGTCTTTTACATCTCTGGTTAGTTGTATTCCTAAGTATTTTATCTTCTTGGGACCTACTGTTAATGATATTGATTTGGTGATTCCCTCTTTGAAGTTCTCTTTGTTGGTGTAGATGAATCTAACTGATTTTTTGTGTTTATCTTGTATCCTGATACTCTGCTGAACTCTTCTATTTCAGTAGTTTTCTTGAGGATTCTTTAGGGTTGTCTGTGTATAAGATCATGTTGCTGCAAATAGAGATACTTTTACCTCTTCCTTATCAATTTGGTTGCCCTTTATTTCCTTATCTACCCTAATTGCTCTGGCTATAACCTCCAGCACAATGTTAAATAAGAGTAGTAATAAAGGGTGTCCTTGTCTGGCTCCCGTTCTCAAGGGGAATGCTTTCAGACACACTCCATTTAGGATGATGTTGGTTGTTGGCTTTGTACAAATGCCCTTTATTATGTTGAGGAATTTTCCTTCTATCCTATTTTGCTGAGAGTTTTTATCATGAATGGGTTAACACCCAAATTTAATTATCTCCAACTGTTTATAATACGAACATGAAATTTACTCATTTGAAATATAATCAAGTTGCATTTAGTGTTCTCTCTAAGGAATGGGTGATCAGAGATATTTTCTAATTTGAAATCATCATTAAAAGCACTATAATAGTCCATTCCCCCAGCCCCACAACCCAGGCAACCATTGATTGGCTTTTTCTCATACTGGAATATGTTTAGACTTTCCTATAATTTAAAAAAAAAAAAAAAGGGGCTTATACAGTATGCATTATTTTGTTGGTGGCTTCTTTTGTTCATTGTTATGGAAAGGGATATGAAGGAACATTTTTGGGCCAATGGAAATGTTTTATACATTAATTTTTGTGACGGTTTCATAGATACATACTTTTGTCAAACTCCTCAAAATGTATAATAAAAATGAGTATATTTTATTGTGTGTAAATTACACCTCAACAAGTTGATTTAAAAAATAATTCAGAAAAAAAAAATCCTCCAGGCGAAAATGCTTTCAGCAATAAAATTCTTCAAAATTTAAGTAAGATATCCTATACAGAGTTTTCAGAAGCACAGAAAAAAGAAATACACCTTGTCATGGATTGAATTGTTTCCCCAAAAAATATCTGTCAACTTGGTTAGGTCATGGTTCTCTTGTATGATTGTCTACCGTTTTATCTACTGATGAGATTTCTCTATGTGTTGTAAATGCGTTGTAAATGCTATCACAACTACATAATAAGATGGATTAGCAGCAATTATACTGGTGAGGTCTACAAGATTTGAGGCTTAAGTGTCTTAAGCCTGTCTCTTTTGATATATAAAAGAGAAGCAAGCAGAGACAGATGGTGACCTCATACCACCAAGAAAACAGTGCCGGGAGCAGAGCGCATCCTTTGGACCTAGGTTCCTGCACTGAGATGCTCCCAGACCAAGGGAAGACTGATGCATCACAAGTACCTTCCTCCAGAGCTGACAGAGAGAGAAACCCTTCCCCTGGAGCTGCACCCTGAATTTGGACTTGTAGCTTACTCAACTGTGAGAGAATAAACTTCTCTTTTTAAAGGCATCCACTTGTATTTCTGTTATAGCAGCACTGGATGACTAAGACACCTCTCAGGTTGTTCTGTGAAGCCAGTATAATATAGTTCTGTGAAGCCCACATAATATGGATACCAAAACCTCAAAATTATAAGTCAGAAAAATTACAAGTAAATCTCACTCATGAGCATAGCTGCAAACATCCCAAAAATACGGTAGTAACTTGAATTCAAACACCAATAAATTACATTATATAATTTATATATAATCCAAAAAAAAAAAAAAAACCATTGCCATTGAGTCGATTCCGACTCATAGCGACCCTATAGGACAGAGTAGAACTGCCCCATAGAGTTTCCAAGGAGCACCTGGTAGTTTCAAATTGCCAAACTTTTGGTTAGCAGACCTAGCTCTTAACCACTATGCTACCAGGGTTTCCAATTTATATATACATATATGTGATTTATTACGATAAAAAAAGCCAGTCCATTGCCATCGAGCCTATTCCAACTCACAGAAACCCTATAGGACTGAGTAGAACTGCCCTATTGGGTTTCCAAGGAGCAGATGATGGATTCCAACTGCCAACCTTTTGATTAGCAGCCGAGCTCTTAACCACTGTGCCACCAGGGCTATAGGAGAAGTTCATTCCAGAAACGTAAATATGATATAACAGTAGAAAATTTAGCACTGTATTTTAAGAATTTAAGAAAAAAGGATAATCATATGACCATACTGATAGATTTAGAAAAAAAGCATTTGATAAAATACAATACCTATTCATTCTTAATTCCTAGCATCTGGTAGATTTGAACTGCCAACCTTTTGGTTAGTGGCCATAGCACTTAACCACTACACTGCCAATGTTTCCAGTCAATTAGGAATAAAAAGGGCCTATGTTAACGTGAAAAAAAAAATTTTATGTTAATGTGATAAAGTTTATTTATAGAAACTTACAGTACATAATATGCTTAATAGTGAATTACTGAAACTTTTCCATTAATATCAGAAAAGAGAAAATGATACCTGCTAATGCAGCTCTTTTTCAACATTCTGCTGATGATTCTAGACAGTATAATAATGGAAAAATGAGAAATAAGAAGGTATATTAACTGGAAATAAAGTTATAAAACTGTAATTTTTTTTTACAAATGATAATCATCCATGTATAAAAAGTGAAATAGAGTTGCAAATATATTTGATTTAAGTAGAATAAGAAGTTCATTGTATAGAATGTCAATATAGAAAAAGAAAACAATTATATTCCTATATTTTAGCACTAAGCAAAGAAAATAGAAAAAATAACATTCAAAATAACTTTTACATCTTGTCCTTATCCCCCTGAGCCCCTGTAAACCACTGAGCTTTTTGCTGTTTTTTTATAGGTTATAGGTTTGCCTTTTCCCTAATGTCATATAGATAAAATCATTCTCTGTGGATTTTTCTGACTTGTTTCTTTCACTTAGCAATATGCATTCAATATTTATCCACGTATTTTTGTTGCTGATAGAACACTTCTTTTTATCACAGAACAATACAGAATTTTATGGATACATTTTTTTTTATCTACTTTTTTACCGATTGAAGGGTATATTTCTTGGTTCCAGTTTAGGATAATTATGGATAAAACTGCTACAAACATGTATATGCAGGTTTTTGTGTTGACATTAAGTTTTCCACTCAGGTAAATACCTACGAGTATGACTGGTGGACTGTATGCTAGACCTATGTTTAGCTTTATGAAAAACTGCTAGACTCTTTTCTAGAGTGGCGGACCATTTTGCATACCCACCAGCAGTGAATGAGCATTCCTGTTGCTCCATATCCTTGTCAGCATTTAATGTTGTCTGTGTTTTGTAGGGTTAAAAAAAAAAAAAAAGTTAAGCTCACCAAATAATGAGTCTGTATTATCCCATTGTATAAAAAAAAAATGTGTAAATATGTATGTAATAGTTAAGGAAGAACTTAAGTACAATAATGCACACTAGTATGTAAGATAGATTTTCATTTTTAATAGATATATTTATCTACCTCTTAAATATTATATAGTGGTACTCAAAAATCAAAGAAAATTGATGTAATGATTAGTAGTTGCTAGGAATAAGGATGAGGATGGGGGTGTGTGTGGTTATAGGGGATAGTATGACAGAGTTCCTTTGTGCTGATAGAATAATTCTGTATTTTGATTATAGCGTGGGAGTGACATGAATCTACGCATGGAATAAAATTGGCTAGAACTGCCCACACACACAAACACGCATACACAAACAAGCAAATGAGTGTATGCAAAAATTAGTAAAAATTGAATGAGGTCTATAGTCTAGTTAACAGTATTGTACCGTATCGGTTTTCTGGTTTTGATATCATACTACAGTCATATAAGATGTCACCATTAGGGAAACCTGGGTGAAAGAGTCAGAGAACTCTATGTACTATTTTTGCAACTTTCTGTAAGTTTATAATTATTTCTAAATAAAAAGTTAAAAAAAACAATGTATATGTACTTTAAAATCTTTATTTTTATACATGCTACTAGAAAATAGGAAACCCTGGTGTCGTAGTGGTTAAGTGCTACGGCTGCTAACCAAAGGGTCAGTGGTTCAAATCTGCTAGGCGCTCCTTGGAAACTCTATGGGGCAGTTCTACTCTGTCCTATGGGGTTGCTATAAGCCGGAATCGACTCGACGGCACTGGGTTGGGTTGTTGGTTTTTGGTTTATTAGAAAATATATGATATCATTATAATAAGCCTTGACATAAGTAAATGATTTGATGGACTAAGAACTAAGTGACATGGAAAATGAAAGTAGATTAGCAAATAATTATGAACCATTTAAAAAATTTTTTGATTAGAAGCAAGACAGAGATACTTTCTTTAGTTTCTATTGACTAAAGTTTTAAAAAAATATATCCAAGTATAAAGATAACACAAAAATAATGACTATTTTTCATGATATTCACTGTAATTTTCCAATAAATAGTATCAAATAGATTTCAGTTTTCAATTAATTACTTTGTTCTCTTCATCCAGCTGAGAGTCTATCTTTAATAGATTAAGTAATTATATATATTGGGGTGGGAGATTACCCATATACTCAGACTGATTTTTACCATCCTACTTTAAAATTTATATTTCTCATTTATTTCCTTTGCCTTTTTTTCCTTATTTGACTTTTTTTTTCCCAATCAATGGAATTGGTTTTATCCCCTGTTATTCCCTCTCTGATTTAAAAAAAAAAAGGAATTTTTTTAATTAATGCTCTATTTTATTTTATATTTTTCTAATACAGCTAATGTCTAATCAAAGACAAACTGTTTTTGTTGTTAGGTGCTGTCCAGTCAGTTCCTACTTATAGTGACCCTGTATACCACAGAAGGAAACACCGCCCAGTCCTGAGCCCTATTCACAATCATTGTAATGCTTGAGCTCCTTGTGGCAGCCACTGTGTCAATCCATCTAGTTGAGGATCTTCCTCTTTTTCGCTGACCCTTTACTTTACCAAGCATGATGTCCTCCAGTCCAATGCCCTTGTATAATCAATAAAACACAGGGAAACATCTTTCTGGTATGCTCTGCTTTCAGCCAGGATTCATCTGACATCAGCAATGACATCCTGGGTTGATGTCGTTCATGTCCTCTCCCGGCTTGAATTTCTGGCAGTTATCTGTTAATATACTACTACTGCAGCCAATTTTGAGTGATCTTCAGCAAAATTTTACTTGCATGTGATGTTAATGATACTGTTTCAATAATTTCTCCATTTTGTTGGATCACTTTTCTTTGGAATAGGCATAAATATGGTTCTTGTCCAGTTGGTTAGCCAGGTAGCTGTCTTCCAAATTTCTTGGCATACACAAGTGAGCACTTCCAGCACTGCATCTCTTTGTTGCAACATCTCAGTTGGCATTCTGTAAATTCCTGGAGCCTTGTTTTTTGCTAATGACTTCAGTGCAGCTCGGACCTCTTCCTTCAGTACCATAGGTTCCTGATCATATGTTACCTCCTGAAATGGTTGAACATCAATCAGTTCTTTTTGGTATAGTGCTCTGTGTATTCCTTCCATCTTGTTTTGATACTTCCTGCACCATTTAATATTTTCCCTGTAGAATCTCTCAATATTGCAACTCAAGGCTTGAATTTTCTCCTTCAGTTCTTTCAGTTTGAGAAAACCCAAGCATGTTCTTACCTTTTGGTTTTCTAAACCCAGGTCTTTGCACATCATTGTAATAGTTTGTGTTCTCCAGCTGCCTTTTGAACTCTTCTGTTCAGCTCTTTTACTTCATATTTAACTTTTGCTTTAGCTGCTCAACGTTTAAGAACAAGTTTCAAGGTCTCATTTTGGTCTTTTCTTTCTTTCCTGTCTTTTTAATGATGTCTTGCTTCCTTCATGTATGATATCCTTGATGTCATTCCACAGCTTGTCTGGTCTTCAGTCATTAGCATTCACCTTGTCATATCTATTCTTGAGATGGCTTCTAAATTCCGGTGGGATATACTCAGTTTTGTACTTTGGCTCTTGTGAACTTGTTCTAATTTTCTTTATCTTTGACTTGAACTTGCATATGAACAATTGATGGTCTGTTCTGCAGTTGGCCCCTGTTCTTATTCTGACTGATCATATTGAGTTTTTCCATCATCTCTTTCCACAGATGTAGCTTATTTGATTCCTATATATTCTACCTGGTGAGATTCACGTGTATGGTCACTGTTTATGTTGTGGAAAAAAGGTATTTGCAATGATGAAACCGTTGGCCTTGCAAAAATCTATCATGCAATCTCCACTGTCATTTCTAGCACCAAGGTCATGTTTTCCAACTACCAATCCTTCTTCTTTGTTTCTAACTTTCACACTCCAATCACCAGTAATTATCAGTGCATCTTTATTGCATGTTTGATTAATTTCAGACTGCAGAGGTTGGTAAAAATCTTCAATTTATTCATCTTTGGCCTTAGTGGTTGGTGTGTAAATTTGAATAGTAGTCATATTAACTGGTCTTCCTTGTAGGCCTATGGGTATTATCCTAGCACTGACAGTGCTGTACTTCAGGATAGGTCTTGAAATGTTCTTTTCGATGAGGAATACAATGACATTCCTCTTCAATTTTTCATTCCTGGCATAGTAGACCATATGACTGCCCAGTTCAGAATGGACAATACCAGTCCATTTCAGCTCACTAGTTCCTAGGATGCCCATGTTTGTGCATTGCATTTCATTTTTGATGACTTCCAATTTTCCTAGATTCATACTTCATATATTCTAAGTTCTGGTTATTAATAGATGTTTACAGCTGTTTCTCCTCATTTTGAGTAATGCCACATCAGTAAATGACTTGACTCCATCCATGTCATTAAAGCCTACTCTACTCTGAGGAGATGGCTCTTCCCCAGTCATCTTTTGAGTGCCTTCCAACCTGAGCAGCTCATCTTCTGGCAGTATATCAGACAATGTTCTGCTGCTATTCATAAGGTTTTCACTGGTTATTTCTTTTCAGAAGTAGACTGCCAGGTCCTTCTTTCTAGTCCATCTGAGTCTGGAAGCTCAGTTGAAGCCTGTCTGTCATGGGCGACACTGCTGGAATTTGAATGCCAGGGGCATAACTTCCAGCATCCCAGCAACACACAAGCTCCAAGTACAACAAACTGACAGATGTGTGGGAACAAAGACAAACTAATGGGAGGCATTATCACCCACTTTATTTTTTTCAGTGTTAATATTAGTATCCCAGGGGAGTGCTTATAACATGCCTTTAGATATTTGCATACTTTGAAAATAGACTATTTAATAAAACTTTTTTTATTTGAAAATATATGTAATTAAGGGTGTAGCTGTTTGCCATCGAGTCGATTCTGACTCCTAGTGGCCTTATGACAGAGTAGAACTGCCCCTTAGAGTTTTCTAGGTGGTAATCTTTATAGGAGTAGGTTGCCAGGTCTTTCTCTTATAGACCCACTGGGTGGGTTCAAACCACGAACCTTTGGGTTATCAGTTGAGCACTTAGATTATGTACCACCAGGGATTCTTATACTGACCCTAGCAGTCTGTATATTACATTTTATTCTTAAACAGTTACTGTAGATGAAAAGATTGTTTTTAATTTTTTTCCTTAGTATATTCTTAAATATCTTTGACATGAACATAATATTCACTGACTTAAGAACCATGAATTTATGCTCTTTGAATATGTAAAGAATATGCATTTTCATAGTTTTACATAATTTAATTTATGTAAGAGGCTAAATGCAACCTATCTTGGTCAAGGTTAATACACAGTTTAGCTGGAATATGTAGGAGGAAATTTGATGTGTTTATTACAGTTTTTTAAATAGGTTTTTTAATCTATTATTCAGTCATTCCAAAGCATTCTCATTACCATTAAAAAAAACTCTTAAAGTTGCATTATGTGCAAAGTTTTTGTAATTAATATTATATTTTTACTTTAAAAAAATTGCTATTTTTTTCCCTGAGATAATGTTTTTAGGAAAACATATACTAAATTTTTTTTTGAGATAACCAGGTTACCTGCTTTGGACGTTGTCAGTGTCTGACTTCTCCCAAGTATTGTACTGAAAAAATAAATAAATGAAAAGCTGTGGACTGTTTTGTAAATCTGACATGGTGTTTTAAGATCTATGAATTATATTTTATCCTTCCTTGATATTTCTTAGTAGTAGTATTCTTTTCCCATTTAGAAGAATTAAAAGTTAATTTCTTGATTCTTCCATTTCTAAAAAGATATAAAAGACATACTTTTCTCTATTCCTCCCACTAAGTTCAACCAAAAACACTGTATATTATTTATAAAGCAGACATAAGAAGATCATGAAAGACAGAATGAAGAAGGCAGTCTTACCAAAGACTTCAGGACTTGAGGAACGACATGGTGGTGAGTTCCCTGGGCTTTTTGTTTTTGCCTTACTGATCCCATACTTGGAACTGAAGAAGCCAGAAACCTAGAAATACCAATAAGTGAGACAAAAACAAAAAAACAAATATAAAATGACATATATATATATGTTTAGTGACATATATATGTATATATGTTTAATTTAGAAAGAAAGGAATAGGCTTATTAAAGTATTTGGTAAAAAAAAGTTATTTTTTCATTTTGCTAGTTTGTTTTCTTATGTCTTATTAAACAAAACATTTGGTGTCAACAAAAAAATGAATTTATTCAACAAATATTTTATTTGAAAATTTTATTGAGATATTTATAGATTCAAAGGAAGGAAATAATGAAGAGGGACCTTGTGAACCCTTTACCCAGTTTCCCCCAATGGTTGTTTTTGTTAGTTGTCATTGTGTTGAGTTGGTAGTATTTGACAAAACTGTAATATATCATCAGCCAGGATATTGGCATTGATACCATCCACTGATCTTATTCAGATTTCTTTGGTTTTACTTGTACTCATATGTGTGTAAATGTGTGTGTGTGAATGGTGTGTGCATGCTTAATTCTACATAATTGTACTACATGTGTGTGTAACTCTATGAACCACCATAGTCAAAAGACTGAACAGGGCAATCACCACAAGGATTCCTTATGTTGTTCTTGTATAGCCGCACACACACCTCCTTCCCCATCTCTAACCCTTGAAAACCAGTAATCCACCTACCGTTTCTAAATTTTATCATTTCTAAAATGTCATAAAAATGAAATCATATAGCATGTAACCCTTTTGGGGTTTGCTTTTTTTTCCTCAGCATAATTCCCTGGAAACCCGTGCAAGTTGTTGGGTGTATTAACAGCTCATTCCTTTTTATTTAGTAGTGTATTTGACAAATTGATTAACAAACTCTCCTTCGAAGGGCATCTAGGCTCTTTCCAGTTTTGGGTTATTATGCAGAAAGCTGCTATGTACATTTGTGTATAAGTTTTTCCGTGACCATAAGTTATCATTTCTTGGGAAAAATGCCCAAAAGGACAATTGCTGGATCATATGGTAGTTGCATGTTTAGTTTTATAAGAGACCCCCCCAAATGTTTTCTAGAATGGCTGCACCACTTTATATTCCCACCAGCAATGTCTGAGTGATCTGCATACTCACCAGCACGTGGTAGTGTCACTATTTTTTTATGTTATGCATTCTGATAGTTTTATAGTGATATCTCACTGTGGCTTTGATTTGCATTTCCCAGATGGTTCTTATATTTCTTTACTTAAGTTTGTAAACCATTTTTTATTAAATATTTTATAAGTTCTAAGGTTCAGGTTGAAGCATTTATGTTTGTATTCATGTATTTATTATTTTTACCTGTAAATATCTAATTGCTCTAAGCACTACTTGTTGAAAAGACTATTCTTCCTCCTTTGAATTACTTTTATATCTTTGTCTAATCATTTGAACATATTTGTGGGGGTCTGTTTCTTGGTTCTCTGTTCAACAAATATTGTTTAATGATATTCAAAATTATACAAGGTATTGGAAATTCTGAAGTGAGTAAATCATGGTTCTTATTTTCAGTGTGCTAGGATGTCACCGGGGTGGCAGACTTAAGCAGAGGTAATAGAATTATACATAAGAGGCTGAGCTTGGCATCTCTATCAGATATATTTGGGCACAAAGAAAGGAGGAAGCAGTTCTGTGTTAAGGAGGGAGATGTCAGGAAGGGCTTTAAAGAGCAGGATTAAGTTGAGCGATGAGTAAATGAATGAGCGGAGAAGAGCATTCCAGGTCTAAGAAGAAGCCAATATCTTTAGAAGTTTTAAATATACAAATTTATAGAGGCTTGAAATGGCCTGAGACATTGAGAAAATGGCAGATAGTTCAGTAATGCCTCAGCCTAGAGTCCACAAAGGCCTGATGAGAGCTGAGGATGGAAATATTAAGAAGACAAAGCATGGAAAGCCTGTTTAACATTCTAAGGATCTTGCAAAAGGAAAACATTGAATAATTTTAAGCTAAGAGTGAAATGTTCAGTATTAAAGAAACGATTATAGACCTCCTATTCCTTTCTTAAAATCAATTATACCATGTATTTGTATTAGCCTCTGCCCTTTCTCTTTCATTTCTTAAAAACGGATTTCTTTAGCCTTTGCACATTCTGATTCAGTTCATACAAATAGAATTCTGCCCATAGCCTTGAAAATGAAGGCTCTACAAATGACAGACAATAGAAGAAAGAGCTATTGATGCAGGTACAGAAGGGCAAGAAATTTTAAAATTATACTCAGTTGGATGAATAATTAGATAAAATTAGAACCTAAAAACAATTACACAAATGAAATCTTGTTCTGTATTTAGCAGCCATGAAATGGGCCTTGTAAAGTTATCATATGATTCTCTTTCGAAGCAAATGGATTAAAATACCTCCTGTGTAAAATTGCGGTTTCTCTCTAAAGGCCTTTTATATTAATTGGTCTTCAAAAATAAGACTAATGAAATCAATGCATGGAGTAACTTTAAATGGTTTCCTTGGTGGAAGACTCTCAGAACTCTATTTATACCCCCTTTGTGCATAAATTTAGATGTATTAATTACTATTAAATCACTTTCCTTGAAATAATTTATACAAAGGACTTTATTTTGAAATAAGTTTCAATAAAATATTCTGTTTTCATATAAATATTTCATGTGTATACTCAGAGAGAGAAAAAGAGGGAGGGAGGAAGAAAGGGAGAGAAGAGAGAGGCATAAAATCAGGTAAATACAATTGGGTACTGTTGTTGTTGCTGTTGGGTGCCATCGAGTCCGTTCTGACTCATAGCAACCCTATATACAACAGAACGAAACACTGCCCAGTCCCACGCCATCCTCACAATCCTTGTTACGCTTGAGCCCATTGTTGTAGCCACTGTGTCAATCCATCACATTGAGGGTCTTCTTTTTCACTGACCCTCTACTTTACCAAGCATTATGTCCTTCTCCAGGGACTGATCCCTCCTGACAACATGTCCAAAGTATATGAGATATAGTCTCGCCATCCTTGCGTCTAAGGAGTGTTTGGGTCTGGTTGTACTTCTTCCAAAACAGATTTGTTTGTTCTTTTGGCAGTCCATGGTATATTCAACATTCTTCTCCAACATCACAACTCAAAGGTGTTCATTCTTCTTCAGTCTTCCTTATTCATCACCCAGCTTTCATATGCATAGGAGGAGATTTTGAAAACACCATGGCTTATGTCAGGTGCATCTTAGCCTTCAAGGTGACATCTTTGCTTTTCAACACTTTAATGAGGTCTTTTGCAGCAGATTCACCCACCGTGGTGCATCTTTTAATTTCTGGACTGCTGCTTCCATGGCTGTCGATTGTGGATCCAAGTAAAATGAAGTCCTTGACAACTTCAATCTTTTTCCCATTTATCATGATGTTGCTCATTGGCCCAATTGTGAGGATTTTTGTTTTCTTTATATTGAGCTATAATCCATACTGAAGGCTGTGGTCTTTGATCTTCATCAGTAAGTGCTTCAAGTCCTCTTCACTTTCAGCAAGCAAGGTTGTGTCATCTGCATAATTCAGGTTGTTAATGACTCTTCCTCCAATCCTGATGCCAAGTATGGTCCATCTTCTCAGATTATTTGCTCAGCATACAGATTGAATAGGTATTGTGAAATAATACAACCCTGACATACTTTTCCTGACTTTAAACCACAAAGTATTCCCTTGTTCTGTTCGAAATAATTTGGTACTAATCATGGCCAAAACCTATTTAATGAAAAAAAGTGGTGCCAATACAAGCAATAAAAAGCAGATACTGTAAAAATATCATCCTAAACCTTAGACTGGAAAATAAAAGATACCTGAATAATTTTCAGAATTAACAAGAGATAAACCAGCAAGGACTGATAGTACAGTCATTATATGAATGACTGCATAGTTATTCTAATTACCTTCACGGTGATATTTTGGCACAGTAATCTGTAAAACAGTATTAATTCTTCTGGTAGTACTGTGATAAAAATTACACCAAATGATGCAACTAAAATTTATGACATTTAAAAACCAAAACCAAACCTATTGCTGTTGAGTCGATTCCAATTCATAGCAACCCTATAGGACAGAGTAGAACTGCTCTACAGGGTTTCCAAGGAGTAGCTGGTGGATTCGAACTGCTGACTTTTTGGTTAGTGGCTGAGCTCTTAACCACTGTGCCACCAGGGGCCTATGACATTTAGTAGCTACTAAATAAATTATAGCTTTCATTAAGACATATTTTTTGTTTGACCTGGACTCTGGATTTTCATTTTTTTTTTTTTTTAACTTTGCCATTACTACCTTCATCTTTTTAGCTTTTAAAAATGCACAAGGGCATCAGCTTTAATGATGACTCTACATTTTCCTCATTTTAGGCTTTAGATCCTCCTCTTATTTGGATCCATGTTCACCGGACTCTGCTGACTCACTTCTGTGGTTCACTCACTTGGTGTCTGTTCCTCCTCAGTTTCTCCTACGGATCATCTTCCCATAAGAGCCCCTGGGAATACAAAAAATTCAGTACTCTACTACTAGCGGAAAGATTGGAAGACAAGACTGGTGATCTGCTTCCAAAGGGCCACAGCCTTGAAAACCGTATGGAGCAGTTCTGCTCTGCACATATGGGGTCGCCATGAGTCAACATCACTCAACAGCAACTAGTAACAACAGCATCTTTCCCTACGTGCCCTTTAAATCTTGTTATTTCTAATAATTGTATTCTTGGCCAAATTTTCTTCTCACTTTATTATCTATAGTTAGAGTCTAGCCCTCTAATTGCATATATCTGACTGTTATTTAACACATAAGAGATGATAGATTAAAACAGTCCCATCGACAGCTTGAATAGAATTTCCTATTCAATAACTCCTGTAGAGTTGTATGGGTAAAATGGATAATAACAATTGCTTTGCAAAAATCAGCTCCTTGGAACAAGGACATAGTTATTAGTAGTCTCAAGAGTTCATTGCATCCAACAAATGAGCTACGAAATGTTTTTACCAATAAAAGACTGAGATACAGGCATGATGGTAGCACTTAAGAAATGCTCAGGCGACTTGTTTCATCTTCATGGAACTATCATCCAGTCATTTTTTAAAACATTTTTTTGATTACTGATAGCATCCATACAGAAAAGTGTGCAAATCCTATGTCCACAGCGTGGACACCTCTGTGTAACCTTCACTCAGATCAAGAAATACATTATCGGCATCCCATAAGCTCCTTCTTGCTTATTATCCTTTTCTTCCACCCAAAGGTAACTACTAACCTGACTTTCAGCATTCTAGATTAGTCATAAATGTGTGTATGCTTTACATACACAGCGTTATTTGATATACAGGTGCTCCCCTATTTAGGACATATTTAAGTTACGGCAAACTGCGTTTATGACCGTCTGTTTTTGTTTTGTACATTTTATTGTTAACAATATTGTCTTAGTTGTCTAGTGCTGCTTTAAAAGAAATACCACAAGTGGAAGGCTTTAACAAAGAGAAATTTAGTCTTTCACAGTAAAGTAGGCTAAAAGTCCAAATTCAGGGCATCAGCCCCAGGGGAAGGTTTTCTCTTTCTGTCGGCCTTCTCATCAGTCTTACCCAGGACTAGGAGCTTCTCCACGCGGGAACTCAGGGAGCTAAGGATGTGCTGTGCTCCTGGCAGGCACTGCTTCCTTGGTGGTATGAGGTCCCCCACTCTCTGCTTGCTTCCATTTCTTTTATCTCTTGTAAGATAAAAGGTGGTGCAATTTCCCCTGGGGAAACTCCCTTTACATTGGATCTGGTATGTGACCTTAGTAAGGGTGATACAATCCCACCCAAATCCTCTTTAACATAAAATTACAATCACAAAATGGTAGACAACTACACAATACTGGGAATCATGGCCCAGCCAAATTGACACACACATTTTTGGGGGAACATAGTTGAATCCATGACAAATATGTACTACATACAATGTTGCAGTGTGTAATTTGCTAATGTTATAGCTCACAGATGTTGAATGTTATGATATATAGAGATACTGATAATAGAAGGTAATAATAATGAAAACAAAAGAGAAAATGGGTGTTACTTATGTCACAACCAACTTATAATGGATTCATTGAAATGGAACTCCAACGCATGTTGGGGACAATCTGTACATTCTTTTGTGTCAGCTTTTCTTTTTTTCCTTAAGGTAGACATTCTTTATTAAGCTAAACTGTTTATTTTAAAGAAGACTTAATGGGATATTTTTGGTTTAAAGTTTAAAGATTATCTCATGAGAATAATTTGGGGATCCACCCAGCCTCAATGGCTCCAGAGAGACTGGATTCTATTATAAATTGAAATTCTGTTCCACGTTTTTACCCCTTTTGATCAGGATCCTTCTACAGAATCTTTGATCAAAACGTTCAGTAATGGTAGCTTAGCACCATCCAGTTCTTCTGGTCTAATGGCAAAGGAGGCAGTTGTTCATGAAGGCAATTAGCCATGTATTCCGTTTCTCCTCCTGTTCCTGACTGTTCTTCCCCCTCTGTTGCTACAGGTGAAAGAGACCAATTATTGTACCTTGGATGCCCACTTGCAAGTTTTTTTTTTCTTTTTTAAAATTTTTATTGTACTTTAAATGAAAGTTTATAAATCAAATCAGTCTATCATATAAAAATTTCTATACACCTTGCTATATACTTCTAGTTGCTCTCCCCCTAATGAGACAGCACACCCCTTCTTTCTACCCTCTATTTTCATGACCATTCGGCCAGCTCTTTTTTTTTTTTTTTTAATATATATAATTTAGGCACTATTTGTAAAAATAGAAAATGGACATGCTGACTTGTGGCAACAATTAGAAAATCCTCAGTCACCTGGTTTCAAGATTTTGTGCCATCATTACTTTTGATGTGCTGATTGCACAATGCCATTTTAGGTTCAAGTCCAGTGGGAACAAGCATAACTTTGAAAACAGGGTCATAATTTGTCTTAATCAAAATATATGGATTTTTCTCTTGAGGAGGTACATGTAGCAGCAAGGACAACTAAAATATATTACTGGATCTGCATTAGATTTTTGTTCTCTCTGCTAAGAAGCCTGCAGGTACGGTAATGATTTTGGACATGCTGTTTCTAATGAGATTGCTGAGTTTGTATCATGAATTTTCATGCTCTAAGTACACAGGATAGTCTGCAAAGGCCTCAAGAATATAACTCACCAGAAAACTTAAAATTTGGCCCTGGGGAATGATGCATATTAAAACCAAATTTTATAAGTTGAAATTGATTTCACAATGGTTCTGTTGCTGAAACTGTACGCTCAAAAGAAAAGCATGATAAATGTGGTCTGATTCCCTGATTGCTTCATGTGATTTTTTTTTCACCAGGATGATAAAATATAATTTTAGCCTAGGAAAGCTAAAAATTAAGCTGAAGCCCTGTAGGCCATTGTGCTGTATCCTTGGTAACTTTGCTGTTAGAAGAGATTGCAGGGAATCATAAGCTCAGAACATTAGCGTACACCCACTTGATTAAAAAGCAAACAGCAACAACAAACATACACATATACATATGTATATTGAGAGAGAAAGGAGCGATGGGGTAAATAACTTGATACCAAATTGAAAAGTTGGCTTTTTATAGCAATTTGACAAGTTGCATTTTCAAGTATATTTTCTATGTTAATCAAAATTCAAATCAAACCAAAATTGTACTGAAGATTTTTTTACTAAACATTTGGTATTCAACATGCAACTTTCATCATCAGTAGCTCTTACATCATGCTTTACATTCAAGTACAAGAAAAAATCGTATCATGAACTTTGAATGTGACAGGTCCAGTGATGGTTCTCAGACGTTGCTTGAAGGCCCGGTGCTCTGAGAGGTTGTATATGTACCCAGTTTATCAGAAAAGATTGGCCTGGTAATGGCTATATAAAGAACTACAGGTGTCAATACCCTGTGTAGTAGAAAAGTGTACAAATGCAGGGAAAATCTCAGTTTCTTTAGAAGGTGGAAATGACTCTTCATTGTCTATGTAATACAAGTCTTCATCAGGGCAACAAAAACCCTTTCAGATTTTAAATGAAAACTTTCTTCCATTCTTAATTTCCATTGAACTTTCATGTTCCCAACACACTAACTACAAGGTCCTGCGCTTCCTGTAATCTTTACATTAAGGAGGATAGAACTGAATTGTGGATGGTTTTGAAAGTAATGCTTTAGTGGTTAAACTTTATTCTATAAGCATTAGGAAGTACTTAAAAATTTCAGATTTATAAAGTTATGCAATTATTTGTGTGTTTAAGTAAATTTCATATGGCAAAGATTTAGAAATTAAACATACATTATTATTTATCTAACCACATTATTGATGAGGAAGTTAGGGGTGTATAGTATATGCTTTGGCAATATGCGTATAATTTCTGTAAGAGAAATACAAAGTATTTGTCAACCTAATAAAAGAGAATTCCTGGACCTTTTAATGCTTTTTAAACTATGATAATGCTTGAGAATACAATTGTATACCTCAGCCCCAGAATAAAGCTTTTATCATATAGCATAGTCAAATCTTGCAGCAATCTTCAATAATCCATGTACTCATGCCAGACTTGCTGAATAAGAATTCCTGCAAAACACATTTTTAAAAATACAGATTTATTGTCCACAACAATATGATTGTGATTCAGCAGCTCTTGGATGAAGCTTTAAAACATACTTAGGAAAGCTTTCTGGATTGAGAATAGTTGTACACACTTCCAAAATCATTTAGTTGATTCATTAAAATAACCAGTGCTTCAGATAATTTTTGTAAACTGTCCAAATATTAAAACACTAGGAGCTCAGTATCACATTTTACTTGAAGTTTTCTCCCGCATGTTTAACTAAGAGGAGTTAATAGTGACTTAAACTTTGAAAATACACACTCAGCACTTTTGTCTTGATGTAAACAGTTTGGAATAGGCCAATTTGATAGCTAAGAATGGAAAGGGATTAAGAGGGGTAAATTATGCAAACTGTCTTTATTAAAAGGAACACTCTGCAAATATTCCATTTATCCTTTATTTTAGCTGAGTTAGTCAATGATGGATTGCATTCTTACTCAGCATCTTAATGAATGATATTTTTTTCTTTAGAATTCTCCATAGGTCCCAGTATTTAAGGAAGTAGTATTAGTTTTCAAAACCCAATTGTAAGGACATAAACAGCAAACTGAAAATAGAACATCATTTATAGAAAAATGCGTATTCAATCTTTATCTTTATTTTTTAAATCTCCGTTCTCCTATCTTTTATGTCTCACAAAGAAGTTATCTGTATGATTCTTAGTCATTCAGTCATTCATTCAATCACTCAAACATAACTGATCATTTACTATTTGACAGGTTTTACGCTGTTACCTGCATAAACTCTATGGCATTCTGTTTGACATAAACTTTAGGAGCCCGCTCATTTTTCCTTATCTGGTATCTTCTTTTTGCAAGTACTGCTCTCCTCTCCTATTGCATCTGGAATCTACAAGTCACTTGCCCTGAAGATGTTCCCCCCCCACCCTGAGACCACTAAGCAGCTGGCCACATAGCTGCATACCCAGAAATTCATGCTTTTCCCACAACTTCAGGGTTTAGATGAAACATCACAGTACAGAATATGAGATCTGACATTCTGAGGGCCTTCAATTGAACCAGGTTATGGAACCCAGAAGAGAAGGGGAATTGCCTCCTCAGGGGTTGAATTCAGACTAATAGGAAATAGGAGATACGTTCCTTTCCTTTCTCCTCTGTCCCATGGACTATACCAAAGGATAGTTTCCCCTCCTAGTCCAATCAGACTCATCTTGTCTGTATAGTGTATGAGCCTGCTGAGCACCCTATCTCTCTTTGTGTTAGTGATTAAATGGCAGCAACACTGATAATGTGTCGTCTCTTTCTTTCCTCACATCCCTGCCTATCGTGTTTATTACTAAATCCTGAGAACTTAACATACTGAAGAACACACACTAAATAATTACTTGTCAACTGCCAAATACTTCTATACTCTACTGCCATATTGTATTATTTTGTATTTGTGTCAGGTCTTTTCTTGGTAGTAAGAGAATTCCATTGCTGCTACTCCCCATAGAGATTAGTGACCCCAAGGTAGAGGGGTGTTGTGGAATCACACTGGGTCATAAAGAATATCCCTTACTTTAAAACAGTGATAGTCAAAATAACTTTGAAAAAAAACTTAAAATTCTTGGGGGACGTTTACAGATTTGATTTACGAAGCCTGCATCAACCCAAATCTAGAGAGCTTAAAGCCAGTACCGTTTTTTCCTTTACTCTCCCGCACCGTACTGCCTTACCCCACCAGGCAAAGCCCACGGTGGTAGCTGACCCATAGAGAGACCAGTGAATTGCATCTGCTGTATTATTAGCATCCCTCGTTCTTTTAATGAACTGTGACAACTGTGCACTGAATCAATTGGCTATGGGGAGAGACCGCCTGAGGGGGAGCAGCAGAGCCTGTGAGACTGAAATCTCTTAAATGAAGTGAAATCTGTCTTCAAAGCCTATTAATAATTTGAAGAAATAGCAGCACCAAAGAATCAGAAAGTTCCTTTATGACCGAAGTAAGCTTTTTATAGTAGTGTGTCAGCTCTATCAAGACAAAAGAGTGTTTTTTTCAGGTTTGTATATTTGCATATATTTAGCAATAAAGTCGGCACTGGTTTTTTTTTTGTTTTTAGCAGTAAAGTATTTAGAAAGTATGACTTGGAAAAATAAGTTTCTCTGCAAAATATTAGGAGGGGAGGGAATGAAAACTACTTTTTTTTTTTTTTTTAATACTACACAAGGTGCTTTACCAGAATCACTTCACTGGTCTGCACGAAGACCACATGAAGCGGGTATATTTTACCATTTAAAAGCTTTGCTAAGTTACACAACTTTGAAATTGCTGAAGCCTAGATTCAATACTACATTTGTGTGAGTCCAGGCTTTATGCTTTCCCCCTCTCCCATTATATCCTGCATTCTTAGCATCTGGTTTTCTCTTTAAGATAAGTATATATATTTTCTAGAATTAGATTGAATATTAAGTGAAATTGATTTAATATAAAAATGTAGTTAATGATTCCTTTGATCACCACCAACAACAAAAAAGTCTTCCATTTTTATTGACATAGTAATTTTTCCTGAAAAGGAATTCAAATAATTTCAAAGAAAAATATTACACGTCTTGAAATCTGCTGGTTAGCTGATATTTTTGCAGAGAATATAATCTTAAATGACATCATTATTTACTATTTTATCCTTTTCTGAGCTACAGCATGTGGGTCTTAAGAAGCACAGAGGCGAGAACAGCATGCGTTTCTCTTTGAGGCTTATATCCCACAAGCAATTTCATCTACTTCCATGGCTTTAGATACCAGTTACATATTTTGACTTCCAATTTGTGTTTCCATTCCTGTCTTTACCCTTCCCTTTCAACTTAGTGAAAGATTCCTGGGGTCATATGATTTCTATGGTCATTCTTGGGTGTTAGAAAGTTCTATGATCATTAAAATTTCACAATAAAAATGGTTAGAGCTATATAATGTGGAAAATTCTCTCCTAGAAAATTTCTGCTTCATGAATGAAATAGAGGTAAGGAGGGACAGGAAATCTCTTAATTTATTAATGCTGTTAAATGGTGCTATTATCATATCTGGGCTTAGAATCTTACAGTTGCTTACTCCCTTCTCAGAGCCATCTCAGTTCACAAGCATCTTTTCCTTACAATGCCCACGTCACCTTCTTCCAGGTAGTTTTAATGAGTAGCCTCTAGACTGATACATACAACAGCTCTCTCTCCTGCATGGCCCATAGCAGGTCCACAGGATCCACTCAAGCATCCTCTTCCTGAGACATCTCTAGAAGTGGAGGTTGATGCCAAACAGCTATTCCCCTTTGATCAGCCATCAAAGCTGGTCCCAGTGCCACCCAGTGCCATCGAGTCGATTCCGACTCACAGCCCATTTCTTATCCTGTAGATTTCCCAAGAGGTCTTGAGTTACCTATTCAATGTGTTTTTACTACCAGGTCATTTACCAAGCTTGCCAAAAATTCCATCAAATCTCCTTTGCGGATGGATGGGACTTATTGTACAACAGCAACTTTCTCCAAAAAGGTCTTTTTCAACAATTCTCTCATCTTGCAGCCACCCAATGTTGTACATTGCTCATGAAGGTAAATAATCTACACAGTTTTCAGGTAGTGTGATGGTTAAGATTATGTGTCACCTTGGCTGGGCCATGAATCTCAGTGTTTTGGCAGTTGTATAATGTTGTGATCACTTCCCTGTCAAAATTTGATATGTGATCACCCCCATGGTGGAATCTGCTGAGTGGTGCTGGCGGAGGTGGGGCCTGTGGCAGCTCACCACCGCTTCAGCCTTCATTTCTCTGCCTTCTGCTGCCTACTTCCTTTTCTGCTTGCCTTGCAAAGGTTGTTGGCTTTTTCTGGATCTGGCAGCTGTGTCCTGTCTGACCTCTGGTTCTTGGGACTTGAGCTAGCAGCATACCTGCCCATCTTGGGATTCACTGATCTTCACGGCCTGCGAGCAAGAGTCCTGCTCCACGACCTGCCTATCTTGGGTTCACTACCCCCTGCAGCTACTTGACTCAGAAGAACCCTTGCAGTCCTGCCAGCCGACCTCAAGGATTCCTTGACCATCACAGCCTGTGAGCAGGAGCCCTGCTCTATGACCTGCTCATCTTGGGTTCACCAGCTTTTGTGGCTCCATGAATTGCGAAAAGTCTCTATCCTGATCCAAGGACTTGGGATGTTCCAACCCCTACAATTGCGTGAGCTGTTTCCTTGATATAAATCTTTCTGTATATATTTATATGCTTTACTGGTTTTGCTTCTTTACAGAATCCAGCCTAAGACAGGTAGTTCTTTGTTTGTTTCACAGTCCTCAGGAAGGCCTGTCTCATAAGTTACTTTGGTATGTGATATGTGCTGGATATTTGTATCTCATTAAAAACTCCAGATTTTAAACTCAAGTGTGATAACATATGTCCACTTGATGTCTGCCATGTGTACTGTTAGGCATGTCAAAATTAATGCAAAAAAACAGATTTTCCCCACCACCTCCCCCAGTAAAAAATACACTTCTCTCTCTTTTCTTCAGTAAATATCATCCTTATCCATCTCTGTGTGAAGCAAATTACTTAGGTTACATCTTGTGTTCTTCATTTCTGTTAGCCCATACACATAGGTAACCTATCAGTAATTCTTATTCAGATTATCTCAAAAAGACATAATGAAACCCATCCACGCTCTTCCATTTCTACCACTGTCACATTAGCCCTCTCTCATTTTAGACCTGAGGGCTACAATAAGTTTGTCATTTCTCCCTCTGCTTCCATTCTTGACATAATCCACCAGCCCCTTATAATTGCACTTACATCATTTTTTTATGACCTTTAAAAATGTTTCAGATTATATTACTCCTCTCTTTAAAAACCTTTGATGCTTTCCCAGTGTATGTATGTGTTAACATAGTGAAATTAAAAGGCCTTGTATAACTAAACACATGACAACTCATCAGTCTCATTTTCTTTCAGATCACACTAGCTCCTTTTCATTGCCACAAAAATGACCTATCTCAGCATCTATCTCAGTTTGTCCCACTGTGGGGGCTTGTGTGTTGTTGTGATGTTGGAAGCTATGCCACTGGTATTCAAATACCAGCAGGATCACCCATAGTGGACAGGTATCAGTTGAGCTTCCAGACTAAGACAGACAAGGAAGATGAACCCGGCAGTCTACCTCTGAAAAGATTTAGCAGGTGAAAGCCTTATGAATAGCAGCAGAACATTGTCTGATATAGTGCCAGAAGATGAGCCCCTTAGGTTGGAAGGCACTCAAAGGACTACTGGGGAAGAGCTGCCCCCTCTAAGTAGAGTCGACCTTAATGACATGGGAGGAGTCAAGCTTTCAGGACCTACATTTGCTGATGTGGCATGACTCAAAATGAGAAGAAACAGCTGCAAACATCCATTAATAATTGGAAATTGAAATGTACGAAGTATGAATCGAGGAAAATTGGAAGTTGTCACAAATGAAATGGAACACATAAACATTGATATCCTAGGCATTAGTGAGCTGAAATGGACTGGTATTGGCCATTTTGGATTGGAAAATCATATGATTTACTATGCTGGAAACGACAACTTGAAGAGGAATGGTGCTACATTCATTGTCAAAAAAGAACATTTCAAGATCTATCCTGAAATACAATGCTGTCAGTGATAGGATAATATCCATACGCTCACGAGGAAGACCGGTTAGTACAACTATTATTCACATTTACGCATCAGTCACTAAGGTCAAAGATGAAGAAATTGAAGATTTTTACCAACTTCTGCAGTCTGAAATTGATCGAACATGCAATCTGGATGCACTGATGATTACTGGTGATTGGAATGCGAAAGTTGGAAACAAAGAAGGAGGATTGGTAGTTGGAAAATATGGCCTTAGTGATAGAAATAATGCTGAGATCACGTGATTGAATTCTGCAAGACCAACGACTTCTTCATCGCAAATACCTTTTTTCACCAACATAAAAGGTGACTATACACGTGGTCCTCAACAAATAGGATACACAGGAATCAAATCAACTACATCTGTGGAAAGAGATGATAGAAAAGCTCAATATCATCAGTCAGAACAAGGCTAGGGACCAACTGCAGATCAGACCATCAATTACTCATATGCAAGTTCAAGTTGAAACTGAAGAAAACTAGAACAGGCCCACGAGGGCCAAAATACGACCTAGAGTATATCCCACCTGAATTTAGAGACCATCTCAAGAATAGATTTAATGCGTTGAACATAAATGACTGAAGACCAAATGAGTCTGGAATGACATCAAGAACATCATGCATGAAAAAAGCAAGAGGTCATTAAAATACAGGAGAGAAAGAAAAAGCCTAAATGGATGTCAGAAGAGACTCTGAAACTTGTTCTTGAACATCCAGTAGCTAAATCAAAAGGAAAAAATGACGAAGTAAAAGAGCTAAACAGAAGCTGGAGAAGACAAAGTAAAGTATTATGGTGGCATGTGCAAAGACCTGGAGATAGAAAGCCAAAAGGGAAGTCTGCACTCAGCATTTCTCAAGCTAAAAGAACTGAAGGAAAAATTCAACCTTAGAGTTGCAATACTGAAAGATTCTATGAGGAAAATATTAAATGATGCAGGAAGTATCAAAAGAAGATGGAAGAAATACACAGAGTCACTATACCAAAAAGAATTGGTCGATGTTCAACTGTTTTAGGAGGTAGCATATGATCAGGAACCGATGGTACTGATGAAAGAACTCCAAGCTTTAAAGACATTGGTGAGAAACAAAGCTTCAGGAATTGACAGAATACCTGTTGAGATGTTTCGACAAACATGCAGTGCTGAAAGTACTCGCTCATCTATGCCAAGAAATTTGGAAGACAGCTACCTGGCCAACTGACTGGAAGAGATCCATACTTCTGCCTATTCTCAAGAAACGTAATCCAACTGAATGCAGAAAGTATCGAACAATACCATAAATATCACATGCAAGCAAAATTTTGCTGAAGATCCTTCAAAAGTGGCTGCATTAATATATTGACAGGAAACTGCCAGAAATACAAGCCAGATTTAACAGAGGACTTAGAACCAGGGATATCATTGCTGATGCAAGTGAATTCTGGCTGAAAGCAGGGAATACCAGAAAGATGTTTACCTGTGTTTTATTGACTATGCTAAGGCATTTGACTGTGTGGATCATAATAAATCATGGATAATGTTGTGGAGAATGGGAATTCCGAACACTTAACTGTGCTCATGAGGAATCTGTACATGAATCAAGAGGCAGTCGTTTGAACAGAACAAGGGGAACTGCATGGTTTAAAGTCAGGAAAAGTGTACATCAGGGTTGTATCCTTTCACCATACCTGTTCAATCTGTATGCTGAGCAAATATTCCAAGAAGCTGGACTATATGAAGAACAGGGCATCAGGATTGGAGGAAGACTTATTAACAACCTGCATTATGCAGATGACACAACTTTGCTTGCTGAAAGTGAAGAGGACTTGAAGCACTTACTGATGAAGATCAAAGACCATAGCCTTAAGTGTAGATATACCTCAACATATAAGAAAAATCCTCACAACTGGACCAATAAACAGCCTTATGATAAATGGAGAAAAGATTGAGGTTGTCAAAGATTTCATTTCATTTCGATTCAAAACTAACCTTCGTGGAAGCAGCAGTCAAGAAATCAAAGACGCATTGCACTGGGAAAATCTGCTGCAAAAGACCTCTTTAAAATTTTTAAAAGCAAGGATGTCACCTTGAGGACTAAGGTGCACCTGACTTAAGCCGTGGTGTTTTCTATCACTTCATATGCCTGCAAAAGCTGGACAATGAATAAGGAAGAAGAATTGATGCCTTTGAGTTATCATGTTGGAGAAGAATTATTGAATATACCGTGGACTGCCAAAAGAATGAACAAATCTGTCTCGGAGGAAGTACAGCCAGAATGCTCCTTGGAAGCAAGGATGGCAAGACTACATTTTACATACTTTGGACATGTTATCAGGAGAGATTAATCCCTGGAGAAGGACATCACGCTTGGTAGAGTGGAGGGTCAGTGAAAAAGCAGAGGACCCTGGATAAGATGGATTGGCACATTGGCTACAACGATGGGCTCAAGCATAGCAACAATTGTGAAGATGGTATAGGATCAGGCAGTGTTTTGTTCTGTTGTGCATTGGGTCGCTATGAGTGGGAACCAACTTGATGGCACCTAACAACAACTAACAACAGAGTCTTTCATCTGCCGTCTTCTCACCCTAGAATGTCTTCCTTCTGGATCGCCATAAGGCTCATTCCACGTTATTATTTAAGCCTAAATTGAAATACCAATTCCAAGAGGCCTCCCTTTATAATCTAAAACAAAACACCTTAACACACACTAATTACTTTCTATTAAATCACTTCAACTTTTTTCTTTTATATAACCTACTACACTTATAAAGCATTTTGTATAGTTTTGGTTTATATTTTATTACTTATTTCTCTGCATAAATCTATAAGTTAGATCCTCAAAGACAAGTATCATTGCTCTCTTGTTTACAACTGCCTTTCTAAGTTGTAAACATTCCCAAATGCAAACCTACATTTATATTTTAGTTATAAACACAGTTAATTCATCCACATTATGAAAGTTTTTTTTTTCCACTTTATACAAATATTTTCTATGGATCCTTTTAAATAATTACTGTCTTAATTTGATTCAGTAAGTTCATTTATGTATGCATTCACAGAGCTGTGTCAATCATGTTTTGTTTGATAGATATTATACTAAGCATTTTATGTATAATATAATATGATAAGTGCAATGATAAATATGCGCAGGTGTTATAAGAACAAATAGGTAGATACGTAAGTGGTAGAGGGGATATAGCTTCTAGGAGGCAGTTAACCTGAAATTACTTTAGAATAAACATCAACAATAAAATAAATAAAAACAAAAAAAATAAAATAAACAAGGATTGGTTAGCATTATTCAAGGCTGAAGGAGCACCATACTCAAAGTTCTAGAGCTGTTTCGAAGCACTCGGGTATATGAATATGAAAGGAGATAATATGGTGATGTAAAGTTGTGGTAAAAAATGTATTTTAAAGATGCTGAACTTTAACTGACAAGTGTCATAAATTTAAGGAACATTTTAACACAAACTACATCTTATCACATTTGCATTTTAAAAAATCTATCCTGGAGGCTCACAGAAAACCCTTAGATACTATGTGTAATTGAGGAGTATATCAGTAATCCAAATAAAAAATGATTAAGACACCAACTAAAGTAGTGCTGTGAAGGAAGGTAGACATTCTAGAGACTGAATTATAGAGGTAGAAATTTTAAGATGAGGTTACTGAAAGGCTTTGAGAGTAAGGGAGAGGTCAAGGATGACTCCCTGGTTTCTGAATGTATAGTGGAGCAATTCACTGTGAGAGGAGGGACAAGTTTAACGGTTAAATTTGATCAGGTAAATTCTGAAATGCCAGAAGATGTTAATATTGAGATGTGCACTCTTACGTGAGAGATTAAGAGAGAGCTGTGTTGGAAGTAGAAATCTGGGAGTTTTTGTAATCTGTCATTTTGATGCCTTGAATATATTGGATTGGATAATAAATGAAAGCATGCTTAACATTTAAGTGGTCATTAGCCACTTTGAAAATTTGATGTTGAACCTTTAAGTCACTGAAGTTGAGGACTGAACTTGAGTTGGTAAGGAAAATTGTGAGCAATTTTGAAAACTCTTTGATTAATGAGGAGGAGTAGCTCTAAGTCTTAAATCAATAAATGGCACAGATGAGAAATGGTACTAAGTTATAGTGTAGATTTTAATAATTTTCAAAAGATATTTTTAGATAAATTTTGAAGAGGCAGAATCTAAATGGGAGGGAAGAGGGTGGGGTCATGTGATCTGGGGAGATATGGGAGGGGAAAGGTGAGGAGGAGGAAGATGAAAATGGTGCTTCTGCTGCCTCAGGACTACCACTCACTGAGGGCTCCCCAGCTCCATCCCCACAGCCCCTCACCATCACTGGGTTCATAAGCCTTGGACTGATCTGGAATGGGGTGGTGGTAGGCCTGGTCCATCAGGTTGGGCTCTGATATCTTAAGCATGTTATCTCCAGTTTCAAAACTTGAAATATAAAGGGTCAATAGAGTGAGAAATTTCTTTTTGAGAAGACTGCAGAAGTAGCATTCATAAGGACAACCACTAGGTTTCATTTCCACAATTTATGTTAGTATTTTCTTGGAACAGTTTGGGGATATAAATGTGCTGTTTATAATGAAAGAAGGCAATGTAGCATAGGTGTTCAGAAAATGTGGTGACAAAATAACTGGTCCCAAGTTTTTAAATGGGAGTTTTCCATAAATTTACAAAATGAAGTCTTTGATAGAATGATAATGAAAGTAGCAGTTGTATCCTCGTCTGAAAGTACAAAGTTTTGGAAGCTGAAGTGATTGCTTTAGAAGCTTAGGAATCCTTCACACATTTATTCTGTGTCAGATTAAATGATGTCATGGGGTAAAAAAAAAAAAAAGAAGTATATACTACTAGGAATTATAGCAACAGTTACAATACCAATCATTATCATCATCATTATAACTCTTCCATTGTAATTCCGTTGTCATTTTTACATAATTTCGTCATTCACCTCGTGGCAGAGAAATTTCCAGTAAATCTTTTGACCAGAGTAAAATGCCTAAAAGCTAAAATCCTTTGTCTCTATTGCTTTTAACAATACAATAAGTTTGAAGCTTTTTTTTCAAAGGCCTGCCTCTAGGCACATTATTTACTCAGTTGTATCTACGGCATAGCTCAGAATTTTCACACCTATGTGTGAGTTAGCTCAATGGGAATCAAGGAAAAATATAGTTAACCTTTTCTCTGTGATCAAGTTAGGAAAAAACGGGGTGGGGGGAGTGGGGGAATCTAATATACCCACAAGAGAAGCTTACGAAGTTTCGAAATTCAATCTTTGCTAAATTAAGCTGATCCTCTACATCCCTGCCTGGAACATTTTAAATGCCTAGCTGTTTTTCAGTAGAAAGAGTTCAGATTTCATGGCAAATGCCTGCCACTTCTCCTCCTCGTCATTAGTAACTATGGGAGCTTTCTGTTCCTTCTGAAAAGTCAGAATGTAAAGGAAATATACTCTAAGGAAAAGAATCTTTATACATGTATCATTTGTTTAAAGTGAGCCAAGAGATGTTTCTTTATGACAGGGATATAATAAGTTGTTTTGAAAGGGCCATGAAGTTAATCTTATTGAAAAGTTTCCCAGGCAGCTTAAAAAGGATATTGTTATAATAAGCTGATTCTGGAAAATAAGGCCCTGGTACCAAGTGGTTCTCATAATTTCTGAGACATCTAGTTAAGACTGTTTTATTTCAAACTGTGATGTTTTTATGACCCTTCCTTAAGGATATGTAATGTAAGTATTTGTGACTATGACTGAAGACCTCTGTTATTAATTCCTGAACATAGAAGCTCATTTTTCACCTACTAATTCACCCTTCTTGTGACTTTGACCAAAGACTAACCAATCAAAAGATTATATTATAATTTCTTTGTTGCTTGGACTGTATCTCTTCGTGTTTGAGGCTCTGTTGCTGGAGTCACCAATTTACATTTATGTGAACTGATGTCTCTCTGCATCTGGATGTATATCTTAAATTTTACTGAATAAATCCTCTTAAGCTTATTTCAAGGACTGAGTGGAGTTTTCCTCTACAACAACCTAAAAAGTAAATTCCCAAATAAAAGACTCTGATTGTCTAATCTTTGGTCAAGTGGTTATTATCATGTGGCCAGAGAAGAACAGAGCACCTTTTTTGGCTTTTTTTTTTTTAAATTGAGGTGAAATTCACATAACATAAAGTTCATTATTTTAAAGCGAACAATTAAATAGCACTTAATACATTCTAGCATCGCCTCTGTCTGGCTCTGAAATGCTTTTGTTACTTCATAACAAAACCCCTTACTCCCTGGCAAACACCAGTCTACTTTCTGTCTCTATGGGTTTACCCATTCTAGATGTTTCATATAATCTTGTATATGTGACTTTTTCCATCTTATTTCACTTAACATAGTGTTTTGGAGATTTATCCACATTGCAGCATGTATCAGTTCTTCATTCTTATTGCTGAATAACATTTCATTTATGCATATATAACAATGTGTTTATCTATTCATACACTGGTGGATATTTGGGTTGTTTTCATCTTTTGACTATTGTGAACAGTGCTCTTATAAACATTCATGTACAAGAAATTGTTTGATTATCTGTTTTCAATCTTTTCGGTATATATCTAGGAATGGAATTGCTGGGCCATAGCCCTGGTGTCATAGTGGTTAAGAGCTCGGCTGCCTAACCAAAAGGTCAGCAGTTTGAATCCACCAGCCACTCCTTGGAAACCCTATGACGCAGTTCTACTCTGTCCTATAGGGTCGCTATGAGTTGGTACTGACTGGGAGACACCTAACAACAACAATGACATGGTAATTGTATATTTAACTTTTTAAGGAACTACCAAATTGTTTTTGTTAGCAGCTGTACAATTTTACATTTTCCAGCAAGCCATCATACTGCGTTGAAGTGATAACTCATGGTTTTGGTTTACATTTTCCTAAAGATTAATGATGTTGAGCATCTTTTTATGTGCTTATTGGCCACTTGTCTATCTTCTTTGAAGAAATGTCTATCCGATTTTTTAAATTGTGTTATTCACCCTTTTGTCTTTGATAATAATGTATCTTGATCTTGGGTGCGGCACATAAAAAAGAAACTACAGTGTTTTTACCAAGGTAAAGGTGAATGGATGCTGAACAGCCAAACAAATATGTGCCACAATATTTTTAAGCTTTCCTGTCTCACTCAAGATGAGATCTATTTTGGCATTTATTGTACTGATTTTTTTTTTCTTTGAATTTGCAGGGCCAAATATCTTTAATAGTAGTACTGTATGCAGCACAGTTTTTATTTACTTATTGGTTAATTTAACAGTGACTTGTTTATTCAGTTCGGTGATCACTGTGGATACCTTCTGTAAGGTTATTTTCTTTCAAGTTGCTGAAGATCAGAATGCATGTATCTTCTTCTGCAATGTTTACTGCTGGGTTGAACAAGTAGTGACAGAGTAGTCTGAAGTGAACATTTTCAGCAGGTTAACAGTTACAATTTAAGTTATTTATTGGCTATTAGTAAGACGGACTGGTTTTTTAGAGTCTTGATGGAAAATATTGAGAAGTTAGAACAGGCTTTTTGCACATTCAACATAATAGAATCCAAGTGGACAGAGCATTGAGTTAAAAAGACTCCAGCCACATAGTTTACTGAGCTGTCATGTAGCCCTTACAAGAGAATTACAAGGGCCTGTTTGGATAGGAGAATGCTTTAAGAATATGTATTTCTACTGAATCATTCTTTGGACTGTTTGTTGGTGACAAGCACAGAAAAAATAACACTGAAATGGACTCAAACAATTCTCACAATGTAATATGCAGCTTGTCGTAGCTGTTACATTTTAGTCACCCATGGGAGAAAATCCTTAATCCGTTTAATAGACCTGTCTCTTTATTTACACATATCTTTGTTCTTTCAGTGTAGCTCAGTGAAAGCAATAGACTTACACATTCCTTCTGTGACTGTTATTAGCCTGAATATAACCCAGCGAATGAAAGTACTTTCATTCTTTATAGTCAAAATAAAATACAACTGATGATGTAGTTGTGATATGCTTGTGCCTGTAAAAAAAAAAAAAAATGGAATATCTCTCAATGAATCTTAAGATTTCATCATACGATTCAGATGGGAAACCATTTGTTTTATTTCCAACTCCATGTCTGACCTTAAATATGTTACAAATAAGCCCAACAACTGGATAATGCCTAAGAACAAATGGCTAATGTCCCTAACCAGTTGGTAAATCAGTATAGTGTGCTTGTGTGAAATTCTTGTTCTCCACCTACATGTGTTTCTTCAAATGATTGCTTCATTGTGATTGTAAGTGAAACATCTCTTATTCCCTAAATGGAAATGCAGCAAAAAGAGAACATGATTTCTTGAGTGTGAGAGGCCCATATTTAAATTCCCATTCTCACATTTTTGTAACTTGGGGAATCTATTTAACTTCACCAATCCTCTGCTTTTTGTTTGATTGTTTGTTTGATTTGTAATTTAACTTCCTATAAAAAAGGTATTAAATAACTTCTCTGTCAATCATTCTTCCAGCATGGTCCACTACATGGCCATAAGGACAACTCTTTCAGAAGTTCATGCCTTCAGGATGCTCATGACTGAAATGATTTAGCCTGACATAGTTCCATCAGGTTTCCATTCTCTTGTGTCTCAATTACAGGGGCCAATTTATGACCTTATGTTTTAATTTTGTGGCTCAGATATTTACTCTACTTGATTTTGTCACCTCTTATTCTAATGAAGGAGTCCCTTGTTGGCACAAATACTTAAGCCCCAACTGCTAATTGAAAGGTTGGTGATTCAAACCTACCCAGAGGTGCCTTGAAAGAAAGGCCTGATGATCTGCTTCTGAAAGATCACTGCCTTGAAAACCCTACGGAGTGCAGTTCTATTATTCAACACATGGGGTCATCATGAGTCAAAACTGATTCAGCAGCAGCTGGTTTGTTTTTATTTTTTTATTTGTTCTAGTGACGAGGGACTAATTGTCTTTGATTTCATCCCTGGAAGAAACCCTGGTGGCGTAGTGGTTAAGTGCTATGGCTGTTAACCAAGAGGTTTGCAGTTTGAATCCACCAGGCGCTCCTTGGAAACTCTACCGGGCAGTTCTACTCTGTCCTATAGGATTGCTATGAGTTGGAATCGACTGGTCAGCAGTGGGTTTGGGTTTTTTCATCCTTGGAACTATCAGATTGATTTAATGTTAAAGCGCTGTTCCAGTAAAATGCATTACCTTCTCTTTGAACATGTTTGTCATATTAGTTGCTGAGGGTAGGATGTTAAACACTCAACCCATTTTTTTTTTTAAACGGGAGGTTGAGGGAACAATTGTGAAATGCTTATTTTAACCTATAAACCAAAAAAACCAAACCTGTTGCCGTCAAGTTGATTCCAACTCATAGGGACCCTATAGGACAGAGTAGAATTGCCCTATAGGCTTTCCTAAGAGCAGCTGATGGATCTGAACTGCCCACCTTTTGGTTAGCAGATGAGCTTTTAACCGCTGCGCCACCAGGGCTCCCTTATAACCTATAGTAGCTATGAATTTTTCTTGGTAATGTATGCATGTTAGGTCATGTAGTTGTCAGGAATGCAATGTGAAATTTGTGTCATTATCGTTATCCCCATTTCTCTAAAGAATAAACTGAGGCTCAGCATCTTTAAGCAATGTTTGAAATCTAATTCATTAAAAGGAAGCAGGATCAGAAATAAATGAACCTTGGTCAGATAAGTTCTGCTGTACCATGCACACTTTCTCTATAACACTTTATTTAGATACTTAGTTAATTAAAAAACAAAAAGAGAAAGAAAAAAAAAAACATTCTGCTTTAACAAAAACTGTCATGGATTGCATTGTGTCCCCCCAAAATATCTGTCAACTTGCTTAGGCCATGAGTCCCATTATTGTGTGGTTTTCTCTATTTTGTGATTGATGTAATTTTTCTGTGTGTTGTAAATGCTAATCTCTCTCTGTGGTTAAGGAGGCAAGATTAGATTATGTTAGAGAAGACTATGGTGGGATGTAACACCCTTATTCAGGTCACATTCCTGATCCAATGTAAAAGGAGTTTTCCTGGGGTGTGGCCTTTATCACCTTTCTTTGGGCTTTATCACCTTTTATCTTATAAGAGATAAAAGGAAAGGGAGGTAAGCAAAGAGTGGGGGACCTCATACCACCAAGAAAGCAGTGCTAGGAGCAGAGGCCACTTCCTTTGGACCTGAAGTTCCTGTGTGGAGGAGCTCCTAGACCAAGGGAAGATTGATGACAAGGACCTTCCTCCAGAGCCTACAGAGACAGAAAGCCTTTCCGTAGAGCTGGTGCTCTGAATTTGGACGTCTAGCCTTGTAGATAGTGGAGGAATAAATTTCTCTTTGTTAAAGCTATCCACTTGTGGTATTTCTGTTATAGCAGCCCTAGATGTCTAAGATACTAACTTAATAAAAACGTGAATTTTGTAAAGATAATGACTGGTTTCTAACTCCCTTACCTTTCACCAATATTTTCTGCTTGCAGTGGTCTGGAAATGGCTCCTAATTTATATCTTATCTCCCAGAAATTAGTTATTAATGAATAATATTTTATTTTTTATTGATATCTAACTTTTATTGAGTGCTTGTTTATTCCAGACTCTGATCTAAGAGTTTTTCATATGTTATGCAAGTTAATTCATATAACCCCATCAGGTTAGTGTTAATGTTATCTTCAATTTACAGATGGTACAAAAAAGTAACTCACCCAAAACCACTATGTTAGTTAATTCATAGGTATTGCCAGGTTTAATTTCTAGACTTAAAAACTGAAAAAAAATATTTTTTTAAAGACTTTCAAATCCCAAGTAATGAACATCTAAATATGGAACATTCCATACAAATGAGGTATGGGAAATTTTTTCATGTAAAAATTCTTTCCAATCATATCTCACCACATCAGGAAAACTCTAAAGACAACAAAAGCAGATTGATCAAGAGCCTTATAGAAAAGTAAGGAAGACTTGCATGCTAAGTATTTCTATTTAATTTTTCTTTTCTAGTTAAACTAGGGAAAGTAGGTAACATCTGGAGGTGCTTAAAATATCACTTATCTGCAGTTTGAGTACTTAACGTGTAGCCTTGCTGAAATTAATCCACCTATGTGTTTTCCACTATAGAATCAAACTCTTATTTGCTTACTTTTTTGAGGTGTTATTATTCTACCAATATCTGTTTTATTAAATATCACAATGTCTGACAACTCTTTGCTATTGCCCATTCTAGTCTCAATACCAATATTGTTTGACCTAGAATGTTCTCCTTTATCTGTTTTTTTTTTTTTTTAAGTTTGTTAAGTTAAGCCAACATTTTAAAATCAAGATCTTACCAATAAAATTCTGAACAGAAGATCTGGAACCATTGGACCAGCATTCAGCTGGAGCTGAATTACAGCTGCATTGTTTAGACAGGATATACACTTTCCAGTTCAAAAGAGCGTCCATCCCTTTTATTGTCTCCTTGACAAATAAGCTGAATGTCAGATGCCATTTGTGGTCATATTTTTTTTCCCTTAGAGTAAATATATACTCCCCTGTTTCTGTGTCTCTAACAAAAGTATAAGCAAAAATGCCACCTTGAAGACTAAGGTGCACCTGACCCAAGCCATGGTGTTTTCAATCGCCTCATATGCATGCGAAAGCTGGACAATGAATAAGAAAGACTGGAGAAGAATTGACACCTTTGAATTATGGTGTTGGTGAAGAATATTGAATATACTATGGACTGCTAAAAGAATGAACAAATTCATCTTGGAAAAGGTACGATCAAAATACTCCTTAAAAGCAAGAATGATGAGAAAGTGTATCACATACTTTGGACATGTCATCAGGAGGGACCAATCCCTGGAGAAGGACATCATGCATGGTAAACTAGAGAGTCAACCAAAAAAAGGAAGACCCTCAATGAGATGCGGCTGCAAACAATGGGCTCAAGCATGACAAAGATTGTGAGGATAGTACAGGACCAGGCAGTGTGTCATTCTGTTCTACATATGGTCCCCGTAAGTCTGAACTGACTGAATGGCACCTAACAACAATAACAAATGTATGCAAATTAAAAATAAATCTGGAAGAGTTAGTGTTTTAAAAAAGGAGAGATAACATATTTCCTTGTGGAAATATATATTATTATTATTTAATATGAAAACAAAGTCTTCATTATGAAATATGTATATTTTGTCCCATATCCACATTTACCCCTGTTTCTATCAATCACGGTGCTGCTTAACAGAAGTGTGGTTCATCAGTTTAACCCAATTTTCAGGGCAGGGATTTCAGAGGAATGCATCTGTCACTGAAAATTAAGAAATAGTCATACAGTACCTAATGGCCTACGAAACTTAAATCTGTTTTCCAAATCACTTGGCTTTCTGTCTAGGATTTTTTTTTTTTTTTCTTTTTTCACTGTGGAATATCAAGTCTTACTCCTGCAGATTTCAAATGAAATCAGATTGTCTTTTGTTTCTAACATAAATCCAGTAATTAATACCTGGCTGGCTTGCTCTTCTGTGAATTGTTCCTTGAAAACCAAAGACGATAACTGAGTTCAAAATGCTGTGCTTAACATTTCAGAATGATACACGGTGAATGCGGTGGGGAATCTCTTTCTGTCAATGTAGATTTCTTAATGGAAATTCACTTACATGAAAGCCTATCAATTTGTAGTATATTGTCTCACTCTAGTTAAGACCAAGCTTCATTGAACACATGCCTGCCCCCTACACAGAATAAATTATATCTTGGCAATGCAATTCGTTTAAATAAATATTTTCTCTCTTTAATTTTGAATAAGCCTTTACCATCTGTTCTGTCCTTTAGTTACAAATGCCAGAGAACATAACTTGCTATTGTGCCATTTACAAACTGCAGACAGAGAAGTGATTTGGCGTTTGGCATGTCTTTGTTCTTAATTCTACACAGTCAGTATTTGTTTTTCTTTTCTCATGCTTTAAATCTAACGGGAGATACTATTCTGTTCTGGCACATTGACATATTTTACAGCAAAAAGGAAACACAGGCAAAGCAAAATGATTAATTGGAAGACTAAATCAAGGCCATCTCTGTAGAAATGTGTTGTGTATGAACGATTGTAATTATGTAGGGGGGTGTTAGGTCTAATTGCAGGTGCCATATGAATTGCATTGTAGCCAAGAGCTTTGGTAAAGGAAACTCTATTTGTCATCTTGTTGTTGTTTGTTGCCATCAAGTTGGCTCCAACTCATGGCAACCCTGTGTCTAACAATTTCACTCATCTTATGTATGCCTTTTGATAGATTACATGTTCCAGGAGCAAAAAAAAAATTGCCTGGACATTACAAAGTCATCACAACACTGAATAGGAGGCAGATGTGCTGAGTCCAGTTAAAACGTAGAAGTTACAGTCAGTTCAACCGGGCATTCATCAAGCTCCCCGCTCCCCCCCACCCCACCAGACCTTTTTTTTGTTTCTGTTTTTTGGACAAAGCACAAAGTCACTTAGCTGAATAAATACATAAAGAAAAGAAAAGCTTAGTAGTAATCATCTCATCCATTCTATTTCTTCCCTCTGCCAACACAGTTCTTCTTTTTCAAAGCAGGTGCAGTGGGAAAAGAAACACTGATATTTAAAACAAAACAAAACTATGAAGTTATAAATGTCTCTGACCTTTAAGAGAAGAAAAATAATCAGTATCAGGTGATACTTGTTTTTCTGATATCAACATGGGTACACTACTCAAAAATTTTCTCTTCTCTTGTAGAATACCAAAAGAAATAAAGATTTAGAAAAAATAAAAACAAGAGGAATATTACATCATCTATCTATAGGGTAACTATGAGTAAGAATTGACTCTGCCACAACAGGTTTTTTTAATTTGTTATAATTTTTAAAACTGGAAATTAAAATTAAAGTAAGAAAAGAATTACTATTTGGATATGTCGAGAAAAAATCTTTCTCTTTTAAATAGAGATTGGGTCAAAAATAAAATGTAAGATAAAACTACTTTACCTAGAATACTATAATAATGAAAACGTTACATATCAGGATGCTTATGGTATAGAGGCAAAACAAATTTCTGAAGAAAATTTATCATAAATATTCACAAACAAGTAAAAAGGAATACAAATGAGTTAAGCAAATGATTCAGAAAGTCAGGAAAAGAAAAATGAACTGGGAGCAGAAGAAAGGAAACTATAGCAGGAAATGAATTAGAATAACAGTAGAACCCATAAATAAATTTTAGAAATCATATTATTTGCCAAAACCAAATATATAGCTAAATCACAAGCCAATGTAAATGTAGGAGAAAAAAAAAGAATGGATGAACAAGTATGCAAAATAAATAATGATGAGAAAATAATAATAAAAACAGAAAATAAAATAATTCATAAGAAACCTCCTTGCTCAACTCTATACAAATTAATTTAGAAACCTGGATCTAATTTATTTTGTAGAAAATGTAATTTATAAAAACTAATTTCAGAAAAGGATGATAATATAAATAGAATGGTTCTTATTGGATAAAGAGTTAACAACCTTCTTCCAAATATACCTGGCTCATATCATTTTAAAAAGAAATCTGCCACATAATTTTGGTACTATTTAAATAATTTCAGAGTATTGGGGATGAAAAAAAACTTTCAATTTTCTCACTTTAAGAAAACATAATATGGATACCAATATAAATTACAAAAGGAAAATAAGATTGATCTCATTTATGAATATTAAGGCCAAAGTATTCATTTTAGTGAATACAATCTAGCCAAATAGTAAAATTCTGTGTCATGACCATAGGTAATACCTAAATATTCATCATATTAATGGATCTAATAAAAATTTATATAATTCTCTCCATAGAAATAGGTAGTTGATAAGATATAACAGAAACCCAAAACCACTGCCGTTGAGTCATTTCCAACTCATAGAGACCTACAGGGTTTCCAATCCTCTGCAGAAGCAGACTGCCACATCTTTCTCCTGGGGAGCTGCTGCTGGTTTCGAACAGCCAACCTTCCATTAGCAGTTGATGACTTTATCCACTGTGCCACCAGGGGTGAGGTTAAAATTTAGTGATAAATAAAATAATAAATAACACAATAATGATAGAGTGATATTTAATTTTATTAACATAAAATATTTTTATTCATTCTATAACATTTTAAGGAAATTAAGAAATATCCATTTACATGGATGTTGTTTATCATTGTGCTGAAGATAGTAGACGGTATAATTAGAGAAGATAAAGAAATTTGAGCCACATAAACAGTAAAAGAGTAAATAAAATATTACTGCTCTCATACAATTTGATTTTATGCACAGGTAATCAAACAAAATGAATTAAAATTGTACCAAAATAGAATAATTCATACAGGTGTTGTTGTTAGTTGCTGTTGAATCAATTCTGACTCATTGCTCATATACCCCATGTGTTTACAGTAGAGCTGCTCCATGGGGCTTTCAGGGCTGTGACCTTTTGGAAACAGATCACCAGACCTGTCTTCTGAGGTGCCTCTGGGTGGATTCTAACTGCCGACCTTTGGTTAGTAGTCAGACGCTTAACTGTTTGCACCACCTGGAGACTACACGGAAGTATTAGGGTACAGAATTAATACATTAGGTGTTACATATTTAGGTATAAAACTACATAAAAGATACACTGGATGAAAAGACTCCATTAGGAAGGAAAGGTTGAATATTTAGAAATAAAAGCCTGTGCAAAAAGCTAAATGAAATGACCACTATCCAAAATCTGAACAAGATAAAACAATACAAAAAAGAGCCCAAAAAACTTTTAAATTTGTCAAAGCAAATAACAAGGAAAAAAGAATAAATGGAAAAGCATAAGTATTTAGAGACATATGTGGGTGTTTTTTATCTTATAGGTAGTATCTCAAAGCATGGAGGGGGAGATATTCATTGAATAAATAAATTTTGAACAGCTAAAGGACAAATATGAGCCAAAATCAACTTGATGGCAATGGGTTTGGTTTTTTGGTAAAGAACAAATTGGAGGAGGGGGGGATTGAGGTGGATCAGACTGCATGCCAATTAAGAGAATAAATGTCAGATGGAGCAAAGATTTATATATTTAAAACTTATAGTGTTATTAGAAACAAAAGGAAATTACTCTTTAGGAATTTTTTGTGGGGAAGACTTTTGTAATTATTTAATATCTAGGAAGATATAAAAGAAAATATTGATACATTTGACAACATAAAACAACCTGCCTTGGAAAAAGCATATTATAAGCCAAAAGGTAAAATGGAAAAATATTTGCAAATCTTAATACAGAGGATCAATTTCTTATATATAGGGAGAGTTCTTACACAGAGATTTAAAAAAAAAAAAAACTATTGAAATGAGCAAAAATTTTGAACAAAAAGTTCATTAGAAAAGCTAATTTAATAAACAGTTACAAGACCTAGGAAACAATGATTCATAACAGCAGAACAGTCAATTAAAACTTGACTGAGGTACTATTTTTCACTTATGTAGTAAACATATCTACTCAGACCCCATACATTCTTCGGGGAAGTGTAATTTGCTGTATTCTTCATGAAGCTCAGATAAGCACCACACAACAAAATCTTAAGTTCATGTAACCTTTGGCTAAGCAGTTCCACTTCTGGGACTTTATCTTGGGGTATATGGAAGCAATGCATTCAAAATGACAAATATTCATTACAGCATTGTTAGGAAGTAAAAAAGGAAAAGTTAAGATGCAGCCTAAACACCCATTCAGTTGAGACCAGCTAAATAAATTCTTGGGTATCAATAAGATGCAATACGATAAAACTGAAGGAAGGGGGCTCTTTGATATAAAATGTGTTTCAAGATCTTTTTGTAAGTAATAAATCAATGTGCAGAATAGTGTGTGTAATAGTGTATTATAAATTATGACAAAAAGGAAAAAACTAGTTTACACTCACTTTGCTTATATGTGCATTAAAACATTTCCAGCAGGATACATACACATAAACACAAGAATAGGAATCTCTTAGGGGGAAGCTTGCTTAGAGCAGAGAGGAGTTTCTACTGTAAATTTAACTTTTCTTATTTTGAATGATTATAATGCAACCCTTATTCAAAACACGAAATAGTAATGCATTAATAAATACTTTATAGCTGTCATTCCTTTGATTGAAGAATGGAGAGGAGTCCTTTTAAGGCTTTTATTAATTAAGGGGATTGCCATGTTAATTTTTACATTGCCCTGTGTTGTCAAGGAAGTGGCCAAGAGTAAATTTCACTTATTTTTAAACACAGCGCCAGAATATAGTTTTGGCAATGTAAATGTATGGCTGAACAAATTGGATGTAAGTATAAAATGAAAAAAAAAAAACTTACAGGATAAATGATAATAAGTAACAATAGCATTGTCATTGGCATAAATTAACACAGACCCTTTTTCCATCCTAGCCTCATTCCACTGAAATAAAAGTTTAAGAAAGATAACTGATTGGCTGTGCTTTTTGGATTGATAAGGGACAAAGAAAAATGGACAAGGATGGGGTATAAAATGGTTGAAATGATGGAATCAAGTAATAACAGTGATGATCATAAAAAAATCTTGAAATAATGTGAGGGATAGGTGTGCTGAATTTCCCATTATGCAGGAGATGGGGGCTGTAGGTAATTTAAGTGAAGTGTAATGAGCATACCTCTCTGACCCAAGCCTAGAGAACTTCTCCCACAAAAAGCTTACTCTTCATAAAAAAAAAAAAAAAACATAGGTGCATATAAATGATGTCCTGGGTACTGGGACATATCTATGACTTTATCTCAAATTTTCATTTCAGTGCTGTGATCTCCATAACCCCATCTGAATTAACCACCACTGGGGCCATTGTTTTACCTGGACCATGCGGCTAAAGGCAGCCTGTAGATCCCCATCTCTGATGTACCACCACAGTTACTGAGTTGGTAAATTCTATGAAAAATTAGTTCACCCTTTTCTGAAGAGAGCAAGTCTCCCTGTCAAAGTATAATTTGCTGTGCAAACTCACGGGTCCATGATGATGCCAACAGTTCGGCTATCCAGTACATTTACTTCTTTAGAATACACTGTCGCTTTCATGTGACTTACCATTGACGAGGGAATGAATATCCTGACTCTGCAGGAGTTGCAAAATTCAAATCCCTATCTTGCCCTAATGGAAGTTCACAGGCCCTCATACATGTCAAAAACAATAGTCACGCCCATGACGGAGATGTGCCAGCCTGAATAAAATGGATGTCTCATGTCCTTTTGATAGCTTAATTAATAAAAATGTTAGCATGATCTTTAATTTATTTCATTTTTCTTATGATAACATTTAAAATATATTTTTTTGTTAAAATTAAAAATTATTGACTGTTGGTGGGAACACAAATGGTTATATGTATGTTGGGAAATAATTTGACCTAATGTGTATATCTAAAGAACCACCAGCTCTACTCCTACTTACCCACAGACACCCTAGAGAACTTCTGCACATGTGCACCAGGAGAGATATAAAATAATGTATACGGGAGTGCTGTTGGTAATAGAGAAAAAGTGGAAAGAATGCAAAAGGGTATGGACAGAAAAATAGATAAGTAAATCATGGTACATTCATGCAATGAAGTATTATACAGCAATGAAAATGAATGAACTATCCCTATATATGTTGTTGTTGTTAGGTGCCTCAAGTTGATTCTGACTCATAGTGACCCTATGTACAACAGAACGAAACACTGCCTGGTCCTGTGCCACCTCACAATCACTGTCATGCTTGGCGCATTGTAGCAGCCACTGTGTCAGCCCATCTCATCAAGGGTCTTCCTCTTTTTTGCTGATCCTCTACTTTACTAAGCATTATGTGACATCCTTCTGCAGGGACTGATTCCTTCTGATAACATGTCCAAAGTACGTGAAATGAAGTCTTGCCGTCCTCTCTTCTAAGGAGCATTATGTCTGTGCTTCTTCCAAGACAGATTTGTTCATTCTTCTGGCAGTTCATCATATTGTTGATTGTGGATCCAAGTAAAATTAGATCCTTGACAACTTCAGTATATTCCCTGTTTATCATGATGTTACTTTTTGGTCCAGTTGTGAGGATTTTTGTTTTCTCTGTGTTAACTTGTAACCTATACTGAAGGCTGTAGTCTTTGGTCTTCATCAGTAAGTGCTTCAAGTCCTCTTCTCTTTCATCTGCATATAACAGGTTGTTAATGAGCCTTCCTCCAATTCTAATGCTGAGTTCTTCATACACTCCAGCTTTTCAAATTATTTGCCCAGCATACAGATTGGATAAGTATGGTGAAATGATACAACTTTGACATCCACCTTTCCTGACTGTAAATCACGCAGTATCCTCTTGTTCTGTTCGAACGGCTGTCCCTTGATCTATGGGCAGGTTCCTCATGAACACAATTAAGTGTTCTGGAATTCCATTTTTTTTTGCAATGTTATCCATAATTTATTATGATTCACACAGTCAAATGCCTTTGTATAGACAGTAAAACACAGGTAAACATCTTTCTAGTACTCTCTGCTTTCAGCCATGATCTCTCTGACATCATCAGTGATATCTCTTGTTCCACATCCCTTCTAAATCCAGCTTGAATTTCTGGCAGTTCACTGCTGATGCACTGCTCCAACCACTTTTGAATGATCTTCAGCAAAATTTTACTTTTATGTGGTATTAATGATATTGTTCAATAATTTCTGCATTCTATTGGATCACCTTTCTTTGGACTGGCCACATATTTGGATCTCTTCCAGTCAGTTGTCCAGGAGCTGTCATCCAAATTTCTTGGCATAGACGAGTGAGCACCTCCAGTGCTGCATCCATTTGTTGAAACATTTCAGTTGGTATTCAGTCAATCCTGGAGCCTGGTTTTTTTGCCAATGCCTCCAGTGCAACTGGAATATTTTCCTTCAGCTCCATCGGGTCTTTATCACATGCTACCTCCTGAAGTGGTTGAATGTCAACCAATTCTTTTTGGTATAGGGACTGTGCGTATTCCTTCCATCGTCTTTTGATGCTTCATGAATCATTCATTTTTTTCCTGTAGGATCCTTCAGTGTTGCAATTCAAGGCTTGAATTTTTTCTCCAGTTCTTTCACCTTGAGGAATGCCGAGTGTGTTCTTCTCTTTTTTTTTTTCTAAGTCCAGGTCTTTTTCATTTAATTATAATACTTTATTTTGTCTTCTCGACATTTGAACTCTTCTGTTCAGCTTTTTTACTTCATCATTTCTTCCATTTGCTTTAGCTACTCTATGTTAAAAACAAGTTTCAGAGTCTCTTTTGACATCCATTTTGGTCTTTTCTTTCTTTCCTGTCTTTTTAATGACCATTTGCTTTCTTCATGTATATTGTCCTTGAGGTCATCCTAGAACTCATCTGCTATTTTGTCATTAGGGTTTAGTGTGACAAATCTGTTCTTGAGATGGTCTCTAAATTCAGGTGGAGTATACTCAAGGTCATATTTTGGCTCTCATTGACTTGTTCTAATTTTCTTCAGCTTCAACTTGAACGTGCATGTGAGCAATTGATCATCTGTTCCACAGTCAGCTGCTGGCCTTGTTCAGGCTGATGATACTGAGCTTTGCAATCACCTCTTTCCACAGACATAGTCTATTTGATTCCTGTGTATTCCATCTAGAATATATATAAATATGTACACATGTGTGTACATCTATATGAAATAAATTATAAAATACTGGTAAATAAAAATAAATTTATGAAACAATGCATACAATGATTCCATTTTTTAAAACATCAAAAACTGAAAAGTAGGCAATATACAAAAATGCAATACAATGAATATTTGAGGAGAGAAGGTGTGATGGAGATGGAATAGGGTAGGGCCCCAAAGTAGGCTTGAATATTATTGATAATGTTAAAGTTATTAATCAGGTATTGTGTATATAGTGTTTTGGTCTATGTATCATATTACTTTGGATGCATAAAATAGTTTATAATGCTAAAAGACACAAAATAAGAAACTCTTAACTATTATCCCGGTTTTAATTCCTTTTTTAAAAAAGTGGTGATATTACCATTGCAATGGTATTATACTTCAGAAATACATGATTCAATAAATTTAATTGTAATTGCCGTAAGAAATATCACATACCTTCAGGTTCAAAGAGTAGAAGCAGTTCTAACCGAATTGAATAATGGTAGGGAACATATATCTCTTTCCTCTTTCAAGCCCCCTGTTGTGAGTGTGAAATCATGAGCACCAAGGGTAATAAGAGAAATTAGCTTTATTTCACAGAGTTTCTAAGTGCTGCCAAACCCAGCAGTGAGGATGAGTTATCATGTACATAATTCAAAAGTTTTTTTACTTGATCCAAAGGCAAAAGTAAAATAATTCTTATTACTGAACTGAGAGGTTCTGAAAGAATTTATTAAGTGGCTAGAATTAAATAAGGAGCTTGTATGTGGAGCCCTGGTGGTGCAGTGGCTAAGAGCTCAGCTACTAACTAAAAGGTTGGCAGTTTGAATCCACCAGCTGTGCCTTGGAAAGCATATAGGGCAGTTCTACTCTGTCCTATAGGGTTGCTATGAGTCGGAATCGACTTGATGGCAATGGTTTTTTTTTTTTGGTAAGTGGTAGCCATAGGGTTTGAGTTTGGTTTGACTCTGTGTATGCTTGCTTAATCACTATGCTGTATAAACACTTCATATTTTGTGAAGAAACTGCCATTTCATCCTTACAACAGAGGAGGACAATGGACAGACAGAGGAATCTTTCAGGGGCAAGACAGGACCAAAATGATAAGTGGCGTCCAAACATGTACTTACATTCCCATTTTAGAATTTAGGCTATTAAAGCTGAGGGAGACTTAGTGATTTACCTACAATAAAAAACAGTTATTTCCTCTACAGTGCTCTCTACTTACTGGTAGGTAAGTCATCCTCAACTGTCCTTCTACACTTCCTGCTGCTTCCATCTTCCATCTCCAACCTGAGATTTATCTTCATTTTCCATCTCAAACTACTTACTGAGCACTAGGGGATTTCTCATTCCACCTCCTTTTGTTGATAGACTTTTTCCAGTAACAACTCCAGTGTTCTTTTACTGTCACTAGTAAAACATTAATATTTATCAGCATTTAGTATTTCTTTTCTTAAATTCAAAATATTAACCACATTTGCAATACAGGCTAGCTCCCTGGAATGATCTAAAAAAAAACAACCACTGCCATTGAGTCAATTCTGACTCATAGGGACTATATAGGATCTCCAAGGCTGTAAATCTCTGTGGAAGCAGACCGCCATAGCTTTCTCCCACAGAGTCAGTCGCTGGTGGTTTTGCACCGCCAACCACTTGGTTAGCAGTCGCTTTAACCACTGTACCACTTTCATTCTCTCACTTGACCTAATTTGAATTTTATTTCATTTCACATTGATGATTCTGTGAAAGGTTGTTAATGCTGTTTATTTTTATTTTCATCAAAATGTATCATTCACCACATATCTGACAGCCTAATTAATTTAGCAATTATTTTAATAAGTTCATTAGAAGGACCAACTTTGTATGCAAGATCATTTTTAATCCATTATTTTAAGAAGTCTAGAAATATGTACTGAAATATTCATTTTGAAGAATACCTGGACAACATGAATTCCTTGAGGAAATAAAATTGTATTCTCCCCTTCTTGCTTCATGCCAGCTTACAAGTGAAAGTAGTTTAGTTATTTTTGAACAATTCTTTGGTTTTCACATATGATTGCTCACAGCTCAGCATAGTTATTCAGAAAGCTTATTCTAATAATCCACCAGAGGTTTTACAGGTGTATTTAAAATTTGGCATTTAACATTTATTTAAAACAAATAAGTCAAGGTGGAGAGAAGAACTTAGACATTTTATGCTATTTTTTAGTATTTTGAGAAAAATATAAACCTGGGCAATAATTAAGTTTTATAAGCAACAGTGTCAATCATTAAAGCTAACACATGCAGTATGCTATTTATTGTTCAGTATCTTTAAAAAACCATTATTTCATAATATAATAAAAGAAAGGGCTTTAAACAATACCTAACTACCTATTGACTTTTTTTTTTTTAACTTTCTATTGATCATTGTAAAGTTTTTTTTTTTTTTTATGGTTTTCCCACCATTCTAGAATTATAAGGAACATTTTGTTAGAATAATGAGAGAACATGTTTAAATAGCAGCAGCCTTAATTTTCTGTCAATTTTTTCAGTCGTTCATTTTTAATTCATTATTTAAATTTATAAATGCAGTTTTCTTTTCCCCTCTATTTATATATGTGATCCATATATATTTGCCCTATGGTGGTACATTTTCTTCCCAAGGGCAATTATGTAACACACATGTAACATTTTCTATGTATCACACACTATTTTAAGCACCTTCCATATATTAACTGATTAAATCACCACAACACTATGAAATAGATAATATTATTAACCCCAATTTTCAGATGAACAAACTGAATATAAAGAAATTAAGTAAACTGCTTATGGTTACGTAAAATAATACTGCATTAAAAAAATTAAAAGGAAGGGATAAATGAAAGAAAGAAAAATATGGAAGGCAGATATTAAGGAAGTGGGGGGAAGGTGGGAAAAGGGAAGGACAAGTGGAAAGAAGGAAGGAAAAAAGGAAAAAAGACTGCTCTTTGCACAATTTCAGCCCTATACTTTTTTTTATTGACCTTGTCTTAATGTCATTATTATTTAAACTAGTGCAGGATATGGTAAGTAGGAAGAGAAACCTAAGCATTACTAGAAGAAATTAAAGGAAGAGAATGAAGAAATTCTGAAGTAAGATTAAACAAACAAAAGCTATACTGATCTCCAATATATAACATTGTTTCCTCCTATTAGCAGAATCTGCGAACAACTATCTGGAATCATAGAGAGAGAGCGTGATAGGCACCCAGTCACAATTAAAAGGTTAAATGGTTTCCAAGAAAGTAGAAAAGAAATAATTCTGTTGAAGGAAGTCAGAAACATATTTTAGCCTAACCTTAATGCTCTTGAATGTGTGTTCAGAGCTTATCCACTGAAAATATACCCATCATACATCATTTTATCGGGAAGGCTGTGAGTCAGTGCAAGCAAATAAAGTTTTAGGACTTACTTGAGTGAGCAAATCATAAAATTGTACTGTCCAGTCTAGGAAGTAAATGTTTACCTGTGAGTTGAATGAATTATGAAGACTGAGGCATCTCAGGAGTCTTCGATGTATTTATTCATTTTACATATTTAATATTGGCTGTGCCATGGTGGCAGTGGTTAACAGCTAGGCTGGTAACCAAAAGGTTGGCAGTTTGAATCCACCAGCCACTCCTTGGAAAACTCATGGGTCAGTTTTAGTTTGTCCTGTAGGGCCGCTGTGAGTCAGAATCGATTTGACAGCAATGGGTTTGTTTTTGTTTTTATGTATAATATGGAGCTCTGGTGGTACAGTGGTAAAGAGCTTGGCTGCTAACAAAAAGGCCAGCAGTTCAAATCCACTGCTGCTCCTTGGAAACCTATGGGGGAGTTCTACTCTGTCCTATAGGGTCACTGTAAGTCAGAATCAACTTGATGGCAATGGGTAGGTATAATATAACACTTGACCATACTCAGTATAACTTGGACTTAGGATAATGATTGCATGTTTTAGATATTAACAAGAGTTCTGAGAAATCAGAATATACCATTAAATAAGAAAAATATGAAAGTAACTATCAGTTACTTTGGGAAATAATGTAATAAATTCATGTATTAGTATGAAATAAATGAAATAGGAGTATGTAATTATTATTAATTCAAATTTCAAAATTGTCTTTTCTCCTTATATGAACCTTATTAATAATATGAAAACAGTGGTTATTTTTAATTAAATAAGTTTTTATTTTTATTTCACTGTACGTATTCTTTCATTTTCTATGTAAATTTAAATTTTTGCAGTAAAATTTGAATTTACATTGTTTACTTTTTATAAACATAGAATTAAGTATTTTTTATAATTTAAAGAAATTCCTGAATTAACTCTCCTACTCTGCCGTATTTTCTTCCCTCTGAAAATATAAAGACATGTGTATTATGAGATCCTGCCATTTCGTCCGTATTTAATTGTTCCAGGGAAAGACCTTAACCCAAGAAGGCACATTCAGAATGCTGCTTCTTCCCCTATCCATAGTTGTTTGCTTCTGTGTAGTTCTCTGGACCAAGCCAGGTCTACCACAGTCCTTTCTCAGGATATTTATACCTGCAACTGAGGAGCCAGTCTTCTCAGGAAGAAGTGGCCACCAGATGTGAAACTAAGGAGGCCTTGGTAGCATTTAGAGAAAGCCTGCAATGGCCAAGAATAAAGCCAATTCACAGAAAGAGTGAAACATGAGAAACTAAGAAAGGTAATAGTCTAAGATTTTAAGTGTTTTACCACATTTCTTTATATCTGATGAATATTTGTGTTATGTAAATTCCAATTCAAAATTATGCTTTCCAATCTTGAATGCAAAACATTCTCTCCTCTGGCCTCTAAGAGGCAGCATTACATAGTGTTTAAGAGCATGAGCATTGAAATTAGTCAAATCTTGTCTTTGGGAGTACAAATGGTCTCCCTATTTGCACAGATATCCCTCTAACTCAGGGAGTAAATGTTAGGTAAGGGTCACTCACTTTCTCAAAATGTTCATCTAATGCTGTGTTGGGGACACTGGGCCCTGGTTTCATCCTTGGAAACATGTTGCTGAATGGATTTACCTAGAAGTTACTTTTTGTAAGTTCTGATAACCTCACCCAGCAATTACAAAGGTAAATATTTCATATTCCACCAAATAAAAACTACTTTGATCCAAAAGCCAAGTTGGAAATCTGCAGCAGAAAATATATAAGGTAAAATTATAGGAAGAGACACGCTAGTTAAATATTTTCCGTATACATATTCTAAAAAAAACTTTATTCCACTTATTATTTTCCCCAAATTATTTCTTTTTCTTTTTCATGGTTATAAAGAAAAGAAAACTGTGGCAATTATAAGGACTAGTGATTGATAGGTTCTGTATTGGAAGAGGAGACACCCATTGAGAACACATTCTGTGAAAGAATTTGGTAAACTGTAAAAGGCTATAGTGGATTCTAATTTTACATGTTCTGTTATAATATGAAATAGAATACATTGTGAAACAAAACCACATCTCTCTCAACGTAAATAATACTATGGAAAAGTTATACAACCATTCCCTAAAATGATGAATAGACATAGCTGATTAATACAAAGACCATTATTGTAGACTTTCAGCTGGTGGATGTAGCATATGCAGAATTTATTTTTCTTTCTAATTAATCACATGATTTATAATGTTCATATTGTTTTATTTGCTTTGAAATAAAAATTTTAAACCTGACTGTTAAACTTATTAAAAGAATTAAGTGGTTTTTCAGTTTTTCATTTCTCATTTCTATTACCCTTTTTTTAGTAATATTTCTTAGATTTTTATTATTACATTCATGGTCTCTCCTTGGCGATTGCAAAGGTTTTCAAACTTTTCAAACTACCTGAGCAAAGTCAAATAAAGTTGTGTTAAGCAGCCATATTTTGAGGGCTAACATTTTGAGATTTAACATTTATTATACATAGTGTAGAAAGGAATTCAATGCAAAAATATATGAGTTCATTTCACATTTCTCAGAAGTTTTTAAACTGTGAGTCATGCAGGAAATCAAAAGAATTCAAAATCTTGCCTTGTGTTAATATTGTACTTTGAATGTGTAAAGCACTGCAGAACACCGAAAATAGACCAGGCAGCAAAGTCCTTGGTTTGGAGGAATTATAGTTTTTGGTTTTGTTATGTTCTGTTTTGATTTTCCCTGACAGTAGAAATTGCATAATACAGAACAAATTCACAATAGCAATCCAAATTGTCTCCTAGAGAGTCTTTAAAAAAGAAAAAAAAAAAAATATGAAAGGCATATTGCAAAAAACAAATCTTTGTATTTGATAATAGATTATATCAAAGAATTAGCTACAATCTTGAGGAAAACATTCATATAGGTTAGGGATTCGTGATGAAGGAAAAAAAAGATCAGAGAAAATAGTCTAGTAGAAAAAATAATAAGACTGGCCAATGGAAAACAGATGCAGTATTCCAGAAGCCAAAAATAAAAAAGAATGGCCTTGAGAGAGACACTAAGAAACTTAATATTCTAACCCCACTGTCAAACACATGAAAAGACAGTTCCAACATTCTCTACCTGCCTATGTTCATGGTTCTTCTCAGCTGGCTCTTATGTGTTCCTGGCTTGGCATTTCCCTTCCCTTATATCTCTGTTTTTCAATTCTCCTTCTTCTGTTTTTGACCTTGATTTGTTTTTTAGATTAATGCTCAATATTCTCACCTATAGACGCCTATAACTAAAGAACATTTTAAAATAAGTTTTATGAGATTAACAGAGATGACATCATTGTGGGCCATGTACTCAGCAAGGTGATGGGTATAGGTGATGTATTTAATATTCATAATTAAACTGATCATCATCTCCTTCTTCAAATCCTGCATCTAATCAAACACAAAATACTAGAGTTTCTCCTTTCTATGTTTTTCTCAAATAACCACTTTGTCTCAATCCCCAAAGGCATTGACCTTCTTCAGGCCACCTTCCTCCTTGTGTTATGTCAATGGTTTCCTAACACTTCTTGTCTTCCAACATATCCTCTTCCAATCCATTCTCCACAATGCAGAAACTGCGATCTTGTGACACCCCTGCAAAACCTTAATAGATCTCCAGTGTGTATAGTATGAAGTCAAATTTCCTACCCAGGAATTACAGATCTACTCTTGCTCGTCTCCCTGCTCTATTCAGTAATCTCATCTTTTGACACCATTTTTGCAATATACCTTCAGTTCTTCTGATTTGTCATTCTGTTTCTTGCTTCTAGGCATTTGTGCATAACTGTCTAGAAACTCTCCCCTCCTACCACAGTCCTGCACCCCACCCCCCGAAGGTATCCATCTTAATTGCACTTGCTAGATGATTTGTACATTGTGAATCCAGGATTGCAACTCTGTTTATATTGCTGACCAGTGTGACCCTAGCACTTATCATAGTTCATAGAAGGCCCTCAAATAATAATTGTCAAAAACACCTACTTGAACTCAATTCTGATTAAATAACAAAAATATAAACAAGAATCTCACAAAAAATTACCAGATGTTGTCAAAGTAAAACCCAGTTTGGCATACCATACATGTTATTAGAAAGCTGCTGAAAGAGCAAAAGAATAAGTCAATTAGAAAAAAAAAAAAAACTCTTGCCATTGAGTTGATTCCGACTCACAGGGACCCTACGGACAGGGTAGAACTGCTCCGTAGGGTTTCCAAGGAGCTCCTGGTAGATTTGAACTGCCGACCTTTTGGTTAGCAGCCATAGCTCTTAACCACTACACCACCGGGGTTTCTGAATAAGCCAATAGGTAGGCTTAATGGTGAGTACTCCTTAAATTTTAAAGACAAAATTTTAAACAAGAAACTGACAAACTGGATTATAAGGAAATTTGGCAACCATGCATAGTGGGAAAATTGAAAAAATAAGTAATACTTTATTTTCTGTCTTCTGCAGGAAAAATAAATAGTTTTCCAGAAGTGGAAGGTTGAGTAATAACGGTACCTTTCAAGCAGGTGTCTTGGTGCATTAATGTGCTGGTGATTAGTGAAAGAGAAATTGGGGAAATAGTACCTCTCCAGAAATGTCTCCTAAGCTGAAGCCTGATTGATCTGTGCGGTGGTGTGTAAGGATCAAGTACCACCAATTGTGTAGTTTATACAAATGAATATGTCCTCCAGGAATTGCAAGGTGAATACAAAGACTTTACTTTTTTTTAAAGACTAAAATCCTAAGCCAAAAGCTGTCTAAAATCTAGCTCAAATATAAAGTACTGTAGCTTTACTAATTGCATCCTAAATTTTAGAATGTTATTTTTATCCTGTAATGAACTGAGAGTTTTACACAAATTTAATGGATATGGTGGTAGAGAAACTTTTCTACAGACTCGTTGAGAGATTCAAAATATATGCATAGAGTACTCTTTACAAAGAAATACTGTAAACGAGAACAAAAGAATTTAAGAAGGAACACCTAATAGATCATATCTCTAGCAAAAGTACTGAGCAAAATCCAACTACTATGAATTTAAGGATTTTTTAAGTTGTATTCTTAGACAAAAAAAAAATTGTCTTATGCATTAATCGGAGTGGAGATCAATAATCAACAGCTCATAGGACTTGGAGAGAAAAAAAATGAGATCATTTTTAGAATAGGATCTGACACAAAATAAACCTCAGTACATATTAGCTAGTAGTACATGTGGTAAAGTGGAAAAAAAATTTTTTTTTTGTAGTAGTGAAACCAAGGCATAGCTAAAAAGTAATTGGTGTTCATCCAATTTACATAATATTTTAAGCATTTTCCAATGAGAAAGCAAGATGAAACAGATATATATAAAATAGCTCTTCGCTAGAGAATGAAGAAATCCCTATTTTATAGGAATCCTTTTCACACAGACAAGAAATGTTGCCAAGGACACTGTCATTAAATGTATGCTTTGTGTTCCACATCATAATTTATTTTCCTTACAGACTTTACCAGCTACTGCAATTCTTTTCACTTGTGTCCCAAGGAATACCCCAAAATAACATCTGTGTACCATTGAAAAAAATTTTCCATAAGCAAAGCCAGCACTGTAAATCTAATTTTTAAACTATGTTAATTAAGTGAGGTATAACCAAAAACCAAACGAATTACTAATTTAAGTTTCTGAGGTTGGAGGAAGAACAACTTAAAAACTCAAAAAGAAAGAATGAGAGGAATCAATACAGCAGACTAGTTGAATGCACTATGCCACCCCTCTACAGCAAAGACCCAAGAAACTAAGTGAAATAGAAACAGATGACAATCCTGGAACCCTGAGCATCAAATGCAAAGATAAAGAATTAAATTGAACACTGACTGTAAAAAAGAAACTGAAGAAAAACAGTGAACGAGGAGCAATACAAAGCAGATGTGCTCAGCCGGCCAACCCAGCACAGTGCTGCCATTTTGAGACAAACTCAGCAGCAATCCTGGGATAGGAGCACAGAAGGACAACTTCATGGAATCCCCACTAGGAGACAGAGAAGCTGTGTAGATATGCCTGAAGTGAACCAAGGGGAGCAGAACATAAATTGGATCTAAGAAGGAAAACTAGAAGGAGTGCAAGAGCTTCAGAGACTCTGGAGTTCACAGAGCAGGGAAAGAGCCAAGATCCAGAGATGGGACTACTCATTAGTGGTGGTTCTTGACCATTAGGGTTGATGGTGCACACAGAGTGATAGATCCAGAGTGTTGGCAAGAGATACCACACCTGACTGGGCTCTGGGCAGCACTCCTCTCCTCGCACTTGGTTAGGGGTGGGTCCAGATTGCTGGCTGAAGCCAGATGAAGGTGCCCCAGCACTACTGACTGGTGACCATTGGAGCGTGCTACCCATCCCTCTGCCTCTCTGCCTGCTCTCAGCCACTCTGCACAACCAACAAACAGAGGTCTGCATTCACACTACCAGCCACTGCCCTGCTCACCTGGAGAAAGGTGGTAAATACTCCACTGCTGCCAGACCAGAGACCAGCATAGCGCGCAAGTCCTGACAACCTGGATATATCAAATCAAGCATAACAAAAAGTCAGAACAAAACAAATGAACATACAATCAATAAATTTAATAACTCCTTAATGCCTCAAAGACAACAGAAAATATCAAATCATATAAAGAAACAGGACAAGATGCCTCATGCAAGTGATCAAAATAAATGACCAGAAAACCTTCCTGAGGAAGAAATGGTAATCAAGCTACTTGATAAGGAATGCCGAGACTTATATATATCATCATCAAAGAGATCAAAGAAAACACAGACAAAACCAAGGAAAACACAGACAAAACTCTACCGGAACAAAATGACAAAATAGACAACTAGAAACCAAGCAGGATTTTCAAAGGATAGCAGTCTCAGACCTGCTATGTCAACTCATTTCTGCATGATCAGTGAGTGAAGAATGTCATCAGCGCAAGTGCTAGGTGGCTCTTCTCTGTAGACAAGTCATCGGATGTGAGATCCTAGCATTGAAAAAGGATCCCTGGTTTTAAATGGGGATAAGGGGATACCAGGGTGTGAGATGCCACATAGAGGCACTTAGTTTCTACTAGTTAAGAGGCCAAGTGGATACGGTTTAACTCAGTAGAAAAAAGGAGCAACATAGTAAAACAAAATAGTCTGACCCAGAAGAATCTTTGTTCATGGCTGTTGTTCATAGAAATACCAAGTATAAATGAGATGAACAGTCAAATAAGGTGCTACTTTGAATCCATAACCAAAACAAGCATTCAAATAAACAAGTTAGGTCCAGTGAACTTGGTTACTTAATTTAGTCATCAGAAAGGAAAGTCATACTTCTTCACCAAGTTAAGCTTTTAAACTCCAACTGATAAACACGCTTTGAAGTAATCATGATTTGTCACCGAAGCCCACCAGGGAACGTGGAGGATGTGTACGAGAGACCAAGTAATAAGTAATATTTTGAAACTACTCAATCTTACATTATGTGCAATGGAACTCATGCATGGAATTTTCTCCCATGTGTTGGTGAATAGTAAGTATTGATCATGTCATCTAAGAGAATCTCCACACTTGCTTTTTTCCCTTGGGAAAAAGCCCATGATCATAAGAAAGATCAAATGGAAGCTCCTAGATTATTATTTTTTTTATTTTGTCAATATTAAAAGCAACACTACATTCCTGTAGTAATCACACATAGCAAATCTGGAAAATTTCAGAAGTGATATTTCCTATAATATTCCCACTTACCTCTTCAGTTTGGGTGAGGCAGAAGATTGGTGCTGGAGAACTCTAGAACTTTATTATGAACTTAATTAGAGGATCTCTCCAATTGCAACAACTATCCCAAATATGTTTTCCTTACTGAAGCAAATTAATAGCAGCCTCTGATATTTGGTATGCTGCTATTGATTCAGAGATACCTTTTTAAATTCCTAAACCATTAAGCAGCACACATAAAAAGCATTCTGCTTTTACCTGGCAGGGACAGAAGTTCAGCAGGGTACTTCCAACTTTAAGCTACCATCTTGTTTTAAAAATTCCTGGAAAACAAGAATTAGAAGATATCCCTTAAAGGTCTTAATGAGAAAAACACTTATACAAGAATGTTAGGCAAGATTCATGAAAATACAGGGTCCTGTTCTGACTTCTCACTAAAATTTCTGGAAGCCCAGTGATTTCCACCATATTTGGGATGTACATTTAAAGGAACAGACAAATGCCCTATGCAACCAATTTCACTAATAATTATTTGAAGAATTAGTGAGTTTCATAAAAATTTAGTTGCAAGTCAGATTACATTTCTGTGTGCTGCTACAGTCAATTTAAAAAGTTATTGAAAGGCTTTTATCTTGAAACCCAAAGAAAAGATAGACTTTCCATCTCATCCAGTTTTTATTTGGAACAATTTGCTATTCAGCCTTATGATCAAGCAGTTCCAATGATCCTAAAAGTTTCTGTAATCAAATGGGGTGCAGTATTTAAACTACTGCAGGTCGTAATAGGAGAAGCACAGTAAAGGTCCTCATTTCTTTCATTAAAGTTTTTCCCTCCTAAATAAGTAATGATTCTCCTTTTGAGAAAAGCCCTTCATCTGCTACTAGGCGCTAATAAAATTTGAACACCAGACCAGGGGACAATAGGTGAACACACTTCCTACCCATGTTGCCCATTATGAAGTGAGTAATATCTATCCATTTCTCCTTAAAGATATTTGTGCCCTGCAGCACTCTCTATTCAAGTGAATATGCATTATATGAAACCATACCCAAGGATGATATAAAATCCCAAATTATTTGCAGATAAAAGATGTTCACAACCTCAACACATTGTCTTCATTGCTACTGCATCCTTAATCCACACTTAGGGTTTCATGTATAATGTCTTATGAATAATTGAATGGTGTGGAAAATACAAGCCTGATTCATAAATTATTTAATGTAACATCCAAAAATGGATTGCAGTGCCATTAAAATTCCATTAAAATATTTCCTGAATCACATAAATGGTAACCTTCTTATTGTGTAAAAACTTTAAGCAGTAAATATCACTGATCCTCTGCTTGGAGGTGAAATGGCTTGAGATAAGAGTCTTCAGGGATTCGTAGCATGAATGATGCTTTTGTTTGATAATAAGTGATTGGAAGGAACAAATCGGAGAACTGATAATAAAGATATTTTATAAAGATGTATGCGGATGGACCTTGTGGAGATTGTATGTGTTACATATACATAGTCACCTAAAGACCCATTCTGTCAAACAATTTCAGAGCATAGAAAAGGAGCACTCTCATATTCATTCTATGAAGCCAGCATAACCCGATACCAGAGCCAGGCAAAGATGCCACAAAAAAAGAAAATTGCAATCCAATATCTCTTATGAATATAAATGCAAAAATTCTCAACAAAATTCTAGCCAGTAAAGGGGTGGAGCTGACATAGCACCCTAGACATACACATCATGCTATCCCCCTGCAGCAAAGACCCCCAAAAACTAAGTAAAACAGATACAAATGTCAATCCTGAAACCTTAAGCATCAAATGAAGTGATAAAGAACTAGATGAAACAATGAATAGAAGAAGAAACTGAAGGAAAACAGAGAATGATGAGAGATACGGAGTGGAGATTCCCTGAAAACTAATACAGCGTAGTATCTCCATCTTGGAGCACAGACAGCAACAACCCTGGACAGGGAGTATGGGAAGACAACTTCATGGAGTTCCCAACAGGAGACAGAACACCCGGTAACCAGAGAAACACACACTGCCACCACTCACCTTTCTGCCCTGTACACTACGTCCACCCCATCCTGATAGGCCATGCTGCACCACTCAGCTAGAGAACTATTGGCCTGCCATCACCACTGGTCCACAACTCCTCCACCCTCTGGCTTCTGCTGTGCATTTTTTTTTCTACTTTCTTCCATTCATTTCTCCCTGCCACCTAGCCTCTTATGCCACCCCAACCCCTTGTTAATGGGCCATACCACAGTGCTTGGCTGGAGAGCTACTGGGTTGCCATTATCCTAGGTCCCCTCCACCTCCATCCACCAGCTCCTGCCATGCCATGTTTTTTCCTTTATTTTTTTTCCTTTCCTCCTTTTATTTTTCCCTCCCATCTATCCCCATACCCCACCTCTAACACTTCCTGCCAGCCCTCACCGTGTTGCTATGGATAAAGTGTCCTGGACTCAGGCTTGCCAGTGCATTGGGCCACCTTGTCCAGGTTGACAGGGCAGCAGCAGGTAGGGTGAACCCACTTCACCGTACACTTTTTTTGGCGTGTTGGCTGAGGGCTGACTGGGAAGGTGCTGTCTGCCTCCTATTGTTGGTTCAGTGATGTGCAAGTGTTCACAGCCCCTCACCAGGTAGGCAGGGGTGTCAGATGGGGAGTGGTGTGGGCTTGCTTCCCACCATTCAGCAGCTGGTTGAGTGGCAGGAGGGGAGGGGCAGTGCTAACAAACCCACCCATCAGAATAAAAAAGAAGAAAAACATAAAATCTCAGTAAACACAAAATTTATAATAATAATAAAAAAAGAAAATCCACAAACAAAAAGCACTCAGCACAGGAAAGTAAGAGGAATAAAGAAAACATTAGGACACACACACACTCTATACATACATGACAGCTTAAGTGTACCTGTAAAGAGATAAAGAGTGACAGAATGGATAAAAAAGCACAACCCATCATATGTTGTCCACAAGAGACACACCTTAGACACAAAGACATAAATATATTAAAAACCAAAGAACAGAAAAAAATATATCAAGCAAACTGATAAAAAATGAACAGAAGTGGCAAAGCTAATCTCAGATAAAATAGATTTTAAGGCAAAATCAACCATAAAACACAAGGATGGGCATTATATAATGATTAAAGGGAAAATCCACCAAGAAGACATAACCTATATAAATATCCATGCGCCCAACAACAGGGGTTCAAAATACATAAAATAAACTCTAACAACTCTGACAGGGGAAATAGACAGTTCCCTAATAATAGTAGGAGTCTTCAACACACTACTCTCAGTAAAGGACAGAACATCTAAACAGAAACTCAGCAAAGATACAGAAGATCTAAAGGCCAAATTCAGCCAACTTGACATCATAGACATTTGTGGAAAACTCCACCCAAAAACAGCAAAGTATACATTCTTTTCCAACGCACATGGGACATTCTCCACAAGAAACCGTATTTTAGGCCAAAAAGCCAACCTCTATAAAATCCAAAACATGAAAATAATACAAAGTACTCACTTTGATCACAACACTATAAAAGTAGAAATCAATAATGGGAAGAGCAAGGGAAATTAATCAAATACATGAAAACTAAACAACACCTTGTTTAAAAACAACTGGATAATATAATAAATGAAAGGAGGAATAAAAAAAACTCTTGGAATTGTATGAGAATGAAAACCTTTGGGACACAGCAAAGGCAGTGCTCAGAGGTCAATTTATGGCAATAAATGCACACATCAAAAAAGAAGGATAGGCCCAAATCAAAACATTGACCCTACAATGTGAACAAATAGAATGAGAACAGCAAAATAAACCAGAGGAAAGGAAATAATAAAGATGACAGCAGAAATAAACATAACAGACAATAGAGAAACAATACAAAGAATTAACAAAAGCAAATATTGGTTCTTTTAAAAGAATTGATGAAGCACTGACCAAACTGACAAAAGAAAAACAGGAGAGTAAGAAAATAACCCAAATAAGGAACAAAATGGGGGACGGACATTACAACAGACCCAACTGAAATAAAAAGGATCATAACAAAGTACTACGATAAACAGTACCCGGATGAATTTGAAAACCTAGAGGAAATGGACAAATTTCTAGAAACACACTACCTACGTAAAGTAACACAAACTGAGGTAAAAAAAATCTGAACAGACACATAACAAGAGAATGAAGAGGTAAAAAAAAAAAAAAAAAAAAAATCCTTGCCCCAGATGGCTTCACTGGAGAATTCTACCAAACATTCAGAGAAGAGCTCACACCAGCACTACTCATATTATTTCAAAGCATTGAAAAGGGAAGAATACTCTCGAATTCATTCTATTAAGCCAGCATAACCCTGATACCAAAGGTAGGCAAAAACACCACAAAAAAAAAAAAAAAGAAAGAAAGAAAACTACAGGCTAATATCTCTCAGGAATAATGATGCAGAAATTCTTAACAAAATTCTGGCCAATAGAATTCAGCATCATATCAAAAACAAAGCAAAAAAAAAAACAAAAACTAATGTACCACAACCAAGTGAGAGTCATACCAGGTATGCAAGGATGGTTTGATATTATAAAACCAATCAATGTAATCGACCATATAAATAGAACAAAGAAAAGAATCACAGGATCATCTCAGTCGACGTAGAAAAGGCATTTGACAAAGTCCAACACCCATTCCTGGTAAAAATACTCAATAAAATTGATGCATCTGTCAGTTTGTCACTCTGTGGTGGCTTGTGAGTTGCTGTAATACTGGAAGATTTGCCTCTGGTATTTCAAATACTAGCAGGGTCACCCTTGGTAGACAGGTTTCAGCAGAGCTTCCAGACTAAGACAGACTAGGAAAAGGGACAAGACATTCCACTTCTGAAAAAAATTTGGCCTGTGAAAAACTTGAGGATAGCAGCTGAACATTGTCTGATATAGTGCCAGAAGATGAGCCCCTAGGCTGGAAGGCACTCAAAACATAACTGGGAAGAGCTGTCTCCTCAAAGTAGTCGACCTTATTGACATGGTTGGAGTCAAGCTTTTGGGACCTTCATTTGCTGATGTGGCATGACTCAAAATGAGAAGAAATAGCTGTAAACATTCATTAATAATCAGAACATGGAATGTATGAAGTATGAATCTAGAAAAATTGGAAGTCATCAAAAATGAAATGGGGTTCATAAAGATCAATATCATAGGCATTACTGAGCTGAAATGGATGAGTACTGACCATTATGAATCAATCTTATAGTCTATTATGCCAGAAATGATGAACAGCAATGGTACTGTGTTCATCGTCAGATAGAACATTTCAAGATTTATCCTGAAGTACAATGCAGTCAGTAATAGGATAACATCCATACTCCTACAAAGGAGACCAGTTAATATGAATATTATTCAAATGTACACACCAATCACTAACGCCAAAGATGAAGAAATTGAAGATTTTTACCAACTTCTGCAGACAGACATTGACCAAACATACAATTAAGGTGCATTGATAATTAATGATGATGGGAAAGTGAAAGGTCGAAACAAAGAAGAAAAATCAGTAGTTGGAAAATATGGCCTTGGTAATAGAAATGACGCCAGAGACTGCAAGGTAGAATTTTGCAAGACCAAAGATTATTTATTTCCAATACCTTCTTTCAACAACATAAATGGTGACTATACATGTGAACCTCAAGGATGGAAAACAGGAATCAAATCGACTACATCTGTGGAAAAAGAAGGTGGAAAAGCTCAATGTCATCTGTCAGAATTAGGCCAGGGAACTACTGTGAAACAGACCATCAATTGCTTATGCGCAAGTTCAAGTTGAAGCTGAAGAAAATGAAAACAAAACCAACGGGAGCCAAAATACGACCTTAACTATATCCCTCCTGAATTTGGAGACCATCTCAAGAAGAGATTTGATGCATTGAACACTAATGACCAAAAAGACCAGACAAGTTGTGGGAAGACATCAAGGACACATACATGAAGAAAGCGAAAGGTCATTAAAAAGACAGGAAAGATCAAAATGGATATCAGAAGAGACTCTGAAACTTGCTCTTGAATGTAGAGTAGCTAAAGCGAATGGAAGAAATGAAGTAAAACAGCTGAATAGAAGATTTCGGTGGACAACTTGAGAACACAAAGTTAAATATTTTAATGAAATGTGCAAAGACCTGGAGTTAGAAAACCAAATGGGAAGATCACTCTCAACATTTCTCAAGCTGAAGGAACTGAAGAAAAAAATTCATGCTTTGAGTTCTAATTTTGAAGGATTCTAGGGGCACATGGAGCCCTGATGGTGCAGTGGTTAATAGCTCAGCTGCTGACCAGAAGGTCAGCAATTTGAAACCACTAGCTGTTCCTTGGAAACCCTGTAGGGCAGTTCTAATCTGTCCTATAGGGTTGCTATGAGCTGGAATCGACTCAACAGCAATGGATTTGGTTTACAGGTGTGGGAAAAACATTGAAAGACACAGGAAACATCAAAAACAGATGGAAGGAATACAGAGTCACTGTACAAAAAAGAAGTTGTCAATGTTCAACCATTTCAGGACATGGCATATGACCAAGAACCAATAGTACTGAAGGAAGAAGTCCAAGCTGCACTGAAGGCAGTGGTGAAAAACAAGGCTCCAGGACTTGAGGGAAAAACTAACTGAGATGTTTCAACAAACGGATATGGTACTGGCATTGCTTACTAGTCTATGCCAAGATATTTGGAAAACAGCTACCTGGCCAACTGACTGAAAGAGATGCATATTTCTGCCCACTGCAAAGAAAAGTGATCCAAGAGAATGCAAAAATTAACACTATCATTAATATTACACACCATTAAAATTTTTCTGAAGATAATTCAGAAACATTTGCAGCAGTACATCGACAGAGAACTGCCAGAAATTTAAGCTGGATTCAGAAGAGGACGTGGAACAAGGGATATTATTGCAGAAGAATGAGTAGATCTTTCCGTCAGGTGAATCTTGGTGAAAAGCAGAGAATACCAGAAAAATGTTTACCTGTGTTTTATTCACTACAGAAAGCCATTCGACTGTATGGATCTAACAAATTATGCATAACATTAGGAAGAAAGAAAATTCTATAGCATTTAATTGTGCTTATGCAGAACCCATACATACATAGACCAAGAGGCACTCATTCGATCAGACCAAGGGGATACTGCATGGTTTAAAATCAAGAAAGGTGTGTGTCAGGGTTGTATCCTTTCACCATACTTATTCAATCTGTTTGCCGAGCAAATAACCTGAGAAGTTGGCCTGTGTGAAGAAGCATTCAGCATCAGGACTGGAGGAAGACTCATTAACAACCTGTGATATGCAAATGACACAACCTTGCTTGCTGAAATTGAAGAGGACTTGAAGCACTTACTGACAAAGATCAAAGTCTACAGCCTTTAGTATGGACTACACCGCAACATAGAGAAAACAAGAATCCTCACAACTGGACCAATAAGCAACATCATGATAAATGGAGAAAAGATTGACGTTGTCAAGGATTTCATTTTACTTGGTCCACAATCAACGCACTTGGAAGCATCAGTCAAGAAATCAAACAATGTATTGCATTGGGCAAATCTGCTGCAAAAGACCTCTTCAAAATGTTAAACAGCAAAGATGTCGCTTTAAGGACTAAGCTGTGCCTGAACAAAGCCATGATATTTTCAATCACCTCATATGCATGTGAAAGCTGGACAATGATTAAGGAAGACCAAAGAAGAATCGATGCCTTCAAATCATGGTGTTGACAAAAATATTGAATATACCATGGACTTCGAAAAAAATAAACAGCTATGTCTTAAAAGAAATACATCCAGAGCTGTCCTTGGAAGCGAGGATAGCGAGACTTCATCTTATTTACTTTGGACATTTATCAGGGGGGACTAGTTCCTGGAGAAGGACATCATGCTTGGTAAAGTAGAGGGTCAGCCAAAAAGAGGAAGACCCTCAACCAGATGGATTGACACAATGGCTGCAACAATGGGCTCAAATATAACAACTATTGTGATGGTGACACAGGACCGGGCAGTGTTTTATTCTGTCATACATAGGGTCGTTATGAGTTGGAACCAACTTGACAGCACCTAACAACAACAACAACAACAATACCAAACCAACGGCCAAGCTCATTCTCAATGCAGAGAGGCTGAAAGTATTCCTCCTGAAAATGTGACAAGAATGCCCTTTATCACCACTCCTTTTTAACATTGTGCTGGATATCCTAGCTAGAGCAATAAGGCAAGAAAAGGAAATAAAAGGCATGCAAATTGGAAAGGAAGAAACAAAACTATCCCTATTTGAAGATGATATGATTGTATGCATAGAGAACCCCGAAGATTCCACAAGAAAACCACTGAAACTAATAGAAAGGTTAAGCAGAGTAGCAAGATACAAGATCAACATAAAAAATCAGTTGGATTCCCATACACCAACATGAGAACTTTGAAAAGGAAATCAGGAAAAGAGTACCATTTATAATAGACTATAAAAAGATAAAATACTTAGGAATAAATCTAACTAGGTATGTAAAAGTCTTATACAAAAAAAAAAATGCAAAACACTATTGCAAGAAACCAAAAGAGACCTACATAACTGGAAAAACATACCATGCTTATGGACAGAAAGACTCAACATTTTGAAAATGTCAATTCTACCCAAAATGATCTACAGGTATAATGCAATCCCAATCCAAATACCAGTATCATTCTTTAACTAGACAGCAAAACTAATCACCAACTGTATATGGAAAGGAAAAAGGCCCCAGATAAGCAAAGCATTACTGAAAAAAAAAAAAAAAAGAACAAAGTAGGAGGCCTCACACTACCTGATCTCAAAACCTACTATACATCCATGGTAGTCAAAACAGTCTAGTACTGGTACAAAGAGAGACACATAGACCAATGGAACATAACTGATCACCCAGACATAAATCCATCTCCTATAGTCAGCTGATCTTTGACAAAGGTCAAAGTCCATTACATGGGGAAAAGATAGTCTCTTTAACAAATGGTGCTGCCAAAACTGGATGTCCTCTGTAAAAAAAAAAAAAAAAAAAAAAAATGGAATAGGACCCATACCTCACATCATACCCAAAAACTAACTCAAAACAGATCAAAGATCTAATTATAAAACCTGAAATAATAAAAATCATGGAAGAAAAATAGGGACAATGCTAGGGCCCCTAATTTATGGCATAAATAAAACACAAACCATAACTAACAATGCATAAACTCCAGAAATTAAACTAGATAACTGGGGGGTCCTAAGAATTAAACACTTATGCTCATCAAAAGACTTCACCAAAAGAATAAAAAGATAACCTACAGACTGGAAAAAAAACTTTTGGCTACGACATATCCAACAAATATCTTATCTCTAAAATCTATAGAATGCTTCAACAGCTCAAGACAAAAAGACAAATAGTCCAATCGAAAAATGGCAAGAGATATGAACACACACCTCACTGAAGAAGACATTGAGTCAGCTAACAGATACGTTAGGAAATGCTTGCAATCATTGGCCATTAGAGAAATACAGATCAAAACTACAATGAGAAACCATCTCACCCAACATTACTGACTCTAATAAAAAAAAAAAAAAAACACAAAATAACAAATATTGGAGAGGTTACAGGGCGATTGGAGGTCTTAGGCATTGCTGGTGGGAGTGTGAAGTGTACAAACACTATGGAAAATAATATGGCGGTTCCCTAAAAAGGTAGAAATAGAAGTACCATACAATCCAGCAATCCCACTACTAGGAACATATCCTAAAGATACAAGAGCCACCATATAAATAGACATTTGCACTCACATGTCCATTGCAGCATTATTCACAATAGCAAAAAGATGAAAATAATCTAAGTGTCCATCAATAGATGAACGGATAAACAAATTAGGGCACATACACACAATGGAATACTATGCAACAATAAAGAACAATGATGAATCCCTGAAACATCTCACAACATAGATGAACCTGGAGGACATTATGCTGAATGAAATAAGTCAATCACGAAAGGACAAACATTATACGAGATCGCTATTATAAAAAGCTAAGAAAAGCGGGGCGGAGCCAAGATGGCAGACTAGGCAGACGCTACCTCGGATCCCTCTTACAACAAAGACTCGGAAAAACAAGTGAATCGATCACATACATAACAATCTACGAACCCTGAACAACAAACACAGATTTAGAGACGGAGAACGAACTAATACGGGGAAGCAGTGATTGTTTCCAGAGCCTGGAGCCAGCGTACCAGTCAGGTACGGCACAAGCACAGAGAGCTGCTCCACCCCCCTGAACTAACCCCGGGAGGGGGACCAGCCGGTTCCACAGGCGGCGTGGGACGCAACCAGTAGGAAAAGTCCCCGGGAGGCACTGACTGGTCTTGGAGCAGAAAGAGCAGCGTCCGAGCCGGGGAACCGTCCTGCAGGGATTTGGACTGGACGCAGCAGATTTTCTGGAAAAACTAGTTTCCCAGTGATGGCTCGGAGACAACAATCCATATCAAACCACTTAAAGAAGCAGACCATGACAGCTTCTCCAACCCCCCAAACAAAAGAATCAAAATCCTTCCCAAATGAAGATACAATCTTGGAATTATCAGATACAGAATATAAAAAACTAATTTACAGAATGCTTAATGATATCACAAATGAAATAAGGTAAACTGCAGAAAAAGCCAAGGAACACACTGATAAAACTGTTGAAGAACTCAAAAAGATTATTCAAGAACATACTGGAAAAATTAATAAGTTGCAAGAATCCATAGAGAGACAACATGTAGAAATCCAAAAGATTAACAATAAAATAACAGAATTAGACAATGCACTAGGAAGTCAGAGGAGCAGACTCGAGCAATTAGAATGCAGACTGGGACATCTGTAGGACCAGGGAATCAACACCAACATAGCTGAAAAAAAATCAGATAAAAGAATTAAAAAAAATGAAGAAACCCTAAGAATTATGTGGGACTCTATCAAGAAGGATAACCTGCGGGTGATTGGAGTCCCAGAACAGGGAGGGGGGACAGAAAACACAGAGAAAATAGTTGAAGAACTCCTGACAGAAAACTTCCCTGACATCATGAAAGACGAAAGGATATCTATCCAAGATGCTCATCGAACCCCATTTAAGATTGATCCAAAAAGAAAAACACCAAGACATATTATCATCAAACTCACCAAAACTAAACATAAACAGAAAATTTTAAAAGCAGCCAGGGAGAAAAGAAAGGTTTCCTTCAAGGGAGAATCAATAAGAATATGTTCTGACTACTCAGCAGAAACCATGCAGGCAAGAAGGGAATGGGACGACATATACAGAACACTGAAGGAGAAAAACTGCCAGCCAAGGATCATATATCCAGCAAAACTCTCTCTGAAATATGAAGGCGAAATTAAGATATTTACAGACAAACACAAGTTTAGAGAATTTGCAAAAACCAAACCAAAGCTACAAGAAATACTAAAGGATATTGTTTGGTCAGAGAACCAATAATATCAGATATCAGCACAACACAAGGTCACAAAACAGAACGTCCTGATATCAACTCAAATAGGGAAATCACAAAAACAAACAAATTAAGATTAATTAAAAAAAAATACACATAACAGGGAATCATGGAAGTCAATAGGTAAAAGATCACAATAATCAAAAAGAGGGACTAAATACAGGAGGCATTGAACTGCCATATGGAGAGTGACACAAGGCGATATAGAACAAAACAAGTTAGGTTTTTACTTAGAAAAATAGGGGTAAATAATAAGGTAACCACAAAAAAGTATAACAACTCTATAACTCAAGATAAAAACCAAGAAAAACGTAACGACTCAACTAACATAAAGTCAAGCACTATGAAAATGAGGATCTCACAATTTACTAAGAAAAACGCCTCAGCACAAAAAAGCATGTGGAAAAATGAAATTGTCAACAACACATATAAAAAGGCATCAAAATGACAGCACTAAAAACTTATTTATCTATAATTACCCTGAATGTAAATGGACTAAATGCACCAATAAAGAGACAGAGGGTCACAGACTGGATAAAAAAACACGATCCATCTATATGCTGCCTACAAGAGACACACCTTAGACTTAGAGACACAAACAAACTAAAACTCAAAGGATGGAAAAAAGTATATCAAGCAAACAATAAGCAAAAAAGAAGAGGAGTAGCAATATTAATTTCTGACAAAATAGACTTTAGACTTAAATCCACCACAAAGGATAAAGAAGGACACTATATAATGAGAAAAGGGACAATTGATCAGGAAGACATAACCATATTAAATATTTATGCACCCAATGACAGGGCTGCAAGATACATAAATCAAATTTTAACAGAATTGAAAAGCGAGATAGATACCTCCACAATTATAGTAGGAGACTTCAACACACCACTTTCGGAGAAGGACAGGACATCCAGTAAGAAGCTCAACAGAGACACGGAAGATCTAATTACAACAATCAACCAACTTGACTTCATTGACTGATACAGAACTCTCCACCCAACTGCTGCAAAATATACTTTTTTTTCTAGCGCACATGGAACATTCTCTAGAATAGACCACATATTAGGTCATAAAACAAACCTTTGCAGAGTCCAAAACATCGAAATATTACAAAGCATCTTCTCAGACCACAAGGCAATAAAACTAGAGATCAATAACAGAAAAACTAGGGAAAAGAAATCAAATACTTGGAAAATGAACAATACCCTCCTGAAAAAAGACTGGGTTATAGAAGACATCAAGGAGGGAATAAGGAAATTCATAGAAAGCAACGAGAATGAAAATACTTCCTATCAAAACCTCTGGGACACAGCAAAAGTAGTGCTCAGAGGCCAATTTATATCAATAAATGCACACATACAAAAAGAAGAAAGAGCCAAAATCAGAGAACTGTCCCTACAACTTGAACAAATAGAAACTGAGCAACAAAAGAATCCATCAGGCACTAGAAGAAAACAAATAATAAAAATTAGAGCTGAACTAAATGAATTAGAGAACAGAAAAACAATCGAAAGAATTAACAAAGCCAAAAGCTGGTTCTTTGAAAAAATTAACAAAATTGATAAACCATTGGCTAGACTGACTAAAGAAATACAGGAAAGGAAACAAATAACCCGAATAAGAAATGAGAAGGACCACATCACAACAGAACCAAATGAAATTAAAAGAATCATTCCAGATTATTATGAAAAATTGTACTCTAACAAATTTGAAAACCTAGAAGAAATGGATGAATTCCTGGAAAAACACTACCTACCTAAACTAGCACATCCAGAAGTAGAACAACTAAATAGACCCATAACAAAAAAAGAGATTGAAACGGTAATCAAAAAACTCCCAACGAAAAAAAGCCCTGGCCCGGACGGCTTCACTGCAGAGTTCTACCAAACTTTCAGAGAAGAGTTAACACCACTACTACTAAAGGTATTCCAAAGCATAGAAAATGACGGAATACTACCACCTCATTCTATGAAGCCACCATCTCCCTGATACCAAAACCAGGTAAAGACATTACAAAAAAAGAAAATTATAGACCTATATCCCTCATGAACATTGATGCAAAAATCCTCAACAAAATTCTAGCCAATAGAATCCAACAACACATCAAAAAAATAATTCACCCTGATCAAGTGGGATTTATACCAGGTATACAAGGCTGGTTTAATATCAGAAAAACCATTAATGTAATCCATCACATAAATAAAACAAAAGACAAAAACCACATGATCTTATCAATTGATGCAGAAAAGGCATTTGACAAAGTCCAACACCCATTCATGATAAAAACTCTTACCAAAATAGGAATTGAAGGAAAATTCCTCAACATAATAAAGGGCATCTATGCAAAGCCAACAGCCAATATCACTCTAAATGGAGAGAACCTGAAAGCATTTCCCTTGAGAACGGGAACCAGACAACGATGCCCTTTATCACCGCTCTTATTCAACATTGTGCTAGAAGTCCTAGCCAGGGCAATTAGGCTAGACAAAGAAATAAAAGGTATCCGGATTGGCAAGGAAGAAGTAAAGTTATCACTATTTGCAGATGACATGATTATATACACAGAAAACCCTAAGGAATCCTCCAGAAAACTACTGAAACTAATAGAAGAGTTTGGCAGAGTCTCAGGTTATAAGATAAACATACAAAAATCACTTGGATTCCTCTACATCAACAAAAACAACACCAAAGAGGAAATCACCAAATCAATACCATTCACAGTAGCCCCCAAGAAGATAAGATACTTAGGAATAAATCTTACCAAGGATGTAAAAGACCTATACAAAGAAAACTACAAAGCTCTACTACAAGAAATTCAAAAGGACATACTTAAGTGGAAGAACATACCTTGCTCATGGATAGGAAGACTTAACATAGTAAAAATGTCTATTCTACCAAAAGCCATCTATACATTTAACGCACTTCCGATCCAAATTCCAATGTCATATTTTAAGGGGATAGAGAAACAAATCACCAATTTCATATGGAAGGGAAAGAAGCCCCGGATAAGCAAAGCACTACTGAAAAAGAAGAAGAAAGTGGGAGGCCTCACCTTACCTGACTTCAGAACCTATTATACAGCCACAGTAGTCAAAACAGCCTGGTATTGGTACAACAACAGACACATAGACCAATGGAACAGAATTGAGAACCCAGACATAAATCCAGCCACGTATGAGCAGCTGATATTTGACAAAGGACCAGTGTCAATTAACTGGGGAAAAGATACCCTTTTTAACAAATGGTGCTGGCATAACTGGATATCCCTTTGCAAAAAACTGAAACAGGACCCATACCTCACACCATGCACAAAAACTAACTCCAAGTGGATCAAAGACCTAAACATAAAGACTAAAACGATAAAGATCATGGAAGAAAAAATTGGGACAACCCTAGGAGCCCTAATACAAGGTATAAACAGAATACAAAACATTACCAAAAATGATGAAGAGAAACCCGATAACTGGGAGCTCCTAAAAATCAAACACCTATGCTCATCTAAAGACTTCTCCAAAAGAGTAAAAAGACCACCTACAGACTGGGAAAGAATTTTCAGCTATGACATCTCAGACCAGCGCCTGATCTCTAAAATCTACATGATTCTGTCAAAACTCAACCACAAAAAGACAAACAACCCAAAGAAGAAGTGGGCAAAGGATATGAACACACATTTCACTAAAGAAGATATTCAGGCAGCCAACAGATACATGAGAAAATGCTCTCGATCATTAGCCATTAGAGAAATGCAAATTAAAACTACGATGAGATTCCATCTCACACCAGCAAGGCTGGCATTAATCCAAAAAACACAAAATAATAAATGTTGGAGAGGCTGCGGAGAGATTGGAACTCTCATACACTGCTGGTGGGAATGTAAAATGGTACAACCACTTTGGAAATCCATCTGGCGTTATCTTAAACAGTTAGAAATAGAACTACCATACAACCCAGAAATCCCACTCCTAGGAATATACCCTAGAGATACAAGAGCCTTCATACAAACAGATATATGCACACCCATGTTTATTGCAGCTCTGTTTACAATAGCAAAAAGTTGGAAGCAACCAAGGTGTCCATCAACGGGTGAATGGGTAAATAAATTGTGGTATATTCACACAATGGAATACTACGCATCGATAAAGAACAGTGACGAATCTCTGAAACATTTCATAACATGGAGGAACCTGGAAGGCATTATGCTGAGCGAAATTAGTCAGAGGCAAAAGGACAAATATTGTATAAGACCAGTATTATAAGATCGTGAGAAATAGTAAACCTGAGAAGAATACACACTTTTGTGGTTACGAGGGGGGGAGGGAGGGAGGGTGGGAGAGGGTTTTTTATTGATTAATCAGTAGATAAGAACTGCTTTAGGTGAAGGGAAAGACAACACTCAATACATGGAAGGTCAGCTCAATTGGACTGGACCAAAAGCAAAGAAGTTTCCGGGATAAAATGAATGCTTCAAAGGTCAGCGGAGCAAGTGCGGGGGTCTGGGGAACATGGTTTGCGGGGACTTCTAAGTCAATTGGCAAAATAATTCTATTATGAAATCATTCTGCATCCCACTTTGAAATGTGGCGTCTGGGGTCTTAAATGCTAACAAGCGGCCATCTAAGATGCATCAATTGGTCTCAACCCACCTGGAGCAAAGGAAAAGGAAGAACACCAAGGCCACACGACAACTAAGAGCCTAAGAGACAGAAAGGGCCACATGAACCAGAGACCTACATCATCCTGAGACCAGAAGAACTAGTTGGTGCCTGGCCACAATCGATGACTGCCCTGACAGGGAGCACAGCAGAGGACCCCTGAGGGAGCAGGAGATCAGTGGGATACAGACCCCAAATTCTCATAAAAAGACCAAACTTAATGGTCTGACTGAGACTGGAGGAATCCCGGCGGCCATGCTCCCCAGACCTTCAGTTGACACAGGACAGGAACCATCCCCGAAGACAACTCATCAGAAATGAAAGGGACTGGTTAGCGGATGGGAGAGAGATGCTGATGAAGAGTGAGCTAATGATATCAGGTGGACACTCGAGATTGTGTTGGCAACTCTTGTCTGGAGGGGGGATGGGAGGATAGAGAGAGAGGGAAGCCGGCAAAATTGTCAAGAAAGGAGAGACTGAAAGGGTTGACTCAAGAGGGGGAGAGCAAGTGGGAGTAGGGAGTGAGATGTATGTAAACTTAAATGCGACAGACTGATTGGATTTGTAAACGTTCACTTGAAGCTTAATAAAAGTTATTAAAAAAAAAAAGCTAAGAAAAAGTTTACACACAGAGAGAAACTATCTTTGAGAGTTAAAAGGGAAGGGAGGGGTGTCAAGGAGAAATCACTTAAGTAGATAGTAGACAAGTGGTAAATTTGGTGAAGGGAAAGACAACACACGATATAAGGGAAGTCAGCATGACTTGACCAAAGTAAAGTCATTGAAGCTTCCTAGACATATCAAAACACCTTGAGGGTCTGAGTTACTGGAGCTGAGGAGTGGAGACCATTGTCTCCGGGGATATCTAGGTCAATTTGCTTAACATAAGTCATAAAGAAAATATTCTACATCCTACTTTGGTTAGTAGCGTCTGGAGTCTTATAAGCTTGCGAGCGGCCATCTAAGACACATCTATTGGTTCAGTCCTGTCCACAGCAAAGGAGAATTAAGAAAACCAAAGACAGAAAAGAAAATATTAGTCCAAAGGACTAGTGGACCACATGAACCACAGCTTCCACTATCCTAAGCCTTGAAGAACTAGATGGTACCTGGCTACTACCACTGACCGCTCTGACAGGGATCTCAATAAGGGGTCCTGGACAGAGCGGGTAAAGAATGTAGGACAAGATTCAAATTCACACACACAGACAAAAAAAGACCAGACTTACTGGTCTGACAGAGATTGGAGGCACCTCCAAGGCTATGGCCCCCAGACACCCTGCTGGCTCTGAACAGAAGCCACTCCCAAATTCTACTTTCGGCCAAAGATTGTTGTTGTTGTTGTGTGCCATCGAGTGGATTCCAACTCATTGCAGCCTTATATGACAGAGTAGAACTACCTACCCCATAGGGTTTCCATAGAACGGCTGGTGTATTTGAAGCACTGACTTTTTGGTTAGCAGCCTGAGCCCTTAACCACTACACCACCAGAGCCCATGCCAAAAGGGCAACACCTGCCCAAAAACAATAACTAGAAGGCAAGAAGGGACAGAAAAAATGGCTGGATGGAAACGAGGAATTGGGGCGTGGAAGGGGAGAATGTTGACACATCACGGAGATTTCAACCAATGTCACAGTATGATTTGTGTATACATCGGTGAATGAGAAACTTAAAACAAAAAAAAGACCTACTCTGGAGGAGATTCTTATGATCAGATGAAAAGAACACCTGCTCATATGAACATCAGTATTCTCAGAATCAGTTAGAATTAGGTTTTGCTACATATAGCAGGAAAAATAAAAAAGCAGCAACTTAACAAAAAGCATGAAGTGTATTTTTCTATAATGTAAAATGCCTTGAGATGCATAGTTTATGGCTGTAATTGTAGCTCCAAGCTCATGAGTGAACTAGTTTCCTTGTATTTTCTACCTCCCTATCTTAGTAAAATTTCTTCCAAATGTCAAGGTCAACACATGATCCAGAATTGTGGTTGGCACCATCATGTCAGCACGCAGGAATGAAGAAAAGCTGGAATACAAAAGTGTCCACTGGTTGGCTAAGCCAGCTCACTTTAAAGATATGTCTTGATATCCTTTCACAATACTTTCTTTTTATCCCACTGAGCAGAAATGAGCCATGTGGTCTCACCTGGATGGTTTCTGCAGCAGTTGCAACAACGTGAATTTTTGGGGCAGTGTCAAGAAAATATTAGAAGTATTATCCCTGGTCAGAGCCAACGGACAATGACACAAATCCAAAGAAAGTGATCAACCGTAAGCAGAAAGATTTATACACAATCATGTTCAACAGAGCATTGCTTATATTAGCAAAACAAAGGACAGGTATATTCATTACTAGGTTATTGTACTAAACAGGCATTAGTAATCATGTTATAGGTGTGTTATAGGTGTGTGAAAACTTACAAATAGTGTTAAGTGAAACACTTACGGTCAGTAGAGTCCACTGTTATGACAGATATAGAACTGGAAAGGGAAAGGTTAAAGGGAAGTTTGTATTGCTCATTTTTCAGAACTAACAAGTTTTTTTTTTTTTTTTAACAAGCCTAGAGGGGAAAGGAAATATCTGTGCCTGTGGTATGTAGCCTGCAAGTCTGACTGCACATCTTTTTCACAGGCAGAACAGGAGCTGAAATATTTTAAAAACCTCTGGACTCTATTTAAAAGTCTCTGGACCCTATTAACTAGTGTGTATATTTCACTTTAGGAAAAATATCTAGCAGTGTCTGTCTAACTAATGTTAGGTCTAGAAGAAAATAAACCATGATTTACACGGAAGCATGACCTAAACTTCTCCTGAATTTAGATTATCTGGCATTTCGATTTGTTTTTTACCCTCTTCTCAAGGTTACCATATTTTGTTATTTCTTATAAATCAGATTCATGGACCAGTCTGTCATTCTTATTATACGGTAGCTGAGGTTTTTCAGGTATTTTTCTTCTTACATTGTTTCAATAAAGAAGTACACACTGAAATAAATAACGTATTACCAAATCAACACTTTGCCTTATGCAGGGTTACTTCATCATGTGAATGATTTTAATAGTGTTGATTAACATAATTTCCCATTTCAAAGATGAAATGAGTGATATTAGTATATTAACAATAGTATGTTAATGTGCTCTCCAGTAATTTATCTAAATAAATTGTTATTGAACCTATAGCTATGTTTATAGACAGCCATGAAACTATATTGTAGTAGGCAACACGTGAAAAGTAAAAATAATAATAATAATAATTTAATTGTAGATACGTCTTTTTGTATTTTACAGGTAGCTCAATCATTGATTACTATTAAAGTTAAGTTTGCCTTAGATAATATGCTATATGGCTAATTAGTGGTAAAGTCCCTAATTTTTATTAAAGTTGTATATTTACAATATAATTTTGAGGTATGTGTTTACTTTGTAAATCAGAACACATTAATCTATACAAACAAATGGTATATAAATGGTTTTGCATACCATTTAAAGAAGGTAGTTTCCCAGGCTTAAGTCAGTTTAAAGTATTATGGAACTTAATACTACATGGAATAGTAGAATATAATGTGGAGTTACATTTGCTTTTTCATTATTTGCATGTCATCATGTACATTTAGAATACATAAAACACTTTGAATACATATGTAGTAGTAGTTCTTGAAATAAAATAATTGGGCAGTGCTTGGACCTTATTTAGCCCCATGCTTTACCCCGGAAAACCTGATTGATGACTGTGGAACAGTCAGCTAACTGTCCATCAAAAATTTGTGCTCTCCCTTCCATAGCATAGAGTTATCAGTGAATGGCTATCCAATTTTCATCCTCTTTGTAGTTTTTGGTCATGTGACTGAGTTATAGCCAATGGAATATGTACAATAGTAATATTCACCAGTTGTAGGCTTAGAGCTCTGAAACTCCTCTCTACTCTCTTGTGCTTGTTTCCCTTTTGGCCAACAAAATTTTGAGCACCCAAGCTGACCTTGAAATGGTTAAAAGCCTGGTAACAACTTAATGGGTTCTCTGTTCAGGGTCTCCAAAGGCAGAAATAAAAGTGTCAGCTAGGCTGCATTCTCATCTGGAAGCTTGACTAGGGAAGAATCCACTTCCAGACTCCCTCAGGTCATAAGCAGAATTCATTTCCTTGTGGTTGTAGAATTCACCACAGTTTACTCTTCAAACCCAGCAGCAGAGAAAAAGAGTCTTAGACCCTGTATCAAAGGCTTTGCCTGATTAGGTCAGGCTCATCAGAACAATCTCCATTTTGATTAGCTTAAAGTCAAATGATTAAGGAATTTAACTACCTCTTCAAAACTCCTTCACCTTTGCCAAGTAATGCGACTTAAGCCACTGACATCCCATCGCATTTACCATATTCTATTCATTAGAAACAAGTTACAGATCCTATCCAAACTCAAGAGGACGGAATTATACAAGGCACTGATACTAGGGCATAGGGATCATGGGGCCACATTAGGGTGTGTCCTCTGCAATAGGTAACTGAATTAATTATAACCAAATCAATATTTCATACTCAGCCATGATGGATATCTTGATTTATTTGAGTGAATATATAAAACTTTACTCTGGTCAACAGTCCAGTGTTCTTTAAAGCTCTATATCATCATCACAAAAAGTGTCGTTGTTGTTAGATACCACAGAGTTGCTTTTTAACACATGACAACCCCATGTGATAGAGTAGAACTTCCCTATAGATTTTCTAGGCTGTAATCTTTTTTTTTTTTTTTTGGTTTAATCTTATGGAAGCAGTTCTTTGTCTCTCTGAGCAGCAGAGTGGATTGAACTGGCAACCTTTTGGTTAGCAGCTTAGTGCTTAATCATTGTGCCACCAGGGCTCTGAATTTCACAAATTCTAAACAGTTTCCCATTCAATTTTATAAAATTCGACAGGCATTTAATAAAATATAATTAATAATAGAAACCTCTCTGGCTTTAGAAGCAATCTGAGTTCAAATTATGGCTTTCTGTGTGTCCTTGTACAATATACTTTATTAGAACCTTGTATTTCTCATCTGTAATTAGTGTGTAAGAGCACCTTAAAACTGAGGTGCCTGGCATAACTAAGTAACTGACACGGGTCTGAATGAAACTCCCTTTCTGCCCTAGATCTCTGCTCCTGCTTTCAGAATACATGCACCCGTGCCCCTTGGATTAACAACCATGTAGTTATGCTTACTTAAGACTGTGGTAAAAATGTTCTGTTCTCAGAAAGAATGCTTGTAGCTGGTATATGAGAAAGTTATACTTTATATAGTTAAGCAAGTGATAAGAAGTTCCAGGGAGGGAATGATGAGAATGTTCTTTGAAGAGCTGTTTATGTAAGATTGTTCTCAGAAAAATTGCTTGTGCAGTTTTCCCTTGGAAATTCTTGATGGGAAATTAACTGACGTTGTGAAAGGTTTACTTGTGACTCATGCATAATCTATAGCCCTCCTGTATAAAAATCACTTTATTCTTTTGAACTTCAGAACCCTCAGTATTTTACTGAGTGTTGCCCCAGCTTTGCCTGTAAAAAATTCTCAATAAAGCTGTATCATATTTTCCCTTACAAAATTTTTGTTATTTTTCACTTTGACATATTTGGTGTCAGAAGTGGGATTTTGAAGGTTCTTTATCTTGCATAATCCTGAGATGTGCAGGACCCAGGCTCTCATCTCCACTTCCACAATTTCTCAGAGTCATTCTAAGGTAAAAAAGCTCTCGAATTTGAGCACCACTTTCTTGAGTCAAAGTTTTTCAAGTTTTATTGTGGATTTGTTTTGGTTCTTACAAGTGAAAGTTTGTTTGTTGTGACTGTCTCAGCGTGTGTATGCTAAATCCAAGAAAGCAGCTAGTTTTCCTAGTGAAACTCTGTCTTGCTACATGGCCAAAGCTATGGGTCTAGGTCTTCTTTGTATTTAGGTTTTTGCTTGAACTCCCTAACAACAGTTTATTAAATCAGTGGCTACTTTGTGGTTCTTTTGATCCCTCTAAACTAGTTTTTAAGATTGGAAAATAAGAGCTCCTGGACTCAGAAGCCCTATGGAGCATGATCAAAAGAAAATATTTTTTACTGGGCTTTAAGAAATATCAAGACAATACAATAGTCTCCTTGTGGGGCACTGTCTCTAAATTAACCAAACAGAAAAAAGAATTGCAAGGTCAAATTTTAATTCCTATTCTCTCTTCTTCATTGATGACTGCTACGCTTTTGTATCCTCTAACAACACTCTGTCTGAACTCCCTCTCTTTCCAAAAAAGCTAGCCAACAAACCTCTCTCTGAAATGCCCTTTAAAATCTGCACTAATACAATAATGTCTGCCCTAATACAATAATGTCTGCCCTAGTACAATAATTTGGAGCCCTGGTGGCATAGTAGTTAAGAGTTTAGGCTGCTAACCAAAAGGTCACTAGTTTGAATCCACCAGCCATTTCTTGGAAACCCTATGGGGCAGTTCTACTCTGTGCTATAGGGTCTCTATGAGTCAGAATTGACTTGATGGCAACAGGTTTCATTTTTAGTTTAACACAATAATTTAGAGTTCATATTCAAAAACACTATAAACTGAATATACTTGAAGTAATTTGAAATCTCAGTGATCACTTTGGAAAAGCGAGTTCCCCTTTGTGTTCTTTTCTTTCCTTTGGGGAACTTTTGTTTAATACTCAATTTTAGTCAAAGCGTCTAATTTAAATTGCCTCATCATATGTCTACAAGCAAAGAAATACATATTCCTATAAGGTTGGCCCAGGAATGTACAGAGTTGGTCTTCACATTTAGTAAAACTTAACAGTTAGAAAGTTTCCTAGGAGGAAAGGGTGGTTAGATGATAACAGGGGAACAGATTTCAACTCAAAATAAGGAAGAGCTTTCTAACTATCAGAGTTACCTTGCTTTAGTCATCTAGAAAAGTCTCTAGGTTGAGTTATGTTAAGGTAAAAATCATATCATTGATACTTTGTAGAAATAATTATGCTCACCCCTAAGTTCCTGGTTGTTGCTAATGTCTTTCATAAACAGAAGGCCAAGTCACCTTTAGTCCCTTTGATGAATAAATCTTGCATTACCATACAAAAGCATAGTCAGCATAATTGAGGAGCCTGCCTTAGCATGTGTTGTGTTTATCCCTGACAACTTTGACTTGTTAGATTGAGCTCACCAAGGATACTATTAGAGAAACACACTATAAACAACATATGAAAGTATGTATGATTTTTAATGCTAATGTTTGTTTTATTTTGTTTTTGGTGTATAGGGAGGCTGGTGGTCTATATTTTGTTCAATGCTGTCAGTATTAGTGGTTCTCCAGTCAAGGTGGCTTTATGGATCTCAGCTGCAGGTGTTTGAGGACCGTCACTTTTGTTTTCTGCTGTTGACATGTTTCAACTACTCATTGTGTGCTTCTTTCTTTCATACCGCCAACACAGAAGTTCTAGACACATGTGCAATTCAAATACCAGAGAAAGTATTTCAGTGGCTCAACTAATAACTACTCACTGAGCAGTCTTCCATTCTAGGCCATTCCATAGGTCATTGATCATCCTATGCATCAGTCACCTTTGGGTCAGAGGTCCACTCTGCTTGAAATGATCCTTCCATATATTGATTCCTTCAGAGGTAGCTATGAGTAAAACGGTTTAAGAAGATAGTAAAAGAAAATCGACTTACATATTCAGTACAATGAACTCTCCTTTACCTTACTTGATAGTCGTTCACCCAATAAGTATTGACTACTATTAGTGCCAAGATCTATACACTAATCACACTGGGGCCCTGGTGGTGCAGTAATTAAGCATTTGACTACTAACCAAAAGGTCAGCAGTTCAAATCTACCAGCTGCTACTTGGAAACCGTATAGGGCAGTTCTACTCTGTCTTTTAGGATCACTATGTGTCAGAATTGACTTGACGGGAAGGTTTTTGTTTTTTTTTAATTAGTGCCAAGGTCTATGAATTAATCCCCTAAAATCTGTTCTTCCCTTTAATCTCATAGTAATAGAAATTGTGTCAATAAGCAATGAAACAGATGTCAAAAAGATGGAAAATATCCCATAAAAAAATATCCCATAGCCTGTTTCAATTCCCATTTGTATCCTGAGTGTGAATGTCTGAATACACTGACAGTGATTTCAGTCAGTAAAATCACAGTTTTCCTCTCTTAACCTGAAAACCAAGAAGCAAATCCATTGCCATTGAGTTGGTTCTGACTCATAGCAATTCTATAGGACAGAGTAGAACTACCTTATAGGGTTTCCAAGGCTGTAATCCTTATGGAAGTAGACCACCACATCTTTCTCCCATGGAGCGGCTGGTGGGTTTGAACCACTGAGCTTTCGGTTAGCAGCCAAATTCATAAACCATTGTACCACCAGGCTCCTTCAGTAACCTGAACTCTCTAAATAAAAGCAATTTGACTCAACACTACAGAGGAAAATGGCTGAATTATGTGGTTAGGGAGATAGTATATTGGGGTTCTACCTGGGCATTTTGAGGGCTGTTCAAGGATAGATTTGACTATAAGAGAGTTTTGCTTTGCATGTGTATTTTATGATCCAACCTTAACAGAATATGTACTTCTGACTAATCCAGGAACAAGATATTCCCTATGTTAATTACCAAGTGCCTGGTGTGTTGCTGCATTTACTTTTTTCTTAGTGAGAAAAGCTTCCAGCTTATTCTTTAACCAAGTGAACACTGAAAGTCACCCTGACTTTTCAGATATTTGAAGACCTAAAGGTGAAAAATAAACTTTACCTATTAGAAGATATATAGAAAAAATTTGTAAATGCCTTATGATAGAAAAAAACTTTTCAAATATATGTTATAAAAAGGATGATTAACAGAATAAAATTTTGATACATTTTACTATATCAAAAAACAATTTCTATTGGATGAAAGATGCAATACGGTAAAACTAAAGGACAGGCCACAGAGTGGGAGGAAATAATGTGCATATAATTGAAAATAAATGGGTATCAAGAATATTATTAAAAAAACTATAAATGACAGAAAAATATAAGTTAATACAAAATGTAAATTATAAGAATATACAATTGATAAAGAGGAAACTAGAAAAGTCAACAAACATTAAAATATACTCAATTTTGCATGCTAAGTAAAGGAAAAGTTAAAATCACAATAAGCTACTATTTCACATCTATCAGAGGACACATATCAGAAAGTTTGGCAATACCAGCTGAGGATAAAGGCAATTCCAGTGAGCATCTTAAGTGGAAAAACCATTCTGAAGAGCAATTTGACAATATCTTATAAAGATGAAAGTGTAAATTATTTATGATTCAATAAACCCACTTCTACTTGGGTACTCCAGAGAAAGTCTTATGCACGTGCCCCAAGAGACAGAAATGTTGTTCACTGCAGAGCTAAACTTAATAGCAAAAATTACAAGAATAACCTAAATGCCATCAATAATGAATCAAATAAAGAAACTATGGAATTTTTGGAAATGGAACACTGTGTAACAGTTTTTTAAAAAAAAAAAACAAACCTGTTGCCAGCAAGTTGATTCCAACTCATAGCGACCCTATAGGATAGAGTAGAACTGCTCCATAGGGTTTCCAAAGCTGTAATCTTTTCGGAAGCAGTTTGCCATATCTTTCTCCAGTGGAGGAACTGTTGGGTTTGAACCACTGACCTATTGGTTAGCAGCTGAGTGTTTTAGCCACTAGATGAATTAAAACAATATAAAGTGATGGAAGCAAGTCATTGATATGATACGTTGATATCATTCAAAGCGATACTATATTTTTTTTATGAAAACATATATATTTGAAAAATTACAAAAATATACATTGGAAACACACACTGGAGAGGCAATTGAAACGTGAAAGTAAAACAGAACATATTATTGTTGTTAGTTGCCATCAAGTGAATTCCCACTCATGGTGACCCCATGTGTTACAGAGCAAAACTGCTTCATAGGGTTTTTTTGGCTGTAATCTTAACAGAAGCAAATTGCCAGGCCTTTTCTTCCATGATACCACTGGATGAGTTTGAATTGCCAACCTTAGGTTAGCAGTAAAGCACAAATAATTTGTGCCACCTGGGATACTAATATAAGAGGCTTCAATTGTATTTGCCAGGTTGTTGTTGGATATGTGTGTGTATGTGTGTTATGTGAAGCACATGTGATAACACCTAAACATTTATTAATTATTAGTGGTAGAAATATAGATGATATGTTTCTTTTCCCTTTATAGTTTCTAATTTCTGTGCATAAGTTAAAAAAAAAACTTTCAGGAAAACATCTTTCTTGCAGGAAGAATTTAATGACTCTTCTCAAATATGAAATGTAAGGGAAACAGGCATCCTCTGTCCTTGAATATATATGGGAATTTTTATATCCTCATAAAAATGGGCCAGTACTATCTAGAGATTTCTTTAGTGAGCATGTAGTCAAACTTACTTTGGAGTCAGGAACCTTCCTAAGAAGAGAGAATGTAAATAGACACTTTATCTCTCAAAAACATTACGAAGAATGGGAATTCTAGAACACTAAATTGTGCTCATGAGGAATCTATACATAGATCAAGATGCAGTTGTTTGGACAGGACAAGAGTATATTGTGTGGTTTAAAGTCAAGAAAAGTGTGTGTCAGGGTTGCATCCTTTCACCATACCTATTCAATCTGTATGCTGAGCAAATAATCTGAGAAGTTGGACTATATGAAGAAAAACGGGGTGTCAGGGTTGGTAGAAGACTCATTAACAACCTGCATTATGCAGATGACACAACCTTGCTTGCTGAAAGTGAAGAGGACTTTACAGCACTTAGTGATTAAGATCAAAGACCAAAACCTTCAGAATGAATTGCACCTTCAAATACAGAAAACAAAAATCCTCATAACTGGACCAATAAGCAACATCACGATAAATGGAGAAAACATTGAAGTTGTCAAGAATTTCATTTTACTTGGACCCACAATCAACACCCATGGAAGCAGTGATCAAGAAATAAAAAGACACATTGCATTGGGTAAATCTGCTGCAAAGGACCTCTTTAATGTGTTGAAAACCAAAGATGTCACCTTGAAGACTAAGGTGTGACTGACCAAAGTCGTGGTATTTTCAGTCGCATCATATGCATGTGAAAGATTGACAGTAAGGAAGATAGAAGAAGAATTGATGCTTTTGAATGGTGGTGTTGGCAAAGAATACTGAATATACCGTGGACTGCCAAAAGAATGAACAAATCTGTCTTGGAATAAGTACAACCAAAATGCTCCTTAGTAGCAAGATTGGTGAGACTACATCTTACGTAGTTTGGACACGTTGTCAAAAGAGATCAGTCCCTGGAGAAGGACATCATGCTTGGGAAAGTACAGGGTCAACGAAAAAGAAGAGCTTCACAATGAGATGGATTAACACAGTGGCTGCAACAATGGGCTCAAGCAACAATTGTGGGCATGGTGCAGGACCGGACATTCTGTTGTGCATAGTGTTGCTATGAGTAGGAACCAACTCAATGGCACCTAACAGCAACAACAGCATCTCTCAAATGGTTTAAGCTATTTCTAGAATTTCCACTGGCATGAAAAGTCACCAAGTTTGTCCATAGGCGTTCATAACGTGGGAAGCAGGAGTCTGGGCTACTGTCTCTGTTCAGTATAAGGGTCTGAACACTGTTGGAGCAGAGCTGTTCTGACCTGGCCTGTAGCTGAGGCCCACAGTTACCTCCACAAGGAAACATTTGTGTATGTTCTCATATCATTTGGAAAACTAGCTGCTTCATGACGGTAAGATGATAGAGCTGTAAAAACAAAGAAGCACAAATGTGAGGTACTTCTACAACCCATGAAGAAAGACTGATTTAATCATTTTTTTACACCAAACTTAATGTTGTTCATACTAGTAGAGGCATGCTGCACTTCAGTTTACAAAATAAATCTGCTAATTTTAAACTACCATACTTAACACATTGTAGAATCGAGTGTGCGGTTTCTCAGTCTAAGATCTGGACATTTGATTACACATATCCAAAGAGAAGTATTGTTGTTGCTATTAGGTGTGGTCAAGTCAGTTCCAACTCATACCGAACCTATGTACAACAGAAGGAAACACTGCCCGGTCTTGAACCAGCCTCACAATCGTTGATATGTTTCAGCCCATTGTTGTAGTCACTGTGTCAGTCCATCAGGTTGATGGTCTTCCTCTTTTTTGCTGACCTCCTAACTTACCAAGCATGATATCCTTCTCTAGGGACTGGTGCCTTCTGATAACATGTCCAAAGTACGTGACACGAAATCTTGCCATCCTCACTTCCAAGGAGAACTCTGGCTGTACTTCTTCAAGACAGACTTACTTATTCATTCTCCTGGCAGTCCATGGTATATTCAATATTCTTCTCCAACACCAAAATTCAAAGATATCAATATTTCTTCAGTTTTCCTTATTGATTGTCCAGCTTTTGCATGCATCTGAGGCGATTGAAAATACCAGGGCTTGAGTCATGCACACTGTCATGCACACTGTAGTCCTCAAAGTGACATCTTTGCTTTTGAACCCTTTAAAAAGGTCTTTTGTAGCAGACTAGCCCAATTGTTTTCTTTGTGTTGCAGTGTAACCCATAGTAAAGGGTGTGGTCTTTGATCTTCATCAGTAAGTGCTTTAAATACTCTTCACTTTCAGCAAACAAGGTTGTGTCATCTTCATATCGCAGGTTGCTACTGAGTCTTCCTCTAATTCTGATGCCACATTCTTCTTAATACAGTTCAACTTCTCAGTGTACAGATTGAATAAGTGTGGTGAAAGGATACAACCCTGACGCACATCTTTCCTGATTTTAAATCACACAGAATCTCCTTGTTATGTTTGAATGACTGCCCCTTGGTCTACATACAAGTTCCTCACGAGTACAGTTAAGTGTTCTGGAATTCCCTTTCTTCACAATGTAATCCACAATCTGTTATGACCCACACAGTTGAATACCTTTGCATAGTCAATAAAACACAAGTAAACATCTTTCTGGCGTTCTCTACTTTCAGCCAAGATCCATCTGACATCAGCAATGATATCCCTTGTTCCACATCCTCTTCTGAATCCAGCTTGTATTTCTGGCAGTTCCCTGTCAATGTACTGCTGCAACTGCTTTTAAATTATTTTCAGCAAAATATTACTTGTGTGTGATATTAATGATATTGTTTGATAATTTCCTCATTCTGTTGGATCACTTTTGTTTGGAATGGGCACAAACATGAATCTCTTCCAGTTAGTTGGCCAGGTAGCTGTCTTCAAAATTTCTCAGCATAGAAGAGTGAGCACCTCCAGTGCTGAATCTGTTTGTTAAAACATCTCACTTGGTATTCCGTCAATTCCTGGAAGCTTGCTTTTTGCCAATGCCTTCAATGCAGCTTGGACTTCTTCCTTCAATACCATCGGTTCTTGTATCATATACTACCTCCTGAAGCAGTTGAACATTGACTACTTCTTTTTGGTACAGTGACTGTATTCCTTCCATGTTCTTTTGATGCTTCCTGCATCATTCAATATTTTTCCCATAAACAAACAAAAAAAACCACTGCCATCTAGTCGATTCCAACTCATAGCGACCCTAGCTAGGGAATCCTTCAAAATTGCAAGTTGAGGCTCACATTTTTTCTTCAGCATGTACTTCCATTTTGGCTTTCTAATTCCAGGTCTTTGCACTTTTCGTTATAGTACGTTACTTTGTCTTCTTGAGCCGCCTTTTGAAATCTTCTGTTCAGATTTTTTACCTCATCATTTCTTCCATTCGCTTTAGCTGCTCTGTGTTCAATACTAAGTTTCAGAGTTTCTTCTGACATCCATTTTGGTAGGGATCTTATATTCATTTTATTTGCCTCTTTACATTGAATATTAATATAGGTTTCATAATCTTTTAGGAAGCATATATTATTAATCATAATTTTTTACGTAACAGAACAAAAGTTCAGAGAAGTCAGGCGACCAACCTGTAGTTAAGCAGCAGAGTACCTAGCAGGCAGGATATTATTTGTTAAATGGATAGACAGGTATTTTAACGCCAAAACCATGGTTTCAAGCAAGGACTGACTACATGGTCTGTGTTCTTCCACTATTGCTCACAACGGACATTTTAAAATATCTGACAAAATCTGTTGTATTTCCTCAAGAATGATAATTAGCGTTAAGAATATATTTTCCATTTAATTCACAGAACCTTTAGAAATTAATACTTTTCCCCCCACAATGTTTTTACTTCCTACACAGCATGGGTAATTTTGCATGCATAAACGAGCCATAAATTTCATTTTAAGACTGCTTCTATGAATATCAAGAACATCTGAAATTAGAGAAGTTCTAATACACATTTAGGATGATGTTTAAAGTCAGCCTTTTTGGAGCAATAGCTTCATGAATAAGGAAATATTTAAAAGCTTACTGTCTTAATTATGAATTATTAGAATTATCATGTATGCCTCTCACTATGCTTTGTGCACAATGTAGTCATTTGAATAGAACATCAATCACACCGAACAATTGGAGATAATTATGGGAATGTTTGCTTTTTGTTCTGCACATATTAATCTCTACTCTACTTTAGAGTTCATTGCTTAAGTCAGTGATTTTGAAATCACCTTGGCATTTGCAGAGATTAGAAACTGCAAGAGATGTTTTGTGCAAATGAATATGCTAAAGTTGTGTGGGGTGGTCAGCATATCCTTGTGATCTCACCTTTCTGGACTGCACTTGAGACGGGATTCCAGGCCTATTATGACTGTGCAGAAGCAAAAGGGAAACTTCTCCAAGAGGCTTTCTCGTCTGTTTGGTGGAATCTGAGAAATTTTTTGCAAAGTGAGACCAGAGAATATTTATTTTTAAGCATTTCATCTTTCTGTTTGAGAAAAATAAACATCTGAGTTTCCTTCAAACAAATCAATAAAGAATAAAATGGAGCTCATATTTAAAAGGGAAAGGGATATTTAAAATGGCCATGCCAAAACCCTTGGCATTTTGGCAAATTGTAAATGGAAGATCATACCTTTGAAGGTTCCAGTCTATGACCTCTGATGGGCTCAGTTTTCAGTGAGTACTTTACCAGGTTTTTTACTAAATAGTAACCAATCACACTTTCTCTTCCTTATGAGCTTATAGCTGGACTACATTTTCCATCCTCCCCATATTTAAAAGGAACCCTGGTGGTGCAGTGGTTAAGTGCTCAGCTGCTAACAAAAGACTGGGGGTTGGAACCCAACAGCAGCTCTGTGGGAGAAAAGACCTAGCAATCTGTTTCTGTAAAGATTACAGCCTAGGAAACCTTATGGGATAGTTCTACTCTGTCATATAAGGTGCTCTGAGTCGGAATCAACTTGGCAGCACACAGTAACAGCAACAACATGCATGACTACCACCCATCTGTCAGTGGAGGCTTGCTTGTTGCTATGACGCTGAACAGGTTTCAGTGGGGCTACCAGATTAAGACTGACTACAAAATTTTCTCAACATTTAAATGGAGCTGGAGAATTAATATCCACTGATTGAAAATTATCCCCCAAACCGAACCCTGACCCATTTTGGAAAGTGACCTGAGGAACCTGGCTTACTTGGTCCAGGGAAGATTCTGGGATAAAGCTCTCTGGAAGTTACATAATGGGAAAAAAAATTATATATTTTATGATTACTGAGTAAATTGTTATTCTTCATAGTTTCTGATTAATTTTAATGATCTAAATATACTATTCGTAACTAGTATTGGATTATAAACCAAAGTAAAAAAATAAATAACTGTGAATTCATACTGATGTAAATAAATTATTAAATAAACAAAGGAGAAGAGACAAATCTTCCTTACAGAAGAATCTATGTAATTTTTATAGCTATTTCCCCTTCTATAAGATAAAACTTAATCCTCCCCTTCACTTTTGAATATGGGCCATGCTCAATGTCTCGATTTCAAAGAATACAGTATGTTAAAAATGTAACTTTACAAAGGAATCTAGCAAAGACTACCTTAGCCATGTGAAGAAGGTTAACATCATCAACTATAAGTCATATTGATAGCATATACCCCCAACATGGTGTGATAAAAAGGGTACTTCACCTTTGTTATTTTCAGAACCCATAACCCCAGTGAAATCAAGAAGGATACATCAGTAAAGCCTAAACTGAGGCACAATTTACAAAATCCCTGACAAGTACTCCTCAAAACAGCCAAGGTAGCAGATAACCAGGAAAGACAGAGAAACTATTACAGACCAGAAGAGACTAAAGAGACAAGACAACTGAATGCAATATGGTATCTTTGATGGGATCCTGGAAGAGAAAAAGAACATTAGTCAAAAAACTAGTGAAATCTGAGCCAAGTGTGAAGTTTAAAAAAATAAAAAAAATAAATTTAATAATGTGCTAGTGTTGACTTCTTAGTTGTGACAAATGTAGCATGTTGACTTTGACTTCTTAGTTGTGACAAATGTAGCATAGGAGTATAACATGTTAACTCTAGGGGAAAGTGAGTGAGGTTTGCGTTGCAACTCTTTGTATTTGAAAAGAAGGTACATTTAGCCATTATTGGATAGAGTGTTCTATAAATATTAATTAGGTCAAGTTAGTTTATAATGTTCAGATCTCTATCCTGACTGATCTTCTGTATATTGGCTATAATTACTGAAAGAGTAAGATTGATGTCTCAAACTACAATTGTAGATTTGTCTAATTCTCTTTCTAGTTCTATTAAATTTGACCTCATGTATTTTGAAGCTCTAGTAGTAGGTACTTTAAACATTTAGGAAGGTTATGTCTCTTTGATGAATTGAGTCCTTTATCATTATGCAATATCCTTCCTTATCTCTCCTAATACTTATTCTTCTGAGTCTACTTTGTTTTATATTAATATAGCCTTTCCAGTTTTCTTTCACTTAATTTTTTCATGGTGTTTGTTTTCTCTCTTTTTACTTTTAGCTTATCTGTCTTTATTTTTAAGATGAGATTCACATAGAAAGTATACAGCTAAGTCTTACTTTTATCACCAGACTGACAATCAGTTTCTTTTAATTAAGATGCTCAAACCATTGACTAAATACAATTGTTGATATGCTTGTATATAATCTAACTTTAAAAAATTTTTTTCATTTGTTTTGCCTTTTCTTTTCTTAAAAAATCATTTTTATTGTTGTAAAAATATAGATAATAACACTTGCCAATTCAACATTTTTCATGTGTGCAATGTAGTGACACCAGTCACATCAATCATGTTGTGCAGACTGAGTCCAGCACAACTAGATGGTACCTGGCTACCATCACCGATTGTTCTGTTGCTCTGACAGGGATCACAACAGCGGGTCCTAGACAGAGCTGGAGAAAATTGTAGAACAAAATTCTAACTCGCAAAAGAAGACCAGACTTACTGGTCTGAAGGAGACTGGAGAAACCTAAAAGTATGGCCCCGGACACGCTTTTAATTCAGTACTGAAGTCACTCCTGAGGTTCACCCTTCAGCCAAAGTTTAGACAGACCCATAAAACAAAACGAGATTAAATGGGCACACCAGTTCAGCGGCAATGACGAGAAGGTAAGAAGGGACAGGAAAGTTGGTAGCAGGAACCCAAGGTCAAGAAGAGGAGAGTGTTGATAAGTCATGGATTTGGCAACCAATGTCACAAAACAATATGTGTACTAATTGTTTAATGAGAAAGTGATTTCCTCTGTAAACCTTCATTTAAAGTACAATAAGAAACAAATAAACAAACAAACAAAAAAATTCCCCTTAGGTTCAAGTAAGAGAGATTTTATTCAAACTGTAAACAAAAAGACCTCAGGTGAGGATTTTAAGATAAAATGAGAGAATATCCACAGAAGCCGAGGTACAGGACTTTGGCACACAACAGGCACCAAATAAGTGGTAGGTATTATTAATTAAAATTCAACACTTAAACAGAACTGCTTTAAGAGAACTTATATTAACAGTTTAAACACAAAATTATAATATTCACAGCTTAAAATTAATAAGCCTATTTGTGACACTTTAAATGATTTAAATTAAAAATAAATAAATAAAGTTCACCTATTCTAAACAGTATATTGTTAATCTCTGATAATCTCTTGTTCTGAAGTGGAGTATTTTGACTATTTATATTTAGTGCAATTATTTGTGTGGTTGAGTGTGCTATCATCTTAATTGCTTTATAGATTTCTTATGTTCCCTGTTTCTTCAATCTTTCTTCTCTAGGATTAATTTAGAAACATTGATTATGTATTTTTTCAAATATTCTTGTAATTTTTATATAATATTCAACCGCCTTCTCCAATTGTATACTAGCTATTCTTGGAGAATGCATTATATGCTTATATTGTTAAATTTTAAGAAAAAAATCAAGGGTGAGTAGATTATAATGCTTATTTTGGAGTAAGACTATAAACTCCCTTTTAGGACACCCCTGAACTCTGAGTCCGTGAGAGCAGGTATTGATTTTATTCATCCTTGTGCTCAATAAATAGGTGTGGATTGTTTCTCATAAAGCTGGGCCATCTTACTCAGACTATTAAAGACAAATAATGCTGTATATAATATATAAAGAGCATATCTACTTTAAAAATACTGAAGAGCAGAAAGACTCTAGGGCTCTGCCAGGCCAAATTCTTTAGGAAAGTCTGAATTCAGAAAGGACAGAGGAATATACAAAGAAAGTAACCATTATTGTCCTGAGGCTATTTGCCTGTATCTCATACTTGGGCTTCACTTCAGTATCCCCATGAGACACAGGAAATAGAAGTCAAGTCCTTAGGCATTCCCATGGAGAGTTTTATAGGAGACTGTTCTCTTATAAACTGATCTCCAAAGGGATATAACTCAGAGTAAGGACAAACAAGAACTAGCCCCGTTTCTCTTCCCCTCAGTAGAAGCAGACTATAGTAAAAGCTGCCTTGGCTGTAAGAAAAGAATATGAAACAAGATATAAAACAAGTTATTATTGAGAGCAATGGCATGTGTGTTCTGTACAGTTTTATACTGAGTATATGAAGAGCCAGGATGAGACAATGTGGTGGACAGCTACAGGACTCCAGATTAATTCCTACCTGGTGCTGTTCATTGTCTCTATATCCTCTTCCCCTCGAGTGGGAGCCTTGGTGGTGCAGTGGTTATGTGCTCGGCTGCTAGTCAGAATGTTGGTGGTCCAAACCCACCAGCCACTGTACCAGAAAGAATTGATTGACATTCAACCATTGCAGGGGGTAGCATATGATTAAGAACCAATGATATTGAAGGAAGAAGTCAAAAAATGAACTAAAGGCATTAATGGAAAACAAGGCTCCAGGAATTTACAGAATACCAATTGAGATGTTTCAACAATCGAATGCAATGCTGAGAGGACTCTCATCTACTCCAACAAATTTGGAGGATTGCTACCTGGCCAACTGATGGAAGAGATTCCTATTTGTGCCCATTTCAAAGAAAGGTGATCCAATATAATGCAGGACTTATCAAATAATGTCATTAATATGACACACAAGTAAAATTTTGCTGAAGATAATTCAAAAATGGTTGCAGTAGTACATCCACAGGGAACTGCAAGAAATTAGCCAGATTCAGAAGAGGATGTGCAATGAGAGATATCATTGCTGATGTCAGATGGATCTTGGCTGAAAGCAGAGAAAACCAGAAAGATGCTTACTTGTGTTTTATGGACTTTGCAAAGACATTCAACTGTGTGGATCATAACAAAATATGGATAATATTGCGAAGAATGGGAATTCCTCATGTGCAACCTGTTCATAGACAAAGAGGCAGTCATTCAAAAGAACAAAGGGATACTTTTTAAAAAAATCTCTTCTGATTCTGCGTTTATACATCATTCTCAACGTGGTGCATCTCTGGTTGTTGCTACTCCCTCCTTTTTTCATGTGCATTGGTCCATTTACTGGTCTATTTAACAAATGTAAACTGATCAGTCTTGTCTATTTAAAGGAACTTGATTTAAGAATATTTATTAAAATTTTTTTTTTTTTTTTATCAATTCTATTGTACATTACGAGCCCTGGTGGTACATTGGTTAAGAGCTCAGCTGCTAACCAAAATATCAGCAGTTTAAATTCACCAGCTGCTCCTTTGAAGCCCTATGGAGCAGTTCTACTCAGTCCTATAGGGTCTCTATGAGTCAGAATTGACTCAACGGCAAAGAGTTTTTTTTTACTATGCATCAAGAATATAAATAATTCCCTAATAATCATAGTCTCATTCCACTGATTTTGATTTCTTAATTTTACTTTTATATTCTTATTTTCCTAGATTTTATTCCACATGGGCTTCCAATTTTGCTTAATCTAGCTCTTTCTATATTGTACCAAAGGCATGTTGTTTACTCTTTCATGCTTACTGGATCTGTGATTTTCCCTCTTGTTTCTTTTGTTGTTGTTGTTTTGTTTATTTGTTGTTTAAAAAATAATTTGAGGTAACAGAACACTAACTTTGTAGTCTTTAAAGGTTGTTACAAATGTTATAAATGTTGTATTTCTTTTATAAATAATTTGGATATTTTACAGATAAACACAAATTTTAAAATTTATGTCATTGAAATGTTTTATGAAGTCCTAAATACTAAAACATCACCAGTTCTTTTGTACAGAAATAGATCCTAGGTTCCTCCCAGCCTCTAGCCATTTCCCAGAGTTAAGAAAAATTTAGATTCAGAGTAAAGCAAACAAGTGCACTGAATAAAAGAAGAGATGGAGACAAAGAGACAGAGAAAAAGAGGGAGGAGAGATGGTGCTTTATTAAAATTACAAAGTAATTGGCTTTGGAAAAGATGGGAAGAGAAAAGAGATCCAGGAAAGAGGTTTAGAGAATAAAAAAGGAAAAGTAGGATAATAAGTACTATTGCAATATTGGTCTAGCCAAGTTAAGAAACTAAGATTGGTCTTATTTTCTGGTTTAGAAAATAGTAGTAGTAGTGGTGGTGGTAAAATAGTAGTAGTAGTAATAGCAATAGTAGTGGTGGTTATGGTGAAATAGTACTAGCAGCAGCAGCAGACATGGATTCAATGATATGAATATAAGAATAATAGTAGATTAACTTCATTCAATTATTTCTATGTTCCAGGCACTACATTAAATGTTTACTTAGTGTCTTAGTTATCTAGCACTGTTATAACAGAAATACCACAAGTAGGATGGCATCAACAAACAGAAGTTTATTCTCCCACAGTCTACTAGGTCAGAAGTCCAAATTCAGGGTGTCAGCTCCAGGGCAAGGCTCTCTCTCTCTACTGGCTCCGGAGGAAGTTCATTGTCATCAATCATCCTCTGGGCTAGTAGCTTCTCCTCAGAGGGACCCTGTGTCCAAAGGGCACACTCTGCTCCTGGTGCTGCTTTTTTTGGTGGTGTGAGGTCCCCATGTCTCTCTGCTCACTTCTCCTTTTTTATATCTCTGAAGAGATTGACTTAAGGCACAGCCTAATTTTGTAGACTGAGTCCTGCCTCATTAACATAATTGTTGATAACCCCACCTCATCAACATCACAGAGATAGGATATACAACACAGAGGAAAATCACATCAGGTAACAAAACAGTAAACAATCACACAATACTGGGAATCATGACCTAGTCGAATTGACACATATTTTGGGGGGACACAAGTCAATCCATGACACATAGATAACATTTAATCTTTACAATACCTTATTATATTGATGAGGAAATTTATATTAAAGGAGGTTAAAAATTTTGCACAAATGGCAGGAAAAATCCAACCCAGTCAAATTCTAGACAGGACTGACTGAGGATGGGACCAAGGTGAAGTTGTGGACACCTGCATGAGTCAAGATTTGGGGAAAAAGCAAAGAGAGAAGCAAATAAATATATAAGGATATAATAGCTAACACTTTCTTCTATGATTTAGGTTTAGCTAGTTTGAACTATTGTTATTCTCATAAGTGTGTAATATATAAAATAGACTGCCTAGTAAATACACTAGACTGTAGCAAACACATGTCTAAAATTTTATATCAGAGGGATGGTTCAGGTAAAAGATTGGCACCAGAATGTTAGTGTAATTTAATCTTCATTAATTCTCATATCTATTATTGTTTTGGAGAACACCTTATAATCAAATCCCAGACAAATCTTTAGAAGTTTTTCAGTTCCCTATGACACTGGCACATTGTGCTATATTCTTTATACCTTACTTTGTGAGAGTGGCACCTCATAGCACAGCATACAATGAAACTAACTCACTGATCTATTGGAGGAGACATACAAATAGCTAGCATACAGAACAGTAGACACTATGGCGGTATGCCAGAAATTTGAATAATGTGGTTTAGGCACAGAAAAATGTATTTTTAAAAAAAAAAAAAACCTTAAGAAACTTAAAGATTGTTAAAAATTCTTCTGGGTGAATGTGACATTTAGTCTCAGATGTGAAGCTGTACTTTAGGCAAAAGACAGACATGTGAGAACTGCAAGCAACAGCAAATTTTGTATGCCACACCACCTTCTCACCCCTCAATTCTAAAAAGTATATTTTCAATACCCTCTAAGTGTAGTTATTTTTAACTTTTTTTCTTTTCTACCACTTGTCTGTCAGTTTGTCATACTGCAGTAGCTTGCATGTTGCTGTGATACTGGAAGCTATACCACTGGTATTTCAAATACCAGCAAGGTCACTGTTATGGATTGAATTGTGTTCCCCCAAAAATGTGTGTGTAGGCTTGGCTACTTCATGATTCCTGGTGTTGTGTGATTGTCCACCAATTTCTCATCAGATATGATTTTCCTATGTGTTGTAAATCCTACCTCTGTGATGTTAATGAGGCAGGATTAGAGGCAGTTATGTTAATAAATCAGGACTCAATCTACAAGATTAGATTGTGTCTTAAGTCAATCTCTTTTCACATATAAAAGAGAAAACTGAGCAGAGAGACACGGGGACTTCATCACCAATAAAACAGCACTGGGAGCAGAGTGCATCCTTTAGACCCAGGGTTCCTGCATGGAGAAGCTATTGACCAGGGGAAGATTGATGACAAGGACTTCCCCCTAGAGCCAACAGAGAGAGAAAGCCTTCTCCTGGAGCTGACACCCCGAATTTGGACTTCCAGCCTCCTACACCATGAGAGAATAAATTTCTCTTTGTTAAAGCCATCCACCTGTGGTATTTCTGTTACAGCAGCACTAAATAACTAAGATAGGCACCCATGGTGGACAGGTTTCAGCAGAGCTTTCATACTAAGACAGACTAGGAAGGAGGACCTGGCGGTCTACTTCTGAAAAAATTGGGCATTGAAAACCTTATGGATAACTGTGGAAAATTGTCTGATATAGTGCCAGAAGATGAGCCCCTCAGGTTGTAAAGCACTGAAAATATGACTGGGGAAGAGCTGCCTCCTTGAAGTAGAGTTGATCTTAATGACATGGAAAGAATCAAGCTTTCAGGACCTTCATTTGCTAATGTGGCATGACTGAAAATAAGAGAAATGGCTGCAAACATTCATTTAATGGGAACATGGTATGTACAAAGTATGAATCTAGAAAAAATTAGAAACCATCAAAAATGAAATGGAATACATAAAGATCTATATCCTAGGCATTAGTGAGCTGAAATGCACTGGTATTGACCATTTTGAATCAGACAATCATATGGTCTACTATGCTGGAATGACAAAGAGGAATGGTGTTGCATTGTTAAAAAGAACATTTCAAGATCTATCCTGAAGTAGAATGCTTTCAGTGATAGGATAATGTCCATACTCCTACAAGGAAGACCAGTTAATATGACTATTATCCAAATTTACGCACCAACCTAAGGCCAAAGATGAAGAAATTAAAGATTTTTACCAACTTCTGCATCTGAAATTGATCAAGCATGCAATCAGGATGCATTGATACTTACTGGTTATTGGAATGCAAAAGCTGGAAATAAAGAAGAAAGATCAGAAATTGGAAAATATAGCCTTGGTGATAGAAATAATACTGGAGATCACAAGATAGAATTTTACAAGACCAATGACTTATTCGTTGGAAATACCTTTTTTCAACACCATAAACAGTGACTATACAAGTGGATCTTACTGGTTGGAAAACATGGGAATTAAGTCAATTACATCTGTGGAAAAGGTGATGGAAAATCTCAGTATCATCAGTCAGAACAAGGCCAGGGCCAACTGTAGAAGATATCATTAATTGTTCATTTGCAAGTATAGACTGAAGCTGAAGATAATTGAAACAATTCCACAAGAACCAAAATACAACTTTGAGTATTGTATTAATTTTCTAATGGTATTTCTGTGCTGCCATAACAGAAATACCACAAGTGGATGGCTTTAACAAACAGAAAGTTCTTTTTCTCACAGCCTAGGAGGCTAGAACTCTGAATTCACAGTGCCAGCTCAAGTAGGAGTCTTTCTTTCTAGGTCCTCTCTGGGGAAAGGTCTTTGTTATCAATCTTCCCTTAGTCTAGGAGCTTCTCAGTGCAGGGACCTTGAGCCCAAAGGATGTGCTCCTTTCCTGGTTCTCTATTCTTGGTACTGAAGGTCCCTTTCCTCTATGCTCAATTCTTTCTTTTATATATCTTGACTCAAGATACAGCCTAATCCTGTAGATTGAGTCCTACCTCATTAACATAACTACCTGTAATCCTGCTTCATTAACATTATACCAGTGAAACCCAGTGCTGTCGAGTCGATTCCAACTCATAGCGACCCTATAGGACAGAGTAGAATTGCCCCTATAGAGTTTCCAAGGAGCGCTTGGCGGATCCAAACTGCCAACCGTTTGGTTGTAAATACTAACCTCTATAATGTTAATTACATTATAGAGGTTAGTATTTACAACACAAGAGATATATACATCCAGTCCCAAAACTGTACACAACCATAAAATACTGGCAATCACAGCCTAGCCAAGTTGGCACACATTTTTGGGGACACAGTTCCATCCATAACAAATATAAAAACCACCCACTGCCGTCGAGTCAATTCCGACTCATATATATTCCATCTCAATTTGGAGGCCTACCAAGAATAGATTTGACTCATTGAACACTAATGAACGAAGACCAGATGAGCTGTGGAATGACATGAAGGACTTCAAACATGCAGAAAGCAAAGAATCATTAAAAAGACAGGCAAGAAAGAAAAACCAAAATGGATATCAGAAGAGACTCTGAAACTTGCTCTTGAACATAGAGTAGCTAAAGCTAATGAAAGAAATGATGAAGTAAAAGAGCTGAACGGAAGAATTCAAAGGGCAGATTGAGAAGACAAAGTAAATCATCATAATGAAATGTGCAAAGATCTGGAGTTAGAAAAGAAAAAGGACGTTGAAACCATTTCTCAAGCTGAGAGAAATGAAGTAAAAACTCTAGGCTCGAGTTGCGAATTTGTTTTTTTATGTGCAGAATATTGAATGATGCAGGAACATCAAAATCAGATGGAAGGAATACACAGAGTCACTATACCGAAAAGAATTACTCAATGTTAAATCATTTCAGGAAGTAGTATATGATCAAGAACAGATGGTATTGAAAGGAAGAAATCCAAACTGCAGGCAATGGCAAAAAACAAGGCTCCAGGAATTGACTGAATACCAATTGAGATGTTTCAAAAAGTGGATATAGCCCTGTAGGTACTTACTTGTCTATGCCAAGAAATCTGGAAGACAGCTACCTGATCAACCAACTAGAAGAGATCCATATTTGTGCCATTCCAAATAAAAGTTATCTCACAGAATACAGAAACTATCAACAAGTATCCTTAATATCACATCCAAGTAAAATTTTTCTGAAGATCATTCAAAAGCGACTACAGCAGTACATTGACAGAACTTCCAGAAATTCAAGCTAGATTCAGAAGAGAATGTGGAATGAGGGTTGTCATTGCTGATGTCAGATGGATCCTGGTTGAAAGCAGAGAATACGAGAAAGATGTTTACCTGTTTTGTATTTACTATGTAAAGGCATTTTACTGTGTGGATCATAACAAATTATGGATAACATTGAGAAGCATGAGAATTTCAGAACATTTAATTGTGCTCCTGCACACCTGTACTAGACCAAGCGGCAGTTGCTTGAACAGAATTAGTGGATGCTCTATAGTTTAAAATCAGGAAATGAATGCATCAGAGTCATCATACTTATTCAATCTGTATACTGAGCAAATAATCCAAGAAGCTGGACTATATGAAGAAGAACATAGCATCAGGATTGATAGAAGACTCATTAGCAACCTGCAATATGCAGATGACACGACCTCACTTGCTGAAAATGAAGAGGACTTGAAGCACTTACTGATGAAGATCAAAGACTACAGCCTTCATTATGGATTATACCTCAACATAAAAGAAAAATACTCACATCTAGATCAATAAGCAGCATCACGATAAATGGAGAAAAGATTTAAATTGTCAAGGATTTCATTTTACTTGGATCCACAATCAATGCCCATGGAAGCAGCAGTCAGGAAATCAAATGATGTATTGCATTGGGCAAATCTGTTGCAAAAGACCTCTTCAAAGTGTTCAAAGTCAAAGCTGTTACTTTTAGGACTATGGTGCGCCTGACCCAAGCCATGATATTTTCATTCGCCTCATAGGCATGCGAAAACTGAACCATGAATAAAGGAGACCATAGAAGAATTAATGCCTTTGAATTACAGTGCTGGTGTAGAATATTGACTATGCCATGGACTTTCAGAAGAACGAACATTCTGCCTTGGAAGAAGTACAAGAGTGCTACTTGGAAGCAAGGATGGTGAGACTTGGTCTCTCATTCTTTGGACATGTTATCAGGAGGGACCAGTCTCTGGAGAAGGACATGATGCTTGATGAGGTAGAGGGTCAGTGAAAAAGAGGAAGACCCTCAATGAGATGGGCTGACACAGTGGCTGTAACAATGGGCTCAAACACAGGAAAAATTGTGAGGATGGCACAAGACGAGGCGGTGTTTCATTCTGTTGTACATGTGGTCACTCAGAGTCACAACCAACTTGACAGCACCTAAAAACAACAATGTAGCTATTTTTATTTTAAATATCTCTAGGATATAAATTTGGGACTGACATTCCTTTTTTTTTTTTTTTTTTAATTTTTATTAAGCTTCAAGTGAACATTTACCATTCCAATCAGTCTGTCACATGTAGGTTTACATACATCTTACTCCCTTCTCCCACTTGCTCTCCCCCTATTGAGTCAGCCCCCACAGTCTCTCATTTCATGCCAATTTTGCCATCTTCCCTCTCTCTCTATCTTCCCATCCCCCCTCCAGTCAAGAGTTGCCAACACACTCTCCCGTGTCCACCTGATTTAATTAGCTCACTCTTCATCAGCATCTCTCTCCCCCCCACTGACCAGTCCTTTTCATGCCTGATGATTTGTCTTCGGGGATGGTTCCTGTCCTGTGCCATCAGAAGTTCTGGGGAGCATTGTCTCTGGGATTCCTCTCATCGCAATCATACCATTAGGTGTGGTCTTTTAATGAGAATTTGGGGTCTGCATCCCATTGGTCTCCTGCTCCCTCAGGAGTTGTCTGTTGTGCTCCCTGACAAGGCAGACATCGATTCTGGCCGGGCACCAACTAGTTCTTCTGGTCTCAGGATAATGTAGGTCTCTGGTTCATGTGGCCCTTTCTGTCTCTTGGGTTCTTAGTTGTTGTGTGACCTTGGTGTTCTTCCTTTGCCTTTGCTCCAGGTGGGTTGAGACCAATTGATGTATCTTAGATGGCCGCTTGTTGGCATTTAGGACCCCAGGCGCCACATTTCAAAGTGGGATGCAGAATGTTTTCATAATAGAATTATTTTGCCCGTTGACTTAGAAGTCCCCTCAAACCAAGTTCCCCAGACCCCAGCCCCTGCTCCGCTGACCTTTGAAGCTTTCATTTTATCCCGGAAACCTCTTTGCTTTTAGTCCAGTCCAATTAGGCTGACCTTCCTTGTATTGAGTGTTGTCTTTCCCTTCACCCAAGGCAGTTCTTATCTACAGATTGATCAATAAAAAGCCCTCTCCCTCCCTCCCTCCCTCCCCCCTTTGTAACCACATAAGTATGTGTTCTTCTCCGTTTTTTCTATTTCTCAAGATCTTATAATAGTGGTCTTATTTTTATACAATATTTGTCCTTTTGCAACTGACTCATTTCGCTCAGCATAGTGCCTTCCAGATTCCTCCATGTTATGAAATGTTTCAGAGATTCGTCACTGTTCTTTATCGATGCGTAGTATTCCATTGTGTGAATATACCACAATTTATTTACCCATTCGTCCATTGACGGACATCTTGGTTGCTTCCAGCTTTTTGCTATTGTAAACAGAGCTGCAATAAACATGGGTGTGCATATATCTGTTTGTGTGAAGGCTCTTGTATCTTTAGGGTATATTCCGAGGATTGGGATTTCTGGGTTGTATGGTAGTTCTAACTGTTTAAGATAACGCCAGATAGATTTCCAAAGTGGTTGTACCATTTTACAATCTCACCAGCAGTGTATGAGAGTTCCAATCTCTCCGCAGCCTCTCCAACATTTATTATTTTGTGTTTTTCGGATTAATGCCAGTCTAGTTGGTGTGAGATGGAATCTCATCGTAGTTTTAATTTGCATTTCTCTAATGGCTAATGATCGAGAACATTTTCTCATGTATCTGTTGGCTGCCTGAATATCTTCCTTAGTGAAATGTGTATTCATATCCTTTGCCCACTTCTTGATTGGGTTGTTTGTCTTTTTGTGGTTGAGTTTTGACAGAATCATGTAGATTTTAGAGATCAGGCGCTGGTCTGAGATGTCATAGCTGAATATTCTTTCCCAGTCTGTAGGTGGTCTTTTTACTCTTTTGGTGAAGTCTTTAGATGAGCATAGGTGTTTGATTTTTAGGAGCTCCCAGTTATCGGATTTCTCTTCATCATTTTTGGTAATGTTTTGTATTCTGTTTATACCTTGTATTAGGGCTCCTAGAGTTGTCCCAATTTTTTCTTCCATGATCTTTATCGTTTTAGTCTTTATGTTTAGGTCTTTGATCCACTTGGAGTTAGTTTTTGTGCATGGTGTGAGGTATGGGTCCTGTTTCACTTTTTTGCAAATGGATATCCAGTTATGCCAACACCATTTGTTAAAAAGACTATTATTTCCCCAATTGACTGACACTGGTCCTTTGTCAAATATCAGCTGCTCGTACGTGGATGGATCTATGTCTGGGTTCTCAATTCTGTTCCATTGGTCTATGTGCCTGTTGTTGTACCAGTACCAGGCTGTTTTGACTACTGTAGCTATATAATAGGTTCTGAAATCAGGTAGGGTGAGGCCTCCCACTTTCTTCTTCTTTTTCAGTAATGTTTTGCTTATCCGGGGGTTCTTTCCTTTCCATATGAAATTAGTGATTTGTTTCTCTATCCCCTTAAAGTATGACATTGGTGTTTGGATTGGAAGTGCGTTATATGTATAAATGGCTTTTGGTAGAATAGACATTTTTACTATGTTAAGTCTTCCTATCCATGAGCAGGGTATGTTTTTCCACTTAAGTATGTCCTTTTGAATTTCTTGTAGCAGAGTTTTATAGTTTTCTTTGTGTAGGTCTTTTACATCCTTGGTAAGATTTATTCCTCAGTATTTTATCTTCTTGGGGGCTACTGTGAATGGTATTGATTTGGTTATTTCCTCTTCGGTGTTCTTTTTGTTGATGTAGAGGAATCCAAGTGATTTTTGTATGTTTATTTTATATCCTGAGACTCTTCCAAACTCTTCTATTAGTTTCAGTAGTTTTCTGGAGGATTCCTTAGGGTTTTCCATGTATACGATCATGTCATCTGCAAATAGTGATAGCTTTACTTCCTCCTTACCAATCTGGATACCCTTTATTTCTTTGTCTAGCCTAATTGCCCTGGCTAGGACTTCAAGTACGATGTTGAATAAGAGCGGTGATAAAGGCCATCCTTGTCTGGTTCCCGTTCTCAAGGGAAATGCTTTCAGGTTCTCTCCATTTAGAGTGATATTGGCTGTTGGCTTTGCATAGATGCCCTTTATTGTGTTGAGGAATTTTCCTTCAATTCCTATTTTGGTAAGAGTTTTTATCATAAATGGGTGCTGGACTTTGTCAAATGACTTTTCTGCATCTATTGATAAGATCATGTGGTTTTTATCTTTTGTTTTATTTATGTGATGGATTACATTAATGGTTTTTCTGATATTAAACCAGCCTTGCATACCTGGTATAAATCCCACTTGATCAGGGTGTATTATTTTTTTGATGTGTTGTTGGATTCTATTGGCTAGAATTTTGTTGAGGATTTTTGCATCTATGTTCATGAGGGATATAGGTCTAAAATTTTCTTTTTTTGTAATGTCTTTACCTGGTTTTGGTATCAGGGAGATGGTAGCTTCGTAGAATGAGTTGGGTAGTATTCCGTCTTTTTCTATGCTTTGAAATACCTTCAATAGTAATGGTGTTAAGTCTTCTCTGAAGGTTTGGTAGAACTCTGCAGTGTAGCCGTCTGGGCCAGGACTTTTTTTTGTTGGAAGTTTTTTGATTACCGTTTCAATCTCTTTTTTTGTTATGGGTCTATTTAGTTGTTCTACTTCTGAAATGTGTTAGTTTAGGTAGGTAGTATTGTTCCAAGAATTTATCCATTTCTTCTAGGTTTTCAAATTTCTTAGAGTACAATTTTACCTAGTAATCTGAAATGATTCTTTTAATTTCATTTGGCTCTGTTGTGATGTGGTCTTTCTTGTTTCTTATTCGGGTTATTTGTTTCCTTTCCTGTTTTTCTTTAGTCAGTCTAGCCAATGGTTTATCGATTTTGTTAATTTTTTCAAAGAACCAGCTTTTGGCTTTGTAAATTTTTTCAATTGTTTTTCTGTTCTCTAATTCATTTAGTTCAGCTCTAATTTTTATTATTTGTTTTCTTCTGGTGCCTGATGGGTTCTCTTGTTGCTCACTTTCTATTTGTTCAAGTTGTTGGGACAGTTCTCTGATTTTGGCTCTTTCTTCTTTTTGTATGTGTGCATTTATCGATATAAATTGGCCTCTGAGCACTGCTTTTGCTGTGTCCCAGAGGTTTTGATAGGAAGTATTTTCATTCTCGTTGCTTTCTAAGAATTTCCTATTCCCTCCTTCATGTCTTCTATAACCCAGTCTTTTTTCAGGAGGGTATTGTTCATTTTCCAAGTATTTGATTTCTTTTCCCTAGTTTTTCTGTTATTGATTTCTAGCTTCATTGCCTTGTGGTCTGAGAAGATGCTTTGTAATATTTTGATGTTTTGGATTCTGGAAAGATTTGTTTTATGACCTAATATGTGGTCTATTCTAGAGAATGTTCCATGTGCACTAGAAAAAAAAGTATATTTTGCAGCAGTCGGGTGGAGAGTTCTGTATAAGTCAATGAGGTCAAGTTGGTTGATTGTTGTAAGTAGGTCTTCTGTGTCTCTATTGAGCTTCTTACTGGATGTCCTGTCCTTCTCCAAAAGTGGTGTGTTGAAGTCTCCTACTATAAATGTGGAGGTGTCTATCTCACTTTTCAATTCTGTTAAAATTTGATTTATGTATCTTGCAGCCCTGTCATTAGGTGTGTAAATATTTAATATGGTTATGTCTTCCTGATCAATTGTCCCTTTTATCATTATATAGTGTCCTTCTTTATCCTTTGTGGCGGATTTAAGTCTAAAGTCTATTTTGTCAGAAATTAATATTGCTACTCCTCTTCTTCTTAGCTTATTGTTTGCTTGATATATTTTTTTCCATCCTTTGAGTTTTAGTTTGTTTGTGTCTCTAAGTCTAAGGTGTGTCTCTTGTAGGCAGCATATAGATGGATCGTGTTTCTTTATCCAGTCCGTGACTCTCTGTCTCTTTATTGGTGCATTTAGTCCATTTACATTCAGCGTAATTATAGATAAATAAGTTTTTAGTGTTGTCATTTTGATGCCTTTTCATGTGTGTTGTTGTCCATTTCATTTTTCCATGTGCTTTTTTGAGCTGAGACGTTTTTCTTAGTAGCTTGTGAGATCCTCATTTTCATAATGTTTAACTTTGTGTTTATTGAGTCGTTATGTTTTTCTTGGCTTTTTTCTTGAGTTATGGAGTTGATATTCCTTTTTGTGGTTACCTTTTTATTTACCCCTATTTTTCTAAGTAAAAACCTAACTTGTATCCTTCTATATCGCCTTGTATCACTCTCCATCTGGCAGTTCAATGCCTCCTATATTTAGTCCCTCTTTTTGATTATTGTGATCGTTTATCTATTGATTTCCATGATTTCCTGTTATGTGTATTATTTTGTTTATTTATTTATTTATTGGAATTAGTCTTAATTTGTTTGTTTTTGTGCTTTCCCTATTTGAGTTGCGTTGATATCAGGACGTTCTGTTTTGTGACCGTGTATTGTGCTGGTACCTGATTTTATTGGTCATCAGGCCAAACAATCTCCTTTAGCATTTCTTGCAGTCTTGGTTTAGTTTTTGCAAATTCTCTAAACTCGTGTTTATCTGTAAATATCTTAATTTCTCCTTCATATTTCAGAGAGAGTTTTGCTGGATATATGATCCTTGGCTGGCAGTTTTTCTCGTTCAGTGCTCTGTATACGTCGTCCCATTCCCTTCTTGCCTGCATGGTTTCTGCTGAGTAGTCTGAACTTATTGATTCTCCCTTGAAGGAAATCTTTCTTTTCTCCCTGGCTGCTTTTAAAATTTTCTGTTTGTCTTTGGTTTTGGCAAGTTTGATGATAATATGTCTTGGTGTTTTTCTTTTTGGATCAATCTTAAATGGGGTTCGATGAGCATCTTGGGTAGATATCCTTTCGTCTTTCATGATGTCAGGGAAGTTTTGTGTCAGGATTTCTTCAACTATTTTCTCTGTGTTTTCTGTCCCCCCTCCCTGTTCTGGGACTCCAATCACTTGCAAGTTATCCTTCTTGATAGAGTCCCACATGGTTCTTAGGGTTTCTTCATTTTTTTAAATTCTTTTATCTGATTTTTTTTTCAGCTATGTTGGTGTTGTTTCCCTGGTCCTCCAGAAGTCCCAGTCTACATTCTAATTGCTCGAGTCTGCTCCTCTGACCTTCTATTGCGTTGTCAAATTCTGTAATTTTATTGTTAATCTTTTGGATTTCTACATGCTGTCTCTCTATGGATTCTTGCAACTTGTTAATTTTTCCACTATGTTCTTGAATAATCTTTTTGAGTTCTTCAACAGTTTTATCAGTGTGTTCCTTGGCTTTTTCTGCAGTTATCCTAATTTCATTTGTGATATCTTTAAGCATTCTGTAAATTAGTTTTTTATATTCTGTATCTGATAATTCCAGGATTGTATCTTCATTTGGGAAAGATTTTGATTCTTTTGTTTGGGGGGTTGGAGAAGCTGTCATGGTCTGTTTCTTTATGTGGTTTGATATGGACTGCTGTCTCCGAGCCATCACTGGGAAACTAGATTTTCCAGGTAGTCAGCTAAAAAAAAATGCAGTCAGATCCCTATCTGAATTCTCCCTCTGGCTCCGGGTATTCGGATGTTAATGGGGCCGCCTGGAGAGGGTGGGGGAGGGATCAGAGAGCTAGGAGTGTAGCACCACAGAATATAGAGCTGAACACCGCATTCACGCTCCACACCCGTCCGCCAAAATCCGGGTGGGAAGGGTCCCTGGCTATGACGCTGCTTTCCTTGCTCGGAGACCAGTCACTTCCTCCCGGGAACTTCTGCCTCCGGTGCGCGGCACCGCTCGTGGGCACTGGGTGGGCGTTTCCCGCACGAACGGTTGGGCCCGCCCCCAGGGTCTATTCAGGTGAATATAATTGGGCCCCGCGGTCACGCCCCGCCCGTGCGCTTGCCCAAATCCCAGCGGGACGACTTCCCGGCTGGGACGCTGCTTTCCCCATTCCCGGACCAGTCACTTCCTCCCGGGGGCCTTCTCCTTCCGGTGTGCCACCCTCTCGCACGAACTGGGTAGGCTTCACCCGCACGGTCAGGTGGGCCCGCCCCCTGGGTCAATTCAGGTTAATAAAAATGGACCCCGCGCTCATGCCCTGCCAGCGCGGGCGCGCACGCCCAAATCCCAGCGGAATGGCTTCCCGTCTGGGACGCTGCTTTCCCCACTCTGAGAGCAGTCACTTCCGGGGATTCTCCCTCCGGTGTGCCGCGCCGCATGGGCGGACTGGGTGTGCGTCCTCCCGCAGGAACGTGACCCCCCCCCCCCGCTCGCGCCCCGCTCGCTTCTCACCTAACTCCCAGCGGGACAGCTCCCCCGCTGGGACGCTGTTCTCCCCACTCCCAGATCAGTCACTGCCTCCCGGGTGCTTCTGCCTCTGGCTGCGCCTCTATGCCGCCCGCACCAACCAGCTAGACTTCCTCCCGGGATGGGTTCGGGGGGGAAGGGGTGGGCCCCCCTTCTGTGCCGTCTGCCCCCCTGGGCTCTGCCCCAGATCGGGCTCCAAAGTTCACCTGCCCGGTACGCTGGCTCCTGGTTCTGAAAACGGTCGCTGTCTGCCTGTATTTGTTCATTTTCCATCTCTAAATCTGTGCTTGTTATTCAGAGTTCGTAGATTGTTATGTATGTGATCGATTCCCTTGTTTTTCCGAGTCTTTGTTAAAGGAGGGATCTGCGGTAGCGTCCACCTAGTCCGCCATCTTGGCCCCGCTCCCCGGTACTGACATTTCTTAATCGATTATGCGATTTAATTCCCCACCAGAATGGAAAAACTGCTATCATATGACTTATCTTAACAAAGGCCTATTTGCCCTTCCTGGCCACCATGTTTTCAGTGTCCTGTTTTCCCTATTCTTTGTATTTCCTCCCTTAATACCACCACTACCATTCCAAAAAAGCCAATATAAAAAGTAAAAGTTACCAAAGGGCCAGTCAAAACAGTTTCTTTGAGATATTCAAAGAGATAGTTGGGTGGCAGCTGCATTCAAGGATTTGGGGATTCCTCTTTTTAACATCATCGTTATCTGACGTCCAATCTTTCCTGTTGTTTTAAATGCAAGAGGAAATCTGTGGTCTTGTCCTGTCCTTGATAGATTAGAAAATTTTGTGGAAGTTCTACTTTCTCTGTTACATATAGGATGTATGCTAAAACTTTAGCTTTTTTTTTTTTTTTCTTGATGTAATGATTGCTGCAATTGTCACTCCTGAGAATCAAGTATCTAACTTATGCTTTGGAGAGTGGTTCAACTAGGTAACCTTTAAGGTGCCATCCCACCCCAACATTATTTAATTCTACATGATTTTCTCTGGGAAAAAAGGAGTTCTGGGGAGTATGGGAAAGCTTTTGCATTCAGTTCCCCATCGTTTTCTCTGGGTAAGTGCAATGTCAAAAAATGATAACTGAAATAATCTGTATCGTAGTGGAAGGAAAAAGAAGTAGTGCTTTCATGCCTCAGTGAAAAACTGTGACCCAGTTTTAAAGCAGACGAATAGAATGTTACCAAGATATTTACAGTATTTACAGAGTCTATCTTATTTGTATACATGTATTTTTTTTTCCAGAACAAACTATTATTACCTATTTATACACTTTGTTCAATGCCATCTAAACAATTTGTCAGTTGGGGAAGGTGCGGCAGTTTAGGATTTAACCTGTTTTTAACGGAAAAGCAGATCATTGACAGAGACTGAAGTTTTAGTATTGGTTCAGCGGCTTCTGAGATCTGAGGAGAGCTGTTTGCTCTCATTTATGTCCTTTTTTTTTTTTTAAAGTGTAATAATTGGAGAATTGATCCTGCTCAGAAAATTTTGAAGGATGGAGAGATAGTTGCCATTTTCTACTCCAAGCACACATACACATACACACACACATTCCTAAAATGGTGTTTTTGAACAAGTTTATTAATTGCTTAAATCATCAAGGAAACAAGGTGAATTACAATCTGAGGTCACGTTCTTAAATCATTGGCATTTGAGAGATTTATTAGAGGCATGATATAATTCAGCATTTCTTAATAAGGAGTCCATGTGTCCTCTAGGGCCTTGCTACTGTGGACAAGGCGACTAGGAGCACCACCTGGGAACTTTCAGGATCTTAGAACATCAAGCTCCATCAGTCTTGTTACACAGGGGAAAAACTTTACTTAAAAGAGGTTAATTAACTTGACAAAGGTTTAACAATTATTAAAACTTAGCCATGGTCTATAAAATACCAAAATCTGTGCTCCTAATTTTCTTAAAAAAATTTTTACTGTGTATTCCTAATTCTCAATTTTCCAGGCATAGAGAAAAGGTTGTATGCAGCATGCTTGTTGTTAGTTTCTATACTTTCACACACTATTTCTGCTATTTGGAATACAGTTCCTCCTACTATTTAAGAGCTTAGTCTTACCACTAATTTTGGATACTTTACAATGGTGATTTTCCTGAGTGTTCCTATGTTGTTCCAAATAACTTACATTTAAAGTAGAAATTACCATAGTGCAATTTAGTTGTTTACATATTAGTCTATATTTCCCAATAAAGTGTAATTTAAGAACTACTATGGCTGGCACATATAGAGCAATAACTATTTTTTTCAGTGAGTGAATGAATATACTTTTGTGTTTGTTTTTTTTCCCACCAAATAACCCCAACCTCTCACATTGCACAAATAACTTCTTAGGTGAATTTGCTTCCTCTTTAATTTATTGTAGCTATAACACATTTCTTCAGTAACAATTGAGTATGTTACTATGCTCCTACATGTATGACACAAGAACTTTTTTTTTTCCTTCCACAAAATGTTTCTCCCATTCCTGGTCCAACTCTTGAACTTATTCTTCAATATTCCTCTCAGGCGTGAACACTGTTGTGGATTTTTCAGTGACTCTCCATTGTCTGTGCAGCAGATAACACATTACTGTGGTTTATACAGATGTCTTCTAGTTTCTTCTCTAAAGGGAGATGTCTCATACTATCCATCCTTGAGTAACAAAGTCCTTGGCATATACACTGTCTTTAATTAATGAGAGCCACTATTATCTCTCACAGCCATTAAAACCAAGATAGGTATAATTTAGCATGTTACTTAAATTATCTGTTACAAATCTATTTGTTAAATATATTTAAAAATTTATCAAAGAGCACTTAAAAAGGAAATATGAAATCAAGTAGAACTGAGATGCTTTTAATAAACACAAGTGCCCCTTACCACATGTTCCATTCATCCTTGTACCACTCTGCAGAGGTAAGCACATTTATATCTTTGGGATATTTTCTTTGACAGTTACACTCATATGCTTATATAGTTTACTATTATTTTATTAATCACAGGCATTATCTATTCTTGTTTGATTTTTTTGAAGGGTATAAAACTCTTACATAAATTCTTATTTTAATATTTTGACTGAAAAACAAATATTTCCCTAAGATACTTTTAAATGCTGTCCAGGCTCCAGTTTACTAAATATATATATATATATAAAACCAAAACCAGTTGCCGCCGAGTCGATTCCATCTCATAACAACCCTATAGGACAGAGTAGAATTGCCCCATATAGTTTCCGAGGAGCACCTGGTGGATTCAAACTGCCAATCTTTTGGGTTGGCAGCTGTGGCACTACGCCACCAGGGTTTCCTATATATATATAAACTTTATGATGATTACTTTTCTACTTATGTTCTTATAGGGTGTTTAAAGTTATTTATAGACACTTGGTAGAAAGACATTTTATCATGCTGCAAAGATCCGTTGCTAATTAGTAAAGGTTAGCCACTTTTTCTAAGACTGATGGACTCGTTCCAGTTGTTTACAGAGAAGGAGTACAGGCAGTCATGTATGTGTAAATGAAATATGTAAATAAATGCCAACTTTTCAGATGTGGAAAATTTGGTCCATGTCAGCACAGGTTGCACACTCACTATAATTTTATAAATAATTTTATGTGCATTTAAAAAAATATTAAAAATGGAGGAAATTCTAAGTAAGTTGAGATCAAAGGTAATCTGCTTGAACCACATGGCAGTTTTCATTTTAAATTTTATTATACAGGAAGTTGACATTATTTACTAACTATTGGGTCACATAAAAAAATGCATCTTGCTCATTTAAAGTCTTTATCATTGAGTTTTATGATATTATCTTGACAAGTTGTGAAAAATACACTTCTAGTTCGCTTTCTGTTTATTCGCAGAAGAGTGATTTAAATAGTTTTTAGGAGACTGGTGCAGGGGAAATTGCAGGCATAAATTTTGTGGAGACATGCAATATAAGGAGCATGAGAATCAGAAGATTTTGTTTCAAATTCCACCCCTGCGATATACTAGCTGTGTGATGCTCAGGTTATTTTATTGGATCTCCATATGTATTACTTTTTCACCTGTAAAACAGATACTACAAGAAGTAATTCATTATGATGCTAAGAGAATCAAACGAAGTAATGCATGTAGAGTACAAATAAAATATCTGGTAACAAGTTCCTAACCTGATGTTGGGAAAAGAAGGCGACAAAAGGAACAGAGAGAATGACCCCAGGACCTCACACAGAGCTGAGAGAATTTCATTTTACCACCAGCAATAATATATTTGAACTCTTTGTTCTTGAAAAAAAAAAAAAAATGTGTATTTTGCTGTTGTTTGGTGGTATGTTCTATAATTGTTCAATACTGATAGTGTTGTTCAGGCTTTTAAATCCTGACTGGTTTTCTGTCTACTTACTATATAAACTACTAAAAGAAGAGGAGTGATGTCTCAAACTCTAATTGTGAATTTGTTCAGTTCTGTTTTTGGTTAAATCATGTTTTATGTCATGTAATTTGAGCACTATTCTAATGTGCATTAAACACTTAGGAATGTTATGTCTACCACCACTTGTCTTTCAGTTTGTCCTACTGTGGTGGCTTTCATATTGCTGTGAACTGGAAGCTATGCCACCAGTATTTCAAATACCAGCAAGGTCACCCAGGGTGAACACATTTCAACAGTTTCCAGATTAATACAGACTAGGGAGAAGGACCTGGCAATCTACTTCTGAAAAAATTAGCTGATGAAAACCTTATGGACAGCAGCAGAACATTGTCTGATATAGTGCTGGAAGATGAGCCCCTCAGCTTGGAAGGTACTCAAAATACAACTGGGGAAGAGGTGCCTCCTCAAAGCAGAGTCAACCTTAGTGATGTGGATGGAGTCAAGCTTTCAGGACCTTCATTTACTGATGTGGCATGACTTAAAATAAGAAGAAACAGCTGCAAACATCTATTAGTAATCAGAACATGGAATGAATGAAGTATGAATCTAGGAAAATTGGAAGTTGTCAAAAATGAAATGAAAACATGAAGATTGATATCCTAGGCATTAGTGAACTCAAATGGATTGTTATCAGACCAATCATGTATCTACTTTCCCTGGAATGACAAACTGAAGAGGAATGTCATCACATTCCTGGTCAAAAAGAACATTTCAAGATCTATCCTGAAGTACAACGCTGCTGGTGATAGGATAATATCCATACACCTACACGGAACACCAGTTAATACCACTATTATTCAAATTTACCCATGAAACACTAATGCCAAAGACAAGGAAATAGAAGGTTTTTAACAACTTCTGCATTCTGAAATTGATCAAACATGCAATCAGGATGCATTGATAATCACTGGTGATTAGAATGTGAAAGTTGGAAACAGAGGAAGGATTGGTAGTTGGAAAATATGGCCTTGGTGATAGATACAATTCCAGGGATCACGTGATGGAACTTTGCAAGACCAAGGACTTCTTCACTGCAAATACCTTTCTTCAACAACGTAAATGGTACTATACATGTAGACCTCACAGGATAGAAAACACAGGAATCAAATCAACTATATTGTGGAAGCAAAGGAAACAAAGGAAAAGCCAATATCATCAGTCAGAACAAGGTCATTGGTCAACAGTAGATACAGATCATCAACTTCTCATACGCAAGTGCAAGCTGAAGCTGAAGAAAATTAGAGTAAGTCCACGAGAGCCAAAATACGACCTTAAGTATATCCCACCTGAATTTAGAGGTGATCTGAAGAATAGACTTGACATGTTGAACGATAAAGACCGAAGGCCAGATAAGTCGCAGAAGGACATCATACACGCAGAAAGCAAGAGGTCATTAAAAAGACAGGACAGAAAGAAAAGACCAAAATGGCTGTCAGAGGAAACTCTGAAACTTCTCTTGAATGCAGAGTAGCTAAAGTAAACATAAGAAATGAGGAAGTAAAAAAACTGAACAGAAGACTTCAAAGGGCGGCTTAGAAGACAAAGTAAATTATTATAATGAATTGCAGAAAGACCTCAAATTAGAAAACCAAAAGGGAAGAACACACTTGGCATTGCTCAAGCTGAAAGAACTGAGGAAAATATTCAAAGCTCGAGTTGCAATATTGAAGGATTCTTCATGGAAAATATTGAACAATGCATGAATTATCAAAAGAAGATGGATGGAATACAGAGTCACTGTACCACAAAGTTTTGGTTGATATTCAACCATTTCAAGAGATAGCATATGGTCAAGAACCAATACTTCTGAAGGAAAAAATCCAAGCTGCACTGAAGGCATTGATGGAAAACAAGGCTCCAGGAATTGATGGAATACCAATTGAGTTGTTTCAACAAACAGATGCAGTGCTGGAGTTGCTCACTGGTCTATGTCAAGAAATTTAGAAGACAGCTACCTGGCCAACCAACTGGTACAAATACATATTTGTGCCCATTCCAAAGAAAGGTAATCCAACAGAATGTGGAAATTATCGAATAATACACAGATCACACACAGATAAAATTTTGCTGAAGGTTATTCAAAAGCAGTAGCAACAGTACATACACAGGGAACTTCCAGAAGTTCAAGCCAGATTCAGAAGAGGGCTTGAAACAAGGAATATCATTGTTGATGTCACATGGATCCTGGCTGAAGGCAGAGAATACCAAAAAGATGTTTACCTGTGTTTTATTGACTATGCAAAGCCATTCAACTGTGTGGATCATAACAAATTATGGATAACATTGTGAAGAATGGGAATTCCAGAACATGTCATTGTGTTCATGAGAAACCTGTACAGAGACCAAGAGGCAACCATTTGAACAGAACAAGTGGATATTGAGTGATTTAAAGTCAGGAAAGGTATGCATCTAGGGTTGTATCCTTTCACCATACTTATTCAATCTGTACACTAAGCAAATAATCAAAGAAGCTGTACTATGTGAAGAAGAACGTGAGATCAGGATTGGAGGAAGGCTTATTAATGACCTGCAACATGCAGATGCACAACCTTGCTGAAAGTGAAGAGGACTTGCAGCACTTACTGATGAAGATCAAAGACTTCAGCCTTCAGTATGGATTGCACCTCAACATAAAGAAAACAAAAATCATCACAACTGGACCAATAAGCAATATCATGATAAATGGAGAAAATACTGACATTGTCAAATATTTCATTTTACTTGGATTCACAATTAATGCCCATTGAAGCAGTGGTCAAGAAATCAAATGGAATATATTGTATTGGAAGATCTGCTGCAAAAGACCTCTTTGGAGTGTTAAAAAGCAAATACATCACTTTAAGGACTAAGTTGTGCCTGACCCCAGCCGTGGCATTTTCAATCACCTCATATGCATGTGAAAGCTGGAGAATGAATTAGGAATACTTAAGAAGAACTGACACTTAAATTATGGTGTTGCCGAAGAATATTGAATATACCATGGACTACCAGAAGAACAAATAAATCTGTCTTGGAAGAAGTACAGTCAGAAGGCTCCTTAGATGTGCGAATGATGAGATTTCACCTCAAGTACTTAGGACATGTTATCAGGAGGTACCAGTCCCTAGAGAAGGACATCATACTTGGTAGAGAGTAGTAAAAAAAGATCTGCAATGAGACAGATTTACACAATAGCAACAACAATTATTTCAAGCATAACAGCGATTGTGAGGATGGCACAGGACCAGATATTGTGTCATTCTGTTTTTCATGGAGTTGCTATGAGTTGGAACCAGCTGGATGGCCCCTAGCAATGTTTCTTTGTTGCACTGAGATAAGATCTAAAGAAATCTGAATAAAGTTTGAAGTTTTATTACTAATAATGTACTATTGCTGATTCACTAATCATATCATACTAATGTAAAATGTTAATGATAGGGGAAACTGGGTTTGAGGTATATGGGAATCATTTTTATGATTTTTATCTAAATTTAAAACTGTTTTAAAATTAAAAGCTTATTTACAAAATTAGATAAACATTTACCTACCATATGATCTAACTATTCAAGTCCTAAGTATTCACCCAAGGTAAAAAAAAAATAAAGAAGTATGTTCATACAAGAATGTGTGCATATATATATTTGAAAGAGCCAAAAACTGAAAACTATCTACATATCCATCAACAACAGGTAAATGGGTAAACAAACTGTGGTCCATATAATATAAGTAAGTCACACAAAGGATGAAGTATGAATATTAATGAAACTCAAAATGATTATGCTGAGTGAGCTAACAAAATCCTCAAAATATATTACATACTACCTTGTGCTATTTTAGTATGCTAGAAAATGTATGCTAAATCTCTTGTGACAAAGGCAAATCAGTATATGTCAGAAAACTGTGAGTAGGGGCATGGAGGGGCAAGAGGGACAGCTTCCAAAAGGACACATAGAAATTTTGAGGAGTGAGGAATACGTTATTTGTGGTAATGATTCCACAGGTTTATAGGTATGTCAGATCTTAACAAAATTTATCTTTAAATATGTGAAATTCATTGTATGTTAATTATACCTCAACTCTGTAAAAAATGGAGCTAAGGAAGTGATAAAACTCAAAATCAGTTATGAAAATATAATTGTATAAAAAATGATTGAATCTCAACTGGTAATTGTTTTAAATTAAAATTCTATTCACCCAAATTTTACATTACTGTTTAAAAAAAAGAATGTCATTTGGCCTTTATTAAAGGAGCAATTTTTGCCTAAGTGTTTGGGCCAACAGTTTGAGTAAAATGACTACAAGAAGGAATGGATTTCTCTATACACATTTTTAAAATAATTGACTGGGATTTTTTCTCGTTCAACAAACATATCTTTCCCAGAGAATTTAACTTTAAGTGCATTAATATTCATAGCCTATCTGAAATCATCACAGTAGTCATTCCTTCTACTAAGACATTTTATTTTCCTGTTAAAACACAAATATATTATGTGGGAGAACAAACACATTAAATCGTTAGGGCCCGTTAGGGATGTAGTTCAATTGTCTCCCTCTACTACTTGAAAGAATTAGGCCTGGTTGATGGTATCAGACAAGACTAGCGGACGGGACAAAGGGTAACTGACTTGAAGAAAAAAAAAAAAAACTCACCTTAAGCATCTTTATAAACATACAGATGAGAGGCTTCAGAAATCTGATTACTAGAGAAGTAACAAAGGAACAAGATACTAGTCATAAACATCTAAAAACTTCACAAAGTCCTTCATGTTGTACTTGATTTTAAATTGTTTTTGATGCATGAAGATATTTAGAAAAGCAGACATTTTCATGCTTTGTCCTTTTAAAAATATACAATTTTTGAACTATGGAATTGTTGGACATTGGAAAGCAAATAATAGAAATCATTTCAAATCTGTAAAGCCTACACTAGTGACATTCATTGTTGATCTTCTACATATGAATGAATACTTTTTTTCATTGCCAGACCGGACAGCCTGAAATGTCTTAGCAATTTTACATTGTGAAGCTAACAAAATGCTCTTGTGACATTTTGGATTTGAGGCAATATCATTGTTCTTTCTTTCAGTCAATATATTTACGGAAAGATTATTTTCTCCAGGACTAGAGAAATAATGGGGAAATAAATTTAAACCTCAGCTAAAGATTCCTTCTCAACCATTATTTAATTTGGGGGTATATGATTTCAGAACTTTAATCATATGTCAAAACCTTACTCTCAAAACCTTAAAAATATATTATTCATTAACGTCTGAGGTATGTTATTATATTCTATTGTCTTTTATTATTTAAACCAATGTGTTATTTGATGGAGGATAATATAACCTGTGACCAGGGACCCACAAAAGTGACAGAAGCAATGAGGGAAAAAGACCTCTAACAAAGGAAATGTATGATTTCTAAAGATAAAGACAACCGCATAATTGGTCCTAGTTTAATTACTTCTACCTCGTCTTTCTGCTATTACTCTGGAATGGGGAATTGTGTTTTAAAAAGCTTGATAGTCTGTGGAAAGTGATTTGCATCACACTAATTAACAGTACATGAGTCTCTTGGACACAGTTACTGCCAAATGTGAACGTATTCCAGTGAAATATACGATGGACAAGAATCTCTCAAACTAACAAAATCATGTGTAAATTTCAATAATGCCAAAAGAATATATTTTTTAAGTTAATTAGTATGTTCTTTAAATTTTCTAAATATTTATTAATGATAGCATGGGCAAAGTTTATTTAGCAACTTTATTAGTATGAAATTGAATAAGCTAAATCATTTTAGGCAGCATATTCCACTTGGAGAAAAAGGAATCCCTATTAATGCTGATGTGTGGGATGCAGCTGTAGTTAATAGGTTTAGGAAACAAACACTGCGGGGTAGACTTGAAAATGACCAAACTTAAGAATACATACACACACACACACAAATACACGGACTTATCTGTATATACATACATCTATATAGGGTCGTTATGAGTTGGAATCGACTCGACGGCAGTGGGTTTTTTTTATGTAGTTTTCCCAGTCATTTTTGTTAGACTATCACAAACACAAAATGCAAGCATTTCTAAATTCTAAAGGTTGAATATTCTGCTTAAATCCTGAGAAAACTATAGCAAATATTTACTTTTATCCTTTAAAAATACTGATTGACAGTGACATTTTTTGTGCTACCGAAGCATTACAAAAATTCCTGAAAACTAAGATACGGACTATGCAATGCAATTTAAAAAATCTATTTTTAAAAATGTTTATTCTATGTATGTAAATTCAGTTAGAACTACATAATTGTTAGCCTAATGATAGATTTTTTGAGGAATAAAAGGAAGATCTGGAAATGGTTATGTGAAGTTATTTGGAACTACTCCTCTCAGGTAATTCTTTGGTTTTAGCACCTTTTAAGAACGAATAGGGACCAGTGAGACAGTTCCCCAGGGCCTTCATACACTAGGAGAAGGATTATTGTATGTTTACAAAAAGGCTAGATATGGCTTATGCTATGGAAGAAGTCTTATGCTTCCTAGGATTTGTCTTTCTTTTTTTTAACCTAAAGTCTTGCATAAATTACTCTTTATTCTGAAACTGCAGGAATTTTACAAAGACAGGATTAGATGTGTGTTCGTGTGTGTGTGTGTGCACGTGTGTGTGTGTGTTGTCAAATCTGTTCAGTCTGGAGCCCAATGAGCCCCTTAAGTTTCACACTGTGATCTTTTTTCATCTCGATAATTTTTTTCTTTCTCTATTTTTCTATTGTTTGAAGTATTATCTGGCACACCATTATTTATAAGTTATTTATCCTGCATTTGCACATCAGGTTTTTTGTTGTTATTGTTGTCAAAGATGAAAATCTCATACTCTGTTAGGAGTGAAATAAAAAGTGTTTTACTGAGGAATAATAACAGCCGGAGCTGGGCAGCACTAAGTGAAAATACAAAGTGCTCCGCTGTCTCTATTGAGTTAGAAGTTTTTATGCATAGAAGGAAAGGTAAGGGTTAATGTTTGATTCACCTTTGGCTTGGGAGTCCTTTAAAACGTAAAAGCTGGCCTTTTGGCTGGTGAGGGGGGGATGAGTTTTACTCCCTAGGTGAGTGGTGCCAGCTGATTTGGTTATACTCATTCTTCCTAGGAACAAATTGTTTACACCCTGACACATTCTTCCTAGGAAAAAATTATTTACATCCTGACCTTTTGCTTTCTGGAAATGTATGTTGATCCTGCCATCCCTGTCCTGAGATGAGTGCCTCCATGTTTGAAAATTTCCATCTGCCTATTTCCTTCTTTGGATCAAGCCTCCACTAGGGGACGTTGATCACCCACAATGGAGTAGACTTTCCTCTACAAGGACTTTGTTTTCTTGGGGAGCTTTGGTTTAAAAAAATTATTTTTTCACCTTGCCAAGCTAATAGGCCTCAACTTCAGCATGAGTAGGTTTTACGGGGAACATCTTGATAGACCAGGCAATATTCCAGGAACATTTTTTAGTCAGAACAGAATGATAAAGATCAAGAGGAAGCTAGACAAATTGGAGGTGATTAAATGACACGATCATTAGTGAAAGCCTGGGAAACCAGCATGATTTTATGTGAAGGGTCAAATGGTTTCGAAGTACAGCATTTCTTGGATAAAATGTGTTGAACCGAAGCAAAACAGCATTTTATAATTACAATAATAGAAATTATGAGGAATAAAATAATTCCAAAACAAGGTAGCAATTTTTTCCACAATCCACCCCAAGAAGAAAACCAATTACTTATAATATCAGTTAAGAAAGAAACAGGATCCTTAAGGAAAGATACTACACATTGATTAACATAGAGTGTAATATTAGCACTATTATCAAGATTATAGACTGAGCAATCAGATTTTATTATGGCACATATATCTCCTTGGGCTGCAGTGGGAATGCCAAGGGCCATACTATTTTGGAGTACTACTTTTCTCATCATTACTATTTTGGTATTGATCTCTTGAAGCCCATGGGCACTGCCATTTAGGGATGTTTGTATATATTTGATTAATATTTCTACATGTTCCATATATCTTCAAGTCCTTTCTGAGGTGCAAATACTGCTGCTAAATGATCAAGCCAATGAAATGTTGATCAAGACCATCAACCTCTTACTATAGGTACATTAGCTGGTAAAGAAACTTCAGTTACAATACATCCTTGAGTATATCTCAGGCCGCAAGTGCATCATTTAATCCAGCCTGGTGGGAGGCAGGGCCAAAAGTTGTTTCCACATAGCCAAAAGGTGCCGTTAGCACCATAGGCGGTTGGTGGTGAACCAATCAGTAGCTTGTAGGGTTATAACTGATGCACATTCAGACACTGGAATCCACCCCATAGGTCTGAGGATGGCTGTGTTATTCATATGGGTGCAGTTAGATTGTTCACAGCAAAGAGGAGCAACCTGATTTAGCCTTCCCATTTAGGGAATTAACAGATGAATCCATTTCACAGTTGTTGATATGGACTTACGGAAAGAATACTGTTTGTGGGTTTGGAAGATTCTTTAGCTAGCTCTTCTTGGGAGACTTCAGTAAAGTAAGGGTTGTGTTGAGACTAAAGATTAAGTTATAGCCTGGGTTTTGTTCAGATCTAAAAAGAGGCTGCTTATCAATGGAAAATCTAGTAATAATGATTTCCTGTAGTAGTGAGTTATTTATCCATTGTTTTTGTATTCATAGATCAAGAGCAACCCAATCAGATCCTTGTAGTGGAGAGACCTACCAGGGAAGGCCAGAATGACTGTGGTTTGGAAGGGCACCGTATATACAACAATTAAATCTTTTAAAATAGTGAACTTAAGCATCTTCCCAACTATGAAAACAATAGTAGATGAATGACTGTAACAACGGTAAAAAGAAAAAAAGATAAAGAGGTACATTTTCAGGCCTCGCCCAGAGTCTTGTGTCAGCTGTCTGCCTCAGATATTGTCTGCTTCTGGGTACAGGGGCGTTTAAATATAACCTTCAATTCTTCCATGGGTTGAGTAGTCCAAAGAGGAATCTTAGCCTTTTTTAACTGTAAGCAGTGGATCCAAAGTTTTATTCCCTCTAATTTGGCTGCACATGGATTGGTGAGAAGGACTAAAGTACAGTCCCTTCCAACAAGGTTCTAACGAGCCTTTTATTTGGCGTGTCTTCCAATATACATATTCTTGTGGAGCGATATTAGGTAGATTCAGGAGTTTAGTTTCTGTTCACCAAAGGCTTACCTAACCTGTGAAAGATATTTTTTTAGAATATTGGATTAAAAACTGGCAATACTTCAGTATTTTAGAGTGAACAATGTTAGGGTTGGTGCAGGCAACATAAGGAAGGACCATGAGTCTCCCAGAAATTATTTTATAGGGGTTAAGTTTTTAAGTTTGTGATATCCAAATGGTGGGGACCTCAGATTTAAAAGAACTAACTTAGTCCAGGATAAATTTAAAGTTTCACAAAGCTTTGCTATTTGGGTCTTAATTATCCCATTAATTCTCTCTACTAGACCAGAAGACTGGAGATGATAGGGACAATGTATCCTTTGATAAATGGGAAAAACTGGGCACGGTTCTTGTATGATTTGACCAGTGAAACGAGTTCCTTGATCACTGCAAAGACTTTTTGGTGTTCCCCAGGTGGGTATGATGTTTTCAAGAAGTTTCTTTGCTACAAAGTCTGTAGTAGAATAATGGCAGGAGAAGGCTTCTACACAATGTGAAAATCTACAAATCATTATTAATACATATTTATAAACATTTGAGGGTGGAAACTGAATAAAATCTTGCTGCCATTCAAGCATAGGCCTGGAAGGTAAAGGGTATTGTCCAACTGGGAATTTAAGGTATTTTCTGGGATTGTAGCAAGGGCAAATAGGGCAATGGTTGGCAACATGTGCGTCAGCCTCTAAATATTTCCCCCAAGAATATTTTTTTAAGGTCTCAATCATTTTATCTCATCCCATGTGGTAACCTTCATGTAAGGCTCTCATCATAGAACATGTAGAAAATTGGGTAAGACAGTTTTCTTTTCAGGCCCAGTCCATAATTTAGTGGTAAGATCTTGGTAATAGCTGCCTTTTTCCATGCCTTAATTTTATCTGTTTGGGCTAATTGTTGGCGTTTCAAAAATTCTTCTAAAGTTAATTCATGAAGGTTGTTATTAACAATAGACAAACTTGGGGACTCCCTTTCTTTATCATAAGTGCAGAAATAACTTCAGAGGCAGCTTGTTTAACTTCTGTGTCAGCAAGATTATTTCCTCAAATTCTTTCAGTTTGGTGTATTCCTTTTGATTGGTGAGCTTGTATTTTTATCACAACAATATCAGAGATGAATCATAGAGTGTGTAGAAGGTCTGCTACTAAAGTTTCATTTTTTATGGCATTTCCAGAAAAGGTTAAAAATCCTCTTTGTTCCCATAATATGCTAAAATAATTTACAATTTCAAAATAGTATCTATTGCCAGTAAACATATTAACAGATTTTCCTGAGGCAAATCTGCAAACTTTACTGAGGGTCATTAATTCAGCTTGCTGGGCTGAAGTGGCTTCAGGGAGAGGCTGACTTTCAAGAACTCCAGTAAAGTCATACCAGTGTATTCATCCAGCTTGATAGTGAAGACTAGTAGGATTAGGTTTTAAATAGGAACCATCCACAAAAAAAGCTAAATCAAGGATTAGTTAAAGAGGTCTCTGTTACATCTTTCAGAAGAATTAAAATTTGCTCAGTCAAGCCTACACAATCATGTGTAGGATACTTATTCTCATTAGTTATGGGGGGAAGAGAAGCTGGATTTAAATAGGTCACAGAATATACTCTAATTTTAGATACAAAGCCAGAACTTTGTAAGACGTGAGCCTGCTGGCAGAAAGATGTTGTGTCAAGACAGAATTAAGTAAGGCAGACACACATGGGGCATATAAACATCTAAAAAAATTTCCCAGCACCACATATTCTGTGGTTTCCAATGTTTTGGTAGTAGCAGGCACAACCCTAAGGCAGGGAGTGTATCCCATAGGTACAGGGTCAGCTGTATGCTATAATAACATATAGGTCTCTGCTGTCCTCCCTTTTTTTGAGTTTGTACACCTAAAGCATTTCCAGATACTTCATGTACAAATAAGGAAAAATCTAGGTGGTAATCAGGAAAACCTAGAGTAGATATATTCTTTAAAGCCCCTTTAATTGAACTAAAGCCTCTTGATCTTCTGGTGTAATTTGGATTGAATCTGACTCAGAGGATTTCAAATATTTATGTAAAGGTTGAGCCAACAACAACAACAAAAATTTAAAATCCAGGTTTAACAATAGTCACAGAGTTCTAGAATCCCCTGAAGCTTTTTCTTTGTTTCAGATATAGGAAAGATAAGACTAACTTCTTTCCATTTAGAATCAATAGGGATGCCTTCTGCAGAAATTAGGTGGTCCAAATATTTAAAGAGGGCTGAGCTAATTGTAATTTTTCTTTGCAAACTTAGTCCACTAGCAGTGAGATGTTTTAATAAAGCTAAACTGTCATTAAGGCAGGACTGCTGGGAAGATGAGAAAATTACCAAATTATCAATGTATTTCAGCAATGTGGATTTTGTACGTTAAGTGTAAAGGCTGCACATCTCCATGCAGAAACTGAGAAAAATAGATTCACTAAATTCTTGGGGAATTACCATCCAGGTAAAATTTTATTTTCTCAAGTAAAAGGAAAAAAAAATTGACTTTCAGAATGCACAGGAATACTGAAAAAAGTGCTGCAAAGGTCCACAACTGTAAAGTGAGTTGCATCTGAAAGGACATTTCAAACTAATAAATGAGGATTAGGGACTACTGGGAATCTAGGAGTAACAATATAGTTGATTGCAAGTAAATCTTGAACAAATTTTTAGCCCCTGTTTTTTTTTTTAAAAAAAAAAAAAACTGGAAAAACAGGAATATAACAATGTCTGGTACAAGGGACAATTAAACCTTTAGAAAGGAAATATTATATGATGGGAGCTAGTCCCCATTTTTCTTCTCATTTGAGCAGATACTGGGGAATGTTTGACTGAGGTTTAGACAAATATATTTTAATTTTAATCAGCTCAACTAAAAAAACACTCGACCTATATCTGTAGATGTGGTGGCCCATAAGGTTTCAGGAACTTGGGAAAAGATATCAGAAGCGAGAAGACTGAGATGAATTTTACAAAGGCATGACAAGCGTTTGCATATAGCAAATGGCTTCTTCTTCCTGAATATTGCATAACCCAGAGCCTGCCTGTGTTGACTTAGGAATATCAGGCAGCATCAATAATATTTCCCCCTTTTTCATTAAACTATAAATGGCAATTCCATTTGGATATAAGATCTCTTCCTAATAGTTAACAAAAGTAACAGAATTAAACAAAAAATGTTATAAGTCTTCAATAGAACCAAGAAATATTGGGACAGGTTGGGAATGAATCAGCATTTGCTCCTGATTGGTGATCCCCACTAATTTTGTTCTTTTAGTACTGTGGGGTAGGGGCTTTTTGCAAACAGATGGGGTTAATAGTATCAGGGAGATTCCAGTGTCAATTAAAAATTAGTAAGGTTCTCTGTTAATAAAGAAGTTTCTTCTTATAGATTAAGAGCCATCGCAGGGAAAGCCTTAGGGATTAAAAAAAAAGCCTCTAGTAATTGTTTTACTCATGACCTGAGAGTCATCCAACAGCTCGGTGGCCATTTTATCAATATTTAAGGCTGAACTGCTTTATTCTTCCTGCTCTGGCTATAATTATGCTTTTCCTTGGGCCAGTGATCATGTGAACAAGCTGATATAAGTCAGGGATCCCAAGCTGGTAGGCTTTAACAAGGATTTTAAATTGTTCAGAAAATTTGTTGGGTTCCTCATGGACTTTAGGAAAACTTTCATAATGCTACAGAATTCTGAGCATGTCCACAGTGCAAAAGTGATACAAGGGGAATCTTTGGCATCAGTGCTGGGGCGAATTTTAAAGGGCCTCTCAGGGAAAAAAAAAAAAAAATTTTTTTTTCTTTTCTCAGGGAAGGGTATGTTTGCTAGTTTTTTAGGGAAAAGGGGAAGTTCATATAAAGTGTTAGCAGAGGAATAAGAAGCCAAAAAAGGGTATAAAGAAGTAGCAACTGTCAGGGATCAGCAGAAGCTCAAATTTGACATTGTAATTCTTTATTCTGCTTAGTTAATTTAGAGACAACTTCTCGCAGGGATTTTCTTAGAGACCTTAATATACCAATCAAAATAGGCATCCCACTGGGACTGTGTAATCTGGGAACCACAGTTCCGTAATTTATTGTGCAGTAAAATTGCCTTAGAGAGAAAAGAACCTCAAAGTGGCCACTGATTTTCTAAACTGTCTTGAATGAGCTTATGCCAGACGGACAAGACCATGCACAATAAGGGACCATAATGCTTGTTCACACAGTGAGAAGGAGTCCCAGAAAGTGGCTCCAGATCTCCTTTAGACATGACATTCCCCGTTTTATGATGACAGTTACAACAAACAAACTTTTACTTGCAAGAACCAAAATACAACTCAAAGAGCTATCAATGCCAGAGAGCAAAGCTTGTATTTGTGAGGTTTTTTTGCTCTACATGATTCCTGAGAATTTTCTGAGGCCTGTATCCAGATGCCTCAGGGATCATTAAAGGTAATGCAACTTTGAAATCCTGCTTCTGGCAACAGAAATGTCAAAGAAGAAAATCTCGTGCTCTGTTATAAGGGAATGAAAAGGAGTTTTATTGAAGAACAATACAGCTTGAGCTGGGCAGCGCTATGTAAAAATACAAAGCACTCTGTTGTCTCTATCAAGTTAGAGTTTTTATGCATTGAGAACAAAGGAAAGGTAGGGGGTTAATGATTGATTCAGCTTCAGCTTTGGAATCCTTTAAAATATAAAGGTAAGTCATTTGGCTAGAGGGAAGTGAGTTTTACCCCCTAGGTAGTGGCACCAGCCTATTCCATTATATACATTCTTCCTAGAAACAAATTGTTTATATCTTGACCTTTTGCTTCCTGGGAATGTACGTTGATCCCACCATTCCTGTCCTGCGATGAGGGACTCCATGTTTGACAATTTCAGTCTGCAGTGTTGTTGTTGAAAAGGTCACCAGACTCAGAGCTGACTGGGTGGCCACTAACAACAATCTCTTTATCTTTTTGTGCTGTACATTGATACAGTTTACCTATTTAGTCTTTTTTTGTTATTTACTTTAATTTTTCAACTGTCTTCTCTAGCCATTCTATTTCACTGATTGTATTTTATCTATTCTGATTGATCTTCTCTCTAGATCTGAATACACACACATAGAGTTTGGTGTTAGTTTTTTAAAATTAATTAATTAACTTACTTATTTGTCAGCTCACTGGTCTCCGTGTCCTAAGTAGCAACTGGAATCAATCTGTTGAATAGTGAAATATACAGTCATGTCCAACCTCCTAAAGCCCTCAGCATAGTAGCAGACAAGATGTCTACCATTTGCTCAGGTATTTGTAGACATCTGCTGTGGTGCAAAGACTATTTGACTTGTCTAGAAAATTTATTATTTTTCTTGACTATTTTATAAATACACTACCATTACCTTAGCTTTCCAGATCTTACTGAAACAATGTTTTGAGAAATGTCTATTTGATCAATATTTTCTTGGGACTGAAGTTGGTATCGGAGCCCTGGCTGCATAGTGATTAAGAGCTCGGCTTGCTGACCAAAAGGTTGGCAGTTCGAGCACACCAGCCACTCCTTGGAAACCCTACAGGGCAGTTCTACTGTGTCCTATAGAATCACTATGAGTTGGAATCAACTTGATGGCAGTGGGCAGAGTTGGTATCATCTCGGTAAACTTTTGTTCTTTTAATTTTCAGCTTGTTTTCAATCTTTTCCTATTCCTCTCTTCGACACAGTTGGTCCACCAATTTCAGTGCAGAAACTCCATGTAAGGAACTTGTTTTATTTGCCAGTTAACTGGATGCCTCAGTTGTTACAAGGTTATTCTTATTTCTCTTTTAAGGGAATCAATATGTGGTTCATGGTGCTTTTAATAGGGAGCAAATAAACTGAATGAGATTTCATGTTATTATAGGGTTATGGTATTTTCAATATTTTATGCCAAAATTTTTTATTGTTTATAACCTTGAGTTTTAAGTGAAATTAAAAAAAGTTTTATGCATTATTTTATGTTACTTCATTAAAAAAAATCAAACAAATAAACTGAGCAATCTTTGAGTAAAGCTGGTTCCCTAAAAGTGAAGTGCCTGCACAGTTATCAATGGTTTTCTCATTTAATCATTAATTTATCAAAGAAAAAAACATTTTTTGAATACCTGGTACATGCTCTACATCAAAAAAAAAAAATTTTTTTTTTTTTTACATTAAGTTCAACATAAATAGACTTTTGGAAATTACAGGTAAATCTTATCACTGTTCAAATATGCAAAGTAGCTTAAACAACGTGGGAAATAACATCCAAGCACAAAGTATTAAGCTTTATATACTTATTTAAGATATACATGAATGTGAAATAAATGCTTGTTATCATGAAATATAATCTCAGTTACTCTTTGAAAAATGAATTTGGAGAATCTTTCTTCGCTATCTGGCACTCTTCTTATTAAATTGAATTCTTGTATTCTGAAATTTAGAGTTTGCGTAATTTTAAATTGAGACTTAAAGCTACTACTAACTTTGTAGCAAAATATGATTTTACATGTTTGCTGATTTTTAGAATATAATAAAATATGATCTGATTTTATGTCAAACATTCACTGATCATTTTTATACATTGGTCATTTTGAAAAAAGTCTTAAATATGTTATATAATTTTTACAATCCCACAATATAGAATCATGAATATTTCAATTTTATGGAAGAATATATACAGAAAGTTTCCATAGATTAAGTAATTTACCCAATGTTAAACAGCTTGTATTCAAATCAAAATTATAACCGTTGCCTTACACCCAATCTAACTTTTTAAATATTATAATATACTGCTGAAGAACCAATCCAAAGGAATTGCCCAAGACTTTGTTAAGTTAGCTTTAAAGTATTCATTCTAAAGTGAGAAAAAGAAGTTCTGGGGTATTAGAAATAGTTATAGCTTGTCCTTCAGTGCAGGTTAGAGTCTAATTTACCATGGGTCATGTAAAATATCTAGGAGTAAAAATCAACCTAGGCTATAAAATAAAAAATGACCTTTAAAATCCAATATTACAGACAAACAACTTTTGCCTCTGGAGACTGTTGAAGGACAAAATTGGGATAGGAAAGTTCACTCCCTTTTCCTGGTATACAAATCACCTTTTCTAGCTAGAATAGCAGCCACTAGAATGGAAGTTGAGATATGGGGTTGGAGCTACTAAAATTAGAATGCATTTTCTTCATTTCTGAGGCTATAAAAAAACTATCCAAACATCCATGCCCTGGAAAACAAACAAACAAATAAAAACCAGTAGCTTCTAATAGTCGTCTCACAGCAGAGTCAGTAACAGTGTCCCTGATATGTTCTCTTGTTCATTTTCTACCCCCTAAAAACAAAACACTGGATTTCAAGAATAAAACACTTCATATTACAAGAAATCTAATTGGAATAACTATTAAGAGCAGCAAAATAAGTCCACACAGAAAAGATGCTACCTAGTCTTTCAATCCTAGTTCAATTAATGACATTTCCCACACAACCAATGCAATTATTTAATAAAGGAATCAAGCCATATTTGGTTATCTCAGTACACCGTGATGAGATTTCCAAATTGTCTTGCTTAGTAACTATTAAATTAGTGGGCATTTGTAAAGTACTGAAAATGTCAGTTTTAAGCTTATGTTTGAATTTTCCAATTTCAGGAATGTTTGAGGTGGAACTGAGGAATGAGTATTTTTTAAACAAGCATAGCAGCTGTTTTGTATGCAGATGAAAGAGAACCACACGTAGAGAAAATAGCTGGCAGAGTTTTCTTTGACTAACTAAGCATAGCCAGATATAGTGTCGTAAGTGCCGCATCTTATTTAAAAAATTTATTTTTCTTTCCTTTTTTGCTTTTGGCAATTAAAGAAAAGTATGTCATAGTCACAAAGCCGCATCAAAAGACCATCAGTACTGCTTGAACAAAAATGGCTGTCCAATGTACCAAACTGCGCACATGATTACGTGAAATTATCATAGATTCACTTACTATCTCCAGTGAGTTTCAGATGTGTGTAGAAAGTGCAGTCACTAGAAAAGTGGAAAAGTTAACCCCTCCAATTAAAACAGAATGCACTTGATCCAGACATGCTCACTGATGTGTTCAGCATACCTTGTTTTTGCTTGAAGTAAGTGACAGTGCTAACATATTATGTTAAACTATTTTATTTAGAGCTTCCATGAGGCTGACTGAGGTGAAGCATGAAGGGGGCAGGACCTGATGTGAACGATATTTGTGAATACTTGAATAATCTACAGTTCCTTCTGAAATAAAGTGAAAACGTTACTCTAAACACCTGACCATAATCCAGGGTTTCTCCCAATTGATTATTTTTGCCTTTTCCTACTGACATATCACCTGCTCATTTAATGACCAAAACTATTACCTATTATTCTTTTCTAAATATTGTATCACAATTTTAACCAATTTTATTGTGAGGATAATCTGACATTTAAATAAGAATAAGGGCAAAATATTTGAAAAATGAAATTTTCTCTCCTTTCAAAAATATTTTTCTTTCCTCTTTTTTTCTATTTTGATTAGAGACATTAGTTTGTTACGAAAATATAATTCAGGAGACATTAACAAAATATTCATATGTGCATAATTTCAATAATGCAGAAATGCAGTTTCAATTAGATGCTATAGGAAAGACAGCTTCTGACTTCTTTGTATGATAATTTGAGGGAAAGTAAATACATGTTAAATTTCTACTATGAGGAAGGAATTTCTAGTAAAAGAAAGCTGGGATTCCTCCAAGTTAAGTAAATTGCCCAAAACCACACAGGTAATAAGTGGCAAAGTGAGACTTAATACTAGGCCTGACTAATACCTAATTCTATGGAATAGTAAATATTGTTTATCTTAGAATGGTACTCAAAGAAGAAGCAGAATGTAGAATAACATTTGCATATTAAGCAAAATTATAATAATACAAAATACAATATATACTATGGTTTTTAAAAAGTATAAAATGTAATTTATAAGTAAGAATATTAGAATATTCAATTAACATGACAGTTAATGGCATATTAATAAAAAATGGCCTAATTTAATATGACATTTTTGTTGGCCATATTTTAGATTTTCTGAAAGTAATTATTGAAGATTGATATTTTTTATGACTTATTTATTCAAGTATGGGTCCTATGCTAAAATTATTCTATTTAAATTACTTTTAAGGAAAATCTGTAGGATCACTCACATGAGCGCTTCTCAAACTTCAGTGTGCTTATAAATCACACTGGAATTCTGTCAAAATGTGGATTCTGATTCAATACTGTGGGGCTTGAGATTCTTTATTTCTACAAGCTCCCAGGTGATCTGATGCTCTTGGTATGTGGATCACACTTTAAGTACCAAGGGTTTAGGTCACATTAATGTAGTAATCAAAAAAAAAAAAAAAAACCCACTGCCGTTGAGTTGTTAATTCCGACTCATACCAACCTTATAGGACTGAGTAGAACTGCCCCCATAGAGTTTCCAAGGAGCGCCTGGTGTATTTGAACTGCCAACTTTTTAGTTAGCAGCCATAGCACTTAACCATTACTCCATCAGGGTTTCCAATGTAATAATAGGTGAAGGAAAAAAACATTGTTTTTTGCAATCTTATTGATTTTTTTTAAAAACAAAGATAAAATACCAACAACTGATAAATTAGTAAAGTTGAGCAATGTAAAACTTTGGCCCCTGAAATCCTAACTGTAAGGATATACCCTGGAGAAAATTGTTTCATGAATAAGAATTTTATAGGAGTATTTTTTGTAGTAGCAAAAATTTGGGAAATAACCCACTAGTTCATCAGCAATAGATTTTATATATATATAGTAGCATATTTAATCAAAATGTTTTATACAGGAGTAAATAACAATTTCCATCCATCAACAGAGGCAAATCTTACAAACAAAATATTTAGCAAAATAAGCAAGTTACAGAAGAACACATATAGTACAAAAAAAAAAGATAAGTATACGGTGAAAACTGAGTATTATACTGGCCTATGATAAATATGTATATTTAAACCTATCAAGGAATGCAAGAAAATTTTTATCAGAAAGTCAGGTAAGTCCTTGCCTCTAAGACTGGATTCTGCAAAGGGGTCCGAGGGGCTTCGAGGCTCTAGCAGTATACTATTTAATATTTAATAAGCTATGTAAATATATTGTATACACTCCTTTGTACATACGAGGATTTTGGAATAGAAAATAATAAAGCATATAATTGTATATTGGCAATGATATCATACTTTTACTTTACCATATCTTCTGTAATTTCTAAGTTGTTAAAATTATTTCCATTTTTGAAATTCAGAACTATCTCTATTTCCATTTCTACATTTGACGCAATTTATATAAACATGTTTTTAACTGTTTAATTAATTTGCAGTAGATTTTAGTAAAAGTTTTATGGAATTACTCTTCTTTTTCATGCTAGTTTATAAAGCTGCCCTTATTAAGTTTAAAATCCTTATATATGTCCTATCTGTTATGTTTCTTTGCTGTCTCTGTTTAGCATGCCACTAACACTTGTTTTAAAATATTTGTTTGATAATTTTTAACGTAATAGTGATTTTATTGGTCCAACAATTGTTTTCTAATTTTATTTGTTAAATATATTTGTATATCTCATCCTATGTACAATACTATTATTTATATTACAAGCTCTTACATAAATATATAATAATTGACAGAAAAAATCTGTCAATTAAACTATGACATACTATCAATAGCAAAACCCAGAGGGCAGAGCAAGACGGTTAAATGAGTAGACATTTCCATTTTCTCCCCAACAACTAACCCCTAAACAATGATCCATAGTGATCCTATAGGACAGAGTAGAGCTGCCCCATTGGGTTTCCAAGGAGCAGCTGGTGGATTTAAACTGCTGATGGCAATAAGTTTCGTTTTTTTTGTGGTTTGTTCTAGTGGTTCTCAGGAGAAGATACCAAGCTCACTGCTGCTGAGTCAATTCTGACTTGTAGCAACTGTGTGGGGTGGGGTGGAACTGCTCCATGGGGTTCCCAAGGCTGTGAGCCTTTGTGGAGGAAGAGTGCCACCTCTTTCTCCTTCAGAGTGACTGCTGGGCTTGGGCCACCAGGATGCCAAGTCAGAAAATTTTCCCACAAAAAACAGAATACAAAATTTAAAGTAAAAAAAAAAAAAAGGTAAAATGGCCCAAGTTCTAATTTACTTGTTAAAAAAAAAATAGTAAAACATACAAAAACACAAGAGAAGAAGGATCAATCAAAAGCAAAACATGAAGAAGAAATTTCATCTACGGAGGCCAGACTAACAGAAACGCACCCAGTGCCGTCGAGTCAATTTTGACTCATAGCAACCCTACAGGACAGAGTAGAACTTCCCCATAGAGTTTCCAAGGAGCGCCTAGCAGATTTGACCTGCTGACCCTTTGGTTAGCAGCCATAGCACTTAACCACTACACCACCAGGGCTTCCGACTAACAAAAAGAACTAATAATTATCAGACTGTGGTGTGGAATATGTTTAAAGAAAGCAGAAAGTACACAGAAAACAAAATAGCCGAGATCAGGAAACAAACGGAAGAACAAAATGAGAGGCTCAACAAAGAATTGAAACATCAAAAAAAGAATACCGAAACTGAAGAATAAAGCAACTGAGTTAGAAAAAGCAAGAGAAACACTTGACAATAAAGTTGAACAGATAGACAATAGAATAAATGAACTAGAAAACAAAATAACTTATCAAGTCTCAAGTGGTCAATATCCGTTGGACCCCTCTTGAGAATTGGCATTTCCACCCCTGATATACTGAATCAGAAGCAACATCATTTTAACAAAATCCCCAGATGATTCTTATGAATCTTGGTAAAATGTAGATTCTGATTCAGTATATCTGTCATGGAAATGCAAATTCTCAGCCCTGAAAAAAAAAAAAGAAAAGTGAACAACCTCAAATAGAAATATGGGATTAAATTTTGAAATCTAACATTGCAATTATTGGAATCACAGAGCACCACGACCACAATAAAGGCATAGAAACAATTTTCCAAGAGATAATCAGAATTTCCCAGAACTTACCAGAGAAACAAGACTGCATATACAGAGAGATATACTAACTCAATTAGAAGAAACATAAAAGATCAATCCCTGGCCAAATCCTAATAAAATTCTTGAAAACCAAAGACGAGGAGAGAATTCTGAAAGTAGCAAGAGAAAAACACAATTTAACATACCAAGGATCTTTCATAAGAATCAGTGAGGATTCCCCTCCTGAAACTCTACAGCCCAGAAAAAAATGAAACAACATATATAAAATACTGAATGAGGACAAATGCCAACCAAGATTTCTTTTCCCAGCAAGGATGTCATTAAAAAATGAGGAAGAAATCCAGACATTCCCAAACAAACAGAAGCCCTGGGAATTTGCCATTACCGGGCCAGCTTTGGAGCCCTGGTGGCAAAGTGGTTAAGAGCTCGGCTGCTAACCAAAAGGTTGGCAGTTCGAATCCACCAGTCACTCCTTGGAAACCCTTTGGGATAGTTCTATTCTGTCCTATAGGATCACTATGGTCAAAATCGACTCAACTGAAGTAGCAGGCTAGACCAGCTTTGCAAGTATTAATCGAGGGAGTACTTCAAATGGAAAGGCAGGAGCATTCAATAAATGTTTGTATTGATACACATAAAAAATATAATAAGATCTCCAAAAAATGCAACACAGGCAATCATAAGGACCAAATGTATGACATTTTAAGGGAATAAGCTGAATAATTACATCCCACAAACAATACAATATCAAGATTATAAGAAATAAGTACAAAGTAAGCTTAGCGACTATAGGTTGTATATTGACATTAATGGAGATTCACCAACAGAAATGGAGGAGGGAGGAGTATAACAAGAATAGATTTACTATATCACAGTTCTATGTTACCCATTTTTCATATGTGAAATGTTGTTGCAACTGTCAGATGTGTAACATAATATATATAGTAACCATTAAAAATCATCAAGAAAAAATACTCCGAATAAAAGAAGGAAGAAGGCAAATAGGATCATCACAAGAAAGCAGCTAAATATAAACAAAAACAGAAAAATCAGAATAGAAAAAACAAAGAAGATATGAAATACTCAAAAAACAAATAGCAAAATGAATGTGGTAGACACTTTATTTTCAGTAACAATCTCAAATGTAAATGGCATAAGCACCCCGTGCGAAAGGCAGAGTATAGCAGAATGGATTAAAAAAAAAAAAAGGCCCTTCCTTTTGTTGTTTACAAGAAACACACCTTAAACATGAGGATACAAAAAGACTGAAAATGAAAGGATAGAGGAAAATATTCCGAGCAACCAGTAAACAAAAAGAGCATAGGTGGTCATATTGATATCAGATAAAATAGGCTTTAAATTAAAATGTACTACAAGAGATAAAGAACATGTTACATAATAATAAAAGGGTCAATTCAAGAAGACATAATAATTACAACTATATATGCACCTAACAGCAATGCTCCAAAATACATGGAACAAATACTGACTAATATGAAAGGAGAAACAGACAACTCCACAATAAATGTAGGGGACTTAAACACAACATTTTTAATTATAGACACAATATCTAAAAAGAAGATCAGTAAGAATACTGAGAACTTAAATGTAACTGTGAGCCCATTGAAACTAATGGACATACATAGAACACTCTACCCAGCACCAGAAAAACACACATTCTTCTCCAGCCCACATGGATCATTTTCCAGAATAGACCATATGCTATGACCCAAACAAGTCTCAACAAATTTAAAAAGACTGAAATCATACAAAGCATCTTCTCTGACCATAATGATCTGAAGCTAGAAATCAACAACAGGAGAAAGTAGGATTAAAAAAAAAAGAAAGTAAATAGAAATTAAATAACAAACTACTTTTTAAAAAATGTTGGGGCATTGTAGAAATAAAAAATGAAATAAAAAAATTCCTAGAATCAAACAAAAATGAAAACACGTGTATCAAAACCTTTGGGACATAGCAAAATCGATACTCAGCGATTCATAGCAATAAATGCCTACATCAAAATAGAAGAAACATCCAATATCATTAACTTAAAAGAAGAACTTGAACAAATAGAAAAGGAAGATCAAAAGATACAAAAAAAAAAAAAAGGTATAGTAAAGACCAGGCCAAGAATAAACAAAATAGAAAAACAATAGAAAGAAGTTGGTTCTTTGAAAGAGTCAATGAAATAGAAAAAACACTGGCTAGATTCACAAAACAAAAAATAACCAGAAGAGGAAAATAATCAAATTAAGAAATGAAATTGGTGACATTACAACCAATTAAATAGAGATAAAGATTATAAACTGATTACTATGAAAACTGTACTCCAACAAATTTGAAAAACTGGATGAAACGGGCAAGTTCCTAGAAACACACCATCTACCCGAACTAACACAAACACAGGTAGAAAATTCTAACAGACCTATTAAGAAAGAAGAGATTGACGACTTCATCAAAAAACTGCCAAACAAAGAAAACTCAGGACCAGATGGCTAATTGGAGAATTCTACCAATATTCAGAGAAGAGTTGACACCAATCCTTTTCAATCTCTTCAAAAACATAGAAAAAGAAGGAACACTACCAAACTCTTTCTGTGCATAACCCTGATACCTAAATGAGTCAAACATATCACAAAAAAAAAAAAGAAAATTACAGACCACGGCGCAGGAACTGTCAGTGTTTCGTTCTGTTGTACATAGGGTTGCTCTGAGTCAGAACTGACTCAATGGCACCTAACAACAACAACATCCCTATGAACATAGATGCAAACATTTTCAACAAAATTCTAGCCAACAGACTTCAGCAACATATAAAAAATCATATACCATGATCATGTGGGATTCATATCAGGTTTACAAAGGTGGTTCAACATTAGAAAATCACTCAGTGTATCTACCACATAAATAAAACAAAGGAAAAGACTCATATGATTTTATCAATTGGTACCTAAAAGGCATTCAATAAAATTTAACCTTTCCTGATAAAAAGCTCTCAGCAAAATAGGAATAGACAGGAAATTTCTCAGCATAATTAAGGGCATGTATACAAAACCAACAGCCAACATTATACTCAATGGAGAAAGGCTGAGACCCTTCCCTTTGAGAATGGGAATGAGACAAGGATCCCCATTATCACCACTCCTATTCAGCATTGTACTGGAAGTACTAGCTAGAGCAATAAAAAAAAGAAGGAGAAATAAAATGTATCCAAATCAGACAGGAAGGTGTAAAACTACCTCTATTTGCAGATGTCATGTTGTGTTGCTAGATGCCGTCAAGCTGGTTCTGACTCATAGTGACACTGCACTACAGAAGTAAACACTGCCCCATCCTGCCCCATCCTCACAATTGTTGCTATGTTTGAGCCCTTTGTTGCAGTCACTGTGTCAATCCATTTCATTAACAGTCTTCCTCTTTTTTGCTGACCCTCTACCAAGCATGATGTCCTTCAACAGGGACTGATCCCTCCTGACAACACTCCAAAGTCTGTAAGACACTCGCCATCCTTGCTTCCAAGGAGCATTTGGTTGTACTTCTTCCAAGACAGATTTGTTCAGTCTTTTGGTAGTCCATGATATATTCAACATTCTTTGCCAACACGACAATTCAAAGCCATCAGTTTTCTTTCTGTCTTCCTTACTCATTGCCCAGCTTTTGCATATGAGGCAAATTGAAATCACCATGACTTGGATCAGGTGCACCTTAGTCCTAAAGGTGACATCTTTGCTTTTCAACACTTTAAAGAGAACTTTTGCAGCCTATTTGCCCAACGCAACGCATCTTTCGATTTCTTGGCTGCTGCTTCCATGGGTGTTTATCGTGGAGCCAAGTAAAATGAAATCCTTGGCAATCTCAATCTTTTCTCCACTTATCATGATGTTGCTTATTGGTCCATTTGTGAGGATTTTCGCTTTCTTTCTGTTGAGGTATAATGCACACTGAAGGCTGTGGTCTTTGATCTTCATCAGTAAGTGCTTCAAGTCCTCCTCACTTTCTGCAAGCAAGGTTGGGTCATCTGCATAACACAGGTTATTAAAGAGCCTTCCTTGAACCTGATGCCCCGTTCTTTTTTGTATAGTCCAGCTTCTTGGTTTATGTGTTCAGCTTACAGTCTGAATAGGTATGGTGAAAAGATACAACCCTAATGCATACCTTTCCTGACTTTAAACTATGCAGTATACCCTTGTTCTGTCCAAACAGCTGCCTCTTGATCTATGTACATGTTTCTCACGAGCACAATTAAGCGTTCTGGAATTCCCATTTTCCACAATGTTACCCATAATTTATGATCCACTCTGTCGAATACCTTAACATAGCCAATAAAACACAGGTAAACTTCTTTCTGGTATTCTCTGCTTTCAGCAAAGATCCATCTGACATCAGCAATGATATCCCTGGTTCTATGTTCTCTTCTAAATCTGGCTTGAATTTCTGGCAGTTTCCTGTTGATACACTGTTGCAGAATTTTACTTGCATGTCATATTATTGATATTGTTTGATAATTTCCTCATTCAGTTGGATCACCTTTATTAGGAATGGGTATAAATATGGATCTCTTTCAGTCGGTTGGTCAGGTAGCTGTCTTCCAAATTTCTTGGCATAGGCGAGTAAGCACTTCCAGCTCTGCATCCATTTGTTGAAACATCTCAATTGATATTCTGTCAATTCCTGGAGCCTTGTTTTTTTTGCCAGTGCTGTCAGTGAAGCTTGGATTTCTTCCTTCAGTATGATCGGTTCCTGATCAAATGTTGCCTCCTAAAATGGTTGAATGTTGACCAAATCTCTTTGGTATAGTGACTCTGTGCAGTCCTTCCATCTTCTTTTGTTGCTTCCTGCATTATTTAATATTTTCCTTGTAAAATCAGTATTGCAACTCGAGGCTTGAATTTTTTCTTTAGTTCTTTCAGCTTGAGAACTGCTGAGTGTGTTCTCCCCTTTTGGTTTTCTATCTCCAGGTCTTTGTACATGTCATCATAATAGTATATTTTGTCTTCTCAAGCCACCCTTTCAAATCTTCTGTTTAGTTCTTTTACTTCATCATTTTTTCCTTTTGCTTTAGCCACTCAATATTCAAGATCCTACACATAGAAGACCCTAAAGATTCCACAAGAAATCTGCTGGTACTAATAGGAGAATTTAGCCGCATTTCAGGGTACAAGAGCAACACACAAAAATTAGTTCGTTTCTTCTATAGTAACAAAACACTCCCCCCGCAAAATCAAAGAAACAATACCATTGACAGTAGCCCCCAAATTGAAAAAAATACCTAGAAAATAATCTAAACAGAGACATAAGAGACCTATACAATGGAAATTAGAAAACACTGCTACAAGAGACTAGCAGAAACCTACAAAATGCAAAGACATCCCGTGCTCATGGATTGGAAGATTCAATATAGTGAAAATGTCGATTCTACCTAAAGCAAAATACAGATACAATGCAATCCTGATACAAATCCCAACATTCTTTTTTTTTTAATTTTTATTGTGCTTTAAGTGAAAGTTTACAAATCAAGTCAGTCTCTCACACAAATCTTATATACTTCTTGTTACATACTCCCAATTCCTCTCCCCCTAATGAGACAGCCCGCTCCCTCCCTTCACTCTCTCTTTTCATGCCCATTTTGCCAGCTTCTAACCCCTCTACACTCTCATCTCCCCTCCAGGCAGGAGATGCCAACATAGTCTCAAGTGTCTACCTGATCCAAGAAGCTCACTCCTCACCAGCATCCCTCTCCAACCCATTGTCCAGTCCAATCTCTGTCTGAAGAGTTGGCTTTGGGCATGGTTCATGTCCTGGGCCAACAGAATATCTGGAGGCCATGACACCACCAGGGTCCTTCTAGTCTCAGTCAGACCATTAAGTCTGGTCTTTTTATGAGAATTTGGGGTCTGCATTCCACTGCTGTCCTGCTCCCTCAGGGGTTCTCTGTTGTGTTCCCTGTCAGGGCAGTCATCGGTTGTAGCCAGGCACCATCTAGTTCTTCAGGTCTCAGGATGATGTAGTCTCAGGTTCATGTGGCCCTTTCTGTCTCTTGGGCTCGTAATTACCTTGTGTCCTTGGTGTTCTTCACTCTCTTTGAACCAGGTGGGTAGAGACAAATTGATGCATATTAGATGGCCACCTGCTAGCGTTTAAGACCCCAGAAGCCACTCTCCAAAGTCGGATGCAGAATGTTTCCTTAATAGATTTTATTATGCCAATTGACTTAGATGTCCCCTGAAACCATGGTCCCCAAACCCCCACCCCTGCTACACTGGTCTTCTAAGCATTCAATTTATTCAGGAAACTTCTTTGCTTTTGGTTTAGTCCAGTTGTGCTGACCTCGCCTGTATTGTGTGTTGTCTTCCCCTTTACCTAAAGTAGTTCTTATCTACTAATTAGTGAATACCCTTCTCCCACCCTCCCTCCCTCCCCCGTCTCGTAACCATCCAAGAGTATTTTCTTCTCTGTTTAAACTATTTCTCGAGTTATTATAATAGTGGTCTTATACAATATTTGTCCTTTTGCAACTGACTAATTTCACTCAGCATAATGCCTTCCAGATTCCTCCATGTTATGAAATGTTTCACAGATTCATCACTGTTCTTTATTGATGCGTAGTATTCCATTGTGTGAGTATACCATAATTTATCCATTCGTGCATCGATGGACACCTTGGTTGCTTCCAACTTTTTGCTATTGTAAACAGTGCTGCGTTGAACAGACCCAGTGCCGTCGAGTCAATTCCAACTCATAGCAACCCTATAGGATGGAGTAGAACTGCCCCATAGAGTTTCCAAGGAGTGCCTGGAGGATTTGAACTGCCGACCCCTTGGTTAGCAGCCGTAACACTTAACCACTATGCCACCAGGGTTTCCGCTAATGAACATGGGTGTGCGTATATCTGTTTGTGTAAAGACTCTTATCTCTCTGGGATATATTCCAAGGATTGGGATCACTGGATCACACGGTAGTTCTATTTCTAGCTTTTAAAGGAAGTGCCAAATTGATTTCCAAAGTGGTTGTACTCAGCAACATTCTTTACGGAAATGGAAAAACTAATGACCAATGATCTTCATCAAAGTTTTACTTTCATGTGATATCAATGTTATTGTTTGATAATTTCTGCAGTCTGTTGGATCACCTTTCAATGGTACGAACACAAATATGGATCTCTTCTAGTTGGCTTGCCAGGTAACTGTCTTCCAAATATCCTGGCATAGACAAGTGAGCACCTCCAGCGCTGCATCCATCTGTTGAAACATCTCAATTGGTATTCTGTCAATTCCTGAAGGCTTTTTTTTATGCCAATGCCTTCAGTGTTGCATAGATTTCTGCCTTCAGTACCATTGGTTCCTGCTCATATGATACCTCCTGAAATGGTTGAATGTTGACCAATTCTTTTTGGTAAGGTGATTCTTTGCATTCTTTCCATCTTCTTTTGATGCTTCCTGCACTGTTGAGTATTTTGCCCATGGAATCCTTCAACATTGCAATGCGAGTCTTGAATTCTCCTTTAGTTCTTTCAGCTTGAGAAATGCCAAATGTGTTATTTCCTTTTGGTTTTCTATATCCAGTTCTTTGCACATTTCATTATAATACTTTACTTTTTCTTTCGAGCTGCTCTTTGAAATCAGTCTAGCTCTTTTACTTCATCACTTCTTCCATTTGTTTTAGCTTCTCTATGTTTAGGAACAAGTTTCAGAATCTCTTCTGACATCCATTTTGGTCTTTTCTTTCTTTCTTTTTTTTTTATGGCCATTTGCTTTCTTCATGTATTATGTTCTTGATGTTATCCCACAAATCGTCTGGTCTTTGGTCATTAATGTTCAATGCATCAAATATATTCTTGAGATCATCTCTAAATTAAGATGGGATATACTCAAGGTCGTATTTTGGCTCTCATGGACTTGTTTGAATTTCTGGAAGAAAACACAGGGAGAAAGCTATGGGGCCTAATCTTTCATAAGAATAGGATGACAAACATAATGACTAATGCAAGAATAGAAGACAAAATAGATAAATGTGACCTAATAAAAACTTATGCTCATCAAAAGATTTTATTAAAAAGGTAAATAGGCAGCCTAGAGACTGAGAAAAAATCTTCAGAAACTACTTATCTGACAAATGTCTAATCTCTAAAATGTATAGAAAACTGCAACAACTCAACAACACTAAGACAACCCAGTCACACAATGGGTAAATGGCATCAACAGAAACTTCTCAAAAAAAGATATCCACACAGCTTACAAACATAGGAAAAGATGTTCGTGATCATTAGCCATTAAAAAAAAAAAAAAAGCCATTAGAGAGATGAAAATCAAAGCTACGATGAGATACCATCTTATCCCCCCACCCTAGCTAAAATGGCCACGGGGTGGGGGGCAGAGAACAGATAACAACAAATGTTGGTGAAGATGTGGGGGATTGGAATGCTTATCTATTGCTGGTGGAACTGTAGAGTGGTACAACCACTATGGAAAATGGTTTGGCACTTTCTCAAAAAAACTAGAAATAGAAGTGCCCTATGATCTAGCAAGCCCACTCCTAGGTATATACCTTCCCAAACCCAGTGCTGTTGAGTCGATTCCGACTCATAGCAACCCTATAGGACAAAGTAGAACTGCCCCATAGAGTTTCCAAGGAGCGCCTGGCAGATTTGAACTGCTGACCCTATGGTTAGCAGCTGTGGCACTTAGCGACTACGCCAATGCCTTAGTGATCTAAAAATAATGACATGAACAGATATTTACATACCTATGTTCATTGCCACTTTATCCACAATAGCAAATAAATGGAAAAAAAACTGAAGTGCCCATCAACAGATGAATGGTAAGCAAATTGTGGTACACACATACTGTCATATACCTCACAACCGTAAAGAACAGTGGAGTCCGCAAGCATATTATAACATGGATGAACCTGAAGGGTATAATGCCAAGTGATATAAGCCAAGCATATATAATAAATATTGTATGATGTCTCTTTTATAAGAAGACAAGAATATATATATATATATATATAGTTGTTGGTAGATGCTATTGAGTCAGTTCTGGCTCATAGTGACCCTGTGTACAACAGGAGGAAGCACTGCCTGGTCCTGCACCATCCTCACTAGCCTTGGTATGTTTGAACCCATTTTAGCCACTGTGTCAGTCTGCCTCTTTGAGGTTCTTACTTTTTTTTGCTCACTCTTTACTTTACCAAATATGGTGTTTCTTTCAAGAGGCTAGTCCCTTCTGAAAACATGTAGAAAGTGAGATGAAATCTCGCCACCCTCCCTTCTGAAGAGTAGTCTTGTTGCACTTTTTCCCAGACAGATTTGTTTTATTCAATATCCTTCACCAACACCATATTCAAAGGCATCAATTCTACTTTGGCCTTCCTTATACATTGTCCAGCTTTCACACGCATATGAGGCGATTGAAAATACCACAGCTTGGGTCAGGCGCACCTTACTCCTCAAGGTGAAATCTTTGCTTTTCAACACTTTAAAGAGGTCCTTTGCAGCAGATTTGCCCAATGCAGTATGTCATTTGATTTCTTGACTGCTACTTTCATGAATGTTGATTCTGGATCCAAGTAAAACGAAATCCTTGACAACTTCAGTATTTTCACGATGTTGCTTATTGGTCCATTTGTGAGAATTTTTGTTTTCTTTGTGTTGAAATGTAATCCATACTGAAGGCTGTAGCCTTTGATCTTCATCAATACATGCTTCAATTTCTCTGCACTTTCAGAAAGCAAGGGTGTGTCACCTGCGTATTGAAGGTGTACTTCACATAGTACAGATTCTTGGATTATTTTTTCAGCACACTGATTGAAGAAATATAATATAGATGGACCTGGAGACATAATGCTAAGTGAAATAAATTAAGTGTATAGGGGCAAATATTGTATGATCTCTCTTTTATATGAAGACAAGGATAGATGTGTAAAGAATGTTCAGTGTTCATTGGCGGTTACCGGGGAGCAGAGGGGCAAGGGGAACGTACACTTTAGATCATAGAGATTATTTTTGGTAATGGACAAAGTGCCACCCAATGTGAATGTAGTGAGCACAGCAAAACCAAAGTAAAAATTAGTGTTTGAACACTTATGGATTGGGTATAGGCATATTGGTATACAGGTAGGTACAGATGTGTACATAGGAAAGAACAGATGCAAGGATCTGTACCAAAACAAAAAAACCAAGCTCAGTGCTGTTGAGTCAGTTCCGACTCATAGCGACCCTATCGGACAGAGTAGAACTGCCCCGTAGAGTTTCCATGGAGTACCTGGCAGATTCAAACTGCCGTCCCTTTGGTTAGCAGCCATAGCACTTAACTACAATGCCACCAGGGTTTCCCAAGTATCTACACCCAACCACCAAAAAAATAGGTATGTGTAAATACAATATATGGGTGCAGACACATATTTTCACTGAAGACACAAAGACACTCCTCGAACATAACCAAATGGCTCCTAAGATTGGTTTTCTGGGTTTGAAAGCTTAGGACTCTAGTTTCATGTGACGACTCAATCAATTGGAATAACATAGTTCACAAAAATCATGATCTGTATCCTAGTAAAGTGAGGAGCATCTGTGGTCTTAGAAGCTTGAGATCAGCTATCTAAGGTGCAACTATTGGTCTCTATTTCCCAGCAACAGAACAGTAAGAAGGTAACCCAAAAGCTCAGAAAAGAAACAAGTTTACGCACGCAGCAACCTCATTTATCTACCCTTAGACGAGAAGAATGAGTTGGTGCCCAGCTACTACCACTGACCTTTCTAACCAGGGTCCCAATAGATAGTTCCAGATAGAATGGGAGAAAAATGTAAAGCAGAACTCAAAAAAAAAAAAAAAAAAAACAGACAAACTGGAATAGTAGAGAACAGAGGACTTCCTGAGACTATTGCCCTGAGACACTCTTTAAACCTACAACTAAGCCTGTCCCCTGAAATTACCTTTTATCAAAATAACAGTGTGGCACACAAAATGAAGAATGTTAAGATTGGTGCTTTACTTAAAAACCATCTGTATGAGACCAAAAGGTCAACAATTGCTCAAAAGCAAAGATGAGAAGATAAGGGGACAGGCAAATAAAGTACTGAAAATGGAACAAATGGAATACATTTAAAGAGAATGTTGACCCACTGTGATAAATGTAACTAATGTCACTGAACAATTTATGCAGAAATTGCCAAATGGAAACCTAACATGCTACGTAAACTATCACCAAAAACCCAATAAAATATTATCTAAAAAAAATAGTAAAACAAAGAGCAAATTTAGAGTTAACATGTGGAAGTTGTATATCTTAAAATCAATAAAATATATTTTTCTACATGTACTTCAAAATAAATTCTTTACATTATAAAATATGTTTCATTGACCATTGCTTAGATGTGTATTAAACATATACTTTAATTTTAGAAAAAAAACTTGGCAATTTTCAGGTTTCATATCTTGAAATGTGTATACAATTCTATAGTCTTGTTTTTTCTATCTCTCATGAATAAAAAAAAAATACTTCCTAGAAAATCATCTAAATATAGTGCTTTTTTATTAAGATTATTCCTATCTATTTATAGTACTATCGAGACATAGTGTGTTTTAATTTATATGTTTTCAATCTGGTTTTTGCTGGTATATAAGCATGATACTGATTTCCTAATTTTATATTATCATACTCTAATTCACTAGCCTGTTCCTGTAATTCTATTATGTTTTTCTTGATTCTTTTGGATTTTATAGTTATATGATGTCATTATGTGCAAAAAATGATAATCTCATCTCCTTCTTACATTTATGATCTTTATTTTTATTTTATATCTTGGTGTATTTATTACCAGATAAATCCATTTTGCTTCATCCTCTCATAATCACTAAGTTATTGTCCACTGTTTATCAATTGAAGTGCTAGCATTGTTTCCAACATTTAGTGACATTGCACTTAGAATTATCAAGTAGGAGAGGCTGTGCTTTTAACTGACATGTTTGCAATTCTCTAGTACAATTCTGTAATGTTAAAATATACACTTTTGCAAGATTCTTATCTTCAAAATTTACTTGTAAAAATTGTTACAGAATTGTAAGAATTCTTTAGAAATTTTGGCAATATTTTATAGCCAGTTTTGCTAATAAACCCAAACCTTTAAGCCTTTGTAATTATTAAATAAATATTGAGTCCCTGAAGAAATTGAATTGTTAAGTAACACTAATATGGAATAATAATGTCCTGTACACAATTTCAGCATTATTTAGAAACAGTGTGGTTGTCAAATTGTTTTCCAGAATTCTGGGCTCAGAATTCTTTCCCATTTATCTCATTTAACTTCGTAGACCCTGATTTCCTTCCTTGGAGATATTTTTGTTATAAGTTCATGTTTATTGACATGGCTGGAAATTTAATATTAAAACTGGGTTTATGTAAGAAGAAAGCCAAGTCAAGTGAGTCAAAGTTATGGATGAGCCCTATGACTTTATCTTTAAATAAGTAGTATAAATTTATATGTTTAAATTTAAATATACAGGATAGATTAGATAGATAGAAACAAACACACAATACTATGAATATTTTGGTTCAACATCATTTAGGGTTTTATTTTATAATTTTTACTAAAGGAAATTTTTTCCACCCAAAATTGAACTTAAGTGCTTCATCCATTTTTATTAATTTAATGTTGCTCTTTGAATATTAATTGCCATAATAATAGAAGAGGACTGCTTCGATAGATCTGATTTTTTTCCTAATTTCTCATTGTTTTGCTTTTAATTTACTAATTTTAATCTAAGAAAAGACGACTTGAAATGCCTTTTACATTTTTCTACATTTCAATAAAATAAAAATAATGAATGACCTGCAGTAAAATTCACCATCTAACAGGTTGCGCAGTATCTGTGGCATTGAGATAATACATTACAAATCTGAAACATACAAAATGTTCTTCATGCCATATAGATATGCTCTGTTTTATTGTATACTCATAATTTGCTCCTGGGATTCTTTTCTGTCTATGCCTCTTTTTCTTTTATTTTACTTTAATTTGAATTAGGTAATTAATATTTCTCAAAAAATTTGGTATGGATTATCTCATCTAGACGAAGATTAGACAAAGGACCATGTTGCAATGTTAAGAGATTTTGTTCCCCAGTTCTAAAGTAATCCCTTCATGAACTTTTCAACTATCATCAGTTACTAATTAGTGACAACCTGAGAGTCTTTTGCCAACAGTAATAAGAAACGCCTTGGTCCCTTTTCTTCAACTCCATATTGATGCTGCATCTTTTCTGTTTCAACCCTACGGATACAAACATAGACATGCCTCAAAACACAACTGGAATAGCAAGAAGCAAAAATTTCAAGAGTAAAAGAGTCAGAGGAAAATAGTATTTTTTCCAATTCTTGGTGTCTAATTTTTTTTTTTTTAATGGACCTAGGCCTTCCCAAAAGCTGATAAGACTATCTTATCTTTCTGAACTCCTTGAAAAAAATATTTCTAGAGAATACAAATAGCTGAATCAAAGAAAAAGAGAAATGGTCTACAGTGACTGGCTAAACAATTCCCAAGTGTTTAGCCACATTCTTGCTGATTTCACCAATGTTCATGGAAACAGAAATCAAATTGCCATTTGGCCTCAATAAATCCTTACTTATACTCCTTCTGATAAAAACATACATATTGGGAGGCGGAGCCAAGATGGCGGACTAGGCAGACGCTACCTCGGATCCCTCTTACAACAAAGACACGGAAAAACAAGTGAATCGATTACATACATAACAATCTATGAACCCTGAACAACAAACACAGATTTAGAGACGGAGAACGAACTAATACGGGGAAGCAGCGATTGTTTCCAGAGCCTGGAGCCAGCGTACCAGTCAGGTACGGCACAAGCACAGAGAGCGGCTCCACCCCACTGAACTAACCCCGGGAGGGGGACCAGCCGGTTCCACGGGTGGCGTGGGACGCAGCCGGTAGGAGAAGTCCCCGGGAGGCAGTGACTGGTCTAGGAGCAGAAAGAGCAGCGTCCGAGCCGGGGAACCGTCCCGCAGAGATTTGGACTGGACGCAGGTACGGCATAAACACGGAGAGTTGCTCCACCCCCCTGAACTAACCCCGGGAAGGGGACCAGCCGGGTCGCACGGGCGGCGTGGGACGCAGCCGGTAGGAGAAGTCCCCGGGAGGCAGCGACTGGTATTGGAGCGGGGAGAACAGCGTTCCAGCTGGGACACTCGGTCACGGCACAAGCACGGGGAGCTGCTCCACCCATCTGAACTAACCCCGGGAGGAGGCCCAACTGGCTCTCGGATGCGGCACAGCCACGCGGCTGGAGGGACGAGAAGTCCCCGGGAGGCAGCAACTGATTTTGGAGTCGAGAGTGCACCGTCCCAGTAGGGGAGCCTTGACGCTGGACGTGCTGGAAGCGGAGGATCTGACCGTGACTCCAGCGGGCCAGACCCCCCGGGGGAAATCTCCACACAGCCAGCACACATAGGCGACTTGCCCCGCCGGAGTCTCAGATATAATAGTCATTCCAAGCAAGACAAGCAACTCTGGCTATATTCTGAGGTGCTACTCTCCTATCTCTCTGTTCCCTCCCCCACCCTCCCCAGGTGGCTTCATTAACATCTGAATAGCCTGAGCCAGAGGGAGAACTCTGATAGGGATCTGACTGCATTTTTTTTTTTAGCGGATTTTCTGGAAAAACTAGTTTCCCAGTGATGGCTCGGAGACAACAATCCATATCAAACCACTTAAAGAAGCAGACCATGACAGCTTCTCCAACCCCCCAAACAAAAGAATCAAAATCTTTCCCAAATGAAGATACAATCTTGGAATTATCAGATACAGAATATAAAAAACTAATTTACAGAATGCTTAATGATATCACAAATGAAATTAGGATAACTGCAGAAAAAGCCAAGGAACACACTGATAAAACTGTTGAAGAACTCAAAAAGATTATTCAAGAACATACTGGAAAAATTAATAAGTTGCAAGAATCCATAGAGAGACAACATGCAGAAATCCAAAAGATTAACAATAAAATTACAGAATTAGACAACGCACTAGGAAGTCAGAGGAGCAGACTCGAGCAATTAGAATGCAGACTGGGACATCTGGAGGACCAGGGAATCAACACCAACATAGCTGAAAAAAAATCAGATAAAAGAATTTAAAAAAATGAAGAAACCCTAAGAATTACGTGGGACTCTATCAAAAAGGATAACCTGCGGGTGATTGGAGTCCCAGAACAGGGAGGGGGGACAGAAAACACAGAGAAAATAGTTGAAGAACTCCTGACACAAAACTTCCCTGACATTATGAAAGACGAAAGGATATCTATCCAAGATGCTAATCGAACCCCATTTAAGATTGATCCAAAAAGAAAAACACCAAGACATATTATCATCAAACTCACCAAAACCAAAGATAAACAGAAAATTTTAAAAGCAGCCAGGGAGAAAAGAAAGGTTTCCTTCAAGGGAGAATCAGTAAGAATATGTTCTGACTACTCAGCAGAAACCATGCAGGCAAGAAGGGAATGGGACGACATATACAGAACACTGAAGGAGAAAAACTGCCAGCCAAGGATCACATATCCAGCAAAACTCTCTCTGAAATATGAAGGCGAAATTAAGATATTTACAGACAAACACAAGTTTAGAGAATTTGCAAAAACCAAACCAAAGCTACAAGAAATACTAAAGGATATTGTTTGGTCAGAGAACCAATAATATCAGATATCAGCACAACACAAGGTCACAAAACAGAACGTCCTGATATCAACTCAAATAGGGAAATCACAAAAACAAATTAAGATTAATTAAAAAAAAATACACATAACAGGGAATCATGGAAGTCAATAGGTAAAAGATCACAATTATCAAAAAGAGGGACTAAATACAGGAGGCATTGAACTGCCATATGGAGAGTGATACAAGGCGATATAGAACAATACAAGTTAGGTTTTTACTTAGAAAAATAGGGGTAAATAATAAGGTAACCACAAAAAGGTATAACAACTCTATAACTCAAGATAAAAACCAAGAAAAACGTAACGACTCAACTAACATAAAGTCAAGCACTATGAAAATGAGGATCTCACACTTTACTAAGAAAAACACTTCAGCACAAAAAAGTATGTGGAAAAATGAAATTGTCAACAACACACATAAAAAGGCATCAAAATGACAGCACTAAAAACTTATTTATCTATAATTACCCTGAATGTAAATGGACTAAATGCACCAATAAAGAGACAGAGAGTCACAGACTGGATAAAGAAACACGATCCATCTATATGCTGCCTACAAGAGACACACCTTAGACTTAGAGACACAAACAAACTAAAACTCAAAGGATGGAAAAAAGTATATCAAGCAAACAATAAGCAAAAAAGAAGAGGAGTAGCAATATTAATTTCTGACAAAATAGACTTTAGACTTAAATCCACCACAAAGGATAAAGAAGGACACTATATAATGAGAAAAGGGACAATTGATCAGGAAGACATAACCATATTAAATATTTATGCACCCAATGACAGGGCTGCAAGATACATAAATCAAATTTTAACAGAATTGAAAAGCGAGATAGATACCTCCACAATTATAGTAGGAGACTTCAACACACCACTTTCGGAGAAGGACAGGACATCCAGTAAGAAGCTCAACAGAGACATGGAAGATCTAATTACAACAATCAACCAACTTGACCTCATTGACTTATACAGAACTCTCCACCCAACCGCTGCAAAATATACTTTTTTTTCTAGCGCACATGGAACATTCTCTAGAATAGACCACATATTAGGTCATAAAACAAACCTTTGCAGAGTCCAAAACATCGAAATATTACAAAGCATCTTCTCAGACCACAAGGCAATAAAACTAGAGATCAATAACAGAAAAACTAGGGAAAAGAAATCAAATACTTGGAAAATGAACAACACCCTTCTGAAAAAAGACTGGGTTATAGAAGACATTAAGGAGGGAATAAGGAAATTCCTAGAAAGCAACGAGAATGAAAATACTTCCTATCAAAACCTCTGGGACACAGCAAAAGCAGTGCTCAGAGGCCAATTTATATCAATAAATGCACACATACAAAAAGAAGAAAGAGCCAAAATCAGAGAACTGTCCCGACAACTTGAACAAATAGAAAGTGAGCAACAAAAGAATCCATCAGGCACCAGAAGAAAACAAATAATAAAAATTAGAGCTGAACTAAATGAATTAGAGGACAGAAAAACAATTGAAAGAATTAACAAAGCCAAAAGCTGGTTCTTTGAAAAAATTAACAAAATTGATAAACCATTGGCTAGACTGACTAAAGAAATACAGGAAAGGAAACAAATAACCCGAATAAGAAATGAGAAGGACCACATCACAACAGAACCAAATGAAATTAAAAGAATCATTTCAGATTATTATGAAAAATTGTACTCTAACAAATTTGAAAACCTAGAAGAAATGGATGAATTCCTGGAAAAACACAACCTACCTAAACTAACACATTCAGAAGTAGAACAACTAAAGAGACCCATAACAAAAAAAGAGATTGAAACGGTAATCAAAAAACTTCCAACAAAAAAAAGCCCTGGCCCGGACGGCTTCACTGCAGAGTTCTACCAAACTTTCAGAGAAGAGTTAACACCACTACTACTAAAGGTATTCCAAAGCATGGAAAATGACAGAATACTACCCAACTCATTCTATGAAGCCACCATCTCCCTGATACCAAAACCAGGTAAAGACATTACAAAAAAAGAAAATTATAGACCTATATCCCTCATGAACATTGATGCAAAAATCCTCAACAAAATTCTAGCCAATAGAATCCAACAACACATCAAAAAAATAATTCACCCTGATCAAGTGGGATTTATACCAGGTATGCAAGGCTGGTTTAATATCAGAAAAACCATTAATGTAATCCATCACATAAATAAAACAAAAGACAAAAACCACATGATCTTATCAATTGATGCAGAAAAGGCATTTGACAAAGTCCAACACCCATTCATGATAAAAACTCTTACCAAAATAGGAATTGAAGGAAAATTCCTCAACATAATAAAGGGCATCTATGCAAAGCCAACAGCCAATATCACTCTAAATGGAGAGAACCTGAAAGCATTTCCCTTGAGAACGGGAACCAGACAAGGATGCCCTTTATCACCGCTCTTATTCAACATTGTGTTGGAAGTCTTAGCCAGGGCAATTCGGCTAGACAAAGAAATAAAAGGTATCCGGATTGGCAAGGAAGAAGTAAAGTTATCACTATTTGCAGATGACATGATCGTATACATGGAAAACCCTAAGGAATCCTCCAGAAAACTACTGAAACTAATAGAAGAGTTTGGCAGAGTCTCAGGTTATAAAATAAACATACAAAAATCATTTGGGTTCCTCTACATCAACAAAAAGAACACCAAAGAGGAAATAACCAAATCAATACCATTCACAGTAGCCCCCAAGAAGATAAGATACTTAGGAATAAATCTTACCAAGGATGTAAAAGACTTATACAAAGAAAACTACAAAGCTCTACTACAAGAAATTCAAAAGGACATGCTTAAGTGGAAAAACATACCTTGCTCATGGATAGGAAGACTTAACATAGTAAAAATGTCTATTCTACCAAAAGCCATCTATACATTTAACGCAATTCCGATCCAAATTCCAATGTCATATTTTAAGGGGATAGAGAAACAAATCACCAATTTCATATGGAAGGGAAAGAAGCCCCGGATAAGCAAAGCACTACTGAAAAAGAAGAAGAAAGTGGGAGGCCTCACTCTACCTGATTTCAGAACCTATTATACAGCCACAGTAGTCAAAACAGCCTGGTATTGGTACTACAACAACAGACACATAGACCAATGGAACAGAATTGAGAACCCAGACATAGATCCATCCACGTATGAGCAGCTGATATTTGACAAAGGACCAGTGTCAATTAACTGGGGAAAAGATAGCCTTTTTAACAAATGGTGCTGGCATAACTGGATATCCCTTTGCAAAAAAATGAAACAGGACCCATACCTCACACCATGCACAAATCTAACTCCAAGTGGATCAAAGACCTAAACATAAAGACTAAAACGATAAAGATCATGGAAGAAAAAATTGGGACAACCCTAGGAGCCCTAATACAAGGTATAAACAGAATACAAAACATTACCAAAAATGATGAAGAGAAACCCGATAACTGGGAGCTCCTAAAAATCAAACACCCATGCTCATCTAGAGACTTCTCCAAAAGAGTAAAAAGACCACCTACAGACTGGGAAAGAATTTTCAGCTATGACATCTCCGACCAGCGCCTGATCTCTAAAATCTACATGATTCTGTCAAAACTCAACCACAAAAAGACAAACAACCCAATCAAGAAGTGGGCAAAGGATATGAACACACATTTCACTAAAGAAGATATTCAGGCAGCCAACAGATACATGAGAAAATGCTCTCGATCATTAGCCATTAGAGAAATGCAAATTAAAACTACGATGAGATTCCATCTCACACCAGCAAGGCTGGCATTAATCCAAAAAACACAAAATAATAAATGTTGGAGAGGCGGCGGAGAGATTGGAACTCTCATACACTGCTGGTGGGAATGTAAAATGGTACAACCACTTTGGAAATCTATCTGGCGTTATCTTAAACAGTTAGAAATAGAACTACCATACAACCCAGAAATCCCACTCCTAGGAATATACCCTAGAGATACAAGAGCCTTCATACAAACAGATATATGCACACCCATGTTTATTGCAGCTCTTTTTACAATAGCAAAAAGTTGGAAGCAACCAAGGTGTCCATCAACGGATGAATGGGTAAATAAATTGTGGTATATTCACACAATGGAATACTACGCATCGATAAAGAACAGTGACGAATCTCTGAAACATTTCATAACATGGAGGAACCTGGAAGGCATTATGCTGAGCGAAATTCGTCAGAGGCAAAAGGACAAATATTGTATAAGACCACTATTATAAGATCTTGAGAAATAGTAAACCTGAGAAGAACACATACTTTTGTGGTTACGAGGGGGAGAGGGAGGGAGGGTGGGAGAGGGTTTTTTATTGATTAATCAGTAGATAAGAACTGCTTTAGGTGAAGGGAAAGACAACACTCAATACATGGAAGGTCAGCTCAATTGGACTGGACCAAAAGCAAGGAAGTTTCCGGGATAAAATGAATGCTTCAAAGGTCAGCGGAGCAAGGGCGGGGGTCTGGGAAACATGGTTTGCGGGGACTTCTAAGTCAATTGGCAAAATAATTCTATTATGAAATCATTCTGCATCCCACTTTGAAATGTGGCGTCTGGGGTCTTAAATGCTAACAAGCGGCCATCTAAGATGCAGCAATTGGTCTCAACCCACCTGGAGCAAAGGAAAATGAAGAACACCAAGGCCACACGACAACTAAGAGCCCAAGAGACAGAAAGGGCCACATGAACCAGAGACCTACATCATCCTGAGACCAGAAGAACTAGTTGGTGCCCGGCCACAATCGATGACTGCCCTGACAGGGAGCACAGCAGAGGACCCCTGAGGGAGCAGGAGATCTGTGGGATACAGACCCCAAATTCTCATAAAAAGACCAAACTTAATGGTCTGACTGAGACTGGAGGAATCCCGGCGGCCATGCTCCCCAGACCTTCAGTTGACACAGGACAGGAACCATTCCGGAAGACAACTCATCAGAAATGAAAGGGACTGGTCAGCGGGTGGGAGAGAGACGCTGATGAAGAGTGAGCTAATTATATCAGGTGGACACTTGAGATTGTGTTGGCAACTCTTGTCTGGAGGGGGGATGGGAGGATAGAGAGAGAGGGAAGCCGGCAAAATTGTCAAGAAAGGAGAGACTGAAAGGGCTGACTCAAGAGGGGGAGAGCAAGTGGGAGTAGGGAGTGAGATGTATGTAAACTTATATGTGACAGACTGATTGGATTTGTAAACATTCACTTGAAGCTTAATAAAAGTTATTAAAAAAAAAAATACATATTAATGTCTTCAAAAACTCTCTTACTTTGGGCTCCAGTTGATGGTACACTATAGAGGAGAGGCCAGCTGGATGGTTCCCCTTGTCAGCACTTTCCTGTTTTTTGTTGCCATTGCTTTTCTTGAAGTAGTTGTTTCTCATCTTTACCCAAAGCACTTAACAACCCATCATTTAGGGATCTTGCTTTCTCCATCAAGGAAGGGAATATGCAAAGAATTACAGAACCTCTGCCTACATCTTTTCATGCCACTTCCCCAGTCTGTAACTATGGTCCTGCTCATCTACACAGGACTACTGAGATAGGCTGTTTAACCTCCAGAATCTCTTATGGAAGGACTTGTGTGTTTCCTGCAGAGTTACTGAAATTTTCAAAACTATGAAGTAATTCATTAAAGACACATTATATCCTAGGCTGAGAGTTCAGATCTAATTTGTTACCCTCATTATTGTACTCGGTTTTGATGTCTGAATACATTCAAGTAGGATTATGTAATGTGCATCAGAGACCACCACCACTACCAAAATAAGAAAACGGTGAAATGCCCAATTACCCAGCAATAAGTAGTATACAAACATCTTCCCTTTTCCTTATAATGAAATTAAGAGACCTTAAGTGATTTCCATCTGCATGTATATCAGCTATCATGTACAAGATATCCTATCTTTTTTTTTCATATTCTGCTTAATCACAACAGAGAAATCTCAAGTTCTTGCTTGAAGCCTAAGTTTCTTCTTTAGCAGCTACAGTAGTCCTCTAGTAGAATTTGCAAAGTTCCTCCATTGTTTTTTAGTATCAAAATATAGCAGAAATTTAACAGGACATGTAATATTACCACAAGACCATTCCTATTCTTTTTCCAGAAAATTTAGGGCACATGCACATATCTGTATCATATGTGTGTGTGTCCACTGTAGCTGCTTATAAAAAAAAAAAAATTTTTTTTTAAACTGCATATCTCAAGCAACCTTTTAGAAAACAATACATACTAAAGTAACCTAGGTTCACATTTTTATTAACAACCAGAGGTGATTATAAAAGCTTATAATATTGGGGAAAAGATAAAGAATATGGAATCCAGAAGATAAGATTTTCTTGTTTCGTAACTTCAGCAGAATTCCTGTCAATTGCTACTAGTTGCCTGAAGTTTATAACCTGTGAAATTAAAAGTAAATTGAGTTTAAAAGCTCCAGAGCTATACTTTTTAAAGGCCTAAAAAAATATATGCTAGCATTATTCTTATTTAAAACTATTCTACCTTTTAGAAGCTGTTGTACTGGTAAGAAATGAACTTTGCCGTTGTGTCTTTAAAGACTCTGACACTAATTAAAACTCTATCATTTAAGAGAATTGCTTAGTTTTTTTGAGCCATAGGTCCTCGTGATAGCATTTTACTAGTCTAAATACAGAGCATCAGCCCAGATAGTCTCTTGAGAACACTTCAGACTCTTAACTCTTCTGTTGTGCTAATTTCAGCAATGTTTATTCAATAAATATGGTATAAACATAAATATTTTTAATAGAAATTGACTACATAACATACATCAATATAGCTATCAAATAGAAAGATCTCACTGTACATATTTTAAATAGCCAAAAAAAAAAAAAATACCAAATTGTTAATGATAGTTACCATTTAGAAGTGAGACTGGGTAGTTATGACAGGAGGAGAAGGATTTTTTTTTTTTCCTTTTTAATTCTGGGTACTGCATGAATAGTTTCATGAAATGTGCATTGTAAAATATGTGACTGTGTAATTAAAACTTACAAAGAAACAATAACACACAAATGTAAAAGCTCAATTGTAGAAGCCTTTTATCATCTTTATTGTGCCTCCATGAGCTTCTCTCTCTGAAACGTAATTATTGGCTGAATGATGAGGCTATTGGTCTTCTCCATCATTTTGCCCTCATGGAAAAACAAGCAAACAAACAGGGGTCTTGCATTTTTGTTCATATTTTGCATTTTCTTAGGGTTTGCATCTCCTCGCATTTAGTTAACAGTCATAATTGAAGAATGAAATGACTTCATTTGACCATTTTCCTGCTGCATTTGAAACTGACTTAGAAATACTCCTCAGAAATGGTTGAGAAAAAAAAAGCAAAGAAACTGAGTAAAAGATATTTTCCCAGAGGCAGGGCTGAGATGTCAGAGTATTCGGACTTCCAGTAATCCCTCTTCCAGCAAAGACCTGAAAAAAACAAGTGAAACGATTATATATATGACAAGCTCTTAGCCTTGAACATGGAAGACAAAGTTAGAAAGCAGACTGAGTGGCAGAGGAAGGGAGAGACAGTTAGGAAGTGGCAAGGAGCTGCCAGAGCTGATGCAGTGGGAACCTGTAGGCACCATTCCCCGGAGTGACCACGGCAGGGCTGGCAGTAGCATTCCAGATGCAGTTTCCACAGGGAGAGACAGCAAGCCATACAGCCTACTCACACCTCTGGAACCAGAGAAGAACGGCACTCTAGGCAAAAGCTAAGTACTTGCATTTATTTTATCCCCAAGCTGGCTTCAGTGACGTGGTTGTTGATTTCCCTGGGCCGGAGATAGGTCTTATTGTGTATTCTGAGCCATTCTCCCAGCCTTGGAGAAAGAATAAATTCACAACTTGGGGAAAAGATAATCTGGCAGCCCCACTAGGCTGGGGAGCTCAGGACAGAAGCTCCTCCTGTCCAGGCACAAATGGTCCAGGGATGTTGAATACCTTTCACCCCTGTATGGACCTGCCTGGGCCCCTTTTCAGGAGAATAGGCCCTCATTGGCAGACTGCAAATGTTTCAGCTGTGCGGTGGAGAGTTGGGTTTTTGATGTTTGACACCACTTAAAAGGGTCCTCACCTACCCACATCAGGGGCCTAAGGACTGGTGGCTCCACTCATGTAACCTAGCTACCCATGACAAGGGTCCAAGGATAAGTGGTACCTCCCAGTCCTTACCACCAAAAGCATTAGGTGCCCATGGTCCAGCTGCAGAACCCATCCACCTGTGCACTCTAGGGAATAAGGATGCATTTTCTTCACAGACACTTGGAGGATGATTGTCAGCCCCCAACCTTGTTCAGAGTATGAGCCCCTGCCACAACCAAATACCTGTACCTACACCAATCATCCCTGCCCCTCTAAGACTGTAGGACAGAGCCTGTACCACACACTTGATGACCAACTACCTGGACACCTGAGCTGAATACATACAAGAAAAGTGAATGGACTCCTAGACTCATACACTTGGTAGCAGCTCTAGCCAAGAGGATGTTAGAGCTTCAAAGGCAAAAAAAAAAAAAAATCAAGCTAGCTCACTCAAGCAGCCTATTTTGGCATATCAAAACAAAACAAAGCAAGAAGCTAGGATACAATAAGCAAATATAAAATAAACTGATAAATAACTTAGAGATGGCTCAGAGAAAACAGTCAATATCAAATCACATAAAGAAGCAGACCATGATCACTTCAAAAAGCTCTCAAAACAAAGAATCAAGGAATCATCTGGATGAAGGAGTACTCCTGGAATTATCTGATGCAGAATACAAAAGATTAATATGCAGAACTCTTCAAGACCTCAGGAAAGAGATCAGGTAAAGTGCAGAACAAGCCAAGGAACACACAGATAAAGCAGCTGAAGAAAATAAAAAGGTTATTCAAGAACATAATGAAAAATTAAATAAGCTGCAAGAATCCATAGAGAGATAGCAATGAGAAATTCAGAAGATTAATAACAAAATTACAGAAGTAGACAACTCAATAGAAATTCAGAGGAGCAGAACTGAGCAAGTGGAAGGCAGAATTTCTGAACTTGAAGAAAAAGCACTTGGCACCAATACATTTGAAGAAAAAATTGGTAAAATAATTTAAAAAAATGAAGAAAACTTAAGAATCATGTGGGACTCTATCAAGAGAAATAAACTACAAGTGATTGAAGTACCAGAACAGGGAGGGATAACAGAAAATACAGAGAGAATTGTAGAAGATTTGGTGGCAGAAAACTTCCTTGATATAGTGAAAGATGAGAAGATCTCTATCCAAGATGCTCATCGAACTCCACATAAGGTAGATTTTAAAAGAAAGTCACCAAGACATATTATGATCAAACTTGCGAAAACCAAAGATAAAGAGAGAATTTTAAGAGTGACTGGGGATAAACGAAAAGTCACTTACAAGTAGGAGAGTCAGTAAGAATAAACTCAGACTACTTGGCAGAAACCACACACGCGAGAAGGCAATGGAATGATTTACATAAAGCATTGAAGGAAAAAAAAAAAGCCAGCCAAAAATCATATATCCAGCAAAACTGTCTCTCAAATATGAATGTGAAATTAGGACATTTCCAGATAAACAGAAGTTTAGGGAATTCTTAAAAACCAAACCAAAACTACAAGAAACACTAAAGGGATTTCTCTGGTTGGAAAATCAATAATATTAGATATCAACCTGAGACTAGAACACAGGTCAGAACAACCAGATGTCAACCCAGATGGGGAAATCACAAAAATAAATGAAGATTAAAAAAAGTCTCAAAACAGGGAAACAGCGATGTCATTATGTAAAAGAAAACAATATTAAGACAAAAGAGGGACTAAGAAATGTAGTCATAGATCTTTCATATGGACAGGAAGTCAAGGCGATATAAAGAAATGAAAGTCAGGTTTAAATTTAGAAAAATAGGGGCAAATAAACTTAGAAAAATAGGGGTAACCCCAAAGGAGACTAACAGTCCCACTTATCAAAATAAAATACAAGAAAAAAACAAAGACTCAGCAAAAACAAAATCAACAACAACAAATAAAAGGAAAAGACAATATATAAAGATAAATTACTCAGCACAAAAAAATTAAGTGGGAAAAAGAAACTCTCAACAACACACACAAGAAATCAAAATGACAGCACTAAACTCATACCTATCCATAATTACGCTGAACGTAAATAGACTAGATGCACCAGTAAAGACACAGAGAGTAGCAATATAGATAAAAAAAGCACAATCCGTCTATATGCTGCTTATAAGAGACATACCTTAGACTTAGAGACAGAAACAAACTAAAACTTAAAGGATGGAAAAAATATATATCAAATAAACAACAATCAAAAAAGAGCAGGAATGGCAATATTAGTTTCTCACAAAATAGGCTTTAAATTTAAATCCACCAGAAAGGATAAGGAAAGACACTATATAATGATTAAAGGGACAATATACCAGGAGGATATAACCATACTATTTGTGCACCTAATGACAAGGCTTCAAGATACACAAAACAAACTCTAACAGCCTTGAAAAGTGAGATGGACAGCTCCACAATAATAGTAGGAGACTTTAACACACCACTTTCGGTGAAGGACAGGACATCCAGAAAGAAGCTAAATAAAGACATGGAAGATCTAAATGCCACAATCAACCAAATTGAACTCATAGACATATACAGAACACTCCACCCAACAGCAACCAAGTATACTTTCTCTTGAAGCATACATGGAACATTCTCTAGAATAGACCACATATTAGGTCATACAGAAAGCCTTAGCAGAATCCAAAACATTGAAATATTACAAAGCAACTTCTCTGACCATAAGGCCATAAAAGTAGTAATCAATAACAGAAAAAGTAGGGAAAAGAAATCAAACACTTGGAAAGTGAACAATACACTGCTCAAAAAAGACTGGATTATAGAAGACATTAAGGATAGAATAAAGAAATTCATAGAATCCAATGAGAATGAAAACACTTCCTATCAGAACCTTTGGAACACAGCGAAAGCAGTGCTCAGAGGTCAATTCATATCAATAAATGCACACATCCAAAAAGAAGAAAGGACCAAAATCAAAGAATTATCCCTAGGATTGGAAGAAATAGAAAGAGAGCAAGAAAAGAAACCCTCAGGTACAAGAAGAAAGCAAATAATAAAAATTAGAGAAGAATTAAATGAAATAGAGAACAGAAAAACAATTTAAAGAATGAACAAGACCAATAGCCGGTTCCTTGAAAAAATTAACAAAATTGATAAACCATTGGCCAAAATACCAAAAGAAAAAAAAAAGGATAGGAAGCAAATCACCCAAATAAGAAGATGGGCGATACCACAACAGACCCAACTGAAATTAAAAGAATCATATCAGATTACTATGAAAAATTGTACTCTAACAAATTGGAAAACCTAGAAGAAATGGATGAATTTCTAGAAACACACTACCTACCTAAACTAACACAAACAGGGGTAGAACAACTAAATAAACCCATACCAAAAGAAGAGATTGAAAAGGTAATTTAAAAACTCCCCACAACAACAACAAAAAAGCCCTGGCCTGGACAGGTTCACTGGAGAGTTCTACCAAATTTTCAGAGATGAGTTAACACCACTAATACTAAAGATATTTCAGAGCATAGAAAAAAAAAAAAAACAGAATACTCCCAAATTCATTCTATGAAGCCAGCATATCCCTGATACCAAAACTAGGTAAAGACACCACAAAAAAAGAAAGTTAGAGACCTATATCGCTCATGAACTCAGATGTAAAAATTCTCAACAAAGTTCTAGCCAATAGAATTCAACAACATATCAAAAAAATAATTCACCGTGACCAAGTGGAATTCATACCAGGTATTCAAGGATGGGAAACCCTGGTGGCGTTGGTGGCGTAGTGGTTAAGTGCTACGCCTGCTAACCGAGGAGTCAGCAGTTTGAATCTGCCAGGCGCTCTTTGGAAACTCTAGGGGGCAGTTCTACTCTGTCCTATATATAGGCCGCTATGAGTCGGAATGGACTTGAAGGCACTGGGTGTGGTTTGGTATGGCTGCAGGGATGGTTCAACATTAGAAAAACAATCAATGTAATCCATCATATAAATAAAACAAAAGACAAGAACTACATGATTTTATCAATTGATGCAGAAAAGGCATTTGAAAAAATTTAACACCCATTCATGAAAAAAACTCTCAGCAAAACAGGAATAGAAGGAAGATTCCTCAACATTATAAAGGGCATTTATACAAAGTCAATAGCCAACAGCCAACAACATCCTAAATGGAGAGAGTCTGAAAGCATTCCCCTTGAGATCAGGAACCAAGTAAGGATGTCCTTTATCACCACTCTTATTCAACATTGTGCTGGAGGTCCTATCCAGAGCAATTAGGCTAGATAAAGAAATAAAGGGCATCCAGATTGGCAAGGAAGAAGTAAAAGTATCTCTACTTGCAGATGACATGATCTTATATACAGAAAACCCTCAAGAATCCTCAAGAAAACTATTGAAACTAATAGAAGAGTTCAGCAGAGTATCAGGATACAAGGTAAATATACAAAAGTCAGTTGGATTCCTCTACACTAGCAAAAAGAACATCAAAGTGGAAATCACCAAATCAATACCATTTACAGTAGCCTCCAAGAACATAAAATACTTAGGAATAAATCTTACTAGAGACATAAAAGGCCTATACAAAGAAAACTAGAAGACACTACTGCAAGAAACCAAAAGAGACCTTCATAAGAGGAAAAATATACCTTGCTCATGGATAAAAAGATTCAACATTGTAAAAACAACTATTCTACCAACAGCAACCCATAGATACAATGCCATTCCAATCCAAATTCCAACGACATTTTTCAGTGAGATGGAGAAGCGCATCACCAACTTCATATGACAGGGAAAGAGGCCCCGAATAAGTAAGGCATTATTGAAAAAGGTAAACAAAGTGGGAGGCCTCACTCTACCTGATTTTAGAACATATTGTACTGCCACACTAGTCAAAACACCCTGGTACTGGTACAACAACAAATACATAGGCCAATGGAACAGAATTGAGAGTCCAGACATAAATCCATCCACATATGAGCAGCTAATATTTGACAAAGGCCCAAAGTCATTTAAATGGGGAAAAAAGAGTCTCTTTAACAAATGGTGCTTCCATAACTGAATATCCATCTGCAAAAAAATGAAACAAGACCCATTTCTCACACTATGCACAAAAACTAACTCATAATGGATCAAATACCTAAATATAAAATCTAAAATGATAAAGATCATGGAAGAAAAATAGGGAAAACACTAGGAGCCTTAATACGTGGCATAAACAGTATACACAACATTACTAACAATGCACAAATGCCAAAAGAGAAACTAGATAACTGGGAGCTCCTAAAAATCAAACACCTATGCTCTTCCAAAGACTTCACCAAAAGAGTAAAAAGATTACCTACAGACTGGGAAAAAGTTTTTAGCTATGACATTTCTGATCAGCGCCTGATCTCTAAAATCTACATGATACTGCAAAGACTCAACAACAAAAAGACAAATAACCCAAATAAAAAATGGGATATGAACAGGCATTTCACTAAAGACATTCAGGTGGCTAACAGATACTTGAGGAAATGCTCACAATGATTAGCCATTAGAGAAATGCAAATCAAAACTACAATGAGATTCCATCTCACTCCAGCAAAAGAAAAAAAGGCTGGCATTAATCCAAAAAACAAAAAATAATAAATGCTGGAGACATTGTGGAGAGACTGGAACACTTGTACACTGCTGGTGGGAATGTAAAATGGTACAACTACTTTGGAAATCAATTTGGCTCTTCTTAAAAAGCTAGAAGTAAAACTTACATAAGATCCAGCAATCCCACTCCTTGAATTATTTCCTAGAGAAATAAGAGCCTTTACACAAACAGATATATGCCCATTCATGTTCATTGCAGCACTGTTTACAATAACAAAAAGATGGAAGCAACCAATGTGCCCATCAAAGGATGAATGGATAAATAAATAAGGGTATATTCACACAATGGAATACTATGCATTGATAAAGAACAATGATGAATCTGTGGGCCCTCTTTCCCATTTCATAATGTGGGGGAATCTGGAAGGCATTATGTTGAGTGAAATTAGTCAGGTGCAAAAGGACAAATAGTGTATGAGATACCACTATCATAAGAACTCAAGAAACAGTTCAAACAGAGAAGAAAATATTGTTTGATGGTTATGAGAGTGGGGAGGGAGGGAGGAAGGGAGGGAGAGGGGTATTCACTAATTAGATAGTAGACAAGAACCAATTTTGGTGAAGGGAAAGACAACACGCAATACAGGTGAGGTCAGCACAGCTGGGCTAAACCAAAAGCAGACAAGTTTCCTGAATAGACTGAATGCTTTGAAGGCCAGTGTAGCAGGGGTGGGGGCTTGGGGACCATGGTTTCAGGGGACGTCTTAGTCAATTGGCATTATAAAATCTATTAAGAATACATTTCTGCATCCCACTTTGGAGTGTGGCATCTGGGCTCTTAAAAGCTAGAAAGCTGCCATCTAAGATGCATCAATCGGCCTCAACCACCTGGAGCAAAGAATAATGAAGAACATCAAAGACACAAGGTAATTATGAACCCAAGAGACAGAAAGGGCCACATGGCGTTGGCAAAGAATATTGAATATACCACCACGGACTACCAAAAGACTGAACATATCTGTCTTAGAAGTACAACCAGAATACCCCTTAGAAGCAAGGATGGCAAGACTGTGTCTCACATAGTTTGGACATGTTATCAGGAGGGATTAGTTCCTGGAGGACATCATGGTTAGTAAAGTAGAGGGTCAATGAAAAAGAGGAAGACCCTCAACAAGATGGATTGACACAATGGACTCAACCATAGCAACAGTTGTGAGGATGGCACAGGACCAGGCAGTGTTTTGTCCTATTGTGCATAGTATCACTATGAGTCGGAACTGACTCAAGGGCACCTAACAACAAAAACAACATTAGGAACTGGAGAAAAGGAGTCACTTTGAACTACAATGTATTTACCTACGACTACAAGTACAGCTTCAGCTGGTATTGTTGTTGCTGTTTGGTTGTTAGGTGCCATCGAGTCCTCTTTTTCACTGACCCTCTACTTTACCAAGCATGATGTGCTTCTCCAGGGACTGATTCCTTCTGATATCATGTCCAAAGTATGTAAGATGCAGTCTTGCCATCTTTGCTTCTAAGGAGCATTCTGGTTGTACTTCTTCTAAGACAGATTTGTTCTGTCTTTTGGTAGTCCACGGTGTATTCAATATTCTTCGCCAACACCACAATTCAAAGGCATTAGTTCTTCTTTGGTCTTCCTTGCATCATATGCAGCTTTCATTTGCATATGATGCAATTGAAAACACCATGCCTTGGGTCAGGCGCACCTTAGTCCTCAAGGTGACATCTTTGCTTTTCAATACTTTAAAGAAGACTTTTGCAGCAGATTTGCCCAGTACAATGCATCTTTTGGTTTGTTGACTGCTGCTTCCATGGGTGTTGATTGCAGATTCAAGTAACATGAAATCTTTGATAGCCTCAACCTTTTCTCCATTTATCATGACGTTGCTTATTGGTCCAGTTGTGAGGACTTTTGTTTTCTTTATGTTGAGGTGTAATCCATACTGAAGGCTATGGTCTCTGATCTTCATCAGTAAGTGCTTCAAGTCCTCTTCACTTTCTGCAAGCAAGGTTGGGTCATCTGCCTAACACAGGTTGTTAATGAGTGTTCTACCAATCCTGATGCCCCATTCTTCTTCATATAGTCCAGCTTCTCAGATTAGCTGTTCAGCATACAGATTGATCACGTATGGTAAAGGGATAAACCGTGATGCACAACTTTCATGACTTTAAACCACTCAGTATCCCCTTGTTCTGTCCATACAACTGCCTCTTGATTTATGTACAGGTTCCTCATGACCACAATTAAGGGCTCTGGAATTCCCATTCTTCTCAGTGTTATCCATAATTTGTTATGATCTGCACAGTCAAATGCCTTTGCAAAGTCAATAAAACACAGGTAAATATCCTTCTGGTATTCTCTGCTCTCAGCAGGGATCAATCTGACATCAGCAATGATATCCGTGGTTCCATGTCCTCTTCTGAATCTGACCTGAATTGCTGGCAGTTCCCTGTTGGGAAAACCCTGGTGGCATGGTGGTTAAATGCCACAGCTGCTAACCTAAAGCGTCAGCAGTTCGAATCTGCCAGGCACTCCTTGGAAACTCTACAGGGCAGTTCTACTCTGTCCTACAGGGTCGCTATGAGTTGGAATCAACTCAATGGCACTGGGTTTGGTTTGGTTTTGGTTCTTACAGTTGGTTGGCCAGGTAACTGTCTTCCAAATTTCTTGGCATAGATGAGTGAGCACTTCAGGGCTGTATCCATTTGTTGAAGCATCACAACTAATATTCTGTCAGTGCCTGGAGCCTTGTTTCTTGCCAATGCCTTCAGTCCAGCTTGGACTTCTTCATTCAGTACCATTGGTTCCTGATAATATGCTACCTTTTGAAACGGTTGAACATTGACTTATTATTTTTGGTATAATGGCTCTGTGTATTCCTTCCATCTTTTCATGCTTCCTGAGCCATTTAATATTTTCCCCACAGAATCCTTCACTATTGCAACCTGGCGCTTGAATTTTTTTTTTTTTTCAGTTCTTTCAGCTTGAGAAACACCGAGTGTGTTCTTCCCTTTTGGTTTTCTATCTCCAGCTCTTTGCACATGTGATTAGAGTACTTTACTTTGTCTTCTCGAGCCACTCTTTGAAATCTTCTGTTCAGTTCTTTTACTTCGCCATTATTTCTTCCTTTTGCTTTAGCTGCTCGACGTTCGAGAGCAAGTTTGAGAGTCTCCTCTGACATTGATCTTGGTCTTTTCTTTTTTTTCTGTCTTTTCAATGACTTCTTGATTTCTTCATGTATGATGTACTTGACGTCATTCCACAACTTGTCTGGTCTTCGATCATAAGTGTTCAACGTGTCAAATCTATTCTTGAGGTGGTCTCTAAATTCAGGTGGGATATACTTAAGGTCTTATTTTGGCTCTCATGGACTTGCTCTGATTTTCTTCAGTTTCAGCTTGAACTTGCATATGAACAATTGATAGTCCGTTCCACAGTCAGCTCCTGGGCTTGTTCTGACTGATGATATCGAGCTTTTCCTTTATCTCTTTCCACAGATGTAGTTGATTTGATTCCTGTGTATTCTATCCGGTGAGGTCCATGTGTATAGTCGCCATTTATGTTGGTGAAAAAGGTGTTTGCAATGAAGAAGTCTTTAGTCTTGCAAAATTCTATCATTCGATTTCCTCCATTGTTTCTGTCACCAAGGCTATATTTTCTAAGTACAGATCTTTCTTTCTTTCCAACTTTTGCATTCCAATCACCAGTAATTATCAATGCATCCTAATTACATGTTCGATCCATTTCAGACTGCAGAAGCTGATAAAAATCAATTTCTTCATTTTTGGCCTTAGTGGTTGGTGTGTAAATTTGAATAATAGTCCTATTAACTGGTCTTCCTTGTAGGCGTATGGATATTATCCTATCACTGACAGTGTTGTACTTCAGGATAGATCTTGAAATGTTCTTTTCGACAATGAATGCAACACCATTCCTCTCTGAGTTGTCATTCCCGGCATAGTAGACTATATGTTTGTCTGATTTAAATGGCCAATAGCAGTCCATTTCAGCTCACTAATGCCGAGGATATTGATGTTTGTGCAGTCTATTTCATTTATGACGATTTCCAATTTTCCTCAATTCGTACTTGTATATTCCAGGCTCCAATTATTAGTGGATGTTTGCAGCTGTTTCTTCTCATTTTGAGTTGTGCCAGTTTCTAATGAGCTTTCTAAAAGTCTAGAGAGGATACGAAACTTCTTAAGGAAGCATCATTGGGTTGGGAAAAGAGACCGAAGGGTGCTAAATAGAGAGACAGGTTGGCCTTATTGGCACTGGCCTATTTACTCCACCAAGTTCCCAGAAATATCTGCTTCAATATCCGCTATTAACACTTTTCTCATTGTGCTCCATTCTCTCAAAATGTATCCCAGTTTCTGTATTCTACATATCAATCCACTGCAGCATTACTCCTTTTGGAAGTAGAAGTACAAATTTATTTAACTGACTTTTAAAATTTAGTTTAACATTTATTAACAAACAAAACAATTGTGCATCAGATTGTTTTAGATAATGGCGGAAAAAGAGAAGAGTTGAATCTGTTCACAAATAACTTAATTTCCAAGAACAAGTCATGAAATACACAGTTTCTTTGTCGTATTTTCTTTGCATTTCATGGTTGTATTTCCCTGCTTTGTTTGAATACATAATTTTATGTTTTACTTAATTATGTAACAATATAACTCTCAAATTATCAGTATGCAATGTTTTGCAGTCTCTTGTTATATATTTTAGTTTCTGTGTGGAGAGTTTAAAAATTACTTCTAAATGTGAAAAGAAAAAAATTGGTACGTGATTATTATAAGATTTCTGAAGACGTACAAGCCCTTAAAAATAATGCTTCTCCAAACACAGGTTTTAGCACAAATTAAAAGCTTTCCAGAAATGACATTGAATTAATAGAGACTGACAAAATAAGAAAAAATATTGAATAACAGCATGTATCATATTATGGTAATTTTAAATAACTTGTACTAAAAAAGGTTATTTAAAAAAGTACCTGTGTGGAAATAGTTTCATATCCTGGTTAATTTACCTTTGAATTGCAAGGTCCAGTTTTAACGGGAGTGAATGCTGATGACTTAGCTTAAGAGATTGTCAATCTTTTAATATAATGGACTTGCTGTATAGTTTTAAAAACAAACCTGAATTATTTATTTTCTCTGAAGGGATGAATGTGGATTGAAATTAATGATTTGCCCAATAGGTAGATAACATTTCTGTTTTTTTTTGAGCATCAGGGGAGGTGTATATTTTTGTTCCTTAAAAGAGAGCAGGTTTTCAAACTGGAGCCACGCTGGCTGTTCCCAGTCACCACCTGCTCACTCCAGCCTGTTGCAATCTGAGCTACTTGTTTTTATGTCCCCACTCTACAGAATCTGGTCCCCATATCAAATTTTCTATGGCATTTACACTGTGGGCCACACTCATTATGACCACTCTCTGTGAGGACACTAAAAAAAAAAAAAAGTGCTGGTTTTAAAGTGCTTATTTCAAATTTTGGCATTGGCTGGGATGGTTTGGTGAAGATCATTTGAAAAAACAATGAAGACATCTTCAAATAATATAATTTAATAATATATAAAAACATTTTAATTTAAATTCACATTTGCAAAACAATTAAAGATTTGTTTTTGGTGTAAGCTGCCCATAGTGGAGGATACCGAGGAAGCATTGTACATGCCATTAGGAATCTGAAAATGCAGTCAAGGATATTAAACCTATACATATGAAAGACTGAAATAAGCATTATCTGACGAAATGAATCAATGTATTCAGAGAACAGAGAAAGCGTATAGACTATAGAAATTAGAAATTTTTGTTTGTTTGTTTTTTCTTTTTTTTCTTTTTCTTTTCTCCCCATAGATCCAATTCTATGTGACCATGTATCAGAATATCTTTAGACAGAACCACAGGAATATTTTAGACATCCCTCTTAACTATTTGGAGTCTAGATTTCTCAGCTTCATTAGACTAAGTCATATTATAGTTGTTCACCTTGTATTTTCATTTATTTTTAAGCTATCACCAGGTCATGCACTCAATACCATCTTCCTAGATTTTATTTACAATTTCCATTTGGTCATCATTGTTGTTAGGTGCCATTGAGTAGGTTCCTCTTCATAGAAACCCTATATACAACAGAATGAAACACTTCCCGGTTCTGTGCTATACTCAAAAACGTTGTTATGCTTGAGCCATTGTTGCAGCCACTGTGCCAATAGATCTCATTGAGGGTCTTCCTCTTTTTTGCTGACTTCCTACTTTACCAAGCATGATGTCCTTCTCCAGGAACTGGTCCCTCCCAATAACACACCCAAAATACCTGAGACAAAGCCTTGCCATCCTTGCTTCTAATGAGCATTCTGGCGGTACTTCTTCTAAGACAGATTTATTTGTTCTTTGGGCAGTCCATGGTATATTCAGTATTCTTCACCAACACCGTAACTGAAAGGCATCAATTCTTCTTCAGTCTTCCTTATTCATTGTCCAGCTTTCCTGTACATATGAGGTAATTAAAAATACCACAACTTGTTTCAGGCTCACCTTAGTCCTCAAAGTGACTTCTTTGCTTTTTTGACACTTTAAAGAGGCCTTTTGCAGCAAATTTTCCCAATGCAATACATCATTTGATTTCTTGACTGCTGCTTCCATAGGCATTAACTGTAAATTCAAGTAAATTTCCACTTTAGGGTCTATATGATGATGACCTTCTTCTGGACATTGGGGAGAGGTATACAGATCCAGATGTCTGTTAAGCCCATATTCCTATGCTCTGTAATGAGCATAAATGTTTACGAAAATAAGAATATTAGAAACATTTTACCAGAATAATGAGTATAGATAAGCTTATTTATCCCATCTTTTCTGATAAGTTTTTCTCTGCTGCACTGACTGACCTAAATTCCTCCCTATACCCATTCGACCACCACCCTCTCTGTTACCAGATGTGGGTGATTATGATGAAGCATTAGGATAGAGATAAAAGTGGTCTCAGTTGACCTAGGCATGAAATTGTGCATTAAATAATTATTGGTAAGTATGATTTTTTTTTTTATGACAGACACCTTTGTTTCAAGAATTTTACTAGAAGTAAAAAATGTAAATATAAGAGTAAGTAAGTTCAATAGCAATGACGAATTATTTGAGGAAACCAAGAGCTTACAGATGTTAGAATTTACATGTTAGAGTTTAGAGTAAAAAAAGGAAATTGTTAGGTGGGTACTGGATTTTGAAGGGCTTTTATGCCATACAGAAGAATGGAGGGTTTAATAAGAATACTACTACTACTACTAATAAAATGTCATCTATGATTTAAAGCACCTATTATATTCTAGATACTTTGCTAATCACTTTATTATAATATCTGATTTACTTCTCACATATTCTGATGAGACAAACCATTCGAATTATTTTCCCAGTTTTATAGGTAATAACATTTCACCCTGAAATGTTAAGAAACTTTCCTAAAGTCACATCATGAAAAAAGATTCCACACTTAGCCTGTCTCTCTGCAAATGGTATTTTCTCAATCACTATGACTAGCATCTTCTAACAAGTTACGAGACACCATTTAAAGTGATAAAGAAAAGCAATAAGATGATTGCACATGGTGAAAAGTTGTGAGTTGTGAGAGGAAAACAGTTTCAATATGTTCTGATTGTGCTATTGTAGAAAAATGAACATAATACTATGAAAATGATGGCATCAGTGAGAAATGGCTATTATCATTTGTTTGGATCGAAAAGCTTGAAGGATCTGACAAAAGCTATAAACTCCTTTCTCAGAAAAAAAGCTCACATATACACATGCAAAACTGGTTTACTTGAAATTTCAGGAAAATAATAGAGCCCAGTTTAAGAATCTCTGATGAAGGGTTTCAAAGATAGAAGGATATTATAATATGATTAATTTATTCTTTCAATCATTTTTTTACTCATTTAAAAAAATTATTGCACTTTAGATGAAGTTTTACAGAGCAAACTCGCTTCTCATTAAACAATACACGTATTGTTTTGTGACATTGGTTGGCAACGCCACGACATGTCAACACTCTCCTCAACTTTAGGTTCCCCATTACCAGCTTTCGTGCCCTCTCTTACCTTCTTGTCCTTGCCTGTGGGCTGGTGTGCCCATTTTGTTGTATGGGCCTGTCTAATCTTTGGCTGAAGGGTGAACCTCAGGAGTGACCATTACTGAGCTAAATGGGTGTCTGGGAGCCATACTCTCAGGGTTCCTCCAGTCTCTGTCAGACCAATTAATCTTTTTTTTTTTTTTTTCTTTTGGTTAGAATTTTGTTCTACACTTTTCTACAGCTCTGTCCAGGACTCTACATTGTGATCCCTGTCAGAGAGACAGAGCGATCAGTGGTGGTAGCCAGGTACCATCTAGTTGTGTTGGTTTCAGTCTAGCAGAGGTTGTAGTAGTTGTGGTCCATTTGTCCTTTGGACTAATCTTTCCCTTGTGTCTTTGGTTTTCTTCATTCTCCCTTGCTCCAGATGGGACGACACCTGTGGAGTATCTTAGATGGCCAAGCACAAGCTTTTAAGACCCCAGATACTACTCACCAAAGTAGAATGTAGAACATTTTCTTTATAAACTATGTTATGCCAATTGAGCTAGATGTTCCCAGAGACCATGGTCCCCACACCCCTTAGCCAGTAATTTGGTCCCTCGGGGACTTTGGAGGTGTCTATGGAGCTGGGGATGGAGCTTCCATGACCTTGCCTGTTTTGGCTTCTCCAGTATTGTGTACTGTCTTACCCTTCACCAAAGTTACCACTTATCTACTGTCTATTTAGTGTTTCTCCCTCTCCATCTGTCCTCTCCCTCATAACCATCAAAGATTGTTTCTTTTTGTATGTAAATCTTTTCATGAATTTGTATAGTAGTTGTTGCTATGTGCTGGAATCGACTCAATGGCAACGGGTTTTTTGGGAGGTGGTCTCATACAATATTTGTCCTTTTGTGATTGACTTATTTCACTCAGCATAATGCCCTCCAGATTCATCCATGTTGTGAGATGTTTCACAGATTGATCATTGTTCTTATTGTTGTGTAGTATTCCATTGTGTGTATGTACTGTAGTTTGTTTATCCATTCGTCTGTTGCTGGGCATCTAGGCTGTTTCCAACTTTTTTTTTTTTGCTATTGTGAATAATGTTACAATGAATATGGGTATGCATATGCATATTCATGTAAGAGCTCTTATTTCCCTAGGATATATTCCTAGGTGTTCAGCCAATTTTTCTGTACACTTGCTATGTACCATGTGCTAGACACTATTTTAGACTCAAAGTGAATGACGCTCAAACAAGACAAAACACTTCCCTCGGGTAAATTACATTCTAAAGGATCAGACAAAAAATAAATGAAAATAATTTCAGGTAGTAATAAGTACTGTAAAAACAATATATGCAAAGGAGAAAGAAGATGATATAGTGGTGGGGAGGGGGTAGTGAATAGTTGGGAAGATACTCCTGTGGAGGTGACATTTCTGAAGAGACTTGGAAAATGTATAAAGACGGAACACATGATAATTTCCTGTATGGTAATTTGGGTAAAATAAACATCAATTTAATTAGAGTAAGGTTCCTAAAGTTTTGTTCCGTCGTACATAGAGTTGTTATGAGCCAGAACTGACTCAATGGCACCTAATAACAACAACAAAATTCTTGAGACAAGAAAAGCTACATACATCTTAAAAATTGCAAGAAGAGTATCATCTTGTTTTCCTAGGAATGCCATAACAAAATACCACAACGTTGGTGACTTTGAAGAAAAGAATTTATTTTCTTACTGTTCTGGAGGCTAGAAATTCAAATCAAGGTATCAGCTGTATTGATTCCTTCTGAGGAGTTTGAGAAGGGATTTGTTCTATGCCTCTCTTACAGATGCATGTGTATCTGTCATCACATAGTGCCTGTCTCCTCGTGTTTGTGTTTCTGTTTCCTTGCCTGTTCTCTTCTTTTATAGACACTACTCAGAAGGGATAAGATCCCTGGTGACTCAGTGGTTAAGTGCTCAGCTGCTAACCAAAAGGTCAGTCAGTGGTTCAAATATACCAGCTGCTCCTTAAAAACCCTATGGGGCAGTTCTACTCTGTCCTATATGATCACTGAGTTGGAATCACCTGGACAGCAATATTTTTTTTTTTTTTCTCAATTCAAAAGGGATCAGGACTAGGGCCCACCCTAGCCCTGTATGATTTAACTGATATCTTTAGAGAAAGACTTTATTTTCCCAAACAATGTCACATTCACAGGTACAGGGGTTAAGACTTCAACATACATTTTGGGTGACACAAGTCAACCCGTAACAGAAGTCAAGAAAAATGGTGGAGTAGGGAATTCTGTGGCCTGTCCCTTCCTAGAAATAATAAATAAATGGGCAAAAACAGTAAGAATCAGCTTTATTAGGGCTTTGAAAGATACTCAAAGGTTTATAGCTACCAAGCCAATGATGAATTAGGAGAAAGGCCATTGAAGCACCGTGGAACTTGTGGTGTTTTAACTTAATCATATCCCACCCGTCTCCTGCAAGATGGTGATTTTGACAATGCTAGGAATTTAGCAAAAAAAAAAAAAAAAAAAAAGAGGACAAGTCATGCTGTAATATATTTTACAGACTAGTGATTGACAGTAGGGAACTACAGAAGAAATAAAATTTGAAAGCAATATTTTAGGAAGAGAAGTCTGATAGCAGGATGGATTAAAGGAGGAAAGAACAAGAGTAAATGAACTCTGCAGAACAATTGTTGGAACAACCGATTTAGGAATACATACAGTAGTTTGGGGAAGTGAATGTGGCATGCAGGCTTTTTTGCCCCTCAGATTCCTTTATTATTTTTTCGTATTTTTTATAGTGAGCTATATTATGCTCACTATAAGAAAAAAGATAATTAGCATCATATAAAGGAAAATAAAAACTTTTGTAGGCTAAATGTCAGCCTTGGTGCAACGTATAGGTCAAAATGGGTGAAAATGTTTGTATTTACTTCTTTTCCAGCAATTACTCAGCTCTCCCCCCGTCAGATTTTCTCCCATTTCTTGTAGTACTAAGTGTAAAAAAATGATAAATACAGGTATAGAAATGAAATTTTATACAGAGGCAAGGATAAAAAACAAAACAAAACAAAACATTGCAGTGGAGTCCTTACTTCCTTATACCAACTTTATAGGGCAGAGTAGAATTGCCCCCATGGGGTTTCCAAGGGTGTAACCTTTATAGAAGCAGACTGCCACATCTTTTTGCTGCAGAGCACCTGGTAAGTTCGAACTGCCAAACTTTCGGTTAGCAGCCAAGCACTTCACCACTGCATCACCAGGGCTCCTTAAGAAGCAAATCTTAAGACGTTATCTTAAGAGGCAAAGATAAGGTACACAAATTGTTCTTTTTCTAATAAAGAGGACTTATCACTTAGTTTCCAAATACAACCTATTTATTTTTCAACAAAGATAGTATTTTTAAAAAATCCAAGACCCTAAAATGGTATCACTTTTTCTTCTTAAATATTCTAAAGCATTAATGACATATCTAATAATCTTCTGGAAGAACTTATAAATAATTAGAGTTTAAACAGTCCTTAACAGAAGGGGGGGAAAGGAATGAGATTCCTTTAGTACAGAAGTGTCTAATTTCTATTACATTTATTCACTAGTAAGAAATTCAACAATTTTCCAAGGTTTGAATATTCATTAGAAAGGATTAATAAGATTCTATTAAAATGAGAAAATAAACCTAGCCAAATATGTCTACATATCAAAACGTAGTTGCTGACATTCAACAAAAAGGTAATGATCGTCTCCTGTTTGCCTTAGAGGCAAAGTAGTACCTTATGTAAACTTTCTGTTCACTCATATGTTTGCACCTGTATAGGTGTAATTCCCTATATTTGGAAGCTAGGGCAAATATATGTCAACCTATAATTATTCCCACTTCTGACTCTGGATTTATTCCTTTTCTTAGGCAAGGAGAGGAAGAGGTTTCCCAGACTAATGTATTTGCACCGTCACCTCAAGTCATTCTTTTTATCGTTGGCAATGCTTCCAATATTTTATTTATTTGGACCCATTTTTATTTTAATGAGAACTATGACCAAATATTCTGTTTCTGGATTTAGTTATATTAATTTGCCCATGTCCCATCTTATCTAGATCTCAGCCCTATATCTGGCCTGACAATGTTGACTAAGTCCCAATAATTTCAGCACAATGACTCTCTAAAAACTCCTACCTTTGGATTCTTGATTTACCACGGTTCTCAATTCTTAATTTGGGGACACCAGTAGTTATATAATGAAGTTTTTTAACCACAACTGACAATAGCTGCAGCCTTGATGAAATTCCAGGATCTAGCGTCTTTCCATCTCTTTGGTCTTCTCTTATTAGTTGAGTCCCAGAAGTCCAGGAACAGGTGGGGGGGGGAAAAAAAAAAAACACTCTTTTCACAAGCTTCGGGCATTAGCTGCCATCTTGGAAATCTGTTTTATCTTTTATCTCCTCTTGCTGACTTCCTTCACTGTAGGACAAGGTTCTGAACTATTGAAGCCTTAGGAATTTACTTTGTCTAAGGCTGTGTTCTCTAGAGAAGCAAAACCAGTACAGTGTATAAATATATATATAGAGAGAGATTTATATCAAGGAAACTGCTCATGCAATTGTAGAGGCTGGAGTGTCCCAAGTCCGTGCATCAGGACAGAAGCTTCTCCTGATTCATGTAGCCACAGGGACCAGCAAGCCCAAGATTAGCAGGGCAGAGAGCAGGGCTCTTGTTCACAGGCTGTGAAGATCAATGAATCCCAAGATCAGCAGGCAAGGCCACAAGGCTTGTCCTGATTCACACGGCTACAGGGGCTGGCGAACCCAAGATTGGCAGGTTGGAGAGCAGGGTTCTTGGTCACAGGCTGTGAAGATCAATAAATCCCAAGATCTGCAGATAAACTGCTAGCTCAAGTCCCAAGAACTGGAGGTCAAATGAACAAGAGGCAGCTGCAGGATCGAGAGAGGCAAAAGCCAGAATATCAGCTTATATTTGGATGTAGGCCACATGCCCAAGGAAATTTCCCTTAAACTGATTGGCCACTCATAGCAGATCACATCACGGGTGTGATCACATATAAACACTGAGAATCATGGCCCAGCCAAGTTGACACACAATCTTAACAATCACAATCCACCCTTTGTCAACTTGACACCACACATATCTCCCCAAACCATACATAATCTCTGAATAAAGACAATTACAAAGTCATACTTGTGCCTAACATGATGCAACTAACACGCATACAATCAAAAGTGTACTAGCTTTGTTTCCATCTTATATTTTATAAGTGAAGAAAACAAAAATATTTTATGTGCATATTCAAAACAGAAATATTCATAAAAATTACAGTGAATTCCATGAGCATGGGCCCACTGCCACACTTCATCTGCTGTGAAGTGAGTCTCTTGATCAGAAGCGGTGCTGTGTGGGATACCATGATGGTAGATAAGGCATTCTGTAAGTCCATTCACGTGATCACATATAAACACTGAGAATCATGGCCTAGCCAAGTTGACAATCTTAAGCATCACATGCTTATTCAGTGAAATTAGGATTATTCTGATCCAGAGGCCTTCTAAGGTGATATAAAGCTATAAACTATTCATTTAAAGCATGCAAAAAGAGGTAGTTTCACCAGCTAATCAAGAAAAAGTAAATATGCCTGATTTATTAGAAATTAGCAAAGAAGCAAGGCTCCTAACATGAGATTCTCCAGAAGAACCTTTTAATACAGCCTGTCATAGAAGTCCTTAGTTATAAAAAGTAGCGTCAATATTGGTAATTTTTCCTTTTACATTTATAGACTGTTTTAAAATTTCTATTGCCAATATAATACACCTTCTTGTGAATAAATAGAAAGATTATTATGAAAGTCATAAAATAATAATTGATATAAAATTAATACTACCTCAGAATTTTATACATTAATATAAAACATTCAGTGAACTCAAATGATAATTTTAACAATATTCTATAGAAGAGCATTGAGTTCAAACCTTATTGACATTCTTTGTTTCAAAGTTTTGACAGTAAAATTAGTAATTTGTTTCATTTCTCAACTGAAACATAAAAAAACATAAATAAATCAGTGTTACTATGTTTTTCTTAAATAATAAACACAATGCAAACACTTTTTGCCTAGGAAGCATTACTTTTGGACCAGCCATATTTGTGAACATTATTGATTTCAATAATTTCCATCATTCTGCTAGTTTTTTAAGGTATAAAATAATAATGTAGTCTCCAGCTAATTTTAAACTATATTTATTTTCATAGCTTTCTTTTTGTGAAATGTGTGTTCAGAACATGTTCTTATTACTAGTTCTTTGATAGTATAGAACTAGACTTCTGCTTTCTAGTCTGGCATGTAAGGAGTTCAGAGGTCATCCCTCCTGTCCTCACAACAAGAGAAGAGCTGAAAAGCAGTAAATCTTCTTAGATCCACCCTAGAATTGAGGTCACAGAGCAAAACACTGCCCCAAAGCTGGAGAGACAGACAGACTCATACAGGGAATCACTGCTTACTAGGCTCAGATACTCCTGAGGCCCGCCCTTGTGGGGGGTGGAAGACAGTATCTGGTAAAAATAATTAAGTAACTAATTTCTGGAGTCTGAGAGTGGACTAGTTGGAGGATAGACGCTCTAGACGGCCTAGCCTTGGGGAGGCCCCAAGAGTTTTATCTCCAGTTGCCCCACCAGATTCTTACTATGAAGCTCAGAGAAAAATCCCCTTGTGCTTCTGGCAAGGTGAGGGGGGCAATAACTATTTTGAAATAGTGCTCTGAACTCCTGGACCATGGCCTGCCCTCAGCAAAACTGGTTCTCCAAAGCCTAGTCAAAGTGGATTTTATTAGAGCCTAACTAATTTGGAGAAAGGGAAATATATACCCAGCTGCAGACTCCTGTAAGTTAAAATTTTGAAAACAAAAGTACATTAAGAAAAAACAAATTAGAGGCGGGGCCAAGATGGCGGACTAGGTAGACGCTACCTCGGATCCCTCTTGCAACAAAGACTTGGAAAAACAAGTGAATCGATCACATACATAACAATCTACGAACCCTGAACAACAAACACAGATTTAGAGATGGAGAACGAACAAATACGGGGAAGCAGCAAATGTTTTCAGAGCCTGGAGCCAGCGTACCAGTCAGGTAAACTTCGGCGCCCAACTTAGGGCAGAGCCCAGGGGAGCAGATGGCACAAACAAGGGGTCCAGCCCTAGCCCCCGAACTCACTCCAGGAGGGGGCCCAGCCGGTTTGCGCGGGCGGCGTGGCGAGGCAGCTGGTGGGAGAAGTCCCTGGGAGGCGGTGACTGATCTTGGAGCGGGGAGAGCAGCATCCCAGCCGGGGAACCATCCCGCCGGGATTTTGGCTGGGCGCAGGCACGGTGCAAGCACAGAGAGCTGCTCCACTCCCCTGAACTAACCCCGGGAGGGGGACCAGCCATTTTGCGCAGGCGGCGTGGAGACGCAGCTGGTAGGAGAAGTCCCCGGGAGGCAGTGACTGGTCTTGGAGCGGGGAGAGCAGCATCCCAGCCGGGGAACCATCCCACCGGGATTTTGACTGGGCGCAGGCACGGCATAAGCATGGAGAGCTGCTCCACCCCCCTGAACTAGCCCCGGGAGGGGGCCCAGCCGGTTCGCGCGGGCGTTGTGGAGACACAGCCGGTGGGAGAAGTCCCCGGGAGGCAGTGACTGGTCTTGGAGCTGGGAGAGCAGCATCCTAGTCGGGACACGTGGTCACGGCACAAGCAGGGGGAGCTGCTCCACTCACCTGAACTAACCCCGGGAGGGGGCCCAGCCGGTTCGTGGGAGCGGCACGAAGACGCGGCTGGTGGGACGAGAAGTCCCTGGGAGGCAGCGACTGATTTTGGAGTTGAGAGTGCACCGTCCCAGCAGGGGAACCTTGACGTTGGGCGTGGGGCTGGCATCGGAGGATCTGACAGTGACTTCAGTGGGCCAGACCCCCCGGGGGCAATCCCCACACAGCCAGCACACATAGGCGACGCACCCCATGGGAATCTCAGATATAGTAGTCATTCCAAGCAAGACAAGCAACTCTGGCTATATTCTGAGGTGCTAATCTCCTATCTCTCTGATCCCTCCCCCACCTTCCCCAGGCGGCTTCATTAACATCCGAATTGCCTGAGCCAGAGGGAAAACTCTGATAGGGATCTGACTGCATTTTTTTTAGCGGATTTTTTGGAAAAACTAGTTTCCCAGTGATGGCTCAGAGACAGCAGTCCATATCAAACCACATAAAGAAGCAGACCATGACAGCTTCTCCAACCCCCCAAACAAAAGAATCAAAATCTTTCCCAAAGGAAGATACAATCCTGGAATTATCAGATACGGAATATAAAAAACTAATTTACAGAATGCTTAAAGACATCACAAACGAAATAAGGTAAACTGCAGAAAAAGCCAAGACACACACTGATAAAACTGTTGAAGAACTCAAAAAGATTATTCAAGAACATAGTGGAAAAATCAATAAGTTGCAAGAATCCATAGAGAGACAGCATGTATAAATCCAAAAGATTAACAATAAAATTACAGAATTAGACAATGCAATAGGAAGTCAGAAGAGCAGACTCGAGCAATTAGAATGCAGACTGGGACATCTGGAGGACCAGGGAATCAACACCAACATAGCTGAAAAAAAATCAGATAAAAGAATTTAAAAAACTGAAGAAACCCTAAGAATCATGTGCGACTCTATCAAGAAGGATAACTTGCGGGTGATTGGAGTCCCAGAATGGGGAAGGGGGACAGAAAACACAGAGAAAATAGTTGAAGAACTCCTGACACAAAACTTCCCTGACATCGTGAAAGACAAAAGGATATCTATCCAAGATGCTCATCGAACCCCATTTAAGATTGATCCAAAAAGAAAAACACCAAGACATATTATCACCAAACTCGCCAACACCAAAGATAAACAGAAAATTTTAAAAGCAGCCAGGGAGAAAAGAAAGGTATCCTTCAAGGGAGAATCAATAAGAATAAGTTCAGACTACTCAGCAGAAACCATGCAGGCAAGAAGGGAATAGGACGACATATACAGAACACTGAAGGAGAAAAACTGCCAGCCAAGGATCATATATCCAGCAAAATTCTCTGTGAAATATGAAGGCAAAATTAAGATATTTACAGATAAACACAAGTTTAGAGAATTTGCAAAAACCAAACCAAAGCTACAAGAAATACTAAAGGATATTGTTTGGTCAGAAAACCAATAATATCAGATACCAGCACAACACAAGGTCACAAAACAGAACATCCTGATATCAACTCAAATAGGAAAATCACAAAAACAAACAAATTAGGATTAATTAAAAAAAAATACACATAACAGGGAATCATGGAAGTCAATAGATAAAAGATCACAATAATCAAAAAGAGGGACTAAATACAGGAGGCATAGAACTGCCATATGGAGAGTGATACAAGGCAATATAGAACGATACAAGTTAGGTTTTTACTTAGAAAAATAGGGGTAAATAATAAGGTAACCACAAAAAGGTATAACAACTCCATAACTCAAGATAAAAGCCAAGAAAAACGTAACGACTCAACAAACATAAAGTCAAACACTACGAAAATCAGGATCTCACAATTTACTAAGAAAAACCTCTCAGCACAAAAAAGTATGTGGAAAAATGAAATTGTCAACAACACACATAAAAAGGCAACAAAATCACAGCACTAAAAACTTATTTATCTGTAATTACACTGAATGTAAATGGACTAAATGCACCAGTAAAGAGACAGAGAGTCACGGACTGGATAAAGAAACATGATCCATCTATATGCTGCCTACAAGAGACACACCTTAGACTTAGAGACACAAACAAACTAAAACTCAAGGGATGGAAAAAAATATATCAAGCAACAGTAAGCAAAAAAGAAGAGGAGTAGCAATATTAATTTCTGACAAAATAGACTTTAGACTTAAATCCACCACAAAGGATAAAGAAGGACACTATATAATGATAAAAGGGACAACTGATCAGGAAGACATAACCATATTAAATATTTATGCACCCAATGACAGGGCTGCAAGATACATAAATCAAATTTTAACAGAATTGAAAAGTGAGATAGACACCTCCACAATTATAGTAGGAGACTTCAACACACCACTTTCGGAGAAGGACAGGACATCCAGTAAGAAGCTCAGTAGAGACACGGAAGACCTAAATACAACAATCAACCAACTTGACCTCGTTGACTTATACAGAACTCTCCACCCAATTGCTGGAAAGTATACTTTTTTTTCTAGCGCACATGGAACATTCTCTAGAATAGACCACATATTAGGTCATAAAACAAACCTTTGCAGAATCCAAAACATTGAAATATTACAAAGCATCTTCTCAGACCACAAGGCAACAAAACTAGAAATCAATAACAGAAAAACTAGGGAAAAGAAATAAAATACTTGGAAAATGAATAATACCCTCCTGAAAAAAGACTGGGTTATAGAAGACATCGAGGAGGGAATAAGGAAATTCATAGAATGCAACGAAAATGAAAATACTTCCTATCAAAACCTCTGGGACACAGCAAAAGCAGTGCTCAGAGGCCAATTTATATCGATAAATGCACACATACAAAAAGAAGAAAGAGCCAAAATCAGAGAACTATCCCGACAACTTGAACAAATAGAAAGTGAGCAACAAAAGAACCCATCAGGCACCAGAAGAAAACAAATAATAAAAATTAGAGCTGAACTAAATGAATTAGAGAACAGAAAAACAATTGAAAGAATTAACAAAGCCAAAAGCTGGTTCTTTGAAAAAATTAACAAAATTGATAAACCATTGGCTAGACTGACTAAAGAAATACAGGAAAGAAAACAAATAACCCGAATAAGAAACGAGAAGGACCACATCACAACAGAACCAAATGAAATTAAAAGAATCATTTCAGATTACTACGAAAAATTTGTAGTCTAACAAATTTGAAAACCTAGAAGAAATGGATGAATTCCTGGAAAAACACTACCTACCTAAACTAACACATTCAGAAGGAGAACAACTAAATAGACCCATAACAAAAAAAGAGATTGAAACGGTAATCAAAAAACTCCCAACAAAAAAAAAGCCCTGGCCCGGATGGCTTCACTGCAGAGTTCTACCAAACTTTCAGAGAAGAGTTAACACCACTACTACTGAAGGTATTTCAAAGCATAGAAAATGACGGAATACTACCCAACTCATTCTATGAAGCCACCATCTCCCTGATACCAAAACCAGGTAAAGACATTACAAAAAAAGAAAATTATAGACCTATATCCCTCATGAACATAGATGCAAAAATCCTCAACAAAATTCTAGCCAATAGAATCCAACAACACATCAAAAAATAATACACCATGGTAAAGTGGGATTTATACCAGGTATGCAAGGCTGGTTTAATATCAGAAAAACCATTAATGTAATCCATCACATAAATAAAACAAAAGACAAAAACCACATGATCTTATCAATTGATGCAGAAAAGGCATTTGACAAAGTCCATTTTTAACACCCATTTATGATAAAAGCTCTTATCGAAATAGGAATTGAAGGAAAATTCCTCAACATAATAAAGGGCATCTATGCAAAGCCAACAGCCAATATCACTCTAAATGGAGAGAACCTGAAAGCATTTCCCTTGAGAACGGGAACCAGACAAGGATGCCCTTTATCACCGCTCTTATTCAACATCGTGCTTGAAGTCCTAGCCAGGGCAATTAGGCTAGACAAAGAAATAAAGGGTATCCGGATTGGCAAGGAGGAAGTAAAGTTATCACTATTTGCAGATGACATGATTATATACACAGAAAACCCTAAGGAATCCTCCAGAAAACTACTGAAACTAATAGAAGAGTTTGGCAGAGTCTCAGGTTATAAAATAAACATACAAAAATCACTTGGATTCCTCTACATCAACAAAAAGAACACCGAAGAGGAAATAACCAAATCAATACCATTCACAGTAGCCCCCAAGAAGATAAGATACTTAGGAATAAATCTTACCAAGGATGTAAAAGACCTATACAAAGAAAACTACAAAGCTCTACTACAAGAAATTCAAAAGGACATACTTAAGTGGAAAAACATACCTTGCTCATGGATAGGAAGACTCAACATAGTAAAAATGTCTATTCTACCAAAAGCCATCTATACATATAACGCACTTCCGATCCAAATTCCAATGTCATATTTTAAGGGGATAGAGAAACAAATCACCAATTTCATATGGAAGGGAAAGAAGCCCCGGATAAGCAAAGCATTACTGTAAAAGAAGAAGAAAGTGGGAGGCCTCACTCTACCTGATTTCAGAACCTATTATACAGCCACAGTAGTCAAAACAGCCTGGTACTGGTACAACAACAGGCACATAGACCAATGGAACAGAATTGAGAACCCAGATATAAATCCATCCATGTATGAGCAGCTGATATTTGACAAAGGCCCAGTGTCAGTTAATTGGGGAAAAGATAGTCTTTTTAACAAATGGTGCTGGCATAACTGGATATCCATTTGCAAAAAAATGAAACAGGACCCATACCTCACACCATGCACAAAAAACTAACTCCAAGTAGATCAAAGACCTAAACATAAAGATTAAAACGATAAAGATCATGGAAGAAAAAATAGGGACAACCCTAGGAGCCCTAATACAAGGAATGAAGAGAATACAAAACATTACCAAAAATGATGAAGAGAAACCCGATAACTGGGAGCTCCTAAAAATCAAACACCTATGCTCATCTAAAGACTTCTCCAAAAGATTAAAAAGACTACCTACAGACTGGGAAAGAATTTTCAGCTATGCCATCTCAGACCAGCGCCTGATCTCTAAAATCTACATGATTCTGTCAAAACTCAACCACAAAAAGACAAACAACCCAATCAAGAAGTGGGCCAAGGATATGAACACACATTTCACTAAAGAAGATATTCAGGCAGCCAACAGATACATGAGAAAATGCTCTCGATCATTAGCCATTAGAGAAATGCAAATTAAAACTACGATGAGATTCCATCTCACACCAGCAAGGCTGGCATTAATCCAAAAAACACAAAATAATAAATGTTGGAGAGGCTGCGGAGAGATTGGAACTCTCATACACTGCTGGTGGGAATGTAAAATGGTACAACCACTTTGGAAATCTATCTGGCGTTATCTTAAACAGTTAGAAATACAACTACCATACAACCCAGAAATCCCACTCCTAGGAATATACCCTAGAGATACAAGAGCCTTCACACAAACAGATATATGCACACCCATGTTTATTGGAGCTCTGTTTACAATAGCAAAAAGCTGGAAGCAACAAAGGTGTCCGTCAACGGATGAATGGGTAAATAAATTGTGGTATATTCTCACAAGGGAATACTATGCATCGATAAAGAACAGTGACGAATCTCTGAAACATTTCATAACATGGAGGAACCTGGAAGGCATTATGCTGAGCGAAATTAGTCGGAGGCAAAAGGACAAATATTGTATGAGACCACTAGTATAAGATCTTGAGAAATAGTAAAAACTGAGAAGAACACATACTTTTGTGGTTACGAAGGGGGGAGGGAGGGAGGGAGGGAGACGGGTTTTTTTATTGATTAATCAGTAGATAAGAACTGCTTTGGGTGAAGGGAAAGACCACACTCAATACATGGAAGGTCAGCTCAATTGGACTGGACCAAAAGCAAAGAAGTTTCCAGGATAAAATGAATGCTTCAAAGGTCAGTGGAGCAGGGGCGGGGTCTGGGGAACATGGTTTGAGGGGACTTCTAAGTCAATTGGCAAAATAATTCTAGTATGAAAACATTCTGCATCCCACTTTGAAATGTGGCGTCTGGGGTCTTAAATGCTAACAAGCGGCCATCTAAGATGCAGCAATTGGTCTCAACCCACCTGGAGCAAAGGAGAATGAAGAACACCAAGGTCACATGACAACTAAGAGCCCAAGAGACAGAAAGGGCCACATGAACCAGAGACCTACATCATCCTGAGACCAGAAGAACTAGTTGGTGCCCGGCCACAATCGATGACTGCCCTGACAGGGAGCACAACAGAGAACTCCTGAGGGAACAGGAGATCAGTGGGATGCAGACCCCAAATTCTCATAAAAAGACCATACTTAATGGTCTGACTGAGACTAGAGGAATCCCGGCGGCCATGCTCCCCAGACCTTCTGTTTGCACAGGACGGGAACCATCCCTGAAGAGAACTCATCAGACATGAAAGGGAGTGGTCAGTGGGTAGGAGAGAGATGCTGATGAAGAGTGAGCTAATTATATCAGGTGGACACTTGAGATTGTGTTGGCAACTCTTGTCTGGAGGGGGGATGGGAGGATAGAGAGAGAGGGAAGCTGGCAAAATTGTCAAGAAAGGAGAGACTGAAAGGGCTGACTCAATATGGGGAGAGCAAGTGGGAGTACGGAGTGAGATGTATGTAAACTTATATGTGACAGACTGATTGGATTTGTAAATGTTCACTTGAAGCTTAATAAAAGTTAATAAAAAAAATTAAAAATTGTATTAATGGCCTAGAAGAAAAACCTTCATTTATTAATTTTTTTAGAGAGCTGTTTACCAAGCAGGGGATAAAAACAAAGTCAGATGTTGAAACACATCACGTAATTTCAGTTGGCGTAATTGAAATACTGTCGGGGTGCTTTGGAGAAAACTTGCATTTATCTAACACAGGATTGTTAAAAAAAAATCATTTTTTTCACTGAGTATATTTATCTTGCGTTGTAGGATAATTATGATTGTGATGATTATAATTATGGAATCAGCTGCCTGAGTGGTGCCGGTATACTTGTTAGATATGTTATTTGGACAATGTACATACATGTTTTGTGCCTCAGCCACACCACCTGCTGAGTTAGAATAGTTAAAATAACCTATTTCATTGTTTGTTTTATTAAATACTCATAAATCCTTAAAACAGTGCTTGGCATATAATAAGCATAGTTGTTATTAATATTGTTATTATTTCTTAATTTTTAAAAAAATATATGTAACATAGTAATTATGTAGTTTAAGGTAAGTTTACATTCCCTTTAAGTTTTCCATTATTAAACTCAGTATTCTGAATCTGAAGAGAAAGTATTTGAATATACCATATTTTGAATGGGTAGTATTCATAAAAAGGAGAATCTGATGCATAGAGGGAGAGCAAAGTATCAGAGTTAGTTTCTAGAATTTGTTTGATGAATTAAGAGAATGAAAAATGTGAACACATGCGCATCTCTTTCTTGCTCTTAAAATATTTCTTTGAGCTAGAGAAAACATCAAGCTGGGTATATGGAACACCTGCTGTTCCTCCAATTTATGTTTAATTTCAATAAGTGTGGAATATTAATCACTGTATTTACACATCCATATTTTCTTGCCTGTTCTATATTTAGTGTCTCTGTCTGCAATGGACTCTGAAATGGAAACAATGGAATCTTGTTCACGTCATCTTGTTTGAAATGACATAAGATCAGAGCAACTGTTGCAGGTTGATGCTAGATCCCCCTGTCCACATTTATGATGATCCAAAAGGTGATGTTGGCATGATAGGTAATGGACAGTATAAGTTTCTTGTTTCATGAGCCCACATTTTTTCCCATTCAATAAAACCATAATTCTTAGCATATTTTCAGAGTTAACAAAAAAGTTTCTGGGCTTTTGAAAGTTTTACAATATGGAAAAGAAAATATTTCACTCAACATTGAAATCAAAGATTCTTCAGATCAGTTTATGCTAGTGATTTATTTATTCAGCATTTTTAAAGTATCAAATGTGTGCCAGATTTTATCTTCAAGGCAATGATAATGCACACATGATTAAACTGGCCATGGTATTACATTTTCTGTAGGGTTTCAAAGCTTTTGTCATTTAGTAAGAGAGAAGTAAAAATGTACTTATAGTCACACTTAACAGCAGATGTCTTACGAAAGGTAAATAAAAAAGCAAATTGTGTTAGTTGCTTAAGGCTCCACTGTAGAGATATAATCAAAATCACAGTACTGAAAAAAGTTTGCACAAAGAGCAGTGAGCAGTAATTTCAAACTAGAATCTCAAGAGAAGGCAGGCATGTATCATTTAAAAAAATGTCCTGATCATGTGAATTCCTTTCCCTGTGCCCCACTCTCCACCCACTCGTCCTGTTGTAGATTAAGATGAAGGCCAAGGATATAAAGTCAAGCAACTTCCACCTGGTGGGAAACCGAAGGGGAATGCAACATGGAAGCGATTTAGAAAGAGAGCATTCAGTAAGTTAAGAAGCCAAATTTATTAATAAGTGGAGTGTCTCAGAAACCAACGGAATAGAGAATTCCACTGAGGATGGGGTCGAAATTGTGATTTTTTGAGAAATTAGGATAAGATGCATCTGTTTTGGATTAGAAGTGTTAACTTTTTAACCTTCGAACAAGTGAGCTTTGTCCATACTGTTCATGTGCAATAAAGAAATAAATGAAGCCATGTAGATTCTTTTGGAAATTTTACTAGTGAAATATACAGAGAAAATTATGATCATCTATTAGGTTGGAACAAAGGCAATGATAGTGGTTGTACGGTTCACACTAAAACTGAAACCATTTCAGGTCATTTATTTTGTAAAATAAGATTAGAGTTACGTATGCTTAACACAGAAAATATGCTTACAGTATATACTTCAGAAGTCAAATTTCAGAAAGCTTGTACCAATTTTCACTACCACCAACTGTCTATAACTCATTTTACCAAGCCCTTCTTTGTATTCACCGTCAGCATTTTTAAATAGATTCTTTCATTTCACTTGAGAAAAAATGGTCAGATTATTGCTTGAATTTTTATTTCTTTCACTCTGGACTTATCAAAATTTATTTATTTGAGTAATCCTTTTCTTCTTCTTTTTTTTTTTTACTGTATTGGCAGGTATTATAATATTTTATTTAGCATATATTTTTAAATATTAATTTTTAAACAATCACAAATTTACAGAGATGTTGGAGAAGCCAAACCAAAAAACCAAATTCATTGCCTTCAAGTCGATTCTGACTCATAGTGACTCTATAGGACAGAGCAGAACTGCCCCATAAGGTTTCCAAGGAGCAGCTGGTAGATTTGAACTGCCTGCCTTTTTGGTCGATGGCCAAGTTCTTAACCACTATGCCACCAGGCCTTGGTTGGAGAAGCAGTTGCATTAATTATGTAAAAATAACTTCTCCCAAACCACTAGTAAATAAGTTTTCAACCAGACAGTTTCCTTCCTGCCTTAGATCTGGATGAGAGAAAAAAAAAAAGTGTCTCCTTGTGAATTCAAATCCTGGCCTCTGCTTCATTTGAATTTTGGTTTCAAATATGCACTACACACCTGTTCCATGAATTTGAAGCTCAAAATTAAAATGCAATTTGGACCCAGATAGATTTTACACCTGTTAAATGTAAATAGGCAACCACACCCATGGAATTACCCACCACAGAGAATGAAAGGTGCGACAGTTGTGTTTGGAAAGAAAGGTGTTAAAGACAAGATAACATCCAAAATCTTATAAATAAAAGTATAAAAAAATAAATAAATAAAAGCAAAAAGGCTGGAAAAATGTATATACTTGTAAATACTAATATTAGAAAACATTAACATAAATAGAGGTTCTATACAACAATAGAAACCCTGCTGGGTTTTGGTGGGTATACAATGATAAATGATACAATGCACAGTACAGTGTACAAAGGTGATAAAAGATCCTTCTGAATTTGGAGACTGCACCTCATAGTAAAGCACTGACATCAGTTAGTCAAAACTGGAGACAAGCAGAAGAATAATATACCAATAATAATAATGAGGCATTTTCACATATCTTTATTAATCTTGGAAACCCTGGTGGCATAGTGGTTAAGTGCTATGCCTGCGAACCAAAGGGTCTGCAGTTCAAATCCACCAGGCACTCCTTGGAAACTCTATGGGGCTGTTCTGCTCTGTCCTACAGTGTCACTATGAGTCAGAATCGACTCGATGGCACTGGGTTTGGTTTTCTTTTTGGTTTATTAATCTTTTCAAAGGACCAACTTTTGGCTTTGTTAATTTTCTCATTGCTTGTCTGTTTTTCTTATTTCATGGATTTCTGCTCTTATATTTATTATTTCTTTCCTAATAATTATGTTGGATTTAATTTTTCTCTTATTTTTCTTGGTTCTTAAAGTAGACGTTAAGATCACTAATCTTAAGCCTTTTAAAATTATAATATTTCTTCTAAGCACTGCCTTAGCTGCATTCCACAATTTTTTTATTATTATTGAATTCAAAATATTTTAGAATTTCTATTGCGACATCTTCTTTCAGTTTGATCCATAAGTTATTTAAAAGTGTGTTATTTTGTTCCCAAATATTTGAGTATTTCCAAATATCTTGTAGTTATTTGTGTCTAATTTAATTCTTATGAGGCAAGAGAAAATACTGTGTGAAATTTCAGACTTTTAAAATTTATAGGTATATTTTATGGCCCAGACCATGATCTCCATTGGAGAACATCTCAAAAAGACTGCAAATGAAATTTTACTCTGTAGTTATTATTCTCTAAATATTAATTAGATCAAGCCAGTTAATAATGTTATTTGGAACTTTTATGTCAACTTAGTCCTTCAGTTAATTAGAGAGAAACATTGGCATTAAGAAGTATGGGCTGTAGATTGTCTATTGCTTCCTTGATGCAGGCATGTTTCGGATTACTCTTGTCCTCTATTATCATTATCAATTTTCTCTCGTCTTACTTTCATCTTGGAGTTTTTTTTTTTTCTTTTTCATCTGATATTAATATTATGCAATTTTCTTATGCTGCCTGTTTGCATTGTATATCATCTTCCATCCTTTCATATTCAACCTCTTTTTGTTTTTATTTTAAATTAAATTTCTGGTAGAGAGCATAGAATTGTGTCTTTCTTTTTAATCCAGATTGATAGTATCTGACTTTAAGTGAGGGTGTATATTGTGAGGTTTAGGTCTACCACCTTGTTATTTACTCTCCATTTGTTCCTTTTGTTTCAATTCTTCCGTTGCTTCTTTTCTGCATTCTTTGGTGTAAATCGTATATTTTTATGTCCCATTTCATTTTGTTTTTATTGGTTGGTCAAAGGCTGATACTAAGCATCCTTGAATTTGTTAGAATCAATCTAAAGTCAATATCATAACTCTTTACCCTGTGCAGTTCACACCTGATACTTACGCTTCCTTCTTCTCGTTTTGTGAGAAACTGGAAATTCGCACTCCCCTATTTCCATTTTAAAAGTTAATAACTTCGCATATTGCCTTATAGCATTGAAACTTAAAGTGTTGATATTATAGTATTTTAAATCTCTCTTGGTCCATTTAGCCCTGGTGGCACAGAGGGTAAGAGCTATGGCTGCTAAACAAAAGGTCTGCAGTTCAAGACTTCCAGCCACTTCTTGGAAACTCTATGGGCAGTTCTACTGTGTCCTGTAGGCTCACTACGAGTCGGAATCAACTCGATGATACCAGGTTTTTTTTTTTTTTTAGTTTGTTTATTCTGAATTCCTGATAGTAAGTTTAAGTTGCACTCCTTTCGTTTTACCTACAACGTAGACTACCAGAGGAGGATAACATCCTTAAATTTAGAGTCCAGGTGAGTTGGGAGCCCCACTTAAGCCTTGAGGCATAGGATGTTTCTTCTAAATTAGCCTTTTTCAGAAAACACTAAATTTGAGATTCAGGACCTTAAATATGATAGTTCAAATATCATCATGCTTATCTTTCCTTGTATAGCCTCCCTAGAAACCCCTTGGAAGAAGAGGTGATTGACAGAACAGTAGTCTGACAATCTTGAGTCCATGTCTATCAAAATTCTATCAAAACTCAACTCAAGGGGCGGAGCCAAGATGGCGGACTAGGCAGACGCTACCTCGGATCCCTCTTACAACAAAGACAGGGAAAAACAAGTGAATCGATCACATACATAACAATTTACAAACCCTGAACAACAAACACAGATTTAGAGACGGAGAACGAACTAATACGGGGAAGCAACGATTGTTTCCAGAGCCTGGAGCCAGCATACCAGTCAGGTACGGCACAAGCACACAGAGCTACTCCACCCCCCTGAACTAACCCCGGGAGGGGGACCAGCCGGTTCCACGGGTGGCGTGGGACGCAGCCGGTAGGAGAAGTCCCCGGGAGGCAGTGACTGGTCTTGGAGCAGAAAGAGCAGCGTCAGAGCCGGGGAACCATCCCGCAGGGATTTGGACTGGACGCAGGTACGGCATAAACACGGAGAGTTGCTCCACCCCCCGAACTAACCCCGGGAAGGGGACCAGCCGGGTCGCGCGGGCGGCGTGGGACGCAGCCGGTAGGAGAAGTCCCCGGGAGGCAGCGTCTGGTATTGGAGCGGGGAGAACAGCGTCCCAGCCGGGACACTCGGTCATGGCACAAACACGGAGAGCTGCTCCACCCATCTGAACTAACCCCGGGAGGAGGCCCAACTGGCTCTCGGCTGTGGCACGGCCACGCGGCTGGAGGGATGAGAAGTCCCCGGGAGGCACCGACTGATTTTGGAGTCGAGAGTGCACCGTCCCAGTAGGCGAGCCTTGACGCTGGGCGTGGGGCTGGAAGCGGAGGATCTGACCGTGACTCCAGCAGGCCAGACCCCCCCGGGGGCAATCTCCACACAGCCAGCACACATAGGCGACACGCCCCATGGGAATCTCAGATATAATAGTCATTCCAAGCAAGACAAGCAACTCTGGCTATATTCTGAGGTGCTACTCTCCTATCTCACTGTTCCCTCCCCCACCCTCCCCAGGTGGCTTCATTAACATCTGAATAGCCTGAGCCAGAGGGAGAACTCTGATAGGGATCTGACTGCATTTTTTTTTAGTGGATTTTCTGGAAAAACTAGTTTCCCAGTGATGGCTCGGAGACAACAATCCATATCAAACCACTTAAAGAAACAGACCATGACAGCTTCTCCAACCCCCCAAACAAAAGAATCAAAATCTTTCCCAAATGAAGATACAATCTTGGAATTATCAGATACAGAATATAAAAAACTAATTTACAGAATGCTTAATGATATCACAAATGAAATTAGGATAACTGCAGAAAAAGCCAAGGAACACACTGATAAAACTGTTGAAGAACTCAAAAAGATTATTCAAGAACATAGTGGAAAAATTAATAAGTTGCAAGAATCCATAGAGAGACAACATGTAGAAATCCAAAAGATTAACAATAAAATAACAGAATTAGACAACGCACTAGGAAGTCAGAGGAGCAGACTCGAGCAATTAGAATGCAGACTGGGACATCTGGAGGACCAGGGAATCGACACCAACATAGCTGAAAAAAAATCAGATAAAAGAATTAAAAAAAGTGAAGAAACCCTAAGAATTATGTGGGACTCTATCAAGAAGGATAACCTGCAGGTGATTGGAGTCCCAAAACAGGGAGGGGGGACAGAAAACACAGAGAAAATAGTTGAAGAACTCCTGACACAAAACTTCCCTGACATCATGAAAGACGAAAGGATATCTATCCAAGATGCTCATCGAACCCCATTTAAGATTGATACAAAAAGAAAAACACCAAGACACATTATCATCAAACTCACCAAAACCAAAGATAAACAGAAAATTTTAAAAGCAGCCAGGGAGAAAAGAAAGGTTTCCTTCAAGGGAGAATCAATAAGAATATGTTCTGACTACTCAGCTGAAACCATGCAGGCAAGAAGGGAATGGGACGACATATACAGAACACTGAAGGAGAAAAACTGCCAGCCAAGGATCATATATCCAGCAAAACTCTCTCTGAAATATGAAGGCGAAGTTAAGATATTTACAGACAAACACAAGTTTAGAGAATTTGCAAAAACCAAACCAAAGCTACAAGAAATACTAAAGGATATTGTTTGGTCAGGCAACCAATAATATCAGATATCAGCACAACACAGGGTCACAAAACAGAACGTCCTGATATCAACTCAAATAGGGAAATCACAAAAACAAAAAAATTAAGATTAATTAAAAAAAAAATACACATAACAGGGAATCATGGAAGTCGATAGGTAAAAGATCACAATAATCAAAAAGGGGGACTAAATACAGGAGGCATTGAACTGCCATATGGAGAGTGATACAAGGCGATATAGAACAATACAAGTTAGGTTTTTACTTAGAAAAATAGGGGTAAATAATAAGGTAACCACAAAAAGGTATAACAACTCTATAACTCAAGATAAAAACCAAGAAAAACATAACGACTCAACTAACATAAAGTCAAGCACTATGAAAATGAGGATCTCACAATTTACTAAGAAAAACGCCTCGGCACAAAAAAGTATGTGGAAAAATGAAATTGTCAACAACACACATAAAAAGGCATCAAAATGACAGCACTGAAAACTTATTTATCTATAATTACCCTGAATGTAAATGGACTAAATGCACCAATAAAGAGACAGAGAGTCACAGACTGGATAAAGAAACACGATCCATCTATATGCTGCCTACAAGAGACACACCTTAGACTTAGAGACACAAACAAACTAAAACTCAAAGGATGGAAAAAAGTATATCAAGCAAACAATAAGCAAAAAAGAAGAGGAGTAGCAATATTAATTTCTGACAAAATAGACTTTAGACTTAAATCCACCACAAAGGATAAAGAAAGACACTATATAATGAGAAAAGGGACAATTGATCAGGAAGACATAACCATATTAAATATTTATGCACCCAATGACAGGGCTGCAAGATACATAAATCAAATTTTAACAGAATTGAAAAGTGAGATAGATACCTCCACAATTATAGTAGGAGACTTCAACAAATCCACTTTCGGAGAAGGACAGGACATCCAGTAAGAAGCTCAACAGAGACACGGAAGATCTAATTACAACAATCAACCAACTTGACCTCATTGACTTATACAGAACTCTCCACCCAACTGCTGCAAAATATACTTTTTTTTCTAGCGCACATGGAACATTCTCTAGAATAGACCACATATTAGGTCATAAAACAAACCTTTGCAGAGTCCAAAACATCGAAATATTACAAAGCATCTTCTCAGACCACAAGGCAATAAAACTAGAGATCAATAACAGAAAAACTAGGGAAAAGAAATCAAATACTTGGAAAATGAACAATACCCTTCTGAAAAAAGACTGGTTTATAGAAGACATCAAGGAGGGAATAAGAAAATTCATAGAAAGCAACGAGAATGAAAATACTTCCTATCAAAACCTCTGGGACACAGCAAAAGCAGTGCTCAGAGGCCAATTTATATCGATAAATGCACACATACAAAAAGAAGAAAGAGCCAAAATCAGAGAACTGTCCCAACAACTTGAACAAATAGAAAGTGAGCAAGAAAAGAACCCATCAGGCACCAGAAGAAAACAAATAATAAAAATTAGAGCTGAACTAAATGAATTAGAGAACAGAAAAACAATTGAAAGAATTAACAAAGCCAAAAGCTGGTTCTTTGAAAAAATTAACAAAATTGATAAACCATTGGCTAGACTGACTAAAGAAATACAGGAAAGGAAACAAATAACCCGAATAAGAAACGAGAAGGACCACATCACAACAGAACCAAATGAAATTAAAAGAATCATTTCAGATTATTATGAAAAATTGTACTCTAACAAATTTGAAAACCTAGAAGAAATGGATGAATTCCTAGAAAAACACTACCTACCTAAACTAACACATTCAGAAGTAGAACAACTAAATAGACCCATAACAAAAAAAGAGATTGAAACGGTAATCAAAAAACTTCCAACAAAAAAAAGCCCTGGCCCGGACGGCTTCACTGCAGAGTTCTACCGAACTTTCAGAGAAGAGTTAACACCACTACTACTAAAGGTATTCCAAAGCATAGAAAATGACGGAATACTACCCAACTCATTCTATGAAGCCACCATCTCCCTGATACCAAAACCAGGTAAAGACATTACAAAAAAAGAAAATTATAGACCTATATCCCTCATGAACATAGATGCAAAAATCCTCAACAAAATTCTAGCCAATAGAATTCAACAACACATCAAAAAAATAATTCACCCTGATCAAGTGGGATTTATACCAGGTATGCAAGGCTGGTTTAATATCAGAAAAACCATTAATGTAATCCATCACATAAATAAAACAAAAGACAAAAACCACATGATTTTATCAATTGATGCAGAAAAGGCATTTGACAAAGTCCAACACCCATTCATGATAAAAACTCTTACCAAAATAGGAATTGAAGGAAAATTCCTCAACATAATAAAGGGCATCTATGCAAAGCCAACAGCCAATATCACTCTAAATGGAGAGAACCTGAAAGCATTTCCCTTGAGAACGGGAACCAGACAAGGATGCCCTTTATCACCGCTCTTATTCAACATCGTGTTGGAAGTCTTAGCCAGGGCAATTAGGCTAGACAAAGAAATAAAAGGTATCCGGATTGGCAAGGAAGAAGTAAAGTTATCACTATTTGCAGATGACATGATTATATACACAGAAAACCCTAAGGAATCCTCCAGAAAACTACTGAAACTAATAGAAGAGTTTGGCAGAGTCTCAGGTTATAAAATGAACATCAGCTAAGTCAATCTTTCCATTTATAGTTAGTTTTTGTTTTTGTTTTTTTGCTTTATTAATAGATCATTATTACATCAAAATCATTATTTGTTTTTATATTTTCTTTTAGAAATTTGAAAACCCTGGTGGCTTAGTGGTTAAGAGCTAGGGTAGCTAACCCAAAGGTCAGCAGTTCAAATCCTAGGAACCTGACTGCCTCATCCAATTATGACATCAGGCTCAGAAAACAGTATTTTATTATCTATATTGGGTCTAGACATGGTGTCTCTTGATTCATACACCTTGATCCATACACCTGTGAAATAACAAGACAAGTTACCTGCACCGTGCACCATAACATAAAGTAGTGAAATATAGATAGAATAAACAACAAACAGTTCCTTTCAAAAATAGAATAGGATATATATTGCATTAACTGATCATAGTAATTCCGTAATCCTTCCGGAGAAACTCTGTCATGTCCCTTACTCTGACAAGGGGGGATATTTCTTGAGTCTATCCCAGTTCTGCTCTCTTGGAATGGTTCCTCAGTTGATCATTCTCCATGGCTCCTGGAGATGTCCCCTCTGAGATGTCCTCTTTTTCCAATGTTCTCCTAGGTTACTACTGACAGCGGTATTGAGGACAAGCCTATTGAAACTTTTTTTTTTCATGTTGCTTCATGCCTGTAGAAATTTTGATACATATATATATATAACAAATTAATAGTCTCAGTAACCAAAGACGATCTCTGAAACCATTTGGGGCTTCAAATGTATTATAGTTCATTCAATGACCTAAAAGCTACAACTTCATTTTCTTTCCAGATATGCTTTTCCCTTCAAATGTATTATTGCTACTTCAAAATCAGGGTTTTTGGACTACATCCTAAGGCAACTGAGCCAGTCTATTAAACACCAACTTAATTCTTTTAGAAACTGTATCATAGGTATTCTTGATTTGATCCATTCCTGTTTTGAGAATCTACTGCTGGCAGGGGACTTTGAGAATGAAAGCAGCCTGCAGGTGAGATGGGTAATTTCTCTTATATCAGCCTAAGAAAATCTTAAATATCTGAGGATTGTCTGGGCTTCACCTGGTCTAGAAGCAGCTAGGGTACTCTACCAACAATCTAGCTTGAACATGTTCTTATGCAAAAGAACAAATGCACTAACATGAGCAATTTTTTATCTTCAGCTTGTGTCTTATTTTCTAATTTCTCATTGGCCAAAACAAATCACATGGCTGAGTCTAGCATCAGACCGATATGGTATTACAAAAAGGGCATGAATACAGGAGGAGTGAAAAATTAGGGATGTTAATAAAATCATTCTAACCCAAGGACAATTTTTATGAATACTATGTATAACTCTCTATCACTATATGATTATAGATTCTTTCCTTAACTTTCTCCATTTTTTAAAAAAAATTTGTTTTAGAATAGAGGTTCTGTTGGCTAGATTTGTTTTTAGATTTTGTAGGTTTTTCATGATATTATCTAATGATATTTTCTAATATAATTTTCTATTTGTTACAAGGATTTAGAATAACAGTTGATTTTTATATATTAACCTTGTATTGTTTGATCTTTATAAAATAATTTACTAATTCTAATATTTTATTTACATATTCTTCTGGATTTTCATCCTATAAAATCTTATCATCTATAGATAATACGTGTTTTGTTTCTTCTCTTCAATTCTTTACTACTTTCACATAGTTTGTTTTTCTTGCTCCACATGCTAAAAAATCCAATAGAGTATGAATAAAAGTGGTTATAGTGGACATCCAAGTCTTGTAGGTTTGCCTGTGTGTAAGTGTGTGTATGGTATGTTACTTGTTTGTTTCTTTTGTAGATACCTGCTGTGGATGAATTACTTTTGTGTGTGGCCTTTCTAGACATGGTCTTGTAACTCTGACCCATGGGATTGGGTGGGGCTGTGTGATAGGGTAATTGTGGCCTACCAAGGGAATTGATTAGTTTTGCCTTAAAAGAGAACCAATTCCAGAGCAGAGAGAAGGATCCTACTACCACCAAAGAAGAACAACCAGGAGCAGAGAACGCATCCTTTGAACCCGGGATCCCTGCGCCGAGAAGCTCCTGGAAGCAGGAGACTGAGAGAGAGAGTGAGAGCGAGAGCAAGCTGTAACCCTGAAAACAGTGAGAAGCAGTGGCAGGAGGGACCTGACAGTAGAGACCTAGCAGCAAGAGAAGGCACAGTGGGTTTCCTGGCCCACAGAGAGAGAAAGCTGAGTGCCTTTGGGGAGAGGTGTAAGGCCAAGGAGAGGCATGCCTGCATGGCTGGAAGAGGCTGTCCTCATGAAAGACCTGTATCCTGAGTGTTCCTGAGGCTGAATTGCAACTGTTAGTTCTGTTATAATATAATAAACCCTGTAATCGTGAGTATGGTCTTTGAGTTCTGTGTGGCCATTGCAATGAATTATTGAACCTAGCAGAGAAGTAGAGAGTGCTGTGCAAGGGATAGTTGATGTAAGAATTAGTAAAGATGGCAGAGAGGGGAGGCTTGTCTGGCCTCCTTCTCATGGGAGTCAGCCTTGAGCTGTTGATCTTGGTTGTCCTTCCCCCTTGTGGGGTTGGAGGAGGTCAGACACTGCCCTCAAGCCATTTTTACAATACATATTATGGATTTAACTGTGTCCCCCAAGAAGGTATGTTGAAGCCCTAACCCTTAAACCTATAAATGGAAACTGGAAACAGGGTGTTTCTTTGAAGATTCTATCAGTTAAGGAAGTCATAGAGGAGAAGGATGAGTCCTAATCCCCTTTGAGTGGTGACAATAAAAGGGGGGAACAGATACAGAGTCACACAGGGTGGAGACACCATGTGAAGATACATCTACAAGTAGCCGAGGAATGCCTAGTGTTGCCAGCAGAAGCCAAAAGCTAGGAACAGACATGTTTGACATACCCTGATTTGGACTTCTAGACTCCAGAACAGTGAGACAATAAATTTCTGGTCTTTAAAACTATCCACTTTGTGGTATTTTCTTACTACAGCCCTAAGAAACTAAGGTAGTATGATTTATGAGATCTATGAAGTTCCCTTTTATAATCATAAAACAGAGTTGAATTAATCAATTATTTTCTGATTCCAACAAGATGATTACATATTTTTCATTTTTATGATTTTAACAGTTAATTTTTTTTAATGTTAAATGAAGCATGAGATAAGCTATATTATTTCATGATATTACATCCTTTTTACATGCCCCTGGATTGAAATTGTTAACATTTTTTCTACATGCATCTAAGATGATGACAGGTATTGGCCAATAATTTTATTTTCCTGTAATGTCCTTGTTATATATATGTATCAAGCATCTGCTGTATTCGTTAAAATTAAGAAGGAGTTCTCTCTTTTTATTCTCTGTCATGTGTATGTCTGTGGGTGTGCATGTGCATGTGCATGCATGTGTGTATTAATTTTTATTTAAATGTAGCTATTTACCTGTGGATTCTGGGCCTAGAGTTTCTTATATAAGAAAGTTTTTACCTCTTGACTCTGTTCTTTTGCAGACAGAATATTAGATTATCTATTTCCTTTTGTGTCAGCTATAGTAATGTATGGTCTTCAAGGAATTTGTCCATTTTATCTAAATAGAGCAATCAGTTGGGATGAAATTGTTCTGAATAGTGTCTTATATAATATCTGTGGTATCTAAAATGCTTTTTTTCTTGGTAGTCTTGCTATGACTATCAATTTTATTAATCTTTTAAAAAACCCACTTTTTGTCTCTGTTGATTTTCTCTATTGTACATTTGCTTTCTATTTTGTTGGCTTTTGCTGTGACCTTCATTAGGTCTTTGTTCAACTAATTTTGGGTTTAATTTCCTGTTAATTTTTAGCTCCTGAGATGAAAGCTTAGATAAGAGTTTAGCCTTTCTTCTTCTCTAATAAATGCATTAAATCAATACATTTTTTTAAAGCACTGTTTCAGCTACCTCACATAATTTTCAACTATCATATTATTACCTTTTAGTTGCAAATATTTTTCTAACTTTGCTGTGCTTTATTATTTGACCTACAACTTGCCTAATTTTTAAACACTTGAAGACTTTCTACTATTTTTTTCCCTCACTTAATTCAACTATGAATGGAGAACATGATCCACATTATTTTAAGCCTTTAAAATTTGTAGAGAATTATATTTAAGTAAATATTCCATATATACTGAAAAACTTATATATTCTATAGTTGGCAGGGGTGTGTGTTATTCTGTGTCAGTGTGAAAGGATGGTAAGTGGACTAGTGATGTCCTACATGCTGTTTGTTACTGGCATTCAAAAGAGAAACTATAGTAATTGAAAGTAAGAATTCAGAAAGTTTCCTAGCAATGTGACATGCCCACAACATCTATGCACATGGTAAGTCAATTTGTCTCTATAAATGATATAGATATATTTAGGTGTTGTTCAACTCACATGATAAGTTACATGTGCTGAGATCTATGTACTACTAGTTCTTTATAGTAGGACAACATTAAGGTTGTTTATCAACTGTATCCTAAAAGTGTATTAAAATGTAAGAAAATAAAAGTTTTTATTTGTATAATTAATTGCAAATATTTATCTATTTTCTTATTTTGTTAGTTTTTAAAATAATTTAATTTTTAATCAAGACTATTTCATAATTTATAGTTAAGCATTGTTAACCAAATTTTGAAAATAACATTTGCAATATTTACTTTTGTCTCTAATTTACAAAGAATGAAACAAACTTCACTATCCTTTTATTGACAAAACATACAAACAAACACTGACTTTTCTGAATGCAGCTATACTAGCCCACCAAATCATGATGATGGTAGTGATTTGGAGGAAAGACATTGAAAATAGTGTATACTAGTTTTTCTTGGAAGTATGGCCTCTCATGTATTGTGTTTGGTTTTACATCAATACTTAACACTAAAGTGCTAAAACCGAAGTGTGTCGTTTGTGGAGATGTACGAGCTAATGTCACAATGGAACTACCAAGTCTTAAAAAGCATTTATGTATAAAACCTACAGACATAAATTCAAAGAAAAAACTATGCTTTGATAGAAAGTGAGCTATATTAAAATGCCCACAAAAGCTGATACTCAGAATTTAACACAGAAACAGAGTTTTGTAGCGTTCTTATAACGTATCCCTTTGGTTTCTAAGACAGAAAAACAAAGGCAAATTTTCAGACAATGAGTTTGTCAAAGATGTTTGCTTTGCTGGGAAATGTTAAGTGAATTTATATAAGAAAAGTGAGCTTAAGTACCACTTCCAAGTGACTTTTTTTTCCTGAAGTATTCAATTACTGGTTATTGTTTTTAGGTAACCTCCAGGCAGTTCCGACTCAGTGATCCTGTGTACAACAGAACACTGCCCTGTTCAGTGCCATCCTCACAATCATTGCTATGTTTGAGCCCATTGTTGCAACCACCCTGTAAATCCATCTCAGTGAAGATCTTCCTCTTTTTAGCTGACCCTCCACCTTACCAAGGATGATGTCCTTCTCCAGGGACTGTCCCTTCTGATAACCTGTGGAAAGTATGTGAGAAGGAGTCTCAACATCCTCACTTCTAAGGAGCATTCTGGCTGTACTTTATCAGAGACATATTTGTTCATTCTTCTGGCAGTCTATCGTACATTCAGTATTCTTTGTCAACTCTGTAATTGAAAAGAATCGATTCTCCTTCAGCCTTCCTTATTCATCATCCAGCTTTCACATGCATATGAGGTGACTGAAAACACCATGGCTTGGGTCAGGTGCACCTTGGTCCTTAAAGTGATATCTTTGCTTTTTAACACTTTAAAGAGGTCTTTTGCAGCAGATTTGTCCACTGTAATACATTGTTTGATTTCTTGACTGCTGCTTCCATGAGTATTGATTGTGGATACAAGTAAAATGAAACTCTTGACAACTTTAGTCTTTTCTCCATTTATCATGGTGTTGCTTATTGGACCAGTTGTGAGGATTTTTCTTTTCTTTATGTTAAGGTGTAATTCATACTGAAGCCTGTGGTCTTTGATCTTCATTAGTAAGTGCTTCAAGTCTTCCTCACTTTCAGCAAGCAAGGTTATGTCATCTGCATAACGCAGGTTGTTAATGAGTCTTCCTGCAATCCTGATGTTGTATTCTTCTTCATATAATCCAGCTTCTCAGATTATTTGCTCAGCATATGGGTTGAATAAGTATGGTGAAAGAACAACCCTGAAGCACATCTTGCCTGAATTTAAACCGTGCAGCATCCCCTTGTTCTGTCTGAACAATTGCCTCTTGGTCTATATACAGGTTTCTTAAGAGCACCATGAAGTGTTCTGAAATTCCCATTCTCTGCAATGTTACCCATAATTTGCTATGATCCACACAGTTGAATGCCTTTGCACAGTTAATAAAACATAGGTAAACGTCTTTTTATTCTTAACTTTCAGCCAAGATCCATCTGATATAAGCAACAATATCCCTCATTCCATGTCTTTTTTTGAATCCACATATGGATCTCTTCCAGTCAGTTGTCTTCCAAATTTCTTAACATAGATAAGTGAGTACCTCCAGTGCTGCATCTGTTTGTTGAAACATCTCAATGGTGTTCCATCATTTCCTGAAGCACTATTTTTTGCCACTCCCTTCAGTGCAGCTTGGACTTCTTTCTTCAGTACCACAGGTTCTTGATCATATGCTACCTCCCGAAATGGCTGAACATCAACCAATCCTTTTTGGTACAGTGACTCTCTGTATTCCTTCTATCTTCCTTTGATGCTTCGTGCGCTGCTCAACATCCTCCCTGTCGAAACCTTCAATACTGCAAATGGAGTTTTGATTTTTTTTTCTTCAGTTCTTTCAGCTTCAGAAATGCTGAACAAGTCCTTCCATTTGGTTTTCTAAGTCCAAGTCTTTGCACATTTCGTTATAATACTTTACTTTGTCTTTTTCAGCCATCCTTTGATGGTTAGGTTCAGCTCTTTTACTTCATCATTTTTTCCATTTGCTTTAGCTACTCGATGTTCAAGAGCAGTTTCTGAGTCTCTTCTGAAGTCCATTTTGATTTTTTCTTTTTTCATGTCTTTTTAATGACCTTTTGCTTTCTTCATGTATGATGTCCTCGCTGTTATTCCACAATTTGTCTGGTCTTTGGTCATTAGTGATAATGTGTCAGATCTGCTCTCTAAATTCATTTGGAATATACTCAAGGTGATATTTTGACTTTCTAAAAAAAATCTTTATTTTACCTGTATATTGTGGGCTGTTTTTATATACATAAACAGAAATCTAGGCTGGCAGGTATTTTCTTTCTGCAGTTTAAAGATGTCATTCCATGGTCTGGCTTATATTATTGCAATGTAAATATCAGCCTTAGGTCCTAGCTGTGTTAATTGAAAGTGATTTAGTATTTCCTCTATCTACCTTTAGGATTTTCTTTCTGTCTTTGGTGTTTGTCACGTTGACTCTGCTTTTTTATTTGTCCTGATTGAGATTCAAAATTCTTTATGAAAGTCTGTTTTAATATTTATTTTGTTTTAGAAAAAAAAAAACTAGCTATTTTCTCTTAAATTATTGCTTTGGCTCCCTTCTCTCTTTCCTTCCGAGAATCTAGTTTCAAGATACTGCAATTTTTCCCTGTGTCTCATATATTCTTTTAATATTGTATATACTTTTTATGTATGTACTTTAACCTGCTTACTTTCCAGTTCACTAATATTGGTACTTCTGTATACAACATACTGTTAGGTCAGCTACTGAATTTTTAACTTTAATTATTACATTATTTCACTTTAAAATTTTTCATCTGACTCTTTTTTTGTAGATTCCAGATCCCTACTGAAATTCTTTCTTGTTCTTTTTTTTTTTTTGCACATATTAATGAAATTTATGTTAAAATACCTGTGGGTAACTAGGATATCAGAATCCCTATCAGTTTTTTGTTTATTTGTTTTTATTTTCCTCTTTGAGCTGATATTTTATTGGAATTATTCTAAATATTCTAGATCACTAAAGTGGTATCATTTTTATCAATTTTCTCCAAATAGGATATTATTTTCCCTGGAAGGCAGATAGGGAACATGGTCCTCTGTATCATTCTCTCAAAGGTTAATTTTAAGTTTTATTAAGTCTTCTCCATCTGGCTTGACATTACCCCTAGGCATGACTCTTCTGGAGTTTTTCTAAAATGTCTGGTGTTTTTACTAGGGCCACTTCAATCTTAGAACCTCTGTCTCCATAGCACCATGTAGTTCTGACATCTTTATTCAACTTTTTACCCTTGCAGCTACTGTATTATGCTATTTCTTGAAGTATTTCTTCACAAATATTCACCCTAGACACTGTCAAATGCCTTAAAAAAAAAATCCACATTCATATGTTTACACTCAATTCCTGTCACTCACTCCTTGCTTGTATTTTGTCCCTCAATCCCAAGTTGAGAGCTCAGAATCCTACCTATGTCTTGTTAGTCTTGTAAAACTGTGATTTCCTGCTCAGATTATTCCCCCAGCCTTATATCAGCTAGTGTCTAGAGAAAAAATCAAGAATGAATGTGGGCATTCATGTGTAATTGTCCTTTCTTTCTCTCAGGAATGGATTCATCCACAGCCTTGCCTACATTATTTGTGCTCCAGTGTGTTTAAATAATTGTTTTATGTATTTTATTCAGCTGTTACAGTTGTTTCCGGTAAAATAGTAGTCAGATACAAACTGCTCCATCATGACCAAAAATGTAGGTAAAGTCTTATATTTTGCTTTAGGCTACAAGATTTTTAAATTGCTTTTTACCTCAATATAATGTTGATTGGGGCAGTTCTACTCTGTCGCATAGGGTCGCTATGAGTCGGAATCGACTCGACGGCAGTGGGTTTTTTTTTATAATATTGATTGACATAATAGCTTTGGCTCCTAAAATTCATTTTAAAAAAAGCTTAGTTTTGATTTGGTGAACCATCATCAACATAGCTCACCATGGCTTAGCCTATATACATTGTATGTATTCCTTCTTAGCCTAAACTGAATTAACCAATTTACCTAAAGAATTCTTAGACTCTTTCAAGGTCAATACATCCAGCTTGCACTACATCTCTAGCAACATGCCTCCTCCCAGAGATTGCACTAACTCTCAGTAAGCAATGTGTTTATTATGAATTCTTTGCATAACAATTACAACAAAAACAATCAGATTACATGAGGAATAATTATAATAGTGACTGAATGGTTGTAGGCCTATTGTTGTTGTTGTTAGGTGCCATTCAATCAGTTCCAACTCATAGAGACCCTTTGTACAACAGAACAAAACACTGCCCAGTCCTACGGCATCCTCACAATCATTATTATGTTCCAGCCCATTGTTGCAGCCACCGTGTCAATCCATCTCATTGAAGGACTTCCTCTTTTTCACTGACCCTCTACTTTACCAAGCATGATATACTTCTCTAAGGACTGTGCCCCCTGATAGCATGTCCAAAGTATACGAGATGAAGTCTTGCCATCCTTGCTTCTAAGGTGCATTCTGGCTGTACTTCTTTCAAGATAGATGTGCTCATTCTTTTGGCAGTCCATGGTATATTCAATATTCTTTGCCAGCACCACAATTCAAAGGTGTCAATTCTTCAGTCTTCCTTATTCATTGTCCAGCTTTTACATGCATATGAAAAAAAAAAAAAAAGCATATGAGATGGTTGAAAACACCATGGCTTGGGTCAGGCGCATCTGAGTCTTCAAGGTAACAGTTTTGCTTTTTAACACTTTAAAGAAGTCTTTTGCAGCAGATTTGCCCAATGCAATGTGTCTTTTTATTTCTTGATTGCTGCTGCCATGGGTGTTGATTGTGGATCCAAGTAAAATGAAATCCTTGACAACTTCAATCTCTTCTCTGTTTATCATGATGTTGCTGATTGGTCTAGTTGTGAGCATTTTTTTCTTTATGTTGAGGTATAACTCATACTGAAGGCTGTGGTCTTTGGTGTTCATCAGTAAGTGCTTCGAATCCTCTTCACTTTCAGCAAGCAAGGTTGTATCAGTTGCATAACGAGTCATCTTCAGCAAAATTTTACTTGCATGTGATATTAATGATATTGTTCAGTAATTTCCGCATTCGGTTTGTATTCAGTGACCTTTCCTGGGAATAGGCATAAATATGGATCTCTTCGTATCGGTTGGCCAGGTAGCTGCCTTCCAATTTTTTTGGCGTAGACGAGCGAGGTCCATTATACACTGTAATATCCTCCTCACTGTCTCACACACACACACACACACACACACACACACACACACACAAAACACAACCAAACCTGTTGCTGTAGAGGCGACTCCCACTCATAGCAAATCTATAGGGGAGTAGAACTGCCCTTAGAGTTTCCAAGGCTATGATCTTTACAGAAGCAGACTGCCGCATCTGTGTCTTGCAGAGTGGTTGGTGAGTTCGAACTGCTGACCTCTCAGTTAGCAGCTGAGTTCTTAAGCACTGAACCACCAGGGCTCCTTTTCCTCAATCACTCTGTCCTTAAAACATGAAAGGAACTGTATAAAAATACATTCTTAAAATGGCATTATTTTCAAAATATGAAAGAAAATACTCTCGGTAGATTAGAATTCTTTAAAACTTATAAAGTAAAACAAGTAGATTGCAAGTCAAAGGAGTAAATCAAAACTGTTACCATATGTGTATAAGTTTTTGTATGAGGGACTGACTTGACTTGTAAACTTTCACTTAAAGCACAGAAAAAAAAAAAAAGTGTTACCATATGTGTCAAAGGCTGTCCTAGGAAAGAGCTAGAACACGAAAGGCAGCATCTAGATGTGTCCAAGGCCTTAGAAAGAAGTCACTGGCCAGGATTAACACTAGACAATTTTGGTCCAGAAGTAGGGTGACCAACTTTGACAGTTTCCTTGAGACTGAGGTGGTTTCCATGACTTGGACTTTCAGTTTTAAAATTATAACCTCTTGATTATGATATATTGGTTATTTAGACAAAATGAGACTTTTTTGTATCAAATCTTTGATATTGAGGCAGGATGTTCTAAATCCTAATAAGTTCTCTCCACTGCCTCACAATAATGGATACAGGCAGTTGAAATAGTGTTAGGATTAGAACTGATGGAAGATCATTTGGAATGTAGAGTTACTATAGTATTTGCAAAAGTCTCTTTATTTGGGACCAACGAACCCGCTCTTCCCTCACGATGTTTCTTTATTCTGTATAACTAATGAAATATTCCTACTCTATTTTGATTTTTGTAAATCCTTTGGACTTAAGAATTTTGGTTTGGTTTCTGGTAAACTAAAAGTTATTAAGCTCCTGTTTATTTATTGTGTGTAATCTATGAAAAGAGCCCTGGTGGCACAGTGGTTAAGTGCCTGACTGCTAACTGAAAGGTTAGGTTTGAAAGCACCGGCTGCTGTGCTGGAGAAAGATGTGGAAGTCTGCTTCCATAAAAATTACAGCCTAGGAAACCCTATGGGAGCAGTTCTACTCTGTCTTATTGAGTTACTATGCGTTGTAATCAACTTGAAGGCATACAGCAGCAACAACTCTGCAAATAATTTGGTGAGAAAAGATCTTGTTTATTTCATTAGCCAGACTGAAAATTATAAGATAAATAAAAACTTGAACTTTCGGCATATGCATCATTTTTAAATTTTGTTTTTTTATTTCAATGACCACTACTTTTGGACACCCAGTAAAGCAATAAAAATATTTTTATATCTACAAAACTAAAGACTTAGCTAGTAGTTACCTATGTATCAGTGTGTTACTTAGCCTTTCAATCACTGTCAAGCTGTCAGCTGAGACCTTTAATATGTACCAGGTATGAAATATAGTAAAAGTATACAGTTGACTTATACTGTCATCATTTATTCATGGAATAGCTATGATGATAAAAACACAACTTAATTTTGAATACTTAAAGGATGAGTAAATTTTTTTCAAAAAATATTTGAAGATTAGAAATTCAATATTCTGATGAGATTCTCTCACTGCTTCATATGTATTTACCCTGAAACATGTCATCTTGAAGAGTTTCTCAACCGTGGTATTTCCAGGTGACAATGTGCACTGTCTGAGTGATGGCCGTACTACTCTGAATGTTTCTCTAGCTCTGAATTTCTGTTTCAAAGAGTTGCAGTTGACAGAAACCTTGGCATTCTTAAGATTTTTAACTTTCTATACATTAATTAGTTGAAGAGAAAGCTTTTCCTATTTAGCTTCTAGCGAATAATTCACTAATTCATGGTAAGAACCATTTACAGAATAAGTTAAGCAATTCCTATAAATCTTGTCCCAGAGGAAATAGGAGCCAGATTTTGAAGAGTTGCAGAAGCCCAAGGACACTGTAGAAGTTACAACTGGCAGTCTATGAAGACATTAGCAGCCTCAGGCTTCCAGTTGCATATAATGACTACTGCTTTACCAGATACATCTACTACCACAAGCGAAATACAGTAAGAGCCCTCCCTATTGCTGTAAGTAAAGTCCAAATTAAATTGTATGTAATGTGTGATTGGTTATTTCACAGTTGATGAAAAACAATATTTTTTCGGTCTTTTCTGTCACATAAAGTTCAATAGTAAATAAAGTTAGAGTATAACTGAGAAAACTAATCAGAGACCATCTGAAATGATGAAGCATTATTTCTTAACCCCTCACCCTCTGAGGAGGTAGGACTTTAGCCTTTAGTATTGAAAGTAGGACTGGACCAGTCACTGATCACAGTATGACCTTGCATCATCAGCTAGTAAATTTTATGGAATTTTATTGATTTACATATCAATAAAGATATATAATATGTGAAAAAGGACAGCTGGCACTAGCACTGTAAAGAACAGATGACTGAAAATTATATTTCAATTATGCTTAGTTTCTATTAGTCAGATTTTAGGCAGTGATAAGAAAGTATGCTCTTGACCGAAGAACATGCCCTACATTTTCTGAAATAGTGCTTCAGAGGTAGATTCAAATAAGTATAAAAATATTGACTGCTCCCTAATGTATAGGTAAAACCATAGGACACAAAGGCTACAATGACCACAAAAGCAGAAACTCATTTGCCTGAGTACAGAAACAATTTTCTGAGCCAATTTCCTGAGTCCAGTCCTCATAAGTTTCCTCTGTATAGCCATACTGAGATTGCAACATCAAGTATACAGCATGTCAGAGAGTATTTGAAGGACAAAAATCAAGTTAGATTCCTACTTTATATCACATGCCAAGACTAATTACAATTGGTCTAAATATTTAAAACACAAAAATTAGAACAAATATTTCCTAATGTATTATAATATGAATATTTTAGATGTTGGGGAAGGAATTTCTAATGAAGGAGGAAGTGACAAATCAAAATCTCAATTGATAAGAATCAATAAAAAAATAAAGCCTTCTCCAGGTAAAACAAGACAAAATTAAAGAAGAAAAGAAAGAAGAAAAAAGACAAGGGAAAAATATTACACATAATATGACTGAGGCTTCAATACTCTTAATATATTTAACCCATTGCCGTCAAGTCAATTCTGACTAATAGTGAACCTATAGGACAGAGTAGAACTGTCCTGTAGGGTTTCCAGGGAGTGGCTGGTGGATTCAAACTGCCAACCTTTTGGTTAGCAGCCAAGCTCTTAGCTGTTGTGCCACCAGCGATAAAAATTACTAAGAAAGTACATTTCGATGAGGGAAATGAAAGAAGAATATTATAATTCACAGAATAAATATAAATTGTGAAAAACTAAATTACAAACAGTTCACCTGCAATACAAATAAAGGATGAGGAAATGAAAATAGCAATGGCATTCTTTTTGCTTTTCAAATTTGCAGATATTTAGAAAGAAAATGATATTAAATGACACAATTATATGATGAGATTGGTCTGCTCCTACATTGTTGGAGGGATTTTAAATTGTACCAAAACCCTCAAAATCACTACATTATTTGATTATGTATTTTTATACTGCAAGGAGTCTGTTCTAGGAAAAAAATCAGAATTTTGAGAATATATTTATATGCAATGACTTTTCACATCATAATGTGTAACTGCAAAAAGTGGAAAATACTTTAAATAGTAGAATGATTGATTTCTACATCAATACCATTGAATTTTATATAAACTTAATAAATTATGTTGGAAGAACATTTTTACTTAAAAAGTTCTTTTTAATTTTAAGGGTGCTTATTTTTTTATATGATACTAAAAACAAGGAGCCCTGGTGATACAGTATTAAGCACCCGGCTGCTAACCAAAAGGTCAGCAGTTCAAACCCACCTGCTGCACCATGTGAGAAAGATGTGGAAGCCTGCTTCTGTAAAATTACAGCCTTGGAAACCCTATAGAGCAGTTCTTCTCTATAGGGTCGCTATGCTTTGAAATCCACTCAACGGCAAGGGGTTGGGGTTTTTGCAAATACTAAAAACAGCATATATATATATATAATCTCCTCAAGTTAGCCCCCAACTCATGGTGAACCCCATGTGTACAGAGTAGAATTCTCTATAGTTTTCTTGGCTGTAATTTTTCAGATGCAGCTTGCCAGGCCTTACTTCCTCAAAGCCACTAGGTGGGTTCAAACAGCCAATCTTTAGGTTAACAGCCAACCACAAATCACTTTGCCACCCAGTGATGTTTTTAGTGGATGGTCAGATCGTGGTTAATTTTTTTGTCTTCCTGATATTCTTTTCTATTTTCCCGATTTCCTATACTGTATATACATTATTTTTTATTACCCAGAAAAATAGATATTTGAACACTATTCAGCAGCAATAGAATCCATAATTACAATATGCATGAAGTACCAAGAGGGCTAAATAAAATGTTGTATTCTTATTATATATAATATGTGAAGTCTACTGAAATTTACCGATGAAGATCAAAGACTACAGCCTTCAGTGTGGATTACTACTCAACATAAAGAAACAAAAATTCTGACAACTGGATCAGTAAGCAACATCATGATAAATGGAGAAAAGATTGAGGTTGTCAAGGATTTCATTTTACTTGGATCCACAATCAACACCCAGCAGGCAAGAAATCAAAAGACGCATGGCACTGGGCAAATCTGCTGCAAAAGACTTCTTTAAAGTGTTAAAAAGCAAAGATGTCACCTTGAAGACTAAAGTGTGCCTGACCCAAACCATGGTGTTTTCAATTGCCTCATATGCACATGAAAGCTGGACAATAAATAAGGAAGACTGAAGAAGAATTGACGCCGTTAAATTGCGGTGTTGGCAAAGAATATTGAACATATCATGGACTGCCAAAAGAACAAGCAAATTTGTTTTTTGAAAGAAGTGCAGCCAGAATGCTCCTTAAAAGCAAGGATGGCGAGACTTTGTTTCACATATTCTGGACTTGTTATCAGGAGGGGCCAGTCCCTGGAGAACGGTAGCATGCTTGGTAAAGTAGAGGGTCAGTGAAAAAGAGAAAGACTCTCAATAAGATGGGTTGACACGGTGGTTGCAATAATGGGCTCAAGCATAACAATTGTCAGGATGACACAGGACGAGGCAGTGTTTTGTTCTGTTGTACATGGGGTCACTATGAGTTGAAACCAACTTGATGGCACCTGACAACAACACCCAAATGTTTTGGTTCTATTTTCTATTTTTTCTCATAGGAATAGCTGTTTCTCAGGTACACAAAAGTCTCTGATGGTACATCTAAATTCCACATTACGTAAGAAATGCCTTATTTTCATATGTTTCAAGATAAGGAATTGAATATTAACAGCTGAACTGAGAAAAGTGATAAAGATTTAAGGGAATACAGTGCAAGTATTTATGGGACGGGGTTCCAGTTAGTCTGTGAATCAAGGAGATCAGACAGACCTAGAAATAAAAAGATATGTAAATATTTATTTATTTATATTGAAAATTGTGTATCGAAACAGATTCTAGGATTTCCTGTCTCCAGTGATGACTGGCCTAAAACTTAGAGCAAGAGTGAAACTTCAACTTAACATCAAAGAAAATTCAAAAAGCCTTCCAGATTCTTTAATTTATCTCCTTCACAGCAACTTGTTCTCTTCTTTCAGTTTCCTATAGCACGTACCATGCTTTATGGTAATTACTGGTTTGCATTTCTTTCTCTTTTACTGGACTGTGGCCATCTGTAAAGTAGAATACATGTCTTACTTGTCTTCTGGCTCTATCACTTTTCAACTAATATTTTTGAAGAGTTCTATGCATCACTGATTGTGATATTTAATATTAACTGTCTCTTTTAATTCTCAATCCAGCCTAAGAGATTGTTACTCCTCAGTCCCTCCCCCCCCCAAACACAATTTGTAGAGAAGGAAACAAAATCAGAATGGGAAAGAAACTTGCACAAGCTCACTCTTCTAAGCAGAAATATGGATACAAGTCCAGCTAAAGTCATATATGAAAAGATAAAGTAAGTTAAATGATTTGGAGTAAACAAGACCCTGCAGTGTTTTGGAGGATATTTTGACATATTATCTAGATTATTGTTGTTGTTTAATTTACCTTGAAGATATTTTGATATCGTATGTAAACTAGAAGTTATTCAAATTTTGATGAAATCTGTGGTAAATGAAGTAACTTATCAGAGGTTAAAATGTCTCTACCCACCAATATGGTTTACAATTAAAAAATAAAGAAAAAAAAGATCAGATTCCCTTCAGTAAATAAGACAAGTTTTTCATGGTATCTCATGTTAATTTATAATTTGCATGAAAATTATTCAGATGAAGTAACATGCCAATAATGTTACTGCGTTTGATTTTCAATATTTCAAACAAAATATGACTTACAAAAAAATTATATAAAATCTTTTTAATGTTTTCCAAATAATGTGATTTGCTTCATTAATCTTAAACTCTAGAAACTAAAATGGAGAGGACATTGTTAAAATTTAAGTATAGTGAAAATGCCATAGCTCGTTGTTCAATTCCATGACAAGAAATATTTTCAACGACCTTTTTCACAGATCAAAACTTTGCTTCGGAGTGCATTTGTCAGTTTGGATCAACCTGTGCAGCTATGCAAACATTTTATGTAATGAATTTCATGAGGAGTTCCAATCTGCTTTAAAGATGAACTAAATGAAAAGTGTAGCCCTTTAAGAAATAATATTAGAGGACTGTTCTCTCCCCACATTCTCTTCACAAAAATTTCCTCCACAGGAAATTTCCTAGGGAAAACGCCTTTTGGCTTATGGGTCAATCCAACTGTGCGCTACATTTATCCTACAGCTCAGACTGAGAGGTTCTTAAAAAGGAATGCTAATTCAGATTCAGAGAAGTATACATGGTGTCTTGTTTATGAGACTAATGGGAGATAGAGGGTCTAAAATTAAACCTGCCTTGACTGCAATCTTTATCCTCCAAAATTAGGCTGAGTACAGCCCTCAAACAACATTGCATTTATTCATGTAATAAATAAAGCCACCATCTTGCCTTAGACTGTTTTTGCATTTGCATTTTCATAGTTATGTGGATATGTGTGTGTGTATTTGTGTGTAAGTATAAAACTTTAATTTTTTTAATTTTTATTTTACGATAGTTGCAGATTTAGAGAAGTATTGTGAAAATTGTACATAGAGGTCTCACATACCCTATTTCCAGTTTCCCTTTTTATTAATCCCCCCCCATGTCTGTCAGTTTGTCATATTGTGGGGGCTTGTGTGTTGCTGTGATGCCAGAAGCTATGCCACCGGTATTCAGATACCAGCAGGGTCACCCATGGAGGACAGGTTTCAGCTGAGCTTCCAGACTAAGACAGACTAGGAAGAAGGACCGGGCAGTCTACTTCTGAAAAGCATTAGCCAGTGAAAACCTTATGAATAGCAGCAGAACACTGTCTGATATAGTGCTGGAAGATGAGCCCCCCCAGGTTGGAAGGCACTCAAAAGATGACTGGGGAAGGGCTGCCTCCTCAAAGTAGAGTCAACCTTAATGAACGTGGATGGAGTAAAGCTTTCGGGACCTTCATTTGCTGATGTGGCACTACTCTAAATGAGAAGAAACAGCTGCAAACATCCACTAATAATCAGAACCTGGAATGTACGAATTATTAATCTAGGAAAATTGGAAATCGTCAAAAATGAAATGGAAGGCATAAACATCAATATCCTAGGCATTAGTGAGCTGAAATGGACTGGTATTGGCCATTTTGAATCAGACAATCATATAGTCTAGTATGCTGGGAATGACAACTTGAAGAGGAACGGTGTTGTGTTCACCGTCAAAAAGAACTTTTCAAGATCTATCCTGAAGTACAACGCTGTCAGTGATAGGATAATATCCATATGCCTACAAGGAAATGTGCCCTAAATATGGAAATAGAAGGCAAAGATATATCATAAATTAAAAATATAATATCTTTTTATTTTAACAATTTTTTTGAGATACAATTCACATGTAATTCACCTGTTTAAGTGTACAGTTCAATGGTTTTTTAAGTATGCTCATAGAATTGTACGACCATCACCACATCCATTTAACAGTTTCATCATTCCACAAAGAAATGCTGCACCCATTTGACCCATGCCCTAATCACTCCCCATTCCCCCAACCTAAATAGATGTCTTAGCTGGGGAGAGGTTTCCCAGAACTCATCACATTACCATTCTGGAAGTCCCATCACTTCATAGGATTTTCAGCCATCATTTGAAAATCCGTGTAGTCAGTAGAAAAATTAGCACACACGCACACGCATACATATAAACAAACACACACAGACACACAGTAATGAAAGAACTATACTGGAAAAAAAAAATATCTGGCAAAGGTTAGGAGCCCTACTTTTGGCTCAATGTTAGCATACCCTGAGGAGAAAGTAGCAAATTTCCAAAACTTGATGCAGAATATAGCACGGATTTGGGGCACTGAGATACTCTAAAGAACAAAACATGTTTTTTGAAATGTGAGATCTCTAGCACATCAGCAGTTCCCATAGTGATGGATGCATCTAACTCCCATGGATTTAGAGACGGCAGTAGCAAATAATGCCTAAGGTTGTATCTCAACTTTAATACATATAAGAAGTGCTTATTGCTATTATCAGTAGATAAATACATCTTCCAACAACAGACAAGAAAAGAGACAAAAATATCTCATAAAAAATTAAGGGTGAAGAGGCAAAGGTGATGATAATGAAAAATAACAGCATGATGTTTACTACATCCCTCAGGCAGTAGAGTTAACAGATATTTGTAAGCTGAATTCGTTAAACATAGCATACAAACAGTGTGCATTTTGGCAAGGAATGATTTTATATGTAATGATTGAAACCCTACTATTAATTTTGGTCCAAATTATTCTAAAAACTGAAATAAGTCATAAGAAATAATTGTAATAAAAGCTTAATATGGGGATGCCTATTAAGTTCTATGGGAAGGAGGGTCTGTGCGTGCTTCTGTGTATGCACGTAATAATTACAAAAAGTGCTTTTAAAAAAGAGGACACACAACAACACTAAATCAAATGCTTAGTGAAAGAAATCTAGTGAAAGAAAATCTAATCAGTGAATTAATGGTTAAGATAAATATTAAAAAGCTAAATGAAATATAACATATAAAAAGAAAGATGTAGGAGACTATGTAAACCTGAGGTGTGAAAGGCCATCCTGACAAACCATTTTAAGCTTGAGGGAGAACAGGTTACATTCAGCTAGCAAAAAGTGGTCTGTCGTAGCTGAATTACAGTGCATCAGTGAAGGGTTGATAGAACGGGGTGAGAGAAAGAGATGTAAGTGCAGGAACTTCAGAGGTCTTGAAAGTCATAATTCTCAGCTGCAAAAATTCAAAGCTAATTAATTTAATCAGGAAGATGGCAATTAGATGTGTACAAAAAACTAATAATACCATTGTGTTTCTGTCTACCATTGGGAGAAGATCTGCAAGAGTAGAAGCAGGAAGATAAGTAGCTATGTTGATAGTCCATATGTGAGGAGCTGGTGCATAGAACATAAGTCTATAAAGAAGCAGATAAACATGAGGAATAAGGAATCAGATTTGGGAAATGAGAAGCAAAAAATATGAATACTAACATTCTAGCTTCTGGCCTGAGCAACGAGTTTGAGAGTAATTGTAATTTCTAATAGAGAACACTAAAGAAAAGACCAGATTTAGAAAGGAGCTGAAAGCTCAGTTTGGGTATTTGACAGGTGGTAGTTTTAGTTGAGGCTATGAGAGTAAATAGGATATGTAGGATAAGATGTAGGAGTATACAGAAGGAAAAAGAGGAGGAAGGGGCCTAAAAAGAACTAGACATACTCCAACATTTAAAGTAAAGAAGGAGAAGAAGGTGGCAGTGAAAATGAAAAGAAACTGGCAGCATAGTAAAATAATGTATGTATATTACAGTTGTTGAGAATTACAGTAGTTTTAAAGGATAAGGTCAGTATTCATGCAGTCTGGCCAAGTAATAATAGGAGATTAAAAGTCTTAAGTGGATTTAGTGACTTGTTGTTACCTGCTGGAAACCTTGGTGGCATAGTGGTTAAGTGCTATGGCTGCTAACCAAAGGGTCGGAAGTTCGAACCCACCAGGCGCTCCTTGGAAACACTGTGGGCCAATTCTACTCTGTCCTATAGGGTCGCTATGAGTTGGAATCGACTCAAGGGCACTGGGTTTGGTTTGTTTTTTGTTTTGTTACCTGCTGTCGAATCAGTTCCAACTCAGAGTGACCTTATGTACAACAGAACAAAACACTGCATGGTCCAGTACCATCTTCACAGTCGTTGCTATGTTTGAGCCCATTGTTGCAGCCACTGTGTCAATCCATCTCCTTGAGGGTCTTCCTCTTTTTTGATGACCCTCTACTTTACCTTCTCCAGGGACTAGCCCTTCCTGATAACTTTTCCGAAGTAGGTAAGACAAAGTCTCGTAATCCTCACTTCTAAGGAGCATTCTGGCTGTACTTCTTCCAAGACAGATTTGTTCATTCTTCTGGCAGTCCGTGGTATATTCAATATTCTTCGCCAACACTATAATTCAAATATATCAATTCTTCCTGGGTCTTATTCATTGTCCAGCTTTCACATGTGTATGAGGAGACTGAAAAAACCATGGGTTGGGTCAGGCGCACCTTAGTCCTCAAAGTGACATCTTTGCTTTTTAACACTTTAGAAAGACCTTTTGCAGCAGATTTTCCCTATGCAATACGTCGTTTGATTGCTTGTCTGCTGCTTCCATGGACTTTGATTGTGGATCCAAGTAAAATGAAATCCTTGACAACTTCAATCTTTTCTCCTTTTATCATGATGTTGCTTACTGGTCTACTTGTGAGGGTTTTTGTTTTATGTTGAGTCGTAATACATACTGAAGGTCGTGGTCTTTGATCTTCATCAGTAAGTGCTTCAAGTCCTGTTCACTTTCCGCAAGCAAGGTTGTGTCATCTGAATAGCGCAGGTTGTAGATATTTTTAATAGCTGAGAACAACATATTTCAGAAGAGTATCCAACTGATATTTCTTCTAAAATTTTTAGCACTGCTTTATTAAAATATAAATAAAGAAGACAGAAGCCTAGCAGTATAAAATTCAGTACTGTCTATAATTCTCATGACTTGTTTTGTTTCTAACATACTCAGATTAAAATCAAAACCAAGGCAAGTATGAAGTCACAATCACTAGCTTTGCTTTGACGGAGTGGAATTAATATTAGACCAAAACAGGAATGGAAAAGGAGGAAGAGGCAGAAACACACTTAAACTTATTTTATAACGGAGCGCCCCAGGCATCACATCCTTTCAGTTCCAACACCTGTTAATGGGTAAAGAGGTGACTAGGAGTCAGTAACTTTGCAAAACATGCTGACAAAATTATAGGAGCTTAGATTCTTTTTACAGTTTACAAAAATGAAGCATAAGCAAAGCCAAGTAAACCAAATAAGAAAGCAGTGTCTTGAAACCTTCTGGAAACCCTGGTGGCCTAGTGGTTAAGTCCTATTGCTGCTAACCAAAGGGTCAGCAGTTCAAATCTACCAGGTGCTCCTTGGAAACTTTATGGGGCAGTTCTACTCTGCCCTATAGAGTCGCTGAGAGTCGGATTCAACTTGACGGCACTGGGATTGGCTTGGTTTTGGTTTTTATCTTGAAACCATGGAACCTTAGAGGTGTCCACTTCGAATTAAGGACAAAACTATTACTGAGTGTTATTATTGTTATTATCATTATTATTATCTAGATGTGTTCTATGAGGACAATGCAATTAGCCAGGAAAATCACATAAGGTATAAATACTGGAAAAGTCCCCCCTCCATCTTGTAGGTGATGGAATTATCTAACTAAAAATATCACCTGAACAAGTATCAGAAATAATAAGTTGTTCAGTTCACTGCTTTGTGGTGACATAGATGAACCAAATTTATACCTTTCTTTTTTACCAAAATGAAAGATAGAAAAATGATTTAGAAGAAGTGTAGTGGTTAAGTGCTACGGCTGCTAACCAAAAGGTCAGCAGTTGGAAGCCACCAGGCAGCAGTTTGGAGCCACCAGGCAACCCTATGGGGCAGTTTTACCCTGTCCTATAGGGTTTTTTTTTTTTATAGGGTAGCTATGAGTCAGAATTGACTCCACGGGAACGGGTTTGGTGTTTTGGTTTGGTATCCCATTCAAAACAGTGAGAAAAATGTACAAAAAAAAAAAAATTCTCTTAAAAAAAAAAGCTTAAAAAGAACTGTAGAACTGTGCAAGAGCTATAATTTTTAAGACTATAAAATATAAAGGGACTTGTCTTTACCTAGGATTTGGAAAATTACATGTTTCATATCAATCAAATCTCTCTAAATTAAACTCAATACATGCTTTCCTGTTACAGAACTCAATGAAATCTACATAACACTTAACAAAATGATTCTGTCCTGCTTCTGAAAGAATACAATTGCAAGATTATGAAGGATACAAAGAATACGATTGCAAGATTTCAAATGGAAGAGTAATGAGGGAATTTGCCCTTTAGATCTCAAAATGTATTTTAAAGCCAGTATATTCAGATTATCTAACATAAAGTTAAAGTAGGTTACAAATAATAAGTGGAAATGATCATTTGTTCCCCTGTAGATGCTTTTCTTCCAATGTAATTTTTCATAAGAGTGATTTTAAGTTTGACTTACAATGCATTGTGAATCAAAAACAGCTATGCAGATTACTGTGGTGAATACATTTATTTGTAGAGATATTAAGTATTTATTAATATTGAACTCAGATGAACAGAAAAAACATTTTGTTTTCTTTTTTTGGATTAATGATGTGTTCTGCCATTATATTCCATTACATCCTTAGGCAAAATTTGCTAAATAAAATTTAGTGCAATTTGACAATATTGAATTAAGTTTTTTTCAAATATTTATCAACTTTATTGATTTAAAAACACGATATATTGCTTTTTAAATTTGTTTTTAAATTTTGGAATAATTACAGATACAGAGAAAAGCTACAAAGAATACAAAAAGTTCCCCTATACCTCTCACCCAGTTTCAGTTTGCCCTTTTAGAATTTTACATTTTTGGCTTATTTGTCAAAAGTAAGACATCAACATTGATGTGTTATGATTAACTAAACTCTAAACTTTATTCAGATTTTACTAGTTTTTTTATTAATGTTCTTTCCTATTCCAGAATAGCACATTGAATTTAGTCCCATTGTCTCCTGTAAGTCTCCTCCGGTTTGTGATAGCTGTCAATCATTCCTTCTGCTTCATGTATGTGAAAATTTTGAAGACTACTGGTCAGTGTTTTGTAGAATGTTTCTCAATTTGGGTTAGTCTAAGTGTTTCTCTATAGCTGCAGCAATGGACTCAAACATACCAATGATCACATAATGGCACAGGATGTTTCATTCTGTTATGAATAAGGTTACAATATGCCAGAGTGCACTCAAGGACAACTAACAAAAATAGCACAAGTTTTTCTTGTTTAGACGGGGGTTATCAGTTTTTCAGAAGACTATCATAGAGGTGAAGTACCTTCCTCATCATATATCAGGAAGTATGTGATATCCACATTAAATTATTGGTGATGTTAATCTTGATGATTTGGTTAAGGTAAACCCTTTATTCTATTATTCAATAATCTGTATCCCACATTTTATTATTTTGATGTGAGTCACTAAGACCTGCCCACGTTCGAGGTATGTATAGTGTTTACATGAAATATTTGATATTTGTTCTGTGTGGAAGATTTGTCTCTTCTCCATTTATTTATTTATTTATGTTATTATGGACTCATGGATACATTGAGTTGCAATTCAGTACTACACTATTCATTTTGTTGTTGAACTTATTCTAATATTGGCTATCGGAAAATCTTTTAGGTTAGCTTCTATGTCCTTTTGACAATTCCCTATACTTTTTTTCATTATTATTATTTTATTGTGGTAAAATATATGTAAAACACAAAACTTGCAACTCTAACCATTTTTAAGTGTATAATTCAGTGACAATAATTATATTCACAATGCTGTGAAAATACCACTCCTATCCATCTCTAAAACCCTTCTGTATGGCAAAGAGAAACTCCGTATTTGTTAAGCAATAACTTCCATCCCTTTCTCCCTCTAGTGCCTGGTAACCACTGATCTACTTTAGTCTCCGTGTATTTGACTATTCTAGGTACTTCATATCAGTGTGAGCATACATTACTTGTTTTTTTTTTTTGTCTAATTTCACCCAGGACAATGTATTCAAGGATCATCTGTGTCAGAATTTCACTTCTCTTTACGGCTGAATAGTAATCCTTTTGTATGTATAGTAATTACTGATAAAGAGGGGCTTGCTCCTCTATTTTTCTATTTGTTTTCTGTGTGTCTTATACCTATTTGCTGTTGTTATTGTAGTTGCTGTTCATCATTTCCTTCCATACTGCCTTGTCTGCTGCTTAATTTTTTTGTAGTGAATCATTTTGATTTCCCAATTTTATTTTGTGTAACTTTTAAGACATTTTCATTGTAGTTACCATGGGGATTACACTTAACATCCTAAATTTTTAACAGTCCAGTTTGAATTGATACTAACTTAATTTAAATACCATACAAAAATTTTGTTCTTATACAGCTCTGTCTCCCTCTCGTTATGTTGCTGTCACACATTACATCTGTATACATTGTGTGTCCAATGACATAAATTTGTCATTATTTTGTGAATTTGTCATTTATATTGTGTAGGACACGACAAGTAGAGTTACAAACAAAAATACAGCAAAACTGGGCTTTATATTTGTTCGTGAAATTATCTTTTATGGGGACCTTTATTTCTTCATACAGCTTAGAGTGATTTTCTAATGCTCTTTCATTTCAACGTGATTCTTGCAAGAAGGTCTGGTGGTAATGAACTTCCTCAGCTTCCTCAGATTGTGTGTTTTGGGGAATGTCTTAATTTCACCTTCATTTTTTTTGTTTGTTTTACACTTTTTTTTTAAAAAATTTTTATTGTGCTTTAAGTGAAAGTTTACAAATCAAGTCAGTCTCTCACACAAAAACCCATATACACCTTGCTACACACTCCCAGTTACTCTCCCCCTAATGAGACAGCCTGCTCTCTCCCTCCACTCTCTCTTTTCATGTCCATTTCACCAGCTTCTAACCCGCTCTACCCTCTCATCTTCTCTCCAGGCAGGAGATGCCAACATGGTCTCAAGTGTCCACCTGATCCAAGAAGCTCACTCCTCACCAGCATCCCTCTCCAACCCATTGTCCAGTCCAATCCATGTTTGAAGAGTTGGCTTCAGGAATGGTTCCTGTCCTGAGGGAACAGACGGTCTGGGGGCCATGACCACCAGGGTCCTTCCAGTCTCAGTCAGACCATTAAGTCTAGTCTTATGAGAATTTGGGGTCTGCATCCCACTGCTCTCCTACTCCCTCAGGGGTTCTCTGTTGTGTTCCCTGTCAGGGCAGTCATCGGTTGTAGCTGGGCACCATCTAGTTCTTCTGGTCTCAGGATGATGTAGTTGCTGGTTCATGTGGCCCTTTCTGTCTCTTGGGCTCATAATCACCTTGTGTCCTTGGTGTTCTTCATTCTCCTTTGATCCAGGTGGTTTGAGACCAATTGATGCATCTTAGATGGCTGCTTGCTAGTGTTTAAGACCCCAGATGCCGCTCTTCAAAGTGGGATGCAGAATGTTTTGTTAATAGATTTTATTATGCCAATTGACTTAGACGTCTTCTGAAACCATGGTCCCGAGACCCCTGCCCCAGCTATGCTGGCCTTCGAAGCATTCAGTTTATTCAGGAGACTTCTTTGCTTTTGGTTTAGTCTAGTTGTGCTGACCTCTCCTGTACCGTGTGCTGTCTTTCCCTTCACCTAAAGTAGTTCTTATCTTCTATCTAATTAGTGAATACCCTTCACCTACCCTCCCTCCCTCCCCCCTCTCGTAACCACAAAAGAATGCTTTCTTCTCAGTTTAAACTATTTCTCAAGTTCTTTTAATAGTGGTCTTATACAATAATTTGTCCTTTTGCAACTGACTGCTTTCACTCAGCATAATGCCTTCCAGGTTCCTCCATGTTATGAAATGTTTCACAGATTCGTCACTGTTCTTTATCGATTTGTAGTATTCCATTGTGTGAATATACCATAATTTATTTATCCATTCATCCGTTGCTTCCATGTTTTTGCTATTGTAAACAGTGCTGCAATAAACATGGGTGTGCATATATCTGTTCGTGTAAAGGCTCTTATTTCTCTAGGATATATTCCAAGGAGTGGGATTGCTGGATTGTATGGTAGTTCTATTTCTAGCTTTTTAAGGAAGCGCCAAATCAATTTCCAAAGTGGTTGTACCATTTTACATTCCCACCAGCAGTGTAGAAGTGTTCCAATCTCTCCACAGCCTCTCTGACATTTATTGTTTTGTGTTTTTTGGATTAATGCCAGCCTTGTTGGAATGAGATGAAATCTCATTGTAGTTTTGATCTGTATTTCTCTAATGGCTAATGATCGTGAACATTTCCTCATGTATCTGTTAGCTACCTGAATGTCTTCTTGAGTAAAGTGTCTATTCATATATTTTGCCCATTTTTTAATTGGGTTATTTGTCTTTTTGCAGTTGAGTTTTTTGCAGCATTATGTAGATTTTAGAGATCAGGCGCTGATCAGAAATGTCATAGCTAAAAACTTTTTCCCAGTCTGTAGTCTTTCTACTCTTTTGGCGAAGTCTTTGGATGAGCATAAGTGTTTGATTTTTAGGAGCTCCCAGTTATCTAGTTTTTCTTCTACATTCTTTATAATGTTTTCTATACTGTTTATGCCATGTATTAGGGCTCCTAATGTTGTCCCTATTTTTTCTTGCATGATCTTTATCGTTTTAGATTTCATATTTAGGTCTTTGATCCATCTTGAGTTAGTTTTTGTGCGTGGAGTTAGATATGGGTCTTGTTTCATTTTTTTGCAGATGGATATCCAGTTATGCCAGCACCATTTGTTAAAAAGACTGTCTTTTCCCCATTTAACTGTTTGGAGGCCTTTGTCAAACATCAACTGCTCATATGTGGATGGATTTATGTGATTCTCAATTCTGTTCCATTGGTCCATGTGTCTGTTGTTGTGCCAGTACCAGGCTGTTTTGACTACTGTGGCGGTATAAAAGGAAAATAGGTTCTAAAATCAGGTAAAGTAAGGCCTCCTACTTTGTTCTTTTTCAGTAATGCCTTATTTATCCGGAGCCTCTTTCCCTTCTATATGAAATTGGTGATTTGTTTCTCCATCTCATTGAAGAATGTCATTGGGATTTGGATCAGAATTGCATTAAATGTATAGATCGCTTTTGGTAGAATAGACATTTTTATAATGTTAAGTCTTCCTATCCATGAGCAAGGTATGGTCTTCCACTTACTTAATCACCTTCGTTTTTGAAGAACAGTTTTGCTGGATACAGACTTCTTGGTTGACAGTTTTTTTTTTTTTTTTCTTCCCAACACTTCAAACATGTCATACCTTATGGCCCCCATGGTTTCTTTCACAGGAGAAATTGACAGTCTTGCTGAGGATTCCTTCAGTGTCACAATTTGCTTCTCTGTTGTTGCTTTCAAGGTTCTCATTTTGTCTTTGGTTTTCAAGAGTTGGATTAGAGTTTTGCAAGTGAATCTCCCTGGGTTTATCCTACTTGGATGCATACCAAAAAAACAAACCAAAACTGTTGCCACTGGTTGATTCGGACTCACAGTGGCCCTACAGGGCAGAGTACAACTGCCCCATATGGTTTCCAAGGAGCACCTGGTGGATTCAAACCCCCGACCTTTTGGTTAGCAGCCATAGATCTTAACCACTCCGCCACCAGGGTTTCTCTTGGATGTGTAGATTCATGTTTTTCATCAAATTTGGGAAATTTTCAGCCATTATCTAATCCAAATATTATTTCTCCACCTTTCTTTCTTCTCCCTCTGGGACTCCCACCATGAGCACGTTGGTCCGCTTGATGGCATTCCATAAGACCCTTAGGTTCTGTTCACTTTTCTTTGTTTTTTTTTTTCTTTCTGTTCTCAGACTTGCTCATTTCAATTATCCTATCTTTAAATTCACTGATTTTTTTCTTCCGCCAGCTCAAATCTGCTGTCTCATCAGTGAATTTTTCATTTCTGTTATTGTATGTGTCAGCTCCAGATATTGTTTGATTTCTTCTCTTTATTGATATTTTTATTCATAGATTGTTTTTTCTGATTTTCTTTAGTTCCCCGCCCCCCCAGCTTTTTGAACATATTTAAGACATTTGTTTTAAAGTCTTTATCTAGTAAACGTAATGTCTTGGATTTCTCAGGGATGATTTATGTTGTTCCTCTGAATGGGTCATCTTTCCTTCTTTCTCTGTATGCCTTCTGTTTTTTTTGTTGCAAATCAGATATAATGTGATAACTCCAGAAATCACATTCTCCCCCTTCTCTCTCTCTGTCTTTCCCTCCCTCTCTCCCTAGTTTCCTCCTCCCTTCCTCCTTTTCTTCTTTTTATTTTTGAAGGTTTAGTGACTTTCCCAAACTATTTTTACAAAGGATGAATTACATGATGTGTGTATTCACTGAAACCTCTGTTTCTTTAGCTTCTGCTCAGCTTGTGTTCTGAGAGAGATTTCCTTGAATGCCAGGAGTCAAAAAGAAAATGAACAATAAAATTAAAACGAAACAAACAAGCAATAGAACAAAAAACACCCTCTTCAGTCTTTGAAGATTGGCTGTGTGCTAGAGCCCTTCTTTAACACTTAGCCAAGCTTGCACTGGCCCTAGAGATCAGCCTAAGATAAAAGTTAGGACTTTTTCAGGGCTTTTCTGGGCATGTCTCTTGCCCTGGCCATGCATGTGACTATCTAAACTCCCCAGTATACTCAGGGGCTCCTGAATGCCCCACTTCCCAAAGAAACTCTATTCCTACTTCCTTGACCTCAGCCCTAAATTTCCTATTGTGCATATCAATCATTCTTTCTTACCCTAGTCTGACCGAAAGTGCTCTGGGATATGCTCACCATTCCTTTGCTCTGTGCTACCTCCCAGATGGATAAAAGACATGTATTCTTTGCTTCACATCTGTAGGTAGCCACTTGACATGTTCAAATAGACAAAGGCAATAATTCGTTCATGAGATACTGTCTTCAGAACCCTGGACCAGGGTTCCAAGATAAGAAAACAGGGTGCTGCTTCAAGCCAGCTGCCAAACTGGGGTTGAGGAGGGGCACAGATCAGAAACAAGACACCACAGAGCTTTCCTACCGTTTCCTTGACATTGTGTTCACCTGGTGGCTGTGAACCTCTGACTATTAACACATTTCTGACAAGGATAGTTTCTACTTGTTTTTGATGTTTCTTGTGGATGGGAATATGGAGCTTCTTACAATGGTGAGAGCTCTTATGCAGACTGGGACAAATAAATCTATTAGAAATATATGACATATCTGTTTCGAAAGGAGTCAGAGGAGTCATTTTGGTGGTATCACTCCTATCACTGAGTCAAAAAATAGTCTCTTGTTTATTGCTGTTGAGCCAATTCCAATTCAGGACAATGTGTGTGTGTGTTTCTTTATCCATCTATATATGTATTAAGCTAGTCAGAAGTTAATGCTTATGGTTTCAACTCCCATTCAGTAACACAGGCTTTAGATTAGCCTTCTCTTCTCGCTTATCTCTAACTTCCCTGCCTGACAGTGATAGACCTAGCTCCCACCCTCCACCATCCATTTACTTATTTATTTAACCCATCTACATGTAAAGAAGTTTCACAATTGTTAGTCTGTGCCCTTGTGAACAACAAATTTACCAACTAGGGTACACATTTACGTAAAGTTCCTTTTGTCTTTAGCCTTACAGTTTCCAGTCAAAATGCCATTTTTCAATTAGGTAAGCTCTTGGTTTTTCCTCTGACTCTTTTCAAAACAGATATGTCATATATTTCTAATAGATCCATTTGTCACAGTCTGCATAGGCTCTCTCAGTGTTGTTTATTCTTTAGTTTGTATACATAAAAATTTACTCTTTGCACTGTACACCTCTGTGGGTTTTGACAAATGCTTTGAGTTATGTATCTACCATCGTAGTAATATACACAACACTTCATCATCCCTTGGCAACCACTGGTATGTTTTCTGTTTTCCATCCCTATAGAAATAATAATATGCCTTTATTTTCATATAAGTTTTAGAATCACTTTATTATATTTCACTCCTCACCTTTTTGATGTCCCAGAGACGAAAATATAGACTTTGGTGTTTGTCAGAAAACACCCACTTCCAATGAGTTCAAACAACAGTGATCATTTATTATTTCACAATTTCTGTGCAAGAGTTGGGGGTCAGCATAAACATGCAGTTCTGCCTTTGAAATCAAGTGCTTAAAGACTCAATAAAATTGTACATTGCTTAAACAAATGACCAGTAAACGGCAATGATAGCTTTCACCAAACAGGCAAGGTTCTAGCTTATATTTCCTAATATGGATTAATTTGGAGCAGAAGAGCATAAGTAGAGCTGGGGTTCATACAGCAGCTTCAGTCTTAGTTGTTTCTCTCTGGCATGGTAGTGAGTTAGTTAGGACAACCAAAGTTCTTTAAGTTCAATGCCAGATCTCTTATGAATATCACAATGTGAATTAAAATTATGGCAGTAGCCCCACATATTTAAAACAGTCAAATCCTAGCCCCCAAAGAAGTTACGTCAAGAAAATGTTTCTTCCCTGAACGTAAAACTTAGTAGTATTAAGGATCACATCAGGGACTTGGTGGTATGAGTCATGGACTGTGAATAGGAAAAAAAAAATGTATCTTCTAAGATTTATCGTTATCAGAATGACAGTCTATGCTACCTTTTTACCCTAACTATGCTACTTTGTTTTAAATGTCTGGAGAAAAATAATACACATTTGTAAATTGTCTCCTGCAAAGTGAAAAACATAAGATATAATCAAACATCTTAATTTCAGTTTTCCCTTTCAACATCATCTTTGTGTCAAATGAGAGCTTCCCTGAGGATGTGCTGTGCCTTAATTCTGGACCACATCAATAACATATTGTCTGATGTCCTTTTTAGAAATAGATGTGGGTATATCTTCACTTCCCTTTTCTGTTTGTCTATACTGGTCATTTACATCTCATTTTCCATTGTCTGTGTATCTAATCTGCTCGTTAGGATCTCCTCATTTCTCTTAAGAAAATCTCTCTCCGCTTTCACCTTGATGATCTTCTCTCTTCCTTTACTTTGTTTTCATTCTGATAGTAAGACAGAATCCACTTTAGTTCCCTGTTGATTTACTTGCAAACCTGATTTCCAGAGGCAGTGCTCCAAGCTCAGGCCTTTTAAATTGCTTTCTTACCTTTCGGGTTTGCAATAATTTCAGGAATATTTTTGCTAACTCGACTTAAGAAATTGGCATATTCTCCTAATAATAAAAGGCACCATTTCCTTTTATTTGTGTTTTAATAATACCTAACATGCTTTCCTTTTTTTTTTTTAACATGCTTTCCTTAGGAAAACCCATGCTGGGGTCTCAGATATAATTTATAAACTTGGAATCAACTTGAGACCAAATATAACCCTGATTCTTGAGTCTGGGGATAACAACATGTATCGAAGGTACAGTTTTTCTTTTTCACTTCCTGACTTCTAAGCCCAAATGGAATTTTGGGTAGCTTTCTTTTTTTTGTTTTATCTAGCACTGCCTACCTAGGAACACTAACAAGTTAAAGCTAGTGGCTCACACAGAAGTACTCTGTTGCACTCATGCAAATCAGCAGCTTTGCAATTTAAATGTTTTTACCCAGCAATGTATAAAGAAGATTTAATTTCGCTTCGACATCCTCTGCGATACCAGCTGAAGCTACACTACACAACTGAATGCCAAGGTTTGTACTGCATAAGCTGCTTTTTTTTTTTTTTCCTGTCCAAAGTCGCCAGTGTGGTCTCCAGGCCATTTGATTAAGGTTCAGCAGTGCACACCTCAACTGAGGCTCTAGGGTTCTGATACCACTCCCTGCTCTCCGAAGAAAAGCAGGGCACCCATCACTGAACTTCTAGCCTAGAGGTACAAGTTCGACTGAATGCTCTCTAAGGGTAGTATGCCACCAAAATGGTAGGGAGGAAAGGGTGGTTTGCTAATTAATAATCTTTTTTTTTTTTTTTTTAATGAAAACACAAAGTCAAGAAGATTGTATATGGCCAGAAAATATTAATAAGATCAGATCAGGGAGAATAGAGCAGAATGATAAAGCGTATCTGAAGGCCAGATCAGGAAAGTATATTAAGACAGTTTAAACAGAGAAATAGAGTGTTGTGATAAAGCTCACATCTCCTGTTACATAATAGATTGTTAATAAATTTTAGTTGTTTTTAGCATGTGTCCACTATGAGAAGCTATTTTTTTTTTCGTTCAAAAAGATATAGAAATAATTATTTCATGCACAGTCTATGCATTTCCCTACACCTCATTTGTGTGACTCTGATCTTGCCTGTTTAGGCCAGCAACACCTACTCATTCACTCTAAAGTAAAATGAATGCATTTCTCAACCAGCAATTCAGCAGTGACAATAAGCTTACGCTATTTCAACTGCCAAAGCTGACAAATCCATGAATGAAACACAAACCGGACGTGTTTGCCATGTCTGTCTCTGCCTCTGTTTTTCCTGCCTTGTCTATCTATTTGAAAAATCTATTACCACCTAACAAATAAACACTTCCTGTCAAAAGGTGTGTCATGGTGTTGGCCTGCCAGTCCTCAGTATTACGTTCAGCAATGCAATAGTGACTACAAAACCTAAACACTTTTACCCTTTTCAGACACCATATTGTGAAAGATTTTGAAAAATATAAGCTGTTGCAGACGGTAAAATAATTACCAAATTGGAAAATATCGTATTGACCAATCCTGAACAACTAATATGAATTCCACACTACCTAAAAAGACAAAAAAACCTCAGGCTGAAATAAAGTAGTGGCAGTATAAACTTTTTCAAAACCTATCATTTTATGCTGGTGGGCCATGATAAATGCAGTATACTGTCCTAAACAATCGAGAGAGAGGAAATTAGACAAAAAAAAAAAGTGTAATTACTCTTCTATTGTGAAAGTATGATTTGTGGTGGTCTCATACTAGTGGCTACCATTATTTCCCCATGTTGATTGAAAAAAAAGAGAGAGAAAGATTCAAGTTAGTGTAATTCAGATGTTATCTGGGGCAAACTGAAATAAGATTGAATTCACATTGGCCTATGTTAGGAAATCAAGAATCAGTGCAGTGAGATGTGCTATGTAGAGGCTATGGGTATGGATTCTGGAAATGAAGAGCTGTGGTTCAAATCATGGCTGTGCTACTTCTAAGCTGTGTAATAGTGGACAAATCACCTCTCTGTGCCTCTGACTCCTTATGTCTGTATTAATAATATCTGTTTCATAGAGTAGATTTTGTGGCGTACATACTATGGGGCTGTTACATATTAAAGGCTAAGCGTTTACTATTGCTGTTCAATATTATCCCAGTCTCCCCAGTGAAGAAGGTATAGGAAGCTCACATATTTGAATTGAGTTCCTACTCCTGGTGAATTAATCCAGTTGAAGAACCATGTTATCCTCATGGGTTATCACTGGTCCCCACCGTGGTGTGCTTCAGTAGATTCCCCTTGATTTCTTCATTCCTCACACAATTACTACCCAAGGCTATGGGTATATATGACTTTCACTGAGCACTGGGAGGTATTTTATTGAGGGGCACTGTAAACCATTAGTATATAACAAAGAGGTCATGTGTTTATTAAAACATCTTTCAGCAATTCTCACTAACCGTGAACACTTGTAGAGTACCAATCCCATACATCTTTTACTTTTTTCCTTTCTGCCCTCTCAGGTCCTATCAACCCTTTGCTCAAGTCTTTAAGGAAGCTAAATTTCTCACTTAATTATGAAGATTAATTTTGTTTTTATTTTTTGTGTAACTGTTCTGATTTCTAGGCCATACCCTATGGGATATACTTTAAGAGCCAATTAACAGCTCAATGTGTTTTTCTGAGTTAATAATAGAAGATAATTATTTTAGAAAGAAAAGGTAATTAAGATTTATTGAGCACCTATTTTATTTCAGGCACATTTTTAGGTTTAAACAAAAAATAAGAAAAAAAATATGCAATTTGGAAATAGCAAAGAATCTTACAGGAATAGAAGGTGATAGGTCCAGAAGCTGGACAGCTGTTCTGTGTCCTACATTATTTTGAAATGTTTCTTTACAACTTGGAAATATAAACTATTTTATAATTTACTCTTCCTCAGATTATAATCATATGTGCTTTCTAATTATTCAGATATGCATGAATCTTGCCATTGGAGCTGTATTAATTCAATTTAAGGCAGTTCTTTTTTATAGAAAATATTAAAGAATAAAAAAATATAATCTGACTGTGAGCGTCTTCCACCTCTCTCTGTCACTTGTTTACAGATCATGATCTGTTAAGCTGTGTGAGGAGCTCCAGGAAAGAAACTATCACCTTAGAATAATTGGCATAAAGTAGATCTTTGTTGGGAATTTATAATTTGGCCACACTAATGAATCCAGTCCTGATTGGGAGAAACTGATGGAGAGCTTAAACAGTGTGCTTTTGGACGAGTTACTCTACTGTCCTTTATGCCTACACTGACTCCTGGGGCCTTAGGCACAGGTCATACAAGATGGACCGGAAACTTGCTATGAAGCTTGCTATATAATTAAGGGCATCGGGGGGTATATAAATGTTTGACAGATACAATGAAGGAAAATGATATTCCAAGTTAAACAAAAAGCATGGAAAGAAAATAAAACAAAAACTAGAAATAAAATTTAAAAACACAAATGAATGGATACCCTTTGCCTTGGAGTCAGTTCCGACTCATAGCAACCCTAGTTCCAATGAATAGTTTAAATAAATATTATAAAATTTTGGAGAAAAAGAACGTTGACATATTTTGTTGGACTGGAGAAAAAAGGTGGAGTAATAGGAGTAAGACTAAAAATAAGGACCAGATTGTAAATGTCTAAATTCAATTGAAATAATATTTAAAGTCAAAGGTGATCCATTATATGGTCTGTTATTTATTGATTTAAGTGTTTTTACCCCTGACAATTGTATTGCCTGATAGATTATTTTTGAGTTAATTCAAAAGGATTACATGTTCAAAAAATCATTCGCTAAATTTCAATGTGTCAAAGAAAAATAAGATATAGTGGGGAAAACTAAGAAGTGAGGACCTGGGTGCTATCACTTTTGTGATAGAGCATCCAGGTAGAACTAAACCAAGTGAAGGGAAAATTCTGAGAAATTCTGTGAAATAGCCTAGAGTAAGTGCAAACTTTCAAATCAATACAAGAACCAAACCAAATTACAAAGATAGGAAAACAAATGAAAAGAAAAAATCAGTGTTGAAATTGGGAATCATGCCCAACACCTAACTACAACCTTTGAGGAAAGCCTGAGTGTGGTGTCTGTTTTGTCTGATAAGACTTGATGACAATAATACCTACTAGTTCTGACAAAGGAATTACGTTGCAAAGAACACGATTCCTCTACCCCCCAATCTCAAGGAATGAGAGCTGAAAGCAAAGTCAAGATACATTCATAGGAAAAGTAGATGATTCCAGCTGTTTTCAATTCTTTGGTAAAACAGAAGCCATAGACAGCTATGTGTAACTAGTATTGAGTTAGGTCATAACACAGAGGCATACACACACACACATTCACACACAAAGAGCTATGGAGAGTAGGTTTTTTTAATTGATATTCTCCACATTGTGTTGGATAGGTTCAATTCAGAACCAGTGCTGATAAGCTAATTGCATGACTGGAGGATCACCAGCTCAATAGGATCTTCTTGCATTCCTCCAGTGGGATAGGGTAGATGCGCCATCACATTTTCACAGCAGTTCTGAAATACAATAAATCCAGAGTCAAATAAAATTCTAAAGCTTGTCCCCAGATGCAGCAATTACTACCAAAAAAAGAGGTACAAATTCCTCTGCTGGAGCTGTGAGTTCCAAAATACCGCCTTACAATTTGAGTGATTAAAAATATAAAATAAATTAGTCTCATACATTTCCTTCTGCAGGAGCAAAGGCTTATCAACAAAACCCAGGAAAAGATACAGGAGATCTAACTGATATCCACATATGCTACATTTAGGAAAATAGTAGTTAAGAACAAACTTACAAACTTACTTACATTCAAGTTTGTGTAAATAAGAGAACATGAAATGAAAGACAAATTTCTGAGTTATAAAGAACAGATAGCAGAGTTTATTAAACATAGTTGAAGGCTATACTTTTTTGTTCAGATTAATTCATTCATTAAAGCCAATTAGAGGCAACAAAATAATTCAAATTTCTTGGAAAATTTTAAAAAAGTTTACAAAAGTACATTTCAGATATTTCCAAAATTTGAGCATTTTGTAGATGCTCTTTATGTCTAAATGAGAAAGCTTTAATTACTATCAATTGAATTTGAGATTTTATACCTTCTTAATATGACTCCGGATTTGAGGAGGATTGAGTGGTAATAGGATGTATTCTAAAGTTTAACTCATTTTTTAGCTTGTTTCACAAATGCTACCCCCCTTACATCCCTTTTCAACTTCTATGTTCCATCCTCTTTACTATTATCCTTTGCCCAATTACCTCTTCACTTATTCTCCTTAGACATCATTAAAAAAAAAGGCTACTAATGCAGATGCTTTCTATGGCAGGCTGGGGTAGCAGATGAAAACAATAGAATACAGAAAGACAAACTTTAAATTACACACTAAACATTGCTGTCCTAAAATTAGATGTCCATTGCACATCAAGGGACATTTCTCCCTGGTCTCCTTCTGCCCTTTACTGCTAGCTTACTCTTGCCTCTTAGGATAACTTTCACTGAGGACAACTGCCAGCCACCCTATCGCACCTCCCCAAAAAGTCCCAGTTTATCTCATAAAGGGAAATTGACTTTTTCTAATTTAAACTTCTCTCTAGGCTACGCTCTGGGGTCCTCATCTTTCATGCTCTACTGTCCCATTATGCCATTAAGACATTTTACCTAAGACAAAGACATTTTCTCTTTGTGAAAGGAAGTTTCCTTTCCTTCTAAATTAACCAAATCAATTGGCAAAAAGCTTTAATTTTCTTTTTTGTCCCTTTATTACAAGTAATAATTGATGAGAAGATAAGCCAACAATCTGAAATTAGCAGGGAACTCACAGAGATAACAAAAGAATTTAAGCAAAAAAAAAAAAAAATCTTATTCTAGAATATACAATGCCTACAGAAACAGTAAATAGCAGAAAATAGAACTAATGATAGATTAGCTGGCTTTCACATGCAAAAAATAATAAAATAATTCTAAAGAAGAAAATAAATGAGATGAGTAATAGGGAAATAACTGGTAAGCCAAAAACTCAGTGGCCTAAGACACTTAAATACTTCACCCACATTGTTGTTGTTAGGTGCCGCTGAGTCGGTTCCAACTCATAGCCACCCCATGTACAACAGAACAAAGCACTACCCAGTCCTGCACCCTCCTCACAGCCCTTGTTATGTTTGAGCCCATTGTTGCAGCTGCTGTGTCAATCCACCTCCTCGAGGGTCTTCCTCTTTTTCACTGACCCTCTGCCTTACCAAGCATGATGTCCTTCTTCTGTGACTGGTCTCTCCTGACGACGTGTCCAAAGTACATGAGACAAAGTCTCACAATCCTCACTTCAAGGAGCACTCTGGATATATTTCTTCCAAGACAGACTTATTCATTCTCCTGGCAGTTCACGGTATATTCAATATTCTTTGCCAACACCACAATTCAAAGGCATCAATTCTTCAGTCTTCCTTATTCATTGTCAAGCTTTCACATGCATATGAGGCAATGGAAAATATCATGGCTTGGGTCAGGGGCACCTTAGTCCTCAAAGCGACATCTTTGCTTTTTAACACTTTAAAGAGGTCTTTTGCAGCAGATTTGCCCTATGCGGTACCTTGTTTGATTTCCTGACTGCTGCTCCCATGGCTATTGACTGTGGCTCCAACTACAATGAAATCCTTGACAACTTCAATCTTTTCTCCATTTATCATGATTTTGCTTATGGATCCAGTTTTGAGGATTTTTTTTTTTCTTTATGTTGAGGTGTAATCCATACTGAAGGCTGTGGTCTTTGGTCTTCATCAGAAGTGCTTCAAGTTCTCTTCACTTTCAGCAAGCAAGATTCTGTCATCTGTATATTGCAGCTTGTTAATGAGTCTTCCACCAATCCTGATACCACATTCTTCTTCGTATAGTCCCACTTTTCGAATTATTTGCTCAGCACACAGTTTGAACGAATATGGTAAAAGGATGCAACCCCGATGCTCACCTTTCCTGATTTTAAACCACACAGTTTTAAACCACCCACATACAGCCCACAGTATGGCTCCTGATTGGAGGGAGGCCTTCCACATAGTTGTAATCTTGACCACCCTCATTTGCTGTGTTCCTATTAGATTATTCTGACCCTTAGGGAACCAGTCTCATTGAGAGCTGTTCTCCATGGTTGGTTGTAGTCCTTGGGTAATTAAAGGAGGAGGGAAAAGGAACTGGCCTGCATTTATTACAACCTGTACTTCACAACATCTCTAGTACCTCAATGATGCTACTTTGTAGCTTTTTCTGTTCAGAAGGGACAGCAGGCAATGACCTTCCCGTGGATTTTGAACTTGGAACAAATCGTTGAGATTTGTCACCATCTTGTCATCTTGTCTGGTTTCACATATCTATTATGTGTGTAAGAAGAGCCCTGGTGATGCAGTGGTTAAGCGCTCAGCTGCTAACCGAAAGATCAATGGTTTGAACTCATCAGCCGCTCTGTGGGAGGAAGGCTTGTAGATGTGCAATCTGCTTCCGTAAAGAATACAGCCTTGGAAATCCTGTGGGGCAGTTCTACTCTCCCAAAGGCTCGCTATGAGTCACAATCAACTCCACAGCAATGGGTTATTCTCTGTGGGTGTGTTTTTAAATATTTATGTATGTGTGTATATATATATATATATATACTTGTACTTGTATTTACTATTCAGTTTTTTAAATTTTTTTATCAAATGGTTAAAGAAAAAAAAAACCTGACACACCATCATGTAAAAATACTAAAGTGAGTGAAAGAAGACCATAAAAACCTTTGCTGTCAAGTCAATTCCAACTCCTGATGACCTCCTGTGTGTGTCGGAGTAAAACTTTGCTCTATAGGGCTTTCAGTAGCTATGATCTTATGGAAGAATCTCACCAGGGCTTTCTTCCGCAGCACCACTGGGTAGATTCAAACCACCAGCCTTGCAGTTAGTAGCCAAGCACGAACAAACCATCGCACCTGTGGCACAAATGGTTTGCACCTGGCTGTAACTGAAAGCCTGGGTGTTTGATGTGTACATACATACATACATGTATCTGAGAGTAAGTCAAAAGTATTGCTACTAGGATTCCAGTTCACACATGCATGAGTTTAGTCCAAATAAAGTGTGTTTAAACATTTCTCTGTGATCAGTGGAAGGCTTGACAAGCTCCCTCAGTAAAACACTTGTCTTAGTCTCGTTAGGGTGCCTTTGAAAACAAAAGGAGACTTTTTGTGCCATGGGAAAAAACAATTTTGACGTCAGGGCTAATATCAAGGTTTTAACAAAACTCAAGAGGACGTCTTCCCAAATCACTGAAGATTTGCAACAAGTTTTTTAGGAATGCTGCCCTACATAAAACAAAAGTTTTTAGATCAATCAAGTGTTTTAAGGAAGATAGGGAAGACCTCAAAGATGCGCCAAGGGAGGGAAGACTGCTTAGGTTATGGCGACTGTTTTTTTCAGATATCAAAGGAGTAATCTTGATAGATTTTCTCAAAGGACACAGGACAATCATGAGGGCTTATTATGAAGAAGTTTTAAGAAAAGTGAAAACTGCATTGGTGAGACAAAGACCAGGAAAGTTGCACTGAGAATTTTTTTCCATCACGACAACATACCTTTCATTCTTCAAGGGTAGCAAAGGTTGTGCTATGAGAATTTGTTTGGGCATCCTTACCCCATCCACCCTACAGCTCTGATCTTGCCCCTTCAGACTTTTTTTGTTCCTAGAACTCAAAGAATATTTGAAAGAAACATGATTTGAGTCCCTCAAGGTTGCCAAAACTGCCATTTGAAGTGGCATAAATTGAAGAGTGTAGAATTCTTTGGGGAAGGGTTAGAGAGATGGAGACCGGGCCTTCAGAAGTGTTTGATACTAGATGGAGACTATGTCAAGAAACGACAGCTTCACAGCTTGATATTTTTGTTTAATAAAGGCTTCTTTGACTTTGTAGCAATACTTTTTGACTTACCCTCATATTTCCTACTATAAGTAAACTTTTGAGCAATTCTGTGTGTTAAAACAGCCTCCCCTCTCATTTTTAAACAGAATGATTCAGGTTTTAGCAAATGACTTTTCCATGACTTGATGAAGATACACGTTGCAAAGAGAATTCAAATAATGGCTTTTTCATAATTGTTTTCATATTTTCCCTAGACCCTCACTTTTTCAAAGAGACCAAATATGGTGTGTAAAACAGAAACAAAAAAGCCTTATGCAAATAATGTCAAAACTTACATAGAATTTCAGTACATTTGTGTATGTATCTTAGGCTAAAACCTCCTTCACTAGAGGTAATTTTTAGAAACTTTAAAGAAAGTTTAGAAACTCTTATTCTTTAAACCCACAGAGCAATGGTTTGGGATTTTTGCCATGTCTTGTGAAATTGAGCAATACTTAGAACTGTATAAATAGTGGATTATCCTCTTAACCATCCTCCCCTATCCCACTTTTCAAAACCAGATAGCTTCATTTGGATACCATCTTTTGTCACTCATGTGGTTTCATCAGGTATCAAGTATGCTTCCAGAAGGACTGTTGCCTCTTCTTCAGAAATACCTTTAATGTCCTTAGCCTGAAGTACCAAAGCTGCAATAAGAAGTGACTTAGTCAGCAAAATTATGACAATGTCAGACATGAAGCATTTGGGGGAAAATATATGAAATTATTTCATGGCCCCCATACTTGTAAAAGGTATGTTTCAAATTTGCATAGAAACTTAAAACAAAACAACACACACACACACACATAGCCCAAAACACCTTGTAATGACACCAAAAGAAAAAGATGCAGGAAAAAATTCATGTTGTCTTCACAAGGCAAAAATGAGTAGAAAATAAAATCCAATCAATTAGTTGCATATAGATGTGTATGTAGTGAAGGATTCTATGGGGAAAATATTAAATGACACAGGAAGCATCAAAAGAAGATGGAAGGAATACACAGAGTCATTATACCAAAAAGAATTAGCCGATGTTCAACCATTTCAAGAGGTAGCATATGAGCAGGAACCAATGGTACTGAAGGAAGAAGTCCAAGCTGCTCTGAAGGCATTGGCGAAAAACAAGGCTCCAGGAATTGATGGAATATCAATTGAGATGTTTCAACAAACAGATGCAGCACTGGAGGTGCTCACTCATCTATGCCAAAAAATATGGAAGACAGCTTCCTGGCCAACTGACTGGAAGAGATCCATATTTATGCCTACTCCCAAGAAACGTGATCCAACCAAATGTGGAAATTATAGGACAATATCATTAATATCACGTGCAAGCAAAATTTTGCTGAAGGTCATTCAACAACGGCTGCAGCAGTATATTAACAGAAATGTCAGAAAGTCAGGCCAGTTTCAGAATTGGACATGGAACCAGAGATATCATTGCTGATGTCAGATGGATCCTGGCTGAAAGCGGAGAATACCAGAAGGATGTTTACCTGTGTTTTATTGACTATGCAAAGGCATTTAGCTGTGTGGATCATAACAAATCATGGGTAACGTTGTGAAGAATGAAAATTCCAGAACACTTACTTGTGCTCATGAGGAACCTGTACTTAGATGAAGAGGCAGTTGTTCAGACAGAACAAGGGGATACAGAGTGGTTTAAAGTCAGAAAAGGTGTGTGCCAGGGTTGTATTCTTTCACCATACCTATTCAATCTGTATGCTGAGCAAATAATCCAAGAAGCTGGACTATATGAAGAAGAACGGGGCATCAGGATTGGAGGAAGACTCATTAATAACCTGTGTTTTGCAGATGACACAACCTTGCTTGCTGAAAGTGAAGAGGATTTGAAGCACTTCCTAATGAAGATCAAAGACCACAGCCTTCGTTATGGATTGCACCTGAACATAAAGAATACAAAAAATCCTCACAACTGGACCAAGGAGCAACATCATGATAAACGGAGAAAAGATTGAAGTTGTCAAGGATTTCATTTTACTTAGATCCACAATCAACAGTCATGGAAGCAGCAGTCAAGAAATCAAAAGACGCATTGCATTGGGTAAATCTGCTGCAAAGTGTTCAAGAGCAGAGATGTCACCTTGAAGACTAAGGTACGCGTGACCCAAGCCATGGTATTTTCAATCACATCATATGCATGAGAAAGCTGAACAATGAATAAGGAAGACCGAAGAATTGATGCCTTTGAATTGTGGTGTTGACAAAGAATATTGATATATCATGGACTGCCAGAAGAACAAATAAATCTGTCTTGGAAGAAGTGCAGCCAGAATGCTCCTTAGAGGAAAGGATGGCGAGACTGCATCTTACATACTTTGGACATGTTGTCAGGAAGGATCAGTCCCTGGAGAAGGACATCATGCTTGGCAGAGTACAGGGTCAGCGGAAAAGAGGAAGATCCTCACCGAGGTGGATTGACACAGTGGCTGCAACAATGGGCTCAAGCATAACAATGATTGTAAGGATGGCGCAGGACTGGGCAGTGTTTCATTCTGTTGTGCATAGGGTTGCTATGAGTCGGAGCTGACTCAATGGCACCTAACAACAACAACAAGATGTGTACGCAGGCATACATACAGTCAATCCTTCAACACATGGACACCAAAGAATTATTATATAGGAGGGCTTAGAGAGCATTCTTGATCATTGGCAGATAGTCTTATTTCTTTCTATTTATCTTATTTTATCTCTATATGACAGATATACTTCAGTTCTGTATCGGTTTCTGTTTCGCTAAGAGCTGACCTATTCTTGATGATTTTAGAAGCAATATTCACAAGGTTTCAATATCTGCAATTCCTCAGAGAGCCATCATTAAATTTTTCATGGCATGGTATAACAAACGAATCCAGCGTTGCTGTTTTTCAGCTTAGCACATGGCTTTTTCAATTGTGATTGAATAGATCTCTTCAATAACTCCAGGAGATTGAATAATCTTATGTTGTCTTTAAATTGCTTTGAAATTTGGTGAAGGCTTGTAAATATTTTCTGCTTGGAAATCACTTCCATTTTACTCCAGCAGATATAGTTTACTGCCTCTAGCCTAAACCTCAGTGCATGACTTGAGCTAAATTCCCTTCATAAAAGAACATCAGAAACAAGATATAATTTGGATAAAGACTTTTGGAAAATTGCTTTGATTTTTGGTCAGGCAATGAATACTCATGATTTAAGTTTCGCCTGGAACATGTTCCCCTACTAACCAGTTATTTCTATATTTATTTTTCCTGTCATTACTTACAAAAAGTTCTCTAAATTCAGTGATTAAGGATTAAATTACTGGTTGAGTGAATTGTTTATTATTAGTAAATGACGTAGTTCCAAAAGAAGAATAAATAATGGTCAAAAACACAGGCTTTGAATATGAGAGATTGTTTTGAATATCAGTTCTATTGAAAGTATCCCTATCAGTAAAATGGAGTAACAACAAAACAATAACAATAATTTACTCAGTTTGTTATTATGATGATTAAATGAAAACATGTATATGAAATATACGATAATGTCTGGTTCTGAGAAAGCAATAGATAAACATTGTTGGATATTTTTACGGTCATTTTGCTTTTCTTATTGTTGCTAATCTTGTTTCTGTATTCCCATCAGATAAATCTTTGATTTTAACCATTGTATGATTTAAATTCTTACTAATATCTTCTACCGAAATAAGTTCCAGTAGATTTTAGGTTAAAAATGTAAAATTATAAAATCTTAAATAAAATAGATGATTTTTTTAGGGCATATTTCCTGGCAATTCTCTCAATGTTTCTTTTCTTCATTTAATATTCCTTTTTGGAATACTTATAATCTAGGTATAGAAATCTTCTTTTGTTGTTCTTTCAAGTACTTCAAAGATATAATTTTTTATTTCAATTATTTTGTTGAAAAACCAACCATCATCTTTATCTGTTCCTCCTTTAAGATCAATGTCCCTCCCACCTCCATGGCTAATTGTATGATTTTTATTTTTTCTTTAGTTTCACCCTTTCGTTCTCGTGCTTAGATGTGGTTTCTTTTGGACTTCTCCTGTTATCTTTGCTGAGGTTTTTCTGCCTGTGGTTTGAGCTATTGAGTTTAAAGGATTCTTAGCTGTATCAAATATTGAGTCTGCCTCATCCTCTCTTTCCTTCTGGAAATCCAATTGCACGTATTATAGACTCTTTCATTGTGTTTCACATTTTTTTTCCTAATGGTCTTGTCTGTATTTTTCATTTTTTTATCACCCATGTATCAATGTGCATATTTTTATTTGCCTTCCAGTTCACTAATCCTATCTTCTGCTATGTTAATCAGTTTTTAAAGACATCTACAGAATTATTTGCAGAAATTTTATTTTTCAGTTTTAGAATTGCATTTGATTTCTTTTAATAGATGCCATTTTGGGTGATTATCTCAATCATTTAATCAATTTTCACCTTTTTTTCAAATATATTTGGTATAGTTATTTTAAAGCTCTTTTCCGTTACTTTCAATTCATGAATCTCCTGTGAATGTTTCAATTTTGGCAACATTGTAATGGAGCTCTGGTTGCACAGTGGTTAAAGTGTTCAGTTGCTAACTGAAAGGTCAGCAGTTTGAACCCACCAGCTACTCTGCTGGAGAAAGAAGGGCCATTCTACTTTTATAAATATTTTTAGCCTTGGAAACCCTATGAGGTAGCTCTACTCTGTCCGATAGGGTTGCTGTGAGTCTAAATCAACTCAACAGCAATGGCTTAAGACAACCCTTTGTTTCCCACTCCCCAGGAAGATCCCAGAAACATTAAAAAAAAAAAAATTCCTTACTATTGTCCTGCTTAAGTAAATAGATTTTTTCCCTAACTATTCATGTTCACAAACTTGATGGTCCCAAATTTATATGTGCATGGGTGCACACATATGTGTGGGGTATGAATGGGGCTTGATTGCATCTCATCATCTAATATTATGCAATGACTACTCTTTCATTCCCTTGTGGATATTAAACTTGTACATATTCTTTAACTACAATTACTGGTTTCCTTTCTTAATCCTCCAGAAAGACCATACTTACTGCAATGATTTTTAATTCTATTTTGTTTTACTGACTCCAGTGAATTTCCTTTATCTCCTTAAGTACAAAACCATGCATTTAAAATTATTGTTATAATTTGATATAATAATCTTTAAATAGTGTTTTAAAGTTATCTATATTGGTGATGTCTATAAGATGTTATTAAAAAAGAGAAAGAATAAAACTAACCATAATTCTATTCCAATATTCTAAGAGAAAATGAAATACCATCCAGAAAGATTAGAGGAGAAAATATGGAAATTCAAGGTTTTTAAAACCATCCATCTTGTCTTTCATTAACTCAGACCAAAAAATACAGAATATTCAAAGCTTAGCAAATATATAATCTTCACACTATTTTTTAAAAAAAAGGTTTGTATGAAGGTGTCCTCCATTGAGACCAATGAAGTTATATGCACCTAAGTGTGTATATTTTGGAACAAAAGGTTTGAGAGCAAGAAGAAAAAAACGGTAAGAATTAGGAACCAAAATTCTACACCTTTTTGTGATCTTGCCAGTTTTTCTTAAAGTTTCTAAGCTTTAGTTTTAAAATCTATAACGTGGGGTAGTAATAACTTATTGAGACTCATAACAACCCTATATGATAAGTAGAATTGTCCCATAGGGTTAATTGAGGTATAAAACCAAAAAAAACAAACCCAGTGCCATCAAGTGGATTCCGACTCATAGCTACCCTATAGGACAGAGTAGGACTGCCCCATAGAGTTTCCAAGGAGTGCCTGGAGGATTTGAACTGCCGACTCTTTGGTTAGCAGCCATAGCACTTAACCACTACACCAGCAGGGTTTCCAAATGAGGTATAGTGAGGATAAAATAATCTCATATTTAGGAAGCACAATATTTGCATATAGGACATTCTCAAAAATAGATGTATTTATTTACCATAATTGAGAGCTACAACACTTCTGAAATGCTTATTAGTTACCAGGCACTGTTCCAATTATACTATATATATTATTTGCTTTTAAATTCTGATGGAACACCTACTTACTGCTATTATCCACATTTTACATTGTGGCTGCAATGAGGGCAAGAAAGATGCAGTAATTCATCCAATATTATGCATTTGATGGATCTGAACCCAGACATCCTGACTTCAGAGCTCACTTTCTTGAACACTAAACTACAGAAAATCTTAATTCTGTTAAATTTATAAAACATTGGTAAATATTTGTGATGGTTAAGATTGTGTGTCAACTTGGCTGGGCCATGATTCTCGGTGTTTTGGCAGTTGTATAATGTTGCAATCAATTCCCTGTTGAAATTTGATATGTGATCACCCCCATGGTGGAATCTGCTAAGTGGTACCGGGAGCGGGGGGCCTGTGGCAGCTCACTGCCCCCTCAGCCTTCATCTCTTTGTCTTCCGCCACCTACTTCCTTTCTGGTTGCCTTGCAAAGGTTGTTGGCTTTTCTGGATCCAGCAGCTATCTCCTGTCTGACCTCTGGTTCTTGGGACTTGAGCTAGCAGGTTACCTGTCCATCTTGGGATTCACCATCTTCATGGTCTGTGAGCAAGAGTCCTGATCCCTGACCTGCCTATCTTGGGTTCACCAGCCCCTGCAGCTACGTGACTCAAGAGAAACCTTGCAATCTTCCCTGACAACCTTGGGGATTCCTCGACCATCACAGCCTGTGAGCAAGAACCCTGCTCTCTGACCTGCTCATCTTAGGTTCACCAGCTTCTGCAGCTCCGTGAATTGGGAAAGGACTCTATCCTGATCCAAGGACTTGGGATGTTCCAGCCCCTACAATTGCATGAGCTGTTTGCTTGATATAAATTTCTCTGTATATATTTACACGCTTTACTGGTTTTGCTTCTCTAGAGAACCCACCCTAAGACAATATTGTAAAAACCACTGCAATTATCAAAAACTCTTGTAAGTAGTTATATAATTTTTTAGATGATAAATATAGTAAACCTAAAAGCCTCTAGATTACTTACATTTTAAAATGAATAGTTTGGATATAGAAAAGGAAAAAAAAAAGATTAAATATATGCTAAGTGTGATATGGAGCCCTGGTGGCACCGTGGTTAAGAGCTCGGGTGCTAATCAAAAGGTCTACAGTTCAAATGTACCAGCTACTCCTTGGAAACCCTGTGGGGCAGTTCTACTCTGTCCTACAGGGTCACTATGAGTTGAAATGGACTTGATGGCAACAGGTTAGGTTTTTCTTAGTTCTGGAAGTGTGATATGGCAAGGGAAATAAAAAAAAAATTTTTTTAATTGGTAATATATAAGCTACAATGTTTATTTTGATAATTTAAATTTAAAAGTAACCTCTTAAAGTAATAAAAACACACAGGCTATTGACCTTTGCAAATAAAGGAGAAGGTAATATAAAAAGTATATCAATATTAGCTCTGGGTATGAACAGAATGAAATAAATACTTCCATAACTACTATTGGGAATACTTTTTAGCACAATATTAATGAAGAAAAAGCATTATAAGGATAAAAAGACCATAAAATGTTCATATAATTGATTACGTTATCCTTTTCTAGGAATATTTTTAAGGAAATTATATGACCTATATGACAGATTTATATAAGATTTCTTCATTTCACTATAATAAATATGGAGCCCTAGTGGCTTGTGGTTAAGAGCTTGGCTGCTAACCAAAAGGCCAGCAGTTTGAATCCACTAGCTGCTCCTTGGAAACCCTATGGGGCAGTTTTACTCTGTCTTATTGGTTTGCTATGAGTAGAAATTAACTAGACAGCAATGGGCTTGCTTTTTTTTCTTTTTTGGTTTATAATAAATATAACTTAAAAAATTAAATGCTATCACAGAAGAAGTCAATTAGGAAAATTACAGGATACTAAGAGAAACTGAAATTATTTAATAATGAAATAATGTTTTAAAATCCAGGTATACTCATCAGCTAAAATCAGGATATAAAATTACATATGTATTATATACACACACAAACATATGTATACTTTTTTGCCAAAACATATTTATTAACAGGAATAAGTGGTAAATTGTAAATATAATAAATTTTTTAATGTATTTATATCTGATGGCATAATTATTAATGTATTAAAAATATCTTTATATTTTTTGATTTCCCAAAATATTCACAATGGACATATTGGTTTGATAATCACAAAAGGAGTAGATACTATTTTGAAGAAAATGACTAAATATTTGGTGATTACACTTATAATTCAATTTATATTATCTTTAATGGAGAAATTTTTATATGTAGAATAATATATTTTGTCAGGATTTTTTTTTGAAATACAAAGAATGTGACATTTCAATTGTGAAGATGCTAAGTCAAAATACTTAATAGCTTATAGTGTTGTTGCTGTTAGGTGCTGTCGAGTGGGTTCCAACTCATAGCAACCCTATGTACAACAGAGCAAAACACTGCCTGCCCTGCCCTACACCATCCTCACAATCATTGTTATGCTTGAGCCCATCGTTGCAGCCATTGTGTCAGTCCATCTCATTTAGGGTCTTCCTCTTTTTCACTGACCCTCTATGGGGCAGTTATACTCTGTCCTATAGGGTCACTATGAGTCAGAATCGACTCGATGGCACTGGGGTGGGGTTCTACTTTACTAAGCATAATGTCCTTCTCCAGAGACTGATCCCTTCAGATAACATGTCCAAAGTACGTGAAATGTAGTCTTGCCATCCTTTTAAGGAGCTTTCTGACTGTACTTCCAAGACAGGTTTTTTTTTTTTTTTGCTCTTTTGGCAGTCCATGGTATACTCAATATTCTTCACCAACACTACAATTCAAAGGTGTCAATTCTTTTTTGTTCTTTACTCACTTGCCAGCTTTCGCGTGCATATGAGTTGATTGAAAATACCATGGCTTGTGTCAGGCACAGCTTAGTCTTAAAAAAGAAGACCTACTATAACAGCTGATAATAGCCTCTTTTTTTCCCCCTTTAACTTCTTACTTTGTCATAATATCAAAATTCTAAAATTGTGTGGATAAAGTTTGTTTTTTCTTAGTTTGGATAGCAAATAATCATTTGTTTTTCATACCTAATAACATATTTTTTCTGACAACTGCAAATTTATATTGAAAGTAACAAGACAGAATTCGTTAGTTATTCAGATTTGTTACCAGAACATATTATTTGTCTTGGAAGTTAGAAGTTAATTTATTACATTTTAAACAGCCTATTAACATCTCCATTTATGTTTACACATTCCGTTTGCCTTCTGCTTAAATAAATATTAACACTACCTCTGATTATATTTATGAGAGTTTATGTATTCAGGACAGAAAGTCAGTCTTACATGAAGCAGAATAAATGGTAATGGTAATTCTCTTCTCCATCTAACCCATATCAATGAAGAGATTAAAAAAACAATGGTTGTTACTGAGGAAATTTGTTATATTTTGTATATCAAATATGTTTTACATGAGTGGAATTAAAATATGTGTATTTCTAAGTTTTGCATTAGAACATGCAGTAATCAAACTTTTTGCTTAGTGAGCATATGCAGAAACAACGGAATGGGAGTCTCAAGGCTAGAATTCTCACCCAAATGCTGCTGCTCAGTGACTCTTGAAAAGGAGGTATCTCGCTTGCTCTCTCAGCCTCAGTTTTCTCATTAGGGGGTGTATTAGAGATAATCTCTCGAATTTCATCAAAAAATACATGTTGATAGTTTGAAAAATTTGGTAGATATAAGGAGTATCAAGAGGAGTGGCCAACAATAAAGGAGTCAAGAAAAGTACTTTCCCAAGAACCAAAAACCATAAGATATTCCGTAGTGGAAGAGGTAGCACTTCCAAGGTTAGTCATCTAATCCATTCATTCCCCCACACCCCCAGCACCATTTCTTAAGGGGCTAATATGTATCACGTAATGTAGAAATTGGAATCACTGGGTGGTGCAAATGGTTAATGTGCTCAGCTGCTAACCAAAAGGTTGGAGGTTCAAGTCCCATCCAGAGGTACCTCAGAAGGACAGTCTGGTGGTCTACTTCCAAAGAAGCCCAGTCATTGAAAACACTATGGAGCACAGTTCTACTCTGACACACATGGGGGTCATTATGAGTCAGAGTAAAGAATATTTTTTTTTCTTACTGTAGAGAGTACTAAGGACACATAGATCAAGTGTGACTCTTTGAAGGAAGTAGCTTATAAATACTAGCAACTGAAAGGAGGTGATGAATGGCATGGAGAGGTGCTGTTAATCTATTTCACGCTACCCTATAGATTGTAATACAGGAACAGTGTAGGTTTTGTTAGTGATGAGTAGAATGTGAAAAAGTCTAGGACAAGATATAAATTATTCCTACTTACAAAATAGAGAAGTGATATCTTTTAAAAAAGAAAAACACAAAACCCACTGCCATCAAGTCAATTCTGATTCATAGTGACCCTATAGGACAGAGTAGAACGATATCTTTTAGCTCCACAAAACAAGTAGAAAACGTGTTGAATGCAAGAAAATAAAGAGTGACTAATTTTTCTTATTTTTGTACTGGAATTGTTGATAATAATGGTTTTGTTGTAATTTTTTTAAATGGTAATACCTAATAAAAAAAATAGTTCATATAATTTCAGAAAATCAATGCATTCGGAGTCTGGCTCTTGGCTAAAAATCTATGTGCGATTTTCCAGGCCTGCTCACAGGCAGTTACAAAGGCTTCACCTGATAGACCTCAGGGAGAATAGCTGCCTTGCTCAGTGAGACTTGGTGCACAGGAGGTGCAGGGCAATCTCTGAGTGGAGTAGCAGTCAGGTCCTGCCAGCCTGCCATTCTCCATCACGTACCTGCATTCCTAGCCCAGACAGCTCCATAAACAGGCCTCTTTGTTGGGAACCTTGGGTAAAGGCTTTCCTCAGGCACCTCTGCTGAAGCCTGTTTATTAGGAGCAACTGGGACTGGGGGGGTTTTGAAGACACTTTTCCCCACTCTGACTCAAATTCCGTACTTTTCCACTCTTAGCCCTTCCCCTTCACTCTCCCCACGGTCGCCAAAAACCCAAACCTGTTACTGTGGAGTTGATTCCAACTCATAGCAACCCTATCAGACAGAGCACAGCTGCCCCATAGGACTTCCAAGGAGTGGCTGGTGGGTTCAAAGTCCCCACATTTATGGTTAGCAGCTGTAGCTCACCATAGCTCTTAACCACTGCCCCACCTAAACCTACAGGGACCTTTTGTTCAGGATTTGATTGGCAATAAGTCTGTCCTCATGTCCTCACTGATCCACCTGACCCTCACACAGGCAGCTGTTCCTGGGGAAATAAATATGGACGGGGGTAGTGGGTAAAAAAAAATAAATAAATAAATAAATTTTGTTTTAGTGGGTGCCTTGTCCAGTTTTCTCTTGCTAATACTATCACAGTAAGTAATTTAAGGCTTAACTATTATTTTCATTTTGGCTGTTGTCTTAATTGACTACTTGGACCCCTGACAGCCCAGCTCCGCTCTCTCAGCTCAGTTCAGCTCCTTGACAGTATACATTTTATATTGGGCATAAAGTGCTATTGGTTCTCACATAAAATGGAGCTCTTCTGAAGTATTCAAGTTGATCAGTTTCCTTTCCATCTTTCATGACACTCACTTTTAGCATTTTTTCTTACTGCACTGTGATATTGACATTACACACACCACACACACACACACATACACACGGGAAAAAAAATTTCAAACCAAAAACACCTTGCAAATAGCTATATCAATGCAGATGATGAGTCATATTGGGTACTATTAACTTTATAGAATTTTGCAAGATAGTTGAATAAACAATGATCTAATCTACTGTTTTTATTTTCCACACAAGGGTGCCAGGGGTCTTTATTTGCTTCTTACAGAACACATAAATCTCTAGACAAGAAAGTGCTTATTTTATGATATTTCTTCTTTGATTTTAGCCACATCTGAAAATCTTTAACAACCACTGCAAAATTTTGCAGTGGTTTAATCATACATTCACTGATCAGCAAGCCTACAAAAGCAGCAATTCTTTAACATCTGTATTTCATTTTTAGAGCTCTTTTTCCCAAAGGAATGCCAACCAGTAAAAGAGGAAAAATATCTACCACATACAAATTATAAGATGAAAAGCCTAAACTGAGAATTGATAGCTCCTAAAATATACACTCTCAAACATATGGCAGGGTTATTGAACAGGAGATTGACCTGTTTATGGATCTGTGCCTTTAAATTGATCTCCCATCCTGTTTCACCACCCCTTTTGGCCTGGGTACCATTATCATACAAAGACAGGAGACCAGACAAAGAAAAGTTAGAGAAACAACCACAAGCAGTCACCTCTGCTGCTTGAAGTTATACATGGAAAAAAAAAGAATGTTAGAACTGTATTGTTGTTGTTAGGTACCTTCAAGTCGGTTCAGACTCATAGTGACCCTATATACAACAGAATGAAACAATGAAGCACTGCCCAGTCCTGCGACATACAATCGTTATTTTTGAGTCCATTATTGCAGCCACTATGTCAGTCCATCTCTTCAAGGCTCTTCCTCTTTTTCCCTGACCCTCTACTTTAGCAAGAGTGATGTCCTTCTCCAGGCACTGGTCTCTCCCGATGACATATCCAAAGTCCATGAGACAAAGTCTCACCATTCTTGCTTTAATGGAGCACTCTGACTGTACATTCTAAGACAGACTTGCTTGTTCTTCTGGAAGTCCATGGTTTATTCAGTATTCTTGCCAACACCGTAATTCAAAGGCATCAATTCTACTTTGGTCTTCCCTATTCATTGTTCAGCTTTCATATGCATATGAGATGACTGAATATCATGGCTTGGGTCAGGCGCACCTTAGTCCTCAAAGTGACATCTTTGCTTTTTAACACTTTAAAAAGATCTTTTGCAGCATATTTGCCCAATGCAATATGTTCTTTGATTTCTTGACAGCTATTTCTTTGGGCGTTGATTGTGGATCCAAGTAAAATGAAATCCTTCACAACTTCAATCTTTTCTTCATTTATCATGATGTTTTTTATTGGTCCAGTTATGAGGATTTTTGTTTTCTTTATGTTGAGGTGTAATACGCACTGAAGGCTCTAGGCTTTGATCTTCATCAGTAAGTGCTTCAAGTCCTTTTGACTGTCATCAAGCAAGATTGTGTCATCTGCATATTGCAGATTGTTAATGAGTCTTCCACCAATCCTGATGCTGCATTCTTCTTCATATAGTCCAGTTTCTCAGATTATATTGCTCAGAATACAGATTGAATAAGTATGGTCAAAGGATACAACCCTGATGCATGCCTTTCTTGATTTTAAACCACGCAGTGTACCTTCGTTCTGTTTGAATGCCTGCTTCTTGTTCTATGCACAAGTTCCTTATGAGCACAATTAAGTGTTCTGGAATTCCATTCTTTGCAATGTTATCAATAATTTGTTATGAGCCACACAGACACAGTTGAATGCTTTTGCATATCAATAAAATACACATAAACATCTTTCTGGTATTCTCTGTTTTCAGCCAAGATCCATATGACATTAGCAATGATATCTCTTATTCCATGCCCTCTTCTGAATCAGGTTTGAATTTCTGGAGTTCCCTGTTCATGTACAGCTGCAACCACTTTTGAATGATTTCCAGCAAAATTTTACTTGATTGTAATATTAATGATATTGTTAGATAATTTCCTCAATCTGTTGGATTGCTTTTCTTTGAAATGGGCACAAATATGGATTTCTGTCAGTAGGTTGGCCAGGTAGCTATCTTCCATATTTTTTGGCACAGACAAGTGAGCACCTCCAGTGCTGCATCCTTTTGTTGAAACATCTCAATTGTTATTCTGTCAATTCCTGGAGCCTTGTTTTTTGCAGTGCAGCTTGGACTTCTTCCTCCCCTACCATTGGTTCTTAATCACATGCTACCTGTGGAATGGTTGAATGTCAACCAATTCTTTTTAGTATAATGACTCTGTGTATTCCTTCCATCTGTTTTTGATGCTTCCTGCATCAATCAATATTTTGCCCATTGAATCCTTCAAAATTGCAACTCGAAGCTTGAATTTTTTCTTCAGTTCTTTCAGCTTGAGAAAAGCTGAGCATGTTCTCTCCTTTTGGTTATCTAACTCCGGATCTTTGCACATTTCATTATAATATTTTACTTTGTCTTCACAAGCTGCCCTTTGGAATCTTCTCTTCAGTTCTTTTACTTCATCATTTCTTCCATTCACTTTAACTGCTCTATGTTCAAGAGCAAGTTTCAGTCTCTTCTGACAACATTTTTTTTTTTCTTTCTTTCCTGTCTTTAATGACCTTTTGCTTTCTTCTTGTATGGTGTCGCTGTTTTTCCACAACTCATCTGGTCTTCTGTCATTAGTGTTCAAAGTGTCAGATCTATTCTTGAGATGGTCTCCAAGTTCAGGTGTGATATTCTCAAGGTCCTATTTTGGCTCTTGTGGACTTGTTCTGATTTTCTTCAGCTTCAGCTTTAACTTGCATATGAGCAATTGATGGTCTGTTCTGTAGTTAGCCCCTGGCCTTGTTCTGACTGATGATATTGAGCTTTTTCATCATCTCTTTCCACAGATGTAGGTGATTTGATTCCTGTGTTTTCCATCTGGCAAAGTCCATGTTTATAGACAATGTTTATCTTGTTGAAAAAAGGCATTTGTGATGAAGAAGTCGTTGATTTTGCAAAATTCTATCATGTGATCTCAGGCATCGTTTCCATCACCTAGGGCATATTTTCCAACTACTGATCCTTCTTTTCTTCCAACTTTTGCATTCCAATTACCAGTAATTATCAATGCATCTTGATTTCATGTTTGATCAATTTTAGACTAAAGAAGTTGGTAAAAATCTTCAATTTCCTCGGCTTTGGCATTAGTGGTTAGTGTGTAAATTTAAGTAATTGTCATATTAACTGGTCTGTCTTGTAAGTGTATGGATATTATCACTGACAGTGTTGTACTTGTAGATCTTCAAATGTTCTTTTTTAGGATGAACAATGTCTTTCCTCTTTAATTTGTCATGCCTGGCATTGTAGACCATATGATTGTCTGACTCAAAATGGCCAATACGAGTCCATATCAGCTCACTAATGCCTAAGATATCAATGTTTATGTGTTCCATTTCATTTTTTATGATTTCCAATTTTCCTAGATTCATACATCATGTATTTCACATTCCGATCATTAATGGATGTTTGCAGCTGTTTTTTCTCAATTTGAGTCATGCCACATCAGCAAATGAACATCACAAAAACTTGACTCTATCCACATCATTAAGGTCAACTCTACTTTGAGGAGGCAGCTCTTTCCCAGTAGTATGAGTGCCTTCCAACCCGAGGAGCTCATCTTCTGGCACTGTATTAGACAATAGTCCCATAAGGTTTGACTGGCAATTTTTTTCAAAAGTAGATTGCCAGGTCTTTCTTCCTAGTCTGCCTTAGTCTGGAAGCTCTGCTGAAGGCTGTCCACTGGGGGTACCCTGCTGATATTTGAAATACCAGTGGCAAAGCTTCCATTATCGCAGCAACACTCAAGCCACCACAGTACAACAAACTGACACATGATGGAGACCTGCATTCATAATTAAGATTTAGAGAATTGAATACTCCTTAGAGACTTGTGTAATTCTCATTGTTTGGAAGATTTGCGTATTGATTTATTATAAAGTATTTATTTTAATAGCCAAACAACCTGCATTTAATATGAGTTGCAATTTTTAAATTTCTTCTCTTATAATCCTCATATATTTCTAATAGTCAGAGCTTGTGTCCTACACATGGGTCATAAATTAGAGCTTTGGAAATAAAGCCAAGATCCTTTGTCATAGATCAAGGTCTAAATTTATGAGTAAAGTCATTTTCTGTAATCCTAATAGTTCTTATTGGAAAGGAAGGACTGGCAATCTACTTCCAAAAAAATCAGCCATTCAAATCCGTATGGAGCACCATTCTACTCTGGCATACATGGGGTCACCATGAGTCAGAATTAACTCAATGGCAATTGGTGGTATTGGTGGAATAGTCCTTACAGAAGAATCAAATGCCTTCAGTTAGGAATCAGAGCTCAAAAGCTACATCTGTATCTTTTTCCTGGATATTGGAGGAGATAAAATCCTTAATCACTCTTATGTAATGGGGAATAATATGGTTCTACCTACTTATGGCAGTCTAAAAATAAATAGGCAAGGTATGAAGTTAGGCAACATAACTTCAAAGTTGATCTTATCATTTGGGAAGGAATATAGTTACACAAGAGCAACTTTGCCAAATGATACTGGGCCATAGTCTTGTTAGCTAAATAGCAGTTGCAGAATTAGAATACGACAGCTAATACATTAGACTCTGTGAGGTTTATTTCTCTTCAAATGTTAGGGGAATAATTCTTGTTTCCGGGCATACAAGGAAACAATTTGAGAGAATCTTAACAAGGCATTGAAGTTCAGGAGGAAACCCAATTTTATGTTCTTCCACTAAAGTTCTCTAGTCAAATAAATGTTTTTCATTTTAATTTGACCAAGAAATTTACTTCTGTTATGAATACGTAGAATTGTATTTACATAATGAGTCTAATTTGGAATTCACTAACAGCAAACAGAGCAGTGGCGGTAACAATATTAACTAGGAAAAATGAAACTATTAAAATAAATATAAGTTACTGTATCAGATGATAAACTCTGGTGATATGTACATAATGCTGTAAACAAGAAATGACATCATAGGTTGTCTTGGTAACTGTTCAAATAAACCTGTAAACTTATAAACCTGTAAGCTCATATGAGGCATTTTTCATGATCCAGGTATCTTATCATAAGTTTGTAGACTTATTTGGATGTTCTCAGTCAGTGACTCTGAATAAGTAGCCATTCAAGTCTTCCAATGGCCAATTTAATGGAATGTGGAGTCACAGTCGTGGATAAATAGTAAATGAATAATTTATCCCTACTTACTTAAGCTTTAATAACTGTTTGTAATGATGTTTTAGAGACTGCTCTTTGTTGTCCCCTTAATATCCACTTTCCCTTTAATAATAGAACCCTTGTGTTTCCATAGGCCACATGGACAAACAATGAAATACTCCTTTTTCCATTTTACTTTGGACCTAAGTGTGTAAAGTATACTAAAATGTGTTGTTTGTGGTAAACAAAAGTGTTTTCTGTTGGCTCCATTTGACTGTTCTTGCTATACTCCACTTAAAGCAAAGATATCCCCACCTCCAATGGCACCAAATATATACACCAGATAAGGAAAACTGTAAGTCCTGGTGTCTTGTTAATGTTAGTCTAGGCCCTTAAAAAATACTGGTACTGGGCTTTTTTTTCATCAGGCCTAGTGAGATGACTTCAATATTCACAAATGTTCTTATTCAGCAAATTCAAGCAATTGGAGCATTTTAAAAACATCATGTCAGCAGATTGCAGGCAGAATTTAAAAATATGTATATATATATACACATATCACAAACCACAACAATACCTTGTTCAAATATCTGAAAACATTTAGAAATTTGTGTTAGCAAAAGTGATGCAGAGAAATAACTCTCTCCTTAGTGGGGAAGAATTCTGTAACAGAATCATTTGCTCTTTCAATTTCATCTTTTTCTGTTGCATTCTGTTTGAATACTCTGAAAGATGTGGTAGAGGCACACATTCTTCTCAATCACTCTTTTTCTGTTTCTGGTCTTCTATATCACCTGGACCCTGGTAGCGTAGTGGTTAAGTGTTACAGCTGCTAATCAAAGGGTCGGCAGTTCAAAACCACCAGGTGCTCCTTGGAAACTCTATGGGGCAGTTCTACTCTGTCCTATAGGGTTGCTATGAGTTGGAACCGACTCGATGGCAATGGGTTTGGTTTTTGGTTATATCACCTACTGGTTTTCCATAGAAAACCTTTAAATACCTCTGGTAAACTACTCATGGTAAACTACTCATTCTTATTATTCTGTAGGCCCACCAGCTCCAATTTTACATCATCTAGTTCAATATCTCTTTCTAGAGATGAAGGGATATTTACCTGACTTTATGGTAAAGGGGCACTTTTTGTTCTCTCTCCTACCTCCCCCTAAAAAAAAAAGGCAAGTCAAATATTTTCAATAAAGGGTTCTCTACAATTCAACAGTATGACAAGTGGTCCCAAAAATTGGAGAACTTACTTAAAAAGAGAGAGAGAGAGATTTATGAACTGTTAGTGAGCACAAGAAATGATGCTCAAAATCATTTGTACTCAGGTTAAAAAAGGCTCTAGAGCTCTTATTTAATTTACTTTAATTAGGCATGTTAATTTGCATGCTTTAATCAGTAACTTGTTTGAAATGACTTCCAGTTTTATAAATCCATTTTATACTTTTCTTGCTAAAGAACAGCAAAAGGGTTAATTTTCTTTGTGGGAGAGCTGGGTTACTTGGCTTGCCTTTATTTATTTATTTACTTTTATTTATTCTTAGTATAGGTTAAGTTTCACTCCTTAATCATCTCTCTGTTGAGCATAGTGCTGCGCTATCTCTGGATCTACAGTAAAGATAAAATTTAACCATGTCTACACGATGTCAAAAATATTTAGGAAGAAAATTAAAGATATAGTCAATGAACTTGTATTTGGGAAAGGATGCCAATTAAATGTTTTGGTATATATATATATATTATTATTTTTTTTTACACATCTGATTTTTTTTTTTAATTAATTGAATGTATTGGCTATTTTTTTTTTTTTAGGTCATTATGTGAATTAAGTAACAAGTTACCAGCATCATTGCTTGGAGGTTAGGAACAGAATTTTTATGAAACCAAATAAAACCAGTGTGTTAGATAGGCAGATATCATAAAAAAAAAAAAAAAATCATAGCTATTATAATAATAGCTATGACAGCTATTGGTTTTAAATATTTACTGTGTGCTTAATGAAGTACTTTATATACATGATCTCATTTAATTTTAAAAACAACAGTAAGAGTTAGAAACTATTATTGTCCTCATTTTAAATGTAACAGGTCTGAGACTCACTTGTCCAAAGGCACATAGGTAATAGGTAGAGCAAGGATTAAAACCAGGCAGAGTAATGGTAAAGCTTTGGGCTTTAATCATTATTTTATATCTCTCTTCATTTTTTTCCTTTTTAAAATAGTTTATTAAAAAAATTCTTGGAACAGATATTAGCAACTATCTTATTTCTTTTAAATAAAACCTTTATTATGAAAATGTGTGGAGAATGATTTTCTATTGATATTTTCTTAATGGAGTCTAGGCAGAGAAACATTGACTATTTGCTTTAAACTCCATTTAATATCATCACTTTGTGGGGAAGATTTTCTTATACAAGACTGGAAATTCAGAAACCATAAAATAAAAGAGAGACTCATTTAGCTCAATAGAAAAGAAGAAATATGTGAATAGGTAATTCGCAGAAGAACAAATTAAAACGATCAACCAAACCAAACCCCGCTGTTCTCGAGTCTATTCGGACTCATAGCGATCCTATAGAACAGAGTACAACTGCCCCATAGGGTTTCCAAGGAGTGGCTGGTGGATTCGAACTGCCTACCTTTAGGTTAGAAATAGCTCACCGTAACTTTTAACCACGGTATCACCAGGCGCAGACGTAGCAAATTAGGTTCCTATGAGTTACTGTTTCATGTTTATAAGACTGGCAAAATATAAAAAGAGTGAAAGAAACTGTTGCCTGAGGTGTAGAGAAAAGGATATTCTAATGTATTGCTAGAAGAAATGTTGAATTCTTACTCCTTAGAAAGTGATCTAGCAATCTCTATTACAATTAAAAATGCAACTAAAAAAAAGGCAATTTAAAATTTAAAATACCATTGGTAGAGCAATTGTAGGTTAGGATTCTATCTCACAGAATTAAAAGCACATAGGAAATATACTGAAGGTTTTATGTATTTATAGTGGCAAAAACTTAGAAGAAAAATTAATGCTCATCGATAGGGAAATGACTAAAATTATTAGGACATTTCCATAACATGTGAAATATAGTAATTTAACAAAAATAATGAATTAGATTTATATCTATTGGCTCGGAGGAATTGTCACAATATTTAAAGTGATAATTAAAATGCAGAGAATTATATCCTACTTTTGAATGTTGTCAATGACAACTCTCCCTTAAATTTATAAATAGTTGTCATGAGTGTGGAGAAACACAAGTAATAATACACATATGTCGTAAAATGGGTTATTTGCAGTGGAATGGGATAGGGAATTACACTGGGGGAGGAGAAAGAAGCAAAAGTAAAAAGACAAAAAACTATTTAAAATTATTTGATAGGCTATGTTTTATGCTTAAAACTTTGTATAGACATGGTATGCATGAAAAAAATAAGAAAAATAAAAATTTACTTAGGGCTGTAGCTGCAGACTTTAGAGATCTCTGTAATAGACTGTCAAACGAAAAAGTAACTTATGAAATACTGTGTAAGAACACCAGACTCTTAACTTTGGTAATTTCAGGAAGTGAGAGTGGGAAAAAAAATGAAAATGGGCCTCTTCCTTGTGCATTTCTGTATTTTTCACATGCTATAACATGCACAGTTACTTTCATAATTTGAAAAAGTAAAATGAAGCACTGATTTAAAGAAAACAAAACAATATAACATATAGAACTTTGTTTTCTCACTTTAATAAAGAACATGATTAAATTTTTGTTTCACGATTGAGAATTTTGCAATGTTCAGTGGTCATCACATATTCAGGGAAAAGCAAAAGAAACAAAAAAAAAGATTGAAGGTGGGAGAAAAAAAAAAATCTGCCAGTGGATATAGAAACAACCTTAGATTCACATACATAGTTTGTAAATTTCCCATGTTATCACAGTAAAATGACAGAACATTCTAGTCTTCTTTTCAAATGACTGCTATCAAAATTTCCTTCTTTAGAACTTTCCATTTTCTGGAAAGACTCTGCTAATCATTTAGTTTGACTTTGCCAAGACTAGCATGTTTAGGTTTGGGAGTTTTGGAAAGTCTATCAGAAGTAAACCATTATTTCCACTAGAGACCCCTAACTGTGTTGATTCACTTAACATATTTAATGAGTGTGTCATTTGTCTGAGACAGTTCTATGCACTGAAGATATAGCAATAAAGAAGTTACATAATTTCACTTCCCTTGTGTTCTTGTGGAGGAGACAGGCAATAATAGATAAAAAATATTGGTTAGATAGGTGGATAGATGGATAAACAGGTAGATAGATAAGAGACAGATGCACATACATGGAACAATAAAGGAAGTTAGGGGATAGAGGAGCTGTGTCATAGGGAAGTGAGTAACAAGAGGAAAGGTATGTAGTGAAAACTTGTCTGGAAAGGTAAAATTTAAACTGAAGCAGAACGAATAACTTGAAGGAGTCAGAGATGTGAAGTTCTAATAATGTTCAAGGCAAAAGGTACATGTATGAAGGTTTGATAATGGAATGTTATCTCAGTATGGTTAAATATAAAACATATTACAGTGTGACAAGAACATTGTAGACAAGGATGAAGTGGTATACGTGAGGGCAGAGGAGTTGTCAGCAGCCAGATCATTTAAGGCTTTATAAACCACAGTAAGAGAAAGGCTGATGCTAAATGTGGTAGTAATACACTAGAAGGTTTTGATCAATGGAGGAACATGATGGCTGCTGTGTAGAGAATGGAATGTGGGGTGGTAGTGGTGAGAGATGAAGTAGGGAGAACATTTAGGAGGCTTTTGTAGTTTTCCAAGTGAAATACAATGCTTGATCACACTTTGAGTGTGGAAGCAGTAGACATGGAGTGAAGTTGATCAATTTAAATATTTTGGAGGCAGACAAGGCAGGATTTAATAATAAATAGGGTAAAGGGTAAATAAAGAGAAATAATCATAGATGACCCACCAGATTAGGATTGAGCCACAGGTTAGATGTCATCACCATTTACTAAGCTGGGAAGACTTGAGGAGAAACCAGTTTAGGTGGCAAGGTCTCAAGAGTTCTCTTTGGGGGCACATTAACTTTGAGATGCCTGAAAGACATTCAAGTACATATGAATTTGGAATTCAGTGGAGATCAGTACCAGATTTAAAATGTAGTGTAAAAAAAAGCATACAAATAGTATATTAAGCCACGGGAACAGATGAGATATCTTATAGAAATAATATAGACCGAAAAAAGAATAGGGACTACTAGGATGAAGAAATACTGCGATTAGATTTGGCTGCATGTAGGTTCTTGGTGGTTTTGGTGCCTTTCCGTAGAATGACAGAGACAGGAGCTCTTTTGTACTTTCAGTATTTATTATCAAGAGTTGATAAAAGACCTTTAACATGGTATTTAGCAAAACCAGCACATATATTGAAAGCTGCTTTTTCCAACTATATTAATCTTTGACTTCAGCTTCCAACTTATCCTTCTGAAATGTAACACTCGTACACAAGAGCTATGTTTGGAAAGGTTGTGTTAATAAAAATAAGTTCTTTTGTTATTTGCGTTAATTAAATAATACTTATTGGAATATTCTCCAATTAATATTCTTTCTGTGTAAACCCTTCCACACTGAAGGCTCCCTGTTTAATCAAGCATTTTGAGGTTTCAAGGGGGGGCCAGACACCATGTAGAAAAAGAATCATTTAAAGCTTTGAGTCTAAAACCTGACTTTTTTAATCCCGCAGAAGAAATAATTTTAAGGGTCTTTTAAAAAAAGAGAATAAAAGTATTTTAAGAGATTCCCTAAATACTTACAGTGATACTGACATTTCCAGAGAAGTATGAAAAACTGAACATAGATTTTTACTATAAGCCAAAAAGGAAGAGAGAAAGTAAGTAGGTACTTGGCGGGAAGAAGTGACATGATTTGAATCTTTTTGGTGTTATAGCTGAACCAGATCACCAACATGGGGACCATCGGGGGGAACATGTGTTATAATTGCCTTTGATCCTAAGTAGTATATAAGGTGGGAAAAAGGGCCAATGCTTAAAGAGCAGGCAAGACATTACATTCTTGTGGGGGAGACAGGCAATAATAAACAATGTAATAAACAATGTCAGATAGGTGGATAGGTGAATAGATGGTTAGGTGGGTAGACAGAGAAAGACGCACATGCTACAAGGAAAGATAAAACAAGTTAGGGGATAGAAGTAGCTAGGCAATGGTATTTGCCTCACTGTTCACAGGGAGCTAAGCCATATTGGGAAGGGTAAAGGAGCGAGAAATCACTTAGCAAGCTCTACAACACCACTGAGTTTACCTGAAAGAGAATGCTTTTCAATCAGAAGACAATGAATTGCCACTAATTGGCAAGGGCAAGGAATTACTTTGCTTTGCTTTATACTGTTTTTTGTTTTTACTCATATTAACAGGGCTTGTGGCTGGCAAGAGAGTTTAATATAATTATAAAAAATAAAAAGTTAATTATATTCACATCTAAATAATATTATTTAGATTTTCTTACTCTGTCACTCTCTGTTACATTCTGTTAAGTTAAATTCCTGTAAGCATTTTGCAATTTAGCAGGGAGCCCTTCATATGTTTCATTTAAATTGCTTTTCTTGATAATTTGGATAATTTTTATTTTCATCTTTCCCCAAATAGAGAAGTTAGTCACTATTTTCTGAATTAAAAAAAAAAAAAAACTTTTGATAACTAATTGTTAAAATTTTCTTAAATCAAAAGCCAGTCTCCCCCCTCTCACACTAAATAATTCTATTTCCCTTAAATTTTCCTCATGGGCACTTTTTAAAGTTTCACTTATTTAGAGATCTCACCAAGTTGTTTAAGTATTTTTTACCATAAGAAATCCCAAACTTGATAAAGCTTAATTAAAAACCTATTCAGTAAGTTACAAAAATACTATATGGAAGATCATTATCAACTCAAACACTTAACTTGGTTCAATTATTTCTTTATCCACATTTGGCTTAGAATAAAACAAACTCACTTACCAGATGTTTCTAGCTTGGCTTGGAGGTGGAACATTCAACATCCATCAACAGGGCTGCAGTTGTTTGAACTTGGAAGTTGGTGGGTTAGGCTTACAAGGAGGCAATGTTATTTGCTTATTCTTTTCTTCTCTCTCTCTCATTGAGTAATGCTACCTTTAGTTTGTATTTACTCAAAAGTAGAAATTTGAAAAATTATTTGACTTCCTTTCATGACTCTTTTATTTAAATCTATGGAGGGAGCTTTGGAAATTTTGAATCTGTGGATTTAATATTTGCCTCTTTGGATTTTTTTGAAACCTTTTTTTTTTTTTGTATCAACAGATTCATTGCCTTTGCCTTCTACATCCGTAATTGAACCTTCTTCTTTACATCTGTCTTTGCATCTTTCATTGAATCCTTCGTATCCTCAAATTTAGCGTATTAAACAGAGCCTCAATCTTCAATTTTTCTTAAGATCTTTCTTATATTTTTATCAATCTTTTGAGTGCTTCTTTGTATTCTTTTACTCTTTTTAAATATTGTTTGATTAATTCTTTGATTCCTCTTTTTCACTCATAGATTCAGCTTCACACTACTAAAATTGTTTCATCAACTATGCCTTTGAACTATTATTTCCATTTGAATTATTATCCAAGGCCTACTTGCCCTTCTTTGCACCCTTAGCATCACTCTTCTTTGCATCCTTCTTTGAACCCTTCTTTGAATCTGCAGATTCTGTGTCAGTATCTTTCTTGGCATCTTTCTTAGCATCTTTCTTGGCATCTTTTACTGAAGCTTTCTTGGAGTCAACCTTCGATTCACTGTCTGTGGCACTGGGTTTCTTTTCAGCTTTCTTATCTTTTTTACTATCTTTCTTATTTGAATCCTTCTTTGCGTCTTTCTTGTCACTGTCCTTTGATTGGTCATCTTTCTCATCAGTCTTTTTTGCGTCTTTTTTATCCTTTTTACTGCCCTTATCCTTCTTTGCATCTCCTTTTCCAGTTTCAGGTGTTGTAGCTGGATCCGTGCCCTTTGAATCTTTTTTGTCTTTCTGGGAATCTTTCTTTACACCTTCCTTTTCAGTTGGAGCTGGTGTAGGTGACTCTTTGCCCTTCTTTGAATCTTTCTTATCTTTTTTGGCATCTTTCTTTGCATCTCCTTTTTCACTTTCAGTGTCTGTACTTGAACCCTTGCCCTTCTTTGAATCTTTCTTGCCTTTTTTGGCATCTTTCTTTGCATCTCCTTTTTCACTTTCAGTGTCTGTACTTGAACCCTTGCCCTTCTTTGAAACTTTCTTATCTTTTTTTACACCTCCTTTCTCACTTTCAGTATCTGTATCTGTCCCTTTACCCTTTGAAGCCTTTTTACTTTTTCTGGTATCTGTTCTTGTAATACCTTTTTCATCTCCAGATCCTTTCTTTAAATCTTTTTTACCCTTTTTTGACCCCTTTAAATCTGTGGATTCTGCTTCTGAGTCTGATTTGTCCTTTTTGTCTGCTTTCTTGTCTTCTTTACCTTTCTTACCTATTTCTGGAGGTAAATGTTTCTCTGCATCTGCTTCTTTCGAAGACTTCTTGGGGGTAGAAGTTGGTTTGGATACGGGCCGCCTCCTGGCAGCTAAATAAACAGATGGTCTCTCGGAAATACTCATTAAAGAACGGTGCATCCATAATGGTCGCCTTTTTCCTTCCTTTGGCTTTTCTTCATCATGTTTCTGAAATATTGTTTAAAATAATGATGAACAACCTGTGTGTGATTTATACACTCTTTATTGTCACATACCAAATACAATGAGATAATTTAGATTTTGATAAACAGTAGTTAAATTGTAGATTTTACAGTTTATTCTGCTTTTTTCAATTTTCTTATTTTGACTTACAGTCATACCTCAATATGGGCACAGTTTCAGTTTAGGGGATCTTCATAATTCTCTCAAGATTTTACATTAGAATTAGTGTGGACCTATAATGAATCGTGACATATCAAAGCTTCTTTTCAAAATCAGGAGATATTTTTGTTTTGTTTTGAGATGCTGTATTCTTGAGAACTCTTGAAATATCTTTCCCACCACTCTCCAGCCCTAGGTTAGCTCAGAAACTTATTGTTCTCTAATATTTAACATCCCAAAATCTATCCTGAAGTATAAAGCTGTCAGTGACAGGATAATATCCATATACCTACAAGGAAGACCAGTTAATAGGACAAAATTATTTGAATTTATGCACCAACCACCAACACCTAAGATGATGAAATTGAAGATTTTTACCAACTTCTGCAGTCTGTAATTGATCAAACATGCAATCAAGTTGCATTGATAATTACTGGTGATTGGGATACAAAAGCTGGAAACAAAAAAGGAGCAGTAGTTGGAAAATATGGCCTTGGTGATAGAAATGACACCAGAAATTTCATGACAGTATTTTGCAAGACCAACGACTTCTTCATTGTGAATACCTTTTTACAACAACATAAACGGTGACTATACACTTGGTCCTCATAGGCTGAAAAAAGCAGGAATCAAATCAAGTACATCTGTGGAAAGAGACAATGGAGAACTCCACATCATCAGTCAGAACAAGGCCAGAGGCCGACTATGGGACAGATCATCAATTGCTCATATGCAAGTTCAAGTTGAAGCTTAAGAAAATTAAAACAAGTCCATGAGCACCAAACTACAACCTTGAGTATATCCCGTCTGAATTTGGAGACCATCTAAAGAATACATTGGACACAATGAACACTAGTGGCCAAAGACCAGGTGAGTTGTGGAATGACGTCAAAGACATCATATAAGAAAAAAAGTAAAAGGTCATTAAAAAAGTCAGGAGAGACCAAAATGGATGTCAGAAGAGACTCTGAAACTTGCTCTTGAATCTACAGTAGCTAAAGTGAATGGAAGAAATGATGAAGTAAAAGAGCTGAACCAAAGTTTTCAAGGGTGTTCAAAAAGACAAAGTATTATAATGAAATGTGCAAAGACCTGGAGATAGAAAACCAAAAGGGAAGAACTCACTCAGCATTTCTCAAGTTGAAAGAACTGAAGAAAAAAATCAAACCTCGAGTTTCTGTATTAAAGGATCTATAGGTAAAATGTTGAATGATGCCAGGAGCATCAAAAGAAGTTGGAAGGAATATACAGAATCACTGTACCAGAAAGAATTGGTTGACTTTCAACCATTTCAGGAGGCAGTATATGATCAAGAACCACTGGTAGCAAAGGAAGAAGTCCAAGAGTACTGAAGGCACTGGTGAAAAACAAGGCTCCAGGAATTGACGGAATACCAATTGAGATATTTCAACAAATGGATGTAGCACTGGAGGTGTTCACTCATCTATATCACGAAATTTGGAAGAAAACTATCTGACCAACCAACTAGAAGAGATCCATATTTGTGACCATTCCAGAGAAAGGTGATCCAAGAGGAAGTAGAAATTATCTAACAATATCTTTAATATCACACACAAAATTTTGCTGAAGATCGTTCAAAAGTGGTTGCAGCAGTGCATTGACAGGGAACTGCAAGAAGTTCAATCAGACTCAGAAGAGGACATGGAATGAGGGGAATCATTGCTGATGTCAGACGGACTTTGGCTGAAAACAGAGGATACCAGGAAGATATTTACCTGTTTTTTATTGACTATGCAGAAGGATTCAACTGTGTGGATCATAACAAATTATGGATAACATTGGGAAGAATAGGAATTCCAGAACACTTAATTGTATTTGTGAAGAACCTCCCCATAGACCAAGAGGCAGCCATTTGAACAGAACAAGGGGATACTACGTGATTTAAGGTCAGGAAAGATGTGTGCCAGGGTTGTATTCTTTCACCGGACTTATTCAATGTGTATGCTGAGCAAATAATCTGAGAAGCTGGACTATATGTAGAAGAACATGACATCAGGATTGGAGGAAGAGGCATTAACAACCTGTGTTATGCAGTTGACACAACCTTGCTTGCTCAAAGTGAAGAGTACTCGGAACACTTACTGATGAAGATCAAAGGCTACAGCCTTCAGTATGGATTATACCTCAACGTAAAGTAAACAAAAATCTTGACAATTGGATATATAAACAACATCATGATAAATGGAAAAAATGTTGAGTGTGTCAAGGATTTCATTTTACTTGGATCCACCATCAACACCCATGGGAGCAACTGTCAGGCAATCAAATGACATACTGCATTGGGCAAATCTGCTGCAAAAGACCTCATTAAAGTGTTAAAAAGCAAAGATGTCCTCTTGAGGACTAAGGTGCTCCTGACCCAAGCCATGGTATTTTCAATTGCCTCATATGCATGTGAAAGCTGGACAATGAATAAGGAAGACTAAAGGAGAATTGATACCTTTGAATTATGGTTTTGCTGAAGAATATTGGATATGCCGTGGACTGCTAGAAGAATGAACAAATCTGTCTTGGAGGAAGTACAGCCAAAATGCTTCTTAGAAACAAAGATGGAGAGACTTCATCTTATGTATTTTGGACATGTTTTCTGGAGAGACCAGTCCCTGGAGAAGGACAGCATGCTTGGTAAAGTGTAGGGTCAGCAAAAAAGAGGAAGACACTTAATGAAATGGATTGACACAGTGGCTACAACAATGGGCTCAAGTATAACAATTGTGAGGATGTCATAGGACCTGCCAGTGTTTTGTTCTGTTGTACGTAGGGTTGCTGTCTATCTGAACTGACTTGACATCAACTAACAACAACGACAACACAATATTAACAAGTTTCAGGCTTTAGGTATATCTTGGTTTCTATTTTCACTTTCATGATCTCTGAAAGTTAGAAAGCTACACATGTTTAGAGGCAAAAGCCTGAAATTCCACATTCTTGGCAAAATACAAATTGAGTATTATCAGATAAAGAAAAAAAATTATCAGATAAGTGAAAATCAATAATATTTAGTGACATTAATTTTTGCAGAATGGTGCTTTTTGTTCTCAACTTCTAACCAAATGAATGCCAAAACTTAATGGCAAAAATAAATAATTTTGATAAGAATGTTAACATTCAATGAACATATAAATTGAACAAAGAAAGAAAGGAAAAGAAAAGATACAAGAAACCTGGAAACTACCGATAGGATAAATGTTCCTATAATAAACAAGAGTTTATGATACATTTATCTGGAGATGCTTTTCTTTGAATATTATCCTCTCCCATGGGTGACTCCAGATTGCTGTTATTCTTGTTCATTGATAGGATTCACACCATGGTGGAGAAGTAATGGAAAATACTTATTTTCCAGTACTCAAATCCTGAACTCTGTATTATAGGATATAAGAAAGCATCAACTTCATGTATAATGTATAATAATATGTAGCAAGGTATACTGTAACTCCATGATTCTAATGAGGGGACTTCTCCAACTGGGGACTATTTCCTGATTGCTCATGCTAACTGTAGCATTTGTTTGTCCAGCTCTCTGTGCTTGTTCCTTAAATAAGTTCTGTAATATGGGGGATACTGAACAATTAGTTAAAGTGAAATAAAGGGAAATTTTTGTACAGTAAAAACTACATAAAATATATCTACTTTCTCCCAAATAGTAGAATTTGAATTATCTTTAACTGTGCTGCCCAACGTGGTATTCAATAGCCACATGTGACTATTTAAACTTAATTAAAATTAAATAATACATAAAGTCCAGTTTCTCAACTGCACCGGCCTCATTTCAAGTGTTCAAAAGCCACATTGGACTGCAAAGATATAAGCTATTTCTGTCATTGCAGAAAGTCCTCATGTATATGTATGTGTGTGTATGTGTGTATATGCATGTGCGTGTGCCTGTGGCTCTGTGTATGTGTGTGAATGATTTTTCAAGTTTATTACTAGTGAAATTATATGATGTTTTTAATACTTACACTATCTGCATTTGCTTGCAGTTTGGAAGGCATTGATCTCCTTTTCCTTCCTGGCCGGGGTGGTTTTGGAAATACCAGGGCAAAGTGTTGCTGATTCCATGATTTTTTGCTTAATTCACTGACTAAAATAAGAAAGAACAAAACAAACTCTTTGAAGTAAATGGTTAAAATTTCATCAGAACTTAAATTTTAGTAAGTAAAATATATATATAAATGAATAAAAAATGATTCACATTATGGTTTAATTTATTTGCTGTGCTATCTGTGTGAGAAAATAAAACACGATATTTCTATTTTGGCCAGTTTTACGAATAACTGTATAGTCACTGAGCAAACTGACATAGCCTGTAATAGAAAAGGAAAGAAACAAATTTTTACTGATTCTGTTTAAATTTTTCCATCTCTTCCAGCTTAGATTTTTTTTTTTTGCTTTATGCTCTTTTGATTAGAATGTAATTACATTGAGAGCACAAAATATGTTAACTACTTTGTAGCCATCAAAATACTTGGCACATTGCCAGGCATAAAATATTAATAAATATGTGTTTGAATCTAAGTGCTTATATTTAAGATCCTCTTAGCTATTAGTTTTTTTTCCCGGATGCAAATGTTACACATCCAAGAACTGCGTTGTCATGGGTGACATATTTAATGAAGAAAATCGACAAATAAAGAGTATCCACAGAACGGTGAGTAGGAGGATGAAGCTTCCTGAAATTATAACAGAAATGATTGAAAACATTTAGGCTACCAATAAGACCAATGAGAGAAATGACTGTATATAAATATTTGGCATATTATTGTTTCCAAGAAGAAAGGGCTTGTCCTGTGAATCTCTAAAGGACAGAATCAGGATCAATGGCAAGAATTTAGAAGAGGACAACAGACTTTAAGTTCGAATATGAGGAAAACACCTAATATTTAAGCCATTAAACATCAAATTGACTTGGCTTGTGGAGTAGTGAAACTTTTGGCCAAGTATAAACTAGGTACAATCTATCAGGAATATAGTAGAAGAGATTCCTGAAGTAGATGGAAAGTTGTTTCTCCAATTTTACATTGCTTTTCAGTTGTAAAATGATCTGATTTTGTGATTTCTAGCACGTCAATGTGCTCAGCTTCATGCTGATGAATATATATGCTTAATCTTCCTTGGATTTAAAAATTAAAATACGTAAAGTGTTACCTTGAGCCCATGAGAAAGGTGCCTTGGGAAATAAAAAGTTGATTTTTAATAATATCCCTGGCAGATTTTGTTTTATTGCTTTGAATGAAAGGTAATAATCATCCCTAAAATTAATCACATATTTTTAAAATAAATATTGAATATTTAAGTCACAAGTCTTACCTGGAATGTAATTGTCATATGTTCCAAAGTTTATTTTTTGGCTATAAAAAAGCAAAAGGGAGCGGTTTTAATGATTTTATACAAAATGAATGTATTTAATGATTATTTTTTTATTAATATTTGCCACCAATAACTTGAGAAATATTGCCATTATTATGTAAAAATGCTTCATCCCTAAAAGAGTAGAGATAAGAAAATGTGTGTTTTTAACACAGACTTGAACAAAACTAAACCGTGGTGGGCGAAAATATAAACATACACACAAACACACACACATACATCAACTTTCCCCATCTGGAACATATAATACATTTTTAAAAATTGTAAAATCATGATTGACTAATTTTCTTCATTGCATGCTCAAAATTCTCCTGCAGTTTAAATTGAACAAAGACATAATTGTTGAAAACATCATGCAAAACCCTATCCTCAAATATTTTAAGAACTTAGCCAAACGCAGATCATTACATGGCATATATGTGCATATGTGAGTGTGTGTGTGTATGTAAGTAAGTCAGCATGCACCATAAGTAATGACATAGAATTTGAGTTTTATATTCTTTATGGAAACCCGGGTGGAGCAGTGGTTAAGTGCTACGGCTGCTAACCAAGAGGTTGGCCGTTCAGATCTGCCAGGCGTTCCTTAGATACTCTGTCGGGCAGTTCTACTCTGTCCTATAGGGTTGCTATGAGTCCGAATAAACTCAACAGCAGTAGGTTTGGTTTTGGTTTTATAGAAAAATTCAAGAAATAAATTTTTATTGCAAAGTGTTTTCTAATTTAGAAGTTTATATTTGTGTTAGTACTATCTGAACATGTTTATCCCTGCAAAGGAGACTGTTATAATCTAACTTTTATTTATCTGTAATGGAGACAAATAGTAAGATCTGGTAGAGTAAGATTACACTACACTGCACGTTACGTTATCAACAAAGAGCTATAGGTGATCATAAGTGAGTTGCGCATACTTATGTACTGATACAATGTGTTACTTATTTCGATAGACCAGAATCATTAAGTATGAAAAGCAAGCAAACAAACAAAGCCAAATAAAAGTATCTTGACATCTTGATTACAACTCTATTTCCCATTACAAAATCTGGCATTGTTTTCATTCTAAAATCCTGGATTAACTAACTGACAAAAACTTGGAATATGTTATCTGATCTAGTGTTTTCTTAACTGAGGATGTGTACCAAAACTACTTGCCCCACTATATTTGAGTTCCTAGGTTTGGATCCAGTCAACGCATATTCATACACTGCGAAAGAAATTTTGATGCCTGTCCATGGTTATGCAGTGCTTTGTGCTAAATTCTGAAAGAGGAAATATTTTGGGTACATGAAAAACATTAATAAACCAGATTTTCCAAATGGTAGTTACAGACCTGATCAATCAATTCCTGACATAACCTTTAGGCTATATTCTCTGGTCACAACACAGTAAATTAGAAATCAATAAGAAAATTGCCTAGAAAATACTCAAATATTTGAAAAATATTTTAATAGACTTTATTTTGAGGCCAGTTTTTGGTTTATAGAGAAGTTGCGCAGGAAGGGAAAAGAATTATCACATATCCCCTCTATTCCCTACATTAATGTGGTAATGTTTTCTAAACAAAATGAACAATAAGAATAGCATACAAAAATTGTAGAACATGGCTAACAGTGCAGAGAGGACAATTTATTGCATTAAGCTCTTATATTAGAAAAGAAAAAGTTTAAAATCAGTTTTCAAGTTTCCACCTTAAAAATTAAAACCCATGGCCACTGAGTTACTTCCAACTCATAGCAACCCTATAGGACAGAGCAGAACTGCCCCATAAGGTTTCCAAGGAGCTGCTGGTAGGTTCAAATTGCAGAGTTTTGGGGGTTAGCAGCCGAACACTTAAACACATAGGGAACTATTAATAAACTAGAAGTAAAAGAAAGAAAATGTAATGCCATGAGCCAAAAATTAGTAAAATATAAAACAAAAAAATTAGAGGTAAATTAAAAAATCTGAAAGTTGATTCTTCATAAAGAAGAAAAAGAACAAGAGGATATCTATGTTGGTGTTTTTTGGCGCCATTGAGATGGTTCCACTCGTAGCGACCACATGTGCAACAAAACGAAACATTGCCCGGACCTGTGCCATCCTCACAATCTTTGTTATAATTGAGCCCATTATTGCGGGCACTGTGTCAATCCATCTCATTGAGGGTCTTCCTCTTTTTTGCTGACCTTCTACTTTACCAAACATGATGTCCTATTCCACGGATTGGTCCCTCCTAACATGTCCAAATTAAGTGAGACAGAGTCTTGCCATCCTCACTTTTATGGAGCATTCTGAAAGTACTTCTTCCAAGACAGATTTGTTTCTTCTTCTGGCAGTCCATGGTATATTCAATATTCTTTGCCAACACCATAATGCAAATGCATCAATTCTTCAGTCTTCCTTATTCACTGTTCAGCTTTAACATGCATATGAGACGATTGAAAACACCATGGCTTGGGTCAAGCGCACCTTAGTCCTTAAAGTGATATCTTTGCTTTTTAACGTTTTAAAGAGATCTTTTGCAGCAGATTTGCTTAATGCAATGTGTCATTTGATTTCTTGACTGCTGCTTCCATGAGACTTGATTGTGGATCCAAGTAAAATGAAATCCCTGACAGCTTCAGTCTTTTCTGTGTTTATCATGACGTTGCTTACTGGTCCAGTTGTGAGGATTCTTGTTTTCTTTATGTTGAGGTATAATCCATACTGAAGTCTTTGGTGTCTGATCTTCATCAGTAAGTGCTTCAAGTCTTCTTCAGTCTGAGCAAGCAAGGTTGTGTCATCTGCATAACACAGGTTGTTAATACGTCTTCCTCCAAACCTGATGGTATTTTTTTTTAATACAGTCAAGCTTCTCAGATTATTTGCTCAGCATACAGATTGAATAAGTATGGTGAAAGGATACACCCATGAAGCACATTTTTCTTGACCTTAAACCATGCAGTTTCCCCTTGTTCCATTCGAAAAACTGCCTTATAGTTTAAGTACAGGCTCCTCATGAACACAATTAAGTGTTCTGGAATTCCCATTCTTCTCAATGTTATCCATAGTTTATTATCATCTGCACAGTCGAGTGCCTTTGCATAGTCGATAAAACACAGGTAAACATCTTTCTGGTATTCTCTGCTCTCAGCTATGATCCATCTGACAGTAGCAATGATAGCCCTTGTTCCAGGTCCTCTTCTGAATCCAGCTTGAACTTCTGGCAGTTCCCTATCTGTGTATTGCTGCAACCGTTTTTGAATGACCTTCAGCAAAATCTTACTTTTGTGTAATATTAATGATGTTGTTCAATAATTTCCACACTCTATTGGATGACCATTCTGTGAAATGGATACAAATGTAGATCCTTTCCAATCTGTTGGCCATGAAGCTGTCTTCCAAGTTTCTTGGCATAGACCAATGTGTACTTCCTGTGTTGCATCTGTTTGTTGAAACATCTCAGTTGGTATCTGATCATTTCTGGAGCCTTGTTTTTCATCAGTGCTTTCAGTGCAGCTTGGACCTCCCCTTTCAGCACCATCAGATCTTGATCATATGCTATCTTCTGAAATGGTTTAACATTGACCAGTTTTTTTTGGTACAGTGACCCTGTATATTCCTTCCATCTTCTTTTGGTGCTTCCTGTGTCACTTAATATTTTCCATGTAGAATTCTTCAATATTGCAACTTAAGGCTTGCACTTTTTTTTTCAGTTTTTCAGCTTGAGAAATGCTGAGCATGTTCTTCCCTTTTGATTTTCTATCTCCAGGTCTTTGCACATTTCATTATAATACTTAATTTTGTCTTCTTGCACCTTTTGAAATCTTCTATTTAGCTCTTTTACTTTATCATTTCTTCCATTTGCTTTAACTACTCCAGGTTCAAGAACAACTTTCAGAGTCTCTTCTGACATCCATTTTGTTTTGCTTTGTTTTTTCTTTACTGTCTTTTAATGACCTCTTGCTTTCTTCATGTATGATGTCCTTGATGTCATTTCACAGCTCCTCTGGTCTTCGGTCATAAGCGTTCAATGCATCAAATTTATTCTTGAGATAGTCTCCAAATACAGGTGGGATATATTCAAAGTCATACTTTAATGTTCATGAACTTGTTCTAATTTTCTTCAGCTGCAACTTGAACTTGCATATGAGCAATTAGTGGTCTTTTCCACAATCAGCCTCTAGCCTTTTTCTGACTGATGATATTGAGCTTTTCTGTTGTCTCTTTCCACAGATGTAGTCAAATTGATTTCTGTGTATTCCATCTGGTGAAGTCCAAGTGTATAGTCACTGTTTATGTTGGTGAAAAAAAGTATTTGCAATCATTGGTCTTGCAAAATTCTATTATGCAATCTCCAGTGTAGTTTCTATCACTAAGGTCATATTTTCCAACTTCCAACCCTTCTTTGTTTCCAACTTTCACATTCCTATTGCCTGTAATTATCAATGCATTTTGATTGCATGTATGATCAATTTCAGACTGCAGAAGTTCTTAAATATTTTCAATTTCTTCATCTTTGGCCTTAGTGGCTTTTGCATAAATTTGGATAATAGTCATATTAACTGATCTTCCTTGTATGTGCATGGTTATTATCTTATTACTGACAGTGTTATACTTCAGGATTGATCTTGAAATGTTCTTCTTGACTATGAACACTATGTCATTCCTCTTTAATTTGTCATTCCCAGCATAGTAGACCATATGATTGCCTGATTCAAAATGGCCAGTACTCATCCATTTCAGCTCACTAATGACAGGATATCAATCTTTATGCATTCCATTTCATTTTTGACAACTTATAATATTCACAGATTCATACTTTGTACATTCCACATTCTAATTGTTAATGTATGTTTGTAGCTGTTTCTTCTCGTTTTGAGTCATGCCACATCAGCGAATGAAGGTCTCAAAACCTTGACTCCATCTACGTCATTAAGGTCAGCTCTACTTTGAGGAAGCAGCTCTTCCTAGTTGTATTTGGAGTGCCTGAAGGGCTCATCTTCTAGCACTATACTGGACAATATTCCACTGCTATTCATCAGGTTTTCATTGACTGCTTTTTTCAGAAGTAGACCACCAGGTCCTTATTCCTAGTCTGTCTTAGTCTGGAAGCTCCACTGAAACCTGTCCACCAAGAGTGATCCTCCTAGTATTTGAAGTCCTGGTGGCAAAGCTTCCAACAGCCCAGCAACACACAAGCCACCCAGTGTGACAACCTCCCAGGCAAGTGGTGGAGGAAAATAATACAAGAACAAAAAGTCAAAATAAATAAACAGAGACCATACAAAAACAGCAACAAGAAATCCAAAAGATAAACAAGAAAATTTGAGTAATGGATAACTCGATAGAAGTTTTTAGGAAGTTTGAAATAATGGAAAACAAATCAGTGACATTGAAGACAAATCCATGGGTGCCATTATTTGAGAAAAAATCAGGGTAAAGAATGAAGAAAAATGTGGGACACAAGAGCAAAAATTTGTGTATGATTGGAGTTTCAGAACAGAGGGAGAAAATGGAAAACACAAGGAACATTTTTGAAGATTTGCTGTCAGAAAACTTTCCAAATATCATGAAAGACAAAAAAAAAAAAAAAAAAAGACCATCCAAGAAGTTCCATGAACCCCATATAGCATAGACCCCAAAAGAATTAACCAAGACATATTGTAATCACTCTTTCCAAAACCAAAGACAAAGAAAGAACCCTGAAAGTGCCTTGAGAAAAACAATAAGTCGCTTACAAAGGGGAAACAATAAGACTAACTTTTGATTACATGACATAAACTATGCAGGCAAGATAGCAGTGGGATAACATGTATAAAACCTTGAAAGAAAAAAAAAAAAAAACTGCCAACTGAGAATAATATATACTACAAAACTCTCCCTCACATATGATGGCAAAATTAAGATATTTTTGATACATAGAAATTAAGGGAATTTGTAAAAACCAAACCAAATTTACAAGAAATGCTGAAGGGAGTTGTTTGGTTAGGCAGCCAACAAAATCACACAACAGAGTGTAGGACACAGGACAGCATCAGTCAGATGTCAACCTAGTAAAGGAGTCTCAATAATAAAATGAAGCTAAAAGACTTAAAAGAGCAAAACAGAAACATCAATCTGTAAATGATGTCAGCATCAAAACAATAAAAGAGGGAATAAATGGTGTTGGTTTAGAGCTTTCAGATGGAGAAGAAGTCAAGGAGATATCAAGTAATAGAAGACTGGTTAAAACTTAGGGAGATAAGGGTAAATTTCAATGTAACAACAAAGAAAGTGAGAAAACCTACTCATCAGAGTAAAGAAGAGAAATATAAATTTTCAGTAAACATTAAGTCGGTAATAACAAAATAAAAAGAAAATCCACAAACTAAAGGAGCTCAGTACAGGAAAGTAAGAGAAACAAGTAAAATGTCAGCACCACAAGGGGGGAAAAAAAGCACAAGAGTATGACAGCAATAAACTTGTATCAATCAATGATCACATTGACTGTAAATGGCTTAAATGGACCTGTAAAGAGACAGAATGATGGAATGGATAAAAAAAGCAGGACCGATCAATATGCTGTCTGTAAGAGACATATTTTAGGCATAAAGACAAATATATTAAAAGTCAAAGGACGGAAAAATATATATAAGCAGTCACCAAAAAAGGGCAGTAGTGGGAATACTAATCTCGGATACAATAGACTTTAAACCAAAATCAACCATATAAGACAAGGAAGGACATTATAAAATGATTAAAAGGACAATCCATCAAGAAGACATAATCTTAAAAAATATCTATGCACCAAACAACAGGGCTCCAAAATAAATAAAACAAACTCTAATAGCACTGAAAAGAGAAATTGACAGTTCCACAATAATAGGAGGAGACTTTAACAAGCCACTCTCAGCAACGGACAGAACATTTAGAAAAAAACTCCACAAAGATAAAGATCTAAAGGACAAATCAACTGTCTCAACCTCATAGACATATATATCACACTCCATCCAACAGCAGCAACCCGTACATTGTTTTCCAATGCACGTGGAACATTCTCCAGGATAGACCACATTTTAGGCCACAAGGAAAGCATCGATAAGATCCCAAACATCAAAATAATATAAAGCATTCTCTCTGATCACAATGCAGTACATTAGAATCAGTAACAGAAATGGTAAGGGAAAAAAAATCTAATATATGGAAAGTGAGTAACACCTTGCTTAAAAACAACTGAGTTATAGAAGAAATCAAAGAGGGAGTAAAAAAATATTCCTAGAATTAAATGCAAAAACACATCATACCAAAGCCTTTGGAACACCACGAAGGCAGTGCTCAGGGGTCATTTTATAGCAATATCAAAAAATAGCACACATCAAAAAAGAACAGAGCAAAACCAAAACATTACCCTACAACTTGAACAAATAGAAAGAGAACAACAAAAGAAACCCATAGGCACCAGACAAAGGAAATAATAAAGATTAGAGCAGAAATAAATGAAATAGAGAACAGAAAAATAATACAAAGAATCAGTAAGACCAAATGCTTTTTTTTTTAGAAAAGAGCAAGAAAATTGACAAACCACTGGCCAAACTGATTAAAAAAAAAAAAAGAAGAGAGGAAGAAAATAACTTAAAAAAGAAATGAGATGGGAGACATTACAAAAGATCCAGCTGAAATAAAAAGGATCATAACACAATTCTATGAAAAATTGAACTCCAACAAATTAAAAAACCTAGAGGAAATGGACAAATTTCTAGAAACACATTACCTACCTAAACTACCACAAGCTGAGATAGAAAATCTGAACAGATCCATAACATGAGAAGAGATTGAAGAGGTGATAAAAAAGAAAATACTTCCAACAAAAAAGAAGCCCTAGCCGAGACTACTTCAATGAACAATTCTACCAATCAGAGACGAACTCATACTAGCACTACTCAACCTTTTTCAGAGGCTAGAAAAGAAAGAATATGCCAAAATTCATTCTATGAAACAAGCGTAACCCTGATACCAAAGCCAGGCAAAGATACCACAAAAAAAAAAAAAAAAAATCAATTTCTTTCAAGAAGAGATTCTTTTTTAAAAAAATTAATTTTTCTTGTGCTTCAAGTGAAAGTTTACAAATCAGGTCAGTCCCTCATATAAAAATTTACATACACCTTGCTAAACACTCCTAATTGTTCTCCCCCTAATGAGATAGCACAGTCCTTCCCTCTACTCTCTCTCCTAGTGTCCACTTGGGCAGTTTCTGGCCCCCTCTACCCTCTCAACTCCCCTCCAGACAGGAGATGCCAACATAGTCTCATGTGGTTACTTGATCCAAGAAGCTCATTCTTCACCAGTATCATTTTCATCACATATTCCAGTCCAATCCCTGTCTGAAGAGTTGGCTTTGGGAATGGTTCCAGTCTTGGCCTAACTGAAGGTCTGGGGACCATGGCCTCTGGGGTCCTTCTAGTCCCTGTCTGACTATTAAGTCTGGTCTTTTTACAAGAATTTGGGGCCTGCATCCCACTGCTTCCCTGCTCCATCAGGGGTTTTCTGTTGTGTTCCCTGTCAGAGCAGTCATCGGTTGTGGCCGGGCACCATCTAGTTCTTCTGGTCTCAGGCTGATGTAGTCTCTGGTTTATGTGGTCCTTTCTGTCTATTAGGCTCATAATTACCTTGTGTCTTTGGAGTTCTTCATTAAGAAGAGATTCTTTAAAGAGATGGAAAAACTAATCACCAATTTATATGGAACAGAACATGGCCCCAGATAAACAAAGCATTACTGAAGAGAAAGAACATAGTAGGAAGCATCACACTACCTGATCTCAGAACCTGTTATATAGCCACCATAGTTGAAACAGCAAAAATTCTCAACAAAATTCTAGCCAATACTATTCAGCATCATACCAAAAAAATAATACACCACAACCAAGGATTGTTCAACATTAGAAAAGCAATCAACAACTAAATCCACAATTAAAAAAAAAAAAAAAAAACTTTTTTTTTTAAATAGAAAAGAAAAAAATTGCAAGATCATCTCAGTTGATGCAAAAAAAGGTATTTGATAAAGTCCAATATCCATTCCTGATAAAAATTCACAATAAAATAGGAATAGGAGGGAAATTCCTCAACATAATAAAGGGCATCTATACAAAACCAACATTTTCAATGGTGAGAGGCTGAAAAGCATTCCCCCTGAGAATGGAAACAAGACAAATGCCCTTTATCACCATTCCTATATGACATTGTACTGGGTGTTTTAGCTAGAGCAATAAAGCAACAAAAGGGTATAAAGTGCATCCAAATTGGAAAGTAAGAAGTAAAACTACCCCTATTTGCATATGATATGACCCTATACACAGCGAACCCCAGAGATTCCCTAAGAAAACTACTGGAATTAATAGAAAGATTCGGCAGAGTAGCAGGATACAAGATCAACATACAAAAATCATTTGGATTCCTATACACCAAGAAAGAGAACTTTGAAAAGGAAATCAGGAAAACAATACCATTTGTAATAGCCCCCAAAAGATAAATTACTTAGGAGTAAATCTAACCAGGGATGTAAAAGGACTATACAAAGAAAATAAAACACTCTTGCAAGAAACCAAAAGAGACCTACATAAATGGAACAACATACATGGTCATGGATAGGAAAACTCAACACTGAGAAAATGTCAATCCTACCCAAAGGTAGCTACAGATATAATGCAATCCTGATCCGAATACCAACAACATTCTTTAAAAAAAAAAAAAGAGATGGAAAAACTAACCATCAACTTTATATGGAAAGGAAAGTAGCCCGGATAAGCAAAGCATTACTGAAGAGAAGGAACATAGTAGGAAGTCTCATACTACCCGGTCTCAGAACCTATTGTATAGCCACCATAGTCAAAACAGCCTGGTACTGGTACAATGACAGACACATAGACCAATGCAACAGAATCAAGATGTAAATCCATCCACCTATGAGTAGGTAATCTTTGACAAAAGACCAAAGTCCATAAAATATTGTGGAAAAGAGAGTCTTTTTAACAAATGGTGCTGGCAAATCTGATTGTCCATCTGCAAGAAAAAATGAAGCAGGAGCCATACCTCCCACCGTACACAAAAACTAACTCAAAATGGATAAAAGACCTAAATATAAAACCTAAAACCATAAAAATCATGAAAGAAAAAATAGGGATAGCACTAGGGACCCTAATACATGGCACAAAGAGAATACAAACCATAGCTAACAATGCACAAACACAAGAAGATAAAATAGATAATGGGAGCTCCTAAAAATTAAACACTCATGCACATCAGAAGACCTCACCAAAAGTGTAAAAAGAGAAACTACAGACTGGTAAAATATTTCTAGCTGTGACATATGCAACAAGGGCCTAATCTCTAAAATCTATAGAATACTTCAACACCTCAACAACAAAAAGACAAATAATCCAAATAAAAAATGGGCAAACGATATGAACAGACACTTCACCAAAGAAGACATTAAGGCAGCTAACAGGCACATGAGGAAATACTCAAGATCATCAGCCATTTGAAAAATGCAAATCAAAACTACCATATTATTTCACACTGACATTACTGGCAGTAAAAAAAAAAAAAAAAAAGCAGATAATGACAATTGTTAGAGAGGTTGTGGGGGGATTGGAACTCTTACGCACTGCTGGTAAGAATGTAAAATTGTATGACCACTATGGAAAATGATATGAAGCCTCCTTATAAAGCTAGAAATATCATACAACCCAGCAGTACCACTCTTAGGAATATATCCTAGAGAAATAACAGCCATCACACGAATAGACATATAAGCACACATGTTCATTGCTGAATTTTTCACAACAGCAAAAAGATGGAAACAACCTAAGTGCCCATCAACAGATGAGTGGGTAAATTATGGTACCTACACACAGTGGAATACTATGCAATGATAAAGAAAAGTGATGAATCCTCGAAACTTCTCACAACATGGATGATACTGGAGGGCGTTATGCTGAGTGGAATAAGGCACTCGCAAAAGGACAAATATTGTATGAGACCACTATTATAAAAACCCAAGAAAAGGTTTACACACATAAAAAACAACCTTTGCTGGTTATGAGGGAGGGGAGACACTGGGAGGAGAAATCACTGACTACATAGTAGACAATTGTCAACTTTGGTAAAGGGAAAGACAATACACAATATAGGGGAATTCTGCACAAAAGTAAAGTCTCAGAAGCTTCCTAGACACATCCAAACAGCTTGAGGGACAGAATTACTGGGGTTAAGGGCTGGGGACCATGGTCTAAGGGAATATCTAGATCAATTGGCATAACATAGTTCGTAAAGAAAATGTTCTACATCCTACTTTGGCGAGTAGCCTCTGGAGTCTTAAAAGCTTAAGAGTGACCACCTAAGATATATCTATTGGTTCTATCACATTCAGCGCAAAGCAGAATGAAGAAAACTAAAGACAAGGAAAATATTTGTCTGAAGGACTAATGGACAACATGAACCACAGACTCCACCAGCCTGAGCCCAGAAGAACTAGGTGGTGCCCTACTATCACCACCGACTGCTATGACAGGGATCACAAAAGAGTCCCAGACAGAGCAGGAGAAAAATGTAGAACAAAATTGAAATTCACAAAAAAAGACCAGACTTATTGGTCTGACAATGACTGGAGGAATTCCTGAGATTATGGCCCCCCGGACACACTGCTAACTCAGAAGTGAAGCCATTCCCGCAGTCGACCTTTTTCAGCCAAAGATTAGACAGGCCTATAAAACAAAAAATAACACATGTGACAAACATGCTTCTTAGTGTGATAAAGTATATAAGACGAAACAAGCAACATCTGCCCAAAAGCAAAGATGAGAAGGCAAGAAGGGACAGGAAAACTGGACTAATGGATATGGAGAACCCAGGGTGAAAAGGGAAAGGGGGAGAGTGTTGACACAATGCAGAGATTGCAACTAACGTCACAAAACAATATGTGTTTAAAATTTTTTAATGAAGGATTAATTTGCACTGTAAACTTTCACTGAAAACACAATAAATTAAAAAAATACAGACTAAAATTATCTGCTCATCAAAATGTACCATTAAGAATATTAATAGGCAAGTAACAGAGTAGACTAAATACATATATTGTATGTCTCACAAACATATCTCTCTGTAAGACCAATGACTTATTCATTGGAAATGCCTCTTTTTCAACAACATAAATTGCAACTATACACATGAACTTCAGCAGATGGGATATACAGGAATCAAATCGACCACATCTGTGGAAAGAGATGTGGAGAAGCTCAATATCATCAGTTAAAAAAAGGCTAGGGGCCAACTATGGAACTGACCGTCAGTTGCTCACATGCAAGTTGAAGTTGAAGCTGAAGAAAATTAAATAAGTCCATGATACCCAAAGTACGACCTTAAGTATATCCCACCTAAATTTAGAGACCATTTCAAGAGTGAATTTGATGTACTGAACGCTAATGACTGAAGACAAGAAGAGTTGTGGGATGACATCAAGGACATCACACATGAAGACAGCAAAAGATCATTAAAAAGACAGAAGAAAAAAAAAAAGACCAAAATGGATGTCAGAAGAGACTCTGAAACCTGCTCTTGAACGTAGAGGGACTAAGGTGAAAGGAAGAAATGACGAAGTAAAAGAGCTGAACCGATTTCAAGAGTGGCTCAAGAAGACAATGTAAAATATTAGAATGAAATGTGCAAAGACCTGGAGTTAAAAATCAAAAGGGAAGAACACTCTAGGCATTCGTCAGTCTGAAAGAACTGAAGAAAAATGTCAAGCCTTGAGTTGCAATTCTGAAGGATTCTACGGGCAAAATATTGAATGATTCAGGAACAGACAAAAGAAGATGGAAGGAATACACAGAGTCACTGTAAAAAAATGGAATTGGTTGATGTTCAACCATTTCGGGAGGTAGCATATGATCAAGAACCTATGGTACTGAAGGAAGAAGTCCCAGCTGCACTGAAGGAATTGGTGAAAAACTAGGCTTCAGGAATTGCCAGAATACCAAATAAGATGTTTCATCAAACAGATGCAACCTGGAATTGCTCAATGGTCTATGCCAAGAAATTTGGAAGACAGCTCCTGGCTGACAGGAAGATATCCATATACATGCCTATTCCAAAGGAAGTTGATACAACAGAATGTGGAAATAATATCGTTAATATCACATGCAGATAAAACTATGCTGAAGATAATTCAAAAAATGGTTGCAGGAGTACACTGACAGAAAAAAAATGCCAGAAATTCAAACTGGATTCAGAAGAGGACATGGAATGAGTGATATCATTGCTGGTGTCATATGGACGTTAGCTGAAAACAGAATACTAGAAAGATGTTTATCTGTGTTTTGTTGACTGTGCAAAGGCTTTGACTGTGTGGATCATAACAAATTATGGATAACATTACAACAAATGGAAATTCCAGAACACATAATTGTGCTCATGTGGAACCTGTAAATTGATTAATAAGCAGTTGTTTGATCAGAACAAAGAAATACTGCATGGTTTAAAATCAAGAAAGGTGTGTGTCTGTATGCCGAGCAAATAAGCTGAAAAACTGGACTATTTGAAGAAGAATGTGATACGCAGATGACACAACCTTGCTTGCTGAAAGTGAAAGGACTCGAAGCACTTATTGATGAAGATCAAAGACTACAGCCTTCAATATGGCTTATATCTCAACATAAAGAAAACAAAAATCCTCACAAATAGACCAATAAGCAACGTCATGATAAGTAGAGAAAATATTGAAATTGTCAAGGATTTCTTTTGACTTGGATCCATAATTAATGCCCATGGAAGAAGCAGTCAAGAAATCAAACTATATATTGCATTGGGCTATCTGCTGTAAAAGAGTTCTTTAAAGTGTTAAAAAGCAAAGATGTCACCTCGAGGAATAAGGCTCTCCTGACTCAGGCCATGGTATTTTCAATTGGTTCATATGCATGTGAAAGCTGGACAATGAATAAGGAAGACTGAAGAGGAAATGATTTATTTGAATTCCAGTGTTTGCAAAGAATATTGAATATACCATGGACTACCAGAAGAATGAGCAAATCTATCTTGGAAGAAGTACAGCCAGAATACTCCTTAGAAGCAAGGATGGTGAGACTTCATCTCACATACTTTGGACATGTTATCAGGAGGGAACAGTCCCTGGAGAAGGACATCATGCTTGGCAAAGTAGAGGGTCAGGAGAAAAGGGGAAAACCCTCAACAAAATGGATTAACACAGTGGCTGCAAAAATGGGCTGAAACATAGCAACGATTGGGAGGATAGTGCAGGACTGGGCAGTGTTGCTTTCTGCGGTGCACGTGGTCACTGTTAGTCGGAACTGACTCGAAGTCAACTAACAACAACAACATATTTCATAACTTGTATCTATAATGTTAAAAATAAAAGCTCCCAAACTTAAAAGCTAAATTGCAAGTGACCTATTGTATTGAAAAATAGGGCAGAAGCTTGACAGATACTTCATGAAGGAAGATATAAAAATGTTAAAGAAAATAACTTGAAAATAACCAAAGCATCATTGTCATCAGAGAAATGTTCATTAAAGTTACAAATTGATACCACTTTATATCCACTAGAACAGTTAAAACTAAAGATTAATAACACCAAAAGCCAGCAAGACTATAGAGCAATTGATTTGTTCAGCATCAGTGGTGGGTATTTAAATGACACAATCATTTTGGAATGCAGTTTGGTGTTTTTTAAATAAAGTTGAACAAATACATGCTCAGTGTATTATTCAGCATTTTTACTAGTAGATGTTTACCCAAAAGAAATTCATGGAAAACTTGTAGAAAATGTATAAAGCAGCTTTATTCATAAACCCAAAACTAAAAGCAACATAAACTTCTGTCAACAGGAGAATAGATAAACTAAGTATGCTATATTTACATGGTAGACTACTAATTAGAAATTTAAAGGAATGAATTACTAATACATATGAATAGCAACATGGATGAATCTCAAAAACATTATACAGAGAGAAAAAAAATCAAGATACTTAAGAGCATATACTGTAGGATTCATTCCATGAATCTCAAGAATAGGCAAGATATGGTAACTGAACTGTCATGGAAGGTCAGAGTAGATTGTCTAGAAATTGGTAAAATATAGTTTTCTGACACAAGGTTTCTATAGGTGAACCAACGATCATCAGGAGGGACCAGTCCCTGGAGAACGATGTCATACTTGGTAAAGAGGGTCAGAGAAAAAGAGGAAGACCTTCATTGAGATGGATTGACACAGTGGCTGCAACAATGGGATCAAACATAGCAAGGATTGTGAGGATGGCACAGGACTGGGCAATGTTTTGTTCTGTTGTATGTAGGGTAGCTATGAGTGAGAATTAACTTTACGGCACCTAACAACAACAACAACAACAATTTTTTTGGCATGTTAGGAAATTTCTATTGCTTAGGGTTGGTTAGGTTAGGGTTAATGACTAGCACAATTCAATAAATTTAGATCACTTACATTGTTACTAAGGAGAGTTTATAGGACTCCCAAGTAACATGAACTAAATATCCTAGTCCCCGTTTTATGTAAATTTGCATGTCAGCCATGAGCAATCAAATATTTTGGGACTATATAGTATTGTCTCACTTTTTTCTCCCAGTTGGGTTCTGCTGATGAGAGGATCTCTCTCCTTGCTTCACTGGGCAGTCAAGAAATCCTCTAGACAAGTTTCATTTAGATTGAATTTTTTAAGTTTCTCATAAAAAAAGGAAAAGTAAATTAAAAAACACCTGTTAGTGTTTCTTTTATTCTTTTATTTATTTATTTTTGCTTTTAAAACAATTGTTTCTGTGAGTGAAAATTTATTTCTATCCTTTTTAATTAAGTTCCCAAGATTTTGAAGAAGATCTACTCTAATGACTTATTCTAAGGAAAAAAAAAAAAATAGAACAACTAAGTCAACAAAGTTTTTCTTTCTCAATATGAATTAAGTTTTCTGGACATATATAAGAAACTATCCAAAAATGAAAACCCAGTGCCATCGAGTTGATTCCGACTCATAGCAACCCTACAGGACAGAGTAGAACTGCCCCATAGAGTTTCCAAAGAGTGCCTGGAGGATTCGAACTGCTGACCCTTTGGTTAGCAGCCATAGCACTTAACCACTACGCCACCAGGGTTTCCATAAGGAAATATAACAATTAATAATTCATCTTAACTAAGATAAAATGGAATACAGAAGCCACAAGTCTTTCTTTACTTCAGGTCCAAACATCCAATCATTTCAAAATCAGTCTCAGTATTTGCAAGCTTTTTGTTGTCAAGATGTTTCCCCATTGTCGGCAATGTGGAAGGTTATGTGTTTGTGACTTATAGAGAGGGAAGCTAGCTATAGGTTTTCCTAAATGAAGAGCTGAGATATCACTGTATAGGAGAGTTTGATGACTTAATTTTTTTAGAAGAAAAATTTGTTTCTATATTACAACCACAAAAGTTTTAAGTGGTAAACATGTAATGATTTTTGTATTTCTAATTTATTTTTTCCTTTTAATCCAAAGTGACTTTAAATACAAAGTACACCTGCCTCTACTCTTGCTTTTGATAGTACAGTATATCTGCCTGTATGAGTTTTAAAAATATATAATAAATTCAAAGTCAAGTGCTTTAAATAATGTGATACCTCCCCCAGTGTCATGTGAATTGTCCATAGACATCCTGTTTGTGTGACTGTCCTCAGATAGTCTACTTGAAGACTTTGCATTCCACATCATCCGCAGGACAAAGAAGGTCATAAAGGATTTAGTATAAAGCTTTCCAGGGATCGTCTGGGGCCTCCTCCAGTCACTCTTCTTGTATTTACTAAAGGGTTTGCCCTGAGTGCGAATTGACTCAACAGCAATTAGTTTTTTTTCCTCCTGCGTGAAGGCAAAGACCAACTTTCTCATGGTTATGATGTTGTTGAGGGATCTATGTGTGAGATTTTCTGCCTTTCACTAATATTTTCTAAAGCAGCGGTCCTCTACCTGTGTTTATGTTGACCGTCTCCTTCAGGAGACATCTGGCAATGTCTGAAAACATTTTTGGTTATCACAACTTGTGTGTGTGGGGGGGGTACTGATATCTAGTGTTCACTAGGGATGCTGCTAAGTACAGTGTAATGCACAAGAACCTCCACCCCACCCCAACAATGAGTCATCCAGCCTAAAAAGTCTAGTGCCAAGATTTAGAACCTTGTTCTAGATCAGAATAATAATGAAGGACCTTATTAAGGAAACTCAAGATAGAGAAAGACAGTAAGATTTACAGAGGATATGAGATCAGAAAGTTAATCTTGAAAATTTAAAAGTTCAGAATTATGGTTATCTTATTTGATACCAAATATTGGTGCGAACCATTCCCACTTCCTTCAGGAGTATTTATTCCCATTCAACAGTAGAAATGGAAGGACTAAGCTGACTCATGTAACCTGAGTTGCAATCCAATGGCAAGAAGAGGTGAAATTCGTGAGTGAGATTGCTGAGGTTTGGATGGAACAAAGATATTAAGGAGGACTAAGTGGGAAGGAAGAAAAACTAAGCTCAAAGAGGAAAATTGTTGTTATCAACTGTAAGTAGCCATGGGCACAGGAATATAAGTCTAACTCTAAGGTCCTGTTATTACTAGAAGAACTCTGAGAAAAGACAAAGAGTGGAGAATTATTTTCCACATCTCAGACTATGCTAAATGGATTGCAAGTTGCCACTCGAACCCAAGTAAATATGCTTATTTATTGTTACAGATTATTTGTGTGTGCTTCACTGATATATAGTGAGGTCATTTAGTTATGAAATCTGCCATACTTTTCTTCTTCAATAACAGAAAATATGAAGGAATTTTACTAGAATAACACCATAAAAAATGATGATAAAACCAAAAATACATTTTTGACTATTGCGGTAAGGTTATTTTTGGAAATTAGGCAATGCTCATAAGACGGCACTGGGTTTGGGTTTTGGGTCATAATAATGATAAAGTCATGAATATTTAATGATGCTTAAGAAATCTTAAATTCAAAGTAATAAAGATATGCTATAAGGAGCGTGGGTGGTGCAAGAGGGTTGCAATCAGCGGCTAACCTAAAGGTTGGTAGTACAAACACATCCAGTAACTCCGTGGAAGAAAGGCCTGGTGAACTGCTTCTGTAAAGATTACAGCCAAGAAAACACTATGGAGCAGTTCTACTTGAAACATGTGGGATCGCCATGAGTCAAGGGCCAACTCAACAGCAGCTAACAATAGTAACAACAAGATAAGCGTATAACTCTCACACATTAGATTATTTTTCTAGAATCAGAACATTTTCCATGTTATGATTTCTGTCAGAACTCTTCCTTGTCCCCAATATGTTGTTTCTGGTCCCCACAAACTCTTCCAATGATCCTTGTGATTTTTTTTTTTTCTCAGTAAGAGTCCTTTTGGTCAAATCCTCAAATTCAAAGAAGAAAAGATATTGCAATTTTCATGTCTTTACTTTTTTTTTTTTTTTTTTTTACTTAGTGAGCATAAACAAATGAATAGCCATCTTTCATTGTGGTAGTAAAGGAGAAAGAAAATAATCTAAACAAACAAACAATTATAATATCCAATATCTGGTAGTTATGTGTGTTTTGTGAAAAAAATAAAGACTTCCAATACAGAGTTTAATAATGGGTCTTATTTTGAGTGGAAAACTCTCTGTAGAGGACACATTTTATCAGAAAGAAAGAAATTGAAATATATAGAGATATATAGATCTTTTTTTATCCTTTGTAGTTTCTATTCTGAATTATTGCTTTATTATTATTTTTCAGTTAATATCTATGTTCAAAAAAAGGAAAATAGAAAGTAAGAGGGTGGAAAAATTACTAAAGGTAAAATTAATATTTTGATATATGTTTAATTATTACTGTAGTTGACTATCTTTTTCACTTAAATAATTATTGTGAGCATTCTACTTTTGTATTGACTTTATAGTAATTTTGTAGTGTTTATGACAACGTAATTATTCAATATAATGTCATATGTTACATGTTGTTGTTGTTAGGTGCCATCAAGTCAGTTCCAACTCATAGTTACCCTGAGTACAACAGAATGAAACACTGCTGGTCATGCCCCATCCTCACAATCGCTGCCATATCTGAGCTCATTGTTGGAGCCACTGTGTCAATCCACCACATTGAGGGACTTTCTCTTTTTCACTGACCTTCTACTTAACCAAGCATGATGCCCTTCTCCAGTGACTGCTCCTTCCTGATAACATGTCCAAAGTACTTAAGATGAATTCTAACTATCCTCGCTTCTGAGGAACATTCTGGCTGTACTTCTTCCAAGATGGATTTGTTCGTTCTGCTGGCAGTCCATTGTATATTCAATATTCTTTGCCAACACCACAATTCAAAGACATCAATTTTTCTTCTGTCTTCCTTATTCATTGTTCAGCTTTCACGTGCATATGAAGTGATTGAAAATACCATGATTTGGGTCAGGCACACCTTAGTCCTCAAAGTGACACTTTGCTTTTTAACACTTGGAAGGGATCTTCTGCAGCAAATTTGCCTGATGCAATGCGTCTTTTGATTTCTTGACTGCTCCTTCCATGGACATTAAATGTGGATCCAAGTAAAATGAAACTCTTGACAAATTCAGTATTTTCTCCATTTATCCTGATGTTGCTTATTAGGCCAACTGTGAGAATTATTGTTTTCTTTATGTTGATATGCAATCCATACTGAACGCTGTAGTCTTTGATCATTAGTAACTGCTTCGTGAATTATTTGCTCAGCATACATGCTGAATAAGTATGGTAAAAGGATACAACTCTGACACACACCTTTCCTGATTTTAAACCATGAAGAATCCCCTTATCTTGTTCGAACAACTGCCTCTTGGCCTATGCACAGGTTCCTCATGAGCACAATTAAGTGTTCTGGAATTCCCATTCTTCACAATATTATCCATAATTTGTTATGACCCCCACAGTCAGATGCCTTTACGTAGTCAATAAAGCACAGGTAAACATTTTTCTGGTATTCTCTGCTTTCAACCAATATTCACCCATCTGACGTCGGCAATGATGTTTCTTGTTCCACATTCTTTTCTGAACCTGGCTTGGCTTTCTGGCAGTTCCCTGTTGATGTACTGCTGCAACTGCTCTTTAATTATCTTCAGCAAAATTTTATTTGCAGGTGATATTAATGATATTATAGTGCTAATTACAATATTATAATTATTCAATAAAATGTTATATGTCATATATTGTAGGTTATGTTGTTACTTGTATGTTAAATACCATAAAAAAAAAATAACATATAAATAACCATCTCCAGTTGCTGTCAAGTTGATTCTGACTCATAGCAGCCCTGGGTATGTATGAATACAACTGTGTTCCATAGGATTTTTAATGGCTGAGTTTTTGGAAATAGATCACCAGGCTTTTCTTCCCAGGTGCCTCTAGGTAGACTGGAAAACCCAACCTTTTGGTTAATAGCGAGTTAACTGCACAACCCAGGAACTCCGTAATAACCATAATCATATATTATATGTTATTATGCAAAATAGTATTATACTATATAATAGTGAATGTATCTTCTATATAATGCAACACGTGATGTATATCATATACTACTTTGTTCTATTATTAAATTATATGTTTAGAATAGTGTCTGGCACAAAGTAATGCTATACATTTGTTATGGTTATTATTCTTGTGGACAAACACATTCAATCCTTTTAATGAAGACTATCCTTTAGATGGAAACCCTGGTGGCGTAGTGGTTAAGTGCTACAGCTGCCAACCAAAGGGTCAGCAGTTTGAATCCACCAGGCGCTCCTTGGAAACTCTATGGGGGAGGTTCTACTCTGTCCTACAGGGTCGCTATGAGTCGGAATCGACTCGACAGCACTGGGTTTGGTTTTGTTTTGGTTTTTGTCCTTTAAATAATGGTAAAGTTATAATGAAATAGGCACCAGTGACTATGAAAAGACTAGTTTTTCTTTCAAGATTAATATTTTATCTTTCCTTTATACTTTATTTTATATTGCAGAATGACATGACTTCACTCAATTGATTTTACATAATAGGAAGGTTTTCTTTTGTACCTCCTTTTGACACAAAATAAATTAAACAAAAGGAAACATGTAATAAAATTTACTCTTTATGTCTAGATGATGTATTTTAGATGTCAATATGCTTTCCCATACTCAATGTTTCTCAGTGAGAATATGATTAGCATTTTAAGTGGTCTTCTTTGTGTAGGGCTGCCTCACTTATTTAAAAAAAAAAAAATTTAGCCCACCTGGCCCATGCCCTCTAAATGTCAGTATCAGTCTTCAGTCACTGTGACACACACACACAAACAGACACACTCACACATACACACACACCCACAACATTTCTGTAAATTTTCAAAATCACCTCTAGGGAGGTGATACATTCCCTGAATGAAAACCAAGAATTTTTCAATTTTGTATTTCTCAAAACACAATATCATGAGACATAAAGTAAGAATTATATTTAAAAAGACTAACTCAAAACCATGTAGCTATTTTGCTGAAGTGGAAGAATTAGCAAACTCTGGGTTTAAAACAAATATAAAATTGCTTGAGAATGTGTGCTAAATACATTCTCTCTTTTTGTCAATGACATAATACTATAATAAACATCTATGTATGCTAAAGAGCATAAATATTAAAGCTAAATAGAGTATTTCAGTTATTTTAAAGCAAAATTTAAAAAGCGGACTTACAATCTTGGTACAGACATTTCCCCCACCTATGATTTGCCAGGACTTAAGCATTGTATGTTCAGACTAGTGATGTTGACAGGTGACATCATAAAGAGATCAGAGCACTGGGAGTTAAAGGGGAAACACAAGAAGTGCCAGTTTTACTTGTGTTTTATAGTCTCTAAAATTCAATGCAAGATTGGTATCTACTTTCACTCATTATTACTGACTAAATTCAGCTGGTAGTTTTAAAAACAGACAATTGCTTTTACATCATTAAAAAAATATTTGTTTTGGTTTTGCGTGTGGTTATAATTTATCATCTGGTATGGAAAAAAAAAGATGAATCTAAACATTTATCTGTGAAGATCAATTGTAATCCTAATTTCCCTTACAGCCATGCATTTTTCTTTAAATCCTTGCATACCTTTACATTGCCTGTCCCATCTTAACCTGATGGCTTGTATTTAAAATTAGAGAATACCTGATATTCTTTTAGAAACCACTTGCTCCTCGTTCATAGGGATTAACGGAAGTGCTAGAGGTGGGCCTCTCTGTAGCCCTCAAGAATTTCTTCTCTTTTAGTTGATGTCCCTGTTCAGGAAGCATCAGGAGGCATCTGTTTCTTGCCTAGTCCCTGGCATAAAATAAGTTCCTGATAAAAATTTGTTGAATAAATAAGAAATCAAATGAATGAATAAGAAATTGAAAAACAATTCCAAGGCCTTCAAAATTTTTGACTAACTGGAGTAAATATATAAAAGATCTAACTATTCTTGCCCACAATTTTATCTATAAATATAGAGAACTTTGATTAGCTCCAAGAACTTTAAATCTTTATATCAGGGGTTTAATGTGCTCCATTTAACTCTGCTATTAACCTACATCTACTCTTATTCGATTCTGTTATTAAAATGCATCTTTCTACCTGTTTGGGGATAGTTCCTTAGAATACATATAAATCACCTGGAGGACTTACTAAACCACTAATTAAAGTGGTCCAAACACTGTTTTCTGATTTAATGAGTCTTGAGTCAAGTTTAGGGGGCCCTGGTTCACAGTGGTTAAACACTCAGCAGCTAACCGGAAGGTTGTTGGATCAAATCCACCTTCATATCATAGGAGAAAGGTGTGGCAGTCTGCTTCCATAAAAATTATAGCCTTGGAGACCTTATGGGCCAGTTCTACTCTGTCCTATAGGAGCACTATGAGTCAGAATCTGCTTGAGGGCAACAAATTTGGTTTCATTTTGGTAGGTGACCCAAAAAACCCATTGCCATTGAGTTGATTTCAACTCATAGCGACGTTGTAGGACAGAACAGAACTGTCCCATAGAGTTTTCAAGGAGCACCTGGTGGATTTGAACTGCTGATCTTTTGGTTAGCAGCTGTAGCACTTAACTGCTATGGCACCGGGGTTTCCTTTGGTAGGTAGGGCTTATGAATTTGCATTTCTAACAAGTTCCCAGGTGATTCTGGGATCACACTTAGAAAAACTGTTGCTTTAATCATATTGCTATGGTTTGATAAAGTTTAAAATGATTGTTTGATCTTGTTATAAGAGATTGTGGCAGTAGGGAGATCTTTATCGCTATATGCAAATATGTATAAGTAATGAATCACAGAGTTTTTTTGTTTTTGTTTTTCACTGATAAAATGGTTTTCTTCTCCCACATTAGAATAAAAATCTGCATTCAAAACTCACTGATAATTTTGGAATACTATTTCATAGGAGTGATACAGGAAAATTAAAAACATGAATAAGGATTTTTAGTTCATTTATAATACATTTGATATTATTTATTTCTGTTATAATCAAGAGAATGATACAGCTAGCTATAAGATAGTTTATCATCAATGACATTTTTCCCATAAGTTAGCAATTTATCACCTGATTTAGCTTGGAAAATCATCTAAGCTGTGTATCTAGAATGTTGCTTTTCTTCCTTGTGCTTATCTGCAAACGTAATTAGCTTCTATATCTTTTTATCTCCTTTCAAAATTTTTCTGCTTACTTAAGCGACAGTAATTAAACTCTCAGTTAAAGAAAATTTTAGAACACAAACAAGAATATAGCAAATGTGCAAGTTTTGGTTATGTTGCTGTGCCAAGTTTGAAAAAACTGTGATACAAATGACAGTGATAGAATAAAATACATTTCCTTGAGGGGAAATGATTTTAGCTAGTGCCTGCAAAATCTTGTTTTCCAGCAACTCCATTCAACTCTGATATTAATATACACATTTTATTGGTTTGGTGATTTTTCGCTGAGTACAAATATCTGTCAAGCCCGAATAACCTGTACTATGAGTGTCAAAACAATGTATTTCTGAATATGGGATTCTGCAGAAACCACTTCTGGTTAGATAATTTGTCATAGAATTATAGGTATCCAGTTCATTTATTCACTCATACAACACTTAGCAAATTTATATTTTATATCAAGAACTGTACTATTTATGGTATATGAAAGCGTGAAAATTATGTTAGAAATTTCTTCAAATATCTTAATATAGATAAACATGGAATCAAATGTTTTCAATCTAACTTAAAAATTATAATAATACAAATAAAAGTCCTTAAACACATTTTTTCTATTAATCCACACTATTATTGTCCCTATTATTACTTCAATTTCCCAAGGGCAACCTGTAATTAGATTGCAGATTCAGGAGTAGTACACACACAGCAGCACTCCAGAATCAGCCCTTTTAACCACTGTTTTTATTAGTCTTTCTATTGGCAGGAGCAAGTTCAAGGGGTTATGTGATCACAGAAAAGCAACCATGCCTAGACAAAGCAGAGAATGTTTGTTTCATAGAAGAGATGCTATTTAACCTTGTTTTCAAGGGACAAAAAATATCTGCAGAGTAAAGTGGTCAGCATGTATAATGCCCCAGAGGTATAAAAAATCAAGGGAGAGAGGAGAAACAGAAGTTGTTTCAAGTGGAACAATTGGGAGAAAGGAAAGGGGTCCAAAGATGATGTTGGAAATTTAGATAAGTATAAATTCCAAAGAGGGTTTTTATGAAAAGAAAAGATGCTTAGATGATATAGTAGAGGATGAAGCAGATGCATGGTTTAGAAATACAATACAAGACAAAATAGTGACAAGGAAAGAAAATATTGGGGTGGGAGACAGGAGTTGTAGATTCCCAGCCAGTCAGTATTTCTAACACACTGCATGAGTCATAGACAAGGTTCATTGTCCTCAACTGGTAAAGAAAATTATTGAGCTTACTTTTTTTTCAGACCCATGTCTATTGGATCAACATTCTATTGAGGCAAAAAAATCATGGCTGGACATGGTTTTCTGTACAGATCTTTATGTGTAAAGGGTATGTGTGTAAAGGGTAACTGAAGCTAAGTAATCAATGTCAAAGCTTCACACACACACAAAAAATGCCACAAATAGGTTAGATTCTCCATCTCTTATCAGTATTTTCAGAAATTTTTGAAATAATATATTCTTCTTTGGTTAATGTTATTAGCGGTCGTCAAATTTTGAAATCAGTTTAACATAGAACAGGAGAGATTTCTGATGCAATTCTCCAATGGTTCACCAAGATGCATGGAAGAATTTTTAAGTAGAAGTGTGATTTGACTTATGAATTGTGTATTTATATGAATTGTGTATTTATATCTAATATGTAAATTCTGCAGCTAACACTTTTTAAAATGAATGTAATGAGACAAAGAGTATACAGCAGATGTCTAATTGTTCCAAGGTCGTGTTTTTCTACTTCAGATTCGTAAAATGAATTAACTTTTGCCAAAACTACTGGATTCTCCACTTCATATGTAAAATTTAAAATAGTGTGTGAATAGGATGTACATGACATAATTATTAGCAAGAGAACTTTTTCTGGAGATGAAAGAACTAATTTTTCATTTATTTCCAACTTAATTAGATGCTTCTGAAGGAGGTATTATTGAAAGATGCAGACAATCCTGAGTGTGACATGAATTTTTTTTTTTAATTTACAGATCCAAATATTAATAGGATATTTGAGGATCCACGAAGAGGGTTAAATTCATTCACAAATAACTTATTTTTTGAAAATCATATACTTGACAATACAATCTTGAGGATGTGTGATTTGAACAGTTTTGTTTTTCGTTCTTATTTTAGCAATTTTTTTGCTGTTGTTCATCTAGACTTTTCTATATATATATTTTTTTCTTCTGTCAGATAGATAAGTAATTACACTGTCTTTTCTCCAAAGTATTATTTGTACTGCATTAGTATTCTCTCTGTTTTTTAACCTAATTTTCAATCTTGTTTGGTAAGAATGAAACTTGATTCAGGAAGATCTTTTAATGTGCTGCTTAATACAAAACTGTTACTTTAATCATATCAGTTTTTTTTTTTAATTTTCTTATCTATGTGTTAACCCATTGCTGTTGAGCCAATCCTGACTCCTAGCTACCCTATAGCACAATAAAACTGTCCCATATGGTTTCCAAGGATCAGCTGGTGGATTCGAACTGCCAGCCATTTGGCTAGCAGCCAACCTCTACACCACTACGCTACCAGGGCTCCAATCTATGTCTTAAGTGTCTATAAATAAACTATACCCCATCCTCTTTTCCTCTAATTCTTGTTAAAGATACCAAATTCATTTAAGCTCCTTCTGATTCATGGTAGTATAATTACCAAATCCATTTTACTGTAATTTTGATGCCTCCCTCACCAGCACTCAGCTACAAAATGAGCTTCCACACACTTTCCCCCAGAGCCCAATAGAATACAAGCTCCAGGAGAGGAGGGTTTTAATGTTTTGTTTCTTGGCTGTATCCCTAGTGCCTATTTTGTACTTGGCATATAGTACATGTCCAAAATATAACTGTTGAATAAACGAAGGTCATTGGCCTGCTCACCAACCTACAATGACCCTGAGTTCATAGCCCTTTGCTACTCAGTTCTAATCTGTAAATGCTCTTTATTCAAGTTCATTTCATCCTCTGAAAGTTAATAAAAGTGCATGTTCCTTTTTAAAAAATGTATTTAAACTGGTATTTGAGCAAAATATATGGTCCATAAAAGTGAATCAATGTTGTTTCTGTTTTAGGTTTTATCCGTCCTATCTATAAGGATGATGCGTATAACCATACAGTTAAAAAAGGTTTTCTGGAGTCAGGATTTAGGGGAAGTAGATCACTGATTAACAGTAAGATTACACTTTGTAGAAATGGCTGATTCCAGGTTTGCATAGTGAAAATGCAGGTGGTCCTGAGATATCTTGATGCCCCAGAAAATAAGTTCCGAAAGGTCAATACGGCTTGTCAAAAGATGCTGAAAGTAGCTTGAATGGGTGTCTGCTGGTTAAAACAGGGCAAATTGAGAATCAAGAAAAATAACTGTAATTGATTTTAACATAACTAAATAAAAATTTAAAAAAATTAAAACTCTGGAGGTATTATATCAATTCCTTACTCTGAAAATTGGTATTGAATGAAAAAATAAATCAAATATGTACGCAGCCTTTTTATAGAATTACAAAAACTGTAATCCCTACCCCGTTGCTGAGGGACATCTCTTCCTTGAAAATAAAATAATAGAACTGTAAAATAACCATTTTCATCCATGATTAAAACAATATATATATTAATATCTGAAGAGGGGCGTCTTAGCTTCAAGGGACTTATTAAGGACATTTGGTGTCAATTTACTAAGATTAGAAATGGGTTTACTTATATGTTCCCAGAATTAGTCAATACAATATCTTCACAGTAAAATGGGCATTTTTTCTAAAGACATAGGAAAACAAATGTTATTCTCAGAATATATTAAATGAAAGATAAATTATTTCATATGGTTCTTAGCAGAGGCTCTCAAATGTGGACATATATCTAAAAAAATTTATAGTAATTATTAAATGGTTTTCCACAGTGTTTTCAACTTTATTCCCAAGTAGTAATTTCATGTCATGTCTCTCTATGGGTTATCCATAACTCAGAGCCCACAACTAGACCTGTTAAAGAATGCACTGTGGTCCTCATTAAATTCTGCTCACAGGATCTTTCAAGTGCTGTTAATTTTCTTGCCTTTGGAATAATATTTGTTAAGACAGGGAAAATACTCTCTCAAAGCCCAGCATTGTGATTTAATTAAAAATAAACTGAATGTATTTCAAACTAGTGTTTATAGAGTACCTGTTGCTCCTTCAAGATCATGCTAAAAAAGTCAAGTCTTAAAATAGCTATAGGCTGAGAGTGATATCCCTTCAGTGAAAAACTTCCACCATCGTCCCTCTACTGACTTGGTGCTACCAAAAAGAAAGTCAATCATTGCCTCTTGGTGTATTATCTCACCGTAGTTCACTCCTTGATGTATTGGCATGCCTTAATTAGTTCATGATGCCCAATTTCTCTCTGTAAACAACCAAGAAGGTGATATGTTATATTGCAAAAACAATGTGATATAATAGTATAGTAAAAATTCCATGAAGTGTAGGTCTTTTCTAACTGGACGAAATTTAGGAATCCCTTAGTCCGTAGTTCATTGCTATGGGGCTCCAGTGGCACAGTGGTTAAACGCTTGGTAAAGTCAGTGATTTGAACCTATCAGCTGCTCCATGAGAAAAAGGGGTGGCAGTCTGCTTCCATAAAGATTACAGCCTTGAAAATCCTATGGGGCTGTTCTACTCTGTCCTATCGGGTCGCTGTGAGTAGGAATTGATGTGACGGTAATTTTTTTTTTTTTTTTTTAATGCAACAAGGGGAAGGTTGAGCAGAAGAATTTCTCATATTCTGTTCCCATTTCAACTTGAAAACTATAGTTTTATCTCTTTTAGTTAATATTGTTTTATTTCCATTTTAAAAATTGGCTGATTGGTCTCTCAAACAGAGAGCTGTGAACAAAATTTGCACATCTTAACACTGCCTTCTTCTGCATCAGTACCCACCCTCCAGGTTCCTCGTATTATTTCTCAACTCAGCTAATTTTTCTTCTCCCCATTTAAATCAACCTAATCCCATCTCATCTCAGCTGCATTTTCAGTGTCTTTTCCTCCTTTATTTCACGATCATCAATGGTTTTTATCTGACATCTATCTCTTATTTAGCATATTTCATAACTTCAAAAAACATCATTAGGATACTTAAAGCTAGAAAAACAATTGGACAACATAGAGTCTATAGTTTCTTGATCTGGATTTCTCAGTCCAATAAGGGATTAATTCAAGAAAGAACTTGAGGTGAACATAAATTAATTGATATGGAAAACGTATGTGCATAAATTCATCTGATTCTCAAAAGAATCTGTCTTCACAAAAGCCAATGACTAAGTACAGTAATTTGCAAAATCTTGATCATGACCCACAATAAATACAGTTTTTTTCATCATGACCCAGTACACACGTTGCTGTTGTTAGGTGTTATCTAGTCATTTTCAGCTCACAGAGACCCCATGTCACAGAGTAGAACTGCCCCATAGAGTTTTTTTGAGTGTAATCTTTATGGAAGCAGTTCTCTGGGCCTTCTTCCTGCGGAGCCATTGGGTGAGTTCAAACCCTCAACCTTTCAATTAGCAGCCAAGTGCTTAGCCATTTATGCCCCCAGGGCTGTTTCCAGTATACATGTATATATATGTACATTGTATATATGATATATAACAAAATATTAAAAATTATATATAAATAAATACACATGATATATATTTTTTAATGTTCACAAAACTTCTCTTACTATACATGAACCATTATTATATTCCCTATTCTGTTCCATTCCATTCTGTTACATTTAGCTTATTACTTAAAATATTGGTCATAGATTACTAACTAGCTTCTGTATCCCAGAGGCAAATTATGAACTGAAATTTGAAAAGCACTAATACAGTACAACCTCCTCATTTAGAAATAAGGAACGAGGCACCAAGACAATTGAATAAGATTAATTAATAATGATGATTTAGCAAATTCCTAATCTCGGCTAAAACTGATCTAAAATCCTTTTGTAAGGGGATGATGTTTAGTCTTAAAGAATGTTTATCATAATATAGGTACCTGAATAAATATTTACTTTTTAAAAACTTTATGAAGAATTATAATGTCAAATAACTCTGATTATAATGCCAAGTACCATTAACACCTCTATTGTAGGATTTCTTAGTAGATAGAAATAATCTGTTCAACATTGAAAATACCTGGGCAAGTATTTGAGTGTATTTATTTCTTTCTTCCCAAAGGATGATAATAAAATCTTTGTAATTAACACATGACTCCCTAGAAAATGGAAATTTTCTTCTTCTTTTGTAGCATTTTAATCACACAAAGTGAGTAATTTGTCTATAAATCAAAGTCAAGCTTTTGGAAAAGTACATGTGAATATAGATCTCTACGATTGCTATTCTGAGTGTATCTTAATGCTTAAGGGAATAAGAGTCATACTTATGATGTTCCCAGGTGCTGATATTTACAGCATAATCTGTATTTTCTTGCTTATATACATGTGAAAATATACGAAGCCAGATATCTGTTTATAACTTGCTCCATATCTGAGGAATTATACACGTGAGTTTTTTCCGTATAACTATACAATTTAAGGAAATCCTGGTGATGTAGCGGTTAACTGCTATGGCTGCTAACCAAAAAGATAAGCAGTTCGAATGCACCAGGCGCTCCTTGGAAACTCTATGGGGTAGCTCTACTCCGTCCTATAGGTTCACTCTGAGTCGGAATCGGCTCAACGCAATGGGTTGCTTTTTTTTTTTTTTTAATACAATTTAAAACTTTCTTATGTCTATGATCATAACTTTAAATAATTGTTAAATAATTATATCTACTGCACATGGGTTGTGGGAATTGAATGCAATTTTATGTAAAGAGTCCACCTAGCCTAGTATTTAATGTACAGTAAATGTTCAAGGATTATATTTTGCTTTCCCTTTATGTTTGGCAATCTGGAAAAAAAATGTAAAACAATTTTTCATAAGAAAACTCACTTCCCAACTTGTCCACAGAGGACAAACTTGGAAAATTATTAAGGACGATTGTGTATCTTTTAACTTTATAGGCTTAAACAGAAAATGGGCATTTCCTAGATTGACTGGATTAATAGAAAAGTAATCCAAAATGATAAAATTCCAAAAGAAATCAGAATAGCATGCTCAACAGAAGCATATAAAAGAGAAATAAAATAAAATAAATTCTGCACACAGATATGCATTTATTCAACCAGTTTTTTTTTTTTTTTTTTTTACCATGGTCCATGGATTAGTATCTTTCCAATTTCAAGGACTTCAAGAATGAATAAGATATTATTTCTGTTCTTAGTAACTATAGTCTGCTCTGGTGGCACAGTGGTTAAGAGCTTGGCTGCTAACAAGGAAGTTGGCAGTTTGAATCTAGCAGCTGCTCCTTGGAAACCCTGTGAGGGAGTTCTACTCTGTTCTGTAGGGTTGCTATGAGTCAGAATCGACTCAGTGGCAATGGATTTGTTTTTGCCTGCTTGTTTGTTTTGTTTTAATAGAAGGTGATGTTTAAGAGAACAGACAATGACAATATATTGTAATACTGGTGTAAAAAGTTTATTGAATGGCCTGAACAGGTAAGTTATAGCTTTGTTTTGCTGTCTTCATTGCCTTCAAACAGGCTATTTCAAATTTCATTTTTTTAGCTTTTAGGACATCTCAAGTACATCCAAGAATATAGAATTGCCTAGTTGGATAATGAGATGCCATATCCCCCTTAAATGTAGGCATTTCAAAAATTACAGACACAGTTATCTTGGAGATATTCTTCCTGGCTGGGAAAGGATGGAGCAATAACAGACACACTTTATGTATCAGTAGTCAATGAGGGTATCGGCAAAAGTGACAATGTTAATGAAGGGTCTATTCAGAGACCTAGCATGTCATCCTCAAACTACGCCAGCTTGGCCCTTTTCAAAGCCTTGGTGTGCTATGAGATGCTATTGTTAACCTTGTTTTAGATTTCTAAATCATGCCTAGATCATCACTGAATGATGAACCCCTGACTAAGGTTTTGTGCATATGTTGAGAAACAGGAAAGCTGTGTTTGCCCAGAGCCTCAGTAACTACCATGCACATGTTTTAATACTGCAGTAGTAACCCATCCCCAAATTGGCAGGTACACCCCTACTTGATGAGATTCATACCTAAAGTTCCCTTAATTCAATGTATTTGTTGACTAGATCTTCCACAGCTTGTAGATTGAGGGAACAGAAGTTGTCTCTGTGACAAAGATTTATCTCTGAGTTTAGATTCATCCAATATGGAATCAATATCCTCGAGATAGGTGAGTTCCCATTAATGCATGAACGTGAAACAGAGATTTTTAGAAAAACCAAAGGAAACACTTGCTCTAGCCCCTGATTTACCTGCAAAAGGGATGGATTTGATAAACTGTCAGAATACATGGTGCTGCAAGACCTAGACCACTCAGTTTCCCAGAGATAATTTATTTAAGTGACAAGAGAAGAGATGGAAAGTATGAGGTGTTCTGCCTGATATTTCTTTATATCTTAATTTTAGTGCTGAGAAATTATGCTCTGTGTGTGTGTGTGTGTGTGTGTGGAGAGAGAGAGAAAGCTCAAAAAATTTAGCTATCCTAAAAAGAATAGTTTTCAATGTCAATCACTTCAACTATAAAGGAGAGAATTGCATCACCTTGGTCCTTAGATGTAGAGAAGAGGTCATGTCCACAGAGCCTCACAATGGATGAATTGCTCTTTTTCAGCCATTCCTAAGTATGGGTCAAAGTCTTTACTCTTGGGATTTTAAAGAAAAAGAAAGAAACTTTCAGGGCTAATGATTAAGGAAAAAGTGAAAGGACTTTCTATTGCTTAGATAAAAAATAAAACAAGCTTTTAGAAAAACCCTTTTGATGTATGACAGTCTCTTAGAGTGTTAATTTTGTACTTGCATAAAAGTAGAAACAGCTAATCAATGTAAATGTGAAATGGTTATCTCTCCAGAACTCTGGTCACCAGTTTCCCAAAATAGAAAAATGAGTAATAAATAATAACAGTTAATCTAATAATGCTTTGAAATCAAAAGTTTAATATTAAAAAGATAGAAGAAAAACACAAATCCACCACCATCAAAACAAAAAGAACTAGAATAGTAAAAATTTGACAACGTTTGACATAACACCAACTGGTTACAGTGGATTATATTAAGAAAGGAACACTCCTGTCCCATGTTATATTGGCAGAATAATAGTAAGAACCAGAAATATGAGCCTGCCAATGGCTCCAATTAACTAGGCAGTACTGTAGGATCTCTTGGAGAGAGATGCTTTGAGGTGAGGTAGCATAGGTAAAATGAAGGATGGAAGGCTTTGTATAAACGTGTGAACTATGGCCCATATCCTTGAGAAATTTACTGGATAGCACTGGTTTAATGTTTCTTCTACTAACAGATTCATTATCAGTGTAAATTAAAGGAATGTAAGAAAATTCATATTATCTCACATCATCTAACTGCAACTACTCCACAGAAGGCTGCTTGGACTGGAGAGAGTAGAGATCATTACTTTAGCAGAGTGTTTGTATTAGATTGCTGACTCAACTACTCTCCCTTCTATCTGAAGAGGGTTGAGAGGGAGTGATCAACTCTCGGATAACCAGGAATACTAAGAAGATGTGGTAGGAAGTTTTTGTAATGTTTCTCAATGATCCGTACCTCACAGTATTCACATCTTGACACAGAGAAGCTGTGGTTTCAGTTTCCCACCAACCATTTCTACAGGGGAAGTGCCAAAGGTGAGCATTTCACAGCAACAAGGAACACACAAGTTCCAATATCTTGACTTTGTAAATTCCAAAAAAAGAGGACCACAGGGTTATTTCCTCAAGTAGGCCTGGATCAGTCCAGGCCAGATGTTAACCCTTTATTTGATTATAGCAAACTTAAAATGTGTTGCTAACCAAAAAAAAAAAAAAAAAATCCATTGCTGTGGAATCAATTCTGACTCATAGTGACCCTATTGGACAGAGTAGAACTGCCCCATAGGGTTTCCAAGGAGATGCTGATGGATTTGAGCTGCCAACCTTTTGGTTAGCAGCCAAGCTCGTAAACCCACTTCTAGGTATATATACTACAGGAATTCTTTATATATATGCTCAAAGCAGACATGGACAAAACATTTTTTGTAATAGCAGAATATTCCAAATGACCTAATTTTCTACTTTGAAGAAACAAATAAATCACTTATGATTTATTCATCAGTTAAAATGAGTTATTTACATTTCCTACCATGAACAAATATCAAAGTCTTCAGACTGAATGAAAAAATAGGCTGAAAAAGAATGTGTGCAATGTGATACTTTCAAAGCTGGAGAAAAATGATACAATGTCACAGTTTCCTTATTTATAAAATGGAGAACATTACAATAATTCTTGCATAGGGTAGTCAGGATATTTAAATAAGTTTATATATATAAGTCATTTATCACAGTATCTGACCGATGGTAATGTTGTTGTTGTTGTTGTTGTTAGGCCTGGTCGAGACAGTTCCGACTCATAGCGACCCTGTGTACCACAGAACGAAATGCTGCTGAGTCCTGGGCCATCCTTACAATCACTGCTGTGCTTGAGCCTATTGTTGCAGGCACTGCGTCAGTCCCCATCTCCTTGGAGGTCTTCCTCTTTTCCGCTGACCCTGTACTCTGCCAAGCATGATGTCCTCCAGGGACTGATCCCTCCTGACAACATGTCCAAAGTATGTAAGACCCAGTCTCGCCATCCTTGCTTCTAAGGAGCATTCTGGTTGTACTTCTTCCAAGACAGATTTGTGCATTCTTTGGCAGTCCCTGGTATATTCAATATTCTTCACCAACACCACAATTCAGAGGCGTCACTTCTTCTGTCTTCCTTATTCGTTGTCCAGATTTCACATGCATATGATGCAATTGAAAATACCGTGGCTTGGGTCAGGTGCACCTTAGTCTTCAAGGTGACATATTTGCTTTTCAACACTTTAAAGGGGTCCTTTGCAGCAGACTTGCCCAATGCAATGCATCTTCTGATTTCTTGACTGTTGCTTCCATGGGTGTTGATTGTGGATCCAAGTAAAATGAAATCCTTGACAACTTCAAACTTTTCTCCATTTATCATAATGTTGCTCATTGGTCCAGTTGTGGGGATTTTTGTTTCTTTATGTTGACGTGTAATCCATGTTGAAGGCTGTGGTCTTTGATCTTCATCAGTCAGTGCTTCAAGTCCTCTTCACTTTCAGCAAGCAAGGTTGTGTCATCTGCATAACTCAGGCATAATGAGTCTTCCTCTGATCCTGATGCCCCGTTCATTTTTATATAGCCCAGCTTCTCGAATTATTTGCTCAGCATACAGATTGAATAGGTAAGGTGAAAGGATACAACTCTGACACACAGCTTTCCTGACTTTAAACCAGTCAGTATCCCCTTCTTCTGTTTGAACAACCACCTCTTGATCTATGTACAGGTTCCTCATGAGCACAATTAAGTGTTCTGGAGCTCCCATTCTTCACAATGTTATCCATAATTTGTTATAATTTGCACAGTCAAATGCCTTTGCATACTCAATAAAATACAAGTAAACATCCTTCTCGTGTTCTCTGCTTTCAGCCAGGATCCATCTGACATCAGCAATGATATCCCTGGTTCCACGTCCTCTTCTGAATCTGGCCTTAATTTCTGACAGTTCCCTGGATCTCCTTTCTTTGGAATTGGCATGTATCTGGATCTCTTCCAGTCAGTTGGCCAGGTAGCTGTCTTCCAAATTTCTTGGCATAGACAAGTGAGCACTTCCAGTGCTGCATCCATTTGTTGAAACATCTCAATCGATATTCTGCCAATTCCTGAAGCCTTGTTTTTCACCAATGCCTTCAGGGCAGCTTGGACTTCTTCCTTCAGTACCTTCAGTTCCTGATCATGTGCTACCTCTTGAAATTGTTGAACGTTGACTAATTCTTTTTGGTATAATGACTCGGTGTATTCTTTCCACCTCCTTTTGATGCTTCCTGCGTTGTTTACTATTTCCCCCATAAAATCTTTCACTTGAGGCTTGAATTTTTTCTTCATTTCTTTCAGCTTGAGAAATGCTGAGTGTGTTCTTCCCTTTTGGTTTTCTATCTCCAGCTCTTTGCACATGTCATTATAATGCTTTACTTTGTCTTCTCGAGCTGCCCTTTGAAATCTTCTATTCAGTCCTTTTACTTCATCATTTCTTCCTTTTGCTTTAGATGCTTGATGTCCTACAGCAAGTTTCAGACTCTCCTCTGACATCCATCTTGGTTTTTTCTTTCTTTTCTGTCTTTTCAATGTCTTCTTGCTTTCTTCATGTATGATGTCCTTGATGTCATTCCACAACTCTTCTGGTCTTTGGTCATTAGCGTTCAATGTGTCAAATCTATTCTTGCGATGGTCTCTAAATTCAGGTGGGATATACTCGAGGTCATATTTTGGCTCACGTGGACTTGCTCTGATTCATGGTAAATGCTCAATAAAAATTAAATGTTATTATATATATGCAGAAACATGTAGTAAAAGTATTAAAATGCAGAGAATTTGTAAGCATCACCTTCAATATAATAGCTCTCTTCAGGTAAAGACAAGCAAATATTGATAAATAGGTTGGGATAACAACTGTCCTTTAAATTTTATTTTCTATAACAAAAATAGTATGGAGCAAATGGCCCCATACAGATGTAGATGTTAGATCTAAGTGTGGGAGATAGTTCTTTTTACTGTCTTCTGCTCTTTTTCATATACTTATGATATTTCATAAATACACATTTTAAAAGAAAAACAGAATAAAAAATGTTTCAAGGTATGTGAGATTTTTGTAGTGAGAAAACAGTTCTAGACCTATATATGAATAGAGGTAAAAGTTAGAGGATAAGGCAGTTTTGTTCTGGTAGTATTGAATAAGGAGAGCTAACATGAAACTTACATTTAAATCAGGAGTGAAGATGACATTTTATTGAGTACCCTTAAGTGTCTTCAAAGATTCATTGTTTTCTCTATTGATTAAATTAACAGTTATTAATCTATCCACGTATGGACAGCTAATTTTTGACAAAAGTTTGAAGCTCTTTCAATGGGGAAGAGAAAGTCTCTTTAACAAATGGTGGTGACAAAACTGGATACCCATCTGCAGAAAAATGAAATAGGATCCATACCTCACACCATACACAAAAACTAACTCAAAATGGAACAAAGACCTAAATGTAAAACCTAAAACTATAAAGATCATAGAAGAAAAAATAGGAACAATGCTAGCGACCCTAATACATGGCATGAATACAAGACAAAACGTAACTAAAAATGCAAAAATAACAGAACATAAACTAGATAACTAGGACCTCCTAAAAATTAAACACTTATGATCATCAAAAGACTTCTCCAAAAGAGTGAAAAGAGAAACTACAGTCTGTGAAAAAAAGTTTTGGCTATGAAGTATCTATCAAGGGTCTAATCTTTAAAATGTATAGAGAACTTCAACAACTCAATAAACAAAAATAGAAACAATTCTATTGAAAAATGGGCAAAGGACATGAATGGACATTTCACCGAAAAAGACATTCAGGTGGCTAACAAACACAGGAAGAGAAGTTTGCCATCATTAGCCATTAGAGAAATGCAAATAAAAACTACAATGAGACACCATCTCACTCCAGCAAGAATGGCACTGACCCAAAAATCCAAAAACAACAAATGCCAGTGAGGTTGCAGAGAGACTAGAAATTTTACACACTACTGGTGAGAATGTAAAATAGTATAACCACTATGGAAAATGGTATGGTGCTTCCTTGAAAATCTAGAAAAAGAAATGCCATATGATCCAGCAATCTCCCTCCTAGGTACATATCATAGAGAAAGAAGAGCCATGACAAGTTTATACATGTGCACACTCATGTTCATTGCAGCATTATTCACAATTGCAAAAAGATGAAAACAACCTAAGTGCCCATCAACTGACAAATGGATGAACTGTGCTACAGACACACAGTGGAATACTATGAAATGATAAAGAATAAGGACAAATCCACAAAACACCTCACAATATAGATTAATTTGGAGGACATTATGCTGAGTGAAATAAGTCAAACACAGAAGGACAAATTTTATATAAAACCACTATTGTAAAAAGTTTTTTTTAAAAAAAAGTGGACAATTATCATTGTTGTTACTTATTTGAAGGAGAAATTGGATTTTTTTTTTTTTTTTTTACAATAATAGCAGACATTAAGGTTGGCTCTGAATTTTCCCATTAGAATATTTCACTCTAGGATGAAATTACAATACACAACAATATGCCTATAATTATGCTAGACATAGGATCATTCAAGAAGACTATAGCAGCTTTGAGGGACTTACAGTCTGATTACAATATCGAACAGACAAGGCATTGCCACAAAATAGAAAGAATTTATTTGTTCTTACCGTATCAATCCCAATGTAAGATTATATATTGCCATTCCCTAAATCTTTTATATAAAATCCACTAAAAGAACTGAAAATCAAAAAAATGGAAACATAAAAATTGATAAAACTATTTAAGTGCATCATAAATATATACAGTATACCATAATAGATTCTGATAACTTGTAAAGGAGCAAATGCATTAGTGAATATACGTGAAATATGATATTGTAATGTGCAGTTTGGAGTTTGGACTTTTGGTATATAACCAGTTGTGCATTTGCAGATATTCACACTCACAATCAAAATATTTTTGTCCACATGAATCTTCCTTCCAAGATGCTTCATAAAGGAGTGACAGCACTCCCTTTCCATATGCAGGTGCAATTAGTCAACAATTGAAACCTACATTCTCAGTCTTGTTAAGTCCTCAAAGAGCATTTACCTAATAGCTGCATATCATGTTGCCAAAGTCATTGCAAGGTAGAATTGTTATTGTTGTTAGGTGCTGTCCAGTTGGTTCTGACTCGTAGGGACCCTATGTACAACAGAATGAAACACTGCCCGGTCCTGTGCCATTCTCACTATTGTTCCTATGTTCAAGCCCATTGTTGCAGCCACTGTGTCAACCCATTTGTTGAGAGTTTTCCTCTTTTTCACTGACCATCTACTTTACCAAACATGATGTCCTTCTCCTGTGACCGATCCCTCCTGATAAAATGTCCAAAGTATGTGAGACATAGTATCACCACCATCCTTGCTTCTAAGGAGCATTCTGGTTGTGCTTCTTCCAGAGAGATTTGTTCATTCTTTTGGCAGTCCATAGCATATTCAGTCCAACACCACAATTAAAGTGTCAGTTCTTCTTTGATCGTCCTTATTCATTGTCCAGCTTTCCCATGCATATGAGGCGTACGAGGCAATTGAAAACATCATGGTTTAGGTCAGGTGCGCCTTAGTTCTCAAGGTGACATCTTTGCTTTCCAACACTTTAAAGAGGTCTTTTGTAGCCAGTTTGCCCAATGCAATGTGTCTTTTGATTTCTGAACTGCTGCTTCCGTAGCTGTTGACTGGGGATCCAAGTAAAATGAAATCCCGGACAACCTCAATCTTTTCTACATTTGTCACATTGTTGCATATTGGTCCAGTTGTGAGGATTTTTTTTTTTTATTATTATTGAGGTATCATCACTGTGTTGTTTTTTGTTTAATCCTCAGGTGGAAAAAATAATTAAGCCTCTCTACTTTTGGGGGATTATATTTAGAGAAGGTGGCAGAAAAAAAATTCTTAATATCATGCAGAATTTTATAGGTTTTATTTACAGATCATCTCCCTTTTAAAAAACTCATATGTGAGTTGTGAAAACTGAGGCAGAAGAAAATTGTATTAATAATCTACTTCTTATCAAACTTCCAGATACAATGAATATAGCTTAATCTCAAGCGCCAATTCCCTCTACTGCAACAGTAATCCTAAATAAATGGAGGAAACTCGAATTCAGTAAATATCTACTGATTATATTAACCTGGCACTGCACCACAAACTTCAGTTAGAGAACTGAAAAGTATTAAAAAAAAAAAAAAAAAGAAAGAATCCCAAAGAGAGATCTCTCTATATGATGAGAATTTACCGGTAAAAAAAAAAAAAAAAAAAATTTTTTTTTTTTTGACCACTAAGGCATGCTATTTGATCAAGCATGTTTGTTTAGCTATTTCTAACCATACCATGAGCTATGTTCCAGGAGATATCATGGCCATTTATGTAAATGGGTTCTTAGAGAGTTTATACTAATTGTCTATAATGTATATCTGGCCATTTCCTAACCATAAAGTACATAAAACATAAGCTCCCAAATATGAGTTAGAGTAGGCCAAAAACGGTTTTTCTAAGTTCAAAAATTGCTGACAAAAAGTTTGGGATTTATTTTAAGATTGTTTTCACTTGCATCAACTAGTCCTTTACTAGGGCCTTTCAGTCTCTTTGCATACCTTAAGAGTCTCCGTGGAGAACTGAAGTGGGCATTACCCTTTGTTTTTACTTTTAGTGAGAAACTTTGGAGAGAAAGATATGGCTATGGCACTGTTGAACACTCAGCTCTACGTGCAGCAGCATGTTGGGCAGCTCTAAGAGCAGAATATTTCCTTCTTGACTCTGTACCCCTAAAGCTGAGTGTTAAGTTGGCCTTCACACTTTTAAGTCTACTGTTTTTTTTTCCTCTGACAAATATTAGATTTATTTTCCAAAGTTACCAAATGAAAAACTGTTTTACAGGTTAACAGTCCAGGTTACATTTCCCAAAGTTGTGTTCTGTTTCATACTTAATAGGATAAGAATATTAGGTTAGATTATGGCCTTAGCAGAAGTCACAGACAACAGCTCCAAACCACAGGCTGTCTCACTAATGAAGACTATAGCACTGGTAGACAATCTTTCCATTAGACATTTCTCCAGGTGATTTTAAGTGCTTGGTGCTTACTAAAGTGGTCGGGGTAGAAGGACAGGAAAATTGCCTGAAATCAGCATCTACAGAGAGACAATGGAATGGCTGTGACTGCAACCCAGCCCCTCCCTGTAGTTCCAGTGTTATGAGGTTACAGGGTGTGAAGAGGAAGAGAACCAGGGACATATAGGCCAGGCCTGTCTTTTCAGGCTCTTAATATTTGCTTAAAAACCACTGTACTGCAGTCTCATGAGGGGCTCAGATATGCACAGTCACTAATGATAAAAAAAAAAAAAAAAAAAAAATGATGCAGGCCCCTAAATCCAGGGCTTTGAATCAGTTCATTCTGGTTTGAACCCCTGCTGAGAATTTGCATTTCCACCTTAGATGTATTTAATCAAAATCTGTAGTGCAACAAGATGCCCAGATGATTCTTATGTATAATAAATTTTGAGAACCACTGCTCTACTAGTGGATCTCAGAATTAGCCCCTAACCAGTAGTATTAACATCATCTGGGAACTTGTTAGAAATGAGCATTCCCAACAGGGGTTTGAACCAGAACAAACCACTCTGAAAAAAGAAAAAAGAAGCACTGCCTAAATCCACATCTTCATCCATTGCTCACTCAGCTGATGATTCAGCCTCCTGGATTTCCTATTTACACTTTTTTATGTTATTATATTTTTTTCTTCTGAAAGATGCTATTAAGAAAATACACATGCTGTCAGGTCTAGCTTTTAGCAGTGGATTATCTAATATAATAACAAAGCACAAACAACAAAAGACAAAATAAATAAATGGAACCTCACAAAAATTAAAAACTTTTGTTCATTGAAAGCTTTCCCAAAAAAGTGAAAAGACAACTACCAACTAGGAGAATATCTACAGAAACTATATATCAGACAAGAATCTAATAACCAAAAATATATATAAAAGTTTGACAACTCAACAACAAAAAGTCAAATAACCCAATCATAAAATGGGCAAATGACTTTAATAGACATTTCATCAAAGAGGACATTCAAATGGCCACCAAACACATGAAAAGATGTTCATCATTATTAGCCATCAGAGAGCTGCAAATTAAAACCACAATGAGATACCTTTTCACTCCCACGAGGATGGCTAGGAGACCCTGGTGTCATAGTGGCTAAATGCTACGGCCACTAACCAGAAGGTTGGTGGTTCAAATCTACCAGGTGCTCCTTGGAAACTCTGTGGGGTAGCTCTACTCCACCCTGTAGGGTCACTATGAGTCAGAATTGACTCAACAGCAATGAATTTGGTTTGGTTTAGGATTGCTAAGATAAAAAACAGAAAATAACAAATGTTCGAGGATGTGGGGAAATCAGAACCATTACTCAATGCTATAGGAATGCAAAATGTACAGTTGTGGAAAATAGTGTGGTGGCTCCTCAAAAAACTAAAAACAGAACTACCATATGACCCAGCAGTTCCACTCCTAGGTATATACCCAAAAGACTTGAAAGCAGAGACTCAAACAGAGACTTGTACATAAATGTGCATTGCAGCACTATTCAAAATACCCAAAAGGTGGAAACAACCTAAATATTCATCAACAATGAATGGACAAACAGAATGTGGTACATTCATACATTGAAATACTACTCAACCAGTAGGAAAAATGGAGTCTTGATACATGGAAGGAGCTGGAAGAAATTATGTTGAGTGAAATAAGTCAATAACAAAAGGACAAATATTGTATGACCTCACTTATATAAAAAGACCAAAAAAGGCAAATACTTAGAGACTACAGTTTATTAGTGGTTACCAGGGGTGGTAGGGAGGGGGAAAGGGAGAGTTAATTAGTGATGGAAATATTGCACTAATTAACGGTAAGTTGCCCAGCTGATTATGTAATTGTTATCAGTAAGTTGTACACCTCTAAAAACTTAAATTGGCAAAAGTTATGTGACAGATATATTTACAACAATAACAAAAGAGTAGCTTCCTGGGGGACATCTAGTCAGCTGGCATGATATAGTTCCTAAAGACAAAGTTTTAAACCCTACTCTGGTGAGTAGCATCTGAGGTGTTAAAAACAACTACACAAGACACAAAAGTTGGTCTCTAGTCGCCTGGAACAACAGACAAAGGAGGAGAGCTAGGAATAGGAAGACGATATGGAATGTGTGGCTAACTACTTACATGAACAGCTGCCTCCTTTTCCATGAGACCAGAAGAACTGGATGGTGCCTGGCTACCTTTACTAAACATTTCAATCAAGGATCCCATAGAAGAATCCTGATCAAAAGGGGAAAAATGGAGAATGGAATTTCAAATTCTCATGGCCTCCAGACTTTGTGGAGGCATGAAGGTTGGATGAATCCCTGAAACTATTGTCCTGAGATAAGCTTTAAACCTTAAATCAAAAATGTCCTCTAAATTCTTCTTAAAACCAAATAATAGTTTAGCTTAGCTAGTAAAAAACGTCTACCTTGAGCATTATGCTCTTTTAAGAACAAGCTATATGGGATCAAATTGACAATAGCAACTGTAAAGATTAGATAGAAACCTGAAGGGGTAGTTAATTTATGTTAGTAGGGGAGGAACAACTCAGAGAAGGTGGGTGAGATAGTTTACACAACTTGAAGAATGGGTTCAATGTCATTAAATGGTACATGTAGAAACTGTTGAATTGGTGTATGTTTTGTTGCCTATATTCTCAACAACAACAAAATAAATAAAATTACATAAAAAAAGAAAATACAAGTAATATTCAGGCTACACCAGGACACCTCTGTGTAGAAATAATTGAATTATTGGTTCAAATGGCTCAATGAAATCCCTGTTTGTAATGTTTAAGGAAGCTCCAAATTGGGAGGTTTAGAGTATAAACAAAAACACACTCAAAGTGTATTTAGTGCAGAAAATACTTATATTGTTGCCCACGTGTATGGCTGCCAAGGACTAAAATGTTTGATACAAAATTCCAGGGCCTGCATATAGACGCAAAATGACTTACTGATCATATTAATTATAAATCTGTTAACATTGGGTGTGCTGGACAAAAAGCATAAACAATTCCAGGCTATAGTCTAAGTGTCTTTAAGGTGTGAGTTTATGAAAGTGTCTGGGCCACTTAGAAAAAAATGTTTAAAAAAAAGTTGCTGAATGATGAGATGAATGGAGAAGGAAGAAAAATACCTACGTTTGATACTGCAGAAGTCTAAAACAGCTCAGATATTCAGAATACAATGAAATGCAGTGGAACTGATATTTCTGAATGTCTACTATTTCCAGGCACTGTGCTTGGCATTTAACATGGTTAGGCCTTTTAATATTCATAATAATTTTTAAAACAGATACTTGTATTGAAGCTTTGGGATTGAGGTATATTAAGACTCAGATAGGAGCCCCTGGGTGACATAAATGGCTAACTGCTCAACTACTAGTTGAAAGGTTGATGGTTTGGTCTCACCCAGAGGCTTCTCAGAAGACATGCCTAAGATTCTGCTTCCAAAAACTCACAGCCTTGAGAACCCTAGGTAGCAGTTCTACTCTGCACACATGGGGTATCCATGAGTCAAAATTGACTCAATGGCAACTAACAACAATAACAACAAGATTCAGATAATTTAAGTATCTGTTTAGGTATCAGATTGTTAATGAAAAAGTGATATCGGAACATGAACCTAGCTGGCTTGATTCCGTGTTCCAGGCTATTTCCTACAAGCCATGACTCTTACTCCAGTTACATGCAAGCTTACTCATGCAGTTCATCTAGGTCTCTGCTCGGATGTCACGTTACCGAAGTGGTCTCTCTAAACTACCTCTTTGCCTTTATTTAGCTGTTATCTATCTTTCCCTTAACATCAGGAAGTAATTTCCACAAAGAGAAGGTCGTTACCTGACTAACAGTAAATTCTCTCTCTGTCTGTGTGCTTCTTTTTTTCTCTTCTCCATTCTGTTTTCTGCATTACGAAAGAGCATATTAAATTTTTTAAAAATTCCACTGAGACTTTTTTTAATGTAAAATAAGTAACTTGCAAAAACAAATATAACAAGCAAAGGAACTGAAATACAGAAAACGTCTGCTATTTATGTATAGGCACGTAAAACCAAAACCACTTGCCATTGATAAAGAAATATAAAAGAAGCTATTAGACTTACGAGTCTCCAAGACCTGACTACTTACATAAGCAAAACAAATCTTCAGGCCAACCAATCAGATACTGTCAATTCAGCTAACCTTACAAAACTTAGTGCCCAAGATCAGATAAAGTGAAATACTGAATTCCAACCAATCAAGTGTTAGTTTGTTTTATTTTTGCATTTGCCTGGTAAAAGAAATCCTCTCTTGTTCCTTGAGGGAGCTCTTAGCCACATTTGCTTTTGGTTACTTTCTGATTCATGAATTGTTTTGTGCTCAAATAAAATCACCAAAAATTTTACTGAAGACTGATTTTTTTCTTTTACAGTTCTGGCATCAGAAGTGGGATCTGAAAAAGCTTCCTATCAAAACCCAGGAACAACGGTCAACCAAGCAAAGGTACCCACTGAACCCTGTTTCCTTTTAGACATTGTGGGTAAGTCCTTCTAGGATCTGAGCTCCACTGCCTTGCATCAGAGTTCTCCATTTTCTTTTGAGTATTTTACCTGGACTAGGTCCAGGGAGATTTAGACTAGGTTAATAATAAAAAAAAAAAAATTCTGACAAAGGCCTCAGGTAGGTTCAATAATGGTTTCATCTGCATCTAAAGGGTTTGCGACCCTTTCATCTGGGATTCCAGCAGTCTACAAGTTCAACAGCTATAGGCCCAGAACCTGTTTTTTTGTTTTGGTTTGTTTGTTTGTTAGAGAAATGGTCTAATCTGACTAATGACAATTTAAAATTACAGTGGCCACATTGCAGAACTTTTATTTGATGCCTGGGGTTTTTTTGTTTTTTAGGTTTTTTTTTTTAGTTCCCATTTGCTTTGTCCCTTTTTTAATCTTTGTTTTCTCTCTTCTGTGTTATTGTTTTGGGTTGCGCTGTCTAAAAGTGTTGTTTTTCATAAAAATGAGAATCATAGGGTGGAACACAGGCATAGGCCTTATAAGCCTGTTGTTTGAGCTGGCCTCACAGACCATCGAGTTTACGATTTTCACTGGACCAGTGTCCACTTGGAAAAACTTTACTGTGCATCATCTATAAAACGAGATGAGGTTCTCCTTCCATCTTGTTTTGCTCTGAGATCTTGGCTTTGATCCAGAGAGAGCGGTCTCTCTGGTGTTTCACCTGCTAGGGAACAAAGATTGTTGGGTCTGCATTCAGAGGTAGATAACTGTCAGTTTGGGGGCCGAGATGCTAGGTGTGTAAGTAAATATTACTTGCCCAGCTCTCAAGATATCATTTAAGTTTCAATCCTCTTCAAAAAAAAAAAGAAAAATTCTGCTTCTTGCGTCTTCCCTCATTACTAATACTAATAATTGTCTATTTCTAAATGGTGTCAATTCACCAAGGATAATTTGGGCCTTCTGTGACCATTTTGAAAAACTTTTGATATAAATTGGTTCATTTGAAAAGTGCACTTGAAAAAAAGGGGATCACTCACTCCGCAAAAAGGATAGGGTGCTTATTTGATTTGTCTAATGCGGCTTCAAAAAGACAAAATGATTCTAAAATTGTTTCTTTAAAAGATTTTTAAAGTGTGCAGAAGACAGGGTTAAATCCCTGATTTCAGGGGAACAACTGTTTGTCCTTCAGCTCCCCTGTTTGTATGTCTTTGTCTATATGCATATGTTATGTATGTATATATAATAATTTCCTACCTCTGATGACATTACCAATTAGAATATGATATCCCTTCAAAGAGCTTTATTTTGATGGTTTAGAGGTAAATAAGTGCTTATATACATTTATTAGTCCTAATAGTGGCATAGTGGTTAAATGCTACAGCTGCTAACCAAAAGGTCAGCAGTTCGAATCCACCAGGCACTCCTTGGAAATTCTATGGGGCAGTTCTACTCTGTCCTATAGGGTCGCTATGAGTCGGAATCCACTCGACGGCAGTGGGTTGTGGGTAATAGTTCCAGAAATTAATGAAAGTGTATTTGTTCTGACAAAAGTTTTATGTTTTGTAGTATATCAGCTTAAAGACAGTTTCCAAGATCTTTTTGGTATCTTAGAATATTGGACTTAGGCTAGATTGACCATAGAAGGTGTGTAGGATATGTTTTGTTAAGGAAAAAAGAGTAATTTTGTCCTCAAGAGAAAAGGCTGGGTATTCCAGAATGAGAAAGCAGAAAGTGTAGGACAAAATCTAAATGTATATGAAAAGCTGTAGAAAGTTTGTGGAAAATGCATTTTGTTGTAATCAAGTTGGCTAAGATTCAATGGTTTTATTTATTAAGATCATTAAGGAGCTACAGTATAATAGTATGCAAAGCTAAAATTTGGTTTTCTTTTTGTTAAAATGACAAAATTTTCTTTAATTACTTCATTACTCCTATTAAAAGGTTATAAGAGACTATATTTAGATTCTGGCCAGTCCAGACTAGAGCCTGTAAGCTAGATTCTGGTACTGTGCTAAGTTTAAATCCTAGCTGTCTGAAGTACAGCCTCCAGCCTGGAGCATTTCCAAAAGGCGAAATTATGTTAAAACTACAAATAAGGAAGAAGGTTAAATGATTCCCAAGAGAATATGAAGAAAGACAAAGGAAAGAGTTAAGGGACTCCTTTCAACAGAGTGGAAATCTTTGGATGGTTATGGAGAAATGAAGTGAACAAGGCCAATGCTGATGGGGTTGAAACAAAGGTCTTAATACAGAATTGTCAGAGTTTGGGTAGATCAATAGGAGCCCCTGCTGATCCTCCAACTTTAAAGAGCCATAAGCAAGTGTTCTCTATTCAGGCCTGTGGAGGAATTTTAAAAAGCTAGAAAGCAAACGTCACAATGAGAAGCCCCTCTTGGAGTTACCTGGGGTTATGATGTAGCAGATTGTTCAAGAAAAGGATTAGCAAAGAGGGCAAGGTTCTCAGTCTGACCCCCAGCCAGAGAATCAAGTCCATATGCATATGAATGGAGTGCAGAAGAGAATTTTGTGATTCCAAAACTAGTTGGTGAAATCTTAACAGGAGCTAAAATTAGTTAAACAGGAGGGACACGGGCAGGCAAGAGTTGATGGGATTAAGGTGAAAGTCTGGATGAAAATTGGAATGTTTAAGATCAGAGCCCTGATGGTGCCAGTGGTTAAGAGCTACAGCTGCTAACCAAAATGTCGGTAGTTCGGGTCCACTAGTTGCTCCTTGGAAACCCTATGGGCCAGTTCTACTCTGTCCTATAGGGCTGGTATGAGTTGGAATCAACTTGATGGCAATGGGTTTTGATTTGGTTATGTAAAATGGTTGTACTTTGGACTGAGATATAAAATAATCTTGAAAGATGAAATTCCCATAATATCTTCGGTAATATTGGAAAAATACTCTAATAGGGAGGATGATGCCCAGAAGAGTTCCTTAACAAAATTTAAGTGGTTTAACATGCTACTGAGGGAATGCAAAGAGATATTCAGTAATACGGAGCCTCTTTTCCCTAAGAGTGACCTTCGAAAAATCTCAAATAATTTGTTTTCTCCTACTTTGTAAAAAGAAAAATAATAGAAATAATTGGATTTATTTGATATGAGTTGCATGAGAAGTGTTATCAAATCAAAAGAAGTGCCTAATTTTCTTCAAGTTAAATTTCATTGGGTAGAATGTTTCAATACATTTCAGAAATTGTGTAAAATTCTTATGAATTTTTTAGTGCCCTCACTGTCTGTGATATATCTTGGTGCTGCTTTACCTGATATTAGACTACAGTTTAGTGTTATCAGTCCTAATTTCAGCTTTTTTAAAAAAATTGTCGCATACCACAGAAAGAAACAGATTTCCATGTCAATTGCATTACTTTTGTTAAGAATTCTCATCGGGTCTTTCATTGTTAAAAATTGTCAGTAATAAGTTAAACATGGTCATTTTAAGTTTTGTTGTCTACAGATGACTGTAGTCACCAGGGCTCCAATTGATTCCTTTTGGTTTAAACCCTGTTGAGAATTTGCTTTTCCACTCCATATATACTGAATTAGAATCTACATTTTAACAAGATCCCTTGGGGATTCTGATTCAGTATACCAGGGATGGAGATGCAAATTCTCAGCAGGGGTTCAAAGCATAATGAACCCGTTAGAAGCCCTGATGGTCACTAGAAAGGCTTATTAAAATAAAGCTTATTCTGAGCAATTGTTGGAGTTAAATAAATGAATCAATTAATTGCCTCATGCACTGCAGTGGTAACATAGTTTCAAAAAGAGTCCGTTGCTGGAGCACCTGGATGTGCCTGCCACCTCATTGGAACGGATACACCCACAGATCAGTGGTTTTCAAAGTGTGGTACTAGGACCGCCAGCATCACCTGGGAACTTGTTAGAAACGCAAATTATCAGGAGACCTAGTGAGTGAGAATCACTGGAGTCAGGGGTCACAAATCTGCCTTTCAACAAGTCACTTAAGTGATCCTGGTAAATGCTGATGTTAACACATTTAACAGGTTTAGTGGGAGTAAGAACGAGATTTCTCCTAGTCAGCGAGACTCAAGGTAAATCAATCTGTCCTCTAACTTATTTTGCATGTGTTAATTTTATAATGTAAATCCCAAGTGATGATAATTGTCTTCGATACTCATAAATTATCATCCTTGATTCTTTTACCATGTAAATCATCGCATATTAGGATTCAATGATTCCAAATAGTCATTTTATGGTTATAAATCATGTTTTGGTTGCTTTAATTAATTAATTATATATACACATATATACACAGTTTTTCAGTAGTAAGTACATATACATATATATGTACACAGATTTCTTTAATGTGAAAACATTTCAATTCTCTTTCACCTATAATACATTTTTGGTCAATTCAAACGGATTTTGCTCATCTATGAAAAGGAAAAGAAAGTAAAAAAAGCAAACAACAATTCCAGCCCTAACAAGTATCTGTGCTAGATTCAAAATGGAATTAGTGGGGAGGTGGAGCCAAGATGGCGGACTAGGTGGACGCTACCGCGGATCCCTCTTGCAACAAAGACTCGGAAAAACAAGTGAATCGATCACATACATAACAGTCTACGAACTCTGAACAACAAACACAGACTTAGAGATGGAAAACGAACAAATACGGGCAGACAGCGACCGTTTCCAGAACTAGGAGCCAGCGTACCAGGCAGGTGCCCTTCGGAGCCCGATCTGGGGCAGAGCCTGGGGGGCAGACGGCACAGACAAGGGGCCCAGCCCTACCCCCCCAAAACCATCCCGGAAGGGAGTCTAGCTGGTTGGCGTGGGCAGCATAGCAGCGCAGCCAGAGGGAGAAGCACCTGGGAGGCAGTGACTGATCTTGGAGCAGGGAGAGCAGCGTCCCACCAGGGGAGCCGTCCCACCGGGAGTTTGGCGGGAAGCGGACGTGGCGCGAGCGGGGGGATCAGCTATATTTCCCTAAAGCGACCCCGGGGCGGGGCCGACATGTTCGTGCGGGGGACGCCCACCCAGTACGCGCGTGCGGCGCGGCGCACCGGAGGGTGAAGTCCCCAGGAGGAAGTGACAGGTCTTGGAGCGGGGAGAGCAGCGTCCCAGCCGGGGAGACGTACCACTGGGATTTTGGCAAAAGCGGGCGTGGTGTGAGCGCGAGGATCAGTTATATTCCCCTGAATTGACCCAGGGGGAGGGCCCACCTGGTTGTGCAGGTGACGTCCACCCAGTTCGCGCGAGCGGTGCGGCGCACCGGAGGGAGAAGTCCCCGGGAGGAAGTGACTGGTCTCGGAGCGGGGAAAGCAGCGTCCCAGCCGGGAGCCGTCCCGCTGGGATTTGGGCGCGCACGGGCGGGGCTTGAGCACGGGGTCCAATTATATTCCCCTGAATAGACCCCGGGGGCGGGCCCACCCGTTCGTGTGGGAGACGCCCACCCAGTTCGCGTGAGCAATGCGGCGCACCGGAGGGAGAAGTCCCCCGGAGGAGGTGACTGGTCTCGGAGCGGGGAGAGTAGCGTCCCAGCCGGGGAGCCATCCCGCCGAGATTTTGGCGGACGGGGGCGGAGCGTGAACGCGGGGAACAGCTCTATATTCTGTGGTGCTACACTCCTAGCTCTCTGATCCCTCCCCCACCCTCCCCAGGCGGCTCCATTAATATCCAAATACCCTGAGCCAGAGGGAGAATTCAGATAGGGATCTGACGGCATTTTTTTTTTAGCTGATTACCTGGAAAATCTAGTTTCCCAGTGATGGCTCGGAGACAGCAGTCCATATCAAACCACGTAAAGAAACAGACCATGACAGCTTCTCCAACCCCCCAAACAAAAGAATCAAAATCTTTCCCAAATGAAGATACAATCCTGGAATTATCAGATACAGAATATAAAAAACTAATTTACAGAATACTTAAAGATATCACAAATGAAATAAGGCAAACTGCAGAAAAAGCCAAGGAACACACTGATAAAACTGTTGAAGAACTCAAAAAGATTATTCAAGAACATAGTGGAAAAATTAATAAGTTGCAAGAATCCATAGAGAAACAGCATGTAGAAATTCAAAAGATTAACAATAAAATTACAGGATTAGACAACGCAATAGAAAGTCAGAGGAGCAGACTCGAGAAATTAGAATGTAGACTGGGACTTCTGGAGGACCAGAGAATCAACACCAACATAGCTGAAAAAAAATCAGATAAAAGAATTAAAAAAAATGAAGAAACCCTAAGAATCATGTGGGATTCTATCAAGAAGGATAACTTGCAAGTGATTGGAGTCCCAGAACAGGGAGGGGGACAGAAAACACAGAGAAAATAGTTGAAGAACTCCTCACACAAAACTTCCCTGACATCATGAAAGACGAAAGGATATCTATCCAAGATGTTCATCGAACCCCATTTAACATTGATCCAAAAAGAAAAACACCAAGACATATTATCATCAAACTTGCCAAAACCAAAGACAAACAGAAAATTTTAAAAGCAGCCAGGGAGAAAAGAAAGGTTTCCTTCAAGGGAGAATCAATAAGAATAAGTTCAGACTACTCAGCAGAAACCATGCAGGCAAGAAGGGAATGGGATGATGTATACAGAACACTGAAGGAGAAAAACTGCCAACCAAGGATCATATATCCAGCAAAACTCTCTCTGAAATATGAAGGTGAAATTAAGATATTTACAGATAAACACAAGTTTAGAGAATTTGCAAAAACTAAACCAAGACTGCAAGAAATGCTAAAGGAGATTGTTTGGCCTGATGACCAATAATATCAGGTACCAGCACAATACAAGGTCACAAAACAGAACGTCCTGATATCAACGCAACTCAAATAGGGAAAGCACAAAAACAAACAAATTAAGATTAATTCTAAAAAATAAATAAATAAACAAAATAATACACATAACAGGAAATCATGGAAATCAATAGATAAACGATCACAATAATCAAAAAGAGGGACTAAATATAGGAGGCATTGAACTGCCAGATGGAGAGTGATACAAGGCGATATATAACGATACAAGTTAGGTTTTTACTTAAAAAAATAGGGGTAAACAATAAGGTAACCACAAAAAGGAATATCAATTCCATAACTCAAAAAAAACGTAATGACTCAACAAACATAAAGTTAAACATTATGAAAATGAGGATCTCACAAGCTGCTAAGAAAAACGTCTCAGCACAAAAAAGCATGTGGAAAAATGAAATGGCCAACAACACACATGAAAAGGCATCAAAATGACAGCACTAAAAACTTATTTATCTATAATTATGCTGAATGTAAATGGACTAAATGCACCAATAAAGAGACAGAGAGTCACGGACTGGATAAAGAAACACGAGCCATCTATATGCTGCCTACAAGAGACACACCTTAGACTTAGAGACACAAACAAACTAAAACTCAAAGGATGGAAAAAAATATATCAAGCAAATAACAAGCAAAAAAGAAGAGGAGTAGCAATATTAATTTCTGACAAAATAGACTTTAGACTTAAATCCGCCACAAAGGATAAAGAAGGACACTATATAATGATAAAAGGGACAATTGATCAGGAAGACATAACCATATTAAATATTTATGCACCCAATGACAGGGCTGCAAGATACATAAATCAACTTTTAACAGAATTGAAAAGTGAGATAGACACCTCCACATTTATACTAGGAGACTTCAACACACCACTTTCAGAGAAGGACAGGACATCCAGTAAAAAGCTCAATAGAGACACGGAAGATCTAATTACAACAATCAACCAACTTGACCTCATTGACTTATACAGAACCCTCCACCCAACTGCTGCAAAATATACTTTCTTTTCTAGTGCACATGGAACATTCTCTAGAATAGACCACATATTAGGTCATAAAACAAATCTTTGCAGAATCCAAAACATCGAAATATTACAAAGCATCTTCTCAGACCACAAGGCAATGAAGCTAGAAATCAATAACAGAAAAACTAGGGAAAAGAAATCAAATACTTGGAAAATGAACAATACCCTCCTGAAAAAAGACTGGGTTATAGAAGACATCAAGGAGGGAATAAGGAAATTCTTAGAAAGCAACGAGATTGAAAATACTTCCTATCAAAACCTTGGGACACAGCAAAAGCAGTGCTCAGAGGCCGATTTATATCGATAAATGCACACATACAAAAAGAAGAAAGAGCCAAAATCAGAGAACTGTCCCGACAACTTGAACAAATAGAAACTGAGCAACAAAAGAACCCATCAGGCACCAAAAGAAAACAAATAATAAAAATTAGAGCTGAACTAAATGAATTAGAGAACAGAAAAACAGTTGAAAGAATTAACAAAGCCAAAAGCTGGTTCTTTGAAAAAATTAGCAAAATTGATAAACCATTGGCTAGACTGACTAAAGAAAAACAGGAAAGGAAACAAATAACCCAAATAAGAAACGAGAAGGACCACATCACAACAGAGCCAAATGAAATTAAAAGAATCATTTCAGATTACTACGTAAAATTGTACTCTAACAAATTTGAAAACCTAGAAGAAATGGATAAATTCTTGGAAAAATACTACCTATCTAAACTAACACATTCAGAAGTAGAACAACTAAATAGACCCATAACAAAAAAAGAGATTGAAACGGTAATCAAAAAACTTCCAACAAAAAAAAGTCCTGGCCCAGACGGCTTCACTGCAGAGTTCTACCAAACCTTCAGAGAAGACTTAACACCATTACTACTGAAGGTATTTCAAAGCATAGAAAAAGACGGAATACTACCCAACTCATTCTAGGAAGCTACCATCTCCCTGATACCAAAACCAGGTAAAGACATTACAAAAAAAGAAAATTTTAGACCTATATCCCTCATGAACATAGATGCAAAAATCCTCAACAAAATTCTAGCCAATAGAATCCAACAACACATCAAAAAAATAATTCACCCTGATCAAGTGGGATTTATACCAGGTATGCAAGGCTGGTTTAATATCAGCAAAACCATTAATGTAATCCATCACATAAATAAAACAAAAGATAAAAACCACATGATCTTATCAATAGATGCAGAAAAGGCATTTGACAAAGTTCAACACCCATTTATGATAAAAACTCTTACCAAAATAGGAATTGAACGAAAATTCCTCAACATAATAAAGGGCATCTATGCAAAGCCAACAGCCAATATCACTCTAAATGGAGAGAACCCGAAAGCATTTCCCTTGAGAACGGGAACCAGACAAGGATGGCCTTTATCACCGCTCTTATTCAACATCTTACTTGAAGTCCTAGCCAGGGCAATTAGGCTAGACAAAGAAATAAAGGGTATCCAGATTGGCAAGGAGGAAGTAAAGCTATCACTATTTGCAGATGACATGATCGTACACATGGGAAACCCTAAGGAATCCTCCAGAAAACTACTGAAACTAATAGAAGAGTTTGGCAGAGTCTCAGGTGATAAAATAAACATACAAAAATCACTTGGATTCCTCTACATCAACAAAAAGAACATCGAAGAGGAAATAACCAAATCAATACCATTCACAGTAGCCCCGAAGAAGATAAAATACTTAGGAATAAATCTTACCAAGGATGTAAAAGACCTATACAAAGAAAACTATAAAACTCTGCTACAAGAAATTCAAAAGGACATACTTAAGTGGAAAAACATACCTTGCTCATGGATAGGAAGACTTAACATAGTAAAAATGTTTATTCTACCAAAAGCCATCTATACATATAACGCACTTCCAATCCAAATTCCAATGTCATATTTTAAGGGGATAGAGAAACAAATCACTAATTTCATATGGAAGGGAAAGAATCCCTGGATAAGCAAAGTATTACTGAGAGAAGAAGAAAATGGGAGGCCTCACTGTACCTGATTTCAGAACCTATTATACAGCCACAGTAGTCAAAACAGCCTGGTATTGGTACAACAACAGGCACATAGACCAATGGAACAGAATTGAGAACCCAGATACAAATCCATCCACGTATGAGCAGCTGATATTTGACAAAGGACCAGTGTCAGTTAATTGGGGAAATGATAGTCTTTTTAACAAATGGTGCTGGCATAACTGGATATCCACTTGCAAAAGAATGAAACAGGACCCATACCTCACACCATGCACAAAAACTAACTCCAAGTGGATCAAAGACCTAAACATAAAGACTAAAACGATAAAGATCATGGAAGAAAAAATAGGGACAACCCTAGGAGCCCTGATACAGGGCATAAACAGAATACAAAACATTACCAAAAATGATGAAGAGAAACCAGATAACTGGGAGCTCCTAAAAATCAAACACCTATGCTCATCTAAAGATTTCACCAAAAGAGTAAAAAGACCACCTACAGACTGGGAAAGAATTTTCAGCTATGACATCTCCGACCAGTGCCTGATCTCTAAAATCTACATGATTCTGTCAAAACTCAACCACAAAAAGACAAACAACCCAATCAAGAAGTGGGCAAAGGAGATGAACACACATTCACTAAAGAAGATATTCAGGCAGCCAACAGATACATGAGAAAATGCTCCCGATCATTAGCCATTAGAGAAATGCAAATTAAAACTACGATGAGATTCCATCTCACACCAACTAGACTGGCATTAATCCAAAAAACACAAAATAATAAATGTTGGAGAGGCTGCGGAGAGATTGGAACTCTCATACACTGCTGGTGGGATTGTAAAATGGTACAACCACTTTGGAAATCCATCTGGCGTTATCTTAAACAGTTAGAAATAGAACTACCATACAACCCAGAAATCCCACTCCTCGGAATATACCCTAGAGATACAAGAGCCTTCACACAAACAGATAGATGCACACCCATGTTTATTGCAGCTCTGTTTACAATAGCAAAAAGCTGGAAGCAACCAAGATGTCCGTCAATGGATGAATGGGTAAATAAATTGTGGTATATTCACACAATGGAATACTACGCATCGATAAAGAACAGTGACGAATCTCCGAAACATTTCATAACATGGAGGAATCTGGAAGGCATTATGCTGAGTGAAATGAGTCAGAGGCAAAAGGACAAATATTGTGTAAGACCACTATTATAAGATCTTGAGAAATAGAAAAAACGGAGAAGAACACATACTTATGTGGTTACAAAGGGGGGAGGGAGGGAGGGAGGGATAGGGCTTTTTATTGATTAATCAGTAGATAAGAACTGCTTTGGGTGAAGGGAAAGACAACACTCAATACAAGGAAGGTCAGCCTAATTGGACTGGACTAAAAGCAAAGAAGTTTCCGGGATAAAATGAAAGCTTCAAAGGTCAGCAGAGCAGGAGCTGGGATCTGGGGAACTTGGTTTGAGGGGACTTCTAAGTCAATGGGCAAAATAATTCTATTATGAAAACATTCTGCATCCCACTTTGAATTGTGGCGCCTGGGGTCCTAAATGCCAACAAGCGGCCATCTAAGATACATCAATTGGTCTCAACCCACCTGGAGCAAAGGCAAAGGAAGAACACCAAGGTCACACGACAACTAAGAGCCCAAGAGACAGAAAGGGCCACATGAACCAGAGACCTACATCATCCTGAGACCAGAAGAACTAGTTGGTGCCCGGCCACAATCGATGACTGCCCTGACAGGGAGCACAACAGACAACTCCTGAGGGAGCAGGAGACCAATGGGATACAGACCCCAAATTCTCATGAAAAGACCATACCTCATGGTATGACTGCGACTAGAGGAATCCCAGAGACAATGCTCCCCAGAACTTCTGATGGCACAGGATAGGAACCATCCCCCAAGACAAATCATCAGGCATGAAAAGGACTGGTCAGTGAGGGGGAAGAGAGATGCTGATGAAGAGTGAGCTAATTAAATCAGGTGGACACTGGAGAGTGTGTTGGCAACTCTTGACTGGAGGGGGGATGGGAAGATAGAGAGAGAGGGAAGATGGCAAAATCGGCACGAAACGAGAGACTGAAAGGGCTGACTCAATAGGGGGAGAGCAAGTGGGAGAAGGGAGTAAGATGTATGTAAACTTACATGTGACAGACTGATTGGAATGGTAAATGTTCACTTGAAGCTAAATAAAAATTAATTTAAAAAAATGGAATTAGTTACTGGTAAACTGGGATAGTTATATAGATGCTATAGTTAAACAGAAATATTGACCCATACTGTTATGGGTATAGATTCAGACACTCCACGTCATCTTAACTCCAGTTGTTCATAACTCTAAAGTGATGTTAATAAACAGCCACTAAAATTATTTGTTGGTAGGAGGCAGAGTTAACACTTTTTTTACCTTAAGGGAATATTTATTTCTCTGTATAGAAATTCGTAAGTAGAGAAATACATGTGTGGGTATTGAGAGTGGGAGAAGAGGAAAAAACAAAAGAAAATAATAAAAATTCTCATCCTTCAATAATGAAGCCTATCATACATTGTGTTCACAGAACCTTGGAGGACATTTCTCTGGTGACCTTCTAGACATGTCTAGACTTTGATCTCTGTAATTTATTTCAAGACTGGTCATTTTGAATGTTATTGTGTTTTGAGGTTTTAAGTTAATTTTTTAATAACAACATCTCTAAAGCGCATATTCATAGAGAAAGGATATTGGTGTTTGGAAAATATGGGGTAGAAATTTCAGAAAAGTAAATTAAATTCCATTTAAAAGCCATTTTCCATCAGCTGCAGGCAATTTGGGTAACTCAGTTCTCCCTACCACAGGGCCCGGCGGAGCAAATTGTTCCCATCATGTGTTAATTCAGCCTGCGTTTTCGAGGCAGAAAGGGCTAGTGTCTCTCTTGGTGTACATTTAAGTCATAAGAATTTGGTACATATGGGAAGGATGTTGCAGAAGAAATGAAGGATCAAATTTTGGTTTAGCAATGGGAGCTGGGAGCTTGGTAACAAAAGCCTTGTTTTTACATCTAAGTAAGTTTTTTTTAAAGTTAGATAGATGGAAATGCAGAAGGGGATGTCACGTATATCTTCACTGATACAGCATCTAAACACACATATATGTACTTACATAACTACATACATATATACCTTAAGATGTGTGCATATATTTATTTATTTACTTAGATATCTCATGATGACAATCTTGGAAAAATGAAGCAAAATGAAACATTCCAACATTCTTCTGATATTATGGTCAGATCAAATGCAAACACAATGACTTAAAGTCATATTCTTTAGTAGAAAGAAGTCTTCGTTAGAAATTAAGGTATGAAATAAAGGTTCTATGCTGTGAAAATAAGAGCGTTATTTTTATTACAAAATTTATATTCAATAAAAGTTACTCAGTAAAATTACATAAGTGTGTACTTGTTATGAATTCGGTTATTGGAGTGGTCAGAGAAAATGCTACTGAAATGAAAATAATAATCATTAATATTTGTTGAGTGCTTGCAAGTGAGCCAGGTCCCTTTATAAGTGTTTTTGCCTGTATTATGCTGTTTAATGGTCTCAACAATCCTATAAGATTGGTAATAATACTATTCCCTTTTAATGTAAGGAAAAGACAACCTAGGAATGTCAAATGATGTTCAATTTCTTATCTTAGATCCCACAGCTAATAAGAATTTGAGCTGGGATCCCAGCCTAGGCAGTTTGCTCCCAGGTGGCTATACTCTTAATCACAGTGGTACACTGTCGAAATTATAAAAGAAGATATTAAGGTATTCGTGTGGAATATAAATAGCACAATTTACAATAGTCATTCTTCTCTTTCTCTCTCGTTGTACGTTTTGCAGATGGAGCACCTTGGAAGGAAGAATTTAGCAAATATTGTGAAGGTGAATATTCCTCTCCTCTGTTTGAGATGATTGTACATTCATTCCTTAGTAAGTTAAGTCCCGCCTACCTTTTAAAATGATTTGAGAAAACCAATAAAATGGAGAAAAAACAGTTTCTGTCTCACTAGAATTTAAGGTCTTCATTTCTTTAAAAAAATATTTGTTGACCCAGGTACTGAGCACAACCACAAATCTTTAACAAGCAGCTGTTAGGGTTTTCTCAAGTTTTGGGTAAAAATGGCAAGAAGTCATTGGTTTGAGGATTTAGGATGCTGAAAGGTGCATTATTGAATTAATAAACAATACCATTCACACCAAGGTAGGTGAAATATAAAAGCAGGAATAAATTGGATGCAAAAGACTTACAGGAAATAAACATATCACAGCAAATGAGAGATATAATCCAATTTGTGTTGCAAAAATGAATGTCCTCTAAATACATATGATAAAAATTATATGTATTTAGAAGACAAGATTTTGAAACATTTTAGAAGTTATTGTTTTATGTCACTCTTTAAAAAAAAAACAACTAAGATTAAATATGAGATATATCATGAACATTTAAAAAACTTTTCATGCACTGTGGTCACCAGCCTTTGACCTTGCCCCCAGTGAATCCTGCTTTGTGAGATTCCCACCCTTGTGCTGTCCCCTCCCTTATTAAATAGGGCTGGCCTGTGTGACCTGCAGGGCATTGCTGATTGACAGTGTTGGACTTCTGCAGCCAAGTCATAAAATACTTTGCATCTTTCACCTTGGTGTCTTGGTCCCACTGCTCTGGGGACAGCCAGTTACCACATAATGAAAACCTCAAGCAAACCTTCTGAGAGACTCACATAGAAAGGAACTGACTGACTTATTAGGACTAACTTGTCAGGTATATAATATCTTGGAAGAAGATCTGGCAACCCCAGTCAAGCCTTCAGAGGACTTCTATGTGAAGACAACATCAATGACCTGGAGTCAAAACTGCCCAGCCAAGCAGCTCCAAAATTCCTGACCCACAGAAACTGTGGGAGATAATACATGGCTATTATTGTTTCAAACCACTAAGTCTGGTTGTGATTTGTGGGACAGAAATAGACATCTAATATAGATTTTGATAGGTGAAAGTAGGATGTGGCCATAACAAAAATCTATAAATGGGGAGTGGCTATGGAAGTAGTCATTGAGTTGAAGCCAGAAGATCTTGAAAAGAGTAGTAGTAAAATTCTAAAGGGTCATAAAGAGACTGTTAGTATAAACTGTCTTCTCCTTGAGGAAGCTGTCAGTAAGCATGCAAAGGAAAGTAAAGAAAATGCTGTTGGAAGTTGAAGCAAAGGCCTGTTATGTGATTATGGAAAGTTTAGCAACACTGTTATTTATGTCAGTGTGGAGGGTAGAAAATATACATGATGAACTGGGTGAGTAAAAAGATAATGAAATATTTAGAAGATGAACGTCATGAACATTTGATAATGTACTGAACTAACGGTATACCAATCCCAGAATGCAGTGCTCTTAGGTTTCTCCCTATCGCTCCGTGCACCTATGAAGGATAATTAGAGCTCAGCTGCTAACCAAAATGAGGGCAGTTCAAATCCACCAGCTGCTCCTTGGAAAACCTATGGGGCAGGAGAAACCTGTCCCCACAGGGCCTCTATGCGTCAGAAACAACTCAAAAGTGTTTCCAGAGAATGGCCTCAGTTCTTTTCTTTGGTGTAAGAAAGAATTCAAACACTGAGACGAATAGTGATAAGTACACAGCAGGGGTTTATTAGCAAGCAGAGGGTTAGTAGTAAAAGCACTCTCGACTGGGAAGCATCAAGCAGACTACTCAGGTAGAGAAAGAATCTGAGTGCCCCGATAGTCATTTCCTTAGGGTTTCATACCTTTCTTGTCTCTTATCTCTCTCTGTTAACATTTAACAGCCAGCACAGGACCCCCTGTGGAGACTATTTCCTTGGCTTAAGGTTTAATTACCAAGTTAGAGACCTTATCAAGTTAGGGACTTTATCAAGTTAAGGACTTTATCAAATTAAGGACCCTGTAAGTATCATTTCCTTGGCTTAAAGTTTAACTATGTAGGGACCATCTGACTGAGGAATGTCGCCACCCTCTGTCTCTGTAAAAAAAAAAAAAACTGTAGGGACTGTCTTATTGAGGAATGTCACCAGTCCCTGCCTCTTCTTCCTGAATGAAAGCTCTCTCCCTCCCCACTACAAAAGCTATGAGTTTTGTTTTGTTTGTTTTGTTTTGTTTTCCTTGAAAAAACTGCTCTTTCTTAATGATTATAGGAAACAGGAATATATAAGATTCTGACTTCTCCAAGAGTATTGCCTGCACAATAGAGAGAAGGCTGCCCACTTTTCTAGTTTCTTTGTTTTTGTTTGTTTCCAAACACTGCAACTTAGCGTCAGGGAAAGAAATGGCTGGGGTATGAAATGTCTTTCTACATTTTATCAAAAATTCTGTTTTATGAGGTGAAGCTTGTGGATGGAATGAGAGAAATCTTAGTTATCTTTTTCTCAATTCATCTGCCTGTTGGTAAGAGTTCTTCAAAATTCTGGCATTAGGCTTTCTGCCAACTTAGTTATGGGTATCAATGCTTTGTTGATCAGGTTTGTCTTTGTTTTTGTTACTCCTCATGTCTTCAGAGATATTATAGAAAGTGGGAGATACAGTATAGGCTGCTGATAAACCAACTCTATTTTAAATTTGAACTTCTCCTAGCATTTAATTTAATTGGGTTAAACTTTCATTCAATTTGTGAGGAGGGACTTACATAAATCATTTAGTTTTATTTCTTTGCCTTCAGGCAACTGAGTGTCTAAAACCAATAAGTGAATATTCGATCTTGTTCTTCCAGTATTCAATACGGAGATAAGCAAGGATCAATAAGCAGGTTCACTTAATTATAACTATTAACTATTTGTAAACTTGATTGTTTTATTCCCAGTGACTACTGACTCCATGTGAATTTTTTTCAACACAGCATTTGCTGAAAAGTTTCCTGTGATTCATTTACAGAATGGTACTAGCGTTATCCATTCTCCAACTTCACAAAAAACAAAAGTAGAAACCACAAAAAAAGAAGTTTTAATAGAATTCACAATACATATGTCATCAGGGCTTTGCGCTGTTTTGTGGCTTTTGTTTCATTTCACAGAAAATTCCTTCACTGGTTCATCCATTTAATGGGCCGGATGCTACTTTCTGCTACGTGCAGGCTTTGTACTGATCGAGTGACTATTGTGCCTTAGTCACGATTTTAGGCACTTGGGCTAATCAGTGAACAAAACAAACACAGGCTGTGCTCTCAAGCATGTTGCCATTGTGGATAACTATTTAAATTCCTCTGGATAACAGGTACCTCAGAATTATTTCACCTGAGTGGCAAGGAGCTGGAATATTTACACCTCATTTCTCGTTAGACATCCGTAAGTATTGCTCCCAAGGGGGATGGTAAATCTCCAATGCTTCGGGCTTCTGAGCACACAAGCAGAGCAGGTTCAGCTAGCAGAGAAATCCCTCAGGAAAATAGATGCATATGTAGCATTTGGAAATTGAGCCCTCACAATGGCATGTCCCAAGGGAATATGGGTGGGAAGTACCAGCAATTTCTTTGATCTACGTCTGCACTGCTCAAAGCAATATGTACTTAAATTCATACTATCCTTTCACAGGATTTTCCAGGTCAAAATTTCTTTTAAACAAATGACAGTAGCAAGATTAGTAAAATGATACAGTCCTTGATCCTTCAATTTGTCTTGAGCACTCAATGAATATTTATAATATCCTTTATTTACTACCCATTCTAGGTTCCTCTAACCCTAAGCTAGAATTTTGGCTAATCTAAGATGCTAGTACAATGAGGTTAAAGAGACTTTAATACATGAGTTTCCTGAGTTCATGAATACTATGCTTTTTTAAAGTTGTGGTTGTCCCAATTTGAAATTCATGGTAATCACCAGGAACAGAAGCACCAAAATGTGCCGTATTGAGTATTCTGAATTCTAAACACACTTCTCTCTTATCCCATTATATAGAAGCAACCTTGTCTCCTAATGATAATTGAGTCAAATATGTCTGTAATATCTCACCTGCTTTCTCAGCCTTCTGATCTACAACCATTAGAATCCCAAAATGGCCAGTTGGCAGTCACAACTTTAGGGTTTGGTGCACTAGAAATCTTGGTTGTCATTCACGTTGTGGGGAGGAGCTGTTTTGTGGCAGGAAGTCTTCCAGCAAGGAACAAAATAAATGTTTAAGTCTAAAAAAGCTCAGGGGTAGGAATTTCAGAGGTAGGAAGTATAAATTTTCTGTGGGTCCTTCACATTTCTATCCATTCCATTCCTTGATTCCCAGACTCATTTTATTTATTTTTACCTATGGGATACCTTGGTCATTGATTCAAAGCATTTTGTTGTTGTTATTGTTGTTACCATCGCACTGTTTCCAAAATACACCACATATTTAATGATCACCCAATATTGCATGATTCAGCCCCATGCTAAAATTTTAGAATACATTTAGAGACCCTTGTTAGGTCCTAACAGACTTATATCTACTAGGTTTTGCAGTATATGGTAGGACCAGTAAATGTCATGACTATTTGCCTATACTACAGTTCCTTCTTCTTTTATTGTGTCACTTAACCTAAGGCAACGTGGTCACTAGTAACGTGCTTACAGCTGTTTATTGAGCAATGAATAGATCTCTGCTATTTATGATATGGCTTTGTTCCAGAAATCATGTATCTGTGTCACCACTCTTTTATTGGGGCTTGCCAGTGACACCACACAGTGACTTTATCTACCTCAGATACATCCAGCACAATGGAATGTTTTGTGTCATATGGCCTACATGGCATGTTCACACGTATCCCAGTTTGAAATTGTTGCACAATGTTCTCTTTTCTCTGGCCCTACCTCAAACTAGGGGCTTAAACGTCACTGGATAATTATATTGGAGACATATTCTTAAGATGCTTACAAAATTCAAAGTGACAAAGTGCTTTACCTTTTTTCTTGATCGAAGAAGTTGTAAGATGCAATAAATAGCCCTGTGCGTTGGAGAGGGTATACTGGAATATTGCAGACCACTGGACCCCTAAACACTTTAAAGGCATGGCAGAGTCCTAAATCTTCATAAAATGTTTTTTTCTACCCTTTGGAATACACGTGTCTTATCAGGGCATGCCATTTATTTGCCACCTCCTGTTGAGTAGGCCCAATTAATGTTATGCCACTGTTATAGATTGAATTTTGTCCTCCAAAAGTATGGGTTGTAAATTCTAACAGCTCTACCTGTCATTATAATCTCATTTGGGAATGGATTTTCACTGTCATGTTAATGAGGCAGTATTAGTATAGGATGTGTCTTAAATCAATCTCTTTTTAGATATAAAAACAGCAGATTAAGCAAGGAGGCAAGCAAGGAGAAATGGGGAAAGATGGATGTCATGCCACTTGAAGATCATCAAGGAGCCAAGGAACAGGAGCTGAAAAGAGACAAGAAACTTCCCCCAGAGCCAACAGAGAGAGAAAATGTCCCCCTAGAGCCACAGCCCTGAATTTGAACTTCTAGCCTCCTAACGATGGGAAAATAAATTTCTGTTTCTTAAAGCCATTCACTTGTGGTATTTCTGTTATAGCAGTGCTAGATAAGACAGCCACCAATATGATATTTTGTGGAATGTCCAGATAATCAAGGTCTCTTTTGCTTGACTGAATAAATAATGGGAGAATCAACATAGCAATTGGGGCTGCCAGTTGGCTAAGTTTTTTAGCACAATGCATACTCCATAATCCATCCAGATGTTACTGGGGTTAGATCATTCAATTAAGTGGGAATTTGATGGGAAGCACAACCCTTGCCTCCTTTAGGTATTTGAGGGTGGTACTAATTTCTGCAGAAACCCTGGTGGCATAGTGGTTAAGTGCTACGGCTGCTAACCAAAAAGTCACCAGTTCAAATCCACCAGGAGCTCCTTGGAAACTGTATGAGGCAGTTCTACTCTGTCCTGTAGGGTCGCTATGAATCAGAATCGACTCGACAGCAACCGGTTTGGTTTTTTAGACTAATTTCTGCTATTATACGAAGGACGAGATAAACTTTTACTTATTACCTGGACTAAGAAAGCAGTTTAATTAGTTTCATTTGACATTTCTTCCCATTTTGGCTCTTATCCAACCATCAGTAAGTCAATATGAGTTCGAGATTGTAGCTATTTACATATAAAATTAAAAGTACATTATATGTAATATACAAGTATATCTTATTGACATGAATTCCAGTCATCGGCTGTGTAACTCTTATCCTTAATCAATGGAATTTTTTCATCATTGTAAACTGGAACTCAGTGCTTCATAAGTAATAAACCCCTCTCTTCCTTTCACTTTCCGTCCCTTCCCTGGTAACCACTAATAAATGTTGGTCTCTATACATTTTTTTTTTTTTATACATTACTTATGCCTGTTTTTGTCTTTTTATGTAAGTGAGGTCATGCAATATTTATCCTTTTGTGACTGACTTATTTCACTCAGTATAGTGTCCTCAAGCTCCATCCATGTTGTAACATGTATAAAGACTTCAATTCTCCTATTGACTAAGTAGTATTTCATTGTATGTATGTACCACATTTTGTTTATCCATTTATCCACAGTTGGAAATTTAGGTTGTTTCCACCTTTAGGCTATTGTGAATAATGCCACAATGAACGCTGGTATACATGTCTGTTCGTGTTGCCGTTTTCAGGTCCTTTGGTATATTCTTAACTGTTGGATTGCTAGATTATGTGGTAGTTGTAGACACTGTTTTCACAGCGATTGTACCATTTTGCATTCCCAGCATCAATGGATAAGGGTTTTAATTTCCCCATGTCCTCACAAAACATTTGTTAGTCTTTTTTTAATCTTAGCCATCCTGTAGGGATGAAATAGTATCTCATTGTGGTTTTGATTTACATCTCTCTGATGATTAATGACACTTAGCATCTTTTCATGTGTAGGACAGAATTTGAAATTCTCATGGAATCCAGAATTTCTGGAATCATTGAGGCTTAACAAACCCCTGAAACTATTGCCCTGAGATAATCTTGAAACCTTAAACCAAAATATCTCCTGAGGTCTTCTTTAAGCCAAACAATCCTTTAGCTTAATTAGTAAAGAATATCTGCCTTAAGCATTGTACTCTTTTAAGATCTATCTATATGGAATCAAATTGACAACAACCTGGAAGATTAGATAGGAAACTTAGGGGGCAGTGGATTTATATTAATGAGGAAGGAAAAATTTAGAGAAGAAGGGTGAATATGGTTGCACAACTTGAAGAATATAATCAATGTCACTGAATTATACAGGTACAAATTATTGAATTGGTGTATGTCCTGCTGTGTATATTCTCAGCAATGACAAAAAATAATAAAATAAAATTTTTTAAAGTTAAAAAATATAAAAATATATATATAAAAAAAGTTGTTAGGTGCTGTCGAGTAGCTAACACACACAAAGTATATAGTATTGTTCCTGAAATAGAAAACAAAGCTATGCTAAAGGTAACCGACAAAATCAAATATTGGTTCTGATAAAACTGAGAAACCTTTTCTAAGATAAAAACTTAAAATAAAACCAAAAATGTACTAAAAAAAAAGTTAGCAATAAAATGATTACAGTAGGTAATAATGCAGCAAACATAATAAGAGGCAATGAAAAAATTTCTTTATAATTTTATGATTTTAAATTTTTTAATGTAAGGAAAATATACAAAGTGCTTTAAAAGTATAAACCACCAAATTTTCATTAGGAAGTAACTTAGGTGTTTCTTCAGGCATTAAAGAAAATATATCAATAGTTAAAATGTTCACGTTAAAAGTAATGAAAAAGATGTTCTCATAATTAACATCAGATAAAAGTTCAAGGAATAGGTAAGTCTAAACTTACACCAAGTTTTCAGAGTTAAGGACAGCGTGAACACTCCAAAACTAATTTTTTGAAGCTAGAGGCTAATATTACAAGTCAGAGAGATCAGCTGAGCACAGAATTAAGATCAAACTAAATCAAGCATATACATAATAATCCTAAGGGAAATATTATGAATATCAGTTCAGCAACATAATAAAAAAATAATATTTCATGTCCAAATTAAGTATATTAAAAGTATTTAAAGTTAATTCAAATTTCAATATTGTATCATATAAGACTCCAATAGATTAAAATAGAATAAATATATGATCAACACATAGATGAAGGAAATAATTTGATAAAAGTCAATAATAATTCTTGATTAAAGTTATTAAGAAAAAAAAAGCATTATAATGGATACCAAAAATCTACAACAAACATCATGAGAAGATTCTGAAATGAATTCATCTGAAGGTCAGAAAAGATGAGAATGTCTACTGTTATCACTCCTTGTAAATATTTTCTTGAAGAGCGTAACCAATGCAATATGACACTATAAGAACTATCATAAAGAAAAAAAATAACTTTCTTCACATATGACGTGATTGCATTTGTAGCAAAAAATTAACAAAAATTTATGGAGAAACTACTAGAATTAATAAGGTTAACAGGCCTTTTTTTGAAGAACGTCCAGCCTTTCAGTTAACGGTGAAGTGCATGAACCGTTTCTCTACCAGGGAATCTCCACCAGGGAATCATGCCTACAGCTTAGTTTGAATGGATGTTGATGTTCTATGTTCTCTATTGCTTCCTATCTTTTTAAAAAATTCTATTGGCAGCCTTACTTTGTTTTTTTTTGTTTGTTTGTTTTGTTTTTTATCAATTCAGTAGGTATGTAGTGACATATATTTGGTGTTTTAGTTTGCAATCTCTGTGCTTATTAATTAGGTTGAGCACATTTTCATTTGTTATGAACCATTCAGCTCCCTCTTTTAGAAATATTTATTTAAATTCTACCCATTTTCTATTCAGTGTTCAATTTCTTTTATTAAATTGTAGGTATTTGTATATGTAATAATTGAAAATTTTACAGCATAAGAAGAAAATAGGAAAATGAAAATATATACCAAGATGAGTATGAGAAATAGACTAGAACTGCAGGAAATCAAATTTTGAGACATAGTGAATAAATAAGGAGAAGAATTCATATAGCAAAGACCCGGAAGGGAAAGGTAGATATTAAATCTAGTGTATTATCTAGCGTTTGAAAAAAGGAGAAAAAAATAAGGGAAAAACAAAACAAAAACAAAAACCAAGTTACATAAATTGGTACTGATAAAATCAACTGAGAATCAAGTCTGGATGGAGAGGCAACAGAGGCAAATCAGTGGCCTGCAGACAAAAACAGAGCAGCTAAATTTAGATGACAGATAGATAGATGATAGACAGACAGGCAGGCAGACAGCAAAGAAAAAAAATGTACCTCATTTACTTTTGCTTGAGTTGGAATCGACTCAATGGCAACTGGACTGGGTAATCATTCCCTGACGTTGTATTAAAGAAACACTCATCAACATGAAACACAAAAAAAATTTCATATTTTTAAATAAGAAGGGAATTTGAGAAAAATTGCATTTACAAGGAAAGAAATGGCCTTTTCCATTGGCTACACTTGTGAAGGAGGAAAAATACTTTCTTTTACAATACATGTATTTCCTTGTATGGTTAAAATCATGCATTATTGTAGAAAATACACCAGCAGTTTTAAGTTAAATAAGAATCATGATTTTCTATGGTTGAAAGGCCCGTGTCTAAACATGCAAGTAAGACATTTCAAAAGAAATGCATCATGTTGTTTCAAATGCCTTCATAACTATCAATTTTTTTCAGATTTCTACCAATGAAAAAAGCCATACTTTTCTTTATTACTGTAACATCATGTTTTTTCTCCTATCAATATTTTCCTCAAAACTACATCTTCTTTCTAAAATACAATAATAATTTTATGAGAGGAAATATCCAATTTGGGGGATTATTAAATTTTATTAGGAATATGTGTATGCAATTTTTACTTCATCATACCAATTTGACTTTTGAATTTTGTTGATCTTGTCATGACATAAGATGTGATATTTTTAACTTTTGTGTCTGTGCGAATGTTTTGCATTATAAAAGTTCTCTTTTATTTTACTTTGGAATTGACACCTTTTCCATTTCTCTGCTGTATGGGTGAGATTCTGATTTTTTTCAACATCAGGGATTACCTCTGGGAATGTAAATTGGCACAAACACATTTGTCTATATAACTTCATTTTTACATTGCAAGAGACAAAATCATATTCTACTTCTAGATGTGAGGACCGTGTGCTTTTTTTTTTCTTTTTGTTAAAATAAAATTGCAGCCATCTGATATTGGTAGTAAAAACAAATCTCGCTTTAATGTTCATGATGCATTATCTTGATGTAATTTATATATTATTGTTTTACAGTATTTCTCCCATAAAAGAATATGGGTACAGGAAATGCAAACAGTATTTAATTATGTCAGCTTTTTATCATTAGATATTTCCTAGCTTTTAAATCTACTCCTATTTTTCCCATGCCTTTGACTAATTTTAAGGCCATGAGACAGTTTAAAATGTTTTATTTTGTATTCCATGAACACTAAATTTTTATTCGAATTAAAGTTACAGAAGAGTGGTTTTCAGAGATATTCTCTTATCTATTTTCTTTACGATTAGTCAAAATTCTACTAAAAAAAACAAACTAAACCTGTTGCTGTTGAGTTAATTGGTGGTCATATTAACTATTTTTTTTTATGGAACATAAGTTAACTAAAATTTAGGTTTTTAAACATATATATATGTGTCTGTTATCATTTCCATATAGTATCACTTATTAATAATATAAATATTATGTCTATGACTTGTTGATACCAGAAGAGTCATCTTTATTGCACAAAGCAAATTCCTTGTAGAAAAATATTTTAACATAGTTAAATCTTTCTTTTGGATGTTTGCAGGTATTTAGGAACTGTGACATGATTTGGTAATTTCGTTTTCTTAGAAAGATCAGAAAACAAACCCACTGTTGTCAAGTCGATTCTGACTGATAGCGACCCTGTAGAACAGAGTAGAACTGTCTCATCAGAAAGGAATAGAAAATATAGCAGTTTATGATAGTAAACAATTTTCCAGAATTGAACATGGGTTTTTATATTTTACTTAAAAAATAATTTTTTTCAATATAATTCTTATAACAGTATAAGAATTCTATACTGTAAGCAGGTAGCAATTTCTCATCCTACCAGCAAATCCATCTGTGTAAGACTCCAGCAAGCATTCCTAAAATATATATTTTAGTTGCATTATTCATTATTTCTCTCACCCCTGTATCTTTTGCTCATTTAATGGTATCCTGTGTATTTTAAACTTGCAGACAACTTTAAATTTTTGTTTATTACAAAATACATTTGGTATGTATTTTTTACTCTTGATGCTTAGCTTCAAAATTATTTTAGCAATTCCTATGGATTAAATTGGTCCAGTTGTGAGGATTTTTGTTTTCTTTATGTTGAGGTAAAATCCACACTGAAGGCTGTGGTCTTTGGTCTTCATTAGTAAGTGCTTCAAGTCCTCTTCACTTTCAGCAAGCAAGGTTGTGTCATCTGCATAAAGCAGGTTGTTAATGAGTCTTCCTCCAATCCTGATGCCCCATTCTTCTTCATATAGTTCAGCTTCTCAGATTATTTGCTCAGCATACAGATTAAATAGGTATGGTGAAAGAATACAACCCTGATGCACACCTTCCCTGACTTTGAATCATGCAGTATCCCCTTGTTCTGTCCAAACAACCGCCTCTTGATCTATGAGCAACATCATGATAAATGGAGAAAAGATTGAAGTTGTCAAGGATTTCATTTTACTTGGATCCACGATCAACAGCCATGGAAGCAGCAGTTAAGAAATCAAAAGATGCATTGCATTGGGTAAAGCTGCTGCAAAGGACCTCTTCAAAGTGTTGAAGAGCAAAGATGTCACCCTGAAGACTAAGGTGCGCCTGACCCAAGCCATGGTATTTTCAATTGCATCATATGCATGTGAAAGCTGGATAATGAATAAGGAAGACTGAAGAAGAGTTGAGGCCTTTCAGTTGTGGGTGGTGTTAGCAAAGAATATTGAATATACCATGGACTGTCAAAAGAATGAACAAATCTGTCTTGGAAGAAGTGCGGCCAGAATGCTCCTTAGAGGCAAGTATGGCGAGACTGCGTCTTACATACTTTGGACATGTTGTCAGGAGGGATCAGTCCCTGCAGAAGGACATCATGCTTGACAAAGTACAGGGTCAGTGGAAATGAGGAAGACCCTGAACGAGGTGGATTGACGCAGTGGCTGCAACAGTGAGCTCAAGCATAACAACGATTATAAGGATGGCGCAGGACCGGGCAGTGTTTCGTTCTGTTGTGCATAGGGTCGCTATGAGTCGGAACCGACTCGGCGGAATCTAACAACAACAACATGGATTAAATATAAAAATATTATAGTAATGATGATAATAACTTGCATTTACTTAATGCTTATTATGTGATGCCCACTATACTGAGTGTTTACACTTATTTCCTAGTGCTGCAGATAAAAGAGAGCACAACTTATCTGCCACTCTTTGGCTGTAGAATATGCATAGTTTAATTGGACTCTATAAATCTCATATCTATAACATATGAAGTGGTACAAAATTGGGGTAATAATTGTTCTGAAACACCACAAATGATGAGAATTAACTGCATATAGAGTCATGCATGTTATTTAAATAGAATAAATCTATGCTAGAAAGCCTGCTCCATTTTAAAAGCCTTGGAGTGAGCACAATATCTATTGCATAACTATAATGTCCTCAGCATGTTGTCAAAAGAGAATTTACAGATATCAACTCTGACCAACAATTAAGTGCTGACAGAAATGCCCTTCACCAGTACTGTCCAACAGAATTTTTTGTAATGATAGAAAGATTTTATACCTACCCCATCTAAATACAATAGCCACTAACCACATGTGGCTATTGAATCCTTGAAATATGGCTAGGACAAACTAGGAACTGAATTTTAAAATTATTGTAATTTTAATTTTAAATATCTGCATGTGGACTAGTTGCTATACTGGAAAGTGCAGATCTAGAGAGTGTTTAATGTGAAAGACACAAGTGATCTAAATTACCCAGATTCCTGAAAAATACAAGGTGACTTCCAATGTGGTTGTGCAACAATTATCAACTCATAGCCAATCTTGTCTATCCATAGTCCTTATACTTTTTCTCACACACACTGGATTACTTTGAAGCAAATCCCAGACAGCTAACATTTCATTCATAAATATTCCACTAAGCAATTTTAAAAGAAGTGTCTGTTATTTTTTTAAACCTAACCACAATAAATCACATTTAATATCACCAAGTATTTAGCCAGCTTTTAAATTTACCCAATTTTCTCACAAATTGTAATTATCAAAGAAAATTTTAATATAATCAAGGTCCATGCATTGCATTGTTTGATACTTTTTAAGAGTCTTAACAACAACAACAAAAACCTTCGGCTTGTCTAGTTTTATCTCTTTTTTAGTTTTCAATTTATTTGATGAATAAACTTTTTCCTTTGTTTTCTTTGGCAGACTTTTCCATATTCTGGACGTGGGATGTGTCTGATTGCATATTTTTCATATTTTGAACTTTGCTGATTTTGTCATGGTGTTGTTTAACATTTCCCCTTGTCGCCAGTGTTTCCTAAAAACTTGTGGTGGGACATAGATGCTTGATTAAAGTCTGCTTTTGTTTTTTGGCAGGACTATTTCACTGGTGGTGTTGTATCCCTCTATTAGGAAGCACATAATAGTCAGTGGTCTATACTTCTGTGATATAGCAGTCATTCTTGACCAGAGACTAGATTTATTATTTCAATAGATTTTGAAATATTGAGGTAATTGAAGTCTGACATTCCTAATTAATTTATTACATGAAGTACTTCTATAATGAGAAACATTTCCTAGTTACCTATTTAATTATCTGGAAGCAATATTTTTAATGAAAGAGAAGATTATGTCCTTTTATATTTATTATATTTTATTATGTCCTTTTATAATTAATGATTTACGGAAAGATAAACTGGTTCCCTAGAAACCTCCAAAGGTTACTATGAATTTGTTTTCACATAATTCCAAGTTAATTGATCCCAACATATTTTATTTATTTCAATCCATTGCAGATATCTTTTTATTGTTTCTTAAATCATTCCATCTTTGACAACTGTGAGTCTTTTCAAGTTGGCTCCTGAGTTAAGTCATTTAAAAGTTCCAGGTAAAAAGAAAATCTTTTTTTTTTTTTTATCAAAACTGCTAGCTCAGAAATATTTGTGTGTACTTATTTATAAGCTCTTTGTATTTCCTGATATGCATATTTATCTAACCTCAATCTAGTACCACACTGTCTTGATGACATTTGCTTTAAAATTCAGTTTTTTTAATTCCCATTTTTGAGTTTTAAATATCTAGAGTATAATTTCCTCCAGTGCTAGCAAAATCAAGCCAGAGAAAATAATGTTTTATCTATTTTCCAAGAGAAAGAAATTTTCAATTAATGACAAAATTTAGACTTTGATTTCCACTAATAGAATGACTTGGTATCTTTGAAAATCTTTCTACTAAAAACTATCTAGTAATACTAGAATAAAATCACATGAATTGCAAAATAGACATTGCAAAAAAACTGAGGAAAATTCCAAGGCCAAAAATGAAAAACAAACAAAAAAATAAGTAATGCTAAACTGTATCAAATATGACGGCTATTTACAGGATTAGGTTTTAAAAGCTGGATACGGTATACAAGGTAAGACACTAGGCCATAAAAAAGCGAAAAATGGGAAATGACATACCCACATGAAGACAGCAAACTCAGATATATCATAAAGTGAAAGTATGGTCTGGGAGGAAAGAAAGCCTGCTTTAACAGGAAAAAAATTATATATATACATGTGTGCGTATATATATGTGTGTGTGTATATATACCTATATATGCACATATATATAGCTCAGCTGTGTTCTGCTTGGAGGAAAAAAATGATGTTTTCTTTAAGAATTAGTAGCTATAGACATACATTTATGGGGTCTGAGAATTTCAATATATTCTAAACAGGTAGTTCCTAAATTACCATGCATTTGAGTTACAATGACACAACCATCTTTTTTTTTTTTTGTACATCTTATCATTCACAATATGTACTACATACAACACTGCAGTGCATAATTTTCTGATGTTATTCTCGTGCCAACTCCCAAAGACAAAAATTGAATTTATAAAGATAATAAAAGGCAATAATAATGAAAACTAAAAAAAAAAAAATGAAGTATTCCGCTTACGCCAGAGGTGACTTAGGACAGAGTCATTTGAGTGGAACCCCGTCATAAACTGGGGACTACCTGTATATAATCCAAGAAAACCCAAGCCTACACTTACTTAAGATGGTTCAAGATTGTTATTTATTTGGGAAAGTAAAATATTCTGGGAAAGAAAAGACCTGGTGATCTTTCTGTGAAGATTATGGCCAAGAAAATTCCATGGACGTTCCTGTAACACATGGGGTCGCCATAGGTCGGGATCAACTTAATGGCAACCAACAATAATAGTGTTATGAAAAAAAATTAAAACAGGTCAGGGTAAGTGGGAGTAGGATTGATAGTGAAAGCAGGATCATTTGGAATTTTAAATAGGATAGTTTGTGTTTAGCTCTCATTGAAACCTGGCATATATAGTAACTGAGGGAGTGAACTCATAACTAATCGACAAAATGCAAACTAATTCTCTAATAGTTTATTATTTCCCACCCATTATGCAACTTTTCTTAACCAGGGTTCAGGAGAGATTAAGACATTATCCCCCCAGACGTTCAATCTGTGTAATGAATTAACTTCTCTCCAGTTTGTTTTGAATGCTACTAGTTATGTTTTATTTTTCGGAGAATTGAGAAGACAGCCACTGAATTCACTTTCTGTAATCTATGATTCAGATGGAGAAACTCCAGTTGAGAAAGACTGTGAAGAAAAATAATCTTAAAAGTATACTAATACACATCGAAAAGGATGTTATATGAGGTAAATTTATACAATATTTTCATGAACAATTTGGCAATTTTCAATAAAAAGGAAGATGTACACATCCTTTGCCCCCCAATTTACCTCTTTAAGTAAACATTCTTGGAAAAACTTTCACATGTTTAAAGACAGAAACAAATGATTGTATAGTAATAGGGTTTGTAAGGGAGGGAAGTAATTGAACTAGAACTCCATACTTCGACATGGAGAATTGTAATTATTTGCATTCCCCTGTTAGAAAGCAAAAGTAAGGATCATGGCTGATATCTTTTTTATTTCTCATGGTTAGTAAGTAAATACTACTCAACCCATTCCTTCATTTATTTATCTTTCTTAAATAGGGAAACACCCTCAAAAACTTTATTTTTCATGACAAAGGAAGAGAATGCTACAGTAAGTGCTATATTTACTATTTTGTACATTTACTCTATTTGATATTATCTCTTTGGGATATATTTGATAAATATGTAATATATTTGATCCTATGTCTGCCTGGAGTCTTGATGGTGCAGTGGTTAAGAGTTCAGCTGCTAACCTAAAAGGTCAGCAGTTCAAACCTACCAGCTGCTCCTTGGAAATCCTGTGGGGCAGTTCTACCCTGTCCTATAGGGTTACTATGAGTTGGAATCACCTTGATGACAATGGGTTTATATCTGCCTAATATTATCCATCAGTTAGAACAAGGCCAGGGGAGTCTGACACTTGCTTTTGAATGTAGAGTAGCTAAAGGAGATGAAAAAAATTGGTGAAGTAGAAGAGCTGAACAGAAGATTTCAAAAAATGGCCCCAGAAGACAAAGTAAAGTTTTAAAATGAAATATGCAAATACCTGGAGTTAGAAAAACAAAAGGAAAGAATATGCTTGGCATTTCTCAAGCAGAAAAACTGAAGAAAAAATTCAAGTCTTGACTTGCAGTATTGAAGGAATCTACGGGCAAAGAGTTGAACAATGCCGGAAGCATCAAAAGAAGGTGGAAGGAATACACAGTTACTGCACCAAAAAGAATCGGTTGATGTTCAGTCATTTCAAGAGGCATCATATGGTCAAGAACGAATGGTACTGAAGAAAGTCAAGCTGTGCTGAAGTCATTGACGAAAACAGGGCTCCAGGAACTGACAGAATATCAAGTGAGATGTTTCGACAAACAGATACAATGCTGAAAGCTCTTACTTATCTATGCCAGGAAATTTGGAAGACAGCTACCTGGCCAACTGAGTGGAAGAGATCCATATACATGCCAATTCCAAAGAAAGGAGACACAGCAGAATGCAGAAATTATCAAATAATATCATTAATATTACACGCAAGTAAATCAACGGCACTGGGTTTTAAATTTTTGCTGAAGATAATTCAAAAACAGTTGTGGCAGTATATCTACAGGGAACCTCCAGAAAAACAATCCAGATTCAGAAGAGGATGTGGAACAAAGGATGTCTTTGCTGCTGACAGATGGCTCTTGGCTAAAAGCAAAATACCAGAAAGATATTTACCTGTGTTTTATTGGCTATGCAAAGGCATTCGACTGTGTGGATAATAACAAATTATGGATAAAATTGCAAAGAATGGGAATTCCAGAGTGCTTAATTGTGCTCATGTGGAACCTGTACATAGACCAAGGGGACACTGCATGGTTTAAAATCAGGAAACATGTGCATCAGGGTTTTATCCTTTCACCCTACTTATTCACTCTGTATGCTGAGCAAATAATCCCAGAAACTGGACTATACGAAGAACAACAGGGCAACAGGATTGGAGGAAGACTCACAGACAACCTGCAATATATAGATGACACAACCTTGCTTGCCGAAAGTGAAGAGGACTTGAAGCTCTTAGTGATGAAGATCAAAGACCACAGCCTTCAGTATGGATTACACCTCAACATAGAGAAAACAAAACTCCTCACAACTGGGCCAAAAAGCAACATCATGATAAACGTAGGAAATGTTGAAGATGTCAAGAATTTCATTTTACTTGGATCCACAGTCAACACCTATGGAAACAGCAGTCAAAAATCAAATGACATATTACATTGGGCAAATCTACTGCAAGAGACATCTTTAAAGTGTTGAAAAGCAAAGATGTCACTTTGAAGGCTAAGGTGCGCCTGACCCAACCCAGAGTATTTTCAATTACCTCTTATGCATGCAAAAGCTGGACAATGAATAAGGAAGACTGAAAAAGAATTGATGCCGTTGAATTATGGTGTTGGCAAAGAATATTGAATATACCATGAACTACCAGAAGAATGAACAAATCTGTCTTGGAAGACATATAGCTAGAATGCTCCTTAGAAGCGAGGATATTGAGACGTTGCCTCATATACTTTGGACATGTTATCAGGATGGACCAGTCCCTGGAGAAGTACGTCATGCTTGGTGAAGTAGAGCATCAGTGAAAAAGAAGACCCTCAAAGAGATGGATTGACACAGTGGCTGCAACAGTGGTCTCAAACATAGCAATAATTGTAACAATGGTGCAAGACCCAGCCGCATTTCATTCTGTTGTGCATAGAATCACTATGAGTTGGAATTGACTTGATGGCACCTGATAATATAATAAGCCTGCCTGCCTCTTTAAAATTCTTTTGTTACTACATTTTTCTCATTATTATGATTATTTTGATGTCATGTGTTTTCAGTATTGGAATGCATATTTACTAATTGAATGCATTTAAATTTTTGGTTAGTAATATGAATTTTGAGAAACATGATCTGGTAATACAAGCCACCAATAAGGCAAGTGGTACTGTGGTGCCATCGATCTGTGGTATGAGAATATATCAATAAGAATTTAATGGAGAATTTACTGTGGGTGCCTTTCTATTAGGTTATATAGGGAACCTCTGGTATTCCAAATATGACACAGAAAAACTAAAACAAACCCATCAGGGCTCCCTAACTATCACACAGAAAAGTCATAATTATGCTTGCAAGCCTTAACTCACAGAAAAAAAGAAGAAAAGGACCCATCTGGATACTAAATGCATTAAAATTGGAATAACGTGTTTTCTCTGAGGTCCAGAGACATAATAATTGGCTGGCATACTGTTGACCCAATAGTAACAAAAGTGTTAATACATGTTCTCACCACCTAATTCTTATATTCACCAGTTTTGGGTGAAAAAATTAGTGGAAAGAATTAGGTTTATTTCAAAATGACTTTCAAATTCATTCTGATCAATTTTATCTTTGTTGACTAATGCTATTGAGTGATATAATGATATATTGAAATTTGCTGCTCTCCTGTTGCCTGGCATAATGATACATATTCATTTCCACAAATACGTAAGTCATGTCCTATCTTCAGTTTATATAGAACCAACTTGGTATAATAAATAAAATCCCATGTCATCTATCTTAGAACTTTGAGAACAGTTAACATAATAATGTTTGTTATATTTATTGCTCTTATCTGATTTTAATCGCATCTTATTCTTTGATTAAGAAATATGTCAGAGTTTTTTCAGGAGCCACACACAGTATGAAAACTTTCTTTTCAGTACATCTCAGTGTGTACTATAATTATCACTACTACTTACTCATAATGATTTCGTATGTATAAAGTCAACACCTATCTTCAAAATTCCTTGAAAATAAATTACTCTAGTGAATGAAATATCTTCATCATTATTTGCAATTAAATAATTGATTTTTACCTATAAGTAGGTTAAAATGGCACATCCTACTAAGAATCATTTTTGTCTAATAGGTATCCTTACCAACTCACTTTTTTTTTTTTTTACCTAATTTCAATTCATGATACATACCCTCTGGGTTGGAAGGATGCTCAGCCTGGTGTCATTGCAGTCCTGTACCATTACACTCTGAATCATTCACAAAGCTGCATTTACTTTCCTGGCCTCGCAGTCTACTGTCATGTTTCATTGTAACAACACCTTTGAGAAAACCATTTTATTTTTATTCTACTACTATTTTTTTCCTGGCCACTGTTTGGTCTCCTTATTGGGGTTTTGTGGAATTTCAGGTAAAGATTTCCCAGTTTCTTTTTTTTTTTTTTTCATTTCTCCCAAGGACGAATTGCCCTTTTTATTTCCTCTTATTTATGTTGTAATTTTTTTTAAATAATTTTTATTGTGCTTTAAGTGAAAGTTTACAAATCAAGTCAGTCTCTCACACAAAAGCCCATATACACCTTGCTACACACTCCCAATTACTATCCCCCTAATGAGACAGACCACTCTCTCCCTCCACTCTCTCTTTTCATATCCTTTTTGCCAGCTTCTAACCCCCACCACCCTCTCATCTCCCCCCCAGGCAGGAGATGCCAACATAGTCTCAAGTGTCCACCTAATTTCTTTTAAAAAGCTCATTCCTTCTAATGCTGATGCAATCCGAAGTAAAGAAAATAAGTGCTGCAAAGTGTAAAGTAGCTTATTATGCACAATATCAGGACATAGGTCTTTTTTTTTCCTCTATTCTAGTTCTTTGACTTTAATGATGATTGCAATTTCAAAAAATAAATAAAAACATCCGTGCACTTTATATTATAGTTCTCATTCCCTACTCTCATCGGTAGGGAATACCGATGAGCAGTAACCTGTGTCCAACACAAATCAGTTTCCTGTAACATTTATTTTGATGTGAAGTATTTTCTTAATTGCTCAAACCTGGCTTCAAGTTCTGAGCTGTCAGAAAGAGGAATTGGCAGCTTTGGGGTTTTAAGCCACAGACCTTCACAAAAGACTCTACCATAACACCCATCTGTGAGGCAGCCATTGTTATCCACATATTACAACACAGGTTTGTCCAAAATCACCTTACTGTAAGAGTTAGAGCTGCGAATCAAACTGAATTTAACTCTAAAATCTGCACTGCTAAATACTGTGCTATGTTGCTTCCCGAGTGACTTAGGTCTCCTCTCTAGAATCTAAATTCAAATCCAAATTAAGGTAGTTAATTTCTAAAGACAGAGCATATGTAGTGTTGTTACTGTCTAGCCTCACCTTAAATCACCTGGTGCAGTGCACTAAGGCACTTGCATTTTACTACACTTGTGATGATAACTGCTTTTATTGCTTTCATAGGATTTCAGCATATAAGATATTCCTTTACCAGGAGGCTCTGGAATTTCAGTCATGATCTAAAATTTATTTATGCACTGGACAAATACATGCTAAGTACCTACTTCTTCCTGAGACACTGAAAAGGCCATGATTAAGAGCCAGCCGTGAAAGTTAAATTTTAGTGGTTACTGGATGCTTACCCATGATGATATCTCTTTTTCATGGTTCTGTTTATGCCCACCAGAATCTCTCCTCTACAATTGTAGAAGAGAAAGATTGTGATGGATGAAGTGTCCCACAAGTTTCCGGAAGTTCAAGATCATCTTATCCAGACCTGGCAATATTGTGAATACCTTGGTCCGACCTTACTGCATTATAATGTGTTTATAACTTCTAATATAATTTCTCCTAAAAAGCTTTCCATGTAAAAAAAAAAAATCCATGGAGCCTTCTGTGGGGAAAAAACAATGGAACTGGTAGAGTCTGACCTATTGTAATAATCTACATTTGCAGCAGAGTCACTTTCAAAGACGTTAAATTACGGACAACTGCTTGGAATCTCTTTTATTATGAGTCTGCCTTCAGTCTTCCTCCTACCACTTCAGTTGAACAAAACCATGCTCAAAGCTCCTATTCTGTGTTACCTTTGTAAAACTTCTTCCCTCTTTCTAGTTACCTAGGGCCCCTGTGGTCTATTCAATAAAGCAGTAGCCTTACAAGCCAGGAATAGAGGACTCTAGCCCTTCCCAGTTGAGCACAGCACACAAAAAAGATCAGACTTACTGGTCTGAAGGAGACTGGAGGAACCCCAAAGACTATGGCCCCCAGATGCTCTGCTAGCTCAGAACTGAAGCAACTCCTGAAGTCCACATTTCAGCCAAAGATTAGACAGGCCTATAAAGCAAACAGAGCCCTATTGGTGCAGCGGTTAAACATTTGGCTGCTAACCAAAAGGTTGGCAGTTTGAATTCACCAGCAGCAACTCAGAAACCCTATGGATCAGTTCTACTCTGTCCTATAGGGTCCCTATAAGTTGGAAACGACTCAAAGGCAAAGGGTTTTTATAAAACAAACAATAATACAGGTGAGGAAGTTCTTAATTCAATCAAGTGTATGAGACCAAATGGACAACACCTGCCCAAAAGCAAAAACAAGAAGGCAGGAATGGGGAGGAAAAGTGGATGGATAGACAGGAGGAACTCGAGGTGTAAAGAGAAAGGGGAAGCGTGCAGACACATTATGGGGATTGCAACCAATGTAACAAAACAATTTGTGTATTTTTTTTTTTAATGAGAAACTAATTTGCACTGTAAACTTTTACCTAAAGCACAATAAAATTTTTAAAAAGGCAAAAAAAAAAGTTCCAAAATCAATTTTAATTGCACTAAGTAATGCATTCCCATTAAAAGTCAGACTGTAGAAGCTGGTAAAAAATCTTCAATTTCATATGATTGTCCAGGGCAAAATAGCCAATACCAGTCCATTTCAGCTCACTAATCCCTAGGATATGGATGTTTATGCATTCCATTTTATTTTTGATGATTTCCAGTTTTCCTAGATTCATAGTTTGTACTTTCCAGGTTCCGATTACTAATCGATGTTTACAGCTGTTTCTTCTCATTTTGAGTCTTGCCCCATGAGCAAATGAAAATCCTGAAAACTTGACTCCATCCATGCCATTAAAGTCAACTCTACTTTGAGGAGGCAGCTCTTCCCCAAAGGTCTTTTGAGTACCTTCCAACCTGGGGGGCTCATCTTCTGGCACAGTATCAGACAACGGTCTGCTGCTATTCATAAGATTCTCACAGGGTAATTCTTTTCAGAAGTAGACTGCTGGGTCTGTCTTCCTAGTGTGCCTTAGCTCAGCTGAAACCTTTCCTCCCTGGGTGATCCTGCTGGTATCTGAATACCTGTGGCATAGCTTCTAGCATGACAGCAACATGCAAGCCCCCACGGTATGACAAACTGACAGACATGTGTGGTATCGGGATGCATTAACAATTACTGGTGATTGGAATGCAAAAGTTGAAAACAAAGAAGTATTGGTAGTTGGAAAATATGCCCTTTGTGATAGAAACGATGCAGGAGATCACATGATAGAATTTTGCAAGACCAAGGACTTTTTCATTGCAAATACATATTCTCACCAACATAAATGGCAACTATACACATGGACCTGGCCAGATGGAACACACAGGAATCATTGCAAAGATGTATTCTCACCAACATAAATGACAAAAATATGCATGGGCCTCACCAGGTAGAATACGCTGGAATCAAATCGACTATATGTGTGGAAAGAGACAAATGGAAAAGATCAATATCATCAGTCAGACAAGGCCAGGGGCCGTCTGTGGAACAGACCATCAATTGCTGATACGCAAGTTCAAGTTGAAACTGAAGAAAATTAGAACAAGTCCACAAAAGCCAAAGTATGGCCTTGAGTATATCCCAATTGAATTTAGAGATCATCTCAAGAATAGATTTGACGTGTTGAACACTAATGACCAAAGATGAGATGAGTTGTGTAATGACATCAAGGACATCAAACATGAAGAAAGCAAGAGGTCACTAAAGAGAAAAGAATGAAAAGATCAAAATGGATGTCAGAAGAGACTCTGAAACTTGCTCTTGAATGTCAAGCAGCTAAACAAAAGGAAGAAATGATGAAGTAAAAGAACTGAACAGAAGATTTCAAAGGGCGTCTCAAGAAGACAAAGTGTAAGTATTATAACGACATGTCCAAAGACCTGGAGATAGAAAACCAAAAGGGAAGAACACACTTGGCATTTCTCAAGCTGAAAGAACTGAAGAAAAATTCAAGCCATGAGTTGCAATAGCGAAGGATTCTATGGGGAAAGTATTAAATTACGCAGGAAGCATCAAAAGAAGATGGAAGGAATACACAGAGTCATTATACCAAAAAGAACTGGTTGATGTTCAACCACTTTAGGAGGTAGCATATGATCAGGAACCAGTGGTACTGAAGGAAGAAGTCCAAGCTGCACTGAAGGCATTGGTGAAAAACAAAGCTCCAGGAAATGATGGAATATCAATTGAGGTATTTCAATAAATGGATGCAGTGATGGAAGTGCTCACTCATCTATGCCAAGAAATTTGGAAGGTAGCTACCTGGCCAACCAACTGGAAAAGATCCATATTTATGCCTATTCCCAAGAAAGGTGATCCAAGGAATGTGGAGCATTATTGAACAATATCATTAATATCACACGCAAGTAAAATTTTGTTAAAGATCATTCAAAAGTGCCTGGAGCTCTATACTGACAGGGAACTGCCAGAAATTCAGGCCAGATTCAAAAGAGGGTGTGGAACAAGGGATATGATTGCTGATGTCAGGTGGATCCTGGCTGAAAGCAGAGAATACCAGAAGGATGTTTACCTGTGCTTTATTGACTACGCAAAGGCATTTCACTGTGCGGATCATGAACATTGCGAAGAATGGGAATTCCAGAACACTTCATTGTGCTCATGAGGAACCTGTACATAGATCAAGAGTCAGTGGTTCAGACAGAACAAGGGGATACAGTGTGGTTTAAAGTCAGGAAAGGTGTGCATCAGGGTTGTATCCTTTCACCATACCTATTCAGTCTATATGCTGAGCAAATAATCCGAGAAGCTGGACTATAAAGAGAAGAACAGGGCATCAGGATTGGAGGACGACTCATTAACAACTTGCATTATGCAAATGACACAATCTTGCTTGCTGAAAGTCAAGAGAACTTGAAGCACTTGCTGATGAAGATCAAAGACTATATATAGCCTTCAGTTTGGATTACACCTCAACACAGAGAAAACAAAAATCCTCACAACTGGACCAATAAGCAACATCACGATAAATGGAGAAAAAGATTGAAGTCGTCAAGGATTTTATTTTACTTGGATTCACAATCAACACCCATGAAAGCAGCAGTCAAAAAATCAAAAGATGCATTGCATTGGGCAAATTGGCTGCAAAAGCCCTCTTTAAAGTGTTGAAAAGCAAAGATGTCACCTTGAAGACTATGGTGTGTCTGACACAAGCCATGGTATTTTCAGTCACGTCATATACATACAAAAGCTGGACAGTGAATAAGGAAGGCTGAAGAAGAATTGACGCCTTTGAATTGTGGTGTTGGCAAAGAATATTGAATAGACCATAGACTGCCAAAAGAACAAACATACCTGTCTTCGAAGAAGTACAACCAGAATGTTCTTTAGAAGCAAGGATGGCAAGATTACATCTTACATACTTTGGACATGTTGTCAGGAGGGATCAGTCTCTGGAGAAGGACATCAAACTTGGTAAAGTACAGGGTCAGCGGAAAAGAGGAAGACCCTCAATGAAATGGATTGACACACTGGCTGCAACAATGGGCTCAAGCATAACAACGATTGTGAGCATGACGCAGGACCAGACAGTGTTTCGTTTGTGGTACATAACATTGCTATGAGTTGGAACCAACTTGATGGCACCTAACAACAACAACAACAATTAACAGTCAAATGATAGTATATGTATATGGATATATACATCCATATATATATATGGAAAACCTAGTGGTGTAGTGGTTAAAGCTATGGGTGCTAACCAAAAGGCTGGCAGTTCGAATCCATCAGATGCTTTTTGGAAACTCTATGGGGCAGTTCTACTCTGTCTTATAGGGTTGCTATGAGAAGGGTTCAGCTAGACAGCAAGAGTTTGGTTTACATATACGTGGTCAGTATGAGTTGGAATCGACTCATTGCAACAGGTTTCATATATATATATATATACATACACACATGTGTACATACATATTTTTTTTTTCCTGTTTGGCTTTCTACCTTAGGTCCCTACTTCCAATGATTCTTTTTCTTTCTACTTGACTCTTATTCAGCACTACCTGAGATTTTTTTCTTTATAACCACTACTTCAGCCTCAGGCATCCCAGGAGCTATGTACTCCTGGATCTCCCGTACACTGCAGTTGGCCTGAGGGAAGAAGGTAGATAGTGCAGAAACCTATCATTATTCACTGATTTGTGGCAGATAAATAAAAAATTAAAAAACTCAGAACTTTACAACTATTTTCTTTCATCACATAAATGTGTTTGATAATCAGTGCAAGCAGAACAACCTGCCAAATTGTGTCAGAGTTATTATTTGTGCCCGTAGGCTTTCAGAGATCCAGAATTAATTATGGGGCTCTTGTGTCCAGGAAAAAAAAAAGACTGCACTTTTCTCATAATTATAATGAAATTGCATCTACCACAACCCAATGCTCTCCTTCCTTCCTTAGTCTTAGCAAATGCCTGCTCTTCTGTTAAAGCTCAAAAATTGCTTTTCAGTGAAAAGCTGCACAGTTCTGTGAAGGACATTACTTCTCTGTAATCTCATACTTTTTTTCATATATTTATTCCAACAGCAACAACAGAAATAATTATGTATATAATACGTAAGACGTATCTGCTATGTGTTGTCTGTTTCGAAGTTCATACCTGCTTTGTAGTATATACTACAATCTGTTATTGCAAATACTTTTTTGGTCTCTTCCTTTAAGAAGCCCTGGTGGTACAGTGGTTAAAGTGCTTGGCTGCTAATCAAAAATTGGTGGTTCAAACCCACGAGTTGCTCTACAGGAGAAAGATGTAGCAGTCTGCTTTCATTAGAATTTATAGACTTGGGGCAGCTCTACCCTATCCTATAGGATCTCTATGAGTCAAAATCAACAGGTTTTGGAACAGGTATTTCTCATATATATCACTGTTTGTGAAAACATCTTATGCCAGATTTCAGGAATTCTTCAGAAGTATTCCAGTACATAGAAATGCCTGCATTGTGCTTTTTTTTTTTTTTAATACCTTGTACTGTGAAGGCTGCATAATACATCTGACATCAGCAATAATATCCCTTGTTTCAAGTCCTCTTCTGAATCAGGCTTGAATTTCTGACAGTTCCCCGTCGATGTTCTGCTACAAGCATTTTTTTTTTTGCCTGTGGTACTAATGAGATATCTATATCAACTCAACGGCAACAGGTTTTACATATGCAAGGGGTGGTTGGTGGAGTCAAACTGCTTAACTTTTGGTTAGCAGCCAAGCTCTTTAACCAAGGCATTATCAGGGATCATATATATGTCTCAAATAACTAGCAGAAAGGATATATATATATACACATACACACACACACACACACACCAAAAGGAGCCCTGGTGGCCCAGTGGTTAAGAGTTATGGAGAGTGATGCCTGCTAACCACAAGAAAGTCAGCAGTTCGAATCCACCAGCCGCTCCTTGGAAACCCTGTGGGGCAGTTCTACTCTGTCCTCTATGGTTGTTATGAGTTGGAATCGACTCGATGGCAATGAGTTCGGTTTTTTGGTTCTCAGATACGTATGTAATGAAAAAATGCCTACAAGTTAAAACTGGCTTAGCCAAAATTACTCATTATGGGATTTGTCATGGGTTGGATACTGTCTCCCAAGTATTAATGTTCACATAGAACCTCAGAATGTGACCTCATTTTGAAATAGGGTTTTATAGCTGTAAGGAGATTTTATTGGATTAGAATGAGCCCTAAATCCAATGAGTAGTTTCCTTATAAAACAGAAAAGCATACAGAGACAACAGGCAGATGGATGTAGAGATTGGAATGATGTGTCTGTAACCCAAGGTTTGCCAGGCGGCCACTGGAAGCTAAGAGAGGAGCATGGAACTGACTTCTCCTCAGAACCTCCAGCCGGAACCAGCCCTGCAGGCACCTTGATTTTTGACTTCTGGTCTCAGAACTGTGAAAAAATAAATACCTGTTGCTGTAAGTGATCAGATGTGTGGTACTCTGTTATGGCAGCCCATAGAAACTAATACAGAATTCATTACATAAACTTTTAAAAAAATATTGTTATGTGTCAAGCACTGACATCCACACTGGGGATGTGACAGACAATAAGACCCAGGCCAGCCATCAATTTCTTAGGTTTCATTACAATAAACCTGAGCAATGACAACAATGATAGACACTAAGTAGCTAAATGACTTCAAGCAATGGAGTAGTGAAAAAGCTTCTTTTTAAAAATAAATTGTGCTATGTATTTTTTGTTACATTTACATTTATTGACATTGCAATGGCACTTCAGAGACTTAAAATATTGTCAGCTTCCTCTTCATATAATTAAAACCATATCCTCTCTCTCTACTGAAGAATGAGCTTAATGTCTTGTGAGTATGGATCTGTAGCTTTAAATGAAATAAAGTGATAATCTCGTTTTCATCAAAGATAGTGGTATTCATACAACTATAAATTGAATAGAATAAAGGAATCTGAAGGGTTGGAAGAAAAATATAATGTTTTTCTCCTGCCTATTCGGTGTCAGCCAAGTAGAGGAAAAATGGTACATAAACAAGCAAGTTGCTGGAACTCAAAAGAGTTAGTAGTGCTTCACAGCCTTGTAAGTTCAAGTAGTACAATGAAAAATCGAGCAAGCTTTTTAAACTTTCTGTTACAGAGTAAGTGTACAATTTCTTCACTTCCAGACTTTCAGGCTAAAATGAAAATTTATGTAAAACTGTCTATTTGGATATTCTAGTTTTTGGAATTCAAGTTCAGATTTATTATTATCCATTGTACTCTAAGCATAAATAAAATCAATTAAATAAATTTTCCTACAATGTCCCTATAAAAGAAAGAAAAAGACACAGGTATGGTGTCCTCTCATGATTTTTCCTTTTTTCAATAGTTCCCAACTGCTTTTATGGATATGACAGTATATATGTATCTATACATCTGTATACCAAAAAAAAAAAAAAAGCCAAACCCATTGCCGTCAAGTCAGTTCCGAGGCAGAGTAGAACTGCCCCAAAGGGTTTCCAAGGAGCAGCTGGTAGATTCGAACTACCATCCTTTTGGTTAGCAGCCATAGCTCTTAACAGCTATGCCACCAGGGCTCCATGTATCTGTATAAAAGATATAAACTTTGAAGATAGGCAGGCTAGAGTGGTTTCTTATTATTGGAATAAAAAGGGTGGAATTGCAAAGAAATGTGGATAATTGCTAAAGGGCCGTTTAAGGCAATCCTAAAGTTTGGGAGTGCGTTGTGGCTCTAAAGAGAGATATTAGAAATTTTTAAAGGGGTTTGAATTTTAGAAGACTTTTATTAGTACATTTGATGTCCAGGAAGACTGCAGTCAGAGTGAACGGCTAAGACATGGTAGCAAAACTCTAGAAGAGAAGTACTGTGCTGCATGGATTAAAGATCTGGTCATGGGGGTGGATAGGATAGAAAGGTTTCAAAAGCAGGAGACAGGGCAAAACCTGGCTGGATGTAGAATCACCAGAGTGGCAAATGGAGAAAGCCTCCTTTGCTGCTTTTCTTTTACTTTGCATAGTACCATTATGCAGGAGCATTTCTTTTGATAAAAGTAACCTCGTGAGAGCCATAGGAGTAACATCAGTGAGTTTTGCTAAATGTTTAGGCAATGAGAAAAGGAAATATAGTCATCACTGAATTATTTAGGGGCTGATTATCCAGGTGATGGACTTTTTCTCATGTCTCTTTTTTTTCCTGTTTTCCATCTGTTGCTCGCAATTGGTCATTTCACTGCTCATTAGTCTCCTTACCAGAGGGATGGGAATTATTTTGAAACTCTAAGTCTTTAAATGTTGCATCTCGTTTGCATCTTAATGGAGGTTTTGTTTGCTTTTGTCTCTATGGAGTCCCACAATCTATTTCCTATCATCAAAGAGTATATTAAAGCAGGAACAGCTCCTGAAAATTACCTAACCCAAGGCTGCCAGAAAATGCTAAGTGAGTTGTCCTAGGTCACAGAGCTGGGAGGAGGAAATGGAGCTCGCTCTATCAAACCCAGAACTCCTCAAAATTAATATACCATTCTTTTCACAAGGTCATGATACTATATATCATTGCAAATTAGCTTTTAAATAAACAAGTGCATTGGAAACTCTGTAGGTCTATTGACTTATTCTCAGGCCCAGATCACCTTCTCAAAAATGTTCTTCCATGTTCTTTTCTTTTATGATGCAGGTTCAGGCTGCTTCCCACCAGACTTTATGCCTCCAGGTTTTGTCCTTTTAAGTCTGGCTATGCAGTGGCAAACAAATTTCTAAGTTCTCTCTACTTTGTTAGGTGATGTCAAGTAGGCTCCAATTTAGAGCGACGCTGCGTACAAAAGAAACACTGTCTGGTCCTGAGCCATCCTCACAATTGTTGTTATGCTTGAGCCCACAGCCACTGTGTCGATCCATCTCATCGAGGGTCTTCATCTTTTTTGCTGACCCTCTGTATTACCAAGCATGGTGTCCTTCTCCAGGGACTGATCCCTCCTGACAACATGTCCAAAGCATGTGAGACAAAGTCTCATCATCTTTGCTTCTAAGGAGCATTCTGGCTGTACTTGCAAGACAGATTTGTTTATTCTTTTGGCAGTCCATCATATATTCGGTATTCTTTGCCAAAACCGTAACACAAAGGCGTCAATTCTTGTTCACTCTTCCTTATTCATGTCTAGCTTTCACATGCATATGAGGTAATTGAAAATACCATGGGTTGGATTAGGCACACTTTAGTCCTCAAGATGACATCTTTGCTTTTTGAAACTTTAAAGAAGTCTTCTGCAGCAGATTTGCCCAACGCAATGTGTTGTTTGGTTTCTTGACTTCTGCTTCCATGGGCACTGATGGTAGATCCAAGTAAAATGAAATCATTGACAACCTCAGTCTTTTCTCCATTTATCATGATGTTGCTTATTGGTCCAGTTGTGAGGATTTTTTTTCTCTTTATGTTGAGGTGTAATCCATACTGAAGGCTGTGGGCTTCGATCTTCATCAATAAGTGCTTCAAGTCCTCTTCACTTTCAGCAAGCAAGGTTGTGTCATCTGTATAATGCAGGTTATTTATGAGTCTTCCTCCAATCCTGATGCCCCATTATTCCTCATAATCCAGCTTCTCAAATGATTTGCTCAGCATACAGATTAAATAAGTATGGTGAAAGAATACAACCCTGCCCAACACCTTTCCTGACTTTAAACCATGCAGTGTTCGGTTGTTCTGCTTGAACCACTGCTTCTTGGTCTATGTACAGGTTCTTCTTCAACACAATTAAGTGTTCTGGAACTCCCATTCTTTCAATGTTATCCATAATTTGGCAGGATCTACAGAGTCAAATGCCTTTACATAGTCAATAAAACACAGGTAAACATCTTTCTGGTATTTTCTGCTTTCAGTCAAGACCCACCTAGCACCTACAATGATATCCCTTGTTCCATGTCCTCTTCTGAATCAGTCTTGAATCTCTGGCAGTTCTCTGTTCATGTACTGTTGCAGCTGCTTTTGAATGATTTTCAGCATAATTTTACTTGCGTGAGATATAAATGATTTTGTGTGATAATTTCCTCATTTTGTTGGATCACCTTTCTTTGGAATGGCCACAAATATGAGTCTCTTCCAGTTGGTTGGCCAGACAGCTGTTCTCCAAATTGCTTGACATAGACAAGTGAGCACCTCAAGTGCTGTATCCATTTGTTGAAATATCTCAATTGGTATTCCGTCAATTCTGGAAGCCTTGTTTTTTGCCAATGCCGTTACTGCAGCTTGGACTTCTTCCTCCAGTACCACTGGCTCTTGATCATATGATACCTCCTGAAATGGGTGAACATCCACCAATTCTTTTTGGTACAGTGACTCTGTGTATTCCTTCCATCTTCTTTTGACTCTTCCTGAATCATTCAATATTTTCCCCCTTAGAATCCTTCAATATTGCAACTTGAGGCTCAAAATTTTTCTTAAGTTCTTTCAGCTTGAGAAATGTCAAGCATGTTCTCCCCTTTTGGTTTTCTAACTCCAGATCTTTGGACATTTCATTATACTTTACTTTGTCTTCTCAAGCTGCCCATTGAAATCTGTTCTGTTCTCTTTCACTTCATTTCTTCTATTTGCTTTAGCTACTCTGCATTCAAGAGCAAGTTTGAGAGTTTCTTCTAACATCCATTTTGGTCTTTTTTTTTCTTTCCTGTCTTTTTAATGGACTCTTGCTTTCTTCATATATATATATGATGTTCTTGATGTCATCGTACAACTTGTGTGATCTTTGGTCACTAGTGTGCAATGCATCAAATCTGTACCTGAGATGGTCTCTAAATTTAGGTGGGATATACTCAAGGTTGTATTTTGGCTCTCCTGGACTGGCTCTAATTTTCTTTAGCGTCAATTTGAACTTGCATATGAGCAGTTGACAGGCTATTTCATAGATGGCCCTGGCTTTATTCTGGCTGATGATATTGAACTTCTTTACTGTCTCTTTGCACAGATGTAGTTAATTTGATTCTTGTATATTCTGTCTGGTGAGGCCCACATGTATAGTCGCAGGTATTTGCAATGAAGAAGTCATTGGACTTGCAAAATTCTATCATGCAATCTCCTTCTTCAGTTCCACCAAAACAAGCATGCAGGTGCTTTTACTTTTTTAGTGGTTTATAGAGTAGTACCACTACAGAGAATTAGGAAATGAGAAAAATAACTTCTTATTTAGAGAAAATCTTTTCCTGAGATGGTAATTGAAGGTTTCCATACCGGAGAATTCATTGACCATTTTCTCTCTTCTTTTACTGCTGTTTGGGGACTGTCATATACTCCCTTCCTTTCTGACCACAGCCCTCTTTATTCCTACAGGATTCAGTAATGAAAAATAATAGATGTTCTTTGCTTCTACAGTGACCTCCAAGCTGAATGAATATACTTTGCTGGAAATCTAAAGATTAAGGTTTTAAAAGAGGCAGAAAAGGGCAAAAAGATAACAGTAACAGTGTCTTAAGTATTTTTCTCCCCTTCTGAAGATATTTCTACTTAGTGCTTTGAATGCTACTCTTTCATGTTTATGTGTGTGTGTGTTGCATGTGTGTGTGTTTATGGCCTGGCTTCTCTTTCATAAAAGAAATAAAATTGATTACTCTGGAGAAAGAGAGTAGCTTACATAGCAGTTTATAAAACCATGATCCAATAAGTCACCTACTTTATTGAGCTAACTTATATTTTCCAGACCATATGAACCTGCTGCCTTCTCATTAATAATAATTAGAACACAGACCTGGGTAAAATATATATGTCATGTCATTCAACTTCCATTTAAGAAGCATTTATTGAGAAGTTACTACGTTCCATTATCTATACTAATTACAATAGTGTGAGTTTCCAACATACATTTCTTTTTCATTAACCCTCATTATTCCCCTCTTTACAAAACTATACAGCCTTATTTCCTACTTCAGCACTTTACAAACATTATGTCCAAATTGAACAGACTGCCCAGTATTTCCCAGAGCCTTGCCTCTATACTCTCCAGCTTTCAGAGATGACATATTTTTTCCTGTGAAAACCATAGCTGTATTTTAATTTGTCTCTCCATCTCCTGCTTTAAAATTGTTCTTTCTGCTGCATTTAAAGAGGATAATTGAGCCAGTATTAATAGAAAGCCAACCAAATGCTGAACTCCTTACATATACTGTTATATTTCATCCTAACTGAAAGAAGTATTATAACTCATTTTTTACAAATAAGATAGCAAAAGCTCAGAAATGCCTTGTCAAATATAATAAAATTGGTAATTTTAATAGCTATTACTTGAACTATGATCAACTGTCTCCAAAGATAATGGTCTTTCCCACACGGAGGCTTTTTACCAGATCTCATTAACTATACTTTTGCATATATGCTTGTATACATATGCACACAGCATGTATGTATCTGCAACACTGCACCTGGGAGGAGAAATGATGTGACATTCAAGTCTTTATTTCATAAAGTTACAGAATATATTTATTTATTAAATTAAATTGAGTAATTTTTCATTCTATAAATTGTGCAAAAATCTACACTGACGATCCTGTTATTATAATAATGGAGTAAAGTTTTGAACCCTTAAGGGATGTAAATGTAATTGATCTAAACAGGTATTAAAAAAAAAAAAAACAGGTATTTGATACTTTAAATTGGTAGGAAGTGACATGGGTTCGTTAATGAGCTAAGCATCAAACATCAGTGCTTAAATAATTCACCTAGAGATACAGCACTGCCTGGGAACATCTTATGGGGAACAAGGACCTGCCTTGGGTTTAAAAATACTGTGTACTATTGTGGGTTTAAAAGTACTATTGTCATGGCTGGTAGATTCACTCCTAGTTAATCACACCAGAGTTTTACAATCAGAGCAAGAGCAAGATACACAGAAAACACTAGAGTGGTTTTTAATAAGGGTAAATAGGATTCCTTCAAATCAAATGCTGCGTTAGCTTTTTAGAAGGAGCTGGATCTTTCCACAAGTTGTTGTTGCAGGATGCTTATTTCATTTCAATTATTGATTTCTAGGGCCTGAGGCAGATCAGCTCAATTGGCTTTAAGTTGATTGATTATGCCCGGCAGCCTTCTAATAAGTAAGGGTTAGTGGATTACATCCCATGAGGAGATGAATCTTATAGTGCTGGGGAAAGTGCCCGCTTTTTAACTCATAATAGTAATTAATGGATCATGTGTTTCATCTGTTATTGACCAATCTGCTCTCTGCTCTGAGGCTGCTGGCTGAAGCTGGATCCGTTATCAGCTCGGGGTAGATGCATGCCCCAAGCCTCAAAGACATTAGGTGCATAAACACTGCTGGATTAGTAAAAGCACATACCCATCGCTCAAAAACCATCTCTAAACATACATGTAATTGAGGGCTGATCAGCAATGTAATTGCTTTTCAGGCAAAATACACCTACTACAATGGTTCCAGACAGAAGAAATAAAAAATCAAAATATCCTTTCATCTGTTCTCAGTCAGGGATTGGCAAACATTTTCTGTAAAGGGCCAAGTAATATTTTAGGCTTTGTGGGCCAATACTCTGTCATTCCAGCATGAAAGCAGCCAAAGGCACATAAACAAATGGGTGTGCCTCTGTTCCAATAACAAAATTTATTTACTTAAATAGACGGAAGGTAGAATATGACCTGCAGGTCAGATATATCCCCAAACCCAAACCCATTGCCCTCGAGCCAATTCTGACTCACAGTGACCCTATAGGGCAGAGTAGAACTGCCCCCATAGAATTTTCAAAGCTGTAAATTTTTAAGAAAGTAGACTGCAACTTCTTTCTCCCGTGGAGCAGCCTGTGGGTTTGAACCACCAACCTTTTAGTTACCAGCCAAGCACTTAACCCACTGTACCGCCAGGGCTCCTAGATATAGCCCACAGACCTTAAATTTGCTGGCTCCTCTAGAAGGAAAAAAAAAAAAATTTTTTTTTTTCTTCTAGATACTGCAGATGCATTATCACATTTAAACACTCACAATATTTATATGATATTATTATTCCTCATTTAAAAATTAGTAAAATGGCAAATAAGAATAGTTAAGTATTAAAAAAAAAATTTTTTTTTTACATATTGTCATTCAGTTAAAAAAATAAGCAGGATTATGATCTAAAAACATATTTTCTTGACCTTATTCTTTTTGCTCAAGTGTTTGTATTCGTTAAAAAATAATTTTAGCTATGAATGACCAAAGTACAAAATAATAACAGCTTTAATGGTATAAAAGTTTATCTTTCATATAAAGTCAGACAAGTGGCATAGGACTGATGTGGCTAATGAAGGCCGTTACCGTTAAATGGAAGTTTTCTTGAATCATCTTGCTTTGTGATTCTCATCAAGAACCTTCTAATCTATAATTTAAGGTGCCTGTTCTAGCTCCAAGGAGCCCTGGTAGTACAGTGGTCAAAGTGCTCAGCTGCTAACCGAAAGATAAGTGGTTTGAACTCACCAGCCACTCTATGGTAGAAAGATGTATCAGCCTGTTTCCGTAAAGATTACAACCTTGGAAACCCCGTGGAAGCAATTCTACCCTGTCCTATAATGTCTCTATGAGTAAGCATCTACTCAAAAACAACTGGTTTTGGTTTGGTTTAGGATAGTCCAAAGAAGAAGAATCCTGGGCAGCAGAAGCAGATTATCCAGTGGGTAAGGTAAGCATGATGCTCACCTTGTTTACCATATCATCTATAGTGAACAATTCCACATTTTTTCACATCAAAGATTCTGCTTCTAGGTATGACTGGCATCTCTCTCCCTCCCAGCCCCACAGTATCTTCCTACAGAAACAAAGCCTCTCTTCAAATTTGCAATCCCTGAGGGGGCGGATGGTGGTGAAACTACCATGTGAAATTGTTCACTTGTGAATTTGTTCACTACAGATTAGTAAGTACAAGTAAGCCTGTGCTTACCTTGCTTACTGGGTCATCCACTCCCACTATGTAGGCTGAATAACTTCCCCAAATCCACACAGTTAGTAAATGTCAGGCCCAGGAAACAAATCTAGCTAAGTACAATTTCTAAATCTATATTCATTGTAGCAGTAATTTTTTAATGTATTTTTTTATTTTGATGAAAATATACACAGCCAGAAATATACCATTTCAACACTTTCTACATGTACAATTCAGTGACATTGATTGTATTCTTAAAATTGTGTAACCTTTTTCCAAACTATCCCACCACTATTATCTTAAACTCACTTCCCCCTAAGCTTCCCATCCAGCTTCAGAGTTGCCCATTGTCAGTTTGATCTCACACAGATAATCCTTTAAAAGAGCACTATGTTTAAGATATACATACTTTACTAATTAAGATAAACTTTTTTGGTTCAAAGGAGACGTCAGAGGATAGCTTTGGTTTAAGGTTTAAAGTTTACGAATTATCTCAGGGCAATAGTTTCGGGGGTTCATCCACCCTCAAGGGCTCCATAAATTCTGCATTCCACTGAGAATTTGAAATTCTGCTCTATGTTTTCATCCTTGTGATAAAGATTCCTCTATAGAATCTTTGATCAAAACATTCAGTAATGGTAGCTGGGTGCGATTGGTCTCATGGGCTCTCTGGTCTCATGGCAAAGGAGGCAGTTGTTCATGGAGGCAACCAGACACACATTCAATATCCTCCTCCAATTTTGACTCTCTATCTTCTGTTGGAGCAGTAATTTTTGAATGGTTAGGCTTTCAAGCAGACTTGGGGATAGTAACAAAGCATAACAAAAGCTAGAGTCCATAGAAAAATGTTTATACTAACAAAATTTCTCCTAAAACTTCTTAGGGCACAAACGCTGTGAAATCAAAAATAGGACATTACAGCTGTGATTCTTGATAAAAATGTGAAGGAAAGGGTGACTTGTTCCCTAGGGCTTGATCAGAATTTAGGTAGAGATAGGAGAGGGCAAATTTATATTACTGTGAGAAGTAGATACGGGTAAAATAAAATGAACAAAAATAAAGGTGAGAAAAATTGCAGCCAAGCAGTGCATAAGAATCACCTGGAGATCTTGTTAAAATACAGATAGTAACTCACTAGGTCTGGAGGTAGCCTGAGGTTCTACAATTCAAAGAGCTCCCAGGTGATGGTCCACAATATCGATGGATTCCCTATTAAGAAATCCTAAAATACACTATGCTTCCCAACAATTCTTTCAAATGCAAATGATTTCAGTATATGAACTCTAATTGTAATGCACCTTATTTGTTTGATATTTTCAAGCAATTTTCTAAATTGTTCAAAGAATCATTTTAAGTGTGTGTGGGGGGGGTAGGAAAAAGGCACTTAGCTTTCTAGCCTTCAAACCTTTCTGAGGAATATCAAGACTCCAATCATTATCCTTTGTTAAAAAATCAGGAAATTGAAGAAGGTGTGGGTGGGAGGTAAAGTCTTCCCTCAGAGCTCAAAAGCCACCGAAGTACTAAAACTTTGGTGTCCATCAATGATTTGCTTTTACATTAAAAGCAGGCTAAATCCTAAATTGTTGCACTTTTCTCAAGTAACAAATTATTTAGATAGCATTGAAGAAGGTATGTAACTAGTTAATATTAGTCTATCTCGGAAAAAAAACGTTTACAGGAAAGATACTTAGATAGGAACTCTTATTGTAAATACTATAATTTATCTTGGTAACATTCTGTTTTGTCCACTTTAAAACAGGGTCAAAGTTTTTCACTAGGGCATGAAAGCACTACATCCTTTTCCTTCCTCTAGGAACAAATTAGTTCAGCCATTATTTTTGACATTTCACTTACCCAGAGAAAATTATAGGCAATTAAATGTTAAAGCCCCTCATCTCCTGCCCAATTTCTTCCTTTTCAGAGAAAATTATACACATTTCAAGGATGTTGAGGTTGGAAGGCACCTGCCCTAAAGCTTACCTAGTTTTACCACCCTTCTGAAGCATGAATTGGATACTTGACTAGAAAGAGTTATAATTGTAGCAACTGTAATTTCAAGGAAAAAAAAAGTTAAGGTTGAGGAATTTACATAAAAGCTTTTAATCTGCCAAGGCCAGAGTAGGACCACAGCACACCTGTCACATTTAAAAACAACAGGGAGCAGTCCACAAAGATGATGCTAAAATGAGGAAGCTGAGAACCCTTGGGATGCCACTGCCACCCATGTATCTCTTTGAATATCTCAAAGGGAGTACTTATGTTATATAACTTGATCCTTTACTAACTTTTATATACTTATATTGGAATATTGTCAATGGTAGGGGAAAGAAGTACGTGTTGCTTAGGGGACTCTGTAGGTATTTATATCTAAGCTTGCCTCCTTGGATGGACCAGTGAGCGCAGGAGCATTTTATGTTGTAATATGAAGCACTGCCTTCCCAGTACAAGCTGAAAAAAAGTGCAATGTAGGTACTGGCATAGGTACTGGAAAACTTCTGAAGAAATGCCTGGAATCTCAAATAAATGTTTTCCCAAAAGTGACATTTATGGGAATTAGTGAGGTTTTAATTGCACTAATATTCTGGTATCAAACTTTTACTTTAGCCATCCCTCAGGTCCCATTAAAAGTCTGTTCTTCAAACGTCAAGGAATTGCAATGTACTTATTATGTAGTCTATTTCTGTATCTTCCACATTTGTGGAAATAACAAAAATCTAAGGTAGCTCAGCCTATAACACAGAAGTGGCAGGTATTATATTCTTCTATCTTTTCTCCTCCCTGTAATTAACCCTCAGACCTTGATTTCATGCCAGTGTCCACCCCCCGAGCTTTCTGTCTTCCTCAGTCAATCCTGTCTGGAATTTGACTGGGTTGGATTCTTCCTGCCACCTTGGAAAATTCTTTAATCTCTTTTAATATCAGTTTCCTACCTACCTAATAAGGTTGCTGTGAGGATAAAGTGATGTTATCTACTTAAAAAAAATTTAGCAAAGTGCCTGGAGCATAAAAATAAGCAAATGAAGTAAGCTATTGTTATATTTACTATCATTTACTGATGAAGTGCTGCCGATGCTACTACTACAACTACTGCTACTTTCTAAACCAGAACACAGGGGCAATTTTAGCCTCTTAGCTTGGATAAGCAGTGTCACAATATTATTTACTTTCCATCTTTTTTCCTGTAAATGCTCCTCCTTGGATCTCTTTCCTCTTCTCTTTAATACAAAGCCAATTACTTTCTAATTCTATTAAAGAACAATCTCTCTCTTACCCGCCTCTCTCCTTTTGGTCAATACACTTGCCTACCTTATTCCAAAGCTCAATTTTAATAAATTCCAGGAAAGGGAATAGAAGTTGGGAGAAACCTGGGGTTTAATGCCATAAAATAGAGCTGGTAATAGTTGAGCGCTTGGGAGTTCAAAAAATGTTTAAATGCTGTAAATGTTAAAGTTTATGTCTACCTGTTAAATGTTAAAATTATATAGAAAAAAATTATAAATTTAGAACAACACTTAGACTACAAAATCCTTATTGTCCCAAATTCTAATTAAAAATTTTTTTTTTAATTTAAAAGATCAAATAAATATAAAAACCAGAGAAATCATAGCTCAAGTAAACATAGAAGAATATGTATTAGATACAATGTTGAAAGAAGTAGATTCATCAAAATTGGCAGCACATCTGGAAAAAAAAGCTAGGAAAATTAGAACACAAAAATAACCCTAAAAAAGTGCAAGCACTGAACTAATGAGACAATGATGACAGGAAAACCATTTAGATATTTGATAGATAATAGAACTGGCAAATCTATTTAAAGGAAGGCTTTTTTTTTTAATAGATTATTAAAACAGATCAATTTAGTTTATCTAGACCAATCAGACAAACCAAGACACCTCTAATAATTTTTCAAGTCATAAATTATCACATTGCCAAGTTGCAGGAAAATGCAGATTACTTTGTGTACAAATTTATAAAGCATTTGCTGATAAAATAAGGAAGTAGCCAATTCAGGAGCCTATCCCCACCCCTCTCTTTTGAAAGAAAGGTGCTAGAATGTTTAGAAAGGGAATTAATTTTGTTATATAGTGACCAGAGATATTCTCTATGTGATTTCAATCTTTTCAAAGTTATTGATACTTATATATATATCTTTGTCACAAAATTGGTGACAAATTGATAGAAAAATTTGATAAGTGTTTCTTAGCTTCTGTAACTTTGGACTTACTAGTAAAGTACAAAAAAGTAAATGAGTCCAGGATCATAAATATATCTATAAATAGAAGTCAAATTTATTGAAGTCCTTTTCACATCTTAGTTTTCAACATTGGATTTATTGCAACGACGGCATTAATCCTGAGGACTGTGAATATTATGCTATATCACACATGTAATGATGTTAATTATGTTAAGTTACGTGTACAATGTTAAGTGCTCAGCTGCTAACCGAAAGGTCAGCAGTTCGAACCTACTAGCCACTCTGTAGGAGAAAAGACCTGGTACTGTTAAAGTTACTGACTAGAAAACTATATGAGGCAATTCTACTCTGTCCTATAGGGTCACTATGAGTCGAAATTGACACAATGGCACACAACAACAACAATAAATCAGTTGCCCCTGGTTAATCAGAAAAGAGATAATCTGAGTGGGCCAAATCTAATCGCTGAGCCCTTTAAAAGCAAAGAATTTGCCCCAGTTAGTAGAAGAGGACATCAGAGAAATTAGATAGATGAGAAGGGCTCAACATGTCATTGCTGGATTGAAAATGGAGAAGGCTATGTGTGAAGGTGGGTCCCTGGATGGTGCACGTGGTTTATGCATTTGGCTGCTAACCAAACAATTGAAAGTTCAAGCCCAGAGGTGTCTAGGAAGAAAAGCCCAGCAATCTACCTCCAAAATATCAACCATTGAAAATCCTGTGAAGCACAGTTTACTCTGACACACATGGAGTTGCTCTGAGTTGAGATAGACTCGACAGTGACTAGTGTTATCTGAGAAGGAACGGGCAACCTCTAGGAGCAAGACAATGGGGACTTCAACCTACAGCTACAAGGAAATGTATTCAGCAAACAATCTGGATGAACTTGGAAGTGGCTTCTTCCCAGAGCCTCCAGATAACAGCACAGCCCAGCCAATATTGTGAATTTTGTTTTGTGAGACCCTAAGCATAGAAGCATAGAACCCAGTCAAGCCTGCCTAAATTTTTAACCTACAGAATTGTGAGGTAATAAGTGGGTGTTGTTTTAATCCCCTAAACTTTTGGCAATTTGTTACAAAGCAGTGATAAACTAATATAGATACAAACTGATTTATATTTCCCAATAAAACCTGAATGATGTACAATGATTGAGTAAAGTTACCATCCAACTGAATTGAATTTTTTACCTTGAGAAATTGAATTGATAGAAAATAAAGTCACATGCAAAAGATAATGTCAGAGCTAATTGTAGAATTAATAGAAGTATAAGCTATTTAATTGCTCTAGGTTGTGGACAGGCTGGAAATAATTGGCTTTAGTTATTAATACCTTAAAAAGAACATTCTTTAAAAGTTTAGATGTCTTATCTTGAGATTCAAAGCTTGAACCAAAGGAGTTTACTCAGAGTAAAACAAGGGAGGGAGAGCAAGGAAGGGCCAAAGACTTGAGAATATTTATTGATAGACTGGGGAGGCATGTCCATTTGGTACCAGATTCAACTGCAACAATGAGTGGCATACTAAGGTGTTGCAGGGTGGTAAGAATGGATGCAAGGAGACCACTTAGGTCTCCTTGTTTCCAGACTAGTCTTGGAAAAAGCTTATTTGATGTGAAAATTCAATCTATGTACCTGATAGTGAGGAACAGGTAATAAAATAACACCCAGTTTCTGAATGCAGAAACAGATGAGCAGGGGATCTCAAATTTGTTTTGGAGAATTTATGTATTTTCTTTTTTTTTGCGGGGGGGGGCAATGGGTCCAAAGAACATGGCCAATTATACGGAGGGCTGATTACGTTTCTAACTTCATTTCCATAATATATGAGTTATAAAGGATTCCAAGATTCTAAATCATTGGCTTCCTATCCCAGAAATTCATAATTCTTTTTCGAGCAAAGTTTTGTTCACTGTGAGCATTTGAGAATCATTTCTTTCTGTTTATTTTTCAGTAGCAATAGCAGCGACATGGCATTTGTTGGGACGCAGCATGACTTTGATATCAGGATTATACTCCTGAATTTTCTTTTTGCTTCAATATGAGCATCATTTTCTGATCCATAGAACAAAATAATTTGAGCAAGGAAATTCAAGCTATGATGAATAAGGTTATTTTCATGGACTTATCTCTTTTTAACTAAGCTTTTTACCATCTGTTCCCCTTTCTTTACATATTCAAGATGTATGTAATTAACTGTGCAATCATGTCATAAAAGGAAGGATATGAGTGATTTCAGTGCATCCTGATATCCTTTATACAGTACATCTGTTATGAGTAGATTTTCTTCCAAACACATGTTCCAGGTACAAATCAGAGGAAATAATCTTTTCTTTCATCAACTCTTTCTAAAATCCCCAGAAAACAGAAATATATTAAGAATTCCAATTCCATTGAAAACACAAAGTAAGTTATGGGCAAGAAGAGGTCACTCAATGCCTGTAGTATCCACAATGGAGTTGGGTATTGCTATTAAAAACATTCTTAGGGGCGGAGCCAAGATGGCGGACTAGGCAGACGCTACCTTGGATCCCTCTTACAACAAAGACACGGAAAAACAAGTGAATCGATCACATACATAACAATCTACGAACCCTGAACAACAAACACAGATTTAGAGACGAAGAACGAACTAATACGGGGAAGCAGTGATTGTTTCCAGAGCCTGGAGCCAGCGTACCAGTCAGGTACGGCACAAGCACAGAGAGCTGCTCCACCCCCCTGAACTAACCCCGGGAAGAGGACCAGCCGGTTCCACGGGTGGCGTGGGAAGCAGCCGGTAGGAGAAGTCCCCGGGAGGCAGTGACTGGTCTTGGAGCAGAAACAGCAGCGTCCAAGCTGGGGAACCGTCCCGCAGGGATTTGGACTGGACTCAGGTACGGCATAAACACGGAGAGTTGCTCCACCCCCCTGAACTAACCCCGGGAAGGGGCCCAGCCGGGTCGCGTGGGCGGCGTGGGTCGCAGCCGGTAGGAGAAGTCCCCGGGAGGCAGCGACTGGTATTGGAGCGGGGAGAACAGCGTTCAAGCCGGGACACTCGGTCACGGCACAAGCACGGGGAGCTGCTCCACCCATCTGAACTAACCCCGGGAGGAGGCCCAACTGGCTCTCGGGTGCGGCACGGCCACGCGGCTGGAGGGACGAGAAGTCCCCGGGAGGCAGTGACTGATTTTGGAGTCAAGAGTGCACTGTCCCAGTAGGGGAGCCTTGACGCGGGGCGTGGGGCTGGAAGCGGAGGATCTGACCGTGACTCCAGTGGGCCAGACCCCCCGGGGGCAATCTCCACACAGCCAGCACACATAGGCGACGTGCCCCGAGGGAATCTCAGATATAATAGTCATTCCAAGAAAGACAAGCAACTCTGGCTATATTCTGAGGTGCTACTCTCCTATCTCTCTGTTCCCTCCCCCACCCTCCCCAGGCGGCTTCATTAACATCTGAATAGCCTGAGCCAGAGGGAGAACTCTGATAGGGATCTGACTGCATTTTTTTTTAGCGGATTTTCTGGAAAAACTAGTTTCCCAGTGATGGCGCGGAGACAACAATCCATATCAAACCACTTAAAGAAGCAGACCATGACAGCTTCTCCAACCCCCCAAACAAAAGAATCAAAATCTTTCCCAAATGAAGATACAATCTTGGAATTATCAGATACAGAATATAAAAAACTAATTTACAGAATGCTTAATGATATCACAAATGAAATTAGGATAACTGCAGAAAAAGCCAAGGAACACACTGATAAAACTGTTGAAGAACTCAAAAAGATTATTCAAGAACATACTGGAAAAATTAATAAGTTGCCAGAATCCATAGAGAGACAACATGTAGAAATCCAAAAGATTAACAATAAAATTACAGAATTAGACAACGCAATAGGAAGTCAGAGGAGCAGACTCGAGCAATTAGAATGCAGGCTGGGACATCTGGAGGACCAGGGAATCAACACCAACATAGCTGAAAAAAAAATCAGATAAAAGAATTAAAAAAAATGAAGAAACCCTAAGAATTATGTGGGACTCTATCAAGAAGGATAACCTGCAGGTGATTGGAGTCCCAGAACAGGGAGGGGGGACAGAAAACACAGAGAAAATAGTTGAAGAACTCCTGACAGAAAACTTCCCTGGCATCATGAAAGACGAAAGGATATCTATCCAAGATGCTCATCGAACCCCATTTAAGATTGATCCAAAAAGAAAAACACCAAGACATATTATCATCAAACTTGCCAAAACCAAAGACAAACAGAAAATTTTAAAAGCAGCCAGGGAGAAAAGAAAGGTTTCCTTCAAGGGAGAATCAGTAAGAATATGTTCTGACTACTCAGCAGAAACCATGCAGGCAAGAAGGGAATGGGACGACATATACAGAACACTGAAGGAGAAAAACTGCCAGCCAAGGATCATATATCCAGCAAAACTCTCTCTGAAATATGAAGGCCAAATTAAGATATTTACAGACAAACATAAGTTTAGAGAATTTGCAAAAACCAAACCAAAGCTACAAGAAATACTAAAGGATATTGTTTGGTCAGAGAACCAATAATATCAGATATGAGCACAACACAAGGTCACCAAACAGAACGTCCTGATATCAACTCAAATAGGGAAATAACAAAAACAAACAAATTAAGATTAATTAAAAAAAAAAAATTACACCTAACAGGGAATCATGGAAGTCAATAGGTAAAAGATCACAATAATCAAAAAGGGGGACTAAATACAGGAGGCATTGAACTGCCATATGGAGAGTGATACAAGGCGATATAGAACAATACAAGTTAGGTTTTTACTTAGAAAAATAGGGGTAAATAATAAGGTAACCACAAAAAGGTGTAACAACTCTATAACTCAAGATAAAAACGAAGAAAAACGTAACGACTCAACTAACATAAAGTCAAGCACTATGAAAATGAGGATCTCACAATTTACTAAGAAAAACGCCTCAGCACAAAAAAGTATGTGGAAAAATGAAATTGTCAACAACACACATAAAAAGGCATCAAAATGACAGCACTAAAAACTTATTTATCTATAATTACCCTGAATGTAAATGGACTAAATGCACCAATAAAGAGACAGAGAGTCACAGACTGGACAAAGAAACACGATCCATCTATATGCCGCCTACAAGAGACACACCTTAGACTTAGAGACACAAACAAACTAAAACTCAAAGGATGGAAAAAAGTATATCAAGCAAACAATAAGCAAAAAAGAAGAGGAGTAGCAATATTAATTTCTGACAAAATAGACTTTAGACTTAAATCCACCACAAAGGATAAAGAAGGACACTATATAATGAGAAAAGGGACAATTGATCAGGAAGACATAACTATATTAAATATTTATGCACCCAATGACAGGGCTGCAAGATAGATAAATTAAATTTTAACAGAATTGAAAAGCGAGATAGATACCTCCACAATTATAGTAGGAGACTTCAACACACCACTTTCGGAGAAGGACAGGACATCCAGTAAGAAGCTCAACAGAGACACGGAAGATCTAAGTACAACAATCAACCAACTTGACCTCATTGACTTATACAGAACTCTCCACCCGACTGCTGCAAAGTATACTTTTTTTTCTAGCGCACATGGAACATTCTCTAGAATAGACCACATATTAGGTCATAAAACAAACCTTTGCAGAGTCCAAAACATCGAAATATTACAAAGCATCTTCTCAGACCACAAGGCAATAAAACTAGAGATCAATAACAGAAAAACTAGGGAAAAGAAATCAAATACTTGGAAAATGAACAATACCCTCCTGAAAAAAGACTGGGTTATAGAAGACATCAAGGAGGGAATACGGAAATTCCTAGAAAGCAACGAGAATGAAAATACTTCCTATCAAAACCTCTGGGACACAGCAAAAGCAGTGCTCAGAGGCCAATTTATATCGATAAATGCACACATACAAAAGGAAGAAAGAGCCAAAATCAGAGAACTGTCCCGACAACTTGAACAAATAGAAACTGAGCAACAAAAGAATCCATCAGGCACCAGAAGAAAACAAATAATAAAAATTAGAGCTGAACTAAATGAATTAGAGAAACAAAAACAATCAAAAGAATTAACAAAGCCAAAAGCTAGTTCTTTGAAAAAATTAACAAAATTGATAAACCATTGGCTAGACTGACTAAAGAAAAACAGGAAAGGAAACAAATAACCTGAATAAGAAATGAGAAGGACCACATCACAACAGAACCAAATGAAATTAAAAGAATCATTTCAGATTATTATGAAAAATTGTACTCTAACAAATTTGAAAACCTAGAAGAAATGGATGAATTCCTAGAAAAACACTACCTACCTAAACTAACACATTCAGAAGTAGAACAACTAAATAGACCCATAACAAAAAAAGAGATTGAAACGGTAATCAAAAAACTCCCAACAAAAAAAAGCCCTGGCCCGGACGGCTTCACTGCAGAGTTCTACCAAACTTTCAGAGAAGAGTTAACACCACTACTACTAAAGGTATTCCAAAGCATAGAAAATGACGGAATACTACCCAACTCATTCTATGAAGCCACCATCTCCCTGATACCAAAACCAGGTAAAGACATTACAAAAAAAGAAAATTATAGACCTATATCCCTCATGAACATTGATGCAAAAATCCTCAACAAAATTCTAGCCAATAGAATCCAACAACACATCAAAAAAATAATTCACCCTGATCAAGTGGGATTTATACCAGGTATGCAAGGTTGGTTTAATATCAGAAAAACCATTAATGTAATCCATCACATAAATAAAACAAAAGACAAAAACCACATGATCTTATCAATTGATGCAGAAAAGGCATTTGACAAAGTCCAACACCCATTCATGATAAAAACTCTTACCAAAATAGGAATTGAAGGAAAATTCCTCAACATAATAAAGGGCATTTTTTTTTTTTTTTATGCAAAGCCAACAGCCAATATCACTCTAAATGGAGAGAACCTGAAAGCATTTCCCTTGAGAACGGGAACCAGACAAGGATGGCCTTTATCACCGCTCTTATTCAACATCGTGTTGGAAGTCTTAGCCAGGGCAATTAGGCTAGACAAAGAAATAAAAGGTATCCGGATTGGCAAGGAAGAAGTAAAGTTATCACTATTTGCAGATGACATGATTATATACACAGAAAACCCTAAGGAATCCTCCAGAAAACTACTGAAACTAATAGAAGAGTTTGGCAGAGTCTCAGGTTATAAAATGAACATACAAAAATCACTTGGATTCCTCTACATCAACAAAAAGAACACCGAAGAGGAAATAACCAAATCAATACCATTCACAGTAGCCCCCAAGAAGATAAGATACTTAGGAATAAATCTTACCAAGGATGTAAAAGACCTATACAAAGAAAACTACAAAGCTCTACTACAAGAAATTCAAAAGGACATACTTAAGTGGAAAAACATACCTTGCTCATGGATAGGAAGACTTAACATAGTAAAAATGTCTATTCTACCAAAAGCCATCTATACATTTAACGCACTTCCGATACAAATTCCAATGTCACATTTTAAGGGGATAGAGAAACAAATCACCAATTTCATATGGAAGGGAAAGAAGCCCCGGATAAGCAAAGCACTACTGAAAAAGAAGAAGAAAGTGGGAGGCCTCACCTTACCTGACTTCAGAACCTATTATACAGCCACAGTAGTCAAAACAGCCTGGTATTGGTACAACAACAGACACATAGACCAATGGAACAGAATTGAGAACCCAGACATAGATCCATCCATGTATGAGCAGCTGATATTTGACAAAGGACCAGTGTCAATTAACTGGGGAAAAGATAGCCTTTTTAACAAATGGTGCTGGCATAACTGGATATCCATTTGCAAAAAAATGAAACAGGACCCATACCTCACACCATGCACAAGAACTAACTCCAAGTGGATCAAAGACCTAAACATAAAGACTAAAACGATAAAGATCATGGAAGAAAAAATTGGGACAACCCTAGGAGCCCTAATACAAGGTATAAACAGAATACAAAACATTACCAAAAATGATGAAGAGAAACCCGATAACTGGGAGCTCCTAAAAATCAAACACCCATGCTTATCTAGAGACTTCTCCAAAAGAGTAAAAAGACCACCTACAGACTGGGAAAGAATTTTCAGCTATGACATCTCCGACCAGCACCTGATCTCTAAAATCTACATGATTCTGTCAAAACTCAACCACAAAAAGACAAACAACCCAATCAAGAAGTGGGCAAAGGATATGAACACACATTTCACTAAAGAAGATATTCAGGCAGCCAACAGATACATGAGAAAATGCTCTCGATCATTAGCCATTAGAGAAATGCAAATTAAAACTACGATGAGATTCCATCTCACACCAGCAAGGCTGGCATTAATCCAAAAAACACAAAATAATAAATGTTGGAGAGGCTGCGGAGAGATTGGAACTCTCATACACTGCTGGTGGGAATGTAAAATGGTACAACCACTTTGGAAATCTATCTGGCGTTATCTTAAACAGTTAGAAATAGAACTACCATACAACCCAGAAATCCCACTCCTAGGAATATACCCTAGAGATACAAGAGCGTTCATACAAACAGATATATGCACACCCATGTTTATTGCAGCTCTGTTTACAATAGCAAAAAGCTGGAAGCAACCAAGGTGTCCATCAACGGATGAATGGGTAAATAAATTGTGGTATATTCACACAATGGAATGCTACGCATCGATAAAGAACAGTGACGAATCTCTGAAACATTTCATAACATGGAGGAACCTGGAAGGCATTATGCTGAGCGAAATTAGTCAGAGGCAAAAGGACAAATATTGTATAAGACCACTATTATAAGATCTTGAGAAATAGTAAACCTGAGAAGAACACATACTTTTGTGGTTACGAGGAGGGGGAGGGAGGAAGGGTGGGAGAGGGTTTTTTATTGATTAATCAGTAGGTAAGAACTGCTTTAGGTGAAGGGAAAGACCACATTCAATACATGGAAGGTCAGCTCAATTGGACTGGACCAAAAGCAAAGAAGTTTCCGGGATAAAATGAATGCTTCAAAGGTCAGGGGAGGAAGTGCGGGGGTCTGGGGAACATGGTTTGTGGGGACTTCTAAGTCAATTGGCAAAATAATTCTATTATGAAATCATTCTGCATCCCACTTTGAAATGTGGCGTCTGGGGTCTTAAATGCTAACAAGAGGCCATCTAAGATGCAGCAATTGGTCTCAACCCACCTGGAGCAAAGGAAAATGAAGAACACCAAGGCCACACGACAACTAAGAGCCCAAGAGACAGAAAGGGCCACATGAACCAAAGACCTACATCATCCTGAGACCAGAAGAACTAGTTGGTGCCCGGCCACAATCGATGACTGCCCTGACAGGGATCACAGCAGAGGACCCCTGAGGGAGCAGGAGATCAGTGGGATACAGACCCCAAATTCTCATAAAAAGATCAGACTTAATGGTCTGACTGAGACTGGAGGAATCCCGGCGGCCATGCTCCCCAGACCTTCAGTTGACACAGGACAGGAACCATCCCCGAAGACAACTTATCAGAAATGAAAGGGACTGGTCAGCGGGTGGGAGAGAGACGCTGATGAAGAGTGAGCTAATTATATCAGGTGGACACTTGAGATTGTGTTGGCAACTCTTGTCTGGAGGGGGGATGGGAGGGTAGAGAGAGAGGGAAGCCGGCAAAATTGTCAAGAAAGGAGAGACTGAAAGGGCTGACTCAAGAGGGGGAGAGCAAGTGGGAGTAGGGAGTGAGATGTATGTAAACTTATATGTGACAGACTGATTGGATTTGTAAACGTTCACTTGAAGCTTAATAAAAGTTATTAAAAAAAAAAATTCTTAAAATATCTCACTGACTTTGTGATTTTCAATGGGCAGACCTTGAAAAGTAGACTATAGAAAGCTTGAAACAGTAAACTGTGTTGCTTAGTGGTAGAACATTTGAAGAAAAACTGTAGCCTTTGGTAAATTGGAAGACAAGGGATATCCCTAATATATCTACTTGAGTAACATTACAGGCAGAACGCTGACAATGTAAGTTGGTTGCCCCTTGCTGTGTGTATATTAAGGCACAATAAACTAAGAGACGGGCTAAAAATAATAACAACTGGCCAATTACCAAAGAAGTTAGAGGGTATAGAGAGGGACCAGAATTTACTAAGTTGGAATGTAAAATGTTTTCTCATCTCTTATTTTGTCACTTGACAAAAAAAAAAAAAAATTTGAAAAATTAAGAAGGCCTTTATTTTATTGCAAAAATCCTACTTTTGGGAATTTGCTGACATTTTCTTTGTAGCTTCTAAAATAATGAAATGTTCTAAATGTTTCAAAGCCTCATAAGAAGAACTCTGACTCCTTTTTGCAGAGTATAAAATGTTTATGCATTAGTAAATCCTCTTAGATTCAATCGTTCTCATTTTTATTCTTTTGCTACTTAGATTTACCTGATATGCCAATGATCGAAACTGCTGTGGATTCCCTCTGAAAATTGTTTCTGATAAAATTACTCTTGAAATTAAAAAATCTACTATCAACAATATCATTTATCTATATAATATGCAGCTCCTTTATATTTTTTTTAATTCTACTGTCTAAAATTCATGTTGATGACTTTGATTTGTCTGTGTGAATTTCACCCACAGTTTTTGTTTTATTTTTTTAATTTACTTTAGCTGAAGGTTAACAGAACAAACAAGTTTTTTATCAAACAGTTAGTACACACATTGTTGTATGACATTGGCTCACAACCCCACCGTATGTCAACATTCTCCCTTTTGAACACTGGGTTCTCTATTACCAACTTTCCTATTCCTTCCTACTTTCCAGTCCCTGCGCCAGGGCCGGCGCACCCCTTTAGTCTTGTTTTGTTACATGGGTCTGTTCAATCTTGGGCTGAAGGGTGGCCTCATTACTGAGCTGAAAGGGTGTCCAGGGGCCATACTCTCAGGGTTTCTCCAGTCTCTGTCAGGCCAGGAAGTTGGTCTTTCTTTTTGAGTTAGAAAATTGTTCTACAATTTTCCCCAGCTCTGTTGAGGGCCCTGTACTGTGATTCCTGTCAGGGCAGTCAGTGGTGGTAGCCAGGCAACATCTAGCTGTACCGGACTCAGTCTGGTGGAGGCTGTGGTAGTTGTGTTCCATTAGTCCTTTGAATTAATCTTTCCCTTGTGTCTTTAGTTTTCTTCATTCTTCCTTGCTCCCGAAGGGGTGAGACCAGTGGTGTGTCTTAGACGGCCGCTCATAGGCTTTTAAGACCTCAGACACTACCCACCAAAGTAGAATGTAGAACATTTTCTTTACAAACTCTGTTATGCCGATTGAGCTAGATGGTCCCTGAGACCATGGTCCCACAGCACTCAGCCCAGCAATTCGTTCCCTCAGGGAGCTTGGGTGTGTCTATGGAGCTATCATGGCCCTGCTTTGCACAGGCTGTGCTGGCTTTCCCAGTATTGTGTACTGTCTTACCCTTCACCAAAGTTACTGCTTATCTATCGTCTATTTAGTGTTTTTCCATCCCCACCCCTCCCCACCCTCATAACCTTCAAAGATTGTTTTTTTGTGTGTGTGTATGTGTGTGTAAACCTTTTCATAACTTTTTAGAGTAGTGGTCTCATACAATATTTGTCCTTTTGTGATTGACTTATTTCACTCAGCATAACGCACTGCAGATGCGTCCATGTTATGTGATATTTCACAGATTCGTCACTGTCCTTTAGCGTTGTGTAGTACTCCACTGTGTGTACGTACTACATTTTGTTTATCCATTCATCTGCTGATGGGCATCTAAGTTGTTTCCATTTTTTTGCTATTGTGAACAATGCTGCAATGAACATGGGTGTGCATGTGTCTATTCATGTGACAACTCTTATGTCTCTAGGATATATTCCTAGGACTGGGATTGCTGGACATATGGTATTTCTATTTCTAGCTTTCTAAGGAAGCACCATATCATTTTCCAAAATGGTTGTATCATTTTGAATTCCCACCAGCAGTGCATAAGCGTTCTGATCTCCCCACAGCCTCTCCAACATTTGTTATTTTCTGTTTTATTGATTTATGCCAGTAATGCCAGGGTGAGATGGTATCTCATTGTGGTTTTGACTTGCATTTCTCTGATGGCTAGAGATCCTGAGCATTTCCTCATGTGTCTGTGGGATGTTTGAATGTCTTCTTTGGTGAAGTGTCTGTTCATATCCTTTGCCCACTTTTTAATTGGATTATTTGTCTTTTTGTTGTACAGGTGTTGGATTTTCTTGTAGATTTTAGAGATTAGACCTTTGTCTGATTTGTAATAGCCAAAATTTTTTCCCAGTCTGTAAATTCTCTTTTTACTCTTTGGTGAAGTCTTTTGATAAGCATAAATGTTTAATTTTTAGAAAAGCCCAGTTATCTAGCTTATCCTCTGGAGCTTGTGTGTTGTTGGTTGAGATTTGTATCCTGTTAATGTCATGTATTAGGGCCTCTAGCCTCGAACCTATTTTTTCTTCTATAAACTACACAGTTTTTGGCTTTATATTTAGGTCTTTGATCCATTTTGAGTTAGTTTTTGTGTACGGTGTGAGGTATGGGTCCTGTTTAATTTTTTTGCAGATGGACATCCAGTTTTGCCAGCATCATTTGTTAAAAATACTGTCTTTTCCCCATTTGTTGGACTTTGGGCCCTTGTCAGAGATCAGGTGACCATAGGTGGGTGAATTTACATCTGGGTTCTCAATTCTGTTCTGTTAGTCAATGTATCTGTCATTGTACCAGTACCAGGCTGTTTTGACTACCAAAGCTGCACGGTAGGTTCTGAGGTAAGGTAGTGTAAGTCCTCCTCCTTTATTTTTCTTCTTCAGTAGTTCTTTACACATCTGGGGCCTCTTTACTTTCCATATAAAGCAAATGGTAAGTTTTTCCATCTCTTTAAAGAATGTTGTTGGTATTTGGATCAGTATTGCACTGTATTTGTAAGTCACTTTGGGTGGAATTGTCATTTTTACAATGTTGAGTCTACCTATCCATGAGCATGTTATGTTTTTCCATTTATGTAGATCTTTCTTGGTTTCTTGTAGTTGTGCTTTGAGGTTTTCTTTGTATAGGTCTTTTACATCCCTGGTGAAATTTATTCCCAAGTATTTTATTTTTTAGGGGCTATTATAAATGGTATTGTTTTCCTGATTTCCTTTTCATCATCCTCTTTATTGGTGTATAGGAATAGAACTGATTTTTGTATGTTCATCTTATATCCTGCCACTCTGCTGAGTCTTTCTATGAGTTCCAGTAGTTTTCTCATGGAGCCTTTTGGGTTTTCCAAGTATATGCATTTGACTGTGTGGATCATAACAAATTATGGATAACATGTGAAGAACGGGAATTCCAGAACACTTAATTATGCTCATGAGAAGTCTTTACACAGATCAAGAGGCAGGTGTTCGGACAGAACACGGGGATACCGATTGGTTTAAAGTCAGGAAGGTGTGCGTCAGGGTTGTATTCTTTCACCATACCTATTTAATCTGTATGCTGAACAAATAATAAGAGAAGCTGGACTATATGAAGAAGAACAGGGCATCAGGATTGGAGGAAGACTCATTCACAACCTTTGTTATGCAGATAAGACAACCTTGCTTGCTGAAAGTGAAGAGGACTTGAAGCACTTACTAATGAAGATCAAAGACCACAGCTTTTAGTATGGATTGCACCTCAACATAAAGAAAACAAAAGTCCTCACAACTGGACCAATGAACAACATCATGATAAACAGAGAAAAGATTGAAGTTCTCAAGGATTTCATTTTACTTAGATCCACAATCAACAGCCATGGAAGTAGCAGTCAAGAAATCAAAAGACGCATTGAGTTGAGTAAATCTGCTGCAAAGGATCTCTTCAAAGTGTTGAAGAGAAAAGATGTCACCCTGAAGACTAAGGTGCGCCTGACCCAAGCCACGGTATTTTCAATTGCATCATATGCACGTGAAAGCTGGACCATGAGTAAGGAAGACCAAAGAAGAATTGATGCCTTTGAATTGTAGTGTTGACAAAGAATGTTGAATATACCATGGACTGCCAAAATAACAAACAAATCTGTCTTAGAAGAAGTACACCCAGAATGCTCCTTAGAGGCAAGGATGGCAAGACTGTGTCTTACATACTTTGGACATGTTGTCAGAAGGGATGAGTCCCTGGAGAAGGACATCATGCTTGGCAGAGTACAGGGTCAGGGGAAAAGAGGAAGACCCTCAACGAGGTGGATTGACACAGTGGCTGCAACAATGAGCTCAAGCACAGCAACGATTATAAGGATGGCACGGGACCAGGCAGTGTTTCGTTCTGTTGTGCATAGGGTTGCTATGAGTCAGAACCAACTCGACGGCACCTAACGACAACAACAGCAAGCATAGTATCACATCATCTGCAAATAAGGAGAGTTTAACTTGTTGATTACCAATTTGGATGCCCTTTATTTCTGTTTCTTGCCTTATTGCTCTAGCTAAGACTTCCAACACAATGTTAAATAGGAGTGGTAATAAATGGTATCCTTGTCTTGTTCCTGTTCTTGAGGGGAATGTTTGCAGACTCTCTCTATTAAGAATGATGTTGGCCAATGTTTTGCATATATGCCCTTTATTATGTTGAGAAGTTTTCCTTCTGTGCCTGTTTTATTGAGAGTTTTTATCAGGAATGGGTGTTGGACTTTGTCGAATGCCTTTTCTGCATCGATTGAGATGATCATGTGCTTCTTTTCTTTCCTTGTATTTATGTGGTAGATCATGTTGATTGATTTTCTAATACTGAAGCATCCTTACATAACTGGCATGAATCCTATTTGGTCATGGTATATTATTTTTTTGATACGATGCTGAGTTCTCTTGGTTAGAATTTTGTTGAGAATTTTTGTATCTATATTCATGAGAGTTATTGGTCTGTAATTCTCTTTTTTTGTGGTGTCTTTGCCTGGTTTTGGTATCAGGGTTATGCTGGCTTCATAGAATGAATTCAGAAGTTATCATTTCCTTTTCTACGTTCTGAAATAGTTTAAGTAGTACTGGTGTAAGCTCTTCTCTGAATGTTTGGTAGAATTCTCTAGTGAAGCCATCTGGGCCAGGGCTTTTTTTTTGGTTGGGAGTTTTTTTTATTATCTTTTCAATCTCTTCTCTTGTTATGGGTCTGTTCAGATTTTCAACGTCATTTTGTGTTAGTTTGGGCAGGTAATGTGTCTCTAGAAATTAGTCCATTTCCTCTAGGTTTTCAAATTTGTTGGAGTATAGTTTTTCATAATACTCTGTTATGATCCTTTTTATTTCAGTTGGGTCTGTTGTAATGGCCCCCATTCATTTCTTATTTGGGTTATTTACATTCTCTCCTGTTTTTCTTTTGTCAGTTTGCCCAGTAGTTTGTTGATTTTGTTGATCCTTTCAAAGAACCCACTTTTGGTTCAACTCCTTCTATTGTTTTTCTATTCTGTATTTCATTTATTTCTGCTCTGATCTTTATTATTTCCTTTCTTCTAGTGGCTGTGGGCTTCATTTGCAGTTCTCTTTCTATCTGTTCAAGTTGCAAACTAATGTTTTGATTTGGTCCCTTTATTCTTTTTTGATGTGTGCATCTCGTGCTATAAATTGACCTCTGAGGACTGCCTTTACTGCGTCCTAAAGGTTTTGGTATGATGTGTTTTCATTCTCATTTGATTCCAGGAACTTTTGGATTCCATCTTTGATTTCTTTTATTACCCAGTGGCTTTTAAGTAGGGTGTTATTCAGCTTCCATGTAATTGATTTTTTTTTCTCTTTACTCTTCCTGTTGTTAATTTCTACTTTGATGGCATTGTAGTCAGAGAAGATACTTTGTATTATGTCAGTGTTTTCGGTTTTGTTGAGGGTTGCTCTGTGGCCTAAGATGTGGTCTATTCTGGAGAACATTCCATGTGCATTGGAAAAGAAACTGTACTTTGCAACTGTTGGGTGGAGTGTTCTATATATGTCTATGAGGTCAAGTTGGCTGATTGTGTTCTTTAGCTCTTCTGTATCTTTGTCGAGTTTCTTTCTAGATATCTGTCCTTAACCGAGAGTGGTGTGTGAAAGTCTCCTACTATTATTGTGGAACTGTCAGTTTCTTTTTTCAGTGCCGTTAGAGTTTGTTTTATGTATTTTGGAGCCCTGTCATTGGGTGCATAGATGTTTGTTATGATTAAGTCTTCATGATGTATCATAGCTTTAATCATTGTATAGTGCTCTTCTTTGTCTTTTATGGTGGATTTTGTTTTAAAGTCGATTTTATCTGAGATCAGTATTGCCATTCCTGTTCTTTTTTGGTAGTTATTTGCTTCATTTTTTTTTTTCCATCCTTTGATTTTTAATAAAATTACATCGCTGTTTCTAAGGTATGTCTCTTCTAGGCAACATATTGATGGATCCTGTTTTTTTGTCCATTCTGTCACTCTGTGTCTCTTTATGGGTGCATTTAGGCCATTTACATTCAGTGTAATTATTGATACGTGTGAGTTTATTGCTGTCATTTTGTAGTGCTTTTTTTGTGGTGCTAAGATATTCTTTGTTCCTCTTTCTCTCCTGTGCTCAGTTCCTTTTGTTTGTGGATTTCTTTTTCATTTCTTTGTTTTTATTGAGACTTTATGTTTTTCTTCTTTATTTTGATGAGTAGGTTTGTTAACTTTCTTTGTGGTTACCTTGAAATTTACCCTTATCTTCCTAGGTTTGAACCAGTCTATTACTTGATATCACCTTGCCTTCCTCTCCATTAGAAAGTTCTATACCTACACTGTTTATTCCCTTTTTTTCGTTCTGACTTTATTGTCATTTACAGATTAAGCTCTCTGATTCTCTGTTTTAATTCTTTTGGTTTTGGATAGTCCTTGAGCGTTCATTTCCTGCATTGGTATTGGGCTGGTACAATCTTGCATCCTAGATTCAGGCTGTGGTCTGATGTTTGTTCTCAGACTGAAGGATTTCATTTAATAATTCTCATAGATTTGGTTTGGTTGTTACATATTCCCTTAATTTCTGTTTATCTGGAAATGTCCTAATTTCACCATCATATTTCAGCAAAAGTTTTACAGGATATATTATTCATGGCTGGCAATGTTTTTCTTTCAAGGTTTTATATATGTCATCCCATTGCCTTCTTGCCTGAATGGTTTCTACTGAGTAATCAGAGCTTAGTTTTCTTGTTTCTCCTCTGTATGTGACTTTTTGTTTTTCTCGAGCTGCTCGAATGATTTTTTCTTTGTCTTTAGTTTTAGCGAGTATGGTTATGATGTTCCCTGGTGTTTTTCTTTTGAGATCTATCCTATATGGGGTTCGTTAAGCTTCTTGGATGGTCATCAATTATGATATTAGGGATTTTCATCAATTATGATGTTAGAGATTTTCATCAATTATGATATTAGGGAAGTTTTCTGTCAGCAATTCTTCAATGATCCTATTTGTGTTTTCCGTTTTCTCTCCCTGTTCTGGAACTCCAATCACTCACAAATTTTTGCTTTTGATTGTATCTCACATAATTCTCAGGGTTTTCTGATTTTTCTTCATTTTTTTTCTTCTGATTTTCCCTCAGACAGAGTTGTATCCAAGTGTTTGTCTTCAATTTCACCGACTATGTCTTCCATCATTTTAAACGTGCTCCTCAGTCCTTCTAGGACACTGTCAATTTCTGAAATCTTGTTGTTTATCTTTTGGGTTTCTAATTGTTGTTTTTGTATGATTTCTAGTTGTGAATTTATTTTGGCTTCTTATTCCTGTATTATTTCCTGAATTCTTACATTTTTTTGTCTGTATCTTCCATGAATTTGTCCACCTTTTCCATAAATTTGTCTATTTTTTCCTCACCTTTGCCTGTTTTTTGCTTCTATTCTTGGATAGCTCTGAATATTAGAGTTTTGAATTCCCTGCCATGTAGTTCTAGTGCCTTTTCTCTTACTGGAAAGTCACCTGGTGTTTTATATTGGATGCCTACTGGAACCATCCTCTCCTTTTTATATATATATTTTGATATTGTCTGCTGTCTTCAGGACATTAAGTAGTTATTTTCTTTGTTTCTTGATTGTAGATTTGTTTTTTTATCCTGCTTTTTGGTTTTATTTGGTTATGTCTGAGCAGGTGGGCTGTGCATTCTTTGTTGTTTGTTTGTCTGTAGTCACGATACTTTTCACCTCCTTGTCCAATGGGTGGGGCCAGTCACTCAGCTCTGGTGCAGCAGGGCATGTTCAGTTGAAGGGAAGGGGCTGGGATTGATTGTTTGTGGCATGTACTAGGGTTGACAGGGCAGACCAGGAATCAATGCCAGGTAGGTTCTGGTAGGCCAGGTCTGTACTGCTCAGAGGTGTGATGGTCTGTGCATGGTGCAGGTCAGTTGGAAAGAGGGGTGAGGTTGTGAGGTATGGAGCTTGTATGGGTATGGGAAAGAGGAGAGAGAAACAGGAGTCAAAAACAAACAAGGGCAACACACACACACACACACACACACCCAAGGGAAAAAAAAAAGAGTGCAAAGTGAACTTGCCCTTAGAGCAAACAGGTAAGAACCCAAGAAATGGAGAGAAGCAAAAAAATAAAAAGGAAAGAAAAAGTGAAAAGGAAAAAAAATAACTAGATAAAAATTTGGGGAAAAAAAATAACAAAGAAAAGTCCACAGAGGTCCCACCAGTGCAAATGCAAAGACTGGAGAAGTCTCCCAAGTAGTGCAGTATAGCCTGGCTAGAGGGTGTATGGGTGTCACTCAGCACTAGGTATTCAGGATACTGGAAAAGGATGTATAGACAGATGAGAACTGAGAAATGAGGAAAGACTGAAAGGGAAAAAGAGAGAAGGAAAAAAGAAAAAGAAAGATAGAAAAAAATGCCCCCAGGGATACCACGTACTCTGCTGTGCAGTTTGGGGGAGTAGCTCCTAGGCTGTGCAGTGCAGCCCAGCTAGGAGGGGCTCCCAAGTGCAAAAAGAGAAAACAAACAAACAAACAAGAACAAAGCAAAACAAAACAAGCAAAAAAAAAAAAAAATCCTCAGGGATCCTACCAGCATGGTGTTGTTAGCTGAGGCAGTGGAGGCCCATTTGAATGGGGCTTCACAGCCTTTCAAGAAGAAGCAAAGATGGCACATGGAGCCAGGTGTTCAAGAAAAAGAAGGGGGAGGTGGTGGGAGACCCAGAAGAGACAGAAAGAAGTTATACCAGCTCAGGGACCTGGCCAGTGTGGATGGGGCAAATCCAAGCACCAAGGGGAAGAAGCAGCTCCCTCCTAGCCAAGAGACTGCAGCTGGTGGGAAGCAGAGAAGGCTGAAGGCGGAGGGGAGAAAGGGGGGGTTAGGAGAGCATATATCGTTCCTTACCAGGTGCTCTGTCTCCTGCTGGGAACTTCGTGAAGTTGCTTTCCCGTACTCCCTGTCCACTGATCTACGATGGAAGTGGGGTGAACCCAAGCAGCACAGATATTGCACTTTGTGGCTGGCCGAGCCACCACAGCCAGCCAGGATGCTCGGAGGTAGAGCAGCAGGAAGAAGATGGGGAGTGGAAAAGAATGTATCCCTGGTTACCGTGTTCTCTTTCTCCTTCTGGGAGTTCAGCAAAGCTGTTTCCCATGCTCCCTGTCAGCCAGTCTCTCACAGGAGTCCAAGATGGTGACTCTGTGCTGCGTTAGCTGGAAAGGAGCCTCGGCAAGTCAGTTTGTTATTTTATTTGGTATTTCCCTGAGTTCTTTACCTCTTCATTTGACACTTTGTGTTCCAGGAATGACCTTTGTCTCTGTTTTTACTCGGTGTTTTGGGTCTTTGCTGTGGCGGGATGATATAGTGCTTCTCTCTATGGCACCATGTTGGCCAGAAGTCCTCTGCCCACAGTTTTATCCTTAACCTTTCTGTCATTTTGTTTTATTTGCTTTTCTTCTAAATAATATATTGTATGGATTTTCCTCTGAGAAAATTTTAAGTGTTCTTGTGAATTCATATAGAGAAGTTTAATTTGTTGTCTTTTCTTTTATTATCTTTTCCATACAAAATGCCTGAGTGGTGCAAAAGTTAAGTACTAGACTACTAGTTAAAAAGCCGTCGACTGAAACTTACCCACAGGTGCCTCAAAACTAAGGCCTTGTGATTGGCTTCTGAAAAATCAAAGCCTTGAAAACCCTGTGGAGCAGTTCTACTCTGCACATATGGGATCAAAATCAACTTGAGGCCAACTAACAACATATGTTACATATTTTATACAAGTTAGGACCTACTTCTATTAATTATTTCATAGTTTTATTTTTTATGTTCTTTATGAACCGTGTTTTCTCTTGTGAGTTTTTCCAAGTTATTTAGTGAAAATATTCTGCTTTCAATTTGCTAGAGATTAACACTTATTTATTTCAAATTTTTTGATGTGAGATATTTCAAACATCTGTAAAGTATATAAAATAATATGATAGAATACTAAACTCAACACCCAGATTTTTAAATGTTAAGAAATTTGCCATGTCTGCTCCAGATTTTGTCTTCTTGAAGATATAAAGCATTATAAATAAACCGAATATTTAGTAATGTATTTAGTCTTTATAATTGCATTCAACTATTTAGAAAGTGAACTCAGGAGTGTATAGATCCCATAAACTTAATAAAGCTGTGATATATTTGGGAATATTTAGCTTTTATCAGATGCTGACTGGCTTGGAGTTTGTCAATTGTTCAATTCTGAAAGAAAGGAAATTTTAGAACACATGCAGCAAGGCTGACTATGTTTACAAAGTGGTATTTAGAAGATTCATAATAGTTTAGCATTTAAAAATAATTAGGTATCTCTGGGAATTGAGTCCACTACAACAAGCTTGTCTATCTTCTCATAATTTAGATTTTCTATTTTCTTAAATATTTTAAATTAAAATATAAGCAATAATATATTTTGAATAACATAAAATGCTAGAAATATCAAAATGATATTTAAAAGAAAATAATGATTAGTTAGTTATACTTTTAATTCTCAGAATATGAAATCCCCTTATCATACATGCTTTCACAAATACATTTTTTTTGAAAGTATGTAACTATCCAAGTTGTTATTGTTGTTAGGTGCTCTCAAGTCGCTTCTGACCTATAGTGACACTATGTACAACAGAGTGAAACACTGCCTGGTCCTGTACCAGCCTCGCAATCCTTCCTATGTTTGAGTCCATTGTTGCAGCCACTGTGTAAGTCCATCTCATTGAAGGTCTTCCTCTTTTTCGCTGACCCTCTACTTTACCAAGCATGACGTCCTTCTCCAGGGACTGATCCCTCCAGATAACATATTCAGATTATGTGAGATGAAGTTTCACCATCCTTGCTTCTAAGGATCAATCTAGCTGTACTCCTTCCAAGACAGATTTGTTCATTCTTCTGACAGTCCACGGTATATTCAATATTCTTTGCCAGGACCAGAATTCAAAAGCATCAATACTTCTTTGGTCTCCCTTATTCATTGCCCAGCTTTCACGTGCCTATGAGGTTGTTGAAAAATACCATGGCTTGGACCAAGCTCACCTTAGTCCTCAAAGTGACATCTTTGCTTTTCAGCACTTCAAAGAGATCTTTTGCAACAGATTTGCCCAATACAATACGTCATTTGATTTCTCGATTGCTGCTTCCATGAGCATTGATTGTGGATTTTTGTTTTCTTTATGTTGAGGTGTAATCCCTACTGAAGGCTGAAGTCTTTGATCTTCTTCAGTAAGTGCTTCAAGTCCACTTCACTTTCAGCAAGCAAGATTGTGTCTTCTGCATTTTGCAGGTTGTTAATAAGACTTTCTCCAATCCTGATGCCTCATTCTTCTTTATATAGTCCAGCTTCTTAGATTATTTTTTTAGTATATAGATTAAATATGTATGGTGAAAGTATACAACTCTGACGAACACCTTTCTGGATTTTATACCATGCAGTATCACCTATCCTGTTTGAATGATTGCCTCTTGGCCTATGTACAGGTTCTTCATGAGCACAATTAAGCGTTCTGAAATTCCCATCCTTCCCAATGCTATCCATAATTTGTTACGATCCTCACAGTTGAATGTCTTTGCATAGTCAATAAAACACAGGTAAACATCTTTCTGTTATTCCCTGCTTTCAGCCATGATCCATCTGACATCAGCAGTGATATCCTTATTCCATGTCCTCTTCTGAATCTGGCTTGAATTTCTGACTGTTTCCTGTTGATGTACTACTGCAACCATTTTTTAATTGTCTTCAGCAAAAATTTTATTTGCATGTAATATTAATGATATTGTTGGATAATTTCTACATTCTGTTGGATCACCTTTCTTTGGAACAGGCACAAATATGGATCTCTTTCAGTAGATTGGCCAGGTGTCTTCTAAATTTTCTGGCATAGAAGGGTGAGTGCTTCTAGCATTCCATATGTTTGTTGAAACATCTCAATTGGTATCCCATGAATTCTGGAATCCTTGTTTTTGCCAATGCATTCAGTGTAGCTTGGAATTCTTGTTTCAATATACTATCTCCTGAAATGTTTGAACATCGACAAATTCTTTTTGGTACAGTGACTCAGTGTATTCCTTCCAATTTCTTTTGATGCTTCCTGCATTGTTCAACATTTTGCCCATAGAACCCTTCAATATTGCAGCTGAGGCTTGGATTTTTTTTCTTCAGTTCATTCGGCTTTAGAAATCCTGAGTGAATTCTTCACTTTTGGTATTCTAACTCCAGGTCTTTGCACATTTCATTACAATACTTTACTTTGTCTTCTTGAGCTGCCCTTTGAAATCCTCTATTCAGCTTTTTTACTTCCATTCAATTCTTATGTTCACTTTAGCTACTCTATTTTCAAGAGTATATGTCAGAGTCCCTTCTGACATCCATTTTGGTCTTTTCTTTACTTCCTGTCTTTTTAAAGATCTTTTGCTTTTTTCATGTATGACGTTGTTGGTAACATCCCACAACTTGTGTGGCCTTTGGTCATTAGTGTTCAGTGCATCAAATCTATTCTTGAGATGGTCTCTAAATTCAGATGGGATATATTCAGGGTCCTGCTTTGACTCTCATGGACTTGTTTTAACATTTTTCAGCTTCAACTTGAACTTGCTTATGAGCAATTGATAGTCTGTTCCACAGTCAGTCCCTGGCCTTGTCTGACTGATGATATTGAGCTTTTCCATCTTCTCTTTTGACAGATGTAGTTGATTTGATTCCTGTGTATTTCATCTGCCTGGATAGTCACCATTTATGTTGTTGAAAAAAGGTTTTCCCAATGAATAAGTCATTGAACATGCAAACTCTGGTGTTGTTTCTGTCACCAATGCCATATTTCCCAACTACTGATCCTTCTTCTTGTTTCCAACTTTCACATTCCAATCACCAGTAATTATCAATACATCTTGATTGCATGTTTGATTAATTTCAGACTGCAGAATTTGACAAATATCTTCAATGTCTTCATCTTTGGCATTAGTGGTTGGTGCATCTAATTTGAGTAATTGTCATATTAACTGGCTTTCCTTGCAGGCATATGAATATTATTCTGTCACTGACAGCATTGTACTTCATGATACATCTTGAAATGTTCTTTTGAACAATGAATGTGACACTGTTCCTATTCAAGTTGTCATTCATGTTGTAGCAGACCATGTGATAGTCCAATTGAAAATAATGAATACCAGTTTATTCCAGCTTACTAATGCCTAGGATATCAATCTTCAAGTGTTCCATTTCATTTTTTACAACTTCCAATTTTTCTTGATTCATACATCCTTACATTCCACCTTTCTATTACTAAGGAAGATTTGCAGCTGTTTCTTCTCATTTAAGTCATGCCACATCATCAAATGAAGGTCCTGAAAACTTTACTCCATTCATGTCATTAAGGTCATCTGGAGGTAGCTCTTCCCCAGTCATATTTAAGTGCTTTCCAACCTGATAGGGTCATCTTCTGGCACTGTATCAGACAATGATCCAACGCTCTCTATAAGGTTTTCACTGGCTGATTATTTATGTATTTATTTTTCAGAATTAGATTGCAAGGTCCTGTTTCCCTGGCTGTCTTAGTCTGGAAGCTCTGCTGAAACCTGTCCTCCATGGATGACCCTGCTGACACTTGAAATACAGGAGTCATAGCTTCCAGCATCACAGCAACACATAAGCCACCACAGTACGACAAATGACAGAAGTGGAGAAAAAAATCTAGCACACAAAGGAAAAGGTTACTTCTGAAAATAAAAAATCATTGCAGTAGGTGGATATAGATTTTATATAGTATTTCCTTTTTATTCTGACAGAAAGTCAAGAAAACATTGTTTATATAGAAGAAAACGTATCAAATTAGATGAGGACAGCTGAAAAGATGATAAATGACGTAGCTGAAAAAAATTTAAAAGATGATAGATAAAATGATGATAGGAAACATATTTTAAGAAAACACATTACAGGAGTTTTTAAAACACAATGAAAGTAAAGGAATATAGAAAGAAAACAAACTCTTATATGCATAATAAGAGTTGGTAGAACAAGTTTTGTGGGGGAATGATCTGGAAACCTATTACTAAATTTCAGACACAAGACACAGAAACAGTTTGGATGATTCTCAACCCAGGCTTTTTTTTTTTTTTAAACCTCCTAATAACAGTATTTTTTAAAAAAATATGAATTGGAATTTAATCTCACCCGTGAGTGGCACAGAAGAATCAAGGCTATGCAGTAGAAGAGGCTCCAGCAGGCATTTTTCACTGTGATATGACAATGCCTGCAGAGTCACACCATTGAAAATGCCGTACCTGATCCAATCTATAAAATATGTTTGACCCTAGGCGAGCTCCTTCTCCTACCCAGACTCAACTCTTTGGTTAGAGGACATATAACAGCCTTCCCAGGACTAATTTTCTGTTCTTTACGATCCATTGAGAGTCAGTATTTTGATTGTTCATTTCAATCTGCTCACACATGTGAAAGCTTGATGCTAGCTAAGCAGGGACAATCAGCAGGAAGATAAAACTTACAGAGAAATGAAATCAATAACCCCAAACTGGATGCTTCAAAGGTTCTTTTCATCTTTTGTCTCTCCTCTAGGAGAAACTGCTTGCATGGATAGGGAGGAAAGCTGCCAAAAGAACAAGTGAGAGCTCCTGGGGAGTAGAAAGATGAAAGATAGAGGACCTAGTTGGGGTTAAGGCAGCAGAGAGAGAATTAAATTTTTATGGAATGGTTTGAAAGAAGTGTAAGGTTAGATTGATTTAAGGATTACATTTCGTGAGTGCTGCAAATGTTTTCTATGTACAATGTTGGCTTTAAGTTTTATACAGAGTTAGTAGGTAAAATGACCCTTTTTGGCCCCATCTCCCTAACTGCCTACTCTCCATATTCCCATCACCTGCCCATCGCTAGGTAAAGAGAAGTTTCTGGGTTTCTGTTTGGTTTGGTAAAGATGCATGGCAAAACATACATCAATTCAACAATTTCTACTTGTACAATTCAATGATATGGGTTACATTCTTCAAGTTGTGCCACATTTCTTGACATCCTGTTTCTGAATTGTTTCACCATTATCAACACAAACTCACTACTCCTGAGCTTCTTATCTAACCTTTCAAGTTGTTGTCAATTTGATCTCATATAGGTAATTCTTTAAAAGAACTCAATGCTTCAGGCAGACATTCTTTTCTAGTTAAGCTGAACTATAATTTGGTTTAAAGATAATTCCAGGGAATAGTCTTGGTTTAAAGTTTAAACATTTCCTCAGGACAATAGTTTCAGGGCATCATCCAGCCTCAATGGCTCTAGATGTCTGGATTCCCTGAGTATTTGTAGTTCTGCCCCACATTTTTCTTTCTTTTGATCAGCATTCTCCTATAGAATCTTTGATCAAATTGTTCAAGAAGTTTCTGTTTTTGAGTAAAAAAAATTGTTTAAGGACAATATAAAACAGATCAAAGTCATACATTTCCAATTCTTTTGCCCCTGGCATACATATTTTTTTTGTTACACCTGTAATTTCCTTTGTGTACCCACCTCAGTATACACCCATTATTCTAATTTTTTTCTGATGTATCTTTTCCTATGTTTACCCCTCTTTATTGGAACTCAAGGGAGAACCAAAGTTCAGAATCTACTTGATCAAGCATTGGCATTTTATTGATCAAGACTGAGGAATAGGTAGAAAATAATTCATCAAACATCACTCCCCTGGAGCAATAAAGCTAAAAAATAAATAAATAAAACCCAGTTTTGGCTCAACAAGACTGTCTATGGTTAGATAGTCTTATTAAACTCCAGTAAAAATTACAGCCTAGGAAATTCTGTAGGGCAGTTCTATTCTGTCCTAGTAGGGTCACTATGAGTTGGAATCGACTCAACAGCACACAATGGCAACAAAAACAACAATGATTAGATAAATGAAAAATTGGTGGTTCAGTGGTAGAATTCTCGCTTTCCATGTGGGAGATCAAGGTTTGATTCTAGTGTACCTCATTGCAGCACACAGCAGTCTATCAGTGGAGGCTTATGTGTTGTTATGATACTGAACAGGTTTCAGTGGAACTTTCAGACTAAAATGTACTAAGGCGAAAGGTTTAGTGATCTTCTTCCAAAAATCAGCCAACAGAAACCCTATGTATCACAATGGTCAGATCTGTAACTAATCGTGGGGATGGAGCAGGACCAGGTAGTGTATTGTTCCACTGTGCATGGTATGGCCATGAGTCAGGAGTTGCTGGGAGCCTGAAGTCAGGGACCAACTTGGCAGCAGCTAACAACAACATTGTTTGATAAAAATGTAAAGAAAAAAAGTGTACAGTATGGGTTTGACCACAATGAATATTTTGTTGGTTTGAATTATTTGAATTTTTAAAATTTACCCTTTCTTTTACTTTCTGATTCTTTGTTACTTTTGGAAGTCTCAGTGGGAGTTAAACTAAAATTATCTTCCTTCTGGCATTTTTAACCCATTAAAGACTGAATTTTTTAATTTTCGGGGGGAATTTTTTGGTGATGCCATGTTTATACACTAATGAAATGGATGCCAAATCATTTTTGTTGATAGTTTTTTTTTATATTTGAAAAAATTGGGTGCCAATTGCAAGTGGGCCATATCAGTCATATTCCATGAAGTACATCACAAATGCAGTACATATCTGTTTCATGGCCCAGGAAGCACATCACACTTCCCAGTTACACCTGAGCCATAAAATATCAAGGAGGTGAGCACTTTATAAAAATTATCATCAAGGAGGTTACTAATGCAAGCAGGCCACATTGACCCAAGTTTCTATGAAGTACTTCACACACGTAGTACATATTGGTCCCATGGCCCAGAAAGTGCATCACAAAGTGTTTCACCCGCAAAATAACTCATTTACTTGAACATTTCCATATTCTGGTAACTGTACCTTTCCAATAACACAAAGGAAATAGTAAACGTACTTACAAGCCTCATCTTCCTGTACAGAAGCAAAGACATGAAAGTTTCATACAATCACACCTCTGGGAAACATCCCCTCTTACGAATGGCTCTCAACACTCAAATATGGTGAGACCAACTTCCTTGTTTTTTAGGAAATTGCACCAGTATCCACCATGACTCCAGAAAGTACTAAAGGGGCTGAAATACCTACCAATAAACCTCCAGGGGCAGAAAATGTAGCAGGAACATATATGTGCCCACTGCCATAAAAGTGTTAATTAGAAGACAATTGAATGGCAGGTCAATAATATGATCAATTTTGCATTGCAGAATAAATACCCTGAAAATTCTGAAGAGAATGAATTCAAAAGTAAAACCAAGAGTTTAGAAAAGCATTTATAACATTGCTACTATGATTTAAGTGAAATGGAGACCAAACTAGTGTTGTAAAAGTAATGGAGCAGGTTATTTCCAATTAAGATGTGCTAGGTCAGAAATACCTTTATAACATTCACTATCTAACCAAGAGCATGAAACCAGGAAGAAGTAAACACAAATGTAGGGATTCAAATAAATTTAATTGACAGAATTTAAAGCATGCTCTGCTATTCAGAAACTTCTAGACTCTATTTATTCCTTCACCCATTGTATTGAAGAAAAATACATCAAATGCTTACCATAATGGCAGGCAATATGCTGAGCTGGGGCTACAATGGAGAATGAGACAAAACCCTTGCCATCAGAGGCAGATTATCCAACAGGTAGGTAAGTGTGATGCTTACTTTGCTTACCAGATCATTGGTAATTTCACATTTTTTCACATTTTTTCACCACATCAAAGATTCTGCTTCTAAGTATGGCTCATACCTGTCTCTCTCTCAACTTCCTAGCACCTTCCCACAGAATCAAACCCTCTTTTCAAATGTACAATCCCTGACGGGGTGGATGACCCAGTAAGCAAGTACTAATACTACAGATAAGTAAGCAGAAGTAAGCCCATGCTTACCTTGCTTACTGGGTTATCCACCCCTGGTTGCTGTTATGAAATGTGCAACAAAATTGTAGAATTAGTCAATAAACTAATAACTAATGCTAGATGATATACAGAGAGATATGTTAGAGGTTAACAGGGTTTGTTGTTATCATCTAGTGGGCTCCAACTCATGGAGACCTTATGGGTTAATTAATCATCCTTAGACATTCCTTAGGAAACCCTGGTAGTGTAGTGGTTAAGAGTTTGGCTGCTAACCAAAAGGTTGGCAGTTCGAATTCACCAGGCACTCCTTGGAAACCCCATGGGGCAGTTCTACTCTGTCCTATAGGATCACTGTAAGTCAGAATCGACTCAATGGCACTCGTTTTGGTTTTTTGGTTTAGACATTCCTTAAGGAGCGCAGGAGGTTCGGTAGTTAAGTGCTCAGCTGCTAACACAAAGGTCAGCAGTTCAAATCTACCAGCTGCTCTGTGGGAGAAAGACATGGCAGTCTTTTCTGTAAAGATTTATAGCCTTGGTAGCCCTATGAGACAATTTTACTCTGTCCTATAGGGTTGCTATGAGTCAGAATTGACTCGATGGCAGTGGGTAGACATTTCTTTACATCTTTTGATAGAATCCACTGTACCAAAACCCGTTGCGTTGAGTCGTTCCGACTCATAGCGACCCTACAGGACAGAATGGAACTGCCCTATAGGCTTTCCAAGAAGCGGCTGGTGGTTTTGAACTGCCGACCTTTTGGTTAGCAGCCAGCTACTTAAACTCTGTGCCACCAGGGCTCCAGACTTCATTATACTTCCTTGAAATTATTTTTTGTCTCCTATTCTGTGTTTAAATTATTTAAATGAAGTAAGATTTCCTGTATTTATTATATCCCTGGTGCTCAAAATATGGTCCGATAAAAACAGGGACTCAACAAGTGTCTATAAAATACATGTCTATAATGACCACTTTTTTCACAGCTAGTATTTCTAGTTGATGGCAAGGCTCATAACGTTGCCACAGTGTATTATTGAGGTATTGCGGCGGTAAAGGTCAGTATAAATGAAAGAATAAGTGTATTTTCCACGTGGACATTGAGTTTATACTAGATAGTTTCAGAAAATAAATGTGAAAGGATAGTAGAAGCAGAATATGTAATTTAAAAAAGAACAAAAACAAAACCACAGGTGTAGAAGACTTCCAAGAAAACGGGTACCGTCAGAGTAAGTTATGTATTGAAGGAGGGAGTAGGGTCATGTTTTGCGCACCTAATGAAAAATGGGTAATGTATTTACCCTGGAACAAGTATTCCAAAATCACAATAGAAGTGGTGGGTGACAGAATTCTAAGGACCGTAAGTTAAAAAAAAAAAAAGGAGGAGGTCAGAGTGGGGACAAGAATATAAAACAAATATGCTTTTGGGAATTTTATTGTCATAAACGGAAACACCTAAAAAAATCCGTTCTCTGATTTTGGTCATTATTTAACCTAAATTCAATATAATAACTGTTCTGCCTTTCAAATCTAACTTTGCAAACATTGACTTTTGTTCTGAGCAGACATTCTGCAATCACCTAACATTACAACCTTTTAATATTGTATCAGAAATATATTTTCGAGTTTTTATTCTTATGCTTTAGTGATAAATTTTGGTGAGTTTTTCAGTGACAAAAACATCATGGTTTTCTTCTACATACAAACCTAACTTTCAGTACTGTGCATAGATTTTCATAAGAATGACCTCTAGCACAGTCCTTGCAAAGGGTTCTTAAGTGTTTCCTGAGTTAAAACTTTTTGGCAAGGCATCTGAGTCTATAGAGAACAGGCGTGAATGCTGTAGAAATTTTGGATATATATATGTATATATACACTCACATATATGTATATATATTATATATGAATATATGTGATATGTATCATACATTCAAACAAATGTATATATATAAAACCATAAATACACAAATAAATACATGACATAGTGGTCAAGTGCTATGGCTGCTAACCAAAGGGACAGCAGTTCAAATCTGCCAGGCGCTCCTTGGAAACTCTATGGGGCAGTTCTACTCTGTCTTATAGGGTCGCTATCAGTCGGAATCGACTCGACGGCACTGGGGTTTTATATATATACATATATATTCCTTTTCTCCACATTTCATTGGGGAAATGGTATTATCTATTTTCATCACCTCTGATTCCTCAGATACTAAGCACAATACCAGCCACGAGGCAGGAATTTTGTTGTTGTTGTTAGTTGCCCAGTCTGACACATGGCAACCCAATGTACAACAGAACAAATGTTGTCCCGTTCTTTGCCATCTTCATGATTGTTGGTATGTTTGAGTCCACTGTTGTAGCCACTATGTCAATCCAACCCAATGAGGGTTTTCCTTGCTTTCTCTGGCCCTCCACTTTACCAAACATATTGCCCTTCACCCACAATTGGTCCCTCCCAATTATGTGTACAAGGTAAGTGAGTCAAAGTTTTAGACAATATTCTATCATCCAAAGGGTTGTTGTTGTCTAAACTTTAGAAGTAGATTGCCAGGCCTTTTGTCCTAGACTGTGTTAGGAAGCTCTGCTGAAACCTACCCACCATGGGTAATCCTGTTGGTATGCGAAATACTGGTGGCATAACTTCCAACGTCATAACAATAACACACAATCCACCACAGTACAACAAGTTGACAAACAAGTGGTGGAGGAATTTTATCAACATTTACAAAATGAATAAATGAATGAAAAAAAGATACTGCTGTGTCTGAGCACGCATACGAAATAATTAGTACTCCTTACAACATTCTATCTCAGTGATGTGGATCTATCAGAAGGTGATATATTTTACACAGGGCAAACACTGAGCAATAAAATAGAGTTGCTGCTTTAAAGTTACTCATAGTCTAAATCAAGGGATAGACATCTACTAAATTAATTCAATAAATTATGATAAGTGTAAATATAGACAAGCAAATTTTCAGGGGAAGCAAAGGGAAAAATAAAAGTTTTCTAAATCCAATTCCATACGTTGAGTATATATTGAATCGAAAATTCAGAGTCACAGTGGTTAAAGAGCTTGGCTGCTAAACAAAAGGCCATCAATTCGAATCCACCAACTGCAACCTGGAAACCCTCGGGGGCAGTTCTCCCCTGTCGTATAGAGTCACTATGATTTGGAATTGACTTGACCGCAATTTTTTTTTTTTTGATAGATGTCAGATACCATACTACCTACAAAAATACCAAGGTTCACCAGGTATTTAAAGGGAAGGATTGAAATAGCTATTTCACATATGCTTTCAGAAAAAAACATGCATGAAACTATACCCTGAGTATAGTAACCGGAATGCTTACCTTGTGCCATCTTGTTTTATAATTTAAATTTGTTCTTTTAAAAAACATTATGTGCCAGGCACTAAATTAAGAACTTTACAGATATTAACACTTTTTATCAGTGTAAGAAAAATAATGGGCCAACATTAACATAATTTAGTCTAATGAAATATATAAACCAAAAAAACAAACTCATTGTTGTTGAGTCAATTCCAACTCCTAGTGACCCTATAGGACAGAGTAGAACTGCCCTATAAGGTTTCCAAGGCTGTAATCTTTCTGGAAGCAGATTGCCATGTCTTTCTCCCATGGAGCTGCTGGTGGGTTCAAAATGCTGCTGTGCCACCAGGGCTCCTTTTTGAAATATATAGTATCACATATAGAAAAATGACTGATAAATAAAATGTATTGAACCCATTTAAATAAAATATATCAAAGCACTTCATTGGATTAATGTTTTACAGAGTTAAATTGAATATATAATATTTCAGGTAGAATCTGTGTTCTGAATAAACCACAACTGTTTTTCAAATATATTCACATTTGACTCCTTACTCTTTCTTTTCTTCCATCAGATTGGATCAATTCTGCTTTCTAAATATCTCATAATTCATCCCCCTTCTTTCTACTCTCCACTTTTAACTTAATTTTGTCCTGCATGATCACCCATCTTGATTACTGCAGGAGCCTCCAAACAGGTTCTGGTATGTTTCTGTCTGTAAAACATAGTCGACAGTGATCTTTTAAGAATGCAAATCCAATTAGGATATGTTCTAGCATAAATTTTTCAGTGACACCTGATTGCCTTCAGCATTAAATCTAAAGTCTTTAATACGACATCCAAATATATCATTAAATGCTCCTCTGTCTAATTTTCCAGTCTTTACACTCCTATTTTTTCATTCTTTCCCGTAGTCAACCTATTTTCTGTAATATGTTTTAAATGAGCACTGCTCTTTAATTTTCCTGTGCATTTGCACATGATATTCTTACTACATAGAATGTTCGCTCTTCCCATTCCTCATCTTTGGTTTCTAACGCCTCAGATGTCATCTCATATTAGCAGCTTCCTTGACTCACCACTCCCAAGCCTACCAGCCTCCACCTTCAATGCCCTTGATACATTCCTCTGTAGTGAGAATTTTCTAACACTACTCTCACTGCCTGTTTACTAGTCTTAGCACTAAAACATGGAATTCTTTTGCAACTTGAATGTGCCAGCTATATAGTAGGTGCCTGGTAATTGAATGTGGAATAAATGAAAACAGAGTAACATAAGAACAAATGGTTTTCCAGTCATCTTAAATTACCTTTTTTATTAGCATGTTTTCCGTGGTCCTTGGCAATATTATGCAAATTAGCTTCTAAGTGTGCAATTACAAGCACAATAGCTATCCTAAAAAGAGTTACTTTTTATTGGAACATTAAAGATTACTACAATGCAGAATAGGACTTTGGGTAATTTGGCAGTCTGCAGAGATTGCCAGTTGTGGATGGTTTGCTTTCCTGCTGAAATCGGCACTCCTTTGATAACCCTGCTTTCTAAAGTTGTTACTAGGCTTATCAGGTTTCATATACAGCACCTAAACTGATATAATAGTACCATGAAAATCTGCCATGTGTGGGTTCCTAAGCTGATTGTCATTTTGTGTTATCTTACAAAAGAGGCAAATAAACCACTCAAATACATAAACCATTGTTCATGTATAGCACTCTTCTGTAATGATGCAGAATTGCAAGATGTAAAATTAGGTTTTATGACACTAAGGTTTTGATTTATATTATCTGTAGAAAAGAAAATAAAAAATATTAGATGGGACCATGAAAATGGGACAACACCCTACCAAATAAATCTTTGCAATACACTGTCATATGCTGAAACAGATATAAATACATGAAAGACGGTATCCTTGCTAAAGTAATGGCTCATTGGGATGCATGTTTGCTGAGAAAGGAACCTATCTCTCATGTTTTGCTTACAGGGTCAAATTGTCTATAAAATAATACAAACACCTTTCGAAACAAGTTGGGTACGTTTCCAAAATGAAGAACAAACTAATCACAAATGTTTTCGTATTCACAGCGATACCACCAATATTTTTACACCATTCCTCCGACACTTCTTGTTTTGAAAGGCAAATGCATTGAGAGTGCCAGTTCAGCCACAAAAGCCTATCTGATATATTCTATGTGGCTTGAATGCTATACACTGTACATTTCACAATACTGTACGTGTTGTGCTACATATTTAAGTGTTTGGTTTTCTGTTGGCTTAAGAGTAGCTGCAATTACAATATACATACACTTTTTTTTTGAGGGGTGGGTAGAAGCATAACTAAATATGTAGTAGACCTTTTTACTTGTTGTTTCGGATGCTGGCAGTCAAGACAATGTTGGGTAGTAGAGCCCTTTGTACTCACTGAATGTCTGTGATATGCATTCCTTGTTTCCCACCCAACATTATAAAGTATTTGCCCCCCCAATTTTTTTTTTTTTTTAGCAAAATTACTCTATATCTCTTGAAGAATTTGTCTTTCTTCATCCCTGGGGTTTCAGTAGCTCATATGGAGGTGGACGAGAATCTCAAATTAAGTCCCATGGAACATTATCCTTGACAATCCAGCCTCCTGTTTTCCTTGATGCAATCACCGATTTAAACTCACACGGAGAATAAAAAAGGTTCTTGATAAATTATTCCAGTCCACTGATATATACAGTGGCCTACAATAGAATCCAATTTCTCCCTAACAGGCCTTATTATTTTTCCCTCAAACCTGCTTCTTCTGTCACCTGCTTTGTTAAGTGTTTCAAATGTAACGAAGCACAACTGTGTGATGCCAGTTAGATTTCATGGCAGTATAATTTTTATTTTTATCATGCAGAATAAAAAAAAAAGAAAAAGATGAGATGGGCCACTGGAATTGGGCCAAGGTCTTATGAATATCTACAAAGCAATTCAGACATCCAGACTCTGAAATAAATACCCAAAGCACACACCTTTGAATTTGAGGTCTAATATCTACCCACTACTTGCAAGACAGTGGTCAAGCATAAGGAAATGTACCCTATCAATCAGGATGAGGTATAGGATATGGCTAGACTAAAAAAAAAAAAAATAAAAAAAAAAAAGGCAAATACGTTGTTTTAATATATGAAGGGTTTTCAAAGCATTGACCCTGCACACACACACACATCCAAATATATATAAATATATGCTATCATATTTAGTTTTTCTTAAAGAATTGTTTTGAGGTGAAATTTTGCTGTTTTTTTCCCCTATTAACAGTATATAATCTATATTTATCTCTCCATCTACCTACTTATCAACCAGTTTCATAGGAACACATGTTATAGGTATAGCATAATTTAGCTCTTCCTCTATTAATCATATTTAAGGAATTCTGCCAGAATTTTCAAAGCTAGGCTTAAGCCACAGGGACCTTGTTTTAGTTCCTCAGATACCCCCTTGCTCACACCTTTGCACATGTGATTTGCTTTGTATATCGCTGTCTTCTCCCTATATCTGTCTTTCACTTTTCCCATCCATATCAGATGAAATGTCATTTCCTTAGGGGACATCTCTCCAATCTCACAGACTAGATTTCATCTATTTAGTATTTTTCTCCCTCAGTCCTAACCCCTGCCACACTCCTATTTATCCTCGAAATGTTAGTGCAAATGCTTCTAACTCAGTACCATTCACCTTAGTATACCTTAGTGTAAACACTTAAACACTCCACCATCATACTCTCAGAGCACCTTCCTTACTGCTTTCACAATGTATATCTAACTATCTATGTGAACATTTGTTTATTACTTTCTTACCCACTAATCTGTAAGTTTCTTGAAGTTATGTGTTGGATCTCTTTTGAAAGTCATTTCATTCCTAGGTGGCACAAACAGTTTGTGCTCTACTGCTAACCTAAAAGTTAGTGATTCAAATCTACCCAGGAGTACCAAGGCCTGGCTCTCTGCTTCTGTTAAGACTACAGTCAAGAAGACCCTATGGAGCAGTTCTACTCTAACACATGGGGTTGCCAGGAATTGGAATGAACTTGACGGCAACTAACAATGACAACAGTATAGTATCTCAATAATATTCAATGAATGAATAAATGAATGCTGCAAACAGCATCATTGAAAATCTGCTTTTATTTCCACCTGAAGGATTCCTGAAAAAGATATTCTTAGATACAGAATTGCTTACTCAAATGGTCTGTGCACTTCAAATGTGGTAGAAACTACCAAATTTCTTAAAGATTCACTTGTTACGCACAGTCCTGGTGCTATTGCTGACTGGCAGGGAATGGTATTCTATCCAGGAGATACTCCAAGCTCAGACCAGATTAGATCATCAGTTCAAAGAGATTAAGAGATCATTAATGTCAAGGTATGAAGACAGAAGGCACAAAGACCAATTAAGACAAGAAGCAATTAGTACCAGAAAAGTAAATCGCAATGCTATCTGGGTGATCCCCTGTGATCTCATGAGGATGGCCGCTGCCCAATCATGGTGCCATTGTATGTTGTTCTACTATGAACTCACACTACAGGATGCATTCAATCAAATGAATGAAATTTGGAACAAACTTTATTTTTCTTCTTTCTTTACAGCCTAACCACCATTATTTGGATACATTAACAGTGACTCAGCCCCACTCAGCATCTTGAACCATTTCAAACTCCTCTCCTTGTTGTACTTCTATTTACCAAGTGTTTTTTCATTACAGAAACTTGGAAATTATCCTATATAATTCATTCATGGCTATTTTCCTCATCCAAACTATCACTAACTCTCAAATGTGTCTTAAATCCAACCACTGCTCCTATTTATGTGTATTTATGTTAGTAACAGTGTCAGTGTTTGATTTTCCTCCAGTATCCTGTATGTTCAATGGAAATGGATAAGAAATGAGAGAGTTCATGGAGGGAAAAAAAAAAAAATACACTCCAAGTATTATTCCAGAAGTGTGTCATGGTAACAATTCTCAAAATGGATTTGAAAGAGAACTTAACTCATGATAACTGAAAAGAATACAACTCTAGTAGCTTAGGAATATTGAATATCTTCATTGATGCTGTCATAGAAGTTACTTTCTAATGGGAAGAGATGGATTATAATAATTATGAGCAAGATAATAACACATATATTATTGAGAAAATAAAGCATAAAATGTGTTATTTTGAACAGATGTAGATATACAATAAATATGTAATATTATTTGTTCAATCCATAGTCACTATGTTTGTGTATATGTATATGTATATACAAATTTTTAAACCTTACCACTAAAGAACCAAAAAACCAAACTCATCACCATTGAGTCAATTCCAATTCCTAGCAATCTTATAGGACAGAGTAGAACTGCCTCATAGGGTTTCCAAGGCTGTAATCTTTATGGAAGCAGACTGAACATTTCTCTCCCGCAGAGTGGCTGGGGGACTAGAACTGCTGACCTTTTGGTTCACAGCAGAGCATTTAACCACTGCACCACTAGGGCTCCGTTCTTGGTACTAGGCTAGCCAAATTTTATGTGTTCAATGCATACGAGGTTAATGACTACTGTATTGAGCAGCCCAGCTCTAGAATCACTAAGAACTATAGACATATTTAAATTTCTCTAAATAGTGCCTTTCCGAACAAAGATCTGCAAAATTAAAATCAGGGAGACAACGTAATGATACTCTAATAGTTAATAGAGCAAGCCTGGCTGGGAAAATAAGAGCTGTGCCTATCTCCTTCCAGGAATAAGGAAGCCTACGTGTGTTAATGAGTTAGGCAGTCTAGGGAAAAAATATATAAAATTTTTTTTTTTTTTTATATAAACAGGGAAAGGAGATAGTGCTTGAAATTTTGAAAGGCTGCCTTAGAGAAAGTCATCTAAGCAAAACTTACAGAAAAGCATAAGAATATAGCTTGATGAAAAAAAAGAGAAAAGTATGCCTTTAAAGCAATGGTTTTCAGCCTTCAGCACACATTAGAATCACTTCAGGAGCTCTTTAAAAATCCCAATGCCCAGACTGTAACCCATACCAATTAAATAAGTATCTCTTAGGACAAGACACAGGCATTAGTATTTTTCTCTGAGTTATTCCACTGTGCAGCCAGCCAAGGTTTAGAGCCAATATTGCAGCAAGTGACAATTCCAGAGGAAACTGGTTAGAAGACACACAAAGGTTCCTAAGCAAGCAGCCCTCTTTTTTTTTTTTTAATAGCACTCCAAGTTATCTTTCCAAAACACAAGTATGAGACTCTTGAAAAAAATATATACATATCCCATTTCCAAGGCCCTTTACACCTTCGTTCAACATAACTTTTCAACCCTCAGTGCAATGCAACCCATCCTCTAGCTAAAGATTAACTGAACTCAGTTTAGGAAGTTGACATGATTAGATTTATGCTCTGGGCAAAGTAATCAGATGTCAGTATGTAAGACAGGGAAACCCTAGTGGCATAGTGGTTAAGTGCTACAGCTGCTAACCAAAAGGTAGACGGTTCAAATCCACCAGACACTCCTTGGAAACTCCATGGAGCAGTTCTACTCTGTTCTATAGGGTCGGTATGAGTCTGAATTGACTTGATGGCAACCGTTTTGGTTTTTTTGTGTGTGTTTTATGTGAGATAGATTACCAAAAGTGAGAGAATGGATGCAGGAAGATTAACTGCAGTCCTGAGGAGATGAAAGCAAGGGAACGGGGCTCATAAAAGTTGCCATAGGAAAAAATAAAAAGGAATTTACAGATGTTGGGTTTTGTTGATTTACTATAAAATTCATGTATTTCGAACAAGCAAAAAGCAAAATAAAACTCTAAACCTAAAGAATATCACCTACTATTTAGTTTTATATATTTGTGAGGGTTGAGAATCCATTCATTTATGCCCCGATGCATGTTGAAGAAGGGGGTAATATGAGGGAAATGGGAAAGTCAACAATGACTTCAAGGGTCCTAGTTTGGATGATGGAGCAGAGCATAATGCCATGAACAAGAAATAAGATTCAGAAGGTTAAAAAAATAATAATAATAATAATTCATGTGGTTTTAAGTTGACTATGGTGCCTCCGAGGTATCTGGGAAAAAAATTAATGTATGAGGTTGATTGGAGCTAAGAGTATAGTCCATATACTTGATTTGCCAGTAAACTATATTTTTCATTTTCTTAGCCTTTGTTACTATTTGTTGTGTAAGGGGGAGAGCTTGCACTCCAGAAAGAAGGAGAGGAAATGGTCTCTACAGGAGTCCTGACTTGGCTGTTAAATGTTAACAGGGGGAGGTAGGAGAAAAAAGATATAAAACCCTAAGAAAATGACTGTATTGGGGTGCTCATGCTCTCTCTCTAGCTAAGTAGCCCACTTGACTCTTCTTAGAAAGTACTCTTCTTAGTCAAGTGTACTTTCTCTACTAACCCTCTGCTAGCTAATAAACCTCTGCTTGCTTGGCACTATTTGTCTCAGTGTTTGAATTCTTTCCTACACCAAAGCCAAGAACCGAGGCCATTCTCTGGTAACAGTTTCATCTTTTTCCAGATAATATGTAATTTCCTTAAGCACCAGTAATTGGTCCGCAGAATAATAGTAATTGACTAAACATATTATTTTGAATGACCAACAAAATTGTGGGAAATAGAAAATGAACTAATATTTGATCTAGTTGTTGGAAAATGATGTGGATACCATATTAATATCAGAAACAAAATTTGAAATTTAAAAGAAGAAATGCACTAAGTTGGGAAGGTAGTATAGGTCCAGAAGGAAGGGTCTCTTGTATGAAACTGAACTCAGTTTAGGCTCACTTCTGTTATTTATTGACCTGATTCCTCTACGTAAGAAATCTTAGTACTCTAATTTTCTTCTACATATTAGAGGTGCCAGTGCGGCTTCTTTAATTTATTCAGCAGGAAGCAACAGGATATTAAAGCAGCTTGGTCCTAGATGAATTCCTTTCATGTGGCAGGAATGTAGGAAGTAAAACCTGTTCAGTAAAATCCAGAGTCCTTGGGTGCAAACCCACTTTTCAGTATTTGAAGTATAGATAAAGATCAGGTGAATCCCATACAAATGAAATACGATATCAATTGGAAATTGACAGTTATTATTTTACAGTTGTACAGATGAAATGCAGGTGCTCCGAAGGACTGGCTAGGCTGGTCTCCAACTAAGTAGAACAACAACAAAAAAAAAACTGTTGGCACTGAGTCAATTCGGACTCATTGTGACTCTATAGGACAGAGTAGAACTACCCCATAAGGGTTTCCAAGGAGCAGCTGATAGATTCGAACTGCTGACATTTTGGTTAGCGGCTGAGCTTTTAAACATTGAGCCACCAGGGCTCCAGATAAGGAGAAAGACAAAAATAATGAAATTCCATATCTTACTTCATATAATTTCCTTTTTTAGTACATCATTTTCTAACCTGCTAAACTCCTAGTCACCAGTCACACACACTTGACTTAGACATTACTCTACTTTGACAAAGGTTTCCCTTACCTGTGTTCTTAATAATATGTGGCTATGTTCTTATTCACACTTCTAAAGTATGCAGAAAATTCCGATTTTTATCATTGTCTTCCATAAATGAGCTTAAGTTTCTTGGTGTAGAGACTATGTGTTGTTCCTTTTTATAAGCCTGATATCTAGCATGAATCTTGATATATAGACTTTTATGAACCAGGAAAGTCACAACGGAAATTTTCTTGCAGACATAGTTTAGAAATGGAGTCAAGGAATAACCTCCCCATTATTTGAATCAATAATTTAAGGCAAGAATTGTAACCATAAAACATTTCAGATAGCAATTAAGAATTCTGAGGCACAATTAATAGGAGAATCAACAATATTAGTACAGAGCGATTGCTAGAAAAAGGACACAAAATGGAAGCTAAAGCTATTATGTAATCCCCGCTTTAAAGTAAGGATTGGTCTGGAAATTTGTTTATAACTGAGCCTGTTAATGTGGGTCATGCGGCATTGGTTAAAAAGCAGCAAATGACAGAGACAAGCAAAATTTTATGACGCAGTCTTATTGATGAGGATGGCTTGGCTCAACTTGGGAGCTAAAAACAAAAAGTTTCCTTGGATGCTTGGGAAGATTCATGAGGTATAAGCAAAGAAGTTAGTAAGCCATATAAAAACTTAAACTACTTCGGAAATATGTGCTCACGTGTGTGTGTGTGTGTGTGTGTGTGTTGTTCTTGTCGTCAGGTGCCGTCTAGTCAGTTCCGACCCAAAGCCACCCTAGGCACAACAGAACGAAAGACTGCCCGGTCCTGCGCCATCCTTACAATCGTTATGCTTAAGCCCATTGTTGCAGTCACTGTGTCAATCCACCTTGTTGAGGATCTTTCTCTTTTTTGCTGACCCTATACTTTGCCAAGCATGATGTCCTTCTCCAGGGACTGATCCCTCCTGATAGCATGCCCAAAATATGTAAGATGCAGTCTTGCCATCCTTGCTTCTAAGGAGCATTCTAGTTGTACTTGTTCCAAGACAGATTTGTTTGTTCTTTGGGCAGTCCGTGGTATATTCAATATTCTTCACCAACACCACAATTCAAAGGCGTCAATTCTTCTTCTGTCTTCCTTATTCATTGTCCAGCTTTCACATGCATATGATGTGATTGAAAACACCATGGCTTGGTCAAGTGCACCTTAGTTTCAAGGTGACACCTTTGCTTTTCAACACTTTAAAGAGGTCCTTTGTAGTAGATTTGCCTAATGCAAATCTACTACAAAATGTCTTTTGATTTTTTTGACTGCTGCTTCTATGGCTGTTGATTGTGGATCCAAGTAAAATGAAATCCTTGACAACTTCAATCTTTTCTTCATTTATCATGATGTTGCTTATTGATCCAGTTGTGAGGATTTTTGTTTTCTTTATGTTGAAATGCAATCCATGCTGAAGGCTGTGGTCTTTGATCTTCATCAGTAAGTTCTTCAAGTCCTCTTCACTTTCAGAAAGCAAGGTGTGTCATCTGTGTAATGCAGGTTGTTAATGAGTCTTCCTCCAATCCTGATGCCCCATTCTTCTTCATATAGTCCAGCTTCTGGGATTATTTGCTCAGCATACAGACTGAATATATATAATGAAAGGATACGACCCTTTCCTGACTTTAAACCATTCAGTATGCCCTATATATATATGAATGTATGTATATATAGGAAACCCCGGTGGCGTAGAAGTTAAGAGCTCAGCTGCTAACCAAGAGGTTGGCAGTTCAAACCCACCAGCCACTCCTTGGGAACCCTATGTGGTAGTTCTACTCTGTCCTGTAATGTTCCTATGAGTTGTTATGAGATAATATATGTCCATACATATATACATATATATGTATGTTATGTGTATATATATGCACATAACATGTATACATATACATATATGTATGTAAACCCAAACCAAACGCATTGCCATTGAAATGATTCTGACTTACAGCGACCCTATGGGTATAGGACAAAGTAGAACTGCCCCATAGGGCTTCCGAGGAGCGCCTGGTGGATTCAAATTGCCGACCTTTTGGTTAGCAGCCATAGCTCTTAACCACTATGCTACCAGAGTTTATGAGATTTTTGGCATTCTTATAAATGTTAAAGGAAGAATAAATATCCAGCCTAAAGAGCAAATTAGTAAAGAAAATAAATTGTCTATATAAACTCAGTATCTTTGTAATGTCAATGTACATGATATAATAATGCATAAATGTTATTTTCTTTTTCAAAAGTGAATACTTAGGAAACAATCTAAGCTATAATTTTGTGAGAAGAGTTCCAAATTTTAGAAATTCCAAAAGCCTGGGTAATTATGAAAGATGATAAATTTGCTTACACAAAAATCCAATGACCTTGTGTATTCTTCTCATTCACACACATTAATGAAAGATTAAAAAGTTTCTGTACATTTTAAATAAAGAATCTAGGCCATGGGTGATGGATTTTTAAAAGTTTTCTTCAGCAATAATAAAGTTTTGACATATGAAACCTATTTGTCTTCATTAGCTGTAAGCTGGAAGAATAGAAATTGGATTTAGATAAATATGTGGAACTCACCGACAGACATATGTTGAGAGGCAGCATGTGCCTTCCTGAATTTAGAACTAAAATAAGTGACTTGATAATAAAGTAAGCTTTTCCTGAGGAGCCCTGAGGTGTTCTTCTCTGTTAGCCTCTCACTTCCTCACTTCTCTCTTAGCTGGAGTGTGGTAATTCATTCCTTTTGTAGGTATATGAGAAAATGTGGTTATTTTTCTTTAAGATCTGCTTAGATAATACTAATAGACATATCGTTTTATGTAAATATTTTTATACTTTTAATAAACTTTTCTAACTAATTTCAGCTTATAACCATTAAATAATCTAACTGGGCCAAATATTGTAGAGCTATAAAAATAAAAATTACTCAACATATAATAAGGGCAGCAGTCAAGTTAACTGACAATAAGTTCAGGGAATTTGTGTTCAAAATCATCATGAACTATACCACATTACTTTATGGACCTAAGGCAATGCGTGAATTTGAAATTTTATGTAATGTAATACAAATCTGTGCATAATACCAAAAGCCCTTAATCAGATTTACAGAAACTGAAACTGGAAATTTGTTTTTCTCTGTATGTCTTCCATTCTATGACCATTCTAAAGTGAGAAAGAGCAAAAGAAAGAGTAAGGGATCAGAATGTGTAGAAGAGAAGGAGAAGGGCTAAAGAGAGGAGAAAAAAATAAAAGGAGAGTAGAAAGGGAAAGATTAGAAAGGAGAAATACATAGTAGTAGCAGAATAGACAAGAGAAAGTAAAGGAGAAGAAAAGAAAAAGATGGTAAAAGAAAGGTGATAAAAAAGATAAATATTTTAATAGGTAAAGGAGATGTATAAAAGGGAGAGAGTACAAGGTGAAAAAAAAAGAAAAGAATAAGAATAAGAATGAAAAAGAGAAAGATGTAAAGAAGGAAGGAGAGAGAAGAAGGGACAGGAAACAAAAGTCTGAAGAAGATAAAAGTGATGATTTATGGAATATTTTCTATTTCCAGTCTGTACTCAAAATACTCTATATACCTCAGGTAATTGAAACCCTTTAACAAACCTGAGATATCTGATTTAATGACATCATTGCATATTTTAATTAACAAAAATTAAGAAAGCTATTAGCTTTTGGCATAGCCACTTTTCAGGTGTGGTGAACATAGACCTTAATCTATTTAGGATGGCACCTTTTATTTTTTGCACATCAGAATCTCCACACTTATAATGCTTCTGCAAGAACAGCTTCCTCTAGGCATAAGCTATTAATAATCATTCACTAATGGCTAAATTAAAACAAAAATTAAAAACAATACTCTAAAAGTTATACTTAGAGACTAATAGGTTATTTCAATAAAAGTAAAAAATAGTTTAGAAGGAACAAAAAAATCAGTGTCTTTTCTTAAAAGAAGTAGTATAAGTATGTGAAAAATATAGGCTTTCTCTGGTATGAAGACCTGAGAGAGGACATTGGAGAATTTGAGATCTCTGAAAGCTCCTCGATGGACAAAGGCAAAAAGGAAAATAAATACTTTATGACACAGGTAAAGAAGAAATATGGATTTCTTCAGTTGTGGAAAGCATCTATGGCTGCCCACACATTTTAAATTCCATAAGAACAAAGCAGATAAGAATTTGTGTCTTATTTGTTGTTATTTGTGTGTGCGTGTGTATGCGTGTATTACTGAATCTAAACTGATGTAATGGTCATCTATGAAGATATTTTTGCAACCCATCTGGATCCCAAGGCTTATCTCAATATGAATATTTTCCAATGGTCTAGCCATGAAGTTCAGTGGGAAAAAAGTCTGAAATCAAACAAACAAAAACCCATTGCCACTGAGTCAATTCTGACTCATAGAGACCCTATAGGACAGAGTAGAATTGCCCTGTTGGGTTTCTAAGGAGCAGCTGGTGAATTGGCACTGCCGAGCTCTTGGTTAGCAGCTGATCTCTTAACCATGTGTCAGACAGAAGCTGGAAGAGCATTTTGGCAATACTTTTTTTATGATCAAAGATTCCAGCAGCAGCTGGAGATTCAGGTCATACTGTAGTGATCAAACAAAAACTGCAGAATGCACAGATTTTGTTTCCAAAAAGTTACAAGCTTCTATGAATCAAACAAACGGACATCAGGGTAACAAGCTTTTTCGCTACTCATTCCCATAGTTACTAAAAAAAAAAAAAATTTTTTTTTTTTAGTTACAGCAGTGCTTAATTGCATTATAACATGAATAATTCTAGTGGCCTCATTTTAGTGTTTTTAATCCACCACACCCTGATTTAAAGTTCCTCAGTAGTTAATTGTTCTGCTGCTAACCAAAAGGTCAGCAGTTCAAATCAACCAGCCACTTCTTGGAAACCCTATGGGTCAGTTCTACTCTGTCCTACAGAATCATTATAAGTCAGAATTGACTCCAAGGCAATGTTTTTTATTTATTCATTTATTTTTATGGGAACATCTCGTTGAATTATAGACCAGCATCACTGTACCTGACTTATCATGAGAATCTAAAGGAAAGAAATGGGAATTTAAATTCAAGTTTACTTTAGAGTTATTATGAGACTTGGTTTTGTCTTTAATTGTGATTATCAAATTTTTGTTTGCTTTTAAAGGAATTTATTTTCTTCTGTGGCACAAATATAAATCTTTAAAAATACATCATTTAAGTAGTTATCTTGAAAAGGTTCTGAATGTTTGTTAATATGGCTTTACCATTATCATTAATATTAAGACTTAGACTGTGAAGAAAAATAATTTGTCTAAAATGAGTAAAGAAAACTTTTAAGTGAAAATGTTTGAAGAGTATGACTCCACCTGGTGAAGCTTTTAGTCCACTAATGTGTACCAAATATTAAAATTTGGAAGGGCTTGAATAAAATGATGTAGAGGTTAGTTAATGACTATTACATTCAACAATTGGCTCTCAAAATGAAAAGATGCTCTGAGTTTAAGCCAATTTCCACAAACACTTTCACCATGGCAGAGTTCAAGCTAACTTGATGCCCCTGAAAATGGAGTTGGAATGCATTGTGCACAGTTAGCTCACAGAAGCTGGGCTGAGCCAGCTCCAGAACCTCACCGATTATATCTCAGTAATCTTTGGAAGACACACTATAAATTGTATATAATAAGAGTTAAATATCCATTTTTAAGAGTTAAGTATCCATTAAATCGAACAAAAAATGTTGGTTTCAAAATTATAATACTTCAATTACAACTAGAGGTCATAAAATGGATAGTCAATTAAGTTAATAACCTATTATAATCTAATACTTCTTTCCAATATATTCACTTTACCTACTGATCAAGAAAATTTGGTACTTGCCACTCTCCTTGAAAGATCCTCTATCCTGTCTAAGTGACCTCTAGCCTATCTAAGTGGACTACTTCCAATTTTGCAGTGTATTCATTCTCTTTTCCCTTAAACCAGTCTGCTCTTATAGTCTGAAGACTGTATTTTCTTTATGTCTACACAGAGTCTTAATATACACCCAATCTCTTTCTACTGTATACTTAATCTATACCTAATTTTTTTTAATATACTTATACCTAGCTATATATATACCTATTATACCTAATTTTTTTTTTATGGCTATAATATTAGCTATGTCTGTATTTATCCATACTTAGACTAATCCCCAAATCCAATACCTGTGGCCATTTCTTCTCCTCTGGTTTACTGATGTCTAAAAATCTGTTATCATGATGTAAAATTTTATTTATAATTTACAATTTGGCCTAAATGAACTAACAAAAATCTTGCCCATACCCAGAACCCAGTGCCGTCGAGTCGATTCCGGCTCATAGCGACTCTATAGGACAGAGTAGAACTGCCCCATAGAGTTTCCAAGGAGTGCCTGGTGGATTTGAACTGCCGACCCTTTGGTTAGCAGCTGTAGCACTTAACCACTACACCACCTTGGCTATACATAATGCATAAAAATGAATGAGTTTCTACCGAAATATAAATGTTAATGTCACATTTATTTTTCTGTTTTCATAAAAGGTAAAAGTTAAGTAAAATGAAGACTGAGCACTTAAAATGGTTGGTCAGAGGAAGTTAATACAGGTAAAAGAAAAAGTCAAGTTTCTGATGCAGGAGATAAAATTTGTTAAATCTACAATTTAGTTTCTAAATGGTTATCTAAATGGAGTCAAAGCACAATCTAAAAATTAACAACCCATGACATTTCTATCCTCTCCTGATTTTGTTCTTCCTAATTCCAAAATCATTTTAGATAAGTTTTAATATGATACAAAATTAAAATAATTAATATGAGAGCAAAAACAAATTTAAGTCTTAGGCTAAGAAAAGAGATAAAGTAGAGCCTGGGATAAAAGAGTTACCTCAACTGGTCAGAAAAGTTACATTTTCTCTCTTTTAAAAGTATCATTTTATGTCCCAATTCAGAGCTGAAACTTTTTTTTTTGGTCTCAGTGAAGGTAGGTTTCTTTGGAAAACCTTAGGTAAGGGTCATCTGTGAATTAAATATTACCAGATAATGATTTGTTCATATAAGTTTGCAAATATAGCCCTGGTGGTGCAGTGATTAAAGCAGTTGGCTGCTAACCACAGGTCAGTGGTTTGAATCCACCAGCCGTTCCAAGAGAGAAAGATGTGGCAGTCTGCTTCCATGAAGGTTTACAGCCTTGGAAACCCTATAGGGTCGCTAAGAGTCGGAATCAACCCGATGGTGGTGGGTTTGGGTTTTGGCAGTCCAAAAACTTGCACACCTCTTGCCTTCAATGAGAAAAAAGGAAAACAACATTTATAGGGAAGAAAAGAACTTATGTTATAAAAAAAATGTATTTTCATTATGATCAGAAATATGTCTGATGATAAACACCCTTGAAAAATCAAAAATATTTTTTCCCTCTGCCCTATAAAACCATGTATTTAGTGTGCAACAATGAGAAGCTGACTCCCCCTGGTGAAAAGTATTTAGTCCACTGGTGTGTACCAAATAATAAAGTTTGGAAGGGCTTGGAGAAACATATCAAGCCAAGACAGAGTTGACCCTATAGAGCACTATGAAATACAGCATTCAAATTTTATCTTCTGCTTTCCACTTTTATTTCTTTCATGCTTATTTGACCCTCTCTTCCCCATATCATAGATTTTTTTTCTCTTATAAACTATATATATTGCCCAAGTTTTAGTTTTTCAGGCAGATGAATTTGGTTTTACTGTTGGCCATAGAGAGAATAGAGTTTGGTGGAAAGAAGACTGAACCTAGAGGTCACCCTGTGCATTCTTTGCATATGTGGGGGGATATTAAATATGATGTGATAATACGTAGGAAGCACTTAAGAGTAAAAGAAAAGCTGAACACAGACTTGAGAAAACTATTCGTTGCTGAGTATGAAGAAAGAAAGAAAAGATACCCATTTTGTAGGGCAGTTGTTGGCTGCAAAGCAACACCTCCATGCATGTATACACATCTACTGCAACCTGTTAACCAGAACACAGCACCACAGAGATGGCCTCATGGAACAAGTGTAGCTTAGCTAGGCAGAGACCATCAGAAGATTGAACATGAAATGAGTGTGTATCTTAAAAGGTATTACAATGAGATGACAACACAGGAGCAGGGATTGCCATGCAATGTAGGTTGGCAGAGTCACTTCGAGGAATTCTGTCAGTATATATAAGGCCTCAAGCTAACTTAAAAAGAACTTTGATTACTCTGAAGGCTACTGAGAAAAATGGCAAGACTCTAGTGCCAGAGCAACCAGAATGCCTGGTAGTATCTCTAGATAGAGACAGGAAAAAAAGCAAGATTAATTACCGGTAATTAATTTTAAAAAAGAAACTACTTCAGAGATTAAAAGCCAGTTGAAATCAGCAAGAAGGGGAGCTTAGGGGTGGTCTTTCAAGTGTAGAATAAAAGCTCTTAATCTGGGGTTGTAAGATAAAATACAAAGCACCGAGTTAAATTTGAATTTCTAATAATCATTGAATAATTGCAATATTCGGTGTATACTAATGCTAAAAAAAAACATTTAGTATCTGATTCAACTTTAACCAGGCATTTTGTATTTTTATTTGCAAAATCTGACAATCCTAACTTAATGAGGAGCTATCCTGTGCACTGTAACAGGTCTGGATCTGCAAGAGAAGACAAAGAAAACCAAGTTTAGGAAGAGGAGGAATGTAGAGGTCTGGCATTAAGCAGCGCCAAGCATCTGTTTGGCATAAGTTTTGGGACCTGAAGCATTTTTCCATAAAGTATTTTTTAACAACAGTAAGGGAGAAGTGAATCCCTCCTGATTTATGGACAACATGTAGATAGCCTGCAGTGGATTGTAATTTCTAATCTATAGTATTCAATAAAGAGAGAACTGCCATGATTTTCAGTTTCTACATCTGAGAGTCAAGCAGATTTTTTTAATGAATTCCAGTTTAAACTGTAATTTCAGTGTCCTTCAATGAGCTTTAAGTTCTGGGAGAGTGAAATCTTCTTGATTTGTCAAAGAAATAATTCATGTCACTTTAATGACTTATTATCATTGGTCTTATTCCTAACAACAACTACCTGAACTCTATACCGGGCATCAGTAGCACATTCTGTTCTTCATATTCACATAGCAGGAAGAATCGCTGGTAATTTCTTCTCAGATGGATTGGCTAGAGGAGGGAATTTGAGATATAAAATCATATTTGTTGCCTCAGATTTTACTTTATCGTCCCCTAACAGCAGCCATAACTCTGTTAAGGAAATGATTGCAGACTTGAGGCTAAAATTCCATTACCTGGAAATGTATGGTTTGTGGTATTCATACCTAGACTTACGAAATCTTTATCTTATTCCAGGAAGCTCATGGGTTTTGGGTATAAGATAATGCTCTATCCTTGTCATATCTTAAATGGGGGTGGAGATGACAATTGCTAAATCTATTTAGGTGATGACAATTTTCTAATGAAATTATTTATTCACTGATTGATTGATTTCTAGGCATTTCCTCTGTATTACATTTTAACTCTAAAAGCAATATGAGGTCCTAAGGCCAGTTTCAAAAAGGTGATGTTTTAATTAAAATAAAAACAATGCTGGCAAGTGGCAGATCTCTGGGGTCTTGGAGATAGGTTCTGAATACCCCTCATGAATATGGATGCAAAAATTCTCAACAAAATTCTAGCTAATAGAATTCAGCATCATACCAAAAAAAAAAAAAAAAAAATACTCCACGACCAAGTAGAATTCATACCAGGAGTGCAAGAATCCTTCAACACTAGAAAATCAATCAACATAATCCTCTGCATAAATAAAAAAAAAAAAAAATTTTTTTTTTTAAGATCATCTCAATTGACACAGAACAGGCATTTGACAAAGTCCAACACCCATTCCTGATAAAACTCAATAAAATATGTGTAGAAGGGAAGCTCTTCAACATAATAAAAAGCATCTATACAAAACCAACAGCCAACATCATTCTTTTTTTTTAAATAATTTTTATTGTGCTTTAAGTGAAAGTTTACGAATCATATCAGTCTGTCACATATAAGCTTATATACACCTTACTCCATACTCCCACTTACTCTGCCCCTAATGAGTCAGCCCACATCCTCCTTCCAGTCTCTCTTTTATGACGGTTTTGCCAGTTTTTAACCCTCTCTACCCTCCCACCTCCCCTCCAGACAGGAGATGCCAACACAGTCTCAAGTGTCCACCTGATACAAGTAGCTCACTCTTCGTCAGCATCTCTCTCCAACCCATTGTCCAGTCCCTTCCATGTCTGATGAGTTGTCTTTGGGAATGGTTCCTGTCCTGGGCCAACAAAAGGTTTGGGGACCATGACCGCCGGGATTCTTCTAGTCTCAGTCAGACCATTAAGTCTGGTCTTTTTATGAGAATTTGGGGTCTGTGTATCCCACTATTCTCCTGCTCCCTCAGGGGTTCTCTGCTGTGCTCCCTGTCAGGGCAGTCATCGTTTGTGGCTGGGCACCATCTAGTTCTTCTGGTCTCAGGATGATGTAAGTCTCTGGTTCATGTGGCCCTTTCTGTCTCTTGGGCTCATAGTTATTGTGTGACCTTGGTGATCTTCATTCTCCTTTGATCCAGGTGGGTTGAGACCAATTGATGCATCTTAGATGGCTGCTTGTTAGCATTTAAGACCCCAGACGCCACATTTCAAAGTGGGATGCAGAATGTTTTCATAGTAGAATTATTTTGCCAATTGACTTAGAAGTCCCCTTAAGCCATAGTCCCCAAACCCCCGCCCTTGCTGCACTGACCTTTGAAGCATTCAGTTTATCCCGGAAACTTGTTTGCTTTTGGTCCAGTCCAGTTTAGCTGACCTTCTGTGTATTGAGTATTGTCCTTCCCTTCACCTAAAGTAGTTCTTATCTACTAACTAATCAGTAAATAACCCTCTCCCACCCTCCCTCACTCCCCTCCTCATAACCACAAAAGAATGTGTACTTCTCAGTTTATACTATTTCTCAAGACCTTATAATAGTGGTCTTATACAATATTTGTCCTCTTGCATCTGTCTAATTTCACTCAACAAAATGCCCTCCAGGCTCCTCCATGTTATGAAATGTTTCACAGATTCGTCACTGTTCTTTATCGATGCGTAGTATTCCATTGTGTGAATATACCATAATTTATTTAACCATTCATCTGTTGATGGACACCTTGGTTGCTTCCAGCTTTTTGCTATCGTGAACAGTGCTGCAATAAACATGGGTGTGCACATATCTGTTTGTGTAAAGGCTCTTATTTCTCTAGGGTATATTCCGAGGAGTGGGATTTCTGGGTTGTATGGTATTTCTATTTCTAACTTTTTAAAAAAACACCAGGTAGATTTCCAAAGTGGTTGTACCATTTTACATTCCCACCAGCAGTGTATAAGAGTTCCAATCTCTCCGCAGCCTCTCCAACATTTATTATTTTGTGTTTTTTGGATTAATGCCAGCCTTGTTAGAGTGATATGGAATCTCACCGTAGTTTTAATTTGCATTTTTTTTTAATGGCTAATGATCGAGAGCATTTTCTGATGTATCTGTTAGCTGCCTGAATATCTGCTTTGGTGAAGTGCGTGTTCATATCCTTTGCCCACTTTTTGATTGGGTTGTTTGTCTCTTTGTGGTTGAGTTTTAACAGAATCATATAGATTTTAGAGATCAGGCACTGGTTGGAGATGTCGTAACTGAAAATTCTTTCCCAGTCTGTAGGTGGTCTTTTTACTCTTTTGGTGAAGTCTTTAGATGAGCATAGGTGTTTGATTTTTAGGAGCTCCCAGTTATCTGGTTTCTCTTCGTCCTTTTTGATAATGTTTTGTATTCTGTTTATGCCTTATATTAGGGCTTCTAAGGTTGTCCCTATTTTTTTCTTCCATGATCTTTATTGTTTTACTCTTTATGTTTAGGTCTTTGATCCACTTGGAGTTCGTTTTTGTGCATGGTGTGAGGTATGGGTCCTGTTTCATTTTTTTTGCAAATGGATATCCAGTTATGCCAGCACCATTTGTTAAAAAGACTATCTTTTCCCCAATTAACTGACACTGGTCCTTTGTCAAATATCAGCTGCTCATATGTGGATGGATTTGTATCTGGGTTCTCAATTCTGTTCCATTGGTCTATGTGCCTGTTGTTGTACCAGTACCAGGCTGTTTTGACTACTGTGGCTGTATAATATGTTCTAAAATCAGGTAGAGTGAGGCCTCCCACTTTCTTCTTCTTTTTCAGTAATGCTTTACTTATCCGGGGCTTCTTTCCCTTTCATATGAAGTTGCTGATTTGTTTCTCCATCACATCAAAAAATGACATCGGAATTTGGATCGGAAGTGCGTTAAATGTATAGATGGCTTTTGGTAGAATAGACATTTTTACTATGTTAAGCCTTCCTATCCATGAGCAAGGTATGTTTTTCCACTTATGTAGGTCCTTTTTAGTTTCTTGCACTAGTACTTTGTAGTTTTCTTTGTATAGGTCTTTTACATCTTTGCTAAGGTTTATTCCTAAGTATTTTATCTTCTTGGGGGCTACTGTGAATGGTATTGATCTGGTGATTTCCTCTTCGATGTTTTTTTTGTTGATGTAGAGGAATCCAAGTGATTTTTGTATGTTTATCTTATAACCTGAGACTCTGCCAAACTCTTCTATTAGTTTCAGTAGTTTTCTAGAGGATTCCTTAGGGTTTTCTGTGCATAAGATCCTGTCATCTGCAAATAGAGATCATTTTACTTCTTCCTTGCCAATCTGGATGCCCTTTATTTCTTTGTCTAGCCTAATTGCTCTGGCTAGGACCTCTAGCACAATGTTGAATAAGAGCGGTGATAAAGGGCATCCTTGTCTGGTTCCCGTTCTCAAGGGAAATGCTTTCAGGCTCTGTCCATTTAGAGTGATGTTGGCTGTTGGCTTTAAAGATGCCCTTTATTATGCTGAGGAATTTTCCTTCAGTTCCTATTTTGCTGAGAGTTTTTATCATGAATGGGTGTTGGACTTTGTGAGATGCCTTTTCTGCATCAATTGATAAGATCATGTGCTTTTTTCTTTTGTTTTATTTATATGGTGGATTACATTAATGGTTTTTCTAATATTAAACCAGCCTTGCATGCCTGGTATAAATTCTACTTGGTCGTGGTGGATTATTTTTTTGACATGTTGTTGAATTCTATTGGCTAGAATTTTGTTGAGGATTTTTGCATCTATGTTCATGAGGGATATAGGTCTGTAATTTTCTTTTTTTGTGATGTCTTTACCTGGTTTTGGTATCAGGGATATGGTGGCTTCATAGAATGAGTTAGGTAGTATTCCATCATTTTCTATGCTTTGAAATACCTTTAGTAGTAGTGGTGTTAACTCTTCTCTGAAAGTTTGGTAGAACTCTGCAGTAAAGGCGTCCGGGCCATGGCTTTTTTTTGTTGGGAGTTTTTTGATTACCATTTCAATGTCTTTTTTTGTTGTGGGTCTATTTAGTTGTTATACTTCTGATTGTATTAGTTTAGGTAGGTAGTGTTTTTCCAGGAATTCATCCATTTCTTCTAGGTTTGCAAATTTGTTAGAGTACAATTTTTTGTAATAATTTGATATGATTCTTTTAATTTCAGTTGGGTCTGTTGTGATACTGCCCATCTTGTTTCTTTTTTGTGTTATTTGTTTCCTTTCCTCTATTTCTTTAGTCAGTCTGGCCAACAGTTTATCAATTTTGTTAATTTTTTCAAAGAACCAGCTTTTGGCTTTGTTAATTCTTTCAATTGTTTTTCTGTTCTCTAATTCATTTAGTTCAGCTCTAATTTTTATTATTTATTTTCTTCTGGTGCCTGATGGATTCTTTTGTTGCTCACTTTCTATTTGTTCAAGTTGTAGGGACAGTTCTCTGATTTTGGCTCTTTCTTCTTTATGTATGTGTGCATTTATCAGCACTGCTTTTGCTGTGTCCCAGAGGTTTTGATAGGAAGTGTTTTCGTTCTCGTTGCATTCTATGAATTTCTTTATTCCCTCCTTAATGTCTTCTATAACCCAGTCTTTTTTGAGCAGGGTAGTGTTCAGTTTCCAAGTATTTGATTTCTTTTCCCTGATTTTTCTGTTATTGATTTCCACTTTTATGGCGTTGTGGTGTGAGAAGATGCTTTGTAATATTTTGATGTTTTGGATTCTGCAAATGTTTGTTTTAGGACCTAATATGTGGTCTATTCTAGAGAATGTTCCATGTGAGCTAGAAAAAAAAAAAGTATACTTTGCAGCTGTTGGGTGGAGTGTTCTGTATAAGTCTATGAGGTCAAATTGGTTGATTGTAGCAATTAGGTCTTCCGTGTCTCTATTGAGCTTCTTACTGGAAGTCCTGTCCTTCTCCAAAAGTGGTGTGTTGAAGTCTCCTACTATAATTGTGGAGGTGTCTATCTCACTTTTCAGTTCTGTTAAAGTTTGTTTTACGTATCTTGCAGCCCTGTCATTGGGTGCATAAATATTGAATATGGTTATATCTTCCTGGTCAATTGTCTCTTTAATCATTACGTAGTGTCCTTCTTTATCCTTTGTGGTGGATTTAACTTTAAAGTCTATTTTGTCAGAAATTAATATTGCTACCCCTGGTCTTTTTTGCTTACTGTTTGCTTGATGTATTTTTTTCCATCTTAGTTCGTGTGTGTCTCTAAGTCTATGGTGTGTCTCTTGTAGGCAGCATATAAACGGATCGTGTTTCTCTATCCAGTCTGAGACTCTCTGTCTCTTTATTGGTGCGTTTATTCCATTTACATTCAGTGTAATTATAGATAAGTATATGTTTTTTTTTTTATATGTTTAGTGCTGTCATTTTGATGCCTTTTTGTGTGTGTTGTTGACAATTTCATTTTTCCACTTAATTTTTTGTGCTGAGATGTTTTTCTTTGTAAATTCTGTGTTCCTCATTTTCATAGCAGTTGAATTTATGTTTGCTGAGTTGTTATGCTTTTCTTGGTTTTTATTTTGAGTTATGGAGCTGTTATACCTCTTTGTGTTTACCTTAATATTTACCCCTATTTTTCTAATTAAAAACCGAAATTGTGTAGTCCTATATCGCCTTGTTTTCCTCTCCATATGGCAGTTCTATGCCTCCTGTATTTAGTCCCTCTTTTTGATTATTGTGATCTTTTACATATTGACTTCAATGATTCCCTGTTTTAAGCATTTTTTTTCTTTTTAAAAATTAATCTTAATTTGTTTTTGTGATTTCCCTGTTTGAGTTGATATCAGGATGTTCTGTTCTGTGACCTTGTGTTGTGCTGGTATCTGATATCATTGATTTTCTGACCAATTTCCTTTAGTATTTCTTGTAGCTTTGGTTTGGTTTTTGCAAATTCTCAAAGCTTGTGTTTATCTGTAAATGTTTTAATTTCACCTTCATATTTGAGAGAGAGTTTTGCTGGATATATGATCCTTGGCTGGCAGTTTTTCTCCTTCACTGCTCTATATACGTCATCCCGTTGCCTTCTTGACTGCATGGTTTCTGCTGAGTAGTCTGAACTTATTCTTATTGATTCTCCTTTGTAGGAGACCTTTCTTTTATCCCTGGCTGCTTTTAAAATTTTCTCTTTATCTTTGTTTTTGGCAAGTTTGATGATAATATGTCTTGGTGATTTTCTTTTTGGATCAGTCTTAAATGGGGTTTGATGAGCATCTTGGATAGCTATCCTTTTGTCTTTCATGATGTCAGGGAAGTTTTTTGCCAAGAGATCTTCAGCTATTCTCTCTGTATTTTCTGTTATCTCTCCCTTTTTTGGGACTCCAATCACACGCAAGTTATTCTTCTTGATAAAGTCCCACATGATTCTTAGGGTTTCTTCATTTTTTTTTTAATTCTTTTATCTGATTTTTTTCCGGCTATATTGGTGTCAACTCCCTTGTCCTTCAGGTCCCCCACTCTCCATTCCAATTGCTCAATTCTGCTCCTCTGACTTCCTATTGAGTTGTCTAATTCTGTAATTTTACTGTTACTCTTTTGGGTTTCTGAATGCTGTCTCTCTACAGATTTTTGCAGCTTATTAATTTTTCCACTATGTTCTTGAATAATCTTTTTGATTTCTTCAACTGCTTTATCAGTGTGTTCCTTGGCTTTTTCTGTAGATTGCCTTATTTCATTTTTGAAGTCATCCCTGATGTCTTGAAACATTCTGTAAATTAGTTTTTTATATTCTGCATCTGGCAATTCCAGGACTGTGTCTTCATTTGGGAAAGATTTTGATTCTTTAGTTTGGGGAGTTGTAGAAGCAATCATGGTCTGCTTCTTTATGTGGTTTGATATTGACTGCTGTCTTTGAGCCATCTATAAGATATTGTAGTGATTTATTTCATATTTGCTCACTGAGTCTTGTTTTGTTTGCTTTCAAATACGTAGATGGGCTACTTGATTGTGCTGTCTTGATTGTTGTAGCCCTTGAATCACTTATGTCCTATTACCAGCTGGTTTGGGCTGTTACCAGATATATAAGCCTGAGAGTCCATTCACTATTCTTGAGTAGAATCTGATTTTGGGTCATCAAGCGTGTGGTGCAGACTGTCACCTATCCACCTAGAGAAGTAGTGGTGATAGTGTGTGCACCAGATTCTAGTAGCAGCCGGGTTTCACACTCCAAGTGGGGGGCAGGATGCTGACAGGCTTCCCCCAAGTGCCAGTGAGGTAGGTGTGTCTCTATTGCTAAAGCACTTTGGTGGGTGGGCTCTGCAGCTGTACCTTAGGCACCCAAATGCAAGTATCTCTACAGATTGGTAGGTGTCACCATCATTAGACCCCTAAGGCAGGAGGCTAGGTGGTCTGCGGGGAGCTTCAGCCCTCAGTTCCCCATTGTGGGTCAGTAAGGGCTTTGTTGAATACGCAGAGATAGCAGACCTGGGAAACTTGTCCTTCCAGTAATCTTCTAAAACAATTACAGTCAGATCCCTATCAGAATTGCCTTTGCATTATAATAGCCACCTTGTTCCCTGTAGGGATGAAAGCCCAAGAGTGTGGATCACATATGCTTGGCTGGAGCTGGTTCTGTATTTTTAGTCCAATTAGGGAAGGATTTTTGTCCCTGGGTTTTTTGTAGCTGCTTCTCTCAGGCCAGGAGAATGGGATAGGAAAAGACCAAAAAAGAAAGAAAAACCACAGAGCACTTCACTCTCTGGCTCAGGAAATTCTAATGTTAATGAAGCCGCCTGGGAAGGGGAGGGGAGGGATCAGATAGACAGGAGAGAGTAGCACCCCAGAATATAGAGAAAGTTACTTATCTTGCTTGGTGATGACTGTTTTATCTGAGATTCCCGAGAGGTGTGTAGCCTGTGTGTGTTGGCTGGGTTGAGATTGCCCCCAAGGGTCAGGCCCGAGTCCTTTGCTTTTGCTGTCTCAGAAGCCATGGTCAGTTCCTCCACTCCCAGTCCAAAGCCCAGCACCAAGTTTCCCTGCCTGGGACGCCACACTCCAGACTCCATAACCAGTCACTGCTGCCTGGTGACTTCTCCTCCTGTCAGCCGCGTTGCTGCGCTGCCTGTGTGCACTGGCTGGGCTTCCCCCGAGGTAACTTCTGGGGGCTAGGGCTGTGCACCACGTTTGTGCCGTCTCAGGATGCCATGCTCAGCTCCCCTGCGTCCAGTCCAAAGCCCGGCGCCAAGGTTTTCTGACTGGGACGCTGGCTCCAGGCTCTGAAAACAGTCGTTACTTCCCCGTGGTTGCTTGTTCTCAGTCTCTGTCACTCAGGTCAACTCTTTAGATGTGTGTTTGATGGTCAGGGTCCGTAGATTGTCATGTATGTGATCAATTCACTTGTTTTTCTGAGTCTTTGTTGCAAGAGGGATCTGGGGTAGCTTCTACCTAGTCAGCCACCTTGGCCCCGCCTCTCCCAAGGTCATTCTTAATGGAGAGAGGCTGAAAACATTCCCCTTGAGAATAGGAACAGGGCAAGGATGCCCTTTATCACCACTTCTGTTTAACATTGTGCTGGAAGTCCTAACTAGAGCAATAAGGCAAGAAAAAGAAATAAAGAGCATCCAAATTGGTAAGGAAGAAGTAAAACTGTCCTTATTTTCAGAAGATATGATACTATACATAGAAATTCCAAAGGCTTCATGAGAAAACTACTGGAACTAATATAAAGATTCAGCAGAGTAGCAGGATAGAAGATAAACTTACAAAAATCAGTTGGATTCCTATACACCAATAAAGAGAATGATGAAAAGAAATCAAGAGAAAAATACCATTTGTAATAGCCCCTAAAAAAAAAAAAAAATACTTAGGAATAAATCTAAGCACAGATGTAAAATATCTATACAAAGAAAACTACAAAACACTACTTCAAGAAACCAGAAGAGATCTACATAAATGGAAAAACATACCATGCTCGTGAATAGGTAGACTCAACATTGTAAAAATGTCAATTCTATACAAAGCAATCTACAAAAACAAATGCGATCCCGGTTCAACTACCAACAGTATTCATTAAAGAGATGGAGAAATTAATCATTAACTTTAAAGGGAAGAGGCCCTGGCTAAGTAAAGCATTATCGAAGAAAAAGAATAAAGTAAGAGGACTTGCATTACCTGGCCTCAGAAATTTCTATACAGCTACGGTAATCAAAAGAGTCTGGTACTCATACAATGACAGATAGATACATTGAACAATGGAACAGAATTGAGAACCAAGATATAAATCCACCACCTATGTTCACCTGATCTTCAACGAACATCCAAAGTCCATTAAATGGGGAAAAGACAGTCTTTTTAATAAATGGTGATGGCAAAACTGGATGTCCATATGCAAAAAAAAAAAAAATGAAACAAAACCCATGCCTCACGTCATACACAAAAACTAATTGAAAATTGTTCAAAGACTTAAATATAAAACCTAAAACTATACACGTCATAGAAGAAAAAATAGGATTAATGTTAGCAGCCCTAATACACAGCATTAACAGGATACAAACCATAAATAACAACACACAAACTCCAGAAGAGAAGCTAAATAACTAGGATCTTCTAAAAATTAAACATTTATGCTCATCAAAAGGCTTTACGATACGAGTAAAAGGAGAACCTACAGAGTGGGAAAAAGTTTTAGCTATGACAAACCTGACAAGGGTCTAAGCTATAAAACCTACGGAAAATTTGACAAAAAGACCAACTGAAAAATGGGCAAAGGAAATGAACAGACACTTTACCAAAGAAGATATTCAATCAGCTAACAGACACATGAGGAAATGCTCGCAATCACTAGCCATTAGAGAAACGCTGATCAAAACCACAATAAGATAACATCTCACTCCAGTACCACTGGCACAATCAAAAAAACAGAAAATAACAAATGTTGGAGAGGCTGTGGGGAGACTGGAACTCTTGTGCACTGCTGGTGGGAATGTAAAATGGTACAACCATTTTGGAAAATGATATGATGATTCCTTAGAAAGCTAGAAATAGAAATACCATATGTCCAGCAAGCCCACTCCTAGGAATATATCCTAGAGAAATAAGAGCCATTACATGAATAGACATATGCACACCCATGTTCATTGCAGCACTGTTCACAATAGCAAAAATGTGGAAATACCTACATGCCCATCAACAGATGAATGGATAAACGGATTATGGTGCGTACACACAATGGAGTGCTTTGCAATGATAAAGAACAATGATGAATCTGGAAATCATCTCACAACATTCATGAGCCTGGAGGGCTTTATGCTGAGTGAAATGTCAATCAAAAAAGGACAAATATTGCATGAGAGCACTACCATAAAAACTCTGAAAAGGTTTACACACAAAAAGAAACAACCTTTGATGGTTACAAGGGGGCTGGGGGAAGGAAAAACACTAAATAGACAATAGATAAGTGGAAACTTTGGTGAAGGGTAAGACAGCCCTCAAAACTGGGGAAGCCAGCACAACTTGTCCAAGGCAAGGTCATGAAAGCTCCACAGACGCATCCAAACTCCCTAAGGAACTGAATTACTGGGCTGAGCGCTACGGGAACCATGGTCTCAGGGAACATCTAGCTCAATTGGCATAATATATTTTATAAAGAAAATGTTCTACATTTTACTTTAGTGAGTAGCATCTGGGGTCTTAAAAGCTTATGAGCGCCCATCTAAGATACCCCACTGGTGTCATCCTGTCTGGAGCAAGGGTGAATGAAGAAAACCAAAGACATAAGGGAAAGATTTGTACAAAGGACTAATGGACCACAACTACCACAGCTTCCACTAACCTGAGTCCAGCACAACTAGGTAGTGCCCAGCTACCACCACTGACTGCTCTGACAGGGATCACAATAGAGGGTTCTGGGCAGAGCTGGAGAAAACTGTAGAACAGAATTCTAACTCACAAAAAAGACCAGACTTACTGGCCTGACAGAGACTGGAGAAACCCTGAGAGTATGCTCCCCAGACACCCTTTTAGTTCAGTGATGAAGTCACTCCTGAGGTTCACCCTTCAACCAAAGATTAGGCAGGCCCATAAAACAAAAGAAGAATAAATGGGCACACCAGCCCAGGGGCAAAGACTAGAAAACAGAAGGGGACAGGAAAGCTGATAATAGGTTGAGAAGGGAGAGTATTGATATGTCATGGGGTTGGTAACCAATGTCACAAAACAATATATGTACTAATTGTTTAATGAGAAGATAGTTTGTTCTATAAAACTTGAACTAAAATATAATAATAAAAAAAGTAGTCTAAAATTTTTATAGTTTCTGGGAAAGATGTGAAGCATAATGTTTAAGAATACTAGACATGGAGACAGAATGCCTCTATCCATTTTAAGGACATATCTCATTTTATTGTGCTTTGTTTATGTGCTTTGCAGGTATTATGTTTTTTACAAATTGAAGGTTTGAGGCAACCCTGTGTCAAGCAAGCCTATTGGCACCATTTTTCCAACAGCATGTGCTCAGTTCATGTCTCTGTGTCACAATTTGGTTATTCTCACAATAGTTCAAGCCTTTTCATTATCATTATATTTGTTATGGTGATCTGTGATCAATGATATTTGATGTTACTATTGTAATTGTTTTGGGGCACCACAAACTGCACCCATATGAAACAGGGAACTTAATCTATAAATGTATGTGTTCTGACTGCTCCATCTACTAGCTGTTCCCCCTTCTCATTCGCTATCCCGAGACATGACAATAGTGAACGTGGGACAATTAATAACCCCATAATGGCCTCTAAGTATTCAAGTGAAAGGAAGGGTCATGCGTCTCTTACTTTAAATAAAAAGCTAGAAATGATTATGTTTAGTGAGGAAGGCATGTTGAAAACCAAGGAAGACTGAAAGTTAGACATCTTGTGCCAAACACTTAGCCAAGTTGTGAATGCAAAGGAAAAGTTTTTCTCCAGTGGATGAGTGAATGACAGAAAATTAAAAGTTCTACTCCAGTGAACACATGAATGATAAAAAAGTGCAACAGCCTTATTGCTGGTATGGAGAAAGTTTTAGCAGCCTGGATAGAAGATCAAACACGACACAGCACTCCCTTAAGCCAAAGCCTAATCCAAAGCAAGGCCGTAACTCTAACTGAAAGGTGAGAGAGGTGAGGAAGCTGCCTGAGAAAAGTTTGAAGCTAGCAGAGGTTGGTTCATGAGGTTTAAGGAAAAAGCCATCTCCAGTTGAAGCAGAAAATGCTCATGTAGCAACAGCAGCAAGTTATCCAGAAGACCTAGCTAAGATAATTGATGAAGGTGGCTACAGTAAACAACAGATTTTCAATGTAAATGAACCAGCATTATATGAAAGAAGATGCCACTTCGGACTGTCATAGCTAGAGAGAAGTTAGTGCCTGGCTTCAGAGCTTCAAAGGACAGGCTGACTCTCTTGTTAGGGGCCAATGCAGCTGATGACCTTAAGTTGAAGCCAGTGCTCATTTACCATTCCCAAAATCCTAGGATCTTTAAGAATTATGCTAAATCTACTCTGCCTGTGTTCTATAAATGGGACACCAAAGCCTGGGTGACAGCACATCTGTTTACAATATAGTTTTACTGAATCTTTTAAACCCACTCTTGAGACTTACTGCTCAGAAAAAAAGATTCCTTTCGAAATATTACTGCTTATTGACAAAGCACCTGGTCACCCAAGAGCTGTGATGAAGATGTGTGCAGAGATTAATGTTGTTTTCATGCCTACTAACACAACATCTATTTTGCAACCCATGCATCCAGGAGTAATTTCAACTTTCAAGTCTTATTATTTATGAAATATATTTTGCAAGGCTAGAGCTGCTGTAGATAGTGGTTCTTTTAATGGATCTGGGCAAAATAAATTGAAAACCTTCTGAAAAGAATTCGCCTTTCCAGATGACATTAAGAACATTTATGATTCAAGGGAGGAGATCAGAATATCAACATTTTGGAATGAAGTTGATTCCAACCTTCATGGATGACTTTGAGGGCTTCAAGACTTCAGTGGAGGAAGTACCTGCAGATGTAGTGGAAATAGCAAGAGGAGTAGAATTAGAAGTAGAGAAGCAGAGCCTGAAGATGTGAGTGAATTGCTGCCCTCTCATGATACGACAACAGATGAGGAGTAGCTTCTTATGGATGAGCAAAGAAATTGGTTTCCTGAGATGGAACTATGCCTAGTGAAGATGTGAACATTGTCGAAATGACAACATAGGCTTTAGAATATTACACAGACTTAGTTCATGAAACAGCTGCAGGATTTGAGGGGACTGACTCCAATTTTGAAAGAAGTTCTGCATGGATAAAATGCCGTCAAACAGCCTCACATGCTACAGAGAAATTTTCCGCGAAAGGAAGAGTCAATCGGTGTGGTAAGCTTCGTTGTTGTCTTATTTTAAGAAATTGCCACAGCCATCCCGACCTTCAGTAACCACCAACCTGATCAGTCAGCAGCCATCAACATCAAGGCAAGACCCTCCACCAGCGAAAAGATTATGACTCACTGAAGGCTCAGTTGATGGTTAGACTTTTTTAGCAATCCAGTATTTTTAAGTTAAAGTATGTACATTTTTTAGACACAGTTCTATTGCACACTTAATAAACTACCCATAAAAACAAACTCAAATCTGTTGGGGTCGAGTTGATTCTGACTCATAGCTACCCTATAGAACAGAGTAGAACTGCCCCATAGGGTTTCTGAGGAGCAACTGGTAGATTCCGGCTGCCCAACTTTTGGTTAGCAGCCAAGCTCTTAACCAATATGCCATCAGGGTTCCTAATAGACTGTAAACATAACTTTTATACACTGGGAAACCAAAAAATTCATGTGACTCACTTCGTTGCAATATTTGTTTTATTGTAGTGGTCTGAAACCGAACCCACAATATCTCCGAGGTATAATTGTATTGTTTAACCCTTAGCTGGCTGCTTCATTTCCCTGTTCCTTCATTTGTGTTTTTGTAAAATGGGAATAATAATAATTATAATAATTATTATTAATTTATTGGATTGTTGATAGAAGTAAGTTAATGCATGTCAAGTGCTAAGAATAGCTCTTGGTACACAGTAAACACTCACAAACATTGATGAAGTAAAAACCCACTGCCTCTGAGTCGATTGCACTTCATGGTTTCCAAGGCTATAAATCTTTATGGAAGCAGACTGCCACTTCTTTCTTTCACAGAGTAGCTTGTGGGTACAAACCACCAACCCACTTAACCAGTATACCACCAGGGTTTCCTCCAATTAACATTAGTATTTAATACGGCAAGACTTCATCTCACATACTTTGGACATGTTATCAGGAGAGACCAGTCCCTGGAGAAGGACATCATGCTTGGTAAAGAGTTAGTGAAAAAGAGGAAGACCCTCAATGGGATGGATTGACACAGTGGCTTCAACAATGGGTTCAAGCATAACAATGATTGTGGGGATGGCACAGGACCAGGCAGTATTTCTTTCTGTTGTACATAGGGTCACTATGAGTCGTAACTAACTTGAGGGCACCTAGGAACAACAGCAGTATTTAATATGTCCTCTATTCCAGGCACTGTGGTAGGCATGTTTCTATATATTGTAACTAATTTAATTTTGAAGCAACCTTGAAAATAAAGATGGATAATACCAATGCTAAACTTCATATATGGAAACTGAAGCTCAGAAGTTATAAGTTGTGTGCTTAAGTTATACCAAGTCAGACCAAGTCTTGAGCCCTGCCCTATTTTATGGTTGCTCTCTAGCATGTTAAAAATTACTCCTTGATGTTGCATCTTTGTGTGTTGGGAAGAAAAGCAAAATTTAACAAACGCAATTAAAAAGAAAAATATGTGCACATGTGTGTGACTATCTGAAAATCCACCAGACTTTAGTTTTTTTCTGTTATTAAATCCTACTTTTATCTTTATTATTTCCTTACTTCCACTTCTCTTTGTTTAATATTATATTTTGATCCTCTTGAAATAAATGTTACATCCATTAGGGCACATTGCTTGTAAGAAACAGAAATAAATTCTAAAGAATTAAGCAATCACTTAAAATAAAATAATAAAAATAAGGACTTTACTGGACAAGTCAAAAAACTGGAAGATAAACCAAATAACCAGACTTCCAGAAAGAAAGAAACTACATTTCCTGAGTAATCGCAATAGTGGAAACATATGACCAAGTATCTTTGGGGAAACTCCATTACACTGGAATACCTAATCTGCTGCACCTGCCTCCATTATCAGTCACTCAGGTTAAAATCTAAAGAGAAAGACAGAGAGAGAGGAAGAAGAATCAGTGAACTTTAATTTGCCTAGCTAGACTCATGTGCATACTTTGTTATGGGATAATGGTGAAAGGAGTTTACTTAACTATACTATACTACTGTTACTGCAATAAGGTTCTTGCCTCTCACTGGTCAAGAGTGAGCAGGTAAGGCATGTAGTTTTCCACACGAGCAAAGCTTTATTGAAGAGGCTTGCAAGCAGAGATGAGGAGCGCCTAGAGCAATGCATACCCCATCTCACAAAACAAAAGATGGGCCTGAGTTTGTAAAAGATCTTGGCGGGAAAAGATTCATATTTATGCATAGCCACAGGCAGGTATATGTTAACTAAGATGCACGCACAGCAGCTTTCCAAGGTGGCTCCTTTCCCGGAGGCCTCGGAGATTCGTAACAGAACTTATTATGGGGTGTTGTGCCTGAGCAGTCTCTCAATCCCTGGGTTTGATTCCCTGGCTGGGGCTGTAGCCCCCCACTGCCCCTGGTGGAAGCTCACACAGCTCACAATGGATGTTCTGCGCATGTCGCTGGGGCTGGTTTTCTCCAGCTGCTTCTGAAAGGCAACTTTAAATAAGTTTGCATGCTATTTTTAGATACCCTTCCCCATTGTTCTGAGGAACGGCTTTGTTTCTGTGCTCTGGCCCATTTCTTGTCACTTTGCCGATTTGGGGGACCCTCTATTCCCTGCTTTACTAAGTCTTTAGGTTCCACACTCAACCCCCTATTACCTCCCCGATAGTATAGTCTGTTTCTCTTTTACTTGCTTCTGCTCTGACTGCACCAGTCTCTTTGCTATTTCTTAAACAGTCACTCTCCAATCTCAGTGCCTTTGCTCCCTGTCTTACTACCAGGACCACACAAAAAAAGGGCAAATTACCTATGGAAAAGTTGGGTGGAGAGAGAGAGAAAGAAATACCAAGGCACAAGATGGCTACAGCAAATGCTGCTGCTTTTTTTTTTTTTTTTTTTTCTTGTAGAGGAACCTGTTGTTTTTATTCTTTAAAAAAGTTTCCATCGTCAGTTTGAATCATTTTAAAAGTGCAGGTATTTGTTTTAGGTTACAGAAACAACATCTTAAAGTTCAAATTAGTATATTTTATTTTTCTTTAATTGTGAATTAATTTTGTTGCATTATGATTTTTTTTCAAATGTATCCATGTATTTTTTAAAATGGATTGAGGACTTTTTACACAAATCCATAATCACTTTAGTCCCAGCGTTATCTTTGTGTGTGTTAGTGTGGTGATGCATATATGTTAGATTTCACTGGAAACATTTTTAAGATAAAGTATATGCCACTTATGTACATATGCATTTAAATATATTATTTATTCTCTATTAACATCTCTGCAGAATATTGTTTTTAAATAAAAGGAATCAAAACATGATGATGAAGAGGTGAGAATGGGTGTCCTAATTAGGATATTTAGGGTAAAATATTAAAATAACTGTTTTATGTAAAAAAGCTGTACCAGTATGTGAAAGAAAATAAGCACAGTTAAAAATGGGTAACATGGGAGGCGGAGCCAAGATGGCGGACTAGGCAGACGCTACCTTGGATCCCTCTTACAACAAAGACACGGAAAAACAAGTGAATCAATCTCATACATAACAATCTACGAACCCTGAATAACAAACACAGATTTGGAGACGGAGAACGAACTAATACGGGGAAGCAGCGATTGTTTTCGGAGCCTGAAGCCAGCGTACCAGTCAGGTACGGCACAAGCACAGAGAGCTGCTCCGCCCCCCTGAACTAACCCTGGAAGGGGGACCAGCCGGTTCTGCGGGCGGCGTGGGACGCAGCCGGTAGGAGAAGTCCCCGGGAGGCAGTGACAGGTTTTGGAACAGGGAGAGCAGCGTCCCAGCCGGGGAACCATCCCGCCAGGATTTGGACTGGACGCAGCGGATTTTCTGGAAAAACTAGTTTCCCAGTGATGGCTCGGAGACAACAATCCATATCAAACCACTTAAAGAAGCAGACCATGACAGCTTCTCCAACCCCCCAAACAAAAGAATCAAAATCTTTCCCAAATGAAGATACAATCCTGGAATTATCAGATACAGAATATAAAAAACTAATTTACAGAATGCTTAAAGATATCACAAATGAAATTAGGCTAACTGCAGAAAAAGCCAAGGAACACACTGATAAAACTGTTGAAGAACTCAAAAAGATTATTCAAGAACATAGTGGAAAAATTAATAAGTTGCAAGAATCCATAGAGAGACAACATGTAGAAATCCAAAAGATTAACAATAAAATTACAGAATTAGACAATGCAATAGGAAGTCAGAGGAGCAGACTCAAGCAATTAGAATGCAGACTGGGACATCTGGAGGACCAGGGAATCAACACCAACATAGCTGAAAAAAAATCAGATAAAAGAATTAAAAAAAATGAAGAAACCCTAAGAATCATGTGGGACTCTATCAAGAAGGATAACCTGCGGGTGACTGGAGTCCCAGAACAGGGAGGGGAGACAGAAAACACAGAGAAAATAGTTGAAGAACTCCTGACAGAAAACTTCCCTGACATCATGAAAGACAAAAGGATATCTATCCAAGATGCTCATCGAATCCCATTTAAGATTGACCCAAAAAGAAAAACACCAAGACATATTATCATCAAACTCACCAAAACCAAAGATAAACAGAAAATTTTAAAAGCAGCCAGGGAGAAAAGAAAGGTTTCCTTCAAGGGAGAATCAATAAGAATAAGTTCAGACTACTCAGCAGAAACCATGCAGGCAAGAAGGGAAGAGGACGACATATACAGAACACTGAAAGAGAAAAACTGCCAGCCAAGGATCATATATCCAGCAAAACTCTCTCTGAAATATGAAGGCGAAATTAAGATATTTACAGACAAACACAAGTTTAGAGAATTTGCAAAAACCAAACCAAAGCTACAAGAAATACTAAAGGATATTGTTTGGTCAGAGAACCAATAATATCAGATATCAGCACAACACAAGGTCACAAAACAGAACGTCCTGATATCAACTCAAACAGGGAAATCACAAAAACAAAAAAATTAAGATTAATTAAAAAGAAAAAAAATACACATAACAGGGAATCATGAAAGTCAGTAGGTAAAAGATCACAATAATCAAAAAGAGGGACTAAATACAGGAGGCATTGAACTGCCATATGGAGAGTGATACAAGGCGATATAGAACAATACAAGTTAGGTTTTTACTTAGAAAAATAGGGGTAAATAATAAGGTAACCACAAAAAGGTATAACAACTCTATAACTCAAGATAAAAGCCAAGAAAAACGTAACGACTCAACTAACATAAAGTCAAACACTATGAAAATGAGGATCTCACAATTTACTAAGCAAAACGCCTCAGCACAAAAAAGTATGTGGAAAAATGAAATTGTCAACAACACACATAAAAAGGCATCAAAATGACAGCACTAAAAACTTATTTATCTATAATTACGCTGAATGTAAATGGACTAAATGCACCAATAAAGAGACAGAGAGTCACAGACTGGATAAAGAAACACGATCCATCTATATGCTGCCTACAAGAGACACACCTTAGACTTAGAGACACAAACTAAAACTCAAAGGATGGAAAAAAATATATCAAGCAAACAATAAGCAAAAAGAAGAGGAGTAGCAATATTAATTTCTGACAAAATAGACTTTAGACTTAAATCCACCACAAAGGATAAAGAAGAACACTATATAATGATAAAAGGGACAATTGATCAGGAAGACATAACCATATTAAATATTTATGCACCCAATGACAGGGCTGCAAGATACATAAATCAAATTTTAACAGAACTGAAAAGTGAGATAGATACCTCCACAATTATAGTAGGCAACTTCAACACACCACTTTCGGAGAAGGACAGGACATCCAGTAAGAAGCTCAGTAGAGACACGGAAGATCTAATTACAACAATCAACCAACTTGACCTCATTGACTTATACAGAACTCTCCACCCAACTGCTGCAAAATATACTTTTTTTTCTAGCGCACATGGAACATTCTCTAGAACAGATCACATATTAGGTCATAAAACAAACCTTTGCAGAGTCCAAAACATCGAAATATTACAAAGCATCTTCTCAGACCACAAGGCAATAAAACTAGAGATCAATAACAGAAAAACTAGGGAAAAGAAATCAAATACTTGGAAAATGAACAATACCCTCCTGAAGAAAGACTGGGTTATAGAAGACATCAAGGAGGGAATAAGGAAATTCTTAGAAACCAACGAGAATGAAAATACTTCCTATCAAAACCTCTGGGACACAGCAAAAGCAGTGCTCAGAGGCCAATTTCTATCAATAAATGCACACATACAAAAAGAAGAAAGAGCCAAAATCAGAGAACTGTCCCTACAACTTGAACAAATAGAAACTGAGCAACAAAAGAATCCATCAGGCACCAGAAGAAAACAAATAATAAAAATTAGAGCTGAACTAAATGAATTAGAGAACAGAAAAACAATTGAAAGAATTAACAAAGCCAAAAGTTGGTTCTTTGAAAAAAATAACAAAATTGATAAACCATTGGCTAGACTGTCTAAAGAAAAACAGGAAAGGAAACAAATAACCCGAATAAGAAACGAGAAGGACCACATCACAACAGAACCAAATGAAATTAAAAGAATCATTTCAGATTATTATGAAAAATTGTACTCTAACAAATTTGAAAACCTAGAAGAAATGGATGAATTCCTGGAAAAACACTACCTACCTAAACTAACACATTCAGAAGTAGAACAACTAAATAGACCCATAACAAAAAAAGAGTTTGAAACAGTAATCAGAAAACTCCCAACAAAAAAAAGCCATGGCCCGGACGGCTTCACTGCAGAGTTCTACCAAACTTTCAGAGAAGAGTTAACACCGCTACTTCTGAAGGTATTCCAAAGCATAGAAAATGATGGAATACTACCCAACTCATTCTATGAAGCCACCATCTCCCTGATACTAAAACCAGGTAAAGACATTACAAAAAAAGAAAATTATAGACCTATATCCCTCATGAACATAGATGCAAAAATCCTCAACAAAATTCTAGCCAATAGAATCCAACAACACATCAAAAAAATAATTCACCCTGATCAAGTGGGATTTATACCAGGTATGCAAGGCTGGTTTAATATCAGAAAAACCATTAATGTAATCCATCACATAAATAAAACAAAAGACAAAAACCACATGATCTTATCAATTGATGCAGAAAAGGCATTTGACAAAGTCCAACACCCATTTTTGATAAAAACTCTTACCAAAATAGGAATTGAAGGAAAATTCCTCAACATAATAAAGGGCATCTATGCAAAGCCAACAGCCAATATCACTCTAAATGGAGAGAACCTGAAAGCATTTCCCTTGAGAACGGGAACCAGACAAGGATGCCCTTTATCACCGCTCTTATTCAACATCGTGCTGGAAGTCCTAGCCAGGGCAATTAGGCTAGACAAAGAAATAAAAGGTATCCGGATTGGCAAGGAAGAAGTAAAGTTATCACTATTTGCAGATGACATGATTATATACACAGAAAACCCTAAGGAATCCTCCAGAAAACTACTGAAACTAATAGAAGAGTTTGGCAGAGTCTCAGGTGATAAAATAAACATACAAAAATCACTTGGATTCCTCTACATCAACAAAAAGAACACCGAAGAGGAAATAACCAAATCAATACCATTCACAGTAGCCCCCAAGAAGATAAGATACTTAGGAATAAATCTTACCAAGGATGTAAAAGACCTATACAAAGAAAACTACAAAGCTCTACTACAAGAAATTCAAAAGGACATACTTAAGTGGAAAAACATACCTTGCTCATGGATAGGAAGACTTAACATAGTAAAAATGTCTATTCTACCAAAAGCCATCTATACATTTAACGCACTTCCAATCCAAATTCCAATGTCATATTTTAAGGGGATAGAGAAACAAATCACCAATTTCATATGGAAGGGAAAGAAGCCCTGGATAAGCAAAGCACTACTGAAAAAGAAGAAGAAAGTGGGAGGCCTCACCTTACCTGACTTCAGAACCTATTATACAGCCACAGTAGTCAAAACAGCCTGGTACTGGTACAACAACAGGCACATAGACCAATGGAACAGAGTTGAGAACCCAGACATAGATCCATCCACATATGAGCAGCTGGTATTTGACAAAGGACCAGTGTCAATTAATTGGGGAAAAGATAGCCTTTTTAACAAATGGTGTTGGCATAACTGGATATCCATTTGCAAAAAAATGAAACAGGACCCATACCTCACACCATGCACAAAAACTAACTCCAAGTGGATCAAAGACCTAAACATAAAGACTAAAACGATAAAGATCATGGAAGAAAAAATAGGGACAACCCTAGGAGCCCTAATACAAGGCATAAACAGAATACAAAACATTACCAAAAATGATGAAGAGAAACCCAATAACTGGGAGCTCCTAAAAATCAAACACCTATGCTCGTCTAAAGACTTCACCAAAAGAGTAAAAAGACCACCTACAGACTGGGAAAGAATTTTCAGCTATGACATCTCAGACCAGCACCTGATCTCTAAAATCTACACGATTCTGTCAAAACTCAACCACAAAAAGACAAACAACCCAATCAAAAAGTGGGCAAAGGATATGAACACACATTTCACTAAAGAAGATATTCAGGCAGCCAACAGATACATGAGAAAATGCTCTCGATCATTAGCCATTAGAGAAATGCAAATTAAAACTACGATGAGATTCCACCTCACACCAGCAAGGCTGGCATTAATCCAAAAAACACAAAATAATAAATGTTGGAGAGGCTGCGGAGAGCTTGGAACTCTTATACACTGCTGGTGGGAATGTAAAATGGTACAACCACTTTGGAAATCTATCTGGCGTTATCTTAAACAGTTAGAAATAGAACTACCATACAACCCAGAAACCCCACTCCTGGGAATATACCCTAGAGATACAAGAGCCTTTATACAAACAGATATATGCACACCCATGTTTCTTGCAGCTCTGTTTACAATAGCAAAAAGTTGGAAGCAACCAAGGTGTTCATCAACGGATGAATGGATAAATAAATTGTGGTATATTCACACAATGGAATACTACACATCGATAAAGAACAGTGATGAATCTGTGAAACATTTCATAACATGGAGGAACCTGGAAGGCATTATGCTGAGCGAAATTAGTCAGAGGCAAAAGGACAAATATTGTATAAGACCACTATTATAAGATCTTGAGAAATAGTAAACCTGAGAAGAACACATACTTTTGTGGTTACGAGACAGGGAGGGAGGAAGGGTGGGAGAGGGTTTTTTATTGATTAATCAATCAGTAACTGCTTTAGGTGAAGGGAAAGACCACACTCAATACATGGAAGGTCAGCTCAATTGGACTGGACCAAAAGCAAAGAAGTTTCCGGGATAAAATGAATGCTTCAAAGGTCAGCGGAGCAAGGGCGGGGGTCTGGGGAACATGGTTGGCGGGGACTTCTAAGTCAATTGGCAATATAATTCTATCATGAAATCATTCTGCATCCCACTTTGAAATGTGGCGTCTGGGGTCTTAAATGCTAACAAGCGGCCATCTAAGATGCATCAATTGGTCTCAACCCACCTGGAGCAAAGGAAAATGAAGAACACCAAGGCCACACGACAACTAAGAGCCCAAGAGACAGAAAGGGCCACATGAACCAGAGACCTACATCATCCTGAGACCAGAAGAACTAGTTGGTGCCCGGCCACAACTGATGACTGCCCTGACAGGGATCACAGCAGAGGACCCCTGAGGGAGCAGGAGATCTGTGGGATACAGACCCCAAATTCTCATAGAAAGACCAAACTTAATGGTCTGACTGAGACTAGAGGAATCCCGGCGGCCACGGTCCCCAGACCTTCTGTTGGCACAGGACAGGAACCATCCCCGAAGACAACTCATCAGACATGAAAGGGACTGGTCAGCGGGTGGGAGAGAGACGCTGATGAAGAGTGAGCTAATTATATCAGGTGGACCCTTGAGACTGTGTTGGCAACTCTTGTCTGGAGGGGGGATGGGAGGATAGAGAGAGAGGGAAGCTGGCAAAATTGTCACGAAAGGAGAGACTGAAAGGGCTGACTCAAGAGGGGGAGAGCAAGTGGGAGTAGGGAGTGAGAAAAAAAAATGGGTAACACGGTATGTTAGCAAATTATAGCAAAATACTAACTTCATTCTAGATAATAAAATGTAAATATATTCTCAGTTATATGAAAAAAGGAAGTGATCAGGACTGAAAAATAAGTTTACAAAACCAATGTTAAATAGGCTGAACATTCAAATCTGGTTAAAAAAAAATCCATATGTATAAGACACAATAAATGAAAGCCCCAGTGGAACAGGGAATAGTTACTTTAGTAAGAGTTACTTAATTGTTTTTTTCATTTTATAACTTAACTTCATCATTACAGAACATTTTATTGTGTGATATTTCAAACCAATAGGAAACTTTGAAGAATATGATACCCAATATATTGAGAGGTCCAGTTTTAACAAACTTTAAGATTTTGCGGTATATTTGCTAGATTATTTTCTCTAAAGGTCAGCTACTAAGGAAAAGATTAAAACCTGCTGTATCCTTATCCCCAATGTCATTCACCTTCCACTTGGCTCCAGAGGTTATCAAAACTCTAAGATTTATATGCATCACTCAAATGCATATTTTTATGTTAAAAATATTCAGACTTTTGACTCTGACGTGTGAAGAAAGAGCTTGGAAGTTATCTCTCCCATCATTTCAACAGCAATAACAACAACAACAAAAAACCCTGGACAAACTGAAAATCCAAGACTATTCTTACACACCTCAGAAAACGAAGGTTGCAAGGCAAATTGTGACCCTAAAATCTGAGCTACAGGCACAGCCAGGCAGTCATAGATAAAAATCTTCTTACTTTGAGCAGCACTCATAGGACACATAAACTGACAGGAAAACTAAAATAGTTATTTTTATGACTTGCTGGTGTCTGAGTAAGGACCAGTGTGAGAGTCAAAAAACCTGGAGACTACAGTCTTGGGAAGGGGTACACCCTGATGGGCTTTACCTCAAGGAACTCTACCAGGTTCTCATGGTGAAAATCTGAGAAAGATTCCCCCTTTGTTTCAAGTAGGGAGAGTGGAAGAGTAATCATTATGAATTAAGCCCAGAGCCTCCCCCATAGCAAAGACGTACTCTCCAAGGGAAAAGACTTCGTGAGTGCATTATCTCATCTGAAGAAAGGGCATTTATCGAACTCCAGCCCCCTCTAGTTTAGCTGTCTCACTTACAGGAAAAAAAAAGAAAATCTAGACAACATGGATTGGACCTTCAAGGAAATAATTTGGAAATACTGCAACAACAAGTAGAGGCAGAGGGAAAAGGGAGTTATACCGCTGGTGAAACACTTGTGAAGTTCACATCCCCAACACACAAGTATACTCAAGACTGAGTCTTAAATGGGAGATTATAGAAAAACCCCATTCCCCACACGTTGCCACCATAGCAACAGAGCTCGAGTATGATAACAATGGATTACATCTGAAAGAGTGGATTACATTTGTAATATACAGACTCTGTCTGAAGAGTAGTACCTGCAGAAACCCAAAGTGATGAGGGGACACAAAAACAAGAACGCTAGAGGAATAGGAGCCATCGGAAACTAATAGCTATAGAAAACATCAAAGAAAGCCAAACTCCTAGCCAGATTAACATAAATTCTTACACTAAAGCTCTATTTACCTCAGTGTCTGTTTCTTGATGTAAAATGCCTAGGCTTCACAAAAAAAATCACGATACATGTCATAAGACAAGGAAAAAATCATTAGGAAGAGACAATTATCAGAAACAGGCTTGACATGACACAGGTATTAGAATTATCAGAAAGAGAATTTTATATTAAAGGCTCTAGTGAAAAAAAAAGTAGACAAAATGCAAGAGCTAATGGATAATATAAACAGAGAGATGGAAACCGTAGAAAAAAATGAAAAGGAAATGCTACAAATTAAAAACAAACACTAAGCTGGAAATTAAGAATGCTTTTGATGAGCTCATTAATAAAGTGAGCACACCAAAGAAAGAATAAGTGCACTTGAAAATAAGTCAACAGAAACTTACCAAAGAGAAAAAAAAAAGAATAGAACAGAACAGTTCAGAAAATTCAAGAACTATGGAATAAGTTCAAAAGTATGGCATAAACATAATTGAAATAACAGAAGAAGAGAGAATGGAGCAGAAAGGACATTTGAAGTAATAATGACTGAGAACATCCCAAAACTAATAACAGGCACAAAACCACAGACCCAGAAAGCCCAAAGAGCAGGGAGGAAGATAAATACCAAACACACACACACACACACACACACACACACACACACACACACATACCCCTGTATCAAGGCATATCGTATTCAAACTGCACAAACCAAAAAAAAAAAAAAAAAAAGGCAGATCTTGAAAGAAAGCAGACAGGAAGAAAAACTAACAAATAGCAACAACAACAAAAAAAATCCTACATTTACAGGAAAAAGGATATAAGTTATAGCAGAGTTCTTATCAGGGCTTTTTCACATAAAGTTTTAAATATATCTTTAAATGTTTTAATGACTACGGTCTATTAAAGTTCTATTTTATTTATTCAGTTTTGAGGAGTTATATTTCTTTTTATTATTATTTTATTGTACTTTAGATGAAGGTTTACAGAACAAACTAGTTTCTCATTAAACAGTTAGTACACATATTGTTTTATGACATTGGTTAAAAACCCACGACATGTCAACACTCTCCCTTCTCAGTCTTGGGTCTCCTGTTACCAGCTTCCCTGTTACCAGCTTTCCTGTTCCCTGCTGGCTTCTAGTCCTTTCCTCTGGGCTGGTGTGCCCCTTTAGTTGTGTTTTGTTTTATGGGCCTGTCCAATCTTTGGCTGAAAGGTAACCCTCAGGAGTGACTTCATTACTGAGCTGAAACGGTGTTCACAGGCTGTAATCTTAGGGTTTCTCCAGTCTCTGTCAGGTGAGCAAGTCTGGTCTTTCTATTTGAGTTAGAATTTTGTTCTATATTTTTCTCCAGCTGTGTCTGGGACCCTGTATTGTGATTCCTGTCAGAGCAGTCAGTGGTGGTAGCAGGGCACCATCTAGTTGTACTGGACTCAGTCTGGTGGAGGCTGTGGTAGATGTGGTCCATTGGTCCTTTGGGCTAATCTTTCCCTTGTATCCTTAGTTCTCTTCATTCTTCCTTTTTCCTGAAGGGGTGAGACCAGGGGAGTATCCTAGATGGCTGCTCACAGGTTTTTAAGACCCCAGGTGCTACTCACCAAATTAGAATGCAGAACATTTTCTTTATAAATTATGTTATGCCAATTGAACTAGATGTTTCCTGAGACCATGGTCCCCACAGCCCTCAGCCCAGCAATTGGGTCCCTCAGGGAGTTTGGATGTGTCTATACAGCTTCCATGACCTTGCCTTGGACAAGTTGTACTGGCTTCCCCAGTATTGTGTACTGTCTTACCCTTCACCAAAGTTACCACTTATCTATGGTCTATTTAGTGTTTTTCCATCCCCACCCCTACCCTCCCTCGTAACCATCAATGATTGTTTCTTTTCATGTGTAAACCTTTTCTTGAGTTTTTACAGCAGTGGTCTCATACAATATTTGTCCTTTTGTGGTTGACTTATTTCACTCAGCATAATGCCGTCCATAATCATTCATGTTATGAGATGCTTCACAGATACATCGTTGTTCTTCATCATTGTGTAATACTCCATTGTGGGTATGTACCACAGTTTATCCATTCATCTGTTGTTAGGGATCTAGGTTGTTTCCATCCTTTTGCTATTGTGAACAATGCTGCAATGAACATGGGTGTGCATATATCTATTTGTGTGACAACTCTTATTTGTCTAGGATATACTTCTAGGAATAGGATTGCTGGATCATATGGTATTTCTATTTCTAGCTTTCTAAGGAAGCGCCATATCCTTTACCAAAATGGTTGTATCATTTGAGGAGTTATATTTCTTCGAAGTTGTCCATTTTGCTTTTATTTTCAAATTTATTGCACAAAAGTTTCAACTGTCAAAATTTTTAAAAATCTCCACTATAACTCTTCCAGCTTAAGTACTTGATATTTTAAGCACAGATACTTAATAATATTTGTTAATGAGGTATTGGTGATTCAGTGATCAAATTCTTGCCTTCCATGCTGTGATTTCCAGTTAATGTACCTCAGGCAGAGCTACCACCTGTCTGTCAGTAGAGGCTTGTGTACTGCTATGATACTGAATAGATTTCATGGGAGCTTCCAAACTAAGGTAGGCTAAGAAGAAAGGCTTGGCAATCTACTTCCAAAAAAATCAGCCGGTGAAAATCCTGTAGATCCAAATGGTCCTATCTGCAACAGAACACAGGGATGGGGCAGGATGGCATAGGACCTGGCATCATTTTGTTCCATTGTCCATGGGATCACCATGAATCAAGGGCCTACCTGACAACAGCTAACAACAACAACAATGTTGTTTGTTAGTAGATACATTCTTTCATACATTTTTAAATCAACTTTTAAGGATGTGAGTCCATGTTGCCTGTGGTGGTGTCAACTTGACTGGGCCATGATTCTCAGTGCTTTGTTGGTTGTATAATGTTGTGATCACTTCTCTGTTGAGATTTGATATGTAATCACCCCCATGATGGAATCTGCTGTGAGTAGCCAATCAGCTGAAATGGAGTTTCCTCCAGTGTGTGGTCTGCATCAAAGAGGATAGTCTGGCAAGGCTCAGGGGCTTTTTGCACATGCTGGATCCTCCTGTTTGTCTGACTTCTGGTTCTTGGGACTTGAGCTAGTAGCTTAACCACGGTCTTGCCTGCCAATCTTGGGATTCGCTGAACTTTGCAGCCTGTGAGCAAGAGCCCTGCTCTTTGACATGCTGATCTTGGGTTCGCCAGCCCCTGTGGCTACTTGAATAAGGAGAAGCCTCTATCCTGACCCAAGACTTGGAACATTCCAGCCTCTACAACTGAGTGAGCCGTTTCCTTGATGTAAATCTCTTTATATATTTATATGCTTTACTGGTTGCTTTTCTGGAGAACTTGGCCTAAGACATTGCCTTTTTGGAGGCCTAATTTTTGTTTTTGTTGGTAACTACTATCTTGTTTTGTTTCTTGCTTTATCTTTATTCGTTCATTTGTTCTATTTCCTTTGTGTTTACTGTTTGTTCCTAACTTTCAAGTGAGATATTAGTTCAATAATTCTACTCATTTTTCTTTTGCAAAGTATGCAATTTCGGACATAGATTTTCATCCATATAGAGCCTCAGTAAGCCTCATATTACATATTGCTGGTATAATGGAATCTGAAATGCCTTAGGTTTGTCAGCAATATTGTGGCAATACTGCACAGTTTAGACTGGATGTGATGAGAGCAGTTAGGAGATGGTTACAATTTTGCAAGTATAGCGTGACCCTAAAAGAAGCTAGTGTAAGTGGGGAAGAAGAGGCAAAGGCACATTTGAGAGATACTTTGAATATATATTTGTCATATCTATAACTGTGTTTTAGAGATGGAAAAAAGTAAGAGTTTAATAATAAGTCAGATTTTAAGCTGATTACTTGAATGATTCTGATTGCCACAGGTAAAAACATTTGACCCATCCCACATTTTACTCCATGCAAAATTAGCAAGTGTCCAGTACATTAGAAAGGCAGTTGGTGTCTTTTTTCTCTTATATGTGCATTTTTGAGATTATTTTTATTTTGTTGGTTATTTGTAGTGATAGTATTAAATTATGGTGTTGGCAAAGAATATTGAGTATACCATGAACTCCCAGAAGAAAGAATAAATCTGTCTTGGAAGAGATACAGCCAGAATGCTCCTTAGACGCAAGGATGGCAAGACTTCATCTTACATACTTTGGACATGTTATTATGAGGGACCAGCCCTAGAGAAGAACATCATGCTTGATAAAGTAGGGGGCCAGTGAAAAAGAGGAAGACCCTCAATGAGATGAGTTCACACAATGGCTGCAAAAATGGGCTCAAACATAGCAATGATTGTGAAGATGGTGCAGGACAGGGCAGTATCATTCTGTTGTACATAGGGGCATGACGAGTCAGAACCAACTTGAGGGCACCTAACAATAACAACAACTAATAATAACTTTAGAAACATAGGTACCCCTAACAGTGAGGTAATAGAGATTTATCAGTTCTATTACCCATTTACACAGGCAGCTATTAATTTTCCCTGGTGCCTTGCACTCTAGTGCAGCAGTGCCCTTGTTTTTTGTTTGAATTCTGTTATATAATAATGTTGAATTGGCTGAGGAGAATCATTAGTAGCAGTTTTATTCCCTCACATGGGAGAAAATAGCAAAATAAATCAACAAAGCAAATGTGCACTAAAGCAATTGAAACCAGCACTTATGAAAGATGAATATAATGGCATGGGCTCTAAAACTACTTATCTTTATAACGACTTATAGGAATTCTAACACATGGCTATTGAGGGTGGATAGAAACAAAGTCATCTTTGAACAAACTTTCCATTGGCATATATGCCTATGATTTATTAAAGGCCCAAGTTTATGGTATGTATTTTTAGATGTAAAATCTTATTTTTTGAAAAGTTTTCTGATTTTGTTTTCTGGTACAATCATAAAATGAAGTGAGTTCTCCATTTGTAAAGGATTATCTCAAGTGGCATACAGAGCTATATTTAGCAATCTTTCACTCTCAATATTGTCCAGGCTAATATAATTATGCCTTACTCTGAAAACTAACAAAAAAAATTATTACTTTTAGTTTTGCACTCATCAGTTCATGATTAATTGAAGTACACATATTATTTGGAATAAACGTGTGTCATTTTCCAGGGAGAGTCTAAAAAACACGCACGTAAAGCAGAGCGTTGTGTGCTGATACAGTCCACATTTGGAGACTACAAGGAAGTGTCTATGTAGATGTTTCCACTAACTCTGTGTGTGTGTGTACGTGTGTGTGTATGTGTCCCTCAGAAGCATGACTTTTTTTCTTCCTCACTTGTATGACACCTTAAAACCAACTCACTCATTTTCAAAGAATTTAATACCTAAAGCTCCATGGGCCTTCCAAAGCCCTTCTCTACTTCAGTTATTCTACCGTTTGTTCAACGTTTCCTATTTTTCCAGCAAAGTCCCCTTTTCTGTTGTACATTGACTGCATATTCTATAACATGGGGGATGGAGGGAGATTGCAGGAGGACGAAAATTTTCATCTCCCAATCTTGTTTTATTTTATATACATTGAGAAGTGAATGTTAGAGAGCAATACAGTAGTATCTGTTTAAATTTCAAATATAAGTATACATATATGGGAAGAATTGTGTTCAAAATTTTAATTGCTTAGATTGTAGACTGGTTGAAAATAATTGACATTAGTTATGAACACTTCAAAGATGAATGTTCTTTAAAAGTTTAGATGCTTTATCTTGTGACTCAAAGGTTGATCCCAACAAAAGTAAGACAAGGAAAGCAGAGTAAAGATGGGCCAAATGTCTGAGAATATTTACTGATAGGTTGACGAGGCATGTTCAGTTGGTAGAAGAGACTGCAGTCTGTCATCTGATTTAGGAAGATACTTGGCATTGTGTTCCAAATACCAAGTCTAGTATGACATAATAATGACAGAATAGGAATTAGGAAAATGAATCTCTCAAACATTTCACACTTAGAAAATTATCCTAATAGAGTAGGGCATGAACTGTAGTTCAAGTGGAAAAGTTCAATATTTTATGGGAGAAATTGAATAATACGGTGGGACGGAGTGTAGGTAACCTAGGCATCACTACAAGGAGAAACTTAGAATGGGAGCCTAAACAAAGGAATAAAAGTAAGATTCTTCATTTTAAGAATAGTAATCATGTGATGGGGGTTGGGCAGCTAGGGGAGAGTTGCTGCACGTTAGAATACTACATAGGAACACGATCCAGGAAATTGAACGAAAGTCAATTTTTATGTGAAGAGGACACTCAACTACCAATTTTTGGAAGGGATTGGAGATGTCTGGGTCTGTGCAGGCATTACCCATTTCATATTCAGATTGAATTCTAAAAATGGCAAAACTCATGAATGGGGAGTTTAGTCTGCCAGGGTGTAAATTTGCTGGTGAAGAAAGAACAAGCAGAAGTGAGGCAGGATTAACAAAATGTCTGACTCCTGATTGCTGCCTACATTCTCTTGAACTGATTACCATATTTTTATGCAAATAATGCATACCTTCTATATTTGTTTGCCAACCCTCCCTTCCCTTTGCGAGGTATTTTCATAAGTGCACTGGCACGCTTAAAAAGTACCTCACAAGGGAGGGAGGGGTTAGCAAAAATGTAAAAGGAACGCAATGCTTGTGTAAAGGTACAGCATGTAATTATAGTATCACCATGTGATTTCTGCTTTATGAATTTATATTTTTCCCCACTCTGTAAAGTACATATTAAGTCATCAGGAGTAGTAAATGATATGGTGGAATTTTTTTTAGCAGGAAGTAAAGATGCGTCATTTTAGTGCAGAAAATTATATAATCCAGTTATTTAATTGCATTTATGAATGTGACATTTACTTGTCTGAAGATGAACAAGGCAAAGCAGCACACTTATTCTACCTGCTTAAGTTTAATTCTAGTACATGAATTTGGTTCTGATAATTTTCCTACATTTCTACTCTACCCAGAAATAAAAATGATGTGTTATGTACTCTAGTTATGATTTCCTATCTTTACGTGTACATTTAATAAAACTCATGTTTCTAGGACTTTGATTTCTCCTTAAAATAGTCTTTGCCAACAAAACTGTTGGCAACATCCATTCAGGCATCTAGCAATTCTTACACTAGATACATATTGAGAGTAGACTGGGTATATGTACATGTATGTGTGTGTGTGTGTGCGTGTATATATATATATATATATATATATATATATATGCCCTGGTGATACAATGTTTAAGAGCTTTGTTGCTAACCAAAAGGTCGACATGCTTAAATCCACGAGCTACTCCTTGGAAGTCCTATGGGGCAGTTCTGCTCTGTCCTGTAGGGTCTCTATGACTTAATATCGACTCAACAGCAATGGGTTTGGGTTTTTTTGGTATATGTATATACATATATGCCAAAAATTGGGGGGAAAAAGTATCTCTTCACTCTTTATCTAAGAACATTCACGTTTTGGAGATAAATATATTAAATAGACCAAAAGCCAAAAGCTTTGCTGTTGAATCAGTTCTGACTCATGGCAACCACATGTGTTACAGAGTAGAACTACTCTATATGATTTTCTTGGCTGTAATTTTTATGGAAGCAGATTGGCAGGACTGTTTTCTGAGTTCTACTGGGTGGATTCAAACTGCTAACCTTAGTAGTTGAGCACAAAACATTTGCACCACTTGAGGACTTTATATTAATAGAGAAAGACATAAAATAACCTTGAAATTATAGCAAGGCCATAGAAATACATATTACTCATAAATAAAAGTAAGTTCAAACATCAAAATTATGAGTATCAAGCCGTTGTTCCCTTTATGTATGAACACTTACATAAAGTATTAAGTTCTACGGATGTCCTCAGTCATCCTGAGTCATCAACCAAGAAACTGTAGCCTCCTGACCTGTTAAGCTTGAAAGCAGGGTGAAATATCATACCTTCAGAATTCTTTAGAGTCCTAGTATAGAAAGACTATCTAAGAACAGGTCGCCTCCTCTGAATGTTCCACCTCACCTGCCCACACCTTCTGACTTTTTCTTTGTCCTAAGTCAACCAAAAGGTTCTGGGGTGAAATTTCTTCTTTTATTAAGCAACTGTGTCTTACCAATATTTCACTGAGATAAAACTTAATTTCTGTCATCATAATATGTATACAGGTATAATTTTATTTTTCATAAAATGTTATAATGTACATATGAACTCATATAAAATTTACATATTAACTTTTACATAGTCTGAAAGAATGCAGACCCTTTTAAGATTCTGAAATTTTAGAACAAATTAATCAACATGAAACCAGTGAGGCCCCTAATCGCAGGTGCTAACAGAAGTGCAGTTAAGAAGATGTGATTCACAATATCAGAATGAGTTGTAGCAGCTCACATCGGATGCTGACCTGAATAGAAGAGAATATTCTAGGCCAAAGGATACTAAAGAAATGTAGGTTGAGAAAATGGTGTTGAAGAATAACTGAACTTTTGGAGCCCTGGCGGCCCAGTGATTAAGAGTTCAACTGCTAACCAAAAGTTTGGCAGTTCAAATCCACCAGCCACTACTTGGAAACCCTATGGGACAGTTCTATAGGGCCATCAACTTGACAGCAATGGGTCTGGTTTCGTTTGGATCCTGTCAAATCTTTTGAGAAGTTGACAGGAAGAGTTTCTGATAATAGGTAAGGGCCTGAATTTCGCTGACTAAGGGACCTGGCATTTTTTCTTAAAAAAGATTAGCAACCAGTTTAAAATAGAAGATACAATAAATACTGGACCAGTTATCTAAGAATGTTCTCTATAAGGTATTTTAATTTAATTTTATTTATTTGAAATGAATGCATTTGATAAATGTCATTAATATATGAAATTTTATGTTTATGACAAATTTGTGATAAAGCAAATACTGTAAGATAAAGACTGCACAAGTATTTGGATCATTTTAAAAAATCCTATTTGGGGATTGAAATTAAAGGATTCTAACAGTAGTTTAACAGTAGATAAAAATTCTCACAAAGAGCTGCAAAGGGAGTGCCATTTACCAGCTCATTGCATATGCAAAGAATGAGGGACAGTTTTGAAAATACCAAAAAAAAAACAAACCAAACCCAATGCCGTTGAGTCAATTCGACTCATAGCGACCCTATAGGACAGAGTAGAACTGCCCCATAGAGTTTCCAAGGAGCGCCTGGAGGATTTGAACTGCTGACCCTTTGGTTAGCAGCCGTAGCACTTAACCACTATGACACCAGGGTTTCCTTTGAAAAGACAGAATCAATAAAATGAAGACACACTGTATAAAATTTGCATTCCGTGAATATGTTGTTGTCGTTAGGTGCCCTACAGTCAGCTCCGACTCATAGCGACCCTATGCACAACAGAACGAAACACTGCCCGGTCCTGCACCATTCTTACAATCTCTGCTATGCTTAATTAAGCACCTTGTTGCAACCACTGTGTCAGTCTACCTCGCTGAGGGTCTTCCTCTTTTCTGTAAATATAGGTAATAAAAATTGAAATCATTTATATGAAATAATTACTTTTATTTCTAGTTACCTTGCAATGCATACTTTCTTAAAATATATTAATTTAGAATATAAAATATATATGCATATATAATTAACTTTGTCAAAATATATCCAATTCCACTTCCTGTTAGAATGTAGAAATATGGAAAGATCATTTAACTCGCTCCAAAAATGAAAAAAAGGAAAGGTAGATTAACTAAAACCCCACGTTTCTTAATCTCTTCAGAGAACAGAGATTGCAGAGTAACCAAAACCCAAAACCAAACACGTCACCATCTAGTCGATTCCAACTCATAGAGACCTGCCCTATGGGTCTCCAAGAAGCAGCTGGTGGATTCAAACTGCCAACCTTTTGGATTGCAGTTGTAGCTCTTAACCACTGCACCACCAGAGCTCCTCCAGAGCTGAAATCCTAGAAGAAACTGCACTCCTCCCCCAAGAAGATACGGGTCACTCAGGCTGTCTCGCTTGTGGCAGAACATTGGAAGAAACTAGGCTTGCCACAAAGTAGATAAGAAAAAACCAGCTAAATTTTTTAGTAAATTGCAAAATGCAATTTGGGCTAGTCGATGGTATAGAACCCCTGGGAGAGGCAGACAGGAGAGTTCACAGCTACTTACAGACTATTTACCATGGAGATTCCCTTCATGGTGCAGGTGTAGTGAAGAGTATGAAACACCTGACAAGAAAGGCACAAACCCTGCAAACCTTCTCAGATGGTTTTCTCAAAGCCTTAGGCCTCTGAGAGAGTAGCAGATAATGTTATCGTTGTGGGGCACAGATAAAGATACATAGTTGTTAAACAAAGATTAAATAAAATAAATTAGTTCTTCGGGAGGAGAAAAAAAACTGAGTATAGCTCATGCACCAATATTATTAGAGGAAGCCCTGGTGGTACAGTGGTTAAGAGTTCAGCTAATAAGCAAAAGGTCAACGTGTTCTAATCTGTTCCTTGGAAACCCTACGGAGCAGTTCTATTCTGTCCTATAGGGTTGCTATGAGTTGGAATGGACTCCACGTGCAAAGGGTTTTGTGTTTTTGGCTCACTGGGGGAGAAGCAAGAAAGTCCTCTATTCAAAGACCTACCACAGATAGGAAGCACAGCTTCATTGTAGTGAGAAGAAGGGAGCAGGCTGCCTAAAAAGCCACACCCCTAAGGCTAATTACATGGAATCCCCTTAGCTATGAGGCTGGACAAGATCAACAGAGCATACTTTCCAAGACACACACCCCAATTATGAGCTAAGCAAGGACAAATAACAAGCAAGAGCAGTCTATCAACTGAGGAAGATGTAAGAGCATGGAGAGAGACATCCTATTGTGTACAAGCTTACAAAAACAGCTGAAATCTGAGTGTAGAGCTCTAACACTAAGGAAAACTCTTTAGCAACCCAAATGCACATTCAGGTCAACTCCTGGTTAGACTAAGTCAATCGCCCTCCCTTAGAAACGCGCCAGTTTCCACACATAAACACTATTCATCTCAATATCTACTGTTGTGCACAATATGTCTGTTATTCAGTTAAAATTTTTGAGGCAATAAAAAAAGAAAAAAAAATCAACTGACAAAGCAACAATCTAGAGAACCAGACTGAGAGGACACAGGTGTCCAAGGTATTGGACAGACTTTAAGTAACTATGATTAAGATCTTAAAGTGTTTAGAAAAAAGGCAGACAATGTGGACATATAGGGGATTTCAGAAAAGAAATGGAGGCTAGAATAAAAAGTCAAAAGGAAATGCTACCGAAACAAACAAGAAAACAGTGATGAACTCCTTTGACAGACTTACCAGTACAGTCTACAAAGCTGAAGAGTTCACTCTTTGTGTTGTGCAGTTCTATGGATTTCGATCAATTCATACTGCTGTACATCCACCATGACAGTATCATACAGAATAGTTTCACTACCCTGAAAGACCCTTATGCTCCGCCTATTCATTCCTCCCTTCGTACCCAACCCTAACCTCTGGCAACCACTTATCTTTTCACTGTCTCAATAGTTCTGTCTTTTCCAGAAGATCTTATAGTTGGAACCATATAGTATATAGTTTCTCAGACTGTCTTCTTTCATTTGGCAATATACATTTAAAACTTCTTCATGACTTTTTGGGGCTTCATATCACATGTATTTTTATTGATAAGTAATATTTCATTGCATGAATGTACCACAGTTTGCTTATCCATTCACCTATTTAAGAATATCTTGATTGATTCCAATTTTTGGCAAAAAAAAAAAGAAAAGGTGCTGTGAACATTTCTGTTCAGGTTTTTCTGTGGACATAAGTTTTCAACTAATTTATGTAAATATCTAGAAATGTGATAGCTGGGTTGTAGGGCAAGCCTACGTTTAGCTTTGTAAGATACAGTCAAACTGTCTTCCAAAGTATATGTATCATTTAGCGTTCCTACCAGCAATGAATGAGAATCCCAGTTGCTTCACATCAGCATTTGGTGTTATCAGTGTCTTGGGGTTTTAGCAATTCTAATAGGTGTGTAGTGCTATCTCATTATTTTAATTTACAATTCTCTAGTGACATATGGTGTTGAGCAACTTTTCATAGCATATTTGTGCTCTCTATATCTTCTTTGGTGAGGTGTCTGTTCAGATCTTTTGCCCATTTTTTAATTAATTTTTTTTGTTTTCTTATTGTTGAGTTTTAAGAATCTTTTTATTTATTTCTGGATGCAAACAAGTTGTCAGATATGTGTTATGGAAATATTTTCTTGCTGACTGTGGCTTGTCTTTTCATTCTCGAAACACCCTTTTGCAAAGCAGAAGTTTTTAATTTTTTTTTAATAATTTTTATTGTGCTTTAAGTGAAAGTTTACAAATCAAGTCAGCCTCTCACACAAAAACCCATATACACCTTGCTACACACTCCCAATTACTCTCCCCCTAATGAGACAGCCTGCTGTCTCCCCCCACTCTCTTTTCGTGTCCATTTCGCCAGCTTCTAACCCCTCCATCCTCAGAAGTTTTTAATTTTAATAACGTCAAATTTGTCAACTCTTTCTTTCATGAGCTATGCTCTTAGTGTTGGATCTAAAAAACCATTTCCAATCCCAGGGTGATCTAAATTTTCTCCTATGCCTAAATTCCGGAAGTTGTACAGTTTTGCATTGTACATTTAGGACTATGATCTATGTTGGGTTAATTTTTGTGCAAGATGTAAGCTCTGTGTCTAGATTCCTTTTTTTTTTTTTTTGCATGTATATGCCTAGCTGTTCAGCAGCATTTTTTGAAAAGATATTTCTTTATTCAGTGAATTAACCTTTGCTCCTTTGTCAAAGACCAGTTAACTATATTTTTGTGTGTCAATTTTTGGGCTTTCTATCCTGTTCCATTGATCTATTTGTCTTTTTTTTTTTTTTTGCCAATACCACATTGTATTGATTACTGTAAATTCATAAAATGTATTGTAGTTGGGTGGTATCATTCCTTCAATTCTTTTCTTCCTCAGTATTGTGTTGGCTATTCAAGGTCTTTTGCCCTCCCATATAAACGCAAGAATCAGTTTGTTGATACCCACAAAACAACTTTCCCAAACTTTGAATTGGATTGCATTGAACCTATAGATAATGTTGAGAATAAATGATATCTTAACGAGAATGAGACTTTGTATCCATAATCAGAGAATATCTCTACATTTATTTAGATTTGATTTCTTTCATCATATTTTTATATTTTTCCTGATATAGATGTGTACATAGTTTGCTAGATTATTACCTAAATATTTCAATTTTTGTTGCTGATATAAAAGGTGTTATGTTTTCAATTTCAAATTCCTTTTCATTCAGACTCACCATTCACTCTCTTGGAGAATCTAAGACATGCATTCTCCTTTTGTTTGTTTGTTTTTCTTAATGCATTTTATTTGTGAAAATTGGAAAGCAATCCAAAGACTTCTGTTTGATAATTTTTGTAAAATATAATCAAGAGCTTTGAAAGGAATGCTATTTATATTTATATGCTTTATAAATATATAGATTAAAAGAAGACAAAAAAAGAGAATAATCATTAAAAGTAGATGTACTTTGTCTAAACAATTCTTGTCTTTACTCTCTTCCAAGAGAAGTCTTTAATTACTAGCTATTAAAATGGATTTTAGTTATTAGGTAGGTAAGAGCTCAAAGGGAGTTTGATTCATTGATTTTGATGCTATATATATGTTCAGTGGGTTTCATAGATTGCTGCCATTTATCCATCAAGAAATCTAAAATCAAATGCTATCTTCACATCAGTCATGGGTGAATGTGGTCACTGGCCTGTTTAATTGACTGTAAAACATTAATGTACTGAGGTTGATAGAAAAGAAATTTGGACTTTATATCCTATTTCTAAATACTCACGCAGCTACTATTGCTCCAGAAAGTGCCAGATAAAAATCCAGAAACTATGAAAATATCAACAAAAATTATATATCACCTTCAGAAAAAATGAAGCAGCTTTTAAAAATAGCCAACCCACAGTAGAAAGTTCATTTTCTTTTAACACCAAATATTATATCTCAAATATTCTGTTTATATATTTTTGTATAATAAAGTCATTGAAATACTGTATTTTATATTCAAATGCTTTATACATTTTAGTGACTTTTTCTTTTCACTTATTTTTCACTCAGTGAAAGAACGAATGAATGACATTCATTCCTTTAATACAATTTTATTTTATACTTACTATGTTCCAAGTACTCTTTTATTTATTTATTGTACTTTAGATGAAGGTTTATAGAACAAGCTAGTTTCTCATCAAATAGTTAGTACACATATTGTTCTATGACACTGGTGAAAAACTCCATGACATGCCAACACTCTCCCTTCTCAACTCTGGGTTCCCTATTACCAGCTTTCCCGTTCCCTCCTGCCTTCCAGCCTCTAGAAGGGCTGTTACACTCCTTTAGTCTTGTTTTTTAACGTGGGACTGTTCAATCTTTGGCTGAAGGGTAAACCTCAGAAGTGACTTCATTACTGTGCTGAAAGGGTGTCTGGGGGCCGTACTCTCAGGGTTTCTCCAGTCTCTGCCAAGCCAGCAAGTCTGGTCTTTGTTTTTGGGTTAGAATTTTGTTCTACATTTCTCTCCAGCTCTGTCTGGGACCCTCTATCGTGGTCCCTGTCAGAGCAGTCAGTGGTGGTAGCAGGGCACCATCTAGTTGTACTGGACTCGGTCTGGTGGAGGCCATGGTAGATGTGGTCCATTAGTCCTTTGGACTAATCTTTCCCTTGTGTCTTTAGTTTTCTTCATCCTTCCTTGCTCTCAAAAGTGTGAGACCAGTGGAGTATCCTAGATGGCCGCTCACAGGCTTTTAAGACCCCAGATGCTACTCACCAAATTAGAATGTAGAACATTTTCTTTATAAACTATGTTATGCCAATTGATCTACATGTTCCCCAAGACCATGGTCCCCACAGCCCTGAGCCCAGCAATTCAGTCGCTCAGGGAGTTTGGATGTGTCTATGGAGGTACCATGACCTTCCCTTGTACAGGTTGTGCTGGCTTCCCCAGTATTGTGTACTCTTTTACTCTTCACCAATGTTACCATTTATCTATTGTCTATTAAGTGGTTTTCCATTTCCAGCCCTCCCCTCCCTCGTAACCATCAAAGATTGTTTCGTTTTGTATGCAAATCTTTTCATAAGTTTTTACAGTAGTAGTCTCATATAATATTTGTCCTTTTGTGATTGACTTATTTTACTCAGCATAATGCCCTCTAGATTCCTCCGTGTTATGAGATGCTTCATGGATTCATCGTTGTTCTTTATCGTTGCATAATACTCCATTGTGTGTATATACCACAGCTTGTTTATCCATTCATCTGTTAATGGGCATCTAGGTTATTTTCATCTTTTTGCTATTGTGAACAATGCTGCAGCGAACATGGGTGTGTGTATGTCTATTCGTGTGACGACTCTTATTTCTCTAGGATACATTCCTAGGAGTGGGATTGCTGGATCATACCGTCTTTCTAATTCTAGCTTTCTGAGGAACTGCCATATCATTTTCCAAAATGGTTGTATCATTTTGCATTCCCACCAGCAGTACATAAGAGTGCCGATCTCCCCACAGCCTCTCCAATATTTATTTCCTGTTTTATTGATTCGTGCCAGTAATACTGGGTTGAGATGGTATCTCACTGCGGTTTTGATTTGCTTTTCTCTAATGGCTAGAGATCATGAGCATTTCCTCACGTGTCTGTTGGCAGCATGAATGCCACGCACTCTTTTAGATGTGAAAGTTGCAAATAAAAATAAGCATAGTTCCTTCCTATCAAAAAGCTTACCTTTGGAAGAAAGGCAAGGTTATGAAAAAATAAGGACTTACCCACACAAAACCTGAAAATATGACCACATAAACAAAAATGGTTTGAGTTTCCATCTTCACTGGAACCGAGAAATGATCCCAAATCTATAGACACATCAAGGAAATCCCGATAGATACACTGCAGAAGCAGAAAGCTTTAAATAAATCATGGAGGAGTGACTGACAATTCTGACTCCCAAGAAAGTGGCAAGTAAATCTTCCTTCTATCCTGTAATTTACAGAGGCAAAAATAGATATTCCAATTATGAAAAGGATCATTTCTTGGAGACAATTTCAAATAATATAAATCAATAAATTCCTAAAATTGCAGCAACAGGACCAAAGGGACAATAGCATAGCTGTTTGAATCAGAAAATAAAATTGAAAAATCTGTCTGAGGCATGAATTTCCTTTGGTGTGTTTTCATCCCTGCTGCAGACTTATTCTGCTGTGGGAAAATGTATTTAATTAAAAGGGAGGCTCTCTCTAATGATAGAAAAGGGAAAAGCCATCATATCATGTTGAAGTAAGTTTGGCCATAGCATTTTACACAAAATCCAAAAGGAAAAAGAAAAATGTGTGTATATGATTAAATGCCCTCATTAGTAAAGGAAAAAACAAAACAACTAAAAATATCTTAAAATTTATTTTAAGGAAGTAAAAAATATATTAAAAAGCAAATAAAAGAGGTGATAATGTTTAATGCTGGCATAGAAATATAATGAACTAGACAAGAAGAAAATATAAGAAAGGACAAATTAATCAAAAGCTGATTTATTTGCTTGCTTAAGGAATAAAAAGACAGTGAAAAAATTCTGGTTTAAGAATGAAAACAAAAATGTATCCACAGACAGAGAAAAGTTAGTGTTAAGAGAATATTGCTTGAAAACACTAAAGCAAAAATTTTTTAATTCTGGAAGAAATATGATTTCTTAGTGAAAATTGAACTACTAATATTAATCAATTCCAATAGAAGAAATTGTAAAGATGATTGTAAGTACTATATTTTATGCAAATAACACCTGCCTTTTACATTTGTTTGCCAGCCATGTCCTCTCCCACTGCTTGAGGTATTTTCCTCTGTAAACAAAAAACTTAGAATAATCGAGCTTAGGAAGATACCTTAAAAGGGAGGGTGCAGTTAGCAAACAAATGCAGAAGGCATGCATTATTTGTGTAAAAATAGGGTATTCTTTAAAAGCATCCTAACCAGATGATGGAAACCCTGGCAGCACATGGTTAAGAGCTGCGCTGCGGCTGCTAACCAAAAGTTCAGCAGTTCGAATCCCCCAGGTGCTCTTCGGAAACTCTGTGGGGCAGTTCTACTCTGTCCTTTAGGGTCACTATGAGTTGGAATCAACTCGATGGCAACGGGTGTAACCAGATGATCTTACAACTGAGTTATACCTATTTTAAATAGCAGTTAAATAAAATATTGAAAACATTCAAGGCTGTAAAAAACACGAAATCTCCCTAATTGGCCATACGGACCACAGTATATTTAATAACATTGTGATAAATTTAATTCAGTAAAAGGGAGCTACTTATTTTTCTTATGATTATAGATGCAAAATAAAATAAATTAGAATTTATCAACTTATCCATAGAATATTGAGATTTATTCTAAGATTGCAAAGGTAGATCAACATCAGGAAATTTGCCAATATAATTCATTGCATTAGTGAATTATAGATTTAAGGCACTGAATAACTAATGACCAAAGACCAGATGAGTTGTAGAAAGACATCAAGGACATCATACATGAGGAAAGCAAGAGGTTATTAAAAAGACAAAAAAAAAAAAATTCCATTGCCATTGAGTCAATTTTGACTCATAGCAAGCCTATTGGACAGAGTAGACCTGCCCATAGAGGGTCCAAGGAGCATCTGGTAGATTAGAACTTCGGATCTTTTAGTTAGTATCCATAGCCTTTAACCACTACGCCACTAGGGTTTCCTATTAAAAAGATAGAAAAGAAAAGAAAAAATAAAAGACAAAATGGATGTCAGAAGAGACTTTGAAACTTGGTTTTGAACGTCGAGTAGCTAAAGCAAATGGGAGAAATGATGAAGTAAAAGAGCTGAACAGAAGATTTCAAAGGGTGGTTCCAGAAGACAAAGTATTATTATGATATATGCAAAGACCTGAAGTTAGAAAACCAAAAGGAAAGAATATGTTCGGAATTTCTCAAGCTGAAAAAGCAGAAAAAAAAATCCAAGCCTCGAGTTACAATAGGTGAAGGATTCCGTGGGCAAAATACTGAGTGACACAAGAAGCATCAAAAGAAGTTGGAAGGAATACAGAGTTACTGTACCAAGAACTATTGGTTGATGTGCAACCATTTCAGGAGGTAACACAATTAGAAACCCATGGTACTGAAGGGAGAAGTCCAAGCTGCACTGAAGACATTGGTGAAAATCAAGGCTCCAGGAATTGGCGGAATACCAATTGAGATGTTTCAGCAAATGGATGCACCCTAGAATTGCTAACTTATCCATGCCAAGAAATTTGGAAGACAGCTACCTGGCCAGCCATTTGGAAGAGATCCACATTTATGTCTATTCTAAAGAAAGGCAATCCAACTGAATGTAGAAATTATCTAACAATATCATTAATATCATATGCTAGTAAAATTTTGCTAAGGATCATTCAAAAGTAGTTGTAGCAGTTCATTGACAGGGAACAGCCAAAAATTCAAGCTAGATTCAGAACAGGATGTAGAGCAAGGGATATCATTGTTGATGTCAGATGGACCCTAGATGAAAGCAGAGAATATCAGAAAGATGTTTACCTGTGTTTTATTGACTATACAAAGGCATTCGACTATAAGGATCATACAAATTATGGATAACATTGCAAAGAATGGGAATTCCAGAGCACTTACTTGTGCTCATGAGGTATCTGTGCATAGATCATGAGGCAGTCATTTGAACAGAACAAGGGATACTGCATGGATTAATGTCAGGAAACGTGTGTGTCAGGGTTGTATCCTTTCACCGTACTTATTCAATCTGTATGCTGAGCAAATAATCTGAGAAGCTGGACTATATGAGGAAAAGCTGGGCATCAGGATGGAGGGAGATTCATTAACAACCTGCATTATGCAGATGACACAACCTTACTGGCTGAGTGTGAAGAGGACTTTAAGCAATCACTGATGAAGGTCAAAGACCTTAGCCTTCAGTATGGATTACATCTCAACATAAAGAAAACAAACATCCTCACAACTGGACCAATAAGCAACATCATGATAAACAGAAAATATTGAAGCTGTCAAGGATTTCATTTTACTTGGACCCACAATCAACACCCATGGAAGCACCAGTCAAGAAATCAAAAGATGCATTGCATTGAGCAAATCTACTGCAAAAGATCTCTTTAAAGTGGTAAAAGGCAAAGATATGACTTTGAGGACTAAGGTGCGCCTGACCCAAGCCATGATGTTTTCAATCATCTCATATGCATGCGAAAGTTGGGCAATGAATAAGGAAGACCGAAGAAGAATTGATGCCTTTGAATTGTGTTGGTGAAGAGTACTGAATATACCATGGACTACCAAAAGAACAAACAGATGTCTTCCAAGAAGGACAGCCAGAATACTCCTTAGAAGTGAGGATGATGAGACTTCATCTCAAATACTTTAGACATTTATCAGGAGGGACCAGTCCCCTGGAGAAGGACATCAAGCTTGGTAACGTAGAGGATCAGTGAAAAAGAGGAAGACTGTCAATGAAATGGATTGACACAGTGGCTGCAACAGTAGGCTCAAGCATAACAATGGTCACGAGGATGGCGCAGGATGAGCAGTGTTTCCTTTTGTTGTACATAGGGTTGCTATCAGTCGGAACTGAGTGGAAGGTACCTAACAGCAACAACAACAGTAAATTACAGAAGAAAAATTATACAGTCTTTAAAAAGATGCTAAAAATATTAATAACCAATTAATCAAACTAATTAAAAATGAGAACAAAATGGCTGAATAAAACAAACTTAACCAGAAACCAAACCTGCTGCCATCGAGTTAACTCTGACTCACAGAGACCTTATAGAACAGAGTAGAACTGCTCCATATGATTTCCACGGAGTGGCTGGTGGATTCAAATTGCCAACCTTTTGGTTAGGAGCTAAGCTCTTAACCACTGAGCCACCAGGGCTCCATAAGAAGCTTGGCAGTAAATTTTTTGACTATTATAAGTAAAATAAAAGAGATTATCAGGAAAGACTACTTAAAGTGTGAAATGCTAACCATATGTTTTAAGGATGGAGATAATGAAGCTTTCCATTACCATTATGCTGGAGGATGCAAGGAATACAAGAAGATAGGAAATGAAATTATTTTTATAAACATTGATATAAAAACAAATAGATAAAATCATCCACTTTTCCTGATGATATCATTGCACACTTACCTAGTACACTGTTAAAATTAATGAGATAATTCAGTAAAGTGGCTAAATAATGAAATTAAGCAAAGATTATAACCTTTTTCAATACTAGTAATAATCAGTTAGATAAAGAAACAGGACAATCTTTCGCTCATGAGAAGAATCTGCAAAGTCAAGGATTAAATTAAATTAAGGAGTAGAGGAGCTATCTGAAGAAAATTATACATCCTACCTCATTAGGAGGACATTATGGGAGAGTAGCAGAGGGAGCAGATTGTCATAGTGGAGATGGGTATTTTCTCATTCACATCGGTTTAGAACTCATGTAACTTGGTGCTTATTAAAAACATTAAGGTCATTACACTTTGAATTCAAAGACTATTTCAATTTTGTTTTAGTATTGGGAAAATTATCTCAAATTTCATATGATAGAAAAAATACCAGTAAGAAATCAAGAATATTTAAAAATTAAGACTATAACTGCCTTGCCATACATTAAAACACTTTAATCACCATAGTCAAATCAATGTGATCTTAGTATGATGACTATATGAAAAAGTCAAAGAAAAAAATGAAGAATCCTGACATGGATCTGAAAAATTATAAGAATTTTACTGAATGCAAATAACAGAATCACTATTTCACACAATGAACTGAAATAAACTCCAAATGGGATTTTACATCATTTAAAAAAAAAAAATCAGTTAGTGAGGTAGCATTCCCAAGTAAGGAAGTCTGTTTTTAGCTATAACTAGAGACAGCACCATATCCGGAAACGCTTGTTGACCGTCCTAGCACCCTGGACAGCATCTAGAGAATGTCACAGGCATAAATCCAAATCTATTGGAAAACATTCATGCTCAGAGGTCGAGAAATGCAGAGGGTGAAGTTTGAGATCCTGGGTTATGCTTCTGATATACTGCACACATTTCTTAACATCAAATAAAAAGGAATCAAATAAAAAACCTAGCCTGAATGCTAAAAGAGTAAGTATTAAAATCAATATTTGCCTGAACCTAAGACACAAGTCAAATATCACCATTACAGAATAAACTGCAGGGATAAAAAATAAATTAGAAAATATATCAAAGAACAGTTATTTTTACAATTATAAAATGAAATTATCTGAGTAAAATTATTAAAGTTTGACATTTATAAATCTCATCAATAATTTCTCAACACCGGCAGCTTGCTAGAATGCCCCTGGAGTCACTAAGCTTTGCATTTTGCCAAGCTTAATCGACATTCACTTTCCACTGAGGTATAGAGACAAACAAGATATGTTTTTGGCTAGCATTGTTCCCTGACAGAAACTGATGAATGTAAAAGCATTTAGGACTTAGAAATTTAGTCAGTGGTGACAATGCAGTTTCACAGAAACAAACAACATATTTTGTGGATGATAGAAAGAAATTAGTTTTTTAAATATTTCTAGGAGGACGCTTAACACTGATGTGTGTATATGTATATATATATATAATACATATATATTTTTTTGTTTTTCCTTATACCTTTCCATGCTGTTGCTTGTTTACAAAATTCACCAGAAAAGATTAGCCCTTAGACCTTGGAGCTAGAAATGGAGCAAGGGAGCAATCGGCATTCATGATGACAACTTAATTTTTATCTGCATCTTCGTATCACTGTGTGCACAAAAATTCTTCCTCAGAGTAGCTTAACAAATGATTGATGTTCAGGGATACCAGAAAAAAAATATTGACTTAGCTATTCCTCTATTTCAGGTACCAATGTCAAAGCCAAGACAAAAACATATTTTGGCTGATTTCTGATGTCAAATGCTATGTGTGGGCATTGCTAGTGAAAAACCAGGCTTATCTTTTTGTCTAATTATTGGGGATCATAAAAAATGAGGTAGAAATCAAGCCTTCACTCATGTGATAAAATACTTATACCTGAATTTCAAATTCAAGCTCATTTCCTCACTCTTCAGAGAATTAATTGCCTACTACTAATTACAAATTGCTAACTTTATTCTTAGAACAATTTTTACATGAAATACTCTGCATAGGAATACATTGCTTATATACTTACCTCTTTTATTAGACTGTGAGGTCCTTAAGATCAAAGATTAGTTCACTTTGGAAACTCAATACATTATTATTAAACTGAGGAAACTAAATTGAGAATTTCACCTTTCTGGTACTGAGTCAAAGTGGTCTGGTTAACCCTCCTTATATACAGATATCTCAAATAATGGAAAGATTCCTGTAGCACAGATAAAGCAAAAGATGCCATAAGATTTGTGAATAAAATGTGAAAATCCCCTAACATGTCAGACTAGCAAGTAAAGGCAGAAAATTCCATTTTCTAGCTATGGAGACTCAAAATGCACTAACTTGTCATAGGTAAAATGAATCCTCATCCAATCTACCTTGGAATTTTCCTGACAGAAGGGAGTGCTGGCCATCATATTAGCTAGGAATTCCCCCATGTGCTCTAGTATGTCAGCTGAAGAAGAGTCAATTGATGATGACAGATGGGCATGAAGTCTGTCACAGTTCTGATGGCTCGAGGAGTGAAAAGCTTGATAAATGCTGAGAGACAGCTATGTCTTGATTATTTTGTGAAGTCAATCATCTGTATACTGGGTAGTTATTATAATCTACTGTAGGAAAATTATTATTGCCTACTAATTGGCATACATTCAACTTCATTTTCTGACTTAAAATGCCAATGAAAATTTTATGCCTGAAATTATTATATATAGCAATTAAGAAACATAACATAATCGACTTTATCATTTGTATTCTTTAACATGATTTATATTCTAAGGTTTATCTCTACTTTATGAATATCAATGTTAGATGTGTAGAAATATGAAAAAGATATGGTTAGATTACGGCTATACCCAGTCAACATTTTGTTTACGTTTTCCGTTATCTAACAACTCACCATAGCAATTATTTCCAAAAAACTCACACTTTAAAAAATCAGTTGCAATCCCCACAATGTGTCAGAACTATTTCCTTTCCACACTGTGTTTGCCACATCTATTCGTCCAACTTTTCTGTCCCTTCATGACTTCTTGTCTTTGCTTTTTGGCTGGTGTTGCCAATTTGGCCTCATATACATGATTTAACTAAGGAGCATATTCTTCACGTGGTGTTTGTTTTATAGATGTGCCTAATCTTTGGCTGAAAAGTGGAGTTCGGGAGTGGCTTCAGTTCTGAGTTAGAAGGGTGCCTGGGAACCATAGCTTTGGGGGTTCCTCCAGTCTCTGTCAGACCAGTAAATCTGGTCTTGTGTGTGTGTGTGTGTGTGTGTGTGAATTTGAATTATGTTCTACATTTTTCTCCAGCCCCATCCAGGACCCTTTATTGTGATGCCTGTCAAAGCTGTACGTGGTGGCAGCCAGGCACCATCCAGTTCTCCTGGGTTCAGGCTGGTGGAGACTGGTTCATGAGGTCCGTTAGTCCTTTGGACTAACATTTTCCTTGTGTCTTTGGTTTTCTTCACTCTCATTAGCTCTGAACATGCTGGGACCAATAGATGAATCTTTAGATGGCTGCTTGCAAGCTTTTAAGGCCACAGACACTACTTACCAAAGTAGGATGTAGAACATTTTCTTTATGAAATACGTTATGCCAGTTGACCTAGACGTCCCCTGATACCATGGTCCCTAGCATTCAGACCCAATAACTCAGTCCCTTAAGGTGTTTGGAGGTGTCTATGAAGCTTCTATGATTTTGCCTTAGTCAGGTTGTGCTGACTTCCCCTATTTTGTGTGTTATCTTTCCGTTCACCAAAGTTAACACTTGTTTACTCTCTAGTTAGTGATTTTCCCTCCCCAAGCCACACCTCCCTCATAACTTTCAAAGTTTTTTTTTATTCTATGTGTAAACGTTTTCTTGGGTTTTTATAATAGTGGTCTCATACAATATTTGTCCTTTAGTGATTGACTTATTTCACTCAGCATAATGCCCTCCAGATTCATCCACACTGTGAGATATTTCACCAATTCATCGTTGTTGTTTATCATTGCTTAGTGTTCCATTGTGTGTATGGACCATAACTGGTTTATCCATTCATCTGTTGATTGGCACTTAGGTTGTTTCTATATTTTTGCTCTTGTGAATAATGCTGCAAAGAATATGGGTGTGCATATGCCTACTCATGTGACAACTCTTTTTTCCCTAGGACATGTTCCTAGGAGTGGGATTGCTGTTTTGTATGGCATTTCTATTTCTAGCTTTTAAAGGACGTACCATGTCATTTTCCGTAATGGTTGTAACATTTTGCATTCCCACTATGAGTGCTTAAGCATTACAATCTCCTGCAACCTCTCCAACATTTGTTATTTTCTGTTTGTTTGTTTTTTAATTAGAACCAGTAATATTGGGGTGATCTGGTATCTCATTGTAATTTTGATTTGCATTTCTCTAATGGCTAATCTATGAGTCGGAATCGACTGGATGGCAGTGGGTTATTTTTTGGTAATGGCTAATCATTTTGAGCATTTCCTCATGTGTCTGTGAGCTGACTGAATGTCTTCTTTGGTGAAGTGTCTGTTCATAACCAAGCCCAGGAACAGAAGGTCAAAAGAAAAAGATCTTCCTCCAGAGGAAACAGGGAGAGAAACCTTCCCCTACAGCCAACACCCTGAGTTTGGGCCTCTAGCCTTCTAAACTGTGAGAAATAAATTTCTGTTCATTAAAGCCACCCATTTGTGGTATTTCTGTTATAGCAGCACTAGATAACTAAGACAAAATTCTAAAAACATAAAGTATTTCCTGCTCCTTAATTCTGATTTAGAATTATTTTGGGGCAATTGGACAAACCAGCAGCCAGCTTGTAAAATGGTAGTGGGAGCAGTAGTAGTAGCAGTAGGAGCAATACCATCAACATCAGAACCTGTCTAACTTCAGTGGGGGATAATGTGAATCAACATTAGCCCAAGCATGATCCCCACGAGCTGGAGGTCAACATACTTCCACTCTCCAAACTTTTTACCTATTCTAACGCCAGCTGTCCCTCCCATGGCACTGTCTATTTCTCTTCTGGGTTTGATAACCCCTTGCAATGGCCACACAGAACTCACGGACCATACTTACAGTTAAGTGGTTTATTAAGGAACAGGATACAACTCAGAATCAGGATCAACAGGCTACAACTCTGGAATCAGGCAGAATCTGTTCTTCAGTGCCAGACAGCTCTCTGAGTTCCTCTCAGCCCCCTGAGGACAGGCTCCTCTGGGCCCTGAAGTCTGTCACAACTGTCTGTGCTGTTGGGCCTCATCTGGGCCTCTCGCTGTCTTCAGTGTTATAGCTCTTGAGCTGTGATTTACCTCTTTTAGGAGGTTGCTTGCCTCCTTTTTCTGTATCTTTCTTCCTCCTGCTTCTTCCTGCTGCTTTTCTTCCTGCTTCTTTCTGGCTGTCTAACCTCTGTGGGGCCAGCCGTATACATACACAAATTCCTTGTAAATTTCAAGACATGACCCTCCCACTAGGGCTATGAACTGACTAGTCCCCTCTTGGTAGGCCAAAGGTACTTCATTTGCATAGTAGGTATGGCTGGGCTACAATTTGCTTCCTTTGCATAGTGTATTGACCAATGCCTGCAAGGTGCATACTAAGCACAGGGCACGCCACAGCCCAGGATCAGGCAAAAAGTGTCAAAATCAAGTTGTTTACAGCTTACCCAGGAAATGTCAATCAACCTGGACAAAAGTAACAAACCAGCTGGGGTAGAAACTAGGGCAAAGGTAACTCCTCAGGGCTTGGGGGAAAACCTCTATGTTTTTCCAAAGAACCAAGGAAAACGCCACAAAAAGGAACTCAGTTCACCACATAGCTCCACACCAAAATTCCTTAAGTAACCAGAAGGGATTAGCCCTTACTTTATTTTAATTTAGATATTACATAAAGGCTCCATTTCAACCTAAACTGAGGAGGTAGTTTTGCACAGTGTTTAAGAGCATGGGCCTTTGTGTTTTGTAGTATTAGGTATAGGGAGATGAAATGGCTGAGGATTCTGTTAGAACTGGACACTTGATCGTGGCCAAAATATGCTATAATAAAAAAAAAAAAGGAAAAGGAAAACTAGACCCCCAGTACAATCATCTGAAGTGCTTCTAGTGCAGTTGTAACTCTGCAAGTAAGAAAAAAGGGAATGGACTAAAAAATATGTTGCTTAAGGATTTCTTCTACTTTTTATGAAAAAAAAGTTAAAATTGATAACATTCAAGTACAATGCAGTCATTGCTTACATTTTCACTAATTTCTCCTCTTTGAAAATAAAAGAACAATTTCAGCAAAAAAGAGCTAGACATTTCTTCAACTGTGGAAATTTAAAGAATTGACATGTTGTTCTGTTGTTCAATTATTCTCCCCACTGTACTTTTCTAGCTATTAATGGTATTTCATCAAAAACTTCAGATTAAAATAACAAAGGGCCATATGACCTTATAAAGAATCACTCCCGAAGCAGTTATATTGTTTTTTCTGGAATACGCTCTTCTTTTTCATTCAGAGATTCTCAAAACTCTTTGGAAATTAAGTAAAATCAATAAAATTTCATAACTGAATTTGGTTCCTAAAAGTTTGAGCTGCAAAATATATGCAAATGAAAAATATAAATAATGAAAGGGAGTCTATAATCCACTATTCAGTAATGATTTTTATATCAGTGAAGGACACAAGCTCATGAAAATTTTAAGATTTATTTTTATCTCTTAAATATTAAAAATTGCCTATGAATATCTAAAGCTCTCTGCAGTCCATGACAAATTAGTTATGTCAAGATATGTTTTTCTTGATTTCCCTGACTTGATTAGCTGGTATTTCATGATAATATTATTTATTTCAGTGTCTATAAGCATATTCTAAAATTCAGTAAAATAGGCTCGGAAAAAAAGTAACAGAGAAAAACAATTTATACAGCACCAATAGATAGTCTTGAAATTAAAACCTACCATTTACCTGTTGGAGCAAAAGTATCACTTCCATTATCACTGTGTAATATGATTATGATAATATCCACATACATACAAATGTTTATTTGATTCCTTTAACAATCTCCATTTTGTATGCTATAAATTCAGATAGAGAACTATTTCTGTAATATGGTGTGACAAAAAAAAAAAAAGTTACCTAAATTTTTTTAAACATGATGCAGTCATTAATTTGCTAAACTTGGAATGGCTGCAATCTTATCAAAATAAGCCTTCTTCCCTGAATACACATTTTTGTAATTGGAATTTCACTCTAACATGTTATATTTCATTTATATATTTTTTTAGTTTTTCTTTTCAATTTATTGAGGTACAAATTACATAAAATGAAATGTGTCCATTTAATATATAAAGTTCAACGGGTCGTGTCAACCATTGCTCTCCCATCACCCGAATCAAAATATTTCAGCACACAAAAAATGGCATTCATGCCTTTTTTGGTCAGCTGCACTGATTGCTAGCCGTAGAAAGCACAGATCTGTTTTCTGTTAAAATAGAATTGTTTTGCTTGTCCTTGATTTTTATATAAATGGAATCATGCAGTATGTATTCTTTTATGTCAGCCTTCTTTTACTCACCATTTTTGAAAATCATTCAAAACCCTGCATCTATCATTGCTTGTCCCTTTTTATTGCTGAATTGCATTTCACTATTTGAATACTCCAGAGTAACAGTTCTTCTGTTCATGAAATGTTTAGTTTTTTAATACTTTGTCTGTTACGAAAAGCTATGGTTAGTGTTTGTATATCAGCTTTTATTGATGTCTATTATGAAGATTATTGCTTCTTTTATCTTTTTTTCTTACTTTTGTATTTTAAAGATATATATACATGGTTCAGAGTTTCAAACTATGTGAAGGATTAATTCAGTAGAAGTCCTAACCTCATTGCTAAAACCTCCCTCCTATTTCCCGTGGCCTAATGTAGGTATCTATTTTGATTTTTGTTCATCGTTTGTCTCTCTTGTGTTTCCTTTAAAAAAATAAGCAAATATATGTGTATTTTTATTTTCTCTGACTTAAAAAACCAAAAAATAGTGTATTGCAAAAAATATTTTTTCCTTGATTTTAACGCTTAGTAGTGTATTCTCGAAATTTCCCTCAGAGCATTCTGTAAAGCTCTTACTCAAACTGTTTATGGCTACAAAGTACTCCATAACGTGGATGCGCTAGAATTTATAAAAGCACTGTTCTATGGATGGGTGTTTGGTTTGTTTCCAATATTTTACTATTGACGTTACTGTAAATAATTTTATGCATAACTTATTTGGAGTCTTGGAGGTATGTTTTCACATAAATTTCTAGAAGTGGCTTGGCTGGTCAAAGAATAAAAGCATATATAACTTATTATATATTGTCAATTACCTGACATTATATTGTGCTATTAAATTTTTTGAGATTTTGCCAATCTGACCCAAGTACAGAGCAAAAGAAAAAATGGAGTTTAATATATCAAGATTTTTGTATGTTTGAAATTTTTTTGGAAGAAATAAAGATATTGTGTGGCTTCTGATTATGCTCTAGAAAGCCGGAAAGAGTGCTGATTCTAATCTGACAACTGGAAAAAGCTAGATAATTTATAAAATCATAAATTTTCTTGAACTCATCAGAGATTCAAGGTGTCAGGACAGCAAAATAACCGAAATCTAAGAAAAGCGGGTGCTTCCTGTGAGCGATTGGATATGATCTGTAACTTACCTATGGAAAATTGTGGGAGGAAATATTTCAGCTAAAATTATTAACAAATTCCCAGTGGGTGACTGTAGGCTAATGTGAGTGTGCAGAAACACTGGAAGCCACAGACACAAGGTACTTTCACACCTACTCACAGTATCTTCTCCATAAAAGTACACTGGGTGCTATCAAAAAAGAATGTGGTTATATACATGTTGTTGTTATTGGGTGCCCAATTGAGTGGATTTTTGACTCATAGTGATCCCAAACCAAAACAAACAAACAGTTTCCATCAAGTTGATTCAGACTCATGGTATCCCCATTTGTGTCAGCGTAGAACTGTGCTCCATGGGGTTTTAAATGGCTGTGATCTTTGGGAAGTAGATAGCCAGGCCTTTCTTCCAAGGCACCTCTGGGTAGCCTCAAACCTCTAATCTTTTAGTTACCAGTTGAGTGCTTAACCATTTGTGCCACCCAGGGACTCTAACGTGTTAATTCTAAGGTGTTAATTCTTCTTCAGTCTTCTTTATTCATTGTCCATTTTTCTCATGCATATGAGGCAGTTGAAAACACCATGGCATGGGTCAGGTGCACCTTAGTCTTCAAGGTGACATCTCTGCTCTTCAATACTTTAAAGAGGTCTTTTGCACAGATTTGCCCAACGCAAGACATTGTTTGATTTCTTGACTGTTGTTTCCATGGGTGTTGATTGTAGATGAAAGTAAAATGAAATCCTTGACAACTTCAATCTTTTTTCCATTTATCATGTGTTATTTATTGGTCCAGTTGTGAGGATTTTTGTTTTCTCTATGTAGAGGTGTAATCCATACCGAAAGCTGTAGTCTATGTAGTTTTGATCTTCATCATTAAGTGCTTCAAGTCCTGTTCACTTTCAGCAAGCAAGATTGCGTGGTCAATAAAAAACAGGTAAACATCTTTCTGGTAGTCTCTGCTTTTAGCCAGGATACATCTGACATCAACGGTGATATCCCTTGTTCCACATCCTCTTCTGAATCTGGTTTGAATTTCTGGCAGTTCACTGTTGATGTACTGCTGCAGCCACTTTTCAATGATCTTCAGCAAAATTTTACTTGCATGTCATATTAATGATATTGCTCGATAATTTCCACATTCAGTTGGATCACCTTTCTTTGGAATAGGCATAAATATAGATCTCTTCCAGTTGATTGGCCAGGTAGCTGTCTTCCAAATTTCTTGGCATCGATGAGTGAGCACTTCTAGCCCTGCATCCATTTGTTGAAACATTTCAATTGGTATTCTGTCAATTCCTGGAAACTTGTTTTTCAGCAATGCCTTCAGTGCAGCTTGGACCTCTTCCTTCAGTACCATCAGTTTCTGATTATATGCTACCTCCTGTAATGGTTGAACATCGACCAATTCTTTTTGGTACAGGGGCTGTGTGTATTCCTTCCATGTTCTTTTGATGCTTCCTGTGTCTTTTAACATTTTCCCCGCAGAATCCTTCACTATTGCAACTTGAGTCTTGAATTTTTTCTTCAGTTTTTTTAGCTTGAGAAATGCTGTGCATGTTCTTCCTTTTTGATTTTCTAATTCTAGGTCTTTGCACATATCTTTATATTAGTTTACTTTGTCTTCTCAAGCCACCCTTTGACATTTTCTGTTCAGATCTTTTTACTTCATCATTTCTTCCTTTTTCTTTAGCTACTTGACGTCCAAGAGTAGGTTTCAGAGTCTCTTCTGGCATCCATTTTTGTCTTTTCTGTCTTTCCTGTTTTTTTAATGACCTCTTGCTTTCTTCATGTATGATGTCCTTGATGTCATTCTACAACTCATCTGGTCTTTGGTCATTAGTGCTCAAAGCATCAAATCTATTCTTGAGATGGTATTTTTAAGTGGTAATACAGTAACTCAGTCTTGCCAGGCCTGATAATTCCATTTTCAATTTGCTGTACATACCTTTTTCTCCATATATTGTGTTCAAGCTACCTGAAATTCCACCTCACTCTGGTGTTACTGCATCTCTGAGCTCTTGACTCAGAGCTTCGGAAACATGCTGGTATCTGATTCCCTGATCACTGCTAAGAAAATTCTTAGAGCTTGCCTACCTATATGGATTTTTTAAAGGATGAACTTTAGTGTCTGGCAAATCACAGATTACCAGTATATATACCTTGAATTAGCAAATTAGTGATTATAAAAAGCACAGCTTTTTTTTTTTTTAATGTGGTGGCCCTGTTCCTACACCATGACATAGATATTTCATTCATTGTGTTTTGCATGTTCTAGTGGACCCCATCTCAGCTCTTTAATCCTTCCAATTAGGTTTGACTTAGGAGCAACCACTTAAAACCAAGGAATAGATGTTATGTCGGGTCACTTTCACTCTCACTGCTGCAGGTACCTAGGTCAAATACACTAAAAACTGAATAGAATGATGCAGGAAACCAAATATAGAGACAAAGTTATTAAAAAAAAAAAAAAAAAAAAAAAAAACCTCTTATGTCTTCATACTTTATGTCTGCTCTCTAACACAGAGGATGGTAAACGCCCAAAGAATGTTAACGGGAAGGATATAATTTTGAAATTTTTTTAGAAGTATCAGTGGCTAAAGAGTATAAAATAGAGATTCTTTTTTGTCAGTTTTAGTGCAATCTGGGCTTTAATTGTAAATTTTAAATGTTCCTTGTAGGTTATTTTGGAGTGTAGCTATTCATTTGCTTTTCATAATTTATCTGAATTAGCCCAGACTGCTGAACCCAGCTGTTTTTGAAAGGTACAATACTGTACAAGGTTTATTTGCTATCTGCCTTACATTAGACCTTGACTTTTTATTTTTTTAAACTTACTGAAGTTATTAGTGTACTCATTGGGTATGTTATTGCCACGAAAACTGCTTTCTAGAGTGCACGAGGCATTTGGATAATATTACCTATTTTGAAAATGTGAGTATTAGCAGCAGACTAGGGAAACAAAGGGACCACACTTATAGTCTTACAAGCTATAAATGCATATTTTTTAGTGGGTAACGCATTTTAAGAACCAACTTCTTCTCTAGAGGACTACGAAAATAGGATAAGTATTATAAATAGCTTAAGAGTTAAATCAGAACAGGCAACTGTGTTCTTGGAAAGATTGAGAAAAGAGGATTCTCTTGGTGCAGTGTTAACAATGACAAGAAAATTGCTGGTGGAGTAACCTTAGTGATTTTATGTAACTTGGTGCTTTTAAATATACTGATTTCTTACAAGCACGTGAAGCCTGAGCCAGCCAGGATGTTTCTACTAGCCTAGACAAGCAAATCATAACTGATAAATTTTTCTTTCTCTCTGTTTTATACTAAAATCTATTGTTAGCCTATAAAGAGTGAACAGATTGCATTATTCTCATGCAGGAATGAGAAGGTCTTGGACTAATTTAGCACTAAAAACCCTTGACATGCTACACCTAGAAATATAGTCACACCCAGAAATATAGTCATTGTACCTTTTAACCAGGCCTGTGCTACCTGAGCTTAGGTAGTATTGGTTTGGGAGTTTACTGATCTCAGTGCATCTACTATGGGGGATATCAGCGTATAGTACCATTTAGAATGTTCTTTACTCAAAAGAGGACATCATTAACCATAAGGTACTGAGCAATAATAAAGAGCAACTCCCCAAAATGAGCACTGTGAGTAGAATGAGGGAGCTAAAATGTCAGTTTAATCAACGTGTTCCTCGGAAAATTGAGATCTGGAAAGATTTTTAAGAAAGCTTTTATTTTAATCAGCACTTTAAACGCTTTTTTTAAACACAGAAAAAATAAGACCAAATTACTTCTATATTGTATTTCTTTTGCTGCTGTAATAAATTACTACAAGCTTGTTGTTGTTATTGTTATTAGGTGTTGTCAAGTCAATTCCGACTCATAGTGACCACATGTGACACAGTAGAACTGCCCCATTAGGTTTTCTTTGCTGTAATTTTTACAGAAGCAGATTTCCAAGTCTTTTCTTTGGCAGAGCTGCTAGGTAGGTTAAAACCACCAACCTTTCAATTAGCAACCAAGGGCTTCACTGTAGTAGCTTAAAATAGCACAACTTTATTATCTTACGTTTCGGTAGATTAGATGTCTGACAGGGGTCTTAAACTAAAATCAAGGAGTCAGCAGGAATGTGTTCTTTTCTGGAGGCTTTAAGGGGAGCACCTGTTTCTTTGCTTTTTCCAGCTTTGGAAGTCACCTAAGTTCTTTGGCTTATGTTTCCTGTCCTCCATCCTCAAAGCCAGCAATGTTGCACCTTTCTGTCCATTCTTCTACAGTCACATTTCCCTCTGACTCTGACTCTGACTCTGACTTTATTAAGGAAAGGTTCATTTGAAGACTCATGGTTATGTTGGGCCCAAACAGATAATGTGGTATAATCTCCCTATCTCTAGGTCTTTAACCTTTTTCACATCTGTGAAGTCCATTTTTCCATGTAAACTAACATATTCACAGGTTCCTGGAATTAGGACATGAACCTCTTTAGGGGAACATTATTCTGCCAGCCACAATTTACCTAAAACCTAATGACTAATAATGTCAGAACTGAGATTAGAAATCTTACAATTCTTTATAAAATTTTGTTTCATTCCACATTGAACACTCTTTGAATCACCCAAGAGTGGAAGTAATTTTTTTTAAATAGTAATAACTATCTTTGAAACTAGATGGATTCTGCTATAGGAAAAAATATCTTCTTTCTTACTGGTAAATGATTACCTAGCCCACTGCCTTTATTTTAACTAAACATTTTGTAACATTTATAGGCTTATAACTGGCATTTGTAGAAATGTTGAGGGAGAAATTATTATTTGCAAAGGACATCAAATGTGTGTTCAAGTTGAAAGAAATACAATTATTAAAATTATATTAATCATAAGGATGTGTCAACTTCACAACCTTACCCATTCTGGGTTCTATAAATATTGCTATGCTTTGCTAATCTATTTGATAGCAAATGGTATGTTAGTAATATTTTAATTTGTATTTCATTTTTATTGTGAATGATTTCACAAAGTCTGATGTTAGGTATTATTAAATCGGGTTATGTGTATATTCTTTTCCTTTCCCTAATCTTTTTCTTTTCTTCTGTTGGGTGCCTAGTATACAAAGATGAACTAAAGAGACATGTTCTTTGATTTCATGGAGCTTATAGTCTAATGGGAAAGACAGAAGATAAACAAATAACAAAGCACGGCATACGGTTATACAGAAGAACAAAGTTGATTTGACAAGAAGAGTGTGGGAAGTTCTAATGCCAGGAGAGCTACTAAAGAAAGGTTGTAAGGTCAGGCTTAAAATACCTTTATTTGAATTGTGCAAATATCTAACCTGGATATATATGTTGTCATACAAACAGACATTCCTGGAAGAAAAGAGAGCATAATTTATTTTACTTATTTAGTTGTCAGAATACTCTATGACTGAAATATTTTAAAAATACTCTATGACTGAAATATTTTCACTTTGTTTAAAAAACATCTTCTGCTTAGCAACATAAGAAGATGTTTATGTGTGAAGTCCACATTTAATACTGAATTAAAATCAGACCCAGAGAGTTTAATTAATTTATGTATTTTTTTCAGGTCAAATCCCAGTCATGTTTAAGAGCTTGACCTTTATCCTACTCAATATAGGACCTTTGAGATTACATGGTGACCTCTTCCCACTTGGCAGGCTATGATTATCATGTTCCTAAAAATTAAATTAATTTCATATAAGATATAGAATTACATTATCACAGAATAAATTATTATATTTCCCCTTTATGTTTTCCAGCTGGTGGCTGTTATTTAACCATATCTTTTAAACTCACAAAATTCACTCTCAAAAATAAGAAAGAACTTTTCATAGAGGCTTTGGTCTCCTTTTTATAAATGAGTATCTAGATTAATTATGACACAGGCAGAATAAAGGAGAGTGGAAGAGTTTTTCTTTGCCAATTCACGGCTTCAATCTTTTCAGGTGAGAAAAGCAGAAAGGAGAAGAATAGGAGAAGTGAAAAGAGAATATTAAAAATAATGAGAAAATAAGCAAAAAAAAAAAATAGAAATGATAGGATAAAATGCAATGAGCAATACTCCTTCTGAAATAACAACATAAATGGGGGTGGTGGTATAGATATAGAGTTTTTCTATGTTATTGTATGCTAAGTTGCTATAATTTAAACCAGGGTGTGATAAGCATAAGATGTTAAATGCAATCATCATGGTAACCACAAAGAAAAATCTTAAAAATATACTTAAAGGAAAGTAGAATGGAATCAAAATGATCCATTACAAAAGTATCAATAAAACCCAGTAGTTGTCAGTACTGGGGAAAATGGGAGACACAAAAGGCATAAGACACACAAACAACAGATAACAAAATAGCAGAAGTAAGTCTTTCTTTATTGGTAATTACTGTAAATGTAAAAGGACTAAGTGCTCCAATCAAAAGGCAAAGAGTGGCAGAATGGATTTTAAAAAAAAAATAAAAATCAACTGTGTGCCATCCACAAGAAATGCATTGAGACCCAATGAAGAAATAGATTGATAGTAAATGAATGGAAAAAAAAAGTATTCCATGCAAATAGTAATCAACAGAGAGCTGGAGTGGTGATTTTAATACCAGACAAAGTAGATTTTAAGTCAAAACTTGTTATAAGAACAAAGACATTATGTAATGGTTAAAAGATCAATTCATCAGGAAGATATAACAATTATAAATATATTTGCACCTAACATTAGAGTCCTACAATGTATAAAAAACAAACACTGACAGAATAGAAAGGAGAAATACACATTTCTACCATAATATTTGGAGAATTCAGTGTACCACTTTCAATAAAAGAATATCTAGAAAGAAGATCAATAAGGAAATAGAAGACCTGAATGACAGTATAAATTAACTAGACCTAACATGTATGTATGAAACACTCCACCCAACAACAGCATAACATACATTCTTCTCCAGTGCATATTCTTCTCAAGTGCACAGGCAAGTGTGTAGAGGCCAAAGTTTATTAGTGTTTACCAGTGATGGGAGTGAGGCAGAAAAAGGGAGTCATTACTCAGGGGGCACTGAGCTTCTTTTGAGGATAATGGAAATTTTTGGAAACAGGTATATAGCACAATTAAAACAAAAATAAATAAGGGGATAGGAAAAATGGTAAAAAAAAAAAAAAAAAAGATGAAACTGAATTAGAATTAATAAATTAATACTCATTTCCTTTAACTGTAATCTACTCAATACACAGCTGTATTATATGTGGTACCACTATGTTTAATCAGTCATCTATTCTGATCTTATTTCCCTTATATAAAAAAAAATGTAGAATGTAAATTCACAGAGATTTAATTGCTTTAATCAGATTGTTTGTCATATACTCTGACCCTCTCTATGCCCTATAACTTTTTGACACTGAACATTCAATAACAGAGACAGACACTGAATTATATATCAGCAATTAAGACAGGTGCATATTCTGTGATTAAGTAAACTTGGAAGTTTTTGTTTATTTTATAATTTAGAATTATCTTGTGGTAGGGGAAAAAGACCCCAGACTCAAATTCAATCAAAAGAGATTTTTATTAAGCCAAGACAAAGTAAATCATTTGAGTGAGGAAACTGTCAGTGTGCACTGGGCACAAAGGCTAACAGTTTCCTCATTTGAATGACTGTGTATTGCTGTACTGCTTACTGATGCTATCCTATTTCTGTCTTGAGCTATGGGAATTGTTTTTCTACAAATAGATTAATGCAACCTTCAGAAATTTTTGGTTTGAGTTTAGTGATAACCGATGTACTCATTCGGATAGGATATATTTTGTATTATGCTTATTTTTTTGTAAAATGCTTTTTCTGCAGCTCTTACTGTTGTCTACCTTTTCACCCTCCTACCACTGGTGGGAAAAATACTTCGTAAAGCTAGTGCAATCAGTCACCAATGAAGGAAATTTAACAAGTTGCTGGATTTGTCATCAGAACCCATGAGCAGTGCAGGAAAATTATGACTCACTGGTTTCTCCTGTATTAAAATATCATGTTATCTCCCCACCAGGCATTAACTCTAGTTCAGTACTCAGAAATGCCATTGGAGTTAAACTTTGGCATCCCCCTGAACTGTCTGTGCATCCTCGTATATCATGCTTTAATCTGACTGAGCTTAGAACCATATCATCTGATTGTAAAGGAGCAAAAGGGAAAAACCCAGAAGTCCCATGTAATGGAGAGGATTTTTCAAGACAGTATATGAAGACTCCCTGAGATTATGTTTCATGGTATAAGACATTTTTAAGTGGATTAGAAACCACTTAGCTTAGATATGATGATGTTGGTGTTCCCATGTATGACAATTCCTATATACAAAATTGTACCAAGTTGGAGTTAAGTTATTGGAGATTACCTATTTGCAACAGCCGTATTGTTGAGACCTGGCTAACATGTGTAAACTTCTCCGTTCCTGAACCACAGACCAGAAAGGTAATCTGTGAACCCTATGGGTATGTGTTTCTCTGCAGAGGATCAAATTACAGTCATCTTTCTCATCACTCCCACATAATAGTCCTTATGCTTGGGCTATTCCTTGTGTAGTTGGTTGGAGAATAATGGAGCAGTGTAATCTAGGATCTCTGGGAGTTCCACCTGATATTTATACTTATAATGACAGCAAGCATTGAATAAGTGATATTAAAATATTAACTATGTCAAACAGATATTCTTATGTGAAGCTTAATCCTATTGCTGAATGACCAGGATGGAGATGGTCCTTTTTAGGGGTACTTATTCCAACCAATAGTATAGTAGAGCTAGAAAGATCTCTTAGAAATTTATCTGCCACTATGGCACAGATTGCTGATGATGTTGCTGATGGAATGAGAACTAGAAAAAAACAAACCTGTTGCCACCAAGTCTATTCCGACTCATAGTGACCCTATAGGACAGAGTAGAAATGCCCCATAGAGTTTCCAAGGAGTGCCTGGTGGATTCGAACCACTGAGCTTTTGGTTAGCAGCCGTAGCACTAAACCACTATGCCACCAGATGGAATGAGGACCCAACAAAAGTCTGTAGCCTCTCTAGTCAAAGTAGTTTTGGATAACAAAATAGTCCTAGACTTCTTGGTTAGCTCAGCAAGCATACGTGCTGTAGGAAACACCTTCTGTTGCTTTTAAATTAATGCCACTGGAGAAATACATTCATAAAATACATAAACAAGTGGCTTGGCTTCACTCCATTCCTCCTGTGACTGTATCTTCTTTTTATGATTTATTCAGTTGGTTACCACAAAGAAGAGGCTCATGGCTGAGAGTTTCATTGCAAACTGGACTAGTTATTCTGATACTAGTTATGATTGGAATTGGAATTGTCAAATATGTTACAAAATGTGTCTCCAATTTAGAAAACTCTCCACCTCTGAAGCAGCTTATGTATATTGATTCCGCTTATTTCTGTAACATGGCAGATATGTCCTGCACCCTTCATTAGTTCCGATGAAAGGTCCAAATTATTCCTCTAGTTCAGTCTAGGTCTCTGAATAAATACCCTCAAATGTTGAATAACGTACAGTATGGTGAAGATAGCTTTGATGGTGCATGGCAAAGAATGAGATGGTATCTGGCTGAAGAAAAGAATAATAATAATACCTGTCAAAACCTTGAGCTTAAAGGCCCAAAAACAAATAGGCTTCCATCTATCCTTCTAGGTACCGGAATCCATGCTGAAGATGACTTAAGTCCATATTGAAGAATGATGTTAAAGTGACCAAAGGATGTTCAATCGAAATCCTTGATCAAATGGGGAGATTGATATGGAGACTGAAAAGTATATGAGATGCTTGGCCAGAGTAAGGAAGGATAAGATGGGACCTAGGTCTGAAATCTATTTTGTGTAGAAAACCTGTGGAACCAGAAAACTGAGCTAGTTAATAGTTATAAGGGCAAATATAGTTCTACCTCTTATATGGTATTTAAGGAAGTGTTTTCTATGTAACCATGACAAGAATGAATGTGGACAGGACGTTTTCAAGGAGCCTTTATGTAACTTCTGCATTTCCAGAAATGAATGTCTGGCAAATGTCCTATATATCATTCTCCTCTAAACCCACTGTAGTCACGAAGCAGTAACTAATCAACAAATCACACATCACCAAGTAGTAACTAGTCAACAAAATTCTTTAAACTAAAAATTGTGAAGATCCCGCTTTTGTTTACTGTCTTTGACAATGATGTATCAACAAATAATCAATCAGAATTTTTCTTAATTTTACTTCCTTCTGTCCTAGTATATTAGAGACTCCATGACTGTGATTCAGTGAATCTGTTAGTCTTTGTGCCCAGTGCACACTGATGGTTCCCTCATTCAAATGATTTCCTTCATCTTGGCATAATAAAAATCTCTTTTGGTTGAATTTGAGTCTGGGGTCTTTTCACTCTACCACAATCTGAAAATAAAATAGGATAAAAAAGGCTTTGTTTTGGGGAGCCTAGGTAGATAAATTAATTTCTAAAGGAATTAAAGATTACTTTTTCTGAGTGCATATTTTTGTTTTTCCCTTTCCTTAATTGTTCATATTCTATCTATCTAATTGAAATTACATTTATTCAAACTCCATGCCACAAAAGATTCACACAACTTTATAATATAATTTAACTTTTTTTTTCTTTTTAAATATGGTCCCAGAGCCATATTTAGTATCAAATGTGAAAGAACTAATGTGCTAATTTATATTTTATTGCTTTTGCTGCAGAAGGAAAATAATAATAAAAAAAAAAAAACTAAGTTTATTTTAATACATTACTAATATTTTGGTTAAAAAAAAAAAAAACTAGGTTAAGTGTCCAAAAACCACACATTCATATTAATCTTAAATTAGTAGTAAATTAAGAATTTGTATTTTTTCTTTGAAATAAATACAGTCATAAGAATACCTCATATGAGAATTCATGTGAAGAAATAATTTTAAAAGGATTACATTTCCAAGGCATTCAGCAAATCTGTCCTCCAGAGAAACCTTTCATTGTTACTACAATAACTGTATCAAGACATTCAGTATAGCAAGAATGGATTCTCATTGCATCTCGGAGATTGACAACTGACTTCAGCTGATGTCAGGTGAGAACAAAGCACATAACAAGAGAAATTGAACAATGTTACAACTTTGGTTTACTGATGCAGTTAGAAAAGATATTCCCTAGAAATAAAATGTTTGAAAGAGGTCTAAGTGGGAGAGAATCTGTAATGATAAATGGAATTGCATGGTCTCTATGGCCCATAAAATTGATTTTATTTTATTCTAATAGGTTTTTTGATTTAATACTCCTAGCACGAATAAAAATCTTTAAAGGAGAAGAAGCTTAAACAGAAGAATTTGAGTATCTATATTGTGTGAAGTTTGACCTCAGTGGTTCTATACTGAACTATGTAACCGTTATTTCATTATTAGGGAACAAGCTATTGAATATTTAATATGAAAATATTATAAGAAAACTGTATGAATTACTTGCTTACCTAAGTTAGCTTTAAAATAACGTTCACATAAGCTAACACATTTATTTGTGGCTGATATATCTGTCAGAGAGCAAACATTACCTACTCCTGTCTATCATTCATATTCTCAATTTCTTGCAGTCAACTAAAAATGAAACATAAATAATTGTTTTTAAATGTGTAGTATTTCAGTTATTTTATTTAAAAAAAGATGTCTATAGGAGGTTTACTAGATTCTGTAGATACTGCAAAAGGACAAGACCTTCAAAGGGCTTATAATTTATATGACAAATGACATGCTTTGCCTGCTGAAGGAATTAAGGGCATGGCATATCCTCAAATGTTTTGTTCAATGTTTGATATGTAAAAATGAAATTAATTCAGATAAAAATGAATAATAACAGAAGGGATTCTAAACTATTTCACAAGATTAATGATGAAAGGCAGCATAGCATTTTAAATGGCAAAGTATAGGCTCATGGAGGAATTAAGTATATCTCTTCAGTATTTGAAAACCTGTCATAAGCAAGGGGACTAATGTCTGTTTTAGGTAAGTATATATTTCAAATATAGATTTGTATTTAATTTAAAGCAGGGTTTTGTGAGAAAGGGATCCAAGTATATCTGCTACCTGAGATAATAAGTATTCTGTCCATACAGGTGTTGAAACTGACTCAATGAACATTAAAGATGAATGTTTAAGAAGTAATGTACCAATCGTCTGAGCAGGGCAGTGTCTACCTGGTGTTTTTCGGCTGGATTTGACTGGCTTACTCAACTGAAGCAGAGCTCCTGAATGGTGCAAATGGCTAACACGCTTTACTGTTGATGGAAAGATTAGAAGTTCGAGTACACCCAGAGAGGCTTTGGAAAAATCAGCAATTGAAAACCCTAAGAAGCACAGGTCCACTCTGACACACATGGGGTCACCATGAGTTAGAAATGACTCCATGGAAGCTAGTAACTCAGTTTGAGCAACTGGCCAGTCTAAACATACAGCATGGACGTGTGTCGGCAAAGGTGTATTTTTATAAGTCAGCCACTACACTGACTGCATTGATTACATGAATGAATTGCAATGGCAGTGTGAAGACCCAGACTTAACTGATATGGAATGTGAATGTACACTGAAATTTCTAAAGAAAATAGCCTAAACAGATTGTGAAATTTTTTAAAAATCAAAGTATTTCTGGCAAAAATTATATCACTTTCTTAGTATGCAACCATAAAATAAAATCAAAGATATAAAATACAGTGTATTAGAAATATAGTGTTCTTTTTGTTTGTTTGTTGATTTTAAGTCAGCAACATCTATGTTACAATTTCAGCTCTGACATTTGCCAGCTGTGGCCTATAACACTACCACTTAAATCTGTTTGAAATAGAATTTAAGTGCAAGGATAAAGTTAAGTGTGTTATATAAAGGTACTATTCACTACCTGACACATATTAGTGTTAATTTGGTACCCTTCAATTTAAACTGAAATCATTTAATTTCCAGCAGAGAAAAATAATTTTCATTAACAATCCCCAGCATGTGAGAATGCAATTTAAGTATGAATCTGATAAAGTAATGCCCACTAAATGTACTTCCATTTCTTCATTCCCCAGTGAGTCCAACCACATCCTATGGAGACCAGGCTAGTTTATGGAAAAAATACTGTTTATAGCTTTTTTATCCCTATTCACTGTGTTACAACTAATGAATATGAACTACACTGTTTCAGACTAAGCCTAGTTGTGCACAACTGGACACAACACAAATGGTCATGCTGAAGCATTCGGTGCTTAAACTCCAACTGAACTATCTGTCTCAACAGTTCCTGCTGAAACTACCACTTCTTAAAACTGACAGGTGTGTTAATATCTTCCTGATAGAAATTCCTATAATTCCTGGATGCCAGGAAAGTTTGGCAGAGGCAAAGAAAATCTCCAGTGCAGAGGGCAAGACTCTTGTAACTGAATCTAAGGAAGAAAGAAAGCACAGAGAGGTTCAAATAACTCACTTATGATATCCACTGGTCCCTAGGACAGCTTTGGCAATAGGCTGTCTTCCTATGCACTAAAAATGTTTTCTTTCTATCTGTATGGTAGATGTGAGTTATCTCTCTTCCAAGATAATAAAGATTTCATTTATCTCAGTATTTAGGAGGCTGTTTTGGTTTACTTCACAAACTAGTTGATTATATTTGGATTCACAAATTCTAAATTTTTCCTTTTTATTATTTTGTGGTTGTTAGAAGGAAAGCAGCTGCAACTGACTTTTCATCTGTCTCTAACACAGCAAATTTGAATCAATTAGCTTTCCCTAAGTGTGGACAGTCTCTTGGATGCTAATTTAGTATTAGCATCCAAGAGATTTTTATTATAAATTTTCTATACTACAGGTACAGATGGACATGTAATGATGACCTAAATTTAAATAACCATGGATTTCTTTAACTTACTGGAATTATTAAGTGTCTGTATTTGTCAGCAAGTTTAAATAAGGCTTAGTTAAAAGAAACAATAAAAATAAACTTAAAAGCATACTTCCAGGACACATATGATACATTACTATGATAAAAATATATTGTCTTAGTACAAAATTTGAAAATATTAGAATTGGAAGAAGAAATACATATTCAATCATCAGCCTTTACATATTTGGCCAACATTTTGTTATATAATTTTATATCATCAAATGTTGTTATAGGTCTTCCTCTCCTCTTTGTTCTTTTCTCCTGTTTTTTTGCTCTCCCTTTACATTCCCTACCTGAACTATTCTTCCCTAAAGTCATTCGTGGGGAAGCAGAGCAAGGTGGGTATCAGTGTGGAGAGGCGTCCTGGGATGAAGTGCCAGAGCGCAAGTGAAATGGTTTACTCATCGACATTGAGAGCCTCCTAGGCATGGATGCCAGAGCCAAAGAAGGGCACAAAGTGCACCCACATGGAAAAGCGGACTACTGTGAGTTTTGGAATGCTAGTGGAGCAAAGACAGTATCAACACAGGATACAGCCTGGCATGGGGAGTCAGAGCCCAAGTAGAGTCTGGAAGTCATCGACACAGAGAAACATCCCAGTGTAGGATGTCTAAACCAAGTAGATTTAAGAGGTTGTCCAAGTGTGGGGACAGCCTGGTGCACGCTGACAGTGCCAAAGTGGGATAAAGAAGGTGTTCATGCTTGAAGTCCCAGCATGGGATATCAAAGCTAAAGCAGACTAAGTTGTCCAAGCAGGGAGATAGCTTACTCTGGGGTATCAACCCCAAAAGGAGTAAGTGCGCTGACTGAGTGTGGATTGTCAGAGCCTGAGAGCATTAAAGGCATTCATTCTGGAGGAAGCTCAAATTCCATGTTGCATGAGAAGGACTTTTCTACCTATGGATGGAGTAGCATTATCCTTTCCAAAGAGAGTGAACTAGTGAAAAATATACATAAAAATCCTCATTTGTGGTTAAGAAGTCCTCTCTCTTTGGCAGTGACTTTTTAGATGAGAATGATGTTTTAGTTATCCAGGCAGAGGAGGTTGTTAGGGTGAGTATTTCAGGTGGAAGAACAGTATGGATGAAGGTCTTGGTGCATTCAAGAAGCAGGAAGAACATCCCTGTGACTTTAATTCAATGAAGGGGAGAAATTAAGGTAGCTAGAGGACAATGCAACAGAGTGGTCTTTTAGGTGTTTCATCCATTCATAAACAAATATTTGTTGAATACCTTCCATATGCCAGGCATCCTCATTCCAGAGATATAGCAGCGACCAAATAGTAAGATATCTAAACTTATGGAGTTGCCATTCTGTTGTGAAAGACTGACAATATGAGATATTACTACATAATGATAAGTGGGGTATAATGGAGCATTACAATACGGGGTCAAGATGGCTATTTGAGCAGGGACTTACTAGATAGAAATATGAACAGATCCTAATGATATACCATATTTTACACAAATAATGTGCGCCTTCTGTCTTGGTTTGTTGACTGCTCCCTCCCATCATAAGGTATTTTTCGAAGAGTGCTATGTGGAAGAGGAGTGCCAAGGCAGAGCTTGTGAGGGTGCCTTGCTAGCGGGGAGCATGGCCAGCAAGCAAACACAGAGGACACATGTTATTTGTGTAAAAATATGGTACTTAATGTGATACTCAACATGACTAACATTGCATATGAGCAGGGGCAGTGTATATCCTCTAGCTCGTATATATTAATTTAAAACTCAGTTTTGGCAAGGGCTAAGTATTAGGATAAAAATGGAAAAATTTTTGTATTATGAATTACTCTCCCTTTTCATAAGGATGATTCATATTATAGAATTAAAATTTTCCTTCCTTGATTAAAAATAATTATTTAAAAATGAATTAGTTTTCTTTCGGCATCACAAATACGTTTGGATTGGTCTCAATGTCATAAGTGCTTTCAAATTCCACGCATCAAAACATCATTTAAAACAAATGATTTGAGAATAGAATGGCAAGTAGAAGCATTGTGCAATGAGCTCTTTAAATAGTCTATAGTTTAGCAGATTCATCCATTGTATTGACTCAGAGAAACAAAATTTATTTGTAATTCTATTTAAATTTCCAAGTTCCCTTCCAAAAGTGAGTTGAGAAGGTATGCTACTAAAAAATCTGACACGAGGTCCAGCAATAACCCTTTATGTGAGACATTGTTGGAGGGATCACGGGCAGAGAGCATAGCTGGTGGTGAGGGAGAATACATATGTGCCATACACATCCCAGACATAAGGTAGATAATTTAATTCCCATACTTATACCACTGTTATTATTATCACCACCAAATGTTGAGAAAATTACGTAGAAAGGCACGTAAGAATTTAAGACTTACGGAATCTTTGAGAAGCTGTTTTAGCGTCCCTGGGTGGCACAAACGATTAAGCACTCAACTACTAAGTTCGGTGGCTTGAACCCACCTAGAAGGACCTCTGAAGACAGGCCTGGTGGCCTGCTTTTGAAAGATCACAGCCTTGAAAACCCTTTGGAGCACTAATACTCTGTAGTCATCAGATATCATGAGTCTGAATCAAACTTGACAGCAACTAACAACAACAAGGGAAGTTATTTAATCTTTTACGTGTCATGGGCAACTCACTGTAAACTATAAACCATAACTTCTTTTTAGTAGAGTTATTGTGAGGATTTTAATAAATGCTGTGTTAAAAAAAAACCTGGTATATAGATACTCTTCTCCTATGATAATTGAAATATGGATTAATTGCAGTTGACTTCTCCAGTTAGATACAGGGAGCAATTTTTTCCCTCTAGATCTTAACTGTACTAAGATTTTGGATTGTATTAAAAAGAATAAGGATAAATTTAAGGGACTGTAACTTGCTCTATTTAATTCAATTCAAAGTCTGTTGTTAGGTGCCTTCTAGTCAGTTTTGACTCATAGCAACCCTATGTGCAACAGAAGAAAACACTGCCTGGCCCTGTGCCATCCTCACAATCATTGCTATGTTTGAGCTCATTGTTGTAGCGACTATGTCAATCCATCTTATTGAGGATCTCCTCTTTTGCTTACCCTCTACTTTACCAAGCATGATGTCCTCCTCTGGGGACTAGCCCCTCCTATAACATGTCTGCAGTACGTGAGACAAAGCTCCGTCATGGTTGCTTCTAGGGAGCATTCTGGCTATGGTTCTTTCAAGATGGATTTGTTCATTCTTCTGGCAGTCCATGGTATAGTCAATATTCTTCACCAACACCATAACTCAAAAGCATCAATTCTTCTTCAGCCTTCCTTATTCATTGTCCAGCTTTCACGTGCATATGAGGTGATTGAAAAAACCATGGATTGGGTGAGGCACACCTTACTCCTCTTAGTGACATCTTTGCTTTTGAACACCTTAAAGAGGTCTTCTGCAGCAGGTTTGCCCAGTGCAATGCGTCATTTGATTTCTTGATTGCTGCTTCCAGAGGATAGATTATGCATTGAAATAAAATAAAATCCTTGACAATTTCAATGTTTTCTCCATTTATCATTATGTTGCTTATTGTGAGGATTTTTGTTTTCTTTATGTTGAGGTGTAATTCATACTGAAGGCTGTAGTCATTGATCTTCAAGTCCTTTTTGCTTTCAGCAAGCAAGGTTGTGTCATCTGCATACTGCAGGTTGTTAATAAGTCTTCCTCTGATCCTGATGCCACATTCTTCTTCATATAGTCCAGCTTCCCAGACTATTCGCTCAGCATTCAAATTGTGTAAGTATGGTGAAAGGATACAGCCCTGATCCACACCTTTCTTAACTTTAAATCACATAGTATCCCCTTGTTCTGTTCAAGCAACACCCTCTTGGACTATGTACAATTTCCTCATGAGCACGATTAAGTGTTCTGGAATTTTCGTTCTTCGCAATGGTATTCATAATTTGTTATGATTCACATAGTCTAATGCCTTTGCACAGTCTGGTATTCTCTGCTTTCAGCCAGGATCCATCTGACGTCAGCAATGATATCCCTCATTCCTCATTCAAGGTCTAGTCTCCTTTAAATTGCCCATATCATTATAAATGAAAGACTTGCCACCTTTTAACTTGTAAATTGTTTTTGGAAAGGGAGTTTTACATATCGTATGTACACGCTGTTTCTGTGATGTCTGTGGTTGGGTGCAGCTGGATGCAGTTGTGAGAAAGTAATTTGCTCACTATCAACATGTATAAGGCTTGGAAACCATGGTTGAGTAGCTGCAAATATGAAAATACACTTAGTAATTTAGTTGGCCACAAACCTAATATTAATAAATAGTAATGTGACTGAGGCTGTGTTAATTGAAATAAAATCTCTAGGCTGGGGCAGCAGAGTTAATCCTCTCTCCCATATCTGTGAGACAATATTTTGAGTAATGCCTCCAGTCCTGGGTACTTCAGTGACATTGACACCTTGGAGAACATTTAGAAGAGAGTGACCTTTAACTTGAAATCACTCCCCATGAGGAATGTTCGAAAAATAAAAACAAGTATGTTATTTTAGCATGGAATCAAATAACAATAGCAGTTAACATATGTGGGGTGTTTATTATATAACAGGTTGTAAGTTAGCATATAAGTAGCATAGTGGTTAAGCAGAGGGAAAGTGAACATAGGCTGCCTAGGTTAAAACACTCACTAGCTGTCTGACCTTGTAAAAATTACTTGATCTCTCTAGGCCTTAATTTTCTATATGTAAAATGGGAATGAGAACAATATTTATTATAGATACTAATTTAACCCCAGCAGGGCTATTGCTGGGATTAAATTAGTATCTATAATAAACAACCGGTACATAATAAGTGCTGTGCAAGTGATTGTTAAATAGAAAATATTTAATCTCTACAACAGACTAATGAGAGGTGTTATTGCTTTCATTTTACTAATGAGGGAGATGAAACTTAGACACAAAATTACTTTATAATCTAGCCAGCATTGGAACATTGGGAGTCTGAAGTTGAGACCAATCTCAACTAAAACCAGTTGCCACTGAGTTGGCTCTGACTCATGATGACCCCATGTAAGTCAGGGCTTGCAATGGATGATTTTTCAGAAGTAGATCGCCAGGTCTTTTCTTTTGAGTTGCCTATAAAAAACCAAACCCAGTGCCGTTAAGCCGATTCCGACTCGTAGCGAACCTATAGGACAGAGTATAACTGCCCCGTAGGGTTTCCAAGGAGCGCCTGGCAGATTTGAACTGCTGACCCTTTGGTTAGCAGCAGTAGCACTTAACTGCTGTGCCACCAGGGTTTCCGAGTTGCCTATAGGTGGACTGAAACTACAGCTGAGCACATTAACCACTTAAACCACCAGAGACTTCACTCCCTAAACCAGCAAGAATCAATCTGAGGTTGAGACATGAGTAAGAATAATAATGGAAACTCCAGTAAAGAAGCCGTCAAGGAAATATAGAAAGAGAAACTGCCCAATGTGGCTTGGCAGCCTGAGTAGTTACTGAGTACTTGAATGGATACATTCAAGGAAAAATCTTGGCGTGTAAGAATCAGAAGTATAATTTTTTTTTTCAACTTGCATTTTTTTTTTTTGTCTTTTGGGTAAAAGTTTACAGCTCAAGTTAATTTCTCATTCAAAAATTTATGCATGCATTGTTTTGTGACATTGGTTGCAATTCCCATAATGTGACCGCATGCTCCCCCTTTCCACCCTGGATTCCCTGTGCCCGTTGGTCCAGTTGCTGTCCCTTCCTGCCTTCTTGTCTTGCTTTTGGACAGAAGTTGCTCATTTGGTGTCATATATTGGACTGCCAAAAGAATGAACAAATCTGTCTCGGAAGAAGTACAACCAGAAAGCTTCTTAGAAGCGAGGATGGTGAGAGTTCGTCTCACATATCTTGGACATGTTATCAGGAGGGATCAGTCCCTAGAGAAGGACATCATGCTTGGTAAAGTAGAGGGTCAGTGGAAAAGAAGAAGACCTTCAATGAGATGGGTTGACATAAGGGCAATAGCAATTGGCTCAAGCATAACAACAGTCCTGAGGATGGCACAGGAATGGGCAGTGTTTGATTCTGTTGGACACAGTGTTGCTATGAGTCAGAACCAACTTGACAGCGCCTAACAACAACAAATTTTGATTGAGCTAAGAAGCACATTCTGCACATTTGTTATCTTTTGTTTTATAGGTCTGTCTAATTTTTGTCTGAAAAGTGTTCTTCAAGAATAGTTTCACTTCTGGCTTGGCAGAATGTGTGGGGACCATAGGTTCGGGGATTCCTACTGTCTCAGTCAGGCCGGTAAGTCTGGTCAAGACGTATAATTTGATTAAACTGTCTTTGTTTTCACATATTTTGGGACCTTACAAATTCCAGAAAAAGTACAAATGGAAATATCATGTATTTCTTAAAGGGAACTTGATAGCCACTAGGTTATCATTGTTTTCTATACTTGTAAGAGAAAAAAAAAAAAATTATAGACCAGTCACTCTGTATCAGTCGCTGCGCTAAATGGCTGCACATAGATTTTCTCATATATTAGTTAGAACCAGCCCGCATTTTGACTGACATAAAAATACAAATACAATAAAAGCTTATTTTTTCTCACAGGTAGAAGTTAAGCAACTATTAAATACTGGTTAATGAAGGGACCCGAATGTCTCTGTCAGTTTGTCATTCTGTGGGAGCTTGAGTGTTGCTGTGATGCCGGAAGCTCTGCCACCAGTATTCAGATACCAGTAGGGTTATCCATGGAGGGACAGGTTTCAGCTGAGCTTCCAGACTAAGACAGACTAGGAAAAAGGACACGGCAGTTTACTTCTGAAAAGAATTAGTCAGTGAAAACCTTATGAATAGCTGTGGAACACTGTCTGATATAGTGCCGAAAGATGAGCCCCCTAGGTTGGAAGGCAACCAAAAGATGACGGGGTGGGGGGCTGCCTCCTCAAAGTAGAGTCAACCTTAGTGACATGGATGGAGTAAAACTTTCGGGACCTTCATCTGCTCATCTGCTTCATCCAATTCAAAATGAGAAGAAACGGCTGCAAGCATCCATTAATAATTGGAACCTGGCATGTACGAAGTACAAAACTAGGAAAATTGGAAATCATCAAAAATGAAATGGAACACATAAACATCGATATCCTAGGTCATTTTGAATCCAAAAATCATGTGGCCTACTGTGCCAGGAATAACAACTTGAAGAGTAATGGCATTGCTTTCAAAAAGAACATTTCAAGATCTATCTTGAAATATAATGCTGTCAGTGATAGGATAATATCCATACACCTACAAGGAAGACCAGTCAATACAATTATTCAAATTTATACACCAACCACTAAGGCCGAAGATGAAGAAATTGAAGATTTTTACCAACTTCTATAGTCTGAAATTGATCAAACTTGCAATCAGCATGCATTGATAATTACTGGTGATTGGAATGCAAAAGTTGGAAACAAAGAAGAAAGATTTGTAGTTGGAAAATACAGCCTTGGTGATAGAAATGATGCCAGAGATCACACGATAGAATTTTGCAAGACCAACAACTTCTTCATTGCAAATACCTTTTTTCACCAACGGAAACAGTGACTATACACATGGACCTTGCCAGATGGGATACACAGGAATCAAATCAACTACATCTGTGGAAAGAGATGATGGAAAAGCTGAATATCATCAGTCAGAACAAGGCTAGGGGCCAACTGCAGAACAGACCATCAATTGCTCCAAGTTCAAGTTGAAACTGAAGAAAATTAGAACATGTTCATGAGAACCAAAGTATGACCTTGAGTATATCCCACCTGAATTTAGAGACCATATCAAGAACAGATTTGGCACATTGAACAATAATGACCAAAGACCAAACAAGTTGTGGAGTGACATCAAGGACATCGTACATGAAGAAAGCAAGAGTTCATTAAAAAGACAGGAAAGAAAGAAAAGACCAAAATGGATGTCAGAAGAGACTCTGAAACTTGCTCTTGAATGTTGAGTAGCTGAAGTAAAAGGAAGAAATGATGAAGTAAAAGGAAGAAATGATGAAGTAAAAGAACTGAACAGCAGATTTCAAAGTGTGACTGGAGAAGACAAAGTGAAGTATTATAATGACATACACAACGAGCTGGAGATAGAAAACTAAAAGGGAAGAACATGCTTGACATTTCTCAAGCTGAAAGAACTGAGGAAAAAAAATCAAGACTTGAGTTGCAAAAGTGGAGGATTCTATGGGGAAAATATTAAATGACAAAGGAAGCATTGAAAGAAGATGAAAAGAATACACAGAGTCATTATACCAAAAAGAATTAGTTGATGTTCAACCATTTCAAGAGGTAGCATATGATCAGGGACCAATGGTACTGAAGGAAGAAGTCCAAGCCGCTCTGAAGGCACTGGTGAAAAACAAGGCTCCAGGAATTGACGGAATATCAATTGAGATGTTTCAACAAACCAATGGAGTGCCAGAAGTGCTTACTCATCTATGCCAAGAAATTTGGAAGACAGTTACCTGGCCACCCTACTGGAAGAGATCCATATTTATGCCTATCCCAAAGAAAGGTGATCTAACTGAATGTGGAAATTATCAAACAATATCATTAATATAACACACAAGTAAAATTTTGCTGGAGGTCATTCAAAAGTGGTCGCAGCAGTACTTTAATGGTGAATTGCCAGAAATTCGAGCCAGATTCAGAACAGAAAGTGGAAACAGGGATAAGATTGCTGATGTCAGATGGATCTTGGCTGAAAGCAGAGAATAGCAGAAAGATGTTTACCTGACTTTTATTGACTATGCAAAGGCATTCGACTGTGTGGATCATAACAAATTATGGATATAGTATTGTGAAGAATGGGAATTCCAGAGCACTTAATTGTGTTCATGAGGAACCTGTACATAGATCAAGAGGCAGTTATTCGGACAGAACAAGGAAATACTGTGTGGTTTAAAATCAAGAAAGGTGAGCATCAAGGTTGTATCCCTTCACCATACCTATTCAATCTGTGTTCTAAGCAAATAATCCAAGAAGCTGGACTATATAAAGAAGAACAGGGCATCAGCATTGGTGGAAGATTTATTAACAACCTTAATTTTGCATATGACACAACCTTGCTTGCTGAAAGTGAAGAGGACTTGAAGCACTTACTAATGAAGATCAAAGACCACAGCCTTCAGTATGGATTGCACCTGAATGTAAAGAGAACAAAAATCCTTATAACTGAACCAAAAAGCAACATCATGATAAGTGGAGGAAAGATTGAAGTTGTCAAGGATTTGATTTTACTTGGATGCACAATCAACATCCATAGAAGCAGCAGTCGAGAAATCAAAAGACACATTGCATTGGATAGATCTGCCACAAAAGACCTCTTTAAAGTGTTGAAAAGCAAAGATGTCACCTTGAAGACTAAGGTGTGCCTGACCCAATCCATGGTATTTTCAATCACATTATATGCATGTGAAAGCTGGACAATGAATAAGGAAGACAGAAGAGTTGACGCCTTTAAATTGTAGTGCTGGTGAAGAATATTGAATATACCATTTGTGGTGTTCACGAAGAATATTGAATATACCATAGACTGCCATAAGAACGAACAAATCTGTCTTGGAAGAAGTACAACCAGAATGCTCCTTAGAAGCAAGGATGGTGAGACTACGTCTTACATACTTTGGACCTGCTGTTAGGAGAGATCAGTCCCTGGAGAAGGACATCATGCTTGGTAAAGTACAGGGTCAACAAAAAATAAAATGGGTCTGTGGCTGCAACAATGGGCTCAAGCATTACAATGATTGTGGGCATGGAGCAGGACTGGGCGGTGTCTGGTTCTATTATACATAGGGTCGGTATGAGTTGGAAGTGACTCTACGGTACCTAACAACAACAAAAACAACAATGAAGGGAAGGTTTAGGAAGATGAGTTTGTGCAAAACAACCAAAAATAAAAAGAAAGAGAAAGGATTTTTAAACAGGAATTGCATTAATATTTTATGACTTATTTTATATCAGATTATATAATGTTTCTGACGAAATCACCTGAATGCATTATAAGAACACAGCATAACACAAAACAATTGCACATAAAGAGAAGTCAGTCGGATTTGACTTTACTAAAAAAGAAATTCAAAGTGGATCTTATCCATTCATAAAACAATAAGTAAAGCCATTGCTGTCGAGTCAGTTCCCTCATAGGGACCCTAGAGGATGGAGTAGAACTGACCCATAGGTTTCCAAGGAGCAGCTGATGTATTTGAACTGCCAACCTTTTGGATAGCAGCCAAGCTCTTAACCACTGTGCCGCCAGGGCTCCTATCCATCCATAGGTAAATTAAAATTGTTTATATAATATTTTCATATTTTTATTATGATGTTACTTATTTTCCTTTTTTTTCCTGTTAAGTGACAAGGGAAGTCCCTTTATTTTTAACCGTGAAAAATAAGACACAAAAGAGACCCATTTTATAAACTACCGTTTTAAAGAAGAGCAGAAAATGAAAAGGGAAATGGAATTAGCATAGATAAATGAGTAAATGACCCCATTAATTAGGCTATAGGAGGCATTCAATCCATAAAGAATTTTATCTTCCTTTTTTTTAATCATCATCTTTTTATAAACAGTTTCTCTGGCACTTTCTTCTGTTAAGAAGTCCTCTATCTATGATGTCACAAATGCCATTAGCCTCATGGGGTAAAAACTTCAACCTGGTTAATGGAGTCATTTAAAACATAAATCTGAGCTCAACTCAGTTAATGGCCTAGGCATGTGGCTTGCCAACGTGGGCAAGAAAGTGAAGTTTTAGTTGGAAAGAACTGACATTGATGGATTGTTGTTAATTACAAGAAAATAGACTGCTGTTCAGAAAAGAATATCAGGCAATTTCTGCTCCAGTAACCACCTCAGTATTTTAATCTCTAAAATGGGAAGTCCCATCTTTACTAGAAAAGCATAGCAAGAATTTTCAAGTATGAATATGTTATTTTTGCCTACACATTTTCTGTGGTCATACAAATTGATTTAGGTATAGTTGTTCCTTTAATTTTTAATGATTTTATGTATTAATTTAATTATATAATTTACTATAAGATTATGACTGGACTAAGGCAATGGTGTAGTTCAATCTTAATTTTGTGTTTTAAAATCTCTCAGAGTAATTGAAATAAAGAATAATCAAAGGCATCAATAGGCTAATGGATATTTGCTTTTGAATTTGTCCAATCTCAAATATTTGTCCATTTCTTACCTCAACCATACCCACATACTTGAAATCTGTAACATTACTTGCATATGGTTTTACATTACAGGAAATGTTATGCCCCACACATGACTGGCTAACTGGGGCAGTCATTGTATTAACTATGCATCACCAAGCAGTCAGACAGAATGAAGGTTCCTTTTCTTGTACTTCTAGGACATACAAATTGAGAGTTCGTAATGATTACAATAAATGTAAGCTATTAGATGCATTATTATTTATCATTATAGTGACCACAACAATCATGATTTGCATTTTTTATAAGTTCTAAAAATTAATTTTAGTAATGCGGAGGTCAAAGTAACCTTAACAAGAACATTTTTGGTGATGAGGTGAATAGAGAGGCTAAAAAGTGAATATAAGAAAAAATTCTAATAGGCTGGTTTATACTTGTGGACACAGTGATATCTATTTCCATATAAAAAATATATATCTATACGTTTATCTCTAGATATCTGTATCTATACATTTATATTTATTTATTTATGCCCCCCTCCCTATCCTATGCCTCAACTCACGTTGGACCACTCACCATTTCCCAAAGGTATTACCATTCACTTCTTACTTCTTTGGACTTTGCAGCATTCTCCTTGATTACTCAGCCCTGAGTCATTGCTATTTATCATTGTAGGGAAAGTAATTTGTAGTCATTTACAGGAATCTACAACTTTAATAATTGCCCTTTTGAAATGCCGTATACAAAGTTTCTACCATCTCAGGTATGAATAATAAATGTAAGTTGTTATCTTTTTTCTAATTTTTTTTAATTGTTCTTTGTGGTACTAAAGTGCCTAGCTGTTCACAAAAAAAATATTGTCTGTTACTTCTGGGCTCATGGATAGACCACATTTGCTATCCTGTCTTATAGCTGGTGTGGCATGTGACTGATGTCTAGCCAATGAAATATATGTGAAACTTAAATATTCCTATTCTATAGAGACTTGGCCCATAGATACCTTCCATGTGAGCCTTCACCATGTTTTTTCCCTTATTCCCAAATGTTTTGGCAGCATGTTGATATCGACAGTACCCTGAAGCTGTGATCTGACAATGGCAGAGACTCCTTTAGCCTGGATCCTTAGATAACTGCTTGGAGTTTCCCTGCAATAACACTAATGATCAGGATCATCCTTTTAAAACATTTATGATAAGGACCTGAGGTTTTGGTGCACCCTCAACCAATATAACATGTATTATCAAACCTATTTATTCCTTCTAATTGATATTTACTGATTGTCTTATATGTGCCCAAAACAAACCCATTGCCGTTCAGTTGATTCTGACTCACAGTGACCCTATAGGACAGAGTAGAACTGCCCCATAGGGTTTCCAAGGAGGGGCTTGTGGATTCAAACTGCCAGGGACTATTTAGCAGTAAACAGACGTAAGCTCATTTAATCATATAAAAGCCCTAGGAAGTAAGTACTATTGTCCTCATTTTACATATGGGGAAACTGCTGCACAGAGAATTTAAGTCACTTCTCATAGTGTGTTTCAAAATCAAGGCAGGGCACTAACTACAGTTCCTGCTTGTAATGTTAATGCCGTGCTTGCCTTTGAGCACAAGGGTTAGTGCTAAAGAAAGGAAGCAAAGGGCAGACCTAAAAGAAATGGTAATTAAATGGATGATCCTGAATTAAACCACGAAAGAGTAAAAAAAAAAAAATTCAAGGAACATTATTGGGATTCTCAAAATTTAAATATGAACTGTGGATTAGATAAGCTGTGATCTGACAATGGCAGAGACTCCTTTAGCCTGGATCCTTGAATAACTGCATGGAGTCTTCCCTGCAATAACACTAAGGTTTTGGTGCACCTTCAACAGTATCAGTGCTAAATTCCCCTATTCTGGTATTTGGATAACCGTACTGTTAAGTGTGTAGACAGACAGATGGATAGATAGGTAAAGAGAGACAGAGAGAGAAGAAAAAAACAAAAACAAGTGAGGCAAAATATAGACAACTGATGAATCTGAGTAAAGGGCCTACAGGAATGTCTTAAACCTCTCTTTTAACTTGTTTGTTGGAAATTATAGAAAAATGACAAGTTACCTCAAAAGTAAGGAATGTCAATATTATGTGCTGTGAAAGACAGTAAAAGGAGAGAAAATGATGGGAAATCTATTTCAGTAAGATACTATTTAAGCAGAGCCTTGAGCCATGTGAAGGAACAAGCCATGAAAGATCTAAGAAAGAACAAAGCAGAGAGAAATGCAGACATAAAAGCCCTACTTAGTGCCTTTCATAAACAACAATAAGGCTTTTACTACCACGGTGAAGAAAGTGTCAGGTAGAGTTATAAGACATTATTTTGTAGAAGTAAGCAGGGGCCTGAGCCTTGTAAACAATGTTGAGAAATTTGATTACTTACTAAAAGAAAATAACATTGGGACAGGTAAGTGATATCATCTGATTTACCCTTGACATGAGTTGTGTATGTGTTAGTTGCTGTCAAGTTGTAAGAAGTAAGGAGAACTGTTAAAAGAACATTGCAGTGATCCAGGTGGAGATAGTGGCTTGACCCGGGATGGCTGTGGTAAAGGTGGTGACAAGCAGTCACCAACAGCATACAGTTTAAAGAAGAATCTATAGGAATTTCCCATGGATTGAATAAGGTACGGGTGCCTACATAAATGAATGGGATATCATCAAGACTCTTTGTGCTTGCCCTCCAGTTCAGCAATCTGGGTAAACCATCTCGGGTCAACCAAATAACATTCTGAATATAGTTTTGAGTGGTAACAAAAAGTCCAGTACCACCCCAATACTTCCGAAGAATCATGAAGAAAGCCTACTTTTTACTGATTGTTTTTACATTTCATTTAAAATTGTTGCTCAGTGCTTTTCTATCATTCATCACTGGAGGTTTAATAACTTACTCAACCTCTTGCAGCATCATTCTCCAGTATGTTTCACTCTGTAAGTATGGAAGGCAGCCACTTATTCAAGACATTAGTAATACTAGCACATAAATAAATGTTATTAATGTTTGGAGAACACTATATACGAAAACCAGAAATCAGATATCATTATACTGAAATTTTATTGGCCATGCCAATTCTCAAAGAATTCCTCTTGGTGGCTCCTTTACCAATCAACATCTAGGGCTGTTTCTCCTTCCCAAACAAAACCTTCTCTTGTTTGTAATCTCACACAAATTCCAAGGGCCATAATATCCTGTCCTATCCTCCCATGAAAGTCCAAATCTATTGCCCTGATAATGATTTATGGTAAATATAAACAGGGTAGAGAGGCATATTTGTTACCAGTTTAATTAAAAATTTAAAAGGCTGTTCATAATAGTGGTCATATTATCCTACACAACTACTGGGACTGTAGTACCCTGACCAGACCCCTTTAGAGCTAGACATTTAATAGCCTGTCAGGTTCTGTACATGGTTGTCACAGTGGTGCTTTAGGCTGTAACATGGTACATTGGATATGATCTTTCTCATTGGAAGGTACAAAACAAAATTAGGGAAAAAAATCAATAAGCCACTTTTCTGTTTATTGACCCTGTCAAAATAGGCTATCATCAGTAAGCTTGTGCTCTGACTCCAGATTTTTCACGGCCACCTTCATTCACTGGGAGCAGCATTGTCATTTTCGAAAACGAAGGCTTAGGATCGATATAACTACTAATAATTTTGACTCACCTACAGTTAATCTACAGTGTGAGTTTCATCTGCTTTACTATAGTTATGACAGATGAGAAAACTTGGAATTGAGTCTACACCATGCCAAAGCAACTAAGGAAAATGTTTTTTTTAAAAAAAGAAAGTTTAGAAAAAGCCTGCTATGATTCATTGAAAGGAGCTGACTGATTACAATAACCACTTTTTTTCATCTTTAAGTATGTGATTCCAAGTAAAAATCACTTTCTTCAAAAAAAATGATCTTGAAGGCCCTATCTCAGCTAACATTTATGGAGTGTCTTCAGGACCGCACTAAATATGTGTATTTTTTATGGTAGTTTTCATAGCTTAAAGTGAAAGATTATCTCGTGAGAAAGTAACTAAATTTTATTCAATGTCTCCGCATCTGGAAAGCTCGCACTACAACTGGAGATAACGCTAGGGTTCTTAGAGAAAATGTCTTCAAGTGACTCTTCTCACACAAGATGGCAGTAGAAGAGGAACAGTGTGATTTTATTCACTGAGGAGATATCCAAAGTTAGTGCAGTAGGGTTCCCATGCGAAATGTTCACGTTGCTCTGTCTAGCTATTTTTTGAAAACTTTTGGCTTTTTGTTTGGAGGAGAGAAAGTTTACAGGTATTTTATTTACAGAACTTCACCCGTAGCATATCGGTTACACTGATTTCAGTATACATTTGGAATCATTTCTTCCTTTTATAATTATGGTTGGACCCAGTTTTTACTAGCTGGTAAAAATTTATTTCTATGAATGCCACAAATTATATTTAGCTAGGAACCTATCTCATTTTAACAAAGAGTTCATTATTTCACCTGATCGCATACATAAATATACCTGAGAATCTCTGGAGACTTATTCTTTGCTCCACAAATCCATCTGGCCACTAAACACCAAAGTGGTTCAATGTCTATTGCCAGAGTCCTCATTTCAGCTTTATCTAAAGTCACTACATGGTGATGATAACCTCCAGCAGCTTCTGGATTCGTGCTTTCCTATAGGCTTCTACTACTTTCTACAAAGCAACTTCTTTTCAACCGTAGCTCTTACCCTTAGTAAGGGATAATTGTTAAGGGAAGATTATAACTTGAAATAAACCAAAACCAAACCCGTTGCCATCAAGTCAAGTCCAACTCAAAGCAACCCTATAGGTAGAATGCTATTAAAGTTTCAGGGTTAATGAAAGGAAAGTACAAGTCCTATGACCTACGGCTCCTCTTGCCGCCAGCGGGTCCTGGTTCATCCTGCCCAGCCAGAGAGATACTGCACAGATCAGAGCATTTCTCTCAGAGCTTATGGTGCCAACACACCATTCTCAATCAGTTTCGATCTTCGTTCCATCAGGCCCATAGACAATGAGAATTTCCTCCTATCTTTGGGTCACAGACCTTCTTCCTCAGTCCTCATTTTCCTGTCCAAAAATTGAACTCCCCTCAATGTAAGCAATAATATCTGTTGCCCTAACCTGAAAGGGGAATCTATCCTCCCAGAAAAAGGCATTAGAAGACAAGAAGCCCAGTATGCTCTGAGGAAGAACAGTACTCATTAAAGTCATTTACGCCCTTGAAGAGGAGTTAAGAATTAAAAAGGCAAATAGGTTACCCGGGTAGCCACAACTTTAATCCAAAGCTGTTCTTCCTCTAAATTAGTGTTTAAATCACTGAAATACACTACATCATTCACATTTTCCTGGCATGTTGGTTCTTTATAATTTATTTTTAGATGTTCCCTGGAGAGTAGGCACGATGCTATAGAATGAAGTAAATTGTGTTCAACATAGTATTAACAAGAGACATTGGTATTACTGTTCTTACTCAGAACACTTTTAATCCATCAGTGCATTTTTCTCTAAGATGGAATTCACTATGAATATTAAGTGTGTGATCTGCATTAATTTTTGTTGGTTAAGGTATTTGTTTAACTAAATTATGCATCACGTATTCATTGAGGAGAAATTAATAAGGATTACTGAGGATATGTGAGAGGTTCATTGGCTATGTAATTAATTTAAACCTATATAAACAGATTGTTATGGGAGCTGTTTAGGAATATAATTGTAAATCAGTAAATTGTCACACCAATTCATTTAGATAACTATAAATGGTAATGATGTTGTCTAATGTTTATCTTCGCTTACAATTTTATTCAAAATGTCATAACGTATTTAACTCTATTCTGTTTGTTGTTTTCTTATTACATCATAATTTTGATAGAGTTCCCATTTCTCCTTATTTAAATATTCCTTTGATAATTTTTAAAAAAATGTAAAGTGCTTAAGAACTTTCAGAAATGTTGGAAGAACAATGTAAAGAATATTTTTTTCTTGAACTATTTAGGAGTAAATTGTTAACTTCATACCTTACCAGTTCCAAATACTATAGCATGTTTTTGCTAGAAATACGGACATTCTTCTAACACACACGTACACGTGCACACACATACACACACACACACACACCCCACAACCATCAAAATCAGAAAATTAACATTTATACATTATTCATGTCATGCTTTTAGCACTCTTATGCTTTCTGGCACAATAAAATGTTCCCGTCTCGTCTTGTACTTTAGTCCTACCCCCGCCTTGGAATTAGCCAATTATTCAAGTAACTCTCATTCCTTTTAGTGAACAAAAAGGCATACATCCTGTCTGATTTTATTTATATACAAATCTAGAAAATGCAAACTAGTATTTAGCGGCAGAAAGCAGATTAGTGGTTACTTGGACAGGGGAAGGACAGAAGGATGAAATTAAAAAAGGGCACCAGAACACTTTGGGGGTGATGAATATGTTCATTACCTTGTTTGTGGTGATTTCATAGATACATACAGATGTCAAAACTTACCAAATTTTATATTTTAATATGCACAGCTTATTTTGTGTCAATTTTACCTTAATAAAGCTGTTAACATTTTTTGTAGTCAATTAAGCCATATTTTCCTTTATAGCTTCTGAATTTTTGTCATGCTTCTTGTTTGATTCTTTAGAGTTAAATTTCGGTTCTGGGTGTGATTTTTTTTTTTATTATATAAATAGCTTTGTTTTCTTACAGATATACATAAATAGAAATGTAGATAACAATAATGGAAGTTTTCATTTTCTTGTAATTGACATGAAATGACATAGCTTTCATTGAATAATTTCCCATATGTTTTTAGGACTAAGATCCCTGTGTGTTTCAAACACTTTGCTCTTGGCTACTGACCTTAAAATTGGTTATTTGAACCCAACCAACAGCACCATGGAGAAAAGCCTGCTGATCTGCTTCCATAGAGATTACAGCCAAGAAGGTCCTGTGAAGCAATTCTACTCTGGGACACATGGGGTGACCATGGGTCGGAATTGATGCCATAGCCCAGATTTTAGTCATTTTTTTTAAGACTATTTCTATACTTCCCGCCACCATTATAATGATCAATTCTTTTATCCTGTGGCAGTATCACAGCACTCTGAGTGGAATAGATTTATGGAAAATTTTAAGATTGATAAGTTACATCCCTGGTTCCAAATTTACTTTTTCAAAATAAATTTGGCATTTATTTAACTTTTAGTCTTCCTTTGAAACTTTAAAATCTTTCCTTCCAGGTTTTGTTTTTTAACTCCTTTGTGTACGGATCAGAGTTTCATTACTTACACGGTCAATGATCTAAACTCTTTATCATGTGAATTTCCCATTCCAAAAATATTTCCTGCTGAAATCTTATTTAATGCCTTTCCATAAAACCTCATAGTTTGCACCACACAGGAACTGCCTTTCCTGTAAAATTTAATCATCTATGAAATGTGTACTCTTTTTTATTTTCCTAATTTAACAATGTGTTTTCAATTCTAACATTTTATTGCTACAGTATAAATCTATTTTTCGTATTATCCTGTTGTGTTTCATTTTTAAGGTAGGAATTCTTTTTTATTTTCTGATAATTTTATATCCTTTTTTAATTGCATTACCCAAAAACCTAAAGTATACTATTATATAATGATTTATAATTATGTTTATAGTTGTTAGGTGCCATGGAGTCAATTTCAACTCACAGTGACCCCGTGTAACAGAGTATAACTGCCCCATATGGTTTTCTAGGCTGTTATCCTTAATAAAGCAGATTGTCAAGGTTTTTTTTCTTCTTGGAAACCCTGGGTGGGTTCGAATCACCAACCTTTAGGTTAGCAGCCAAGAGCTTAACTGTTGCCCACCAGGGCTTCCATGTTTATAGCAGGTAGTTAAATGTAATGCAATTATTTATTTAAATATGATTAAATATCCATTTAAAATATTTAATACAACATAACACATTGGGTAGAAAGTTCTAGACATCACTTCTTAGCTCTGTGACATTTGGAAATTTAGTTAATCCAAAGTCTTTATATATGAAACGAAAATAATAATCATGCCTACTTCCTAGTTGATGTGAGACTCAAATGAAAGATGTGACTGAAATATTTATTTACTAATGAGTATGCAGGCAAGAAAAATCAACCCAAAGACAAAAGGTCTTTAAAACATTTAATAACTTATCAATTAGTAAACATTCACTAAAATTAACCATTTTTATTTGTGAGAATTATAGGATCCAACACACAAAGTAATATGCTTTCGTGGAAATCACTAATGACTTAGATACTCAAAGGTTTGGTTTAAGTTCCTACTCAAAAACTTGTAAGCCAAATAAACCTAGAAACGTTCTTTAACAATTTTGAACTTCTGTTTCCTGGTATATAAATTGGCAATAATAAATGATTTTCCTAACTAATCTGTTGAATTCAAAAATGTGAATGATTTCCACATCCTTTGTAAACATTGAATAATAAAAATCACTGCCTTCTTGAACTTAAGGCATTTTATGGACATTAGCTGATATAGTATATTACATGTCTTCTAATCGCATAAACTATAAACTGATAATATAAGAATTAAATTATTTTTGTGTAATTCAAAATCAGTGGCAAAATATGCTTGAGTAATAAAATAATAAAATATCCTATTTCTGTATGTGGTTAGGACATTCAGAGAAGTTGCTTTCCTCCACTTGATTTTAGGTTGAGTTGGAACACTTGAGAAATGCTTCCTATTTGTTTTAACATGTTTAACAAGTTGATGATTACTTCCAAGAACTTTATTTACTATAAGAAATACTTCAGTGTTTAAAGTGTCTGCAAATTACCATGGATCTGAAGGCTTGTGGGAGAACCCCTGGAACAAAATTGGTTTTTGATGGAGTGCTCTAATCTGTTAAGGTAGTAAATTGGGTCTTGATAGATTTACGGTTAAGTACATCATAACAGAGAAAACAGAGGAAACAAATTCAGTAAGAGGGAAAGAATGGAAAAATAAAGAAAAAAATATAATTAATGTTTAAAACCTGTACTGAAGAAATCTGAGAATAAAGAACATGAAATAGAGCAGTCAGAATTAGTGGTAGGGAAAAAAAGTAAAAATTATCCAATTCATGAGAGTTTTTTTTTTTTTTTTCTTTGCAAGTTAATTTTCTCTTTCTGGTTCAGTAAAAATATTTATGACCTTTTCTGGCCACAGGATGCATTTGCAAACATTTTCAGAATATGGCACACTGAAGTATATTGAAAGGGTTTACTCTTATTGGTCTACAAATTACCGAAAAAAAAAAAAAAGCTATGATTTCAATTTTTAAAAATCTGCTTATTTTCATAATTGTTCCATAAGGTTACCATCATAGATTGTTCACTTCAAATAATTGAATATTGTATAAGCACTAATAGTTCAGAATCATCAAATATCATTAAATCTAAAACCAAAAAAAAAAAAAACCTTTGCCATTGAGTCCGTTCTGACTCACAGTGACCCTATCGGACACAGTAGAACACCCCTACGGGGTTTCCAAGGAGTAGCTGGTAGATCCCAACCGCTAACTTTTTGGTTAGCAGCCAAGCTCTTAACCATTTCGCCACCAGGTCTCCAACATTAAATATATGTTACCGAAAAACCAAACCAAACCCATTGCTGTAGAATGGATTCTGACTCATATGATTAGCTTTCTATGTTACTGATATAGTATTAGGCACGTTAACCTTTTTAGTTTCATTTAATTTTGATTAAATCACTGTAAAGTAAGAACTGGGCCTAAGAGAGATCCTGTGCATCTCCCAGGATCACACAACTAGATGAGCTAAAAAAAGTCCAAAAAAAAATTTTTTTTCTGTTTGATAGCCACAATTGTTTTAAAGATAATTCATTCATGACCACAAACGTTTATTGTAATAGTAAGGCAATTTCTAAGAATAGTAATGTCATTCTCTTTAATTAGCTAAACCTTCGAACTAAATTATTTGCTTAGTTTCTTAAGAGTTAAGGGGAGCAAAACACCAAAGTAGTAAAAAATTAGGTCAACATTTACATTGACACCATAACTGTTAATCTGATACCCATATGCCAAAAGCAATTAAGGGCCTTCGACTAAGTGCTGGAAAGGTTAAATGAAGGCACCAAGGATTGTCTCATAGCACAATCCCTGAGAAGCAGAATAGTATTCTGGAAAATAAAAGAAGAAACACGCAGAATCCTTCATATATGCACAAGGTTGCTAAGCAAACCTTGGGTTGGATGGAAGGGAATCCTGGGCAATCCCTGGAATGATTAGATTAGGTGGGGACCACTAACAGAGCAGCTGGGACACTTTTATCTCTATTTCTGTCTTCTTCCTTCAGATGAGGCAGCACTTAAAGAACTGCTATCATCTAGTGGCAGCAACGAGGAGTCGTGGTGTCACAGTGGTTAAGGTCGGTGGTTCAAATCCACCAGCAGTTCCGTGGCAGAACGATGCTTCATCCTGCTTCTGTAAATGTTACAGCCTTGGAAACTCTAGGGGAGCATGAATTTGTGAGTTCTGAGACCAAGCGATGCTGCACATCACTGGTAATCACGTCAGAACTCCAGTCAGATACAGGAAGAATCCATGCCCAGAAGACCCGACAGTGAAATACCCTTACCAGAGCCACACCCCACCCTTCCATACTCTCACTAGAAACAGTATAGAAAGCACACAAGCAAATTATCTTCTCTCCCCAAAACAGAAGCATCTGTAGAACATCTAAAATATAAACTGCAAAACTGATGGACTGCTAAGACACTAATCATTCAAATAAAAGACAATACTATGAAAAAAAAATCAGAAGGCTAAACAAGTTGAGGGAGCGCCCCCAGAACACAGAGATGAAGCAAGAAATAATCACATTCTATGGTGGCCCAGTGGTTAAGAGATTGGCTGCTAACTAAAAGGTAGGCAATTCAAATCCATCAGCAGCCCTATGGGGCAGTTCTACTCTATCCTATAGGATCACTATGAGTTGGAATTGACTATACGGCAAAGGGTTTGTTTTCCTTTTTTATAGCCTCAGATAGAACTATTATGTATATGAAGAAAATGGCAGTTATAAAACAAGTACAAACATTAATAAAAAAAAACTAAATGTGGAAATGAAAAGACAGCTAAGAAAATCGCTTGAAGAACACAATTGATAAACAAAGAAGAGTGAATTGTTGACTAGAAGCCAAACAAAACATTCTCTCAAGAGATAAAAGCCTTTTAAAGTGATGAAAAGTGAAAAAGAGTATCTATGAGATAAGGCACATAGAAATGAAAGTTCCAACATAGAAGTAATTGGAATATATGAATTACTTCGTTCATAGGTTGGATATTCTGTTTTTTATCTAGGTCTGTGTTATTATGTTGAACAAAGCTTCTAAAAACATTCATGTGCAAGTCTCTGCACATATATATGTTTTATTTCTTTGGAGTAAATACATAGGAATAGAATTGAAAACATCATGTTATAAGAAACTGACAAATACCTTTCCAAATTGTTTGATTACACGCACAAGCTAGCAATGTATGAGAGTTCCAGTTTATTCGGTCCCCACAATCTTGTTAGTCTTCTTCATTCATTCTAATGGGAGTGTAGTCTTACTACATTGTGGTTTAAGTCTGCATTTCAGCAGTGACTTATTAGGTTGAACATATTTTCATATGCTTAGTATTCATTTGAATTATCTTTTTTTTTTTGAAATGTCTGTTCAAATACTTTTCCTATTTTGTTTTTACCAAGAATGTTTGAGATTTTCTGTTTACTGTCATTTTGGTAATTACCATTTTAAGGAATTTGTATATTTTATCAAAGTCTTTTAATTGATTAAAATCATTCATAATATTCCCTTTTTATCTCTTGATATCTATAGGATATATATCTATGTCCTTCCCTTTCATTTTTATATGATAATTTGTGCACTCTCTCTTTTTTTCCCTTGATCAAACTTGATATTTTCAAACAACCAGCTTTTGATTTTACTGTTTTTTTTTTCCTATTGTTTGTTCATTTTCTCTTTTATTGATGCTGGCTCTTAATATTGTTCATTTCTGGGCTTAATTTGCTCTTCGTTTTCTCGCTTCTTAAGCTGGAAACTCAGAAAATTCAGCTTAAACCTTTCTTCTTTCCTATTACAAACATCTGTGTACAGCACAAATGTTTTGTATCCATTGTAATTTAGTTCCAATATTTTTTATTTCCCTTTTGGTTTCATCATGAGTTATTTAGAATTGTGTTGATTAATTTCTACATAATTTATTACTGATTTTTAATTTCATTTTGTTATTGTCCGAAAATACAATTTGCATATTTAAACCCTTATCAATGGACTCAGGAGCCCTGGTGGCACAGTGGTTAAGAGCTATGGTGAGTTACAGCTGCTAGCCAAAAGGTTGGCAGTTTGAATCCACCAGCCGCTCCTGGAAACCCTATGGGACAGTTCTACTCTGTCCTACAGGGTCGCCGTTAGTCAGAATTGACTCAATGGCAACAGGTTTGAGTTTTTTGGCTTAAATGGACTGAAGTCAATTTTTTGGTCCATTTATGGTTACTTGCAGTCAATGTTCCACATGCAACTAAAAAGAACCTGTGTCCTGGCATTGTTAGGTGTCCTGTTCTTTAAGTGTCAATTAAGTCAAGTTAGTCATAGAGCATTATATTCAGTGTTCTCCGTGGTCACTGATTATCTGCCTACTAGTTCCATCAATCATTCTCCTATAGTTGCATTTTCTTTTTTTCTTTTTCTTTCAAGCTTTATGGCATCCAGTTTGAAGCTCTGTTATTATTTGCGCAACGTTTAGAATCAGATATTGATGATTTCATCCATCATGATGGATCATGATGAAATGACCCACTTGATCTCTGGTAATATTCTTTGCTTGAAGTTTACTTTGTCTAAAATCACGTCAGCTTTTTTTTTTTTAATATTTCCATGGTAATTTTTTTTTTTGTCTTTTAGCTTTCAAAATGTCTATGTTTATATAAGTAAAGTATGTGTCAGGATAGAATTAGGCAATGGTTTTATACCTAAAATATAAAACTGATAGTATCTGATAACTGTCTGTCATTTTTTAGTCTTTAGATCTTTTACATTTAAGATCATTTTTCCATGTGTTTGGAATTAAACCTCCCATCCTCCTATTTGTTTTCTAATCATGCCATCTTTCCTCCTATTTTCTTCTTTTACTCTCTTGTTTGGAAACAATTGGATTTAGTTTATTTGTTTTTGTATTCTATTTTATCTCTTTTCTTGGCTTCTCAAATACATGTATTTTTTAAGTGATTGCTCCAGGATTAATAGTTTAACATTAGGTAACATTGTCACTCTATGTATGATGTAAGAACCTTGTGATAGTATACTTCTGTTTCCTTCTCCAAGTTTTTTTACTCTTAATGTCACATATTTGAATTAGATTTATTTTGTAAACACCAGAAATATTGTTATTATTTTTCTTTGAACCATCAGTTGTGTTGTAAGTGAATTTTTAAATCATAAAAGAAACTCTCTTTTTTTTTTACTTTCTCTATGCACCCTGGTGGCGTAGTGGTTAAGTGCTACAGCTTCTAACCAAAGGGTGGGCAGTTCAAATCCACCAGGCGCTCCTTGGAAATTCTATGGGGCAGTTCTACTCTGTCCTTTAGGGTCGCTATGAGTTGGAATTGACTCGACGGCACTGGGTTTGTTTGTTTGTTTTTATCCACCTGTTTACGTTTTCCTGAATACTTCAATCGTTTATAAAGGTTCAACTTTCTATCTTGAATCATTTTTCTTCAGCCTGAAGAACTTTATCATTTCTTTTAGTGCAGATCTATTAGTGGGGACAGATTTCCGCAGATTTATTGTTTGCCTGAACATGTCTCTATTCTGTTTTCATTTTCAGTGGATATAGAATTCTAGCATTACTTTGTTTTTTTTCTTTAAACCCTTTAAAAATGCCACCCTGTTGTCTCCTGACTTGCACCATCTCTGATAAAAAACAAGCAGCAATGCTTCTCTTTGTTTCCCTCTATACAGTAGTTCTCTTTCTGCATCCTTAATTGCTTTTGAAATCTTTACCGCTGTCACCAGTTTTCAGCATTTGATTATGATTTGTCTTGGTATGATTTAATTTATGACTATCTTGTTTGGGCTTCGTTGACTTTTTGGGGGTTTGATCTTATGAGTTTATCATTTTCATCAAATTTAGAAAACAATATTCCATTACTTCTTCAAATTTCTTTTTGCCCCCTCCTTCGAGGATGCTAATTTTGTGTATGTAAGTCTGCTTGATAGTGTTTCATATGTCACTGAGATTGTGTTCATCATTTTTTAGCCTTTTGTTCCACAGTTTATTTACTTTACCCCTATGACTTCAGTTTGCAATACTTCTGTTGTTAAAATCACCCAATGAATGTGTAGTTCATATGCTACATTTTTCTTCTCTAGAAATTTCATGGATTCTCTGCTTGACTACTAGTCAAAAGATTGATGGTTCAAAACCACCCAGAGGTGCCTCAGAAGATCAGTCTGGGGGTTTGTTTCTGGAAGGTCACAATCTTGAAAACCCTATGAAGCAGTTCTACCCTGCACACCTGGGGTCACCATGAGTCAGAATTGACTTCACAGCAACTTAGGACAACTAACAAATTCCATATATTTTTTGTTAAATATCTTCTACTTCTCTCGTTATATTCATTTGTCCTTCAAATCCTTGAGCATATAGTTTTTTTTTATTGTGCGTTAAGTGAAGGTTTACAGCACAAATTATTTTCTCATTCAAAAATTTATGTACAAATTGTTTTGTGACATTGGTTGCATTCCCCACATTGTGTCAGCATTCACCCCTTTCCCTTTCGACCCCCAGGTCCCAGTGTCCATTTATCCAGTTTTCCTGTCCCTTCCTGCTTTCTCGTCTTTGTTTTGGGCAGTGTTGTCCATCCATTTGGTCTTGTATATTCGATTGAACTAAGAAGTACCTTCCTCACCTGTGTTACTGTTTGTTTCATAGGTCGGTCTAATCTTTGGCTGAAAGGTGGGCTTCAGGAGTGGCTTAAGTTCTGAGTTAGCAGGGTGTCTGGTGCCTATAGTCTCTGGTGTTCCTCCAGTCTGTCAGAGCAGTAAGTCTGGTCTTTTTTTGTAAGTTTGAATTATATTCTATGTTTTTGTCCCGCTCTGTCTAGGACCCTCTATTATGATCACTGTCAGAGTGGTCCATGGTGGTAGCTGGGCACCATCTAATTCTTCTGCATTCAGGCTGGTAGAGGCTGTGGTTCATGTGGTCCATAAGTCGTTTGGACTAATATTTTCCTTCTGTCTTTGATTTTTTTCATTCTCCTTTGCTCTGAATGTGATGGGACCAATAGATGTATCTTAGATGGCTGCTCACAAGCTTTTAAGACCCCAGACACTACTCATCAAAGTAGGATGTAGAATGTTTTCTTTATGGACTGTGTTATACCAATTGATCTAGCTGTCCCCAGCCCTCAACCCAGTAACTCAGTCCTTCGAGGTATTTGGATGTGTCTAGGAAGCTTCTATGACTTTGCCTTGATCAAGTTGTGCTGACTTCCCCTATATTGTGTTTTGTCTTTCCCTTCACCAAAGTTAACACTTGTCTACAATCTAGTTAGTAATTTCCCCTCTCCACCTTTCCCTTCTCTAGTAACCATCAAAGATTGTTTTTTTTTTATGTGTGTAAACCTTTTCTTGGGTTTTTATAACAGTTTTCTCATACAATATTTGTCCTTTTGTGTTTGACTTATTTCACTCAGTATAATGCTCTTCAGATTCATCCATGTTTCATGGATTCATCATTACTCTTTATGATTGCTAGTATACCATTGTATGTACATACTACAATTTGTTTATCCATTCATCTGTTGATGGGCACTTAGGTTGTTTCCATCTTTTTGCTATTGTGAATAATGCTGCAAAGAACATGGATATGCATATGTCTATTTTTGTCATGGCCTTTATTTCTCTAGAATATTTTCCCAGAAGTAAGATTGCTGGGTAGTATGGTATTTCTATTTCTAGCTTTTTAAGGAAGCACAATATTTTCCATAGTGATTATGCCATTTTACATTCTCACTAGTGGTGCATAAGAGTTCCAACCCCCCTGCAACCTCTCAAACATTTCTTATTTTCTGTGTTTTTCTTGATTAGTGCCAATAGTGTTAGGGTGAAATGCCATCTCATTGTAGTTTTGATTTGCATTTCTCTTTTTAATGGCTAATGATTGCAGCGTTTCCTCACGATTTTAGAGATTGGACCCTTGTTGGATATGTTATAGCCAAAAATCCTTGAGCATATTTATAATAAATATTTTAATGCTTTTGTTAGTTCCCTGAGTGGTGCAAACAGTTAATGAGCTCAAAAGCTAATAAAAAGGTTGGAAGTTTGAGTCCACACAGAGGTACCTCAGAAGAAAGGCCTGGTGATCTACTTCCAAAAAATCAGCCATTGAAAACCCTGTGGAAGAGTTCTACTCTGACACACATGGGTTAACCGTGAGTTGGGATCAACCTGAAGATAATTGGTTGGTTTGGTTACTTTTAAATCTCTTTAATTCTTTTGAGGCGTTCCTTGTGTTTTCTTGTTTTAGATTCAGAGCAGATTCACTCTACTCGTTGTTAGGAATACTACTAAGGTTTGACCCTTCTGGGGTCTCTCCTCATTTTCTTGGTTGTTCAATGAAGTCTTTTTATTTGACTGGTCAGAGATCAGACATCCCCCAGTGCTGCGGTAGTTCTGGAATTTGATCTCAGCTCCCTTGATATTCTTTTCCCAGCCTCATGAGTTTCACTTTATGTATGCATAGCTTGTTGTTAGGTGCCGTTGAGTAGGTTCCGACTCATAGCAACCCTATGCACAACAGAACGAAACACTGTCCAGTCCTGTGCCATCCTTACAATCATTGTTATGCTTGAGCTCGTTGTTGCAGCCACTGTGTCAATCCACCTCGTGGAGGGTCTTCCTCTATTCTGCTGACCCTGTACTCTGCCAAGCATGATGTCCTTCTCCAGGGACTCATCCCTCCTGACAACATGTCCAAAGTATGTAAGACGCAGTCTCACCATCCTTACTTCTAAGGAGCATTCTGGTTGTACTTCTTCTAAGACAGATTTGTTTGTTCTTTTGGCAGTCCACGGTATATTCAATATTCTTCTCCAACACCACAATTCAAAGGAGTCAACTCCTCTTCAGTCTTCCTTATTCACTGTCCAGCTTTCACATGAATATGATGCAATTGAAAATACCATGGCTTGAGTCAGACACACCTTAGTCTTCAGAGTGACATCTTTGCTCTTCAACACTTTGAAGAGGTCCTTTGCAGCAGATTTACCCAATGCAATGCGTCTTTTGATTTCTTGACTGCTGCTTCCATGGATATTGATTGTGGATCCAAGTAAAATGAAATCTTTGACAACTTCAATCTTTTCTCCGTTTATCATGATGTTGTTCGTTGGTCCAGTTGTGAGGATTTTTGTTTTCTTTGTGTTGAGGTGCAATCCATACTGAAGGCTGTGGTCTTTGATCTTCATTAGTAAGTGCTTCAAGTCCTCTTCACTTTCAGCAAGCAAGGTTGTGTCATCTGCATAATGCAGATTGTTAATGAGTCTTCCTCCAATCTTGATGTCCCTTTCTTCTTCATATAGTCCAGCTTCTCTTATTATTTGTTCAGCATACAGATTAAATAGGTATGGTGAAAGAATACAACCCTGGCGCACACCTTTCCTGACTTTAAACCAATCAGTATCCCCTTGTTCTGTCTGAACAACTGCCTCTTAATCTATGTAAAGGTCCCTCATGAGCACAATTAAGTGTTCTGGAATTCCCATTCTTCGCAGTGTTATCCATAATTTGTAATGATCCACGCAGTCGAATGCCTTTGTGTAGTCAATAAAGCACAGGTAAAGATCCTTCTGGTATTCTCTGCTTTCAGCCAGGATCCATCTGACATCAGCAATGATATCCCTGGTTCCACGTCCTATTCTGAAACCGGCCTGAATTTCTGGCAGTTCCCTGTTGATATACTGCTTCAGCCATTTTTGAATGATCTTCAGCAGAATTTTGCTTATGTGTGATATTAATGATATTGTTCTATAATTTCCACAATACCAATGCATAGCTTAGTATTCAAAAAAAACTCACTGGGACACCTATGCAAATTTCTAGAGCTCTTTTTCAGAGATTTAGGTCGCATCATAGTTATAGACTAATGCTGTCTAATAATAACCTTTTAGTGATGATGGAAGTGTTCTCTAAATTGCACTACCCAACACACTAGGCACCAGCCTCATATGATTATTAAGCCCTTGAGATATAGTTGGTACAGCTAAGAAACTGAATTTTTAATTTTATTTCATATTGACAACTTGTGGTTACAACACTGACCTTCCCAGCTAAAAATCATTTGGGAGAGAATTGGCAAATTTATAATATTGAGTCTTCTAATACAAGAATTGGTTATCCATTTGTTAATTTATGTCTTTTTAAAATTTCTCTCTATAGTTTACTTGGTAAGTCTTTAAACAATCTTTACATTTATTTCATTTTCAAATTGTTGGTACAGATAAATGCGTTTGATCCAGTGAACTTTCAAATTTATTTATTAATTATAATAGTTTATCTGTTGATTATTTGGCACTGGCCACCTACAAATTCATTAGTAAATAATGATATGTTATTTTTTCTTTCTAAGTCCTCATACTCCTGATTTCACTCTCTTGGCTTGTTGCACTAGCCAGGACAAGATTAGACATGCTGTTATTGGAAATCCTGTCCTAGTCCCAAATTGAGAGTACACTGACAATTTTTCACTGTTAAATATAATTTTAATCTAGGCTTTTTGCATATACAATCTTCCTAAAAAGAAAAGAAAATTAAAATTCCTTTATCCTGATTTTAGTATTTTATAATGACAGCTTGTTAAATTGCATCATATGCCCTGCGCTGCATCTCTTGAGCTGACCATATGATTTTTCTGTTTTTGTATTGAACTACATTGGATTGATTATGCGATTTTTCTTTTTTGTGTATGATGAATAACATTATATTGATTTTAAAATGTTAGACCACTTTCATGTTCTTTGTATAAACTCGTATAGTCATGATATTTGATTTGTTTGCTTTTATGTAAGCCTAGAATTGGTTTTATAGTTTCTTGTTTGGAATTTTGCATCCATGCTCATGAGAGAGGTTGGACTGCAAGTAACAATTCACATTTTACCTTTGTAATATTTTTGTTTCATAGCTATTCTGGTATCAGATTTTAGCTGTGAAGTGTTCTAGTTTTTCTGTCTTCTCAAAATGTTTCTATAAGGTTGGTGTTTAAATATTTGGGAGAATTCATTGGTAAAATTATATGGACATTCAGTTTTTCTTGTGGGAAGCAATACAGCAATGATTGTGCTTCTTTAGTAGGTATAGGGATATCTATTAAATTCTAAATTTTAAATTTCATCTAGAGGTGCAGCTGTTATACATTCAGCTGCTAATCAAAAGGTTGGCTGTTCAAACCCACCCAGAGGCTCCACGGGAGAAAGACACGTTATCAGGAGGGACCAAATCCCTGGAGAAAAACATCATGTTTGGTAAAGTAGAGGATCAACGAAAAAGAGGAAGATCCTCAATAGGATAGATTGACACAGTGGCTGTCACAATGGGCTCAAGCATACCTCCTATTGTGGAGATGACACAGGACCGGGCCGGTTTGGTTCTGTTATACAGGAGGTCGCTGTAAGTTGGAACTGACTTGATGGCACCTAACAACAACACATTTGTTTTGAACATTATCAGGAACAAATCGCATAATTATTTTCTCCCATTTACTTTCCTTGAGCTAAATTACTCTTCATTTTCTAAAGTTGGTAATAGACACTTAGATCATTTATTTACTGCTTTCTTTTTTTCCTGCTATTATATGCATTAAGTTTCAAGATTTCATTCTAAGCATGACTTCAACTTCATTGTTCAAGTTTTGATATATTTTATCTTAATTATCGTTCAATTATTCTCTGTAGTTCCCTTTTCTCTGGGATTTTCCCTCTCGAGTATTAGCTGCCTTGGTATCCCTGAACTTCTGTATTTTTTCTCTCATCCCTGTGAGACTGCTGAAAGCACTGAGACCTATACTGCTGAGGGCTTCACAAAGTCTCAAGAAAAACACATCTCCAAATATAGAGCTCGCTAAAGAAAGGAAATAACCATTTATTTCATTTTATTTTTTAGGATCATGACCCCTCAATTGCTAGCACATTATTTGATCTCTGAGACCGTCAAATGACAGGTGTGTGTGTACATGTGTGTGTCCCATCTTTAATATTTTGCCCCCAATGATATAAACTATTTCATTATAACCAATGTGTTATTGGTTCACTGTATTGTGTTTTAGTAAATACAGTACAGAATATCAGAATAGGGTCATAATTGTTCCTAGAGAATAATAAATTTGGAATAATGACTAAGGGAATCTAGAGCTTCCTTTTGAGAAGACAAGCAAGGTTTTATTTTTATGAGGAATAGTTGTACTAATTTAAATGGAAACGTTATTATAGCTATTGCTGTTGTTGAAAGTTAAGAGTAGCAAGAAGTGCATATATAAATTTAGAGTAGGTCAGAGAGTGTACTGTGATGAATGCTGTTGATTACCTCATCCAATGTCAATGTTATCTTGCTATTGCCCCTTACCTTACTACAAAGTTTGGAAAAGTAAGTATTTAATTTTCTAGACTTCCTTACTCATAGAATCCTGAGTATGATTTAGCTTTCTTTAATCTCTTGCATGAGTCCTGTATATTTAATAGTTCCATGGGAAGATAGGCATGACACTAAATATCCATTGTACTGGTGAGATTGCAGAAAGGACTAGGCGTGATGTTGTCAAATGTAGCAGAAGCTTCCTGAATTAGAATAACTTCCTGATTGTGGAAGGAAGGAGCAATGGCATTCCTTTATGATGTGACTTTAAGAGCCACATGTGGGGACACAGCCAGGCACATATTTTGTCATCCCATCCAATGTATCTTAAGCAATTCTAGCCTCTGTGATAAATGTTGTTAGGTTTATACAAGCTAGAACAGATTTTGGTTTTTACAGTTGAACCCTGACTGGCCAACAGCGTTATTGCAGCAGCTAAATGTGTCTGGGATATATGGTCTCACAGTAAAACTGTGAATGAAATTGAAAATTTAATGAATGTATTGAAAATATAGTGAATATACCCAACATATTGAATACATTGAAACAAAAGCCTTGTCAACATTTTCTGTATAATACATATTGTTACTAAAATTCCTAAAACAAAATGACAAATCTTATGGTTGTTAATTATTGGTTTTAGGAACACAGGTGTTTTCTTATTGTTCTCTTTCTTTCTCTTCATTCTAAACATTTAAAGCAATAAAAAAAGATATATATATATACTACAGTATAAACTCATACATGGAAAAAAACAAATGCTTTCCTGTAAAATAAAAGTAAATCCACTTTGAGTTCATGATGACTTTATAGAGTATTCCAACATGGATGTTACATTTGCAAAAAAGGCCAAAACTCAGTTCAAAAAAGACAGTTCAGGTACTTTACTGCTGTAAAAAAACTGTAAGTTTTGCATTATGAAGACAAAGAGTTCCCTTGCCCATGACACTTAAGGCCGTCTTGTTCAATGTTGTTAGAAATATGTGCACTGTAATGAATAAATATTTTTGCTGTGCTTTAAACTATAAACTAACTTTTAGAAGTAACTTATTTATTTCACATAATTGTTTCTAGGTGGCCAGGCCCACTGAAACCAGAACAACTGGTTTCATTCTTAACTTTCATTTAAAACTTATTCTTTCAAATAATAATCAAAATTAGTAAACACATCTTGTTTACAAAACTAATGAACATATCCTGTTTTCAAGATTAATGACCATACCCAGTTTTCAAGATTGATGCACTTAATCCTTTTTTCAAAACTTCAGGGATTTTCTTACAACTGTTTAGCAAAGGTACATAAATGGCAACCAATTAGAAATTTCTAATACCTTTATATACAAGCACTTTAAGACACCTGACTAATTGAAGAGCTCATTTACTGGGTAAAGGGTGTGTTGCCCAATTGCATGCTGTCTATTAAACCTGCATAGCAAGCTGTTAATGGTGTCCTGAGTTGTTTCTTTGTTGTCAATGCCAAGCTCTTAGATGAAAATATACATTACAGACTAAGTATTTGTTTCTCTCTGCTATTCAAGGCAATGGTGTAAGAAATATTTATGCTTAATTCCTTTCAAAACCATCAAACATGCAAACAAATCCAAAACAACAAACTCTTAGATTAATTAGTTGTTTGGTATCAGATATGTTTAGCCTAAATGGCACTGAGTAAAAGTCAGTATGCCTGAGTCTGTAACTGACACTGTTACTCTGCAGCCATGTGACCTTGCCTAGTCCTCACTTTGTGTTATGAATTTGTGTTCCCCTAAAAGACATGTTGAAGTCCTAACTCCTGTATCTCTAATCCCTTCTGAGTGGTTTCTTATAATGGGAGAGGACAGACACGGAAACAGAGCCATGCATGCAAGGGGAAGAAGATACCATGTGGGGAATCTTTCCGCAAGCTAAGGAATGACAATAAACAGCGGAAAGAGACAAGGAAGGATATTCCCCTAGAGCCTCAGAGAGAGCATAGCCAGGCTGATGCTCTGAATTTGGACTTTCAGCCTCCAGGACTGTGAGACAATAGATTTCCGTTCTTTAAAGTCACCTACTTTGTGGTATTTTGTTATAGCAGCCCTAAGAAACTAAGACATTTTGCTTATTGGAAAAAAGAAGGGGTTGGGGGAGAGCTGAATGATAAAAAGTGATAATAGAGGTTTTCAAATGTCTGTTTTATCTTTTAAAATGTGGAGTTTTTTTTCTTAAGGAAATCTGACTTTAAGAATAAAGAGATATGTAAAGTGTGGACACATGACTTTATGGTAAAGTATGCTAATTTGGGGGCACATAAAAATAATCACATCTAAAATTCCTGACAGCCAGATATGAAGCTAGGATATTATCAGACAATTTGGTCAAATTGTAACTGTACTGTTATTGATGTATGGACAAATGATCAAGAATCCAACATTTTATCCATAAAATGGCTATATTTTTAAATGGTGCTTTTGAAAATAGTTTATATTCTAAAATTGTGGTGCTTAGTAGAGCAGGCAAATGTAGCTATTAACATTAAAATTTTTTTGATTGTAGTAAAATGTATATGACATAAAATTTGCTGTTATAATAATATTTAAGTATACAATTTACATTCGCAATGTTGAGCAACCATCACCACTATTTCCAAAACTTTTTCCTCACCCCAAAGAGAAAATCTGTGCCCAATAAAAACTAATTCCCCACCCCCCAAGTCTCTAATAACCTGTAACCTACTTTCTGTCTTTATGAATGTGTCTATTCTAGATATTTCATGTAAGTGGAATCACACAGTATATGACTTTTTGTGTCTGACTTATTGCACTTAACATAATGTCTTCATGTCATATAATGCATCAGAATTTCATTCATTTCTAGAGCTGAATAATATTCCATGATATGAGTCAACCACATATTGTTTATTCATTCATCTGTTGATGGACACTGCGTTGTTTCCACCTTTTGGGTATTGCAAATAAGGCTGCTGTGAGCATTGTCGTACATCTATTTGATTCCCTGCTTTTAAGTCTTTCGGGTTGCTGGGTTATATGGTAATTCTATGTTTGCCTTTTTGAGGATATATTTACACATACATTACTTAAAATTACATAAACTCAGTCACACTGGCCACATTTCAATTCTGCAATACTCACATTGACTAGTGGCTACTACTATATTGAATATTTCCCTCATTGCAGAAGGTTCTGTGCCTGGCACTGCTCTAAAAAGTTAGATAAACCCCAGTGCTATGTCTGAGAATTACCTGTTTGTAAGGAACACTGAGAAGGAAATCGTTGCCACGTGGTAAAAAGAAAAACACACAAATTCCTTTCTGGCAGGTTTAGTATGAGAACTGAAAACGATGTAATTGGGGTGACTGAACCTAGTAAGAGTTCAATAAATCATAAAAATGTTGGCAAATATAAATGTTCTCTCACCTATATTGTATATTTGTCTATAGAGTATGGCTACAAATTTCTCTACTTATTAAAAAAATTCTCACTGAACAATAAAATCAATAGCTTAACTAATAATAAAGGTCTGCCTTGAGCATTACGTTCTGTTAAGAACTATTTATATGCAATCAAAATGACAACAGCAACTTGAAAGATTAGATAGGAAGCTTAGGGGGCAGTGAGTTTATGTTAATAAGGGAGGAACAACTCAGAAAAGTAGGGTGAGAATGGTCGCACAACTCAAAGAATGTAATTAATGTCACTAAATTTTACATGTAGGAACTGTTGAATTGGCATACGTTTTGCCATGTATATTCCTAACAAAAACAAAATAAATAAAATTTAGAAAAAAGTCCTCTCTGACTTTGTTAATAAAGAAAACGGGTATGGGAAATTGGTAGTAACTGTGAGTGTTCCTGTGAATGTAGAAGCTAGAAAAAGAACAGGAGAAATTTAAGAGTGTTGCTTGTCACACTTAAGTATTGTCAAAGTTGATGCATTCAACTAGAAGAGAACAAACTCTGCAGGCTCTCCTTCAAGTTTCCTGGTCAATGAGCCTTCTGAAGGCCCTATTTAGAGTAATGCACTTGTAACCAGGGCTTGGCTGACACGCAGACCAAAAGAGAAGTGCCTGGGAGGTTTCCTGGAACAGAGGTGGATGGAGAGAAGGAGGAAACTGCTGTTTTACATTGTAGAAATCAAGGTTTGCATTGTCCTTGAATCTTTGAATAATGTTGCCTTCAAGAAGCAATTGACCTCAATTAGAAATAAAGTGAAAATAATTTTTGCTGTTTTGGTTCCATCTTGTTACTGGGTAAATCTGACTGTATATGCAGTGGCCAAGAAACAGTACTTCTTGTAGTATTTGATTTGGTGCTCATGATTTGAAGCTCTTTAAAGGTGTAGTCTTCTCTCCATGGCACACAACAACCACCACAAAAGTTGTTGACTTAAAATGCAAAAAAGGCTCAAGGTAAAAAACTTTTTTTATCCATACAAGTGTATGGATAAAAAATCTTGGTTTTAGTACATTCTGTTCGGTTACCTTGAAGAGAAATGAGAATGCATGACAGTGGTGAAAAGGATAAAAGAAACTTTCAGTTAGTAATTTAAGTATGTTAATATAAAGGTAATCATTTTAAATATGTTCATTTTACTCTGCCTTTCTTGTTTTTGTTATAAATATTTAAATTAAAGATTCTTCACAAGTGCAATCATTTGATTACAGCCATGAGAATGATGAAGGTGTTAAAGGAGCCATGCAAATTTTTCAAAGTGGACTACTGGCAATTCATTTAAGAGAGTGATAATTATTTAAATATTGACCTTGCGAGGAAACAGTTTGGCATTCTAAATCCTTGACTGCTTTCTTTGTCTCCTTCAAGCTGATAAACAAATATAATGTGTAGTGTCATTTAAATTTTACTCTAAATGCAAAGTCTTGAAGTAGAAACAGAAGTTACTTTGCTTTTTCTGTGCCACGCATATTCCCAGCTGTGGTCATAAAAATTGTAAACAGCAACTAAGACTTGGTAAAGAAAATTGCTGCATTAAATGATATGAATCATGGAACAATTCTCTTCAATATTGAATAGTTCTTAGAAGAACTTTGCCATAGTAGTTGGTTAGCCTATAAGTAAAGATGATAAAAATATTTAAAACACTACCAGATGACCCAAACATAATTCTTACCAGATTATCAAATTATTTTTATCGTAACTGAAGAAAAAATAAACTGCAAAAATTTCCTTCTACTAGTTAATTTCAAAACTGGCCTAATACCCCCTTGGGATTTAATAATAACAGACAAATTATGCCTCCTAATATAATTTGTATTGCTAGAAATTGGAAACGTTATTTTCTATAGAATCACCTTTCCAAAGGAACAGCGAATGCCTTTATTCTGCTTCTCTAATATAGTAGGAAATGCCATTTCTAGAAACATTTCTTAGTAACTTCAGTAATCAGAAAATGCAATGGTGATGCATGTAGTTCTGTAATTTAGTGAGGAAAGGAACTTCAAATGAATGTTGAATTTTAAACAGACCTTTACAGTATTCTTTACTCTTTATTTATGCTCACAAACTCACATAAGGAAATAAAACAAGAAAAGTAATTGGATGTGTTTCAGACACCCCTAATGTGCTGCTTCCCATCTCTCAGCCTCGCCTGGTTGCTTGCTGTTCCCCAGCCACCTCTATCGAGACTTATTCTGTGTCTTGGTTATCTAGTGCCGCTCTAACAGAAATGCCACAAGTAGATGGCTTCGACAAACACAAGTTTATTCTCTCACAGCGTAGTAGGCTTGAAGTCCAAATTCAGGGTGGCAGCTCCAGGGGAAGGCTTTCTCTCTGTTGACTCTGGAGGAAGGTTCTTGTCATCAGTCTTCCCCTGGCCTAGGAGCTTCTCAGTGCAGGTACTCCGAGTCCAAAGGACACTCTCTGCTCCCTGCACTACTTTCTTGGTTGTATGAAGTCACCTGTCTCTGTTTTCTTCTCTTATATCTCAAAAGAGATTTACTTAAGGCACAACCTAATCTTGTAGCTTGAGCCAACATAACTGCCTCTTATCCCGCCTCATTAACATCATAGACATAGGATTTACAACACATAGGAAAATCACACAAGACTGGAAATCACAGCCTAGCCAAGTTGAATGATATTTTGGAGGGACACAATTCAATCCATGACACCATTGTTGCCTTATTGCTCTCTCTAGGACTTCCCAGTATAATATTGAATAGGAGTGGCGATAAAGGGCATCCTTGTTTGGGTCCCATTCTCAAGGGCAATGCTTTCAGTTTCTCTCCATTGAGGATAATGTTGGCTGTTGGTTTTGTATATATTCCCTACTTTTGTTGAGGAATTTCCCTTCTATTCCTGTTTTGCTGAGAGTTTTTATCAGGAATGGGTGTCAGATTTTATCAAATGCCTATTCTTCATTGATTGATATGATCATGTGATTCTTTTCCTTTGTTTTATATATGTGGTAGATTACATTGATTGATTTTCTAATGTTGAACTAGCTTTGCATACCTGGTAGGCAACCCACTGGGTCACGATGTATTACTTTTTGATGTGCTTTTGAATTCAGTTGGCTAAGACTTTGTGGAGAATTTTTGTGTTTGTATTCAAGAGGGATATTGATCTGTAATTTTCTTTTTTTAATGGGGTCTTTGCCTGGCTTTGGTATCAGGGTTATGCTGGCTTCATAGAATGAATTTGGAAGTATTCCTTCATTTTCTATACTCTGAAATAGTTTGAGTAAGATTGGAGCAACTTCTCTCTACATGTTTGGTAGAATTCTCCAGTGAAGCCACCTGGGTTGGGGCCTTTTTTTGGTGTTGTTGGCAGCTTTCTTATGACCTCTTCAATTTCTTCTTTTGTTATTCATCTGTTCAAATTTTCTACTTCAGTTTGTGTTAGTTTACATAGGTGTGTGTTTCTAGAAATTTGCCCATTTCTTCTAGTTTTTCAAATTTTTTGGAGTGCAATTTTTCATAATATGCTGTTATGATCTTTTTTATCCCAGTTGATTTTGTTGTAATATCACCCACCTCATTTGTTATTTTGGTTTTTTGCATCTTCTCGTTCTTTTCCTTTGTCAGTTTGGCCAGCAGTTTATCAATTTTGTTGATCATCTCCAAAAATCAACTTCTAGTCTTATTGATTCTTTCCATGGTTTTTCTGTTTTCTATTTCATTTATTTCCTCTCTAATCTTTGTTATTGCCTTTCTTCTGGTGACTGTGGGCTTCTTTTGTTGCTCTTTTTTTTTTTTTTTTTTTCAAGTTGTAGGGCTCACCTACTGATTTTTGCCCTTCTTTTTTGTTGTATGCATTTATTGTTGTGAATTTTCCTCTGAGGACTGCTTTTGCTCTGTCCCAAAGATTTTGGAATGTTGTGTTTTGATTCTCATTTGATTCTAGGAATTTTTTTATTTCACTTTTAAAGTCTCCTGTTACCCAGTGTTTTTTAATCAGAGTGTTATTCAGTTTCCATGTATTTAATTTTTTTCTTGTTCTTCTTGTTATTGATTTCTAGTTTTATAGCTTTGTGATCAGAGAAGATGCTTTGTAGTAGTTCAATGTTTTTAAATTTATTGAGGCTTTGTGGCCTAAAAGATGGCCTATTCTGGAAAATGATCCATGTGCACTGAATGTGTACTGTGTTGCTGTTGGGTGGAATGTTCTATATATGTCTATGAGGTCAAGTTGATTGTGTTATTTAGATCTCCTGTAACTTTGCTGGGTTTCTTCTGGTTGTTCTGTCCATCATCAAAAGTGGATTGTTAAAGTCTCCTACTATTACTGTAGAACTATTTATTTTTTTAGTTTTGTTAGAGTTTGATTTATGTATTTTGGAACTCTGTCATTAGGTGCATGGATATCTTTTATGGTTATATGCTCTTGGTGGATTTACCCCTTAACATTATATACTGCCCCTCCTTGTCTTTTATGGGGAGCTTGATTTAAAGCCTATTTTATCAGAGATTAATATTGCCACTCCTGCTCTTTTTTGGTTACTGTTTATTTGATATATTTTTTCCATCCTTTGATTTTTAATCTTTTATGTCTTTGTGTCTAAGGTGTGTTTCTTGTAGGCAAAGTATTGATGGGTCACTTTTTTTTATCCATTCTGCCACTCTCTTTCTCTTGACTCTTCCACTTAAACTATTTACCGTCAGTGTGATTTTCAACACATATGAATTTCCTGCTACTCTTTTGTTATTTGTGTGTGTGTGTGTGTGTGTGGTGTTTACAGTTTCTTTGTTCCACCTAATTTTCTGTGCTGAGTTCTTTTTGTTTATGGAATGCTTTTTCATTTCCTTCATTTTTTGCACTTTGTGCTTATTGAATGTTTTTGATTTTCTTCTTTATTTAGGTGAGTCAGTTTATAACTATTTTTTGTGGTAACTCTAAAATTTATCTTTATCTCTCTATGTTCAAAACAGTCCGTTTCACCTTGATACCACCTTGACTTCTTCTCTGTATGGAAGTTTTATAGCTACACCATTAATTCTCCGTTTTTATTTTGAATTTGTCATTGATTAGTGATTGACATTTCTCTTTCTCAGTTTTCAATTTTGTAACTTTATTTTATTTTTGAGAGTTCTTTATTCAGGTTGCTATCTGGGTGATGCTGTCACGTGTTTTAATCTCAGATTGTTGTCAGATGTCTTTGGTTCTCTATCCAAAGGACTACCTTTAAAATTTCTTATAAGTTTGGTCTGGTTTTTACAAATTCCCTTAATTTCTGCTTATCCGGGAATGTCCTAATTTCATTACTCTATTTGAAAGATAGTTTTGCCAGATATATGATTCTTGGTCTGTAATTCTTTTCTTTTGGGGTTTTATATATGGCATACCATTGCCTCCTTGCTTTCATGGTTTCTGCCATGAAGTCAGAGTTTAGTCTTATTGGTGTCCCATTGTAGGTGATATTTCATTTTTCAAGAGCTGCTTTCAGTGTTCTTTGTCTTTGATTTTGAGCAAGTTTGATTATGATATGTTTTGGTGACTTTCTTTTGTGGTCATCCTGTATGGGGCTCATTGAACTTCTTGGATTTATATATTCTTGTATTTCATGATATTAGGGAAGTTTTATGCCAGCAAGTCTTTCACAATTCTCATTGTGTTCCCTTTTGCCTGTTGTTCAAAATTCCAATCACGTGTAAACTTTCTCTCTGGATAGTGTCCCACATAATAATTAGGCATTCTTCATTTTTCTTCATTCTTTTTTTTAAGTTTTCATCTAACAAATTGGTTTCAAGGGATTTGTTTCTATTTCACTGATTTTGACCTCCATGTATTCAATTCTGCTCCTGTATCTTTCTATTGAGTTATCTTTTTCTGAAATTTTATTGCCAATCTTTTGGATTTCTAGTTGCTGTTTTTGTCTATTTTGTCATTTTGTCCTTGTATTGTTTTACTGAATCCTTCTATTGCTTTTTCTGTGTTTTCCTTGATTTTGTTTTTGTTTTCCTTGCCTTTGTCTGTGTTTTCCTTGATTGTCTTCTTGATCTCTTGTAGAACCCTATACATTAATCTTTTAAATTCTTTATCAGGTACTTTCATTACCATTTCTTCCTCTGGGAGATTTTCTCGTTCTTTATTTTGATCACTTGCTGGAGTCATCCTGTCCTGCTTCTTTAAGTGATTTGATATTGCCTCTTATTTCCAAGGCATTAAGGTGTTATTATATTTATTTCTTCATTGTATGCTTGTTTGTTGTGTCCTGATTTTTTGTTGTTTTGTTTTAATTTATTTGAGCAGATGAGATAGGTGGGCTACTCTGGTCTGGCCACACTGAAGCACTTACCACCTGTCTTCAGGTGGTGGGGTAGCAGCTGGGTGTGTGAGCACAGGTCTCTGTTCATTGGTCTCTGTTTACTGGTCTTCCAAATGACTGAGGGTGAGTTGGGTGTGCATAGGCCTCTGCCTGTCATCAGTTCAGTGGTGCGGCAATGAGCCGTAGCACTCACTGACTGGGTAAAGTGGCAGGTGTGGTGAATGTGGCAGGCAAGCAAGGGTGTGGTCATCGTCACACACCAGGTGGGGTGAAGGAGGGGAGCAGAGAGTGAGGGAGGAGGGGTTGGGTGGCAGGTGGGTGAATACCTGAGAACACAGTCTTTGTCAATTACCAGGTAATGGGAGGGTAGTACGGGTGGCAGGTGTATGAATGTGCAGGTAAGCGGTTGTGGCCGTTCATTGGGTGAGGGGGGTGGGTGGTAGTCAGACTAGTGTGCAGTCATGCAGTCACCTCCACTGGGCAGATCAGGAGGGGGAAGCAGGTGACTGGTGGGTGTGTGCGTGGGTGCACAGTTACCACCATTCACTGGGTGGGGTGAGTGGGCCAACTTGCAGGTATGTGGCCTTCTCCATTCACCAGTTGGAGCAGGCATGTGGCTGGCATGCTAGCACACAGGCATGCATACTCCTTTGCCAACTGGGCCAGGGAAGTGGGGCAGGTGGGTGACAGGTGGCACGGGCATGGACACATGGCCACCAGTACTCACTAGGTTGGTGGTCAGATAGCAGGAGTGTGCAGGCACACTGCCATGCTCACCAGCCAAGCCAGGGAGGTGGAGGGAGTTGGGTGACTGGCAGTGCGTGCACAGTCACATGGTCTCTGCTTCAGGACAGGAAGTTTGGACAGATAGTTGTCGGGCTAATGCACAGCCACACAGCCTTCCATGCTGGTTGGGCTGGGGGGGAGGTGGGTGATGGACGGCATATGTGTGGTCTCATGAACACCACCTCTCATTGGCTCAGGGAGGGGATGTGTGGCAGGCAGATAAGTATGCAGCCATGCACTCACTGCTGCCTGTCAGGTGGGCAGGAGGATAAAGATGTGGTTAAGTGGGGGTGAAGGGGGGCTCACATTTCACAGCTTTTCTTTCACTTGTTAGGCATGTCATGAAATTGCCTTCCTATGCTCCTCACCCAGGGTTGCTCCTAGCTCTGTCTCTTGCTGGCCACACTAAGCAAGGACTGCTGGCAGAACAGCTCCATGCTATACAACTCCTTGATTGCTGCACTCATTTAATTTTCCTCCAGCCTGCATTCAAATCAATTCTTGGTCCTTCTTCTTGCCGTTCAGGCTTCTAAGATTGTTATCTTCATCTATTTTTCTTGGTTTTTCAGGTCTTTGTTATAGAGGGACAGTGTGGTGTGTTCAACTCAGCTGCCTTCTTGGCCAGGGTCTTTTTCTTTCCTTTTTTAAAATATATGATCATCACTAGCAGCATTCCATCACAATCTCCTGTGTTCTCAGAGTCCTGAGCTGAGGAATTTTCCCGGTGTGTACTTTTAATATTGCCCTGCTGCAAATCTCAGGGGACATATAGTTCTGGATGCATATTTTGCATTAATTTTTAGTCTTGGAATTCATACACATTGTAAAGAGTAGTATAAATTTGGTACCCATAACATGTGTTACACAGGTTTGGGATATACAAAAAAAAAAAAAACTCATTGCCATTGAGTCGATTCAGACTAATAGTGACACTATTGGACAGAGTAGAACTGCCTCATAGGGTTTCCAAGGAGTGGTTGGTGGATTCAAACTGCCAATATTTCAGTTAGCAGCTAAGCTCTTAACCACTGTACCACCAGGGCTCCAGATATATATACAAATATATATAAACCTTCTCCTCACCTATCGACTATCTTGCTATGTGACATTTTGCATTTACAACAATAGTAAAAAATCTACTATCCAAATATTTTGCACATTAACAACGTACATCTGGCAGTAACAAACACCAAGGCGCAAGGCCAGAGTAACACTGGCTTTGATGGTTAAGGTTATCTGTCATCTTGGCTACAGCATGCTTCTCAGTGATTTGGCCGTTATGTAATGATGTAATTTGGCAGTTATGTAATGATGTATTCATCCTCCATTTTATGATCTGATATGGTCATCCTCCATTTTTGCATAACTCCAATTTCACATAACAACCTGGTCTTTAGAACCTAACCACGTTGATAAGTGAGACGAGGATGTGTAGATCCCCCCATTTCAATCAGGGCTTTTTTTTTTTTTCTACACCTAGAGCTTTGGAGGATACATTAATTTAATAAACAATTTTAACCACGTACTATTTGGGAGACAATATAATTCATTATTTAAGAGCCCCAATTCAAGTTCAGATTCTAATCGTTAACTACCTGGATCACTTAATCAAGTCACTAAACCTCTGTGCTTAATATGTGAGATTGTACTAGCCCCTGTTTCATGGTAGGGGCAGTTTTTTAATTAATTTTCCCAGTTTTATTCAGGACTCTCAGCTCCAGGTCTGGTCTTCCTAGGGCCCAGTATTTCAGCAAATGTCTATAAAAAATATATATATATCTAATCATTATTCTGCAAAAGTGTCAACTTACTCTTTGGTCTTTCATTACATTCTATTATTCTGCCACTTTGGATTTACTTTCCTCCCTTGTTACATATGCAACTAATATAAAACTACTTCTTTCCACCCCATTACCTTTTCACAAGCAACATTCCATTTCTATTTCTTGTTCTACTCTCTCTTCTAATGGTAGTGATGATCTCTGTCTAGGAATTTTAGAGAAAATTGTAGAAAACAGAAGCATGGAATCATAAAACTTAAGCACTAGGGATGACCTTACATGTCATCTCATCTGGAGTTTTCAAATAGGTTTTATTTCTTGTGCTGACACTGATCGATTTGCAATGGATTTGTAGGGAACAATGTGCAGAAAGATCATGTGGCTAATTCAGAGCCCTGGAGAAATGAAGGCTTTTATTCATTTGCATTTTTTTCTGCAGGTTCAGAAGGGAGAAGTGGTGGTACACTTCAGAATATAAGCTTTTACGCACAGGCTATAATCTTTGCTTTGTTTTTTATTCTTAATTAGCAATACATATTTCCTCTATTATTGTGTTTTTTTTTTTATCTTCTCTAAATGGAGGTGTTGGACTTAATTCAATAAAGCAGAAACTAATAAATGTATGCTAAAGAATAAAGTATAGCTATAGGTGGGGGGTGGGACAAGGCATGATCTTCTAGGAAAGCCAAAATTTCTCCAATTACAACTTTTTAAAATTAACTTCATAGTTTGTTATTTTCAAAAGAAATTCACATACATTTTCTCATATTTATCTCATTTCAGCTAGGGGTAGTGGTGATGGTACTCTGGGTTCTGGGAATTAACAAGAGACTACTCATAAAATTCTATGTTCTTTCAAAAGAAGATAATATGTAAGTCAAAATTACTTTCAGAATGAAAATCTAGTGCCATTGATTTCTTGGGAGGCTTTCTTTTTATGACGAATATCAGAAAATGCCTCAAATTTATCTTTGTGTTGGGACCTAATTAACACAGATGGTTTGTGTTAAGGCTGGTATTTTCATTATTGTTATCATGTTGTCTTCTGATAACTCAGTTCTTGGACTTCTTTTTTCCTCTCACTTTTAAACTGGCTATGAGACTGTATGGAAACTCTGGAGGCATAGTGGTTAAGTGCTGCAGCTGCTAACCAAGAGGTCAGCAGTTCAAATCCACCAGGCACTCCTTGGAAACTCTATGCGGCAGTTCTACTCTGTCCTATAGGGTCACTATGAGTTGGAATTGACTCGACGGCAACAGGTTTAGTTTTTGTGGTGTGAGACTATATCAAGATATCATCTTCATCAGGATAAAAGCTCTTACATGATCAGCACCATTTTTAGCTAAGAATATGGCAGTTGTTTTGTACATCGTTCAGCATGATGGCCTATAAAAAAGGTTTAATAAATGGAAAATCATTCCATTCTATTTTCAAAAGAGCTAATCAGTATTAGGCATATTGAAAGGCACTATATGGATTGAAATGTAAATAGGGAACAGTTCTTTCCTTCAGAAACTTATAGAAAAAGGGTTAATAGATAAATGACACATTGCATTGGACAAATTTGCTGCAAAAGACATCTTTAAAGTGTTAAAAAGCAAAGATGTTATTCTGAGGGCAAAGGTGTGCCTGGCCCAAGCCATGGTGTTTTCAATGGTCTCATATGCACATGAAAGCTGGACGATCAATAAGAAAGACCAAAGAAGAACCGATGCCTTTGAATTGTGGTGTTGGTGAAGAATATTGAATATGCTATGGACTGCCAACAGAATGAACAAACTGTCTTGGAAGAACTACAACCAGAACGCTCCTTAGAAGCAAGGATGGAGAGACTATGTCTCACATACCTTTTCAAAGACTTGAAAAGCAAAGATGTTACCTTGAAGACTGAGGTGCGCCTGACCCAAGCCATGGTATTTTCGATCACATCATAAGCATGTGAAAGCTGGACAATGAATAAGGAAGACAGAAGAAGAACCGATGCCTTTGAATTGTGGTGTTGGCAAAGAATATTGAATATTCCATGGACTGCCAGAAGAACAGACAAATCTGTCTTGGAGGAAGTACAGCCAGAATGCTCCTTAGAAGCAAAGATGGCAAGACATCATCTTGCTTACTTTGGACATGTTATTGTGTCCCTGGAGAAGGACATCATGCTTGGTAAAGAACAGGGTCATCAGAAAAGAGGAAGGCCCTCGATGAGATAGACTGACATGGTGGCTGCAATAGTGGGCTCAAACATAGCAATGTTTATAAGAATGGAGCTGGACCGGGCAGTGTTTCGAGCTGTTTTACATGTTTTTTTTTTTTTTTTTTTTTTTAATGAGTTGGAACTGACTCAATGGCACCTAGCAACAACAACAAAAAAAAAAAAGCAAAATTCATTCATCCAACAAATATTTATTGAGTGTCAGGAACCGCTCTAAGAAATGGGGATACAGTAAACATAACTATTATATACTTGGAATAATAAAAGATAAGTGATATGAAGAAAAATAAAACAAGGGACAGGGATAGTCCATTTGTCAGGGGAATGGAGTATATATTTAGACTAGATTATCAGATAAAGTCTCACTGAAATGTTACCTGGAGTAAAGATCAAGAATAACGATGCAGTGTAAAAGCGTCAGTGTAGGAGTATATCTGATGTGTGTGGTGGCACAGAGCAGGAAACACTAACTGTACATCTGGCTTAGTTATTGAACCACATACGCATTACCTATTCTGTTTCATGTATAGAAATATTATACTTAAAATATGAAATATTTGCTGAGTTAATAATATAGGGAGGATTCCAGTCACAAATTGCAACATTTGTGAGGACACAAAGATATGAAAATCCTGGCATATATGTGGCGTTGCATGATTTCCATATTTGGGGGTAGGAGGGAAGCATAACACAGAGAGAGATAAGGATGCTGAAATTTATACAGGTAACATTATTCTGCAGAAAGAAAAGGATTCATTTAAAGTTTACAAGAAAACAAGTGGCATAATAAGATTTATAATAACTTTTATTGAACCTTTTTTAAACGTTGTCATATGAGGTCTTCTGACAGTGAAATCATCTGACAGCAAAGAAACACAAGTGCTGAATAAAGTTAATGAACGGTAATAACAGACATTGTACTGGGAGTGCATGGCAAATCAGTGTCAGCTAGAGATGTTTCTCAGTGATACACTCTGAAATCTTGTTCTCACCTGTGCTCTCACCTTCGAGATTTTGTGAAAAGGAAAATATATTCAATATGTAATGTAATGAAAATTTTATGTCACTTTCTTTTGGAACTTTTTAGCCTATTGCTTTAGTTTGGCTCAAAATCATTATACTGAAACTTGTTTACTATTTATTTTTTCTGATTTTTTTTAAACACGTTTATTGTAAAAAACAGAGAGCACATGAAAGAAAAATGAAAAGGTAGACCAGGATAATACCACTTAGTTTTATTTACTTTCAGGTTCTTTTTCGTATTGATGTAGGTTTTATTTGAATGGAAATGAAGCCACTTTGACGGGCAGTGGCTTATTTTGTTTTGTTACCACTGAAAATCTTATCAGATATATTTTGCTATGTCGTTAAGAACTGTTTGAGATTTCTGGTCTCAGCTCCCATATGTAAAGGTTTTGTAAATCATCACTCCCATCCTTACAACAAGATAAAGCTGAAAAACTGAAAGTGTGTGACTTTTCTTGGACCCATCAGAGAACTGAGTTCACAGAATAAAAGTCCACACCAAAATCTAGAGATATAGGCACATGCACAGTGATACAGCAACTGAGATCTACTTAACTGGAGCAGAAACCAGTTAACATAAGTCAAATACTAAACATTAAATTAAAACTATGAAAAGTAAACATCATATGTTTGGAACACTCTGTCAGAGACATCAATTCCAGTGCCCACTGATAATAGGTAAACCCTGGACAAGATGGACTGACACAGTGGCTGCAACAAAGGGCTCTCAAAACAACAAGTGAGCATGGCCAGGACCCGACAGTCTTTTATTCAGTTGTACACAGGGTCTCTATGAGTCTGAACCGACTTGATGGCACCTAACAACAACAACAGTCATTCAAGAAAAGTCAAGAGAAAGTAAAAAAATACATAAACAAAATGGCAAAAACATGGCACACACGATCGGACATGTTCAGTAAAACTAAATAGGATAATTTAGCTGCATTATAAAAATTGGAAAAGAGAATAGCTTGAGAGTAAACTAAAACATTCAGTTATACACAAAAAAACCAAACCAATCCCATTGCTGTTGAGTCGATTCTTACTCATAGTGACCTTATGGGACACAGTAGAACTTCCCGATAGGGTTTCCAAGCAGCAGCTCGTGGATTCAAACTGCTGACCATTTGGTTAGCAGCCAAGCTCTTAACCACTGCACCATCAGGGCTCCAGAAATAAATGTTTTTCAGATTGAAATAAAGACTGGGCTTTAGAGGGGGGAAGGTAGGTCTCAGGTTTCATACAAAATATTTGAAGCTGACTGTGGCATAAGCATGTGACTTTATAGAAAAAATATTTCTAGGAATTATGAATCCATTGTAGACTGTTGGCAAGTGTTAGCTACTTAAATATTTGTTAATTTTAAAGAAAGAATGAAAGTAGAACTGTGTAATGTCTTCGAATCTTTTATGCATTTTCCAAATTCTTTCATGAGGGACCCAGTGATGTTAGCTTAGGTGACAAATGCCCTTGAGCTGGAGAAAAAAAATCGTAAGAACACTTATCTCTTTGACTCAATGATATGCATTTTTCCCCATGTTAAAATCCCAGCTAGGGATTTCCCTTGTAATCGATATCAATTTAAACCTGTCGTTTAATGCAACATGACGTTCTTTTGTGCAAACATAGTAATAGCTGTTCATGCTGCTATCATTTAAGTTATACGTGTTGTTAGTTATATGTGTGTAGATAGGTAGATAGATAGGGAAGTAGGTAGGTAAGTAGGTCAGTAGGTAGGTAGGTAGGTAGATAGGTAGGTAGATAGGTGATAGTTTTATTGCCATTTAAAATATTTTCAAAATATTATCAACATTCATCATTTAAACAAAGTAATTTACATATAGAAAGATCTAGAACTACATTTATTATTCCAAAAAGAATAAAATGTGAAGCTGAAGTGATATGGAAAGTCTGTGCCCTAGTTTAACTAACAATGCATTTTTTGAGGTGTACAATAATCTTACAATTAAAACCATCTTAGGTTCAATGAAATACAGATATTACATTCAAATCCAGTTTTACAATGTAATAACTTCCTCAAGTGGTAATAACCTCCATGAACCTTAGTTTGCTTATCTGCTAAATAAAAACAATAGCACATCATTGGCAGTGTTGTAACCAGGGTGTATGGGGTGGTATATAGCAATATGCTTTGTAAATGTCACATTACTAGGCAGGTGCTTTTACTTATTTCCTGTAATTGTGGAAATGGAAATGAAAACTTAATAATGAGTATTGGAACACAGGATTTTACCAACTAGAAATCTCTTAAGATTCATATTCAAGGAATTAATGAAAACACTGTGGAGCTAAGGCAATATAACAACAGATAACTCAGTGGAATACAATATACAACCCAGAAAGAGATCATAAAATAGTCAATATATGATCAAGGAGGCATCATTAAATAACAGTGAAGAAAGAAATAGCTATAAAAGTTTTGGGATAAACTGTTTATCAATTCTTAGCAAATAAATTTAAATATGGACTTTAAACTGTCACATAAAATTTCCAAAGCATTTAAAATATACATATTTTTTAATTTAAAACATGGGAACATTAAGAAAAAAGATCATTGAATATAAAATTTCTGGAAGCAGAAATTTTTTTTTGCAAAATTAAAAATATTCCCACTGTATTTACTAATATTTTGTTTTCATTATTAGAAAAGTTAAAGGATAAAAAAAGGATACAAAAGTATAAAGAAAAATGTGGCATCTTGAGAGTTCCACCAAAGTTTTTGCTATTCATAAACACGAGCAAAGATAAAATGCAAAAATATCATTTTTTTAATCCTGTTTTGTGTACACATCACTACATTCTATACACAAGCACAATCAAATACATTTATAACACTTGTGGATGGTTGTGGATGGTTTTGTAATATTCAGTTACATGAATGGTGCATAATTTACAGGTAGTCTCCAGCTTACAATGTATTCAAATTATGATGAACCGCATTTATGTCTGTCTTTTTTATGTTGGTGTTATATCTTATCGTTAGTAATATGTGCTACATATAATATTGCAGCACGTAATGTGCTGGTGCTATCATCCCCAGATGTTACCGTGCAGATGTTCAATTTTATGATTTACTGCTTAAAATACTGCTGTATAGAAGCCTCTGACCTGGTCTGCAATGGAGTCAAAGAGGTCAAAGACAAAGAGGAATATTCGTTACAATGAGAAAAACAATAGCCTCATTCCCACCCCTTTCTCCATATAAGAAAACCCAGCAAAAAGTAGTTCTTTACTTTTTTACCTCAATGAGCCTAATCTCACTTATGTATAATCAGGCCGTTATTATCTTTCCATCATTTAAGAGCAAGAATAATACTTATAGATGTGAACATCATATTTCTTTTTTAAAATCTTTTATTTTTTTCTAATTTTATCATGGTTAGAAAGGATCTAATATTTTTCTACAGGGTTAATAAATCATTTTAATATAATTAAATAAAATTATCTGGTCTTGTTTTTCGTAACTGCATATTTACCAATATTATACTATTTTAGACACCTACACACATACCTAAGCCAGTGAAAACGTGCACGCACATGCAAAACGTTTTTTCTATTACATTTGGTTTCTTTAATCAATCTACCCAATTTAGTTCCATTTTCACATTTTAAGCTATTAAATATTGATGCTTTATTTAACTATTTAGCAATATGAACTTTTTCTGTCATATCTATTTTTTGTTTAATCTTGATAACATCACATTCCAAAAATGTATTTCTCATTTCTATTGAAATTACATTATTTGTATAAGCATATACGTAATTTTTAAATTAATATTTGTACAATATTTATTGTTTTAATCGAAGAACATGATAGGTTTCTTTATTCATGTTTTTACTCTTCTAATAATTTAATAATATACTCACCTATAGTAAAGTGTATACACTTATACATATAAATGTATGTATTATTTACATAAATATGTATATAGGCATTTTATCTTTTTCTTGTCATTATAAATGAGGTCTTATTTTCTATTTCAGTTTCTTAGCGAACACTACAATTATGTAAGTATGTAAGTTTTCCTATATTTGTTTATTAAGTGATTATTTTACTAACCCCTCAAGCCCTAAAATGCTGTTTTTTCAGGTGATTTTTTTACATTTCCTAGGAAATCATATTATGTAAAAAGCTTGTAACTTAATCATTTCTAGTCATAAATTCAGGCCTGTAATTCAAGGAGTAGAACTACCAGTGCCTCTCATAGAAACGGGCATGTAGTAGTTCAGTAATTATTTACTGAATAAATGATTAATGTTAAGGTGTAGTATGTAGGGTGGTAAAATTTTCCTAACGTTAAAGTAAATTTATCCGGTACTATTTTATGAAATTATCCTACACACACACTTTCAGGAGTAGTTGCTAAAATTATCTATTGCTAAAAGCATTTTCTTATTTAATTAGTATGCATTTTATTAATATATGTTCTATAATGGAAATCCCTTTCTGGAACTCCGATTTGCTTTATGAGTGGTGATGAATTTCCCTTCACCATATATTATCTAAAATTGTTGTGCTTCACCCCACCTCTCCTGAAACTCACAGATTAGGTTTAAGGTATGAGTAGTCTAAAGCCATAAAAAGAGGGAGAGAAAGAATAGTGGGCAAAGAAGTGTCTAAGGGCAGCCTCTGTGAAGATTCTGAGCTCTGCCATGATGTTTTAAATACCATGATCTCTTGCTGTGGCCATTGAAAAACCATGTTTATGCATGTACACCTACCATAACTGCACTCATTGCCATCAAGTCAATTCCAACTCACAGCGACCTTGTAGCATAGAGCAGAACTGCCCCACAGGTATTCCAAGGAGAGGCTGGTAGATTGGAACTGCTGACCTTTTGGTTAGCAGCCATAGCTCTTAACCACTGTGCCAGCAGGTGTATTTTACTCCAGGAGATGGGTATACTTGAGCTTCATATTGTGTACACTTAATCAGTTGTACAATCTAAGGGCTTAGGCTTCTTCTGAGAAGAAAATTTGGCCCTGGTTATTTACGTCTCTCATTTCACCCATTCCTCTCCAGCAGCCACACATTTCTTACTAATTCTAAAGAGGAAAACATAAGGACATTCTGGAACTGCAGTTTTAAGTTCTTATTCGACTGAAGTGTTGTTTAGGAGAGTGATTTATTTTCACTAACAGGTCAGTTATTTTGTATTCACCTATAACACTGATTTCTAGGTTTATCATATGATCGTTGAATATGACCAGTTCCCTTTTTACCTTTATGAATTTAGTAAATTTTATTTTACAGAGAATATACAAATTTTATAAAAGAATAAAAATTGGGTAACAAACTGGCCCGTGGAGGCCTTTTACCTGGTCAGCACAATGTTTCCTTTCTTGCCTTTATTTTTTTTCATTTGAGTGCCATTAAAGATGCCATTCCCCTTTTTACCACGGTGCTGGTAGTTTCTATTGCCTTACACAAGATCATTTACTTGGTCTATCTAGTGCCAGATAGCAACGGGATTTATCATATTGTTTTAGATATTTTTTATTTGCTTCTTCATTTTTACGATTAAATTAGAATTATTAAAAAATGTTGTTGTTAGGTGTACTCAAGTCATTTCTGACTCATACCAACTCTATGTACAACATAATGAAACACTGCAGGTCCTGAGCCATCCTCACAACGGTTGCTATGTTTGAGCCCATTGTTATAGCTACTGTGTCATTCCATCTCACTGAGCGTCTTCCTCTTTTTTGCTGACCCTTTTATTAGAACGATGTCTTTCTCCAGGGACTGGTCCCTCTTAATAACATGTCCAAAATATGTGAGACAAAGTCTCACCATCCTAACTTCTAAGGAGAATTCTGGCTATACTTCTTTCAAGACAGATTTGTTTGTCCTCTGGCAGTCTATGATATATATTCAATATTCTTCACCGACATCATAATTCAAAGACATCAATTCTTCTTTGGTTTTCCTTATTCATTGTCAAGGTTTTGCATGCATATGAGGTGACTGAAAATACCATGGCTTGGGTCAGGCACACCTTAGTCCTCAGAGTGACAACTTTGCTTTTGAACACTTCAGAGAGGTCTTTTGCAGCAGAGTTGCCCAATGCATTTTCCATCGTATAAAAATTGATATAAATGGCTATTTTATATTATTTAAAAATCTAGAATGATGTAATAAATACTATTTGTGGTTATACTGCAAAAAGGAAACTAGGAGTTTAGAGTAAAAATGAAACGTTTTTATTTCAATTCCTTTTATTCTGTTATGGTGATATTATCATGAGCATCCATTTATGTGTTTTTAAAAATTAAAACATACATATATTAATATATGCTAATAATTTTATACAATATATATTATATAAAGATATGCTGTATATATATCTACAAAATATATACTCTGTTCTTTTTTTTTTAGAATCTGTACGTAAGCTTTATTTTTGTAGGCCTTTTTTAAAATTCTAATTTCTAATTTCAGGTTAATATTGTCTAATATTTGATGAAAATTAAAAGTATTGAACTTCTAAAGTCCACTGAACTCCGTACATACATACTGCTAGAAACCGTGCTCCAAAAATAAACTGGTAGTTGTTAGAATTTTATGCTATCTATTTTTTTTTTTATCCTAATGCCCAGAAGCCTGACAAGTACACAGGCAAGAACACTAAAAACATGCACAATCTCAGATTTCTAAATTTACTCTGATTAGTTTTCTTTTTAGTTTTTTAAGCTTTCAGTGTTCATCTTCAATATTTTCTGCTCCTGAAATTAATGTCATGCCATTACTTTAAAAATAAAACACTCAAACGTATGAATATAAGGACTTGCTGCTGTAATAAGGTCTTGACCGTGACTTAGTATTTAAGATCATTCCAATATTCTCTTAAAACAGAAATAGCAGCTGACATAGCAAAAAGTAAAGAATACAACCATATAACAGCATCAAGAAAATTATTTACCAGAGTATCAAGATGTACTTCACAACATGGATGAGGCCGAAATTCCAACACCAACAAAACCTGCAACACCTCCGTGGAAGTAGCAGCTGTGCTGATACAGTGAAACAGATAAATAGAGGAGTTCTAATTATTCTAATCTTCTTTTCTCCGTCAAAGAAAAGACTGAAGTTTTCAAGGATTTCATTGTACTTGGATCCACAATCAACACCAATGGAAGCAATAGTCAAGAAATCGAATGACGAATTGCATTGGGCAAATCTGCTGCAAAAAAACCTCTTTGAAGTGTTAAAAAGCAAAAATGTCACTTTGAGGACTAAACTGCACCTGTCCCAAGCCATGGTGGTTTTAGTCACCTCATATGCATGGGAAAGCTGGACAATGAATAAGGAAGACAGAAGAAGAATTGATGCATTTGAATTAAGGTGTTGGCAAAGAATATTGAACATACCATGGACTACTAAATAAACAAGTCTGTGTTGGAAGACGTACACCTAAAATGCTCCTTGGAAGCGAGGATGGTGAAACTTTGTCTCACATACTTTGGGAGTGTTATCAGGAGGGATCAATCCCGAGAGAAGGGCATCATACTTTGCAAAGTAGAGGGGCAGAGAAAAAGAAGCAGATTCTCAACAAGATGGATTGACACAGTGGCTGCAACAATGGGCTCAAATACAACAACACTCATGAGGAAGGCTCAGGACCAGGTGGCGTTTCATTCTGTTGTATGTAGGGTTGCTGTGAGTTGGAACTGATTCAATGGCAACTAACAACAACAACAATTATTCTAACAACCAAAGAACATAGAAATAGAAACAAATATTCTTCCTGAGAGAGAGAGGTAAATTCACAGCAAGGAGATGTGAAGAAAACCTGCCAGACTAGAAGAGGGTTTTACAGGCTACAATTTGTTTATGAACTCAGAAAAGGACTAGGGCACTTACTGGATCCGGCAGTAATGGCACAGCCTAAGCCCTCAAGATCTTAGAGATAAAATTTTTTAAAAAATTAAAAATCTTTCTTCCTGAACATGGAGATGAATCCAAAGGATGAAACTGTTGTGAATAAAATTACCTAGTTTGGAAACCACATAACCCCATTGCCGCTGAGTCAATTCCAACTCATAGCAACCATATAGGACAGAATCGAACTGCCCCGTAAGATTTCCAAGGAGCAGTTGGTGGATTCAAACTGCCGACCTTTTGGTTAGCAGCTGAACTCTTAACGACTACACCACCAGATCTCCAGAAACCATATGCGATAGCTGTATATGTTGTTGTTAGTTGCCATCAAATCAATTCTAACTCCCGGTGACCCAACATGTGCAGAGCAGAACTGCTCCATAGCGTTTTCAAGGTTGTGACCTTTTGGAAACAGATTTCCAGCCTGTCTTCCAAAGTGTCTCTGGGTGGATTCGAACACCCAACCTTTCGGCTAGTATTTGAACTCTTAATCATTTGCACCTATGTGTGTGTGTGAACGTATCCTGTGACTTGAAAATTCATTCCTAGTAAGATACTCCCCAAAATGTGCAATATATTCTCCAAAAGACATTTTTGGAAGGGTTCATAGGAGTACTTTTTTTCAAAAGAAACCGACAACAAACAACCCAGATGTTCATCAACAGTAACATGGATAAAGAAATCATGGTATATCACTCACTGGAACAACCTTCAGAAATGAAAATAAAGCTCCCACTGCTACATACGACAACATGAATGGGTCTCTTAAACCGTTGAATAAAAGAACCCTAACACAATAGAGGGAATATTATGTGAGTCTATTTACATAAAAAAAAAAAAAAAACAGCCCAGATAAGTATACAAGGATGGAGGCAAGGGTCAAAAACATGTTGCCGACGGGCGGAGCCAAGATGGCGGACTAGGCAGACGCTACCTCGGATCCCTCTTACAACAAAGACACGGAAAAACAAGTGAATCGATCACATACATAACAATCTACGAACCCTGAACAACAAACACAGATTTAGAGACGGAGAACGAACTAATACGGGGAAGCAGCGATTGTTTCCAGAGCCTGGAGCCAGCGTACCAGTCAGGTACGGCACAAGCACAGAGACCTGCTCCACCCCCCTGAACTAACCCCGGGAGGGGGACCAGCTGGTTCCACGGGCGGCGTGGGACGCAGCCGGTAGGAGAAGTCCCCGGGAGGCAGTGACTGATCTTGGAGCAGAAAGAGCAGCATCCGAGCCGGGGAACCGTCCCGCAGGGATTAGGACTGCACGCAGCGGATTTTCTGGAAAAACTAGTTTCCCAGTGATGGCTCGGAGACAACAATCCATATCAAACCACTTAAAGAAGCAGACCGGGACAGCTTCTCCAACCCCCCAAACAAAAGAATCAAAATCTTTCCCAAATGAAGATACAATTTTGGAATTATCAGATACAGAATATAAAAAACTAATTTACAGAATGCTTAATGATATCACAAATGAAATTAGGATATCTGCAGAAAAAGCCAAGGAACACACTGATAAAACTGTTGAAGAACTCAAAAAGATTATTCAAGAACATACTGGAAAAATTAATAAGTTGCAAGAATCCATAGAGAGACAACATGTAGAAATCCAAAAGATTAACAATAAAATAACAGAATTAGACAACGTAATAGGAAGTCAGAGGAGCAGACTCGAGCAATTAGAATGCAGACTGGGACATCTGGAGGACCAGGGAATCAACACCAACATAGCTGAAAAAAAATCAGATAAAAGAATTAAAAAAAATGAAGAAACCCTAAGAATTATGTGGGACTCTATCAAGAAGGATAACCTGCGGGTGATTGGAGTCCCAGAACAGGGAGGAGGGACAGAAAACACAGAGAAAATAGTTGAAGAACTTCTGACAGAAAACTTCCCTGACATCATGAAAGACGAAAGGATATCTATCCAAGATGCTCATCGAACCCCATTTAAGATTGATCCAAAAAGAAAAACACCAAGACATATTATCATCAAACTCACCAAAACCAAAGATAAACAGAAAATTTTAAAAGCAGCCAGGGAGAAAAGAAAGGTTTCCTTCAAGGGAGAATCAATAAGAATATGTTCTGACTACTCAGCAGAAACCATGCAGGCAAGAAGGGAATGGGACGACATATACAGAACACTGAAGGAGAAAAACTGCCAGCCAAGGATCATATATCCAGCAAAACTCTCTCTGAAATATGAAGGCGAAATTAAGATATTTACAGACAAACACAAGTTTAGAGAATTTGCAAAAACCAAACCAAAGCTACAAGAAATACTAAAGGATATTGTTTGGTCAGAGAACCAATAATATCAGATATCAGCACAACACAAGGTCACAAAACAGAACGTCCTGATATCAACTCAAATAGGGAAATCACAAAAACAAACAAATTAAGATTAATTAAAAAAAAAAAAATACACATAACAGGGAATCATGGAAGTCAATAGGTAAAAGATCACAATAATCAAAAAGAGGGACTAAATACAGGAGGCATTGAACTGCCATATGGAGAGTGATACAAGGCGATATAGAACAATACAAGTTAGGTTTTTACTTAGAAAAATAGGGGTATATAATGAGGTAACCACAAAAAGGTATAACAACTCTATAACTCAAGACAAAAACCAAGAAAAACGTAACGACTCAACTAACATAAAGTCAAACACTATGAAAATGAGGATCTCACAATTTACTAAGAAAAACGCCTCAGCACAAAAAAGTATGTGGAAAAATGAAATTGTCAACAACACACATAAAAAGGCATCAAAATGACAGCACTAAAAACTTATTTATCTATAATTACCCTGAATGTAAATGGACTAAATGCACCAATAAAGAGACAGAGAGTCACAGACTGGATAAAGAAACACGATCCATCTATATGCTGCCTACAAGAGACACACCTTAGACTTAGAGACTCAAATAAACTAAAACTCAAAGGATGGAAAAAAGTATATCAAGCAAACAATAAGCAAAAAAGAAGAGGAGTAGCAATATTAATTTCTGACAAAATAGACTTTAGACTTAAATCCACCACAAAGGATAAAGAAGGACACTATATAATGATAAAAGGGACAATTGATCAGGAAGACATAACCATATTAAATATTTACGCACCCAATGACAGGGCTGCAAGATACATAAATCAAATTTTAACAGAACTGAAAAGCGAGATAGATACCTCCACAATTATAGTAGGAGACTTCAACACACCACTTTCGGAGAAGGACAGGACATCCAGCAAGAAGCTCAACAGAGACACGGAAGATCTAATTACAACAATCAACCAACTTGACCTCATTGACTTATACAGAACTCTCCACCCAACTGCTGCAAAATATACTTTTTTTTCCAGCGCACATGGAACATTCTCTAGAATAGACCGCATATTAGGACATAAAACAAACCTTTGCAGAGTCCAAAACATCGAAATATTACAAAGCATCTTCTCAGATCACAAGGCAATAAAACTAGAGATCAATAACAGAAAAACGAGGGAAAAGAAATCAAATACTTGGAAAATGAACAATACCCTCCTGAAAAAAGACTGGGTTATAGAAGACATCAAGGAGGGAATAAGGAAATTCATAGAAAGCAACGAGAATGAAAATACTTCCTATCAAAACCTCTGGGACACAGCAAAAGCAGTGCTCAGAGGCCAATTTATATCAATAAATGCACACATACAAAAAGAAGAAAGAGCCAAAATCAGAGAACTGTCCCTACAACTTGAACAAATAGAAAGTGAGCAACAAAAGAATCCATCAGGCACCAGAAGAAAACAAATCATAAAAATTAGAGCTGAACTAAATGAATTAGAGAACAGAAAAACAATTGAAAGAATTAACAAAGCCAAAAGCTGGTTCTTTGAAAAAATTAACAAAATTGATAAACCATTGGCTAGACTGACTAAAGAAATACAGGAAAGGAAACAAATAACCCGAATAAGAAATGAGAAGGACCACATCACAACAGAACCAAATGAAATTAAAAGAATCATTTCAGATTATTATGAAAAATTGTACTCTAACAAATTTGAAAACCTAGAAGAAATGGATGAATTCCTGGAAAAACACTACCTACCTAAACTAACACATTCAGAAGTAGAACAACTAAATAGACCCATAACAAAAAAAGAGATTGAAACGGTAATCAAAAAACTCCCAACAAAAAAAAGTCCCGGCCCGGACGGCTTCACTGCAGAGTTCTACCAAATTTTCAGAGAAGAGTTAACACCACTACTACTAAAGGTATTCCAAAGCATAGAAAATGACGGAATACTACCCAACTCATTCTATGAAGCCACCATCTCCCTGATACCAAAACCAGGTAAAGACATTACAAAAAAAGAAAATTATAGACCTATATCCCTCATGAACATTGATGCAAAAATCCTCAACAAAATTCTAGCCAATAGAATCCAACAACACATCAAAAAAATAATTCACCCTGATCAAGTGGGATTTATACCAGGTATGCAAGGCTGGTTTAATATCAGAAAAACCATTAATGTAATCCATCACATAAATAAAACAAAAGACAAAAACCACATGATCTTATCAATTGATGCAGAAAAGGCATTTGACAAAGTCCAACACCCATTCATGATAAAAACTCTTACCAAAATAGGAATTGAAGGAAAATTCCTCAACATAATAAAGGGCATCTATGCAAAGCCAACAGCCAATGTCACTCTAAATGGAGAGAACCTGAAAGCATTTCCCTTGAGAACGGGAACCAGACAAGGATGCCCTTTATCACCGCTCTTATTCAACATCGTGTTGGAAGTCTTAGCCAGGGCAATCAGGCTAGACAAAGAAATAAAAGGTATCCGGATTGGCAAGGAAGAAGTAAAGTTATCACTATTTGCAGATGACATGATTATATACACAGAAAACCCTAAGGAATCCTCCAGAAAACTACTGAAACTAATAGAAGAGTTTGGCAGAGTCTCAGGTTATAAAATAAACATACAAAAATCACTTGGATTCCTCTACATCAACAAAAAGAACACCGAAGAGGAAATAACCAAATCAATACCATTCACAATAGCCCCCAAGAAGATAAGATACTTAGGAATAAATCTTACCAAGGATGTAAAAGACCTATACAAAGAAAACTACAAAGCTCTACTACAAGAAATTCAAAAGGACATACTTAAGTGGAAAAACATACCTTGCTCATGGATAGGAAGACTTAACATAGTAAAAATGTCTATTCTACCAAAAGCCATCTATACATTTAACGCACTTCCGATCCAAATTCCAATGTCATATTTTAAGGGGATAGAGAAACAAATCACCAATTTCATATGGAACGGAAAGAAGCCCCGGATAAGCAAAGCACTACTGAAAAAGAAGAAGAAAGTGGGAGGCCTCACCTTACCTGACTTCAGAAACTATTATACAGCCACAGTAGTCAAAACAGCCTGGTATTGGTACAACAACAGACACATAGACCAATGGAACAGAATTGAGAACCCAGACATAGATCCATCCACGTATGAGCAGCTGATATTTGACAAAGGACCAGTGTCAATTAACTGGGGAAAAGATAGCCTTTTTAACAAATGGTGCTGGCATAACTGGATATCCATTTGCAAAAAAATGAAACAGGACCCATACCTCACACCATGCACAAAAACTAACTCCAAGTGGATCAAAGACCTAAACATAAAGACTAAAACGATAAAGATCATGGAAGAAAAAATTGGGACAACCCTAGGAGCCCTAATACAAGGTATAAACAGAATACAAAACATTACCAAAAATGATGAAGAGAAACCCGATAACTGGCAGCTCCTAAAAATCAAACACCTATGCTCATCTAAAGACTTCACCAAAAGAGTAAAAAGACCACCTACAGATTGGGAAAGAATTTTCAGCTATGACATCTCCGACCAGCGCCTGATCTCTAAAATCTACATGATTCTGTCAAAACTCAACCACAAAAAGACAAACAACCCAATCAAGAAGTGGGCAAAGGATATGAACACACATTTCACTAAAGAAGATATTCAGGCAGCCAACAGATACATGAGAAAATGCTCTCGATCATTAGCCATTAGAGAAATGCAAATTAAAACTACGATGAGATTCCATCTCACACCAGCAAGGCTGGCATTAATCCAAAAAACACAAAATAATAAATGTTGGAGAGGCTGCGGAGAGATTGGAACTCTCATACACTGCTGGTGGGAATGTAAAATGGTACAACCACTTTGGAAATCTATCTGGCGTTATCTTAAACAGTTAGAAATAGAACTACCATACAACCCAGAAATCCCACTCCTAGGAATATACCCTAGAGATACAAGAGCCTTCATACAAACAGATATATGCACACCCATGTTTATTGCAGCTCTGTTTACAATAGCAAAAAGTTGGAAGCAACCAAGGTGTCCATCAACGGATGAATGGGTAAATAAATTGTGGTATATTCACACAATGGAATACTACGCATCGATAAAGAACAGTGACGAATCTCTGAAACATTTCATAACATGGAGGAACCTGGAAGGCATTATGCTGAGCGAAATTAGTCAGAGGCAAAAGGACAAATATTGTATAAGACCACTATTATAAGATCTTGAGAAATAGTAAACCTGAGAAGAACACATACTTTTGTGGTTACGAGGGGGGGAGGGAGGGAGGGTGGGAGAGGGTTTTTTATTGATTAATCAGTAGATAAGAACTGCTTTAGGTGAAGGGAAAGACAACACTCAATACATGGAAGGTCAGCTCAATTGGACTGGACCAAAAGCAAAGAAGTTTCCGGGATAAAATGAATGCTTCAAAGGTCAGCGGAGCAAGCGCGGGGGTCTGGGGAACATGGTTTGCGGGGACTTCTAAGTCAATTGGCAAAATAATTCTATTACGAAATCATTCTGCATCCCACTTCGAAATGTGGCGTCTGGGGTCTTAAATGCTAACAAGCAGCCATCTAAGATGCAGCAATTGGTCTCAACCCACCTGGAGCAAAGGAAAATGAAGAACACCAAGCCCACATGACAACTAAGAGCCCAAGAGACAGAAAGGGCCACATGAACCAGAGACCTACATCATCCTGAGACCAGAAGAACTAGTTGGTGCCCGGCCACAATCGATGACTGCCCTGACAGGGAGCTCAGCAGAGGACCCCTGAGGGAGCAGGAGATCAGTGGGATGCAGACCCCAAATTCTCATAACAAGACCAAACTTAATGGTCTGACTGAGACTGGAGGAATCCCGGCGGCCATGCTCCCCAGACCTTCAGCTGACACAGGACAGGAACCATCCCCGAAGACAACTCATCAGAAATGAAAGGGACTGGTCAGCGGGTGGGAGAGAGATGCTGATGAAGAGTGAGCTAATTATATCAGGTGGACACTTGAGATTGTGTTGGCAACTCTTGCCTGGAGGGGGGATGGGAGGATAGAGAGAGAGGGAAGCCGGCAAAATTGTCAAGAAAGGAGAGACTGAAAGGGTTGACTCAAGACGGGGAGAGTAAGTGGGAGTAGGGAGTGAGATGTATGTAAACTTATATGTGACAGACTGATTGGATTTGTAAACGTTCACTTGAAGCTTAATAAAAGTTATTATAAAAAAAAAAAAAAAAAAAAAAAAAACATGTTGCCATCATCTGACTCATAGCAACCATACAAGACAGAATAGAGCTGCCCCATAGAGTTTCCGAGGAGTACCTGGTGGATTCGAACTGCTAACCTTTTTGTTACCAGCCGTAGCACTCAACCACTGTGCCACCAGGGTTTTCAGAGGCAAGGATAAACCCACTGCCGTCGAGTCAATTCAGACTCATAGCGACCCTACAGGGCAGAGTGGAACTGCCCCGTAGAGTTCCCAAGGAGCACCTGGCAGATTAGAACTGCTGACCTCTTGGTTAAGAGCCGTAGCACTTAACCACCAGGGTTTCCGAGGCAAGGATAGAGGTTTAAATTTAGAGTCAGAGGTAGTAAATGGGAGGGGCAAAAAGGGGGCTTCTGTGAATCTGTTATATTTTATTTCTTCATCCACATAGGGATTACATGGATCTGTAGTAAAAATTCAGTGAGCTGAAAGTTTAGGATTTGTACCTTTTCTGTATCTATATTACTTGAAACGAATTTATTAAAGGGATAGAAAGACGCAGCCTTTGGAGCCAGACTGACTGGGTATGGACAAGAAAGAAGTTCTATGACTGTCTAAATATAGCTGAATGTTCAATTTTCAGATAATTTCTTCTCAATCAAAGGATATGCTTGTGATGTATATGTGTACAGTTGAGTGTGTGTGTATGTATGCTGTTGCTGTCATTAGCCACAATCATACAAAAGGTATGGAACTGGTTTGAGAAGAGTCAGGTTCCAAATGCATACTAACTCTTAAACTCACGTGTGGTTCCAGTTGATAGGACAAAACATTAATTCATTCCACATTCTGCTGTCTCTCAGTTGTCACATCAGGACTAGCAGCGTTGACCTCTTTGTATTATATATGGTTTGTCTATCACATCTGATATTTCACATTAGCTTAGGCCCTCTGTTGTTTCGAAGCAAATAATCGTCATGGAATACTTTATGTGCTTCTGCCCACAGCGCTACTAGAAATCACCATTGCAGACTTGGATAGAGGGATTTCTGCAGAAACAAAGGGGGAACAAATCAACCCAACTTTGTTTCTACCATCTTGCTTTCTCCTTGGGGTCATCGTTGCCCAACATCATTAGGCATTTTTTTTCTTATTGATCCAAAACAGTGATGAGATAACAATAATAATGACGATAATGTTTAAGATAACAATTCGTTGACTAGTTCTCTTAGTGGGGTTTTTAAACTTTCTTCCACAATCGACCAAGAGTAACCTTCAGGATACCTTATCCCAATTTCCAGGGTTTTTTTTTCTCTTATCGCTAGCAATAATAGCATACAAATACATTATGTGCACTATATTTTAAGCTTTACTGTGTGGTTTTAAAGTAGCATCTGCATTTTCCAACAATTTCTGATAATTTTACTTAAGATTTAGCAAGAAAGGAAGAATTATTGATTCTATGAAAATCTGCTGGGATGTATTTCTTTTTTATTTGTTTTCCCCCATCTTTTCCACCAAAGTTCCATCCTCTAAAGATCCGTAATTCTCTATTTACTCACATAAGGTAACCCGGAACAGCAAAAACAACAAAATATTTAATAAACGTTTAAAAATCACTGGGCAGCCTCACATACATTTTTACAATAAACTTAATTCTTATAATAATCTTTTACAGTTGTAATTCATTTTCACATCTTAAAATATGGAAACTGAACCTTCGGAAGCAATATGATATATGTAAAAGAATATTTAGAAAGAATTGAATTCAGGGTTCAGCTCTTTTAAATATATTTAGAAGTTAAGGCAGACTTTTTAATCATTCTATGTTTAGTTAAATGTACATATGTATATTCTCTTAGGGTTCTTTAGCACCAGTGATATAGATGATTGATAGACAGGCAGGTAGGCAGACAGATAGAAAGATAGACAGACCGATTGATTAATAATTTACTTCAAGGAATTGACTCATGCAATTGTGAGAGGCTGGCAACTCCCAAATCCATAGATTAGACAACAGACTGGTGGCTCCTGCAGGTGTCCAAAATCTGTAAGTCAAGCTACTAGAAAAGTAAAGTGTAAGAGTGTTCTGGTAAAATTCTATTTTCAACCTGGAGGCAGAACATCCCCCAGGGAAAGTCTGTTTTTCTCCTAAGGTCTTCAGCTGATTGACTGAATCCTACCCACATTAGGAAAAATAATCTGCTTTACTTGAGGCCAATTGATTTAATCGCATGTAATTACTTCACGACAGCAACTAGACTAGTGTTTTACCAAACACTGTAGCCTAGCTAAATTGACACATAAAATTAACCATCATGCACATCTAATGAGAATATTTAATACAAGTATTTGCTTTGATTATCACACAAAAATAAATACTCTAGCACAGAGTGAAAACTCAATAAATATTGCATTAATTTCCAACTTCAGAGAGATTAATAATTTCCAGAAAGTACAAAATCTAGTTAATGGTAAAACCATTTTAGGCTCACATCTATCAGACTCCAAAGCTTGTAATTTTTTACTTTTTAGACAGTAGAATTTTAAGGAAGTATCGTTACACTCTGGAAAGCAGGCCAGATTCTATACCAAAGACTCAAGGTGTGGTGACTATATTTTATAAAGCAGTGTACCATCCTCACATTTTTTTATGGCTAGGACTGCTAAAAGAAAAATCTACAATTATCCAGCCAGGCCAAAAGTTGATATGCATTCAAACTAAGACTCTACATAATAAATTTGTCATTAAAATGACTAAAACATTAGCTGTTCAGTGTCTGAAGCAGCACTAAAGACTAAAACAAATAACACAAGCTCTGCGTGCCAAATACCACTCACAATGTAAATATAGCAATAAATTAATATAATTAAAGCTAAAATCATTCTCTGGTTTGGTGGCAAATAGAAGTTAACAGATAAATCAAAAAGGATTCCAAGGCTTGTTTGTTAAATTACTAAAAATGTCAGCGGTGGTGTCCTGAGTCTGTAGCCTGACAAAATGGTCAGACCCCTGCAGCTTATTGCTCATGTCTTTTTCTCACTGAACTTAAATTTAAAAAGTTTGTGATTCAAAGGGAACCACCAAGAAAGTGAAGAGACAATTCATAAAATTAGAAAAAAATATTAGAAAATTTTATATCTGGTAAGAATTTAGTATTTAGAATATGTAACCAACACAACTCAATAATAAAAACGCAAATAACCCAATTGGACAAATAATTTAATAGATATTTTTAACATATAATGGTCAATAATCACAAGATCAGATTTATAACATAATTAGACAATATGGAAATGAAAATGAATGAGATGACTTTTCATATCCATTTGGATGGCTAAAATAAAAAACAAGCCCAATGAGTTACTCTTCTTACTTTTTGTGTTGTTGTTGAATGCTGTTGGGTCGATTCTAACATAGTGACATCATGTGACAGAGAACAGCCCTATAGGGTTTTCTTGGCTGTAATCATTAGGGAAGCAGATCACCAGGTCTTTCTCAAGCCGATCTGCTGTGTGGGTTCCAACCTCCAACATATCAGTTAGCAGCTGAGTGCTTAACCACTGTACCACCAGGACTCCTCGCTTGTTATGTAACCCTGCATAAAAAATTGTCTACAATTCAAGTGTCTCATCTGTCAAATGGAAATCATTATCATTAGAAATAGTATATATATATATAGAATTAGCACAGCACCACCATATATATATATGGAGAGACCTGGTGGCGCTGTGCTAAAGAGCTATGGCAACTAACCAAAAGGTCGGCAGTTCGAATCCACCAGCCACTCCTTGTAAACCCAATGGGGCAGTTCTAGTCTGTACCATAGGGTTGCTATGAGTTGGGATCGACTCGATGGCAACAAATTTGGTTTTTTTGTTTGGTGTGTGTATATATATATATATATATAATAGACCTGATTTAAAACTATATTAAGCGATTCAGGTAGACACTTAGCAGAGCACCTAGCATTTTGCAAAACCGATTCTAGTTGCTGTATGGAAGAAGAAAAATGTCAGGATTAGAAAGAAGTAGAATTCTTTACACCAGTTTCCACAACTAAATTTACCAAGTCATTAGTCATAAAACTGCCTCACTTCTAATCAGTTTAAGCCTGAAGGCAAGACTTGAATTTTATGATGTTATGCCACCTGGTAGAAAACATTTCTTCAAAAACAACCCAGAGAATAGACCCATAATATATCCATCAAGTATTTTCAATTCCATATTTTCCCCTAGAGTAAAATAATTATACATTGTCAATATTTTGCTTGTTCATTCAGATAACTAAGTAGAAAGAAAATACATTTATGAAGAAAATACCATTTGTCCCTTCTGTGCTAGAGCCTTCCCATAATCTATTTCATTTATCCTTCTTAATCTTTCAAAATTCATTTCCTTCTAAGTCTCAAGTAAGAAATGCTATCTTATCAGAATAAATCGTAAATTAAAATAAAGAGAAGTTTTCCAAAATTTTTTTTTTTTAATTTATATATCTTGATTTTGATTCCAGGAGGCTAAGTGTGTACATGCTTTGCTGACTTGTTACCTATCATCAAGATACAAGACCCTTCATTTTGAGCCAACAAATGATCATTTGATTTTTTGTAATAGAAGCAAACATTTCCCAAAGTCCTGGATGTGCCAGCACGCACCCCTCCGGAGAACATGACCAAGGCTGATTGTTTTTCATAAATCTATTTTTCTCTGTTACACAGTCACCTACCTGCCTAGCAAGCAAAGGTTATTATAGCCTACTGCCACTGTGCGATTCAAATATTTCTACTTGCTGATTAACTTTTCAAAAACAACCATCTTCACTCCATATTCACTCCACTCTTTCTGTGTTGTTATTGTTTACATTTATTGAACTGAGAAAAAAAAATCAATTTCAACTCATAGTGACGCTATAGGACAGAGAAGAACTGCTGCCTGGGGTTTCCAAGGCTGTAAATCTTTATGGAGGCAAACTGCCACATCTTTCTCCAGGGTTCGGACAGCTGACCTTTCGGATAGCAGCCCAGCGTTTTAACTACTGCAGCACCAGGGTTTATGTGTGGCCAGGTGTTTGTGTGTCTTTTTCTTCTGAAGCATGGCTCAGTGAAAATATGCAGATTTCTCACACAGTCTGCAATTTCTGACATCTGGGTACCATAATGAAGCAGAATGAAACTTCACTGTCATGCTTCTTACAAGGCAAAGGAAACAAAACAAAATCAGCAGGAAAAGAACCGTGTTCAGCAGCTTGGTGCTTTATCGCACTGGGGCTTTAAATTGAGGATGTTGATGATTTAGGGGAAAAAATCTTCAAGCTGGTTCATTGAATTTCAGAAATGCAACACTTAAACCATTTATTTTGAGGAAATAATGTCAGAGAAAAGTAAAGCCAAGAAAACCGAAACATGTCGTTAGGCGCCATTGAGTAGGTTCCAACTCATACCGACCCTATGCACAACAGAACAAAACAGCGCCCGGACCCACGCCATCCTTATAATCACTGCTATGCTTGAGCTTATCTTTGTAGCCACTGTGTCAGTCCACCTCGTTGAGGGTCTTCCTCTTTTCTGCTGACTCTGTACTCTGCCAAGCATGATGTCCTCCTCCAGGGACTCATCCTTCCTGACAACATGTTCAAAGTATGTAAGACGCAGCCTTGCCATCCTTGCCTCTAAGGAGCATTCTGGTTGTACTTCTTCCAAGATAGATTTGTTCGTTCTTCTGGCAGTCCATGGTCTATTCAATATTCTTCGCCAACATCACAATTCAAAGGCGTCAATTCTTCTTCAGTCTTCTTTATTCATTGTCCAGCTTTCACACGCATGTGATGCAATTGAAAATGCCATGGCTTGGGTCAGGCGCACCTTAGTCTTCAGGGTGACATCTTTGCTCTTTAACACTTTAAAGAGGTCCTTTGCAGCAGATTTACCCAATGCAATGCGTCTTTTGATTTCTTGACTGCTGCTTCCATGGCTATTGATTGCGGATCCAAGTAAAATGAAATCCTTGACAACTTCAATCTTTTCTTCATTTATCATGATGTTGCTTATTGGTCAATCTGTGAGGATTTTTCCTTTCTTTATGTTGAAGTGCAATCCATACTGAAGGCTGTGGTCTCTGATCTTCATTAGTAAGTGCTTCAAGTCCTTTTCACTTTCAGCAAGCAAGGTTGTGTCATCTGCATAACTCAGGTTGTTAATGAGTCTTCCTCCAATCCTGATGCCCCGTTCTTCTTCACATAGACCAGCTTCTCGGATTATTTGCTCAGCATACAGATCGAATAGGTATGGTGAAAGAATACAACCCTGCTGCACACCTCTCCCGACTTCAAACCAACCAGTATCCCCTTGTTCTGTCCAAACAACTGCCTTTTGATCTATGTAAATGTTCCTCATGAGCACAATTAAGTGTTCTGGAATTCCCATTCTTCGCAATGTTATCCATAATTTGTTATGATCCACACAGTCGAATGCCTTTGTGTAGTCAATAAAACACAGATAAACAAACTTATGGTAATCTCTGCTTTCAGAAAGGATCCATCTGACATCAGCAACGATATCCCTGGTTCCACACCCTTTTTTCAGTCCGGCCTGAATTTCTGGCAGCTCTCTGTTGATATGCTGCTGCAGCCACTTTTGAATGATCTTCAGCAAAATTTTGCTTGTGTGTGATGTTGATGATATTGTTCTATAATTTCCGCATTCAGTTGGATCATCTTTCTTGGGAATAGGCATAAATATGGATCTCTTCCAGTCAGCTGGACAGGATGTCGTCTTCCATTTCTTGGCATAGATGAGTGAGCACCTCCAGCACTGCGTCTGCGTGTTGAAACATCTCAATTGATATTCCATCAATTCCTGGAGCCTTATTTTTCACCAATGCCTTCAGAGCATCGGTTCCTGATCATATGCTATTTCTTGAAATGGTTGAACATCGACTAATTCTTTTTGGTATAATGACTCTGTGCATTCCTTCCATCTTCATTTGATGCTTCCTGCATCATTTAATATTTTCCCCATAGAATCCTTCACTATTGCAACTTGAGGCTTGAATTTTTTCTTAATTCTTTCAGCTTGAGAAACGCCAAGCATATTCTTCCCTTTTGGTTTTCTATCTCCAGCTTTTTGCACATGTGATTATAATACTTTACTTTGTCTTCTCAAGCTGTCCTTTGAAATCTTCAGTTCTTTTACTTCATCATTTCTTTCTTTTGCTTTAGCTGTTCAACGTTCGAGAGAAAGTTTCAGAGTCTCCTCTGACATCCATCTTCATTTCTTCTTTCTTTCCTGTCTTTTCAATGACGTCTTGCTTTCTTCATGTATGATGTCCTTGATGTCATTCCATAACTCGTCTAGTCTTTGATCACTAGTGTTCAATGCATCAAATCTATTCTTCAGATGGCCTCTAAATTCAGGTGGTATATACTCAAGGTCATATTTTGGCTCTCGTGGACTTGCCCTGATTTTCTTCAGTTTCAGCTTGAACTTGCATATGAGCAATCGATGGTCTGTTCTACAGTTGGCTCCTGGCCTTGTTCTGACTGATGATATTGAGCTTTTCCATCATCTCTTTCCACAGATATAGTCAATTTGGTTCCTGTGTGTTCCATCTGGTGAGGTCCATGTGTATAGTCACCATTTATGTTGGTGAAAAAAGGTATTTGCAATGAAGAACTCATTGGTCTCGTGAAATCCTATCATTTGATTTCTGGCCTTGTTTCTATTACCGAGGCCATATTTTCCAACTACTGATCCTTCTTTGTTTCCAACTTTTGCATTACAATCACCAGTAATTATCGATGCATTCTGATTTCACATTAGATCAATTTTAGACTGCAGTAGCTGATAAAATCTTCTAGTTCTTCATCTTGGGCCCTAGTGGTTGGTACGTAAGTTTGAATAACTGTCTATTGACTGGTCTTCCTTGTAGGTGTATGGATATTATCCTATCGCTGACTGTGTTGTATTTCAGCATAGATCTTGAAATGTTCTTTTTGACGATGAATGCAACACCATTCCTCTTCAAGATGTCATTCCCAGCATAGAAGATTGTCCAATTCCATGGTATGGAATACTATGTAGAATACATAGCAGAATGCCCATAGTAGTATGATTGTCCAATTCAACATGGCCAATACCAGTCCATTTCAGCTCACTAATGCCTAGGATATTGATGTTCTGCATTCCATTTCATTTTTCACAATTTCCATTTTTCCTAGATTCATACTTCATACATCCCAGGTTCCAATTATTAATGGGTGTTCGCAGCTGTTTCTTCTCATTTGGAGTTGTGCCACCTCAGCAAATGAAGCTTTACACTATCTGCATCATTAATGTCGACTCTACTTGGAGGACGCAGTTCTTCCCCAGTCGTCTTTTGAGTGCCTTCCAACCTGGGGGGCTCCTTTTCTAGCACTATATCAGACAATGTTCCGCTGCTATTCATAAGGTTTTCACTGTCTAATGTTCTTCAGATGTAGACTGCCGGGTCCTTCTTCCTAGACTGTCTTAGTCTGGAAGCTCAGCTGAAATCTGTCCTCCATGGGTGACCCTGCTGGTATCTGAAATCCTGTGGCATAGCTTCCAGCATTGCAGCAACACACAAGCTCCCACAGTATGACAAACTGACAGACACATAGACATGGTGTTGAACAGTTACATTCTTTTGCCTTAGTTTTCTGGCATTTTGATTGAAATCATTTTGCACTTAGGAAAAATTAGATTTTTTTCCACTCTAAGCCTTCCCCCCAAAAAGATGACGTATCTCCCCATTTTTGCTACGGGAAAAAAATGAATGATGAAGAAAGAAAGAAAAATGAAAAGGGTATAGAAAATGAATGGACAGTTATTCTGATACATTCAAGAATAGCATTAATACAATAGTTCTGGAAGAAAATCTGGCAAGGTCTTTCAAAATTTTACATTACCTTAGATCTTCTAATTCTACTTTTAGAAATATATTATTGGGAAATTATTAGTCACAATGTTAGGAGATTCATTTATCTTTGCCACTGTGACTAATAACTTTGCAGTCTCCTAAAATTACTAAATACCAGCCACTGTTTGCATGCTTTGCTTATATTACTAATTAAATTCTCAGAACATTGTTATTACAAGAATAACTACTATTTATTACTAGTTTCCCAGATAATATGCCTATATTACATATACTCTTTCCTATAGGGTCGCTATGAGTTAAAATCAACTTGATGGCAACGGGTTTGGGTCTTTTTGGTATATGTTTACAGGTATGCTTATGTTTACATATATTCGTATGACTAAATCTATTTGTATGTGTGCATACACATGCATTTGCGTGTGTTTGTGGACATAATTACATACATTTATACATAAATAAATACATACTTACATATATCTTAAATATATGTTTAAATTCATTTTGTAACTGATAAGTGGTAAATTTTGCCAAATATTTTATGAACTCTTTACAAGTTCGAGAGATAAGATGATATTGATATTGGACATACACTCCCTCCCATTAAATCCTTTGAAAAGGCAAAACTTAATTTAAATATAACTACATCAGTATGGTGGCTAGTGATTAAGAACTCTGCTGCTAACCAAAATGTCGGCAGTTTGATTCTACCAGAGGTTCCTTGGAAAACCTATGGGGCAGTTCTACTCTGTCCTAAGGGTCGCTATGAGCTGAATTAATCTCACAGTGACAGGTACGGTAGATAGTTAAAAAAAAAAAAAAAAGAAATAGCTTTAGCAATTTTTCTCAAATATTCATAAAAATTAGGAAGCAGATATGAATATGAATCACATGATGGAGACACAAAGCCAGAGGAAATCACAACAAAGAGGATTAATGGGAAAGGACTACTGAGGATTTGCAGGTGGTGCAAAATTAAAATCTACTAATAAAAATTGTAAGAGGGGATTTAAAAGATAATTACTTCATTTAGAGCAGCTGGGAAAATAAGCCCCCTTTCCCCTCTCCCATTTGAGCCAAACAGCAAATTGCAATAATATTTGTTCCTGGACCAAAATATTAGGAAGAAACTCCAAGAAGGGAAAGGGACTTCCAGGATGTGGAAAACAAATACAGAACAGTGAACAAACAGCAGATCCTGCTGCAATGTCCCAATTACTTGAATCTCTTATTCAGAGTACCCAGAAAAACCCAGTGCCGTCGAGTCGATTCTGACTCATAGCGACCCTACAGGACAGACTAGAACTGCCCCATAGAGTTTCCAAGGAGCGCCTGGCGGATTCAAACTGCCCACCGTTTGGTTAGCAGCCGTAGCATTTAACCACTATGCCACCACAGGGTTTCCTTATTCAGAGTAGGTCCCGGTAAAACGATTGCCAAAAAAGCAACAACTAGAATCACTAAACAGTTCTCGAAAGCAAGCATCATAAAAGAGAGACTCTAAAATTACAAACACAAATAAACATACTCAAGAAACCAACATTAATGAAAAAAAGTGAAAGTATCTCAAATAAAAGTATAATCATAAATTCCATATAAATATAAAAAGTAAAATTAGGGTACATGAGGAGCTTAGAGAAAAGTTCACCAAACTTAACTAAAATAGTACATCATTCAATAATGCTTTATTTGCAAGTTATTGACTTTGAAAAAATATTTTTATTTTGTCTGGTTATCTTACCTAAACTCTTACTAATCTCCAAAGCTTTAATGTTGTTTCTGTTGAATTGCCTAGGAGATAATTTCATCTACAGATGACCACTATAACATATTTCTTTTCAATATTGTCTTTTTAAAATTTCTGGTTCTATTTCATTGGCTTGGGATAAAATCAAAATATAAAATCAATGCATAAATCTAAAAGTCGTTCTTGATTTTAGTAGGGTTGCTTTTAATATTTTTCCAATAATATAATGTATAATGTAGGAGCCTGGTAGGTTTTTTTTGTTTGTTTGTTTTAGCAAAGCAGAGAAACTTTCTTCAGTATTTTATTAAAGAAGACTTTAGTGGCAATATGTCGGACCTGAAGCTAGACAAAATCCTATACTTTTCAGATCTCCATTTTCTTTCCCTTAAAAGTATCATAATCATCAAATTTACTGCTCTTTTGCTTTCTGAGAAAACACATTAACTGTGTTAATTCTGTTGCTCACTGTTTCCAATATGGATTGAAATGTGAAATTTGATGATTTTAACTTATTTGTAAGCATTTCTTATCAAGTCTTCTAAAGGTTTATACTACTTTGCAGCCTGTTTTTTCTCACTAAAAAGTATCCTATTACCATTGCCTTATCATTAAATAGTCTTCACTCCTTAGCTATAAAACATGCTAATATATGTTAATATGTATAAACACGTAATAATACAAAATAAACATGTAATAATACAAAACATGCTAATATATATGCTCTTAGGACATATTTTATAAATCTTTTGTTGTTATGGATTTTTTTGTAAAATATTTAATATTTTCTTCTGATTTTTGTCAATGTTAATAATCATGTTTTAAATTTTCTCTATTTATATTTAAGTCTCTTTTTTTCACTTTCACCTTAGCTTTCTCTTCTCTCATCACAGTCTGACATGATTTTTATTTTAAAAGCCTCTTATTAAAGATGCCAACAATTGTCCCTAAATTACCTTCGATTTATAAAATAAATCCTTAATACATACTCAAATTTTGACACTTTACTGTAACATCACACACGCACATACACATACATGTAACACACAATCCATACACACATATTATATATATACATAATATGTATATACATATATGATATAGCTATGTAGTCTAATAATTAAGACAAAATTCCAAGGTCATACTATTTAAATTAAGAAACAGAATATCACTAACATATTTTAAAAAAGCTACCTGTAAATTCCTCTCAGATAACAACCCTTTCAAGCATCTCAATAGAAACATCTCTTCAGATTGTTTAAGTATGCCAAGATGCATGTATGCAAAGTGTTATCACAATATACATATCATTAAAAATATATTTTTAGCTTTTCTTGGTTTTGAACATCTATCTACCATTTATCTATCCACACAGACACACATACATACACATATCAAACAACAATTAACCATATTGTTGCATTTAGCTATAGGTCATTCATTTTATTAGAAAGGCAGTATATCATAGTAGAAAAGAGTCTGAACTCTTGACCTGAGTTCCTGAATTTGAGTCTAAGCTCTACCACTTTCTTCCTGTATGATCTTGCAGTGTCCTCAGTTTCTTCTTCAAGAAATGATTGTAGTAATAAAACTTGCTTTATAGGGTCATTGTTAGGATTAAATTAGTTAATATTTGCAGTGAATTAAAGCAGTGCTTGGAAAACAGAGGATGGGGCCAAGATGGCGGAGTAGTCAGACACTTCTGGTGAACCCTCTTACAATAAAGACCCAAAAACAAGTGAAAAGATTACATTTATGACAAGCTAGAAGCCCTAAACATCAAAGGCAAAGTTAGAAAATGGACTGAGTGGCAGGGGGAGGGAAAGATGGTTCAGAAGTGGAGAGGAGTAGCCAGACCTGAATCTCTGGGAACCTTCAGGCACCATTTCTGGGAGCAGCTGTGGCTACCTGGTGGTAGCGTTCGGCTGCAGTTTCCTCAGTGAGAAACATCCAGCTGCACAGCCTACTCACACCTCCAGAAACAGGGAAAAAAGGTGCTATTGGCAAAACCTAAGTACTTGGTTATATTCTACCGTGTTCCCCGCCCCAAAGCTGACTTCAGTGGCTGTCAATATTTCCCTGGGCCTGAGATAGGTCCTCTTGCATGACCTGAGCCACCCTCCCGGCCTTGGAGACGGAATAAATTCACAATCGGGGAAAAGATAATCTGCCAGCTCCACTAACCTGGGGAGCTCAGGACAGAAGCGGCTCCTGTCCAGGTATAAATGGTCCACGGACTTTGAATACCCTTCCCCCTGTATGGACATGTGTGGGCCTATTTCAGAATAGGCCCTTGTTGGCAGACTGCAACTGTTTCAGTTGTGTGGTGGAAAGGTAGGTGTTTGATGTTTGACACCACTTTGCCTATTAAACAGGGTCTTCATCTACCCACATCAATGGCCTAAGGACTGGTGGCTCCACTCAGGTCATGCAGCCACCCATGACAGGGGTCCAAGGATAATTGGAACATCCCACCTACTGGGTGCCCAAGTTCCACCTACAGAACCAACCAACTTGTGTGCTGTATGGAACAGGGACTCACTTTGCTCACAGACACTCGGGGGATAGTTGTCAGCCCCCTGCCTTGTTCAGAGAGACGTCCTGCTGCAACCAGATGCTGGTACCTACACCAATCACCCCTGCACCCTAAGATTGTAGGGCAGAGCCTGTACCACACACTTGGTGACCAACTACGTGAACACCTGAGCTGAATCCATATAAGAAAAGTGAATGGACTTCTCTTATAGGCTCATATACCTGGTAACATCTCTAGCCATCTGGTGACAGGATATTAAAGCTTCAAAGGTGAAAATAATCAAGATAGCTCACTCAAGCAATCTATTTGAGCATGTTGTTGTTGTCATTGTCATTAGGTGCCGTCAAGTCAGTTCCAACTCATAGTGACCCTATGCACAACAGAATGAAACACTGCCTGGTCCTGAGCCATCCTTACAATTATTGTTATGTTTGAGCTCATTGTTGCAGCCACTGTGTCAATTGACCTTGTTGAGGGTCTTCTTCTTTTCCACTGACCCTGTACTCTGCCAAGCATGATGTCCTTCTCCAGGGATTGATCCCTACTGATAACATGTCCAAAATATGTAAGATGCAGTCTCACCGTCCTTGCTTCTAAGGAGCATATTTGGGCATGCCAAAACAAAACAAAGCAAGAAGCTGGGATACAGTAAGCAAGCATAAGATAAACTAATACAATAACTTATAGATGACACAGAGACAACAGTCAATATCACATCACATAAAGAAGTTGACCATGATTACTTTGACAAGCTCTCAAAACAAAGAACCAAGGATCTTCTGCATAAAGGTGCATTCCCGATTACCAGATGCAGAATACAAAAGATTAATATACAGAACCCTTCAAGACATCAGGAACGAGATCAGGCAATATAAGTAGAACAAGCAAAGGAACACACAAATAAAGCAATTGAAGAAATTAAAAAGGATATCCAAGAACATAATGAAAAATTTAATAACCTGCAAGAATTCATAGAGAGACAGCAATCAGAAATTCAGAAGATTAACAATAAAATTACAGAATTAGACAACTCAATACAAAGTCAGAGGAGCAGAATTGAGGAAGTAGAAGACAGAATTTGTAAGACTGAAGATAAAGCACTTGCTACCAATATACTTGAAGAAAAATCAGATAAAAGAATTTAAAAAACTGAAGAAACCCTAAGAATCATGTGGGACACTATCAGAGAAATAACCTATGAGTGATTGGAGTACCAGAACAGGGAGGGATAACAGAAAATACAGAGAGAATTGTTGAAGATTTGTTGGCAGAAAACTTCCCTGGTATCGTGAAAGATGAGAAGATATCTACCCAAGATGCTCATCAAACTCCACATAAGGTAGATCTTAGAAGAAAGTCACCAAGACATAATCAAACTTGCAAAAAACAAAGATAAAAAGAGAATTTTATAAGCAGCTAGAGATAAATGAAAAGTCACCTACAAAGGAGAGTCAATAAGAATAAGCTCAGACTACTCAGCAGAAACCATGCAGGCAAGCAGGCAGTAGGATGATTTATATAAAACGATGAAGGAAAAAAATTGCCAGCCAAGAACCATATATCCAGCAAAACTGTGTCTCAAATATGAAGGCAAAAATAGGAAATTTTCTGATAAGCAGAAGTTTAGGGAATTCATAAAAGCCAAACCAAAACTACAAGAAATACTAAAAGGAGTTCTCTGGTTAGAAATCAATAATATGGGATATCAACCCAAGACTAGAACACTGGACAGAGCAATCAGATGTCAACGCATATAGGGAGATCACAAAAATAAATCAAGTTAAAAAGATGCTCAAACAGGGAAACAGTGATGTCATTATATAAAAGAAGTCAACGTTAAAACAATAAAGAGGGACTAAGAAATGTAGTCATAGATCTTCAGTGTGGAGAGGAAGACAAGGCAATATAAAGAAATAAAAGTTAGGCTTAAACTTAGAAAAATGGGGTAAATATTAAGGTAACCAAAAAGGAGACTAACAATCCCACTCATCAAAATAAAATACAAGAAAAAAATAGAGACTCAGCAGAAACAAAATCAACTACAGTGAATAAGAGGAAAAGACAACTTATAAACATAAACCACTCAACACAAAAAATTCAGTGGGAAAAATAAACTTTCAACAACACGCAAAAAAGGACATCAAAATGACAGCACTAAACTCGTACCTATTTGTAATTGTGCTGAATGTAAATGGACTAAATGCACCAATAAAGAGACAGAGAGTGTCAGAATGGATTTAAAAACAAGATCTGTCTATATGCTGCCTACAAGAGACACGCCTTAGACTTAGGGATATAAACAAACTAAAATTCAAAGGGTGGAAAAAAATATATCAAGCAAATAACAATCCAAAAAGCAGGAGTGGCAATATTAATTTCTGACAAAATAGACTTTAAAGTTAAATCCACCACAAAGGATAAGGAAGGACAGTATATAATGATTAAAGGGACAATATACCAAGAGGATATAACCATATTAAATATTTATGCACTCAATGACAGGGCTGCAAGATACATAAAACAAACTCTAACAGCATTGAAAAGTGAGATAGACAGCACCACAATTATAGTAGCAGACTTCAACACACCACTTTCGGTGAAGGACAGGACATCCAGAAAGAAGCTCATTAAAGACACAGAAGATCTAAATGCCACAATCAAGCAATTTGACCTTATAAACATATACACATCACTTCACCCAACAGCAATCAAGTATACTTTCTTTTCTAGTGCACATGGAACATTCTCTAGAATAGACCACATATTAGGTCATAAAGCACGCCTTAGCAGAATCCAAAACATTGAAATATTACAAACCATCTTCTCTGATCATAAAGACATAAAACTAGAAATCAATAAGAGAAAAAGCAGGGAAAAGAAATCAAACACTTGGAAACTGAACAATACCCTGCTCAAAAACGACTGGATTATAGAAGACATCAAGGATGGAATAAAGAAATTCATAGAATCCAATGAGAATGAAAATACTTCCTATCAGAACCTTTGGAACACAGCAAAAGCAGTGCTCAGAAGTCAATTTATATCAATAAATGAACACATACAAAAAAGAAAGGGCCAAAATCAAACAATTATCCCTACACCTTGAACAAATAGAGCAACAAAAGAAACCCTCAGGCACCAGAATAAAGGAAATAATAAAAATTAGAACAGAATGAAATGAAATAGAAAACAGAAAAACAATTGAAAGAGTTAACAAGGCCAAAAGCTGGCTCTTTGAAAAAATTAACAAAATTGATAAACCATTGACCAAACTGACAGAGGAAAACAGGAAAGGAAGCAAAGAACCCAAATGAGAAATGAGATGGACAATATTCCAACAGGCCCAACTGAAATGAAAAGAATCATATCAGATTACTATGAAAAAGTGCACTCTAACAAATTTGAAAACCTAGAAGAAATGGATGAACTTTTTGAAACACACTACCTACCTAAACTAACACAGAGATAGAACAACTATATAAACCCATAACAAAAGGAGAGATTGAAAAGGTAATCAAAAAACTCCCAACAAAAAAAGCCCTAGCCCAGATGGCTTCACTGCAGAGTTCTACCAGACTTTCAGAGAAGAGTTAACGCCACTGCTACTAAAGGTATTTCAGAGCATAGAAAAGGACGGAACACTACCAAACTCATTCTATGAAGCCAGCATATCCCTGATAGCAAAACCAGGTAAAGACACCACAAAAAAAAGGAAAATTAAAAGACCTATATCCCTCATGAACTTAGATGCAAAAATCCTCAACAAAATTCTAGCCAATGGAATTCAACAATTTATCAAAAAAATAATTCACCATGACCAAGTGGGATTCATACGAGGAATGCAGGGATGGTTCAACATTAGAAAAACAATTAATGTAATCCATCATATAAATAAAACAAAAGACAAGAACCACATGGTCTTATCATTTGACGCAGAAAAGGCATTTTTCAAAATTCAACACCCATTCATGAAAAAAGCTTTCAGCAAAATAGGAATACAAGGAAAATTTCTCAATATAATAAAGGGCATTTATACAAACCCAACAGCTAACATCATCCTAAATGGAGAGAGTTTGAAAGCGTTCTCCTTGAGATCGGGAACCAAACAAGGATGCCCTTTATCACCACTTTTATTCAACATTGTGCTAGAGGTCCTAACCAGAGCAATTAGGCTAGATTAAGAAATAAAGGGCATCCAGATTGGCAAGGAAAAAGTAAAAGTATCTCTATTTGCAGATGACATGATCTTATACACAGAATGCCCTAAGGAATCCTCAAGAAAACTACTGAAACTAATAGAAGAGTTCAGCAGAGTATCAGCATACAAGATAAGCATATAAAAATCAGTTAGATTCCTCTACATGAACAAAAAGGACATTGAAGAAGAAATCACCAAATCAATACCATTTACAGTAGCCTCCAAGAAGATAAAATACTTAGGAATAAATCTAACCAGAGACTCAAAAGACTTATACAAAGAAAACTACAAGGCACTACTGCAAGAAACCAAGAGACCTACGTAATTGGAAAAACATACCTTGTTCATAGATAGGAAGACTTAACGTTGTAAAACTGTCTATTTTACCAAAAGCCATCTATAGATACAATGCAATTCTGATCCAAATTCCAATGACATATTTTAATGAGATGGAGAAACAAATCACCAACTTCATATGGAAGGGAAAGGGGCCCCAGGTAAGTAAAGCATTACTGAAAAAGAACAAACCGGGAGGCCTCACTCTACTTGATTTTAGAACCTATATACCACCACAACAGTCAAAACAGCCTGGTACTGGAACAACAACAGATAGATAGACCAATGGAACAGAAATGAGAATACAGACATAAATCCGTCTACACATGAACAGCTGATATTTGGCAAAGGCCCAAAGTCAGTTAAATGGTGCTGGCATAACTGGATATCCACCTGTAAAAAAAATGAAACAAGACTCATATTTCACTCCGTGCACAAAAACGAGCTAAAAATGGATCAAAGACCTAAATATAAAATCTGAAACAATAAAGATCATGGAAGAAAAAATAGGGACAAAGCTAGGAGCCCTGATACATTGCATAAACAGTATACAAGACACTACTAACAATGCAAGAGAAACTGGATGACTGGGAGCCTCTAAAAATCAAACACCTATGCTCCTCCAAAGACTTCACCAAAGGAGTAAAAAGATTACCTACAGACTGTGAAAAAGTTTTTACCTATGACATTTCTGATCAGCATCTGATCTCTAAAATCTACATGATACTGCAAAAACTCAACTGCAAAAAGACAAATAACACAATTAAAAAATAGGCAAAGGATACGAACAGACACTTCGCTAAAGAAGACATTCAGATAGCTAACAGATACACGCGGAAATGCTCAGGATCATTAGCCGCTAGAGAAATGCAAACTAAAACTGCAATGAGATTCCATCTCACTCCAACAAGATGGGCATTAATCCAAAAAACACAAAATAATAAATGTTGGAGAAGTTGTGGAGAGCCTGGAACATTTATACACTGCTGGTGGGAATGTAAAATGATACAATCATTTCGGAAATCAATTTGGTGCTTCCTTAAAAAACTAGAAGTAGAACTATCATAAGATCCCACTCCTTGGCATATATCCTAGAGAAATAAGAGCCTTTACATGAACAGATATATGCACACCCATATTCATTGCAGCATTGTTTATGATAGCAAAAAGATGGAAGCAGCCAAGGTGCCCATCAACAGATAAATGGATAAATAAATTATGGTATATTCACACAATGGAATACTACACATCAGTAAAGAACAGTGATGAATCTGTGAAACATTTCATAATGTGGAGGAATCTGGAAGGCATTATGCTGAGTGAAATTAGTCAGTTGCAAAAGGACAAATATTGTATGAGACCACTATTATAAGAACTGGAGAAATAGTTTAAACAGAGAAGAAAATACTCTTGGATGGTTACTAGAGCGGGGAGGGAGTGAGGAGGGTTTTCGCTAATTCGGTAGTAGATAAGAACTATTTTAGGTGAAGGGAAAGACAACACACAACACAGGACAGCTCAGCACAACTGGACTAAACCAAAAGCAAAGAAGTTTCGTGAATAAACTGAATGCTTTGAAGGCCAGCATAGCAGAGGTGGGAGTTTGGGGACCATGGTTTCAGGGGACATTTAAGCCAATTTGCATAATAAAATCTATTAAGAAAACATTCTGAATCTCACTTTGAAGAGTGGCCTCTGGGTTTTTAAACGCTAGCAAGTGGCTGTCTAAGATGCATCAATTGGTCTCAACCCACCTGGATCAAAGGAGAATGAAGAACACCAAAGACACAAGATAATTATGAGCCCAAGAGACAGAAAGGGCCACATAAACCAGAGACTACATCAGCCTGAGACCAGAAGAACTAGATGGAGTCTGGCTACAACCAGTGACTGTCCTGACAGGGAACACAACAGAGAACCCCTGAGGGAGCTGGAGAGCAGTGGGATGCAGACCTGAAATTCTTATAAAAAAAAAAAAAAAAAAAAAAAGGCCAGACTTAATGGTCCGACTGAGACTAGAAGGACCCCAGAGGTCATGGTCCCCAGACCTTCTGTTAGCCCAAGACAGGAACCATTCCCAAAGCCAACTCTTCAGGCAGGGATTGGACTGGACTATGGGATAGAAAATGATACTGGTGAAGAGTGAGCTCCTTGGATCAAGCAGACACATGAGATTATGTGGGCAGCTCCTGTCTGGAGAAGAGATGAGAGGGCAGAGGGGGACAGAAGCTGGTGGAATGGACACGAAAAGAGAGTGTGGAGGGAAGGAGTGTGCTGTCTCATTAGAGGGAGAGCAACTAGGACTATATATTGTCTTGTTGTTAGGTGCCATGGAGTCAGTTCCGACTCATAGTGACCCTATGCACATAGAACGAAACACTGCCAAGTCTTGAGCCAGCCCTGATGGCTCAGGACTATATACAAGTTTTCGTGTGAGAGACTGACTTGATTTGTAAACTTTTACTTAAAGCACAATAAAAAATAAAAAAACGTAAAACAAAAAATACTTGGACTACAGTATTACTTAAGCTAAGGATTAATTAATATTAGCACTATTATTATTATATTCTCAGCTCTATTTTATTCCATTTTGTAAATAACCCATAATTTATTTGTTTTTGGATTTAATTTGTTATTATTCATTTTGGATATTTATGTTTATGTTAATAAGTGGAATTGACCTGTAATTTAGACAGCTCCTAGATTTTTGCATTTCATACGTGTGCACACACACACATATATACACATTAATGTTTTATCTACTGCAAATATTTGCCTGTGGAGAAATTCTTTTTTAATATATTTATTAAAAATGTATACATTTTTAGTGTCATCTATTCTTTGAAACTTTGGTGAAACTTATCGTAAAATAGGGCAAAAAGATTTCTTTGATAGATTTGAACCTATTTAAAAAACTCGTACCATTATTACAGAAAAATTCACATTTTCTACTGTTTTTTTTTTTTTTTTGGACTTCTCTTTGAGTCAATTTTGGTAAGTTGAATTTTTCTAGAAATTTTTTCATTTCACCTAAATTTTCACATGCATTGAAAACAAATTTTTACACATTATTGTTTTCATGAATTTCTTCTCTAATGTACCTAATTTGTAGGTTTGCAATTTGTTCTCCCCAGAGGATTGCTTGTTAATCTCTTAAATTTTTTTTTACTGGACTACCGTCTATAATGATTAACTTTATATTTATTTTCTAATTAGTTAATTGCTATTATTCCTTAAATTTTTATTCTGTATTATATGAATAAATAAGTTATTATTTTAATAGCTTTTAGGTTAAATATTAAACTGTCAGACATAGCTTTTAGTGTCTCCCCTGCCATACTGGAATGTGCTTTAGCTATGAAGTGACAAGAGCTGACTGAGGTCAAATCAAATCATTACAGGGAGCCAGTGAATTGGGTTCCCCTTTCCCTGGCTGTGGTGGTTGTTGGGTTCCCTGGCTGTGCTACGTGACTAAAGCCATTTTTTTTCTCGCTTCATTCTGTTCACATATTATAGGTTTGTTAACAATAAATAGTTTAGATATCCAGGTTCAGATTTCTAAAATACTCTTCTTGGATCTGTAACCAAGGTATAGGAACCACTGGCCACCCTTCATTAATATCTTAGCCCATCCATTCTATCAATCAAACTTTTGAAGATAATAGTTCCCATCATGAATAGCTACTTCAGCTCTACCTGACTATGCCTCTACCCGAAGCACTTTCCTTTTGTTTTTCAGAGGTTTTCAGTTTCCAGATGAAGGCAGAAAAACAGGACATAGACACTAAAACTATTTATATCTTTGAAAAATGCTCACTCATAGAGTAGGGTAAGACAGCACAATTTTCCTTTGATATTAGCGTGTGTTGTCTGACTCCAAAGACATAGAGAGAAAACTTTTTTTTAATCATTATTTCAAGACGGCAATATTTCTGCTCCACAAGAAGTTGAGAGAAATTTCAGAACCTGACAATGTACTGCCAACATGATTCGTTTTTGAAAATTTAAGTTCTCCTCTGTTTATTTTGAGACAAAGAGACAAATTCTATTAAAGCAGCAGCTAGTAAGATTGCCTTTAGTAGGATTCCCTTTAAATATGGAAACACAACCATTTATCGCATGCTTATTTTAATATGAACCAAACCCTCAGCTAAGTACTTTACCTATCATTCTCTTATTTGATTACGTCCTGGACATTTTTATTTTAGAAATAAAGAAATGCTAATGTTTGTCATGCATAAGCTCCTTTAGCTTAATGCAAGGTAGTCAAGGCAAGGCACACATGTTAAGACCTCAAGACATTTATTTAGCATTGGAGAATCAGAAGTGACAATTACAATGTTAGTTTAAACGTTAGCATCCCAATCTTTAGAATTCAGTCTTTACCTTTAATGAGTGGCCTGGAAGAGGAGACTTGAACACCCCCCGAAATCAAAGGAAGTCTCTGTAGCTCAGGTCCAAGGTTTCTTGTGCTAGCAGTCTATCTCAGCAGGCTTCTCAGTCTTCAGAAAGAGAGCCAGAGAGGACTTTCACTTCTGTCTTCTCTGAAAATGAGCAGAAATCCACAGGTTTATATACTACCTGTGCTCTCATGTTTTACCACAATAATTATGTTTATTGCCAATTAGAAGACTTGTTGCATGACATTTATATTTAGCTAGTTTATGTTGTTGTTAGGTGCCGTCAAGTCGGTTCCAACTCATAGTGACCCTATACACAACAGAACGAAACACGGCCCGGTCCTGCACTATCCTTACAATCGTTGTCATGCTTGAGCTCATTGTTGCAGCCACTGAGTCAATCCACCTCATTGAGGGTCTTCCTCTTTTCCGTTGACCCTGTACTTTGCCAAGGATGATGTCCTTCTCCAGGAACTGATCCCTCCTGACAACATGTCCAAAATACTTAAGACTCAGTCTCGCCATTCCTGCTTCTAAGAAGCATTCTGGTTGTACTTCTTGCAAGACAGATTTCTTTGTTCTTTTGGCAGTCCATGATATGTTCAACATTCTTTGCCAACACCGCAATTCAAAGGCCTCAACTCTTCTTCAGTCTTCCTTATTCATTGTCCAGCTTTCACATGCATATGATGCAATTGAAAATACCATGGCTTGGGTCAGGCGCACCTTAGTCTTCAGGGTGACGTCTTTGCTCTTTAACACTTTAAAGAGGTCCTTTGCAGCAGATTTACCCAATGCAATGCGTCTTTTGATTTCTTGACTGCTGCTTCCATGGCTATTGATTGTGGATCCAAGTAAAATGAAATCCTTGACAACTTCAATCTTTTCTCCATTTATCATGATGTTGCTCGTTGTTCCAGTTGTGAGGATTTTTGTTTTATGTTGAGGTGCAATCCATACTGAAGGCTGTGGTCTTTGATCTTCATTAGTAAGTGCTTCAAGTCCTTTTCACTTTCAGCAAGCAAGGTAGTGTCATCTGCATAACTCAGGTTGTTAATGAGTCTTCCTCCAATCCTGAAGCCCCATTCTTCTTCACATAGACCAGCTTCTCGGATTATTTGCTCAGCATACAGATTGAATAGGTATGGTGAAAGAATACAACCCTGACCCACACCTTTCCTGACTTTAAACCAATCAGTATCCCCTTGTTCTGTCCAAACAACTGCCTTTTGATCTATGTAAATGTTCCTCATGAGCACAATTAAGTGTTCTGGAATTCCCATTCTTCACAATGTTATCCATAATTTGTAATGATCCACACAGTCAAATGCCTTTGTGTAGTCAATAAAACACAGGTAAACATCCTTCTGGTATTCTCTGCTTTCAGCCAGGATCCATCTGACATCAGCAATGATATCCCTGGTTCCACATCCTCTTCTGACACCAGCCTCAATTTCTGGCAGCTCCCTGTCTAAATACTGCTACAGCCATTTTTGAATGATCTTCAGCAAAATTTTGCTTGCATGTGATATTAATGATATCGTTCTATAATTTCCACATTTGGTTGGATCACCTTTCTTGGGAATAGGCATAAATATGGATCTTTTCCAGTCAGTTGGCCAGGAAGCTGTCTTCCAAATTTCTTTGGATAGACTAGTGAGCACCACTAGCACTGTGTATATTTGTTGAAACATCTCAGTTGATATTCTGCCAATTCCTGGAGCTTTGTTTTTCCCCAATGCCTTCAGAGCAGCCTGGACTTCTTCCTTCAGTACCATCGGTTCCTGACCATATGCTACTTCTTGAAATGGTTGAACATCGACTAATTCTTTTTGGTATAATGATTCTGTGTATTCTTTCCATCGTCTTTTGATGCTTCCTGCATTGTTTAATATTTTCCCCATAGAATCCTTTACTATCGCAACTCGAGGCTTGGAATTTTTTTCAGTTCTTTCGGCTTGAGAAACACCGAGTGTGTTCTTCCCTTTTGGTTTTCCATCTCCAGCTCTTTGCACATGTTGTTAAAATACTTTATTTTGTCTTCCAGAGCTGCCCTTTGAAATCTTCTGTTCAGTTCTTTTACTTCCTCAATTCTTCCTTTTGCTTGAGCTGCTTGTGCAAGTTTCAGAGTCTCCTCTGACATCCATCTTGGTCTTTTCTTTCTTTCCTGTCTTTTCAATGACCTCTTGCTTTCTTCATGTGTGATATCCTTGATGTCATTCCACAACTCGTCTGGTCTTTGGTCACAAGTGTTCAATGTGTCAAATCTATTCTTCAGACGGTCTCTGAATTCAGGTGAGATATACTCAAGATCATATTTTGGCTCTCGTGGACTTGCTCTGATTTTCTTCAGTTTCAGCTTGAACTTGCATATGAGCAATTGATGGTCTGTTCCACAGTTGGCCCCTGGCCTTGTTCTGACTGATGATATTGAGCTTTTCCATCGTCTCTTTCCACGGATGTAGTCAATTTGATTTCTGTGTGTTCCATCTGGCAAAGTCCATGTGTATAGTCACCGTTTATGTTGGTGAAAGAAGGTATTTGCAATGAAGAAGTCGTTGGTCTTGCAAAATTCTATCATTCGATCTCTGGCATTGTTTCTGTCACCAAGGCCATATTTTCCAACTACTGATCCTTCTTCTGTTTTTCCAACTCTCGCATTCCAATCACCAGTAATTACTAATGAATCTTGATTGCATGTTTAACCAATTTCACACTGCAGCAGCTGATAAAAATCTTCAATTTCTTCATCTTTGGCCTTAGTGGTTGGTGTGTAAATTTGAATAATAGTTGTATTAACTGGTCTTCCTTGTAGGCGTATGGATATTATCCTATCACTGACAGCATTATACTTCAGGATAGACCTTGAAATGTTCTTTTTGATGATGATGCAACACCATTCCTCTTCAAGTTGTCATTCCCTGCATTGTAGATTATATGATAGTCCGATTCAAAATGGCTAATTCCAGTCCATTTCAGCTCACTAATGCCTAGGATATCGAGTTTATGCATTCCATTTCATTTTTGACGATTTCCACTTTTCCTAGGTTCATACTTCATACTTTCCAGGTTCTCATTATTAATGGATATTTGCAGCTGTATCTTCTCATTTTGAGTTGTGCCACATCAGCAAATGAAGGTCCCGAAAGCTTTACTCCACCCACGTCATTAAGGTCGACTCTACTTTGAGGAGGCTGCTCTTCCCCAGTCATCTTTTGAGTGCCTTCCAACCTGGAGTGCTCATCTTCCAGCACTATATCAGACAATATTCCACTGCTATTCATAAAGTTTTCACTGGCTAATGCTTTTCAGAATAGACTGCCGGGTCCTTCTTCCTAGTCTGGAAGCTCAGCTGAAACTTGTCCTCCATGGGTGACCCTGTTGGTATTTGAATACCAGTGGTATAGCTTCCAGCATCACAGCAATGCACAAGCCCCCACAATATGACAAACTGACAGACATGTGGGAGTTGGTAATTTATAGAGATTTGAATTATTGCCAAATAGGGCATGACATAGTTATGTTCTTGTTTACTACATATGTTTCTAGGTCAAGTTAATTAATTAAAAATTATGAGAATTGATTAGTGACATACTTATGTTTTGCTAATTTATGAAGATTTGATTAATGTTACATTAGGTTATCACAGAGTGCAAGTGCACAGCCCATTTTAGGAAAGTTATTTCTGACCCACTTTATTTACTTTTAGTATCTTCTTGGAACAACTTTCTAATTAATGGTTTAAAAGTATTACAAAAATATACATGTTTCTATTTGTAAGTTCAGAAATGCTCTATTTCCAATTTCATATTAAACCCACCCAGTGCTGTCGAGTTGATTCCAACTCATAGCGACCCTACAGGACAGAGTAGAATTGCCCCATAGAGTTTCCAAGGAGCACCTGGTGGATTCGAACTGCAGACCCTTTGGTTAGCAGCCGTAGCACTTAACCACTACATCACCAGGGTTTCCAATTTCATATTATAAGTGACTTATGCATAGGTCATTTGAAAGCATTACAAAAATATCAAAATGGTGTAAAAAGCATTATAGAAGCGTACATAATAGTGATTTACATGATTTGAGATTTTAAAAGTATATATTATAACAGATTAGCATAAGGACTTCAAAAATATAGTATTATATTCCTTTAGATAAGGATATGAGGCTTGTATGGTTTAAGAAAATAAAAGGTTATACATGCAGTAACAGTAAAATCCAAATAATTTACCTAGATTCATCTGTTTATATCTACTATGACAACTACATTGCCTCAGGCTTTAAATGTCAACTTATAAAAATAATAATTTTGGAAAATAATGGTCTTAATTTATTTGAAGGTATTTATTAAACATCTACAATGTACTATGAGTTAGATCTAATGTTGGAGACACAAAAAAAGAAATAAATATGGCTTTGGCTCCAATGGAATACATTGTTTGGAGGAGACATATATGTGTATTAATAACTGTTGACTAATACAAATGATTTTGTTAGGGCAATATAAAATACAATGTGAAAATGAAGTCTGAAAGAGCAAATTGCCTCAGGGAGATTGTGGAAATCTTCACTTGTCTGAGAATGCCAGCAGTGCCTTTCTTCTCACTGAAGTGAGGCTAGAGGTTACTTCACTACTTCTTTTAAAGCAGGGCTCTATCAAGGCAGACCTTTTCAAAATAAACCATGGGACTTTGGTACCATGGATGTAAAAAGTAGAGACCAGACATGCCTGCCTGACTATTTGAACCCCTGGGATACTTTTTCTGTTTCTTGTAGCTCCCTGCTTCTACTCTGGTCTCATCCATGACCCTGGGGCTTGAAATTTTATCTACATTGAGTTTCTAATCCTGGCCACGTTTCTTCTGTTACCAAGATAGTGTGATTATCCAGGATTTATCATAGTTCCACTTAATGGGGTAAGCTCAAGGACTGTTACTTGGAGTTTTGGAATGAAGAATTGATTGGCTCTTTAAGAAGTTTAAGAGAGGAGAAAAGATGGTATTGATTAAATAATGGAGAAAGGTAAAAGACAGCAGCATTTCTAGAAAGAAGCAGAAATATGTTCTGACTGGAGAATTGGGGTGTTCGGTGGAATTGTCTCTAAAAATTTTGGAATTGTAGGAGCAGAAGGGAGTAGTATACATATTTAGGTAATTAAAAGGATCCTTAATATAATATTGCTGAAAATAGAAAGACCTTAGAAACCACCTAAATGTCCTTCAGTGGATGATTGATAGGCTATATCAGTGGTTCTCAGCCTGGGGTGATTTTGTTTCCCAAGAGACATTTGACAATGTTTAGAAACTCAGGGGACATTACAACTAGCATTTAGTGGCTAGAGATCAGAGATGTTGCTAAACTGTTCAATGTACAGAACAGCTCCCCACAACAAAGAATTATCCAGCCGAAAATGTCAGTAGTACCAATACTAAGAAACTCTGGGTTAAATCATTCAAAAATGTGATTTCCGTTAAACTTACTGGGGAAATACAAATAAAAACAAGCTCTACTCGTGACACAGAAGGCCCGACCACAAATGTAGAGAAAGAGAAAGAAGTGTTTTATTATTGAATAAGCATTAAACCAGAATGTGATGCATCATACACAATTAGCTAAAGAGATTGCAAAGAAAGACAGGAGTCTGACCCTTTACATACATAAAATAAATTAAAAAAAAAAAAATGCTGTCAAGTGGATTCCAACTCATAGCGACCCTATAGATAGCTGAGAGAATATAACCCATTACATTCAAGTGTTCAAGATAAAATTACTAATTTTTTTGTATCTTTATGGCTGGAGGTAAATTTGGAATTTGAGGCCTGGGCCATCTGTTGTTATTAGGTGCCATTGAGATGGTTCCCACTCATAGTAACCCTATGAAATATGTGTTCTTTGCGGTGCTATCCATAATTGGTCATGATCCACACAGTCAATGAAACACAGGTAAACATCTTTCTGGTATTCTCTGCTTTCAGCAAATATCCATCTAATATCAGCAATGATACCCCTTGTTCCACATCCTCTTCTGAATCCAGCTTGAGATTTTGGCAGTTCCCTGTCAATATAGTGCTGCAACAGTTTTTGAAGGATCTTAAGCAAAATTTTACTTGAGTGTGATATTAATGATATTGAAATTCCAGTATTGTAGTTTAGGACCTGAGCCACCTGAGGTTATGCTAATCTTCTAGGAAACCAGAAGGTAGGGAAGGATTTTCCTAAAGTTACATTTCAAAGAGGAGGCTGCCTTGAGCAAATCCTTAGTTTGCATTCTTTTCAAAGAGATAGAGAAAGAATTTACAAGACAGCTAAAGTGAATTCTAAAAGAACAGGGAAGGAGGGGAGCCTCTTCCCTTATTCTCAGAAAGGGGAATTAAAACCTTTTATTTTCAATTTGTATTTGTCCTTACAGATATCATGGATCCATTAAAAAGAAGCTAGGCCTATACATATTGTCATGAAAATTTAAACAAGGCAATTGCATATCTAAAAATAAATAGTTGAACAAATGTTTAGTGCTCTTACATTCATTTAGACATTAAAAGCAAAAAAGGTATCTTGCTTACATGTTGTTGTTGTTGTTGTTAGGTGTTGTCGAGTTGGTTCCGACTCACAGCAACCCTATGTACAAGAGAAGGAAGCACTGCCCGGTCCTGAGCCATTCTCATAATCGTTATTACATTTGAGCCCATTGTTGCAGACAGTGTCAATCCATCTTGTGGATGGTCTTCCTCTTTTTTACTGAGCTTCTACTTTAACAAACATGATGTCCTTCTCCAGGGACTGGTCCCTCCTGATAACATGTCCAAACTATGTGAGACAAAGTCTCGCCATCCTAACTTCCAAGCAGGACTCTGGCTGTACTTTCTCCGAGACAGATTTGTTCATTCTTCTGACAGTCCATGGTATATTCAATATTCTTCACCAAAACCATAATTCAAAGGCATTAATTCTTCTTTGGTTTTCCTTATTCGTTGTCCAGCTTTCTCATGCATATGAGGCAAATAAAAATATCACAACTTGAGTCAGGCACACCTTAGCCCTCAAAGTGATATCTTTGGTTTTAAACAGTGTAAAGAGGACTTTTGCATAAGGTTTGCCCAGTGCATTAAGTCATTTGATTTCCTGAGTCATGCTTGCAGACCCAAGTAAAATGAAATCCTTGACAACGTCAATCTTTTCTCCACTTATCATGATGTTGCCTACTGGTCCAGTTGTGAGGATTTTTATTTTCTTAATTTTGAGGTATAATCCCTACTAAAGGCTGTAGTCTTTGATTTTCATCAATCAGTGCTTCAAGTCCTCTTTGCTTTCAGCAAGCAAGGTTGTGTCATCTGCATAACGCAGGTTGTTAATGAGCCTTCTTCCAACCCTGATGCCCCGTTCTTCTTCATATAGTCCAGCTTCTCAGATTATTTGCTCATCATACCGATCAAATAACTATGGTGAAATGATGCAAGCCTGACGCACACCATTCTTGATTTTGAGCCATGCAGTATCCCCTTTCTCTGTTTGAATGACTGCCTCTTGGTCTATGTACATTTTTCATATGAACACAAGTATTCTGGAATTTCCAAGCTTATACAGGTATGTAATAATAACGATCATGGTATTGAGCACTATGCGCCATTTATTGTCCTAAGTGTTCCAAATATAGCATTAATTTATATAATCCTCATGATATATATAAACCAAAACCAAACTGTTGCCATCAAAAGACAATTCTGACTCATTGGGACAATATAGGACAAAATAAAACTGCCCCATAGGGTTCCCAAAGCTATAATCTTTACAGAAGCAGATTGCCACTTCTTTGTCCCAGGCTGGTGGGTTTGAACCACCAACCTTTCAGTTAGCAGTCAAGTGCTTAACCACTGGGCCACCAAGGCTCCTTCACAATACATAAGTACTATTATCACTGGGGAAACCCTGGTGGCATAGTGGTTAAGAGTTCAGAAGCTATAATCTTTACAGAAGCAGACTGCCACTTCTTTGTCCCAGGCTGGTGGGTTTGAACCACCAACCTTTCAGTTAGCAGTCAAGTGCTTAACCACTGGGCCACCAAGGCTCCTTCACAATATATAGGTACTATTATCACTCTGGGGAAACCCTGGTGGCATAGTGGTTAAGAGTTCAGCTGCTAACCAAAAGGTGGGCAGTTGGAATCCACCAGGCACCAGGAAACCCGTGGGGCAGTTCTACTCTGTCCTATAGGGTCACTATGAGTCGGAATCCCCTTGATGGCAACTGGTTTGGTTTTCTTATCAGTGGAGCCCTGGTGGTGCAGTGGTTATGTGCTCGGCTGCTAACCAAAAGGATCTGCAATAGGAATCCACCAGCTGCTCATTGGAAACCCTACGGGGGCAGTTCTACTCTGTCTTACAGTGTCGCTATGAGTTGGAATGGCTCGACTGCATCGGGTTTGGTTTTTGGTTTATTATCATCACCATATTATGCTGATAAGGAGGAGACACATGAAGAGGTAAAGAGATTTGCTCAGTATCATACAACTGTTAAATAGGAGCGCTGGGACTCAAATCCATGCAGTCTGGCTTCAGGAAGTACACATCCCCTATGCTTCCAGCCATATTTAATTTAAAGGGCAAGAAAAAAGGGACTAAAATATAAACACCAAATTTGGGGGAAGTACATCAGAGTGTGAAAATGCATAGAGGAGTAGGCTCTTGTGTTGTTTTATATTTAAATATTGTTTTTCTTTTTAAAATATTTTCTTTATTATTTCTGCAAACTTTTTAAGAATAAACACAAATGCCCGACATATAACAAAGCAACTACACTAAGGAAGTTCCTTGGTGGTACAAATGGTTACTGTGCTTGGCTACTAACCAAAGGATTGATGGTTTGAGTCCACCTAGGTGCACCTCCAAAGAAAGGTCTAGCAATGTACTTCCCAAATATCGGCCATTGAAAACCCTAAAAATCGGCCATTGAAAACCCTATGGAGCACAATTCTACTCTGACATGCCACGAGTCGGCAACCTTTTTTTTTTTAATACTAACTGGAGAAAGGAAAACTGCTAAGCAGATGTGTTGAACATGTTTGAGAAAGAGATTAGGTGAAGATTGAATTTGAAAGGCCGGAAAGCTCCTCCACTGCCCCACAAGGGGGTGGGTGGGATGTGACAATACAGGAAGTAGTTCAGCTAAAAAGATATTAATAATTTATAGTGATGTAAAATAACTGTTACATATTTTAATTGATGGAAGTTTTTTTTCCAAAAATTTTACATTTGAAGGTTTGATTTGAAAAACATATTAGAAATAGTTTTTAATGAGTCTTCATATATTTTAGATATATATTTTCCTTGCTACCTACAATCAGGACATTCTATTTCAACATAACAGGAAAAAATATATATATCCAAAGTTTATTATTAATAGTTTTAAGTTAGATTAATTTTTTCATATTCAGTTTATTTCTCATTTCCATATTTTTGAATGTTGGCCATCTAACTGGAACATAATTAGTTCATGCAGAATTTCTAATTATATTAATTAAAATGTAAATTGTTAAATAAAAGATTATTTAGAAATGTATGAAGATACTTTATGACTAGAAAAACAGAACATGTCAGCAATATTCCTATTCATACATTAAAATCTTATACACTAACCAATTTGAAAGATGATAGATAGATCAATAGATAAAGACATATTTTGAACTACCCAAACTTTTCTTGCTTTGTGATACCATATCCAATCATACGTTAACTGAAAACTTGTGGCTTTTATTACGTATGTATTATTCAACAATTTTTCCAGAAAGTATAGTCAGCCTTTACAGTAAATTTGAGAAGGAAAATTTGTACTGTTTATTTTATACTTGCATTCTTACAGATAGTTTCTCTGTCATTTGAGAGCATATTGTACTGAGCTCTGGGCAGCAAAACATCTTATGACCCATGAGAAACTAAGCCATCTTACTGTGTATCTGTGATGACCTCTTTCTCCATAAATTTATTGTTACTATTGTGGATATTGTTTCTGTTCTTTATGAGATTACTGACCCCATAAATGGTGAAGTATTAGGGGTAACTTCATAAACTGTGAATTGTGCATAGTCAAGAGAAAACTTTCCTCATCTTCCTTTGCTCTCCTTTACTCTGCCTATGTTCTATTGTAAAAAGGCATTCCTTCAATAACAAAAACAAAAACAAATTAGAAAAATACTTTAACATGAATGAATTAAGACAATGGCTACATTATGATAGTGGGAAGAGCACACAATTTGGAATTAAAAAAACTGAATTTGATTCTTAAGCTTACAGTGGTGTGATCTTTTAGTAAAGTTGTTTGAGTTCTCTCAGTCTTAATTTCCTCATCCATAAAAAAAAAAAAAAAATTTTGAGTGGGGAAAATATGCCTAAGTACAAGTTATATTAAAAAAATAAAGACACTACCTACTACATCCTACCTGGCAAGTAAATGGCATCCAATAAATATAATTATTATTATGATTAAGATAATTAATCATGAATGATATAATAAATAACATTTATGGGAAGTTGTTACACCTTATTATAAAAAGAAAATTAATGTAAATTTATTCTACCAGTAACTTATTACATCTATCCAAATTATAAACTCAGAGATTGTGAAAATAACCTGGATAAGGCTGTAGACCTATTCGAGCCATTATGACATGAATTTGGAGTAACAGCCTTTCATCCTTGTCCTCCAAAACCCTCATTCTAATAAGAGCAACATAATGAATTTTCACATTATTTGACTCAGAACCAGTTCAGATACCAAATCTAGCATTCCTCAAAAGCCTGCCTGTTCTCCTTTCCCCATGAACTATGTTGCCAGTGAATACCTTGGGGTTCATACTGAATTAGAATTGCCGGGAGTGAGATTTGGGAAATTTGGCTTTTTATCAAGTACCCTTGTGGTATAAATGTATAGAAAAACCTGAAAACCCCTCATTCAAACCTTTGACTTCTATAGGCACAGAGGATCAGCAGAATTTCCTTAAAATCATGGAAATGTTCCCATCAGCTTTCATTTAAACCTTATTTCTCGTTACCTATAATACATTTCAATTGTTTATAAAGTAAAATTTGTGTTCTTTTATTATTTTTCCCTCCATCTCTACTTCTATCTCTCCTCCTCACCCTTTTTTAACTAATTATCAGGTTGTTTTGGCAATATCTGGAGATGTTTTTGATTGTTAGAACTTGGAAGGTGGTGCTACTGCATCTAATGAGTAGAGGCCTGGTATGTTTTAGAGCATCCTAAAATGCATAGGACAGCCCCTACAATGTCACCACATCAAGATGGAGAAACCTTAGTTAACAAGGTCCAAGCCACACGGAAAGAAATAAAATATTTTGTTTAAACAGATTCTTTTAAAATTGGTGCTGACTGATAAACTAATAAAAATTTCATTAAAAGTGAGACTATTTGATAGACTGCTATAGATTTTTTTTTTATAGATAGAGAAAGGCTGCTAATTTCAGAGCATCTTCACTTTTAACTCTAAGGACATAAATAAATCACTAAATCCTCTGAGTCCAGGTTATAGTTGAATAGATACTGATACCAGCCCTGTAGAGTTATAGTGAGGAACATGTATAATGTGCATAAAGGATCTAGCATATGGTATGTGTTCAACAGGTAGTTATTATCACTGTTATGTTTTCATTTTAATCATTATCATTGTTGTTTATAACCTCTGTGTTCACCATTCCAAGTAAAAAGAATCAGACATGTTAATGTCCTCAGTTTTAGAGGATGTTTTGGATAGGTTGTTGGCCAACTGTGGTCTAGTAATAAAAATATCCTTTTAGGTTTACAGAATTGTATTACTGCCAGATTTATAAGCTATTATCTGACAAATCATCTGCTTTCTATAAGTCTTCATTAGCTTCATTTTTTAAATAAATGAATTTTTTTGCAATTTAAAAATAGAATTAAAGTGGCTTAATATCCTTTAACTATAAAATGATGACAATAATGTCTACTTTACAGGGTCACTGTATTGATTCAGACAATAGGCAAAAACATTGTGTGAATCTGACATGTTTTCTGTATTAAAAGTCATAACAAGTTCAAAAACATCTTTTTCCTAAATTTATTTCATGACAAATTTTAGATGATGAGTGGGAAGACAGTTTGGTGTTTTTTTTTTTTTTCCTGTAATTTGTGGTTAAGAGTCTTTCAATACAATGAAAAAGGCACATATTAAAGAAAATAAATCAAGAAATATTATTTGAGGTGGTGAACAGATTTAATGACAAAATTTTTTTTATTAGTTTTACAGACTTTGTTCCCAAGTTCCTAATTGACTGTTACTAAATCTTTGCAATTCCATCCACTTTAAGTGAGAACATTGTTCAGATATACTTCAGTCACTACATAAATTTGTGTATAGGATTGGGAGAAAAGTCACTAACAACCTGTAACATGCAGATGGCACAACCTTGCTGAAAGCTTGAAGCAGTTACTGATAGTGATTAAAGACTACAGCCCTCAGTATGAATTACACCTCAACATTAAGAACACAAAAATCCTCACAACTGGACCAATAAGCAACATCATGACAAATGGAGAAAATATTGAAATTGTCAAAGATTTCATTTTACTTGAATCCACCATAATCAATGCTCACGGAAGTAGCAGTCAAGAAATGAAGTGACATATTGCTTTGGGCAAATTTGCTGCAAAAGACCTCTTTAAAGTGTTAAAAAGCAAAGATGTCACTCTGAGGACTAAGGTGTGCCTGACCCAAGCTATGGTATTTTCAATAGCCTCATATGCATGCAAAAGCTGGACAATGAATAAAGAAGACAAAAGAAGAATGGATGCCTTTGAATTATGGTGTTGGTGAAGAATATTGAATATGCCATGGACTTCCAGAAGAGCGAACAAGTCTGTCTTGAAAGAAGTACAGCCAGAGTGCTCCTTCAAAGAGAGGATGAAGAAAATTTGTCTCATGTGCTTTAGACATGTTATCAAGAGGGACCAGTCCCTGGAGGAGGACGTCATGCTTGCTAAAGTAGAGGGTCAGTGAAAAAAGAGGAAGACCTTCCATGAGATGGATTGACACAGTGACTACAACAATGAGCTCAAACATAACAATGATTGTGAGGATGGTACAGGACTGGATAGTGTTTCGTTCTATTGTACATAGGGTCACTATGAGTCAGAATGGACTAGACAACACCTAACAACAACAATAACATATGATACTAAAACAAACAAACGAAAAAGACAGGAAAAAGTAATGTCATATTTAAGGCGCCTATTGAAACAGAAACCCTGGTGGCATAGTGGTTATGAGCTACGCCTACTAACCAAAAAGTCTGCAGTTTGAATCCACCAGGTGCTCAGTGGAAACTCTATGCGGTAGTTCTACTCTGTCCTGTAGGGTCATTATGAGTTGGAATTGACATGATGACAACAGGTCAGGTTTTATTGAAAGAACATTTCCATTTTTGATGATTTTCAATTTTCCTAGATTCATACTTCATACATTCCATGTTCTGATTGTTAATAAATGTTTACAGCTGTCTTTTATCATTTTAAGCTGTGCTACATCACCAAATGTAGATTCTGAAAGCTTGGCTCCATCCACATTATTAAGGTTGACTACCTGGTGGAAGGAACTCTTTCCCAATCATATTTTGAGTGCCTTCCAATCTGAGGGGCTCATGTTCCTGCACTATATCAGACAATATTCTGCCGCTATTCATAAGGTTTTCACTTGCTAATTTTTTCAGAAGTAGATTGCCAAGTCCTTCTTCCTAGTCTGTCTTAGTCTGGAGGTTCACCTGAAACCTGCCCACCATGAATGACCCTGTTGGTATTTGAAATACCAGTGACATAGCTTCCAGCATCACAGCAACATACAAGTCACCACAGTAAGGCAAACTGACAGATGTCTGGTGGTATGAGTACTACTGTGAGCAAAATATTGAATGATGCAGGCATCTTCAAAAGAAGATGGAAGAAATACACAGTCACTGTACCAAAAAGAATTGGTCAACGTTCAACCATATCAGAAGGTAGCATATGATCAAGAGCAAATGGTACTGAAGGAGGAAATCCAAGCTGCACTGAAGGCATTAGTGAAAAAAAAGACTCCAGGAATTGACGGAACAACAATTGAGATTTTTCAACAAACAGATGCAGTGTTGGAGGTGCTCACTTTTCTATGCCAAGAAATTTAGAAGACAGCTACCTGGCCAACCATCTGGAAAAGATCCATATTTGTGCACATCCCAAAGAAAAATGACTCAACAGAATGTAGAAATTATCAAACAATATCATTAATATCACATGCAAGTAAAATTTTGCTGAAAATAATTGAAAAACTGTTGCGGCTGTACATCAACAGGGAGCTGCCAGAGCTCTGGCCAGATTCAGAAAAGGTCATGGAACAAGAGATATTGTTGCTTGGCTGAAAACAGTGAATACCAGAAAGATGTTTACCTGTGCTTTATTGATTATGCAAAGGCATTTGACTGTATGAGTCATAACAAATCATGGATAACATTGTGAAGAATGGAAATTGCAGAATACTAAATTGTGCTCATGTGGAACCTGTACGTAGACCAAGAGGCAGTCGTTGAACAAGGAGGGTACTACATAGTTTAAAATCAGGAATGGTGTGCTTCAGGGTTGTATCATTTCAACATACTTATTCAATCTGCATGCTATGCAAGTAATTTGAAAACTTGGACTATACAAAGAAGAATGAGGCATCAGGGTTGGAGGAAGACTCTCTAACAATCTGCAATATGCAGATGACTCAACCTTGCTTACTAAAAGTGAAGAGAACTTGAAGCACTTACTGATGAAGATCAAAGACTACAGCCTTCAGTATGGATTACATCTCAACATTAAGAAAACAAAAATCCTCACAACTGGACCAATAAACAACATCATGATAAATGGAGAAAATGTTGAAAGCTGTCAAGGATTTTATTTTACTTGGATCTACAATCAATGCCCATAGAAACAGCAATCAAGAAGTCAAACAACATACTGCATTGTGAAAATCGGCTGCAAAATATCTCTTTAAGGTGTTGAAAAGCAAAGATGTCATTTTGAGGACTGAGGTGCACCTGACTCAAGCCACAATACTTTCAACTGTCACATGCATGCAAAAGCAGGACAATGAATAAGGCAAACTGAAGAAGAATTGATGCCTTTGAATTATGGTGTTGGTGAAGAATATTGAACATACCATGGACTACCAGAAGAACAAACAAGTCTGTCTTGGAAGTAGTACAGCCAAGAGTACTCCTTGGAAGCAAGGATGGCGAGCCTTCATCTCATGTACTTTGCACATGTTATCAGGAGGGACCAGTCCCTGTAATAGGACATCATGGTAAAGTAGAGGGTCAGTGAGAAAGAAGAAGACCCCCCACCATGAGATGGATTGACACAGTGTCTGCAAGGATGGGCTAAAGCATAGCAAAGATTGTGGTATGACTTCTAATTTACAATATAAAGTTGTTAAGGCTCATATAATAATACACTCCCACAAACAGAGAGTGCCCGATTTCAATCTGCTCTTTGTCCCTGCTAATTTGTACCAATTATTCTCTTTTAAGTGAAAAAAATTAACAAAACCCATGAATGTCAGAGACACCCAAGAGTTAATTAGCCAATTAACTGATTTATTGCTCCTCTGTCTTGTTCCTAAAAGAGAAAATGTAAGCAAAAATGTTCAAAAATAAAATTGCAAAGTATAAATAAAATTGGAAAATTTCTATTAGGATATGTGAAACACAGAAAAAAGAGAACTATAAAGACTATATTAATGAAATTAAATGTATTATAGATTCTTCCTTAGTACTTGCCAATCAATGATGAAGTTCCTAAATCACTATTCACCTTAACTGCTAAATAAATAGCCCTACTTCTAAAAATACACAGTGGCTTGAAATCCTCCCCAGGTAAGATCTGACTATGATGGGCTTAAAGTGAAAGAGGCATATTAGAATAATGCTCCCTGCATTCTTCACTGTAATCAACTAGAAGAGTCAATTTAAAGAGAAGGAAAAGACTTAGCCGAATTAGGAATAGGGAATATCAATCTAGAAAAAATAAGAGAGAAATCAATCTTGACAGAAGTTAGGGCAATCACTTGGTTTTCAATAGCTAATTTAGGACCAAGTCAATGTGCAGAAGAGATAAATGAACCTTAAAACAAATCAGTGTAGAATGGAGTAAAAGTTGGAATAAAAAACCACAATCAGCACACATGCTGGGGACATCAACCTGAGATTTCCAAATGCAGTTGAAAAAGTAATCACAAGAAGACCAAAAACTTGGAAGATCCGAGTGCACAGGGATACAGATCAATCATTACCTCCTAAAATAAAAACAAACCTCAATCATATAGGACCCGACTCACTCAGGCAAAAGCTTGTATCTCTCCACCCAGGGTTTTCACAAAATAAAATTCCCCTTAAAAATCAATCATTTGGCTTAGAGCTGTGTTTTTTTGTTTTGTTTTTTCCAATTGGTCTCTGGTAATAAGTAGATTCAGTGGCCAAATCAAACACTCAAAAGGCAATGAAAGTTGATCATATCAGATATAGAACCTCTATTACAATTATATTTGTATGTAAACCTTTAGTGACAAGCCTCACCCTTAACAAAATTGTTTTAAACACTTTTGTAGCTCCAACTGATGGCATAAGGTACTACTAGCTTCTTCATATTTCCTCACCCCCTACTACTGTTTCCATAATCTGAATATGCCATGTTCTTCTGAGTGTACCATATTGTTTGACTAGTCAGGGCTCTTTCAGTTATAAAGGAAAACGAAAATAAAAAAAGCATTGAACTAGTTTAAGCCAAAAGGAAGATATGACCATATGACCTGTACCAAGAAAAGAACAGGGTTGACATAAGGAGTCTGGGATACTTATTTGTACTTGTGCTAATCCTGTCAGAACATCATGACTGACCTGTTTTCTATAGTCTGGTCTTTCTGCAAGACTACTTCCTCCTCACAGCTGGTTTTCCCTTGTTTTGTTTCTTCCTTAAAGGCTGAAGCCATATTCTGAACTTCATCTCCAGTGTGAAAGAGACTTTCTTCCTTCAATCCAATCTGAAAAAAATTCCAGGAAAGAACTGTGATTAGGTTTGTGTGAAGAAATGATTCAGAGACTAAAGAATTGAGAAAAGAGATTTTCAGACACGAAAGACAGTCAGACTTTGGACTCAGTAATGAAGCAGAAAACAAGAGGCACTTAAAGAGAAAAACACAATATTGTTAAGATTACTAACTTTGCAGTTATTCTACTCAGATTTGAAAACAAATAAACACACAATTTTCTCACATGATTATTGTATTTACAGAGGTGGTGATATGTCTTCATACACCAGTATTTAAAAAGTCAGGAATAAAATTGTTTTCCTCAGTCAATATTTACAGAAAATACTCAAGAATTAATTTAATTTGGAAACTAAAGCTAAAAACCCTATTATTTTGGATTACCTTGGAGTGCAAAGTTTCTCCACCCAACCCCAGCTAAAGGACATATTGTTCACACTCATTGTAAATGCCAACAGGAAAATGTGTTAGTTTTGCTTCCACACTCTCTAGTTTTCAAGTCTCTGTCCCTAAAATATGGTTTTGATCCCATAAGTTTGTTTTGTGATTTTAGGAACCAATATCATTAGTTTTATGTTTTATTTGACTAATTTTAGTTTCATAGATGTGACAATAGGTGTTGATTAATTTACAAAGATCTCTTTATATTTCATTTAACCAAACTAGAGCCATATGCTACTAAGGCTTGGGAGTTAATGACTGTCTAAACACCTCATAAGTTCCTTAAGTTTTTAATTCAACTGTATGTGTTAGAGACTTTTCCTTTTGCTAGTATTAGTTCAACTAGTGATATGGAAACGAAGAACCATCTCATTCACCCCAGCAGGGTTATACTATAGTTCCTGTAATCTTATCAAGCTCTCAGCCAAGCTAAGGAACTTTAGGGTAGTTTATAGCTTTTTTTTATAGCTAGCTATCTTCTTATCTCTCATCATACATTGTTATTTGGTGGTACTCCCATTGCCATTTAGTCCATTCCGACTTATAGTGACTCTAGGACAGGGCAGAACTATCCCATAGGGTTTCCAAGGCTGTAATTGTTACAGAAGCAGACTGCCACATCTTTCTCCCATGGAGCTGCTGGTGGGTTTGAACTGTTAGCCTTTCAGTTAGCAGCCGAATGCTTAATCACTGTGCCCAGTCATATTGAGGGATAACTTAGGGACACAACTTTATGTTTATCACTGTGCCCAGTCATATTGAGGGATAACTTAGGGACACAACTTTAAGTTTATCACTGACTTTTTAGCCTTCAGATTTATCACTACTACTTGACTTTACTCATTTTATGTTCCTCTGGGAGTTTATAAAACTTCATATTTCTCAGGAGGCCATGAAGCTGGGAAAAACCAGCAGTTCTTCCCTTGTTTTGACATAGACTGAGCTCATTCCTATAATTGTTATACAAATTAGTCAAAATTCTCTTTGAATATTCCTGTTATTCATCACAACATGTAAAAACTAGTTTTAAAAATATTTACTTAGATCTTATTATACATCTCTCTCCTTTGATGGTAGATATGTTTATCTTCACTAAATATTCCTAAAGTGTGCAAAAATATTTTGGTTAGTCTTCACAGTTTCGAGAGAGAGAGAGAGAAGAATATTCACTTTTGAATGAGAGCTGGTCACAGATATGGAAGGTAGACATTATAACCCAAAAAAGACAAAAAAAAAAAAAAAACACAAACCTGTTGCTGTCAAGTCAATTCTGACTCATAGTGAACCAACAGGACAGAGAAGAACTGCTCCATAGGATTTCCGAGGAGCTGCTGGTAGATTCAAACTGCCAGCCTTTTGGTTAGCAGCAATAGCTCTTAACCACTACGCTATCAGGGCCCCATACATTATAAACAGACCAAAGCAAAATGCTAAAAAATATTTTTTTGGTTGTTGTTTAAATATACAAAAAGATATTTATCAGTTCAGATTACAACTGCAGTCATAAAAAAAACTGCAGTCATAAAAGAAAAAGCTCATAATACAAAAACTCACTGGCTGGTTGAATTCAAGATCTTGAACCAGTACATTCTGTTCTCCATTCTCGCAAATATTGTATACCCTGGGTATACTACTGTGCGATAATATAAGAGGTAACTGTTAGGGCAAACTAGGTGAAGTGTATGTGGGATCTCTCTGTGTTATTTCTTCCAACTGTATGAGAATCTATATTATTTCAAAATAAAAAGTTTAAAGTATAAGCACTCAAACAACAAATCAGCACAAAGACAGAGATAGTAAAGCTGTGCTAATGCATATGTCAGAGAAGGGATGCCTGGGCAAAGAGAAGGTGCTCTTCTTGGGAATCACATTTTATTCAGCTCTTGCAGGTAAGTCTCCCTGACCACTAAACTGGTGGAAATGTCAGCTGTGAAAGGAATATTCAGACAAAACAAAAAAAAATTAGAAAATGTCAGAATCAATTTGATGGTTCTGAGTTTTGTTTTTCTTTTTTTAATATGTGCATATCTATTATCCATCCATCCATCCATCCATCCATCCATCCATCCATCCATCCATCCATCCATCCATCCATCCATCCATCCATCCATCCATCCATCCATCCATCCACCCACCTATCATTTCTCTGAAATACACACGCACTGTATATGTATTTATATCACACCTTTCATTCCTAAACTGTGAATATGTTTTCATAAAGTCTGCATTTTGTTATACATTTGTATTTATTAGTTGTTTCAAGGCAATAAACTTGCATATATTTTTTATCAAGACCATTGTTTTATAATTAATTAATGTCATCATTATAGTCTCATAGTTTCTGTAGATTTATTTGTTTTGTTTTCAATTATATTGAGTGGTACTTCATTTTATTCACTCTTACAATAAATTAAAGGGGATTCATTTTCCTTTGGTAAAATGTTGGCTGATTTCCATAATTTTTAATGTAATGCATTCTCATTGCCACTTATTTCTATTTTATAGCTCAACTTTTTAATATTGTTTACAATTATTGACACCGATTTACAATTTCCAATACTTTCAGTCTGAGGGAAGGAGTGTTTCTCATTTTCTCGTAATATCTAGATTTACAAAATTTCACAGCCTTGGAAACCCTATGGGGCAGTTCTACTGTTCCTATGGGGTTGTTATGAGTCAGAATTGACTTGACAGCAAAGGGTTTGGTTTTTTTTGGTTTTTCATCGGAAAAGTAATTAACCTACTTTTAAAAATTTATTAAAATATTAACTATAAGTTGAAACATCTATTTCCTCTTTTTAGAACATATTATAGGTACATAAAGAAATCATCCTCTGTAAAAATGAATTTTACTATGTACAATTTATGTGTAATATAAAATTAATGAGTCAAAATCAACTCAAGAGCACCTAATAACATCAATTAATGCATATAGTATGCATGTAAGTTATATATGTATATACACAATTTTTTTTCCAATATCATCACCTTTACATCTAATAGGCTTTTCAAATTGACAAATACACAGAGCAAAAATTTTAATTCTACCTTCCATTTCAAAAGACTATTTTCTTTCCCTGTTTTCACCATATACGTTAATGCTACCATCCTCCACCAAGTTTGTCAGGCATAAACCACCTAGCAGTCACACTTTATTTGTTTCTCCCACCATCACACCATATAATCCATTAAAAATTAACAAATCATTTTCATTCATCCTCAAATAAGATCTATCCATTTCTCTTCCTCTCTTCTGCTACCAGTCTCCAACTGCACTATTATATCACAAAGATTATTGCTGTAGCCTTCTAATTGTTCTCCTTCCTATTCCTTTTCAGCATAGCATCCAGAATGGTCTTTTCACAACATAAATTCCATTTTAGCAGTCCTATGTTTCCCAGCCAATTCAACCATCACTCTCTTTCCCCTTGCTCTCCAGTGGCCTTTTAGTTGAACTCTGTATAATATCCCAGCATGTTGCTGTGCTCTGTATAGTCTCAAAACTCATACTCTCCACTGTCTTCCGTATCACTATGCTGTGGCCATCCTGTCTGATTTTTTGTTCTGTACACTTCCGGTTTATTTCTACCTCTGGGCATTTGCATCTTTTCTTCTCAGTGCCTGGAATTATTTTCTCTGACATTTTTACTGCTAGCTGTATCTCATTATTATGGTTTGATAAAATGGCCTTTCCTCTGAAAGAATTCCTCTGACCACTCTTTTTTAGGTAAATTTCTTCCCAGTCACTCTCTGAAATTATAATCCCCAATTATTTGATTCTTTATTTTCTAAGCTCCTGAGCTTTCTTACTAGAAGTAAGCACCTTATTCACTACTCTGTCCTCAGCATTTAGCACGAAGAACACGGTAAAACACTCAAAAATTATTTTTTGATGAATTGCATCTCTTCACACGAAATGATATACTTCACTTTTCAGAGAACTACTTCCTTGCTCACAAGAAGAGAGCTTGATCTGTCAATCCTTTCAATAACAACGTCCCGATATTGCTGACTTGAATGATGACTAAATTTTCTTCTGGGTCATCATTAATGCTTGGCATTTGACTTATGGTGTTGGTGAAGAATACTGAATATACCGTGGTCTGCCAGAAGAACGAACAAATCTGTCTTGGAAGAAGTACAGCCAGAATGCTCCTTTGAAGCGAGGAAGGTAAAACTTTGTCTAAGTACTTTGGACTTGTTATCAGGAGGGACCAGTCCCTGGAGAAGGATATCATGCTTGGTAAAATAGCCAGTCAGCGAAAGAGAGGAAGACTGTCAACGAGATGGATTGACACAGTGGCTGCAGCAATGCTCTCAAGCAAAGATTGTGCGGATGGCACAGGACTAGGCAGTATTTTGTTCTGTTGTACATGTGGTCGCTTTGAGTTGGAACTGACTCAATGGCACCTAACACACAACACACAAATCACAGAGAAGATGGAAGAGGGAGAAATGTACTCTAGTCCAGTGCAAGACAATAACCATGGATCTCAATTGCGACTTTTAAAATACAATTCTCATCAGTAGAGGTTTTCCATTTTTGTCTGTTCCTCCTTGAAATAATCTAATTACTGCAGTGTTATGTATTTTTTTCTTAAAAATTAAACCCCTCCCTCTCTCTTCTAATCAGTGGGTCCCCTTTATTGCGCTGCAGGACTTTAGTTTCTATTCTGTTCTTTTTAGGGACCTGCAAACAAAAGTACTACAACCATCTGTAGCAGTTGACTTCTTAGATATTTGGGGAAATCATTTTAATTTAGTAATCACTTCCTGCTGTTGGATAATGGCTAGAAAAGCTGAAAGCGGGACAGGCAATTCCATATTCAATACTTGTCTATAACCTTTATTTTATGCGTTTTCCATTATAACAACATATTGTTAGATTTGGGATTTAGACCCAATCTACGTTAATTAGCTTGGTCTTGTTTTCTTCAAGTTATCTTATGTTTCTGTATTTTATGCTTCCTTCATATATTTCCTTTGCTAATTCTTGTTTTGTTAAAGTATTTTTATCACCTTTCTTCTCTAGCGGTTTTGAAATTACATATACTTATTTTATTTCTGACCCTTCAGAAATGTGTGAAATAATAAATGTATGCTGTTTCAAGATGCTAAATTTTGGGATAATTTGTTGAGGGGCAACACATCAGCTTTATATAAATCATAAATGCGTTGTCTTTGTTATTATTTATTGATTCATACTAAAAATAAAAATCAACCAGTGAAAAAGAAAAACAACTGCTCTCCCATGCACATAAACATATGACCTACAATTTTTACTGACATAGCTGAGGTTTTTGATCCAAATTAATTTTACTCATTCATGTGTTTTCCTTCAATCTTTATCAATAACATTTGCATGGTTTTATAGCCATACTAAGAATTATCATTGAGACAATTCTGTTATTCTGGTTTTTTCAATCACATCTATTTATTTTACGATATGGTTTTAGTTTGATTTTTTTTGCGAAACATTAGCTCAGAACTTTTAATTATTTGATATCAAGCTCTTCCCCTTAAATTTTGTGGTTGTTTTTCATTATTCCATTTCCTTGCCACATTTTATATGCAGAGGGAAAGTTTGATGACATCTTCTTTTCCCTCCTGTTTTCCTGTTCCTACCCCTTAATCTGTGGTGATAATTTTAAGATTTACTTGATATCTTTTAAGTATCTAAACTTTCACCAGACTGTATCTTTGTAGTAGTTTGTACTTATTTGAGTTTGTATTCAATTACATTCCATAGGAAGTCTTGAATTTTACATTAGCTGAAAGAAATTGTGTCCTATCATTTCAACATGCTGGATTTTAAGGCATTCCCAATGAATTATATTAGTTTATTCTCATGACTATTAACTTGTTATTACTTTTTAATTAAACTTCACTTTATTAGGCGATCAAAAATTATAGATTTAATTGCTCTTAGTCACATAACTAATTAGTGACATGGCTAGAATTCATTTTCTGTTAATTTTTTTGTTGTTCATCAGACAATGATGCTTCATGGGAAATGTTTTCTAGAAGTGCCTAGAACCCTGTCTTAGGCTGGGTTCTCTAGAGAAGCAAAACCAGTGAAGTGCGTAAATACATATATGTATATGTAGAGAGACAGAGAGAGATTTGTATCAAGGAAATGGCTCATGTGGTTGTAGAAGCTGCAATGCCCCAAGTTGGTGGGTCAGGCTGGAGGCTTCTCCTGATTCATGTCACTGCAGGGGTGGTGAACCCAGGATCAGTAGGTAGGTCAGGCAGCAGGGCTGTGGCTCACAGTCTTCAAAGATCAACATATCCCAAGATTGGCAGGCAAGATGGCAGGTATGCTACTAGATCAAGCCCCAAAAGGCAGAGGTCAGGTGAACAGGAGCCAGCCGCAGGATCCAGAGCAAGCAAAAGCCCATCAGTGTTGCCAGAAAGTCTGCCTATATTCGATGCAGACCACACCCACAAGGAAATTGCCCTTCAACTGATTGGCTACTCACAGCGGATTCCATCATGGAGGTGATCACATTATATCAAATCTCATTGTGGAAGTGATCACATTATTATACAACTGCCAAACTACATGATAACTCCCAAACCACTGAGAATCATGGCCCAGCCAAGTTGACACACAACCTTAATGGTTACAAACTCATTGCTATATCAAAAAATATGTTAATCCTCACCTGCATTCACATCCAGACTTCCATGTATATCAAAGCCACAAGTTTTATTTCTAAACACAGCATTTTAGTTATATATACCCAGATAAACCAACATATTGAAATGTAGAGCAAGACCGTGGGCAATGTTTAGAATATCACCATGATGTTGCCCATCCTTATTTACATTTAAATCCCCTGAAAATCTAAAAGATATATCTCATACATAGACATAGATATAGATGTTCATTATCCCTCTTTTTATAATGCAATTATAGAAACTTATAATATTAATTATCTCTTTTCTTTTAACAAGTTATCCCACAACTTCACACTATAAAACAAAAACATTTATCTCACACAAATTCTAAGAGTTTAGAAACCTGGCATTGGCATAGCTGGGTGAGTCTAGATCAAGATCTCTCAAGAGATTGCTTTTACTTTACTTTCTTCAGTAAAATGTGTCAGTGAGTCCAACCTACAATCAAGGATGCAACTACCAGAAACTAGGATCACTGGGGACCATCTTGGACGCTAGCAACTATAATCTCACACTTTTAAACTCAAACTCTAAGTACATTGTTCCCTTAATTAGTGTTTCTTGCTTTATTAAATGTTTTAGTGAATACACTTGGTTTTCTTACCAGAAGAATAATTATAGGAAAAGAAGTCTATTAGAAAAAGCCTGGACCACAACCTGGGTTTTGCCATTAGTTAACTGTGCAGCTTTGAAAAAACGCTTTCTCTGCAGCACAGATCCCCCATCCATTTGTTCACTCAACAAATACATACTGAGCATGTATGCATTATTCCAGATGTTGGAATGCATCAATATAAATATATCTGCCTTTGTTGAGATTATATTCTAGTTAACTTCCAAATTAATTTCTACCTCTAAAAATCATATTAGAGATCTGTTTTTATAAAGCCCAGTGGGTGTCTGGAAAAAAGGCCCCAAGGGCTTTAAAGTCAGCAAGTAGGACACTTACAATTTCTCAGTCGTAAAGTATAAAGCCAAAGGAAATAAAACTGCCACTCATTCAAATGGGACAGAATTAGGAAAAAAGCTGAATTTGGGGCAACCGACCAGAGCAAAGGGGCTCAGGATCGAAGGTAATAGAGCCTTAAGCAACTCCCTGAGTCATTACCATGTAGCCGTAAGTAATTTTTATTGGGGAATTTAAATTAAGCCAAGTGTGGAAAGGGAGCTGTTAAAGAAGCAATTCCAGCTTGCTCAACCTTCTAAGACTGTACCTCTACTAACTGTGCAGAAATGTATTTCCCAGAATGCGTGGAGGAGGACTCTAAGATAGTTCTGTTTCATCACGAGCTTTTAGAAACCATACCTTTTTACTGAGTCCAACACTTTTGTGTTTGTGTGATAATCAGTGAGAGAGATTTACTTGAGAAGAATCTTACTGGACCTGTATGAAGGTAAATAAAATATCAAATCCACTATTAATCTACTTTTTTCTGATCAGTTCTGATACCAGCTGCCCGTAGAGCACTTCTTCTGACCTAACCCCGAAAAGAAGATTAGAGCTAACAAGTTAAAGGACACAGCCCCCAGACTTCCGAGTATGCCTGAGTCTTCAGTTGCCAGCAGCTAATTTGGGATTCCACAGGGCAACCTCACTTTTGGCCTTCAGGATGCCAGCTGCAAGCTTGGGGGTCTGCCTGGGCTCCTTTGTTTCTGACCTGCTGGCTATAAATTCGGGGGTTTCCTCTATCCCCTCAGGACACCAACCATAAACTCAGGAATTCCCAGTCCCTTTCACTTTTGACCTGTTGTCTCTCACGACTCCTTTGGGTTCAATAACTTGATGGAACTATTCACAGAACTCACAGAAAGCACTATATTTGTGATTACTGCTTTATTAAAGCAAAAACTGATACAAACAAAGAGATGCATAGGAAAAAGTCTGGGATAGTTCCCAACTCGGAGCTTCCATGTCCCAAGGAGGGCAGTGCTACCATTCACATGCATGAATATCTTTCACCAACCAGGAGGCCCATGAGCTTCCCTGTGCAGAGCTTTCATTAACTTCATTACCTAGGCATTATTGAGGCCTGACTGCATAGGCATGATTGACTGATTCATAATCCCCCTTGAGGTCAGCAGTTACCCAGTCAAGTGGTGACTTAGCTAGCCCCTGCTAATTACCACAAACCTTCAAGTTTGGTTTAGATAACAAAGACATCTCAATTACTCAGGAAATTCCAAGGGTTTAGAGTTATCTCTTGGGAAACAAAGGCAAAGAACAATTACTTTGGGTAAAGTTTAATTAAGGTCACTATATGGCACAAATGGTTTGTACTCAACTGCTAACCTGAAGGTTGGCGGTTTGAACCTACCCAGTGGTACCTTGGAAGGAAAGGCCTACCAATCTACTTCCATTCAGATTACAGCTAAGAAAACCCTATGGAACAGTTCTACTCTGTAGCACATGACGTTGCCATGAGTCAGAATCAACTTGGTGGCAACTAACAACAGCAAAAAAGTTAAATTCTTTATACCACAATTTGATATAAAGGTGGAAAGTACTGTGAAAAACTGAAGCATATGAGGCAGGCATATTCCTCAGGGCCCAGGGATTTTCAGTTTATTTAATACATTTCCCTTACAGAAAGATACTCTCTGGACCTGGGTTTTTGTTTGTGTGTTTGTGTGTTTGTATGTTTGCTTTTATTTTGATGGAGGAAGAGAGAGAAGTTTAAGGTTTCCCTGGATCTCACTGTGTAGTCAGTGTGTGTGAGAACCTTTGTAAGTCAGGGGTGTGAAAAGGAGTTTTCTGAGTGAAGAAATTTAATAAATAAATAATGTAGACCATGTCAGTAGAGCTCATCTTTAATTTGTCAGTTAAATACTCCATTTAACATAATACTTGACAGACAGGAGTTGGATGGACCCCTGGGGGTTCACCAGAAGACAGCCCTAAATTCATCTTTATGGCTGAGTGAACAGAAGGAGCACAGGAGACCAGGAATCTGGAGGATAGTGCACAAGGAGCCAGGGACTTCTGGGAATACCCTACCATCTCTAGTCTGTAATCAAATAAGGCAGAGCTGGTGCTCAGGGCTCAGGCACTTGGAGTCTAAGTTTGGAAACATCTTCTTCAAAGGCAAAAGGAGCCCAGGGTCACTCTAGGTCCTTAGAAATCAGGGTTTGCTTTGCAGTAACAGTAGACTTGCAGTGCTGGAGTCCATATTATTTCTCCAGAACTCAAAAGCCAGATAGACATTTTACATAGATTCTTACAAGGTGAAGCTAAATAGTGGCACTATCCAAAAAAAGAAAAAGAAAAAAAAAAACCCACAGGAGAGCACAACAATATAAGGAACCAAAGATTAGAGGGTTTGAGAGATTTCCATATCTTCTGGGGTACACAGATACATTGTTTAGAGCACCCATGACAGCTTAGGCAATATATGGTCTTCGGGTTACATCTATAAATTTTTTTTTTTAATTGCTCTCTCCTTTTATCTATAGACCAACTACATTGATGAATATGGTTTTGGAAATTTTTTTTATTTATGCATATATCCTTTTCACTGGCTTCCTAATATTTGATATGTATTAATTTTAAAGTTTTAAGTGAGAATAAATAAAATAGATTAACAGCTTTAGTTTTATTGCTTTGAAATGTTTGGGGGAAAATGAAAAATAATACGGGCTTGAAATACTTGATTTACTTACTACTTGTATTATGAATTGAAAAATACTTCATAGGCTAACAAAATCAAATTTCATACTAAACACCCCTGTAAGTAAAACTAAAAAATGTCACAAGGCAAAGTCATGATTTTCTAAGCAATCATGCATAAATATATAGAATTTGTAAAATGCCTTGAGGCTATTTGTCTTATTTTTTAAAAAAACCTGTTGCTGTGGAGTTGATTCCAACTTACAGAGACCCTATAAGACAGAGTAGAACTGTCCCACAGGATTTCCAAGGAATGGCTGGTGGGTTCGAACTGCCGACCTTTCGGTTAGCAGTCAAGCTCTTAATCACTGTGCCACCAGTGTTCCATGTATCTTATGAAGTGTTTTTTTTTTTTTTGTATTGAATGTATTGAGGTAAAATAATTCTACAGGTATGAGCTTCTTAAATTGTTGTCATGAAGCCCTAACAGAAATGAAATATGGGTATTCCTTCACAGAATTTCTGGGTAAGACCTGCTCTTATAAAGAACATTAAGGCTTAAATAAAATTAGAATTAGTATCGATATCCTGAAAATTTGTGATATGGTATCAATGTGAAACTTAGAAATTTTCTAAGTGTTGACAGACTGATCCAAACCATACAGAGCAGAAGTTGAAATAAACAAGGAAGTAACTATTTCTCTAGCTTCTGTTAGCTTCTATTCACCAACTACTCTCAAATTTCCTATTTTTCCCATGCTCTCTTTTGTACTCCAGATTCTGTTGCAATTAGGCATTCCCCATCTACTTTTGGCTTTCTCATTGACGTAGGCACTTTGAACTCAATGTTTCCTCAACTGAATCTAGAAACTTTTTTATTTCTTCATAAACATCCAGGCTAGATGTTTGTTTCCTCAAGGGATAAGATTTTTATTGTATTTTATCCTGTTGTAATGTTTCCTGATTGTGATATTTGTTTATGAGAGGATTTATTGCAGAGTATTACAGGGGGTTGGAAACCCTGGTGGTGTAGTGGTTAAGTGCTACGGCTGTTAACCAAGAGGTCGGCAGTTCAAATCCGCCAGGCGCTCCTTGGAAACTCTATACGGCAGTTCTACCCTGTCCTCTAGGGTCGTTATGAGTCGGAATCAACTTGATGGCAGTGGGTTTCATTTGGTTTGGTTTATTATAGGGACTGGTCCCGAAGTTTGACAATCCAGATTTGCTTATTAGCTCCCCCTCTTTCCTGGCTTACATCTTCCAGCTTTCCATTTCTTAATGTTTATCATTCAGATAATAATAGTATCTAGCCCTACTGCTGCCATAAAGATTTAAAGGATTAATATGTTTTTTAAAAAGGGCCTGGAAGAATGGTTGGCACAAAGCTTTCAGTAAATGTTAACAAAGAGAATTAACAGAACAATAAGGAAAAGACAGAAAATATATACTTAACACTGACAAAAATCATAAAGACTATTAATAGTTAAATATTAAGTTTATTATATAGAATCAAATTTGATCACACAATACAGGTCATTGTTTACTGATTATGTTTCTCAACTAGTATATAAACTCAAAGAGAAAAATCAAAACAACCAAAACATAATAACATTCTTTTTATCTCTAGAAATTAGAATACTAGCTCACACTTATTAGACATTCAAGAAATATTTATTAAATGAATGAATAAACTCCACCCAGGATCTCTGAAAACTCATAGACAGAAATATTCAATGGAACATTAGATTGTTAACACAAAAAAAACTTCCTATTTTCTCACTAAAGGTAATAAAATCTTTGAAATTTTTCCCCTTTGAGATCTTGCAAATGTTAGCATAAGAAATCTAGTAGAGAATAGCTCACTGTTATTGTGACAACAGATAGCTTGGATACTGAGGTACCTCAGTGGTTTCAGGATTTTGACTTCTCTATGCCAATTCCATGACTAATGGGTTGCCATCCTATTAACATAACTAGCACTGAATGACTTATTACAGTGTTAATGATGTCCTTATGTTTTATCATGCAGTAATATATTCTATTAAATATCCAAGCAAGTCAAAGATCTGTTAAAAAAAGAGTGTATTCCTTTGCTTTCATTATTTATAGTTTTTTCACTCATAAATATGAGAAACTGTTTGTGAGAAATCACCTGTTTATAAGGTAAAGGGAAAGAAAGGTGAAGTGTTCTACTGTGATTTCTGTTTTTATTGTGCCACTATAATAAAATGGTCCTTGGTTTTAATTACCTACAACTCACATGACCCAAATCAGCCAAATTCAAATTTAAAATGCTGAAATTTGATCTATCAGTGATGTGAACAGAGTCTGAGGCCATTCAAGAACAGAAATGGTGCTCACCTCACTTTATTATGCCAAGTGATTATCTCTATATGATTTATTAATGAATCCTTTCTCTGCTGATTTGGAATTCCATTATCACAAAATAATTTGTATATATGAACTTTAGGGACTCACAATTCTCTTCCATTGCTCTGTGTACTAATCTCTGTGCCAGACCAACTCATTTTATATTTTTATAATACTTTTTTTTTTTTACTTTGACATTTAATGGAACAATTTTACCTTCATTTCACTTCTTTGACAAAAACAATTGTATTCAAAGGCTTATTCTTCCTACTGAACTTAAAGCTATTTCAAGTTTCATAAAATAAGTACTTATTATTAAATCAGAATTATATTTTCTTTATAGATTAAATTAGTTTGCACAGAATTGACATCTTTATTGTATTAGATTTCCTATTAGGGAACATGATATGTCTTTCCATTCAATCCGTTCCTATTTTGTGTCCCTAAAGAAAGTTTTGTAGTTTCCTTAATATTGGTGACTCAAGCTACTTGTTAGTTTTTATGATGTTGTTGATTAGACTTATCATTATTATGAATTTGGTCTTCACTTCAGATGCTTTTCTACAGGTTAATTTAGATACATAGAAAAATATAGTTTTTGTATGTATATTTAGAAACTAACCCTTTTACTTTAATCTTAGACGACATTCACTTTAGGTGGACTGTTCAGGTTTCAAGTAGATAATCATATAATCTTTAGTCATAAACAATTTGCCATTTCTTTTCTAAAGGTATAGGACTTATTTCCTTTTAGTGATTTATTAATATGCCCAGAATCTATAGTTGTGAATCTGGTGGTGAGGCTAAACATATTTAAATGGAATGTTTCTATTATTCACAGTATCTTGATTTTAAATATGGGATTCTAATTGCTTTTATTGGTGTTCTTGTGGGAAGGTCAAGATCTTAGGTCTGCTCATGCTGCTATATTCCCAGAATTTCCCTTAAATAAATATTCCTTAATGAATTAATATTTTTCTGATCACATGTTTTGTAACTTATTAATGCTGAAAACTTTATTAATAGATTTTTCATACTGTTGAGCATTCTTTGATAACATTTTCTCTATGGTCCCTCTCCACATACTAGAAAATACAGCCTCCCATGGGTTTCAAGGTTTATCTTTGTCACTTATGCTTGGGTTAAAATTGCTTGTTTTACATCCACTCAGAAGTTGTTCCATGCTAAAGTGTAGTTTTCCAGCACCTTATGGCTCTTAAGAAGTGCTCTCACCTTCTTTGGTGGCTCTTTGCTCATTGCAAGGGTACAAGCAAGAAATATAGAAGATTTTTGTTTACTCAGAACATTGCCAAAAAATGCTGTAGTGCATAACACTCTGGCAAATTAAAAACCAGGCCTCATTATCTTCAGAAATCACCATCCACAAGGAATTTTTCAATGGATATGTGTCTCCTTAGGCTGTGCACTCTCATTTCTTTGATCCTTATTTTTATAGTTTTAATCATCTTCCTGAGTTGCCACCAAGTCACCAGGTGACAAATCCAGAGTCGTAGCTACATTGTTGTTGTTAGATGCTGTTTAGTCAGCTTTGACTCATGGTGACCCTATGTAGAACAGAACAAAACACTGCCCTCTCCTGCACCATCCTCACTACATTGCTATATTTGAGCCAATTTTTGCAACTACTATGTCAATCCATCTCCTTGAGGATCTTCCTCTTTTTCCATGACCCTTTACCAAGCATGATGTTTTCCAGGGACTGGTCCCTTCTAATAACATGTCCAAAGTACATGAGATGTAATCACGCTATCCTCACTTCTAAGGCATACTCTGGCTGGTCCAATTGTGAGAGTTTTGGTTTTCTTTATGTTGAGGTGTAATCCACACTGAAGGTGGTAGTCTTTGATTTCCATTCGTAAGTGGTTCATGTCCCCTTCACTTTTAGCAAGTAAGGTTTTGTCATCTGCATATCACAGGCTGTTAAAGAATCTTCCTCCAATTCTGGTGCTGTGCTCTTCTTCGTACAGTCCAGCTTCTCTGATTATTTGTTCAGCATGCAGCCTGAATAAGTATGGTGAAAGGATACAACTCTGAGGCACAACTTTCCTGATTTTAAACCATGCAGTATCCCCTTATTCTGTTTGATGACTGCCTCTTGGTCTATGTACACGTTCTGCTTGAGCACAATTAATGTGTTCTGCAATTCCCATTCTTTGAAATGTTATCCATAATTTGTCGTGATCCTCACAGTTGGATAGCCAATAAAACACAGGTAAACATTCTTTCTGATATTCTCTGCTTTCAGCCAAAATCCACCTGACATCAGTAGTGATATCCCTTGCTCCACATCCACTTTTGAATCCGGCTTAAATTTCTGACAGTTCCTGTCAATGTATTGCCGCAACCACTTTTGAATTACCTGTGTGTGATATTAATGATATTGTTCAATAATTTCCACTGTTGGATCACCTTTCTTTGGAATGGGTGCAAATATGGATCTCTGCCAGTTGGTTGGCCAGGTAGTTCTCTTCAAATTTCTTGGGTTAGACTAGTGAGTGCTTCCAGTGTTGCATCCTTTTGTTGAAAGATCTTAGTTGGTATTCCATCATTTCTGGGAGGCTTGTTTTTCACCAATGCCTTCAGTGCAGTCTGGATTTCTTCCTTCAATACCATAGGTTCTTGATGATATGTCACCTCCTGAAATGGTTGAATGCTGACCAATTCTTTTTGGTATAATGACTGTGTATTTCTTCCATCTTCTTTTGATGCTTCCTGCATCCTTCAATATTTTACCCATAAAACCCTTCAACATTGCAACTTGAAGCTTGAATTTTTTTCTTCATGTTCTTTCAGGTTGAGAAATGCCTTGTATGGTCTTCCCTTTTGGTTTTTTAACTCCAGGTCTTTGCACATGTCATTATAGTACTTCACTTTGTCTTCTCTAGACATCTTTGGAACCTTCTGTTCAGCTATTTTACTTCATCATTTCTTCTGTTCGCTACAGCTGCCCTATATTCAACAGCAAGTTTCAGACTCTTCTGACATCCAGTTGGGTCTTTTGTTTTCTTTCCTGTCTCTTTAATGACCTTTTGCTTCTTTCATGTGTGATATCCTTGATGTCATCGCACAACTCTTGTGCTATTCGGGCATTAATGTTCAATGCATCAAATCTATTCTGTCAGTGTGTCGTACTGTGGTGGCTTGAGTGTTGCTATGATGCTGGAAACTATACCACCGGTATTTCAAATGCCATCAGGCCACCCATGGGTGGACAGGTTTTGTGTGTGTGTGTGTGTGCCTGTGCTAAGCGGAAGTTTACAATCGAGTCAGTTTCTCATACAAAAATTTATGTACACCTTGCTATATACTCCTAATTGCTCTCCCCCTCATGAGACAGCACGCTCCTTCCCTTCACTCTCTTTTCATGTCCATTCTGCCACCTTCTGACCCCCTCTGTCATCTCATCTCCCCTCCAGATAGGACATGCCAACATAGTCTCATGTGTCTACTTGATCCAAAAAGTTCATTCTTCACCAGCATCTTTTTCTACCCCATTGTCCAGGCCAATTTCTGTCTGAAGAGTTGGCTTTGGGAATGGTTCCTGTCTTGGGCTAACAGAAGGTGTGGGGGCCGTGACCACTGGGGTCCTTCTAGTCTCACTCAGACCATTAAGTCTGGTCTTTTTATGAGAATTTGGGGTCTGCATCCCACTGCTCTCCCGCTCCCTCAGGAGTTCTCTGTTGTGCTCCCTGTCAGGGCAGTCATCGATTGTGGCTGGGCACCAACTAGTTCTTCTGGTCTCAGGATGATGTAGGTCTCTAGTTCATGTGGCCCTTTCTGTCTCTTGGGCTCTTAGTTGTCATGTGACCTTGGTGTTCTTCATTTTCCTTTGCTCCAGGTGGGTTGAGACCAATTGATGCATCTTAGATGGCCGCTTGTTAGCATTTAAGACCCCAGACGCCACATTTCAAAGTGGGATGCAGAATGTTTTCATAATAGAATTATTTTGCCAATTGACTTAGAAGTCCCCTCAAACCATGTTCCCCAGACCCCAGCCCCTGCTCCGCTGACCTTTGAAGCATTCATTTTATCCCAGAAACTTCTTTGCTTTTGATCCAGTCCAATTGAGCTGACCTTCCATGTATTGAGTGTTGTCTTTCCCTTCACCCAAAGCAGTTCTTATCTACTGATTAATCAGTAAAAAACCCTCTCCCTCCCTCCCTCCCTCCCTCCCCCCCTTCGTAACCACAAAAGTATGTGTTCTTCTCAGTTTTTACTATTTCTCAAGATCTTATAATAGTGGTCTTATACAATATTTGTCCTTTTGCCTCTGACTGATTTCACTCAGCATAATGCCTTCCAGGTTCCTCCATGTTATGAAATGTTTCACAGATTCGTCACTGTTCTTTATCGATGCGTAGTATTCCATTGTGTGAATATACGATAATTATATTTTGACCTTTTAAAAAATCTGGATTCAAAGATAAGAATGTAACTTTGTTTCCCAATTCTAACTTTCAAATATTTAAACCAGATTAATATTGACCTCATACAATACTTTGGAAAAGTTTTACATTGCTTTCTATAAGCTTAAAGTTTTTAAACTAAATAGTAATTATTTGTTTCTTACATGTTCAGTGATGTTAACCTTTCAAGCTACAAGAACATAGCACATTTTGGGGTAGAATTTTTTTTATCAAAATTGTATAATTGTTGTTTTCTAGTTGGTATCTGACCTATCTGACCCATGTTACATTTTAGTTCCCCCCCCCCAAATATCCTTCTCTTTACTACAGGTTTGGTTTGGTATTATTTTATTTATTACTTATCTATCTATATGTTTTTCAGTTATAGGTTTGCTGTTGCAAATTAAACTAAATTTTATTTTATTTTAATAATCTCTAATATCTATCAAATATTTACTCATCAATTCTTTTTTAATACAATTTTGCCAATCTTCACTTAAAAAAATAAATTCATATCCTTTTCATTAGAATATATTTTAGAGAGCCCCACACATCACGTCTCCCTTGATACTTGGATACGAAAGTGATTAATTCTTTTAAATTGTGGGTATTATTCACGTATTTCTGTTAGTTTTTCACATACAACCTAACCCATGTCAATCACAGTAACATTATAATTTTGACATGTTTTGAAAGGTACCATCTTTCACGTGCATTTAGTGATGATGCAGGTTTTATGATATTCATAAGCACTTTTCATAATGATGTTGGCATTTCAATTATTTTGAGGAAGAATAGGGAAAATGGCTGTATTCAAATATCCCTCTATATAATTAAGCATTTTTCTTTCTTTTTTTTAATCAATATGGTTGTTAGCATTACCTATTACTCTACCCAACAAGTAGCAAGTCTTAACTTACTTGGTATAACAATAAATGTATGTTGCTTTGAAATGCAATTTATTTGGTGTCTACCGATAGATGGCTATCTAATGTGACTACAGGTGAAGGTACTGTATGAATACTCTCTTCAGGCTCCCTGGGTATTGTCTGTATTCAATTCCTTGTTAACTGAAACAAGAAATGTAGAATATGCTTGTGTATTGGAGATTCAGTGTTTTTATAGGTTGTATGTGTAACTGAGAATAGAATTTAGACCACTTTTTATATAGAAAAGTGTTTTCTTAACGACACAGTGATTCATTATGGGAAGACTTATAAAAAGCCTCCCAGGCACAAGTTATTAGAACCTGTTTGGTCAGCAAAGCTGTTATGTAGTCCTATGAAAATGAACTCTGCTGAAAAATGTCATGTGCTTTTCTGTTTTAGAAATTCTGGGGGAAAAAAAAATGGCTAGAATTTCATTAATTAAGAATTCTTAAGAGTTCTGTTTTTAAATGTAGTTGGGAATACTATTGAAAAAAATTGTAAAAACAGCATTTGAAGTAAATAGGAGTCTAAAATTACACAATTCCTAAAATAATTTGGCTGGACAAATTATTCTATTGTCTTCATGGTGTCTTCAACAATTTAAACCTGAGTTAAAACTGAGTATGCTGGTTAGAACAAATTGTCCTATAGGTCCTTAACAAATATCTGTTACCCAGATTAATTCCATTAAATTTTTTTTTTTTCTTATTAACCATTAGCTTCAGGTGAAAATTTTTATCCTTTTTTTAAAAAAATATTTTGCAATCCTCTTCAGTATCTCACTTTGGGTAAGTAATAGGGAGATATGAAAGGATTAAAAAACTCTTTGCCATTGTGCAACCTCTGAGTTAAGAGGAACTCTTTCAGAGACTTTGAAAAACCAAATGACAGAAATAGTCATTTATCTCTGGCTTCGAAGATAGAGAAGAAAGTTGTTCTAAATGAGATATCTAGATGTCTCTGTCCTAGGATCACTTCCAGAATGTGTTGATGTGCCAGGGAACTGAATGAAAAGACACATGACTAGCCATTTATAAGTATAAACAGAAGTTGTTGTTATTAGGTACCAGTGGAGTTAGACTCTCACTAATGGAGACCCCATGAGTTACAAAGTAGAAGGCAGGAAATATAGATTCTAGTTCCAGTCCCAGCCTCATTACTTACTAACAAGTGATCTTATCTATGAAATGGAGTCTCTAATATCTTCCCTATCAGATAATTGGATGATTACATATGAGATAATTATGTAAAAATGCTTTGTAAAATACTCTAATAAATAATACAATGTTAATACACCTACTCCTGACTTACTAGCTCTTTATCCAACATTTCACATTTATGACAATAGTAAAAAAATCTACTATCTGACTATTTTTTGCATTAACGATATACACCTAGCAGTAAGGAAGGCTGAGGTACAAGTTGAGAGTAATGCTGGCTGTGATGGTTAAGGTTATATGTCACCTTGGCGGGGTCATGATTCCCAGTGGTTGTGCAGTTATATAATGATGTTATATGTGGCAGTTATGTAATGATTTAATTGGCAGTTATGTAATGATTTAATTGGCAGTTATGTAACGATATGGTCATCCTCCATTTTATGATCTGATGTGATCATCCCTCATTTTCACATAACACCAATTTTCATATAATGACTTGGTCTTTGAACCTAACCATGTTGATAAGTGAGGAGTGGGTGTAATGATACTGTAGTAATGATAGCAAAATTTTGCTTATTGCTTTATATCTGCTGGGCACCTTTCAAGTACTTTACATATCTTTTAATTTTATCTTTCCAACAATTTTATGATGGTCATGTTCTTAATATCACTTGAATATTGAGGAAAATGAAGCTTAAGAGTGGCCCAATCTCATAGAGTTAGAAATGGTAGAGCTGGGGTTTGAATGCAGGCACACCCATTATGCCAGAGTGTCTCCATTATAGAACAATTAGCATTTTTTAAAAAAGTAATATTAAATAGGGGAAGTGCAGTTAATTTATTGTAGATTTAAATTTTATTCTAAATCCAATATCCTTTGCTTCTAAGTAGTATACTTTTGAGTATACCAGTCAGAAGATCTTTGAACCTTATATAAATTTAGGGAGCTAAAACAAGCTTAATTTTATTCTGCGGGCATTCGTGTCTGAAGTATAGACAAGGAAATAAAAGGATATCTAAAAAAAGAAGGGGACAAGAGAAAGGGAATTGCTGAGAGAACATGGGGAAAAGAAAGGTTTTTGGCTGAAACAATAGTGTCAATATTAACAGTAAAACTCAAAGAGAAGCAAATGTTTTCAGAAAACATACAAATTAATTAAAAGTAAACCCTTTGAATTGATTGTTATTCCCCAGTGAATACTCTCTGAAAGTAAAGCACCAGAAACATACCATCATATTAACACCATGATCTATTGAATTTAACAAGGCTCAATATGATAAAGAATAATAGTTCTGCTGTACAGTTTACAGGACTCACAATTTTACTTATCTCTTATATGAATCTTATCTCATTAAATATCTTCTTAATTTTACTAGGAGTCTGGTTATTAAAACCCAAACCTACTAAAGGTTAAGAGAAAGTATTTAACTTCTATTGAACAATCACTACATATTAGGAATGTTGTACTCTACATACCTCATCTCATTTGAGATTAACAGCAAACCCAAAGGTTGATATTATCATCATCCCGTTATTACTGATGAACTAAAAGAGTTCACTCTCATTCTATTAAAAATTAGAATTTTAATAAAAATTAGAAACAAATCTGTTTCAGAACCAGTACTTGAATCTATTAAACCTACTATCTATCTAAAAGTAAGATATTTACTTATTCAGATAAAATTGTCGTTGCCTATCTATCCTATCCCAACCAAAAGCACACTAATTGCCCTTATTATATGTCTAGAGGAGAAAAAAAAACCCTAAGCATTCCAATGGGTGTAACTGATTTAGTTGCACTGGAGTTACATAACACTTAAATGACTTAACTCCAGCTTCTTGTGCCTTTAACACTGGGTCTTTGTTATTCACATTAAATCTGTGTATCACCACCTTTGAAGCCAGATTGCCTGGTTGTGCAAATCTGAAGCTCTTCGTTACTAACCCAGTGCCGTCAAGTCAATTCCTACTCATTAAAAAACCAAAAAAATCCAAACCCAGTGCAACTGAGTCGATTTCAACTCATAGCGACCCTGCAGGACAGGGTAGAACTGCCCCACACAGTTTCCAAGAAGCACCTGGCGGATTCGAACAGCTGACCTTAAGGTTGGCAGCTGTAGCACTTAACCACTGCACCACCAGAGTTTCCATTACTACTCATTAAAAAAAAAAAAAAAATTTTTTTTTTTTTTTTTTTTTTACTATGTGTATAATATGGGCTGGCTGCTCAATCTATCTGTGTCTCAGCTTTCTCACCTATAAAATGAACAGAAAAACAGTACCAGTTTCATAGGATTTTATTAAGATTAAATGACTTAATAGGGATAAACTGCCTAAAACCATGCCTGGAACATCCAAGCTCAATAAAAAGTAGTTATCATTGTGATAATAATTACTATCATTATTATCTTTAGGGAGAATATTGTCAGGAGCCTGGTAGCACAGTTTCAAGTGCTCAGCTGCTAACCTAAAGGTTGGCAGGTTGAATCTACTAGACACTCCATGGGAGAAAGATGTGGCAGTCTGCCACTGTAAAGATTACAGCCTTGAAAACCTTATGAGGCAGTTCTACTCTGTCCTACAGGGTCTACATGTGTCAAAACTGACTCAATGGCAGTGGGATATAGGGAGAATATTTCCAGTAGGGTTAAGCTTCTAATATTAACAAAACCATAGTAACACCACTCATACATTTGATTAAAAAAAAAAAAAGATAAGTGAAAGTGTTAAGAAAAATTATAAAATGCTATAAAATATAAAGTGGTTTCATTATTTTTATGGGGTCAAAGTCCTGTTAAATTCAACAGGCCATGGTGATAATAAGTACAATAAGATTCTAGTGTATCACTTTCACAGCTTCACTGAAGAATAACATTAAATTTTAATTCCTTCTGTTTAATTAGCTCATATGCTTCCTGAAAACTTTTTATCTTTGGTAATTTTTATTACTTTTTGACATTTTAACCTCAGCTACCACATGCCAACAGATGGTGATGATGATATGATGATGATGATGAAGGATGATAACAATGATAGAAATCTCTCTATATGCCACATATAAGGAAATTTTTATTCCAAGAAGTATCAAAAAGATACACCTGGCATCAAATTATTCTCTGGTTTGCTTGTAAAAATATATAGCAAATTAAATGTCTGTCCTTATTTTTCTCATTTACTAAATAAAAGGGCCTAAATTTTTCCAGATTTATTTTCCTGCGAAAGTTTAGTTGAAAAACCAATTTTCAGGTAACCAAGCCTAGAGAAAGACTGTAACTTCACCCTTTTTTGTTCTTTGTGGTTCTTCTTTTATATCTTTAGGCTAGAGAAATTTTTTCAATCTATTTCCACAGGGCACTTTCATAACTCTATTCAAACATACTCAAATCCATTCAATTCTCTCAGCGTATGGTAAAGGTATGTAGTCTTAGGTTGGAAAGGAATTTTAAATATTCTTAAATTTAACCTTTTATTGAAAAGGTCCTTGATTCATAATAAATCATGGTTATCTTATGATTCAGATATTTCTAGGTATCTGAAAGACTGGTACTTCAGGCCCATAAAGAGTCCGTTTAATTAGACCGCAAGGAACCTCCTATGTGTGTACTGGGGGGAAAAGGGGGATATGAAATTGAAAACATTTGAAGGAATGGACAGTCCAAAACTCAAGTGTAGTCTAAGTTTGTTAAAGAAGAACTAGAAGAGAGGGGAAGATCTGGGTAATGGAATATGTCTTTTGCTCATATTTCTTTCCCAATATGCCTCCATGAACTCCAGCCACAGACAGGGTCCTTCAATGCAGTGCAAGTAAAGTAAAAAACTATTTCACTCTGTGATGGTGATTGCAAATTCATATAACACTTGGTTGCAAATAATGACCGTCCAGCTAAAGCACAAAGGGTAGACCAATGGAATGAGGCACAGCTAGAACTCATGAGAAACAAAAACCAGAAATTGGAAAGTGAAGAACTGACTTTGATCCCATTCTTCTCAGAGATACTTGTCTCTTAGGCTCTTATCTCTTGCCTCCTCTAACTGTCCATTTCATTTTCTCTCAATCTCTGTAGATTTTTTTTTGTTTATGTCTTTGTGCATATTTTTAAAGGCAGCCCTAGCTTCAGCATTACATAATTTCATATCTTACCTTAACAGAGAGAATTTCCCTGATCAACCTATTTGAACAAGCTACATTTCAGAATTCTCTATTCCCTTACCTTGCATTATTTTTCTTCATGACTATTCTGCCATCTTACATATTACTGATTGTTTAATTGATTGACTAATTGCTTTTCTCTCACTTGCAATAGTTTAGAAGCTCTATGGGAGCATATACTTTGTTTTGCCCCCAGTGTCTAGTACAGAGCATGTCAAGGGATAAGCATCCAGTACATATATGTCGTCTGCATGCTGGATAAGTTTCAGAGTCCAAACACACACTAAAAAAGATTTGACCTATAAACCAACTAAACTGATAGAAAATAGGAGAATTCATGTGCAAAAGAAAGAAAGAAAATGCCAGGTTTTCTGGAAAACAGAATGTCTAGAAATAGGTACTGCCAACAGGGAAACAGTAGCCTTGATATCTGCCTTCTTTTCTTTTCCACCAGGCGCTTCTTGGAAACCCTATAAGGCAGTTCTACTCTTTCCTATACGGTCACTATGAGTTGGAATCGACTCAATGGCACTGGGTTTTTTTTGGGTTTTCTTTTCAGTCTCAAAAGAATCATTATCACAGACTGTAATCACCCTTCTCTTTGTAAATTAAGATCCTGTTCTCACTCTACTTCCTAAAATAAATACTCAGGGGAGGTGAGCAAGTGCTAAGCCAAGTCCAGCCTTGCACCAATGATTTCCCAATCACAATATATAATTTAAAAACTGTCACCATCAAGTAGTTTCCAACTCACAGCAACCCTACAGGACAGAGTAGAACTGCCCCGTAGAGTTCCCAAGGGGCAGCGGATAGATTTGATCTGCCAACCTTTTGGTTAGCAGCCAAGCTCTTAACCACTCTGCCACCAAGGCTCCAATATATAATTTAGATGATTTATAATATATCATCTACCATACACTAGGAGCCCTGGTAGCGCAGTGGTCAAGAATCTGGCTGCTAAACAAAATGCCAGCACTTCACATCCATCAGCCGCTCCTTCAAAACCCTATGCGGCAGTTCTACTCTGCCCTATAGGGTCCCTATGAGTCGGAGTCAACTCGATGGCAACAAGTTTGGTTCTGGGGTTTTATCACACACTAAGCCAAATGCTTTAAAAAAAAAAAAAAAAAGTTGCCATTGCATCAATTATGATTCATGGCAGCACCATGTGCACCAGAGTAGAACTGCACTCCACGGGGATTTCACTGAATGTGATCCTCTGGAAACAGATCACTAGGCCTTTCTTCTGAGGCACCTCTGGGTAGATTGAAACTATCAATCTTTGGGTTAGTAGCAGAGGGTTGAACTATTTGCACCAACCAGGGACTCCAAGTCCTTGACACGTATCATTTTATTCAGCATATACATCAGTTTTATGAGGGAGATGCTATTATTACCAATGATGTCGTGTACATGAAGAAACAGACTCAGAGGGGTGTAGTATACTGCTAAAGATTATCCTAAAAATGGTAGAGCCAGGGTCTTCATTTGGGCAGTCTGATTCTAAAGCTTATGGTCTTAGCTAAAATGCTATGCTACCTCATTATTATTTCCAGGAAAGCCTAGGCTGCTGATTAAATCCCAAATGATCCCACTTTGATTTTTACTATTTCAGGGACCTTAACTTTATAGCCCATCCTCCACCCTCACACATAACTTCTTCTTATATATCATATTGCTGAGTGTTCACTTCTGTATATTAAAAAAAGATACCAACTGGATGCTGTCTAGTCGTCTGACTCCTAGTAACCCTGTGGTACAGAGTAGAACTGCTCCACAGAGTTTCCAAGACAGAAGCAGAGCCTCTGGTGGGTTAGAATTGCCGACCTTTTGGTTAGCAACCCAGCACTTAATCATTGAGCCACCTGGGCTTCTTTGTTTGGTGACACAAGCTTCAAATAAGCACTCGTTATTTAGGAGGGGAGGCACTGGTGGTGAAGTGGTTAAAGAGCTTGGCTGCTAACCAAAAGGTCAGCAGCTCAAATCCATTAGCCACTCCTTGGAAACCCTATGGGACAGATCTACTCTGTCCTATAAGGTCACTACGAATTGGAATTGACTCATGGCAATTTTTTGTTGTTGTTTATTTAGGAGGGAGAAGTTTTATATGGTTCAGATGTAGTCATAGGTAGAAAGAAGGGCAACCACTTTGGGGGCTTAATGCATCTTGCCTAATACCAGTAACTAGTAAGGGTGAAAGAAGATGGAACTTTGCCTGTTATGGTCCAAAGTTCATTCTCTTGCGAATTACATCATACAACAGTTCTTTGTCTCTTTGTCCCCATACTACATATACTTATTAGTAAGCGATAGTTTTAATTCTAGGAAAACCATGGTATTAGTTCCCTGAGGAAGCTTCATAAAAATTACAACGAAAGATCTTTAATAACAAGTAAAACAGAATTAAACCGCCAGAGAAATAATTCATTCACTAAGAGAAATGTAACATAGCTACACTTCTAATATCAGATGCAAGAATTCTGCTAAAACGAAATTATCTTCTTTAATTAGAGAATGTAACTTTTTTTTATTTAAATTGAGAGCATTATATCACCAGAGTGTCAACATTTTCTTTTATTACAAGCTCATTTCTCTCCATTGAAAATTCAATTATTATTGTTTTGATAAAAATATAGACAGAAAGACAGATGGTTTTAAGAGCTTGCTAAAAATTCATGCAAACCCACTTTGAAATGTGGCGTCTGGGGTCTTAAATGCTAACAAGCAGCCATCTAAGATGCAGCAATTGGTCTCAACCCACCTGGAGCAAAGGAAAATGAAGAACACCAAGCCCACATGACAACTAAGAGCCCAAGAGACAGAAAGGGCCACATGAACCAGAGACCTACATCATCCTGAGACCAGAAGAACTAGTTGGTGCCCGGCCACAATCGATGACTGCCCTGACAGGGAGCTCAGCAGAGGACCCCTGAGGGAGCAGGAGAGCAGTGGGATGCAGACCCCAAATTCTCATAAGAAGACCAAACTTAATGGTCTGACTGAGACTGGAGGAATCCCGGCGGTCATGCTCTCCAGACCTTCTGTTGACACAGGACAGGAACCATCCCTGAAGACAACTCATCAGACATGAAAGGGACTGGTCAGCGGGTGGGAGAGAGACGCTGATGAAGAGTGAGCTAATTATATCAGGTGTACACTTGAGATTGTGTTGGCAACTCTTGTCTGGAGGGGGGATGGGAGGATAGAGAGAGAGGGAAGCCGGCAAAATTGTCAAGAAAGGAGAGACTGAAAGGGCTGACTCAAGACGGGGAGAGTAAGTGGGAGTAGGGAGTGAGATGTATGTAAACTTATATGTGACAGACTGATTGGATTTGTAAACGTTCACTTGAAGCTTAATAAAAATTATTATAAAAAAAAAAAAATTCATGCAAGTTACACTAGAGTGCTGTAAATGGTAAACCTTGAAACAAATAACTAAAAAAGAAAAAAAATGATACATTGTGCTTTAGACTCTAAGTAGCAAAGCTAATAAGCTTCTGGTAAGTCTTGGGAAAAAGTTATAAATACCCCCATCCTTTACAATCAGTCTGTCAAAAAATTATTAATATTAAGTAATATTACTTGAAGTGTGTCAAGTTCCATTATATTTTGAACATAAAAATATCTATGCATTTATTCTACTGATTGAAATGTCCCAAACATTTGATTATAATTAATCATGAAGCTGGTAATCAACAATGAATAGTGTTGACCCACACCCATCCCAAAGCTCCTCCCTCTTTGAAGGTATCAGTTTCTGGTTTATTAGCTTTCTCCCTAACCCAACTCCAGTCTCAGGAACTTAATAAATAATTAATGCATTAAAAATTTATACTTTATATATAAAAATTAAACACAGAAAAGTACGGTAAACTTTAAATTTTGAGTTGAAATAATATTACCTACAGTTTATAGGGGTATGTATGCTTGGTAAGGGAACCCTGGTGGCGTAGTGGTTAAGTGCCATGGCTGCTAACCAAAGGCTCAGCAGTTCGAATCCACCAGACGCTCCTTGGAAACTCTGTGGGGCGGTTCTACACTGTCCTATAGGGTCGCTATGAGTCAGAATTGACTCAACGGCACTGGCTTTCGTTTGGTTTGGTTTATGCTTGGTAAATTAGAGTACCATAAAAAAAGAGGAAGACCATCAATGAGATGGATTTATACAATAGAGGCAACAACAGGCTTAAACATAGCAATGATTGTGAGCATGGCACAGGACCGGACAGTGTTTCATTCTGTGGTACACAGGGTGACTATGAGTGAGAACCGACTCAGTTGCCCCTAACAACAGCAACAATAACAGAAAAAAAAAAAAAAAAACTGGAGAAAATGCAATCAAAATTCCATAACTTTTTTTCTCAATTTTTCCTACTTTGGTTTTAGCAATCATTAAATCTCTTCTATCGCCTAACAAATTTTATGTTTCTTTGTGTTGCCTAAACCAGTTTAATTAGATTTCTGTGTCCTGCAATCAAAAGAGAGCCTTGGACCTATTCTTATACAACCAATTTATCTTTGACAACTACCGATAGCATAAAAAAAAAACATTGTTGGGGAGTCAATTCCTACTCACAGCAACCCTATAGTACAGGGTAGAACTGCTCCATAGGGCTTCCAAGGAGCAGCTGGTGGATTTGAACTGCCGACCTTTTGGTTAGCAGTTGAGCTCTTCACCACTGCAGCCACCAGGCCCCTCTCATAAAAAAACCTCTCATAAGCATACATTATTCCCATTGTCCAACTGGGAAAGCCAAGAAAGACAAAATGTCAATGACTACCTCACTGCCTGTCAAAGAATAAGACCCAGTAGAATTTTACTTTGAGGTAAATCTTGTGGGAAAGAACGAAAAAGAGCAAAAGGCAGAAGTTCAGATATGTGGATTTTTAGATCTGTCTTGATTCTGTTCCTTCCTGTCAGCCAGTTGGTTACATTATGCTCTTTCTAACCCGTTTGCTAGCATAAACCCTAATTATTTCAAGAGTGCAGCTCTTCCATTGCTATGCTTAATTAAAGGTCATGATTAATTGAAATTGTGACATCTTATCACTGCTTTGATTTAATTCCATATGTTAGAGTACACTAGATTACAACTATTTCTGCAACTACCTCAGGATAGTAGTTAATTTTATTGTCATGACCAGTACTTTGATTGCTATTTCTTTAATCAAGCTTCCCATCTACCTGAATCAGCCGTTACATACTCAAGAATTGAACATTTTGGGCAAAACACAGCTATTGTATTTTTATATAACCACTCGATAGAGAATTGAATTAGAGATATAACATGTATTAGCAGCTCTTTCAGTTGAGAAATTCTATAATAATGATCCAGTTTTAACTAATACAGGGATTATATAGAATAATGACCATATTATATGCCCACAAATGGCTGTGTTGCATTCCGGCATCTTTTTTATTTTTCAGCACATGTAACTGGTGAGGTGGTAACAAGTAAACGTGCCCTCGCTATCCAAACTGCCAAAGTGAAACCCTGAGCTTAACACTCAGGGATGCCCAAGTGTAGTGAAAACATAAATGGACATTGTGTCTATTGGGTTATGCTTTAGTAACGACAACTCAAAAACATCAACAACTTAAAATAAGGATTTATTTCCCACACATGCTGCAAAAGGTATACCACTTTATTCGTTAGAATAACAAAATACCACGTCATTGTTTGTTGTTGTTTCTGAGGGTAGAACTGCCCCATAGTGTTTCCTAGGCTGTAATCTTTACAGGAGATCACCAGGCTGGTGGGATCGCACCTCTGATCTTTCAGTTACCAGCCCATTGCTTAACCGTCATGCATTGAGGATTCTTTCAAAATGCCATACTAGAATATAATACCACAGGTTAGAAAGGATGTGGGGAGAGAACCCTCACAGACTCCTCTCAGGAGTATAAACTATTACAACCATGCTGGAAAGCAATTTGGCATTATTTATGGAAATTATGAGTGTGTTTGCTCTGTGATTCAGCAATTCTGACTCAAAGCAACCCAGTGTGCAACAGAACGAAACAGTGCCTGGTCCTGTGCCATTCTCACAATCATTGCTATGTTCAAGCCCATTGTTGCAGCCACTGTGTCAATCCATCTTGCTGAGAATCTTCCTCTCTTTCTCTGACCCTCTACTTTATCAAGCATCATGTCCTTCTCCAGGGACCGGTACCTCCTGATAACATGTCCAAAGTACTTGAGACAAAGTCTCGTCATCCTTGCTTCTAAGGAGAATTTTGGCTGCACTTCTTCCAAGAAAGATATGTTCATTCTTCTGGAGCCCACAGTATAGTCAATAATTTTCACCAATCATTCAAATGCACCAATTCTTCTTCAGTCTTCCTTATTCATTGTCCAGTTTTCACATGCCTAGGATGAGGCTATTGAAAATGCCAAGGCTTGGGTCAGGTGCAGCTTAATCCTCAGAGTGATATCTCTGCTTTTCAAAAGTTTAAAAAGGGCATTTGCCGCAGATTTGCTGAATGCGATAGGCTGTTTGATTTCTTGACTGCTGCTTTCATGAGCACTGATTGTGGATTCAAGTAAAATGAAATCCTTGACAGCTTTCAACATTTTCTCCATTTATCATGATGTTGCTTATTGGTCCATTTGTGAGGGTTTTTGTTTTCTTTATGTTAGGGTGTAATCCATACTGAAGGCTGTAGTCTTTGATCTTCATCAGTAAGTGCTTCAAGTCATCTTTGCTTTCCATAAGCAACGTTGTGTCATCTGCATATACCAAAAAAAAAAAGAAAACCTGTTGCCGTCGAGTCGATTCTGACTCATAGCAACCCTGTAGGACAGAGTAGAACTGCCCCACAGAATTTCCAAGGAGCACCTGGTGGATTTGAACTGCTGATCTTCTGGTCAGCACTTAACCACTACGCCACCAGGGTTTCCCATCTGCATATAACTGGCTACTCATGAGTCTTCCTCCAATCCTAATGTCTTGTTATTCTTCATATAGTCCAGTTTCTCACATTATTTGTTTAGCACACAGATCAAATAATCATGGTGAAAGGATACAACCCTGAGGCACACCTTTCCTGATTTTGAACAATGCAGTATCCCCTTCTTCTGTTCAAATGTCTGCTTCTTGATCTATGTACAGGTTCTTCACAAGCACAATTAAGTGTTCTGGAATCCCCATTCTTTGAAAGTTATCCATAATTTGTTATGATCCACACAGCTGAATGCCTTTCCATAGTCAATAAAACACAGGTAAACATCCAGCTGTGAAAAATCAGAGGAAACAAATTTACAAGAAAATAACTTTGAATCAACATTTCTATCGGTCAGTTCCTTTAAAACGAACTAGAACTGAGAGAGTTTGCTTGTTTAAGATTCATTTTTAGATTCTAACAACTTATAAATTTTATAAAATAGCTAATTGGGTTATTTCTTTGAGTTCTGGAAGACTTTCAATTTTGCAATAACAGTGATCAGCTTAAATTTGAAATCTGAGAACACAGAATCATAGATAAATGAATATTGATAAATCCTTGAAACAGAAATGAATGAATTACCATTACATTAGAGCCCTATCCTCAAAATAGAAATAGGTAAACCCAGATTTTCACTTTAGTAAACTAGACACACAAATTTTTTTTTTTTTACTGAGATCTTTGTATAACACTTAGAATATATTTTTTCTTCTAAGATACACTGTTTAAAAATCTATATTTTCTGATTTTTATTTCCAAATAATTTAATGTATATTATATGTATATATAAAATATTTTTCCTAGCTGTGGAAAACAAGTGAATGCATAATTTTTTTTTAATGTATATAAGTAAATGCTAACATTGTTCCCTACGTGCTTCTGGACATTTTTTTCTTACGTAAACATACAACGCTACCACACACATACTTTACATTATGCATTGCATACTGTTCTGCGCCCTTCATTTTTACTTAATAGTATTTATTATTTTCCATGTGATAAAGTCACTTCTACAATATTACTTTTTATTGAGGTGTACTTTGAGAATATGCTTCACAAGGATTTTTAACAAATCACACAATGATAACAATATCCCCATGTAGCTACTACACCAATGGAAATAAAGAACCTTCCATTTCCTCAGAAAGTTTCCTCAGGCAACTTAGCAGTCTTTGCCTCTAGTTACATCTGCTAACCCTGCCTCAAGCAACTACTGATCTGATTTTTATCACTGCAGATTACTTTTGTCCATTGTAGAAGCTCATAAAAACAGAATCATAGTATGTATACTTTTTTGTGTCCAGCTTTTTTCACTCTGCAAAATGTTTAAAAGCTTCATCCATGCTGTTGCATATATCAGTAGTTCCTTCCTTGTTATTACTGAGTAGTCTGGGTTTTATTCTATCATATAAATATATCTCAATTAGTAATCCATTTGGATTGTTTCCAATTTTTGTCTAAGTGAAGATCCTGTGAGCATTTGGGACAAGCCTTGTGAACACATACTAAATTATATAAATACGGTTTTATTTTATTCCATGGCATCGATATACCTAGAATATATCTTTAATGTCCTGTTAACAGCAATTACACTATTTTAAGAGCCCTGGTGGTACAGTGGTTAAGCATTTGGCTGCTAACCAAAAGGTTGGCAGTTCGAATCCACCATTCGCTCCTTGGAAATCCTATGGGGCAGTTCTACTCTGTACTGTAGGGTAGCTGTGAGTCAGAATTGGCTCAACTGCAATGCGATTGGGGTTTGTTTGTTTACACTTTTTTAATCCTTCCCTGTGAAAATCAATTGATATAAACAAACATGCTTTTTTCAAAATATTTGCATGAATACTTGATTATTTGCTAAAGATCGATTCCTAGAATTTGAATTGCTTGATCAAAAATTTTGATATATATTGACAAATGATGCTGCAAAATTATTACACTAATTAAAAATTTGCCTTTGTTTTTCCTCAAGTAGAAAATGATTGAATTCTGAATATTATGGTACCTTTTATTTCTTTTCATCCTTCAAGTGTGGAAGTGTTTTCGGTAGAGGAGAGGAATCATGGCTGTTGTTACTTTGTAAGAGTTCATAATGTTTTGAATGTCCAATTTATATTACAGTCCAGTTGTGTATTTGTGTAGTTGTGTGTGTATGTGTAAACTTCAAGAATTAAAAATAATAAAAATCACTTCTGGTGGACATCTTTCTGGCTGTCCAGCATTCTTGAAACAGCTTCCACCTTCCTTTTGGGAAATTCCTTTCACTTTGTGTGAAGTCTACAACGACTAAAGGAACACACAGATGACCACCAGTTAGAACATAATCCCAGATATTGTATCAGAGAATAGAGACTTAAAGAAAAGAGAACTTTACTAACGTTTCTAGTGGTAGCAACAGCGTCATCACGGTCAAATGTCACTAATGCTAGTATTGCAAATTTTTTTTTTTTTTTTATACTCAGTAGAAAGAGATCGGGAACATCATTTTGTCATTGCTCATTGTTGTTTAGCTCAACACCTCATTCTCAGGTCTACCCACAGTTTCTTGGAGCTACAAAATATTATTTTAATAAACATAGTTTCTGCCTAAATGAGCTCCATATTATATTTCAGTTGCCTGAAACAAATAAAGAAACAAACCAAAACCTTGGTGGAAGGATTGCTTGTTGCTGTTGGGGTGTTATCGATCCCAGGGTGTTTTAGTGGACAGAGACAGAATATCCATGTATGTATGTATCTATCTATACAATACCATGAGTTCTTCCCATGCCAAGCAGACATTCTCTTGACCACACTAGGATTTGAACACACTATGCTGGGCAGCCCCCATGCGTGGTAGCCTTGGCAGTACTCTGAAAAATAGGTTGGTAATAGTTTATTTGATTTCCGCTGTTTTGGTCTCCAGAATCACTGTCTTAGAAGGTTAAGTGCTTTAGGGATCTCGTTTTGGAGTTCGCAGTAACAATGGATCCAATCTTAGAGTTTAGGCTAAAGTTTTGACTTATGTAGAGAAATCCTCTGGAGAACAGGAAACAAGAATTATAGCTGTAATAATAAAATGATTATTAATGTTGCTGAGAAATTAATATGTAAGTATAAATATGACTCTATACATATTTTGAAAAACTACAGCTCTAAGATTAATTTAGATCATAACAACAAAATAATATATCCAAGCAAAAATAATTCTAAAAAGTTGCTGTTTGATAAAATTAATAAAAGAGTGGATATAACTGTTACATCTATTTGAAAAACCTATGCTGAGGGAAATACAGAATATGAAAACTCTAAATATGGAGCTCTAAAGCTAAAGTGCTGACTGAGGAATGCCAAGTGAAAAACAGTTGTCAATTTAAAAACTGAACACTAATCAGACATTTGAATTCATATCAGAATTCAGAATCTTGTAAGCTCTTGTTCAATTTCAGATTTTTATTTTTGTATTTTACATTGATAGATCTGTCAGTTGGTCCTCCAGGAAGTAGGTTTGTGCTGAGTAGGAGTTAGTAGTATAAGGAATTTATTGAGAGAGATAATGCCAATGAAAGGCAAAAGGGGAAGGAAGCAAAACTGGATAGAGTAAACCTTCCACATACTGACACCTGTGAAAGGAAAGGGAGATGGAGCAGGGTTGTTGAGGGAGAGCTTCAGACCATGATCAGATAACCCAGTGGGGAGCTCTGGATAAAAGACTGTCCTTTTGAGGGATCTATCGTTGTCCTAGGAGCCACAGCATGCTTAGTCATTGGCTGGAGGCTGCCCAGGAAGAATGTTTTCAGTTCATAAACTGAAGCTTATCATGAAGGTACTGAAGTTGGAGCTGCTCAGTTAAATACACCTCTCTCAGCTGATTCATAAGTTCCTTCTTAGAGGACATCCAAGTGATACATCCCAATCGTGCCACAGTAGGGTGATTTTATTTCAACAAAAACCTTTAATAATCAATTTATCAATACAATTACTTATTCCTCTAATTTATTCAGTATCTATCAAATGTCAAGCATTCAACATACAATGATGAATAGGAAATATATATTTCTTTCTGGGAATTCAAAATTTGATGATACAAAAAAAAAAAATCCAGTAAAAAGGACAATTAGAAAAGACTATGGCAGGTGTTATAGTAAGGTTCAATGACAAGGTTCAACCATTGCCATCAAGTCAATTCTGACTCATGACGATCCTATAGGACAGAGTAGAATTTCCCCATTGGGTTTCCAAGGCTTTAATCTTTACAGATATTGTGAGCCTGGGGTGGCGTAGTTGTTAAAGCACTTGGCTGCTAAAAGAAAGGTAGGCAGATAAGGTCGGTGGCTAGAACTCAACAGCTACTCTGAGGGAGAAAGTTATGGCAATCTCCTTCCATAAAGATTTACAGCCTTGAAAACCTTTATGGGGCAGTTCTACTCTGTCCTATACAGTCACTATGAGTCAGAATCAACTCGAGGGCATTAGGTTTTTAATCTTTGTGGAAAGCGACTGCTACTTCTTTCTCCTGAGAACATATTGCCACATCTTTCTCCTGTGGAGCAGCAGGTGACTTCCAACCGCTGGCCTTTCAGTTAGCAGCTGTGCACTTAACCACTGCACCACCAGGACTCCTTCCATAATAAGGATAAACCAAAAAACCTGTTGCCATCCACTCGCTTCTGACTTATAGCATCCATATGAGTAGAACTGTCCCACAGTGTTTCCAAGTAGCAGCCGATGGGTTCAAACTGCTGACCTTTTGGTTAGCAACCTGAGCTATAAACCACTGCACCACTAAGGCTCATAATAAGTATTTAAAAAAAAAAAATTGCATTGAGTTGATTTCAACTCATAGTGACCCTACAGGACAGAGTAGAACTGCCTTATAAGAGTTTCCAAGGAGCACCTGGTGGTTTTAAACTGCCAACATTTTGGTTAGAAGCCCTAGCACTTAACTACTATGCCACCACGGTTTCCCCTCAAAGTAGAGTTGACCTTAATGACGTAGATTGGGTCAAGCTTTTGGGACCTTCATTTGTTGATGGGAAATGTCTCAAAAGGAGAAACAGCTGCAAGCATCCATTAATAGTCGGAACGTGAAATGTACGAAGTATGACTCTAAGAAAACTGGAAATCGTCAAAAATGAAATGGAACATAAATATCAATATCCTAGACATCAGCGAGCTGGAATAGACTGGTTTTGGCCATCCTGAATTGGACAATCATATGGTATACTATGCTGGGAATGACAAATTGAAGAGGAATGGTGTTGCATTCATCGTCAAAAAGAACATTTCAAGATCTATCCTGAAGTACAATGCTGTCAGTGATAGGATAACATCCATACATCTACAAGAGTTAATATGACTATTATTCAAATTTACACATCAACCACTAAGGATATTAAAAAAAGAAAAATTTTTTAATAGATGAGGAAATTGAAGATTTTTACCAACTTCTGCAGTCTGAAATTGATAAAACATGTAATAAGTTGCATTGATAATTACTGGTGATTGGAATGCGAAAGTTGGAAACAAAGCAGAAGGAATAGTAGTTGGAAAATATGGCCTTGGTGATAGAAACGATGCCAGAAATCACGTGGTAGAATTTTGCAAGACCATTGACTTCTTCTTTGTGAATACCTTTTTTCAACAACATAAATGGTGTGCGCCTTATCAGATGGAATACGCAGGAATCAAATTGACTACACCTGTAGAAAGAGAAGATGGAAAAGCTCAATATCATCAGTAAAAACAAGGCCAGGAGCCGGCTGTGGAACAGACCATCAATTACTCATATGGAAATTCAAGTTGAAGCTGAAGAAAATTAGAACAAGTCCACGAGAGTCAAAGTGTGACCTTGAGTATATTCCACCTGAATTTAAAGACCATTTCAAAAATAGATCTGACTCATCCAACACTAAGAACTGAAGACCAGACGAGTTGTGGAATGGCATCAAGGATATCATAAATGAAGAAAGCAAGAGGTCATTAAAAAGACAGAAAGAAAGGAAAGACCAAAATGGATGTCAGAAGAGTCTCTGAAAGTTGCTCTTGAATGTAGAGTAGCTAAAGCAAAAGGGATAAATGATGAAATAAAGAGCTGAACAGAAAATTTCAAAGGTGGCTCAAGAAGACAAAGTGAAGTATTATAATAAAATGTGCAAAGACCTAGAGTTAAAAAACCAAAAGGGAAGAACATACACGGCATTTCTCAAGCTGAAAGAACTGAACTAAAAATTCAAGCAATATTGAAGGATTCTACAAGGAAAATATTGAACTAAGCAGGAAGTATCAAAAAAAGATGGAAGGAATATACAGCGTGACTGTACTAAAAAGAATTGGTCAACATGCAACCATTTCAGAGGTAGCATACAATCAAGAATCAACAATACTGAAGGAAGAAATCCAATCTGCACCGAAGAGACTGGCGAAAAACAAGATTCCAAAAATTGACAAAATACCAACTGAGATGTTTTCAACAAATGGATGCAGCACTGGAAGTGCTCACTCCTCTATGACAAGAAATTTGGAAGACAGCTACCTGGCCAATCAACTGGAAGAGATCCATATTTGTGTGCATTCCCAAGAAAGGTGATCCAACAGAATGCAACTTTATAGAACAGTATCGTTGGTATCACACAGAAGTCAAATTTCGTTGAAGGCCATTCAAAAGTCATTTCAGCAGTACATCAACAGGGAACTGCCAGAAATTCAAGCTGGATTCAGAAGAGGCCATGGGACAAGGGACATCATTGCTGATGTCAGGTGGAACTTGGCTGAAAGCAGAGAATACCAGAAAAATGTTTACCTGTGTTTTATTGACTATGCAAAGGCGTCTGACTATGTGGATCATAACAAATTACGGATAACGTTGCAAAGAATGGAAATTTCAGAACACTTAATTATGCTCATGTGGAACCTGTACATAGACCAAGAAGCAGTCAATCAAACAGAACAAGAGGATACTGCATGTGTTAAAGTCAGGAAAGGTGTGCATCAGGGTTGTATCCTTTCACCATATTTATTCAATCTGTATGCTGAGCAAATAATCCCAGAAACTGGACTATATGAAGAATGCAGCATCAGGATTAAAGGAATATTTGTTACCAACCTATGATATGCACAGCCTTGCTTTTGAAAGTGAAGAGGACGCTAAGCACTTATTGATGAAGAGCAAAGACTACAGCCTCCAGTATGGATTACACCTTAACATAAGGAAAACAAAAATCCTCACAACTGGACCAATAATCAACATCATGATAAATGGGGAAAAGAAGGAAGTTGTCAAGGATTTCATTGTATCTGAATCCACAATCAATGCCCACGAAAGCAGGAGTCAAGAAACCAAACTATGCATTGCATTGGCAAATCTGCCGCAAAATGGTTTAAAGTGTTAAAAAGCAAAGATGTCACTTTAAAGACTAAGGTGCGCCTGACCTGAGCCATGGTGTTTTCAATCACCTCATATGCATGAAAAAGCTGAACAATGAATAAGGAAGACCAAAGAATAATTGATGCAATTGAATGATGGTGTTGACGAAGAATATTGAATATACCACGGACTGCCAGAAGAAGGAACAAATCTGTCTTGGAGGAACTATAGCCAGAATGTTCCTTAGAAACAAGGATGGCAAGACTTTGTCTCACATATTTTGGATATGTTATCAGGAGGGACCAGTCCATGGATAAGCATATCAAGCTTGGTAGAGTAGAGGGTCAGGGAAAGAGAGGAAGACCCTTAACAACATGAATTGACACAATGGCTGTAAGAATGGGCTCAACCATAGCAATGATTGTGAGAATGGTGCAGGACTGCGAAGTGTTTTATTGTATGTAGGGTCACTATGAGTCAGAAGCAACTCAACGGCACGTAACAACATCTATCTATCTATCTATCTATCTATCTATCTATCTATCTATCTATCTATCTATCTATCTATCTATCTATCTATCTATCTATCTATCATCTATCTATCTATCATCTATCTATCTATCTGTCTAATCTATCTAGCTATCTAATCTATCTATCATCTATTTATCTATCTGTCTGTCTATCTATCTCTATCTATCTGTCTGTCATCTATCTATCTATCTATCTATCTATCTATCTATCTATCTATCTATCTATCTATCTATCTATCTATCTATCTATCTATCTATCTATCTATCTATCTATCTATCTATCTATCTATATCTATCTATCCATTTATGATCTCTCTCTGTATCTATCTAGCTATCTGCCTATAATTAAAAAAAAAATTAGTATCAATCTTTTCCAGAATGAGGTTATAATGAACTTTGTGCATTTTTCTTCAGTGCCTAGAAAAATAATTGATATTAAAAATTAATTGCTAAAGACAGATAATCCTTTTTTTTTTTTAAGAGAATTTACAGAACAAAAATTCAACCAGGCAAGTAGATTTACTGACAGCAATGCTTTCATTTCTAGTGACTTTTTCCCCAATTATTACATTTTGCTAATTCTAGGGGGAAATGGTGAGGTATGTATAACCCTATTAACTCTCCCCCATGTGTCTCTCTTCTTCCTACCCTTTCTTTCTTCCACTTTTTAAAAAATCTATTAACTAATTTATAATCATTTAGGAAAAGAAAATTAGGAAATACAGAAAGTAAGCCAAACTAATGAAGCAAGCAAATAAATATATATCATCCACGATGTGACCACACTGAGATTACCTCTGTTAATATCTTGGTGTATATCTGCCCACACATGTATCCAAGTCAGGATGCATAATTGTAAACTTTAGAAATCTACTCCAGTTTATATTAGCAAGCAGACAGTTTATTTTAAGATTAATATAAGATAGCTTATACTGTCTCCAGGGAAACCAGAAATCAGCCAGGAGTGTTTTCAGCCTGGAGCAAAATGCAGTTCACACCAATTTGCAGCACAGCTGAATGCACACATCGAGAGCCTGTGACCTCGCCACTAGTACCATTTCATTGCTGCCTCTAAAGCTGGGTCTTTGCTCTATTCCAGCATCTTCACCAGGATACACACTTCATAAAGCCTCTTCCCTTGAGTTGCTCTCTATCAGCTATAAGATTTTCAGGGGTTCATCTTATAGGGGTAGTCAAGGTCACATTGATTTCTAATTTTTAAAAGTAAGATTCAAAATATGATAAATTCCCAAGGAGGCTACTTAGAAGATTCTGGGCAGGCACAATGTGTGACCAATACCCATTACAATTGCACTATTAAATGCACACTGACATTTCAATCCTATCAGTTGAAGTCGAAGACTCACTTGACTGTCCAGGTTCTGCTTGTCCCAAAAACCCGGCTTTCTTGTACAAGATAGTCTTTACAATATTCCAGTTTGTCCCATTTACAGACCTTTAAACTGTGTCGAAAAACAAAAAGTAAAGAGGCCACTGTGATTGCTTATACGAGGTTATATCAATGGCATATTATATTAAAATTAGCTATTACAAATGGTGATTGCATGGGTAAAGGAAGCTATTAGATAAAAATAAATCCATTTAATGTAAGACCTAGCACACCCTTAGTGATAAATACATGAAAATAATAAGTACAATAAAAATAACTACAACTAATCAGTACAATCTTTTAGAAAATAATTCCACTTAATTCTGAGTGTGAATGCTCAGTTTAAGCCTCTTCTCCTATATTGTGATCATCCTCATTACTGCTGTTCATTCTGATATCTTCCTATTCTGAATGACTGTAGCACTTGCTCATAGACTCAAAACAAATGAAATTTTCTTATTAGAAGTCTTCTTGGACAATTTATAATCTTATACCTTCAGTTAACCAATGAGATTTAGATCTCCAAATGTGAATTGCTTTCAAAAGTTCATAGCAACCCTATAGGACAGAGTAGAGTAGGATAGAGTTTCCAAGGAGCGCCTGGTGGATTCAAACTGCCGACCTTTTGGTTAGCAGCTGTAGCACTTAACCACTACGCCACCAGGGTTTCCCTCAAAAGCTTAGTGATTAACAAATCTAGTACAGTCTAGTTTTGCATCTCATAAGTACAGCCTCTATCCACTACTGATGAATTTATTGTCTGGATCACAAGTCTGGCACTAGCACGTGCTGCCTTTTATTAATAGCTACATTTTATGTTTACATGACTTGTTTCCCAGATAGACGATATGTTCCTCAAAAACAGGAAATATGTATTTATTGGGTATTTATAATTTTTCATATATCTTGCCTTCTTTTCTCTAAGTATTTTTCAAATATTTGGCTAATACTTTTATCACAGAATATTAGACACAATATGGCAATAAATTTTTGTCTATTGATTGATATGATTTTGGATTAATGCAAAATTTTTAGAATTATTTTAATTTACTAAATAAAAATACAAATTTTAGTTAATACTCATACCAGGCACTACTTCAGGAGCTCAACCCATATTAACTTCTTTAATCCTTACAACAACCCTGTGGTATAGGTACTGTCATTATTCCCTTTTAGAGATGAGAAAATCAGACAGAGAAGATAACTAACTTGACAACAGCCATAGTACATGGCAGAGCCACAATTCAGAATCCGGTTGTTGTTGTTGTTACTGTTAGTTGCTGTCGAGTGAATTGACTCATGGCAACCCCCCACATGCAGAGTAGAACTGCTCCGTAGTGTTTTTAAGGCTATGATCTTTGGGAAGCAGATCGCCAAGCCTGTCTTCTGAGGTGTCTCTGGGTGAGTTCGGGTCACCAACCTTTCAGCTTGTCATCCAGTGCTTAAGAGTTTGCACTACCCAGAATCAGATTACAGAGTCTATATTCTTTTTTTTTTTTAATTGTGATATTTATGAAACAAAAAATTTGACATTTGAACAATCTTTGCATGTACAGTTTAGTGACATTAATTATGTTCATCATGTTGTTCAACCATCACTCTTAGCCATTACCACATTACACCGTCACCCTTAGCAGGAGCTTGTTGTCCCCTAAGCATTGAGTTTTGCAACCAATCTCCAGCTGGGATAAAATATGTGATTTTTCTTGTCCCTCAGCATTGTTACCAACTGATAAACTGTTTTCCTTGTAAACAGAAGCAGGGTTATTCTGAACTTTTATAAAAGGCAAGAAAAGCTAGAGGAAGGTTTTTTCTTAAACTGAATTACAGCCAGTGTTCATACCTCTTTGGCAAAGGTTAAAGTGTGTCCTAAGCTGTACCGTCAGATTGCCAAACTCTTCTGAGTAGGTAAGGACCACTGCGAACAACTTACACTGAAAATTCCCCTGTACTTCTTCTCCCCATGTAAATGATAACAACTATTATTACAAAATAAATAAATAAAAACCCGCAATTGGAAAAGGTACAGAGTAACAGGTGCTATCTTTTACGCATGTCATGGGGATAAATCAGAGGTTTTTCTTTAGTGTAAAAGCAGTTGATATCTATGTAAATTAAAATAAAGAACATACCTTTAATCCCAATTTTGTAATTATCTTTCACACAAAAACTATCACTTAGTAGATATGCAAGTGTGAACATTGCAGCATTACTTGTAAAAGTGATAAACTGCAGATAGCCTGGAAGTCCATCACAAAGGAATCCTTAAATATATGTGATAGGGCAGGGAACGGGGTACTTGGTAGTTGTATGATTCTGCAGGCTTATAGAAACTTTCATCAGCAGACATAAGAAAGCAATAATACTAAAGGTAGGCATTCATAGAAGAGAAAGAATGACAAAATAATGGGACTTACCCTATAGATCACAGCAGCAACAGTTATTTCTGAATCCAAGGCAATATAACTTTGTAGTGCTACCTGCTATCCATTTCAATCAACTCGACAGTCTCTTCATGTGACAGATTTAAGTGTATAAAAAATGACTGAGAGATGGAAGAGAATGATCAGCAGAAAATACGAAGAAGTTGAATCAAACACCCATACAACACATATACACACACATATATATTTTGTTTAACCCAGTAGAATTCAAATTCCCAGAATAATCATGATAACGTTAATGATAATTTCTTATACTAGCATGACATTATACATATGAACCTATATTTTCTAATATTTAAAGACAGTAATACCTTTTATTTCATGAGTTTAGTGCAAAGATTAAATGTTATATAAACATGCATTGCTGTTTAACAGTTCCCAATGAATTTTGACTTCCTTCCATTTCTTTCTTTAATCTTTACAAGCATGTGAAATAAAATTAATGAAAATGAATCACAGGTAAAAGCTCACCAAGGTTACGTGGAGTTTCAATAAAATGTTTTAGGTTGGAAAGTGGAAAAGACAAAAAAAAAAAAAAATTGGGTTATCCATTGACTAAAGATAGATTCTGCTTAACCAAAAACCAAACCAAACCCACTGCTGTCGAGTCAATTCCAACTCATAGTGACCCTATAGGACACAGTAGAACTCCCCCATAGAGTTTACAAGGAGCACCTGGCGGATTTGAACTGCTGACCTCTTGGGTAGGAGCTGTAGCACTTAACCACTATGCCACCAGGGATTCTACTTAGACTTTTAAAAACCTTCAAAAATATAAGTTTATACTGGTACAATGAAAATAGAAACAGGAAATCCTACTTATTGAAACTAAGGATAAAAAGGGTTAGAAATGTAATAAAATGATGCTTCTCTTAATCCCAGAGGGTATCTTCCTGCAGGGGAAAGGAAAATAAAGGCCAAGCAAACAAACCAAAACATTCTCTCATTCAAATGGTATTTATTTGTAATAATAAAGCCTTTCATGCCCCCCAAACAAAGCAAAAATGAACTGTGTACTTTGAGAATTAAGTCTCTCTTAAGGATAATCCAAGACATTTTCTCATTCACGATGCAAATGGTGTTATTACCTCAAAGACACTATAACCTTTAAAAACAAACCACTAGTGCTATCATATCGTCTTCTCTTTTATTCATACTACATTAAACATAAGTACTTTCTTAGGCACCTAGGAGATTGAGTATCAATATTTGTTTAAGCCAGTAAATGAATTATTCAGGTACTATTTTCTGCTTAATGGCTGATTGATGTCCATCAAGACCTCTGCCTGTATCTCTTATCAGCCATTTGTGTGCATTGTCAGTGTTCTCCTGCCCAGCCAGTCCAGAGGATGGTTCAAAGCTTTAACTCCAGAAAATTATGGACCATACATTTAATGTATACTTGCCAATTCCAATACTATGTTCACTTTCACATGTGTGGAAATTCTTTGTATTGCACAGCACTTGTCTTTTTTTTTTCTTATTTCTCACCCAAGACACTCCACCCAATAATTAAAATGGTGTTAAACATTAGAAGCAATTTATTTTTTATAAGAAAGCCAATCATAATAAAATCTTTTCACATTGCTAACTGGGCTGTTTAAATGTCCAGAATAAGGTGGTTTTATTGTTGTTGTGTGCCACTGAGTCGACTCTGACTCATAGAGACCTGATAGAACAGAGTAGAACTGCTCTAAGGGGTTTTTGGGCTAAGGAGCAGGTTTCCGGGTCTTTTCTCCCACGGAGCTGCTGCTGGATTCAAACCACCAACCTCTCAGTTAGCAGCCGAGGGCTTAAACATTACACAACTGATGCTCCTTAGAATAATGTTGCTTGTCAATTATTAACAATGGATACAACCAAAACCAAACCAAAGTCTTTGCTGTTGAATCCATTCTGACTCATGGTGACCAGATGAGAGGAATTTGACAACGGTGCTGGGGGGCATCTATTATCTCAGAAACAGACTTCACTCAGATTTACCAATGTTTTGTTTTATATTTTAGAAGTCATTGAAGACAATTTTTTGTACTAAATATTAGCATTGTCACCTAAGAGTAATGTGCACTTATCAAAAAAAAGAAAAAAACTTGTTGCCTTTGAGTCGATTCCCACTCATAGTGACAGCGTAGCCAGAGTAGTACTGCTCCAGATGGTTTCTAAGGAGTGGCTGATGGATTCGAACTGCCAACCTTTTTGTTAGCAGCTAAGCTCTTGACTACTGTGCCATTAGGACTCCAATGTGCTACCAGAGGACAAAAATCCATATACACTTTTGCAGATATCAATGCCAAGTATTAGGGTTAAACTCTTGGCTAGAAAACAAATCATAACATCCCATACTCGTCCCTGGACCTGACTATTCTCATTCCATTTTGGATACTATCTAGATGTGAACAAAGCAGCTAAAAAAATTACTTGGCACTATAAACTTTTTCCTTTCTTCATTACGTACTTTTGTATTGTTTGACTTATTACATGGAGCATAAATCTGAAAAAAAGAAAAATTTAGGAAGTACAGCCAGAATGATCCTTAGAAGAGGATGGCGGCACTTCATCTCACATAATTTGGGCATGTTATCTGGAGGAACCAGTCCCTGGAGAAGGACATCATCCTTGGTAAAGAGGAGGGTCAGCAAAAAAGAGGAAGACCTTCAATGGAATGGATTGACACAGTGGCTGCAACAATGGGCTCGAGCATAACGACGATCGTGAGGGTGGCGCAGGAACGTGAAGTGTTCCATTCTGTTGCACACAGGATCACTGTGAGTTGGAGCCTACACAAGGACACCTAACAAGAGCATATTTTCATGATTCATCTATTTGACTATCAGATCTGCAGGGCAAGAATTAGTGTGCAAAATTTTGTTTTTTACCTTCATTGACTATTTTATGTTTTCCTCTGATTGTGCAATTTTGTTTCTGAACGTCCATTTGTTTGCAGGTGCAGTGTATAATATTTCCAAAAGAGTGAGTTTAGAACCAGGTAACCTGGATTTGAATTACGGTCCTTTCACTTACTAGTTGTACAACTGTTACAATTACTTAATTTTTCAAGAACTTTTTTCTTCAATTCTATTTTTAAAAACAGACTAATAATTTTCCCTATGATTTTGCTGTAAGGAGGTTAGTAGATAGTTAGGAGAGAGACAGAGAGACATGGATGGTAGCTAGGTATGTTGTGTGCCTAAAGTACTTAGGCTAACTTCAGGCTTATTGTAGACATATAAATATTGAGACCAATAAATGAAAAGCATTCTGTTCTCTTCCATTCTGCAAACCCACTCATACACTTCACAGCTCAGCCAAAATGTTACCTTTTCTTAAAGCTTTTTTTTTTTTTTTTAAATGAAGCTCCAAGGCGTATTGTACATCTGTTACAGTGTCAATCTTTCTATCATACTAAATATTGCTCTTGATGGTAGGTATTTGCATTTGGAGCTCCAATCCCTATCTACCCACATGTCCTTGAGGACTGTGACTGTAATTACTTTTTATGGTAATCTCAGAAACTGTTACACGACCTGACCCATAAAAAAACCAAACCCATTGCCTTTGAGTCAACCCTGACTCATAACAACCTGACCCATAACAGCCTTTAAAATGGTGAGCTAAGAAGGTTATTGAATTAATAAATGATTTATACAGTAATAGACTCTTACTTATAATGGGAAGGTGAAATAAGGTATTAAAAAAGAATGAAACAACTGTGAAAATAGTTACCCCAAACAGATGTAAACCCTAAATCTGTGACTATTTTTGTGTATGTATCCTTGGGGAAGTAATTTTCTCTCCACAAATCTGTGAAATGAAGTGATGAGATAAATGGTATCAAAGTCATCTCAGTTATAACAGTATATGATTCTGTGCGGAAAATTACCTTGCAGAACACCAAACAACAATTTGATTAAAAGGCAATAAGTGAAAAATTTGCATTAAAAAGATATATGTCCTTTAATAACAAGCAAAAATATCAGTCACTTTTCAGTGTGGAGTTCAAACCTTATGTGAGTTTCACCTTCTCTCTGCAAAAGTACCCTTCTGGTGTAAGTGGTGTAGCAGAGGTTTTTTTGTTGTTGTTGTTGTTGTTTAACTGTGGCCTAAGCAATTAAAAAAAAAAAAAAAAAGCAATAAGCATGATTTATTGCATGTGCTGGTTCAGACTATTTTCACAGGCATCTTCTGGTTAATGTTGCCAGTCTACGTCCAGGGGATTTAGTGACACTGTTATTAATCAATGAGAATCAAAGAAGAATATAAAGAAAGGAGAGAGTCTAGGTCTTGGAAAGGGAATATTCTTATCAAAGTCTAATTATAAAACACTATTAAAGAGGAGGAACTGGGAATGGCTTAGTAGAGAGATGAAATAAAGCAAAAGGGGATATTCTGTGCTTTATCAAGCTTTTGTTAGAATTCCAACCTATGAGGCATTCTCTGACTCATTTGTAGAGGAAAGTGCATGTTTGTCTTCTTGTCTCACTGTGACTTTTGAGTATGGCATTTTAGGAGCATTAGAGACCAGTTACCATAAAATCACCAGTTTCACAATTTCTCATATGTAAAACTTGGGTCCACTAGACTACAGTTGCAACTAACTAAATCTAATTTGACCTACCTTACTTCAAAAGCAGAGTTTATTATAAAGATACAAGATTTTTTCATGCAATCTTGCAGCTAAAATATAGTGATTGTTCCCTTGGGAATGGAAGGATATAAAAAATTAGTAGACACTTATAATTGACTCTGTCTCTATGGTTTCTTACTTTCTATGCTACATTCTTCCATTTCAGAGCTGAGCTTTCTCTCCTCCCTGCTCTTATGGTAGAAAACATTTTCACTGAGCAACATAAGGTAATAGGTTACAAACTCAACCACCACCAAGGCCTGTCTGCCAGTCTTCCATTCCCAATTGCAACTTCCTGTGGGAAAGAACTGACTGGCCAAGGTTGCATACAGTGTTTATCACTAGTCTAATTAGCCATGTGGATTTGGGCTGGGCACAGTAATACTGTAGTGTCCCAGTGCTGTGGTTTGGATGAGGAGATTCTCCTTCAGGGAAAAAAAAATAAAGAGAAGAGAGAAGGAAACAGAGAGATGCTTAAAGGGCTGACAGTCTACCTAAAGGGTATCTATTACAGAATTCTTAGAATCTTGAATCTTGCTCTCTAGCCTTTCTTCATTTTACTGAGTGTTTCCTGAACAGTAGAAATACCATCTAAGGTATACTTCACATTTGTAAGGAATTTTAAAAATCATTTAGTCCATATCCTTTTCTTCACTCACACAAAATTTAGAGAGGACCTAGTCCAAGCACCTTGTTCAGTTTCTTTTATCTGTAATAATACAAAGAGCTGCTTATATTTGACATCTTATAGAACACGTGTCTGTCAATTTGTCATACTATGGGGGCTTGTGTGTTGCTGTGATACTGGAAGTATTCAGATACCAGCAGGGTCACCCATGGAGGACAGGTTTCAGCTGAGCTTCCAGACTAAGACAGACTAGGAAGAAGGACCCAGCAGTCTACTTCTGAAAAGCATTAGCCAATGAAAACCTTATGAATAGCAGCGGAACATTGTCTGATATAGTGCTAGAAAAGAAGCCCCCCAGGTTAGAAGGCACTCAAAAGATGACTGGGGAAGAGCTGCCTCCTCAAAGTAGAGTCAACCTCATTGACGTGGATGGAGTAAAGATTTTGGGACCTTCTTTTGCTGATGTGGCACGACTCAAAATGAGAAGAAACAGCTGCAAACATCCATTAATAATCAGAACCTGGAATGTATGAAGTATGAATCTAGGAAAATTGGAAATCAACAAAAATGAAATAGAATGCAAAAACATCGATATCCGAGGCATTAGTGAGCTGAAATGGACTGTTATTGGCCATTTTGAACTGGACAATCATATAGTGTACTATGCTGGGAATGACAACTCGAAGAGGAATGATGTTGCACTCATTGTCAAAAAGAGCATTTCCACATCTATCCTGAAGGACAACACTGTCAGTGATAGGATAATATCCATACAGCTACAAGGAAGACCAGTCAATACGACTATTATCCAAATTTACACACCAACCACTAGGGACAAAGATGAAGAAATAGAAGATTTTTGTCAGCTGCTACAGTCTGAAATTGATCGAACATGCAATCAAGATGCACTGATAATTACTGGTGATTGGAATACAAAAGTTGGAAACAAAGAAGAAGGACCAGTAGTTGGAAAATATGGCCTTGGTGATAGAAACAATGCTGGAGATCGAATGATAGAATTTTGCAAGACTAACAACTTCTTCATTGCAAATGCCTTCTTTCACCAACATAAACGGCAACTATACACATGGACCTCTCCAGATGGAACACAGAGAAATCAAATTGACTACATCTGTGGAAAGAAATGATGGAAAAGCTCAATATCATCAGTCAGAACAAGGCCAGGGGTCAACTGTGGAACAGACCATCAATTGCTCATATGCAAGTTCAAGCTGAAACTGAAGAAAATCAGAGCAAGTCCACGAGAGCCAAAATATGGCCTTGAGTATATCCCACCTGAATTTAGAGACCATCTCAAGAATAGATTTGATGCATTGAACACTAGTGACCGAAGACCAGACGAGTAGTGGAATGACGTCAAAGACATCGTCCATGAAGAAAGCAAGAGGTCACTGAAAAGACAGGAAAGAAAGAAAAGACCAAGATGGATGTCAGAGGAGACTCTGAAACTTGCTCTTGAGCGTCTAACCGCTAAAGCAAAAGGAAGAATTGATGAAGTAAAAGAAATGAACAGAAGATTTCAAAGGGCCCCTCGAGAAAACAAAGTATTATAATGACATGTACAAAGAGCTGGATGTGGAAAACCAAAAGGGAAGAACACGCTCGGCGTTTCTCAAGCTGAAAAAAACGAAGAAAATATTCAAGCCTCGAGTTGCAATAGTGAAGGAATCCATGGGGAAAATATTAAATGACTCAGGAAGCATCAAAAGAAGACGGAAGGAATACACAGAGTCATTATACCAAAAAGAATTAGTCAATATTCAACCATTTCAAGAGGTGGCATATGATCAGGAACAGATGGTACTGAAGGAAGAAGTCCAAGCTGCTCTGAAGGCATTGGCGAAAAACAAAGCTCCAGGAATTGATGGAATATCAACTGAGATGTTTCAACACGCAGACGCAGCACTGGAGGTGCTCACTTGTCTGTGTCAGAAATACGGAAGACAGCTTCCTGGCCAACTGACTGGAAGAGATACATATTTATGCCTATTCCCAAGAAAGGTGATCCAACCGAATGTGGAAATTATAGAACAATATCATTAATATCACACCCAAGCAAAATTTTGCTGAAGATCATTCAAAAATGGCTGCAGCAGAATATCGACAGGGAACTGCCATAAATTCAGTCCGGTTTCAGAAGAGGACGTGAAACCAGGGATATCATTGGTGATGTCAGATGGATCCTGGCTGAAAGCAGAGAATACCAGAAGGATGTTTACCTGTGTTTTATTGACTATGCAAAGGCATTCAACTGTGTGGATCATAACAAACTATGGATAACACTGTGAAGAATGGGAATTCCTGAACACTTTATCGTGCTCATGAGGAACTTTTACATAGATCAAGAGGCAGTTGTTCAGACAGAACAAGGAAATACTGATTGGTTTAAAGTCAGGAAAGGTGTGCATCAGGGTTGTATTCTTTCACCATACCTATTCAATCTGTATGCTGAACAAATAATCTGAGAAGCTGGACTATATGAAGAAGAACGAGGCATCAGGATTGGAGGAAGACTCATTAACAACCTGAGTTATGCAGATGACACAACCTTGGTTGCTGAAAGTGAAGAGGACTTGAAGCACTTACTAATGAAGATCAAAGACCACAGCCTTCAGTATGGATTACACCTCACCATAAAGAAAACAAAAATCCTTCCAGCTGGACCAATGAGCAACATCATGATAAATGGAGAAAAGATTGAAGTCATCAAGGATTTCATTTTACTTGGATCCACAATCAATATCCATGGAAGCAGCAGTCAAGAAATCAAAAGACTCATTGCATTGGGCAAATCTGCTACAAAGGACCTCTTCAAAGTGTTGAAGAGCAAAGATGTCACCCTGAAGACTAAGGTGCGCCTGACCCAAGCCATGGTATTTTCAATCACATCATATGCATGTGAAAGCTGGACAATGAATAAGGGAGACCGGAGAAGAGTTGACACCTTTGAATTGTGGTGTTGGTGAAGAACTTTGAATATATCACGGACTGCCAAGAGAACAAACAAATCTGTCTTGGAAGAAGTGTGGCCAGAATGCTCCTTAGAGGCGAGGATGGCGAGCCTGCATCTTACATACTTTGGACATGTTGCCAGGAGGGATGAGTCCCTAGAGAAGGACATCATGCTTGGCAGAGTACAGGGACAGGGTCAGCAGAAAAGAGGAAGACCCTCAACGAGGTGGATTGACATAGTGGCTGCAACAATGAGCTCAAGCATAACAACGATTGTAAGGATGGCGCAGGATGGGGCAGTGTTTCTGCCTGTTTGTGCATAGGGTCACTATAAGTCGGAACCAACTCAACGGCACCTAACAACAACAACAGAACAGTAGTCAAGCATTTAGTGGATTATATGTTATTTAGTATTCATCCCTAAAAAGTATCTTTTCCTCCACATTCACAATACCATCACACACATACTTGTCTTGTACAGTTGTTTGATTAAAGCAGGATCCAACCAAGGTCTCAAAATTACAGTAGGTTGTTATATCTCTTTCGTTTCTTTTAATATAGAGCAGTACTCATCACTTTGGTTATAATCATATTGGCTTATTGAAGAAATCAAGTTAGTTATACTATAGGATGTTCCATCAATTTCTTCTCCATGCTGTTATTTAACTTATTTCTGTATGCATTGTATTTCTTTTAAACTGGTATTATTTGTCCAAATACATGATGAGATTCAACAACAAGTAACAGATAATGCTGTGTTATTTCATATTGCATTACAACCAAATGCAAATAATGTCTGTTCTTCTTTTATCTTCTAATTATTTGTTTCATAAATACAGCCATATTTGTTGTGAAGCAGAGAATCCACACATGTTTCTAAATACAAAGAATAATTTGCTTTATGATGTAGGTAGTATTTCAAAAGAAACTTTCAAAGGTAGATTTTGAGTAATCAATTTTACTGTTATTTCTTGATGGAAGAAGCTCTGTTAGCTTTTGACTTGAAAACAACCAGCCATTTTCATCTTTGAAATCCACATTGGAATAACAAAATATTTTGTAACTGTGCCGAAACTTGGGAAAAATTCTAGTCCAATAATAGACATTTTGAACATCATAAGGTAAAGTGGAGGCAAGAGTGATTTAAGAGAAGAGCTCACTAATCTGTAAAGTACTGAAAAAGAAAACCTTCTGAGGGAAAAGACCACTGCCAAAATTTTACTGAAGACTTCTACCTCAAAATCATCATGCTGGATGTAAGGGCAAATACTTGGAAAGAAGATCAAACAAGGTTTATTCCCACCTTACTAGTGATGAAAGGAAGGGAACTCATGTAGTAGTTCACATATAGCCTCTCTTATTCCAGAAATATACTTGGTGCTGAGCACATTATAGACACCTAAGTGCACTAACATGACTGGCTGCTAATGAAAATGGAGTATCAGTTAGGGAAAAATCCCACTGTTCCATGTGCTCTATGTACGACTCCCACAACCAATATGGTGGAAGGACTCCTCAGCACAGAGGCAAATGCCTCTACATAATGTATCCCTTTTCCTTTTCTGCCCCTGAAAGATTTGAACAGTGACTTACAAAGATTCTGACTGAACCCATAACAACTCTTCAACTCTGGCCTTATAAGCATTTTATCATATTTTATCTAAGAAATCATTAATATTTTCAAATGAAAGGATGGTATTAATTTAAAGATAAATTAAAAACTAAGAAAAACATTAAAAATTTTTAACAAACAAAATGGCTAGATTTAATGTATAAAAAAACTTAAAATCGATTAAACTTCAAATAGGAAAAAAAGTCAAAAAGGAAGAAATTTAAAGATATTTCACAAACGAAGAACTGCAAATGACCTAAAAGAATATCTTGAAAATAAAACAGAAGTAGGAGCAATTTAAAAAGAGCTAATCCATAACCGAATGCAGTATTTAGAATTCATCTGGGAAGCAAAAATAAATGAATTGCTGCTTTTCTAAACAGAAATAATGCAATCATTTCAAAGGAGACGGTTTCTGCCTTTACATAAGAGAAACTTTCTAATCATCCTTTCTTTTTATGTGAGAATTGCAAGCTATCAGCTCTTTTATTTGGCAAAAAAAAAAAAAACACTTAAAATGACAAAGATTAGGATTGAATCAGTTCTATTGAGTATTTTAATCACTATTTCAAACAGTTTTGTGCATACAATGATTCATTCAATCATGTACATTAGCATTAGTGGTAAAACTGTTGAAGGTGTGTTCACTCTCATTCATTTAATATAATTTATCTAATTGGTAAATTAAATTAGTGGTAACAAGCTCAATACACTGTAGCTTTTCAATATATCTTCCATATATACTTCACATATTATGCTCACTTCCAATAAAATTGGTACAGTACCTCATCTCACTCTATTTTTGTATCTTGTTGTTGTTCTTCCTATATGACATCTTCTAATATTTTTTCTTCCCCTGAGAAGAAAATAAAGTGTTCTCAACTTTTCACTTGCTAAAATCATTCTAATTATTTTATACATTTTTAGAAATATTTTCTAACATCTCTCCCCCCATCTCCATACTCTTCTTCTTTAATAATGCAATCTCAATTTATACTTGGGTACCTAGCTGCCTAGCTAGAGATTACATTTCCCACCCCCTTTAAAGCTTGTGTAATTACTGCTGGCCAATGTGAAGTGGGCAATATGTGTCACTTATCAATGTGGCTTTAAAAGAACGTGTGTGTCCTCCTTTAACTCCCCATCTCTCCACCCTATCTGCGAGCTAGAATGTGAGAGTAACCGAAATAGCAAACTGAGCCTAAAGCAAGCAGAACAAGCGAAATAATAAAGAATAGACTGTAAATTAATAAGGCAATAGAAAAAATATAGAGACAAAGAACCCAAAAGGTGATTCTTTGAAAAGATTGATAAATGTGACAAACCTTTAGCTACACTGAATTGTGGGAAATAAAAGACTAAAATTACCAAAATTAGGAATGGAAGAGGAACATTACTATCGACCTCCAAAAATAAAAAGAATTATAAAACAATATTATAAAAGACTATATGCTAACAAATTAATTAGCTCAGACTAAATGGACAAATTCCTAGGAAGCCACAAACTCCAAAAGTGACTCAAGAAGAAATATAATATCTGAACGGAATTATAACAAATAAGGAGATTGAATTATTAATTTAAAAACTACCAACAAAATAAAAGCCCAGCACAGATGGCAAAATTGGTGATTTGTCAATCATTTAATGAAAATTTAATACTATTTCTTCAAAAACACAGAAAAAAAATAGAAAGCAAACCCAACTTATTGTATGAGACCAATATTTCCTTAATAACAGTATCAGATAAAGACATCACAAGGAAGAAAAAGTTGCAGACCAATATCTCATCAATATAGATGCAAAAATCCTCAAAAAAAAAAAAAAATACTAGCAAACCCAGTCCAGCAATATATAAAAAGAATAATGCGCCATGATGAAGTAAATTGTATCTAGGAGTGTAAGATTGGTACAACACCTGAAAATCAATAAACGTAAAACACCATATGCATAGAATAATAGACAAAAAAAAAAAAACAACATTTCACCACCTCAATAAAAAACCAGACTCAGTGCTGTCGAGTAGATTCCAACTCATAGCGACCCTATAGGACAGAGTAGAACTGGTCCATGGAGTTTCCAAGGAATATTTAACAAAATCTAACAGCCCTTCATGATAAAAACACTATAAATAAATAAATAAATGAAAAGATGCTCAAGATCATTAACCATCAGAGAAATGAAAATCAAAACCACAATGAGATACAACCTCACACCAAGTAGGATGGTTATAATCAAAAAGATGATAACTGCAAATCAAAATCACATGACATACAATTTCTCTCCCACTAGGATGGCTATGGTGCAGTGATTAGAGCTCGGTTGTTAACTGAAAGATCAGTGGTTTGAACCTACCAGGAGAAACATATGGCAGTCTGCTTCTGTAAAGATTTACAGCCTTGAGATCCAAGGGGCAGTTCTAGTCTGTCCGATAGGGTCACTATGAATCGGAATCTACTCGATGGCAGTGGGTTTTTTTGGTTAGGATGGTTAATATATATATATATATAAAAAGAACAGAAAATAACAATGTTGGCTAGGCTGTGGGGAAACTGGAACCCATCCCCATTGCTGGTGAGAATGCAAAATGGTACAGCCGTTGTGGAAAACATTATGGTGGTTCCTCAGAAAACTAAAAACAGAACTATCCTACGATCCAGCAATTCTACTCCTAGGTGTATACCCAAAAGACTTGAAAGCAGAGCCTCAAACAAAGACTTGTACAGCAATATTCATTGCAGCACTATTTGCAATAGCCAAAAGGTATAAACAACCCAAATGACCATCAACAGATGAATGGATAAACAAAATACAGTACATACATGCAATGGAATACTACTCAGCCAGCGGTAGAAACGAAGTCTTAATACATGCTACAGTGTGGATGGAGCTGGAAGACACTAGGCTGAGTGAAATAAGCCAATCACAAAAGGACAAGTATTATATGATCTCACTTATATAAAAAGACAAAGGCAAATGTATAGAGAACGAAGTTTATTTGTTGTTACGGGGGGGGAAGGGGTTAACGATGATGGAAATATCACACTGATTAAGTGTAGGGTTGCACAGCTGATTATTGTAATTGCTGTCAATAAATTGTTCACTTGGAAAAGTTGAATTGGAAAAGGTTGTGTGATAGACATATTCACAATGATGCAATAGAGAAAAAGAGTAGCTGCTGAGGTTGCTTATGTATGACCGAAAACCTCATGGGATTTGGTTTCTTGATTTGGAGGTAAAGAGGACATGCCAGGTAATTGCCTCATAACATGTTTAGTGCTTCCGTTCTACCTCCTAGCTCATTGCATAGTGTCTGAGGTCTTAAAAGCTTGCAAATGGCCATCCAAAGCACAATAATTGATCTCTATTTGCCTGGAGCAACAAAGGAAGAAGGAGAGTCAGGAATAGAAGAAGGATATGAAATGTGTGGCTAATCGCTTCTGTGAGCAACTGCCTCCTTTGCCATGAGACCAGAACTGGATGCTCTCGGCTACCATTACTGAACATTTTGATCAAAGATTCAATAGAAGAATTCTAATCAAAAGGTGGAAACTGCAGACAGAATTTAAAATTCTCACGGACTCTGGACTTCCTGGATTCATGAATGTTGAATGAACCCCTGAAATCATTGCCCTGATATAATCATTAAATTTAAACCAAAAATATCCCCTGAAGTCTTCTTAAAACCAAACAATAGTTCGCTTAACTAGTAAAGAATGTCTACCTTGAGCATTAGGCTCTTTTAAGAACTATCTACATGGGATCAAAGTGACGACAGCAACTTGAATGCTTAGACAGAAACTTTAGGGGTAAGTGAATTTATGTTAATGGGGGAGGAAAAACTCAGAAAATGAGAGTGAGAACAGTTGCACAACTCAAAGAATGTAATCAATGTCACTAAATTGTACAGGTAGAAACTGTGCATGTTTTGCCATGTATATTCTCAGCAATAACAACAAAAATAAATAAAATTGAAAATAAAGGGAAAAAAGATAAGTTGTGGTGAGGATGAGGGAGAATTGGGATGCTCATGCATTGTTGTTAGGGATATAAAACGTTGGATCCACTCTGGAAAACTGCCTGGCAGTTCCTCAAAAGCTTCCATTCCTCAGTATATATCCAAGAGAAATTAAAACATATATCCACACAAAAACTTAGACACAAATATCCATAGCGACATTATTCATAGTACCCCGAAGCAGAAACAACCCAAATATTGTGGATAAATAGATGAAGAGATAAAATGTGACATATCCATATAATAGAACATTATTTAGCAATAAAAAGAAACAAAGTACTGCTGCATGCTACAACTTGTATAAACCTTGAAAACATTATACTAAATGTAAGAACCCAGTTGCAAAGACCACATATTGAATTAGTCTATTTAAATGATGTGTTTAGAAGAGGTAAATCTTTTTTTTATGGAGACAGATAAATTATTAGTTGTTTCTACAATTGAGGGGCTAGGGGAAAATGGAGAATGACTGCAAATGGGTACAAGATTTATTTTTGGTGTAATAAAAATATTCTAAAATTGTGGTAGTGGTCCCACAAGTCTGTGAATATGTTTAAAAAATTGCAATTATAAACTTCAAATGGATGAGTTGTGTGGTTTATGAACTATACCACAATAAGCTGTTATTAAAAATAAATTTATTAGTGATACTGGAAATTCAGAAGAATGTCTTGGTAGTAATCATTTTGAATGAGACATTTTCCACATGACTCATCCACAGGAAAATAGCTTATCTACAGTAAATCAAAGTAAATAAAGTTTAAAACAGTAAAATGGGGCAGCTTATGAATGACTTTGAATACCAGGCCAAGAAATTTAAAAGTAATGAGATAGGGAATGGACAGCTATTACATGCTCTTGAGCTGGGGAATGACAAAACCAGAGGTGTCTGTGGAATACATCAGTAACAGTGAGGTTTATTATGAATTAGAGGTAGGGGCACTGATAGAAGGTTGTGTTCTGGCAAAGTGTCAAATGTGTGTGAGAAGAAAAACAAGTAATACTGATAACATTTTAAGCTATTTAATACAGAACATGATCTCTTACATAAAATAGGAGGAGGAGTAGCTCAGAGTGGATAAATAAAAAATTTTGTTTTGATGATACCAGATTTGAGGTGTTGGTGGAATATTGAAGTAAACCAATAATTAGTTAGAAATATGGCCTGGAAGGTTGGAGAACCAAGATTTTTTACATGGCAAAACTGTCCCTGAGGACATTAATTTGTAATGACATGTTTTTGGTCCCTAGGCTTGTCACAGACACCATTTCTCCAAACTATTGATTTTTAGTACTTTGTTAGCAGCACAAAGAGACTTTGACATCATAGTGATGATGGGAAAAATTAAAGCAGCCTTAGTTCATATAACCCTGGTGACGTAGTGGTTAAGTGCTACGGCTGCTAACCAAAGGGTTGGCAGTTCTAAACCGCCAGGCGCTCCTTGGAAACTCTATGGGGCAGTTCTACTCTGTCCTACAGGTTCACTATGAGTCGGAATCGACTCGATGGCACTGGGTTTGGTTTTTTGGTTTTTTAGTTCATATGGCATTTTTGTTGAATTAGAAAAGGGTACCTCTTTATAGTGTGTGAAGGCCTGTGACAGTGCATGTGGCTTTGCACTCAGCTCTCAGGCTGGACTTCAGGGTCCACTCTTTCCCGGTTGGGCAGCTTTGTGTAGGGCACAATCTGTAAAACAATACATAGAGACCCTGACCAAAATAATCTCCAATCCAGCATTTCCAATGTGTATTTGAAAAGTTGAATAAAATTATTGTGTACACAGGGAATAATATTTGACCCATGGCATAAGTAATTCCAGCATAAATATCATTGATAATATATAGTAAAATCACTTTTTAGTGTGTCTCGCTACACTAGGAAATTTCATAGTGAGATTTTACTATTCACTAAATTACTAGAAGCTCCCTGTGAGTGGTCTTGACTTTTATCAAAGGGCTACACTTCACATTAACGCTTTGAATATTCCATCTCCTGCACCACTAACTCACAGATAATCAGGGCTGGACTCCTGAAGTTTCGTTTACTTTGATTTTAAGACTGATTAAATTGTACCTGACTGATGCAAACCACCTTCTCTTCCAAAAATCTATTTTCATTGCATTGTTTCTCCCCCTCTGGCCTGAGAGTTTTCATGTGTGACATTAGTCTTATGATAATTGTTTGTTATATTAAAGTAAAGAAAAAAAAACCAGTAAACTCTGTTCAGACTATACAAGTTATAAAGACAATAGACTCATTTTGTTATTATTTCTTTAGGCTCATGAACTTTGGAACTTCAAACTTTCAGTTACCAAAAGCTCATTGTTCTTTTGTTCAATTGCTAGTGAAAAAAAATATATATATATTCCACCAGAAAATGTGTTTGCAGAGAAATAAAAAGCCCTTGGACTGCAATTTTATTTATTTTGCTTACTATTCCGACCTTTTGCCACCATATTATAATTAAAGCTTTTGAATGAATGATGTGTTTTTGCATAGTTAAAACTTATGGGGCTACTTTGTGTTCAGCTGAAAAAAATCATCTTAGTTGAACAGCATTTGTTTTTGTTCTTCTGGCTAAATAATGATATGAAGTAATCTCTATGATAGTAGCAGCATTTAATGGATAGAACTGTATGTTACATTTTGTTCTATACAAAGCAGTTGGGATCCCTCATTTCCATGGAGCCTGACTTTAGATTGAGGATTCTGTTCCATGATACATAAAATGTGGGTGCAACGTCTGATTCAGTACTTCAATGATCCCGTAATTACCACTGACAAACGCCTTAACAGTGTATTAAGATTAACAAAACAACGCAAAATAATACTTGGCAATCTTTGAATGAGTTTAATCAAGGAAGTTTTTTTTAAAAAACTGTTACTCTATCAAAAGTTCAACACGATGTTTAAACCCCATCCATTTGTGCTGTGGATGTCCTTGGAAAACTCTGCAGAATCAATAAAAACAACAACAACAAAACTTGGCAGATGAGAATTGAGCACAAATGAAAATCTGGGTATAGAATTTCCCACGACTCAGTTGGCAATATGGAATGAACTTCTCTCTGGGTATAAGGCACATTTATACCTGCTTCTCCAGGTAATTGGAATTTGTGTGAATATAATTACCTTCTAACTAGAAAACTGCCTGAGGAAAAAATTAATGCATTCATACATTCATTAGCTCATTCAATCATTTTTAATTGTCATCCAATGTGACTTCCTTTTCCTGATTTATATGTTTTACAAATATTTTTGAAAAACTAAATGATTTATAGCCTCTGGGACATAAACTGACATTGTTTAAACTTCCCATCACCTTCAATGAAGTCCTGATAAAATATATGTTGATGTGCGTTTGTATAAAAAGCTTCCATTATTGTATTCATAAAAATAAATAATAAATAAAATAAAGTGCTTTCGTTTCAGGGTCTTCAGATGAGTTCATCACTTTGAGTGAAAGTTGGATCATCCTCCCCATTTTGAAATATGTGCATTAGAAAATTATCTGAAAAATCTATTCTTAAGCCACTATTTATTTTAAAGACATATCCACCAGTACACATTAAACCAAAATAAAGGCAGCAACAGAAAGTTAAAAGTTTTGTTTCTATTGTGCTATTTTATTTAGGTAATCTTTCTCTTATTTTGAATACATTATCCAAATTGTAGTTGTAACATCTGGAAGACCCTGGCAATTCTTGCATGTAAACACCATCAGTATAAAGGAAAGCTGTCTTGATAAAGGAATTGTAGCAAATAAAATACCAAAGTGACATGTTCTAAGAAAAATAATGTGAGTTTTTTGGTGTCTACCTTCTTAATTTTGCTGCTACGTTCACTTTATAACATAAATTACATAGTAAGTCAAAGGAGATCCAGTCAATGCTAAACATTGAAATCTATGACATACGGGGGTGAACTGTAAGAATGGAACTTGAGATTTTCTTCGGCTGTAGTGGTACTGTGTGAGAAACAAATGCAGGAGAAACACTGGTGTCCTTTTTCTTTGTGGGTACTGCAGAGTACCACAGGGTCGCTACGAGTTGGAATCAATTCGACGGCAGTGGGTTTGGTTTTTGGTTTGATAGAATATTAAATCTTTGAGAACTGATTATGAACTGACACCACTCCAGTATGCAGCAGGGTGATTTCCCACGTGTTACATCAAAACAATATCATGGTTCAATATTTACTATGGGCAATATGTAATGGTCTTTTGCACTGTAATTTATGTAATGTAATAGGGCTTAGGTATAGTTGACTAAGATTCATAAAATATTTAAATATTACAGTTCACAAAAATGTCATATTCTTCTGTCTTACAACCTTTGGGAAAAATTAACAGGAAGGTTATAACACTTACTGCTAATCTATTTCAGGTTGGAATTACTAGCTAAACAAACAAATATTCGATAAGACAGAAAGGACCATAAAAAAAAAAACAAACAAATATTCGATAAGACAGAAAGGACCATAAGCATTTGTTATTTATTGAGAGGCTTTTTGTCCAAGAGGTTAAAATAATGGTGTAAACATAGCAATAGCTCTCCATATAAAAATCTGCTAGGAGATTCTAAAATAATATAGGTGAATTTTGAAGGCATCTAATAATAATCTATACACCCTGCTAAAATTCTGAGCCCTAATAGTAGGAACAGCCCTTCTTCAAGTAGAAGTAGAAAGGATCAAACACATGCACATGTGCATCTGAATAATTTTGCAGACTCAGGGGGCATAATGGCTGCCTCTAGTTGCTGGGTACCTGGCCCTGGGACAAGTAGAATGGGTGTACAGTAACCCAGGAGTGTGAAAACCTGATAAGGAAAGTGGTTGGGCAGTGGACTTAATCCCCTGCTCGAGAAGGGGAACAGACCAGCCCCCAGAGAGGGCCTCGAAACTGGGTCAAGACAGCATATAAAGAAAATGGTATTGCAAGGAGAAGAAGAAAGAGGAATAGGAGGAAAAACAGGAAGACAAAGAGGAGGAAAAACAGGAAGACAAAGAGGAGGAAAAAGAAAAGAAGAATCAACAACAGGTATATGTGGCCTGAAGAGCCCTCTGTCCTTTTATTTTAGAATATAATAGTCTTGTAATCTTCAATATGAATGATACTAAATTATCTCTATGATATATGGGGATATGTGTAACTGCTTCACATTTCCTCATTACAATCCATCAGATGTGATTGTTTCTATAATTAGACAAACTGGCTCTAAATATTAATATGCGAGGGCAACAGCATAAGATTATAAGATCCTATAAATGAAACTACAACTACAGCCTAGGAAGAGGCTATCTATGCATGAGATTGGATACAAAATGTGTAAATAATTCATACAAGTAAATTACGAAAATGACAAAGAATGCAATAACTTGGTTATTACCAGTGTGAAATTTTCCGAAAAAGAAAAGCAAATTGTCATTACAAAGGTAAAAAAAAGCTCAAAATCACTAGCAATAAGGGAAATGCAAACTAAACCAACAATGTGACACCATTACATGAATTTTATTGGAGACAGTAATAAAGTTTGACAGTATCAAGTTTTGGCAAAATGTGAATAAACTAGATACTAATTACAGGACATGCAGAAAGTAGTTGCTATATTAGAGAACAAACTGGCAAAATTATTCAAAATGATTTTAAAAAACACACTACCTAACCCCTTCACTTTGCTTTCTAAATATATTCTCTCTCTAGAAAAACTTACACACTTACACCGGAGATATGTGTAAGTATGCCCAAATGAAACAAAAACGAAAAACCAAACCCATTGCCATCCAGTCAACTCCAAGTCACAGCAACCCTACAGGACAGAGTAGAACTGCCCCATAGGGCTTCCAAGGAACAGCTGGTAAATTCGAGCTGCCAACCTTTTAGTTAGCAGCCTAGCTCTTAACCACTGCACCACCAGGCCTCCATAAGTATGCCCACTGAGGTATAATTCAATACCTCAGTGGGCATATTGGAAAATTGGAAACAATATGTCCAACAACAGGAAGATGAATAAAGACATTACTATATATCCACACAAAAAAAGTGTGTGGAAGTTAAAATGAATGAATTATATCTAAGTTTAAAAGTGCAGACATGGATCGATCTCTAAAATCAAGTGTTGAATAAGAAGGCGGTCACACATCACCTTATCTCCTAGATGTGACTGAACAGGTCTTGTGAATACCTTCCTTGAGATAGGGATGAGGTTATCTTTCTCATCATGATTTACATGTTGACTACTTCGTCCTCCAGATCTAAACTTTGAACATCTATGATCTAGTGTCTACTTGTGTAAAAAAATAAAATAATCAAAATCCCTTTACTCTTCTGAGAAAGAATAAGAGAAAATGTCTTTTTCCCAGAAGAGCCTACTTCCTACTCATCTCTTTAAGAGAAAAAATATCTGATCCATAATTTAAAAGAACAGATGAAATGTACTCCAAAAATAATTAAACAAAGATAAAAACACCATTAATGTGGCTGTGTCATATAGAATCATGAAATCTTTTAAAATGCTCATAAGCTATGAATCTCTAATCAGGTTTTATTACCAGTTGGTAATAATACCATGAAGAACACACAAAATTATGTTAATCTATTTACAGACCTACAGCTTTGGCTGTCTAGCTGAGGGCAACTACTCCCAAGGTCCCATACTCTTAAACATCATCAGAAATTCATTATGGCTTTCCAAGTACAAGCATTATCTATAATATTATGTGTCAAAGGAGAAACCACTACTATAATTAAAAGAACATAAAAGACAGCTTTTTACTGTGTGAGCAAGCTGGACTCATTACTATTTAAAACTCACTGGCAATATATAGGCATTCCCAGCCTGCAAAAGGGCTATGTATCACCATTTCATTTCCAAGGCATTTGTGAGCTTGAAAGCTCTTCATTCAAAGAAACAATATCTTAAAAGAAGGTTTGGTTTGCAGATGCTTTATAAAGAGTAATTTAATCAATAACATCACCGAAATTAAACTTTATCCTCTCATTTTATTTCTCTTTGAAATGACTGGTTGGTCTTTTTCCCATTTTTTCCACAATAGCAAAATAATAATTTGCAAAGATAAGTTGACAGGCATCAAGAAATTCCTCATTGTGCTTTATGAGTCTATTGTTCTACTGGTCTTCTGCCCTGTCTCTCGGGAACTCCCCACTAGCTGCAATGAGAGTACACCTGGCCTCCTCCACTATCGGGAATAAGCTTCAGCCTAGGTAAGAAACACCAGGAAAATGTCCCTCCATCACTGAAGTTCCCAGCATCATTCTTAAATAGTATCATATGGGAAAGCACACTTGAGATCTGAAAATTCAGAACATTCTAAACAATGTTTAGAAATCAGCATAATTAAGGAACTGTTTCTATTCTAGAATATCGGTATCTTACTCTGACTGGAAAGTCAACAACAACTATTGCATGTTTCACATGGTCAACTTTTAGAACTGTGTCATTGGAAACCCTGGTGGTGTAGTGGTTAAGAGCTATGGCTGCTAACCAAAAGGTTGGCAGTTCAGATCCACCAGGCACTCCTTGGAAACTGTACGGGGCAGTTCTACTCTGTCCTAAGCTAGGCTAATTCACTGCACTGATGTACTCTTTTACATTATGTTGGTTGGCATGATCAGCTCAATATCCTGCCTGATTGAGGTCATCATAATAATGGTATTTTAAATTTTTACATGGTCCCCATAGTTAAAATACAGTACCTCATTTAATCCTCAAAAGAGTTTAATAGAGTCAGTCCTATTAATCGTCCATTCTATGAATAAAACACTGTGACTTACAGAGGTTACCTAATCAATCCCAGGTCATGTGACTAGTTCTAAGACAAAGCCGAAATTTGAACGAAGTCTAGAGACTCCAGACATGATCTCTTTATCACTAAACTGTCACATTTTTTATTGACAAACCCTACACTGACAACAAAGAATGAGGTTAAAAGAACAAGTGAATCACCCTCTCCAATAACAAATTTATTTCAAAATAGCCTTTGTTTAAAGTGTTGTTAATATTGGAACTACAGTAATTCTTTTTACCTAGGTATTTACATTAATTCATAAATCCACCCTTCGTATTAAATAATTTGATGATATTTTTAATGGAGTTTTTCTTTGAAAAACTCTTAGCTGAAATTTTTCTGACAAAAAGCTTCCTTGCATAGAAAAGGATTCTATTATTGTAATATTGTTTTGCTATGCTAATTACAGTATCAGCACATGAAAGGCACCAATAAATATTTGATGAATGAGTAAATCATTTAATGATTCATGTTAATGAGAACTGTGGCTATTTTGAGCACAATATAATAATGCTGGAAGTCTCCAAACTGACCTTTGCTACTCTGAACTCATATAATCTTTGACTACTTAACCAAAGTTTGCCTCTTTCTATGATGTATCCATTTTAGCTTTGAGTTGTGAATCTATCAGTATAACCTAGAGATATGATATTGATTTCAGCTTTAGGGCATACAAACACATATTTGTTAAGCGTTTTAAGATTTTATCCAAATCAGAGAAAAATTGCTGGCTTGAATTCTCTACATTTCCCCTGAGACAGAGGGAAGTCTTTTAATCAATATTTTGAGTTGAATTCAACCAGTTGAGTGCAATCATTTACACACCTAGCTACAACTTCCGGGATTCTATCATTTAATTCAATTTGAATTAGTGACTTCAGAGTCTTGAAAGTGCAAGTTTAGCTCTTACAATTTTCTTTCACATCTTGAACTTCTATTTTCACTTAGTGTTGTTGTTCTCTCTCTCAATTTGAAGTCAATTTTGTTTCTCATAGGAGAAAAAAGCAAAATGTGGCATATCAGACACATAGAAACTTCCTAAAAATGATGTGAGGAAGAAGAGAAAGAGTAACAGGAAGAGAAAGACAAAGAAAGGAAAGAATAATGAGTGAAGGAGTGATAAGATCAGAATCTTGCTTGTAATCTAGATGATATAAGAAAAACTGAATTCCGTAAAAGAAGACTTTGTTCGTTTCTTGACTCCATTTCATTGTGTGACCCTGATTTTACTGAAGGTGAGAATAATGCCAATTTCACTAACTTGCTGTGAGAATAAGTCCAAGTCAACTGTACATTGTAAAATGGATTGCAAATGCAACGATGGTATGGCAAATACGGTGAAGTAGGAGTTATGCTAACTGTGTTTGAATTATAGCCTTGCTGTTTGATAGATTGTTTAACCTATCTGGGCCTGTTTCTTATATTTAAAGTAGATAGAGAAGGTTGTGAAGGTTAAGTAGTAAAATACATATAAAGTGTTCTCTAAGGAGCCTTGCAAATGTTGAGAGGACCTGAAAATACATTTATTCGTATTATATAACTTGATTTTCTCAACCAATATGTGCATATGCAAGACAAGCAGTGCTGTTACTATTTTACACTAAACAACAAAGCAAAACAAACAAAAAGTGCTTATCCCCTAGCAAGTGAGATACACAGAATTTGATTCTCCAACATTCTGACCATTAGTTTTAGAGACTATGGTAAATATTTTACTCTACTGTTTAAACATGATCCTGTAAAAGGGAGAAAGAAGGGTTTTTCAGGTTGAATAGACTCCAGCTGAATGTTATATTCACCACAAAGTGTCATGTTACTTTCTACTGTTTCCATATCAAATAGCATCATTTTCTTTTATCAAGATGTTACTAAAAAATTGAGATATTCTGGTTATGAGGAAATTCAAATATGAGGGGATTTGAAAATGTAATAAATTGAATATTACTCTAATTTAAATTAAAAAAAAAAAAACCTACTCCTCTTAAACTTTTCGATATCTTTCCCTGATGTATTTATTTGAAATAAACAACAGCATAAGTCAATGTGGCTGTTTCACATTTTCTTTTTTTTTTATCTATATAAGGCAGTTGGGATCTCTGAGGTCCTTAGAGCTATACTGTATTCTTCAGCCTGATAATAGTTTCATGAACACATTTGGCTGTTCTCAGCATGAACTGGATGAGATTTGTGACCTGAGTAGCACAAACCCATTATTTCATTCAAAGAAAATCAAACCATGCACGTAAATGGCAGAGAGTGGGTCAAAAACAGCATTTGCTTAGGCAAAGGAAGAGAGAATGCAAAAGCCTTGAAATTACATAAAGACAAATTGTAGGTCAAAAAAGGAAGGAATCACAGAATCTCAGGGTTAGAAGGAATCTGAGAAGTCAAATGCAATAGTTACCCATTTGATGCTTGAAGGCACTGTCCAAAACACCAACAAGTAAGCTTCTTGTTTGCTTTTTTTAGTTTATTTTTTTCAAAGCCCACACTTTAAGGTTTCTGCTGAAAAGAGCCCTTGATATCATCCATTTTAAGAATCCTCCTTCACACACACACACAAAAATATGAACTATGAGAATTTCCTTTTCACGAAAATACTGCTGATCAGGTGTTTGGGTTTATCTAAATTCAGTTTGCTTTGGTTTTAATTATGTTCATCAAGAAGATTAATGCTTTCAGTATCTTGATAGAAAACTGCATGTACTTCAGTTTAGATTGAGAACAAAACCTCCAAATTGATATTATATTTTCACATTTTGACTTTGAATAGACATGCCTTCGGACCCACTCACACACACAAAGGTCACTGAGGCACTGCTGTAGTCCAAGTATTGGGTTAGTTGCTAGGGGCTAGAAACTGGAACAAAACATGAACCAGACACTCACAAAGTTGAAAGTGTAGTACACAATGTGGAGAAAAAATATCAAAGAGACACATTTATTATGCTCTTATTACTCATTCTATCTCATGTTCTAATAACAAAGTGGGGGGAGGTTAAAAAGCACAATACACAGAGACAACTTTTATATTATTTTTGTTTACTGGCTTACCTACCACTGGAAATCCTGGTGGCATAGTAGTTAAGAGCTAAGGCTGCTAACCAAAGGTCAGCAGTTGGAATACACCAGGTACTCCTTGGAAACTGCATGGGGCAGTTCTCTGTCCTGTAGTGTCATTATGAGTCAGAATCCACTTGACAGCAATGGGTGGGTTACCTACCATCAGGATTTCAGAGTTTGGGAAAGAAACTAAAAAAGTGACAGAGGGAATATTGATCCTACTGGCACCAATGAGAAGCATGCCAGGATTCAAAATATGAACATATTGGGGGATCCTCTGTGGCAATTAAATTTCTTCTAATTATATCTTTGTAGTTAACAGTCTATGGGCAAAAATTAGTTTGGGGGCAAAAATTAGGAGGAATATCATTCTGGAAAATTTTGGTATGCTACAACAAACATGAGATATTTTATATATGTCTGTATATGTATATTTAATCTAATATTTTGTATTACTATAAATTTCCATAGGTTTATTACTCCTATTTCTCTTTCGATTTTGCATAATACTAGCTTAGCCCTTATGATATGTTGTATGTGTGTAGCTGTTGTTATTCACCTGCTAACCATTTGCCAAATGTTTTATTGTTAGCTTGTGTCATGGTTTGAATTGCATCCCCCAAAAATATGTCATCTTAGCTATGCCATGATTCCCAGTAGTGTGTGATTGCCCACCATTTTGTCATTCGATGTGATTTTCCTATGTGTTGTAAATTCTTCCTCTATGATGTTGATGAGGTGGGATTAGTGGCAGTTATGTTAATGAGGAAAGACTCAATCTACAAGATTAGGTTGTATCTTAAACCAATCTCTTTTGAGATATAAAAGAGAGGAGTGAGCAGAGAGACATGGGGACTTCATATCACCAAGAAAGCAAAACTGGTGATGAGGTCCCCATGTCTCTCTGCTCATTTCTCTCTTTTATATCTCAAAAGATAGCAGAGCACATCCTTTAAATCTAGGGTTCCTTTGCAGAGAAGCTGCTAGACCAGAGGAAGGTTGATGACAAAGTCCTTCCTCCGGAGAAAACAGAAAGCCTTCCCCTGGGCCTGACACCCTGAATATGAACTTGTGGCCTACTAGAATAAATTTCTCTTTGTTAAAGCCATCCGCTTGTGGTATTTCTGTTATAGCAGAACCAGATGGCTAAGACAGCCTTCTACTGTCCTTTTGTTTCTTAACTGTAAGTCACTTGACTAAAGGACCAGAGTACAGGGGATGTGAGTGACTGTGAGCACGTGGTACTTCTAGCTATATGGTTTATATATCACTGAGTTTCTGTAGTCCAAAATTTGAAAAATTGTATAATTTTATCTATCAAGTTGTGTGGAGGATTATATAAGGAAGGGTATGTGACAAGAATAATGAGTACTCGATGAATAGCTATTATTATTACAATTTTTATCCCCGATACTCTGGGTCTTTTATTATGTTTCTGGTTCTTAATTATTATGCTGCCTATATTATTTGTTTAATCTCTTGTCTTTTAATATGTATATTATCTACTTAGCTTATTTTTCCTGCATATTAATTTTAAAGTTATATATTTTCTTTTTTTCTATTAAAGTCTATAGTCATAAACTTTATTAAATATGTTTCGAACCTACATTTCTTTAATTATTAAATAGAGTTGCTGCTAACCAAAAAGTCAGCCATTTGAATCCACCAACCGCTCTTTGGAAACCCTATGGGGCAGGTTTACTCTGTCCTGTAGGGTCACAATGAGTCAGAATTGACTTGATGGCAATGGATTTTTTTACAGACCACAGCCACATATAACATGATAAATTTAGTATACTTATTTTACTTCTTATTCTCAATTTCTGCATTTTGTTTATATAATTTTCTTATTTTTCTGACTGGTGAACTTTACGAAATTATTGTGTGGTCTTTTAATACCTTTTAAAAATTGCATCATTGCTTAAATATATTAATTTTTACTTTTTAGATAAATATACTTTAAATCATTTAAGAATACATTGCTTTTTCAGTAAGACTATCATGGGCATAAGTTTTCTGACCCACCAACTATATGAAAACATCTTTTTGGTTACTTTGCCTGGGCATGGCAAATTGGGCATAAAATTCTTGAGCTTCATTCTGTGGTACTATAATTTCCATTTTTATCTGATGTTTAGAAATGCAGAGCAACTGTCTTTGAAAGAAATCACAATTGCCTCTTTTCTTAACCAAATTTTTGCAATGAAGATATCTTTTATTAAATGTTTTGCATAAATGGTGACATCTTTCAATTAGATAATTTTCTAAATTTTATAGCAGTCCTCTCCTCTCTGTTCCCCTCCCCTCCTACCCTCCTCTCTCTCTCCCCCTTCTCCTCTCTCTTTTTTTCTTATTTACTTCTATCTAACATTTTAGCTTTGGTGAATTTCTTGAAACTTTCTTCTACTTTACCAAGTCAATTTTATGTAATAACCTACCTTCTCCTTATATTCTTTTTTATTAATGTAATTGAATTATCTGATTTGGGCATCACTTGTTCTACATTTTTAACTTTCATCATCTAAAAGCATTTCTTCTCAGTGATTATTTAATTCTGGTATCACAGATGAAATACCCACTTGAATCTCCTTGAGAATAAAATTAGAACTGCTCTCCTGCTTTTAATTCTTTTATCACAGTATAACATACATGTAGAAAATAGTCAAACTGTAAGCGCACAATTAGCATGTCCATGTATCCACATCCAGGCAAAGAAATAGAACACTACCGCTGACCTTTTGTCCATGCACAATCAATACGCCCTGCTTCCTCTACAAAGGTGACTGCTCTCCTGAACTATAATTTTTTGCTTGGTTTTGAGTTTTTTTTAATGGATGTGGTATAGTATGTATTATGGTGTGTCTGGCTGCTTTCCCTACACAATATATTTGCAAGATTTATCCATGTTAATATGTACAGCTGTAGCTGGTCCATTTTCAGTGCTATATGATATTCTAGTTTATAAATATAACAGATTGTTTATCAGCTGATCTGTCCTTAGACATTTAATATGTCTCTAGTTTTGGGCTATTTCAACTAATGCTAGTTGTCTTGGTCATCTAGCGCTGCTATAACATAAATATCCACAAGTGGATGGCTTAACATAAAGAAGTTTATTCTCTCACAGTCCAGTAGGCTACAAGTCTGAATTCAGGATGCCAGCTCCAGGGGAAGGCTTTCCCTCTCTGTTGACTCTGGAGGAAGGTCTTTGTGGTGCGTCAGTCTTCCCTTGGCCTGGGAGCATCTCAGTGCAGGAACCTCAGGTCCAAAGGATGCACTCTGCTCCCAGCACTGCTTTCTTGGTGGTATGAGGTCTCCCCTCTCTGTTCACTTTGCTTTTCTTTTATCTCTTGAGAGATAAAAGTGGTGCAGGCCACACCACAGGGAAACTCCCTTTATATTGGGTCAGGGAAATGGCCTGGTAAGGGTGTTACAGTCCCATCCTAATCCTCTTTAACATAAAGTTACAATCACAGAATGGAGGACAAACACAGACTACTAGGGATCATGGAATAACCCAGTTGATACACACATTTCTGGGGGGACATAATTCAATCCATGACACTGGTATAAATGTACACACCTTTCTCTTGGATATGTACTTAGGGATGGAAATGATAAGTGATAGGGCATACATAAATTCAGTTGGACTAGACAGTGCTAATTTTGCAATGTGGCTATGGACATTTTCTTTAGCATTAGGGATATAGGTTACCAAATACTACACTCAAATGAATCCAATATTTATCACCTGCTATGGATTGAATGTGCCACCCCAAAATATGTGTTGGAACCCTAACCCTGTACCTATAGATGTAACCCCATTTGGCAAAAGAGTTTTTTTTCTTATGTCAATGAAGCCACATCACTGTAAGGTGTGTCTTAAACTTAATGAGCTTTGAGATATAAAAAAAGGCAGATTAGACACAGAGAGCAAGCAAGCACAAATGAGGGAAAGATATGTCATGTGGAGAGCTGAGGAACCAAGGAACCCCAGAGTTACAGAAGCTGAGATAAGGACTTTCCCTAAGAGTGGACAGGGAAAGCATTCCTGAGAGTCATGCCTTGAATTTAACTTCTAAAAAAACTTCTAGCCACTTAAAAATGGAGAAAGTTAATTTCTGTTTGTTAAAGCCACCACTTGTGGTATTTCTGTTATAGTACCCGCTGCTGTCGAGTCAATTCCGACTCACAGCGACCCTATAGGATAGAGTAGAACTGCCCCAGAGAGTTTCAAAGGAGCACCTGGGGGATTCGAACTGCTGACCTTTTGGTTAGCAGCTGTAGCTCTTAACAACTATGCCACCAGGGTTTTCTCTGTTACAGTAGAACTAGCAAATTAAGACAGTACAGTTAATCATAAACTTTTTATTATACCTCATGGATTATCTGAGTCAGGAATTCAGACTATTTGAGGATAATGTTTATAAGAAACTTTGTAGTGAATGTTTGGCAAGAATTTTTGAATTAGAGACTTTTTTGTTTTTATTTTTTTTCCTTTAGGCAGGAGTTAATCAGCTGTGGTCAGAACTGACTGGCTAATCTTCAGAATTCAAAAGACCTGGTAAATTTAATTAAACAATAGAATTCACTCTATGAATATATATTCTCTAGAGATTCAAAGAGAACATTATTATATCAAGACATTTATGGCTTAATATCTGGAGATTACGTGTAAAAAGAACATTTAAAAACACTCAGATTTTCTGTATCTTATGATGAAATTGCGTGTGCAAAGAAGTATAGAATGGCTAAGGAGACTTCTCAAGACAGCTTCAAAAAGATTCAGGAACACACTGAAAATAAATGGTGAGTAAAGAAGTCTCAAGGAAACTTATTTTCCAAGGGACTTCTAGTTTGGCATATTCCTGCATCTAAAAGTTATTTTGATTAACAAAAGTGGCAGTTATTTATTAAGCAAGCCTCCAAGAATACACAAAGATAAGATCATAGAGGTTTTTCATGCCATAGAAAATAGATTGAATTTAATTCTGCAGACAATGGAGACGTGATTTTGTTTTGGAAAAGTTATTCCAGCCGCTGTGGTAAATGGATTGAAGGCATGTGCAAATAGAGCAAGGAGAATACTTGAGAAATAAATGCAGTCTTCTAGGGGAGGTTATTAAGGGCTCAATTGGGGTAATACTGATGAAAAAGATACGAATAGTATTAAAAAGCCAGAATCAACTACACCTATTTAAAAATTGAATGATGGTTAGGTAGAAGAAAGATGCCCTCTCTGATTCTGAAGTTGATTCGCGGGTGAGTGGTAAATTCACTGAGATCAGAATATATAAGAGAAGCTAGCCACAGCATTGTTCCCATGTCTTAACAGTTTCTGTAAAATATGAAAGCAAGCAAACAAATAAATATAAGCATAATAGACTTAAAGAGAATATTGATGAATCTATAAACATAATTTATTTGTAAAAGACCACACACATATACATGCACACATATTATTGACATTACAACAGATGAAAGCAGCTCCCATATGTGCCGTTGTTGTTGTTGTTAGGTGTCATCAAGTTGGTTCCACCTCATAGCAACCTAACATACAACAGAATGAAACACTGCCCATCCTACACCATCCTCACAATCATTGCTATGTTTGAGCTCATTGTTGAAGCCACTGTATTGCTCCATCTTGCTGAGGGTCTTCCTCTTGCACTGATTCTCTGGTTTACCAAACACAAGGTTCTCCAGGGACTAGTCTCTTCTGACAACATGTCCAAAGTACTTGAGAAGTCTTGCCATCCTCCCTTCTAAGGAGCATTCTGGCTGTACAACTTCCAAGACACATTTGTTTATTCTTCTGGCAGTCTGTGGTATATTCAATATTCTTCACCTTATTCATTGTCCTGCTTTCACATGCATGTGAGGGGATTGAAAATACCGTGGCTTAGGTCAGGCATACTTTAGTCCTTACAGTGACATCTTTGCTTTTTAACAAAGAGGTCTTTTGCAGCAATTTTGCCCAATGCAATAAGTCATTTGATTTCTTGACAGCTACTTCTGTGGGTGTTGATGGTGTGCCCAAGTAAACTAAAACCCTTGACAACTGTAGTGTTTTCTCCATTTATCATGATGTTGCTTATTAATCCACTTGTGAGAATTTTTGTTTTCTTTATATGGAGGTATAATTCATACTGAAAGCTATGGTCTTTGATCTTCATCAGTAACTGCTTCAAGTGCTCTTAACTTTCAGTAAGCAAACTTGTGTCATCTGCATACCCCAGGTTGTTATTGAGTCTTCTTGCAATCCTGATGCCACATGCTTCTTCATATAGTCCGGCTTCTCAGATTATTTGCCCAGCATACTGATTGAATAAATATTGTTAAAGGATAAAACTTTTACCCACACCTTTCTTGATTTTAAACCATGCAGTATACATTTCTTCTGTTCAATCTACTGCCTCTTGGTCTATGTACAGGCTATGCATGAGCACAATAAAGTGCTCTGGAATTCCCATTCTTCACAAAGTTATCCATAATTTGTTATAATCCACACAGTCAAATGCCCTTGCATAGTCTATAAAACACAGGTAAACATCTTTCTGGTATTCTCTGCTTTCAGCCAAGATCCACCTGACATCAGCAATGATATCCCTTGTTCTATGTCTTCTTCTGAATCCAGCTTGAATTTCTGGCAGTTCCCTGCCCGTGTACTGCTGCTACCATTTTTTAATGATCCTCAGCAAAATTTTTCCTGTGTATGATATTAATGATATTGTTCAATAATTTCTGCTTTCTGTTGGATCACCTTTCTTTGGAATGGCCACACATATGGATCTCTTGCAGTCAGTTGGCCGGGTAGCTGTCTTCCAAGTTTCTTGGCATAGACAAGTGAGCGCCTCCAGCCTTGCATCCTTTGTTGAAACATCTCAATTGGTATTCCATCAATTTCTAGATCCTTGTTTTTCACCAATGCCTTCAGTGCAGCTTGGACTTCTTCCTTCAATACCATGAATTCTTGATCGTATGCTGCCTTCTGAAATGGTTAAACATCGACCAATTCCTTTTGGTACAGTGACTCTGTATATTCCTTCAATCTTCTTTTGATGCTTCCTGCATTATTCAAAATTTTGCACATAGAATCTTTCAATATTGCAACTCGAGGCTTGAATTTTTTCTTCAGTTCTTTTTGCTTGAGAAATGCCAAATGTGTTCATTGCTTTTGGTTTTCTAACTCCAAATCTTTGCACATTACCTCATTATACGTACTTTGCTTTGTCTTCCCAAGCTGCCCTTTGAAATCTTCTGTTCAGTTCTTTTACTTCATCATTTCTTTTTCTGTTCACTTTAGCTACTTTACTTTCAAGATCAACTTTCAGAGACTTTCATATTCATTTTGCTCTTTCCTTTTCTTCCTGTCTTTTTAATGACCTTTTGCTTTTGTCATTTGTCATTTATAATGTCGTTGATATCATCCCACAACTTGCCTACTCTTCAGCCATTAGTGTTAAATGTGTCAAAAGTATTTTTGAGATAGTCTCTAAATTCAGGTGGGTTATACTCAACATTGTACTTTGGCTCTCATGGACTTGTTTTAATTTTCTTCACCTTCAGATTGAACTTCCCTAGAAGCAATGATAGTCTGTTCTGCAGTTGGACCCTGGCTTTGTTCTGGCTAATGATATTGAACTTCTCCATTGTCTCTTTCCACAGATGTAGTCAACTTGATTCCTGTGTATTCAATCTGTTGAAGTCCACATGTTTAATTACTGTTTTTATTGTTGAACAATAGTATTACCACTGAATACATCATTGGTCTTGCAAAATTCTATCATGTGATCTCCAAGGCTATATTTTCTAACTATTGATCCTTCTTCTGTGTTGCCAACTTTTGCATTTCAATCACCAGTAATTATGAATACATCTTGATAGCATGTTTGATCAATTTCAGACTGTAGAAATTGTTAAAAATCTTCAATTTCTTCATCTTTGGCATTAGCGGTTGGTGCGTTAATTTGAATGGTAGTCACATTAACTGGTTTTCCTTGTAGGTGTATGAATATTATCCTATTACTGACAGTGTTATACTTCAGGACAGATCTTGAAATGTTCTTTTTGATGATGAATGGGACACTGTTCTTCTTCAATTTGTCATTCCTAGTATAGTAGACCATATGATTGTCTGGTTCAAAATGGCCAGTACCAGTCCATTTCAGCTCACTAACACTAGGATATTGATCTTCAAGCGTGCACATACCATAAATATAGTAATTTTAGCTTGAAAAACTTAACAACATAGGGGTCAGATGACACCAAGAATGGGAAAACACTTGTTAAAGACATTCTTACTGAAAAGGAACGGGGGCCTTATGGCTCATGAAAAAAAAATGCATATGCCATCAAAAAAAAAAAACCCCAAGTACACAAACAACAATATACCATTCACTAGATTGCAGCCACAGCTGTTCTTCTCACATCAATAAATTCTAGGCCACCAACTCTTTCTCAATTCCATATTGAATTTGAGAAAGGTATAAATATATGTGTGTGTGTGTATAAATATATATATGTATATTATTTTTAGAGAACATCATGTTTGGTAAAGTGAAGGAAGGGTCAGCAAAAAAGAGGAAGACCCTCAGTGAGATGGATTGACACAGTGGCTGCAACAATGGGCTTAAGCATAGGAATGCTTGTGAGGGTGGCACAAGACCGAGCAGTTTCGTTCTGTTGCACATGGATTGCTATGAATTGGAACCAACTCAGTGGCACCTAACAACAATGATATTCATTTTAGAGAAAGAAAAACTTTTTGTTCCACATTTTATAAAAATTTTTCCTTTTCTAAAATAAAAGAATCTAAATCCAGATCCAAAATAATATCATTAGACAAGTATTTAAAGTATGTATATTCTAGGACCTGGTAAGGTGAATTTGGCTTTGCACCTGCTCTTTTTGGAAATGGTTTTATACACAAGATATTTTTCTTGCCAATTTGCATGCGTTTTGCCTTTCCCTGCCAAAAACTCTTTTGCCAAGATGTTGTGTTAAGCTAACTTCTATTTTCGTCAGAAATCATAGAAACATAGTGGGGCTTCCTTAATGGCTGGAAAGGGATTCAATTAATCACATGCATATGACAGCTGGCGGTTCACATCCCCAGGAGCGAAGTTGCAATTAACCAAAACAAATAGAAAACTTCTATCCAATGAGCTGTCCTAACTGAATTCTAAACTTTTGTAATCATGTATAAATAAGTTCTGATAGATCAAGGGATATTGAATGGTTAGCTTTTCACAGAGTGCTTAAAAGATGTTATCTTCCTCTACAAAACATGAGCAAAAAGATTTGAAGCCAAACATTGAATTACAATTTTTGAGCAGAGATGGGGCCTCTGGAATGGTCTCACCGTTTATTTTGGGAACGAGAGCATGACAAGAGATAAAGCCAAGAGACAGAAGAACATTCCTTTCCAGAGCTTCGATAGTAACTTTTAGCCTGTCAATCAATCAGTTAGACATGTTTTACACACCTATTCAATTTAGAAAACATAATCCCATAGAGATATACAAAGTTACAGCTCTATGTATTATGCTTACTTCTCCCAATACACATGGATATATTTATGGTGACTGTCATTTGGACTGATAAAGTGTGTGTAGAAGGAAGAAGAAAAGGTCATCCTTGCATAGAATATCAGAAGATGTCAGTAATTTGAGGACTAATGACTTAAAGGCTTAGGGACAAATGAAGAAAACAGAGCTGGGTTCTTCATGATTTATTTTATGCTTACCACATGATATGTGTTCAATAAATCTTCCTTGTCCCAAAATATGTGTGATGGTCCCAAGAAACTATCCTAAGCCAGAGAGGTGGGCACAAAACAGAAAAACTGAAACATGAAGATTATATGGAGGATACAACAAAAGACATTTGAAAGTCAAGGACTATAAAATAATACGTTCAAGTCACAGATCCCACTATCCTAGACATCTAGGAAAATTTATTGAGCACCAAAACTGTAACATGGATGCTTCTAGGTGGTGGCAATTAAAAAATATATATGGTAGTTGTATTTTAGGAATTTATGATCTAGTGATACAGAATATTAATAGCAGACCTCATCCCCAATTCTTAAAAACAGACTTTCAAGTTTTAAATAGAACAAAATTACTATGAAGATAATTTAATATCTTTTGGTATTTGTAGAACAGAGTACATTAAAATATGTATTACATAAAATCTAATTGGAAGTATATTATTATATGAAAACTTGAAGTAAAATATATCAGATTTCTCCTAAATATGCATTGCTTATGACTGTAATGCTAAACAAAATGTAAAAAACATTTTTTTAAAGTGTAAGTCTGATTCTGAATATCACCTGGGAAAACTAACAAGGTAAGGCTATATAATATTTGTATGTCACCTTTTGCAAATATGTAAAAGATTCTCTAGGATATATTAAGTATGAAATTTCTTGGTATAAGGTTAATACAAACTTTAAACTCAGTAAAATGCATACACCTTAAGTAGTTACTTAATGAGTTTTAACCATCACCCAAACAAGATACAGGACATTTCCAACACCCCAGAAAGTGTCCTCATGTTCCTTTCCAGGCAAATTCTATCCCACATGTCCCTGAGAAGCAACCATTTTCTAACTTTTAAAAAGCACATATTAGCTCTGCCTTCACTAGAACATTAAATAAATGGAATCATGTATAATATAACCCTTTGTGTTTAGCTTCTTTTCTCAACGAGGCCTTTTGAATGCTGAGGATTAGCCAATCAAGCTCTTACTACAGCTGACCAGCATGCTGTTTCAATTCATTTCTGGTTTATGGCTTTTTCTTGTTTTAGAAGAAAATAATCTGCAGCTAAAGTGGGCATGCAGCAACTCCTAGGCATTGCCCAGTGTTTTCCATAAAAATGTCAATGACAACCTCAGAGCCCTATGAATTGAAATGACATAGGGCAGCTATTGGATCAGAGCTGCAGGTTGAAAGATAAGCATTAAATTTTTTCCAGAAAAACTTGATTTCCTACAATGTTACATGGAAGCTAGCTCTCTGCAGTTGTCAAGGAATTGATACTCTTTAACTTCAAAGTTTGGACCAAAACCTTGATCACTGGGCTGATTCTTCCTGCCACTAGATTATTATATCAAGCCTTGGATCCCAGCCTCCTAATCACACCACGGTTACTACCACAACTAAAACCAATGAATTAGCAGGCTAGAAATGACGGCGAGGTTCTATCATGTTACGTTGCTTTTGTTTCCTGACCCTAAACAAAGGAGGGGAAGAACTGATGTGTTTCTAAGCACGCAGCCTAAAAGGCCTTGCCCTAAAGTCAAGGTTCTTTCCAGGAATCCGAAATCTAGCTCTGTTACATCTTTATTAGTTTCGTTAGAATGTATGGGCAGGGGGTACCTGCATACCTGCCTGTCTTCCAGTCTCATGAGTTTCCCCAGGGCAGGCTGCACCAGCTCTCTGGGTTCCACCTGGTCATTTACACATGTTTTAAAGACAGTCACGCCTTTGGATGTTATAGAGGAGTGAAATGAACGAATCAGAGCTATACATATCAACATGGGTGAACTGCTGCAATGTAGGTTTGTTGAATAAAAGGAAGTCACACGTGAAGACCTACAGTATTATGACTTACAGACACTTCTAAAAACGTGATATTTAATCTCTTCTAGAGAACAAGTAATGTACTGTCTCAATTCATTGTACAAAAGTAGTATAATTCTTATGCCTTCATGCCAAAACCTGAGAAAGGAAATAAAATACAGACAAAAGCCTCAAATTAATGTAACAACAAAAATTCCCAGATAAAATACAAGTAAAACAATCAAGGTCATGTATTCAAGAAATGATTGGCCATGATTACCTAAACCTTAAAAAAAAAAAATTATTATAAGTTCAGAGGTAGAGCAGGTTCATTTTCTTTTAGATGAATACAGGTTTTTATACAGAAATTCTGGTCAATGAGGAGCCTTACAGGATGTAGTTTATTTTAAGTCAAATTGGGGATTAAAGCATGAGGATGTTGTAGAAAGATAAACATATATCCTGCCTCACTACAAATTTTCCAGAAAACAGAATCCTTTCTTGCAGGGTCAGAGGAAAGGAAACACCTTTGTCTGTGGACCTCAGTGGGTTCAACAAGTGTAACACGCACCAGGTGTTTGGCCTACTGCCTTAGACTACTGAAGAGCTCCAGTGGCCCCTGGAGCAGCTGGCTGTGGTTCTTACTCTTATTCGAAGTGGCCAAGTGACAGACACTTAGCTACTAATCTCATTGCAGCTGATGCAACTATAGGGCTTTAGGGTCCTCAGGCAAAAATCATTCCAACCCAGTGACATGCTTACATTTTGAAAACATCTTTGGTGCCAAAATTCAAGCTGTTGTATTATAAACTAATTTCATAAGCCGCCTCAGAGCCTTGGTGGCTCAGTGGTTAAGAGCTCGGCTGCTAATCAAAAGGTGGCGGTTTGAATCTACCAACCACTCCTTGGAAACTCTATAGGGCAGTTCTACTCTGTTCTGTAGGGTCGCTATGAGTCAGAATAGACTCGATGGCAACAGGTTTTTATAGGCTTTAAATAGTTTAAGGGACAATCTGGCGGCAAGAGCAAAAATCTTCTCAAAGTGGAATTTATAGGATTTTTCCACTGATCCTTCCTTAAAGCATTTCCAAACATGTTTTAATCCAGGAGTGTAAGAACTATTTAATATTAGGAAATATATGCTTATTATTCTTTACCATATAGATCAAAGGAAGCAAAGCATTCAATGCTTTCTTTGTAGATGAAAAAATAGCAAAAAAAAACTTTTTTAAAATACATGTCCAATAGAATAAATTAATAATAGTAATTAATAAAATTGAATGTTATGTAGGTACTCAGCATATGTCTCCAAAAACAATATATAGAAAATGTATAAATTATAGTGCTAATAGAAGAAAAGCATTAAAAGAAAGAAAGAGTACAAATATTAACAAGATGCCAATTGTGTAAAAAGATTTATTTTATGTTTACATGAAGTAAATAAAATCTTAAAGATTCTTAAAATTATTTCTGGATAGATAGATATTTGATTTAAATATTCTATATTTCTCTATAGTATATTATGAATTTTTAAAATTCGTTATTGTTTTAAAATCAGAAATTTTAATGTTAATGTAAAACTCTTATATAACCTATAAATATAAATTTGGAAGGTGTACATCTTCGTAAAAATAAAAAGAGACAGTATACTTTGTTGCAAATAAAAGAAAACCATCTTTAAAGAGTGCTCTGGGTCTCACAAACTACCCTGCTGTGATGATCTGAACGCAGTTTTCCGTTCAGTCAGTGTCTCCACAGGGACGCACCAAGTGACTAAGAATTCTCCAGGCGGGGCATCACACTTGCCTGCTTCTAGGTGTAGTGCATAGTCTTATCAGTCCTTTGGGAGGGGATCAATGTAAATAGCAAGGTATATGTAAGATTCTACTCAGCCTTTATCTATTCATAGTAAGAACAAATGTGTATCTCAGGAGCGTAGTATTTTTGAAGTGCCCTGACCCTGGCATTATGAAGGTACTACTATTTTGGATTTTATAAACTACTATTTCAGTTGAAAGCAGAAATATTTCAAATTATTTGAGACACTATTAAAGGAAAAGTTCTATTTAATTCATTTTGGATGGCGTGTTTATACTTTTCTTCTTCTTTTTTTTTTTTAATAATTAATGGAGCATAGTAGAGTAGAACAGAAATATTTTTTTATTCTGCTACTAATTTCTGTTGCGGTTGCTGTTGCTGTTAGTTGAATGGATTCCATCCTATAGCAACCCCATGTATGCAGAGTAGAACTGCTCCATAGAGTTTTCAAGGCTGTGGCCTTTCAGAAGCAGATTGCCAGGCTGCCTCCTAAGGTGCCACTGAGTGGCCAACTTTTTGGCCAGTAGCCCAGTGCTTAACCTTTTGCACCACTCAAGGACTCCATACCAATTTAATCGTCCAATTAAAGTTAAAATTGGAATGCCTTCGAGTTGATTCTGATTCATAGTGACCCTACAGAACAGAGTAGAACTGCTTCATAGGGTTTCCAAGGAGCAGCTGGTAGATTTGAACTGCTGGCCTTTTGGTTAGCAGCCAAGCTCTTAATCACTGGCCACCAGGGCTCCAGAATTAGAATAGAATTGCCCTATCAGTCTTTATTTGTGAAATTTTGCATCAAGAGTCAACCTGGAGTGGAAACAGAAACACAAGCAAATTATACTTCTCTTTTTCATTGCAGATTTTAGAACCTGAAGTAAATCCTGAGCTGAGAAAGGGGGAGAAGATTTGAATTCAAATGGAGTCTGATGTTTTGAAATTAACCAAAATGTTGGCAGTTCAAAGCCAACAGCAGCTCCTTGGAAACCCTATGGGGCTACTCTGTCATATAGGGTCACTATGAGTCAGAATCAACTTAATGGCAATGGGTTTTAGCCTTTTCTGAAAGTCTCTAGAAAAGCTAAAAGTTCTGCCTAAAATGTAATGTTGGTACATGGAAAAGAGACATGACAGATTGGCCCAAAGGCAGGATTTGAGAAGAATAAAGCCATTTCATAGTATCATCTCACTGAACTGTAAAATATAAAATAAACTGGATCTACTAGGTTCATCAGATCTTAAAATATACCAAGGTTTTGAATTCTTGCCACTTAAATTATGAGAATCTCTTTTCTTTGCTCCAAAACAGAAAAAGAGCAATTGTAGTATGCTTCAAATATACAATTATAGATAAACTACTGTAATAATTATGGTCGTGTGTCAATTGGCTAGGCTATGATTATCAGTGGTTTGGCAGTTATCATGTAGTTTGGCAGTCGTATTATGATATTTGATATAAAGTAATCACCTCCATGATGGAATCTGCTGTGAGTAGCCAATCAGTTGAAAGTGAGTTTCCTTGGGGGTGTGGCCTGTGTCAAATATGAGTGATCTCTCTGGCAAGACTTGTGGGCTTTTGCTTGCTCTGGATCCTGCAGTTGGCTCCTGTTTGTCTGACCTTCGGTTCTTGCGACTTGAGCTAGCAGCTCACCTGCCATCTTGCCTGCTGATCTTGTGATTTGTCGGTCTTCACAGCCTTCAAGCAAAGGCCCTGCTGTCTAACCTGCTGATCTTGGGTTCGCCACCCCCTCCAGTGACGTGAATCAGGAGAATCCTCCAGCCTGACCTACAGATTTGGAACGTTACAGCCTATGCAACCACATGAGCCATTTCTTTGATATCGTTGATATCTCTTCATATAGATATTTATACACTTTGCTGGTTTTGCATCTCTAGAGAACCCAGCATAAAGACAACTACATGTATGTGTTAAATTTCCTATTTTTCTCCACAATATATTTTTCTCAAATCTCATTACAAGGAGTACTTATCAAGAATTCTTACTAGACACAGTATGACATAAAAATTTTATTCCCAATGTCAAATGCCCACTGGTACTAGACTGAAATAATCATATGATTTACCAAAATACTTTTAAATCAGTATCCCTCAAAATATGTTTTAGGTACAAGTTAATATTAAGTTTTCCAATAATTTTGATTACTGTCCAATATATTTTTCAAATGATAGTATTAGTGAACCATTGTAAATGCTTTGAAACTGTTCAGTTGTAACACTATGATTTATCAGTACAAGAATAGTTACAATTCACTGTGACATAAATGAATTATTTATGCTGAGAGCCAAATAATCAAGTAACAATATCCAGAAAAATTTAGATGCGTTAAATGATAGTTGTCCCTGTTTACTACAACATAAACTTCATGTAATATATTTCTGTTTATCCGCAAAACCAAAGCCCATTGTCGTCAAGTTGATTCCAACTCGTAGCGATGTTATAGGACAGAGTAGAATGCCCTATACTAACCACTTGCCACCTGGGCTTCGTTTATCCACAGGTCACCTATTTTTTGGCTAAATAGTTAAAATTCCTCAACAAGCTCAAGGACAAAAACATGCTAATGAAATGAAAATTATTTGGGCATTGTATTTATTATAATGATAATCACAGATACATCTTTTCTGTAGATAAATATCATGATATGATAGAAGTTCTGAAACAAATGCTATTTAACATCCAAACAGTACAATGAAAATTTAACAATTTTTCAGATGAGCTTTGTAAATTATTATTTAATTCAGGGATGGCATTCATCACATTATGAGGTAACCACAAAAGGCTTTGAACCGTATATTTTGCCTGGGCCATCTTACTGAAAATAAACAAACAGTACAAGGAACGTGAAAGGTTAAAATGTAGTTAAACAATACATCATGATATTTAAATATTCAGAGTAATTATTCACTTTTATTTTTAAGTTATTATCCATTAACTAGTTAAAATAGAAACTTAAAACTTGTTTATCTGATGTCTTACTTTTATTTGTTCCTAAATTATCAGGAACTGAATGGACAAAATGTTTGGGAAACATAGGATCTCATTCCATTCTTTTGGTCCAGTGAATTTCTCAATCTTTTAGTTAGATTGATTTCTATTATAAAGTACTGGCTTATTCCAGGACAGGTTTGTTCATTTTTCTGGCAGTCCATGGTATATTCAACAATCTTCCGCAACACCATAATTCAGAGGCACCAATTCTTCTTTGGCCTTCCTTATTCATTGTCTAGCTTACAAACTTCAAATTCAGACACTTAATAGCCATGTAAACCTGGCTATTTACTCAATAACTCAGTTTTCTACTGTATTAGACAGACCATATGAAGAGGTTCTGAAAACACACAAAGTAAGAGAGGATATCATTGGAATGCAGTCTTCCAACCACTCTATGACATCAGTCATGTGTGTGAAATCATCTGGGACCTTCAGAGGGGAACAATTACAATTCAATTAAAATTAAGTGAGTCCAGTTAGGTGGAACAGTTGCCTAACTTTGACTTGCTCAAATACTTGACCTAAAAATGTCAGATATAGTAAAATCATTGTTTTTCAATCCATTAAATTTTGAAGTAGTTTGTTATATAACAATACATAACCAAAACAAAATTTAGTACTGGAAATGGGATAATGCTACAGCAAAAATCAAGCATGTGGCATTGGCTTTGGGATCAGACTACAAGCAAAGGATGGAAGATCCCTAGGGAGATTGTTAGTGAGCAATAGCAGGAAAATATAGCTGGAAGCTGAAGAATAATGCACCTGCCGCTATGTGGGGGCAGAACAGTTAGTAAGATGTTTGCCCAAAGTAACAGGGAAGTTAGAAGTGATAATTATCTCAGGTCTGGATAAGGAGATTTGTCAGCAAAATTCTAAAATTTTCAACTTCGTTCTCCTATCGCCTAAGATGAAATAGGAAAAATAACCTAAAGAAAGAACTGTTTAATTTTTCAAGCAGAATTCAGAGTTATTCTAAAGGACCCAGGACTTTAAAAATTAGAAAATTAAAATGTTTCTAAGCCCTGTCTCCCCTGGCAAAAAACACTCACAGTAAGAAATGACATAAGGCACCCTCAGTGCAATAGGTCCTGAAGATAAAGTTGTCAAGTGTTTGGTTCTACGACTAATTTTTGAAACCTCAGAGAGATTTAAGAAGATGCCTAGTAAGATGTAGAATCTTGAGGCTGTGACTTCCACAGTCTTTTAAAAAACAGATAAAAAAATAATCTAAAAGAATCTTAAAGCCTTTATCCCACAAGAGCCTGACTTTTAGCACAGAAAAGAGAGGACCTTGTTTTAGGATTAAAGGTGGGTATGTGTTTTATCTAAGGGAGAAATTTGAAACACTGTAATTTGAAACACAAAAACCCTCAAAGTTTGTAAAGGAATTTCACCATCATTTACTAAAAGGTACAAGGACATTTCAAAACAAACAAACAAAAAAAAGAGGCCTTTGATACTCCGGATATCCACGGACAAGAAGCAGGCGGAAAAGATTATTAAATTGGAAATGTGCCATTTTTTGGGAAACAGAAGAAGGACTCAGGTGGCAGAAAGCCCACCCACTGAAACCTTCCTATGAATGCTCATTTTTACCGAATAAAGTCAAATTCGTTTTGCTTAATGTTTTTACATATGACTACGTCATCAGTTCTCATGACCTATATTTAAAATAAAGAAGCTTATGTCCTATGCTTTTTTTCGTAGACTATATAATTGTATATAATTGTTACAAACTACATATTTATTTATATCCAAAACTTGTCTAGATTCTGAAAACTAGAAGTTCATGTAAACAGTTAAACTTGGGGGAAAAAAAAGGGAGTCTCTCTGTTGTGTACGCTGTGTTCACTGATTCATGCTTTCTTTATATGGAATGCAGAAAGAATTGTATAGTCTGAATTTACAGGGCTCCCTTTCTCGGTTTAGAATGAAATGACCTTGGTTTTACCTTTGTTTTTAGAGACCGTTGTCAATCAAGACATTAAATCAGGAATGATTGTTTAAGAGTAAGTGTTGCTGGAGGTCTGAGGCTGTATCGATATGACCACCCAAACATATTTTCTTGCCCTGGAAATCGTTTTTATTGCAGCCACACATGTGGATGTTATAAATTCAGTTTACTGTAGATCGTTTCTTTTGTGATTATTTCTGCTCACTCCTTCCCCCATATACAATAATCCTTTTTTCCTAAGGTCCAAAACTGAAGGACCATGTGTAATTAAACCCCACAGTTCTAAAAACAGTCTCACAAAACCATATGCATAGCTACCATCAAAATGGCAATTTTGGAAATATGGAGGATGTCATTTTCCTATTCTGATAATTACCTATCATCTATCTTATCTATCTATCTATCTACCTATCTATCCATTTATCCTTTTCTGATAATTATCTTATTCTGATAATTATCTATCCTATTCTGATAATTATCTATTTATCTATCTATAATCATCACATATTCCATTTAGGTGATTACAGTTGTGAAATACTTTGTCTGAAATGTGGGCATTCTATGTGTCACATCTTGTTTATGCAGTTCTCACAACAACTTAATTGGGTGGACAAATAATCCTCAATTACATTTGAGAAATGGAGGCTCATGAATGTAATAACTTACCTACGTTCCTACAGCTAATTCCAAAGACCATTTATTTTGTCAATACTAGAGTTGCATTGATGGGCAGCAGAAGAAAAAGAATAAGTTACTTGTTTTATCTCTTGACTAACTAAAATCAAAAGCCATACCTATACTAAGAGAGAAGTCTTGGTGGCACAGTGGTTAAGAGTTTGGCTTCTGTAAAATGGTGTGGGGGCAGAGTCTGACATCCTCTAACTTCACAAGGGGGAAGACGAATCAAGATCAATAGCCCGAGGCTGATTCCTAGGAGGTGGAGGTTAGACAGGCCTCCTCTCTCCATCAATTCTGACACCAACTGTCCCTCCCACAGCACTCTCTACTTCTCTGCTGGGTTCAATAATTCATTGCAATGGCCACACAGAACTCACAGACAATACTTACAATTATGGGGCTTATTATGGAAGTAACAGTTACAATACAGGCTCAGGGGCACACAGAATATAGTTCTTCCCTCAGGATAGCCTCTTCCCAGCCGTTCTCGCAGGCATGCTTCTCCCTGGCCCTCGGCCTCTGCCCAAAGGCACTCAGCTTTCTCTCCGCAGGGCCTGGGAAGCCCACCACGTTGTCTACTGCTGCTGGGTGTCTGCTGCCAAGTCTCTGCCACTGCTTCTCTCTGCCTTCAGTGTTATGGGTCTCTCTCTGTCTCCTGTTCCAGAGGCTTCTCGGCTCAAGGATCATGGATCCAAAGGACATGATGGCTTCTGGCTGTTCTTCCTTGGTGGTGGTGGTGGTGGGATCTGCTCTCTCCCACCTCTTGGGTGGCTCATTTCAAGCATAGTGGGATGGCAGAACTGATCATTTCTGTTGGTGGGCCACAATTACCCTATTACCCAGTCACACCCAATCACTTGGGTGGAAGTTACAAGACCGTAGATAGAAAGGCCACACAAAAGTGATCCATAACACCGCAGCTGCTAACCAAAATGTTTGGCAGTTCGAATCTACCACCTGCTCCTTGGAAACCCTATAGGGCAATTCTACTATCTGTTCTACAGGGTAGCTATGAGTCGGAGTCGACTCAACAGCAATGGGAATACTGAGAGCTCTGATGGCGCAGTGGTTAAGCACTCAGCTGCTAACCAACAATAGGTCAAAGATTTGACTCCACCAGCTGCTCTGCAGAGAAAGGTGTGGCAGTCAGCGTCCATAAAATTTACAACCTTGGAAACCCTACTGGGCAGTTTTACTCTGTCCTATAGGGTCATTATAAGTCAGAATCACTGGATGGTAGTCGTGGCTGGGTTTATACCAAGAGAAAGTGAAAACTCCACGAAGAAAAATTGCAAACTCTTCCTGAATATACATCATTGTAGGACAGTTTTAAATTCTTTAGCTTACAAAACCAAATATAGATGTGTGTGTGCATGCAAGCACATGTGTGTGTGTTGGTTGGTTTTTAAATGATATTTATTCAAAGGGAAAAAGTTGAAAGCAAGTTTTCAGTATCTTATGCTGCAGACTCCCTGTGATACAATAAGAATTATCTGCCAGCACCAAGTAAAGGCAATGCCAACTTTTCTGACCAGAAATCAGAAAAGAAACAAGACATGGGAAATTCTCCTCCTTGGCAAAGGAAAGGTCATGCTCAATTGCATTTCCCCAGCAGTCCCTTTGCAACATAGCTGGTCAACTTCAATTTTATTAGTGCAATTAATAACCTTGGCATGTCAGGAGGGCTCTCAACTACAGGCTAATCTCCTGGGTGGCTGGATACCTATATTTTCAGGAGGCTCTGAAAGTTACTTTAATTATCTAGATGTTGGTTGGCTCAGGAAACCATAGAACACTTGCATTAAGCTTCAAAAACCTGTTCCTATTTAAGTAATATGAAAAGTACTAGTATAAGATTTGACATCATGGGCATTGATAATTATGCTTTTGTGTAAAAACACATAGTTATCACTGAAATCTGTTTTTCATTTTTTCCCTTAACTTGCTAATTTAAGTGTGGGTATTCATGTGCTATTTCAGTTTCAAATCTTAAACTAAATATGCTGATTTCATCAGTAAACTCAGAATATTTTCCCTGTCTCTATTGACTTAATTTTGGACTTTAAAAAAATTAATAAAATGTCTGTTGTCTTTTATAAATACTTTAGGATATTTGCTGTATATTTAGGAAGAGATGTATTCCTAAATGTATATTAATGTTAAATTTATTCCCTGATGCTTGAGTCACTGTAATCAAGACCTGTTCAGTAGAAATTTAAATCCTGTAAAGAATAGATTAGTTTCAATTGTTAAGTGCCATCAAAATCAGGAAGAAAATATTCTCAAGCAGCTAAGAGACCTAATTTTAACCTCATCTGACATTATAATAAAAATCCTTTTCTGCAATTCTATGCATTTACAGAACTTGGTCAAAATGCATGATTTTCAAATAAGCCTAATGTTTTGCCATGCATATCCTAAAGACAGGAGTCCCTGGGGGGTGCAAACGGTTAAGCGCTCTGCTACTAGATGAAAGATTGTCGGTCCAAACCTACCCACAGGCTCCTCGGGAGACAGGTCTGGAGATCTGCTTCTGAATGGTCACATCCTTGAAAACTCCATAGAGCAGTTCTATTCTGCACGCATGGGGTTGCCATGAATCGGAATCCATTTGACAACAACTAAAAACAGTAATGATATTCCAAAGACGAATGTAATCAATGTGGTTGTGTATATACGTGGATAGTCACAAGCTTAGGAATATGTATATATTTTAGAAATCTTCAATTATTGTGAGGAAATTGAGGGTATTTGTGGAAACAGTACTATCAAATAAAAGTTAAAACAGCAATCAAATGGTTATGATTCATCCATTAATAATTGAATAACTAAAATTAAGAGCCAGAATTAGTGGTTCCTTTTCAAAATCTCATTACATTGAGAGCTATCATGTCAAATTATATTGATTCTTCCTTTTACATGTGTGGTAGTTACAGAACACGTGATGGATCATGCAGGTTAAGTTGTTTCAGCCCCCAGACATTTGAAGTGTGTCGGTCATTGTAAAGATGGAAAGAGTCATCCCCATTGTACTCCTTTCTGAATTGTTGATCCATAGCAATTTTGAGCATGACAAATAGTTTTGTTCTGTAATACTAACCTCTGGTGTCATTTCTTATTTAGCAACAGTTACCTGGAAAATACGTTTATTCAACCTGCCACTCTTTTCTACATCTACTTCTTGTGAATTATTTCTAGATTTATGTTTTTGGCTTGAAAAATGCTGCAGTCTACTACTACTAGAACCTAGACATTCCCTGTAGTGAACTGAATTCTCTGAAACCCAGGTTTGATCAAGTTCCTTCTTAAATTCCTTTAGTGACTCCCCATTGTCCTCATGAGAATATTCAAACCTTTATCATAATTTATGACATTTTACCAATATTTCTAACCTTCTGTCTACATGACATTTTCCAAAACTTTGTTTCCCCACCTCAACAACCTGCTCTTATTTGAGAAACAACGTGGATAGAAAAAGTGTGATGTCGAAATCACACACTGTAACAATTATACTGTTTTGCAAACAAACCTGCATACACCAACATTTATAGCTCTTTGGAAATAGCTTCATATTACTTCTCTGCTTTTGCACATGAGGGTTTCATAAAATGTCTTCCCCTGATTTTCCTCTAGGATGCTAAAATTTCCAAGAATGGTTCAAGAGAAGATTGAATGTTAAGAATTTTCCAGAATTAATTTAAAAAACAATCCTCATTTTTACAAAACACCGTGGATTCTAAAATCCATTTCTAGCCACATTATAGGGGAACCAGAGTACAGGAAATTAATATAGAAACAAAGAACTTGAAAGTTACCACAACAATAGAAACCAAAGATACTGTGTGATAACTTCAAAAAGCTAATAGAATTTTTTTTTTCAATTAATATTGCTTAACAAATAAACTACCTTTCAAAAATGAAGGATGAATTCAGGGATGCTGGAAGCAATTTCGACAGAGATTAAGAATCCCCACATAAAATAAAGACAGAGAAAGTCGATTAAAAAAAAAAAAAACATTTACACCAATATAGGCAAGAAATTTTGAGGAAATATAAAATATAAGAAATAAGGCAAAGTACCAGTAAGTGCAAGCTGTGCATGCTATCCATATCTGTGCAGGAACAGTACAAAGAACATCACTGATCTTCAAATGAACGGAAGTGCAGCAGAAACACAAAAGAGCCAACAATTATTCACTGAAAATCAAAGCACTACTTATATGGATAGGCAATAACCTAATCACAATGAAAGGTTGGGGAAAAGGTATAAAATCAAAAGAAGACAGTACTACTTGTGAGAGAGTAATTCATTAGAATAATAGATTTAATCTAAATGAAAAATCTAACAATAAAATAAAAATATTTTGAAAAAATGATCCATGTATTAAAATGTCATTCATTTTTATGGCAGAATAATATTCCATTGTATGTATATACCACATTTTGTTTATTCATTCATCTGGTGATTTACACGTGACACAACACTGCTTCATTACTGAGCTTTTAAATTAAATATTTTATTGCCCTCATATTTGTAACCCATTCAACCTTGTCTTGGTTATTTATTTTTTTCAATTATTATATAATTGCATAGTTAGTTTTTTGTTTCAAAAATATTTTAATGTATTTCACTTAAATTGATAATTCTATTCTGTTATGGACATGCGATATTACCCAATGTATTTCTGCTTTTCAAAACCTGAAGAGTTTCAGTTAGGGGCATTCATATGTTTAGGAGCATTAGATTTTTGAACTGTTTCGTAATTTTGTGTTCACACTTGAACAATACATGATTACAAAACATTTAATAAATTTTTTCTACTCAGTATTCTTTAAATATCACTCCATTATATTCTTGCTTTTAATGCTGAGAAAAAGACTGTATGCTGATTCCAATTGCTCCACGTCCTCACCATCACTTACTGTTGTTGCTTTCTTAAATTGTAGCTCTTCCTTCCTGGGGGTGTGAAGTGATATCCCAGTGAGCATTTAAGGTGTGTTTCCCTGATTTTAAGGAGATTTAATGCTTCTATGCGTACTTATTGTCCTTTTAGAAATATTTTCTGAGATACAACTTCTAATATTTTGTCTTTTATTAGTTTTTCTGTCTTTTTAGGATTTCTTATATTTTCTACACATCTAGCATTAGTTGGTTATATGTGGTAAATATCATCTCCCACTTTCTATTTTGCCATTTCTTTCTTTAAAAGCAATCTTCTAATGAACAACCTTCTAATGAACATCATTTTTGACCATAAAAGACAGTTCATTCATCTATCTTTTCCTTTATTGGTTACAAGTTTTGTGTTCTGTTGAAAAAAAAAGTCCTTTCTTAGATGAATATTATGAATATATTCTCTGATAATAATTTCTCAAATATTTACTATTTTTCTTATTGAATTTTTATATATTCCATCTGCAATTGATTTTGTAGAGAATATGAGGTAGGCATCAAGCTGTACGGGTCTCTTTTTTTTCAAATAGATGTCCAAACAACCCAGCAGAATTTATTAAAAGTATTTTCATTTCCTCATTTTGCATCAGGGCTAAATTTATCATAAATCAAGTAGGTAAATACATATATGCCCAGCATTCTTTCTCCCCTCTCTCTTCTGGTCCTTTGCTCCTGCTGTGTTTAACAATCTCCTCAGCGTCTTAACTATAGTTTCATAATAAATTTTGTTATCGCATAGATCCAGCCCTACACCTTACTTTTGTAATGTTTTATTGAATTTATGGTGAAGCTATATGGAGATAGAGCTTTTCTTTTTGAAAATGTTTAAGATACTGAATTTAAATGGTGAATTTAATCTTAAATTCTGTTTCCTAACATTTCTGTGGTACAGTGGTTAGGAGCTCAGGCTGCTAACTAAAAGGTCGGCAGTTAAATCCACCAGCCTCTGTTCTACTCTGTCCTATAGGGTCGCTATGAGTCAGAATTGACTTGATGGCTGCAAGTTTGTTTGTTTTTTTTAATGATTCTTGCACCAGATTTGGTAATTTTCTTCCTAGAAATGTGTTTATTTCATCTAGAGTTTCAAAATTATTGATGATTTTTATATTATCTTACTAAATTTTGAAAAATGTTTAATTGTATCTCATTTCCAATGTTGATCTATTGAAAATTATTCCTTCTCTCTTTTTTCTTGATAAGACTTAACACATGTTTATCAATTTTATTATTTTCAAATAACCTCACTTTGTCTCTTTTGCAACCACTTGTCTGTCATTTTGTTGTACTGTGGTGGCTTCCATGTTACTGTGTTACTGGAAGCTATGCCACTTTTCATTCTCTCTGTTCATATTTGCTTTCAATTTCATTTACTTGATCATTATTATTTCCTTATATCTATTTTCTTTGGGTTTAGTTTTCTTTCTTTTTTGGAAAATCCTCATGATGGATGCTTAAATCAATGATTTCCAGGTTTGTTTGTTTGTTTGTTTCTTCTAAAACACACATTTTAGGCTAAAAGTTTTTCTTTAATTTCTGATTTTGCTGCAAGAAACATACATTGAAATATAGATTTTTTTAACTGAAAAAACTTTCTAAATTGCCTTTTGATTTCTTCTTCGAACTACAGAACATTTATGATGTATACCTTAATATGCAACCATGTGGGAATTATTAGTTACCTCTTTATTAATGACTTTTGTTTAATTCCATTGTGGACAGAATCTAACCTGTTTGCAATTTTGGCACTATGAAACTGTCGATGCTTACTTTAAGTTCCACATATGATGATAAAGAGAAACACTTTAACATGATCTATTTCACAAGGAATAGAATAAAAATTCTAAATTTGTATGTATCTAATTATGTTGTTTCAAAATAGGTAAAACATGAACTGAGAGAATTAAAGTGTAAATCCACAAAATCACAATCATTTTGTGAGATTTTTACTCTTTCAGTGGAGGGCATTGGAGGGACACTACACAGGGAATATGATTCTATTCCAAGTTGCAGAGTAGTTTTGGATTTGTAATACTCAGTTAGCATGTGGAACACCCAATGGTGTTACTTCTGGCCAGTTCTAGAACTCTTACAGAAGGCTTCCTGGTAAGTTTGGCTGGTGCCACATCTGTTTTTGCAATGAGTCCGACAGTACCCTCTTTTTATCCCCTTCCCACAAGATTTTTATGGTCCCCTAGAAGACTCTTTCTTGTTTACCAGTCTCAGATTACAGTATCTCAGTGAATTTCTCTGCCATTCAATGGGCTACACCCACACCCTCTCTGGAAAAAAAAAAAAAAAAAAATTTTTTTTTTTTTTTCAGTCCTAAATCTCAACCTTGGGATATGGGTGAACTCGTACAAATCTGGTTATTTCTTAAATACTCTACTCCATCCTAGAGGTAATGACTGCTCCCTATATTCTCTATATTCTTTAGAGTTCTGTATTTCTTAGTTGTTAATCCCCTGCAAATGGTTAATAATTCTTTATATTAAACTTGCCCTGTTAAATTAGTATGTGGTTTTTTTTTCTTCCTCCAAGCTGGACCTTGACTATTATTATATACATATTAAAATTAAACAATAATTTCTTTAAGTATTTGTTTCCAGAATTTGAAATTATATCATATATATGATTTTACATTTTAATTTTGCCAAAATTATGTGTTATCATTCTTCATGTTAAGAAATAATTTTATTAAAAACATGATTTTTAATGACTATAGACCTTTCCATCACGCAGACAGGACTTTATTTGCACTGCAGTGTTTTGTATCTTTGATTTTTAAAATTAATGACCTAAAGCATAGATTTCTTAATATTTGAGGTTGTATCCTACATTAAATAACTTCTTTTATCAAAGTAAAATCATGTTAATTTTTAAGTCAAAGTGACATATAGTGTCCACACTCCAATGAGGGCATATCTTTCCTTTCCTGGAGATTTTCAATGTATGATGGGGCAACTAACTTTTATTCATTATGCCACAGCCAAATCTCATGCTTTAAATCACTCAACATTACCAAAATAATGATAGACATAAATCAACAGATTGAAATGTTTCTACAAATATAGCTTGATATTATCTGGCAATTTTCAAATGTATTTGGTACTTATTTCTGGATCAAATTTTCTGTTCATCCTCTGGGGACTTGTACTTGAGTATATTTATAAATGCAGAAGCAATGAGAGGATGTGGGCAACTACCTCAGGTGAATTTATTCAGTTATTTGGAGAAAGGTAGTCTAAGTTCCTCAGAGAGAAAGACAGAGTTATTTTTTCCAAGTAATGGGCATTCAGTGATTTTTTGGGTGGAACGTACTCAGAACTGCTAGCATCTGTCCGATACAGTATCCTTATTTCATTTTTCAGAATCCTATTTCTTTCCTTACCAACACTATTACTTTAAAAATAAGTGAGTTGGCAAGACTATGAATAAAATTTTCAATATATCCAGCTACTCACAGGATAAGATGTAGATTTGGTTTTAATAATCTCAGTTTTTTGCTATAAGAAATAAGATTTACTTTAGGTCAGGTGTAGCAATTTAAAGCTTTAAGGTCATCGTCCCGGAGCCCTGGTGGTGCAGTGGTTAAGAGCTCAGGCTGCTAACCAAAAGGTAGGCAGTTCTAACCCACCAGCTGCTCCTTGGAAACCTTATGTGGCAGTTCTACTCTGTCCTATAGGGTCACTATGAGTCAGAAACAACTTGATGGCAACGGGTAAGGCCATCATTTACTTCCTTCAGAGCAGTCATAAAAATACAGGCCACCTAATTCTTAGTACCACAACTGTACAGATCATAATTCAGTCAGGAAACATACACATTCTATATATTTAATTCTAGGTTTGAGGGATTTTGCATAGGGAACAAAGGCTTTAAACCATTGGAAGAACTGGGGAAAACAAAAGGTGAGGGAAGCCATCAGAAGCTCTAAAATTTGCCCTTAAAGGTTATGTGGGAAGCTACTACAACTCTAAGATTTCCTAGGAAACTCCCACCAGCTATCTCAGTGACATATACAAAGCAGGTGGTTCTACAATGCTTCCTGGGAAGTTGCTATTAAATCTCGCATTTGTCCACATGTCTTTCTATAAATGCAAGCAGAGAATAATGTTGTTTCTTTGTTTCCTTCTATCGCTTATTCCAAATTTTATACACTATTATTAGCAAATTATAACCAAAGCTTTATGGGGAAGTGATTTCTCAGCAATTATGAGGATGGCACAGGATCGAGCTTTATTTCATTCTGTTGTACCTAGGGTCACTGTGAGTCATAACCAACTCTATGACTTCTAACACAACAATAGTGATGTCAGGTTGATAATACTCAACACAGCATAGAGCCCAGGCAGTCTTCATCCAAAGCCCATGTTCTTAATCACAGTGATATACTGCCTCTCAACATATGGAACATTCACAATCAAAATTCCTTGTATAAAATTTAGACTCATCAACTTACATTCCTTTGGAATCTCTTTGCACCTTCACTATGAATAACAAATAAATTAGGAGTTGATCAGGCCTCAAATAAATGTCCACCAGAAGAGACTAAAATATTTGGCAATAACTTTACTATTTCATTCAATGGTTCCTTCTAAAGAATTTAGAAATTTATATTTATTTCTGGTGACTTTTCTGTAAGTTTTGTTGGTAGGGTCTTTATAATTTTGAATATTATATTTACAAAAACCTCTCATTTACTTGATATATATGTTGACTAGGGTCTTGCTGATCTTTTATTATATGAAATAATAGATCTATACAGGAACATTAGTCACATATGGTCATTTTAAACTTTACATTTACTCCTTAAAATTTCTTAATAAACACTGAACAAAATATATCGTAATTTCATTTGCATCCATTCTGTAAGTAAATCCTTCATTAGTGAGCCAGAGGTCTACAAATAAGCAGATAAAGAAAATATTTCATACAGTATTTTGTTGACATGTGGGTACAAAAGATGCCTTCTGTTTCATTTTCTTTTGAAAATTCCTCGCAGGTGTGAGTAAGGGAGTGTGTATGGAGAACTAGCTAGCTTTTCCCATTGGCCATTTAGTAATAAGATTGGACTCTTTGCCACCATAGGTGTCAACATGGCTCAGCTTCAACTTGGATGGCTTCCACAGACCACAAGTATTTGCCAAGCAGTATCATTCACCCCCAGTGGAAATCTGGAAGGAGTTATAGGAATAGACTGCAACGAAAAACTCCAATTCTCTGACTGCTCAGGGCTCTGCATTGGCATCCTTTCCTTTATTCACAGATGGAACAACCAAACTTTGGCAGAAAGTATCATTACAGTTTTCAAAAGAGAGTGTTTCTATTTAGTAGGTAGGTATGACTATATAAATAAGTTCACCTAACTCCAGCCCATAAGAAAATTCAAATTCAAACTCAAATCAAATTGTTCTTAGTTGTTAGGTTCCATCAACTTGGTTCCAACTCATAGCTACCCTATGCACAACAGAATGACACACTACCCAGTCCTGCGCCATCCTTACAATCATTGTTATACTTGAGCTTGTTGTTACAGCCACTGTGTAAATCTACCTCATTGAGGGTCTTCCTCTTTTCTGCTCACCCTGTACTCTGTCAAGCATGATGTTCTTCTCCAGGGACTGATCCTTCCTGACAACATGTCCAAAATATGTAAGACGCAGTCTCGTAATCTTTGCTTCTAAGGAGCATTCTGGTTGCACTTTTTCCAAGACAGATTTGTTTGTTCTTTCGGCAGTCCATGGTATATTCAATATTCTTTGCCAACACCACAATTCAAAGGCGTCAATTCTTCTTTGGTCTTCCTTATTCATTGTCCAGCTTTCACATGTATATGATGTGATTGAAAATACCATGACTTGGATCAGGCACACCGTAGTCTTCAAGGTGACATCTTTTTTTTGTTTTTAACACTTTAAAGAGGTCCTTTGCAGCAGAGTTACTCAATGCGATATGTCTTTTGATTTCTTGACTGCTGCTTCCATGGCTGTTGATTGTGGATCCAAGTAAAATGAAATCCTTGACAACTTCAATCTTTTCTCCATTTATCATGATGTTGCTCTTTGGTCCAGTTGTGAGGATTTTTGTTTTCTTTATGTTGAAATGCAATCCATACTGAAGGCTGTGGTTTCTGATCTTCATTAGTAAGTGCTCCAATCTGCTTCACTTGCAGCAAGTAAGGTTGTGTCATCTGCATAACGCAGGTTGTTAATGAGTCTTCCTCCAATCTTGATGCCCCGTTCTTCTTCATATAGTCCAGCTTCTCTGATTATTTGTTCAGCATGCAGATTGAATAGGTATGGCGAAAGGATACAACCCTGACGCACACCTTTCCTGACTTTAAACCAATCGGTGTGCCCTTGTTCTGTCCAAACAACTGCCTCTTGATCTATGTAAAGTTTCCTTATGAGCACAATTAAGTGTTCTGGTATTCCCATTCTTTGCAATGTTATCCATAATTTGTTATGATCCACACAGTCAAATGCCTTTGTGTAGTCAATAAAACACAGGTAAGCATCCTTCTGGTATTCTCTGCTTTCAGCCAGCATCCATCTGACATCAGCGATGATATTCCTGGTTCCACATCCTCTTCCGAAACCAGCCTCAATTTCTGGCAGTTCCCTGTCTAAATACTGCTACAGCCATTATTGAATGATCTTCAGCAAAATTTTGCTTGAGTGTGAAATTAATGATATTGTTCTCTAATTTCCACATTCAGTTGGATCATCTTCCTTGGGAATAGGCATAAATATGGATCTCTTCCAGTCAGTTGGCCAGGAAGCTGTCTTCCATATTTCTTGGCATAGATGAGTGAGCACCTCCAGCGCTGCATCCATTTGTTGAAACATCTCAATTGATATTCCATCAATTCTGGGAGCCTTGTTTTTTGCCAATGCCTTCAGAGCAGCTTGAACTTCTTCCCTTAGTACCATTGGTTCCTGATCTTACGCTACCTCTTGAAATTGTTGAACATCGACTAATTCTTTTTGGTATAATGACTCTGTGTATTCCTTCCATCTTCTTTTGATGCTTCCTGCGTCATTTAATATTTTCCCCATAGAATCCTTCACTATTGCAACTCGAGGCCTGAATTTTTTCCTCAGTTCTTGCAGCTTGAGAAATGCCAAGCGTGTTCTTCCGTTTTGGTTTTCTATCTCCAGCTCTTTGCACAAGTCATTATAATACTTTACTTGGTCTTCTCAAGCCACCCTTTGAAATCTTCATCATTTCCTCTTTTTGTTTTAGCTGCTTGACATTTGTGAGCAAGTTTCAGAGTCTCATCTGACATCCACCTTGGTCTTTTCTTTCTTTCTTGTCTTTTCAATGACCTCTTGCTTTCTTCATGTATGATGACAGACCATCAGTTGCTCACATGGAAGTTCAAGCTGAAAATGAAGAAAATCAGAACAAGTCCAGGAGAGCCAAAATATGACCTTGAGTGTATCCCACCTGAATTTAGAAACTGTCTCAAGAAGAGATTTGATGCATTGAACACTAGTGACCGAAGACCAGACAAATTGTGGAATGACATCAAATCAAATTAGCAAGTTCAAATTAAGTAGTACTTTGCTGAAGGGTTGCTACATTTACAAAAAAGATTAAAAAAAAAAAAAAAAGATTAGCCACATCAAATCACCTTGCTTTTTCTCTTTCCAATTAATCTCCTTAGAATTTTCATGCCTTCTCATTATTACTAGTATCATTAGCTACTATATAGTTGCGACCATTAATTTATTAAAAAATATTAAAATGTTACTGATGGTTGTTTTGAATTTAATGAGAATGTTAGAAGAGATTATCATAGAACATGATACCTCTATTTTGGGTTTTGATGTACTCCCCCTTCTCACTTTTCAACATAGTTAGGTTCCAAAGACCAGGTCACAAGGTAAAAATAGGCATTATGCGAAAACGGAGAATGACCACATCAGATCACAAAGTGGAGGCTGAATACATCATTACATAACTGCCAAATTACATCACTACGTAAGTGCCAAATTGCATCATTACATAACTGCCATCCAGTGAGAATCATGGCCCAGCCAATCTGACACATAACATTAACCATCAGAGCCAGTGTTACTCTTGCCTCCCACCTTGGCATTTGTTACTGCCAGATGTACATCGTTACTGCGCAAAATAGATAGTAGATTTTTTACTATTGCTGTAAACAGGAATGTTAAATAATGATATAGTCAATAAGTGAGGAGTAGGTGTAAGCATATTATTATAAGTTATTAAGAGAATATCCACATTATCCTATTTAATTAGGACTTTTAAATCAAGAATGGATTCTGTATTTTATCAGATACTTTTTGTCATCTTTTGAGATGATTTTTAAGATTTGATCTATTCATAAGAAATGCAATAATATAATTTATAAAGTCATAATATGGTTACATTTGGAGCTATATAACGTGTAGTCCTAACATGGTATTATATTATTATTCTCTTTACATATGTTTTTATAATTTTTGTATTAATTTTATTAGCATTTTAATTTTATTTTTTTGAGCTATCTTTGTAAAGTTTGTACCAATGTTATTGTCATTTCTTAAAATGTTTTGAAATATATGATCTCCATGTTTATAAAAAGCATAAATTGCACTGTAGTTATTGTTTATTGAAATTTTGAACATATTTACTTGCAAAGTCAACTATCAGTGAATTTTTTTCGCGGGTGTGTAGATCTTGGAAAACTTTCTTAATTTCTTTCAATATAATTATCTTCTTTAGATCTGTCAAGATTTCCAGAAAGGATATTGAAATCAACATTTTTTAGTCTATTTAATCCAAGTTTTTAGATATCTGGAAACCCTGGTGGCATAGTGGATAAGTGCTGTGGCTGCTAACCAAAAGGTCGGCAGTTTGAATCTGCCAGGCGCTCTTTGGAAACTCTATGGGCAGTTCTACTCTGTCCTGTATGATTGCTATGAGGCGGAATCGACTCGACGGCAGTGGGTTTGGTTTTTTTGGTTTAGATATATTAATTTAGAAAAACTTTCCCCTAAAATTTGTTTACATTGATCTTGATCTTTGCTTATCTTCTCACTTTTATTGAAATTTTAGATATTTGTGGTTTATCTTTTTGGTTATCATGATTGAAAAATCTAGCTAATGGCTAATTTTGTTATTATTTTCCCCATTTGCCAACACTTCTCCCAAAATAAAAGCTCTTTAATTTACTCAATAATCATCATTTTTGTATTTTTAAATTTGTTTTTCGCATTATTTTGGCAGCTCTTTCGTATTAAGGGACTTCCTTCCTCTGTAAGTGTTGTTTGGCTTTGTAGAGAATTGATGCTATTTCTTCCTTAAATGTTTGGCATAATTTACTAGTGAAACCAGCTGAACTTGGTGCATTCTTTTTGGGAACGTTATTTATTTTAATGTGCTTTTTTTTTTAGGTGAAAGGTTACAGAGCAAATTAGTTTCCCATTCAATAATTTATACAAGAAGTGTTCCACAACATTGGTTGCAATCACTGTACTCTCTCCGCTTCCACCCCTAAATTCCCCATTTCCATTCATCTGTTTTTTTTTTGCCACTTCCTGCCTTTTCATCTTTGCTTTTGGGTAAACGTTGCTCTTTTGTTTTCATACAGTTGACTGTTCTAAAGAACACTTTCCTCTTGAGCGTTATTGTTTGTTCTATAGGGCTGTCTGTTATTTGGCTGAAAGGTGATCTCCAGGAGTGGCTTCAGATCCAAGTTAGAAGCGGGGCTAACCTCTTCAGGGATTATGGAATGTGTATGCCAGCGTTGCATTCTCTGCCCCTGGAGGTTTATTGGCAGGCATTTGAGCCACTTTAGTATGTTCTAGCATTGTGGCAAATACTGGTGCAACTGCCTAAAAAATAAAGAAGTTGGTCTGCATCATATTTGAGTGTTGAGAGGCATCTGTATTGTGGGGATGCTTCCTGGAATAGTGGTTGTGTGAAACTTCTGTGTCTTTCGGCTTCTATACAGTGAGATAAGTCTTGCAGATATGTTTACTATTTCCTTTGTGTTATTGGGAAGGTACGGTTGCCAGCATTTTGAATACTCAACTAAATGAGTTATTTCGGGATAAAAACAGTTCGTGATGCACTTCCCAGGCCATGGGACTGATATGCCCTGTGCATGTGGTACGCTTCATGGACCATGGTGCCAATATGGGAATCGACTCAACAGCACTGGGTAATTCAAATTGATAATTATTTGCAGCAAGTGAAATGTTTATTTAGTATTTTGTGTGTATTTTTGGAAAGTTGAGTAAAATACCTTATGGTTCAATTGTAACCAGGAAGTGTGATGCACCATAGGACTAATATGACTTGCGTGTGTGATGAGCTTCATGGAACATGGGACTGATATGTCCCGCTGGCAATTGGTATACCATTTTTTTAAATAATAAAAAACTTCCCAAAAACAATGATTCAGCATCCATTCTATAAGTGAAAAAACATGGCATCACCAAAAAAATTCCAAAAAAATAATAACATCCATGAAAGGGCTAAGGACCCTATAGTCTCAGGGGTTTCTCCAGTCTCTATCAGACCAGTAAGCCTGGACTTTTTTATGAATTTGAATTTTGTTCTACATTTTTCTCCCATTCTGTCCAGGATCCTGCATGGTGATCCTGGTCAGAGCAGTCAGTAGTGGTAGCCAGGCACCATGTAGTTCCTTTGGTCTCAGGCTAGTGTAGGCCATTAGTCCTTTGTACTAATTGCTTCCTTGAGTCTTTGGTTTACTTTACTCTCCTTTGCTCTGGGTAGGAAAATGCCAACAGTTATATTTTAGATGGCTACTCACAAGCTAGAAGCCCTGGTGGCGTAGTGGTTAAGTGCTACAGCTGCTAACCAAAGGGTTGGCAGTTCAAACCTGCCAGGCACTCCTTGGAAACCCTATGGGGCAGTTCTACTCTGTCCTATAGGGTCGCTATGAGTCAGAGTTGATTCCACGGCACTGGGTTTGGGTTTATTTGTGCTCACAAGCTTTTAAGACTCCAGATGCTACTCACCAAAGCAGGATGTAGAACATTGACTTTACAAGCTATGTTAAGTCAGTTGACCTAGATGTTCCCCAAGACTATGCTACCCAGGCGTCAAGCCCAGTAACTCAGTCCCTCGAAGTGTTTGACTATGTCTAAAAAGTTTCCCTGACTGTGCTCCCTGTGTGCTCCACTGTATATATGACTATACAAGCAGCACATATGAATATGTATGTAGAAATAGCCACAACTTAGTGTATATATGCATGTGGGTATACTTCCATATGCCCTCCCATATCTATGTATTCCTCATAAATTATTGTTTGTTATTACCATTGTTGCAGGGTTGTATATGTTGTAGTATTTAACATAAAAAAAAAAAAACTAGTATTTAACATAGTTGCCTTTTTTTCTTGTGTACATTGCAGTGCCTTTCTTTGTCTTGGTCATCTTGTGCTGATCTCCTTCATGTTTTGTATTGCTTTTTCCTTCACCAAAGTTAACATGTGTCTACTATCTAGTTCCTGGTTTTCTCTCCCTTCCTCTCCCATCCAGGTAACAATCAAAGAAGGTTACTTTCTGTGTGTAAAGGTTTTTTAACCTTTTATAATAGTAGTCGTATACAATATTTGTCCTTTCATGATTGACTTATGTTTCACTCAGCATAATGTCCTCCAGATTCATCCATGTTGTGAGATGTTTTGCAGATTCATCGATATTCTTTATCTTTGTGCATATTTCATTGTATGCATGTACCACAGTTTTTTTTTTTTTAATCCATACATCTGTTGATGGGCATTTTGGAAGGTTATTAATTATGGATTCATTTTTTAAATAGATATAGGACTATTCAGATTGTCTATTTTTCCTTGTGTGAGTTTTGACAGATTGTGTCTTTCAAGGAGTCGATTCACTTCATCTATGCAATTTGTGGTTACAGAGTTGTTCATAATACTCCTTTACTATCCTTTCACTTTCCATGGGACGGATTCTGATGAACCCTCTTTCATTTCTGATATTAGTAATTTGTGTCTTCTCTCTCCTTCCCCTCCCCCCTTGGTTAGCCTGGCTAAAGTTTTATCAATTGTATTGATATTTTTCAAAGAAACAGCCTTTGGTTTCATTGATTTTCTCTATTGATTTATTGTTTTCCATTTCATTGATTTCTGCTCTAATTTTATTATTTCTTTAATTCTGCTTGCTTTAGGTTACATTGTTCTTTCTCTAGTTTCCTAAGGTAGAAACTTATAGATCTTTCTGATTTCCTAATATATGCATTTTTTTTTCTTTTTTATTGTGGTAAAATAGATGAAAAAATTCAACAATTCCTATATGTATAATTCAGTCACATCGATTACATTCTTCAAGTTGTGCAACCATTCATACTATACTTTTCCAAATTATTCTACAACTATTAACATAAATTCAATGCCCCCTAAGCAAAAAGTCCCTTTTTTCCCCCTCGCCCACCCCCACGTAACAGCTAAAGATTTTTTATTGCTATATATTTGTATATTTTATATGAGTAGATCATACAGAATTTGTCCTTTTACAACTGAATTATTTTCGCTCAGCATGTTTTCAAGGTTCATCTGTGTTGTGACTTGCATCAGGACTTCATTTGTCCTTATGGCTGAGTAATATTCCATTGAATGTACATACCACATTTTTTAATCTGTTCATAAGTTGATAAACATTTAGGCTGTTCCTACATTTTAGCTATGGTGAAAAGTGATGCAATGAACCGATGTACATGTGTCTGTTTGCACTGTGGCTTTCAGGTCTTTGGGGCATTTCCTATGATTGGAATTGCTGGATTATATGTTAGTTCTATGTTCAATTTTTTGAGGAACAATCAAACTGTTTTCCACAGTAGATGCAATGTTTTACATTCCCACCAGTTTCTAAATCTTGAGACTATATCTATACTTATTGCCAATTTTCTTAGTTTATTTTTTAAACACTATTTATGCTATTTTGATATTTTAAGCAAAAATTACACTTGTCATATTTGCTTATTCTTTAATTTCTCTAACATATCAGAAGAATATTTTCTTTAGCATTTTGCCAAGATACATAGGATACATCTATATATTCTGTATATTATATGCCTATAGGATAATAAAATAAGCTAAAACTGAGGAAAGGCTAAGCATGTCAGCATGTCATGGTCTCAGAAATGGAAAACCTTGAATCAGCTCCCTGTTGGAAATGAAACACTCTTCATGGCTTTATGACACACTCTCAATATCATAACCTCTGACAGAGTAATTTGTTTTTGCAATTTTCTGGCTTTATCGATTGACTGATGCATAGCATTCGATAAGTGATAAAGCAGTGGTGTTACTACCAAGCAGGACAAGTATAGGCCAAAGAGTAAAGGCATATGCAATTTGCACAATGAATTATTATTAGAACATTAGCAATCTGATTATGGTTTCATATTTGAGCATGAGAGTCATTTTATAAAAAGATTTAAATAAATAGAATCAAAATCCATATCAGATATTTACAGTGATATATATATGACAATATATCTGCTTCTACTTTGTCCCAGCTTGATTTTAGCTACTCTAATGCAGGTGTCAGCATTATATATAGCTTGTTAGGTCATTAGGCTACTTCCTTCACCCCAGATGACTTGGTTATCCAAGTTTTCTCAGTCCACATATGATATCTATAGCTAAAGGGGATTTCTTGTAATATCCTGCCACCTTCCTTGTTCTTGCCAGTCTCCAGATTTATAGATTTTGGTCATGTTCCCATGTATTGACTAAAATTGGTGAGTTGAAAGCTGACACTCATACTTTCTCTGAACTTTTTTCCCTGAATGTGTTTCTAAATCTAGTTTTCTCAGATTAAGTAGCCCCCTTGATCCTCTAACTTGGGGCTTGAACTTTGCCCAGCTAATGGAGATCAATCTATATTTGTAGTTGTATTTTTGTCTTTATCATTTACATCTTTTTTATAATTTCTTAAATAATCATTCTCAAAATATCTGAATTTTTTCGTTAAAGAAGAGGTAAATATGTATGCATACTACTGAAGGAGGAAGAGAAAAAGAATAAAGTTCCATGCCTTCAAATATAAAACATTAGATATGGGAAAGCTTAATTTTGCAATACATTAAATTTCTCCTTGGACCTAGATTAGAAAATATATATATTATTTAATTAACATTGCTAATTTGCTTTCATTAATTGATTTTACTTTAGATCGTAGTTCATTTATAGCTCATCCATGTCTCTTAAATCTGTAAATAACCCAACATAAACAATTCTCTTGGCAGGAAAATCTTTACTTATTTATGAAATACTTCATGGTCATCCAGAAATAAGTCCTAGATTTCTTTACCAACCGTTTTTTCCTTAAATTAGGCCTTTGTTTTAATCTGTGCTATCCTTCCTGCTTATAAAAGAAATAGGATCTACTATTTGGTAGATTCTAAGGGCTTGTAGTGTGAACATTGACTGAGTATATTTGAGTCTTATAGGGTCACATAGGGTCGCTATGAGTCGGAATCAACTCCACGGCAACGGGTTTGGTCTGAGGTCCAGAGGCATAAAAAGTGGCTGGCATACGGTTTATGCAAGTTGTAACAGAAGGGTTATGGTAAAGAGAAATGACTTATCAGTCAGTTTCAGGGCACAGTCTTGGTGGAAATGCCCCCCGGTGTGTCTGCTCCATTGAGGTAGGCTTAGTTATGGTCTGGATAGAGGAGAACTCACCACAGGGGCTCATTTCTTCTTTCCTAATGCTTTCACCCCTTCAACCAATAATATTTATTGAGAATATGCTGTATGTCATTCACCGAACTATGTGATGACAATAAGTTAAATAAACATTTCAGAAACTGAATGCAATTTGGTATGCGGTGGAACATAGAGTACACTTATGTTACAATAGTATGGGAGCTTGAAAATGTAGGAAATAAAAGAGGATCACAAATTTTTAAAATGCTGCCATGGTATTGGAGGCTTTATTTTGTTTTATAGATAAGGGAAAATATTATTATAATAGTTTTAAGTAATTAAATAATATGATTGGATTTTCAATTTAGAAGTGTCACCGTGGCTGCAGTGAATTGAAGGGATGATATTTGTGACAGGGAAGCTAATTTGGAAGTTTATAAGGTATTCCAGATGTAACTGTGGTGAGTGAGCAGTGCTGGCCAAGAGAGATGTGCATGACTGAAACGTTGGAATGAGTCTGAGTCACATTAGAATATAAAGTGTAACACTTGGTAAACAATTTATGTATTTTTTCTTTTTTTAAGGTGGCATTTACTCCATTTCTTTCCTAATTAGAATATTTTGTTGCTCCTGGTGTCATCAAAAATATTGTCTCTGACTACTTAATGATACAGAGACCCTGAGTTATTTGTTCTTTAGTCTAAGGCTGAGAAAAAATATTATGTCTAACATTTCTTTTGACATTATTTGGTGTACTCTGTTCAAACACAACCCCTCAACCCATGAGGCCATCCAGCCCCACTGAAGAAAAGTTTAACCTCTCTGTGCTCTGTGCTCCCAAAACACCTTGTGTATACACACTTGACATAGTTCTTACAGTGCTCAATTATTCACTTGCCTGTTTTCCTCAGCAAGAGTGGCTCAATAGGGCACTTCCTTATCCTAATCTGAACTTTGAAAAAACACATCCATGGTTTGAATATTTGCACATTAGTTAATTTCCCTGTGTCTCAGTTCATTTCTAAAAGAATAGCAATACCTCCCACTATGTTGTGGATTAAGTAAAATAATGCATGTTAAGATCTAAGCAAACTGTTGGCTGTTGTTAGTTGCAAACCAATGGTGACATTATGTATAACATAACAATACATGGTCCATTCTTTCTCCATCCTCACAGTCTTCAGTATGTTTGAGCCCATTGTTGCTGCCACCATTTTAATCCATTTTATGGAGGGTTTTTCAAACTGTCTAAACCAATATTGAACCAAACAGGTTAACATTGAGTCAGTTCTGACTCATAGCGACCATAAACGACAGAGCACAACTGCCCCATAAGGTTCCTAAGGCTGTAAATCTTTATGGAAGCAAACTGCCACATCTTTCTCCTGTGGAGTAGCTAGTGAGTTAGCTGGTTAGCAGCCAAGCACTTAACCACTGCACCAGCAAGACCCCCCTTCAAAACTCTCTAACTTATTGCCATCAAGTTGATTCCGAATGATAGTGATCCTATAGGACAAAGTAGAACTGTCCCATAGGGTTCCCAAGGTTCTAAATCTTTATAGAAGCAAACTGCCACATCTTTCTCCTGCAGAGCAGCTGGTGGATTCAAACTGCCAACCTTTTGCTTAGCAGCCAAATACTTAACCACTATGCTAACAGGGCCCCTCAAACTGTCTAGTACTATGTAATTACTTAATAGATTACCATTGTTATTACCTTTTTTTTCCATAGTGTATGGTGACAAAAATCAGTACTCACTCAAATTTTTTAAGTGAATAATAATAACTAACTAGATAGTAGACAATCACTAACTGGATTAAAAGTGTTAGCTTTGGTGAAATAAAAGACAATACACAATATACAGGAAGTCAGCAAAACTTGACCAAGACAAAGGAAGACACTTAGAGGAATACAAGGAAAAAAAAAAAAAAAGTGGCAACCACAGTAAATACTATAGCATATATAACCTTACGACAATAGTAAAAACAAATAATAACTTACAAGCAGATACATAGGCAGATGCTTACAATGAATAGGGGAGGAAGGCATAGAAGTATACCCATGTAGATATATAGGTTAGGCTGTGGATATTTTTATGTACATATTTATATATACAATGTGTATATTCATATATATATATATATAATAGAGCACAAAGGAGGCAGCCATAGAAGCTTGAGGCACCAAGCTACTGGGGCCGAGGGCTGGGGTTCATGGTCTCGAGGGACATCTAGGTCAACTGGCATAACACAGTTCATAAACAAAATATGCTACATCCTACTATGGTGATTAGTGCCAGGGCCTTAAAAGCTTGCAAGTGACCATCTAAGAAACATCTGTTGGTTCCATCCTGTTCAGAGCAAATGAGAATGAAGAAAAGCAAAGACACACAGTCCAAAGGACTAATGAACCGCATGAACTATAGCCTCCACCGGCCTGACACCAGAGGAACTAAATAATGCCCAGCTACCATCACTGACCCCTCTGACAGGTATCAGAATAGAGGCCCCCAGACAGAGTGGGAGAAAAGATATAGAACAAAATAAAAATTCACAAAAAGACCAGGCTTACCTGTCTGACAGATACTGGAGGAACCCCAGAGACTATGGCCCCCAGACACCCTTCTAAGTCAGAACTAAAGCCACTCCCAAAGTTCACCTCTCAGCCAAAGATTAGACAGGCCTTGTCTTAGTTATCTAGTGGTACTATAACAGAAATAGCACAAGTGGAGGCGATGGCTTTAACAAAGAGAAATTTATTCTCTCACTGTCTAGGAGGCTACAAGTCCAAATTCAGGTCATTAGCTCCAGGGGAAGGCTTTCTTTCTCTGTCAGCTCTGGAGGAAGGTCCTTGTCATCAGTCTCCCCTTGGTCTGGGAGCATCTCAGTGCAGGAACCTCAGGTCCAAAGGCTGCACTTTGCTCCCAGCACTGCTTTCTTGGTGGTATGAGGTTTCCATGCCTCTCTGCTTGCTTCTCTCTTTTATATCTCAAAAGAGGCACTACCTAATCTTGTAGACCTCAATATAACTGTCAGTAGTCCATCTTATTACATCATAGTGATGGGATTTACAACATACAGGGAAATCACATCAGAAAATAAAATGGCAGACAACCATACAAGGGAATCATGGCTTAGCCAAGTTGACAGATATTTTGGGGGGACACAATTCAATCCATGACAGGCCTATAAAACAAACAATAATGTATGTGAGAAATGAGCTTCTTAGATCAATCAAGCATACAACACCAAATGGGCAACACCTGCCCAAAAGCGAAGACGAGAAGGCAGGAAGGGACATGAAAACCAGACAAAAGGAAATAGAGGACCCGAGGAGGAAAAGGGGGAGAGTGCTGACACATTGTGGGGATGGCAACCTATGTCAAAAAACAATTTGTGTATAAATTTTGGAATGAGAAACTAATTTGCTCCGTAAACTTTCACGTAATGTGCAATAAGATAAATAAAATGTTAGCACTTATTATATGCAATACAAAAATCTAAGCGCTTTACAAATATTGACTCATTTAATCCTTACAAAAAGCCTGTGAAGTTAGTACCATTATTATGTGAATTTTGCAGAGGAGAAAACTGAGGCAAAAATAGATTATGTAACTTGATCAAGGTTATAGTTTGTTAGTGGCAGAACAAAGAATATCCCTTCAGATGGGAGAATGAATAAATCACTTTTTTTCTTTTTTTTCAGGTAGATGTTAAAAACCAAAACCTCTCTATCAAAAACAAACTCGTTGACGTCATGCTTACACAAATGCTGTCAAGAATGTGTCTATTTTCCTCAATGAAGCATTCTTTTACCAAGCTCTTTGCCAGGTTCATTTTAAGCCTAAAATACTATTAAATGAAGGACTGTTTATAATTTATTCACACAACTAATTCCTTTTTAATTGTTTTGAGAAGATCATTATCATAAACAACAGCAGCAACAACAAAATCAAACCATCTGTCAAAAGGACGTGACAAAGTGTCATGAACTGAGACTTGGATGAGTGTTGGAAGGACAGGAAATCACAGTAACAGAGAGACTGCAATGAATACATCTCTTCTGCCCCTGTGATTATTTGTCATATTTTCAGATCTGCCTCTCAGATCCTGGTACAGTCAAATACTCATATTTCAGAATATCCATCCATGCCAAGCACTCAACGTCATTAGCATCCTTTGGAGGAGAAAATGGTGGAAGTATTTATCATATTATCACACCACTGGACTTCTGAGCAGTAGTAAGCAGAAGAATTATCGCTGAACACAAAACCTCAATTTTCCTCACACACCTGGATTTTTCTAATAGTGGCAATCGATTCTCTGACTTTTCTATTATTTTTGAGCCAAGAAAAGAAGGATGATGATTTTTATCTATTCGGCTGTCCTTTTTATGAGTTCAATTAGAATAATTAACAGAATATATGTCTGAGCACACATTCCAACTGTGTGAGCATTAAGGGCTGGCAGTTTTCAGATCTCCAACTTGTGAGAAATCAATATTCAGGGCAGGAACATTCTAAGCCTCTATGAGAGATACAGACAGAAAATAACGTTTAGTGTATGCCACTGAGACATAAAGGAGGTCACATCATTCACTGGATTCCATTGCTGTTTCCAGGATTCAGACAGGCATTACTTTTCTGCTAGTGTTTTTATGCACAGAAGCTAAAATAATATTAGTATTTTTTACTTGAGATTTCAAAAACTACATTCATTTTGAATCTAGGCAAACAGATCAACCTTTATTGTCAATAAATACTCATTGTCTGATTTCCTCAAACTACATTTTGAGGAAACAGATTTTTTCTTTTTAAATTTAATTGGTGGTTTTCTTCTTCTTTCATGAACACAGTGGAAAAAGGTATTTTCCTATCACTCTTAGCCCCTACAATTCACTACACTAAACACATAGATAGTAGAACTCTAACTCACAACCAGTCTCATCTGAACAGATATTTAGCCTAACTGATGCTCTTCAGGCAGAATTGTAAATACCTGGTGATTTCTGATTTGAAATAGAATTAACAAATGCCAAGTGCCAAAGCATTTTCAAAGACCGGTAATTATGAGAAACTGGCCTCATTTCAAAGCTGCTTTCTTTTGTGGCTTATGAACAAATGAACAAGCCAGTTAGTGCCTGTATACAAGATACAATACTTGTATATAGTCTTGAAACTGTATATAACAGAGGTTCCCATTGCCTGTCTCTCTTATTGTGGAGGTAAGCCCAAATCTGATGGTCATTGCAGCTCTTTCAATGTTGGTAATTTGATAGATTAAAGACGCTTAGAGATTGCTGCCTTTTATAATTGTATACTGTGAGAGATTGTATATCTGCCCAGAAATCAAGCCAACTTCAATATAAGACAATTATTTGCAGCATCACAGGAATATTTCTGTATTCCATTTCTTACTGTATCATCAGGCCTAGAGCAAGCTTGGGCATGGCCAATACTGCCAACAGGCTACAACTTGTCTGTTGCATATACTGAAATACTCAATTTGTAAGGAATTCTGGGACCAGGATGACCAGTTTATTTTCCTTAAGAAATGTTTAAAAGGGAGGTATGCCTTCACAGAGTGGTGTGAAGGGGAGAATATGAGATTTATATCAGAAGACAGCTCTACTCCTTGCTAGCCATGTAGCTTTGGACCAGCTAATGGTTTCAAGAAGGTCAATCTGATAGTAAATGCCACAGGTAGTTGCTTATTATTATTATCGTTATTATTGTTATAAAACTACGGATAGCACAGCATTTGCTAGCGCAACATTTTTCATGTGTACAATTCAGTGAGACCAATCCTATCAATTACGCTGTGCAACTGTCACCAACATCTTCCATCACCATAAATGGAAACTTGAAGCTTCTTAAACAATGATATCCCCCTTTCCCAGGACTTTAAAAGTGTCATCTTTGATATTTGCCAGCTGAATTGCTTCGGAAACCTCCAAATAATAAAATGGGCCTTAATATTTCCCTTATAATAGGGTTTCTCAATTTTAAAAAATTTTTGAATTTTAGAAAACCATTTTAATTATTTAAAAATATGAGGACAAAGAATATGAGAGAAGCAAAAGAACATCTAGAAAAAGAAGTTGATAGCATATAATAAAATCTTTCTATGTAGCTTCAGTAAGAGTCTAATGAGTATTCGTTCATATTTCAACCCTGTCCTTAGCTACCCACAGAGCAGAGACACATTTTAAATGCTGAAAAGTTTTCACAGTAGGCAATCTAGGTTGGACTTGCAAATAATTTCAACATGCAAGAGAAATTATAGCAAGGGTTGTTCAAGAGCTTTTCGCAGGTAAAAAATTTTAAGTTAAATATAATGGGGTAATTTTGAAGCTAGAGGAGACCCAATACTTTGTGAAAAACTGTAATTTAGAAGGCCCACCTTGCTATTTCCCATAGCTATAGGGCCTCTATGAGTTGAAATTGACTCAACGGCACTGGGTTTGGTTTTTGGTTTTGGTTTAGAAGCCAATGGAAAAAAAAAAAAGAAAAAAAATACATACAACTATACATATGTAGGAAATCCCTGGGTGGTACAAATGGTGAAGTACTCCCCTACTAGCTGGAAGGTTGCTGGTTCAACCCACTCAGAGAAGCTTAGGAAACCAGGCCTGGTTATTTGTTTCTGAAAAATTCCAGCCTTAAAACCCCTGTGGAACACATAGGATGGCACAGGACCGGGCACTGTTTTGCTCTGTTACACATAAGGTTGCCGTGTATATGACTGTGTGTGCATATGTGTGTGTGTGTAGGAAACCCTGGTGGCATAGTGGTTAAGTGCTATGACTGCTAACCAAAGGGTCGGCAGTTCAAATCCGCCAGGCGCTCCTTGGAAACTCTATGCTGTCCTATAGGGTCGCTATGAGTCGGAATTGACTCGACGGCACTGGGTTCTGGGTAGGCGTGTGTGTGTGTGTGTAATATGAATAGTTCAAAGTACAATTTCCAGAAGAGAACAGACCAGCAATTTTGGAAGTGATAGAAGACAGTGTCGTTGGATCAAACTCTGACACCTTTCACAGTCAGATACCATAGGCTTGATGCTGGAGTTACAGGGAATGCATAAAAAGGTCATGAAAGCCACATCGATGAATGTTCTTCTATATGGAAATATGAATACAGAGCAAAGATCCTTTCCTCATTTTCTACTTGAATAATACACACAATTTTGTTACTAAATATTCCCATCTAAATTTGCCCATAAGCATGTTTCCTTATATTGAAAATATTCAATAGGGACTTTAATCATTGATGTTTCCACTATTAATATTATATTATTAGCCCTACTATTACTACTATAACTATTACTAAGAAAAAAGAATTATAAACTTTGAGACTAAATTTTAATTCCGAAACAGTAGCTTTAATGTGTCTATATGAGCAAACAAGTACTTTAGAGTTGAAACCATAAAGTTATTCTTTATTAATTCTCCATTATATACTTTACTCATAAAACTGTAGGAAAGAGTTTTGACACAGCCTTCACAATTTTGCTTCTCAATATCTACAGCCTATTCTATTCATTTTTATTCTATTCATTACATTAGACTATTCCAAGTTGTGGTACTTATGGTGAAGCCTAAAAACAATAACTAAAGAAGTAACATTTTTCCTTCAGTTGAATTCTTCTCTTTTGTTAAATTCTTAGGGGAAATATAACTGGGTCGATAGGTATGAATATATTTATACCTTCTACATATATATGGTGGTGCAGGCTGATGACCATAAGGTTTGAGGTTTGAGTTCACACGGAGGCACCTTGGAGGGAAGCCCTGGTGATCTACTTAAGAAAAATCATCCGCTGAAAACCCTGGAGCACAATTCCACTCTGTCGCACACAGTATCACCATGAGTCTGAGTTAACTCAAGGGCAGCTGGACTGGGGGGTGTGTGTGTGTGTGTGTGTGTGTGTGTGTGTAAAGATATTTATTTTTAAAGAATTGGCTCACATGATTATGGGGTGTGGCAAACCCAAATTCATAGAGCAGACCAACAGGCTGGAAACTCAGGCAAGGGTTGATGTTACAGTCTTGAATCTGAAATCTGTATGAAAAGCCAGCAGCTAGAAGCTCAAGTAGGATTTCTGTTTTACAGTCTTGAGACAGAATTCTTTCTTCTCCAGAAAATGTCAGTTTTTGCTCTTAAAAAAAAAGAAGAAGTCACCCATCAAGTTTATTGCAAGTCATAGCAACCCTATAGGACAGAGTAGAACTGCTGCATAGGATTTTCAAGAAGTGGCTGGAGGGTTCAAGCTGCTGACCTTTTGGTTAACAGCCAAGGTCTTAACCACTGTGCCACCAGGATTCCAAAACAAAAATATGGAACATTTCATGAATTTTGCTTTTAAGGCCTTCACATGACTAAAAGAAGCTCACTCACATTATTGAGACAACCTTCCTCACTTAAAGGCAACTGATTGTAAATGTTAATCACTTCTACCAAACACCTTCACGGCAACATCTAGGCTAGTGTTTGATCAAACAACTGAGCACCACATCCTAGCCAAGTTGACATGTAAATCTAATCATCACACCTCCTAATATTTACACATGGCTTTCTAAAAAGTTATTCAGAATTCAATGTTACCTGTACATTATAATTATTTGTTTATTCAAAATGTCCTCATATTCGCTGACAGACTTTCCAATATTGGTAGATTCAGTAACATAATTCTACGTAGTTTTAACTTGATTAAAACAGTCCTGGAAATGTTTAAATCATTACCTGGGCTGTGGGATTATGTGACCATCATTTTCTTTATTCTATTTTTTTATTTGTGTACAGTGTACATGTATTATGTCTATGATCAAACAAAATAATCCTGTAAAAATTGCCTTTCTTCTTTTACTGATGACATCATATCACTTCCACTACTTAATGTTTATTATAAACTAAATACTATTGATTTCATTGAACTGCATGCAATGAAATAAAATTAATCATTTTCTAAAACTACAGAAAACAGTAAAAAGAATCACCTGGGAAAATCCTGATAACAATATAAGCTTCTGTTAATTTCCAGAGAATATTTTTTTGTTCTCATATCTGAAGCAGCAGACACCTCCCTCAGTTTTATTTTTACAGAAAATTTCTTTTGTCAGCAGATGTGCTTGTTTACTGCCAGGCTTATAATGCAAAGCAGCTTATTGAAGAAATAAGCACATTTGGTTTACCACACCTTACAGAACAATGCCATTTTCTCATATTCATCCCTGGAGAAGCAAGTTGGACTAGATAATATTTTAAATTCAATAGGAACAAGAAAAAAAAAATCACAGTAAGCATGGATTTTTTTTTTTAAAGCCGCACCCAGAGCGCACAAAGCTTTAAATATAGGATTCAAAATCCCTACTTTTCCTTATATATAATTTGAGTACAAATCACTTTTAGTTAAAATTCATGTTTGTTATTATTTATCTTTTCAATGTACCTATATTTTTTCAGAATTACTGCAAGGAATAATTAAGGTAGACTCTGGTCTCAAAGCCTCTAATTCATTAGGAAACTTTTGTAAATTCGGTTTATATGCAATTTGCCTGTGAAGGAGAATACCCAACTAGTACTGCACTTAAATTGTGTGGTCTATTAGACAGTGAGATCGTTGAAGGCAAGAACCATGGATAGCTTTTTAATTATCTATCCCAATCACTTCGCACAGTGCTTGTCCCAGCATGTGCCCCGTGTATGATTATTGAATCAGTGAAAGAATGAGAACTAGAGGGTAAATCCCATTGTGCAATATATTTCACTGGAATTTCTCTTCTGAAAGATTAGGAAGCATGCTTTTCTAAAAATCTGCGTATAGGCTTTTACGTTTTCAAGATTGAATGCATCTTTAGACTCCATTAAAGATCTACTCAAATTGCTGAAGTTTTTTTTCAAATATTATGAAGCTAGTGTATTATCTGTATGATGGAAGTTTCCTTAATAATCTCACTTGTAATTATGCCATTAAAAAAAAAAAAATCAATACAGGCCCTGCCTGAGAAAGAAAGATGAACTCACGTGGCACAACATGGACAAGGGCTAGCAGATATGGCATTCTGCCAGATAGCAATCATGAATGACAACCCACCTTCTAAGGCCAGTTTTGTACATCTGAGAGAATCTCAAGGAATGTCTGCAATTACACCTTATGGGAAATGCAAAATTATCAACCTTTTAAAGAAAGTATCAGTAATGCATAAAGAGTACTCGAGTCATAAAGAAAGCCCATCAAACTTAACAGGATCCTACTCTATTTCTGATGATCACTCTCTGTTTAAGGGACACTGGTGGTACAGTGGTTAAGCACTCAACTGCTAACCCAAAGGTCAGTGGTTCAAACACATCAGCCGTTCTGGGGGAGAAAGATTTGGTAGTTTGCCTCCATAAAGACTAGCCTTGGAAACCCTGCAGGGCAGTTCTACTCAGTCCCATAGAAATGCAATGAGTTAAATTGCAGCAACGGGCTTCTGGTCAGGTTTATTTTTTGTTTATAGTAAGCTTGTTATCATGTATGATATTTTGATGGTGGTACTAGTTACATGAATATACAAATATAGATTATAAATAAATAAATACATCCCACCTGAAAGGTAGAAATAAGAAAATATATTCTATATATGCACTAAGAATAAATAAAATGTAAAGTGGGTTTTGGGTGGAAAGTGGGGAAAATGTTGACAAGAGTAAGGAATGTTAAGTAATGTATATACATAATCATTTTAATTTTTTTGTAAGTATTTTTCAATAAAATTCTTTATCAAGAAAGGGTTACAAGGAAAAGGGAGATGCTAACATCTCTACCTTTATAATTACAAGGTAAATTTTGAAACAATTAGAAAAGGCTACCTACTTGTGTTACGTTACCACACAACTTTATCAGAGTGGGCTATAAGAAAAGGTAAATTAAGCACACTTATGAAAAATTTATCTTCACTTACTGAAACACTTAGACTGTGTAATGTCACTTGCTATGCAACTTAATCTGGGTGGGCTGAATCATAAGAAAAGAGTAATTAAGCACACTCATGAAAACTTTATCATCAGTCACAAGGTTATATTATATTACATCTCTAGTATTTAGACTAACATAAATAACTAGATATAAAGGCTTGAGCAGCAAGATCAAAGATGGCTGCTCTTCTTTGTGATGGACTTAAGACCTATACTGAGTAGACAAGACTATCTGGGGTCACTTAAAGAATCATTTACTCCAATTCTCCTCCCTCACTCTGCAGATCCTACCCCTACCACTCAAAGAGGAACTTGATTAATGACTGCAGCTGAATACCTTCAAATCTGGGAAGTTGATCATTCTGTAAGAATGGAAAAAGTCAGCCAGGCCTGAGTTTCAAATTCCAACCTCATCGCTTTCTAGGTGTGCTACTAGGTCATGTTTTTTTTTTTTTCCTTCTATCTAAAAATCTGTAAAATAAATGAGATAATGCCTGAGTCGTAGGGTTGTGATGAATCTCAAATGAGATACATACATAAACCACAGAGGATATTGCCTGTCAGACATGAAGTACCCAACGATGGGAAAAACTGCTAGCACCTTAGCACAAATCACTTTGCTAGTAGTCATTGTATTCTTCACAATCACTCATGCAAAAGGAAAAAAAAAAAAGCCATTTCACTTTAGAATATCCTTAATAAAGCAATAACATTTTTAATTTTTATTAAATCTTGACCCTCAAGTAAATAATAGCTTTTTGATATTACATGTATTGGAAAATGAAAGACACACATAAAGAATTTCTGCCACATATCTAAGTATGATTATTGCATCAGATTTGTTTATGTAGATAATAACAAATAATCTAAATAATAATCTAAACAATTGCTGTTTTATCAAATATATGAAACAAATAATTGCTCATACTTCTCTTGTTCTTTAGCCATATTCTTATCATTTAGTAACATTTTTTATTAGAGAAATTACTGTGCCAATTAGATACAGTTAAAAGAAATGTCCAGACACTTAAAAATAATTGTAACTCTTAGGCTGGGTTGGCCTACTTGGTTAGATTGTAGTATATTGAGGTTAAGTCCATAGATTCAACTTCTCTACCAAAGTTGAGTTTTTAGAAGGAAAATTTAATTCTCAGACTTTTTTTCTTTTCTTTCTTCTTTTTTTTTCTCATTCTTGCTCTCCAGGTAGCCTCATCTCAAAAGATCAGAAAAAACTCAGTATCACCTGGGCTTAGCAAATGACCTCAGCCAAAATAGATCTCTATGTGGACTTCACATCCCTAGTTTCCCTCTTTCACCTAATTATTAACTGAGGAGTGTTTTTTACTTCTTTCTCTTTTTGTGTGTGTGTGTTCTTGCTATAACATAAATTTTATAAAATATTTGATAAAATTCTATAAATTAAGTATATAATTATATATTATACTTAATACTATATCCATTTATTACATTTATGTTTTGTACTATATCTAACACACAGCTAATGACTAAGAGGTGTCCCCTGCTTGAACCCAGATCATGACAACACTAACTCTTCATAAAGCCTTCAGCCTTCCATTTACCTACATTATGGCCTCTGATTATCATTTCTTAATTGTTTTTAAGTGAATCGGCATGATTTCTTTCATGTTATTTTTATTGGCAAAGGTATTTTTAGAGGTAAGGTTGGACAGACTCAGAAGGATAACAGAATAGTGAGTACACTTTTCTTTCTAAAAAATCAATCTATATGCTTTACCTATCATTTGCATAAAAGCCACAAATATATCTTTAAGTGAGTATATGCTTATTTTATTGTTTCACCTACTAATTTTAGTTAAGAATCTGGGAACACACATTTGGCAAAATATTCTCATTTGGGCATTTTTTAGGATATGCTAAGAAAGGTCAATCAATTTATTTACAAGCGTTGCTTTTTTATGTTTTATTCCATTTGTTTTTCCCCTGTAAATGTGATACTAACAGCAATCTAACTCTTATTAAGAAAAATCAGTGTTATTCATTAATTATTTTTAATTCCCTGGACTCTGTATTTGCTGTTATGTTTCTCTATTCCCTTTTCATTTAGGATACTTGAGTCACCTTGCTCATTAAGAAGCGATGGATGAGTAGGAGTTTGCATTCTTATCCCTTCTTGAGCACACAGAAGTTTCCCTTTTTGGAAGTCATATTACTGTAAAGATCAATATAGTACTTAACTGTATTGCCCATCAGCATCATCAACTGAGATTATGAAGGAGCTACCTATGCCTGATGGGACAAATACTAACCAAAACTAATCTGAATCCAATTATTGCCCATCGAATAAAGGTTTCTCACTTATCACTAGATTAAAGCCTGATTAGGTCCAGTCCATGATGCAATATTGAAACAAATTCATACCTCCAACTACTTTCACCCAGCCCTTGATACAAGCCCCTTAGAAGAAAGAAAATCCACCATTTGGTTGGTGTATTAAAAGACAAATTATTGCTTAGGGGACTCTGAGCTTCTGTTAAGGGTGATGAAAAACTTCGAAAAGGATAGTGGTGATGGCTGAGCAATATGAAGAACACAATTAATGTCACTAAATTTTATATGTGAAGAATGTTGAGATGGCAAAAATGTATGTTACATACATATTTACCAAAATAAAATAAAGAAAGAAAGAAAAATTTAAAGACAAATATCACTCTTGACAGAATGGAATTATAGACTATCAGGTTTACAAGAGACTTGAGAAATTGTTTAGTCTAAACATGTAATGCTTAAGTCTCCACTGAAATGTAAACAAACTAGCCGTGTTGTTTCCTGTACATATGCTCTGTATTCTCACCTACTCTTCTAGGTTATAATCTTTGACTTATGTCTTTTTAATCTTTAGCATCTGTCTTGCTAGATTACTTATGTAGCCCAACAAAATTTAATGATTAAAAACAAATTATTATAGTCAGTATTTATGAGTAAATTTACCTTTTTATTGCCTCATTTTATTTTTTCAGAAAATGAACAATCACACGTACACAAAACACTTAAAAATAACCCTAAACCTCATAACATCTTGAGTTATGGAAACTGAAGACAAAAAAACAAAACAAACAAACAAAACCCTCCTATCTTAAGGGAGTCAGACAAAATACCAAGTAAAATTTTCCCTTGAACCAAGGAAGCCTATTGACTCTACTGAGGCTACGCAGGCATAAAGACAAGGATATACTGGGATACAAAGAATGTTCTGAGGTATTTCCAGTGTGAAAATTTGCCTGGTGTAATGCAATATGTTGTAACAAATTGTTGCCAAGTATGATTGACCATTTTGCTATTGTGTTATCTAATTTTTGTCCGTTACCTTTTTGTTCTATGAGTCAAAGTTTTGTCTTTTCATTGTCAGTTAATTAATTACAGTCTGATCTGTCACCACTGTCTCCAGTTCATCCTCATCCTGCCTGTTCTGCATGCAGCTGCAGCTCATATTGTGTCATTCTCCTCAAAACCTTCAGTGACTTCCCTTGAAGGAGATCTCTGGGATAGGTCTTGGTTTCTCAGTGGGACTTCAACAAGAAGGCCTCCACCTACCCTTCTAGTCAATTCCTTGAATGTCTGGTAGGGTGGACTCTTTACCAATCCTTAAACATATTGTGACCACATGTCCTCCATTTTCTTTCAAAATTCCAATTTCATTATATAGATCACTTTCCACTAAAACCACACTCACATTTGTCAGATGATGTTTTTTAATTATTGATATGGCAAATAGTTCACCCCTTTGCACTTGCTTTTATTTTTGCCTGTTGTGACCAATTCCTCATCTCAGTCTGAAATCATTCTTACACGAGTCACCACCTCTTTTTAATACTCCTGACAACAATACCCTCTCCCTCATCACAACTCCTGTGATCACTGTGCTGAAAACATGTGTCTACATATTTTCTATCTGCAATGTAAATACTGTGAGAACAAGAGCACGTTCATTCTTGTTTCTGCTCTGTCTTCTAAAAATAATATATGCCCATTAAACTATGATCTCTCTTTCCGCCACAGCCAGTTGCCACGGAGTCCATTCCGATGCCTGGTGACCGCATGTGTGTCAAAGTAGAACTGTGCTCCGTAGGGTTTTTCAACAACCAGGACTTTCTTCCTCAGCACCTCTAGGTGGACTCAAACCTCCAATGGTTCAGTTAGCAGCCTACTGCATTAATGATTTGCACCACCCAGAACTCCCTATGACTTCTCTATAGCATCATTAATGTTCTGGTAAAAAACCTGTTGCTGTCGAGTCGGTTCTGACTCATAGTGACCCTATAGGACACAGTAGAACTGCTCTATTGGGTTTTCAAGGAGCACATGGTGGATTTAAACTGCCAACCTCTTGGTTTGCAGCCTAGGTCTTAACCACTGAACCACCAGGGCTCCAATGTTCTGGTAAACGATATAGAATTTATTTACTCTTGCACCTAAATTCTTCTTATTCCAAATTAAAGATAATAATAATTCTGCTAACAGTTGTCTCCTGAGGTCTAACTAGCACGTGTATTAACTCTCTCAGGACTCAGAGAGGGTATACCTGCTAAGCAGTGCATTTACTGAAGACCGATGCACTGCTCTTAAATGGAGGTTCTGAACTTGTGGACTCTTTATTTCAGTATCATTCTAAGCCAACCTACTAAAGACCTATTATATTAACGTCCATTAGTAATTTTATGTCTGTAATGAAATATACAGCCATCACTGGTGTAGGCACATTTTTTCTTGAGTTTGACTGCAAATTTCAGTAAAGATGCTGACCTTCAGTTCACAGAAGATTATCAGTTTCATCATGAAAAATATTGAAAAATTTCGTCAGGTATAAATTGAAAGCAATATCTATTTATAACACAAAGCACTGGTACAACTTAGTAAGCTAAATGTTCTCTTAAAAAGTCAATTTTTGAAAGTGTTTTGTTTTGTTTGAATTATATTACAAGAGCTTCCTTGGCATATAACAGCACTGAATCTATTAGGAGAATGGATGCAAGAGTTCAACAGAAGCTTTTCAGAACACATTCCATTATTAAAGCATTTATCGTAAATATTCAGGCTTTGTGGCTCTGTATGCCTATAACATTACCTTGTAAATGAAGTTTCTGTTACTGAAACGCATTTCTTAATTTTGACAAATAGGTACTTAGAATAATGGAACTAACTTGTGGTACTAAAAGAAAATAATTGAAAATATTACCTATGCTATATAGTGTTTAATAGATTGTGTTGCCACCAGAAAAATTAAGAAATTTGCATCGTCTTCTTGGGAAGTCACTGATTTCTAACCCTATGTGATCCAGTGTTGGCCCAAAAGTATGTTCACAGTACCTACCCACTGAGAGCACTTTAAATCAGTCTGAAATACACATTCAACAAATACATGTTAAATTATTATATGCTTTAAATTATATATTAAATAGTTCATATTGAATATGACAAATATTACATTAATAAACTTCCTATAAACCTTTCCTTACATTCTGCTTCCTGCAATCAAAAAGGAAATATAAAATTTGGGTTAATGTTACTCAGTTTAAAAGTTCCAGAATTGGTTCTACTTTAGAACAACAAACACAAAACCCAAAAACCAACCTACTGCTGTCGAGTCGGTTCTGACTCATAGAAACCCTATAGGACAGAGTAGAGCTGCACCATAGAGATTCCAAGGGGCGCCTAGCGATTCCAACTGCCCACCTCTTGGTTAGCAGCCGTAGCACTTAGGCACTATGCCACCAGGGTTTCCAACGAAAACAACCAACAGAATTTCAGCAAGACCGTTAAGTACTCTTTTGTTTTTAGCGATTTAAGGACTGTTCATCAGTATATGGAAACCCTGATGGCGTAGTGGTGAAGTGCTATGGCTGCTAACCAACAGGTCAGCAGTTCAAATCACCCAGGCGCTCCACGGAAACTCTATGGTCCAGTTCTACTCTGTCCTATAGGTTTGCTATGAGTCAGAATTCACTCGACGGCGGTGGGTTTGGTTTTTTGGGTTCTTTTTTTTGATCAGTATAATATAGGGTCGCTGTAAGTCGAAATTGACTCGACGGCAACGGGTTTGGTTTTTTTTTTTTAAAATCAGTATAATTTCAGTTAAGTTACCATTCTTGTAGACTCTGGCCATCATCGTCTGCAGAAGGAGCACAGTTTTAGTATACACTGAGCTTTCCAAAAAAGCAACCGCTAGGTAACAAGCCTATTATTTTACCTTTTGTTGTTCAGGGCTTCTCTGAGAGTTGTCCACCATGTTAGAAAATCATATCATCGATGGCAATGTTACTAGTTATACTACCCAACCCAGTGCCGTCGAGTCCATTCCTTAGAGCCGCCAAATAAATACAACTCACAAGTATCAGTCTGAATTTGTAATCGCTGAACTCAGAGTGATTCTGCTTATGTGTGAGCGTCTGGCTACTTCACTCTATTTTCTAGGATAATATTGAGCATTTGTGTGTTAAAATACAAATTATTTTATTATAGCTTTATTTCCTTTTCTTTCTCTTCTGCATTACAGATAAGGCATTGTATTGATTTTTTGTGATGCAGGTAAGCTATATATTGTCTATGGATTTCATTTCAAGTAGTAAAAAGGGGTGGGGTGTCTGATTAAAAAAAAAGAAAAAAAAACCACAAACCAAACCCATCGCTGTTGATTCTGACTCATGGCAACTTGATAAGGCTGAAAAATCACTGGCCTCGAAGGTTAAAAGAAGGTCATATTAGTCAGTCCCCTCCCCCAAACTATTGTACCCTCTCCCCAAAGATCTAATTTACCTCACACACTGAATTTGCTGCAAGAAGTTAAACATGATTCAGATTACAATGGGTACAATGAATAGTGAATGAATAACAAATGAAAGCAGTGGCTCAAGGTCGCAGAAGGATGAATGTTGCTCATGGAAATATGGTTCAGTGAATATGAGACAGTTATTAAGTCCATCAAAGTTTTAAGGCTCTAAGAAATCAAATTGATGACAAAGAAAATAAGTGTGAATTAAGGGGGGGGGGATGATGTAAGAAGTCATCAAAGAATGGTGAATAGAAATGCCTAAGATACATTTTTGTATTTTGTTTCATCCCCGGTTAGGAAAATTAGATTAGTGAGTCATTATTCGTATCTGTGACACTCAGAGAATGAAATAATCCTAGGATTAAGAAAAAGAATTAGAAGTAACTTCCAGTCCATTGTATTCTTTCCAGTCCATTGTATCATTGACATAAAGGCTATGAATCTACAACTAGCGTAATATACTCATTTTTTTTCCAGTAAGTATCCCAGAAAACAGAACTTGCTTTCAGCTTCTAGAAGTGACAGCAGATTATTATTATTTTTCTTCTGGTTTTTTGTTTGATGGAAGAGGGCAAGAAGAGATGATTTTCTATGGTACACCTTTGTTTTTGACTGGAGGAAAAAAAAATCAGCACACACAAAAAAAGTCAGTGATGCAGAAAAAGATGTCGAGACTGAAGCTGTGATATGGATGTTACACTGCCTTTCACATAAAGGAAAGAGTCCAGATTCCAGCAGAGGGTTGATTTGATTCTGGAAGTAGAGTGCTTTATGACTAATAGCCTTCCATTTCTCAGGAGCTGGAGCTTAAGCTATCAGTAGAACAAACAACAGATGCCTTGGAAGGGCTACAAGATTAAAATTCTTCCAACGTATCCAAGGAAATAAATGATGAAACTGGGCATTACCAAGAGTGAGATTGTTTTAATTTTATTCTCTTATATAATCTGTTCAATTATATGACATGATATTAGATCATATACTTTATTTGTATTCATAAAGTCTTATTGTGTTGTGTTAAGACTGAAGGTAGAAGTGGGAGAAAGTGAAACTCAAAAACAAAAACAAGAAAACCAAGCAAAAAAACAAAATCTGCTTTCTTACATTATCTATTGATGTAGAAGAGAGGATGGCAAGAATGTCTTTGTTGTCATACCCTCAACTCAACATTGTACCAATTAACCCTACAATGAGATTAAAAAGGGTTTTTTTGGTTCTGACAATTTACATTCCTTCCTTTTCATTCTGCATTCTCAAATCCAATATTTCCCCTGAATTCTTACATGGATTATAGGCAGATTGCCCTACTTAACCCTATTTATCTGTCTCTGCAAGTTGGAGTGATGGTGTTGCTGGTATCCATAAATTACCATATATAGTTACAAATCTTAGTTGGTTTAAACAGGGATTTCTGAAAACTCTACCTAGATCACCATATTATAAAAATCTAGGATCAGGAGTGCAGAGTATTGGGATGCCAAGTATCTACTGAGGAACACATGACCATGTTAACTTTTTAAGTGAAAATTATAGAAGTAGAGAGCATTATAATCACAGAAAAGCCAGTTTATGTATATATTACTAATAAATTACTTAGTTATATATATATATATTTTATTCAAATGATGAGCTCAGTTACTCAGAGGTAATAATCTTTTCATATGATCTCCCAGTAATATCTTAAAAGTTTATTCAATCTATTGAGTTGAAATGAATTGAATTATCCATGTTGTTGTTATTGTTAAGTGCTATCCAGTTGGTTCCAACTCCTAGTGACCCTCGGTACAACACAACAAAACTGCCCAGTCCTGCAACATCTTCACAACCCTTGTTAGGCTTGAGCCCATTGTTGCAAACACTGTGTCAATCCATCTCATTGAGGGTCTTCCTCCTTTTTCCTGACCCTCTACTTTGCCAAGGATGATGTCCTTCTCCAGGGAATGGTCCCTCCTGATAACATGTCCAAACTACATGAGACAAAGTCTTGCCACCCTTGCTTCTAAGAAGCATTCTGGCTATATTTCTTCCAAGACAGATTTGTTCATCCTTTTGGGCAGTCCATGGTATATTCAATATTCTTCACCAACACCATAATTCAAAGGCATAAATTCTTCTCTGGGTTTCCTTATTCATTGTCCAGCTTTCCCATGCAGATGAGGTGATTGAAAACACCATGGCTTGCATCAGTTGCACCTTAGTCCTTAAAGTGATATCTTTGCCTTTTAAAACTTTAAAGAGGTCTTTTGCAGCTGATTCCCAATGCAATTCCTCATTTGATTTCTTGACTGCTGCTTCCTTTGGCGTTGATTCTGGATCCATGCAAAATGAAATCCTTTACAGCTTCAATATTTTCTCTCTATCACAATGTTGCTTTTTGGTCCAGTTGTGAGGATTTATGTTTTCTTTATGTTGAGGTATGAGCCATACCGAAGGCTATGGTCTTTGATCTTCATCAGTAAGTACTTCAAGTCCTCTTCACTTTCAGCGAGTGAGGTTGTGATATCTGCATACTACATGTTGTTAATGACTCTTCCTCCAATCCTGATGATACCATATTCTTCTTCGTATAGTGCAGCTTCTCAGATCATTTGCTCAGCATACAAACCGAATAAGTATAGTGAAAGAATACAGCTCTGATGCACACCTTTCTTGACTTTTAACCATGCAGTATTCCCTTGTTCTGTTCAAACAACTGCATCTTGATCTAAGTATAGGTTCCTCATGAGCACAATTAAGTGTTCTGGAATTCCCATTCTTTGCAATGTTATCAATAATTTGTTATGATCCACACAGTCGAATGCCTTTGCATACTCAATAAAACAGAGGTAAACATCTTCCTGGTATTCTCTGCTGTCAGCCAAGGTCCATCTGACATCAACAATGATAGCCTTCATTCCACATCCTCTTCTGAATCCAGCTTGAATTTCTGGCTGTTGAATTTCCCTGTTGATGTACTGCTGCAACTGCTTTTGAATGATCTTCAGGAAAATTTTATTGTGTGTGATATTAACAATTTTTTTTGATGATTTCTGCATTCTGTTGGATCACCTTTCTTTGGGATGGGTACAAGTATGAATCTCTCCCAGTCAGCTGGCCAGAGAGCTGTCTTCCTGATTTCTTGGTTAGAAGAGTGAATGCCTCCAGCACTGCATCCATTTGCTGAAACATCTCGATTGGTATTTTGTCAGTTCCTGGAGTCTTGTTTTTCGCCAATGCCTTCAGTGCAGCTTGGTCCTCTTCCTTTACTACCATCAGTTTTTGATCCTATGCTCCCTCCTGAAATGGTTGAATGTCAACCAATTCTTTTTTTGGTACAGTGATTCTGTGTATTCCTTTCATCTTCTTTTGATGTTTCCTGCATTGTTTAGTATCTTCCCTCTATTAAAAAAAAAAAAAAGAATCCTTCAAAACTGCAACTCCAAGTTTGAAATTTTTCTTCAGTTCTTTCAGCTTGGGAAATGCTGTGCATGTTCTTCTCTTTTGGTTTTCTGACTTCAGGTCTTTGCACATGTCACTATAATATTTTACTTTGTGTTCTCAAGCCGCCCTTTGAAATCATCTGTTTAGCTCTTTGACCTCATTTCTACCTTTTGCTTTAGCTACCCTATGTTCTAGAGCAACATTCAGAGTCTCTTCTAACATCCATTTGGGCCTTTTCTTTTGGTTCCTGTGAACTAGTTCTAATTTTCTTCAGCTTTAACTTGAACTTGCATATGAGCAATTGATGGTCTGTTCCCCAGGTCTTGTTCTGACTAATGCTATTGAGTTTTCCATCTTCTCTTTCTACAGATGCAGTCAATTTGATTCCTGTGTATTTCATCGGGCAAGATCCACGTGTATCGTCACCATTTATGTTGCCAGAAAATGTATTTGCAATGAAGAAGTCATCAGTCTTGCAAAGTTCTATCATGTGATCTCCTGAGTCATGTCTATCACCAAGGCCATATTTTCCAACTACCAATTCTTCTCTGTTTTCATCTTTTGCATTCCAATCGCCAATAATTATCAATGTATCTTGATTGCACATTTGATCAATTTCAGACTGCAGAAGTTGGTAAAAATCTTCAATTTCTTCATCTTTGACTTTAGTGTTGGTGCATAAACTTGAATAATAGTCACATTAACCGGTCTTCCTTGCAGGTGTATAAATATTATCCAATCACTGACAGCACTGCCCTTCCGGATAGATCTTGAAATGTTCTTTCTCACGATGACGGTGATGCCATTCCTCTTCAGGTTCATTTCCAGCATAGTAGACCATATATGATTGTCTGATTCACAATGGCCAATACCAGTCCATTTCTGTTCACTAATGCCTAGGATGTCAATGTTGATGTGTTCTGTTTTATTTTTGACACATTTTTTCCTAGTTTCATACTTCATGCATTCCACATTTCTATTATTAATGTATCTTGCAGCTGTTTCTTCTTATTTTGAATTGTACCACATCAGCAAATGAAGGTTCCAAAAGCTTGACTCCATCCATGTCATTAAGATCAACTCTACTTTGAGGAGGCAGCTCTTCCTCAGTTGTATTTTGAATGCCTTACAACCTGAGGGGCTCATCTTCCAGCACTATACCATACAATGTTCTGCTGTTATCCATAAGGTTTTCACTGGCCATTTTTTTTTCTTCAGAAGTAGACTGCTAGGTCCTTTTTCCTAGCATGTCTTAGTCTGGAACCTCTGCTGTAACTTGTCCACCAAGGGTGACTCTGCTTGTACTTGAAATACCAGTGGTAAAGCTTCCAGTATCACAGTAACATGCAAGCTACCGGTATGACAAACTGACAGACACAAAACACTAATGTTTGAATTAGTATTTTTTTTCTTCTCCATTTACAAAGACCCTCCTTTACCCCATCATTTCTGGGTTTAGGGAATTAGCCTTTACTTCTCCCCTGAAAAAGCATATAAAGCATTCAACATGTACTAGTTGAGTTACTGGAGCTTAATACTTTGCAAGACTGAGAAACCCTCTGTTGCCCTTTCTATTTCACATAAGAATGGAATGGGGGTACAGGGGGAAGCCTAGTAAAAGTTCTGAGTGTATGATTACCTCATATTTCTTGTGATTTTTTCCTCTTGTTCATTAGATGGTGCCTCCAGAATATGGATGTTTTTTACACAAGACATGACAAATATCATCCCTAAATATAAGCCTCCCGAATTTTACTTTCCATTGCTCCTGACCATCCTGAAAACATAAAGCTGTGGTATAACACTGCAATGATAGGTGGAGTGTAACGGTGACACTAAAACAATACAGGAAAGAGGAATTAAAATAAACTCAGGAACTACAGAGGAAAGGAGAAAGAACAGGTGTGTGAAATTTTCTAGCTTAAATCTCCATGGATCTTCATCTTGGAGAACTACAGAGGCACTAACTTTTTCTGTAAGTCAAAGCCATATGACAAAGAAAAATCTTAAAGTTAACCCTGTAAGACTGGTTCAATTTCTCATTAATTACCAGGAGAGATTGCACTTAGCCTTGCACTAAATTGCAAAGCTGCATTTCACTATCTCTTCACAGTGATGTTTCTTACAAATTGAAGAAGACACTATGACCCATCTATCTCCATTTCTCTGTGCCCCTTTTATTCATGTGTTGAATAAAATATCTTCTCAGAGATTGTAAAAATGTTCCTTTCATAAGGAAAAAATAACTAAGTTGTGGCTTATAAAATTTAGTCTTTTTTTTAGTTTGTCAGAAAACTTCCAATTCAGAAGGCAGAAGATTCCTGATGCTTTTGAGTTAAAAAGCTGGACAACACTTTAGTAACATATAGAAGGGACATTAGAGGACACTCTAGCCCAACTTTCTATCCAGTTGAAAAGTCCTGGATGGAATGGGCAAGAAAAAACAAAGTTCCTAGATTTTTGTTTCTCTTTGATACTTGGGTAATGCTTCTTCTTCTAAAAACTCTCAAAGGGAAGTAGTCAAGAGACCTTTCTCTATAGAAGGAAAAAATCAATAGTTTCTTCCTAAGAGTAAGTGACATGAGGACTTTTCTGTGTATCGTGGTGCACTGTCCTGACCTCACATTTGCTCTTCTATGAATACCTGTATTAACAGATTCTTAGACAACTCACAGGCACAGTTACATGATCTTAAAAAGTGGCCTTCAATTTTGACTTCTATCCCTGGCCTTCACATTCCCTTCAGACAGTCTGTGTGGCAAGGAGGCGGGTATTTATTAATGAGGTACATTGGCCCAGGAGTTTGTAGTCTCTTTGTTTCAAAGGGAATTCAGTTAATTGTTTCCCTCAATTGATGGAGTGTGCAAATGTTAAGCTTGGGTTAAATGATGCCATTAGCAGATGGCACTGACACAGACATGTTATACAACCCCTGATGTAGCCCTTAAGCCCATGAGTGATCTATAGCAAAGCAGTAAATAACGTTTACATGATGCCTTTGAATAGGTCACAACATACTCAGAGAATGACAAATGAAGATGAGCCACATAACCTAGTTAGCACCCAGAAATGATCCTCAGCAAGGCTAATTCATCTGGTCACAGACAAATAACAGAGTTTTCTTCAGCCCACTTCTCAAGTGCTGACACTTTTAAATGTAAAAGGCTGTTACATTGCATTTCAGGAGTTGAAGAAGAGCCATTCATTTGAAAGAAATGATAGCCCAATGTATTAATATGTTGCATTATGCATACATTACTGCTTTGGCCGCCTTCTGCCAGTCCACACCTCACTGATCCCATTAGTACATTATACATGGTACTAACGCTTGACTGATTAAATCTAAAAGGCTGATCACAAACATAACCAACCTGAAAGAGTACATTTCTTTCCACAGACATGCTATAGTTTTCCATTTCAATGACACTTCGTAAGAATATCATACTCTGTTTTCAAAATTCATTTCAGTCTAATTCTGACTTTAAAAGTTACTTACCAAAATAGGGGAAAAATATGTTTATGGAGACTTGTTTAAACAGATTTGTTGCAATATTTTTAGTAAACATAAAAACATATATATAAATATATATATGCATATAAATGCATATATAGAAAGACAAAATTAAGCACAGATGGCGAAATGAAATTGACTTCTGTTGTTCACTAAGCCTTTTTTTTTGTAAAGCTCCACATAAAATTATTGCTTTACCTTACAACACATACCCAGTGCTAATTGTTATATAGTAGTGTGACATCTACTTAAAAGGTTTGTTATTTATGCACTATATATTGGGCAGAGAGAATCCTTTTAGACTAATCCATTGGCGTCAAGTCGATTCCGTTCAACATTATTAAACCACTTAACCTATTTGAGACCTATTAAAACAAAGAACTCTTGGAGAAGCTGCTAAGATATAATGCTTCATCTTGTAAGAAATACTTTTGTAATACTTAAATACAAATCAGAGATTGGGTAATAAAACTCATCTTTCATCTACTTTTTTTTTTTAGTTTTTATTGTGCTTTAAGTGAAAGTTTACAAATCAAATCAGCCTCTCATTCAAAAATTTATACACACCTTGCTATATACTCCTAATTGCTCTCCCCCTAATGAGACAGCCTGCCCTTTCCCTCCACTCTCTCTTTTTGTATCCATTCCTCCAACTTCTGACCCCCTCTGCCCTCTCATCTCCCCTCCAGATAGGAGATGCCAACCTAGCCTCAAGTGTCTGCTTGATCCAAGAAGCTCATTCTTCACTAGCATCTTTTTCTATCACATTGTCCAGTCCAATCCCTGTCTGAAGAGTTGGCTTTGGGAATGATTCCTGTCTTGAGCTAACAGAAGGTTTGGGGGCCGTGACCACCAGGGTCCTTCTAGTCTCAGTCAGACCATTAAGTCTGGTCTTTTTATGAGAATTTGGGGTCTGCATTCCACTGCTCTCTTGCTCCCTCAGGGCTTCTCTGTTGTGTTCCCTGTCAGGGCAGTCATTGGTTGTAGCTAGGCACCATCTACTTCTTCTGGTCTCAGGCTGATGTAGTCTCTGGTTTATATGGCCCTGTGTAGCTCTTGGGCTCATAATTACCTTGTGTCCTTGGTGTTCTTCATTCTCCTTTGCTTCAGGTGGGTTGGGAGTAATTGATGCACCTTAAATGGCCACTTGCTAGCGCTTAAGACCGCAGACGCCACTCTCCAAAGTGGGATGTGGAATATTTTCTTAACAAATTTTATTATGCCAATTGACTTAGATGTCCCTTGAAACCATGGTCCTCAAACCCCTGCCCCTGCTATGCTGGCCTTCGAAGCATTCAGCTTATTCAGGGAACTTCTTTGCTTTTGGTTTAGTCCAATTGTGCTGACCTCTCTTGTATTGTGTGTTGTCTTTCCCTTCACCTAAAGTAGTTCTGATCTACTATCTAGTGAATACCCCCTCCTCCCTCCCTTCCCCCTCTTGTAACCATCAAAGAATATTTTCTTCTCTGTTTAAACTGTTTCTCAAGTTCTTATGATAGTGGTCTGATACAATATTTGTCCTTTTGCAACTGACTAATTTCACTCAGCATAATGCCTTCCAGATTCCTCCATGTTATGAAATGTTTCACAGATTCATCACTGTTCTTTGTCGATGTGTAGTATTCCACTGAGTGAATATACCATAATTTATTTATCCATTCATCCATTGATGGACGCCTTAGTTGCTTCCATCTTTTTGCTATTGTAAACAGTGCTGCAATGAACATGGGTGTGCATGTATCTGTTCATGTAAAGGTGCTTATTTCTCTAGGATATATTCCAAGGAGTGGGATTGCTGGATCGTATGGTGGTTCTATTTCTAGTTTTTTAAGGAAATTGATTTCCAAAGTGGTTGTACCATTTCGCATTCCCACCGGCTGTGTAGAAGTGTTCCAGTCTCTCCACAACCTCTTCAACATTTATTATTTTGTGTTTTTTGGATTAATGCCAGCCTTGATGGAGTGCGATGGAATCTCATTTTAGTTTTGATTTGCATTTCTCTAATGGTTAATGTAATGGCTAATGATTGTGAGCATTTCCTCATGTATCTGTTAGCTACCTGAATGTCTTCTTTAGTGAAGTGTCTGTTCATAACTTTTGCCCATTTTTTAATTGGATTGTCATTTTGTAGTTGTAGTTGTAGATTCTAGAGATCAGGGGCTATTCAGAAATGTCATAGCTAAAAACTTTTTCCCAGTCTGTAGGTAGTCTTTTTACTCTTTTGTTGATGTCTTTGGATGAGCATATGTGTTTGATTTTTAGGAGCTCCCAGTTATCTAGTTTTTCTTCTACTTTGTTAGTAATGTTTTATATACTGTTTTATGCCATGTATTAGGGCTCCTAACATTATCCCTATTTTTTCTTTCATGATCTTTATTGTTTTAGATTTTATATTTAGGTCTTTGATCCATTTTGAGTTCGTTTTTGTGGATGGTGTTACGTATGGGTCTTCTTTCATTTTTTTGCAGATGGATATCCAGTTATGCCAGCACCATTTGTTAAAAGACTATCTTTTCCCCCATTTAACTGACTTTGGACCTTTGACAAATGTCAAGTGCTCATATGTGGATGGATTTATGTCTGGATTCTCAATTCTGTTCCTTTGGTCTATGTATCTGTTCTTGTACCAGTACCAGGCTGTTTTGACTACTGTGGCCGTATAATAGTCTCTTTCAGGTAGAGTGAGGCCTCCCACTTTGGTCTGCTTTTTCAGCAATGCTTTACTTATCCAGGGCATCTTTCCTTTTCATATAAAGTTGATGATTTGTTTCTCCATCTCATTAAAGAATGTCTTTGGCATTTGGATCAGAATCGCATTAAATCTATAGATCACTTTTGGTAGAAAAGACATTTTTACAATGTTAAGTCTTCCTATCCATAGCAAGGTATGTTTTTCCACTCATGTAGGTCTCTTTTGGTGTCTTGCAGAAGTGTTTTGTAGTTTTCTTTGTATAAGTCTTTTACATCTCTGCTAAGATTTATTACTAAGTATTTTATCTTCTTGGGGGCTACTGTAAATAGTATTGATTCGGTGATTTCCTCTTCGATGTTCTTTTGTTGGTGTAGGAATCCAACTGATTTTTGTATGTTTATCTTGTATCCTGATACTCTACTGAACTCCTCTATTAGTTTCACTAGTTTTCTTGAGGATTCCATAGGGTTTACTGTGTATAAGATCATGTCATCTGCAAATAGAGATACTTTTACTTCTTCATTGCCTATCTGGATGCTCTTTATTTCTTTATCGAGCCTGATTGCTCTGGCTAGGACTTCCAACACAATGTTGAATAAGAGTGATGATAAACGGCATCTTTGTCTGTTTCCCGGTCTCAAGGGGAATGCTTTCAGGCTGTCTCCATTTAGGATGATGTTGGCTATTGGCTTTGTATAAATTCCCTTATTTATGTTGAGGAATTTTCCTTCTGTTTCTATTTTGCTGAGAGTTTTTATTATGAGTAGGTGTTGAACTTTGTCAAATGCCTTTTCTGCATCAATTGATAAAATCATGTGATTCTTGTCTTTTGTTTTATTTATACGGTGAATTACATTAATTGTTTTTCTATCCCTGCATACCTGATAATAATCCCACTTGGTCATGGTGAATTATTTTATTGATATATTGTTGAATTCTACTGGATAGAATTTTGTTGAAGATTTTTGCATCTAAGTTCGTGAGGGATATAGGTCTGTAGTTTTCTTTTTATGTGGAGTCTTTACCTGTTTTTGGTATCAGGGATATGCTGGCTTCATCTAGTAAGTTTGGGAGTATTCCATCCTTTTCTGTGCTCAAAATACCTTTAGTAGTAGTGGTGTTAACTCTTCTCTGAAAGTTTGGTAGAACTCTGCAGTGAAGCCGTCTGGGCGAGGGTGTTTTTTTTTGTTGGCAATTTTTTGATTACCTTTTCAATCTCTACTTTTGTTATGGGTCTATTTACTTGTTTTGCCTCTGTTTGTGTTAGTTTAGATAGGTAGTGTGTTTCTAGGAATTCATCCATTTCTTCTAGATTTTCAAATTTCTTAGGGTAGAATTTTTTTTTAGTAATCTGATATGATTCTTTTAATTTCAGTTGCATCTGTTGTAATATTGCCCATCTCATTTCTTATTCGGATTATCAGCTTCCTCTCTTGTTTTTCTTTTGTCAGTTTTCTTTTTGTCAGTTATCAATTTTGTTAATATTTTCAAAGAACCAGCATTTGGTCTTGTTCATTGTTTCAATTGTTTTTCTGTTTTCTATTTCATTTAATTATGCTCTATTTTTATTATTTGCTTTCTTCTGGTGCCGGAGGGTTTCTTTTGTTGCTTTCTATTTGTTCAAGTTGCGGGAAAATTCTTTGATTTTGGCCCTTTCTTCTTTTTGGATGTGTGCATTTATTGATATAAATTGACCTCTGAGCACTGCTTTCTCTGTGTCCCAAAGGTTCTGATAGGAAGTGTTTTCATTCTCATTGGATTCTATGAATTTCTTTATTCCATCCTTAATGTCTTCTATAATCCAGTCTTTTTTGAGTCGGGTATTGTTCAGTTTCCAAGTGTTTGATTTCTTTTCCCTGGTTTTTCTGTTATTGATTTCTACTTTTATAGCCTTATGGTCAGAGAAATGCTTTGTAATATTTCAATGTTTTGGATTCTGCTAAGGCTTTTCTTAATGACCTAATATGTGGTCTATTGCACTAGCAAAGAAAGTATACTTGGCTGCTGTTGGGTAGAGTGTTCTGTATATGTCTATGAGGTCAAGTTGGTTGATTGTGGCATTTAGATCTTCCGTGCCTTTATTGAGCTTCTTTCTGGATGTCCTGCCCTTCACCAAAAGTGGTGTGTTGAAGTGTCTTACTATTATTTTGGAGCTGTCTCTCTCACTTTTCAATGCTGATAGAGTTTGTTTTATGTATCTTGCAGCCCTGTCATTGAGTGCATAAATATTTAACATGGTTCTATTCTTCTCTAGCATATTGTCCCTTTAATCATTATATAGTGTCCTTCTTTATTCTTTATGATAGATTTGACTTTAAAGTCTATTTTGTCAGAAATTAATATTGCCACTCCTGTTCTTTTTTGATTGTTGTTTGCTTGATATTTTTTTCCATCCTTTGGGTTTTAGTTTGTTTGTGTCTCTAAGTCTAAGGTGTGTCTCTTGTAGGCAGCATATAGGCGGGTCATGTTTTTTAATCCATTGTGCCATTCTCTGTCTCTTTATTGGTACATTTAGTCCATTTACATTCAGTGTAATTATGGATAGGTAAGAATTTAGTGCTATAATTTTGATGTCTTTTTGTGTGTGTGTTGACAGCTTCTTTTTCCCACTTAACGCTTTGTGCCACGTAGTTCATCTTTATATATTGTCTTTTCCTCATATTCATTGTTGTTGATTTTATTTCTGCTGAGTCTCTATTTTTTTCTTGTATTTTATTATGCTGTGTTGGGTAGTTTATCTCCCTTGTCGTTAGCTTAATATTTATCCCGATTTTCCTAAATTTAAACTGAACTTTTATTTCTTTGTACCGCCTTGTCTTCCTCTCAATATGAATGATCTATGACTACATTTCTTAAAAAAAAAAAAATTAGTCCCACTTTATTGTTTTAATGTTGTCTTCTTTTACATAATAACATTGCTGTTTCCCTGTTTTGAGCTTTTTTTTTTATCTTGATTTAATTTTGTGATCTTCCTGTCTGGGTTGACATCTGATTGTTCTGTCTAGTATTCTAGTCTTGGGTTGATACCTGATATTATTGATTTTCTAACCAAAGAACTCCCTTTAGTATTTCTTGTAGTTTTGGTTTTTATGAATTCCCTAAACTTCTGTTTATCTGGAAATGTCCTAATTTCACCATCATATCTGAGAGACAGTTTTGCTGGATATGTGATTCTTGGCTGGCAATTTTTTTCCATCAATGCTTTATATAAGTCAGCCCATCGTCTTCTCACTTGCATGGTTTCTGCCGACTAGGCCGAGCTTATTGTTATTGACTCTCCTTTGTAGGTGACTTTTCATTTATCCCTAGCTGCTCTTAAAATGCTTTATCTTTGGTTTTGGCAAGTTTGATTATAACATGTCTTAGTACTTTTCTAAAAAATCTACCTTATGTGGAGTTCAATGAGCCTCTTGGATAGACATCTTCTCATTTTTCATGATATCAGGGAAGTTTTCTGCCAACTAATCTTCAACAATTCTCTCTGTATTTTCTGTTATCCCTCCCTTTTCTGGTACTCCAGTCACTCGTAGGTCATTTCTGTTGATAGAGTCCCACATGATTCTTAAGTTTCTTCATTTTTTTTTAAATTCTTGGATCTGATTTTTCTTCGTATATTTTGGTGCCAAGCACTTTATCTTCAAGTTCACCAATTCTGCCTTCCACTTGCTCAATTCTGCTCCTCTGACTTTCTATTGAGTTGTCTATTCTGTAATTTTATCTTTAATCTTCTGAATTTCTGATTGCTGTCTGTCTATGGATTTTTCCAGCTTATTAAATTTTTCATTATGTTCCTGAATAACCTTTTTAATTTCTTCCACTGCTTTATCTGTGTGTTCCTTGGCTTGTTCTGCATATTGCCTGATTTCCTTCCTGATGTCTTGAAGGGTTCTGTATATTAACCTTTTGTATTTTGCATCTGATAATTCCAGGAAGGCACTTCCATCTAGAAGGTCCCTTGATTCTTTGTTTTGAGAGTTTGTTGAGGTGATCATGGCCTGTTTCTTTATGTGCCTTTATATTGACTGCTGTCTCTGAATGATCTATAAGTTATTGTATTAGTTTATTTTATGTTTGCTTACTGTATCCCAAGCTTCTTGCTTTGTTTTGTTTTGATATGCCCAAATGTGTTGCTTGAGTATGCTAGCTCGATTATTTTCACCTTTGGAGCTCTGACATCCTGTCCACAGATGGCTAGAACTGTTATCAGGTATATCAGCCTAGGAGTCCATTCATTTTTCTTGTATGAATTCAGCTCAGGTTTCCAGGTAGCTGATCATCAAGTGTGTAATACAGGCTCTGTCCTACAGCCTTAGAGGGCCAGGGGTGATTGGTGTAGGTACTGGTATCTGGTTGCAGCAGGAGGTCACATTTTGAACAATTCAGGGACTGAGAATAGTCCCCCAAGTGTCTCGGAGGATAGCATGTCCCTCTTTCCTAAAGCATACAAGTTGGTGGGTTCTGCAGATGGACCATGGGCACCCAAAATTTTTGGTTATAAGGACTGGGAGGTACCAGTTATCCTTGGACCCGTGTCTGGGTGGCTGGGTGACCCGAGTGGGGCCACCAGTTCTTAGGCCCCTGATGTGACTAGGTGAGGACCCTGTTTAATAGGCAAAGTGGTGTCAGACATCAAATACCCACCTCTCCACCGCACAGCTGAAACAGTTGTAGTCTGCCAACAAGGGCCTAGTCTCCTAAAATAGGCACACACAGGTCAATGCAAGGGGGAAAGGTACTCAAAGTCCATGGACCATTTATGCCTGGACAGGATCTCCTTCTGTCCTGAGCTCTCCGGTTAGTGGAGGTGGCAAATTATTTTTTCCCCTACTTGTGAATTTATTCCTTCTCCAAGGTCAGGAGGATGCCTCTAGGTGCTCAACAGGGCCTATCTAAGTCCCAGGGAAATCAACGGCCACCGAAGCTGGCTTGAGGGCAGGGAGCATGGTAAATGTACAGAAGTACTTAGGTTTTGCTGAGAGCACCGTTCTTCTCTGGTTCTGGAGGTGTGAGTAGGCTGTGTGGCTGGCTCCTTCTCCCTTAGGAAACTGTGGCCAAACACTACTACCAGCCCCCTTCAGTTGCTCCCAGGTATGTATGGTGCCTGAGGGCTCCCAACGATTCAGGTCCAGTAACTCCTCTCCTCTTCTGAACCATCTGTCCCTCCCCCTGCTGCTCAGTTCATTTTCTAACTTTGCCTTTGTTGTTCAGGGCTCCTAGCTAGTCATAAATATACTTGATTCACTTGTTTTTTCGAGTCTTTGTTTTAAGAGGGCTCATCAGAAGCATCTATTCTATCATCTTGGCCCTGCCTCTTTCATCTACTTTTACTATAGAACTATGGATAATCTGGTAGTTTTTATTAAAATACTAGTTTTGATTAGCTTCATAGTATTTAATGTGAGCTAGCAGAAAGTATAAATGCATGACTCAAATAGTTCTGAGTTAGAATTTCAACTTCAATGTTATCTCTTTGATAAATAGGTGCTTTAAAACTAAAAGCCTTAGTTTCACTATTTGTAAAAACATAAATAAAACTAGAATTATGGTGAATATTAAATAGGTGTTGAATGTAAAAAAGTCAGTGTTTAGACTCAAAAACAGTTCAAATAAGGAAATGTAATTGTACATTCTTCTATTTGGTCTCTTAAAAACATTCCCTTCTAACCCATGATTCTGTTGAAACTGTTTCCTAGTCCCTAATCTCAAAAATATTGCATTTAGGATCTTTTCTTTTTGAAGAAGTACTATCCATAACTAAATGACTGGGTAGAGAAATAATTACGTAATATGTACGTAAAAGAGAGAAAGTGCAATAATTTATATTGACTAATGGTATGTTTAATAGTTTGCACACCTTTTCAAATACATTTGTACATCATTTATTCTTTGTCTGATTTGCATAAGCTTAGAAAATGTAGACATATACACTTAAAACTCCTCATAGTTCACATTTAAACATAGGCCCATTTAGGCCCTTTTTTTCTTTGTAATAGTACATTTATATGTCTGTATTTTTTTTATGTATATGTGCTTACATTATAAATGCATGTACTTTATATAGTATATAAATTATAAATCTACTTACATTTTAGATCATACAAAGCATGCACTGTAACCTGCTATTAAATGTTATAAACAAACAAAAAAAAAAGTTATCATCGAGTCATTTCTAACTCATGGTGACTATATCTCTAATGTTTTTCCATACAATTAAATATTATTTTCAAGTATGTAAACTATAAACAAATCCTTGTCTAGAATCTGACTCCAGGTGGAAGAGTGCTCATATTCTCTCCCCTACCAGAGTGAATATTAGATATAGCTGGAAATTAAAATCAGTTGGGAGAAATTAAATACTTTTAAAAATTATTTTCTATGTAGCCCTGCAAGAAAAGGCCTGTCAAAGACAAGATGCACTAAACAATTAAGGAGATGATTTTATTCAAGCTATTGCATTAGGGAGAACATTCACTAATGAGGAATGCCTCAAAGAAAAGGAAGGGGGGCCTTAGGCTTTAAAGAGGCAGGCAAATAAAAGAAGCCTGAGGAGGAGTGGAGGCTGTCTTACTTAAGTTATATGGTACAGGGAAGTTATATGGTTCAGGGAGAAAGTGGGTTATTGTTAGAATCACATAAGGAGGGTGGTTCTTTGTTGTTTTCCTGGAGCACAGGAGTCATATAAAATTAAATAATCTTAAACCTGATCAACATAAGGCATAAAAAGGAAGCTTGTAAATTTGTAGCACTAGGAAAGCTAATCTGGATAATTTTGGGCCAAAGTAATTTTTTTTCTTAATTTAGCACTAAGATTTTAGAGAAGCAATTGATTACTTGCCCAAATATCAACTATTAGTAAACCAACTTATAACTAGAATGTGTTAACAAAAATGTAGCCTGAACTCCTGAGCTAATGGGTACAAGTGAAGTCTCATTATCATTTAAATTTCTACTCCATGGAATTGATTATTTTTTGAGAAGAATTACAGTATTTCGCTACTACCATTTCAAAATCTCCATCCAATATCTAAAGGGAATTATAGAAGGGGAGAAAGTTTGCGCTCTCAGATAACGTAACACATGAATCTGCACTATGGTCTGTGATTGAGAATCACCAGACTCTGCATGCCACTCTGCTTTGTCCATAGGCCACTGCCCATACCACTCCCAGTTATCCCCATAGTCCTAAAACTACCAATAACCCTTCCAGGCTATTAGTGTCATTATGACACCAACTTGTCACAAAATAGAAACGCCCCCAAAAAAACCCAAGTCATTTCTGACTCATGATGACCCCATGTGTGTCAGAGTAAAACTGTGCTATTAAGGTTTTCAATGACTGATTTTCAGAAGTAGATTGCCAGGCCTTTTTTCTGAGGTACCACTGGATGGACAAGAACCTCCAATCTTCAACCTTCTGGGTGGCAGCTGAGCACATTAACCATTTACATCACCCAGGGACTCCCAAAAAACAGCACTTTCCTTCAACAGATCTGAATATAAACTGAAACATTAAGAAGACCTTACCAAAAGTTCAGGGAAAGTAGAAGAGGATTATATTGAAGAGGAACTTCAAACTGCTGGACTGAGGCTATTGCCAGGGGACACTTCCGTACTAAAGACCACCTCCATTAAATTGCTGATTCCTTGGGTGTTATTAAGTAACTTAAATATATGCCTCAGTAGCAGACTAGTTTTCTTTCTTGCTTTCTGCTCAAATGCCTCAAGGAACTTTGCATGCATATGTCCTAAATAATTTTTTTTTTAAAGCAACTGTCAGCATTCAATAGATGTGTCAAACGAATCAAATGAAGCAAATTTAAAGCAGTTACTGGTCAGTTATTTCGATGTGGGATTCATATGGTTCAACTTTGTATTTTCAGATTTCGTCATTTCGAGGGTTATGTCAATCATTGACTCAGAATATGATGGGGCATATAGTGTGCTATCACAGCCTCAAAATCTCAGTGGTTTAACATAAATATATATTTCTCACTTAAATCACATGCCCTTTGCGGGTCACCTCAGGACACTCACTACTTTACATCATCCTCACTGCTATCCAGGCTGTTAGAGTTGTCATCATCTGGAACAGTGCCAATCTCCAGAGGGAGAGAATGAACAATCTCCTAATTTTCTGCCTTAAGGAGATGCACATGTCTTCTGCCTATATTGCGTTGCCTAGAGAAAATCACATAGCCCCACCAATATGAAGGAGCCAGAGGGCAGAATTCTTAACGTGGGTCTGAGAGAGAAACTGCAACTTTTAGGTGGGCAACACTAGTGGCTACCTCAAATAAAACCTTTTCACTATTAGTTAGTGACTCCACTTCAATGGGTTTATGTTAACTCTCTTTTAAATTTTCCGCCCTTTCTTTACTAGTGAAGAGCTTCTATTAGCTTCAATGACAATAAGAGCACTAGAAGGTTGAGTTCCTTACCCACATGGACTTCTAGCCAACTTCACCAACGTACTGATAGAAATTTAATGAGGTCCTCCTCCTCTGGTTGCATTGAATACACAATTTTTGGTAATTTTGACTTCGGCTCTCTGTCACTGATACTAAACTCAAAGCCAGCCACAAAGTTCTCTTCCTCTGAAAAAATGATTCATGACTCCAATTTAGAGCCTCAAGGGAGAAGATTCACCTCTGCAAAACTAACCAGCAAAGGCATCTCAGCCATCATGGCAGAGGGAACCCCTGCAGTCATTTATATTAGATCCCCTACTATTGTCATTGCCCTCTTCCCAGAGTCTTTTAATCCTATTCCAGTATACTGCCTTTAATAATGTCTTACTTAATAAGTAAAAAGAGCCTTTAATTTTTATTCTTAACCCCCTAAATCCCAGCAAGGAGAGGGCATTCAAAGACAAGTAAGGTGCTAAAGGCTAATTAAGAACTTGTCAGCTCTGTCTAAGCTTATGGAAATCTGCAAGTTTATGCTGTGCATTGTTTACTGTATATCCAACTTTAAATCGCTGAGGAGCAAATATATGGCAACAACACAGGCAAGCTGACTCTGACTGGTGAGAATTCTGTCATTCAGCCCCCGGGAGATCTGGAGCCCTTCACAAGAGACTGGGAACTCCTCTGCTTGCCATCTGTCTTAGGCAAGGTTCTCTAGAGAAGCAAAATCAGTGAAGCATGTGCATAGAGAGGGAGAGAGAGATTTATATCAAGGAAATGGCTCACACGGTTGTAGATGCTGGAAAGTCCCAAGTCTATGGGTCAGGCTGGAGGTTTCTCCTGACTGGCATAGCCGCAGGGGCTGATGTGAGCTACTGGTTCACAGGCTGCAAAGGCTAACGAATCCGAAGATCAGCAGGTAAGTTGCTAATTCAAGTCCCAAGAACCAGAGGTCAGATGAGGAACCAGCTGCAGGATTTAGAGCGAGCAAAAGCTAGTGAGCTATGCCAGAAAGTCCACATATATTGAATGCAGACTACATCCCCAAGGAAACTCCCCTTCACCTGATTGGCTGTTCATAGCCGTTCTCATCATGAAGGTGAGTACATTACATCAGACCTCATTATGGAGGTGACAACATCATTACATAGTTGCCAAACTACATCATAACTCCCAAACCACTGAGAATCATGTCCCAGCCAAGTTAACACACAACCTTAACCATTACACCGTCCCATATTTGCCTTTGGTAGTCATATTTGAAGGAATCCTTCTCTCAGATAGGAGTGACTGGTCAGGAGTCTGACATACCATGTGATTCTCCGAAGTCAGTATTATTTCCTATATGCCCTCCAAAATCAGAGACTAGCCTAATTCAGCTGGAGATATTGGTATTTCAGAGGCTATGGACACTGATCTTGGTACCCTACTACTATCCATCCTCCTGGTCACATTTAGGACTTACTTTAAATGGGGGTCCAAAGAGAAAGAGGCACTCCATTCAGCAGAGGATAGTAGTCAGTCTTACTCTCATGGCTGCCCAAAATTATGCAACAATCCACTGTTGTGTTTCAGGTTAAAAAACAAAAGCAAAATGTCGCAGAACACATTCTTTTTTTTTTTTTAATAACTTCAGTGAGAAAGAGAACAGAGAGTTTACAGTTGCTTTTTCCCTGATCAGACTTCCAATCTCCAGGCAATAGAGGGTTTGCATATTTTCTTTGAACATTTCAATTTAATCTCTTCATTTCCATGAGAAAAACTAGAATTTTATGCAAGTGCTTTGTAATTCATGCAAATTGGCCCTGAGATTTTAATTCCATTTCTCAAGAAATAAAAAAAAGAGTGGAGGGAGTAGAATTCCCTCACCACCCACTGCTTAATTCACACAAGATTTTCACAGAGGAATCAGAAATATCTTTCAGACAAAAATGATTTAGACAAGTCAGTTTTGACCATTGTATAAGTTCTTCAGATATTAAATTCAGAGAATTTTATAATTTAGTTCACACCAGAAATCATTCATATTGTATCACTAAGGCTTTTCTGCTGAATTAAAATTCTATCTAAATTTTAATCAGACTGGGCTATGGGTGATGGAGCTCTGTTCATATAAGGGGAAAAAATCTTTTTTAGAAAGAATTGGCTCTTTATCTCAAAATTTTAAATGTATCCACCTTTAACCTAACAACCTATCTCTGGGAAATTATTTTATGGAGGAACTCTAGCAATAATGATAAATAAATATAGAAAAAAGTTAATTGCATTGCTTATTATAATAACTAAAACTGGAAATATTAATAGTAACAAGTAACATTTATTGATTGTTGACCATACCCTGGGCCATGTTCTAGGCATTTAACAGTTAGTAACTCACTTCAATGAACAAATAAGTACAGCCAGAATGCTTCTTAGAAATGAGGATGGCAAGAGGTGGGGCCAAGATGGCAAAGTAGTCAGATGCTTCCTGTGGTCCCTCTTACAACAAAGACCCAAAAAAAAACAAGTGAATCAATTATATATGACAATCTAGGAGCCCTGAACATCAAAGACAAAGTTGAGGAATCAGACTGAGCAGCAGGGGGAGGGAGAGATGGTCCAGAAGCAGCAAAGAGTTGCTAGACCTGACCTGCCTGGCACCAGTACCCTGCAGGCTGGATCAGCTGGCCATGTGGTGAGGCAAGCAGTGGCACTCAGGACACGTGTTCCACATTTGGAGAGACTGAACAGTGAAGAGTCTGTTCAAGACTCCGAACCAGCAAGAAACAGCACTCAGTGGGTGAAAGATAAGTATAAATGTCTCACCTACCATAAGGAATAAACTCCCCCACCCCACCCTCTTTCTGGAAGTACCTCACTCCCATTTACCTGCCTCCTCCCTGCTTTGATCTGGGTCCTGGTCTACCTTCAACGACTGCTGTGTTCCCTGGGCTGGAAGTAAGGCCCATCATGTGCTCTGAGCCATTCTCCAAGCTTTGGAGAGGGAACAAATTAACAAACAGGAAAAAATAATCTGCCAGCTCCCCTAAGCTGGGAACTCAGGGCAGGCACGGCCCTCTGCCTAGGCATAGGCATAAGGGGTCCATGGACTTGGAATGCCTTTCAACCCTGCCTAGACCTGTGTGGGCTCATTTCAACAGCATAGGCCTTAGCTGTACATTAGCACAGTACAACATGGTATATAGATGAAGCCTATTTTCATCTGTATCTACTATAAGGGGAAGTGGCAGATTCATGACATTTGACACTGCCCTGTCCATTAAGCAGGATCCTCACCTACCCACATCTGGGGCCTAAGGACTGGTGGCTTCACCCACTCCCCTGAGCCGCCTGCAACAGGGGTCCAAGAATAAGTGGTAACTTCAAGTCCTTACAGCCAAAAATATTGGGTGCCCATAGTCCAGCTGCAAAATCCACCTACCTATGCACTCTAGGGAACAGGGACACACCTTCCACCCAGACACTCAGGAGCAGCAGTCAGGCCCCTGCCTTGATTAGTGTGTGACTCCCTACTACAGCCAGATACCTGTGCTTAGTCCAATCACCCCTGCCCATCTAGGACTGGAGGCAAGAGCCTGCACCATGCACTTGGTGACCAATGACCTGGATACCTGAGCTGAATACATACAAGAAAAGTAAATGTATTCCCAGGCTCACGTACCTAGTAACAGTTCTCTCTACCTGGAGACACGAGATGAGTGCTCCAAAGACACCAATAATCAAACTAGCTCACACAATCAGCCTATTTGGGCATATCAAAACAAAACAAAACAAGAAGCTAGGACACAGTAAGCAAGCTTAAAATAAATAAATAGAATAACTTATTGATGGCTTGGAGACAACAGTCATATCAAATCACATAAAGAGGAAGACTACGATGGGTTCAGCAAGCCACCAAAACAAAGAATCAAGAAACCTTCCAGAAGAAGATAATGTATTGGAATAACCAGAGGTAGAATTCTGATTATAAAGCCATAAAAGTAGAAATCATAACAGAAAAAGCAAGGGAAAAAAAATCAAATACATGGAAACTGAACAACACCTTGCTCAAAAACTACTGGGTAATAGAAGAAATTAAGAATGGAATTTAAAAAACTCACAAAACCAAATGAGAATGAAAACACATCCTACCAGAACATTTGGGACACAGCAAAAGCAATGCTCAGAGGTCAATTTATAGCAATAAATGTGTACATCCAAAAAAAAAAAAAGAAAGGGCCAAAATCAAAACATTATCCCTATAACTCAAACAAGTAGAAAGAGAACAGCAAAAGAAGCCCTCAGGCACCAGAAGAAAGGAAAGAATAAAAATTAAAACAGAATTAAATGAAATAGAGAATAGAAAAACATTGAAAGAGTTAACAATATCAAAAGCTGGTTCTTTGAAAAGATCAACAAAATCGATAAACCATTGGCCAAACTGACAAAAGAAAAACAGGAAAGGAAGCAAATAACCTGAATAAAAAATGAGATGGGCAATATCACAACAGAACCAACTGAAATTAAAAGAATCATAACAGAATACCATGAAAAACTATATTCCAACAAATTTGAAAACCTAGAGGAAATGAACAAATTTCTACAAACACACTAAGTACCTAAACTAACACAAACAGAGGTAGAACAACTAAATAAACCTATAACAAAAGAAGAGATTGAAATGCAATTTAAAAACTCCCAATTAAAAAAAAAAAAAAAAAAAAAAAGCCCTGGCCCTGACAGCTTCACTGGAGAATTCTACCAAAATTTCAGAGAAGTGTTAACACTGCTACTACTAAAGGTAATTCAGAGGACACATAAACCAGAGACTCCATCAGCCTGAGACCAGAAGAAGTAGATGGTGCCCAGCTACCACCAATGACTGCCCTGACAGGGAACACAACAGATAGTCCCTGACAGAGCAGGAGAAAAATGGGGTGCAAAACCCAAATTCTAGTAAAAACACCAGACTTAATGGTCTGACTGTAATTGGAGGAACCTCAGAAGATATGACCCCCAGACTTTCTGTTAACCCAGAACTGAAACCTTTCCTAAAAACAACTCTTCAGACAAAGAATAGACAAAACTACTACTACTACTACTACTACCACCCAGTGCTGTCGATTATAAGACATAAAATGACACTCGTGAAGAGTATGCCTCTTAGTTCAAGTAGATACAGGAAAGTACATGGGCAGATCCTACCTGGAGGCGAGATGAGAAGGCAGAAAGGGATAGGAGCTGGTTGAATGGACATGAGAAATCCGGGGTAGAAAGGAGGAGTGTGCTGTATCACTGTAGGGAGGGCAACTGGGGTCACATAACAATGTGTATATAAATTTTTTATGAGAAACTAACTTGAGCTGTAAACTTTCATCTAAAGCACAATAAAAAAAAAAAAAGGTAACGAGGATGCTGAGACTTCATCTCACAGACTTTGGACATGTTATCAGGAGCAACCAGTCCCTGGAGAAGGACATCATGCTTGGTAAAGTAGAGGTTTGGTGAAAACGAGGAAGACCCTCAAGGAGATGGATTGACACAGTGGCTGCAACAATGGGCTCAAACATAGCAAAGATTGTGAGGATGGCACAGGACCAGGCAGTGTTCATTCTGTTGGAACCTACTCATCAGCACCTAACAACAACAACAACTCACTTTATTTAATAATTTTTATTGAGCTTTAAGTGAACGTTTACAAATCAAGTCAGTCTGTCACATATAGGCTTATATACACCTTACTCCATACTCCCACTTACTCTCCCCCTAATGAGTCAGCCCTACAGTCTCTCCTTTCATGACAATTTTGACAGTTTCTAACCATCTCTACCCTCCTATCTCCCCTCCAGACAGGAGATGCCAACACAGTCTCAAGTGTCCACCTGATACAAGTAGCTCACTCTTCGTCAGCATCTCTCTCCAACCCATTGTCCAGTCCCGTCCATGTCTGATGAGTTATCTTCAGGAATGGTTCCTGTCCTGGGGCAACAGAAGGTTTGGGGACCATGACTGCCGGGATTCCTCTAGTCTCAGTCAGACCATTAAGTCTGGTCTTTTTATGAGAATTTGAGGTCTGCATCCCACTGATCTCCTGCTCCCTCAGGGGTTCTCTGTTGTGCTCCCTGTCAGGCAGTCATCGGTTGTGGCTGGGAACCATCTAGTTCTTCTGGTCTCAGGATGATGTAAGTCTCTGGTTCATGTGACCCTTTCTGTCTCTTGGGCTCATAGTTATCGTGTAACCTTGGTGTTCTTCATTCTCCTTTGATCCAGGTGGGTTGAGACCAATTGATGCATCTTAGATGGCTGCTTGTTAGCATTTAAGACCCCAGACGCCACACTTCAAAGTGGGATGCAGAATGTTTTCATAATAGTATTATTTTGCCAATTGACTTAGAAGTCCCCTTAAGCCATAGTCCCCAAACCCCTGCCCTTGCTCTGCTGACCTTTGAAGCATTCAGTTTATCCCAGAAACTTCTTTGCTTTTGGTCCAGTCCAGTTGAGCTGACCTTCCATGTATTGAGTATTGTCCTTCCCTTCACCTAAAGTAGTTCTTATCTACTAACTAATCAGTAAATAACCCTCTCCCACCTTCCCTCCCTCCTCCCCTCGTAACCACAAAAGTATGTGTTCTCAGTTGATACTATTTCTCAAGATCTTATAATAGTGGTCTTATACAATATTTGTCCTTTTGCCTCTGACTAATTTCACTCAGCATAGTGCCTTCCAGGTTCCTCCATGTTATGAAATGTTTCACAGATTCGTCACTGTTCTTTATTGATGCATAGTATACCATTGTGTGAATATACCACAATTTATTTAACCATTCATCCGTTGATGGACACCTTGGTTGCTTCCAGCTTTTTGCTATTGTAAACAGAGCTGCAATAAACATGGGTGTGCATATATCTGTTCGTGTGAAGGCTCTTACTTCTCTAGGGTATATTCTGAGGAGTGGGATTTCTGGGTTCTATGGTAGCTCTATTTCTAACTTTTTAAGAAAACACCAGATAGATTTCCAAAGTGGTTGTACCATTTTACATTCCCACCAGCAGTGTATAAGAGTTCCAATGTCTCCACAGCTTCTCCAACATTTATTTATTTTCTGTTTTTTTGATTAATGCCAGCCTTGTTGGAGTGAGATGGAATCTCATCGTAGTAGTTTTAATTTGCATTTCTCTAATGGCTAATGATCGAGAGCATTTTCTCATGTATCTGTCAGCTGCCTGAATATCTTCTTTAGTGAAGTGCGTGTTCATATCCTTTGCCCACTTCTTGATTGGGTTGTTTGTCTTTTTGTGGTTGAGTTTTAACAGAATCACATAGATTTTAGAGATCAGGCGCTGGTCTGAGATGTCATAGCTGAAAATTCTTTCCCAATCTGTGGGTGGTCTTTTTATTCTTTTGGTGAAGTCTTTAGATGAGCATAGGTGTTTGATTTTTAGGAGCTCCCAGTTATCTGGTTTCTCTTTGTCATTTTTTGGTAATGTTTTGTATTCTGTTTATGCCTTGTATTAGGGCTCCTAATGTTGTCCCTATTTTTTCTTCCGTGATCTTTATTGTTTTAGTCTTTGATCCACTTGGAGTTAGTTTTTGTGCATGGTGTGAGGTATGGGTCCTGTTTCATTTTTTTGCAAATGACTATCCAGTTATGCCAGCACCATTTATTAAAAAGACTATCTTTTCCCACAGTTAACTGACACTGGGCATTTGTCAAATATCAGCTGCTCATATGTGGTTGGATTTATATCTGGGTTCTCAATTCTGTTCCATTGGTCTATGTGCCTGCAACAACTCACTTTAATTAACTTGCACAACTCAGAGGTTTGGTTGCAGAATTCATGCTCTTTCTATCTCTCATATCTACAATTAGAGTGCACGCTTAAGACCTCAAAGGCCACTCAGCAAAACTGTTGGGGGAAAGGATGCTATCATCGTTGTTAGTTGAAAAAATAACAAGAAAAAAAAAATCCTTCTTCACACTCGTAATAAAGAAAGTAATAATTTTCCCACTCAGTCTTAAAATTGAGCTAATAAGCAAGAGGACAGCTTGTCCAGCAATCTACAGAAAAAGACATACATAATTTATAACTCAGACTCTAAGACCTCATGTTCTAAGAGTATCTTTCCTTTAACAGTTTAATTTTAAAACCCTTCAAGCTGGAGAGTACTATTTCTTCTGTATTGCAGCCCAATAATTAAGGACATGAGGCCTCATGTTCAGGACCAGACACTCTGGGGGAAGACTTGCATCTCCCTCAGTGAATTGAAGAGCCGAGTATATTTAAAAGACAAACCTTCAGAATAAATATTATAATGAATTAGCATAAATGTTTGGATGAGATCCAGCTTGTTGTTTAAAACAATAGTATAACCCAAAATATTATGCTTGTCCTTAGATTATTCCTTCTGTTGTATCATAACTCTTTGAGAAAAATTCTAAGGAGTTGAAAATTTAGAAATAACATTTGAGTGCATAAAATGCTGTTATTGAAGTGAAAATAAAAGAATCACTACCCTGAAAATAATAAAGGCTGTCTCACCTAAACAGAGGTCTGACTGTCTACAGAAGAAGCCCTTGAAAAGTGGAGCATATTACTGTTGTCCCAGAAAAAACATGTGGACCTGGAACTTTCAAAAAAAAAAAATGCTAACCTCTAATGCAGATTTGAGGAGCTTTGGTGGCCATCATGGTTAAAGAGCTTGGCTGCTAACCAGAAGGTCGGCAGTTTGAATCTACCAGCCGCTCCTTGGAAACTCTATGGGACAGTTCTACTCTTGCCTATAGGGTCACTATGAGTCAGAATTGACTTGCCAGCAACAGGTTTTGTTTTTTGGTTAATGCAGATTTATTTAAAAATACATTTTATTTATTTATTTTTGTCACTAGGCTCTTCTCTAGGAGCAGTGATGGCTCAATGGTTAAGTGCTCAGCTGCTAATCAAAAGGACCACAGTTCAAACGTTAAACCAAAAAGATCAGCAGTTCAAACCCACCAGCAGCTCCGTGGGAGAAAAAACTTGACGATCTGCTCTCATAAAAATTACAGCCTAGGAAACCGTATGGGACAGTTCTACTATATGGTCACTATGAATCTAAATGGACTTGATGGCACACAATAAACAGGCTCTTCTCTAAATTAGTGGAAACATACTAAAATCTTTTGCCATGTTTTCAATCCTGACTCATAGTGACCAATAAGACAGAGCGGAACTGCCCCCATAGGGTATCCAAGGTTGTAATCCTTAGGGGTTATAATACCATAAGCAGTTTTAGGTTAAGTTATAATGTAAAGTAAATGCCAAAAATGGTTTAGGTTTAAATTTAGATAGGACTGGTGTACTAATTACATAGATGCAGCCTAGTCTGTGAAGAGCTAATCACTCTCGAAATGGGCTGTCACTATATCCAGTTAGCGCAATTAATAAAACAGCCCTTTGATCCTCCTCATAGACTAGTCACATATACTCTATTCTGGGCCATTGATCATATATAAGTTGGAATACACTGCCATATTGGTATCCCTGCTCTGAAGGGACAAGAATCATCCAGCACCTCTTGATTTGGCCTATAGATTGCTGATAAAATGTGTATCTTTATTTGTAGGGAGCCAATGAACCCCTCCTCCCCCGCCAAAAAAAATTCACTAACAAGCTATTAGGCATAATGAATTTCAAGAAGTTTCCAGATAAAATATCAGCAAATCAAAATTAATCGTGTAAACCAATAATTACTAAGTAAAAATTTTCAGTGAAAATAACAAATTCTAGCTAGTAACTTACTTTGTAGACAATTAATGAAGCATCCAATTAAGCTTTTTATTTCTAAACAAATAAATTTCTTAAAACCTTAATTCTAATTGTAATTTTCTTTTTATATTTGTATGACAAAATGACCAATTTGTGTGGGTGTGTATGTGGTTTTTCCCCCTAGTAAAATAGAAATATACTGTACATAAGATATCATAAAGATTCTATTCCCTGCAAAGCAGAGAAACAGTTTTCGCCTTTGAAATAATAATGTTTTAAACAGAAATAATTCCTACAAAGGGTTAAAAAAAAAAAAAGCAAGAGCTTTGGAGCCAAAACTGTCAAGAGTCAAGGGTGAACCTAACATGGGTTCCCACGTTTGAAAATTGCTTCAGAGATATGTAGCCAATGAATCGGGAAGGGGAACTCAACCTTGAGATGTGGAAAGCAGAGTACATTGGGAAGTCATTTTAAAAAGTCAAACCAAACTCACTGCCGTTGAGCCAATTACAACTCACAGCAACCCGACAGGACAGAGTACAATTGCCCCACAGGGTTTCCGAGTAGCAACTGGTGGATTCGAACTGCTGAGTCTTTGGTTAGCAGCCGAGCTCTTAACCACAGTGCCACCAGGGCTCCCCAGGGCACATTAGTTCTCTTTAATTGTTTTGCTTCAGACACATAGCAGGGTTGTACTTCCCTGCTACCTTGGTATTAGACGTGGCCTTGTGATTTGCTGTGGCTTAGGAAATGTGAGCGGAATTTATGCCTATCAAAAATTCACCAATGCATGGTTCAGCATTTTCCACGTTTTGGCTTTGGTAATGGTGAAGGTATATGACAATAATAAGCTTATATCAGCCTAGGTCCCTCTGTGACTATGATGAGCAGACATCTCCCACCTAGGATTGCCATATATAGCAAATAAAAATTGAAGATTCTCGGTTAAATTTGAATTTCAGATAAACAAATTAATATATACATGTTTTTTCATGCAATATTCAGAACAAATTTACACTAAAAATGTATTCATTGTTTATCTGAAATTCAGATTTAACTAAGAATCCTCTCTTTCATCCAACAACTCTACCTCCACCTCTGGTCCCATTCCCAGACATGTAGATTGTGTGAAAAATAAACGTATTGAATGAAGGCACTGAGATTTGGGGACTGTTCGCTCTTGCATTTTACCTAGGGTATCATGACTAATGCACTATATTGCTCTATTGCACATCTTATTCCAGGAATTACTAAGTTGTCCTTGTGCAGTTGATAACTTTGCTTTTCTTAAAAATTTATTACAGTCTTTGCTCACCCTTTTAGAATACAATGAAAAGTTTTATATTAGTAGAAAAAAAAAAAACAGTCTATGCCTTTTCCTTACCCAAGAGTGTCTATGAGCTTTCATTTCATTACAAAAATGGTTTTGCAGGTAGAAGAATTGATATTTCTAGTCTGGGGGTGACAAAAGAATATTGCAAAGCTATTAAGGAGCATCATGCGGGGCTTCTGGTGATAGAAATAGTATTTACAGCAAATAACAACATTGGCAACTGTAGCTCCAGATGGAATAAATAGGATAAGTGTCTCACGTAGGGATCTTGCTCAAGTATTCCCAAAATATGCACTGAATATATAGGAAAGGCTGGTTCAGGCAAGAGAAACAATTAGAATCTACCAAAACTTTCTCAAATATGAAGCTCTGACTGTTAATATGTTCTATGCCTCCTGATTTCTGACATAAAAGATTAATGATGGCATCTGACTGTTATTTGTATTATTTTGTATCCCTGACACTAAAGAGAATTAAAATGTTATTCTCATCTAACCGCTTTAAAAATATTTGAAAAATAAAGATCTTCCTCTAAATATGAAACATAGAGCAACGTGGCCTCTCCTAATTGTTGCCCATTTAATACAGGCATCATTTTGCATCGCTTCCACCCAAAACAAAATCTTCCCTTCTCCTGGGAAAGTGAACAACATACTACAAGGGAGAGAAAAATTTGAAGTTTTATCAAAATTTTGCAGCTCTTTAAAAAAAATGTAGCTTCATAAACTCAAAATCAGACTGATTTTTAATAAGTACTCAATTCAATCTTCCTGTCTGTTAAAAAAGTCTGGTAAACTACCTGTTAAATGATAACATCTTTCAGATGATACAATTTTCTGATAACACTTAGGGAGACAGTCCGTTCTTTAGGAAGTTAATTTAAATATTTTTCTATACAGATGAAATGCACAAAGTGATACAGTGACCAGAACAGGAATGGAGAGTTAGACCTTTTACTCCTCAATCCCCAACATTCTTTTACCTTAAGACTCCTCATGAATATGTAGAATAGAAGTGATTTCCTTGATATAGAAACAATGTTTGTAGTAGAATGATCTCTGCAGGGTTAACTTTAGGTTGCTGACGTATCACCAAGCCTTTTAGCATGAGTCAGACATAGTCTAGTGGAGAGATACAAGATACCAAGAACGGGAATTCCAGAACACTTTATTGTGCTCGTGGGGAACCTGTACATAGACCAAGCAGAACAAGGGGATACTGAGCAATTTAAAATCAGAAATGGTATGGGTCAGGGCTATGCCCTTTCACTATACTTATTCAATCAGTATGCAGAGCAAATTATCTGAGAAGCTGGGCTATATGAAGAAGAATGTGACATCAGCACTGGGGAAGGCTCTTTAACAACCTGTGATATACAGATGACTCAACCTTGCTTGCCAAAAGTTAAGAGCACTGGAAGCACTTACTGATGAAGATCAAAGCTTTCAGTATGGACTACACCTCAATATAAAGAAAAAAAAAATACAACTGGACCAATAAGCAACATCATGATAAAGGGAGAAAAGATTGAAGTTGTCAAGGATTTCATTTGACTTGGAACCATAATCAATGCCCATGGAAGCAGCAGTCAAGAAATCAAATGATGCATTGCATTGGGAAAATCTGCTGCAAAAGACCTCCTTAAGGTGTTAAAAACAAAAACATCGCTTCGAGGACTAATGTGTACTTGACCCAAGCCATGGTGTTTTCAATCACCTCATATGCAGGGGAAAGCTGGACAATGACTAAGTCCAAGGAAGAATTTATGCCTTTGAATTACAGTGTTGGTCTGGTACGGACTGCCAGAAGAATGAACAAATCTGTCTTAGAAGTACAGCCAGAATGTTCCTTAAAAACAAGGATGGGGAGACTTTGTCTCACTTATTTTGGAAATGTTTTCAGGAGGGACCAATCGCTAGAGAATGACATCATGCTTGAAAAGAGGAGCGTCAGTGAAAAAGAAGACCCTCAGGGAGATTGACAACATAGTGGCTGCAACAATGGGCTTCAACATAGCAATGATTGTGAGGATGGCACAGGAGGGGACAGTGTTTTGTTCTGTTGTGTATGCGGTTGCTATGAGTTGGAACTGACTAGACGGCACCTAACAACAAAAACAATAACGTGAAAATCTTGATATACGAGCATGGGAAGAAGCAGAACTGTTAGAGAAATTGTCCTTAGATAAGAATAGGACAACCTCCTCTCTTTTAGTAAAAGCAAATTGAATAATTCCTAATGGATTATTATTATCATCATTATTGTCATCATTATTGATTTGTATAGGAACAGAGACAAAGCCATCTACTGGGACTGATATTAGGGGGTGAAAGTTTGAGGTGTGTAATACTACAGAGAAAGGAAAAGCACACGAGATTTGAGAAGACTGTAGAACGTTGTAATGTGTTCCATGTATCTATGGATTATGAGGGAGTAAACCAACGATTACATGGAAAGATTGTGAAAGAATTAGTGTTGGACTGATGTTGTGTTAGCAATCCTGATGTTTAGTGTTACCAGTGATACCAATCTACCTATTTGAGTGACTTTTGTTTTCAGCCCTCAGCTGCATGGAGCTGACAATCATGGAGAAAGTGGGAATTGCGGCACATACAAGATGTAGTTATCTGTATTCTTAGACTGAAGCTGAGATTTATCTAAATAAGAATGTAGTTTTTGTTTGTTTGTTTGTGGAGTGGAGCATCTAATAAAGATTTTCAAGGTTAAAATGGACTTTATCGATCATGGAATTTCAGAGAAGAAAATGTAAAATTTTGGAAGGGAGACTTTTGGGAACAGTAGGAAAGAGAAAGCTCAAACAATCTACAGAGAAGAGAGTGAAGAAAAATCTGGAATACCAAAGGGAACTAGATTTTGGGAAATAAAAAGTGAAGAAGTGTGGTGAAAAGGTCCACCACTCAGGTTTCTAGTTCAGAAGGGAGGCCCTTTGGAAGTGGTATTAGGAAGTTATTTCCTTTTCCTAATAGTTTGTGTGTTGGATTTTAAAACAGAATTAAAATGAATACTATTTCACCATTATCTCTATGGTCCAAGGCCAAAAGGTGGTGGGTGGAAGTGCTGGCCTACCATGCTTCACTGCATTTCAGAATTTTGTGACAGTTCTGTATAAAATGGATAAACGTGTGAATAACTACCTATTTTCCTTCATTCAGAATCTTGATTGGTGTTGTCTTAGTGAACTGCCGACCTTTTGGTTAGCAGTCATAACTTAACCACTGTGCTACCAGGGCTCCAGATTCAAATCAAAGGAAACAAAATCAAAGATAGAAATTTTCTCCTTAAAAAACAGAATGACACTTTTCATTCCCTGTTGCCCGCTGTTTTGTCCTATACACACTCATCTCTATACATTTGAATCCAATATGTAACATTTTATTTTTTATAGAAAAGAAAGAATGAAAGTACTTGTCATTATGTCTTATACTTTCCCAAGTTATTTATTTAAAAAATGACTAAAAAGTGGATTGTGATTGATATACATTTTCCCGCAGATATGAGCATATTAACTGCTCTATTTTCTGAGAAAGGTAAATGCATTTTCATTTTGTTACCAAGGAAACGATCAGTAACACCAAGATTTCTTTATCTGAGTGTTTTTTTTTTTTTTTCCTTCTCCTGAGTATAAAAAAGAGATTCTTAAATCAATTTCTTTCATTTGGTATTTCTCAGTTTTTGCTGAATATTTGTTCTTTTGTTAATTTTAAATGATTTTGTTTACAAACAATTTTGTTAACTTTAGATGAAACAGCACATTCCCAACATTTAGAAATATTTAGTATGTACTTTATTCTACCTACTTTTTTTTTTTTTAAATCCAAAAAACAAAAACGGTCTGGGGTATTATAAAGTGCTTATCATTTTACAACTTGCTTTTTCACTTAAAAAGAAAGTAGCTACGTATTTCTTGTAATTAAAAGTTTTCTACAATGTGCTTCTTAATGGCTAATTTCCTTTGTCTGAATACATTAACGCTTTATGTATTAAATTTCAAACTGTGGGATATTTACATAGTTGCCAAATTTATGATATAAGCTATACAGCCAAAAACATTCTTATAGATAAACCCTTTTCATGTGCATAATTATAAGGACCAACCTAAAGAAATGGAATAGCTATACTCATGGCTGTGCATAGATTAAAGTTTTTGATTTGTGTTCCATAATGACTTCTAGACGGTTCTTACCAATTTAAATTCCTACCTTAAAATGTGTGTTCCTTTATCCTCATTATCTTCAAAATTGGTTTTTAACCATTCATTTTCAACTTTGTTAATACATTAAGGTAAAATGGCATTTATTGTAATTTCTGATGTTTGTGAGGTTGAGGAAGTTCATATGTTCATTTGTAATTTGTATTTATCTTCGCAGTTATATAAATATACCAGAAAAGGCTTTTGCCATCAAGTCGATTGATTCCAACTCCTGGCGACCCCATGTATCACAGAGTAGAACTCTGCCCCATAGGGTTTTCTTGACTGTAATCTTTATGGAAGTAGATCGCCAGGCCTTTCTTCTGTAGCACTGTGAAATCTTAAGGTTAGTAGGCAGGAAACCATTTGCGCCACCAAGGGACTTTACTTAAGTATACCTTTGCTACTTTTCTTACTGGTTAGTAAGAATGTTTTTCATATATTAAGACTATTAAGACTTTCCTTTACTCATATGCTGGATGTATTATTTTCCAGTTTATTGGTTGCATGTTATTTTTTACTGTGTTTTTGACACAGGCTATTTTGAAGTATTATTTTTATCAAAGTAATAAAAGTGTAACAAATCAAGTAATTCCATGGACTTACTGATTTAAAACTGTTTGTCTCATTCCTCCCTACATAGTCCACTCCCCTGGAAAAATCACTGGTCAACATTTTTGAACCTCGCTTCTGCTTGTTACTACAATAAATCTAAATAAAATATTCATTCCTCCATGTCTGTATTATCAACTTTAGATAATAACTACTGTTGTCTCACTATACTGGATGACCATTTAGATTTCCTGTCTTTCTCTTTCCTCTTTTCAAAGATTGATAGTTACATTATTATTTTTGCTTTCTTTCTGACGGACTTTATTCTTTTCAGTAAGAATTTTATACATATGTCCCTTTATCTGTCAACTTTATCCAGTGTCTCCGCTCCCCTCCAGGTAAGATGAGAACATTAGCAATCCCAGGATTTCATCTATTTTTGACTTCTCTTTTATCTTCCACCTTCTGGCAGCTAAATTCTTATTTTTACAAATGTATCACATGTATTCTTTAACTTTGTATTCAACAAACACAATAACGTTTTCCATGCTCCATTGAAACCAATAAGCAGTGTCTTTATTTTATTATACCTTTGTAAATATTCTTTATTAACCAGCCAAGCATTGTGCTAGGATAATCTTTTCTTCACTCTGGATATTCTAGAAGCAGAATGTTTCTAACAGCAAGGTTACAATTTTAGTTGCTTAAAACCTGCTATGTTTTAGTTTGCCAAAATTTGTACCTTAGCTTTTTATACAGATTTTCTTATTTCCTGGCATTCATCATTTCTTTTTCTTTTTTCTCAGGTGGAATAAAGAATTAGATGCTTTTGTAATGTCTCATGGATTATTTCTATCACCCATGACATCTACTATGTCGATTCAGTTCATTCCCAGTGACCTGTCTGGAATACCCTTCCAACCTTTGCTGTAATCTTGACTGATCATTCTGCAGGCCCACTACAGAGGTGCCTCAATGAAATCCGCTTTCATTGTTTTCTTGCACTTTTGAATTTGCATATCACTGCTGGGTGGGAGTGAGAGTTCTGGCTCCCTAGGTGGCCTCCTCTCCGCTGACACTGCTGACACCATGGTAGAGTTGGTCTTGTTACTGCTGAGAAGTGGTAAAAGTCCTGACTCTCCACCCGACATCTCTCAGGCAAGAAGGGAGAGGTGCTTCATTGCTGCTGGTGGGGGTGAAAGTCCTGGATCCCCATTTAGAGTCCACTGACATCGTGGTCAGGGTGGGGGCTCATGATCAGCCAGCAGGAATGAAAGTCCCGGCTCCCTATTTGCACTTCTCTAATACCACCCAATTAGGGCTGTTGGTGTACCTCATTATAATCTAGGCACGGTAGAAGTCTAGGCACCCTACTTGGCCTTAGCTTCTGTGGGTGGGAATGAGGTCACCATTTTTCTGTGGTGTTTGGATGGAATGGACCAACTATTGTCTAAAAGTTTTCTGTCTTGGTAGGCTACCCTTTTTCAAGCCCTCTGACTAGAGAGAGCAGATATTTGTCTGGATTTTTGTCTGTAATCATTGATATTTCTGGGTCACCAGGCTTTTTCAGCTCTGCATTGGAGTGTATAAGGCCAAAGTAAAACCCAAGGACTCACCACCATGTCATTTCTCAAATCTTTAGGTCTCTAGCTGATCTGCCTCCCTCTCTTCACTGTTCAGAGTCTTCTTATGTTTGTTTTGTCTGGTGTCCAGGGTTTTTAGTTGTGTTTAGCAGGAGGAATAGGGAAAAGTACATCTGCTCTGACATTTTTATTGAAAAAAATACTAAGCCTCTTTTTTCAAATCTCATTTCCAAGCTTCTCTCCTATTTTAATCAATTTCATATGAATAATTATTATCTTGTTTTTAGCTATAACAAATGCTAATATCTGATTCCCCTATTGTTCTTCCTAGTCAGACCCGGATTTGTTCAGATATTTGCCCTCTTCTTCATGTGATTCACTGAAATCTGGTCATACCCCAGCCTGTGGGGAAGGAAGAGGCATATATGCAGACTAACTGATCTCTGCCAGTCATGGTAGTTCTTCTCCTTGTCATTATTTTAGGCACAAGATTGTGACTAAATCTGGTGAGTATGACATGAGAGAAAATAAGTGGGAGGCGTTTGGGAAAAGTTTTCTCAATGCTAAAACAGATAAATAGTATATTATCACATGTGTATGTGATGCTAGTGGAGTCCTTGTGTGGTGCAAACAGTTAACACACTCAGCTGCTAACTGAAAGTTTGGAGGTTCAAGTCCATTCAGAGGTGCCTTGGAAGAAAAATCAGCAAATGAAAATCCTATGGAGCACAGTTCTACTCTGACTTGCATGGACTTCCCATGAGTCGGAATCAACCCTAAAGCAGCTGTTTTTTTTTTTTATGTGCTAAATCCAATTTTCATTGATGGAGAAGAAAGGTACACACAGAGGGATGCAGACAGCAAAGATGGAAGGAACCTGGGATTGTTGGGTGACATGATTTATGCAGGAAATTAGCCCTCTTTAAAGCTGTCTTCCTTCTAGAACTCTTGTGACACAAATTTGTTAAATTATAAAGGCATTTTGAATTAAGGTTTTGTTTTTTGTTTGTTTGTTTCTGGTTTTTGTTTTTTTTTTTTTCCCCTTGCCACTGAAAGCATACTGTTTCAAAAGCCACCTGACATTCAGGCATTACCTCTTCAAAAATGCATTAGTAATCATACAAATGAATCCATAATCATTGACCTTGTCATTTTTAGAATACAAGGCCCAGAGAGTCCACACACATTTATTTATTGAATCAATATTACTTTATTATTGGCCAGGGACTTTATTTTCATACTGCATGCATATAATATCAGATATTTTATAGAAGCATGAGACAGTGGCTCAGGGAATAAGAGATTTGTATAAAGGCACAGAGATTTGAGTGACACATTTGGAATTCAAGTCAAGGCTTGAGATCTGGTCTGACAATACTGGTTATTATATGTACAAATTCAACTCAATAGTTAATTCCACCATTGTACTTTGTGGTTGAAACATGCTTCTATATAAATGTATGACCTGAGGAATTGGCATCAACACAATATTCTTCAGGGAGTGAGAATTCATTTTCTTCTGTAGATGGAGAGATTTTTCTTTAATTGTTTTGTACATGAAGCAAAGAGCCTTGGGGAACTTACTAGACTGTTCTTGGAGCAGGCACACTAACAGATGAACAGCTGGAAGACAGTGTGACTCCACAGGCAGAACAGCAGGCTGGAGAACAAGGGACCAGACTTTCTAATCCCATTGCCACTCCTAAGAAAGAGTGACCTTGGACAAATCCCAGTGTTGTGTATGTCTCTGCCCCAACAGAAATCAACATGGAAATTGGGGGCTAGGCTTGAAGTACATGTAATGTACTTAATCTACATGCCGTATGGCTGTTTCCATGGAAACCTTCATTCATTTGGAAACTGAAATGTGTTTCCCAATGACAGGTGTTTGTGGAATCTTTTCCCAGTGCAGTGATAACTAACCCTGTTTTCATGACATCAGGAAGAGGTTCTCTCAAAAGCTACTAAGAATCTCTTAAAATTATAAAAACAAAATTTAGTTTAATTTACTTTAAAATACAGAAATTTGGAGCTGAGAGTCAGTATGTTGTAAAGCTAGAGATCCCTAATTCAGCTTCTCTAATTTCTCAATGGAATGATTAAAAAAAAAAAAGATGTAACACATTAGCAATAAAGATCACAGAAATACTGTTCAATGATCTGATTTTAAAAAGAATTTCCAAGAACCAAAATGCTGCAGAGGTGTCAATGCAGATCAGTGGGATAATGAGGGTTTATCTTCCTACTTCTACCGTATACATTTGACACTAGTTGTTACAGTTTTGTTATACCAACAACAGGAGAAAAAGTCCTACCTCTTAAAAAATGTCCTTCCAATGTGCTTTGGGTTTTGTGGCAATATATCATGGTGGTCGAGAACCTCAACTTTAAAATGAAACTGCAATTTGGACCTCCACAATTTATTAGTTATGTAACTGTGGGCAAGTTAGTCAAACTTTCTCAGCTCTTTTTCCTCATCTGTAAAATGAAAATGATAACCATTGTCCACTTGTGGAGTAATGTGGCAAAGTGGTTAAAATTGTTGTTTCTGAAGCCAGATTGCCTAGTCTCAAATCCTCTACTACCACTGAGTAGATGTGTTACTTTGGAGTTTTACTTCCATTTTCTGTTCTTAATGAGAATGATAAGAATACCTACATACACAGATTTCAATAAGGATTAAATGAATAAATATTAACAAAGTTCTTAGGGCAGTGACTTATACGTAGTAAATAAGAATTTAATAATAGCTATTATTGTTATTGGAAACCTGGTGGCATAATTGTTAAGTGGTAGGCTGCTAACAAAAAGGTCAGCATTTTGAATCCACTGGGTGCTCCTTGAAAACTCTGTCCTACAGGGTCGCTGTGAGTCAGAATTGAATTGATGGCAACAGGTTTCGTTTTTTGGTTTATTATTGTTATTATTGGAGACCTGGTGGTACCGTGGTTAAGAGCTCGGCTGCAAAAGGCTGGCAGTTTGAATTTTTCAGCCACTCCTTGGAAATCCTATGTGGCAATTTTACTTTCTGTCCTATAGAGTAGCTACGAGTCAGAATCAACTTGATGGTAACGGGTTCAGGTGTATTGTTATTACTATTAATCTACTTCTATGTTGAGAATTAAATTAGGTAACACATGTAAAATACTTAGATTCGTTCTTGGCCCCAATAAGTATACAATCAATATTAGACACATTACTATTAGTGGTCTACATGTCTCTTTACTAAAACATGTCTGTGTTGAGAATTAAATGAGGTAACACATGTAAAATACTTAGATTCGTTCTTGGCCCCAATAAGTATACAATCAATATTAGACACATTACTATTAGTGGTCTACATGTCTCTTTACTAAAACATGTCTGTTTATATGTATTTCAGAGATTACATATCCAATAATAAAACCTAGCTTAGTGTCTTAGTCATTTAGTGCTGCCATAACAGAAATACCACAAGTGGATGTCTTTAACAAAGAGAAATTTATTTTTTCACAGCCTAGTAGGTTGGTGGGTTTTTAGTAGGTTACAAGTCCAAATTCAGGACATCAGCTCCAGGGGAAGGCTCTCTCTCTCTCTGCCTGCTCTGGAGGAAGGTCCTTGTTCACAATCTTCCCCTGGTCGAGGAGCTTCTCAGGCACAGGGACTCCGTGTCCAAAGGATGCGCTCTGCTCCTTGTGCTGCTTTCTTGGTGGTATGAGGTCCCCAGCTCTCTGCTTGCTTCCCTATCCTTTTATATCTTGAGAGCAAAAAGGCCACATCTCAGGGAAACTCCCTTTATGTTGGATCACGGAGGTGACCCAAGTAAGGGTGGTGTTACAATCCGACCTAATCCTCTCAACATAAAATTACAATCACAAAATGGAGGACAACCACACAATACTAGGAGTCATGGCCTAACCAGGTTGATACATTTTTGTGGCGGACATAATTCAATCCATTACACTTGGGTACACACACACAAACACACATATTTGAATCCAGGACAAGTAAAATAAGCAGGCTGATAGCAGTGAGTCTGGAAGGGCAGTGTGAGGACTTTATATGGAAGATTAATTAAGTCAACAGTTAAAGGGTGACTACCAAAGGCTTGCTCAGGTAATAAAGGACCAAGTTCCTCTGTATAGCTAGATATTCAAGATAACGAGACCACAAGGTCTATTAAGTCAGTACTGCTGCAACTGCACAACTATTATATTAAAAATCCAATGAGGGCTACCCGATTTGCTTGCTGCCTTATCCCCAGCTCATAGCACACTATCTGGTACATGGTATGCACAAAATAAATATTAGTGATTTTGATGGTCAGGGCTGTGTGTCAACTTGGCTAGGCCATGATTTTCAGTGGTTTGGCAGTTATGTAATGATGTAGTCATCCTCCATGATGTGATCTAATGTGATCAGCCAATCTGCTATAAGAGGAGTTTTCTCAGGGTTGTGGCCTACATTCAATATATATATCGATGTCCTGGCAAAGCTTGTTTACTTGCTCTGGATCCTGCATCTGGCTCATCATCATCTGACCTCCAGTTCTTGGGACTTAAACCAGTGGCTTGTCTTGTTGCCTGCAGATTTGGGGATTCATCAGCCTCCACAGCCTGTGAGCCAGCAGCTTTCTGTTTTACCTGCTGATTTTGGATTCATCAGCCTCCGCAGCCTATGAGTTAGTGGCCTGCCCTCTGACCTGCCTATCTTGGGCTCATCAGCCACTGCAGTTGTGTGAGTCAGGAGAAGTCTCCAGCCTAACACCTGACCCACTGGCTTGGGTTTTGCCAGCCCCTACAACTGCATGAGCCATTTCCTTGAGATAAACCTCTCTCTCTGTCTCTCTCTCTATATATATTTCACTGGTTTTGCCTCAGGCAGTGACTACATGCTTGAATGAATGTTCATACAACAACTACAAAAATACGTTAGGAATATAAAAATTAGTTCTAGGGTTGCAAGAAGGACCTGTGAAATTAGCATCAAGTGGGTGAATGGCAATAAAAAATTTGCTCACTTCTAATATAGGCAAACACAAGATCTATTTTAAAAAGTGGGCAGCAACTCACAGGCCCTGGGATCATGTCATACAAATTAAAAGAGAGAAAACTGAGCTTTCAAAATTTAGAGAAACTACTTACATTTGAAAAATAAAATTTACTACAAGAAACAACAGAAAATTGAAGAAAATTCAGTGTTATGGATTTTCAGTGAAGTAAACTAAAAATAACCATGATAGATCCAGCAGATAAGAGAGTACAAACTGATATAAACACTACACTGGCTAAGATAAAAACCAAAATCTTCTTTGTTCTAAAATAATAAAGAACCTTATTTTTATAGCAAACTTGCATTCAATCTATTCAAGTTTTTCATAATCTCTTTGATTCTGTCGTTTAATCTTCCTTACTAGATTAAAAGGTTCTGAAGTCTTCAGTCCAGTGTTTGTCAACCTGGCAAGACAGTTGGCTCATTATGAAATATTTAAGAAAAACATTTCTCCAGAAAACAATTTAATATAAATTTCTGGGGTTGAGGCTCAAGTATCTATATTAAAATTGAAAACTTTAAAAGTCACTCTGATGCACAGTGAGGACAGTTCCTGTCACAGCCTGTTGTTCTGAATGGCCAGTGCAGATCATTTTGGTTTCCTGTATTTGGGCCTCTCTTAACTGTTTGGGTCTCTCACTCACCTGAGGGATACTAACCAAGCTACCCCTCTGGGCACGGCACACAAGAGTTGGCATAACCTTTCTGGCACCTGCTTTTTTTTCTAGTCAGTTTGCACATCTGGCTCCTCCAACTACATTGTCAGCTTTATTTTCATTTCTAGGACCTCTCCTTATCTTATAAAGAATATTCTTAAGCATCAACCACAGGACACACCATACATCAATATCAAATTGTGCTTGCAGAGTACTGAGAATAACATATGAACTTATAGTTTTGTGGCTGTCTGGACGATCCTTTTACCTATCTCTCATCCTAGGAACCAGACTGTGTAAAACAGCTACAGTTCTATTTCTTTCTAACAGAATTTCTTGATGTCAATTGTCTACCTGCCTGGGTAGCCAGCCAAGTGATGAAAGCAAAAATAAACTGTCAATAATAAAAAAAAAAAAAAAACCATTGCCGGGGAGTCAATTCTGACTCACGGCGACCCTACAGGATAGAGTAGAACTGCCCCACAGGGTTTCCAAGGAGCAGCTGGTGGATTTGAACTGTCGACCCTTTGGTTAGTAGTCAAGATCTTAACCACTGCACCACCAGAGCTCATTAGAGAAGTTAAAAATTTTACTAAGTAAAATACAGTAAATTTCATATCCTTGGGTTTCCTTATTTGAAAGATGCTGCTTTAATGTAACCTGTAGATACTTCTTAATTTGATAAAATCTCGTTGGAGAAATACTGACAAGAGTCCCAGAAGTGGCTTCTTTCCCGGGATAAAGTTCTCTCTGGTTTACTTTGCAGGAGGACCAGTTAGCTTTGTTCTTTTCTATGTTCTATCTTATAATTATATATTGAGGCTTTCACCCTGGCCATCCACATTGCCACAGCATGCCACTGTACCCAACTGTGCTGCCACTAAGAATCTGTCTCTAAGCCTGGAAAAATTATCAAACTGCCTGCCTTCCTAAGGGAGTACTGATACCAGCATCTTTGAAAAATAATGAGTAAAAATGAGAGGCCACCATAATTGGCATCATCGCATGTTATTATTATCCCCATGGCTTTTGTAAAGTAATCATAGATAGTGTGGACAATACCCTGGTAATAAAGAAGCCTCAAATAGAGATAACTATTCCATTTTTTGTTGTGTTGCAATATCACTAACCTCAAGCTGCAAATTAATGAAGGCTGAAACAAATCAAGTCAGAGCTGGTTAAAGATTCAGACAAAAACAATAGTCACTGCAAAGGCAGGTAATGAAGATTAGAAGATAGCAAAGCTGCCAGTGAATATTTGTAGAACCCATGTGAGGAGTTACACGGCATTACAAAATTTATAAAACCATATATTCTGATAATAATTTATAATAAATGTTAATATCTAATACTACCCAATAAAACCCATAGAATATGGACAAAAGACCATAATTTAATCAAACATAAATGATTTCAAAACATGGGAGCACTGTCTTACAGGTTTTTGAGAATATGGAAATAATAGCTGTAATGAGCAAATATAGTGAATCCTGCACTTACTATGGACAAGTCGTCATAAATTTATAATCTGGAAATAAAGGCTGAAAAGGAAGCAGGTCATTAAAATTTACAGCTTCACATTTTTAGGGTTATATCAAAATCCCATATTAATGTGTTACAATCAAAAATCAAACCAAACCCATTGCCAAGTCGATTCAGACTCATACTGTCCCTATAGGACAGAGTAGAACTGCCCCTCTGGGGTTCAAGGATGTAAATCTTTGTGGAATCAGACTGCCACATTTTTCTCCCATGGAGCAGCTTGTGGATTCAAATCATTGACCCTTCAGGTAGCAGCTGAGTGCTTAACTACTGTGCTACCATGGCTCCTTCTGTTTGTTATAATCACTGCAATATTGTTAGATAACCATTCTTTATGCGCCCCTTGTATTTTTGTTTGTCTTGCAAGGAGAAGCACTGGGTGCCCTTTGTCCAAAACTATCTATTCAAAGGATGTTTGTAAATAACAAATATTGCATGAGAACATTACCATAAAAACTCATGAAAAGGTTTACACACAAAAAAGAAATAATCTTTGATGGTTACAATGAAGGGGAGGTGTGGGAGGGGAAAACACTAAGTAGATAATAGATAAGTAGTAACTTTGGTGAAAGGTAAGACAGTACACAATACAGGGGAAGTCAGCACAACTTGTCCAAGGCAAGGTCATGAAAGCTCTAGAGACACATCCAATCTCCCTGAGGAGCCAAATTACTGGGCTGAGGGCTGTGGGGACCATGGTCTCTGGGAACATCTAGCTCAACTGGCATAACATAGTTTACAAAGAAAATGTTCTACATTCTACTTTGATGAGTAGCATCTGGGGTCTTAAAAGCTTGTGAGTGGCCATGTAAGATACTCCACTGGTCTCACCCCTTCAGGAGCAAGGAAGAACGAAGAAAACCAAAGACACAAGGGAAGAATTAATCCAAAGGATAAGTGGACCACAACTACCACAGCTTCCAGCAGGCTGAGTCCAGCACAACTAAATGGTGCCCAGCTACCATCACTGACTGCTCTGACAGGTATCACAATAGAGGGTACCAGACAGAACTGCAGAAAAATGTAGAACAAAATTCTAACTCAAAAAGAAAGACCAGACTTGCTGGCCTGACAGAGACTGGAGAAACCCTGAGAGTATGGCCCCTGGACACCCTTATAGCTCAGTAATGAAGTCACTCCTGAGGTTCACCCTTCAGCCAAAGATTAGACAGGGTCATAAAACAAAACAAGATTAAATGGGCACGCCAACCCAGGGGCAAGGATGAGAATTCAGGAGAGGACAGGAAAGCTAATAATAGGGACAGTGTTGACATGTTGTGGAGTGGGCAGCCAATGTCACAAAATGATATGTAAAAAACAAAACAAAGGGTATTTGTATAGTGAACAGCTCTGAAGGATAGAAATAAAGTTTCCCTCCAGATTAAAAGCAGGAATGTTTACTACTCAGTATAATAAATTCATATTTCCTTAGGTCATTGTTTCTTTTATTTAACACAACCCACTATGTATACAGGCATCCATGCAGGCTCATTTGTGTTACACCCATGAATCCTTCATCTCTGATCCAGTAGTCTTTTGTCTTCTGTCAGCATCTGTGAAACTGGAGTTAGCTTTCAAGTAGTGTGAAATCTCAGATGCTTCACAACTTTTAACAGTTTGACAGTGACAATGGGATGCTGACAGAGATATGGTTTTCTGAAAGATGAAGACAAGAGCCCCGTGTGCCATGTTAGGGGATAAGAGAAGACTCTCTGGTCATGCATATACTCACCCAAGTGGCGGGCAAGGGGAGATGGAACTGGGAGTAAGGGTCCCTCCCTCTCCTGTCAATGAATGTTTAGAGGCTGAGCAGTGAGAGGTAGGATTGAAACAAACTCTCAAAATGGTGCCTTGGTTGCTGCTCACTCTCCTCTGGGGCCAACAGAGAAAGGGCTGTTAAGATGACAATGAGGTAACAGGCCCCACAGCCAGAGCCAAAGGCAATGTAATCATGGCTGCTGAGCAAAGAAGTCCCCAAAGCTTAAATAAATGGAATTAGCAATGAGGACCTACCTATTCAAAGCTTTGCGATACATAGCTTTGCATAGATCAAGAAAATCAGAAGTTGGATTGCTTAGCAAGCAAGTGGTTGCTGGAAACTAAAAGTAAATGTGCATTGCCTACACAGAGCCTCTCTCTCATTCCATGCCCTTGCCTCCCACGTTTCCCTTATTCTCGACCCTGATTCCTGACCCTTGCAAGACATCCAGAAATGCAAGAAATTGAAGAACAGTCTCACAATAATACCCATCCCTCTTTTATATACCATCTTGGATTTAGGTGAATTCCCATTGTTACTTCTTTTATTATTTTTTAGAAGTAAAAGAAGAGAGCCAGGAAAGTAAAAATGATCATCAAACACTGAAGATTGCCTTGTAACCAGTTTAATCCCTACTGTTGTTGTTTTCAAGGTCTTCATTCATAGGTTGTCTTTGATGTTGAAGGAGCTATAGGTAGTTAAGGGATCTGCTCCCTCAACCCTGCTTCATCTCCAGAGCACTCTGGCTTTTCTTTTATATGTTACTATGGAACATAATAATTCTTTTGCAAAGGCTTGACATACTTAACTGGTAAATAAACTTGATGTTTCTGGACAAATAATAGCAAGGAAATGAAAAGGAAAAGATTGAGAAATGGAAGTATAATAGTTGAGAACAGGAGATATTATTGAAGATTCATTCAACAAGTGTTATTTGGACACCACTATTTTCCCTGCCCTGGTGGCTCAGTGGTTAAGAGCTCAGCTTCTAACCAAAAGGTCAGAAGCTCTAATCCACCAGCCACTCCTTGGAAACCCTATGGGCAGGTCTACTCTGTCCTATAGGGTCACTACAAGTCATTATTGACTGGATGGCAACAGACAATGGTTATTTTCCCAGTACTATTTTAGGGGATGGGGAGAAGCAGTAAACTAAATAGGAAAGTCCATGCCTTTGTGGAACTTAAATCCTTGTGGAGAGAGAGAGAAAAAATAGAAATATATGGTGACAAGATAATGGATAAAGAGTATTTATTGGCAAGGATAGGTTCATATTTTATGCAGAGTACATAGGGAGAACCTCAGAGATAAGATGACATTTGAGTAGGGAACTGAAAAAATGAGGAAACTAGGTATGTGGATATCCCCAAACTTCTGAAATTGTTCCATATAATTATTTGACTTAAACTGTTTCACACTTGATATAAAAGTGAAATGGCTTATAGAAGGAAAGGAATTACTTGTTGTATCAATATTTAAATCCTCAGTTGAATCTACTTTGGCTAATAATTTTTCTCTGAGAATTATAATCAATCTAAAGACAAACTCAGTTCCCACACAGACGTGAATAGCTTGGCTTCTGGCTTTTGCCTTTGTATCTTAGCTACAAGCAATATAGTGAATTGGAGCACTTATGAATTAATGACCTAAAACAAATGATGGCATGATTAAGAAAAAATTGTAAAAAGATTATTAAGAAATATCTGTTCTTCAGAAAGATCAATCTTATTCAACTATATAGCACAGGCCATATAAGCTGTATGGTTTTGAGCTATTTCACAAGAGAATTTAAAACATACTTTAAAGAGGCACCCTGGTGGCTCAGTGGTTAAGAGATCGGCTGCTAACCAAAAGGTCGGCAGTTTGAATCCACCAGCCACTTACAGGGCTGCTGAGTCAGAACCGTCTTGACGGCAATGGTTTTGGTTTTGGTTAACCTCTTAAAGAAAACTCACTTTCACTCTTTCCCACTATGATTAATAGTAGAAACATATTTTAAAAATAACCATTGAAGAGAGGAAAACTGATATACTCAAGAAAAACTTGCAACTATGTGCAAAATTCCATTTATTGTGTTTAATCGCTTAATAAAACTGATGCTTCCATAGAATTTAATGAATTATAAAAACTGTTCACATTCATTATTTCCTATAGTTTTCATAAAATCATGCTAGGTATGTACCATAATTATTATTGAAGACTTTTTTAATTTTTTACATTTTACATATGAAAACATGGAGACCAAGACTGTCCAAATTACACTCATGGTTACATTCATTATGAGTGGACTTTTTGCTCCTTTCTCTTCCTCCTTCTTTTTTCTTCTCCTTTTTCTCTGTCTTTATAGACTAAAGTGATAGAGGAAGGGCACTCTTTTATAAAGTATAATGCAGGTAAATCATATTACTAGAATAATAATAACCTCTCCCCACAAATCATGCCCCTTCCATTCCAATCAACCTTCCTCCTCCCTCCACACAAACCAAGCAACAATTGTACTCTCACTGTGCTCAAGAAGAGAGATGGTATGCTTACCTTCTCAGTACTTTAAGGGAAAACAAATGTAATTATTTTCCAACATAGATCCATGCTAGCTTGCTAAGTGGTCATCTATTGTGTATTTGTAGCTTTTATGGGTTTTTTGTTTGTTTCTTTTTAATCTCTGAGAGTTTTTAGCCATTTTGTTTGACTACAGTCTATTTCAATTTGCAATGTATTTGGTGAAAATTCTAATGAAACTGCACATGGGTTGGTATCCTCAGGTCAAATTTTAAAAGAAAATGTATGAAGAAGATTCACAAATTTGGGAGCATATTTCTCACTCTATATGGTTGATAATATGACCAGTTATTCCCGTCCTCAAAGTGTCCTACTGTGTGGCTAGGCTGATAATTTCACCATACCTGATTTTTTCTTAAGATCAGGTAACATGTTTTTAGCACTCTACTGATTCTATCTTCATGTGAGTAGCTACAACGTTACTTTCATTTTATCATTTTTTGTATCTCCACCTTGTAACTTATGATAGAAAGGCCAAGGTTTAAGGGCAGCAATTTATTATACCAATGTAAATTTAATCAAACATATTGATGTTGTTGACGAGAGGCAGGTGATCAATAACAATAACTGCTTCTGACAATGCCAAGCAGCTCTCTTGTGACATTTTGTCTTAGCCAATTTTTACTTACCTCTCTGCAATTCATAGAATTATTTCTCCTAAGCATAATGAATAATGGTGCTCCATTTCAATGCCATTTTACTCATCAGAATTCCTTCTCTTCATTCCTTTACAATCTGTTTTGTGGGCCCTTTGCTTTTATTACAAAATTCCATCTGAGTCGGTATACAAATATATATATAGTAGGCAATTCTATTGATCAGCAACAACCACATTAGAGGAAAGAGAGTTATTAAACACATAAAATACTTGTCAAATCCCCTAAACTATTTGAGTTTTCAAAATGGAAAGCAAAGCTATTGATTAAAAGAACAGAGAGTTTGACACTAACATACACACAATATGATGTGAACTAAATCGGAAATGCCATCATTTTTCCATTTATGAAATATTGCCAGTCCTTTAAGCATAGATGATCTCCACAATAAAAATATGGAAGTAAAATCTCCATCTCCCCATTCAGAGGCAAACTAATGTAAAGAAACAATAATAGCGCTTATTTTACCATACAAGCAAATAAAGCCTGTACCTTCCAATAAGACATAGAGCATAAAAAAATTCCTCATCTGCCCATAATTGAGGTTACAAGCCTATTTTCAAAAAAGAGTGGATAATAGGAACCAATACCACAATTGTCAAATAAATTAGTCCATAGCCTAATAAAATCTTGGTTCAATCTCATCATCTCTGCTTGTTGTTGTTGTTAGGTGCCCTTGAGTCAGCTTCAACTCGTAACAACCCTGTGTACCACAGAACGAATCACTGCCCATTCCTGTATCATTTCCACAATGGATGTTATATTTGAGCCCACTGTTGCAGCCACTGTGTCAATCCATTTGATTGAGGGTCTTCCTCTTTCTCACAGAACCCCTACCTTACCAAACATGATGTCCTTCTCCGGGGAATAATCCCTCCTGAAAACATGTCCAAAGTATGTGACACAAAGCTTCACCATCTTGGCTTCCAAAGAGCACTCTGGCTCTATTTCTTCCAAGACAGATTTACTCATTCTTTTGGCAGTTCATGGTATATTCAATACTCTTTGCCAACACCATAATTTAAAGAGGTCAATTGTTCTCCTGTTTTCCTTATTTGCTGCCCAGCCTTTGCAATTGAAAATACCACATCTTGGGTCAGGCACACCTTAGTCTTCAAAGTGATATCTTTGCTTTTCAACACTTTAAAGAGGTCTTTTGCAGGAGATTTGCCCAATGCAATGTGTCATTTTATTTCTTGGCTGCTGTTTCCATGACTGTTGATTGTAGGTCCAAGTCAAATGAAACCCTTGACAACTTCAATTTTTTCTCCTTTTATCATGATGTTGCTTATTAGTCCAGTCGTGAGGATTTTTGTTTTCTTTATGTTGAGGTATAATCCATACTGAAGATTATAGTCTTTAATCTTCATCAGCGAGTGCTTCAATACCTCTTCACTTTCAGCAAGTAAGGTTATATCATCTGTATATCACAGGTTGTTAATAAGTCTTTCTTCAATCCTGATGCCACATTCTTCTTCATGTAGTCCAGCTTCTCAGATCATTTGCTCAGCATACAAATTGAATAAGTATAGCGAAAGGATACAACCCTGACGCACACCTTTCCTGACTTTAAGTCACACAGTATCCACCTGTTCTGTTTGAATGAGTGCCTCTTGATCCATGTACAGGTTCCTCATGAGCACAGTTAATTGAACTTGAATTCCCACTCTTCGCAGTGTTATCCATAATTCGTTGTGATCCACACAGTTGAAAACCTTTGCTTAGTCAAGAAAACACACGTAAACACCTTTCTGGTATTCTCTGCTTTCAACCAAGGTCCATCTGACATCAGCAATGATGCTTTTTGTCCCATGTCCTCTTCTGAATTTCTGGCAGTTCCCTGTTGAGGTACTTCTCCAACCACTCTTAAATGATCTTCAGCAAAATTTTACTTGTGTGTGGTATTAAAGATATTGTTTTGTAATTTCCAAATTCTGCTGGATTACCTTTCTTTGGAATGGGTACAAATATGAATCTCTTCCAGTCAGTTGGCCAGGTAGCTGTCTTCCCAATTTCTTGGTATCGACAAGTGAGCACTTCCAGTGCTGCATACGTTTGTTGAAACATCTCAATTGGTATTCTGTTAATTCCTGGAGACTTGTTTTTTGCCAATGCCTTCACTGCAGCTTAAACCTATTCCTTCAGTACTATTGGTTCTTGATCATATGCTACCTCCTGAAATGGTAACATCGACCAATTCTTTTTGGTGTATTCCTTCCATTTTCTTTTGATTCTTAATATTTTCCCCATAGAATCCTTCAATGTTGCAACTCAAGGCTTGAATATTTTCTTCAGCTCTTTCAACTTGAGATATAGTGAATGTGTTCTACCCTTTTGGTTTTCTATCTCCAGATCATTGCACATTTCATTATAATACTTTACTTCATCTTCTCAAGTTGCCATTTGAAATCTTCTGTTCAGCTCTTTTACGTCATCATTTCTTCCTTTCTCGTTAGCTACTCTACCTTCAAGAGCAACATTCAGAGTCTCTTCTGCCATCCATTTTGGTCTTTTCTTTCTTCCCTGTCTTTTTAATGACCTCTTGCTTTCTTCATATATGATGTTCTTGATGTCATTCCACAACTCGTCTGGTCTTTTGTCGTTAGTGTTCAATGTGTCAAATCTATTCTCGAGATGGTCTCTAAATTCAAGTGGATATACTCAAGGTTATACTTTGGCTCTCATGGACATTTTTTAGTTTTCTTCAGCTACAACTTGAACTTGCATATGAGCAATTGAAAGTTATTCCACAGTCAGTCCCGGCCTTATTCTGATTAATGATATTAAGCTTCTCCATCATCTATAGATGTAGTCAATTTCATTCCTGTGAATACTATCTGGCAAGGTCCACGTGTATAGCCACCATTTGTGTTCTTGAAAAAAAAAAAAAAAGTGTTTCCAATGAATAGTTCATTGGTCTTTCAAAATTCTGTCATGCCATATAAGGAAATGCTCATAATGACTAGCCATTAGAAAAATGTAAGTCAAAACCACAAGGAGATACCATCTCACCCAGCCTTACTAGCTTGAATCAAAACAACAGGAAATAACAAATGTTGGAGAGGCTGTGGAAGATCAGAACTCTTATGCTTTGCTTGTGGGAATGCAAAATGATACAACCATTTGGGAAAACGATATGGTGGTTCCTTAGAAAGCTAGAAATAGAAATACCATATGACCCAACAATCCCACTCCTAGGAATATATTCTAGAGAAATAAGAATCATCACATGAATAGACATATGCACACCCATGTTCATTGCGGCATTGTTCACAAAAGCAAAAAGATGTAAACAACCTAGATGCCCATTAATGGATGAATGAATAAAAAAAAACTATGGTACATACATAGAATGGAGTATTAGTCAACAATAAAGAATAGTGATGAATCTGCAAAGCATCTCTAACATGGATGAATCTGGAGGGCATTATGCTGAGTGAAATAAGTCAATCACAAAAGGGACATCATGCACAAAAGTGCATGAGACCACTACCGTAAAAACACATGAAAAGGTTTATAGGTAAAAAGAAACAATCCTTGATGGTTACAAGTAGGGGAGGGTGCAGATGAGAAAACACTAAATAGACAATAGATAAGTGGTAACTTTGGTGAAGGGTAAGACAGTACACAACACAGGGGAAGCCAGCACAACTTGTCCTAGGCAAGGTCATGGAAGCTCCATAGACACATCCAAACTCCCTGAGGGGCTGAATTGCTCTGCTGAGGGCTGTGGGAACCATGGTCTTGGGGAACATCTAGCTCAACTGGCATGACATAGTTCATAAAGAAAAGTTCCACATTCTACTTTGGTGAATAGCATCTGGGGTCTTAAAAGCCTGTGAGTGGCCATGTAAGATACTCCACTGGTCTCACTCCTTCAGGAGCAAGGGAGAATGAATAAAACTAAAGATGCAAGGAAAAGATTAGTCCAAAGGACTAATGGACCACAACTACCACGGCCTCCACCAGGCTGAGTCCAGTACAACTAGATGGATCCTGGATACCACCACTGACTGCTCCGACAGGGATCACAACAGAGGGTCCCAGATAGAGCTGGAGACAAATGTTGAACAAAATTCTAACTCACAGAAAAAAGACCTGACTTACTGGCCTGACAGAGACTGGAGAAATTCCAAGAGTATGGACCCGTACACAGTTTTAGCTCAGTAACGAAGTCACTCCTGAGGTTCACCCTTCAGCCAAAGATTAGACAGGCCCATAAAACAAAACAAGACTAAAAGGGCACACTAGCCCAGGGGCAAGGACTAGAAGGCACGAGGGGACAGGAAAGATGATAATAGGGAGCTCAAGTCAAGAAGGGAGAGTGTTGCTATGCTGTGGAGTTGTTAACCAATGTTACAAAACAATATGTGTACTAACATATTGTTTAATGAGAAGCTAGTTTGTTCTGTAAACCTTCATCTAAAGTACAATTAAAAAATTCTGTCATGCAATCCCCAGCATCATTTCTGTCACCAAAGCCATATTCTCATTGTACTGATCCTTCTTCTTTGTTTCCAACTTTCCCATTCCATTTCCAATTACCAGTAATTATCAATGCATCTTCATTGCATGCTTGATCAATTTTAGACTGCAGAAGCTGGTAAAAATCATTAATTTCTTCATCTTGACATTAGTGGTTGGTTCATAAATTTGAATAAAGGTCGTATTAACTGGTCTTCTTTCTGAGTGTCTGGATACTACCTTATTACTGACAGAGCTGTACATCAGGATAGGTCTCAAAATGTTCTTTTTGACAATGAATGTGACACTATTGCTCTTTAATTTGTCATTCCTGGTGTAGTGGATCATAAGATTGTTTGATTCAAAATGGCTAATACCAGTCCATTTCAGCTCACTAATGCCTAGGATATCGATCTTCAAACTTTCCATTTCATTTTTGACAACTTCCAATTTTCCTAGATTCATACTTCATACATTCCACTTTCCACTTACTAACGGACATTTGCAGCTGTTTCTTCTTATTTTGAGTTCACACCACATCAGCAAATGAAGATCCCAAAAGTTGTACTTCATCTGAGTCATTAAGGTCGACTCTACTTTGAAGACAAGACAGCTCTTCCCCAGCTGTATTTTGAGAGCCTTCCAACCCGAATGGCTCATCTACTGGCACTCTCAGACAAAGTTCCGCTACTATTTATAAGGTTTTCACTGGCCAGTGTTTCAGAAGTAGATCACCAGGTCCTTTTTCTCAGTCCGTCTTAGTCTGAAGCTCCACTGAAAGCTGTTCACCATGGTTGACCCTGCTGGCATTTGAAATAGTGGTGGCATATCTACCAGCTTCACGGCAGCACGCAAGCCAACACTTTACAACAAACTGACAGATGAATGTTGGTAAACTACCAAAATCCAAACACCACAAAAAATATGAGACATCTGTAAAAATTAGCTCACACAGTAAAACATTAAGGAAATCTGGAGGGCAGTAGATGAAAATTACGGGTCTATTAGGTGTGTGGCCTTTGGCTTATACATTTCTCTGGTCTTAGTTTCCTCAACTATAAACTCAATACTTTTCCAACCATGCAGATTATTTCAAAGTAAAAACTTACAGAACATTTTAAATGTCTATCAGAGTTTTTCTGTGCGTTTAGTTACATAGTAACAAGCATGTAACAAGCATCTGCAATTGTTCTTGTTATCATTCTTACTGTTTAGGATATCTTCTTTAGTATTCATTCTGAATACTTATTATTTTAGAATGCAGCTCCTTCATCAAAGGACATCACATTCCCCCATTCAGTGAAATGGAGACCATTTTCCCAAGAAAGAAAATCCTCTGGCCTGAACAAGCAGGACAGAATCTTCTTCTAGACATTACTCTTAGGATATATGGTACTTCAAATCAGGTAATTCTACAATCTTTGACTACCCAAACAGTTTTTACCATTGTAAAATACATGCTTTTCTCTTTATCACTCCTCTATCATTTTTACATCCTATTTTTACTCCATGTTCCTCTCACAATTTTTTTCATCACTTTGCAAACCTTTTCATTGATTCCTCTATATGACATCTTCTAAATTTCTATTGAGCACAAGTTATTTTTATCTAATAGAATCTTGCCTCTGGCTCCCCCCACCCCCTGCCACCACTTAGGCCCCTGATTCCCTTTAGGTCAATTGCAATGTTGACAGAGCACCTCATTGCGGACAGATGTAAGAAAGGGATTATCAAACAGATTATCAGAGTTTTCTAATTTCAATTCTAAACAAGCACTATCTTAACTAACATTCTACCTTTGATACCTTTGCCATTAAGCTATGTAACAATCCATCTGATCTACTTCTATGCTCTACTAAGCTCCTGGCCACTGCCCCCAAACCCCATTTATTAATTGGCTGCACCTTCTTTGATATCCCTCTTCACTTCTCTTACCCTTATCCTAGGTGAGTCTATACTCATGTGTATGGTTTACTTAGCATTGTAATACATGCAAGATTCATTTCCTTCCAATGAATAATGTTCACTTTTGTTCTATTTCAACCACTCATGGCCTGGTCAACCTGAACACTTTTAGCTTCCAAAATTGCACTATTTTCAAAAATTATAACTAAAAATATTACCATGGTCTTTCTGCAACTTCCAATTCTTTTAGCTTCCTGAATAAAACTGTTTTCATTCTAATAGAGCATTCTAACAAAAACTGTTCTCTAGCTTAGTTAAAACTTCCTCCAAAACCTCTTTTTCAACTCAACTTCTCCCAGTTGTCTGGATTCCTCTGTCTTCAATTTCTTCTGCATGTATTAAAGGTCACATATTTCCTCATTCAACTATCATTTTGGCAGTATCCTCAAGAATCTTGACCAATGATCCCACTGTTTTACCAAGAAAATAATACACCAATCCTGGATCAATCCAAACATTCTGATGAATAGAAAACCTGAAAAACAGATAATAACAAAAGGAAAGAATCCAGAACAGGATGAGAACACTAATAGACACTTTGGAATGTGATTTTATCTAAATACAAATGAAAAGAATTTTACCTCTCAAAATTATACCTAGAAGGAGAGAAAGAAAAAGGGACAGAAGGGAGGAAAAACAAAACAGGACTAAAAAACAACTTTCAATTCTAAAAGCCAAGAATATAATGCAATCTACCATGCTTTTTCAGACCAAAGATACCAGGTTCAATATAGTGTAACAGGAGGTACAGCAACCTTACAAAATAAATCAGTAATATCAAAACACATAGAAGCCTACAGTTTCTTAAAAAAAAATCCTAATTAGGAGTCATAAGGGTTTCCTTGGAATAAAATTTCAAAATCACTTCTTTAGATGAATTGATGGTTGTATGTTTGCAGATAAACATTTTTTACACCATAACATAAAAACATAAGACTACCTAATTAGGCATGACACATTCAATAATTAGTTTAAATATAGAAATTTCAGCTCTTGGGTAATTGCAATAGTTGTTAATGGTTATTTGCACTGTTTTTAAACAAATTGAGTGTAGGAGGACACATGTCCATTTTAGTTAATTTTTAATTATGAAAATTATCAGGTGCTCAAATTTAAACCATCTTCAAAGGTTGATTGATGTTTCAAGAATTTAAGCTTTTCAAAACATATACAGTATGCATTTCAAACATAGGTAATAATATGCTGTAATATCAAAATGACAATGTCATAAACAAAAAAGAGAAACAAAATAAACATTAAGTTACCCTGGAAACTTTAGGGCAGACAGAATTAGCAGTGTGACTGTATGAATAGGAATCTGCTGAATCTATCAAGGGAGAGCTGTGTGGAACATTTCACAGCAAAATCTCTAAGGGGATGGAGACAGTGCCTTCATTGTCTCAATCAGGACTGCTTTAGCAAAAATATTAGAAAATATTACTCTTTAAGAAAGAAGGAAATGGAGTTTTACAGCTGGTGGAGGAAACTGAAAAGGATTTTCTCTGAAGAAAGTCTCAATATGCAGTTTGTACTAACATCAAAAAAGAATGGAAATAGAGAAAAGCAAAATCAACTTAAATGATAGATTACAGGTGGAGTAGACAGACCAGACAGTTTGTGCCCATTTTTCACCTGTGAAGATGAGGTGATGTTTTAAAGAGTATTTATTAAAATCTTTATAAAATATGGTATTATCAGAGACAGGATATAAGATGGGTTGTATGACTGATCTCATATAGAACTTCATTTGTTACATTCATAAACAGCAGAATACTTTCTGGTTGGTGGATCTTTTAGGACACAAACAAAAATTCCTAAATAAGAGTGTGGTAGTTTGTTCTTTTGGCGAACATAAATATTATGGCAGTTGGCTATTGTATGTATACTGGTTTAAGCACAATCCTTCAAGAGGCAAATGAAAAAAAAAAATACTATGGTATTTGGGATCATTTCTAGTTCTTTCACATTCTGAGGATAAGGTTAGTAACTGCATAATATGTATACTAATAGTCCCAAAGAGGCTTTATAAAATTAAATTTAGAATGAAAATAACTTGAAATTAAATAAGATATATTTTTTAGAAGTCAGTATCATGTAGTTGGAAAAAACATTCAATTTCAAGAGAAAAAATGTGAATTTGAGCTTCAAATCTTTCACAATTACCTACATTGCATCTTCATATATAAAACATGATATCTGTTCAGGAAACTTGAGAAAATTATTGTGATTATCAACTGGAATGATGCGTTTAAAGATTGGTAAACTAGAAATCACCATAGGAATGCAAGGTGTCATTATTATTAGCTGCTAAGTGAATATAGGTGGGAGTATGTCTTAATTATCTAAAAAAAAAAACAAACCCCCACTGCCATCCAGTTGATTCCAACTCATAGTGACCCTTAGAGGACAGAGTAGAACTGCCCCATAGAGTTTCCAAGGAGTGCCTGGTGGATTTGAACTGCCGACCTCTTGGTTAGCAGCCATAGCACTTAACCATTACGTGACCAGGGTTTCCCTTAGTTATCTAGTGCTGCTATAATGGAAATATCACAAGTGGATGGCTTTAACAAATAGAAATTTATTCTCTCACAGTCTAGAAGGAGAGAAGTCTGAAGTTAGTGCACCAGCTCCTGGGCAAGACTTTCTTCTCTGTCAGTTCTGGGGGAAGGTCCTTGTCATCAGTCTTTCCCTGGTCTAGGAGCTTCTCAGCTTAGGGACCCTGGGTCCAAAGGATGTGCTCCACTTCCTAGCACTTCTTTCTTTGGTGGTATGAGGTGCCTCTACTCTCTGCTTGATTCTCTCTTTTATATCTCAAAAGAGATTGACTCCAGATACAACCTAATCCTGTAGATAGCATCCTGCCTCATTAAAACAATTGCCTCTAATCCTACGTCATTTACATCACAGAGGTTAGAATCTACAACACATAGGATAATCAAATTAGATCACAAAACGGTGGACAACCGCCCAATCCTGGGAATCATGGCCTAGCCAAGCTGACACACATTTTTTGGGTAGCATAATTCAATCCACAACAGGGTAAAAGGAATTGCCATTTTTTGGAGTGCTAAACAGTTAGCATATATTATCTCATGCATTCCTCTTAATCCTCATTTTAGAAATGAGAAAGATGATGTCAGGAGAAGTCATATAATGCACTCATCATCCCATATCTCTAGTTACTGGAAGAATCAAACTTGTCAGACTGAAAACTCATTCTCTTTTTACACATACCGCATACTATACAACATGAGATTAGATTTATTTAGATGGCACTGAGGAGGCTGACTATTTTAATCCATCAGCTAGCTTTTACAAAAGCGTAATTGGTTGTATAATATGATACATTAGAAATCTATTAAGATACCACTTGAAATTCCCTTGATGCCACGTCTTACTTCAATCATTTCCATGCAGTCTTCAAATACCTGAAGGCAGGCACAATCTGACACACTACCTTTGTGAACCTACTGGGAATTCATGCATGTGCAGCCCAGTAGTAGAGGAAGTCAATGCCCAATGAGGTGCCTTTGACAGTATAGGTGACATTATAAATTATGGGGAACGTAGTTCAAAGTTCTCCCTTTCATCTCACGGGAAGAAAATTCTGAGGTACATTTCCTAAGGCTCCTCAGAAGGCTCCACAGGCTGAAGCATCAGTCACCTGTGACAGTGGCCAACTTGATAGCACATCCTTATATTTGTTTTTCTTTCCTCCCCTGTTCATTTCCTAATGCCTCATTCATATTTCCCAATAAACTACCTACATCATAGAATTTGTCTTGACCTCTGCTTTTGGGAGAACCTAAAACCTATTGTTTGAACTACCATATGACTTCTGTTGCCCAGACAGACTATTTCCTTCATTTGTTTTATTTGGAGTATTTATCTAGAAAGAAGAGATATCATTAAATTTCAATGCCATTAATGGCATAAATATATCTCCAAATAACTAAATCTAAGTTTCATATTATTATCAGTATTATTAAATAAATAAATAAATAAAATACATTGAGTTTTCTCAAACTATGTTGAAGACTATGTAGAACAGCTAAATAATTTACCTTAAGATATAGGAAAACATTGAAATGAAATGGAACATAATTCTTTTAAAAACCATGCCACATCAGAACTGTACAAAGAGAGAGAGAAAGCCAGACATCGACCACTAGATAAAGGACAAGATTTAGATGGAGTAGCATCAGACAGTGAGGATTCTAGGTTGTTAAAACAGTTAAACACTAGACTACTAGCCAAAAGGTTGGTGGTTCAAACCCACCCAAAGGCATCTTGGAATACAGGCCTGGCCATCTGCTTCCAAAAGGGCAGGACCTTGAAAACCCTATGGAGCAGTTCTACTCTGCACACATGAGGTCTCCACGAGTTGGAACAGATGCGAAGGCAACTAACAACAACAGCGTCAGACAGTAAGTTGTAAAGAAATAGCCAAGTGCTGAAAACCAATGATACAAGTAATGTCCAAAATGCAATTTTGCAGGGCCCCAAAATGTTTCACCACGCAATCTATAATGTTTAATTCCAATTTGAAATGTACTTAACTTTAACTACATCAATTCAATCAATAGAAGAACAGAGCATTTAAGTCCTAGACCTTTCTAACTAACTGAGTCCTGGAAAACTGATTTTAACCATTCTACTTATGCTGTTGTTGTTAGATGCCGTCGAGTCGGTTCCGACTCATAGCGACCCTATGCATAACAGAACAAAACACTGACCGGTCCCGCGCCACCCTTACAAAAGTTGTTATGCTTGAGCTCATTGTTGCAGCCACTGTGTCAGTCCACCTCGTTGAGGGTCTTGCTCTTTTCCGCTGACCCTGTACTCTGCCAAGCATGATGTCCTTCTCCAGGGACTGATCCCTCCTGACAACATGTCCAAAGTACGTAAGATGCAGTCTCGCCATCCTTGCTTCTAAGGAGCATTCTGGTTGTACTTCCTCTAAGACAGACTTGTTCGTTCTTTTGGCAGTCCACGGTACATTCAATATTCCTCACCAACACCACAGTTCAAAAGCGTCAATTCTTCTTCCATCTTCCTTATTCATTGTCCAGCTTTCACATGCATATGATGTGATTGAAAATACCATGGCTTGGGCCAGGCTCACCTTAGTCTTCAAGGTGACATCATTGCTCTTCAACACTTTAAAGAAGTCCTTTGCAGCAGATTTACCCAATGCAATGTGTCTTTTGATTTCTTGACTGCTGCTTCCATGGCTGATGATTGTGGATCCAAGTAAAATGAAATCCTTGACAACTTCAATCTTTTCTCTATTTATCATGATTTTGCTTACTGGTCCAATTGCGAGAATTTTTGTTTTCTTTATGTTGAGGTGCAATCCATACTGAAGGCTGTGGTCTTTGATCTTCATTAGTAAGTGCTTCAAGTCCTCTTCACTTTCAGCAAGCAAGGTTGTGTCATCTGCATAACGCAGGTTGTTAATGAGTCTTCCTCCAATCCTGTTGCCCTGTTCTTCTTCATATAGTCCAGTTTCTCTGATTATTTGCTCAGCATACAGATTGAATAGGTATGGTGAAAGAATACAGCCCTAACGCATACCTTTCCTGACTTTAAACAAGTCAGTATCCCCTTGTTCTGTCCGAACAACTGCCTCTTGATCTACGTAAAGGTTCCTCATGAGCACAATTAAATGTTTTGGAATTCATATATTCTACTTATAGAAGGCGATTAAGTAAATTAACACCAGTACTCTATTCTACTTCACTCAGTGGCTTTACTAGTTATTTCCTTTTCACAATTCTTTAATTGTAAGTAAGAAAAATAATATCAAATACATTTCAACATCTTAAATGTGAGAAAATATAAGACATTAAGTGGTGCGGAATAGTTCCATTAAGTATGACTGGTAGGCTCTTTTACATAGTGATATCACTATGTTTGTCAAGTGAAACAGAAAGAAAGAAAAGGCCAATTGAATTTGTCATATATGAGCAAAAGGAAAATGACACATTTTAAAGTTCATAGAAATGTTTTTGTTTCTACATATTGAAAAAATAAAACAAAATTTTGTTGTTTGTAATATTCTTCCGAAAAAAGTATTTATGCAAGATAACATCAGAAAAGATATCTAGAAAGCCAGTCTATATAAAGATACTTAATTTTCTCATTCTCTTCTACTGTAAACATAGAGATATGTTTCTATTCTTTGAAAAAAATGAATACTTCTAACATTTCAGCTAGTCATAGTGTCTCAAGTGGTCTTTTTAATTTGTAAAAAAAAAATAGCAGTATGTTTCAACACTGTACAATTAAAGTAAACCTTAATGTCATGCAAAAGAAGGAAACACTAAGTTTGAAGATGTTTGTAGCAACATTAACTATGTTGTCGTTGTTGTTAGATGCCAACGAGTCAGTTCCAAGTCATAGCTAACCTATGTACAACAGAACGAAATGCTGCCTGGTCCTGCATCATCCTCACAAATTGTTATTTTTGAGCCCATTGTTACAGCCACTGTGTCAATCTGTCTTGTCGAGGGTCTTCCTCTTTTTTTTTTTTTTTGCTGACCCTATACCAAGCATGATGTCCTTTTCCAGGGACTGGTCCCTCCTGATAATATGTCCTATGTAGATGAGACAAAGTATTGCCATCTTCGCTTCTAAGGAACATTTTCGTGTACTTCTCCCACAATGGATTTGTTTCTTCTTCTGGCAGTCCATGGCATATTTGATACTCTTCACCAATACCATAATTCAAAGGCATGAATTCTTCTTCAGTTTTCCTTACTCATTGTCCAGCTTTTGCACGCATATAAGGTGATTGTAAATACCATAGCTTGGGTCAGGCACACCTTAGTCCTCCAAGTGACATATTTGCTTAACATTTTAAAGAGGTCTTTTGCTTCAGATTTGCCCAATGCAGTAACTATAAGGTGATGGGCTAGAAGCAAATTCTATGTCCAATGAATAATTCCATTGTGGAAGAGCCAGTGGATTCACTTGATGGGATATTGCCAATATATTAAAATATTAATCATGAGAAATCCATTGTAACAAGAGAAACTGTTCTTATATTATGGCAAATGAAAGTAGAAAATATAATTGTCTATACAATAGAGTGTCTACCTATTTGTACATTGGTCTGTTGCTACGACACTCAAAATTAACTGGCTGGATATTTAATAAGTTTATTGAGTATGTTGGGGATGTCCTGCCATAAAAGATAAAAAATTTGCTATACTTAAGAGAATTTCTCGAAGAGATAGGCAGTCATTCTTCCAAGCAGTTGGCCGTTAGGCAGAGCCAGTCCATGGCGCTGCCAATAAAGGGACACAAGTTGAAGACCACAGAGAGAAAAAACTGGTTTCAACAAGGAGCACAAATTAAATCAAAAGGGCACGTGCTCTGAATTTCAGGCATTGATTTACAATCAAACTATTTCTCACATGGGCAATTCCATGAAATATGTTCTGAGGTGAGTAGTGACTAAGGTTTATAAATTTTTCCACGGTCTGTGATTCTCCAGATCAATATGGAAAAAGTAAGCCAGTAGCTATTCACATAGACAGGGACTAGGAGGGCTCAGAGAACAAGAAAACAGCATTATTCCTTGGTAAGATTACAAGACTGCGTGTAAGAAATAGATTACCCTTTTATGTTAAGATCTTTTTGTTTGTGAAATATGCATGAATGGCATAAATTTGCTATACACTTTGAGTTGTTCCACTTTTGGAAATTTTACAGATTTAATACATGAAACGATAAAATTACAATGGTGTTCAATGAGGCAGTAAGTTAATAAAATACAACTTAATTGTCAAACAATAGTGGTAGGTTAATTAGCTTATTTAAAAAGTTGTAACTTTTGTTGAAAAAATAGCTAATTATCTGGAGAAATGCTTATGATGTTATATGTTATATGTATGAAAAAAACAATTTAAATCCTTAACCACTTATTTTCTATTGCATTCCTCACTCTTCTTCTTCAGTGAAAATAGTCTCCTATCAACATGGCTCTTCTATGTGCTGGAAAACTCTCCTTCCCATCTTCATCTAGTCACTACTTGCTCAGACAAGAATTTCCTGAGGTCTGGACTATGTAAAATTGTCACACTAAATGTTGCTATAGTATCACAGGTATACCTCTTACTGCACTTGTTGTTTTTGCAAATTTGTATTTTTATTTTTGTTCTTTTATTAATATCCGCCTTTTCCCAAAAAGAGTTTGTGTCCATTTTTGCTTACTGTTGAATTCCCAGCATTTAGCATCAGTTTTTGATACACAGTAAGTACCAAGGACGATACCATGGAATGCCAAAAGAACAAATTAATCTGTCTTAGAAAAAGTACAGCCAGAATGCTCCTTTGAAGCGAGGATAGAGAGACTTCATCTCACTTACTTTGGAAGTGTTATCAGGAGGGACCAATCCCTGGAGAAGGACATCTTGCGTGGTAAAGTACAGGGTCAGTGAAAAAGAGGAAGACCCTTCACAAGATGGATTGACATAGTGGCTGCAACAATGGGCTCAAGCTTAATAACGATTGTGACCGGGCGGTGTTTCGTTCTGTTGTACATAGGGTCCCTATGACTTGGAACAAACTCAATGGCACCTAACAACTAACAAATAACGTGTGTGGCGATCATTGAAGCGTTCTGCTTAGGTCTTTCAGAAAGAATTTGCTGTTTAGATGCAAATAGTGAAATTAGCTTAGAGTCTCCAACTGTTAGTGCCTTCAGGATTCATCTCAGATTTGGAGAAAAGGCCATACTTGTGAGCAAGTTCAGTCAATGGCTGAGCATGGTGGGGAACTAGGGCCTGAATGGTTCATCTAAGGGGCACAGTTTACTCCAGAGTTCCCTACTGGATTATTTGACACTTGATCTGATCTGCAATGCAGCCTGAGGCTCCTGCTGATGACCCTGCTTTCTCCCACTTTTCCTTTCATAGTTGTCAGATCTCCTTCACTGTGTGAAAACTCTACCTGTCCAACCTTGCTTCCTCCCCTCTTCTATCTTTCATAAGCAGTAAGTATCTTGTCCTTCTTGCCCGTCCTCAGTATCTGCTTCCTGAAGGACCCGACTGACAAAGCACGTATGTTACAAATATTACTAAATGACTAGACAGAAACTTAAAGAAAAGAATGTAAGAATATACTATTGACTAGAAAAGGGGAAAACAAAACATTTCTTACAAAACGGTCCCAATTCTGTTACAAATCAATCTAATATAGAGGTCAATAGAGTGGATTTTGGATTCAGGCTGCTTGAGTTTAAATCCTGACCTAACAATCTCTAGTTGCTGTGTAATCTATGAAAAATTACTGAACTTCCCTGTGAATCAGATCACATCTGTTAAACATTATGGGTTATATTAGCAACTAAGTCACAGGGTTGTTGAGAGAATTTACTGATCTAAACAGTAGAAAATTCTTATGGCTATGATTACTTCACGGTAAGTAATCATTCAATTAAATATATATATTATCACATGGGTTTTTTTTATGTATCACACTGCACAAATATACAATATTTTCAAAGTTATGTGGTTGAAGTGATTTACTGGTTTAATTTTAATTTTATTTTAATTTTATTTGCACTTATACATTTTAAGATATCATGAAGTTTTATATGGTGATAATCTAATACTTTTATTAACAGGAAAAGCATTATCATCAAACCATAAGCTCCTTATAAGGGCAGGGGGCACGCCTTTTTACCTCTTAATGCTTGCATACAGAAAATTAACTTGTTTGGTGATCATTTATTTACCATAGAAAAAACATGATTTGTCAATCTTGGTCTAAGGAAAAAGCATTCAATGTACATTCACCCCTATTTCACCTTTACCCTCCTTTCCTCAGCAATTCAGAACCCTAAAACCAAATTCTGATATCTATTAGGCTATTTTAAGCCTTAGTATAAATACATCAAAACCAACCAAACCCACTGCCATCGAGTCAATTCCAACTCATAGCGAACCTATAGGGCTCCCAGAGCTGTGATGTTTTTACAGAAGCAGACTGCCATATCTTTCTCCCAAAGAGCGGCTGGTGGGTTCAAACCACCAACCTTTTGGTTTGTAGCTGAGTGCCTTAACCACACCACCAAAACCAAAAAAAAAAAAAAACCCACTGCCATCGAATCAATTCAGACTCGTAGTGACCCCACAGGACAGAGAAGAACTGCCTCACAGGGTCTCACCACCAACACTCCTATAAATACATAGGCAGTGTAATGTTTCGCAAAAAGAACACAGGGTCGCAGACCCCAGCTCTACCACTTGGTGGAGGCTGAGGAGCTTGCTTGAACTTGTTTAGCTTCATTTTCCTCACCAATTAGTACCTCCAGGGTTTTTTGTGAGAAGTATTTAAGAAGCCCAATAAACAATAAACATTCAGCAAACGTAAAGTTATCCTTCTTCTTGTTGTTATTAAGTAGCCATTACAAGTCCCGGCCGGGTTAGGTGTCAGGATTTCCTGGAGTCATATTTCCAAAATTCCTGAGCCTTATTTGGTACTCTGTGAGCACAAGTCATTCAGTCTGAGAGCAAGGATAACTTACAAATTCATTTGTTAGACCCACCGTCTGCTGTGGCTTGAAACATACTCAGCAAAAGGTAGCAGCAACTCTATATGGCAACCAACTGTTTATAATTTGATCTGGCTTCACCATGTACTCTAACTCAGTGGTTCTCAGCAATAACTGCTCATCAGGATTTAGCTAGGGAGGTTTTGTGTTTAAGTTCATGGGAAATATTGATCTGTAGCTTTATTTTTTTTAATACCGTCTGTACCTTTGGTAACAGAGTAATGCTAGCTTCGTAAAATGAATTAGGAAGTGTTCTCTTCTATTTTCTGGAACAGATTGTGTAGAACTGGTGTTAAGATTTCTATAAAAGGTTGGTAAATACCTTCAAAGAAATAATCTGGACATGAAGTTTTTTTTTTTTGTTTTCAAATTATGAATTTGATTTCCTTAACAACTAAAAAAACTTTGCCATTGAGTCGATTTCAACTCGTAATGACCCTATAAGACAGAGAACCGCTCCATAGGTTTCCAAGGAGCTCCTGGTGAGTTCGAACTGCCGACCTTTTTGTTATCAGCTGTAGCTCTTAACCACTATGCCACCAGGGTTTCCTTAACAACTATAGGGTTATTCAAGTTATCTATTTCATACTGAGTGAGTTGTGGCAATTTATTCTTTTTAGGAATTGGTCCATTTCGTCTAAGTTCTCAAATCTGAGTATTTAGGTTTACATGCGGTTGTTAGGTTTTTGTTAGGAACTACAGAGTCAGTTCCGACTCATAGCGACACTATGTACAACAGAACAAAACACTGCTTGGCCCTGCACCATCCTTACAAGCGTTGTTATGCTTGAGCCCATTATTGCAGCCACTGTGTCAACCCATCTCATTGAGGGTCTTCCTTTTCTCCGCTGACCGTGTACTTCAGCACGCACGATATCCTTCTCCAGGGACTGATCCCTCCTGACAATATGTCCAAAAGTATGTAAGACCCAGTCTTGCCATCTTTGCTTCTAAGGAGCATTCTGGTTGTACTTCTTCCAAGACGGATTTGTACATTCTTTTGGCAGTCCATGGTATACTCATTATTCTTCGCCAACACAATTCAAAGGCTTTGATTCTCCTTCAGTCTTCCTTATTCATTGTCCAGCTTTCACATGCATGTGATGTGATTGAAAATACCATGCTTGGGTCAGGTACACCTTTGTGTTCAAGGTGACATCTGTGGATACAAGTAAAATGGAATCCTGGACAACGTCAATTTTTCTCCATTTATCATAATATTGCTTATTGGTCCAGTTGTGAGGATTTTTGTTTTGTTTATGTTGAGGTGTAATCCATATTAAAGGCTGTGGTCTTTGAACTTCATCAGTAAGTGCTTCAAGTCCACTTTGCTTTCAGCAAGCGAGGTTGTGCATCTGCATAATGCAGGTTGTTAATGAGTCTTCCTCCAATCCTGATGCCCTGTTCTTCATATAGTCCAGCTTCTCAGATTATTTACTCAGAATACAGTTTGAATAGGTATGGTGAAAGAATACAACCTTGATGCACACCTTTCCAGACTTTAAACCATTCAGTATCCCCTTGTCCTGTCCGAACAACTGCCTCTTGATCTACTTACAGGTTCCTCATGAGTACAATTAAGTGTTCTGGAATTGCCATTCTTTGCAATGTTATGCATAACATGTTATGATCCACACAGTCAAATGCCTTTGCATACTCAATAAAACACAGGTAAACATCCTTCTGGTATTCTGTACTTTCAGCCAGGATCCATGTGACATCAGCAATAATATCCCTGGCTCCACATCCTCTTCAGAATCCTGCCTGAATTTCTGGCAGTTCCCTGTCGATATACTCCAACATCTGCTTTTGAATGATCTTCAGCAAAATTTTGCTTGAGTGTGATATTAATGATAAAAGATATTGTTCTATAATTTCTGCATTCAGTTAGATCACATTTTGGGAGCAGGCATAAATATGGGTCTCTTCCAGTCAGTTGGAAAGCCTGGTGGTGTAGTGGTTAAGTGCTGCAGCTGCGCTATGCACTCCTTGGAAACTCTATGGGGCAGTTCTACTCTGTCTTATTGGGTAGCTGTGAGCCGGAATCGACTCGACAGCAACAGGTTTGGGGTTTTTTTCTAGCCGGTTAGCCAGGTAACTGTCTTCCAAATTTCATGATCTAGGCGAGTGAACACTTCCAGGGTTTCATCCATTTGTTGAAACTTCTCAGTTGATACTCCATCAATTCCTGGAGGCTTGCTTTTCACAGATGCCTTCAGTGCAGCTTGGACTTCTTCCTTCAGTATCATCGGTTCCTGATCATATGCTACCTCTTGAAATGGTTGAACGTCGACTAATTCTTTTTGGTATAATGACTATATTCCTTCCATCTTCTTTTGATGCTTCCTGAGTCATTTAGTGTTTTCCCCATAGAATCCTCCAGTATTGCAACTCGAGGCTTGAATTTTTTCTTCAGTTCTTTCAGCTTGAGAAACGCCAAGCGTGTTCTTCCCTTTTGGTTTTCTGTCTCCAGCTCTTTATAAATGTCATTATAATACTTTACTTTGTCTTCTTGAGCCACCCTTTGAAATCTTCTGTTCAGTTCTTTTACTTCATCATTTCTTCCTTTTGCTTTAGCTACTCCACATTTGAGAGCAAGTTTCAGAGTCTTCTCTGACATACACCTTGGTCTTTTCTTTCCTTCCGGTCTTTTCAATGACCTCTTGCTTTCTTCATGTATGATGTCCTTGATGTCATTCCACAACTTGTCTGGTCTTTGGTCACTAGTGTTCACTGCATCAAATCTATTCTTGAGATGGTCTCTAAATTCAGGTGGGATGTACTCAAGGTCATAGTTTGGCTCTTGTGGACTTGCTCTGATTTTCTTCAGTTTCAACTTGAACTTGCATATGAGCAATTGATTGTCTGTTCCACAGTTGGCCCCTGGCCTTGTCCTGACTGATTATATTGAGCTTTTCCCTTGTCTCTTTCCACAGATGCAGTCAATTTTATTCCTGTGTATTCCATCTGGTGAGGTCCATGTGTATAGGTGCCGTTCATGTTCGTGAAAAAAGTTATTTGAAATGAAGAAGTCGTTGGTCTTGCAAAATTCTATCATTCAATCTCTGGCATTGTTTCTATCACCAAGGCCATATTTTTCAACAACCGATCCTTCTTCTTTGTTTCCAGCTTTTGCATTCCAATCACCAGTAATTATCAATGCATCCTGATTGGATGTTCAATCAATTTCAGACTGCAGGAGCTGATAAAAATCTTCAATTACTTCATCTTTGGCCTTAGTGGTTGGTGTGTAAATTTGAACAATAGTCGTGTTAACTAGTCTTCCTTGTAGATGTATGGATATTATCCTATCACTGACAGCATTGTACTTCAGGATAGATCTTGAAATGTTCTTTCTGACAATGAATGCAACACCATTCTCTTCAAGTTGTCATTCCTGGCCTAGTAGACTATATGATTGTCTGATTCAAGATGGCCAATACCAGTCCATTTCAGCTCACTAATGCCTAGGATATCAATGTTTATGCATTCCATTTCATTTTTGATGATTTCCAATTTTCCTAGATTCATACTTTGTATATTCCATGTTCTGATTATTAATGGATATTTGCAGCTGTTTCTTGTTTTGTTGAGTCATGCCACATCAGCAAATGAAGGTCCCAAAAGCTTACTCCATCCATGTCATTAAGGTCAACTATACTTTGAAGAGGTAGTTATTCCCCAGTCGTCTTTTGAGTGCCTTCCAACCTGGGGTGCTCATCTTCCGGCACTATATCAATGTCTCACTGCTATTCATAAGGTTTTCACTGGCTAATTCTTTTCAGAAGTAGACTGCTGGGTCCTTCTTCCATAATAGTCCGTTATTCTTTTGACATCTACAGGATTGGTAATGATATAACCTGTTTCTGATATAAGTAATGTACTTCTTCTCTCCTTTTTTCTTTGTCGGGCTTGCTAGAGATTGGTCAATTTTATTTATCTTTTCAAAGAACAAGCTTTTTGTGTTATTGATATTTGTCTATTGTCTTTCTGTTTTCAATTTCATTGATTTCTTTCCCCATCTTTATTAATATCCTCTGTCAGATTGTTTGGGCTTATTTTGCTTTTTTTTCTAAATTATTGAGATAGAAGACCTAGGATCTATTGTTCAGATCCCAAAAAGCTTCAATTTTGAAATTTTGCAACATGGTTAAGTAAATTTGAAACTTGCAGTCTCTGGAAGCTGGGGCTTTAGTTTTAAAGGAGTGTGTTAGTGTATGAGAGAGAGAGAAAGAGATAAAGATTCCATTACAGATAATATGAGGGAAACTTAACCAAGTGCATATTGGTTTATAGACAGTTTGAAACCCATACCCACATAGAAAAAGAAAACCGACTTGTTCATATAAAAGAAATAAATTACAGACTTTATGAGATTCACCTTCCATTTATAAGATACTACTATATGCACAGTGCTATTATCTGCATCATTAATGTATGTCAGATTAATTTTTTCTTAAATTCTATTTAATTGCAATCATAAATTTTATTTATATAGTCTCTGTTACCCATGTACCACAGTCATCTGTCTTCAGTTTTAAAAGAAATGAAGAATTTTTTTATAACATCGAGTTTATAGGATACTCTTATAAATTTCCTCTGCTTTTTAACATATCATTGTAGAAAAAGTTATACACATTATATAAAACTTTAATGGTCATTTGGCAACATATGGTTATGTGCATATGTGTTACCTAAATGCATACGACAAAAAAAAAAAAAAACCCTTTGACGTCAAGTCGTTTCCAACTCATAGCACTGACAACAAAATCTTAGTAATTGCTAATTGGAAGTTTTTTTTCATTGCTGCAATAAATATCAGTTTTTGAAAGTCAGACATTTATTTTTCTTCTTGTGGATATTCAAAAAGGAAACATAAGAATCATAAAGAAGCTTAGGAGAGGCTCAATTTCTAAAGCTAACCTATCTGGTTAACAAAAAATATGAATTGCTCAAGATTTTATATGCAAATAATTCTTTCTTCCAGGGAGGTGTTGCTGGAATCGAATGACAGATCTTTTGGTTAGCAGTCCATTGCTTGAAACATTGCCTGTGACAGCAGGGCTCCTTTTATATAAATCCAATTAAACCCATTGCCATGGAGTCAATTCTCAACTCATTGAGAATTGGGGGTAAGAGCCTTTGCAAATATAATTAAGTTAAAGATCTTATGATGGGGGTGAGATTATCTTGGAGTTTTGCAATCACACTGGGACAGGTATTTTCATGTTTTACATAATTTCACTTTTATAACAGCCCTAAACAGTTCATATTTTTATCTGATTTAGAGCTAATGAAACTAGCATTCACAAGATTGAAGATATGTATGTACCCAAACGGTAAAGCTACAAAGTTCCCCAGTTACAAGGAACTTTCTCCTTCCTTCCTTTTGTCTTTCCTTCCTTTCTCCCTCCCTCCCTTCCTTTGCCTATTTTCCTTCCTTCTTTCTTTTCTTCCTTCCTCTACCTTCTTTTCTTCTTTCCAACCTTCCCTTCTCATTTTTTCCTCATCTTCCTTTGTCATCTTTTTATTTAACAGTGATTATATGAGTTTTGTTTTTTAATTGAGATGTACTTTGTATATAGTTAAATTCACCTCTCTTACCTACAGAACATTTTACTTACAGTCCTGTGAGTTTTGACAAATGCAGAGTCACGTAACCATCACCACAGTCAGGGTACAGAACAGGTACATCACCCCCAAAACTTCTCTCCTGCTGTCCAAAACAACACAGAAGTCATCAACCTCTCCTCACACCCTGTTGTTGTTAGGGGCCCTGGAGTTGACTTTGACTCATAGCCACCCCATGTGACACAGTAGAACAGAGCAGAATTGCCCCATAGGGTTTTCTTGGCTGTAATCTTTATGGAAGCAGATTGCCAAGTCTTTCTCCCACATAGCCATTGAGTGGGTTCTAACAGCCAACCAACCCTTCTGTTAAAGCATAGCATTTAACCATTTGCACCACCAGAGTTTCTTTGGCCTTTAATGATGTGGGATCTGAGGTTTTCTACTTCTTCCTGAGCGGTGGGGAGTTTTATTTTGTTCTTTTCCCCCATGGCTTCAGTGAGTCCTCGCCCGTGCCCTAGGGGATGACAGGGTTCACTGCCTTTCCTCAGCAATTTAAGTCTTCCTCCATGGGGGAGAATAATCTCTGTGAAGTTTTACACCTTTCCCCTCTCACTGGCTGCTTCCTTCTCTGGGCCTGCACCATCCACCCAGTGGCCTTTTTCCCATCTCTGGCCCTGCCCCCAGTCTTTCTCATAAGGCCCAAGGAGGAAGGCCTGCAAGTGGGTACAAACTGCCCTTGTGTCAGCAGCTCCTGAGGACTCGACACTCTCACAGTAGCCCACACTTGACCTTGAACAATTCATAATGAGTATTGGTTAAAATTATTTTTTCCAGTTGGTATGGCAGCCTTTTCTTCCCCTGATGCTCCACCTAAGGTCCGCCAGACCTCATCTCCTGTCTCTACCTGGAGGCTTCTGTCTCTCCTTAGATTTCAAACATGTTTTCATGCCCTGCGACCTCAGCCCTCTGATGAGTTCAATAAATTATGATGTTGTACACCTCGTTAGCCTTTCTTGTTGTTGGTATCATATTGTTAAGACAAGACCATCTTCCTCTGCATGTAAGACAGAAGTGTTGAAGTGTCTTATTTTAATGTTGAAAACTAAAACGGACACCTAATTACAAAACACATTTAAGGGCAAGTGATAGCTCTGGTGTCAACTATCTTGCCAGTTTTCTTATGATTTGTGAAAATCAGTATAAAGCAGTCAACAATTAGTGGATTCGCTCGATCTTACAAATGTGTGAAAATTTTAAGATCGTAACAATCCTGCAGTGCAGTTGTGTATGTCTACTTCTTGGCCTTTTTATTTCTATGGAAATAATCTGTTTTGTATTTATTTGCCTATTACAGAATCCATGCTGTGTAGTGTTGAACACCTAGGTCAGCCTAAATCTAAATAATTTTATTAGCTGCTTACTTGAAATACATTGATATGAATATATTTTGATTGCCATACCCTAGAGCATGCGTATTTTCCAAAACAACTTGCTCCGATTTTTGACTAGGGAAATCATAAGTTTGTCTTCATCTGATTGACAACTTTGAAAAGTTTATTAACCTGCCAAGACTTCCTGTGTGAGGGAACAAAATACACCCTAATAATAGTGGCACAGAATCTCAGGTTTTGGAATAGCCCTTGGAAGTTCAACTTTCACCAAACATTCTCCTTGCAGAAGCAATGATTAGATAGCTGGTTACTGAAAATGTTAATTTTCAATACCATGCTATCATGCTATATGCCAATCACAACTTCTAAATTTAATCTGTAATTTATGGCTGGAACCATTCTTCAGTACTTGATGCATCAAAGCTATAGCTGTCACACTGATTTGTTGATGATATAGACAGGAGGGGGGAAAAAGTAGCTATAGCAGAATCAAACATTTACATAACTGTTAAGCCAATCCTCATGTGTTAGAACTGTCATTAATCAGTTTCCCAAATACACACTGGCTTCCTTAATTCATTTCTTTCTCCTATTTTTTTAAGTTAACTGGCCATGACAGGCTTGCCATGGTTGACTGACGTACAATATACACATAGAATACAATGCACATGATGATATAAAACATCAAACAGTGGACTTTTCAAATTAAGTTCCATTTACTTGCTCTATAATTTTCATCTTATTATTTCCCCAGTCATGTCCTTTTTAAAAATAATTTTACTGCTCTCTTCAAAATGAGTGAAGTGTTCATTAGTAGTAGTTTTGTGCTGAAAGCTGTTGCATAATGTCAAGGCTACTTTAGAGTTGAAATTTAACTAGATCACTCAAAATACTTCAGAGATTATTTCAACATACTTTCTTATATGTCACTGATTCAGGCGATTTCTTTAAAATTTCTTGTCAGTTTTTTCCCCCCTAAAAATTTTCCAATGCTTTAAGTATAAGTGTGGTAAAATGATAATGTTATCAAAACTTTTGTTTCTTCTGTTGTCAATTAGTTATTAGAGAGAGAGAAAAAAAGATCTTTCTGACTTGCAGAACAAAACTTGGAAGAACAAAGTTAATAATGAAAATAAACGTAATTTTTTATACTTTGCAAAAACTGGCCTAAAATCATGCTGAAAATTGGTAATGGAATGTATTGAGCTATTGCAGGTTATTTAAGTGCTTTTGGTCTCATGTTTGTCATCTGTAAATGGGGAATATTATAGGCACTAATAGCATGAAATAAAAGTACTATAGATTTTATGTATAGTGACTATTTCAAAAATATTCAGCAAATTAAAATTTAAAAAAGTATCACAGGAGTTAGAGTAATAATTGTATCAAGTCTGGGCTGTCAATGTTCTTTTAGATTGCATAAATATTATATAAATTATTGGTATTTATTACACACGTTATTAGAGTAAAAATGTAGAAAAAATACAGGCACCCAATAATATGATTATTGCGAACACTGACCTTCTTCGAATATTTTCATTTGAATTCTAGTTGGCTATTTTCTGAAGCTGGATATTTATAATGAAGACACAGAAAGCATATTTAGCAGTAAAATTAAATTCAAAGTTCAGGATTCAATCTTCAAGAGGCATTAGGCTATGTCAGGCTGAAAACAATGTGAATGAAAGCAAAGAAATTCTGGGACAAGAAGGGAAAAGTAACTGATGATGTTATGTTAGGAGACCTACGCTATGCCCAACAAAATCACATTACAGTCAACTTATGGTTATGCTCATTCACATCAAATTCTGCTGCACATGACAAGCAACAAATGACATCCTTACGTGGATAAAATAATGGCTAGTAATAAACCCAGCTATTTTGCATGATGATTAGAGACAGCTCATATTTCCCTGATATGATCCTAAGAACCCCCAAAACCAAACTCATTACCGTCCAGTTGATTCTGACTTACAGCCACCCTATATGACAAAGTAGAACTGCCCATAGGGTTTCCAAGGAGTGGCTGGTGGATTCGAACTGCTGATCTTTCAGTTAGCAGCTGTAGCTCGCTGTAGCTCTTAACCACAAGAGAGTTTTGCTTAATATGGATTGAAAAAAAATGGCAAAAATTCTGTGGAAGCTTTCAGTGAGAGACATTACCAAGACACTACACTCAGGTAGCTAGGGAAAGAGGGACTTAGATTCAGCTGGCCTGGGTTGCATCCCTGAATTGGCCATTTACTATGTATTTGATCTTGAATGTGGGTCTTCTCTTCTCAAAGCCTCAGTTTTTGTAATTGAGTCCAGAGTTCAGCAAAGGCACTCATCATGTATTTGTGCTTTCCAAATGGTGTATTCACAGAGACAGTACTGAATCTATTCTTTTTTTTGGATTATGCTTCTTATTTCATTACTTCATGCTTCATTTTAGGTAACAGACTGCTGTATTAAAATAAATGTCTTCATAACATTCAGTCATACTCTAAGAACATTCTACCTGATTTTTGCCATTAGTTTCCCATTTCTACTGAACAGTTTTTCCTATTATGATGTAAATCATATTGCAATTATATTACTAGTCATTATAAGTATAAATTGCCTCAACTGTTTCTATTTGAAAGTAGATGAATATTCACAAAATTCACTTTTAAATTATTTCAAATGAATTAATAAAAGTACTACTTATTCAATGTAAATGTCACTTTTATTATGCCACAATATTTAAAATTAAATTATTTGTAATACTGCTTATTGGAGTATTATAAATAATTGCCTAGATCTTTTTTAATCTGCTTTTTCCCACACACCATTTCTAATAAATAATAAACATTTTTCTTCTTACTATTTTTGTTCCAATTTTATGGCCATCTGACACATGGGTATGCTCTAATAATAACAAATCATACAATTGCAGTAAAAACGTCTCCATGAATGCCCAAAGGAATATTTTTAAGCTCTGGTTTAACTTTTACAAAGCAGTTATGAAACTGTTAAGCCTTGATTAATAGTTATAAACCATGTTTAGGTATAAACAATATTTCACCCTTCATGACAAAAAATGAGACTAGCTAGCCACACATTTTATACTTATAGTTTTCACTGAAACAACAAAACAACATAGAGTTCAGTCAACGATCATTAATATTTATAGATCTATTTATTTAAAGGTAGGTCTAAAAATACAATATCAAATGTTGAATCCTTAGTTCACAATGAATCTTCTTCATTTTTTTCTTAAGCAGGAGCTATATTTGAAGGACATTACAAAAAGTCGCAGTCTCAGGTACGTCCTTTACTATGTTTGACAAGGAGAGAAATTATAGAAGAAAGAAGATGTCCTATCACTCTGAAAAGAACCTGAATACAAACCCCGGTTATCGATTTTATTAGGGAAAAAAATCTTGATTCATAGGATTATTCGAGGCTTAGTTTAGATAACAAATTCAAAATTGCTGCACACTTGAATGACAAGCAATGTATGTTGAGAAACTCCTGTTTGGTAAGAGGAATTTTAATTTGGGCCCAGGGCTGTCTCTTCTGAAGATTAGAAGCTCTTACTTTTTTAATGAAATATGCCATATAGCATATTGTTTAATAGAAAGAATTTATGAGTCTAATGTCTGGATTTTAACCCTGATTTTGCCATGTACAAGCTGTCAGAATTTAGACATGTTATGTAATTTCTCTTTGTTCAGTTTCCTTATGCATAACATGGGGAACAAAAGTATACTTTCCTCAAAGCATAATTATGAGTTGATACTTGTAAATAAAATAGTCTGGTACATAATAAGCACTCAGTGAGTATTAGCTCCACCACTCCTCTGTTGTATTGTGATGGTTTTGATGTTGCTATGACGCAGGAAACTACGTCACTGGTGTTTCAGATACCAGCAAGATCAGTCCTGGTGGACAGGTTTTGACAGAGCTTCCAGGCTAAGACAGACTAGGAAGAAAGAGCTGGTAATCTACTTTCAAAAATTAGCCAATGAAACCTTTATGGATCACAACAGGATATCGTCCAACATAGTGCTGGAAGATGAGCCCCCTAGGTTAGAAGGTACTATTCAATAACTGCAACAATGGACTTAAACATAACAACAATTATTAAGATAATGCAGGATCCAGCAAAATTTTGTCCCATTGTACGTAAGATTGCCATGAGTCTGAGCCGATTCGATGGCAAGCAACAACACACGTAGTAGCTGTCATTACTATTTGAGAGTTGTCGTGACTTCTTCATAACTGGTCTGTACAGGCCCCTGTTTTTGTGTGTGTGATCTCTCAAGGATCACAAGGAAATTAAGGGGATAAAAAGTTCTTTAATTTTGTCAGTGTAGAAATAAAATAAATTAGTAATCCACCTAATTACCCAGATAGAACCTTATGCTTAAAGAATGAAATGTGTAATGACCAATACATTTCACAAATATTCAATAGCATAAAAGTGTAGGGATAACTGCAGTCTAATTATGAGTGAGTTTAATCAATAAGAATAAATAAAAGATAAATAATTTATTAGTGCAATTATCTGAAGAAATATTTCACATATTTGAATAGTGCAATTAATTTTTGAGAATAAACATTATATACGTATGTGCATATATATGTGTATACACACACATGCACACAAATGCATACACACTAACATTGCGACCATTTATATATAAGCCAGCTAATTTTTAACCATATAACCTAAATTTATAAATCTATGATTATCCAGGGGAAAAAATGATCTTGCTAAGAGCAACCATTAGTGAAGTTTTTGGAATTTCAATTACTAAACAGAGTGAACATTTTGTAAAGATTGTCGGTCATCTTTAGAACTAAGACTTTCTAATGTCATTTTTTATTATTTGTGTAAATAGTTTAACATTCAAAGCTCCAGACTATTGGAAACTATTCAAATAGGGAAACATGTACGATACTGCATTCAAATTTACCACTGGTCTGACCTGAGCTGGCAGTGTAGTTCAGGTGGGAAAATAAAACTGCTTTACTCTCTTATGAGTTAAAAGACAAAAGTTATCTTTTGGTATCTTTGGGTAATATTCCAGAAGTTAGAGCTACATTCTCACTCTGGTAAACTCTTTCATACCTGCTGTGTCTTTTTGAAGACTTACTCTGATCCATATGAGTTAGGTACAAAATAATTATATTCAGAAAATTGCACCCACAAACTCTACATAGTAAGAGACTATAAAGATGATGGGAAAATGTCTTGAATAAGAATAATCTTTTATAATTAAATCAGCAAATATTAGTCTGCTAATATGAGTGATCAACTTTGAAATAATAACTTAATAGCAAACAGATAACAATAACAATTTCACTATTCAACAGGGGAATTGTATAAATATCAATTACTCTGCTGTAATAGCTATCCTACTTTCAGGATCCTCTGGAAGTGTGGGGGTAGAGTAGAAACTACAGTAAAACCTGCGAAAGCCACAGCCTGAGTAAGGCAGAAACCTGCCAGAGAAGGAAAACTCAGGTGTCTTCCACTAATAGACAGCAATAGAAAAGTGGTAAGACTGCACCTCGTCAAAGGCAGAAAACTTGCAAGACCCGGGAAAACAAGGCAGTCCCGTCGAGTTCTGGCTTTCATCAGTTTTGCTGTAGTTAGATAGACTAATGTTTACCTAAAGTTGGCACATCTAAATTTCCTTTTCAACTTGGAGAAGAAAAAAATCTTTAAACTCTAGAAAAAAATATGATTAATTACTTGATTTACTTTGTCCAAATACAGCTTTATTATTCAAATTGAACACATCTGACACACGTAAAGCTTTTTGCACTAAATCAAGAAAGAAATATAAATAATAATTGAGTTTGTCAATTCAGTACATGCGACAATATTTGTAAAATATTTTAAGAATATTAAGCATTCACATCCTAAAATTTATCCTAAATAAAATAATTTGGGGGTTCTTTCGTGTGACCGCACATAGTCATTAACAGCTCCATTGTTTATAATTTTGAAAAATTGGGAACAGCCTTAATGTCTAAAAATAAGAAATTGGTTTAGTATAATATGCTTTATCCATACATGCAACATTATGTAAACATTATACAATGGTGTTTCAAAATAATGTTTTACAATATCATAACTTTAACCATATTCTCCCATATTTAAAGGAAGTTGTAAAATAGTGTGAGCATTAGAAGCTATTGCCATTGTGTTATTTCTGACTCATAGAGACCCTACAGGACAGAGTAGAACTACGCTGTAGGGTTTCCAAGGAGCGTCTGGTGGATTCAAGCTGCTGACCTTTTGGTTAGCAGCCATAGCTCTTAACCACTATGCCACTAAGGTTTCCATGTGAGCATTATGATCCCAAATTATAGGAAGGAAGCTTCACAGACTAGCTACTGTACGTGCTGTTCACCACTGACTGCCTTTATCTAAACATATTGCCACGGAAGGATTAAGGGCCAAATCAACATTTCTGATTGAATAAATAAGACCAAAAAAAAAAACCTGTGGTGGTAAGAATTTATTGAGCACTTTATAAATAATATAACTATAAATGTAATTTGTATTATAAAATGAAGAGAAATTATACACCATTTTGCTTTTCAAGTCTGTACAAAAAGAATCTTTTTTTTAGAGATTACAGTTATTAGTGATGAAACTCTCTCTTATTAAGAAACAAAGATGAAGATCTTCCATTTTGCTACTTTATAATTTTGTTTTCTTGTGCAATAATCTGCACAAACAAACAAGATTGTGTGTCAGTCTGGCTGGGCCATGATGCTCAGTGGTTTGGCAGTACGTAATGATATGATCACCTCCATGGTGAGATTTGATATAACATGATTACCTCCATCATGGGATCTGCTGTGAGTAGCCAATCAGTTGAAAGGGAGTTTCCTTGAGGGTGTGACCTACATCCAATATAAGCGGACTTGCTGGCAAGGCTTGAGGGATTTTGCTGGCACTGGATCCTGCAGCTGGCTTCTGTCCGTCTGACCTCTGGTTCTCGGGGCTTGCTAGCAGCTGATTTGGCATCTCACCTGGTGATCTAGAGATTCGTCAGTCTTCGCAGCCTGTGAGCCAGACCCCTGCTGTCTGACTTGCCAATCTTGGGTTTGACAGTCCCTGCGGCTACGTGAATCTGGAGAAGCCTCCAGCCTGATCCGCATTCCAGCCTCTAGAATCATGTGAGTCATTTCCTTCATACAAATCTGCCTATATATATAATATATATTTATACACTTCACTGGTTTTACTTCTCTAGACAACCCAGCCTAAGACAGATGTTCATACCTAGAACTACAGTGTGTACTTTTTTGCAATGAAGAAAATTATCCTGGTTGTTAGTGACTTGATTCTATGTAATAAAATAAGTGCATCACCACTGAAACATGCATGAGATATGTCTACTTTATTTTCAGTGACTTGTCTGCCTTACTTTAGCATTAGCATTAGTTAATATCTGGAGTGCCTATACGTGGTATAGAATTAGAATACCCATTCATTTTACCAAAAAAGAAAATGAAAGAATTGCTTTCCTCATTTAAGAGTAAAGACAGAAATTCATATTTCTTAGGCATTAATGACAGAATAATTCCAACTTTCAAAAATTTAAACAATGTTGCTTGACATAAATGTTTTGCATTTTCCATGATATTAGGCTTTCAGGGAGCCAAGGAAATGATGCCCCTTTTTCTGAACCAGAAGTCAGGCAGCAGAGATAAAAATGTTAGCTTTATTACTCATCTGAAAACAGCACAGCAACAACAACAACCTGATACCAGGGGCAGAGTTAGAAAAAAAAAAAAAGAGTTAGATCCAGGAGAAAAAATCTGTAGTCTGAAATTAGGCAGACTTGCCCACCACCAAGGATGCTGCTAGAAAACCACAGATCTTGCTCACAGGAGCAGACCTTGACCACTGAACCTGAAGCAAAGTCAAGAGCAGAGCAGAGTGCTCTCAAAGAGACAGGGTAAGGGAAGAGGCAGAGCTACACAATCGCCAGCCAGATACTTCACTCCTTCTTCAGCAGGAATAATGAGGGTGTAGAGAAAAATTAGATCCCTGGTGGCACAGTGGTTAAGAGCTCGGCTTATAATGAAAAGATCAGCAGTTCAAATCCACCAGCTACTTCTTGGAAACGCTATGGGGCAGGTCTACTCTGTCCTGTAGGGTCGCAATGACTTAGAATTGACTGGACAGCAAGAGGTTAGAGAGAAGTCAAGTATATTATAATCTCCTTCACAGAAGGAGGGAGAAAAATTTGTTTCTCTTAACATGGATTTTAACAGCTTTCTGTAAAAAGAAAATGTAGTCATTAATGACTGAGCAAGTTTTATTTTTTTCACGTTATTTGTAAATTAATTTATTTTGCTTTTTTATTGCAAAAGTCTTAGGGAGAAAATAAAACTAAAATAATTGTCAGAGAAGGTTGGTTCTAGACGCATCCTCAGGTTTACAAGTAGCTGCTTCTTTATTAAGAAGACACTAGAAGTAAATACGTTACATAAAACAGATGGGAATATAATATGGATTTGCATTTACACTGAAAAACATCAAATTGCCAAAAGGTGATATTAATCCTCAAAGTAAATTTTCTGCCCCAGTAATTTTAATTACAACACCGTTCTGGGTCACAGCATATGATTTTATTTTTATTATTTTAAATACTATCCTACTAATAGTCTTCCTAGATTCACTTGGTACCTTGTCTATGCTCTGATTACAGATCCAGAAAAAAGAAAGTACATAGAAATTCTTCCAAAGGTCTGAGTATTGCTTTTCTTTGTTAGATGAACACGTTTGTATATGTAAATTTTGCCTGATAGCATATATGCTTTTCTTCACCAAATAACTTCTCCTGAAGAACGAAAATGTCACATCTTGTCATCTCTCCCCAAAACTATAGAAAATATACTAGCTCTCTCATTACTGCCAAAAAATACATATATATATATTCTTTGTGGAGTGGACAGATCATTATGTTATTACTGGACACAATTTTTGTATAGTCAGTGATACAATAAAGTAAGATAGTTGGGGAAGAGGAAGTACAACCCTCAAGACCCCTTCCAACACCCGCCTAAGACAAATTCACTCTATAGTTCTGTGGAACTAATTCTGTTGTTAGGTGCCATTGACTCAGTGCCAACTCATAGTGACCTCACAATAGTTGCTATGTTTGAGCCATTGTTACAGCCACTGTGTCAATCCACTTCATTGAGGGTCTTCCTCTTTTTCACTGACCCTCTACTTTACCAGTCATGATGTCCTTCTCCAGGGACTGGTCTCTTCTGATAACATACCTATAGTATGTGAGATGAAGTGTTGCCATTCTCACTTCTAAGGAACATTCTGGCTGTACTTTTTCAAGACAGGTTTGCTCATTTTTCTAGCAGTTCATGGTATAGTCAATATTCTTTACCAACACCAAAATTCAAAGGCATTAGAATTTCCCTCTCAATTACTGGTAGTGGTGTGTGTGTATGTGGTAGGGCATAATTATTAACGTGAATTTTTTTGTTCTTCACATCCATTTTTTGATTACTTACCCTTCCTACAATTCCCTGAGACACATTTTAACACTAGATAATTTACTGCATCTGAAAAGCAAAAATAAGGTTGGCTGCTTTCTCTTTTCCAGTCCAGCATCAATCACAAAAAGTTATCATCCCTTCTTTTCCTCTTGCTATGCCCGTCTTCTCTTCTTTTTGGTCTCAAAAAAAGTAAGCTAACCTGGTGTCACGGATTGAATTGTGTCCCCAAAGAATATGCGTCAACTTGGTTAGGCCATGATTCTCAGTATTGTATGGTTGTCCTCCATTCTGTGATTGTAATTTTATGTTAAAAATGATTAGGGTGGGATTGTAACACCCTTACCCAGGTCACATCCCTGATCCAATGTAAAGGGAGTTTCCCTGGGGTGTGGCCTGCACTCAAGAGATAAAAAGGAAAGGGAAACGAGCAGAGATGAGAGGAGAAAGCACTGCCGGGTGCAGAGTGCATCCTTTGGACCCAGGGTTCCTGCGCAGAGAAGCTCCTAATCTGGGGGAAGTTGATGAAAAGGCTGAAGGAGAGAGAAAGCCCTTTCCTAGAGCTGGTGGCCTGAATTTAGACTTTTAGCTTACTTCACTGGGAGGAAATAAACTTCTCTTTAAAGCCATCCATTTGTGGTACTTCTGTTATAGCAGCACTACATGACTAAGACACCCAGCATCTCAAGTCAGTGTGGTTTCCAAGATATAGATGTGAGGTAATATGAGAAACACCTTATTCCACATGACCTTCCACATTGACAATCCTTTTATTAACAAGTCCAACCTTATACAGATAAAGAAATCTGGTAGTTAATTTTCTATTTGGATCATGACATAAGTGTGGTTTCCCCCACTAAGATCAATAGAGGGCAGTTTTTAATAGTACTCCACATGCCTTGGAAAAAATAACAGGAAAAAGGAGAGTGACAATTATACATAACTGCCTAGAAAGACTAGTTTCCACTGCTCTTGGTAAGAGCAGAATCGAGAACAGAATCGAAGCAAGAAATCGTGGAATTATATGTTTAATGTGCTTCACTATTTAGAGTATCAGAGAACTAGAAATGGAGGCAGGATAAGAAGCAGTTTGGGGCTAGAAATTAGGCTAGAACTGTAAGCTATAAACATTAACCTGCACCCTAGGAGTCCTGGTGGTGCAGTGGTTAAGAACTTGGCTGCTAACCAAAAGGTCTGCAGTTTGAATCCACCAGCCACTCCTTGGAAACCCTATGGGGTAGTCCTCCTCTGTCCTATATATGGTCAATATGAGTTGGAATCAACTCAACAACAACAGGTTTGGTCTAGCTGCTAATCTGAAGAAAATACTTTAACCAAAACCCACATGAACAATGAGAGGAACCAAATCAACAAATACGGTTATCTGAATAGTTTATTTGAAAATAACTACGGGACAAGTAACAGGAACACCATATGGATCATGAAAAATAATTTAGACCAAAGGAAAAGGGACCATCAAACTACAGGCTTAAAGATAAAGACATCTCCCAAAATCAACTATTCTAAACAGTAGATTATGGTTTCTAAAAGGGTTACACTTTCTCAGTGAAAGAAAGTCATGAAAATTGAATTGGCTTAAATAAAAAGACAACAGAATTAAATTAAGATATAACCCATTGCCGTCAAGTCGATTCAAATTAAGATATAAGTGAGTGAGACAAAAAAGTTTATAAGTGAACTAAAAAATTTATTAAAGGGAGTAAGGAAATAAATAAACCCTGAAGAAAATAAAATCAGAGATATAAAGGATTAAAGTGAAAATTCCCTAGACTAGGAAGAATTAAAAAAAAAGAAACACACACGAAAACAAACAAAATAAAAGGCATGAAAAATATGGAACGGCCTGTGCCTGAATACTACACACACCCACACACACACCCACACACCTTATACTAATGCTGTCAATAGCTGCCGTCAAGTCGATTTTGACTCATAGCGACCCCATGTGACAGAGTAGAACTGCCCTATAGAGTGTTCTAAGCTATAATCTTTACAGGAAGGAGCCCTGGTGGTACAATGTTTAAGTCCTTTGCTGCTAACCCACTGGCTGGTCCAAGGGATAAAAAAGACTTGGTGTCTGCTGCTGTAAAAATTTCAGTCTAGGAAACCCATAGGGCATTTCTGCTCTGACCTATGGAGTCAGAATGACTTGAAGCACCTAAGAACAACAATAAAAATAATCTTTATGGGAACGGATCATCAGATTTTTGTCCCAAGGAGCCATGGGTGGGTTCAGTGTGTTAGAACCTCCAACCTTTCTGTTAGCAGCCGAATGCTTAAGTGTTGTACCACCAGGGCTCCTTAAACTAATGCTTTGTTGTTGTTAGGTGCTGTCGAGTTGGTTCTCACTCATAGCGACCCTATGCACAACAGAACGAAACACTGCCCAGTCCTGTGCCATCCTTACAATCGTTGTTATACTTGAGCTCATTTTTGCACCCACTGTGTCAATCCACCTCGTTGAGGGTCTTCCTCTTTTTCACAGAACCTCTACCTTACCAAACATGATGTCCTTCTCCGGGTACTAATCCCTCCCGAAAACATGTCCAAAGTATGTGAGACATAGTCTCACCATCCTTGCTTCTAAGGAGCATTCTGGTTGTACTTCTTCCAAGACAGATTTGTTCGTTCTTTTGGCAGTCCATGTTATCTATGAGTTGGAATCGACTTGACAGCAGTGGGTTTGGTTTTTTGTGGTATATTCAATATTCTTCGCCAACACCACAATTCAAAAGTGTCGGTTCTCCTTTGGTCTTCCTTATTCATTGTCCAGCTTTCACATGTATATGATGCAATTGAAAACACCATGACCTGGGTCAGGCGCACCTCAGTCTTCAAGGTGACATCTCTGCTTTTCAACACTTTAAAGAGGTCCTTTGCAGCAGATTTACCCAATGCAATGCGTCACTTGATTTCTTGACTGCTGCTTCCATGGCTGATGATTGTGGATCCAAGTAAAATGAAATCCTTGATAACGTCAATACTAATGCTACCCTTGGATAAAGTTCTAAGTTGTCATTGGCTGGTCATTCTAACAAATTATTAATACTCATGACGTTTATATTTGGCACCCCTGACATCCAGTTACCAGAGAGTTAGGCAATGTCACATCTTGGTCTTTCCAGACCACCTACATGTTGTGGACTCAGAATGTACCTCCTAAGAGATGCTTTTTGAGGATGTCAAAAGGTCAAAACCCTAGGTTATTAATTTTATCAGTCACATAGACCACATGCTAGAGAAATTCCGAAGCCAGAAAACTAAAAGAAAGATTGGGCAAAGTAAAATAAAAGATAGACCAAGAAGATGAAAAATCGGAGAGACTGCTATGGTTTAGATGATTTCTTCGCCATCCTTTTTTAAGAGACTGTACATAAGCAAATGCTATTACAGCCATTTTCAAAAATGCTGTATTAGCATGTTTAAACTACTAGCCCTGAGAATATCATCAAGTCACTACATTTAAAAAAAATATTCTCTCTCCCACCTTCTGGTTGTTTCCTCTTTCTGCAGAAAATCCTTTCCAAGCTCTTCTGCTCATCATCCTGAGGTTTTATGCATAAATCTTCTCTTCTTGCTGCTTTACACGATCTCTAGAAGAATATGTCCAAATCTACAACTTTAAATATCCATACACTAAAGCAAAACCAAACCCATTGCCATCGAGTCTGTTTCAACTCACAGCAACCCTATAGGACAGAGTAGAACTGCCCCATAGGGTTTCCAAGGAGTGGCTGGTGGATTTAAACTGCCAACTTTTTCTTCTGATTAGCAGCCAACCTCTTAACCACCGCACCACCAGGGGTCCATCTGTACGCTAATTACCACTTACTCCGTACATTTAGCAGTTCCTCTCCTGAACTGTGAGCCTGCTACTGAAGATCTCTGATTATTCTAAAGAAATTGAAGCTTAACATGTCAAAAATTAAACTATTTCCCCATAAAACTAGTTTATCTCTCTTATGCCTCCTATATTGGTTATTGAGACTGCAATCCATAAAATTCTGCAATTAGAAACTTTAATAAAGAATGCCTCTCTTTTTCTCAAAATATACATCCATCTTGGTCTCAAATCACTTAATTATTGTTCAGATGTATCTATTGTATTTTCTTTATATCTGAGTACAAGCTTCATCATTGTTGGTCTGAATTCCAGCAGTATCATTTTTCTTAACTATTATATTTTCTTCCAGTCTGCTTCCCTCTTCAGCCCTGCTCGTATACAGATTCTAAAGTAGCCTATAGAAAAATCCTGGTTAAAATTAAAATGCATCCCTTGACCCCCACAATGTACAAAAACAGGATAAATCATAATTTATAAGACAATGCCTTTGTACTCTTGGCCCATTCTATGTTTTCATCATTATTAATTAAGCTTTCTGAGTTCCATGTTAATGCGTGTGTATGTGTGTGTGTGTGTATCGGAGTGTGTGTGTGTGTTTCTGTCTGTGTTTATTTGCACTGACTATTGTCTCTTTCTGGAAATGTTAATTTTACTTTTTCACCTTGCCAAATCCTAGGCTTTTTTCAAAGAACTAGTCCCTGGGTGGCACCTACAGTTAAGTGCTAGACTACTTGCTGAAAGGTTGGCAGTTCAAACACACCAAGCAGCTTCTTGGAAGACAGATGTGGTAATCTGCTTCCAAAAACTCATAGCCTTGAAAACTCTACGGAGCAATTCTGCTCTGCACGCATGGGGTTGCCATGAGTCAAAATTCACTTGATGGCAACTAACAACAGAACAATTCCACGAAGACGGTGAGGTGAAGGTTTTGAGGTAAGAATTTTGAAGAGTCTGAGAGTAAACAGTTGTTTGATAGCAGCAACTGAAAAGTCTAACAGTTGGATATTTATTAAATGAGATTTTCTGATAAATTCCTAGAAGGAACTATGAAGTTCTTTGTATCTTTTATCTTCCATCTTCAACAGTTTCCTGGAATAGTAAAGTCCCATTAATACAGAGTAAGCGATATGGGTTTAAATAGTTTCTCTGTTCTTAATATGAATGGATACATGAGTCTGGGTATGTATTGTTACTGTTACTGTTACTGTTACTGTTACTGTTACTGTTACTGTTATTGTTGTAGCCCTATTTTCACCTCCAGATCAGTGTGAGGTGACGAATGAAAGGTTACAAAAAAAATAAAAAAACTTAATTAAACAAATTTAAACACATCTCACTGGTCCTTTCATTGCCTGTTTCTTTTCAATGTAAATCAAACTAATGTAATTCTGGTCAATTACTTTGAATTTGATATGCATATGAAAGCAGGTTTAATTTAAGAAAATGTTTTTTATTTATAGAGATGCTTTCTTCTAAATGTCCAGCTAAGGAAGTAATCTGTGCAAAAAGAAATACAGAATTTATAAAGCAAAGATAGGAGGTTATACTGTTAGATTTCAGTAAGTAAAAATTGATTTAGGAAACAGAAAATTTAGCACTTTAAATCGATTGTGTTCCCTCACATCAACTCAGTGTTTCCTACCTCTTATCCTGATTCAGTTTTCTTGATAGAATTTATCACCATTTATAGAGCTACTTCTCAATCCATTTTTATCTGTCTCCCCCACCTCCCTGGTGGTGAAAAGACTGAGTGCTTGTCTGCTAACTGAAAGGTTGGAGATTTGAACCCACCCAGTGGCTCTGTGGGAGAAAGACCTGTTAATTTGCTCCCTAAAAGATTATAGCCCAAAAAACCCTATGGGACAGTTCTATTGTCACATGAGGTCACTATGAGTTGAAATAGATTAGATGGCACCTAACAAAAAAACAACCCCAATCCCGCTTAATTGTAAGCTCATTACAAACAGGAACTTTGTCATTCAGATTCTAGAACAGTACCTCAGACAAAGTAAACGCTTACCAAAAAAAAAAAAAAAAAAACCCATTGCCGTTGAGTCGATTCCATCCCATAGCGACCCTGTAGGACAGAGTAGAACTGCCCCATAAGGTTTTCAAGGAACACCTGGTGGGTTTGAACGGCCAACCTTTTGGTTAACAGCCATAGCTCTTAACCACTACACCACCAGGGATTCCATGTAGAAGCTTCGTGAAAGTAAATATTTATTGAATAAGTGAACAAAAGAAAGGAGTTTCCTATTGACAGTGAGTATGTATTGCTTTCATAGTAATCATTCTTGCCACATTTTAAATTAAATACTTTTTACATCAAAGGACTTCATCAAAAAAGTGAAAAGACAGCCAACAGATTGGGAGAAAATTTTGGGGAGCCACCTGTCTGATAAGGATCTAATACCCAAAACATATAAAATACTCCTACAATTTAACAACAAAAAGACAAACCACCCAATCAAAAAATGAGCAAAGAATCTGAACAAACATTTCACCAAAGAGGATATTCAAATGGCCCATAAGCCCATGAAAAGATGTTAAGTCATTAAAAAAAAAGTCATTATCCATGAAAAAAACCCACTGCCTAGATTCAATTCCAACTCATAGACACCTTATAGGACAGAGCAGAACTGCCCCCTTAGGGTTACCAAGGCTATAAATCTTTACAGAAGCAGGCTGCCACATCTTTCTCCCATGGAATGGCTTGAACCACCAACCTTTCAGTTAGCAGCCAACTGCTTTAACCACTGTGCAACCAGGGCTCCCTGGCATTATCCATCAGGGACATGCAAATCAAATCACAATGAGATACCATCACACCCCCATTAGAATGGCAATGGCAAAAAATACAGAAAATATTAGGTGTTGACAAGGTTGTGGGAAACACCCATTGTTGGTTGGAACGTAAAATGGTACATTCAGTGTGGAAAACAGTTTGGTGGTTCCTCAAAAAATTGACTATAGAACTATCAAGTGAGCTTTTCATTGCAATGCAAACGTTCATTGCAGCACTGTTTACAATAGTCAAAACTTGGAAACAACCGAAATATTCACAAACTGATGAACAGATAAGCAAAATGTGGTATACACATACAACGGAATATCACTTAGCCATAAAGGGAAATGAAGTCCTGGTGCATGCCACAACATGGACGGAGCTAGAAAACATTACGTTGAGAGAAATAAGTCAATCACTTACCTGGAATAAGCAAATATATGTTCGTTGTTGTTGTTAGTTGTTGTCAAGTTGACCCCATGTGTGCGGAGTAGAATTGTACTCCATAGAGTTTTCAAGTGTGTGACCTTTCAGAAGCAGATTGCTAGGTCTGTCTTCTGAGGTGGCTTTGGATGAGTTTGAATCAACAACCCTTCAGCTAGTTAGTTGTCTAACATTTAATTGTTTGTATCACCAAACCAAAAAAATAAACAAACCCTATGGCGTGGAGTCAATTCTGACTCATAGTGACCCTACAAGACAGAGTAGAACTGCCCCATAGAGTTTCCAGGGAGTGCCTGATGGATTAGAACTGCCAATCTCTTGGTTAGTAGCCGTAGCTCTTAACCGCTATGCCACCAGGGTTTGCACCACCAGGCACTCCTAAACAAATATATAAAACCATCAACCAGTTCCATTGAGTCAATTGCAACTCACAGCAATCCTATACCACAGAGTAGAACTGCCCTGTAGAGTTTCCAAGGCTGTAATTCTTTATGGAAGCAGACTGTCACATCTTTCTCCCTGGGAGAAGAAGGTAGGTTTGAATTGCTAGCCTTTTGGCTTGCAGCCAAGCACTTAACCACTGAGCCACCAGGGCTCCTCAAACAAATACATAGAAATAAAAAATTATTAGTGGTTACCTGGGGTAAGAGGGAGGTGCAAAGAGGGAGTTTTTGCTTAGGGTGCATTAAGCCTATGTAAAGGGTGATGGAATACTTTGAAAAAGCGTAGTGAGAATTGTTGCACAATTCAAAGAATATAATGTCACTGAATTATACACGCAGCAATTCTTGAATTGCTGTATGCTTTGTTCTGCATATTTTCATCTCAATAAAAATGAAATTTTAAGCAAACAAAATAAATCTAACCCGCAGACAAAAAACAATGAATGATCAGCTTTTAGAGGACTGAAAGAGTCTGGAAATAAAGTTTCCAAGCACTACATTAGCATCTTCAGGGTTTCTTTTATGATCTGTTTTTTTTTTTTTTTTAATTTTTATCTTGCTTTAAGTGAAAGTTTACAAATCAAGTCAGTCTCTCACACAAAAACTTAAACACACCTTGCTATATACTCCAAATTGTACTCCCCCTAATGAGACAGTCTGCTCCCTACCTCCACTCTCTCTTCTCGTGTCCATTTCACCAACTTCTAACCCCCTCTACCCTCTCATCTCCCCGCCAGGGAGGGGATGCCAACATAGTCTCAAGTGTCCACTTGATCCAAGAAGCTCACTCCTCACAAGCATCCCTCTCCAACCCATTGTCCAGTCCAATCCCTGTCTGAAGAGTTGGCTTCAGGAATGGTTCCTGTCCTGGGGCAACAGAAGGTCTGGGGGCCATGACCACCGGGGTCCTTCTAGTCTCAGTTAGACCATTAAGTTTGGTCTTTTTACAAGAATTTGGAGTCTGCATCCCACTGCTCTCCTGCTCCCTCAGGGGTTCTCTCTTGTGTTCCCTGTAAGGGCAGTCATTTGTTGTAGCCAGGCACCATCTAGCTCTTCTGGTCTCAGGCTGATGTAGTCTCTGGTTTATGTGGCCCTTTCTGTCTCTTGGGCACCTAATTACCTTGTGTCCTTGATGTTCTTCATTCTCCTTTGATCCAGGTGGGTTGAGACCAATTGACGCATCTTAGATGGCCGCTTGGTAGCTTTAAGACCCCAGGTGCCTCTCTCCAAGGTGGGATGCAGAATGTTTTCTCAATAGATTTTGTTATGCCAATTGACTTAGATGTCCCCTGAAACCGTGGTCCCCAAACCCCCATCCCTGCTATGCTGGCCTTCGAAACATTCAGTTTATTCAGGAAACTTCTTTGCTTTTGGTTTAGTCCAGTTGTGCTGACCTCTCCTGTATTGTGTGTTGTCCTTCCTGTCACCTAAAGCAGTTCTTATCTAATTAGTGAATACCCCCTCCCACTGTCCCTCCCTCCCCCCCTCATAACCATGCAAGAATATTTCTTGTCTGTTTAAACTATTTCTTGACTTCTTATAATAGCAGTCATATACAACATTTGTTCTTTTGCAGCTGACTAATGTCACTCAGCACAATGCCTTGCAGATTCCTCCATGTTATGAAATGTTTCACAGATTCATCACTGTTCTTTATCGATGTGTAGTATAACATTGTATGAATACACCATAAATTATTTATCCATTCATCTTTTGATGGGCACCTTGGTTGCTTGAATCTTTTTGCTATTTTAAACAGTGCTGCAACAAACATGGGTGTGCATATGTCTGTTTGTGTAAAGGCTCTTATTTCTCTAGGATATATTCCAAGGAGTGGGATTGCTGGACCCTAAGGAAGCGCCAAATCGATTTTCAAAGTGGTTGTACCATTTTACACTCCCACCAGCTGTGTATAAGTGTTCCAATCTCTCCAAGCCTCTCCAACATTTATTGTTTTGGTTTTTTTGGATTAATGCCAGCCTTGTTGGAGTGAGATGAAATCTCATTGTAGTTTTGATTTGCATTTGTCTAATCGACTCGACGGCACCGGGGTAATGGCTAATGATCGTGAACATTTCCTCATATATATCTGTTAGCTACCTGAATTTCTTCTTTAGTGAAGTGTCTGTTCATATCTTTTGCCCATTTTTTAATTGGGTTATTTGTCCTTTTGCAGTTGTTTTTGCAGAATCATGTAGATTTTAGAGATCAGGCACTAAAAACTGTTTCCCAATCTGTAGATAATCTTCTTACTCTTTTGATGAAGTCTTCGGATGAGCATAGGTGTTTGATTTTTAGGAGCTCCCAGTTATCTAGTTTTACTTCTACATTGTTAGTAATGTTTTGTATGCTGTTTATGCCATGTATTAGGGCTCCTAATGTTGTCCCTATATTTTCTTCAATGATCTTTATCTTTTTAGATTTTTTATTTAGGTCTTTGATCCATTTTGAGCTCATTTTTGTGCTTAGAGTGAGATATGGCTCTTGTTTCATTTTTTTGCAGATGGATATCCAGTTATGCCAGCACCACTTGTTAAAAAGACTATCTTTTCCCCATTTAACTGACTTTGGGCCTTTGTCAAATATCAACTGCTCATATGTAGATGAATTTATGTCTGGATTCTCAATTCTGTTCCATCGGTCTATGTATCTGTTCTTGTACCAGTACCAGGCTGTTTTGACTACTGTGGCAGTATAATAGGTTCTAAAATCAGGTATGGTAAGGCCTCCCACTTTGTTCTTTTTTGGTAATGCTTTACTTATCTGGGGCCTCTTTCCCTTCCGTATGAAGTTGGTGATTTTTTTCTTCATTTCATTAAAAAACGTCGTTGGAATTTGAATCGGAATTCCATTAAATCTATAGATCTCTTTTGGTAGAATAAAAACGTTTTTAAAATGTTAAGTCTTCCTAACCATGAGCAAGGTATGTTTTCCCACTTACGTAGGTCTCTCTTGGTTTCTCATAGAAGTGTTTTGTAGTTTTCTTTATATGAGTCTTTTACATCTCTCGTAACATTTATTCCTGAGTATTTTATCTTCTTGGGGGCTACTGTAAATAGTATTGACTTGGTGATTTCCTCTTCGATGTTCTTTTTGTTGGTATAGAGGAATCCAACTGATTTTTTTATGTTTATCTTGTATCCTGATACTCTGCTGAACTCTTCCATTAGCTTCAGTAGTTTTCTTGAGGATTCCATAGGATTTTCTGTTTATAAGATCATGTCATCTCCAAATAGAGATAATTTTAATTCTCCCTTGGCAATCTGGATGCCTTTATATGTTGTCCTTTCCTCATATTTGTTGTTGTTGATTTTGTTTCTGCTCAGTCTCTATTTTTTTCTTGTATTTTGTTTTGACGAGTAGGACAGCTTTTCTCCTTTGTGGTTTCCTTATCATTTACCCCTATTCTTCTAAATATAAACCTAACTTTTATTTCTCTGTATCACCGTATCTTCCTCTCCATATGGAATAGCTATGATTACGTTTCTTAGTCCCTCTTTATTATTTTAATGTTGTCTTCTTTTATACAATAACATTGATGTTACCCTGTTTTGAGCTTTTTTTTTTTTTTAACCTAGCTTTGTTTTTTGATTTCCCTGTCTGGGTTGACTTCTGGTTGCTCTCCTCAGTGTTCTAGTTTTGGGTTGATACCTGATAGTATTGATTTTCTAACCAAAGAACTCCCTTTAGTATTTCTTATAGTTTTGGTTTGGTTTTTATGAATTCCCTAAGCTTCTTTTTATCTGGAAATGTCTTAATTTCACCATCATATTTGAGAGACAGGTTTGCTGGATATTTGATGCTTGGCTGGCAATTTTTTTCCTTCAATTTTTTAAATAAGTCATCCCATTTCCTTCTTGCCTGCATGGTTTCTGCTGAGTAGTCCAAGCTTATTCTTATTGGCTCTCCTTTGTAGGTGACTTTTCGTTTATCCCTAGCTGCTCTTATAATTATCTCTTTACCTTTGGTTTTGGCAAGTTTGATTATGTCTTGGTGACTTTCTTTTAACATCTACCTTATGTGGAGTTCGATGAGCATCTTGGATAGATATCTTCTCATCTTTCATGATATCAGGGAAATTTTCTGCCAACAAATCTTCAAAAATTCTCTCTGTATTTTCTGTTTTCCCTACCTATTCTGGTACTCCAATCACTCGTAGCTTATTTCTCTTGATAGAGTCCTACATGATTCTTAATGTCTCTTCATTTTTTTTAATTCTTTTATCTGATTTTTCTTCAATTCTTTTATCTGATTTTTCTTCAAATGGATTAGTGCCAGTGATTTATCTTCAAGTTCAGAAATTCTGGCTTCTACCTGCTTAATTCTGCTCCTCTGACATTCTATCGAGTTGTCTACTTCTGCAATTTTATTGCTAATGTTCTGAATTTCTGATTGCTGTCTACGAATTTTTCCAGCTCATTTAATTTCTCATTATGTTCCTGAATAATCTTTCTAATTTCTTCAATTGCTTTATCTGTGTTTTCCTTGGCCCATTCTGTGTATTGCCTCATTTGCCTCGTGATATCTTGAAGGGTTCTGCATATTAATCTTTTGTATTCTACCTCTGGCTATTCCAGGAATGCACTTTCATCTAGAAGATCCCTGGATTCTTTGTTTTGAGAGCCTGTTGAGGTGATCATGGTCTGTTTCTTTATGTGACTTGATATTGACTGTTGTCTCCGAGCCATCTATAAGTTATTGTATTAGTTTATGCTTGCTTACTGCGTTGTAGCTTCTTGCTTTGTTTTGTTTTGGTATGCCCCAATGGGTTGCTTGAGTGAGCTAGCCTGATTATTTTCACCTTTGGAGCTCTGATATCCTGTCCCCAGATGGCTAGAGCTGTTATCAGGTATATCAGTCTAGGAGTCCATTCATTTTTCTTGTATGAATTCAGCTCAGGTTTCCAGGTAGCTGATCATCAAGTGTGTGGTATAGGCTCTGTCCTACAGCCTTAGAGAGGCAGGGGTGATTTGTGTAAGTACCGATATCTGATTGCAGCAGGGGGTCATGCTCTGAACAAGGCAGAGGGCTGAGTACCACCCCCCAAGTGTCTCTGAGGAAAGCATGTCCCTGTTCCCTAGAGCATGCAGGTGGGTGGGTTCTGCAGACAGATCATGGGCACCCAATGTTTTTGGTTGTAAGGACTGGGAAGTACCAGTTATCCTTGGACCCCTATCATGGGTGGCTGGTGACCTGAGTGCAGCTACCAGTCCTTAGGCCCCTGATGTGGGTAGGTGAGGACCCTGTTTAATAGGCAAAGCAATGTCAAACATCAAACACTCACCTCTCTGCCACACAGCTGAAATGGTTGGAGTCTGTCAACAAGGGCCTGTTTTTCCTGAAATAGACTCCCATGCAGAGGGGAAATGTACTCAAAGTCCATGGACCATTTATGCCTAGACAGGAGCCATTTCTGTCCTGAGCGCCCCTGGTTAGTGGAGCTAGCAAATTATCTTTTCCCTCAGTTGCAAATTTATTCATTCTCCAAGGCTGGGAAGATGGCTCTAGGTGCTCAACAGGGCCTATCTCAGGCCCAGGGAAGTCAGCCACTGATGCTGGCTTGGGAGTGGGGGGAGGGGTGGTACAGTAAAATATATGCAAGTACTTAGCTTTTCCTGAGAGCACCACTCTTCTCTGGTTCCAGAGGTATGGGTAGGCTGTGTGGCTGGCTGCTTCTCCCTGAGGAAACTGTAGCCAAATGCCAGTACCACCCTGCTGCCGCCGCTCTGGGAATGGTGCCTGAAAGCTCCCCATGATTCAGGTCCTGTAACTCCTCTCCATTTCTGCATCGTCTTTTCCTTCCCCTGCCCCTCTGTTCATTTTCTAAGCTTGCCTTTCATGCTCAGGGCTCCTAGCTTGTCATAAATACACTCATTTCACTTGTTTTTTTGGGTGCTTGTTGTAAAGAGGGCTTGCTGGAAACATCTGTCTATTCCGCCATCTCACCTCTGCCCCACCTGATCTGTGTAATTAATACCATGTTTATCTTTCCATCTGACCTAGCAGACCAGAGAATTCTTAAAGTGTAAAGATTGTCACTTGGTTCTTCTTTTTTTCATCACACAAATACTTGATCTTTAGCATGTGTAACATACGACCATCTTCGGAATTGTGAGTTTCTTCAAAATTGTATATATTCTTGAGCACTAACCACCACCATTAATTTAGTTTATTTATTATGCTCTAGATGAGATTTGGGAACCCCTGGTGGCGTGGTGGTTAAGTGCTACAGCTGCTAACCAAAAGGTTGGCAGTTCAAATCCACCAGGGCTCCTTGGAAACTATATGGGGCAGTTCTACTCTGTCCTATATGGTTGCTATGAGTTGGAATTGACTCGACGGTACTGGGTTTGGTTTTTTTGGTTTTTAGATGAGATTTACCTGAGCTGGGAGAGAGGTAGGGAGATAGGATGTGATCTTGAAGTCAGTGGGAATCCTGTAACAAGGGAACAGACCTGGGAGACCAAGGTCAGAAGAAAAGAGTCGCCCAATTTCTACCTTCCCAATACAACAACTCTGAAGCCTTTCAGAGAATGCCCATCTGGGTCTTCAAAAAAAATAAAGACATTACCATTTGCTGACATTTAATAACGTGAAGCCTAGGAGCCTAGGATCACCTTTGCAAAATGTTGCAATTAAAGAAAAATCTATAAAGTCCATTTATACTAAGAATGAGTATCTTCTTTTCCTTTATCTCCTTAATATCGGAAGTGAAGGTGTTTAGTAGTTGAGCTAGAACTTGGAAGGTATAAAGAAAGGGAAAAACTGTCTTTATTTTCAGGAATCACTTAAAGTCCTTTATATGTTTTTTCTGAACAAAGCTAGACAGTATGAAAGAATCACCCAGGTTTTCAGAGTGAATGAGTTCTTGTCTTAGAGAAGCAAAACCAGTGAATTGTATATATGTGTGTGTGTGTGTGTGTATATATATATATATATACACACACACATATATCTATATGCATAGGGGGAGAGAGAGAGAGAGAGATTTATACCATGCAAATGGCTCATGTGGCTGTAGAGGCTGGAAAGTCCCAAACTTATGGGTCAAGCTTCAGGCTGGAGGCTTCTCTTGACTCACGCAGCTGCAGGGGCTGACAAACCCAAGACAGGGACATCAGACAGCAGGCTGATGGCTCAAGTCCCAAGAGCCAGAAGTCAGATGATGACGAGCTGAATGCAGGATGGCAAAAGCCAGAGAGCTTTGCAAGAAAGTCCAATATATTGGATGCAAGTTACACCCCCAAGGAAACTCCTTTTCAATTGATTGGCTGCTCATAACAAATCTCATCACAGAGGTGATTACATTTTATCAGATCTCATCATGGAGGTGATTATATTATTACATAACTACCAAACTACTCATAACTACCAAACCACTGAGAATCATGGCCCAGCCAAGTTGACACATAGCCTTAACCATCACAGTTCCTAACATTCACATTTGGAATATGACCTGGGTGAGCACACTTGACTAGGGTAAATATAATCCTTCTCTTCACAACACAGGTAAAAACTGGGGTAAGATTCTGAAAAATAATTTAAAAATATCTCTACTCTTGGTTAATTGCCATTAAATAGGTCTTCAGCCCAGCAGTTATGGTAAGACTAAGAGAAAGTTCTGCAACTAATTTAACTCTAAGTAAGCTAATAAACTGTTCCAGAATTGCAAGTATGCCTCCAGCGCAGCATCTAAACTAGAAATTTTAAGCAAGCAGAGTGAAAGAGAGTTGATGAGCTCTGCAATAGCTCATCTGTTTGGGAAACTGTTCTATTTCTACTCATCATGTTGGATAGCACATGATTACTATCTCCAAGAAACCTTGCATGACCTTTTACCCTAATTGTTGTTCAAGCAATAATGATATAGCAAGCAAAATAATTTGTCTTCATGTCTTCCACTACCCTAGAAACCCTAGAAGCAGAGGTTATGTCTATCATTGCATCCACATGGCCTGGCAATGTGCATAGCACAAAGTAATTGTTCAATGTTTGCTGAATTAATGAAAATCTCAAATAGCATTTGATAAATAATCTTTGTTGGATTAGCATGGCCATCACTGCAGTCTCTCCTATGTTTTTTGGCCTCATGATCCCTGGGTCTTTGCTCAATATGTTGCTATAAGACAAGACAATAAAGAGTAATTCATATGCTGAAAGGTACTTCTTATAAATAGGTATTAGGAAACAATTGCTTGTTCTTGATTTATTGTGTTCCCTAGAGAATGTGCATAGAGCTAATCCTACAGCAAACCATAACCCCATTTAATTTTTTCCTGCCTTAACTTTCTCTAACTGTTATTATCAGTTTACACTCAAGTAAATTCAAGTAAGAAAATAAATAATAAAATATTTACATTGAACAAGATGAATTGGATATGGATGTTCCAAAGATTTTTGGATGATCAGGTTGGGTTTCAGTATGAACAACGGATTGGATTTTTCCTAATTTAACATGCACCCTTACTTACCTGTAGCTGCCAGATGCTTCTTGAGTCATTTACCATTAGCTCGATCACAGCAAAATGCCCCATCAAAGCAAGGGAATTGGATCTACCTGATAATTTTCCTTTTTGATAAATAGCCTTCTTGAATGGTTGCATTATAAACTGTGTTAATAAAGCCCACTTTGACTTATGTAAATCTAAAATGCATGTTAAATTTAAAAATACTATTTCATATGTTGATAAAAACAGAGTCTAAATATTTAACTTGCTGGCATCTGAAATTAAGTTTCAAATGTACTTTTTTCTCCTGTCAGTGGAGTTTTAAAGACAAAGACATTTGTCAGATATAATGAAAGTTTCCACCACAGGCAATTAATTATTTGTGACTACAGATCTACATTTTACCACATTATCTGCCAGAGTAAAACTACCTTATTCTATCAAATTTTTAAAGCTGCCTTTATTTCAGAGGCTGATATCTTTATTAAAAATCATAAAAAAATAATAACAAAGGACTTGAATCCAAGATATACAAAGACCTCTTAAAACTCATCAATAAGAAAACAAACAAATCAATTAGAAAATGGGCAAAATATCTTCACCAAGGAAGATATACAATGTTATATAAGTATATGAAACAATGTTCTAAATCCTGTCACTGTGGAATTGCAAATTAAAACAATAATTTATCACTGCATACCTATTATAAAACAAAATGAAACCCACTGCTGTCAAGTCGATTCCAACTTGTAGTGAACCTATAGGACAGAATAGAATTGCCCCATAGAGTTTCTGTCACGGATTGAATTATGCCCCCCCCTTCCCCCCCTCCCAAAAAAAGTGTGTGTATCAATTTGTCTGGGCCTTGATTCCCAGTATTGTGTGGTTGTCCCCCATTCTGTGATTGTAATTTTATGTTAAAGAGGATTAGGGTGGGAGTGTAACACCCTTACTAAGGTCAGGTCCCTGATCCAATGTAAAGGGAGTTTCCCTAGGGTGTGGCCTGCACCACCTTTTATCTTAGAGATAAAAGGAAAGAGAGCAAGCAGAGAGTTGCAGGACCTCATACCACCAAGAAAGCAGTGTCAGGAGCAGAGTGTGTCCTTTGGACCTCGGGTCCCTGCATGGAGAAGCTCCTAGTCCAGGGGAAGACTGATGAGAAGGCAGACAGAGAGAGAAAGTCTTCCTCTGGAGCTGACACCCTGAATGTGGATTTTTAGCCTACTTTACTGTGAAGAAATAAACTTCTCTGTCAAAGCCATCCACTTGTGGTATTTCTGTTACAGCAGCACTGGATAACCAAGACAGTTTCCAAGGTGATAATCAACAAATGGATGCAGCGATGGAAGCACTCACTCATCTATGCCAAGAAATTTGGAAGACAGCTACCTGGCAAACAACTGGAAAAGATTCATAATTGCGCCCATTCCAAAGAAAGGCGATACAACAGAATCTAAAAATTGTCGAGCAATATCATTAATATCACATGCAAGTAAAATTTTGCTGAAAATAATTCAAAAACGGTCACAGCAGTACACTGAAAGGGAACTTCCAGAAATTCAAACCAGATGCAGAAGAGGACATGAAACAAGGGATATCATTGCTGATGTCAGATGGGTCTTTGCTGAAAGCAGAGAATACCAGAAAGATGTTAACCTGTGTTTCATTGTATTGACTACACATAGGTATTCTACTGTGTGGATCATAACAAATTATGCAAACTTTGCAAAGAATGAGAATTCCAGAACACTTAGTCGTGCTCATGTTGAACCTGTATACAGACAGTCATTCGAACAGAACAAGGGGATACTATGTGGTTTAAAATCAGGGAAGTTGTACATCAAGTTTGTATCCTTTCACCATACCCATTCAATCTGTATGCTGAGCAAATAATCCAAGAAGCTAGACTACAGGGAAGAACACAGCATCAGGACTGGAGGAAGACTCATTAACAACTTGTGTTATACAGATGGCACAACCTTGCTTGCTGAAAGTGAAGAGGACTTGAAGTACTTACTGATGAAGATCAAAGACCACAGCCTTCAGTATGGATTACACCTCAAGATAAGAAAATAAAAATACTCACAACTGGACCAATAACAAACATTATGATAAATGGAGAAAAGATTGAAGTTTTCAAGGATTTCATTTGACTTGAATCCACAATCAATGCCCATAGAAGCAGCAGTCAAGAAATCAAACACATAGTGCATTGTGCAAATCTGCTGCAAAAGACCTCTTTAAAGTGTTGGAAAGCAAATATGTCCCTTTGAGGACTAAGGTGTAACTGGCCCAAGCCACAGTATTTTCAATCACCTTATATGTGTGTGAAAACTGGACAATGAATAAGACCAAAGAAGAATTAATGCCTTTCAATTATGGTGTTGGTGAAGAATATTGAGTTATACAACATGGACTGCCAGAAGAATGAACAAGCCTGTCTGGGAAGAAGTACAGCCAGAGTATTTCTTGGAAGTGAAGATGGCAAGACTTGTCTGACATACTTTGGACATGCTATCAGGAGGGATATCACACTTGGTAAGGTAGGGGGTCAGCGAAAAAGAGGAATATCCTTGATGATATGGACTGACACAATGGTTACAACGATGGGCTCAAACGTAGCAATGATTATGAGATTGGTGCAGGATAGGGCAGTGTTTCATTCTGTCGTATATATGAGTTGGAACTGAGTTGTGGGCACCTAAGAGCAACAACAAATCTTTACGGAACCTGGCTGCCACATCTTTCTCCCGCAGAGTGACTGGTAGGTTTCAGCTTCTGACATACCTATTAAAATGGCTAAAATCCAATGCACTCACAACACCAAATGTGGAAAAGGATGCGGAGAAACAGGAACTCTCATACATTGCTGGTGTGAATGTAAAATGGAGCAGTTACTTTGGAAGACAATCTGGTAGTTTCTTACAAAGCTAAACATTGTCTTTCCCTATGATCCAGCAATTTCATTTCTTGATCTTTACCCAAATGAACTAAAAACTTAGGTCCACACAAAAACCTGCTCAGAAATGTTTATAACAAGTTGATTCACAGCTGCCAAAAAATTGGAAGCAACCAAGATGTACTTCAACAGGTTAATGGATAAACAAACTGGTATTCCAATACAGTGGACTATTTAACTGATAAACCACGAAAAGACATGGAGAACCCTTGAATGCATAGTGCTAAGCTAAAGAAGACAGTCTGAAAAGGCTATATACTGCATGATATCAACTATATGATAAGCTAAAGAAGTCTGAAAAGGCTATATACTGTATGATATCAACTGTATGATATTCTTGAAAAGTAAAACTCTAGTGAGATCAGTGGTTATCAGGGATTCAGAGGGAGGGAGGGAAGGATGACTAGATAGAGCACAGGAGAATTTTAGGGCAGTGAAACTATCTTATATGATACTATAATGGTATATATATGACATTATGCATTTGTCTAAACCCAGAGAATTACAGAAGACAAAGAGTGAACCCTAATGTAAATTATGGACTTTAGTTAATTATAAGATATCAATATTGGCTCATAACTTATAACAAATGTACCCCACTAAAGCAAGATGTTAATAATAGAGGAAGCTGCGAGGGGAGAGGAGAGAGGAGTTATGTGAGAATTCTCTGTACTTTCATCTCAATTATTCTGTAAATCTAAAATTCCTCTAAAAAATAAAAGTCTATTACTTAAAAAAGATAATAAACAAACAAAACCTGCATTCAAGTTAGGGAAATGAAAGCATTCAGTAACTATTTTTTAGTGAATATAAGTAGTTTAACCGGGTTTGAATATCTAACAGGTTTTTGTTTTGTGTTTATTTTTATTTTTTGAAAGCAAAGATAAACATGACATTTGAAATTCTTGATGTGTAAATGCTGTAGTTTTTTTTTTTTTTTTTTAGAGATGCCCTTACGTGATAACATCTCCTCTGACAGAGAATGGGTCTCACATATCCACAGATTTACAAGTCTCTTATCTGTCAGCTCTGATTTCCTTTTTTCTTGCTACAAAAAATGATTAAGGGGAACTGACCATCCTATCTGCTAGGCTTTAGAATCTGAGATGTAAGTTCTGTTGTCAAGTTGATTTTCAACTCACAGTGACCCTATGTGATGGAGTAGAACTCCCCACAGGGTTTTCTAGGCTGTAATCTTTTTTTTTTTTTTTAAATATTTTATTTTATTTTGTTGTTATTGAGACTTTGCACAGCAAAAACACACATCAATTCAATTTTCTACATGCACAATTCAGGGGCACTGATTACAGTCTTGGAGTTGTGCAGCAATTCTCTCATCCTCTTTTTCTGAGTTTTTCCTCCCCCTTTAACATAAACTCATTGCCCCCTAAGGTTCCTATCTAATCCTTCAAGTTGCTGTTGTCAATTTGATCCCATATAGAAAGATCTTAAAAGAGCATAATGCTCAAGGCTGACATCATTTACTGGTTAAACTGAACTACTGTTTGGTTTTAAGATGACTTCAGCGGATATTTTTGGTTTAAGGTTTAAAGATTATTTTAGGGTAATAGTTTTGGGTGTTCAACCAGCCTCCAGGACTTCAGTAAGCCAGCATGTCCTGAGAATTTGGCTGTAATCTTTGCAGGAGCAGCTTGCAAGATCTTTCTGCCATGGGGTTGCTGGGTGGGTTCAAACCACCAACCTTTTGGTTAGCAGCTGCGCACTGAAGTGTTGCACTACCATAGCACCTGGTAGAGGAGTCCAATTGCTCATTTTCCTTATATAACAAATAGTAAAAACATATCAGCCCCAAAGTATTGTTTTCATAATAAATTTTCCAAATACACCTATTGGAAGCTAAGAGGAAAAGAACTTATCCAGTTGAAAAAAACCAGTGTTCTAGAAGGACTAGTTTGTAAGTTTCTGTATAATAAAATTCTATATGACTATTCACTAAGTGGCACAGTGGTTAAGAGATAGGCTACTAACCAAAAGGTTGGCAGTTCGAATCCCCCAACTGCTCCTTAGAAACCCTAAGGGGCAGTTCCACTCTGTCTTGTAGGGCTGCTATAAGTGAGAATCAACTTGATGGCAAAAGGTTTGGTTTTTGGTTTTGTATTCACTAAGTGTAGAATTTTATCAGGTAACTGCACAAATTCAATAAATAGCCTATTCTTTTAATAGCACTAGGTTTTCAAAAATTGCAAGGTGACAGAGTCATGAACGGTTCAAGCTTCCATGTCTGTATAAGCAGAGCTTAATTCCTGTCTATGGAACTTACTGGGTGTGTGACTTTGGAAAATTGTATAGCTGCCGTAACCATTAGTGTCTTCAAGTATAAAGCGTATATAATAAACTTAACTTCCTCACAGGGTCATTGTGAAAATTAAACGAAATAATACTATTAAAGCTCTTAGCAGGATGCCTGGAACAGGTATGTAACCTATTGTTACCACAGTGCAGAACATTTTTGACAAACTCATGAAAGTCTTGGATAATCACGGTCTTTGATCTCTATCCTGAGTAACTTTCAACAACACTTTTGCATTTTCAAAGATTTATCCCTTTTATAAATCAGCTCTGAGCTCATTACATTATGTTTGATGTTACCAATATTCTATCCTTCAAATCTTGATTAGGAATCTGATTCCTATAATAAAACTGCCCAGGTCTAAATCCTTGCTATGTATTCCTTCAGTCAAATTACTTTACCTCTATATTCCACAGTTTCCTCACCTGTGAAATTAAAACTTAAAAAAAATGTACAAAATGCCATGATTTATATAAAGCACTTAGCATAATCCTTGGCGTATCGTAAGTACTCAATTCGTGATAGCCAAACCTGTACCAAAAAACCAAACTAGTTGTTCAATGCAACAAAAAACCAAACCCGTTGTTCAATTAATCCCTACAGTCTTTCTACTCTGTTTTAGTCTGACCCTTATGGATAACATTCTTGCAGATACTTATAAAAAAAAAAAAAATTTTTTTTATAGATAACTATTATTAAGTATTGAATATTCAGAATGATATTGACTTTTATAAACTTAATGTTTTACATTTATTGAAAATTTTAAGGTAGACAATGAATTGACATTAACTGAATAAACTCTTAGGAATTGATCAGGTTTTTAAAGTTTCAGAATATGGAAATGTGGGTCCAAAATAATGTGATTTTTGAAAACTTACTTATTTAAAACCAGAGCAGCTTCAATGTTAAAAAGTAATGTTGAGAAGTTAGATCTTGGCAAATAACACAGGACAACAATGAAATACAATATCCATCAGAAAAATAAAGTGGATAAATCAGCAAAACTGACTCAATAACCGACAATTGAGTTTGTTACCAGTAAGATAATTTCTCCAAAGATGAGTTGCTCCTGACAGTTGCTACACTTGGAGTGCCAGACCCTGAGTTGCAGTTTTTAGGTTTTTAGCCTTTTACCTGGCTGCTGCCAGTCATTCAGTTGTGGGATAGATTGCCTATCTTATCTCCTATCTTGAACATCCTCCCATTGGACTCTATCAGAATTCATTTAAAAGGGCCATTCTGGCTTTCTGGAACAGTTTGAAGAGCCAACAAAGGAAAAAGTGTGTGTGTGTGTGTGTGTGTGTGTGTGTGTGTGTGTGTGTGTGTGTGTGTGAAGTGTGTGCATGACTATTTAGTCTAGGAAAGGAAGGGGAAGATCAACCCACCTGAGAATCCCTAGAAGGAATGGCTAGAAAACTTTGTATGCAGCTCCCAGGGAAAATATATCTTAAGAGAAATGATCAAAGGTAGCATGTAATTGAAGTTTCTGTAAAAATGGAAGGTTGTCCCTAGAATATTAGAACGTAGCAATAGAGCTGGTCAGCTGAAAGCAGGCAGGAAGCAAGGTTAACCTAAGAAACTACTGTGATGGCTAAACAAGACATAACTCTCAGGGGAAGGCTGATTCTGATAGATGCACTCTTCTTCCTTTTTTTTGTAATGACTTTTTGCATCCTGTTTACTGATTATACAGATAACTCATGCTCATTCTATAAGATTAGAACTTTAGTAAAATGCCTTTTTTTTTTTTTTTTTCACAACTCAACCACCCAGAGAACATCAGTTAATATTCTGGTGCTTATCTTCTAGTTCCATATATATTTCCATCAAATTAATAGTAATGGCTCTTTCACAAATGAAAGGGCCAGATATATTAAAAAAAAAAAAAAAAAAGTTGCTGGTGAGTTGATTCTGACTCATGGCACACCCCCATGTTTCTCTACATCCTCATCAACACCTGTTGTTTTTGGTTTTTTTAATCACAGTCATCCTAGTGGAAGTGAAGTGAAATATCATTGTGGTTTTGATTTGCATTAGCAAAAATGGTTTGCACTAGGCTACTAACCTAAAGGCTGGCAGTTCAAACCCATCCAGCAGTACACAGAAAAAAGCCTGGTGATCTGTTTTCATTAGTTTACAGCCAAGAAAACCCGATGGAGCCCTTCTACTCTGTAACCTACAGGGTCATCATGAGTCAGAATCAACTCAATGGCAATGTTTTGTTTTTAATTGTCTAGTGATACTGAGCATCTTTTCATGTGCTTTGTGACCAGTTGTATTTCTTCCTTGGTGAAATGTCTAATCAAGTCCTTTGTCTATATTTTGATTGGGTTGTTTGTCTTTTTGCTGTTAAGCTGTAGGAGTTCTTTATATAGTCTGGATATTAAACCATTATCAGATATACGGTTCTCCAAAATTCTTTCCAAATCTATAGGTTGTTCTCTAAACCTGTTTGATAAAGTCCTTTGATGAACAAAAGTTTTTAAGTTTGATAAAGTCCCATTTATCTATTTTGTCTTTTGCTACTTGTGCTTTCGGTGTCATATCTAAAAATCCATTGTTAAAAACTAAGTCCTAAAATATTATCGCTATGTTTTTTTCTAAAAGGTTAATTTTTTTAGTTCTTGCATTTAGGTCTTTGATGCATTTTGAGTTAACTGTCATATATGGTTTGAGGTATGTGTCCAACTTCATTCTTTGTGGAAAGCTAGTTGTCCTAGCACCATTTATTAAAGAGACTATTCTTTCCCCACTGGATGAATTTATCATCCTTGTCAAAAACCAACTGACCATAGGTGTAGGGATTTATTTCTTGACTCTCAGTTCTATTCCATTAGTAATTATGTCTATCAAAAAAAAAAAAATTTTTTTACGCCAGTACCAGACTCTTTTGATTACTCTAACTTCATATCAAAATGATTCACTACAAAAAATTAACAAAATACAAAAGTAGGCAGTATTAGAAGAAATAAGGAAGAAAGCAAGTAAGCCCTTCCTTTTCACAACGGCAGAGAGTGGCAGAATGATTTAAAAAAAAAAAATGACCCAATTATATACTGTATACAAGAGATGCATCTTAGGCCCAAGGACACAAATACACTGAAAGTAAAAGAATGGAAAAAAATATTCAATGCAAATAGTAGCCAAAAGACAGCTAATGTGAAAATTTTAGTATCAGACAAAATAGACCTTAAGTAAAAATCTGTTATAAGAGACAAAGAAGGGCACTATGTAATGATAAAAGGGCTGATTCATCAAGAAGGTAACAATTATAAATAAATATGCACTTAACATCAGAGCCCCTTGATATATAAAGCAAACACTATTAGAATTGAAAGGAGAAATAGGCAGCTCTACAATAATTGTTATAGACTTCAATACCACTTTAAATAATGGACAAGACTTCTAGGAAGAAGATCAACAAAGGAATAGAGGACCTGAACTAAATCGACTAGATTTAACAGACAGACATATGTAGAATATTCCACTCAACAATAATACAATATACATCTTTCTGCAGTGCATATGGATCATCCTCTACGATAGACCACATGTTAGATCACAAATCAACTCTCATAAATTGACAAAGATTGAAATCTTCCTCCCTTTTATAAGGATACATGTGATCACATTTAGGGCCAACCAGATAATCCAAAATAAGCGCCCCATTAATTTCATCACATCTGCAAAGACTCTCGTTTATTTATGTATATATTTAACCATTTTAGATAGCATATACAGGTTCCAAGTTTTAGGACACAGATATCTTTTGGGGTCCATTTTTAAGTCTACCACAGTTTCATCCCACAAATTTGATAAACTGTATTTCCAAATTCATTTAGTTCTGAGAAACAGTTTTAATTCTCCTAGAATCCAGGTTTCTGGGTCCTTGGAGTTGAGGTGACACATTTAGGCCATCTGTCCCTAGGTATACTTTTGAACCTTAAGCCTTCAAGGAACTGTTTTCCTAAAGTCACCTTCAAGCCAAACAATAGCCTAGTAGGCAGTTTAGAAGAGACCATTTTGCTTTAGGCATTGTGCTCCTGTAGAGATTTATCTATATGCAGCCAGTTTCCAGCAGCAGGGACCCCAGGGTGTGACTGAAAAATACATGTCACATCCTTAGTGACCCTGCTACCTTGCACACGTTCTGATGCTATCTCCTGAGAAATTAACATGACAATGACCTATATAAGCTGTTTTCACTATCCCCTCTTCAGAGTGCCTTCCTGATAACTTACAGCTTGACACTGCCTAATTCGAATCACATCTACTCAAAATAAATATATTCTTTTACATTGATTTTTGGTGTTTCTCTGAGCATTTTGGTTTCGGACAATTCAAAACAATTTTTAATTTTTCTTGAGACTTCTTCAACCAGTGTCTTGTTTAATCTTCAAATACCATTTTTTTTCGCAAATAAAGTGTCTTCTATGTTTGTTTGCTAACCCAGCCCTCCCCTCACGGGGTATTTTTGTAAGTGTGCTATGCTTATGTTTTTACAGCAACATGAAAAAAAAAAATTAGTGCTGATGAAAATACCTCAAGGAAGGAGGGAAGGAGGACAAGGTTGGCAAAGAAACGTAGAAGGTACTTGTCGTTTGCGTAAAATATGGTATTTGGGGATTTTCCAGCTGCCTTTTTGTTACTGATTTCTATTTTAATTCCACTGTGGTAAAATGTGAGGTAGGAGAATAATTCTATAACTTGATGAATAAATTCTAGTCATTTAGTGAGACTGTGCCCCTGGCATGTGAGCTTCACAAGTGTTTTTTCATTTTTTAAAAACCCTTTTGGTGATATAAGAAAACTAAAGGGGGTTGGATTTGGAGAAATGCCCCTCTAATAAAGTCTTATCCTCTGAAGAGTAGTCCTTTATTATGGAAAATGCTCTGGTCATATTTCAAAATGGTTAATCTTTTCTTCTCTGACTGAGTTCAAACAAAAAACCCGTTGCCATCGAGTCGATTCCGACTCATAGCGACCCTATAGGACAGAGTAGAACTGCCCCGTAGGGTTTCCAAGGAGCGCCTAGTGGTTTCAAACTGCTGGCCTTTTGGTTAGTGGCCATGGCTTTTAACCACTACGCCACCAGGGTTTCCCTGATTGAGTTAGGAGAGGATTTTTTTTTTTTTCTTGGCTTTTCCCCATGAGAACCTAGTGGGATTCCTGGAGGTAAGACATTAAAGTGGGGACCTCCCTAAAATGCAGCCCCAGAAGTTTACCACTCTCAAGTTAGTTCACATTTAGCCTCCAAGATTTGCCAAAATTATCACTTAAGTGTTCTTACCAGTTTATAGCTTTACAGCTTCTGCTCTAAGAAAGCAGATCTTGGCTGTGATGCTCTGAATTTACCTGCTTCTCAAGATTACAAGGTGTCTGTTTGCTCTTTGGTTCTCTTAGGAGTTCAAAAGAGAAAACCCTTCAGAGGATCCTTTCTCTTAGAACTAGATTTAGATCTGAAATCTGTCCAGAAAACCTAAATCCCATGCATATGATGATGCTATATACTTGAAGGTGATCATGGAGCTAGAATACGAGCCTCCTGTCTTAGAAATTCTATCCTGTAGAGTTAGACTAGGGTCCCTAGGTGCTGCAAATGGTTAATGAACTGTGCTGCTAAGTGAAAGGTTGGAGATTCGAGTCCAGTAAGAGGTGATTCTAAAGAAAGGTCTGGTGATTTACTTTCAAAAAATCAGCCATTGAAAACCCTATGGAGCACAGTTTTTTTCTGACATACAAAGGGTCACCATGAGTTGGAGGCAACCTGATGGCAACTGTTAATGTTAGACCGAATTCCCAATTCCTGGGTTCAGTAAAACTCCAGAGACATAAGGATCAGATGTCTCCAACTTGCTAACCTATTAATGAGGTAAACATCCCAGTTTCTACTTCATGTATCCTGTTCCTGTTGCTGTTGTAAGGTGCCATCAAGTAGGTTTGGACTCATAGTGACACTATGTACAACACAATGATACACTGCCTAGTCCTACACCATCCTCATAATCATTGCCATGTTCCAGCCTATTGTTTCAGCCCTGTGTTACTCCATCCTGTTGAGCGTCTTCCTCTTTTTCCTGATCCTCTACTTTACCAAGCATGCCATCTTTCTTGGTAGGACTGGTCCTTACCAATAACAGATTGAAAGTACGTGAGACAAAGTCTTGCCATATATGCTTCTAAGGAGTATTCTGGCTATACTTCTTCCAATATAGATTTGTTTGTTCTTCTGGCCAAAACCAAAACCAAACCCATTGCCATCAAGTCAATACTGACTCATAGTGACCCTATTAGACAGAGCAGAACTGCCCCATAGAGTTTCCAAGGAATGCCTGGCAGATTCGAACTGCTGACCTTTTGGTTAGCAGCCATAGCATTTAATCACTATGCCACCGGGGTTTCCGTTCTTCTGACAGTCCATGGTATATTCAGTACCTGGTGTATTCAATATTCTTTGCCAATATCATAATTCAAAAGCATCATTTCTTATTCAGTCTTCCTTATTCATTGTCCAGCTTTCACATGCACATGAGGCGACTGAAAATACCATGGCTTGGGCCATGCCTACCTTAGCCTCAAAGTGACACCTTTACTTTTTAACACTTTACAGAGGTCTTTTGCAGATTTGCCTAATGTGATACATTGTTTGATTTCTTGACTGCTGCTGCCAAGGGCATTGACTTTAGATCCAAACAAAACGAAATCCTTGACAACTTCAATATTTCTCCCTTTATCATGGTCCCACTTATTGTTCCAGTTATAAGGACTTTTTTTCCCCTTATGATAAGATGTAATCCATACTGAAGGCTGCAGTCTTTGATGTTCATCAGTAAGTGCTTCAAATCCTCTTCACTTTCAGCAAGCAAGGTTATGTCATCTGCGTAGTCACAGGTTGTTCCTAAATCTTCCTCCAATCCTGATGCTGCATTCGTCTTCATATAGTCTAGCTTCTCAGATATTTGCTCAGTATACAGAATGAATAAGTATGTGGAAAAGACACAACCATGACACATCCCTTTCCTGATTTTAAACCACGTAATATCCCCTTACTCTGTTCGAACAACTGCCCCTTGGTCTATGCACAGGTTCCTCATGAGCACAATTAAGTGTCCTGGAATTCCAATTCTTTGCAATGTTATCCATAATTCATTATGATTCACACAGTCCATTGTCTTTGCAAAGTCAATAAAACACAGACAAACATCTTTCTGGTATTTTCTTTCAGCCAAAATCCATCTGACATCAGCAATGATATCCCTCATTTCACGTCCTCTTCTGAATTTGGCTTGAGTTTCCGGCAGTTGGTTGTTGATATATCGCTGCAACTGCTTTTGAATTATCTTCAGTATAATTGTACTTGCATATAATATTAATGATACTGTTTGATAATTTCTGCATTCTGTTGGATCATCTATCTTTGGAATAAGCACGTATATGGATATCTTCCACTTGTTTGGGCAGGTAGCTGTTTTCTAAATTTCTTGGAATAGATGAGTGAAGGCCTTCATGCTGCATCTGTTTGTTGAAACATCTCATTTTCGTATTTTGGCAACTCCTGGAGCCTTGTTTTTTACCGATGCCTTCATTGCGGCTTGGAATTCTTCCTTCAGTACCGTCAGTTCCTGATCATATGGTACCTCCTGAAATGGTTTAATGTCAACCAACTCTTTTTGGTACAGTGACTCTGTTTATTCCTTCTATCTCCTTTCGATTCTTCCTGTGTCATTTAATATTTTCCCCATAGAATCCTTCAGTATTACAACTTGAGGCTTGAATTTTTTCTTCAGTTCTTTCAGCTTGAGGAATGCCGACTATGTTTTTCCCTTTTGGTTTTCTAACTTCAGGTAAATTGCACACTTCATTATTATGTTTTACTTTGTCTTCTCAAGGTACCCCTTGAAATCTTCTGTTCGGGTCTTTTACTTCATCATTTCTTCCATTCACTTTATGTACTGTACTTTAAGAGGAAGTTCCAGAGTCTCTTCTGACATCTGTTTTGGTCTTTTTTTCTCTTCTGTCTTTTTAATGACCTTTTGTTTTTTTCACGTATGGTGTCCTTGATGCCATTCCACAACGTGTCTGGTCTTCAGTCATTAGTGTTCAATGCATCAAATCTATCCCTGAGATGGCCTCTAAATTCAGGTGGGGTATACTCAAGGTTGTACTTTGGCTCTCGTGGACTTGTTTTAATTTTCTTCAGCTTCAACTTGAACTTCCACATGAACATTTGATGGTCTGTTCCACATTCGGTCTCTGGCTTTTTTCTGACTGATGATATTGAGCTTCTCCATCGTCTCTTTCCACTGATGTCGATTTGATTCCTGTGTGTTCCATCCAGTGAGGTTCATGTGTATGGTTGCCGTTTATGTTGTTGAAAAAAAGTATTTGCAATGAATAAGTCATTGGTCTTGCAAAATTCTGTCAGGCAATCTACTGCATCGTGTCTGTAACCAAGGCTATATTTTCCAATTACTGATCCTGATACTTCTTAGTTTCCAGCTTTCACATTCCAATCACCAGTAATTATCAATGTATCTTGATTGCATATTTGATCGTTTCAGACTGTAGCACTTGGTAAAAATCTTCAATTTTCTCATCTTTGGCATTAGTGGTTAGTGCATAAGTTTGAATAATAGGCCTATTAACTGGTCTTCCTTGTAGGTGTATGAATATTATTCTATCACTTATAGCACTGCACTTCAGGACAGATCTTGAAATGCTGTTTGTGATGATGAATGAGACACCATTTCTTTTCAACTGGTCATTCTCAGCATAGTGGACCATATGATTGCCTAATTCAAAATGACCAAGAGTCTTTTCATGACATAAGCAACATGGAAAGAAACAAATATAACAATAAATTAATAGTCATGGCCAAGCCAGATAAAGGGAAGGGGGGGGGGAATTTTAAGGGGTAAAATCAGATTTAACTCAAGCATCACATTAAGAATGTCCAAAAAAATATTAGTTAGCTACTTGGTATACCTATGAAATGATATCCTTGTCTGTCTTTACTGAAATTCCCTTTGTATAAATCACAGTCATGGCAGAAAAAATAGCATTAATTGATTATTGAGAGGAAATCAATAAATAGACAAAGATATGAATAGTGTTGATGAAATGCTGCAAAGAATAATGTTTTACCTTGAGACCAGTAACAGTGAGAAGTTATTACCACCCCTAGGGCAGAAGTTCACGGGGAGGGAGTCCTTCTTGAACTCGAAAAACATAGCATATGGACAGTACAACCTGCCAAGGGATACTGCCAACCTAACAGATCCAACAAGGAGAAACCAAAGAGAACAAACACCTCAGATTTGCTTTCCTTCCTTCCTCTGATGTTCTACTAGTGTCTCCCCTTGTCTGCAACCAACTGAAAACCAGTGGACAAGGAAGTTGGTTATAGCTGTGCATAGAGATTAATTTCTCTTGTCACAAAGTGGGGTGAGGAAAATAGGGAGAGCAAAAAGTAACCCAACTGACTTCAAAAAAGAAGCTAAAGTCTAGGCAGGCAAGCCCAGGCTGAGAGCCAACATCATAAGAATTAATCAGGACTGTCATGCAGAAACTAGCATAAGAATCTGAGGGTTATCTAAAAGTGCGCGCAGACCAAAGTCCGAAACACAAAACCATACAGACAGTGCAGTAAATCCAGTTATCAAAAAGTGTTGGCCAAGGCATAACAATTGGCCTCTAATTGCCTAGAGCAACAGAGAAGAAGAGTCAGGAATAGGAGGTGGAAATGGAATGTGTGGCTAACTGCCTCTATGAACAACTGCCTCCTTTGTCGTGAGGTGAGAACTGGCTGTTGCCTGGCTGCCATTACTGAACATTTTGATCAAAGATTCTATAGAAGAATTCTGATCAAAAGGAGGAAAATGCGGAAGAGAATTTCAGATCCTATGGAACCCATACTTTCTGAAGCCATGGAGGCTGGATGAACCCCCTGAAATTATTGCCCTAAAATAACATTTAACCCTTTCATTACCTTTTTTTTTTAATTTTTTTTGATGGAATGTGTTTTCAGCATTGGAATGTATGCTTACTAATTGAGTGTATATAATTTTTTTGTTGGTAACATGAATTTTGAGAAATATGATCTGGCAATACAATTGGCCAACGAGGCAAGGGGCACTTTGGCACTACCAATCTGCTTGCAAGCCTTATTGCAAAGAAACAAATATAAAAAGGCAAACATTTACAGAACTAACCCATTCAGGAAGCATCTCCCAATAGAATGCCCAACCTACACAACAATGAGGCTCTCCCTCTGGTCTGCTGAGTTTCACACATTTCAAAAGGGACCCACCTTGATGCTAAATGTATTAAAATTGGAATTATGCCTTACCTTTTAGGTCCAGGGGCATAAAAAGTGGCTGGCATACCGTGTAGGCCAGTGGTAATGAAAAAGTTTTAAATATTAAACTCAAAATATCCCCTGAAGGCTTCTTAAAATCAAACAATAGTTTAGCTTAACTAGTAAAGAATGCCTCCCTTGAGCATTGAGCTCTTTTAATATCTATCTACATGGGATCAAACTGACAACAGCAACTCAAAAGATTAGATAGGAAAACTAGAAGTAGTAAGTTTATGTTAATGGGGGAGAAACTACTCAGAGAAGGGTGGTGAGAATGGTTGCACAACTCAAAGAATGTAATCAGAGTCATTGAATTGTACATGTAGAAATGGTTGAATTAGTGTATGTTTTCCTGTGTATATTATCAACAACAAAAAAAATTGAAATAAATTATAAAAAAAGGTGCTGTCAGAAAGGTAGCTTCTAAGAGTGAGATACAATAGGAGACATCACATAGAACCGAGCAGATCTGACGTGGGGTAGCCGTATGTGATATTCTCCTAAATGGTTTAACATATGTAACTGCTTTTTGGGTCATGAAGGATACACAGCTGGCATAAGGAGATGTTTAAAAATTAATTTACATTGCTTGTCTGGGTGCAGTAAAATGAATTCACTTGTATACTACAAGAAGCAGTGGAAACTGTTAGTATCTTCTGGGAAACAATATGTAGCAAGGGCCCTAAAATGTTCGTATTCTTTGACTCAATATAACAAGTTTCATTATTTTTATTTTTAATAGATTTAGTAGATAACACTGCTGTGGACTTTGAGAAGGAGATGCTTAAAATCCTGGCCCTGCAGCCTAGTTGGATAGACATTACACTGGCAGTCCTGGTCTGGCAGGGCCAAGGGAGAAAAATGGAGCCCCTGATGCATATTTCAGATTGCATCCCTGAAAAAAAAAAAAAAAACTAATGGAGAAACTTGAATGATAACATCTAAAAAAAGTTTATTAGAGCAAGGAGTCTTAAGACATGTATAGGGGACTGGGATTCTGAACCAAGGAGATGGAATAGTGAAGGAAAACAGAAATAAACCAGCAGCATTTCAAATGGACAAAAGAGAAACAGTTTTGGAAAAATAAGAAAAACAACAGTTATTACACACAGATGACATTTGGCATGATGCTGGAAGGTAGGGTATGATACATAGGAAAGAAGGGTGCACTTAATTAGTGGTGGCCAGAGACCAGGAAGAGCATACGCTGAGTCTGTCAAAAAGCTCCGGAGGATTTGTTGCACTTAATCAACTTCATGGAAAGTCTGAACAATCCATGTGACACAGCCTGGGATCTGGAGTCTTGGAAAAAAGTTCTGTTTCAAAGAGTCAAGGTGGTATCTAACAGCCGAAACCTTGTAAAGTCAAAGTTCATAGGTAGACAAGTACTGGGGAAAGGATCTGGTTTTGAGCTGGTTAATTGTGTGAAAACCCACTTGATTAAAGCCAAAGCACCTCAACTTGGACATCTTGAGGTGTTATTTACAAACTAAGTTCTCCTTTCATGAGAAAATTCACTCACTGCTTTAGAGCCAGAGCGAATTATGTAAATTTTGTGTCTATTTACACTTGCCCAGCCATGAGGACACTGACAATTCTGTTCCTCTCTTGGCAGCTATCAATCTTCAATAGTGAGGGTGATGAACACCAGTGTACCTCACCAGCAGCATGTTCGTAAGAGAATTGAGGAAGATTTTTAGAAAAATATTTTATAAACATTTTAAAAATTAGGAAAAATCCTCTAACTATAAAATTTTAAGTTAGGAATATAATAGGAAGCTACAAGTGACACAACTTTTGTTACAAGATACAGAAACTGAGACCTAAGGTCTAAACACTGAACAAACAAGAAAGCTGAGTAGTTACTCCTGAAATTGCCAGAAAATTTCAGATGTGAAAAAAGTGTTTCAAAGATCCTTTTCTCCATTAATATTGTTCCTTTTGGATTCATTTTGTGTCTACAATTCACAGTCATGCAACAGAATCAAACTTAAAATTTGAGTCAAGAAAAATGAGAAAGAGAATAAAAGCAGGTAGTGTGTTAATATTATTATCGTAGGAAAATACAATAGCTCTGTTGGGTTAATGTGTGAGAAATCTCAACACACAATTAAAAAACATATAATTTGCCAAAATCATAAACCAGAAAAATTAAATAATAAAATTATTTTGGAACAAAATAAGATGAAGGTAGTCTGTTTAAACAGCTTTGGAGGCAAGGAATTTACATTTTCTAGGAAAACTTGCCATATGAATTGTCTTGTTTATCAGTCCTGAAAAGATGCTTTCCAAAATCTTTCCCAATTACATAAGCTTTTTTTTTTTTTAATCTAAACTACTGAAGAAGAAAGAGAATCTCCTAAACGAGGGTTATCCACAATAACATTTTAAAGAAATATGTTCTTACTCCCTAGTGATTTGCTCTTTTATTTTCACCAAATTTTCAATGATGAATATTTAAATAACCGAGCCAATAACTTGTTCTCTTACTCTGTGTAATACTCTAAAATCCTTAAGAGAAGGGTCATCCTTTTTTTAATAACACAGAGGGTTATAAAATGGCAGGAGAGCCAGCTCTCCTATAACCGTTCTGTTACCAATTTTTCATTTTATTTTATTTTTTGATGGCATATGTTTTCAGTACTGGGATGAATACATGCTTACTAATTGAATGTGTTTAAATTTTGGTTGGTAATACAGATTTTGAAAAATATGATCTGGTAATACAAGGCACCCTAAGGCAAGTGGCACCATGGCGTCACCTACCTGTGGTATGACAATATACCAATAAGAATTAAATAGAAAATTTACTGCAGGAAGGCTTTCCAAATATGACACAGAAAAACCAAAACAAATCCACCAGGGCTCCCCAACTGTCACACACAGGAAAGCCGTAATTATGCATGCAAGCCTTATCTCACAGAAACAAAGGGGGAAAAAAAGGCAAAAGTTTATAAAACTAACACATCCAGGAAGCATCATCTAATAGAATGATCAACCTACACAACAATGAGGCTCTAACTCTGGTCTGCTGAGCTTTGCAAGTCTCAAAAGGGATCCACTTTGATGCTAAATGCACTAGAACCGGAATAAAGGTCCAGAGGCATAAAAACTGGCTGGTATACCATTAAACCAATAAAACCCCAGACCCAATGCCCTCGAGTCGATTCTGACTCATAGCGACCCTATAGGACAGAGTAGAACTGCCCCATAGAGTTTCCAAGGAGCGCCTGGCGGATTCGAACTGCCCCTTTGGTTAGCAGCCGTAGCACTTAACCACTACACCACCAGGGTTTCCATTAAACCAACAGTAACTAAAAAAGACAGGAATACTGTTCATGTTTTAGAAAGGGAGGAAAAAACTTGACAAGTATTAAGTACATATTGTATGCCATTCAGTGTATCAAATTTCTCATTTAATTCTACTACTGAAGCATGAAATAGATGGCAAAACAGAGTATCTGAGAAACTAAATAACTGAAAAGACATAAAAGTTACTGATTGATATGGAATTCAAAGAAGCTTATCCGACTCCAAAGAGTTCTCATAAGCTCCACAATCACCACTGCTTCATGTAATTTTAATTGCACATATTTAGTGTTGTTTTCTGTTCTCTTCCGTGAGAACCTTTATCGAAAAAGTATAAATAAATTGGAAGGTACCCCAAGACGAGCAATCTAAACATCCAAGGGGCAAGACAGTACAGTGTCATTAAGAGAAATGAAGGAGACTGCACTTCCAGCCATCTGACATTAAGGGAGGAACTAGAAAGCTATGATCAAATCTTCGCAATGGCAAGTAACGTGATAAATGAATAACTTCATAGACTATATTAGTATTATAAATGAAAAAAGCTTCGTGAATAACTTTTGGAGAAAATGAATCATAATATAATATGAACTTCTAAATTGTATTTATATTGTTTTTTGATTATCAGAATAGGAATTTGTCCACAATAGTATGTTTGGAAAATATATATATTTTTTTAAATCAAAAATAAAATTAAAAATACTGGTATTTTAGCAATTCAGCAATAACTATTGTTAGTATTGTGATATGTAACCTCCAACTTAGGTATACACAGACATGCCTAGACATGTGAATATATCCATTTTAGGATTAGAAGTTTATGTGCTCCTTTGAAAAGAATAATATTCCACGTTATTATTATTTTACCATGTAATTCTTAATGATTATAATATTCCAAGATATTAAATTTCTGCTTTCTGGACACAATTGAGGTTGAGGTTGCCTTTGTGACTTTAATATATAAGTATTTTTAATATCTGAGAATGACAGAACTCTCCCTGAACTTTTTAGGAACTTTAACCCTAACAGAGAAATTATAAACACAAAAAAGTATTTTTAATATCTGAGAATGACAGAACTCTCCCTGAACTTTTTTGGAACTTTAACTCTAACAGAGAAATTACAAACACAAGGACCACTCATATATACCCTTTACCCAGATGCATCAATTGTTAATTTTTTTCCATTTAAATTTGCCTTTAAAATATGGCGCTCAAGCCTCCCATTACACAGTCACAGGGCTAAAGTGTTCATGGGGAGGTCAGCTAAGTCATCCCTCAGCCTGAACTATTCAAAATACCATTAATAATTGACTCTTCTCATTCACAGAAGCAGATTCCACTCTTCCCCTTAAAATAATTCTTCCCAGGGTCTTATAACTGTTATGGGGTAGACTGTCTCTCTGATTTATAATCTAATTAGAGCCCTTTTCCTCTTGTGTCTAGGAAAGGAGACCTGCTCCTCATCTATTGTTCTGGGCCATTTCATATACTGAAGCCTCTTAGTAAGTTCCAAATCATCCTTTCTTCCTCTAGGTCAAGGGAGTGCCGTTTCATTTGCTTTATCTCATAGGGGCTGTTGCCCAAACTTTTCATCAAACAGGGTTGTTTTCATCTGAAACAACTCCATTTCATACTTAATTGTGATGATTCAAAAGGTGCCCCGAATTTTTCTAATAATGTTAGAATGCTATGTGATTCTCCTGAGAGAAAGTCCCCCTAATCTCTTCTTCTCACCATTGTGTACCACACAAAGGATGATTCAAAAATGACTAAAATTATTCTGATTTCTCAAATATGCTGTCAAGCTACACATTGCTATTGACGGTTTGAGTATGCAGTGTTATAGCTTCTTGAACATAAATTTGGGAACATTGACTTTTTTCAACACTTCTCTAATTTCAAATTAACAGTGAAATGCCATTTGTATTTTTTCAGTCTGCATAAGTCACACCAATTAAAATTTATTGAACAGCATATATGGGAATTTGGTTAGTACATATTAAACTCAAGAAAATAATAGTTATGAAAATGAGTTTTATCTTGTGATAAGTTCTGGGGAGATCAATAATCGTTAGCCCCTAAGCCAATGGAATAGTAATAATAGACATTTTAGATTATTTTAGACATGTCTTAACCTATTATATGGAACAGATCATTTTTATTTCCCTGTCTCCCTAATTTTCTCTACTCATTACTGCTACTACCACCACTACTATATCTAGATCCTAAGGATACTAAACTGCAGGTTACTTAGACCACTGCCATGATAGATGTAGGATTAGGTTGCTGCTGTCTTACCAGAACCTAGTCCTTACTTGCCTGCTCCTTAATTAAAAAAGAAAAAAGAACACTGCTTTTTACACCTTTCTTTATCCAAATGTTTTGCAATGAGGTATTCTGAAGTTCCTTCCATCAAGAGGGAGAGTATTTTCCTATCCCTTGAATCAGGCATGACCTTGTGGTTTGCTTTGGCCAACACAATGTAGCAGAAGTGATGTTGTATCAGTTCAAAACCTAGACCTCAAGAACTATTGTACACTTCTGCTCACTCTGTGAAACGTTCCAACTATCTACCCAAATGAATAAGCCCATGCTAATCTACTAAAGGATGAGAGCCCGCATGAACCACAGGCATGTCATCCCAGTTGTCCCAGGCAAGACCTCAAGAGGTAAAGCCAACCCTTCCTTACCTAACTCATAGCTGATTGCAATTCATAGAAGTGCCCAGAAGCAGAAGCAGAGAAGCAGCTCACCTAGCGGAGCTCAAACTCTATTGTTAACCACAAAATTGTGAGCTAAATAAATGGTTGTTTCAAGCTGCTAAATTTAGGGGTGGTTTATTGCAAAGTAACAGCTAACAAATGCTTTATGTTTCTGAGTACAAATCTACACATTGACCATTTCAGGCAAAGTTGTGATTAACTTAATCAGTCGTTAAACTTTAAAGGTCACACAAACTTCTCGACTCAGATTGGAGAAGGTGCTACCCTTACAAGAATGTTAAGAGTTTTGCTTCATTGGGATAATCGACACATGGTTACCAGCTAAACTCAATGCAGATTATGAGCCTTTCTCTCAGCTTTAGGTGCCTACATGTATATTAAGGGTATATCTCCATAAGTAATCATGAAGAAAATAAAACTTTCAGAGCCTAGAATGTCCAACAAACCCAAGTTTAAATTCTGGGTGAAATTACCTGTGTAAATTTGGCCAAATTACAAAATACATTTAAGAATTATACTGCCATTAATTGTAAACTACCTGACAGGTAAGAAAACTGTAAAATAACTTATTTAAAGTTCCTAGTGTATGAGACATACAGGTTACCAATAAATATGATTTTCTTTCTCCCTATAATAGTCATGGGATTTAAAGATTGACACATTCCTGGGCAACTTTTTTTATTCCAACGGAACCTGAAAACCTGGCAGTAAATGAACAAAACGTATTATGAGGAAGTGAATCAAATGAAAAGTACATCTTCATACTTGTTTTAGCTATTGAGTCTTCTCCAGAAATATATCTCAAGGCCATGTATGAATATTAATATCACTGTAGTACTGCTCCGTATTCAGTTCATATACGATTATGATGCACATTTTATTGGAACACCCTAAAATAAAATTTTTTTTGTACCACTTTCTTTTCTGAAATGTATCTTCGTCTTGTTTGCAACTAAAAACAGGTAATAAAAACATTGTTAAAAAGTGGACATTTAACAGAAAAGCCGCAGAAACAGAAAGGTTAAATATTAGAGATGTGTGACATAGATAGAACCTGCTCTATGGAAAGGCCTCAAATATGTGATTTAATAGAGACTAAAGGAGCCCTGGTGGCACAGTAGTTAAGGGCTTGACTATTAACTGAAAGATTGGCAGTTCAAACCCATCAGTTACTCCGTGGGAGAAAAATGTGGTGGTCTGTATCCATAAAGATTACACCATTAAAAATTCTATGGGGCAATTCTACTCCATCCTGTAGGGTCACCATGAGTAAGTCTCTGGGTAGCACAAACAGTTTGTGCTTGGCTACTAACTGAATCGTTGGCTGTTTGAAACCACCCAGCAGTGCTTCAAAAGAAAGGATTGGCAATCTGCTGCCATAAAGAATACAGCCTAGAAAACCCTATGGAGCATGGTTCTACTCTGTAACATATGGGGTAGCCATGATTTGGAATGGCTCAATGGCAATGTTTGTTGTTTTTTGTTTTTAATTAAGTGAACTGACACCAGCAAGTGAAATCTAAAGGAAATTATTGATAAGAATAGATGCTTATATACATATACTTACAAGATTATAAAGTAATTGAATTAAATTGGTTTGACTTACATGTGCACATTCATGAAGAACAGCATTTCAAATTGTTTTCTTACATTTATTGTAAAGATGTGATAGTAGCATTTTGAAATTTTTTTTTTTTTTTTTTTTTATGGCTAGTAGCCTACATTCCATCATCTCTTTTATTTTAATTAAAATATCTATGGAGCCCTGGTGGCGCAGTGGTTAAGAGCTTGGCTGTTAACCTAAAGGTCAGCAGTTTGAATCCACCAGCCACTTCTTGGAAACCCTGTGGAGCAGTTCTACTCTGTCCTACAGGATCACTCTCAGTTGAAATCAACTCGGAAGCAATGGGTTTGTTTTTCTTGTTTTTTGTTGTTGTTGTTGTTACGAGTCTCATAAAAATATGGAAACTCACAACTAAGAAAACTAAGATGAAATGACAACCTAATGTCAGAATTCGGCTGGAGTGGGTTTGAGAGAAGCATAATCAGGCTTCTATGTATGGCATATCATGGTTCTATGTCACGAATAAGAATGTTCCAAAATTATAAGCTTCCTGATGACTAAGGAACAGTCCATTCCATTATTGAAAAGCCTTTACCAGATAAGTATCCATCTCTACCTTAGGACTAATGTGTTAAAAGACTAAATTACAATTCTCTCCAGCAATAAGCTTTCAATCCAAATATTTCTTCATATAGGGATATAGAAGGTAATATAATGATCAAACAGCTAACATAAATTGAGTAGTTTTTTTCTGCCAAGTGAGATGCTAAGTACTTTAAATACCTTATTCCATTCAATCCTTGCAGCAAATCTATTTACTCTCCTTTTAGAGTTGAGGAAAGGGAACTAACGCACTTAACTATTTGTGATGAAAAAAACTATTTGTGATGAACCATATGAAATTACCAATTACCACCACTTTTAACATACAAAAATATCAATTTCGTATTCAGACTTGATATCTAAATTTCTATGAATCCAAACCCTTTCTAATCTAGAAAACAACACAGAAGGAAGTAAAGGAGGGGATAAAACTATTGCCGTACAAGGAATTTTCAGAGGAGTCTGGCTTCATGAAAAGTATTGAAATAAGAATACTCTCTGTAGCTTTGAGTGCTGGAGATAAAGATTTTGCTTTGGTTCAGAACACTAGAGAACAACACTAGATCAAAGAAACTAGCTCCCATTACTAGCTGCCTTTATGTTTTTAAAACCTGCTACATCACCCCTCTGATTAAGGAAGCCCAAAGTATGGTGGTGTGCTTGAAATGCTGGGAGAAGAAATAGGGAGGATGTACACAAGTTAATACTAAACAATTTATCTTATTATTCCATCTTTATAGTTATTTTATATTTAATAATACCTTTTCTATATTAGGGTGGGGAGACATGAAGTTTTGTGAAATCTATATAACAGAGTGGGTGTTGGGACTGAGTTTAAGAAGTTTTTGAAAGAGGAGAAAGAAGACAATTCAAGAAATGTCCCCATAGTAAGTAAAACTGTGCATTGAATCTGAATTTCCATATTTTCTATACAGTCCGTGATTTTGGTTGTTTGCAAGTGCTTCTCTTGAAAATGTCACTACATAAGGGAGAGACCCCATAACCAGGGGACCCAGGAGTGATGGATAAGGGGTTCTGGCTTCATGCACTCTACTTGGTTGAAGTTCAGCAACGTTCTTGCCCACCCAATTTTGTGATCTCCAAATCATAGCATCTTTATACAGCCTTCTATTCCATATGTTCCTTGTATCTCCAGAAGCCTAATAAATAAGATCTTTTCTCCTAAATGTAATAATTTAGCACATTCTATTTTACTAATAAAATATAAAAGGTATTACCAAATATACATAAATATAAGATTACATCTTTACAAACTGTAAATTATTTGTAAATTTACTTATATGAATACTTTTTCCTAGTGCAGCACAATGGTTTTCCTTCTTCATCATATCACTTAGTAAGCCTTTGTGAGGAACCCTTTACTAAATTTGTTACATAATTTAGTAGGTATGATTATCCTCATTTACAGATGAAAAATCCGAGGACTTCAGAAGGTGAAATAACTTACTCAAGATCCCAGACTTAATACAAATCAGAGCCAGCCTTTGAACCAATTCAGTTTAATCCTAGAGTAGCCATTTTAACAAGCAGCTAATGCCAAAACGTTGCTCAAATGGTAATTGTGTCACTTGATATTGTGCGACATTAAGTTTTGAGTTAATGCAAATCTTTTCTAGTAGGAGACATATATTCAGGGCTCAGCTCCCTTCACATACTATTCTTCTACTACAAGTTAGCATTTTAAATTTTTATTTTAATAATGTTCCCAATATCATGTATGGAGCTGATTTCATAACACCTTGGGTTGTTAGGAAAACTAACCAATACAGCCATTGAGTATTGACTGCAAGATCATAAAAGTTTCAATACTGTTGATAATAACTATAAAAATTATTTTTAAAAATTATTGTGACATAAGCTCCAAATACTGAAGAATGTAGATAATAACTTGTGATATTTGTGACCCAAATATTGCAATTGTAACAGCCAAGATTAGACAGGAGAAATTATAGATAAAAGAATTCTATCGATTCTAGATTCACTTCTAGATGATAAGGAAGATGCTCTGAGGATAAATTTTTTTTTACAGCAGACAATTTAACTTAAATTAAACCAAGTATAAGGTAATAAAACATATTGAATTAATCAAAGTCAAGGTCATGAATCTTTTACATGAAGCCACTTTTCAGCTAGAGTTAAAGCTTTAATCTTTCTTACAGTTCTTAATACCAATAGATTTCTTATTTCTCATAAATGCTGTGAAGTCATTTCTTCACACTCTGACTTTATTATATGCTTTATTGTAGAACTCTGAAAAATGAATGTTGAAAATTCTCATTGATTCTGTATGATTTTCTGATTTGCATATTCTTATAAGTTGCATAGGCAATAAGTATATTTAAATGCAATCCACAAGGAGTATAATTACTTTCATCAGCATACATTTTAGTCTTGTTAGATTAACTTAATTTTTTCACCAAAATTTTTTTTTCCAAATTATCAAATCTTTACTTAGAAATTGGGTTGATTGCTGGTTTTGTTGCTGTAAAACACAGATTTGAGCTGCCTGCTGCAAAGCCAATACTGAGACAGGGGTGAGGTAAGCAGTAAGAGGGCTTTATTTATTGTATACTGATATACAAGAGACAGAGGGGAATGGGCTTCTCCAAAATCTGTCTGTCTGCTGGAGACAGACCAGAAGGTTTTATAGGGTTAGTGTTTAGGATTAAAGTGGAGAATGGCAATTCCCCTTTGGGTGTCGGGGGAGGACACGTTGATCACATTTTAGACATGTTTATCTCCTGTGGGTATTCTTTAGAGGTCCTCTGATGCCATTCTGGTTTCAGTCACAAGATGGGCCCCCATTGTCTGGTTGTCTCGTCCCAGATCTTACTGATGGTTGTTCTGCTTGTTCAAGAGGCACATAGGTTAATTTTAAACTTTATAGAATCATGGAGAAAGGCAGAGGGAAGGGAGGAAACCGCAAATCACAAAATCACTTGGGTATGTAAAAGCTAATTATGCAAGCCATGCAGAAACAAAGCTACGATACAGACCATGTTAGGCCCCTACAATCTCTTTCTCACGCTGCCCCTTTCAGTTTCTTTTTTTTTTTTTAAGTGATACTGCTCTCACTATGAAAATATATTTTTCTAAGAATGAACAGTATGTTTTCTTTAATCCCAAGGTGACTTGTAGGATAAAAATGGAGATAATATCATTAGATTTATATGGACCTATGAACACTTTTTATCAACACCACTGTGTAAATTACTCCTTGGCCCATAAAGCATTCTTGTTTTGTTGTTGTTTTATTTAAATCTAGCAAAACAAATTATCATCATTAAAAAAAAAAAAAAAAGGTATGGATCAAGAGTAGGGGAATTGCATTCTAAAACTAGCTCTGCTACTAAATAAATGCCTGTACAACCTTAAGCGAGTTTCTTCTCTTAGTCTATTTGTTGTTAGCTGCTGTCGAGACTCTGACTCTGACTCATGTCAACCACATGCGCAATGGAACAAAACGCTGCCTGGTTCTGAGCCATCCCCATGATCAGTTGCAGATACAACCATTGTGATCCATAGAATTTTCACTGGATGATTTTCAGAAGTAGATCACCAGGCCTTTCATCCTAGTCAGTCTTACCCTGGAAGCTCTGTTGAAACCTGTTCAACATCATGTTGTTGTTGTTAGGTGCCATCGGGTTGGTTTCAACTCATACCAATTCCATGTACAACAGAACGAAACACTGCCCGGTCCTGTGCCATCCTCACAATCATTATGTTTGTGCCCATTGCTGCAGCCAAGGTGTCGGTCCATCTCATTGAGGGGCTTCGTCTTTTTTGCTGACCCTCTACTCTACCAAGCATGATGTCCTTCTCCAGGGACTGGTCCCTCCTGATAATGTGTCCAAAGTACATGAGACAAAGTCTTTTGATCCTAGCTTCAAAGGAGTATTCTGGCTGTACTTCTTCTAAGACAGATTTGCTCATTCTTCTGGAAGTCCATGGTATATTCAATATTCTTCAACAATACTTAGTCTGTTTAGGCATCTGCAAATTGAAGTGTCGAACTAAATAAAATCCTGTGACACCCTGCAATCTTTTATATTGTATAAAAAGTGATACCTCTGAGGTCACTATTGAGATTGGCCTGAGGCTAACATGTTATAGAGAGCTTGTAAGAGTACTCAGAGTCAATTTCTCTTGAGTAGATTTATTCAGAAATGCTTCGCTGACAATGTGGTTTTCTGGCATTCGTCCTTTGTAAATCGTGTGTTCCTCATTTTCATAGTAGCTGAATTTATGTTTGCTGAGTCGTTATGTTTTTCTTGGTTTTTATTTTGAGTTATGGAATTGTTAGACCTCTTTGTGGTTACCTTAATATTTACCCCTATTTTTCTAAGTAAAAACCTAACTTGTATCATCCTATATCGCCTTGTTTTCCTCTCCATATGGCAGTTCTATGGCTCCTGTATTTAGTCCCTCTTTTTGATTATTGTGATCTTTTACATATTGACTTCAGTGATTCCCTGTTTTGAGCATTTTTTTTTCTTTCTAAAATTAATCTTAATTTGTTTTTGTGATTTCCCTATTTGGGTTGATATCAGGATGTTCTGTTCTGTCACCTTGTGTTGTGTTTGTATCTGATATTGATTTTCTGACCAAACAATTTCCTTTAGTATTTCTTGTAGCTTTGGTTTGGTTTTTGCAAGTTCTCTAAGCTTGTGTTTATCGGTAAACATTTTAATTTCACCTTCATATTTGAGAGAGAGTTTTGCTGGATATATGATCCTTGGCTGGCAGTTTTTCTCCTTCAGTGCTCTATATATGTCATCCCAATGCCTTCTTGACTGCATGGTTTCTGCTGAGTAGTCTGAACTTATTCTTATTGACTCTCCTTTGTAGGAGACCTTTCTTTTATCCCTGGCTGCTTTTAAAATTTTCTGTTTATCTTTGGTTTTGGCAAGTTTGATGATAATATGTCTTGGTGATTTTCTTTTTGGATCAATCTTATATGGGGTTCGATGAGCATCTTGGATAGCTATCCTTTCGACTTTCATGATGTCAGGGAAGTTTTCTGCCAACAGATCTTCACCTATTCTCTCTGTGTTTTCTGTTATCCCTCCCTGATCTGGAACTCCAATCACATGCAAGTTATTCTTGTTGATAGAGTCCCACGTGACTCTTAGGGTTTCTTCATTTTTTTTTTTAATTCTTTTATCTGATTTTTCTTCAGCTATATTGGTGTCAATTGCTTTATCCTCCAACTGCCCCCCTCTGCATTCCCATTCCTCGATTCTGCTCCTCTGACTTCCTCCTGAGTTGTCTAATTCTGTAATTTTACTGTTAATCTTTTGGATTTCTGAATGCTGTCTCTCTATGGATTCTTGCAGTTTATTAATTTTTCCGCTACGTTCTTGAATAATCTTTTTGATTTCTTCAACTGCTTTATCAGTGTGTTCCTTGGCTTTTTCTGTAGATTGCCTTATTTCATTTCTGAGGTCATCCCTGATGTCTTGAAGCATTCTGTAAATTAGTTTTTTATATTCTGCATCTGGCAATTCCAGGATTGTATCTTCATTTGGGAGAGATTTTGATTCTTTAATTTGGGGAGTTGTAGAAGCAATCGTGGTCTGCTTCTTTATGTGATTTGATATCGACTGCTGTCTCCGAGCCATCTATAAGATATTGTAATGATTTATTTTATATTTGCTCACTGAGACTTATCTTGTTTTGTTTTCTTTCAATATACGTAGATGGGCTACTAGATTGTGCTGTCTTGATTGTTGTAGCCTTTGAATCTCTTATGTCCTATTATGAGCTTGTTTGGGCTGTTATCAGATATATAAGCCTAAGAGTATATTCACTGTTCTTGAGTAGAATCTGATTTTGGGTCACCAAGTGTGTGGTGTAGACTGTCACCTATTCACTTAGAGAAGTAGTGGTGACAGTCATGTGCACCAGATTCTAGTAGCAGCAAGGGGTCACACTCCAGGGGGGCAGGATGCTGACAGGCTTCCCCCAAGTACCAGTGAGGTAGGTGTGTCTCTATTCCTAAAGCACTTTGGTGGGTGGGTCCTGCAGCTGTACCTTAGGCACCCAATGCATGTACTTCTACAGATTGGTAGGTGTCACTATCCTCAGACCCCTATGGCAGGAGGCTAGGTGGTTTGGGTGGAGCTTCAGCCCTCAGTTGTGGGTCAGTGAGGGCTCTGTTTAATAGGTAGAAATATCAGACCTGGGAAACTTGTCTTTCTAGTAATCTGCTAAAACAATTACAGTCAGATCACTATCAGAATTGCCTTTGCATTATAATGGCCACCTTGTTGCCTGTAGGGATGAAAGCCCAAGACTGTGGATCTCATATGCTTGGCTGGAGCTGGTTCTGTATTTTTAGTCCAATTTCGGGAAGTCAGGGAAGGACTTTTGGTCCCTGGGTTTTTTGTAGCTGCTTCTCTCAGGGCAGGAGAAGGGGTTAGGAAAAAGACAAAACAAACAAACAAAAACCAAAGAGCACTTCACTCTTTGGCCCAGGAAATTCCAATGTTAATGAAGCCGCCTGGGAAGGGGAGCGGAGGGATCAGATAGATAGGAGAGAGAGTAGCACCCAGGAATATAGACAAAGTTACTTATCTTGCTTGGTGATGACTGTCTTATCTGAGATTCCATAGGGTTGTGTAGCCTGTGTGCGTTGGCTGGGTCAAGATTGCCCCTGAGGATCAGGCCCGTGTCCTGTACTTGTGCTGTCTCAGAAGCCGTGGTCAGTTCCTCTGCTCCCAGTCCAAAGCCCAGCGCCAAGGTTCCCCGGCTGGGACACTGCACTCCAGGCTTCAAAACCAGTCCTTGCCTCCCTGTGACTTCTCCTCCTGTCAGCCACGTCACTGCGCTGCCTGCATGCACTGGCTGGGCTTCCCCTGAGGTCACTTCTGGGGGCTAGGGCTGCGTCCCGTGTTTGCGCAGTCTCAGGATGCCATGCTCAGCTCCCCTGCCCCCAGTCCAAAGCCCAGCGCCAAGACTTTCTGACTGACACCCTGGCTTCAGGCTCCGAAAACAGTCGTTGCTTCTCTGTGGTTGCTCATTCTCTCGTTAACCCCGTCAGTGTGCAGCCTTCTTGCACTGGCTGAGTCTCTATGGAGGTTACCCCTGGGGGCTAGGAGTTAGGGCTGTGTCCCGTGCCTTCCCCACCTCAGCAAGCCGCAATCAGCCCTGCCACTTAGCACCCGGGAACCGCGAGGGCTCAAGGCTGTGGCACGGGTTGCCGGTTCCAGAAGTGGTCGCCATGAGGATGCAGCTTTTTGCTCCCCTGTCACTCAGGTCAACTTTTTAGATCTGTGTTTGATGGTCCGTGTTCGTAGATTGTTCTGTATGTGATCAATTCACTTGTTTTTCTAAGTCTTTGTTGCAAGAGGGATCCGAGGTAGCTTCTACCTAGTCAGCCATCTTGGCCCCCCATTTGTCCTTTAACATAAACATAGGATGTACCTTTTTTATTCTCCATCAATACTTTTCAGTGGTCTGCCTTCTATCCATAACGCACCTTCTCTCCATACTGAGATGTCATGGATTGTATCCCCCCAAAGTATATGTATCAATTTGGCTAGGTCATGATTCTCAGTACTGTGTGATTGTCCACCATTTTTTCATCTGTGATTTTCCTAGGCATTGGAAATTCCTGCACCTATGATGTTATGACAGGAGATGGGTGGCAGTTATGTTAATGAGGCAGGACTCAATCTACAAGAATGGATTGTGTCTTGAGCCAATTTCTTTTGGGACATAAGAGAAAGAAGTGAGCAGAGAGGCAGGGGACCTCATACAACCAAGAAAGCAGCACCAGGAGCAGAGAGTGTCCTTTGGACCTAGGTTCCTCAGCAGAGAAGCTCCTATACCAAGAGAAGATTGATGACAAGGGCCTATCTCCAGAGTTGACAGAGAAAGCCTTCCCCTGGAGCTGGCATCCTGAATTTGGACTCATAGCCTAATAAACTGTGACATAATAAATTTCTGTTTGTCAAAGCCAACCACTTGTGGTATTTCTGTTATAGCAGCACTAGATAACCAAGACACTAGATAACCGACTTCACTCATCAACTTGTTTGCCCTGCTCCCTTTTAACTTTTCTTTATGCTTCTGTGTAGGTACGTGTAGTACAGTAAAAACAATCTCCTACAGGAAAAGTGCCTTGGTAGGAGTAGATGTTTTAGACTGTTGACCATTATGTTATACTATTTTAATTTCTGTCCAACTGTGATTAACGATCACTATCCTTTGATCCCAGTGGTCTCATTTATGCATAACTTGTTTATTTTCTACAGCAGTCTATTACCCTTCTAAATACAACATAGGTGCTGGGTAAACAGGAAACCAATAAATCTCCCTGTTTGGATAAGCTATTTTGAATTTGTTTTCAGCCATATTCAAAAAAGTTGAAAAAAGTTCTGAAAGATATGAGGAACTCTGTGCATTAAGTTGTCAAAACATAATAAGGGACCCCGAACAGTAAGAATTACTCCATCCCCAAGTTTACAAACCCTAATATGAATAGTAATGCTCTGGACAAATTATTCCTAAATTTTCCTATAGTTATCTAGTGATTCTAAAACAGAAATACCACAAACGGATGGCTTTAACAAACAGAAACTTATTCTCTCACGGTTTAAGAGGCTAGAAGTCTGAATTCAGGGTGCCAGCTCCAGCAGAAGACTTTCTCTCTCTGTTGGCTCTGGGGGATGGTCCTTGTCATCAATCTTCCCCTGGTCTAGGAGCTTCTCAGCACAGGGACCTCAGGTCCAAAGATGCGCTCTGCTCCTGGCTCTTCTTTCTTGGAGGTATGAGGTCCTTCTCCTCTCTGCTCACTTTTTTCTTCCATCTGAAAAGAGATTGACTCAAAATACAACTTAATCCTACAGATTGTGTCCTGCCGCTAATCCTACCTCATTAACATCATAAAAAAAAGACGTTAGGATTTACAATAAGCCAAAAAAAAAAAAACATTGCTCTCAAGTCAATTCTGACCCATACCAGCTATAGGTCAGAGCTGAACTGCCCCGTAGGATTTCTAAGGAATGCCTTGGTGGGTTTGAACTTCCAATCTTTCAATTAGCAGCCATAGCACCTAACCACAATGCCACCAGGGTTTTCAGAATTTACAATACATAGGATAATTACATCAATCACAAAATGGAGAACAATCACACAATAATGGGAATCACAGCCTAGCCAAGCTGACATACATTTTGGGGGTACACAATTCAATCCATAACAGTATCATTGCCCATTTCTCTACTGAGACTAGAGCCTTAGTGAACTTGGTAGAGAAAAAATTCAGGATATTGGTATATTTGCTTTGTACATCCTTCTTTAATAAGACTCTACTACAGGGAAAGAAGGGAGCCCTGGTGGTACAGTGGTTAAGACCTTGGCTGCTAACCAGAAGGTTGGCAGTTGTTAGAACCCACCAGCCACCCCACAGGAGAAAGATGTGGCAGTAGGGTTCTATAAAGATTACAGCCTTGGAAACGCTAAGGGGCAGTTCGACTCTGTCATATGGGATCACTGTGAGTTGGAATCAGCTCACGGGTTTAGGAGGGGAAAAAAGCTGTTATTGAAGATATTCATGTAAAAAATGAGAAGAAAGTATAGTTTTGTCAAGAGGTACTGTCTGCCTTGAGTCAGCAATCCAAATGGTTAAGATTTAAATACTTATACACGTTATGCAGTTGGAAATGTCAAGTATCTGTTCCCACATGAACATTAACACATGAAAGGATAGGGAACTGAAGCACACAATGGGGATAATATTATTAAGACCTAGGGGAAAAAAAAAAACAGAGAACAGGATGAAGCCAGATACCCTGTGCTCTTTCTAAATGTGTCCCTTTATGCGCTAAGAAAAGTAATATTTATATTCCTGAAATGAAGTGTGAGCTTAGAATCAGATTAGCTGGGTCTCTTGACTACAGCCTCTCATTTCTGAGGTAAATGCCAAATGTAAGTGGTTTAACCGAGAGCTGAGGTATAAGCAGAACTCTCAGAGGTGTTACAAAAACAGAAAGCCTCAAAGCAGGGTCTAGGTTTAAAGACCAAAACTAAACTACTTATTTAGGTTTGGCTACTAAATATTAGTGCTGTTATTAGAGTCAAGAAAAACAGTTTGCCCCATATCCACATTTTAAGGGCTATTTCTAGGCTGGGTTGGTCAAAACCAAATACAACTCCTGGTCCTTAAAACCATACCAGGTGAAAACAGGAGGCTAAAAATGTACAACCTAGAGATTTCCAACTGCAAATTAGCCGAATTGGACTTGACCAAGAAATACGCATACCAATCAGGTTTTCTAGACTCAGAACAAGAGACAGGGAGTGAGTGGTCTTCCTCTATGAAAAGGGAAGTTCTTAATATTATGGCATCGATACACTATATTAGAGAGCAGAATATTTAAATTATATACATAGAGAGACAGCCATAGTTCTGGGCAGATTTTGGCATTTCCTTTACTTTTTTTCTTCTTTTTAAATGACTCTACACTTCCTCCTTCTTCCAGTAACAGACATACTTCTTCTTTAGAGGAACTCTCCTTTTCCATTTGGTGGGGTTGTCAATCACATGAGCTCAATTCTCCACCACAAGGTAGGTTGATAACGTGTTGATATGTTTAAATAAGGCACAATTAGAAAAATGAGATGCACCAAGTACCATATAAACATGTTGTTTTAAGAACCATCTTTGCCAGCACATGAAGAGAGTCAGAGGTCTGATTATAACTTTGGATCATTCGTACCTGAAATTACACTGACCATTTGGATTTTCCAGTCATGTGAACCTATACTTCCCATGTTTTCTTTGGACTAATCTGTTTTATTTCTGTCACTTGCAACTTAAAGAGCTCTAACTAATTCGACATGAAAAAAATATATATTTCATCAATATTCAATTTAACTATCTTGAACAAAACTGAGGAAAAAAATCTAATAAAGAAATGAAGGGACGTAAAAGCTTGAAATTCTAGGTAGATAATTTAAAATGAAATATTTGTTGAAAATATCAATAAGTAAGACAAATCCAGCAAAAGTTAAAAAATAAATTAGAATGAACTTATCTATCACACTAAAAATGAGAAACCAGGGACACAGAGAAGAGTTTAGTAGCAGTAAACATTCAAGCAAACAATATTTCTAAAAGGACATTTTACTTTGAAAACACATATAAGAAAGTAAGAAGAAACAGAATATTAAAATAGATCTTAAAAACATGTACAAAATCAGAAAAAAAGAAAAAGATTTCCAAAAATATCTTCCACATTAGGAGCTAAATTGAGATGATGTCACAAGAAAGGGGCAAGGTCAAGAAACCCCTACATTGGTTCAAATGAAATCTACTAAATTAATTTTATGTAGCTACTGAAACCCTGGCAGCAATCAGGAGAAAAAAAGAAACTCCAGGTCAACTTATGATACTGAATTTTAAAAGTATACCACGGACTGCCAAAAGAACCAACAAACTTGTCTTGGAACAGGTACAGCCAGGATGCTTCTTAGAAGTGAAGATGACAAGACTTTTTCTCACATACTTTGGATGTTATCAGGAGGGACCAGTCCCTAGAGAAAGATGTCGTGCTTGGTAAAGTAGAGGGTCAGTGAAAAAGAGGAAAACCCTCAACCAGATGAATTGACACGTGGCTGCAGCAATGGACTCAAACATAGCAATTACCGTGAGAACGGCACAGGGCAGGGCAGTGTTATGTTCTGTTGTATTAGTCACTGTGAGTTGGAACCAACTCAACAGCATGTAACAACATCAAAAATAACATTAGCAAAAGTTTCTAGCTGCATGAGAAAATAATAGGCTTCTAAAGAATGCTTATGTGGGAATATAGAAATTATTCTCAATGATAGGGAACCCAATTTTATGTATCAACTTAATAATCCTAAAAAGGATAGTTATGTAATTTTTATCACAGACACCAAAAAGACACTCAAAAACTTGACTAACAACTCCCGTTAAAATATATATATCAATTCCAACAAATAAGCACCATACTTCATATCAAATTCATATCAAATGTAGGGATAATGAAAGCATGACTATAATTTAACATTTCTGCAAGAAAGTGAGAGAAAAAATATAATTTTACATTTGATAATGTGGAGAATCAAAATAGCTTCATTTTAAGACAGTCGAGTTTTCTACTTGATAAAAAGTTTTTAAATCAACTGAAATACTGTTTGATCTAATAGTTATTATGAAGTAGGTTAATTAAAACATTGTTACTATCAAGTAAATTCTGACTCCTGGTGACCGCATGTACAGAGTAGAACTGCTCCATAGGGTTTGCAAGGCTGTGACTTTTTGGAAGCAGATCACCAGAACTGTCTTCCAAGGATTAGAACATAAATGTGCAAAAAACTTTCTTAATAATGATAAAAAAATATTAGGAAGTATAACAGAAAAATAAGGGCAAAAGTATAAAACTTATAGGAAAAAAATGTTTAAAATGCTCAGGGTTCGTATAACTTAAGTAAGAGAGGTTTTCTGAGTTATGCAGACTCAGTGATGTAAAGAGGTTAAATGCATAATTAAAAATAATAATAATAGTAACAAGGTATCTAAGAAAACCAAAAAAACCCAACGTATCTAAGAGATTAGATAATTATGTGATCATAATCACATTTAGAAGGATCATCTTTGTAAGGAGGTTGGGTGCCTTGTCCATTATAATTTGAAAGAAGGAACAAAGAAGGATGGAGTATTAATTTTAGTAGGAAGTAGTGAGGAATTTCCCTTCTGATGTTCTTATTTTCGCAGTGAATTTTGAAGAGACATGATATGCTGATCCTGAGGAGAAGGGTGAGTTTCTAGGGATAAAGATTTAAGGATATTGGATAAGATGTGAGGCATCTGTTGTGAGTAACTAGACAGGGGATGACTGAACACAAGAAATTCAGAATAGTCATTATGGCATGGTGAGGTTACAGGAGTTGTAAAAATAACCATGTCTGGATTGGTGTTATTTTTCTTCAGCATGGCTCAGGATCCATCAGGTAGAGATGGTAAAGCTGGATAGCTGGATTGGCCTAGAGTTTGGGTTTCACCAAATGGGAATAAAAACAGGACAATAGGACATGTCATTTTAGGATAATGGTAAAAGAATGAGTAAAATGACACAAAGGAGACAAAAGCATGAGGTGGCTGAAAGATAGAGGCATTCAATTTTATTGAGAAAATAAGGCTGTGAATCCTTATGGAAGGAGACTGCTACATCTTTTGCAGATCGGCTGGTGGATTTGAACTGCCAACCTTTTGGTTAGCAGCTAAGTGCTTTAGCCACTGCACCACCAGAGCTCCTTACAATCCATAAAAAGAAACAAAGATACTGTCTATTTTATTTTCTGGTGAATAACTTCGAAATTATGAGTTTCCCCACCAGAGTCTATGTCAGCAAGTTAACATTATAAGATTGGAAAATAAACAAATGGTCCCTGAAACTGCCCATTCTTAATCTACAGAAAGGGATGGTTTCCCGCACAATAAATACTAAGTTATGAATAATGGTAATGTCTTCTTAGGCTTAGCAAGCATTTATGTAGCTCTTATCCACAGTAGCATCTATCCCATCACAATAGCAAGTCATGAATTCTGTGAATTGTTCCCCTGCCATATGGGGATATCTAATTTTAGAAGGAGCCAAAAGTTTTTCAATATCTGCAAACATGGCAGAATAGATTTACAGGCAACTTTCAGAAAAAAAAAAAAAAACTTAACTTTCCTAGAACTGACATTGTAAAAGGCATTTGCTTATCACAGGCGTTAACTATAAGCAAAGTTTCACTGTAAAAAGCTGCCCCAAGAAATGCAGATATAGTTGGATGAGCAAGTTGCCCAAACCAATGAGAGCTCAAAGTCTGGGAAGCTAAGTGAAAGAAAAAGAAAAAATATCTCTCTTTTAACAGTTATGCACATTTCTTTAAAGTTCTTCTTACCTTGAGCTGGCACAAAAAGCAGAAGAGGGAGAGAGATAGCACATCAGTTCTATTATGATTTTCTTCTGTATGCTGGGCTACACAATACACACCATGATGTACACTTGGTTCTGTTAATCAACCAAGCTGACTGTGAGCACCTGTCTTCTCACGCTGAATAACTCAAACCCCCAAAGTGGTTTTTCTTCATTTATCATTCTGACTGGAAAAGAAAGAAGTATGTGTTGTTGTCCCTTTGGTAGACAATGGCTTTTTTTCTTTTTCTTTTTTTTTTAAACAATGGCTTTTTTTCTTTTTCTTTTTTTTTAAATAATTTTTATTGTGCTTTAAGTGAAAGTTTACAAATCAAGTCAGTCTGTCACATATAAGCTTATATACACCTTACTCCATACTCCCACTTACTCTCCCCCTAATGAGTCAGCCCGCTCCCTCCTTCCAGTCTCTCCTTTCGTGACTGTTTTGCCAGTTTCTAACCCTCTCTACCCTCCCATCTCCCCTCCAGACAGGAGATGCCAACACAGTCTCAAGTGTCCACCTGATACAAGTAGCTCACTCTTCATCAGCATCTCTCTCCAACCCATTGTCCAGTCCCTTCCATGTCTGATGAGTTGTCTTCGGGTATGGTTCCTGTCCTCGGCCAACAGAAGGTTTGGGGACCATGACTGCTGGGATTCTTCTAGTCTCTGTCAGACCATTAAGTCTGGTCTTTTTATGAGAATTTGGGGTCTGCACCCCACTGTTCTCCTGCTCCGTCAGGAATTCTCTGTTGTGTTCCCTGTCATCGGTTGTGGCTGGGCACCATCTAGTTCTTCTGGTCTCAGGATGATGTAAGTCTCTGGTTCATGTGGCCCTTTCTGTCTCGGGCTCATAGTTATTGTGTGACCTTGGTGTTCTTCATTCTCCTTTGATCCAGATGGGTTGAGACCAATTGATGCATCTTAGATGCCCGCTTGTTAGCATTTAAGACCCCAGACGCTACATTTCAAAGTGGGATGCAGAATGTTATCATAATAGAGTTTATTATGCCAATTGACTTAGAAGTCCCCTTAAGCCATAGTCCCCAAACCCCCGCCCTTGCTCCGCTGACCTTCGAAGCATTCAGTTTATCCCGGAAACTTCTTTGCTTTTGGTCCAGTCTAGTTGAGCTGACCTTCCCTGTATTGAGTATTGTCCTTCCCTTCACCTAAAGTAGTTCTTATCTACTAACTAATCAGTAAATAACCCTCTCCCACCTTCCCTCCCTCCCGCCCTTGTAATCACAAAAGTGTGTGTTCTTCTCAGTTTATACTATTTCTCAAGATCTTATAATAGTGGTCTTATACAATATTTGTCCTTTTGTTTCTGACTAATTTCACTCAGCATAATGCCTTCCAGGTTCCTCCATGTTATGAAATGTTTCACAGATTCGTCACTGTTCTTTATCGATGCATAGTATTCCATTGTGTGAATATACCACAATTTATTTAACCATTCATCCGTTGATGGACACCTTGGTTGCTTCCAGCTTTTTGCTATTGTTAACAGAGCTGCAATAAACATGGGTGTGCATATATCTGTTCGTGTGAAGGCTCTTATTTCTCTAGGGTATATTCCGAGGAGTGGGATTTCTGGGTTGTATGGTAGTTCTATTTCTAACTTTTTAAGAAAACGCCAGATAGATTTCCAAAGTGGTTGTACCATTTTACATTCCCACCAGCAGTGTATAAGAGTTTCAATCTCTCTGCAGCTTCTCCAACATTTATTATTTTGTGTTTTTTGGATTAATGCCAGCCTTGTTGGAGTGAGATGGAATCTCATCGTAGTTTTAATTTGCATTTCTCTAATGGCTAATGATCGAGAGCATTTTCTCATGTGTCTGTTAGCCACCTGAATATCTTCTTTAGTAAAGTGTATGTTCATATCCTTTGCCCACTTTTTGATTGGGTTGTTTGTCTTTTTGTGGTTGAGTTTTAACAGAATCATATAGATTTTAGAGATCAGGCGCTGGTCAGAGATGTCATAGCTGAAAATTTTTTCCCAATCTGTAGGTGGTCTTTTTACTCTTTTGGTGAAGTCTTTAGATGAGCATAGGTGTTTGATTTTTAGGAGCTCCCAGTTATCTGGTTTCTCTTTGTCATTTTTAGTAATGTTTTGTATTCTGTTTATGCCCTGTATTAGGGCTCCTAACATTGTCTCTATTTTTTCTTCCATGATCTTTATCATTTTAGTCTTTATGTTTAGGTCTTTGATCCACTTGGAGTTAGTTTTTGTGAATGGTGTGAGGTATGGGTCCTGTTTCATTTTTTTGCAAATGACTATCCAGTTATGCCAGCAGCATTTGTTAAAAAGACTATCTTTTCCCCAATTAACTGACACTGGGCCTTTGTCAAATATCAGCTGCTCATATGTGGATGGATTGATATCTGGGTTCTCAATTCTGTTCCATTGGTCTATGTGCCTGTTGTTGTACCAGTACCAGGCTGTTTTGACTACTGTGGCTGTATAATAGGTTCTAAAATCAGGTAGAGTGAGGCCTCCCACTTTCTTCTTCTTTTTCAGTACTGCTTTACTTATCTGGGGCTTCTTTCCCTTCCATATGAAGCTGGTGATTTGTTTCTCTATCACTTTAAAAAATGTCATTGGAATTTGGATCAGAAGTGCATTGTATGTATAGATGGCTTTTGGTAGAATAGACATTTTTACTACGTTAAGTCTTCCTATCCATGAGCAAGGTATGTGTTTCCACTTATGTAGGTCCCTTTTAGTCTCTTGCACTAGTACTTCATAGTTTTGTTTGTATAGGTCTTTTACATCTTTGGTAAGATTTATTCCTAAGTATTTTATCTTCTTGGGGGCTACTGTGAATGGTATTGATTTGGTGATTTCCTCTTCAATGTTCTTTTTGTTGATGTAGAGGAATCCAAGTGATTTTTGTATATTTATCTTATAACCTGAGACTCTGCCAAACTCTTCTATTAATTTCAGTAGTATTCTGGAGGATTCCTTAGGGTTTTCTGTGTCGAAGATCATGTCATCTGCAAATAGAGATAATTTTACTTCTTCCTTGACAATCCAGATGCCCTTTATTTCTTTGTCTAGCCTAATTGCTCTGGCTAGGACCTCTAGCACAATGTTGAATAAGAGCCGTGATAAAGGGCATCCTTGTCTGGTTCCCGTTCCCAAGGGAAATGCTTTCAGACTCTCTCCATTTAGAGTGATGTTGGCTGTTGGCTTTGTATAGATGCCCTTTATTATGGTGAGGACTTTTCCTTCAATTCTTATTTTGCTGAGAGTTTTTATCATGAATGGGTGTTGGACTTTGTCAAATGCCTTTTCTGCATTAATTCATAAGATCATGTGGTTTTTGTCTTTTGTTTTATTTATATGGTGGATTACATTAATGGTTTTTCTAATATTAAACCAACCTTGCATACCTGGTATAAATCCCACTTGGTCATGGTGGATTACTTTTTTGATATGTTGTTGAATTCTATTGGCTAGAATTTTGTTGAGGATTTTTGCATCTATGTTCATGAGGGATATAGGTCTGTAATTTTCTTTTTTTGTGGTGTCTTTACCTGGTTTTGGTATCAGGGATATGGTGGCTTCATAGAATGAGTTAGGTAGTATTCCGTCATTTTCTATGCTTTGAAATACCTTTAGTAGTAGTGGTGTTAACTCTTCTCTGAAAGTTTGGTAGAACTCTGCAGTGAAGCCGTCCGGGCCAGGGCTTTTTTTTGTTGGGAGTTTTTTGATCACCGTTTCAATCTCTTCTTTTGTTATGGGTCTATTTAGTTGTTCTACTTCTGATTGTGTTAGTTTAGGTAGGTAGTGTTTTTCTAGGAATTCATCCATTTCTTCTAGGTTTGCAAATTTGTTAGAGTACAATTTTTCATAGTAATCTGATATGATTCTTTTAATTTCAGTTGGGTCTGTTGTGATATGGCCCATCTCGTCTCTTATTCAGGTTGTTTCCTTTCCTGTATTTCTTTAGTCAGTCTGGCCAACGGTTTATCAATTTTGTTAATTTTTTCAAAGAACCAGCTTTTGGCTTTGTTAATTCTTTCAATTGTTTTTCTGTTCTCTATTTCATTTAGTTCAGCTCTAATTTTTATTATTTGTTTTCTTCTGGTGCCTTATGGATTCTTTTGTTGCCCACTTTCTATTTGTTCAAGTTGTAGGGACAGTTCTCTGATTTTGGCTCTTTCTTTTTGTATGTGTGCATTTATCGATATAAATCGACCTCTGAGCACTGTTTTTGCTGTGTCCCAGAGGTTTTGATAGGAAGTGTTTTCATTCTTGTTTCATTCTATGAATTTCTTTATTCCCTCCTTGATGTCTTCTATAACCCAGTCTTTTTTCAGGAGGGTATTGTTCAGTTTCCAAGTATTGGATTTCTTTTCTTTAGTTTTTCTGTTATTGATTTCCACTTTTATGGCCTTGTGGTCTGAGAAGATGCTTTGTAATATTTCGATGTTTTGGATTCTGCAAAGGTTTGTTTTATGACCTAATATGTGATCTATTCTAGAGAATGTTCCATGTGCACTAGAAAAAAAAAGTACATTTTGCAGCTGTTGGGTGGAGTGTTCTGTATAGGTCTATTAGGTCAAGTTGGTTGATTGTAGCAATTAGGTCTTCCGTGTCTCTATCGAGCTTCTTACTGGAAGTCCTGTCCTTCTCCGAAAGTGGTGTGTTGAAGTCTCCTACTATAATTGTGGAGGTATCTATCTCACTTTTCAGTTCTGTTGAAGTTTGTTTTATGTATCTTGCAGCCCTGTCATTGGGTGCATAAATATTTAATATGGTTATATCTTCCTGGCCGATTGTCTCTTTAATCATTATGCAGTGTCCTTTATCCTTTGTGGTGGATTTTACTTTGAAGTCTATTTTGTCAGAAATTAATATTGCTACTCCTGCTCTTTTTTGATTGTTGTTTGCTTGATATATTTTTTTCCATCCTTTGAGTTTTAGTTTGTTTGTGTCTCTAAGTCTAAGGTGTGTCTCTTGTAGGCAGCATATAGACGGATCGTGTTTCTTTATCCAGTCTGAGACTCTCTGTCTCTTTATTGGTGCATTTAGTCCATTTACATTCAGTGTAATTATAGATAAGAATGTGTTTAGTGCTGTCATTTTGATGCCTTTTTGTGTGTGTTGTTGACAATTTCATTTTTCCACTTACTTTTTTATGCTGAGATGTTTTTCTTTGTAAATTGTGTCTTCCTCATTTTCTTAGTAGTCAAATTTATGTTTGCTGAGTCGTTATGTTCTTCTTGGTTTTTATTTTGAGTTATGGAATTGTTAGACCTCTTTGTGGTTACCTTAATATTTGCAATGGCTTATTTTCAAAGCGACATGATAGAAGAAACCAGGGAGCATTCTTTGATGGAATAGATACTTAAAAAATCATTGAGAAATGTATATTCAACTTGCGGTAAAAAAAAGTGAAAAATGAAAATAAATATTCAGTAGAAATGTAATGTATCATAAAACATTTAAATAGCAATATTGAAATTAATCTCATTTTTCTATAGCACCTCTGGGATGACAGATACATTCCAAACACTCTAACTTTTAAAAAAAGTTAACATTTAAATTAGATAAATGGTCTCCAAACTTAGGTAAACAGATGATAGAATTTAAAAAGATTTAAAAGGCTGGAGAAATATTTGAACTCAATAATTGTACGATGTCTTCATAGTAATTGCTTTGTTTATTAACTAATCAACCTAGACATGTCTGTTGCCTCAAAGGATCATGACAGATTACAAAAAGAATACACAAACAAAATTATGATAAAAGATACGCACGAATAGGGAATCCAAATCCGTTAAAATATAAACAGGACCAAAGCATCTGCAAGCTTTGAATTTTCTGCGAGCTTCTTAACAGCTAGCTGAAAATGAAAACATGGTCAGCAGACATTTTAAGAGTAGAAAACAAACATCCACAGGAGAAAAAAAAAAAAAAAACTGTTCCTAGAATTAAATTATAAATGAAATTCCACAGGTGGTATTCCATAATGGGAATGATACAGTGAACAACTTCCATAATAATATTTATAACCAAATGCAGTAGCAGACTTTTCCTCTCCATTTTTGAAGCAACCTCAGAGTAAATCCAAGTAAATAACAGTAAAACACAACTTACTAGAGGCAGTTTTACAAAGGGTCAATAAAATATGGTCAAAGAATGTAGCTTTCAAATGGTCTAGAATAATCCAGTGATAGAATAGAATTTAGTATGTGTGTGTTTCCTATATTCAATTAAGCTTTTACTTCATAAGTATATACTGTTCATCTATTTTGCAAACAATTATTAAAAAAAAAACCCATACCCTGAACATACATTTTCCTTTCAGGGATCCATGTCTTTGCTTATGCTGTCAGCTTTAGTAATCTGTTCCCTGTCTCATAGTTTAAGCTATTCTTCAAGATTCATATCAAATGCTGCTTCCTCTTTGAATTGTTACTTTATTTTCCTTAGGAATCAGTATCTTGTTTCTTTGTTCCCTCAAAGATCATTTTCCTCTTTTATGGTACTTTTGACACTGTTGAAATTATTTCTGTGTTGCTCTCATTTATTAGAATATGAGCTTTTCAAGGCCATGCAATCAATATGTCTTATGCATGGCAGTTTCTACAGTAGTTAAGACCACGATTCAACAGGTATTTTCCAAACGAATGAATTATAGAAAAAGCAAATTATTCCATGATAAGGTAAGAAAAAGTTCATTAACCTGGAGCCCAAGGCTTCAAGGTATCCTGTTAGTTCTGTATAACCACCTGAAAATATTTTTGTCTGTATGCATTTTTCTGGAATGTGGATTTGTAACTTTGACCCATCTACAAGGAATTCATGAATCTGCCAGTATAGGATAAAAAACACTGGGGTAAGGCTAACATTCTGAAAATGTTAAGGTTGTATTCTTCTAAATGATACTTTATTCATCAGATTGTATGGCTCTTCAAACAGAAGGCTTTCCTTGGTCTCATAAACATTAAACACACTTACTATTTGATTATTATTTACGTTTATTATGGGAGAAAGTACTTCTTTCAAAAGTTTCCTGGGATCTGTGGACAATGTAGATTATATCACAACCAAACATATTTCAGCTGACCTCTGTTTATTGGTTGCAGAGGTAATGGCTGTTTCCCTAGCTAAGAGACCCAATTAACAGTACTCCTGAACCAATTATCCATACTTTAGGGGATGCAGAAGATAATTGCTTCTAGGAATCACTACACTAGGCTAAAATAACTTAGCACCTGATAGATAAAAGCTATTAAAATAAGGGGATAACTTATACAACTATATTAGTTGAAACATATATTTTCTAGATTTCTGAACTAGACCTACAACTGATAACTCTATTTCTGGGTCCAATTCCAATTTAAAAAGTTATTTTTTTCAGAATTTATAGCATGAAACACTTGAATTTAGTCTAAAATCCATCAAGTGAATTTGAATTGCAGAACACTTGGTGCTTACACAAGTGATTTGTGATTGGCTGCTACCCTAATGCTTGGTAGTTTGAACCCACCCAGTGGCTCTGCAGAAGAAAAGCCTGGAGAACTTCTTGCTTAAAGATTACAGCCAAGAAAACCCTATGGAGCAGTTCTATCTGTAATACATGGGGTCTCCTTGAGTCAGGATCAACTCAAAGGCAATGAGCTTGGTTGGTTTGGGTTTGTGCTTATACAATAGCTTCAGACAGCTTAAAACATATAGTAGTCTTATTACAAAAATATAAGTAAATTAATCAACTTAAATTTATAAATCAACATTTCAAGGAACAGATATGCAAAAGTATAGATTCACAGGTTCCCAAATTATCTATCTATGACACTGTTACCCACACAAGTACTTGTGAGCATTAAGGCAGCATGACATATTAAAAAATACGTGAACTTTGAAGGAGATAGAACCGGAGTTCTAATTCCAGCACCTCCATTTACGTCTGTGACCTCCTTTCTTCTGTTAAATAGTGATATTAATATATATATTTTACAGATTGATATAAAATTCAATGAGATAAAATAGAGGCTGAACCTCAAAACAGAGTCTCTTAAAATGTTATCTCCTCTCCTCTTTCTGTGTGTGATGCTTTTGTTTTGTATATATTAAATGTGCTGTAAAGAATATGCCAACATCACATTTGTAGATCAGCGTTTCCCAGCATGTTATGTCTGACACATTTCAAAATATCAAAAATTTTTGCAATAAAAAAGTATTTAAAACTAAAAGATGATAATTGACTAAAGCTTGAAATTTAGTTTCTTTGGATAATTTTCATCCAAACCCATGGCTCCTACTACTGCTTGACTGAAATGCCTACATTTACCCAGTAATTGGCCCAGAAACTGATTCTGCTACACCAATTAGCTCTTTGTTGCCAAAGCATATATGGAAACTTCCCTTGGGACAGACTGCTCAGCTAACTAAAAAAAACATCAAAGGGAAGAAAGGTAGTAGCTCTTCAAATATGTTTCACTTTTATAAACATCTATACAAATTTACAAGTTTGGATAGGATCCAAGTTTATATGTCTTTTCTGTCACCCTCACACTAGTTAATGCATGACTGGCCATTCTGATACTTCATATTATAAGCAATATTTATAATTCAGCATATAACTGTGAAAAGAAACCAGGTTAAATTTAAAAATAAATTTATATTTATATTGCATTATTTGTGAGAAACGTAGAATTCCTAAGAACAAGATATGAACTCTGCCTGGAAAGATTTATTTGGTTTTATTGGGTTATGATTCTCAATAAAGGATTCATAGCGGTAACCCCAAAATCTCTATCTTAAATAACTCTTTCTCTCTAGATACTAATTTTCAGCTTACTTCCCCATATCTACATCTATATCTAGGTGTTTCACACTTAATGTGCACAAAACAGAACTCATTATATTCCTCTGTAAGCCTGGACCACATCCTTTATTCCTGTTAACAAGACACTCTCGCAGCAAAATATGCTTAGTCCCTCCAGGCAACTCCCTGACCTTTAATCTAAAATCTGACACCAGATTTTCATTCAGAGATGAAATGGCGCTTGAGTTAATTCCCTCTCTATTTCCACTTCCACTGTTCTAATTCAAATCTTCACCGTATTTTGCTGGAAATTTTGCAATCATGCCCTGAGTGAGCTTCTAGTGTCCATTCTGCCTTTCACTGCTCAGATATCATTCTATCATTATTTTTATTTAATCGGTATAATTGTGTAATTTCCATGCTTTAAGAACTTTCCTAACTCCCAGTAGACCAAAGAATCAAGCTCAAACTTATTAGAAAGTCAGTTGTAGGCCGTACAAACGAAGTTACACCATTCTTTTAACCTTTTCCCTTACAATGCAACACACTGTAGCTGCACAGAACTATTCACTCTATTTGAATATGCTATACGTTCCATAAGGAGCTCTGGTGCAGTGGGTAAGCGCTCAGCCGCTAACCGAAAGGTTGGCTGTTGAAAGGTTGGCTGTTCAAACCCACCAGCTGCTCCGTGGGAGAAAGATGTGGCAGTCTGCTTCCATAAAGATTTACAGCCTTGGAAACCCTATGGGGCAGTTCTACTCTGTCCTGTAGGGTCACTATGAGTTGGAATCGATGGCAACGGGTTTGGTATTTCTTCTTTTCAGGGAGCCATATCCCATCCTTTCTACCTAAAAGACTTAGGACTGCTAAAGTCCATAACACCAGGGGACACTATTCCCATTGCTTAGGTGTATAGTGAATCAGATAGACTAGAATAGTGTCCTTGGAAATTGTGTAACATGGCAACAGATATACATTCAAAATTCATATTTTTAAGAACTAATTTCCCTCTCTGTGTATTCATTCATACAGCAAATCATAAGTCAAGATCCGCATGTGGCAGACCCTGGCTATGGATTTTAAGATTACAGACACTGATTTTTTTTTTATTTAATGATACAAGCACCAGAAAAAAACATTTGCCATGGAGCCGATTCCAACTCATGGTGATGTGTGTACATCTCTCGGTATGCTAGGCTGCGCCACTTTATGGGTCATATTTTGCCTAACTGGCTGCAATGTGTGGAACCAAGAGCAAGGACTCAAGAAATATACCCCAGGATAAAACAAAAATTGGGACATATGGACTGTGCACCAATTCAGCAAATTAATCAATATATGGAACAATAACATGGAAATCAGGGAAGCCAGACGAGTGATGAAAGGAAGCATGCTCTAGAAGGACAGATGAGGACTAGTCAAAGATATTATCCTCTGCTTAGAAGACAAGTTCATCAGTTGTATGCAGTAATCCAGTGATGAACAAACTAACCAGGTAAACTTAATCCTACTGGCAAATCAGAATTACCCAAACCATTCCTTCTTGTCAAAACATCCAAGTAAATTAGACTTACCACATATTAATATGTAATATTAACATGTAATATTAATATTAACCAACTGTGCTCTGAGCATTCACCTCCTAGAAGACAAAATGCTTCATTCCAAGAAATTTACTCATCATTTTTTTTTTACTTATCAGACCATTTAAATGGTAGCTTTCTCTTGGTGTTATCTTTGCATTGGTAATTATTTATAGCATAACAGTTCTACCCCACTCTTAAGTTACTTTTATTTTTTTTTAATCTACATTTTTTATTTCCCATACAATTAGCACAGATTAGTTCAAATCCACCAGCCACTCCTTGGAAACCCTATAGGGCAGTTCTACTATGTCCTATAGGGTCTCTATGAGTCAGAATTGGCTCAATGGCACCAGGTTTTCAAGGGTTAATAATATATAAGACAGAGAGAAATCTGCAATAATTCAGTAGAGTGATAGTGGAGAAAAAACAAATAGATTTGAAAGTCATCCAAGTGATACAATTTCAAGTATTTGAGAATTGTAGGATGGCTAGAATTCATAAAAGACGGACAAAGGAAAGAATTATTTTAAATACCAGGAAAATTAGGAAGGATTCCCCTCCCCCCACCCCCAAAGCCTATAATACATGCAGAATAAAGGAGAGAAATGAGGGGAAAAAGCCTGGAAAATATGGTGCCAGACCGAATCTTCTAGAATGCCGCCTTATCCAGTTCAATTCTTAGGAGACAAGCAACACATGTTTATGCTTGGGACCAGTTTTAATTGCACGATTATATTCCTCTTTTATTAGCTTGCCAATTCTGCCTTCATTTGTTATTCTCTTAGTGGCTACCCTAGGGATTATGATATGAATCTTTGACAATTTAGAGCTCTACCTTGGATTATTATTTTTACCACTTCCTAAGACAAGGGTGTCATAACAATTTAAGTCCTTTCCCGCTTCCACATCTTGTGTTTTGTGGTCCTATATTTTAACTCTGGATGTGAACAAAATATCAGGCAGCACATAATTTTTATGACCTACTTTAATATATCACTTTCCAGTCATTTTGTATTTTTCTTAAGCAGAATTTGAATGGTTGCATAGTTTTGCATAAAATGCATAAACTATTAATATACCTGTCTTCTACTATCCGATATTTATGTTGTGTTTTAAAAATAAGTAACACGATGATGACCACTCTTAATAAATCTCTAGTACTTTTTTAGAATAAACTAAAAAAAAATGCAATTACTGGGTGAAAGTATATGAACCTTCAAAATGCTTTAGAAACACATACCTAAATTCCTCTCCAGAAATGCTGTATTAGTTTAAACCACAATTCTTTAATAAGAGAATGAATGTTATCCTTCCCACTCACAATATTGCATATTGCCATTTAGTAATTAGTTTTAAATTAAATTTCTTTATTACATAAATGTATTATATACGCTTTAATCTATTTGTCATCTGTTCGTATTATTCTTTTGAGAATTGCCCAACCATTTTATCTACTTTCATTTTTCTTTTGAGGTCCCCATTGTTTTATTTCAGGCTATATTCAATAACATAGATTTGGTGGAAGAGTACTAAAAATACTTTCATCAGAACATTAAAAATAAAGGGGATAATATTAAAAATTAAAACCAAAACAATCAGTAGTGTGTTACGTGTCTTTCTAAAACAGAACTTAGTTTTAATAAAGTATCTACATGTTGTACACCTGTGTATTGGTGTCACAAATTTAACTCACAATATATACCAGATATAAAGAAAAACTGTAGCTCTTAATGAGAAAAAATAATAAAATTTCTCATCAATATTAAAGCCTAGAACAAACCTGTAATCCCAACAGTCTCTTTAAGTACTGTTTATTCTTGCCTGAATAGCATTCTTCTGCATCCCAATTTTTCTATTAAGTCTCTCCCTAATATACCTGATACATATGTTCAAGAATATGGGTTTTAAGTCTTCATGGCATCTGGTTTATGCACTATTCCTCTGCCTTCTCTTATTTTCCAGGATAATATCCCTCATCCACTCTGCTTTCACCTCTGAAGTCCATAGCACATGCCAGGTGATATGGTATATTAAACCCCAGTCAGGACCCAGTAGTTCCTTCTGGATGACTTAGCCTCTCTTTAGCCCTGTTGGTGTCATAGAACCCTCTCAGATCTGGCTGTGCTTCCCATTTGGCTCAGGGGTTCCCTGCAGCTCTTTCTGCAAAGCAGTACCCAGTCTCCCTCTGGTGATATCTCCTGCCGTCAGCTTCCTCAAATAGTCCAACCAGGCTTTCAGCAACCTCTGGTTTCAGTCTACATGCCACTGAAATCAAGATAAGCTAACCTCAGCCCTGGTGGTGCAGTGGTTAAAGTACTTGGCTGCTAACCAAAAGTCGGCAGTTCAAACCCACCAGCCACCCTGAAGGAAAAAGATGTGGCAGTCTTCTTCAGTAATTTAACCCACTGCGATGGAGTGAATTCCGACTCACAGTGCCCTTATAGAATAGAGTAGAACTGCCTGTTAGGGTTTCCAAGGCTGTAATCTTTACGAAGCAGACTGCCATATCTTTCTCCCACAGAGTGGCTGGTGGGTTAGCAGACAAGCGCTTAACCACTGTGCAACCAGGGCTCCTTTTCTATTTGGAAACCCCATGGGGCAGTTCTACTCTGTCCTATAGGATTGCTGTAAGTCAGAATCTACTCTATGGCAATGGGCTGTGTTAACCTCAGCCAAACCAGGTTGTGCTTCTAAAGTAATGTGTACATCCCTTTTCTCATCAGGCAGTGCAGGGAAGAGCACTTTTTAGTCTCCTAAATGTGAGGTAGGTATAACAGAATATCTCTACTCTAGGTATTACCCCAATTTATCAAGTGGACAAGACACAGATCTGCTGACTTTGGTCTTCTATCTCTGTCTTAGTCTAGTGCTGCTATAACAGAAATACCACAAGTGGACGGCTTTAACAAGGACAAATGCATTTTCTCACAGTCTCGTAGGCTAGAAGTTCAAATTCAGGGTGTTAGCTCCAGGGGAAGGCTTGCTTTCTCTGAGGGCTCTGGAGGAAGACCTTTCTCCTCAATCTTCCCTGGACTAGGAGCTTCTCTGTACAGGAACCCTGGGTCTAAAGGACGCACTCTGCTCCTGGTGCTTCTTTCCTGGTGGTACGAGATCCCCCACTCTCTGGTTGCTTCCCGTTTTATCTCTTGAGAGATAAAAGGCGGTGCAGGCCACACCCCAGAGAAGCTACCCTTACATTAGATCAGGAATGTGACCTGGGTAAGGGTGTTACAATCCCACCCTAATCCTCTTTAACATAAAATTACATTCACAAAATGGAGGACAACCACACAATACTGGAAATCATGGCCTAGCCAAATTGATACACACATTTTTGGGGGGACATAATTCAATCCATGACAGTCTCTTTTCTCCTTAGGAATGTAAAGTGGTGGATGTCTAACTGCCACTACCATCTCCTCCATCTTCTTTGCCTTCTCCTCCTCCCTCTCTTCTTCTCCTTAAATATTAGTTAGCTTCCTTCACCACTGACAGCAGTCCGTTCTTAACTCCCTGTACAAACAAAGGCCTATTTTGAGATTGTTTAGACTTACTCTGCTTTTTATCCCTTTGTTTTCTACCAGGAAAAAAAAATTTTTAACCCTAGGTCAATGGTATACTCTCAGAAGTACAAAATTTAGGCATCTCCTTGGTGAGAGAGTGGCTGCAACAATGAGCTCAAGCATAACAATGATTGTGAGGATGGCACAGGACCAGGCAGTGTTTCATTCTGTTGTACATAGGGTTGCTATGAGTCCAAACTGACTCGATGGCACCTAACAACAACAACTTAGTGAAGAAGGGGTCAGGGAGGGATAATAATAATAATAATAAAATGGCCCGGGGTAGAAAGAAGATGTTTTCATCCTTTTATGGTGCGTCTGCGGGCGTGGAAGGTAGGGAATCTCTAAATAATTTCTCAAGATCTCTCTTTTGTAGGCAAGAGCTTAATTCTAGATTCTGCTATCACCTAATTGTTTTGTTATTGTTTTGTTTCTCTTTAATTATGTGGCCATACCAGAGGTATGAAAAGAGAGTTTGGTTTGGGAGAGCATAAAATAACTCCATGATTGATATCAACAAAGACATGGCCCAGCACTGAGTAAACTTAAACAGACATTTATTGTGAAATGCTTCATGAGACATATAACTGGTTTCATCAAAAAGTTGTGAGCATACCGTGATTCACAGTAATATCAATGAGCTATAAAACAGTGAACTCCAAAACCCAAAAGGCATTTGTCTTTGGCATTAAATATGACTCTTCTCTATGTAAAAGTGAACAAGAGGATGGAAAAGAGGAAAGAGAAGATAACCAGCTCTTAACTGGCTTCAATGTTGTAAACACTTTACATGAACCATCGAATTGAATCCTCACTACAATATCTATATTCCATAGATAAAGAAATTGAGGCTCAAAAGATTAATAATTTACCAGAAATCTTGTAGGCAGTAGGAAAAGGAACTGAAATTTGAATTCAGGTCTGGCCTATTACCGTGCCCATGTCTTTACACTACACAATAGTGGTTAATTGACAAAGGGTCTTTATGGCACTGAGCTGGCCCAAAATAAAGTGAGAATTCTCTAACTTATTCAATAAACTGATATTAAAGACTCACCACTTCTAGGTATGCTTCAAAGGATTTAGGGGGAATATAACACTGGCTGTCTGGGTTTTTATAATATGGGCAGCACATAAACTCTGTCCTTCATAATTTAAAATCTACTTAGTGAAACACATCCACAAAGGCCTATATATTATACTATATGGACCTATTTCTAAGCTATTAGAAAATTATAGGGTAACAACTGTGATAACCAAAAACAACCAAACCCACTGCCATCGAGTCAATTCCAACTCACAGCGACCCTGTAGGACAGAGTAGAATGACCGATAGAGTTTCTAAGGAGTGCCTGGCTGATTTGAACTGCCAACCACTTGGTTAGCAGCCGTAGCACTTAACCACTACGCCACCAGGGTTTCCAAACAACTGTGATAGCAAATGAAAACAAATGTGCCGGGGGTGAGAGGAAATGATTGATTTTAAAGAAGAAAAAAGGATGTTTCCATAGTCAAATACATGCCTCCAAAAAACCCAAATCCGTTGCAGTTGAGTTGACTCCAACTCACAGGGACTCTAAAAGATGGCTAAAATCTTAACATTTAGTAATGGAAAGAAGAATATTCTAAGCAACAGGAAGCATGTGAGCAATGAACAGAAAGAGCAATAAAATTAAAAGTAATTCATCATGGTTATACAACACTATTTTCTGGCAAAAAGCTATGGAATTAAAAACTTTAAAAAAATCTAGTATTAATTTTAAGGAGGAACTTAGACGTGAGGTAAAGTAGAATGTTATTTTCTTATCATTGGAAATATATCAAAATATTTTAAGCAAGCAATGGACATAATTAAAAATGGGCTTTGGAAAGTTTTCTGTAGCTGTATTATTTAGGCTTATTTGAAGGGACTCAGGGTATACCAGCAGAAACACCAGATTAAAAAACAAAAACTATTGCAATAATCCAAGAGAGGAGGTTAGGTCTTGAATTAGGGCTATGTCAGTGGAAATTGAACGAAGAAGAAACACGTGAAAGACACTGAGGCAAGAAAATGAGTCATTTTCACTGCTATTTCCCTTTACTGCAGACTTTACCTTCATAATCAGCTGGAAGATACTTTCAATATGGCTTCTCAGTGATCCCCATCCATTTAAGATTTTAATCAGGCAGTTACTGTCTGGTAATAAAATGGCATTTAATGTTATAATGATGGGTCTTTCAAAGGGCTTTCATCCATGATCGAGTTGATGCTCTGTAATGAGTTGATCTGTATTTAACACACTGTGCTTAGCTTAAAGAACTTAAATTTAATGTTTGCCAGAGCTGAGAGTTTTAAATCAAGGCCATGCCATTGTGTCCCGACCAGAAAAGTTTCCAAGACTCATCCATTAATGTATGTTGCAGAATTATTCTTGGGTGGGCAACTGGAGAATAATCCTGACTTTTTAAACTTGATAGTTTCCTTCTTTAATCACTTTTTAAACCATCAGTTGTTCACCAAATCAGCCACAAGACTTTACAACTAGAGGAGATAAAACATATTTTCCCCAACTCTCCAGGTTCATGAAAAATGACTTCTGAAATATAAACACTTGGGATTTTAAAAAATGCTTTCTTTTATTATTTAAATATAACAATTTTCCTGATAAAATTTGGTGGAGAAAAAATTCACAAGTGAAACAAAGAGTTTTTGGAAAATCATTGCATTGTGTTTCTCTCAGCTTTATCTGTCTAGCTAGCTATCTAAAAAAAAAAAAAAAAATACAGTCTTTCCTTGGTATCTGCAGGGGATTGGTTCTAGAGCCCCTTCAGATACCAAAATCCACTGAATGCTCAAATCCCTTATATAAAATTGTGTAGTATCTGCATATAACCTGGGCACATCCTCCTCTATACTTTAAATAATCACTGTTTTTTTCTTTCTTTTTTGCAATTTAAAAGAAAGCCTTTATTTATAGATATATATATATTTTTTTAGGTGAAATCTTACAGCTGAAGTTCATTTCTCATTCAAAAATTTATACACGTATTGTTTTGTCACATTAGTTGCAGTCCTCACAATGTGACAGCCCACTCCCCCTTTCCACCCTGGGTTCCCTGTGTCCATTCAACCAGCTCCTGTCCCTTCGTTCCTTCTCATCCTGTTTTTGGACAGGAGCTGCCCATTTAGTCTCATATATCTGATTGAACTAAGAAGCACATTTCTCATGTATATTTTTTTGTTTTATAGTACTGTCTAATCTTTGTCTGGCGAGAGCTTTGGGAATGATTTCCATTCTCAGTTAACAGCACATCCAGGGACCACAGTTTCAGAGGTTCCTCCAGTCTCTATCAGACCATCAAGTCTTGTCTTTTTATGTGAATTTGAGTTCTGTTCTACAGTTTTCTCCTGCTCTGTCTGGGACTGTCTCTGTCGTGTTCCCTGTCAGGGTGGTCACTGGTGGGCGTCCTCTAGTTCTTCTGGTCTCAGGCTGCTGGAGTCAATAGTTCATGTGGTCCTTTAGTCCATTGAACTAGTATTTTTCTTCATTCTCCTTTTCACCGAGTGGAATGGGACCAGTTGCTATACCTTAGATGGCCCCTTGCAAGCTTCTAAGACCCCAGGCACTGCCCACCAAAGTGACATGTAGAACATTTTCTTTATAAACTATGTTATGCCAATTGGCCTAGCTGTCCCCTGAAACTATGGTCCCCAGGCCCTGGCCCCTGCCTGCTATGCTGTCCCTCAAAGTGTTTGGAAGTATCCAGGAAACTTCTTTGCTTTTGCTTTGGTCCAGTTGCGCTGGCTTTCCCTGTATTCTGTGTTGTCATTCTCTTCACTGAAGTTGACCCTTGTCTACCTATCTACTCAGTGATTTCTTTTCCCCCTCCATCCCCACCCTCATAACCATCAAAGAATGCCTTCTTCTGTGTTTGAACTGTTTCTTGAGCTCTTATTATAGTGGTCTCATACAATATTTGTTGTTTTGTGACTGACTTATTTCACTCAGCATAATGCCCTCCAGATTCATCCATGTTGTGAGATGTTTCACAGATTCATCATTGTTCTTTATCGTTACAAAGTATTACATTGTATGTACCATAACTTGTTTATCCATTCCTCTGTTGATGGGCATTTAGGTTGTTTCCATCTTTTTGCTATTGTGAATAGTGCTGCAAGGAACATGGGTGTGCATATCTTCTTTGACGAAATGTCTCTTTATATCCTTTGCCCATTTTTTAATTGAATTATTTGTCTTTTTGTTGTTGAGGTGTTGCAGTATCTTGTAGATTTTAAAGACTAGACTTTTATCGAATATGTCGTAGCAAAAATTTTTTTCCCAAACCATGGATTCCCTTTTTAACTCCTTTTGTGAAGTCTTTGATGAGCATAAGTATTTGATTTTTAGGAGCATCCAGTAATCTAGCTTCTCTCCTGGTGTTTGCGTACTGTTAGTTATGGTATACTTTTTATGCCAGGTATTAGGGCTCATAGTGTTATCCCTATTTTTTCCTCCATGATCTTTATCATTTTAGATTTTACATTTAGGCCTTTGATCCATTTTGAGTTAGTTTTTGTATGTGGTGTGAGGTGTGAGTCCTGTTTCATTTTTTGACAGTTGGATATCCAGTTATGCCAGCACCGTTTGTTAGACTGTCTTTTCCCCATTTAATGGATTTTGGGCCTTCGCCAAATATCAGTTGCTCATAGGTAGATGGATTTACATCTGGGTTCTCAATTCTGCTCTATTGGTCTAAGTGTCTGTTGTTGTACTAAATCATCTTTAGATTACTTGTAATATCTAATACAATGTAAATGCTATGTAAATAGTCATTACACTGTATTGCTTAGGAAATAATGATAAGATGTGTGGGGAACAATGCCCAAACAATGCGAGTGCTAGAGAGAGACTGAGGATCTGTGAAATGGTGGGCAACTACAGCAGGGTGTGCGTATACATCACTTCATTCACGTGGGTTCAGTATAGCACTGGGCGTGCAGCAAATTCAACTTTTGCTTTTCAGAATTTTCTCTTTTTTTTTTTCCCAAATATTTTAGATTCGTGGTTGGTTGAATCTGCAGGTGCACAACCCAAGGATATGACGGCCAACTGCATTGATATTCAGATATCTATGCATTTATCTAAATCAAAAAAAAAAATTTTTTTTTATCTACATGTCTACGTATTTATTTATATATATGTTTAAAAATTAATAATTTCAACAAAATTTTACCTTTCAATTAAGTCATTGCTGAAACATTCCTCTCAGGCAACAAATAATAAGAGAGGGAACTAGTTGAATTTTCCTATTATTGTGCGTTTTTTTTTTTTTTAATGTCATAAGATGTAACAAGAATTGAAATAATATTTATTCAATGCTACATAAGGAAAGGGAACAATTGGCCTGCAGTTCAAACCGTTTTTATTTGATCATGTTCTCCTTAAGATATTGTCCACATGAACACATAACTTTTAGTTATAACTTTAACCAGAATACAATATCAAATGTCATATTCTTTCTGTATTTATTATTCACTAAATTATGCTTTACAAATTTTCCTTAATGTGTGTATATTTTATTGGCTTACAATATTCCATTTAAAGCATTTTCCTTCTTGTTCTTAATTGTAACTTAATAGCATGACAAAAGTGAAAAAATGGCCATCAGATACCCTGCAGTAACACCTTTACTGACAGAGATTCATCCTTTAATTTGGAGTATTTTGGAATACCCCTTTAGAATCGTTTTATTGTAAAACCAAGTGGCATGATATTTAGTGGAATTTGAGCTCAAATATTTTTCCCACTTAAATACAGCTTTAGATGTTTTATATATTATTTTCTATATAATTTCAGAAATACTAGCCCTTTCAAAGAAAACAATGTCCATTCAAAACTTGTAGCAATTCTAAAGGGATCTGCTCTATCTCAATATGTGACCTCATGTTAGTTTATCTTTTGGTTTAAATATTCTAAAGCCATAGAGACCATTTCTACCGACTCAAGGACTTAACCACATTCTGATTTGTCCAAGAAAATGAAGCTTTTAATAAGGAACCTAAAATAAAAATGTGTTCTCATTTCTTTTGGCACTTGAGGGGAAAGACTGTGGAAAAGCTGAGAGATTTAACTATGAAAAAGGGCTCTTGTGGAAAAGCAGCCACTACTTTTCATGAAGATAATGTGACGTTTTAAAAGCACCCCAATATATAGGCTACAGAAGGAAAAGTCCCAATGGAAAAATTATGATTGTCATGTAAATTAAATATTTCCTAAGTATAATTTGGTTCTCTTCTTACTAATAAAAGTAGAACTGCTTTAAAGTATGGATACGGGTCATAAATTACAACAATATTAAAGAGGGCCTTTGTGGTACACTGAACCAAGGCTTATTTAGGGTGAAAGGAATTATAACTCTGTCAACAGAATCCAAAATAATGAGGTGCAAGCTATCGAAATATTTTGCTTTTGTTGATGACCAATATAGACAGCCATCTCAAGATCACTCATACCTCAAAGAAGATGCTTGGCCCCAATGAATGATTTCACCTTTCTACCATTGCTGGGTGGACCATTGTAAATTCACTGAAAAATTGTCAATATTGTCCTTCACCTCATGCTTGACACCACATTTCAGGTGTGGGCATAGAGTTTTTGAGTTACATTTCTATTTTCAAAGCTATTAAACATGTGCTTTTAACAGCCATTAAGATTACAGCTAGAGTTAACTCCCATGCTGGTGGTTGAGATTCAACAACTCACATAAGCCTCGGTAGCTTGGCATGAGTGTAAAAACTATTCATTATTTAATTACATAATCAAAACTTTACAGTAAAGGCTTATCTAAGGTAGCTAATAAAGCTATGGCACGTGTGAGTAATGAACTTAAACTCCAGTACCTCCTGAAATAAATGTCAGATTTATTCTAGGACACATTTGACATTGCGTAGGTCCCCATTGGTAAGTAGCTCTGTTAATTTTACATTTCTTGGTCAGAAGCCAGCCTTCTACTACAAGTTAGTGGGTAGCTTATCACGTGGAAAAACATTGTGATTCATTTGTGAAAAAATACTGTGGACCCTCACCATGGTGTTACAGGTAAGAATGAGGAAGAAGATGCTTCAATATTTGGATTTTCACTTTTAATCCTGAAGAAATCCTTGAGATATCACTGAAAAGTTTCTTGCTTCACCATCAGTGAGTCTATGGACTCAGGCCCTCAAACTATGGATTTTCTGGATAAGTCCCTCATAAAGAAAGGAGAATGGAATCAGGTCTGTTGTTGTTGTAGTTGCTGTTAGGTGCCATCAAGTCACTTCTGATTATTAGAGACCCTATGTACAACAGAAAGAAACACTTCCTGGGCCTGCACCATTCTTGTAGCAATAAAATTTTGTTATTTGGAATAGCAAAAATAGAATCATAGAGTTTGGAAACAAAACTCCTTTTCATGTTTCTTGAATTTAATGTCTTCCCATCTGTCTTTCTCTTGTTTTCTCTTTTTCAATTATTTTTCATAAAACTTAAATGCCGAGGCTCTAGATCTTTAATACTCTCTCTGATTTCACTGCTTTTTAGCTGTTTGCCTTTGGTCAATTGCACAGCCCCTCTCTACTACTGTTTTCCCATCTGGAAAATGAATATAATAAGTATACACACCTCATAGTGTTGTTGTGAGAGTTAAGTAAGTTAATACATGTGAATTACTCAGAACAGTGTCTGGCACATAATGTGCCCAATATATGTAGCTATTATTATTACTTAGTATTTTCAGGGAAGTTCCATTTTTTGTTTTCCTTTTATTCAACACTGGACAGCACATTAGGAATTAATCTGTGGAAGAACACTAAAATGGAAAAATTTCAAATCCCTGGAATACTGGTGTTGGAAATAGTCAGGTAGGAATACCATAAAGAATCTTCCCTGTTAAAGTTAAATCCCTAGAAGAGTTGAGCTGAAAAAGATTCCAGAAGGAAGATTTCTACTACTAAGGATGAAGCAGCTATCTAAATCACTAATTTCTTCCCAGAATACCCTAACTGTATGGCTATTGCATTAAACCTACTATCAGCATTTATCCACTTAATGAGATATATTAGCCATCTTAATTATCATACTGTTTTTGACAAGACATTTAATTGAACCACGACACATTATGGAGGTTTTTAACTGGTATCCCAGATTCCGTGGTGTACCACTCTCTTCTCAGAGGTAGATCACCGAATTTTTATCAATGTACAGAATACTGGAGGGGACAAGAGGATAACAAATTATCTGCATGTGTGTGTGTGTGTGTGTGTGTGGAAATATGAGTCAATGAGCAGAGCAGGGAATCATTTCTAAGAGATGTGTGTGCTGAAACAGTAGCCTGTTCCAAAATCCATGCTTTTCTTAGAGCAGGCTATAACGTCACATCGTCTTGTGAATATATAAGGGCTGTTAACAGTTCCACTCAAATGCAATACAGTGCTAAAAGGCCACAGAGTGAGTAGTAAGTAAATGCAGATGCTTTTAAAAACAATGTGAAATACTGTTTTACTGTGGTTGTTATCACCTGGCAATTATACTGACTTGTTTAATGTTGCTTTGAGTTCTTTTCAAAACCTTTCCAAGTTGGCAAGCTAATGTTCCACTGTTCGGATTGCTGCCTTCGCAAAAGGATCAAGAATCCCTGTTGCAAAGGAAACACACACACACACACACACACACACACACACACACGCCACAGTAAACTTTAAGTCAGAAGACTCATCTTCCAGCTGTGAAATAACCAGCTTTGTATCCTTAGACATGGCACTGGGTCTCTCTAAGCTAAGGCATCAAAATCAGTATAATAATACTTCACAGGTAGCGGGATCTTTGTGGAATAAAATATATGAGATACTGAACATAGAAGAGTTTTATAAATAATAATTAAAAAAAAAAAAATCCCCAAAGTTCCACAAGCAGAACTACATGGAGGTGGAATATAAAACAATACGGCCCATGGCACAGTGGTTAAGTGCTTCGCTGCTAACCCAAAGGTCAGTGGTTCAAACACACCAGCAGCTCCACAGTAGAAAGATGTGGCAGTCTGCTTCCGTAAAGATTACAGCCTTGGAAACCCTGTGGGCAGTTCTGCTCTGTCTGAGTCAGAATTGACTGGACAGCAATGGGTCAATGGGCAGTATAAACAGTTAAATAATCAACTATTATGCTGGGAATGACAACTTGAAGAGGAATGGTGTTGCATTCATCATCAAGAAGAACGTTTCAACATCTATCCTGAAGTACAATGCTGTCAGTGATAGGATAATATCCATATGCCTACAAGGAAGACCACTAGATATGACTATAATTCAAATTTATGCACCAACCACTGGGGCCAAAGATGAAGAAATAGGAGACTTTTATCAGCTGCTACAGTCTGAAATTGATCGAACATGCAATCAAGATGCATTGATAATTACTGGAGATTAGAAAATGAAAGTTGGAAACAAAGAAGAAGGATTAGTAGTTGGAAAATATGGCCTTGGTGATAGAAACAATGCTGGAGATAGAATGATAGAATTTTGCAAGACCAATGACTTCTTCATTGCAAATACCTTCTTTCACCAACATAAACGGCAACTACACACATGGACCTCACCAGATGGAACTCACAGAAATCAAATTGACTACATCTGTGGAAAGAGACGATGGAAAAGCTCAATATGATCAGTCAGAACAAGGCCAGGGGCTGACTGTGGAACAGACCATCAATTGCTCATATGCAAGTTCAAGCTGAAATTGAAGAAAATCAGAGCAAGTCCACGAGAGCCAAAATATGACCTTGAATATATACCACCTGAATTTAGCGACAATCTGAAGAATAGATTTGACACATTGAACACTAGTGACTGAAGATCAGATGATTTGTGGAATGACATCAAGGACATCGTACATGAAGAAAGCAAGAGGTCATTGAAAAGACAGGAAAGAAAGAAAAAAACAAGACAGGTGTCAGAGGAGACTCTGAAACTTGCTCTTGAACGTTGAGCAGCTAAAGCAAAAGGAAGAATTGATGAAGTAAAAGAACTGAACAGAAGATTTCAAAGGGCAGCTCAAGAAGACAAAGTATTATAATGACATGTGCAAAGAGCTGGATATGGAAAACCAAAAGGGAAGAACACACTTGGTGTTTCTCAAGCTGAAAGAACTGAAGAAAAATTTCAAGCCTCAAGTTGCAATAGTGAAGGATTCTATGGGGAAAATATTGAATGATGCAGGAAGCATCAAAAGAAGATGGAAGGAATATACAGGGTCATTATACCAAAAAGAATTAGTCGATATTCAACCATTTCAAGAGGTGGCATATGATCAGGAATTGACGGTACTGAAGGAAGAAGTCCAAGCTGCTTTGAAGGCATTGGCAAAATACAAGGCTCCAGAAATTGATGGAATATCAATTAAGATGTTTCAATAAATGGATGCAGCGCTGGAGGTGCTTACTCGTCTATGCCAAGAAATATGGAAGATGGCTTCCTGGCCAACTGACTGCAAGAGATCCATATTTATGCATATTCCCAAGAAAGGTGATCCAATCGAATGTGGAAATTATGGAAAAATATCATTAATATCACACACAAGCAAAATTTTGCTGAAGATCATTCAAATATGGCTGCAGCAGTATATCGACAGGGAACTGCCAGAAATTCAGGCCAGTTTTAGAAGAGGACGTGGAACCAGGGATATCATTGCTGATGTTAGATGAATCCTGGCTGCAAGCAGAGAATACCATAATGATGTTTACCTGTGTTTTATTGACTATGCAAAGGCATTCGACTGTGTGGATCATAACAAATTATGGATAACATTGCGAAGAATGGGAATTCCAGAAAGCTTAATTGTGCTCATGAGGAATCTTTACATAGATCAAGAGGCAGTTGTTCGGACAGAACAAGGGGATACTGATTGGTTTAAAGTCAGGAAAGGTGTGCATCAGGGTTGTATTCTTTCACCATACCTATTCAATCTGTATGCTAAGCAAATAATACGAGAAGCTGGACTATATGATGAAGACCGGGGCATCAGGATTAGAGGAAGACTCATTAACAACCTGCGTCATGCAGATGACACAACCTTGCTTGCTGAAAGTGAAGAGGACTTGAAGCACTTACTAATGAACATCAAAGACCACAGCCTTCAGTATGGATTGCACCTCTACATGAAGAAAACAAAAATCCTCACAACTGGACCAATGAGCAACATCATGATAAATGGAGAAAAGATTGAAGTTGTCAAGGATTTCGTTTTACCTGGATCCACAATCAACAGCCGTGGAAGCAGCAGTCAAGAAATCAAAAAATGCATCGTATTGGATAAACCTGCTGCAAAGGACCTCTTTAAAGTGTTGAAGAGCAAAGATGTCACCTTGAAGACTAAGGTGCACCTGACCCAAGCCATGGTATTTTCAATCGTATCATATGCATGTGAAACCTGGACAATGAATAAGGAAGACCAAAGAAGAATTGACGCTTTTGAACTGTGGTGTTGGCGAAGAATATTGAATGTACCATGGACTGCCAAAAGAACGAACAAATCTGTCTTGGAAGAAGTACAGCCAGAATGCTCCTTAGAGGCAAGGATGGCGAGACTTTGTCTTACATACTTTGGACATGTTGTCAGGAGGGATCAGTCCGTGGGGAAGGACATCATGCTTGACAGAGTACAGGGTCAGCAGAAAAGAGGAAGACCCTCAACGAGATAGATTGACACAGTGGCTGCAACAATGAGCTCAAGCATAACAACGATTGTAAGGATGGCGTGGGACCAGGCAGTGATTTGTTCTGTTGTGCATAGGGTTGCTCTGAGTTGGAACTGACTCGGTGGCACCTAACAACAACAGCAGAAATGTTGGTGGTTTGAACTCACTTAGAGTCCACCCAGAGGCACCTTGGAAGACAGGCCTGATGATCTGTTTCTGAAGGTCACAGCCTTGAAAACCTCTATGGAGCAGTTCTACTCTGCACACATACAGTAGTCATGAGTTGGAATCAATTTGGCAGCAACTAACAACAACATGGAAGGAAAAAAAGAGATTTATGGACTACGGGACTAGAAGAGCAGAGGACAGGCATCTGAAGCCCAGTCAAATCTCACGTTAAGGCAAATGGGGACTAGCCTTAGAAATCAAGCAAAGGAGTTATATTTGTCTCAGTTTTTATTAAAAGGTGACTTCCAGGAGTTGGAGCCAAGATGGTGGAATAGAAAGACGCTTCCGGCAAGTCCTCTTATACCAAAAACCTGAAAAAACAAGTAAAAACAGTATATTTATGACAAGCTATGAGTCAGAATCAACTCAACGGCCCTGGGTTTGGTTTTTTTGGTTTTTAGGAGCCCTGAGCATCAATGGGTGTTACTGGGTGAGCATCAAAGGCAAGGTTAGAAAATGAACTGAGGGGCAGGGAGAGGAAAAGACGGTTCAGAAGTGGAGAGGAGTTACTGCCGGGGGCCAGCCTCAGCAATGAACAGGGTTACCAGAGGAGGGGTAGAGTTCGGCGAAAAAAGAATGAGAGGTAGTGTGTCTTATATTTTCATTTCTGCAGAAAAAGAAGCCCTTCTGCTCTTTATTTTTTACATGGTCTTTTATATCATAAGCTTACAAAAGCATAACATCGCATGATCAATAAAGGGGCAGTACAAAATATAATCATAAACATTATTTCCCAGAGACATAATTTTCCAAGTGACACATAGTACAGTTCCGCATACACACACAAGTACAATGAGTTTTTGTTTAATTGAAGAAAATATTTTGTTGATATATTTTTACACAAAGTAACAATTGACTTCATACTGCTTTACACCTTATGCTTAATCTTGCAATTCCTTCCACAGTTTTTATAATAATTAATCTTTTTGCAAAAACTGTTGCCACATAGGCTTTGTCCATTTTGTCCAGGGTGGCCAAATTCTTGTAGCCCAGCCACTTTGGGTTACGTCATATTGTCCATGATTATGCCAAGGACAATTAGCCCAATCTCTATACCCAAAGACCAGTCAAGCGCAGCAGTGAGCGGGGTAGACGAGAAGGTTGATCTGTAATTGGCTGAGAAATTGGCTGAGAGAACTCACTGCCTTTTGTTTTTCCACTTTTATGGGGTCATGTGTGGGTGGTGGTTTAATCACAAAAAGGGCCTTGGTAAATACCAGGATCTCACCATCCTGTTTTTGTTTTCCATAGTCGAGCTATTTGTTTTTCCCCTAAGACAACTTCATGTTGACCCCCAAGTAATACACGGGCTGTCCCTACCCGGGATTTCACCAGGGGATTATGAGTAGGACGCCCCCCGTCCAAAGGTCCCTAAATCTATAAAGGAATTTTATGCTTATACATTCTGCTATACACAGGCTGAAAATGAAATAGAAACATAACACAGATGACAGAGATATTCCTGACTTTTCAGGAATTCTTCGATGTTTATGCTAGGGGCAGTGGGTGCAGAGGGGCCGCCCTTGCAGCCTGGCTCTTCCTGACTTTTCAGGAATTCTTCAATGTTTATGCTGGGGGCAGTGGGTGCAGAGAGGCTGCCCTTGCAGCCTGGCTCCTCCTGACTTCTCAGGGATTCTTCAATGTTTATGCTGGGGGCAGTGGGTGCAGAGGGGCCGCCCTTGCAGCCTGGCTCCCAGCAAGTTACTGGACCTGAATCGCTGGGAGCGCTCAGGCACCATTCCCGGTTGCGACCGCGGTGGGCTGGTACTAGTGTTCACCCTCAGTTTCCTCAGGGAGAAGCAGCCAGCCAAAGAGCCTACTCACACCTCAGGATTCTTGTCTTTTATTTTATTTCTATGATGGATTACATTAGTTGTTTTTCTAATGTTGAACCATCCCTGCATACCTGGTATGAATCCCATTTGGTCATGGTGATATGTTGTTCAATTCTATAGGCTAGAATTTTGTTGAGGTTTTTTGCATCTGTGTTCATGAGGGATATCAGTCTGTAATTTTCTTTTTTTGTGGTGTCTTTACCTGGTTTTGGTATCAGGGATATGCTGGCTTCATAGAATGAATTAGGGAGTATTCCATCCTCTTCCATGCTCTGAAATACCTTTAGTAGTAATGGTGTTAGCTCTTCTCTGATAGTTTGGTAGAACTCTGCAGTGAAGCCATCCAGGCCAGGGCTTTTTTTTTTGTTGGGAGTTTTTTGATTACCTTTTCAATCTAATCTATACCTCTGTTTGTGTTAGTTTAGGTAGGTTGTGTGTTTCTAGGAACTCATCCATTTCTTCTAGGTTTTCCAATTTGTTAGAGTACAATTTTTCATAGTAATCTGATATGATTCTTTTAATTTCAGTTGGGTCTGTTGTAATATCGGCTATCTCATTTCTTATTTGGGTTATTTGCTTCCTGTTCTGTTTTTCTTTTGTCAGTTTTGCCAATGGTTTATCAATTTTGTCGATTTTTTCAAAGAACCAGCTTTTGGTCTTTTTTTCTGTTTTCTTTTTCACTTAGTTCTGCTCTAATTTTTATTATTTTTATTATTTCTTTCCTTCTGGTGCCTGGGGGCTTCTTTTGTTGCTCTCTTTCCATTTGTTCAAGTTGTAGGGACTATTCGTTGATTTTGGCCCTTTCTTCTTTTTGGATGTGTGCATTTATTGATACAAATTGATTAAAATAAATAAATAAATAATATATATATATATATATATATATATTTTTTTTCCTGAGCACTGCTTTCTCTCTGTCCCAAAGGTTCTGATAGGAAGTGTTTTCATTCTCACTGGATTCTATGAATTTTTTTATTCTACACTTAATGTCTTCTATAACCCAGTCTTTTTTGAACAGGGTATTGTTCAGTTTCCAAGTGTTTGATTCTTTCCCCTGCTTTTTCTGTTAGTGATTTCTATTTTTATGGCCTTATGGCCAGAGAAGATGTTTTGTAATATTTCAATGTTTTGGATTCCTCTAAGGCTTGCTTTATGACCTAATATGTGGTCTATTCTAGAGAATGTTCCATGTGCACTAGAAAAGAAAGTATACTTGGCTGCTGTTGAGTGAAGTGTTCTGTATATGTCTATGAGGCCAAGTTAGTTGATTGTGGCATTTAGATCTTCAGTGTCTTTACTGAGCTTCTTTCTGGATGTCCTGTCCTTCACCGAGAGTGATGTGTTGAAGTCTCCTACTATTATTGTGGAGCTATCTCACTTTTCAATGCTGATACATTTTGTTTTATGTATCTTGCAGCCCTGTCATTGAGTGCATAAATATTTAATATGGTTATATCCTTCTGGTATATTGTCCCTTTAAACATTATATAGTGTCCTTCCCTATCCTTTATGATGGATTTAACTTTAAAGTCTATTTTGTCAGAAATTAATACTGCCAGTCCTGCTCTTTTCTGATTGTTGTTTGCTTGATATATTTTTTCTATCCTTTGAGTTTTAGTTTGTTTTTGTCTCTAAGTCTAAGGCATGTTTCTTGTACGCAGCATATAGACACATCTTGTATTTTAATCCATTCTGCCACTGTCTGTCTCTTTATTGGTGCATTTATTCCATTTCCATTCAGCATAATTATGGATAGGTATGAATTTAGTGCTATCATTCTGATGTCTTTTTTGTGTGTGTTGTTGACAGTTTGTTTTTCCCACTTAATTTTTTGTGCTGAGTAGTTTATCTTTATATATTTTCCTTTCTTCATATTCATTGTTGTTGATTTTGTTTCTGCTGAGTCTCTTTTTTTTTTCTTGTATTTTATTTTGATGTGTAGGATAGTTTGTCTCCTTTGTGGTTACCTTATTATTTACCCTTATTTTTCTAAATTTAAACCTAACTTTTAATTCTTTGTATAGCCTTGTCTTCCTCTCCATATGTAAGATCTATGACTACATTTCTTAGTCCCTCTTTATTGTTTTAATGTTGTCTTCTTGTACATAATAACATCACTCTTTCCCTGTTTTGAGCATTTTTTTGTCTTGATTTATTTTTGTGATTTTGCTGTCTTAGTTGACATCTGATTGTTCTGCCCAATGTTCTAGTCTTGGGTTGATAACCTGATATTATTGATTTTCTAACCAAGAACTCCCTTTAGTATTTCTTGTAGTTTTGGTTTGGTTTTTACAAATTCCCTCAACTTCTGTTTATCTGAAAATGTCCTAATTTCTCCTTCATATTTGAGAGACAGTTTTGCTGGATATATGATTCTTGGATGGCATCCCATTCATGATAAAAACTCTCAGCAAAATAGGAATAGAAAGAAAATTCCTCAACATAATAAAGGGCATTTATACAAGCAAATAGCCAACATCATTCTAAATGGAGAGAGCCTGAAAGCATTCTCCTTGAGATCAGGCACCTGACAAGGATGCCCTTTATCACCACTCTTATCAGTATTGTGCTGGAGGTCCTAGCCAGAGCAATTAGGCAAGATAAAGAAATAAGGGGCATCTACGCTGGCAAGGAAGAAGTAAAAGTATCTCTATTTGCAGATGACATGACCTTATACATAGAAAACCCTAAGGAATCCTCAAGAAAACTACTGAAACTAATAGAAGAGTTCAGCAGAGTATCAGGATACAAGATAAACATACAAAAATCAGTTGGATTCCTCTATACCAAAAAAAGAACATCAAAGAGGAAATCCCCAAATCAGTACCATTTACAGTAGCCACCAAGAAGATAAAATACTTAGGAGTAAATCTTACCAGAGATGTAAAAGACTTATATAAAGAAAACTATAAAACGCTTCTGCAAGAAACCAAAAGAGACCTACAAAAGTGGAAAAACATACCTTGCTCATGGACAGGAAGACTTAACATAGTAAAAATGTCTATTCCACCAAAAGCAATCTATACATTTAATGCAATTCTGATCCAAATTCCAAGGAAATTTTTTAATGAGATGGAGAAACAAATCACCAACTTCATATGGAAGGGAAAGAGGCCCCAGATAAGTAAAGCATTACTGAAAAAGAAGAACAAAGTGGGAGGCCTCGCTCTACCTGATTTTAGAATCTATTATACCACCACCATAGTCAAAACAGCCTGGGACTCGTACAAGAACAGATACATAGACCAACGGAACAGAATTGAGAATCCAGATATAAATCCATCCACATGTGAGCACTTGACATTTGACAAAGGCCCAAAGTCAGTTAAATGGGGAAAAGATAGTCTTTTTAACAAATGGTGCTGGCATAACTGGATTTCCATCTGCAAAAAAATGAAACAAGACTCATACCTCACACCATGCACAAAAGTGAACTCAAAATAGGCCAAAGACCTAAATATGAAATCTAAAATGATAAAGATCACGGAAGAAAAAATAGGGACAACATTAGGAGCCCTAATACCTGGCATAAACAGTATACAAAACATTACTAACAATGCAGAAGAAAAACTAGATAACTGGCAGCTCCTAAAAGTCTAATACCTATGCTCATCCAAAGACTTCACCAAAAGAGTAAAAAGATTACCTACAGACTGGGAAAAAGTTTTTAGCTATGACATTTACAATCAGTGCCTGGTCTCTAAAATCTATTTGATACTGCAAAAACTCAACTACAAAAAGACAAATAACCCAATTAAAAAATGGGCAAAAGATATGAACAGACACTTCACTAAAGAAGAAATTCAGGTAGCTAACAGATATACGATGCCATGCTCACGATCATTAGCCTTTAGAGAAATGCAAATCAAAACTACAATGAGATTCCATCTCACTCCAACAAGGCTGGCATTAATCCAAAACACGCACACACAAAAAAATGTTGGCGAGATTGTGGAGAGACTGGAACACTTATACAATGCTGGTGGGAATGTCAAATGGTACAACCACTTTGGAAATCCATTTGGCACTTCTTTAAAAAGCTAAAAATACAACTACCATGGGAGCCAGCAATCCCACTCGTTGGAATATATCCTAGAGAAATAAGAGCCTTTACACAAAAAGATATATGCACACCCATGTTCATTGCAGCACAGTTTAGGATAGCAAAAAGATGGAAGCAACCAAGGTGCCCATCAACAGATGAATGGATAAACAAATTATGGTATATTCACACAATGGAATACTATGCATCGATAAAGAACAGTGATGAATCTGTGAAACATTCCATAACACAGAGGAATCTGGAAATCATTATGCTGAGTGAAATTAGTCAGTTGCAAAAGGATAAATATTGTATAAGACCACTATTATAAGAACTCGAGAAATAGTTTAAACAGGGAGGAAAATATTCTTTGATGGTTATGCTAGCAGGGAGGGAGGGAGGGAAGGAGAGGGGTATTCACTAATTTGATAGTAGGTAAAAACTACTTTAGGCAAAGGGAAAGACAACACACAATGCATGCGAGGTTAGCACAACTGGACTAAACCAAAAGCAAAGAAGTTTCCTGCATAAATTGAATGCTTTGAATGCCAGCGTAGCAGGGGCGGGGGCTTGGGGACCATGGTTTCAGGGGACATCTAAGTCAATTGGCATAATAAAATCTATTAAGAAAACATTCTGCATCCCACCTTGGAGAGTGGCCTCTGGGGTCTTAAGCATTAGCAAGCTGCTGTCTAAGATGCATCAATGAGTGTCAACCCACCTGGATCAAAGGAGAATGAAGAACACCAAGGACACCAGGTAATTATGAGCCCAAGAGACAGAAAGGGCCACATAAACCAGAGACTACATCAGCCTGAGACCAGAAGAACTAGGTGGTGCCCAGCTACAATCGATGACTGCCCTGATAGGGAACACAACAGAGAACCCCTGAGGTAGCAGGAGAGCAGTGGGATGCAGACCCCAAATTCTGGTAAAAAGACCACACTCAATGGTCTGTCTGAGACTAGGAGGACCCTGGTGGTTGTGGCCCCCAAACCTCCTTAGCCCAGGACAGGAACCATTCCCAAAGCCAACTCTTCAGACAGGGATTGGACTGGAGAATGGGAGAGAAAAAGATGCTGGTGAAGAATGAGCTTCTTGGATCAAGTAGACACTTGAGGCTATGTTGGCATCTCCTATCTGGAGGGGAGATGAGAGGACAGAGAGGGTTAGAAGCTGGCAGAATGGATACAAAAAGAGAGAGTGGAGGGAAAGAGCAGGCTGTCTCATTACGGGGAGAGCAATTAGGAGTATATATCAAGGTGTATATAAATTTTTGTATGAGACAGTGACTTGATTTTTAAACTTTCAGTTAAAGCACAATAAAAATTAAAAAAAAAAAAAAGTGACTTCCACCTGCTCCAGCCCATGGGCTATTGCTGAGGTTGTGGCAACTTATAAATGAGATCATACAGTGTTCTTTTGTGACTGACTTAATTTGCTCAGCATAATGTTTTCAACTGTCACCCATGTCTTATATGTATTAGTACTGTACTTCTCTTTGTTGTTGCTGTTAGGTTCTATTGAATTGGTTCTGGCTCATAAGGACGCTATGTACACCAGAATGAAACACTGCCCAGTCCTATACCATTCTTACAATCATTGCTGTGCTCAAGGCCATCATTGCAGCCACTGTGTGAACCTATCTCATTAAGGGTTTTCCTCTGCTTTGATGATCCTCTACTTTACCAAGCATCATGTCCTTCTCCAGGAACTGGTCCCTCTTGATAACATGTCCAAACTATGTAACTTGAACTCTCACCATCCTTGCTCCTAAGGAGAATTCTCGCTATACTTCTTCCAAGACAGATTGGTTTGTTCTTCTGGCAGCCTATGGTATATTCAGTATTCTTCTCCAACACCATAATTGAAAGGCATCAATTCTTCTTTGGTCTTCCTTATTCATTACCCAGCTTTCATATGCACATGAGGCAATCAAAAATACCATGGGCTGGGTGAGGCACACCTTAATCCTAAATGTGACATCTTTGTTTTGCAATACTTTAAAGAAGTCTTTGCAACAGATTTGCCCAATGCAAGATATCGTTTGGTTTCTTGACTGCTATTTCTGTTGGTGTTGATTGGGGATCCAATCAAATGAAATCCTTGACAACTTCAATCTTTTCTCCATTTATCATGATGTTTCTTATCGGTTCAGTTTGAGGATTTTTGTTGTCTTTATGTTGAAGTGCAATCCATACTGAAGGCTGTGGTGTTTGATCTTCATCAGTAAGTGCTTCAAGTCCCCTTCATCTTCAGCAAGCAAGGTTGTGTCATCTGCATATGACAGGTTGTTAATGAGTCTTCCTTGAATTCTGATGCCCTATTCTTCTTCATATAGTACAGCTTCTCAGATTATTTGCTTAGCATACAGACTGAATAAGTATGGTGAAAGGATATAACCCTGACTCACATCTTTCCTGATTTTAAACCATGCAGTATGCCCTTGTTCTGTTCGAACAACTGCCTCTTGGTCTCTGTAGAGGTTCCTCATGGGCACAATTAAGTGCTCTGGAATTCTCATTCTTTGCGGTGTTATCTATAATTTGTTATGAGCCACAAAATAGAATGCCTGTGCATAATCAATAAAACACAAGCAAACATATTTCTGGTATTGTCTGCTTTCAGCCAAGATCCATCTGACATCAGCAATGACATCCCTCATTCCAGGTCTTCTTCTGAATCCAGCTTGAATTTCTGGTAGTTCCCTGTTGATGTACTGCTGCAATCACTTTTGAATGATCTTCAGCATAATTGTACTTGTGGATGATATTGAAGGTATTGTTTGATAATTTCCACATTCTTTGGTATGGGCATAAATATAGATCTCTTCCAGTCAGTTGGCCAGGCAGCTGTCTTCCAAATTTCTTGGCATAGATGAGTGAGCACCTCCAGTGCTGCAACAATTTGTTGAAACATCTCGGTTGGTATTCCATCAATTCCTGTAGCCTTGTTTTTCACCAATGCATTCCGTGTAGCTTGGATGTCTTCTTTCAATAACATCAATCTTGATCATATGCTGCCTTCTGAAATGGTTGAATGTCAAGCAATCCTTTTTTGGTACAGTGCTCTTCCCCTTTGGTTTTCTAACTCCAGGTCTTTGCACATGCCATTATAATACTTTACTTTGTCTTCTGAGCCATGCTTTCAAATTTTCTGTTCAGCTCTTTTACTTCCTCGTTTTTTCCACAGGCTTTAGCTGCTGTGCATTGAGGAGCAAATTTCAGAGTCTCTTCTGATGTCCATTTTGGTCTTTTTCTTTCTCTCCAGTCTTTTTAAAAGCCTTTTCCTGTCTTCATGTATGATGTCCTTACCTGGTCTCCGATCATTAGTGTTCAATGTGTCAAATCTATTCTTGAGATGGTTTCTAAATTCAGGTGGGATATACTCAAGGTCATACTTTGGCTCTTATTAGGTGTCTTCAGTTTCAACTTGAACTTGCATATGAGTAATTGATGGTCTGTTCTGAAGTCGACCTCTGGCCTTGTTCTGACTGATGGATGACATTGAGCTTTTTCATCATTTCTTTCCACATATGTGGTTGATTTGATTCCTGTATACTCCATCAGTTGTAGTCCATGTGTTTAGTCACCATTTATGTTGTTGAAAAAGGTGTTTACAATGAATAAGTCATTGATCTTGAAATATTCTACCATGTGATCTCCAACACCATTTCTATCACCGAGGCTATGTTTTCCAGCTACTGATCTTTCTTCGTTTCCAACTTGGCATTTCAGTCACCAACAATTATCAATGCAACTTGATCACATGTTTGATCAATTTCATACTGAAGAAGTTTTCAAAAATCTTCAATTTCTTCATCTTTGGCACTAGTGGTTGGTGTGTAAATTTGAATAATAGTTGTGTTAAGTGATCTTCCTTGTAGGTATAAGGATATTATCCTATCATTGAAAGCACTGAACTTCAAGATAGATCTTGAAATGTTCTTTTTGAGGACACTTCTCTTCATCATTCCCAGCATAGTATGCCATACGACTGTCCAATTCAAAATGGCCAATACCAGTCGATTTCAGCTCACTAATACCTAGGATATCAATCTTTGGCTACAAAAATCAATTCTCTTTATGACTGAATAATTCTTATATACAAATCATAGTCTGTTAGAGTATCTAAAGAACCATGGAAAATTATAATTAAAAAAAATTAAAATTCTGGGAATCAATTCTAGATGAGTAATATAGGCTCTTTTTGAGAAATAAATCAGACATCTTTTAGGTATAAAAGATTTCTTGAATAAATGTAATACTTGAAAACAAATGCCATATTTTTATCACAATGTATATAACCAATAGAACTGATTTCAAAATACAGTATTTTCTTTCATTTGAAATACAAACTGATGTCTTATATGAAAGAGGTATTTTCCCCTGTTAATATTTATATTAACCGATACCTGGTAAAGGCAGATTACCCTTCTAAAATATACCTAAAGATGCTTCTTTGCATGTGTTTGCCTCTTTCAGAATAGGACTCAGGTATATTGATTGATCATTGTGCTAGAAGTCTAGTGAAAATTGGTAAGGGCTTAAGACTTAAAAATCTCAAAATTTTTGATAGTTCATATGTATTATGAGTGTATAATATCATATTTTAATCATTCTGTGGTTAATACATTTTTTCACACAAAAGTTTAATTAAAAAGCTAAGAGCCTATCTTGGAACACAAAGTGATAGACATCATTGCAAATTCTTTAAAATATGTAAGTACTGTTACTCCTACCCCTTTTCCTTATTTCACATCAATTTCTTGCCTTAAACCCAGGAAAATCAGTTGTGTGAGCCTCACACAAATATCCACATCTGAAAACTCATCAATCCAACAGCAGCAGTCAACCTTGTAAAATATCTCTAGCTTCATCACATAAACGTGTTTCTAATTTAAAATTTCAAACAGAGAATGAAATAATATATTAACCTCTGATCATATGTGGGCACTTGGCAGCTAATAATATGATCTACATTACAAGATATAACCTTAATATTTTATTGAATTCAAAGTTAAGTAAAATATTAAGTTTTTGGTGCCTCACAGGTATCCTTCTCTATCACGTATCAAGGCCAGGTCTATATAAGCCATCAGCACCAAAATGAAGCAGTTGTACTGTTTCATATGAGTAGTGGCAAACTGTTAAGAGCTAGTAAATGAGGCAGAGATGAGATCTGTGGTGAGACATCAGGACACTTCAAGTCCTATCAAGAACAAGTGAAAGCACAGGCAATTTCAAGATCAAAGACTAAGGATAACCAAAAAGAAAGGGACTGATACTAGATAAATGTACCCAGTCAAGGAAAAAAATTCTAATGGCATCATTTTGCAGAACTCTTAAGAAGACGGAAAGCTTTCTTCTCTAAACATTTCACCATATATAATGAACCATCCTCTGAACACATTATTTACCAGGCAGATAACCTAGTCATATACCTGTGTCTCTATTTTATTTGGGTAACTATAAACATGAGCTAGTAAAGATGTAAGAATAGTCCATACTTCAGAGAGATCAGTGTCAATATTTTGGCAATATTGCCTTCTTAAATGAATGTGGATATTGGTTAAATGATCAGATTTGGTAATATCTGGAATGGGAAAATAGTAGTGCTCAAAAGCCTCCATAAAACCCAGAAAAAAATAAGCCTCTATAGACAATTCCATATTTTATCCACATAAGTTGTAAACTCTATCAGTATATGTAAAAACTTCTGTTTTATAGCCAGATTCAGGAGGGGGCGCCATTAATGGGAGAATTCACCTGTGGGAAAGAAACGAGAATGACACAGGAAAAGATATGGCATTTATTTGCATTTCTACCATATGGACTAGTTGTCAGCCCCAGTGATTCAGGGTCAAAAATTATTAGAACTACTCAAATGAGATTTTGTGAAGTCTAGAGCACAAATATTCCTACCACAGTGCTCAGATCCAAAGTATGACAGAGTTGTGGAGCAGGTCCTTCTCTCACTTCTCTACAGAACCCCATTTGAGCACCAAGAGGAAAGGGCGTGTTGGAAGCATGGAGAGCAAAAGCAAGAATTGCTGATGATAAAGGAAGATGATTAGGCTTCCCTGAATGACTTTCCAGGGAGAAGATCTAGAGAAGTAGGTTCTAGAGAAGGTTAAAAATAATCAGTTTTGAGGTAGGAAGTACCTTGGTACATCAAAGAACTGAAAGAACCAGTGTTGTTGGAGCAGAGTGAAGACCTGAATTTTAAGAAACGAGACTTAAGAAGTGAGCAGTTGTCAGAAATTATGCAGGGCCTGTGAACCCTGTTGAGGTTAGATGTAATGGGCAGTTATGAAAGGTTTTGAGCTAGGGAACTGATTCATTTTTTTTTTCCACAACAGAGCTTAATTCCAACTTTACAATTATTTTAAAAAAGAAAAGAAAAGAAAAAATAATCAAATGGAAAAATCTACGATCTATACACAATACTGTTAATTGTCACTCCTTTCTCTCTGTCTCTCTCTCTGTCTATGGGTTGTAAATAGTTTTTCATCATCCCTTTTGAGGTGGAAAGGGGGCATTATTCATAATTACACTGAAAAAAGGGAGTAAACAGATATAAACTAGATTGAAATATGAATACCTTAGCTATCTTAGAATTTCCGTCATTGCTGTAATAAGCATAGTGGGAACAGCTTCTTTGAAAATTTGCAGAAGATCAGAAAGCTAAGCCTACTGGTTATGACATTATATTAGGCTCTCTGCACAGGCAACAGAGGTTTAGGATCCTTTTCACCCTGTCCCTGAATGGAGATTAGAAGGCTTACTTTGGAATAGAAATCAGTAACAGGAAGTAAGTTTAAAGTTTGAATATGATGAGGGGTCATGAGTTGGGGCAATCTGGCAGGTAACATGGAAAACCAAACATTCCCTTCTGGAAGAATGTGATTCCATGAAGTTGATGATAAAGTTCATGGAATTAGTCCTTAAAAGGTAGTCAGTCCATGATTCTGATGTGGATTGAAGAGCTTCTTGAGTCAACCCTGAAACTCCACAGAAATTTCCAAGACCCTCATGGGCTTTGCGGCACTTATGCCTTTGACACTAGCGCCTTACCCAAACTAAGAACAATTCCTCCAGAACAATGAAGAGTGCAGTTGTACCCTCAGGCCTTTCTGGAGCCTTCATCATAACCTGCCCTGCAAGTAAATCTCCTCTCCAATTCGGTTCACAGAATATATGAAGTAATCTTTGGTTTATGGTATGACTTCCTGTAGCATACACAAATGCCTCAAAACATGGACCTGGAAAACCAGCTGAGGAACACAAGACTTCAAAGCATGGCACAGTCCATTAAGTGCCCACTTTCCTAGTCCAAACAAGGGGCGAGACCTCTCAACACTTACTGGTTATACGGACCACAAAGAAAAAGACTCAGAGTACAAGCCAAGTAATAGATCACAAGTGTCTCCTATTCTTGACAATCTGAAGTTATCAGCTATTTGAAAACAGTCTCTTTTTCTACATACCACTCTTTACCAGGCACTTGGGAGGGGGTGAGTAAATATCCCTCAGTAATCTCAATGGTCCAAGAACCATTCCTAACATACCGATATTCCTACAGAATTTTTAGCTTAGTACCTTAACACATAGAGAGGTTTTGTCAGGAAGTCAAGTCACTATTTCTTTCAAGCAAGACATAACATAGCCATTGTATACCAGATATGGAATCTCAAGATTCCCCAGCAGTGTAGGAGTGTTAAAAGTACTGGAGTCCAGCTCACCCCAGGCACAAGCCTGAGACAATGGCATACACCCCCAAATGACAAAGAGAAATGAGAGTTTGTTCCCTCATTTGAGGAAAACCTTGTGGTAATAAAGCCCCAATTCTCCAGTGATTTGGTGGCATGATAAGCTTTGGGTCCTCTCATAGTTACCCCATCTCATAGTCATCACAGGATGGTATGCATGGATAAGACAAGAGGGGGAGAAATCCACTTTGACTGCTTTTTGGGTTGCCATTTGGCCTGTGATTTTTACCTACCCATTAGCACAACAGACTGTCAGACAAGCTGACATAAGTGTATATCGGTGGCTGAGGAAGGAAAAACCTAAATTTAGAAGGAGGCTCACCTGATTCCCTGGAAGCTTCATGTGTGTTTCAGTGTTAATGATACAGTGGAAGAGTCCTGGGCTTTGGGATCACAACTCCCCTACATTTGAATCTCAGCTTTGTCACTACTTAGATGAGAGAGGCAGGAGGCTTCAACTCTGTAAACTTCACTTTTCTCATCTATACAATGGGGCTAATAGTATCTACTTCGTAGAGTTTATAGAGTTGCTGTGCAAAATAAATTAAATGAAGGAGATCATTTATAGTATCCTCATCCTGACTGTGCTTAGTAACTATTTATTGTGGAGTGAGGGGAATTTTGTACATGCTGTATCAGTTTCTCACAAAAATGTGATAACAGTCCAAGATGGTCTGAACATAGGTCCATACAAGAAAAGCTAAGAAGAACCACTTTCCAGCTATATCATAAGAGCATGCTGACTGCTGATTAAATTAATGCAGTGGGGGACAGGGGGTAAAGCCTTCAAGATCAGCCAGGAAATACAACAATAATCCAAGTTAGAGACACTTAGGGTTTAGAATAGGGGGTGGTAGTGCATTGGGAAAGAAGTGGATAGATTAGAAATATTTTGTTAAACACAACATCAGTATGGTCTGGTGATGAGTTAGGATTGCGGTTAAAAAAAAAAAAAGTCAAGGCACATAGATACCTTTTGGAAAAGGATTATTTTCAGAAATTAAGAAGTCTAATGTTTACAGATATAAGTATAAAACGTGTGTTCTTTTCCTTTGTGTCTCTTGCACAACATATACACACAAAATGGAAATCCTCACTCAACTTGGTCAATCAAATACTTTGACATTCTAAAGAATATCACAGTGGTTTAGGACTTCCTAACTAGTTAAACTCTATTATATCTGCTTTATTTTAGACATTGCCTGATATACATATAAGACATTCAGAACTATCAGATATAATTTCACCAAACTTGAAATGTCAAAAATTAATTGCATCTGTCACTGTAACCTCTATCAAATCTGATCACTGCTTCAAATTCCAACGGTTCTTTTGTGTTTTGTGATTTAATAAGCCATACTAAACTGTGTATTCTAATTATACACTTCACCTAACTCATCAGTGCACATACTACAAATGTTCACTCACCAGTCAGACAATTATTTACCACAGTCTTGAATTTATGTCCAAAGATCTACAATTTAAGGAAAGCAATTTCTTGCAATGTGTAATGTTAACGATGCATGAGAATGCTTACAGAGGGCTGAACTAATAAAATCCATTTCATGTCAGCCCATTAAATGTGCTTCCTTAGTTATAATTGTCAAACCAACCAATAAGAAAGCAAAACAGACTAATCAAACAAAACACCTTGAAACAATTGTTATCCTTTTAAAATATTAAGCTTTTTGGAGAATGAACTTGTATGCTCTCCAACGTGATTTTTATTGACACGCTTCTTCCCTAGTATATCAGTAGCGTTTTTAACGTTATATATTTATTGCAACTGCATAGCACTATTCCAAGCCTATAGAATATCTGCAGAATATGTACATCATAAGTATAAGCATATTTTTAAACAGATAAATGTGTTTACACACAAATAGCATGACACTTTCAAATAAACACATCCCTAATTCTGCAATTCAAAATTGTTACTTTTTGCTTATGTATTTTAATACACAGCCTGGTAGAAAACTAGGATTGGAAGTAATTTAAGAAATTATCTAATCCTATACTAATTCATAGAAATTAAGTAATCTATTTTTTTCTATTAAAATTACATATTAATGTACTGGCCAATTTCATGCCAAAATATCCAGTGTTTTTTCAGTCTGTGTTTTTCTGCACATACTCATTCTTTACCACCTGCTTTTCCTCCTTTTTTACTCTTTACACAGTGAAGTGAATGACAAAGATAAGTGTCTTAAAAGACAAATGGGACACAAGTATTTCTTGTTGTCATAGTCGATATATTTAAGATCTCTGATTTTAGAAAGGAACATAGTGGCAGGCCTATTATACAACCTACAGGCAATTTGAAATTGCAAAAGTTTACCCAGAAACCATATTATTCATTGATTCAACAAAAATTTAAGATACACTTACTATGTGAATTATTCTGGGGACATAAAAGTCAACAAGACATATATGTTCACTACAGAGCTTACATTCTAGTGGGAGAGACAAATAAGTTAAAACTCACTTAAAATTTCTGTATTTGTAGCCAATTTTATTAAGAAAAAAAAAAAATGGTAAGTGATAGTTGTTGCCCGATTAGGGTCCATGCCCTGGAGCAGTCAAGCCAATGAAACGTATTCCAAGTCAGAAAGAGTGAGAAAGTTTATTTAGGAGATGTCCACCAACGGAGATCTGACAATAACTAACTCAGGCTGTCTCCAAGGAATCCCAAAAGGCAGTTTTAAATTAGAGCTTATACATGATTTTTTCAAGAGTTAGAAGTGTCTTTGTAGCCAGCAGATGGCATGGCTGGAGGAGTTATTCATTATAAGATAATGACAAGAGACTTTATCAGACTGAAGAGATACTTGCTAAACATCTCCTTAATAGGCTAAAGATAAACAGGTCAGATATCTGGGCTGCAATCTCCCTGTGGGGGGGTTGTAAGTCACACACAGGTGGTCAGAGAGAACAAAACGAAGTTATTAGCATCAGATCAAAACAAAGAACAAAGTTATTTGCATCAGATGGAAACACAGTCATTAACAAAGGTATATGGAAAGGAGAAGGCAGGTAGAGGAAGGAGGAAGACTTACAAGTTTATCATGACGTTATTTATGTCAAGCTCTAAGTCCTCCATTTTGAAAAGGAGGAAACATGCTTGGGAGTATTAGGGTCAAATATTGATTTAGAAAATGAGGAGCAATTAATTAGGAAGAAAGGCTTTCTTTATAGAGGTTGGTCAGGGAAGACCTCCTTAAAGTGGTGCTTTGTAATGCAAGGCTGACAGCAAGCAAGTCATGTAAGAATGGGGTCAAGAGTGACGTAAGAGGGAAAGGTCTGAGTTATGGGTGTGAGGTGAAAAAGCCTTGGCATGTTTGGTGACTTAATGACATCCAGTGCATTTGCAAACTAGTAAGTGGAAGAGAGAACGGCACTCAGAAAAGGTAGAAAGGACTCACGTCAGTATGAAGTTTCTACAGAAGGGCCAATATTTTCCTCTTTTCTCAGGTTTTTGTTTTTTTTTAATGTTACCTCCTAAACTCTAACTGCTATTGAATCTAGCTAGTCTTAACATGGGTAAGTTGCATTTGTACAGTTGTTTGCATTTTACAATATATTGGAACATTTGTCATTTTATCTGATCCTCAAATCAACTTTCAGATCAGAATTGAAAAATAGCATATGCTCGAGGGTTAACTGAAGTCTAGAGTGAAAATTTATATTATTATGTTTTTTTGTTACCTATTTTCTTTTTTTATTTTCTAGCCCTCCTCTGATCAGTCCCCCTCCTCCCTCCCCCTCCCTTTTTTTTTTTTTTTTTTTTTTGGTATTTTGTTTACATTTTCAAGTTTAACTGCCTTACATCTTAGTGTGCAGAGATTCCTGCCTTGGGAAGAACCCCTGGTCTTATCATGTGTCCTTTGAATGTAGTTTGCATATGCCACATTTGCTAATGTCAGCTGCTTCTATGATTCTTACATGAAAACTCATTTTTATCTCTGATAAACTCTTTAGATTCTATAAAATTCCCTTGGTTGTACTTTAGTAAGAAAAATTATGAAATATTCAGTGATATCCTTAGATTCAGTTATATCTCTCAGATTCTTCCGGGTGAATGTCTAGGAATCTCCTGGCCCCAGCAGAGAGGAACTGCTCACATTGGCCCACTGAGAAATACAGCCCGTGATTCCCAGCCAGGCATAGTGCAGGAAACTCCATGCCAGCACTGGGTTCTTCTACATAATAAGTTCCCAAGAAGACACAGAATAGCTAAGTTCAGGAATTGCCATGATATCTCATAGGTCCTTATATTAATATGAAAAGTACACAGATAATAGCAGTGGAGTCACACAGGAGCTTCCTGACCTCCCCTGTGGTGTTATAATATACTTAGATTTCCCAAGTAGGAAGAGGTTATTTTCCTCCACGCTTTTACTCCCAGAATTCTAATATTTTCCATCAGATAGAAGTAGAATACTAGAGTACATACATTTATTTTCTAGATAGGGCCAGTTTATACGGAATCATTCATTTACTACCTAAAGCTTTTTGAGCGTCTTCTATTGTAAGGACTAGCCAGGTGCTGGCATTGCAAAGAAAGATTACAAAGAAGAAAGATACACAGACACAGTCCTCAAAGTGCAAGAGGAAAACATAGATAATTAAAACATGTAAGTGATACAGCAAATAACCAACACGTAAATTAGAATATGATAAGTGCTATGATGGTGGTACGTACAGGGAAATGTCGGATCACATAAGAGGTGCCTTTGACCCAGACAGTAATGAAGTAGAACTTCTTGAAAGAGATGATGTCTGAAGTGAGTTCTGAAAGACCCATAACAGGTTAAAATTAAGTCTCAGAAATTAAAGCACTTGATAGATTTCACATTAAGGAATCTTATTATGAATAAGCAAGAGATGCTATGTAAGAAGTAAAATTTCAGGAATTAGATTGCCTAAGGACAATTTAATGTCATACTACTTTTATCTCAGAATCAATTACTGTCTGAAATAATACTGTACTGTACCTCTTACCCTTCTGCAGACTTTTAGGCATAAAATTACCTTGACTACATTTGTTCACAGGCATCTCTCTCTAATTTGATACTAATTAACTTCATAGTAAAACAACTTTTAGGCTGGTTTTACCCTATCAAACCATACAGTGTAGAGTTAGAAAATTTGCACAGTATAGATCTCACTTTATTTTTGTAGTTTAAAAATATATGTATATATATTTTAACTTAAACTTGCTGTTGCATAAATTTTCTAACTCTTCCTATGAAGGCAAAACCTACAAAGTGGTTTCTTGGCTCCAGAGCTCTTAAAGCCCAACTACCCTCTGACCAGTGTCTTCTCTCACCACATAAAGCTTTTGTTGCACTATCTCTGCGTTATTCTTTCTGTTATTTTATTGATTTAAAAAAAAAAAATTGGGCATCTGGTAACACATTAGGGTCTCATCAAGTTCTACAACGATGATCCTCCATTTTGTTACGGCTGAACATTTATCTTCTATTGATATAATTGTTCCATGATTTTTTCCACCTTCCAATAATGTCCTAAATTCTGCTTGGATTTCCATACTAACTAGTCTGGTAAGTTTGCAAGCTACTAGAGGCTTCAGGTGTAAAAAACAAAAAAGTTGTTTGCCAATAATTTAAAAATAAATTGAACTAAAGAGAACAGAAAATATATGTTTAGCATAATATTTTAAATCAAAATTCATTTAAAGGCCCTTGATTCCTCAACAATTGGCTTAACGCGGGAGGCAAAAACACAATAATTGGATCTACAATTTTGCTAACATGTTTCCAAATTACCGTTCTACTCTCTACTAGTGTAATATTTGTTTCTCCTCTTTGTTTCTTATGTAAAAACTCCTTGAAAAGTATTAGTCTCAGAGAAATCTGATTGATAATTAAATTGATCCTTGAAGGTACTATGAGCTTTATTTGTAGAATGATAATAATGCATGGATTGGATCTGAAAATAATATATTCAGCTTCACATTGAAAATTAAAAGATTAATGAGTTGTCTTTAAAGAGGAACAAAGGAAAATCAGCAGCCTAATGGGGACATGTTTTGTTTGATGAAAACTTAAAATAGGATACATTTTGGAAAAGTGACAATGGCTTTTCGTGTATACTATATCTTTGGTCAAATATTATTGGTGACCAAATAAAATAATGATGGCTAGTGTGTACTTCCCGTAATAAAATGAGTAAATAACAAAAATAACAAGTATTAAGCAATAATTATATAAAGGGCACTCTGTTGCTTTACATATATTATCTTTTTAATTCTATACTCAAGTTATAAAGTCGATTCCATTACTATCCTCAAGAAACTATGACACAGAGAAGGAAGTCACTTGTCTAAGGACACACAGATAGTGGCAAAGTGAAGTACTCATCAGTACCAAGTTTCATTGCCTTCTAAATATGTTACATAGGTTATAGTGATTCCTAACTTGGTCCATGAGTAAATGGTTGCACATTGTTATAATTTCCATCTTGTATACTAAAATTTCATTTTTACTTTATTTTACTTGATTCACCATCACTTGTCAGTGACCTTCAACTTTTTAATTTTTCTAACTTTAACTTTTTCTAAATAGTAGGAACTACTATGATAGTAAAAAAACCTACTGCATATTATATATAAAAGGTCACTAAGTTGCATCCTGTAATATATTAAAGAATCATTATTTTTAGAATAGGATTATAACAGCTAAATATATGTACAACTCCAGAGGGCACCACTCACAAAGACTGAAATGTGTACAGCTTGGTCAGTCATACACAGTAACCCTGGAATAGCTCTCAGAATTGATACAGCCACTTTCGGCAGGGGATGGGTGGGGGACTTTTTATCACTTTTATATAACTATGATAATGCAGATGAATCTCTTTTGTTAAAGCTAATAATCAAGATTTAATTTGTTCGAGTCATAAACGGGTCATCTTTGTTTGCTAGAGGTCCAAACAGTTGCTATCATGTTGATTCTGACTCATGGGTGACCCCATGAGTGTCAGAGTGGAACTGTGCGACAAAGGGCTCCCAATAGCTGATTTTTTGGGAAGTAGATCTGCAGGCCTTTCTTCTGAGGAACCTCTGGGTAGACTCAAACCTCTAATCTTTCTGTTAGTGGCTAAACATGTCAACTGTTGATGCTACCCAAGGATTCCTGAGAGGTGTCAGGCCCTTTTATTGAGGCAAATTTAAAAGAACCAAAAAAGTATATTTCATGAAATCAAAATAGTTTGATGCATTAAAAGTACATATAAGATCCTTATTAAGCATGGTGCTTCTGATAATAATAATGAATTTGTTTTAAATTTATGATTAATGCAGTCGTACAACATTGACATTTTGAAATAGATATTATTTAAATCAATGTCTATGGCTACAAATTTAAATAATAGAGGTTCAGAAGCTGAAAGAACAGAAAATAAACATGATGAACTTAATAAAATTAAAAAACTTCACTTCATATAGTTTTCTTTTGTAAAAATAGTATATGTTAATTTCATATATAATAATTTCATAACGTTATTTCCATTTTCATAGCAAAAATCTAGAAAAGTTAAAAAGCATAAAGAAGTTTAAAGCAAATACATCATTCAGTCTACCAATCAAAGATAATTACACCCTTATTTTGATTAATTCTCCTAAAGTCAACTTACATTGTTGTTGTTGTTGTTGTTAGGTGCCGTCGAGGTGGTTCCGACTCATAGAGACCCTATGCACAACAGAACGAAACACTGCCCGGTCCTGCGCCATCCTTACAATCATGGTTATGCTTGAGCTCATTGTTGCAGTCACTGTGTCAATCCACCTGGTTGAGGGTCTTCTTCTTTTCCGCTGACCCTGTACTTGCCAAGCATGATGTCCTTCTCCAGGGACTGATCCCTCCTGACAACATGTCCAAAGTATGGAAGACGCAGTCTTGCCATCCTTGCCCCCAAGGAGCATTCTGGCCGTACTTCTTCCAAGACAGATTTGTTCATTCTTTAGACAGTCCATGGTATAGTCAATATTCTTTGCCAACACCACAATTCAAAGACGCCAGTTCTTCTTTGGTCTTTCTTATTCATTGTCCAGCTTTCACATGCATATGATGCTATTGAAAATACCATGGCTTGGGTCAGGCGCACTTTAGTCTTCAAGGTGACATCTTTGCTTTTCAACACTTTAAAGAGGTCCTTTGCAGCAGATTTGCCCAATGCAATGCATCTTTTGACTTCTTGACTACTGCTACCATGGCTGTTGATTGTGGATCCTAGTAAAATGAAATCCTTGACAACTTCAATCTTTTCTCCATTTATCATGATGTTGCTCATTGGTCCAGCTGTGAGGATTTTTTTTTCTTCACAATGCTATTCATAAGGTTTTCACTGGCTAATGCGTTTTAGAAGTAGACTGTCGGGTCCTTCTTCCTAGTCTGTCTTGGTCTGAAAGCTCATCTGAAACCTGTCCTCCATGGGTGACCCTGGTGCTATCTGAATACCGTTGGTATAGCTTCCAGCATCACAGCAGCACGCAACCCCACAGAGTACGACAAACTGACAGACATGTGGGGGGTACTTACATGTGAGTATTTATATTTACATATTCACTATTATACTGCCTTCCATGTAACTTAAATTGTTTATGACCAGCCACTCATGTCATTAAAACATGACTTACAGTATCTGAATAATGTTATTTATAAAATCCCTTGTTTATTTAAACAATCACTTATTATTAGATTAAGTGAACTTTTTTTTGCTTTGTTTTTATAAATACTTCTCTGAAGGTTATCTTTACATAATTTTTAGCACATTTCTAATTTCCTAAGAAAGCATTCTGGAAATACAATTATTGAGTCAAATGGCATGAATATTTTCTAAGGCTTTAGTACATTGATGAATTGCCCTCCAGAGACAATGAACAAAATCCTACACCAACAATCAATACATGAGGATGCACAGATAGGTGAAGATATCCATTTCTCTTTGGATTCTCACTCAAAATATCTACTATTCTTTATTTTTAGGTTTTTTAAATCTAATTTGATGAGCAAAAGAAAAAAAAATTTGACTTAATTCGGATTCCTCGTATTGAATTTTTCTCCATCTTGGTCCACCTTGGTGAATCCTCCAAGTGCACCAACGAAGAATGTGTATTCTGAAGGTGTAGTGTTCTTTGGTAGAGACAAACAGATCTTCTATATGCTTGCTGAATTTCCATCTGGATGTCCTATTCATCACTGAATTGTTGACTATCCCTCTTTACTCTGCTTTTACTACTCATCTTTGAGTTGATTCTACCTGATATTAATATAGCCTCTCCATCTTTCTTATGATTAGTGCTTATATGGTGTACCCAAATAGCTTTTTAAATTTGTTTTCTATCATGGTATTTGTGTCTTTGTATTTGAAGTCTATATCTTGTAAATAGTACATACTTGGAACCTGTTTTCATTGTTGTTTCTGTTTTATCCAGTCTGACAATCTCTGCTCTTTTATTGGACTCTTTAATTTGAAAAATCTAAATTCACGCTAGCAAATTAGGTTCTGAAGAACCTCGAAATAATAATGTGCAATGACCAAACATTGTCTAATACACAAATGCAAGCATGATTCAAATTTCTGGAATATCTAATATAACATTAACATAAATAAGTAAAAAAAAAAAAAAAAAAAACTTAATACTACCTCTTGTCCCGCCCTCTCCTATGAGGGATACCAAAGCCTGTGTTCTTAAGAATTTCTTCTCAGAATGTTTACCTAACAGGATAGTTAGCAAGGAACAGTAGCATTCAACTACTTTCCACTCAATTTTTCCCAGTCTGTCTCTAGTGAGTAATTTATATTTTAGTGATCTCCAAACCAACTGAGCCCCTGCTTAATGAGTCCCAGCTTCTCCATGCGGTATTAATTACCTTAGGGTACTTCCATCGACAATGCAGTAAGTACTTTTGGATTGTTTCTATTAATGTTTCCAGCTTCTTTATTCATGACCAACAGTGGATGACAAAGCTGGAAATAAATACATGTTGCAAACATTGAAAGGAAAAACCAACTACTTATAACTAAATAAAGTTATATATTTATTCATTTATTTATTCAGCAAATACTTGAAGTGTTCCTAATATATTCGAAATACTGTGGCTAGCTTCTGGTACTGAAAGTGCTTATTCCGGTGCGATTGAGACATTCCAACTCATAGCGACCCTACGGGACAGAGTAAAACTGCCCCATAGGGTTTCCAAGACTGTAAATCTTGCCACATCTTTTTCCTGTGTAGAGGCTGGTGGTTCTAACCACCCACATTTTGGTTAGCAGCAGAGCATTTAACCACTGCACCACCACTGCTCTTCTTGAAAGTTCTTAAAGAATCTTATTATTTAAAAAATCTATACATCTAAGGAGCTCTGGTGGTGCAGTAGTTAACCAAAAGGTTGGCAGTTCAAATCCACCAGCTGCTCTTTGGAAACCCTATGGGGCAGTTCTACTCTGTCCTATAGGGTGGCAATGAGTCGGAATCAACTTGATGAAATGGGATTTTTTTAACTTACAATAATTCAGGGAGGGACTAATTGCGAAGATGTAAGGAGAGTGTAGGGAAAGCACAAGATAGGTTGCAGTCCCTTCTGGGGCTGAGGACAGTGTGTCTGTTAGCACTCCTAGGTCTTAGAGACATGAGTAGGAAGCTCTTACAATAAACAGTCTTGGAGAAAGGGCTGCAGATGGAGGTGCCAGTCTGAGTCAACCCAACGGGCCTACCTGAAGAAAGAAAAATATTAGCCTTCACTTTCCTTTTTCCCATCAGTCTCCCACTGGGCAAAGCCATCTAGAAGCTAGAGCAAATGTTAATGAAACCACCATAGACCAACACTTCTAAGGGAGAGAAGTGGAATAAGTAGACCTGGAGGAAAATAATAGAAAATATCCAGCAGAGTCTTCTTGAATAAAATGCCATTTTTTAAAAAAATTAAGTTTATAACTAAATGCTGATTATACCATAGAAGTTATGAGTCATATCACACAGTTGAAAACTCATAAAGTAGTTGCATATATCACATTAATAACTCCCTAGCAAGAACTTGACATTCTAGTGCAACTTGAGTATTCTATTTCCTCCACACATCTAGTCACAACAAATAGTAGGCTGAGGAGAAAAGGTTCTGTTTATGGAAGGATATACTTAGAAAATGATAGATTAGTTGAATCCTGAATAAAATATAGAAAGAGTCAGACACAGAAAGAAGGAAAGTACAGGGGAGTGGACTTCATAGGCAGGACTACAATTTGAAATGGCTGAAAATGAGGGACCAGGAAGTAGCCTGGGGGCATTGGCACATGAATTGCATCTATAAAGCGATAAACTAATAAGCCTAGAAAAGCCAGCAAGGAAACGGACCATGAAGAATCCTGTATGTGGTTAATACCAAGTACTTTAGATTTTATAGGTTGTTTACTAATTTTTTTTTTACTAATATGCATTTTAAAGTTATTTCAAATAAAACCACTTTTAATGCAGAAATAGCTTTCTTATATCATCACTAAATGGAACAAGTGGGATAATTTCAGTTAGATTACATTCAAAATTGAAAAATTCTAAAATATCTCTATAATGTAACTAATCTTATATTTAGCTTTCAAATTAGTCTGTATTATGGGTCCCGTATTTTAAATGTTTTCATTAAAATGATGACAACATTTAAAAATCTTGAAGGTTGCAAGACATATTACCAAACCACACCAGATGGATTAAATAATAATTTTGTATGCTACAGGTGGGAAAATGCTAATAAAAATAATTGAGTTTTCATGAGTCAACTTGGTAATAAAACCCTGCAATCAATTTAGAACTGAATGTATTGTTTTAATGGTGCTGATTATCCTTAAATTTATAGCTACTCGCTAATGATAAGAGCAATGTGAATGGCATCTTTTAATAATAATGATAAAAATATTACTAATTATCAGTAACATTTATTGAATAGTTCTTATATGCCAGGCCCAACACTAAGTACTTTATGTTCCTTATTTCATTAAATTTTCCCAATAACCATAAAAAGTAGGTACTTTTGTTTTCTACATTTTAAAGGGGAAAAATCTGAGGCTTAGAAAATCTAATTGCCCAAATTATTCTAGCCAATAGTTGTTAGGGGCATGATTCAAATTCAGGTCTCTTTACTTTCAAAACCCAAAATGTGGAACTATTTGGGATCATTTCACATGTTCTTTACCTGTGGTGACCTTTTTTCATGTTTTATAAAAATACAGTAATCTGCTAAGTTGGGGAAAAATAAAAAGTTAATACTGAAATATGTTAATGGAAAATAATTTCTTCTCTCTTAACAAATCACTTTTTACACTGAAGCATGAAAATTAATCAGGTTCATCATGGTATGCCTAACTATGGGCTGTTATTAACAGTCGTAAAATTATGAGGGCAGAGCATTTGACTTGATAACCCAGCATGAACTGAATTTCAGGGGTTGATTTTTATGGTACATAGATTAATATTTCCATTCATTAGTTCTTTATTGGTTGACTACAAATTCCAGCAAAGAAAAAAAACTTTTAAGGGTAAAAATTTTTTTCCTGGAATAATATAGCTTTAGAAAGCATCTGTAGTGATTTATTCATATAAAGTTCATATTCCATGAACATCATTTGGATTCAAAGCAGTTTTTATCACCAAATAATGACTTTATTTAAATGTAACTTTAAAACGCCTATTAGTAAACAGTCCATAAAATCTAAAATACTGTATTAACCACATACAGGATTCTTCGTGAATAAAACAAACAAACCAACCTACTGCCATTGAGTCTATTCTGATTCTCAGCGACCCTATAGGACAGGGTAGAACTGCCACATAGGGTTTCCAAGGCTGTAATCTTTATGGAAGAAGACTGCCACATCTTTCTCCCACTGAGCTGCTGGTGAGTTCAAACCACTGACCTTTTGGTTAGAAGCCCAGCATTTTAACCACTGTGCCAACAGGGATCCTTCCTTCATGAATAAAGATCAATTAATTACTATTCTGATATGTTTTTTAGAATCAAAATATAAGGAAAGTAAGAAAGTTGTTTTCCCCAACAGAACTTACTTTTGTGTAGATACAGGTACAGGTACATGGTTTAAGAAAAACTGTATAGATGGCCCTGAGAATATGATGTATGTATCTGAGAAAGAAAAAAAAAAAAAAAAAGCTAAACCTCACCTACTGGTATTACTCCACAGAAGCCAGGTTGTAGATAAATATTTTGTCTTGCCACAGAGACTAACGAAAACATTTTCTTTGAAGAAATCATGCTGAAAAATTATCAGCTATTTCTCTGCCACAGCAGAAGTTAGAATGAAAAAAAAGTGTTTCTGCTACCTCTTGCCTTCTTATACTTTGCTTATTACATGTGATGACTCTAGATTTATAATGTGCTTTACAATATTTTTTTTTTTTACAATATATTTGCTACATTAACGAAGAATAAAGAAACAATGTACTTCTGTGCAAATGATTTTAATGCTCACTACATAGAGGAGCCCTGGTGGCACAATGATTAAGTGCTCAGCTGCTAACTACAAGGTTGGTGGTTTGAACCCACACAGCCACTCTGTGGGAGAAAGACCTGGTGATCTGCTTCCATAAAGATGGCAGCCAAGCAAATCCTATGGGGCAGTTCTACTCCGCCACATGCAGTCATGAGGAGTTAGAATTGACTCAACAGTACCTAACGACAACATATGTGCTGGTGGATACGCACACTTTAAATACGCTAGGTTACAGACAGCAACAGATTTCAGAAAATGACCATAAAGTTGAACCAAAAGACTAAACATTAAAGTTGAGAATAAAAGTTAGGGGACTGGCACAGACAGGACCAGAACCTACTGATTTCCTTTCCCTCCCACCTAGCCCGTATCCCATGGTAGATCACTTCAACTATAGTCCTGCCAATACCTTCCACTCTCTTGCCACATACCCTCACGTATAACAAGTAAACACTTCAGCAACTGTCCTACTTTTTCCAACAATGGTGGTCACTGCTACAGAAATGCATACATTGTTTGGATACATATGATTTCAAATTTTGGCATTAAACTTCAGCTACACTTCATAATACTTCTTAAAAATCTTATTTTTGCTTCACTGTCCTTGTCATTTCCAACTCCCTTTTCCTCAGTGGTATCTTCAAACTTCCAATACTTTCTTTAAATTACCTCTCAGATTCTATACATGCTTAAGATGCCCTGGTCTCCTAGTTAACTAAGCATTGGACTCCTTCTGCTAGGATGTCCTATTCTCCCACAAATTTGCACCAATTTGCCCCCACCTATTGGCATCATTTTTTTTCTTTTTTTTTATTGGCATCATCATACTTTCCACATTTCTCCTAAATTCATCACTTCTGCTAAAGTCTATGCATAACAATGGGCTAGGGCATACATACTTATCATTTACTACTGCGAGGAGGCTTGGGGTGTCTTCAAGCAGCAAACTTTATAGAAATCCTCTGTCCTTCTGACTCACCATAAAATAAACAAAACAAACCAAAACAACAGAGTGTCATAAAGCACTGCCACCCTTTCCCAACCTACAACCCCCTCCACCATGAATGGAGTAAATTTTACCGTCCCCTGAAAATGCACATCATCTCCCAAATTTTTATAAAGGAACTGCAGTGATGGAAACAGTGACTGTACTAGCGCTACTGATCCATGAGTAAAATAGGCTCAGATCTAAAGTTGTTTTTCCAGCCACGTTTGAATGGCATTTCAGTCCATGGCCCAAGGCAGGGACAAGTTAGTATCCCGCAAAGTCACAGTACAAGTAATGAATTCTGAACACTGGTAATGAATTCTGAACACCCTCCAGGGTAAATAGGGGCCTGATATGCGGGACAGGAATGAGACTTGTCCATGGGCAGTAAAGCATAGAGCCACTACCACCTAGTGGAATAACCTAGATTAAAGAAAATAAATTGCTACCGAAGAATCTGAAAGTTCTAGGCAGTGAGGCAGAAATCAGAGATGAAGAAATAAGGAGGAAACCACATACATGAAGCCAATGTTAAAGATGTTGGAATTAAAGTAATAGAAGAGGCCTGGAGATCTTCCTATTGTTACTGGATCCTAAGCACAGATAGTTTTTATGGGGACCATTGACTTCACCTTTGCAGGAAGAAAGAGACTTTTGGATCTTTTTGACAGTGACCATCTTAATTTCTTCCTTTCCTTTTACGTTGTGAATCTTTGAAGAGGGCTCAGATGTATTAGGCTTTCAATTGTGTTAGTGTCCTTTCTGATATAGAGATGGAGAGATAGCAGGAGTCCTAAACCTTAATCAGCTTCCTACTGCCAGTGCAGAAGTTATACATAAAAGGAGAAAGGCACACCAGGAGGAAGTTCCAGACCAGGGGTGGACGGAGTCAACAGCAGGTGTCATTTTTGTTAGGGCTAAATCTGGACGTTCCTTAAGATTTCTGTTAAAGTTTTATTGACTTGTTTTCCCAACCTCTATTCACACTTTTCTGGTGACAGCATGATAAGCAACACCCAATCCAATTCTTAGATCTGATTAACCCATCAGGGCTCTTTCCAACTGCTGGCTGTAAGGAATGAGGGGTTGCAGTAAGGGAAATCTATACATTAGATAAAATGGCAAACTTTATTCTTCATATCTTCTAATGCTCTCCTGAAAGTATGCAAACTTTCTAGATTATCTAAGGAGGGATGTGTGCATTCTGTCCATTTTTCCCTCCAGGGTCTTAAAGTGAAAGTGAATAAAAAGGTACAGGCAACTTTTGGTATTTTATGGTACAAAATCCCTGGTAATGGTTGGTATCATGAGATAAATTCATAAACCAAGTGCCCAAAAAGCACCCAAGAAATTCCAGGCATGAAAAAATTAAGTTTTATGAATTTGCTGTGAGTGGATAAAAACCATCTTTCGAGATGAGAAGGAGTTGAGTAAAACCCAGATGATAAAAAGTGATTAATATAATAAATTGCAGGAAACAGGAAAGGTCACAGTTCATTCAAAACTCATTGTAGTCTGTGTTGCTTTCATGTTATCCTGATGCTGTTTCTCTCAAACTCCTGGGTAAGGCTTTTTTACTCAAATCATGTCCATACATTTCTGTACCTTTTTTGTTTGGGCAGGATTTGAACCAGGCAAAGACAAAAGATGAAAGTTAACACTCCACTTGAGATTATTGTAGCCAAACTTCCCACTGAATAGCTTTGGTTATGCACACATGCCAGTCACAAGGTTTGCAGGAAGAGAAAGAAATCAGGCCTAAAGAGAAGGTCCCAGGGTGAGAGCAGGGACAAGGGGTTAAAAAAACCTCAGGACAAAAAAAAAAAATCCTCATAATTAACACTCTCATGTCCTCACTCTCTCTTTCTCTCTCCCTGCTACTAGGAAAGGAGATGTCTAACATCAAGTTCAAAAAAGACACAGCCAATTCAAACCAGGAATCCTATGAAGTACCCAGTTTACTTGGGAGCGGGGGATGGGCGGTGGTGGTGGAGATAGTTCTAGAAGCAGAGTTTCCATGTGGATGGTAAAAGAGTTAGAATCCAGCATGCCAGAGTCCTATCTAGTTGTGAAAGAACAGGAGAATTACTCATCACTGACTCTTATCTAGCTCCTTTCTCCTACCTCATTTACTGTCACACAGTCCCTTTCCTGTTGGGGAGGAATAGGACTGAGAGACATAGGAGGAGATCTCAGTTAAGAACAGGGCGTATTGCAGGGGCTTAGGGGACAAAGAACTCAGTGAAGCACCTGACTAGCCTCTCAGGGAGTGTTTAACTGCTGCCCACAGGCAGAAAACAGAGAAGATACTTTCAAACAATACAGACTTTCAGTAATACTTCCTTGACCACTGGAGAGAGGAAGAAAAAAATGTAAAGACAGCAGGAGGCTCACAAGTAAGGGTTAGGTTTAGGCCAAGCCAGAAGACAAGAACTGATTCACAGCTCCGATTCTTTTCTAATTGCCTCAGGCTCTTTCTTTTCAATATTTGTTTTGTTTGTTATTAACTTTTATTTTGTTTTGTTTTCCTCTTCAGTTGTCTTTTACAAAAATGACCATTGTTTACAAGGAAAGCTGGGAGAAAAAAGCTAGTCAGATAGGAACATCTATATCCTGAAGGCAGACCCTTTGATTTAAACCGTGTCCTGTTGCTTTCAGAGGAGTGCTTCCAATGTCTTTCTTGCTTGAGAGATTCTATCCTAAATTCAATCAGCTCTGAGTTACAGAGCAAGGCTATCCTTTCAGTTAGCTATTGGATCATACGAATCCTTTTTCTCCCCACCTTCTGAATTGTGTGGCACTTAATCACAGAAAATGCAAAGATCTCAGCATTAATCATGAAAAAAAAATGATTAAAATTATTTTAAGGGCTTGGGGTTTCCCAAGAGGATATCACGTGAATTGATAAAACCTCTGAAACAATGATTCAAATGAATTTATTTGGAGAAGGTTTTACTTTAAAAAACAACAACAAAAAACCATCTGAATTTGAGTTGTCTGTCCCTAAGGTAACTGGAATTTCTAAGTCAGCAGGATTTCCTCATGCATTTTGCAAAGCTTCTGCATGTTTTTTTATTCTTTTGAAGGCATACGTTTCTCAATTCTGTCAGTCTTTTGTGGTAAGAGACGGCTTATTTCACAGACAAACTGTTATTATAACTCACTGTGGAACCTAAGATAATCCAAAACACAGTAGTAAAACAATCCCCTGGAGAACGCACAGCCAAATAAATCACACTTTGTAGCATTTCTCACCTCACCATGGAAACATTTCTATCCAGGTGAAATAAGGATAAAGTATCAAATGCATTCATGAAGAAGAAAACAATCTATGAGTGCAACATGGTAACTAAGAAAAGTGTGCAGAAGATAATAATGGCATGTCTGGGGTTGACCGGGGTGTCTTCAAAAGGTCTAATTAAGAAAAATAAAGTTTTTCTTGGATAGTTTTATTATAAATATTGATATAATGAATTACATCACAGATATTTAAGATCACCTTAAACAATTATTAAGTCATACAGTTTTGAGGTGCTTTGTTACACATTATAACTATAGCTGTAGGACCTGATTGATACATATAGGAAGGATAGAGATGCATTTAAACAACACACAATTAGGATAGCCACAGCCTATACAGTTAGGCCATTTTTCCAATAGTGTCCAAGAGCCCAGGTATAAATGCAGAAATGGACATTATTGAACTGCCCAAAGATTTGCAGGGACAAAAAGGATAAAGCAAGTGAGGGTGATGGCAGAGACTGTTTGAAATGACAGATCATAAAATTTGAGAATGATATAAAGGTCAACCTGAGACACTGGAAAAAAATGGAACTATTTAAAAAACCAGAGTCCTTAATGTCAACAGGTGCAGTGAATATAGAAATAAGATTATTGTGAGGATAGGACATTAAGTTCAGAGAATGGAAGATTAGAAAGTAAAAAATTAGATATAGAAGTATCTGAATTATGATAAGTTCAAAAGTATAGGCACAAGAATGATGGAGTTGTAAATTTTGGAATCATGAGACAATAGAAATTCTTAGTGATTGGATGTGTTAGCACAGACATTTTGAACTATCCCTGTATAATGATACATAGGTATAACAGTAACTAGGTAACTAAGTCTCAAAATTTTTGTTCAATGAAAACTATAACAGAAAGTCAATAAAAGATAACGCTAAGGAGTAGAAGTTGCTATACTCAGTAAAAATAAACAACAAGGGAGCTTCAGGTGTGTGAGTGGAAAAAGTATGACATAGGAGCAAGCTATATGAAGAACAATGATTGCACCATTATATGTGTAAACAGCTGGACAGATTTTTACAGACTGATCATATCTGGAATCAACACTCAGAATAAGAATCAGAATGTTACATCTACCCCAGAGCCCCTTCATGATCTTTCTTTCATGCTGTCCCAAAAAAAAAACCACTAGCCTGATTTCTAACAAATTTGATTAGTTTTGCCCCGACCCTTACTTCGGAGTCTCTGGACAGTCCAAACAGTTAAGTGCTAGACTACTAGCCAAAAGCTTGACAGTTCAAATCTACACAGAGGCACCTAAGGGAACGGACCTGGCACTCTGCTTCTGAAAGGTTACAGCCTTGAAAACCCAGTGGAGCAGTTCTACTCTGCACGCATAGGGTTGCCATGAGTCGGAACCACCTCAACGGCACTGACAACAACCCCTTTATTTCCATGCAGTCGTACAATATATACTCTTTTGTATCAGGCTTTTCTCATTCAATAGTGTTTGTAAAGTTCATTCACATTGTTGTGTATATTTGAGTATCATTTGTTCTCATTTTTACATCATTCTAATGTGTGAACATAAACCTTTATTTATTTATCCATTCTACTGATATGGGGTTTACATAGTTTCCAGTTTCAGCCTATGTCAAATAATTGCCACTGCAATCATTCTAATGCATGTCTTGTTTAAACATATATGCACATCTCTTCTTGGGTATATAATTTCTACATCTTAAGGTAAAAATATGTTTACTACCACCATTTTAGTAGACACTGCCAAACAATTTTCCCAAATGGTTGTACGAATACATGTCTTCCCAGCAGCAGCATTTGAGATTTCTGTTTGCTGCATACGTTTACCAGCACTTAGTGTTTTCTGTCTTTTGCATTTTAGCCATTGTGATGGGTGTGCAGTATATCATTATGTGATTTTGGTCTATATTATCCTGATATTATAAGAAAGAATAAAAAAACTCAGCTAATGTAAACAATAGACATTATATTCAAGAGAAAGATGAAAAATATCTTAGGGAACTTTCAGAGAAAGAGAAAAAATGAATTGTGGGAGAATTAAAACCCTCAGCAACATCAGGATCTGAACGAGCAGGGAGTGGGGGATTATAGGAGAGGCTCTTTGGAGAGCTCTTGGTATACTGTCTTGGAGAAATTATCAGCCCATCACTTCAAGCCTTAGGCAAAGGGCTCCAAGCAGACCAGCCGGACCAGAGTTTTTAATGAGTTTCTTGTGTTTGGGGCCCTAGTAGTACATTGATTAAGAGCTCGGTTCCTAACCAAAAGGTCAGCAGTTTGAATCCACCAGCGACTCCTTGGAAACCCTATAGGGTGGTTCTACTCTGTCCTATAGGGTCACTATGAGCTGGAATTGATTTCACAGCAAAGGGTTTGGTTTGATTTTTGGTTGTGTTTGGGGAGGCATGGTAAACTGGTTTGTGAAAGTGGCCTGGACAATCTACAAAAAAAAAAAAAAAAAGATGAGCAGAATAGCTGCTTTGATAGCTGACTTAAGAAAAAGTGGCTGAACTGGCCTCCTGAAATATATGTCAATATTGGTTTATTATCATAACAAATATACCATACTGACATAAAAAGGTATTTGTAATAAAGGAAACTGGATATGAGGTATAAGAGTCTGTACTAGCAATAATTCTGTAAATCTAAAACTATTCTAAGATTAAAAGCCTATTAAAAAACAAAACAAAAAAAAACAAGAAAACCAAACTCACCGCTATCGAGTCAATTCTGACTCATAGCGACCCTACAGGACAGAGGGGAACTGCCCCATAGGGTTTCCAAGGCTGTAAATCTTTATGGAAGCAGACTGCCACATCTTTTTCCCATGGAGTGGATAGTGGGTTTGAATCCCTGACCTTCCAGTTAGCAGCAAAGTGCTTAACCACTGCACCACTAGAGCTTCTTAAAAACCAAGAAGCTTTAGTATATTCCATGACTCAGATACAGGCCTTACGAGAGACGGCCAGCTTGCTGCCATCTTAGGTCCTGCCCAAGAAATAAGTGGGATATTTCCAGCTATGTAAGGAATGAGGAGAAACCCTGGTGGTGTAGTGGTTAAGTGCTACAGCTGAGGATTACTACTTGTCTGCCAGTTTGTCATACTGTAGTGACCCAACCCAAGCCATGGTCTTTTCAATGGCCTCATATGCATAAGAAAGCTTGACAACTAAAAAAGAAGACAAGAAGAATTGATGGATTTGAATAGTGATGTTGACGAAGAATATTGAATGTACCATAGACTGCTAGAAGAACAAACCAATCGGTCTTAATAAAAATACAAACAGAATGCTCCTTAGAAGTAAGGATGGTGAGAATTTGTCTTGCTTACTTTGGACACATCATCAGGAAAGACCAATCACTAGAGAAGTACGTCATGCATGGTAGGCACAGTGAAATGAGGGAAACCTTCAATGAGATGGATTGACACAATAGCAGCTACAATAAGCTCAAATGTATCAAAGATCATGGAGATGGCACAGTACCAGGGAACGTTTCATTCTGTTATATATAAGGTTGTCATGTGTTGGAGCTAACTCAACCGCAACTAACAACAACGAAGGGAATGAGGAAGGACATAGTCACTTCCAGAAGAGACATGCACCTATCCATGAAGGTAACTATAGATGAGAGATCCCAAGTGAGGAAAGGAAGGGGAGACATCCAAAACATGAATGAATGCACCCATGAAAGGAAAAGTCCACTTTGGGCACCAAGTCCAGAAAAAGTCAGTGTTAAATCATTGTGACCTCTTCATGACCCAACTCTTGAGTTGATAAGAATACATGCTTAGCTAGATGAAGCAGAAACATTAAGTGGGAGAAGGGAAAAGAAGCTGACATAGTCCCTCTTCCAGAAATGCAGGCTTTCTCCTTCCCCACAGAAGTGTCCTGCAGTGAATGGAGGGATCATAAGGTAAGGAAAACTCAACTTTAAAGAAAGATTCAAGTTTTTATTATTATATTGGTCTCAGCAGTGTATTTATGAAATTGAGGTTGTTTTGTGACTTGAAGTGACCAGAGAACACTTGTTTCTGGAAGTCATAAGGTCTTGCTGGGTTTTAATCCAGGGAAAAGTAAGGAACAAGCCTCATAGAGCAGATTTAAGAGGGAGTAGACAAAAATGTGGAAGTCTGGTGGTGCAGTGGTTAAAAGCTACAGCTGCTAACCAAAAGGTTGGCAGTTCAAATCCACGAGCTGGTCCTTAGAAACCCTATGGGAAGTTTCTACACTGCCCTATAGGGTCGCTGAATTGGAATGGACTTGTTGGCAGTGGGCTTGGTATGGGTTTTAGGAGACAAAAAAAAAAAGCCTTTTTATTATTCAAATTGATTGATTCTGGTGTTTCATTTTAGGCATTGTAGGTGGAGCATAGAAGGTAGAAATGCCTCCCCTAGAGAGCATGGCATAGGAGACAATGACCTCGGGAGGCTGTCAGATTTCAGCTAACACAAAAAGTTGAAAAGAACTTTCTTTAAGGTTAATGCATGCATGTTTGCAAAATAATTTTTTGGAACAAATGGTTTAAAAGGGATGGAAGAGCACTGATTGTGTGAGAGAAAGGGCAGGAGGGAGAATTGTAGAAAAGCAAGTGAAGAGCAGCAATACTCTCACACTTTGGCCATAACTTCTAGTTTTAAATAATAAGTGGTCATTTCAGAACCCAGAAAGCCATGACTTTGGATTGTATTGGAAACATGAAGAGAAGACTTCTGCCATCTCCTGTGTAGGCAATGCAGTGGTTAGATAGTAGTCTGGAACTCTGCTCAGGATTCTAGCAGCAAAACTTTTTGGGGCCACTCTAGTGTTTGCTTTCCATTTGGGACGGGATGCGGGGATAAGTGTCAGATATGGGTATTGATGATCTGTGTAGAGGTGGCAGACGTCCACGTGGGCTGTGAGTGAGAATCTTTAGGAAGAGAGATATGTATATGGGTAGTAGAATTATAGCCCAAGGGGTCCCACTTGAAGATATGACCCTGTACAAAGGTTTTCTGGCCTGAAGATGCCAAAAAATCAGGAAGATTAGTGAAATGGTAATAGTTTCAGGATTATATACATTTTGAAGAGTTTGGTAGGATTTGTAGCTTCTTCTCAAGATTCAAGTTAATCATAAATTATTCAACTTTGAAGGAAGTCTAGATGTTATTTAGTCCAAACCCCTCATTTTAAAGTGAGGAAAAAGCCAAACGAGGTTAAGTGACTTATCCAAGGTCATAGATCTATTTAATGGAGAATGAGACTCCAGGATTCTAAAACCTTATTGTATCTTTGTGTCCCTTTTGCCGCTGAGTGAGATGCTTCTGTTATAAAAAGTAATTTTAGTTTATCAAATATTTTATTTTATAGCTGCTAGGGTATAACATGGAAACCCTGGTGATGTAGTGGTTAAGTGCTACAGCTGCTAACCAAAAGGTCAGCAGTTCGAATCTACAGTGTTCTTTGGAAACTCTATGGGGCAGTTCTACTGTGTCCTATAGGGTCGCTATGAGTCGGAATTGATTGAATGGCAAGTTTTTTCTTTTCTTTTTTTTAGGATATAACATATCGCCTGCTTTATTAGGGGCTTAAATAAAATACAAAGATGACAAACTACCAAGCATGACTGCTGGGCTGAGCATACTTCCTTTAGATCAATCCCTCCTCTTCAATATGTACAGGTTTCCCCAGCTATCTGAAAGTAGAACATACCTATGAAACTTTTATAAGCTGAAATGGCGTAAAGCAAAAAAAGCAATTATCATTAATTTATATGGGAAAAAACAGCTGCTAATGTAGGTCTTTTGTAAGAGTGAAGTGGCATAAAGCGAATTTCAAAAAGCAGGGGATACTTGTATTCCCAAATCTCTTTCTCGTCACTGTAATTCTAGCCAGTAAATAACCTACCCCTTCTTCATCACTTTTAATATTTTAAGCTTGAGAATTTTATGAGTTTTTTGGATATTCCCAGCTCCTTTGTGCTAATGATGCTAAAAAAAAAAAAAAAGAAAAAGAAAACTCTCATGCCATGATATATATATATATATATATCCTGATTACTATGTGCTTTGTCTCTGAGCTGAATCTTTTGAAGGAATTTCTGAGAGTTTTGCATGATAATTTAATTGGGATGGAATATGAACATGAGTGGCATAACGTCTGGGGACAGGGCAGACTGATGGAGTAATGAGTAAACCATTTACTTTCCAAAAATAAACGGTGTAATTTTGTTAAATAATTATGCAGATGCCAAGCCTCTCCAGTGCATTACATCCACCCCAGCACACAGACGTCAAACACACAGACACTTTAAAATAAATGCAGACATAGTCTAAAGATAAATACATACAGAATAGCATTAGATTTAAGAGAGATTAATTGAAATATAATGTTCAGAAGAAATGACATAACAAACCCTCTGTAACTTGCACAAATCAGGCCACATCAACTGTGATCAATTCTGTGAATAAACAGTTTGGAACAATGACCAGGATTATTAAAATAACTGGAATAGTTTTATCTTAAAAAAAAAAATTAGTGGGAAATTTAGGAGTTCTTTCTGAACATTTGAAGGACCATCAGGTAAAGAAGAGATTAGACTTTTAGAGTACAGAATCTAGAACTAGAGCTAATGGGTAGAAGTTACAGGTTATAGTCCATACAATATTGTATTTTCTCACACATTGTTTGACAACAGAATGAGATTTCTTGTGAAGTAGTAAACTCTCTGATTGAAAGTGTACAGGGGGACTGACTTTTTGCTACCAGTGCTCTTATGAAAGGATTTTCTAAGATGAGAAGAGGCTCATTTGTAATAAAATCCCTCACAACTCTAGGATTTTGTAAGAACTATTATATATGAGGCAATACTATATACAATTTCTGTGTCCAAAAGCAGACTAAGATACTTAAATTCACTAAGCCCCCATTCTATTTCATTAATAAACTAAATAATTTATTTCCTCGGCTATGTTGAAGTTTCTGAATATCATGTTTAATAAGTATCTCGTATCTTTACAAACTTTGTTAACTAACCAAAAAGTAGAAAGTAGCTAAGATACTTCATTTTTAATAGATAATTTTATTGGAGTGAATAGCAGCCTCTTAATATTTTTATCACAACATCATAGAAATTATGGTCATGGTCTACCCAAGTACACTTTCATAAGATTTATTATTAATGTTTAAAAGTCTGTCTTAATATTTGCAGATTCTAGAATAATTTATATAAGTCTTTTTCTAGATTTGAATTTTTTTTTTTTTGTCTAGACTGTTAAAAAGGTTTATAGTCAAGGAACCTGACGCTTTTCCTAGTACTTCATCAGGACAGGTTTATGCTAATTTTACAGTACTTTGTTACCCACAGTAAGAAACTAGGCATGGCTTATAAAACAAATGTATCTTTAATGAAGTCTTATCTGATAATTCTATTGATCAAGTTATAAAATAATATTTTCCTGTTCTGCATATAAAATCCCTGTACATACCTTGAAACAAGCATTATGCATTTTGGTGTTAATAGTTCCAGGACAGATCCAAAGTTATATAAACCAAAACCGAACCCATTGCCTTTGAGTGGATTCGGACTCATAGTAATCCTTTAGGACAGAGTAGAACTACCCCACAGGGTTTCCAAAGAGCGCATGGTGGATTCAAACTGCCTAGCTTTTGGTTAGTAGCAGAGCTCTTAACCACTGTACCACCAGGCTGTCCAATAAAAATCCAAGGTTTTCTTTATATTTATGGAGTATAGTTTACCGTAGAACACACCTGAAAATACTATATGTTAATGAAAGTTTCAAAGCAGTTCCAAGCATTACTTGATATATTACAACGGATAAGCAAAGATAAAACTGTTTTTACTCCAAAATTATGACATGAAATACCTAGAGAAACTCTTAAGATTTATGTATATACAATTTCTCTAAATTGATAAACTCAGTTAATATGTTAATACATCCTAATGATAAAAGAGAGAGCTGACGTCAGCTGGAACCATTATAAAAATACAGGGCAATCTTATAGTGTTAACTTTAGGGAACAGAGTAGGTCAGCAGGACATGGTTGGAACCTATAGACTAAGAACATTAATAACATTGAGTGGACTAAGATCTTTAAGCAGAAGATAAAAACAAGAAGAAAGAAAGGAAGGGGGAAGGAAGAGGGAGAAGGAGAGAGAGAAGGAGGAATGGTAGGCGGGAAGAAGGGAAGTAGGAAGAAGCAAAGAAGACAGGGTGGCTTATTTTTTTGTTAGAGTACCCCTGAAAAAAAAAAAAGTACAGCATCAATTATAAGTTCACAAACACAATTCAATCTGAGAGATTCATACATGAAAATATAGCCCAGGATCTGGTGATGTGTCTTATATTACACAAAGGTTTATTCATAATGTATCACTCAGCATACCAGGAATTCTTTTTATGCCCCAAACGCAATGGCAGACATTACAGAAGTCTGAAGAAATACACTGACAATGGCACTATCTTCAGGAAAATTACGAATTTAGGAGAAAGTAAAGCAGGATGCATACAAATAGAAATGATCTAACTCATTTCACTTCAAAGCAGGTGCTAATATGCAATTATTTTTTAATTCACTAGATTCATCAATAGAATATATGTGCTAATGCATGTTGTTTATTATTAAAAAACAAATTCTTAAACCTACTGGTAATAATACAAAAATTAACTTAAATGCTTATTTGTGACAGAAAGTTCATATGCATCTTTATAACAAACTCTCACAATTCTATGAAAGGTAATATTAACCCCTTTGTTCAAATGAGGAAATCCATGATTGAGGAGATTATAAATTTATTCACACAGCTGCAAAAGGTCAGAGGCTGAATTCAAATTAAGTGTACCGACTCCAGAGTCCAAGCTGAAAACCACCAATATGCTGTCTTTCCCATATTACAGTTAGTGTGACCAGACTGGTTTTCCTTAGACAGTCCACTTCACACCTTTTGTCCCTATGTAATTATAAACAGAGCCATGATTCACTTTCAATACTGTTCTAGTCTACATGCTAAATTTTATATTAACTCCAATTATACTACATATTGCTAGAACAGGCTTATTTCTTCCTCAAGGTCCAAAATAGTGTTGTGTGTGTGTGCGCGTGCATACATGTGTACACACCCAACTGTGTGTATGTATATGGTTTCCAAAATCATAATAAAGGATGAAATATGATCATATTGTAGCAATTCATTTAGAGGCTTACTTGTTCTCTTCCTCATTTTTAAGAAGGCTATTTTAATAAAACATAAAATAGAAAGCAGATAATTATGTGGTGAATCTGTATTGCAAGTATAATCAACTTGAATAATTACAACAAAAACTTAGTTTTCTGTCCATAAAATATGCCCTTAACGGAATTCACGAATGCTCTTTCACAAAAAGTAGATTAAATTAATATTCTCAAGGCCGTCAAGTATGTATCCCTTGACTAATATTAGGCCTACTAGATATTGTTAGGACTAATATTCTTAGGACTACTATTAAGCCTACTAGATATTGCCTATTCAAGAAATACTAATTTGATTCTCCAAATGTTTAAACTCCAATGCTAGGTGGATTTAAATATTTTTGGTGTATGATTTTATAAATAGAACTGTAAAAATATAAACTGAAAATGCCTCAACACTCTGTATAGAATCAACTTTGTAAAATACAGCAAACTAGTAATCTATTTGTACACAACTGTTATATAAAATAAATTTAAAAGTTACTTTGTATAGGTGCTTAACATACATATCTATGGCATACATAAATGCACTAAAGTCTGTTACCCGTTAAAACCTATTAAAAGTCTATTACATACTTAATTTACAATCAGCCTATATATGTCTCATCTTAGCACTTCATATATTATTTGCACAGCATATAATAACAAAAAATACTACTCATCGAGCACTTACTAACTGCAGGACACTTTTCTAAGCATATTACATTTATTGTACCATCCAATTCGTAAGATGGATCTAATAGGTTGTGAGGCACTGTTATAGTCATAATCTCAGAAAATTAGGAAACGAAGACATTCCCCAAGATTATACCACTAGTAAGTGTAGGGCCGGGAACCAGATCTGAGCAGTTTGTCCACACTAATGTAATGCATCACACATGCAAAACGGAAATTCATAAACCTATCTTTTAGTTTTAAAACCAATGCTAACTCCCAATTTCCCCATAATATCGAACATACAAACTTTGTTACAAATTCCAGAAAAATGTTTCTTCTCTGATCCTGGTCTAAATCTTCCTATCTTTGCTGGTTCCATGTTATCATCTGAGTCATTCCTGTAACCCACTATGGTCTGTATTGCATGTTAATGCTCATCAGTATAATCACCACCGTGATTCAGGATTGCTACACCAAATGCAGAGTTTACGTAGTTTGTTTTTCTATGCAATTTGCTCAGATTTCACATAAATTTCATCATCAATCTTTATTTGCTCTCATCTTTTGCTTTACTGATATTTTATTGTCACATATCTGTGGAAAAACTAAGTGTTAGGCAACTTGGCTCATTTAAAAATGTGTGTTCACCTTAGAACCTACTATACAGCTATGGTCATCAAAACAGCCTAATACTGGTACAATGACAAATAGATACATTGACCAATGGAACAGAATTGAGAACCCAGATGTAAATCCATCCACCTATGGTCACTTGATCTTCAACAAGGGCCCAGAGTCCATCAGATAGGGAAAAGACAGTCTTTTTAACAAACAGTGCTGGCAAAACTGGATGTTCTATGCAAAAAAAAAAAAAACAGGACCCATACCTCATATCATACACAAAAACTAAATCAAAACGGATCAAAGACCTAAACATAAAACCAAAGGCTATAAAATCATAGAAGAAAAAATAGGATCAACTGTAGAGGCCCTAATACACGGTATTAACAGGATATCAACCATAACTAACAATACACAAACTCCAGAAGATAAGTTAGAAAACTGGGATCTTCTAAAAATTAAACACTTATGCTCATCAAAGACTTTACCAAAAGAGTAAAAAGAGATCCTAAAGACTGGGAAAAAAAAACTTCGTTATTATGAATCAGACAAAGGTCTAATCTCTAAAATCTACAGGAAAATCCAATACCCCACACCAAAAAGACAATTAATCCAATTAAAAAATGGACAAAGGAAATGAACATAACATCTCACTGAAGAAGACATTCAAGCAGCTAACAGACACAAGAGGAAATGCTCACAATCACTAGCCATTAGAATAAAGCAAATCAAAATCACAAAGAGATATCTTTTTGCCCCCCAGCATTACTGGCAGGAATCAAAAAACCCAGAAAATAATAAATGTTGGAGAAGCTGCAGGGAGATTGGAACCTTTATGCACTGCTGGTAAGAATCCAAAATGACACAACCATTTTGGAAAACAATATGGTGCTTCCTTAGGAAGCTAGAAACAGAAATACCATATGATACAGCAGTCCCATTCCTAGGAATATATCCTAGAGAAATAAGAGCCGTCATGCGAATAGACATATGCACACTCATGTTCACTGCAGCATTGTTCACAATAGCAAAAAGATGGGAACAACCTAGGTGCCCATCAAAAGACGAATGGATAAATAAACTATGGTACATACACACAATGGAGTACTCTGCAATGATAGAGAACAGTGATGAATCTGGGAAGCATCTTACAGCATGGATGAATCTGGAGTGCATTATGCTGAGTGAAATAAGTCAATCATGAAGGGCCATATATTGTATGAGATCACTACTATAAAAATTCATGAAAAAGTTTATACACAAAAAGAAACATTCTTCATTGGTTACGGGGGGGAGGTGTGGGGATGGAAAAACACTAAATAGACAATAGATAAAAGGTAACTTTGCTGAAGGGTAAGACAGTACACAATACTGGGGAAGCCAGCGTAACTCGTACAAGGCAAAGTCATGGAAGCTCCATAGACAAATCCAAACTCCCTGAGGGACCAAATTACTGGGCTGAGGGCTATGGGTACCATGGTCTCTAGGAACGTCTAGCTCAATTGGCACAACGTACTTTATAAGGAAAATGTTCTACCTTCTACTTTGGTGAGTAGCATCTGGGGTCTTAAAAGCTTGTGCATGGCCATCTAAGATATTCCACTGGTCTCAACCCTTCGGGAACAAGGGAGAATGAAGAAAACTAAAGATACAAGGAAAAGATCAGTCCAAAAGACTAGCACACCACAAATACTAAGGCTTCCACCAGACTAAGTCCAGTACAACTAGATGGTGCCCAGATACCACCACCAACTGCTTTGACAGGGACAAAGGAATGTCCTGGACAAAGCTGGAGAAACATATAGAACAAAATTCTAACTCAAAAACAAAGACTGGACTTACTCGTCTGACAGACACTGGAGAAGCCCCGAGAGTATGGCCCCCAGACACCCTATTAGCTCTGAAATGAAGTCACTCTTGAGGTTCACCCTTCAGCCAAAGATTAGGTCCATAAAACAAAATGAGACTAAAGGGTCATACTAGCCCAGGGCCAAGGACTAGAAGCCAGGAAGAGACAGGAAATCTGGTAATAGGGAACCCAAGACTGAAAAGGGAGAGTGTTGACATGTTGTGGGGTTGGTAACCAGTATCACAAAACAATGTGTACTTACCGCTTGATGAAAAGCTAGTTTGTTCTGTAAACCTTTATATAAAGTACAATAATAATATAAAAAATGTATGTTCTGCAAATACTTTTGTTACACTAATTTGGGAAAAAATTTTTCTCCCTCCTATATGGAAGAATATAAAGGAGGCATGGTTTATGGGCTTTCTGTCTGGGATGCTATGGAATTTTAAAACTATCTTTAAAAATATCTTCCTCAATTACTCAGAAATAAATGATCTCCCATCACTTACCGCGGCACGTTTTTAAAAATTTATTGGTTGCTACTAGCCTGGATTTTTGTAAATTAACACAATTTTAGACACTGCATGTGTTTAAAAGTGTTATTTATAAGAATTTATTGCATTTATTCATTTATAACAATGAGTGTCCTTTACGGGTGCTGTTTCCTGCAATCACATGATTATTTAGACATTGGTTTTATGTGAGATGAGAACAAATTGCAAACAAGTTCTGCCAATTTTCTGACCAAGCAACTGACTACATATTTTCCAGTTAAAGTATCTAAGGTATTGGAATTTTATTCTGCATCTAATAAAAATGTTATTTGTGTTAACTTTTATTAATACTTAAAATATCTGTGCAATTTTAAAGATTGTCTAAGATTTCCTGGAGCATTAGGAATCCCAGGTTTATAATTTTTGATTCTTAACTGTTTAATAAGAATCTGATTGTCTCATTCCCCCGTGACCTTGCCTTTCTTTCCCAAATGGGATTTCCTTGGTTCATTAACCCGGAATCTATAATTACAGCAGAAAAGCCTAGGGAAATGAAGCATTTGCCCAGAGGACCTATAATGGAATCTCTTAACAGACAGAGGTCCTTCTGGCCATGTGTTTGAAAGTATCTCCCAGTCTTCCGCTATCTTAAATCACTAAAGAATTGACACAACAAAAGAATCATTGAAAATTTGGTTTTAATCAACTTATTCAGTATCATTTCAATCCAAGTAACTCAGAACAAATCAGAGAAAATTCATTTGGACTAAGGTATCTGAAGTCAAATGTAAATAAAGTTTTCCAAGGATGAGAGTTCTTGCTTGACAGAAATAGAAGTTACCATTATTCACTATGACTGCCATTTATGTCATTTCCATAAAAAATATATTCTAATTTTGAATTTGATGTTAAAACAAATATTTGACACTACCGATCAGACAAGAAGAATCTACACTCATCCTATGTTTTTCCCAGTAGACAGAAGTAATACAAGCTTTCTTTTATAAAGGGATACTAACTCCTGATTTCAGTTCCAACATGAAAAGAGCTTTGAAGTCATTAGTCCTATCACTAAAGCAAGAAAAATCTGGACAAACTGGAAATTAATGACTTTTCTTTGACCCATCAGGGAATTGAGGTTGCAGGGCAAATACGCACAGAGAAAAGTGGAGAGACAGGCACATCCAAAGAGACATTAGGGAGATTTGCTTACCGGGGGCAGAAATCCCTGAGAGCAAAAACTGAAATGCAGACTAAGAAGAAATAATCTAACTGTATTACAAAAGTATGAAACAGCTCACTGAAGGGAGTGGGGAGAACATACTGACTTTAAGTAATTTTAGAGGGGACTACAAAACTACAGGCAAAAGAACAGCACATAATAAACACAACTAAGTTGTTTCTGCAGGAGTTGTTATTAGGTGCCATGAGTTAGCTCCACCTCCTGACAACCTTATGTAGGAAAAGATACTAGGTCCTGCACTATCTTCATGATCATTGATATGTCTGAGCCCACTGTTGTGGCTATTCTGCTAATCCACCTCATTGAGTGTTTACCTCATTTTCAGTGACCTTCCACCTTACCAAACATGATGTCCTTCTCTAATGACTGGTCTTTTGTGATGATGTGTCTAAAGTGAGCAAGGTGAAGCCTTGCCATTCTCGCTTCTAAAGAACATTCTAGTTGTATTTTCTTCTAAGACTGATTTGTTCCTTCTTTTGGCAGTCCATAGTATATTCAATATCCTTTGCCAAAACAAAAATTCAAATATGTCTATTCTTCTGTCTTCCTTTTTTATTGTCCAGCCTTAGCAAGTATATGAGGTGATTGAAAAGACCATGGATTGGGTCAAGCACACCTTAGTCATCAAAGTGATATCTTTGCTTTTTAAAATCCTAACTTCTAAAAAATCAGCCATGGGAAACCCTATGGAGTACAATTCTACTCAGAGACACACAGGGTTGCCATGAGTTGCAATCAATTTGATGGCAACTGATTTGATTTGGTTTGGTTTTTACTCTACAAAACTGTCAAGGTCATCAAAAACAAGGAAAGTCTGAAAAATTCGCAACCAACAGGACCCTGACGAGACAGGAGGACTGAATATAATGTGTTATCACAAATGTTATCTTGGAACAGAAAAAAGCCACCAGGAAAAAAGTAGAGAAATTTGAATACAATATGGATTTTAGCTAATAATAATGTATCAATATTGTTTTATTTATTGTGACAAATGTATCATACAAATGAAAGATTTTAAAGTAAGTGAAACTGGGTGTGGGATATACGGAAACTGTACTGTCTTCACTATTTTTCTGTAAATCTAAATCTATTTTAAAATAAAACATTGATTACAAAATTCAAATAACAGAAGATACCCAAAAATGGCTGATGGCAAGGAAGGGAATTGAAGCAGCACAGTTATTAAAAATTCAAATATAAATCAGTAGGCAGGATTATTACACAAAAAAGGGCTATTGTCTGAATTACAGTAAGAGAGATGTGGAAAGAACCTTGTTATTTAATCCCATATTACCTTTTATAGATCAGGCAACTGAGGTCATGAGAGATAAGGGACCTTTTGATCAAAGTAATACATTTATATCATTTCTGGAATCTATATATCTCCAATTCTTGAAGATGAGATTGTCACTATTTGCTTTTCCTAAAACTCTAGTCTAGGAATTATTAAAATGCTTTCATTGCTTCTATTTTGGAAATTTACCTGAGTTTTTCTATTTACTTTTAGAAATGTTTTTATTAAAGTAAATTATCAGAGTCACTTTTTATTAAATGTAAGATAATAATAACAAATAATACTTAAAAAAAAAGAAATACCTCTTCTATTATTCCTTTGCTAAGATCTATTTCTACAAATAGCAACATAATATTCTACAGCTATGTACTTGCATAAAAAAGAAACTTCTCTGAGTAAATAACTCTTGCTTATATATTTTGAAATGTTGGAATAACCTTCCTTCACTGTTATTCAAATGAATTCATATCCATAAACAAAGGAGCTACTTTAAAAAAAGTTTTTTAAACCAACAAATATCAACAGCAGTCTTAGACTGTTATGAGGCTTCCAAAATATTCTGAAGTAACAGAATTTCATAATATTTCTAGAAATTATATTTACAGTAGGGAGTATTTTTAATTTAGCAGATATTAATGAAGATTATCCTTTCCCTTTTGTTCAACTGACACCTGGAATCTTCATTACTAGTGCTTTGTTCTGGTGAATGATTTAACAATGCAAATATTCTTTCTTAGATAATTGGGATTATTACATGTGAAAAGATAACAAATATCTTCGGTTACAAAGCTTATAACAGTGAAGCTTGCATATGTAGGGGCATAGAGCATCAAAGAATTTCTTTTTTTTTGTTTGTTTTTCCACCATAAAGCCAGTTTAGGTTGAGTTCAATTGGTCTGCCTCTCTGTATTTTCCTAGCATTTGCACATGTCATCAAAAGACTTCAATTGCTCACATTCAATATGGAGTTCCCACACTAGGCAGAGTTGTTCATGAAGTCACCCAGAGTTGCTGAACTTCCTCTTATCAGAGTTACCTTTAATATACTGTTACCTGCACCTCACATCCATCTAATAAATTGTAGCCAGGAAACTAATTTGGCTTCCTTCTCAATCTTAGGGTGAGACTCCCGAGTTTATACAGAAAAGAACCGCATTGAATTTCAGGTTCTTTGAGTTTCCCTGGCATCTCTATAGTGAGAAGTGGTGAGGTAATGAAATATAATTTCTCTTTGACGTCAGGCAAATGCTTAGACATCAATATTAGTCCATAATTACATTCTATGTATTGTAACCAAAACCAAACCAAACTCACTGACGTCAAGTCGATTACCAACTCATAGTGACCCTATAGGACAGAGTAGAACTGCCCCATAGAGTTTCCAAGGAGCTCCTGGTGTATTCAAACTGCCGACCTTTTGGTTAGCAGCCATAGCTCTTAACCACTACGCAACCAGGGTTTCCCTATGTATTGTAGATAATGATTATCACATGTGCAAGGAACAAAAAAGAATTCATTTTAGAGGGGTTTTAAGTTTTGTTATGTTATTTATAAGCAGAGCAAAAAAAGGGGGTAGGGTAGACATATGTTGTCCAGTAGATCACGAAAATAGCTTTTTTTATGCAAAGGGATTCTGGATGATGGTATGAACTGAAATGATATTTCACCTGTATTCAGTTGCTTAACCCTGTCACTGTTCCTGCAATTTCTAGATTCAGGAAACCATTACATATTCCAAGCAGGTCTGCTCACCAACTTGATATTAATGAAGAGTGGCACCATATCAAGTTTGGATGAGGACCAGCCACAAGGAAGTTATTTATGTAACTTATTATTCCAGGCTGCAAACCAAGAAGCAATGGCTCTTTAACAGCCACAGCCAAGAATTAGCAGACCAAGGAATGTCTTACTCTTGACAAATCCATATAGTAAGGTGTTTAACTTCATTCCACTGAAGTAATTAAAGCATTTGTATCCAAGGGGATCCATAGGACACAATGAATAACAAATTCCAGCTACCACCCACAACCATCTCTAAACAGCACTATAGCCCAACATTTCCAAAAATTACAGCCAAAAGGGACAAGTGGAACATAAAGCAGCACTCTTCTTTAATTAATGTGGGGGAGCTCTATAGTGATGGCATATGTTTTGGTGGTATGTTTCCTAACTGAAATGAAGTAATCCATAAAGTGTCCATGGGAACAAGCTACCCAAGGTTTTATCATATGTTCATAGAGAATTGTTTTATGGAGTGTGAGGCCCACAACTTTAACCTAGTGGACTGAATCTTTGTTACTCTTTAATTGTGTTATAGTTATTAAAAGTAATAGTGCATATGACTGAAAAATAAAATGATACAAAAGATCTTTTAATTAAAAGATCTTCTGCTCCACCCTAGTCACTCCAAACCCCTCTTCCTAGAAGGAAAAATCTGCATTTAATGGTTTGGGTTTTCTGTTTTCCAGTGTTTATTTCAATCTCTCTAAATGGTACTTGTGTACAGCTCTTTATTGAGTTACTGGTTTTTATAAATTACTGGTTTCCAATTGGAATAAATAATTTAGCTTATTTACTTTCCCCCTTCTTTCCTTACTCTCCTTCTCTCTCATATACCATATATGTCCCAATAAAAGAGGAGATTGTTCCCCAAAATCTTTCTTCAGAAATAAATCACCATATAGATGAGTCCTAAAATGCTCCCTTATGATAGGTTATTTCTCCCATTAGCTTGTTTTTAATAAAACAAAATATTTTGTGGAAAAAATGATAGCCTGAAATGACCTCAGTTGTCTGGGATATTGAAGGAAGTCTGATGGTGTCAGTACAAACAAGAGGCAAAGAAATTTAACAAAGATTTTGTCATTATCTATGTGAATATGACATCACAATTAGTGTTAGATATCTTTAAAAATAAGCTTTTTAAAATTCATTTTTTAAAGCAACGGGAAAAAGTTATTTTGTGTGATGAAGAAAATATATCTTTAGAATGACAAATTTTTTTTAATTCTAGTATTATACAAATGGTACTTGGAACTTAGACTAACTTTTCCAGTGACAGGGTTGTATATGGATTTAAACAGTGCTACATTTCAAATAATTTAAATGGAACTGAGGTTAAGGTGCCCTGAAAAACTGTGCTAGATGATCTGAAAAGTAGCTCTAATGGTGACAAGGGCAGTGACGCAGAAGATTTAAGTAAAGAGTTTGAATAAAATTGTTTCATTAAATATCAGAGTGAAGCACAGCAAATCTGTATTTATATATTACTTATAGATTATCTTTTAAAGAGAAACTAAATTAAGAAATTAAATATTACAAGAAATATGATTTGACACATTCATCTACACACCCACTCCTCACTTATTGACATGGTTAGGTTCCAAAGATCAGGTTGTAATGGGAAATTGACGTTATGTGAAAATGGAGGATGACCACATCAGATCACAAAATGGAGATTGACTACATCATTACATAACTGCCAAATTACATCATTACATAACTGCCAAACCACTGAGAATCATGGCCCAGCCAAGTTGATACATAACCTTAACCATCAGAGCCAGCTTTACTCTGACCTCACACCTCTGTGTTGGGTACTGCCAGATGTACATTGTTAACGCACAAAATAGTCAGAATAGATTTTTTATAATTGGGGTAAATAGCAAATGTTGGATAATGAGATAGTTGATAAGTGTGGAATAGGTGTACTTCTAAATGCTTTTGTAGTAAATATAGCCAAAACTTTTTTCCCCCCTAGCCGAACTTCATAATATTTTTTATTAGTTTAGCTGGAATTCACAGATTAATTTTGGGGATTTGACATTTGGCAACCATTTGTTTGTTCACTTGAAATGTTCTTAATCTTTCTTATTTTGTTTAGAATAGTCTCTTTGTTGTTTAAATGTTTCTAAATGTTACGCAGTCAAAATAAAACTTTTCCCTTTATGGCAAATCAAACAAAAATAAGACACAAAACAAAAGAACAAGAAAAAAAAAAAGGCAAAACAAAAACCTAGAGCATCTTGTTTAAAAAATAAAGGATTACTTTATATTTGGATGCTCACTCTATCTATCCATCTACTTATGTATATCACAATTGTTACCCCCCTATTGGTTGCCTGTGTAATTTCAACTAATACATCAATTGACTTATACTATTAAAATATAACCAGAAACACTGGTGGCGTAGTGGTTAAGTGCTATGGCTGCTAACCAAGAGGTCGGCAATTTGAATCCGCCAGGCGCTCCTTGGAAACTCTATGGAGCAGTTCTTCTCTGTCCTATAGGGTTGCTATGAGTCGAAATTGACTTGACGGCAGTGGGTTTTATTAAAATATATGGTGTCCTTCCTGGTGGCACAGTGCCTAAGAGCTCAGCTGCTAACCAAAAGGTCAGCAGTTCGAAACCACCAGTCACTCCTTGGAAAACTTATGGGGAAGTTTTACTCTATCCTATAGGGTTGCTATGAATTAGAATACACTTGACAGCAATGGGTTTGGTTATTTGCTTCTTGAAGAAGGATTAAACTCTCAATCTCATTGAAATCAGATATGTGACCACATTAAGAAAACAAGCAAGAGACTGAGAGCATAAATGAGGAATTGCTTTTGATAATAAAAAGATAATTCTTCCATGTAACAGGATGGAAAAAAAATGTAAGCACAGACAGAGAAGGTTTGTTGATTTGGTAATGGGAAGATGAAAGAGTTCCAATTTATCTGCTTCTATATTTTGCACAAAATATGACAAAGTTATCAGCCAATGGAGTGTGGGTAGAGTGAGAAATGAAAAAAAAAAATAGGATAAGGGATGAAACAGTCATCTGGGAAAGTGGAAGAGCAAACTTACTATAGAGAAAATAATTTTGTTTTGCCCATTTGAGTTATGCACTTAGGAACTTAGTACTACTATGATATTATTTGGAGAAAACTTCCTGTGTTCCAGTGCAAATACATAAAAGAATTAGACTTGGCTTCAAGCAAAATTGGGGCTTTTTCCATAGGGAAAACAAAGGGAGAGAGGAAAAATGGAGTCCAGAATGCTTGCAAGGTACTGATTATAATACTGGATTGTGAACCAAACTGAATAAGGAGAGAAGTGAAAACAGAAGATGGGGGATGGGCAGTGGAAAAGTTTGATGGATCAATAAATTGAAGTTCTCCATCAAGTCAAAACATTTTGAAATGGACCAACCGGAGTAAAGGATAAATGGTAGTGGGTATGGCTATTGCTAATGAATGGGTCTATGCTGGGATCATAGAAATGCGAGGTTTAGGTGAGTTTAAGGAAAAGTTTGGTGGACATGAGTATGTCATAAAACAGAGAATTGGAGGTGAAGGATGGGTCATCTTGGTTATTCATTATAATAACAGTTGTACAAATGGGGAGTAAAACCCTGAGCCAAGAAAAAATTCTTCAGTGAATGAGGCAAAGTGTCTAGATAAACGACAGTAGCTTAGTAACACAGTACAGCAGTAGTGAAACTGATTTTGATAGAGGAAATAGAGTGAACTAAAAGTGATAATCTAAGTAAGTCCTACACCTGGCATGCATGCACACATGTTTACACACACACACACACACACACCACAGAAGTACTGCGTTGCTAACTAGGAAATCTCACCTCATGCCATAAATACAGGAAGGTTTTGGAGCAAGTGAAATTTGAGCTGTTTCATGTGACTTAGTAATAAACCTATTGCCATCAAGTCAATTCTGATTCATATGGACCCTACAGGATAGAGTATAACTGCTCCACAGGGTTTCCAAGGCTGTAATCTTTACAGACACAGACTGCCATAGTTTTCTCCAACAGAGTGGCTGGTGGGTTTGAACTGCCAACCTTTTGGTTAGCACCCAAGCACTTAACCACTGTATCACCAAGGCTCCTGACTTGGTGATAACGATTCTACTGAAGACAAGCCAATCAAATAAATTTTTTAAAACTCCTAAATATTTGCTGACATGATGTCTCTCCTACAATGAATTCCTTGATAAGACCAATCTGTCTTATTAGATCTCTATGTTCCTGTTCCCAGATACTGACACAATGTTGGGCACATGCAACCAATATGCGTTGAATTCAAAGCTATAAGAAACTTAGTTATATTTGAAGAGATTCTTCTCAAATTAATAACTCACGCGTGGAGAATTCTAGAGAGTCTAAATTAGCCATCGCACAGCAAGAGGAAAATGTATTACGCTTTAGTGAGTTACAAGAAATCTGAATAGCGTTTTCATTTATCAAGCATCAGACGCTTTTGTATTTCACTCCTAGTATATTTCCAATTTACTAAAATAAATGTGGACTGAAAATGTGATATATTATTTTTGTACATGTAATAGCAAACAGTTATTATGCATATTTTCAAGAAAATCAAAAGATAGTACTCCTCCTGACCCTGGAAATTTGTTCAGACAATCTGTGTTAATGGTTCATTAGTGATATACTCTACCAAGCTGGTGAATAAATAATCATTTCATTCCCTCTCATTGCGTCTTCTGCTTATGGAGGCCATTAACAGATAAGAATGACATTAATTCACAAATTGTATAATAAAGATTCCATGAACCTAAGAATCTTATTTTTGCTGTCAAGGACCCATAACCACAGAAAGGGAGTGATGAATAAGAGATAAAAAGCCAGAAATAGCAAAAAGCAATACAATTTTAAGTAAAGTGCTACCAGAAATGTGAGTGAAAAAATGCAATTATATGCTACCAGACGGAGATTGCTGATAATTAAATATATGTATAACAATTACAAATATATATGTGAATATGTGGGCATAATATATATGTACAGCTGAGTGTGTATATTCTAATACATATTTAAGTGTGATTACATGAAAAGAAAAAGATTTTCTTAAACTCTTGCCTGACAGCTATTATGAATCTCCCTTACATTTAAAGGTAGTTGGCACAAGAAAATTAAATGTAGAACAGACTACTTCAATCCTTACACAAATATACACATGCAATTCAATAACAGCACAGGTAATAACTGCTAATGAAAATTACCTTTCTGATTATTGTCCTATATCTCTATTTCCTTCTTATAATGGCAGAAATAATTTGCAAAAATATTGGCTTTCCCCAAAATGAATTATGCATGCCAGTTGTTGATGGCTTGCCTTAGCAACCCAGTTAGGAACATCTACTGCTTCTTGAATACTGTCAGAGTGAGACACTGAGATTTTAAACTCCTAGAACGCTATTGCTGTGAAGGGGAAATAGTCTTGGCTTAATAAATCATAAATTTTAAGTATAACGTATATGACAAATGCCTTTGAAAAATGTTCTGTTTCTTCTAGTATTCAGCCACCTGTGGGTCCCGCATTCCAGTGAATCTCCCACCACTAATGAGAAGTATGCTCTGAGCTTTATTAGGGAAGGAAGATGAAAGAATGGCTTAGAGTCGCATAATGTGCACTGACTACTGATGTGGAAACAGACTCTTAACGCTGCAGCACCTTCAAAATTTTGAAATAAGTCCCTGCCTTACCCAATGAATCAAAACTAGCTAAGTGTAGATAGGTATATAGATAGGAAGGGCCCCAGTTATCTTTTTAAATACTCAATTTTGTTTCAAGTTTATATTCAAAAAACGCATAACAAATTGTGATTCATATGTGTTAGATCTTGTTTTAGTGAAGAGTTTCTCAGGGAAAGTAAAATGACACTTAGCCCCTCTCAGAGGAAGTAGAAAGGCATGACCGAGTTTTTAATGACTTATGAAGATGCAAATGACAATAAAAATGAATACTTGAAGTAAGTTCAAAGTGTTTCTTTTTTCTGTCCAGGAAAGTAAAGAACTAAATTAATACTAACATAATCCACAATATTATAATGCCAAGTAGATTTTACAGAATAGCATGTAAAATATATTCGTATTGTCTTATTTTAAATATTGGCATATTTTAGTTACAGAAAAAAAAATAAAGAAAATAATAGATACCATACCAGTGTACCCACTATCTGATGAAACTGAAGTTAATATAATGCAAAATTTGCTTCAGATTTTCCTTTTTTGAATGAAACAACACATTGCATATATTGCTAATGCTCCTTACTCCATTGTCTTTCTTGAATTTTCTTTCAATATAATCACTATCCTACAATTGATGAGTATCCTCCCCATATATATTTTATGATTTTATTACACACACACACACGTATATAAACCAACACAAATATCTGTACTTAAGAAGGTAACATTATACGGTTTGAATATCACATGCTTTAAATGTTACAGTATACACATCCTTACCCCAGCTGGTATCCATTTCGCTGACTCCTTTATATCCCTGCTAATTCACTACATTTTCACCTACACTTGGTATTGACAGACATTTTAATATTTGCAATCTTACAGGAGTAAAATGATATCTCATTGTTGTTTTGATCTGCACAACCTTGACTACTGGTGACGTCAAGCATAGTATCGTGTTTGCTGGCATTAGTGATTTCTCTTCCTGATAGCCTTTTTCATCTTTTGGCTTGGTTTTTCTTGACAGCTCTCATGTGTCAAGGATAATTTAACAATGCAGTGGATTTTCAGTTTCTGTGTAATGACTCAAGAGTTAGAATTGAAACACTGACTATATTAACTTTGAGAACAGCTACTGTCTCCATGGAGTCCTGATGGCACAGTGGTTAAGAGCTTAGGCTGTTAACTAAAAGGTCAGCAGTTCAACTCCACTCCTTGGAAACCCTATGGACAGTTCTATTCTGTCCTATAGGGTCACTATAAGTCAAAATTGACTCACCATCACCTAACAACAAAAACAATTGTTTCCATGCATCGTACAGTCAACCAATAAATTCTGTACCTCACCCTTCCCACCCCTCCCCCGCCACCCCGCTTCCCCAGGCACACGCACAAAGCCAAGAGTCTCATAAAACTTAGGTAAGTTTCCTGCTTTTCAGACTTGACATTGCGTGCGGAGTTCAAGTTGACAGAATTTTTTTTTTTAAAAGAAAACTGCAAGAATTGGGTGATCAATGATGTTTGCAGTACTTCTTTCAACTAACTTAGAAGAGGAAAAATATAAATTGGTTTCTGTGAAAGAACATGATTTAGATTTATGATGGACTTGAAACTGGGTTTCTTTTCAAGCAATATAGGAAGAATGCAATTAATTCACTGTTGACAGATTACCTCACAGAAATCCATTTGCAGTTTTCACCAATTTCCATTAGCAGTGTATAAGCATACCTATTTCACTGCATCTTTGCAAACACTAGAAATGATACTCATCTATCCAATATGTATATATATGATATGTCTATCTACACATGTCTGTGTCCATGAATATATATAAATATGTATTTTGTTAATTTGACTATCACACTATGACTTGAAGAAATAAGACATGTAGTTGGAAACAGAATAGAAAGAAACATTTCATTCAAGGAGGATGGAGTTCTCAGGAATGAGGCAGAGTGCTACTGAATATCAAGAAGCTATAAACCTGTAGTAAAATTAATAAGCCTCAGATCAGACACACCATGAAGAGGATATGACTGAGGTTGAAAGAATAGAAAAACAAAAGTAATATCACTGAAGGACGGTTCTTCAGAAAATCTGGCAAAAGGGAAGACTGTGATATATTCATAATATCAAATATGAAACTGGCATAGTATGTGAGGTTTTTGAACACTCTAGACATCTGGAAGTTTTATTCAATTTAAGAATATAATTCCTTCACGTGTTCTGCTTACAGTTTAATCTCTTCAAAAAGTTAAATAAAAAAAAAAATCTTAATTTGAATTCAATTTGACACAAAAAATTAGTATATGTGAATGAAGTCTTTGAAGGAAATAAATACTTAATTTTATGCTTTAAGTTAGACAGGTAAGAAACACTGGAGATATTATGCATGTATGTGAGATTTTAAGAAAACATTTTGCTAAAATTCTGAGCCACCATAAGCAAAGATTTCATAAGAAGGTTGTGTAGCTGACTGCTAGAGAGCATTGTTTTTATTCTTTGCTATCCAAAGTTGTATCTGTTACTTATTTGAAAATAGAGAACCCATACCTACCAAATGGAAAGCTGATATGAAAACTTAAATGTACAGTAGGCAATTCATTGAAGAATAGAATGAAGAGCCACAAAGATTCTCACATGCAGAATGGAAAATCAAATTAATAAAGAGGAAGTTATGACTATAGCAAAAATAAAACACGGAGATACACAAGTTAGCTGCTACAAGAGTAAAAAAGACTTAAGGATGTTAGATGGCAGAAAGGATATTGTGAAAAAGCCATGTGATATGAAGCAGCTCTACTTTATAACACATGGGGTCATCACAAGTCAGAATCGACTCGACAACAACAGGTTTGGTTGTTTTTTTGTCTTTTTATGGTTGTCCAAAAATGCTAACTGGTTTTGAGGCTGCAATATAATTAAAATGTAATACTGTAATTGAGGGAAGGTATAATCCTTTTCCTGTCTTTTTTTTTTCCTAAATTTTATGTATGTTTTTGTCGTTGGGAATATACACAGCAAAACATACACCAACTCAACAGTTCTTACGTGTACAATTTAGTGACATTGATTACATTCTTCAAGTTGTACATCCATTCTCACCTTCTTTTTTTGAGTTGTACCTCCCTTATTAACATAAATTCACTGCCCCCTAAGGTTCTTATCTGATCTTTCAAGTTGCTGTTGCTAATTTGATCCCACACTGATAGTTCTTAAAAGAACATAATCTCAAGGCAGGCGTTTTCTCACTAAAAAAAATAGATAAGCTAAATTATTGTTCAGTTTTAAGATGACTTCAGGGGATACATTTGGATTAATGCTTAAATATTATCTCAGGCCAATAGTTTCAGGGGTTCATTCACCCTCCATGGCTCCAGGAAGTCTAGAATCCATGAGAATTTGAAATTCTGTTCTGCATTTTCCCCTCTCGATCAGGATCCTTCTATGAGATCTTCCATCAAAATGTTCAGTAATGGTACTGGGCACCGATCAGCCACACATTCCAGATTCTTCTCCTACTCCTGACTGTTCTTCCTCTGTTGCTCCAGGTGAATAGAGACAATTTTGCCTTGGATGGATGCTGGTAAGCTTTTAAGATCCCAGGCACTACACAATGAACAGAAGCACTAAACATGTTATTAGGCCAATTAACTGGGATGTTCCATGAAACCATTACCCTAAACCTCCAAACCAAGGAACCAAATCCCATGAAGCACTTGGCTGTACATAAGCAGTCTCAGCAGCTGCTCTGTAAAACACTGCTGAAAGAGATTAAAGAAGATTTAAATAAATGGAAAGGTGTTGAACGTTCATGGGTTGAAAGGCTTAATATTGTTAAGATGTCAATACTACCCAAAGAAATCTATAGATTCAGTGCAATTCTGATCAAAATTCCAGCAGCCTTATTTACAGAAATAGAAAAACCAATCCTCAACTTTATATGAAATGGCAAGTGGCCCTGAATAGCTAAAGCAATGTTGAAAGAGAAGAACAAAGTAGGAGGACTCCCACCTCCTGATTTTAAAACATACTATACAGCTACAGTAATCAAAACATCCTGGTACTGGCACAACAATATAAATATTGACCATTGGAATAGAACTGAGAGTTCAGAAATAAACCCGCACATCTACAGCCAACTGAATTTTGACAAGGGTGCTAAGTCCATTTGATGGGGAAAGAAGAGTTTCTTCAATAAATGGGGCTGAGAAAATTAGATTTCCATATGCAGAAAAATGAAACAGGATCCATGCCTCATACCATACACAAAATCAAATTCAGAATGGATTAAAGACCTAAATGTGCAAACTAAAACCATAAAATTCTTAGAACAAACAGGGGCAATACTGTCAAGCCTAGTGTTCAACGATGGATTATCTAATACAATAACAAAAGCACAAACAGCAAAAGACAAAATAAATAAATGTTATTGTTGTTGTTAGATGCTGTGGAGTTGGTTCTGACTCATAGCAACCCTATGTACAACAGAATGAAACACTACCCAGTCCTACACCATGATCACAACCGTTGTTATGCTTAAGCCCATTGTTGCAGCCGCTGTGTCAGTGCATCTCATTGAGGATCTTCCTCTTTTTCGATGACCCTCTACTTTACCAAGCATGATGTCCTTCTCCAGGGACTGGCCCCTCCTGATAACATGTCCAAAGTATGTGAGACATAGTCTTGCCATTCTTGCTTCTAAGGAGCATTATGGTCGTACTTCTTCCAAGACAGATTTGTTCATTCTTTTGGTAGTCTGTGGTATTCAATATTCTTTGCCAACACCATAATTCAAAGGCATCAATTCTTCTTCAGTCTTCCTTAATCATCATAAAACTTTCACACACATATGAGGCAACTAAAAACACCATGGCTTGTATCAGGTGCACCTTAGTCTTCAAAGTGACATCTTTGCTTTTTAACACTTTAAAGAGGTCTTTTGCAGCAGATATGTCCAGTGCAATGCATCTTCTGACTTATTGATTGTTGCTTCCATGGGTGTTGATTGTGGATCCAAGTAAAGTGAAATCCTTGACAATTTCAATCTTTTCTCCATTTATCATGATTTTGCTTATTGGCCCAGTTGTGAGGATTTTTGTTTTCTTTATGTTGAGGTGTAATCCATACTGAAGGCCGTGGTCTTTGGTCTTCTTCAGTAAGTGTTTCAAATCCTCTTCACTTTCAGCAAGCAAAGTTTGTGTCATCTGCATAACGCAGGTTGTGAATGTGCCTTTCCTTATCCTGATGCTGTTCTTCTTCATATAGTCCAGCTTCTCAGATTATTTGCTTAGCATACAGATCGAATAGGTATGGTGAAAAGATACAATGCCAACATACACCTTTCCTGACTTTAAACCATGCAGTTCTTTGCCCTCTGCAAAAAAGTCCATGCATTGCTTTGGCTACCTGAGATTGAAAAGGACTATTCTGTTGTTGTTAGGTGCCATCAAGTTGGTTCCAACTCGTAGTGACCCCATGTAAAACAAAAACAAAACACAACCCAGTCCTGCACCTTCCGCACAATCATTGCTATGATTGAGCCCATTGATGTAGCCACTGTGTCAACCCACTCATTGAGGGTCTTCTTTTTCACTGACCCTTCTCATGAAAATTAAAAACCTTTGTTCATTAAAAAAAATAAAATAAAAACCCGTTGCCGTCGAGTTGATTCTGACTCATAGTGACCCTACAGGACAGAGTAGAACTGCCCCCATAGGGTTTCCAAGGAACAGCTGGTGGATTCAAAGTGCAGATCTTTTGGTTAGCAGCCAAATGCTAAATCACTGTACCACCGAGGTCCCTGTTCATCAAAAGACATGATACAAGTGAAAAGACAAGGTACTGAGAGAATATCTTTGGAAACCATATATCTGACAAGAATTTAATAACAACAACAAAAAAATAAAACTTCACAACAGTGAAGAACAAGGACCTACGTGTAGAGTTGATAAGGTGTTTGACATCCGCCAAAATAAAATGAACCTTAGCAATAGGTAGGACCATTCATAAATGGAAATGGTTGCCTTGAAGGGATGAGATTTTTTGTTTGTTTGTTTTTTGTCACTGGCGTTCATCAAAAAGCGTTTGGAAACCAATTACAGGGGATTTTGTACATGTAAATCTTATATCACATGAAGATTCGAACCCAAGAATTGCTTCAGTTTAAGATTCTATAATTTTCTATGAATGTCTTTCTTCCTCTTCCTTTTTCTAGTTTTCTACTTTCTTTGTTCTCCCGTGGCTCTCTTTTACCATCTCCAACTATTACATTGCAATAGACTGATTTGAAAATTTGCAGGTCTCATCTTTTATGTTTCTTTTCCCTCAGCTCTTTCCTTTTACTCTCTGTTCAGTCTTCATGAGGATTTATGTATTTGGCTTAACTTTGCTGCCTACAGGCATATGCTTATATCCTCCATCAATCTGTTGTTTTATTGCTAATAAGCCACATTTTTTTAAATGCCAGATTCAACATATTTTTATGCCATTTTGTAACACATCTAGTGGTTATTCTTAGCACCATTCAGTAGCTGATTTTAAAATATTATGACTCAATATATGTCCTGAATAAACTGGATAAAAACATCTATGATAGGATCATTAGGTTAATATGAGCCCTTATTTCCTGGTATTTAGTTGACAACCCATTATTTGATGAAGTTACAAAGGGTGGACATTTCCACAACTCATAGTAAACACGCTAACACAAAATTCCTATATATTTTTATAAATTAGATTTTTTTCTAATTATAAAATCACTACATCATTATAGAAAATTTGAAAATTCAACAAAATTGAGGATAGAAATTTAGATTACCCATAATCTCACCATAGTCAAGTCTGCTTAACATTTTGTTATATTTTTGTCATAATTTTTCTATGCCTATTTTAACTTAACTAAGTTAGTTATACACACATGTACCTACACACAAACACAACATCGTTTTCTACTTCTCTCATTATTGTAGTTGTTGGGTGCTATTAAGTCAATTCCAACTCATAGCAAACCCATATGACAAAGTTGAACTGCCCATAGGGTTTTCTTGGTTGCAGTCTTTAAGGAAGTGGATGGCCAGGGCTTTCTCCCACAGAACAGCTGGGTAGGCTTAAACTGCCAACCTTTTGGCTAACAGCTGAGTGCTTAACCATTGCACCACCAGGGCTCCTTACTCTCCCCATTACATGTGTATAATTTATCCTATGCCTCTAATCTTTGTAGACATCACTTTAATGACTATATTATATATTCATGTGTCATTTCTGTATTTATATTGTTTTTATTTTTTCTATTAAAACAGCATATACAGATATGAATAACTTTTGCATAAAACATTTTATATATTTAGAATTATTTTTGAACCAGAGTATGTAGACTTAAATGATATTCATATCCATGCCTCTCAAATTTCAGAAAGGTTGACCTGAAATACTGCTTATGTAGAGAGACTTGCATTTGGAATCTAAATATCTGGACTCACGTTCCTGAATTTAATAACTTAGCAAACACAGAAATTCAGTTTCTTAATTAATAAAATTGACAAAAATTGTGATAATATTTACTCTAATAAAATGTTCATAATAACCAAATGTGGTAGTATTTGTGACAGTACACTGTAAAATATAAATATGCATAATATTTCTGGATATTATTTTAACAATAAAAATACTATATTGCCTTAATGATCAATGAAGGTTTAGGGAAAAGCATTTTTTTGAATTTGTGCTATGAGAGCATACAGTTTTGTGCTTCACGTGTGAAATTTAATGTTGCAAATTGCATACATTTGTTTTCCTAGCAAGGGTGAAATTCATGCTTTATAAGACATTGATCCTTTGATCCTTACAGACTTACTAATGACTGTATTACCTGCTTTCTTTGTTTTCTACTTGCTCAATAATTATGTAAACTCTAACTGGACAATTTACAATAAAATTATAAAGTTAAATGAATTAATATTTTGAAATTAAATTGGACTGTACAGGAAAGGCTATGCAAAAACCATTTTAAATGAAATCAGGAGATTACTCAGGCCTTCTTGGATAAAGACTCTATCTTCAATGGATAAGCTTAGCCCCACCCATCCTCTAAACTTCATGTGTACTGTTTGTAAGTAGCCTCAGATCAACAGCCTTCCTCCTACTGTGTTGACCAGCTCCCTATGTAATGTAACACAAATGGTTTACTTTCAAATTAGACTCATAAGAGTTAGACTCAATGTCTTACCCACTATTAAGCCTAACTAATTATTTCAAGTGTAACTGTGAAGCATGAGCAAAGCCAAGAGGTCTGGGATTGCCAATGCTACATTCCACGTCCTTTCTTACTGTATTAGGATGCTCTCCGAGGCACATGTATGCAGGCACATCACTTACATAACAGGACCTTTGTTGGTCTTGAAGCATCTCCCTTTCATTCTCCAATAGTAACAGAGCTTATGTGACATTTTTCAGGAGACCATGTTCCATAAATCCAGAGAATCCAGAGATTCCAGAATTCTGTAGCATAAGCAATCCTAGATAGAACATCTTGCTAAAAGCATTTCACAGATACAGTCTCTTCCATTAGTATACAACATTAATATGTTTGTCAAGAGGTCTATCAATAGCATCTTTGCAAGGAGATTTGAACAGCTAAATTTTCTTTTATTTGGTGTGTGTCCTTGTAAAGGGAGAATATGGATTAATTGCAGGCCTGTCTACCCTGGCTCAGCTTTGAATTGATAGTACTTGAATAAATATTTATGGAATACCTACTTTACATTAGAAATTATTCTAGACATTTACAATGTAAAGTTAAACAAGATGGGCCAGATCTTTCCTCTACTAGGGCTTATATTTTAAGGAAGTGAGACAGGAAATAAAGAAATAAATTAGAATGTGACAAATTATGAAAAAAAATGAAATAAGATGATATGAGAGAAACAGGGTGGGTAGGATTAATTTGAAAATGGAGTCAATGAAGCCTTCTCTAAAGAGTTAACTTTGAGCTCAAACTTTGGTTTCTTAGTAACAAAGTATCTCATATATACATTAAATCCCTGCCCTTCAAGTTATATGTTGTTGTTGTTAGATGCCAATGAGTTGCTTCCAGCTCATAGGAACCTTACGTGCAACAGAACGAAACACTGCCTGGTCCTTCACCATCCTCACAATCATTGCTATGTTTTGAGCCCATTGTTACAGCCACTATGTCAATCCATCTTGTTGAGGCTCTTCCTCTTTTTTGCTGGCCCTTTACTTTACCAACCGTGATATTCTTCTCCAAGTCCCACCCAATAACATGTCCAAAGTACTTGAGATAAAGTCTTGCGATCTTTGCTTCAAAGGAGCATTCTGGCTGTACTTTTTCCAAGACAGGTTTTTCGTTCTTCTGGCAGTCCATGGTATATTCAATATTCTTCACCAACACCATAATTCAAAGGCATCAATTCTTCTTCAGTCTTCCTTATTCTTTGTTCACCTTTTGCATGCATATGATGCAATTGAAAATACCATGTCTTGGGTCAGGCACGCCTTAGTCCTCAAAGTGACATCTTTGTTTTTTTAACACTTTAAAGAGGTCTTTTGCAGCAGATTTGCCCAATGCAATATGTCCTTTGATTTCTCAACTTCTACTTCCATGAGTGTTCATTGTGGATCCAAGTCAAATGAAATCCTTGACAACTTCAATCTTTGCTCCATTTATCATGATGTTGCTTACTGCTTCAGTTATAAGGACTTTTGTTCTCTTTATGTTGAGGTGTAATCCATACTGAAGGCTGTGGTCTTTGATCTTCATCTGTATTTCAAGTCCTCTTCACTTTTAGCAAGCAAGGTTGTGTCATCTGCTTATCACAGGTTAATGAGTCTTCCTCCAATTTCTTCCTTCTGCCTCTTGGTCTATGTACAGTTTCCTCATAAGCACAATTGTTATGGAATTCCCATTCTTCCTAATGTTATCCATAATTTGTTATGATCCACACAGTTGAATACCTTTGCATAATCAATAAAACACAGGTAAACATCTTTCTAGCGTTCACTCCTTTCAGCCAAGATCCATCTGACATCAGCAATAACAACCCTTATTCCACATCCTCTTCTGAAGCTGGCTTAAACTTCTGCCAATTCCCTATATACTGATGTAACCGCTTTTAAATAACCTTCAGCAAAACTTTACTTGCGTGTGATATTATGATATTGTTTGATAATTTCTGCATTCTGTTGGGTCACCTTTCTTTAGAATGGGCAAAAATATGGATCTCTTCCAGTCAGTTGGCCAGGAAGCTGTCTTTCAAATTTCTTGACATAGACGAGCGAGCACCTACAGTGCTACGTCCACTTGTTGAAACATCTCAGTTGGTACTGAGTCAATTCCTGGAGCCTTGTTTTTTGTCATTCCCTTAATTCCAGCTTGGAATTCTTCCTTCAATGCCATCAATTCTTGATCATGTGCTACCTCCTGAAATGTCTGAATGTTGACCAATTCTTTTTGGTACAGTGACTGTGTATTCCTTTAATCTTCTTTTGATGCTTCCTGCGTGTTCAATATTTTCCCTGTAGAATCCTTCAGTATTGCAACTCTGAGACTTGGATTTTTTCTTCAGTTCTTTCAGCTTGAAAATGCCAAGTGTGTTCTTCCCTTTTGGTTTTCTAACTCCAGGTTTTTGCATGTTTCATTGTAATACTTTACTTTGTCTTCTCAAGCTGCCCTTTGAAAAGTTATATAGCCTAGTAGGATTTTTTCCCCAAAGCAAACCTGATTCTATTTTCAACAACCGCAGCCATTGACTGAGATCCTAATCCAATATTCTGATTGCAAAGAAGCACTGTGCTACTAAAAAAAAAAAAAAATTTTTTTTTTTTTTTTAGTCCGACTTAATTCAAGAATTGCCTAATATCTCTACCAAACAAGAGGTTGAAACTCTTTAGATGAAACTGGAATTCATGAAGCCCTTTTAAATATCCCACATTGAATTTATGCCTACCCCAAAAAAAAAAAATTTTTTTTTTAATCCAGTGCTATACCCATAACAGGTTTCTAGGTTCTTCCTCCATCTTTACTCAGCTGTTTCACGTTGTCAAGGTCACAGTGTGGCTTCTCTTTGAGCCCACAGCCAGAAAAACCCAGTGCCATTGAGTCAATACCGACTCATAGCGACCCTATACAAGAAGTACAATTATTTAAAATCGATTGAAGTTTTGTGATCCTGAATTATAGCACACAAGAAAAAAAATAGTCTTGAAATCTTGATAAATAATTAAAAACAACCAGTAAATTGGTATATAACATTTAATGTTAGTGATCTGAGGGCTATACATGAATAATGCTAAGGACAGCAGTAGATCCAGTTTATGTTTGAAAAGATCTTGTCTGCTCATTTGAAATTAGACAATTTCAACTTTGGTGAAACACCTTCAATCTTGAGGCTAGGATTACCTGCCTATTTGTAAATGCTAACTCCTCAAACAGTAGACATTGGAGAGTTTGATAGTTCAAAAGAAAATATTGCCAGATACAGCTTTGTAGTTCAGCTTTAAATACCAGAAATTGAGAGAAAAATTAGATAGAGTCATAATTTCTCTCTTTCAGTTTTATTCCATAGACTCCATTGTCAAATTCTGTTGGCTCTACCTTCTAAATGCATCATAAATGCATTCTTTTCTTATTACTTCTACCACTATTCCTCCAAGGCAACTCACTGTCTTCTAACATCTAACTTCTACTACCAACTGAACTCCCTACAGCCATGTTTAGTTCCTTATACCCAATTCCCCATACAGCTGATAGAGCAGTCTTTTTATTAAAAATTTTTATTATGGAAAATTTAAATATATACAAAGTATACAAAATAGTATATAATAAAATCCAAGAGCTCAGTTCCTAGCTTCAGCAATTATCAACTTTCTGCCACTCTCCACCCAATCCTTATCCCCTATCTGATACTAATAATAATGAGATAATAGTACCTATTATTATAATTACTACTACTATGATTTCATTTCACAGTTCTTTCTAGAAGGTAAAATTCCTGTATCTTTGCTACACCAAAAGCTGGAACTTGAAACTATCTTATTCCTTTTTCACTTGCTTTACCACTGCTATGAGTCAGAATGGACTCGACAGCACTGGGTTTGGTTTGGCTTTTGGTTTTTACTACTGCAGATGATTCAGCAAAGCTTCTGCTTTCAAAATTATTCAGGTGGGAAGCAGATCCACATAGGTGACAAGTTTCAAGGGACACATCAAATTATCACTTTCTTTGAAAAGTTCTCATACTGCTTCATTTTGTCTCCATATAACACTGAGGCCACCATTCTCTAGTTACAGTGAGTGATAGGCCACTTGCCTTTCTTCCAGGTAACTCCAATCTCTATGAGTGAGTCTCATAAGGTGCCCCTTCATTCCCTGGGGTCTTGCTCTTCTTTTCTTCCACAAGGAGGAAAGGTGAACTTCCTTCTGCCTCATAAAGAGAAAGAGCAAGAAGGACAACTGCTCTAAAGTATACATTATTTCTTAACAAAGAGGGTTTCCATGAGTTGGAACCGACTTGATGGGACCTACCAACAACAACCATTGCTTCAGATGAAGTGTTGCTTTTTTAATCCCCAAATTTAAACTTCATAGAATGAAATTTCTGTAATTATAAAGAAAATTGGCTAATAAATGATGAATTCATACTCTTCTGTAATTCATGAAAATCATATCTACAATACATTGTATTTACTTACGATGAGGAATATTTGGGGGTATGCTGTAGGTCAAACTTTGCTAGCTCCTTTTAAAAAAGAACACTTCTTTATCATTGTTCAATGGGGAAGGGAAGCTGGGAAGGTGAAAGAGTCAGCAGTAAGAGGATAAAAATAAAGAAAAAGGAATGTAGTCTGTTATAGGAGAAATAATACACTGACAATGAAATCCATCACATTGTTGAGTAAGTCCCTGTGGACATAATGGGAGCAGTATCTTCTAGATAATTAATGGTAGTGTGATCTTCTTGCTAAGGCATATAAATGACAATCTTGGAAAATGTTTTACTTTCAATTTTATTACCTCTTTGGAACCTCACCAAAAAAAAAAAAAAAACTGGATACATTCCTCTGAGCAACACAGTACATTTGCCTGAGTACACTTATTTATCCCTGATAACCTTGTGTAAACATGAAGAAATACTAAAGTACCTCAATTCCTTAATCCAGAAGATGGTGAAAGTATTTTTTCCTTTTTACTATTTCTGGAAGATTTTTGTTTTTGCTGTTGTGTGGTTTCCCCAGAAATCTGGTCTTTGTCCTTGATTCCTGAGAAGTAACCTCTAAAACCTTGGAAATTTCCAAGTGGTTGAAGTGTCCTTAATGAAGTCTTCGGAGTACACCTGAGGGCTTATGTTATTGAGGTACCTCTTGAGTAAGGAAAAGCCAGGCGAGAAAGACCCATCTGTGACTTCAGGGGAGAGAGACATTATTCAATCAATCATGTCTACTTAATGAGGCCCTAATAAAGGCTCTGGAAAAGAAGCCCCATGGGCTTCCTGGTTAGTGATAGACATTGATACACAAGGGAGGGTAGCAGATCCCTTTTTGCAACATAGAAGCTCTACATTGAGAACACTCCCAGACACTGCCCTATGCATTTCTTCATTTGTATCCTTTTTGCTATAATAACACTGAAATCATAAGTATAACACTTTCCTGAGTTTTGTGATTATTCTATCAAATTATTTAACCCAAAGAAGTAGTCAGATCCAGTAGGTCATAAGTGAGGGGACCTGGGGACCCCCAAACTTATGGATGACATCTTGAATGAGTAGTAGGAAAACGAAAAATTTGTAGCCAGCATGTCAGAAGTGAGAGGAGCCCTAGAAACTCCCAAGCTTGCAGCTGGTATCTGAAGTCTTGGGCAGACTTGGCAGTTGGGAGGACTGTGCCCTTTGACTTGTGAGGTCTAAAGCAGTTCCAGGTGGTTAGAGTCAGAGGAAGAAATGCTGCATATTCAACTGGTGCCAGAACAGAAGTGGAACAGGAAAAGAACACACTGCATTGATTTAATTGACCCTTACAATTTGGTGTCAGAGAAGTGGGAAGTGGGACTTGATCTTCCTTACAAGTTGGTGTTAGAAAACTGGGGTTTGGTTTTTCCCAAAGAGCTATGCTGTATTTAGTAGAAGAAAAAAAGAATTGAACACACAGGAATCAATATTTCCAAATACTGCAGCTTTCTGTAATAATTGCCTCACATAGAAAACTAAATATTTCACCCATCAGATTAATGAAAAGCTCTTTATTATCTAAAAAACTTTTAGATTATCTTCTCAAATCTTTAAGAAAGATTTTTATTTATGTATTATGTATTCATTTCTTATATATAATGTACTTTTACTTCTTTACGTATACAATTTTAAGCCAATAAAAAAAAAAAAAAGCCAATAGATATAGTAAAATAAGTGCTTGGACCTCTAGCAATATCTTCTAACTGAAAATTACAAAATATAAGGATCATTATTTTGTTCAAATATTTTGTTTACTAAATAAACATCTACTAATATCAGGCAGGAAACACTAATGGCGTAGTGGTTAAAAGCTACAGCTGCCAACCTAAAAGCTGGCAGTTCAAATTCAAGAAGCCTCCTTGGAAACTGATTGGGGCAGTTCTACTTTGTTCTTTAAGGGTTTCTATGAGTCAGAATCAACTAGACGATAATGGTTTTTTTTTTTTTTTTTTGGTTGTAATATCTGGCACTGGCTTGGATTCAGTGAATAAAAAGATGGTGTCAGTGAATAAAAAGATGGTTCAAAACCACAGCTCAGCATCTTCAGAATCCAGCATTTAAGGCCAAAAATGGAGCTAACTCTAGTCAAATGTGGTAATAATCATATGGAAACCTAGAAATGGGCTAATAGTGCCATAGGTAACAGTGGTGCCTGGGGGTTTCCAGGGATGTCTCTTAGTTGGAGATTACACATTGGCCACATTTGGGAGCATGAGTAAGATTTCATCAAGAAATAATGATAGAAAGAACACTCTGGAGGAGCAAAAAGTTGAAGCTGTTGTGGCATCTTAAGCCCAGTTAAGGCTGGAAATTTTGAGATGGGTGAGTATATTTGTACCCAAAAAGTGAGTTTCAGTAATTTAGTTCATATTTCACATGAAGTATCTTAAATTTGACTTTTGATGTTTTATTCACATGGTGTGAGATACAATATTGCATTTCTTATGAGTTATAAGTGTTGACTTTTCAATGTAAGCATAACAGGAATGGTATTTTGAAAATTAATATGCTTTTCAATCTTGACACTTTGAGTAGGTGATCATTGACCTAGGTGGTCCAGGGTTTTTCCCAAAAGTCCAGCATGAAGAATATTACATAATAAATTTAGAGAAGACTGAGATCATACTTAGTTTATCGTACTCAAAAATAGGGCTTTCTAACAAGAAACCAGTTTTTCATTTTGATCACAGCTGTTTTCTTGCAAAATAATTTTTGAAGCCATTTTTTTATTTCATGGTGGACAAACTCTCAAGGTGGTCCCATGATCCCTTCCTCCTGTTATTCTGCCCTTGATCTTTTGTTAGGGACAAAGGTAGGAGAATACAAAGTTGAATAACACATGCTCCATGCCACTGAGGAACTCACAAAATGACAGGCCTACTACAAATACAAATAACAGGTACACATTGTTCCATGATAATCAGAACATTAGCAATACCACCTTTCTTTATTTGTCTAAATCAGAACAAATCTGGCTAAGAGCCAATTCGCATCATTTGAGCTTGTTGTTGTTAGCTGTCATTGAGCTGGCCCCTGGCTCATGGTGACCCCATGCACAATGGACTAAAACACTGCCAGTCCTGCAACATTCCTAGGATCAGTTGTGGATCAGACTGTTGTGGTCCATACAGTTTTCACTGGCTGATTTTTGGAAGTAGATCAACATGCTTTGCTTTCTATGGTTGAGCAGAAGTCCAATATTTGTTATTTTGGATGGCTCTCTCCCTTTCTCCTGGGTTGTGCCTTGGGTCTTGTGTGGCCCAGGTCATAGGGGAAGGGCCCCAGTGCTCAGTTCATTGCAGTCATTGCAACAATTGATCATTGTCTCTGTCTGGGTGGAACTGGAGAGACAACCCAGAGGCACCCGAGGTCATACTACTTACTGCTCAACCATCTGAAGTCCTGTTATTTAAGAAGAGCTGGTGCTTCACATTTATCCATTGTTAGCAATAACAGTGCTATGGTGATTGTTACCAAACATAAATTTTCATGTGACTCTCTGTATATTACTTTGGGTAAATTTCTAGAAATGAAATAAGGTGGTCAAAGGATATGACCATTTCAAAACTTTTTGATGAATACTGCCAAATTAACACCCAGAAACTTTTTTTTTCTTTTTTGCCAATTTATATATATATTTTTTTATAGGACCATCATACACATAAAAAAAGTTTATTTCAATTTTTACTAACAAACACTGGATATTGTCATGAAAAATATTTTTGCAATTTTCTATAGGTAAAATTATATTTTGATGAAATTAGAACTATAAATACTGAGGCTAAGTATTATTTTTCATGTAGTTTTCATCTTTTGTTGTTTTTTTAATTTTTATTTGAAAGAGTTTTTCTGTATCAAATACATTAATCTTTATATCATATAGGCTGTAGACAGTGTTTCCAATTTGACATTTGCCTTAAAATTATTTATAATGTTTTTTTTAATATGTTAACCACTTGTACCACCTGAAAGCTCCTTGCAAAGATAGAGGAACTCTACTCCTCTCTGTAAAGAAAGATGGAACTGAGGGAGCAGGACAGATACAACATATGCTAGTATCCTAAAAAAAAAAAAAATAAGGTTAAAGCCCGGAACACATGTATTGTAAGAAAAAGGTTCAGACAAACATCTTTGGACTTGCCCTTAGCTTTGTGCAGTTAATCTGTCTGCTAAAAAGATGACCCAAAATATTTATTTTGTCAAACAACCGCATTGCCTAACTCATGATTAGACATAGACAAAGGAGTCAATGACCTCAAATAAAATAAAAGCTATAAAGTAAACAGTTTTGTATTTAGAAAAAAATATCATGATATACATTAACATAAAGACTGCTAGAATTCTGTGTTATGAGGACAGAGACTGTCTCAGTTGTCTAGTGCTGCTATATCAGAAATACCACAAACAGATGGCTTTAACAAAGAGAAATTTATTTTCTCACAGTTTAGGAGGCTAGAAGTCCAAATTCACGGTGTCAGCTCCAGTGGAAGGCTTTCTTTCTTTGCTGGCTCTGGGGAAAGGTCTTTCTCATCAATCTTTCCCTGTCCTAGTAGCTTCTCAGTGCAGGGACCTCGGGTCCAAAGGACACACTCCTCTGCTGGTTCTGCATTCTTGGTGGTATGAGGTATGAGGTCCCCCTTCTCTCTGCTCCCTTCTCTCTTGTATGTCTCAGAAAGAGATTGCCTCAATACAAACTTAATTTTTTAGATTAAGTCCTACTTCTTTAACATAACTGCTTCTAATCCTCCCTCATTAATGTTACAGAGGTAGGATTTGCGAAACATAGGAAAACCACATTAGATGACAAAATGGTGGACAATCACACAGTATTGGGAATCAAGGCCAAGACAAGTTGACACATATTTTGGGAGGAAACAATTCAATCCATGACAGGGACCATATCATTTTCTTTCGTCACTGTATTCCCAATACCTTACACATAACAACATGACAGTGAAAAAAACAAAATACACATATATATGGAGTGAACGAAGTGCAGGAACATTTTTTCAGCCCCTACTTATGTTTGGAACTGGATAAGCACAGAGATTATAATAGATAAACAAGGAGATAAATCCACCTGATTTTGAAAATAAATAGGAAGTAAAAGGAACATTTTTATTTCAGAATAAAATGACTCTGAGTTTAATATTAAAACAAGGATATAGAAAGCTTTATAGGTGTCCCTGTGAATTAAACAAAACACTCTTACCTGTAATGGAGAATTTGTGTTGGTCTATATTCAGCAGTAGAAAATGAGAACTCCTTTTTAATGTGTAGTTACTAAATGAAGTGTGAAGCTTCCCCTTCAGATTAATGCAAAAACAGTTCTTCAGGCTTAGTGCCAAAAGGATGAAAAATAGTGCAACGACTCATATATAACTTCTCTCCTGAAAATCAATGAAAGAATGGAGATGCAAACACTGCTAGGAAAAGAAATAAGAGCACGTATTTTATAAACTAGTTAAAAAATATTAAATACATGCTGTGGAATGGAAGTAGCTTCTTAATCTAAGAATTATCAAGCTTCAAAACGGAAGAGAATGTCTTTATCTCAAGGGCTTTGGGAAATAAAATTGAACCTGAAGAAATATTTGTGACTTCCAGAAAACATTAGCAAATGGAAAACGTGTTAGAGATGGGAGGAAAACAAGTTGTTTCATTGTGCTGAACCTCTCCTACTCTCCCCTCCCACCATTTTTGTAGACTGCGGTCTCCACCTGTTTACCATTCTCTCACTGATTGCCACCACCTATCTGATTCATTACGTTTCTGAAATTCCAAGTCTGACTGTAGGGTGAAATGCAGTCTTCTGTCTTTTTGTCCCATCCCCAAACATGAACTCTATGCCTTTTATTTACATTTTCTTTCTTTTCATGAAGTTTATACCCTTTCATTCTGGAAAGCAGAGAGTAATGCAAACTAAAAATGTAGTAACCTGGGTTTGGCACAGAATTCTTAGAGTTAAGACTAAGAGGTCCACTAAGATGACATATAAAATTGGAGGTCGATTTCAGACCTCCAACTCCTCAGGAATCTTTGTTCTGTTAATTGTTTTTTGTTTTTTCCTAAATTTTATTTATTTTGTTATTGCTGTTGAGAATATACAGAGCAGAACATGCACCAGCTCAACAGTTTCTACATGTACAATTGAGTCACACTGATTACATTCTTCAAGTTGCTCAACCATTCTCACCCTCTTTCTCTGAGTTGTTCCTTCCTCATTAACATACTCACTGCACCCTGAAGTTTCTATTTAATCTTTCTAGTTGGTGTTGTCAATTTGATTCCATATAGATAGTTCTTAAAAGAGCATAATGCTCAAGGAAGGCCTTTTTTACTAGTTAGGCTAAAGTTTTTCAGCTTTAAGATGACTTCAGGACATATTTTGATTTAAGGTCTAAGGATTATCTCAGGGCAATAATTTCAGGTGTTCATTTACCCTCCATGGCTCCAGAAAGTCTGAAGTCCCTAAGAATTTTTTCTGCATTTTCCCCCTTTGATCAGGACTGAGTTCTTTATCCACATATCCTATTCCCTGCCTGAACAGTGAATTATGTATTTTTAAAAGAATTCTTTGCAATCGTCTCCTTGACAGTCCTAAAAGCAATTTAATTTTCTTATTTGTTGTGTGTGTGCGTGTGTGTGTTTGCAGGTGAAATGCTGTGAGATTTTGGATCCCTGGTTCCCTCCAAGAACACCCTATGCAAATATTTTCCAATGAAAAGACCAAAACTTTTTTCCCTTAACATTTTCATTATCATTGTTCTTTATTGTTCATGTTTGTTAAGACAAACCTTAAACCTTATATTTTTGCCTAGAACAAATGGCCAGTGAAAAAGGGAACAACTAGGTTAGAGGTCTTTGGATAAGTAAATTCTTGCTATGACATAATATATGTTGTTATTTTTTTTTTAAACTATCACTATTATTTTTTTATCACTATTATTATTCCTACCAGTAATCCAGAAACCCTGGTGGCGTAGTGGTTAAGTGCTATGGCTGCTAACCAAAACATCAGCAGTTCGAATGTACCAGGCACTACTTGGAAGCTCTATGGGGCAGTTCTACTCTGTCCTACAGGGTCGCTATGAGTCAAAATCAACTAGCAGCAATGGATTTGGTTTTGGTTGGTTTTTACCAGTAATCCATAGCTCTTCTGACTCGTGATATGTTCAGATGTCTTAATTTTTCCTATCGAATGGATATAAAACTGTGTCTCGTCTGAATTTGCATTTCTTTGATGACTAGTGAGGCTGAGCATCTCTTTTGTTAATCACTTGCATATCCTCTTTCGATACATATCTCTTCCTGTCTTTTGCTTACGTAATATTATTGTTTTATAAAACCCCAAAACAGATAAAACTAAAAAATATTTTTTAGTTTTATCTGTGTTTTGTATATCCTCTTTCGATACATATTTCTTCCTGTCTTTTGCTTACATAATATTATTATTTTATAAAACCCCAAAACAGATAAAACTAAAAAATATAGCATTTTGACATTACATACAAATAAATAATAAATATACTAAAATAAATAATATACACAAAGTTCAGGATGGTGATTACCTCTGGGAGGATTCGTGGAGAAGATTGGGGAATTAAACAGGGGAGGGACACATTCATAGATATACTTTATAATTATTATTCTAGTCCTTGGATTGTGTTGTGGGTTCAAGAGTTTTCACTATACTATTACACAAATGAATAAGTAAATGAATACAGTAAATAAAACAGATCACAAAAAACCAAAGATAATTGTGTGTTATGAAACAAGGCTTATGATTAATCCAATTCAGGAGGAATCAATCCCTGGAGAAGACATCATGCTTGGTAAAGTTGAGGGTCAGTGAAAAATAGGAAGAACCTCAGCGAAATGGACTGACATAGCAGCTATAACAACAGGCTCAATCGTAACAATGATTGTGAGGACGGTGCAGCACCGGGCAGTGTTTCATTCTGTTGTACTTAGGGTCACTGTGAGTCAGAATCTACTCGACGGCACCTAATGACAATTACAACATGTAACTATGTTCAATGGGACAAAAATGATCTAGATATTAAGATGTTAATGGCAGTCATCTAAAAAGTTTACAAAAGGGGGGGTGATCTAAATGTGCAACAAAAGAAGATGGTTTAAAAAATCAGTATATAATAGTTAAGGTCTCAGCAGGAAACATGAAGCTCTCAAATGAGATAATTGAGAAGAGGTGAAAGAATCCATTCATCTTCTGTAGTCACTGAGAAGATATGGCTGAGGCTGTATCTAGCCCAGGGCCTAAGATGAATTGTAGAGCTAATTTAATACTCTCCCCTGGCCATTCTTTTACGCTAAAGTAAGAACCATGGTGGGAAAAGAATAGCTGCTCTCATTTTTATACCAAATAGGTCACCAAAACAAATTTTACATTCTCTCCTTGTGACTTTGCCTCAGCAGGACTGGAGGTCCTACTTGCCAGGGAACACAGTAACTGTTTTGACAAACTGGAAACTGAAAGAAGTGTCTCCTGGACATTCTGGTTTTGTCATGCTGCTTAACAACAGGCAGGGGAGAGGTTTACTAAGGGGAAATTCGTTTTATGCCACGCAATGGGGGAAAACGAGAACTATCTCTGGAACCAGGAAATTCATGAAGGTGTCTCTTTATGTCTCCAATAAGACATGTAGTTAATGTAACAATAAGTCAATGAGAATCTGCAAAGACATATTAAAGATAGAGCCTCTATGGGCAGAAATAGTTTTGTGAACCCCAACTGGTAAAGAACACTTTCCAGTCAAGATAATCTAAGAGTTTAAAGGAAACAGAAATTAAAGTAGAAGAAATTATGATTATCAACTTGGACCTTGAGTAATAAAGGCTCTTAGCCTCCCCGCTATTGCCAGTCACAAGGGGCTTCACCATTCCTTGTTATCTTCCTTTAACTATCTTTTTTAAATAGTTCCTTTATTAACCTTTTCAGGACACAAATATTTTCTGCTTAGAACGTTTTGTTGATATCACGTGTTTTCACTAACGGAAGCAATGCTGAATCATTGAATATGTGTGAATTTTTGGTAGATAGTACGGATTTTTTTCTTGCCTCCTTCTGCAAGCCTACCCTTAGAGTCCACTGGTACGAACAATATCCCACTAACTCTATCCCACAGTCCATCGGGACATATGTGTGTCCCCCTCAAAATTTCAAAATTTCTATTTTCATACCAAAAAATCAGACACTGCATACAATACCCTGTAAAAACGGTAATTTGCGGCACACGCCTGTTTCTTCAGTTTCAGTCATAAACCACCTCCGCTCCCCCTGCCAACCCTGCCTTGCGGCAGCACACACTATCAGTGGGAAAATGGCTTCTCAGTAAACCTGAGAGGCAGAAAATGTTGGTGGGCAACTGTATATCCCAACGTTCATGATTTAAAAGGCAGAAGCAGCATATTCTCATAAAGAAAAAGAGTATTCTCCGACCCACACACATTCTATCTTCTCATTACTGGATCTGGAGGCTGCACAATTGCTGGACAGTCTAAAGAATCACAGATCCTATTGTAAAACAACATAACAAAGAGGTCTTTGTAGAAACATCCAAATTCTCATACTCCCTCTCCCAAGTTGTCCATTCGCACATTCAACTACAATAAAGGGAGGAAAGAACTCTTTTCATGACCCTGAACAAGGTAGAACTGGACAGAACAAGGTACAGTCCCCTAATCAAGAAACCAGTATACACACCACTTCCGTCGCAGATAGTTCTCATGCTTTAACCTAAAGTATTCTTCCACTTTTAAGTGGCTTGAGAGCTTGTTTTTCCAAGTGGTAGAAAGTTAAGACTCCCTTTTCAGAATTTCTTCTTAAAAGCTGTGAGACCTACTACGCCATTCCTGAAACTATTGACCTCTAAATAGAAGACAGGAATGAGAGTATACAAGGTACTTTGTGAAGAGCAATTTACTTGGCTATCTGACAATACCCATTCATTACTCTTCTGTCCCATAATTAAGGCTTCTTCTTGACATTTCTCTGTTTTCTGAGGAATGAAAGGTATAGTACAAGCAGCAAATTGTGAGTTTTATTTACTTTAGCTCCATTTTATTTTATACCGAGTCATGATTGGTAGTATTGAGATTGTTGCTTCCAGTTGAACAACAACCCTATTAGGATTTTTTAATAAGCTCTCTTTTCAGGGCTTATATATACACATGCATATTCCTAAGAGCCAAAAATTTATAAAGCATGCTATCACAGAAAAGATTAGAAACCAGGATATCATAAATTGAGCTGACTCGACGGCACAGGGTTTTTTTTTCTGTGATTCACAAAATAACTTCAGCTACGTTTTCTCATTTCATTGTTCTCAATTTTCTCATTGGCAAAATAAGAGATCTGTGCTATATTAGGAAACTTTGGTGGTCTAGTGGTTAAGAGCTACAGCTGCTAACCAAAATGTCGGCAGTGTAAATCCACCAGACACTCCTTGGAAGCTCCATGGGACAGTTCTATTCTGTCCTGTAAGGTGGCTATAATCAGAATCAACTCGATGACAAAAGGTTTGGTTTGTTTTTCTGGTTTGTGCTGTATCATTGAAAAAGATGATTCTGGCTCTAAAATTTTGCCTATAGTTCTTAAACCTCTCACTATAAACCCACCTTTGAGGTTCCTTTCCCAGGTTCGTTTCATAGATCTCAGCAGTAAAGGCCCTCTATCTACGAGGACTGGGCTCTTCACCACACCCTCCCCAGGTCCCTGAAAGGTGTTGACCCAAAATGAGGTTCCTTGTAAGAATAGTATAGTGGAGGCATCTGACCTAACTTCACGAAGGAGAGAGAATCACCATCAGCATCAACAGCCAAGGCTGATTGCTATGAGGTGGAGGTCAGACATACCTCCTCTCTCCAAACTTTTTTAATAATTTTTATTGTGCTTTAAGTGAAAGTTTACAAATCAAGTCAGTCTGTCACATGTAAGCTTATATACACCTTACTACATACTCCCATTTACTCTCCTCCTAATGAGTCAGCCCGCTCCCTTCTTCCAGTCTCTCCTTTCGTGACCCTTTTGCCAGTTTCTAACCTTCTCTACCCTCCTATCTCCCCTCCAGACAGGAGATGCCAATACAGTCTCAAGTGTCCACCTGATGCAAGTAGCTCACTCTTCATCAGCATCTCTCTCCAGCCCATTGTCCAGTCCCTTCCATGTCTGATGAGTAGTCTTCGGGAATGGTTCCCGTCCTGGGGCAACAGAAGGTTTGGGGACCATGACCACCGGGATTCTTCTAGTCTCAGTTAAGTCTGGTCTTTTTATGAGAATTTGGGGTCTGCATCCCACTGTTCTCCTGCTCCCTCAGGAGTTCTCTGCTGTGTTCCCTGTCAGGGCAGTCATCGGTTGTGGCCGGGCACCATCTAGTTCTTCTGGTCTCAGGATGATGTAAGTCTCCAGTTCATGTGGCCCTTTCTGTCTCGGGCTCATAGTTATCGTGCGACCTTGGTGTTCTTCATTCCCCTTTGATCCAGGTGGGTTGAGAGCAACTGATGCATCTTAGATGGCCGCTTGTTAGCATTTAAGACCCCAGACGCCACACTTCTAAGTGGGATGCAGAATGTTATCATAATAGAGTTTATTATGCCAATTGACTTAGAAGTCCCCTTAAGCCATAGTCCCCAAACCCCCACCCTTGCTCCGCTGACCTTCGAAGCCTTCAGTTTATCCTGGAAACTTCTTTGCTTTTGGTCCAGTCCAGTTGAGCTGACCTTCCCTGTATGGAGTATTGTCCTTCCCTTCACCTAAAGTAGTTCTTATCTACTAACTAATCAGTAAATAACCCTCTCCCACCCTCCCTCCCTCCCCCTTCTCGTAACCACAAAAGAATATGTTCTTCTCAGTTTATACTATTTCTCAAGAACGTATAATAGTGGTCTTATACAGTATTTGTCCTTCTGCATCTGACTAATTTCACTCAGCATAATGCCTTCCAGGTTCCTCCATGTTATGAAATGTTTCACAGATTCATCACTGTTCTTTATCGATGCATAGTATTCCATTGTGTGAATGTACCATAATTTATTTAACCATTCATCTGTTGATGGACACCTTGGTTGCTTCCAGCTTTTTGCTATTGTAAACAGTGCTGCAATAAACATGGGTGTGCATAGATCTGTTCGTGTAAAGGCTCTTATTTCTCTAGGGTATATTCTGAGGAGTGGGATTTCTGGGTTTTATCGTAGTTCTATTTCTAACTTTTTAAGAAAACACCAGATAGATTTCCAAAGTGGTTGTATGATTTTACACTCCCACCAGCAGTGTATAAGAGTTCCAATCTCTCCACAGCCCCTCCAACATTTATTATTTTGTGTTTTTTGGATTAATGCCAGCCTTGTTGGAGTGAGATGGAATCTTATCGTAGTTTTAATTTGCATTTCTCTCATGGCTAATGATCGAGAGCAGTTTCTCATGTGTCTGTTAGCTGCCTGAATATCTTCTTTAATGAAGTGCATGTTCATATCCTTTGCCCACTTTTTGATTGGGTTGTTTGTCTTTTTGTGGTTGAGTTTTAACAGAATCATATAGATTTTAGAGATCAGGTGCTGGTCAGAGATGTCATAGCTGAAATTTTTTTCCCAATCTGTAGGTGGTCTTTTTACTCTTTTGGTGAAGTCTTTCGATGAGCATAGGTGTTTGATTTTCAGGAGCTCCCAGTTATCTGGTTTCTCTTCGTCATTTTTAGTAATGTTTTGTATTCCATTTATGCCTTGTATTAGGGCTCCTAACGTTGTCTCTATTTTTTCTTCCATCATCTTTATCATTTTAGTCTTTATGTTTAGGTCTTTGATCCACTTGGAGTTCGTTTTTGTGCATGGTGTGAGGTATGGGTCCTGTTTCATTTTTTTGCAAATGGATTTCCAGTTATGCCAGCATCATTTGTTAAAAACACTATCATTTCCCCAATTAACTGACACTGGGCCTTTGTCAACTATCAACTGCTCATATGTGGATGGATTTATATCTGGGTTCTCAATTCCGTTCCATTGGTCTATGTGCCTGTTGTTGTACCAATACCAGGCTGTTTTGACTACTGTGGCTGTATAATAGGTTCTAAAATCAGTTAGAGTGAGGCCTCCCACTTTCTTCCTCTTTTTCAGTACTGCTTTACTTATCTGGGGCTTCTCTCCCTTCCATACGAAGTTGGTGATTTGTTTCTCCATCACTTTAAAAAATGTCATTGGAATTTGGATCGGAAGTGCATTGTATGTATAGACGGCTTTTGGTAGAATAGACATTTTTACCATGTTAAGTCTTCCTATCAACGAGCAAGGTATGTTTTTCCACTTATGTAGGTCTGTTACAGTTTCTTGCAGTAGTACTTTGTAGTTTTCTTTGTATAAGTCTTTTACATCTTCGGTAAGATTTATTCCTAAGTATTTTATCTTCTTGGGGGCTACTGTGAATGGTATTGATTTGGTGATTTCCTCTTCGATGTTCTTTTTGTTGATGTAGAGGAATCCAGGTGAGTTTTGTATGTTTATCTTGTAACCTGAGACTCTGCTGAACTCTTCTCTTAGTTTCAGTAGTTTTCTGGAGGATTCCTTAGGGTTTTCTGTGTATAAGATCATGTCATCTGCAAATAGAGATAATTTGAATTCTTCCTTGCCAATCTGGGTGCCCTTTATTTCTTTGTCTAGCCTAATTGCTCTGGCTAGGACCTCTAGCACAATGTTGAATAAGAGCCGTGATAAAGGGCATCCTTGTCTGGTTTCCATTCTCAAGGGAAATGCTTTCAGGCTCTCTCCATTTAGAATGATGTTGGCTGTTGGCTTTGTATAAAAAAAAAAAAAAAATTTTTTTTTTCTATATGCTTTGTGATGCCGTTTATTATGCTGAGGAATTTTCCTTCAATTCCTATTTTCCTGAGAGTTTTTATCATGAATCGGTGTTGGACTTTGTCGAATGCCTTTTCTGCACCAATTGATAAGATCATGTGGTTTTTGTCTTTTGTTTATTTATATGGTGGATTACATTAATGGTTTTTCTAATATTAAACCAACCTTGCATACAACCTTGCATAGCTGGTATAAATCCCACTTGGTCATGGTGGATTATTTTTTTGATATGTTGTTGAATTCTATTGGCTAGAATTTTGTTCAGGATTTTTGCATCTATGTTCATGAGGGATATAGGTCTGTAATTTTCTTTTTTTGTGGTGTCTTTACCTGGTTTTGGTATCAGGGATATGGTGGCTTCATAGAATGAGTTAGGTAGTATTCTGTCATTTTCTATGCTTTGAAATAGCTTTAGTAGTAGTGGTGTTAACTCTTCTCTGAAAATTTGGTAGAACTCTGCAGTGAAGCCGTCCGGGCCAGGGTTTTTTTTTTTGTTGTTGTTGGGAGTTTTTTGATTACCATTTCAATCTCTTTTTTTTGTTATGAGTCTATTTAGTTGTTCTACTTCTGACTGTGTTAGTTTAGGTAGGTAGTGTTTTTCTAGGAATTCATCCATTTCTTCTAGGTTTGCAAATTTGTTAGAGTACAATTTTTCATAATAATCTGATATGATTATTTAATTTCAGTTGGGTCTGTTGTGATATGACCCATCTCGTCTCTTATTCAGGTTATTTGTTTCCTTTCCTGTATTTCTTTAGTCAGTCTGGCCAATGGTTTATCAATTTTGTCAATTTTTTCAAAGAACTAGCTTTTGGCTTTGTTAATTCTTTCAATTATTTTTCTGTTCTCTATTTCATTTAGTTCAGCTCTGATTTTATTATTTGTTTTCTTCTGGTGCTTTCTTTTGCTGCTTGCTTTCTATGTTCAAGTTGTAGGGACAGTTCTCTGATTTTGGCTCTTTCTTCTTTTTGTATGTGTGCATTTATCAATATAAATTGACCTCTGAGCACTGTTTTTGTGATCTATTCTAGAGAATGTTCCATGTGCACTAGAAAAAAAAAGTATATTTTGCAGCTGTTGGGTGGAGTGTTCCGTATAGGTCTATGAGGTCAAGTTGGTTGATTGTAGCAATTAGGTCTTCCGTGTCTCTATTGAGCTTCTTACTGGAAGTCCTGTCCTTCTCCGAAAGTGGTGTGTTGAAGTCTCCTACTATAATTGTGGAGGTATCTATCTCATATTTCAGTTCTGTTAAACTTTGTTTTATGTATCTTGCAGCCCTGTCATGGGGTGCGTAAATATTTAATATGGTTATATCTTCCTGGTCGATTGTCCCTTTAATCATTATGTAGTGTCCTTCTTTATCCTTTGTGGTGGATTTAACTTTGAAGTCTATTTTGTCACAAATTAATATTGCTACTCCTGCTCTTTTTTGATTGTTGTTTGCTTGATATATTTTTTTCCATCCTTTGAGTTTTAGTTTGTTTGTGTCTCTAAGTCTAAGGTGTGTCTCTTGTAGGCAGCACATAGACGGATTGTGTTTCTTTATCCAGTCCGAGACTCTCTGTCTCTTTATTGGTGCATTTAATCCATTTACATTCAGCGTAATTATAGATAAGAAGAATGTGTTTAGTGCTGTCATTTTGATGCCTTTGTGTGTGTGTTGTTGACAATTTCATTTTTCCACTTACTTTTTGTGCTGAGATGTTTGTCTTTGTAAATGGTGTGTTCCTCATTTTCATAGTAGTCGAATTTATGTTTGCTGAGTCGTTATGTTTTTCTTGGTTTTTATTTTGAGTTATGGAATTGTTAGACCTCTTTGTGGTTACCTTAATATTTGCCCCTATTTTTCTAAGTAAAAAGCTAACTTTTATCATCCTATATCGCTGTGGTTTCCTCTACATATGGCAGTTCTATGTCTCCTGTATTTAGTCCATCTTTTCGATTATTGTGATCTTTTACATAGTGACTTCAATGATTCCCTGTTTTCAGCATTTTTTTCTTTTTAAAATTAATCTTAATTTGTTTTTGTGCTTTCCTTATTTGAGTTGATATCAGGATGTTCTGTTCTGTGACCTTGTATTGTGTTGTTATCTGATGTTATTGGTTTTCTGACCAAACAATTTCCTTTAGTATTTCTTGTAGTTTTGGTTTGGTTTTTGCAAATTCTCTAAGCTTGTGTTTATCTGTAAATGTTTTAATTTCGCCTTCATATTTGAGAGAGAGTTTTGCTGGATAAATGATCCTTGGCTGGCATTTTTTTTCCATCAGTTCTCTATATATGTCATCCCATTGCTTTCTTCACTGCATGGTTTCTGCTGAGTAGTCTGAACTTATTGATTCTTCTTAGTAGGAGACCTTTCTTTTATCCTTGCCTGCTTTTAAAATTTTCTCTTTATCTTTGGTTTTGGCAAGTTTGATGATAATATGTCTTGGTGATTTTCTTTTTGGACCAATCTTAAATGGGGTTTGATGAGCATCTTGGATAGCTATCCTTTTGTCTTTCATGATGTCAGGGACGTTTTCTGCCAACAGATCTTCAGCTATTCGCTCTGTATTTTCTGTTATCCCTCCTTGTTCTGGAGCACCAATCACATGCAAGTTATTCTTGTTGATAGAGTCCCACATGATTCTTAGGGTTTCTTCATTTTTTTTTAATTCTTTTATCTGATTTTTCTTCAAGTATATTGGTGTCAATTGCTTTACCCTCCACCTCCCCCACTCTGCATTCCCATTCCTCGATTCTGCTCCTCTGACTTCCTCCTGAGTTGTCTAATTCTGTAATTTTACTGTTAATCTTTTGGATTTCTGAATGCTGTCTCTCTATGGATTCTTGCAGCTTATTAATTTTTCCACTACGTTCTTGAATAATCTTTTTGATTTCTTCAACTGCTTTATCAGTGTGTTCCTTGGCTTTTTCTGTAGATTGCCTTATTTCATTTCTGAGGTCATCCCTGATGTCTTGAAGCATTCTGTAAATTAGTTTTTTATATTCTGCATCTGGCAATTCCAGGATTGTATCTTCATTTGGGAAAGATTTTGATTCTTTAATTTGGGGAGTTGTAGAAGCAATCATGGTCTGCTTCTTTATGTGGTTTGATATGGACTGTTTTCTCCGAGCCATCTATAAGATATTGTAATGATTTATTTTATATTTGCTCACTGAGACTTATCTTGTTTTGTTTTCTTTCAATGTACGTAGATGGGCTACTAGATTGCACTGTCTTGATTGTTGTAGGCTTTGAATCACTTATGTCCTCTTACCAGCTGGTTTGGGCCGTTACCAGAAATAAAAGCCTAAGAGTCCATTCACTATTCTTGAGTAGAATCTGATTTTGAGTCACCAAGTGTGTGGGGTAGACTGTCACGTGTTCGCTTAGAGTAGTAGTGGTGATAGTTGTGTGCACCAGATTCTAGTAGCAGCAGGGGGTCACATTCCGGGGGGTGGGGCAGGATGCTGACAGGCTTCCCCCAAGTGCCAGTGAAGTAGGTGTGTCTCTATTCCTAAAGCACTTTGGTGGGTGGGCTCTGCAGCTGTACCTTAGGCACCCAATGCATGTACCTCTACAGATTGGTAGATGTCACTATCCTCAGACCCCTATGGCAGGAGGTTAGGTGTTTTGGGTGGAGCTTCAGCCCTCAGTTCCAGGTTGTGGGTCAGTGAGGGCTCTGTTTAATAGGTAGAGATATCAGACCTGGGAAACCTGTCTTTCCAGTAATCTGCTAAAACCATTATAGTCAGAATCCTATCAGAATTGCCTTTGGATTATAATAGGCACCTTGTTCCCTTTAGGGATGAAAGCCCAAGGCTGTGGATCTCAAATGCTTGGCTGGAACTGGTTCTGTATTTTTAGTCCAATTTTGGGAAGTCAAAGAAGGATTCTTGGTCCCTGGGTTTTTTGTAGCTGCTTCTCTCAAGCCAGGAGAATGGATTAGGAAAATACAAAACAAACAAACAAAGAAAAAAAACTGCAGAGCACTTCACTCCCTGGCCCAGGAAATTCCAATGTTGATGAAGCCACCTGGGAAGGGGATAGGAGGGATCAGATAGATAGGAGAGAGAGTAGCACCCTGGAATATAGACAAAGTTACTTATCTTGCTTGGTGATGACTGTTTTACCTGAGATTCCCGAGGGGCGCTTCGACTGTGTACGCTGGCTGGGTAGAGATTGCCCCCAAGGGTCAGGCCCGCGTCCCGTGCTTGCACTGTCTCAGAAGCCATGGTTATTTCCTCCGTCCCAGTCCAAAGCCCAGCGCCAAGGTTCCCCGGCTGGGACGCCACACTCCCGGCTCCAAAACCAGTCCCTGCCTCCCGGTGACTTCTGCTCCTGTCAGCCGCATCACTGCGCTGCCTGTGTGCACTGGCTGGGCTTCCCCCAAGGTCACTTCTGGGGGCTAGGGCTGCGTCCTGTGTTTGCCCCATCTCAGGATGCTGTGCTCAGCTCCCCTGCACCCAGTCCAAAGCCCAGCGCCAAGGTTTTCTGACTGGGACGCTGGCTCCAGGGTCCGAAAACAGTCGCTGCTTCCCGTGGTTGTTCGTTCTCTCGTTAGCCCCGTCAGTGTGCAGCCTGCTTGTGCTGGCTAAGTCTCTACAGAGGTTACCCCAGGGGGCTTGGGGTTAGGGCTGTGTCCTGTGCCTGCTCCACCTTAGCAAGCCGCAATCAGCCCTGCCACTCAGCACCAGGGAAGCACTGGAGCTCAAGGCTGTGGGGTGGGTCGCAGGTTCCAGAAACGGTCACTGGTTCAGGATGCAGCTTTTCGCTCACCTGTCACTCAGGTCAACTCTTTAGATCTGTGTTTGATGGTCAGTGTTCGTAGATTGTCATGTATGTGATTGATTCACTTGTTTTTCCGAGTCTTTGTTGCAAGAGGGATCCGAGGTAGCGTCTGCCTATTCAGCCATCTTGCCCCCCCCCCCAACTTTTTATGAATTCTGACATTATCCGTCCCTCCCATGGCACTCTCCATTTCTCTTCTGGGTTTGATAATTTGTTGCAATGGTCACATAGAATGCACAGACGATTATGATTATGGGGTTTATTAGGGAAGTAATAGGTTATAATTCAGGACCAGAAAGGATTTAGGATACAGTTGTTTCGTCAAAATAGCTTCTTCACCATGCCCACAGGCAGGCCACTCCCTGGCCCTCGGCCCCTAGACCCCTGAGGCCTCTTAGGCTCTGGGGTCAGCCCAGCCTTTGCCCTGCTCGGACAAGTGTCACAAAGCTCTTCAGCTCCACCAATAAGTGCCCAGAGGCACCGCACTCCACCAGTAAGCTTTCTAGCTCTAAGGGTCAGCAAGCCTAGCTTTGCCTAGTGCCCAGAAGCACCCCAGTCTGCCAGCAAGCCTCCTATCAGAAGGCACTCACCTTTCTCATTCCATGGGCCAAGAAGCACACTGTGCCTTCTCCTGCTGGTCTCCTGATTCTGCTGCCTCTACTACCATTTCTCTGCTGCTGCTTCTCATCGTCTCTTGCCGTCTCCAGTGTTACAGCTCTCTCTCTGTGACTCCCGAACTAGAAGATTCTTAGCACAGGAATCTGGTACAAAGAACATGCTCCACTCCTAGATCTTCTTTCTGGTAATGAGTACCCCCTATCTGGTTGCTTCTCTCTCCTTTAATCTCTTGTAGGATAAAAGGTGTGGCTCAAGTAAGAGCATGACTTGAATAAGATGGTAAGGGGGTGACAGGGTAAGGGTTCTGACTTGAGTCATACCCTCTAGTAAGGCAGTGACTCAAGATACATCCCATTCTAATCCTGTCTTATTAACATAACAGACAACTCACTCCCAATTTAGACCATAACTACAGGCATAGAGGCTAGGATTTATAACATATCACAAAATGAAGGGCAATTACATCAGATCACAAAATGAAGGATGACTACATCATTTCATAAATGCCAAATCACATCATTATATAACTGCCAAACCACCGAAAAGCATGGCACAGCCAAGTTGATACATAACCTTAACTGTCACAGTTTCCAAATATTTTATTTGCATTAACAGCAAGTTGTCCAATCCCCTTGGTGGGCCATAAGCACCTTATTTGCATAGATCCACCCAATCATTGTGTGGGAGCCTACAGCTAGAAGGGCCATACTAAATAATTCACTGCACTGCAGGCCACCCCCTGCCTCTTCATTGGCACTTTCATACTTGAAGGATTAACTTCCTCTTAGCAATCATTTTACCAGTCCAAAATAGTCATTAAAACTAGTCCTTTGGTAGGGCCAAGGGTCCTCAGGGTGAGGTTACTCAGGTGCCAGCCATTCAGGTCGCTGCAGGTATTCATCTGATCTGGTTCTCCAAAAGTTATCTCGGCTTCACCCTTTCTGGTGTATGATAAAATTTAACTCAGAGAAGATTATTTCCTTGCTCTGAGCGTCATGAGGTATCAGCATAGCAAAATCTTTATGCAAGTTTAGTTTTGGCCACTGTACTCCAGCCCAGCAGTGCCTCCCCCTTAGTCTACTCTTTCAGTTACTGCTTCTGCAATTAGAGTTTCTACAATCACAATGAACCCTGTTAACAATCAATACTCACAACTGAATCATACAATCCTGTCAGCATCTTCCCCCACCTTCTCTTCCCCAGATCTATCAGGAAAAGAGGAGTCTGTTCAGTGGGGATCCTCCTCATTTTGTCCCTCTAATTTTGAAGGTAAGCACTTTCATGAAAGTGTATAAGCCAGGCACTTAATGCCTCTATCTCCCCCTGGTTTAGATAGCCCATTTCTAAATTGCCCGTTCTTATCTGTTATGAATTGAATTGTCTACCCCAAAAATATGTGTATCAACTTGCTAATCCTTGGTTCCTGGTATTGTGTAGTTGTGCACCATTTTGTCATCTGATGTGATTTTCCTATGTTTTGTAAATCCTACCTCTTTGATGTTAAAGAAGTGGGATTAGTGTCAGTTATGTTACTGATGCAGGACTCAACCTACAAGATTAGTAGTCCTCAAAGCCAATGTCTTTTGAGATAGAGAAAAGCAAGCAGAGAGATACGGGGACCTGATACCACCAAGAAACAAGAACCAGGAGAATAGTGCGTCCTTTGGACCTGGGGTCCCTGAGCTTAGAAGCTCCTCCGCTAGGGGAAGACTGGTGACAAGGACCTTCCTCCAGAGCTGACAGAGAAAAAAAGCCTTCCCTTGGAACTGATGCCCTGAATTTGGACTTCTAGCCTACTAGACTGTGAGAGAATAAATTTCTGTTTGTTAAAGACATCCACTTGTGGTATTTCTGTTTCAGCAGCATTAAATAACTAAGACATTATCAAACCAGTACTCTGAAGAGACAAGCATGTGTCCTGATCTGAAGAATCTTCTGTTCTGGTTGGAATTTCAAGAATCTGCATTCATAAGCAAAGTCTCCTCAACAGACTTTTCTGTGGCTATGACCTGGACATTGCTCTCTGTGTCACACATTTCTTCTTTTATTTCTCATTTAAAAATGTATTTATTAACTGAAGCACCATAAATCATAAAATCATTAAGTAAATCCTTAAAAACAAATGCCTATTGAGCACTTACTTGCCTGAGGCTAGCCCAACAGTTAGTTTGTCTAAGAAGTACTAACATACAACATCTATCTTTACACAATATGTCTAAATATATATGAAAAACTCAACAAGCAAGGCAACCCATTATGCTAAAAGCTTAAACTTATTCTAATGTTGTTGTTGTTGTTAGGTGCCGTCAAGTCAGTTCTGACTCATAGTGACGCCATGAACAACAGAACGAAACCCTGCCCGGTCCTGAGCCATCCTTATAATTGTTGTCATGCTTGAGCTTATTGTTGCAGCCACTGTGGCAATCCACCTCGTTGAGGGTCTTCCTCTTTTCTGCTGACCCTCTACTTTGCCAAGCATGATGTCCTTCTCTAGGGATTTATCCCTCCTGACAACGTGTCTGAAGTATGTAAGACGCAGTCTCGCCATCCTTGCTTCTAAGGAGCATTCTGGTTGTACTTCTTCCAAGACAGATTTGTTCGTGCTTTTGACAGTCCATGGTATATTCAATACTCTTCGCCAACACCAAGATTCAAAGGTGTCAATTCTTCTTCGGCCTTCCTTATTCATTGTCCAGCTTTCACATGCATATAAGGAGATTGAAAATACCATGGCTTGAATCAGGTGCACCTTAGTCTTCAAGATGACATCTTTGCTTTTCAACACTTTAAAGAGGTCCTTTGCACCAGATTTACCCAATGCAATGCATCATTTGATTTCTTGGCTGCTGCTTCCATGGCTAAATTTATTTTAATAGTATATAACAATGGCACTGGTTTCTGGGTATAACAAGTACGACAAATATTATGTTTGCTGATGTAAATGCTGTACAAATCTGGAGGGCACTGGCCTTAACACCAGTTTCTCTAATTTCAAATGCTTTTTCTTTTATTTATTTATTTATTTTCCATTGGACTGGAAACCCTATGGGGGTAGTTCTACTCTGTACTATAGGGTCACTGTGAGTTGGAATTGACTCAGTGGCAATGGGTTTGGTTTTCTTTTCTTTGGATGCAATATTTTATGTTCTGCCTTTTTAATATTCCAGTTTCACAATGCACTTTGAGTTTGGAGAGAGCCGTAACTTACTTTTTGGTCTGCTCGATTTGAATTATCACTTTTTCTTTGGGGCTGGAAAATCACTTTTCATGACTACTGAGTCCTACAGTTGGATTTACAGGCTTTTGAACTCTTTATTATTACGGTTTATAATCATTAGCTACAATTTTTTTCCAGCTTAAACTTTATGTTAAAGTCAGCACTTAGTATAGGCTGGACACTTTACATATGTTATCTCACTAATGCCCAAATCTTGAAACCCCATTTTACAGATGGGGAAACTAAAAAACAGGAAGATCAATTAATTTGCCAAAGTTACTCCACATTACAAGTAATTGAACCAGGATTGGAAATCCAGTCAGGATGGTTCACTTCTCTACTTTGCTTCCCTCACCACAAGATGATGAATGTCACTACACTAACTGGCTATAACTACATTCAAAAGCAAAGGAATTTCATTTTTGTTAGCTTGTTTAACTTTAGGAGAAAGCGATAATATTCATTAGCTTCTTTGAAATATTGGAAATAACCAGTATAGCCCTTAAAGTAGTTAAAAATTCTAGGAATCCCAGTCTTAGAAGTACAAAATTAGACTTGTCTTCCCTAATATGCTGAGGATAATATCAAAAAATAAAGTTTAAATTTCCTTTTCATGAACATATAAGGGTTTGACATCACTTGGTGCTAGTGGTCATATTAGCATTTCTTTCATTTTATAACATGTACAATTCTTACCTGCTCTCTGCCCTTCTCTGTAATACTTCTTTTATTTCTCCTTATGAAACATGTTTGATTTCATTACAAAAATTTAGTTATTAAAGGAATAAATGTTTCAGGTACTTCCTGTCTAGAAATACAAATTGGTTTACATTCAAAGACTTTAAGAAGACCAGATTCAAAGTCTCCTTTTAAACTACTCTGAAACCTGAAGAATGAAATTGTTGAGCAGAGTTTCTCTTATAAATCTGGTCATCAAAGAAATTCATATGTTGTTTGGGTCCTATGTTATTTCATTTCATAAAGGATTCTGAATGAAGAAGGATAAAAGTGAACATCATTAAAGCAGATGATTCATGCAGAATAGTCTTTAAAGACAGTTATCTATTGATGAAAGATATCAGAATCATTATATACTTGTAAAGTGAAAAAGGAATTAAAAATTTAGTACCTAGGAAAATGTAAGATTGCATAACCTAGAAACCAACCTTAATAGGAAATGGCTGGTTACTTATACTAATTAAATTAGAAGAGTTGAAGGTAGCAAGCATTTGTTTGGTAATTCCAAATGCCAGACACTGGACTAAGTGATAAATATATGGTGCAGTTATTCGACCTTCCTCCCTTCCTCCTTCTTTCACTTTCTCCTTTCCTCCCCCACCCTTTCCTCTCTTCCTTCCTTCCTTCCATTAACTTTATTGCTTAATTATGGAGAAAAAGCAATGATGTTCACCAAATATTCAATTTGCTTCCCTGTATTTCGCAGTCCCCCTTGTAGTTAAGAGGAATCAGATGACTATTTCTAAGCAATTAAATGTGCATTGAAATACCATGAGTTTCTTCTGGGCTAAAAGCAACGAAAAGCCCCTGTGCAACTCTCAATTTCTCAATTACTCTGCTATATTAATTAGGGAGAAGATCTCACGTTTGAGGTGGTAAGTGGATTACCTAAACAACCTGCCTTCCTGAAGTACTGCATGGAAAACAGAGGCACTTGAGAGTTACCCAGACCGACTCCACATGAGTTAAAAAAAAAAAAAAAATTTTTTTTGTTTTAAGCCATTGAGATTTGCGGATTCCAAATTAGCTCAGTCTAATTTTTCCTGTGTTCACTCATTCATTTGAAAAATATGATTGAGCACCTTATACTTATCAGACCCTGTGCTAGGTTCTGAAGATGTAGTGGTTTAAGAAAAAAAAAAAAATTGCTGGAATGTGGAGCTCATAATCTAATGGACAACAAATAGTAAAAAGGTTCTCAAATAATTGCTTAGTATCCAATTAGTTCACCACTGTATAGGTTTGTTACTATATGCTATCTATCATGTAACATAAGCCACGCCCACATAAAAATATACCTTGTGCAATGCAATATTTCCATATCGAGTTGATTAATGGTAGGGTTACACACTCAATTATTATAATTGCTGCCAATAAGTTGGGCACCTGTAAAAAGTTGAATTGGCAAATGCTGTGCGGTAGATATTTTTACAAAAATGACAAAAAAAAGTAGGTGCTGAGGCTGCTTATGTACAAGCAAGCACCTCATGGAATTTGGTTCCTTGGTTTGGAGGCTTAGGGTCAACGTTTCATGGGACATCCCAGTTAACTGGCCTAATAACATCTTTAGTGCTTCTGTTCTACCTCCTTGTTTGATGTGTATTGTCTGTGGTCTTAAAAGCTTACAAGTGGCCATCTAAGGCACAACAATTGGTCTCTATTCACCTGGAACAAAAGAGGAAGAAGGAGAGCCAGGAATAGAAAGAGCATGTGGAATGTGTGGCTAACTGCCACCATGAACAACTGCCTCCTTTGCCATGAGACAAGAACTGGATGGTGCCTGGCTACCATTACTGAACATTTTGATCAAAGATTTTATTAAAAATCCCGATTAAAAGGGGAAAATGCAGAACAGAATTTCAAATTTTCATGGATTCCAGACAACCTGGAGCAATGAAGGTTGAAAGAGCCCCTAAAACTATTGCCCTGAGATAACTTTTAAACCTAAAGCAAAATAGTTCCCTGAAGTCTTAAAACCAAACAATAGTTTAGTTTGTTGTTGTTGTTGCTAGGTGCCATCAAGTCGGTTCCAACTCATAGCTACACTATGCACAACAGAGCAAAACACTGCCCAGTCCTGAGCCATCCTTACAATCATTGTTATGCTTGAGCTCACTGTCGCAGCCACTGTGTCAATCCACCTCGTTGAGGGTCTTCCTCTTTTCCGCTGACCCTGTCCTCTGCCAAGCATGTTGTCCTTCTCTAGGGACTGATCCCTCCTGACAACACGTCCAGAGTATGTAAGACGCAGTCTCGCCATGCTTGCTTCTAAGGAGCATTCTGGTTGTACTTCTTCTAAGACAGATATCTTTGTTCTTTTGGCAGTCAATGGCATATGCAATATTGTTCGCCAACACCACAATTCAAAGGTGTCAATTCTTCGGTCTTCCTTATTCATTGTCCAGGTTTCACATGCATTTGATGAGATTGAAAATACCATGGCTTGGGTCAGACGCACTTTAGTCTTCAAGGTGACATCTTTGCCCTTCAACACTTTAAAGAGGTCCTTTGCAGCAGAGTTACCTATTGCAAAGTGTCTTTTGATTTCTTGAATGCTGCTTTCATGGCTGTTGATTGTGGATCCAAGTAAAATGAAATCCTGGACAACTTCAATCTTTTCTCCATTTATCATGATATTGCTCATTGGTCAGTTGTTAGGATTTTTGTTTTCTTATGTTGAGGTGCAATCCATACTGAAGGCTGTGGTCTTTGATCTTCATTAGTAAGTGCATCAAGTCCTCTTCACTTTAAGCAAGCAAGGTTGTGTCATCTGCATAATGCAGGTTGTTAATGAGTCTTCCTCCAATCCTGATGCCCCGGTCTTCTTCATATAGTCCAGCTTCTCGTAGTATTTGCTCAGCATACAGATTGAATAGGTATGGTGAAAGAATACAACCCTGATGCACACCTTTCCTGACTTTAAACCAGTCAGTATTTCCTTGTTCTGTCCGAGCAACTACCTCTTGATCCATGTAAAGGTTCCTCATGAGCACAATTAAAAGTTCTGGAATTCCCATTCTTCACAATGTTATTCATAATTTGTTATGATCCACACAGTCGAATGCCTTTGTATAGTCAATAAAACCCAGGTAAACATCTTTCTGGTATTCTCTGCTTTCAGCCAGGATCCATCTGACATCAGCAATCATATCCCTGATTTCACGTCCTCTTCTGAAAACGGCCAGAATTTCTGGCAGTTCCCTGTTGATATACTGCTTTCATATCGTTTTGAATGATCTTCAGCAAAATTTTGCTTCCGTGTGATATTAATGATATTGTTCTATAATTTCCACATTCAGTTGGATCACCTTTCTTGGGAATAGGCATAAATATGGATCTCTTCCAATCAGTTGGCCAGGAAGCTGTCTTCCATATTTCTTGGCATAGACGAGTGAGCACCTCCAGCACTGCATCTGTTTGTTGAAACATCTCAATTGATATTCCATCAATTCCTGGAGCCTTATTTTTCACCAATGCCTTCAGAGCAGCTTGGACTTCTTCCTTCAGTACCATCAGCTCCTGATCATATGCCACCTCTTGAAATGGTTGAATATTAACTAATTCTTTTTGGTATAATGACTGTGTATTTCTTCCATCTTCTTTTGATGTTTCTTGCAGCTTTTAATATTTTCCCCATAGAATCCTTCAGTATTGCAACTCAAGGCTTGAATTTTTTTTTTTTTTTTCAGTTCTTTCAGCTCAAGAAATGCCAAGTGTGTTCTTCCCTTTTGGTTTTCCACCTCCAGCTCTTTGCACATGTCATTATAATACTTTACTTTGTCTTCTTGAGAGGCCCTTTGAAATCTTCTGTTCAGTTCTTTCACTTCATCAATTCTTCCTTTTGCCTTAGCTGCTTGATGTTCAAGAGCAAGTTTCAGAGTCTCTTCTGACATCCATCTTGGTCTTTTCTTTCTCTCCTGTTTTTTCAATGACCTCTTGCTTTCTTCATGGATGATGTCCTTGATGTCATTCCACAACTCATCTAGTCTTCAGTCACTAGTGTTCAATGCTTCAAATCTATTCTTCAGATGGTCTCTGAATTCAGGTAGGATACCCTCAAGGTCATATTTTGGCTCTCATGGACTTGCCCTGGTTTTCTTCATTTTCAGCTTGAACTTGCATATGAGCAATTGATGGCCTGTTCCACAGTCGGCCCCTGGCCTTGTTCTGACTGATGATATTGAGTTTTTCCATCGTCTCTTTCCACAGATATAGTCAATTTGATTTCTGTGTGCTTCATCTGGTGAGGTCCATGTGTATAGTTGCCACTTATGTTGGTGAAAGAAGGTATTTGCAATGAAGAAGTCATTGGTCTTGCAAAATTCTATCATTCGATCTCCGGCATTGTTCCTGTCAGCAAGGCCATATTTTCCAACTACTGATCCTTCTTCTTTGCTTCCAACTTTCATATTCCAATCACCAGGAATTATCAATGCATCTTGATTGCATGTTCAATCAATTTCAGACTGCAGCAGCTGATAAAATTCTTCTCTTTCTACATCTTTGGCTCTAGTGCTTGGTGCTTAAATTTGAATAATAGTCGTATTAACTGGTCTTCCTTGTAGGCATATGGACATTATCCTATCACTGACAGTGTTGTACTTCAGGATTGATCTTGAATCATTCTTTCTGACAATGAATGCAACACCATTCCTCTTCAAGTTGTCATTCCCATCATAGTAGACTGTATGATTATCCAATTCAAAATGGCCAATACCAGTCCATTTCAGCTCACTAATGCCAGGATATGGATGTTTATGAGTTCCATTTCATTTTTGACAATTTCCAATTTTCCTAGATTCATACTTCGTACATCCCAGGTTCTGATTATTAATGGATGTTTGCAGCTGTTTCTTCTCATTTTGAGTCATGCCACATCAGCAAATGAAGGTCCCAAAAGCTTTACTCCATCCACATCATTAAAGTCGACTCTACTTTGAGGAGGCAGCTCTTCCCCTGTCATCTTTTGAGTGCCTTCCAACCTGGGGGGCTCATCTTCCAGCACTATTATCAGACAATGTTCCTCTGCTATTCGTAAGGTTTTCACTGGCTAATGCTTTTCAGAAGTAGATTGCAGTGTCCTTCTTCCTAGTCTGTCTTAGTCTGGAAGCTCAGCTGAAACCTGTCCTCCATGGGTGACCCTGCTGGTATCTGAATACCAGTGGCATAACTTCCAGCATTACAGGAACACACAAACCCCCACAGTACGACAAACTGACAGACACGTGGAGGATAGTTTAGTATAACTAGTAAAAACCGTCTGCCTTGAGCTGTATTCTCTTTTAAGAACTATCTATAAGGGATCAAATTGACAATAGCAACTCAAAAGATTATATAGGAACCCTAGGGGGCAGTGAATTTATGTTAAAAGGAGAGGAACTGCTCACAAAAGGAAGGTGAGAATGGTTACACAACCAATGCAATCAATGTCACTAAATTGTACAGGCAGAAAATCTTGAATTGGTGTATGTTTTGTTGTGTATATTCTCAACAAAACAACAAAATAAAATTATATTTAAAAAAAGAAGATACCTTATTCAGACTTCATTCTGCAAAACAGCCTACTTAACTCATATGATTACTCTGACTATAAAAATCTTAACTATAATTGTCAAGTGATATCATTTTTTCAGTAACTATCTGTTCAAATAATTTAAGGATTTTCTTAAGTTTCAAAAGCAATAAATGGTTTTGTTTAAGAAACTAATGTCTTAGTCCTTGTCATTCAGTGAAGTAAAAGTTATATATAGTATAGTTCTGGTTTTAATGCCCACTCCTTTCTTTCTAGAAGCTGGTGAACTTATCCACTTGAATTTATTATTTTCAGATACATGTTGTCTTATTTTAAGTGTCATTTTGTACTTTCTATTTGCAACACATTTTATCATCATACTCATAGCGACCCTATACGGTCGCTATGAGTTGGAATCGACTCAACGGCACTGGGTTTGGTTTTTTGGTTTACCCATTTTATAGTTTCTTTTCTTCTTTTTTGACTTTTATTATATTATTGAAATTTACCCTTGTTCTCATTCCGATTTTTCCTTTTACTCTTTGTACTTTATACATTGCATATTTAATGTGGTTTTTTTAGAATTCTTCTTAACTAGTACTAAAATTTATCAATATCTTTAGTCTCTATGCACATTACACAGACCTTAGAACACTTTAACCCTGATTATCACTAAATAATTAAATACAAATTATCATTCACTCTTTTGGTTTTATGTTTACTTTTTAATAGGTGACTATGACATAATTGGAGCCCTGGTGGCACAGTGATTAAGCACTCAGCTGCTAACCAAAAGGTCAGCACTTTAAGCCTGTCAGCTACTCCATGGGAGAAAGATGTGGCAGTCTACTTCCATAAAGATTTACAGCCTTGACAGTTCTACTCTCTCTTATAGGGTCGCTACGAGTCAGAATTGACTCAGCAGCAATGGGTGGCTGACATAATTATTATTTTTAAATATTTGCTTAAAATATACCCATGTATTTTTTTTTTCCCTCAGAGTTCCCTTTTAGAATAATTTTCCTTTACTATTTAGAAGTCCATTTAGTGTGGTTCTGTTAGTAGTATACTCTTACACTCTTGGTCTGAAATATCTCCATTTTGCTCTCATTCTTGAAAGGCATTTTCACTGAGCATACAATGCTATGCTAACAATTATTTTCTCTCAAAACTTTGATACTACTATTCTGTTTTCTGGATTTCATTGTTTGCTTTTGAAAAAAATATTAGTAAAAGTGTTGTTCCTCTGTAAAACCTGTTGCCGTTGAGTCGATTCCAAACCATTGTGACCCTATAAGACAGAGCAGAACTGCCCCATGTGGTTTCCAGGGAGCAGCTGGCAGATTCAAACTGCTGACCTTTTGGTTAGCAGCCTGAGCTCTTAACCACTGTGCCACCAGGGCTCCAATATGTATTTTATATGGTAGTATTTATAACCTCTTTATTTTTGGTGTTCTGCAGTAACTGTAAGTAGATTTCTTCTTCTTTTTTTTTCTTTTTTTTAATTTTAACCCATTTTGGGATTCATGGGAAATCCTCAGTGTGAGGAAGCATGTCTTTGATAAGTTCTGTGAAATTTTCAGCCAACACTCCTTCAAATATTGTCTCTCTTCATTTCATTAGTTATCTCCTTATGGTATTTCAGTAAGACTATCTTTATTTTCTCTTAATAAAAATAATTACACATCTGCTTGCCTTTCTGTGCCAAAGTTTAGGTGATTTATTAACATCTATCTCATTTTTTTTATCTCATAGATTATTATAATTTTTCTCTTCAGCTATGAAATCTGCTGTTTATGCTATCCATTGAATTTCTTTTCTTATTATTGAATCCTAGAACTTGTATGTGGTCTTTTGCCCCATCTCTCTGGTTAAATTATATAGTCTCTTGTTCCTTGGTCATATTTTAGAAGGCTTTAAGCAATTTTCACACATATTAAATACACTTCATATTCTGTATCTGAAATTTTCAATACATGAAGACCTGAGTTTGATTCTGTTGTTTATTGTTTCTACCATTTCTAACTCACTTAATTTATTAAGTGAATATTGTATATTTTAATTTCTTTCTTTGTACTAATGGCTTTTGTTTCTATTGTTCTATCGACTGCTTTTTATTTAGATTGTGAATCATATTTTCCTGATTCTTCACATGTGTAATAATTTTTTATTTTATTGCATTGCGATTGACATGTTGTACATATTTAAGATTATTTTCTAAAGGGTACTTCATTTTTCTTCGATAGGAAGTTAAATTACTAGCAGATCATTCTGATCACGGCAAGTTTGATTGTATGCTTTTTTAGGGTGGGTCTAGTTCAATTTTGTCCTAGGATGTAGTCACTGGGGTTTGGTCCCTACTCCTGAAATATTTTCTTTCTAGTTTTGCACCTGAATGTTGAAAGTATTCACTGAGGTAATTCCGCTTTGGCTGAGCCAGTAATACAATGGCTCACAACACTGAGAAACTTCGGGAATCTCTATTTAGCTCTCAGCCTCACAGCATTTGTTCTTTCCTCGTGGATTTTCTCTGCACATGTGCAATCAAGCAGTATGCCAAGGAACAAGAGTAACATCCATGAAGACTGATTCTCCTCCACATCCACACAGCTCCATTCTCTCCAGTCCCTTCCACCAAAATTCCAGCCACTTTGGCAATCTCAAACTCCAGATCTCTGTCTCCTCATTCTATCAAGATTGCAGCTCACATTGAGCTCTAACTTTTTCTACTGCTGGAAAAATGTTCCTTGTCAGAAAGTTGGGAAAAATGGGTGGGCTCACTTCCTATGTTCCCTGTCCCTTAAGGATCAAAGTTCTGTATTGGCTGTTATATAAAATCTGGAACAGTGGTCTCATTTCTATTTTAAGTCCAAGTTTATAATTGTTGAGGGTGGGAAGGTACATGTGATAGCAATTACTTCATAATGGTCAGAAATGCAAGTTAAACTTAGCTAATGATGTTTGCATGTTTGGAAACTTTTTGTAGGAATCCTTTGATACTTATACTTAACGTGTACACTCCAGAAAATTTTTATATTTGCTTTGATCAAGTATCTGGAGTACAACTAATATGCTGTTGTTGTTATTAGGTGCAGTCGAGTTGGTTCTGACCCATAGCGACCCTATGCACAACAGAACGAAACACTGCCCGGTCCTGAGCCATCCTTACAATCATTGTTATGCTTGAGTTCATTGTTGCAGCCACTGTGTCAATCCATCTCGTTGAGGGTCTTCCTCTTTTCCGCTGACCCTCTACTTTGCCAAGCATGATGTCCCTCTCCAGGGACTGATTCCTCCTGACAACATGTCCAAAGTATGTAAGACAAAGTCTCGCCATCCTTGCTTCTAAGGAGCATTCTAGTTGTACTTCTTCTAAGACAAATTTGTTCGTTCTTTTGGTAGTCCGTGGTATATTCAATATTCTTGCCAACACCACAATTCAAAGATGCCAGTTCTTCTTCAGTCTTCCTTATTCACTGTCCAGCTTTCACTTGCATATGATGAGATTGAAAATACCATGGCTTGGGTCAGGCGCACCTCAGCCTTCAAGGTGACATCTTTGCTCTTCAACACTTTAAAGAGGTCCTTTGCAGCAGGTTTACCCAATGCGGTGCATTTTTTTGATTTCTTGACTGCTGCTTCCATGGCTGTTGATTGTGGATCCAAGTAAAATGAAATCCTGGACAACTTCAATCTTTTCTCCATTTATCATTGGTCAGTTGTTAAGATTTTTGTTTTCTTATGTTGAGGTGCAATCCATACTGAAGGCTGTGGTCTTTGATCTTCATTAGTAAGTGCATCAAGTCCTCTTCACTTTAAGCAAGCAAGGTTGTGTCATCTGCATAATGCAGGTTGTTAATGAGTCTTCCTCCAATCCTGATGCCCCGGTCTTCTTCATATAGTCCAGCTTCTCGTAGTACTTGCTCAGCATACAGATTGAATAGGTATGGTGAAAGAATACAACCCTGATGCACACCTTTCCTGACTTTAAACCAATCAGTATTTCCTTGTTCTGCCCGAGCAACTACCTCTTGATCCATGTAAAGGTTCCTCATGAGCACAATTAAAAGTTCTGGAATTCCCATTCTTCACAATGTTATCCATAGTTTGTTATGATCCACACAGTCGAATGCATTTGCATAGTTAATAAAACCCAGGTAAACATCCTTCTGGTATTCTCTGCTTTCAGCCAGGATCCATCTGACATCAGCAATCATATCCCTGATTTCACGTCCTCTTCTGAAACCGCCCTGAACTTCTGGCAGTTCCCTGTTGATATACTGCTTTCATATCGTTTTGAATGATCTTCAGCAAAATTTTGCTTCCGTGTGATAGTGATGATATTGTTCTATAATTTCCACATGCAGTTGGGTCACCTTTCTTGGGAATAGGCATAAATATGGATCTCTTTCAGTCAGTTGGCCAGGAAGCTGTCTTCCATATTTCTTGGCATAGATGAATGAGCACCTCCAGCACTGCATCTGTTTGTTGAAACATCTCAATTGATATTCCATCAATTCCTGGAGCCTTATTTTTTGCCAGTGCCTTCAGAGCAGCTTGGATGTCTTCCTTCAGTACCGTCGGTTCCTGATTATACGCTACCTCTTGAAATGATTGAACATCAACTAATTCTTTTCAGTATAATGACTTTGTGTATTCCTTCCATCTTCTTTTGATGCTTCCTGTGTCATTTAATATTTTCCCCATAGAATGCTTCACTATTGCAACTTGAGGCTTGATTTTTTTCTTCAGTTCTTTCAGCTTGAGAAAAGCCAAGCATGTTCTTCCCTTTTGGTTTTCCATCTCCAGTTCTTTGTACATGTCATTATAATACCTTACTTTGTGTTCTTGAGCTGCCCTTTGAAATCTCCTGTTCAGCAACACGCTTTACAACTAATACAGACCACTTTAAATTTATTTTGGTGTCACACAGGTAATATAAATTCTGGGCAAAAGAAAATTATGCATGTGCCAGATTTTCATAAAGAATTTTCATAGGAGACTCCCACTTCTATGCAAGGCTGAGACGAGAAAGTTCCCATAGTGTGACACTCTGTACACTCCATAAAAGATGATGTTTTTCCTAGTTCAGCCTTGCACTGAATTTGTTATCTTTCAGACTTTCAGCTTTATGTAGGCATTTTTTCTGACTTTCTAGGCATTGTAAACGCTACCTCTTACCCAGTATACCCAGTGCCGTAGAGTCGATTCCAACTCATAGCGACCCTATAGAACAGAGTAGAGCTGCCCCACAGAGTTTCCAAGGGAGCACCTGGAGGCTTTGAACTGTCGACCCTTTGGTTAGCAGCCGTAGCACTTAACCACTATGCCACCAGGGTTTCCACCTACCTTTTACAAGGCCCATGAAAAAACAAAGGCTTTAGGCTTTTGAAAGATACTCTTAGGACAGATGTTGAAATAAGCAATTAATAAATTTTTCATACTTGCATGTTTTTGTTATTTTCACCTCTAGGGACGTGGAATCAGGGATATCATTGCTGATGTCAGATGGATCCTGGCTGAAAGCTATGAATTTTTAAAAAATATTTTTTAAAATACTGTATCAAGTATTATTTAGTGTTTCTATTTTATCTAGGCTTCTTTCATGTTGCCAGAAATAAAAAAAATTTGAATATGATATAGTTAAGGGAAATGTATCCCTCCCATTCTGATTTTTTTCATTCTCCCTTTATTCTTGTCACATTGTTGACACATTCTAGTCTGTGCTGAAATGGTAATTCAATTTGCAAAGAACATTCTCTCCATGTACAATTATTCTAAGTACAGATTATTACTGAGGAACTCACAAATGTCATTTCTCATACTTTTAGTTAGCTCTGCCACTTAATTATTAGCAGGAACTTAATCACTTTTTATTCTTACTTTTAATATAAGGACCAAAGAGGTGATAGGTTTTAGAAAGGAACTGAACACAGGGAATCCTCAGTTTTCCAGTAGTGTTGAGTTGAGCTAGGAGGGCAAGTATCCCAAGGGAAATTAATGAAAGTCAGAATAAAGAAGATCCAAACAGAAGTTGGGACAGAGTCACAGTCAAAAGATTAATTGCGCATAAAAATGAAGAGTAAAGCAGGGATACAATTAGGATGAGAGTAGAGTAGCTAAGAATATTGAGAACTCAGTGAGGAGTCAGTTATAAGCTACAAAGTGGGTAAGGCTGACTGGTCCAAAAGCCGAAGCTGTGGAAGTTAGGTATGCAACAAGATATTCCTTTCATCTGGGATAGACCCAAACATCTTCATTAGTCAGGTGGGAATGGGGGTGGGGGGGTGAGAGGTACAGTCCTTAAAGGAGACACATGAAACTTAATTCATTAACCCTGAAAGATATTTTCTACTAGGCAACAGTGTCTTTATGTTTTCGCAGTACAAAAACTTTCCATCTGACTAGTTACTTTTTTTTTTTTTTTTTAATCTGCCTGAGTCATTTCGGTGAGGTGAGCTTTGTACACCGTTAAAACTTTTGTTAAGTTGTAAAGCTGAGTCCAGACTATAAATTTAAGAACGCAAATGTTCTCTACTTGAAAACAATCATAGATGCTACTACACAGCCTGTGTTTCATCATGAAACATCTCTTTCTACAGCAACTGGGACTTTGCTGTTTAACTATTTCATTACGTCTGGATTCCAAAAATAAGCTTTTTATATTAAATTGGTTTAGAGATTCTTGCATCCGGTTTTTTAGCAATCAAAATAATGCATGCCTTTGTTCTTTTTTCAGGGCTTAACTTTTCATTTTCACAAAGAACATCTCCATTGTGTTGCAAATTGGTTGCCAAAAGCTCCTTCCTGAGATACAAAACAGAGAGATTATGTAACTCAGAGGTCCCCTCCAGCTCTTAAATTCTGTGACAGGGTGTACAGTCTGTGGTAGTTAGTTACAATGCAACTTTGCAAATAAACGTTAAATACAAGCTAGCCTATATTTTCTTTAAGTCCTGTCTTTCGTAGTAAGTAAATTATTTGTGTTATTCAAGGCTGGGCAGCTCTTTTCTTGTAAAAGTTTATAAAAACTCAAGATCCATGTACCTGTGTGATTATAAGATAGAAGGAAAAAGGAAGGCTGCTCCGTCTTGAAAGGTCATAGCAATGAATGAAGGCAACTATGCAATGGCATCCAGCTGGAGAAGGAGCCCAGGAGTTAAAATCAGGTTGGCAGAAGTATGAGAAAATTGTTACGAAAGCTGGTGTCCTACTTCACGTTCCCAGAAAAACAGATTCTGATATGAAAATTTTCATGGAGGCAGGTTACCTAGGAGAGCTTGTGGAAATGGCACCTATTAGGGAGTGAACAGAATAGGAATGGGTAGAGAGAGAAATTAAACTGCAGTGCAGTTGGAACAGAGGCTCTAGAAGGTTGCCAGATTTAGCAAATAAATATACAGGATGCCCACTTAAACCTGAATTTTAGGTAAACAATGAATATTTTTTGTCTATGTATGTTCCAAACATTCATGGAACCCAGTTCCATAAAGGCCTACTATCAACCCTTGCTTGTCTATAGAAGTCAGGTGCTCTGAGATTCTCAGTGATGCAGGTGGGGAGTCAGGCATGAATGCTTAATAGGTAAATTTCTCACAAGTAGGGGATTGAGTGCCTCAGTCCAAAGGGTGTATCTGCATGGCACACCAAAGCATCCATTTAAGCCAGAGTTAGTCCACAACATATAAAGAAATAGTTGGAAGAAAAATTGTGAACACAGGTCTTTAGCCAGTGGATGAGGAAATAGGAAATAAGGAATTCATCAGAGACAAGGACTTTAAGAAAACTAAAAAACAAAGAAACAAAAAAAAACAAAACAACTCTGGTTAAAGGCAGAACAAACAGAAATGATGAATGGGAATGGTATCAAAAGTCAAACTGCAAGTCTGCAACACAAATTTATACAGGAGACTCTGTCTCTGTTGATTAGATCTTTCTCTACCCAAAATGTGGATAAATAGAATTCATAATTGAAAAAGCTCAAAAGAGTAAGCAGAGAAAAATCTCCCTTCAACCCCAGGCTCCCAGCCATTCTGTTCACACCAGTGATTGTTCATTTATATCCCTCTTGCCCCACTAACCTGTGATATTCTCTAAATAAAGGAGTTCTTACTTATTTTGTAGCTCCCATGGTCAGTTTAATTGCCCAATAAATGCTGAATGAAAAATTCAGTAGCCTGGTAACCAGACTTATCAAGTAATTTTCAAACACTGACATTTCATGTGTTTAAAAAACTCTTTACAGGAAAAGAAAAAAAAAAAAAACTTGACATTTTGTATGATGAAGCTATCCTACTAAAATATATTTGTATATTTTTCAAATATTCAAGAAGTGAGTCCATGGAATCTCTCATATGAGTTCAGTCTTGGAAGAATTCATAAACACTGTGTTATGGATTGAAGTGTGTCCCCCAAATATATGTGTGTCAATCTGGCTAGGCCATAATTCCCAGTATTGTGTGATTGTCCACCATTTTGTCATCAGATGTGATTTTCCTATGTGTTGTAAATCCTACCTCTATGATAATGAGATGGGATTAGTGGCAGTTATGTTAATGAGTCAGGACTCCATCTACAAAATTATATTGTATTTTAATCAATTTCTTTTGAGATATAAAAGAAAGAAGTGAGCAGAGAGACAAGGGGACCTCATACCACCAAGAAAGAAGTGCTGGGAGCAGAGTGAGTCCTTTGGACCTCAGGCTCCTCTGTGGAGAAGCTCTCAGACCAAGGAAAGATGGATGACAAGGACCTTCCTCCAGAGCTGACAGAGAGAGAAAGACTTCCCCTGGAGCTGGTACCCTGAATTCGGACTTCTAGCCTACTAGACTGTGAGAGAACAAACTTCTCTTTGTCAAAGCCATCCACTAGTGGTATTTCTGTTATACCAGCACTAGGTAACTAAACCCTAAGACACACTGATACCTGATAATGCAGAAAACTACTCTACAATGTTCACAATAAAAGGTCCAAATACGATTTGCACACATGCAATGAGAGGGAGGAGCCCTGGTGGTGCAGTGGTTAAGAGCTCGGCTGCTAACCAAAAGGATGGCAGTTCAAATCTACCAGCCGCTCCTTGGAAATCCAATGGGGCAGTTCTATTCTTCTATTGGTCGCTGAGTTGGAATTGACTCGACAGCAATGGGTTTGGTAATAAGGGGGAACAACACATCAGAAGACATTTTTTCCGTTTTGATAAGCTCTATCTGATCTAAACAAAGAAAGGAGTCATGGTTCTGTGTGATGAAATAGAGTCACTACACTGAATGGCAATTATATACAGATATAAAATAATGAAATGAGTGATCAATAGCCATTCAAACTGGTTTGAAATTGTTTTAATTAAAATAATTATAATTTCTTAAGGAACATAGCCAAATACTCAGTATTCGATGCACCCAGAATATTGACTTCCAGAAGAAAAAAAAAAATTGAGGTATAAATTCTTCCACCTTGTTCTTCATTAATCTTGATTTTTTTTTTTTCTGTTAACAAAGCCACAATATGTTCATATTGGCCTTTATTCTCTTGATTACAATGAATATGCTAGATACGATACCTTCTTTTCAAATCTTCTTAAATCTGGAAAAACACAAATGCACCCTGGTTTCTGTAGCTTCATATTCATTTCGTGATTATATTCAATTTGCTCTTAAATAAAACATTAATATTACTACAAACTCTAATTGTTGTTGTTAGGTGCCGTCAAGTCCCTTTCAACTCATAGCGACCCTATGTGCAACAGAAGGAAACGCTACCCATCCTGCCCCATCCTTACAACCACCCTCTACTTTACCAAGGATGATGTCTTTCTCCAACGACTAGTCCCTCCTGCTAACATGACTTAAGAAATGAGATGAAGCCTCCCCACTCTTGTTTCCAGGGAGCATTCTGGTCATACTGGTTTAGATGTTAAAAAACTTATCAGGTGACTTGGCAATAACTGTTCATGAAATCATTATTTCAGTCTCTCATGATAATGTTGCCTAACAAATAACCCCAAAACTCTGGCGTGAAATACTAAGCGTTTGTTTCTTGCTCACTCATCTGTGGGTCATAATCTGCCTGGATCTGGTTTTGAATCCAGTCTGTGGGAAGGCTTAAGATCCTTTATTCTTCTGGAACCAAAAAGTGATCCAGAACATGTTCTTTTCATGGCAATGGCAGAAACAAAAGAGACAAATGAAACCATATAAGTATGTTCCCAAACTGCTCCTATCAAGTCTGCTAACACCCCATTGGCCAACTTAATGCAAATGGCCAAAGCCAAATGGATATGGATATATAATCTTAAAGCAGAAGAGTGAAAAATTAGAGCCAGTAATAAGGTCTTATTAATTCATCTCTCTTGGTCACAATTATTCACATCCCTTCTACATGCGAAATATATTATCCACCATCCTGTTGTTACTGTTAGTTGCTGTGGAGTCAATTCCAGCTCAGGGCGACCCCCCAAAGTCTCGCTCAATCCCATTATCAAAGTCCAAGAATGTGTGATCTACATCAGGTCTGAATGTAGATCCTCTTTATTAAGAGATCAAGAAACTAAAAATACTTAGTACACTTAAACGCAATAAAAAAAATACAATGATGTAACAGAGACAACACAACAAACCTCCTATTCAAAAAAGGGAAAAAACACAAAGAAATCCCTGCTTCATAGCAACTCTGAAATCCATCTGGGCATAGGTTGCCAGGTCCACCTACCCTGCAACAGGGATGCTTCTGCCTGGGAACTTGGATGTTCCTTCTCAGCACATTGTTCGCCAAGGATCATGGCTCATTACCTTTATGCCCCTCCTTTTCTATCACCATCCAGTAGAATCACATCCCTGAAGCACTCTGAACTCACTGCCTCAAGTTGATTACAACTAATAGCAATCCTATAGAACATAGTAGAACTTACCCCATGGGGTTTCCAAGGCTGTAAATCTTTACAGAGGCAGACTGCCACATCTCTCTTCCATGGAGCGGCTGGTGGGTTTGAACTGCCAACATTTTGGTTAGCAACCAAACACTTTAACCACTGCACCACCAAAAAAATGTTTCTTTTCTTCCTGCTCCCTGACTAAAAGGCTCTGGTAAGCTAGTTGCCCTGGAGAAGCCAACTTAATCCTTTTGGAAGTCTTAACAGAGGGTAACAACCTTCATTGTACTGTATCCTGGGGCCGTGTCTTACTGGCAGTACCCTAGGTTTAGTCTTTTCCTAAGGCTATATTGCAGTGACCACTTAATTGATGAGTTTTTTTTTTTTTTTTCAACCTTGCAAGTCCAGAATTTTGGCAGTTTCTACAATCCCTCTCATTTCTGCTTGTACCTCAGCCAGTTTATTCCTGAACTCATATCTCTCTTGCAGTACTAGGCGACATCTTCAGTATTTCCCTTGAAATTTCTTCACCCAAAGAGTTTATTATATACATTTTTCTACCTTCCAGGATACAGCAATTTTACTAAATGCCTTTTTCTATTTTTTTCAGCTTCCTATAACAATTCATCACCAGTTTTCCATCTCTTATAACAGTTTCTCACTGCTCACCAGCTGGTCTTCAAACTATTGCCACATATTTTAGAATTTTCTTGTGGCAACATTCCAATTCCAGGTACTAATTTCCATTTTAGTCAGCTATTGCCATAATAATCTACATTTTTTAAAAAGGCAATGTCATAAAAAAAATTATTTATTCTCATACTCACAGTTCTGTGGATCACCTGGGGCAGCCCTGCTTCCAGCTATGGGTCTACAGATTTCTCTGGGGTGGCTCTGATTTAGGCTGCAGGTCTATGCGTTGTCTAGGGCCAGTCTGTTCCACATCACAATCTGGAGCTCAAGCTTGAGGGATAGCAGCTACCTGGGACATGTGATTCTCATAGCAGAAGTCAGAAGGGCAAGTAGAAAGAGTTGCTGTCTCTTACTACCCACATTTCACTGCCCAGAGAAAGTCACAGGGCCAAGTGCAACATCAATGGAGTGTGGAAGTATATACCCATACCTCTCATGAAGGTGGAAAGGAGGAAGTAATTATTTGCTGAAGGAATACCTAACAGCTCGTTCATTCAAGAGACAGTACTAACGAAGAATATAAAAAAAAGGCGACTTACTTTGTATTAAATGCCACAAACAATACGATTATGAATGGGCCCCTTCCTCTTATACAATGCCTGTAACAATAGGTATCATAATATAATACACAAATATATTGTAATACATATTATAGCAATGTCTTATTAACTTCAGTTATACAGTTATTTTCTTGTTCTTGAATAGAATGAATCGAGAAAAAAAATTCCAAGTCTATGGCTATGTTTCTTATATTCCAAGGAAACCTAGCAAATGAAAAGAGAATCAAGGAGACTCAAGGATATCTACAGAAAGGAAGATGTATGCACAGACATCCAACCCAAAAACCAAACCCACTGCCGTCGAGTCGATTCCAAATCCTAGCGACCCTATAGGACAGAGTAGAACTGCCCGATAGAGTTTCCAAGGGGCGCCTGGCAGATTTGAACTGCAGACCTCTAGGTTAACACAGTCGTGGCACTTAACCACTATACCACCTGGGTTTCCTGCATAGACATACTCACCATGATAAACAGACTTTTAGAAACAGCATCCATTAGATAAGAAATATCTAAACAAAAGATTCTAGAATATTCTTTTCCTTCCCCCCGCATTCACTATTTCTGCTTAACATGTTCCACTGTCTTTTAATGAGGCGTACTAATATATCAAAACATTACAAGATTCCTCTCGTATCCCTCCCTCATTCTGTATTCACATCCTTTCTCTATTAATCTGCAAATCTCTATTAGACAAAATGTCAAGTGTTTTTTACCCAGCATTGCCAAGAAAAACAAGACCAAGAAAAGAGAAACTGCTTATTTGCCTGAGAGCATAAAGATTCTCTTTATTTATTTATTTTGTGGAAAGGTCATTTGAGTTAGTCCATGTGTCAAATTCATATTTTTACAAAATCTGCCAATTGAGATGAAAATATTTGAGATGGGAACATCTCAGTTTGTACCAATGCTTCTCTGATAACAAGATGTGGCTAAACAATAAAAATAAAAATAAAAAACCATAGCGTGATCATTTCTCTAGATTTCAGCTGGGCATATCTCATTACTTAGGGCAGTTTAGGACAGGCAGGGAGGGCCTGGAAGCTGGTCCTGGCAGGATCTACTATAAAAAGACAAGTACTTGAAACACTGACACTTTTGCAGATTCTGACCAAGGTGTTGTTTTAAAAAGCTACTGATTCAGTAAGTAGTTAGGACAAAAGGGCACTAGGGAACAAAGATTCCCAGTCACAGCTTAGAAAAATTTCAATAGGAATCTACAGTGAATTGCCAGGACAGAAAAACGCATAAGCAAGGAATAGTTAGAAGGGCAGGAAAACAACTTGTAAGAGAAGCTCTTCTAAGAGTAGCAAGTTTCCAAGATTCAGTTGACTTTTACACACAGGTCTTCAGTCATTTTTAAGTGACCTGGCAGTAATAAGTCAGTAATAAGGGGAACCTTATTATAGTCAACACCAACGGAAGCAGCAGTCAAGAAATCAAAAGACGCATTATATTTGGCAAATCTGCTGCAAAAGACCTCTTTTAAGCATTAAGAAGCAAAGCTGTCACATGGAGGACTAAGGTGTCCTGGACCCAAGCCATGGTATTTTCAATCACCTCATAATTCATGTTAAAGCTGGACAATGAATAAGGAAGACCCAATAAGAATTGATGACTTTGAATTGCGCCGTTGGCAAAGAATATTCGATATACCATGGACTGCCAAAGGAAGGAACAAATCTGTCTTGGAAGAAGTACAACCAGAATGCTCCTTAGAAGCAAGGATGGCGAAACAACATCTCACATACTTTGGACATGTTCTCAGGAAGGATTAGTCCCTGGAGAAGGACATCATGCTTGGTAAAGTAGGGGGTCAGAAAAGGAGAGGAAGACCCTCAATGAGATGGATTGCCACAGTGGCTACAACAATGGGTTCAAGCATGGCAACAATGGTGAGGATGGCGCAGGACCGGGCTGTGTTTCTTTCTGTTGTGCATAGGGTTGCTATGAGTGGGAACCAACTCGATGGCACCTAACAACAACCACAACAAGCTGTGGTTTGGGAGGTGGGGATGGGAGGTGGGGATGGGAGGTGGGGATGGGAGGTTGGAAGGGGATATTACAGTTCCAGTCTCAGAAGGGCTTTAAAAAAAAAAAAAAACCCATTGCCATCAAGTGGATTCCGACTCATAGCGACCCTATAGGACTGAGTAGAACTGCCCCATAGGGTTTCCAAGGAGCGCCTGGTGGATTTGAACTGCTGACCCTTTGGTTAGCTGCCTAGCACTTAACCACTACACCACCAGGCTTTACCATCTGGTAAACAAGGAAACAAATACAGCTTGATTATCCATTGTAAGAACTCGGTCCTTTCAAATTTAAATTCTAAAGTCCTTTTTACTTTTCACTTAGATTTTTCTACAGTCTCCCTCTGCTGTTCTCCAGTATTTTTTTCTTTTTTAAACAAACTTTTTAGTTTAGAATTGAGTCAGTGGCAACTGGTTTGTTTGTTTTTAATTCCTTCCCTTCTCCTGCCAGAGCCAGGCTGAAGGTATCTGTCTGAAATCCTCACTGTGAGAACCCGGAACTGGTGAGGGTCCTGAGGAGGAAAAGCAGTGTGGGGAATCCCTTAAAAAAATACTGCAGCCCCAGGAGTTTTCTCACTCTCAAGAAGTCCACTCTCAGCCTCCAATAATTCATCAATTTTACCACTTAAGTGTTCTTACCTGTTTATGGCTCCAGTAGCTTCTGCTCCAGGTAAGCAGATCTCAGCTGTGGTTCTCTGTATTTGTTTGTCTCTTAAGATCTTAGGGTGGTGTTCTCTCCTGTGACCTCAGTTTTCTGATGGGCTCAGGAAATGTCATTTTTCTTGTAAGGACAGAGTGACAACTTCCAAGTTTTTCGCATGTCAGAGCTGACCTAATAATTTCTACAAACAATTTAAATATACATAAATGTTCTACTCAATAAAACAATCCCTAAAAGGTACATTAAAACAAATTCTAGAGGTTTGGTTCCTAATACACTAGACTATCTTTAGAAGACAATAATGACTGCTTTACCTCAATCCCCAACTTCATTTTCGTATAAATTTCATATCATTACACAAGATTGGATAGTGTTGTTATTTAATTTAAATGTTGATTGAATTGTGGTGAATTAAACTGTGACTAAATGTTTACTCATTGCTTTACTTCTGAATGTTTCTAAGTGATTCAGCATCAAAAAAGAGAGATTATAGTCTTTCATTCTCTGGTCCTGCAAAGGCTCTTGTGCCAATTTTTTTCAATAAACTTAATACTAATACTTTTCTTTCCACATGGCAGATTATCTAATCAGGGGGAAAGAATAAACAGTCTAACGCTTAGGAATAGAAAGCAGCATAACATTAGGAATAGGAGCAGTAAATTTGAAAAATCAGGTCTCAGTTTGTTGGTTCCAGTACTTTTGTTGGCATTAGGAATCTTAAGGAACTGTGAGCCTCATTAACTAGGGCTGCCTTAAGAGCACTTCAGAATTGTGCTTCATTGTTGTTCAAGCAACACAGAGATCAAAGAGGAAGTAGCCACCTTTATTGTAAAAAAAAAAAAAAAAAAAAAAGGATGTCCTAAATTAAAATTGTTCAAACTTCCTATCTTTGCCTGTTCAGTTTCTCCAATTAGCATGAATATTCCTTTCTCCAGGGAAACATTTCAGTGACAGTGACTAAATGCATTTTTTCACATTCTGCGTTTTTAAAATTTTGCTTAGCCTGATAACACACGACTGAATCTATCTTAGTGATAAAATCGCCCTGTGTACACTAAATCTCTAAAGCTTTCCTGTGCTTTGGTGCCCCATTTCCTTCTCCTCCTATTGTGCAGTTTGATCACCCCCAGATTCCGACGTAGGAAAGACAACAAAGAAGATGCTACAGGCTTTATTAAGAAATGGAACTTCTGCCTTGGACCTCTGTTTCCTTTTCTATTTTAGATAACCAAGTTTTTGAATTCCTCTACACAGACAAAGAAGTCTTGAAAACTCCACAAAATCTGTAGAGCATTGTTCTTTCCTCCTAGGCTTTTTAATTTTTACAGTAAGAAAATATTAATACTTTATTAGGAATTAGCTCCCTCCGTGGCAATGATTCCAGGCGAAATGTTAATCAAAATGTCCCAACTTCTCTTAGCCATAATGTGAGTCTGTGACCAGACTACTTCAAACAGCTCCGCGTTTGGAATGTGCAGCTTACACATAGTGGGGCAAGGAAGGTAGTAGACAGAATTCAAAGATGACCTCCAAGATTTCTTCCCAATGGTGCACATACGTCTTCTCCCAGTTACTCACTTAAATACTACTCTAGGTGCTGATATGAAGGGATTTTACAGATGTAATTAAAGCCCCAAGTCAGCTGATTTAAGAAAGTGAGATTAACCTTCTTGGACCTGACCTAATCAGGTATACCCTTAAAAAGGGACTGGGCTTTTCCTGAAAAGGCATATTCAAAGTATGAGGGGAATTTGACACAAGAGAGGTTCACTGCTGCTAGTTTGAGGAGGGAGGGAGCTATGTGGCAATGAACATGGGTGGCTTCTAGGAGCTGAGAGTAGCTCCCATCTGACAGCCAGTAAGAAAACTGAAACTTAAGCCTTGGAGCTGCAAGGAACTGAATTCTGCAAACAACCCGAGTGCGGTGCAATGAATTACTTAATATGGCCTTTCTAGGCATAGTCTTTGGAACTCCCACCAAGTGAGTGGGTGGGACCATGCTAATATGCATATGGAACCCTAACAAGGGGATTGGACAATTTTGCCAGTTGAGCCATCCCAGCGGTGGGAGGAGAAGATACCGCCACCAAGAAAGAAAAGCCAGAAGTGGAGCACATCTTTTAGACCAAGGATGCCTGCACTAAAGAGTTCCTGGAACCAGGAGACCAAATGAGGGGTAGAGAGAGAGAGCTGTAACACTGAAGACAGCAAGAAATGGCAGCGGAGAAATGGTGGTAGCAAAGGCAGGAGATGGTGCATTGGGCTTCCTGGGCCCATAGAGAGAGAAAGGTGAGTGGTTTTGAGCAGAAGGCTTGCTGGCGGAGTAGGGTGCCTCTGGGCACTTGGCGGAGCTAGGTTTACTGACCCACTCAGCTAGAGCTGAGAACCTTCGGGCCAGTGCTCACCGGTGGAGTGGGGTGCCTCTGGACACTTATTGGCAGAGTTAGAAGAGCTTTGTAACACTTGCTGGAGCAGAAGAGAGTCTGAGGGGCCAGAGAAAAGTGTGCCTGTGAGCACGGCTGAGATGAGGCTGTCCTTATGAAAGGACTGTATCCTGAGTGTTCCTGCTCCTGAATTGTATGTAACCTGTTACTTCCCTAATAAACCCCATAATCATGAGTATGGTCTGTAAGTTATGTGTGGCTATTGCAATGAATTATCAAACTCATCAGAGAAGCAGAGAGTGCCTGGGAGGGCTGGGGGCATGGATAGTGGGTGTAAGAATTGCACGGTGGAGGCATGTCTGATCTCCGCTTCATACGAACCAGCCTTGGGCTGATGTTGATGGTGATTCTTTCTCTGTTGTGAAGACAGAGGGGTCAGATGCTCGTCTGCCACACAGTTTTTACACTGAGTGAGCTAAGAAGTATATTCTTCCCCAGGGCTTCAGATGACAACCCAGCCTGGCTGACACATGATTTTTGCCTTTGAGTTCCTGAGCAGAAAATCCAGCGGCACCTGCCCAGACATCTGACTAGAGAACTATGAGCTGATAGCTGGGTATTGTTTTAAACTGCCAAATCTATGGTAATCTGTTAAGCATCAAAAGAAAACTAATACAGAATGGAACAGTTGAAGCTGATTCAGTCCAAAGACAGTGATGTGAACAGATAGGTCTGTACAATGTGAACAGATAGGTCAGTACAATGTGAACAGGGTTTTGAAAAGCAGAAATAAGTGGATGTTAGGATGGCAGAAGAGGGGAACATGGCCCAATATGTGAGTTAAGGAAATGCTGGAAGAGCTTGTTCATTGGTTCCTCATACCCAGAGTCCCTGAAGTTTTTTTATTCCAATCCTACCTGCAGCTCACCTTCTTCAATTACTCAAAACCTCATTCCATAAATTTTCCATTTTTTAAGTTAGCCAAAATTATTTTTATTACTTGTAATCAAAATACTCTAGATAATATGTGCTGTGGAACTAAATATACTCTGAAACACTTGATTCCAAAAGCTTTATCAAATAAAAACCAATCCCATTGGCCATGATGTCGATTTCAAGTCATAGCAACCCGATAGGACAAAGTAGAACCACCCCATAGGGAGCAACTAGTGGATTCAAACTGCCAACCTTTTGATTAGCAGCCAAGCTCTTAACCACTGTGCCATGAGGGCTTCTTTATCAACTAAAGCATCCTCCAAAAAGGGATTCTGGAACTTTTCCTTCCAGGTTTGAAAAGCCTTTATTCCTTCATCAAAATGTCCCCATGGCATAATCTGTGACATTAAAGGGAGTGAGCTGGGAAAAGAATGGCATTATATTATGACAAGTGTTCCTAGGTTTGTTGGCTTGCTTTTTCTTTTTCTTTTTTTTTTTTCTAGTATTCTATTCTTTGCTTTGGGAATTTCCTATCGTCTTTCTGTGAGGAGGTAAAACATGAAGTGTAACTTAAATTTATGTTGTCACGCTCTGCAGAATATCAAAATGAACACTTAAGAATGTTTGAGAATATTTATGTTCTCCTAAAACACAGACTGTTTATGTTTTTGTTTGGTTGAAAAGATAGCTCTTTGATTGTTTGGTTTTGTTTTGTGTTTGTAATAACAGATAAATCGGGTGTAGCAGCGATAATTCCTATACTCTAAGATCTAATTTGACACGACATAATATATCAGATTCCTTGGTTTCTAGTTTATTTGAAAACGCATAATATTCTACATTTATCTGAAACAAAATGGGATGAGGCAATGTACTCATGAAGAAGGATTGGTATTTGGAAAATATGGCTGGTATTTGGAAAATATGCTGGAGATCAAATGATAGAATTTTGCAAGAATGACTTCTTCATTGCAAATACCTTTTTTCACCAACACAAATGGTGACTATACACGTGGACCTCGGCAGATGGAATACACAGGAATCAAGTTGACTGCATCAGTAGAAAGAGATGATGGGAAACTCAAGATCATCAGTCAGAACAAGACTAGGGGCTGACTGTGGAACTGACCATTAATTGCCCATATACAAAATCAAGTTGGAACTGAAGAAAATTAGAACAAGTCCACAAGAGCCAAAGCATGACCTTTGACTATATCCCACCTGAATTTAGAGACCATCTCAAGAATAGATTTGACCCCTTGAACACTAATGACTGAAGGCCAGACCAGCTGTGGAATGACATCAAGGACACTATACATTAAGAAAGCAAGAGGTCATTCAAAAGACAGGAAAGAAAGAAAGGACCAAAATGGTGTCAGAAGGGACTCTGAAACTTGCTCTTGAATGTCAAGTAGCTAAAGCAATAGAAAGAAATGACGAAGCAAAAGAGCTGGCCAGAAGATTTCAAAGGGTGGCTCGAGAAGACAAAGTAAAGTGTTATAACAACATGTGCAAACACCTGGAGACAGAAAACGAAAAGGGAAGAAAACGCTCAGCATTTCCCAAGTTGAAAGAACTGAAGAAAAAATTCAAGCCTAGAGTTGCAATATTGAAAGATTCTACAGCGAAAATATTAAATGATGCAGGAAGTATCAAAAGAAGATGGAAGGAATATTCAGAGTCATGACGCCAACAAGAATTGGTGGACATTCAATGATTTCAGAAGGTAGTTCACGATCAGGAACTGATAGTAATGAAGGAAGAATTACAAGCTGCGCTGAAGGCACTCGCAAAAAACAAGGCTCCAGGAACTGATGGAATACCAACTGAGATGTTTCAACAAATGGATGAGGCACTGGGAGTGTACCCTCATCTATGCCAAAAAATTTGGAAAATAGCTACCTTGCCTATTTCCAAGAAAAGTGATCCGATCGAATGCAGATATTATAGAACAATATCATTAATATCACACGCAAGTAAAATTTTGCTGAAGATCAATCAAAAGCGGCTGCAGCAGTATATCAACAAGGAAATTCCACAGATTCAAGCCAGATTCAGAAGAGTATGTGGAACCAGGATATCATTGCTGATGTCAAATCAGTCCTGCTTAAAGCAGAAAAAAGCTGAAAGATGTGTTTTATTGACTGTGCTAAGGCATTCAACACCCCACGTGTCTGTCAGTTTGTCATACTGTGGGGGCTTGTGTGTTGCTGTGATGCTGGAAGCTATGCCACCAGTATTCAGATACCAGCAGGGTCACCCATGGAGGACAGGTTTCAGCTGAGCTTCCAGACTAAGACAGACTAGGAAGAAGGACCCGGCAGTCTCCTTCTGAAAAGCATTAGCCAGTGAAAACCTTACGAACAGCAGAGCATTGTCTGTTATAGTGCTGGAAGATGAGCCCCCAGGTTGGAAGGAACTCAAAAGATGACTGGGGAAGAGCTGCCTCCACAAAGTAGCATCAACTTTAATGACATGGATGGAGTAAAGCTTTTAGGACCTTCATTTCCTGATGTGGCACGATTCAAAATGAGAAGAAACAGCTGCAAGCATCCATTAATAATCGGAACGTGGACTGTATGAAGTATGAATCTAGGAAAGTTGGAAATTGTCAAAAATGAAATGGAACGCATAAATATCTATATCCTAGGCATTAGTGAGCTGAAATAGACTGGTATTGGCCATTTTGAATTGGACAATCATATAGTCTACTATGCTGGGAATGACAACTTGAAGGGGGAATGGTGTTGCATTCATTGTCAAAAAGAACATTTCAAGATCTGTCCTGAAGTACATTGCTGTCAGTGATAGGATAATATCCATATGCCTACAAGGAAGACCAGTTAATATGACTATTATTCAAATTTACGCACCAACCACTAGGGCCAAAGATGAAGAAATAGAAGATTTTTATCAGCTGCTGCAGTCTGAAATTGATTGAACATGCAATCAAGATGCATTGATAATTACTGGCGATTGGAATGCAAAAGTTGGAAACAAAGAAGAAGGATCAGTAGTTGGAAAACATGGCCTCGGTGATAGAAACAATGCTGGAGATCGAATGATAGAATTTTGCAAGACCAAAGACTTCTTCATTGCAAATACCTTCTTTCACCAACATAAACGGCGACTATACACATTGATCTCGCCAGATGGAACACACAGAAATCAAATTGACTATGTCTGTGGAAAGAGACAATGGAAAAGCTCAATATCATCAGTCAGAACAAGGCCAGGGGCCAACTGTGGAACAGACCATCAATTGCTCATATGCAAGTTCAAGCCGAAACTAAAGAAAATCAGAACAAGTCCACGAGAGCCAAAATATGACCTTGAGTATATCTCACCTGAATTCAGAAACCATCTCAAGAATAGATCTGACGCATTGAACACTAGTGAGCGAAGACCAGATGAGTTGTGGAATGACATTAATGACATCATCCATGAAGAAAGGAAGAGGTCACTGAAAAGACAGGAAAGAGAGAAAAGACCAGGGTGGATGTCAGAGGAGACTCTGAAACTAGCTTTTGAGCGTCAAGCAGCTAAGGCAAAAGGAAGAATTGATGAAGTAAAAGAACCGAACAGAAGATTTCAAAGGGCCTCTCGAGAGGACAAAATAAAGTATTATAATGACATGTGGAAAGAGCTGGAGACGGAAAACCAAAAGGGAAGAACACGCTTGGCGTTTCTCAAGCTGAAAGAACTGAAGAAAAAATTCAAGCCTCTAGTTGCAATAGTGAAGGATTCCATGGGGAAAATATTAAATGATGCAGGAAGCATCAAAAGAAGATGGAAGGAATACAGAGTCATTATACCAAAAAGAATTAGTCGATATTCAACCATTTCAAGAGGTGGCATATGATCAGAAACCGATGGTGCTGAAGGAAGAAGTCCAAGCTGCTCTGAAGGCATTGGCGAGAAACAAGGCTCCAGGAATTGATGGAATATCAATTGAGATGTTTCAACAAACAGATGCAGCACTGGAGGTGCTCACTCGTCTATGCCAAGAAATATGGAAGACAGCTTCCTGGCCAACTGACTGGAAGAGATCCATATTTATGCCTATTCCCAAGAAAGGTGATCCAACCGAATGTGGAAATTATAGAACAATATCATTAATATCAGACGCAAGCAAAATGCTGCTGAAGATCATTCAAAAATGGCTGCAGCAGTATATTGACAGGGAACTGCCAGAAATTCAGGCCGGTTTCAGAAGAGGACGTGGAACCAGGGATATCATTGGTGATGTCAGATGGATCCTGGCTGAAAGCAGAGAATACCAGAAGGATGTTTACCTGGGTTTTATTGATTATGCAAAGGCATTTGACTGTGTGGATCATAACAAACTACGGATAACACTGCGAAGAGTGGGACTTCCAGAACACTTAATTGCGCTCATGAGGAACCTTTACATAGATCAAGAGGCAGTTGTTCGGACAGAACAAGGAGATACTGATTGGTTTAAAGTCAGGAAAGGTGTGCGTCAGGGTTGTATTCTTTCACCATACCTATTTAATCTGTATGCTGAACAAATAATACTAGAAGCTGGACTATATAAAGAGGAACAGGACATCAGGATTGGAGGAAGACTCATTAACAACCTGCGTCATGCAGATGACACAAGTGAAAGAGTACTTGAAGCACTTACTAATGAAGATCAAAGACCACAGCCTTCAGTATGGATTACATCTCAACATAAAGAAAACAAAAATCCTCACAACTGGACCAGTGAGCAACATCATGATAAACGGAGAAAAGACTGAAGTTGTCAAGGATTTCATTTTACTTGGATCCACAGTCAACAGCCATGGAAGCAGGAGTCAAGAAATCAAAAGATGCATTGCATTGGGCAAATCTGCTGCAAAGGACCTCTTCAAAGTGTTGAAGAGCAAAGATGTCACCCTGAAGACTAAGGTGCACCTGACCCAAGCCTTGGTATTTTCAATCACATCATATGCATGTGAAAGCTGGACAATGAATAAGGAAGACTGAAGAAGAGTTGACGCCTTTAAATTGTGGTGTTGGCGAAGAATATTGAATACACCATGGACTGCCAAAAGAACAAACAAATATGTCTTGGAAGAAATACAACCAGAATGCTCCTTAGAAGCAAGGATGGCGAGACTGCATCTTACATACTTTGGACATGTTGTCAGGAGAGGTCAGTCCCTGGAGAAGGACATCGTGCTTGGCAGAGTACAGGGTCAGTGGAAAAGAGGAAGGCCCTCAACGAGGTGGATTGACACAGTGGCTGCAACAATGAGCTCAAGCATAACAACTATTGTAAGGATGCTGCAGGACCGGGCAATGTTTCCTTCTGTTGTGCATAGGGTTACTATGAGTCAGAACCGACTCGACGGCACATAACGACAACAACAACAAGGCATTCAACTGTGTGGATCATAACAAATTAGGGACAACATTGCAGAGAATGGGAATTCTGGAACACTTAATTGTGCTCATGAGGAACCTGTACATAGATCAAGAGGCAGTTGTTTGAATAGAACTAGGGGATACTGTGTGGCTTAAAGTCAGGAAAGGTGTGCATCAGGGTTGTAGCCTTTCATATACCTATTCAATCTGTATGCTGAGCAAATAATCTGAGAAGCTGGGTTATATGAAGAAGAATGGGGATTGGGGAAGACTCATTAACAACCTGCTTTATACAGATGATACAACTTTGCTTGCTGAAAGTTAAGGGGACTTGACGCACTTACTGATGAAGATCAAACACCACAGCCTTCAGTATGGATTGCACCTCAATATAAAGAAAACAAAAATCCTCACAGCTGGACCAATAAGCAACATCATGATGAATGATGAAAAGATTGATGTTGTCAAGAATTTCATTTGACTTGGATCTACAATGAATATCCATGACGCAGCAGTTAAGAAATCAAAAGATGCATCGCGTTGGGTAAATCTGCTGAAAAGATCTCTTTAAACTGATGAAAAGTGAAGATGTCACCTTAAAGACTAAGGTGTGCCTGGTCCAAGTCATGGTGTTTTCAATCGACTTGTATGCATACGAAAGCTGGCCAACGAATAATGAAGACCGAAGAAGAATTGACACCTTTGAATTATGGTGCTGGCGAAGAATATTGAATATACCATGGACTGCCAAAAGAGCAAACAAGTCTGTCTTGGAAGAAGTACAACCAGAATGCTCCTTAGAAGCAAGGATGGTGAGACTATGTCTCACATACTTTGGACATGTTATCAGAAGGGATAGGTCCCTGGAGAGAGACATCATGCTTGGTAGAGGGTCATCAAAAAAGAGGAAGACCCTCAATGAGATGGATTGACATGGTGGCTGCAACCATGGGCTCAAGCATAGCAGTGATTGTGAGGATGACACAGGACCAGGCAGTGTTTCATTCCATTGTACATAGGATCGCTATGAGTCAGAACTGAATCAACAGCACGCTGAGGAATCATATAAAACTGATTCACAAAAGTGTTTTTGTTAGACCTCATTTCCTTACAAGGAACATGAACTCTTTTAAAGTAGCACAAATAACGTGAGACTTTCCTGTTTTGCGAGAATAGAGAATCCCGCAAGAATGAACAGCAAGGAGTAAAGCATGGACTCACAGCAATGAGAAACTCACAAAGCAGCTCCACTCATTGTATAACTTTCTCAGGTGGATTTTAATCTCTCCTTTTACGTGTTTTCTCACCCAAAATTCCAGTGTAGCCTGTGGCTCCAACAACACCTGAAGTCTTCATTCACGTGCTCAGTATATCATACTGCAGGCTGACCTGGTCTCAGTATCACTTTCAATTATTGACAGAAAGAATGTGATTGTTTCATTCCAACCTCTGGATTGATTCACCCTGACTGCATCAGTAGTAGCCATGGGTGAACACTGTCACATGGCCTGGGGCTCTCCCTTCACCAATGGGAAAATCAGTACTCGATAAGCTTGTTTAAATTTCAAAGGAAAAGGATGGCCATCTGTTGTATAGAGGACTGAGATCTTCTAAAAAGCTTTTCTGAGTAAATAAAAATTCTAAAAAAGACCAAAAAGTATAATTCTCAGTGAAAATACTTTAAAAGGGTGTTGAGTGAGTCTTTCATATTGTCTCAGAATTTGAGCCTGAATGCTTTCACAAGCTGTAACTTAGCTCTAGTCTAGATACAGGTGCTAACAAGTCAAATGGTATAGGCTACATGATTTTCTAAGGGATAGTTTAACTGACTCTGAGACCATGAGTCCATTACACATTCGATTTTATGAAAAGCGGGGTATCTAAGGAGAGTTTAAGGAAATAAGGAACACAGAGGAGTCATGCATTGTCAGCCTACGAAAGAATGTCTATTCCCTCAGACCAAGAGATGGGAAAGCTAAGAGAACCCACTGCTTTAGAACAAGGTTACCTAGAAGAAGGAGAGATGAGCTGCTATTCCTTGGATGAATCACTGCTTATTCAGAATAGTGGCTGTCTTGAGCCCAGCTTTTGAGTTGTAATCCTTGGGTGGTGCAAACAGTTAATTTTCTTAGCTGCTATGCTCATGATTGGAGGTTCAAGTACACTCAGAAGCACCTCCCAAGAAAGATTTGATGATCCACTTCTGAAAAACCAACCACCTAACACCCTATGGAGCACAGCTCTACTCTGACACACATAGAGTCACCGTGAGTCAGAATGAATTCAACAGTAATTGATATTTTATTTGAGGTGGAGGATAGGGAAGAAAATTAGAGAGACATCAGATAAGAAAGACAGAGCCCGAACTCTCAGAATTTGACATGCATGGTAAGAACGGATGTGTGGATTTTCCATGAGCCAAGTGAACAAGTAATAACAGCTGAGCATGGGTTATCTTTTCAGTGCCCTACCAAAGGAAGTTGCCTACTGGGCTATGGAACCTCATACAGGGAAAAACTATTAGCTAAATTACAAGGACTAAGGACAGCTCATGAAAAGCCCTTCCAGAAATATAAAGAATGATGCAATGGGGAACCTCTAACAGGGCCTCCTAAAAACCTCACTGTTTAACCTAGCATTTAGATGTCTATTTTTCAGGAAACGTACAGACTTCAACAGTGCAACCAAGTAAAACATTTTTGGTCTCTTGCATGTAGTTCTCTACTCCCTTTACCACCGCTTGTAAGAGTCAAAAGCAAAAAAAAAAAAAAGAGGGGAAGAGGCCAGGGAAAGAGCAGTACAAACCTTCTTTCAGTGCAGGTCTCTTGGGCACAGATTGGGTTTGAGCTAGAATGACAGAAAATGGCACAGAAAAAAGTTAAATTTGGATGTGAGAAGAAAGTTTTAAGTTGTTTAGACAGAAATGTACTTTTGAATGCCTGAAAATGACTAGAAAGTTAAATGGTTTTTGCTGTTGTTAGTTGCAATCAAGTCCATTCTGACTCACGATATACCCAAGATACATATAGATGTGTGTATTTTTTTTTAAAAAAGAAATTTTATTTTGCTCTAAGTGAAAGTTTATAATTCAAGTCAGTTTCTCATACAAAAACTTATACACACATTGTTATGTGACCCTAGTGGCTCTCCCTACAATGTGACAGCACACTCCTTCTCTCCACCTTGTATTTCCTGTGCCCATTCAACCAGCTCTTGTCCCCCTCTGCCTTCTCATCTTACCTCCAGACAGGGACTGTCCACATAGTCTCATGTGTCTACTTGAGCTAAGAAGTATACTCCTCACCAGTATCACTTTATGTGTTATAGTCCAGTCTAATCTTTGAAGCATTGGCTTCAGGAATGGTTTTAGTTTTGTGCTAACAGAGTCCAGGGGCCATGACCTCTGGGGTCCCTCCGGTCTCAGTCATGCCATGGGTGAGTACTGTCATGTGGCCTGGGGCTCTTAAGTCAGGTCTTTTCGCTAGAATTTGAGGTCTGTGTTCCACTTTTCTCCCACTCCATCAGGGATTCTCTGTTGTGTTCCCTGTCAGGACAGTCATTGGTGGTAGCCAGGCACCATCTAGCTCTTCAGGTCTCAGGCTGATGGAGTCTCTGGTTTATGTGGCCCTTTCTGTCTCTTGAGCTCATATTTTCCCTGTGTCTTTGGTGTTCTTCATTCTCCTTTGCTTTAGGTGGGTTGAGACTAATTGATGATCTTATGTGGCTACTTGCTGGCTTTTAAGACCCCAGATGCCACTTACCAAAGTGGGATGCAGAATGTTTTCTTAATACACTTTGTTATGCCAATTGACCTAGATATCCCCTGAAACCGTGTTTCCCAGACCCCATCCCTGCTACTCTGTCCCTCGAAGTGTTTGGGTGTATTCAGAAAACTTCTTAGCTTTTGGTTTAGTCCAGTTGTGCTGACTTCCCCTGTATTGTGTGTTGTCCTTCCCCTCGCCTTCACCTAAAATAATTCTTGTCTACTATTTTTTTTTTTTATGTAATTAGTGAACTCCCCTCTCCCTCCCCATTCTCATAGCCATCAAAGAATGTTTTCTTCTGTTTAAACCTTTTCTTGAGTTCTTATAATAGTGGTCTCATACAGTATTTGTCCTTTTATGACTGACTAATTTCACTCAGCCTAATGTCTTCCAGATTCATGCACGTTATGAGATGTTTCAGGGATTCATGATTGTTCTTTATCGTTGCATAGCATTCCATTGTGTGACTATACCATAATTTGTTTATCCATTCATCTGTTGATAGGCACTTTGGTTGTTTCCATCTTTTTGCTATTGTAAACAGTGCTGCAATGAACATGAGTGTGCATATATCAATTCACGTGAGGACTCTTATTTCTCTAGGATGTATTGCAAGGAGTGGGATTGCTGGATCATGTGGTACTTCCATTTCCAGCTTTTTAAGGAAGTGCCAAATTGATTTCCAAAGTGGTTGCACCATTTTACATCCCCACCGGCAGTGTATAAGTGTTCCAGTCTCTCCATAATCTCTCCAACAATTATTATTTTGTGTTTTTTTGGATTAATGCCAGCCTTGTTGGTGTGAGATGGTATCTCATTTTAGTTTTGATTTGCATTTCTCTAATGGCTAATGATCATGAGCATTTCCTCATGTATCTGTCAGCCACCTGAATGCCTTCTTTGGTGAAGTGCCTGTTCACGTCCCTTGACCATTTTTTAATTGGGTTATTTGTCTTTTTGTTGTTGAGGTTTTGCAGTATCTTGTAGATTTTAGAGATTAAACACTGATTGGATTTGTAGTAGCCAAAATTTTTTTCCTGGTAGGTAATCTTTTTATTCTTTTGGTGAAATCTTTGGATGAGCATAGGTGTTTGATTTTTAGGAGCCCTCAGTTATCTAATTTCTCTTCTGGTGTTTTGTGCATTATTAGTAATGTTTTGTATACTGATTATGACATGTATTAGGATTCCTGGCGCTATCCCTATTTTTTCTTCCATGATCTTTATTGTTTTAGATTTTATATTTACATCTTTGATTCATTTTGAGTTAGTTTTTGTGTGTGGTGTGAGATATGGGTCTTGTTTCACTTTTTTTGCAGATGGATATCCAGTTATGCCAGCACCGTTTGTTAAAGAGACTGTCTTTTCCCCATTTAACTATCCAAGATATTTTTAAGAGGTAAGGGAGCCCTGGTAGCTCTAATGGCTACGCATTCAGCTTCTAATCAAAGGTTTGTGGTTTAAGCATACCCAGGGGCTCTGCAAGAGAAAGACGTGGAGATCTGATTTCAACCTAAAAAACTCTATGGGGTATTTCTACTCTGGCACGTGGGGTCGCTATAATTCAGAATCAACTCAATGGCATCTAACAGCAACAAAAAGGGACGAGTGAGGAAAAATGCTTAAAGGCAGTAACTGCAGGAAAAAAATAAATAAAACTGCTTATGTCTGTGCCTCATCAAATTCAAACTGTGCAACATACTAGTTAAATTATAAATTATATAACGTGTTAAAAGCATTAACTCAGAATAAAATTTTGAAAATAAAAAACAAATGTCAAAATAAATGACAAGTTAAAAATATGAAAAAGAAAGCATAATAACCCAGTGAAAAGTTGTGTATTCACATGATATATAAATGGGAAAAGTTTTTGTGTATATAATGGCTACAAAATAAGTCACAAATATTAAAAAAATAAACACAGACACACATGGTTTTAGCTACACAACATTTAAAATTTTATATATATATATATATATAATTTAAAAGGAGTCCCTGCGTGGCACAAATGGTTAAATCTTCAATTAATAGCCAAAAAGCTGGTGTTCGAACCCATCCAGAGGTGCCTCTGAAGACAGGCCTGGCAATCTGTTTCTGAAAAATCAGTCTTGAAGACCCTAAGGAGTTGTTCTAGTCTGCACACATGGAGTCGCCGTGAGTTGGAAATGACTCAACAGCAACTAACGACATTAAAAACCCAGTAGACATCACAGATTTTTATTTTTTGTTTGTTTTTGTTTCACTGTGTCAAGTAACCTGTTTTAATTAATGTAATTCCGGAAAAGATGGTTTCTTGTTTAAATGTTAGTTCTTAGTCTCTATTCTTCAATTTCTTAGGTATATGTGGATTTTAAAAATTAAATCTAAGTGCATTAGGTATTGGCCTCTCCATGGACTTACAACACATGCCATTTGAACTTGCTCATTTAAATTGAAATTATATATATATATATATACACCCTATAGGACAGAATAGAATTTCTATGAAGCACCTGGTGGATTCCAACTGATGATCTTTTGGTTAGAAGCCATAGCACTTAACCACTACACCACCAGGGTTTCCATATATATATACACACACACACACACATATATACACACACACACACAAATTTTACTTATCACCCCTGAGTCATTGACATTAAATAGTGTGTTATCTTGAAACAGTTGACTCAGAATGTCTCTTCTCCCTCAGAAGTTGCCCACAGGTATTTGTTGGTTTGATTGGTCCTTTCTATGTAATGCATTATATTAACACAGGTCCTAGCTTTCAGCCTGCTGTGATGAAACATTCTTGGTCATTGCAGATCATTTCTAGTAAACTGTTTACTTGATTTCTCCTTATTTTATTTCTTATTTTGCGTTGCCCCAACCTTCCTCTCCAAGAGACAGGGATAAAAGGAAAGAAGAGGGGGAAAAAAAAGAGAATTGGCCCAGGTTTACACTTCAGGGAATCAATGAATATTTGACGTCTAATGAAAATTTTACTGTGATAGTGTATTTTTCTAGGGAAAATAACTACATTTTTCATAAATTTAGCACAGAAACATGTGAATCAAAAGACGGTTAAGGATCTGTAGTTTATGTTTGTTCTTTGTGCTATTTCAGGTTTTGGTATCAAAATTGTGACAATGTTATAAAATTAAGAAAGCATTAAAAGCATTATTGATACATATCGTCCATTTCTTTCCAACTAGTGATAGTTTTAATAATTCTTTAGAATGCCACTAACCACCAGTTAGAATTTATATTAGAAGAAAAACAGATTTTTGATAAGGGAAATGATTCTTCATTGTTTATTTAAATTTTTATGGTTTTATTATGTGTTGAGGATTAACATTTTCCTAGGTCACTGATAATAACTTACATTTCCTCTTTTTAAAGAGTGCGTGTCTTTTGGCTATGTTTCTTAGGAGGTCTTAAAGGTTGAATTTAAATATAAAGTATAAAGCACTCTACTAATGGGAGAACTCGTGATTGTTATAAACTCCCAGGAGTCCAAAATCCCTAATAGAGGTGCAGTTCTCTTTCCGCCACAACAGTGTTCACCATGGTGATGCTGAAAGAAAAATAAGCAGAATCCCTGGCCTAAAGAGGGAAAAACCATTAGAAAAAATAAGTACATCGCTAACAGAGCCTGTTGCCTAGTACACTCAGGAAATGTACGTGGAATAAATGAATTTTATATAAATAACAACTTGTCCAGGACTCTGCAAAAGCCTCTGGAGACCAGGTGATAAAATCATCTTCAGAAGATATACTTCTCTTTTTGTTTCCATAGCACTTGTTTATATTATTTGATTATATTATTCTGATTATCTAGGTTTATTTTATTTATTTCTTTATTTTATTAACCATTCATTTATTAACATTTTCACCTGCACTTCACCTCATGTATGTGAATTGTGAAGTGTTTAACCATGACAGCCTCAAAGCACTTGAAAAGCCACAAAAGTTTCAGGTCTCAGTTTATATATCTTTTAAATGCTATAAATAATCCATTCACATATTGCTTTCTTAAAATGTGTTTAACTTATTCTAACATGCTTGAGCACTTTAAGTTTTTCAGAAGCAAAACAGCAATTAAACCCACAGTGGTAATATCCGTGGTAAAAATATTATTAAAAAAAATATTATAGAACTTCAATAAACTTACATAGACTTAGAAACTTGTGATTACTTTCAATCTAAATATATCATAGAAGTAAATTTAGGAAGCATGTTCAATTAATAGGATGGCCAGTAAGGCCTCACTCTGTTCAGTATTACTAGTCTAAGCATAAGGTTCATCCTTCCGTCATCTGTAAGAAGAGAATTATTGGCTTCTTAAAATTTTGTGTTATGATTTGTATTGTTTACAAGGACATACCCAGGGACTTCAGTAATGGCCACATTTGTTAAAATTACAAACCAATAAAAAGAAATATATGTGCATGTCTCAAACCCATTTCTGCAGATGCTATTTTTCAATTTATTAACTTTAAATAAAATTAAAGCTGACTTCCCTGAGAATTCCAGGGTGATGATATGCCAGTATAAATGGATAGAGCATTATATATATATACATGTATATATATGCACACACATATATATGAAGTGTGTGTATAGTATATCTATATGAGTGTGTGTGAATATCAAATAGAAGAAACTAAATATTTTCATAAATAGTGGGATACATGAATAAATACCAAATGGGGGCTCCAAAACACTTGAGAGAAAAGAGGTAGAGAAATAAAACTTTGTTACACAGTGATTGCCATTATTTTACCTAACAATGTCTTAGCATCTAATGTAGGTCATATATCGTGCCAGATACTAGGGATGCAAGAGTCTGTCGTAGAGGGATAGGCATAGACACGCGAACACGGCACGTACCATTTCTTGTTACTGCACTGATAGAGGTTTGAAATGAGTCCCATGGGAACACCGGGGCTACCCACTTACTTGAAATGAGAGCAAATGAAACTAGGGAAGACTTACTGGTAGCCTGGCAATACGAATTTCTGAGCCAAGTAGTAAATAAATCAACCAGGGAAAAGATGTGCACGGAAAATAGGGAGGGAAGAGAAGGCTGTATTACAAACAAAGTTACATGTACAGAGAATTAAAACTGTGGGCAGAGAAAGAGAGTAGATGATGGATTCTCCACATGATGGGTTTATGAGTTGCTCTTAATTTCCTCTATTTGCCATTTGATAGTTTCAAAATCCCATAAAATAAAAAGTATTGCTTATGTAATCAAAAATAATACAAATACAAAACATTTATTTAACATCAGAAATTATCCCTTCCCCATTGAAGAAAAGCTGGGAGAAAGTGAATTTGCTGTATGGTTATCTCTGAGTGGAAGAAATATGGCTGATTTTCATTTTCTTATTTAAACATAATACTAGTTAAGTACATAGGCACTAATTTAACTGTGCTAAAGTTTTATTTTCTGAATATTGCTTGTTTAACATTTTATCTTCTGACTATCCCAATGCTTTTCATCATTTCTGGCCACTTTTGTCTCAGTTATGTTTTTTAAATATTTATAACATAGGTGCTAATTACATTAATATCTTTTATTCGCTATGAACATTAACGTACATATTTGATCTAGATTTCTCCCACCATGAACTATCCAATTTCAAAAGCGAAGCTCTGTATATTCGTTTTGCTTTTTTTCCTCCTCGCTCCAACCAAGTGGCTCAGACCTGCTTTAGCAAAGGGGTAAAGATAACTGAATCCCGAATCTACTTCTTATTCACTTGCTCAGAGTCTCACCTGCCAGATGTAAAAATCTCTCTGTTTTTCTCTCTGGATTTTCAAAAGAGCTGCATTCTTTTTCTGGAATATTTTGAAATTCTTGACCTAAGAAAATGCCAATTAGTAGAAAATAATATTGTTTTTCTGCATATTATAATATTGCATGAGCCAGAATACTGTATGCAACATCATGTAAAAAACTATTTCTCCAGTAAAAAGTTATTTCTTTTTTTGAAAATACCAAAGGAAGATAGATTTAGAGCAATAAAATCTTCATGTTAATATTTACTACTCTCTCTGCTTAACCAAATTTTGCTTACCCTAAGGGTCATTTTTTCCTAACTTGAAATTTTTAAGTTCTTTGTTTCCATCTCAAAAGTTCTTCTACTTTTCTTTTTTTTTTTTTTTTAGATTACAGCTTTGCTGTGAAATAAAATGGTTGTATAAGTAAAAATATAATTATGATGTCTACAATGAAGGCAGAATTTTATCTTACTTTACACAGAAGTAGGGAATTTTGAAATTGTGTCATTTTTTATCAACCTCTGGGCCTATCACATGATTTTACATATTATTACAACTTCACTGTAGAGTATGGCCGATGCATTTGAATTATGGTGTTGGAGAAGAATACTGAGTATATCACGGACCGCTAGAAGGAACAAATCTGTCTTGGAAGAAGTATACCCAGAATGCTCCCTAGAAGCAAGAATAGCGAGACTTTGGACATGTTATCAAAAGGGACCGTTCCCAGGAGAATGATATCATGCTTGGTAAAGTTAGGGTGAGTGGAAAAGAGCAAGACCCTCAACGAGATGGACTGACGGTGCAGCTGCAACGATGAGCTCAAACAAAGCAAAGATTGTGAAGATGGCGAAGGACCAGGCGGTGTTTCCTTGCATTGTACACTAGGTCACTATGAGTCAGAACCCACTCGATGGCACCTAACAGCAATGTAACAACAACAGCATGTATGGCTGGAGCAAGCACAAGCTTGGGACATAGAAAGTGCACAACAAAAGTTAGTTGTATTGAATTACATTGAATTTGATTTCACAAAACAAATATCCCTTTGGAAAACATGCATGCATTTTTGAAAGTACACATAAAAAAAAAAGCATAGGTTAAATGAAAATGCTTCATTTTGCACTTTTTATTTGTTTAATTTAAATTGCCTAATGCATTACCATTTGCTCTGAGCATTATGTTTTGTTTAAATTATTTTGCACTTTCAACTTGCCACCAAAGCTCTGGCTCCCCGAAGCATACAATCCAGTAAAATATAATATTCTAAACAGTACAATTCACCCCTTCTAACCTACGTTCCAATAAAGCAGTTGTAAATAGGTGTCATTTGTTCTAATTTTGTGTACATTTATTTTGTTTTTCTTCAAGATTTGAATCTCATATGGGCTTCTTATTAACCTTTCAAGAATGAGACAAAAGAAGACCCTAAAAAGCATGACATTGTCAACTAGTCTGTCTAATCCAAAAAAAAATTCATAGGTTGTTAAGATGAGTTAAGAGAGATTGTCAAACATTTTTCTTTTGTTTTGTTTTAGAGATGCAATTCTTTATTTCACAAGTCAAAATTAAATGACTTTAACCAGCAGAGGTCTGAAAAATAATTTAAGTGTAGTAATTTTCTTAGTGATATTCAACTTATCTTATTCTTCGAATGCATTCAAATGTCAGCATATTGTAGTGCAAAGAAAATGAGCTTAGGTTAGAATGCTGCCTAGATGAACCATCTTTATCCTTCAGACCCCAATTCACACATTCTATCCTCCAGGAAATTCAGGCTCATTAAGGTAAAATAATCCCGCATTTTAATGTAAAGTGACCACAAACAATCTGTTCATCTAGCTCATGCAGTTCAACTGAATCATCCAGAGGCCCAGATTTCAATGCATTCACCTACTATGTGCCAGACGGAAACCCTGGTGGCAAAGTGGTTAAGTGCTACGGCTGCTAACCAAAGGGTCAGCAGTTCGAATCCACCAGGCGCTCCTTGGAAACTCTATGGGGCAGTTCTACTCTGTCCTATTGGGTTCCTATAGGGTCACTATCAGTCGGAATCAACTTGATGGCACTGGGTTTGGGTTTTGGTATGTGCCAGACAGAATCCCTTAGTGGTAAAAATGTTTAACACACTTGGCTGCTAATCAAAAGGTTGGTGGTTCAAGTCCACCCAGAGGCACCTTGGAATAAAGGCCTGACAATCTATTTCCAAAAAATCAGCCACTGAATATCCTATGGCGCACAGTTCTAGTCTGACACACATGTGGTTAGCATGAGTTAGAGTCAACTCCATGGCAACTGGTATGTGCCAGACACTGTTCTAGGCATTAGTGATACCATGGTGAACAAAAGAGACAAGGTTGTCAGAATTCTCACGGAAATATAGGCAATATATACAATAAACAAATTAATAAGAAATTTTCAGATAGTAATTAAGTGTTATGCAGATGCCAACTTTGCAGTCTTATAACACTGATGGGGTTGTTTTTCTCTGAGGAAGTGACATTTAAATGATATGAAGAACCTAGCCATGCAAAGACAAACAGAAAGCCATTCCAGTTCAAAAGGCTTACATTAGAAACAAGCTCAGGTATACAAAGAAGACCAGTGTTGGTGAAGCATACTGAGTGAGGAACAGAATGGTATGAAATAATATTACAAGAAAGGCCAGGGGCTTTGTAAACAAAGGTAAGGAATGTGAATTGCATTTTTAAGCATTCGGGAGGCCAAAAATGATTTTTAGGAAATTAACTGATTTAGTTCTTCAAAGGGCCATCTGGCTGGCTGCTGCATTAAACGTAGTTTTAAAAGTAGAAACAGAGATACAAGTTAGAAGGCTATCGCAGTCCTCTGCATAAGAAATGGTAGGCCAGGTCCAGAGCATAGAAATACAGCTGGGCAGAAGTAGATAAAATCTGAAGTATGTTTTGGAGATGGATTCCAGAAGACTTAGCTGATAAACTGGATATAAAGGTGAGAGAATGAGAGGAGATAAATATTTTTCTTCTAATACAAGTGAGGAAAGAATAAACAGATGGAAGGGAGTTGTAACGAGAATTGTGTTTTGACCACATTAACTAATGAGATGCTTATCATCTCAAGTAGAAAGGTCAAGAAAGACGTTGGGTTTCCAGTGAGTGGTCAGGCCTGGAGGTACATATTTGGAAATCACTGGACTATAAAAAAGCAACTGCCGTCACGTTGATTCCAACTCACAGAGACCCTATAGGACAGAGTAGAACTGCTCTATAGGGTTCCCAAGGCTGTAAATCTTTAAGGAAGCAGACTGCCACATCTTTTTCAGTGGAATGGATGGTGGGTTCAAACCATCAACCTTCTGGTTAGTAGCCAAGCACTTTAACCACTGCACAACCAGAGCACCTTTTGGAATATAGAAAAAAAAGAGAGTCTTTTAATTCATAGGACTGGGTGAAATCTGCCAAGGAGATTATGTGGATTAAAAAAGAGAAATAGTGAAGAAGGAAGTGGGTGAAGCCCAGGATTACTCTAACATTTAGGTGTACAGTTGAGAAAGATGGTGAGTGCAGGTACAGATCCCTACGAGGCTATCAGAGGAAGGGGAAGCGTTTATTTGATGTATCTCCAAATTTGCTCTAAATCAGAAACTGATAGGAAGGGGTACTAAACCTTGCCTTACCAAATGCTGAATCCTACATTAACACCTGTAAAAAATAAGAAGCTGAAGCCTGAAATGAAAAATGCCAGCTTCCCAAAGAACAGAACAGTGACTTTGTAAATTAAATCCTGGCGAAAATCAGAATTCTGACTTTACTGTGGCTACGGAAGTGATCCACGGCAATGGAACAGGCAATGCTATGAAACCACACACTGACAAGGGGCAATGGGGCAAGGGAAACAAAACACTAAATCAAAAACAGAGTTGCTTTGGGTCAGCGATTCAAGAATGGCTTAGATGGGAGGTTCCAGTTTGCTGTCTCTCATACAATTGCAGTCAAGTCGTTGAATGAGGTTTGAGTCATCTGAAGGTTTGATTGGGGCTGGAGGATCCACTTCTAAAATGGCTCATTCATATAGATGGCAATTTTGTTAGCAATTGGTGGGCAGGAGCCACATGGACTTGCCATAGAGCTGCTTGAACAGTCCTAGTGACGTAACATCTAGCCTACCCTAGATTGATCAAGAGACAGTAAGGCAGAAGCTCCAATGTCTTTTCTGACGTAGTCTCTGAAGTCACACACAGTCCATCCTGTCTATGATATTTCAGGGTCACACAGCTCAGTCTTATTCAGTGAGAACAGGGACTTCACAAGTATGTGAATTCCAGGAGACAAGGATCATGGGGGGTTAGGGTGTGGCATTTTGCAGGCTGGCTACCACAAAACACTTAAAACGCTATGCTTAGAACTATTGAAGAGGTAGAATTTTAACTCTATTTTCAATTTTCATTAGATATATTAGCCAGTTTAGATTTATTCCTTTTCAAGGCTATTTTGAATATCTGTTTAACTAGAAAAGTATTTTAACTAGGTCTTCAAATATACTGTGATAAAGTTGTAGGGGCAGGTTTTTTTTTTTTTAATTTTTATTATGCTTTAAGTGAAAGTTTACAAATCAAGTCAGTGTCTCACACAAAAACTTGTATACACCTTGCTACATACCTCCAATTGCTCTCCCCTAATGAGACTGCCCACTCCCTCCCTCCGCTCTCTCTTTTCATGTCCATTCCACCAGCTTCTGACCCCCTCTATGCTCTCATCTCCCCTCCAGACAGGAGGTGCCAACATAGTCTCAAGTAGGGGCAGATTTTAAAGTGAGCAAAGAGGATCCAGCAATAAGCTACCCTTTTAGGTAGCAGGAGAGAAATGCAGATACAAAGAAAAGGGATCAGGCACTAAGAAGTGGGGATGATTAGCTGGGAAAAAAAAAAAGGACCCAAGATACTAGACATTACAGGAATCAGAGGTCAAAATGACTTCATGCTGAGAAGGTACAGCATTACTCTATGCATCTCTAATTCCTAGACTAGGGGCAGGATTATTTCCAAAATCCAGTGAAAAACTGAGATTGCAGGTGGAATGATGTAACAACAGTTGCTGAGAGTAGACACATTCTATAGCATGGAGTCAGGCAGGGCATATTTTGTCTCATTTTTATATCATAACGTTTCATTTGCTCAATTTTCCAAAGCCATTTACCTGAGCCTCTAAAAGTTTTAGAAGCTAATACAGACTAAGCCACAGTAAATTTAGTGATGTCTGCTTTCCTACCCAGCCTCTTTCAGAAAAAAGGATTTCCTTCATTTGCCATACACATATTCCTTTTGCTACTCTGTTTTTATTATCTTGGCTGCTGAGCTAGAACTCCAAGATTAGAATGGTGCAGAATCTCTTCCCTAAGTTTGCAAATGAACACTGATACATTTTTATATGTCTCCTAAATGGCCAACCGAAGAGTGGACCACATTCTCATGATCAGAAAAGAATGATCGTTTGGTGTCCAGATAAGGACATAAAGAACTATTTACTCCCCGCCTATTATTCTCAGGCACTGCTCTAGTGCTTGGACTAGAGAGCTAATAAAAAAAGACAAATACCTACTTTCATGGATCTTATAATCTAGAGGTTCTAGGAAATAATAAAAAGGACAAGTAAGTAAACTATATAGTTTACAGTGTATATTATAATAATTGCTGCAGGAGGGGAAAAAAGCAAGAAAGGGGTTTAGGTGTGTAGAAGGATGGTTGAAATTTTAAATAAGGGGAGCCAGGAGAGCCCTTAGAGATAAATTTATACTTGATTAACTACCTGAAGGACATGATGGGAGGAAAAAGCATGCAGGTACCTGGGGGAAGGGCATTTCAGGTAAATTGTATGATGCTCAGGGCAGGTGTCATTGTTTTTTAACTCCCAGATTCTAATACAGCTCCTGTACAATGGTTCCTCCAATAAATATGTTTTGAAAGATCTCCACACAGAGGAAATAAATATTTTACAGTATCATTAATTTTTAATCGTTTATTCATTTTAGCAAATAAACTGTGCCCTCCTTAGAATGAAAACTTCCAGCGGAAATTATCCATAGTAAAGGGGAAAAGACAGGCATTTGTAAACTGGGAAGATAAACTAGAATAAAAAATTATGATCAGTAAGAGACAGAAATATAGTCCACAGATTGCCTGAGGGATAAACGTAAAAGCTTATCTTCATGTGCAGATGAACTGATCTTATTTCATAAACCTCTGCTTTCTAGTCATTTCAAGTCAAAAGGGGCTTTTTATTGTTCACTTTTTTTTTTCAAGAAATAATTTTACCCAGGTGCAAAACCTAGGCAATATTGCCTCATTGTGGATTAGGCAAAGTTTAGCACAGTCACCTCTTGTCCTCTTTTGACCTGGCCCTCTCCTCCCTTTTCTCCCCCTATCCAACACGACTTTCTTCCCCAATAGCCATCTATACTGGGACACATTCCCAAGCCTAATAAACTAGGTTGGCTTTCAAATAACCCCTGAAAGTACCATCAATAATACTTAAGCACTTATATTTCCCAGTAGTTAAATATCCCAAGAAATCTGTAGAATTTAAACACTGGGAGCAATTTTCCAAATCATAACAGACAACTGCTCATTCCACTTTTTTTACAAAACTGAATATTAGAACAACCCTTATACTTGTATAAACCTTTACAATTTATCAAGTCCATTTGCTCATTTTATTGTACGACCTGTGACTTGTGAATCCCTTCAGGTGAAAGACAAGTCATTATCTGTAGATCTCCAATGTTAAGCACACTAATCGAAACCTAATGGAAATTAATAAATGGTTGTTGAATGAATTTGACTCTCCCAACAACTCTGTGCAATGGGAAATGGCTGATATCATTACAGTTTTTATAGATTAAGAAACTGAGGCACAAAGACCTAAGTAATTTGTCAGCGTTTTCAAGGCTGCAAAGTGATAAGACTCAACTAGTACTTCTTTTCACTATGTAATAGAAAGGCTTGTAATTTTTAGGATGAAAACTGTCATGAGGGAATTAAGCTTCCAAATAGTTTTCAGTGAAACTCGGGAACATTTATAATCTGAGAACAGTAGAATTAGAGACAGATGTTGGTACAAAGTTAAGGAGCAAAATATATCAATGTCTATTTCAATGACAGACCCTATGTGCCGTTCAAGAGAATGCCTGATATTTGAAAATCACCCAAAGATACTCTACTTTTTTAAAACAATCTTATGGATATTTTTGGGGGAGTTTATTGTATTTTTAAGGTTTCTGTGCCCTCATATGTCTTTAAGAAAATGGTCTCATTTTTAATGTCTTGAGGAAAATGTACACATAAACACATTGGACAAAAAATATTTTGAATTTGAGTACTAAACTGTTCTTTCCTTTAATTTTTCATTAATGAATGCTCTGAGTATATTGTTTTCAGTTTAAAATTTCACTGATACTATCCTGGAAAGCATATTATTCTGGGGATTATGAGATTTATATTTCTAGTTTTGTTTCTGACTAGCTTTGTGAAAACTGGGTAAGTCATTTCAACATAATCTATCAATTACCTTGATGGCAAAATTAGACTAGGCTCATATTTCCTGAGAAGATAGCAAACGTAAGTAAGGAATATATTCTTGAGATTTGAATATCTGTAAGGGGATACTGCACTAATCCCTCACAAAAAAAATGTTTGCATTACCTTTGGAAATCTATACTGCTTAATGTATTCAGGCTTGGAGCAAGCTTATTTTATGTCTAGAGAATTCAACTTCACTAGAAATTTTTATGAGATATTTAAGAGGTCTTCCTATCTGTACTGCCACAAGTCTAGGGCTTGGAAACCTTTTGATGGATGCTGAAATTAAGATGGCAAAAGGTGTTTAAGTTCGAACTCGTAGGGCATCTCATTATCAAGTGCCTGGTTCTTTAGCTCATTAATAATAACCAAACCAAACCCATTGTTGTTGACTCCATTCTGACTCATAGTGACCCTATAGAACTGAGTGGAACTGTCCCATTGGGTTTCCAAGGAGCAACTGGTGGATTCGAACTGGTGACCTTTGGGTTAGTAGCCATAGCTCTTAACCACTGTGCCACCAGGGCTCCTAGGGAATAGCTAGGGAATATAATACAGGCCTGAATTATGTCTACTGCTAGCGTTTAACCATATATTTGAACTGGTGCAGGGAACTAACCCACTGCAGTCAAATCAACTTCAACTCATAGCAACCTTATAGGACAGAGTAGAGCTGCCCCATAGGGTTTCTGAAGTGGTAAATCTTTGTAAAGCAAGCTGCCACATCTTTCTTCCATGGAGAAGCTGGTGCATTTGATCCAAGGCTTGCATTTCCACCCCAGATATACAGAATTAGAATCTACATTTTAACAAGATCCCTGGGTGATTCTTATGTATAACTTCCTGAGAACTTGTTAGAAATGCCAGCTCTTAGCAAGGGTTCTAACTGGAATGAACCTGTTAAGAAATCCTGATTTAAATCACCAACCTTTCAGTTAGCAGCCAAGCTCCTAATTGCTGTGCCACAAGTTCTCCTTTGCAGTGAACTATCAGAAGTCTATTTGTACAGGAAAATAATCTTTTGAAGCTATTCAGTGAAAATCCAAACCAGCTGGATTATGACTGACTCAATAAAAATGTCTTGGTCACTGGATGGGAGAATTCATTATGGGCTATTTAGACGACAGAGAATCTTACAGAGAATTCGAGAGGGCCACTGCACTGAGCACTCCATGAGACACCAACATTATCACAGTGGAGTCAAGTCTCACGTAAGAGTCAGGGGAATAAGGTGAAAACTAAATAGAGTTAGAATTACCTTGGAAATATCTTCAGCAGGCACTATTACCTAATAAGTTCAACACACTAGGTTTTTTCTTCAGCATTAGAATAGATTGTTGTTTGGGTTGATCACCCAATAAACTAGTTTTATTTAGGCTTAAAGACCATTTTGCACACACATACAAATACCTTTTAAAACATTAGGATCACAAGAAAGAGGCCAAATGATGAGAAGTATGTGAAAATATACCCAATAAGGATCTATTAATACCTCTTGCATCATGATCCCTCCAGAACATAAATCCACTGACTAAAATGACGGATGGGATCTCCAGCAGTTAATTTTAACAATATAGTTGATTTTGTCAATCTGACAACAAAAGAAAGTGAAGGAAAGGATGGTTGACAAAAGAAGGATTCAGGCCTTGCCCACCTTGGGAGATTACCTCTCTCCACTTCAATTTACACATATTCCACTGCTCATGGAGACTGACCCCACTCTTCTCAACAATTGACCCTCTGACATCCCCACCAGGCCTGCATCCTAATATAGTCTTTCCCCAGACCCAGACACTCTTACCTCTGATAGAGGAGTCAGATCTTTGTTGTAGTCTGTAGGAAGACGAAATGGTAGGGGGTGAAGGTGGTCAAGCTGGGAAAAGTAGTCAGGAATAAGCTAAGAGTTGGTAGACCAGGGTTCTAGGCTCTGACTCTGGCTCTGACTTCTCCAGCTAATGGTACCTCTCCTTCCTGTGCCTCAGAACTGGACTCAATGAATTCTAAATCCAAATCAGCCATAAATTTATGGCCCCATTATCAAGTGCCCTCCCATCTACTTACTTGACATGGGACTATAGATTTCTCCCTGCATACCTATGAAGAGAAATTGAGATTGGAGGAGTGGGAGGGGAGACACTCAGTGAGATGTTGGCAGAGGCCTTCCTAGCACCCCACCTCCAAGCAGACTTCCTGGGAAATCTGAAGGCTTTCCCTGCAATGTTGATCAAGATATGATGAGGAGTTTGGGAGCCCAGTTTTAATTTGGTTTTCATGCTTGGGAGTTTACAAGAAACACAATCCAGGAGAAGCAGAAGGTAAAACTTCTCACAGAAAAAGAGAGTATGAGTGTGTGTATGTGTGTGTATTTTGGGAGGACGCAACCCAGGCCAAAGGCTACAGAGGGCACAGAGACTCCAATCTACTTCCTCCCCTATTCATATTCTCTCCCTTGCTCCTTTTCTCTAAAATGCTTCTCTGGGGCCTCAGCCTCATAGTTAATATAAAATCTGAGTATGATACAACTCTAAGGAGCCCTGGTGGCACAGTGGTTAAGTCCTTCACTGCTAACCAAAAGGTCACTTCATGGGAGAAAGATGTAGTAATCTGCTTTCTTAAAGATTACAGCCTTGAAAACCCTATGGAGAGTTCTACTCTGTCCTATATGGTCACTATGAGTCAGAATCGACTCAACAGCAATGGAATGATAAACCTCTACTGTTCTTTCATCTAACACATGGTTCTCAATCAGGCACAATTTTGTCCTCTTCCCCACCCTGGGCGCATTTGACAATGTCTGGAAACTTTTGTGCCATGGTTGAGAAACTCTAATAACAGGATGGGACAATATGGGAAAAAAAAATCCCCTCTCCTTCCCCCGCCAGATATTCTCCCTTTCAATTTGACACCTGTACTAGATATCATGTATTTGTTCATCAAATCTACACTTCACCCTTCTTGACTCTGTTTTATGACCTGGAAAACTGATCTGTGTTGACTACATTACAGGCTCACTTTCCCTCTAGCTTCTCACTGGGTACAATGAAAAGTAAGCATCAGTAAGAGACGAGGAGAGAGGAGAATAAAGTTGGGTTATTTATTTACAACCTACAATATACAGATGACACAAGCTTGCTTGCTGAAAGTGAAGAGGACTTGAAGCACTTACTGATGAAGATCAAAGACTACAGCCTTCAGTATAAATTACAACTCAACATAAAGAAAACAAAAATCCTCAAAACTGGATCAATAAGCAACATCATGATAAACAGAAAATATTGAAATTGTCAAGGATTTCATTTGACTTGGAACTACACACAAGACCCATGGAAGCAGCAGTCAAGAAATCAAATAATGTATTGCATCAGGCAAATCTGCTGCAAAAGACTTCTTTAAAGTGTTAAAAAGTAAAGGTGTCACTTTGAGGGCGAAGGTGCGCCTGACCCAAACCATGGTATTTTCAATCACCTCATATGCATGTGAAAGATGGACAATGAATAAGGAAGACCAAAGAAAAATTGATGCATATGAATAATGGCGTTGGCAAAGAATATTGAAGGTACCCTGGACTGCCAGAAGAATAAATAAATCTGTCTTAGAAGAAGTACAGCCAGAATTCTCCTTAGAAGGGAGGATGGTGAGACTTCATCTCACATACTTTGGACATGTTATCAGGAAGAACCAGTCCCTGGAGAAGGACATCATGCTTGGTAAAGTAGAGGGTCAGGAAAAAGAGGAAGACCCTCAACGAGATGGATTGACACAGTGGCTGCAACAATGGGCTCAAACATAGCATCAATTGTGAGAATGACTCAGGACCAGGCAGTGTTTCCCTCTGTTGTACATGGGGTCATTATGAGTCGAAACTGACTTGACAGTACCTAACAACATTTATCTCTACTGCACTATCACTTACGGTTTCTTTGCTCCTTGTCTCCACCTTTGTGAATCATCATTCATTTGAACTCCTTAAATCCCAATTTGAGTATGTAATCTCTTTCATGGCTGAACCTTGCCTGAGCACAGAAGACTTTTGTGCTTAGGAGAGGATGTGAGCAGTGCATCGAGGAGACAGAGGTAATAGCTTAAAATAAAATGTGATTCCCAAGTGAAGCACTGACAAAGTTCTAGTTCCATTAGGAACTAGAACATGCATTAATCACAGTTGTACCAGTGACCCAATGGGTCCAGAGATCTAAAGGCAACTGAGGTCCAGCCAAGACTGCAGTGTCTGTTGGAAGAAGTGTGGTCCGGGACAAGCAACTTCAATGTGCAGTAGCAGTGGCATTGCACAGGAGAAGAAACGGCTGCACCCATAAAAGTGTCAGTGCCCTTACATAGGCAACAAACAGAACCTAGCAAGTTGGCAGTAGAGACGATTGAGTGCTGTGACATAACTGACGGGTTTGTCTGAGAGCACGTTTGAGATAGTCCTAAAGTATATTTGAGACAATCTCTCCTATCCAATTTCCCATTTCCCCATATTCCTTACTTATTGTTATGGTTCTACAAATATGCTTCCTGCTCACTTTCTTTATGAATTCATGACATTAATTCATTTAATAAATATTAGTTTAGCAACATCTATGTGATGTGCCAGGTATTGTTTTTGGTAATATAATGCCTATTCCTAAATTCTACTGAGGTTATCACCTTTTGTCACTGTGGCCTTTGGGTGCCACATATTATATTATCTATTTCCCATTGATAGTATCTCAGTGAACTGCCCCAGTTTCTATCAGGCCAGCCTCCAAACATGTGGCAACCTTCTAATATATAAGCCAAGAATTTTGCTCCTCATTTTCACTTCTCTCTAATTCTTTGCAGCTTTTGTCTTATTGCAATACAGGGCAATATAATTAATTCTCTAATTAAAGGTAAAGTACAAAAACATCATATTAGATTGAGGTTCATAAACACGCTAATGAATAAAATTTAATTCATCTGAATAGACGAGTAATTTTTAAAGTGAAGATCAACAAGTGAACTCATCACTAATATCAAAGGGTGCATGAGCCACTGCCTAAACTGAGTGGAACTTTTTAGTGCAGTATTAAGAATTTCAGCATTTAGAAACACTATGCATTTCTAAACGATGCACATTAGTTAATCACCTTTTCAGTATATTGAGCATTTACTATACGCCCAGCAAAAAACAACAACAAATGTTTGGGATATAAAAGCCCCTGCATATAGGAGCTAACAATCTAATAGTTAAAAAACAAATAATTGTTACCAATGATTATAATATTCAAAGTATTATGAATAAACAACTTAATGGGAAGATAAATTAGTATTCACTTAATATATACCCTGATTAAGGAAGATAATGCTAGACGCAGTTACCATATGTCAGTACTTGTCTCATTTAATGTGCATACAAACCACACGAAAAAAAACGCATACCCCGATTCAGCAATTTTCAGGTGGGCTCTGAGATTCCCGTTTCTAGCAAGCCCCTCGGTGATGCTGCTCTGGCCGCTCCTCAGGTAACACCTTGAGCAGCAAGATTCTAAATCTTACAACCACAATCTACTGTTTTTTAAAGTAAGTGAAAATGGATCTCAAATTAAATAGTTTGCCAAGAATTATATAAACCAAAATTGGACTGATTTGAATTTTTCATATATCAAAATGCAAATTTCCAAAATTCGGTATACCACATGCCCAACCTTGGGTAGTTATTGGGAAGGAAGGGTTAAGGAATAAGGGTTTCACAACTGTTATAACATTTGAATTAATTTTCCAAGAGTGGTAGATATTCCATGTGGTGAAGGAGAATACAGACTTTTCTAGACAGCATGTAAAAAAAGTAAGTACACAATTAATAGTCTGATGTGGTTGGAATGATGTCCAAAGTGGGTGGAGGCAGAAATTAAGCTAGAAAGCTTGATCATAAGCCTAGAAGGGGTATTTAAAAACAAGCAACTCAATTTAAAAAAAAAAAAAATTAAAATAGGCAATTAAAAACCATTGTATAATTTTTAGAAAACAACCTGATGGATTTATTTTCTAGGAGGCTCAATTTGGATGATTTGGGGGTAGAACAGAGTGGGTGTTAATCACTTGAGGTCTTAGAAAATAATTTCATGAATATACAAAAATATTTCACAAATAATAACAGGAGATCAGCTGAATGAGGGAGTAAATGTAAAGGAGGTATGAAGAATCCTTGAGAATATTTAGCTTTGGCTACTGAGTGAATTGTGACATCATTAGTAAGATAGGGGAACCAAGAAAAGGAGCAGTTTTGGGTGGAGAGATGATAGAAAAGTTGCCTTTGTACTTCTGCGGATGAGGCATATAAGTTGAATGTTGGTTAGAATTTGCTATGCAAATAGCAATAATCAGCTTGGTGTTACCCTAACTGCATTACCAGGCAGAACATTACACTGGCTGGTTATTAGAACACACACATCTCTGTTTGCTGAGTAGCAGCTGCATGATCTTATATTAAATCCTATTTAAAAAGCACAGCCACTTCCTCTAAGGCCTTGTAATTTCATTTAGGCAGAAAACCCTTTGCATCAGCCGACTATTCAAATGAAGAAAGCTGCAAGGAATTTCTAGAGAAATGAAATAAAGGAATACAGCTTCTGGGTGTATTTCGTAGACATTACTAGACAGCAGCAGTTTTAGTCTATTCTCTAAGATTGCAAGAACAACAATAACACTATAAAAATGAGACAAAAGGATGGAGAATAACCTAGCTGTGTCCAAATTAAGTCAGTATCCCCACACTTATGACAGTATTTGCCCAAAATCAAATCAAACCCACTGTTGTCGAGTTGATTCCGACTCATAGCAATTGTCATAGATTGAATTATGTCCCCCCAAAAATGTGTGTATTAATTTGGCTGGGCCATGATTCCCAGTGTTGTGTGATTTTTGTATATGTTGAAATCCTGCCTCTATAATATTAATGAGGGAGGATGGGTGGCAGTTGAGTTAGTGAGGCAGGACTCTATCAACAAGATTGGATTGTGTCTTGAGGCAATCTCTTGAGATATTAAATAAAAGAAAAGAGCAGAGAGACAGGGGAACCTCATACCACCAAGAAAGCAGTGCGGGGAGCAGAGTGCATCTTTGGACTCAGGGTCCCTGCACAGAGAAGCTCCTAGTCTGGGGGAAGACTGATGAGAAGATGGACAGAAAGAGAGAAAGCCCTCCCCTGGAGCTGACGCCCTGAATTTGGACTTTTGGCCTACTTTACTGTGAAGAAATAAATTTCTCTTTGTTAAAGCCATCCACTTCTGGTATTTCTGTTATAGCAGCACTAGATGACTAAGACAGCAACCATGCAGGACGGAGTAGAACTGCTCCATAGGATTTCCAAGGAGCAGCTGGTAGATTCAAACTGCCAAACTTTTGGTTAGCAGACAAGCTCTTAACCACTGCACCACCAGTTTGCCCAAGGATGTCTTTTTCCCATTCTAATTCCATAAATAATTATTTTGGAAACAGAATGAGAAAGCAAGCACAGCAATAACTACTTATTTTCAGATCGTGATCATATATATTTTCTCATCTTAAACCCAAATGAGAACTAGAATAAAAGTAAAGACATGGCAATGGGTTTGGTTTTTTGGTTTTATAGCAAAACAGCAACACTGGTTAAATAACCCAAGTACTGAAATTTATTTATTTTTTTCTGGTGGAGCTTCACTTACTTACTCATGTCGTTATATGTCATTCTAATAAGCATGTTTTTCTAGTTTTCCAAACAAACTTTGGAGGCAATGAGGCATAGTGGAAAGAGCAAAGGCTTCAGCTTCATTTATTAGCTTGTGAATGTCTCAAGAAGTGGAATGCTGTTCTTACCCAACTCTTGTATGTCCTGTGTCCAACATAGTTACCAACATCTGTTGTTGTTGTCGTTATCTGCCTTTGGGTCAGCCCCTGACTCATGGTGATCCCATGTACTACAGAGTGCAACTGCTGCATAGGGTTTTCTAGGCTGTAAACTTTACGGAAGCATTTTGCCAGACCTTTCTTCTACAGAGCTGTTGGGTGGGTTCAAACTGCCAACCTTTAGGTTAGCAGCCAATCACAAACTTCTGGCTCCTTTACCAGCAACTAGAATAGACTAAATAATATCTGTACAACAACATAACTTTTCATTTTTCATGTTGCCTCTTTGAGTTTTTCTCACCTGTAAAATGATGAAAATATAACCTGACAGAGCTGTCATGTCAACTAAATGATTTGAAAGCACTGAGCACAAAACATGGTACCTAGCACTATAGAGAGCCCTGGTGGCACAGTGGTTAAGGGTCTGTCTGCTAACCAAAAGGTCGGCAGTTTGAATCCATCAGCTGCTCCCTGGAAACCCTACAGGGAAGTTCTACTCTGTCCTATAGGGTCACTATGAGTTGGAATTAACTTGACAGGAATGGTTCCCCCCGCCCCCAGCACTTATAGACGTTAGTTCTCAATTTATAACATATTAGAAGCAGGAAAGAAAAAGGGCTGCTGGCATTGAGAATATGGAGAGTAGTGAGCAGTGGCTGCTAAGAAAATGTAGTGAGGAGTAAGATACATAAGGTTATTAAGGTATGAGTCCACCCACTTTAAGAAAAACCTACAGCTAACATCACACTTAATCATGAAAGATTAACTGTTCTCCTTTAAATCGGGAAGAAGACATGGACGTCCACTCTCATCACTTCTATTCAACATCGCTCTGGAGGTGCCAGCCAGTACAATAAGGCAGGAAAATGAAACTTAAAAAATCCAGATTAAGAAAGAAAGAAGTAAAACTGGCTTTATTGGCAAACAACATGATCTCTTTCATAGAAAATCTGATAGAATCAATGAAAAATCTACTGAGTTTGTCAGAGTTGTAGGATACCTGGCCAATACACTAAAATCAGTTATATCTCTATACAGTAGCCTCCCCATTATGGTTTCGCCTTCCATGATTTCATTTACCTGCAATCAACTGCAGCTCGAAAATGTTAAATGAGTATGTAACATGATGAAATTTCATGCAGTCCTGCTCTGTCATTCACATAATTTTATTACAGCATATTGTTATAATTGTTCTATTTTATTATTAGTTATTGTTGTTAATCTTTTACTGTGCCTAATTTATAAATTAAACTTTATCATAGGTATGTATGTATAGGACAAATCAGTATATATAGGGTTCAGCACTATCCACAGTTTCAGGCATCCACAGGGGGTCTTGGAATGTATACCCCATGAATAAGGGGACACCACTGTATATTAGCAATGAATAATCAGAAATTAAAATGGATTTTTAAAATTATCAACAATAGCATCAAAAATTATGAGATGCTCTTAAGGGTGAAGAACATATTAACATGATGAACATATTAACATCACTGAATTGTGCATTCGAAGATTGTTGAAATGCCAAATATTTTCTTATATATTTATCACAATAGTTAAAAAATTATGAGATTCTGGAGACAGTCCAAAATGGGGGCTTAATCAGACACCACATAATGTCCCCCTTACAACAAAGACTCTAGAAAATAAGTGAAACAAATATAGATGACAACTTTAGGCCCTGAGCACCAAGTGGAAGGCTGAAGAATCAGAATGAGTGCCAAGTGAAAGGACAGACTGTACAAAAACAGTAGACATAGAGAATTATAAATCATCAACGCCCTTTCACCCAGACCTGCCCAGAGTGGCCATATTGAGACAAAGCAAGCAGTGTTCTCAGATGAGGAGCACAGGAGGGCAACTCCATGAAAATTTAGGAGACAGGGAAAATCTGGAATGAAACAAGGTGAGCAGGACATGAGCTGCATCAAAAAAGGGAAGGTACAGAAAGGCAGGCAAGAGCCTCAGTGATCATGGTGACCACAGAGAAGGGAGAAAGCCAGGAAAAAGGGATGAGACTACTTACCAGTGGCAGTGCCTAACCATTTGGAAGAAAATCCCCACTGAATAGTATCCATAGAGTAACACCTACAGGCTCCCCTACAAAGTCAGCCACCATGCAAACTCCCCTCACATCTAACCAACCAAAGACCTCATCATCTGGTGCTGGAAAGCAGGAATGCCTCCACACCCACATCCAGAGTCAGGCAGCAGCACTCCCTGCCTAGCAAAAATTAAGAGTAGTCACCACACTCACTACCAGAGGCCCATGGGCCAGTGGCACTCCTCCCACCCCACCTCCCATACTACGCTGTCCCACAAGAGCTGTGGAAGAACCCTGACCAACTAACAACTGCCGCCTCACATCAGGGAAGTGAGCAGCTCTCGTAACTCCACTCAGTTCTGTAAGGGAAGGCAGATCTACCTATAAATAAGTAAAATAACAACTAGAAAGAACATCAGCAAAGACACAGCAGATCTAAACCACACTATTAATAAACTTGACCTCACAGACATATAGAGAACACACCACACAACAGCAGCACAATACACATTCTTCTCCAATGCACATGGAACATTCTCCAGAATAGACCACATTTTAGGCCACAAAGTAAGCCTCAAAAAACTTAAAAAGGTCAAAATTATACAAAGCATCCTCTCTGACCATAATGGTTTAAAATTAGAAATCAATAAGATCAATGAAAATGAATTAAATACATGGAAACTAAATAACACATTACTAAAAAAAATTGGGTCATGGAAGAAATCAAAAATGAAATAAAAAATATACTTAGATCAAGTGAGAATGAAAGTACAACATACCAAAATCTTTGGGCCACAGAAAAAGTAGTGCCCCGAGGAAAATTTATAGCAATAAATGCATACATTAAAAAAGAAGATCCAAAATCAACAACTTAAACTGACAACTTGAGTAGAAAAGGGAGAGAAAAAGAAGACCAAAGCTACCAGAAGAAAGGAAATAATAAAGTTCAGAGCAGAAATAAATGAATCAGAAAACAGAAAAAAAAAAATGAAAGAATCAACAAGACAAGAAGTTGGTTCTTTGAGAGGATCAATAAAACTGACAAACCACAAGCCAATTTGACAAAGGAAAAAAAATGAGAAGAAGCAAATAACCAAACTAACAAACGAATATGAATATATTACAACATATTCAACTGAGATAAAGAGGATTATAACAGAACCCTATAAAAAAAATTATACTCCAACAAATTTGAAAACCTGGAATAAACGGGCAAATTTCTAGAAACACACTACCTACCTAAACTAACTCAAATAGAAGCAGAACATCTAAGCACATCCATCCAAAACAAGAGATTGAAGATGTCATCAAAAAACTTCCCCCCACCCCCAACCCCCCCAAAAAAGTCCTGGCCCAGATGGCTTCACTGGGAAATTTTACCAAACATTCTGAGAAGAACTGATACCAATTCTACTCAAACTCCTCCAAAACATAGAAACAGAAGTAATATTTCATAGTTCATTCTGCAAAGCCAGCATTACCCTTGTACCAAAGCCAAGTAAAGACAGTACAAAAAAGGAAAATTACAGACCAATTATCTCTCATGAATATAGATGCAAAAATTCTCAACAAAATTCTAGCCGATAGAATCCAACAGCGTTTCAAAAAAAAAAAATAATAATACATCATGATTACATAGGAGTCATACCAGCTATGCTAGGATGGTTCAACATTAGAAAATCAATCAGTGTAATGCACTACATAAATAAAACAAAGGAAAGAATTAGATGATCATCTCAATTAATGCAGAAAGGCATTTGAAAACTCCAATGCCCTATCCTGATTTAAAAAAAAAAACTCTCAGCAAAATACAAATAGAGGGAAATTTCCTCTACACAATTAAACACAAATATGCCAAACCAACAGCCAACATTATTTTGAATGGTGAAAGACTAAGAGCCTTTCCATTCAGAATGGAAGTGAGATGAGGATGCCCACTATCACCACTCTTATTCAATATTGTACTAAAAGTCCTAGCCAGAGCAATAAGGCAAGAAAGGGAAATAAAGGCTATCCAAATTGGAAAGGAAGAAGTAAAACTATCCCTATTCACAGATGATGTGATCCTATACACAGAATTTCTGAGATTCCACAAGAAAACTACTAAATCTAATAGGATTTTGTAAAGTAGCAGGATACAACAAGATCAACAACAAAAAAAAAATCAGGTGGGTTCCTCTACACTAAAAAGGAGAACTCCAAAGAGAAAATCAAGAAAAAAAGTACCGTTTACAATATCCCTAAAAGGATAAAATACCTAGGAATCAACCTAATCAGGAATATAAAACACTTGTACAAGGAAAACTAAAAAACATTACCACAAGAAATTAAAAGATATTTACACAAATGGAAAAACATTCTATGTTCATGGATTGGAAAACCCAACATTGTGAAAATGTCAACACTACCCAAAGTGATGTATAGGTATGATGGAATCCCAATCCAAATTCCAACAACATTCTTTAATGAAATGGAAAAATTAATTACTGAGTCTGTATGGAAAGGAAAGAAGCCCTGAATAGTCTAAGCAATATTGAAGAACAAAGTAGGAGGCCTTAACACTTCCCAATCTCAAAATTTACTATATAGCCACAGTAATCAAAACTGGTACTGGTTCAATGACAGACACATAAAAACCAAAACCAAACCCAGTGCCACTGAGTGGATTCCAGCTCATAGCGACCCTATAGGACAGAGTAGAACTGCCCCATAGAGTTTCCAAGGAACGCCTGGCAGATTCAAACTGCCGACCCTTCGGTTAGCAGCCGTAGCACTTAACCACTACACCACCAGGGTTTCCAACAGACACACAGACCAGTGAAATAGAATTGAGATCCCAGAAATAACCCATCCATCACTGGGCAACTGATCTTTGACAAAGGATCAAAGTACATCCAGTGGGGAAGAGTCTCTTTAACAAATGGTGCCAGAAAAATTGGATATCCATTTGCAGAAAAATGAAACAGGATCCATACATCATACCATACACAAAAACTAAGTCAAAATGGATCAAAGACCTAAATCTTAAAGCTAAAACTATAAAGTTCCTGGAAGATAACATAGGGACAAAACTAGGGGACCTAATTTTTAGAATAAATACTCTATCAAACACAACTACAAATGCATGAACAGGAGAAAAATTAAGTAACCAGGACCTCCTAAAAATTAAGTACTTATACTCATCAAAAACTTTTACCAGAAAAAGTAAAAAGAGAACCTACAGACTGGAAAAAATATCTTTGGCAATGACATATCTAATAAGGATCTAATTTCTAAAATGTACAGAAAAATTCAACAATTCAACAACAAAAAGACAAAAAAATGGGTAAGGGACATGAACAGACACCTCACCAAAGATGATATTCAGGTGGCTAACAAACACATGAAAAGATGCTCATAATCATTAGCCATTAGGAGATGCAAATCAAAACTACAAGGAGATACCATCTCACACATGCAAAAATGGCACTCATCTAAAAAACAGAAAACAGCAAATGCTGACAAGGTTGTAGGCATACTGGAACTCTTATGCATTGCCGGTGGGATTGTAAAATGGTACAGCCACTATGGAAAACATTATGGTGCTTTCTCAAAAAGCTAGAAATAGAAGTAACTTATGATTCAGCAATCGCACTCCTAGGTACATATCCTAGAAGTATAAGAGCAGTGACGTGAAGAGACAATATGCACACCTATGTTCATCACAGCATTATTCACAATAGCAAAAAACGGAAAGAACCTAAGCGCCCATCAATGGATGAATGGATAAATAAACTGTGGTACATACACACAATGGAATACTACACAACTATAAAAAATAATGAGGAGTCCTTGAAACATCTTTTTTTTTCCTTTTTTTTTATAATTTTTATTGTGCTTTAAGTGAAAGTTTACAAATCAAGTCAGTCTCTCACACAAAAACCCATATACACCTTGCTACACACTCCCAATTACTCTCCCCCTAATAAGATAGCCCACTCTCTCCCTCCACTCTCTTTTCATGTCCATTTTGCCAGCTTCTAACCCTCTCCACCCTCTCATCTCCCCTCCAGGCAGGAGATGCCAACATAGTCTCAAGTATCCACCTGATCCAAGAAGCTCACTCCTCACCAGCACCCCTCTCCAACCCTTTGTCCAGTCCAATCCATGTCTGAAGAGTTGGCTTTGGGAATGGTTCCTGTCCTGGGGCAACGGAAGGTCTGGGGGCCATGACCACCAGGGTCCTTCTAGTCTCAGTCAGATCATTAAGTCTGGTCTTATGAGAATTTGGGGTCTGCATCCCACTGCTCTCCTGCTCCCTCAGGGGTTCTCTGTTGTGTTCCCTGTCAGGGCAGTCATTGGTTGTAGCCAGGCACCATCTAGTTCTTCTGTTCTCAGGGTGACATAGTCTCTGGTTCTTGTCGCCCTTTCTGTCTCTTGGGCTCGTAATTGCCTTGTGTCCTTGGTGTTCTTCATTCTCCTTTGATCCAGGTGGGTTGAGACCAATTGATGCATCTTAGATAGCCCCTTGCTAGCATTTAAGACCCCAGACGCTACTCTTCAAAGTGGGATGCAGAATACACGAAACATCTTTTAACATGGATGAATCTGGAGGACATTATGCTAAATGAAATAAGTCAATCACAAAAGGACCAATATGGTCCCACTTTTATAAAAAGTCAAGAATAGGTATACACACAGAAAGTAATGTTATTTGATGGTTACAGGGGTCAGGGGTGGGAGACGGAATAACTTTCTAGATAGTAAATACTTGCTGTTTTTGGTGATGGGGAAAGCAATCCCCAAAATACGTGAAGTCTGCACAACTTGTCTAAGGTAAATGAAGACACTAAGAAGTACACAAAAATAAGGGACAATTCTGGTAAATGCTATATCATACAATTTTGCAACAGCAGTAATAACAACCAAAAAAATATGTGTGTGGTTACATAGGCAGATATGTATGCATGTATGTATAGGAAGGCACACGTATGTGAGTGTGTGTGTACAGGTGTATCTGTAGTCATACATACACATGTGTTTGTGTGCACCTGCCATGGATTGAAATTATGTCCCCCCCCAAAAAAAATTGTGTATCAACTTGATTAGACCGTGATTCCCAGTATTGTGTGGTTGTCCTCCATTTTGTGATTGTAATTTTATGTTGAGAGGATTAGGGTGGGATTGTAACACCACCCTTACTCCGGTCACCTCCCTGGTCCAAGGTAAAGAGAGTTTCCCTGGGGTGTGGCCTGCACCACCTTTTATCTCTCAAGAGATTAAAAAAAAAAAAGGGAATCAAGCAGAGAATTGGGGACCTCATACTACTAAGAAAGAAGCACTGAGGCAGAGTGTATCCTTTGGACACAGGGTCCCTGAGCCTGAGAAGCTCCTCAACCAGGGGAAGATTGAGGACAAGGACCTTTTTCCAGAGCCAACAGAGAGAGAAAGCCTTCCCCTGGAACTGACGTCCTCAATTTGGACTTATAACCTACAAGACTGTGAGAAAATAAATTTCTCTTTGTTAAAGCCATCCACTTGTGGTATCTCTGTTACGGCAGCACTAGATAACTACAACAATGCTGCATGTATATTCATATGTATAATAAAGCACATTGGGGGCACAGTTACAGAAACTACCTAAACATAACCAAATACCTCACAGGATACGTTTACAGTTGAAGGCTTGGGACCATAGTCTCATGGGACAACTCAGTCAATTGACATAACATAGTTCATAGAGTTAATGTTCTGTATCCTAATTTGGTGAGTAGTGTCTGGGATATTAAAAGCTTGTGAGTGGCCATTTAATATGCAACTATTGGTCTCTGCTTATCTGGAACAAAAGAGAGTGAAGGAAACCAAAGGCTCAAAGAAGCTAGTCCACAGGACTAATTCCCCACAAGAACCATGGCCACGTCTAGCCTGACACCAAAAGTAGATGGTACCTGGCTACTGCTACTGACTGTTCTGACACAATAGAAGTTTCCAGCCAGAAAGGGAGAAAAATGTAGAACAAAACTCAAATCCCTAAAAAAGTTCAGAATTACTGGACCGATAGAGACTAGAGGACCCATCGAGACTGTTGCCCTAAGATACCCTTTGAACTTGGAACTGAAGCCACTCCTGGTGGTTATCTTTCATCCAAATAATAGATTGGCTTATAAAATAAACAATATCACCTATGAGTACTGTCCACCCTTAAATAATCAACTATATGAGATCAAACTGTCAACATTTACCCTGAAACAAAGATGAGAAGGTAAGGAGGGGCAAGGAAGCTGGATGCTTAACAGACACAAAACAAACAGAATGGAAATAATAGGAATGTTGACACATTGTGAAAAATATAACCATGTTATGGAACAAGCAGTATAAAAATTGGTCAATGGGGAACTAACTTGCTGTGTAAACTTTCACCTAAAACACAATCAAATATGTATTTTTTTAAATTATGAGATTTGCAGGAATAAATCTGACAAATATGTGAAAGAACTGTGCATTTAAAATCATAAAATATTGCTGAGAGAAATGAAAAGTTATCTAAAATATAGATACACCTTGTTCATGGGTCAGAAGATTCAATGTTAAAATGTCAGTTCTACCCCAAATTGATCTATAAAGTCAATGTAATCCCAATTAAAATCCCAACAGGCTTTGTTGTAAACATTGAAAAGCTGATTCTAAAATTCATATGAAAATACAAACCGACTCATCACAACCCTATAGGACATAGTAAAACTGCCCCACAGGGTTTCCAAAGATCTGCTGGTGGGTCCGAACTGCTGACCTTTTGGTTAGCAGCCAAGATTTTAACCACTGCATCACCAGGGCTCCTACAAAGGACCTATACTAGCAAAAACAACTTAGAAATAGTAAAAAAAAGTTAGAGAAATAACGCTATTTCATAACTTATAAAGCTCCAGTAATTAAGACAATGTGATATTGTCATCAAGATGAGAAATAGCTCAAGTGAGCCAAACAGTTCAAAAATACACCCACAAATGGATAACTGATTTTCAACATAGGTGTAAAGACATTCAGTGGAGAAAGTATAGTCTTTTTCAACAAATGATGCTGGAATAATTACCAAAAACAAAAATGAACTTCAATCCATATCTTATATCATATACAAAAATTAACTCAAAATGCGTCATAGACCTAAATGTAAAATATACAAAACTACAAAATTTCTAAAAGAAAACAAATGAGAAAATCTTTGTGACTTGGGTTAGGCAAAGATTTCTTAACTATTACAAGATAAACAAAATCCATTAGAAGAAAAAAATGATAAATTGGACTACATCACAGTTAAATATCTGCTGTTTGAAACACAAAGTTAAAAGAATAAAAAGCCAAGCCACAGACTGAGAGAATATATTTGAAATCACATATCTGTACTGGTTTTCATAAGCAACATCATGACAAACAGAGAAAAGACTGAAGTTGTCAAATATTTCATTTTACTTGGACCCACAATCAACAGCCATGGAAGCAGCAGCCAAGAAAACAAAAGACGCGTTGCATTGGGTAAATCTGCTGCAAAGGACCTCTTTAAAAGTGTTGAAGAGCAAAGACATCACCTTGAAGACTAAGGTACACCTGACCCAAGCCACGGTATTTTCAATCACATCATATGCATCTGAAAGCTGGACAATGAATAAGGAAGGACGAAGAAGAATTGACGCCTTTGAATTGTGGTGTTGGTGAACAATATTGATTATACCATGGACTGCCAAAAGAACGAACAAATCTGTCTTGGAAAAAGTACACCCAGAGTGCTCCTTAGAAGTAAAGATGGCGAAACTTCGTCTTACATACTTTGGACACGTTGTGAGGAGGGATCAGTCCCTGGAGAAGAACAGCATGCTTAGCAAAGTGCAGGGTCAGCGGAAAAGAGGAAGACCCTCAACGAGGTAGATTGACACAGTGGCTGCAACAATGAGCTCAAGCATAACAACGATTTTAAGGACGGCTCAGGACTGGGCAGTGTTTCATTCTGTTGTGCATCAGGTCGCTATGAATTGGAACCAACTCGACGGCACCTAACAACACATTTGTACTGGTATTTCCAAAACCAAATCCAGTGCTGTTGAGTCAATTCCAACTCGTAGCAACCCTACAGGACAGAGTAGAACTGCCCCGAAGGGTTTTCAAAGCTGCAAATCTTTATGGAAGCAGACTGCCACCTCTTTCTCCCACGGAGCAGCTGGTGGGTTCCAACCGATAAACTTTTCAGTTAACAGTCCTGGGCATTAACTACTGTACCCCCAGGGCTCCTCTGTACTAGTATTTAGAACATATAAAACTCTTAAAACTCAATAATAAGAAAATAAACACCCCAATTGCAAAGCATTGGCAAAGGATTTGAACAGATACTTTACCAATGAAAATACACAGCTGGTAAATGAGCACACAAAAAAATGCTAAAATTAAAATGACTGACGATGCCAAGTGTTTGTGAGGATATGGAAGAACCAGAGCTGTCATACGCTGCTGGTGGGAATGCAAAATGGTACAACTGTTTTGAAAAACTCTTTGGCAGTTTCTTAAAATTTAAACATATACCTACTATATGATCCAAGCACACCCCTCCTAAGTATTTTCCTAAGAAAAGTGAAAGCATACATACATAAAAACCCTGATGTACACAAATGTTCAAAGCCGTTCCATTTGTAATAGCCCAAAACTGGAGACAATCTAAGTTTTCATCAAAAGCTAAGCACATATGCAAATTGTGGTATTTCTTTTCAAAAGACTACCACTCATCAATAAAAAAGAACGAACTACTGATATACACACCAACATAGATGAACCTCAAAATAGTTAATACTGAGTGAAAGCAGCCAGAAAAGAGAGTAAAATAGTGTGTACTATATGGTTCCATTTACATAAAATTCAGTAAAATACAAACTAATCTACAGTGACAGAAAGCAGATCAGTGTTTGTCTCGGGTCAAGGTTGAAGCTCAGGTTGGGGCAAGAGTGAGGATGACAAGTGGGAACAAGGAAAGTTTGGGCATTGATGGATATATTAATTTTATTGATTGTGATGATGATATCATAGCTGTACACATTTGTCAAAACTTACCAAGTTATACACTTTAAATATGCATAGTCATTTGTCAATTTTACCTCAGTTAAGGATTCCCTGTGTGGCATAAGCAGTTAAGCAATTTACTACTGACCAAAAGGCTGGCAGTTCAAATCCACCCAGAAGTGCCTCAGTAAAAAGGCCTTGGAGATCTGCTTCTGAAAGATCACAGCCATTAAAAACCCTATGGCGCAGAGTTCTACTCTGAAACACATGGGGACACCATGAGTCAGAATTAACTCCTACGGCAACTGTTTTGTTTGTTTTTATAGCTGTTGGAAAAAAAGATCAGAGTAGGGGAATCAAGAGTTACAGGAGAAAGGCAGGTTGTAATTTCAGCTTGTTTAGGGCAGGCCCCGTTGGAAAAGTTGGATTTGAAAAATGCTTTTAAAGGGAAAAGAGAATTAGATATGTGGTAGAGTTCCAAGGCAAGTGTATGCCTGGCCATGAGGCCAGTGTGCCTGAAGCCCACTGAGAAAGGACTAGGGTAGTGGGAAATGAGGTCAAAGAGGCCCCAGATCACATTGGGCCTTGCAACGCATTTTAAGGATTTTGGCTTTTGCTAGAAGTGAATGGGTAACTATTGGAGGATTTTATGCAGAGGGATGATAAAATCTACCGACATTTTAGAAAAATTTCCCTGGCTGCTGTGTTTAGGAAAATCCTTATGCGGGGAGACGAGTGAAAGCGGAGAGACCAATCAGGATTCCATTACAACAACCCAGGCAAGAAATGATGGTGGTGTTGTCTGATTAGGGTCTGGGGCCTGGAGCAGTCGAGCCAATGAAATGTACTCGAAGTCAGAAAGAGAGAAAAAGCTTAGTAAGGAGGTGCCCACCAACAGAATATCCGACAGCAATGCAAGCTATCTCTAGAGTCTCAAAAGGCATTTTTACATCAGAGCCGATACACGATTGTTAACAAAGGTTAGAAGTGTCTTTGTAGCCTGAAGACGGTACGGCCGGATGTGTTATTCGTTATAATTACAAGAGACTCTTTACCAGGCTAAAGACATACATGCCAGACATCTGGGCTCTAATCTTCCTGTGGGGGTCGTAAGTCACAGGTGGCCAGACACAGCAAAACAAAGTCATCAACAAAGGTAAGGGGAAAGGAGAAGGCAGGCAGAAAAGAAAAGAAAAAAAAAAAAAAACTTACAGGTTCATCATCATGGCATTGGTTCAAACTCTCGGTCACCTACTTTGAAAAGGAGAAAACATGCTGGGGAGTATTAGAGTCACAGTTGCTTGGAACAGGATGAAAATATGGAAGCTGTTAAGAATCAGTCAGTTTCTGAATATCGTTTTGAAGGTAGAGCCAACGCTTTCCCTTATTGATAGTAGGGTATGAGACAAATAGAGGAATTTCCCAGCAGCTACCTTTCGGTCCCATTCTCTTCCTGGTCATGTACCTTTCAATGTAATCAAAGGATCCTAATAAAGACTAGCCAGTTTTGTATAGAGGGAGTCTTTTACATCACTCATTCTGAATATTTTTACCTCCGAGGTAAACTCGATTGGAAGGCAATGGGTTTTGGGTTTTATGGGTAAATTCACTTGGGATGAATTTGTATTCTCACTTCACTAACTTGTGACTGTAGATAAAATCAATATGTCTGCTCATCTTCTGCTTTCTTTAAAAACATTTTGCTGACCTTGCTATCATCTTTTGTATGAGTTCCAGTTTATTGGCATATCTTAAAACATATCTTTTTTTTTTTTTTTCCTTCCAGAATTTTTTTTTCTCTTTATTTAATCTAGGCATCCTGGTATATTTATTCCTCATTTTCCCTCTTCATCTCCTTTGAATTGACTTGTTCTTCTCTAAGTTTTGTTCTATGTTTATTGTTTTCTTTTAGGTGTTCCTTTTTTTGTAAACTATGTTAAATTATTTTCTAAAGCAGGTGGAATATAAATAAAACTGAAGTACTCAAATGAATAATGAACAACAACAACAACAAAAGGTTCATCAAAACTGCAGATACATAGAAAGGATTAAAAACAATCATTATGTTTTTTATTTGTGCGAACATATTTTTTCAGATTTTAAAAACCTTGTTATTCACTAAAGATGAGCAAATTAGCTCATTTGTTCTGCCTGGGTAAACAATATTTTTAAAGCTATATAAACTTGAGTAGACTGTTATTTGTTATTACTTTTTGGTAGAATAAAATGATATTGGCTTTCATTTCCATTCTGTATTAAATATTTCATTTCTATTCCTGTATTAAATATTAGGAAATAGTCTCATGGTGACATTTATTTTTAGAGAAATCTTATTTCACAGAAAGATCAAACCGGTCAGCTAGTTCTCTAAAAATAATTATTAGCACATAGAATTAAGGCAATGATTCCAAAAATGTTTGCACTGAGAAATCCTTTCATTAATTTCTTTCCTATAGACCAGACATTTTTTGACATTACTAAAAAAATTTTTTTTAATAATCAGAACTTCTTTCTAATCAGCATGAAAAACCCCATGTTAACACACTGAGGAGGTATAAAGTACAGCCAAATTCAGAAAAAAAAGACGTTTTTGTCAGCTTATCTTTTTTTTCATGTACAATGCCATTTTGGCTTTGCAATTGTTGACAGCAGCACACAGACACCCCCCCAACACACACATACACACACACATGTTCACTACTCTGCAGGCCCTGAAGATGCCCTGTCCACATCCTCATGGCTCCTTGGATTTCAGTGTAGCTGTGGTGAGCAGTCCCCCATACATGACCAGCATCCTACTTCAGGAGCACCCCACAGTGTCCCTCTGCTCTTCTGCCACAGGCCTTTCTCCAACATCATGAAAAGCTGCTCAGTCCTTCTCCAGTCACAGCCCAGAGTATGAGAAGTGTAGGGCCTCCAGGTGAAAGCACCAACCCATGAGCAATGAAAATCAGTGGATGGATTCCCAGTCTCTCTATTTTGGAGTGGGATCATTTGGAGGCATATTCTATATGGTTTCTCAGAAAGTCCTACAAGGGACCGAGCCCCAATGTCTACAGCAGTAGTGAGTTCATTATCAACCTTGGTTGGCTTTTTTTCTCATTCCTTGCCTCACTTTCCTGACCCCTAACTTCCCCTTTTTTTTTGGCTCACCTCTCAAATAAATTTCAGTGACATCCTTATCTTAGGGTCTGATTTCAGGGAAACCCAAACCAGCACAACTATCTGTGTGTGCTCTAAGGATTTAGGGAAATCTGCATGGAAACTAGTATATTTTGTTGTTGTTGTTGTGTGTCATTGAGTGGATTAGACCACTAATATTTCCTGGTGGTTCGGTGGTAGAATTCTCACCTTCTATGCTAGGGACCCAGGTTCAACTCCTGATTGATGTACCTTATGCACAGCCACCAGCTATCTGTCAATGGAGGCTTGCATGTCACTATGATGCTGAACAGGTTTCAGCAGAGCTTCCAGACTAAAATGGACTAGGAACTATGGATCATGATGGTCTGCTTCACAACCAATCATGAGGATGGCACAGCATCATGCATGGAGTCTCCACGAGTTGGGTGTCAACTCAACAGGAACTAACAACAATGCTTCCTGAATATTAGCCGTACATTAAGTACTTATAAATATAGTAACTGTATTAATTCTCACAGCAAATCTTGAAGATTATTATGATCTTCTTTCTTAGATTAAGGGAACCTAGTGCTTCAGAGTTAAAAATCAAGAAGGACGACTTCCAAACCTCGATCTATCTGGTTCCAAATTCATGTTCTTTCTACTATATTGAGTCTTAAATTATATTTTCGGTGATGCATACATCTCCCCAAGAGACTTAATAGCAATTCTTATGAAGATGAATAGTAAATAGAATTTGTCTATAATAATCTTCAAAGACTGGCAGTGTCTGACAGCACCTCTCAGGTTACATTTCAAAGGAAGAGCTTCCTTTGAGGAAGCTCTCCTGGTGTTTTGAGTTCTTGCCCAGCTGTTATTATCTCTATTCTGGCTTAATTCCAACTCACATAACTTCAGTAGCCTATATAATTTCCTTAAAACTGACTTCAAACATCCATTTCTCTGCTCCTCACATCCTATCATGGCAAAATCAGAATCAGTTAAGCACTCTGAAATAGATTAAGGCATAAAATGTTGGCATGTTGTATATCAACCACAATGATTTCTATTTTTATTAATCCAACAAAACACAGCAAAGTTGAAACTTAATTGTAATTAAATCCCAAAAATTATTCATATTGCTATGTTGAGATGGAATTTGGTTATAATAACATATGTACTAAAAAATGTTTCATTTTTTGTCTACAGTATCCAGAGATGAAATAGAACTAATACCGGGAATTTCTATAAGGAATTAGCAGGTGAAATCAGTGCTTTAAATCAGTAGTTTGATGAAATGGAATGAGTCTGGTCTGTCAGTTTGGATTAAGTCAAATGTAAGTGACAAAAAAAAAAATCCCAAATATGAATAGCTTAAATAAGACAGAAGTTTATGCTCCCTCGTGCAAAGTCCAGTATGTACTCCGATAACGGCACAGTGGTCCAATGACCACCAGGAAGCCAAGATCCTTGATTTAATGTTCTACCTTGGTCAATGTAGCTTTCACATTATGGATATGATGATTATTTATATTGGTGCCATAATGCTCAAATTCTAGTCAGCAAAAAGGAATAAGGGCATAAGTAGAGACAACTTTTCTCTTAAAGTCTGCTACATACACTAAAGTCACTTATGACACATTTGTTGACATCCATACACTGGTTCTGCCAGTTAACAGCTGAGTGGTCTTGGTCATTACTTAATGTATTTGAGCTATAGGTTACTTCACCTCTAAAAAGCGAGGATAATATGCATAACCCCATATGTTTCTGTAAGGATTAAATAATAGATGCAAAATGCCTTCCATTGTGTATGACACATAATTAGCACAAAATAGAGTGAGAAGGAGATGTTAGGCTTAAATCGCCATATCGATCTTTCTCTGTGAACATTGCTTGAGTAATTCGGATAGCGTAAATTTGTGGGGGTAGGTGGATTAAAAAAACCCAAAACCAAACCCAGTGCCGTCGAGTCAATTCTGACTCATAGCGACCCTATAGGACAGAGAACTCCCCCATAGAGTTTCCAAGGAGCACCTGGCAGATTCGAACTGCCAACTCTTTGGTTAGCAGCCGTAGCACTTAACCACTATGGCACCAGGGTTTGCAGGTGGATTAAGCATTTAGTTAATATTTTTTAAATAAGGTAGTTGCAATGTTTGAAGGAAAAGAAAAATTAGAAAGAGATTAATTGTTAATGAAATGTATAATAAAAGTGCATTTAATTTACATTTTCATCTAAATAACCACACCAACAATAGCAAACAGAAAATGTACTTAAAAATTTAAGAAATGCTTATTTATAAAATACTGTCTTCTTTAATTTTTACTACAAGAGTATTAGTATTATAATAATCCTCAGTTTTGACAAATCAACTTGGTCCTAGGCAGATTCGCAGTTTTGCCCGAGGTCACACAATATGAATGGTCAATTTCACAAGGAGTATAGCAAGTTATGTTCACCTGAGGATGACATTTAATAGTGGGACTATCTCTTTACACTCAAATGCATGGCTTGCCTGGGTCTAGTTTCAGGTTATGAGTTCTTATATACAGCCTCATTTTATTGAAGGTAATGGTCCATGTGAGGGCACGGGGTGAGGTATGAGAGGATGTAAAGAGACAAGAAGGCCAGCCTCATTTTCAGAATAGACTTCCTTCTGGCCAAAATAAGATGATTTTAAATATCCGCAGTGCCCTAGGTCACAAAGGCAAATGGTTTGACCATATCTGAAAATTTGTCAAATCCACTTCTTCAAACTTAAATTAGGTTGGATTGAAAAGAAAGACTTTGCTTTATTTGATATCTGAGATGGCAAGAAAAGTGATGCAATTACATGATTTTCCTTTTTATTAAAGGAAGCATAAAAGCTTACTTTAATAAGAATTTGGACCATGAATATTAAAGTAATATTTCTGTTGTTGCTTGGTGCCACCAGTCGGTTCCGACTCAGAGATGCTATGCAAAACAGAATGAAACACCACCTGGTCCAACACCACCCTCACAATCATTACTATGTTTGAGCCCATTATTGTGCAGCCTCTGTGTCAATCCATCTTGCTAAGGGCCTTCCTATTTTTTGCTGACCTCTACTTTACCAAGCATGATGTCCTTCTCCAAGAACTGGCCCCTCCTGTTAACATGTCCAAAGTGCATGAGAAGAGGTCTTGCCATCCTACCTTCTATGGGGCATTCTGTTAATAAATCTCTGTACAATCCTGATGGCTCGTTCTTCTTCATGTAGTCCATCTTCTCAGATTATTTGCTCAGCATACAGATTGAATTCTTGCTATTGAACATGGAGTCCCTAAAGTGAATAGAAGAGCTGAACAGAAGACTTCAAAGGGCAGTTCCAGAAGACAAAGCAAAATATTATAATGAAATGGGCAAAGACCTGGAGTTAGAAAACCAAGAGGGAAGAACATGCTTGGCATTTCTCAAGATGAATAAACTAAAGAAAAAAAATTCAAGCCTCGAATTGCAATTCTAAAGGATTCTATGGACAAAATGTTGATGACACAGGAATCATCAAAAACAGATGGAAGGAATACACAGTCACTGTACCAAAAAGAATTGGTCCACATTCAACCATTTCAGGAGGTAGCATATGATCAAGAACTGATGGTATTAAAGAAAGAAGTCCAAGCTGCACCAGAGGCATTAGCAAAAAACAAGGCTCCAGGAATTGATGGAATACCAATTGAGATGTTTCAATAAAGGACGTAGCACTGGAAGCATTTATGCCTGTAAGCCAAGAAATTCAGAAGACCGCTACTTGGCCAGCCAGGTAGAAGAAGTCCATATTTGTGCCCATTCCAAAGAAAGGTGATACACCAGAATGTAGAAATTATCAGACAATATCATTAATATTACACACAAGTAAAATTTTGCTGAAGATCAGTCAAAAGCAGTTGCAGCAGTACATCCAAAGGGAACTGCCAGAAATTCAAACTAAATTCAGAAGAGGATGTGGAACAAAGGATATCACAGCTGATGTTAGAGAACACCAGAAAGATGTTTACCTGTGTTTTATTGACTATGCAAAGGCATTTGACTATGTAGATCATGACAAATTGTGGATAACTTTTTGAAGAATGGGAATTCCAGAACACTTAATTGTGCTCATGAGGAACCTGTACATAGACCAAGAGGCAGTCATTTGAATAGGGCAAGGGGATATTGCATGGTTTAAAATCAAGACAGGTATGCATCAGGGTTGTATCCTTTCACCATACTTATTATCTGTATGCTGAGCAAATAATCAGAAAAGCTGGACTACGTGAAGAACGGGTATCAGGATTGGTGGGTGACTCATTAAAAGCTTACAAAATGCAGGTGACACAACCTTGCTTGCTGAAACTGAAGAGGACTTGAAGCACTTAATGATGAAGATCAAAGACTACAGCCTTCAGTATGGATTACAACTCAACATAAAGAAAACAAAAATTCTCACAACTGGAACAATAAGCTACATCATAATAAATGGAGAAAAGATTAACATTGGAAAGGATTTCATTTTACTTGGATCCACAAATCAACACCCATGAAAGCTGCAGTCAGGAAATCAAATGACGTATTGTACTGGGCAAATCTGCTGCAAAAGACTTGTTTAAGGTGTTAAAGAGCAAAGATGCCACTTTGAGGACTAAGGTGCACTGACCCAAATCATGATATTTACAATTGCCTCATTTACATGCAAAAGCTGGACAATGAATAAGGAAGGTCGAAGAATTGATGCCTTTGAATTATGATGTTGGTGAAGAATACTGAACACCCCATGGACTGCCAGAAGACAAACAAGCCTGTCTCGGAAGAAATACAGCCAGAGTGCTCCTTGAAAGTGAGTATGGCAAGAGTTGGTCTCACATACTTTAAACCTGTTATCAGGAGGGATCAGTCCCTGGAGAAGGACGTCGTGCTTGCTAAAGTAGAGGGTCAGTGAAAAATAGGAATACCCTTGACAAGGGTTGTACATAGGGTCGCTATGAGTCAGAATGGACTGAAGACACCTAACAAAAACAATACAGACTGAATAAGTATGGTGAAATGACACAACCCTGTCACAAGCCTTCTTGATTTTAAAGCATGCCGTCTCTCCTTGTTGTATTCGAATGACTGTCTCTTGGTCTATGTACAGGTTCCTCATGAGCACAATTAAGTGTTCTGGAATTTCCATTCTCTGCAATGTTACCCATAGTTTGTTATGATCCACATATTCAAATGCTTTTGCATAGCTAATAAAAGGTAACATCTTTCTGGTATTCTCTGCTTTCAGCCAAGATTCATCTGACAGCAGCAATGATATCCCTCGTTTCATGTCCTCTTCTGAATCTGGCTTGAATTTCTGGCAATTTCCTGTCAATGTACTGTTACAACTGTTTTTGAATTATCTTCAGCAAAATTTTACTTGTATGTGATATTTATGATACTGTTCAATGATTTCCACATTCTGGCGGATCACCTTTCCTTGGAATGAGCACAAACATGGATCTCTTCAAATAGGTTGGCCAGGTATCTTTCTTCCAAATTTCTTGGCATAGATGAATAGGTGACTCCAGTGCTGCATCCTTTGTTGAAACATCTCAACTGGTATTCCATCAATTCCTGAAGTCTTGTTTTTCACCAATGCCTTTGGTGCAGCTTGGAATTCTTCCTTCAGTACTATAAGTTCTTGATCCTGGAATGGTTGAACATCGACAAATTCTTTTTGGGACAGTGATTCTGTGTATTCTTTCCATCTGCTTTTAATGCTTCCTGCATTGTTCAATATTTTGCTCATAAACAGCCACCCACTGCCATCAAGTCGATTCTGACTCATAGCGACCCTATAGGACAGAGTAGAACTGCCCCATAGAGTTTCCAAGGAGCGCCTGACGGATTTGAACTGCTGACCTCTTGGTTAGCAGCCATAGCACTTAACCACTATGCCACCAGGAGAGAGAGAGATTTTGCTCATAGAATTCTTCAAAATCGCAACTCGAGGCTTGATTTTTTTTTTTTTTTTTTTAGTTCATTCATCTTGAGAAATGCCAAGTGTGTTCTTCCCTTTTGGTTTTATATCTCCAGATCTTTGCACATTTCATTATAATACTTTGCTCTAGAGCTACCCATTGAAATCTTCTGTTCAGCTATTTTACTTCATTTCTTCCGTTTACTTTAGCTACTGTTCATTTAAGAGCAAGTTTTAGAGTCTCTTCTGACATCCATTTTGGTCTTTTCTTTCTTTCCTGTCTTTTCAATGACCTTTTGTTTTCTTCATGTATGATATCCTTGATGTCAGCCTACAATTTGTCTGGTTTTGAGACATTAATGTTCAATGCATCAAATCTATTTTGGAGTTGATCTGTAAATTCAGATGTGGTATACTCAAGGTTGTGTTTTGGCTCTCATGGACTTGTTCAAATTTTCTTCAGCTTCAACTTGAACGTGCATAGGAGCAATTCATTGTCTGTTTTGCAGTCAGCCCTGGCCTTGTTGTAATAGATGATATTGAGCTTCTCCATCATATCTTTCCACAAATGTAGTCCATTTGATTCCTCTGTATTCCATTCAGTGAGGTCCACTAGTATAGTCACTGTTTATGTTGTTGAAAAAATATATTTGCAGGGCATAATTCCTTGGTCTTGCAAAATTCTACCATGTGATCTCTGCTGTCATTTCTATCACCAAAGCTGTGTTTTCAACTACCAATCTTTCTTCTTTGTTTCCAACTTTCCTATTCCAATCACCAGTAATTACCAATGCATCCTGATTGCAAATTTGATCAATTTCAGACTGCAGAAGTTGGCAAAAATCTTCAATTTCTTTTTCTTTGGCATTAGTGGCTGATGCATAAATTTGAATAATAGTTGTATTTTCTGGTCTTCCTTGTAGGCATATGGATATTATCCTATCACTGACAGCATTGTACTTCAGGATGGAGCTTGAATTTTTTTTTTTTTTTTTGGTGATGAATGCAACACCACTCCTCTTCAAGTTGTCATTCCCGGCATATGATCGTCTGATTCAAAATGGCCAATACCAGTTCATTTCAGCTCACTAATACCTAGGATAACAATCTTCAAGTGCTCCATTTCATTGTTGACAACTTCCAATTTTCCCAGATTCATACTTCATACATTGCATGCTCCAATAACTAATGAATGTTTGCAGCTGTTTCTTCTCATTTTGAGTCATGTCACATCAGCAAATGAAGGTCCTAAAAGCTTTACTTCATCCATGTCATTAAGGTCAACTCTACCTTGAGGAGGCAGCTCTTCCCCAGTTGTATTTTGAGTGCCGCCCAAACTGAGAGGCTCATCTTCCAGCACTATATCAGATAATGTTCCACTGCTATTCATTAGGTTTTCACTGTCCAATTTTTTCAGAAGTAGTTTGCCAGGTCCTTCTTCCTAGCCTGTCTTAGTCTGGAAGCTCCACTGAAACCTGTTCACCATGGGTACCTTGTTGGGATTTGAAATAGTGGTGGCATAGTTTCCATCATCACAGCAAAACACAAGCCACTACAGTAGAACAAGCTGACAGATAAGGAAAGTAACATTAATATCCTATGCATAAATTAGAAGATGCTCTAAACTGTAATATTATTTGAAAATCATTTTGATGGTTACAATCCTCTCCCCATTAGAAGGTGGCACTCATTTTTCTTGAGATGAGGGATAAGAATTATTACAGCAAAAATTCAAATAGAGACAAAAACTACAGTAAATAGCATCTGACATTAAAAGTAAAACAACTCACAGAAGACTTAGGGAAAATGAGGGAAATAGAATTTTCTAAATTTCATGCAGACCTATGTGTATAAAAAAAAACATGAAAACTAAGAAAATAGGGATTCTTCCACAGTAGAAAGACTTAGGTCATGAGGTTTGTTGCCCTAATATAGGAAACCATGATGTAGAAGAAACAGAAATTCCAAGTTTACCTCCTCCAGTTCGAAAGAAAAGAGGGAAGAAGAAAAAAGACAAGTCAAGGCTCAGGTTACTCATCATCCATCCTACTTTATGACCCTGTTCACTTCCCTGCCCCAAAACAGGGTAAAACATTGAGGGGAGGGTTTTAGAGACACAAGGGAAAAGGGTGAGGAGGATTAATAACATCAAGGATACTGACATAGAAGAGGTAGAGTAGACAGAAAACGTTTAGGGAAGCTCTGAACATGGCTATTTCCACCAATATGTGGGGAAATAATGCATAGAATGTGTCAGGTACATGTAGAAATATGGGCCTAGGGTAGCAATCTTGGCTATTTATGGCCTGCACTTGGGTGCAGGAACCCTGGATATTCTGTTGTTCTCTTTTTAGATGACTTATGGATTCTAGGAGCACTTTTGAATACACAAAGACCTGAAGTTAAGGTAAAAAGAACTCTGCAGAAAGAGGCTTGGAGGCCAGAGGTAAATTCCTAGGGGATGGGTTCAACGGATGGGTATCAGAACATCACATCTGAAAAGCCAGAGTGTCATAGATGGAAGTCTAGGAAACTGCCGAGTTTAGACACTCTAATGCAATGACAGGAAAGTTCCAGAAGATACTGAATAAATGAAAGTATTCCTTCTCTCTTGTCACCATGAGGTCACTTTAGCCACACTTCCTCCCCACATACACCCAGATGCCATTGTTTTTGCTGTTGATGTGTGCCATCGAGTTGATTCCAACTCATAATGACACTATAGGGCAGAGTGGAACTGCCCCATAGGATTTCGTAGGCTGTAATCTTTATAGGAGCAGATCCTCAAGTCTTTTCTCCCACAAAGAGGCTGGTGGGTTCAAACCACCCATCTTTCGTTAGCAGCCAAGGGCCACCGGGTCTCCTTACAACCAGATACCAAAAGATAAACATGCAGGAAGAAAGGCAAAAAGAGAAACAGAAGGAGGAAGAGGAGAAAGAGAAGAAGAAAGGCCCAAACGTGTCATCAATTCTAGATAATTCTCTGTCTTTTCTAGTTTATTTCTCACGTCACTAAAATAAAACTTATCATCTTGACCATATCAAGATGAAATATGACTAATAGCATTTAGAAATTATCAGCTTTTTAAATGTATAGAATTGAAAAAGTAAGAATCCTTGATAATACAGTGTTTGTGAATTGACAGACTGTATTCAGACTATATGGGTCGTGGATTTGGTTGGGAAACACTGGTTTAATCAGATTGCTTCACATAATTCCTTCTATTGGCATTCTAAGTAAACAAGAGAAACACAAGACAACTCTCTCTATATTGTCCCATAAATAAGGTATTCTGTAGTCCACAGGTGGCACAATAAAGACACCTTTACTATCTCAGTTCTAAAATCTTTGGGAAATAAACAAAGTAATTGCATGAAGAAATCCAAATATATCCTTTATTAGTGTTAAAGGCTAACTTGGAATCTGGATATAGCTTAGTGTGAGCCCTAAATGGATCTGCTAAATTGATCATAGGATTCAACATTCCAACCCAATCAGTCACTGGCAACACTAGACTGCATCAGGCTACTCCATGTGGGTCTTTTGGAATGGAGTAGCAAAGAAGTCCTGCTCCCTCAAATGGCCCATCCCTAAGAAAGAAAAGGGAAGTGCTTAGCTGCACATGCCCAGGTTATTTTTCTAAAATTATGAGTCAGAAAAATGACTCTACCTCCCATCGGACAAAAAGGGAAAAGAAGAGAGTAGCATCTCAACATTGCTTCCAACTGGAAGGAAGTAACAGGTGTGGTAAAGAAGTATCATTCTCAAATAATATGAAATAATGAATACATTATTAACTTATTTCATCTCCTGTTATAATAGGCATGGTGTAACATAAACAGAATGGATACCGGAGTTAGAAAAACATGTATTTTATTACAGGACTGTTGTTGGTTGTTAGTTGCCATTGAGTCAATTTTGACTCATGGTGACCCCATGTGTGCAGAGCAGAGCTGCTTTATAGGATTTTCAAGGCTGTGACCTTTCAGAAGCAAATCGCTATATGTGTCTTCCGATGCAGGCACCTCTGCGTGGGTTTGAACTGCCAACCTTTCAGCTAGTCGTTGAGCACTTAACCATTTTACACCACCCAGAGACTCCTAATTAGAAATATATGAAACTTAAAATATGTATTAATAGTTTCAAAGTTGCCAAAAATCACAGATTCTTAAATTTTCAATGGATCCGAACATACTAATAGATGGCTGTTCTTATCCAGAGATTTTGTATTTTACTACTCTAACTTTTCAAAGTTTAATCTTTGAAAAGGTTTCTAAGACCTGATAGCAACTTATTTTACTCTATGTACCTACAATAAGATTTACAACGGGTACATTCTTACAAAGATCCTAGCCATACGTTGATTGTAGGGTTCAAATAGGGAAGATTTCCAACATATGTTTTAAAATATCTTGAGTTTAGCCCTTCAGTACTTTAATAAAATTCCCTGAAAATACTTCAATTTTTCTCAATTTTAAAAGTAGATGAACTAACATAGATCAAAAAAGGAGCCGGCATTTAGGTAGATACAGATAATGTGCATTTTGTAATTTGTTCTAGATTTGAAGTTATTATGTTAACTATCTAGTGCCATTTCCTTCTTGGAAATTAGTATAAAAAAGGAATTTTTAACTCACATTAATAAATGAAAATTACAGAGGATTTAGCTTAATATCATTCTAACATACTATAGAGGAATGGACACAATTTAATCCAGGTATGCTTGAATAATGATTTTAAAATCATGTTATCTTTGAATGCATGACCCAGGACTAGAAAAGAATTTCTGATTTATAATAAACGCTTTCCCCATGTCTTTTATATTTTATTTTAGCAACTGAATAAATATTCTACTCTCAGATGAAAAATCCATGTTATTTTACACTGGTAGCAAAGAAACAATGTTTTACTTCCCAATGAAGGAAAATAATTCTATAAGATGAAATACCAGCTTCAAGCTAAATACTTACAGAGAACACATTTATTTCCAACCAGCTTTCCATGTTAATGCATACATATCCTTCTTTCCAGCTGACTAGAGAAAAATCATTAAGACATTAGACATTAAATTCCAGTAGGAATTTAAGAATTTTTCAATAGCTTAAGTAATTATACCATGGAAATAGAGAACACAAAGTACCTACAGCTAGGGTCACCGCAGTTCTATGATTTTTTTTTCCAGCTAATAACCAACACTTATTGAGTGCTTACCAGATGCCAAATATTTCACATACATTATCTAACTTAATCATTTTTTTTTTACAATCCTATAAAGTAGGTAATATTTTTTACTCTAGAGACTAGAAAATAATAAGAAATGTTAATTAACTTAGCTGGTAAATCCCACAGTCAGGATTTAAACCCAGGATTGTCTGTCAAGTCCACCTTATTAATAATTTATTCTATAATTGTCTTCAGAACATCTAACCGTGGACCAGGAATTTTTTTTTTTTTTTTGACACTAAGGTTGTAATAGTAAATAATGCAAACATGGTCCTTGTCCTTACAGACATTACATTCTATTAAAGAAAGTAGGTTTTGGGTGGTGGAGAGGGTTAAGTCAAAGACGACTTGCATGACTCTAGTTTGAGCAACACTACGGATGGCTTGGGGTGGGAGTATGTATTCATATTTAAACATGATGAATTTGAGATGCTTTCCCAATATCCATGTGGAATTGTCAAGTAGGCAATGATATATATTAGTCAGAAATTTAGAAGGGAGTTCTAATTATACAGATTTTGGGAATTTCCTTACTAGTAAGAGAATTTCATAAATGGGAAGTATAAAATACTGTAGAAGGAGCTGTGTTAGAGATAAAAGGGAAATCCCGTTAAGAAGACAAAGATCACAATGCCATAAAATTACAAATTCTGCCAATATAGGCCTCAGGTAGGGGAAGAAGCCCCTGGGTGGTGTAAACTGTTAAGGGCTCTGCCACTAGCTGAAAGGTTGGTGGCTCAAACTCACTCATAGAATACAGGCCTGATCTGCTTCAGAAAGGTCACAGCCTTGAAAACCCTACAGAGCAGTTCTGCTCTGCACACATGGGGTCGCCATGCGTTGGAATCACCTCAAGGTCAACCAACAACAGGAGAACCTGAGAGTTACTACAGAGTTGCCAGCTTAGTTGGGTGCACCAGATTTTTCAGCAATGACAACGTTGAATTTTACCTGACCCCTATGATCCTGGAAAACAGCTATTGTTAAAGAACTCCCCCACATTTTGCTTTTTGGAAAATGGCTTATTGCAATTACCCACTCTTCCCCATATGAGTTAAAGAAGACTCACAGACTCTCCCTTGTTTAACTAAGTCAAGGCCATTCACAGAACCTCCAAATTCCCATTGTTTGAGTCATAAATGATTAACTGAACCACTTGTCCCTACGGATCAGCAGTTATCTCTGATGCTTATGTAACAGACTGCCAGGTCTGCATGGCTCAGACTTTACACTCAGATTTTACCTACTGAGAGCATCACAGTACTCTAACATAGTAACATTACAATACACACAGAGATTGGCCACGCACAGCATTTTCACTTACTGAGTCAAATCATACATGGGCATAGAAGGAGAAACAAATTCTTGAACAATACACGAACCTCTAAACTACAAAAAAAAAAAAAAAAAAAATCCCAAAAGAAGTAGAAAAGATCAGTCTTCTTCCATTATAGCCTTACTCAGCCTGTGTGCTGATTAGATAAATCTCACTTAGAGTTAGGTTGTAAGAACCTTCTTTAATACAAGAACAATGAAATCTAGGGGAATTCAAAAGAATAGGTTTGCTCAGGGGAGCAAGGAGGACTAGGACAAAAAGGCAAATGGATGCCAAAAGCTACTTCCCATATATATCTTTTTCTCCAGGGCTGTTGCTGTTGTTAGGCACCATTGAGTTGGTTCCAACTCATAGTGACTCTACATATGACAGAACAAAGCACTGCCCGATCCTGCATCATCCTCACAAGAGTTGCTATGTTTGAGTCCATTTTTGCAGTCACTGTCTCAGTCCATCTCTTTGAGGGTCTTCTTTTTCACTGGCCCTCTACTTTACCAAACATGGTGTTCTTCTCCAGGAACTGATCCCTCCTGATAACATGTCCAAAGTAAGTAAGACGAAGGGGCATTCTAGCTGTACTTCTAAGACAGATTTGTTTGCTCTTTCTGCAGTCCATGGTATTTTCAATACTCTTCGCCAACACCATAATTTAAAGGCATCAATTCTTTTTCGGTCTTCCTTATTCATTGTCCAGCTTTTTGCACTTTAGGCTATTGAAAACACCACAGCTTGGGTCAGGTGCACCACAGTCCCCTGACATCTTTGCTTTTAACACTTTAAACAGTTTCCACAGCAAATTTGTCCAATACAATGAGTCATTTGATTTTTTTGACTGCTGCTTCCATGGATGTGATTGTGGATCCAAGCAAAATTAAATCTTTGACAGCTTCAATATTTTCTCCATTTATTGTGATGTCACTTATTGGTCCAGTTGTGAGGATTTTTGTTTTCTTTATGCTGAAGCGTAATCCTTATTGAAGGCTGCTGTCTTTGATCTTCATCATTAAGAGCTTCAAGTCCTCTCACTCTTAGCAAGCAAGGTTGTGTCATCTGCATATGGCAGGTTGTTAATGAGTCTTCCACCAATCCTGATGCCACATTCTTCTTCATATAGTCCAGCTTCTCAGATTATTTGCTCAGCATACAGATCGAATAAGTACGGTGAAAGGAGACAACCCTGACACACACCCTTCCTGATTTTAAACCACGCAGTATCCTCTTGTTCTGTTTGAATAACTGCCTCTTGGTTTATGTGCAGGTTTCTCGTGAGCACAATTAAGTGTTCTGGAATTCCCATTCTTCACAACATTATCCATAATTTGTTATGATCCACACAGTCGAATGCCTTTACATAGTCAATAAAGCATAGGTAAACATTTTTCTGGTATTCTATGCTTTCAGCCAAGACCCATCTGACATAAGCAACGATATCCCTCATTCCACATGCTCTTCTGAATCTGACTTGAATTTCTGGCATTTCCCTGTTGATATACTGCTGCAACCATCTTTAAATTATCTTCAGCAAAAATTTACTTGTGTGTCCAGTGTTAGTCCCATTAAAAAAAAAAAATCTTGCTAATTTGTTTTCTTCTAAGAAAGTACACGCCACTTTAAACGTGAAGTCATTACAACAGCATGAAGAAGATTGAGATTAGTTAAGTAATTTTAATACACTACCCTACTGACTGATATCTTCATCTAGATTACCAAAACAAAAACCAAACCCATTGCCGTCGAGTCCATTCCGACTCATAGCAACCCTATAGGACTGAGTAGAACTGCCTCACAGGGTTTCCAAGGAGCACCTGGTAGACGTGAACTGTCGACTTTTTGGTTAGCAGCTGTGGCATGTAACTACTACGCCGCCAGGGTTTCTATCTACATTGCTGAAGATGGTAACATTCTGGGACAGGCAATTCTTTTTCAAGAATTTATAAACTATTGCTTTGAAGCTTTGCCAGTAGTATTTAATCCCAAGAAATTAATTAAAAAATATATTGCAATAAAAGCTGGGTTTCTCATTATTTTGTATCATCTCCATTCTTTCAAGTTTGAATTTTATTCTTTGAGAAATATCCCTGCACACTTATTTACTCATTAGTAACTCAGAGTTTCCCAACCATGAAGCAATCCAATTATTTTGGCCTTTTCTAGGTTATAATTACATTCCTATGTTTTTTTTAATTGTTTATAAATCAATAAAGAAAAATATTCCATTATGTTAGGTCAGCTGTCAGGGGACCAGGCTGATGTAATTGCAAAATAGTAAAGCGTATTTTAGAAGCTTAGCAGACAGATATTTGACTGCTAGTTCTCCTAACTATGTGACTATGGACAATCATTTTTCATTCCTGAAACTGGTAATAATAATATCTACTTCTGAGGGTTTTTAAAGAAATTAATGAGGCAACGTATGTTGTGTTTGAAGTATAGTAGGCAATCAATAAATACTAGAAAATTTCCCACTCCCAACTTTAGCTATTTAACAAATAATGTATGTCACAGGGGAAATGTTAGGGTGTTTTTTCCTTTCATAAAATATTGGGGTCTCTGAGACCTGATGTATTTTATTGATGACTATACCCATCCCCCAACATAGAAATTCTATTGAAAGCATTAAATTGGTTGTTAATACACGGCTTCTCTTGGAAAAACCTTACCTATGGAAACAAAACACACACATACACTTCTAAGTAATTCAAGTGTTGGAATAGAAGTCATAGTGGAAATTTAATAATATTTAGAACTGAAAAACAAAGAAACCAACACACATAGTAACTGGTGGATACCAGTAAAATGGTAAATTAAAGGGAAATCAATAGCCTAAGATGCCAATATTAAAAATAAATATGAGAAATAAATGAGCATTTCACTCAAAGTTAGAAAAATAACAACAGGTAAGCCCCAAAGACAAAGAAAGTAGAAAACAATAAAGATAATAGCAAAAGTTAGACAGAAAACAAAAAGCAAAGAAACATTAGGGAACACTTTTTAAAAGTTAAGTGAAATAGACAAAACTTTAGCAAGACTGATTAAGTATCAAAGAGATGTAATATTAGAGAGAGAGAGACAGAGAACCTGACTCTAAATATAATGGGTAATTGTTACACCTCAAGAGAACAGTATCACAACTTTATTGCAATAACTTTGAAGACAGAGAAAATAGATGATTTTATATAAAGTTTTAATTGCATCAAAAGAAATGGAATATCTGAAAGTCTGTTTACCTATAATGACTAAAGAAGTTGAAAAGTCCGAAATTTACCCACATGAAAACACCTGTCCCACCATCCTATACATAAATCTTACCATAGTTCTAAATGGCAGAAAACCTCTTTGTTACTCCAAATATTCCGTAGAATATAAAGAATAAGTTGCCCACACTGATTTATGAGACTTAATGTTGTCTTGACTTCATAACCAAATGGGACCAAACAAATTTAGATGACTCTCATTTCTGAATGCTTAGAATACTAAGAACAATTCAGCAATGTTTAAAAAATTAATCACGACCAATAGGGTTTGTTTGAAGAATTCAGAGAAAGTTTCACATTATAATGTAAAACTTTATAGTGTTTTCAAAAAAAGAGATTAAAGGAAAATTATATCTCTATCTCTATACCTCCATATCTATGTATATTTATAATCATCCCAATAGAAAATCCAAGCACAACATCTCCTCATGAAGAGAAAAGAAATGAATGAAAGTCTAACAGGATTAGTATCAACAAAGGCAAAAGTTAGTTTCTGGAGAGGGAAAAAAAATCACATATGGAAATATTCAAAATAAAAATGGTACATAAAAAACAATGCAGCATAGATTTAAAAGGTAATAAATAATATGCTAACTTTTGTGTAAGAAGGAAAGGGGAAAATTATATAATCCCATTTGTTTTTTTGTTTGTTTTTAGCCAAAAGAAACATGTAAAGAATAAGAAACTTAGGAAAATGGCCACCTATAATGAATGAGCCCTGGTGGCATAGTGGTTAAGAGCTATGGCTGCTAACCAAAGGGTTGGCAGTTCTAATCCACCAGTCACTCCTTGGAAACCCTATGAGGCAGTTCTACTCCGTTTTATAGGGTCACTATGAATCAGAATCGACTTGACAGCAATGGGTTATAGTAAATGAGTGGGAAAGGGTGAAAGAGTAAGAAATGGGAGAAAGACTTCTCTAAGTACACTTTTTTACACAGTTTTGAATTTTAAAAATATACTAATATTTCCCAAATTCTACAAATAAAGTCAAGAGGATGAAAAGTAACAAACCCTAAAACTGAATAGAGAAACAAATAAACCTGTTATCAAATTGATAACCACACAGCACAGTACTCTGACTCTACACCCCAACTGGAATATATTCTAAGGGCCAAAATAACTCAAAGAGTTCACAGACTTTAATTAGCAGGTTGTTGTGAGTTGTGGTATTGGTAGAGTACTTCTGACACTGTTTTGCAAGTATTGTTGTCGTTGTCGATAGGTGCCGTAGAGTGGGTTCCAACTCATAGTGACCCTATGTACAACACAATGAAACACTGCCTGGTCCAGCGTCATCCTTACAATCATTGCTGTTTGAGGCCATTGTTGCAGCCACTGTGTCAATCCATCTTATTGAGAGTCTTCCTCTTTTTCACTGAGCCTCTACTTCTCCAAGCATGATGTCCTTCTCCACGGACTGGTCCCTCCTGATAACATGTCCAAAGTACATGAGATGAAGTCTCGCCATCCTCACTTCTAAGAGACATACTTCTTCCAAAACGGATTTGTTCATTCTTTTGGTAGTCCGTGGTATATACAATATTCATTGCCAACACAATTCAAAGTCTTCCTTAGTCATTGTCCAGCTTTCGCATGCATATGAAGCAATTGAAAATACCATGGCTTTAGTCAAGTGTACCATAGTCCTCATGGTGCATCTTTGTTTTTTAACACTTTAAAGAGGTATTTTGCAGATTTGCCCAATGATTTCTTGACTGCTGCTTCCATGGGTGTTGATTATGAATCCAAGTAAAATGAAAGTCTTGACAATTTCAGTCTTTTCTTCATTTATTATGACGTTGCTTATTGGTCCAGTTGTGAGGATTTTTGTTTTCTTTATGTTGAGATGTAATCCATACCAAAGGCTGTGGTCTTTGATCTGCATCAGTAAGTGCTTCAAGTCCTCTTCACTTTCAGCAAGCAAGGTTGTGTTATCTGCATATTGCAGGTTGTTAATGAGTCTTCCTCCAATCTGGATGCCCTGTTCTTCTTCATACAGTCCAGCTTCTCAGGTTATTTGCTCAGCATACAGATTGAATCGGTATGGTTAAAGGACACAACCCTGTACATACCTTTCCTGATTTTTAACCATGCAGTATCCTCTTGTACTGTTAGTATTGCAAGATTGAGCAAATGAGTAAATATGTTTGGTATTGATGGGAGCCAGAGTTTTTTACATAGGGAGAAGGGACTTACCGATATGAAATGTAAGATAAGGAATCTGTGATAATGAATCTGATTTGGAGATATGCCTAGAAGCAATGATGTCCAGTAGTGCCATTCCCCATTAAAAAAGTCCTTGGAGAAATGGCTGATACCAGGTCTGGGACAAGAAAATTATAAGTGTCATTCCTGAAAGTAAGGGAGCTTAAAGACTAGTGAGATCATGTCACTAAAATGAAACAGAACCAGCTTGAAGAGGCTTGTGATCATTCACTCTACTTGGGAGTATTTATCATTCTGTGGGGCCTGGAGGAAAAACACTATTTAAAAAAAAAAAAAATAGTAGTGATGAAGAAATCCATCAAACCATGTCAAGTTCCTCCTACACTGAGCTCCACATTTCTTCTCTGAATATTTAAATCTATTTTGATAGTAAAATATATTCATCATCTTTCAGATTTCTGAATGACTACTGGATATTGTAAATGTTCACATCACTTTGACAAAGAAAACTCTATGTCACTGTGCTAGTGTCTCTAAACAATGGGGATGTTCCCTAAGGTTGTTCAACACCAACGCACTTTACACTGAAGGGAGGAATTGTTGAACTCATTATTCAAGGTTCATTCCTCTTAATATAACTCAATCTGTTTATTAAGTATTAAGGATAATGAATCTCATGCCATATATGTTTACCTAGTGCTTTTATGAAAAAGCTTATAATGAGACATGAAACCTGCCCTTAATATACCTGTACTCCAGCAGAGGATGAAAGATAAAGAATCTTTACTACAAAAAAAAAAAAAAAAAAAATCACATCAAGTCAATTCCAACTCATAGTGACCCTATAAGTCAGAGTAGAACTGCCCCATGGGATTTGCAAGGCTGAAACCTTTATGGAAGCAGACTGCCATATCTTTTCCCTGCAGGCCAGCTGATGGGCTCAAACCACCAATCTTTCAGTAAGCAATAAACAATTTGCTATAGGGATGGTGGCTCAAAAATGTGGTGATAGTAAGTTTGAAAAATAAACATTTTGCAAATATCCAACTGTGCAACACACAGTATTGTATCTCAATGGGCTTTTAACATTTTCAGTAATCTATATCCATTCTTACTTTAAAAGCATGATCTCAAATAGTGTATCTGTCAGAGTTCAAGCATGAAACAGATGGCACGTGCACACTTAAACTGAGTATATGAGAAGAGTCTTTTTAAGAAGTAACTATTTACAAATGTGTTGGTAGTTTAGGGGAAAATAATAGAAAATATCCAGTCTGTCATTCATTACTATTTCCACTTCTAAGTTAATTTCTTATCCCTTTTCCATATAAAAATTTTGTATCCCCAAAACAGGGGGCACATACTCCCACTAGCTCCTGCATCATTGTGGGATCATGTCAATATGGTCAGACTCCCACATGAAACCCAAAATATTAGCTGCCAGCAATGCTTTTTACATAAGGTAGAAAGGGAAAAAAAGTAGTTTGGGGGAAGAAAAATAATTAACATAAAACAAGGTGCTTCAGTTCCTCCTTCTGTAGCTGTTTATGAGATCTATGATAATTACAACCACCTACTTTTTTACTTCTGCTGCCCATTCCATATAATCATTGAGCTCCCTCAGTACCTTCGCTTGAAAGTGTTGTTGAACTGGTGGATCAATGTTTACCCTTATATAATCTGAGTCCTTGTTCTCCTGAATTTTTTTAATTGCTCTAGTTTTCAATTGACCAGAGCTACTCAGCAAGAGAATACCTAAAGGTCTCAGTGAATATCTTGTATTCTGTGTATAGTCTTCCTTGCCTTTGTTGTATACCAGAAACCAAATTTCCACATGGTAATTGGAATCAATCACATGGACACCTTCTCTGACTGTTGGTTCAGAAGAATGAGAAGCCCAAATGGGAGATATTCTCAGCATCTAAGCAAGTAGAACCATGACTATGTCCTTTGGTGGAAAAAAAATCTTACGTGGATACAACAACCTTCTAATTAATCAATACCCAAAGATGTTGAAGCAGGCAGCAAAATCTTTCAGTGGTTTATTAAGTACATTATTGATAGCAGCCACTCATATTTTCATTTCTGTTCATTCTGGCTGTGAGATAGCTGGCTATTGGTCTAAGACATAGGCTGCACTTTTTAGGACATTATCCCTACTGCTCATGATATTATCTCCCAGCTGGTGCCATAACTAAGCCTTTAACAACCCATTCCACTATATATCAATCCATCTTCTTCTAGTCAGTGTGCCAGAGAGTATGAATAATGAATTCTGTAGTCTTGAGTCCACTGCAATAATTCCAGAGCACGCCCTTTGGCAGGGCCATTTTTGTGTGAGACATCATGTTAATGGATAACATATTCTGTAAAGTCTTAGATATGATGCTGGCAGATGAGGTTTATGTTTAGAAGGCACATCTCTATGAATATGCTTCTATTCTGTAAGAATACATCACCATCACCTTAATAATGGACTAGGCCTAATGTAATCAACATTTATGAGGAGACTGGCTGGAATCCACAGGAGAGGATGCCATGTTGTGCACCTAGCTTTGGCCTCTGTTGTTGGATAACTGGGCACTCACCGGTAGTTGCAGCCAAAGCAGCTTTGTTTCTGCTGGATGCACACACTAATAAAATGGCTGTAATTCAGGAGGTTTATTTGGGAGGTGCAAAAGAAAATAAATATTAGAATGGTGATGTGATAAAGGAAAAGGGAGGCAGCCATTAAGGGATAAGCTAGTCACCACAATAAATAACTAGAACTTAATTCTGAGGGAAACTCTAGGAAAAGTTTAAAAACACACCTCAGAATCGTTCCATCTTGAAGTATGGTGGACATGGGGTATTTATAATCTACAAAAGAGGTTACAAATCATACCTGCTTATTGAAAGTCTCCTCTAGTAATAAATGCTCTCTAGTGACATTTACATAGGACATAAATATGCCCAGTCTGAAAGGTCTATCCACATACTTCTCCTCAAGACTTCCTTGTCAGCAATTTTCCTATCATGATCTTTGTAAGTTCCTCTCCAGTTGGCCAAAACATTAGCAATTGCTTATGATTCAGGGTAATGCATACCTCAAGCAATAACTCTTTCCACATAAAGTAGGCAACCAAATGTAACATATGAAGATCTTCCCGCTGGAAATCAATTCTTTTGGAGCCACCCTTGAATGAATGTAAAGTAGCAACCATCCACTTCTGGCTGCTACCAGGCTTTGACGTTTTCCTCACCATTAACACTTCACAGGAAATTCATCATACAGGAGACCCTCAATAACCAGGCACACTTGATAACTTATTTTGCAGACATGAGACTTTGTCTGAGGGAGCAACAATGAAGCAAGAATAGTAGGTGCCATGGGAAGTTGTGCCTGCTTGTGCCATTTTCTGGTTCCTTCTGTACTTGCTTCTACAATCTCCTATATAGTATTTCTATTTTACAATGAAATGATAGACAGGATGTCAAAATGCATGTTTCAGTGAATTATACACAGTTCATGATCATGTTGACTCAAATAGTTATTGGGTCCCCAATAATCAGGTGTTCAGTCTTTAGTGGTCCAATTTACTGGAGCTGCTTTCAAATGGAAAATATGCTGTCTGCAGAAAAAGACACAACATACTTCAAAACCCTAGGGACCCCATTAGCAATTGCCAGAGGCTCCATACAGAATCTCTGTCTACCAAAGATCTTTCCAATATATTTGGATATTCTGAGTCATAAGACAGAAGTGTTAGGGTAGCTTATACTACAGCCTGGATGTGCTGTATGCCTTTTCTTGTTCTGGCTCCACTCAAAGCTGCCAGTGTACAGCCAAATTTTCGCAAAAACTGGAGGAACCTACAGAGCTGGCGAGATGGCAGTCACAGTGAAGGAAGGCAACTCAGCCAGTGCTCCATAGATTTAGGGCATCCATGTGATACTCACACAGCACCTTCTGCTAATCAACGGATGAGAACAGATGCTCTACTACTTTCTTTTGTAACAAAAAGTAATTTTATTGGCATTTAAAAATTCCACTATGGATGACTTCTGCTTCTTGCTATCATGGAGTAACTTGTATCAAATCAACCAACCTGCCAGGAATAGTTATGAGTTGGATTACAAAATAAATAAACAAAAATAAAATACGCTCCCCCCCCCCCCCCACACACACCACTAACAACAAATCCAGCTTTTGAAGGCATTGTATTGGAGAGCAACTGTGTTGGAGAGCAACTGTGACCTTCAACCCTTCATGATTCAAGATAAAGAAAGAAAACACATTGAAACGAGTTTGACCTTCTTTACAAATACTTCCCATAGGTCATATGCCAACCACAGACCTAACAAAGAGAGCAGAAAGAAAGGAATTACTAGAGCTTGTGGCTGTCTCATGAGTTTGAGAAGATGAAAATTATAGTTCAAGGCCCAAGAGGGATGTTGGTTTTTATTACACCATGAAAACATGATCAGTGACAGTAATTACGTTATAAATAATCTTCACTACTTCAGTTAGGAATCAGTGTAGGAATTCTGTCGTTACTAAGTACATCTATTTCTACTATACATTTTGGGAATGAGAAAATAACCATGGTGTGGTTTTTGGTAAACTTTGGTTCCACACAACCCCTGTGAGATACAACTGGGCCACAACTCCATCTATTTTCTGACACCCAGAGGTTCCTACTATGGCTGATGAAAATGGATGACTCCTAGATTTCTAGTGATCAGAGCATATTAAGAATTGGCATCAAATAATCTCCATAGGTCTGGGTGTCTCTCTTAACCCGGTACAAGTTGATACAAGACACTTTTAAGAGGGTTCACACCTATTCACAGAAAATAGTTCATCCACACATTTTAAGGTCTAAGGGTTCATATTTCATTCAATTTTATTTTTTAAATTATAATACAATGAAATTGACTTTTTATGCACAGTTCCATGAATTTTGTTTAAAAAAAAATTTTTTTTTTTAAACATCCATGTAACCACTACCACGATCATGATACAGAACAGTGCCAGCAGCCCCAAAAAACTCTCATACCTCCCCTTTGTAGTCACACAAATCCCCAACCCTGGCAACCACTGATCTGTTCTTTGATACTATAGTTTTGCCTTTCCCAGAATGTTATACAAATGGAATCATACAACATGAAACTTTTTGAGACTTGTTTCTTTCACTAAGTTTAACGGCTTCGAGACTCATCCAAGTTGTTCCATGTGTCAATATTTCATTCCTTTTTATTGCTGAGTAGATTACAGCCTTGGAAATCCTATGGGGCAGTTCTACTTTTTCCTACAGGATCACAACGAGTTTGAATTGGCTCAACAGCAATGGGGTTTTTAGTATTTCATTATATAGACTTGCCACAGTTTGTTCATCCATTCTTCTATTGAAACACATCACATATGGGTTGTTTCCACTTTGGGGAAATTATAAAACAGTGATAAATATCTATATATGAATTTGTGGGTAAACATTAGTTTTAATTTCTCAAGGGTACATAATTAGAAGTAGGATTTCTGGGACATGTAGTAAGTGTATAATTTTAAATTTTATAAGTTTTTTTTTTAACTTCATAGTAATCTTGAGGTCACAAAGTACAGAACTTAAAAGCAATCCACTGTCCATTTCTCAAGTAAAGAGTTAAGACCTGTCTGCAATCCCTATATATCCAAAAGCTGTTTTATTAGATATCCACATTAAAAATGTTATAAGCTTGTGTTTAATTTTATAATTAATTTTATGAAAATATAAAATTTGTTTTTTTTAATATTTAAGATTAAAAATGATTTTTCAAGAAAATGCCAAATTATTTTCCAGACTGGCTGTACTATCTTGTATTCCTACTAGAAATGCATGAGAGTTCCATTTGCTCCACAAACTTATCAACGCTTGCTATTTTCAGAATTTTTTTTTTATTTTAGCCATTCTAAAAGGTATATTAGTAGTATCTTATCATGGCATGTTTTAATTTGCATTTCCCTAATCATGACTGATGATACTAAAATTTTTTTCATGTGCTTAATTGTCTATGTCTTCTGGCAAAAACAAGGCTTCAGGGATTAACAGAATATCAGTTGAGATGTTTCAACAAACAGATGCAGCACTGGACGTGCTCATTTATGCCAAAAAATTTTGAAGACAGCAACCTAGCCAACTGACTGGAAGAGATCCATATTTATGCCTATTCCCAAGAAAGGTAATCCAACCAAATGCAGAAATTATGGAACAGTATCATTAATATCACAAACAAGTAAAATTTTACTGAAGCTAATTCAAAAGCAGCTGCAGCAGTATATCCACAGGGACCTGCCAGAAATTCAGGCCAGGTTCAGAACAGGACATGAAACCAGGAATATCATTGGTGATGTCAGATAGATCCTGGCTGAAAGCAGAGAACACCAGAAGAATGTTTACCTGTGTTCTATTGACTATGCAAAGGCATTCAACTGTGTGGATTATACTAAATTATGGATAATATTGAGAAGAATGGGAATTCCAGAACACTTAATTGTGCTCATAAGGAACCCTCACATAGATCAAGAGGCAGTTGTTTGGACAGAAAAAGGGGATACTGCATGGTTTAAAGTCCGGAAAGGTGTGCGTCAGGGTTGTATCCTTTCAGCATACCTATTCAATCTGTATGCTGAGCAAATAATCAGAGAAGCTGGACTATATGAAGAGGAACATGGCCTCAGGATTGGTGGAAGACTCATTAACAGCCTGCATTATGCAGATGATACAACATTGCTTGCTGAAAGTGAGCGGGACTTGAAGCAATTACTGCTGAAGATCAAAGACCACAGCCTTCAGTATGGGTTATACCTCAATATAAAGAAAACAAAAATCCTCATAACTGGACCAATAAGCAACATCGTGATAAATGAAGAAAAGATTGAAGTTGTCAAGGATTTCATTTTCTTGGATCCACAATCAACACCCATGGAAGAAGCAGTCAAGAAATCAAAAGATGCATTGCATTGGGCAAATCTAGTGCAAAAGACCTCTTTAGAGTGTTGAAAAGCAAAGATGTCACCTTGAAGACTAAGGTGCACCTGACCCAAAAATTTTCAATCGCATCATATGCATGTGAAAGCTGATCAATGAATAAGGAAGACCGAAGAACTGACACTTCTGAATTGTGGTGCTGGCAAAGAATATGCAATATACCATGGACTTCCAAAAGAACAAAAAAAAATCTGTCTTGGAAGAAGTACAACCCGAATGCTCCTTAGAAGCAAGGATGGCAAGGCTATGTATTACATACTTTGAACATGCTGTCAGGAGGGATCAGTCCCTGGAGAAGGACATCATGCTTGGTAAAGTACAGGGTCAGCAGAAAAGACTCTCAATGAGATGGATTGACACAGTGGCTACAACAACGGGCTCGAGCATAAGAATGCTTGTGGGATGGCACAGGACCAGGCAGTGTTTTGTTCTGTTATACACGGGGTTGCCATAAGTCAGAACTGACTCAACGGCACCTAATAACAATTGTGTACTATATATTCCCCTTTGGTGAAGCGTCTGTTCAAATCTTTTGCCCAATTTTTTATGCTGGGTGATGTGTTTTCTTACTGTTGAGTTTTATATAGAGTTTAAGTTTAATCTAATCTAATTTTGGATTTTGTGTTGATGCCTAGCATAGTGGCAATCAATAGATACACAGGTTTTTGGATACTAATGGTCCTAAAAACTACCAAGAAACAGTTGAAAAGGGGAGAAATTTTATTTGCTACAGTTAGCAGAGGGTCTTTACAGGCATTTACATGGTTTTTGAGGAAAAGGAAGGAGACAAGAATGGAACGTGTAGACCAAAGCAAATGTTCTATTATTCATTCTCAGAAATAGATGGCCTAAGGTAAGAAAATATATTCTAGGAACTTCAGTATAGCAAGTGAAATGAACATTTAAACTAATTCAAGAGAATATATTCCTTGATTTCATGATTAGCAAGAAAAACAGGTGCTTTAGATCATAGGCTTGAGCATTTTTCATGTAGACATCCCCCCTCCCCAAAAAGCCCAGTTTTTGGGTATATATAGAGAGATTGCAGAAAGATCTTAACTCTTTACGTAGAAAATGGACATTGGATTGTTTTTAAGTTCTATACTGAGGTCTGGTGATTGCTACAAATTTATTTACTTAAACAGCTGAAGATTAGTTCTATAATGCTAACTAGTAGCTAATTGCTATCTCATACTTTCCTTCCAATTGATTCCTAATTAACTCTATTGCAGTGTATTTTTTTTTTTCCAGGTTAAATGTTATGGAGCTCATAAAACCATCTCTCACTTCTTAAATTGAGAACTAGCAGAGAATCTGCCACACCCAATTTTGCTTTCATTTTTCATCAGTTTTAAGGTCTAGATGTGAAACAGATAAAGTAGTATATCATCTTACCTTTCTGCCTCTTTTCATTTGTGAGCAGGAACTCTCACCATAAAGTAAAATTCAAGGCTTTATGTTGATTTAAAGCAGCCCTGGTGGTCCAAAGATTAAGCACTTTGCTGCTAACTAAAAGGCCGGCAGTTTGAATTCACCCAGCTGCTCTGGGGGAAAAAGACCTCACACTCTGCTTTCATAAAGATTACAGCAAACAAAACCCTAAGAAAAAAACAGGAGGCAGAGCCAAGATGGCAGAATACACAGACACTTCCAGCGAGCCCTCTTTCAAGAAAGACCTGAAAAAAACAAGTGAAATGAGTATATTTATGACAAGCTAGTAGCCCTGAGCATCAAAGTCAAGCTTAGGAAATGAACAGACGGTCAGGGGGAGGAAGAGACGGTTCAGAAGTGGAGAGGAGTTACCGGACCTAAGTCACGGGGAGCCCTCAGGCACCATTCCCGGAGCGGTGGTGGCAGGCTGGTACTAGCATTTGGCCTCCATTTCCTCAGGGAAAAGCAGCCAGCCACACAGCCTACTCACACCTACAGAGTCAGAGAATAATGGTGCTATCGGCAAAAGCTAAGCACTTACATATATTTTACCACATACCCCCCCCCCACCTCCAAGCCGGTTTCAGCGGCTGAATTCCTTGGGCCTGAGGTAGGCACTGTTGAGTGCCTACAGCCATCCTTCTGGCCTTGGAGAAGGAAAAAATTTGCAACTGGGAGAAAAGATAATTTGCAAGCTCCACTAACTTGGGTAGCTCAGGACAGAAGTAGCTCCTGTACAGACATAAACGGTCCACAGACTTTGAACTCCTTTCCCCTCTGCACGGACCTGTGTGGGCCTATTTCAGGAGAATAGGCCCTTGTTGGCAGACTCCAACCATTTCAGCTGTGCAGGGGAGAGGTGGGTGTTTGATGTTTGACATTGCTTTGCCTATTAAACAGGGTCCTCACCTACCCACATCAGGGGCCTAAGGACTGGTAGCTCCACTCAGGTCACCCAGCTGCCCATGACAGGTGTCCAAGGATAACTGATACCTCCCAACACTTAACCAAAAACACTGGGTGCCCATGGTCCATCTGCAGAACCCACCCACCTGCACGTTGTAGGGAACAGGGACGTGATTTCCTCAGAGACACTCAGGGATCGGTTCTCAGCCCCTTGCCTTGTTCAGAGAGTGACTCCCTGCTGCAATCAGATACCGGTACATACACCAATCACCCCTGCCCCTCTAAGACTGTAAGACAGAGCCTGTAAGACACACTTGATGATCAGCTACCTGGACACCTGAGCTGAATTCATACTAGAAATGTGAATGGACTCCTAGACTAATATACCTGATAACATCTGTAGCCATCTGGGGACAGGACATCAGAACTCCAAAGGTGAAAATAATCAAGCCAGCTCACTCGAGCAACCCATTTGGGCATATCGAAACAAAACAAAGCAAGAAGCTACGACACAGTAAGCAAGCATAAACTACTACAATAACTTATACATGGCTCAGAGGCAACAGTCAATATCGAGTCACATAAAGAAACAAACCATGGTCACCTCAACAGGCTCTCAAAACAAATAATCCAGGGATCTTCTAGATGAAAGTGCATTCCTGGAATTACCAGGTACAGAATACAAAAGATTAATATACAGAACCCTTCAAGACGTCAGGAAGGAAATGACGAAATATGTAGAACAAGCCAAGGAACACACAGATAAAGCAATTGAAGAAATTAGAAAGATTATTCAGGAATACAGTGAAAAATTTAACAAGATGGAAAAATCCATAGACAGCAATTAGAAATTCAGAAGATTAACAATAAAATTACAGAAGTAGACAGCTCAATAGACAGTCAAAGGAGCAGAATTGAGCAAGTAGAAGCCAGAATCTCTGAACTTGAAGATAAATCACTTGGCACTAATATATTTAAAGAAAAATCAGATAAAAGAATTTTTTTTTAAATGAAGAAACCTTAAGAATCATGTGGGACTGTATCAAGAGAAATAACCTATGAGTGATTGGAGTACCAGAACAGGGAGGGATAACAGAAAATACAGAGAGAATTGTTAAAGATTTGTTGGCAGAAAACTTCCCTGATATTGTGAAAGATGAGAAGATACCTATCCAAGACACTCATGGAACTCCACATAAGGTAGATGTTAAAAGAAAGTCACCAAGACATATAATAATCAAAGTTGCCAAAACCAAAGATAAAGAGAGAATTTTAAGAACAGCTAGGGATAAATGAAAAGTCACCTACAAAGGAGAGCCAATAAGAATAAGCTCGGACTACTCAGCAGAAACTCGGCAGAAACCATGCAGGCAAGAAGGCAATGGGATGACATATTTTAAAAATTGAAGGAAAAATATTGCCAGCCATGAATCATATATCCAGCAAAACTGTCTCTTAAATATGAAGCTGAAATTAGAACATTTCCAGATAAACAGAACTTTAAGGAATTTGTAAAAACCAAACCAAAACTACAAAAAATACTAAAGGGAGTTCTTTGGTTAGAAAATGCATAATATCAGGTATCAACCCAAAACTAGAACACTGGGCAGAGCAATCAGAAGTCAGCCTAGACAGAGAAATAAAAAAAAAAAAAACAAGTTTTAAAAAAGAACAAAGCTCAAAACAAGGTAACAGCGATGTTATTATATATATAAAAAAAAAAAAACATTAAAACAATAAAGGGTGACTAAGAAATGTAATCACAGATCTTCCATACAGTGAGGAAGATACGGCAATACAAAGAAATAAAAGTTAGGTTTAAAATTAGAAAAATAGGGGTAAATAATAAGGTAACCACAAAGTAGACAAAGCATCCTATTCATCAAAATAAAATACAAGAAAAAAATGAGTAACAGGAAAGAACAATATATAAAGATAATCTACTCAGCACATAAAATTAAGTGGAAAAAGAAACTGTCAGCAACACACAAAAAACACATCAAAATGATAGCACTAAATTCATACCTATCCATGATTACACTGAACGTAAATGGACTAAGTGCACCAATAAAAAGACAGAGAGTGGCAGAATGGATTAAAAAACAAGATCTGTCTATATGCTGCCTATAAGAGACACACCTTAGAATTACAGATACAAAGAAACTCAAAGGATGGAAAAAAATATATCAAGCAAACAACAATCAAAAAAGAGCAGGACTGGCAATATTAATTTCTGACAATATAGACTTGAAAGTTAAATCCATCAGAAAGGATAAGGAAGGACACTATATAATGATTAAAGGGACAATATACCAAGAAGATATAACCATATTAAATATTTATGCACTCAATGACAGGGCTGCAAGATACATAAACTCTATCAGCACTGAAAATTGAGATAGACAGCTCCACAATAATAGTAGGAGACTTCAACATACCACTTTCAGTAAAGGACAGGACATCCAGAAAGAAGCTCAATAAAGACACGAAGATCTAAATGCCACAGTCAACCAACTTGACCTCATAGACATATACAGAACACTCCACCCAACAGCAACCAAGTGTACTTTCTTTTCTAGTGCACATAGAACATTCTCTAGAATAGACCACATATTAGGTCATAAAGCAAGCCTTAGCGGAATACAAAACATTGAAATATTACAAAGCATCTTCTCTGACCATAAAGCCATAAAAGTAGAAATCAACAACAGAAAAAGCAGGGAAAAGAAATCAAACACTTGAAAACTGAACAATACCCTGTTCAAAACAGACTGGGTTATAGATAACATTAAGGATGGAATAAAGAAATTCAGAGAATCCAATGAGAATGAAAACACTTCCTATCAGAATCTTTGGGACCCAGCAAAAGCAGTGCTCAGAGGTCAATTTATATCAATAAATGCACACATACAAAAAGAAGAAAGGGCCAAAATCAAAGAATTATCCCTACAACTTGAACAAATAGAAAGAGAGCAACAAAAGAAACCCTCGAGCACCAGAAGAAAACAAATAATAAAAATCAAAGCAGAACTAAATGAAATGGAAAACAGAAAAACAATTGAAAGAATTAACAAGACCAAAAGCTGGTTCTTTAAAAAATAAACAAAATTGATAAACCATTGGCCAAACTGACAAAAGAAAAACATGAGAGGAAGCAAATAACACAAATAAGAAATGAGATAGACGATATTATAACAGACCCAACTGAAATAAATAGAATCGTATCAGATTACTATGAAAAACTGTACTCTAACAAATTTGAAAACCTAGAAGAAATGGGTGAATTCCTACAAACACACTACCTACCTAAACTAACACAAACAGAGGTAGAACAAATAAATAGACCCATAACAAAAGAAGAGATAGAAAAGGTAATCAAAAAACTCCCAAGAAAAAAAGCCCTGGCCCGGATGGCTTCACTGCAGAGTTCTACCAAACTTTCAGAGAAGAGTTAACACCACTACTACTAAAGGTATTTCAGAGCATAGAAAAGGGCGGAATACTACCAAACTCATTCTATGAAGTCACCATATCCCTGATACCAAACCAGGTAAAGACACCACAAAAAAAAGAAAATTACAGATCCCTTATGAACTTAGATGCAAAAATCCTCAACAAAATCCTAGCCAATAGAATTCAACAACATATCAAAAAAATAACTCACCATGACCAAGTGGGATTCATACGAGCAATGCAGGGATGGTTCAACATTAGAAAAACAATTAATGTAATCCATCACATAAATAAAACAAAAGACAAGAACCACATGATTTTATCTATCGATGCAGAAAAGGTATTTGACGAAGTTCAACATCATCCATGATTAAAACTCTCAGCAAAACAGGAATAGAAGGAAAATTCCTCAATATAATAAAGGGCATCTATACAAAGCCAACAGCCAACATCATCCTAAATGGAGAGAGCCTGAAAGCATTCTCCTTGAGATCAGGAACCAGACAAGGATGCCCTTTATCACCACTCTTATTCAACATTGTGCTGGAGGTCCTAGCCAGAGCAGTTGGCTAGATAGAGAAACAAAAGGCATCCAGATTGGCAAGGAAGAAGTAAAATTATCTCTACTTGCAGACGACATGATCTTATACACAGAAAACCCTAAGGAATCCTCAAGAAAACTACTGAAACGAATAGAAGAGTTCAGCAGAGTATCAGGGTAAAAGATAAACATACAAAAATTAGTTGGATTCCTCTACACCAACAAGAAGAACATCGAAGAGGAAATCACCAAATCAATGCCATTCCCAGTAGCCCCCAAGAAGATAAAATACTTAGAAATAAATCTTACCAGAGATGTAAATGACTTACACAAAGAAAACTATAATACTCTTCTGCAAGAAACCAAAAGAGAACTAGATAAGTGGAAAAATATTCCTTGCTCATGGATAGGAAGACTTAACATTATAAAAATGTCTATTCTACCAAAAGCAATCTATACAATTAAGGCAATTCTGATCCAAGTCCCAATGATATTCTTTAATGAGATGCAGAAACAAATCACCAACTTCATATGGAAGGGAAAGAGGCCCCAGATAAGTAAAGCATTACTGAAAAAGAAGAACAAAGTAGGAGGCCTTGCTTTACCTGATTTTAGAACCTATTATACCACCCCAGTAGTCAAAACAGCCTGGTACTGGTACAACAGATACATGGACCAATGGAACAGAATTGAGAATCCAGACATAAATCCACCCACATATGAGCAGTTGATATTTGACAAAGGCCCCAAAACAGTTAAATGGGGGAAAAGACAGTCTTTTTACAAATGATAGTGGCATACCTGGATACCCATCTGTAAAAAAATAAAACAAGACCCATACCTCACTCCATGCACAAAAACGAGATCAAAATGGATCAAAGACCTAAATATAAATTCTAAAACGATAAAGATCATGGAAGCAAAAATAGGGACAACATTAGAAGCCCCAATACATGGCATAAACAGTATACAAAACATTGCTAACAATGCAGAAGAAAAACTAGATAACTGGGAACTCCTAAAAACCAAACACCTATGCTCATCCAAAGACTTCATCAAAAGAGTTAAAAGATCACCTACAGACTGGGAAAAAGTTTTTAGCTATGACTTTTCTGATCAGTACCTGATCTCTAAAATCTACATGACAATGCAAAAACTCAATGGCAAAAAGACAAATAACCCAGTTAAAAAATGGGCAAAAGATATGAAGACACTTCACTAAAGAAGACATTCAGGTAGCTAACAGATACAAGACAAAATGCTCACAATCATTAGCCATTAGAGAAATGAAAATTAAAGCTACAATGAGATTTCATCTCACTCCAACAAAGCTGGCATTAATCCAAAAAACACAAAACAATAAATGTTGGAGAGGTTGTGGAGAGATTGGAACACTTATACACTGCTGGTGGGAATGTAAAATGGTACAATCACATTGGAAATCCATTTGGCACTTCCTTAAAAAGCTAGAAATAGAACTGCCATAGGATCCAACAATCCCACTACTTGGAATATATCCTAGAGAAATAAAAGCCTTTATACGAACAGATATATGCATACGCATGTTCATTGCAGCACTGTTTACAATAGCAAAAAGATGGAAGCAACCAAGGTGCACATCAACTGATGAATGGATAAATAAATTATGGTGTATTCACACAATGGAATACTATGCATCAATAAAGAACAGTGATGAATCTGTGAAACATTTCATAACATGGAGGAATCTGGAAGGCATTATGCTGAGGGAAATTAGTCAGTTGCAAAAGGACAAATATTGTATAAGACCACTATTATAAGAACTCAAGAAATAGTTTAAACAGAGAAGAAAATATTCATTGATGGTTACGAGAGGGGGGAGGGAGTGAGGATAGGAGGGGGTATTCACTGATTAGATAGTAGATAAGAACTACTTTAGGTGACGGGAAAGATAACACACAATACAGGCAAGGTCAGCACAACTGGACTAAACCAAAAGCAAAGAAGTTTCTGGAATAAACTGAATGCTTTGAAGGCCAGCATAGCAGGGGTGGGAGTTTGGGGACCATGGCTTCAGGGGACATCTAAGTCAACTGGCATAATAAAATCTATTAAGAAAACATTCTGCATCCCACCTTGAAGAGTGGCATCTGGGGTCTTAAACGCGAGCAAGGGGCCATCTAAGATGCATCAATTGGTCTCAACCCACCTGGATCGAAGGAGAATGAAGAACACCAAGGACAGAAGGCAATTACGAGCCCAAGAGACAGAAAGGGCCACATAAACCAGAGAGTACATTGGCCTGAGACCAGAAGAACTAGCTGGTGCACAGCTACAACCGATGACTGCCCTGATAGGGAACACAACAGAGAACCCCTGAGGGAGCAGGAGAGCAGTGGGATGCAGACCCCAAATTCTCATAAGACCAGACTTAATGGTCTGACTGAGACTAGAAGGGCCCCAGTGGTCATGGCCCCCAGACCTTCTGTTGGCCCAGGGCAGGAACCATTCCCAAAGCGAACTCTTCAGACAGGGATTGGACTGGACAATGGGTTGGAGAGAGATGCTGGTGAGGAGTGAGCTTCTTGGATCAGGTGGACACTTGAGACTATGTTGGCATCTCCTCCCTAGAGGGGAGATGAAAGTGTAGAGGGGGTTAGAAGCTGGCGAAATGGACACGAAAAGAGTGGAGGGAGGGAGCGGGCTGTCTCATTAGAGGGAGAGCAATTGGGAGTATGTAGCAAGGTGTATATAAGCTTTTGTGTGAGAGACTGACTCGATTTGTAAACTTTCATTTAAAGCACAATAAAAATTTTAAAAAAGAATACCCTAAGGGGCAGTTCTACTCTGTTACATGGGGTCATTATGAGTTGGAATCGGCTTGACGATACCCAAAAAATGTTGGTTTTACAAGGTCATCCTTATCTGTTTCATGCAATATCTTATAATTAGTCAGCTGAGCTCTACAACTGATTTTTTAAACAGAAACAGTGTTATGTTTTATATTAAAGAATAAGTTAAATCTCTGGGGAACATACTTTATAGTATAATAATTTATCCAGTATATTGCAGAACAAATTAACCCACCAAAAACTGATGTTGTGGTTGCCAGACGAATAGTATTCTGGGCTACTAAAAATAAAAATTAAAAATTGGGCTGTAATACTATAGTTCAAGACCACTTTAAAAATATAAACTTTCTTTTAGCAAAATAACTCCCTTTTGGAAGGTCTGCTTCCTTGAAAACTATTTCCTGACACAATTTTAAGGCGTTAAACCAAATTTAACTAACAACAGAATCTGAAAAGTGAAGATAACAGTAAGGGAGGCTATTTCAGAAGAGTCTAAAATGAGGAAAAGCCATCAAAGGGTGCTGGGTAATATGTGGCTCGAGCGACCGTAGAAAAAATAAATAAAAGCAACGGTGACCTAATGCGAGTAAGTCTCAGGCTCGCTAATCAGACCACATGGTGAAAAAGAAAACTTTCAAGGAGACTCAAAAATATAAAGCATATCTACTCATGTTACTGAATTCTTTATTACATGTCTGGGTGTTGTGAGGATGAAGAAAATAAATAACACATGAACATTGCCATGGAAGATAAAACTTTAGTGAAGGTATAAAGGTATTATTTGTTTTCTAAGCCTTCCGTGCTTCAAATAGATATTGCCACTAATTGCTTAGTCATCACTGTGGTAACACTAGAGTGATGAAAAAAGGAAAAAGCCTTCTCTTCAATTAATCTTCAAATCTCAAATCTTTAATAAATGTAGCACACTACATTTATGTATTGGATACATATTCCATATAATTATGAGAGTACACTAAAGTTATATTTTTATTAGTCATAATCACCCTTTCCTAAAGAAAAAAAGCTCTAGGTCTTTCCTTTCCTAAATGGTGAAAACAGATAGAAGAGGTGCTTTGGAACAAGGTAGATTTCTAAACTGACTGTCAACTTGTAAATTGGCTTGGCACAAAATACTCAGCTTAGTGGAGGTGGTGAGTAGAAATTAGCTCGTGCTTCCAATGTCTCTCCTTCTAAATTGGTACTGGGAAGTACCGATAGAATACGTCATTTAGTAACAAGAGGGAAACCACAAAGTCACAAAGAGAATTAAGCACTGAAAAAGTTAGTGTGACCCTAAAGATGGAATAGAGACTTTGAGAGTGAGGAAACAGGGTGCAGATGGCAGCAAAAACAAGAAGCTCTTTTCCTGCCTCCAGCAGCCTGTCCTCTAATCCAAGGAATTACACGCCTCCAGTTGTTGTTGCTGTTGTCCAGGAGTAACAGCAAAAGCAGTAGTGACAGAAGCAGCACTAATCACAACAGAAGAAAGCACACGATGCACAAGAGGGAATAAGCATTTTGGTGGCGACATCCAATAAGGGGTAGAACCTCACATAGCCAGGAACTACACAGAGGTCCCGTGCTGTCCATATAATACACCCCCATTAGATACGTTTACTTTAAATGCCTCTGGCAACAGAAAAAAACTGTACTGTGTTATAGTCAGCTTTCCCCATTTCTGCTGGAATGAGTCTTAACTACATAGGTCTAACAGGGAAGAAGAAAAGAGAAGAATGCTCTCAGCTTTTCTCAAGATGAAAGAACTGAAGAAAAAATTCAATCCTTGAGTTGTAATACTGAAAGATTCTATGGGCAAAATTTTGAACAACACAGGAAGCATCCAAAGAAGATGGAAGGAATATAGAGAGTCACCGTGCCAAAAGGAAATAGTCGACATTCAACCATTACAGTGGGTAGCATATGATCAAGAAATGATGGTATTAAAGGAAGAAGTCAAAGCTACTCTGAAGGCATTTACAAAAAACAAGGCTCCAGGAATTGATGGAAAACCAATTGAGATGTTTCAACAACCAGATGCAAAGCTGGAAGCGCTCATTTGCCTATGCCTAGAAATTTGGAAGACAGCTACCTGCCAACCGACTAGAAGGGATCCATATTTTTTTGCCCATTCCAAAAAAAGGTGATTCAACACAATGCAGAAATTACCAAACAATATCACTAATATCACATGCAAGTAAAATTTTCCTGAAGATCATTCAAAAGTGGCTGCAGAGGCACACCGACAAGAAACTGCCAGAAATTCAAGCCAGATTCAGAAGAGGACATGGAACAAGGAATATTATTGCTGATGTCAGATGGACCTTGGCTGAAAGCAGAGCATACCAGAAAGATGTTTACCTCTGTTTTAGTGACTACACAAAAGGATTCAACCCTGTAGTCATAACAAATTATGAATAACATTGTAAAGAATGGGAATTCCCGACCATTTAATTGTGCTCATGAGGAACCTGCATATAGACCAAGAGGCAGTCTTTCCAACAGAACAAGGGGATTCTGCATGGTTTAAAATCAGGAAAGGTGTGTGTCAGGGTGGTATCCTTTCTTCATACTTATTCAATCAGTATGCTGAGCAAATAATCCAAGAAGCTAGAGTATATAAAGAACGAGGCATCAGCATCGGAGGAAGAATCATTAACAATGCACAATATGCAATTGACGCAATCTTGCTTGCTGAAAGCAAAGAGAACTTGAAGCATTTACTGGTGAAGATCAAAGACTACACAACCTTCAGTATGGATTACACCTCAACATAAACAAAACAAGAATCCTCACAACTGGACCAATAAGCAACATCATGATAAATAGAGAAAAGACTGAAGTTGTCAGGGATTTAATTTTACTTGGATCCGCACTCAAGTCCCATGGAAGCAGCAGTCAAGAAATCAAACAACATATTGCATTGGGCAAAATTGCTGCAAAAGACCTCTTTAAAGTGTTAGAAAACAAAGATGTCACCTTGAAGACTAAGGTGAGCCTGACCCAAGCCATGGTGTTTTCAATCACTTCATATGCATGCAAAAGCTGGACAAGGAATAAGAAAGGCTGAAGAAGAATTGACACCTTTGAATTACAGTGTTGGTGAAGAATACTGAATATACTGCTAACTGCCAGAAGAATGAATAAATCTGTCTTGGAAGAAGTACCGCTAGAATGCTCCTTAGAAGTGAGGATGATGAGGCTTTGTCTCATGTACTTTGGACATGTTATCAGGAGGCACCAGTCCCTGGAGAAGGACATTATACTTGGTAAAGTGGAGGGTCAGCAAAAAAGAGGAAGACCCTCAATGAGATAGACTGACACAGTGGCTGCAACAATGATCTCAAACATAGCAATGACTGTGAGAGTGGCACAGGGCTGGGCGGTGTTTAGTTCTGTTGGACACAGGGTCACTATGAGTCAGAACCGACTTGATGGCGCCTAACAACAACAGCTACAAATGTGAATAACTTTGTGTATTCTTACAAGCTGGCCGAGGATCTTTGTGTCATACTTTCTTTGTAATTAGGTACAATCTAAGTGCTCAGCACATAGAGGTTGGGTTGACATGTTTTATGAATAAATGAGTGAATCTGCTGAATTTGAGGAACTGGAGATTTGACATTACTATCAAAATTGCTCTGCTCTACACTCGCATTTAAAGACAAAGCTCTGTTACTTTCAGGATATATTTATTGTAGACAAAATAAGAAAGAGAGAGAAGAAAATGAGTCACTTTACCCCACAACCCAGGGATCCACCTGTATGTCTTTCGTGCCCAATCTTTCAGGACTCCCTCCCAAGACAGAGACTCACACTGAGGAGGAACTGCTGGTAGTGGGATCAATGTTGAGCAGAAAAGTTACGAAATGTTTATATATTAAAACACTACAAAGACAATAGAAGATGGAGGTCTATGAGGTTAAAACATTAGGAAACCTAATTTTATATAAAAATGAACAAAAGCATCAAAGTCAAATAGCACACAAAGTTAATGCAAGGAAAAAAAAAAAACCAGAAGCAGAATAGCATCCCTACAGACCATATAAGTACACCAGAAAGATATGATTACAAACTACATCAAATCTTAACCCTCTATTTCAAGAAATTAAGAAAATGACATGACAAAAAAGAAGAAATCAGAATTAAAAAATCTTAGAAATGAGGTAGAAAATGCAGGATAGAATTAGAAATAAAAGGAAAAACAGTTTCAGAAAATGATTTCAAACAAAAGGAACACGAGATTGAATAAATGCCCTCTTATTTAAGAAAAATGTAGGTGAAAAGGAGGATATTTTTAAAGTAAAGAGATAAAAAGGGTTTGAAAGAAAATGATAATTATTTAAGATATGGGTCTCTGAAGAAAACCAGTGCAAAGAAACAGAGCAAACACTACAAAGGATAATTTTAGGAAACTTTTCTAAAGTAAAAAATTATTTGATGAGCACACCTTGTACTTGAGTATATCAATCCAGAATAATGAACACTAAGACCTATTCTAGCAAAATTTCTAAATTACAAAAAAAAAAAATCCCCTGGGCATCTGGGGAAAAAAAATACATGACATGTTAGAATATTAAATTATCATCTGACTTTTCAACACATGCTTTATGTCGAACAAAAATGAAAAAAAACATATTAAAGCAACCTAAGGAAAGAAAATGTGAGCCAAGAATTTATATCCAGCGAAACAAACTTTCAATTTTAATGAACACGAACTCCTGTCAACATGCAAGAATTGGCAGACTATTTTTCTCATGAGCCTTTCCTAGGAATCTACCAAAGAAAGAGCTTCAGACAACTAAAATGAGAAGAAAGTCATTGCCATAAAGACTGAGGTTGATAATGAAATATACAGGGTCTTATAAACTAAGGCTAAATAAGGGAGATAGAGAATAATAATCTAAAAAACTTAAACATGGGGAACAGTATCAGTAGATAACAAATAGATATGGTAAAGCATGTCTTTATAATAGCTTTCCAATTAATAAAAATAACTGATAGAATTATAATACAACTCATTTAAAACAAGGAATTAATATATTTAAGCCTTTTGATCAACAGCTGCTAAAAAAAAATAAAATATGAAACTATATGACATTATGATCTTTTGATGAAAGAATACACCACCTTTTACAGTCTTGACAAAGGGTTTGGGCTTGAGCTGGAACAAGTTACTGGTCCAGCTGCCAGTTTGCAGCAAATACAGAGGAGAGAAGATCAAGCTGAAGTTCGTCAAACATAAGCAACCTACAAAATCTAGACATGGAAAACGCTAAAGGCCAAAACTCCTCCAGGGTCTTCAACAGGTAAATTGTAAGGAAAATAAAGACATGCAAGATGTAAAAGAAAGCTGTAGACTATAAGAGACATATTGTGCGTGTATATATGTATGAATATATGTGTATAGGTATGTATGTGTATATATATATACATGTATATGTGTGCATGCATCTATATTAATATATACAATAAAACACATAGGGGCTACAGTTACAGATACTTCTTAGATACAACCAATCACCTCGAGGGATTCATTTTCTTGGTATGAAGGCTTATAGTCATAGTCTGGTGGGACGACTTGGTCAATTGACATTAATGTAGTTCATAAAGTTTATGTTCTACATTTTAGTTTGGTGAGTAGCATCTGGGTGGGGTATTAAAAGCTTCTAAGCGGCCATCTAAGATACAGCTATTGGTCTCTACTCTTCTGGAGCAAAAGTGAAAGAAGGAAACCCAAGACTCAGAGGAGAAACTATCCTACAGGACTAATTGTGTACATGAATCACAGCCTCATCTACCCTGAGACCCAAAGAACAAGATGGTGCCCAGCTACCACTACCAATCATTCTGATCAGGCCACATAGATGAATCCTGATATAATGGGAGAAAAATGTGGAACAGAACCTCAAATTCTTAAAAAATTCAGACTTACTAGACCGGTTGAGACTAAATGAATCCAGAGACTGTTGCCCCGAGGTACTCTTAAACCTTAAACTGAAACTATCCCCTGGGGTCACCTTTTAGCTAAATGAAATGTTGGCTCATAAAATAAAGATTATCACTTGTAAGTACACTGCTGCTTTAAAAAATCATCTATATGTGAGCAAATGGTCAGCAATTACTCTAAAGCAAAGATGAGAAGGTAAGGGGGCAGGGAAACTACGTTACTGGAAATGGAACAACCAGAACGAAAATAATGAGAATGCTGACAGAATGTGAAGAACGTAACCAGCATCACTGAACAATTCGTGTAGAAACTGTTGAATGGGAGCCGATTTTGCTGTGTAAACTTTCACCAAAAGTACAACAAACTATTATTAAAAAAGAGATTATAAGAGATATATCAAAGGATTTTTTGTGCGTATTTTGTTGCTTTTGCTATTTCGTGGGCAAGACTATAGCGTCTGGGAATAAACACTTGGCAGTAAAACCAATAAAGATACAAGAAAGTGATTACTGTAAAAGAATAGTGGTTATTTATAGAGAAGAAGTGGTTTAATTGGGAAGGGGCACACAGCGGGTTCCTGATATGGCTGTTTACAAGGGCGTTCAACTTAAAGAAACTCACTGAGGTACACACATATGCCACACACACACACACAGCATGGTTTTCCATAGCTGCATTTTACTGTAAAATAAAAAAAGTATAAAAAACTAATTTAAAATTCACCTAATACTTTATTGTATGTATATATAATGTTTTATAATACCAAGCCCCTGTTATTAAAAAAAAAAAAAAAACCCATTGCCCTTGAGTCAATTCTGTCTCATAGCGACCCTATAGGACAGAGTAGAACTGCCCTATAGGGTTTCCGAGGAGCAGCTGGTGGATTCGAACTGCCAACTTTTTGGTTCACAGCTGAACGCTTAACCATTGCACCACCAGGGCCCCCTGTATTATTAGATATTTATCTCCATGTTTTTACTGTATACAGAATGTTGTAAATTAATGAACAGAATTTCATAAATCTTTGTTCACATTCTCAACTATATCTTTAGAATAAATCCTAGAAAGGAATTGCTGGATCAAGGAGTATACACATTTTACGGCTTTTAATAGCTGCAGCCAAAAGACATTTCAGAGAGGTGGTAAATTCTTATTTTACAGGCTACCACAACTTCTTATCTTGTTTTCTATATTGATTATATTTCTGAAAATTTGATTTTTAAAACATTCTGATGTTAAAACATTACTGAGTTTCAGTTACATGGATAGAAATACCCAATTATGAAAAAGGGGCTTGGTATAAATCCAATAAGACATTCAGGTGCATCCAGTTGTGTTATTACTGCTATTTGTATTAATTCAGAGTGTAACAAAAACTTCAACAATGACATATACAAGAAAATCATTCAATCTGTTTTAATTTCAAACACTTAGAATAAAATGTACCTTCTGTTATTTAGGTCAATTGCAACTATTATGCTAAATGGACCAACATAAGAAACAAAGTAACCATAAATTCATATTTTAATAGACTTGTCTCTGCAGTGTCAAAATGGCATTATGTGAATTCATTGCTCTAGGAAAACAGGGAATGAGAGGAGCAGCTTCCTTCGTTGTTGCTGGAGCCTAGTAACCATATTGCTGACAAGCGGTTGTCTAAGTGGGTTTAAAATCAGATCTTAATTTTAACAAGGGATGGGGGCAGAGAAAAATGATCGAGGGACTTTGCCTTTCAGGACTCATAGAAGCTAAAATTTACAATAAGAGTGCAGGTCAGAAACAGAGTAGAAATTAACTCTACAAATATTGATGTGGGTGTGTATGTACATTTTTCTGCTTCTGTCCTTAAGCCATGTTTCAGTGGCTCTTGGTCCTACCCTGTAATTTAAAATCCTAACATCCTGAGAAAACTACCTAAATAGGTGAAGAGTCAGAAACAGGTCTAATCACCTACTATATGGCATCCTTTGAGCATCCCTAATTCATCTTCTGGGCATGTCAAAATCACTGCACTCCGCTTTTCCCTCCAGGCTCTGATAACATGAGCATTACTGCTGTTTCACATGAGTTCCAGGCCATCCACTTGATGGGCTCTACCTTCACTGTGTCCTACCGGTCCTCTCCAGCTTGGGTGCCTGTTGTGGACATAGCTTTGGCTCTTGCTAGATTCAGCCACATCCACTAGACACCACCAGTATTCTGAGCACAGATGTCTCTATCGATAAATAATTCTAATTATGCTAAACACTACTACCACTGAGTGGTACTCTGCCATGTCCAGATGTCCCTGCTTGACACCACTGCTGTCCCCTGCAAGACACTGCTACCACAGATGTACTGTCCTCCGTCCACCACTGATATTGTCTGGTGCTCTGTAGGTTGTGGGGAGGTGGCTGGGAATGCCTCTCTCCTATTTGTGTTATATTTTTTGAAAAATATACTAAAGCTGTGCTGCTTGTGGCATACTCTTCCACTGAGTATTTTGTGTGACAGATTTTGTAGCATGCACATGTATTCCTGTCTAATATGTAACCATGGTCAGGGAGTGAAGAAGAGCCTCAGTGATCCCACCAGGCTGTACACCGAATCTCTCCACCCCAACCACCGAGTTCTCTGAACCACAGGTGAAGATGAATTCTCTCCCAGGTGCTTTACCAGGCTTGCATATGAATAAGCATCTTTTAGGCTTCTTACAAATTCTTCAGACACACACCGATATGTCTGCACCTCAGAGATGAACTCAGCATAGCCTCAAGCTGGGGTCCTAGCTACAAGTTATTAACTCAGCTGTAGCTCGAGGAGGATGAGAAACGGATTAACTGAGTTCAATCAAGCCACACTCATTCTCACCTCCCAGTCAATCTCTCCTTTCCGCTATGTTGTCTTGGCTTTGGGCAAACAAGTTCTGACTAGCCCAGGAACTTTCTTACTTAGTGATTCTATGGAGCTTGCCCCAGCATCTGATGAAGAATTCAAACAACTATTACCAGGTTAAATTAATATAAAAACAAATGAAAAAAAAGCTGACAATCTGCTCTCTACCAACACCCCCAAGCCATCTTCACTTTTTCTCCTCTACTTGCCTATTTTAGCTAATAACCACTTTACTAGTTCAAGAGTACTACTAGTTCAAGAGTATGATATATGTCCCTGACTCTTCTGTCACTAAATCTGAGAGGCAAGAAGTAAAATAGTCATTAAATTCTAGAACAATAAATCAGCCTTAAGATCACATGGTTTTAACCTTCTGCAGATTCTTTCAGCTTTTTCTTATCAGTTAATTCCAAGTCTCTGTAAGACTCTCTTTTTCCCTCTTCTCTATCTTTATCTTTCTTCTTACTCTTACTGTCCATTCCCTTGCTACTTGGGAAATCTGAATCACATTTTGGCACTCTCTTTCACAACTACTGTATTTTTACTCAAACAACACGCACCTGCTATGTTTGTTTGCCAACCACGCCCTCTCCTGTGAGGTATTTTCATAAGCGTACTAATTTTTTTTTACAGCAACATGTAAAAAAATTTGCATAGCAGTGCTTATGATAACATTTCGCAGGGGGGAGGGTGCTGTTGGTAAACTAACATAGAAGGCAGGTATTATTTGGGTAACAACATGGTGCTTCAAATACCTTTACTTTCAGCAAATGATCATTATTAGGATTCTTTGAAAGGTTTATTTTTCTTACATACTAAATGTGAACCTTAAGCAAATATAGTGTTAAACAAATACCTTTCTCCTTCAGGCCATGATGACTCTGGCTGAACATTTTAGAAAATCCAATTCAAATTGGCTTGATTTAAAAAGAGGGAATGACATTATTATCTCACATCTTTGGAAAGTCCAGGTTATATCAGCCTGGCGACTGGCTAGATTCATGAAGCTCAACTTACTGTCTGTCTTCTTATGGTGGCTCCACTCTTTGGTAGATTTTTATTCTTATGACAATTTGGCTGCCAGACATTCCAAGCTTTCATCCAATCCTCCAAGCAGCTCCAGTGTCAAACACGTAACTTCTTCATAAATATTCCAACAATTGGCCCAGGACTGAGTCTTACTGAGTCTAACTATGTCCATCACTGTAATCATGAGAGTATAAGTTTCTAATGGGTCAAGATAGGGCCATGTGTCTACCCAGAAAGGGGTAATTCCTCAAAGAAAAATCAGGGTGACATTACTAAAAGAGAGAGATAAATGCTACACAGACAAAAACAACAGATGCCCACTGTAAAGGATACCTGATATCTCCATATTACCATTTCATAGAGGATGGAATAAGTGGTAAAATACATCATAAGTTCACAAGGCAAGACCCTTTGCCTTCTATAATCCACTGTTCAGTCATTTCCTGAGCCCTCTACCCACTCCAAATCTACTGACCAATATGTAAAAATAACTCTGCTATATGTATAAGCAGAATTAGTTCTTGAACTGTCTTTCTCGCTCTTGGGTGCCCCAGTTCACTTCTGATCATCCTGTTAATTTCTCTCATCCTTGGCTAATGTACTACCAATTGTTGGGGTTAAACCCAGCCACCCCATTCTTTGTTCCAAGACCTTGATATTGTTCTTGATTCCCATACTTAGCTGATGTTCTCTGTCCTGGCCCAACATGCTCATGGGCTAACAACTTATTAAAGAATCTTCTAAGCATAGCCCCAGATCTCTAATACCTGAAAGCGGCTCTTACAGACACCCCTATCTGTAAATGGCCAGTCCCTGATTTTATACACTACCCTAGGGGGTTTATTCTACTTCAGGGGTAAGATTAGGTGCATGTGTTAACTTTAAGTATTTAGAGTTATTTAGTTATGAAGAGAGCTGAACTTTATGCCTTGTCTTAGGCTCGATTCTCTTGAGGAGCAAAACCAGTGAAGTGTATATATAAATATATACAGAGAGATTTATCTCAAGGAAATGGCTCACGCAGCTGTGGAGGCTGGCAAGTCCCAAATCCATGAGTCAGGCTTTAAGCTGGAGGTTTCTCCTGATTCATGTAGTTGTAGGGACTGATGAACCCAAAATTTGCAGGTCAAGTGGAAAGCTGCTGGTTCACGGGGTTGCGGGAACTAACAAATCCCAAGATCTGGAGGTCATGCAGCAGGCTGCTGGCTCCCGTTCCAAGAACAGAGGTCAGGGGATGACAAGTCAAGATGCAAGATTCAGAAAGCGAAGCTTTGTCAGAGCATCTGTATATATTGGATGCAGGCCACACCCCCAAGGAAACTACCTTTTGAACTGATTGGCTACTCACATCGGATTACAAAGTGGGGGATGTCTACATCAGATCACAAAGTAGAGGATGATTACATCATTGCATAACTGCCAAACTATATCATTACATAACCGCAAAATCACTGAGAATCATGGCCCAACCAAGTTGACACACAACCCTAACTATCACAAGCCTACTACTTGTGACTTGAGAGCAAGTAAGCAGGAAATACTTAATGTCTTTTTCCTGAGGAGGATGTGGGTAGAAGGAGAGGCAGTGACCCCAATTCTGTGTCTTGTCAAAGAGTCAACATTTTTTTCCATTTTTAAGTAACTTTTAAACTTTTGTAGACAATGCTCTCCCAAAGCATGCCCATTGAGTGGATAAGTATCTGTGTCTAGTAACTGGTCTAGAGCAGTAATCCTCACATGGGGATTGGAGAGCTTGGGGATCATATATGTACTTGAATTACATGGATAATTCTCCTCCCCAGCCCGGCCCCCATCAAGATTGTGAACCACTAATATGGAGCAGTGATCCCCGAACCTGAAATATTTACCTGGAGCCCATTTCAAAAACAGATTTCTATAGCTCGGCCAAGATATAATGAATCAAAACTCTGAGTGGGAAGCCTGGATAGCAGCATTTGTAATGGCTCTCTAGGTGATTCTGAAGATCAGCCAGGTTTGGGAATTACTAGGATATAGCACCTGAGCCCAAAGCAAAAAGAGAATTAAAACTCAGTGAGTACATGCTCCAGTCGTACAGGCAGTTGTTATCACCCCCTTGCTTCCTCTGAATCAAAAGTAACCCAAGCGTTCCTTCATTTGGGGTTTGAGCAAATGCATCAGCAGAGCACCCACCCTGCCGATGCAGCACATTCAAAGGTCCTTCATGGATGGATTCACTTTAATAGGAAAGCTGTTCTCTGTGCAGGGGACCAGCTGGGTAAACCCGCCACCACGCCACTCTCCCAATTATCACTGTTAAAAAAGTCAGGGCAGGGCAGTTCCCCATTTGAAAGAGGCAATAAACTCCTTGTGCAGTAAGTATTAATTTTACTTTGGATGTTCTTAGGTTATATACAAAAGCCAAAATGAAAAGCAGAATAGCACATTTAATACAAAAAAGTCCGAGCAAATCAAGTTCTTTATGTGACGTGGATTAAACTGCTAGTAGATATTTTCAGTTTTCCAAATTTTATTTTGATTAACCGCTATATGCAGCCTCTGAGACAGAACATTTTCCACCTTGAAAATAAGAAAATTAAATTACTAAAGCAAAGTTATATAAATGCACATTTAATGAAGTAGTAAGGTAACTCAAAGTGAATATAAATCTTTTTTTAAACTGTGTGTATCTGTGCAGTGTACGTGCATATACTGAAACACAGAGGGCCTCTCCCCACCTGGCGTTATTACTGCACTTGTCTCGCTGCCTCTCTGGCTACTTGACATCTGTTTCTGCATCAGCTTCAGTGCCTACAGACAGAGGCTTTAACTACCTGAGGTCTGTTTCAGCTCCGCCCTGTACCTACAAACCAGACCTCACTGCCGGCAGTTGTTTCACCAGGCTTCTGATAGCACCTGGGGCCTCAGTTTACATCAACACTGAAACTCTTTTTCAGAAATATGATTAAAACAAAGCAATTCATAGCCCTTTTCTGCACATCTCTATGGACCTTGATAACCTCCCAAACCGTAAGCCCACTCTATATTTCTCCTCTCCCCTACTCTCATTCCCACATTGCTCAGCATACTCTCTCCTTTATTCTGCACACGGTGAAATCTTTGTTCGTCCCTAATGTATTCATTGCTTGACCTTAACTAAAATGAATCTTCCCTTAAATATCCAGCTTCCTTTAGAGATGTCTCCAGTGAAACTCTGTCACTCTCTCACTCTCTATTGACCAAGTCACAAACTGAGATAGCATTCTCTTTTCCCAAATCTGCTTTCTACAATTACTTTTCTACTCTCACTGTATCCTGGCTCCTTGGAATTTCATTCAGCAATACTGGACTTTACTCCTCCTTGTCTCTGATATCTACAAACCTCATGGTCACTCCTCCACATCATTGTAGACTCACTATGTTATCATGATTCATTCTATGTATCCATCCCAATCCTGCTATCATTCTGAGTGACTTCAAATTCTATATGATTATACTCTGACCTGAAAAGTATTTGATCTCAGTTCTAATAATTTTCAAGTCCTCTTTAGTTTTAGTCATCACCTAAAATGGTTCCATCTTTGAAATACTGAACTTCAATAATAATTTGATCCTATTGAATCTTCTGATGCTTTGTCAACCTTATTCCTATTACTTTTACTCTTAATCTTACATTGACCTCATTGTTATTTCTAGCCCATTTCTCTTCTCATGTCCTACAATTATAACATGTCCATCTTGGGTTATCTTCCATAGTTGGTCTAGACATGATGTTTGATCATCTGAAAAATATTTCATAAACATCCTAGATGCTCTATTACTCTTATTGCATCAGCCTAACAAAATCCCAACACTGGAATAATTTTATAATCTATGTTTTCTACTTGTAATACTTAGTAAAGCTGGAAAAAATCACACAAGTATAAAGATTTGTATCACTATAAAGCCATGGTATCCAACCTCTAGCTAAGCCTTCCAAGATGTCCATTAATCTTTTCTTTTTTTCTTACTCATCATCATCTTACCCAGACTTTGGAACTATATACAATCTGTGATGGTTAAGGTTGTGTTTCAACTTGGCTGTGCCATGATTCTCAATGGTTAGGCAATCATTTGATGTTGTGATCACTTCCATGACGAGATTTGGTATAACGTGATCACCTCAGACAGAAAATGCACTAGCCCTGTTTACATTTTTTATAAGTGAAGAAATCAAAAATATTTGATGCACACACACAAAGCAGAAATACTCATAATAATTATAGTCCTCATTTCTGTAACTGGTCACATGGTAATAAATGGTATTTAGAGCTACCTTCTTCCACCACCCATTCCATATTCCCTTTGCCCCCTGCAGAACTGGATTGTCGTAGTTATCCATTGACTTTTATCACAGGGCATGGTAGTGCTAACAGACATTCTAAGGAGACTCCTGCTTCTAGACATACTCTTCTTTACCTCCATTATGTATTATCAATCCAATTTTTCTTGGTAATCAGGATCAATCACACCAGCCAGTATGGTAACTCCCTTCTTTGCCTGTTGATCCAGAGGCATAAGGATCCCAAAGTGACCAGGTAGCATTTTTAGCTTCCAGTCAATGGAAAGAGTGAAGTGTCTCCAGGCGGGAGCATTCCTCCCTTTGGAACTAAGACCTCTAGACCCACAGAGCATGAAGTAATGGGTACAGAAAGCAAAAATCTTTCCAATGGGTCACTAGGGGTAATAGTGAGTGGTGCCAATCCCATTTCCACCCCCTTGATTCCTGGACCCATGAATTCCGGTTATGGGAGAAACAGCACCATATATTGGATGCTGGTTTAGAGCATATACAGCCTCCTGGAGAACAGTGCCCCAACCCTGCAAGGTATTGTCACCAATCTGAAAAAACAGAAGAAAAAATTCAAACCTCAAGTTCTCATATTGAAGGATTCTCTGGCCAAAATATTGAACGACAAAGGAGGCATCAAAAGAAGATAGAAGGAATACTCAGGGTCACTGTACCAAAAAGAATCGGTCAATGTTCAACCATTTCAGGAAACAGCATATGACCAAGAACTAGTGGTATTGAAAGAAGGAGTCCAAGCTGCACTGAAGGCACTGGTGAAAAATAAGCCTCCAGGAATTGATGGAATCTCAATTGTGATGTTTCAACAAACATATGCAACACTGGAAGCGCTCACATATCTATGCCAAGAAATTTGGAAGACAGCTACCTGCCAACCAACTAAAAGAGATTCAAATTTGTGCCCATTCCAAAAAAAGGTGATCCATTAGACTGCAGAAATTATCAAACAGTATCATTAACATCACAAGCAAGTAAACTTTTGCAGGAGATCATTCAAAAGCAGTTGTAGCAGTACATCAATAGAGAACTGCCAGAAATTCAAATCAGATCCAGAGGGATATCATTGCTGATGTTAGGTGGATCTTGGCTAAAAGAAGAAAATACCAGAAGGATATTTACCTGTGTTTTATTGACTATGCAAAGACATTCAACTGTGTGGATCATAACAAATTATGGATAACATTGCAAAGAATGGGAATTCCAGAACACTTAATTGTGCTCATGAGGAACCGGTAGATAGACCAAGAAGCAGTCGTTCAAACAAAAGTAGGATACAGTGTGGCTTAAAATCAGGAAAGGCATGCATCTGGGTTATATCCTTTCACCATACTTATTCAATCTGTTTGCTGAGCAAATAATCCAAGAAGCTGGATTATATGAAGAAGAATGTGGCTTCAGGACTGGAGGAAGACTCATTAACAACCTGTGATATGCAGATGACTTGACCTTGCTAGCTGAAAGTAAAGAGGATTTAAAGCACTAACTGATGAAGTTCAAAGACTACAGCCTTCAGTATGTATTACACTTCAACATAAAGAAAACAAAAATCCTCACAACTGGACTAATAAGCAACATCATGATAAGCAGAGAAAATATTGAAGTTGTCAAGGATTTCATTTTCTTGGATCCACAATCAATACCCACGGAAACAGCAGTTAAGAAATAAAACAATGGGAGGCGGGGCCAAGACGGAGGAGTAATCAGACATTTCTAGTGAACTCTCTTACAACAAAGACCCGAAAAAACAAGTGAAACAATTACATTTATGACAAGCTAGAAGCCCTGAACATCAAAGGCAAACTTAGAAAACAGGCTGAGCAGCAGGGATAGGAAGAGAAGGTTCAGAAGCAGAGAGGAGTTGCCGGACCTGAATTGCTGGGATCCCTCAGGCACCATTCTCAGGAGCAGCTGCGGAGGGATGGCGGTAGTGTTAGGCAGCAGTTTCCTCAGGGAGAAATGGCCAGCCACACAGCCTACTCACACCTGCACAACCAGAGAAGAATGGTGCTCTCGGCAAAAGCTAAGTACTTGTGTATATTTTACCACACCTCCAGCCCTGAAGCCGGCTTCAGCGGCTGTTGATTTCCCTGAGCCTGAGATAGGTCCTGTTCCATGTCCTAAGCCCTTCTCCCAACCTTAGAGAAGAAAAAAAACCACAATTGGGGAAAAGATAATCTGTTGGTCCCACTAATCTGAGGAGCTCAGGACAGAAGCAGCTCCTGTCCAGGCATAAACGGTCTGTGGACTTTAAATACCTTTCCCCTCTGCGTGGACCTGTGTGGGCCTATTTCAGGAGAACAGGCCCTTGTTGGCAGACTGCAACTATTTCAGCTATGCGGTGGAGAGGTGGGAGTTTGATGCTTGACACTGCTTTGCCTATTAAACATGGTCCCCACTTACCCACATCAGGGGCCTAAGGACTGGTGGCTCCACTCAGGTAACCCAGCCACCCACGATAGGGGTCCAAGGATAACTGGTACCTCCCAGTCCTTCCAACCAAAAGCATTGGGTGCCCAAGGTCCGTCTGCAAAACCCACCCACCTGTGTGCTCTAGGGAACAGGGACACGCATTCCTCACAGACATTCAGGGGACCATTGTCAGCCCCCTGCCTTGTTCAGAGCATGACCCTCTGAGCAACCAGATACTGGTACCTACACCAATCACCCCTGCCCCTCTTAGACTGTAGGACAAAGCCTGTACTACACACTGGATGACCAACTACCTGGACACACGAGCTAAATCCATACAAAAAAAGTGAACGGATTCCTAGGCTCATATGCCTGGTAAGAGCTCTAGCCATCTAGTGACAGGACGTTAGAGCTTCAAAGGTGAAAATAATCAAGCTAGCTCACTGAAGCAACCTATCTGGAATATCAAAACAAAACAGAGCAAGAAGCTAGGATATAGTGAGGAAACATAAAATAAACTAATACAATAACTTAGAGATGGCACAGAGACAACAGTCAATATCAAATCACCTTAAGCAGCAGGCCATGATCACTTCAACGAGATATCAAAACAAAGAAACAAGGGATCTTCTAGAGGAAAGTGCATTCCTAGAATTACCAGAGGCACAATACAAAAGATTAATATACAGAACTCTTGAAGACATCAGGAAGGGGATCAGGCAATATGCAGAACAAGCCAAGGAACACAGAAAAAAAGCAGTTGAAGAAATTAAAAAGGTTATTCAAGAACATAATGACAAATTCAATAAGCTGCAAGAATCTATAGATAGACAGCAATCAGAAATTCAGAAGATTAACAATAAAATTACAGAATTAGACAACTCAATAGAAAGTCAGAGGAGCAGAACTGAGCAAGTGGAATGCAGAACTGGTGAGATTGAAGATCAGGCACTTGGCACCAATATATTAGAAGAAAAATCAGATAAAAGAATTTTAAAAAATGAAGAACACTATCAAGAGAAATTACCGCTAGTGATTGGAGTACCAGAACAGGGAGGGACAACAGAAAATACAGCAAAAATTGTTGAAGACTTGTTGGCAGAAAACTTCCCTGATATTGTGACAGATGAGATGATATCTATCCAAGATGCTCATGGAACTCTACATAAGGTAGATGTTAAAAGAAAGTCACCAAGACATACTATAATCAAACTTGCCAAAACCAAAGATAAAGAGAGAATTTTAAGAGCAGCTAGGGATAAACGAAAAGTCACCAACAAAGAATAGACAATAAGAATAAGCTCGGACTACTCAGTAGAAACCATGTAGGCAAGAAGGCACTGGGATGACTTATATAAAGCATTGAAGGAAAAAAATTGCCAGCCAAGGATCCAGCAAAACTGTCTCTCAAATACGAAGGCAAAATTAGGACATTTCCAGATGAACAGAAGTTTAGGGAATTTATAAAAACCAAACCAAAGCTACAAGAAATACTAAAGGGAATTCTCTGGTTAGAAAATCAGTAATATCAGATATTAATCCAAGACTAGAACACTGGACAGCAACCAGATGTCAACCCAGATAGAGAAATCATAAAATAAATCAATATAAAAAAATGCTCAAAACAGGGAAACAGTGATGTCATTATGTAAAAGAAGACAACATTAAAACAATAAAGAGGGACTAAGAAATGTAGTCACAGATCATTCACATGGAAAGGAAGACAAGGTGGTATAAAAAAATAAAAGTTAGGCTTACACTTAGAAAAATAGGGGTTAATATTAAGGTAACCACAAAGGAGACTAACAATCCTACTCATCAAAGTGAAATATAAGAAAAAAATAGAGACTCAGCAGAAACAAAATCAAATACAACAAATAAGAGGAAAAGACTATATAAACTACTCAGCACAAAAAATTAAGTGGGAAAAAGAAACTGTCAAAAACACACAAAAAAAAGACATCAAAATGACAGCACTAAACTCATCTCTATTCATAATTACACTGAATGTAAATGGACCAAATGTACCAATAAAGAGACACAGTGGCAGAATGGATTAAAAAACACAATCTGTCTATATGCTGTCTACAAGAGACACACCTTAGACTTAGAGACACAAACAAGCTAAAACTCAAAGAATGGGAAAAAAATATATCAAGCAAACAACAATCAAAAAAGCTGGAGAGGCCGTATTAATTTCCAACAAAATAGACTTTAAACTTAAATCCACCACAAAGGATAAGGAAGGACACTACATAATGATTAAAGGGACGATATACCAGGAGGATATAACCATATTAAATATTTATGCACCCAATGACAGAGCTGCAAGATACGTTAAAAAAAACTGTAACAGCATTGAAAAGTGAGATAGATAGCTCCACAATAATAGTAGGAGACTTCAACACACCACTTTCGGTGAAGGACACAACATCGAGAAAGAAGCTCAATAAAGACACGGAAGATCTAAATGCCACAGTCGACCAACTTGACCTCATAGACACATACAGAACTCTCCACCCAACAGCAGCCAAGTGTACTTTCTTTTCTAGTGCACATGGAACATTCTCTAGAATAGACCACATATTAGGTCATAAAGCAAGCCTTAGCAGAATCCAAAACATCGAAATATTACAAAGCATCTTCTCTGACCATAAGGCCATAAAAGTAGAAATCAATAACAAAAAAAGCAGGGAAAAGAGATCAAACACTTGGAAATTGAACAATATCCTGCTCAAAAACAACTGGGTTACAGAAGACATCAATGATGGAATAAAGAAATTCATAGAATCCAATGAGAATGAAAACACTTCCTATCAGAACCTTTGGGACACAGTGAAAGCAGTGCTCAGAGGTCAATTTATATCAATAAATGCACACATACAAAAAGAAGAAAGGGCCAAAATCAAAGAATTATCCATACAACTTGAACAAATAGAGAGCAACAAAAGAAACCCTCAGGCACCAGAAGAAAGCAAATAAGAAAAAATAGAGCAGAAATAGAGAACAGAAAAACAACTGAAAGAGTTAACAAGATCAAAAGCTGGTTCTTGGAAAAAATTATAAAATTGATACACCATTGGCCAAACTGACAAAAGAAAAACAGGAGAGGAAGCAAATAACCTGAATAAGAAATGAGATGGGCGATATTACAACAGACCCAAATGAAGTTAAAAGAATCGTATCAGATTACTACGAAAAATTGTACTCTAACAAATTTGAAAACATAGAAGAAATGGGTGAATTTCTAGAAACACACTACCTACCTAAACCAACACAAACAGAGGTAGAACAACTGAATAAGCCCATAACAAGAGACTGAAAAGGTAATCAAAAAACTCCCAACAAAAAAAAAAGCCCTGGCCCTGATGTCTTCACTGCAGAGTTCTACCAAACTTTCAGAGAAGAGTTAACACCACTACTACTAAAGGTATTTCAGAGCACAGAAAAGGACAGAATACTCCCAAACTCATTCTATGAAGCCAGCATACCCCTGATACCAAAACCTGGTAAAAAAAAAAAAAAAAAAAAAGGCACCCCCAAAAAAGAAAATTACAGACCTATATCCCTCATGAAACCCTGGTGCCATAGTGGTTAAGTGCTACGGCTTCTAACCAAAGGGTCGGCAGTTCGAATCCACCAGGTGCTTCTTGGAAACTCTATGAGGCAGTTCTACTCCGTGCTGTAGGGTCCGTATGAGTCAGAATCGACTCGATGGCCTTGGGTTTGGTTTGGTTTTTGGTTTTATCCCTCGTGAACTTAGATGCAACAATCCTCAACAAAATTCTAGCCAGTAGAATTCAACAACTTATCAAAAAAATAATTCACCATGACCAAGTGGGATTCATACCAGGTATGCACGGATGGTTCAACATTCAAAAAACAATTAATGTAATCCATCATATAAATAAAACAAAAGACAAGAACCACATGATTTTATCAATTGATACAGAAAAGGCATTTTATCAAAGCTCAACACCCATTCATGATAAAAACTCTCAGCAAAACAGGAATAGAAGGAAAATTCCTCAACATAATAAGCAGCATTTACACAAAGCCACCAGCCAACATGGACAGAGTCTGAATGCATTTCCCTTGAGATCGGGAACCAGACAAGAATGCCCTTTATCACCACTCTTATTCAACACTGTGCTGGAGGTCCTAGCTAGAGCAATTAGGCTAGATGAAGAAATAAATGGCATCCAGATTGGTAAGGAAGTACAAGTATCTCTATTTGCAGATGACATGATCTTATACATAGAAAACCCCAAGGAATCCTCAAGAAAACTGCTGAAACTATTAGAAGAGTTCAACAGAGTAAATCAGGATAAAAGATAAACATACAAAAATCAGTTGGATTCCTCTACACCAACAAAAAGAACATTGAAGAGTAATTCACCAAATCAATACCATTTACAGTACCACCAAGAAGATAAAATACTTAGGAATAAATCTTACCAGAGACGTAAAAGACCTAAACAAAAAAAACTACAAGACACTACTGCACGAAACCAAAAGAGAACTAGATAAGTGGAAAAACATACCTTGCTCATGGATAGAAAGACTTAACATTGTAAAAATGTATATTCTACCAAAAGCCATCTATAGATACAATGCAATTCTGATTCAAATTCTGACATTTTTTAATGAGATGGAGAAACAAATCACCAACTTCATATGGAAGGGAAAGAGGCCCCAGATAAGTATAGCATTACTGAAAAAGAAAAACAAAGTGGGAGGCCTCACTCTATCTGATTTTAGAACCTATTATACCTCCACAGTAGTCCAACAGCCTGGTACTGGTACAACAACAGATACATGGACCAATGGAACAGAATTGAGAATCCAGACATAAATCCATCCACATATGAGCAGTTGATATTTGACAAAGGCCCAAAGTCAGTTAAAGGGGGAAAAGACCGTCTCTTTAACAAATGGTGTTGGCATAACTGGATATCCATCTGCAAAAAAATGCAGCAAGACCCATACCTCACTCCATGAACAAAAACGAACTCAAAATGGATCAAAGACCTAAATATAAAATCTAAAATGACAAAGACTATGGAGGAAAAAATAGGGACAATGCTAGGAGCCCTAATACGTGGCATAAACAGTATACAAAACATTACTAACAATGCAGAAGAGAAACTAGATAACTGGGAGCTCCTAAAAACCAAACATCTATGCTCATCCAAAGACTTTACCAAGAGTAAAAAGGCAAGAAAACAGAAGTATAAAATTCTATATTTTCAAATATTTCTTTCTGAACTGGAACAAAATACAGTGTTTAATTCCATAATAATGATCTGGAATATCCAAACAGCTCATCTAGAGCATATATTTTAAGCCATGAACATAGAAAAAACATTTTTGAAAGATTTGCATCAAGAAGTTCTAATTCAGTTTGTTCAAATCTTTGGCCTATTATAGATTAAGTGTCAGCTATCCGGACAACATATCCAAGTTAAGGTTGCTAGATTTAGCAGCAAAATACAGGACTCCCAGTTAAATTTTATTTTAAGATAAGCAATGTTTGGGGATTTTTTTTTTAGTGCAATGATTCCTCTTGCAATATTTGACACGTTAAGAAAAAATTCACTATCTGAAATTCTAATTTAACATCCTGATTTTTTCTGGCAACCTTAACCCAAGTAAAACCCATCATTACTTAGCATTGTCACTTAAATGATGTACTCCTGTTATAACATCTATAAATCCAAGTCTACAAACTCAGGTGCCTAAGAAATAGAATTTACTTTCTTTCATTGTAATAAAGCTTAATTCCTGCCATGATTTTCTGTATTCAGCAGAACTATAATCATAGTCAATACAGGGTTTTCCCCACTTTTCTGCATTATATCAAAACTCCGGGGCCTTGCAATAATGCAAAGACGAGGGAGGGGGTCATCTGGAATGGGCCATCCTTTGCCCATGCCTACCTATGCTGAGATCTCCTCATTCCAAATCTGTCTTCACTCATCAGTCACACAGGTCACCATTTTGTATACAGATTTCTTGAGTCCGGCTCTCTCTTTCAAGTCAATCTTTAGGCCTTCTTGTGCACACATCATCCTTTTTCTATTCCTGTGCTAAGTGAATTCCTGGAAAATTCAGAGAGATTTGCTATTTTGCAGTCAAGAAAATAAATGACACATTGTGTTGGGCAAATCTGCTGCAAGAGACCTCTTTAAAGTGTTAAAGAGCAAATATGTCACTTTAAGGAATAATGCTTACCTGACCCAAGCTATGGTATTTTCAATTATCTCATATGCATGTGGAAGATGGACAATCAATGAAGAAGATCAAAGAAGAATTGATGCCTCTGAATTACGGTGTTGGTGAAGAATATACCAAGGACTGCCAGAGGAATGAACAAGTTTGTCTTGGAAGAAGTACAGCCAGAATGCTCCTTAGAAGCAAGGATGGTAAGACTTCATCTCACATACTTTGGACATGTTATCAAGAGGGACCAGTCCCTAGGGATGGACATCATGTTTAATAAATAGGAAGACCCTCAATGAGATGGATTGACACAGTGGCTCAAGCAAAAATGAGCTCAAGCATAACAACAATTGTGAGGATGGTGCAAGGCTAGGCAGGGCTTCATTCTGTTGTATATAGGATTGCTATGAGTTGGAACTGACTTGATGGCACCTAACAACAAAAACAGCTATTTTACTATACTCTTAGGAGCGTGGAATTTATTATATTATCTCCATGCTGAGACCCAGGGGAGCTCTGTGTAGCTGACTCAGACTCATTTTCTTAGACACACCATACAGCCATTCCTAATATAGGCCTTGTTACCTCTCTGTGCATTTCCTGGGAAGGGAACATGGGTTTCCTCTACATTCAGGAGCCCTTAAATCTGTTAAGAGTTTCTTCTGTTCCACTCTCCCCTCAGACTGATCCTTGAGTTGAACAAGGCACTTTCTACTCACTCCTTTTTTCCCCTTACTTCTCCTTTTAGAAACTCTATGTAGTCTCAAGGTATTGGTGGATTAGCTAGAGGCTTTTCACTTACTCATTAAATAGTCTCCCAAATATATGGTTTATGCCCTGAATATATCCAGGTCCCTGAGACTAAGACTTTTGTGTTTAATTTTCCTCTGACTTCTGAAGCTTTAATCCTTCCCTGAGAAAACAAGCTTGAATGTCCAGTTGAATAAATATAGAGAGGCTTACAGGGCAAAAAGAATCTGAGTAGAGAAAGAGACAAAGAAATAGAGAAAGCAAATAGTTATATGATTCTACGGTATATTGATAGATATAGAGATCCATCCTTTTTTGTGTGTCTCTAGATACACATTCATGCATATATATGTGTGTGTTTAAACATACATATATAAGTATACACATGCAGACCTTTAGTGATTTCATGTGTATGTGTCTGTGTCTGTGTATATGAAATAAGCTCAAAGCCCTCCCTTTTGGGGGTTATCTTTCAGTTAGAGGATAGCATTTGGTTGACTGCCTTTTGCTGCTTCCAAAGATTTGGAATACCATGCACTTAGTATCTTAATTCTACTGGAACAAAAGATAGAGTCTGGCTTATTACTGTGTTCACTGAAGTAGGTAAATTCACCCCAGAATCATCAGAACATTCCCACGAGTAATTAGCACTCAAGAAAGCACAATTTCTTTAACTGGAATATACAGCAAGCAGTTAAATACAGCTGGTGCAATGAGATTATGATACATAAAAATATAAACATAAGTACTTCAAGAAGAGATTTTAATGGCCATGTTTTGCCTTATCCTATTCTATGTTCATATTCAAGCCAACTAAGAATGGAAGAGAATAGCTACTTCATAATTGTTTCTACCCAACATGGACTATTATTACTCCCACATTTTTCTGTTCCTGGAGTGCAATCCAAAAGAAATTGGGCCTGGTTAGTTTGGATGCCTGTCTCATGGAACTATCTATGTTAAAAAGTCACAAAACCTCTGGACTACCATCTGTACTCTGCAGTCGCTCCTTCTAATTTCTTTTCACTCGCTCTAAATTCCTCCTTATTGTCTACATTTTGTCCCCAAGCTAACTTCTATAAGCATGTGACTGCATCCACCCTGCTGCAAGTCATCTTCCTAAGTGGTGTACAGACACTCACTCTCGGTTATGGGTAGTGTCATGGCTACGAGAATATTTAGCTTTTGCTCTGAAATAATCTCTGAGTTTATATTTGATAAATCTGGTATTCATTTCAGGTGTGTGTAAGAAAAATAATAGAGGAGAAATATTGAAGAAGTGTAGGCAAAGCTGGGAGATGGTAAAGATCAGAGAAACTCAGGTACTTTTAAATAGCAAAAAGGTTCAATAAATCAAGAACTGGCTATAAGCATACCATTAATGCTTATACCATTTCATACCATGCTATTTTTACTGTGCTTTTGATTATGATAAAAATTTGTTTCTATAATCTTCAAAGGATGTGTGACATATAGTATCCAGGCAATATATATTCATTCAATGAATTATTTAATGGTTAGAAGATCAAGTAGACTTCAGTAGACTAAAGGATTTTTGCCATCATTGTCAATATGGCCCAAATACAAACATTGGCAATCAAAATATATGGTGGATTATCAGTAAGGTGGAGCCCTGGTGGCACAGTGGTTAAAAGCTAGGTTGCTAACCAAAAGGTTGGCAGTTCGGATCTACCATCCGCTCCTTCGAAACCCTGTGAAGCAGTTCTACTCTGTCCTGTAGGTCACTATGAGTTGCTCAACAGCAATGGGTTTGGGTTGATCAGAAAGACTAACAAAAAGTCTTCAGAATGTTAACAGTTTATATACTCATTTTTCCATCAAAGCCCACAGGCCAACTCAGAAAATTTATCAAACGCAAGAATTCCTCACATTAATTTTATTTGTAACTTGTTTTGTTTTTGGGCAAATGTGTATGGTTTAATGTGTATGGATATATGTGTGTGTGCATGTGTGTGTGTGTTTAAGGAGCCCTGATGATACAAACAGTTAAGCACTTGACTGCTAACCAAAAGGTTGGCAGTGCAAACCTGGTGATCTGCTCCCATAAAGATTACAGCCAAGAAAACCCTAAGCAGCAATTCTACTTTGTCACATGAGGTCACTATGAGTCCAAATTTACTTAACAGCACCTAACAAAAACCACATATATACATGTGTATGTATGTATATTAAACTGAATATAAATTTAGATCTACATTGCTGTTAAATAAGCACATACAGGCAGACCTACACACACATACAGAAATATAAATTCATTCTTTAGTTCTGTATTGTGAACACATAAAGGCAAAGATGTATGTGTTAGGAACTGGAAGGGTAAACTGGGGTAAAAAGATACAAAAAAATCTACACGATAGAAAGATGGTGAAAGAAAAAGAGAAGCATGCACTTTCATGGTAAACCATTAACAGATACTCATGCCCCCCATCCTTGTGGGAGGTAGCATATAGGCTATAGTTTGGGGGACTGATTTGGGGAAAATAGATTCAAGACAATAAAAAGACAAATATTAAAGTCTCCAAGAATTGGGAGAGAAGAAACAAACTATGTTCCCTTCCCCATCAGCTAAGTTAGCAAGAGTTCAGAAATGAGAAATGACAAGTTGAGTGAGTAGGTTAAGTGCAGTGATAACCACATGGCCCATAGATTCTCAGAAGTGCATAAAGATAGTTGCATGATCAGAGTGGTTCTGTTTGAAAATATTTTATACGCAGCCCCAAAAGGTAAGACGTGTTGTATACAAAGACTGGTTCTGGGGAAGAAGTGATCAATACACATTGTTGAAGATGTCCTCAGAATGGGTCATGAAAACTGCTCAAGTTAATGACTTCAGTGGAATTCCAGGAAAGTGACAGTCCTTAAACTTGAATTGTGAAGCAGAATGCTCCCCTACCCCTATTCCATTCCCACCATCCGGCCTACACCAAAGTTGCACATATGGACCGAGGTATATTAGTTTTGTATTGCTGGAGTAAAAATTACAACAAACTTAGTGGCTTAAACAACACAAATGTGTCCTCTGGCAATTCTATACATCAGAACTCCAACATAGCCTCACTGAACTAACATCAACGTGTCAGCAGAGCTACATGCCTTTCCAGAGCCTTTAGGGGAGAATCCATTTCCTTGCCTTTTCCAACTTGCAAAGTCCTTGACTCAGAGGTCCCATTCCTCCATCTTCAAAACTAGAAACACTGTATCTCTCTGACTCTTCTTCAGTGGTCACCTCTCTCTCTAACCACAGTCAGGAAAGGTTCTCCACTGTTAAGGACTCATGTGATTAGATTTGATCCACCTGGATAATCCAAAATACTCTCCCTGTCTCAAGGTCCTTAATCTTAGTCTGCAAAGGTCGGTTTTCCATGTAAGGTAACATCATCATAATTTCCAGGGGTTAGGATGTGGACATATATCCACACAAGAATATAGAGTATAAACAGACACAGATGAGGCAAATGAGCTTTCAGAGATAGACACTAGGAAGAAATAAATGCTCAATAGCACACTTACACAAGGCTCAACACAATCATTTCCAATAATTGATCTTTCTGTATTTGTGTGATAGAAGATATTGTTATTTTAGATATTTCTAGAAATGCTGGGGAAAAGAAAAATGCCACCATACTAATGATCTGAAAAAATTCACAAAAATAATTGCACTGAAACAGGTGCTACTCAACGCCAGGACTAGAAACAGGAATGCAAAAAGAAAAACAAATGTGTACTGTAGAGATCCAAGAAAACCAGAAAGATTGACTCACCCACACCGCCTCATGCATACCTGCACAGAGGCACAAAAATCTCCCCCTTTTTTCATTTAACATTTCATTACTGTTATTTGCAATGGCATCAAATTTTTGCAAATCATGAATTAAGATTACACATTTTCATATGTGTTGCATAAAAAAGAAAAAAAAAAATTTTTTTTCTTTGTTGCATAGGCTAGACATAATAAAAAATAAAGCTGGTGCTCAGTATATATACCAGTTTCTTCATTCTTTTTTGTAAATTATGAGAGAAGTTAAGGAAAGGAAGATTATAATATCTTACCAATATGTTATTGCTTTATTACATAATAAAAATACTCCTTGTCAAGGTTTGTTACTAGAACTAATTTAGTGATATTCTAGTTGCAAGTTGCAGTCATTTTGTTCCACTTCTCCTAGCTTGCTAAAAAAAAAAATAGCTTGCTAGCTAAGTCTAAACATGCAAAATAGATCAGAGAATTGAGGTCATTATGGTTAAAACATATATATATATTTATCTGAATTATCCAAATAATTGAGGTCAGAAGTTTCAGTCATCTTAATAATTTGAAGAATTTCTCAATTTTCTAAACTTTTTGTGCACAGAGGCTTCCTAATGAAAGTAATAATTTAGTCAAGTCTTCAATATCAATTACGTTCTCGAGTACAGAGTCAGTGTGACATGTTTGATACTTTATCATCTCTGTACACAGGAATGTAATAGAGAAAAGGACTTACATTGTAGGGTACTTGCCATGTACCAGCACTGAGCTTCGTGCTTTTCGTGCATTTACTCTTCACACTAATCATGTATAGTATTTTATTATTTCGTAGAAGTAAAAACTATAATCAAGCACAGAAAGTTAAGTAACTTGTCCAAGATCACATATGTGGGTAAGCGGCAAGACTGAAATTGTAATTTCTATCTGAATAATTTGAATAAGTTTATTATTTTTCTGTAAAATATGCTGCTACCAAAGCTACATCAATCTGAAGATACTACAGCATCAGAACAGGTAAAAGAGAAACCACCTCTGAGTATCAACTCTCCCAACAATGTCAGAGAAACCATAACCACTTCCAAAGACTTTCCCTTGATTCCACAGTGGCTCATGGGGTGCTCACATGCGTCCACGAGAACAGTTGCCAACTTCCATTACTTCCAGTGATTTTCCTGTGCTTGGCACAACAGCTACCACACTGCCCAAAGGGAGAACTAAACTTCCTAGCCATTTTCCAGAAAAAAATGTTGTTGCAGAATGCTTCCTGTTGTCTGCTGTGCCATGACTTCTATTGGTCTTCCACAGACCTTTATTCTTCATTGGCCCTGCCAGAGACTTCTCTCCTTTCTGCTCCAATAATTCTGTGCTGACTTGGCCTGGAGAACTGCCCTGGGTTCTCCATTTTATTACAGAAACTTTCATGGTATCACATTTTATTTGAATCACTCTTTATTGAGGTCACCTCTCCCTGAGATGTTAGCACTAGTCCAGTGTGGGGATAGAAAACAGTCCGAGTGTCTTAGGAAAAGAATATATCAGACATTGTTGCCACTGTCTATGATCAAATACCTCAAACTTTCCTGTCATCAGACGAGTTCCTTTCCCTTTAAGGGCACTGTAGTGAAGGGGGGGACCTTTCTTTCACTATAGCTTTGATGTCTTAGTCTTGGAAATCTACCTGCACTTCAGACCCTAGTCAGATGTCTTTCCCATAAAACTCTTAACCTCATTACGTAAATCAGTTCTTAGTTGGCTGATCCATTGAGTGCTCAAGACAAGCCTAGACATGGACAAATTTATCATAGTTATAAAAAAAAAAAATTTTTTTTTTTTTTAATATCCAGCTTAGGCTCTCATTCTGGGGACACTGCTATAGACATAGAGAGAAACTCTCAATTAGCTAGAGATTCAACATGACTTAAAGCAGGAAGAGTTGCATATCATTTTTTATTTTGCATAATATATTCAAAGTATAAAAAAATTGATCAAATCTATTATTATGCAAGAGAGAAACAAAAAACTATTGGCATGAAAAGGCACAATTAAATTATTGGCTGCAGATATGTGAGATAAATAATTTAACTTCTTTTTTTTTTTTCTCTTCCACATCTGTAATATGTTACAGTCATTTGGAATGGTCTATAATAAAATACTATATCACCACTGTGCAGTCTCCACCTGATATTTGTGGAACACAAAGCTCTGAAAATAAAACAGCATTCAGAGACGCCACGACACAAGAGGCACTTAATTTTTGTGACACCTCGTGGTGCCTTTAACATTATTCATGTCCAGACATCATACATAATAGTAATCTGTTATGAAGTCAGTTCTAAGTAGTTCAAATCTGGCCAGTTTCAAATGATAAAGAAGATAAATGCAAATGACTCGCATTGCACACACACTTTCAACCTGAAATAGCAAACTTGCCAGTGGTTTATGGTAATCATAACTCAGCATCTCTTTGTTAAAAACATTATCGTCAATAAATATAAAACACTTGAACAGTTTAAAACCACTTTGTGGCCACAGAGAAAGAAGCACTGTTATCTGCTTAGATATGTCTGTACCATCATTTATCTGTTGATTCAGAGAACCAGTAAAGCAGTTGCTGTCAGGAACTAGCCAGTTTGGTTTTCCACATGAAATATAGCCTGGCAGCTTCAATAAAAACAGAGGCTTCCTATTACCTCCTTCTATTATGTGAAAAAGGTAATCTTCTGGCCAAGCCCAGAACAGAGGGGAAGAAAGGAACACAAGAGAAGAATGAAAAATAGGGAAAAGACTAGGCAGCATAGTTTGTGTGGTTCCACATTCGAAATACCTGGGGAAGTTTCCAACAATACTAATGCTGAGGCCCCACCTCCAGGTTGTTGTTGTTGTTGTTGTTAGGTGCTGTCGAGTCGGTTCCAACTCATAGCGACACTATGCACAACAGAACGAAACACTGCCCGGTCCTGAGCCATCCTTACAATCCTTGTTATGTTTGAGCTCATTGTTGCAGCCACTGTGTCAATCTACCTCGTTGAAGGTCTTCCTCTTTTCTGCTGACCCTGTACTCTGCCAAGCATGATGTCCTTCTCCAGGGATTGATCCCTCCTGACAACGTATCTAAAGTATGTAAGACGCAGTCTTGCCATCCTTGCCTCCAAGGAGCATTCTGGCTGTACTTCTTCCAAGACAGATTTGTTCATTTTTTGGCAGTCCGTGGTATATTCAATATTCTTCGGCAACACCAAAATTCAAAGGCGTCAGTTCTTCGGTCTTCCTTATTCATTATCCATGTTTCACATGCATATGATGAGATTGAAAATACCATGGCTTGGGTCAGGCGCACCTTGGTCTTCAAGGTGACATTTTTACTCTTCAACACTTTAAAGAGGTCCTTTGCAGCAGATTCATCCAATGCAATGCATCTTTTGATTTCTTGACTGCTGCTTCCATGAGTGTTGATTGTGGATCCAAGTAAAATGAAATCCTTGACAACTTCAATCTTTTCTCCATTTATCATGATGTTACTCATTGGTCCAGTTGTGAGGATTTTTGTTTTATGTTGAGGTGCACTCCATACTGAAGGGTATGGTCTTTGATCTTTATTAATTAAGTCCTCTTCACTTTCATCAAGCAATGTTGTGTCATCTGCGTAACGCAGGTTGTTAATGAGTCTTCCTCCAATCCTGATGCCCCAGTCTTCTTCATATAGTACACCTTCTCGGATTATTTGCTCAGCATACAGATTGAATAGGTATGGTGAAAGAATACAACCCTGATGCACACTTTTCCTGACTTTAAACCAATCACTATCCCCTTGTTCTGTCCGAACAGCTGCCTCTTGATCTATGTAAAGATTCCTCACGAGCACAATTAAGTGTTCTGGAATTCCCATTCTTTGCAATGTTATTCATAATTTGTTATGATCCACACAGTCAAATGCATTTGCATAGTCAATAAAACCCAGGTAAACATCCTTCTGGTATTCTCTGCTTTCAGCCAGGATCCATCTGACATCAGCAGTCATATCCCTGGTTCCACGTCCTCTTCAGAAACTGGCCTGAATTTCTGGCAGCTCCCTGTCAATATACTGCTGCAGCCATTTTTGAATGATCTTCAGCAAAATTTTGCTTGCGTGTGATACTAATGATATTGTTCTATAATTTCCACATTCGATGGGATCACCTTTCTTGGGAATAGGCATAAATATGGATCTCATAGAAATACGGGATGTCTATGAGCTGGGGTCTAATTCTTGCTTGGCTGTCTATTAATTTACAAGAATAGTCAGTTGGCCAGGAAGCTCTCTTCCATATTTCTTGGCATAGACAAGTGAGCACCTCCAGTGCTGCATCTGTTTGTTGAAACATCTCAATTGATATTCCATCAATTCCTGGAGCCTTGTTTTTCACCAATGCCTTCAGAGCAGCTTGGACTTCTTCCTTCAGTACCATCAGTTCCTGATCATATGCCACCTCTTGAAATGGTTGAACATTGACTAATTCTTTTTGGTGTAATGACTCTGTGTATTCTTTCCATCTTCTTTTGATGCTTCCTGCAGTATTTAATATTTTCCCCATAGAATCCTTTAGTATTGCAACTCAAGGCTTGAATTTTTTCTTCAGCTCTTTCAGCTTGAGAAACACCAGGCACGTTCTTCCCTTTTGGTTTTCCATCTCCAGCTCTTTGCACATGCTATTATAACACTTCACTTTGTCTTCTCAAGGAGCCCTTTGAAATCTTCTGTTCAGTTCTTTTACTTCATCAATTCTTCCTTTTACTTTAGCTGCTCAATGTTCGAGAGCAAGTTTCAGAGTCTCCTCTGACACCCACCTTGGTCTTTTCTTTCTTTCCTGTCTTTTCAGTGACGTCTTGCTTTCTTCATGGATGATGTCCTCGATGTCATCCCACAACTCGTCTGGTCTTCAGTCACTAGTGTTCAATAAGTCAAATCTATTCTTCAGGTGGTCTCCAAATTCAGGTGGGATGTACTCAAGGTCATAGTTTGGGTCTTGTGGACTTGCTCTGATTTTCTGCAGTTTCATATGAGCAGTTGATGGTCTGTTCCACAGTCAGCCCCTGGCTTTGTTCTGACTGATGATATTGAGTTTTTCCATCGTCTCTTTCCACAGATGTAGTCAGTTTGATTTCTGTGTGCTCCATCTGGCGAGGCCCATGTGTATAGTCGCCGTTGATGGTGGTGAAAGAAGGTATTTGCGATGATGAAGTCTTTGGTCTTGCAAAATTCTATCATTCCATCTCCAGCATTGTTTCTATCACCAAGGCCATATTTTCCAACTACTGATCCTTCTTCTTTGTTTCCAACTTCTGCATTCCTATTGCCAGTAATTATCAATGCATCTTGATTGCATGTTTGATCAATTTCAGACTGCAGCAGCTGATAAACATCTTCTATTTCTTCATCTTTGGCACTAGTGGTTGGTGCATAAATTTGAACAATAGTCATATTAACTTGTCTTCCTTGTAGGCGGATGGGTATTATCCTATCACTGACAGCGTTGTACTTCAGGATGGATCTTGAAACGTTCTTTTTGATGATGGATGCAACACCATTCCTCTTCAAGTTGTCATTCCCAGCATAGTAGACCATATGATTGTCCAATTCAAAATAGCCTCCAGGTATTTTACCTTAAATGGTTTGGGGTGGGCTCCATACATAGTTTTTCTTAAACCTCCCCAGACTAATCTAATGTGGAGGTAGGTTTGAGGAGCCACTGAAATACGGGATGTCTATGAGCTGGGATCTAATTCTTGCTTGGCTGTCTATTAATTTACAAGAATAGTACTTGCTAAGATTTCTCAGCTATTGGAATTTTGAGTGTTACAGTAATCCAAAATAATAGCAAAATCAGAGTGAGGCTCTAAGTGTCAAAACCAAAAAATGTGAAAGAGCCTCTCACTCACCCAATTTGAATATTCATATAAGCAAATTATGAGCAAAGCTGTAATTCTTAATCTGCTTGGTTTCAAGGGAAACAGAGACATGGCACAGGATAGAGATATAATTTTAAAAAATGTTGAAAGGATGCTTTGCACTTGAAAGAATGAAAGAAAATTACATAAACCGAGTGCTTGCCATTTAAACAACTTAGAAAGGAGTCCCAATCTAATCCTTCTTCACCTCTAGCTATTATCACTGCGCAGAGAATTAGCCTGTAGGTCATATGAGTGAGATGTGGTCATCAAATTGCATATTTATTTAGGCCAGCCTTGTTTATGTTTATCATTTTAAGAAAACATCACTGTCTCGAGACAGCCATGTAAGAAACATGCTCAGTGGTAAGTAGAATAGTGGCTCCTGAAATATGTCGGTGTCCTAATCCCTGGAACCTGTGGATAGGATAATGGTACAATATGATATGAAATGATATGATATATGATATGTTACAGGGCAAGGGAGAAGTAAGGCTGTTAATGAGCTGACCAAGAGACAGTCATTCGTACAGAGCAAGGGGGCACTTCTCAGTTTAAAATCAAGAAACCTATGTGTCAGAGTAGTATCCTTTCATCACACTTGTTCAATCGATATGCTGACAAAATAATTCAAAAAGCTGAACTATATGAAGAAGAATGCAGCATCAGGATTGGTAGAAGATTTATTAACAACTTCCAATGTGCAGATGACACAACCTTGCTTGCTGAAATCGAAGAGGACTTGAAGCACTTGCTGGTGAAGATCAAAGACTACATCCTTCAGTATGGATTACAACTCAGCATAAAGAAAACAAAAATTTTCACAACTGGACCAATAAGCAACATCATGAAAAAACAGAGAAAAGATTGATATTGTCAAGGATTTCATTTTACTTGGATCTGTAATCAATGCCCATGGCAGTAGCTGTAAGGAAATCAAATGACTTATTGCACTGGGCAAATCTGCTGCAAAAGACATCTTTAAAGTGTTAAAAAGTAAAGTTGTCACTTTTAAGATTAAGGTGTGCCTGGCCCAAGCCATGGTAGTTTCAATGGCCACGTATGCATGTAAAAGCTGGACAAAGAATAAGGAAGACCAAAGAAGAATTGATGCCTTTGAATTATGGTAGTTGCAAAGAATATTGAATATACCATGGACTGCCAGAAGAACAAACAATTCCGTCTCAAAGAAATACAGCCAGAGTGCTACTTGGAAGCAAAGATGGCAAGACTTGGTCTCAAATAATTTGGACACATTATCAGGAGGGACCAGTCCCTGGAAAAGGACATCATGCTTGGTAAAGTAGAGGGTCAGAGAAAAAGAGGAAGACCCTCAATGAGATGAATTGACACAGTGGCTGCAAAAATGGCCTCATGCGTAACAGTGATTGTGAGGATGGTGCGGGACCAGGCAGTGTTTAGCTCTATTGTACATGGGGTTGCTATGAGTCAAAACCAACTCAATGCCACCTAACAACAACAATCAACTGAATTCAAGATAGGAAAATTATCCTGGATTATTCAGGTAGGGACAATTTAATTCACAAAAGTGAAAAAGGGAGGCAGGAGGACAGAGTCAGAGTGATGTGATGTGACAAAGTCTGGACAGGTCATTGAAGTTGAAGGTGGACCATAACTCAAGGAATGTGGGCAGCCTCTATAAGATGGAAGATAGATTCTCACCTCAAGCCTCCAGAAAGGAATGCAGCCCTGTTGACTCTTGATTTTAGCCCAAGGAAACACATCCTGGATTTCTGACCTCTAGATTGTAAAATAATAAATTTGTGTTGTTTTAAGCCACTACATTTGTGGTAATTGTTACAGCAGCAATAGGAATCTAATGCAATATATGTGGACTTTGACCCTAAACTGCCAATCTTGCCTCCAAATTTGACCTCTTTTGAGCTCCAGTCCTTAATACTTTTCACTTCTGACAATCTACTTAACAGTTTACAGCTTCATCCCCCAGCTTCCATTTGGAGACTTGGTCTGATTTTTCCCAGCTTTTGCCTTCAACTTCTGCATTGGTCTCCATTTCACTTCTTCCCTTGCCTAGAAAATTACAAATGCCTGTTTTTTAAAAAAAATCCCATCTAGAACCAGCACAGCTTATACAAGGCAAGATCATGGAAGCTCCATAGACATATCCACACTCCCTGAGGGACTGAATTTCTGGGCTGAGGGCTGTGGGGACCATGGTCTCAGGGAACATCTAGCTCAATTGACATAACAGAGTTGATAAAGAAAACATCCTACATTCTACTTTGGTGAGTAGCGTCTGGGGTTCTAAAAGCCTGTGAGTGGCCATTTAAGATACTCCACTGGTCTCACCCCTTCAGGAGCAAGGGAGAATGAAGAAAATTAAAGACACAAAGGAAAGATTAGTCCACAACTACCACAGCCTCCACCAGATGAGTCCAGTACAACTAGATGTGCCCAACTACCACCACTGACTGCTCTAACAGGGATTACAATAGAGGGGTCCCAGACAGACCTGGAGAAAAATGTAGAACAAAATTCTATCTCACAAAAAAAGACCAGACTTGCTGTATGGACCCTGGACACCCTTTTAGCTCAGTAATTAAGTCACTCCCAAGGTTGGATCTTCAGCCAAAGATTGGACAGGCCCATAAAACAAAACAAGACTAAAGGGGCACACCAGCCCAGGGGCAAGGACTAGAAGGCAGGAGGGGCAGGACAGCTGGTAATAGGGAACCCAAGGTCAAGAAGGGAGGATGTTGACATGTCGTGGGGTTGTTAACCAATGTCATCAAGCAATATGTGTACTATTTAATGAGAAACTAGTTTGTTCTGTACATTTGCATCTAAAGTACCAAAAAAAAACCATCTAGTTGAGCCTAATCCCCCAAAATATGCCTGCCAAATGATACCCCTACAGGTATCTTGTAAGCACACACCTGATCTGTTTTAATTCCTCAAGCAAAAAATTCCAGATATCTGTTTATGATAACTATCGTGAGTTCATTTTACAAACTAAATAAGGGTATAATTCATTAATAAAGCATGCAGTAACCCTAAAGATAACTCTAAGACTCTTTACTCCCTGTTTACTCAGGGCCAAATAGGATGCAGCAGGCCTAATGATAAAGGAAATAAATCTGCCATCTACTGGTGTCCAATGATAACTACAAGTATGAAATCTTCAATTCATGGTTGGCACTAACCTATAATGTGATTTTTTAACTATAAAAGCAAGATTTCTTCCACTTTTACCATTTTATGAAAAATAATAACAAATATGTTGTTTCTGTGCCACTTATTGAGACTATGCAAATTCATACACCTTGTTTCATAATTGCCGAACCTTAATTAGGATCCAAAAGCCAAACCAAACCAAACCCGGCGCCACTGAGTTGATTCCGACTCACAGTGACCCTACAGGACAGGGTAGACCTGCCCCACAGGGTTTCCAAGGAGCGACTGGTGGATCTAAACTGCCAACCTTTCGGTTAGCAGCCAAGATCTTAACTACTGCACCACCACAGCAGGAACTAAATTAAATAATGTTCACAGTTCCATTGTAAGAGAGACCATTTTCAAGGTTCTTTTTTGTTCCTACTGCTAGACTCAACATCTAAGAGAATCTGTGAAATAAAATCTCACTGTGCATGCCCACTCACAGCCATGCCGTGCCCAAGCATTTACACACATACACAGAAGAGCTTTGCTTCCATGTATCCTAAGTGTCATATATTAAAACTACAAACCAGCTGACTTCAAGAGTAAAAGACATCTTGAGTATTATTGGATAATAAAGATCAGCCTCTGATAAATAAACTATGTTATAAGGGTAAAATCAATCCAGTTTTTGACACTTATAAGTTGTTTTTGCTGTCACGTTAGGTATTGTGATTACATTTGTAAAAAGTTAATTCATCAGGTCTCTTTTATTAACCGTTTATTTCTTGAATTTCTGTATGCTTTTCTTTCTCTGAAAATGAAGCCCTATTTCATTAATTTGAGGTCTAAGCTTCTAGCCAGTAGCGGCTGTTAGTTATATAAAAAATAAAAATTATTTTTTATACTCATTATAATTGCCCTCTGTACACAGACTAGAGCTTGGTAATATACATATGAAAGAGCTACACTACCATATTTTGATTAGTACAAAAATAAGTCACTTGGTACGCAGTGAACACATGATAATTAATAGAATCAACAGCCTCTGCAGGCTAGAAGCTCAGATACCAAACTATGAGAATTATCCAAAATTTTCAAAGGTGGGTCTAAAATGCATGAGAGACCTTAAAATATTGGCAAAAATTGTGATAAACTAAAATTGGGGGCCATTCTCAAGTGGGGTAAAAACCTATGACATAGTTGTTACCCAACAGCAGGGCTTCAACCACTTAACTAAAACAAGAAAAATAGGGAGATTGGTTTGTTACAGCAACAATAGAAAGAACAGAAACAAAATGCGGCTTCCGGTTACTATACTGGAAAGAGTAAGAAACTATACTCCTGGTAGGATGACTGTCAAAACTTCGAAGATTTTGCAAACCATTATATTCATGGCTTTTCCTATGTGTTATTATTCAGCTGTGACTGTCAGGAAAACTTTTAAAGAATTATGTCCTTGTGTCTCTTCTTTTCCCCTCTCCTCCCTCTTATACAGCCCTTTATCCTCCCTTCTATATACTTTATTCAAAGAATTGAGGCAGCTGGCCAAGCTGCATAGCAGGGAAGCAAAAACAAAAATCAAACCCATTGCCATCAAGTCAATTCCAACTCACAGCAATGCTATAGGACAGAGTAGAACTGCCCCACAGAATTTCCGAGAAGCACCTGGTGTATTTGAACTGCCAACCTTTTGTTAGCAGCCGTAGCTCTTAACAACTACACCACCAGGAGTGAGTAAATTAGTTCCTAGGTCACGGCCAATCTAGGAAAGAAGAAAACCTCAGGAAATATACAATTTTTGAAGACTGGCAAAAGTAGATTGTGTCTCTGGATCACATGGAAAGAAAATGAAAGGGGTTTGCAGGAAAGCAAGCATAAACATAAACCATGAAAAGACCCAGTTGGTTCCATAGCTGGTTCGCTTGGTAGGTTTCAATTTTTTTTTTCCATAAAACCATCATAAACCACTAATGTGAGTAAATTATTGCTATAATTACTTCAGAAAAGTATTTGCCATTATCTACTAAATAAGCAGATATGTCTAACTTGACCCATTGCTGTTGAGTTGATTCCAACTCATAGTGACCCTATTATAGGACAGAGTAGAACTGCCCCATAGGATGGGTTTCCAAGGCTGTAAATCTTCACAGCAGATTACCACATCTTTCTTCCGCAGAGCAGTTGGTGGGTTTGAACCACCAGCCTTTTGGTTAGCAGTCGAGTGCTTAATCACTGTGCCACCAGGGCTCCTAGGACCCAGAAATTTCACTCTAGGTATACAGCCAACAGGAACACATGTATATGTATACAAGAAACATGTAGCAGAGTGTTCAGAGCAGCATAATTTATAATAGCTAACAATAAGAAACATCCCAAATGTCCAACGACATGCATGAGTCTTAACAAACATAATGTTTGGGGTAAAGAAAGGTTATATGCACATGCGTAAAGCCAGTTAGAGACGAATACGCGTAGTATGATTTCCCTTACGTAAAATTTAAAACAAGTAAAAACTAAACAGTATTGTTTCGGAAGGCATATATTTTTATGCATAATGGTAAAATAATAAAGACAAGTAAGTATGTATCATAAAATTCAGGACAGTAGTCAGAAAGGGAGTGAGCTATATTAAGAAAGGACATACAGAGTTTCCAAGTGCTGCCAAAAAAAAAAAAAAAATAGCCAAACCCACTGCTGTCAAGTTGATTTCGACTCATAGCGACCCTAGAGCAGTGTACTATTCTTGACTTAGAAGGTATTTACATGACGATTGTTGAAATAATTATTGTATTGTACATTTATGTTTCATGCACTTTTATAAATGTTGTTTTAATTTATGAGAATTTTTTTTAATCTCAACAAAGGCAGGACAACTCAAGTATGCCTCAATACATACAAACCTCATGAGGGCAGGGGTCATTGTTTTGTTGACTGCTGTTATCTCCGATGCTTAGGAAAGAGCTTCAATGAGGAATGACCTCAGCAAATACTTAATCATTAAATGAACGTATAAAAACAAAACTACACAAACTGATTTATTTGTAAATTTTTAACTTATTATTAATGAAACTGGTTACTGTATTTTTACACAAATAAGGTACACTTTTGTTTGTCAACTGCTCCATTACCCCCCCATTTTCGTCAGCACTCTATGCTAATTTTTTTTACAGTAACATTTTTTTAAAAATTGGCATAGTGTGGTTGTGAAAATACCTCAAGGGGGAGGGAGCGGTAGGCAAACTTAGTAGATGCGCATTATTTCCATAAAAATAATGGAACGTTATCAATCTCAGTATCTCTAGTGCTCACATGGGTTTAGCTACATCAAGACAGCTTAGGAGAGGACACAGCTGATAGTACTAATTACAGTTAAAGATCAAGCAATTAAAATAAAATGATCAGGCCTATCAAGGCCAAAGTGTAAGGGTAGCAGGAAACGGGCAAAGATCTTTGATGTAACATTCTAAAGGTGTTTCCTGGGAAGAACAGCTATAGGATCTAGGATATTTCTGGGTGACAGCACAGAGAAATGATGGAAAGAATATTTTTATTTGATTTCCACACTTTTTATTGGTACAACATTGGGAATTGATCTTGGACAAAGACACTTGAGCGTCTTACAAGAAAAAGGGGCCGTTTTATATATGTTTTATAAATTATCTTTCAATAACTTAATTTCTCTCTTCACATTTCGCCTAATATTAGTTTGGCAAGGGACTGTTAAAGTTAATTGGGAATTTCCACTGAAGTTCAAACTTGAAAACGGGATCTTAGAATTTGAGGTTCGAGTGAGTGTTTATTCCCCTCCTGGAGTCCCACGCATAAATATTCAGGCATTCCTCTTTATTTGTGGGTTCCATATTTGCAAATTCACCTCCTCACTAAAATTTATTTATAACCTCAAATCAATACTTGCACTGCTTTTGCAGTCATTCGTGAACGTAAAGAGGGTGGTTAAAAATGCAAGTTGCCCAAAGCACACATTCCCAGCTAAGTTCCAAAAAGGTGGTGTTCTGCCTTCTTGTTTCAGCTGTCATACTGTAAGCAAGTGTCTTTTATGTGGCCTACTTCACGTTTTTCCAATTTTTAGTGATTTTTGTTGGTGAGTTTGCTGTTTGAAATGTCCCCCAAGCGCTGAGCTAAAGTGCTAGTGTTTCCAAGTTCAAGAAAGCTATGATGTGCCTTACGGAGAAAATGCATGTGTTAGATAAACTTCATTCAGGCACCAGGTATATAGTGCTGGTGGCAGTGATTTCAACAATAATGAATCAGCAATATATATTACATAAAAAATAAGGTGTCTTTAAACAGAAACACACAGAAAACAAGGTTATGCATTGATTAGTTGACCAAAATATTGAGAACAAAGGTTTCACAGGAACCTAAACCTATATTTCCCCTAAGAGCAAGAGCTCTAGTCTCCAATTCAGAGTTGGTGCAACTTTATAGAACATAACTGCCTCCAAATAATGAGAATTGACTCTAGGTTTAAAGTCACAAACAACCTACAAAAATCTGGGATAATCATTTTTCTGGGTTCTAGATACAGGCAAATTAATAAGTTCTACTGGTGGCGCAGTGGTTAAGAGTTATGGCTGCCAACCAAAGGGTCAGCAGTTCCAATCCGCCAGGCACTCCTTGGAAACTCTATGAGGCAATTCTACTCTGTCCTATAGGGTCTCTATGAGTCAGAATCTACTCGACGGCACTGGGGAGCTGGGTATAGTGAAATAGGAAACCCTGGTGGTATAGTGGTTAAGTACCATGGGCTGCTAACCAAAAGGTCAGCAGTTCAAATCCACCAGGCACTCCTTGGAAACTCTGCGGGGCAGTTCTACTCTGTCCTATAGGGTCGCTGTAAGTTGGAATCGACTCGACGGAAATGGGGTAATAGTGAAATAACTCAAAATTATTTATATTCATTAATTTAATGCAAAACCTATATAATTTAGTGATGCACATCAATGAAAAGAATGTCAGATGCAGAATACAAAAGTTAAGGTGCCTTTGGGACACTGTTTGGACCTTACTCTCTGTATTTCCTTTCTGGTAGTCCTGGGATGGTGCTAATATACCGTAGAGGCCTCTTTTCATTGGGAAGAACCCTTGAGAAAAACTATTTAAAAATATATCCAAGTCCCTATATATGTGGACTAAGACATCTTAAACAAATATAATACCTTAAATTTACCATTTTACTGAGTATTTGCCAATGGCTCATGTATTGTTCTAGATGCTTTTCGTACAGTATCAGTAATCCTGATGACAATCCTGCAAGATAAGATTTATGCCAATATTTCAAAAGCATTAAAATAGGTTAAGTGACCTGACTCATCAGTGGCAGAGCAGGGACTAAGTCCCAGGTCTCCCTAATTAAAGCCAACACACTGTGATGGCTTTTTATTGCTGGCCTCATTGGGACCCCCAAAAGAAAAAAAAATTGTGCCCAAAACAAGGGAGAGGGGTTGCAAGAAGGAGATGGTCAGTGAACATGTTCATTGAGTCATGGCCAGAAAGACGGTTTCTGGGGAAAAAAAATGTGACATCTAGGTGTCACTGCCCAGTGAATTAGTTCTCACTTCTGATTCCTGAGAACTAGCCTAGAGTCTTACAGAGAGATATCTATGTTTGGGTAATCGGGTTCACTAAAATTCTAAGCTGGCTTCTCTCATTCATTTATATGCCCCCTCAGTTAAAGGGCCCTGGATCAGAGTGGACCTGAATGAAGCCAAAGCCTGAGGTACCACAGTGACCACCCCCTACAGGAGCCACAGCCTAGAGACAGAAAGCCTACTCTAGTGTAAGGTACAAGCTGACCAATGGCAGATGGCAGGACTACAGCTCCTGACCTGAAGAAGAGGAGGGCTTGCGACGACACTAGAAATGGAGGAGGAGACAGGAGGGAGGCAGGTAGATTTCAGCAGATGTGAAATCAAGAACATTCGAAGCTAGTATCACCAAGGGAAAAAACTCCTGGTGATCTTCCATTAAGATTACAGCCAAGAAAACCCTATGGAGCATTTCTAATATGTAACACATGGAGTCATCATGAGCTTAAATCAACTGCACGACAACTAATAATGACAGTGTGAAACTAGGGCAGGCGGGTTGGGAAATCCAGGCTTTGAATGGATCCCAGCATAGCCACTGCTGCTCCCAGAGTACTGAAGACAAGGGTCTGTCTACATTAAATAAGCCGAGAAGGAAGACAAAAAAAAAAAAAAAAGAAAAAGGGCTTTTTCTCCCAGATACAGATCTCCAAACACGTGTAAAAAGACACAGGGCTACCAGGATGCATATAGTTTAAATAAAGTCCCAGGGGATAACAACATCTCTTTCAAAGCTTGGTTTATGTAAAGGCTTCTGCTTCTTGTTGTGCTAATCAATCCTTCAAGTCAGTGCCCATGTATCATTATAATAGAGCTGCTCTAAACTGAATTCAATACAGTGACATGTTTATGATTATTTTATTTACTTTAAATAACATTATGGGAGGTGTATTTATTTTGTATTGTTGTTAGCAAACTGCATTGCCACAACTCTTAAGATAATTCTTTCTAAGCAAAACAGGGAACTCAAAGGCTATAAAAAGAGAAAATGAGCAAATTTGACTATGCTAAAGTTTTTTTTTTGTATTTTGTATATCAAAATATACTATAAATCAAATTGAAATTATCATAAATAGGAAGAAAACAGTTATAAAACATGTAATAGGCAAAGGATTAACACCCCTAATCTGACAATTTTTTTTTAAACAAAGAATATTCAGTCAAAACTGGGCAAAGTATTCAAGCAGCAAAATCAGTGAAAAAGAAAAGCAAGTGGTAAATAAGCATATTAAGGGGCATTCACTAATTAGACAGTAGATCAGAACTACTTTAGGTGAAGGGAAAGACAGCACACAATACAGGGGAGGTCAGCACAATTGAACTAAACCAAAAACAAAGAAGTTTCCTGAATAAACTGAATGTTTCGAAGGCCAGCATAGCAGGGGCAGGGGTCTGGGGACCATGGTTTCAGGGTACATCTAAGTCAACTGGCATAATAAAATCTATTACGAAAACATTCTGCATTGCACTTTGAAGAGTGGCGTCTGGGGTCTTAAACGCTAGTAAGCAGCCATCTAAGATGCATCAATTGGTCTCAACCCACCTGGATCAAAGGAGAATGAAGAACACCAAGGACAGAAGGTGATTATGAGCCCAAGAGACAGAAAGGGCCACATGAACCAGAGACTACATCATCCTGAGACCAGAAGAACTAGATGGTGCCCAGCTACAACCGATGACTGCCCTGACAGGGAACACAACAGAGAACCCCTGAGGGAGCAGGAGAGCAGTGGGATGCAGACCCCAAATTCTCATAGGACCAGACTTAAAGGTCTGACTGAGACTAGAAGGACCCCGGTGGTTATGGCCCCCAGACCTTCTGTTGGCCCAGGACAGAAAACATTCCCAAAGCCAACTCTTCAGATATGGATTGGACTGGACAATGGGTTGGAGAGAGATGCTGGTGAGCAGTGAGCTTCTTGGATCAGGTGGACACTTGAGAGTATGTTGGCATCTCCTGCCTGGAGGGGAGATGAGAGGGTGGAGGGGGTTAGAAGCTGGCAAAATGGACACGAAAAGTGAGAGTGGAGGGAGAGAGAGGGCTGTCTCATTAGGGGGAGAGTAATTGGGAGTGTGTAGCAAGGTATATATGGGTTTTTGTGTAAGAGACTGACTTGATTTGTAAACTTTCACTTAAAGCACAATAAAAATTATTAAAAAAAAAGGTAATTCAACCACAATAATTGTCAAGAACATACAAATTAATACAACAATTTTAATAAATTACCCATTAGATAGTTTTGACTAATAGAGTACAATAGAAGTGACACTAAGCCAGTTCCTGGCTTAGTCTTTAAAAGGATGGGCAGCTTGTACCTTAGTCTCTTTGGACCCTGAACCACCATATATGAAGTCTATCTCCCCTGCTGGAGAGACCACATAGAGAAGCTTGAAGGAGAAAGCACAGCTAAGCCCAGCCTTCAACAATTCCCACCAAAATATCAGCATTTGAGTAAACTACTTTGGACTCTCTAGACCAGATCAAGACCAGTACAAGCTGAACAGCAGTCAATGACCCCAGTCAATGACATGTACAGCAGAAAAATTGCCCAGCCAAGCCCTACCTGAATTCTTGACCCACGAAAGGGTGAGATCATACATATACATATATGTGTGTGTGTGTGTATGCTTATACATATATCCCACTCAGTTTTTAAAATATTTTGTTACACAACAATAAATAATAGATGCCAGCAACTAAACAGCAGATGAATTGAGAGCTCTTCTAAGATATCTGAGATAAACAGAGAAGAAAGGCCAGAGGAATAAATGGTATCAAAGTTAAGAAAGTAGAGTTTCAAGAAGGAGAAAGAGGATCAATAATATGAGATGCAGAAAAATGTATAATACGGTAATTAGGAACTCATTACCAACTTTAGGGACAGTTTTGGTGAAGCAATAGTGGTAATCTGAAAAATAAATAAAAACCTAGCAATTCCATTCCTAAGTATATATTATAGGCAAAATGTCTACATACAGAATATACATAGTACTGGTTTAGTTTTGGTTAGTGCTCAAGCATAAGAAAAAAAAATTTTAAAACACAATGTCCATCAAGAGAAGGATAGATATGTAACTTATTATATTCAGCAGCAAAAACGAGTAACTATAGCCACAGGCAATCTCATGAATGAATTTCAGACAATAAACAAGTCTCAGAAGATTGTAGTATAATCTTTTTATAACAAAGCTCAATGTATTATGTATACGTGCATATAATGTCAATGTGTCTCTTTCTCTCTCTCCCTATGTATATATGTATATCTACCTATCTGTCTATAGGTAGACATAGAGAGAGAGTCTCTGGGTGGTGTACTGGTTAACACCCTCAGCTGCTAACTGAAAGATTGGAGGTTCAGGTCTACCCAGAGGGGCCTCAGAATAAAGGCCTGGTGGTCCATTTCCAAAAAATCAACCATTGAAAATCCTATGGAGCACAGTTCTACTCTGACACACGTGGAGTCACCATAAGTTGGAACATATATATATATATATATATATTATTTCTATAATTGATAAATAAGCAAAACAAAACAAACCATTGCCATTGAGTTGACTCTGACTCATAGCAACCATATAGGGTAGAGTAGAACTACTCCATAGGGTTTCTAAGGAGCAGCTAGTGGATTCGAGCTTTAACCTTTTGGTTAGCAACCAAGCTCTCAATGGGTGATGGGTTGATAACTTACACATATGTCACAAATATTCTTGTATATGTATCAAATATAACATTAAATTTTTATAGAAAAAATGTTAAATGAAATGAAAAGGATAACATGAAGATAGCACCTGGAGTCTGCTCCTGGAAGCTCTGCTCTGAAGGGAAGGAGGGTGACAGACCAGTATTAGAAGAAAATAGGTGTTAACATAAGATTTTAAGAAGGAAGAAACATGAACATACCGCCTAGATCTACAGGGAAAGTCATTATTGAGAGACACATAAATGGACTGAAAGACATGGAGAAAGAGTCACAGTCTTCATGTCAACACTGACTAATGGGGTCTCTGGAGATTTTGCTGACGTGTCACATGCCCCTGAAATTCCAGTTGTTAATTGTGAATGGCTATCATTTGGCTATTTTTTTTAAATAATACCCTTGCACAAACGTTTTGTTTAATAAATTTGCAGATGCTTTAAAAAAAAAGAAAGCAGGGGGTTGGGGGTGGAGAACATTTTGCCATTCTGGTTGATATACCTGACAGGAAAATGCTAAGCATGCACTATGTTACAATTCTGTACCAACTTTTGATAGGCAGAAATTTTCTGAACACTATTTGACAGAATATGTTGAAAATAGAATGGGCTGTTTCCCATACAGAATTTCATTCAAATATTACTGAGGAAACTAAGAGTTGTCAATCCTCAGAGATACCTTTTAGCTATAAAGTTTTCCACATTAAGGAATTGCAGGGAAGGATCTTTTAATAGACATTGAGGATTTCCCAAAAAAATCTAATATGAAGACGTATCTGATATCTACCTAGAGCTTTCTGGCAATACATGGATGGAAAATAGCTGCTCTGGTCCTTGGGGATTGAGTCATCATCCTCCCCTCAGTATGTTTTGGAGAGCCAACTCTTATCACTCTGGAATCTAAAGGCAAAACTGTGGAAACAAATATATGCATTTTCATGAACACTAGCATCAAGTGCATTTTTTAATTTATCCAATGTCTGCTCTGTCCTTGGTGCTTTTCTATACACAGAGCATCACGTCCTTGAACAGGGGATTCATATTCAAGGAGAGATGACTCTTAACAACGTAGCACTTATTGAAGCAACAGCTGAAGAGGAGGTCAAATCTCAGAAGCCTGAGGTTAGAAATTCTCTCTGTCATCTGCACTTTCTATTATCTGCCTATTCCTTTTTTCTTTTGAAGAGATTTTTGTTTCCTCCTGAGGTTTGAAATGATGGGCAAAGGCAGCTTAAACCTTGTTAATGGGCCAGTAAGAAAAAGTCTATTTATTGGCATATATTCCCTTCAGTTTAAGACCAAAATAGAACTACTGCTGATGTTTTGAGGTATGCAGGAATACAGGGTTATCTGTGGAGATGCCTAGGGTGCCTGACTGCTTGGGAGAGATGCAGGCAACTATAGCATACCATATAGTGAAGTCAACTGTGGGCAGGGGATCAGCGAGTCAAAAGGCCCAAGATCAGGGTGAACAGAACATGTGAGCAAGGATCCATGAAGGAAAGTTTTTCTCACAAAACTACAATTTAGCTCTATGGGAAAATGAGGATTTATAAATGTTCATTCAAGAATGGTATCAGGCTGCAAAATCAGGAGTGAAGGGTCTTGACTAAGGACCAGGGTGCTGCTCCTACACTCTTAGAATCTCACGGTGTTGGGATTCAAACAGTAATGGATCATAAAAAGGCTTAGTCAGCTTTGATTTTTTTCTTGAATTGCAAGGGTCAGAATCTGCTCTGTATTCTATGGCTGTTCCTATATTATCTTAGTTGCATGTATATTACATCATCAAAAATTAATAATCCAATTTAGCTCCAAAGTTCACAAGAGCATAAACCTACAGCTTTCTTGTTCAGCCACGATGTATTTAGCAAGATAAAATAACAACCTTCGTCTCTTTGTTGGGACAATATCCAGATAACCCAAAAACATGAGCTTCACCTAAGAAGATGCTTCACTTTACTGGCAACATTATGTCAGACCTGACATTTGTAAATCATTCACAACGTGTGCCAGAGAAGAAGAACACATTCCCCAAGACTAAGATATGTGTGCAAAATGGGACTATGTATCTCTCTAGCATGCTCCCGAACATGTCCTTACACTTACAACGAAAGTCCTGGAGTCCATTCAGCCTTCTGGGAGCTGTCCTCTGTGTGAGGCAGGTCTTGCTCCTCCCACAATACCTCCCTCAGCTCCATTCTTATCACTTAAATGGAGTAAAACCAAAACCAAACCTGTTGCCATCGAGTGGATTCCAACTCATAGCAACCCTATAGGAAAGAGTAGAGCTGCCCCATAGGATTTCCAAGGAGTGGATGGTGGAATTGAACTGCTGACCTTTTAGTTAGCAGCCATAGCTCTTAACCACTGCACCACCAGGACTCCTAAATGGAGTAAAACCAAAAAACCAAACCTGCTGCCATCAAGTCGATTCCGACTCATAGCGACCCTACAGGTCAGACTAAAACTGCCCCATAGAGTTTCCAAGGAGCACCTGGTGGATTTGAACTGCTGACCTATGGTTAGCAGCTGTAGCACTTAACCACTATGCCACCAGGGTTTCCAAATGGAGTAAAGGACCCTAAAAACAACAAGGCTTTCCTTGCACTTGAAGTCTGATTGTAAACCAGACTATCTTCAGATAACTTGTTTAATAAACCAGACTATCTTCAGATAACTTGTTTAATAAGCTTTGAACTACCACCTTTTCCAAAAATATTTTAAAGCATGATTTTCATAGCTCAAAAGACTCATCTAAACAAGCAAATCTCTCAACAATTTAAAAGTACCATTTTTACTTTCACGCCTTAAAATAGGATATAACCCAAAGATTAAAATGTAGTCCTAGATTTATGATGTGGGTGTGGAGAGAAATACAAGATTCTCCCAGGGAGAAAATGGGCCTATTTCTGGTTAAAATCTAATCAGGATTGTATCCTTTAGGCAAAGTGGAAATTCAGTATGGGAAGAACTAATTTTTCCCCCAGCTTACAGAATGTATTTTTATCATGATTTATAAAGTTTTCCAGAAGAGAGAAAAAAATAAAGCATCTTTTAAAACAGCTTCAAGAATATCCTGACTTTCTGCAATTAAGAAATGTCTACCAAGAAATTTCTCTTTATTTTTGATATTATTTTCATTTGCTTTGCCTTTTTCTCATAATAGTAAAAAAAAAAAAAAAAAATGTAGCAATGTATACAGATGGATGGTCACCCAAAAGTCAGCTCAGGACTTTCTTCAACCCCAAAGTATAATCAAAACTCCTGTCTTACCCAACACTGTATCCTCACCATGCGGCAGTTATCAATTTATTGTCTCTCAGTTTCAAATGTGTACTTCAAAATATGCACCGTGATACACAGTGGAATTCCTTTCAGCATCTCTCGTTTAAAGTGAGCATGATGTTGAGTTCATGTATAGGGTGCTTGGGGAACATTACAAGAGAAAGAGGCACTCCTACATTTTCTGGTGTGCGCAGGGTTAGTCAGTGTGGGTATGAGGACATGCAGTGGAGCACAGTCCCAGCCACAAACCTGAAATACAGTTCTTCTGGGACCTTGTAGCCTCGACCTTGCCATAACCTTGCCACAGTTCTTTTCACACAGAAACCAGAGCCCCCCATGCAGTGAGAACTATCTAGAGCCTCCTGCCTCAGCAGGCAGCCAGACATCCCCACACAGCCCACGCGCTTTGAAGGCCTTCTGCCACCACTCACGCCCAGACTCCTCCACATGGCCCACACCCCACGAAAGCCTCTTGCCCCACTAGCACCTGACTTTCCCTGCACACCCACACTCTGGCTGCTAATTGCTTGTTCCCCCACCTGCACTACAGAGCATTGCCTATTGCCTACCCAGCAACTCCAGACCAGCTCTTTTCTGGCCAAACCAATTTCTTGGCTATTTGGTGGGCTGAATCACACCTTCCAAGACTTCCTTGGGTATTCTCCTTCAGCCTTAGAGTACCATATAAAGTTGTCTTGTATCTTACAGTTACTGTAGCCCAGGGCATTCCTTGGCAGTCCTGGGCTTGTAGACAGTTCCTCACATGATCTCTTCCCCCACTTGTGTTTCTGTGCTTATTCTGCCCTTTTTAACAGACACCACTCGGAAGTGAGTAGGTTTAGGATCTACCCTACTCCAGTATGACCTCTTTATCATAACAAAAGAAAGTCCCTATTTCCAAGCAGGGTCATATTTACAGGTACAGAGGTTAGGACTTCAACACAACTTTGGGCGGGGGGGTGGGGGGAGTAGCACAATTCAATCCATAACAACTGTGCAAATTGAATGCTACGGGCATAGAAAACAAAAACATATTTATTTTTGTGCCCCATCCTCTCCACCTAAGCTCTTGGGATATTACTTATTTTTCTTTTCCAAAGATTAAAAAGTAATGAGATTTGAGGAAACTAATCAAAGAAATGCATATTCAATTAGATTAATTTGTTTTTCAAAGATATTGTCAGGGTCAAGGAAAGGAGGAGGAAACAAATATGCTAGCCCTGTAGCTGTTGTAATTAAGGACTTTAATTTTTTTTTCTGAACTTTTTGATAACCACAACAAAAAATATATCTATATATCTATATCTATATTTGTACTAGATATGTAGATGATAGGAAACGCTGGTGGTGTAGTGGTTAAGAGCTACAGCTGCTAACCAAGAGGTCGACAGTTCAAATGCACCAGGGGCTCCTAGGAAACTCTATGGGGCAGTTCTACTCTGTCCTATAGGGTCACTATGAGTCGGAATCGACTCAGTGGCAGTGGGTTTGGTGTTTGGGTTATGTAGATGATGAATAACATTGTATAATATAGCATTTATTATAATAAAGGGAAAAATAGTGCATTTTTCCCCCATCATCAGATAAGATACATTAGAAGAGGATGAGATTTTTTGTTTGGTTGGTTGGTTTCTTATCCATGTTACTCCAACACCCAGCACGATACCATGCACATGATAATTGTTCAATAAATATGTAATAAATGAATGACAAGATGATTTTTTGCAATTCATGATAAAAAGAAATATTTCAAAAAGGCTAAATAAAAATCAAAGTTTTTACCAAAAAGGAGGTAATACAAAATTGATTTTCTAAATAGCATGTCTTATAATTATGTAAATGAAAGTTTAGGTAACTACTTAAACCTAAAGCTTAAATTACTAAAAGAAATTGGAAGTCAGAGAGGAGAGATATTTTGAATAGGAAGGAAAGGTCATGCGGGTCTTCTGGTGATCTAGTCTTATTTAGGAAGACTCAATTTAAAACACTCAGAGCAGTGGTTTCCAGATATTTTAATATATGGACTAGCACATTATTCTTACATTAAAAATAATTTAGGGCTACCTTACTTCAAGCCTTATAATAAAGCTCAAGTAATCAAAATGGTGTGGTATTGGTAAAAGTTTAGAGAAACAGAGCAACGAAACAGAATAGATTGTCCAGAAACACATCCACATGTGGACAACTGATTTTCAACAAGAGAACAAAGGCAGCTCAGTGGAGAAAGAATAACCTATATTGCTGGAACAATTGGTCATTCATATGCAAATGCATGAGCTTTGCTCCATACACCAAAATTAACTCAAAATGGAACAATGAGCTAAATGAAAAATCTGAAAACCATGGCATTTCCAGAAAAAAATACAGGAGGAAATCTTGTGATTTGGGGTAAGCAAAGATTTCTTAGATATGACAACAATTTATAATGAAAAACTGGATAAATTTTAACTTATTCACTCCCTCTAATCTTATTCTATGTCAATTATACCTCAATAAAGCTTTTAAAAATAATTCAGAAAAATCACGTTGGATTACCAAATTTTTATTTTACTAAAGTCATGAAAAGAATTATCATGCTATCACTATTATTTTATAAACAAAGGATATGTAAAACAAAAGTAAGAAGAAAATAATCTCAGAATAATAAATGACAGTCTTTCGAACTGAATTAATATTTCTTTCAAGTGTACTACCTTGTTTTTACTTTCCTCATTTTTTCAAGGACTAATTTAATGAAAACTGTTTCACTAAATAGTAAACTGCCCTGGACTAGAACTTAGAAACTACTAACTTTCAGAGTTAGATAGTATGTGTGCTGGTTAAGGTTATGTGTCAAATTGGCTAGGCCATGATTCTCAGTGGTTTGGCATACATTACATAATCATCCTCCATTTTATGATCTGATGTGAACAGCCAATCAGTTGAAAGGGAAATTTAATACCACATCCCTCTCCTCATCTCCAGACCTCTGGCTCTTAGGAAGTGAGCCAGTAGCCTGCCACCTGACGTGCAGCCTTGGGGTTTGTCAGCCCCTGCAACCCTGTAAGTCAGGCGAAGTCTGCCACCTGACCCACATATTTAGGACTTGCCAGCCTCCACAATTACGTGAGCCATTTCCTTGAAATAAACCTCTCTCGATATACATTTTTATATACACTTGACTGATTTCTAGAGAACTCTTCCTAAGGCAGCAGAATAGCATGTTTATTATAACTGGAGATTTGGCCAAAAAAAAAACCCCATTACCGTCTAATCGATTCCAACTCATAGCAACCATGTAAGACAGAGTAGCTCTGCCCCACAGGGTTTCCAAGGAGCAGCTGGTGGATCTGAACTGCTGACCTTTTGGTTAGTAGCCAAACACTTAACCACTGCACCACCAAGGCTCCTGGAGATGCTGAAAAATAAATAATTCAAAGGTGTTAACTCATTTTGAAGTTTTATTGTGGTAAAATATATATAACAAAAAGTTTTCTATTTTAATCATTTTAAGTGTACAATACAGTGACATTATTGTATTTACTATGTTGTGCTACCATCACCACTATCCAATTTCAAAAGTTTTTCATCACCTTAAATAGAAACTCAGTACCACTTAAGCAATAACTTCCCATTGCACCCTTTTCCTGGCCCCTAGTAATCAATACAAACTTTTGTCTCTGTGAATTTATGTTTTCTAGATATTTCATATAAGTGGGATCATACAATATTTGTTATTTTGTATATGACATATTTCACCGAGCATAATGTTTTCAAGGTTCATCCATGTCATGGCATTATCAGAACTTCATTTCTTTTTATGGCTGAATAATATCCCATTATACATATATACCATATGTTGTTTCTACACTCATCTATTGATGGACACTTGGGTTGTTTCCACCTTTTTTGCTATTGTGAGTCAAGGTTATTAAGTTTTAAGAACTTTGGTGTTGGTATTAGTATTGTTTTTTGCTATAACAGATGTTTAACATTTGTGAACCATTGACTTAATAGTGTCACTAAATTGCAAGCCCTCTCACAAAAGAGGTCAATATAAATTATTCTAAAGAAATAAAATATTCATCATTATAATATACTCTTGAACATGCCTTCTCAGTCTGTGCAGTGGGCTCTTTCTACCCTTGCTTCTAGTACACATCAATTTAAAAGATCAAAAATAAACTCGATTGATTGAAACTTAAACACAACACTAAGGATGAGAGACAGGATAGGAAGAATTTGTGATTACAAATCCCAAAATTAATATGTTAACTTGCCATTTAGGAAATCTTATGAATAAGCTTGGCAAGACTCAAAGTCTGCACACTGTTTTCTTGCTCTGATTTTCCTATTAATGTTTCAAAGTCTAAAAACAGTGCCCTTGGCTGATTTGTTTTTGGTAAAATCATGTAGATGTTGTTAGGTGCCCTCAAGTTCGTTCCAACTCATAAGACCCCATGTACAACAGAATGAAACACTGCCCAGTTCTGCATCATCCTCACAATCCTTGCTGTATTTGAGCCCATTATTGCAGCCACTGTGTCAATCCATCTCACTGAGGGTCTTCCTCTTTTACGCTGACCCTCTACTTTACCAAGCATGATGTCCTTCTCCAGGGACTGGTTCCTCCTGATAACATGTCCAAAATATGTGAGATGAAGTTTACCCATTCTCCCTTCTAAGGAGCATTCTGCCATACTTCTTACAAGACAGCTGTGTTCTTTCTTCTACCAGTTCATGGTATACTCAATATTCTTTGCCAACACCATAAGTCAAATGCAGCAATTCTTCTTCGGACATCCTTATTCATTGTCCAGCTTTCACATGCATATGAGGCAACTGAAAATACTATGGCCTGGGTCAGGCGCACCTCAGTCCTCAAAGTGACATCTTTGCTTTTGAACACTTTAAAGAGGTTTTTTGCAGATTTACCCACACAATACATCACTTGATTTCTTGACTGCTGCTTCCATGGGCGTTGACTGTGTAGTCAAGTAAAATGAATTCCTTGACTTCATTATTTTCTCCATTTATCATGATGTTATTTTCTCCATTTATCATGATGTTATCTTGCCCATAGAATCCTTCAATACTGCAACTCGAGGGTTTAAATTTTTCTTCAGTTCTTTCAGCTTGAGAAATGCCAAGTGTGTTCGTCCGTTTTGGTCTTCTAACTCCAGGACTTTACACATTTCATTATAATACTTTACTTTTTCTTCTCGAGCCACGCTTTGAAATCATCTATGCAGCTCTTTTACTTCATCATTTGTTCCATTCGCTTTAGCTACTCTACGTTCAAGAGCAAGTTTCACAGTCTCTTCTAACATCCATTTGGGTCTTTTCTTTCTTTTCTGTCTTTGTAATAACCTTTGCTTTCTTCATGTATTAAACCTTTAATGTCACCCCACAACACTTCTGGTCTTCAGTCGTTAGTGTTCAATGAGTCACATCTATTCTTTAGGTGGTCTCTAAATTCAGACAAGATATACTCAAGATCGTACTTTGGCTCTCATGGACCACTTTTCATTTTCTTCAGCTTCAACTTGAGCTTGCATATGAGTAATTGACGGTCTGTTCCACAGTTGGCCCCTGGCCTTCTTCTGATTGATATTGAGCTGCTCCATGAACTCCTTCCATAGATGTAGTTGATTTGATTCTTGTGTAACCCATCTGTGAGGTCCATTTATGTTCATATATAATCACCACTTACATTGTTGAAAAAAGGTATTTCCAATGAGTAGGTCACTGGTCTTGCAAAATCCTACCATGCGACCTCCAGTGTTGTTTCTATCACCAAGTCATATTTTCCAATTACTAATCTTTCTTCTTTGTTTCCAACTTTTGCATTCCAATCACCAGTAATTATCAATGCATTTTGATTGCACGTTTGATCAATTTCAGGCTGCAGATATTGGTAAAAATCTTCAATTTCTTCATCTCTGGCATTAGTTGCTGGTGTGTAAATTTGAATAAGAGTCATTTTAACTGGTCTTTGTATGCAAATGGATATTGCCCTGTTAGTGACAGCGTTGTACTTGAGGATAGATCTTGAAATGTTCTTTTTGACAATGACTGTGACATCATGCCTCTTCGAATTGTCATTTCCAGTATAGCAGACCATATGATCATCTGATTGAAAATGCTCAATACCAGTCCATGTTAGCTCACTAATGCCTAGAATATTGATCTTCAAGCATTCCGTTTCATTTTTTACAACTTCCAATATTCCTAGATTCATACTTTGTACATTTCACATTCTGATTATTAATGGATGTTTACAGCTATTTCTTCTCATTTTAAGTTGTACCACATCAGCAAATGAAGGTCTCAAAAGTTTGACTCCATCCACATCATTAACGTCGACTCTACTCTTCCCCAGTCACATTTTGAGTGCCTTCCAAACTGAGAGGCTCATCTCTCAGCACTAAATCAGACAGTATTCCGCTGCTATTCATAAGGTTTCCACTGGCTAATATTTTACAAAGTAGATTGCCAGGTTCTTCTCCTTAGTCTGTCTTAGTCTGGAAGCTCTGCTAAAACCTGTCCACTATGGGGATCCCGCTGATATTTGAAATACAGGTGGCATAGCTTCCAGCATCACAGGAACACACAAGCCACCACAGCATGACAAACTGACAGACGAGTGGTGGTGGTAAGATCACAGTAATTAGATATCAAATACAGTAGTTTAAATTATGGCAATGATAAAGTTTTAATATCTTCCTGATCCATTCTCTAGACACTGATATTTTTAATTGCCCAAGGAATACATTGGCGAGTCTTTGAGATCTGACTTCTAGAAAGTGCTTTTAAAATGGTCTCTGGGGAAAACATAGCAGGACCAGGACAGAAACTCTATAGAGCTATCTCAGCTCATAGTTATATGTTCAAGGATGCTCCATAAACTTAAAGAACTGAAGGTAGCTTTCGAGCAATGAAGCAGGGGCATGAGTCAACTTGCAGTTTAAAACAGGCCAATAGACTAAAGAGAAAACTAATAAAGAAAAATCTAAGTTCAGCAAAGTTCCTGATTTACTCCCAATTTGATGATATGGGGCGTGAGAATAACAGTTAAACAGCAGGTTATTAATAGCCTGTAACTCCAAGTTTATGTGCTACATGCCCTCAGAAAATTGAAGGGAAAAAAAAAGAAGAAAACTTCCCTTGAAGGATGGGGACATTCTAATTAGAACTGGAGAAGGGAAAGAACAAAACCTTATTCCAGACTTTGTCAATTCCCTGTGGACATGAAAACATGCCATAGATTGAAGCAGAGCTAATTAAAAGGTAAGCGAGCTTCATCATAAAAAATAGGCCCTATTCAGCACTTCTTATAGAACCAAGATCTATGCTTCTAAAGACAAATAGGATTGTAAAAGTATATTTGCATGCCCTGCTAATTAAAACAATTTTACTTCTCATAAGATAATGTGAACATTTGCATTCAAGGGGCATTATACACTGATCTAAGAGTATGTGTATGTAACATATCATACAGAGGCTTCTAGAGATCTGTTTTAGGGCTCATCTTATCTATGTGTTTTCCTCTGTCATCAACAGTCAGTGGAATATGCTGCTGTTTGAAAGTGTAGTCAACTCTAAAAGTTATGTTTGTGCAGCATGAAACACTAAGGTTGTAAAGACTACAGCAACAATATGTGCATAACCATGAACTTTCACACAGACATATTTAAACACACAATATAAATGCTTCGAATAAAAATTTCGTAGACCAAGACAGCAATTCTAAGATTTGGGTGGGGAAGGAAGCGAATATACAATCCTTCTTTGTTTTACATTGTGTTATTCTTTGATATATGCTCCAAGCTATATTTTAAGAATTTCTATTATAGGAGCATATTGTACTAACTGCTTTGTTGTAAGGTTTATTCCTGTTCTCATCAGTGGAACAGACAAGATATATACAGTTCATGTTTCTGCATAAATATCCATATTCTTACCAATTGGAAGGAGTGAAGAAGAAAAAAAGCCACCTATATCATAAATTTAAATTTTTTTTTTTATATCATAACTGACAGAGGACCTAGTACTCAAAGTGTACAGAAAGCCTGTGCTCTGTTTCAATACAACTCAAGAAAATCACGGCAGAAAAGGTAACATATATGGAAGTCATAGAATGGTGATCTAACATAGGGATAATAACTGTTCCTAAAGAAGATATCAGACACAAAGGTATGATAGCTATTCCCACGGATAATGAAACTAATATGTATTCTATACAAGGCAAAACATTAGGAATTTACCAACTAATCAATTACATTATAATATACAAACTCACTTGGAGTTTTAATAAAAATATTAAAACTTCCAACAATTATTCATTTGTCCATTTCTCCTTATATTTCAAATTGAATTTGCTTTATTGTTTTCATAGTACAGTATTTCTATAAAAAGTTTAACAACAATTCAATATGCCTGAATCTTAATCTCTTATCACTATAAAGCAAACCTCATTTTGTTGACTTGTCTAATACATGTTTGAATTCATCCATATCGGAAAATAAAACACTAAGTATCATGAAAATATCATTTGCAATTAGGATCAAATTCCTGCCTTTAAGTTTTTGAAAATTTAATTGCTGTGAATAGACACATATATGTGAAACATATAAGCAATAATACAACTCAGTATATAATTACAAGAGTGTTAAAATAGAAAAAAACCTTAAGAGTTTGGTGATTAGAATATAGAATACTGGAGAGAGGGAGGCATTTTAAAGGGGCAGAGCACAATATAGTAAAAGCTAGATATGGAAAATAAAGAATTTTTTTCATAAAGCATCTATTAAGAACGTGTTATACTTTCATGTTGTAAAAATGTAAGGCACTGTGCTGTTGGAAAAATAGGAATAATTAAGACAAAATCCATCATCTCTAGGAACTCACAGTCTATTGGTAGTGGAAATCACTTTTGCTTTCTGCCTTTTCTGATTACAGGAGCTCAGTTTTTCTTGGGGGTCTGTTCGCCACTGCTTTTAGATTATGTGATTCAGATTGGTTTAAAGCCACTTCACCACCATTATCCCCTCACCCTCAGAACCATGACCAAGTCATTCTAGTGAGATGGGAATTATGGGACTTACTAAAATCACTGAAAAGAAAGAACTCTCTATAGGAGTTGCTAAACTGATAGGATTTAAACTCCTAGTGACCAATTTTACTCGTGGAGAGGGAAGTGGCCTATGAACAAAGCCTACAGAGAAGAAAGCAGAGCCAAGAAATAGAGGACAGCACATTTTTGACACCGCTTGAGCATCTATACCTGAAAATCAACCCTTGAATTTTTTTCACTATGCTATCCATTAAATTCCCTTGTTTACCTCTATGCAAACTGCCAAGTAAAAAGCAATTCTTATTTTACTTCTGAAAAGCTTTGATTAATTTACTATTATGTTAGTCTATGGAATATAAGGCAAGTGGTCTGACTGGAAAGAAGGATTGTGGTAGAGAACAGAAGGAATCTTGGAAAGACAGGTAGCATACAGCTGTTTGGAAATTATCCTTAAAGAGTTTGGATCCACTGAAGATTTAACAAAACGAGAGGGCCATTTTAGTAAGATAATCTAATAATAGCATGTAAAATGATTGAAGAGGAAGAAATCAGAACAATGATGCTTAAGTTATTTCCAAGAATAAATCAACAGTACTTGAAAACTGATTGAAAATGGGGATGGAGTGGCAGAAGGAGTCAAAGATGATTCCAAAGTTTCATAATTGAGAGAAGAGTTATAGCACTCATAAAAATAGAGAAGTCAAAAAGGAAGCCATATTAGGGTAACAGGTAAAGAATAATAGGATAATAAGATTTCTGACTGGAAACATCTATTTATATTTGTGAAGAAAATGTGAATAAATGTGAGCAGTATCTTACCATGCTTGTTCAATTTATTATCTAACTGGGATATTTTTGAGAGTAAAATGAGGCACTCAAAACTATGCCAAAAAAAAAAAAAAACAGAAGTAAACTAGAGAGTCGTGGCAAACTGGGACACATAATAACCCCAAGATGGGTAGAATTACAAATGAATGGAGGCTTCTGGTTCCAGAAAAGATAGACTAGCTCCATTCCTCCCAGATCTTCTCTCTGACAACTAAAAAGCCCGGGACAGACCAAAACAAACATAGGAAGATTCTAAAAGGTGGAAAGAAGAAGGCTGACAGTCAAGAAACCTTAGGATTTGAAAAAAAGAACATGGGTTTCCTTATCACTTTTTCATATATCCCCTACCAGGCAGCCAGAAGCCTCCAACCCAGAACCACCAATAGACACAAACAAACAAAATAAAAAGCTCCAAGGAAAGCCTGTTCTCCTAGCCAAATAACTGGAAAGGGTGGCCTAACAATAAAAAAGTTTTTTAGCAAGTCCCGCCCAACTCCAGCCAAACACCAACAGAAAAATGGCAGGTTCAGTGAGGAGAGCAGGGAATTGATCTTCTACCCCATCCTCCTGCTGCCAGAGAAGCAGGCGGCATCGCTTTGATTCTGCAGCCCAGCGTCTGAGCAGGATGCTAATCATGGATATCTGCCTGGAAGAGCCAGATTTCATTCCCATTCCCCACTTGGGTGATGTCTGCCAATCTAGAGAGGAGCTGATCTTCCATCCCCTGTGGGTGGAAGGAGACATTCCGATTCCTCTGCCGGAGTAGAGTTCTCATGGGGCTAACAAGAACGATCCTCCATTCCCACCCAGCAGAAGCACTCAGTGCTCTGATTCCTCTGCTGGGGTAGCATTGGTGGGGCTGAGCATGGAGTTGGTCTTTCATCCCCACCCATCAGAAGCAGGCAGTGATTTGATGCCCCTACCACAATATTTAGCGGCAGCAGGATCCAGAACCAAGGTGTACCTCCACACCTACCTGGAAAAAACAGGCTTAAGGAAGCACAGTGAGGTGGAGCTAGTCACCACTACCTTTCAGCCTTAGAACACGCTCGGCCTAAGCAGGACCCTGCAAGGAGCTAAACCCCGCATCAACTAGATTGAACATGGTGGTGTGAGTTGGGGCTGCCCTGAGCTCCACTTTCCTTCCCAACCCTGGTGTCATGAGTTTTTTTAAATCAAATTTGATGACTGAAGAAAAGTAATAACATAATCTGGCAGGCAAAGAGATGATATTCAAAAGTAAGTAAAAGGACCTAAATGGAAGTAAGATTTCCACATTTCATTTGAAGTGATAAACACTTGATATCAGTGGGCTGTGATGAGTTACATCTGTGTATCATAATGAATAGAACAACCATGAAAACTATATAAAGTGGCGAACTCAAAAACACTATAAATAAAGTATGATGGAATAAAAAAAAAAATGTTTAAGTAACAAACAGGGAAGAAAAGAGAAACCCAAAACAGAGAAAAGAACAGAAAACAATAAAATGGCAAACTTAAGCCCTATCATACCCATAATTATTTTAAATGTAAGAAAGGCATGGAAAAATAATACACCAAGCCATTAACTCTGATGGTTAACACTATCTCAAGTGACTGGAAATCTTCGGATTACTTTATTTATTACAAAGAAGGTATACTACTTTATGATTATAAAAATTAATGAAAAAGTAAAAAATAAAGGGCATAAGATGTGGGGGTAAGTTTTCTTAAGTCATTCAAGTTCTATGAGCCTCAACGTGCTCATCTGTACAACTGGGACAATAATACATATCCCATAAAATTATTGAGGGAATTGACTTAACATACAAAGCTCCTAGCTCAGAACTCTGTTCATAGTAGGCACTCAGATAAATGTTAGTTATAAATAAATATAGATGTGTAGAGAATTGAGAATTGAGCATTCATTAAATGCTTACATTTAGAAACAAGAGAAAGAATCAATGGAAAAGACAAAAACTGGAAAGACAACATCCTATGGTGTTTAGAAGCACAGGCATTGCAGCCTGGCAATTCCCGAAATCAACCCCTGCTTTTATTATTTATTTCCTGTATGACATGGGTCACTTCTATCTTTCTAAATTTCTAAATTTTTATTTCCTCAGTTGGTAAAGCCAAAGAAAATGAGGAATAAATAAAATGGCCACTGAACCGGTAAAGAAAGTATCATGAGAAAACCTGAAATGGGAAGTTTTAATGTAATAGTTGAGGAAGAGAGAAAAGTGATTGCCAGAACATGAAAACAATGGATGTAGATGTCTCACTGGAAAATTCTATATAAGAAGACTGGAGAGGAAGCTGTACAGTCAGAAAACACGCTTTCTTCAAGAAGGAGACCCTGTACAAACCAAACACACACAAGAAAAAGCTAGGTAATACGAAAATAACAAAGACACTATAGATAAGCATGACCACTAAGTAGACACAATGGGGGAGGGGTGAAATTCAAGGTGCTGGCTAGTGAGGGATCCTCTGAGAAAAGGGGGCAACCCTTCCTTCACCTCAATCTGTGAGATGGACAAGAGAACAAAAGAGGAAGAGGGGCTGAACTATAGCCCAGGTGGTTTCACCCTCCTCATTAAGCAAAGTGTCTTGACAATAGATGCCTCATTTTTGAGGCATACGGAATAAGATTTTTTTTTCTCTTCTCCAGTCTGAGGAACATTTCTTTGGGGAGTATATGTACTTAATGCTTTGCTGATGGCTGAATCCCTGATTACTCTTTCTCAAGAGGGGGAAAAAAACAGAATAAAATTAGGCTCTTGGGAAAACCTTAATGGTGTATCAGACTGCACTTCAATGTTCCAATAATTAGGAGTAATGATTTCTGCATAGTTTTGGCCTGAGAACCCGGACTTTCATCTGTCAGAGGCAGCAGCCTGGGGAGTACTGTTCTATATGGTAAGTAGCAGAAGTATTCTAGGTTAAGGGTACATGTTTCACCTGCTGAAGGAAAAAGTCACTATGGTGGAGATACCTTACAGGCTGTCCTCACCAGAGAATTCATTAGGTATCAGTCATTCTCACAGTTTCAGGTCATTGTTTCCATCCTGGCTATTTGGGTCAATGATCAAGAATTTCTATCCATTTTTTTCTCTCTTATAATTCCCTGTTACAGAGACTTTGAAGGAAAACTCATCAATTGGGTCAAAACTGTCAAACTGGTTACAACGTTATCTCCCATTGCTATTCAGGATAAAGTATTCAATCTCTGCTGTTCTGTACTAAGCAATGTTATAGCCAATTCTCTTCTTATCAAATTGGATTACCCAGGTATAGATAACCTGGTTTCTTTTATTTGCTTATAAAACTCTTTACCTTTCCTCTAAACCAAAAAACTAAACCCATTGTCATCAAGTTGATTCCAACATAAAAGATCTGTGCAATTTTGGCACTCACCTGACGTAGTGATGCTGGAGATAAAAGAAGATTCAGGCTTATACCCTTAGTGTCAACTGGCTTAGTGAATGTAGAGGAGAATCTTCAAGAATGAATGAATATATATATTTCATACAGCTAAGATAGATAGAAGACTGACAGATACATAAATAGACACAGAGAGATTTCACCGACTTCTCTTAAGACTCTGGTTAACGTCCTCCTGCCTCTGCTTTCTATCCATCAGTGTGAATTTTCACATCATGAAGAGGGGGTGAAACTGGAAGTCTTTGAAGCATTTCAAAGAGATTATTTTTTCTGATTAATTATATAATTTAAGAACTCATCCTTGGCATGAGCTCAACAGAAATATCTCATTGCCATTCTTTCATGGGCTTCCTTGATCTCATGAGAATAAACTCTCCGAAGCCACTACAAGTCATATTAGTCTTTCTATTTCTGCTGTCAGTCATGGATACATGTGCCAGAAAAAAAAAAAGAAAGAATTATTAAGTTTTTACAAGGAATTAACTATGAGAGAATAAAAGAAAATCCTAAAGAATACTCTAGGGCTAAGGAAATATATCCAAGAAAGGAACAAACTTGGAAGTGGGAATAGGGAGAGTCTTCCCTAAAGCAGGGGGCAAGCATTCAAACCTCATTGGGGAAGGTAAGGCTGCAGTCCACTGGATGCTAGAGAAGTTTTCTGGGTTGTCCCTGGTCAAAGCTTGTCCAAAGACTGTAAGCCAAGGCTAGAGATTGAGAACTGTCTGCCGGAGTACCCACAAAATTTTCAAGGAAGCTGCATACAAGGATTCCTGTTAAACTTGTTGGGAAGCCAGCTGGGGTATCAGCTGGCCTAACAGGGATACTGCCAAGAAGCTTCCCAAATGGCTATCACTGGGTAGGTTCCAGGAAGCCAGCTGGGGTGCCCTTGGAACTCTCCCCAAGAAGCCAGCTATGTTGCCCACAGAACTTGCCCAGAAGCTGCCCACAAGTTTGCTGCTAAACTTGCTGCTAGAAAGCCAGTTGTAATTCACAAAGCCACCTGCATAAGTGCCACTGAAGTCATCAAGGGTGAGCTCTACTAGGTGTCCTGCATGCCAGCCCAACACCTACAAGCAGGAAGCAGCACAGTATACCAGACCAGCCCCTTCCTCTTTCAGTGTCCCTTTAGCACCCTTTACTGATAAAGATTAGTATTGTGGCCCACTGGCAAGGAAGGTATAATCAGTATCACCAACAAGGCAATGAAGGATAGATTTGGAGTTTAGAGGTCACAAATTTATAACTGACACAATGTCATAACCCAATACCCAAATTAACAAAATACTGATATAGTCAACCTTCAGTTAAAGTGTCAAGAATCAACTATGTACAGTCTGAAAGAATATGTGCCTCCTGGAGAACAGTAAGGGGCCCTGATGGCACAGTGGTTAAGAGTTATCACTGCTAACCAAAAGGTCAGCAGTTCAAATCCAGCTGCTCCTTGGAAACCCTATGAGGCAGTTCTACTCTGTCCAATAGGGGAACTATGAGTTGGAATCAACCTGACAGAAACTGGTTTGGCTTTTTTTTTTTTTTTTGGAGAGCAATAATGTATAAATTTCACAGCATTAAAATTATGCTGTTGTCCAAAAGAACTGTGGCATTTAGTTAACCTTTGAGGTTGAAGTCAAAAACAAAAACAATGTCCTTTCCACAACCCAACTCCTCTTAAACCAAAACCAAACATGTTGCCATCGAGTTGATTCCAACTCATAGCAACCCTATAGGACAGAGTAGAACGGCCCCATAGGGTTTCCAAGGAGCACTTGGTGGATTCGAACTAGCAACCTTTTGGTCAGCAGCTGTAGCTCTTAACTATTATGCCACAAGGGTTCCCAAAAACTCTTCTTAATATACAATTAGTATATTAGAAATCCTAAAGCAGGGTCAGCAGAAGAGAGGAAGACCCTCAATGAGGTGGATTGACACAGTGGCTGCAACAATGAGCTCAAGCATAACAACGATTGTAAGGAGGGCTCAGGACCGGGTAGTGTTTCATTCTGTTGTGCATAGGGTTGCTATGAGTTGGAACCTACTCGACGGCACCTAACAACAACAATCTTTACAGGAGCAGGTAAGCAGGCCTTTCTCCCACAGAGCCACCAGGTGGGATCGAACTGCCAACATTTCTTTGTACCAGCTGACCAATGGACTATAAGAAATCCTAGCTGAAACCCCATTTTGGACTTCCTGGTTCCAAAGTGTTCTATGTACACAGCATGGTTCCTGATCTGAGAGAGGAAGTGTTCCTGAAATGGCCATTACAGAGAGAGCAACTGGAGTTCACATCTGGCCTCAAGTAGACCCCTTAACATGAGACAGACTTTGGCTGCTATCCATACCTTTGCTTTAATGCTCTTCCTGTATTGTATCCTTTTCTTGAAACAAACTATAGATTTACAAGCATTATCATTTTGGGTCCTGAGTCTTCTCTAGCAACCATGCCCATCTAACTGCCATTGTTTATGCAGCAGGGCTGGTTTAGGGTATAACAATTGCTAGGTAACACAAAGTGAGTGTTGCAAATGTAGAATAGGTTTTTATCCCAGGGAAAACAGTTCTGTAAAGGCTTTATATATTGTGTGTGTGAATTTTTTTTTTTTATTGTACTTCAGATGAAGGTTTACAGAACAAACTAGTTTCTCATTAAACAGTTAGTACACACACTGTTCCATGACATTGGTTAACAACCCCACAACATGTTAACATTCTCCCTTCTCAAGCATGGGTTCCCTATTGCCAGCTTTTCTGTCCCCTCCTGCCTTCTAGTCCTTGTCCCTGGGCTGGTGTGCCCCTTTAGTCTCATTTTGTTTTATGGGCCCGTCCAGTCTTTGACAGAAGGATGAACCTCAGGAGTGACTTCATTACTGAGCTGAAAGGATGTCTAGGGGCCACACCTTCAGAGTTTCTCCAGTCTCTGTCAGGCCAGTAAGTCTGGTCTTTCTTTTTGAATTAGAATTTTGCTTTATATTTTTCTCCGGCTCTGTCCAGGACCCTCTATTTGATCTGTGTCACAGCAGTCAGTGGTGGCAGCCGGGCACCATCTAGCTGTGCTGGACTCAGTCTGGTGGAGGCCGTGGTAGATGTGGTCCATTAGTCCTTTAGACTAATCTTTCTGTTGTATCTTTAGTTTTCTTCATTCTTGCTTGCTCCCGAATAAAGGCTTTATTTTTAAGAGCTTCAGAAACTTTGCATTTGGCACTTCTCCTCTTCTCGTGCTTGAAATTTCTCTAGCTATGACAACTATTAACAGAATCCTACATCTCATCATGTTGCCTTTAATATTTTCAAGCCAGTAAGTTTTTGTCATTTTTATAATGAAACCCAAATGATGAAATGTGTTGGCTCTGGGTTGCATTTTTCCTTTTTCTGAAAAGCCAAATATTGAGAACAGCTTGGGATAAATAATACTTATATTTCTCATCTCAGTTTTTCATCTGGTATAGGATAGTACCATCACGTCACCTCTTTGTTGAACATCTGAGGAGTCTATTGGATTTACTCAGCTTTTGTGGAGGACCACAAAAAGGCATCAGTTCCTGCTGCATAGAAATACCATGTCTTTCATTTTGTAGGGTTGTGTCTTAAAGTTCTGCATGTGGATGTTACATTAAACAGTCAAGTAGCAGATATTTGTCAGTGCTGACTAATGCTATTTATGCTCTTGTAAAAACAGAAGTACATACCAAGGTTTTGTTCAGGGTTTAAATAGTAATTATGTTTAGAATCTATGTGATTAATGTATTAGACAATTTTTTACTGGTCATTGTAATTTTGCCAAAAATATGGTTTGATTTCAAAGACTGCCAAATCTTAGATCCACAAGACAGACAAAACATCAAAGCCATTCTAACCCACTTGCTATTTCTAATGTGAGAGCCTTGGGGACACAGCACTTGAGATCTAGCCTTGCTTCGACAGACAGCATCTGGGGAGAGAAGGAACAAAGGAGAAGCAGCTACAGCAAACAGCTTCCATGTTCAGAAGATGATCTGAGACACAAATCAACACCTCTCAACTTCCTTAATAAAATCAAACCAAGCAAACTAAGATGGGGACCCAAAGTGACACAGATCCAAGAGAGAGAATAACATCACATCTACCTCCAGCCATGTCACTGACCTTTGAAACCTGAGACTGGATGTTAGAGAGAAGGAAACTGAGGCTATTTCTACTTTTTCCTGTTTGGCCCAGTAAACAGCACCCCCTCCTCCTTTTCAATTGTTAAAGTTTATTTAATTTAGATAAAATGTAAAGATGTGAGCTAGAGAAAATTTAAATTGGCTGTAAAGTAAATGAGCCCAGAAGCCATGCCCAGCACATTTCAAACTGTTTCTTTAAATAAATATCTTACTTATAAAATATCTCTAGTTTATTAAATTATAAGGATAGCATTCACCCTGCAGAATGTTAACTTGTCCTGACAGAGAGTTTAGAAACTCCAAATATATGGCAAAATCATTAATATATCCTTAATTATAGGTAGGAAACCCTGGTGGTGTAGTGGTTAAAAGCTACGGCTGCTAACCAAAAGGTCGGCAGTTCGAATCCACCAGGTGCTCCTTGGAAACTCTATGGGGCAGTTCTACTCTGTCCTACAGGGTTGCTATGAGTTGGAATCGACTCAACGGCAGTGGGTTTGGTTTGTTTTTTTTAATTATAGGTAGATAAAAATGTTTTCTAAAAATGCCTTTAAATAGTTGCAAAAATCTTTCATCTATAGCTCCATCTTTATTAAACAGAAATAGCCTCTCAGTAAACAGCTCTTTACTATATGACTTTCCTGCATTGTAACAGGACGACAAAGTTTAATAGATAGGATTGGCAGTCATTGAGCCTATTCTCAGTGAAAGACATTGCTTCAATTACCATATTCAACCTGCTAGCCTTAGTCACTCAGTGGAAATGTAAAAAATGATAAATTAGCAAAATGAAAAAGTAGCCCAGACTTTGAATTAGTACAATATAGGTATAAATTCCAGCTTCCAGCTACACCACTGACTTGTATGAACATGACTAACACACCTGAGTTCTCTGGGCCAGTTTTCTCATTTATAAAAAGAAACTAATATTGTTGCTATTTTAAGAACTTAAGTAATACATAACATAGAGCCTAGGAGTTCCTGGGTGGCTGAAACAGCTAAGCACTTGGCTACTAACCATAAAGGTTGGTGGTTCGATTCCACCCAGAGGTGCCTTGGGAGAAATAGCAATCTACTTCTGAAAGATCACAGCCATTGGAAACCCTATGAACTGCAGTTCTACTGTGAAATACAGGGGGTTGTCAGCAATTGGTTTTGTTTTGTTTTGTTGGTCACATAGAGCTTACAACATTGGACATGCTCAAATCATTGCTGATACTGTTATTATATTTATCATTATTGTTTATCTGAGCTTTAGGCTTACCTTTGCATTCTTCCCTCTCTAGGCCTCAGTTTGCTTGTCTATCAAGTGCTAGATTGATTCAGACCTATAGATCATAGTCCTAACCAGCATTGGCATTCTTTGTATCAATGACATTTTTCTCTTATTAAAATTAAATAGTCATTGTCTTTAAAAAATTTAGACTTGGTATTATCTGCACCATATAAAGGAGCATTGGAGTGTAACTTCCCTGCATTCACATGCAAGCTCCCTTTTTCCAACTCTTAGAATATTTCTGATTAATAAAGGCTAGAGTGATCAGTTTGCCCATAAAAAGCACTCATATTTGAGAATCAGTAGAGAGGACACAAATATGCTTAAGTACTGATTAAACATTAGTACTTATTGTAGCTTCACAAGAGTATATGCACCTTTTGCTGCAAAGAAATGTGATTTTTTAAAGCAAATGAATCATGTTGGAGTATATGAGGATGTGGACAAGAATTTAAAAAACAAGTAGTAGGTTTAATACAGTTGGAATTTCAAAATAGTAGTAAGCTTAATCAAAGATTTTGGAACAAATGCCTAAACATTGGCTGGAGAGGGGCATAACAATTAAATTAGGGCTCTGCCAAACACCAAACGAAAATGAATTCCAGATAGATCAGCAATTTGAATGTTAAAAAAAAAAAAAAAAAAAACTTAAATAACTAAAATTAATATAAATATATATAGAGACAGAGAATTACATTTTTAGCTTTTTAGAGTAGGGAAGACGTCTCTTAACATGTTACCAAATAATAAAGAAAAAGACTAACAAATATGACTGCCATTCCAGTAAAGTTTTTCTATGGCAGGAGACTATAAAGAAAGCTTAAAAAGACAAACGACAAATTTTGAAAACACACTTTATCGTATACCATACGAAAGGTCAATAGCATTCTGAGTAAAGCTGAGACAACATTTTTAAGGCAGCACTGCCACAGATCTATTGATATTCCAATCCAGTGCCAAACCAAGCCACTCCTACCTCCACACAGAGCTCTCAAGGAAGCCTTACCCAAGAATCCAGAATAGAACTCGAATTAAACTAACACTTTTTTTTTTTCATCACCAGCTAGGAGTCCCTGGGTGGTGCAAATGGTTAAGGGCTCTACTACTGACTGAAAGGTCAGCATTTGGAACCCACCCAGAGGCACCTCAGAAGACAGGCCTGATGATCTGCTTCTGAAAGGTTAGACTTGAAAACCGCGTGGAGGGCAGCTCTATTCTGCACAGGTGGGGTCGTCATGAGTCAGAATCAACTCAGCTGGCAAGGGGTTTTTATTAACAGCTCTGCAGGCAACTCAATCTCCAAATGTAACGTATTCCAGTAGAAGCTGAGTCAGAGCACAAGCGTTGGTGTCAGGGTCTCAGCTGAGCATCTTAGTTCTCCAACTATCACTGCTCGACCTCCCTCCATCCTCATTTAAATCTATAAAAATCATGCTCAGGAATGTCTACGTAGAGCAACTGAAGTGGCCAGACTTTAATAGGATCCCTGGCTTGTAATAAATATTGCCACATGGAGTAGAAGGAATGATAAGAAATTGACTGCTCTGGCCTCTGTACCCAAAACTGGAAGCCCTAAAGAGGGAGGGAACAATGGGTCTTCATTCTTTTAAAGTATGATAATCCTACGTATTATTAACTGTAGCCCGATCAATGACTAAAATTCTGACCAATCTGATTAGCAAATACTTCTCCCTTGAAGAGAACTGGGTGCCAAAAAAGCACAAACCTAGTGTGGAAAAGTCAGAATTCTCTGCATCGTCAAAAAAAAAAAAAAAAAAGCTGAAATTCAAGAAACCATTGGAGGAAGTTATAAACACTTCTGCTATCGTGAAATTCTGAGGCTACCTCTAAAACAAAAATCCTCACAACTGGACCAATAACCAACATCACGATAAACACTGAAGTTGCAAAGAATTTCATTTTACTTGGGTCCACAATCAACACCTCTGGAAGCAGCAGTCAAGAAATCAAACGATGCATTGCATTGGGCAAATTTTAAAGTGTTAAAAAGCAGAGATGTCACTTTAAGGACTAAGGACTAAGGTACACCTGACCCAAGCCATGGTGTTCTCAATCACCTCATATGCATGTGAAAGCTGGACAATGAATAAGAAAGACTGGAGAGGAATTGATGCCTCTGAATAATGGTGTTATCAAAGAATATTGCCTATACCATGGAAGGCCAGGAGAATGTACAAATCTGTCTTTGAAGAAGTATAGCCAGAATGCTCCTTAAAAGCAAGGGCGGCAAGACTTCATCTCACATACTTTAGGCACATTATCAGGAGTCCCTGGAAAAGGACATCATGCTCAGTAAAGTAGGGGTCAGAGAAAAAGAAGACCCTCAACAAGATGAACTGACACAGTGGCTGCAACCAAGGGCTCAAGCATAATGATTGAGGATGGCACAGGACTGGGCAGTGTTTCGTTCTGTTGTACACAGGTTGACTATGAGTCAGAACCAACTTGATGGCACCTACCAATAACAACACCTAAGCAGAAACTGTAGAATAATCACTAGGACAATGGCTCTGGTATTAGAATCCTAACTCTACCATGATTAATTGTGTGACCTTGAGCGCATGTCTTAAACTTTCAAGCTTATTCCCTCACCTTTTAAACTGAAACAATGGTTCCCTTATTTAAGTTGTAGAAAGCATTAACACGAGCCCTGGTGCTTGGCTGCTAACCAACAGGTCAGTGGTCAGAACACACCAGCCGCTCCATAGGAGAAAAATGTGGCAGCCTGCTTCCATAAAGATTACAGCCTTGGAAACCCCATGGGGCAGTTCTACTCCGTCCTATAGGATCGCTTGGACAGCAATAGGTTTAATGGGAGCAAGCAATAAATGAGATGCACTAAAAAAACTCTAATTTAAGAAATAATTTAAATTCTAGGTTTAGCTCAGTGCCTAGCACACTGTAAAAAGTCAATAAATGTTGGCTATTTCAGCCCTTTGCCCTGTTTCTCAGCAGTATTTTGTAACTACCACAGTATTAACCAAACTAGCAGAGCCAGCTTTGGTATTAGTAAAGAACCTGGCTAGATATGTGGTCGATGCTCAGTACATCATTATCTCACTGATGGACTTTATGTTCAGATCTTGCACAAGTCACTGCTAGAGGGGAAACCATCTAGGAAGTGTTCTTCAAAAAGTCTCTGACATACTGGTAGCTTGTTATTTTTAATTTAGTTACTTGTTTCTAAGAACGGTTTCCAACATCTTCTTTGGAACTTGGTACATTGACTTTTAGTCCAGGTCCTTAGGAAAGCTTTATAACTATTGATATGACTGTTAGATGGATTAGGTCCCCTGTTTTGGTTCCACTTGCATGCCCAGAGCAGTTCTGAGAGTGCTACCAACTACCCAAAGTCAAAAGCTAATATTAAAATATCTCTGCAGGCCACTGGAAATATATTGGAGTCTTTTCGGTGAAAAGTGGATTGACAGATTTTCTTTAGGCAAGATGGTTTTCAAATAATTTCAATCTGCAAACATCCTAAAGGCTCCTTCAGAGCTGTTCCCTGTCTTCTATTTCCTTTACTGATATTAAGCAGGAAAGATATAATTACTTTTAATTTAACTTGTAGGTTTTATTGTCATGGAACAAAAATTTGAACCTGTATGGCTTCAAGCTATCTCCCTATATAGTAGCTGTTCTCATTGGCTAAGAGTTTTAGAGAGAGGAATACAGAAGTATGTAAGCCTGGCTTAACCAATTCACCTGCCCACATTTCACTACCAGAGATGATCAAAGCTACATAAAACCACTGCCCCAAATCATCTTACAATTCTTCCTGAGTTCCTGAGATTTCTAACCTATTACTTGAGAAAAACTGCTTTTATGGCATATTTAAATATGTTTTAAATACGTTTTTATGCCCAAACCTGGATCTTGATTACAGCTAAACCATGGAGTTGATGAACCCTGGTAGAACAAAGAGAAGAAGTCATTTTCCATTATAACTCACATTACATTGAGTTCTCTCAAGTAACAAAAAAAAAAATGGTGGCTCCTTTATTTAGTGTGTGACTCCACGTCTGAGTCAAATGAGAAACACAGCAGTCACTCACATAGTGGTAAGTGGTAGGGGCTAAGCTATATTACATGGATGTAGCTCTTTTCATTTACAAAAAATTAGAAAAATGGTTGATTCACAGAGGTTTCTGGGCTTTAACATTTTTCCTTTTTGGTTACTACAGAAATTTAAAATCTGAAAAGTCGAACTGTCAGAGAAGCAACACGTTCTTTTCTCATTCTTTCATAACTATTTTACATTAAATGCATCTCACACAGCACAGCTCTTTTTCTTCTCCAGAGAATCTGGCAGCCACGAGGCTTAGACTTCCAGTGTCTGTGGGTGTCTCTGTGTAGTAATCAGGCACATCAAAAGAATAATGAAGAAGTCACAGATAAGTTCTAGAAAATAAGACTAGCAGCTCATCAAACATCGGCAAAAAGAAAATTAATTGCTGAAATCATTAAAGACTTTTTTTTTTTTGGAGAGCAAAAGGGAAATCAGGTTTTTTAAATCTCATATAAATGAGTTCCACTGTTTATTAAAATTTTTTTGCTTTTTTTTTTTTTTGGTGGTGAAATCCATTGTTCGTGAATACTTTTCCACTGTATAAAGCACTTAAATGAACTAGCAGAAAAGAATGAAAGAGAAGAAAGGAATTGACATTTGCCAGGTACTGATGCTTTCCCAGGAAGATGATAATTCATTAGAGACGTTATGTCTTTCAGCCTTCATTACAATCTTGAAAGATGTGGCGGCAGTAATTACAGAAGTGAGAGACACAGGCTTTGGAATCAGCTTCATTTGGGTTCATGTCCACTCACTAGCCAAGTGACACAGTAAAATTACTCACCCTCTCTGAGAATCAGTTTCCTTCTATGTAAATGGGGATAAAAAAATCATAATGTTATTTTGAGGATTAAAATAGATAATGACAATAAAATTCTTAGCACAGTGCAATGCACACAGCAAATACTCATTACATGGGAGCAAAATAAAAGGTCAGCTCTTTGTTCACTGAAAAACTGAGGCTCAGTAATGAAGTCACTGATTTGTCCACACCACAAAGGTAGACAGTAATGGGGCTAGAGTTTAACTTTTATCTCTCAAACCCAAAAGCCCATGATCATTCAATTACACGATTCCTCTCAGAATCAGTCAGTGCCCAAATTTTCTATAATGAAAATCAAAAGAAATATTTTGATTTCATTTGGGAAAAAGAATATATTGTACAATTATTTCCTGCCCTTTTCATGTTCCTTTTTATGTGCTAATGAGGTGAATAATGCAAGTATGTACATTTTTAAACAGCCATCTCTCATAGAAATAATTGGACTATTTCCCGAAGGGAAGGATAAGTAGGCAGATGAATGAAGTTGAAAGTACGGAAATTATCTTAGTTATCTAGTGCTGCTACAACAGAAATACCACAAGTGGGTGGCTTTAACAAACAGGCCTTTATTCTCTCACAGTTTAGGAGGCTAGAAGTCCAAACTCAAGGCACCAGCTTTGGGGAAGGCTTTCTTTCTCTGTGGGCTCTTTGGGAGGTCCTTGTCAGTTTCTCTGTTCCTTGGTGATCTCCATTGTGGCTTGGCATCTATCTACCTTCCCCCGTCTCTGCTTCCTTCTCTGTCCTAATCTGCTCTTTTCACACCTCAAAAGTGACTGGTTTAAAACATAGCCTACACTGAAATGTTTCTTCACATAACAAAGCAAACCCGTTCTCAAATGGGATTAGGTATAGGGGATAGGATTTACAACACATATTTTAGGGGGACACAATTCAATCCATAACAGTAGGCAATATTATACAGTACAATACAAAATATGGCCACCTACATAGAGGGTCACCATGAGTCAGAATCGACTCGATGGCAACAGGTTTGGTTTTGGTTTTTTTACATGGCGGGGGCTGTGAGTGGGCAGTTTCCTTTAGAAGGGGAATGGGTCTGGCAGGACTGTGATTGCCATATTTAGCTCACAGATGCTTACAGAACTTAGTAACTTGATTACAGTCATACATCTGTTAAATGATAAGAATTTGAAAAGCATAATATAGACTGCATTCTAAGCTACAGGATTAAAAAAGAAAAGTAAGCTACTCTCCTAGAGCCTTGTTTTTCAATACAATTTTGAAAATACGATATTCACTCATACTTCAAAATCCAAAAGTTCCAATAAATAAGATATGGTAAATACTATAAAATATAATACCAGTGGCATTTTAAAAATAGGCTACTCTAACTCACACTGTTTTGAAGAGTGTCAGATTAATGATTATAGTCTGAAGCATTTCTTGTGTTTATCTAAAATGATACAGTTCGGGCAGCACTGGTTGTAATTTCCTAGATCCCAGAACATACCATAATGTTTCATGTTTCTTGCCTTCGCATATGGCAGGGCTACTAACTGAAATAACTCTCATCCTTCCCTTCTTGTCTATCTAGCAAATCAGTTATTACCATTTTAAACCTCATTTCAGATATAGCCTCTCCCAGACAAATTTCCCTAGCCAACACTTCTGCATAGTTAATTGTTCCATTTTTTTTCTGGTAAATGCCTACCCCTTGTATATATTAGTTTTTCTATTTCAATTATACAGTAGAATTATTTATTAAAGTGTTTATCTTCTAGGAACGCCTTCAGCATAGGCACTGTCTTAGTCATCTCTTATGTGCCAAATTTAGCAGAGTGCCTAACACATGGGAGGAAACCAATAATTTTACTTAATTACCCAGTGTTATGGATTGGATTGTGTCACCCAAAATTGTGTGTCAACTTGGCTAGGCCATTATTCCAGTATTGTGTGACTGTCTACCATTTTGTCATCTGATATGATTTTTCTATGTGTTGTAAATCCTGCCTCTATGATGTTCATGAGGTAGGATTAGTGGCAGTTATGTTAATGAGGCAGAACTCGATCTTCAAAATTAGATTGTGCCTTAAGTCAATCTCTTCTGAGATATAAGAGAAGTAAGCAGAGAGACAAGGGGACTTCATACCACCAAGAAACAGGAGCCAGGAGAATAGCACATCCTTTGGACCCACGGTCCCTGTGCTGATAAGCTCCTCCTTCGACCAGGGAAGGTTGATGACAAGGGCCTTCCCCCAGAGCCAACAGAGAGAGAAAGCCTTTCCCTGGAGCTGGCACCCTGAATTCGGACTTCTAGCCTCCAAGACTGTGAGAGATTAAGTTTTTGTTAAAGCCATCCACTTGTGGTATTTCTGTTATAGCAGCACTAGATAACTAAGACACCCAGAAACCACAAAAGCTAACTTCCTATTTAGAATTATTTAAAAAGTCATAATTCCTTGATGGGAAGCCGAGAGACAAGTTTCTCCATACCTACAATTCTTTTACTATCAGTGTAATGTTAGTAGTATCTTGTGATTTTAGGAAGATTTATGGGTGCAGTTAAAAGTTTCTCTTTGCAATTGGATTCTTATGCTTACAACTGTTCATTTATAAATAAAAATACTACAACAAATACTGAGATATTTTGAATCTATTTCTATGTAGCACTTTAAAAAACCATAATGGTATGCTGATAGCTCTATTTGCATTATCTAAGAGTACACTCATTCAGATCCAGATTATTTTAAAGAATTACGTTTAATGGGTTCCCAACTAATAATCATTCTACCAGTGTAGTAATAGTTATGCGATGTAACACTCTTTTCATGCTTTTTAGTACTTTTTTTTGTTTGTAAATTGGATTTGAAAAGCACTTTTGACAAAGATTATGACTATCCATGCAAACTAGTGTTGCCTTTAAGCTTAACTGCAACCTTCAGCCTGTGCTCCCCAAGTAAATAACAAAAGGCAGCTGAGTCATCCACAAAGCTAACATAAAATACTCCCCAGCCCATCTGACATTTAGTACAGTCACTGCTTAGAAAATCAAAAATATGCCTGGGTGAAACCGCAGCATATTTGGAACCAGCAGGGCTTTCTGTCAAGACTTTAATTTCATAGTGACTTTGGACTCCTTAAAAACGTATAACAGCCTTTATTCCCCTTTGAAAGCATCATTGTTGTAGTGGACACGTACTTAAGAGGATCCCTGGCATATCTAGAAGGTTTTTCACTTTATCTGAATTGCATTTCGCTGACCTCCCAGTGGTTCCACTATTTCACTCAGCCGGCTCTGCCCTCTATGTTCCCTTAGAGTGAGGATACGGAAAAATGTAATGGCCATACAGGTACAGAAACCTCACTGGGAAAATTCTGGTTCTTCGCACAGTATTCATCAAGGCAAATTAGTATTCTGGCAGGTAGTTCTTGAGAGCAGACATTAGTACAGTTGCTGGTGTGTTTGGGTAGTTTTCCATACGTTGTCATCTATATCGTCTCTTCTTTAATTGGCAGGTTCTGTAAGGTTTGTGCATTTGGCCATACATGGTTTTAAGAACTGCAAGAATAATTTCTTAGCCACCGCTGGTCTATAAACAACTTAGTTAAAACTTTACTTTAAAAAAAAAAAAAACTTTACTTCCCTAATATTGCTTACTGTGTTTAAACTTATTGATATGGTTTACCATTGATTGAATATTTCAAGAAACCCATCGGCTCATGTCTAACTAATGTTGTGAAATCTAGTAGCAACTGGAATTAGGCAACTTTAGAAGTGCCTCCTTTTTCACATCCATTCATTTACTCATTGATTCAGCATTTATGAGGCAACATACAGAGATAAGAATAGCTAGATCTGATATAGACATACATAGATAAGCATATACATACATGTACATATACATATACATAACTATAGGTGTGTATACGTATTCAACATAATGTGGTAAGCAATATAATAGAGATGGTAAACAGACTGATTTGGCAAATAGATATAGTGAGAGTAAGTGCCTATGTGCATGAGTCATAATTTTATCTACAAAAACATTGACGTATGATTCCATCTGAGGGTGACTATTCCTTAAAATGTTCATCACCCAATTGGCTTATCTAGACTAAAATACATTGCTCTTGAACCTTAATTCAAAATGAAGTACTGACATATGCTACAACATGGATAAACCTTGAAAGGATTATACTAAGTAAAGGGAGCCAGTCACAAACAGCCACATATTGTATAATCCCATTGATACAAAATGTCCAAAATAGGCAAATCCATCAAGATAGAAAGTAAATTAGAGGTATCCAGTGGTTGGGGATAAAAGGGAATGGTGAGTGACTGCTAATAGGCACAGGGTTTCTTTTTGGGATGATGAAAACATTCTGGAATTAGACAGCAGTGATGGTTCAACAATCCAGTGAATATACTAAAAAGCACTGAACTGTACACATTACTAGGTGAATTGTACGGCATGTGAATTGTACCTCCATAAAGCCGTTATGCTAAAAAAAAGGCACATATATCCATACTAATATATACCAAGGCATGAAAAAATGTTTTAGAATTCATTTATCCAAATTAATTCTAGATTCTGATACTTTCAGAGTTTTAAAGAATTTCAAAACCTTTATGAAATCAATTTATCCATGTGGTTAACTAGTGGAGAATGATAAATAAATACTATAATTCACATAACAAAATAATCAGAAATCAAATTCACAAATATTTTGGTTAAAGTTAGGGTACATGCTTTAGCAATTATAATTAGACTACAGTCTAATTATGTAATTAAGTATTAGTGTCTTTCCTAACTAAAAATTAGAAATGAGTTGCTAATACTCACTGCTTGACAAACTGTAAAATGCCTCTCTTACTTTTACCTACTTCAATGCCTTCTCAAACCCAGTGAAATGAATTTGTAATTACTGGTTATAAAGAATGGCAAGAATTGTCTAAAAAAGCAAAATTGTCTAGAAAAGCAAAAACAATAAAAATGCAAACTATTTTTCAAGTTTTTTTTTAAGTATAAAAACATAGGCTATATTTTATGACAGTTTTGTTTTGCTTTGTTGGCAAATATGTACCCAGTTACATAAGCAGTGCATTGATTTATTACAGTATTTACTCATGCGTGAATGTTCTCCACAAGCACTGACTACCAGCTATGTTTCACATATTGTCTTCTACACTAAGGAATTAAAGATAAGGTCACTGTCTTTGAGACACTCACAATCTAGTAAAACTACTGCAACCAAATTACAAACATCAGTGCTATTTGAGAAAAAGATGTGCAAGTACATCATAAAATTGTCTATCATCTCCAAAGCGTGTTTCTAAGAACGGTATTTCATTCTTCATACGTAGAACAGGCAGATCCGCATCTGCAAGGATTCTTTCATCAGGATACAAGCAATCTAGCAGTACAAAAAGTTCAGCTACTTCTAGCCTGTCTCACTGCTTTCAGTAGTTCCCTGAGGCTAGGTATTCCCATGATTAAAAGTCAGAAAAAGGTCACAACCTATATTGTAATAATCCAATTAAAACACTCCTCCTACTCTGAATTCTAGAATCCTATTTCCTTTCATTGTTACCTTGTCTAGGATTGTAAACCAGCATCTCAAATTTTTAATCCTCATAGAGATATAAGTACCTGGGTATCCATAGACAAGATTACTTGTCAAACGCATTAGGCCAGACTTTCAACATCTTGAGCCTGGATTACCAAAATCGCCCCTTAGCTCACTGTCCTAGCTTTGGCCTCCACACCAGTGCTACTTAAAATACGGCCTGTGTACACAGGTTCCAGCCTGCAAACTACTTTTACTAGTCCACAAAAAGATAACTACAAAAAATAAGAGGAAACATTTAGAAACCTTTGTAGCAATCTGACAGACTAATTTAACATCTGTTGAATCAAATAATTTTTAAAATAGCTCCTGTGTTTTGTACTTTTTTATTTCATTGTCTAGTAATACATTTTCATTTAATCTTATAGAAGTAAAAAAAAAAAAAAAAATCTTATAGAAGTAGTGGTCCACAAAAAAAAAAAAAAAAAAAAATGGGGGAAAAACTTAAAACTGGTCCTTCACCACAAGTAGTTTGAAAAGTACTGTTCCATAACATCTCATCTATCTGACACAGTATTTCAAGAATAAACAAACAAAAAAACTAAATCCATTGTTGTTAAGCCAATCCTGACTCATGGAAACCCCATGTGTTACAGAGTAGAACTGTTCCATAGGCTTTTCTTGGCCCAGGTGGAGCACATGGTTTGTGCTTGACTACTCACCTAGAAGTTGGTTGTTCAAATCCACCCAGTGACACTACAGAAGAAAGCCATGGCAACCTGCTTCGACACCGATTATAGCCAAGAAACCCCACGGAGCAGTTCCACTTTGTATGTAACACACGGAGTTGCCATGAGCCGGAATCAAATGGACAGCGGTGGGTTTGGTTTTAAACTTTACAATAGCAGATCACCAGGCTTTTCTTCCATGGAGCCACTAGATGCATTTGAACTGCCAGCCTTTAGGTTAGTAGTTGAGCACAAACCATTCGTACCACCCAGGGACCTGTTTCAAGAATAACCTCTCAAAATTAGTTTCCAATTATACTCCAAATGCTTGGAACAGTCGTGAGCACAGAATATACTATGTACTGAGAAACTATTCATTGACTGAGAAAATTAAAAAATTAATGAATCTGAATCCCCTCCTTAGAACTCTTCAAGGGCTGCAGATTTTTAATCAAATAAAACCCAGACTTTTAGCATGGTATTAAGGACATATACTATCAGGTTCCAAAATGCCTCTCAAATGTTTGTTTCTCAGCCATCACTCACATAGGCACTCAATACTCCAGTCACATAAAACACGTCATAATTTCCTAAAAACCTGTCTTTAAAGCCCATCTCTATCACAACAAGGTGGAGTTAGTTACTCCTATGCTACACCTTCACTTGGCACTCAGAGCTACTACAGCAACGGTCTAACTGAATTTTAGTTATTCTCACATATTTATGTTTTCTACACCATAATGTGTTCCTAAAGGGCAAGTATGAAATTATTTCATTTCTATGACCCTGGAGCCTAGACCACAGTAGGTGAGTTAACGGAACTTTATTGAATGAATACATAAATGCAAAAAATGGAAACATTTGTAATTAAACTTTTTTTTTGAGATAATTGTAGATTCACATGCAGATGTGAGAGATAATACAGATAAATTCTGTCATCCTTAGTGGTAAGGTTTTCCTTAACAGTAACATCTTGAAAACAATAGTACAATATCACACCCAAGATATTGACCTTGATACAGTCAAAATACAGAACATTTCCATCATCACAAGACTGCTTCTTGTGACCCTTTATAGTCATACCCCCTTTCCTCCCAGCTCCATTCCCTCCTGAAACCCTGGCAACCATTCTTGTTTTCCATTTCTATAATTTTATCATTTCAATAATGCTATATAAATGTACTCATACAGTATTCAACCTTTCAGTATTGGCTTTTTGCAATCAGCATAATTCTCTGGAGATTGTTCTGTGTAACAACAGATAATTCCTTTTCATTGCTGAGTAGAATCCCATGGTATGGATGTACAATAGTTGTTTAACCATTCACCTGTTGAGGGATATCTGCATTGTTTCTAGTTTTGGGTGATTATGAATAAAGCTGCTATAAACATTCAAAGACCTGTCTTTGTATATGTGAACATAAGCCTTCATCTCTCTTGAACAAATTGCCCAGGAGAGAAATATTAGGGTCACGTGATAGCCGTATACTCAGTTTTTTAAGAAATGACCACTGTTTTCCAGAGGGGCTTACCATTCTACCTTCCCAGCAGCAATGTGTGAGTGGTCCAGTTTCTCTGCATCCTCACTAGCATTTGGTGCCGTCACTATTTATTATTTAAGTCACTCTTGATAGGTGCATAGTGATATCCTATCATAGCCTTCATTTGCATTTCCCTACGGCTAATGACGTTAATCATCTTTTCATGTGTTTATTTGCCATCCGTATATCCTCTTCGGAAACCCTGGTGGCGTAGTGGTTGAGTACTACAGCTGCTAACTAGGAGGTAGGCAGTTGGAATCCTCCAGGCACTCCTTGGAGACTCTATGGGGTGGTTCTACTCTGTCCCATAGGGTGGCTATGAGTCGGAATTGACTCAAGGGTAGTGGGTTTGATTTTTTTTTTTTTTTGGTTATATCCTCTTCACTGAAATTTCTCTACATGCGTTTGGCCCATGTTCTGTGTTACTTGCTTTTTTAGTGTGGGATTTTGAGGGCTCTTTGTATATTCTAAATACTTATCCTTTTTCAGATATGTGGTTTGCAAACATTTTCTCCCACTCTGTAGTTTGTATTTTCATTTGCTTACTAGGTCTTCCACAGAGCAGAAGTTTCTAATTTTGATGAAGTTCAAGATACTGAGTTTTCCTCTTATCGATTGTGCTTTTGGCATCATGTATAAGAAATCTTTGCTTAGCCTTAGATCTTCTATAGATTTTCTACAGTTTTATCTTCTACAGGTTTTATAGTTTTACATTTTACATTTAGGTCCATAATACATTTTGAATTAATTTTTGTATACAGTGTAAGCCTTAAGTCAGGTTCAGTGGTTGAATTTTTTTTTCAGTAAACAGCTGTATTTTTCCAAACATTATGTGTTCCAAGGTAATTTTGTCAAATTGGTAAATGTTGGTAATATGCTATTTTAGTTTAAAATTTTTTAAATTCAAGCAAGGTCAACTTTACACACTGAGCCATATTTTTGGATATATTTTACTATTTATTTTCTTTACATTTAAACATCATGGAACCACAACTAAGCAGCTTTTACATGAAACAGGTGTTGCTACTCCAAGACTGGATGGCATCACTATTTGATACTTCTGTGTTAGAAAACTTAGATCCACAATAAAAAAGCATATGTAACCTCAATGCAAATTTCTGCAAGAAAACAATGCTGGACTTCGGTTGCCCAGTGAAGCGGGCATGTTGTTTCATCTACCAACATGCATTCTTGGTGGTCTGTCAATGAATGAGCACACCTTAATCTTCACAAGAGATGGGCATGTCACAGACAGGGTAGAGCACAAGCCTTCCCATAAGGCTCTACAATACCTATTGTTGGCTTTGCTTATAATTTGAGTTCCAGAACTTAGTTTAAAGCCCTAGAAATGATGTTTTTAAACAGTAAATTATAAATTAAAAAAACAACAACAACAACAAAAAACCCATGGGACAGAATAGAACTGCCCCATAGGGTTTTCAAGGAGTGGCTCGTGGATTCAAACTGCCCACCTTTTGGTTAGCCAGTGAACACTTAACCACTGCACCTCCAGGGCTCCAACTAAAAAGTGGTCTTCTCTGTAACTAGTATGACATAGGAAGTCCAGTGTTGAAAGAATGTGGAATCACTGAAGATAATCAATCAAACTGAGTTGCTGGATAAAAATTTAATTCATCTGTACCTTGAGATAAATTATTAAAATTTAAAACCATTGCATATTATCAGAGCAGGCATAATTGACTAAAGTAAAATTTTAAAAAATAGCCTAAAGTGTATCTGAAGAACATACAAATATGAATAAAGCTCATCAAGAACTACTCCAAATTGATTAATTATTATGTTAAAAAAAGAGTAACTAGGAAAAAACATAGATACAGATATGGAAAAAACATAGATACATAGATATTTCTCAATTTGTTGTTTTGGGCATGCTGTTTTGATCATGTTGTTTTCTATTGTTTCTGTTTGCTTGTTTGTTATTTGTTTTTCAAAATTGCCACACTCACCATTGTCTTACAAGGCAAAGTGGTACATACGGATGTGGGTATTCTTTTCCATCTTACAAAACTAAATTAAACTGCTAGCACAGAAGTAATTTCCTACTCAACTATTCAAACTAGTGACATAGCCCCATGTAAGTGGAAGAACAGCCAAGGCAGTAAGTGGCTGCATCTTATCTGGTTAGGCTCACACTGCCTGCAGCTCTTGGGTAGGCCTAGCCCAAACAGTTAAATCCTCCCCCATGGGATGCAAGACAGAAACAAGAGAGAGAGAAGGACATTAACTCAATTTACATATACAATACCTGGTAAGAAACAGAGTTTAAAAAAAAAAAAAAAGAAGAAGACATTGCAAAAAGGTAGATTTCCTCCAGGTTTAATATTTAAATTTTTGAATCGTTGTTTTTACATACCTTCCCATACCCCCCATTACAAAATTCCCTTAATGTAATGATTATTATCGTCTCCTGGTTTTCCCATGGACGCAGGATCAAATACAGAATTTGTGGGGTCTGGTGCAAAATGAAAATGTGGAGCCTCTTGTTCAAAAATCATTAAGAATTTCAAAATGGCAAGAGTAGAACATCAAGCCAAGCATGGGGTTCTTCTAAGGAGGGGTTCCTGTGTAACTGCACAGGTTGCTCACCCACGAAGCGGACCCTGCAAGGAAGTGTAAACTGTAGAACATATCTGGCAATGAGTATCAAGACCACTATCACTGCACATGCTCTTTTACCCATTTATCCCTGTTTCTAGGGCACTATACAAGGGAAAAAAATCTGAGATTGGTATATTTCTAAACAAAATATATTTGTCCAAGTGTTACTGCAATAATGGAAACTTGGAAAATTTAATCATAGATTAAGAATAATGTATGGGCTATTTAAAAAGATATTAGTAGAAAAGTATTTTAATGACATTAGAAAATGCTATTAAGCAAAAAAAAGTAAGGCACAAAATGAGAAATATAGCCAATTTCTTCTCTCTCTTCCTTTCCTGTCCCCACTATTTCCTTCTATATATTTTACCAAACTGTTTAGTAAAATATTAATAGTGTTCATCTTTGGACTATGGGATTATGCATGATTATTACTTTCATCTTTATGGCTTTCTGGGTATTCTAAATTTTCTACAAGGAACATTCATTACTTTTATAACTGGGAGGAAAAAAATAATAAAGGCTTCACCTAAAACTGACAGTTTCTAAGCGAACAGTTGGGAGCTGTAAACTGAGCAGTAATACAAGCAGGCTTACCACAAACATGTCATACTCTCTCACTTTCTTCAATACAGTCCTCTGCAGAAGCAAGATTTAGTGCAAAAAGTGCTATGTTAGCTCGGCTTACATAGTTTTCTTAGTCTACTTTTCCTGCTGGCTTTTTCTATTTATTGTATCATTGAACAGATTTAGCGCCATTAATTTTAATGGACAGGTTAGCAAATTTTAGACACAAAACTATTTTAAATGGTTTCATACAGAGCATATGCCAAGGACTCTGTTCCGGAATACAAGTTATCCTACTGTCAAAGCAATAACAATCACATTGACTAAGGCTCTAGACGATTAGAAAGAGTTCACAACACGAAAGTATAACCCCCACAAGCAAAGCCTGAGATAAGAACTTGGTGTAGGTAGTTTATTTGGAAGGCAAACACAGGAATCAGTAGGCAGGAAACAAGAGTGAGATAGGGGAAAGAAAACAGTAATAGGACCATTATTTAGCTGTTTATGGCTATGGGCATGAGTCCCTGAGTGACAAACCATTAAGTGCTCAACTACTAGCCAGAAGGTTGGTGGCTGGAACCCACTTACAGGCGCCTCAGAAAACAGGCCTGGTGATCTACTTCTGAAAGGTCACAGCCTTGAAAACCCTACGGAGCGGTTTTATTCTGCACACTTGGGGTTGCCATCAGTCAGAACTGACTTGAAGGCAACTAACTGCAATTGTTATGGGCAAGTGGAGCTCAATCACTTTGGGGGCCATCACGGGTTCTGTGTAGAATGTATCTTGGAATTTTCCCATCAAAAGAGAGAAAGTTGAACTATTAAACTCCCCCTTCAGTTGAAGGCTTCCCTAGATGTATTAACTATCTGCACTTTCGGCTGCCCGAATATGAGCTGTGCAACTTCCCCAGGCTTTAGAAAGAGGCACAGGGGATGTTTGAGGTGGGATGTTGTCAGGGGGCAGAAGAACTGTTCATCACAGCCGCAGCTGAAATCAGAGGTGAGCTGAAGGGATCTGACATGGGGGCTCTAAAAGTGTCCATAACTAGAGAATAAAAAGGAAGGAAGTGCAGAAATGAACCTTCTGCAATGTGAACTTGGGATAAAAAAAATGAAGAGAAGTATGTCTTGTTCGATCTGTCTGCATTTGTTAGTGAGGAGAAAGAGAAGACAAGGGTAAATGGAGCAAAGCCATAGTTCTTTTATGTGTGCTGTGCTCTGATAAGGAGTCCTGGTGACACTGTGGTTAAGAGCTCGACTGCGAACCAAAAGGTTGACAGTTCAAATCCACCAGCTGCTCCTTGGAAACCCTATGGGGCAGTTCTACTGTTCTATAAGGTCACTATGAGTTGGAATTGACTTAAATACGGTTGTTTTTTGGTGTGGCAAATGGAAGGTGTGGTCTGTTGCATACTGAAGAGACATTGAAGAACTTCTCCCAGATACATGTATGAATTCTCCCTCTGCTTGCCACCCTGTGGTGGTGAAATACATTTTTTCTATTTTTCCTTCATCAAAAATTCAAATAGTTCTGCATCCCTGGAGCCATACTGGAGCCTATTTTTAGGGGAGAAAGATGTGACAGCGTGCTTTCATAAAGATTTACAGCATTGGAAACTCTATGGGGCAATTCTACCCTATCCTATAGGGTCACTATGAGTTGGAATCAACTCCACGGCAATGGGTATTATTTCAGTTATTCTTAAACCACGAAACCAAAGGTAATCACTAACCCATAAATGGATGCACTACAATGGAACTAGAAATACCTTGCACAATCATGTAATTTTTATCAAGTCCAGAGTAGGTTATGTGACATATTCCCTCCCACCACACCTGCCTTGAAAGAAATGCTCAGTGGCTTGGAGAGAAGTAACAATTGTATTGCAATAAACATTTCGGTTAGTCCCTCCCCTGTGATTTCTCAGCACTTTGCCCACGTCTCTGTTACAGCACTTAGCATAGCGTACAGTAATGCATGGCTAACTTCTCAAGAACCATTAGATTTCACAGTGGCTGTTAAGACCGTTCTTATCCACATCTGCATATATAATGTCCAGCATGGTGCCTGATGCACAGTGGGTGAACTGATTCAAATGTGCTAAGCAAAAAAGCAAGCATTCGCTAGGCCAACATTTCCTGATTTGTGTCAAATAGGACAACTGTGAACATCTGAGATCTGACTTGGTTCTGCCACTGCCAAGCAGGGTAACCTTGGATAAGTCAGTAACCTTCTCTCAATCTTAATTTTCTGTCATCAGTAAGATTAAAGGGTTGAGAAGATGATCCCGAGGGTGCCTTCGCGCTCCTGCAGTCGACGATCTGTGTGTCACAGGTGTTAATTCATTAGAATACACCAAAGAAATTCTGTTCTCAGTTCCCTATCTAGCTTTCCAAAGTGCCTTCACATACCCTGTAACTAATGGTGTGTTTATGTACAAGTATATAAAAAAAAAAAAAAGTATATAGATAGGATAAAAGGGAAATTAGACTTTTAAATCAGGCCACTAATAAAGAGGTTTATTTCTTTGTTTTACTCAAGTTTTAGAAGCTGGTATGTGTGTTTGCTTTAGAGATTTTTTTGTCATCTTTATATTCCACTTCAATTTCTAATCTTTAGTTTTTAAGGATCTAGGGAATGCATGTTAACCTGTCAATAACAAGAAGCAGCGTTTATGTTAATCAGTGCACACTTTGTTTTTGCAGCTCCAGTGTCTGGTTAAGCAAGAAACCAAAACTCCTAAAATTTTATTCACTCTTTGAATAAACCTTAATGGAATACCAGGCTTCATGCTAATCCCATAACCTGGGAAACAAAAGACTATGAAGTAACACAAATTAGAGATGTCTTAATGAGCTATGGAGTAAAGTTAAAACAGACATAACACTTCTAATATTCATGAAGGCCAGAAACTAGAGAAGTTTCTTTTAATAGGTAAATATGTATCCTGAGTTACCTTTTACGCACAGGTATTCTAAGGAAACAAGATAGCAGTTAAGGAAGCAGATGCAAATGAAAATCATGGAATCTATGTTGAAGTCAGGACAATGAATTAAAAACTATAGTTTAACGAATTGAAGGCTTTGAGGAAGAAACAGAAAGTTTTAACAGAAACATATTTTAGAACATCATTTACTTAAATCAGGTAACCATATCCCACTTTGAGCGAATTCTTGCTGCTTTTTCAGATTTTTATCACAAGTAATACTTGAATGGGCTTTAAACCAGATTCATTAAATCCAAATTAGAAACAGTCTTCCAAGGCACTGACAGAAAGTGATACACAAGCGAGTGGCAGTATCTTGAAGTGTTATGACTTAGGCAAAAATGTACTCACTGTATCCCAAGGGAAAAGAAGGCGGTGTACCTAATCTGGCTATGATCCTTAGTGATGTTGTTCTTAGTTACAGCTGACTCAGCTTCAACTCATGGTGACCTCATGTTTAACAGAATGAAATGTTGCCTGGTTCTGCACCATCTACACTATCTTTGATATATTTGAGCCCACTGTTGTAGCCATGGTGTCACCTCATCTAACTGAAGTTTTCCCTCATTCCTGATAACTCTCTACCAACCAGGATTTCCCTTTCTAGAAATTAGTCTTTCCTGATGACGTGTCCAAATTTAGTGAGTTGAAGTCTGGCCGTCGTCTCTTCTAAAAGGCATTCTTGTTGCATTTATTCCAAGACTTATTTGTTCATTTTTCTAGCAGTCCATGGTGTATTTGTAACCTGACACTCCAAGGTCTGCTTGGTATGGCTGTGAAGACACAGGGAGCTGATGAAAGCCAAAGAAGAAGCTTTATTTAGTTTGCCAAGTAAAGGAGAACACCAGGACGCGGGTTGCCAAGGTGTCTCCCCGAACAACAGCCCAAGGGGTTTAAATGGATAAACCTCAGGAGCACCCCAGGGTGGGGTCAGCTCGATGATTGGTTTGACATGAGAGGGCATTCATGGGGCTGTCCAGTCTTCTATGCGTGTTCAGTCTGAAAGGGGGGCTACAAAGACGGCATTTTGCCCACTTCAGGATGTAGACAGGGGTGTGTTTTTCAGTCTCTGACATCAATAAGTTGTCTGAGGAGCAAGGTCATCAGTATTATACAGTTCAGGAGGGCCTGAACTGGTCCAAGACCAGTTTTAGTTGGACTGAAGACCTTAGTCTCTTGTTTTCTTTAGCTGAATTGGAACCGGAAATATAACTAAATAAGGAGATACTCTAAAAGCAGAGATTAGTTCCTGTTTTGCCTAATAAGGGGATAACTTCCATGCTGGGAGTTAACTCTCTCTGTTACTGAAGATGGCAGGCTCAGCCCCTTGGCACAGCCCCTTGTTTATTCAACACAGCCTGTGTACTGCCAGTCTCATATTCAATATTCTTTGCCAACACCACAGTTTGAATGTACCAATTTTTCTTCTGTCTTCCTTTCTCACTGTCATTTTTGCATGCATATGAGGCAACTGGAAAGGCCATGGCTTGGGTCAGGCACACTTTAGCCATGATGTTGTTGTTGTTGTTGTTATGTTGTTGTTGTTGTTGCGTGCCGTCAAGTTGATTTCGACTTGTAGCAACCCTATATGACAGAGTAGAACTGACATCTTTAAGAGAGTAGATCACCAGGCATTTTCTCCCGCAGAGCTGCTGGTGGGTTTAAACCGCTGACCTTTTGGGTTAGCAGCTGAATGCTTAACTGGTGTGCCACCAGAGCTCCTTTACCATCATAATAATTGGGGAAATCTAATAGTGAATTGAAAAGGGGAAAATTTGGAAGTGAATGTCATGGGCTTGTGGATACATTTGCAGTATAGATAAATAAAATATAAAAATGATCACACAACAAAGCTAATCCCAAAAGGTTACATGCTGTATTATTCCATCTATATAACGTTCTTGAAATTACAAAATTTTACAGAGAACAGACTAGTGGTTGCCAAGGGTGGTGAGGCAGAAGGCGGGAAGAGGTGGGTATAGTTATAAAAGGGCAACAGGAGGGATCCTTCTGGTAATGCAATTGTTCAGTATCTTGAATGTGGTGATGCATATACCAACTTACACATGTGATAAAGTCGTATGGAACTAAATGCATGCACATGCACGTACAGACACACACACTCACATGAGTACACATAAAGTGGGAAATCTGAATAATATCAGTGGACTATATCAATGTCAATTTCCTGATTGCAATATATACAATACTCATACAAGATGTTACCACTGGAGGAAACTGGTTAAAGGGCAAACGGGATCTCTTTGCATTATTTCTTATAACTACATGTGAATCTACAAAAATTAAAAATAAAGAATTTAATTTAAAAAAATTCGAAAATGTACACAATCCAGTAGAAAATTGAGCCAAAGATCTGAACAGGCACTAAACAAGAAGGAAATCTAAATGACAAATAACCTATGAAAAGTTATGAAGCTCACTGGCAATCAGACAAATGCAAATTAAAAGTACAATTAGATGCTATGACATATATTGGCTAAAAATTAGAACATCTGATAATACTAAATGCTGGTAAAATTAGAACAATCAGAAATCTGATCCACTGCTGGTAAGAATATGAGTGGGTATAATGAGTTTGGAAAACAGGGTGGTATTTTCTAATAAAATTGAAGACGTACATACCTTTTAACCCAGGAATTCTACTTCTAGGCTTTAGAGAAATGCTTGTACATATGTGTCAAGATGCATGTGCATAAGAATGTTCACAAATGCATAGTTTGTTTTGCATAAAAGCTGTAAACAACTTAAGCATTCGTTTACAACGTTGTTGTATGCCATTGAGTCGATTCCAACTCATAGGGATCCTATACAACAGAGTAGAACCGCCCCATAAAACTTCCTAGACTGTAATCCTTACAGGAGCAGATTGCCAGGTCTTTTCTCCCATGGAGCCACTGGTGGGTTCGAACCAATGACCTTTTGGTTAGCAACCAAGCACTTAACCATTGTTATACCAGTACTCTTAACACCTAAAACCCAAACCGTTACAGTTGATTCCAACTCACAGTGACCCTATAGAACACAGTAGAACTACCCCCACAGGATTTCTAAGGCTGTACGTCATCTTTACAGAACCAGACTGTCATATCTTTCCCCCAAGGAGCGGCTGATGAGTTTGAACAGCCAACCTTTAGGTTAGCAGCCAAGCTGTTTAACTACTGTGCCCCCAGAGCTCCTTCCTAACACAGTACAAAACCAAACCAAACCCAATGCCATCGAGTTGATTCCGACTCATAGTGGCCCTATAGGACAGAGTAGAACTGCCCCGTAGAGTTTCCAAGGAGCACCTGGCAGGTTAGAACTGCCAACCCTTTGGTAAGCAGCCATAGCACTTAACCGCCACGCCACCAGGGTTTCAAACACAATAGAATGGTTAAATAAACGGAAGTATATCAATACAATGAAATTCCATATGGCAAAGAAAATATACCATGCACAAACACATGCTACAGCATGGTTGAATCTTTGGAATGTAATATTAAGCTAAACATGCAAGAAGCAAAACAATACCTACTTTATTAGTCTACTGGAAACCCTGGTGGTGCAGTGGTTAAGAGCTACAGCTGCTAACCAAAAGACAGGCAGTTCAAAAACACCAGGCACTCCTTGGAAACCCTTGCGGGCAGTTCTACTCCATCCTATAGGGTCACTATAAGTTGGAATCGACTCAATGGCAACAGGTTTGTTTTATTTTTGGTTTTATTATTCTATTAACATAAAGTACTAAAGCAGCTATCTTGTTTAAGAACAGATATGCAGGTACTATGTGTGCATGCAGGTACTATGTTAACATGCAAAGTCAGGAAAAAAAGTAAAATAACCTAAAAAGTTAGTTATCCATGGGGGACAGAGTTGGATGGGGTGGAAAAACCAAAGGGGGAGTTCAAAGATTCCTGGGTTGCACCTCATGTTCTATTTCTTGATCTGAGAGATGATTACAAAGGCATTTGCTTCATAATTATTCATTAAACTGTAAATATATTTTCCCAATAAAAGTGTAAAAATGCTGCAAGCTTAAAAATAAAGAAAAACTGGAGTTTTTTTTTTTTTAAACTAAATAACAACTGGCCCAATTTAAAAGTCAATTAAAAAGGGTTAATATACAAAATAAAGTCAATAGAAAGTTACAACAGCTCTAGGAATTAAGCATTTCATAATACAGTCCTTCTCTACCCCCCACTTACACCCCCACTCTAAGGAAATTTCAAAAAGAAAGGGAAATAATTAGCTGTCAATACACTCAGAAGAATTTTAATTTAATGGTCCATGAAGAATGAATAGGCATAAATAATGTTACCCTTTGGTGGGAATGATCTATATTGGCAATTTTTGGTCTTTGCTTCTTCTCCTCTAAAATATTTATTTCTCATCTTGGATTTTTTTGTTTTTGTTTTTCCTGGCACCACAGTAAACTCTGAATAAATACTTGTAGAATGAGTATACTTTATTAAATAAATAAAAAAAATACTTTCTATTTCTTCATTATAATAACATTAATTGGCAACAAAATACATGTCTATGCTTTCACACCACACAGAAACAAAGGCTGGAATAAAACAGACCAAAATGACTTTCTTCTTTTTCATATCCCAGCATATTTCACATTTTCTCATTTCCTGCAGTGGATGTATGATGCCTTTTTGATTACAGGGGGGAAAAGACAGAAAAAGTTACTTGAATAATAAAACTGAAAGCCATAATTTAATGATCAATTTAAGACTCTGAGAACATAAACAGAAATAGTGAGGCTTACCATTATTGTGCCCTATGTTCGTTACCGAAGTCTTAGGGAACTGCGGTCTAACTGGTTTCAGATTGGTCTTATTCCATTACTGTGAATGCTGTTGCCTCATAAAATGGGAGCTATCAGTAGGAGTAAACACTCCTTAAATTACTCAATTACATTTTCAAGCTTTTCCAATTCAATTTGAGAGCCAAGATTGATTCGTGTATTCAAGTGGCTCTAACTCCTTCTTCCCACCTCCTGTCTTAGTCCATGAGTTTAATTCTGCATATAATTCTCATGTAATATTTATGCATTAAATGCATACAATTTTGTGGATCCATGATTTCCTATGCAAGTTCCCATTTCACCAATAAGAAAAAATGATGTAGTAGCAGTACAGGCTCTATCACCTGGATTATCTTGTAACACAAATGTGCTGGCCTCCCATGGCCAGTCTCTGATTTGGTCCTCCATCCGCCTTGAAGAAACACTCTGCTTTAAAAAGCAAATCACTTCCCAAAGCATTAGTGAGGCTTTACTGTTATTCTTGTTGTTGTTGTTAGGTGCCATCAAGTCAGTTCTGACTCAAAGCCACCTTATGTACAATAGAATAAAACACTGCTCGGTCTTGTGCCATCCTCACAAACGTTGTTATGCTTGAGGCCACTGTTGTAGCCACTGTGTCAACCCAGCTCATTGAGGGTCTTCCTCTTTTTCAATGACCCTCTACTTCATCAAGCATGATGTCCTTCTCCAGGGATTGATCCCTCCTGATAACATGTCCAAATTATGTGAGACATAGTCTTGCCATTCTTGCTTCTAAGGAGCATTCTGGTTGTACTTCCAAGACAGATATGTTCATTCTTCCAGTAGTCCATGGTACATTAAACATTCTTCACCAACACCACAATTCAAAGGCATCAATTCTTCTTCGGTCTTCCTTATTCACTGTCCAGCTTTCTCATACCTAGGAGGTGACCGAAAACACCATGGCTTGGGTCAGGCACACCTTAGTCTTCAAGGTGACATCTCTGCCTTTTAACACTTTAAAGAGGCCTTTTGCAGCAGATTTGCCCAACGCAATACATCATTTGATTTCTTGACTGCTGCTTCCATGGGTGTTGATTGTGGATCCAAGTCAAATGAAATCCTTCACAACTTTAATCTTTTCTCCATTTATCATGATGTTGCCTATTGGTCCAGTTGTGAGGATTTTTGTTTTCTTTATGTTGAGGTGTAATCCATACTGAAGGCTGTGGTCCTTGATCTTCATCAGTAAGTACTTCAAGTCCTCTTCACTTTCAGCAAGCAAGGTTGTGTTATATGCATAACAGAGGTTGTCAATGAGTCTTACTCCAATCCTGATGTCCTGTTCCTCATATAGTCCAACTTCTTGGATTATTTGCTCAGCATACACGCTTTACTAGAGATTACATAAGAAACCCTGATGGCACAGTGGCTGCAGTGTTTGGCTGCTAACCAAAATGTTGGCAGTTTGAACCCACCAGCTGCTGCACAGGAGAAAGATGTGGCAGTCCGCTTTCATGAAGATTTACAGCCTTGGAAACCCTAAGAGGCAGTTCTACTCTGTCCTATAGGGTCACTATGAGTCAGAATCAATTTGATGGCAATGGGATTGGTGTTTTTTGGTAGAGATTACATAAGGAGCCCCAGTGGCGCAAAGTTTAAATGACTGGCTGCTAATTCCAAAGGCAGGCAGTTTGAACCCACCAGTAGCTCCTCTGGAGGAAAGACCTGGTGATTTGCTCCCGTAAAGATTACAGTCTAGGAAGCCCTGTGGAGTCAGTTCTACTCTGTCCTATAGGGTCACTCTCAGTCAGAACCAACTCAGTGGCACACAACAACAACAGAGATTACACAGAAGACCTCAGTGTTGGTACATATGTGACACAACACACAGCATTTTTACTTCAACCTAAGAATCTCCGTTGGACATCTCTTCCCAAAACTCTGCTTTCTTTTCCACTGGCTTCCGAATCTCCTTTTATGTCTCCACACACTGCTTCTCCCCAGCCTTCCCCCAACCTCCTTGGTTGCTTTCTTTCCTCCATTATTTTTCACTGCTTAAACAGAAATCCATCTGTGTCTGATCCTCCAATTTGCCTCTCCACGCCCCTCATTTAACATTGTTTTAAAGTAGGAAGATTCCAATAACCTGAGGATAAAAACTGTGTGTCTGTCTCTGCTTAGGAAATAAAACTAGTTGTTGCCAAGTCAGTTCCCACCCACGGCAACGCCACGTGCGTCAGAGTAGAACTGGGCTCCACAGGGTTTAAAACGGCTGATTTTTTGGAAGAAGATCACCAGGACTTTCTCCTCAGGCACGCCTGAGTGGACTCAAAATTCCAACCTTTCACTTAGCAAAGAAAAACAGCCAGTTTGCTAACTTCTGCACCATCCAGGGACTCTGCTTAGGAAATACAAGACAGTTAACAGATCCACAGAGCCCTCGTGGCACAGTGGTTATACAATCAGCTGCTAACCAAAGGGTCGGCAGTTTGAATCTACCAGCTGCTCCTTAGAAACCCTATAGGGCAGTTCTACTGTGTCCTAGAGGGTTGCTATGAGTCGGAATCAACTCAACGGCAAAGGGTTTCTGGTTCAGGTAACAGCGCCACTCTTCTTAGAAAGGAGAGAGGAAATGAGGCAAGGGGTATATAACTAATTGCCTTTCTGAAAATTTTTCCTGTGATACTAAGCAGAATTTTTTTTGTCACATTTGTAGTGTTTCTGAAAATGAGATGCACCTTACAATTGCCATAGGTATGTATTTATTGTGGTAGTGTTCTATTTTTTCTCCAAAACTTACCCAGATTGATAGTCATCTCACAGTACATAGGATCTTAAAATCAAAGAAATATGGTATCTTTTTTTTAGAATTTTCTTTATTATTTTTAAAATTAAGATTATACAAAAGCCTTACTTCCTCCTTGTATCCAATAATACAAATGCAAAGATGGATAAAGACATAGAAAGATGTATAAAGAAAAAGTTAATACTATCTTCCCACCCTCATTCCCACTTCCTGAGGTTACCAACATTAACAATTTGTTGATATCCTTTTATACTACTAAAAAAAAAAAAAAAAAAAATAGGAGAGCTCAAACATAATGTACCCCTATGTGGATTCTTTGGTTACTATAGTTTTTTACAAAAATAAATTTATGTTACTGTATTTTTACACATATAATGCTCACATTGTAGCCCTGGTGGCACAGTGGTTAACAGCTTGGCTGCTAACCAAAAGGTTGGTAGTTCGAATCCACCAGCTGCTCCTTGGAAACAGTATGGGGCAGTTCTACTTTGTCCTATAGGGTCACTATGAGTCAAAATTAACTCGATGGCAACAGATTTTTTTAACACTCATGTTGCATGTTTTTTTGCCAGCCACATCCTCTCACTTCAAGGTATTTTCATAGGCACATTATGCTTGTTTTTTTACAGCAACATATAAAAAAATTAGCACAGTACACTTAGAAAAATACCTCACAAGGGGAGGCATGGTTGGCAAAAAAATGTATTATACAAGCTCTATTTGCATAAAACTATGATACTCTATTTGGTTTTATTACCTAAAATACATCAGAGGTATCACTTAATAACTGCAGTTAAATAAATTTCTAGCTTATTTTTAAATATCTATATGGTAATCTATGGTATAGATGTATCATAATTTATTCAACCATTTCCCACTCTAAAAGCTTCCAGTTTTCGTTTTTTCAACTTCCGGCAATCCTTCAATTCATATAATTGTTCATATGTACTAATGTACTGATGCCTTTATTTCTATAAACTAAAGTAAAAAAATGGGATCTCTGGATTAAATGATACATACATTCTAATTTTAATCGATATTTCCAGGTGAATTTCCCCAGAGAGAAACATCAGTGGAAATAAACACTCCTTAAGTTACTCGATTACATTTTTAGGGATTCACACCGCTCCCAGCAAAATCATAAGAATACCCATTTCTCTACATTCTCACCACAACTGTAGTAATTGCTCTTTAAAATTCTGCCAGACTAATGGATGAAAATGGTCTCACTGCTACTCTAATTTTCATTTCCCTCACTACTACTAAGGCTGGGCATTTTTTCACACATTTATTGGTCATCTGGGCACCGTCTTCTATCTCTTGACTTTGTACATCCTTCGTCTATTTCTTTCATGATGATGTCTTTTTCATGTAAAACAATTTGTAAGGCATTATGTCCCTGGGTGGTGTAAATGGTATATGTTCTGCTAACAGCCAAAAGGTTGGCAGTTTGAATCTACCCAGCGGCTATTTCCAAAAGATTGTTGTTAGGTGCCCTTGAAATCGATTCCAACTCATGGGGATCCCATGTGACAGAGCAGAACTGTCCCATACGGTTTTCTAAGCTGCAAATTTTATGAAAGCAGATTGCCAGGTCTTTCTCCTGTAGAGCAGCTGCATGGATTCGAACTGCCAAACTTTCAGTTAGCAGCCAAACATTTAGCAATTGTGCCACGAGGCCTTTTTCCAAAAGATTACAGCCACTGAAAACCCTATAGAGTGCAATTCTACTCTGACACACATGAGGTAACTATGAGTACAGCAATGAGTTTGGGTTTTTTTTTTTTTTTTTATTACTCATTAGGATACTTACCCTTTGTCAGCTATGTGTTGTAAATACATAGTCTTTTGTGAATTCCTATTTTCTGTCAAGGAGTCTCTAGGTGGTACAAATGGATAAGCACTCTACTACTAGTCGAAAGGTTGACAGTTTGAATCCGCCCAGAGGCACCTTGGAAGATAGGCCTGGAGATCTGCTTCAGAAAGGTCACAGCCTTGAAAACCCTATGGAGCAGTTCTACTCTCAACACATGGGGTTACCTAACAACTAACAACAACAATTTCCTGTCAAACTCACACGGAAATATATATATATATATACACACACACACATATATATGCACACATATATATATGCACATAAAACCAAAAAAAACCAAGCCCAGTGCCGTCTAGTTGATTCCGACTCATAGTGACCCCACAGGACAGAGTAGAACTGCCCCATGTATATATACACATATACATGTATAATTTTATGTACTGAAATATGTCTGTCTTTATTTTTACTCCTTTGTTGAGGAAGTTATCTTCCACTCCAAGACTGTACATTCTCATAATTAATGTTTTTAATATTTATTTGCTGATGTGGCATGACTCAAAATGAGAAGAAACAGCTGCAAACATCAGTTAATAATCAGAATGTAGAATATATGAAGGATGAGTCAAGAAAAACTGGAAACTGTCAAAAATAAAATGGAACGCATAAAGATCAATCTTCTAGGCAATAGTGAGCTGAAGTGGACTGGTATTGGCCATTTGAATCAGGCAATCATATGATCTACTATGCCAGGAATAACAAACTGAAGAGGAATAGTGTCACATTCACCATCAAAAAGAACATTTCAAGATCTATCCTGAAGCACAACACTGTCAGGGACAGGATAATATTCATAGGCCAAAAGGAAGACCGCTTAATATGACTATTATTCAAACTTATATACCAACCACTAATACCAAAGATGAAGAAATTGAAGATTTTTACCAATTTCTGCAGTCTGAAATTGAACAAACATGCAAGATGCATTGATAATTACTGGTGATTGGAACACAAAAGCTGGAAATAAGATGAAGCATCAGTAGTTGGAAAATATGAACTCAGTGATAGGAATGACACTAGAGACCACATGACAGAATTTTGCAAGACCAACAACCTCTTCATTAGAAATACTTTTTTCAACAACATAAACTACAACTATACACATGGACCTTGCCAGATGGAATACACAGGAATCAAATCAACCACATCTGTGGAAAATGACAATGGAGAAGCTCAACGTCATTAGTCAGAATAAGGTCAGAGGCCAACTGCGGAACATAGCATCAACTGCTCATATGCAAGTTCAAGTTGAAGTTAAGGAAAATGAAAACAAGTCCATGAGAGCCAAAGTATAAGCTTGAGTATATCTCACCTGAATTTAGAGGCCATCTCAAGAATAGATTTGATGCACTGAATCCTAATGACCGAAGACCAGACGAGTTGTGGGATGACACCAAGAACATCACACATGAAGAAGGCAAAAGGTCATTAAAAAGACAAAAAAGAAAGAGAAGACCAAAATGGATGTCAGAAGAGACTCTGAAACTTGCTCTTGAATGTAGAGTAGCTAAAGCGAATGGAAGAAATGACGAAAAGAGCTGAACAGAAGATTTCAAAGGGAGGCTCAAGAAAACAAAGTATTGTCTATGAAGTGTGCAAAGCGTTGGAGTTAGAAAACCAAAAGGGAAGAACATGATCAGCATTTCTCAAGCTGAAAGAAATGAAAAAAAAAAAAATTCAAGTCTTAAATTGCAATACCGAAGGCTTCTATGGGCAAAATATTGAACGATTCAGGAAACGTCAAAAGAAGATGGAAGGAATACACAGGGTCACTGTACCAAAAAGAATTGGTTGATGTTTAACAATCTCAGGAGGTAGCATATGATCAAGAACTGATGGTACTGAAGGAAGAAGTCCAAGCTGTACTGAAAGCACTGGCAAAAAGCAAGGCTCCAGGAATTGAAGGAACACCAATACAGATGTTTCAACAAACGATGCAATGCTTGAAGCGCTCACTCTTCTATGCCAAGGAAACTGGAAAACAGTTGGCCAGTTGACTGGAAGAGATCCATGTTTGAGCCCATTCTAAAAAAACGTGATCCAACACCATGCACAAATTATTGAACAATATCATTAATATCATTTGTGAGTAAAATTTTGCTGAAGATAATTCAAAAACGGTTGCAGCAGTACATTGACAGGGAACTGCCAGAAATTCAAGCTAGATTCAGAAGCTTGTAAAGAGGGATATCATTGTTGACGTCAGACGGAGCTTGGCTGAAAGAAGAGAATATCAAGAAGGATGTTTATCTGTGTTTTATTGACTATGCAAAGGTATTTGACTGTGTGGATCCTAAAAAATTATGGATAGCATTGCAAAGAATGGGAATTCCAGAACACCTGTGTTCATAAGGAACCAGTCTATAAACCAAGGGCAGTCACTTTAACAGAACAAGGTGATACTCCATGGTTTAAAATCAGGAAAAGTGTGCATCTGGGTTTATCCTTTCACCATACTTATTCAATCTGTATGCTGAGCAAATAATCCAATAAAATGGACTGTATGAAGAAGAACGGGGCATCAAGGTTGAAGAAAGGCTCATTAACAACCTGTGATGCACAGATGACACAACCTTGCTTGCTGAAAGCAAAGAGGACTTAAAACACTTACTGATGAAGATCAAAGACCCCAGCCTCCAGTATGGATTACATCACAACATAAACAAAAATTCTCAAAACTGTACCAATAAACATCATGACAAATGGGGAAAATATTGAAATTGTCAAGGATTTCATTTTACTTGGATCCACAATCAATGACCATGGAAACAGCAGTCGAAAAATCAAACAACTTACTGTGCTGGGCAAATCTGCTGCAAAAGGTCTCCTTAATGTGTCAAAAAGAAAAGATATCACTTTGAAGACTAAGGTGCACCTAACCCAAGCTGTGGTATTTTCAATCGCCTCCTTTGCATGCAAAAGCTGGACAATGAATAAGGAAGACCGAAGTAGAATTGATGCCTCTGAATTATGGTACTGGTGAAAAGCATTGAATACATACCATGGACTGCCAAAAGAATGAACAAATCTGTCTTAAAGAAGTATAGCCAAAACGCTCCTTAGAAGCAAGGATGGTGAGACTTTGTCTCATGTATTTTGGACATGTTATCAGGAGAGACCAGGCCCTAGAGAAGAACATCATGCTTGGTAAAGTAGAGAGTCAGCAAAAAACACGACCCTCAACGAGATGGAGTGACATAGTGGCTGCAACAATGGGCTCAAATATAGCAATGATTGTGGGGCTGGTGCAGGATGGGCAGTGTTTTGTGTTGGTGTACAAAGGGTTGCTATGAGGCAGAACTGGCTCGACAGCACCCAACAATAACAATTTACTTTTCAGCAATATTGAAGTATAACTTACATACCATAAAATTTATTCATTTAAGCATACAGCTTGATAAATTTTGTCCGCTGTATACAATCATGTAATCTCCACTAAAATCAAGATATTGTTTAGTTCCAGCATTCTAACATGTTTCCTTATATCACTTCACAGTTGATGACCTCCCAGTTTCTGGCCCTAGACAACTACGCTTCTGCTATGTATCACTACAGCTTTGCCTTTTCTAGAAGTTTAGATTATATAGTAAATGTATGTTAACTTTATAATATACTGCCATACGGTAGCTATAGTATTATGGATTCTAAACAGCAATGTAAAGAGTTTTCAGTTGTTCTACATCCTTGTCAGTACTTAGTATTTTCGGGCATTTTAATTTTAGACATTCAAACGGTGTGTAGTGGTTTCTCACTGAGGTTTTGATTTGAATTTACATGACTAGTGACATTTAGCACTTTTTCTTTAGTTTATATTTGCCATTTATATGTGAAATATCTGTTTAAATCTTTTTCTCCTTCTTATAAAACAGATTTGTCTTTCTTACTATTACTGAGTCACGTGTTCTTTATATATTCTAGATACAAGCCCTCCATCAGAATTATGTTTAAAAATATTTTCAACCAACCAATTGCTAGTCTCTTCATTTTCCTTAACTATGAATTTCAAAGAACAAAGTACTTTAAATTTGAATTCATTTTATCAATATTTTCCAATTTTTGCCAGTTATGTCCTATTTAATAAATCTTTGTAAAGCCCAATGTTGCAAACATTTTATCTTATGTTTTCTTCTTGAAGTTTAATAGTTTTACATCTTACATCAGGTTTCTGATCCATTTAGGTTAATTTTTGTGCATAAACCCAGTATATAAGGTAAAGTTTAAGGTTTCTTTTTTCCATATGAATATCTAGTTGTCCCAGCACCATTTGTTGAAAGAGTGTTGTTGTTGTTTTTAGTTCTGGTAAAGTACATTCTTGCTGTCGTTAGGTGCCATGAAACTGATTCTGACTCATAGTGACCCCATGTGACAGAGCAGAACTGCCACATAGGGTTTTCTTGGCTGTAACCTTTATGGAAGCAGAGAACCAGGTCTTTCTACCACAAGGTGGCTAGGCAGGTTTGAACCTGCAATCTTCCAGCTAGAAGCTGAGCACTTAACTGTTGCACCACCAGGGCTCTTTTGGAAAAGTATATAGAAGATAAAATTTGCCATTTCAACCACTTTCAAGTGTGCAGTCCCATTGATATGAAATATGTAGAATAGACAAATACAAAGAGTAGCTTTTAAATATATATTTAAATTGTTGATTCATCTGAAATTAAATTTTATGTATTATGAGGCAGGACTCTGTTGTTGTCCGGTGCCATCAAATCAGCTCCAACTCACAGTGACCATACATTGAATGAAACATTAAGTTTTTCCTCAAGGAATAATCTTGTCAGTATTTCCTATTATCTTCTTCTCACGGTATTAAAATATCATACTTGTTAATTTCCAGTTCATATTTGTAACTATTTCAATATCGTATCCTCTTCCATGGATTTGGTTATTATTTTGATAATAGTCCAAAATAGAATTTTAACTCAGTAAGCTATTTCTTTTTCTGTTTTTCCTCATCTCCTTCAACGGCACTGCCATCTACCTGGTTGGTCAAGCCAATACCCTAGATATTAGCCCTTTTGTCTCTTTTTATCTTACCCCCTATAATCAGTCCATTAGCTCTCCCTCTGTATTATAAATGTGTCCACGTTATTCCACCTTCACTGCTAACAGAGTCATCCAGGCCCCCACACTCTTCTCTTACAGCACACTCCTCCATATTCGCTGACTCTATCTCCATACTGGCCACCTTTTTGTTTTTTGGCCATCCAAGTTTGTTCCTATCTCAGAGTCTTTGCACTTACCATTCCCTCTGCCTGGGAAAATCTTTCTTCAAATGTTATGATGGCTATCTCTTTTTCATCTTTCAGATCTCAGATTAAATGTTAAAACAGGCTTGCTCTGGTCACCCTATCAAAAGAAGCGTTCCACCACCCTCCTCTCTGATCACTCTCTTAAATTAACATGTTTTCATCTTCATAACACTTATCACTTTGATTTTGTCCAGGTAATAAATTAGTTTTCTGGCCCCTCCCAAAAAAACTAAGCTTTTTGAAAGCAAAGACCTTGTTTGTTTTACTCATCTTTTTAATCCTGGCACCTAGATGGTAATTGGCACAATGAATATTTGTTGAAAGAATGAATAGAGAGTAGCTTTCTAGTAAGAATTATAAGGCAACACTGATCTCTTTTTCCTTTTCATAATTTTCTTGGCTATTTGTAGACATTTATTTTTGAAATACCTGATATGTAAGGTCCCTGTCTTAGGCTGGGTTCTCTAGAGAAGCAAAACCAGTGCAGTGTATATATATAGAAAGAGAGAGAGAAGTAGAGATTTATCTCAAGAAAATGGCTCACATGGTTGTAGAGGTTGGCAAGTGCCAAGTCTGTGGGTCAGGCATCAGGCTGGAAGCTTCTCCTGATTCAGGTACCTTCAGGATCTGATGAACGCAAGATCAGCAGGTCAAATGGCAGGCTGCTGGCTCACAGTCTGTCGAAGCTGATGAATCCAAGATCAGCAGGTACGACAATAGGATGCTGGCTCACATGCTATGAGGCCCGAGGAATCTCAAGATCTGTAGGCAATACAGCAGGGCACTGGCTCAAGTCCCAAGAACCAGGGATCAGATGATGATGAGCCAGATGCAGGACCAAGAGCAAACACGCCAGCTTTGCCAGAACTTCTATATATATATATATAGGATGAGGGCCACACCCCCTAGGAAACTCCCCTTACAAATGATTGGCTGATCATATCAGTTCACATCACTGAGGATGACTACATCATTGCAAAACTGCCAAATTACATTATTACATAACTGCCAAACTACATCATTATATAATTGCCAAACTACTGACAATCACAGCCCAGCCAAGCTGACACACTACTTAAGCATCACAGTCCCCTTTACTATAATCCTCCAACCGCTGTTTTGAGTTCAAGGTGAATAACTCACTTAGGGATTAAATATGTACACTTAATAAGCTGTACATTTGAATTACTGACAAAACCAAAAATAATCCTAAACAGACATTTTCACAGCCTGAACTCTGGCAATGGATCTCTCCATTATTGAATAATTTCTTACCATCTGTGTAAGGGGTGAACCAGCAGCCAGAGCCAGGCCTGTTGCTCGAGGACAAATCAGAGCAAAGGACTAACCTTGGTCAAACCTGACTGCTATCCTACAGAGGCTCATAAAAACATGGTGACCTGTGCCTTTTGGAATGTCACAGGCTCCACGTATGAAGGTAGGGCTTCTTTCTTCAGTAACAGCCCTGGGCCTGGCCTCGGCTCAGGAGCAGAAGGTTCTCTGACAACACGACACATTTCTGAATGGCAGTCTGCCCTGGAGGTACAGTCACTGCAGTCCTTGAGAAGCGGATGTTGCTAAGGAGTAGGACCTCCACACTTGGGGTGGGGTCCCTTCTAGCAGCTCTGGGCATCACACAAACAGAAAGATCACACAGGACTGGTTTGCCCACTTCACAAAACTTCCATTTGGATGTGTGTATGGTTCCACTCACTCTAGCTCCACTTCCCCAGGTACTGTCAAGTCTCAGCACTGGTCACCTGTGTATCCAGTGCCGTAGCCGAGGCTGCTGCTACTGTTGTTGATATGACAACTCTTAGCAATTTGCTGTTGTTCTGTGTGAAAGTGTGCCCTGGGGTACTCCTTCCTCCCTAAACCTCTCCCTCATGCTCCAAATGCCGTCTGACTCATTTTTCATTACAACCACCAGAGGACCTTTAGGAATTCTAAGGGAATTGTTCCTTTCCTTCATATCTTTTCTCAAATATCTGACTGCAATTCAGCTCTCCAGAGAAAACCCAAGCTGCCTCTTTAATCCTTATGAAGAGAAAGTGAATTTTATCCTAGATTCATTGTTTTAAAATTGAATAAGGCCTTGAATACAATCTAATTCAGACCCCACAATTTGCACCATTTGAAAAATGTATCTCTTGTGCGCCTATTACAGGGCCCAGCATACATAGTACTGACTCAAAAGTTTGCTGCATGTATGAATGAATGAGTGAACAAAGTCCAGAGAATCATGACTTGTACAAGGTCACAGAGCAGATCTGTGGCAGAACAAAGATTAGAAAATAGATTCTCTCATTCCAGAACTGTAATTAGCTAAAGTAGAATAAAATCTTGAAGTCTGACAAATTTTTTTAAAGGCACAACAGAGAAAATAAATAAATTGAATATCATGTTGCTGTTGTTGTTGTTGTTAGTTGCCATCAAGTCAATTCCAACTCTTGGCAACCCCATGCATGTCATGTTGTTGTTGGTGGGTGCTGTCGGTTCTGACTCATGGTGACCCAATGTACAATGGAACAAAACACTGCCTGGTCCTGTGCCATCCTTACAATCGTTGCTATGTTTGAGCTCATCGCTGCAGCCTCTGTGTCAATCCACCTCGTTGAGGGTCTTCCTCTTTTCTGCTGTCCCTGTACTTTGCCAAGCATGACGTCCTTGTCCAGGGACTGGTCCCTCCTGACAACATGTCCAAAGTATATCCTTGCTTCTAAGGAGCATTCTGGTTCTGGTTGTACTTCTTCCAAGACAGATTTGTTTGTTCTTTTGACAGTCCATGGTATATTCAATATTCTTTGCCAACACAATTCAAAGGTGCCAATTCTTCTTCAGTCTTCCTTATGCATTGTCCAGCTTTCACATGCATATGAGGCAATTAAAAACATCATGGCTTGGGTCTGGCACACCTTAGTCTTCAAGGAGACATCTTTGCTTTTTAACACTCTAAAGAGGTTTTTTGCAGCAGATTTGCCCAACACAGTGCGTCTTTTGGTTTCCTCATGGCTGCTTCCATGGGTGTTGATTATGTGTGGATCCAAGGAAAATTAAATCCTTGACAACCTCAATCTTTTCTCCATTTATCATGATGTTGCTTATTGGTCCAGTTGTGAGGATTTTTGTTTTCTTTATGTTGAGGTGCAATCCATACTCAAGGTTGTGGTCTTTGATCTTCATCAGTAAGTGCTTCAAGTCCTCTTCAGCAAGCAAGACTTTATCATCTGCATATCACGGCTGTTAATGAGTCTTCCTCCCCCTGTTCTTCTTCATATAGTGCAGGTTCTTGATGCACACCTTTCCTGACTTTAAACCACATAGTACCTCTTTGTTCTGTTTGAATAGATTGTCTCTTGGTCTATGTACAGGTTACCCACGAGCACAATAAAGCATTCTGGGATTCCCATTCTTGGCAATGTTATCCATAATTTGTTATGATCCACACAGTTAAATACCTTTTGTTATTTTTATTTTTTTTAATTTATTTGTTTATTTAATCCTGAGTCCCAGGGAAAACCTACCAAATCAGAATCTCTATCTATGAGAATCTGGAATCTGTTTTAAAAAGCTTCCCAGTGCGCTTCTCCAGCCAGCATGGAACTTGGGCAGCCCCAGATTTGGAAGCACAGGCTACACTGGCCTATCTTGGGAGAAATATTTCTGTCTTAACTTTGTGCTGTGCCTGCAGGCAGCTGAATGTTCTTGTGGAGATGTAGAATGCCCACTAAAGTTCTAGAATAGAGATCTGAAATACTGCAGGAAAAACAGGCAGGCCTTGCCCTTACCGCTCCCAAAGAAGGAACCATAGGAATGTAACTTGTTTTGGTCTAAACAGCTCAGAATATGGGATTATTCTAATAGTTGTATTCTTGTTTTCTCCTGGGATAGTTCTGTTGAGAGGCCACAGGGCAAGATCGCTGGCCATGGGTAGGGGCACCATTTTTCTTAAGGTAATGGATATTCTCAGCAACATCCTAGAAAAAGGAAAATAAAGATCAGAAAATAAAGACTTAGGCCAGTGGAGAGATGAGAACTCCTCACTCTGGGTCTTGTGGTTGATAGAATCTACACTCTAAAGAGTAGAGACCTTTGCCCAAGGAAATGCCTGGGTTTTAGATTGTATGAAAGCAGATCTTTGCCACTGAAAGGCAAGTCAGAAACTAGGTAGGGATGGATCTATGTCTGTGGGTTCTAAAACAGCCATAGCAGTCCACATCTATAAGGAACTTAGTGGTCCCTTTGTAGAATGGGCCATGTCTCTACATCCATAAATCCATCCTCTCAATAGTGACTTAGAATGTGAACTTCTCTTGATCTCGACCCTAAATTTTAAAGAGGAACAGTGAGTTGACCATGCACTGCCCCTAGAAAGACCTGAAGCTGAAAGCTACAGTGTATCTTATTCTCTGATTTGAACTGTCAGTGACATCCAGTGGCAGGGGTTGAAACAAGTTACATACGTCCATATCTTGGCTCTAGATATAAGACAAGCTGAAATAGCATAATTGTTTACATCATATACTTTGGCAAGTCCAGAATATGAATAGACTTCTAATATACTGAAAAGTGATAGGACGTTGTGAAAAAAGCAACCTTGTAGTGTCAATTACAATTCCCTGGCAATGCTTTCAAAATCCCAATTAACGGAAAAAGGTGTTCGTCATTTATATTTGTCCAATGAGATGGCTTATGTACATTTTGAAAGGATCACTGACTTGATTACAAAAATATTATGCTTTTATTACCTAGGACCAAAAGTTTTTTGTACTCTACATAGACCTAATGAATAAAACTACTATAGCATGAAAAAAAAAAAAAAAGTTCCTATTTTAGGAATATCCTACATATGCACTTAATTTTTTTTAACTTAGTACCAAAACGCATGTCATCACTACTACAACTAATATACCTAAAATTACAATGAAAACAAACTTCACATTTTCTTTTAAAATGACATTTCAAGGTTAAATAAATATGCATATATCTATTACTTGAAAAAAAAAGATATATAAAAACCCATTGCCATCGAGCCAATTCTGACTCATAGTGACATATATGTGCATATATATATATATACACACCACTTGAATATACCGATCATATTGACTCTTAAAGACAGTATCTTTAATTTTCAAATAGCAAATTTCTAAACAGTTTGTTTCTAGAGAAATGAAAAAAAAAAAAAAGACCCAGAAGCTTCCCCTCAGTTGTTTCTTGATAGTTAGGAAGTGACTTAATAAAATCCTGACCAGCTACCAGTATGGTCAGAATGTTGAACAGATGTCTTGACTCTGTGGTATCCTAAGATCCTACTCAGGGGTTGGCTGCAACAGTTTGGGTTTCGCCTAGTTAACTAATGCGGTTAGTCACCCAGGGAGGGAATGATTCCGCCCACACTGGAGATGCTATTCAGAAATATCCTGGAGAGACTGCTTCTATTTAGCTTCCACAATTAAGAAAAGAACTAAGGATTGTTAAACAGAAATCCAGCAAATTCAGGCCTATCCTAGAGGCAATCCAGTGTAAACAGGACCCTTGTGTCTAACCTAAAGATATGCAGGATCACTAGGTTTGTCTTTACTATTCCACCTATTAGTTAAACTTATAGAAAGATTATATTGTATGATCCTCTTTAGCTTACTTACTTCCTTCTTACACCTGATAGTAGATGGGTTAGAAGATCCGAGTGATTTTAAAAATTTATGTTAAACAGTATCATTTCAAAATATGAAATACATGTATATAAAATGTTTAAGGTGGGTCATATTTTTAGAAAAATATTGCATATATATGTTATCACATTTAAGTCTCTCAATAATTTTGTGCAGTGAGCTATAAGGAAAGTCTGAGAAAGAGGGAGAAGCAGGAAGGACCTTAACAAAGAATCCCAGGCCTTTGGCTCTGAGTGCCTCAAACACGTTGACAACTAGTTCAATAAAATGTCACTGGAACGGTAAAATCCCTAATGTTTCCAGGAGTTCCCTTGGACTTCTCACCACATGCCACCTCATACCTCCATATGTGCATGGCGAGCCCAAGGCCACACTTTCGAAAAAAAAGAAAAACGAGAATAGGCGCTGCCGCTTTCTGAAGAGAAAGGAAGGAGCTGAAGGTTACTGGGCCTTTGCCACGTGGCCTGTGTTCTGTACCGCAACTTTCCAGCAGCAGGAGGGCAAAGCTCTGGGGGAATGGTCTCACCTTTTGTCACCAGGGCTTCAATGTACTCCATTCTCCACCCAAGGGCTGTCAATTCCTCATTTAACGTTTCGAGTCCTGAACAACAGGCATATGGAATTTAGTTGAGAAGGTCCGCGATTTTCTGGATGCTGCTACTGTAGACTTCAGCACACTCTTTGTTCACCCACTCCTAGTGAATTTTCCGCGGCACCGGATCCTCTTCTCCCGTCACGGCGGCCCTGAGGCAGAGCGACTGCGCGGGCGCCCCACCCTCGGGCCGACAGTGACCTCCATCGTTTACGTTTTAAAACTGGAAAAACCTGAGGTTTTATCCAGATAAGTAACTTGATCTAGAATACATCATTTGTACATGTCAGAAACTACAATTTTAATCCAAATGCTCTAATCACAGACCTTGAATTTTCACTGTACTCACACTTCCGTGTCACTTAATTTTCCCTAATTTGCAAGATCTAAATGAGGCGAGGAGTCCTGGTGGCGATGTGATTAAGGGCTCAGCTGCTAACCAAAAAGTCGGGAGGTCGAATCCACCAGCTGCTCCTTGGAAATCCTATGGGGCAGTTCTGCTCTGTCCTATAGGGTCGCCATGAATTGGAATGGGCTCCATGGCAACAGATTTGGTTGGCTTTTTTTTTTTTTCGGTAAATGAGGAAATGGCATTGTTCTAGTAACTCCAGCTCCAGTTAAAGATTATTATTCTCCCTTTAAAACAATACTGTTCTGGATTCCCAGAAACTGGCACAGTAGAATCAGTTTATCTGCCTTGTTAAATGTAGTTAATTGCACAAATATTCAAAATCATTTTAAAAGGCTATACACATAAACTATATAAGTGTTTGTTCTTCAGTATTCTTATGTAGGATCTAGGTTTTAGGTTTAAGGTTGGTCCAGTAGTGAAGTTCCATTGCTGAAACTGCACCAATAATGCATGATCTACAGTGTATACTTTCTTTGGAGTGAAGAACTTAAAAGTCTTGAAGCAATCTAATAAAAAATTTTCTAGATTTGTGTGATTTTTCACAGTCGTGCTGTCCACACATTTTTTTTTTAGTGAGCTGACTATATTGAATCTTTTAATTAGGCTTTTTGTGTGTGTGCCAACTCAACAATTTCTGCATGTAAAATTCAGTGATAATTTAATTTTAATAAAGTCTATAATTCCCCTTTTACATTAGTATTTCATCAGCTTATATGATTTTTTTATATGATATTGAACTATATTAAAATTATAGGATTATAGTAACAAATACAACTGGTGCGTATCGGTTTGTAAACAAACACAACTGAATGTCGATCAGCAAACAACTGGTGGGAGCAGTAGCAGTGCCCACACTAACGTACTACCCGGGGTATACTTGGTGAGCTTTACAGATGGAATGGATGGATGGGTTAATCTAGCAATTCAAGTGGAGGTCAATTTAAGAGGCCTACAGACAAGGATATCTGTCTGTCTTTCTCATAATGCAGTGTGGTTCCTCAAGTGGTCCCCTTAGGTTTGAGAGGAATGCCTACTTTAAGAAGCCAATAGGATTTTTAAGAAGCTGATAAGGAAAAAAAGCCTCTTATTTAGGGCACCTGCTATCAACTATGCTGCTCCTTTGTTTTGACCTTGTCAATTCCTCATAAAACCCCAATGAAATGTAGAGCAAAGAAACTAAGCTAAAAGATAAAGCATTAAATATTAAAATGCTCACATAATAAATGCTTCACTGAAAGTCTAGAAAAAGCTAGAATTCTGAACTGAAAACAATGAAAAACTTTAAGATAAATGGAGTCAGAGAGTGTACCAGGCAATCTGACCTGTTTTGCTTTGAAGTCCTTTTAAGAATTCCTCAGAAAATAGCATTAAGGCAGAAGATATCAAGCACAGACCCTTAGGTTTACTACAAAGGACCCAGACCAGAACTTGATGAATACCATTTTTTTTTTTTAATCATTCAGCAAATTTGAACTACCTATGTTGTGTGTTTGGGACATAGATATGGTTTGTGCCTTTAAGGATTTACAGCCAAGTGGAGTGAGAAGGCAAATTTAAATCAGTAAACAGCCTCTCTTACAGCCAAATTTGAATATCTGCTATGAATAATTGATGTGCAAAGTAGTTTAAAAGACTTACCCAAAAATCATTTACAATACAAAGATTAAAAGCCAAAACAAGAATATTTTAATTCTTAATAACTAACTCTAGAACTCTAGTTCTCCAGAACTAGTGAGTCTCATCTCAAGGTCTCCCTCCAGACCTCTATAGGTCCTCAAATACAGGAATAATGTCCTTGAGCTGTTTTCTATATGACAATAAGCCTTAGAGAATTATGTACTTATCCTCAGTAATGCAGAGAACAAATAACATCCTGCCTTCAACTGGAATTTTCTCAGCTAGGGGTCAGATTCAACCAGAAGCTCTGATTGGCAGTGATGCTCTGTGTTTGTAATAAATAGAAAAATAAGCTCCTTATTGTTTAATGAATGCAACTTGTTTGGTAAATAATGTCTTTTAAAACATGAGGTTGAGGAGGTAAATAAGAAAAAAGATTGGAAAGCACTATAACTAGACAAACTGCATCTTAACTCAAAATCACATAATCAGTCTATAAAATCTTTTTAAAAAGAAATTATCTCAGACTTCTAAAGCACTCCCTGTGTACTCAGCTAATTTCATTTTTAACAACTAAAAACACTTGGTCTCTAAATCTGTTACACAGAAAAAACAGTCCAGGAATGAGAAGGCATATATATTTGTTGCTCATCTCAAACATCAATGATGATCTTTTCTCTTTAAAAAGATGAAAAAATATAAAGAATAATAATAACAAGGGAAAGCAGGGAAGAGACAAGATGAAGAAAAGGCACTTACTGTTCTCTGCTTGGAACGATCTTTTTTGTCTCTATCATAAATTGTTCTTTCTCATCTTTCCGGTATTGGTTTAAATTCCATGTCCTCTGATAGGCCTTTCCTGACCAACCTATCTAAATTTACCTGTCTCACCCTACCCACACCCTTACTTTCTCTCATAGAACCTTCTTTATTTACTTCAGGGCTCTCATCACAGCCTGCAATTATTTGGATGAATTATTTGCTTATTTGTATATTAGCTGATTCCCCCACTAGAGTGTAAGTTCTGTGAGGAGAAGGGCATTGTTTGTCTTATTTAATTTTCCAAAACCTAGCAGACATTCAATAAATGTTTATTGAATAAGTAAATGAATAATAACCAAAAACTCTCTTTGGAGGCCTATTGCTACTGTACTAGACACTTTTCACTTATTGTGTGAAAATTACAAAAACCTTGCTAAGTAGGTATTAACTACCTTGATCTTTGCCCCCAAAAAGGAAACTGTGGCTTTAGAGAGAATGAAAAGAGCTTTGCCAAGGCCAGTCAATGATGGAACGGTGATTCAAATACTTATCTGCCTTTAAAGTCTATGTTTAAATATACACTTTTAGCTGAGAATCTCAAGGTGCAATTACCTCATCTTTGTACACGTTTGTGTGACAAGAAAACACAGTCTCCCTTAATGATTTGCTCCTTGTCTGTTACGGCACTTTCCATGCTGAATTATAATGGGCCTCTTTGCCTGGGTGTCTCTTTCCTGAGTCTGAGAGCTCCTCGAGGGCAACGAGTTATTTTCCATACCAAGACCTTCTACAATGTTCAACCGCATGTTTGTGAAAGAAATGAATTGGTTGAGAATCAAGGTCATACACATTAACTTTTCAAAGTAAAAGAAAAAATCAGGGTCTGTTTAACAGGAAAAATTCTGGGATAGATGGTGATTTTATACAGTGTCATATAGACTTCTAGATTATCATACAACTTTAGTGGTCTTATTGTCAAACACTTCAGTTTACAAATAAGATATGTAAGTAAAAGAGAAGGTAAGCGATTCGTCCAAGGCGACACAGCACTCTGGCATTTAGCAATGAGCCTTGAGTCAAAACAGAGGACTTTATTTTCTAATTACTGTTACTGACAATCTTATAAGTGCATTCAAATAATATGGTGGGGAGTATGGAGGAAGAAAGAGATGTGAACCCAGTATCATCAATCAGATCTTCATTGAAATGGCTAAAAAATAGGAGTAGAAAAACCTCCAGGTAACCACCGAAAATTGAGGAAGTTGTTGTTGTTCTAACTCATAGCAAACTTACGTATAACTGAACCAAACTTGTTGTCCAGGCCTGCATCATCGTCACAATAGTTTCTATGCTTCAGCCATTGTGTCAATCCATATCATTGAGAGTTTTCCTCTTTTCCACTGACCCTCTGCTTTACCAAGCACAATATCCTTCTCCAGCAATTGGTCTGTCCTGAGGATGTGTTAAAAGCAAGTGAGACAAATTCTCAACATCCTTGCTTCTAAGGAGCACTCTGGCTATACTTCCTCCAGGACAGATTTGTTCATTCTTCTGGCAGTCCATGGTATATTCAATATTCTTCACCAACACCACAATTTGAATGTGTCATTTTTCTTCAACCTTCCCTTTTATTATCCAGCTCATCAACTTTGAAGAAATTCTGCCTGGAATCATGCCTGTAAGCTCACCTTATGCCCAAGAGGGAAATCAAACTTCTCTTTGTTAAAGCCATCCACTTCTGGTATTTCTGTTATAGCAGCACTACATGACTAAGACACATGGTTAGTAAGTGGCAGAATGAGAATGTGAGCCTAATGATCTTTCTCCAGCATCTGCACTGTCAACGCTACTCTACACCCTTCTTATATGGTAGCAAAGGAAGGGAGGCAGGAAGGAAGCAATCTCTGGGTACAGGAATTATGAATGATTTCTTTCTTTTTCTTTTATTGGCCAAAAATTATGGAATGAATCTGTTTTTATAATGACAAAAAAGATGTTTTAAACAAATATATAATTTAAAATACATAACTGTTGGTGGAAACACACTCATAAAATCATAAACACATGTGAGTTGGACATTTACCTGAGTGCATCTCTAATTCAACTAAACCAAAAACTAAAAAATAAAAAAAATACCTAATTCAGTGCTGTTGAGTCAATTCCAAGTATAGCAACCCTGAAGGACAGAATAGAACTGCCCCATAGAGTTTCCAAGGAGCACCTGGCGGATTCAAACTGCTGACCCTTCGGTTAGCAGCCGTAGCACTTTACCACTACACCACCAGGGTTTCCAGCTAGCTCTCTGATATTCATGTACCCTCCACAATGTACTGACAAGTGGATTTCCAGCGCCTTCTGGAGCAGCCTAATTCACATGCGCCTGAAGAAACTGCAGAATGTCTCCCCATGAACTGAGGAATATCATCACCTCTGCATTCCAGTAGCAGATGACTGCGAGCAACATCAGGTGATCGATTTTTTAAATAATTTTTCACTATGCAGATGCTGTGAGATACTGGAAAAATTAACTTTCTCAAAGAAAAATATTTTTAAAACAGCACTTCAGCCTCATATGGTTTGCTTTCTGAACACTTAAAGAAGCAGGTAGAATAAAATAATTTAATCACAATCATTAAGATTGTTGATGTATTTTTATATATTTTTTCTTGAACTGTGGGGGAAAAAAGGTTTTCTGTGTGTTTTAATTCCTAAAACTGGACTTGTGATTGCCCCTTTAATTGTTCCCATCCCTATAGAAATGGTGATGGCTTCCTTACTGCCCCCAACATACCCTGAATGTATCTCTATTAAACCCCAGTTAACCCCAGTATTAGAGTAATTTTAACCATTTATGCTCCTCATTATTTACTTGCCTGCTCTTCTTTTTTATTCCAATTTTTGCTTGGTTTCCCTGCATCTAACTCATTTCAAGAACATCAGCATTCTTAAAAAAAAAAAAAAAATAGTTCAAGAAGTACATATCTTTAACCAAAAACTAATTTCATAAAGCTCAAATTCCTTACTTGAATTTTTCCCTTTAAAATAGATACAGGTGAAGAATTTCTTTAATAATAAGAATAATAAGCTGTTTCCCCTCTTTAGCAATTTCTTCAATCATTCCAGCTACTTTCTTGTTTCCAATACACCCAAGCCACCCCAGAAAAAAAATCTACCCCTAAGCCCCTTCCCCAGGACACTTCTCATTCTCCCTTTTGCCCCTTTCCTTCCATTCTGAATTCTAAACCCCTAAAACACTGGTCTGGTGTACAGGAAGCTCCTGGGAGAGCAGAGCAAGGTAGGAGACTAAGCCAACCTAGAATCCTCTTTACTGGAAACAGTCATATATTAGTAATTTTGACCCGTCACAAATATTTATTAAATGAAAGAAGGGATTTATGAGAGACTAAATGTCTGGTATACATGAGGGGTGACTTTATCACACTGTAGCCAACTTTTGTGTCAAAAGTTTAACAACTTTCTTCTGCAGTTCTCCTTTTCCTTTCCTGTCCCAAAACTCTACCTATTAGTTATTCAATATGGTCTACAGCTACTGTCCTTCCATATCATTGGTTTGAAACAGACTCTAAACTTTAATGAGAGGTTATCATGGAACTATTTTCAGACTAATTCTAAGTGGAGAATAAAGGTCATAATACCACTATAGCAGCTAAAAGCACTTTTGCTGACATTATCTAATTTTCACAGAACTCTAGGGATGTAGGCAATTATTTTGATTAGACTTCTATAGATAAGGTGTTTTAGGCACAATGAGTAAAATAATGGAGGTCAATCAGTGCTTACATCAGAAATAGACTTACATCTCCTAATATTCAGGGGAGTCTTACTTGGATGACACAATTTGCTCTTCACAAAAAGATCTTTAATCATCCTTCTCCTGCCTAACATAAAAAACCTGAAGACTTAAATGTTTTTATCAGTAAGTTGAAGTTGCACTGTTTAAGTTACACACTCTAAGAATTAGAGAGTCTCCAGAAGAAGATAATGTGCTGCCTCTGAACAAAATCAGTTGATAGCCAAGACTTGACTGAAAAGAAGTCCTGTGCAATAAAAAAGAGGCTTATTTTCATCCAAAAAAAAAAAAAAACTTCAGAGTACTTACTAACCCAAATTATTGGAAGTCTCTACCCAGATTGTTATTTGCATATTTAATTGTACATATTCCATTTTGTTTAAAAAGTCTATATCTGAATCATAGACTCTTAGTTGCAGTTTCTGCTGGAACACACTGGAAAGGTATAAAAGCCTTGACTTGAAATTCACCTAGACAATGGTCATAGAATCTGCAACTCTCCCATTTAGCTTCATATATCAGTTCTAGTTACTTATTACTAGAATTTCTGCCCTGATTGCACATTTTGGACATACTACCCAGCTTAAACTTGAAGGAAGAAAGGATTAAGGGGCTAATACTTTACTCAGGAGGTGAAAGCCCAGGATGGCATGGATAAGAGAAAAAGGGAAGTGAAACAATGAAAATTGAATACAGAATGATGTGATGTGTGCAATGGGTCATCCCATACACTTACCCTTCAAACAACCTGCAGAAAGACAGAGTAGATCATTCAGCAGGCATGTTTATTCAACACCCAGGACTTTTTCAGAAGGATTGCAAAGAAGAAGTGAGCCTTAGAGCAGCCTACACGATATAGACAAAGGTGGGGAATTTTGCCTAGCTCTTCCCAGTCTTGCATTTCTCATTGGTCTCACCATGGGGAGCTAACATCCCTGCACTGTCAGGTTCTATTATCTAGTCCCCCTGAGTCATCTCCTCATGCCTGAATCCATGCCCTATAGTGCGGTGTTTTTCCCAAGTCCAAAAGTGCAGGGGCAGTCTACTCTGATCAAGAGAGAAAGGAAGAGGCAGTGTGAGAAGGAACACACCATTAGTATTATACAGGCCCCTAGGACATAATTACGATATACACCTTCTCGCTAAAGACTCTACAACTCTTGAGCAAGAAACATTTCTGGCCATCCTCAACAGGGCAATCAATGCAGTGAGGGATCAATGATCAATGATCAAACAAACTGTACTAGAGTTCAGGTCCTGACCCATAGCTAAGCCAGTGTAATAAACCTGAGAGATCCAGAAGTACAAACAGCCATAAGTTTGAGTGCAAACCAAAGCCCTTAGAGAGTTCTAAATATTAAAGTTGAGAAACCTGAAACAAACCCCACAGCCAGTGTCATAGGTGGATTCAAAGTTGGTAGATGATGTCTGAGACTAAAAGCAGAAAGAAACAAAGGTCCAACCATAGTAGAACAGAAGTAAAGTAAGAAGAACCTTTAAAAGTACTGAAAAGATGGGACTTATCTTTATATGTCATTATGCCTATGGCAAATAAGTAGGCAGATCTCTCTTAAAAATATGGCATCCTGTACCTACAGAAGAAATGAGTGGGAATATAAACCTTATAAAAGCTCTAGAAATAACATTTATGTAACCTAATTGTCCCTTGGCCATGCTAGTCTGACCACTAAAATGTTGCATTTTCATCAATAAGCACACTATTCATGTATTCAAAATTTCTATCAAGGGCTTACAATGATTAAAGAACTTCAGTTAGGACCTAATTATGCAGTGCTAGTTAAATAGTCATAGCCCTTGCCTTCGTGGATTTTAAGTCTGGTGGGGAATGCAGATAATTAATGAATAAATATATATTTATAATGGCGAAGTGCTAGAAATTAAATAAATAGTGTTCTGTGAGAGTTTAAAAAAACAGGGAAGGAGCACAGAGAATGCACTTAAATACTGTTGTCAGGGAAAACCACTCAGAAGCATGAGAAATAGAAACCAGGCTTGAGGCATCAGAGTTAGTGGAAAAATTTCTTATACAGAGGTGACAGCATGGCCAAGTCCCTGAAGATGAACAGAACTTAGCTATTCGAGAAACTGAACAAAATATAGTAAACAAAGAGTAACTTGAGAGGGAGATAGAAGGAGCCTTGTAGGTCTTCAGGAGAATTTGAATATTTTAACTCCAATGTGAGGTCATTGAAGAGTTTAATTATTTCAGTTGTAATAATTTAAAGTCTCCATCCTGCTTAACAGCAGGAAGTCTCTTAACAAGTTGTCCTCCCCAAGTATGACTGATAATCCCTGGAGGACAATTGAATGTTCAACAAGTATGGCTTGTTGTCACCTGTAGCCCCTGAAGGGCGGGGTTACTATCTCCCTTCAGTGTCTACTGCTCCCTCCTGCACCACTTTGCCCAAGCATGAACAACACTGCCAAAAGCAGGCTCCAGTTTTAACAGGACTTTACTGAAAATTTGAGGAAAATGAAGGAGTAGTGCAATACAGAAAATAACTTATAATAGCTATTAGGTAATAAGGAATCCTGGTAGCACAATGGTAAAGAGCTTGGCTGCTAACCAAAAGACAGGCAGTTTGAATCCACCAGCTGCTCCTTGAAAACCCGATGAGGTAGTTCTACTCTGTCCTGTAGGGTCACTATGAGTCAGAATCGACTTAACAGCAATGGGTGCCGTTTATCTTTCTTCTTAGAGATCATAGGCCAGGAACCATCCTTGGTTTGGATAGTTCCACCCTTAAGAATGTTCAATGCAGACTGTCCTGGATGGTCTCCATGACATAGAGAGGCCAGATCACCTTCACCCTGCCCCACCCTCACCCCTCTCTTCTCATTTTCTATTCCTGGATCAGTCTCTTCCAAGGAGGATTGACAGTACAAATGACTTACCTTCAAGAGGAAACTTTTCCTCCAAGTTCTTCTTACTCACATGGGTGAGGACCAGCCCCTGTTGTCCAGAAACTCACTAGAATCTAACAATCTAAGTCAATACAGGCTGAACTCACACAGTGTTTGGAATATTAACATGGCAGTCCAGTTTGAGTTTACCCAAGCTAAGTCTCATTCTTTTCTATAATGCAAGGTAAAGATCAGACTTACTTACACATCCTTCCTGCCCAACCTCTGTCCACATGATGAAGCAGCAAGATTCAGACATAGTTCGATCTAGATCCATGTTTAGAATAGAAATAATTCTCTCAAGGATACAGCCACTACTATGCAAGCCTGCCAACCATGTTATTCTTGTTAGGTGCTGTTGAGTCAGTTCTAACTCAAAACGACGCTGTGTACAACAGAATGAAACACTGCCTGGTCCTGAGCCATCCTCATAATTGTTGTGCTTGAGCCCATTGTTGCAGACATTGTGTCAATCCATCTCACTGAGGGTCTTCCTCACTTTCACTGACCCTCCACTTTACCAAGCATGATGTCCTTCTCCAGGGACTGGTCCCTCCTGATAACATGTCCAAAGTATGTGAGATGAAGTCTTGCCATCCTCACTTCTAAGGAGTATTCTGGCTGTACTTCTTCCAAGACAGACTTCTTCATTCTTCTGGAAGTCCATGGTATATTCAATATTCTTTACCAACACCAAAATTCAAAGGCATCAATTCTTCGGTCTTCTTTATTCATTGTCCAGCTTTCACATGCATACTAGGCGATTGAAAACACTGTGGCCTGGGTCAGGTTCACCTTAGTCCTTAAAGTGACATCTTTGCTTTTTAACACTTTAAAGAGATGTTTTGCAACAGATTGCCCAATGCAATGCATTGTTTGATTTCTTGATTGCTGCTTCCAAGTGTGCTGATTGCGGATCCAAGTGAGACTACATTTAATATCGCCACAGGGTAATTCACTTCCTTTAAACCACAGTGCCTCACAATACCTCACAATACAGATATCTGTAGTATCTGATTTTTCATACTACAAAAATCATTTGGTTCCCCAAAGAAGGTAGAGTCTGCACCAAAGATAAATTCAAGTTTCTACCTTAAGCAAGGAGCCTTGGGTGGTGCAAACCATTAAGCACTTTGCTGCTAACTGAAAGGTTGGTCATTCGAATCCGCCCAGAAATACCTCATAAGAAAGATCTGGCGATCTACTTACAAAAGATCACAGCCATTGAAAACACTATGGAGCGCAGTTCTACTCTGAAACATGTGGGGTTGCCATGAGTTAGAATCTACTGAATGGCAACTGACTTTCCTAGTTATCCTTAGCATACAGAAAAATGCTTAAAGCTTGCAAAATACACATTTAGTTTTCTTCTTTTCTAGCTAAAAAAAAAAAAACAAACAAAACTTATACCTTACCCCTCCCCATCAAGAACATAAGCTTGTTTTAATTAACAGTTGCTACAATAAATAACTCCCTTCTTCAAACTCCTACCTCAAGGATTCTCTTCAGTCTCCTGATACCCCCTTTTGCCTGACCATTGTTTCACTTTGCATCAAGGCCTTGCACTTCTCCCACCTACCCACCCATGGGAGTGCTTTACATCTTAATGGGGGCTGCTCTACCTGGCTCTCACAGAATTCACCTTTGCCATGGACCTCCCTGCCTGCTCCCATGATCAAACCCAGCTCCTGAGACCCCAGCTGAGCCCAGAATTCTGTTCACCAACCACCCCAGCCTCCAGCATCACCTGGGAGGTGAGTTGGAGCTGTTATCCTCAATCCCTTTAGGATTTCAATAATTCTTCTTTGAACTGATGCTGTGATACACACAGAAGGTCCTCTGTAGCTAACATACCTCAATTTTACCTCCTCTCACGTTCACTGGATTTTAGAGAACCTGCAAACTTTCATTAGCCATGAGAAAAGAATATGCTTAAGGCTTTCAAAGTCAAGGTCCCTTGCCTCTACCCCATCATCCCACCCTTGCCCAGTGACCACTGAAATCTAGCATTTTGTTCCAGAATTGCCTTTTCCCACAGCCCGTGATTCAAATGCAACTAAAGAAGGGCCATAAAAGAAAGACAAGCTGAATGCAATAACTCCCCAGTGCCTAGGGACTGTGCCAAAGATGTCACCCCTGACCTGGATTCTTTGTAGCTCTCTGTCTCCTGCGGATATGTGAGTGCACAAAATTAGGGCCAGACAGCAAGGAACTAGTCAGACACTTTCTGTCAAGTAGGCAATCCACCAGTGAAAGACTAACCTGTGTGCCAAACAGTACTACACAAACCATATCAATAATGCTACCACCCTTAGCCACAGACATCGACAAGCAAGCAGGGTCTGTAGCTCTGCCTGCCGTGTAGTTATGGCTTCTCACAGAGACTGGAATAATGGTCTAGCTCCGTAGTCTTAGTTCTGGAAACCACTCAAATATGAGCTCTTTAACACCTCTTCCTTTGTTAAATAAAGACAAAAAAATACTACGTTCACACTTTCTGGCTAAGTCCTATTAACTCAACTAGTTTGGGAGTGGGAACCAGGATGACCAACAGTTTGGCTCTATAGAGGAACCTCTCATCACCATGCTTGAAAGCTTAGGGAAAGAATTTACCTCATTTTGCACAGAATCCCATGATGTTTATGTGCCATAGCTTAAGTATTTTCTCTGAGATTTGGGCTATTTAAATTATTTCAATATAATAGAGTTATGACTGAGTGAATGACAAAATGGAATTTCTGTTCCCTTTTGGGTAAATTTTTGGTCAAAGAATATGGATAAATTTCACCTATTTTTGAATAATATCAAATTGAGTTATGGAAAGATTAAATCCTCTTTGGTGCCACTAGCAATGAGTATACTGCAAAAAGTCCTATCAACATTGGTTTTTATCATTATCATTAATTTTTGTGAGTGTGATGGGTATGTAATAATACAGTCAAGCTGTTTTAATTCATGTTGCTATGATAGTTCTGCAATCTTCTTTATGAAGGAAGCCTTCTGAATGTCTTCAGATATGAAGACTAGATACCTCAAGCTACAGTCAAGCTGTTTTAATTCATGTTGCTATGATAGTTCTGCAATCTTCTTTATGAAGGAAGCCTTCTGAATGTCTTCAGATATGAAGACTAGATACCTCAAGCTAAACACTACCCGGGCTAATATATTTATGAATGTGATCTTGTGATCTATAGAGGTTATTCTTGTCTAGGATAAGGGTACTCAATGAATATTCAATGAATTAAAAAATACCAAAGGAATTTGGTTATATTAGGAACTTCCTTTTGTCAACATTCTTTATTACTCTGATAACAAATTAGGCAAAATCAAACACATTCTTTACCTTTCAACTTTGATGATCTCGGATGAATAGCTAGAGGATTTTAAAATAGTACAAATTAGGCAATTTTTAGAGAGCTGAGTAGGTTTAATAAATCTTTTTAAAGCTACTTTTATGACCCCAATAATGCAAAGAATAAATGAGACCCGGGTAGAGTTACGATATACAGGAAAGTAGTTTATGCCTCTAAATACCACTAAAATCTGAAGGGAATATAGTATAGTCCATAGACCTTTCCGTAAAGAACAAAATTGTGAAAAATTTCAGGCTTATATTCCCATGGCTATGAATCTTGGGTTACAGCTCAGGGCAGATCTCAAAGAGTCCCTGGGAATGTTTTCCATTCTGTCTCCTATCCCAGTGTTATTTCAAAGAAGGTAGAAAAACAACTAGTTAAACAAATATTCCCAAAATTTGCATATAAATAGATTCTAATGTATTCCCACAAGTATGTCCTTGGTTCTGTTCTCTCCAAAACTTTACCTATAAGTGAACTAGAAAGCACACTTCTCAAATGTGAGAGGGACAAAGATCTTGGAAGGATAGCACATATATTAGATGACAGATTGCAGATCTAAAAAGAGCCCATTTGGATTGTCCACAGGAAATATGAAGCCAGAAGTAAGACATCTAGTTCAGAGGGAGGTGGGGCAGTGGTGTATGCAATGAGCACTATGGGGCAAAGGATTCCAAGATCTCTTCTGCTGCATGCTAGCCAAAGGGCACAGTCAGCAACAGTACATCTGCTTACTGCTTTCAAGTCATGGAGCTGGAGTACAGCAATTTCATGCTTAACACCCTTCTGTCCTTGCCTTCGTTCAGGCACTTAGGCACCACAAGTTATCTGTTTACCTGCAGTATACAGTGTTTGTTCTTATGGGCAAGATATGCATATTTAATATATAGTCTGTCTACCAACGATGTGTCTATCCAAAATGCTGATTTGTACATTAATACATGGAAGACCTGCTTGTCCTAGGTTATGCAAAATCCAAGTTCACTGCATTGATACAAGGGCAACCTTCTTATATGAAAGAAAAATAAAAGTTTTTACTTGTTTTTTCTCCTTCGAAATGACGAAAGTTCCTTTGTGTTTTGTAATGGCTCCCTCAGATCTTTGAGATTATCCTCCTTAAGCATTAGGAATCAAAATGTAATTTCAGATCAATTCCATCCTAGCTACTAATTGCAGTTGGTCACTAATCCTTCTCAAATAGAAACATATGAAAAGTATTATGCAGTAATAAAACTCAGACAGTCCACTTCCTAGCTTCTGCCTTGTCCTCTCAAATATCTCAACTTCTTGACCTATTGAAATAATATCTTATGTCTTTTAACCTACATTCAAGATACCCCAGAGATTGTTTCATTCATAAAATATCCTTTGGTAGGAGATATGCCTGAGCATATCAGCTCTTACTAAAAAAAAAATGACCTTTATAAGTGAAAAGGCCTTTCATTGCTCAGAATTATACTTTTAGTTTGTGGGTGGCATTTATTTTTATTTATTTAAAATGATCACATTTTTATCAGTCTTCTTAGGCTGCTGCAGCAGAATAACAAGAAGAAGAAGGCTCTGGAATATCAGAGAATGATATTTATTTCTTGTTCATGTTGCATGTCCACTGTGTGATAGCTTTAGCTTTTCTTAGCATCTTCTTCATTCCAGGGCCCAGGTTAAAAGGGTGTTCCCACTCAACCTGGGACGTTATCAAATTTCACAGTAAGTGGAAAAGAGAAGATAGTGGGATCATGCAATGGCTTTTAAAGCTTGTACTTGAAATTTGCTTACGTCACTTCCACTCACATTTAATAAACCATAGCAAGTTACAAGGCTAATTCTACTAAAGGGATATAACCTCAAAGTTCTACCCAAACATACTCAAAGTTCAAGATTTCATGACAGTTTCTTCATTAGAAACAGTTGTTGCTTCTCTTGATCCAGGGACCTGTGAACTGAAAAGACAAGTTATTTGCATCCTATATAGCCAATATACAATGGTGGAAACAAGTCCAAGAAACCACAGTAAACACTCCAATTTGTAAAGGAGAAGACTTACTACAGTCATTATTCATAACTATTTTGAAATTCTAAAGGGTAGGTATCAGAAGATCCCCTACTCTCTAGTGAAGTATGTTGCTTGATTATGCCCCACTTTTACTTCCTGGTAGTAGTCTGTGGTTCACTGTTCTCCTTGACCCCTGGCTTCATATTCTAGAAGGTCTTTTCCATTATCCTTCTTGGCCACAGCTAACCTGTATATAAGGAGCTGAGCAGCTTTCTCTCCTTCCTGCATATAAAACATTGGAGGCCAAATGGTTGTGTTAAGTTTTAAACAGTCTCATTTAGTCCAGGCCAGTGAATTTTTTAGCAGTATAACTTAACTCTTTCAAAAACTGACACTTTTAAAATTTATTTTGTTTTAGTAAAAGCTAAGTGCCAATAATAAATAAATAAATAAAAGCATTGTCATCAAGTCAATTCTGATTCATGGCAACACCATGTGTCAATAGCAAACTTAACTTCCAGTTAATTGAATTTATCAGGTTCCTGTGACAAAACCACGTCTTTAATTTTCCAGAGCCCTTTTATCCAACTAAAAGGGTTTACTGGGCATAATCAGAATCTATTCAGAGATTTTAATAAAGAAGGGGCAGTCTTAGGTCCTTGCCAGAGGTCTGAGTTTTAATCAGACTTTTTTATTCATAGATGATTCTACTTTACAGCCAAGGTTGGAAACCACTGTTAAATGGTCTATTAAATTCAGCCAATAGCAACCAGGAAGCACTATTGATATTCTGTTGCCCACATCTCAGCCTAAAGCCGTGAGCTCACTTGGTATGTATCAGGAAGAATCAGGAGAAGCCTTCTAAACCACCCATAACCTGTAGCATCTTCTTCTGAAAGGTCAAAAAATGTGTCTGCTTCCCAGGACAATGAAGTCCAAAATTGCATATTATATAAACGAAAATGTTGGTAGATTTGTGGGGGTTAGCTGAGAGAACATCTGTTAGACGGCGTTCTTACATGACAGGAAAGTGTAATATTTGACATGCAGGTAAGAAACTTTATATGTATCATGTCATTTAATCTTTAGAAAATCTTTAATTTGGACAGTATTTTTCCCCTTTTACAGACTTTAAGATGGTGGACTGAGATCAAACATTTATTTATTATTCATTCTAAGAGCAAAAAATGATAAAACAGGACCAAAAAATGTGTAAACCTACAATAGAAACAAAGGAAAAGAGAACAAGTAAGGGATAATTGACAGATTCCAACAAATTGTTAGAAGAGAGATTTTGGGATGTTGACTAATGAAGCAGAGAGAAGAGTGTTACAACATCAAAATATGTGAAGAGAATGCAGAGAAGAAGGCATTTATTCAACAACAACAAAAAATCCCTAGAGAGAATATCTTGGAGTTCTCAAGTAAAATGTAGAGTGGAATTTAGAGGTGAAGTTGAAAAGAGGGAGATTAACTGACACTACATATAGAGAACTGTCAACTACCCTTTTCAATCCCTGTGCATAGATAAAAGCCTAAAGCAGGTATTTACCCCAGTTGAATAGAGGGAGTAGAGGCAGAGTTCTTTTGAAAGAAATTAAATGAAGTGTTTAAAGAGAATTTTGTTATTAAAAGTAAATAGACAACTGAGAATCCTCAGACATTTAAGGAAAAAAAAAATTACAACATGAAAAAGAAAGACCGAAACAGAGGTGGAAATGGCCTGAAAGTAAAAGAGATAATCAAGGAAAAGAAAAGAAGTTTAAAATATTCCAGTTAGTATTCTAAGAAATGGCCCAGACAGTGTGATATCCACAAATTATAAACAGGATGCTGTGAAAATAATACAATAAAAAAATAATAGAAAGAGCCCTTGAAAAATTAAAAAATAAGAAAAACAAAATAAAAATTTCAATAATCAAGCTGGGAAATAAGATTAATAAAAAACCTCTCCAAGAGTAGAATGAAGTGAAAAATTTGAGCGTATATGAAAACATACCAATGCAAGAATATCACTAACAGTATTTAAGTAAGAATTTCCAAAAATATAGTCTTCAGGTTAAGAGACCCTGACACAGGAAATCTAGGTACATCATTGTAAAATAAAAAACTACAAGCCATAAAAAATCCCCAAAGCATGAGGGAACAGGCACCAAAGTATTATGTTTCTTGCTTAAAGTCTTAAGGGTAATGAAAGAGCTAATACTTAGGGCCACGATTGTTTCTTTCTGATACCCGTTTTCATTCTTCTGTATCATCATGCATTTATAAGGTTGTGTGCACCTTTACAAATACACCTAGGAAATTATTCATTTTATCCTTTATCCTAATTTTTCCATGCATCTCTTCCCCTGATGCCACTCAAAAATCCATCTTCCTACTGGTTTACATTTTCAGTTGTTTACTGAATATTTTAACATGGATGACCCAGTATAAACCCATCATACAGGAGCCATTACAAAAGGACTTTTAATAACTGCTCCCCTACCCCTGTCTCTAACTTCTCCCTGCCACAAATCCATCCTTCACGCTTCCACCAGAGGTATTTTCAAAATTACAAACATGGTTCATTTACTCACCAATATAAAATGCTTTAGAGAGAATAGCAAAGCTATGAGAGGCATTTAACTGTATATATAACAATGCACAATCTCCTTAACCTTCTAAAATAGTCATTAATTTATTCTTTTATTTATTCACTGAATTAAGAATTAGAGCACTTGCCATGTACCAGGTACTGCTCTAGATGCTGTGGATATGGTAGTGAACAAGAGAAGCAAAGATCTCTGCACTCCTGAAGTTTACATTTGGTGGGAGGAACATTTAATACATATTATTAATAATTAAGTTATATAGTGTTTCCTATGGTGATAAGTACTAAGGAGAAAAAAAAATCAGTTCAGGAGATAAGGAATTGGGTGTCAGAGTATGGGTCTAAAATTTTAGATGCGGTAGCAAGGGAAGATTTCACTGAGAATTTGATAACTGAGCAAGTACTTGAAGACAGTGAGGGGGTGAGACATGAGGATATCTCAGGAAAAGAGCTTTCCAGATAGAGAGAATAGCAGGTACAAAGACCTGAGCAGGAGTGCAACTAGAAATTTTCAGAAAATGAAAAATTTTAGTTAAACCAGAATGATCAAGAAAGAGAGTTGTTGGAGACGAGGTAAGGAAGGAACAGATTATGTAGAGAGTTGTTGGTCACTGTAGTTTGGGGCTTTTATCCAGTGTGAAGGGAAGCTATTAGGAGATTTTGAGCATAAGAATTACATGACTGAAATTGTATTTTAACAGGATCACTCTGATTGCTTTGTTGAAAATACACTAAAAGGGGCAAAGGGCAGAAAGTAGTTGAAAGGTTATTGCGTTAATTAAGGAAAGAGGTGGCTGTATCTTGAAGCAGTGTGATGGCAGTGGAGCTGGGATAAAGTGACTGGGTTCTAGAGATTTTGTAATTTATTAGTTAATTGGATATGTAAGGTAAAACAAAAAAGACTGCCAAGTCCAAAGTTTTTGGCATGAGAATTAGGAAAACTTAAGTTGTCATTTGCTAAGAAGAAGAAGAAAATGAGAGGAGCTGGTTTTGAAGGGAATACTAGGATTCTGTTGTGGACATGTTAATTTTGAAATACTTACTAGACATGGAAGTTGAGATGTCAAGAAGGCCTATGAATACAGAAATTTGGATTTTAAGAGTGATATCTAGTCTAGATATATAAATTTGAGAGACATAGATCATATGCATTTATTCAACAATATTTAATAAGTATTTCCTATGTTCCAGATACTGTGCTTGAAACTAGGAATACATTTATCAGGAAAAAACTAGTTGGTGTAGAAGAGCTTATTTCGTACTCACCCCGTAAATATAAGGTTTTGCACATACTGGCCTAGGGGTTTGTGATTGCAACAATTTCAGATAATCAGCTGATCCAGAATTGACGCTATTGTTAGAGTTAACAAAAAGGATTAAAATAATTGTTATAACTGTATTACATATTTTTTAAGCTAAATAGAGATTAAAAAAAGACATCAAAAGACCCAAATGAAAATAATGGAGAAGAAAAATACAATGTGTGAGATAAAAACACAGTGAAGGAATTCATGGCAGACCTGATATTGCAGGAGGGAAGATTAGCAAACTTGAAGACAATGTAAGAGAAAGTACCCAAAACAAAACACAGAGAAAAAACAGAATTAAAAAATTTTGAACAGAGCATCAGTGAGCTGTGGGGCACAAATTCAAACAACCTGATATGTGTGTAACTAGAGGATCCATAGAAGAGACGAGAGGGGGAAACAACAAATTATATATATTTAAAGAAATGATGGCCACAAAGTTTCCAAATTTGATAAAGCTATACAATCACAGATTTAAGAAGCTCAACAAATCCCAAGCAAGAAACATGAAGAAAACTACAGTAAGGCACATCATAATCAAATAAATCAAAATCATTATGCATTAGAAAATCTTAAAACTACAAATGTAAGAGCAGCAGAAGACAAAATAGATAACTGGGACCTCATAAAAATTAAATACTTATGCTCATCAACAGACTTTATCCAAAGAGTAAAAAAACAATCTATAGACTGGGAAAAAAATCTTCAAGAATGACATATCCAATAAGGGTCTAAACTTTATATAGAAAACTTCAACAACTCAACAACAAAACGGTAAACAACCCAATTAAAAAATGGGCAAAGGACCTTAACAGACACTTCACCAAAGAGGACATTCAAGCAGCCAATAAACACATAAAAAGATAGTCACAATAATTAGCCATTAACCAAACCAAACCCATTGCCATAGAGCCAATTCCTACTCATTAGCAATACAAAAATTCCTACTCATTAGCAATTAGAGAGATGCAAATCAAAACTACAATAAGATACCATCTTGCCCCTGTTAAAATGCCACTGATCCAAAAAAAAAAAAAACAGAAAGTAACAAATACTGGTAAGGATATGGGGAGACTGAAACCCTTATCCACTGCTGGGGGGCTTGTAAAATGGTGTAACCACTATGGAAAACAGTATGTGGCTTCCTCAAAAAACTAGAAATAGACCTACCTTATGATCCAGTGATCTCACTTCTAGGTATATACGCTAGAGATCTAATAGTAAAGACACAAACAGATATGTGCAGTCTTATGTTACTGGCCTGACAGAGACTGGAAGAACCCCCGAGACTATGGCCCCCAGACACCCTTTCAAATCAGAACTGAAGCCACTCCTGAAGTTTACCCTTCAGCCAAAGAAAAACAGGTCTATAAAACAAGAACACACTTGATGAACATGCCTCTTAGTTCAATCATGTATATGAGACTAAAAGGGCAACACCTGCCCAAAAGCAGTGGCGAGAAGGCAGGAAGGGACAGGAAAAATGGATGGATGGATGGAAATGGGGAAATGGGGTATGGTCTTAACAGCTTGCAAGCAGCTGTCCAAGGCACAACAGTTGGTCTCTATTTGCCTGAAACAACAGAGAGAGAAGGAAAGTCAGAAATAGGAGGAGATTGTGGAATGCATGGCTGACTGTTTCCATGAACAGCTGCCTCCTTTGCCATGAGACCAGAAGAACTGGATGGTACCCAACTACCATTACTGAACATTTGGATCAAAGATTCCATGGAAGAATCCTGATCAAAAGGTGTAAAATACAGAACAGAATTTCAGATTCTCATGGACTCTAGGTTTTCAGGAGCCAGGAGGGTGGAGGAACCCCTGAAACTATTAATTACCCTGAGATAATCTTAAAACCTTAAACCAAGAATATCCTCTGAAGTCATCTTAAAACCAAACAATAATTTAGCTTAACTATTAAAAAATGTCTGCCTTGAGCATTATTCTTTTTTAAGTACTACCTCTGTGGGATCAAATTGACACCAGCAACTCAAAAGTTTAGATTGGAGCTATAGGGGGCAATGAGCTTGTGTTAATGAGGGAGGAACAACTCAGAAAATGAGGGTAAGAATGGTTGCACAACTCAAAAAATGTAATCAATGTCACTAACTTGTACATGTAGAAACTGTTGAATTGGTGTATGTTTTGCTGTGTATATTCTCGACAACAACAAAATAAAAAAAATTAGAAGAAAAAAAAAGAAATGTACTTCAACTATAAAGGCAAGCATACTTTAAAAGTAAAAGATGGCAAAAGATGTACCATGCTAACACTAATCACAAAAAAACCTAGAGAGGCTATATTAATAACAGGCAAAGTAGATTTCAGATTAAAGAATATTACTAAGACTAAAGATGGTCTTTTATAATAATGGAAGAAGTGATTCACCAGGAGAACATGACACTTTTATGAACCTAGGAATAACCTGTTGTATAAAAGGGCTTCAAAATATGTGAAGCAAAAACTGATAGAACTGCAAGGACATATCCACAGTTATATTTGAAGATTGTACTATCTACCCTTCTCAAAAATTAATAAAACAATTAGAAAAATCTTTAAGTACATAGATTTGACACTATCAACCAAAATGACCCAATTTATATTTATGGAACCGTCCACCCAATAATAGCAAAATAATTAATTCGAAGTGCATATCTAAAAAAAAAAAAAAAAAACCAAACCCACAGATGTCAAGTTGATTCCGACTCATAGGACCCTATACGAAACTCTCAAAATTCAATAATAAAATATAAACACTACAATTTTAAAAACATGGTGATCTATGGATGCCAAATAAGCACAAGAAAAGATATTCAATATCACTAATCATTAAAGAAATGAAAATTAAAACTACAATAGGTTATCACTACAAACTTATAATGGCTAAAAGTTAAATGAATATACCAGATAACGTCAGTGTGTGAGGACACATTAAAACTCTCATACATTATTGGTGAGTATATAAGATGATATAACACCTAACTACTTTGGAAAACAATTTGGCAGCCTCATAAAAAGTTACATGTTTTTGTTGTGTGCCATCGAGTCAATTCTGACTCGTAGTGATCCTGTAGGACAGAGTAGAACTGCCTCACAGGATCATAGGATTTCCTAGGCTGAAATCTTTATGGGAACAGGTCATCAGGTCTTTTCCCCCCATGGAGCAGATGGTGGGTTCAAGCCACCAACCTTTCAGTTAGCAGCCTAGGGCTTAAACATTGTACCACCAGGGATAATCCAGCCACTCTAGTCCTAGATATTTAACTAAGAAAGACGAAAGCATATATGCATAGAAAGTCTTGTACACAAATATTCCTAATACCTGTATCTTTGATCGCAAAAAATGGGAAACAATTCAAATGTCTGTCCACAGGTGAATGGATAAACAAAATGCAGTAATCCATGCAAGAACACGTTTCAACAATAAAATGGCGTGAAATATTGATACACAGTACAACATGCATGAACTTCAAAATAATTATGCTGAGTGCAAGAAGCCAGACAAAAAAAGAGTACATACTGTATAATTCCATTTTATGGTAAAATTCTAGGAAGTGCAAACTAATGTATTGTAGATCGGTGGTCTGAAGGTAGGAACAGAACAGGACTAAAAGGAGAAAGAGCTTACCTAAGGGTGCAAGGAAATTACACAAGGGTACAAGGGTGAGGGATATGTTCATTATCTTGAATGTGGTGATAGTTTCATCAGTGTATAGATGTATCAAAACTTATCAAATTGTACATATTACACATGTACAGTTTACTATATGTCAATTACACCTCACTAAAGCTATTAAACACAGACACACTCACACACTCGCGCATTTTTTAAAAGACCAGTAATAAAAGATATTCCACAATACAGAGTACATGTTCTCCATATGTCTATATCACGAGTGATTTATTTCCTATCTAAATGATTTCTCTTTTTTTTTTTTTTTAAGAATAAGCCTGGGATTCTATTGTAATCAGAAAAAAGTCATAAAATGTTATATGGACCCATTTATAGGATCAAACGAAATCCTAACAACAGAGAAGCCATGGTTTAAAATTATCCAATATTCTTATTCTAAAAGAAGGGTGTTTCTAGTATAGGAGACAACATGATAATTTTATAAAGATGACTCAAAGAAAATGGTAAGTATACTTCTGAAATCTTTCTATAAATATTCAGGAGGAAGCCTGCCAACTCTAAATTGCTGATACTGCTGTTTCAAAGATGCCTGCAACATACACAGGAAAGACTCAGTTGAACTATAAACGAGCTGTTCATTAAAGATACCTGTGTAAATTATAAGACAAAAGGTAATATTCAATATAAAATGCTCCCATTTTTTTGAAAGCCTCACAAAATGAATTTTAAGTTGGCAGTGATTACCAGCAATGTTTTTGTTAGGTGCTTTCTTTTATTCTTAATTACTTTCGCAACTACCAACACTTACTCAATTAGATATGTTAATAGTCCCTGGATTTCTGTACACCTGTTTCTTCCAGCTGTCTGCAAGGCTGGTTCTCTGACATCTGTACAGAATTGGTAGTTTCATCTTCTATCATTAAAATCACAGAGAAAGATGTCCTAGAATCAGTGTGAGGTTATAATAAAGACAAAAGGTAGCAAAATATACATATTCTTGCAGTGAAATCAGTGCTGTAAGGATAAATGCTGGAACATTGGCAATAATTACCAGAAAGTCCTCTACTTTGCCACTGATTAAAAATAGATCTGGTAATTCCAGGAGGGTCCCTTACTTTATAAGCCTTCTGGTGCTTGAGTTGCAGTTATAATTACATTCAAATGTAAGGTCCGCGTTGTAGAGCAGTTTCGGTTATGAAAACTAGAGCAAAAACAAATACTTAAAAATTAAGTCATATAAAACAGAATAAAGTGTCTATTAAAAAATGCTTTCAAGAATGCGCTTTTCCCCATGTTCTTTTATTCAGGAAATACAGTGCACTTATAGGCACTTTTCTAAGTGTGGAGAGTATAGCAGAGAAGACAATATCCCTGATCACAGGACCTTGAAAAATGGTGGCGAAGACAAATAAATACAATTCGGATAAGTGCTATGAAGAGGGTAAAATAATATAAAGTAACAGAGACTAACTGGTTTGCATGGGGGAATGCTGTTTATATCAGGTGGTTAGTCTCTTCAAAAAGACACATATTAAAATGAGACAAAATCTTTAACTTATGCAACTAAAAAAGACGTAGGAACTAATTATCTTACACAGTGTTGAAAAGAACATACAGAATGGACACTGTAAATTGATGCGATCTATATTGAGAGGTGTAGGCATAACATATTAACACATTTTTTAAATGTACATGAATTAACCTAACGATTATACTTGTAGGATTTTATCTCAAGGATTTGTACCAAAATTTATTACATGGTTACTTATTGTACAATTGTTTACTACAATAAAGTAGTAAAAATTTGGGGAAAACAGAATTCCAACAACAGAGGATAGATACATTGAACAAATGAAATATGATACATCAGCAAAAGAGAATACTGTGAAGCCATTAAAATGATGCTATGGTGTTTCTAATGCTATAGGGCAGATTCTCCTCTCTATCTTCAGACTCCTTTATGATAACAAAGGAATGTTTAAAAAGTATAACAAATAAGAGCAGAAGAGAGTAGACAGCAATAAACAATGGGTGGTAAATGGAAGAATCTCAGTAGATGAGGCATAGCAAAGGAGCCACCACCTTCTTTGTGAGCAAATACAAGTAAAAGGCAAGTATAGCTAAACCATCCACTGCCGTCGAGTCGATTCCGACTCACAGCTACCCTATAGGACAGAGTAGAACTGCCCCCATAGAGTTGCCAAGGAGCGCCTGGTGGATTCAAACTGCAGACTCTTTGGTTGGCAGCCCTAGGTCTTAACCACCTCTTCGCCAGGGTTTCCCAAGTATGGCTAAAGGAAGGGATAAGCAAAAGTGTTTAAAAGTGGACAGTTGATGAAGGTATATGTACAGAAATTTGTGAAAGAACTTGCCCCGTCCCTTCCCTGCCTCTAGTGACCTGATCCCTAGTACTCAACCCCAGTCAAGTCAATTAATATCTGGAAAGAACTAAGGCAGGTAAGGCTAGGTGTTGATTCCACAGGACAAACACGTCCTTGTTCTGTTACATAGATGTTCGCTAACACAGCAGTTATTTTCTGCTCCTTAACCCAAAAAAAGCCTGCCAGTCAACAAACCTTAACTACCTCCACGGATCAGGCAGCCGGTTTTACCACCACCCCATACTAAATATGAGCAAATGACGGATTTGTGAAAAGGCTGCAACATAAAAGAGAAATATCAAGATCTTAAAAAGACAATAATAACCTTTGGAAAAAGAAAGAGAAATTAAAAAAAAAAAGACAAAGAAAGACCTTCCAGTTAAAGTTCTCAGAGACAGTTGAGAAGATACCACTTTTATAAAACAAACCACTACATTATAAAAGTTAAAAAAAAAAAAAAAAAAAGAGAGAGAGAGAGAGAATAAAAAACTCCTGAAAATTAAAGATTTGGATTTGGAGAAAAAAATAACTTAAATATATCCCTACTACCCTGTTGTTCCAGCTCTAATTCCCCATCAGCTTCTGAAGTGCAGAAGCTGCCAGGCAGGACCCAGAGGTTATATATAAAGGTCTTGGGCACTGCTGGGATCTGGATGGAGAGAGCAGACCTGCAACTTTTTTCTTCTCTGCAGTGGAGGGGAGCCTGGGGATAGCAAGGACCCCAGGGAAATGATGCATCACACCTTGCAACCTGGAAAGAGATTGGTCCTCTGACAGTGGAGGATGCCTGAGAGAAAGGAATATCTTTGAGTGACTGCAGAGAAGCTAAGCAAAAAGGCTGAGGTGAACCTCCAAATCAGAAACAGCTGGGGAGATATTTAACATCACTGTGCCCAGGCCACACCCCATAGCAATTAAATTAGAATCTCTGGGGGTGGGACATGAGCACTAGTATTTTTAAGGTTTACCAGGTGATTCCAAGGCACAGCCAAGTTTTGAGAACCAGTCCTCTGGCTACTTTTGGCAGCATCAGTAGCATAATTTTGAAGTTTGTTAGAAATGGTAAGTTGGACCGCACCCCACACTTCTTGAATCAAAATCTGTATTTCAACAAGACACCCAGGGATTCATATGCACGTGAAAGCAGAAGAATTCCCACATCTAGCCCAAGGACTAGGAATCAAGACTAATTCAACCAGGGATGGGGACTAGGAATTGGTACTTTTTAAATGCTCCTAAGGTAATTCCCACGTGCAACCAAGTTGAAGATCCTGCCCTAGACATTGCAGCCAAGAAGACAAGAGCAGCAGAGAAGCTTTCTCTTTGTCACCCTATTGGGAGATTGATAAGTCTTCACCTGTTACATCATTAAAGGAGCCCTGGTGGTGCAGTGGTTAAGTGCTCAGCACTAACAAAAAGGTCAGTGGTTCAAACCCACCAGCAGCTCCACGGAAGAAAGATGTGGCAACCTGCTTCTATAAAGATTACAGCCTTGGAAACCCTATGGAGCAGTTCTACTCTGTCTTATAGAGTCACTATGAATTGGAATCAACTTGATGGCAATGGGTTTGGTTTTGGGGTTTAGTTATATCATTGGCCCTCCAGGTATGGGGCTGCTACAATTCCTACCCCTTCAGGATTGACTCTACAACCAAAAGATGAAATATGAGCAGATGAAGAAGAAAGACATAACTAAAGATGCCCCAGGAAGAAAGGCCTGGCAATCTAGTTCCAAAAACTAGCCAATGAAAACCCTATGGATGACAACTGTCCAATCCCCACCTGGTCATGGGGATGACACCAGACTGGGCAGTGTTTTGCTTCTGCTGTGCATGAGGTTACTATGCGTCAGGGGCTGACTAAACAGCAGCTAACAATAACAACAACAAAGGGGCCCCCGACATCCAGAGAGGAAGGAAAAATAAGAACACTCAGAACAGGAGGTTTCTAATAAAAAGCATTAAGAACACTTAAGGAGATTCAACTATACAGCACAAAATAAAACTTTTTTTCAGCTAAAAACATGTTTTAATGTTAAATTTAATAAATGAACCAGAGGCAATGTTAGTTATCAAAAAGTCAGTGTCCCTGAACATAAAATATAAAAAGTATCTCACAAAGAGATGAATATAATGAGGAAAAAGATAAGAGCCATGGATGGTCAATCCAGGAAACCTTACATATAAGTGGAAGAAAGAAAACACACAATTAACAAAAATTAAATTTCACTAAATTTAAGAAATGTTTGACTCTTTAGATTAAAAGGTATCACTGAATTCTAGTATTTATTAGAAAAGACACACACCAAGGTGTTTCCTGGTAAAAACTCTCCTCAAAGATAAACTCCTACCCTCTTCCAGCAAAAAGAAATGTCTAGGAAAGAGAAAAGAATTTGGACTCTCATCTGAAAACTAGAAGTTAGATTTGGTGGACTAACTTCTATAGATTTTTGAGAGAAAAAAACTAGAATACAAGAATTTTATACTTAGGTAAGATATCATTCACTTGCATAAATTCAAGAATGCAAAATATTAACCACCAAATGTGAGGTACTACATCTAGGAATACTGGAGAAAGGATTATAGCCCAACTGTAAATGATTTAGAATAGAGGCGTAAAGGTAGTAAATGCAGACCCCAAAGCCAAGGTTCTTGGCATGACAAAAATGGCTGACCCAGAGCTAAATTAAACTCCATTTTGAATTAAACGGCAACTTGGCCTAAAGTTTCTACCCCTGCTGCTCTGAGAAGAGAATTCAGCTTCTTGTAAATGTTTAACTGTTTGTAACACAAAAGGAGCAACAGTAAAGACTTTAGCTTGTATAAGGAACTGTTTGTTAAAAGGTGTTTGTCGAGAATGTTTACACAGCTTGATCCAAGAAGAATGCCTTGGTCAACATGTTCCAGGAGGTTAGAAAATAGAATTGATAATGTTAAGAAAGTTTGTATTTTAACGACCTCCTTGTAACTTTTTTTTCCATGTACCCCTTCATGCCTGTGAGCACGTAGTCCTTTATTTGCTCCACCTGATAAAAACCTATCTTCCCACAATTTGGAACAGTATTGTAACCTGCCTGAGTGCTATGGCATATCCTGGTTCATTAATCTCTCCATTCCACAATAAAACTTTTTTCTTTCACTTCTGATAGAGTATAAGGCTGGTGCTTCACTATGACATTTCAAAAAGATGAAAGCAAGAGAACACAATGGTGTTCAAGTGGTCTTATCAAATGCATAATTCAATCTTAATGAATAATGACAGAATGGGAAATATACAAGCGCTAAACAGGTTGTTCTGTTTTGTTTTGTTTTTTTAATCATAGCATGTGAACCTCCTGGGACACATAATTTTGTGCACATCTGCAAGGCCACACCTTTTAGATGTAATTTTTTTTTTAAGGATTCAAAATAGTAGTTTATATCTACTTCCCTACTTATTAATTCATCATTTTGATTTGTCCCTTGATTAATTGGAGTCTCCAGAAGTGTTCTTTTCCCCCGGAAAGCTGCACGGGTGATAATTATCTATTGCTTTCACTTGAAGAAAAACTCCTCTTAATTTTCTTTCAAAACACTGTTTCATTCTTTTCTAACATCTCTCATGACTGAAAAAGTAATCCTGCTTTTGTCTTCCCTTTTAGGAACCATGTCCCTGCTCTGTTAGGTGCTTGTATTATTCTTTTTAGTCTTTGAAATATAATAATCTCATCAAAACAGGTATCAGTGCTGGTTGGTTTCCATTAATTTTGCCTAATAGAAGATCACTTTAGACAAATTAAGATTTACCTTCATTGCAGGAAATGTGTTTTATATTTACATTTTTACTCTGTTGTATTCTCTTCAATTTCTTTTGTTCTTTTCTATTCTCTTTCCTAGGAATACAAGTTATAGTGTGTTGAATCACTATTATCTATTCTGCTAATCACTCTTATAACTTATAACTTTTATAAAAAAAAAAAAAAACCTTTTATAGTGTTTTTTTTTTTTTTTTTGGTGTTCCAGGTAACTTTCTAAAACATGTCTTCTACTATGAATGATTCAATTTTTGCAACGATTGTTCGACTCTTTACTACTTTGAATGCTGTGATACCATTATTTCTTTTATTAAATTTATTTATTTGATTCCCTAACAAAAATTTCTGTGGCTTATGATTTAATATAACATTTGTGTTCATTTCAGACACTATGTTATCCTTAGTGCAAAATAGGTAGAATCTAACATTTTATTTTGTTTCCTCGGGTAGATCTTCTCAAATACATGCTCTTCAACTAAATTTTTCATGCTGTTGTACAGTGCATTAATCTCATTTATTACCAGAATATGAGAGTGGTGGGTTTTGTATAATGAATTTGACTTACTCATCTTTGATTGGGAATAAATCTCAATTGACTCCAAACATTGTTCATTTTTACCTGACATCTTAAAAAGTATCCTTGTAGAAAGTAATCTGGAGGGTGATGATATAGACTGTTATTATCACCTCAGTCATTCAATGGTCTCAACAATGTGAGGAAGAGTTGGCACTATAGGAACTATCAGCCAAAATACAATTTCCCTGAAAACATTTTTTCTACATTTGTTGAAAACCAGAGGGCAATTTAGCTAAGTTGGAGAAAACCTTTTCCCATCATGGGATGTCACTGTTCTTCTCTCACTTCTAATTTAGCTGCCCATACAGGCCAGGACTTGTGTCAGGAAAAAAAAAAAAAAAAACTCCATCAAGTTTCTATGTGACAAAACTAAATGTTTTCTCATTTACTGTTTTTACTAACAATAATCTACATTTCTTACATGGCTCTGAACAGATACTCCCTGTCTTAGTGAACTAGTGCTGTTGGTCACTAGGTGGTCACAAGTGGGTGGGTTCAAAGAATAGAAATTTATTTTCTCACAGTTCTGGAACCTAAATGCCTAACCAGGGTCTCAGCTATGTCAATTCTTTCCTTGTCGGTAGCCTCAGGTGTTCCTTGGTTCCTTGGCATTTCTTGACTTGTAGATAATCCTCATCCAGTGCCTGTCTTCCTCCATGTGTGTCTGTGTCTATTCTGGTCTTTTTATGACTCAGAAGTGATTAGGTTTAGGATCCATCCTACACTGGTATGACCTCATTAATATAACAAAAGAAACCCCTATTTCCAAACAGGATCACAACCATAGGTACAGGGCTAGGAATTCAACACATATTTTAGGGGGACGCAATTCAGTCATAACACTCCCTCATCCTCCCAAATGGTTCATTCTCATTTTCAAACCTTCTTTTTCTAAGTTAATGGACGTGACAGCACACAGACTCTAAGAAGGTCCCCATGATCTCCAACTTCTAGTGTAATACCTTCTGCTTAAGTGTGAATGGCACCTGTGACTTGCTTCTAACAAACAGAATACAGCAAAAGGGAAGGGATGACATTCCCATGATTGTGTTACCTAAGATTGAAACTTCTGTCTTGCTAGCGGACCCTCTCTGTTGATCTCTCATGTTGGCTTTGATGAAATAAGCTGTCACATCAAGAGACCCATGTAACAAGGAAATGAGGGTGGCCTCCAGCCAACAGCCAGCAAGGTGCTGAGGCCCTCAGTCTGACTTCCCTCAAGGAATTGAGTGCTGCCAGCAACCACATGAACTTAGAAGCCGATCCTTCCACAGCTGAGCCTTGATTACTGTCTGTGAGAGCCCCTGAAACAGAAGAACCAGTTAAACCACACTCAGATTCCCAACCCACAAAAAATGTGAGATAAATAAATATGTATTGTTTTAAATCACTCCATTATGGTAATTTGTTATGCAGCAATAGACAAATACTCAGAGGGAATAGAATGAATCTGCTGCCAAAGACCTCTTTAAAATGTTAAAAAGCAAAGATGTCACTTCAAGGACTAAAGTGCACCTGACCCAAGACGTGGTACTTACAATCATCTCATATGCATGCAAAAGCTGGACAATGAATAACCAAGACCGAAGAAGAATTGATGCCTTTGAATTACGGTGTTGGCAAAGAGTATTGAATATACCATGAACTGCCAGAAGAATGAACAAATCTGTCTTGGAAGAAGTACAGCCAGAATTCTTCTTAGAAGCAAGGATGGTGAGACTTCATTTCACATACTTTGGACATGTTATTGGGAGGGACAATCCCTGGAGAAGGACATCATGCTTGGTAAGGTAGAGGGTCAGCGAAAGAGAGGAAGCCTCAATGAGATGGACTGACACAGTGGCTGCAACAATGGCTCAAGCATAGCAAAGATTGTGAGGATGGAGCAAGACCGGGCAGTGTTTTGTTCTGTTGTACATAGGGTTGCTGAGTCAGAACTGGCTTGACGGCACCTAACAACAACAACATGGCAGGGAAAAGAGCTCCAAAATGGATTTTCCCAGTCCTTTCTAGGGCCTGTTTATACCTCCAATCTCTGGATCCTCTAGATTGGGAGATATTGGTAGAATTTTCCAAAATTACTTCCACCTATGCTCTAAAAAAAAAAAAAAATTTTTTTTTTTTTTTTTATGCTGTACAACAAAAAATCATTCTTATAAACTACCTTTTAAGACCCGGTTCCATAGAAGCAGAGATTGAGAAGGAGATTCTTGTGAAAGTGTTTTCTTGAGGGATTGTTCTGATAAGGAGAGTGAATAAAGCAGCGGGAAAAAAAAACGGTGCCATCAAGACGATTCTGACTCATAGCAACCCTATAGGATACAGTAGAACTACCCCATAGGGTTTTCAAGGAGCAGTTGGTGAATTGGGACTACCAACTTTCTGGTTAGCAGTCAAATGCTTAACCGCTGCGCCACCAGGGCTCCAAAGTGGGAGAGGCAAGAAGAAGAAAGCTAAGCAAGATGTGGTCTCTCAGCTGACGACTAACTACTACATAGAATCCTGATCCCAGGGAAATTTTCTGGAGCAAAAACTGAATCTCAGAACTGATTCCACCTTTAGGCAAGAGGGCTAGCCTTTTGTCCCCTGTGTCAATAAGCCATTGGTCACTGGCTGCCCAGGAGGGGTGATGGGGAGGAGCGTTTGGATGAAGAGGAAAGCTTTTAGTCCTTAGCAGCCCACACTCAAAGCAACATGGGAATGGATGCACCCACCCTGTTAAGGGTATTTTGGCAGGGTGCCAGCCAAAAAAAAAAAACCCACTGCAATCGAGTCGATTTCAACTCATAATGGCCCTATAGGACAGAGTAGAACTGCTCCATAGAGTTTCCAAGGAGGGCTTGGTGGATTTGAACTGCTGATCTTTTGGTTAGCAGCCTAGCTCTTAACCACTATGCCACCAGCAGCATTGACTAGAAAGGGTAAATTGTTTCTGCTTCCTGGTGTCATCCTGAATGTGTTCTAAACTATGTTGTATCTGACTAATAGTCTTAAAATATTTATAATGGGCAATATTTCTAGTTTCAGTGCTGTGGATTTTTTCTTTCATATCTTTGGTTCTTTTTGGTCATTTTATTCAGTTAAAAGTTTAACTGAAAAATTTCTCTTTCCCCACCATCTTTCTCAGAAGCTTCTAGATTCCTAAAAATGGCATAAAGCCATGTGGTTAATTATTTGTGTGTTTTGCAGGGTAATACTCCGGATTATCTTATTTCTAAAGCCAAATCTATAGTTTACATTTAGGATCTATCATCCATCTCCTCATGCTCCCATACCACTCACTACCCCCTAACTTAGGGTCTTTCAAACAGACATCATGAGTTAAGGGGTCTAGCTTCTGATTCAGGATGAAAAATCACTACTCCCTGACATAGATTGTGATTTTGCTGGCCCCAATCCCAATTTAGTCAGGGGCATAGTGTCTGAAAAACATGCCCTGCAGCTTGGGTTAGCTTTTGACAGTGCCACCGGGGTAGCTGGCAACGTTCCTCCTGGCACAGCTGGTATCATCCCGAGTTACTCAGCCAGAGGAAAATTGCTTCCTAATGGAGCCCTAAGCTCTCCATTCAATTTTCCCTGAGGGTCTGAGGAGTGCGAGCCCAAGAACTCAAGCTAAGCAAGGCCTCTTCAAAAATTATGGCCTGTGCTCATTTGAGAGTCAGAAATTTTCAATTATATAGCTTCCCAGGATACATTTTAGAGAAAAACAAAACACAATTGTTTTTGCTCACTTGTTAAACACTAACCATTTTGTTCCTGGCTCCGTTATTTTTTTTCTTTATCCCTTTTATGCAAATAAGCAGCCCATTTTCAATCTTCCTTGAAATAAAAAACGGAGACTCCGTGTGCAGGAAATACATGGTTTTGGAGTTTGCCTTAAAAATGATTTAGGGGAACAACTTGAATTTGTTTAACACTTTAAAGTTTCAAAAGTGCTTTCACAGCCATTGCTTCATTCGATTCTCACCACAAGCCTGCAAAGTAGGCAGGTGTTATAACCCCAAATTTACAGACTAGAGCTCAGAGATTACCTAACATCTTCAAATCATGTTGCTAAGAACAAACAGAACTGAGACAAGAACCAGGTTTTCTGACTTGAGTCAGATGCTGCTTCTCACCTCTCTCCCATGCTGCCTTTTAACTGTCAGCAATAGGCATTCTCAATGTCTTCTTGATCCTGGGATATTTGCTTCATTATTATTTTTTCACTCAGGGATCCCACAAACGCACAACAGGCGTTAGCAACACCCCATTTAATGTCGTTGAACAGTAGCACTCCTGTTGTGCATTTCCGCATTCTCTAATGAGGACCCTGACTTAATTGCCTAATTCGGACACGTTATTTTACCAGCATGACTCCAAGATGTTCTGGTGATTCCCGAAACTGGCATGTCATTTCAGTTTATTTGGATTTTATTGTGTCACCCTTATGGTTTACTTCTATTTCATTCCAAAGCAATCTTTAGCATGCATAATATCACTTAAATAAGACATAGCGCTGCAAAATAAGGGTTCTCTAAATACTTCCTGTGCGACCACAGGAGGCTCCTTCTGAACCAAAGGGCTGTGAATCTTATCTGTGGGTCTGGCTGTAAATTTTTATCTGGAGGCATGTTTAATAGCTTTTCAGTGACTATTGCAAAGGGAGTATTTACTCGAAATGATGTCTGCTTATATTATTTCTTTGCCAAAATTGCTCCCAGCAACTAGAAAATCTGCTGTACCTCTCCATCAGTATCCTCCCTGGAAAGGAGACACTTTCTGTTTGTGTACTGCCTGAAGTATTTGATTTTACTTAATGATCTTTAAAGTTCAGTCAGAAAGACAAACAGCACATCCAACTCTCATCCTTTTCACCACTAAGGACACAGTTATTATTTCCCTGCTTGATTTGAAAGATTTCATAACCAAATCTCACATTTATTAAGGTATTCTATGTTCCCCATTTTTAGTAAAAAAAAAAAAAACATAATAATAGCAAAGACACCAGGCACTGTTCTTACGCTTTACATATATTAACTGTTTAACCCTTATACAACCATACGAGATGAATACCATTATCATTTTACATACGAGACAAAGAGAAGTCGGGCAACTGGCAGCAGGTAAAAAGCTGGGATTTGAGCACAGGGAGGTTCTCTAGAGTCAGTGCTTTTAACCTTTACCATGTACTGTTTCCCATTGTAATATCCAATTGTTGTTGTTACTGTTAGGTGACTTCAAATTGATTTCAACTCATAGCAACCCAGTGTGATGGAGTAGAGCTGCCACATTGGGTTTTCTAGGCTATAACCTTTACAGGAACAGATCACTAGGTCTTTTGCCAACAGAGGTGTTGTGTGGGTTGAACGGCCAACTTTTGGTTAGTAGCTAAGGGGTTTTACTGGGTAGCCAAGCACTTAACCTTGTGCCACCAGGGCACCCTCAATATCCAATTAGCATAGCTCAATGAAAAGACATGGCTCTTTTAATTTCAGAAAGGTGGCACTGGCAAAGATATGATACCATCCAATAGGACAGGGACCCCAGGTGGAAAGATATTCTCTGTGGGGTCAGTTTCATAGAATACAATCTCCCACTCCTCTCTTGGTCAGTTTTTCACCCTTGAGTACATCTCTTGAATTTCCAAGTCTACAATTACTAGTGTGAAAATAAAAATATTAAGAGTCATCTACCTTGTTGATTGACTTAAAAAAGAATCCTTAATGAGCACTTAATATGTGCCAGGCATTATTGCTAGATCTTGGGATACAAAGATGAATGGAATGAAATCATTCCCCTGAAGGGATTCAGAGTCTGACAGAAAGAAACCATATTTACATACAATGTGACAGGTTTATGCCTCAAGAGTTAAGGAATACTAGGCGAGTGGAGGAGAAGAAATGTGTAATATTTCTCTGAAGTGGGCAGGAGGGGAAGGCTATGTCAAGAAAACATCATGGGAGAGATGATTTCTGAAAGGAATCTGAAACAGAATATGTAAATGTATGAAGATAAAAAAAGGAAAAGACATGTCTTAATTTCAAACACACATCTCCTGGGCAATTGGGGGTGGGAGGGAGATTGAATCATAAATAGTGCTGGAAAGGTAGATATTGGGTGGTATGACAAAGCATTTTATAAATCCCAAAGTGCTACACAGACAGACAATAGTATTTAGGATGATCATTACTAAGGGTCCCAGTTATCACTGACAGAGCCACGTTTTCCTGAGTTGTGCGCATGCCCAGCTCTGGACACTCTTAGAATGTAGGAGCCCTTTAAATATGACAGCCTCTCTAAATAGAGTATTCAGGAGCACTGTTCCAGAAGCTCATGAGATGGTGGAATTAAGACTTCCTCACCTCTTCTCATCCAGAATTACAAATGAAACACTGTAGTTCTATCCAGAGAAGCCAAGCCTATGTGTCTGACAGAAGCTTAGAGAAATCTGAGAGGTCTTTGTTTAGAATCTGAAACAAAGATCTTTTAACCATCCTTTTTCAGAGAGATGAACAGGCCCAAGATAGGGAGCCTGGATTATTCAGATAATTGCTTCAATTTTCTATTTCACTTTGCTTTTGTAAATGAGGCAGGAAATGATCAGTGGAATAATTTTAATCAGGTCTCCTGAAAACACATTTATCCTCCCTATCCTCATTCATTCTCCATTTTGCTTTCGGAGAATTTCAGGGAAAAATAGGAATATGCATTTTCTACAGGAAATTACACTAGCATAATAAGTCCATGAAATGTTCAGTGGGGCACAGGTGGGAGGAAGACAGCTGTTGTCTGTTTAAGCAAACGTGCATGTTTTTTAAAAGGAAATTGTGTGCAAATTGACCGGCATAATAGCTTTCCTGAATAATTGAGATAATTGACACTATAAAAAAAAAAAAAAATGTTGTTTTTTTTTCCATTTTACTTTGTTGCTGTAAGCAGAAGTTTTGTGCTCCTTAAAGAAGCTATTATACTTTGTTTACTTTTATTTTCACATGCATGAAAGGGATATGTGAGTAACTGTTCCTGTACAAAGCTCACCAAAAAAAAAGAAACCAAACCCATTGCCGTTGAGTCGATTCCAACTCATAGATGGTGACCCTAAAGGACAGAGTAGAACTGCCCCATAGGGTTTCCAAGGAGCACCTGGTGGATTCAAACTGCTGACCTTTTGGTTAACAGCTGTAGCTCTTAACCACTACACTACCAGGGTTTCCACAAAGCTCATATGGACTAGGTAATTCATCTGCATGCAAATTAACAAATTTTAAGAAAAAAATGCAGCTATAAATTTTTTTTGTTACGTGTATAGTCTATGTTGCCTTATGTCAACTATTAAGTTCAAATAAATGTTGATGGAGCAGACATTTTCTACCAGGCACCAGGGTAAGCTTTTGGATGGTGAAAGAGAACTCCTACCTCGAACAAGCTTACCATTAAATTGGGAATAAACGCATAGCACATTTGCAAATTTAACTCAAACTTCAACTAGGATGTGTAGAAACACAGGGTTTTTTAAGCTAATTTGGTGTTTATCTAAAACTCCAACCTGATTACTAAAAATAAAAATGATAATGGAACAGACTGCTCAGCCATATCTTGAACAGTACCTGTGCTATTTTTCCCCCCTTCCCTAGCCTGTCTCTGTCTCCAAGTATGATTTTGCTGTTAGCAACTCTAAAAGGTAAAAGTGAAGCAATGTTTCCCCTAGGACCGTAGTAAAGCAAGTGATATCCATCTAAGCCTGTCAAACAGGACGATGCTCACCAGGATGGTGCCAGTCACCCCCTGGGCTGATGGGACAATGGCAAGAAAAGATCAATATATTTGAGACGTTACCATCGAAACCACACAGAAAGAGAGTGGACTTCACGCAAGCTCCTAAAACCCATGTCCCCTTTTCCCTGTAAAACTCCAACTGGCCTCCAGCTTCTGGACACAGGTTTAGGAGGACACGATTCCCTTCTGTCTCCTATGTATCGATATATAATAAGGGTCTTGCTACCCACCTCACCCCGTCTCAAGATTTGGCTGTTTGCGGCAGGTGGCTCTAACTCTCGAAATTGTGGTAAGAATAATAACTTTTGGTCCTATCTACTTTAAACTTTGGTGTTAGCCAACCTTATAAATAATCCCATTTGGTAACTTTTAGTATTTTATGAATTAAACGTGTTTAATCTCTCAGGCAGAGCCCTGGTGGCACAACAGTTAAGCACTGGCCTGCTAACCGAAAGGTTAGTGCTTTGAACCCACCCAGCACCTCCTCAGTTGAAAGCCATGGTGATCTGCTCCCATAAGGATTACAGCCTAGAACACCCTATGGGGCAATTCTACCCTGTCACATGGGGTCTCTATGAGTCAAAAATCAAATTAACGGGCACCTAATAGCAACAACAACAATATCTCAGGTAGCTTCTCCTTCCCATTTTCTTTTCCCAAGACGAAATCAGATATACAGGAAAAAGGTATGGTATGACAAGGCTGCCAGGGGTGGGGAAAGGGTGGCAAAGGAGACCCCTAACCTCATGATTGTTCTTGGGCTTTAACTGGCTGGCATCTTCCGACAGAGGCTTACCTTCTGGAATTGCAGCTGTTGTCCTAATTCTTCACCTGGATTCTGGCATCAATCACTGAACGACCCAGCCCCTCACCTCACCTTCATCCACCCAACTAGCCCTGCAGTCCATGTCCTGCTTTTGCTGCAGGGTCCCCTTACACAAGCTCCCAGACAGGCTACTGCCACTCAATTCAACATCCATACCATACAAGAAACTCAGTGGACTCCCCGTCCCCCACCCACACCCTACCTGCCTGGCATCTGGCCACACCATGCTCTTTGCCCTTTGGTACTCTGATTACCTAAAACATCTTTATGATGCCTGATCCTGAGCATGAAAAAAACAAAATCACAAGACCTCTCGCTCCCAGTGTGCATATATGAACAATCACAGACTGATTCTAAACAATGGCTAATGGGAAAGAAAATCATTTTCTTTCAGAAAACAATTTCCAGGACTCAGACATGCAGTCCTCACTCCGCAGGGCACCCTTCCTCCCTTCGAAGAGCGTGGGGTCATTCTCCCACATTCATTTAATTCACTCAAATTGAGCATGACAGGCACAGGCTTAGGCCTGGCATCTCAGAGATGAAAAGCAGTCAGGCCATCATGGAGAGGGCAGAGGAAGAGAGATGTCACTACAGGGTGAAATCTGCTGTGATGGAGGCAAGCACAGGGCATTGGGGTGCACGAAGGAGTACACGTAATCAGACTGGGGAATCAGGGAAGGCCGCCTGGTGAACCAATGTCTGAGCTGAGTCCTGAAAAAGAAACAAGAATTATCCAGGCAAGAATAGCGAGGACACTTCATGAGAGGAGGCAGCGCTGTGGAAAGACAGGGAGGTGTAAGAACGTGGCTCATTAGGGGAACCGCCAAGCTCCTTGTTGGGCTACCCTGCACTTCCTATACATTCGTCTTTCCTTTTCCCTCCTGAGAGCCTTTGATTTTGACTTGATTTCTCACAGCTATTTTTTTTTTTTTTATGAACAAAAGCTTAAATGCAAAGCAGAAACGAGCAGGGTCACATGAAATGAAAAGCATATAGATGATACCGTTTGGGGATGAAAGCAGAAATATTTTATAACATTTCTTAAAAGAATATGATTTTGCTTCTAAAGACTTCAGCCTGCCTGGCTCTTGGTTTCAAACAGCAGAATAATTGGCTATTGTTATTGGTTTCTTTCTTTTTTTTTTTCCCCTATGAAAAAAAAAATTTTCTTTTAATATTCTCCACCAATTCCGGTGGTGGAGTGGGGAAAGCAAATCACACAGGAAAATTCCAGCATTCATAAGTGCCACATTAACAAGGCAGTCTACCTGAGGAATGCATTGTTTAAACTATAAAATAATTGGGAGAAAATAACATTGAATATTTTTTGATGTGGTAGATTATCTGTCTTTGTTCCTACTTTTATGCAAATAAGGATTTTTTTATAATGTGCACATTCCGTATTTATTTAGACCGTGTAGAGATAAATAATATAAATTGAGAATGTTTCCAGGAAGAGGAATAGTCTCAGTACAGTACAAAAAGCTGTTGAGTGGATGATGAAGCAGGAAAGGCTGAGCATATTCCTAAGGTAAAATTTCCAGGAAATTATGCTAATTGGAATCATTTTCTTTGGAGGATCAAGCTTACCTCTAAACTTGGAAGCACAAAAGTTTATGCAGTTCACTAGAACAACTGAGATTATCTATTTATTCACTGTAGTTAAAGGAAAATATTTTGAGGAAAAACAAACAAATTCATCCAAAAATACTTTAAATACCATTTTAATTAGTCAAGGGAATTCCACCTGCTAGAGTGGCAAGTAAAAAGTTTTAATTTGAAATCTTGCATCTCCTCTATCCTGTTAAAAATAATAAATATTGATCCCTAAAAGAAAGTAACAGTATTTCTATGTTTTGGAGAAAAGAACTCCACCCTTTATACTATTCAATCTGCTTCTTCAAACCAATAGATATAACAGGTGCTGTTAGTTCTTGGCATCAGGATGTCACTAGATGTGATTTCCTTCAGGGTTTAACTCCACGAGCCAGAGCCATCGCTTCTAACCGGAATTGGTTTGGGGTCTGGAGATAAGGGAGGATGTGGAAGCCAAGCTGAGAGAGTGTTTGTGGAGTCAGAGAGTTCCATTTAACTAAACACCAGTGTGGTTATTTGAACACCACTATTACAGCATGTCTGAAGATTAGGGAGATGAGTGATAAGCGATCGGTTTACATAAAGGACTTAGGAGTCTCTCAAGTAAGGCTTTATCTCAAAATTGAGAGGGCTGCAATGGCACACAGGTTGGATTCAGAGATAATGAGCCAACCTTAGAGATTCGAGAAATATGGGAGAGGAGTCTCAGCCCAGAGCAGTGTCTGTTCCAGGAATTGTGTTCTGGCCCAGCTTCATAGTCCAAAACATGAGTTCTGGGGGAAAGGGCTAAAATAGAAAAGCTGTACTGTCACTATACTCTCTAGAACGTTGAAAGTAAAAAGTAGTGTCTACTGGATTGTGCTAGAGATTTGACTTGCTGGGCAGAAACCTTACAGAGCCTTGCTTACATTGATAACCTCAGTATGCCATCAGGACTCAATACCCTCACCAGTTGCCATTTTAGGAATCTGGAGACAGAACAGGAGACAAGGAAATGGGAGACAATTTATACCATGGCTGCATATTTGGTGACATAGGCTCCCCCAAGAAGTATTTAAAGGGGAGAGAGGCTTGCAATGGAGCTTGAAGATGCTGCAGTTATTGTTGTAGAAAGATCCAGAGAAGTGCTGTTTCCATTTAAAGACTATTATACATAGTTGTAGTTGTGGAGCCCTGGTGGTGCAGTGGTTAAGAGCTCAGCTGCTAACCAAAAGGTCAACAGTTCAAATTCACCAGCCTCTCCTTGGAAACCCTACGGGGGCAGTTGCACTCTGTCCTATAGGGTTGCTATGAGTCAGAATCAACTAGAGGGCAATGGGTTTGTTTTTTGTTTTTTAATACATAGTTGTACTCCCAGTCTAGTGTAGGCTGAGAAATAAGAACCCTAGTAACTTTCCCTCTGTGGCATTCTATCAAGTCTCAGAGATGTGAGTTTACCTGCTATGTGATCCAGCCATACCTCAGCAGTTTATTATCTTCTTGCCTTCTGTTCAACTGATTCCTTGAAAACAGTAGGAAAAAAATCAAAGGAAGAAAGCTTCTGGTTCCTTCTCCATGTAAGTTCCGAATAAACCCATTTGACTGGGACATTAGATACAATAGTGAGCCCAAGAAAGGTGATTCCTCTCTGAGGTAATCCGACATCTCACAATATTAGAAGACCCAGGTAGTCCCCCCTTTCTTCTATGTTCACTATCACAAAATGGACTGAGCAGCACATTACATGGACAAGGAAGATAGCTTCAAAAGAAAGAGGCAGCTGTTAATTCCATACTTAGATTTGGACTTAGCCTTAATGCCCAGAACTGGCTGTTCTCTTAGTCATATTGACTTCCATTTCCTCATCTCTATTCCTCCATGGTTTTTCTTCTTGGGGATATAACCAAGCATCTAAGGGTAGCTGAACTAGGACTGAGATGCCATCGGCACACTGTTCCTGTCAGTGTGTATCAGTTCTTACTAAGGGCCGGGAATTTCATTTTTAACTAGGGAATGGAGGAGTTCTTCTTAGGTCTGTCTTAATTTCCTAGGGCTTCCATTTTTTTTTTTTTTTTTTCCATAACAAGATACCGCAAAGTGGGTGGCTTTAAAGAACAGAAATTTATAATATTACAGTTCTGGAGACTAGAAGCCCAAATCAGGGTCTCAGTCACGTTGATTCTTTCTGTGGGTCTCTTTCCTAGTGGCTATTGGCAACTCTTGACTTTCCTGCTTACAAATGCATCTGCCTCTGTCATCTCATGGCATCTGAAGAATCCTCTTGAGACAACCTCAAAGAATGGCGAGAGTAGCAGCAACTCCCCATCTGGCTCCTAGGCCTAGGTTTGAGACCTGCTGTTAAAGGGGAAAAGGGCTTAAAGTCACAGACCTGTCTTCATGAGGTTTTGGTCAAGAAACACGGCCAGAATCTGAGTCATCTATTCAAAGAAGGCTCATTGAGATGAGAAGAGCTGGCCTTGAGTGCACTGGTGATGAAGTGGGATACATACTGCAGACCTTCTTCCTTCATCAGGTTAACATGGAATTGAGAACAAGCCTGGTGCTCTGAGGACTGGAAACCTTAAGAGCAGCTGGAGTCGGTGTCTGTAGGAATGATATTGGGATTCTAAGGGGAGGCAAATGGCAACAACATGGGGTTTCTGAGCCAAGAGACTTAGTGAGGGACAGCAGAGAGCAAACGGAATCCAGGGAGGAGAAGACAGACAGCATGCTTGCTGGGTAGAGGTAACTGCAGCCAACAAATTGCAGCCTTGGATAAGCCCCACCTTTGAAAACTCCCAGAAATAATTCCTGTCACAAAGTAAACTTTGTGTGCATGAGAACTTGGATTTTGTTCTCAGTTTCCAGTGTCTGACCCTTGGTGGGTGCTTGATAAATATTTCTTATCGAATAAGTTCAGGGTACTTTAATTGGAGCTGATTTCTAACAATCAGTTCAGTAAATACTTGAGCTACCATGATCTGATCATTAAAATATTTGTGTACTAACTTTGTAGACACAGAATAAACCAGATCCATTGTAGTCTAGTAGATTCCAACTCATAGTGACCCTATAGGACAGAGTAGAACTGCCCTATAGGGTTTCCAGGGGGTGCCGGGTGGATTCGAGCTGCAGACCTTTTGGTTAGCAGCTGAGCTCGTAACCACTGTGTTACCAGAGCTCCAGACCCAGAAGAGTGGGCTATATTTGTTTTGTGGGCATATTGATCTAGTTTGCAGTGCTCTTTAAAAGTGGCCTTTCTCTTTTTGGCAGGGATGGGCATGTTCTCTGTAGAGGCAAACCCAGTAGATCTGTGTAGTGGTTCTGCTTTCATATGAGGAAGGATGCTGCTGCTTTTCCCCCAACTCTGCTCAGCCTCATTGATTGGAAGAAGAACGGCTGTGGGCACCGTCAGGGCCCTCCCAAATTCAGCTCTCCTTTTCTGTGATTCTCAAATCCCAAAGCACCTTGACTGGAGCAGTGCTCAGAGGTTCCTTTGAATCAAAAACTTCCTCACACCTATGTTCCAAGGCCTGAAAATTCCAAATTGGGCTGTCCCCCAGCATAAGGCATTTAAGGTGCCTGTTTAAAATGGAAATATATTACCTTGGAGGGCTAACATATTAATCCATTACCAGCCATTAATACTACAACACAAATTAGTTTTCCAGTCAGTCACTGAGAAGGCACTGCCTCAGGGAATGGTACATAGGGCAGATTTGTTCATTTTTTCCTGTCTTAGATTATGATTTATTATACAAACAAAAATTGCAGCAGCAATAAAGAAACCAAAACAAGGACTAATTCCGTCCCATGGTCCTACTGCAGTAATATATTAACTGCTTTATTTGTCTGGGTCCCCTTTCAGCTCCTTCTAGATTCAGGATCAACTTCAACTCGAGTGGTTTCCATTTTTTCTGAAAAATACTGACCAGCACTTATTGAGCATTTACTGTGTACCAGGCACTGTTCCACAAACTATTACACAAATTATGTCATGTCATCTTAACAACAGCTCATGAACAGGTATTATTTTATCCTCATTTCACAAATAAGAAAATTGAGGCCCAGAAAGCTTAAGCAACTTGCACAGTTTCAAAGTCAGTACACGGTTGATTCAAAACAAGCACTAACATACATGGTTTTAAGCCCTGACCATATAGCCCATTTACCAATAAAGAAACTGAGGCATCATGCGTTGATTAACTTGTCCAAGTTTCCATAGATAATATGTGGCAGAACCAGAGTCTGAGAAGGCTTCCTAATATCCTCTTAACTATACCAGTCTACCATCAATTGCAATGGAGTAGATTCCAACTCATGGTGACCCCATGTGTGTCAGGCTAGAACTGTACTCCATAGGGTTTTCAAAAGCAGATCACCAGGCCTTCCTTCCAAGGTGCCTCTGGTTGGACTTTAACCTCCAATGCTTTGGTTAGCAGCCAAGTACATTAGCTGTTTGCACCACCCAGGGACTCCCATTCTTAACTGTCCTGATATGTTACCCTAGTTAATATAATCTCCAAATAAGGTTAAAATCATTACACCCATTTTACAATTTCGATCTTCAAAAAGACTGATTAATTTGCCCAAACGTAGATCATAAATGATAAATCCAGATCTTCTGACTCCAAGCTCAGTACTTGTTTGTTTTTGTTCTTTTGTATCTGCCTCTGTTAACATTCAGATTTCTCAATATATTTTAAACATCTGTTTTTCAATATAGTTGAAACATTTCCTACTTTATCCTTGTAATGTAATTCACAAACATTTTCCCTTGTTTTTTTTACTAGGTGGTGGTGTTGTTAGGTGCCGTCAAGTCAGTTCCAACTCATAGTGACCCTATTATGTACAACAGAACAAAATACTGCCTGGTCCTGTGCCATCTTCACAGTCGTTGCTATGTTTGAGACCATTTTCACAGCCATGTTGTCAATCCACCTTGTTGAGGGTCTTGTTCTTTTTCACTGACCCTCTTCTTTACCAAGAGTAATGTCCTTCTCCAGGGACTGGATCCTCCTGATAAAATGTCCAAAGTAGGTGAAATGAAGTCTCGCCATCCTTGCTTCTAAGGAGCATTCTGGCTATACTTCTTCCAAGACAGATTTGTTCATTCTTCTGGAAGTCCATGGTATGTTCGATATTCTTTGCCAACACCATAATTCAAAGGCATCAATTCTTCTTCTATCTTCCTTATTCAGTGTCCAGCATATGAAGCAATTGAAAATACCATTGCTTGGGTTAGGCGTACCTTAGTTCTCAAAATGACATCTTTGCTTTTTAACACTTTAAAGAGGTTTTTTTGCAGCAGATTTCCCCAATGCAACATGTCATTTGATTTCTTGACCGCCACTTCCATAGGTGTTGATTGGGGATCCAAGTAAAATGAAATTGTTGACAAATTCAATATTTTCTCTGTTTATCATGATGTTACTAGGTAGTGTTTGTAATTATCATTTTATTAGCAGCCCAATAGGTGATAAATCAGAATGTACTTAAACACTCTTGTTGAATTTTTTATTTTCTTTTACATTTTTCTTCTATTATAAATAATGTCACAATAAAGACACCCGTGCAGTATCATTTTTCTTTTGAAGTCTTTCTTCGGGATGGTTATGTACAGCCTCTCTCATTTTGTTTGATTTACCAACAATGATTCAGCCTCATGTAGAAAACAGAGCATCATCTCTGCAGATTACAACAGCTGGAGATACTTCCCCAGCAGCCCCTACCTGTGAGCTGCCTGAAGAGGCTTAGATTGTCCTGCTCCGTGGCTGCTTCAGAGATTTTCAGCAAATCAAGCTCTGCCACCTGTTTGCTGGCAGACTGCACATGAGCCAGAGCATGGCCTTCTGCCTTCTGGTGGCTCCTTTCTTAGAGCTGCCGTGTGCAGGGACCCAACCCCAAATCTCAAAAACGGTTGTCAAGATTGGACTTCGGATTGGTGCCACCTGTCTGAAACAGGAACATACTTTTGGAGCTACCCAAGCCCCCTGAGCCCCTGCCCTAACTGTGCCTGCCCAATTGGCGAACACGGATGCCCAATAATTAGTTGGGCATCTCTCTTTCTTAGTGTTGTCACCAAAACAAATTCTTATGATTATCACCTCATCTGTCCTCTAGAATACAAATTCCTTGAGAGTAGAAATCATGCTTTTGTTGAGTCTCAGTGTGCATCCTATACCCGGGAGATGCTCAAATATTAATTGATGTCTTCTTATGTTGTTGAAAATGGAGTGGAGGGAAAGTGTCTTATACTTTGTAGTCAGTTAAGTCAAACAACCACTTTTACTAAAATGGTAGATTGATGATTATGGAGAGTTCGTGTACTTTGGATTGCATTACAGGAGTAATTAATTTATGCTAATCATCGTGTCTCATTCCATAGGGCTTTCAGTGAGTAAAATATTGATTTCTGAAAATAAAAGTCACCTTGAAAAAATAATGGATAGACCATCTGGCATAGAGTTGATACAAAAAAAAAGAATTATTTTTAATTGATCTAATCTCACTACATAAACAGAGTTGAGAAAATGGGTATTTTGTAAAGACCTCAAATTTTTTTTTGTTGTTTTTTTCAGAATCACTCTGACTTAGAGGTTAAAGTCATCATAATATCTTCTTTCAAAATAAGTTATTAAATTAAAAAACATTTGGAGTTAAGATACTGATGACAAAAAAAACCCATTGCCATCAAGTCGATTCCGACTCACAGCAAGCCTATAGAACAGAGTAGAACCGCCCCATAGAGTTTCTAAGGAGCACCTGGTAGATTCGAACTGCCAACTTTTTGGTTAGCAGCTGTAGCTCTTGACCACTACGACACCAGGGTTTCCACTGATGACAAGATAGAGGTAAATATTCACATATCCTAGCTAAAACCAAAAGTTTTACATTATTAGATCCAAAATACGAGTTTTGCTTTTGAGAAAATCTGTGTCTTAGGGCCATTTATGTCATTGCCACTATGAACATTTTTTATATTTAATTATGAACTCTAAATTTGTTTATCTCACAGTTGTATTCTACTTAGTAGTTAAACTTGAATTGTAAACAGCTGGGAAGTGAGAAATAGAAATATACTGCAGCCACCTCTAAATATGAAAATACTAATACATTAATGTTTGCAGCCTATCACAAAAATGAGTTACAAGCCATTAAAAAATTACTAAATTAGGTGATTTCTTGATTCTATGATTTTTTAAATTATAGAACAAAATTAACAAATATGTGTATTATGATCTAAATTTCAAATTTCCTTTTTATTTAAAGTCAAAAAGAGGTAAATTTTAGAAATAATTGTATCACTTCTGAGGCTTGTCTCTTGAATAAAATTCCCTGGAAATTTTCTGCTCCTTTCCAAAAATGTAATAGAGTGGATTCCCACTGATAAGCCCATTGTTGTTGTTGTTACGTACCCTCGAGTCAATTTCAACTCAGAGTAACCCCATAAATCATCAGAACAGCTGGTCCATGGTAAAATACAATGGTTTTCAAGCTGTGTTAAGGGAAGCATAGGGCTCTATGAAGGAAATTTACTGGCTACTGCAGCAATGGGGGCGGGGGGGGTCAAACCCGTTGCCAGCGTCCAGTGTCTTTTGACTTATAGAGACCTTAAACAACAGAGTGGAACTGCTCCCATAGGGTTTCCAAGGAGTGGCTGGTGGATTTGAACTATTGACCTTCCGATTAGTGGCCAAGTTTTTAACCACTGCACCACCAGGGGGAGGTCAAGGAGTCAGAAATCCCAGCTCTCCCACCCCTCACCACCACAGTGGCGCCATTTTTGCCTGTTTCATAGATTGGCTTCCCATTTGAAAGTTCTTTTGGGAGATGGTGTGGAGGTGTGGAGGCTGAAGAAGGCAGGATCTTCTGCTACAAGCCTGAAAACTGTTGCTATAATTAAATGAAGGTTTATAGAGAGCAGTTCAAATCAATCATTTTTTTTTTCCTTATGGCATTCTAGACAAAACATAATTTTAATAGAGACTCAATTGATGACTTAAACCAAACTATGAAGTGAAAGAAGGTTAAGAGAGAGCAAAAGGAATCAATCTGAGTGTTTAAATGGTTTAGTATACTAAGGAGACAAAGTAGAAGAGGACTAGCAATCTGAAAAAACCAAGCAAATCAACCTGTAGGGAAAGCAAAAACGACATAAGAGCTAAAAGTCGGGAGGGAAATCATAAAGCTATATTTTCATTTTAGGTTTTGGTTCAAATATTTAAAGCAGGAATTGTTATCTATTTCGACATTGATTTTGGCTCATTGCAGCCCAGAGTTTTCATAGATCTTGTTCAAATGGGATTATAAACTAAAAAGAAGAAAAGAGGTGAAATCCAAAAACAAGACTCAAAGAAATGTGGAATGTAATAAAGTGTGAGGCTTCCGAAGGAACAAGCATTTCTCTCTGTGTGTAAGAAAGTACAATTTACTCTTTCAATGAGTTATTCCTTCAACAAATATTTATTAAGGCTCTAAAATGCGCCAAGCTATTCTAGGTTCAATATATTATGATGAATGGTTTATTCTCTCCGTTAGAAAAGGGGAAAGATATATAGTTGAAAACTTTTCAACCCCCACTCCCATCCCACTCTCTTCTGGGTTTCTAAAATACTTTCTAATTTTAGAAGTTGTGATGATGCAGCACTTAAGGCGCTCGACTGCTAACTGAAAGGTCAGTGGTTCTAAACCACCAGCGGTTTCTAAAGAGAAAGATGTGGCAGTCTGATTCTGTAGAGATTTACAGCCTAGAAACCCTGTGGAGTCACTGTGAGTTGGAATCAACTCTACAGCTACGGATTTTGTTGTTCTTTTTTATGTATCACCTGTTTTTTGGTATAGTTATTTTTGCATGCCATCATCTGCCTATCAATTTGTTGTACTATGGTGGCTTAAGTGTTGCTATGATGCCATAAGCTATATCACCGGTATACATGGCAGCAGGGTCACCCATGGTGGACAGGTTTCAAAGGATCTTCCAAATAAAGGCAGACTAAGAAAAAAGGCCTGGCAATCTACTTCCAAAAATGAGCCAGTGAAAACCCTATGGATCAGAACAGAATATTGTTCAATATAATGCTAGCAATGAGCCCCCAAAATTGGAAGGCACTCAAAATACAAAGCAGCTGCAACGATGGACTCAAGCATCATGAAGATGGTGTAGGACTGGCAACATTTCATTCTGCTGTACATGAGGGCACAATGAATCAGAGCCAACTCATCAGCAAATGACAATTTTTCTATGTGTTATTACCTGTACTAGACTGTAAAACACGTTAAGGTTCAAATCATGTCATGCGAATCAGGGCCTAAAATGTTGCCTTCTACATGGCAGGTGCTCAAATGTGTTTGATGAATTAAATTTTAAAAAGCCATAAGGGCAGGTTTAGCTTAAATTTTCATAAAGCATACCTCCAATAATGAATGTAGCGCACACAGAGAGTGATCTTTCATCTACTTGCTAATATACCAGATCATGCTTAGAGTTACACGATGCCTGTCCCCAAAGGACTGTCATAATTTCATTTATTTCCACCAGAGGCCTAGAAGGTGAGTAAAAACCAAAACCAAAACAAATTTGTCATCGAGTCAATTCCAACTCATAACAAACATTTATGGCAGAGTAGAACTGACTCATAGGATTCCCAAGGCTGTAAATCTTTATGAAATAAGACTGCCACATCTTTCTCTCACAGAGCAGCTGGTGGGTTCAAACCACGGACATTTTGGTTAGCAGCCAAGTGCTTAATCACTGTGCCACTAGGGCCCTTGAGTAAAGACCAACCACCAAGCCAAACCTGTTGCCGTTGAGTAGATTCCAATTCATAATGACCCTATAGGACAGAGTAGAACTGCCCCATTAGGCAATGGGAACAAAAAATATGTATACTGAAGTATTAAGTGTGAGGAGCCCTGGTGGCAGAGTGGTCAAGCTTTTGGCTGCTAACCAAAAAGTTGGCAGTTTGAATCTACCAGCCGGTGGAAATCCACCAGCCCTGTGGAAACCCTGGTGGCGTAGTGGTTAAGAGGTACAGCTGTTAACCAAAAGGTTGGCAATTCAAATCCACCAGGTGCTCCTTGGAAACCCTATGGGGCAGGTCTACTCTGTCATAGAGTCACTATGAGTTGGAATCCACTCGACAGCAATAGGGTTTCCAAAGAGTGGCTGGTGGATTCGAACTGCCAACTTTTTGGTTAGCAGCCAAATGCTTAATCGCTGTGCCACCAGGCTCTTCACACTTAATACTTGAGGATATATATATATATTTTTATAGGTTCCCATTGCCTAATTATTTGTCAGAAGGAGCCCTGGTGGCCTGATAGTTAAGTACTGGGCCCCTAACCAAAAGATCAGCGGTTGTAGTTCACTGCCGCTCAGTGGGACAAGGATGTGGTAGTCTGTTTCCACAAAGATTACTGCCTTGGAAACCCTATGGGGCAGTTCTAGGCTGTACTATAGGGTCGCTATGAGTCAGAATGAACTGGCAGGCAATGGGGATTTTCTTGTTTGTCTGTTTTTTTGTTCGTTTGTTTTTTGGAATTATTTGTCAATGCGCTTGGTCAGCCTTCTCTCCATTTTGGTTATCTAGGCTGCTTATTCAGGGAAGGGGCCCTGGTGGTACAATGGTTAAGAGCTCCACTGGTAACCAAAAGATCAGCAGTTCAAATCCACCAGCTGCTCCTAGGAAACCCTATGGGACAGTTTTACTCTGTCCTATGGGGTCTATGAGTGGGAATTGACTCAATGGCAACGGGTTTATACAGGAAGAGAAAAACCTCACAGTACTGTTTATACATCAGCTGGTTCTTGTTAAGTACCTATGCACATAATCAGATCTGTAAATTGGTGAAGACCACTTGAAAGTTATTCAGTGCTACGGTAAGGTCACCGTGAGTCAGAATCAGCTCTACAACAACAGGTTAGTGTGTGTGTGTGTGTGTGTGTGTGTGTGTGTGTGTGTATTCAGATTGAGATGCTGATACAGGTAGTCCCCAGTTTATCCGCACTTACTAACCACACTTAGGACCTTTTTTTTGTTTTTTGTACATCTTATCATTTTTTTTTTTTATCATTAGTAATGGTAAGATGTACCAAAAAAAAAATTGCCTTCCAGTCCATTCTGACTCCTAGCAGCAGACTTGAACTGTCCCAGAGGGTTTTCAAAACTGTAATCTTTGTGGAAGCAGACTGCCACGTCTTTCTTCCACCGAGCGGTTGGTGGGTTCCAATGGGTCTGGGTTTGTTTCTTTTATTAGTAGTAATATCTATTACATACAGCGTCACAGCACATAATTTGCTGATGTTATCATTCTCAGATGTTCACTGGCAGATGTTCAATGTTATGATTTACTGTTCAAAACACTGCTGTATAGCTGGCAATAATGAAAACTTAAAAAAAAAAAAGAGGTATTCGATTTATGTCAGAACCGACAGAACGCAGCCCTTTCATAAATCGGGGACTGCCTGTACTGCCTGTAGATGTGTCGGACTTTGAAAAATCAAAACTTCACCTGTTTGTCCATTTATTCATTACATATTTTAGAATATTTGAAATATTTACCACAGGCTAATCACTAGGCAAATCTTAATGGAGTTTAAAATGTAACTCAAAGAGAAGTTCTTCTGGGTCACTGAGGAGCACAGGAGATGCTGAGCTGAAATCTCTGTTCTCAGGATTCTTATGAGACATGGCATAAGCACTTTTAACTTATAAAGTGGGATCGGCGTGAATAATAGAAACAATAAGAGCTATGAGAGTTTGAAGAAGCATGAGGGTAGACCCCTTATATGTTTTCATTGAACTTATATTGTCAGATGGAGTATGTTATCAGGGAGAGAAGTTGAGTAGCACGCCTTATGAGTCTGTGCATACCGTTGAGTGTCTGTTGCCACTGAACAAGAAAGACAATATATTTGCATGTGACGTCCTTAGGCATAACATTGTCCTCCTCATCACTTTAAATATTGCTTCTTTGCCTTCTAGCAATGACAACATCTTACACTTGACTGATTTTTTTCCTACACAAGTAAGCTGATTTTTCCTTCTTGGATGTTTGTAGAATTTTTTTTTTTTCTTTATCCTTTGAAATTCAGGTATCTCAGCAGGATGTGTCTAAATATTGGCTCCATTTCATTAATGCTGCTTGCTCCTCAGTGCGATTCTTCATTCTGCAGACTCAAGGCTTTCTTCAGCTTACCAAAGTTTTCTGTACACACAACTCTGATTACTGAGTTTTCATCATTTGTTCTGACTCTTGTTCATGTGTCTGTTTTGTTGGGGCTCCTTAATCTTTCTTGTTTCATCTTCACTGTCATCATCTTCATATCTTAATCCTTTCACTGTGTATCTTGGAAGTTTCTCAAATGTGTCTTTCACATCACTGATTTCCTTTTCTGTGATGTCTGTTTTTATCTTTATTATTTTGAATGCATACTTTAATCCTCATTCGACGGTTTTCATTATCATCCTAATATTTACTTAATTTGGCTCTGTTCTCATCGGTCTTTTGCCTTATTTCTGCTTTGTTCTCTTTTTTCATAGTGTTCATGTTTTGAATTATTGAAATTATAAAATAACAGCTTTTTAAAAAATTTATTTCCATGTAGTACAATATATTAATGTCATATTTGTACCTACATTTAAAAGTTCTTCTCCTTTTATGCCACAGATCTTTTGCAAGTATATGTGGATTTTGTTTTGTGTTGTTTTTCCCTCTTTACTCATCTTTGGAACCAGGCATGATGTTTGCCCATATTACGATGAATCTCCATCTCAAATATTAATTTGGAAACACAGATTGATTTACACATCTCCCTAGCAATTTTCTAGCACTTAACAATCACTTAGCTAGTATTTCTGCTGGGCTAAAGAGCAATTACTATCCCCCTTTCTGGACAGCTGAATGTGCAGATGGACATATATGCCTGCATAATCCATGGGAGTGGGGTGGGAGGAGAACGGAACTAAAAAAGTGCAACCTGCCAAAGCCATCCTTTCTCACCAACACTTTTAGGTGCCAGAATGAAAAGCACCATTTAAACTGTTTGCTTGTTTTGTTTTTTGTTTTAGGGGAGATGGATTTGTTGTTGTTGTTGTTTTTGCCCCCAAAACCAAAAATTAAAAAAAAAAAAAAAAAAACCTGTTGCCCCTGAGTCGATTGCAATTTATCGTGGCCTCATGTGTTACAGAGTAGAACTGCTCCATAGGGCTTTCTTGGCTGTAATCTCTACAAGAAGGAGCCTGGATGCCACAAGCAGTTTTGTGATCAGCTGATAATCTGTTACCCTTATCTTTCTCTTGCCCTTTCTTAAAGCTACCCAAAAGATAATGAGATCCAGGATTTGGATTTCGGGAGGAGCACTATTAGTAGCAAGTGAGAACATGCTGTAGCCCAGATTTTCACAATGCGGATTTGGTGATAAACTGATAGTTTCTTGTGCCTTTATCTTTTTCGGGGGCTGTAAGAAGAGGTGAGGCAATGATTTGAGGGAGGAAAGAGTCATTCGTTGGTCTTTGGCCTGATTTGATCTAATAGTACTCTAACCCTGGCCAAATACGATGGAAAGTAAGCGAATGGTCACTTATCAATTAACTCAGCTCGTGTTTTTACTAATTTACTAGTATTTAAAATATTGCAAAGTATATCACATGAAACCAAGAAAAACTCCCATAAGGAATACACTATGGAAGGTGACTGCCATGGATTGAAAAATACGTGAATCCATTTGGCTAGGCTGTGATCCCCAGTATTGTATGATTGTCCACAATTTTGTCATCTGATATGATTTTCCTATGCATTGTAAATCCTGTCTCTATGATGTTAATAAGAAGGGATAGGCAGCAGTTATGTTAATGAGGTGGGGCTCCATCTACAAGATTGGATTTTGTTTTGAGCCAATTTCTTTTGGGATATAAAAGAGAAAAGGCAGCAGAGAGACAGAGGGACCTTATACCCCCAAGAAAGCAGTGCCAGGAGCAAAGCGCATATTTTGGACCTGGGGTTCCTGCATGGAGAAACTCTTAGTCCAGGGGAAGATTGACGAAAAAGACCTTCCTTCCTCCAGAGCCAACAGAGAGAGAAAGACTTCCCCTGGAACTAACAATCTGAATTTGGACTTTTAGCTTCCTTTATTGTGAGGAAATACAAATTTGTTTGTTAAAGCCATCCACTTGTGGTATTTCTGTTATTGCAGCACTAGATAACTAAGACTGTGAGAAAGAACACACACACAAAAAACACACACACACACACACACATTGCCGTCAAGTTGATTGCTGCTCATAGCAACCCTATACGACAAAGTAGGACTCCCTCAAGGAACTTCCAAGGAGCAGCCAGTGGATTTGAACTGCTGACCTTTTGGTTAGTAGCCAAGCTCTTAGTCACTATTGACCAAAGCTACTAAATTCTTCAGATTCCTTCTCAAACTTCTGCTAGCATAATCACAATTTTGTCTTAGTTATTCAAATAGTATATTTATATACAACAGACTAAAAAGGTAACATTTACTCAAAAACAAAGTTCAGAAGGCAAGAAGGGCCAGAAAAGCAGGGCAAATGGAAATGGGGAACCCAGGATGGACGTGGGGAGAGTACTGACACATTGAGGGGATTGCAACCAATGTTACAAAAAAATCTGTGTATAAATTGTTGAATGGGAAATGAATTTGCTCTGTAAACTTTCACCTAAACTACAATAAAATGTTCAAACATAAACAGAATCCTCTAGTAGGCTTATCAGGAAAAAAGAGAGCAAACATAAATCACTATCAGGAATGAAACGAAAAAGGAGTTATCACAGATTCTACAGACATTAAAAGGATAATAAGATGGAAAAAAAGTTACATTTTATTTTTCCTGTTCAAATCATAAGTATTTAAAAGGGAGATATTTTGAAACTAAAGAAATATCCTATTCCTTATCTACTTCATTAATGTTACAATCTGTTGATACTTCATACCTATGCTATTACTATCATAATTGCCAAATGATTATCTTCTGATTTCATTTTCCCAGATATATTTATTAGTTGTCATTGTACTATTAGAAGATATTTCTCTTCTCCCCATTTATTTTTCATTTGTTTATTTATATCAGTGTGAACCAGTAGATTCCTATTTTATTCAGTATGTTATAATCATTACTATAATTGTCCCAGATTTAGCCAGTGAGAGTCATTCGAGCTAGATCTTTTATCATTTTGACATGTCCAAATCATTCTTTGAGCACTTTATTACCATCTGGCTCAAAACAATGTTTCAGTTTCATCTTATACTTTCTCTACTGCAGCTCTGAAACCAGCCATTTTTCCAAGAAGTCCTTTCCCTATCAGTGGAAAACAGTATGTAGAAACTAAAATCTGAATGTTAGGTGTGCTCATTATTGGGGTTTTGCTGTCCACAGGTCCTTTCAGTGGACAGAACTAGGAAGTACATTGATTCATTTACAAACATATGCACACACACATATGTGTGTGTGTGCATGTGTGTGTATATATATACACACACATACACATAAAATACCTGTAATAGCAGAGGGAAGACTGGGGTGAACTATACAAAATTATAATCAAATTATAATAATGAGTTATTATTTTAAAAAATTAAATTAGATTGTGGGTGTGATAGTTAAGGTTGTGTATCAACTTGTCCAGGCCAGAATTCTCAGTGATTTCGCAGCTGTAATGTGGCTTGGCAGTTACGTAATGATATAATTTGGCAGCTGTGTAATGATGTAGTCACCCTCCATTTTGTAATCTAATGTAATCACCTCCATGATGTGATCTAATATAATCAGCCAATCAGTTACAAGGGGAGTTTCTTCAGGGATGTGGCTTGCACCCAATATATGTCAATGTTATGGCAAATCTTGCTTGCTTTTCTCTGGACCCTACATCAGGCTTTTCATCATCTGACCTCCAGTTCCTGAGATCTGAGCCAGCAATCTACTGATTGTATTGTCTGTCGATCTTAGGATTCATCAGCCTGTGCAACATATAAGCCAGTGCCCTGCCATCTTACCTGCTGCTCTTGAATTTGTCAGCCTCCACAGCCTGTGAGCCAGTGGCCTGACATCTGACCTGTTGATCTTGGGTTCTTCATCCCCTGCATTCTGAGTTCTTCAGGCCCTGCAGCTATGTGAGTAAGGAGAAGCCTCCAGACTGATGCCTGACCCACAGACCTTAGACTTTCCAGCCTCTACAACCACGTGAGCCATTTCCTTGAGATAAATCTCTCTCTCTCTCTCTCTCTTTCTTTCTCTCTCTCTATATATGGGTGTGTGTGTGTGCATGTGTGCGTGTGTGTAAACACTGGTTCACTGGTTTTGCTAATTTTGCCTTTCTGGAGAACTCAGCTTAAGATAGTGGGAGAAAATGGTGTTCTAAAATTTGACCATCTTAATTATGAAATAATAAATCTACTCAATAAAAATTGGCTTAAGGAAAAAAGTATATTTATATAATACATTTTTATGACTTTCCTTTCCTCTGATAATAATTTTTAATTAGTAGTCCCTTCCACTCAGAACTCCTGTCAATTATATCAATTATGATATAAATGTATACACACATAAACACATACACGTATATATTTATACACAATCAATTATATAAAAAATTATCAGCAGAAAATTTTATACAATGCCCCGATACAGTTTAAGTGTGTCTAATACATACAAACACCAAGAAGTCTTCATTGATTTCAGCTTTGAATACCCATATTTATTCAAAGAATATTTTCTGTGTGATTCTTTCCTAGACACTTAGAATATAGACAAGAACAAGACAGAAATAGTTCCTAACAAACTACCATTAATTTTTTTTTTTTTCTTAGTGGGCAGGCAAAGCATTGATTACACCTGCTTGCTTGTTTAACCTTGCAATGTTTTAGAACTCTTCCACATGTATTGAATCTTAAGAAGTATCCTGAATTATACCAAATTTTATTTCAAATGGTTTATCAGTCCCTGCTTCTTTAAGCACTGGAACCACTCTCTTACTTACACAGGAATTATGGTAGGCTAACATCCTGGGAGGCACAAGTTACACCAAGGCTGTTACTTAACCAGCTTCCTCTCCACCCAAGGGTCATACTTACTGACCCCTCTCCAATGAAGCCAGAAAAATAACTTACTTACTTTATATAGAAGATCACCATGTCCTTTCTCTTCTTTCCTTCCTAGATTTTCCATACTACCTCAAGACACTTCTTAGCGCCAGATGGATTTTCCAAGTGTCCTTCTGTTTCCCATTCCTTGCTATAGTCCATCACTTTATTGTAGTCTTGCAATACTTGCTACAGTTAAATTGCCACATATTTTCATTTCATATAGTGGGTCCGCATTTACCTGAATCGAATTTAAAGAATTTGTGGATAGCAAAGTTGTTGGAGCTGTCACGGTTACACTTCATCACCCTTAAACCTCTTGTCAGTTAAAATATTATGTTGGCTAAAGGTGTCGGAATGTTCTGTAAGTGTTCGTTCCTTTTGACTTTCTGCAGTCATTTACTATAGAGATTGAAGGTCGAGTTAGCGTAGGGTAGGTATTTGTAACAAGAAAGCACTGTCCTATGGAAGACTTGCTAGTTCCTTACCTGTTTTTCCTGCTCTCACACTGAGTACTAAAATACCAGCACCCTACATTAGAACAGTTGTTCCCCCATTTATAACAAACTGGTCTTTTAATGGCTATAACAGAATCCTATGTGAAAATTCTTTGTTTTAGACATTTATAATCTTAAAAGATTTCCCAAACACACTTCTAAGAAAGCCATTCTTTTTGGCTGTAACATCTGTACTTTTGAACTCTGCAGTGTTGGTGTAGTCACAGTAAGTGACACACTGTGAGATCTGTCTTTTCTGTGAAGAGTCTAACATGCAGTAGTAATTCAAGAGTCATGTTTCAGGGTTTAACACACACACATACACACTTTCAACATCTGTTACGGCATTTACATTCTGTGATTTTCCCTTGTGCCTGAAGCCCAGTCACCAGGAAACTGCCGGTATTCCAGACTAGGAGAAAATGAGGAAAATATGTCATAAAAAGATAAAAATAGATGTTGGATGTAACTATATTTCTAAGTACATCACTCATCAGCTGATGATCCTTCCATGGCTAGAGAGATGTCCTGGAAGATATTTGCCAGTAAGGAATTGTAGATGCTGTCTCATGCATACCTTTTTAATTTATTTATTGCCTTTTTTGCTTTTTAAAAGAGAAGGCAACCAGCACTAGACATTCCAATCTGCCATTTTTACTCGATAACTGAATTTATTGTTTCACTCATTTTGTGATTAAAAGCTTGACCGTATCCCAACCTCAGATTAACAACTTTAAAAGGTAGGTCCCAAATTTTCAGGACTGCAAAACTGGATCTGGTAAAAAAAATTCTCCTTAAGGAATGAGTGGAATAACATCCACATGCCCCTCAACAAGCAAAGACTCGTTCTATGATCCTTCAGCTGGCTGCACTATGTGGAATGGACCAGACTGACCCATAGACCCATGCACCGTTGGCTATTAGTGGCGGATAAGGAAAGCCAAGGAGTCCAACTAACCTGAAATGTCTGCTCTAATAAATCTAATAAATGTCTTCCTATTTCAATATGTCATTTCCTGTTGAGTTTGTTACTTCTTTTTGATGGGTGGGAAGAAGGATGGTGTCAAACTATTGCTTTCAACTGCCTCATCCTGGGGCATGTGACTACCCAAGGTAATCGTCTGCTCATAAGAATGTAAGTGAAAGATTTAACCTTGTTTTCCCTTCACGTTTATGTTTACAAAATACCAGCACATTTGATTGAAAAGTAAACAATAGTGACTATCATAAATTCTCTTTTTTTCACAAAGCTTTGAAAGAAGCAATTCCTTAACAGGTATATGGGGGGTTGATTTTCAGCTATTTAGACTTTGGAAACTGTAGGGTAATAGTAAGCTCTTTGTTATAAAAATCAATCAAAAGAAGAGGTTTTGAGTACTTACAGTGCTATCATCCCATCGTTCTGAGCTTCAGATTTTCCTTTCTAAAATAATGAGATGTTGCTAATTGACCTCTTATACACTATGGTTTTATTTTAGTGGAAAGGGCTTGTTAACTAAAGAAGAGGCAAGGGAGATGGAGCAAAACAAATGATTCAGAGATTATATTCTTTGTAAGTGTGTGACTTGGAAATTTATTTGGTTGAATTTTTTTTTAAGATAAAATTGGCATTTGGACAAATTACCTGTGTGTTTTACAACTAATGAACTCATTCTAATTACCTGCTATGTTTGTGGAGAAGCCTAATATTCTGGAAAAAATGACAAAACAATAATAACTCAACAAAAGTTTCACAGACAAGAGAAGAAAACAACCTAAAGATGGTTGATCTCCATTTAAGGTCAAACGCAATTTAACAATAAACAAGCAAAATTTATGTAGTAGAGATGATACAGGAAATAAATTTTAGATGATGTAAACAGTGTTAGCAAAACACAAAAATGAAAAATTTAAGAATGGTTAAATGGGAATGAAAGCAAGAAATAAATAACTATAAGGGATCATGTAAAGGAAGAGACAACAGGTATATATGGCCGATGAGTTATGAAGGAAGGTACAGAGTGGTATCAGTCCCATAGCCACCACTATAGTTCAGCTCTTCATTAATTCGTGAATGAATTTTTGTCATATCTTTGTGTGATGGGAAGAATAATGACCTCCCAAAGATATCCATATCCTAATCTCTGGAACCTGTAAGTATGTTACCTTAAAAAAAAAAAAAAAATAGTGCTAGCGAGTCGTTACATACATGATGTAAAAACAGTGTAGAGGCGGCATCTGAACTCCTCTAGTTTCATGAGGGGAAAGGAGAATCAAGATCAACAGCCCAAGGCTGATTCCTATGAGGCATGCCCCCTCTCTCCACTTTACCGGTTCTGACCCCTACTGTCCCTCCCACAGCACTCGCTACTTCTCTGCTGGATTTGATAATTCATCTCAATGGCCACACAGAACTCACAGACAATACTCATGATTATGGGGTCTACTAAGGTAGTAACAGGTTACTGTTCAGGTTCAGGAATGCTCAGGATACAGTTCTTCCATCAGGACAGCCTCTTCTCAGCCACGTCCCCAGGTACGCCTCTCTCTGGTCCTCGGCTTCTGCCTGCTTGGGCAAGTATCACAAAGCTCTTTTAGCTCTGCTGACAAGTGCCCAGAAGCACCCCACTCCACCAGTAATCTCTGCCCGAGGGTGCTCAGTTCTAGCTCCACCAAATGCCCGGAGGCACCCGACTCCTCCAGCAAGCCTCCTGCACAAAGGCACTCAGCTCCCTTGTTCTGTGGGGTGGAAAGTCCACTGCACGGACTACTGCCAGTCTCTCTTGCCAGTCTCTCCTGCCAGATCTCTGCCACCACTTCTCACCATCTTTAGTTTTACAGCTCTCTCTCTCTTTTTCCTGGTTCCAGGAGCTTCTCAGCACAATCATGGTCTAAAGGACACGTTCCACTCCTGGCTGTTCTTCCTTGGTGCTGGTGAGATCCTTTCTCTGCTTTGGAACTCTAGCCTAGTGGGATGGCAAAACTGACCAATCCCCTTGGGGGGCCACAATTACCTTATTTGTGCAGTCCCACTCAATCATGCCTCTGTCAATTTGTCATACTGGGGTGGCTTCTGTCCTGCTATGATGCTGGAAACTATGTCACCAATATTTCAAATACCAGCAGGGTCACCCACGGTGGAGAGGCTTCAGTGGAGCTTCCAGATGAAGACAGACTAGGAAGAAGGAACCGGCAGTAGACTTCTGAGGAAATTGGCCAGTGGAAACTTTACGAATAGCAGCAAAACATTGCCTGATATAGTACTGGAAGATGAGCCCCTCAGTTTGGAAGACACTCAAAATATGACTGGGAAAGAACTGCCTCCTGAAAGTAGAGTGGGCCTTAATGACGTGGATGGAGTCAAGCTTTCAAGACCTTCATTTGCTGATGTGACACAACTCAAAATTAGAAGAAACAGCAGCAAAAATCCATTAAAAATCAGGAAGTGGAATGTACAAATAAGAGCCTACAAAAATTCGAAGTTGTCAGAAATGAATTGGAACATTTGAAGATAGATATTCTAGGCATTAATGAGCAGAAATGAACTGGTATTTGCAATTTTAAGTCAGACAAACATATGTTCTGCTATCCCAGGAACGAGAAATTGAAGAGGAATGGCATTGCATTCATCATCAAAAAGAACATTTCAAGGTCTATCCTGAAGTAAACACTGTCAGTTATAGGATAATATTCATATGCCTACAAGAAAGATCAGTTAATATGGCTATTTTTCGAATTTACACACGAACCAATAATACCAAAGATGAACAAATTGAAGATTTTACCATCTTCTGCTGTCTGAAATGGGTCAAACATGCAGTCAAGATGCATCAATAATTACTGGTGGTTGGGTTGCAAAAGCTAGAAACAAGGAAGAAGAATCAGTAGTTGGAAATTGTGACCTTGGTGATAGAAATGATGCCTGAGCTTGCATGATAGAATTTTGCAAGACCAACGACTTCTTCATTTCAAATGCCTTTATTCAACAACATAACCAGTGACTATACATGAGGACTTCACTGGGTGGAAAACCCAGGAATCAAATCGGCTAGATTTGTGGAAAGAGACAATGGAGAAGCTCAATGTAATAAGTCGAAATGAGGCCAAGGGCTGACAACAGAACAGACCATCAACTGCTTACATGCACGTACAAGTTGAAGCTCAAAAAATTTTTTAAAAGTCCATGACAGTCAAAGTGCAACCTTGAGTCTATTCCACCTGAATTTAGAGAGACCATTTCAAGAATAGATTTGACACAATGAAAAGTAAAAACCGAATATTAGACTAGCTGTGGGATGACATCAAGAACACTATACATAAAGAAAGCTAAAGGTCAATAAAAAGACAAAATGGATGTTAGAAGACACTCTGAAACTTGCTCTTCAAAGTAGAGTAGCTAAAGCTAATGGAAGAAATGATGAAGTAAGTAAAAGAGCTGAATAGAAGACTTCAAAGAGCAGGTCAAGATGACAAAGTACTATAATGACATGTGCAAAAACCTACAGTTAGAATGCCAGAAGCTAGACACAGTCAGCATTTCTCAAGCCGAAATAACTGAAGAAAAAATTCAAGCCTCCAGTTGAAATTTTGAAGGAATCTATGGGTGAAATACTGAATGAGCAGGAAGCATCAAAAGAAGATGGAAGGAATACACAGAGTCACTGTACCAAAAAGAATTGGTTGACGTACAGCCATTTCAGGAGGTAGCATGTGATCAAGAGCTGAAGGAAGCAGTCCAAGCTGAACTGAAGGAACTGGCAAAAAAACAAGGCTCCAGGAACTGACAGATACCAACTGAGATGTTTCAACAAATGGATGAAGCACTGGAGGTGCTCACTCGTCTATGCCAAGAAATTTGGAAGACACCTACCTGTCCAACAGACTGGAAGAGATCCATATTTGTGCCCATCCCAAAAAAAGGTGACCCAACAGAATGGGGATATTATCGAACAATGTAATTAATATTACACACTAATAAAATTTTGCTAAAAATCGCTCAAAAGTGGTTGCAGCAGTACATCAACAGGGAACTGCCAAAAATTCAAGCCTGATTCAGAAGAGGAGATGGAACAAGAGATATCAGTGCTGATGTCAGATGGATCTTGGCTGAAAACAGAGAATATCAGAAAGATGTTTACCTGTGTTTTGTTGACTATGCAAAGCCATTCTACTCTGTTGTTGTTAGGTGCCATCGAGTCGGTTCCTACTCATAGCAGCCCCATGTACAACAGAATGAAACACTGCCTGATCCTGCACCATTCTCATAATCATTGTTATGCTTGAGCTCATTGTCGCAGTCACTGTGTCAATCCATAGCATTGAGAATCTTCCTCTTTTTTGTGACCCTCCACTTTACCAAGGAATATGTCCTTCTTCAGGGACTGGGCCCTCCTGTTAACATGTTCAAAGTATGTGAGAAGTAGTCTCACCATCCTTGCTTCTAAGGAGCTTTCTGGCTGTACTTCTTTCAAGACAGATTTGTTTGTTCTTTTGGCAGTCCATGGTACATTCAATATTCTTTTCAACACCATAATTCTAAGGCATCAATTCTTTCTTCGGTCTTCCTTATTCATTGTTCAGCTTTTGCATGCATATGAGGTGATTGAAAACAAGATGGCTTGGGTGGAGGTACCTTATTCTTCAAGGTGACATCTTTGGGCTTTAACACCTTAAAGAGATCTTTTGCAGCAGATTTGCCCAATGCAATGTGTCATTTGATTTCTTGGGCATTGATTGCAGATCCAAGTAAAATAAAATCCTTGACAACTACAATATTTTATCCATTTATCATGATACTGCTTATTGGTCCAGTTGTGAGGATTTTTGTCTTTATGTTGAGGCATAATCCATACTCAAGGCTATAGTCTTTGGTCTTCATCAGATCTTCACTTTCAGCAAGCAAGGTTGTGTCATCTGCATATCACAGGTTGTTAATGAGTCTTCGTCCAATCCTGATGCCACACTCTTCTTCATATAGTGCAGCTTCTCAGATTGTTTGCTCAGCATACAGATTGAGTAAGTATGGTGAAGTGATACAACACTGATGCACACCTTTCCTGACTTTAAACCACATAGCACTTCCATGTTCTGTTCAAACAACTGCCTCTTGGTCTATTTACAGGTTCCACATGAGCATAATTAAGTGTTCTTGAATTCCCATTCTTCGCAATGTTATTCATATTTGTAATGATTCACACAGTCGAATGCCTTTGCATAGTCAATAAAACACAGGTAAACACGTTTCTGGTATTCTCTGCTTTCAGCCAGGATCCTTCTGATATCAGCAATGACATCCTTCATTCTACATCCTCTTCTGAACCCACCTTGAATTTCTGGCTGTTCCCTGCCAATGTACTTCTGCAGTCAGTTTTGAATAATCTTCAGCAAAATTTTACTTAAGTGTGATATTAATGATATTGTTAAATCATTTCTGCATTTGATTGCATCAGCTTTCTTTGGAATAGGCATAAATATGGATCTCTTCTAGTCTGTTGGCCAGGTAGCTGTCTTCCAAATGTCTTGGTGCAGAGGAGTGAACACTTTCAGCAATGCATCCATTTGTTGAAACATCTCAGTTGCTATTCCATCAATTCCTGGAGGCTTAGTTTTTTACCAGTGCCTTCAGTGCACCTTGGGCCTCTTCCTTCAGTACTGTCAGTTTTTGATCATATGCTACCTCCTGAAATGGTTGAACGTCCACCAATTCTTTTTGGTATAATGACTCTGTGTATTCCTTCCATCTTCTTTTGATGGTTCTTGTGTCATTTAATATTTTACCCATAGAATCGTTCAATATTGCAACTCGGGTCTTGAATTTTTTCTTCAGTTCTTTCAGCCCTAGAAATGCCAAGCGTTTTCTTCCCTTCTGGTTTTCTAACATTTCATTATAATATTTTACTTTGTCTTCTGGAGCTACCCTTTGAAATCTCTTGTTCAGTTCTTTTACTTTATCATTTCTTCCCTTCAGTTTAGCTACTTGATGTTTAAGAGCAAGTTTCAGAGTCTCTTCTGACATCCATTTTGGTGTTTTTTTTTTTTCTCTCCTGTCTTTTTTAGTGACCTCTTGCTTTCTTCATGTATGATATCCTTGATATCATTCCACAGCCCCACAGGTCTTCAGTCATTAGTGTTCAATGCATCAAATCTTTTCTTGAGATGGTCTCTAAATCTGGTGGGATATACTCAAGTTTGTACTTTGGCTCTTGTGGACATGTTCTAATTTTCTTTAGCTTCAACTTGAACTTGCATATGAGTAGTTGATCTGTTTCACAATTTGACTGTGTGGATTATAACAAATTATGGATAATATTGCAAACAATGGGAATTCCAGAACACTTAATTATGCTTGTCTGGTACTTATTGTCCATTAGTCCTTTAGACTAATCCTTCACTTGTGTGTTTGGTTTTCTTCATTCTCCCTTACTACAGACAGGTTGAGACCACTGGAGTATCTTACATGGCCACTATAAGCTTTTAAGACCCCAGACACTACTCACCAAAGTAGGATGTAGAACATTTTCTTTTTAAACTATGTTATGTTGACTGAGCTAAATGTCCCCCAAGACCATGGTCCCCAGCCCTCAGCCCAGTAAATCAGTCCCTCGGGGAGTTTAGATGTGTCTATGAGGCTTCTATGACCTTGCCTTGGTCAAGTTGTCCTGATTTTGCCAGTACTGTATACTGTCTTCCCCTTCACCAAAGTTTCCACTTATCTATTATCTACTTAGTGTTTTTCCCTCCCCACTCATTGTTTCCCTAGTAACCATCTAAGATTGTTTCTTTCTGTGTGTAAACCTTTGCATGAGTTTTTATAATAGTGATCTCATACAGTATTTGTCCTTTTGTAATTGACTTATTTCTCTCAGCACGATGCCCTCCAGATTCACCCATGTTTTGAGATGTTTTGCAGAGTCATCATTGTTCATTTTTATATAGTATTCCATTGTTTGTATGTACCATAGTTTGTTAATCCATTCATCTATTGTTGGGCACTTAGGTTGTTTCTGTCTTTTTGCTACTGTGAACAATGCTGCAATGAACATGGGTATACATATGTCTATTTGTGTGATGGTTCTTATTTCTCTAGGATATAGTCCTAGGAGTGGGATTGCTGGATCACATGGTATTTCTGTTTCTAGTTTTCTAAGGAAGCACCATATCATTTCCCAATATGATTATATCATTTTGCACTCCCACCAGCAGTGCATAAGAGCTCCAATCTCCCCACAGCCTCTCCAACATTTGTTATTTTCTGTTTTTTTAATTCATGCCAGTAATGCCAGGGTGAGATGGTGTCTTAGTCATCTAGTGCAGCCATAACAGAAATACCACAACAGGATGGCTTTAACTAAGAGAAATTTATTTCCTCACGGTAAAATAGGCTTAAAGTCCAAATTCAAGGCATCAGCTCCAGGGGAAGGCTTTCTCTCACTGTCGGCTCTGGGAGAAGGTCCTTGTTCTCAATCTATCCCTGGTTGAGGAGCTTCTTAGGCGCAGGAACCCTGGGTCCAAAGGATGCGCTCTGCTTCTGGTGCTGCTTTCTTGGTGGGATGAGGCCCCCAACTCTGCTTGCTTGCTCTTGAGAGATAAAAGGTGGTGCAGGCCACACCCCAGGGAAACTCCCTTTACCTTGGATCAGGGAGGTGACCTGAGTGAGGATGGTGTTACAATCCCACCCTAATCCTTTTAACATAAGATTATAATCACAAAATGGAGAACAACCACTCAATACTGGGAAGCACGGCCTGACCAAGTTGATACACACATTTCTAGGGGGCCATAATTCAATCCATAACAGATGGTATCTCATTGTGGTTTTGATTTGCATTTCTCTAGTGATCGCATTTCCTCATTTGTCTGTTAGCTGCTTGAATGTCTTCTTTGGTGAAGTGTCTATTCATTTCCTTTGCCCATTTTTTAATTGAATTATTTGTCTTTTTGTTGTAGAGGTGTTGGATTTTCCTGTAGATTTTAGAGGTTAGACCTCCGTTAGATTTGTCATAGCCGAAATTTTTTTCCCAATCTGTAAGTTGTCTTTTTACTCTTTTGGTGAAGTCTTTTGATGAGCATAGATGTTTAATTTTTAGAAGATTCCATTTATCTAGCTTATCTTTTGGTGTTTGTGTATTATTAGTTGTGGTTTGTATCCTGTTTATGCCATGTATTAGGGCCTCTAGTGTTGACCTTATTTTTTCTTCTACGATTTTTATTGGTTCTGGTTTTATCTTTAGGTCTTTTATCCATTTTGAATACTTTTTGTGTGTGGTGTGAGGTATGGGTCCTGTTTCCTTTTTTTTTGCAGATGGACGTCCAGTTTTGCCAGCACCATTTCTATAAAAGACTGTTTCTTCCCTCTTTGATGGGCTTTTGGGTCTTTGTCAAAGATCAGGTGACCATAGGTGAATGGACTTACATCAGGATTCTCCATTCTGTTCCATTGGTCAGTGTGTGTGTCATTGTACCAATACAAGGCTGTTTTGACTACTGTAGCTGTATATAGGTTCTGAGGTGAGGTAGTGTGAGTTCTCCTATTTTATTCTTCTTCTTCAGTAGTGCTTTACTTATTCGGGGCCTCTTCCCTTTCCATACAAAGTTATTGATTAGTTTTTCCATCTCTTTAAAGAGTGCTGTTGATATTTGGATTGGGATTGCATTGTATTTGTAGATCGCTTTGGATAAAATCAACATTTTAGCAATGTGGAGTTTACCTATCCACGAGCATGGTATGTTTTTCTGTCTATGTGGGTCTCTTTTGGTTTCTTGCAGTAGTGTTTTGTAGTTTTCTTTGTACAGGTTTTTTATATCCTAGTTAGATTTATTCCTAGGTATTTTATTATTATTATTATAAATGGTATTGTTTTCCTGATTTCCTTTTCGAAGTTCTCTTTGTTAAAACCAAACCCAGTGCCGTTGAGTTGATTCCAACTCATAGTGACCCTATAGGACAGAGTAGAACTGCCCCATAGATTTTCCAAGGAGCGCCTGGCAGATTCGAACTGCTGACCCTTTGGTTAGCAGCTGTAGCACTTAACCACTATGCCACCAGGCTTTCTGTTCTCTTTTTTGGTGTATAGAAATCCAACTGATATTTTTATGTTTATCCTGTATTTTGCTACTCTGCTGAATCTATTAGTTCCAGTAGTTTTCTCATGGAGTCTTTTGGGTTTTCTATGTATAGTATCACATCTTCTGCAAATACGGACAGTTTTACTTCTTCATTACCAATTTGGATGCCTTTTATTTCTTTTTCTTGCCTTATTTCTCTAGCTAGAAATTCCAGCACAATGTTAAATAAGAGTGGTGATAAAGGGCATCCTTGTCTTGCTCCTGTTCTCAAGGGAAATGTTTTTAGCCTCTCTCCATTAAGAATGATTTTGGCTGTTGGTTTTGTAGAACCCAGAAACAAAAAACCCAGTTTTGTAGAGGTGCCCTTTATTATGTTGAGGAATTTCTCTTCCATTCCTATTTTATTGAGAGTTTTTATCAGGAATGGGTGTTGAACTTTGTTGAATGCCTTTTCTGTGTCAATTGAGGTGATCATGTGATTCTTTTCTTTTGTTTCATTTATGTGTTGGATTACATTGATTGATTTTCTAATGTTGAACCATCCTTGCATACCTGGTATGAATCCCACTTGGTCATGGGTTTTTTTGTTTGTTTGTTTGTTTTTTGATAGACTGAATTCTGTTGGCTAGAACTTGGTTGAGAACTTTTGCATTTATATTCATGAGAGATATTAGTCTGTTTTCTTTTTTTGTGGTGTCTTTGCCTGGTTTTGGTATCAGGGTTATGCTGGCTTCATAGAATGAATTTGGCAGTATTCCTTTTTTTTCTAGTCTCTGAAATAGTTTGAGTAGTACTGGTGTAAGCTCTTCTCTGAATGTTTGGTAGAATTCTCCAGTGAAGCCATGTAGGCCAGGGCTTTTTTGCGGGGGGGGAGTTTTGTTTTTTTTTTTTCTTAATTACCTTTTCAATCTCTTCTCTTGTTATGGGTCTATTCAGGTTTTCAACTTCAGTTTGTGTTAGTTTGGGTAGGTAGTGTGTTTCTAGATATTTGTCCGTTTCCTGTAGGTTTTCAAATTTTTTGGATTATAATTTTTCATAGTACTCTGTTATGATCCTTTTTATTTCAGTTGGGTCTGTTGTAATATCCCTTATTTCATTTCTTATTTGCATCCTCTCCTGTTTTTCTTTTGTCAATTTGGCCAATAGGTTGTCAATTTTGTTGATCCTTTCAAAGAACCAACTTTTGGTTCTGTTGATTCTTTCTGTTGTTTACTTTCTATTTCAATTATTTCTGCTCTAATTATTATTTCTTTTCTTCTGGTGGCTGTGGGCTTCTTTTGGTGTTCTCTTTTTGTTTGTTTGAGTTGTGTAGCTAATGTTTTGATTTTGTCCCTTTCTTCTTTTGTTTCTCAAATTCTTGTATGAAGGTCTTTAATGATAATTGCAGAGAATTCTGTCTCTTCTCAAATGCTCTTTCATGAGACTTAGTTAAATACAGAGTCTTTATCAATTGCATTTTTAAGGTTTTTTTCTTTCTCTCAATTATGCTCTGCATAATTGTAACCTTCAGTTACTCAGATCGGTGGTTCTCAAGTACCAATTTTTGCCAGCTGCATTCAAATCACTTTGAGAATTTGTTGAAAATGTAGGTTTCTAGGCTGTGTTCCAATAAGGTACTCTAGGCAAGGTCTAAGAATCTGTAGTTTACCAAGATCTAGTTGACATGGAGTCAATCCAACTCATGACAAGCTGATGTGTGTCAGAATAGAACTTCATAGGGTTTTCAATGTCTGGTTTTTTGGAAGTAGAACATGAGGCCTATCTTCTGAGATACCTCTGGCTGTACTCAAATCTCCAAACTTTTGGTTAGCAGCCAAGTTCATTAATCATTTGCACCCCTAGGAACTCCAGTTTAGCAAGATACCCAGCCTCAAAATCAAAAGCGTACCCATATTTGAGAAACATTTTTAGAGAAAGGCTGTCCTTCCTATCTGGTAGGGCTGAAGCACTGCTCTGTCTTTTTGTCTTTCCTCTTCAAGTCCTCTGAGGCTGGCAACTTACTATAACCATTGGGTGGATGGAAAAGGGTTTGAAATCTCACTCTGAATGTATTTTCCAGAGTGTTCAGACCAAACATAATTTCCTAAAAGATAGAAATCTTTCATTTACATATTTCTCCCTCAGAAACACCATCAAATACCTCTATGGCTGCAATCACTTGGGGTTTTCCTATTTACTTTATGTTCATTCTTAAGTAAACAACTTAGACAACTCTGGAAGAGAACAATAAAGACTTATTAAGAAAACTGTATGGTAACCAAATAAAAGCATAAAGCATGGGGGGCGGGGCAGGGATCATCAGACAGAAGCTAAATGATGAGCTCTAAACTCCAGTCAGATTTGCAGTCAGACATGAATCTGAGGTCAGAGGAGGCAATGGGTCAGGAATCCAACAAGTCCTGCAAATTTGGAATCATAAGACAGGAATCTGAGTTCAGCAGACAGCAGGAAATGGGTTAAGTCCATGGTTTTAGACAAGGCTGGAGTGATCAGTAAAATTTTGAAGTTCAAAGCAGATACAGAATCCAACAGCTTAGAGAATTTGAAGCAGTGGCAGTCATGAATGGAAACAGTCAAGAGGCTCTGAGACTAGGGAAGTCAGTGTTTTTCTTCACTCTCTTTTAAACCTCCTATTGGATAACACCCTGAGACCATGGTTGTGTAATCACTGACAGAAGATGATTAGAGACCTATGGCACTATGTACGTGATCGAAGTAAGGACAAAGTGTGACAATTATTGGAAGCAGCTCTTAAACATTAAAAGTACTAGCAGGCAATTCATTTATTCTTGTTTATTAATTCCTCCCCTGTACTTCTCAATGTACAAAGACAAGTTCTTGTCCCTGCCTGCTGTATGTTCACAATATAAAAAAAATTTTTTTTTGAAGAAATCTTTCATCTCTAGTCTCTCAGGCAGCTTAATTCCTCATTAGCTTTCATAAGAACCAATTCAGTAGGTCAAACCCAGTTCCACCGTTGCAGAAAGAAAAATAATATACCCTGTGAAAGCCGCACAGTATCCACTTGAATGATAAAAGGAAAGTTGTTAAGTAGGAAGCATGGTGTGCACAGGCCTCACAACAGTGTAGGATTAAAAAAACTAAATTTGACCTTGAGCAAGTCATTTAACATCTCTAGGCTTCAGTGTTCCTGACTGTAAAATCAAGAGGGTAGTGATTGTCCAGAATATGTCATGAGTTTGTGATGAGGCCCAAATGAGTCAACATATAACTAAGCACTTAAGAAGAGAAGCACTATTAATATCATTATTAATATTACATTTCTTTGGTCAGTATTTATTTTAGTTAATCACATTTACATGGGCCCTGGTGGCACAGTGGTTAAGTGCTACGGCTGCTCACCAAAAGAGATCAGCAGTTTAAATTCACCAGCTGCTCCTTGGAAATCCTATGGGGCAGTTCTACTCTGTCCTATAGGGTTGCTATGAGTCAGAATAAATGCTGGCTAAACTTATGCCTAGTTAATAATTCATTATATTAAATTCTTTCTGTTGAAGTAACTGGTGTGATTTCTGTCTCCTTATTGAATTTTGACTGACATAATATAGATGACATTTAAGACATAGAACTGGATAACATCACTAAAAGAGTGGGTATAGAGAAGCCAAGAGTTCCTAAGAGTGAGCCTTGGAGTACTCCAACTAGTTTAGAGGTTTGAGATGAGAAGGAACCAGCCAAATAGATGGGAAAAAAGTAGAAGGTAGTGAGACACAAAGAAAACTAAGTGATGTGATCTTCTGGAAGACGAGTAAAAGTGGTCTTTCCAGGAAGAGAGAGTGATCAACGTGATCAGAGTGGAGGTCATCTGTGGCTTCTCAGTGGTAGGGACAAAAGCTTAATTAGTATGTGTTTAAAAGGAATCAGAGATTATGGTATTAACATCAGATAAGGTTGAATTCAGGTAAATGCTTGAAATTAGAAAAATAGAGTACTATATAGTTACAAAAGATATAATTCATATTAAAGGTATAACAGTTTTGAACATGTACACCAATAACATTTATAAAGCAAAATCTATAGGAGATACAAAGATCAATAGACAAAAATACATTTAAAATAATATATTTTAATTTTCTGCTCTCAACTTATGGCAAATCAAATGGATAAAATGCTTTTTTAAAAACCGAATATCATAAATAAAAAGTAGATGTGATTGATAGATATCAAATTCTATATCCTGAATATAGGTACTGCAACTTTTTCAAGTGCCCATAAAAAAGTCACAAGAAATGATCACATAATCTACCACTAAGCAAACTTTAATAAATCCCAAACTTTAGAAAGAATACAGGCAACATTCGCTGATCATAACAAAACCAAGAAACAAAAACTCCTACAACCAATGTGTCACATGGATGCTGCTCATCAATATTTCCAGTATTCCTACTTTTTGTGATTCAGTGACACAATAGAATTTCATTTCCTATGCCCTTAAATTTAGGCATGGCCATGTGACTTACATTAGTTAATAGAATGTGAGCAAAAGTTTTTAGATACACTATTCTCCGGTGGTGCACTGATTAAGAGCTCTGGTGCTAAACAAAAGATTGGCAGTTCGAATCCACCAGCAACTCCTTAGAAACCCTATGGGGCAGTTCTACTCTGTCCTATAGGGTCACTTTGAGTCAGAAAAGATTCAATGGCAACGGATATTCTCCACTGCCTTCTAGGCAGTGTTGCAGTTACTGGCAACATTCCAGATGGTGGAGTACCTCTGAGTGAGGATTAATAGACCAAAGCCCCCAACCAACCCTAATACACAGGTAGCATGAACATGAAGTATTAACCTATTCTAAACTGACTGATAAAAACACTTGGGGAAAATAAATAAATCCGAATTTAAATTTAAGAGTATCTACCAAAAAACTATAATAAACACACCATACATCAGAATCCAGAGAAACATACTTTTCACAACGCTAGAGAAAATATCACGGCTTAAATATTTTCAAAGTGTGTAAGAACCTTCCTTCTAGAGTGTTGTCATTAATGTGACTCTGCTTCAAAACTCTCAATCTCTCTGCCTCCCTCCTCCGAGATTCAGATTTCCAGGAAAAAAAAAAAAAAAAAAACAGAATCCAATAGACCCAGCTTGGGTCAGTTATCTAGTCAAAAACATGGGGTTCAACAACACAGGAATGGCCTCTTAAGCTTTTGGGGCCCTTCACTGTGTTTTGAAGCTATTTCCCAGATAGAGGTAATTGTGATTCTACTGCATTGCACCCTTTGGCCATCTGTTGCTAAAATGACTTAACTGTCTAGATTTTGGACTTTGCAAACAGTGGCACCAAGATATCTTGCTCTACATCATGTTTAGTTGTTTCCCACTAGGGAAATACTTAGCATTAGTTAATACACGTCATGTGTGCAGGGATATCGCTTGAATAGGAAAGTAAACAAAATACCTTGAAAAAATGTAAATTCCATGCCAGTTTCTATGAGAATTATCATGGATTCTAAACTTGTAATCTATTAATTGAGAAGCTTTATTATAATGATAATTTCTAGTGCCTGTATACATACCCTATAGAGACAATTTATATTTAAAGACAAAATATGGGGAGAAGTAACATGTTTCTTTGAATTCACCAGTTGAAAACATTTCATTCCAGCTCTGTTTTGGCATAGTTGTTTGTATGTCCTGAGTCCTAGAACCACCACAAATGTCTAGTCAGGTTTTCCAAGCTTGCTCTCTTTTCCTCTCCATCCAAACAGAGGATTTTCATCCAACTTGATTTTTGCCTGCAATGAGACAAAAGCCAATTATTCTCTTTTGAATTCTGCAAGGTCCACTCTTTATGCATCTTCCAGGAGCAGAATATGTTCTCCAAAAGGAGTCATGGACATCACTAAATACTCTTCATTTGCAAGTGAAGGAAAAAAAAAAAAGAGCATCCAGATTGCTTTGCTAGAGCTCTTTTCTCTCTTCTGGGTCTAACCAGGGATGAATTTCTGATCAGACGAATGCTACTGGACTCCTTTCAAGGCATTAAATGTAATTAGCTCTCAATCATTATCTTTAAAGAACTCTGCTGAATGGCTACCAGGGCACCATCTGGATAGCTCATCACATTCACCAGGGAGACCATGAAATTCCTGTCCAAAATTATGTATGTCACTTGCAGGCACTTATAGCACCTGTAAAAACCTTTGTGTTTCATGGAAAACTTGTCACAGATGGTTAAAATTAAAGACATAAAATCTCCTTTTTGTGGGTCAAAATTCCACACAAAAGTGTTTCGATTTCTTTTTAAAAAATGTTTACAATCATGTTTGAAGGAGACTTAAAAAGTTACATTTTCATATATACTTAACACCACCACCTACATAATCAGGATATTTGGCTGCGAATAACAGAAAATGATACAGGCAATCATACACAAAAACTGAATTTATTGGGAGGATATTTGCCAATGGAGAACCAGGCTTTAAAACTTGACAGGTACCAAGTGAGCTCTGGAGGGCTAGGCAGAAGATAGCCAGAGAAGTTCACAGCACTCTAACAGTCACCATATTGTGTTATTGCTTGCTCAAGAGAATGGCTGGTTGGCCAAGTCTATGTCATAGATTTACCACCTGGTTTTACTGGAATGGAGAAAATACAAACACGTCTCCTTTAGTTTCCATGATAGGAGAAGGCCACTACCTTTAAGTGGGGAGGATCTCCAAACTAAGATGAAGGTACAACCAAGAAGTAGGCTCAGAAGCTGAACATCTTCAAAATGACAGACATTAGCCAAATCATCTCACTACAAATCAAGACCCTCTACGCCAGCTTAAAAAAACAAAATGTCTCCCAATGGTATTTGGAAAATCATTCCCGATCTAACTATTAATCAAATCTATATTGACATTATGTTAAGAAAGTATTATAGGGAAATCTTGAGAGTTTTGGATGGAGTAAATACATTTTTTACCTTTTGAGACCAATACCGTAAAAGAAAAAAAAAAATATGGTCTTTACAGCCTCTATGTGCCATTTTCTTGACACATATGGTGTTTTAAATGTTTTAGTTTTTTTTCATTTGTTCATTTCGTATGCATCTATTAGATTGTTCATGTGTTACTATATAAGGTGTTTGTAGAGATGAATACAAAATCGTATTAAAATGGGCCCTGCTTAAAGTCTAATTGGGAAAATATGACATATCTCACCAAAATAATTAGTGAATACAGTAGTATAAATTATATACTTTGATGAATGTCAACTGAAATTCTATATATTGTGATGCCTACTTAAGAGTGCCTCTGTGTAGATACAGCCCTCTAACAGTCTTTGTGGTCCTGCAAAATAGATATGGCAGGAAAGCCAATTTGATGTTACTTTTCTACGTGTTATGTTGTTCTTAGGTGCCATTGAGTCAGTTCCAACTTACAGTGATCCTATGTAAAACAGAATAAAATACTGCCCAGTCCTGCGCCATCCTTACAATCATTGCTATGTGTGAGCCCACTGTTGCAGCCACTGTGTCAATCCATCTCCTTGAGGGTCTTCCTCTTTTTAGCTGAACCTCTTCTTTACCAAGCATGATGTCCTTCTTCAGGGATTGATCCCTCCTGATAATATGTCCAAAGCATGTGAGATGAAATCTCACCATCCTTGCCTCTAAGGAGCATTCTGACTGTATTTCTTCCAAGATAGATTTTTTCATTCTTCTGGAAGTCCATGGTATATTCAATATGTTTCACCAATACCATAATTCAAAGGCATCAATTCTTCTGTCTTCCTTATTCATTGTCCAGCTTTTGTATGCATATGAGGCGAATGAAAATACCATGCCTTGGGTCAGGTGCACCTTAGTCCTTAAAGTGACATTTTTGCTTTTTAACACTTTAAAGAAATCTTTTGCAGTAGACTGCCCAGTGCAATGCTTCCATTGATTTCTTGACTGCTGTTTCCATGGGTGTTGATTACAGATCCAAGTAAAAGGAAATCCTTGACAAATTTAATATTTTCTCTGTTTATCATGATGTTGCTCATTGGTCCAGTTGTGAGGATTTTTGTTTTCTTTATATTGTTTTTTTTATATTGAGATGTAATCCATACTGAGGGCTGTAGTCTTTGATCTTCATCAGTAAGTGCTTTAGGTCATCTTCATTTTCAGCAAGCAAGGTTGTTTCATCTGCATATCGCAGGTTGGTAAGAAGTCTTTCTCCAATCATGATCCCACATTCTTCTTCGTATAGTTCAGCTTCTCTGATTATTTGCTCAGCATAAAGATTGAATAAGTATGGTGAAAGGATACAACCCTGACGCACACCTTTCTTGACTTTAAACCACACAGTATCCCCTTGTTCTGTTTGAACGACTGCCTCTTGGTCTATGTACAGGTTCCCCGTGAGCACAATTAAGTGTTCTGGAATTCCCATTCTCCACAATGTTATCCATAATTTGTTATGATCCACACAGTCGAATGCCTTCGTACAGTCAATAAAACACAAATAAACATCTTTCTGGTATTCTCTGCTTTCAGCCAGGATCCACCTGACATCAGCAATGACACTGCTGGCTCCACGTCCTCTTCTTGGATCTGGCTTGAATTTCTGGCAGTTCCCTGTTAATGTACTGCTGCAACTACTTTTGAATGATCTTCAGTAAAATTTTACTTGCGTGTGATATTAATGATATTGTTCAATAATTTCTGCATTCGATTGGATCACCTTTCTTGGAAATAGGCATAACTACAGATCTCTTCCAGTCAGTTGGCCAAGTAGCTGTTGTCCAATTTTATTGTCATAGGCAAGCCAGCACTTCCAGCACTGCATCCATTTGTTGAAACATCTCAACTGATACTCTGTCAATTCCTGGAGAGTTGTTTTTCGCCAGTGCTTTCAGTGCAGCTTGGACTTCTTCCTTCAGTACCATTGGTTCTTGATCATATGCTACCTCTTGAAATAGCTGAACGTCAACCAAATCTTTGGTATTGTGACTCTGTGTATCCCTTACATCTTCTTTTGATGCTCCCTGCATCATTTAATATTTTGCCAATAGAATCCTTCAATATTGCAACTCGAGACCTGAATTTTTTTTTTTTCTGGTTCTTTCAGCTTGAGAAATGAAGAACCTGTTCTTCCTTCTGGTTTTCTAACTCCAGGTCTTGCACGTTCCTTTATAATACTTTATCTTCTCAAGCCACCCTTCGAAATCTTCTGTTCAGCGCTTATATTTCATCATATCTTCCTTTTGCTTTAGCTACTTGACTTCAAGAGCAAGTTTCAGAGTCTCTTCTGACATTGATTCTAGTCTTTTTTTTTTTATTTCTAGTCTTTTTAATGACCTTTTGTTTTCTTCATGATGTTATTCCATAAGTCATCTGGTCTTTGGTCTTTACTGTTCAACGCATCAAATCTATTCTTGAGATGCTCTCTAAATTCAGGTGGGATATACTTAAGGTCGTACTTTGACTCTCATGGACTGGTTCTAATTTTCTTCAACCTCAGCTTGAAGTTGCATATGAGCAACTAATGATCTGCTCCACAGTTGCCCCCTGACCTTGTTCTTACTGATAATATTGAGTTTCCATTATCTCTTTCCACAGATGTAGTCGATTTGACTACCTCTGGTGAGGTCTGTGTGTATAGTCACCATTTTTCTTGTTGAAAAAAGGTATTTGCAACAAAGAAGTCGTTGGTCTTGCAAAATTCTATCTTATGATCTTGGACGTCATTTCTATCACCAAGGCCATATTTTCCAACTATTAATCCTTCTTCTTTGTTTCCAACTTTTGCATTCCAATCACCAGTAATTATCAATGCATCCTGATTGCATGGTTGATCAATTTCACACTGTGGAAGCTTGTAAAAATTTTCAGTGTTTTCATCTTTGGCCTTAGCGCTTGGCGCATGAATTTGAATAAAGTCGTTTTAACTGGTCTTCCTTGTAGATATATGGATATTATCCTATCACGGACAGCATTGCACTTCAGGATAGATTTTGAAATGTTCTTTTTGACTATGAATGCGATACCATTCCTCTTCAAGCTGTCATTCCCAGAGTAGTAGACCATGTGATTGTCTGATTCAGAATGGTCAATATCAGTCCATTTTAGCTCACTAATGCCTAGGATATCAATATTTATGTGTTCCATTTCATTTTTGACAACTTCTGATTTTCCTAGATTCATACTTCACACATTCCACATTCTGAGTGTTAATGGATATCTGCAGCTGTTTTTCTCATTTTGAGTCATGGCACATCAGCAAATGAAGGTCCCAAAAGCTTGACAACATCCACATCAGTAAGGTCAACTCTACTTTGAGGAGGCAGCTTCTTCCCAGTCATATTTCGAGTTCCCTCCAGCCTGAGGGACTCATCTTCTGGCACTATATCAGACAAGGTTCACTGGCTAATGTTTTCAGAAGTAAACTGCCAGGTCCTTATTCCTAGTCTGTTTGAGTCTGGAAGCTCAGACTAAGACATGTGCTATGTAATAATTTCATGTGCTACATAATAATTTGCCAAAACGTTACATTTGCTCCTTTTAACCAGATATTTGAGTTCATCCTATCTAGTTCTAGCAATATATCACCTCCATTTCTACCTTGTTAATTTCAATTCATTCTTCAGTATTCAGTTCATATGTACCTCCTATAGGAAACAAGTCACTGACACATATTCTATGGATTAAACCATGGCTGTGGAGTTAATTCCGACTCATCGCAACCCTATAGTACACAGTAAAACTGCCCATAGAGTTTCCAAGGAGTGGTTGGTGGATTAGAACTGCTGACCTTCTGGTTAGCAGCCGTAACAACCACTACGCCACCAGGGCTCCCTACTGAATATCCTATGTCATGTCTTTTTAGTGAAACCCCTCCCTAAGTTGTCAGGGAAATTCATGGCTACCTCTGCTCTTGTGCTCCACTTCACTTCACCCATCCCTTGAAAAGGAGAGAGTACCAATAGGAATCAAGGACAAAATGGAGTTCTCTGTATATACATATAGGCCAGTCTACCAAGGGGGTTAAACTTATGGTGAGGGAGGAGGCAGTAAAAGGACTATAAAAAGAATTTGATGAGAGAAAATGTTGGTCCTACAAAATTTGGTAGGGCCCAGAATTTCTCAGCGAGTTAATTATGATCTTTCCACTTAGTCCAAATCCATGTTTCCCTCTTTTAGCATGTTTAGTTGGTTATCAACTGCACTATTGAAACACCTGTGGCTTAACATTACTACTATGTCTCAGATTGGAATAGACAGGAATAGTTCAGCCTCCACACCTCTATGGCTAAGCCAGAAGAGCACTCGGACCTACTATAAACATTCCTGCAAAACAGATGTACCAGTTAGAGTCAAAGTCATCAATGATTTTAACAGAAATTTAATATAAAGTGTTGATTAATAGGATAATAAGATTAAAAGAGAAAAAGTGAACAGTGAGGTATCACAGAAGTGATAACTACAAGAGGTCTTAGAACTTTAGGAGGTTGCAAGAAGGGCCTTGAAGAACTGGCTGTAGACCTCTGAGAAGGGAGCTCTGTTATTTGGCACTGGTACTTGAGGTGCCCAGATTAGGGCCTTTGCAGAGCTGGAACTCAGACCTCTGAGGAGGGCACCCACTGGCTAGTGCTGGTACTCTGGGGGAATATGATGATGGAATGTAAAAAAGGAAATGGAAACTGAAACTACCTGCTTCTGCTGCTGTTGTTGTTGTTAGGTGCTGTCGAGCGGTCCTGACCCTATGACCCTATGACAACAAAACACTGCCTAGTCCTACGCCATCCTCACAACTGTTGCTATGCTTGAGCCCTTTGTTGCAGCCACTGTGTCAATCCATCTCAAAAGTCCTCCTCTTTTTCACTGGCCCTCTACTTTACCAAGCATGATGTCCTTCTCAAAGGACTGATCTCTCCTGATAACATGTCCAAATTATGTGAGATGCGGTCTCGCCATTCTTACTTCCAAGGATCATTCTTGTTGTACTTCTTTCAAGACAGATTTCTTCATTCTTTTGACAGCCCATGGTATATTCAATATTCTTTGCCAGCACCACAACTTGAAGGCGTCAATTCATCTTTGGTGTTCCTTATTCATCGTCCTGCTGCTACAAGAACCAACTGCTGCTATCAGGATGAAGCACCATTGCTAGGGTAACCCTGACCAGTTAAAACCAGTTTCTATTGGGCCAATTCCAACTCATGGCAACCTCATGTGTGTCAGGGTAAAACTGTGTTCTGTAGAGTTTTCAATGGCTGGTTTTTTGGAAGTAGATTACTAGGAAACCAACACACCAAGGTGGACTGGAACCTCCAAACTTTCAGTTAGCAGCCGAGTGAGTTAACCATTTGCATTACCCAGGGACTCCAACCCTGATAGGATCAGGAAACAAAAAGGAAAGAGCAAGCGCCTTTTTCTCCTTCAGCCTTGTAAGTAATTTCTTTCTAGTTCCCCATATTAATAGTTTGAGTTGGAATCTACTCTATGGCAATGGAGTTTTCTATGGATAACAGGAGCCAAGAGATTCCTGGTAGTACAGTGGTGAACAGCTCAGCTGTTAACAAAAAGATGGGCATTAGAACCCACCAGCCACTGCATGGGAGAAAGATGTGGCAGTCTGCTTCCATAAAGATTACACCCTTGGAAACCCTATAGGGCAGTTCTACTCTGTCCTACAGGGTCACTATGAGTCAGAATTGACTCAGTAGCAATAGTTTTGTTTTGTTTTTTTAGTAAGAGCCATTTGGCAAAGGGGAAATATAGATTACAGAGTCCCAGCCACATTACTACAAAGCAGAAGCTGGGAGATTAACACTTCATAACCAGCACAGTAGACAAGGAGCATAAGGAGTTTATCTCAAATTAGGTGTCAGTTCCTCTCCTCCCTGTCCCTTTTTAGATTTCAGATTCTCTTAAGGTTAAGTTTCTGAGACCATCCCAAAGATATTGTCATGAGCTACATAATTCCTTTTTTTTGTTTGTTTAACCAAACCTCTGACATGACCCAACTTGCTTTCTCCATCCTCTAAGTCTCCTTGCTAAGTAGAAAACAGGTTTATAGAAAAAGATTAATTTCCTGCTTCCTCTTTCATTCTTAATTTTTTATTCAATTTAAAAAATTTAAGAAAAATGCAAATATTTTTTTTCATTTCCGGAGACACTGCATTTCCTGAGCAGAGATGCAGGGTCCCACTCCACTCTGAAAAATTTTCCTTGCTTTCTAGATAAAGGAAGGATTAAAAATACAAAAACATTATACAGGGAATACTGAGCCCCAACTCTGGGCAGCCATGCACTGTCAGTCGCATTCTTGCTTTCACACGTGTTTACAACCCTTGTTCTGTTCAAAAAAAAAAAAACTCTGTACCCTTCTTTGAACAGCATTACCTAATAGAGACAAAAATGAAAAAGTAGGTTTTCCATATGCCTCATAAGGCTATACTCCAGCTGAGCGCTGAACACAGTTCTATCGGTAAAATAATGATGAATGGTTTTTTCCATACCTAAGGACAACATTGAGTTTAAGTCAACACAGCATGACTCACTTTTAAAACTCTTCTGACAGTTCTACCCTGTAGCTTGGCCTTAAGCCTGTCTTGTCTTTATGGGCTATCAGACTTGTTCTGGGATCTCCAACAAGCAGCAGCCCTCAGTACCTGCAGCTCAGTGGCTCATGAAGGAGGAAACATTCCTTCCTGTCTTAGAATCTACTAAAGCAATTTCTCCACCTCTGATCTTTACAGCTACTGTCCAGTTGGGAAGTCATGCATTTCTGCAATGAAAGGAGAACAGCTTTGGGGAAGTAACATGAACTGCTTAGAGTAAAACACTTAACACAAGAAAGGCCCTATATAGTTTATTTTCTCTCAGTTTGTGAGAAACAACTCTCCCACACACACCCCAAAATTGAGCAATATAAAGTCATTTTTCAATTCAATAAATTAATTTTAATGATGATAATCTTAGGTACTGTGTTAGACACAGCAAACAAAACAAAATCTTAAAATTCAAAGTCTTGACACCCTAACAGGAGTAACAAACATGTATTTTTTTCATTCACCATCTTAAATTACACATGGAAAGGTAGGGTCTGTGTCCCCTTCCCTGGATTTTATGTGTGATCTGGTCTTGCTTTAACTAATAGAATACTGTAAAAGTGCCACTGTGTCTGTTTCCACGCCCAGGCTTTATGAAACTGACAACTTCTACTTCCTGTCTATTAGAATACTCACTCTTGAATCCCAGTCACCATCCTGTGATGAAGCCCAAGCAATCTCATGGAAAAGCCCATATAGAGAAGAACTGAGGCCCCAAACTGACAGTCCTGCTGAGCTTTCGGACAACAGTCAGAACCAACTTACTAGCCACATGAATGGATCACCAGTCACCTTATATGTGAATCTTCTGGACCCTTGGGGCCTAATTTTTGATATACAAAACTGTGAGCAAAATAAAATTGTTCTTTTAAGACACTATGTTATGGGGTAACTTGCTACACAGAAAAGGAGAGAGAGAAAGCACTAGGAATCCACTATGAAGAGCTTTGTCATCTCATATGACATAACATTCCCAAGACATTCTGATGTTCTCAGTCCAGTTCTCTAGTAATGCCCTTTATTTTCTCCCCCAGCACACACATATTTTTCACCTTTGAATAATATATGCTCTGAAAGAGAGAAAAGGCACTGAGATACAAAAGTACATTATAAGACAGAGAATTCTAAGTGCTATTTCCCAGTATTTACCTTGATAAGAGCAGCCACCCCAACAAGGGGGACCTGTATCCATTGCCTTATATTTCCTTCTCATCTTTCTTCCACTTCTCCTTTAGCAAACTTGTACATGCCATTGCTCCCTCTTCACTCATTCCCACCTCACCTCTATTTTTATCTCAACAAACCTGAAGTAAAAACTATGGTCTTAGGCGGGGAGAATAGAGAAGGGAAAGGGATATAAAATCACTAAAAATAATTCTTCATCAGCCACAAGGCATTGCTCATGGTGTCTGTGTTCACAGCTCCTGGTCTTGCATTGAGAAAAAGGTAACAGATAAGTTTCAAATGTACTTACATAAGAAAAATAAAAAAGAAATACATTCATGTTTTACTTTCAAAACCTTCACGCCAATTAATACATATGAATATTTCCCTTACATTTATTTGCTCTGTCTCAGGGTTGAAAATCAACTCTGGTGAACTGCCAAGCACTGATTAGTGAACTAATTCCTTCGTTCAGTGTAATAACCATCACAAATGTTGGGTTCAATGAGGTACTTACTTTTCCATTACAAAAATCGAGGTGGATTATCTTTTGTGGACTCTAAGAGACAGCTGGGCTAATGTCATTCTCCATATTCTATAGCTACTTTATTAATAACTTTATCATGTCTGGAAGAGGTAAAGGTTTAAAGAAATGTGAGGTTTCGTCAAATATTTTTGTTTATGGGTAAGTCAAATTGCCCCTTTTATCATGTCTGAGTCACTCTTAGAAAATAGAAGACGGAAAGAAGGCAATATAATAATTTTCTGTGAAAAAACTGAACATGCCATTCTTTTTTAGCAGCATGAGGTTTAGAGGAAAACACCAGATGATGCATATTGTTTAGTTCCCATTGACAAGCCTCTCTATAGAGAAAGGTAGTGGAAAAAGTCTACAGCGCTAAAAGGTACGGTCATCAATTTTCACATTTCCATGGAAACAAATTCTTTCTTTAATGTTGAGTTTTAGGTCTTCACCTGGGGAAAACCCAAAGCCAGCACAAAGTATACTGGCAGTTCTGACTCCTTGAAAGGGGGAACTTCCTCATAAGTAAACCTCTCAAAAGGACCTAGTTTGTAGTCAAGGCTAACTTCACTATTAAAGCAACCATTATGTGGCTATAAATGTGAAGAATGCTTCACGTCGCCTATAAATATATGTATACTTTTTGAAATATATTCCAATAATGCCTGTGGATAGTGTCATTTACCTTCTGACTTAGAATGACATTGGCTGAATTGTTACAGATATAGAAACATTGATCGAGAGTGACAGGCAAACCAAACTGCTGTACAAAATTTGAGATAAGGGTGGATTCAGTGGGAGATTATTTTTCAACAACAAAACAATGCAGGCAGTAGAATTTTGAGTTTAGAGCTAGCCTCAATCAATGCCAGTTTCTGAAAACAAAGAGCATAACCATTAAGATGAATCTTTCCCTATGTGTAGATTGAAAATAAATGACTCCATTCCTCTCTCAAACAACAACACTCACAGGAAATACAACAGCAGGAATAGCCTCACTTGGAATAACATGGCCAAAAGTATAGCACTAAGATCTTTTCCTTCAAGACTCATCATAAGCTGCAATCATATACGCATTCGTGTATAAGAAAATTAGACAAGGGCTAAAGAAAATAAGATTCCCAGTAAGAATTGTTTTAGGTATGCAATAATAAAGTATATATTTTAAGTGATTGCAGCTCATTACCACCAGATACATATTTCATGGTAAAAATGGTGAAGTTCAAAAAGATGTCAAAAACTCAGTGGGATAATGACTATAATCAATATGATTTAATAAGCTATTTTAAGACTGGAAGTTTGGAGAAACTGTCTCTGCTCCCCTATTTGCCACCAACAAGCCTTGGGAAAATCATTTGAACTCTCTTATAATAGTTTTCTCTCCAGTACAGTGGGTGATTGGATTATATAATCACTATGTTACCTGCCATTGGCATTCGTTGACCTTTCTATAGATTTTGGAAAACCGTACAGTCACCCTCATAATTACCTTGTCTACTTTTCATCATACTTTAATTTATTATCTGTGCTAATTTTTGTTATTTAATATCAGGAAATATTAATATCGCTTCTTATATGGTTCACAATGATGATGTGGTTTTAAGTGCTTAGCATTCATTTTAATTGCTGGGGGAAGAGCAATAGAAAAAAATTTGGGGTATATTTAAAATACTTGTTGTTAGTTGTCGTCAAGTAGATTCCAATTTGTGGTGACCCCATGTGTGCAGAATAGAACTGCTCCATAGGGTTTTCAGGACTGTGACCTTTTGAAAACAGAACACCAGCTGTCTTCCTAGGCACCTCTGGGTGGGTTGGAACCACAAGTCATAACTCTGATAAATTAATAACAATATATAATAAAATATTAAAATAATTTTCAAACATTTTATTGCCGAAAATTATGAAATAAAAGTTGTACTTTCATAAATTGTTAGTGAATGGTATAAATTAGTACAAACCTAATGGAATGAAATTTGACAGTCTGATCAAGAGTCAGGAAAATATTCAATATTTTATTTCAATATGGGCTATAGAATTCAACCAGTTTGATCCTATAGAAATAAGCAACTTAGAGCACAAATTATAACATCTTTTTTTAATGTGTTGAGGAGATAGAAAAATGGAATCAGCAGGAAATTGTAAACTTGGCACTGTAGCTCATGGATGTTGAAAGATGTTTCCCAGAGCTTCCAATTTAGGAGTTCAAGTTGTTTCAACTGTTCTATTCAAAACTATAGTCATTGCACCTGAGATTTCAGTTCCAGAAGCAAGAAAAAGGAAAGAAGCAAGAATAAATCAATATATGGAAAAGGAACTCTATTATTGTCTAAAAAATAAACAAAACCAAAACCATTGCCATGAAGTTGATTCTGACTCATAACGACCCTGTAAGACAGAGTAGAATGGCCCCAAGAGGTTTCTAAGGAACAACTGGTGAATTTGAACTGCCAATCTTTTGGTTAGCAGCTGAGCTCTGACCCACTACGCCACCAGAGCCCCACTACTATTGTCTAAGCCTAAAGAAATAAAATACCAGTTGGTCAGCAACAAAATTTGCTTAAAATGAAAAAAAAAAAAAAAAAGGTTTCTATCCCTATATTTAGCTGTTGTCATTGCTAAGAGGAAATTGGCCAAAAAATTATCACAGCCGTGGCAAGGAGATGGGGATGCTGTTAGTAGCCCAATGCTCAGGAATAAGACACCAGATGCTCACCTGGGTCCCCATTACCATCTTTGGATGAAGAACTATGCTTGTAGGATCTTTTTAAGAGCTCAAAAATATATGCCTTCCTCACAGGTGTTACTTTTTTATTTGCCCTTTTTTCTGTTATGATCAGCAGCTAAGCCATTAAAACCAAAATGTTCTAGCTGCCATCCATCTTGGTGTATGATCAGAGAGTAAGTTGAGCAGAGAGGACTATTGGGAAGGCTAGAGAGATTGTTCCGTTTCATATCCAATTCCTGGGGTAGCTGATACTCAAGGGATAGAATGGATGATAGGCCAGCTGCAAGGAAGAAAAGGAGATATGGATCCAAACCTGAAAAGTAGGAGGATTAGCTGGAGAAAATTGGAAGGCATGTATAGGAGTGCAGACAGCCTAAAAATGGCCATAACAATTTAAGAAATTGTTTTGAAATGAATCCAGAAAAACAGTTTGCTAGAAAAGTAAAGCAATTGTTTTACTGCCAAGGTTTGTAACTCTTATCATTTGCATGCTTCTATATTAAACTTCCTCCATTGCAGTGTTCCCCCCCAGGAGGACTCCCCATTGTGTCACACCTCTAGCACACACAGCTGAAAGCCAACACTGGATTTCACCTCAAACGAAAATGTTCACAGTTTGAAGTTGCAAGGTGTGATACTAATTCTCTCTAAGGTGTCAACCACCTATTGCAAAGTGATAACAAGAAACTTTATATTTTTAAATTTTTTGAGCTCTATATAGCAAATATGGTGTGTGTGTATATATGCACACATATATACACATACATATACATATGCATGTGTGTGTATATAAATGTATATATAATATATATATACTAGAGGGAAACCCTGGTGGCTACAGCTGCTAACCAGGAGGTCAGCAGTTCAAATCCACCAGGCACTCCTTGGAAACTCTACGGAGCAGTTCCACTCTGTCCTATAGGGTTGCTATGAGTCCGAACCGACTCGACTGCAATGGGTTTGGCTTTTGGTTTATATACTAGAGATTTTCAAAAGAACCCTGGTGGCCCAACAGTTAAGCGATCAGCTGCTAACCAAAAGGTCAGCAGTTATGACCCACCAGCTGCTCTTCAGGAGAAAAGACCTGGCAATCCGCTCCCACAAAGATTACATTCTAGGAAACCTGATGGGGCAGTTCTACTCTGTCTTATAGGGTCATCATGAGTCGGAATCGACTCCAGGGCACATAACAACAACAACAGAGGTTTTCAAGGAAGTAACAGAATAAAAAGGTAGGCAGTATTTTTCCAGACAACTTATTATCCTGCCTCTAGGGTAGGAATAATCCAAACCACTCCATACCATAAACAACTGAAAAACAGAGACATAATTCAGAAGCTCCATTTCAAATGGTTTTCTGTGCGAGGAAAAAAAAGATTTAATCATGACCTAAACACAGCACCAGCCACAAATGCTGGATGAGCGGTATTGTTCAGGAACATTGCTGCCCAGAAACCAGGCACTGCTGACTTTGTATGATAGGAGCTTCTTGGATGTGACTGGCAAGCGTACTCGAAGTTGGGGCAAAAAGGGGAAATCACGTTTGTGCAAATTATCCCAATAGAGTGCGGCACCTTAGAAAATGGTGATGTCTGAGTGAAGGGAATTAATAAACTGTCTGGTATGATTTACCTGGGGGTGGGACTCACTAGATTAAGACAGTATAAACTAGATAACCAATACTAATCTAAACTACATTTAGTATTTAAAATCCGTTTTCCTTCTTATTTTCACTGGCAACTAAGAAGAATTTCCCTCTACTAGATAAATACCTTACTTTACGGTAAACACTAAAAATTTTTATATTTTTAAAAATTATCCAGCCTCCTTTAATTATGTCATTGTTTAATAGTTTTATAAAAAGTTATCAATTCAGTTGTGCAAATGTGTGCCCTGTACAAAAGCACTTGGCCAAAGGAGTGTGAGGACAGCAAAATCCAGCCCTGGCTCTACTCTTCAAGTCAGGTGCCCTGGGAAGTGGCTGCCTCTGCCAGGAAGATGGGGAGTCTTCTCTAATTCACCTACAGGTATTCTATGGGCTAACATAGGACAAATATTGTTTGATTCTACTTTTATGAAATATCTAGAACAGGCAAATATATACAGGTCAAAGGTTATTAATGGTCACCAGGGGTGAGTGGGAGGGAAGAGAGAAAGGGACTCACTGCTTAGGCGACACTGAGCTTCTGTTAAGGGAGATGGAAAAAGTTGGAAACAGATAATGGTGATGGCTGAACAACATGACGAATACTATTAATGACACTAAATTGTACATGTTAAGAATGTTGAAATGGTAAAATTTTTGGAATGTAAATATTTACCACAAAAAAAAAAAAAACACTTGCTTAGGCAACGACTTGTACAATTGTGACCAGTGAGGAAATCAGATTGCACAAGTATATACACAATATATATATTAGAGAGGGAGAGAGAGAGTATGTATATATACAATGCTAGGGTATGGATCAGTGAATTAACATTTCTAAAGGGTAAAAATAGGATATGGAGTTATGAAAGATAGACATGATAGCCTACAGCAAGAGAGGGACCAGTTATAAAATACAGTCAGGGTACATCAAAGGGATGGAGATGGTGGAACAATAGGCTCAATACATAATGCTATCTCTCCTTTAGTGGGGAAGACTATCCTTATAGCCTTAATTTAGTCTATCCTAAAAGTAGGAGAAGCACTGCCTAAAATTAAAAGAATCTATTTTCATCAGAAGAGTCCTATGATTAAATGTTGCAGCCTTTGTCTATTGCCTACAGGGAAAGTATATGCTGATCTGCTGACAAGAGTAATTCAGTCCTAGCTAGAGTTACATTTCTCATCACAAGTGAATAAATTGGTTAAAAAAATTTTTTTTTATCCTGGTTTGTATATCTCTCTCATTTTATTGAAATGATACAATTTAAAAAATATATATATATTTTTTTTTTTAATTATCTCAGAGTTTCAACAAGACCAAATTTCTGGCCTTGCAAAGCTGAAGACTAGACCCTGGAATGTAGCCCTAAGTGGCTCCCATAAGCTGCTGCCAGGATTCCTAGAGGACATTGCAGCATCATATAAACCTGGGAAAACAACACACCTTGCTCTCTGAGTTTCATACAAGATGTCTTTCATTTGTTTTCTTAATGTTTCTATTTGATAGATTTACAAAAAAAAATTCTGCCACGTTAGCAACCTAGGGGCATGTATAGTTTATACACAGCAGCTATGCGTTTGTGTTAAATTCCAAGTATTTCTGTCTAAGGTTGAGGGCAATATTTAATTACATAATATAGGAAGGAACATGGAGGCAATATCTTTTGCATCATATGGGAAAAATTTTCTTATATTCAACCTGGAAGTTGTTCTCATTTAACCAAAAGCTAGTATAGTCTATAAAGTTCCACGCATATAGTCTATAGTTCCACTATATATCAGACAGAAACCATTCTGTGTCAAGGGTAGCTACACCAGATGTTTTTCAAAGTTTGTATCATAGGAAAATGCCTTTACCTGACAAGCTACAAGTTCAACAGGTAATGCTATCTATCCTCTAGTGGGGAAGACTATAGTCTTAATTTAGTCTATCCCTAATTTAGGAGAGGTACTCCCTAAAATTAAACAAACCTCTTTTCATCAAATAAGTCCTCTGATAAAACGTTGCAGCCTAATTTTCTGCGATTACTACCACATCCATTTCTGAATCCAGCCTGAATTTCTAGCAGTTCCCTGTCAGGTACTGCTACAGCCACCTGTGAATGATTTTCAGTAAAATTTTACTTGCATGTGATATTAATGATATTGTTAAATAATTTCCGTATGTGGTTAGATCATCTTTCTTTGGAATAGACACAAATATAGATCTCTTCCAGCTGGTTAGCCAGGTAGCTGTCTTCCAAATTTCTTGGCATAGATGAGTAAGCACTTCCAGCTCTGCATCCATTTGCTGAAACATCTCAGTTGGTATTCCGTCAATTCCTGCAGCCTTGTTTTTTGCCATCGCCTTCAGTGCATCTTGGACCTCTTCCTTCATTACCATTGGTTCCTGATCATATGCTACCTCTTGAAATGGTTGAATGTTGACCAATTCTTTTTGGAATAGTGCTTCTGTATATTCCTTCCATCTTCTTTTGATGCTTCCTGCATCATTTAATATTTTCCCATAGAATCCTTCAATAGTGCTGCTCGACGCTTGAATCTTTTTTTCAGTTTTTTCAGCTTGAGAAATGCCGAGCGTGCTCTTCCCTTTTGGTTTTCTAACTCCCTGTCTTTGCACATTTCATTATAATACTTTATTTTGTGGTCTTGAGCCACCCTTTGAAATCTTCTGTTCAGCTCTTTTACTTCATCATTTCTTCCTTTCACTTTAGCTACTTAACTTTCAAGTGCAAGTTTCAGAATCTCTTCTGATATCCATTTTGGTCTTTTCTTTCTTTCCTGTCTTTTTAATGACCTCTTGCTTTTTTTCTTGTAAGATGTCCTTGATGTCATTCCACATATTGTCTGGTCTTCAGCTATTAGCGTTCAACGCATTAAATCTATTCTTGAGATGGTTCTAAATTCAGGTGGGATACACTCAAGATGTAATGGTATAATGACTCTAGTCTAGAAGCTCAGCTGAAACCTGTCCTCCATGGGTGACCCTGCTGGTATCTGAATACCAGTGGCATAGCTTCCAGCATCACAGCAACACACAAGGCCCCACAGTATGACAAACTGACAGGAAGCATCAAAAGAAGATGGAAGGAATACACAGAGTCATTATACCAAAAAGAATTAGTCAATGTTCAACCACTTCAAGAGGTTGCATATGATCAGGAACTGATGGTACTGAAGGAAGAAGTCCAAGCTGCTCTGAAGGCATTGGCAAAAAATAAGGTTCCACGAATTGATGGAATATTAATTGAGATGTTTCAACAAACAGATGCAACGCTGGAGGTGCTCACTCATCTATGCCAAGAAATATGGAAGACAGCTTCCTGGCCAACTGACTGGAAGAGATGCATATTTATGTCTATTCCCAAGGTGATCCAACCAAATGTGGAAATTATAGAACGATATCATTAATATCACACGCAAGCAAAATTTTGTTGAAGATCATTCAAAAACGGCTGCAGCAGTATATCAACAGGGAACTGCCAGAAATTCAGGCTGGCTTCAAACGAGGACGTGGAACCAGAGATATCATTGCTGATGTCAGATAGATTCTGGCTGAAAGCAGAGAATACCGGAAAGATGTTTACCTGTGTTGTATTGACTATGCAAAGGCATTCAACTGTGTGGATCATAACAAATTATGGATAACATTGTGAAGAATGGGAATTCCAGAACACTTAATTGTGCTCATGAGGAACCTTTACATAGATCAAGAGGCAGTTGTTCAGACAGAACAAGGTTATACTGATTGGTTTAAAGTCAGGACAGATGTGTGTCAGATTTGTATCCTTTCACCATATCTATTCAATCTGTATTGTGAGCAAATAATCCAAGAAGCTGGACTATATGAAGAAGAATGGGGCATCGGGAGTGGAGGAAGACTCATTAACAACCTGTGTTATGCAAATGGCACAACCTTTCTTGCTGAAAGTGAAGAGGACTTGAAGCACTTACTAATGAAAATCAAAGACCACACCCTTCAGTATGGATTGCACCTGAACATCAAGAAAACAAAAATCCTCACAACTGGACCAAGGAGCAACATCATGATAAACAGAGAAAACATTGAGATTGTCAAGGATTTCATTTTACTTGTATACATGATCAACAGTCATGGAAACAGCAGTCAAGAAATCAAATGATGCATTGCATTGGGTAAATCTGCTGCAAAGGACCTTTTTAAAGTGTCAAAAACCAAAGATGTCACCTTGAAGACTAAGGTGCGCCTGACCCAAGCCATGGTATTCTAAATCATGTCATGTGCATGTGAAAGCTGGACAATGAGTAAGGAAGACCGAAGAAGAATTGACGCCTTTGAATTGTGGTGTTAGTAAAGAATACTGAGTATACCATGGACTGCCAAAAGAATGAACAAATCTGTCTTGGAAGAAGTGCAACCAGAATCCTCCTTAGAAGCAAGGATGGCGAGACTGCATCTTACATACTTTGGACATGTTGTCAGGCGGGATCAGTCCCTGAAGAAGGACATCATACTTGGCAGAGTACAGGGTCAGCGGAAAAGAGGAAGATCCTCACTGAGGTGAATTGACACAGTGGCTGCAACAATGAGCTCAAGCATAATGATTGTAAGATAGTGCAGGACCGGGCAGTGTTTCGTTCTGGTGTTCATAGGGTCACTATGAGTCAGAACCAACTTGAGGGCACCTAATAACACCCAAGGTCGTACTTTATATTCAGTGATATAAGTATGTTAAAAAGGAAAAAAAAAAAAAAGCTTCTTATCCAAATCATGTTTACCATCTTAATGAGCATTAATTATTATTGTATGTATTTAAATTTCAGTTGTGACAAAACAAAACAGCAACTCACAGGCAATTTCAGACAACTGAAAATGCTGTTAGCAATGAATTGCATGAATCCACAACAGCGAGGAACAGGGCTATCTTTATGGGAGCATCATTTTTTTTGTATAACTTCAATGACATGTTGTAAGCATACAGTATTATCTATATGAAGGTTTTAGGCTGTAAATGGGCAAGGATAGCAAGCAAAGGGCATGATCCAATGTAGACTCTATAGCTGGATGATTCTTTAAAGAATATGGAGGTGTGGTTCCTAAAAATTTGTTTATTCAGCAAATATTCATCGATTACTATGTGCCAAACACCGTGCTAGCTATTATAGATACAAAGGTAATTATTTGCAGATCTGTTTTGTTTTTGTTTATAAATATTTCCCTTGGAATTTGTGATTTGAGTTTATTGACTTTTAAGGTCCAGATTTTCCACAAATTACATTTTCTACTTTTATGAATGGCTTGGCACCATCTTTCTTACTTTCTAATCAGCCACATTTATTTTCTTTCTTTTTCATACTGATGAGCCATGGGCTCATTATTGCCTCCACTGCAGAGTTGTTAATTTTACACTCTTCATTCCTTGAAATAATATAATTGAAAGAAAGAATGGCTTCAAAGGTCATTTTATATAGCAATCTATCTGAACCTCAAAACTTTTATACATCTTAGCCAATTGCATGTCCAGTCCATATTCAATACCTTTCATGATGGGAAGCTCCCTTCTTTCCAAGACAATCTATTCAATGTGTTTGTCTAGCAATTGATTATTGACAACCTATACAGGCCAGGCATTATCCTATATACTAGATAAATGGTGGGGAGTAAAATGCATGTGGCCCTTCCACCTAAGGGCAGGCTGACAATAAAGAAGAAACAAATAAATGCATAATTACACATGGTAATGAGTATTCTAAAAGAAGAGAACATGATGCTGTGATAGAGAACTGCAGAGGTTGATCAGGAAAGGGCTCTCTTGGGAAATAACATTTCAGGCAAGGCCTGAGAAATAATGAAAACCCAAACCATGCTAATAGTGAAGCAGTACGAAACTGCTTGGTATGTTTGAGGAACTGAAAGGGAGCTAGTGTGGCTAGAGAAGAGTAGAGAAGGGGAGGCTGGCATGAGGTGAGGTGACGGAAATAAAACGCTCTTGTCTTGAACTGAAACCTCTCTCCGCACGCACCCCATCATTCCCAGTCTTTAATCCTAGTTCTTCTCCCTTTGGACCATTCAAAACAGACAGAACCTGATCTGCTTCCAAGAGGCAGACTCTCAGCACTTACCTGAAGCATCTCTTTTGTACATCCTGTGGTTTCCCTTCACTTGGCTAAGGATCCCATCTCTTCACCCCTCCTTCCTGTGATTGGCAGGCCACATTTTCAGGGTCCAACTGGGGTATTCATTACATAAGAAGCAGAGTGGAGTGTTGGCCTGGATTTCAAAGGATGTTTTTGGCACAAAAACACAATCATTATAAATTTCATCCTGACCAAAGTGCAAGTGTCTTACTTGCTTCATTCCTTGGTTTTAAGATTCTAGTTTTCCTTTAATCACTGTATTTAGACCTGGGGGTTTCCCTACACTCTTCTTGTTAAGCCTCCCACCTTATGACTAAAAAAAAAAAAAAATGACTAGCTTCTGTAAAAAGCATCACTCTTGTCCCTTTACCCAAAGCTCTCTCCTGATTTTGTATTCTCTGGCCATGTCGAACAACTTCTGGTCTATGACCCTCTGCTGCCCTCTTTTGGCCATGATCCATGTGAGCTGATGACAAGCAACCCAACCTCTCTGCTCCAAACATCTCCCTAGACACTGAGGGCAGAAAAACACCCTTCCCTGATCACAGGCACATACCACTTCCACGGAAAGAAGATGCAGTATCTGTAGTACAGAATGGAAACAGTCCCTTCAGCCCCACCCACATACTTGTTATTCAAAACTATATATGTATATGCGTGCGTGCGTGTGTGTGTGTCTGTGTGTGTGAGAGAGTTGTTTGTATGTATACACAGATAAGGAAATATTTCCATCACTACACCAATTTCTGGAAATATATCAATGGATAAGAAAATTCTTATCCTTTAAAGAAGATGACCTAGGGGAGATAAAGCTATATAAACTGGCAATAATATATTTCAGCAAGTGCTATGATGAGGAAATTACATGATGCTCTAGAAGCACTTAAGAGGGGCACGTAACTATGACATACAGGACAAAGGAAGGCTTCAGATACCAAACTGTGATCTAAAAAATGGGGTTGGAGTGTTCAACATAGTGCAAAGGTTGGCACATAGAACCCACCGTTGAGTGGTCACTCTGCAGAAAAATGGATTACTCACATAGTTCTTGCCATCAATCCAGATCTTGGGCTACTTATTCTGCTTCTAGATCTATTCATGTACCAAAGTTTAGGACTCCTTTGTCCAGAGATGCCTCCTAAGAGACCTGAAAACTGCAGCCACAAACAGGATAGAGTCGAGATAGCAAATTTACCAACAGTTAAATCCCTACTATCTTTAAAATAATGAAAGGTTTCTGATTTGGTATCATATCTTATGTTATCACCCTTTAATACTCTGTGCTGATTTTCCATTGACACAACCACCTCTTATCCCCATCTTCCAAACATTCCCACTGTGCCCACTAGAATCCTAGTCCTGAGTTACAAAATTACTCTGCATCTGCCACCTTTTAAATGAATATTTTCTTCATTCCTCCCATGACTTAAGTTAAACTTGCTTCTCCTCTCAAAATATTGTATTCCCTTCAGCCCTCTCAAAGGCAAGTTTCTCATTTTCCCACACCCCCAAACTTTGGGGACAGGAGACAACAAAAGCATTCTGCACTTTCCCCTTTATCACTCTCGATTCTTACCACTGTTAAGCACGTGCCAGCTAATCATATCACACATTCTCCCATCTATTGTTGTTGTTATTAGTTGCTATCGAGTCAATTCCAACTCATGGCGACCCCGTATGTGCAGAGTAGAAATACTCCATAGGGTTTTCAAGGTTGTGACCTTTCGAAAGCGTACCACAACGCCTGTCTTCCAAGGCCCCCCAGGTGGGTTTGAACCATCAACCTTTTGGTTAATAGTCACGCACTTAACCATTTGCACCCCCATCTAGTCACCGTTATTTACGATCATCTGCTATTACCTGATCATTCCCCTCCTTCGTTAAAGACTTTGGCAATAGATTGTTTTTCTCTCCATTCTGCTCTCATCCTGGGGACTTAAAGGTCCATAGAAATGATGGAGGCAATACTGGGTTCTTTGATGATCATTATGAACTCTCCTGGTCTACTTCTTACTCCCTGGCATCTCCATCTGAGCCTAAATTATGAGATCTTTTTGTCTGTATTGTCTTATGTTAGTAAACTACAATGTTGGCCCTCTTTTCCTCTCACTTCACATCTACTCCCTGGTAAATCTTATCTACAACTATAGCTGCAGTTATCATCTATCTGCTGATAAATACTGAATTCATATCTCCATCTAAATATCTTCCTTCAGCTCCAGAGACACATACCTGCTTAAACAGATGTTCTTTTTGATGGCCCACAAACATCTAAACTCAATATACCCATAAATTTATCACCTCTTCCCTCAAATGAGCTATTTGTGCTGAGACTGATACCTAAATGCTCGAGCCAAAAATATGGATTTTATCTTTTTCTTCTTGGTCTCCAGTATTTCTGCATACCCACCTCAAGGCAACTTCTGTGCTTCTTCCTTCCCTCTTGCCATTTTTCTAATTCAGATCACCATTATCTCTCACACAGCTCTTTCCACATCTTATCTTGCCGTCATTCCAATCCCTTCTTCACACTGCATCCAGAGTGATCATGCAAATATGCAAATCTGATTATATCATTCCTCTGGAAAAAATTCAGACACCCAACTTAGCCTAACATACTGTCTGATCTGGCTCCTTGGTAACTCTCCAACCTCCTGTATCACTCCTCTCCTCTGCCGTATGCCTCAAATATGCTGCACCTCTGGGCGATACAATTCAAGGAAATGAAATAACACTGATAAGTTTCTTGAAACAGTTACAATTCTACTTGTATCTAATGGTAACCAATCAACCAACCAGTTGCCATAGTCAATTCTGACTCATGGTGACCCCATGTATTGCAAAGGTTTTCATGGCTGTAGCCTTTCGGATGAAGATCACCAAGTCTTTCTTCTGAGGAAGCTCTTGGTGGGTTCAAACCGCCAACCTTTTGGTTAGTGGACTAGAGCTTAACCATTTATACCACCTAAGGACTCCTTCTAATGGTAAAAAACTTCCTAATTAAATGTCCGAGGGTGAAGGATAGGGGTTTCTAAATAAACCCATGTCAATGAACCCCAGCTATGTGAACAAAGATAGTCAGTTTAACATAGTTGGAATTTCTGCAGAGAATTCTAGAAGTCCTGAGGTGGCCACTAGCAAGAAAAAGAAAAAAAATAATAATTAACAAGAACATTTTAGCTCCACCAGACTCCTCAAATTGTGCTTACACATGATTGGCCCAGGATTTAGGCTGCAGTGAAGCGTCTCTAATGGCTCAATTCCAAGGCTAATAGAGCCAAGCAACCCCTTGAGGATGCTCTGTGTCCTCTCATCTTTAAATCCTCAGATGCTGGCACATAATCAATGCTTAACTATATGCTGAAAATCCATTGTGGGGATGGTGCCCACATAATCTAAAGTTCCCAGGACAATCATGATTTTAAATAGTCTCCACTGTAAACCAAAGAAATGTTCCATAAATTACGATTAAAAAAAAAAATAGAAATGGAGAGGATCAAGTCAGCAAGCATTGTAATAAAATCATACATATTAAAAGAATGAGAGCTTAAAAAAAGAATGAGAGCATAAAAGGTTAAAAAAATCAGAAGCCAAGGGAGCATTGTTACAGATCACAAAAACAATGCATACGACCCCATGTTATACATATCTAGGTTGTAATGTTAAATGCGGCACCCTCAGATAAAAATGTATCATGTTAAGGTAACATTCTGTAAGGAGGTCACTTTTCTGGTTGGCACAATCTAAGTATCACAATTTTAAGGAAGAGTCAGTCAGGGCTGTCTTCATCTTCTTTTTTTTTTTTTTTTTTAAGTCTTGAGACTTTGTGAAGAAATCAGTTGAGAAAACCAAAAACCTGAATCAATTATATAAAAGGAAACAATATACATTTTATCATGAAGTTAAGTCACGAATAGTAATTTATATAAACTTTGACCTTTTTAACCACTGTAAGATGTTTCATAGGTTCTTGTAGCCTCATTTACTGACTCATTTACCAAATACTAAGCACCTCCTATGTGTCAGGCACTGTTCTCAGTGCTTGGGACATGAACCCAATGACAAAATACAAGTTTCTGTCTTCAAGAAGCTTATGTTCTAGCATTGGAAAGACAGACAGTACCAATAAACTAGTAAATGACTAAGTCAAATAGCAGGTTGAAAGATGATAAACTATGAAAAAAAAAAAAACTAGCACAAAGATTGGGAGTGCCACCAAGGGGAGATGGGTGGAGGCCATAATATTAAAAAAGTGATCAAGGTACATTTCATTTGGAATACAAGATTACAAGATTTGAGCAATAACGTGAAAAAGGTGAAGGAATTAAACATGCAGATAGCTGAGGGAAGAATCTTTCAGGCAGAGGGAACATCTAGAGCCAAAGCCCTAAGATACGAAGACTTCTCACAGTTGTAATTCCACATATGTATTTGATTATATAATTAATCTATCTCCATCCTTAAACGGTACTCTCCAAAAAGGCAAGGACCACATCTGCTTTGCCTCATTTTTCTCCAGCATCTAGCACCAGGCTGGCACAGAGTAGATGCTTAGAAAATGTTTGTTGAATGCCTAAATAAAGGAAAGGAATTAACTTCCACATTTTTTTCTTAATGAACTAGAAGAACTCTTAGCCTGGTTAGACTAAGCTATTTTCATTTCTACTTAATTCTGGATTTTGTCCCTTTATTTACTTTTGGCTGATTCTGGTCTTTGTATTCTATCTCATTCCTGAACCGTACTGGTCTGTGATGGGATGATTGCTTCCTTGCATCAAGAGACCTGTTACTAATTGCAGAAAATCTTCAGCCTCATTCTCTACCTGATAAAACTTAACTGTAACAAGAGTCCTTATATACTTTCCAATACTATCTAAGAAGTGTTTGCTACCGGTTACCTTTTCCCATGAGAATTCTTTCTGCTTTCTCCTAGCATGGCTGAATAGGTTCCTTTGTCTGTTTCTTTATTCTATGGCTGGCCACCTGTGTTTTACAGAATCAATGTTCTGCTCTGCTATGTGATGGACAGGGGGTTATCCCACTTCTTTTTGGCAGGAAGAGAAACTTGAAGCTTGGCTCTGAACTGAAAATGGATAGCATATTGAGAAGAAATAAGGTCACCACTATTCTTCCTGGGTAACTCGCTATTAAACATTTTCTTTGCGTGAATTAGTTCAGGAATTTCAACTCTTTGGGGTTCGAGGCCATAAAAGATACAAAGGTATGTTATGCCAATTAAGCTCCATGAAGTCCACAGCAGATATAAAAACCTAAGCAACTTTGGTTGAGAAGAAAACAAAATTAGTCTTAGAGTTCAAATTTTTATGAAATATGTCTAAAAATATTTCATTATTTATTTTATTGTTCAAATGAATGAGGATAAAATTAAACAAAACCACACAAGAGAAATTAAACACAGTATGTCAAAAGGAACACTTATCCTAAATAATGTAGCAATTTATGCATATATACATACATAAAGGAAATAAAGTATACTGAGCACCTACTATGTTGTAAAGTTAAATAATATAGTACATGTAAAATGTATCTGCTCATAATAGACACGTGATGAATGTAGGGTTTTATTACCACGGGTTCTTTTTTATGCTGCACTCATCCATGGTCTAAGCACAGAGAAATACTGAAATAAACCTTACAATAGAAGAATCTGATCTCACTTGACAAATTTAATCTAAGAAATTGCAGTTAGCCCTCGAATGTGTAATACACAGAGGTTCAGTGAAGGTATATCATCTAAAAGATGGCTTTGGTCAAACAGAGTACATGCCAAGGGATGAAACAATTCTATATTGCAACATTGACATTTATTAGCTTAGTGTTGTGATTAAGAGTATATTTTCCATAGGGAGTGTCTCTGAGTTTGAATCTTAGCTCTGCTACATTGTAGCCACGTATCCACGAGTACGTTATTTAATTTTTCAACAGCAAAAACATGCTAAAAATATTATCTACCCTTATAGGAGTGCTGTGAAAATTTTTGCTGTGAAATCTACTTTGGCTGATATTAACATAGCCACTTCAGCTTTCTTATGATTATTGTTAAGGAGCCCTGGTGGTACAAACAGTTAAGTGCTCAGCTGCTGACTAAAAGGTTGGTGGTTCAAACTCGCCCAGCCGTTCTGCAGGAGAAAGACCTGGTAATCTGCTGCCGTAAAGATTACAGTCAAGGAAACCCTATAGGGCAGTTCTAGTCTGTCACATGGTGTCACTATGAGTCAAAATGGACTCGACTGCACACAACAATAACAGAAATGTGAAATTTTTTGCTGTAAAATCTACTCTGGCTGATATTAATATAGACACTTCAGCTTTCTTATGATTATTGTTAGCATGGTTATTGTTTTCCATCCTTTTGTTTTTAACCCATTTGTGTCTTTATATTTAAAGCACATTTCTTGTAGGCAACATACACTTGGATCTTGCTTTTTTTTAATCCAATCTGACAATTTCTGTCTAACTGGCATGTTTAAAACATTCCTTTGTGTAGTCCCGTATTTTCATATGGTATCATTTTCCTTCTGCCTGAAGGACTTCCTTCATATTCTTGTAGCACAGTGGTCTTTATCTCACCTTTATATTTGAAAGATATTTTCACGGGTATAGAATTCTAGGTTGGCAGTTTTTTTTCTTTTCTTTCAGTACATTAAAGATGTTACTCCGCTATCTTCTCGCATTGTGCGTTTACCCAACTTGGAACCTTTTCAGCCATTATCTCCCCAAATATTTTTCTATCCCTATCCTCTCAGAAACTTCAGTTATACACATATTAAGTCACTTGAAGTCATCCTACAGTTCAGTGATATTATGATTTATTGTTATTTTCCCATTTTTCATTTTGAATAATTTCTACTTTTATATCTTCAAGTCCACTAATCTTTTGTCGGCAATGTCTAATGTATCCCAAATCCCATCCAGTGTACTTTTCATCTCGGACAATGTAGTTTTCATCTCTATAAATTCAATTAAGATTTAAAAAATATCTATCATGTCTCTACACACCATATTTAATTTTTCTTTTAACATATAGCATGCAGTTACAACTGTTATAATGTCCTTGTGTGCTAATCCTAATATCTGTATCAATTCTGGGTCTGTTTCAATATAATGATTTTTCTGCTCATTATGAATTGTATTTTCATGCTTTTTGATACCTGTTTATTGATTTTATTGGATGCCAGACATTATTAATTTTATCTTGTCAGTAGCTAGATTATTTATTTCTATAAATATTCTTGAGCTTTGTTCCAGAATACACTTGGAGATAGTTTGATCCTTTTGGGGCATGATTTTAAGATTTTTTAGACAGAACCAGAGTAGCATTTAATCTAGAATTAAAGATGCCTCACTACTGAGGCAAGCTCTTTCTGCGTTCTCTATCCAATGCCTCATGAATTATGAGGTTTTCTAGCGTGGCTATTGGGAACAAGCACTATTGCTTTCCCTGTGCGAGAGCCAGCTACTATTCTTTCCAGTCTTTTTAGGTTATTCTTTCCCCTGCCTCAGTAGTTTCTCCACACACACGTGCTGACCAGTACTCAGGTGAATACTCAAGGGGGAACCTCTGCAGACCTCCAGAGTTCTCTCTCTGGGAAGCTCAATCCTCTTTAGTATTCTGTCCTCTGAACCCCAACTATTTTGGCCTTACCAGGCTCTCACCTTTGTCTTTTCAACTCAAAAACTCTGCTGGAGTACACCTGGGTTCACCAGTCCCTGTACAATGGCATGGAAACTCTCTTAAGTAAGCCAGGAAACTTGTAGGGCTCACTGCATTTGTTTCCTATCTCAGGGATCTCTTTCCTCCATTGACTCCGGTATAATATCTTGAAAACTGTTCATATATTCTGTTTGCTTTTGTTTTATTTTTTGTCTTGCTTTAGTTAATTCAGGCAGAAAGCTAAATCTGGTCCTTGAATAGTCCATCTTGGCCAGAAGAAGAAGTCCAATCTTGTAAAAAATCTAATAAGATAATGAAAGAAAAGTGCTTGGAGAGAGTCCAATGAATGTTAGCTCTTATTATCATTATCATCAGAGTTTTGAGCCATTTAGATTGCACTTTTAAGCAAATCTCTTGATTGTATAAACTAAGTTTTTATAAATATGAGGGAAGTGTGGAGCAATGAAAATATTAATAGCCAATAATAATTGAGCACTAAGTGCTTCAAATTAATTGTCCATTTAATTTCAGCTCAACACTATAAAGTAAGGTAATATTATTTGCATTTTATAGATGAGGAATCTGAGGTACAAAGTTAAAAAAATTTTTCAAGGTTACACAGCTCCTAAGTGGTAGGTATAGAACAGAGCCAGTATCCGTCCAAGCCCGAAGTGCAATCTCTTAACCTTTATACATTACTGCCAAATGACTCCTAAGCAACTATGAAAAGCACTCTTGCTTCATAGACTCAAAGGACTTTGGAAAAGAATGGGATATAACTGTGTCTTACTATTATCACAGGTTTTTCTAACTACAAACTTCAGAAAGTCATTTCCACAGATGTTATGAAAATGTGGGTTTCTGTGTGACATTCTTGAGCTTGAAGTCCTGCCACACGGGCAAACAACAAATCTAATGATGATGTTTACTTTGCTCAGAGCACAGCAGATTTGTTCATGAGGCTGTTAGCATGTTAGTGGATAATATGAGTTCCAACTTCAGTAGTGCACAACATAAAGTTACTAAGAATGGTTTTATGAAACTGTCAGTTAACTGCAACAGAACAAGATTAGGACTAAAGGGCCATGTGTGCAATAATTATCCCATGTAACTTATCTGATGTTTCTCCAGTTGATATGGCAGTTATTGTAAAATATTCCATTGTTTTCATAGACATACATACAAAAAAATTAAACTCAAGACATTATATGAATTTATCTAAGTAAGTTCAGAAAGATCTTGTTACATTTAACCAAAAACTATAAAGATCATAGAAAAAAAAATAGGTCAACACTAGAGGCCCTAATACACCACATAAATAGAATAAAAACCATAACTAACAATACAAAACACCAGAAGATAACCTAGATAACTGGGATCTTCTAAAAATTAAACACTTATGCTCATCGAAAGAATTCACCAAAAAAGTAAAAACAGAACCTACAGACTGAGAAAAAAAATTCGCTATAACAAACCCGACAAAAGTCTAATCTCTAAAATCTATAGGAAAATCCAATACCTCTACAACAAGACAAATAATCCAATTAAAAAATGGGCAAAGGATATAAATAGACACTTCATCATAGAAGACATTCAGATGACTAACAGATGCATGAAGAAATGCTCATGATGACTAACCATTAGAGAAATGCAAGTCGAAACTACAATGAGACACCATCTCACCCCAACATTACTGGCATGAATCAAAAAACAGAAAATAACAAATGTTGGCGAAGCTGCAGCGAGCTTGGAACTCTTACGCACTGCTGGTGGAATGTAAGATGGTACAACCACTATGGAAAACAATATGGTGTTTCCTTAAAAAGCTAGAAATAGAAATACCATACAACCCAGCAATCTCACTCCTAGGAATATATCCTAGAGAAATAAGAGGTGTCACACGAACAGACATATGCATACCCCTGTTCACTGCAGCATTATTCACAATAACAAAAAGATGGAAACAACCTAAGGGCCCATCAGGAGGAGAATGGATAAACAAACTACAGTACGTACACACAATGGAATACTACACAACAATAAAGAACAATGATGAATCTGCAAAACAACTCACAACGTGGGTGAATCTGGAGGGCATTACTTTGAATGAAATAAGTCAATCACTAAACAACAAATACTGTATGAGACCACTACTATAAAAACTCATGCAAACGTTTACGCACAGACAGAAAACAACCTTTGATGGTTAATAGGGAGAGGATGGGCGGGGAGGGAAAAACACTAACTAGATAATAGATACGTGGGAACTTTGGTGAAGGGTAAGACTACACAATACTGGGAAAGTCAGCACATCTTGACCAAGAAAAGGTCATGGAAGCTTCATAGATACATCCAAATTCCCTGAGAGACCGAATTACTGGGCTTAGGACTGGGGATGGTGGTCTCAATGGACATCTAGCTCAATTGGCCTAAAATAGTTTATGAAGAAAATGTTCTACATTCTATTTTGGTGAATAGGGTCTGGGGTCTTAAAATCTTGTGAGTGGTCATCTAAGATATTCTACTGGTCCCACCCTGTTTGGAGCAAGGAAGAATGAAGAAAACCAAACACACGACGGAAAGATTAGTCCAAAGGACTAATGGACCACAACTACCAAAGCCTCCACCAGACTGAGTTCAGCACTAGATGGTGGCTGGCTACCACCACTGACTGCTCTGACGGGGATCACAATAGAGGGTTCCGGACAGAGATGGAGAAAAATTTAGAACAAAATTCTAACTCACAAAAAAAGACCAGGCTTACTGGTCTGACAAAGACTGGAGAAACCCCAAGAGTATGGCTGTTAAGTACCCTTTTAACTCAGTACTGAAGTCACTCCTGAGGTTCACTCTTCAGCCTAAGATAAGACAGGCCCATAAGACAAAATGAGACTAAATGGACATACCAGTCTGAGGGCAAGGACAAGACGGCAAGAGGGGACAGAAAAGCTGGTAATGGGGAACCCAAAGTCGAGAAGGGGAGAGTGTTGGCATGTTGTGGGGTTGACAACCAATGTCACAAAGTGTATTAATTGTTTAATGAGAAAGCAATTTGCTTTGCAAACTATTTTAGTCATCTAGTGCTGCTATAACAGAAATACAAGTGGATGCCTTTAACAAAGAGAAATTTATTTTCTCACAGTCTAGCAGGTTACAAGTCCAAATTCAGGGCATCAGCTCCAGGGGAAGGCTTTCTCTCTCTGTCAGCTCTGGAGGAAGGTCCTAGTTCTCAATCTTCCCCTGGTCGAGGAACTTCTCAGGCACAGGGACCCCAAGTCCAAGGGATGCACTCTGCTCCTGGTGCTGCTTTCTTGGTGGCAGGAGGTCCCCAACTCTCTGCTTGCTTCCCTTTCCTTTTATCCCTTAAGAGATAAAAGGTGGTGCAGGCCACACCCCAGGGAAACTTCCTTTACCTTGGATCAGAGAGGTGACCTCAGTAAGGGTGGTCTTATAATCCCACACTAATCCTCTCAACATAAAATTATAATCACAAAATGGAGGACAACCACACAATACTGGGAATCATGGCCTAACCAAGTTGATACACATGTTTGGGGGGGACATAATTCAATCCCTGACACAAACCTTCATCTAAAGTACAATAGAAAAAAAAGGAAAGATCTTGTTACATTCAAAGGTAAGATTTCTGAAGCCTATACCTAATCCTGAAAATACATCAATGCCATATTTACCAGTTATTTTAATAGAGAAAAAACATAAATTCAAAAGGTCTCCATAATTATTCTGCCCTGTTGATTAAAAAAAAAAAAAGATTAACCTATATAAACCCAAAACTCAGTGCCATTGATTCCGACTCAGAGCGACCCTATAGGACAGAGTAGAACTGCCCCATAGAGTTTCCAAGGAGCTCCTGGCGGATTGGAACTGCCGACCCTTTGGTTAGCAGCTATAGCACTTAACCACTACGCCACCAGGGTTTCCATATATATAGTTTAAACATTCAAACAAATAAAGGCTCGAAATAAAAAAATTTAGCACCCCTTCTCTGTTTCTCTTCACCAAAACCCCTACTCCTTTAATTCCTTTTCCCAAAAGTAATTATGATTAATTTCTGTTGTGTTTACTTTCAGAGAAAAAAATATATATGCACATATATACACACACATATACACTGTATATATTTTTTTATATGAGTCAGAATCGACTTGATGGCAATGGGTTTTTTGGGTTTTGGATACATATATGTGTATATTATACTTCCTTTTTTAAAAATCTACTCAAAATATTCTCATTATGTTTAAGACATATTAAAAGATATATTATCATATTCTGAATTCTACCATTACTCAAAATATTTCAATTATTTTCCATAATAGTGTTTCCAAAATGTATAGACGGAATGCATCAGCTCAGGAAACCTAACACAAATATCTGTGCTTACATCAAAATTTAGACTCTGCTGGTGAAAGTGAGATAATTGAGGATGCACAAGGCTCAGTGGTAATCAGTGCAATTTAGAGCTGCTGAAGAATATACAGGGAAATGCTATGGTAATTGAAGGAACTGTCCAAACCATTGAAAATAAAGCATGATACCATCTTATCAGTTTTCCTGAGTATAGTTGATTAAACTGTAATAAGGTAATCTATAAAAACATGACATCTTTTAACTTTTCTTTTTTTTTCTTCTTACCTGCTTGCTTCTCTTCTTTTACTTGTGGTTTCTGGCTAGTTGAATCACTTGGGGGTCATTTGGAGCTTCTGTGGGAATCTTTAACTGTTTTCCTGTTTGTTCGATGACATGTAGTTAATGAACTCTGACGTTAAATAACATCATGATGAGATATAACTCATTAACTATTTGAGGATCACTCTCACTTTAGAGGACATCTTGATTTATTCTCAAGGCTTAAGTTACTTTGATCACTCATCTGAAACTTATTGATCCACTTGGACTAATTCTATCTTTTCAAAAACTGAGAAAAAGTAGGGCTTTGACCAGGCATGGCTCCTGATTTGCACTGCCCATGATTCCGTACTTATCGCTGCCTCCTCTCCAAAGGAACAAGACATTTATCTGGAGGGAAAGCAAAATAGGGAGGAATTGAATTCCAGCCTCCTCAAGAATAAAATTACAAGAATGTAAATGCAGAGAATTTCCACTGAATAATTTAAAACGTAAGTCAAGAATGAGCCTATGGTAGAAACAATTTCTGAGAAAAGAAAAGATAAAGCAATTCTAAGTGTCTGAAAAGATGATTCTTATATTAAGGTACATATGGTAATTGGTTTTGTTATTTCTTTAAAACCCACTTGAAAGTTGATTTTAGACATATTCTCCCTAGCTTTATTAAAAAGTGACAGTTGTTTCCTTAAAAAAATGAAGAATTCTTCTCCTACAATATTTCTTATTTATGGAATTATTTTTGTTTAAGATGTAAAAAAAAAAGAAAGAAAGAAAAAACCCGATAGTAGAACTTTTTTTTTCTCCTTATCACAGAGTGATGCAGAAAAATGGAGATTCAATCTCACAGGCTCCAATTTGCACTTAAAAAAAAAAATCTCGTGTGGTAGGCTGTTATATCAAGAGAGGCAATGAATACATTCCCCTGTGTTTATACTCATTGTAGTCCCCTTCTCCCAAGGACACTGCATTTGGTCAGATCAAAGTCTTAGGCTATGAGATATTAGCAAAAGTAATGCAGGCAGAGGTTTGACTTGTGCTTCACACTGAGGCCTGCCCTCTCAGAACGCTCGCTATTGGAAGACAACAGCCATGCTATCCTACTACAGAGAGAGGCACTAGAGTTGTGACACCACATGAAGAGCTGGCAAGCATGAGGACAGGTAAGGGCCCAGCTAGCAGTTAGCACCTAAGCCCAGATGGTGAGAGAGGCCTTCTCAAACCTTCCAGCCCAGCCCATCCAGCTAAATGCAGCCCCAGAGTGGCCCCAATGGACAACACATGGAGCAGAAGAAATGCCCAACCTACAGATCATAATAAATAATAAATTCTTGTTTTAAGACAAAAAAAAAAAAAAGAACCTACAACTGAGGCATGTAATTTTGAAAGTTCTTTAATTTTCATATTCATTCCATTTTTCTCTGTATAACATACTGTATTGATTGATCAGCATTAGAACATCTAAACAAAAGACATCCTTGTGCCTGTTTAAGGAGACTTAAGGATACTATTCTAATAGGTAGATAGCTTTTTATCTCACTTGGTTTTCTAACCCAAGTGATTACCTGGGTTCAAATTCTGACCCTGTAACCTAAAACAATAAAGATCATGGAAGAAAAAACAGAGGCAATGCTAGGGGCCCTAATATAGAACGTAAATGCAATACAAAACCATAACTAACAATGGACAAACACCAGAAGATAAACTCAGAGCTCTTAAAAATTAAACACATCTGCTCATCAAAAGACTTCATTAAAAGAATAAAAAGAGAACCTACGGGCGGGGAAAAATTTTTTGGCTATGACATTTCCCACAAAGATCAAATCTCCAGAATACTTAAACAACAAAATGACAAATAATCCAATTAAAAAATGGGCAAAGGATATGAAACAGACACTTCACCAAAGAAGACATTCAGGCAGCTAACAGACACATGAGGAAATGCTCACGCTCCATAGCTGTTAGAGAGATGCAAAACAAAAATTACAATGAGATACCATCTCACATTGACATTACTGGCTTTAACAGAAAAACAGAAAATAACAAATTTTGGAGAGGTTGTGGAGAAACTGGAATTTTTAAGCACCATTGATGGGAATGTAAAATGGTACAACCACTATGGAAAATGATATGGTGCTTCCTTTAAAAGCTAGAAATAGAAATACCATATGATCCAGCAATCCCACACCTAGGAATATATCCTGCAGAAATAAGTGCCATCACACAAATAGACATATGCACACCCGTGTTTATTACAGCATTATTCACAACAGCGAAAAGATGGAAACAATAGATAAATGGATAAACAAACTATGGTACATACATACAACAGAAAATGATGAAGAACAATGATGAATCTGCAAAAACATCTTACAACATGGATGAGTCTGGAGGGTATTATGCTGAGTGAAATAAGTCAGTCACAAAAGGACAAACGTATAAGACCACTATTATAAAAACTCGTGAAAAGGTTTATACACAGAAAAAAACAATCTTTGATGGTAACAAGGGAGGGGTTGAGGATGGGAAATCACTAACTAGATGGTAGATAAGTGGTGACTTTGGTGAAGGGAAAGACACTACACAACATAGGGAAGTGAGCATAACTTGACAAAGGCAAAGTCATAGAAACTTCCCAGACACATTCAAACACCCTGAGGGACCTAGTTACTGGGACCGAGGGCTGAGGAACATGGTTTCGAGGGATATCTAGGTCAACTGGCAAAACACAGTTCGTCAAGAAAATATTCTACATTCTATTTTGACAAGTAGCAACTGGGGTCTTAAAAGCTTGCAAGCAGCCATCTAAGATACATCTATTGGCCCCATCTCATCCTGAGAAAAGGAGAATGAATAAAACCAAAGATACAAGGAAAATATTACCCCAAAGGACTAAAGGGTCACATGAACCACAGTCTCCACCAGCCTGAGCCCAGAAGAACTAAATGGCTGGCTACCACCACCTACTGCTCTGACAGGGGTCACAATATATGGTGCTGAACAGAACGGAAGAAAAATGTAGAACAAAATTCAAATTCAAAAAAAAAAAGGCCAGAATTACTGATCTGACAGAGACTGGAGAAACCCTGAGATTACGGCCCCCTGACAGGTTTATAGCTCAGTAATGAAGTCACTCCTGAGGTTTACCCTTCAGCCAAAGATTAGACAGGTCCATAAAACAAAATGAGACTAAATGGGCATACCAGCCCAGGGACAAGGACGAGAAGGCAGGAGGGGACAGAAAAGCCGGTAATGGGGAAACCAAGGTCAAGACATTGGCAACCAATGTCACAAAACAATATGTGTATTAATTGTTTAATGAGAAACTAGTTTGCTCTGTAAACCTTCATCGAAAGTACAATAACAAATAAATAAACTGAAGATACTTGCGAAGTCAACCTTTCATCCAAAGATTAGAAAGACCTATAAAACAAACAGTAACACATGTGAGGAACATACACATGTGAGTATACGAGGCCAAATGGGCAACGCCGGCCCAAAAGCAAACTCAAGAAGGCAGGAAAGGACAGGAAAACTGGAGGAATGGACATGGGGAATCTGGGCTGTAAAGAAAAGGAAGTGAGTGCTGATACATTGTGGGGATTGCAACCAATGTCGCAAAACAATTTGTGTATAAATTGTTCAATGAGAAACTAATTTGTGCTGTAAACTTTCACCTAAAGCACAATAAAATTTACAAAAAATTCTGACCCTGTGAGTTAGCCTTTGATTTTGGACAAGTTATTTAATCTAAGTCTTGGTTTTCCTGAGTGCAAAATAAAGAGCTATTGTGAAAATTAAGTGAGAAAAATGCATGTAGAATAGTTGGAATTTAGGAAAAAGGAAAAGAGAGAAATCTAATGTTTATTGTGAGTCAACTAGAGCCAAATGCTGTATGTGTCTTACGTGTATGATTTCATACACAGTAGGTATGATGTTTTCCTCTCAAAGATGTGCAAACAGAAGCTCAAGATGGATAACTGACCCCAGGGCACATATCTAGCAATTGTTGTAGTGAAGATTCAAACCAGCTGGTCATAAATGTGGACTTGGTTCTTAGCGGGAGATGGTGCTAATCTTCATAAGGTTATTTGCGAAGGTTTAAAAAACACATAAAAGGTTATAAAACAAATGAAGGGTTTAGGCTAGTACTTGATACACAAAAATATTCTTCATCATCATCATCACGATGTCCCATTTTGCTTCCTAAAACCCTTGTGGAGTGTGGTATTCTGTTTTCTACCCCCATGTTGATCAGTCTCTGCCGAGTTTTCTTTTAAAGTATATCAGAGTTGATCACCTGACCACAGAGCAGATAGCTAGGAGTTCTCCTTCTGTATTAATACCATACACTTATCTAATGTCTTAAAATAGAATGTATGGTACTGATTTTAATATTTTATTTTTTCCCAAATATATACATACCCCAGGCTACACTGTTACTTCAAATGTGTCGAGCCTTAGTGGATATCTCTAAGTAAAGGAGCCACCTTTGTGTGTGTGTATAAACAAATATGAGAAAAAAGCAGAGAAGGAGTCCATATTATCCATACTATTCAATGTATCTGAATTCACTAAGATATTTTATTTAAGGTATTATCTCCTCAAAGGAATTGGAATGAATCTCAGAGCACTTATCTGAATGTTCCTAGTTTCATTTGATCTAAATCAGTGTCCCTCAATTGTGGACAATTTTGCCCTCTGGGGGCATTTGTGAATGCCTGGAGAAATTTTTGCCACAACTTGTGGGCAGGGAGTACTACTGGCATCTAGTGGGTAGAGGCCAGGGATGCTGCTAAACAAGACATGGGAGAGCACATTAGTATTACCTGGAGAACTTTTAAAAATGCCAGTGCTTACATTCTACTTTGGTGAGTAGTGTCTGGGGTCTTATAAGGCTGTGAGAGGCCATCTAGGATACACCACTTGTCTCACCCCTTCAAGAGCAAGTATTAATGAGAAAACTAAAGACACAAGGGAAAGGTTAGTCCAAAGAGCTACTGGACCACATCTACCTCGGCCTCCACCAGACTGAGTCCAGTACAAGTAGATGGTGCCCGGCTACCACCACTGACTGTTCTGACAGAGATCACAATAGAAGGTCCCAGACAGTGTTGGAGAAAAATGTAGAACAAAATTCTAACCCCAAAAGGAAGACCACACTTGCTGGCCTAACAGACACACTTTCAGCTCAGTAATCAAGTCACTCCTGAGGTTCACCCTCCAGCCAAAGATTGCACAGGTCCATGGAACAAAACAAGACCAAAGGGGCATACCAGCCCTGGGGCAGGGACTGGAAGGCAGGAGGGAACAGGAAAGCTGGTAAAAGGGAACCGAGGGTTGAGAAGGGAGAGTATCGACATGTTGTGGGATTGTTAACCAATGCCACACAACAATGTGTGTACTGTTTGATGAGAAACTAGTTTGTTCTATGAACCTTCATCTAAAGTTCAATTAAAAAAAAATGCCAATGCTTGGCAACAATTCTAACATGCTGTGCAACTGGAGTTATGAATCTCTAGTCTAGATGGAGCTAAATAGTTTAAATAAAGAAATGCAAGAGACAGTTACTATAAAAGGAAATCCTTACTGAGGTTTCACCAGCAAGATTCCTGCTCTCCCTTCTCCCTCTCTGGCTGGGCCAGGAAATCCCTAATTTTTATCAGAGATTCCATTAGATGTGTGTGTGTGTGTGTGTGTGTATGTGTGTGGTGAATATATACTTAGCAAAACATAAAAAATTCATTTTTTTTTGTTAAACAGTATGCTGGCTAACAGGAACAAATATCATTTAAATTAACCAGATTCAAAAAAAAAAAAAAGCAGGAGGCTGGATCTTGCCCCCATACAGAATACCCCACTACTGACAGTACCATAAATATGGCCTTTACCCACAGACCCTTCTGAGAACAGCCATGTGTTTTTCTCTTTGTTTTCCTTTGTCTCTTTAGCTCATTCTAAGCCCTAAAATGTCTTTGTTTACCTCTCTTAACTTGGATCTGCAATGTTGTCATCCTTCCTGCAAATTCATCTTCTCATTGGTTCTTCCTAGACTTTCTTTGCAGCACTGCTTAATTTCCCCCAGTCATCCCAGAAATGAACCTCTTACAGCCAAACTGTCTCACGTAATGCTACATTATGGTGCAGACGAAGAATATGGGGTACCCAATGAATACCAATGGTTTAGAATCCCTGAGGTGAGCCCTGGTGGCACAGTGGTTAAGCACTCGGCTCCTAAGCAAAAGATTGGCAGTTCAAACCCACCAGCCACTCTGCCAGAAAAAGATGTAGCAGTCTGCTTCTGTAAAGACTACAGCCTTGGAAACCCTATGGGGCAGTTCTACTCTGCCCTACAGGGTCACTATGAGTCAGAATCAACTTGACAGCAATGGGTAGAATCCCTGAAGGGTCTCATCTCTGTGCCAGAAACGGTTTCCTAAATTAATACTGTTACCATTTAATGGAAAGCCAAAATGTGGGGGAAAAGAAGTTATCTAATTTCTCTAACAAGTTTCTCCACACAGATTGACCTAGATATCTCAGTAGGCTGGTGAAAGATTTAAAAATATAGCCTGGAAGATGATTTCAGGCACATCTGTAACAGGACTGCTGATGGTGAATGTTATACAATAAATGCACAGATCATTCCCTCCTCCAGATAACAGCTTTACCGGCGGCTGCTGGAAGTCCAATTTCTGCCAAAGGAAGAAAGTTGTTTTAAGTCATTTGACAAAATGATTTTAACTCCCAGAAAAAAAAAAGAGAGCTGCTTTAATGCACATCAGCTGTAGACTTCATTGCCTCCTCGTGTCACATGCTTCTGCCGAGTAAATAGAAAACTCCCACACTATATGAAATGTGGACGTTTTCTGTTTTGAAAAACAGCCAATGTAAATGGAAGACACAACATAGAAATTTCAGAGCTCTGTTGGTTGCCATGTAGCTAAAGTAATCTCGGTAACACGTATCGAGGAGAGCAAGCTATTAAAAATAATGTGATTGGTATCATGAAAATATCAATCATCAGCACCAAAGAGAACCTGAGAAATGTTTGAATGAGAAATAACTTGGAGTAAATAAACACCTACACTCACGAAGAACTATCCTCTTCTTGGCAATTTTCTCTCTCAACTCCCTGTATTGGGTAAAATTAAAAGGTGTTGCCTATTGACAACTGTCCGTAAACTCTTTCTGTAAAGAGTTTTAGGCTCTATGGGCCAGAGTCTCTGTCACAACAACTAACCTCTGCCACTGTAGTGTAAAATAGTCACAGACAATACATACACAAATGAGCTTGAATGTGTTCTAATAAAGCCTTATTACAGACACTGAAATTTGAATGTCATATAATTTTCACATGCCACGAAATATTCTTCTTCCTTTTTTTTTTCTTCAATCTTTTAAAAGTGTTAAAACCCATCTTAGTTTGCAGGCTGTGCAAAAAGAGGCAGTGGGCTTTATTTTATTTGGCACATGGGCCATAGTTTGCTGACCTTGGCATTATAGTATTAGTATTTCTTTTCTGTTATTAAATTTCTGGAATTTTTGTTAGTTGTTGGAAATAATTTATGAACCTTCTGTTTCTGTCCATTAAGTAGAATACAGATGCTGAAAACATCCTGCCACTAACACCCAAAAATATTTGCTAAAATTTTAAAGGAAGGAAAAAAAAGAAACTTTTTAAATAATTCAATGAGCCTACAAGAAAGTAAGGAAATCTGCTGATGTTAAGAACACAGTAGGAGCCCAAAATCAGGAAGGAAGCAGCACCAAAGAACTTTGAAATATAAGGAAGAATGGGGCAATGCTTTAGGGCTACATGTAGCAGAAACTTTGGACCACACAAGACTCACAACAAGGGTTAGACCCTCAGGGAAAGGGTGAACTAGAAAAAATCAGAGAGAGAGAAAGACAGCCAGCAAGGAAGACTGGCTTTTGAGATCTGCATCTGGACGGAAACAAATAAACAAAAAGTTTCACCTGGTAATTTGTAAACACCAGCATGAGCATAGATGGGCTTAAGGACTGAATATAGATCATCTGGTGGTCTAGAAATTCTAAACTAAGAATTATAAATTACAGGCTTGAAAATAGCCCCAGGTACTTGACAGAAGCAAACACAAAACTTCCCTGATTAAAAAACCCATACTCCGTGTTCATAGAATTTCTCTACATAGAATTTCAACAAATAATGGAAATAATAATTTCTCATAATAAAAAATCACAAACAAGTCACAATGAGCAAGAGATAACAAAAGTAACAAATAATAGAATACAGAAAGACTTCAAATACAGAAATTATCAGATAATAAAAGATAAGTTTGGTATGTTTAAATAAATAAAAGGAGGAATGGAAAACAAGAGAAATCAGGGAAAGACTCTTAAAAATGACTAGGAAGTTAAAAAATTAGAATTTCAAGAAGTGAAAATTTTAATAAATTGAAATGTAAAACTCAATGAAGGGTCAAACAGCAGATTAGACACAGGCAGGAGGAACAGCTTTAGTAAACAGGCAGATTTTAAGGAAATGCCCAGAAGACAATGCAGAGAGAAAAAGAGAAGAAAAGTATCAAAGAACAGAGGGAGAATTCTAACAAACTTCTAACCAAAGTTCCAGGCTCTCTGGATAATGGATATTATCCAAATTATATATGGATGAAGAGATAATTGCAGAAGTATTTTTCTAGAGTTTTTTTAATATATCATCCATAGATCCAGTAAGCCTGATAATAATCATATTACCATTAAAGAAACTGAATCAGCTAAAAATCTTCATATTGAGACAACACAAGGCCCAGGTAGTGATTCAGGTGACTTTTACCAAACATCTAAAAAACATGTCATTTCAGTTTTATACTAACTATTCCACAGAATAAAAAGAAAGAGGAAACTCTCCAACTCACTTTATGCAGCTAGTATAACCATGATCCCAAAACCTAACAAAAACAGAATCAGAAGAAAAAATAACAATCACACTAACGCATGAATGCAGACCCACACACAAAAAAAGTTAGCTGCCACAAACATCATACCTTATGCCAAAATGTTGAAAGCATTCCCTACACTATAAGATCAGAATCAAGGCCTACAATCATTAATTCTATGCAACACTGTATTAGAAGCTCTGCAGTGCAGAGTTTTAGGGCAAATAAACGAAAGTTAAAAGGACAGGAAACAAAAAGAAGAAAAACTGTTGGAAAAAATAAAAACTCTTGCAATCCTTGCAGAATGGCTTTATGCTGGGGCAATCCTTAACCAGACTCACAATTAACCAAGAGATTCACCCAAGGAGAAAGTTCAGGATTACCTCAGGTCTTTCTGTGTATGTGTCTTGCCCTGGGTATGCATGTGGCTCTCTGAATTATACACATTCATGTACTTTAACTGCCTCAACTTTTAAAGGAAATTCTCTCCCCGGGAAGAGAGAATCGAAGTCACCGTCACCCTCCTTTGTCCCAGACTACCTTGGGCTCCTCTTTGGTTTACCTTACAGTATCTCTTTATCTCAAGTTATAGCTGCTGCTTCCACCCTGAGCCACCTCCAAGGTAGATGAAACAAACACTTCGCTTTAGTCTTTAGGTGATCTCTGAAGTGAGAACAGACGAACACTACTTTGTTAATAAAGTGCACTCTACTTACTCCAGAACCAGAGACCAAGACCCCAAGGTGGAAAGGCAGCTGCTGCTTCTAGCCGTCTGGGTGGTGGCACTAAAGCCAGTATCAAAATATTCTTAGTCTTCTTACCATTCCACAAACCTTGGCCCAGCTATGATCCCTGAGTGTTCACCAGAGTTCTGACAAGGATTGTACTGACATTTTCAGCGGGTCTTGCCCTCCCCCCTTCCCCGAGGGAGGACAGGAACATAGAGCTTCTTATTCCAGCCATCTTGGTTCCGGTATTTCCCCTTTGTTTTTTACACTCTTTTCAAGAGCAGTGGAATCCTTGTTTACCCAGACTAATCTTTAGTATCCTAATATAAAAAACAGAACAAAGTTGAATTGGACTTGAAATCATGAACACTGCCCACTGAACGGCCCTGAGGCATTTTGGAAATATGGTTTTAAAATAACTTCTAACTTAATCTCAAGACTTGATTTTAAGAATAACTTCTAAGGAGAAAAAACCATGATTTGTTAAAATCGTGTAGTAATAATACTGGCCAACCTTTCTCAGGGAGCATTGGTGGTTCAACAGTAGAATTGTGCCTTCCATTCAGGAAACCCAGGGTTGAACTGGGTCAGTTCACCACATCCACAACCACCACCAATCCGCTGCTGAAGGCTTACGTGTTGCTATGATGTTGAACAGGTTTCAGGGGAGCTTCCAGACTAAAACAGACTAAAAAGAAAGGCCTAGTGACCGACTTCTGAAAAGGTCAGCCAGTGAAACACTGGAGATCACAACTGTCTGATCCACAAACCAATCATGGAGATGTCACAGCACTTTGTGGCATTTCATTCAGTTGTGGAGTCAGGAACCGATCTGACAATGAGGAAAACAAATCGTCAATACTTGCAAATGCTGTAATTGGCTCTGTAGAAAACCTAAGAAGAACCTATGAACAAATTGTTGGAAATACTAAGATTTTAACGATATTGTTGACTATAAAGTCAATACATAAAAATCAATTGCATTTCTGAACACCAGGAACAATTTGAAAAATGTAGCTTTAAAAATACAACCATTTATTATAGAAACGAAAGTATAAAGTATCTATGAATAAACTTAATAAAAGATGTGCAGGACCTTTACAGATAAAACTATAAAACTTCTATTAAAATCTTATAAAGACAACCCAAATAAATGGAGTGATAAACCATGTTCTTGGATAAGAAGGAAGACTTAAAATCATAAAGACATCAATTCTCTCAAACTGAACTGCAATTTCAATCAAAATCCCAGCAGGTTTTTGTTTTTTTTTTTCTCGTGCAACTTGGCAAGCTGATTCTGAAATTCATATGAGCGAGCAAAGAGCCAAAATTATATAAGACATTCCCATAGAAGAAAAGAAGGTTGGAATATTTGCCACACTTACTATGAATACTTCTTATAAATCTCTAAGTATTAAGGCACCGGGTAATGCAGCAGAGTTAGGGAAATAGACCAATGGTAATAGAATAAAGAGCCCCCAAACAGACCCACACATACATGGAAATCTGATTTATTACACAGATGATATTGCAAAGCAGTAGGAAAAAGACAGACTAATAAATGGTGCTAGGACAATTGTTTATTCATATGGAAAAAATGGACTTGGATCTCTATGGATCTCTACTGAACACCATCTATAAACATTGATTCTTAGAGGATTAAAAATAAACATGAAAAGCAAAACCATAAATTGTCTAGAAAACAACATAGAATATCTTTATGATAACAGTATAAGAAAATATTTCATAGAAGAGTCAAAAAATACAAACCATTAAAGAAAGATTAATAAATTTGACCACATTATAATTAGGAAATTCTACTAAGCATAAGCTTACATAAAGAAAACTAAAGATAAGTCACAAACAGGGAGAAAATATATGCAACGTAAGTATTAATTAAAGGATTAGTAAGCATAGAATATTTTAAAAACCTATTGCGGTTGAGTTGATTCTGACTCATAGTGACCCTATAGGACAGAGTACAACTGCCCCATTAAATTTCCAAAGAGCAGCTGGTGGATTTGAACAGCCAACCTTTTGGTTAATAGCCTGAACTCTAAACCACTGCACCACCAGGGCTCCTAGTGACCCTATAGGATAGAGTATAACTGCCCCATAGGGTTTCCAAGGCTGTAAATCTTCACGGAAGAGACTGCCTCATCGTTCTCCTGTGGCGTGGCTGGTGGGTTCGAACTGCAGACCTTTTTGTTAGCAGCTGAACACTTAACCATTGCATCACTAGGGCTCATAGAGTAGAATGTAAAGATCTCCAAATCAATATGAAAAAGACAGTTAAATTGGTTGAGGGGACTTAAGCATTTCATAGAAAAGAAAACACAAATGGATCATTATCATATGAAGAGAAACCCAAAACCTAACCCTTTGCCGTCCAGTCAATTCCAACTCATAGCAACCCTCAAGGACAGAGTAGAACTGCCCGTAGGTTTTCCAAGGAGAGCCTGGTGGATTAGAACTGCTGAACTTTTGGTTAGAAACCATTGCTCTTAACCACTGTACCACTGGGGTTTCCAGATGAAGAGATGCCCTACTATATTAGTAATAAAATGTAAATTAAAAGTCACAATTCTAAACTGTATATTTTATAGACTCTTTTTTATGTATGATAAAGTCTACAATAAAAACTTTTTTTTTTAATCATTCTGGTAGTAAGACAGAGAACCAATTGGAGAAAAGTGAAACCAATATTGTAGTCACAGAATATTACTGCCTTAAGCAAGATCTAACAAATGACTGAACTCATAAGGTAATATTAATGAGAGAAACATGAGAAAATATTCTAGTGAATATTAAGGAAGACCTAATTTATCTTATTCATCACTGTATTCTTAGTACTTAAAGCATTATCTGGCACATACTAGACATATAATGAATATTAAGTGAATAAACGTAATAATAAACTACAAGATAGGAAAGAATCAAAGAAATCTATAATGATTGTCAGGTTATTTTTTTTTTTGTTATTTTCATAAGTGAGAAATTTTACTTCCATACATTTTGAGTTTAATTTTTATACGTGGATAACTAAAGAGGTTGAACACTCTTCCATCTGTTTGATAGCTAATGAGGTAGAAATCTTCCACACGTTTGCTTATATTTGTATCTCTCTTTTTATGAATTATCTGCGTGTATTTTGCCTATTTATTGAACTTTGAACATTTTGCAGAATAATGTTGATATTAATCTTTTGTCCCTCGTTAATCACATGTAGATATTTCTCAATTTTTTAATTTTTCATTTTCCCTTAGTTATGTTAATTTTAAGGAGCCCGGGTGACACATTGGTTAAGCACTCAGCTGCTAACTGCAAAGTTGGCGGTTCAAATCCACTAGCCACTGGCAGTCTGCTGCTGTAAAGATTACAGCTTTGGAAGCCCTATGGGCAGTTCTACTCTGTCCTGTAGGCTCACTATGAGAAGAATTGAGTTGATGGAAATGGGTGGGTAGGATACTAATTTCAATATCACAAATGTTTAAAGTGTTTTTATACTCGAATATTATTATGTTTTTCCATAAAATCACTAGAAAATTATCAACTCCAAATTTTTAATAGTTCTATTCAACTGTAACCAAAACTGGGCAAGCAATAATATGGATTTTCTGCATTTGGGTTTTGCAATTATTTAATCTATCTACATACTTATACATAAACATTGGTATATGATGTACAGTATGAATTTGATTTGTTCCCAGACTCCCACAGTTTTCACTATTCCATTGTATTGCAATGTTAAAAGATTTCCTGAGTTTTCTATGCTGTTGCGTTGATCTACATTTATATTTTTTAACTTAGTTGTAGCTCTGCAATAAATTATAATTCTCATACCTACCCACACCTCCATTTCTCTTTCCTTTGCTTGTTCCTCCTTCCAGTGCAATTTAAGCCTTACTGTTCCCTCCAGCTCTCTCCTCAGCCCTCTTGTTCTCCTATGGCTTGTACTATCCGTCAGAACTTTGTGACATCTACATCATGATCTCTAGCCCAAATATTTCTCTCAGCTCCAGATCCAGGGGTCAAATCTCTTATCTGCCATGTCAATCAAGATATCCCACAGGAGCCTCAAGAGTAACATATCCAAAATATCCATTTTCTTTCCCTTTTCCCTCAAACATCTTTCTTCTCCTAAATATTTTGTATTTGTGAAAGGTAGCATCTTTGATTTAGAGAGTGATTAGAAGAGTGATTAATCAAAAACCTCAGAGTACAATCTTCCTTCTGCTTCATTACAAACATCCAGTCACAAAGTTCTATATATATTCTAAGTACATTTTAAACAATAAAAAACAACAACAGCAATATTTATTGAGCTCTAAGTCAATAAAATGTGCTAAGCATTTTGACATATTATCTCATTAAATCCTCACAGCAACTTATGATGTGGGTGTTAAATATTCTCATTTTACAAATGAGGAAATTAGGACTTAGTATGCTAATCTAGGTCCCAAAGAAGCAGACACTGAGACAGGATTTGACATGCATGAGAAAAACACCTGTGGGGGGAAAATGGGCTGGAAGACAGAGGAAGGCTGGGAGAGGTGTCAGACCAGGATATCAGTCTAACCCCAGTGGAGGGGGAGGAAAGGAAGGAAGGCTGAGTAGGACATTCTTAGACTGCAGTGAGTCCTACATCCATTTCAAAAAGCAGATGGAATCTGCTCTAAGACCAGAAGAACTAGATGGTGCCCAGTTACCACCACCTGCTGTTTTGATCAGGGCCACAATAAGTGGACCCAGATAGAATGGAAGAAAAAGGTGGAACAGAACTCAAATTCTTAAAAAGTCCAGACTTACTAGACGCGTTGAGACTAGAAGGCAATTGCCCTGAGATACTCTTTAAACCTTGTACCAAAACTATCCACTGAGGTCTCCTTTTAGAGAAATATTGGATTGGCACACAAAATAAAGGATATTACCAGTGAGTACAGTACTCCATTAAAAAACCATCTATGTAAGACCAAAAAGTCCCACTATTATAAAAACTCAAGGAAAGATTTACACACAGAAAAAAACAATCTTTGATGGTTACAACAGAGGGGAGGGATAAGGAAGGGAAATCATGAACTAGATGGTCCCAGACCCACCCAGTGCCTAGATGGTAGACAAATATTAACTTCGGTGAAGGAAAAGACAACACACAATACAGGAGAAGTCAGCAAAATTTGACCAAAGCTAAGTCATGGAAGCTTCCTAAACACATCCAAACATCTTGAGGAACAGAGTTGCTGAGGCTGAGGTCTGGGGACCGTGTTCCCAGGAAACATCTAGGTCAACTGGCATAACATAGTTCACAAAGAAAAAGTGCTACATCCTACTTTGACGAGTAGTGTCTGGCGTCTTAAAAACTTGCAAGTGGCCATGTAACATACAGCTATTGGTATTGGTACCATCCCATCTGGAGTGAAGGAAAATGAAGAAAACCAAAGACATGAGGAAAATATTAGCCCAAAGGGCTAAGGGACCAAGTGAACCACAGCCTCCATTAGCCTGAGCCCAGAAGAACTAAATGATGTCCAGCTACCACCAATCGCTCTGACAGAGATCATAATAGAGAGTCCAGGAGGGAGCGGGAGAAAATCGTAGAATAAAATTCAAATCGACAAAAATAAGACCAGACTTACTGGTTTGACACAGATTGGAGGAATCCTCAAGACTATGGCCCCCGCATACCCTGCTAACTCAGAACTGAAGCCACTCTCAAAGCTTACTTTTCAGACAAATATTAGACAGGCCTATAAAACAATAACACACTTGAGGACTACGCTTCTTAGCTCAATCAAATATACAAGACCAGGTGGGCAGGTCCTTCCCAAAAACAAAATGAGAGGGCAGAAAGGGACAGGAAAACTGGACAAACAGATACAGGTAACCTGGGGTGGAAAGGGGGAGAGTGCTGTCACATTATGGGGATTGCAACCAATGTCACAAAATAATTTGTGTATAAATTTTCAATGCGAATAAAAAGAATAGAAATGATTTGACTGATCCTTGCAGTTGAGTGTGAGAAGTAAAAAGTGAGACTTTAGTATTTTCCATGTATAGTCTTGAAGAACATCTCAACAAATTTCCCAAAGAAGAAGTATGCAAGCCACATTTTCTGGAAATAAAATTAGAAATTAACAACAAATGGAAAATTTTCTATTGAGGTTTGTGTACTTGGATATGTTAAATATGCTACTCTAAATAAAAAAATAGCATTCTAAATAGCAGGGGTTAAAGAGAAAATTTAAACTGAAATTACGAACTATTTAGAAATGAATGATAATGAGAGCAATATTTATCAATCCTATAAGATAATAACCCTATGAGGCAGTTTTACTTTGTTGGATAGGGTCACTATGGGTCAGAACCGACTCCATGACAATGCGTTTGGTTTGGTTTTTTGGTATAATACTCAGGTAAAAACTTCTAATATTAAATAAATTTGTTAGGAAGCAATGAAGAAATGGATTAGACATTCATTTAAAGAAGATAGAAAAAAAATAAAATATATTGAAAAGTAAACCAAGAACTTAAAAGGGAAATTAACTACATATTTTAAAAAAAGGAAAGTTGATAATTTTTTTTAAAACCTGGAAACATCAATATATACAAAGTCTTTGGAAAGTCTGATCAAAGAAATAAGAGTAAATTTCACAATTACCAGTAAGAATGAAAAAGAAAATATACATGCAACTCCATGCCAAAACTGACTCAGACACACTGGGAAAAAATGAATCGACCAGAAATCACAGAAATTTTTAAAAAGTAGTTAAAAGACGCTAATACCAGAGAGTTTTATAGATGAGTTCTACTAAGCTTAAAGAATAGATGATTTCAACAGATCATAGAAAAACGTGCAAAAATTTCAACATAATGCACAAATTTATATAACCTTTATACAAACACTGGACAAAGTAAGACCAAAAGGTCAACAATCAGTCTAAAGCCAAGATGAGAAGGTAAGTGGGCAGGGAAACTAGAGTACTGGAAACAGAACAATCAGAACACAATTAAAGAGAATGTTGACACATTGTGAAAAATGTAGCTAATGTCACTGAACAACTCATATAGAAACTGTCAAATGGGAACGTAATTTGCGTGTAAACTTTCACCAAAAACACAATAAAATATATTTTTTAAAAAAGCAGGTGGAGAGTCCCAATCCTAGTTCTCCATTCAGAGGAGCCCCTATCTCCCAGGAAAGGCCTGCCTTAGTATGCCTACCGTGCTCAGTCACTGGTCCAGAGCAGCCCAGGCAAACATGACCTCAGTGGGAACGCAGAGATGGATTTCAGAGCACAGCTGCTGGAGCCGTTACACTCCCTGCAGTCAAAGATCTGAGAGGCACGTTTTCATAACTGCCTCAGAGAGCTCAAGTAATTTGCCAAGATTTCGCAGATGAAAAAATATAAAGGCATTATTCAAATCTATGCAGTATGACTTCACAACTCACACTATCTACCACCAGGCAATACTTCCCACTTCTATTGCCACTGCTTCAAAGGGCATTGGAACATACTTTTAACTTATCTCCTTACTTCCAGCCTTGTTCCCCAATCCATCCTTTCACAAGGAAGCCAAATAACATTTTCTAAATCAGAATTATGAATGCTACCTTCCTTCTCAAAATTATTCAATGTCTCTCCCACTCCTCTAGAATAAAATCTAAATAAAGTTCCTAACACAGCATACAGCTCTAATTATCAGGCCTCTGTCTCACTCTCAAGACTTATTTTCTGTGCCTAGATTCCACTACCGATCACTCCGACTGGGACCAAAACAGAGAGTCCTGGACAAAGCAGAAGAAAATTGTAGAACAATTTTGGAAATGGAGCTATTCCCAGAGACCACCTCCCAGCTAAACAATAGACAGGCACATCAGATAAACAATAACACCCGAGAGGAATGTACTCCTTATCAAATGTGCATTACCTGCCCAAAAGCAAAGATGAGAAGGCAGGAAAAGGTAGAAAATCAGGGTGAAAGAAAACGGGGAAACCAAGGCAGAAATGGGGAGAGTGCTGACACATTGTAGGGGAACGAAACCAAGGTCATGAAACACAATTTGTACAAACTATCGAATGGAAAACTAAATTGCTCTGTAAATTTTCACCAAAAGCACAATTTAAAAAAGTCTTATTTTCTGATACTTCCATTATTTTTCATACTTATAAAAATATTCACTCCTTCATTCTTCACTCTTTCATTCAATAAGCATTTGTGGAGCACATGTCATACATGACAGCTATGCGTTAGCAACGAGAAATTTCTTAACATCATGAGAATACGATGCCCCTATTCCTATGGTGCTTGAATTCTCTTTAGTGAGACAGTAAGTAACACAATAAATTCAGAGAGACATAAACACTATGAATAAAATAAATTTGAAAAATGTTATGTGAGAAACTAGACTGGGGAGGTGGTCTGGAAAGGCCTAAATGATAAGAAGTCAACTTTTGAAGATTTGGAGGGAGAACTTTTGAAACAGGGAACAAGGGTAAAGACTCTGAGGAGTAAAGGAGGTTTGCAGTTTCGAGGAACAGAAAGGAGGCCAGTGTGTCTGAAGTGTAGTGGGCAGGGTGAGAAAGAGAAAGGATTTGGCTTTGTGAAACCAAAAGTGGGTACAAAGCAGGAGAGTGGCGTGGTCAGATTTATGCTTTAAAAGGAACACTTTGGCTACTGGGTAATGAATGGATTATAGAGGACAAGTTTGGAAGATAATTTGTACGTTCCTGGCCTACCACTGGAAACCCTGGTGGTATAGTGGTTAAGTGCTACAGTTGCTAATCAAAAGGTAGGCAGTTAGAATCCACCAGGTGCTCCTTGGAAATTCTATGGGGCAGTTCTACCCTGTCCTATAGGGTCGCTATGAGTCACAATCGACTCGATGGCAATGGGTTTTGTTTTGTCTTGCATGCCATTTGCTCATACCTCTCTATTTTATATCGTTTAGCAAATTCTAGCTCATTCTTTAGGTCTTAGCTTTTTAGCACCTCTTGTGAAGCCATCTCTCATTCACCCAGGAATATATGAGTATTCCTTCCTTCAGAACGCCATTATATCAAAAGGAGCCAAAGCAAATTGTCAGAACCCACCCTCTTTGTAAGGATAAGAGAATAAAGTACACTTCTAGTATCTGTGTTATTTTTCTTTATATACTAGAGAAAACACTGGAACTGTCACTGTCTCAATTTACTTCAACTCCACAAGGTGAAGATGGGTGAAAGTATCAGTTGCCCTTTTAAAGTGGTAAATGTGGTGAAACCCATGTGACATTTTTCACTACAAATTAGTAAGTAAGCACAGGTAAGCCCATGCTTAGCTTAGCTTGCTTACTGGGTAATCTGCCCCTGGGCGCCATGGTCATTTTAATATAAAATCAACTTGCTAGAGCAAACTTATCTCAAAATTCAGCGTATAAAAGTTAAAACGGTAGCTTTACAATATCAAATGCTAAAAGAAATGCCTATGTAACAACTATTTTCATATTTGACTTTTATTTGTCTCTTTGTTGTTTTTAATGCAAATATCAACAGATATTTAATGTATTTTTAATGCAAATATCAACAGACACTATCCTGGACAGTTACAGACATTGTCTTATTAAACTCTCCCAACAGTCCAGAAAGAAAAGGCCACCGACTATAGTCATTCAGCCTAGTTATTTCTTTCAAGAACCTCAGAGTCTTGACATATTTATAAAGTCCATGCCTTCCAACTTTGAAATTCAGTCTTCAGCAAGAAATGAAGAATCTATTTCTATCTATACATTTTTTCCCTCTGAATTCCCTGACAAGATTTTGAGTTCACTCTTTGGTCCTCCAAATGCCCCCTTGTGGATTTCTTCACCCCCTAGTCATTGTTAAACCCTATTCCTTCCTACAGGCATCAATATCTAGATGCCAAACCCCAAAATAAAAAGTAATTTCTTCCTAAAACTTCTTAGGGGGAATCGCAGTGGTCTCACAAGGACCTGTGTTGGGAAAGTATTATGGAAGCCCACGAAGTTTTACACCCTTTCCTCCAAACCTGCAGAACGTCTGAAAACAAATCAACACTTCTTGAGTGCCTAAGTACCTCTGCGCCAGCCAGTCTCCGAGGCGTTAGAGAGATTCTCCAAACTTCTCCCTTAGAAACCAAGGGAAAACCTGCCCTGAAACTACAACAGTATAATTTAGTAACACATTACAGTGGAAATTCAAGTGCCTTGATTAATATGATGCTTCCCCTTCGTCTGCCTCCTAATGAATGGGCCATCCATTGCCTCATAGTACAATCACTACAATTTGGAGCCGCCACAAGTGAGAAGGTCTTTAGGTGAGCACAATTTCCTTAGTTGGAAAAGCAACATAGACTCACCAAGTTGTTCAGGGCCAGCTGTCAAATCAGAGATAAAAGGACTGGTTTTTAGGAGTTCACAGATCAGATGAGGAAAACACTTTTAAAGTGCTGTCAAGGTGCAGCTGTCCTTGAAGAAATGGCTTCCTGACAGCTGCTGGTGCCTTCCTTCCTGCCAAAGTTTAATTTCTCTCAGGGAAGCAGGGCTTTAATTAGGTTCCTAAGGCAGCTAGCTCTGTATCTTTGACCTTATCAAGGATGCAAGATTTCAAAGCACAGACTTAGATAGGTCTCCCTTCATTACTGATCAAAAGTCTCACCAGGAACACTCCGGGGCTCAGACTACAGTTCCTCAGAAACCAGGGCTGCCTTTTCATGCTTCCTTCTTATAGGTTGTCTTACACCAGCATCCCTGTCATTGCCAGACTCTAACAGAAAGGGAGTGTTCGAGAGGCAGAAATTAGATGCAATTCATATAAGAAATTTTTCAGGTCTGAATCTACATGCATATATCACAATGAAAGACTTCTAATATTAGAAGAGGCTTGCATCTGGTTTATTGACTTGATTTACAAAAGTATAACGTTTTGAGTAAAAAAAAAAAAAAAAAAATTCCTGTAATTGAATACTAGGACTCACTTTCAACCTGGTTGGGAGTGTGATTCCTCTAAAAAGACAGATGCTGAATTTTAATAATAGATTTTTTAAGCCATGTAGAATTAAGTGTACACCATCTGTTTTTACAATGCCAACACCTGTTCTTTAACATCTCTACCTTCCCTTCTGCTCCATCCAACTGCGAATTTGGTATAGAATCTGATATGAAAAACAGATAAAATTTTTCACAACATGCTGGATTCTACAGGGCCATCATCAACTAGACTATCAGGATTAGACTCTTGTTCTAAAAGGGTGAAAACTTCTGAGTCACTCTTGCTCATGATACTCAGATTTCCAGTTGAAATCAAATGCAGAATTTTTCAAGGAAAGAGTGACATTAACAAATGACAATGTGTGTTCTCCGGCTTTCTTCTGGAAAGCTTTTTGAAAAACTATTTAAAACTACTTAAGACAGTCATTAATAACACAATATAGTATCACAGTATATGTTAGTCATATGGCACAAAGAAAATTCATCCAAGAAATCTTCTTGATTATAAGCTTTAAAAAGGCTTTGAAAAAGACTGAAATCACTAAAAAATGGAATACAGATTTGTGGTAAGAAGAAAATTATCATTAAAAAAAAAACCATAAATAATCTTGTATTGAAGTGGTTAAGAGCTATGGCTGCTAACCAAAATGTTGGCAGTTTGAATCCCCTAAGTGCTCCTTGGAAATGCCACGGGGCAGTTCTAATCTGTCCTGTAAGGTTTCTATGAGTCAGAATTGACTCGAGAGCAGTGGGTTTGTTTTTTTTTTTTTTGGGTATTGAAGGAAAGCAAATACTTCATTCCATATTGAACTGCCCAACTCCCTACTCAAAAACACCCCTTTAATTCTCATGCGCTTACTTACTCATTCATCAAGTGTTATTAAGGAGTAATTCTGTGTCAGCAGGGCTGGGTGCTGGGGATACAGAAGTTACTTAGATAAACATGGTCCCTGCCATTGTGGAACTTAAAATCTATCAGAGAAAACATACATTTAAAATATAAATATGCAGAGGCGGAGCCAAGATGGCGGACTAGGCAGACGTTACCTCGGATCCCTCTTACAACAAAGACACAGAAAAACAAGTGAATCCATCACATACATAACAATCTACGAACACTGAACAACAAACACAGATTTAGAGACGGAGAATGAACTAATACGGGGAAGCAGCGATTGTTTCCAGAGCCTTGAGCCAGCGTACCAGTCAGGTATGGCACAAGCACAGAGAGCTGCTCCACCCCCCTGAACTAACCCCGGGAGGGAGACCAGCCGGTTCCGCGGGTGGCATGGGACGCAGCCGGTAGGAGAAGTCCCCGGGAGGCAGTGACTGGTCTTGGAGCAGGAAGAGCAGCGCCCCAGCCAGGGAACCGTCTCGCCAGGATTTGGACGGGACGCAGGTACGACGTAAACACGGAGAGCTGCTCCACCCCCCTGAACTAACCCTGGGAAGGGGCCCAGCCCGGTCGCGCAGGCGGCGTGGGACGCAGCCGATAGGAGAAGTCCCCGGGAGGCAGCGACTGGTATTGGAGCGGGGAGAACAGCGTCCCAGCCGGGACACTCGGTCACTGCACAAGCACGGGGAGCTGCTCCATCCATCTGAACTAACCCCGGGAGGGGGCCCACCTGGTTCGCGGGGGCGGCACGGCCACGCGGCTGGAGGGACGAGAAGTCCCCGGGACGCAGCGACTGATTTTGGAGTCGAGAGTGCACCGTCCCAGTAGGGGAGCCTTGACGCTGGGCGTGGGGCTGGAAACGGAGGATCTGACCGTGACTCCAGCGGGCCAGACCCCCCGGGGGCAATCTCCACACAGCCAGCACACATAAGCGACGCGCCCACGGGAATCTCAGATATAATAGTCATTCCAAGCAAGACAAGCAACTCTGGCTATATTCTGAGGTGCTACTCTCCTATCTCTCTGTTCCCTCCCCCAACCTCCCCAGGCGGCTTCATTAACATCCGAATAGCCTGAGCCAGAGGGAGAACTCTGATAGGGGTCTGACTGCATTTTTTTTTAGAGGATTTTCTGGAAAAACTAGTTTTCCAGTGATGGCTCGGAGACAACAATCCATATCAAACCACTTAAAGAAGCAGACCATGACAGCTTCTCCAACCCCCCAAACAAAAGAATCAAAATCTTTCCCAAATGAAGATACAATCCTGGAATTATCAGATACAGAATATAAAAAACTAATTTACAGAATGCTTAATGATATCACAAATGAAATTAGGATAACTGCAGAAAAAGCCAAGGAACACACTGATAAAACTGTTGAAGAACTCAAAAAGATTATTCAAGAACATAGTGGAAAAATTAATAAGTTGCAAGAATCCATAGAGAGACAACATGTAGAAATCCAAAAGATTAACAATAAAATTACAGAATTAGACAACGCAATAGGAAGCCAGAGGAGCAGACTCGAGCAATTAGAATGCAGACTGGGGCATCTGGAGGACCAGGGAATCAACACCAACATAGCTGAAAAAAAATCAGATAAAAGAATTAAAAAAAAATGAAGAAATCCTAAGAATTATGTGGGACTCTATCAAGAAGGATAACCTGGGAGTGATTGGAGTCCCAGAACAGGGAGGGGGGACAGAAAACACAGAGAAAATAGTTGAAGAACTCCTCACACAAAACTTCCCTGACATCATGAAAGACGAAAGGATATCTATCCAAGATGCTCATCGAACCCCATTTAAGACTGATCCAAAAAGAAAAACACCAAGACATATTATCATCAAACTCACCAAAACCAAAGATAAACAGAAAATTTTAAAAGCAGCCAGGGAGAAAAGAAAGGTTTCCTTCAAGGGAGAATCAATAAGAATAAGTTCAGACTACTCAGCAGAAACCATGCAGGCAAGAAGGGAATGGGACAACATATACAAAACACTGAAGGAGAAAAACTGCCAGCCAAGGATCATATATCCGGCAAAACTCTCTCTGAAATATGAAGGTGAAATTAAGATATTTACAGACAAACACAAGTTTAGAGAATTTGCAAAAACCAAACCAAAGCTACAAGAAATACTAAAGGATATTGTTTGGTCAGAGAACCAATAATATCAGATATCAGCACAACACAAGGTCACAAAACAGAACGTCCTGATATCAACTCAAATAGGGAAATCACAAAAACAAACAAATTAAGATTAATTAAAAAAAAAATACACATAACAGGGAATCATGGAAGTCGATAGGTAAAAGATCACTATAATCAAAAAGAGGGACTAAATACAGGAGGCACTGAACTGCCATATGGAGAGTGATACAAGGCGATATAGAACAATACAAGTTAGGTTTTTACTTAGAAAAATAGGGGTAAATAATAAGGTAACCACAAAAAGGTATAACAACTCTATAACTCAAGATAAAAGCCAAGAAAAACGTAACGACTCAATTAACATAAGGTCAAACACTATGAAAATGAGGATCTCACAATTTACTAAGAAAAACGTCTCAGCACAAAAAAGTATCCGGAAAAATGAAATTGTCAACAACACACATAAAAAGGCATCAAAATGACAGCACTAAAAACTTATTTATCTATAATTACCCTGAATGTAAATGGACTAAATGCACCAACAAAGAGACAGAGAGTCACAGACTTGATAAAGAAACACGATCCATCTATATGCTCCCTACAAGAGACACACCTTAGACTTAGAGACACAAACAAACTAAAACTCAAAGGATGGAAAAAAAATATATCAAGCAAACAAGAAGCAAAAAAGAAGAGGAGTAGCAATATTAATTTCAGACAAAATAGACTTTAGACTTAAATCCACCACAAAGGATAAAGAAGGACACTATATAATGATAAAAGGGACAATTGATCAGGAAGACATTACCATATTAAATATTTATGCAACCAATGACAGGGCTGCAAGATACATAAATCAAATTTTAACAGAATTGGAAAGTGAGATAGATACCTCCACAATTATAGTAGGAGACTTCAACACACCACTTTCAGAGAAGGACAGGACATCCAGTAAGAAGCTCAATAGAGACACGGAAGATCTAATTACAACAATCAACCAACTTGACCTCATTGACTTATACAGAACTCTCCACCCAACTGCTGCAAAATATACTTTTTTTTCTAGCGCACATGGAACATTCTCTAGAATAGACCACATATTAGGTCATAAAACAAACCTTTGCAGAGTCCAAAACATCGAAATATTACAAAGCATCTTCTCAGACCACAAGGCAATAAAACTAGAGATCAATAACAGAAAAACTAGGGAAAAGAAATCAAATACTTGGAAAATGAACAATACCCTCCTGAAAAAAGACTGGGTTATAGAAGACATCAAGGAGGGAATAAGGAAATTCTTAGAAAGCAACGAGAATGAAAATACTTCGTATCAAAACCTCTGGGACACAGCAAAAGCAGTGCTCAGAGGCCAATTTGTATCGATAAATGCACACATACAAAAAGAAGAAAGAGCCAAAATCAGAGAACTGTCCCTACAACTTGAACAAATAGAAACTGAGCAACAAAAGAATCCATCAGGCACCAGAAGAAAACAAATAATAAAAATTAGAGCTGAACTAAATGAATTAGAGAACAGAAAAACAATTGAAAGAATTAACAAAGCCAAAAGCTGGTTCTTTGAAAAAATTAACAAAATTGATAAACCATTGGCTAGACTGACTAAAGAAATACAGGAAAGGAAACAAATTACCCGAATAAGAAACGAGAAGGACCACATCACAACAGAACCAAATGAAATTAAAAGAATCATTTCAGATTATTATGAAAAATTGTACTCTAACAAATTTGAAAACCTAGAAGAAATGGATGAATTCCTGGAAAAACACTACCTACCTAAACTAACACATTCAGAAGTAGAACAACTAAATAGACCCATAACAAAAAAAGAGATTGAAACGGTAATCAAAAAACTCCCAACAAAAAAAAGCCCTGGCCCAGACGGCTTCACTGCAGAGTTCTACCAAACTTTCAGAGAAGAGTTAACACCACTACTACTGAAGGTATTCCAAAGCATAGAAAATGACGGAATACTTCCCAACTCATTCTATGAAGCCACCACCTCCCTGATACCAAAACCAGGTAAAGATATTACAAAAAAAGAAAATTATAGACCTATATCCCTCATGAACATTGATGCAAAAATCCTCAACAAAATTCTAGCCAATAGAATCCAACAACACATCAAAAAAATAATTCACCCTGATCAAGTGGGATTTATACCAGGTATGCAAGGCTGGTTTAATATCAGAAAAACCATTAATGTAATTCATCACATAAATTAAACAAAAGACAAAAACCACACAATCTTATCAATTGATGCAGAAAAGGCATTTGACAAAGTCCAACACCCATTTATGATAAAAACTCTTACCAAAATAGGAATTGAAGGAAAATTCCTCAACATAATAAAGGGCATCTATGCAAAGCCAACAGCCAATATCACTCTAAATGGAGAGAACCTGAAAGCATTTCCCTTGAGAACGGGAACCAGACAAGGATGCCCTTTATCACCGCTCTTATTCAACATCGTGCTGGAAGTCCTAGCCAGGGCAATTAGGCTAGACAAAGAAATAAAAGGTATTCGGATTGGCAGGGAAGAAGTAAAGTTATCACTATTTGCAGATGACATCATTATATACACAGAAAACCCTAAGGAATCCTCCAGAAAACTACTGAAACTAATAGAAGAGTTTGGCAGAGTCTCAGGTTATAAAATAAACATACAAAAATCACTTGGATTCCTCTACATCAACAAAAAGAACACCGAAGAGGAAATCACCAAATCAATACCATTCACAGTAGCCCCCAAGAAGATAAGATACTTAGGAATAAATCTTACCAAGGATGTAAAAGACCTATACAAAGAAAACTACAAAGGTCTACTACAAGAAATTCAAAAGGACATACTTAAGTGGAAAAACATACCTTGCTCATGGATAGGAAGACTTAACACAGTAAAAATGTCTATTCTACCAAAAGCCATCTATACATTTAACGCACTTCCGATCCAAATTCCAATGTCATATTTTAAGGGGATAGAGAAACAAATCACCAATTTCATATGGAAGGGAAAGAAGCCCCGGATAAGCAAAGCACTACTGAAAAAGAAGAAGAAAGTGAGAGGCCTCACTTTACCTGACTTCAGAACCTATTATACAGCCACAGTAGTCAAAACAGCCTGGTACTGGTACAACAACAGGCACATAGACCAATGGAACAGAATTGAGAACCCAGACATAGATCCATCCACGTACGAGCAGCTGATATTTGACAAAGGACCAGTGTCAATTAATTGGGGAAAAGATAGCCTTTTTTAACAAATGTTGCTGGCATAACTGGATATCCATTTGCAAAAGAATGCAACAGGACCCATACCTCACACCATGCACAAAAACTAACTCCAAGTGGATCAAAGACCTAAACATAAAGACTAAAACGATAAAGATCATGGAAGAAAAAATTGGGACAACCCTAGGAGCCCTAATACAAGGCATAAACAGAATACAAAACATTACCAAAAATGATGAAGAGAAACCCGATAACTGGGAGCTCCTAAAAATCAAACACCTATGCTCATCTAAAGACTTCTCCAAAAGAGTAAAAAGACCACCTACAGATTGGGAAAGAATTTTCAGCTATGACATCTCCGACCAGCGCCTGATCTCTAAAATCTACATGATTCTGTCAAAACTCAACCACAAAAACACAAACAACCCAATCAAGAAGTGGGCAAAGGATATGAACACACATTTCACTAAAGAAGATATTCAGGCAGCCAACAGATACATGAGAAAATGCTCTCGATCATTAGCCATTAGAGAAATGCAAATTAAAACTACAATGAGATTCCATCTCACACCAGCAAGGCTGGCATTAATCCAAAAAACACAAAATAATAAATGTTGGAGAGGCTGAGGAGAGATTGGAACTCTCATACACTGCTGGTGGGAATGTAAAATGGTACAACCACTTTGGAAAACTATCTGGCATTATCTTAAACAGTTAGAAATAGAACTACCATACAACCCAGAAATCCCACTCCTCGGAATATACCCTAGAGATACAAGAGCCTTCATACAAAAAGATATATGCACACCCATGTTTCTTGCAGCTCTGTCTACAATAGCAAAAAGTTGGAAGCAACCAAGGTGTCCATCAACGGATGAATGGGTAAATAAATTGTGGTATATTCACACAATGGAATACTACGCATCGATAAAGAACAGTGAGGAATCTGTGAAACATTTCATAACATGGAGGAACCTGGAAGGCATTATGCTGAGCAAAATTAGTCAGAGGCAAAAGGACAAATATTGTATAAGACCACTATTATAAGATCTTGAGAATTAGTAAACCTGAGAAGAACACATACTTTTGTGGTTACGAGGGGGGGAGGGAGGGAGGGTGGGAGAGGGTTTTTTATTGATTAATCAGTAGATAAGAACTGCTTTAGGTGAAGGGAAAGACAACACTCAATACATGGACGGTCAGCTCAGTTGGACTGGGCCAAAAGCAAAGAAGTTTCCGGGATAAAATGAATGCTTCAAAGGTCAGCGGAGCAAGCGCAGGGGTCTGGGGAACATGGTTTGCGGGGACTTCTAAGTCAATTGGCAAAATAATTCTATTATGAAATCATTCTGCATCCCACTTTGAAATGTGGCGTCTGGGGTCTTAAATGCTAACAAGCAGCCATCTAAGATGCATCAATTGGTCTCAACCCACCTGGAGCAAAAGAAAATGAAGAACACCAAGGCCACACGACAACTAAGAGCCCAAGTGACAGAAAGGGCCACATGAACCAGAGACCTACATCATCCTGAGACCAGAAGAACTAGTTGGTGCCCGGCCACAATCGATGACTGCCCTGACAGGGAGCACAATAGAGAACCCCTGAGGGAGCAGGAGATCAGTGGGATACAGACCCCAAATTCTCATAAAAAGACCAAACTTAATGGTCTGACTGAGACTAGAGGAATCCCGGCGGCCATGCTCCCCAGACCTTCTGTTGGCACAGGACAGGAACCATCCCCGAAGACAACTCATCAGACATGAAAGGGACTGGTCAGCAGGTGGGAGAGAGATGCTGATGAAGAGTGAGCTAATTATATCAGGTGGACACTTGAGATTGTGTTGGCAACTCTTGTCTGGAGGGGGGATGGGAGGATAGAGAGAGAGGGAAGCTGGCAAAATTGTCACGAAAGGAGAGACTGGAAGGGCTGACTCAAGAGGGGGAGAGCAAGTGGGAGTAGGGAGTGAGATGTATGTAAACTTATATGTGACAGACTGATTGGATTTGTAAACGTTCACTTGAAGCTTAATAAAAGTTATTAAAAATATATATATATAAATATGCAAGTAAAAATAAAATTACCAATTTTGTTATGGACTTTGAGGAAAAACTACAAAGTATTCTAAGATAAAATAAAGGGATGGCATATTGTAGAATTAATAGTTTAGTAAGGCTTTTCTGAGCGAGGGCCTTTAACCTGAACCTGAAGAAAGAATAAATGTTAACAATTGTTTTTAATGCAGACAAGAGTGTTTCAGGAAGAGATAATGGCATTTAGTAAGGTCTTCAGGGAAAAAAATTGGGGTGACAAACTGAAAACGATCAATATGACTAGAAAGTATAACGAGTAACGGTCGAGAAGGCAAGACAAGGCTGGAGAACTATAACTGGATCTACTTAGACCGCATCAACTGTCTCAATATTGCACTGAGTTCAGAAGCCACTGTTGCTCTTGGTCTGGGAGAATGAGGAGGTCCCAGAGCAGATGCACATTACCGCACTGACTGGTGGTGTGATGTCACGGCCAGAACTCACTGTATTCATGTGCACACACTCACAAGCCCAATCTTATACCCCAGTCTGCATAAGGGTCACTTGTTACTTCCCCCTTGCCTGAGTCCTACTTTTAGGACTTCCATCAATGTACCCAATTCTAATGGGCCTAGGGCCAGGCTGGCTCTGGAAATGTTCCTGAGCTGGTCATAAAACCCCTGCTCCATGGCTGAGCACTATTCTACTAAGCTCTATTGTTGAAAAAAAAAAAACCTGTTGCTGTCAAGTTGATTCCAACTCACAGCAAACCTACAGGAAAGAGGAGAACTGCCTCATAGGGTTTCCAAGGCAACGGAAATCTTTATGGAAGCTGACTGCCACATTTTTTGTCCTTCAGAGTGGCTAGTGGGTTCCAACTACTGACCTTTCAGTTAGCAGCTGAATGCTTTAACCACTGCACTGCCAGGGCTCTTTGTAGTTATAACAACAATTTATTCAAGTTCTCACAAGCAGTAGGAGTGACACGTAGAAACCTGGGTATCAAGCTCTCAAGAACAGCAGAAACTTGAGGCTTGTTTTGATCCATGACAGCTCTAGGGACCTCCTGTCTCTTGTCTCAAATGCTTGCCCTTTTATACGACTCAAATGCGCTCTGTCTACCTGCCTCAGCCTGCTTCTCTACAAGCTTTGCCACCCTCTATGTCTTTCCTGTACCTCCTGTGTCAAATACCCATGGCTTCTGCTCCCTCATAACTTTGGCTTCACATGACTCTGCCAATGTTTCTCAGTATTCTCTAAAGATAGGATCTGATGGGCTTAATTTGTCTTTTTGCATCGGGATAGTTTACTGATTGGCCGACCTTGTATCAATGTCATCCCTAATCCCATGGATTATAGCCAGAGGGCTTAGATCCTGATATCAGAAAACATTGCTGCTAAGGGGTTGTCTATATCCATACAATGGATGCTTAGAAAGAACTGTGCTAGTTATTAAAACCCTTTTTGCCTCAATTTCCTCATTTGCAAAGCAGGGCAATAATAACACCTCTACCTCCTTCAAAAGGATATTATAATGATAAAATGAGACACAGGCTGTGAAAGCAACTAGAAAAGTTACAAGTCACATATCATAGGGCAGTTACTATTCAATCTAAAATATTATTATTATCAATGTTAAATTTAAGATACAACAATATCACTCCATTATATTGCTATAATATCTTGAGGGGGGAAGGATAATACTTGTGGTCTGCTACCTCTACCCTCAGCAAAAACTCTCCTCTTTTCTTTACCATTTCTTATGTGTTTATAACACTATCTCTCCCACTAGACTCAGCAAATGTTTATTGATCCAGACACTATGCTAGGAATTTAATGTCCAATAGTGACCAACAGGGAATGGTCTCTGAATTCAAGGAGCTTACTGGGTTTTATTGTCTAACCAGAAAAAAAAAGTACAACTAAAAAAGCCATACCAATAAACAGTGATAAGCCTATGATATAAAAACTCTGGGGCCTTTGTGTGTCCTCTTTAATCGAGAGCACCTAACTAAGTGTTCTTGGAAAGCAGTGACCACGTGTAATTGTCTTCATCCTTCCCAGTAGATTACACAATGCCCGTCACCTACCGAGGCTGAATACACATTTAAGCGCAACCCTTTGGGCCTCAGCTGGGAAGAAGATATAATCCAGTCTGGAATTGAGAAAGGAAATCCTTGGGGGGAAAGCCTTTGTCAATGTTTAGAGGCCCCTGCCAAAGTCAGTCACTAAAATCGAAGTGATCCAGCAGGTAGTCATTTTGGAAAGAGTGAACAAAGAGAGCATTAAAGCGATGAAGCAAAGGCCACAGCAAAAAGAGCATGGAGATAAGGGTGGGTGGAGGGCTTTTTCAGATTAGTAGGTCAAACACTACATACCTTCAGTAGCATTCATCTAATACATTATCTGGGATATATAGAGAAAAAGAGAGATTATACATTCTATAAAATGTAAGTAATAGGAACCACCTCACTGTGTAGATTAAATAAATTAACACATGTATGAAACCCGTTGCCGTTGAGCCTACCTGACTCAAGGCAACCCCATGTGCGTCAGAGTAGGACGGTGCTCCATAGGGTTTTGTTTTTTTGTGTTTTGTAAGCTTAGGGTTAGGGCTTGGGTTTGGGTTAGATTTAGGATTAAGGTAAAGGTTTAGTTTAGGGCTAGAGTTAGGAGTAGGTTTGGGTTTATTTTTAGGGTTAAGGTTAGGTTTAAGTTTAGGGTTATGGTAAATATTAAGTTGCACTTTTGTTTTACGGTTATGGCTATATTTAAGGTTAGCGTTACGGTAAGTTTTAAGGTTAGGTTTAGGATTGGAGATAAGTTTAGGGTTAGTGTTAGGCTTAAAAAAAAACAAACAAACTCGTTGCCATCGAGTCGATTCTGACTCATACCTACCCTAACGGACAGAGTAGAATTGCCCCATAGGGTTTCCAAGGAGCGCCTGGTGGATTCGAACTGCTGACCTTTTGGTTAGTAGCTGTAGCTCTTAACCACTATGCCACTAGGGTTAGGCTTAGGTTAAATTTATGTTTAGGATTAGCTTTAGGGATAGGGTTAGGGATAGGTTTAGTATTAGGTTTAAACTTCTTGTTGGGCTTATGTTTAAGGTTAGGTTTAGAGTGATGCTTAGGTTTTAGTCTTTGCGTTTAGGTTTTGTGTTAGGGTTATGTTTAGGGCTAGGGTTAGGTTAGTGTTTAGTGTAAGGATTAGGGTTACTTTATGGTTAGTGTTGGACACTCTGATAGGGAAATGCTTAAGAGCTACAGCTGCTTACCAAAAGGTCAGCAGTTCAAATCTACCAGGTGCTCCTTGGAAGCCCTATGGGACAGCTCTACTCCATCCTATAGGGTCGCTATGACTCAAATAGACTCAATGGCAACAAGTCTGGCTTTTGGTTCTGGTTTTACGGTTAGTGTTAGGTTTAGAGTTATGTTTTTAATGTTAGGTTTAGGTTTGAGGTTCCATAGGGTTTTCAATGGCTGATTTTTCAGAAGTAGATCTTCAGGCCTTTCTTTTGAGGTGCCTCTGGGTGGACTTGAACCTCCAATCTTTCAGTTTGTGACCAATCATGTTAACCATTTGCACCACCCAGGGACTCCTATGTATATATATATATATATATATATATATATATATACACACACACACACATATAGCAAGTGCTCATAGAAGAATTGTTGGCATGTAGTAGGTCCCTGGGTGGCACAGTTTGTGCTTGACTACTAACCTAAAGGTTGGCAATTCCAACCTACCCAGCAGCTCTGCAGGAGAAAGGCCTGGCACCCTGCTTCCATAAAGAAAACCCTGTGGAGCAGTTCTACTCTGTAACATATGGGGTTGCCATGAGGCAAAAGTCAACTTGACAACCATAGATTTGATTTTGGTTTTTTGTTTTGTTTTGTGAGAGGGCATAGTTTTATTGCATTTAGGTGTCACAGAGTTGATTTTGACACATAGGGTTTTCTAGGCTATAGTCCGCAAGGGAACAGATAGCCAGGTCTTGCTCCTGTGGAGCCACTGGGTGGGTTCAAGCCGCAAACCTTTCAGTTGGCAGTCAAGTGCTTAACCTTGTGCCACTGGAGCTCCTTTGGTGCATAGTAAGCATTCAATAAATATTAGCTACTACTAACAACAACAACATCGAATACTACTATTACTAGTCATAATAATAGTAGTACTATCTCTGAACTGTAAATAGGTCATTACAGTGTAGAACGAAGCCAGGCATTTAGAGGCTCCTCCAATTATATTCAGAAAGCTGCAACATAAACTAGGTACAGAGGATAAATTATTGGACCCATAATTGAATCAGGGCTAAAATGAGACGCCTACTAGCGGTGACTACAAAATCATTTTTATTCCCTTGATTGACTTTGAAAATGATCCTGTAAATGTTGATAGAAACAATAAGAAAAACAGAGGACGAACAAAATGAGTTACATTTTGTGAGAACAATGGATGCTCCTTGTTTTTAAATTTCTAGGAATGTGATACATTTCATGACTGTTGTTTCACTCTCCTTGCATTCCATTAAGTTTGGAAGACCGTGAGTTCGTTATGCTGAGTGCTTCTTTTCATTATCCTTACAGCACAAATAAGAAGTTGATTTTGAAACTACAAATGCTTTCTTTTTAATCAGGCTTTTGCCAGAGTGGAGCCTAAGTTCAAGAGCTGTTATTACTTTAAAAATCTCTTTTAACAACACAAATCACTATGATTTCTGAACACTCTATTGCCTCCAAATTACGTTAACGTGTATACCCAGAGACTCAGTGTTGGGCCAAATCTTTTACATCTAAATGAGAAAGAAAACAAAGTTCAGTGATTATAGATAGAAAAAACAAATGTTGCGAATGTCCTGGTTTTAAATATTTCCAGTTATTTTAAAGATTATACACACAAATAATGTGAATATATTTTCTGCATATTTATTCTTAAATTACTGATTCTGAAAGGTACAAAGAATGTCTTTATTGGATATATGCATGTACGCAGGTTTTTCTTTTTTTAAAGTTATGTTACAAGAATAAGATCTTCACAGGAAGATGCCAGATGAATAAATTCTTGCCTCTGTTGAAATTGATTGTTTGATAGTTTTGGGGATACTAGGATAGTCAATTAAATGATTAGCCTAGGGTGCAGTACCCAGGTGAATGGCCAAGTATCTATAGCATTGCTTTTTCCAAAAATTCACAAAATACTGTATTTCCTTACTCCATATGTTTAACACTGAAAATCTGATCATTCTAAATCCTGAGGTTGCAAGGTTTCTTGTGGTACCATCTAGACTTCCTATTTTATCTGATTTTTTCATCTGTTCTATGAAAACCCTGAGGAGTAGTCATCATGCTCCTACTTGAACATCTCCGATGGTGGGAAAATTCAACTGCTAAAGGTAGCTATAACTAAAGACCCTCTCCTAAACAAAGCCCAGAACCTCCAAAGTTTACCTCTGAGGAAGAAAAAAAAAAATCTCTAAATAGGACCAAATGATTCCAGCTAGATTCTCCTTAAGTCCCATCTTTTCCTCTTGGATTTCATCTTTGGATTCCTGCAGCCACCATCATGCCAGCCCTTGAGATTGTACTATTCTTCCCATAAGGCTCTGATACAGAAGGATGAAAATCTTTCTCTTCAGTCTCTTTAGGATAATTAAGAAGTTGGGAAATTTCAAGATAGTTAACTCCTGTGTGTAACAGATGAAATCATGGCATCTACAACAGCTAGGGTCCAACTGTACTATATCCAGGGCTCTCCTAATCCTTTTCCACCAAGCCCAGGAGAACATTGCTGTCAACTCTTCCTCCTGATCCCCAGAATCTCCTGGACAGATTCCAAGGCCTAGAGACCTGAAGAGCATGCCTGAAGGCTTGCCATGCCCTCAGCACAATAACCCCACTGTCACCAAGGCCAAAAACTAATGGCCATATCAAGAGGAGGGAGTAAGGGGAGAGGCATAGGACTTAACAGAGCAGTAATAGAAGATTCAAGGCAATGTCTATACAATATCGTGCCACAGCCATACCTGGTCTGGGAAAAATATGTTGGGTGTTTAGCAGGATCAGGCCACTTTAGCAACCATGTCCCATGCTCCTCTTCTTAATTACCAAGATCTTTCTTTCTTTTAATAATTTTTATTGAGCTTTAAGTGAACATTTACAAATCAAGTCAGTCTGTCACATATAAGCTTATATACACCTTACTCCATACTCCCACTTACTCTCCCCCTAATGAGTCAGCCCTACAGTCTCTCCTTTCGTGACAATTTTGCCAGTTTCTAACCCCCTCTACCCTCCCATCTCCCCTCCAGACAGGAGATGCCAACACAGTCTCAAGTGTCCACCAGATACAAGTAGCTCACTCTTCATCAGCATCTCTCTCCAACCCATTGTCCAGTCCCTTCCATGTCTGATGAGTTGTCTTCGGGAATGGTTCCTGTCCTGGGCCAACAGAAGGTTTGGGGACCATGACCTCCGGGATTCCTCTAATCTCAGTCAGACCATTAAGTTTGGTCTTTTTATGAGAATGTGGGGTCTGCATCCCACTGATCTCCTGCTCCCTCAGGGGTTCTCCGTTGTGCTCCCTGTCAGGGCAGTCATTGGTTGTGGCCAGGCACCATCTAGTTCTTCTGGTCTCAGGATGATGTAAGTCTCTGGTTCCTGTGGCCCTTTCTGTCACTTGGGCTCATAGTTCTCGTGTGACCTTGGTGTTCTTCATTCTCCCTTGATCCAGGTGGGTTGAGACCAATTGATGCATCTTAGATGGCCGCTTGTTAGCATTTAAGACCCCAGACGCCACATTTCAAAGTGGGATGCAGAATGTTTTCATAATAGAATTATTTTGCCAATTGACTTAGAAGTCCCCTTAAGCCATAGTCCCCAGACCCCCGCCCTTGCTCCGCTGACCTTTGAAGCATTCAGTTTATCCTGGAAACTTCTTTGCTTTTGGTCCAGTCCAGTTGATCTGACCTTCCGTGTATTGACTATTGTCCTTTCCTTCACCTAAAGTAGTTCTTATCTACTAACTAATCAGTAAATAACCCTCTCCCACCCTCCCCCCCTCATAACCACAAAAGTATGTGTTCTTCTCAGTTTATACTATTTCTCAAGATCTTATAATAGTGGTCTTATACAATATTTGTCCTTTTGCCTCTGACTGATTTTTCTCAGCATAATGCCTTCCAGGTTCCTCCATGTTATGAAATGTTTCACAGATTCGTTACTGTTCTTTATTGATGCATAGTATTCCATTGTGTGAATATACCACAATTTATTTAACCATTCATCTGTTGATGGACACCTTGGTTGCTTCCAGCTTTTTGCTATTGTAAACAGAGCTGCAATAAATATGGGTGTGCATATATCTGTTCGTGTGAAGGCTCTTATTTCTCAAGGGTATATTCCGAGGAGTGGGATTTCCGGGTTGTATGGTAGTTCTATCTCTTAACTTTTTCAGAAAACGCCAGATAGATTTCCAAAGTGGTTGTACCATTTTACATTCCCACCAGCAGTGTATAAGAGTTCCAGTCTCTCTGCAGCCTCTCCAACATTTATTATTTTGTGTTTTTTGGATTAATGCCAGCCTTGTTGGAGTGAGATGGAATCTCATCGTAGTTTTAATTTGCATTTCTCTAATGGCTAATGATCGAGAGCATTTTCTCATGTATCTGTTGGCTGCCTGAATATCTTCTTTAGTGAAGTGCGTGTTCATATCCTTTGCCCACTTCTTGATTGGGTTGTTTGTGTTTTTGTGGTTGAGTTTTAACAGAATCATACAGATTTTAGAGATCAGGCGCTGGTCGGAGATGTCATAGCTGAAAATTCTTTCCCAGTCTGCAGGTGGTCTTTTTACTCTTTTGGTGAAGTCTTTAGATGAGCATAGGCATTTGATTTTTAGGAGCTCCCAGTTATCTGGGTTCTCTTCATCATTTTTGGTAATGTTTTGTATTCTGTTTATACCTTGTATTAGGGCTCCTAACATTGTCCCTATTTTTTCTTCTACGATCTTTATCATTTTAGTCTTTATGTTTAGGTCTTTGATCCACTTGGAGTTAGTTTTTGTGGATGGTGTGAGGTATGGGTCCTGTTTCATTTTTTTGCAAATGGATATCCAGTTATGCCAGCACCATTTGTTGAAAAGACTATCTTTTCCCCAATTAACTGACACTGGGCCTTTGTCAAATATCAGCTGCTCATATATGGATGGATTTATATCTGGGTTCTCAATTCCATTCCATTGGTCTATGTGCCTGTTGTTGTACCAGTACCAGGCCATTTTGACTACTGTGGCTGTATAATAGGTTCTAAAATCAGGTAGAGTGAGGCCTCCCACTTTCTTCTTCTTTTTCAGTAATGCTTTACTTATCCGAGGCTTCTTTCCCTTCCATATGAAGTTGGTGATTTGTTTCTCCATCACATTAAAAAATGTCATTGGAATTTGGATTGGAAGTGCATTGTATGTATAGATGGCTTTTGGTAGAATAGACATTTTTACTGTGTTAAGTCTTCCTATCCATGAGCAAGGTATGTTTTTCCACTTAAGTAGGTTCTTTTTAGTTTCTTATAGTAGTACTTTGTAGTTTTCGTTATATAGGTCTTTTACATCTTTGGTAAGAATTATTCCTAAGTATTTTATCTTCTTGGGGGCTACTGTGAATGGTATTGACTTGGTAATTTCCTCTTCGATGTTCTTTTTGTTGATGTAGAGGAATCCAAGTGATTTTTGTATGTTTATCTTATAACCTGAGACTCTGCCAAACTCTTCTATTAGTTTCAGTAGTTTTCTCGTGGATATCTTAGTGTTTTCTGTGTATAAGATCATGTCATCTGCAAATAGAGATCATTTTACTACCTTCTTGCCAATCGGATGCCCTTTATTTCTTTTTCTAGCCTAATTGCTTTGGCTAGGACCTCTAGCACAATGTTGAATAAGAGCCGTGATAAAGGGCATCCTTGTCTGGATCCCGTTCTCAAGGGAAATGCTTTCAGGCTCTCTCCATTTAGAGTGATGTTGGCTGTTGGCTTTGTATAGATGCCCCTTATTATGTTGAGGAATTTTCCTTCAATTCCTATTTTGGTAAGAGTTTTTATCATGAATGGGTGTTGGACTTTGTCAAATGCCTTTTCTGCATCAATTGATAAGATCATGTGGTTTTTGTCTTTTGTTTTATTTATATGGTGGATTACATTAATGGTTTTTCTAATATTAAACCAGCCTTGCATACCTGGTATAAATCCCATTTGGTCATGGTGGATTATTTTTTTGATATGTTGTTGAATTCTATTGGCTAGAATTTTGTTGAGGATTTTTGCATCTATGTTCATGAGGGATATAGGTCTGTAATTTTCTTTTTTTGTGATGTCTTTACCTGGTTTTGGAATCAGGGATATGGTGGCTTCATAGAATGAGTTAGGCAGTATTCCGTCATTTTCTATGCTTTGAAATAACTTTAGTAGTAGTGGTGTTGACTCTTCTCTGAAAGTTAGGTAGAACTCTGCTGTAAAGTCATCTGGGCCAGGGCTTCTTTTTTGTTGGGAGTTTTTTGATTACCGTTTCAATCTCTTTTATTGTTATGGGCCTATTTAGCTGTTCTACTTCTGATTGTGTTAGTTTAGGTAGGTAGTGTTTTTCCAGGAATTCATCCATTTCTTCTAGGTTTGCAAGTTTGTTAGAGTACAATTTTTCGTAATAATCTGATATGATTCTTTTAATTTCAGTTGGGTCTCTTGTGATGTGGCCCATCTCATTTCTTATTTGGGTTATTTGTTTCCTTTCCTGTATTTCTTTAGTCAGTCTGGCCAATGGTTTATCAATTTTGTTAATTTTTTCAAAGAACCAGCTTTTGGCTTTGTTAATTCTTTCAATTGTTTTTCTGTTGTCTAATTCAATTAATTCAGCTCTAATTTTTATTATTTGTTTTCTTCTGGTGCCTGATGGATTCTTTTGTTGCTCAGTTTCTATTTGTTCAAGTTGTAGGGACAGTTCTCTGATTTTGGCTCTTTCTTCTTTTTGTATGTGTGCATTTATCGATATAAATTGGCCTCTGAGCACTACTTTTGCTGTGTCCCAGAGGTTTTGATAGGAAGTATTTTCATTCTCGTTGCATTCTATGAATTTCTTTATTCCCTCCTTAATGTCTTCTATAACCCAGTCTTTTTACAGCAGGGTATTGTTCAGTTTCCAAGTGTTTGATTTCTTTTCCCTAATTTTTCTGTTATTGATTTCTACTTTTATGGCCTTGTGGTCTGAGAAGATGCTTTGTAATATTTTGATGTTTTTGATTCTGCAAAGGTTTGTTTTATGACCTAATATGTGGTCGATTCTAGAGAATGTTCCATGTGCACTAGAAAAAAAAGTATATTTTGCAGCAGTTGGGTGGAGAGTTCTGTATAAGTCAATGAGGTCAGGTTGGTTGACTGTAGTAATTAGGTCTTCCGTGTCTCTATTGAGCTTCTTACTGGATGTCCTGTCCTTCTCCGAAAGTGGTGTGTTGAAGTCTCCTACTATAATTGTGGAGGTGTCTATCTCACTTTTCAGTTCTGTTAAAATTTGTTTTATGTATCTTGCAGCCCTGTCATTGGGTGCGTAAATATTTAATATGGTTATATCTTCCTGGTCAATTGTCCCTTTTATCATTATGTAGTGTCCTTCTTTATCCTTTGTGATGGATTTAAGTTTAAAGTCTATTTTGTCAGAAATTAATATTGCTAAAAATATTGCTACTCCTGCTCTTTTTTGCTTATTGTTTGCTCGAAATATTTTTTCCATCCTTTGAGTTTTAGTTTGTTTGTGTCTCTAAGTCTAAGGTGTGTCTCTTGTAGGCAGCATATAGACGAGTCCTGTTTCTTTATCCAGTCTGAGACTCTCTGTCTCTTTATTGGTGCCTTTAGTCCATTTACATTCAGTGTAATTATACTTAAGTATGTGTTTAGTGCTGTCATTTTGATGACTTTTTATGTGTGTTATTGACAATTTCATTTTTTCACTTACTTTTTTTGTGCTGAGACGTTTTTCTTTGTAACTTGTGTGTTCCTCATTTTCATAGTATTTGACTTTATGTTTGCTGAGTCGTTACGTTTTTCTTGGTTTTTATTTTGAGTTAGGGAGTTGTTATACCTCTTTGTGGTTACCTTAATATTTACCCTTATTTTTCTAAGTAAAAACCTAACTTGTATTGTCCTATATCGCCTTGTATCCCTCTCCATATGGCAGTTCTATGCCACCTGCATTTAGTCCCTCTTTTTGATTATTGTGATCTTTTACATATTGACTTCAATGATTCCCTGTTTTGAGCGTTCTTCTAACTTTTTTTTTTAATTAATCTTAATTTGTTCTTGTGATTTCCCTATTTGAGTTGATATCAGGGTGCTCTGTTCTGTGAACTTATGTTGTGCTGGTATCTGATATTACTGGTTTTCTGACCAAACAATTTCCTTTAGTATTTCTTGTAGCTTTGGTTTGGTTTTTGCAAATTCTCTAAGCTTGTGTTTATCTGTAAATGTCTTAATTTCACCTTCATATTTCAGAGAGAGTTTTGCTGGATATATGATCCTTGGCTGGCAGTTTTTCTCCTTCAGTGCTCTGTATATGTCATCCCATTGCCTTCTTGCCTGCATGGTTTCTGCTGAGTAGTCTGAACTTATTCTTACTGATTCTCCATTGTAGGAGACCTTTCTTTTATCCCTGGCTGCTTTTAAAATTTTCTCTTTATCTTTGGTTTTGGCAAGTTTGATGATAATATGTCTTGGTGATTTTCTTTTTGGATCAATCTTAAATGGGGTTCGATAAGCATCTTGGATAGATATCCTTTCATCTTTCATGATGTCAGGGAAGTTTTCTGCCAACAGATCTTCAAGTATTCTCTCTGTGTTCTCTGTTGTCCCTCCCTGTTCTGGGACTCCAATCACACGCAAGTTATTCTTCTTGATAGAGTCCCACATGATTCTTAGGGTTTCTTCATTTTTTAAAATTCTTTTATCTGATTTTTTTTCAGCTATGTTGGTGTTAATTCCCTGGTCCTCCAGATCTCCCAGTCTGCATTCCAATTGCTTTTGAGTCTGCTCCTCTGACTTCCTATTGCGTTGTCTAATTCTGTAATTTTATTGTTAATCTTTTGGATTTCTACATGCTGTCTCTCTATGGATTCTTGCAACTTATTAATTTTTCCACTATGTTCTTGAATAATCTTTTTGAGTTCTTCAACTGCTTTATCAGTGTGTTCCTTGGCTTTTTCTGTAGATTGCCTTATTTCATTTCTAAGGTCATCCCTGATGTCTTGAAGCATTCTGTAAATTAGTTTTTTATATTCTGTATCTGGCAATTCCAGGATTGTATCTTCATTTGGGAAAGATTTTGATTCTTTGGGGAGTTGTAGAAGCAGTCATGGTCTGCTTCTTTATATGGTTTGATATCGACTGCTGTCTCCAAGCCATCACTAAGATATTGTAGTGATTTATTCTATATTTGCTCACTGAGTCTTATCTTGTTTTGTTTTCTTTCAATATACGTAGATGGGCTACTAGATTGTGCTATCTTGAGTGTTGTAGCCCTTGACTCACTTATGTCCTATTACCAGCTGGTTTGGGCTGTTACCAGATATATAAGCCTGAGTCCATTCACTATTCTTGAGTAGAATCTGATTTTGGGTCATCAAGTGTGTGATGCAGACTGTCACCTATCCAGCTGGAGAAGTAGTGGTGATAGTTGTGTGCATCAGATTCTAGTAGCAGCTGGGGTTCACACTATGGGGGGACAGGATGCTGACAGGCTTCCCCCAAGTTTCAGTAACATAGGTGTGTCTCTATTCCTAAAGCACCTTGGTGGGTGGGCTCTGCAGCTGTACCTTAGGCCCCCAATGCAAGTACCTCTACAGATTGGTAGGTGTCACCCTCCTGAGACCCCTAAGGCAGGAGGCTAAGTGGTCTGGGGGAGCTTCAGCCCTCAGTTCCCTGTTGTGGGTCAGTGAGGGCTCTGTTGAACACGCAGAGATATCAGACCTGGGAAACTTGTCTTTCCAGTAAATCTGCTAAAACAATTGCAGTCAGATCCCTATCAGAATTGCCTTGCATTATAATAGCTGCCTTGTTCCCTGTAGGGATGAAAGCCCGAGACTGTGGATCACATATGCTTGGCTGGAGCTGGTTCTGTGTTTTTAGTCCAATTAGGGAAGGATTTTTGGTCCCTGGGTTTTTTGTAATTGCTTCTCTCAGGCCAGGAGAATGGGTTAGGAAAAGACAAAAACAAAACGAAAGAAAGGAAAACCACAGAGCAGTTTACTTTCTGGCTCAGGAAATTCCAATGTTAATGAAGCTGCCTAGGAAGGGGAGGGGAGGGTTCAGATAAATAGGAGAGAGTAGCACCCCAGAATACAGACAAAGTTACTTATTTTGGTTGGGATGACTGTTTTATCTGAGATTCCTGAGGGGCGCGTCGTCGACTGTGTGCGCTGGCTGGGTAGAGATTGCCCCTGAGGGTCAGGCCCGCGTCCAGTGCTTGCGCTGTCTCAGAAGCCGCAGTTAGTTCCTCTGCTCCCAGTCCAAAGCCCAGCGCCAAGGTTCTCTGGCTGGGACGCCGCACTCCCGGCTCCAAAACCAGTCGCTGCCTCCCGGTGAGTTCTCCTCCTGTCAGCCGCATCGCTGTGCTGCCTGTGTGCACTGGCTGGGCTTCCCCTGAGGTCAGTTCAGGGGGTTAGGGCTGCACCACGTGTTTGTGCTGTCTCAGGATGCTGTGCTCAGCTCCCCTGTGCCCAGTCCAAAGCCCGGCGCCAAGGTTTCCTGACTGGGACGCTGGCTCCAGGTTCCGAAAACTGTCACTGCTTCCCTGTGGCTGTTCGTTCTCAGTCTCTGTCACTCAGGTCAACTCTTTAAATCTGTGTTTGTTGGTCAGGGTTCGTAGATTGTCATGTATGTGATCGATTCACTTGTTTTTCCGAGTCTTTGTTGCAAGAGGGATCCGAGGTAGCGTCTACCTAGTCAGCCATCTTGGCCCCGCCTCCCCCAAGATCTTTCTTGAGTTTCCCTCATCCATGTCTCTGAGTCACCTCCACTATGTTCATGGATCCTGCCCTACCCCCCGCCCCAACCACAGTAAACTTCTGGTCTGGGACATGGGCAGCACATCTCACCTTACCCCCAGCTTTGTCTCTTGAAGAAGTGGCTAAATCCCATGTATACTGGTAGCTACTTCCATACTGATCTCCCATACTGCTCATTTTCAGTTGACTGCCATTCCCTTATCCAAGTAGCTGGGATAGGTCATGATAGTTTTTGGATGTATGTGGTACTTATAAAAAATTTTGTAAGGGTGATAAAATGGACAATCAGAGGGCCTATCACTAGTCTCATTAGAGGTAGTATTGAGAGCTATTGAAGAGATCACCCAATGGAGCTTGGGACTTGGGATGTTCTAATGAATTGTGCTAAATATTGCTATCTACCTCTCATTTAAGTCCACTGTAGAAACACCAGTCAGCTTTTGACATTAGTCTGTCTCGACCATAGAATAGCCTCTTCTGAGTAGATAGAAAAGAATAAAAGGATAGCCCCTTCTTCGGGCCTCTTAAAAAGCATATAAAATAAAGGGAGATAGCATGGAAGACACAAACTCTTTGTCAAATAATAATAATAAAAGGCACTATATATTTAATTTTAAAATGTACACACAAGAAAAAAGCCAAGAATGCATTTGTGTCTATGTGGGTAAAAACTTCAAATAATAGTATTTGCACTTTCCAGATGCCTTCCTCAAGATAGCTACTACTTTATTTGGTTTATATGCTTATGGCACTCATATAACCCAGTCCCAGTGCTGTCGAGTCGATTCCGACTCATAGCGACCCTATATGGCACTCATATAGAAGTATTTAATTTTGCTTTCTTAGGCTAACTGGCATCTTTGCTTTTCTAAAACTTGCTTTTTTCACGTAATAATATATCTAAGATCTTTTCAAATGTCAGTACATATACATTTACCTCATCCTTTGGAACTACTTCATAATAGTGTTTTATGAATGCAGGCATCATAATTTATTCAACTAATTATCAATTGATGAATTATGCTCTTCCTAATATTGTTGTAGTGAACAGTCTTCTACTTGCTATGTCCACATCTGAATATTTCTCTAAGATAGATACCTAGAAGTGGAATTGCTGCCCTGAAGATTACACATATTTAAAATTTTATTACATGTTGCTAAATGGCCATCAAAAAGACTATAATAATTTATACATCCAGCAACAGAATACAAATGGGACCTCCCAGTCCTCTACAACTTCACAATTACCAGTCTTTTCAAAATTTTCCAATGTGTTGGGTGAAAAATATCTCGTTGTTGTTAAGTGAGGTTGAGCATCTTTTCACACGTTTATAGGGCAATTGCATTTCTTTTTCTGAGTCATGGAACTTTTTACTTTAAATTTTCTATTAACATTGCTTTCTCTGGAAACACATTTGAAAGAACTAGATTTTAAGGGAGAGAATGGTACTTCAATTGAGAAATGAATTCAGAGAAAGGAGATAGACAAGTGTATATAAAATCATTCAATACTGAATATTGTTGTTGCTGTTGCTCGGTGATGTCAAGTCAGTTCTGACTCATAGTGACCCTATGCACAACAGAATGAAATACTGCCTGGTCTTGTGCCATCCCTATAGCTGTTATTATGCTTGAGGCCATCCTTGCAGCCACTATGTCAATCCATCTCGTAAGGGTCTTCCTTTTTTTTGCTGACCATCTACTTGACCAAGCATGATGCCCTTCTCCAGAGACTGGTTCCTCCTGATAACATGTCCAAAGTATGTGAGAAGTAGCTTGCCATCCTTGTTTCCAAGGAGCATTCTGGCTGTATTTGTGCCAAGACAAATTTGTTTGTTCAATATTCTTCACCAACACCATAATTCAAAGACATCAATTCTTCTTCAGTCTTCTTTATTCATTGTCTAGCTTTCATATGCATATGAGGTGATTGAAAATACCATGGCTTGGGTCAGGAGCACCTTAGTCCTCAAACTGACATCTTTGTTTTTGAACACTTTAAAGAGGTCTTTTGCTGCAGATTTGTCCAATGCAATATGTATTTTGATTTCCTGACTGCTGCTTTCACGGATGTTGATTGTGGATCGAAGTAAAATTAAGTCCTTGACAACTTCAGTCTTTTCTCCATTTATCTTGATGTCATTTATTGGTCCAGTTGTGAGGATTTTGGTTTTCTTTATGCTGAGGCATAATTCATACTGAAGGGCTGTAGTCTTAGATCTTCATCAGTAAGTGCTTCAAGTCTTATTGGCTTTCAGCAAGCAAGGTTGTGTCATCTGCATAATGCAGGTTGTTAATGGGTCTTCCTCTAATCCTGATGCCCCATTCTTCTTCATATAGTCTACATTCTCAGATTATTTGCTCAGCATACAGATTGAGTAAGTATGATGAAAGGAAACAACCCTGATACACACCTTTCCTGACTTTAAACCACACAGTATCCCCTTGTTCTGTTCAAACAACTGCCAGTTTCCTCCGGAACACAAGTAAGTGTTCTAGAATTCCCATTCTTCGCAATGTTATCCACAATTTGTTATGATCCACACAGTCGAATGCCTTTGCATTGTCAATAAAACACAGTCAAACATCTTTCCAGTATTCTCTGATTTCAGCCATGATCACTCTGATGTCAGCAATGATAGCCCTTGTTCCAGGTCCTCTTCTGAATGGCCTTGAATTTCTGTTGACATACTGCTGTAGCCACTTTTGAATGATTTTCAGCATAATTTTACTTGTGTTTGACATTAATGATATTGTTTGATAATTTCCACATTTTGTAGGATCACCTTTCTTTCAAATGGGCACAAATATGGATCTCTTTCAGCCGGTTGGCCAGGCAATTGTCCTCCAAATTTCTTGGCATAGACGAATAAGCACTTCCAACACTGCATGTTTGTTGAAACATCTCAATTGGTATTTCATCAATTCCTGGGGCCTTATTTTTCGACAATGCTTTCAGTGCATCTTGGGCTTCTTCCTTCAGTACCACTGGTTCTTGATCATACGCTACCTCCTGAAATGGTTGAACATCAACCAATTCTTCTTGGTACAGTGACTCCGTATATTCCTTCCATCTTCTTTTGATGTTTCCCTGCATCATTCAATATTTTACCTACAGAATCCTTCAATATTGCAACTCAAGGCTTAAATTTTTTTTTTCAGTTCTTTCAGTGTGAAAAATGCTAAGCGTGTTCTATCCTTTTGGTTTTCTATCTCCATGTGTTTGCACATTTCATTATAATACTTTGTCTTTTCAAGCTGCCCTTTGAAATCTCCTGTTTAGCTCTTTTACTTCACCGTTTCTTCCTTTCACTTTAGTTATCCTACATTCAAGAGCAAGTTTCAGAGTCTCTTCTGACATTCATTCTGGTCTTTCCTTTCTTTCCAATCTTTCTGATGACTTTTTGTTTTCTTCATGTACAATGTCCTTGATGTTATTCCACAACTCATCTGGTCTTTGGTCATTAGTGTTCAGTGCATCAAATCTATTCCCGAGATGGTCTCTAAATTCAGGTGAGATATACTCAAGGCCATATTTTGGCTCTTGTGGACTTACTCTAATTTTCTTCAGTTTCAACTTGAATTTGCATATGAGCAATTGATGGTCTATTCCACAGTTGGCCTCTGGCCCTGTTCTGACTGATGATATTGAGCTTCTCCATCATCTCTTTGGAAACCCTAGTGGAATAGTGGTTAAGTGCTACACCTGCTAACCAAAAGGTTGGCAGTTCAAATCCACCAGGCGCTCCTTGAAAACTATGGGGCAGTTCAACTCTGTCCTACAGGGTCACTATGAGTTAAAATCGACTCAATGGCAATGGGTTTTTTGTTTTTATCATCTCTTTCCACAGATGTAGTTGATTTTATTTCTGTGCAGTCCATCTCGTGAAGTCCACATGTATAGTTGCCATTTATGTTGTCGAAAAAAGGTATTTGCAATGAATAAGTCGTTGGTCTCGCAAAATTCTGTCATGTGATCTCCAGCATCATTTCTATCACCAAGGCCATATTTTCCAACTACTGATCTGTAAGAAAGGAGTGGAGGCAGTGTCTGACCTCCTCCAACCCCACAAGGGGGAAGAAGAACCAAGATCAACAGTCCAAGGCTGATTCCTATGAAGCAGGGGTCAGACATGCCTCTTCTCTCTGCCATCCTTACCAATTCTAACACCAACCGTCCCTCCCACAGCTCTCTCTCTACTTCTCTGCTTGGTTTGATTATTCATTACAATGGCCACAGAGAACTCACAGACCGTACTCACAATCTTGGGGTTTATTAGGGAAGTAACAGTTACAATTCAGGCTCAAGAACACTCAGGATACAGTTCCTCCATCAGGATAGCCTCTCCCCAGTTGTGCTCATAGGCAACCTCTCCCTGGCCCTTGGTCTCTGCCCAAAGGCACTCAGCTTTCTCTCTTTGTGGGCTGGGAAGCCCAACGTGCCATCTCCTGCTGCCTAGTCTCTACTACTGGGTCCCTCCTGCTGGTCTCTCCTTCCTTGGTGGTGGGCTTCTCCTCTCTGCTCTGGAATTGGCTCTCTTTTGAAGTAAAATTTACCAATCCCCTTGGTAGGCCACAATTACACTATCACACAATCACCTGGGTGGAAGTTACAAGACCATGGTTAGAAAGGCCACACACAAAAGTAACTAATTGCACTGCACAATCCTTCCTCTTTGTTTCCAACTTTTGCATTCCAATTACCAGTAATTATCAATGCATCTTGATTACATGTTTGATCGATTTCAGACTCCAGAAGCTGGTAAATATCTTCAGTTCTTCATCTTTGGCCGTAATGGTCAGAGGGTAAATTTGAACAACGGTCACATTAACTGGTCTTCCTTGTAGGTATAAGGATATTTTGCTATCGCTGATGGCATTGTATTATGGAATAGATCTTGAAATGTTCTTTTTGACGATGAATGTGGTGCTGTTCCTCTTCACTTTGCCATTCCCAGCATAGTAGACCATAAGATTGTCTGATTCAAAATGGCCAGTACCAGTCCATTTCAGCTCACTAATGCCTAGAATATTGATCTGTATGTGTTCCCTTTCATTTTTGACAACTTCCAATTTTCCTAGATTCATACTTCATACACGCCACGTTCCAATTATCAATGAATGTTAGCAGCTGTTTCTTCTCATTTTGAGTCATGCAACATTAGCAAATGAAGTCCAAAAAACTTGACTCCATCCATGTCATTAAGATCGACTCTACTTTGAGAAGGCAGCTCTTCCCTAGTTGTATTTAGAATGCCTTCCAACCTGAGGAGCTCATATTCCAGCACTATGTCATATAATGTTCTGCTGCTATTCATAAAGTTTTCACCGGCCAATTTTTTCAGGAGTAGACTTCCAGGTCCTGCTTCCTCGTCTGTCTTAGTCTGGAAGCTCTGCTGAAACCTGTTCAACCAGGGTGACCCTGCTGGCATTGAAATACTGGTGACAAAGCTTCCAATATCACAAAAACATGCAAGCCATCACAGTACGACAAACTGACAGACTAAATAATGTGCCCAAAGCCAACTGGGGCTAAGAAGAGTCAATATTGCCAGTGACTGAGTAGATTTAACGTACTAACATAAGAGGAAACCCTGGTAGCATAGTGGTTAAGTGCTATGGCTGCTAACCAAAAGGTCAGCAGTTCAAATCCACCAGGCGCTCCTTGGAAACTCTGTGGGGCAGTTCTACTCTGTCCTATAGGGTCACTATGAGTTGGAATCAACTCAACGGCAATGGGTGGTTTTAACATAAGATCACTAGAACTTTGTATGAGTTTCATTTAATAGTGTTTTAGATAACCTTTTAAAGAATTACTTAACTTCTCTGTGGCTTCATCTATAAAATGGAAATAATAATATAATATACCAGGCAGAGTTGTTGTGGGGATTAAATGAGTTTGATGTGTATACAGTACTTAGAATAGTGCCTTATTATTATAATTTTCAGGAGGAAGATTGTGCAAATAACTCACTACACATGCAAGGTTGGACAGAGATTATGTAAGAAATGGTGACTTAAAAACCAATACCAGAATAAGAAAGTTATGGGTGAGAAATTCTCCCTATATGAATGGAGAATAGAGTGGTGAGCAATGATTTTGAAATTTCCCGAGAGAAGGGTGGTATCTAAGAAGACTACCTGGTGCTACCAACCAGCTGCTTTGACTCTATCTTCCTGGGGTGAAGGTAGGTAAATAGGTGGGCAAAAGGAGGCAGACTAGGACAAGGTATCCTAACATAGGGCATTCAAAGCAGGGACAGCCAGTATAACATCCAAGCCAAAATCCTTGAGGGTGACCTGAAAGCTAGAAGCTCCTCAGATAAAATGTAAAGAGCAGGAGAGACGCAGCCCCATGCCAGAAATTCGATAGGAGTTGAGTCAGAATGAGAACAGGCCTAGACAGAAAGAGAGGAAGCAAGATGATTGTATCAAACTTCCTGGACCTATGTGCTTCTCTTTTATGGGTCATTGGATGATAGGAAGCTTAAATGCAAAGAATAGAAGGGTTCAACTGATAAGCCAAGTGGAAAACTACCATAACCTATGTCAGCTAGATTAAAACTACCATTACCTTGAATTTTTGCCTTGTTCCTATGTGCAAAGGCTTAATATTCAGCAAGCACTCTGAATTCAGGGCTCTAACCATTCTGAATATGACACTAAATATCACGCTAGGATCTTGGGTTCAAAGACATGGACCAATTTTATTAGGTATCTGTCGTGAGTATGGAGGAAGGAGCCCTGGTGACACAAAAGTTAAGCTCTTGGGTGCTAACTGAAAGGTTGGTAGTTGGAGCCTACCCAGCAGGAGAAAGACCTAGAGATCTGCTTCCAGAAAGATTATAGCCTAGGAAACACTATGGGGCAGTTCTACTTTGTCATATAGGGTCACTATGAGTTGAAGTCCACTCGGCACCTAACAATAAATGAGTTCGAGGGATTTCAGGGTTGATCGAGGAAAAAAGTATGACCACAAAATGGCAATGTAGCAAAACAAGCTATTTACTGAGGTGGACAAATTGACAGGTATGGCATGCAAGGGCAGTTCCTCACATCAGGAGACCCTCCAAGGGCAAGCTGCCTTTGAGGATAGACAGGGGGACCCCAGAAGGGGAAAAGGTCAAGGGAACCCCCAGGGGAGGAGGGAAGCAGAGAGGAGGCTATGTGTCTAGGCAGTGTCCCTCAGCAGCAAGGTGAGGAGTCTTTGGGTCTGAGAACTCCGCAGGAAAGCAGCAGCCTACTGTGTTAGAGCTACAGGTTTATCTTATCTATGGCTAGCAGATTTGGGGCACAGCTTCACTGGGTATGAAAGTCAGGCAGTCTCTAAGTGGCCAAAAATCTGTTTATTTGGGCTACTTCTAAAGAAATTAGATGTATAAACGCTTCACTGTTGTGCTGGCGGGTTTTTTGGCTAACTGACCCTAACTTACTATGAAAAAATAAATAACCCGGGGGCCAATGTTCACAGGTCATCTTTGGCTCATTTATATAACAGTGCCTAAAAAAAAAAAATTTTTTTTTTTTTTTTATAACCAGTGGCCACCTTGCATTAACCTGTTTCTTCTGGTCAAGGATACACTCTACACTCGGCCGATAAATTTAAACATCAAAATGAACTTTAAAGATGTAAATAATAAGAGGCTTCTGTAACTAGTATTAAAAAACAAAAAAACGGACATTAATGAGAGAACAACAAATTGTATTTGTTTGTTTACCCAGACCATGATGGGAAATAATGCTGATGAATTCTCCCCAAACTAAGACAACCACAATGAAAAGCCTCCTGTGGCTTTAGTGTTTTGTATTTCCCGAAAAGTATCTTTCGTTTTCTTTTTAAAACTGTCTGAATATTTAAGCTTGACATATCCTCTGAATTATTACTGGAGACTCATTCTGGTACAGTGACCTTTCAGGGCCTGACATATTTGTGTTATTGCAACTTTGCAGGGGGTTTTCCATGAGTTTAATTTTAGTTATAGGATTAATTTTGAGCCCCAGGCCAGTGCTATTATAAAATTATATCAGCGGCAGGAATTGTAACAATATCTTGCCCAGACTGAGTCAAGTGAGTGGGAGTTGGAGGAGCAGGAAGCAGATTCTGAACTTTAAAGTGGCGATTCATGAGATAAGCCACTGAGCTTCCCTTCTTATATTTCGAAGATGAAAAACTGTGGATATTAGGAAGACAATGTGTGTGAAGCTTCCTCACAATAATAGCTAAGACTTTTGAGTACATACTATGTGCCAGGAACTCAGCAAAGTGCATTATAGGGATCGTTTAATTTAATCCTCAAAACAGTCCTGTGAGGTAGAATTATTATTTGCAGCATTTTACATGTGAATGATTTAAAGAAGTTAAATAACTGGCCCAAAGTTACAAAGCTACTATGTGTAGTACATGGGGTTTCAAGCTCAGTGCTAACTCCAAAATTAAACTTAATCACTGTTTTATATACTACCATTTTCTATGTTTTACTAGTTCACACGTCAGCACAAAATAAGTTTTAGCTTTTGTGCAAACTCTGACTCTAAAAATTCTATGATTAATAGGGATTTTTCTTAATAGACCATTTATTGCTGAGTAAAACACTGTGCTAAATGTTTTCCATATGTTTTCATTTATCCCACTAACATCCATATGTTTTTGTTGTTAGGTGCCGTCGAGTCGGCTCCGACTCATAGTGACCCTATGCACAACAGGACAAAACACTGCCCTGTCCTGAGCCATCCTCACAATCGTTGTCATGCTTGAGCTCATTGTTGCAGCCTCTGTGTCAATCCACCTCAGTGAGGGTCTTCCTCTTTTCCGCTGACCCTGAACTCTGCGAAGCATGATGTCCTTCTCCAGGGACTGATCCTTCCTGATAATCTGTCCAAAGTATGTAAGACGCAGTCTCGCCATCCTTGCCTCCAAGGAGCATTCTGGCTGTACCTCTTCTAAGACAGATTTGTTCATCCTTTTGCAGTCCATGGTACATTCAATATTGTTCACCAACACCACAATTCAAAGGCGTCAACTCTTCTATCTTCCTTATTCATTGTCCAGCTTTCACATGCATATGATGCAATTGAAAATACCATGGCTTAGGTCAGGCACATCTTAGTCTTCAAGGTGACATCTTTGCTCTTCAACACTTTAAAGAGGTCCTTTGCAGCAGATTTGCCCAATGCAATGCATCTTTTGGTTTCTTGACTGCTGCTTCCATAGCTGTTGATTGTGGATCCAAGTAAAATGAAATCCTTGACAACTTCAATCTTTTCTCCATTTATTATGATGTTGCTCACTGGTCCAGTTGTGAGGATTTTTGTTTTCTTTATGTTGAGGTGCAATCCATACTGAAGGCTGTGGTCTTTGATCTTCAATAGTAAGTGCTTCAAGTCCTCTTCACTTTCAGCAAGCAAGGTTGTGTCATCTGCATAACACAGGTTGTTAATGAGTCTTCCTCCACTCCCGATGCCCCATTCTTCTTCATATAGTCCAGCTTCTTGGATTATTTGCTCAGCATACAGATTAAATAGGTATGGTGAAATTCCCCCACGTGTCTGTCAGTTTGTCGTATGGTGGGGGCTTGTGTGTTGCTGTGGTGCTGGAAGCTATGCCACCAGCATTCAGATACCAGCAGGGTTGCCCATGGAGGACAGGTTTCAGCTGAGCTTCCAGGCTAAGACAGAGTAGGAAGAAGGACCTGACAGTCTACTTCTGAAAAGCATTAGCCAGTGAAAACCTTATGAATAGCAGCGGAACCTTGTCTGATGTAGTACTGGAAGATGAGCCCCCCAGGTTGGAAGGCACTCAAAGGATGACTGGGGAAGAGCTGCCTCCTCAAAGTAGAGTCGACCTTAATGACGTGGATGGAGTAAAGCTTTTGGGGACCTTCATTCGCTAATGTGGCACAACTCAAAATGAGAAGAAACAGCTGCAAACATCCATTAATAATTGGAATGCAGAATGTACAAAGTATGAATCTAGGAAAATTGGAAATTGTCAAAAATGAAATGGAACACATAAACATGGATATCCTAGGCATTAGTGAGCAGAAATGGACTGGTATTGGCCATTTTCAATCAGACAATCATATAGTCTACTACACTGGGAATGACAACTCGAAGAGAAATGGTGTTGCATTCATCGTCAAAAAGAACGTTTCAAGATCTATCCTGACATACAATGCTGTCGGTGACAGGATAATATCCATATGCCTACAAGAGAGGCCAGTTAATATGACTATTATTCAAACATCCATATGGTATAGGATTAGTCCCATTTTACAGGGGAGGAAAATGAAGTATAGAGAAGTTAATTGAATTTCCCAATATCACCCAGCCACTTATGAGGGAACTGTGATTTGAACCCAAGTCTTCCTGACTCCAGAGTCCAGAGTCAGAGTCCTGACTTCCTGACTACATGGAGTCACATCTCATTTGAGAGTGAAGTTTTAAAGTCAGCACAACAATGAAAAATTGCATATAATCAAAACTACCTCTGAAAACCCCTTTAATCACAGATCAAGTACCATAACCCCATGCTGTCGACTGGATTCCAACTCATAGTCACCCTATAGGACAGAGTAGAACTGCCCCAGAGTTTCCAAGGAGCACCTGGCGGATTCAAACTGCCAACCCTTTGGTTAGCAGCCATAGCACCCAACCACTACGCCACCAGGGTTTCCTATCAAGTACCTTGTATGGTAATATTTCTATACTATGTTGGAGACCAATAAGTTCAACACCAGAAATTTTTCCTCCAGGATTGAAACAGATTGCTATTTCTTTGATTCAGCACAGATGAAATAGTTAGCTTATGTTTAGAGGCTGTATTTTTGAAAAGTAAGTATCTTTAACACAAGCTCAATAGAGCGTTCATATTACAAGAAGTAAATAGAAACCGAAGCCAACTGACGGAACAGCAAAGTAATGTCTCCCATTTCATGCTCTCTCCAGGGCATATAGTCGTTGAGTGAAATGGCTCACCTGTGCTAGTAAATTTTACATTTTTTGAGCACATGTAATGTGCCTCTACTACATACTGTGAGATGACCTCAAAGGTCAGAAGAAAATTGAGCCATCATCAAGGTGTCACGTAGGTTATCAGTACAGGAGTGGCAGTTTTTGCCATGACTGTTGTAGGTACTTAAATGCTACCTAATTGGAAGCTAACTTGCCTCTTCATAGCCACAGAGTTAATACTTCTCTGTCATAAAATTTAATGCACTTTTCTTATTTAACCATAAGTCCACAAGGGCAGGAACAACGACTGTCTTGCTAATCACTTTATCCTAGAGTCCAGCAGAATAGCTGGAACACAATGGCCAACTCAAAATGTGTCTATTGACTAATAAAGGAATAAACAAATAAATGACCATGTTCTCTTTAAAGTTAGAATCTTGCTGTGATATATATAAAGAAATCATATTATTTACGAAGTTGCCTTTCACTTGGTTTGACCCTCTCTCTTAGAATGTACTAAATTTCCTAGACTACCATAGGAAACCCTGGTGGCATAGTGATTAAGTGCTATGGCTGCTAACCAAAGGGTCGGGAGTTGGAATTCACCAGGCTCTACTTGGAAACTCTATGGGGCAGTTCTATTCTGTCCTATAGGGTTGCTATGAGTCAGAATCGACTTGACGGCACTGGGCACTGGGGTAGACTACCATAGGCCTAGCCCTTTATCACAAAATAGTGTTCATTAAAGGTAAGAGAATAGACTCAGGACTCCAATTGCATGGGTTCATGTGCTTTGGCACTTAACTAACTTCTCCAAACTTCAGTTTTCTCATCTGTAAAATGGATAAAACAATCATTATAACTAACATTTATTAAGTATAAATGATATGACAGGCACTGTTCTAAATGCGTTATACTATTAATCTCCGTGGCTTCTATGAGCGTGTGAGGTGGCTTCTATAAGTTTCAGAGCTTAATCTTGTTCATGATTTCACATCTAGGGAGCAGGAAGGAGAGCTGAAATTTTACCCAAGCACTTTGATTCCAAAGCCTGTGTTCATAATCATACTCTATATTGTCCTGTTAGAGGGTCGTGCTTAAAGTGACCAGCCACATTAAGCATTTGGCACAGTGTCCTGTGCAAAAGGAGATCTCGATAAGTGTTAGCTCTGATCATTAATAATCATGAGTTATGTGTTCTGCATTCAATAGGGCCAGGTAACCACAGTGCATGCTGTGCTCAGACCACCCAAATCGCTCTTCAGAACATAGGCCTCATTCCTACAGCTGCCAAGAATGTTGATTGATGGTGACTCACAACCAAGCCCCTCTCTGGGAATTGTCCTCTGATGAAGGGAGCAGCCATGCCCAAGGTTCATACCCTTTCCAGGGCAGCCCCCTTCCAAAGTTTGATAGATGAGGGAGGCACAAAAACTCTGTCCCCTTGCCTCAATTTGGGACAACACTGAAGAGCCAGACTCACTCTAAAGCTCCCTGTAAGATCTGTTGAGTCGTTTGTCGCATAACCTTCTCCCTTCACCTTATCCTATTTCCTCACCCCCTATTGATACCATTCCCCGGCACACTTCCCAGTAAACTTCTTGCATTCAGTTCTTCATCTCAGGGTCTGTTTCTGGCAAACCTGATGGAAGACTCCACTGTGACTCACAACTTTCTGAACCCACTTGGGGCTCTGCAAGCTCTTGGTTTCTCACAGGAAATTGTACCCTCTGTTTCTTACAGACCACAGAAGGCAGACTTTCCCATGATGGGCCCACTCTGTTCTGGTATCATTTTTCCTGTCTTTTACATTTGTCTCAAAACATCTTTCTTGATATTTCTCAAGCGAATCTCTCATAAATTTATTAATTGAGAAGTTGACAGTAAAAATATTTAAAATTACTTAAGTATAGAGTCAATTCATTTACTTTTTTTGTTTGTTTTGTTCTTAATAATTCATTGTTGTTGTTGTTGAGAATATACACAGCAAAAACATACACCAATTCAAGTTTCTACATGTGCAATTCAGTGACATTGATTACATTCTGAGTTGTGCAACCATTCTCATCCTCCTTTTCTGAGTTGCTCCTCCTACCCCGACCCCCCATTAACATAAACTCACTTCCCCCTGATGCTCTTATCTAATCCTTCAAGTTTCTGCTGACAATGTAATCCCATATAAACCTATTGGCATCAAGTCGATTCCAACTCATAGCAACCCTATAGGACAGAGTAGAACAGCCTCATAGAGTTTTCAAGTTTTTAATCTTCACGGAAGAAGACTGCCATATCTTTCTCCCACAGAGTGGCTGGTGGGTTCAAACCACTGACCTTTTGGTTAGCAGCCAAGCACTTAACCACTGCACCACCAGGACTCCTAGATAAATCTTAAAAGAGCATAATGCTCAAGGCAGACATTCTTTACTAATTAAACCAAACTTGGTTTTAAGAAAACTTCAGGTGATATTTTTGGTTTAAGATTTAAAGATTATCTTAGGGCAATAGTTTCAGGGGTTCATCTATCCTCCACAGCTCCAGAAAGTCTGGAGTCCATGAGAATTTGAAATTTTATTCTGCATTTTCTCCCTTTTGTCAAGATTCTTCTATAGAATCTTTGATCGAAATGTTCAGTAATGGTTGCCAGGAACCATGTAGTTCTTCCAGTCTCATGGCAAAGAAGACAGTTGTTCATGGAGGTAATTGGCCACACATTCCATTTTCTCCTCCTATTCCTGACTCTCCTTCTTCCTCTGTTGCTCCAAGCAAGTAGAGATCAGTTATTGTGCTTTGCATGGCCACTTGCAAGCTTTTAAGACTCCAAGCACTACACATCAAACTAGGAAGTAGAACAGAAACACTAAACACATTATTAGGCCAATTAACCGAGAAGTCCCAAGAAACCATGACCCTAAACCGCCAAACCAAGAAACCAAATCTCATGAGGTGTCCATTCACGAATTTTAATTGAAAATAAGTAAAAACATTAAAACATGCCAAAATTAGATTTTCCAAAAAAATCTAAAATTTTTATCCAATTTAAAATGTTCTTACTCTTGTTTTTGAATTTGGTGCCTGAAAAGGAGTATCATCCTCAAAGTAATCTGGATTGATTTATGTACAAGCAAATATAACTTCTCATATTAAACCCATTGCCATCGAGTCAATTGCCCCACAGAATTTCCAAGGAGAGCCTGGTGGATTATGAACTGATGACCTTTTGGTTAGCAGTCAAAGCACTTAACCACTATACCACCAGGGTTTCCAGAAATTCTCATATTAGTAACTTTAAAACTCAAGTTGTTAAACACACATTTGGTAACCATCTTGTAACTTCCCTAAACTGTACTGTAAAAATAAATAGTCACTGCATTAGATTACTCCTTGGTGAAGCCCAAAGGAGGCCGTAATTTTATATCCTCTGGCTTGGCTCAGTTGAGCTTCTATATGACCTATGTCCAGCAGTCTCTAGCCTTTACGGGTCATGCAAAGAGTCATGTGTACATTAATGGAATTAACCAGAAAAAAAAGAAATGTTCACAAGTCTTCAATGTCTGAGTATAAAAATGCAATAATCCACTCTTTATTCTGGCTGAAGAATTATGTGGGTCAGCCCATGCTCTGGCAAGTGATATGGTCTCACCTGACAATTGGGCAAGTCTGATTAGAATACTAATTTTCAGTCACCTTGTATTGACATTATTCTGAAAATAAAAAGCCTGTATATTTTTTTCTACATCCAAACACTTCCACATACGACAATAAAGTAATTTTACACTAATTGGCTAACGAAACATGTGATATGCTGAAGTGATACTAACAAAGCACAAACATAAGAGAAATAAAAGAGCAAACACAAGCTGTCATCCCAAGGATGCAATCCTCAGAGAAAATGCAGCAGACATTTGTCCTTGAAGAAATGCCCATGGTCTTCTATTTGGGGTACCCCTCAGCCTATTTTTGGTACTGGTATAAATTTAAATTGGGGGACACAAGGAACACTTTGCAAAGAGTTTTCGCATTTAAAGATGTGCTCTCTAAGCACCTACAGAAGCTCTGTGAAGGAGTAGTTTAAGTCTGTTGTGGCCAGTTGCCATCAAGTCAATTCTGGCTCTTGACGATCCCATGTGTGCGGAGTAGAACTGCTCCATAGAGTTTTCAGGGCCACGACCTTTCAGAAGTCTGTCTCTGGATGGACTCGAACTGCCAAACTTTAGGTTAAGTAGTCAAGTGCTTAACCATTTGTGTCACCCAGTGACTCCAGTATAAGTCTGCCCAGAATAAGAATGAAGTCTTTCTGCCTTTCTTATCAGGGAAAGAGGCTGTCACAACCACCTATGCATGACTCAAGATTCCTTAGAACCAAGTGTTCCCACAGGATGATGTCTCTGAAGAGCCTCACTGAATCAGGAAAGTGAGTGACTCAAATAGCAGGATTTTACCACAGCAACTAACAGGAGCCTCTTCTCTCAACACAGTCCCGCAAACCCAGCTGTGATGACTGCCCATTCCTATGTAGAACCAACCATAACTAGCAGCTTTATTTTCATTGGCAGCGACTTTTATGATTCAGATGTCCCCAGTTCCTCAGTTAGGTTTTCTAGGGCTGTAAATACTCTTTCCATATTGTCTGCAACTTTACTGCGGACAGGGCCAGAGGAAGGAAGATGTAGGAAACCAACTGGACCAATAACGCATTCATAACTGTTGTCCTTTACAGCTAAGTATAAACGGGTCCCTCCCTGTGTGGGGGAATTATTAACTGTTTATCAAGTTTCTAAGTTTTTTAAACCTACTGCATTTTAAGCTTAGACCCAAATTGAAGTCATGATGCAATATATTGCTTTACTTTTTTTCCCCCCACAGCTGAAGACCTTAGAAAAATTCAAGAAGGCACAAATTAGATGTTATATTTTGACAGCAGATAACTCTTACTTACCAGCATCCAGATGAATGCAGATAATTCAGACACAAGTGGTTTGAATGAACTTTAGAATACTTATGTTTAAATCAGGAGAAAAATAAAAGAGATCTAAGTATTTTCATTTTTAATTAAAATTATTTTATATACTGTGATGTACATTATCACTATTGAGCATTCCTACCTTAATTTAAATGAGAATTAGTCTGTTTTTAATATGCTTATTTGTAACAAGATCCAAAAATGAAGAGAATTATATACTAAGCTATGCAAAATCTTCAGAATGTGATGTCAACAAGAACACAAAACTAGATTGGAACCATTCCCGAAGCCAACTTTACAGACAGGGATTGGCCTGGACTATAAGATAGACAACAATGCTGATGAGGGGTGAGTTTTGTGGCTCAAGTAGACACTTGGGAATATGTGGGCAACTCCTGTCTGGTGGCGAGGTGAGAAGGAAGAGGGGGACAGGAGCTGGTTGAATGGACACGGGGAATACAGGGTGCAGAGGAGGAATGCACTGTCTCATTAAGAGGAGAGCTGCTAGGAGTACATAGCAAGGTGTGTATGTATAACTTTTTGTATGAGAGACTGACTTGGTTTGTAAACTTTCACATAAAGCACAATAAATAAAATAAGTAAATAAATAAATAAAGAGAATACAAAACTAAGAATCAGACTGTAGGTAATAACTAAGTGACCTTCTCAGTTCTTTGGGTCCTAAGGTTCTAACATCTAGAAGTCCTTCGGGATATTCTGGTTTGTATTATGGTTGAGTATTTCACTTAAGAAATTTAGTGAATTTATATAAATGCACAAAGTGTCATTTGCACACTTTTCTCTCTACTTAAACAGAATACACAGAGTATCTTCCCCGCCCCCAAATGATTTGAAGCATCATTTGTGGTAGTCAATGCAACACAAAATGCAATAAAACCTAACCAAACCAGTTGCCAAGTTGATTCTGACTCATAGTGACCATCTGGGACAGAGTAAAAGTGCCCTGTAGGGTTTCCAAGGCTGTAATCTTTATGAAAGCAGACTTCCACATCTTTCTTCTGCAGAGTGGCTGGTAGGTTCAAACTGCTGACTTTTCGGTTAGCAGCTGTTGCACCACAGGGCTCCTTATGAAATGAAATGGCAGAATATAAATGAATATAGAACACTAAATCAATAAAGTAAGACAAAAAGGCAAAAGAATGAACAAAATCATATCAACAGAGTTGCTTTATCTGAATTTCTGACTTGGTGTTGAGCTCCCTGGCAAAGACGACAAAATGGGGTAGTTAGAACCAATTATATTTCTCGTGTCCAAAAAGGAAGTAGTTTCACAGTTCTTTAAAGGAAACCAAGTTTTTTCTATAAATTATTTCTAGAAGAGTTGATCAGAAAGGATTGGATATAACCATCACTGATGAGGTAAGCAAAAAATTCAGCCAAAGAAAACCCTTTGGATCACGAGGGTCTGATCTGCAACCGATGGTGGTGATGTCACAGGGCCAGGTGGCGTTTTGTTGTGCATGGGATCCCCATGAGTCAGTGGTGACTAGATAACAGCTAACAAGTTAGGTAGTAGAGAAAATCTTCAAACTTATTTCCAGCAAACGCTTTAGCAAACTGTTGTAGCAACAAAAAGACAAGTATATGATACTAAGTATGATTTGCTATATGCAATTCTTCAAAGAAATAAACTAACGCATTCCAAGTGTGCAGACTTGTGGTGATTTGAGCTACTTAAAAGGAAAAATAAACTGATCTTTGCCTTCTATTTCACTCTATTGAAATGTAGAGCTGCTCTCAAAAGACTTGCGTTATGAAATATAGCTTGCCTATGTACTAAAGCCCTATACTTTTCAGAGTTCTTTTTGTTGTGCTTTTTTTTATGATATGTAGAATTTCTTTTTTCAGTTAAGAATTGTAATTGCTAATATTTATTAGTACCTATAACGTGCCCACACGACAATTCAGGGGGTTCAGAAAGACTTCTCCATTCAAAAACTTGAGCCTTCTCTCCTTGGTTGTTAAGTGCTGTCGAGTTGATTTCAACTCATAGAGACCCCATGTGACACAGTAGAACTGCAATAGGGTTTTCTAGACTGTAATCCTTAGGGGAATAGATTGTCAGGTCTTTCTCCCACAGAGCCACTGTGTGGGTTTGAACTGCCAACCTTTCAATTCAGCAGTGGAGTGCTTAACCTTTGCACCACCAGAGCTCTTTTTCTCTCCTCTACTCAGACACTACTGAATTAGGACCTAGTGTCAGTGTTTGGCCTATTTTTTTCCCCTCTACACACCACATGGGTTAACTTTCACTTTATGAATTTGTCAAAAGCAACAAGAGCACTCTCCATCACTTGTCATCTTAACACAATGAAAATGTGTATTAAAATAAAAATATTGAACATTCAGGTGAAGATTAGGTCCCAATTGTGACTTGGTTGTCTGCTTGGCCATAATCATAAGTTCATGAGTGTATCAAGAAAGAGAAGACAAGGATTGGCATTTTAAAGAGATTTTCTACACATCTGCAGGTCCTGATCTCAGCAGCTCCTACCAGGTGCTTTTTTATCTTGTTTATTTGTTTATTCATTTCCTTCTTTATCTTGTTTGTTTTCTTGTTCTTATTACTTTGGATTTTTTTTGGTTATGAATCACACATTCTTACAGACCGGAGGAGGGGGTAAAAAGTAGGGCCAGAACTGAAACTCTTAGTGGCCCCAGCCACTTATTCATTGAACGGTCCAACTATAGGACGCATTTATGCTTTGTATGTTATGCACTTATTCTACTGTAGGAAAGCAAGTAAAATATGGTTAACTCAACTATTAGTCTTATGGAAGTATGATTTTGAATTTTCTGCTAGTTCTTGCACATCTGGTTGGTATCATAAGCAAGTTTGGGATAGTACCAAAGAGTTAACCTTATACATGTCATCCAAGGAAGAGTGAGTGTCCATTATCTGTTTATAATTACAATTAGATCTGTTTTCCTGGGTTCAAAGGTTCACTTATTAGAGCAAAGGACATATTAGAAATGTGATACAGTGAATTCAAGACAGTAAATACCGTGTGTATGTTGAAAAAACCACCAGTACCAAAACTATTTCCCTGAGTAGTCCTTTTTTTTTTTTTTTTTTTTATGCACCCATTTTTGTATAATTTGAAGGTCTCGAAAAAAAAAGACAAATGACAAAGTTTGACCCTGCGCCCCACTCCCATCTGATGTCAGACTTTATTCCATCAAGGCTTCATTTCTCTAGGTCAAGCAATTCCTTCCTTCTAAAATATTCCTGAGCTTCTAGGCACAGAGCAGTGGGTTGAAATGTAAATTCTCTTGCATGTGCAAAATGCCAACATGAAACATCTCAATTTTTTTTTTTTTTTTTTTTGGGGGGCTTGTTATTTATTTATTTATTTATTTTTTTTTTTTATAATAACTTTTATTAAGCTTCAAGTGAACGTTTACAAATCCAATCAGTCTGTCACATATAAGTTTACATACATCTCACTCCCTACTCCCACTTACTCTCCCCGTCTTGAGTCAGCCCTTTCAGTCTCTCCTTTCTTGACAATTTTGCCGGCTTCCCTCTCTCTCTATCCTCCCATCCCCCCTCCAGACAAGAGTTGCCAACACAATCTCAAGTGTACACCTGATATAATTAGCTCACTCTTCATCAGCGTCTCTCTCCCACCCGCTGACCAGTCCCTTTCATGTCTGATGAGTTGTCTTCAGGGATGGTTCCTGTCCTGTGTCAACAGAAGGTCTGGAGAGCATGACCGCCGGGATTCCTCCAGTCTCAGTCAGACCATTAAGTTTGGTCTTCTTATGAGAATTTGGGGTCTGCATCCCACTGCTCTCCTGCTCCCTCAGGGGTCCTCTGCTGAGCTCCCTGTCAGGGCAGTCATCGATTGTGGCCGGGCACCAACTAGTTCTTCTGGTCTCAGGATGATGTAGGTCTCTGGTTCATGTGGCCCTTTCTGTCTCTTGGGCTCTTAGTTGTCATGTGGGCTTGGTGTTCTTCATTTTCCTTTGCTCCAGGTGGGTTGAGACCAATTGCTGCATCTTAGATGGCTGCTTGTTAGCATTTAAGACCCCAGACGCCACATTTCAAAGTGGGATGCAGAATGATTTCATAATAGAATTATTTTGCCAATTGACTTAGAAGTCCCCGCAAACCATGTTCCCCAGACCCCCGCGCTTGCTCCGCTGAGCTTTGAAGCATTCATTTTATCCCGGAAACTTCTTTGCTTTTGGTCCAGTCCAATTGAGCTGACCTTCCATGTATTGAGTGTTGTCTTTCCCTTCACCTAAAGCAGTTCTTATCTACTGATTAATCAATAAAAAAACCCTCTCCCACCCTCCCTCCCTCCCCCCCTCGTAACCACAAAAGTATGTGTTCTTCTCAGGTTTACTATTTCTCAAGATCTTATAATAGTGGTCTTATACAGTATTTGTCCTTTTGCCTCTGACTCATTTCGCTCAGCATAATGCCTTCCAGGTTCCTCCATGTTATGAGATGTTTCAGAGATTCGTCACTGTTCTTTATCGATGCGTAGTATTCCATTGTGTGAATATACCACAATTTATTTACCCATTCATCCGTTGATGGACACCTTGGTTGCTTCCAACTTTTTGCTATTGTAAACAGAGCTGCAATAAACATGGGTGTGCATATATCTGTTTGTATGAAGGCTCTTGTATCTCTAGGGTATATTCCGAGGAGTGGGATTTCTGGGTTGTATGGTAGTTCTATTTCTAACTGTTTAAGATAACGCCAGATAGATTTCCAAAGTGGTTGTACCATTTTACATTCCCACCAGCAGTGTATGAGAGTTCCAATGTCTCCGCAGCCTCTCCAACATTTATTATTTTGTGTTTTTTGGATTAATGCCAGCCTTGCTGGTGTGAGATGGAATCTCATCGTAGTTTTAATTTGCATTTCTCTAATGGCTAATGATCGAGAGCATTTTCTCATGTATCTGTTGGCTGCCTGAATATCTTCTTTAGAGAAATGTGTGTTCATATCCTTTGCCCACTTCTTGATTGGGTTGTTTGTCTTTTTGTGGTTGAGTTTTGACAGAATCATGTAGATTTTAGAGATCAGGCGCTGGTCGGAGATGTCATAGCTGAAAATTCTTTCCCAATCTGTAGGTGGTCTTTTTACTCTTTTGGTGAAGTCTTTAGATGAGCATAGGTGTTTGATTTTTTAGGAGCTCCCAGTTATCGGGTTTCTCTTCATCATTTTTGGTAATGTTTTGTATTCTGTTTATACCTTGTATTAGGGCTCCTAGGGTTGTCCCAATTTTTTCTTCCATGATCTTTATCGTTTTAGTCTTTATGTTTAGGTCTTTGATCCACTTGGAGTTAGTTTTTGTGCATGGTGTGAGGTATGGGTCCTGTTTCATTTTTTTGCAAATGGATATCCAGTTATGCCAGCACCATTTGTTAAAAAGGCTGTCTTTTCCCCAGTTAATTGACACTGGTCCTTTGTCAAACATCAGCTGCTCATACGTGGATGGATCTATGTCTGGGTTCTCAATTCTGTTCCATTGGTCTATGTGTCTGTTGTTGTACCAATACCAGGCTGTTTTGACTACTGTGGCTGTATAATAGGTTCTGAAGTCAGGTAAGGTGAGGCCTCCCACTTTCTTCTTCTTTTTCAGCTGAGTAGTCCTTTTATGAGTCCCAGAATAACCTGGAAAATACCAATTAACCTGGCCTAAAGGACATTAGAAAACATTATTAACCTCACGAAGTCCAAAGACAACCTGTGCAAGAACAATATGAGGTCTTGAGCTCATCTCAAAGGAGTACTTTTTGATCAGATTTATACAGATCACGAAAGTCTTTTCCCATGATGGAAACTTTTGATGGCCATTTTTTCAAGGTTCTGTCTTCTTCCTAATATCCACAAAATAAAGCAGCACCAAGTAGAATTGCAGATGTTTCCCTTCATTAAGATGTTCTGGAATGAAGGTTGGCAACTTTATATTAAAAAACAAGTCCAGTGTTTTCTAACTCTTCATTCCACTATGGAAATAAAAACAAGGGGGGCCAAGAGAGCTGTAAGGATTCAGAGTGGCAAGGATGTTCTAAAAGAAAAGAAACAAAAGCCTATACAAATGTGTGACCACCACAGTTAGTCTCCCTTAAAATAATGTTAAATCCCAACAGTGATTTCATTCTAAGTACATGTTTACTGTAAACATTTAAAACAAGTCCTTTAATACTACTAGTTAGACATTATGCCAAGCACTTTACCTGCATTTTTTCATATAACCATCACAACAACCCTATGACTGTTATGCCCATTTTATAAATGAAAAAACTGGGGCATAGAATTGTCACACAGCAGGTAAGCCTGGTAGCAAAATCAAGTCGGGCTGATCCGGAACCTATGGATAGCTATGCTCACATTCCAAGTTGGTAGCAAACCAGATGTCACTTTCTACTATTTTAAGGCGGAGGCTGCAGTTAAAGTAAAAAGATCAAGAATGTGGATTTATAAGACATAAATTAAGGAGTTCCCAGATTGCATAGATGATTAAATGCTCTAAAGTTTGGAGGTTCAAACCCATCCGGAGATGCCTCAGAAGACAGGCCTGGTGATTTGCTTCAAAAAGATCACAGCCTTAAAAAGCCTCTGGAGTACAGTTCTATTCTGCAACAGATGGGATCACCATGAGTCAGAATTGATTCAACAACTGGTTAAGTTTAAGTTGTATGCAGGGCTTTGAAGCAGTTCATTCCAGTTCAACCATCTGCTGGGAATTTTAATTTCCACCCCAGATATACTGAATCAGAATCTACAGTTTAACATTTCCAAGTGATCCTTATACCAGGTGACTTTGTATACATATACATATCTTATGCATACATAAGAATCACCTGGGGCTCTTGTTAAAATGTAGATTCTGATTCAGTACATCTAGGGTGGAAATGTAAATTCCCAGCAGGGGGTCAAACTGGAAATGAACCAGTTCAAAGCCCTGGTTACATGATCTTGGGCAAAGATACTTAAACACTTAAATCTCAATGTCCTCTTCTGCAATAAGAGCACAATAAAAAAATTATCTCACAAGTTTTTATAGGAATCAAATGAAATAACATCATGACTATACTTTATATACTACAAGACATTGTATAAATATTACTAATACTACTACTATTATTAGTTTTCTGTGGTTTGCTCCCTTTCTTCTGATTATCTATTCTAATCTGTTATGGTATAGGAATCAGGCTCCTTAGAATGCTCTGAGTGAAAGTTAGAACAGTTTTTCTATAAGTAAAATGTGTGAACTTCAGAGCATCACCACTCCAATGTCTATTTTGCCTCTTTCAATATGCATTTGCTTATTTTCTGGTTCCTAAATATGTTTCAGATATGAGAGGTGTCTGGGTAACTACTTGGCAGATTAGTTGTAACTTTTATTTGCATATTATTTTTTCACATTAAAATATATAAATGTGGTACTACTAATCTAACAGAGGTGATAGCCATTATTTTTATATTAATATTTCTCTAGTTTTCTCCACTTTCTATCAATGTGGAAATGAATATTTTACATACAGTTACAATCAAAGTACATGTAATACATACTTAATCTTTTTCATATTCATAGGTCATTTAACGTGTTCATCAATTTAAAGGACTGATTAAAATTACATAGAATTAATATGCCATAAGTAACTTAACTATTTCCCTATCATTAAATATTTATGTTGCTTTCTAGATTTCTACAATGTTTGAATTGTGCTGCTGCAAATATCCTTGTACTTATGGTTTTATTTTTCTTTCCTTCTTCCTTTGGGTTTTTTTTGGGGGGGCATTAATTTAAATGACTGAATCATTTTTTCGAAGGGGATCAACAGTTGTATCGAATTTGATTTTATTGTCAGGCTAGAAGTATTCCTATTTCTTTAAAGCATGGGCAATGCAGTCATAAGCACCCTGATTTGTAAATTTGCCTGTGGGATTATATTTATCTCTTTATTCTAACTAAAGCATATTAGGTAAAAAGTGAGTTTTCTCAATGTCAGTTTGCAAGCTTCCAAGAACCAGACATTAAATAATGATAGCATTCCCCACTGTTTTTATGCCCATCTATAAGAATAATATTTTGAAATATCACCTAATTTTTTTGTTTTTAATTCTGCATTCATTCCACTATTAAAACCTGATAGAGGGGATAACGTTTATTGCTTCATTTAAGAAACAACAGAGAGGATGGATTCATATTCTTTGCCTTTCAGCTTCTGAGTATGTTTTGCAAAACTATAGCTAAGGTGATCAATATTGAAGGCCATAATTTCCAGAGCCAGGCTTAGAAACAGATTCTTCCCCACTCAAGCCTCCAGGTGAGAATGTAGCCCAGCCAGTAGCTCAATTGTAGCCTGGTAAGACCCTGAGCAGAGGAGTTAGCTAAGCTGTGCCTGGACACCTGACCCATAAAAAAAAAAAAAAGTGAATTTAAGCTGCTAAATCTGTGGTAATTTGTTATACTCCAATAGAAAACTAATACAGCATTGAAATCCTCAAGCAGGCATGGATGGGTTATATGAGCTTTGAATAAGTTAAGAGGATTCCACAGCAGAAAGAACTAGTCTGGCAACTTGGAGCACAGCCCATGAGATTAGAAGCCATGTAGAGAAGCCTCAAGTCCAACATGGCCCCTAAGCATTAGAACAAGTGGCTAAGAAAAGTGCCTAGATAGAGGCCCAAGGGCAACCTCATCAAATTCCTCACTCCCCAGCGTTGAGTACGTGAGCACCACAAAATTCTCATAATCTCCTAAGAGAGGTGTAGAAGTGGCTGAGAGAGGGCCACTGGACCAAAGACACCCGGAATTGAACAGGGAGGGTATAGACGGCATGGACCTGAAAGCTTCAGCAGAAAATACAGGCCCACATGAGGAGTCACTAATGAAGGCCAGGAGAGAGAAATAAGTGCCCACAGAAACCATTTCCCCTTCTCTAACATCAGAATAATTCAAAAATCCATTTCTGCCCCAGAAAAGAGAAGAGTGAGAGTAGAAGGAAAAGAACTCTATGGCACTGTGTCAAATCTAGAGAGTGAATTTTCTTAAATTGGCCCATTTAAGTTTTTCACCATCAATAGAAATGAACATTTGAAAGCTAAATTAAATTTTAGTTACAGAGAAATAAAGTGACATTTTTGTCACCCCAAATTCCAGCCATTTGGCATAAAATTTGTAAACTACTATTCTACTTTGACAAATATGGTGTGTTGAGGGACGGGAGGCTCTAATTTATTCCATTAGTCCATTATCTGATTTCTGGCATATATTATACTTATTTATCATCTCTAACATTTTTCTGTTGATTCTTTTGTAATTTAGGAAGATTCTCCCATTTCAAAGTTTATTTCTCGTATCTTTATTTTCTTTCTAAATTGTACTTGTTGTTGAGAATATACACAGCAAAACATACACCAATTCAACAGTTTCTACATGTACAATTCAGCGACACTGATTACATTCTTCAAGTTGTACAACCATTCCCACCCTCATTTTCTGAGTTGTTCCTCCTTCATAAACACAAACACACTATCCCTATCTAATCTTTTCAGTTGCTGTTTTCAACTTGATCTCATATAGATAGTTCTTAAAAGAGCGTAATGCTCAAGGTAGGCTTTTTTTTTTTTTTTTTTTCTATTTAAGCTAAACCATTGTTTGGTTTTAAGAAGACATCAGAGTTCTCATATCTTTTTATGCTTTTGTTGTAATGACAAAATTTTCCAATATAAGTAAGATCTCAAAGTAGGCACCTTTCTATTTCTGTCTGCATTCTACACCAAACATATCCCTAACAGAAAGCCAATTTAGTTTCTATGTGATGTGGCAACAATTATTAAGATATGAATCTTCCAGCTTTTATCCTTCTGACTACTGGGTTGGACCTATTCTCTTGGGCTGTATTAGGCAGAATCAGAAAGAAAGCTAGAGGCAGAGAAGGACTGAGAGACCACAGGCTATGAACTGGGAGGTGGCACAGGAAAAGGTTTGAAGATTTTAGGTACAGTTTAGGTAGAAAGAAATGTGGAAACAGTTGCAATGAATGAAGGAATTGGATAGGAGAGATGAGAAAAAAATTAAAAATATTACTGTGGTAATGTATTTGAAAAATGTAAAGTATTTACTATTTTAAAAATATTTTGTGACTGGATATATTGATTTTAAGCTTAACACTACTTATTCCAGGCACTATATGAGTATATGGGATTATTTTTAATAAGAACAACATGCTGGTTATGTTCAATTTCCTGATGGTTCAAGGTCTTCATTGCACAGGGTCACACAAAGAGGGTGAGTCTTCACTGTTTGAGGTTGTAGATGTAAATACAAGTGCATGGACTGAGTATGGACTATTCCCAGGATATACTATGGAGATGGGGTCCTGGTGGTACAGTGGTTAAGAGTTTGGCTGCTAACCAAAAGGTTGGCAGTTTGGATCCACCAGCCCCTCCCTGGAAACCCTATGGGGCAGTTCTACTCTGTTCTATAGGGTTGCTATGAGTCAATCAACTTGATGGCAATGTTTTATTGTTTTGTTTCTTTAAACTATGAAGATGTTTGAAGGTTTTTTTAAATACATAAACCTCTGATTTATCTTATGAATAATTCTCCTAGAAGTGGACAAAACCAGTTAAAAAACTAGTTGCCCAGTTGATTCTGACTCATGGTAACACCATGTGTGTCAGAGTAGAACTCTGCTCCACAGTTTGTAATGGCTGATTTTTTGGGAAGTAGATCCTCTTGCCCTTCTTCCAAGGTGCCTCCGGGTGGACTCAAACCTCCGATCTTTCAAGTGAGTTAACCATTTGCACCACTCAAGGACTCCCAAAAGTGGACAAGGTACATCTGGTTGAAGTTTTTTCCTCACAGATTTATACATGTGTATTAGTTACTCTGCTGCATAACAGATAACCACAGCATAACCATAACAATCTTAAAGATACAAAACATAGCATTTATTTCTCACTCATGGGACTGGTTTCAAGCTGTGGTTGGGTTCAGGACTGATTTATATGCCTCTTTGGAGCCCTGATGGCACAATGGTTAAGAGCTATGTCATGCTACGGCTGCTAGCCAAAAGGTCAGCAGTTTGAATCCACCAGCCGCTCCTTAGAAACACTACGCAGCAGATCTATTCTGTCCTATAGGGTTGCTATGAGTCGGAATTGACTCAATGACGACGATTTTTTTTTCATGCTCCATGGACCAATAGCTTTCCAAAGAATGTTCTTTGGGTAAAAGGCAGGAGCTCAAGAAAACAAGCCCTACTGCACAAGCACATTTTAAGTGTTCATTTGCATTGTGTCCACTAAAATCCCAATGGCCAAAGCAATGCTTTGGTCAAGCCCAAAGTCAAGGTCTGGGGATATACACTCTACCTAGCATGAGGTCATATTACTACTACAGGGCAATGAAGAATTAAGATGAATAATTCAATCTACCACACCATATACATATTGTTATATTATACATATATTTTACATTATATGCTATATGAATACTTTGCTAAAGCCTTTCCTAATATACTCAGAGGATTCAGGGTAACTCTCTCATTATTATCATATTTTCTAATCTTGTGAAAATATAGCCACAGGTTGTTTTGGCTAGTTCGATTTCTTTAAACCTTGTCCTCTAACGATGTCGACAGATAAGACTTACTGGCATTGGCAGAATCAGAGCGGAATGATGTATGTACTGCCTATTGACAGTGTTGTCATTTGAAAATTGTAGACGTAAAAACAAAAGAGCTATAGGCAGCCTCCCCTACCCATCCATATACATATAGATGTCTGCACCGTGAACTGAGAACACTGCCTTATACCTATGCCTGGCCACCCACTGCTAGAGTGAGACGATGGATTTTGGCACTGTAGAAGACACAAGTTAAAAAAAAAATCTGATGGAGAGGCTGATAAACCAGGAAAATCACAGCTTGATTTAGAAAGCAGCAGGCAGCTATAAGGGAGACTTGAAGAGAAAGACTGAATAGCTGGTACAATAGAAAAAGTAAGATTACTTTTGCTGGAGACTATTTTCAAAACTCCACAGAAACATGACTGTGCCAGCTAGATGAAGGACTTCAGGAAGAAGCACATCAAGGCGGGAGGAAATTGCAAATCCCCCAGTTAGAAAATAGGAATGAAGATTGAGGCTGCAGGCCACACCCCAGGGAAACTCCCTTTACATTGGATCAGAGATGAGGCCTGAGCAAGAGTGCTATATCTCACCCTAATCCTCTTTAACCACAGGCAGAGATTATGATTTATAACACATAGGAAAATCACAAAATGCAGGACAACCACACATGGCCTAACCAAGCTGACACGTATTTTTGGGGGATACAATTCAATCCATTACAGGAGCCCTGGTGGCACAGTGGTTAAGAGTTCAGACTGCTAACCAAAAGGTCGGCAGTTCAAACCCACCAGCCACTCCTTGGAAACCCTATAGAGCAGTTCTACTCTATAGGGTAGCTATGAGTCAGAATCATTTGGTTTTATAGTAAGTATATATATATAACAAAACATCTGCTATTTCAATATTTTTTCATGTACAATTCAGTGAGAACATTCCAGAGGCGCCATCTCAAATCATCCAGATTTTCAATTCCTTGATAACCCTAGTATATGGTTGTTAAGCAGAGATCCTAATGAGGATAATGAGTTATAAGATAATATTTCTAATGATGTTTAAAACTGCAGCTCAGGAAGGATTCATTTCACATATGAAATTGACAAGAGATATCTGACTAGATATTTTGTGGCCCACTAAGAGAGCAGAAAATCATAATTATTCATGCTTATCTATGTGTGCTATTAAACAGTAAGAAAACCATTTCCTGAGATGTTCTTAAATATTAAAACTGTTGGCATTTTTGAGAGTATGGGCTCCAGACACCTTTTAGCTCAGTAATGAAGTCACTCCTGAGGTTCACTCTTCGGCCAAAGATTAGCCAGGCCCATAAAACAAAACGAGACTCAAGGGGCACACCAGCCCAGGTCCAAGGACTAGAAGGCAGAAGAGAACAGGAAAACGAGATTGGGAACCCAAAGTCGAGAAGGGAGAGTGAGTGTTGACATGTCACGGGGTTGGTAACTAATGTCACAAAACAATACGTGTACTAATTGTTTATTGAGAAGCTAGTTTGTTCTGTAAACCTTCATCTAAACCACAATATTTAAAAAAAAAAAAAAAAAAGAATGGGCATTGAAATTTCTTCCCTTATCCTACAACTGTGAATGTTTTACAGAATGCCTGTACAGAAAAAATGATTCAGGCATATACATAATCAGCAGGAACATAATCAGTGGAAACAACAATGTCTGCTGTGTTTATCGCTAAAAAGCAACTCTCCCTTGACACCTGTTTTTTCCCTCATTCAATCAAGTCAATTCCCACTCATGGTGACCCCATGTGTGAAAAAAAAAAAAAAAAAAAAAAAACCTGTGGAGTTTTAATTTGTATACTCATATAAGTAAAAAATGATCAGATAGCTTTGTGATTATATTAATTGGATAGTGGTTCTAGAGTCAGCCAGGCCTGATCACACTACATCCATTCACACTGGAAGTGGTGATCATGATGCTTCCATTCACACTGGAAGTGGAGATGAAAAAGAACATGGACTTTGGAGTCAGTGGATCAAACCTCAGTTTGTATCCCCAGCTCTTGGCGAATGACTCAACCTCACCAAGCCTCAGTTTCATCATGTGCAAAATGAGGATAACAAAATCTATTCATTAAGTTATTAGGTCATGTATGCAAACTGTCTGGCACAGAGAAGTCCTTTAAGATGAAAAACCAAACCGAACCCACTGCCGTTGAGTCATTTCCAACTCAGAGCAACCCTACAGGACAGAGTAGAACTGCTCCATATGGTTTCCAAGGGTGTAATCTTTACCGAAGCAGACTGCCTGCCACATCTTTCTCCTGCAGAGCAGCTGGTGGGTTCAAACAGCTGACATTTTGGTTAACAACCTAGTGCTTAACCACTGCAACACCAGGGCTCCTTTTTCTCAAGACAAAAGCTCTAGAATAATAAAGATTACACAATTCTTGTGCATCTTCTGAATGTCTTCCTTAAAGTCTCTTTATAAAGAAACCAAAACTATTTTTCATAAACAAAAGACTTTTACAGATGTAAGGCGTGAGATCTATGAAGGCAAATAGCCTTTAGAAAATTCCCAAATTCTTTTGGCTGCAGCTATAAAACTAGTGCCACAAACTGGGCACAGGGAAGTCCTTTAAAAATACCGCAGTCTGTGATGGGCCAAGTTTTATTCTATAACTCATTTGGATAAACACTAAATTGGAATGATTATCTCACACATACACACGCACACACAGACTGAGAGACTGCCACATTGGCCTCTCCAAACGCTATGTGAGCTCTCTTAGAGCATAGTTTAGGAGAGGAATCAGGACTTCCAAACACTTAGCTAGTAATTCTGGTAGATGTTGAAAAGGCCAAGAGCTTGTCATAACTGATAACCTACTGTCCTGACAACTAGAATAAGGACACCACAAAGTTCTTTTTCATAGCTTAAACACAAACTACTGGCAATTTCTAATCTATAGGTAGGTAATAGCCCTGGCCTGAGTTTGGTTTTCTGAGTATAGATGATCATGTAGAGCAAAAGAGAAGAAATTTTCCTTCATACCTTCTAGCATAAGAGTCAAGCCAGAGTAATATTTTAAAATGGACAAGATTGACTAATTTTTCACTTCCCTTTCTTCACCCCATTTTCTCAGTTGCGAATGCTCCTTTTCTCCTGTTTCTAGTCCCTCAAGCTGCCTTAAACTCCTTCAGTGAAATACCTGGGTTCTTCCCTATGTCCCCAAATTCCTTTATAATGCAAAATGAATTCCTTATCTTCATTCCTCCCCCCGCCCCTAGATTTCCATCAGGATAGTAATTTTACAAAAATCAGGGTGATAATTTATACTAAAGTATGATGGGCTGATAGTCTCACAACCATGAGAGTTCTTCAGTAAAAGAAAATGATTGTTGTCAAAATTAATGTCTAATTAGTAGAATATAGGGCACCGTTACAAAGTATCAAGTCAATATAGCCTTTTTTTTTTTTAATTGGGGGAATAAGCAGAAAACAACTAGACTTTAGACAGATAATTGTCTTTAGGATCTGTATAGATTGATTACCTCATCAAATACTACTACCATGTATTCTCTATAAGCTCTACGTATTTTTTGTTTGTTTCTCCCCAGAAAGGTTCTCATAATAATAGGATCTCTGGAAAAAGAGACAAAGAAGTTGATGTGGGAGAGGCACCATTTGTACTTATGACTGTGTATTAGATAAGGATAGGCATATTTTTCATTGAAATGTTGGTAAAACCTACATTGTTACTACTGCATGAAAAGCTGGCCCAGAGTTAGAGACCTGCCTTTCAATATGACTGCCATCTACAAAAACAAAGCTAAATACGGGTAGAACTTGAAATATGTCAGAGTACAGGCAAAGAAAGGATAGTTTTGGAAAGCTTTATAAATAAGTGACTGAGCTGATAACCCAAGAAGCCTCCCATTCCCATGGAACTTGAAAGGGTTCACATGAGTCTGCACACTGCCACATCTGCGTAGACAACTGCCCAGAGCTGTCACCACAACCACTGTACAAAAGTGGAAGCTTGGGTTTTGGGAGGTTAAATGTCACACCCACAGGGAAACGGAGCTGAAATGAAATCCAAGTTTCTGACTCCTACAACACCCTTCACTGCAGACTTTTCTGGGCTATCTCCAAAGTATTTCAGCTTTTAGCCTGCCCGTTGCTTGTACCAGAAAGCACAGATGTGCACAAAAGCCCGTTTTAGAATTGTGAGTATTTGGATTCATTTTCGTTTATTTGACTCTCTAACAGGGGTTCTTAGATCAGTAGTTTTCATTTTGAATCAGGTAGTAAAAGCAGCTTCAACTTGTCTGGGTGAGCCAATTTTTAAATTTGGCCGATTCTTGCTACCAACAATGCAGCTGGGATGAACTTAGAATTCTGAAAACAAACTGCCACTAAGGATGTGACTTTGTGCAAATAGCTCAACTTCTCTCAAACACGGTTTCATATTCTATAGAATGGGAACAGTAACACTAACATGATAGAGTTGTTATGATTTTATAATAATGTTATCTTTCACGTAGATTACTGTAACGGCCTCCTATTTGGTCTCCTGGCTTCCACCCTTGCCCACTTTCATCTATTATCAACGGAGCAGCTAGAGTGCTCTGTTGGTCTGTTAAAACATAAGTTCTGTCACTCTTCTGTTCAATGATCCCCACTGCCACTTACGTATTTTCATCTCGAGTAGAAGCCAAAGTCCCTTCATTGGCTACCGTGATCTGCCATGCCCTCATTGCCTCTCTGAGCTCACCTTATACTACTCTTGCCCTAGGTCATTTTGCTGCAACCAGTCTTGACTCCTCACTGTCGTTTAAATATACCAGAAATATACATTTCTGCCTCAGCGCCTTTGCACTTGCATTTTCCTCTGCCTAGATTACTCTTAAGGAGACCTGGTGGTGCAATGGTTAAGTGCTGGGCTGCTAATGGAAAGGCTGGCAGTTCAAACCCACCAACTGCTCTGTAGGAGAAAAGACCTGATGATCTGCTAAAGATTTCAGCCTAGAAAACCCTATTCTGTCCTATAGGGTCTCTATAAGTTGGAATTGACTAGATGGCACACAACAGCAACAGATTAAAGTACTCTTACCTTAAATAGCTACATGACTCATTTCCTTATCTTTTTAGGTACTGAAAAGTCACCTTCTCAGATTTTCCCTGGCTGCCCTGTGTAAAATTACAACTCACCCTCCTCCCAACGCTTCTCTTCCCTCTTTATTTTTCTTCTTAGCACCAACTAACTACCTTACATCTACCTATTTTTGTATATTTTTATTGCCTTTTCCACTAGAATATAAACTCCACATTAACATTTTGTTCACTAATTAGTTATGCGACTTTGTGGCGGAGCGGAGCCTCAACTTTTATGAAGTAGGGTTTATTCATCCTCCAGTACAATCCTCCAGTAATGCCTGGTATACAGCAGGAGCTGAATAAATGGTTGCTGAATTGATGACTAAATCTAAAAGAACTCTGAAAATTAAGGCCTTTGAAGCATGAAAAAGGAGAAGAGAAAAAGAAAAGAAGGGAAAAATGTAGGCAAGGGAAAGAAAAGAACCATGTCGGAGATGCCCAGATCACAGTGATATGAAAAAAAAAAAAGCCAGGTAGCAAACAGAAGACCACTTGAAAGGAAATCAGGTAGCATAACTGAAAAGCCCAAGAAACAAAAGAAAGTACGAGAAGGAAGCGCTGTTCTTCACTGTTCACTCAGTATTCATGAGATTTAACTACGCTTTAGTCACGAGCTGGGGCAGCTCTATCCTTAGAACTTTGGGAATCATCCTCTCTTCTATGAAGGACCAGTTCAACCACTCCCTCAAAGTCGTCCTGAACTTGTGAGCGGTCTAAGGAACATACAGTGGCCCTAAGATGCCATGAGCAGCTAGACCAAACTATTCACCATCATCATCTATTTTTTTGGGAATCTGATTTGAATCTATGTTTTTTTACTGCCAAGTACTAAGCTAACCACTCTGAAGCATGGCCATAACCTGGAATGTTATACTCCTCAATACACACAGACTCATACACTTCCTTACTACACAGTTAATGAATTCCCCAACCCTCTTACAATGCAAACTCGCTTCCGTCAACTTGATTCCAACTCATAAGGACCCATAGAGTTTCCTAGGGCTGTAAATTTTTATGGAAGTAGACCGCCACATCTTTCTCCCACAGACTGGTAGGTTCGATTGGAACTGCCCACCTTTTGGTTAGCAGCCAAGCACTTCAACCTCTTTGCCACCAGGGCTAATCTCTCCAACAGGCTAGAAGCTGTCTTGTTTCCCCTGCAGGGCTAGCTCACTGGAGTCTGAGGAAGGAGCATCCCTTTCTCCCCTGATCCAGCCTCTACTATGATTGCCACTCTTCCTCCATAGGAACCTTTTCTGCTACCCCAGCCTTGCAAGAACTATTTTGAATGTCGGGTAAATTTTGCCGTCAAATGGCTTCAAAGGTCTGCGCTGAGGAAAACAGCACTCACTACAAGCTTCTTGGAATTTTTACTTAGCTAGAGCCACTTCACCTAAGGATTTAAAGCATGATGGAAGCGTTAACTCCTGAATCTAAACAACTCTCCAGAGCTTAGAGCTAAAAAAAAAAAAAAAAAGCTAGCTAGTATTTATTCGCATAGCAATCTAGTAGATTCAAACACCAGGGCAAGGTCGGGTGAAATAAATTGCCAAGGTCACGGTTCCATGGAAGTGGCACTGAAATTCGGAATTGCTGATTCACAATGTTTGCTGTGCCATGGATATCTATGTCTCCCACCCTCCTTCTAAATGACACCAGAGGTATAAAAAATAATACATCTATGTATGGAAACTCCGGGCCTGCCCTTAACCTCCTTTCCTAATTCGGATCATCCAGTTCATGGAGCAAAACGCAAATGACTCACTGGCCTCACTGTTTTACCATGCAAATGAGATAGTTTACTGAAAGCGGTGACCTGGGGACCTTTGGGTCTAAAGTAGGAACTACTGTTGACTGTGTTTAGGGCTCTAAAAGAATTCTGAATCTCTTTAATTTCTTATACTAATCATTGCTTCAAATTGACTTCGCTTTAATTCTGAGAACCTGAAAACGACTTTGCTTTAATTCTGAGAACCTGAAAACATAGGGATCCTTAGAAATGACAAAAGCCCGTATGCCAGAGTGAAGGAAGCCGAGGAGATTAAATGAGTAAATGATTCCCTTAGCACGAGAAACCTTTAAAGCGACACATCGAAAAGAAACTCGTTAACGCTACAGCTTCTTTGAACCTGTCTCAGCGAACTGCAGATTTCAGATTCCTCAGGCTCGACTCCAAATTCAGAATTCTCAGAGGCTCAGAGTTCTCGCCCTCGCAGGTCGCAGGGAATTTCGCCAACTACGACTTCCAGCCTCTGAGGTGAGAGGACTTTCAGGGGCGCGGGATGCGCCACCCGTGAATCTCACCATCAGTGGGCGTTTAGCGCAGCCAAGCGACAGGCTGGCGCCAGGGCTCGGGAACAAGGAGGCGCCGGCTGAGGCGGGGAGAACTTTGGCGCTGCGAGCAGAACCACCCTTTGCTGGCCACTCGCGTCGCTCCTCTGAGGAAGCAAGTGGCAGCGGCAGCTAAGCGGAAAGAGAACCAAAGAAAGGAAGGGAGGAAGCAGCGAGGGAAAAAGGAACATGAAGCCAGCACTAGGGGAGCCCGCGAGAAGGTGGTCGACGGAGGAGGAAGGCGGATTTGGCTGCTTTTTGCCGGTTCCCCGGGAGTGAACGCCCTCTCCAACGCGGCTCCAAGGAAATAGTGGGATTCGCTTCGGCGGAAAAGGAAAGGAAAAGAATTCAAGTGAGTGTGTTGCTCCCTCTGTCACCGCAGACCCCTTGGAACTTCGGCTGCTTCTCAGTCCAGCCGCCCCGCGGGGCCGGACGCAGTGCCCGAGGCGCCCTGCAGATGGGGCGGGCAGGAAACAGGCGCCCAAGCCGCGGGTGACAGGCGCCAGCCCGCCCGCCTGCCCGGCTCTGAGCAGGGACCGGGCGGGCGGAGGATGAGAGGTGGAGGGACCCGGGAGCGCAACCCGAGACTGCCTCCGGCGTGCTAAGCTCCAACTTGGATGGCCCGGAGACCGCTCCAGCTCCTGGGACCGCTTCACCGCGCGGTGTGAGCAGCACCCGGGACCTGAGGGCGGAGACCTTAGGCGGCGGCTGCAGAGGGGCAAGCCCGGCGCAGGAGGGGGCGCGCTTTCTTCCTGCGGGTCTCAGTAATGAGGAGACTGAGTTTGTGGTGGTTGCTGAGCAGGGTCTGTCTGTTACTGCCGCCGCCCTGCGCGCTGGTGCTGGCTGGGGTGCCCAGCTCCTCCTCGCACCCGCAGCCCTGCCAAATCCTCAAGCGCATCGGGCACGCGGTGAGGGTGGGCGCAGTGCACCTGCAGCCCTGGACCACGGCCTCTGGCGCTGCCAGCCGCGCTCCGGACGGCAGCCGGGCAGGCGCCCAGCGGGATGAGCCCGGGCCGGGGACTTGGCGGCCCCCGGCACCCTCGCCTGGCGCACGCTGGTTGGGGAGCGCCCTGCATGGCCGGGGGCCGCCGGGGGCCCGAAAGCCCGTGGAGAGCTCCGCCGCCGACACCCTGTGGCCGCGAGACGCCCTCCTCTTCGCTATGGACAACCTGAACCGCGTGGAGGGACTGCTGCCCTACAACCTGTCTTTAGAAGTCGTGATGGCCATCGAGGCGGGCCTGGGCGATCTGCCGCTCTTGCCCTTCTCCTCCCCTAGCTCTCCTTGGAGCAGTGACCCTTTCTCCTTTCTGCAGAGCGTGTGCCACACCGTGGTGGTGCAAGGGGTATCTGCGCTGCTGGCCTTCCCCCAGAGCCAAGGCGAGATGCTGGAGCTCGACTTGGTCAGCTCTGTCCTGCACATCCCAGTCATCAGCATCGTGCGCCACGAGTTTCCGCGGGAGAGTCAGGTGAGGAGTCTGCTCGTGGAGTGCACTCCCGCGGCGCTGGGTGCCGGGACAGGAGCAAGGGGCAGAAAAGGAGCCGGGTGAGGTCCGCAGGGACTTACAGCTGTAAAACTGATATTTTTAAGGACTGGACTATATCCTTATGTGGTAGGTAGGAGGGCCTCAAGAAAAGTAAAATATTTTAAGAGCGGAAGAAGCGACGTGTTAGGTGGCGATAGCGAATGGGGAAATCCGGGAGATTAAGCGAGCTGGGAGAAATCTAGTGGATGTTCGACGGAAGTAGTAGAAATCGAGATTCCGAACAGTGGAGAGCATCGAGGTTCTGAAGACTAGCGCGGGGGCTGGGGTGAGGGGATCCCTGACTCTTGCTAGTGTCTTACCTTCCCGTGAGGAACCCTTAACAGCGTGTGGCGGAAAGAGCAGCATCTGCTCTCTGACTTCTTTAGAAGGTGTGCCTGAGCTTTGGGCGATGGTGTAGGGAAGAAAACGCACCCCTCTGACTTCCTTCCAGTAAATAGAAAATCTGTATCTAGTCCAGAAGCAATAGGTAATCAAGAGTGCTTAATTAGACTTGGGTGTTGGAATACTTTAGGAATAGCTTTAAAATGGGAGGAGGCTTCTCATTTGAGGGTTGTTTCTTTGTTCCTACTTTTCTATGTGTTGTGGACTCAGAGGCTGTTGTGTACTTGCTGTGTCCAGCCCATTTCTGCTCCCAGTATCTAAGCATAACGGAAGAGGAATCTAATGATTTAGCCTCTTGTGTGTTAAAAAAGAAAAAAAAAAACAACTAAACATATTCTCAATGAAAAGCTATTTGTGAACTTCACTGCTGACAAATGATGAAGAGATAAATGAGAGGATGGGTCCTTTCAGCAACAGGAATTTTCTGCGTTGCATGTATTATTTTTAACATAATGTCAAGCTTTATTCAACCTTGCACAAGGTACTTAAGAGGCAAATAGGTAATTGGTCTTGGCCCCATTTTAAAAATTCAGAAACTAGAAGAAGTTCTGGAGCTTGATCAATGTTGGTGAGTGTTAACTAGGAAGAGAGCCCAGGCCTTAGAGAATTTCCAGCTCTAAATCATTTTCACTCTATCCTTTTAGCTGGATAAATATTTCTAATTTCTCTCTTCCTTTCTCTGAGAGATATAATATATAGCATATATGTATACACAGAGATAAAAATTCAAATAAGTAAGGGTAATGTGTAACTCAAAAGTTTGGTAGAATCTACGCATCAGGTATCGAGGGAGGAGTACTAAAGATTTCTTTTTCCAGAAAAACGAATCTTATATTTTTAATTTTGGGAAGGGTGGGTATAAGCTACTTGCAGCAGTTGCCCAGAAGATTCCTGTTTAATGCTGAACTATAGAGATTTGATGTGCACGGTGCAGGCTAATTAGTCTTATCTAAAATATTTTGGATCACCTGAATCTGAATGAATGTAGGCAGCAGATGGGAAGGCATGGAAGACACAGGTGCACAATGCTGCCAATGGCCAAAGTACTATAAACATGGAATTACATCCATAGGGTGCATCGTTATTAATATGTATGCAGAATCGGATCTAACAAAGTGCAGGAGTCAGCACCACTTGCCTCTCATCACTGCTTCTTCATTACCTAATCCTTCATAAGTTGCCAGTGGTGTTCACAGTCTCCAGGCTCCTTTCCATTTGTAGATTGTTTGGCAAGAGTCTCAAATGGCAAGACTTTTCCCCAAAATTAGTGTTTCTGGGTTAGAAGGCAAATTGTCTGTGGTCCATGATGGATGTATGCAGTACACAGCACATTATAACAAGGGGCCAAAGAAACCATAAAGCAACATCTAGAATCGGTAGATTTGAGAGCTTTAAGATCACTGGGGGTATAAAATCCTCCAGAGACAGCCCGTAGAAGCTGACAATAAAATAAATGCTCTGCCAAGCACATTTAATTCTCTATTTCAATCCAGAAATGTAATTTAAATCACTGTTGTCACTGTTACTCTCATGGTGTACATCCTGAAAGGGAGAGATTATTGTATTAATTCAGATCTAGGTTGCCCATCAGAAGGCATTTCTTTCATCTCTCTTTGTATTTTAAATTCGTACATATCTAACTTGTCTTACGCTGTATCATTTAAATGTCATTCTCTAATATTCTCTATTAAGAATGTCCAGCTCAACGCCAAGTCACTGTAATATGTAATTTTAGGATATGACCATAATCTTTCAGCAAAAATAATAACTGATTTTTTTTCCTTGCTTCTCCTGACAAGTGGACCTTTGTCTAATAGACTGATGTGATTTTTTGAACTTTCTCAACATGAGAGGGACACCAAAGTCATTTTACACATTACGTAAAATTGACTTAATTGATTGCATTTAGCTACTGCCCTCCTTGGAGTCTACTGCCCAATGACCTAATTTGTTCATTTTGCCAGTGCCAGAGAGAAGGGTTTTAGAAGCAAGTGGACTTGTTCACACAACCAGGTAGAATATTTGCACAAGCAAAATAAAATTGTGTCTATTGCTCAGAAACATCAAAATTGTTTTTAGAACAGGAGCAGTAACAGCTGTTTTCTCCCACTCTCTTTTGGGCTGCTGATTTCTTCCGTATGAAGCCGTTAATTAATAAGTAATGGTTTTGATAACATGTCTCAAGTCTTGAATGGAAAAAGGTATCACTGAGGTGATCAAACCACTGAGAAAAACATAATCGGTTTATTTCAATATACTACATATTGAAACGTGGACGCAAATAACCATGAGCTTGGAAGGAACGAACTTCCTTCAGGCAGGGAAATCCATTACAAGTAAATTAACTATCCACTTGTGGAAACCTTATGTGTATGTCCTAAAAGCTTAATGTAACAACATCACACATAGGAGGGCATCAGTGCAGGTCTCCATCCAAAAAATTATGACTTCACTACCACATTTAAACCCCCACCTGAGGCTAACCCATTTTATTAAAATCAACATGTCTTAGTCCTGCATTCTATTCCCTTGACCTTCAAAGGATGATGCCGCACAGGGACCCAGTTCCATTTGCATTTAAGTTATGTGAAGTTCCTAGAGTTGTCCTTTCTTTTCTCTTCCAGGGGTTTTGTGTACTTTCTGAAGTTAACTCCTTAAAATTTACCCACTAAGGTGGCAGCAGATACACATTTTTTCCTAAAATTTATATGTCATGTTAATTCCATATTTCCATTAGCCAGGATTAATGGAGTACTATAATTGGCTTTTGGAAACCCTGGTGGTGTAGTGGTTAAGAGCTACAGCTGCTAACCAAAAGGTTGGCAGTTGGAATCCACCAGGCGCTCCTTGGAAACCCTACGGGGCAGTTCTACTCTGTCCCATAGGGTGGCTATGAGTCCTAATGGACTCAGTGGCAGTGGGGATTTCTGGTTATAACTGGATTAAATCCAAACCCATGCAATTCAAAAGTGACTGCACTATTTTCAACTCTCGTTGAATGCACCAACCACAACTTTTCCTGTCTCATAAGGTGTGTATACTAATTAATAGTGTTTATTCCCAAGCAAATATAAGGGTTTTAGATGGTCCATTTTTACTGCCAGTACAAGTCTAAGCCTGTTTGTTAGAGTTTGGCCAACACAGAGCCACTTTTGTTTGCTACAGGAGACATAACAATCATACCAGTGCATACCTTAGGTGACTCCTGAGGGGACAAGTAAAGGACATTTATTTTTAAAGCATCTGCTCTCAACTGTGTTGGTTTTCCTTGACTTGCTCTATGCAAATCATAGTCCTCACCCCTGGGGAAAATGCATTCTTCTGCAGTTCATGATGAATGACAGATTGTAGCAACTAATTGTTGCTGCCTTGAAGATAAACGATTTCAAATTAAATGCCAAGTGATGCAAAACTTTTCTTAGCAGTATTCTTTTACAGGTGCCTATTGAAGCAAAGGAAATCCTAGTGGTGTAGTGATTAAGAGCTACAGCTGCTAACCAAAAGGTCAACAGTTCGAATCCACCAGGTGCTCCTTGGAAACTCTATGGGGCAGTTCTACTGTCTTGTAGGGTCACTATGAGTTGGTATTGACTTGATGGCAATGGGTTTGGGTTTTTTTTTTTTAATTGGAGCAAAACCCTGGTGATGTAGTAGTTAAGAGCTGCTGCTGCTAACTAAAAGGTCGGCAGTTCAAATCCACCAGGCACTTCTTGGGAACCCCCTGAGGCAGTCCTACTCTGTCCTTTAGGGTCACAATGAGTTGGAATTGACTCCATGGCAACCAATTTGGTTTTTTGGTTCATTGGAGAGAGACCTGGGGCTAATTTGGAAGTTTTTTAAATTTATTTCCAAATTTATTTACTTTTCTAGATAGAAAGAGCAGAGGAGGCTAGCAGACATCACTTATTGGATGATTAATCTGTCTCTCCCGCTTTTCCTTGTCCCAGTCACAGGATAGTCATTTAAACCATAGAGAATATATTTGCTCTCAATCTTCCTTAACCATTATATCTGGAATTAATTTATTACTGATCGGGTGAACTAAATATCTGAATCATCTGACGACTAATTTTAATGTCTAATTCTTTAATGTTTTGTCCTCTGGTGTTGCAGAAGACACCAAGGATTTTGTGTCAATGAATTTTCTTTTATAAATACCCCTAGTCAAATTCCAACCACTTTGGTTAAAGAGCACAATGTAATGGAAAGTGTATAAAATAGTGTCAAAGGACTTCCAGGCCACCTCTCTCTCTTACTGGCTATATGATCTTGGACAAGGGACTCTGCCTCTCAGCCCCTATGCCTATCAGTCAAAGGAGGGTACCTGTTGTAGTTACCTAGTCCTACTGTAACAGAAATATCACAAGTTGGTGGCTTTAACAAACAAATTTATTTGTCCACAGTTTATGAGTGCAGAAGTCTGAGTTCAGGGTGCTGACTCTAGAGGAAGGCTTTCTCTCTCTGTCAGCTCTGAAGAAAAGTCCTTATCTCTTCCGAGCTGCTTCTGGACAATCTTCAAATGCCTTGGCATCTCTCTTTCCCCATCTCTGCTCAGCCCTGCTCTTTTGTTTAATCCCTTTTATATCTCAAAAGCCTTTAACTCTAGATACTGATACACCCTACACTAATCCTGCCTCATTAACGTAACAAAGGCTACCCATTTCTAAATGGGACAGTATCCAGAGGCATAGAGATATTAGGATTTACAACATATTTTTAGGATACATCAATCAATCTATAACAGTACCTTACCCCTGGTTAGTGTAAACAGTTAACGCTAGAAGTGCCTCAGAAGAAAGACCTGGTCATCTACTTCAAAATAATCAACCAGTGAAAGCCCTATAGAGCACAACTCTCCTGTGACACACACGTAAGAGTCAGAACCAACTAGAGAGCAACTAGTTATCAGAATTGTTTTGAGAATCAAATAAGAAAGTTAAAGTACTTGAAAAAATTTATAGAGTTAACCAAATAACCAGTGGAGAGGTGTTGGTCACTGTCATGGATTGAATTGTGGCCCCCAAAAAATATTTGTTGTGTGATTGTCCACCATTTTGTGATTTGTTATGATTTTCCTATTGTTGTCAAAGCTGCCTCTGTGATGTTGATGAGGCAGGATTAGAGGCAGTTATGTTAATAAGGCAAACTCAGTCTACAAGATTAGGCTGTGTCTTAAGTCAATCTCTTTTGAGATATAAAAGAGAGAAGTAAACAGATACATGGGAGGACCTCATACCATCAAGAAAGTAGAGCCGGGAGCGTGCATCCTTTGGACCCAGGGTCCTTGCACTGAGAAGCTCCAGGAGCAGGGGAAGACTGATGACAAGGGCCTTTCCCCAGAGCCAATAGAAAGAGACAGGTTTATGCTGGAGCTGGCACCTTGAATTCAGACTTCTAGCCTCCTAAACTGTGCGAGAATAAATTTGTTAAAGCCATCCACTTGTGGTATTTCTGTTAGAGCAGCACTGGATACCTAAGACAGTCGCCATCTGATAAGAATCATCCAAGTCCTAATTATCCATTTGTTGTTAGTTGCCATCAAGTAGACTCCAAGTCACGGCGACCACATGTGTGCAGAGTAGAACTGCTCCGTAGGGTTTTCAAGGCTGTGACCTTTCGGAAGCATGTCACCAGGCTTCTCTTCTGAGGTACCTCTGGATGGGCTTGAACCATTGAGTTAGTCCAGAACTTAATCGTGTGCGCCAGCTAGGAACTCTAGTTCTTCATTAGTGGGTACATGATCAAAACAGAATGTGATTCACAGTGTAACATGCCCTCACCCACTACCTCAGTCCTTACCCACCCCCTCATTTTCTTTCTCTGGGAAAAAACAAAAAAGTAAATGGGTTTAGTTAAGAAAAGAACAATGTTCCTAAGTAGGTTGCACACTTGCCCAGGAGTAGAAGACATGCCAAGACATGCCATAGGTACTATGTCTGTATCAATGGCAGCTCTACCTATGGCACATCTACCACAGTTTCTAGAGCCTTAGATACCGCCATAGAAGCATCAATAAGATGCTCAAGGCCTTTGAGAAATTTGGTCCCTTAGATTGGCCATAAGTTTTTCCTACAGGCAATCACAAGACTGGCCACACAGAGTCTGCCTCCCACTTGTACTCCACCATCTATATCACTAAACACACTGGTTGGCTTATCTGACTTTTTTTGCAATGAATCTTTCTTGATGAAGAAAGCAGTGTGCTGATTTTTACTGGCACAAACTCTTTATCTCATTGTGGGCAGATAACAGTTTGCAAACGAGCTGCTTTTGAGTACCACTACGCTAGACAACTGTGGGGCTCTCATAGTAAGATATTGTTCATTTTAGTGGCACCATCAAATATATAAACCCATTGCCATCGAGTCAGTTCCACCTTATAGCGACCCTATAGGACAGAGTAGAATTGCCCCATAGGGTTTCCAAGGAGCGGCTGGTAGATTCGAACTGCCTACTTTTTGGCTAGCAGCTGTACTGCTTAACCACTAGGACACCAGAGCTCCCTGCTGAATATGGAGATGAGAACTGCCATTGTCTTTTCTCCTGCCTACTCTAGCTACTCCCAGTCACATATACAAAAAAGCTAGGGGAACTGTAAAGCACCAGAAATGGGATGCTTAATCTATAAAATGAGGCAAAAGGGAAGAAAAAGTATCTCTTAGAATCTGCCAAATTTTGGGGTGATGCATGAATAATAAGCTATGGAAATCTTTAAGCCACTCAGTTGTCTTTCACTAATCCTTCCTTTCTGGAATGATGGAAGAAAAGAGCAACAGGAAAGGTGAGCAAGAAGCAGGCCAGCTCCTTCGCTGTCCCTCCCCTTCACCCAACCTACCCCTCTGCCAGATTCTCAGATCTCTTTCTAAATGTGTAAGACTCAGGTACTTTCAGGGGAGACTGTCAATTGTGTTTAATCTGCAGTGAGGAAGCAGATTAATCATACTGACCTTGGCTAATAGTGTGTCAGCAGGAGTAAACCCCGGAACTGAAGGGCTGGGACCTGATTAACCAGGGATGGTCTAGTGATGGAGATGAGCTTTCAAGAGCTCAAGTGGTAAAGAATTAATCAAGGCAGCTTCCTTTCTAATCAGGCAGAGTTATGCCTCAACATTATTCATTTGAGACATAGATTTAGGAAAATTTTAATCATACCATGTTTTTGTAGCATTTATTCTTTTCCAGGCTTTTTCATAGATGTGCTCACATAATCCTCCAAACAGCCCTCTGAGGTAGATAGAAATATAAAGATGACATATAGAGAAGTGGAAAGAGCTATGCATTGTATGAAGTGAGAAGTCAAGAAGAAAAGAGGCTAGTAACTCTTGAATTTAATTGTGTTTGTCAGCCTGCAACCCAACAATAGACTGGCTCTATCACTACTTTTGGAAACCCTGATGGAGCAGTAGTTAAGTGTTATGGCTGCGACCAAAGGGTCGGCAGTTCAAATCCACCCGGCTCTCCTTGGAAACTCTTTGGGACAGTTCTACTCTGTCCTACAGGGATGCTATGAGTCGGAATCGACTCGACGGTGCTGGGTTTGGTTTTTTTTGGTTTTATCACTACTTTTGTATTCTCCTAGAGGAAATGATAAAAGAAGAAAATAAGCTACTTCAGTGTTCGAGTATTTGCTGCATATTACACACTAAATGTCCAGCAATAGGGATGTAATTAAATGAATCATGATATATATTTACAACGAAATACCATGTACCCATTCAAAATGAAAATATATTTATTGACACGGAGAGGTAGAAAACTTTTTTTTATAAAATTTACGTGAAGTGTGACCTCCTTTGTATAACATAGAACATCTAGAACTTATAAAAATGTTAACAGTGATTGTAACTAGATGGTAGAAGTCCACATATATCACATATATTTCCTATCCATGCTTCTATTTTTCTAAAATAAGTTAAGTATTGCCTATACAGTTAAAAATAATAAGAGAAAAAGATAAGTTAACTTCACTTTTCCTCATCTGTGCTTTTAATACTTCAACACAAAAACAAATTTCAGAAAAAATAAATTGCCATTGTACAGTATATTTAAACTTATCAAAGTTCTTTCACATCGATTTTTTCTTTTTACTTTGCAATTATTTTGAGGTGAACAGGACAAATATTACCTCCATTTTTGAAAATAAGAAACAAATAAGACAATAATGACATAGGAGGAGGAAATAAGTTAGATGGTCAAAGGATACGTTTTTGAGAAGCACAAACCTATGTTTGTATCTTAGCTCCACAACTCAATTTCTTGATCCATAAAATCTGAATATCTTACGTGTTATGTGACAACTATATCATGTATGCCAAGTACTCAGCACGGTACCCAGTGCCCTGCACATTTTTCTCAGTGATGATCATTAGAATAGCACAAGGTGTTGACATGACAAGATTCTACTCAGAATAAGAATTTAAGCATTCTAGCTTGCACTTTAGGGTATTTCCATAAGCATTCCCAATACGTATATAATATTCAGGTCAAGGAGGTCCAGCTCCAATGAACCAATTCTAAGAAAAATGAAGAAATCTACTGTTTTAGAGCCCCACTTAGAGTCCTGGTTCATTGAAGTGCACCTTCTCTTTATGTGTGTCAGGTTGACCAGTGTGAAGTGAGCTTTGAGGTCCAGTTACAGGAAGTTGCTCCTTTGTATTGGTACAGAATGTCCAGGTATCTGAGTTATATCAGAAGTTAAGAATGATGCTGTGGTTCTGTTAGTCTTAGCAAGGAATTCACAAGTTTTGCTTTATCTAATACCCTAACTTCTCATATGAGGCTCCAAGGAACTAAAATTAAGGAACAATAGAATGGAAATGACAGTCTCACTTGATTAATAAATGTGTTAATGCTCAGTGGCCTGGTACATGGCTCTTTAGTAAAAGTTGGGTTGAAGCATATAGCTTCAGGCTTCTGTGGCATTTCCTAATGTTAAATCTTGACATCTACCGTCTTCCATCTGTGCCCATAGAAGAAGGAAGTGGCAGAAGAGATGAAGGACAAGAATACAGGTCTAAGCAACAGGTGTTGGCTTATTTAGCTTTGGTAGACTGAATAAAGGCCTCCCCCAAAAGATGTCCATATCCTAATCCCTTTAACCTGTGAATGTTACCTTATGTGGCAAAGGGGACTCTGCAGATGTGATAAAGTGTAGGATTTCGAGATGGAGAGATTATCTTGGATTATCCATGTGGGCCTCATATAATCACAAGGGTGCTTATAAGAAGGACAGAGGAGATGTGAGAGTCAGAGGAGAAGGCAATGTAATGAAGGAAACAAACACTAGAGTGGTGCATTTTGAAGCTGGAGGAAGTGGCCATTTTAAAATGAATACAGGGACCCTCTAAAGGTTGAAAAAGCAAAGAAAGGAAATTTCCCTTAGAGTCTCTAGAAAGAATTAGCCTGCCAACAGCTGAATTTAGCCCCATGAGACTGATTTTGAAGTTCTGATCTCCAGAACACATTTTGTAGCTGGAGCAAAAGGAGACATTCAAAAGAGGTGGAGCTTGTTGGGTTCTTATCTTCTAACATGTAGCAACCCTGCCCATTAGTAAACGTGAACCAATTGTCATCTTAGGCTTCTTGGGAAATCATGAGGTTGTTAGAAGGGGCAAAGTCTAACTTGACATGGATTGAAGGCTCAGAGGTTTCCCGTTTTCACATAGGTTTGATCTGTACTAATGTAACTGACTGGTGCCTTACTTTAGCCCAAGCTTTAAAGGACAGTGGCACTGCTATGGCCCCTGGGTGGTACAATCTGTTTAGCGCCCAACTACTACTAGCCAAAAGGTTGGTGGCTCAAATTCACCCAGAGGCACCTCGGAAGACAGGCCTCTTGGCCTTCTTCTGAAAGGTCACATCCTTGAAAACCGAATGGAGCAGTTCTACTCTGCACACGTGGGGTCATCATGAGTTGCCGGCATGGAATCAATTGGAATCAACTAGCAACAGCAGCAGCACTGCTGTGTATTAGGGCTTACAGAAAAGGTACATCTATAAAGCAAATTCTTTTTCTGTGTTTTTAGATCCTAGCTATATCAAAATTGTTTGATACATATAACTTTCAGGGATTTTTTAATGGATATTACTTTTTGGATTGTAAAAGTAACACATATGCACTACAACCCCAGGGGTGTCAACAAATTACCTTGCGTAACATTTTGGTATATTTTATCTTCTCAAAGCTAATGGCTTAAAACTTAAAAACAGTAGGGCATGATTAAAGAAAATCTTATTGTCACTCTAAATGGATTGAAGACCAGAAGGGAGAGATGAAGGAAGATAAAAATTTTTAAAAACTTGCTGGAAACTCAGAGTTGACATGGCTTTTTTGAAGTATGAGTATTTTGAGTTGATAGTATTTCTATATTAAAAGGTAGATTTTCCTTTCTATTTGCAGACTAGCTTTATATTTTCATCTTTCTGTGTAAAAATGGTATGGGAGAGGCCTCTGACCTCTTCACAAGGGGGAAGGAGAATCAAAATCAACAGCCCAAGGCTAATTCCTGTGAGGTGGAAGTCAGACATACCTCCTCTCTCTGCCATCTTTACCAATCCTCACACCAACTGTCCCTCCCCCAGCACTCTCTGCTTCTCTGCTGAGTTTGATAATTCATCCAATGGCCACATAGAACTCACAGACCATAATCAGAGTTATGGGGTTTATTTGGGAAGTAACAGCTTACAATTCAGGCTCAGGAACACTCAGGATACAGTTTTTCCATCAGGACAGCCTCTTCTCAGCCGTGTCCACAAACAGATCTCTCTCTGGCCCTTGGCGTCTGCCCTGCTCTGGCAAGTGTTACAAAGCTCTTTTAGCTCTGCTCTGCCAATAAGCCTCAGCCCGAAGGCCTCAGCTCTAGCTCAGTGGGTCTGCAAACCTAGTTTCGCCAGTTGCTTGTAGGCATCCTACTCAGCCAGCAAGCTTCCTTCCCGAAGGCACTCTGCTTTCTCCCTCCATGGGCCAGGAAACTTATTGCGCCGTCTCTTGCTGATCTCTCCTACTGCTGTTTCTCTGCTACTGCTTCACATCGTCTGCAGTGTTACAACTCTCTTTCTTGGTCTCCTGGTTCCAGGAGCTTCTCAGTGCAGGAATCCTTGGTCCAAAGGACATGCTCCACTCCTGGCTTTTCTTTCTTGGTGGTGGTGAGATCTTCTCCTCCCTCCTTGGGGGATGGCTCATTTTAAGCCTAGTGGCATGGTAAAACTGACCAATTCCCTCTTAGGGTTCCATTTACCTTATTAGCATGGTCCCACCCAATCATTGGATAGGAGTTACAAAGACTACACCTAGAAGGGCCATATTAAGCAATTCATTGCACCGCATTCTGCAAGTGCCTGAGTCTGTATAGATCGAAATAATAGCTCAGCCTGAATCTTTTAGTAAATTCTTAGGAATGGCTTAGAAATGGGTTGCTACTACTGTCCTCTCAAGGGTGGACATTAGCTGAGGTTTCAGTACAAAGCACCCTGATCACTGACTGCACAACTCTGAGTCCAAACTATTGAAAAATTTTGTATTGAAGGCCAAGCAAAAGTCCAGTTAATAATCTCTGGATTAAAAATGAAACATTTTTATTTCCATAAAATTGGGTACTAGGCATGGCTTTGTCTATTAGAGTCACAATCTGGCTCAAGTGTAGAATTCTATTGTTCAGTCCCAACCAGATATTTTTAAACAGGGAATTAAACAGTAATGAATTAGACATTGTGCATTTACTAGAAGAGGTACACATACAGATAAATACACACACAGCTGCTATTATGTTGGTACTATTGTAGGAATTAATATCAGCCATATCATACATTGTGTTACACACATAAAGGAATGCTTTGGTGTGTTCCTGAAAATAAATGATAAATCCACACCTGAGTTTATCTGGTGTGCCTACACCTCCTCACAGGCACAGAGAGCCACCTAGTGGTCTCTAAAATATAGTTGTAACTTGAAGCATTCTGGGAATCCAGCCTCACAAAACAGGGATGGATTTCAATAAGCATTTAGTTCATTTCCTGGTCTTTTGACTTTAAAAAAGTAAAAAGTGAGAAATCTGGGTTAATCCCTCAAAGAGAAAACCTTCTTCTGCCATCTACTAAGAAGAAGATTCAACAACCTCTGCTCTTCTTCTTTACAGTTGTAGTTATAAACCATGAAGTACAATATCTCATAGACTGTGTGTCCAAAGAGGTGGGGAGAAAATGTGAATGATTCTTACCAGTTTTAGAAATGTAGAGTGGTTAATATTTTTTAGGAGCTGTGTTTACTATCCCTTTGGCTCTTAATACAACATGAAAAGATGCAGCCATTTTATTTCATTAAACATATCATTTATTCTTTTATTACTGATTATAAAAAACTTATGTTCCTTGTGGATAATTCTGAAAGTTAACAAAATGCCAAAGAATAAAATAAAAATCAACCATAAATCCACAACCTAGAGATCTAGACATAACGTGTGTGTTATAAAATTGGGGCCATCTTATTTTATGAATTTGCTCTTTAACTTATCAACACATTGTAAACATGTTCTCATGCCATTAATATTTTTCTCCATTATTTTGGATGGCTAGATAGTTTTTCTTTGAATGAATTGTTTCATAATTTGTTTAGCCATTGTTGTTTGCACTCAGGTTTTTCCCATTTAAAAATAATCAATTTACCAGACTCATCCTCCTTAAGATTCTTGTAGTTTTCGATACTGTGGACAACTTTCTACTTGAGTTCCATGACACCATCATGGATTTCCTCCTTTTTTTCCCCTCATTCTTTCATTGGCTTTCCCTGATTATTCTTCTTTTCTCTGGCCCCTTGTAGCAAATAATTATAGTGTTACATGGCCAGTATGATAGCCACTAGCCACATACGACTATTTAATTTAATTAACACTTATAAAATTAAACATTCAATTCATCAGGCACACCCAATGGTCACAAATGCTCAAAGGTCACAAATGGGTAGCGGGTACTGTATTGGAAAGCACACATATGTAGAACATTTCCATCTTCACAGAAAGTTCTATTGAATAGCACTGTCAAAAAGCATGCGGTTGGAAGGAATAGAAACTCAATGAAGCTCAAAAAACAAAGAATTTCTGCTGAAATCCTATGGGAAAATGACACGGAACAGAAATTCATGCAGACAGCCGGGCTGCATCACTGGAAAGTGTTTGAGCAGCTACTTTCTTTTTCCCTTACTCTGGGGGTCAGTGGTTCTTTTTTCTACTTCTCATTTCACCTCTGCTCCCTCTTCCTCTCCAGCTACCAGCTTCTCCTCTGCCCTACCACAACTTCTACATATGTGTGGTTCTGATTTACCATGGCAGGACTTGGATACGACTATATGACTTTATAACCCTAGATAATCAATGCCACTAAATTACAGTCCTTATATCTCTTAGTTCAAGTTCTCCAAACATCCCACTGGCTCAACCCAACATATAGAATGGTTCCCTCCTCAGCTATATGTTCTCCCTAATCCAGTCAAAAATGACCAGATTCCTGAGACAGGTGCTCAATATAAGACCTGGAATATAGTACTAAATAAAATAGCAAAGCTCCTGCTCTCAAAAAAACTTACATTCTAGCGAGGAGATAGACCATAAGACATGTAAACATATAAATATATACTATAGTATTGTCAGGTAAAGGCAAGTGCAGTGGAGAAAAACAAAGTAGGGAAAAGAATTAGAAAATGACTATGATTGCCCAAGTAAGGCCTCTCTGAGGAGGTGACATTTAGCAGAGAATAAAGTAAGAAGTAAACTGTGTAAATATCTGAGGGAAGAGTATTGCAAACAAAGGGAACAAAAAGTGCAAAGGCACTGAGGTTGGGTTGAGTATAGCAATAAATATTTGTTGAATAAATGAATGGATGCAAGGTTAGTACTACCTTTAACAAGATTTGTTAGTGTGTAGAATTTCAAGGAATTTCACGTCCCAAGGTTTAGACTCCTGAATTTGTCCCTTTCGTCACTGAATTTTTCCCTTATTACATGAATTTATCATGTGTTAAGACCAGCTGTCCACTGGAATTTATAGTTAGATCCTTCATTCTCATTTCCTTCCTCCTAAGATGGTGGTCCTCCTCACCCATAACAAGATTTCTCACAACACCTTTGACTTCTCCCTTCTGACACAGTTCTGTCTCCTTTCTCAGTATATTTCTCATTTCCCCATCCTTCTTATTTCCACAATACATTATTTATCCTCCCACCAATAAACTTTAACAGCCTCTATTTTTTTTTTTTAATATGTTTAGTTTCTCTCCTCCGAACCATTCTGCATGCTGCTGTTAGATAAATCTTCTTAAAGCAACATTCATTCGTCTATTGATTTAGTCATTGGACAAACACATATCAAGTGAAATGTATTGAGCTCCATGCCACTGCCCTGCCCAAAAGCCACTTTCCTGTGGCAACATTCTCATTCTGTTTCCATGCCCCAACACTCCTGAAGGATGAAGCCCATACACACGTTAATAACAGTGATTCACTACAACAATAACTCTCAAAATTGAAGTGGAATATGCTACCCTTAAGGGAATTTATCAGATTTTCCATGTTTTGTGAGTATAATTCACAAAAGCCTTCCACTCCCACCCCTCCCCCAAGTTTCTGGCATGCTTTTCCGCAAACCAAGAAACACAGGTCAGTAAGTAACAGCGAACTTACTAAGTCTTGTTCTCAAGGCCTTCCACAAATGGGTGCAAGTAACCTTTCTAATTCATGACACTCTCTTGAGATACAAGTTACCCATAAAGTGCAAGATGTCTAGGAATTGAAGTGTGTGTGAGATTTTAAAAAATCAATAAATGTAAATCATGATGTCAAAAAGCATTTCTCTATTAGATATCTGTATAAAAAGACGGTTATGCGCCAAGTTCTCACAATTTGCAGATGCGTTGTGCTCCAATTCAAAATTGATTTTTCCATTGAAACAATGTTATCTGTGGCTGTTAAGACCTCAGGCCATGCCACAAAGGCCTGGCTGACCCATAATATAGCAGAACTCTGTGTTAATAGTTCTGTAGACATTAAATACCATCTGTAACAGGCTCTTTTTGAGAACGAGGTGATATGGAGGGGGAGGAGAACCAGAAGACCTGGTGTCTTAGTCATCTAGTGCTGCTGTAACAGAAATACCACAAGTGGATGGCTTTAACAAACAGAAGTTTATTCTCTCACAGTCTAGTAGGCTAGAAGTCCATATTCAGGGTGTTAGCTCCAGGGGAAGGCCCTCTCTCTTTGTTGGCTCTGGAGGAAAGTCCTTGTCATCAATTTTCTCCTAGACTAGGAGCTTCTTCACCCAGGAACCTCAGGTCCAAAGGGATGCGCTCTGCTCCCATCACAGCTTTCTTAGTAGTGTGAGGTCCCCCTGTCTGTCTGCTTGCTGCTCTCTTTTATATCTCAAAAAGGATTGGCTTAAGACATGATGTAATCTTGTAGATCTCATCAACATAACTGCTGCCAATCCATCTCATTAACATCATGGTGATAGAATTTACAACACAAAGGAAAATCACATAAAATGACAAAATGGTGGACAGTCACACAATACTGGGAATCACGGCCTAGCCAAATTGATAAACATATTTTTTGGGGACACAATTCAATTCATGACACCTTTCTTTTAAAAAAATCTGTATATACTTGGAAAAATCTCTCTGAGCCTCAGTTTCCTCCATTGTAAACTATAGTCACTGATAACAGCTATTAATTAAGCACCTACAATGCAGGGGAAAAAAAAAAAAACTTAACCCACTACCATCGAGTTTATTCTGACTCACAGCAACCCTACAGAACAGCGTAGAACTGCCCCATAGGGTTTCCAAGGAGCACTTGGTGGATTTGAATTGCTGACACTTTGGTAAGGAGCCAGGCTCTTAACTACTGTGCCACTGGGGCTGCACTATGCAAAAGGTCGTTAAAAAGACAAGAAAGAAAGAAAAGACCAAAATGGATATCAGAAGAGACTCTGAAACTTGCTCTCGAATGTAGAGTAGCTAAAGCGAACTGAAGAAACGATCATGTTAAAAAAGATGAACAGAAGATTTCAAAAGGCAGCTCAAGAAGTCAAAGTATTGTAATGAAATATACAAAGATGGAGCTAGAAAATCAAAAGTGAAGAACATGCTCAGCATGTCTCAAGCTGAAAGACCTGAACAAAAAATTCAAGCCTTGAGTTGCAATATTAAAGGGTTCTGTGGGCAAAATATGAATGATGAAGGAAGCATCAAAAGAAGATGGAAGGAATATGCTACCAAAAAGAGTTGGTCGATGTTCAACCATTTCAAGAGGTAGCATATGATTAGGAACTGACGGTACCGAAGGAGGAAATCCAAACTGCGCTGAAGGCATTGGCAGAAAACAGGGCTCCGGGAATTGATGAAATATATCAATTCAGATGTTTCAACAAACAGATGCAGCGCTGGAAGTCCTCATTCATCTCTACCAAGAAATTTGGAAGACAGCTACCTGGCTCACTGTCTGGGAAAAAAAAAATTTTTTTTTTTGTAAGAGACCCATATTTGTGCCCATTCCATAGAAATGTGATCCAACAGAATGCAGAGATTCAGTATTATCATTAATATCACACACAAGTAAAATGTTGCTGAAAATAATTTAAAAAATAGTTGCAGCAATACATTGACAAGGAACTGCCAGAAATTCAAGCTGGATTCGGAAGAGGACGTGGAACTAAGGATATCATCACTGATTCCAGATGAATCCTGGCTGAAAGCAGAGAATACCATAAAGCTGTTTACCTGTGTTTTATTGACTATGCAAAGGCATTCTACTGTATGGATCATAACAAATTATGGATAACATTGAGGAGAGTGGGAATTTCAGAACACTAATTGTGTTCATGAAGAAACTGTACATAGACCAAGAGGCAGTTGTTCGAACAGAACAAGGGGATACTAAAATACTATGTGGTTTAAAATCAGGAAAGGTATGCTTCGAGGTTGTATCCTTTCACCATACTTATTCAGTATGTACATTGAGCAAATAATCCGAGAAACCACAATATATGAAGAAGTATATGGCATCCGGTTTGAAGGAAAACTTATTAACAACCTGTGATATGCAGATGACACAACCTTGCTTGCTGAAAGTGAAGAGGACTTGAAGCATTTACTGATGAAGATCAAGACTGTAGCCTTCAGTGTGGATTACACTTCAACATAAAGAAAACAAAAATCCTCATAACTGGACCAATAAGCACCATCATGATAAATGGAGAAAAGATTGAAGTTGTCAAGGATTTCATTTTACTTGGAACCACAATCTTAGCCCATGGAAGCAGCAGCCAAGAAATCAAAATATGTATTGTGTTGGGCAAATCATTTTTTTTTTTTTAAGTAAATGTAACTTTTTTTTCTTTTCTTTTTTTAAATTGTACTTTAGATGAAGGTTTACAGAACAAACTAGCTTCTCATTTCTTTTTTTAAATTGTACTTTAGATGAAGGTTTACGGAACAAACTAGCTTCTCACTAAACAGTACACATACTGTTTTAAGACACTGGTTAACAACCCCAGGATACATCAACACTATCCCTTCTTGACCTTGGGTTCCATATTACCAGCTTTCCTGGCCCCTCCTGCCTTCTAGTCCTTGCCCCTGGGCAGGTGTGTCTCTTTAGTCTCATTTTGTTTTATGGGTCTGTCTAATCTTTGGATGAAGGCTAAACCTCAAGAGTGACTTCATTACTGAGCCAAAAGGGTGTCCAGGGACCATGCTCTCGGGGTTTCTCCAGTCTGTCAGGCCAGTAAGTCTGGCCTTTTTTTGTCAGTTAGAATTTTTTTGTACATTTTTCTCCAGCTCTGTCCAGGGCCCTCTATTGTGATTCCTGTCAGAGCAGCCAGTGGTGGTAGTCGGGCACCGTCTAGTTGTACTGCCCGCAGTCTGCTGAAGGCTATGGTATTTGTTGTCCGTTAGTCCTTTGGACTAATCTTTTCCTTGTATCTTTAGTTTTTGTTTTTTTTTTTAGTTTTCTTCATTCTCGCTTGCTCCTGAAGGGGTGAGACCAGTGGAGTATCTTAGATGGCTGCTCACAGGCTTTTAAGACCACAGACCTACCCACCAAAGTAGAATGTATAACATTTTCTTTATAACCTATGTTATGCCAGTTGAGCTAGATGTTCCCCAAGACCATGGTCCCCACAGCCCTCAGCCCAGAAATTTGGTCCCTCAGGGAGTTTGGATGTGTCTATGGAACTTCCATGACTTTGCCTTGTACAAGTTGTGCTGGCTTCCCCAATATCGTGTACTATCTTACCCTTCACCAAAGTTACCACTTATCTAATGTCTATTTAGTGTTTTTCCATCCCCACCCCTCCTTCATAACCATCAATGACTGTTTTCTTTTGTGTGTAAACCTTTTCATGGATTTTTATAGAACTGGTCATGTACAATATTTGTCCTCTTGTGATTGACTTATTTCACACAGCCTGGTGCCCTCCATAGTCATCCATGTTGTGAGATGCTTTGCAGATTCATCATTGTTCTTTATTGCTGCATAGTACTCCATGGTGTGTATGTACCATAGTTTGTTTATCCACTCACCTGTTGATGGGCATCCAGTTTGTTTCCATCTTTTTACTATTGTGAACAACGCTGCAATGAACATGGGTGTGCATATGTCTATTCTTTTGAAGACTCTTATTTCTCTAGGCTATAGTATTGTTGGATCATATGGTATTTCTATTTCTAGTTTTCTAAGGAAGTGCCATATCATTTTCCAAAATGGTTGCATCATTTCACATTTCCACCAGGAGTGCAGAAGAGTTCCAGTCCCCTGCAGCCTCTCCAATGTTTGTTATTTCCTATTTTTTTTTTTGATTCGTGCCAGTAATGCAGGGGTGAGATGGTATCTCATTGTGGTTTTGATTTGCATTTCTCTAATGACTAGTGATAGCGAGCATTTCCTCTTGTGTCTGTTAGCTGCTTGAATGTTTTTGGTGAAGTGTCTGTTCATTTCCTTAGCCCGTTTTTAATTGGATTATTTCTCTTTTTGTTGTAGAGGTGTTGGACCTTGTCTGTTTTGTAATAGCCAATTTTTTCCCCCCAGTTTGTGGGTTCTCATTTTACTCTTTTGGTGAAGTCTTTTGATGAGCATAAGTGTTTAATTTTTAGAAGATCCCAGTTATCTAGCTATTTTTCTGGAGTTTGTGTGTTGTTAGTTGTGGTTTATATCCTGTTAATGCCATGTATTAGGGCCTCTAGCATTGACTGTATTTTTTCTTCTATGATCTTTAAGGTTTTTGGCTTTATATTTAGGTCTTTGATCCATTTTGAATTAGTTTTGTGTATGGTGTGAGGTATAGGTCCTGTTTCTTTTTTTTTTTGCAGATGGACATCCAGTTTTGTTAGCACCATTTATATAAAAGATTGTCTTTTCCCCCATTTGATGGACTTTGGGCCTTTGTGGAAGATCAGTTGACTGTAGGTGAATGGATTTACATCTGGGTTCTCAACTCTGTTTCATTGGGCAATGTATCTGTCATTGTACCAATACCATGCTGTTCTGACTATCATAGCTGTATAGCAGGTTCTGGGGTCAGGTAGTGCGAGCCCTCCTACTTTATTCTTCAATAGTGCTTTACTTTTATGGGGCTTCTTCCCCTTCCATATAAAGTTAATGATTAGTTTTTCCATCTCTTTAGAGAATGTTGTTGGTATTTGGATCAAGATTGCATTGTATTTGTAAATTGCTTTGGGTAGAATTGTCATTTTCACAATGTTGAGTCTACCTATCCATGAGCATGGTATGTTTTTCCATGTATGTAGACCTCTTTTGGTTTCTCGAAGCAGTGTTTTGTAGTTTTCTTTGTATAGGACTTTTACATCCCTGGTTATATTTATTCCCAAGTTGTTTTTTTTTTTTTTTTTAGGGGCTATTATAATTGGTATTGCTTTCCTGATTTGATTTTCATCGTTCTCTTTATTGGTGTATAGAAATCCAACTGATTTTTTTGTATGTTTATCTTGTATCTAGCCACTCTGCTGAATCTTTCTATTTGTCCCAGTAGTTTTCTTGTGGAGTCTTTTGGGTTTTCTATGTATAATATTATATTATCCACAAGTAGGGACAGTTTTACTTCTTTATTACCAATTTGGATGCCCTTTATTTCTTTTTCTTGCCTTATTGCTCTAGCTAGGACTTCCACCACAATGTTAAATAGGAGTGGTGATAAAGGACATCCCTGTCTTGCTCTTGTTCTCAAGGGGAATGTTTTCAGTCTCTATTAAGAATGATGTTGGACGTTGGTTTTGTATAGATGCCCTTTATTATGTTGAGGAATTTCCCTTCTATATCTATATTATTGAGAGTTTTTGTCAGGAATGGGTGTTGGACTTTGTTGAATGCCTTTTCTTCATCGATTGAGATGATCATGTGATTCTTTTCTTTCCTTGATTTTCTAATGTTGAACAATCCTTGCATACCTGGTAGGAATCCTGCTTGGTCATGGTGTATTATTTTTTTGATATGATGCTGAATTCTATTGGCTAGAATTTTGTTGAGAATTTTTGCGTCTATATTCATGAGAGATGTTGATCTGTAATTTTCTTTTTTTGTGGTGTCTTTGCCTGGTTTTGGTATCAGGGTTATGGTGGCTTCATAGAATGAATTCAGAAGTATTGCTTGCTTTTCTGTGTTCTGAAATAGTTTGAGTAGTAGTGGTGTAAGTTCTCTGAATATTTGGTAGAATTCTCCAGTGAAGCCATCTGGACCAGGGCTTTTATTTTATCGAGAGTTTTTTAATTACCTTTCAATCTCTTCTCTTGTTATGGGTCTGTTCAGATTTTCAACATCATTTTGTGTTAGTTTGGGTAGGTACTGTGTTTCTAGAAATTTGTCCATTTCCTCTGGGTTTTCAAATTTGTTAGAGTATAGTTTTTCATGGTACTCTTATGATCCTTTTTATTTCAGTTGGGTCTGTTGTAATGTTCACCATTTTGTTTCTTATTTGGGTTATTTGCATCCTCCCCTGTTTTTCTTTTGTCACTTTGGCTAGTGGTTTGTTGATTTTGTTGATCCTTTCAATAAACAAAGTTTTGGTTTTGTTGAATCTTTCTATTTTTTTTTTTATTCTCTGTTTCCTGTATCTCTGCTCTGATTTTTATTATTTCCTTTCTTCTGGTGGCTGTGGGCCTCTTTTGTGTTCTCTATTTGTTTGAGTTGTATAGCTAGTGTTTTGATTTTGTCCCTTTTTTCTTTTTTGATGTGTGCATCTGTTGCTGTAAGCTGACCTCTGAGCACTGGCTTTGCTGTGTTCCAAAGGTTTTGGTATGATGTGTTTCATTCTTGTTTGATTCTAGGAATTTTTTGATTCTCTCTCTGATTTCTTCTGTTATCCAGTGGTTTTTACGCAAGATGTTTTTCAGTTTCCATTGCGATCTTTTTTCCTTGCTCTTCATGTTGTTAATTTCTACTTTGATGCATTGTGGTCAAAGAAGATACTTTGTATTATCTCAATATTTTGGATTTTGTTGAGGGTTGCTCTGTGGCCTAAGATGTAGTCTATTCTAGAGAACGTTCATGCGCATTGGAAAAGAAAGTGTACTTTGCAGCTGCTGGGTGGAGTGTTCTATATATGTCTATGAGGTCAAGATGGCTGATTGTGTCCTTTAGATCTTTGTATCTTTGTTGAGTTTCTTTCTAGATGTCCTGTCCTTTACCGAGAGTGGTGTGTTGAAGTTTCCTACTATTATTATGAAACTGTCAATTTCTCTTTTCAGTGCTGTTAGAGTTTGTTGTATGTATTTTGGAGCCCTGTCCTTGGGTGTGTAGATATATATTATGGTCATGTCTTCTTGATGGATCATCTCTTTAATCATTCTATAGTGGTATTGGGCAAATCTTTTGCAAAAGACCTCTTTAAAGTGTTAAAAAGCAAAGATGTCACCTTGAGGACAAAGGCGTGCCTGACCCAAGCCATGGTATTTTCAATTGCCTCATAGGCATGGGAAAAGCTGAACAATGTATAAGAAAGATTGAAGAATTGATGCCTTTGAATTATGGTGTTGGCAAATAATATTGAATATACGTACCATGGACTGCCAGAAGAACTAACAAATCTGCCTTGGAAGAAGTCAGCCAGTATGCTGCTTAGAAACAAGTATGGCAAGACTTTGTCTCACGTAGTTTGGATATGTTATCAGGAGGAACTAGTCCCTGGACATCGTGCTTGGTAAAGCAGAGTGTCAGCAAAAATGAGAAAAACCCTTAAGGTGGATTGACACGGTGGCTGCAGCAGTGGGCTCAAACATAGCAATAATTGTGAGGATGGCACAGGACTGGGCAGTGTTTTTGTTCTGTTGTATGTAGGGTTGCTATGAGTCGGAACTGACTTGATGGCACCTACCAACATGCTATTTTTAAAAATTGATACAGATTTTGGTGACTTAAGGTACATGAAAACACTTTGTAAATTCAAATTTTAAAGGCAGATGAGATGTGTTTTATTAAAACACCTTTTTCTTCAGAAAACCTCACTGTTATTTTCAATTTTTTAAAGTTGGCGGTAGAAACAGCTCCACCCTCGTGTCATTCTCCTGCACTGGACCAGAGTGGTCATACTGGAACTTATAAATGTTCAGCATCTGCCAAAAAGAGCAGGAAGGAGAGCAGGGCTTCACAATTCCCTAACAGGGACTTAAAATTTTGATTATCCTAAATGCTCCCATAGTCAGGAAGAGAACTCGGGAACAGAGAGAATTCATCTGCCCACCACAGTGCTAAGGAGGGTGGGAAAGAGGGGAGTAGGGGGAAGAAGAAGGGAATTTAGGGAGCTGAAACAGGATAGAAGGACTATAGCTGGAGCACAAGTTAGAATGAGAGACATTTTGGGAATCAGATATTAAAGCCAAGATAGATGATATATGTCCATAAAAGTATATTAGCTAAATTTTCATAATGCATCCATTTCTAAATAATACTCCATAATGGATTACCCAGTGCCATCAAGCCGATAGTGGACTAGGATGGTGAAAAAAAGATCAAATCTCATTCTGGCCTTCATTTTTTCTAAGTCTGCCTTTAACACTTCCATTGCAGCCACTTAAAGACCACAACATCTCCGACTTCTAGAATCAGTTCAGGATAGCCCAGAGCCCAGCTGAGAGGAACCATTAGGATCTCCTTTGCAGACTTAGAGAGCAAAATAACATCAGGAAAGCTCAGGAATAAACCAACAGGCTTAACCACGCCCATATCATCTCTACCGAGACTATTCGAGCATCCTCCTAAGTGATCTCTCTGCCTCAATTCTTGTTTCTCTCCATTATATTCTCCAAATTACTATCAGATAGAGAACCAGTTCACTAGCCTGCTTAATCCCTTTCTTTGCTCCCCAAAAAACGACAGCAGTGTTTCTCAAACTTCAGCCATTCATGTACCACCTTCATCATTTTTGCCATCTCTCTGGATCATTTAAGTCTATTAAATTTTAATTAACTTGTTTAACCTAAATAAATGTATATATGTATATTTTAATCTTTTCATCATTGGCATAAATAAAAAACTAGCATTACTTGCCAATGAATAAGAAAAAATAAGCATCCAATGAAAACAAAACAATTCTAGCTAGGCACCCTTGCCTGCCAGGGGCTCTGAACCTGAGCCTCTTTTTGAAAAGTGAAATTTCCAGGTATTAGAGAAGTATGATAGACATATTAACCAAATTGAAGCTTTCTCCACTAAATGGAAAGATTAAAAGCTAATTGAGAAGAGATTAAGTTTCTTACTACATGATTAATTGTTATTTAATGTCAAATCCCTGAACAACCTACATTCGTCTCAGGAACCACCTACACTCTGCCAAACACTAACATATGGTATACAGTCTTCAGACTTAGTGTGGCATTCAAAGCCCTTCATTATCTGATCCATACTTGCCTCTTGTTTCTTTTTGATTCTAACACTCACCCTTTTCACTTTGTGCAATAGTCATGCCTAAACGTACAAAACTATTCCAAGGCTTGGCATGTGTCAATTCCGCTGCTTATAATGCTCTTTCCCCTTGTGTCTGCCTGAAACTCCTATTCAACCTTCAAACCTTTGCTCAAATATCACCTCTTCTGTGTACAATTCACTGCCTACCTTCTCCCTACCACAATTAATCATTTTCCCTGGTGTGAATTTTCTACCTTGTACATTCTTCTTTCTTAGATCTATCACACTGTAGTGTAATTGCTTGTTAGGCGATATATATTCCCTACTAGACTTATCCTCGAGGCCCTAACACAGTGCCTGGCTCATAATACGTCATCCATAATATTGACTAAGCTGAACTAGTAGTCCACTTCCATTCTTTCCAATGTAACAGAACAAAATGACACCTGCGGAAAACCCACTGTCTGTCATGGTGGGCTTATGTGAACCTGAGAGTGCACCACCTTTTGAAACAGAGTCCTCAATCACAGTGTTGAATAGAGTTTATGACCATCCAGAATTTACTATAAGATGCAGAACAAAGCTGGAAGTGTAAGGCCTTGGGGAAATTGATTTAGTAGAAAATAGAAAACCTGTTTCTACTATCCTTTTAAGCTTTCCATACTTCCTTCATTGTCCCAAAATCATTTTTCAATTTCCTAGAGAGCACAAATGACAAAAAAGTGACAATGCCCCCGTGTCTTTGAGCCACAGCTTTCCCAAATCCTCACCCCCACCCCACCCCGCCTTTGGCCAATTTCACTATACTGTGTAGTCAAAGATTCTTGACATTTAAAATTAGAGGAAATCAACGTTAATGAAAAGTAAAGTTACTGGAAATAATCATCAGTGAAAAAGAGAAAAGCATTTTATCCTGTCGTCTCATATCAAATAAAACACGAAGAAATGGGATAAGAGTTCAGATCTGGCTAAGACTAGCCAGTTCTATTTCTAGCTTCCCATTGTGCTCACTGCTTGTCTGTCATTAAGTGTAACTCTTTAGGCTTTCAGCCCCATGGAGTGCTGGCCATCTCTGTGTTAGCAACCCACAGATAACCTTCCAGAATACAGATTCCCAGACTTATCGAGTCAGAATCCCTGGGGTTGGAGCATAGTCATTGATCTTAAAAAAGACAAACAGCTTCACAGGTGATTCTGTCCACAGGTGATTGTGAATATCATTTTCAAGAACCATATCCTAAGAGTCTCACCTAATGTGATTTTCCAAATGTGACTAGGAGCCACCTGAAACAATATACTGTATTAGGCAATTTTTAAGTTTAAATTCCCAGCTTACCAAGTTCCACTGAATTATCAGCTTTAAAAAAAAAAAAAATCCCCCAGGTGATTCATAAATTCGCAGCACAGTCTGGGGATCAGTGTCCTAGAGCAGCGGTCTCAAACTCAGATGCCTTTTGGAGCCAGGAAGGCAATGGAAATGTGAAAACCAGTCCCAAATAATACAACAGGGAGTAGTAAAAACTGTAGGTAACTGAGGAGTGCCTGACCTTTCTAAAGCATGCAACCAGCCACCATTCAGCCGCAACCAACTGTTACTCATGGGGAACGTTGCCAGATAATCTGACTTTTAAAAAGAAGCCAGCCTGAATTCTTTTAATGTACAAATCTCCTTAAACGTTGACAACTAATTCATTTTTTCAAAAACAATCTTCAGGCCTGATGGGCCTGAAGGGTCACCAATTTGACACTTCTGGCCTAGGAAATGTCATGGCATTTGTAGCTGACGAACATTAACCAGAAATGCCTTAGTGCCTGGTAAGCAATGCGAGGTGGCATAGGCCTGTAACCATAACAAGTACAGTACTTTTAAGATCAGCTGGAAAGATGTGGAATAAGCACATATTATGAAAAAGAGATGGCCATCCTCATCTGAAAGCAAGAGAAAAGAGATAAAATGGCACTAAAAGATAATGCATGTAAAAAAGAAAAAAAAAAAAAAAGTAATGCTTTCAAGTTGTGCCCTTAAATGAGTCTTAGAAACCTAAGCCATAAAAATAGAGATAATGAGATAATAACTACTTTATAGTGTTTAAAGTCCCTGGGTGGCTCAAATGGTTTGTGCTCAACTAATAACTTACAGATTGGCAGTTCGAACCCACCTAGGGGCACCACAGTAGAAAAGCCTGGCAATCCAGTTCCATAATGATCACAGACAAAAAAAGAAAAAAAGACCCTATGGAGCAGTTCTACTCTGTAACACATGGGATCACTATGAGTCAGAATCAACTCCAGAACAAAGGGTTAATGCTTGAGGTATTGATTAAATAGAATGGTTTATGTCAAGTGGATTAGTAACAGCTTCTGGCATATATACCCAGTCCTCACCTACCGACGTGATTAGGTTCCAAAGAAAAGGTCATTATGCAAAAATTTGTGTTATGGAAAAACGGAGGATGACCACATCAGATCACAAAATGGAGGATGACTACATCATTATATAACTGTTACATAACTGCCGAATTACATCATTACATAACTGCAAACCACTGAGAATTCTGGCCCAGCCAAGTTGACACATAACCTTTAATCATCACAGCCAGTGATACTCTGCCTCTCATCTTGGCGTTTGTTACTGCCATGTGTACATTGTTAAAGCACAAAATAGTTGAATGGGTAGATTTCTTACTGTTGTTGTAAATGTGAAATGTCAGATAACAATATAGTTGATGAGTGAGGAGTAGGTGTAGAATGTACAGATAGTCTCTGACTTACGATGTATTTGAGTTAACGATGAACTGCACTTACTACCTTCCGTTTTTGGTTTTTTTTTGTACATCTTATCACTAATATGTTGCAGTGTATAATTTGCTGATGTTACCATTCTCAGATGTTCACTCACAGATGTTCAGTTTTATGATTTACTGTACAAAACACTGCCGAATTTATAAAGATACTGATAATGAAAGACAATAATAAGGAAAACTAAAAAGAAAAAAAATGAGGTATTGGACTTATGTCAGAACTGACTTACAACAGAGTTATTGGAACAGAACCCTGCCCTAAGTCAGAGACTACCTATACTCAATTTAGAAAAAAGAACAAACCAAGCATGCTGTTGTTAGGTGCTGTCGAGTCAATTCCAACTCATAGTGATCTCATATGACAGAGTATAACTGCCCCATAGGGTTTTCTAAGCTGTAATCTTTATGGGAGCAGATTGCCAGGTCTTTCTTCTGCAGAGCAGGATTTGAACTGCTATCTCTTGGTTAGCAGCTGAACGTTTAACTGTTGTGCCCGCAGAGCTCCTTCCAAATGCTCCATTTCCTTTATTTTCCCTTCCTTAGACATCTGGTCCCTCACATTAAAATTCAACAGGCACTAAAGAAAAGTAAGCTCATGGCAAAAAGCTGACAAAACTCCCTTGACTTTCATTAAGAAAAAATAAGAAAATCCGATACTTTTTCTATGATCAGATAATTAACAAAATAGTGATGATGAAGTGATTCAAGTCTCTTAAAAGAAATGTCATTTCAAAATACGAAAATGTCCTCACATCTTATCATTGGATTTCTTCTCTCTACAATAGGTTTAGTGATTTCTAATTCAGTGCAAAGGAAGTTGATTTCCTACAGGCCTTTAGCTGCAGGCCTGGAAAATTCTTGTGGATACTTCTGAAAAAGCGGTTAATACTCTGGGCCATAGCGGTCTAGGAAGGCTGCCTTCACATTCTGTTATACATTGACTTTTTTAAAAAACTGGTATTTTCAATATGAAAACAATGTAATGATGTTAAAAAATGTATTTACAATTTAAAGACTAAAAATTTCATCGTCTTAACAAAATTTCCTTCCAAATCTTATCCTTTTATATATATGCTTTTATCTCTGTGAGGTCAGAGTTTTCTGTTTTACTTGCCATTCTAATCCAAGGGCCTATTACAGTGCCTTGCACATAATAGACACTCAATAAATATGTGCTTAAGGAGAGGGTAGGAGAGGGTTTTTTACTGATTAGTTAGTAGATAAGAACTGCTTTAGGTGAAGGGAAGGACAATACTCAATACATGGAAAGTCAGCTCAACTGTACTGGACCAAAAGCAAAGAAGTTTCCAGGATAAACTAAATGCTTCAAAGGTCAGCGGAGCAAGGGTGGGGGGTTGGGGACCATGGTTTAAGGGGACTTCTAAGTCAATTGGCAAAATAATTCTATTATGAAAACATTCTGCATCCCACTTTGAAATGTGGCATCTGGGGTCTTAAATGCTAACAAGCGGCCATCTAAGATGCATCAATTGGTCTCAACCCACCTGGATCAAAGGAGAATGAAGAACACCAAGGTCACACAATAATTAAGAGTCCAAGAGACAGAAAGGGCCACATGAACCAGAGACCTACATCATCCTGAGACCAGAAGAACTAGTTGGTGCCTGGCCACAACCGATGGCTGCCCTGACAGAGAGCACAACAGAGAACCCCTGAGGGAGCAGGAGATCAGTGGGATTCAGACCCCAAATTCTCATAAAAAGACCAGACCTAATGGTCTGACTGAGACTAGAGGAATCCCGGCAGTCATGGTCCCCAAACCTTCTGTTGGCCCAGGACAGGAACCATTCCCGAAGACAACTCATCAGGCATGAAAGGGACTGGACGGTGGGTAGGAGAGAAATGCTGATGAAGAGTGAGCTATTTATATCAGGTGGACACTTGAGACTGTGTTGGCATCTCCTGTCTGGAGGGGGGATGGGAGGATAGAGAGAGTCGGAAGCTGACAAAATTGTCACAAGAGACAGGAAGGGCTGACTCATTAGGGGGAGAGTAGGTGGGAGTACAGAGTAAGGTGTATATAAACTTATATGTGACAGTTTGACTTGATTTGTAAACGTTCACTTGAAGCTCAATAAAAGTTAATAAAAAAAATGGTTGAAATGGCAGTTTTTATGTTATATGTAATTTATCACAATAAAAACTTAAAAACACATACACACAAAAAAAATTTGCTTAAGGAATGGATGAATGAACTTCTGAAATCATAATGTATAATCAATTTTGTAATCTACTTTGCTCATTTCCATTATATCATGAATCTTTTGTCTTCACAGACTTCTAACAAATCGTATTTCTCTAACCTTTTGCTGATTTTTTTTTCTGATTATAAAATCAGAAAAATACAAAAGCTTAGAAAAACTTCACTTGTTGAGATATTTTCTCCTAGTATTTGTTATATAAAACTTTCTGTTTAAATGTGGAGAATTGCTATCCAGATTCTTCCATTTAACATGACACTGCAGGTATTTTCCCATGTCATGGGGAACCCATTGACACCATTATTTTATTAACTGCATATTATCCTTAGTCTGTTGGATATGCTTAGAATGTTGATGTTCAAGTTGTTTACATTTTTGGCATAAAATGTTCCACTTTAAAGGTCTTTGTTCGTAAGCTATTTGGCTACTTTGCATATTATTTCTTTAACATAGATTTCTAGAAGGGGAGAATAAATACTAGTTAATTGGAGCATTTTCAAGGATTCTCTTTAAATAAGGTATATGAATACCGTGTTTTCTACATCCTTATATGTCACAGCATGGCTTTTTTAATTTTTCTTACAAATAAAAGACAGATTGACTGGGTATAAAATTATTTCCCAAACAAATTCAATTAGGTATCACTTTACTGCCTTAGGGTATTAAATGTAGCAGAAATGAGAAGTCAATGATACTGATATTTATTCCTTTGAAGTTTATCTTTTTTCTTTTTCTCTGAATGCTTGACAGTTTTAGGGGTTTTTTGTGAAATATTTTGCCAAATGTTACTAAAAAAACTAGCACTGCCATCGAGTCGATTCTGACTCATAATGAACTACACCTAGTCACATTTTTTTATACTTAGTAACATTTGACTCATCATTTGACTCAATGATGAGTCAAATGTTAAAAAAAAAAAAAAAAAAACCAGCGCCGTCGAGTCGATTCCGACTCATAGTGACCCTGTAGGATAGAGTCAAATGTTACTAGGTATAAAAAAATGTGACTAGGTGTAGTATTTTTATTGATTTTGCTAAGAATGAAGTGAATCCATCAAATTGTGGGGTTTTTTTTGTTTGTTTGTTAAGCCCAGAAAATTCTTCAATTATGTCCTTGATTAGTGCTTCTGTTGCTGTTGTATTGGTTTCTTTCTAAGGCACGCTGTAATGCTTAGATTGGTGCACTCTTCTTTATCCCTCATATCTAGGTGGCCAAATAGTTTATATCAAAACCAGGGAAATTTTGAAAGTGAATTATTTCACTATTAATAATTACACTGAATAATAGGCATAAAACAGAAACTGAATACAAACGGCATACAGTCACCCAATTTATCCTTTCTCTCATTATTTGTATTCCTCTATCTTTTTATTCTATATCGTGGAAGGTTTTTCTTAATTTTGTCTTCCATATCACCAGTTCAGTGTTTTGCCATATATTTTATGCCTTTTCTGCTTCTTAAGCATTTTGAAATCTATTGTTGGGTTTTTGGTTTCCCTGTTTCTTTCCGTTTAACACTATTTTAATTCCAAAGCCATGTCATCTTGCTTATTGTTTAAATGCCAGGTTTTTTGTAATTTTATTTTGGTTTCTAAAGTAAATCATTTTCAGAATACGTCTCTTCCTTATCTTGGCCTTGTTCTGCAACACTTACATAGGGCTTATGTAATTTTGTCCTTGTTTTTTTTATTGGGATAAAGGGTTCATATTCTGGAACAATAAGATATCTATCTATACTGTTTGCGACCAAACAGGGTGCTTAGATTGTTCATTGCCCTACCTTGGATTCAGGTATGTGCTGGCTGAATCTCCTTCTAATAAATACAGCTGGACAGTAAGTGGCTGTGCGCATTGCCTAAACCAAATCCCAGTCTTGAGCAGTCATTGAATATGTGGTGTGACACTACTCAACTGAGCTGGAATCTACTTCTCTCTTGCTGCATTGCTTTCTGATACTCTGAACCAGTGGTCCTTTATCAGTTCCTCAACCTAGATAGCTTTTTAAAAATATACACCTAGACTATCCTAGACCTCCTGGCTCAAAATCTTACAAGACATAGGATTGTGTGTGTGTGGAGAACTTCCCAGGTGATTCTGATATGCCCTTTTGGTTGAGAATCACTGATCTAAATCGATGAAATACATGGGAAACACACACACACACACACACAGCTGTTAATTAGGCTAGGTAACTGAAAGGAAAATATGAGAACTCTAGGGCAGAATGGAAGCCCTTGTGGCACAGTGGTTAAGAGTTCAGCTGCTAGCCAAAAGGTCAGCAGTTCGAATCCACCAGGCACTCCCTGGACACCCTACAGGGTAGTTCTACCCTGTCCTATAGGGTAGCTATGGGTAGGAATCGACCTGACATAGGTGGTAACAGGAGGGTAAATTGAACATAGCAAACTCTGGAAGCAGTTACCATTCATGGAGCTGAGGAAACAATAGGAAGATGCTGGAAATACTAAAACTTAAACAGTTTAGAGGAGCCAAGAGCTGAAATTCAGGCTCTGAGAAAGGGGATGCTGCTTAGCTGATAATGTCATCTCTGAGCTCAAAGGAGGTGTCCCAAGGGTTCTGATCCATGCCTCTACGGAGAGTTAAGTGCCTCCAACAGTGGATAGTGTTGACTTTATGAGCTGGTTGGTGTTGATGTCTTTGAGGGGGCCCAGTGAAGACGGTTATGCAAGTGATGGAAAAGCTGCACACTGGATTCAGCTGCTGCTCTGGGAAGGAACTGCTGCTACAGGATGAAGAAGCACTGCTGAGGTGATGCATACAAAATTCTCAAGCAGACAGAAACCCACCGGCAGTAGAGAACCCAGCAGGAAGAAGCAAACGCCATGTCCTGTTCAAGTCTCCCTCTAGTGGCCTCTTTTGGCAGAGCCTGCCAGGATCCAGCTGACAAAACATAAATGAGGTTACCAGCGCCAGCATTCCAAAGCACAGAATAGAAAGGTGGTTTTGCAGCTGAGAGACCACAGCCATATTTATAAATAGTGAGTCACCTAAGGTGTCAAAGACATCATAGTAATGATTGGTAGCATTCATTGAGACATTGCCATGTGCAAGGGAAGCATCGTTGTATTTGATTTTTACTAAATCCTTTAGGGTAGCTACTATTTTTATCCCCATCTTATTGCTGAAGATACTAAACTCATTGCCATTGAGTTGATTTGAATTTATAGCGACCCTATGGGACAGGGTAGAACTGCCCCATAGGATTTTGAAGGCTGTGTGTGATCTTTACAGAGGAAACCCTGGTGGGGTAGTGGTTAAGTGCTGTGGCTGCTAACCAAGAGGTCAGCAGTTCGAATCTGCCAGGTGCTCCTTGGAAACTCTATTGGGAAGTTCTACTCTGTCCTACAGGGTCACTATGAGTCGGAATTGACTCGATGGCAGTGGACTTGGGGTTTTTTTTGAGTCTTTATGGAAGCAGATTGCCACAATCTCTCTGTAGCAGAGTTGCTAGTGGGTTGGAACTGCAGACCATTTGGTTAGCAGCCTAGTGCTTAACCACAGCACCACAAGGGCTCCTTAGATTAAGCATTGTTGTTGTTAGGTACCATTGAGTTTGTTCGACCCATAGCAACCCCTGTGTACAACAGAACGTCTGGACCTGTGCCATCCTCACAACTGTTGTTATATTCTAGCCCGTTGTTGCAGTCACTGTGTCAATCCATCTCGCCAAGGTTCTTCCTCTTTTTTGGTGACCTGCTATTTTACCAAGCATGATGCCCTTCACCAGGAACTGATCCCTCCTAATAAATCTTTTCTCCATTTATCACAGTGTTGCTTATTCGTCCAGTTGTGAGGATTTTTGTTTTCTTTATGTTGAATTGTAATCTACACTTTAATCTTCATCTGTAAATGCTTCAAGCTGTCTTTGCTTTCAGCAAGCAAGTTTGTGTCATCTGCATCTGATATCGCAGGTTGTTAATGAGTCTTCCTTCAATCCTGATGCCACCTTCTTCTTCATATATTCCAGGTTCTCCGATTATTTGCTCAGCATACAGATTGAATAAGTATGGTGAAAGGATACAACTCTGACACATACTGTTTCTGATGTTAAACCATGCAAGTATCCTCTTGTTCTGTTTAATCAACTGCCTCTTGGTCTATGTACAGGTTCCTCATGAGCACAATTAAGTGTTCTGGAATTCCCATTATTCTCAATGTTATCCATAATTTGTTATGATCTACACAGTCGAATGCCTTTGCATAGTCAAAAAAAAAAACCACAGGTAAACATCTTTCTGGTATCTTCTGCTTTCAGCCAAGATCAGTCTGACACCAGCAATGATATCCTTCTTTCCGTGTCCTCTTCTTAATCTGGCTTGAATTTCTGTCAGTTCCCTGTCCATGTACTGCTGCAACAGTTTTTGAATTATCTTTGGCAACATTTTACTTGTGTGTGATATTAATGATATTATTGGATAATTTCCACATTCTGTTGGATCATCTTTCTTTAAATGGGCACAAATATGGATCCCTTCCAGTAAGATGGCCAGGTAGCTGTCTTCCAAATTTCTTGGCATAGATGAGTGAGCACTTCCAGTGTTGCATCCATTTGGTAAAACATCTCAGTTGGTATTCCATCAATTTTAGCACCCTGTTTTCTCACTGGTGGTGTAGTGGTTAAGTGCTACAGCTGCTGACCTAAAGGGTCACCAGTTCGAATCTGCCAGGTGCTCCTTGGAAACTCTATGGGGCAGTTCTACTCTGTCCTATAGGGTTGCTATGAGTCGAAATTGACTTGACAGCACTGGGTTTGTTTTTTTTTGTTTTTTCACAATTCCTTCAGTGCAGCTTGGACTTCTTCCTTCAGTACTGTCAGTTCTTGATCATATGCTACCTTCTGAAATGGTTGGATATTGACCAATTCTTTTCGGTACGGTGACTCTTGTGTATTCTTTCCATCTTCTTTTGATGATTCTTTTGTGGTTCAATTATTTTGTCCGTAGAATCCTTCAAAATTGCACCTGGAGGCTTGAATTTTTTCTTCAGTTCTTTCAGCTTGAGAAATGCTGAGTGTGTTCTTCCCTTTTGGTTTTCTAACTCCAGGTCTTTGCACATTTTGTTATAATACTTTGTCTTCTTGAGCCACTCTTTGAAATCTTCTGTTCAACTCTTTAACTTCATCATTTGTTCCATTCACTTTAGCTACTCTACATTCAAGAACAAGTTTCAGAGTCTCTTTTGATATTCATTTTGGTCTTTTGTGTCTTTCCTGTCTTTTTAATGACCTTTTGCTTTCTTTGTGTATAATATGTCATCCCACAACTCGTCTGGTCTTCAGTCATTAGTGTTCCATGCGTCAAATCTGTTCTTGAGATGCTGTCTAAATTTAGGTGGGACATACTCAAGGTTGTGTTTTGGCTCTCGTGGACTTGTTTTAATTTTTCCCAGCTTCAACTTGAACTTGGATATGAGCAATTGATGATCTGTTCTTCAGTTGGCCCCTTGCCTTGTTCTGTCTGATGATATTGAGCTTCTCTATCGTTTCTTTGCACAGATGTCAATTTGATTCCTGTGTATTCCACCTGGTGAGGTCCAGGTGTATAGTTACTGTTTACGTTGTTGAAAAGGTATTTTCAATAGATAGGTCATGCGAAATTCTCGTGCAATTTCTGTCACCAAGGCCATATTTTCCAACTACCGATCCTTCTTTGTTTCCAACTTTTGTATTCCAATCACCAGTAATTATCACTGCATTTTGTTGCATGTTTCATCAATTTCAGACTGCAGAAGCTTGTAAAAATCCTTAATTTCTTCATCTTTGGCATTAGTGGTTGGTGCATAAATATAAATAATAGTCCAATTAACTAACTGTTCTTCCTTGTAGGCATATGGATATTATGCTATCACTGACAGAGTCGTACTTCAGCATAGATCTTGAAATGTCCTTTTTGATGATGAATGTGACTCTGTTCCTCTTCAGTTTGTCATTCCCGCCATAGTAGACCATATGATTGTCCAATTCAGAGTGGCCAATATCAGCACATTTTAGCTCACTAACACCCAGGATATCTGTGTTTATGCATTCCATTTCATTTTTCATGATTTCCAGTTTTCCTAGATTCATACTTTGTACATTCCATGTTCCTTTTATTCACGGATGTTTGCAGCTGTTTCTTCTAATTTTGAGTTATGCCACATCAGCAAATGAAAGCCCTGAAAGCTTGACTCCATCCATGTCATGAAAATTGACTCTACTTTGATGAGACAGCTTTTCTCCAGTTGTATGTCATATTTTGAGTGCCTTCTAACCTAAGGGGTTCATCTTCCAGTGCTATATCAGACAATGTTCTGCTACATATTCATAATGTTTTCACTGGCCAGTTTTTTTAGAAGTATATCACCAGGTCATTCTTCCTAGTCTGTGTTAGCCTGGAAGCTCCACTGAAACCTGTACCATGGGTGATCCTGCTAGTGTTTGAGATACCGGTGGCATAGCTTCTAGCATCTCAGCAACACGTAAGCCACCACAGTATGACAAACAGACAGATGAATGATGAAGATTAAGGGTTAGGGACCTTAAATAACTTGCCTAAACTCTCATAGAGGGAGCCCTGGTGACACAATGCTTAAGAGCTCAGCTATTAACCAGAAGTTTGGCAGTTCAATCCCACCAGCAGCTCCACAGGAGAGAGGACCTGGCAATCTGCTCCCGTAAATATTACAGCCTAGGAAACCTTATGGGACAGTTCTTCTGTGTCCTGTAGGATCACTGTGAGTCATAATTGGCTCTGCACCAAACAACAAACTCATACAGCTAGTACTCATCAAAGTCAGAAATCAGGGTCAGGTTTTTGTAACTCCAAAGGGTCTACACAGCTCTGCCTCCTACAGTACGATACTATCGTACTAGTATTGACATTATGATTTCTTTTTACTCCTCGAGATGTTTTTGTAAGTAACTGATGTCTCTTTGCTCCACATTGTTTGATTTTGTTTTGTTCTCAATGAAATTATTATTTCACAACATTGAACTTAGTATGTTAGGTGTCTGTACATAACTGCTGAGAGCTGTAGAGACTAGGCAATTTTCCAGTTCATCCAAACTAAATAAAACCCCTCCCACTGCTGTCAAGTTGACTTCGACTCATAGCAACCCTATAGGACAGAGTAAAAGTACCCCACAGAGTTTCCAAGGAGTGCCTGGTGGATTTGAACTGCCGACCTTTTGGTTAGCAGCTGTAGCACTTAACCACTATGCCACCAGGGTTTCCAAACTAAATAAATAGTCAAATCAGGCAATTTGAACTTTAGAAGAAATACATTAATATGAATTATTTGCTTTGGCCATCTACTTTGTATTTCAGATTGCCGGGAACAATACCTGGTTGCCAATTGACTTTATGCCATGTAATATCACTATAATTGTTAGGCAAAATTCCTCCCCTGGTTCCTTATCAGCAGTAGCTGATTCTCCTCAGTTAGCTACTCTCTTAGGGAAGCAGCTGCGGTACATTGATTATACAAGTTTCCCATAAACCAAAATCCCTGAGCTAAAATATGGATCTATGGAATATGATGGAAATTGGAAAGCATCATATTTACAGCAGATCTCTTGACTAGTAGAGATCTCTGTTCAGAGAATAAATATTGCTTGAGTATAGACTTACTACATCAATCATCTGTCAAGCTGATGTGTGCAAAAGATTACCAATGTTTGTACTTATTTCCACATTCTTCATACAATAATAAATGATATTTTTGTCTTAATTTGTATTTATGCTTGAGTCTAAAAAAAATAGAATTCTCCGATATAATTTTGTTGGATTATAAAAAAGATACTACATGTCACCCAAGATTTTTTGATAGTTGAGATATAGAGCCTTAATTATCTTAGCTTCCTATTTTTCACTCACCCATCCCAATTCTGCCTGAATCCCTAATTATAATTTACATATAAATACCTCTCCAGTTTTTTAAAATTGAACTGACACTGCTAATACCTCAAATCTAATCCTTTTATATTTCCTTCCTGTTGTTGTGTGCCACCAAGTTGATTCCGACTCACAGCAACCCTACAGGACAGTAGAGCTGTCCTGTAGAATTTTCTAGGCTGTAATCTTTCCAAGAGCAGATTATCAGGTCTTTTCTTCTCGGGGCCGCTGGTGGGTTCAAACTGCAGACCTTTTGTTTAACAGCTGAGTGCTTAACTGTTGTACCACCAGGGCTCCTATTTCCTCCCTCCCATTGCTGTCAAGTTAATTCTGACTCATAGCAACCCTACAGGACGGGGTAGAACTGCCCCATAGGATTTCCAGGGCTGTCATCCTTATAGAAGCAGAGTGCCACATCTTTCTCCCACAGAGTAGCTGGTGAGTTCAAACCACTGACTTTTTGGTTAGCAACAGAGCACTTAACCACTGCACCACTGGGGCTCCTTATTTCCTCCCTAAAAACCAAAAACCAAACCTGTTACCGTTAAGTCGATTCTGACTCATAGCGACCCTATAGGACAGGGTAGAACTGCCCCATAGGGTTTGCAAGGAGAGCCTCGTGAATTTGAACTGCCGACCTTTTAGTTAATACCAGATCTCTTAACCACTAGCCACCAGGGCTCCATTTCCTCCCTAAACCCGTTGATGTCAAGCTGACTCTGATTCATATCGACCCTATAGGACAGAGGAGAGCTGCCCCATAGGGTTTCCAAGGAATGCCTGGTGGATTCAAACTGCCGACCTTTTGGTTAGCAGCCGGTAGCTCTTAACCACTATGCCACCAGGGTTTCCATTTCTTCCCTACTATCCCCTACATCACTGGGTTCACCCTGAATTTTCTAACACAAAGGATTTCTATGAAAAACAATTCATAAGAAGAATAATAAAAGAGACAGGTTGTGTGTAAAGTAAGTTTAAGTTTGGGGCCTTCAAACAAAACTTTTTGGAAGGCCATTTATACCATCTAATTCATAGATCATAAACATGCTACTCCCACATTCTCTAGTAGACTCACAACTGAAAGAGGAATAAAGCTGGTGCCAGTTAGGGCAGACAGAGTGTTTCATTCCCTTTGGGTCTTGAGCACAGGGGACAAGCCATTTTTCTATCTGTATAACAAAACCAATCACTCACATTTGATGGGAATTTTAAAATTTATAAAGTAATTTTAATCACATAACCTCACATATGCATAACAACCTGCAGCTCCAGGAAGGATGACAAATGAAGAAACTGAGCCTCGGGCAGCTTCTTTTACCAAACAAGTATTAAAATGAAGTTTTCTGATTTTAAGTCCAGTCTTTTTTGCCATAGATCACAGCAGATTCAGAGATTCTTTTTCTGAGAGCTTAGGCAGTGAGTGTGTGAGCTGCTGTGGCACCAACTTCAAAATCCAAAGGTCCGGTGGTCCCTTAGTCCTTTGGACCAATTATCTCCTGAGTCTTTGGTTTTCTTCACTGTCCTTTGCTCTGGACTGAAAGAGACCAATAGTTGTATCTTAGATGGCTGCTCACAAGCTTTTAAGTCCCCCAGATAAAGAATGTTTTCTCTATGAACTACGTTATGCTGGTTAACCTAGATGTCACCCAGGACTGTGGTCCTTGGCCTTCAGTTCCAGTAGCTCTGTCCTGAAAGGTGTTTGGTCATGTCTACGTTGTTTCCATGACTGTGCCCCTTGGGCTGTATCATATATGTATAAATATACATGGAGCGCATACAAATATGTATATAGAAATTTCGACAGCCAGACATATATGCACGTGGATGTACTCCCATATGATCTCCCACAACTATTCTGCATACAAATCTACCTATGTGTCCACTCATAAATTATTGTTTGTTATTACTGTTGTTGCAGGACTGTGTATGTTATAGCATTCACCTTCATTTCCTTTTATTCTTGTGTACCTCTCAGTGTCTTCCCTTGCCTTGGTTATGTTGTGCTGACTTCTGGCTTGAGACAAGAAGAACTAGATGGTACCTGGCTATCACTACTGACTACTCTGACTAGGATCTCAATAGAAGGTCCTGGTTAGAGTGGGGGAAAAAATGTAGAACAAAATCCAACTTTATAAAAAAGACTAGATTTACTGCTCTGAGAAGGACTGGAGGAACTCCAGAGACTATGGCCCTTAGACAACCTTCTAACTTGGAACTGAAGCCATTCCCAGGGATCACCTTTCAGCTAAATAATATAAAAAATAATAATAATAATATACAACCCTATAAATAACCCATAACACACGTGAGGAAAGTGCTCCTTAGAACAATCATTTACATGAGTCCAAAATGACAATATATGCCCAAAAGCAAAGATGAGTGGGCAGGAGGGGCAGAAAAACCAGACAAATGAAAATGGGGAACTCAGGGTGGTAATGATGAGGGTCCTGACACAACCTATGTCATGGAACAATTTATGTATAAACTATTGAATGGGAAACTAATTCACTCTGTAAACCTTTACGTAAAGCACACACACACACTTTAATCACCAGGCTCTGCAGCCCTACAAAATGAGGGATTTTCTACCAAAGGTTCCGTAAATAGAAAGTTGCATTCAGTATCAAAAAATGGTGTATTCTTTAAAGCTGCTTTTAGATTACCCTTTGGCATCTTAAAGCATTATTTATTATCTTCTGAAGCTGCTAAAATGGATAAATAATGAATCTTGTTTCTTAATAGAAAAGGTTATTTGAATTTTCTGAGTCCTATTTGACCTTGAATACATATTAACATGTTTACCATTAGTTTCCATTATTCATGTTCAGCCGTCAGAAATGTTAAGCAAACCATCTTCCAAGGAAAAATCAATTTCAAAAGATAAAAGAAAAATACTTGAGCAATTGCAATTCAGGTTATGACTGGGAAAATGTGAGCATGCTGTTAAGAGTGAGTCCATTGCCAAAGGTCACAGGAGCATTTGGAATTGCCCGTATGTTACAATCATTTCAAAGGTTTTTGAAAACATTTACAACAGTTGAAAATCTAATGTTGAGCATTCTACTATTTTGTGGGACTCATAAAACATGTCCTATGATATATTCATACATTGGGAATTTACTGCAAATTTTATGTGAGAGTCAGCAAAGTTACTTTGAGAACTTTTAAGAAACATCTGGGAGACATTAGTCTGGACCTTATCATTTTGAGCTAGATGCTCACTCATCTGGTATAAAAATGCCAAGATTGCCATAGAAATGTCTAGGACAAATCACCACCACATTATTTCTGAAGATTTATGCCTTGAGCAGAGATGATAAATTTAATTCTGTATCTCTATGCTATTACCTAATTACCATTACCTAATTTTTTTTTTATTAATATAAATAGAGGAGTTTTGGGGTGCTCCAAACAGTTCAGCACTTGACTACTAGCCAAAAGCGTGGTGGTTCTCTAGCACCTCCCAGAATTCCAAGAGGGGAGTCAAAGTTCACTATCTACTAATCCCAAACCCTTAGGGTGGTTTGTCTGTCACAGTTAAGGGTGAAAACAATCGCCTTGATGTGCTGTTAGTAATATCTATTTCTCGGAACAGTTGTAGAAAGCTAAAACAAAACAAAAATTGTTTACATAAACTAGAGAGATAAGTGAATTAATAATTTTAGAAAATAACATGACTTCCATTTGTATCCATTTCTTCTTTCTGAGGAGCTGCCAGTTTGGCATACTTTAGAAGACGTGAAGAAGGGGGCATCCCCAAGGTAGCCAAAACAAAAGCCCTTCTTAACTCTACCAAAGATATGCAGGATCAGACAATAAATTAGCCATAAAGAACAGTTGAATGGGTCTATATAGGATTTGGGTTTGAATTCTGTCATTTAACTATTATACATACACAATTATTGGTAATAATTAATTAAGGCAGCCAGCATGTCTCCAGTTGAGTTCATTAATGATTAGCATGGACAGAAAAGTAAAGTAATTTCTGCTGATGTAGCTGTGGCTACTTATGAGCTGTTGTGTGTGATACTACACTCCATAAGACAAAATATACTGTTGGGAAATTTTGCACTGCATTTTTAACCTGCTATTTCCACAGTTGACATTTCAACATCATGATTGTTTACTCTCCTGGGACATCCTGGCGTCTTTTGCAAATTTCAGTGGCTGTTGAATAATTGCTGTTGAGATGTTTCTTGCTTCTCATTTGCTCATAGTCTCACCACCTCATTAGAAGCCTTTGATTTCTTTTCTGAAATCTGTGACTTTCATCTGCAAGTGAAAAAAAAAAAAAAGATCGATCTACTTGGACTTAAAAGACTATAAAACTTGTCATCTGGCAACACATTCATTCTCATTCTTTCTCTTGGTCTCCCTCATGTACAGCGTTCTACAGTTTTACATAAGTGCTGGGGTGAAGAATGGAACCTGTGCCAGAGGAACAAATTGAAACTTCCTGGCCCATCTGGGAATTAAATGAGGTGTTGCTTGAAAAGAACCTCTGAGAGCCTCCTCTGGTAGCACATTCCAGTGCTCTGCCACACAGCCAGCCAGGAGGTTTTCCCTAATTATAAGCATTAAAAGGAGAGGCACCATTTCCCTGGAACGGTTTACTATATATTGTGTCATAAGTTAAGTGCACTAGTGTCAGTCCTTCCAATGCCCTGATTGCATAGTCTGATTATGATGTTCTTAAATACCCCAATCCCTTCCCAAACTATGGCTTTATCTAAAAGTGGCCAGGATGGGTCACGAAAGAATTGGGGTTGATATAATTCACTTGCAAGGCCTGCTATTGAAGGTGTCAGAAGTTCACATTCATCCTGAAGACAAACTATAGCCACCCAGAGGGGCTGGTTAAGGGCATCTGATCCACATTCAATTTTTCTGGCTTTGCATTATGTTGAGCCACAAAAGAGATTGATTATACTGGAGAAAGTGGAAAAGTCAGAAGAATGAATTAAATACCAAATTGTCAGTGAGGATCCTCTGTATTACTTAGAAAAGAAGATTCTAGTAGTATTAGGTAGGGCAGAGCATGGCTAACCAAAAAAACCAAACCCATTGCTGTTGAGTCGATCTTGACTCATAGCGACCCTGTAGGACAGAGTAGAACTGCCCCATAGAGTTTCTGAGGCTGTTATCTTTATGGAAGCAGACTGCCACATCTTTCTCCCTCGAGCAGCTGGTGGGTTTGAAGAGTCAACCTTTCAGTTAGCAGCCCAGCATTTTACCACTGTGCCACGAGGGTTCCAGATCAGGGCTAAAAAAAAAAAAAACCCAAACTCACTGCCGTCAAGTTGGTTCTGACTCATAGTGACCCTATAGGACAGAGTAGAACTGCCCCGTAGGGTTTCCAAGGCTGTAAATCTTTACAAAAGCCTACTGCCACATCTTTTTCCCAATGGGTTTCAACCGCCAACCTTTCAGCTAGAAGCCAAGTGCTTAACCACTGAGCCACCAGGGCTAGAGAGACTGAAATGCAAATTAATTAAATCCTTCTGATTTTAGCTCTAACCTCTTCTCTACGAAAATCTTCCTTGATTCCCCAAACTAGGTCACTCTGGAATGTATACTCTTCACATTCCTTACTTTAGGTGCATGGAATTTATCACAGTTTGTGACTATGAATTTACTTAACGTGTTTCTTGCCTCTCATTTTTCTGATCAAGACTCACCAGGAAGTAGAATAGTAGTAATTAAAAGTATGGCCTCTAGAGCCTGGTTTTGAATCCCATCTTGGCTTCTTACTACAGGTGGTCCCAACATATGACTGGGTTCCATTCCTACAACTCCTTTGGAAGTTGGTTCTGGCATAAGTCTAATAACTCATTTTTTTTAGTTTTCATTGTTATTGCCTTTTATTATCACTATGTGTCTTAGTCATCTAGTGCTGCTGTAACAGAAATACCACAAGTCTATGGCTTTAACAAGGAGAAGTTTATTCTCTCACAGGCCAGTAAGCTAGACGTCCAAATTCAGGGTGCCAGCTCCAGGGGAAGGCTTTCTCTCTCTGCCAGCTCTAGAGGAAGGTCCTGGGTATCAGTCTTCTCTTGGTCTGAGAGCATCTCTGTGCAGGAACCTCAGGTCCAAAGGACACACTCTTTTCCCAGCACCGCTTTCTTGGTGGTATGAGGCCCCCACTCTCTGCTTGCTTCCCTTTCCTTTTATCTCTTATAAGATAAAATGTGGTGCAGGCCACACCCCAGGGAAACCCCATTTACATTGGATCGGGGGATGTGACCTTAGTAAGGGTGTTACAATTCCACCCTAATCCTCTTTAACATAAAATTACAATCACAAAATGGAGGACAACCACACAATACTGGAAATCCTGGCCCAGTCAAATGGATACACACGTTTTTGGGGGGACATAATTCAATCTATGACACTGTGTTTATAAATCTGGTTTTTGTTTGTGGGTTGGCACGAGAATAATAACATCAGCAAATTACGCGCTGTGACATTGTATGTAGTACGTGCTACTAACGACAAGATGTACCCAAAAAAAGGACAGTTATAAGTGCAGTTTGTCATGACTAGAACATATTGTAAGTCGTGGACTACCTGTACTTGTATGACCTTAGTATCCACCTCTGTGAACTGTGAAATGGGAATGTCAGTAGTTCGTGTGTCATAAAGTTGTTGCGAGGATTACATGACTAAATATTTGTAAAGCACTTGAACAGTTCCTGGCACACAGTAAACATTCATCCAGTAAGTATTAGCTATTATTATTTTAGTTATGGGATTATATTATTAATATTTGCCTTCCCCTTAAGACTAAGTTCCATGAGGTCAGAGAACATGTCTGTTTTGCACACCATTGCATTCCCAATATATATCACAGTTCTGGGCACGTAGTAGAGATTCAATAAACATTTTCCCACACACGGAGGCCCAGGGACCTGAAGCTTCAGCAACACCTGAGAGCTCCAGGTTTCAGGCTCTGCCTCAGGCCCCTGAACAGTATGTGTATTTTAACAAGATCCCAGGTGAGTAGTCATACGCACAGAAAAGTTTGAGATGTACTGGAATGGAACAATCACTTTCCAGGGAGAATCGGCTTGTTTCCTTCCCACTCCTATCCCTCTGCTCAAGTTCACCTGCTCACCTTGAGGCAGGACCTCCAGCCACCTGTGCATGGGTCAGCCCTGTACCAAAAGTGCACCTGGTGGCACAGACCCCTGCCTGTAAGTGCCTTCTGGGCTCTCATTCCTGCACAAATCTCTATCATGGTGGCTACAGCCCTCCACCTTCCCTTCTGGAGCTCTTTACCACATGCTCTCCTAGGGGAGCTGCTGTACTGAGACCAGCTCTGCTTCACCTTGAACTTATCATTCAACCCTCCACTGTTCCCTCACAAGGACAAAAATCTAGTTTTCCATGAAGAGAGTGTTTGACAACAATTGTTCGGAATGAATCAATAAACCCAAAATATATTGCCTAGAAACATGAGTTACTCTAGAAGTGAATATGACCTCATGTACCAAAGGAGTAAGTTGGGCCTCTATATAACATTACATTAAGATTGGAATGGACTAGCTCTGTGAGAATATTTTAGGAAACATCATTTGATCCACAGGATATTCAATTTTGCAGTAGAGAGTTGTACTGTAATGAGTTTAAAAAAATATATAGCTAAAATGTCTCAATTTTAAGACATTAGACAAAGCAGCAAGCTGTTTGAATATGGTAATAAGGGTTTCTAATGCTCAGTAAATACAGTCATTTGCTATTATGATGTTCATTTTAAAGGAAGCCCTTTGCCTTGTGTTTAAAAAAGAAACAGTAATAGAGATAGAGCCATAAAGGATGTAAATGTTTAGATAAAGAGATTTAAAGACCAAGATAGAGACAGAGATGAAGATAGGGGCAAAAGGGGAGGCAGAGGAAGTGAATTAATGAGACAAGAATTGGTAGAGACAGAAGTAGCAAAGAAAGGCAGATTTCTACTTGTCAAGCACCCCCAAAAATTCTCTGGTACAATTTCTGAGAAATGTTTATATATCAAAAATGTGCTTTTGAAGTTTTCAGTAGAGAGATAAATCCATGATACAGAGACATCCTGAGTCAATGACTCAGTCAATCAATAATGCTACTCGACCTTATTCTAGACTCTGGAGATATAGTGCCTGGGCCCTCTGGAAACTTAATTTTAACGGGGGGGAAACAACACATAAACATATAAGATAATTTCAGCTGGCCAGTGCCCTGAAGAAGACAAAATAGTGTTACAGGAAGAGAATGAGGGCTATGATGAGGGTGGTACAGTAGGGAGGTTGCAAGAGTTAGAGTGAACATCTCTGGAGAGATGAACATCTCATGGAGAGATCTGGGGAGAAGAGTGTTCCCATCAGAAAGAACAGCAAGTACAAGGCTCTGAGACTGGAACAAGCATCAGCATAATGGCTCAAGACCAGATAAGTGGAGTGAGTGACATTAGAACAGTAGGCAGGGCCAGATCATTTAGGTCATGGTGTAAAGAGCTTGCATTTTGCTTCAGTTGCAATGGAAAGCTATTAAAGAGTTTTAAGCAAAAGAGTAATGCAAATCTAGAGTTTTCATAAGGTCCTTCTGTTTGTGTAGAAATAATTGTTGGACAGGCAGTGGTGGAGGCAGGGAGTCTAGGTGAGAGATCATGAAGGCTTGTTCTAGAAGCATTGAAATGATGAAAGTGATTGAATTCAGGATATATTGTGGAGTTAATGGAACTCATTGATGGATTAGATGAGGGATATGAACAAAAAAGAGGGACAAAGGCTGATTTTTTAGTTCCTGGCCTGAGCAATTGGTATGGATGATTGTGTAGTCATGGTGACTTGGGGAAGACTTTGAAGGAAGTGGATTTGGCAGAGGTGTCTGGAGTGGGGGTTGAGAGATAGACAGATTAGCTGCTGTCAAGTCAGCTCAGACTCATGGTGACCTCATATACAACAGAACAAAATGTTGCCCTGTCGTGCATCATCCTTACAGTTGTCGGTGTGTTTGAGTCCATTGTGGCTATCTTGCCAATTCATCTCACGGAGGGTCTCCCTTCCCATTTTTGTCCCTCTACTTCACCAAACATGATGGCCTTCTCTAGTGATTGATCCTTCCTAATGACATGTCCAAAACAATTGGGTCAGACAGTGGTATGTTGTGATCCATAAGGTTTTAATTGGCTAATTTTGGAAGTAGATTACGAGGCTTTTCATCCAGACTAGGGGTTGTTGTTGTTAGGTTCCATCAAGTCTATTCCAGCTCATAGCGACCCTATGTGACAGTGGGTTTTTCCCCCCATAGAGTTTTCTGGGCTGTAATCTTTTTTTTTTTTTTTTTCCACTAAATTTTGTTTATTTTGTTGTTGCTGTTGAGAATATACACAGCAAAACATAGACCAAGTCAACAGTTCCTACATGTACAATTTAATGACATTGATTACATTCTTTGAATTGTGCAACCCTTCTCACGCTCTTTTTCTGAGCTGTTCCTCCCCCATTAATATAAACTCACTGCCCCCTGAGGTTCCTATCTAATCTTTTGAGTTGCTATTGTCGATTTGATCTCACATAGATAGTTCTTAAAAGCATAATGCTCAAGGTAGACGTTTTTTTCCAGTTAAGCTAAATTATCGTTTGGTTTTGAGATGACTTCATGGGATATTTTTGGTTTAAGGTTTAAAGATTATCTCAGGGCAGTAGTTTCAGGGGTTCATCCAACCTCCATGGCTCCAGAAAGTCTGAAGTCCATGAGAATTTGGCATTCTGTTCTGCATTCCTCCCCCCGCTTTTGATCAGGAATCCTCTATGGAGTCTTTGATCAAAATGTTCAGTAATGGTAGCTGGGCACCATCCAGTCCTTCTGGTCTCATGGCAAAGGATTCATGTTCATGGAGACAATTAGCTACACATTCCACATCTTCTCTTACTCCTGACTCTCCTTCCTCTGTTGCTCCAGGTGAATAGAGAACAATTGTTGTGCCTTGGATGGTCGCTTGCAAGCTTTTAAGACCCCAGGCACTATGCAACAAACTAGGAGATAAAACAGAAGTACTAAACATGTTATTAGGCCAATTAATAGGGATGTCTCATGAAACCATAACCCTAAACCTCCAAACCAAGGAACCAAATCCCATGAAGTACTGCGCCACTATCCGAAAGTAGAGAGTTCCTGTGAGACCTTTCCTAAGCCAAAGTGACGTAAAGCAAAGAAGTAATTACCGCTAATTTATATGGGAAAATTTTCTGAGCATTCCCAGACCCCCAAAACAACCTACCAGTCATACCATATAACACATAAAACCCGGGCAGGAGATGTGGAGGATGGTCCTGGTGCAGTGGGTCAGCCAGGGACCAGTGGAGCAGAGGAAGATGAGGAGGAGACTGTGACCTCGGGGAAGGAGCTATGGGCTTTCTGACTAGGCTGCCTCCCAGCCCTGCCGGCCTGGACTGCAGCACCCTGGACCACAACCCAGTTCCCCCCAACTCTTTCAGGTTTGTCGCTCTTCGAGTTCCAGTAACCCCTGAGGTTACTGAGATGATCACAGGGGACCAGCACTCATCTAGCATCGCCAACCTGGTTTTCACCTACTGATGCCACCATCAGTGGGGCGGGCACCCCCCAAACCAGCTGTTCACATACAGGAACACTATTTTCACCTTTCTTTGTAAAAGTGAATATCCTCTTTGGGTTTCTTTCAGTTAGTGAAAACAAGTACCGCTAATGTAGGTCTTTCATAAAAGTCAAGTGACATAAGGTAAACTTTCTGATAGCAGGGAAAACCTGTATTTGGTTGTATATAAGTAGCCCCAGTAGCTACTTTTTTTTTTTTTTGTAAATATATCTAGCACACAACTTTTGCCAATTCAACTTTTTACAGGTGTAGAACCTATTGACGCCAATTACAATAATCAGCTGTGCAACTGTCATGGATTGAATTGTGTCTCCCAAAAATGTGTCAACTTAGGCCATGATTCCCAGTATTGTGTGATTATCCTCCATTTTGTGATTGTAAGTTTATGTTAAAGAGGATTAGGGTGGCATTGTAACACTCTTACTAAGGCCACATGCCGGATCCAACTTAAAGGGAGTTTCCCTGCAGTGTGGCCTTCACCACATTTTATTTTGCAAGAGATAAAAGGGAAGCAGGCAGAGAGTGGGGACCTGATACTACCAAGAAAGAAGCACTGGGAGCAGAGCATGTCCTTTGGACCTGAGGTTTCTGCATGAAGAATCCTAGTCCAGGGGAAAATGGATAAGAAGGACCTTCCTCCAGAGCCGACAGAGAGAGAAAACCTTCCCCTGGAGCTGACACCCCAAATTTGGACTTCTAGGCTACTAGACTGTGAGAAAATGAATTTCTCTTTGTTAAAGCCATCCACTTCTGGTATTTCTGTTATAGCAGCACTAGATGACTAGGACAGCAACCTTAACCTTAATCAATGTGATTTTTCCATCACCATCAACCCCCCTTTTTCCCCTTCCTCCCACCTGGTAACCACTAATCAACTCTGGTCTCTGTACATTTGCATTTTCTTGACTTTTTATAAAAGTGAAGTCATACAATATTTGTCCTTTTGTGATTGACTTATTTCACTCGGCATAATGTCTTTAAGCTCCATCCGTAGTGTATCTGTTTCTTCTCCTACTGGCTGAGTAGTATCCTATTGTATATATGTACTACATTTTGTTTATCCATTCAACTGTTGATGGGTGTTCAGGTTGTTTTCCACCTTTTGGCTATTCTGAATAGTGCTGCAGTGAATACAGGTGTACAAGTCTCTTTCAAGTCTTTTGGGTATATACCTAGGAGTGGAATTTCTGGGTCATGTTGTTGTTCTATTTTTAGTTTTCTGAGGAACTGCCACACTATTTTCCACAACAGCTGTACCATTTTGCATTCCTACCAGCAATGGATAAAGGTTCCTATTTCCCCACGTCATAGCCAACATTTGTTATTTTCATTTTATTTTTTTATCTCAGCCATCCTAGTGGAAGTGAAATGGTACCTCATTGTAGTTTTGATTTGCATCTTTCTGATGGCTAATGATGCTGAGTATCTTTTCATGTGTTCAGTGGCCATTTGCATGTCCTCTTTGGTGAAATGTCTGTTTAAGTCTTTTGCCTATTTTGTTGTTGTTGTTAGGTGCAGTTGAGTCGGTTCTGACTCATAGCAACCCTATATATAACAGAATGAAACACTCCCTGGTCCTGTGCCATCCTCACAATCATTGTAATGCTTGAGCCCATTATTGCGACCACTGTGTCAATCCATCTCCTTAAGGGTCTTCTTTTTTGATGACCTTCTACTTTACCAAGCATGATGTACTTCTCCAGGGACTGATCCCTCCTGATAACATAAGACATAGTCTCGCCATCCTTGCTTCTAAGGTGCATTTTGGTTGTATGTCTTCCAAGACAGATTTGTTTGTTCTTTTGGCAGTCCATGGCATATTCAATATTCTTCACCAACACTACCGCCTACTTTATGATTGGGTTATTTGTCTTTTTGTTGTTAAATTGTCAGTTTTATATATACTTTGGTTATGAGATTCTTGCAGATATATGGTTTCTGAAGATAGTCTCCCAGTTGGTAGCTTGTCTTTTCACTTTTTTGGTAAAGCCTTTTGCCGAACAAAAGTTTTTAATTTTTATGAGATCTCATTTATTTATTTTGTCTTTTGCTGTTTGTGCTTTTGTTACTATATTAGATAATCTATTCTAACATGACATTGGCCTGATATTGTTGTCCCTGGATTTTCTTCTAAGAATTTTATGATTTTTGTTTGTAGGCTGTAGTCTTTATGGGAGTAAATCATAAGGTCTTTCTCAGAGCCACCAGATGGGTTCAAACCACCAACCTTTGCGTTAGTAGCCAAGCGCTTCACTATTGCGCCACCAGGGTTCCTTGGATTGCAGATAAAACGAAAAACCAAACCCACTGGCGTTGAGTTGATTCTGACTCATAGCGACCTTAAAGGACAGATTAGAACTGCCCCATAGGGTTTCCAAGGAGTGCCTGGTAGATTCGAACGGCCGACTTTTTGATTAGCAGCGTAGCTCTTAACCACTATGTCAGCAGGGTTTCCAAAGTGCAGATTAAGAGGGTAGGAATCAATAAATCTGTTTGGACTTTTTAAGTTTCAGATGCCTAACAGTAATCCAAAAGGAGGTATCAAGAAGACAGTCAAATATACAAGATCTAGGCTAGAGAATAAAAGGTTTGGGTGGCACTGAAATTTAGTGTCTGAGAAAAGAGAGGCAAGAAGAGAGTCCTGGGGCACATCAACCTTTAGAGAAATGATAAACAGAGAGGAAACTGTCAGTGAGGTAAAAAGGAAACAAGGGCAGTGTGGGATCTAGAAGCCTAGAGGATGAAGTGTTTCAAGAGGGAGTGAACGAATGTGTCAGATGGTATTTAGAAGTGAGTCACATGTAGAATGGAAATTGACCTTTGGCCTTGGCTAGCTTCGGTCACTGATGATATTGATAAAGTTGTTTCAGTGCATGGTGCCTGACTGGAGGAGGAAATGAAAAGTGAGGAAATAGATGATAAGCATAGACAGATTTTCAGACTTGTGCTGGGGGTAAAAAAAAGGAGTAAAAAATGAGATCTTCACTGGAGGAGTAAAGTAAATAATATTCAGGATATTTGTATGCCAATGGGAGGCCCCAGGGGCAAGAGAAACTGCTTATGCAGATGCCAAAACAAGGTCGTTGGAGAGATGGAGAGGCTCAGGGAAAAACTCTGGGGTCACCTCACTTCAGGTCATAGTGACCTGCACTTTATTTCCTTGAGAAAGAGCAACCATCTTCACACTTCCATCATATACCCTAGATTTAGAACCAGATCAGTGGAGGGGTGGGAGGTGGGTAGAGGAGGAGAAGAGGAGAGAGGAGGACCTATACTGAAGTTATCCATGTGCCCCCTCCTGATCCTCAGTGCCATGGAGGGTGTCTCTAAATTCAAGTAAACAGAGGCTACAAAAACAAAACAAATGAAAAAACCAACGCCCTTGCAGTCCAGTCGATTCCAATTTATAGCAACCCTGTAGGGCAGAGTAGGACTGCCCAGTAGGGTTTCCAAGGAGCCGCTGGTGGATTCAAAGGGCACCACCAGGGCTCCAAACAGATCCTAATTACTTTCTTTTTCATGCAAAATACTAAGGGACTTTCTGTTATGCATAATAAAAGGTTGTTATTTTAAGTATAAGGAGCCCTGGTGAGGCAGTGGTTAAGCACTGGTATGCTAACCGAAAGGTTGGTGATTCGAACCCAGCAGCTGCTCATCTGGAGAAAGATGTGGCAGTTCACTTCTGTAAAAATGGCAGCCTGGGAAAACCTACAGGGCAGTTCTACTATGTCGTCGTAGTAAGTCAGAATTGACTCGACGGCAGCGAGTTTTCAAGTTTGAGTGTTTTAAGTCCTGATAAAATTACTGTCATCTTCCTTTATCTGTCCTCTGCTTTAGTGCGGTCTTCTCCATTGACTGTCATTTCCGGTTTTACTTTGTTAGGATATCATTCTATGTTGGTCACTGATTTCAAAGCTATTTCTCCTGTTACTTAATGGTACTTCACTTTAGATAACAAATAACTGAAAGGATGCCCAAATATTGATGTCTTTGTCCATTGAATCGTGTTTTAAACACATTGGTGTTGAGTACTTAAAATCAATTATGAATAATTTATAAAGCACAATAAATATTTTCTCCCAAACCATCTTTAGCATAAAGAAAACAGACTGACACATTGAGTTTGTGCTTATCATGATGGACTTGTATTTCTAACCAGCACCTCTAGCATAAATGTGCTTGAGTAATTCTGTCAATCCGCTCAGCATTCAGGTGCCACTTTTCTGATTGACATCAGAGAAGATTTGTGCCATCTGCAACAATAAGATTTTATGAGAAAGCAGATAATAATTACTCTTGCCTCTAGAGAGGAACCATATTAGTCAAATTGGAAGGAAAATGACTCATAAAAATTACACATGCACCTCAGCTAAAGGTTAGACTTCTCTGTCTAAATCTAAACTACAAATCAACATTTATTCATTCAACCAACAAAACTTCACTGTGAGTCTGTTATTTTCTGGGCACCTTTACCTTGGATTTTGCTATGAAAAGCTGCTTGTCTGCCTCCAGTCAGTCCAGAGAAGGGATGAGTCAACTCGTATTGGCTATAACCCCTTGCCGTCTAGTCGGTTCGGACTGATGGTGACCCCACGTGTTACAGAATAGAACTGCACCATAGGGTTTTGTTAGCTGTAATCTTTACAGAAGCAGATCACTGGGACTTTCTTCTGCAGTGCCACTTGGTGAGTTCAAACCACCACCTTTAGGTTAGCAGTCAAGCCCAAATTGTCTCCAACACCCAGAAACCGTAATGACTATGTTGTGGTTATTGTTGGATGCCATCAAGTCAATTCCAACTCATAGTGACCCCATGAAACACAGTAGACCTGTCCTATGGGGTTTTCTTGGCTGTAATCTTTGTGGAAGCAGATCGCCAGGTCTTTCTCCACGGGGCCATTGAATGGGTTCAAAATGTCAACCTTTCAGTTAGCAGCCGAGTGCTTAGCTGTTGTGCCACCAGGGCTCCTTGTAATGACTATACCATGTAATAAATTGTTGGGGAATGTACAGAGAATGGTGGGGCAGCAGATAAGAGAGGCAAGTAATCCAACTTGGGGGCTGAGCCAAATCAGAGAAGGTTTTTGGAGATAAAAAGGCTGAACACAGACTTGAGTGATGCCTGGAAGTTAGTGATGTGAAGAGAGAGATAAGAGTGTTCTTTCTGAGCAGAAAAAACATCCTACACATGGATATGGAATTCCAGGTTTGGGGAATGGCTTCCAGGGTAATCAGAAGCTAAGATGCATTTAGGCAATTGAATGAACAGGGCAACATGAGGTCAGTGCTGTGCTTCAAAGGAGATAAGCATGAGGGCTAGAGTACACGGGCATGTGTCTGCTCTGATCAGAACTCTCCAGGATCATTCAGGGCACAGAAAGGAAGGACAGAGAAAATCATCAATACTGTGAAGCTAGCATTTTGAGATGCTGGTTAGCAATTTTCTCTCTCACTTTTTTTTTTCCCCCGTGAAATAATGAAGACCTCTTAAGGCCCCTGCCCTCTTTCAGGGTCTATGCTCCCTGGACTCACTTAAAAAACATAATCTTCGTCTTTGGAGAGTCTTCCCGTTTTGAAGCCTAAAAGTTTTTGTATAATATACAAGAGTTTCAAAGAAAATAATGCCAATTGATGCTAAATAATGGTAACAGAATGAATATATATGAACAGTACATTATTCTAGACAGAGATAATTTCAGGGCTCATAGAGTAAATCAGATGTAAATCCAGAAAACACATTTGACTTGATTCGATTCTTGTTACCGCTAAATATGTTAGTAATTAATGTTTCTGTGCTCTCAAAACATGATGTTGTTGTATATGTCTGTCACATGGAGAACGTACATTAGTCAATTCATAAATCAAAGTGCTCTTTATCCTTCTTATAAAAGACTTGTTGGCTTAAGAACTACTGAAAGGTATTCAAGTGTGAAAGTTTTGGCTGAACCTGAATCGATCTTTCAAAATCCAGAGGTATAATAAAACACAAGTAGAAATTCATACATATTAAAATTCAGTCATATTCACTGAAGACTATAATAATGACAGACCACCTCAATTAAGCAAATTATTAACCTTTGTAATAAAAAGAGACACGCCTGTAATTCATTCCTGACCCTTAATTTGTGATAGTTCATAAACTATATGGGAGCTTGGGTTAGGTGAATTTTAAGGTCCTTTCCAAACAGAATAATAAAATCATAAGTATACTAATTGGTTTTTGGTGGATCAATTAAACTTAGTATTTCTGTCCTATCTGAATATACTGGGCTTGAATGGATATGGACAATGATTTGACAAGTGAGTTCACCACAGGACCAAAACATAACTCAAATCATAGAATTTGGAAACTAGCCAGCCAGGCCTTTTTAAATTTCATATTCAGTCATGGTGCTCACATAGACCTTCCTGAAGGAACGTAGACCTGTTCATTACTGATTCATTGTCCTGGACCTGAGGTCACCAGAACTGCTTAAAGAACCTTTGGGTTTGATCACTAATTCATGGGAAGGATTGCCTCTGTGACCAGATACTTTAAGAGCTTAAATATAACATCTCCAGTGCCTTCTTCCTTTGAACCAGGATTTGAAAAGCACAAATATTAATTATATTAATGTACTCTTAGCAATTTAAGTGAGAAAATGTCATTGCAGCAAAGCTTAATCATATTAGTAGATCACAAGTTTTGAAATAGAGTGCAGAAATAGGAATTTACAGAGATGCTATTTAATGGCGTACTAATACTATTTTTAGTGTTAAGCAGGTCAGTGTCAGGTAGCAAGCAATGAATGTGAGTCCATAAATTTTTCTAAATTTCCAAATGAAATAAGAAGCCAGCATGCTATTAAAGTGATTTAATAACTGTGAAATTAATCTAGGCTGATAAACCAGTAAATATAAAAGGCAGATTACATCACAATTAGTTGAGCAGTAGTTTAAATGTACAGAATATGTACTTCTACCAATAAAAAATGGCTTACAGATTTGAGAAAAAAATTTTATGTCAACCGTGGTGTCAGTTCTAGAGGGTATTTAAAAATAAAAATAGTCAGCGTTTAGCTGAGTTTTCATTCTTCATGTAATAAAGCAAATTAGCATGTGACATAAGCCATATCTTAATAATAGTCTCAAGCTGCATTGGCATAAAGTAATCAAATTTCCATTGGAAATTTACCTTGCATGCATGCTAGATAGTTTAATTATCTGGTGCACATTTCAATAGTTCCCATTATAAAAAAATATGCCAGAGTTTGTCTCCGAGAGTGTCTATAACAGTAATTTGAATACTTCGATAAATTTTAATTATCTTGTAAATCATCCAACTGCTGATACATAGAAATGTGTATTTCGTTCAAATATTACTTAATTTGACCCACTAGGTAGTGAAGTAGGAACTAAAATCACTCTTAAACCAACATCTTTATTCCAAAAGTTCTTAAAATTTAATAAATAATCTTGCCCTTTGTAGTGTAAAAGAAGAAAGGTTAGCATTAGAATTTGAAAATTATACCAATTTACTATTCTACTCCAGAAATGCCTCCTTTACCCTCCAGGTTATTGATCCCACCATCCCTACTGTCCAGGAGACAGATGCATGTATTATGTCTCCCACTTTTATAGTGCTCTCTATCCACTTTATAAGGAGTCTGGTGGTACAACGGTTAAGCACTTGGCTGCTAACCAAAAGGTTGGCAGTTTGAACCCACCCAGTGGCTCCAAGGGAGAAAGACCTGCCAATCTGCTTCCGTGAAGATTACAGCCTAGAAAACCCTATGGGGCAGTTCTGCTCTGTCAAATGGGGTCTCTATGAGTCAAAATCAATTCAGTGACACCTAACAACAACTCCACTTTATAAAGCACTTTCACATGCATAATATCGAGTGGTCCCCACATTGCCCTGAAGTAGTTGGCTGACAAATAATATTATTGTCCTGTTACAGTTGAAGAACCGGACGTCTAAGTTTGCCTACAACAATCCTGATTTCAAATCCAGTCCTCAACCTCCTCCACATAGCTAAAGCTTTGGGTATGACCTTTGATGTCTTCTAGTCTTACTCTTTACTCATGCTTGTTAGGCTCTTTTTCTAGCTCAAAGTCTATTAAGAGGGGCTGCAAGGAGCTGGAGAAGGCAGGCACACTAACACAACAAAAAGATGGTAGATAAACTGACGCTGAAAGAGAAAAATGCATTTTGTAAAAAGGCACAAGATCATCAACATCGCTGCCAACTCAGTTCCTCTTGGTTCAGTCGACCTGGAAACTAGCTAACTCCATAACCCCCTGGCACGTTGTGGACCTGCAGGCAGGCACAGTGACTGGGGCTGACATCACAATGTTGCGAGTCATCAGGAAAGAATTGATTATGCCAGCACAAAGAAATGTGCTAATTATTATTAAAAATATAATAGTAATAGGGCTAATATTTACCAAGTACTTACTATGTGTCAGGCACTATGCAAAGTAATGAAGCTTACCCAACTGTCAGATTCTGACTTCTAACCCCCTCTTCCCTTCCCACTCATCTATGGTCCCTTGACCTCCACCTGCAGACTTAGTCTTGCTCCATTTCCCAGGGCTAGTCCGAAATGTAAGCAGGAAGGTTGTGAAGATATTTGCCTCATAATATAAAACTCAGTATTAAATCACTATTGGTTTTAGTCTGGCTCAAACCCAAGAAATAGTCTGGGCCCTATTTTTTGTCATTGGCCTGCTGCCTTATTCCTAGACTATTCCTCAATTTGTGTCTTGTTGCTGATAACATTAACCTCTACATTTTAAACCCCATGAAAGCAAAGACCATCCTGGTCTCATTCACTACTGTAGCCCATTTGTACCTAGTACCTAGCACAAAATAGGCGCTTAAGTGTTTGTTGAGTGAATCAAATGTACTCCCACTATTTATCTTTCACTTCTCCGAGTATAACATTCCTAATCCCATCAACCTCATCACCATCGTTATAAACTACCACTTGCTGAGTACTTACTGTGTGCCGATGCTTTATATATGTTATGTTATTTAATCCTCAAAAACCTTGCAAGGTAGGTAGTATTCTTTTTTGCACAGAAGAGGAAAATGAAATTCGTTGAGGCTAAGTGATTTTCACAAGTTCTTACACACAGAACTGGAAAAAGACAGAGCTATAATCCAAACATCTTTTCTCCATCATATTGTCTCTTCCAGACTTTCCTAGGAATTGCAGTGACTTTATGAACTCTGGAAACCCTGGTGGCCTAGTGGTTAAGTGCTACACCTGCTAACCAAAGGGTCCGCAGTTTGAATCTGCCAGGCGCTCCTTAGAAACTCTATGGGGCAGTTCTACTCTGTCCTATAGGATTGCTATGAGTTGGAATCGACTCGACGGCACTGGGTTTGTTTGTTTTTTTTTTGTTTTGTTTTTTTGTTTATGAGCCCTAAACCAAGGTTTTGGACCTTGCTGCATGCTGATAGTCTTTTCTGATGTCAAATGCCCACATTTCCAATAACTGCCTGTCCCTGGATTAAGTTTTCCTGGGTTGAGACATCTTGTCTGAGTTGACTGCATTCTCTAGACCACCATATTGCTACATTATACCCCATGATCAAAGCCCTCTCATCCCCACATACACTTTTGGCAGTGCCTAGGCCCCAGAGGTTGCATCTGGGTGAGTATATCTTACATGAGTGGGCTGGGAATAGGGTCCAGAGAGTGAGTGGCAGCCAAAATCTTTCAAGATTACCAAGACTCAGGTGAGGGAAAGGAAGTATAATCATTCAGAACAAAAGGCATGAGTGGAATGGAATATAGGTGAACGAGTTGAGTATCAATAATTAGACGGAACTATAATGAGAAAAAAATGCAAGATCGAGAGCCCAGTGCAAGAGGCTTGAGCAATTGCCACAAACAGACCTTCTAGGGCCCTGACTTCCTTTTCTGGAAATCTGCCTGGGGCTCGAAAGAATTGGGCTGGCTCAAAAGTAGCACGTGTATGTTTGTGCCGTTTCTTCTGCCTGAACACAGGTGTCTCTATATCCTTGACCTGGCATGTAATGGCTTTCAACATGTTTTGTTGGATGAATAAATCAGCTGGTTGTCTGTGGAGATAGTGTTGTACATGCCAACCACAAATTCTTCCTTCTGAGACTGGGCTGGTCTACCAGTGTCTGCCCAACTCCAGGAGGTGGGCTCAACTCCAGGTCCCTGCACCTCTCAGCCTTCACCATGTTGCTGCAGTGAAACAGACCACATCCAGCATGATCAGCAATAGTATGCCAACTGCGCCACAAGTCTGTAATATTATATTATGTACATCTATATATGTATATATAGATGTACCATAAAATATAATATTGAACTGCTCTGTTATTTATTGTTTTATATGACACGCAAACATTGTAAGGGATACATGCCGAGATACTTGTTGGCATCCCCATACATTATGGATTATAGTTTCCACGGTGAAGTTCAGCAAAGTCTAAATGAAAAATTCAAGTGAGCTTTTCCAACCTCTCTAATTCTACAACATATAAAAATTGTTGCTATTAGTTACACAACTGGCTTTCTTTTTGAGACTGTTAATGAAGAAACACAATTTTTTTATCATTTTATCAAGTTGCTGAACATGGGAGGGTCAGTAAACAAAACAGCTGGGAAGCTATGTGCACACTGGGCAGCAGGCAAGCCCTAAAGAGGCTCCCATGGGCCATCCACACAGGGCGCATTCTATCCATGCTACGACGTGTTGTTGTTGAGAGAATATACACCAACTCAACGGTTTCTCCATGCACAAATCAATGACATCAGTTACATTCTTCTAGTTGTGCAAACATTCTCTGTTTTTCTGAGTTGTTCCTCCTCCATTAACATAAACTCACTGCCTCCTATGGTTCTTATCTAATCTTTTGAGTTGCTATTGTCAATTTGATCCCATGTAGCTAGTTTTTAAAAGAGCGTAAGGCTGAAGGCAGACATTCTTTACTAGCTAAGCTAAACTATCGTTTGGTTTGAAGACTTCAGGGGATATTTTTGGTTTAAGGTTAGGACACATCTTAAAAATGACTTCATACTGTGGGGATTTAGGATCCTTTGCAAATAATTGGTACTGTAAATACTATATCTGCAAACATCCAGAGTCTACCTCACTTGTTGTTCTTACCAAGTAGAAGGAGCAGTCCAGAGTAGTGAGTTTTGAATCCAGGCCCTATTTCTTGGTAGTTGTGTGACCTTGGGAAACAAACCCCGGCCCCTTTCTGAGCCTCAATTTTCCCATGTGTTAATGAGGTTAATCATGGTGGTCGCCTCATGAGGACATCTCGAGGATGAAATAGGGTAATGTGCATAAAGCACTAGGGACACCAGTAGGTACTAGCTCTTCATTTGTATTATTATCATTAGATTATAGTTTCTGGGCAGGGGCTATGCCTTAGATTGGCCTGAATTTTTAATGCAACCCTAAAAACAGTTAATTTATTTAAAAGCCTGGGATATTAAAGGAATAAGCTTTAGTTTTCAGAATTAAAAATACTTCTCTATGATATAAATCAAATGAGGTGTGCGGTAATGAGAAACAGAAAGCCTTCCACAGCCTCTTTGACTGAGGAGAAGAGTTAGCAGTGTAGAAAACCTGTTCTGAGCTCTTGAATACCTTTAGTAATCAGCAGACTTATGAAAGAGAGTTTCATCTCTGTTAAGAGTAGTGGAAATATTACGCTCACTTGAGCTGTCTGAGCTTTGGCCTAGAAAATGAAATGAAATGGGTTTGCTTGCCCAGAAAAGAGCTGAGAGAATTTCATCTTTTCTCTGTTCTGAAAGCAAACCCGGCTTCCTTACCTCTTTTCTTCTGTCAGGAAATATCTTGAAGTTCTCTGGCAAGCTCTTTTCTGCACCAATCCTGTTTTTGAAATTTTTACTGATCCGGAAAGTAGCTGAACCTGTGCTCTCAGGGAGAACAAAGATTGATGGGGGGATCTCCAGCAGTTGGCGCGAACAAGTCCTTAACTTGTATACTGGCACTGTAACTAGTTACCAGAGACAGAGGGGGTTTGGGGCATCTGGTGTGGGCACAATATCTCCCAAATAAATAGCCTCTCCCAGCATGACAGAGCTTCTGTTTTCCTGCTAAGCAGTCATGTAACTGGTTTTAGTAAGAGATATCCATTGCAGAGATTGTTGAGTGAAAATAGACCTAAAGTAGAGAAAAGAGCAATAGCAAAGAGAAAAATATTTTGCAGTTATTTCAGCAAGTACTTCCAACACAAGGAGTAAACTCTAAGCTAATTGTAACAGCTACTGCTTACTGGGCCCTCACTCTGTGCTAGGCACTTTCCATTTATTATCACACTCATGTTTAATTCTCAGAATGAATTGATAAGATTGGAAGTAGGATTGTTCTCATTTTAGAGATGAGGAATTTATGACTCAGAGACACTAAAAGACTTGTAGAGGGCCTTACAGCTCATAAATGAAGCAGTCAAGTTTTAAACATACCTTGGCCTGACAGGGAGCCCTGGTGGTGCAGTGGTTAAGGGCTTGGCTGCAGACTGAAAGGTCAGAGGTTTGAATCCACCAGCCACTTCGTGGGAGAAAGATGTGACAGTCTGCTTCTGTAAAGATTTACAGCCTTGAAAACGTTACAGGGTGGTTCTACTCTGTCCTATAGAGTCGCTATGAGTTGGAGTTGACATGATGGCAATGGTTTTGGCCAGACTACTAGGCCAAAAGCCCTTAACCAAGGTATTTTACTGCCTCTCAGAAGTGGAGAGGAAAGCTCAGCTTTACTGCAGAAGAAAGGGCTGAGCCAGCAAGGACAGTTTGGGACTTAAGAACATTGTAGACACTACTGGAGGAGACAATGCAGAAGCAAAGACAGGCAATACAGAAGCAGGTGGTGGCTCCAAGCAATTATCTGAGAATAAAAAGATACTACCCAGAAAAGAAGAGTGGATGATCAAAATCAGACCGTATTTTTAGTTAAATGCATATGCTCTGATAAAATCTTTATGTGTACTTACTGATGTGATGATCTGTCATTTTCAAATACACTCCCTATTTTTTTTCTGAAGTCCCAATTAGAGAGTGTTCTTACAAAAAAAAAAAAAAAAAACTTGAGTTTACTAACCCCTACTAATCATAATTATTAAACTTTTCCTGGGACTTGTTTTCCCCTCTGTCACACTTGCTACACCCAGTTAGTTTCATTTAGAGTAATTTCTATAATTTATAATCATATAAAGCATTTTTTATTTATCTAATTACTTATATATTGTTTCTCTCTCACCCAGTAGAGTATAGATGACAGAAAATGCCTTGTAGAGGACATGGCACGTAGTAGGGGCTTAGAAGTATTTTTATTGATTGAATGAGTGCTCAGTCAAGGATTCTATTTCTTATTGATCAGTAAATACTCTTTATATTTTGTAAACTTTGTCTAGAAAATGCCTAGAATTTATTTTTAATATCTGGTGGAATTTGGAATTTAAATGATATTATTTTTCCAAATAATCTATTTTCTCTACTCTTAATCTCAAACAATATATATATATCTTCTCTATTTCTTTATTGTTTTCCATTTATAAGGTTAATTTTATTTATTCAATCTAGGTACTTCTTTACATATTAATAACATCTGTTCCGTTTATCTACCTGTCAATCCTTTTGTTAGTACTTCCCTGTTTTAATTATTATTGTTTTATTAAAATCTCACTTTCTATTGTGTCTGAGTATCCGCTAAGGTAAGGTGTGTTGGTCATTTTTCTTTTTCCAGAATTTCTTACCATTCTGGCCTGCCTGATTTTTATGTCAGTGGAATATTTTATTAGTTATAAATACACTGTGATCCATAGCAGGTTAAGCAGTCTTCCTCTACACCCCTCAGTGATTTTCTGACACTCTGAACCCACCACATTGCCTTTTGATGATTCCTGTCTTCCTCCAACTCTGCACTTGACTTATTGGGGTTATACTCCATGAGTGCATAGCAACATCACCATTCCCCATCCACACTTTCTGCCCTGTGTTTTTGGAAATTGCATCAAGAATACACTCATTCAGGGGAATGAGAATTACCAGTACTATTTAAATTCTTATTTTCTGCCTCCCTCTCCTGATCCTGTGTATTTTAATTTACATAAATTTAATGCATTAATAAGTTTAATGCACCAGTCTATCTGCGTAGTAGAGAGAGGGTTCCAGCTTCTTGGGCTATTCTGTTTCTAGGTCTGATTTAGTAGGCAAACAATGTGAATTTTAAAACAAAACAAAAAAAAAAGCTTTACACCGCCTTTCAGGTTGTGCATGGATCTGGTCATTTACAAACAGCAAACCACATGTCGGACAGAGCTTTTGATTCTCAATTTGGTTCCACGGGTCTTCTTTAATTTTGTTCCAGATTTTGGCAAACCAGTTACTATCAGCTTTGAATTTTAGTGTTATAAGTTTTTATATCTTTGTGTGTGTGTGCGTGTTTGCCTTTATCATTATATGGAGAGAAATTGGGAGATGCTGCTAGATAAATGATATTTAACTAGATGTCTGTAAACCACTATTTAAGTAAATATTTGTTTGAAGAATCGGGCCCTTTAAGTCTGTGAACGGACTGACTTCAACATCTGCAATTCCTCAATAGAATTGTTTTTAGGGACTGGTGTGAGTCTATGGATTAATCATTATCCATTAGCAGAATCCACATTTCACACCCATGTCTCTCTCTTGTGTCAAATACATTTGTTTCTCTGTCTGGTGCTAAATGCTTAATCTGAGTAGCCTAATTTCAGTCCTCTGTTCAGGATGGCACTAGTACATTCCCACCCCTGCCTTCATTACAGCTTGTTTCTCACACGCTGATTTAGTGAGTCCCTCTGGAGGTAGTTGTTGGATGGGTCTTTGTGCCAACTGAGGGTACACTATGTATCTTAAAGCTCTGCTAGAAATGGCTTTCTTCCCAGTCTTTGAGTTTACTTACAAGACTTGTGGTAAGCAAAAGAGAAATCCAACTTGACAAATACTATCTCCGGTTAGCTATGAACTGCACTAAAGAGATGGTTGAGATATGTCCTTGTCCTAAGGAAGTTTCCAGTCTAGTGTGGAAGATAAACACTTAACCAAATAGTTACACTGTAGTGTGGAGTTCTTTAATAGACGGATGAACAAAATGCCACCATGACACAGATAAGAGACGATGAATTCTGCCTGGTCAGCACTCAGAGGAACTAAATGCAGTAAACAAAAATCCAGTTCACCATTGTGGGAAATCAACAGGGCAAAAATGTTTCGAGAAAAGGAAAAGATCAGCAGCAGAAACATTAGTAAACACTACAAAAAAAAAAAGTTTCTGGAAATTTGCATAAGAGAGCTGAGTTTTGAAGCTCTTGAATATGAATGCAGGCAAATCCTTTCCCTCATGCAGAGTGATCAGCATAGTCAGACTAGTCAGATTTGTCTAGGTGTGAAAAGCTGTGCCTCTAATATGGGAAAGAGCCCTGGTGGCACAGTGGTTAAGAGCTCGGCTGCTAACTAAAAGGTCAGCAGTTCGAATCCACCAGCTGCTCCTTGGAAATCTTATGGGGCAGTTCTACTCTGTCCTATAGAGTCACTGTGAGTTGGAATCGACTTGATGGCAATGGGTTTGTTTTTTTTTTGGTTTTAATATGGGAAAAACAAATTGTTCAGTGTGACTTGTCTTGGTGTGTTTGGAAGTGCTGGAGGTGAATCTGGAAACTAGGAATGGCTTTCTAAACCATACTATTGATTTTGAGATTTGTCCTATTGGTGATTCAGAGGTTATGGTACAGAAGAATGACAGTCATATTTGTGTTTTAGAAAGAAAACTGGCAGCAGAATAGGGAGCTGAGGCCAAGAAAACAGTTGGGAATAATTTGTTCCTTCCAGCTAAATGTATAGCTTGCCTTACATTGCTCTTTGCTTTGGGAAGCGGGTTAAGGCAGAGACGGAAATAAAAAGGAAGGAGGAAAGGAAGGAAGCTAAAAGAGGAAGACAGAAGGAACTTTCTGGAACAAATTATGTAAATCAAAAGTAGGAGCAAGGAAGTGAAGCCACCAAACCTCTCACCTAAAGAGCTTATCTGGAAACCAGGAGCTACTTCCTGGCGACTGTCTCCTGGCTTTTGACCCCGCCCTCTCTTTTGCCTCCCACGTTCAATCTTGTCACTAAATCTTTTTTAATTAAAAAAAAAAAAAAAGATTTTGAGCTTTCAGCTCAAACCCTTAGCCCCTAATCTAGATACTAAAAGGCTTTTTTCCCTCTCCCTGATGAATGCTGCCCACAGATAATCCTCTAAAATCCCTGCTAAAAAGCTTAATTTGGAAGGACAGTAGTCAAACTCTCAGAATAAAGTTTTAGACTCTGTTTTACGGACCACCATAATTGCCCTTGTTTCCTGTCTTTGACCATAGTTTCCCTCCTGTAAACCCCCTTGGAATGCTCATTCCTTGTTCTCATATCAAAACCCTTTCAATCCTTCAAAAGAGTTCAAAGCTCAGCTCAAATCCTATCTCTTGCTACACATTTTTGGGGGGTAGGGAGAGTCCACTCTCCATTCCTTTTGTACAAGGACATTAAACCTGACTGTGAAAGGCCTCTCCCTTTATTTACACATATTATCCACCTAAATGCTGGGTGAATTCTCACAAACGGCCTAATGGAAAAATTTTTAGTTCAATTTAATCAATATTTATTGTGCATCTAAGATATGTAAGGCATTGTGCTAAACATTCTCAGGATGCTCATGTTATAAATGAATATATTAAAGGTGTGCCCTCAGGGAGAAAAAATAAATTTATTTTATTTAAAGGCTATTTCCACTTCACCTATATGATGAATAATTGTGACTTTTCAAATAAGATACTTTTCCTTCGTTGAGCTGGTGAGTCCCATAAGTAGATGAAATTGTAATGGAAGTTTCATAAATGTATTCAAATGGCACACTTTTCACAGCAAGAATTCAATCTGAGTAGATACAGATAGATACATAATTGAGCCATCGGTATGGGACTAAACACTAACCTTGATTTATATATTGCTAATTATCCCAAGAAAGGGGCTAAAAGAGCCTTCCTTAAGGGGCTAAAAGAGGTTTAGGAAACCACACATCCATTTTCTGTATTGTCCTTACACAAGCACCTGCACTCTGTTAAGATGCCTCTGAGGCTAATTTTGAAAGAAAGCAAAAGTAATTTCTTTCAATTATTCCATCTGAGAGTAAAGCTTAACAAATAAGCTAACAACAGTGATTTAAGAAATGAGGTGCATAAAGGGGTGTGTGAGGAAGTAGACAAGCTTGATAAAAATCTAAGACCAAGTGTATGATTGTGTCATCCCAGACATTTATATCAAGAACCGTCTGCCTTCTAGTACTCTGAGCAGAAACTACCAGGGAATCAGTTATAAGGACTCAGCAGTCCCATCAGACAAGGAGAATGGTTTTCTCAATGATGGGAATTTGTATACTGCAGGGGAAAAAAAAAAAGAGTTAAGTTGTATAAGAAATAAAAAATGCCCTCTGTTAATAGTCTTTGGCCAATGCTTTCTAATTCTTCTTTTTCATATCTTTAAACACAGAATCCCCTTCACCTACAACTGAGTTTAGAAAATTCATTAAGTTCTGATGCTGATGTCACTGTCTCAATCCTGACCATGAACAACTGGTACAATTTTAGCTTGTTGCTGTGCCAGGAAGACTGGAACATCACCGACTTCCTCCTCCTTACCCAGAATAATTCCAAGTTTCACCTTGGCTCTGTCATCACCATCACCGCCAACCTCTCCTCCACCGAGGACCTCTTGAGCTTCCTGCAGGTGCAGCTTGAAAGCATTAAGAACAGCACACCCACGATGGTGATGTTTGGCTGCCACATGGAAAGTATCCGGCGGATTTTCCAAATCACCACCCACTTTGAGGTAACACTCCCTGAGCTCCACTGGGTGCTGGGGGATTCCCAGAATGTGGAGGAACTGAGGACAGAAGGTCTGCCCGTAGGACTCATTGCTCATGGAAGAACAACACAGTTTGTCTTTGAGTACTACGTACAGGATGCCATGGAGCTGGTTGCAAGAGCTGTAGCCACAGCCACAATGATCCAGCCAGAGCTTGCTCTCATTCCCAGCACGATGAACTGCATGGACGTGGAAACTGCAAATCTCACGTCAGGACAATATTTATCAAGGTAGGATGCCAGACCTAGTCTGCCTTCCTATTTATAGGGCCGTGACAGAAAGTAAAATTGGTGCTTGAGGCGGTATAGTGTTTAAAGGCATGGACTCTAGAGCCAGACAATCTGACCTTGAATTTCAGCTGTACCACTTACTACTTGTGTGACTTGGTCAAGGTACTTAACTTTTCGGAGTCTTAGTTTCCTTTATATAAAACGGGTATAACAGTAGATCCTATTGCTCATGGAGTTGTTGTGCTAGATTAGATGTATAGATAGGTAGGTAGGTGGGTAGATAGACAAACAGATAATGTACTAAGAATACCACAAGAGATATTATTATTGTTATTATTATCACCATCATGATCATCATTACTATTTTGAATTAAGTCTCTTTCTTCTCCAGTTCTTCAAGCTGTCTCAGAGCTAGAATGAAAAAAACCCACTTAAATTAAAGAATAACTTATTGTGTGGAAATGATTTTCATGATCTCTGGGAAAAAAGGAATATTCTTAAAGGATGTTTTATAGGGGCCTAGACTTTCTTCTGGAAAGGGCCACTTCTGGCTAGAGAGGCTGAGTCAGAGAATTATTGCTCTCTCAGAAGTGAAGGCTTAGTTCTGGGCTGTGCCTCATTTTTAGGCAGTCCTCCCAAATCAGGGCCAGCTGACTGTATTGAATGAAGGAGCCCAAGGCAGCCTCACAGTGTCCAGCCTTTAGGGAAGACATGACCGTTTCCCAAGGATTCAGGATGCCCTAAGCATTTTCCATTTAATTATATATATGTATGGATATATATTTACATATACCATGTGCAAGGAAAGACTTATAAACTCCCTAAGAATTTTTAATAAAACAAAATCAAAATTTATTTATTAGGGATCTGTTAATGATAAAATTAGATGTTCTCTCATCATCTGAACTTTCAGTTATTCCCCTTATTATATTTAAATTTCCACAAAATTAAAATCTATCCTTTTATTTTATAGCAACTATCCAGACTTAATCCACTATTTCCTTAGTAGCACATAATTGAGGCTCAAAATTTTATATAGGATAAGAAACATTCTCCTTCTCCACAAACATATGAACGAAACTTGATTTATAATTTCTTGTCATTATTTTGGAAAGGACAGTTAGAAACAGCAGACATAGGAAAAATTTCCTTGAAAACTACATTTAGCTACTTAGCTTCTTTCTGTCTCATGTGAAATGGAGACTATAAGAAAAATAGTTGTCTTTGGATCCTAGTAATGTTTAGAAACTACAGAGAGGAGTATCTGTTGACTTAGGTTGCATACCATGGCCATACCACCCTGAACGTACCTGATCTCATCTGATCTCGGAAGCTTAGTAGGGTCAGGCCTGGTTAGTACTTGGATGGGAGACCGCCTGGGAATACCGGGTGCTGTAGGTTGCATACACCTTAAAAAAAAAAATACCAAACCCTCTGCCATCAGTTGGGTTTTGACTCATAGCGACCGTATTGCACAGAGTAGAGCTGCCGCATGGGGTCTCCAAGGAGTGGCTGATGGATTCGAACTGCTTACCTTTTGGTTAACCACTGCACCCCCAGGGCTCCATATACACTTTAAACCAAAAAAAAAAAAAAAAACCCATTGCCGTCGAGTCAATTCCTACTCATAGCGACCCTAAAGGACAGATTAGAACTGCCCTCATAGAGCTTCCAAGAAGTGCCTGGTGATTTGAACTGCCAGCCTTTTGGTTAGCAGATGTAGTTCTTAACCACTGTGCCACCAGGGTTTCCATAATACACCTTAGGGGGGTTCATTTTATAAAGATCAAACTGTTAAGTCTGGCACCTCAAGATATAATTTATATAGAATGATATGCCTCCTTCCACAAGGTCCCATGGCACTTTGCACTTGAAATTATATGATGATACTCAGCCCTTTTCATCATCATTATGTGTCTGACTCCTCAGCTAGAATATAGACTCCATTAAGCAGAAAAAAAAAAAATTTTAGTTATTCAGCCTAGTCTGATAAAAAAAAAAAAAAAATTTTTTTCAGGCACTTAATAAACTGTTAATTAAAATTGGCTTAGGAAGGAAAGGAAGTTTTATATTTTACTGACACCCTGCATCATCTGTCGCTGTAGAAAAAAAATGGGAGGTTGATAGATAAATAAAATATTGTCTAAATTTTAAAATACTGTATTTAGGTGTTAAAAGTGGTTTTTTTTTTTTTTTTTGGTCTGGTTTTCTTCTTTTTTTTTTTTTTGGTGGGATGTTAGGTTAATGAGTAACCTCTGCCCTTGGTGCTGTTTTTGAATGTTATTTGTACTACAGACTTTGGAAGTTTTAAAGAAGAAAATGTGAGGGTTGGAGCCTGGCAGCAGTTCACAATATATAAGGGTCAGTGACAATATTTTAGTCCCCTTGGACATGTTTGAGAACTGAACTCAAAGAACTTCAGAAAATATGATTAGGACTTCTCAAACTCCCTGAGGAATAGAGTCAAAGAGAAAGTTTCAGCAAGGGTCAAAGGAAGGGGGCAAAACCCTAGAAGGAATCTTTATAGTGAATAACTGAAAAGCTGCCTTAAGCCATAAAACACTTGTGGGTTTTTCACCATCCTTATTTATTTTGTTTAATGCAATCTTCTAGACAGTTACTCTTAGCACTTAAGTCATATCTGCATACAGTAATTTTCTTAATTATTCCTCAATTTTGTGAGACTGACCTTACGTCTTCACTGCATAATGAAATCCATGAGGAGAATCAGCAGTGAATAGCCGATGTCAGAGTTATGCAAGCTTTCATTTCTCACGCAGTCCTTTTCAGTTTGGGCTGACAGCATTGTTAACATTTTAAAATGTTAACGAAATCACCAAAAACGCAGCATTTTCAGTATAGGCTTTTAGACTACAAAAATCATTTCTCATGACAGGCTACATAGACATGATTACAGGTATAAGGGATTTTATTCTTCCCAGATCCCCACGTGCCAGAGCGAATGTCCGTCGTAACTAAATGGAGACAAAACCAAGTTCATACCGTTATCTGGAACAAGTTATTTGCAAGTGTTTTATTAAATGTTAATGATTTGAGTTTGGAGCAATTATGTTTGGTATTGTTTTGATAGTATCACTGCGTACACATGTGTATAGATATTTTTGCGCAGCCAATGGCCATTTGTTGAACAAGGGCAAGTAGACAAAAATGAACACTTGAATTCTGACATTTAGAAGCTGACAGTCTAGTGCATGAGGCCAAAAAATAACTAAATATGTATAAAACAATGGATAAGTGATTTTTAAGAATAGAGATATGTTCAGATACAAAGAGGAGGAAATTATTAACTCTTCTCAAAGACTCGTGATGAGGGTGAAATACTGAAATTGGATTTTGGTGAATGAATAGGAGTTTTCTGGTTTGCAGCAAGGTTGAAAAGTACAGGAAACGGCATATGCAGATTCACCAAGATCTGAAAGAGAAGTTTAGTCCAGTTGGAGCATAAGTTGCACGTAGAGAGGATTTGAGATAATTCTGGAAAGGTAGTTAATTTGCTAGCACAGCACTCAGGGCTTTATGTCAGGCTAAGGAGTTTGCATTTTATATGGATAGTGGATATCAGCTGAATGGCAGAACATTAGCCATGACATTAATAAAATCAAAATCCTGTAACGAATTAACCAAATAAAAGAATGCGGCATAAAAGCCTTGCAAGTAATTAAAACACACACACACCTTCACCAACACACCTTAGGATACAAAAAATGATTTTTGTTTCTCAAATTAGGTGTTAGCTTTGCCCACAGTGACTCTCTTGCTACATTCTGAACACCAGACTCTGGTGAGAGTGAGCAGGAGTTTGAGTACTTAGGGTTAGGATTTGCCCATGCTTTTCTGTTAAAGACCCCAGGCGCTGATGAATCCATTGTTCCTGGAGAATGAACTTGCTGGATTAGTCATAGCCTGGTCACGGGCAGTTGTCCCATCTTTAAGCATTCCAAGAGTCTAGACTCTGAGAGACACTTTCTGTTCTTTGATCTAATCAATCATAGTCCTGACAGATATTCTTGTTTTCAAGTGGGCTGCAAACCCTGCCTTTTTTCTTTGAACAGTTTCTGTAGTTAGTTCTGTATACTTTGGGAATTGTATCAAGTAGGCAGTGATTAATTCATAGAAAAAATTTGTTGAAGCTTACTAATATTAAGCCGGGCCACTGGCTAAGTGCTAGAGATACAAAGAAGAGAAAACAGTAGCCCTGCCCTTTGGGAACTTATAACCCCCACTAGAAAAGGCTGTGCTGTTTAACTCCCCATTTGCCTTGGCCAGGCGCTTTGGTTATTCATTTTCCTTTGGACAACACCCATTCCACCCATGGTTATCCTCTGACATTAGCCAGCATTGCTTGGCCCCCTCCTGAGTTGCCCCTGAAGCATGATCCAACATGCTAGAGACTCTTTCCCCTACAAGTCTTGTTCATCTTTGTGTATACATAGCATAGCAATAACCAAGATTCACTAGCCTTTCATTGGTAGTAAATGTTGTTTTTATTCATTCTGGCAGTGCAGTGGTAAACAGCTCGGCTGCTAACCAAAAGGCTGCAGTTCAAATCCACCAACTACTCCTTGGAAACCCTACGGGGGAGTTTTACTCTGTCCTACAGGGTCACAATGAGTTGGAATCAACTCAACAGCAATGGGTTTTATTATGTGCCACATACTGTGAGGCACTAGGAAAGCTTCAGGGGGAGAAAAAAAAAAAACTGAAGCAAGTGTCCGTTCAGATAACTCATGATATAAAATGATGATGGTCCCTGATTCATTCCTGGACATTAGATGAGTTCCAGAAGAACTTGAAGGCTCCATGATATAGTTGTGTTGGATACCCCTGCCCACCACTACTACAGCTTACTGGCTTTGAGATCCTGGAAGAGCTATTTAAACTCTTTGAACTTTAATTTCCTTATTTACAGGTATTACTACCTCAAAAAGTTAAATGCCATGCCTAAGGTCATTCAGCTATTACCTTGAAGGAAAAGATTTAAACCAGTTCATCTAAATTCAAGTCCCAGGTTCTTTCAGAATTAATATAAGCCTTCCATAATTGGAGCCCTATTACTCTGTAATTTATATTCTTTGAGCCAAGAGTTATATAAATTAGGAGGCATGATTATTCAAGTATGAGTTTTCGTGTCCTAAGGCCGTCTACTGAGCCTTTGTGTTTCTACACGTACTTTAAAAAATGTTGCATTTTTTAAAGTTGCATTGAACGTGGAAGCCAGGATGCTGGTGACACTGGCTCTCTGGAGCCCCAAGGTGAACCTGTTACTTGTGGAATGACCTAGCGTGTTGAGCTATTACTGGTAAGTAGCATTCTCTGCTTGAGTTACTGATAAGTTGGTACTTGCAGAAAACACATGCCTTGATTAAGCTCAAGGATCAATACTTAAGGTACGTGTTTCTAGATGTTCCAACAGGAAACCCTGTCGCTTGACTAATTTGGCTGGTATCCTTTGAGCTTCCTCCTCCTTCTATGTCACTCATAATGAGAAGAGCTGAGTCCAAAACTTTCAGTAAGTCATGGGGGCCTCAAATAAGAGATGCTGGAAAATGTATATTCCCTCAGGATCTTATTTTGATGAACACAGCTCAGAGTGACTTAATCTAGGATCCCAGACACATCAGATTTTACAATGGAACCTTTCCAAATTAGGAAAGTCTCCAAGCTTTCATCTGCCTGAGAGGAAATTGTGTTCTTTGTTGACTTTTGTACTTTGTATGCATCTACTGTAAAATTTGGAAATGTCTCAAAAAGGTATGGGGCAATAGAGGGCAATCTGGCAGCTCTACTCTGAATTCTAGATCTGTCTCTCAAGGCCACTTCAGTGTCCAAGCCCTCAACCCTTCAGAGGGATGCCTGACTAACAAATACTGCATAATGCTCCCATTTCCGGGGTTACGCCAAAGTAACACTGTAAAGGATATCAGCCATCTGGGCCAGCAGTGGGACTGGATTCAGAGAGCTAGGGTGAATTAAGTTGGAGCATTACACAGAGTGGAGTCCCTGAGTGGTGGAAAAAGTAAATATGCTTAACTGCTAACAAAAAGTTGGAGGTTCAAGTTCACCTACAGGTGCCTCAGAAGAAAGGCCTGGTGGTCTACATCCAAAACACCCACTGAAAACCCCATGGAGCACAACTCGACTCTGAGGCATACGGGGTCAGCATGAGTGAGAGTGAGTTGGAGTCAACTCAACCAGGAGCGGTCCGAGGGATGGGCACAGACCGTAATTGTGGAGAAGAGTCCAAGTCCATAGCAAACAACCAAGGATAAGGATAAGAAGTATGAAACAGAATGACCATGTGGGAGAAGAAAGTGCAGAGAAAAAAAGTACTAGCTTCTTGCCATTTGTGCCACATAGAAACAGGAAGAAGAGGGCGCCATATCTGAGTACATCAATAGAAACACAGCCCAGAATATGTATTAAAATATGACCCAGTCACATAGATTAGTATTTTTCTCCTTTTGAGGAAAGGTTAAGCAGGGCAGAATCTCTCCCTCTGCCCTACAGTTTTACTTGTAAGTAACTAAATATGGCAGATATTGGCAAAACATAGATCCCAGTGATTTATGTGTGTGTACATATATATATATGTATTAAATTGCGGTTGTCCATTAACTGATAGAAATCTTTTTAAAAGGTGAGCTGTGTATGTTGTTTTAAAAGGTGATACAATCAATGATTGAAATGTGTGGGGTCCTCTGCCCTGAGGACTAGAATTCAGCAGTTACCAATTCCTCTTCAATTCTTCATCATCAGAGAGGTTCCCCATTGGATTAATTTCTACTTTTGAAACTATCCATTTTTCTGGGGAAAGTGTATCGGAATGTTAATACTTCAAACAATCTGTAAATTGCAGGTGCAAACGCTTCCTGGCTGATTGCGCTGCATTCTTCTAGCAGAGTGACGAAGAGCTCTTTAGGAGATACGTGTGGGATCGGAGGAGAAGACGTGTATTTAATTGCATTTACCATACAGTTACTGGGCAGTTACTCTGGCCAAGCACTGTGCTGTGCCTGAGATTCAGAAGTCCCTTAGTGTGATAGGTGCTTAGATAAATGCTGAAGTCTCTTTCAGCTTGACAGTCTGCAATGTTATGAAGCAGGGCAATGGGGAAGGGACGATTAGCTCATTCCTAATGGTAAAACTTCAGAAGATAACGGCACTTAGAATGTGGAGAGAAATGTCAAAACCTATGCCCTGAATGATCTTATCATCTAAAAAGTGAAAGATCGGGTTAACAGCCAAAAACTTACACTTCAGGGTTGTTGTTGTCATTAGATGCCATCGAATTAATTTCAACTTACAATGACCCCTAGTGACAAAGTAGAACTGCCCCATAAGGTTTTCTAGGCTGTAATCTTTACATGAACAGATCACCAGGTCTTTCACCTGCGGAGCTCTGGGTGGATTTGAACTGCCAACCTTTTGGTTAGCAGATGAGTGCTTAACTGTTGCACCGCCAGGGCTTCTTAAACTTCAGGGTACTAAAGAGGATTGGAGAGGACAGCCAAGGAGTTGTTTTACACATAGTTCAAGAAAGCATCTACATTTAATGCTTAATTTGTAGAACTGCCCCATGTGTGGAGAATAAAATCAAAGCAATGTTCTACAGACTTGCACCATAGATGGACTCTATGGCTAAGATAAATTCATGTTAACATTAAAGGAAGGCAGATACCACAGGGGTCTGCTTCAGGGAAACAGGCTACAAAGTGAAAGCCAAACTAATAAAAACTGGCCAGACTAACAGAGAAAGGTCCCCAGGACTGTAAGAAAAGGGCAAGATGGTAAAACAGACATTGAAAAAATTAGAAGGAAGTAAGCAAGATGGATTTCAGAAGGTGATGGGATGGGAGCTGAAGCAGCAACAAAATAATAGTTAAATAGGGATAGTCGAGAGCTAACTTAAGATCCTTTACTGATGGGACAGAATATTAGCACTTCTTTTGTACAAAGTCCACCAAAAGGAAAAGAGGAAGGAAGAAGAATAGAGGAAAGGAGAAAAGCCAGAAAAAAAAATAAGAGAAAAAGTTAAAGGAATAGCGAGATAACTATAGACTAACCCACATGCCAGAAGCTGTGAGAATGCTGGGGAGAGGGGAAATAACTTAGAGTTTGAAGAAAATAAGAAGACACAAAAAGAAAATAATTTAGGAGTAAGAGGGACTGGAAAAAAGCCTTGAAGAATAGGAAAATCACACGTGGATCAAAATACAAACAGAAAATATAAATATGTAATAATTCAGACAGCTGGAGAAGAAGTCTATTGAGGCTATAAAAATACCAGAATTGGGTATAAGATTTCTAAAAGACATTAATGCTATCCAAAAAGAAAATATATATGAGGGAATCGTTCAGGGGTCTTCAATAATAAAGAGCAGAAGAAAACAACACAAGAGTGAGCGTGTGATTATTGCAAAATTGTAGAACTTTGGATGATGTGAGATTTTGATTCAAAGATTCATTACGATTGCAGATATGAATCATATGAAAAAGGGATGGGATTTTGAACTTCTATGGACCTCTTCCCAACTCTTTTCCTTTCCCACTCCTGCCAAAAAGAAAAAAAAACAGCAAGGAAAACTTTTAAGATTATTACTTCATCTCATACTAAAAGGGCTTTAAAAAAAATTTTATTTTATTGTTGTTGAGAATATACAGAGCAAAACATACACCAATTCAACAGTTCCTACATGTACAATTCAGTGACATTGACTACCTTCTTCCAGTTTTGCAACCATTCTCACCCTCCTTTTCCGAGTTGTTCCTCCCGCATTAACTTGCTGCCCCCTAAGGTTCCAACCTAATCTTTCCAGTTGCTGTTGTCAATTTGATCCCATATAGATAGTTCTTAAAAGAGCGTCATGCTTAAGGCAGGTATTTTTACAAGCTAAATTATTGCTTGGTTTTAAGAAGACTTTATGGAATATTTTTGGTTTAAGGTTTACAGATTATCTAGGGCAATAATTTCAGGGGTCCATTCAGCCCCAATGGTTCCAGAAAGTCTGGAGTCCATGAGAATTTGAAATTTTATTCTGCAATTTTCTCTTTTCATCAGGATTCCTCTCTAGAACCCTTGATCAAAATGTCTAAAAGGGCTTTATTGAGATACATGTCCTGATATATATCAATAGTTGATAGATCTGGAGCTAAATTTAAAGTGATCAATAAGCAAATATTTAGATTCAATGCATAAAAGCAAGTAACCCTGAATGGCGAGTTCAGTAAACTGGACAAGAATTAGTTGGTGGTAGGGGGGCAGGGGAGTTCAGAAGAATGTCTCTGCAATTAATATAACCAGAGATTTCTAATAAGGCAAAGGCAAAAGCGCCAAGTTAAGTTTTCACAGAATAAAAACTTTGATCGAGCTTTATGGAGGATGAATACATTACTCATTCCTCAGGGGCAAATATTAATATCATAAGAGATGATCATGGGAAAAGAAATTCAGCTCATTTTTCACGATATAAGAAAATATGGGCATAGATTTCTTTTTTCTTTTTTTTTTTTTAATGATAAAAGGAAATCCTCAAAGGGAAAAATAAATTTTAAGGCTTTACACAGCAAATTAGATATCCCCATCTACAGATATGATCTATGGAAGGCAACAAAAAGGGGGAGGGGAAGCAAAGATAATAGGGCAATTTAAAAAGATGAGAAAAGTAAGATGTACAAAGAGATAAGCTGATGAGTGGAAAAGACCAAAGTAGAAATAAATGCACAACCTATAAACAGCTGGAGCGTGAAAGAAGAAGACTCATGAGGATGGTGGCGCCATTTAAACAACACAAAGGTAGATTAATATGTTGCAAAATGAAGACTGGGAACAATGGGATTCTTACAAACTGGAAAAGATACAGATTTGTCACAAACATAAACACATAATATTAGTAAAACTTGATATGCGGAATAAAATAGGAGAAAAATCAGGAGGCAACAGGTTTGAAAAAACTTTACGGAAATGTCAGTATTTCTGATAGATTTGAACTTAACTTTAGTAAATTTTAGAACAAGTTAACAAAAAGTAAAGATAGTACATGAACAATGTAAATAATCAGATAAGTTTAAGATGAACATTGCAGTTAACATTCCACAGATAATATATACTCACCTCAACTAGTCAATGCAATATTTACCCAAATGACAGTATTTTAACACATAAAACAGGCTATGAGCTTAACAGTCAATTTTTATGTCAAGGTACAATAAACCAAAGCTCAAACCATTTGAAATTTTCAGAAAACAACCTCCTCTATCACCTTTGGATCAGGTCTAACCCAAAAACACAATTATTAACTATTTAGAAAGCAACCAACACAAACGTCCAACATGGTACTTGGTACCTGGAACAAGTAGCATTAAAATCATTTAATCATATGATCAAAGCAGTAGTCATGGTTAAATTAATAGATGTCAGTGATTAAATTCTGGAAAGAGGAAAATAAACCGATCAGTGAAAAAGATAAAAAACATGAGTAATAGGAGGAAACAAGTTTTATGATCAGGAAAGAAAGAAAAACATCAAAACAATGAAATCGATACATTCAAGGGCTGCTTGTTTTACAGAAATAATTAAAACAGACAATTCTCTTTAAAACCTTATGAAAAATAAAAGCTAAATTGCAAATAAGAAAGTGAATATGGCATATAAAATAGATTTTTGAATTATATGAAAATGGTACCTGTAATTATAGTGAATTTGGAAATGTCAATAAAGTAAGTGATTTTCTACTAAAACACAAGATACTAACATTGACAAGTAGAAAATTTGAATAATCCAAAAAAGTACCTGAAACAGGTATGAACAAACTGCCTACCATTGTCACTATGCATAGAGCACACGCACAACAACGTATATCATGAGAATACACCTGAACTGGATGATTCACTGGCGTTGTTTTTCAAATCTTTAAGAAACGGACAATTCCGTAATATATACCCTGACTGGTAGGAAGAAAAAAGATGCTAAGCTACCTGATTGGTTCTATGCCAAAGAGTATTTATTTCATAATTTAAAGTTAGCTATTTAAAAAATAATTTTTGCCACCATTGATTAAATGTTTGCTGTAAACACTGTGCCAAGAAATTTTGTAAATATCATCACAATGAATTTAAGTAATATGACCATCTAAAACAGAGGTCACAAATTAAAATACCAGACATGTAATATTAATGAATGAAACACTACCTGGCACAGGGCATATGCACAGGTTATGTGAGGAAGAGGCAGTCAAAGAGGCAGTCATTACTCAGCTCCAGCTGATGGTTTTCTCTCAGGAATATAGGTCCATTGTCACCAGATTTACTTTTTTTTTTTTAATTTTTTCAAGAAGTTCTGATTCCGCGATCCTCCAATTTTTAAATAATTGTGTTAGAAAATTATTGACGATCTTGTCATAGACTATAAAAAACACATGGTTGAAATACTGTAGGCTGCCAGTTTTACTGATCTAAAAAACAATAAAGGGGCATTTCTGAAGCTACAGCATCTGTTTATATTAAAATACATCCCAAGAGGAAGAATAGAACAGTATTAATTCAATAAAGACTGAACTAAATATGTGTGCACCAAACAATATGGCAACTAAGATAAAAAGACAAAACAGAACACGGAAATATAGAATATAAACACAAATACACACTCACACAAAGTGAGAGATTTGTATATGCCGTTTGTCAGATCTACAAAAACATAGAAGATCAAGAAAACGAAAAGCAAAAGCAAGACCATCAATAAGCTTCATTTGATGTGTACAACCAAAATAAATTGTTTGCTTTTGTCCATTGAACACTTAGAAAAAGTCATTATGGGCTTGGTCACAAAGGAAATCACAGCACATTTTAAAATAAAAAAAGTAAATATTTTATGGGCCACTTCCTCTAGTCATAGCCTAATGCATTTAGAAATAATGAAAAAGATGATAATAATTCTTAATTATTTAGAAATTAAGAATAACTCCAAGATCAAAAAAGAAACAGGCTGAAATGATAAACTATCTGAGTATAAATAAAAGCAGAAATCTATTTCTGCTGTATTCAATGTAATATTCATAGCTTTAAATGTGTTTATTCCTAAAGAAGAAACTATGAACATAAATATATTCTCATCCCCAAAAAACTTGGAAGGGAACTAGGAGAAAGAGAGGCTTGAAAGAAGGAATTCATAAAGTATGAACCAAAATCGAAGAGAAACGCTTAAATTGGTGTAAATGACGTGCAGGTCTAAAGCAACAAATTCCTAGAAAAATACTATTTGCAAAATTGACCCAAAGAAGTGGAGAGTTTAATAGAAGAGATTGAAAAAGCCATTAAAGAATTACAATTTTATAAAAATATCAGTTCCAGAGAGTTTTAACTTTGACTCCTGCACATTCAAGTTGGAAGGAAAAAAAAAATAAACATTTCAACTGAAAATGACCTGAAACATTTCTTATGAAAGTTTTTGCTTTCTGTACTTTCAAGAATAGCTTCTGCTTCATTTTGAAAATAATACAGAACCTCTCTCATGTGAGTTAGAGCGGCAAAGTATAGTGAGACCTATAATTTACTTTAAAAATGCCCTAAGCATTTTGAAGCACTCTGAAGGGTTCTTCCACAAACTCCCTTGTTCACATCCACTCACCTTCCTTCCTCTGGGCTCCATACTCTCTGCCTTTGTCTTGTGTACACTCTTATCATAGCAAAGAGCATCACCTCCACTTGCGCCTTAGATCACAACCTCTCTTGCCCTTTTAAGGCTGTTCCGGGAATTCTGCCCCGACTCTTCTGCATCATCAATTTTTCTGTCTCTACCAAATCATTCCCATAAGTGTAAAATCCTGTGATTATTATTTCTCCCATCTCACACACACACAACATATGTATATGTGTGTGGGGAGTGGGGTGCTGGCTTAGTTCTCTAGTGCTGCTATAACAAAAATACCACAAGCAGATGACTTTGACAAACAAATTTATTTTCTTTCAGTTTGGGAGGCTAGAAGTTCAAATTCAGGGTGCTGGCTCTAGGGGAAGGCTTTATCTCTCTATAGGCTCTGAAGGAAGGTCCTTGTTTCTTCTGAGCTTTTGCTCCTGGGTGACCCTGGCATGGCTTGGCATCTCTCTTCCCCGTCTGCTTCTTTCGCTTGCTTGTTTAATCTCATTTCTGTTTCAAGAGATTGACTCAAGATACACCCTACGCTAATCCTGTCTCATTAACACAACAAAGATAGCGACCTGATAGGACAGAGTAGAACTGCCCCATAGAGTTTCCAAGGAGCACCTGGCAGATTCGAACTGCCTTTCTAGTTACTCCTCTATTTCTTTTGCTATTCCTTCCTCACTTGTGCCACCTCTAAATGTTGGAGGGCCCTACAATTATTCTTCTTATCTACAGTTATTACACTATAATCTTATTTGGTCTCCTTATACCATTTTTTGGAAACCCTGGTGGCATAGTGATTAAGTGCTATGGCTGCTAACCAAAAGGTCAGCAGTTCAAATCCACCAGGCACTCCTTGGAAACTCTATGGGGCAGTTCTACCCTGTTCTGTAGGGTCACTACGAGTTGGAATCGACTCGACGGCAACAGGTTTGGTTTTGTCTTCTGGTCCAGATGTCATTTCTGAACATTAGACAATCCAGCTACCTACTTGACATCTCCATTTGGGTGACTATAAATTATCTCAAGCTTAATATTAGCAGAACTGAATTCTTGGTATTTCTCCTCCACCCTCAACCTGATTCTTCTACAGCTTTCTTTATCTCAACAAATGGCCACTCCATTCTTTCAGTTGCTCAGGCAAATACCTCAGTAGTATCCTTTATTCTTCTTTTCCTGGCAACCATATATGAGCCATGAGCAAATTCTGTCAGTTCCAGATTCAAAGTATATTTAGAACCCAACTACTTCTTGCTACCACCTGCCCAAACCACGATCACATCTTAGCTGAGTGTTTGAAACCACCTTCTAACTGGTTTTTCTGCTTCTGTCCTTGTCTTGCTTTACTCCATTCTCAACACAGTAGTGTGATGATCCTGTTAATATGTTGTTAGTTGATGACCTCATTCATAATGGAATGAAATGCTGCCCAGTCCTGCAGCATCTTCATGAGTGCCTTCCAACCTAAGGGGCTCATCTTTCAGCACTATATCAGACAATACTCTGTTGTGACCCACAAAATTTTCATTTGCTAATTTTAGGGGTAGATCACCAGTCCTTTCTTCCTAGTCTGTCTTAGCCTGGCCACTGTGGGTGACCCTGCTGGAATTTAACATACCAGTGGCATAGGTTCCAGCATCATAGCACAGTATGACAAACTGGCAGACAGGTGGTGGGTTAAAACATAAGCATGTCATATCATTTCTCTGCTCAAAACCCCCAATGGCATTCCATCTCAGAGAGAAAACAAAGTCCTTACAGTAACCTACAAAATCCTGTTTCCTCAACTCCACTTCCCCTTAAGTTTTTTCTGACCTCATCTTCAACTCTCCCGTCTGGTATCCCTCCAACACACCAGAAACAATTCCAGTTCAAGGACGTTGGATAAGCTGTTCCCCCTACATGGAATGTTCTTTCCCCAGATACCTTCATGGCTAGCTCCTTTCCTTTCTTCAGCTCTTTACTCAAATATCACCTCTTCAGAGAGGTATTTCTTGGCCTCTTTAAAATTTCACCCCACTGCCACCAACCCTGACACTTCTTAGCCCCTTTACCTTGCTTTATTTTTCCTCCTTTGCACTTAGCACTATCGAACATCTCATAAAAACCAAAACCAAACCCATTGCCATCAAGTTGATTCCTACTCATAGTGACCCTATAGGGCAGAGTAGAATTGCCCTATAGGATTTCCAAGGAGTGGCTGGTAGATTCAAACTGCCAACACACAGTACATATTTATCACACTTATTCTGTCTCCTTCAATAGAGTATAAGCTGCATACAAGCTGCAAAGATTTTTGTCTGTTTTGTTCACTTGCTATATGGTTAGCACCTAGAACAGTGCCTGACACATAATGCATATTGTTGAATAAATAAATGATTGAATAGGTGATGTGTTGTTGTCCTGACATCTTTGTTCCTTTGTTTTAATGAATAAGAAAATCCTTTAATAGTATGTCAAGATTTTGTGTGCAAATACGGATTTTAAAATACACCGTAAATATATTAAACGTTGGTCTTGCTTATACTGTGAACTGTCTCAAAAGCATTTTTTGCATAATTTACAAAGTACAAATTTTTTGTCAGCTCCTATACAGATCAACACATATTCTTAATTAGTGGCATAATTGGGAGCTTTTGCTGAAGTAATAAGATACCTCAATGCAAGTGAACTAATGAGCCTCATCCTTTTGAGCATAGTGGTAACTTGGGAGATTTGCTGATTTAGAAAAAACAGGATGAATACCTGAACTGCTTTGTTAAACACTCACTCTCCAAATACAGTACTAAGTAGGTTCTCCCTCATTGAGTGAAATTGAGACTCTGGACATACCGTGATACAGCGATTGTAATATTCTTCCAAGTGGTCCCCTGGTCACTATCTTTTCCTTCCTATATCCATATTTTATTTGCTTCCAAATCAATATTATTAATGAAGATCTCTGTTTATGTCATTGCTCAGAAATCTTCATGGTTCCTCATTTCCTATTAAATAAAACCCAGTCTTATAAAACAAACGTGTAAGGTCTCTGTAGTCTGGCTCCAACCTGCTTTTCCTACATTATTGTTATTATTATTTTTACTCGGCTCCCCCATCAGATTGTTGTGCTTGCCACCTCCTGATATAGTTTCCACCTTCTTCATAACATTCCTGAATCTGGAAGATGTATTTAGAGTTCATATCTAGATCGGAGCATTAGTCTGATCAGCACAGAGTATGACAGTACTATTGGAGTCTCTGGGTGAGGCAAAATGTTAAGCATTTGACTACTAACAGAAAGGCTGGTGGTTCACATCCACTCAGAGGCACCTCAGAAGAATGGCCTGGTATCTGCTTCCAAAATGTCACTGCCAAGAAAACCCCATGGAGCTTAGTTCTACTTACTCTGCAACACATGGGTCACCATAAGTTGGAAACAACTCCATGGCAACTGTTTTATTTATTTTGGCGGGGGGGGGGGGGGGTTATCATTCCCTATGATCCACGTTCCAAATTTCTATTAAAGAAACTTTTCTTTCTTCTTTCTTATAGCCACATTGCTCTGTGGGCTTACACTGAGCTTATACTCAAGTAATAACTCCAGCAGATCTTGTTTGTATGACCTTTCATAACCCAAGTTTCACACATTCTTAGTAAGATATATAAACTAAATGCAATCCTGTGCATTTGGCCCATTTAAAGTCACTTCTTTTCTCTTTGAAGATTAAATATCTCTTGATTATACCATCTCCTTTCCATTCCTATTGCTATTACCTTAGCCCTTGCCACCTTAAACCTCTTACAAAACAAGCAGAGAGAGGGAAAGAAAAAGAAAGAAAGGGAGAGAAGGAAAGAAGCATTATCCCTCACCCGTGAAACTAGGTTTAGCCTCCCTCCTTCTTCCAAACCATATCCTAAAATCAAATCTGATGAACGTTTCCCTCCCCAGATAGAATCTCCTCAGTGGCTCCACATTGCTTTCATCGTAGCTTCAGACCTTTTGTCATCCATCCCCCACCCTCATCTCCAGCCTTATTTCTCACTACTTTGTATGTAGTGGTTAAGAGCTATGGCTGCTAACCAAAAGGTCAGCAGTTCAAATCTACCAGGTGCTCGTTGGAAACTGTATGCAGCAGTTCTACTCTGTTCTGCAGGGTCGTTATGAGTTGGAATCAACTTGACGGCAACGGGTTTGGTTTTCGTTTTGTTAACCTTCAGGTAGCTGTACTCTGTTGCCTCCAGCTTTTACACATGTATCTTCTTAGGTTTGCAGCATGGTTCTCCAGCTTCTGTTTCCAGCTGACTGTAACTCCTCCCTCAAGACTCAGCTGTGGCACCTCCTCCTCTAAGAAGCCTTCCTTGGCACCCCTACCATAGACTGGCAGATGCCCTTTATCTCCTTTCCGGTGGCACCTGGGTTGACCTCTATCATGACTCCCATTACACTGGTTTTGAATCATCTGTTCACTTTTCTTTCTCCCCATAACTAGATTTTGAGCTCTGTGAGAGCTCTAAGTGTGTCTTTCATCTCTGTAACCTTAGTGCTAAGAGCAGTGTCCAGTACTTGTATCAGTTTATCTTACCAATAAAATGATTTCAAATTTTTCTTTTTCTTGCTCATCCAAGAAGAGTCCAGAGCAAGAGAAAAGGGAACATGATAGAATTCAATTAGAGCAAAAGCAGCATCTCAATCATTTAGTCTTTTATCTAGTATACGAGAATTTAAGTGTTGTTACCCATTGTCATTACAAAAAGTAAATAGTTAAGGAGACTATGAATAAAAGCTATCAATGATATTTTGATTTGCCCTCACTGTGAGACTAAAGAAAAAAATAGGTACAAATGATCCATCATAAATGGGGATTCTCTGGAACCCAGCTTTTGTGTGTGTGTCAGTTACATAGTAAAATAAGCACTGGGTTTTCTGGTCTGGGAAAATTGAAGAATTTAGATCCTGATTGATTTGCCTTCCCATGACAGATGACCACCACAGAGGCCACTGAGCACTGTCCTTCAGTCACGGCCACCTTGAATGTTATTTACCGCCTTTAATGAGAAATGCGGCAGCTGGATGGCAGAAACAGTTAAGAATGTATGAAACCCTTCTACTCTGCATGCAAGAAGGGTCACCAGAATCAACTCAACAGCAACTAACAACATAATGAGGAGTGGGTTCTACTGGAATGAGGGAGTTTTATAATCTTTGAAAGATTTCTGAAGACTTCTACTGCCTTCTTCCCTAAGTTGGTTTAAGTATATAGTTAGTCAGATAATCTCTCAGGAGTCCTTCCAGTTAAAGAATCCATGATCATTAAGCCCCGAAGATTCTTAAAATAATGAAGGTTCCTTTTTCTACAAATTTCACTTTACTTTCCTGATCGCTAAATCAACCAAATGAAATTAAGCTATTTACTACTAACCATTTTGTTCCCTAGGCTATGTCAGCAAGTGTGGTGTATGTGTGTTTTAACAGATCTAAAAGTAGGGTGCTCATTAGAAACACAATTTCAGCCACCCTTCCCTTAGAGTACCTAGGTGATTATCAATTGATTCATCTGTATACTTTAATGATTTGGCTCCCTGCTTTTTTAGAGAAGAAGAAATTTGTTTTCAAATCTAAGATAACTGAGACTTCATTACTTTTTGCAAAACAAAACTCTTTTTAAGCAGTGGAGTCCCATTAGGGAGTGCTAGCATGAATAATTATCATTATGTCTAGTCTACCAAAATGAACAGTTTCCCTGCATTTAGTGATAGTAGAATCTTCAGGTGTGATTTACATTTATATCTCTAATGAAAATTAGTACATTCTTTACACTTCCTGATTTTTCTATGTCTCTTCTGTGGCAACACAACTTCTTACTGTTTTTATTCGCATTTGTAAATTACAGTAATGTTTTCGACAGGCAATGATGAATGTTTTCTGCTGAGAGTTTAGACTTGTACCCTCTGATTTCTAAAGAAAAGCCTTCTATGTTACATTCTGCATTTCAACTTAGTTTCTTTTCATTTGAAATGTGCCTTGAGTAGCCTTTATGGCTTTATCATAATGCAGTATTTTGTATCTCCAACCAGAAAAGTTCCATAAAAATACTTGGCAGTGTGACCTGGGGATACTTGAATGACATGAAATAATAGCTGCCATAGCTGGAACATTTGCTTCATGTCAGAGGATGTTGCATGTGCTTTACATGCATAATTTCCAACCCTTGTAACGGAGAAAGTATTATTTCCGTCGTTTTCCCGATGAAGAAACTGAAGCTTGTTGTTAGTTGCCATCAAGTTGGTTCTGACTCATGGTGACTGTGTATAAGAGAATTAAACATTGTCTGGTCCTGCGCCATCTTCCTGATTATCAGCATGTTTGAGTCTTCATGGATGAAAACAGAACTGAAGCTTCAAGCTAAGTAAATTGTCCAAGGGGCAATGCTGGAAGGTGACTGGGCCAATATTCAAATGCAAGTGTGTCTGATGCCAAAGCCTGGACCTTTGACACAGGCCATAATTAAGGACACACAGGTGCCACAAGCTTACAGGCCACCTTATCTTCCCAGACTCAGAACAGACAGAGGCCATGACCAAGTGTTTTCCTGTTTAGTCCAGATCAAACATACTGCTGGTGCCGTGGTTCACAGGGTTAACACAGGGTTAGGGATGACTATATCATTCAGTCGGTAATTTTTCTTTAGTTGACTTCTGGCAGATGCATTCTCTCAAGCCAGAGCCAATTGTTTTTGTCTAATGACTTAGAGGGTGGATAGCCTAAGGCTATCCTGAGAACTGCGAGTCTATTTATTGTCTTTTTCTTTGCTCCCTGCACAAGCTCCAACAGGCAGGTTTGACTGGCCACACAGTGACAGATTAGTGATTGTTTCCCCTCTACAAGGAGCAATATTTGAAAGAAGATTTTGGCTATTTTCTACTGCTATGAATGCAATTTTTAAGCAATTATAAAAGTTTACATGTATTTATTAAAACTCATTCCCCACAACAAAAATATTTATTGAGCAGATCTAGTTGCAATCAAATGTAGTGAAGGGTAGAAATTAACATGTTAAAGATGCCAAGAATCTCCATAACTCGGGAAATTGTGGGAATAGATAATTGACAGTTCACAACAGAAAACAATGCATCTCTTAACTAGAAATGAGGAGATTTGAAATAAGACCAAGAGTCAAATACCTGGCTCAGGTATTAGAACATGAGGGTGATATCATTCAATCACTCAGTGGAATAGGACTTATCTCCTGGAAGGAGTCCAGCTTATTAATTCCTTAAGAAATTATAGGCAATGCTAGAGTTTCTTTTTATTAATACAAAGAAGCAAGGAATAGCATTTCTTTCTGTCTCTTGCCTCACTTCTCTTCCTGACTTTTTGCCTTTGCTCCTCTTTGCCAGGTTTCTAGCCAACACCACTTTCAGAGGCCTCAGTGGTTCCATCAAAGTAAAAGGTTCCACCATCATCAGCTCAGAAAATAATTTTTTCATCTGGAATCTGCAACATGACCCCATGGGAAAGCCTATGTGGACTCGCTTGGGCAGCTGGCAGGGGGGGAAGATTGTCATGGACTATGGGATATGGCCAGAGCAGGCCAAGAGGCACAAAACCCACTTACAACACCCAAGTAAGCTACACCTGAGAGTGGTTACCCTGATTGAGCACCCATTTGTCTTCACACGGGAGGTAGATGACGAAGGCTTGTGCCCTGCTGGACAGCTCTGTCTAAACCCAATGACTAATGACTCATTCGTACTAGACAGCCTTTTTAGTAGCCTCCATAGCAGTAATGATACAGTGCCCACCAGATTCAAGAAGTGCTGTTATGGATATTGCATTGATCTACTGGAAAAGCTAGCAGAAGACATGAACTTTGACTTTGACCTCTATATTGTTGGGGATGGAAAGTATGGAGCCTGGAAAAATGGGCACTGGACTGGGCTGGTGGGTGACCTTCTGAGTGGAACAGCCCACATGGCAGTCACTTCCTTCAGCATCAATACTGCACGAAGCCAGGTGATAGATTTCACCAGCCCTTTCTTCTCCACCAGCTTGGGCATCTTAGTGAGGACCCGAGACACAACAGCTCCCATTGGAGCCTTCATGTGGCCACTACACTGGACAATGTGGCTGGGGATTTTTGTGGCTCTGCACATCACTGCCATCTTCCTCACTCTATATGAATGGAAGAGCCCTTTTGGTATGACTCCCAAGGGACGGAATAGAAGCAAAGTTTTCTCCTTCTCTTCAGCCTTGAATGTCTGTTATGCTCTCTTGTTTGGCAGAACAGTGGCCATCAAACCTCCAAAATGCTGGACTGGAAGGTTTCTAATGAACCTCTGGGCCATTTTCTGTATGTTTTGCCTTTCCACATACACGGCAAACTTGGCTGCTGTCATGGTAGGTGAGAAGATCTATGAAGAGCTTTCTGGAATACATGACCCTAAGGTAATACTTCTTTTACTCTAGCTTTCTCTCTTGTCCATTAAAACCCCATATGTGTATCTTATTCTATAGTACACCTGTGTTCTGTATAACACAAGAATATTCTCTCAGCCAACTATAGATAAAAAATAGATACTAGTCACAAAATCTATTGTCTGGTTGAACTACATATGTGTTTTATTAGATGGAACAAAAACAGTAAGGGGCTGTAGGAGGTGTTTGTTCTAGAGAAAGTCTTTCTGATAGAATATCCATTAGTGCAGCTTTTCCTTGTGTTATTTGACCACCTGAAAGAATAGTCAGGAAACAATCAGTTCTTACCTCCCTCGCACAAAGCATTTTCACCCAAAGCTAACTTCTTAAAATGATTAATTACTTCCCTTGGGAATTATTGGAAGTAAATAGCAGGCTCCACATTTTAAATAGCAAAGAATCCTTTTTCACCATCAAAAAATAGTAGAGTGGAAAAGACTTACGTTTTATCATAAGCACCCAAAGTCAACTGCTAGGGAACTCAATGGACGTAGAACAAGGAGTATTGAACTAACTGAGGTGGCATGTTTGGTTAGCTAAAGACTTGGTGTTGGTGTCAGAGGTATTCTCATTAAGTAAGGAAAGCTGTACAGCTGGCCACCTGGGGTTGAGAGGAGGGTGCCAGCAGTCACATTACATTGTCCAAGGAAGCTCAAGAAAATTGTCTCTCTAGGCTGCCTTTGATCCTAGATATCCCGTCTCAAGGTTAGAAGGGAGGGGGAAGATGGATATGCAGGTAAACAGGTAAAGCAATGGTGATACTCAGGTAAGGACAGTCATGTCTCTGTTCTCTCTACATTGCAACAGAGCTCCTTTCAGTGGTCGGGATATAGAAAACATAGTCCAACCCAGTGGAAATGGAGGGAAGAGGGCAATTGGAATAGGACTCAAGGGAGCAGCACAGTCATAGTGGCAGAAGTGTGTATGCATAGGACATACACAGTGAGAATTAAGGAAAGCTGCAATTCAGTGGGTACACCCAGGACACACCATGTTTAAAGCAACTTGAGCTAAGCTGAGCATTTCAAATTGTGAAATACCCATTATGCCTTTTCAAATGCCTGTATCACTCCAGATCTCAAAGTATTGAACCATTTGTCAGGAAACTTCTGTTAAGCACTAAAAAATTAATTTCATAGAGCATCCATAAATAAGATAGCTGCAACAGTCTTTAGCAAGTGATGGAGTGACTCGGGGCTGGTGACAGCTTTGGAGAATTCTCATAGATGGTTTGAAGTAGGACATAATGTCTGTTTTGTAACCAAAAGAATATGAGAAATTTAACCTGTATACTGCAAACTTCCCGGTAAGTGACGTTAACCTCGTGAAAGGAAGGATTCAGCTAACAATGGCTCACTGACTGGGCGAGGATTTATGTTACTCCTAAATGAACACTCAGGGCTTTATGCTGTGACTCAGCATTCAGTGAACACAAATAAGCTCTTTAGCATAAACAAATGTGCCACCCTAAAGAGAGATTTTGATAACACTTCAGCATCCAGACTCTGCACCACTTTTAGAGTAAACCACCATTTATTCTTTGCCCCAGGAAGTCTGCAAATCTCCCTAAGGTTCAGTCTTGTTAGAGGCTTACTCATATTTTTTGCAAGAGTATTGCCAAAGTGACTCTTAAATTGCAAACTCAAGTAGAAACAAATCAGTTCGATATAGTACTAAAAAAAAAATCTGATAAATGCCACATTGTTGTAGAGCTTCCAGATTTACCACAATACTGCCTAGAGTTTTATTAAGCAGAAACGAGGTTTGCCATAATTAAGATACAGATGCTATATATGAGAAATCTAAACCAACGATTATTTTAGGGGGTTAAGAAGAACATCATAATGGTGAAGCATAAAGAGCAGTAACAATTTTTTAAGCTAAAACACAACAAACATTCCAACCCCACCTCTACCAGAATAAAGAGGTGAAATTTTTACAAATCTAACCCAGCCCACAAAACAAAGTCAGCTGTATTGGACAAAGTCAACTTTGTGTTAAAATTAGTAAACTGTTAATGAAGAAGGACAAGCCTAAACCTAAGCCATTTTTAATTTGATATAAAAAATGAATTTCTGCCAAGATTCCCAGTAAATTTACAATCTTTACAAGTGTTGTTTCTGTGCTAAAAGGCTCTCATTTATAGGTTTTTGTTTCTTTGTTTGTTGTTTTTCTAAGTACACCCAGATTATTTAGCTAACTATATTTGACATCTGTACTTTTTGGGGATAAGGTTGATGAATAAATTTTTCGGTTTTCATCCAGATATGCAATATTATATAGACTATATAATGTCCTCACCCTCCCACAGATAGATGTGATAAAAATAATTCCCATACCTCTTCTGCCATGTAACCCCTCCAGGCACTTAGTGTTTATTCTTAACTGTACTGGAATTACTCACATACGGGCTTTTCGCTCTTACCAATACTAAATTCCTTGAGGGCTGCTCCTTTTTCGTACACTAACTTACATGGAGAAGTTCAAAGATAAGTATGTCAAATAATATAGCTCAAGTCAAATAGGAGGGAAAAGACATAAATGCAACACAAGGAGAAACAACTTAGAAAGTTATAAACATACCAAAGTTTAGATGCATTTGAAGTACCATGGGAATTCTGGGGACAGTCACTTTTAACTCAGTGCATCAGGAGAAAGCTTAATTAATAAAATCTGTGCTTACTCTTCAAAACCCTGGTGATGTAGTGGTTAAGTGCTAAGGCTGCTAACCAAAAGGTTGGCAGTTCAAATCCACCAGGAGCTCCTTGGAAACTCTATGGGGCAGTTCTACTCTGTCCTATAGGGTCACTATGAGTCGGAATCGACTTGACAGCAATGGGTTTGTTTTTTTTTTGGTGCTTATTTCTTGAAGAATACTTAGAATTTGGACATGTGGGACAGAGGGCGAGGAAGGGGCATTCCAAGCAAAGGGACAGAATGAACTGTGTGGAGTTGGAAAGTATAGTATAGCAGGATATCTTGAAGAGTTCCATGTAGCCGGAGTCACTGGGTGGTGCAAATGGTTAATGTGCTCAGCTGGATGGTTGCCACCCAGAAGCTCCTTGGAAGAAAGGCCTGGTGATCTACTTCAAAAAATCAGCCATTGAAAATCCTGTGCAGCACAGTTCTACTCTGACACACATGGGGTCACCATGAGTTGGAGTTGGCACCAACTGGTTTGCTGGTCCATTTAGTCACAGCCTATATTACATGAAAGGAAAGAGATGACAGCTAAGTAAAAAAAAGTAAGTTAGGTTCAGACAATGGAGGATCTTTAACATTAGGCTGAGACAAGTGGACTTCATCTGACAGTAGAGATCTATTGATACTTTTGAACAGTGGAATAGCAGAATGAAGCAGGGTCCTTTTGGAATGACTGCTTTGGCAACAACATGTAGACAACATTGGAAAATACAGGAAGAGAGTTGAAATTACGGCTGTGATCGCTGATGGAAGGAGGAAAGGCTGCAAGAAATAGTGTAGTCATCATATCAGCAGGACTTGGCAGTTAATGGAGTGTGGGAGGCAACAAGGAGTCAGGCTCTCCAGTTGCAGCCCTGAGTGTCGGAGAAGATGATAATCCGTTCATGAAAGCAGAAAAGGCAGTTTATGGGCTAGAAAATATGCTGATCAGTTCAGAGTCTTACATGGCCTTTTAAAATCTGTTTTGAATACCCAGGTCCAATCCAGCAGGTATTAGGAAACATGGAGCCAGGGCTCAGGCGTGTGATTGAAGCTAGTGGGAATCCTGGGCAGAGAGGTGATGCTATGTATTGAAGGAGGTAGGCAGAAAAACTGCTGTTGGGAGAAAAACACCCGGCATAAAGAGTCCCAGGGAGTTGCAGTATAGGATTTGTAGAGAGGTGAGGTGGAAGATAAAGAGATAAAGGTGCCCTGAAGCAAAGTCATGCAGGCCTTTGAATGCCATTCTATAGATAGAGTTTTGACTCTTTGAGATGAAGATTGATATGAGTTCACCTGCTGGGTCTAGCTGCTTGCCAGTAGTTGTCAGAGAGGGGGACAGAGGCTGATCAGTGCCCAGTCCAAACCATGGGAATTAGCATTTGTCTATGTGTCTGTGTGTTTTAATATCTGGTGAAACTGAATTTATGTAGTTTACTTTTTTCCAGTATTTTTAAAATTTCATTTTCATTTTTCAAGCTCATTTGATAGCATTGCAGTTCTCATCTCCTATCATTTACAGAGACATCCCAAATCTGTGGTTCTTTTGGAGTATTTGTTTCAAAATCTCAATGGGAGGTGATGTGTCATACAGAGTATTGTTTAAATTTTGAGTGTTCTTCCATCCTGGACACATTGTCTATCTCATTTCTCTTCATATTCTTTCATCCCCCTTATCTCCCAGACACCAGAAGGGTTTTGCCTTGTACCATGCTGCAATTTTCATTCCGTTTTCACTACTCACAGCTCAGTTAATTCACCTGAGGCAACATTTTCCTGTGCCTGCACATGAATGCTCTTGAACGCTCTGCCTCCTTCTTGTCTCTTCTAGCTCTTCTTTAGTTATTCAGGAGAATCTCAACAAGTCTGTGTGTGTGTGTTACAATGGTATACCCCAAAACTTTGAGCATAGCAACTCACAGACTTCCCTAGGAGCATTTTCTTAAGACGTGAACTTCAAAGAATTGATGCCTTCAGCCCCTAAAGACCATCTAGTCACTCCAATCTGAAAAAGGGACTCACAGGTCTCTATTCTTTTCTTAAACCTGCTTTTCTGATATATATAATATTTAAAATTATAATAACAGTATTTCCTTACCTTCCTAAATAGTTTATATTTCCAGCCCTAAATTTTGGCTATGGGTTTTTTGTTTTCAGTCTTGGAAGCTAAACACCACTTATAAAATCTTTCTCCAGGAATATGTGTTTGGATGAAAGCCTGTTGACGTCTACAGTAAGATTTGTGGTGTGTATTTATACATGGTCTTTCGGAAAATTGAGTCCTGGCTGCATAAGTATCTGTAACTATGATATCAGATAACTTATAATGAATGTAATAGCTCCATTTTTCTTCTTGATCATAATTGTTTAGCATGTTGACTATACATTTAACACAATTAATAAAACTGTTAAGAATTAAGAGTGCTAACATTTTATCACCATTTCAGAATTGAGTTTAATTGGCTTCAGCCAACTGCTTTGAATCAGAAATAAAATTAAAAGCAAAAAGCTGAACAGGACAGACCAATTTATGATTCACCACATGTTGACGCAGCCAAGGGAGACTGGGATTTTTTTTTTTTTTTTTCTCTAATAGGGGTCGGAGGGAAGGAATAATCTTGTTGCTGACTGGTCCTGCAGATAACCCCAAGGGAGAGGGACTGGCCTGCTGTGCAAATGAAATCCAAAAGGATGGTTCTGTCCTCACTTAACTAAACTATTTTTTGCCAGAATAATTTATTTTATACTAAAAGTAATAGATGTAGCTTCTCACAGCCTCCCACCATCCCTTCTGGGAGGTAAGTGCCATGCTTCAAAGTGGGTGGGCTCTTGAAGCATGAGACCATGAAACCACAAATTTATGAGCAATATATTTAATAGAGCTTATTTGGGTATTTCTCTAACATAAAACTAGCACTATTCATTATAGGCGATACAGAAAATAGAGTAAAGTAGACAGCTGGAAGCAAGCACCCATTGCCTCATCATCCAAAGTCATTTCCTCTTAGCATTTTGGGATGATTGACAGGTGGATGCAGACTGCTCTATTATTTTATTCAACCAGATCTCCATTTGCTCTCTGTGGTCTAAGGAGTAGATCTGAGCATTCATAGAACCTTCCAGTCATTGACATTAATTCTGCTGGGGTATAAGACAGGATGAGAAAATCATTTTGCAAATTACAGAGTACACTGAAAAATAAAGCCCCACCTCCCTCACAGAGTTGGATTGACCCATTTGAGAGGCTACATGAGCCCTCAAAACAAGCAATTTGCTGATTTTAAAGTGCTTTTTAGTTCTTTTCCCGCTTCTGTGTCTCTGGTATAAAAAAACAAAAATTCCAGCTCCTTAGAGGAGGTAAGAGGTTACCATCATTTTTGTACAGGCAAATTACAGTGAAGCTTTTAGAAGAACACTCCTGGTGAACATTCAAGTAAATATCAAAAATTAAATAGACCTGCTGTGAAGGCAAGAGCAAACTGTAACCAGAAATATTGAAGTAAAGGGCACGGGCATGATCCCAGTAGGGAATGAGAAGCAGTTCCCAAGATAATGAAAACCACATTTATTGGTCTTCATATTACAGCACATTGCTGTTCAATAAAAAATATATATGAATTCATATAATAAAAGCTGGCCACAAACTATGGAGGAGTGCTAGGCACACAAGACACTGAAAAGGGAGCTTGAGGTGAGGGGAAAGAAAACTGAAACACACCAAACCATTCAGTTGCTCATTCATGATTTATCCAATAACTGCAACTTCTTCTCTAGGCACTGTGCTTGGTGGCTGGGAATTTTGTAGTGAGTGAAATAGATACTGTCCTTGCAACAGGGTGCTTAGTGGGAAAGAGACATTAATCAAAAGAGCCCAAGGATGCCCTTTATCACCACTCTTATTCAACATTGTGCTGGAAGTCCTAGCCAGAGCACTTAGGCTAGATAAAGAAATAAAGGGCATCCAGATTGGCAAGGAAGAAGTCAAAGTATCTCTGTTTGCAGCTGACATGATCCTATACACAGAAAACCCTAAGAAATCTTCCAGAAAACTACTGAAATTAATAGAAGAGTTCAGCAGAGTATCGGGATACAAGATAAACATACAAAAATCAGTTGGATTCCTCTACACCAACAAAAAGAACGTAGAAGAGGAAATCGCCAAATCAATGCCATTTACAGTAGCCCCCAAAAAGATAAAATACTTAGGAATAAATCTTACCAGAGATGTAAAAGACTTATACAAAGAAAACTACAGTACACTTCTGCAAGAAACCAACAGAGACTTACATAAGTGGAAGAACATACCTTGCTCGTGGATAGGAAGACTTAACATTATAAAAATGTCTGTTCTACCAAAAGCAATCTATACATTTAATGCAATTCCGGTCCAAATCCCAAGGACATTCTTTAGTGAGATGGAGAAACAAATCACCAATTTCATATGGAAGGGAAAGAGGCCCCAGATAAATAAGGCATTACTGAAAAAGAAGAACAAAGTGGGAGGCCTTCCTTTACCTGATTTTAGAACCTATTATACTGCCATAGTAGTCAAAACAGCCTGGTACTGGTACAACAACAGATACATGGACCAATGGAACAGAATTGAGAATCCAGACATAAATCCATCCACATATGAGCACTTGATACTTGACAAAGGCCCCAAAACAGGTAAATGGGGGAAAGACAGCCTTTTTAACAAATGGTGCTGGCATAACTGGATATCCATCAGCAAAAAAATGAAACAAGACCCATACCTCACTCCATGTGCAAAAACGAGCTAAAAATGGATCAAAGACCTAAATATAAAATCTAAAACGATAAAGGTCATGGAAGAAAAAATAGGGACAACGTTAGGAGCCCTAATACATGGCATAAACAGTATACAAAACATTATAAAGAACGTAGAAGAAAAACTAGATAACTGGGAGCTCCTAAAAATCAAACACTTATGCTCATCCAAAGACTTCATCAAAAGAGTACAAAGACTACCTACAGACTGGGAAAAAATTTTTAGCTATGACATTTCTGATCAGCACCTGATCTCTAAAATCTACATAATACTGCAAAAACTCAACTGCAAAAACACAAATAACTCAATTAAAAAATGGGCAAAACATATGAATAGACACTTCACTAAAGAAGACATTCAGGTAGCTAACAGATATGTGAAGAAATGTTCACGATCATTAGCCATTAGAGAAATGCAGATCAAAACTACAATGAGATTTCATCTCACTCCAACAAGGCTGGCATTAATCCAAAAAACACAAAATAATAAATTTTGGAGAGGCTGTGGAGAGATTGGAACACTTCTACACTGCTGGTGGGAATGTAAAATGGTACAACCACTTTGGAAATTGATTTGGCGCTTCCCTTCCTTAAAAAGCTAGAAATAGAACTACCCATACAATCCAGCAATCCCACTCCTTGGAATATATCCTAGAGAAATAAGAGCCTTTACACAAACAGATATATGCACACCCATGTTTATTGCAGCACTGTTTACAATAGCAAAAAGATGGAAACAACTAAGGTGCCCATCAACGGATGAATGGGTAAATAAATTATGGTATATTCACACAATGGAATACTACACATCGATAAAGAACAGTGAGGAATCTGTGAAACATTTCATAACATGGAGAAACCTGGAAGGCATTATGCTGAGCGAAATTAGTCAGTTGCAAAAGGACAAATATTGTATAAGACCACTATTATAAGAACTTGAGAAATAGTTTAAACTGAGAAGAAAACGTTCTTTTGTGGTTACGAGAGGGGGGAGGGAGGAAGGGTGGGAGAGGGGTATTCACTAATTAGACAGTAGATAAGAACTACTTTAGGTGAAGGGAAAGACAGCACACAATACAGGGGAGGTCAGCACAATTGGACTAAACCAAAAGCAAAGAAGTTTCCTGAATAAACTGAATGCTTCGAAGGCCAGTGTAGCAGGGGCAGGGGTCTGGGGACCATGGTTTCAGGGGACATCTAAGTCAACTGGCATAATAAAATCTATTAAGAAAACATTCTGCATCCCACTTTGAAGAGTGGCGTCTGGGGTCTTAAACGCTAGCAAGCAGCCATCTAAGATGCATCAATTGGTCTCAACCCACCTGGATCAAAGGAGAATGAAGAACACCAAGGACACAAGGTGATTAAGAGCCCAAGAGACAGAAAGGGCCACATGAACCAGCGACTACATCATCCTGAGACCAGAAGAACTAGATGGTGCCCGGCTACAACCGATGACTGCCCTGACAGGGAACACAACAGAGAACCCCTGAGGGAGAAGGAGAGCAGTGGGATGCAGACCCCAAATTCTCATAAGACCAGACTTAATGGTCTGACAAATGGTTAATGTGCTTGGCTACTAACTGAAACGTTGGGAGTTCAAGTCTACCCAGAGGCACCTCAGAAGAAAGGCCTGGAGACCTACTTCCAAAAAATCAGCCATCAAAAACCTTATGAAGAGAGGGAGTCCAAGATGACAGAGCAGTCAGGTGCTTCATGTCATACCTCTCAAAAAAAACTCATTGCCATTGAGTCAATTCTGACTTATAGGAACCCTATACAAAGACCCAAAAAAACAAGCAAATCAGATATATGGACAGTCTAGGAAACTTAAGCATCAAAGGCAAGGCCGAAGAATCAGACTGAGCAGCAATGGGAAGGAGAAACAATTCAAAAACAGCAGAAATGAAGAATTACGGATTACCGGCACCCTGCTAGCTGTACTGCAGAAGTCAGACATGCTGAGACAAGTAGCAGCATCCCCAGCCAAAACCCACCCCACCTGGTGCAGCTCAGCAGAAGCAACTCTGCACACATCCCCAGAGTCAGCCGGGAGTGATTCCAGCCCTGTGAAAGTTAAGTACACCCATCCAACCCACGACACACTCCCCTCTCTGCCAAAGCCCCACTGGCCAAGGAGCACTCCACCCCTCCTCACATATACCCCTCCCAACTCTGACACCAGTCTGGCAGCATTCGTCACCACCATGTCCCCTAAGCCAGGAACTCACGGCTCTGGTCTGTAGGTGCCCATCCCTTAGCCCAACCACCAGTGCTGGGGGTCCACAGATTTCCAGCACCCTCAACACCCTCCAATCACCTGCACCAGTGCCTTGCTGGCTGAGCCAGCACAGTGTGGCCAAATTGGGTCAAGGTGGGAAGTGTTCCCAGCTGAGGCCTACTTTGCTTACAGCAGCAGACCTGTGGCATTTGACACCACCCTGCTCCCTAAGCTGGTAACTCCCCACCTGGCCCAAGGTACCACCACGTCACCAGCCACTGGCACAGAGGGCCTATGAACTTACAGTGCCATGACCCCCTCTGATCACCCATGTCAGTGCTTTGCTGGTCAAGTCAGTGCAACGCAGCCAAATTGGATCAAGGTGGGCTACATTCCCAGCTAAAGCCCACTTCACCTACAGCAGTTAAGCGGAAGCTGCAGACCTGTGGTATTCACCACCACCCCACCCCTTAAGATAGGAGCTCAACCACTCATGCCAAGGGGCTGAGGGCTAGCAGTACTGCCCACTCCATCTAGCCACCCATGATGTGGACCTGAGGACTGGTGGTACCCCCGAATCCTTCCGGTCGAAGGCACCAGGTGCCCAAAGACCAGCTGCACAACTTCCCCCATGGTGCACTCTAGGAGACAGGGGCATACTCTCCAACCAAGCACCTGTGGGAAACCAGCATCCCCCTGCCTCTCTCCCATATTGTCCCCCACTGCAGCCAGAGGCTTGTGTCTGCTCCCAACACCCACACACAGATCTGTTGGTGAGAGTCTCCACACCAGCCACCTGGCAGCTGACAACCTGAACCCCTTTGCTCTCACCATCCAGCAAATAGCAGAATGTACACATGACACCTGACCCAACAACCAGGGAGAATACCCCCTGCACCCACAGTCAGGTGATCAGCAGGACAGATACATCACCTCACCAGAAACACCACCTACATCATCAGCACTGCAAGAACGGTGAACAGGGACCCATGCTCACACAACTAGTCACTGCTCTGCCCACCTGGAGACAGGAGGTAAGAACTTTAGATTAGTGACCAGAGTAGCACACACACCAAGCCTACTTGAATACTTCAAAAAAAAAAAAAATTCAGGATTCAAGAAACAAGCATACAATAAATAAATATACTAACTTCTTGATGTCTCAGAGACAACAGACAATACCAAATCACATAAAGAAGCAGGACAAGATGGCTATAGCAAGACAACAAAATAACCAGAAAACCTTCCCAATGAAGATAAGGCAATGGAACTACCTGACAAAGAATTCAAAAGACTAATACACAGAGCTCTCCAAGAGATTAAGAAAGAGATCAGGAAAAACACAGACAAAACAAAGGAAAACACAGACAAAGCAATAGAAGAATTCAAGAAAACAATACAAGAACAAAATTACAGAATAAATAGGCTACTAGAAACCATACTAAACAGCAACAAGAAATCCAAAAGATTAACAATAGAATTTCAGAATTAGACAACTCAAAGAAGGACATAGGAGCAGAATTCAGACAATGGAAGACAGAACTGGTGAGATTGAAGACAAATCCCTTGACACCAATTTGAGGAAAAATAAGAAAAAAAAGAAGAAAGCTTAAGAATTATGTAGGACACTATCAAGAGGAAAAACTTACATGTGATTGGAGTTCCAGAACAGATGGGATTAATGGAAAACACAGAATTGTTGAAGATTTGCTGGCAGAAAACTTCCCTAATGTCATGAAAGATGAGAAAATATCTGTCCAAGAAGCTCAACAAAGCCCATACAGGATAGACCCCAAAAGAAAGTCACCAAGACGTATCATAATCAAACTTGCCAAAATCAAGGACAAAGAAAGAAACTTGAGAGCAGTTAGGGGAAAACAAAAAGTCACCTTCAAAGGAGAACCAATTAGACTAAACTTTGAATACTCAGCAGAAACCATGCAGGCAAGAAGGCAATGGGATGACATATACAAAACCTTGAAGGAAAAAAACTGCCATTCAAGAATTACATGTCCAGCAAAATTGCCTCTCAAATATGATGGTGAAATTAGGACATTTCCAGATAAACAGAAATTAAGAGAATATGTAAAAACCATACCAAAATTACAAGAAATATTAAAGGGAGTCTTCCAGTTAGAGAACCAACAACGGCAGACAACAATTCAAGATTAGGACACAGCATAGATCAACCAGATACCAACCGAGGTAGGGAATTCTCAAAAATAAATCACCTAGAAGACTGAAAATGGGGAACAAGAGATGTTGATTATATAAACAATGATGTCAAAAAAATAAATAAAAAGGGGGAATAAACTGTGTAGTTATAGAATTTCCATATTGACAGGAAGACTGATTTTTTTGTTTTGTTTAGAATTTTAGATGTTCATTTTAAAATAAGATTGCTGCAGGCAAGAATGAAACAGAACTTCTGGTAAATTATATATCTCAGGAAAATATTGGATAGATTTGAGAAAAAAGCAAACTTAGAGGTCCATGGGCTTCATTTCACTCTTGTGAAGGCTAAATAGGTGGTAGGATAACACCACTTTTCTTCCACAAAAGAGCAATCTCTTCCTTCAAGGCTGAAATCCTTTCTGCCTGGACTTGGATCAACTCAGTGACTTTCTCTTTTGCCACAATATCCACTCTCCGAGGGCCCTGGAAGACATTGCCCTGCTGGTTCTGTAGTGTATTCAATCGAGAATCAAGCTGCTGCTTCTCAATACATAAATCATCCATTTGATGAAGTTTTCTGATGTGTTCTTTTGTCTTCATCATCAGTTCTCATCACATTTGAACAATCCTTGCCTACCAGTTTGGGGAGATGTAAAATGTATTAAATGAATAAGAAAAGAAATAGAGAAAAATGAGCATCGAAATTTGGTCAAAACCGTAAGGCAAATGGAGGAATATGCACATATGACGATGCAATCAGAGGTCAATGTAGTTAAACATATAAATGTAAGCATGCTGAAGAAAAAAAGACTGGTTTAAACTTAGGAAAATAAAGGTAAATTTCAAGGTAACCACAAAGGAAGCTAACAAACCTACCCATAAAAAAAAGAAGAAAAAGACTCAACAAACACAAAATCAACAATAATGAAAGAAGGGATAAGAAAACCCATAAACAAAAAGAATTCAGCACAGAAAATTAACTGGAACAAAGAAACTTTCAACACCACTTAAAAAACAGCAGCAACAACAACAAAATGACAGCAGTAAATTCATACTTTCCAATAATTGCACTCAATCTAAATGGCTTAAATGCACCAGTAAAGAGACAGAGAGTGGCAGAATGGATTAAAAAACACAATCCATCTATATGCTGTCTACAAGAGTCACACATAAGACACAGACATAAACAAACTAAAACTCAAAAGAATAGAAAAAAATATATCAACCAAATAATAACCTAAAAAAGAGCAAGAGTAACAATAAAGCAAAATCTACCATAAAGGATAATGAAGAACACTATATGAGGAAGGAAAAGGGTCAATACACCAGAAGGATATAACCATAATAAATATACACATGCCCACTGACAGGGCTCCAAAATACATAAAACAAACCCTAATAGCACTGAAAAGAAAAATAGTTCCACAATAATAGTAGGAGATTTCAACACACTACTTTTGATGACGGACAGAACATCTAGAAAGAAACTCAGTAAAGATACAGAAAGTCTAAATGCCACAATCAACCATCTTGACCTCATAGATACACACAGGACACTCCACCCAACAGCAGCAAAGTATGCATTATTTTCTAGCGCGCATGGAACATTCTCCAGGATAGACCAAATTTTCAGCAACAAAGCAAGTCTTAACAAAATCCAAAATGTCGAAATAACACAAAGCATCTTCTCTGATCACAACACCATAAAAGTTGACATCAATAACAATAATAGCAAGGAAAAAAATCAAATACACTGAAACTGAACAACACCTTGCTTCAAAACTATTGGGCAATACGAGAAATCAAGGATGGAATTAAAAAAAAAAATCTTAAATGAGAACGAAAACACTTCTTACCAAAACCTTTGAGACAGAGCAAAAGCTGTGCTTAGAAGTCAATTTAGAGCAATAAACACACCCATCAAAAAAGAAGAAATGACCGAAATTGAAACATTAACCCTACAACTCGAACTATTAGAAAAAGCAGCAAAAGTCACCGGAAGAAATGAAATAATATTACAGAAGAAATAAATGAAACAGCAGACAGAAAAACAATACAAAGAACAAAAAAGAACAGAAGTTTGTTCTTTGAAAGGATCAACAAAATCAACTAACCATTGGCCAAATTGACAAAAGAGAAACAAGAGAGGAAACAAACCAAACAAGAAATGAGATGGGTGATATCACAACAGAATCAACTGAAATAAAAAGGATCATAACAGAATACTATAAACAATTGTACTCCAACAAATTTGAAAACAGAAAATGGATAAATTTCTAGAAATGCACTACATACCTAAGCTAACACAAACTGAGGAAGAAAAACTAAACAGACCCATAACAAAAGAAGAGATTGAAGATGTAATTAAAAAAAAAAAAAACTCCCACCAAAAAAAAAGCACTGACCCAGACAGCTTCACTGGAGAATTCTACCAAGCTTTCAGAGAAGAACTCACACCAATACTACTCAAACTATTTCAGAGTGCAGAAAAAGAAGGAATACTCCCAACTCCATTCTATAATGCCATTATAACCCCAATACCAAAGCTAGGAAAAGACACCACAAACAAAAAACTACAGCCCAATATTTCTTATGAATATAGACGCAAAAACTCAACAAAATTCTAACCAGTAGAATTCAACAGCATATCAAAAATAGAATACATCATGGCCAAGACAGATTCAAACCAGATATGCAAGGAAGATTCAACATTAGAAAAACAATGTAATCCACAACATAAATAAAACAAAAGAATAACATGATCATCTCGATCGATACAGAAAAGGCATTTGACAAAGTCCAAGACCTTTTCCTGGCAAAAAAGAACTCTCAGCAAAATAGGAATAGAAGGGAAATTCCTTGACATAATAAAGGACATTTATACAAAATCGACAGCCAACATCATTCTTAATGGAGAAAGGCTGAAAATGTTCCCCTTGGGAGCAGGAACAAGACAAGGATGCCCTTTATCACTACTCTTATTTAACATTGTGCTGGAAGTCCTAGCTAAGAGCAACAAGGCAAGAAAAAGAAAAAAAGGCATCCAAATTGGTAAGGAAGAGGTAAAACAATCCCTATTCACAGATGGTATGATTCCATACATAGAAAACCCCGAAGAATTCACACGAAAGCTACTGGAACTAAGAGAAGATTTCAGCAAGGTAGCAGGATACAAGATTAACGTACAAAAATCAGTTGGATTCTTCTTCTTCAACAAAGAGAACCTCAAAAAGGAAATCAGGAAATCAATACCTTTCACAATAGCCCCCAAGAAGGTAAAATACTTAGGAATAAATCTAACCAGGGACATAAAAGACCTATACAAAGAAAACAACAAAACACTACTGCAAGAAACCAAAAGAGACCTACATAAATGGAAAAACATACCATGTTCATGGATAGGAAGACTCAACATTTTGAAAATGTCAATACAACCCAAAGCGATCTACAGATATAATGAAACCCCAATTCAAATTCCAACAGCATTCTTTAACTATATGGAGAAACAAATCACCAACTTTATATGGAAAAGGAAGAGGTCCCAGATAAGTAAAGCGTTATTTAAGAAGAATGAAGTGGGAGGCCTCACACTACCTGATCTTAGAACCTACTATACAGCCATGGTAGTCAAAACAGCCTGGTACTGGTACAATGACAGACACATAGACCAGTGGAACGGAATTGAGAACTCAGATGGAAATCCATTCATCTACAAGCAGCTGATATTTGACAAAGGCCCAAAATTCATTAAATGTGGAGAAGACAATCTCTTCGACAAATGGTGCTGGTATAACTGGAAGTCCGTTTGTGAAAAATTAAACAGGATCTGTACCTCACACCATACACAAAAACTAAAAATGTATCAAAGACCTAAATATAAAACCAAAGTGATAGAGATCATGGGAAAAAAATGGAACAACGTTAGGGGCCCTAACACATGGCATAAATAGAATACAAACCATAACTAACAATGAAACTGGGTAACTGGGAACTCCTAGAAATTAAACACTTATGCTCATCAAAAGACTTCACCAAAAGAGTAAAAAGAACCTTCAGACTGGAAGAAACTTGGCTATGACATATCCCACAAGGGTCTTATCTCTAAAATCTACTAAATACTTCAACACTGCAACAAAAAAAAAAAAGCCTAATAATCCAGTTTAAAAATGGGCAAATGATATGAACAGACACTTCACCAAAAAAGACATTCAGACGGCTAGCAGATACATTAAGGAAAGCTCATGATCATTAACCATTAGAGAAATGCAAATCAAAACTGCAATAAGATACCATCTTACCCCAACAATACAGGCAGTAATTAAAATAAATAAATAAATGTTGGAGAGGTTGCGGGGAGATTGGAACCCTCATGCACTGCTGGTGGGAATGTAAAATGGTACAATCACTATGAAAAAGATATGCCACCCCCTTAAAAAGCTAGAAATAGAAATACCATACGATCCAGCAATCCCACTCCTACTAATGTATACTAGAGAAATAAGAGCTGTTACATGACTAGGAATATGCACACCCATGTTCATTGCAGCAGTATTCACAATAGCAAAAGGATGTAAACAACCAGAGTGGCCATCGACAGATGAATGGATGAACAAATTATGGTACATGCACACAGTGGAATACTACAAAGTGATAAAGAACAATGATGAACCTGTGAAACATCTCACAACGTGGATGAATCTGGAGGGCATTATGCTGACTGAAATAAGTCAATTACAAAAGGACAAATATTGTATGATAACACTATCGTAAAAACTCAAGAAAAGGCTCACACACAGAAAAAAAAATATTTGATGGTTACAAGGATGGGAAAAGGTAGGAGGGCAAGTCACTGGATAGTAGACAAGTGTCAACTTTGGTGACGGGAAAGACAACACACAGAATAGGAGATGTCAGCACAACTTGATCAAGAAAAGCCATAGAAGTTTCCTAGACACATCCAAACACCTTGAGGGACTGAGTTACTGGGACTGAAGGCAGGGGTCCATAGTCTTGGGGGACATCTAGGTCAGTTGGCATAACAGTTCATGAAAAAAATGTTCTTTGTACATCCTACTTTGGTGATCTTAAACACTTGCAAGCAGCCGTCTAAGATACATCTCTTTATTTCATCCTGTCTAGAGCAAAGGAGAACGAAGAAAATCAAAGACACAAGGAAAATATTAGCCCAAAGTGCTAAAGGACCATATGAACCACAGCCTCCACCAGCCTGACCCCAGAACTAGATGGTGCCCGGCTACTACCACCAACTGCTCTGACAGGGATCAGAATAGAGGGTCTCCTCAGCAGAGTGGGAGAAAAATGTAGAACAAAATTCAGATTCACCAAAAAAGACCAGACTTACTGGTCTGACAGAGCCTGGAGGAACCCCTGAGACTATGGCCTCTGGACACCTTGCTAACTCAGAACTGAAGCCATTCCCGAGTCCCACTTTTCAGACAAAGATTAAACAGGCCTAGGAAACAAACAACAACATACAGGAGGAATATGCTTCTAAGTTCAATCAAATATATGAGACCAAATGCCCCACTCCTGCCCAAAAGCAAAACAAGGCAGGAAGGGACAGGAAAACTGGACAAATGGACTTGGGGATCCTGGGGTGGAAAGGGCAAGAGTGCTGTAACATTTTGGGAATTGCAACCAATATCACAAAACAATATGAGTATAGAGTTTTGAATGAGAAAGTATCGAGCTGTAAATTTTCACCTAAAACACAATAAAATTAAGAGACAGAGAGAGAACCCTATGGAGCACAGTTCTACTCTGACACACAAGGGTTGTCAAGAGTCAGAATTGACTCAATAGCAACTGGGCTAAATTACAGTCAAAGAAAATACCACATAATCTGAGAGCCTCGAAGGAGACCTGATCTGAATGGAGAGGCAAAGCCCTCATGGGAAAAAGGTCTGAGCTGAGATCTGAAGGGGGTAAACTGGCTGACATAGGGCTGTTAGGAAGCATTTCAGGATGCAGCATGTACAAAGGCCCCAAGACTGGAGGACGAGGGCTGTAATCCTGACTACTCTGTTATGAACAAATAGATTGGAGAGTCAGGAAAAGGGGAACAAGAATAGGCCATGTAACAAGCAATAGAGGATTTTGTACACAGAAATTCTAAAGAGAAAATTTCTCAAAAAGAGAAGCCAAAGAAGTACTATATTCTGGGAAGGGCCACACTTCCCAAAGGCTTCATGTACTTCCAGATAGAAAACATAATGGGAGAAACATCCCATTCACTCTGACAACAAAACATTATAATAACCATAGAAGGATCCTCTATAATTACTGTTAGAAGAAACATGTTTTTTTTTTAATGTACTAAGACATAAAATATGATTTCAGTGAAATACATTGCCATGTTACCAGTTGGAAGACTGAATATTTAAAGATATCAAAATTTCCCTTGGTTAGTTATAGGCTTAAGAAAATTCAATCAAAATCCCAAAGGTTTTTTTGTTTGGTTGTGGCTAAATCTTGAAAATGGATATAATAAAGTTAATCTGAAAAAAAAAAAAAAGAAGAAGAAAAATCAAGGATTTGTTCTTCTCGACTTTGAAATACTTAGTATGAGCAGTAATAACATTCATTTACCAATTTACCACTTAGAAATCTAACATTCATTTACCAACCCCCATGTGCCAGGCACTGTTGTAAATGAAGTTGATATAGGACATTAAGTAGTTACGAAGGTGAAATAAAATAATCTAGATAAAGTAACCTTTCTAGTGACTGACTACGAGGAATCACAACATAATAATAATATCAATAATTAAAAATCTTGTCCGATTTCAATACCAATATTAATTATATTTATCTTGAATTAGTTTCTGTTTTTCACTTTGTCTTTCTCCACCCCATCTTCTCTCTGTCTCTCTCTCCTTGTCAATGTGAACTGGTTAAGGACAAGATTCCTTTTTTGAGCTCACTTCTAGAAAGTTTAGAGACAAATTTTTTGCACATCAATAGCAGATTTACACCAGTAATCGCTGTGAAATGCATTTTAAGCATTATTCCGGGCTTCACTTTGTTTTTCTTAGTTCACCCTATTTTAATTTGTGCTATCTTGTGTTTTATGTGCCTGGTGGCACAATGACTAAGTACTTGGCTGTTAATTGAAAGTTCAGCAGTTCAAATCCACCAGAGCCTCCATGGGAGAAAAGACCTGTTGATCTACACCCATAAAGATTTAAAATAATAAAAAATCAAACCCATTGCTGTGAGTCAATTCTGACTCATAGCGATCCTGTAGAAAACACTATGGGGCAGTTCTACTCTGTCGTGTAAGGTTGCTCCCTGAGTCAGAATTGACTTGACAACACACAACAACATAAGCTGCCTGAAATCTTCAGGAGCAGAGCCAGGTTACATTGAGGAAATGTTAAAATCAAATAACAAAAAACATAAATAGCAATTCAGAAAAGAAAATTGACCAATAATTATAAAAAATATTAAATCTTATTTGTAACCCCAGAAATGCTAATTTAAATAGTAATGAGGTGGTATTTTTACCTGTCAAATTAATAATCTTTTATTGATAGTTGTCAATCTTGGTGGAAGAGCCTTAAGACTGGCACCAGTATATACTGGTATTGGAAGGGTAAGTTGGTACAAAGTGTTCATAAGTCAATTTGGCCATTTGTATCAAGAGCCTTGATACAAAGGGCTTGTGTATCAAGGCTCTTGATACTTCTAGGAATCTGTCCAAAAGAAATAATTTAATATGTGAACAACAATTTATTACAAAGATTCACTGCACCCTTACTCAAAATAGCAAAAACTTGGAAACCATGTAAATGTTCAACAATAGCACAACAAATAAATCACAACTTTTCTGTGTGCTATAAAATTGCAACCACTAGAGATGATTTTGAAGAGCTTTTAAGATGTCAAAAAAAAAAATCAAAATATAATGTTAAGTGAAAAGCCAGGATACAAAACTGTATACCTATATTTCCAATTTTGTGATATACACATGTAGTACTGTAAAGAGAAGTCACTGGAAGGAAATATAACACAATGTTAACAACACTGATATCTGGAGAGGAAATATTCATTTCATTATGTCAACTCCATATTTTCTACAAGGTTCATGCATTGCTTTTGTAATTCAAGAGTGCGTAACAAGCTAAGTAAAAATGAGAATAATTCAGAATGAGACAACAGTCAACACAGCAGCGTTAGCTCCATGTGTGCTGTTGCTTTCTGCAGCCTTCCAAATCCAGGGAGGATGAGTGTCTCAGTGGGTAGCACTCCTAGGGTAAAACGGTTACATCTTAAAAGTACTATACTATCCAGAGACTTTCGGAATTAAATTTTCATTCCCACCCTGTTATTCCCTTTGTAGTACTTAATGCAATCTGTAATTGTCATGTTAATCTAAACTGTCCCAGTTTATCTGTCTTGCCCACCACTGTATCCTCTAAGCCTAGCACAATATTGCGTGAACAGTAAATGTTACTCAGTAAAAGCTGTTCAACTGATAAATGGATGAAAGATGGCAGCATCATTGGAATAAGGGTACAGCCTTCTGCAGTGATTAATTTGAAAATCAGTGCTTCTGAGATGACAATTCAAAACTGTTCTCACACTATGAGCTATGGACTGAATAGAAGGAAAGTCCAGGAGGGAACAATGTAGCAGGTGCACAGGGCAGAGTCCTGGTATTGGACATATGTAAGTTTGATGACTGACTCAAATCGTGCTAATTGTGTGATATTTGGCAAGTTAGCCTTTGTACCCTCTTTTAAGAAGATTGCAGGAGAAAATGGGTGTGAAATATCTAGCTGAAGTATTGATTCCATTCACCACTAAATTATAAACTTCATGAAAGTAGAGACCAGCTCTCTCTTATACACCTGTATCCCTAAGGCCTAAGCATATGACAACCCCTCAATTAGGTAATAGTTGGGTAAATAAATGGACCTGATTGTTAGGCCAAGGAGGGCTAGTTAACATGAGACCAGAAAGATAGAGGCGAGGGTGGGCGCACCGCTTATTTGTACCTGCCGGGTAGAGTCAGGTGAATTCCAAATTACATCCAAGAGTGACCCAAAATGTCTGACTCATGAGATATGATAAATCAGATCATCAAAGCAAAGCAAACGGAAGACCACAACACCCATAGTGGAGTCCGAAGTCAGAGATTTAAGATGCTTAAGTGGGAAGGCACTCTGGGGGACTATGAGGCAGATAATGCTGACCTAGCGTCCGTTATTCTGGGTCCTCGGCGGTAGATTGCAGGGTTGGGTCAGAACCATTTAGTGGCCCAGTATGGACCAGACTCACAGTACAAGATAATTAGTAGGAGTTGAAAAATTTGGGTATTCCGTTCCCTTCCTGAATGTTCTCCAATTCAAGGAATTTTAGAATTTGCTAATTCAGGTTGATTAATGGAAAACTGAACAAAGGAGCATGTGATCTGTTTATTACTTCCAAAATAATTTTGAGATGGCGTCTTTATAGAATTTTTTAAATAACTGCAGTTTTATTACTTTGAAATAGACACAGTAATTCATACTAACTGCAGTAAAGTGTTTTCAATTAGGCACCATGCTGGGTTTGCTTTAATGAATGTCTAAGATCACTTCCTTCATTTGAATACAAACAAAGAATGTGCCAAATTTTTACACATTTTTCTCTTAAATCAAGGAGAAATTGGTTCATAACCTTGTTTACATTATTAATCTGTTCAGCAAGCACTATCTCTATACATACAGAATAGATACTTTATAGGCCACCAAAATATGTCAGGGGATATCTATAAATATTCACATACATGTTGTGTAATTATAAACAATTATTAGTATACAGGAGTCCCTGGGTGGTGCAAAGGGTTACAAGCTCAACTACTAGCATAAATGGTGGTTCCAGCCCACCCAGAGTCTCCTCAGAAGACAGGCCTGCCAATCCGCCTCTGAAAGGCCACAGCCTTGAAAACCCTATGGAGCAGTTCTACTCTGCACACAAGGGGTCACCATGAGTCGAAATGAACTCCGCAGCAACTGACAACAACAAAGTCAGTATACATGTCTATTGACTATGTGTTCACACACATACATTTATGTTATTTAAAAAATTAATGCAGAGAAAATGGATGCAGACTTTGAAGTTAGGGAGAACTAGGCTGATGATTATTTGTCCTGGGAAGAATTTCATTTTCATGCTCAGTAAATATCTTTGTGTGTGTGTGTGTGTGTGTGTGTGTGTGTGTGTACAAACTTGCAGGCAGTCCCCCAAAGGGTTCATTCTGTGGCTAAAATACATAGTTCAGCTCCACAAACACAATGACAATTACGTTAAACGTTGGATTTTTATGATTCATCCTCAACTTGACATTTGATCATTTACCAGATCAGGGAGCTAGTGTAGTCCAACCACCCATGGATCTGATGGGAAGTCACAAATCTTAACTGTGAGGTCAGCTCTAATGTGAACTCAGCCTGGGAATTTGGGCCACTTAGGGGCATTTTCCTAACTGCAACTGGACACAAGCTTGCTCCTCCAATTGCACAGACAGGTGTACCATATAGTTGACATTATTCACAGCTTAAGCTCAAAGACATTTTGTCAGAATCTATTAATATTTTTCAAAGAAATGCACTTACTATGACATTTCATCAGGAAGCTGCTGCCTAGAAAATGCCAAATGCCAGAAAATTTTAGCAGCACCAGCCAAAACAGAACCTATCAATGTCTATTTAAATTATATTTGAACTAGGGGCTTTTTTCATGCATAACCTGAAGACATAGAATTAATAGAAATGATTCTATTGGCAAACAAGAATGCAAGTGAGTCTAGTCACATAAATATGTGTATCTCCTGGGGTGCATTTAAAATGATGACAAACCAGCCCCCTTAGCTTCGTAATAAGACAATAAATATAATTTCAGAAACACCAACTAAAAATATCAATGTCAATAAATAATGATAAGAAGGAGAATATTTATTGGATACCTGCTGTGTCCCAGGGACTAGGCTAATTGCTTTGCATGGATTTTTCTCCTGATTTCAAATTTACTGTACCAACTCAGAAAGGAAACTAGGCTTAACGAAGTGAAGTAACCTGTCCAGAGTCATTCAGCTAATAAATATTAAAGGCAGAATTCATATCCAGCAATATCTGGCCATCAAGAAGTGTTCCTATTCAGTATCTAATTTATACATGCAGCAAAAAAGTCTTCCTCAGCTGGATTTTTTCCAATCAACCCTTTCCCCACCCTTGGACTTGGGCTGGGAAAGCTATTCACACCACGACGATGACTCAAGGGCAGAGACTACTGCTGAGGCTGCGACATTTGAAATTGTGCACACACAGTATTTGATTGAGTGTAGGGTAAAGGAGCAGGAGAGACACAAACCCAGGAAGGCCTAACACCCACCCCATCACCACCATCACTATCACTTCCACCCTGCCCAGGGAAGTGCTTCAGCAAGATGGCCTTCTGGATACTTCATAAATCAGAAGAAGGACTTATTTGTCTGCATAGTATCTTCTATCCACCACAGTTTCAGATGGTACCCTACTCCCCTGCCACCACTCTGTGAAATGGCAGTAACCTTTCTCCTTTTCCCCGCCATTGTTATTGTTGGGTGCTGTTGAGTCAATTCCAACTCAGAGTAACCCCCTGTAACAGAGTACAACTGCCCCATGGGGTTTCCTAGCTGTAATCTTTACAGAAGCAGATCACCAGGTCTTTCTCCCATGAAGGCACTGGGTGAGTTCAACCCGCCAACCTTCAGGTTAGTAGCTGAGCACTTAACTGTCATGCCACCAGGACTCCTTTCCTGCTCCACCAGAAATTGCCAAATGAAGCTGGAGTTTTGTAACCAGTTTGAGTGTAAACTCTGGTGCCAGTTTATCTCCCCACTGTTAAGTCCCTCACACTATTAACCTACTCTACCTTCAGCACCACTGATGCTTGACTCACATAAATTTTGCTCAAAGCGTTAAATTAGAGCCTCTTCATCAAGATATTGTTTATAATATAGAAAGGCTGAAAACAACCTATAATCACTAAGAGGAGATTGGTTACACAAAACATGGAAATTCACTGGAATATAGTGTTGCTGTTTTAAAAAGAAATGAGCTAAATGTGTATTGTCAGGTAAAAAAGTGGATTATACAAAATATGTGTGAAAAATAAAATAGTATGTAAAAAAATCTACTTTTTTCTTTAATATATATACAAAACTCTACTAAACATTTTTGGTTTTGCAGAATTAGCCCTCATGTAAAAGGGCTGCTCACCACTAGGATATAATGTTATCAGAGGCACTTCGAATCTCTTCCTGCCACAGGTCCTGAAATTTCCCTAACAGCCAATTATCTGTATTAAGAAATTTTCTCCAGAAGGTCCCTATATACTCTACGTACATTTCAAAATAAGATCAATGTTCCTGGAAGGGGCAAGACTTCTGCTGATGCCTATGTGGATTTTTAATTTAAACTAGATGATTCTGCTAACATAGAGAACGAGGAGAATATGTCCCACTGAACAGTGTGATGAATTTTACCGAGAAGACACCAAACTTTAAACTTATGGAAAAAGTGACCAAAGGGCAAGGTAGCCAGTTTGGCTTCATGCCTAGACTCAGTTCCTTAACAATCTCTACCTCTCCTAGCTAAAGCCACTTCTCCTCACATTCAGGTACAGCTCCCTCCCTTACCTTTCTCCCCAGCCAGGTTCCAGAACTAATTCTATTCTCCTTCAGGGAGAATGTGAAATGCTGTATCTAGATCCTTGCTCCTCAGAAGTATGGTCCTAGGACCAACAATTTCAGCATTACTGGGAGCTTGTTGGAGCCCTGGTGGTGCAGTGGTTAAGAGCTCGGCTGCTAACCAAAAGGTTGGCAGTTCGAGTCCACCAGGCGCTTCTTGGAAACCCTATGGGGCAGTTCTACTCTGTCCTTTAAGGTCGCTATGAGTCAGAATCTACTCGACGGCAATGGGTTACGGGAGCTTGTTAGAAATGCAGAGTGCTCACTTCAGCAGTACATATCCTAAAATTGGAATGAGATGGAGAGGATTAGCCTGGGCCCTGTACAAGGAAGACAGGCAAATTCATGAAGTGTTTCATATTTTTTGTCACATTATAGGGATTGCACGGGGTCACATAACAATATGTGCATAAATTTTTGTATGATAAATTAACTTGAGCTGTAAACTTTCACCTAAACACAATAACAAGATCCTCAAGTGTTTCATTTGCACAATATAGTTTGAGAAGCACTGCTGTAGGTCAATTCCCACACAACCCAGCTTCAGATCATTTTTGCTGCTGGCTCCACTCTTATATTTACCCTTGAATCAGTGACACATTCAGGAATAAACTTTATCTTTGCTGCCGTTGTGATGTTAACTGCTCTCAGGTCAGCCCTGACTCATCATGGTGACCCCGTGCACAATGGAACAACACACTGTCCGGTCCTGTACCATACCCCCGGTCAGTGGTGGATTAGGACTTTATGACTTACAGGGTTTTCATTGGCTGGTTTTCAGAAGTAGATGTCCAGGCCTTTCTTAGTCCATCTTAGTCAGGAAGTTCTGCTGAAACCTGTTCACCATCATAGCAACACACAAGCCTCTACTGACAATGCATAAGGTACATTGGTTGGGAATTAAACCCAGATCTCCCACATGAAAGAGCATTTTACCACCATACAGCAAACTTTATCTTACATCTTATAATTGGCTTCATGCTCTATTAACAAGTTCAATGTTCCAGTGACTTCCAGACTGGGATCCTGCTTAGCTCTGGCTTTCTCCCAGCATTCGGAAGATGCTTTGATGCAGAGCCCCAGCCTGCCAGCTGTAATTTTAGTCCAGCTGGTAAACCTTCTGGAAAATGAACCTATACAATTTTCTTCATTGTCCACCCAGAATTCTCTCCACCCCACTGTCAAACTAATCTATATTACTTTCATGCCATCTGGCCAAACCAGCAACACACCAGTCCATGCTCTAAAAAGTTTTAGCAAAGATTTTCCGGCTTCTGCCACTGGTCCCCCTCACTGCAAAGAGGTTCTTCCCTGTGTCACTTTGCAAGCCTTTTTACTCTTGCACTCTCTGTGGAGAGAGTAGCAAGCTTATCAGCTTCTTCATTGAGCCATTATTAACGCATTTCTCACCCTGCTGTTCACATCTTGTAAAGACAGTTGACAAATCACTATTTCTAGCAACTGTAGAGGAATGAAAGGTGCTGCCCCCCATTCACATAATTTTACCATGGGTACTCTCTGACATGGCTCCTCGTCTACCATGGGGTACTGAGGGAGGAAAAAGTGTTAACAGGTAGGAAATACTAGCTTTTATACTGATCCAGTGATTTTCTTTTCATTTTTACATGCTTATAGAAAATGACTATTTTGCTTCAGTAACATGACAAATAGTAATGATGCATACCATTCATAAAGCCTTTCACGGCTTCCCAAACACTTTCATTCCAGGACTTCAGTTTATCCTGCATATCTTCAATGGTAGAAAAGACACTTAGCAGAGGAGGAAAGAGAGGCTCAGAGGGGTTAAGTGATTTTTCCGAAGTTCAAGCTGCTACTTGAACCCAACTATCATAATTCCAAGTCATCACAATTTGCATTACAATATGCTGCCTCATATTAAACTATATTCAAAAAGTTAAGCATTCAAGGATAGGAATGCTCCTGGTTCCCAGTGCTTTCCTCGGCATTTCAGCTGTTTAGTTTGAGAAAAATAATCATCAAAACAAATGCATAATACGTTCCTTTAACTACTGCTCGAAACACATCTAGTGCTTGTGATTTATCATAGATTTTTAGATGGCTTAACTTTCACGGAGCTGAATATTTTTCAGGTCAAATATGACAGCAAACAGTCAGTATACTGAGAGCCAAACGGAAGTCCAGGAATGCTGAATGTATTTTGCTCTGTGTCGTGTACTAAATGACGAATGGGCAGCCAGGGCTTTCAAGGTTATAATTTCAGCCCAAGGTTCTGGTAACTACATAATATCCTTGAGTGGTTTATGATACCATAAGATGAAATTATAGCTCCCAAGGGATAAAAGTTGTTGAATACTTTCAGCCATTGAGTACCATAACTAGCCTGTCCTCTATAGCAATTATAGGAAAAACTATATGAAATGTCTAGTTGTATTGACTAATGACTCTAAATATAGAAATTATTTTTTAAAACAAGAATGACAGGCAAATGATCATTCATTCATTCATTGTTGTTGTTGTTATTGTTGTTAGGTACCGTAAAGTTGGCTCCAACTCATAGCAACCCTGTGTACAATAGAACAAAACATTACCTGTCCTGTGCCTTCCTCACAATCGTTGCTATGTTTGAGCCCATCGTTGCAGCCACTGTGTCAATCCATCTCATTGAGGGTTGTCCTCCCTTGCACTGACCAAGCATGATGTCCTTTTCCTGGGATTGATCCCTCCTAATAACATCCGAAGTAAGTGAGATGAAGTCTCCCCATCCTCACTACAAAGGAGCGTTCTGGCTGTACTTATTCCAAAACAGATTTTGTTCATCTTTCTGGCAGTCCATAGTATATTCAATATTCTTCGCTAACACCATAATTCAAAAGCATCAATTCTTCTTCGGTTGTCTTTATTCATCGTCCAGCTTTCACATGCACATGAAAACCTAACCCCAAACCCACTGCCATCAAGTCAATTCCAACTCATGACGACCCTATATAACAGAGTAGAACTGCCCTACAGTGTTTCCAAGGCTGTAACTGTTTAAGGAAAGCAGACTGGCACATCTTTCTCCCGCTGAGCAGGTGGTGGGTTTGAACTGCCGACCTTTTTTATTAGCAGCTGAGTGCTTTAACCACTTCACCACCAGGGCTCCTCTGCATGCGTATGAGGCAATTGAAAATGGCATGGCTTGGGCCAGGCTCTTCCCAGTCCTAAAAGTAACGTCTTTGCTTTTTAACACTTTAAAGGGTCTTCTGCTGCAGATTTCCCCAATGCAGCAATTCATTTGATTTCTTGACTCGCTGCTTCCATCAGCATTGATTGTGAACCCTCCAAGTAAAATGCAATCCTTGACAACTTCAGTATTTTCCCCATTTATCATGATGTTGCTTATTGATCCAGTTGTGAGGATTTTTTTTCCTTTATATTGAGGTGTAATCCATACTAAAGGCTGTATGTAGTCTTTGATCTTCATCAGTGTTTCAGGTTTGCTTCTCCTTCAGCAAGCAAGATTGTGTGATCTTTGTATCCAAGGTTGTTAATTAGTCTTGAACACAGAGTAGCTAAAGAGAACAGAAGAAATGATAAAGTAAAAGAACTGAACAGAAGATTTCAAAAGACAGCTCGAGAAAACAAGGTAATGTGTTATAATGAAATGTGCAAAGACCTGGAGTTAGAAAATGAAAGGAAGAACATGCACTGCATTTCTCAAGTTGAAACAACCAAAGAAAAAATTCAAATCCCGAGTTGCAATATTAAAGGATTCTTGTGTGTGTGTGTGTGTGTGTGTGTGTGTGTGTGTTCACAAGCACATGCCCACTTGCTTTAGGTGAAGGATTACAGAGCAAATCCATTTCCCATTCGATAGCTTATACACAAATTGTTCAGTGACATTAGTTGCAATCCCCACAATGTGTCAGCACTCTCCCCATTACCACCCTGAGTTCTTCATTTCCTTTCGTCCAGTTTTCCTGCCCCTTCCTGCCTTCTCATCTTTGCTTCGGAGCAGATGTTTCCGTTTTGGCCTCATACAGATGATTGTTCTAAGGAGCACTTTCCTCACAGGTGTTATTATTTATCTTATAGGCCTGTCAATTATTTGGCTGAAAGGTGATCTCCAGAAATGGCTTCAGTTCCAAGGTAGAAGGATGTCTAAGGGCCATAGTCTTGGGAGGTCCCTCAAGCTCTCTTAGACCAGTAAATCTGGTCTTTTTTATGAATTTGAATTTTGTTCTACTTTTTTTCCCCCACTCTAACCAGGACCTTCTATTGTGATCCTGGTCAGAGCTGTCGGTAGTGATAGTTGGGCACCATCTAGTTCTTCTGGTCTCAGACTAGTGGAGGCTGTGGTTCCTGTGGTCCATTAGTGTTTGGACTCTTTGTTTCCTTGAGTCTTTAATTTTCTTCACTCTCCTTTGCTCCAGACAGAAAGAGACCAATAGTTGTATCTTAGGTGGCTGCTTGCAAGCTTTTAAGATCCCAAACACTATTCACCAAAGTAGGATGTAGAATGTTGTCTTTATGAACTATGTTATGCCAGTTGACTTAGATGTCACCCAAGACTATGGTCCTTAGCCTTCAGGCCCAGTAACTCAGTCCTGCAAAATGTTTCGTTATGCCTAGGATGTTTCCATGACTGTTACCCCTGTATACTCTATTATATATATAAATACGCATGCAACACATATGAATATATCTGTAGAAATATCCACAGCCAAACCTATATGCGCACATCAGTGTACTCCCATATGCCCCCCACACCTATTCAGCATACATACCTACCTATGTATCCACTCATAAATTATTATTTGTTATTACTGTTGTTGCAGGATAATATATGTTATAGTATTTACTGTCATTGCTTTTATTCTTGCCTATCCCTCAGTGTCTTCCTTTGTCTTGGGTGTGTTGTGATGACTTCCCCACATTGTGTATTTCCTTTCCCTTCACCAAAGTTAACATGTGTCTAACTCTCTAGCTAGTGATTTTTCCTCTGCCCCCCTCCCATCCCTGGTAACCATCAAAAAATGTTTCTTCCTTGTGTAAACCCTTTCTTGCTATTCATAATAGTGGTCTCATACAATATTTACCCTTTTGTGACTGACTTATCTCATTCAGTATAATGTCCTCCAGATTCATCCACGTTGTGCAGTGTTTTACAGATTCGTCATTATTGTTACATAGTATTCCATTGTGCATACGTACCACAGTTCATTTACCCATTCATCCATTGATGGACACTTAGGTTGTTTCCATCTTTTTGCTATTGTGAATAGTGCAGCAGTGAACATGGGTGTGCATATGTCTATTCTTGTCATGGCTTTTATTTCCCTAGGATATATACCTAAGAGTGGGATTGCTGGATCATATGGTATTTCTATTTCCAGCTTTTTGAGGAAGTGCCATACCATTTTACACTCCTACCAGCAGTGTATAAGAGTTCCAGTTTCCCCACAACCTCACCAGCATTTGTTGTTTTCTGTTTTTTTTGATGAGTGCCATTATTGCTGAGATGAGATCATATCTCATTGTAGTCTTGATTTGCATCTCTCTAATGGGGTCACTATGAGTCAGAATCAACTCAACGGCAACAGGTTTGGTTTGGTTTTTGGCAGTGCCCAATGATCACAAGCATCTCTTCATATTTTTTTTATTTTTTTCATTTTAGGTGAAGGTTTATAAAACAAACAAGCTAGCTTCTCATTAAACAATTGGTACACATGTTGTTTTGTGACATTGTTTACCAACCCAATGACATATTAACACTCTCTCTTCTCGACCTTGGGTTCACTGTTATCATCTTTCTTGTCCCCTCCTGCCTTCTAGTCCTTGCCACTGGGCTGGTGTGCCCATTTAGTCTCATTTTGTTTTACGGGCCTGTCTAATCTTTGGCTAAACAGTGAACCTCAGGAGTGACTTCATTACTGAGCTAAAAGGGTGTCCAGGGGCCATACTTTTGGGGTTTCTCCAGTCTCTGTCAGGCCAGTAAGTCTGGTCTTTTTTTGTGAGTTAGAATTTTGTTCTCATTTTTCTCCAGCTCTGTCCAGGACCCTCTATTGTGATCCCTGTCAGAGTGGTTGGTGGTGGTAGCCAGGCACCATCTAGTTGTACTGGACTCAGTCTGGTGGATGCTGTGGTAGTTATGGTCCATTTCTTCATATGTTTTTTAACCACCTGAATATCTTCTTTGGTTAAGTGTCTATTCATGTCAATATTGAAGGAATTTATGGGCAAAATGTTGAACAATGCAGGAAGCATCAAAAGAAGATGGAAGGAATACATAGTCACTGTACCGAAAAGAATTGGTGGGTATTCAGTCATTTCAGGAGGTAGCATATGATCAAGCACCTATGGTACTGAAGGAAGAAGTCCAAGCTACACTGAAGGCATTGGTGAAAAACAAGGATCCAGGAACTGATACAATACCAATTGAGATGTTTCAACAAGTGGATACAACACTGGAAGCGCTCATTCATCTATGTCAAGAAATTTGGAACAGCTATTTGGCCAACCAACTGGAAGAGATCCATATACATGCCCTTTCCAAAGAAAGGTGATTCAATGGAACGTGGAAATTATTGAATAATGTCATTAATATCACATACAGATAAAATTTTGCTGAAGATAATTCAAAAATGGTTGCAGCAGTACATCAACAGGGAACTGCCAGAAATTCAAGCTGGATTCAGGAGAGGATGTGAAATGAGGTATATCATTGCTGATGTCAGATGGATCTTGGCTGAAAGTAAGAATACCAGAAAGATGTTTACTTGTGTTTTATTGACTCTGCAAAGGCATTCGACTGTGTGGATCATCACAAATAATGGATAACATTGCAAAGAATGGAAATTCCAGAACACTTAACAGTTATCATGCAGAACCTGTACATAAACCAAGAAGCAGTCATTCAAACAGAAAAGGGGACACTGCGTGATTTAAAATCAGAAAAGGTGTGCATCAGGGTTGTTTCCTTTCACTATATTCAATCTGTATGCTGGGCAAATAATCCTAGAAGCTGGACTATGTGAAGAAGAACGAGGCGTCAGGATTGGAGGAAGACTCATTAACATCCATAATATGTATAAATCACTATATGTCTGGCACTAATATGAGGGCTGGGGTTTCAACAGCAGATAAGTCAGATCTCTAACCCTGTGCTCAAGAGTTTTCATTGTTGTGGGGGAATCAGGCACTAAATGACTAAATGAATATTCCATGTGATAAGTGCTGTAATGATGAGCAGAATGCTATGCCAATTCATTCACCAGACCCTGACCAGCTGGGGAGGGTGTGGGCAGTCAGAGAAGGGCTCCTTGTGTAAGTAAGCATAGAGCAGAGCTCTAAATGATGCATCAGAATTATGAAAGTGAGCAGAATTATGGAAGGGAAGCTCATCCTTAGCAAGCAGCTAAAGAGAGTGAGAGAAAGAGACCTTGAAGAAAGAGCACAAACATCAGCCATCCTCTAAATGATAGGAACAGCTAGAGGAAAAAGTGGAAAAGAGCCAGAAAAGAATGAGTAAAATAATGCAATCTGGACATTAAGAAGATATGTGTATTTCCATGTATGTATTATCTTATACATATAATATATACTTATACATGTATATGTTATATATATGTATGTATGTATGTGTGCACCAGAACAAAGTTTGCAATGAGAAAAAAACCAAGCCATATAAAATGTCTCAGCTCCAGTTACAAAAAAGAAGCATAATTTAAGATTCCAAGACTATCAAGATAATATTAAAAGAGTAACTAATTAGAATGACAAGATCAGATAAGATCATAAAATACTATATAGAATGGAACAATAGGCACAGGATTCTAAAAGAGACCAAAAGGTTATTCAATGTGAAACATTTACCTGGTAAAGATGTAATTCATTTTGGAGGAGAATATAAAGATCACCACTGTCTTAATTATCTAGCACTGCTGTAGCAGAAATACCACAGTGGATGGCTTTAACAAAGAGAAGTTTATTTTCTCAAGGTCAAGTAGGCTAAAAGTCCAAATTTAGGGTGTCAGCTCCAGTGGAAGTCTTTCCCTCTCTGTCGGCCTTCTCATCAATCTTCCCCCAGACTAGGAGCTTCTCTGCGTTGAAACCCTGAGCCTAAAGGACGTGCTCTGCTCCCAGCACTTCTTTCTTGGTGGTGTGAGGCCTCCATGTCTCTCTGCTTGCTTCTTTCTTTTATATCTCAGGAGATTGTCTCAAGACACAATCCCGTCTTATAGATTGAGTCCTGCCTCACTAACACAACTGCCACCCATCCTCCCTCATTAACATCATAGAGGCAGGATTTACAACATATAGGAAAATCACACAATACTGGGCCCAGCCAAATTGATACACACATTTTTGGGAGGACATAATTCAATCCATGGCAACCACCAAATGGAAAAAGCCCAAAGTTACTGACCATACAAGTCATCTCTTAATAATATTTCAATATTATTTCAAACTATTAAACAATATTACTTTCAGTGATGACAGCAGCTTACATTTGTATCACATTTTACAGTATACATGTCTTTTCTCAGCTTGGTAGTTATGTACACTGTAAAGTTTTAGCATTAAAAAACCCATTGCCATCGAATTGATTCTGACTCATAGCTAGCAACCTTATATGACAGAGTAGAACTGCCCTATAGCATTTCCAAGGTTGTACTTTTAATCTTTACCGAAGCAGACTGCCACATCTTTCTCCCTCAGACCAGCTAGTGGATCCAAACAGCCAGCCTTTCAGTTAGTAGCCAGGTGCTTAACCACTGCTACACCAGGGCTTCTTCTGAGTTTTACCATAGTTAAACATAATTAAATTAGCTAAAATCATATTTGGAAAATAGACACAAGAAAGATTATGTTTCAGAATATGAAAGCACATCAATAACAGGTGGAAAGAGAAAACAAATTAGAGGCACAAACCAATAGCACTAAACACTTGTTGGAATACATGACACAAGTTCTATATAGAGATCCTTAGATACAGGAATGGTTGGTTTTGATTTTATGATGGTAATTCTTAATAGTTTTGTTCCCAAAAAGTAGGCTTCACTAACAAACAGCATTTTTAGAAAAATTCTCACTAATGTGCCATTTCAAAGAGGCAGTCTTAAACTAAAAATTTACAAGCTTGCTTTCTCAAAAAGTCAAGAAATAATTTTTTGGATGTTTTTGCCACTGTTGAGTCCATAATAAATTCAAAAATAATACAAGTAACCTAAACATGTATTTCCTCTCTGGAAAGCTGTGTGCTATCCAAACATTACAAAGAAACTATGAAAATAATGAAATATTTTAACGATTTTTGGACTAAATGCCTTAGTATAGTTATAAAAAGAAAAAAATCTAACCTTTGGGAATTATAATTCTTCTAAAATCTTACTCAGATGTCATTCCCAAGACAAGTGGCCTATGATGACTGAAGTTTTAATAGCCATTGTACCTGGAGTCTTTATGTGTTAATAGTACTTGGAGTAAAAATGAATAGCATTTTCCAAATACAATAACTCAAAAATAAATGTAGACATTTGTGCAAATGTTTCATTTTTGAAAATCACCTTGGACTGAGTCAAGTCATGGAAATTTTTAGCTCAAAGGAAAATTTCTTCCTTCCCCTGCCCACCCCCCAAAAACTCACAAGGATGGGAAAACAGAGGATTCTAATAGAAGCTGTCTTGCAACATTAACTGCAATGTTCATTCCCCTAAAAGCCATAATTCATGACTACTCTACAGCCTTTTTCTTTCAGCAATTATGCATATTAGAGGAAACTCTGAATACATAAAAACTCAATGCTGATAGGAAATCAAGCTCATAAAAGACATGTCGACTAGTTTGCCCTGAAGGAAAATGTGAGAACTACCCAAGGAGGAGTCCCTGGTCCAAGGAGGTTGGGAACTGTATGGAAATCACCGCCCCTATCAAACCTGCAGCATTGCCAGGGCTTACGTATTGCCTGAGATTCCTGGTCAACGCTTGGAAGGACAGCTCCATCATAGGCGGACAGTGCCTATCATGAAAGGAGAACTTTGGGAATTAATGGCTGTCCTGGTAATTTAATGCAAAAGTTGTTCTTCTAAACAAACTACTACACAGAGTGCCTTGAACCTACTGTTCTTTCCTTTTCTATGTTCTCTCTTCTGCATAGGTTCATGGGGCATCACGGAAAACATCTCATAAGAATGGTCCCATGCTATTTTGATCACCTTTGTATTTTTAGAACCTAGTATAAAGCTTGGCTACTATAGGCACTTGATAAACATTTGCTGAATAAATTAAAGATCTCTAAATCTTAATTTCAAGTCAGAAAACTTGGGTTTGAGTCTTGTCTCTACTGCTTAACTGGGTTGTGTGATCCTGGGAAAGTTACCTAAACTCTCTGAGCGTCAGACTCCTCATCTGAGAAATAGAAATGAATATACCCACTCAGAGCACTTTCCTGAGACAATAAGGAGATAAAATCACCAAACACAGTGGCTGACATGTGTCGAAGCTCTGTAATTATTTGTTGAATGTAGATTCCCTACTTGCCCTTAATTGAAGAGTTGTAGATGAGCAAATGAATGAAGAAGAACAGATTATATCAAATATAAGGGCTGAGGACACGCTGTAGTTAACTTTTCTCATACCTCTGGCAATACGCCAAGACAAAACACATTCTTGACTTCTTCAGGAAGAATTATAGCCAAAACTCACGGCATTCAGGATTTATGCTTTGACATACATCCTTAAAATAATGCCTCTGGCCTTTTATAAATGGGAAATCTCAGAAGAAGCCCAGAAGTATTACCAAGGAATATGAAATTTATTTGGAGAACTTACAGACTTATAATAACCCTCTATGGAAGTAGCATAAATTTTAATACCTGTGGGAAGGAGGTAACACACAAGCACATACACACACACAAATACACATACACACACACACACACACAAAATGAACTTATTGTGTCCCTTGTTCTTCAATAAGTCAACCAGCGAGTTATTCTCTGTGCCTAGAGGCTGTGGAAGATACAAAGGACATTGCATACAATTCTTGTCCTCATAAATGGCATGATGAAGTTAAGATTAAAATACTTCAGTAAAATCAGGAAAGGAAATTTGCTCACCACTGAGTATCCAGTAAGATTAAGGCAGGATGTCAGTATTGGTGACCATCCTACCAAAAGTGGCATCCCATGCCTGGTTTTTATCTCATACCATTTATTTCCTTCTCTTATTTAATTTACCAATATCTATGATAATCTATTTTTCCTTTTACTGTAAGAGTAAGGTTCTTTGTTATTTGTAGGAATTATCTACTAGTACATAATATATATGTAATGATTCATGTATTCTTTGTTCTTGAACCTATCAACCAAAATCCTATGTTGGCAGTTAAACCAAGTCAAAAATATGCTTGAAACCTTTCAGCAAGAAATTATTCTTTTTCCATGTTCTTCTTTCCACCAATTAATATCATTCCAAATACATTAGTGAGCCACTGCAATGGGTTCTGAGAAAGTTCAGAGAAATTCGTGTTCCTTTGAGAAATGCACACAAGTAAATAACTTATCATACTACTCTGTGATTAGTGAAATAATAAAAACATGTAAAAGGGAGATGTGGCAAACAGAAGGATAGTTAACTCTTGGGAAGATCAGAAAAGGCTTCTAAAAGGATAGACTACATATTCTGGTGTTTTAAGGTAGAGTAGTTTTTTCCCCAGGGGACAAAGGGAAATGGAAATTACAGGCAGAGGTGATTGCATGTGCAAATGCGAAATGGCTGGATTGGGCCAAATGACATAAGCACTGGGCTTAGAGACAGAAGATCTTGGTTCAATTTCTGGATCCTTGCTTATAATTGTTATCGTGTATCATTTATACTGTTGCACAGTAATACTACATAATAACCACAAAACTTCAGTTGGCATGCAGCAAGTAGCATTTATGTAGCTAGTGAGTTTGTAGGGCGCACCTAACCTGGACTAGGCTCACTTATATATCTGGGGATCAGCTGGCTGTTGTCTGATCTAGGGTGGCCTTGACAATATGCTGGATGATGTGGCTCTCCTCTACATGTAACCTTGATCTCACCCTCTTGCAACTAGTCCAGTCGTGTCCTTCTCAGGGTGATGGTAGAGGGCCACAGCACAAGCACTTTTCTAAGACTCTCTTTGCATGATGTCTGCTACCATTCCAGGGACCAAACAAGTCATGTGGCCAGGCCCAGAGGTGGAGAGGGAAGACAAAATGAGATGGCAAAAGTTGTGAATCAAAGAGGGGTGAAGAATTGGAGCCATTAATGTACTCAATCGACTGCACCCATTTAGTCTCTATAGGGTTTGGTTTCCTTTTCTATAAATGGAGAACACAACAATTCATCCCTTCTGATATCTCAGGGCTGTTGGGAGGAAATGTACAGAAGGTGTTTTTGAATTTCTTTAGCTGAAAATAAACAAGTAACAAATGTGGTTTGCACATCAGCCAGCCATACTTTAAAACTTGAATTCATATTTCATGTTTTTTAGGTAATATAATAGCCTCAAACAAGGCTAGTACATTTTCCAGGCTGTAATCAATAAAAGGGTATCTAAATATGAAACTGTCCCCCAAAAATGGAGGGTGTAGGGAGAGAGGGGCTCAAGAATGCTCACGTTAACAGCTAATATATCAACAACAGCTACTTCTGGGGAAGGCAGTAGAGTTAGGAACGATAAAACATAATATTTAATGTTATAAAACTTCTGTTTTATTTTTACAGTGAGGACAGATTCATGTATGTATTACTTGTGGCATTAAATAAGTATGTTTTTGAAAACTTCAAAAAGTTAGACTAGTTGTTTTCCATCATTCCCTTTTCAACAGTTCAAACGTCGATCCAGACACTCAGTGTTATTTCTGTTCAATTTCTATCCCTTAAACATCTATGTATTCACACTTCATTTATATGACTTATGTAATTTCAAAAGTCTAAGAAACTAGGTTCTGGTCCTAATCTTGCCAAAGTTCAAGTCTTTGGCCTTGAATGTCATTTAACCTTGGTCAACTCTGGTTTCTTCATCTGTAAATTAGGGATTTTGAACTACATGCTTCAAACATCACTTTAGGCCTAACAGTTTGTAATTCCAGGCAGAAATGGCCTTTTTGCAAATGAGCCAGCTTATCTGCAAATTGTTAGTCAGAACATGAATAAAAAAAGAAAAAAAGAGGAGGAGGAGTTGGTTTAGGATTTAATAGATAAGCAAAATTTTTAAATCCATTTTTCTACTTAAAAACATTTGGTTATGTTTCAGTGTATACCAGTTTTAACAGATGGTAATTTTAAAACAATCAAATGAATTGCTAACCACTTACATTTACTTTTTTAAAACCAACAAGATGCATTTAACTTGTTTTAGAACTTGTGGGTTTTAAACTCAATGTAAAGTAATTAAGATCGTGGATTTTCAGGTTCTGAGTCAACTCTTGTTTTTTCTTTATATGATCAGTGAGCCTGATGGCTCAGTGGTTAAGCGCTTGGCTGCTAACTGAAAGATCGGCGATTGGAAGCTACCAGCCACTCTGCCAGAGAAAGATGTGGCAGTCTGCTTCTATAAAGATTTACACCCTTGGAAACCCACTGGGGCAGTTCTACCCTGCCCTATAGAGTCGCTATGTGTAAGGCTGAGTTTGGTTAACATTAATGGTACATTCATTCATCAGACACTAGGTATCTACTGCTACTAATTAGTCATTAGAGAGTTCATGGAGTCGATCTTCTCTTCCAGTTACACCTAACCAGTTTCTGCTTATGAATTATAAACTCCTAATTTCATGTTCCTAGTTTGTTTACTGTGAGGATTATTTGAGGTACTGGAGTCAGAACTTATATTCAGATTAGGTCCCAGAAGCAGCACACAAGTTCAGTATGTTAAATGTATTTATGACGTAGCTTCACTTACCTGTCTAATCTTGGCTAAGTTGCTTAATCTTACTGATCCTCGTTTTTCTCAACTGCAAATTTTATGAATCACTGCATTGTTTTAATGCTGCGTGAAAATTTTTTCAAATTTGCAAAAGAAGGAGAAAGAAAGTGCCTTTTTTCCTCAGCTGACTGCTGCCCTCTGATGCTTGGCTCACAAAGCAAAATGCTGCTTTAGCTGTGCTACTCCTCTTCATTTACCAGGAGCAAATGTGATGAACAGAAAAGACAGATAAGCAAACATGAGCTCAGTCATCAACTGGGAGATGGTCTCAGGTGCAAAGGCTGGGAGCAATGCTTTAGTCAGGCTTCCCTGGAAAAGAGGGAGACAGAGGAGGGGCGTCTCCCTCCTTCACACGATTATTCAGAATAGGTACCTAAACCTTTAAGATCCCCTCCCTCATGATGGCTGAATCACCCCAGAGCAAAGACGGATTATTCAGCCGTGACAAACGAAATTGTTAGACACAGCTCAGAGCATCCCCAAGGGCTAACCTAAATGAAAAATAAGATGAAAGGGGAGAATTTCTTTCCTTAATGCCATTCAGGCTTTATGCTTGTCTTTCTGTTTTGCCTTCCTAACCACTCTAAGAGGATGGTTTCCTTGGGGTCACTGTCCTCCTAGCTAAACCTCCTGCTGGTACTTCTGCACCCAACCCACCTTGAATGAAAGCCAAGTTGGACATGCTTGAATACTTAATTCTTCTGAGTTTTGTAATTAAATATAAACTGGCATTAAAACAAGTTTCCATGCCACAAAGATTTGAGTAGAGTTGTGCCAAGAGGCTTACATCCCTGGATGGAAGGTAAATTTATAGCTTCTTTCATTTATCTGCATTTAATCAGCCAGGAATTGCTGAGTGTCGGTTCAGCAGGGACCTTACTGCCTGCTCAGCCTGCAGGGTCCAGTACTCTGCTGGTGATGGGCAATGACTCAAGTGAGAAGTTTGAGTTCCACAGTCCACAGGCCATTTTTCACCTTGAAGTTTGGCTGGATAGCAAGTTAATTATATCAACAAAAAGCCAGGTTATTCGGATGCCATGGGCTTAAAGGAATCTCACCTTCTTTCCAAAAGAGGCTCTATAGCATCAGTTCTGGCTTCAGCTGACCTGGTTCAAGCCCCAGTTCTGCCACTTACAGTGGAATCACCTCCTTTTTTTTTTTTTTGGTGCTATATACATAACAAAACATTTGCCATTTCAACAATTTTTACGTGTATAATTCAGTGACGTTGATTATATTCTTCACGCTATGCTGTTATTATCACTATCCTTTTCTGAATTACGGCATCGCACCTTAAAAGGGATTATGATTCCAGAGTAATTGCATTAGGGTCATAATTACCTTTGAAAATCCCATGTAAGATAATATGTTCCGTGGTAGTTGGGTTCTAGAGTTAGCACATAAGTGTGTACGTATGATCAACTGATTCCACTGCACGGGCTGCTGGGGAAAGTGATTTCATGTCTACAAGCTTCATTTTCCTGATCCATGAACTACAGTTCATAACAGTACCTATCTCATAGGGTTGTACAAGGCTGAAATTAAATGATGAATCTGGAGGGCCGTGCATATAATCAGCACCGTATACGACAGGGACTGGTAGTAACGGATTGTTAGGGATTCATTAAACTCCCACGGTGGGCTGTTGGACTACATGTACTGTAGTGGCAGAACTCTTTCAATTACCCATTTTGGAGATAAGGAAGCTGAGTCTCACAGCAATTAAGGGAATAGCTGGTAAAGCCAAAAACTTTTATACTGTTTAGTGTAGTGGTCAAGAGTATAAGCATTAGAGCCACACTTCCTGCCCAGCTCTGACATTTATTGGCTCCATAAACTTAGACCAGTTAATTGGCTGCTTGCCCTGTCCCTCAGGATTCTCATGTATAAAATTAGTATGATAATAGCACCAGCTTCATAGGTCAAGGATTAGAAAAATTGATATGTCTAAAGCATTTATGTAGTGCATGGCACGTGGTGAGCTATATCATCATCATCATTCCTACCATGATTACTTGTACTAGGTTGAAGAGCATGCCCCCAAAATGCAAATCCTTTCCAGAACCTCAGAATGTGACCTTATTTGAGTCTTTGCAGATATAATTAGTCAAGTTAAGATGAGGTCATACTGGATTAGGGTGGGCCCTCGGTCTAATATGAGTGATGAACTGGTATCCTTACAAGAAGAAGGAAATTTGGACACAGACAGAAGAGCAACATGTCACAATGGAGACAGAGGTGGGAGTTAGGCTGCCACAAGCCAAGGAACACCAAGGATTGCCGGCGACCATCAGAAGCTAGGAAAAGGCAAGGAAAGATTCTTCCCTAGAGTCTTTGGAGGGAGCATGGGCCTACTGAAATCTTGATTTAGGACTTTTAGACTCCAAACTGTGAGACAATAACTCTGTGTTTTAAACCACCCAGCTGATTACAAAAGCCCTAGGATTCTTAATCCATGCTTCCTTGTTTGGAAGTACCAGTAGTGTTGGTAGCACTAGTAATCAGATAATTAATCTGACATGCGAGATGGAAATGGACTTAGCTCCACTCAAGATTGCTCAGCATCAAATGGGACTGGGAGGGGATTTTCAATAACACAGTTGATAGGCACTCAGTGAACAAAAAAATAAATAAATAAAAACAGACTGTTCAGATGAATAGAATAAGAAATTGACACCAGGGTCAGTGAAGAAGCAAAACAAAATGACTTGGATGAAAGAAAGGGAAGAACGAAAAACAAAGAGGTAGAAAACTTGTAGCAGAATAGTAATGATTTCTTTGCAGGAATCCTATAACGCTTTGCTCTGGTCTTTATAGTGTCTAAAGGCCAGATGCTTCCCTTAGAGACTTCACAATAGGCGCTACCCTTGTATCACTATAAATGAGACCGAAAAATACCCAGGATTGCCCAAGGCACATTAAAGGAGTACTGCAGTACCATTTCATGGATGTTGATTCACAAGTTTAATTCAGAAATTATACCTTAGAGAAAGAATTAAAGACTGGAACCTTCTGGTATCATTAGTAGTAGATAGAGAAGTGTTGTTCAATGCAGGATTATAAAAAAAGGAATAAAGAATAATTATTTTTACCAGCCATAGCCATTTGGTGATAGGTTATATTTGTTATTATCCCAAGTTAGGGTTTTTTAAACTTACTTTTGCACTATTTGTGTGACGTGGAGCAAGTTCTGAACTCACTTTTCTCATTATGGGTGTAAATCTTATTGTATAGATCAGGAGGTAGTACAGTGTAATGGTTAGATACAAAACCACTGACCAAGTTCAGAATTAAAGTCCACACTGTAAGGGACAGATTACCCAATAAACAAGATATTCAAGGGCTTACTTGTGCTTACTTACTAATCTGTAATGCATAATTTCATCATGTATTTGATCTTTCAAAGCCATGTGAAATTGTGCACTGTATTACAACACAAGTAAATCTAGTGCATAACTTGCTTAATGTAACCGGATATGTACCTTGCTTCCTGGTTAATCTGTCCCTGCTCACTGTACTGCCTATTGGCTGAGTTACCTTAGACAAGTTAGTTAAACTTAAGCCTTAGTTTCTCATGTGAACAATGAAGATGATAATAAGTACTTCATAGCATTATTATAAGGAGCCCTGGTGGTGCAATGGTTAAGCACTCAGCTGCAAACTGAAAGGTCAGTGGTTCAAACCCACCAGCTGCTCTGTGGAAGAATAGACTTGGTGATCTGCTCCTGTAAAGATTGCAGCCTAGGAAACACTACAGGAAATTCAACTTTGTCCTATAGGGTAGCTATGAGTCAGAATCTAATTGATGGCACACAACAACAACAACAAGAGTGTTACGACATTTAAATTATATAATTCACTCTGAGGTTTACATATTACCAGTCCCTTGAGAAGGATATCATCCTTGGTAAAGTAGAGGGTCAGAGAAAGAGAGGAAGACCCTGAATGAGATGGATTCACACGGTGGCTGCAAAGATGAGCTCAAGCATAGCAACAATTGTGAGGATGGCGCAGGACTGGGCAGTGTTTCATTCTGTTATACACAGGGTCACTATGAGTCAGAACCAACTCCACAGCACCTAACAACAACATGCTAAGATTTTATACAACGTTTGACACATGAAGAGTATTTAATACATGGTAACTATTTTCTTAACTATCTGTTTCTCTATAAAAATAAATGAGTGAACTAAATGATCTCTAACACCTCCAGCTACTCATCTTTCCTCTAGCCTGGACTTCCTTTTTATATAGCCTCCCCCTACTCTGACTCCGTCTTCAAGGTAGTCCCCAGCCCTGGCCTGTGATCCAGGAATGGTGGAAAAAAGAAAAATGAAGCTGACCAGTTTGGGCAGCAGAGACGGGTGTGAAGAGTTGGTAGTGCTGGTAAGGGAGAAAAAGGAGCAGGGCTCAGTCCCTCTGCAACCACTATGGCTGTATATTGAGCACCAGCGTTGACTCCCATGGGAGACAGAATGAACTGGCTTAGTTTAGGGAGTTTAGCTGATCCATCTAGCTTGTTTATTTCCGTTTTATGAATAGAACACAAAAGCCATCAGACTGTTTGTGCCTTATGAATGGAATAACACACATGAATGGTTTTGTAAACAGCATGGTTCAAATGTTGCCGTTGTTGCTGGTATTGCTATAGCTGTGATAAACACGTTGTTTAAAAATCTAAAGGGAATGGGCTGTTTGTCTTTTTTCTGCAAGCTGGCCTAGTTGTTTGGATTAAATTAATCATTGGGCTTAAGGAATGCCTATGTTATCTCTAGTTTCTCCAGGAATAACCTTTCCTGAAGGCAGTATAAACTAGTAATTAATAGTACAAGTTCTCTAGTTTCTGGATTCAGTTCTTTAATCTGCTTCTTTCTGGTTGCTTGGCCTTGGGCAAGTTGCTTAACTGCTCCAAGCATCAGTTTCCCAATCTTTAAAATGGGGATCATGATAGTACATACCACAAAAGGTTGCTGTGAGGATTTAATGAGGTGATGAACTTAAGATCTTTGTACAGTGCCTGGAATGAAGGAGACACCCAATAGGGGTAAGCTAGGAGTCCCTGGAATCCCTGGGTGGTGCAGATAGTTAATGCACTCAGCAGGCACCCAAAAGGTTGGCAGTTCAAGTCCACCCAGAGACCCCTCAGAAAAATCAGCAACCAAGAACCCTATGGAGCGCAGTTCTACTCTGACACACATGGAGTTGTCATGAGTTGGAGCCAACTCAATGGCAGCTTTATTTTTTTTAATTACCATTATTAAAAGAATGAGAGAAATAATAAATAACTCCAGCTTTGATGAGATGCCAGATAGGCAAAGCCTGTATCAGAAGGCTGAAGAATGGAGGAAAGTGACAACGAAGATGAGATGAGGAAATACAATTCAGCTATGGTGAGCAGGCGTGCCTCTGGCCTGTTACCAGCCTACGGTGGCTGCTCCAACAGCATCTGCTCCTGAGACAGGATTTAAAATTAATCCAAGCATCATACTAATGCTTCGATTTGAAATTTTGTGACTAGAGCCTACCTTTCAGTGTTAACTGGAGCCTTCCATTTTTGTAACAGAAATTCTAGAAAGAAACAAAGGATTGTAGTAGTTAGAGCCTCCAGTTGGAGGATTAACACCCAGTGTAGCTTGCAATGGATTATGTCATCATGTTGTTGTTGTTAGGTGTCATTGAGTTGGTTCTGACTCATAGCGACCCTGTGTACAACAGAATAAAATGCTGCCTAGTCCCATGCCATCCTCACAATCATTGTTGCGCTTGAGCCCATCGTTGCATCCACTGTGTCGATCCATCTCGATGAGGGTCTTCCTCTCTTTCACTGACCCTCTACTTTACCAAGCATGATGTCCTTCTCCAGGGACTGGTCCCTCTGGATAACATGTCCAAAGTACATGAGACAAAGTCTCACAATCCTCTAAAGAGCATTATGACTATACTTCTTCCAAGCCAGATTTGTTTGTTCTTCTGGCAGTCCATGGTATATTCAGTATTCTTTGCCAACACCATAATTCAAATGAATCAATTCTTCAGTCTTCCTTGTTCATTGTCCAGCTTTCACATGCATATGAAGTGACTGAAAATACCTTGTCTTGGGTCAGGTGCACCTTAGTCTTCGAAGTGACATCTTTGCTTTTTAACACTTTAAAGAGGCCTTTTGCAGATTTGCCCAGTTGTGATATGTCATCTGATTTCTTGACTGCTGGTTCCATGGGTCTTGATTGTGGATCCAAGTGAAATGAAATCCTTGACAACTTTAATATTTTCTCCTTTTATCATGATGTTGCTTATTGGTCCAGTTATGAGGATTTTTGTTTTCTTTATGTTGGTTTATGTTTGGTATGTCATCATAACACCAAACCCAGTGCCGTCGAGTCTATTTCGACTCGTAGCGACCCTATAAGTCATCATACTAAAGCCTAAATCTGGGAAATGGCAAGAAGGTTGCTGAAGCTTATCAAACCTTCCTCTATTCATTTACCTGCAAAGGTGGCTCCTCCTGGGATTTTAGAATAAAGAGAAAAATTTTGAAATTTGGGAGTCAGGGAGCTAGTTAGATTAATATTGTCTATACCAGGGATCGGAAAACATTTTTGTAAAGAGTCAGATAGTAAATATTTTAGGCTTTGCAGACGATACATTCTCTTTCACATCTATTCAACTCTGCTGTTGCAGTGCAAAAGCAGCTGTAAGCAACATGTAAATGAGCAAGTGTGGCTATGTTTCAATAAAACTTTATTTTTAAAAACCAGTGGCAGGCTGGATATGGCCCATGGGCCATAGTTTGCCGACCCCTAGTCTATACAAGGAATTTGATGCAATGATTCAGGTTGGCAGAAGGATCTGAGCTAAAGCTCATACAAATCAAATGAGATGTAGAAGAATGCTGTTGCTAAGAATTAACTGGCCTCTCGGAGAGTTTCAAACTGAAAACGAAGGAAGAGGCAGTAAAGTCCTCAAATTTAACCAAGAAAGTAGCTTCTGTAGGAGAAAACAGGAATAAAATGGAAAAAAGAATTGCTGTATAACATGTACTCAGCAATTCACATTAGCTAAATGTTGGGCCAGGCTCAGAAATATTGCTTCCAGCCTCATTTTTCAGTATTCTGATGGTCAGAGCATGAGTAATAATTATTACACCCCAGTTTGCCAGGAACAGTCTGGTATGTGCCTATTGTCCCTATGTAATTATCAATATAGCCTCTTTTAAAGAGGTGTCCTAGTTTACAGTATAAATTATGTAACCACACCTATCGGATTAGTTTCCTAGGGCTGCCATAATAAGTTATCACAAACTATGCAGACATGCATTGTCACACTGTTCTGGAGGCTAAAATCTGAGTTCAGAGGCTAAACCTCTGAGTTTAAGGTGTTGGCAGAGCCATGCTGCTCTGAAGTTTCTAGAGGAAGGTCTTTCCTTGTCTCCCCCAGCTTCTGGTAGTCCCAAGTATTCCTTGGCTTGTGGCAGTATAGCTCCAATCTCTGCCTCTGCTTGTGTACAGCTATCTTCCTTCTGTACCTATCTGTCTCTGTGTCTTTTCTCCTCTTCGATGAGACGTTAATCGTATGGAATGAGGGTCCACCCTATCAGTATGACCTCATGTTAACAAATTACATCTGCAAAGACCCTGTGCTCAAATAAGGTCACATTCAGAAGGCCCAGGAATTAGGGCTTCAACTTATCTTTTTGGGGACATAATTCAATCTCTAGCATCTATAATAACCCAAATAATTCTGAAATTGTAGTACCAAGAGGTATATATTATTTAAAGGTAACACCAATACTTGGACAATGATTTAAGTCCACACCTCGGAAGGCAGAATGGAGTGCTAAATTCAAGCCAAACAGACCTGATTCTAATCTTGCATTTATCAATTTCTGCTGATCTTAGAAACTGTACTAAATCTCTCTGGACCAGGTTTCCAATAAAAAATAATAAAAGTAACAATTTCAGAATTAAGTGTATTAACATATAGTAAATACTCAACAGTATTAACTATTATTTCCTTATTATTATCACTATATATTCAAATGGAATAGGTTCATTGGGCAGGTTCACAAAGTCACCCTTCATATATAGAAGGTATGTTTAAGGAGTAATTTTCTTGTCCATGGCAACATGCTAGCAGAGGCTTAACAGGCACTTAACAATGATATTGTAAATAAAGCCTTACTATTTTTTTATGAGTCGGAATCGACTCGATGGCCTTGGGTTTGGTTTTTGGTTTTTATTCAAAGTGTATGGAAACTTTGGTGGCCTAGTGGTTAAGAGCTACAGATACTAACCAAAAGGTCAGCAGTTCAAATCCACCAGCTGCTCCTTGGAAACCATATGGGGAAGTTCTACTCTCTCCTACATGGTTGCTATGAGTCCGGAATCAACAGCAACGGGTTTGGTTTTTTTTTTTTTTTTTTTTGGCTTCTTCAAAGTGTGGTCCATGGACCAGCAGCATTGGCATCATTTGGAACTTCTTAGAAATACAGAATCTTGGGCCTCAACCTAAACCTAATGAATACAAATCAATATTTTAAAGAAATCCCCAGGTGGTACATTTAGTCTTGCTGTTAAGGATTTCAGAATCCGCAAACAATTAGACTAGATGACTTTTATAACCTCTTTGAGCCCTGACACCACCTGATATTATACAGTCCAGAGGTTTTAAATGGATAAAATCATGGCACAGAAGAGAGACTATGGTTTTAATGCCTAGAATATACTATTCCATTGGGCAAGTTAAGAATGGCCCTTTCTACCAAAGAACATTAGGCCAGGTCTAGTGACTACATTCCACCTATAATTTAAATACCAATATCAGATGGGTGTAAATGTAGACCTTAAGTGAACGTGCCCAGCATTGGAACAGGTTGTTCATCTAAAATGACGTCTGCCTTGGACATAGCTGTTTGATTTTTTTTTCTTTTTAGTTTGCTTCCATTTTGTTTTGAGCCACTTCCTTGCCTTCTGGGAAATTCCTGTCTGATTATTCTCTGTGTAGATGCTCTGGGTAGAGTTCAGTATTCCATTTATACTGAACAATTCACATACAAATAGATAATTTAACCTTAGATATTTCCCCAAGGGCTCAAGAGGTTGACACAAATATAAACAGAATTGGAAGAGCTGGTAATTTAGCTGAAACTTTAAAGAAATGCTTCTCTCTGTGGGACTTCCTAGTGATGGTTGTAATGCAGCTCAAATGCTTTAGTTCTTTGTATACTTTTTTTCCTCCCTCCTTGGTGTCGGCTTTCCGACATCCCTGGCTGTTTGAATTACACACCACATGGACACGCAGAACAGATTATGCTGGTCCATCAGGTTGCATCCATAGCTTCTTAGATCCCTCTTCTGATTCTGTTACTCTGTGACTGCTGAGTAGCCCGTTGTTGTTTTCCAGAAATAAAAAAAAAAGGATATATTGTCTTGAAAGCATTTAGCTAACAATTACAGGAAAAAATAATTTTTAAGGGGAAAGAAAGACAACATGATGTATGAACAAAAGTATCAAATCTGTAACGTATCTAACCTAAGGGAATTTTGTGTTGATAATGATTTGTTTATTCCACCAACATTTATTGAGCATCTGTCACATACCAAACACTGTGTTTCTTGCATGATGACAATAATAATTGACATTTGATGAGGAATTATGCACACATAATGGATTTGGACATGGGCCCTGCCCTCATGGAACTCATAATCTAGCAGGAAGGCAGACGTTGAACAGCTAATTACTAGTGTTATCAGCGCTTTGTGAAACTACAGGGTACAATGGGAAGGTGTTACAGATGGCCTGAACCAGTCTAGGGGTCAGTGAAGGCTTCCCTGAGGAAGTACCACTTAAGGGTTAGCTAGACAAAGAAGAGGCAGAGGGGAGGCCAAAGAGGATTCCAGGTGGAATGAAGACTATGTTCAAGAGCTCTGAGCAAGCAAAAAGTAAGACATGTTGGAAGAACTGAGAGAACTGACTAAAGCTTGAAAAGGCTGGAAGAGGGAAAAGGGGAGGTTGAAGAGAAGAAGGCAAGAGAAAGACCATGCTGAACCTTAGATGCCACGTGTGGAGTTTGGACTTTATCAAGGACAATGTAGTGCCATTGCTGAGTGTTAAGCAAGTGAATGATATGATCAGAAATCAGTTCTAAGAAGATTACTCTGAGTGGATTGGAGGGGGAAAGAGGGAGTATGGGGAGAGCAGAGATGGTGGTGGCTTGGACTGCAGAGGTAACAGTGTTTGTAAAACATATCTAAGTTGGAGTAGAGTCACTGTCAGGCTAAGAAAATGCTTCCTCTCATGGAGTCTGGTTATTTATGTTTGGAGGAACATTCTATTCTCAAAGCCTTAAAACCGTTTCTTTCACAGGTATTAGAGCTCTGTGAGGCAGACATAGAAGCAGATGGGCGAAAGGCATAGAAAAGACAAAGGGCCAGTCCTCTACTGGAATGTGAGCCTGGTTCTGCTGGTCTCCCACCCTTTCCAATGCTTTGGGAAGGAGGGATGTACTGACGTGCTTAACAGAAAAAAATGAGGTCCAGAAAGGCAGAGTTTGCCTAGAAGTAGTTAAAAAAAAAAAAAAAGTTAGCAGGCCATAAAATATTGTCACAGCATAATGGAGGGAGATGGACTTCTGAAAGGGATTCTTTTGAGACGTAAAACAAAAGTATTTTAGTTAATGGTCACCCTGGTGGCATAGTGGTTAAGTGCTATGGCTGCTAACCAAGAGGTCGGCAGTTCGAATCTGCCAGGCGCTCCTTGGAAACTCTATCGGGCAGTTCTACTCCATCCTGTAGGGTTGCTATGAGTCAGAATCAACTCGATGGCAGTGGGTTTGGTTTTTTTTGTTATGGCCAGTTGGAAACCCTGGTGGCATAGTGGTTAAGTGCTATGGCCGCTAACCAAAATGTCGGCAGTTTGAATCCACCAGGCGCTCCTTGGCCAGTTAACTTCACTAATCTAAGCTTGAGTTACTTATCTTTAAAAAGAAAATAATAGTGTCTGTCATGGATTGAATTAAGTCCCCCCAAAAATGTGTGTCTCAACTTGGTTAGGCCAGTATTGTGTGGTTCTCCTCCATTTTGTGATTGTAATTTATGTCGAGAGGATTAGGGTGGGATTGTAACACCACCCTTACCCAGGTCATCTCCCTGACCCAAGGTAAAGGGAGTTTCCCTGGGATGTGGCCTGCACCACATTTTATCTCTCAAGAGATAAAAGGAAAGAGAAAGAAGCAGAGAGTGGGGACTACATACCACCAAGAAAGCAGCACCAGGAGCAGAGTGCGTCCTTTGGACCTGGGGTCCTGCACCTGAGAAGCTCCTGGAACAGGGGAAGTTTGAAGACAGAGAGAGAGAAAGCTGTCCCCTGGAGCTAACACCCTGAATTTGGACTTTTAGCCTACTTTACCGTGAGAAAATAAATTTCTCTTTGTTAAAGCCATCCACTTGTGGTATTTCTGTTACAACAGCACTAGATGACTAAGACAGTGTCCTCCTCATGAAGCTGTTATGAGGATTAAACCAGAGTGCTCAATAAGTGTTAGCTATTGTTATTGTTGATGTTTCACTAAGATTAAATTGTTATAAATCTTTAGAATGAGTTCACTGCATGGAACACTTACATTAAACACAAGGGAAGGCCATATCACCTACTGAGTAGTGGGATATCCAAAGGAATACCATGAACAGCCAGATGGTGAGCTCTTTTAGGGCAGTGATTGCAGGTATTTATCTCTGTGGCCCCAATACCTATTGAGAGTGTACAATAGTAGACACTCAATAAATATTGAATGAATGAGTGGTTTATTTTGGTGATTTTAAAACAAAGTTTTTTCTACTTATAAACATGATGCATGTTTCTACAGATGATCCAAAAATGAATGAATGAATAAGTAAACAAATAAATATACCTGCAATTTCACCAACAAAGGGACAAACATTGTTAAAGCCTTGATATATTTTCTTCCAAAGTGTGTGTGTGATCATATATATATGATGATGTATGATCACAGTGGTTAAGTGCTACAGCTACTAGCCAAAGGGTCGGCAGTTCGAATCTGCCAGGTGCTCCTTGGAAACTCTGTGGGGCAGTTCTACTCTGTCCTGTAGGGTTACTGTGAGTTGGAATTGACTTGACAGCACTGGGTTTGGTTTTTATACATATTTGATTTGGATTAAACCATACAAAAGCTTTTTTACCATTTGTCATATAGTCATTTGCCTCATTTTATTAAATAAGCTTCACAAACATGATTTATACCTTGCACAGCATTCTATAAAGATGAACCATGGTTTTTTAACTATTGCCGTATTGTTACCATATCCAGTGATATCTTAAATTTTTTGAGTTGTAAACAACTTGAAAATCTAATTATTAAAAAAAAAACTCTGTATTATCTCCCTCCATGGAAGAAAATTACCAACACATTTTTACAAGAAATTTTGCCAACATTCATGGATTCCAGCCCCAGAGCTTCAGGTCTGAATCAATGCTAAAATATGAAGCATAACAGAAAAGCAGACAGACTTCACTGTAACAACTGTGGAGAAGTACCTCCAATTGCTGTCGAGTCGGTTCTGACTTAATGGAATGTGTGTCAGTGTGTGTTACAAGTGTCAGGATGAGTAAAACTGTGCCCTGTAGGATTTTCAATGTCCAACTCCACTTCTAACCTTTCAGTTAGTAGCTGAGTGCATTAGCCATTTCTACCACCCAGGGCCTCTGTGGAAAAGTACAATCTCTACTAAAATACTGCTGACTATAGGATATTTGACTATTTTCATAATACGGCCCAATCTCAGTTCATGCTTACATTTGAAATACTTCGCATTTTAAATTCCATATCAACTCTTCTCTGCAACTTTCATGGAAAATGATGTTTCATGTGATATATCTTTATTATTCTTAGTGACAGAACGTCCTTGCACAGCTCCAAACATACTACTTCTCCTCACTGTAGGTCTTGCATCCTGGAGACCTATGACATTACTAGGTCTACCCTGCTGCGCCTCTCCTCAGTTGCCCCGAATTATATTACATACCATTGCATTTGAGTAAATATGCAGCATGAACCAGCATTTTAGAGTACAGTTACTTTAAGGTAACAGGTCGTTTCATAATAAAAACAAAAATAAATCCACAAACTTAAAATGCAATATAGCATTTAGACAGATAAGCATAAAAGAGATGGATCCACTGTTGAGTCATATGAATTGTAATCTCTGGATGCAAGGTTTTAACACGGCTTTGTGTTGTTCCAATTTATTAAATAAGATAATTTATTATCTTGATTGTATACTTTGTGTGCTGTGTACTGTACAATGACAAGACTAATTCCACATGCCAAATTGGACAGTTTCTAAAGAATCCTGATAGGTTTTTAATATAAAGCAGAAGATTGACCTGTATATTTTGTCTGTTGTTTGCATCTGAAGACAGAGCAGTTACTGATGAGAAAGCTGGAGTGTGAGAGCACATGTACCTATGTCCGTCTACACATTTCTATGTGCATGGTTATGCCTGTGTCTGTGTGATTTAAATTTTAAGTTATTATTAGATTCCAAACAGTGATGAAAAGGGAATTTCTGAAAACAGTTCTAGGAATAATTTATATTAAAGGCATTTCTTTTTTTCCGTGACAGCTCCATCATCCCTCCCAAGGTTTCCGCTTTGGAACTGTCCGGGAAAGCAGTGCTGAAGATTACGTGAGGCAAAGTTTCCCAGAGATGCATGAGTATATGAGAAGGTACAATGTACCAACCACCCCTCATGGAGTAGAGAATCTGAAGTGAGTGTCAATCTCCTGGGTCCAAAAAGTTCTCATGAAGAGAAATCATTTAGCTACTGACATAGTTTTTGCTGGACTTTGAAATTAACAGCTAAACATAAAAAAAGAAAAAAAATTTTTTTTTAATGTTAAACATACCCACTGTGTATTCACTAGTATCTCCCACTGTGTGAGACCCAGGAAACCATGCAGAAGAGTGTGCACTGAATTATGTGACCTAGATCACTAGTTACCTGCATAGTCCCAAGTTGGCAGTAGCTTTGCCCAAAGAGTCAGTGGGGTCGTTAGTGTAGCAGATGTTGGGGAAGGCAAATGTTGGCTTGACATCGCTTGGGAAAATGATGGTGTCGAAATGATCAAATACTCGGGGAATGTGGCCAGAGAATAAAGTGTCTCAGAGCAACTCTTCCTTCACAGAGAATTTCTGAGCCTACTGAATGCCTCTGCTTGTCATAAGGAAATGAAATTTATCTTAGAGATTTCCTTAGAAAGGAAACGGAAAGCAATGATTCCCATGCCTGCATCCTTCTCATCAGAATTTATGAGAAGCAATCAGGAGCAATCACATTGCCATAGCAGACTATCAGAGCCCGTAATTCAGCTGAATGCAAAGGAGGACGTGCAGCTATGGGTTTGCTGATGGAGTCTGCCTGGGAGAAGGGAATGCGTGGCTCCCAATAAGCACCACTGCATGGGGATGAGCAGTCCCCCCCTCTTGCCTGAAGGCATCGGGACAATGACAATGACATTCAAACTGCCAGTCCCTGGAATTGTGCAGCATCAAGAAGCTGGCTTGTCCATGATCAGCCAAAGTAACTTTTCCAATGGACAGCAGGATCTGCTGTTTCAAATTCTTTTTTAAGAAGAGGAAATAAATAATTTCATGGAACATAAGGGGTTTGTTTCTCAAGAGCTCCAGTAATAGGCCCCTTAAACAATTTTATGGACTTTTAACTAGAGCCTAGAGAGAAAGCCTTGTGCTCCCAGATTTGGAAAGTTATATATGATGTTCAAGTACTATTAAATGGCACTTTTAATTTTGGAAGAACATAAAAACATTAAATTCCCTTTCTGATATTGAGTTTAGGGCTCCTTTGCCTCCCAGCTCCTCTTCTGCATTCTCTCCTTCCAGCCAGTTCATGCCTGAGAGAGAGAATATCAGAGATAGAATGGCTCCCCCCTAGAAAGCAAAGGCTGGCAAACTGGGCTCTGCTGGAAGTATGAAATGGTGAGATGAACTACCACTCCAGTCGGGAGCGCCACTCCAGTCAGTGCATTTATTTATTCTGGAGGCATCACCTGAGAAGGCCCCATGCCAAGAGTTGCCCCTGCCCTAGCCAAGAGAGACATGATCGTTACAGAGCTAGGTGCAGAGAGACAGGCTGAGGTCCAAGAGCGGTGACTTGTCCATGGTAATACAACTAGCAAATGGCAGATTCAGGACTAGAACCATGTCCCTGTAATCCAACAACTGCTGCAGGCTGGTCTAGGAACCATAATAGAAGACTGGGTCCTTACTGTTCAAAGAGTAGTCATGTTCCAGCAGCATCAGTAGCACCTGGGAGCTTTCTAGAAATGCAGACTCTCAGGTTCCATCCTAGACCTACTACATCTGAATTTGCATTTTAACAACCTCCCAAGTGACTCACTGATCAAGGTGAAATTGGAACATAGGCAGAGCTTATCATTAATGCACTCTCCCTGCTCTCTGGGCCTCCTATCCACTTTTGCCCTAGTCGCTACCTTTGTTCTTAGCCACCACAGTGGCACCGAACAGCCACAGGCCTTATGTTACCTCCTGATATCCCAGAGCCCTGACTTGCAGGGCACAACCCTGCAGTCTCCTGTACAAGGCAGATTCCTCTGTGTTATACCTGTCCCTTTCCTCTCCCATCAGAATTTCCTGGGGCTTCATTCTATTCCCTTAGTGCCCACATTTCTGGAATGAGAGTTGTCCAGTAAGTCAATCCTTATTAAAGTGTTCATTTCTTTTAATATTTTAATATATGACTATTATCTGTGGTATATGTATTTTTAAATGAATTCTCAAAGAGGAACAGAGCGTGTTCTATAATGGCAGAAACAACTGGATGCCCTGCCAACTACAGGGTAATTCATTCAGTCTAGAGGCTGCTTATCCCTGGGTCACACCCACCAGTTCCTCATCAATGACTTCGTCACACTCGAGCCTGCAAGCTGATTGCTCCTTACCTTCCTTTGCAGTACAGACCTGTCACTGCTAACTGCACTTTGCAGTCCGAAATCAGAGTAGTTATTTAAGGATACCAGTGAGATTGGACCTCAGGAATTACTGGTTATCAAAACCAAACGGAATCCCAAATTTTTTCTACTGTCATATTGCTCCCACAAATATTTGTGGAGTATTGGAAAATGATAACTGTCTACTATGTGGTTCCCAAGGCACATTCCACGACAATAGCAGTAAAACTTTGATTAGAGAATGTCTTTCAGCTCAATTTGCATTTTATTGCCAGGATTCCATTATGGCTTCTCAGCAGCAGCTCCTAGGAAACAAGTAAAATCCCCAAACCTTTCTGAAGCTTCCCACTATGTGGAGCTTGGAGGTGTTTTCATTTTGGTTAAAGTTAAGCACAAACCTCATCCTACCTTAAAACCAATATCCCTGGAAAGTGGATGCATTTTGGATTAACTAGTTCGCTTCCCAGAAGAGTGGAAAGAGGAAGTAACAGCCACTGGAACCTAAAAGGGAAGCTGACCTACTTACTACGTGCCCATGTGTAGTCCAGACAGTCATTTATGTAAAGATGTGCATCCTGCCTGATGATGCTCCTACAGGTGTCTAGAGATGCCTTTTTAATTTCTGATGGACCCTAGCCATGTTCTCCTCTGAGTTTAGAGGCCACTCCTCTGTGGTGAATTTTAATAGCTTCATTCCTGGCTCTAAGAGAGGAAAACTGAGCCAAAGTGGAAAGAGGAGAGTTGTTCTCTTTGCAGAGCTGTTTGGACAACCCTTAGACAGCATTAGAAAGCCTTTCCAAAAAGAATTTGAGGTGGCTAAAAACAAGAGTTATCTCATCACTTTGGACAATTCTGTTTTAAACATCTCCCTGCTTGCCCTCTCTGTAAGTGGGAGCCCAGCCCATGCTGAGACTTCTACTTCCTGTGGACCACCCCTGCATCTATGTTCAAAAATTGGAGAGACTTTCATGAAGGATGCCCAAGGCCCAGCCCACTGCCCATTCACTGATAAAGTTCAGGGACACATTCTTTAAATGATTCCTGCCTGAGCTGCCTGCTGGGATGGGAATGAAACATAAATCTCTAGAGATACTGCACATTAATAAATCAGGTCACTGAGATCTATTATATAAGCTTCCTCTTCCATTTATTAAATGCTAGCCTACGGACTTTAAAGAGACAGCAACTCCCTTTTCCCCAGGAGTTCTAGATCTCTTGTTTTGATTTCCTTTATATCTACTCCTAAACATGAAATAATGCCTGACCTCTGATGAACATGGTATTGATAATAACCGAAATAAATAAGGATTTCCACATGCTGATTGATGAGACCACCTGCCTCTAGCACTTGCTAGCTATACAACCTGAATCAAGTTACTTGGACTCTCTGAGCTTCAATTTCCTCATCTTTTAAAAGGGGATAATATTGCTGACCTCATGGTAGTTATGATTACTTAGTGATAAAATGTGTGTAAAACACTGAATAAAATGCTTACCACAAACAAGTCGCTCAGTAAATATAAATGAAATGAGACTTCTCTATATACCTCATTTACTTCAGAGTAACTGTGACTTTCTTACGGGATTTAAAGTAATGAACCAAAAAACCAAACCCATTGCCATCAAGTTGATTCTGACTCATGGCAACCCCATGTGTTCCAGAGTAGACTGAGTCAAGACTTTCTTGCCTGTAATCTTTTTGGAGGCGGATCACCAAATCTTTCTTCCGCAGCACCACTGGGTGGGTTCAAACTACCAACCTTTCGGTTAGAAGGCAAGCCCAAACCATTTATGCCACCCAGGGGCACCTCTAAAGTAATGAAAGGGACAGGTAAATAATCCTGCTGGAAAGACTCACATATTAGAGTGTCTGTTTCTGCTGGTCTGCACTCAACAGCTCAGCAAGGTGCCAAGAAGGCTGAGTCAGCAGCTAGCTAGCCTGTGCAGCCCTTAGTTTCCAGGTTTCTGTCCCCTAAAACAAAGCCAGCTGTCAGCCTTAGCACTTCCTGCTCATTAATGAATCATTTTTTGCTTTTCTTCTCTCGGTCTTAAATATAGGAATGATCCAGAGAAACTGGACGCCTTCATCATGGACAAAGCCCTTCTGGATTATGAAGTGTCAATAGATGCTGACTGCAAACTTCTAACTGTGGGGAAGCCATTTGCCATGGAAGGTATTAATCAGTCACTCTCAATTCATTTTTACTCAGCATGTGCTCAGTTTGCTAACCTAGCAAGTCAGAAATGCCAGCGTCGGAGGCAAAAAGCTATCTATCTGCCCTTGTTTTCATTTTCAACTCTTAAGCACTAAGCTATGAAGTCGCTGAATTTAGGAATTTATTTTTCACCTACTCAACAAGCATTTATATACTCAATATTTAGGAAAAAAAAAATTGTTACCCAAAGATGTTGCTTCAGATATCTGGGAGTCGTGTATAGGATAATAAATGGGAAGTCTGGTTTAAATTTAATGATATTTTCTAATCACTAAATCTTGTGATAAATCCAATGCCGAAACTAGAATGATTACATTTTACAATTGGAAGAACCCAATGTCCATCTAATCCAATCTACTAGTTTTATGCACAAAAAAGCCAAGGGACATTACATCAATTTTTCATGATCATATAATTAGATGGTAATGCAGGGCTTAGAATCCAAATCTCATGGTTCTTAATTCATTGTTTTTCTACTAGTTGGAAAATAGCTAAAAAAAAAATCTCTCACTCTATAGCTTAGTACCGTAAACTAAACCTTGTTTGGGACCTCAGGTTTGCCTTACTCCCCACTAGCATCAAATTTTTGTTTCCAACTTTTTGATTTTTTGATTCAACCAATCAATCAAACTTCAGGACCAAAGAAGGATTGCTTTGTCAGGAGCTCCTTTCATTCTGGACGACGGTTGATATATGGAGCTGATAGTTTGAACCAGCAAATTTCACGCCACCGAATTCCCAGCTTCCCTTCCCTAACAGTACATGCTGGCTTTCAAGACAGCCAAGCTCACTTGTCAGATAACACTCTGGCTTGAAACAATCCCATAAAATTTTTTTTTTTTTTTTATAGGAGTGCCCAAATCCTGTTTCAGGAAACCTGTACTTTCTGTATGTTAACTATGGTATCAAGACTACTCTGATTTCAGTTTCCTAACCATACCTGGCCTCTGTCTTCCCTAAAAACATCGACAGATTTTTTACTTCAGTCTTTGTTTTTGTGGTGAATGAGAACGTAACAGCCGATGCTGTTTCTTCATACCTTCTCCTGGTAGAAATCGCCTCCTCTCCAGGCAAAGTGACCCTCACCCGAACCAGGAGCAGAACTCTGGAAGAGAGAGATTTCATGGTAGTGGCCTATTCAGACTACAGTCTTGGCCAGCAAAGGCAGAAAAGAACAAGAAAAAGCTAGGCAACCAAATGAACATTTATTATATAACCCCATTTTGATGAAACAGTGGAAAAGTTCCCATTTTTTTGGCATCTGGGGATATGGAAGGGATGTTACATTTTATTTTTGTCCTAGATGCACTCACTGGGTAATTGAGGTTCTTTCTGCCATTAGCAGCTACTAACAATGAATCATGTGTAGCAGGCATAAGAACAAGGGACTCCATTTTCTACCTTTGTCTTCAGGGGGTAACCCTATCTTGTCAAAAGGCAGTGGTGAGATGGCTTGTTTGCCTCTGCTAGACCCCAGTGCCAGATGCCACACAATTAACTCCCCACTGGTTTCCTTTTTACATTTCCATCTGTGCTCGAGACTTAGTTCCATGCAGTTCTCATCATCTCTAGACACCAAGTTTTTTCCAAAGGGTATAAACACAAAATGGCGCATGGAAGAGTTCTCCCTGGGAAAGAGCTGGAAGGCTGTAGATTTGGATAGAGACAGCATTGTTATTGTTGCTGGTTTAGTACCAAAACAAATGGGGTACAAATCAGAAAATTTAGTTCAATACTGGCCCTTCCAACAAGTTCACAACCTAAAAACAGAGCTTGGCAACACAAAGGGAGGTGACTTCTGAGTTAAAAACAATGTGTTACAAATACTAATAAAAGCCTTGATTCTGCTTTTTGTAAAGAATGGCAATCTCATAGATTTTTAGGAAAGTATTTTGCTCTTTTAATGAAATTTTTAAAAATATTATATGCTTTCCTTTAACATTTAGGTTTCTTGAACTTCTAAAAAAATGTTGACTTTATTATTAATAAGTTAGACTATATAGGCATAAATAACCATCAAAGCAGTTTATGTACAATACTTACCCATTTAGTTTATGGAAATGTTTTGTATGCCTCTCTGTTCACAGGTTCTAGTACAATGCTAGGTATATAAAAGTTGTGTGATAAATGATGCATTACCTATTAGAAAACTCATTAGGTTAGATTTGAAACAAGTACCTAATTAACCTACTAATATAGTTAAGTTAGAAAAGCATCCTGATAATCTGTATATACTTTCCAAGTACTTAAATGATGTAAGGAATTTACTTACACAGGAAGGAAAACAGTTCATTGATTCACTGTACGTAGTATTGATATCACACCAACTCAGTGCGACTACTGGAATACTCCCCCCAACTTCACTATCCTGCATTTATTTAAGATTAAAAGGCAAAAGTAAGCCAAATGAGAGACAGTGGCTCCATCTTAAGTTTGAAACCTTTTCAAGGGTACTGAAGGGCACACAGCAGAGCAAACCAAGACTATTAAGAATTCAAGAGCATCTGGAAAGTCTTTGGTCGTATTAAATATACACCAGTGGCACGAAGACATATCATGTGCTCAGGAAAAAAGAAGTGTTGAGATAAATGAATACATGTTCTAACATTAGGCATTTGAACTAGCTGACAATAAAGGTCAAATGAGGAGAAAGAGTAATGGGACTCTTTCTGCCAAAGACCTTTGCCTCTTTATGAGTTAGTTCTTTCACGTGCTTTCCGATAATTATTTAATACCGTGCTTGGAGTGCTAGCTCTGGAGTCTGAGTGCCTGGGTTAGAATAGACTTGCTGTCTAGTTGTGTGACGACGTTGGGTAAGTTACATAAGTGTTCTCTAGGTTCCTCATCTGCATAATGGGGATATTAATAGTACTTTTATGATAGGGTTGTTGTGATACATACAATGGATGTAGAAGCATCCCTGGCACATAGCATGTACTCAATAAATTATTATTATCCAGTATGTTGAATTAATAACTTGAGATCAAATTGGCTCTAAAATTCTCCCAGGATAGCTTTGCACATATCTCGGCTTCTCTCACACACTCCTCTTCTGATTTTGATGTGGTGAGGAAACCCGTTTTTTAAAGTTTTCTTTATAGTTAGGACTATTACATTGTGCTCGGAGGCAATGCCCCAGAATAGCTAAAATGTATTGCCAGGACAGACTGCAAAACTGAATGGAGCCTTTTTTCCTGAAGTATTTTTTAACTCTCCTTTATTTTCAAATTTCCCAACCACATTTCAGGAAAATTCTGTTAGTTTACAGATTTCTAACTGTATACTTGCTAGCCAAATTGTATTTCCACTACCCTTAGTTGAGTAAAGCTGATTTATCCATGGAGAGAAGATCAGAATTCTATTCTGAAAATTGTTCTCTTGGGCTATTAAGCTGTATCCAATTTCCAGGGAGCCCGATGCCTTCATCTTTAGGGTTGAAGAATTCCGTTTTGCTTCATCCATCAACCACAAAATAGTCAACCTTGTCTTTATTGCAAAGCCACACTTCTAATGATAATGAAAGCAACTCAGGCTGTTCTGAGTCAGCAATTTAAAAATAATTCTTTGACCAATGAATACAATCAAATTTGAAAAGCAACTGATAATAAGAAGGGTGGAAATGAAACAGTCAGCGTTTTACTTTTTTATGTTTTTGGATAAAATGGATTTTTATTTATTTTATCTCAATCCCATTCTCATCTCCACATAGCTTTTTTCCCCTATTTTTCTCCTGTTTCCATATGCAGTTTGTTTAAATTTTCAAATAATAATAATTAATGTAAGGAAAATCATTAAAATCTCAACATTGAATATACCCCATTTGAAATAGAAAATTCCAAATGATAGTAACCTATTTTTAGCAGCCAATTTCAATTTAACCTAGACGTGATGGAGTACAGTGATTTAATATTTATTATTTCCTATGTACCAATTTTTTATAAATGTCAGTACAACTTCAACATAGCTTTTTCCCAAGGGTAATTTTAATACTTTTGTTGTAGTGCCAAAATTCTATTCTTAGAATATGTACAAGATTTGTCATAAGTATTATATTATCTTCCAATTTTTAAACTTTCTAATCATGCATTTTTCTCTCTTCTACCCAAATATACCTCTATCTAGGATCAGTCTAAGATTCTTTCCCCCATGCTCTGATCTGGTAGCATTCTCTCATTCCTCTGAACTTGCACAGAGATTTCTCTTTGCTCATCACTGAGTTCTATTCATTAGATTTTACCTTTACTGAATTTATGCCTCATCTATCTTTGTATTACAAAACAACGTCATGTAACTAACTTCCTACTGTGTTACGTAGTTATTTATGTATGCCTCATCTCCTCCATGCCATCATAAGCTTCATAAGGATAGCCCACGTGTCTAATTTAACTTGGTAACCTACAGAGGATTTGGTAGAGTATCTGGCACAGAATAACTTTCTATGAAATTAATGAATGAAAAATGAAAACAATTCTGCCATTTTTACACTATTCCGGACTGGAATTATTGGATTTAATAGGATTTTTAGAAGAAACAGTGTACAGTCAAGGAGGATCTTCACTAGTTACTTCCTGAACATATGTATTTGTATACCATTTGGGAGCTCTACTTATACTATATCCACACAACTGATTAAAAAGTTAAAAAAAAAAATCTGGCAATGAATAATGCATATTTCTGTCTGCTGAAAACAAATCACCGGTTGAGATGATTGTGGCTTTTTACCGAATTGCCTGGTTTGGAGGGATCACATCAATATGGCTGTAGTGATAGTGTGTTGAAGGGGAGGAAATAAGTCAAGTATTGACCTGGCCACATGTTATAATGTTACGAGCATTAGCATTAGAATCAGACAGACTTACTTTCACGTACTGGCTTTGCCAACTACTAGCTGTGTGACCTTGGGCAGGTTACTTACTCAAACTTTAGATCTTTAAGTAATAACTACCCTGTATGGGTTCATGTAGGAATTAGACACATGTGCAATGGTGTAACTGGTAATAGCAGAGTTCGGTATCTATAGTTCTTACTATTAGAAGCCCAGAATAATTTAAATAAACTGTATGCCATAATCTAGTGCACAATCTTGTTCTAGTGCATGATATACAAAATGGGGTAAGATATGTAGAATGTTTATTATAGGCCGGTACTTGGTATATAGTAGTAAGCCCTCAATAAATATTAGAAATTATGGTTGTTGTAGTTATTGCAGAAACTATTGTCTCAGGGAGACAACCATGTTAATATTGAGCAAACCTAATTATCCTGACCATCAGTCCACTCCCACCAGATAGTTTCAAGTCCTCCTACTACATGCTCTTATGTCTCCCAGTTCTTCTCCTTGGTGGCAGTTATCCTAATTGTAATGAAATAAAGCATTATGCAGTGCACAGGGACCATATCTGACCTGCTCACTGCTAAACCCCCACCACTTAACACAGTGCCTCTTCATTCAGTAAGTATTTGTAGAATGGGTGAATAAAAGAATGAATGTGTAAGTCAGTGGCTCTTACTATATACAGTGCCTAGTATTGTGCCTAAAACATAAATAAGTACTAAATAAATATTTTTGGAACCAAATTGTCAGTGACATTCATTATATTATTAAGTCTCTAAGGAAAACTGGTTACATTCTTAGCTACTCATTATAAAACTGTTATTTAATGGTAACATCAGCCGAAGAATAAGCTATCCATCAAAAAGTCTTTTAATGTCCATCTTGCCTTTCAAACAAAAACTACTAGGCATAAAACAGGCACTCAGAATGACTCATTGAATGGAACATTCTAATCAGGGCTTTGACATTGTCATCATTTCCTTGACTCCCCGTTGTTAAGGAACAAAGAAAATTGTCAGAAAAAAAAAATCATACAGCTCTTTAAAAATAAAATTTTTTCTGCATTATTATTTCTTCTCTTTCATTGCTTATACATGCATCTCAGCCTCATATTTTTAAAAAAGGATTTTGTGTATCTGCATCTAAAAAAAAAAAAAGGAACAAAAACTAATGTCCTTGGGAAGAAATGTTAAGATAGAGTAATTATAGATGTTTGTTTCCATTAAGTATCTTTGGATCTTTGACAATCTTTTAGCTTTTATCTGTGAAGAAGAAGCCAGTCATTTTCTTAATTTATCTTCTTCAGTCATCTTAAGGGAAATAAATATTTTCTTGACTATGATATCCAATAGCTAAAAACAAAATGTAGTTAGTCTCTTTCATTTGGCTTTCATATGGAGATTAAGAGTATAGTAACAGTTTGGAAAGCAAGTAAAGCCAAGCTGGGGCAAGCCATTTAATAAAACTCTAACAACAAATTATATGCATCTCTGTGCTCCTCTCCCATCCCTTCCCCTGCCTCCTTTGACCTGAATAATCACTGTCATGGATCTTTGGTTAATCATTTTCAGTTTTTTTCTTTTTTTCTAAAACATAGTTTTATCACATACATTTAGATTCCAAGAACTTACTGTTTTGAATGTTTTTCCATTTTATAAGGTGGATTCTTACAGCATATGGTCTTCTGGGATCGACCTTTTTCAGTCAGTAACATATTGCTAAGAGTCACTCACCGTATTTCCTGTAGTTGCAGTTCATATATTTCATACTATGTAATATTCCAGTTGTGTGAATATTCCATAAATCTATCCATTCTCTTGTCAATGGACATTTGGGTTGTTTCCAATTTTTGCTATTATGAATAATGCCTCTAAATATATTCTAGTGTGTAACTTGTCAAAGTATAAAATAACAAGAACTCTGTAAGGAGAGAAATGATAGAGTTTTATTGAGGATTTGTTATAGGCGAAGCTGGGGCAACACTTGGTAAAATCCCAAGTGCTCCGCAGTCCAGAAGGGGAGAGGTATTTTTATACAGGAGGGCTGGGCGTTACACATGAATTACAAGAAAATCTTTCACAATATCAGTTAATCTCTTTTCCATCACAGACTTTCTGGGGGCAAACTGCACAAGCAATTTTCTAAATGCAATCTTATATAAATATCTTTTTGGGGAACATTCTGGTCATACCTTTTTTGGAACATTTTTATACTTGCTTAACTACAAACTATAGCTTTGTATTCTTTCTGAGAACAGAAAATTTTTTCACAGTCTTTGTTAAGCATAACTACATACTTGTTCACTCAAGGGGGTAGGCGCACACATTCTGAAAGCAGAAGCAGAGATCTAGGACAACAGGAGAAATTTGATTCAGACCTGTGTCAGCCACTTTAGTCATGCCAAGTGCCTCAGTTTTAAGGTGCTCTTACAGAATACCCTCTTCTGACTGTGAATTTCCTTGATCACAATTATAAGAGTGTTTTTACCCAATCCTTTAGTGTGCTTGTGGAGGAGTTCTTTGGGAATGTATTTAGGAGTAGAATTGCTAGTCTGAAAGTATGCAAATGTTCAACTTCATTAGATAATACCAAACTGTTTTCCAAATTTGTTATATCAGTGTACAGTCCCACAGATAAGGTATAAGTGACCTTATTGATCCATATCTTCTCCAACATTTAGTATTATCAGACTTTTTTTCCAACAATTCAAGTTAGTTATTAAAAGTTCTTGTTAATGTTTTAGTTTTCATGCCGCATAGTATGTTCATGTGGTGCTATTATATTATTTAAAATAAATAAAATAAAAGTTAAAGAGGGCCATGCGTGACCAACCAAAGATCGGGATTAATCCAGTTTTTCATACTTAAGGCCCAGAGGAGAGGTCGAAGGAGTGGTAGTTAGGGAATTCTAGCTCTGGTACAGACTTGAGAGATTGCTTCTAAAAAATATGAAAGAAGGCCTTGGGATAAAATGTCCCCCTAGCACACTGTGCACAGCCCATTTCTCTCCTTTGCAGATTCGTCTCATCTGCTCAGAGATGCCTCAGATCTAAGGATAGTCATAGCTGAAAACATCTTTGAGTCCTTTGACGTAAGGATGGTGAAAACTCACCACATCCTTGTTGTCAGGTCTGATAACAATAATATACAAGTATGGCGGGAATCTTTCAAGAACAGTATGGAAAATTCATCTGAGATTGTATTTTTTTCCTAGGATATGGCATTGGTCTCCCACCCAACTCTCCACTGACCTCCAATATATCTGATCTAATCAGTCAATACAAATCACATGGGTTTATGGATGTGCTACATGACAAATGGTACAAGGTCGTTCCCTGTGGCAAGAGAAGTTTCGCTGTCACTGAGGTAAGGAGAGGCTGCTGCTAAAAGTGTACATTTTGTGCAGATTTACTTTGAAGAATATGAGGAAATGCTCTTCTTACCTGTGCCTTGTGGTCAACGATCCATGCTATTACATCCACCAGGCCTTTCCATATTTGGGGTGCTCCTAACTTCAAGAATGCCCATTCCCACAGGAATTTCCAATGAGACATGTTTATCTTAGATTTAAATATGAAGCTATTTTGTTAAGTAAATGTCTAAATTTCTACTTTTCCCATATACCCTATGTCCACAAGTGCAGAAGAAATGCTATTCTGAATTAAAACAATTGTATCTGAGATTGACATAAACAGTGTTTGGTGTAACCATTAATTGCTGGCCAGGATGTGGACTTCAGATTATCCTTCAGGATCTAATCAGGGCTTTGCTAACTTCCCAGTGGTACTTGTCCAGTGATAAATCCTTTGTGGGTTTAGTTTTTTGGGGTTTGGGTTTAGAAAAATAGAATTACTTTAACTGGTAATTCTTTGACTACAGAACCATAGATTTTTTTTTTAGAACTGAAACAGCAATTTCCCTTCATTTTACGGATGGGGAACTAATACCCAGAGATACTAAGTGGTTTTCCTAAGGTGCACAAATAGTCAGAATCCACCCACCTCTTTCTATTGCGGTATGCTGCCTTTAAGATGCAATTAGAAAGAAAGCCACAAAGTCAGCCAATATTTAGATGATGAAAATAGTAGACTAAGAGGTGTGTCCAGAGCCATGGTCTCAAATATTTTAAAAAGAAGCTAAATAATCCAGTACAAGGTCAGCCTAAAATTAAAAACAGCAGCAACAACAAAAACTGAAGCCAACAATAATGATTTTAAATGGCATCTATTTGCCAATGACTCCCAAATTTATATTTCAATACAAACCCTTCTTCTGAGTTCCCAAACCATATATCCACCTTCCTATTTGACATTTCCACTTGAATACCCTACAGGCATCTCAAATTTAACTTGTCAAAAACTAAACCCTTGATCTTCCCTCCTAAGCCTGCTTTTCCTCCTATTTCCTGTCTTAGTAAATGGCACCTCTGTTCATTCAATTACTTGTTCCAGAAACTGGCAGAGATCCTTAATGCCTCCCACATCTCACCTTCTGCATCCATCAACAAGCCATATATTTTCCTCTTATAAAATTTGTTTCAAATATGCCCATTTATTGCCATCTTCACTGTCATCACACTAGTCCAAGCCATCAGCACTCACCTGGACCACAGCAAGAGCCTCCCAACTGGTCTCAGTTTTCACTCCTGCCTCTCTCCAATCCATTTTCCACATGACAGATCATTCCTCCACTCAGAAACCTGCAAAGGCCTCTCATGGTAATTAGGGTAAAATCTGAAAGGCTGAACGTGACCTACAATGCCCTATGGGCCTGACCTGCTCACTGCTTCAGCCTTGACTCATTTTCCTTCTCACTCCTTACAGCCTCACCATATGGCCAGTTTTTTAGATGGAAATCCATCAGTAGCTTCCCTGCTTTGAGGTCTCTGCACATGCAGTTGTCTCCTCCTCACATGGTCTTCTCCCTGATGTTTGCCCAGCTAACACCTCATTACTAACTCCCTTCTGAAGTCTCCCTTCTTCAGAGCCTACCCATAGTCCCTGATCCAATCTGAATCATATCTCCCTGTTAAAATCTCATATCTCACATTATTTCATAGACATCATAATTTATAAACTTCACAATATATCTGATGCATATTTAATCAGATTTTTATTTGTTTAATATGTTTCTCCTTCGTTAGATTGTAAGAGCCCTGGGGCAGAGACTTTGTTCACTATTGTATTCTCAATGCCTGGTGTATAGCAGGCATTCAGTAAGAAATTGTGAAATAAATGAATCAGGACAACATACCCAAGAAGTTGAGGAGCAGAGGTAAGAGCATAGAGCAGGAATGAGATAGACAGGTAGGTAGGCAAAGAAAGGCAGAGAAAGATAATTTTACTTAGTGGGATAACAGAAGAAGTGTGTTTTTTCCCCCAAGCCAGAGATCAATAATCTATATATAAAAAAAAAAGTAAATAATTTCAACTAAAAGCAAGAGCAAGGTCGTCAGTGCCTTGGGAATTAAATTTACCTAGGATATTCCTGGCAGCTATGACAAAAAGAAATATAAGATGGGTCAGAAAGCTTTATAATCAGCAATAAAACAGGAGGTTGAATAGTCGTTGGTACTAAACTCAAAAATAATTTTTTAACTGACATTGAATAACAGAGTGGATCATATTTGCAAGATACAAAAATATTTCCCCTCTGGCTAATTCTTGTACTGATCCTTAAAAAAGTCAAGGGCCTGAAGTTAGATGAGACTCAGTCAAACCATGTAATTCACAACCTCTACTTCTTTTTGACCTACTCAACCAGCTCCAGGAACTTAGACCACCTCGTAGAATAAACTTGTTCATTCAACAGTATTTATTGAATACCCACTATGTGCCTTACACTGTTTAGATACTTTAGATATACCATTGAACAAAAGAGACTAAGATCCCTGCCTTCAAGCAGTTGCATTACAGCAGGAAGAGACAAACAACACACAATAGACATAATACATAGGTAAACTAGATAGAATGTTAGATGAGAAACAGGATACAAGCAATGGCAGTGGTCATGGGAGGCTGCATGGAGAAGATGATCACTGAGCAAAAATTTGAAGGAAGAAAAGGAGGGATTAAGGAGCTAGCATGTTCTGTTTCCTGTCATGTGACAGCACTGTACTAGGGACATTTACTCATCGGTTCTCACCATAACTTTATGAGGCAGATATTTTTATCTTCATTTGGAGGAATTTGCATAGCTTTTCCTAAAGAACATAAAATTGGGCTGACACCAGTCAGCCGAGTTAATTCTGCCAAGAAAACAAACAAGTTACAAAGATTGTGCAAAGTAGCAATCACATGATGTTACCTACCATTTGTTGACGATGGCAGACTTAAGGCAAAAATCTCCAAGTGGTCAAAGTTGACAGCAAGACATTAGACAAGACAAAAGGATCCTCCTACTCATGTTGTCAGAGCCAGAAATACTGAATGATTTGCATCTCCCAGACCACATGCATGCCCCTAAGTGGTTACCGTTTCAGAGCGCCATTAGACAGAGATGTCTGCTGGAGGAACCATCTGACTTCTAGGCCAAGCCTCCAAGGGCCTACAGCTCTGCAGGCACAGAACCTAACGCCACCTGGACACACGAAAAAGACAAAAAAAAAGACAAATCCTTTGCCATCGAGTCAATTCCGACTCATGGCGACTGTTTAGCACAGAGTGGAACTGCCCCATAGAGTTTCCAAGGAGTGCCTGGTGGATTTGAACTGCCAACCCTTTGGTTAGCAGCCATAGCACTTTCCAAAAGTATTTTTGGAGACTAACACATCACTTACAGGAGCCGGAACCAGTTCATTGGCAACGGGTAATGCACCACTAACATAAATCTATGGCCAATTCGTTTTAATGTAAAAATAGCCGACACATGACCTGTCAATTTGAAGCCATTCATTTCTGCATTTGAATCCTGGGTCTACCGATCAACAATCAAATGACTTAGCTGCTCTTGAGTCTGAGTTTCCACATATGTGGATGGGTATGGTAAAACCTGCCTTACTATTTTGTTCCGAGAATAATATCATTTATATAAGCACCTAGTAAGAAACGTGGCACAGTAAGTAAGAAATAATAACCAGTTGCTGCCAAGTTGATTTCGACTTATAGCGACCCTGTAGGACAGGGTAGAGCTGCCTCATAGGGTTTCCAAGATGCAGCTGGTGGATTCGAACTGCTGACCTTTTGGTTAGCAGTCAAGCTCTTAACCACTGCATCACCAGGGCTTTAAGTAATAAATAATAGAAGTATTAATACTTTTCCCCTCTATCAGGAACATTTCTTGTGATCCATAGATACCTACAGGTGTCTTTCTGTGGCTCTTTTTAGAAGTGAGGAAACCTTTCCAGAAGCCTTCCAGTAGAGTCTTCTCATATGTTGTCCAAAATTGTGTCATCTGCCCGTGTCAGTGAGGGGAATGGGATTACCATGGCGTATTAGAACAATCAACATCACCCCCTAGGATTGGTGATAGGGGATTGGTGATGGGGTAGCCTACCTTGAAACACATAGCCACTTAGAGAAGGGTAAAGACCTACAAAAGTAGGATTCCCTGAAGAAGGAGGAGAAAGGTCAATGGATGTTGAATAGGCAACTAACCACTTCTACACCTACTCTGTAGGCTTGGCGAAGTTGCTTCCTCTCTCATCCCACCCACCTCCAGCCATCTATACAATGAACTATTAGGATTTAATCAACTAGAGCTCTCCCAGGTTAGATACAGTTACTCTGATTCCCCTTAATACCTTCCTAAGATATTAATATTTAATATTCTACACAGCATATCACAGTGGTTAAAAGCGTGGGCTTCAGATTCAGTTCTAGGTTTTTTTATCCCAGCCCTGCCAGCTATGTGATGTGGGACATGTTTCTTGATCAAGTCTCAGTTTCTGCAAAGTGAGTATGACAATAGTACCTACTTCTTAGGATTGTGGTGAAAATTAAATGATATGAAGCTTGTAAAATATTGAGCATATATACCCAAATATGACAACCACAAGGTCTTGTTCTTGAGGAAGACATTCCTCTGTTCATTGCTGACCTTATACCCCGTTTTGTCTGGGACAGTCCCAGTTTATGTCTGTTGCCACAGGGTGCTTATTTTAACACCCTCTTTGAGTGTAAAAAAAATTCTAGTTTGAATAATAAATTATATGGTAAGGTAGTAAAAAGACATGAAAGGTGCTTTTTCCCTCATTTCTGTAGTTGCACATAACAACTTGGTCTCCTCTGAGAACCTTGACCTATGCACTTGCCATCTCTTGGCAACCCCAGCGTGGTCCAACTGCAACTTCCCTCTTCAGGGCTTTATGTGCTCTCTCAAGTCACCTAGGAAATTGCAGGTCCAATTCTGCAGCCAGACCAGACTCTGGCAGTTTTCAGAGAGGACTTTTATTTGAATTGACCTCAGATATTTCCCCACCATCCTCCCAGCACAACTGTGCCTCTGCTTACAGTGGACTCAGTGCCAATCAATTCCACTGGGGAAAATGTGTGACAGCATTTAAATTTCCTTTATTTTCCTTTGACTTAGCAAAAATCATGCCATTTTTTCAAGTCCCTGAGTGGATTTAAGAGCTCCAGGGCAAGAGTTTTTGGAAATCGGTTATTCACAAAACCGGAGAAAGGAAGGCAGCAGGTCACCGTTCAGCAAGCTCCCAAAATTCTTCAAGGAGCTATTAAAATCTATGATGATAACCTCTTTTTGCAACTCTCCTTTGAGTAATGGAGTTGAATAATGCATCTTTAGGACTGGGGATATCCAAGAAGGTAGAGGAATCAGTAGTTTTGGCAGGGAATAGATAGCACACTCAGATAGTCTGAGGAGGGTTTTCAAGAAGCTTTATTTGCAAAGGTGTGTTTTAAGGAAACCAACAAAGGCAGTGTAGTCTCTCAGGGCAGGTGAAGTGTGGGAGCCATTACCATGCCTAAGCCTAAGGAAGAGAGCCAATCCTAGAACCCAGAGGGGGCATAGGAGAGGGTGGTCTATCTTTGGTAAGGGACACAGCCAACCCACATTGATCTGGCAGGAAGGGAGCCAAGGAACAAATGCCTGACTTCAGTCTCATACCATCTTCCCATTTTCCACCCCTGCCTTAGGTCAGGGGACCCTGTGGATATGGTCGTAATGGTCAGTCTCCCAGGGCACAAAGTGGGATGGAAAAAGGTGGAGTGCATCTGGAAGGATAAAAAATCTCCAGCATAGCCTGTGATGGCAGATGAAGGTGGGGAAGAGGACCGCTAGATGAAAAAGCCCACTGCCTGACCACCTAAGCCTCTGCAGCTTCTGCACTCCCAGACCAAGGTCCACCCCACAGATAGAGAGAGCATGTCTTGCACTAGTCCAGAAGGAGAGGCGTGAAACCAAGTCCACCAGGACAACCTTGGTCTTTGGAGTCAGACAACACTGGCTATATCGTTACTATGAGGAGGCAGCTGTGTGTCCTTGGAAAAAGTACTTAATCTCTCTGAGCCTCAGGTTAATGCCTATCTTGCTGGGCTGTTAGCAGATTTTCTGACTCTGCATCTAAGGATTTCCTTGTATTGAGCGAAATAAGTATGTGCTAAGCAGGAGACTGAACATTGGAGAGGAAGGAGTGCTTTCCTGGGAGTTCAGAGCCCGTGATTACATGGGGGAGGGGACGTGAGGAGGAATATTTTGAAGCAACCTAAAAATAAATCATTAAACTTCCAGTGTTTTTATTATCAAGGGGAGTGCACAACAGGAAACCTTGCCCCATTCCTGACACTTAGTCCAACCCTGACCTCGCTCCAGCCCTGACCCTCACCCGCACCTTGACCCTCACTCAATCCCTGCAGTTTAATCTGTCCCTGACCTCATCCCATTCCTGACCACCAGCCCCCACCTAGCCTTTTTGTTGTTTTGTTGATTTTGTTATTGGTGGTGGTGATGGTGTTTTGTGACTTTGGAGACACCATGTGCTACAGAGTAGAATTGCTCCATAAGGTTTTCTTGGTTGCAATCTTTAGGGAGGCAGATCGCCAGGCCTGTTTCTTCCTCAGTGCCACTGGTAGGGTTCGAACTGCCAACCTTTTGGTAACCACTTGTACCACCCAGGGACCTTCCCCACCTGGCCTTTAACCCATCTTTGACATTTCCCATCCCTGGCATCCCCCAGTCCTGAATGTCATCCCATAAAAGATGGGACCAGAGGGTAGGGATGGACCAAAGAGATCTGTTGAACTCATTGTTAGGTAATATTAAAAATCTGAAGTTTAAATGGTTGGTTTTTGGAGTACTGTATAGATGCCCAATGGAAATATAATCATGGTATCAAAATAGCCGTATCAAAATGTCATAAATACAACAAATTGCTTATTGTCTCTGAGTTTTCTCTTCTGCAAAATGGAGATAACAATATTTTATGTTTCTGACTTTGTGTGAGGAACAGAGAGAATATACATAAAGTGCCTGACACATAGTAGGTACTGAGTGGACAGTAGTTATTATTGCAAATCTGCCCTAATCAACAGCATGACCTTCAGCACATCAGTTAACTCCTCTAAGCCTCTTTCCTTGCCTTAAAATAAAGGGACCATGTACACATGGGGTCACCATGAGTCAGAGTGGATTCAACAGCAACTGGAATAGAGTTTTTTTGGCAGCATGGCCGCTCAGAGATGCTATGGTTCTCAAGTAGTTGCCTCAAGAAGAATCCTGATCTCATTAGCTGAAGATACGGATCCTAGGATACTGGGGACAGTGAACTGATTGAACACCAGTGTGGACTCTCCATACCCAAACACTGCCCCAGACCTGGTTTCCAAGGACCTCTAAAATATGCAGCTGGTATTAAACCTATTAATATTTATTCACTGAGAATAAGCTCTCCTGGCAAATCCATTCTTCCCTCAATTAATTTTTTGGGGGGCAGGAACGGAAGGCGTTAGTCAACTGTATACATTGAAAGCTGAGGGGAGCACATAAATCGTATTAAGATGCTTCCATGCCAGCCAGTTTTCCATCCAGTTTATCTTTAGTTTACATTAAAAACCCAAAGGAATGACTCGGGGAATGGGGGAGGGGTACGTTTTGATGCAGTGTTTTCTGCTCTTGACAATCAGGTCACATCTCAACACCCTCTTGCCCCTTTTACGCCCCTACCCCTTCCCTTTTCGATTTAAAATGTCACTGTCTGCTATTCAACCCGATGGAAGTTACGGGGAGGCAGGGAGAGTTAATGACTGTAGATTGCTTCAAATTGAAAACCTGTGTATGTTGGGAGGCACCTTGACAGCTGAGTGGTTCCCTTGGAATAGCCTAAGTAATTAAGTTTAATATTTAAGTCAAGCATAGAGTCAGATGGAACCTATCCAGTTAGCTTTTTCTGGAAACCTGAAGAAGCACAAAGCCATATGTACGTCCTTTTACAATGTGGAGTGGAATTGCAAATGAAGAAAAGAGACAAGCCTCAGAAAGGCCTCGCCTTCCTCTACTCAGCTACCAGAACAAATTAATTCGTTCTTTCATCCATTAACAGATACGCATTTCACTCCTGTGTACCAGGCACCATGCCAGGTGCAGCTGATGCAGAGATGAACAGACTTGTGAACAAACTCCCTACATCACGCTGCCACAGCGACAGCAGTAAAAGAAGGTAGACCAGTGACACAGACAAGGCCATGATTCACTCATGGAAGAGCAAGAAGGAATCAGAGAAGGCTTCCTGGAGGAGGTAGCTCTTGCAGACAGAAGAGCCCTCCTGGCACAGCATGAGCAAGGCACAGAGGCATGGAATTAGGAATTACACCCTGTGCAATCAGGCCCCACCCTTCAAAGGCACTATGCCCCATCGTGCTGGATGTACAGGACTCCATAGCCTTTCAGTGGTGCCTTCCCCAGGGATTCCAAATTTGTACGTGGCCACCTTCTTTGGTCTTGATCTGCAGCCACGGCTAGACCCATGAGTAAATTACAGGCCTTTAACTGTTCTTGTGCTCTGCTGTGTGGCCCCCCCATTACCTCTTCAAGGGCAGGGTGATGTCCTTTTCAGTCTCCGTATGGAAGGTAGTCTGGAATAACTGAAAGAATTTCAGCCCTGGGAGCAGACACAGTGGGCGTCAAATCTCAGCTCCACCACTGTGTGTCTGTGTAACCCATGCAATTTCTAAAACACCAGAGTCTCACCCCAAAACTGGGGACAATAACAATACTTAAAAGTGGTGGACTATATTTAATGATACAGTTTGTGAAGAACACCTGGCTTTACAGATGTTCCCTCCTCCCTCCCTGAGAATAGAGCTATGCACACAGGAGAAAAAATATTTGGTGAATAATAAGCACATGCAAGAAATTACAGTTGGCGCACGCTTTCTCTTGGACTCGTCTCAAAAAAAAGCAGGAGCTATAACAAAAAACCTGATAATTCCAACATAAACTTTCTTTTATTTATTGCTTACACCCATCATAGGACTGCAGTTTTTTTGTTTGTTTTGTTTTGTTTACTCACGGACTTAAGAAATGCATGATTCTAGAATTTTCTGCTTTTCAAAGTGCTGGGTTAACCACCTTTGTACTATCATGTTACTTCTTTTTTCCACCTCAGCTTCTAGATTAGAGTGGGAAAACATGCAGATGGCTGCGCTTAAAACAGATCTTTAAGGAAACAACAGTAACTATTTTCTTTTAAATGTGGTCACTGATATTTCAAAGTCGGGCTGACCTATAATTCTGCAATCTTGTTTGCCCTTCACTGTGTGTCATCACAAAAGTAGGGCTGCTTCTCTGTTCCTTCTCCCTCCACCCCCCCCCCCCACACACAGTAGCTGTCAAATAGATGCTGACTCATGTCAACCCTGTATCAGAGTAGAGCTGTGCTCCACAGGGTTTTTTTCAGTGGCTGATTTTTCAGAAGTAGATCACCAGGTCTTTCTTCTGAGGTGTCTCTGGGTGAACTCGAACCTCCAACCTTCTGGTTATCAGCCAAGCACGTTCACCTTCACCATGTGCACCACCCAGAGACTCCACTGTTGCAGAAGTTTGAATTCTGAGACAAGGACAGTTCCAGCAAGTGTCCCTTTACCCTTGCCAATGCCCATCATCTCATGGAATAAGGCTCTCTCGCCCCTTTTACGTTTCAGAGATGTTTGGGCATAAATTACACCCAAGACCACATACTTTTAATAGTTTTTGCTTTTCCCCTGGTTAAATTCTATGAGCTCATGAATATTTATGAATGCTATTTACTATTTAACTAAATGGTGTAGACAGTGTTCAAACTGATTAGGACTATTGTGAGAGACAGTGTTCCTTCCATTTTTTTTAGACTTCCATACCTTGAAATCTGTGGGGGCACAGGACACAGGGCTCCTCCCTAATGTCTTATCTCCTCTGCTAAGAAGAGTTGCCTCCAGGCTCTCCAGAATCCTGTTGAAACAAATCGCACTACATGTGTGACGACTGCCATCTAGTGGCTATGATGCGAGGTGTCACAAAATATCAGAAAAGCCATCCTTTTTGCTCAGAAACAGCATTAACCAAGTCCAAGAATATGAGAAATTGCCCCGACATTTCCTCTGTTGTCGCCAAGGCTTCTGAAGACGTTTTGTTCCCATCTAGCTATGTGAGGTTGATAGAATTTTATGACATGTGAGATGAGGAGGCAGTATCTTGGGGGACCCCTGGAGCCTTTCCGGGGGGGGCCCTCTCATCACACAGCCTGGGTGGCTTCCTGCAACCTCTCAGCACAGGGCTGGCCATCCAGGGAGGCCAGTGCAATCACATCTGGAGCCTCACCTTTGCCTCCTCCCTGTATCCTTCTACCTGATAAGACTTCAGGTCTAACCCTTCCGCCCACAGTGTCCCTTCATCCTAGCTCACACCCTCATTTTCCAGACGAGCATTGCATAAACGTCAGTCTCCCAGCTGCCAGTCTCTCTCCCTGTTCCATCCATCCTTCACTATGCCACATCAGTCTTTCTAGAACATAATTCTGATTATGTTGCTCTGCTCATTAAAACCTGTGCTTTCTCTACCAAACAGAAACCAAATACAGGTAGTCCCCCATTTATAACGGGGTTCCATTCCAATGACTCCATGAAAGTCAGTTCTGATGTAAGTTGAACACCTCATTTTTTTTTTCATTATTGCCTTTTATTAGCAGTACCTTTATAAATCTGATCTTTAGTTGTTTTTTGGGGTTGGAAACATTATATATAAACTTACAGATATATTTTAACACTGTATATAGTACATATTACTAATGGTAAGATGTACAAAAAAAAACAGAGGGTCGTAAGTGCGATTCGTGGTGACTCGAACACGTCCTAAGTTGGGGACTACCTGCATCTTAGCCAAACATTCAAAACCCTTTTTGATGAGATTCCGCTTGCCCTTCTAGTTCACCTTCCGATACTTTGCTCAAGCACCGCAGCTGCATTAACCTACCTGTTGAGCTCCACGCCTACCCGCTTTCCCACCTCTGTGATTATGGTCCTTTTCCCCTGTGTCCATAAGGATTAAACAACACTTCTTCCAAAAAGAAAGTCTTCCTCCATTTGTACATAGCAAGAAATATTTTCTCAATTCTCTGAACTCTTATAGCTCTTTGCCTTTATATCTCTGATGACACCTTTCATTTTCCATCTCATGTTATAATTAATTATAGTTCTCTGATGTTTCAGCTTACTCAGCAGTTGGTAAGTTCTCTGAGAAGAGACCATCTCGGAATGCCCCCAGTGTTTTTTTTATATGTCAAACCTGATTGAATAAATGATGCCCTGTAAGGAATGACTGGATAAATGATGCCCTTTCTTTAGTGTCTGGGACATGGTCAAACCATCTCTCCACATCATAATACATGCTGTCCTTTCATCTCCCTGCTGTAGCCACACCAGCCTTCTTTAAGTTTCTCCTACTTGATGTGGTCCTCTTACCACAGTGCCTTTGCACATGGTGTTCCTTCTGCTTGTAACACTGATCCCTGCTCAGATTGTTCAGTTAACTTCTTCTCCTTAAGATTTCAGTACAATCATCACTTCCCCAATAAAGGGTCACTGACCCTTCTGACTAGGTCAAATTCCTGTTATGCTCAAATTCTTATTAAACTCTCCTGGCTCCACACCTCTCACCTGTAATAATCATGGCAGATGCTTTTTTACTCTTGTGGACATGATAATTTGGTTAATAGCCATCTTCCCTATAAGACTGTAAGCTCCACAAGGACAGGGATAACAGAGAAAGATCTGCTTTAGATAACTATTGTATCCCTCTGATATGTTGCTGTTTTTAAGTGCCATCAAGTTGGTTCTGACTCATAGTGATCCTGTGTACAACAGAGCAAAACACTGCCTGGTCTTGTGCCATCTTCACAGTCATTATTATGTATGAACCCATTGGTGCAGTCACTATGTCAGTCCATCTCTTTGAGGGTCTTCCTCTTTTTCACTGACCCTCTACTTTACCAAGCATGATGTCCTTCTCCATGGACTGGTCCTTTCTGATAGCATGTCCAAAGAATGTGAGACAGTCTCGCCATCCTTGCTTCTAAGGAGCATTCTGGCTGTACATCTTCCAAGACAGATTTGTTCCTTCTTCTGGCAACCCATGGTATATTCAATATTCTTCACCAACACCATAATTCAAAGACATCAATTCTTTGGTTTTCCTTATTCATTGTTCAGCTTTCACATGTATATGAGGTGATTGAAAATATCATGGCTTGGGTCTGGTGCACCTTAGTCCTCAAACGGTTTTGCTTTTCAGACTTTAGAGAGGTCTTTTGCAGCAGATTTGTCCAGTGCAGTACATCATTTGGTTTCTTGACTGCTGCTTCTGTGGGCATTGATTGTGGATCCAAGTAAAATGAAATCCTTGACAACATCAATCTTTTCTCCATTTATCATGATGTTGCTTATTGGTCCAGTTGTGAGGATTTTTGTTTTCTTTTTGTTGAGGTGTAATCCATACTGAAGACTGTAGTCTTTGATCTTCATCAGTAAGTGCTTCAAGTCCTCTTTGCTTTTAGCAAGCAAAGATGTGTCATATGCATATCGCACGCAGGTTGTTAATGAGTCTTCCTCCAATCCTAATGCCACGTTCTTCTTGATACAGTCCAGTTTTTCAGATTATTTGCTCAGCATACAGATTGAAGAAGCGTGGTAAAAGGATACAACCCTGACACACACCTCTCCTGATTTTAAACCATGCAAAATCCCCTTGCTCTGTTCGAACAACTGCCTCTTGGTTTCGGTACAGCTTCCATATGAGCAAAATTAAGTGTTCTAGAACTTGCATTTCTCTCAGTGTTGTCTATAATTTGCTATGATCTACACAGTCAAATGTCCTTGCCTAGTCAGTAAAACATGGGTAAACAACTTCCTAGTACTCTCTGCTTTCAACCAGGATCCATCTGACATTAGCAATATCCCTCACTCCGTATCCTCTTCTGAATCTGTCTTGAGTTTCTGGCAGTTCCCTGTCGATGTACTGCTGCAACTGTTTTTGAATGATCTTCAGCAAAATTTTACTTGTGTGTGATATTAATGATATTTTTCAATAATTTCTGCATCCTGATGGATCACCTTCATTTGGAATGGGCACAAATATGGATCCCTTCCAGTCTCTCCCAGTCTTAGACAAGTGGGCACCTCCAGCACTGCATCCATTTGTTGAAACATCTCAATTAGTATTTTGTCAATTCCTGGAACCTTGTTTTTCTGCCAGTGCCTTCAGTGCAGCTTGGACTTCTTCCTTCAGTACCGTTGGTTCTTGATCATATGCTGCCTCCTGAAATGGCGGAACATTGACCAGTTCTTTTTGGTACAGTGACTCTGTGTACTCTGTCTTCTTTTAACGCTTTTTGTGTTGTTCAGTATTTTGCAATTCAAGGCCTGAATTTTTTCTTCAGTTCTTTTAGCTTGAGAAATGCTGTTTTCTTCCCTTTTGGTTTTCTAACTCCAAGTTTTTGCACATGTCATTATAATACTTTACTTTGTCTTCTCGAGACATCCTTTGAAATTTTCTGTTCAGCTTTTTTATTTCTTCATGTCTTCAGTTTGCTTTAGCTACTCTGTGCTCAAGAGCAATATTCAGACTCTTTTTTTATCATCCATTTTGGTCTTTTCTTTCTTTTCTGTCTTTTTAATGACCTTTTGCTTCTTCATGTATGATGTCTTTGATGTCATCCCACAACTCATATGTCTTCAGTCATTAGTGTTCAGCGCATCAAATCTATTCTTTAGATGATCTCTAAATTCAGGTGGGATATACTCAAGGTCGTACTTTGGCTCTCATGGACTTGTTTGTTTTTTTTTTTTTCAGCTTGAGCTTGCATATGAGCAATTGATGATCTATTCTGCAGTCAGCCCCCGGCCTTGTTCTGACTGATGATATTGAGCTTTTTCATTGTCTCTTTCCACAGATTTGATTCCTGTGTATTCCACCTGGCAAAGTCCAAGTCTATAGTTGCTGTTTATGTTGTTGAGAAATGGTATTTCCAATGAGTAGTTTGTTGGTCTTGCAAAATTCTATCATGCATCTCTGGCGTAGTTTCTGTCACCAAGGCCATATTTTCCTACTACAGATTCTTCTTTGTTTCCAACTTTTGCATTCTAATCACCAGGAATTATCAATGCATCTTGATCACATGTTTGTTCAATTTCACACTGCAGAAGTTGGTAAAAATCTTCAATTTGTTCATCTTTGGCATTAGTGATTCATGCATAAATTTGAATAATAGTCATATTATTCAATACAGTAGGTGCTAGTAAGTATTTGTTGAGGAAACAAATGAATATTTGAGCAAATGTGTGTGTATGCAAACATTCTATGAGAATTTCCCAGACAAGAGTAGAGTAGGCGGTACTACCATTATAGTACCTACTATACACTAGGCAAAGTTCCTGGGTGGTACAAATGATTAATGCTTTAACTGCTAACCAAAAGGATAGAGGTTTGAGTCCACCCAGCAGTGTCTCTGAAGAAAGGCCTGGCTATCTACTTCCAAAAAACCAGCCATTAAAAACACTACGGAACACAGCTCTACTCTGACACACATGAGGTCACCATGAGTCAGAGCTGACTTGACAGCAACTGGTTATATCCTAGACATCGAGCCTAGTTCTTTGCGTGACCTATCTCATTTAATCCTGAAAATAATGCTACGAATTGGCAATTATTCTTGTTTTACAGATGAGGAAACATAGACTCAAATAAGTAACTCTGCCCAAGGTCACAGAATTGTTAAATAGCAAAACTAAGATTTAAAACCATACATTCCAAAGCTAATATTAAACACTGTTCAAGAACTACAAAAGAAAACCAAGCATATTATTCCAGATCCTTTTTGTTTATATACGATAAACATAAAAGAATGACCAAATGGTGTTACATTTGTGAAGCCCTACTCTTAACTAAAGTGTAGATTTCTCAATAGCAAAACTATATTTCTCAAGGGACTGTGTCTTGTTCATCCCCATAAGCACCATTACCTGGCACAAGGCCTGGTACGTAGTACCCGCTGCCGTCTAGTCACTTCCCACTCATAGCGACCCTACAGGATGGAGTAGAGCTGCCCCATAGGATTTCCAAGGAGCAGCTGGTAGATGTGAACTGCCAAACTTTTGGTTAGTAGCCAAGTTCTTAACCACTGTGCCACCAGGGCTCCTGGTACATAGTAGGTGCTCAATATATGTTTGTTAAATGGATATAAAGCTGAAACAAAGTTTGTCACATCCAAAGAAGATAAAACACATATAGCCAGAGTCAAAATTCTGCTTTGGAGAAAGCAAATAAAAGAATTGGAAAGAGGAGGCGGGGCCAAGATGGCGGACTAGTTGGACGCTACCGCGGATCCCTCTTGCAACAAAGACTCGGAAAAACAAGTGAATCTATCATATACATAATAATCAACGAACCCTGAACAACAAACACAGATTTAGAGACGGAGAACGAACAAATACGGGGAGGCAGCGATTGTTTTCAGAGCCTGGAGCCAGCGTACCAGTCAGGTGACCTTCGGCACCCGATTTGGGGCAAAGCCCAGGGGGGCAGATGGCACAAACAAGGGGCCTAGCCCTAGCCCCCGAACTCATTCCGGGAGGGGACCCAGCTGGTTCGCGCGGGCGGCATGGTGGCGCAGCCAGTGGGAAAAGTCCCCGGGAGGCAGTGACTGGTCTTGGAGCGGGGAGAGCAGCGTCCCAACCGGGAAGCCGTCCCACCGGGATTTTGGCGGGGCGCGGGTGCCGCATAAGCACGGGAACCAGCTCCATCGCCCAGAACTGACCCCGGGGGGGGCCCAGCCGGTTCTTGCTGGTGGCATGGCGGCGCAGCCGGTGGGAGAAGTCCCCAGGAGGCAGTGACTGGTCTTGGAGCGGGGAGAGCAGCGTCCCAGCCGGGGAGCCATCCCGCCGGGATTTTGGCGGGGAGCGGGAGCGGGGAGCAGCTCCACCCCCCTGAACGGACCCCGGGGGGGGCCCAGCTGGTTCGCGCCGGCGGCGTGGCAACGCAGCCGGTGGGAGAAGTCCCCAGGAGACAGAGACCGGTCTTGGAGCAGGGAGAGTGGCGTCCCAGCCCGGACGCGTGGTGGCGGCGCAGGTGCGGGGAGCTGCTCCACTCGCCTGAGCTGACCCGGGGGGGGAGCCCAGCTGGTTTGCGGGGGCACGCGGCGACGCGGTAGGCGGGACGGGGAGTCCCCGGGAGGCAGCGACTGATTTTGGAGTCGGGAGTGCACCGTCCCAGGCTGGCAGCGGAGGATCTGACCGTGACTCCAGTGGGCCAGACCCCCCGGGGGCAATCTCCACACAGCCAGCACACATAGGCGACGTGCCTGGCGGAAATCTCAGATATAATAGACATTCCAAGCAAGACAAGCAACTCTGGCTATATTCTGAGGTGCTACTCTCCTATCTCTCTGATCCCTCCCCCACCCTCCCCAGGCGGCTTCATTAACATTCGAATAACCTGAGCCAGAGGGAGAACTCTGATAGAGATCTGACTGCATTTTTTTTTTTAGCGGATTTTCTGGAAAAACTAGTTTCCCAGTGATGGCTCGGAGACAGCAGTCCATATCAAACCACATAAAGAAACAGATCATGACAGCTTCTCCAACCCCCCAAACAAAAGAATCAAAATCTTTCCCAAATGAAGATACAATCCTGGAATTATCAGATACAGAATATAAAAAACTAATTTACAGAATGCTTCAAGACATCACAAATGAAATAAGGCAAACTGCAGAAAAAGCCAAGGAACACACCGATAAAACTGTTGAAGAACTCAAAAAGATTATTCAAGAACATAGTGGAAAAATTAATAAGTTGCAAGAATCCGTAGAGAGACAGCATGTAGAAATCCAAAAGATTAACAATAAAATTACAGAATTAGACAACGCAATAGGAAGTCAGAGGAGCAGACTCGAGCAATTAGAATGCAGACTGGGACATCTGGAGGACCAGGGAATCGACACCAACATAGCTGAAAAAAAATCAGATAAAAGAATTTAAAAAAATGAAGATACCCTAAGAATCATGTGGGACTCTATCAAGAAGGATAACTTGCGAGTGATTGGAGTCCCAGAACAGGGAGGGGGGACAGAAAACACAGAGAAAATAGTTGAAGAACTCCTGACACAAAACTTCCCTGACATCATGAAAGACGAAAGGATATCTATCCAAGATGCTCATCGAACCCCATTTAAGATTGATCCAAAAAGAAAAACACCAAGACATATTATCATCAAACTCGCCAAAACCAAAGATAAACAGAGAATTTTAAAAGCAGCCAGGGAGAAAAGAAAGGTTTCCTTCAAGGGAGAATCAATAAGAATAAGTTCAGACTACTCAGCAGAAACCATGCAGGCAGGAAGGGAATGGGACGACATATACAGAACACTGAAGGAGAAAAACTGCCAGCCAAGGATCATACGTCCAGCAAAACTCTCTGTGAAATATGAAGGCGAAATTAAGATACTTACAGATAAACACAAGTTTAGAGAATTTGCAAAAACCAAACCAAAGCTACAAGAAATACTAAAGGATATTGTTTGGTAAGAAAACCAATAATATCAGATACCAGCACAATACAAGGTCACAAAACAGAATGTCCTGATATCAACTCAAATAGGGAAATCACAAAAACAAACAAATTAAGATTAATTAAAAAAAAAATAACAATACACATAACAGGGAATCATGGAAGTCAATAAGTAAAAGATCACAATAATCAAAAAGAGGGACTAAAAACAGGAGGCATTGAACTGCCATATGGAGAGTGATACAAGGCAATATAGAATGATACAAGTTAGATTTTTACTTAGAAAAATAGGGGTAAATAATAAGGTAACCACAAAAAGGTATAACAACTCCATAACTCAAGATAAAAGCCAAGAAAAACGTAACGACTCAACTAACATAAAGTCAAACACTGTGAAAATGAGAATCTCACAATTTACTAAGAAAAACATCTCAGCACAAAAAAGTGTGTGGAAAAATGCAGTTGCCAACAACACACATGAAAAGGCATCAAAATGACAACACTAAAAACTTATTTATCTATAATTACGCTGAATGTAAATGGACTAAATGCACCAATAAAGAGACAGAGAGTCACGGACTGGATAAAGAAACACGATCCATCTATATGCTGCCTACAAGAGACACACCTTAGACTTAGAGACACAAACAAACTAAAACTCAAAGGATGGAAAAAAATATATCAAGCAAACAATAAGCAAAAAAGAAGAGGAGTAGCAATATTAATTTCGGACAAAATAGACTTTAGACTTAAATCCACCACAAAGGATAAAGAAGGACACTATATAATGATAAAAGGGACAATTGATCAGGAAGACATAACCATATTAAATATTTATGCACCCAATGAGAGGGCTGCAAGATACATAAATCAAATTTTAACAGAATTGGAAAGTGAGATAGATACCTCCACAATTATAGTAGGAGACTTCAACACACCACTTTCGGAGAAGGACAGGACATCCAGTAAGAAGCTCAATAGAGACACAGAAGACCTACTTACAACAATCAACCAACTTGACCTCATTGACTTATACAGAACTCTCCACCCAACTGCAGCAAAGTATACTTTTTTTTTTAGCGCACATGGAACATTCTCTAGAATAGACCACATATTAGGTCATAAAACAAACCGCTGCAGAGTCCAAAACATAGAAATATTACAAAGCATCTTCTCAGAACAACAAGCCAATAAAACTAGAAATCAATAACAGAAAAACTAGGGAAAAGAAATCAAATACTTGGAAAATGAACAATACCCTCCTGAAAAAAGACTGGGTTATAGAAGACATCAAGGAGGGAATAAGGAAATTCATAGAATGCAACGAGAATGGAAATACTTCCTATCAAAACCTCTGGGACACAGCAAAAGCAGTGCTCAGAGGCCAATTTATATCGATAAATGCACACATACAAAAAGAAGAAAGAGCCAAAAGCAGAGAACTGTCCCTACAACTTGAACAAATAGAAAGTGAGCAACAAAAGAACCCATCAGGCACCAGAAGAAAACAAATAATAAAAATTAGAGCTGAACTAAATGAATTAGAGAACAGAAAAACAATTGAAAGAATTAACAAAGCCAAAAGCTGGTTCTTTGAAAAAATTAACAAAATTGATAAACCATTGGCTAGACTGACTAAAGAAATACAGGAAAGGAAACAAATTACCCGAATAAGAAACGAGAAGGACCATATCACAACAGAACCAAATGAAATTAAAAGAATCATTTCAGATTACTACAAAAAATTGTACTCTTAACAAATTTGAAAACCTAGAAGCAATGGATGAATTCTTGGAAAAACACTACCTACCTAAACTAACACATTCAGAAGTAGAACAACTAAATAGACCCATAACAAAAAAAGAGATTGAAACGGTAATCAAAAAACTCCCAACAAAAAAAAGCCCTGGCCCGGACGGCTTCACTGCAGAGTTCTACCAAACTTTCAGAGAAGAGTTAACACCACTACTACTGAAGGTATTTCAAAGCATAGAAAATGACGGAATACTACCCAACTCATTCTATGAAGCCACCATCTCCCTGATACCAAAACCAGGTAAAGACATTACCAAAAAAGAAAATTATAGACCTATATCCCTCATGAACGTAGATGCAAAAATCCTCAACAAAATTCTAGCCAATAGAATCCAACAACACATCAAAAAAATAATTCACCATGATCGAGTGGGATTTATACCAGGTATGCAAGGCTGGTTTAATATCAGAAAAACCATTAATGTAATCCATCACATAAATAAAACAAAAGATAAAAACCACATGAGCTTATCAATTGATGCTGAAAAGGCATTTGACAAAGTCCAACACCTATTTATGATAAAAACTCTTACCAAAATAGGAATTGAAGGAAAATTCCTCAACATAATAAAGGGCATCTATGCAAAGCCAACAGCCAATATCACTCTAAATGGAGAGAACCTGAAAGCATTTCCCTTGAGAACGGGAACCAGACAAGGATGCCCTTTATCACCGTTCTTATTCAACATCGTACTTGAAGTCCTAGCCAGGGCAATTAGGCTAGACAAAGAAATAAAGCGTATCCGGATTGGCAAGGAGGAAGTAAAGTTATCACTATTTGCAGATGACATGATCTTATACACAGAAAACCCTAAGGAATCCTCCAGAAAACTACTGAAACTAATAGAAGAGTTTGGCAGAGTCTCAGGTTATAAAATAAACATACAAAAATCACTTGGATTCCTCTACATCAACAAAAAGAACACCGAAGAGGAAATAACCAAATCAATACCATTCACAGTAGCCCCCAAGAAGATAAAATACTTAGGAATAAATCTTACCAAGGATGTAAAAGACCTATACAAAGAAAACTACAACGCTCTACTACAAGAAATTCAAAAGGACATACTTAAGTGGAAAAACGTACCCTGCTCATGGATAGGAAGACTTAACATAGTAAAAATGTCTATTCTACCAAAAGCCATCTATACATATAACGCACTTCCGATCCAAATTCCAATGTCATATTTTAAGGGGATAGAGAAACAAATCACCAATTTCATATGGAAGGGAAAGAAGCCCCGGATAAGCAAAGCGTTACTGAAAAAGAAGAAGAAAGTGGGAGGCCTCACTCTACCTGATTTCAGAACCTATTATACAGCCACAGTAGTCGAAACAGCCTGGTACTGGTACAACAACAGGCACATAGACCAAAGGAACAGAATTGAGAACCCAGATATAAATCCATCCACGTATGAGCAGCTGATATTTGACAAAGGACCAGTGTCAGTAAATCGGGGAAAAGATAGTCTTTTTAACAAATGGTGTTGGCATAACTGGATATCCATTTGCAAAAGAATGAAACAGGACCCATATCTCACACCATGCAGAAAAACTAACTCCAAGTGGATCAAAGACCTAAACATAAAGATTAAAACGATAAAGATCATAGAAGAAAAAATAGGGACAACCCTAGGAGCCCTAATACAAGGCATAAACAGAATACAAAACATTACCAAAAATGATGAAGAGAAACCCGATAACTGGGAGCTCCTAAAAATCAAACACCTATGCTCATCTAAAGACTTCACCAAAAGAGTAAAAAGACCACCTACAGACTGGGAAAGAATTTTCAGCTATGACATCTCAGACCAGCGCCTGATCTCTAAAATCTACATGATTCTGTCAAAACTCAACCACAAAAAGACAAACAACCCAATCAAGAAGTGGGCAAAGGATATGAACACACATTTCACTAAAGAAGATATTCAGGCAGCCAACAGATACATGAGAAAATGCTCTCGATCATTAGCCATTAGAGAAATGCAAATTAAAACTACGATGAGATTCCATCTCACACCAGCAAGGCTGGCATTAATCCAAAAAACACAAAATAATAAATGTTGGAGAGGCTGCAGAGAGATTGGAACTCTTATACACTGCTGGTGGGAATGTAAAATGGTACAACCACTTGGGAAATCTATCTGGTGTTATCTTTAACAGTTAGAAATAGAACTACCATACAACCCAGAAATCCCACTCCTCGGAATATACCTTAGAGATACAAGAGCCTTCACACAAACAGATATATGCATACCCATGTTTATTGCAGCTCTGTTTACAATAGCAAAAAGCTGGAAGCAACCAAGGTGTCCGTCAACGGATGAATGGGTAAATAAATTGTGGTATATTCACACAATGGAATACTATGCATCGATAAAGAACAGTGACGAATCTGTGAAACATTTCATAACATGGAGGAACCTGGAAGGCATTATGCTGAGCGAAATCAGTCAGAGGCAAAAGGACAAATATTGTATAAGACCACTATTATAAGATCTTGAGAAATAGTAAAAACTGAGAAGAACACACACTTTTGTGGTTACGAAGGGGGGAGGGAGGGAGGGAGAGGGTTTTTTATTGATTAATCAGTAGATAAGAACTCCTTTGGGTGAAGGGAAAGACAACACTCAATACATGGAAGGTCAGCTCAATTGGACTGGACCAAAAGCAAAGAAGTTTCCGGGATAAAATGAATGCTTCAAAGGTCAGCGGAGCAGGAGCGGGGGTCTGGGGAACATAGTTTGAGGGGACTTCTAAGTCAATTGGCAAAATAATTCTATTATGAAAACATTCTACATCCCACTTTGAAATATGGTGTCTGGGGTCTTAAATGCTAACAAGCGGCCATCTAAGATGCATCAATTGGTCTCAACCGACCTGGAGCAAAGGGAAAGGAAGAACACCAAGGTCACTCGACAACTAGGAGTCCAAGAGACAGAAAGGGCCACATGAACCAGAGACCTACATCATCCTGAGACCAGAAGAACTAGATGGTGCCTGGCCACAATCGATGACTGCCCTGACAGGGAGCACAACAGAGAACTCCTGAGGGAACAGGAGATCAACGAGATGCAGACCCCAAATTCTCATAAAAAGACCATACTTAATGGTCTGACTGAGACTAGAGGAATCCCGGCGGCCATGCTCCCCAGACCTTCTGTCGGCACAGGACAGGAACCATCCCCGAAGACAACTCATCAGACATGAAAGGGACTGGTCAGCGGGTGGGAGAGAGATGGTGATGAAGAGTGAGCTAATTATGTCAGGTGGACACTTGAGAGTGTGTTGGCAGCTCTTGTCTGGAGGGGGGATGGGAGGATAGAGAGAGAGGGAAGCTGGCAAAATTGTCACGAAAGGAGAGACTGAAAGGGCTGACTCAATAGGGGAAGAGCAGGTGGGAGTACGGAGTAAGATGTATGTAAACGTATATGTGACAGACTGATTGGATTTGTAAACGTTCACTTGAAGCTTAATAAAAGTTAATAAAAAAAAAAGAATTGGAAAGAGAAAGAAGGGAAACAGGTACCAAAATATATTGAGCACCTACTCTGTGCTAAGCTATTTTAGACGCCTGTATACGTTATCTCACTTAAACCCACAATAACTTAGGACACCATGACATTATCTTTGCTTCACAGATGAGAAATCTGAAGCTCGGAAAAGATATTAAACTCAGGGCTATGTGGTTCCATGGTCTACACCATCACTAACTTCAATACAGACAGATGTTAGATATGGTGACAGGCAACACCCGGGAAAGGGGAGAACTTCCAGCGAACAGTCAAGGACCACCTATGAAGCTTCCCAAATGGCTGTGTGACATTGCTTAGAAACCCACTCTTCTGGCTTCTTGGAAGATGAGGCTCACTTCCATTTTTTGTTGGTTTTCTTTTCCAGTGTCAATTATTTTTTCACATGACCTTCTGATAGTTCTTTATCTAAAAATTCTTGAGGAAAAAAAAAATGACTTGCTGAAACAGAAGTGCTGTCAGGTTCCTGGTGTCTTCTAAAACAGTCAGTCAACCCTTTTAATTTACTTACAGCAGTGAACTTACAACAGTCCACATCCATCCACAGTGATAAATACCCAAAGGAAAGGCCAAAGGAAAGGAAAGAGTAACAAGTAACATTTTCTGTGGAAATGACTAAGAATAATGGCTGGAGAAAATCAAAACAATGGCACTGAGTCCCATAATACTGCTGAACTACAAAGTTTATGAAATGTAGGACAATAGGGAACTGAACTCCAGATCCAGCATAACTTTACATTCTCAACAACGCAGCAGTAAAGCTATTCTGGTTACATGCTTGGAATTATTTCATTGAGGTGGTACCATCTTTCCAGTATTGTCTGTTCAACCATTAAATTAGTTAACTCTTGTGATAAGACTTCTCCTCTTACATAGCATTTCTATGTACACTAACTCAGCTGACTCTCACAATAAGTGCAGTGGATGAGGCAGGCATAATTATTATCACCATTTTACAGGTAAAAGCACTAGGCTGGGACAGTAATTGTTTCTCTAAGGACTCACAGCTAATAAGGGACCAAGCTGGGACTGGAACCAGTTTATTTAACTCCTGTGCTTTCTTCACTACCCTCTTGTTGCCTCCTAATAATACACTTGTGCAAAGGAATACGCCTTTCTAAGAGTTTCCTCACTGGTGGCTCCTTTCATCTAAAACCACCAAGGAGTTGCTCAGGAGAAAGTTAGTGAGGATCCTGGAAGAGTGCCCAGAAGAGCCCATGAGGTCCGTTGCAGCATTCTTCAAATCTACAATGGGAAGTTTATATATATATATGTATAACCAAAAGCCAAACCCATTGCCATCAAGTCGATTCTGACTCATAGCAACCCTATAGGACAGAGCAGAACTGCACCATAGGGTTTCCAAGGCTGTAATCTTTATGGAAGCAGACCTTTTGGTTTGTAGCCTAGTGTTTAACCACTGTGCCACCAAGGCACTTCCAGAGCACTTCTTCTTACTGATGATATTTTCTGTTTAATTATATTTTATTCTATTTTTCCAATGTTGGCTATAACCCACTAAACCTACTTTACAACCCATTAATGTGTTGCAACCCACAGTTTGTAAAAACTCAGTATAGTACCTGCAAGTGAGATACTGATTCTGTGTATTCAAAGGTGAAAGGATATATTGGTAAATAAGATGGTGAACCTGACAGAGGTGAATGAGCTAGTAGAGGCCTTTCACTCCATCAATTTCTGTGACTCGTTCATTGACTAAATTTAAGGGACCTCAGCAGAAGTGAGAAGATAAAGAAAATAATTGTGAGAGGAATAGAGATTATAATGTCAGCCAAGAATCTGGACTATACAGTGGTCAAAGACATGAGATTGGGACAATAACACAATCCCAAAGACTCGAAGCCACCCTGCATGCCCAGAGAACAGCAGGCTGAACTGAAGTTTCTGACTTCCCAGAATTGCAGTCCCCAGAGTCAGGAGTAGCCTTTGAGCTCCAGCAAAGACATAGATCAGAGCAGTTGGAGGCACTGGGAGACCTGCACTGATTTCAGGCATCTTGCAATGCAGTTTAAGGTGGTGCCTTTAGCATGCCAAAGTCAAAGAGTTTATACCCAAAATGGACCGTGTTTATTTTCCAAATAGCTGGAAAACGAGCAAATAAGTAAGGCAAAGCTTATTTCCAGATAAATATCACAGTCTGGTTGGGGAAAGGGATTATATATGTAATACCCATGATGGGCTTTAAAAGAAAATCAACAAATTGTCATTTGTTTATAGAGGAAAATGGCTATACCTAATGATAAGATATCCATCCAGTTGGCTTAGTTGTGCCAGTTTCAATGAGGTTACCTTTAGATTGATCTTTTGACTGAACTAAAGAACTGAGAACTTACCAACATTTTTTAAAGTGAGGTAGTGCTTACCTCCTTTAGTTTGATATTCTAGTGGACTGGGGTTCACCCCAAGTCCCTTTGAACTGAATTTCTTTTGAACCAAATTTACTTTTCATGCATTTGGAGTACTTGATGTGCTCCTGAAGGAAGATGGAATATGAGGGAATATTTGCAATTAATCTTCAACAAAAAAAGAGCAAGTCTGACTGAAGCAAAGTGGAAAAATGTGGCACCGTCACTCTCAACACATACAGAAAGCCTCTCTGAGCACACAGTGGTTGTTCTCAAAGTGTTCTGCCCGGGGAGCTGCCAGGCACCGGCCCAACAACAATATGGATTGAGCACGAAATGATGGATTCAAAGTAACATGGTGACAGAGGCCACGCTCTCCAGACCTGTGTCTTCTTGATGGATGCCCCTGTCTGTGTCATGTGTATTCTTCAGGAATATATTAGTGCCTGTAGGTGAGCTATGTAAGAAATTCTGTGTGATATCTAGGCAATCTCTTAAAAAACCCTGAACCCCATGTTCTGAAAAAGGTCAGTGACCCCTGTACCAGAATGATGTCTATGTGTGATCTATATAAAATCTGACTATTCAATCCTTAACAATAGGCTTGTGAAGTAAGCATACGTAGCCCTTGATTGCAGTTCTGTCAGCCATTCAATATTTACTAAAGAATGCACTGAATGTCAGTAGCCCAAACGGTTTGCCCTAGACTACTAACCTAAAGGTTGGCAATTCAAACCCACCCAGCAGCACAACGGAAAAAAGGCCTGGCGATCTGCTTCCATTAAGATTGTTGTTGTTGCCATCCAGTCTGTCTCCAGAGCCACTTCTGGGTGGGTTCAAACTGCCAACCATTTGCACCACCCAGGGACTCTGGGTAAAGATTACGGCCAAGAAAACCCTGTAGAGCCAGGAAAATCCTATGGTGCAGTTCTGCTCTATAGCACATGGGGTGGCCAAGAGTTGATTTTGGTTTGGGTATGCCAGGCACTGTGCTGGGGATAATGTGGTGAGTAATATAAATGCAGCCCCTGCCCCCTGGGGTTTACTTCCTAAGGAAAAAAAAAGTGAGAAGATACAATAATTGCGAGAGGAATAGAGATTATAATGGAGAATTAAGAAAGGAGGGGTGGCGCATCTCGCCTTTCCCTGTCCTGGGGACCCCCAGCTCCAGCCCCGCCCTTCCCTGAGTCTCCACTCCCCCTCCCCAGCATCCAGCTTTCCCCTCCCTCCTAGCGCGGCTCCCTCCCCTCCCCTCTCCCTTCCCGCACCCCCACCTCTGTGTCCCCGCTGTCCCGCCGCCCTCCCAGCGCCCACTTTTGGCTCTGAGAGCCCGGGTCCCAACCGTCCTGGCGCGAGCCCCTGCTGCCCCCACCGCCTTGCTCCCTCGGGCGACCCTGCGAGCCCACTCCCGCAGCCCAGCGTTGATCTCCGATGGGAAACGAGGCGAGTTACCCCGCGGAGATGTGCTCCCACTTTGACCAGGAAGAAATTAAAAGGCTGGGAAAGCGCTTCAAAAAGCTGGACTTGGACAAGTCGGGCTCGCTGAGCGTGGAGGAGTTCCTGTCCATGCCCGAGCTGCGGTACAACCCCTTGCTGCGGCGAGTGATCGACATCTTCGACACCGACGGGAGTGGCGAAGTGGACTTCAAGGAATTCATCGTGGGGGCTTCCCAATTCAGTGTCAAAGGAAACGAGGAGCAGAAATTGAGGTTTGCTTTCAACATCTACGACATGGATAAAGACGGCTACATTTCCAACGGCGAGCTCTTCCAGGTGTTGAGGATGATGGTGGGGAGCAACCTGAAAGACTGGCAGTTACAGCAGCTTGTGGACAAAACCATCATCATCCTGGACAGGGATGGCGACGGGAAAATATCCTTCGAGGAGTTCTCTGCTGTGGTCCGGGGCCTGGAGATCCACAAGAAGCTGGTGCTAATTGTGTGACCTTTTTCTCGAAGTGCTCCACTCATCCACTTCAGCTCTCTTCTCAGTCTCTCTCAAGATTTGCTGAAGCCGCCCAGCACCGTCTCTCTGATTTATCAAGGAAGTGTTTTTTATTTCTCTTTGCAAAGTCGGTTTTCTAACATGAGCCTTATAACGGACTCAGTGTTATTAAAGCCTTTTTTTTTCTCTCTCAAGATTCAGGCAACACCCAGAGTTGGGAATGGGGGCGGGGGAAGGGGAGTGGAGTGGGAACAAGAGGAAAGGAGCGTGGTGGAAAAAGAAAATGTTTTTTCTTTGGTTTGATTCCAAGACCAAACTACAAAGAGTCAGAAGGAACTTAAAAAGTTCAAAATGTGAAAATACACATCTTTGCTTTTATTTCTCAGTTTTATATATGGGAGAAAATTGTACGATTTAAGGCAACTGTTACGTTTTCTTGGGATGTTCAGGTGTCTTTTGACAAATCGATAAAGTATTGTTAACATCTGTAGTTTGCCTTACAATGTTTTTAAAAAGCAAGTTGCCATCGAATTGATTTTGAGTTATGGCAACCCCACATGCAGCAGAGTAGAAGTGTGCTGCACCGGGATTTCGATGACTGATTTTTCGGAAGTAGATTGCAGGCCTTTCTTCCAAGGTGCCTCTGGGTGGACTGAACCGCCAACCCTTCAGTTAGCAGCTGAGTGCGTTAACTGTTTACCCCACGCAGGGATTCCTGCTGTATAGTCTATAATTTTATTTATGCCGATTGCTCTAGTACCAGCAATACTGAGCTAAGCATCGTTCTCCTTGCTGAGCACCTTTTAATCACCTCTCTCTGGGTAGCAAAAGCCCATCTTTCCCTTTCCCAGCCCACTCCTGTGATGCATCCAGAAATCCCTGACCATTTTAAAGGTCTTGAGGAATAGGAGTCCAGTTGGGGTCCTCCTGTATCACTGCGTGAGCTCCTGAAGAGGAAGTGGCCTCAGGGCTCTATAAGACATACCCAGCCCAAGTGTCAGCAGCAGCCCAAGTGGGTTTTCAGGGTTGGCTGCCCACACTAGTATTAAATTCATTTAAGGGGCTTTCAGGGCAGGGACCTTCCAGAAAATCTCCCTCATCTCCAACGCTCAAGCCCCATCCCAGGGTGGAAGGAATGGGACATCCAGGCTTTCCACAGTGCAGAGGCAATGAATATGCAGGCTGCAGTGGGCACTCCCCAAGATGCCCAAGTGGAAGGTGCCCCTGGTACTCCAAGGTGCCGAGATGGGCAACAAGTCTCCACAGCAGAGGTGAGTGCCGTCTGTACTAGTTAACCTAGTTCTGAAGATCAGATCTGGGGACTAGGAGGGAAGCTGAGAGCTTTCTTATCCCAGGAAGCCTTTTCCCCAGAGTAACATTCAGCCCAGAGTCCTCACACTCTAATCGGCCTGCATCCAGGGGTGTGCTGGAGCCTGTTGCCCTTGGGCAAGAGCCAAAGTGTGCTCATACCAACCCATCTGCATTCAGTGACATCCTGCGTATAGCTTGAAATTGGCCATGGTGGGAGTATTACATCATTTGTTCTTGGAGAGTCGGTCGCCCAGTAAGTACACCACTGCCTGTACCCCAGATATTATCAGCTCTCTGAGGTCTCCTGTATCTCATATACTGTCAGTTCTCACGACACAAGCTGGCTTCAAAAGAGCCAGGCCAGGACTAGTTCTAGCATCTGCCACTTCCCACCAATTCTTTCTCACAATGGACTACTCCTCCCCCTAAGGTGCTGGAGGCTCTCCAAACAAAAGGACCATGAAATGTACTTGCCCCAGGTAGCCAAGTGATTTTTCTCAAGATAAAGAAGATTTATTTCCAGGGGATTTATTATCCTTATGCTTTGAAGAAGCTAGCAACCAGTCTAGATTTTTTTTTTTTTTTTAAGGAAAAGGAGTCCACAAACGTAATCACTGGCAGGGAACCCCTCTAGCAAGGCACCCTACCACATTGTTTATATAACTGATCACTTAGGAACAACAAAGAATAGGAACCCCTGACCCTTTAATTCACATCAATTCCTAAAATACATATTAATGATCAGTAAACACTCCCAACACTGGAGTGATATGAACCATAACCCCAGTGCAGGGTAATGTAGACACGCCTGGTTTGGAGTCTGTCACACCTGGGTTTTTATCACAGTTCCACTTCTTATTAGCTATGTGAGCATGAGCAACTTCCTTAACCTATGTATTCAAATTAAAATGAGAATAATTCTTACATCACAGGGTTATTTTGGTGATTCAAAAAAATATGTAACGTGCCTAGAACACAATAGATTCATTTTACTAATTCCCTTCTCTTCTTTCTTCCACTCCTGCAAGATCAACAAGTAAAGACAGGAGGCCTACAGGTTCCTTATGCGCCCTTAGTATTTAGCCAAGCTCACTCTGAAGCTGGTTGAACATTTGTGTGGTCCCAGCCCAGAGAGGGAACAATGGGAACAATGTCAGGGTCTTCCCCACACCTCATTTTCAAAGGGGACAATAGGCTTCTTGACTTGGGAACTGGAGAAAGTTTAAAAAAGTCTCTCATTCTAGCCAACCTATTTGACCTTTTGGAGGAAACTTAATAAGGCTCCACAAGGAAAGTGAGCATGTGTGATGGCAGCCAAGAGGGCTTCTTAAAGAGAAATATTATTTATATGCATTCTAAAATATGGACAATTTGAAATTTTGACCAAGAGTTTGAGACAGGTTGAATTACATGCTCAAATTTGACACGAGGGGAAAAGTATTTCAGCTTCTGGAGTGCCACGCTAATTGCTCATTTGAAGTCTACCTAATATAGCTATCCAAGGCTTTGTGACATAGACCTTGAACTGAGAGGTTGTTTTTGGCTTTGGCACTAGACAAATCTGATTGTATGGATATTTGGGAAAAAGAGTTATATTCACTTACAAGTTAAAATGTTTGATTTTTTCTCTCAATTAATTGCTAGGTGCCAACAAATCTAATCCTGCACAGCTCTTTGGGGTAACGGTAACAATCAACATTTATTGAACAATTGTTGTGTGCTAGGTACTTATATTTGTTATGTCATTTAATCACCACAATAATATTGTGAGATGGGCGCCATCACCTCAGTTTTACAGATGATGCTGTAGAGAAATCTAAAATCTTCTCCAAGGTCAACCACGTGGTTAAGTAGCAAAGCAAGGACTTGAACCAGACCTTCTGACCCCGAACCCTGAGCTTTTTTCTATCTCACTGCATTGCTTTCTATTTTTATGCTTCCTATACTTTTTTTCATACTTGGGAAACCCTGGTTGCATAGTGGTTAAATGCTACAGCTGCTAACCAAAGGGTCAGCAGTTCGAATCCGCCAGGCGCTCCTTGGAAACTCTATGGGGCAGTTCTACTCTGTCCTATAGGGTCGCTATGGGGTCACTATGAGTCGGAATTGACTCGACAGCACCGGGTTTGGTTTTGGTTTTATACTTACATGCCTCAAATTATTTCTGGTAGTCTTAGTACTATAATCAAATTGAGCCTCAATTTTCACAAAAGAGGAAATTGAGGCTTAAAGAGATGAAGTTTTTTGTCAAGGAGCAAACAGAAGATAAAAGCAAAGCCCCCACCTCATTGATTATATGCATTGCAAAAAAAAAAAAAAACCCAGATATATTAGGTAAGACAGTTTTAAATCTTCCACTTTCATCTCATCTTGAGAAATAGGTGACTATTTAGATTAAACTGATAATAAACAAAAAAAAACCAAACCTGTTGCCATGGAGTTTATTTCGACTCATAGTGACCCTATAGGACAGAGCAGAGCTGCCCCATAGGGTTTCCAAGGCTGTAAATCTTTACAGAAGCAGACTGCCACATCTTTCTCCCACGGAGTGGCTGGTGGGTTTGAACTACCAACCTTTTGGTTAGCAGTCGAGCGCTTAACCACTGCACCACCAGGGCTCCTAAGGAACAATGTGGCAGCAATAAAGCTGTGTAGATCAGAGGACACAATCTGACAGCTCGTAGGCTAAATCTGGCCCACAAATATCAATTTTTTTGTTGTTGGTTCTACATGGTGTTTGTTCTCACAATATGGAGTTCCTGAGTGACGCAGACAGTTTGCGCTCGACTGCTAACCTAAGGTTGGCAGTTTGAACTACACCCGCCCCCCCCCACCCAGCGGCACTACAGAAGGAGGACCTGGCAATCTGCTGTTGTAAAGATTACAGCCAAGAAAATCCTATGGAACAATTCTACTCTGTAACACATCGAGGTCATCGTGATTCAGAGAATCTACCTCATGGCAATGGGTTTATTTTTGTTTGTTTGTTTTTTGGTTCTCGGAATGGTTTTTTGTTTGCCAATATTGAAAAAATCTGAGGATTTTATATAAAAATTAGTGGACAAGAACACAGGCAACCCCAGGATGGGAGCAGCCATGTTGTTGGCTAAGGTTCCCCTGAAGAAACAGCATAAAATTAAAAGCCCCAATGAAGAGAAATGTATATAGTTGCACTCTTTAGCATAAATGCTTAAAAAGCTCAAGGTGGACTGAAGTAGTCACCATTTTCCAAAAATACAGCAGCTAGTCACAAAATACTTATCCCGACAACTGATATTTTCTAACAACTAGATGCAATTTTTAGATGCAATAGAAGAGTTTACAAAAATCAAAACAAAGGCAATCAAATAACATTTCAAACTTCCATATAATAAAATATAACAACAAAAATAATAAAATTTAAAATGGAGGAAAAGGGTTAATCGCTTTTTCGATAAAAAGCCTTGCAGTGTCTGAAATGAATAATTGGGGAAAAGATAAAAATATATGATTTGCACCAACAAGAAAGAAAAAGTGAACATGGGAAAATATTTAGCCTCACTAATTCGATAAATATAAATTAGGATATTTAAACAGGAGAAAATGATTCATTATAAAACCAAGTGTTGGCAAGGATGTGAGTAGCCTGTGTATTGGGGCATCTTTGGTTGCACTGGGAATAGTTTCAGACCTTATTAAGGGCCACTCCACATAACAAGTGTCATGAAAACACTTATATCCTCTGACCTGGTAACGTCACCAATGCAATATATATCTCAAAGAAAGAATAAAAAATAATTTTTAAAAAATTATACACAAAATATTTTTATTGCAATATTTTTAATATTTATGATAAATAATATTAGAAACAAAACATATGACAGTTTGAGAGTAGTTAAGTCAATTATGAGAAAATAATAGGTGAGACTATAAAGCCATTAAAATTAATAGATAAAATGACTAGGGAAACCCTGGTGGCGTAGTGGTTAAGAGCTACAGCTGCTAACCAAAAGGTCAGCAGTTCAGATCTACCATGTGCTCCTTGAAAACTCTATGGAGCAGTTCTACTCTGTCCTATAGGGTCACTATGAGTCGGAGTCGATAGCAACAGGTTGCCTAAACCCAGAAATTTTTAGAAAATAATATTCAAGTTTTTTTTTAAAGTACAATGCATAATTGTTATATCCTTTGTTTACAACTCTAAAAGATCTATATGCCTATGATTATAGCTCAGAAAAGAAAATGAAAAATTAAAATAGTTTTTATAGTAAAAGGATTATAAACAATCACCTCAATTTTAATCTTTTAAAAATATTTTTCTCAGAGTTTAAGTTGTCTTGATAATAAATTAAAATTTTCAAAAGACTTCACCATGGAGCTAATGTAGCAGATTAAGTACTAGTGCCAGGCCTAAAAGATGGTTGCTCAAGCCCGGGAGGAGTCGGGGCTCCCGCCCAGGAGGAGTCGGGGCTCCGGAAGCACCAGGAAGAGAGAGAGGCTCCCTTACCTCAGCAATGTGAGCAATGGCCATGTTGATGAGCCTGTGAACACTTTCCAGGTTGGAGAAGGTAGAGGTGTCCCAACCCCCAGGACCTGGAAAGTGATGGCAAGTTTGAACAGACCCTGATTCCTTTTGCCCTTCCATATGCGTGGGCACCATTAACTTCAGCTCATGCAGTGTCTCCCTGGATTTTGTAAATCACCTCTTCTTTTGTTTCTTCTGTTAAATGTGACCTTTCAGGCTGGAGCCCACGCCTCGTGTAGGTATACATCTTCTACCCCTCCCCACAAATAAGCATATGAATCTGCCGTGTCTTGTTAGCCAGGCTTACCTCTCCTGTTACCCCAGTGCACACTACCATGACCACAGCCTTGGCCTGGGCCCCACTCATTCCGTCCAGTTCAGAAGTGACAAAGACCATCTAATTTCTCTGGTCCTCTAAAGAGTTGTCTATACTCTTCTTCCAATAACTCTCCTTCCATTTTCTTTTGGACTCACTCCAATCAGGCTTTTGTCTCCACCTATTACCATTACCATTACCAAAAAACTCTTGTCAAAGTCATCAGTGTCTCCCCCATTCCAAAATCTAGTGGTTAGTTTTCACCTTATTCAATGCATCAGCAGTTTGGACACCACTGATTACTCCATTTTCTTTGATATATTTTCTTCCCTTTGTTTTTGGACTGGTGTGTGTTTGGGAAGTGTAGATTGGGGGCAAAGGAGGATTAGTTGCATAGGACTTGACTAGTAATATCAAAGACAAATGATGAGTAAAATACATTAACTGTATTTCTTGCTGGAGGCTTGAGAACTGGTCAGCTACCTAGCTAGCTATCTGATGTTTCAAGGGTCCACATCTGAGAAAGATGCAAAGCAGGGTTTGAGTAGCAACAAAACTGGTGGCCTTGGCCTCTGTATATCACTGGAAGCACTGATGATTTGGGCTGGCAGAAACCACAACAGAACATGTGATAATACAGACATCTCTCTTTATCTGACATTAGACTTATCCTGGAAATGTGTTGGCTAATGAATTTTCAGATGTGGGAGCTCATTCCACTGTTTTAAATGGAAAAAATAATTAAACATTCTCACCTTATCAAAAATTCCTACGCAGTTTCTTAAATATTACCAAGACACTCTTAAACACCTATAGCTTTTAAAATTTAAGGCACAATGTATGGATTATTATATGTATCATTCCACCCAGGATTTCTATGTAATATAAAGCATTTAAAACACCATGCATGCAGGGTACAGTATCAAATACAAACCAAGTTTTCCCTGCACATAACAATGAATATATATTGCAATGTCAATGAACAATGAAATAAAATGTTTTAAAGAAACTTAAGAAATATTAACATTTAGCAAACTAAAATCTGCAAGCAAAGAAATTTTTTGAGTGGTCACTTACAATTAAAACGCTGACTAAGTGAGCTGGTGGCTTCAAGTGACCTAGTGAAGAATTAAGTGAGACCATATGTGCCTGAGATTTGTCCATAGCTAATCCCCAGCTGTCTGGAGATTTTGTCTGTCAGTTTGTTGTACTGTACTGGCTTCCGTGTTGCTGTCCTACTGGAAGCTTTGCCACTGGTATTTCAAATACCAACAGGGTCACCTTTGGTGGACAGGTTTCAGCAGAGTTTCCAGCCTAAAGAAGAAGGACCTGGTAGTCTTCTCAGAGAAAATTGCCCAGTGAAAACCTTATGAATAACAGTGTTTCATTGTCTGATATAGTGCCAGAAGATGAGCCCCTCAGATTGGAAGGCACCCAAAAGATGGCTGGGAAAGAGCTGCCTTCTCAAAGTAGAGTCAACCTTAATGATGTGGATGGATTCAAGCTTTCAGGACCTTCATTTGCTGAGGTGGCATGGTGCAAAATGAGAAGAAACAGTTGCCAACATTCATTAATAATCTGAATGTGGAATGCACAACGTATGAATCTAGGAAAATTGGAAGTCATCAAAAATGAAATGGAATGCATAAACATCAATATCCTAGGCATAAGTGAGCTGAAATGGACTGGTATTGGCCATTTTGAATCAGACAATCATATGGCCTACTATGCCTGAAATGACAAATAGAAGAGAAATGGCGACTCATTCATCATCAAAAAGAACATTTCAACATCCATCATGAAAAACAATGCTATCAGTGATACAATAATATCCATACACCTAAAAGGAAGGCCAGTTAATATGACTATTATTCAAAAGTTTACACACCAACCACTAAGGTAAGGCCAAAGATGAGGGAACTGAAGATTTTTACCAAATTCTGCAGTCTGAAATTGATCAAACATGCAATTAAGGTACAGTGATAATTACTGGTGATTGGAATGCAAAAGTTGGAAACAAAGAAAAAGGATCGGTAGTTGGAAAATATGGCCTTGGTGATAGAAACTACACTGGAGATTGCATGATAGAATTTTGCAAGAGCAATGACTCATCCATTGCAAATACCTTTTTTCAACAACATAAACAGTGACTGTACACCTGGACCTCACTGGATGTGAAACACAGGAATCAAATCGACTGCATCTGTGGAAGGAGACAATGAAGAAGCCCAATATCATCAGTCAAAACAAGGCCAGTGGCCGACTATGGAACAGACCATCAATTATTCATATGTAAGTTCAAGTTCAAGATGAAGAAAATTAGACCAAGCTCATGAGAGCCAAAGTAGGACCTTGAGTATATCGCACCTGAATTTGGAGACCATCTCAAAAATAGATTTGACACAGTGAACATTAGTGACTAAAGACCAGACCAGTTGTGGAATGACATCAAGGATGTCATACTTGAAGAAGTGAAAGGTCATTAAAAAGACAGGAAAGAAAGAAAAGACCAAAATAAATGTCAGATGAGACTCTGAAACTTGCACTTGAACAGAGTAGCTAAAGCAAATGGAAGAAGTGATGAAGTAAAAGAGCTGAACAGAAGATTTCAAAGGGCAGCTCGAGAAGACATATAAAATATTATAATGAAATATGCAGAGACCTGGAGTTAGAAAACCAAAAGGGAAGAACATGCTCAGTATTTCTCAAGCTGAAAGAACAGAAGAAAAAAAATTAAGCCTCAATTTGCAATATTGAAGGATTCTGTCGGCAAAATATCGAATGACACAAGAAGCATCAAAAGCAGTCACTGTACCAAAAAAAAAAAAAATTGGTCGACATTCAGCCATTTCAGGAGGTAGCATATGATCAAGAACCAATGGTATTGAAGGAAGAAGTCCAAGCTGCACTGAGGCATTGGGGAAAAACAAGGCTTCAGGAACTGACAGAATACTAATGGAGATGTTTCAACAAACGGATGCAGCACTGGAGGTGCTCACTTGTCTACGTGAAGGAATTTGGACTGAAAGAGATCCATATTTGTGCCCATTCCAAAGAAATTTGATCCAACAGAATGTGGAAATTATTGAAAAATATCATTAATATCACACACAAGTGAAAGTTTGCTGAAGATCATTCAAAAGTGGTTATAGCAGTATATCGACAGGGAACTGCCAGAAATTCAAGCTGGATTCAGAAGAGGATGTGGAACCAGGGATATTATTGCTGACCCTGGTGGCGTAGTGGTTAAGTGCTACGGCTGCTAACCAAAGGGTCAGCAGTTCGAATCTGCTAGGTGCTTCCTTGGAAACTCTATAGGGCAGTTCTACTCTGTCCTATAGGGTCACTATGAGTCGGAATCGACTTAGCGGCACTGGGTTTGATTTTGGTTTTGGTCAGATGGATCTTAGCCAAAAGCAGAGAATACAAAAAAGATGTTCACTTGTGTTTTATTAACTATGCAAAGGCATTCGACTGTGTGGATCATAACAAATTATGAATGACATTGAGAAGAATGGGAATTCCAGAACACTTAACTGTGCTCATGAGAAACTTGAACATAGACCAAGAGGCAGTTGTTTAGCCAGAACAAGGGAATACTTTGTGGCTTAAAGTCAGGAAAGGTGTGCATCAGGGTTATATCCTTTCACCATACTTATTCAATCTGTATGCTGAGCAAACAATTCAAGAAACTGGACAGTCTGAAGAATGCAGTATCAAGATTGGAGGAAGATTAATTGACATCCTGCAATATGAAAATAACACAACCTTGCTTGCTGAAATTGAAGAGGACTTAAAGCACTTACTGATGAAAATGAAAGACTACACCTTAGTATGGATTACACCTCAACATAAAGAAAACAAAAATCCTTCAACTGGACAAATAAGCAATATCAAGATAAACGGAGAAAAGATTGACATTGTCAAGAATTTTCCTTTACTTAGATCCACCATTAATGCCCAGGGAAGCAGCAGTTAGGAAATCAAACAATGTATTGCATTGGGCAAATCTGCTGCAAAAGACCTCTTTAAAGTATTGAAAAGCAAAGATGTAACTTTAAGGACTAAGGTGCACCTGACCCAAACCGTGCTATTTTCAGTCGCCTTATATGTGTGTGAAAGCTGGACAATGAAGAAGGAAGACCAAAGAAGAATTGATGCCTCTAAATTATGGTGTTGGCAAAAAATAGTGAATGTACGATGGACTGCCAGAAGAACAAACAAGTCTGTTTGGAAGAAATATAGCCAGAGTGCTCCTTGGATTTGAGGATGGCGAGACTGCATCTCACATACTTTGGACATGTTATCAGGAGGGACCAGTGGCTACAACAATGGGCTCAAACATACAAATGACTGTGAGGATGGTGCAAGACTAGGCAGTATTTTGTTCTGTTGTGCATAGGATTGTTAGGAGTCGGAATCGACTCGATGGCATCTAACAGCAACAACAATTCCCAGGAACCGTTGGACAATGTTTTCTTCTCTCAGTTGAGACTCTGGAAGTGTGTGGCTGTGAGTGATCTATTGAAGCTGCAGATGAAGCAATGGGATGAAAAAAAAAAAAAAACACAACACTTAACGTCTGTTTGCTTTCTCTTTGCTCTCATTTATACAGCTCTTGAAAACCTGAGACTGGGCCTGTAATTGCATTTCGGGATGTAATGTTTCTGCCATGTCACTTGCAACAGCAATCATGTTGTTTGCATAATCTAAATTTACTTCAACAATTTGACATTGAATACTCCTCTTCTTCCTCTTCCTTTTCCTCTGACCAGTGATGAGTATTTAGTTGAGCAAGTTTCATTTTACTAGAAAAAAGTTTTCACCTGGTAATATGGGAAGGTGCAAATCTGTAATGCATAACAGGATTAAAACCAACATGCCCCTGTGGGAAGAACAGCTGAATCATAACTGTGCCGTACATCTTATCTCCCAGACTCAGACACAATGTGCTCACAGCCAATTATAGTGGATTTTCAGTTCACATGGTGAATTTTGAATTAAAAAATTTTGCAAGTTGTTATAGTGAATAAGCAGCGAGAATTCAGATGGCAAGGGATACAGATACCATAAACGGTGTTTGCGTGAGAAGCGGTGCCAGCTTTTTCATTAGGCAGTTCTGGGTCCAGATCCTGGCTCGCCTACTTGCTAGACTGTGTAATCTCAAGTAGAGAAATCAATCTCTGTGAGACTTAGTTTCCTCAAATATGAAATGGGGATAATTTTTAGCTTATAGGTTCTGTTGTAAGATTATCTATGTATGTGCGTGAGCACGTATTAGATGCCCAATAAAGAAACAGTAAATACTTTCATTAACCTATTAGAGTGTGAGTATAAACAACACGATATTATGGAAAGATATGTAATTACTACAAATGGAATACAGCTTGTTATCAGGGTAATAAGAGGAAAATGAGACCAATCATTGTTATGCACAATAAAAGAGGGGAAAGCCATGTGTGTAAAGGCAAGATGACTCACTGTAAGTTACATTTTTCTTTCTCAGTTTGACAGTGCCTTACAAGAAAGCAGTACCCACCTGTTTACAGTTTCAGTGAATATTTGATAATGTTAGTGTTAAAGTCCAGAATGGATTTTCCTAGTTTGATCATAATTCACAGCAATAATATAATAAGTCATTGAATTCTTTTACAATAGTCATATCCTATATACACAGTTCAACCGGTCCAGGCCAAGGGCTATTTTCAAACATGTTTGTACTTTCAGGAGGCCAAGGTTATATAATGGGTCACCACTTGTATGGGAAAAGCACTCATACCTGTATTGTCCCTAGGGCCTCATGCACCTCCCCACCAAACACTTTCCTAGACCAGCATTTCTTGTTCCCTGGGGCTGGGCCTCTGCCTGCATTCTCAGGCTCTCTGCCCAGTTTTCCTGCCTGTGACTCAAGTCTCCTAGAGCTGGTGTATTCTTTGAGCCCCAGTTCAGCTCTTGTCTTTTCTTCTCCAAGTGTTCCAGCACTGGTCTTTGGTCCATGGCCACTGCCTTAATACTGTCATGGAGGAAAGAAAATCCATGCCCCAGTTCCACCAAAGCCTGAAATCCCCAAGTTCTGCCCCTGAGCCCTACCTTCAGATCAACCTCCCGAGCATCCATTGCCTGAGCCATGACTGGCTGGCTGTTTCTTCAGGACTGGGATGGATAGAGGGGGAAGAATTTGCCTTAAGAAGACACCTTAAGGAGAAATGGAGGATCATTCATTTCGGTCAGAGGAGGCAGTTAAGAGTGTGGGCTTTGAAGCCAGACTGCCTGGGTTTGAATCCCAGCCTTAACCCTTACTAGCTATGTGACTTTGAACAAGTTATTTAATTTCTTTGTTCCTAAATTTCCTCATCTATAAAATGGAGATAGTAACAGTACCTATCTCATAGGTCATTATGGAGATTAAGCAATGCCTTAGTTATCCAGTACTACTGTAACAGAAATGCCATAAATGGATGGCTTTGAACAACAGAAATTTATTTTCTCATAGTTCAGGAGGCTAGAAGTCTGAATTCAGGGCATTGCGTCTAGGGGAAGGTTCTCCCTCTGTTAGCTATGGGGGAAAGGTCCTTATCTCTTTCTGCTTCTGTAGTGTTCCTTGGTTCCTTGGTGATCTTTAAGTGGCATCTATCTTCACCCATCTCTGCTTGCTCCTGTGTCTAATCTCTTCTTTTTAGAACTCAGAAGTGATTAGGTTTAGGACATACCCTACGCTGGTATGACTTCATTAATATAACAAAGAAAACCCTACTCCCAACTGGGATTAGTCCACAGGTATAGGGATTAAAATTCCAACACATATTGGTGGGGGGGCACAATTCAATCAATGCGTAACAAGCAAATTGTATATTGATAAAGTGCTTAAAACTATGCTTTAAACACATTAAGTGCTAATTAATTTTTGTTGATGATGATGATGACCAAAAGCCTTCATCAAAGGGATAACACCCAAGCTTCATTGCCTTGGCATTCAAGGACTTCCATAGTGTGGCCATGTTTCCTCTCCCTGCACATGCCTTATACCCTACTCCTAAGCCACAGCAGTCTATTTCACAACCCCTACACCACCGTGCGGGAACGTCACGTCTTTCCTTCTTTGTTTATGCTGCCCTCAGCCTTGAGTGTTTGCTGCCACTCCAGCCTCCCCCTTTTACCTCTCTTACTTCAAATCTTATGAGTCAGCTTCTTCACAAAAGTCGGGAAAGTATGGCTCAATTATATCATGTCCTAAATATGTTTGCTTCCTCTGTAGACTCAAGCTGCTTAAAGGCAGGGACATAACTCCCTCTTATCACTGCTCAGGGAAACCCAGGTGGCATAGTGGTTAAGTGCTACAGCTTCTAACCAAAATATCAGCAGTTTGAATCTACCAGGCACTCCTTGGAAACTCTGTGGGGCAGTTCTACTCTGTCCTATAGGGTCGCTATGAGTCAGAATCGACTCAACGGCAGTGGATTTATCACTGCTTGGAGCCCTGGTGGTGCAGTGGCTAAGTTCTTGGCTGCTAACCGCAGGGTCGGCAGTTTGAATCCACCAGCCATTCCTTGGAAACCCTGCGGGGCAGTTCTACTCTGTCTATAGGGTCATCATGAGTCAGAATCGACTTGACAGCAGTAGGTTTTATCTCACTCAGAAGAGTGCCTGGCACATAGTAGACAGGCAATATATCAAACGTCAGGATGAATGTCAGTGACTGAATAATACCTATTTCATACAGAGACATATGTAAGTCACTTAGCAAAATGCCGGTCACAATACTGTTCTTGGAACTATTGTTGCTATAACCACTGTTGTTTTATCGTATAGCAGAAAGAGTCTAGGTTTTGAAGCTAAACAGACATGGATTTATAGACCAATTTTGTCACATAAAAGCTGCTGGAACTTCATTTTCCTCAACTATAATCAGTAACCAGTTGCCATCGAGTCAGCTCCAACTCATGATGACCCCACGTGTGTCAGAGTAGAAATTTCAGTGACTGATTTCTTTCCAGAAGCAGATCACCAGGCCTTTCTTCCAAGGTGCCTCTGGTACCTCCAACCTTACAGTTAGCAGTTAGTAGCCAATGGCATTAACCATTTGCCCCATCATGGAGTTTATACCTACCTCAATGCAAAATTCCTGGGGAAAAGTAAGCTATCAATAGATATTATTAAGTTCCATCTCCTTCTCCTCTATGGTTACCTACATTTATGACCAGGCTCAATTTATTTAATTTTTCTGGTTCCAGCTTCCTTATCTACAAAATAAGGAGGCTGGACTAGATGATCTCCATGCTCCCTACCAGCTCTAACGCACTGCCACCGAGTCAATTCTGACTCATAGCAACCCCATAGGGTTTCCAAGGCTGTAAATCTCTATGGAAGCAGACTGCCACATCTTTCTCCCACAGAGCCGCTGGTGGTTTCCACAGCTGACCTTTCAGTGAGCAGTTGATCACTTTTACCACTGCACCACCAGGGCTGCTTCCACCAGTTCTAAACTCCAGAATTATTGAACTCATCATCTTTTCCTCCTAACCCTATTGATTCCGTGTCCATGAGGAAAGAGCTTTCCATTGATGACTATTCAGTGCTTTTATATATTAAAATTTTTCTCTCTCTTTCACTTCCTCTCTCAGGGAAGAGAATGTAGGGTGGTCCAGGTCCAAGGCCTCCACACAACTCCGGGGAACATTCATACAGTGGGACTAATATGTGGATAGGGACCCAGGGAGAGTGCTCTGTGGCAGCTCTCAGTCCAGCGCAGGCTGAATACCTTTCACGGTGTTGTACAGTGAAGTCTGCAGAGCACACAGGGAGGGGAGGGAGCGTCTCCAGCTTCCTTTGGTCCCAGAAACAAAGACTCTGAGTCTAAGAGTGAGCAAGCGTGGAGCCAGATGGAGCATCACATTCATGGCCTTTCCTTTTCATGTTCTGCCACAGACTTTGCAGATGGGCATCAAACACTTCTCTGGACTCTTCGTGCTGCTGTGCATTGGATTTGGGTTGTCCATCTTGACAACCATTGGTGAGCACATAGTGTACAGGCTGCTGCTACCACGAATCAAAAATAAATCCAAGCTGAAATACTGGCTCCACACCAGCCAGGTGAGTGCCACAGGGCTCTTGTTCAATGTTCTTATACTTCAGAATTCCCAGTAACGGGAGGATACCATTACTAAGCCCTAGGTCAGATTTATAAAGGACAAGTTACCAAGAGAATGAGGGTGATGCAGACACACTGAATATAGATTGTAGAGTTCCTTGTATCCCGTTAATTCATTTTCCCCTTAAATTAGGCCACCCAGGGCCTCTTCCTTTTATATAACACTTCACTGTTGCCATAATGGAAGCAATAAAAAAATTTTTTTGACTTGGCTTTTACTCAGTAGTAAGAATTTGAAGAGATGATGGTGGAAGATTGTTTCCCACAGATTCTTTTCTCGCCAGAATTGAAGCCCTTTAAATGAGCTTGGAAGGAGTCCTGGTGGTGAAGTGGTTAAGCATGCGGCTGCATGCTTTAGCTGGTGGGCAGTTTGAACCCACCAGCTGCTCCACAGGAGAAAGATGTAGCAATCTGCTTCCATAAAGATTACAGCCTTGGAAACACTATGGGGCAGTTCTACTCTATCTTACCTGATCACTGTGAATCGAAATTGACTCAATGGCAATGGTTTAAATAAGCTTGAAGACCTCAAAGTCCCTGTTCCCCTTTAGGGTGAACTCACCTTTCCCTGTTCTCTCTGCTTTTTCCTTGGTCCATAGGTTTGAAGTCCACTGGTGCCAAGGCGAAGCCTCATAGGATCACAGTTTTTTCATGTAATCCAGACACCCGACATACGCTGGTTTATGGGGAGGACTGAATCTGTCTAGCAGATCAGACATTCAAGTGCCTTATTTGCCCATTTCCCCTGAAGGAAATTGATATGGAGAGCTAAAATATAGTCTTGGGAGGACTCTAGCAAAGGGAGCAGGAAGTTGTCTTAAGGATGCTTGACCTGACCACGGTGAGGCTGGGGGAGCCATCCTATCCTCCCAGTGACAGTATCCCTCCTCTCCTCCCAGCAGTGAGGTGCCAGTTCTGCCCCTTTTACCCTATGCATCTATTCTCATGGTGACCTCCCGCTTCTGTTAACACAAACCAAAAAACCAAACCCATTGCCGTCAAGTCAATTCTGACTCATGGCAGCCCCATATGTCATAGAGTAGAACTGCCCATAGGGTTTTCTTGGCTGTAATCTTTACGGAAGCAAATGACCAGGCCTTTCTTCTGCAGTGCCACTAAAAAAAAAAAAACTAGTTGGGTTTAAATCACTAACCTTTAGGCTAATAGTCAAGTGCAAACCACTTGTGCCACCTAGGGAACTTTTTGTTAACACAGTACTTTTTTTTTTTTTTTTTCATAGATAGGTCACTATTATTGATTTGGTTGCAGTGGAACCTTGGCCTTCCTACTTTCAGCCTAAGAAGTATTCTGTCTCCTAAAAGTATTTTGTCTCCTAAAACTTTGCAGACAACTGATCTCTTCCACTGTATATCAGTATGATTAGTTTAACTCTCAGGGTCTTCCCTTCTTTGTTTTGACTGCTAAGATGTTCAGACTTAACTTTGTGACTCACCTCTAGCAACTGTACAAAGCCTTTTGCTACACATTATGTATGACAGCTCCTTTATATCACTTACCAAGGTTTGTAGTGACCCAATACACCTTGAAGCCTCTGGCAATAGTTTGGCCCCTGACACAAGCGTGTTTCTAATGACCTCCACCTGTGAATCTGTTCTTTCCACCAGAGATTACATAGAGCACTAAACACATCCTTCGTAGAGGAAAAGCAGCAGTGCTTCAAGACGAAACGTGTGGAAAGGAGGTAAGAGGCCAATGCCGGCTGTCTTTATACTTGCTAAAATAAAGTTTAAAGATGTAGCTGAGACTCCATGCTCAAAGGGGAAATTATGTATAAATAATTCAGCTCCAATCAGGACCAGGCTATTAAACAAAATCAGTGTAAATACACGTGGTTTCAGATAGAAATAGAGCAGATAAAATAAATATACATACAGACACAGACAGTGAAATGCAGTATAGGCAACACGTTGTCATGGTTAAAAGCGTGAGCATGGACTCTAGTGCAGCATCCTGGATTCAAATCCTACCTTAGACACTCATGTGTGACAAGTTACTTAGTTAACTTCTCTTGCCTCAGTTAAGGTGCCCTGGTGGCACAGCGGTTAAACACTGTACTGCTAACCAAAAGGTCAGCTATTCAAACCCATCAGCTGCTCTGCAGGAGAAAGATGTGGGAGAAAGATATGGCAGTCTTCTTCCGTAAAGATTACAGCCTTGGAAACCCCTTGGGGCAGTCCTACTCTGTCCTATAGAGTCTCCATAAATCGGAATCAACTCAACGGCAATCGGTGAGGCCTCAGTCTTCTCATTTGTAAAACCAAGATAAGAGCAGCCCCCACTTAGTATAGGTTTTCTAAGGATTAAATGAGATTATATATGTAAAGCCCTGAAAACAAAGCAAATCTCTAATAAATGTTAACCATTATGATTATGTACCAAATATATGTAAGACTCAATTCACAAGTACTGCAGGCAATTAATTTCACGTGATACTGCTTCTGTTGGTGTGTTTCCACTCCCCACCCCTTTCCAGCACTCCCAGGAATATTTGAAATATGCAACAGACATGTTCTGCCTAATCTGTTTCCTAGCACTGTTACTACCAAGTCCCTACAAAAGAACAGGTCATTAACAGGAAGTAACAAGCATTCAGTCCATCAAAGCATTTGGGCCTGGTTCCTCACTGGCCTCTACTGGATGCTGCCTAAGACATCCTCCTGCTTCTTTCATATGCCCAGAGATCTCAGTTTGGGGTATCACCTCCAAGCAACTCTGTCATCTATGTTATAGCTTCAGCTCAAAGCTTGGCTTTCTGGGCAATTTTAAAATCTGATACACACCAATTATTCATAATGGGGGGGGAAGGGGTGTAAAACATGATTTGTTTTCATTGTTTTCATCTTCTCTGGGACTGCTGTACTCCTCTCCAGTTTGTATCTAGCTTGTCAGAATCATTTCCGTTACTGCTTAAAGTCTCTTTCCACTCAGTGAGCCCACTGCCCCCCTTCCTCTCAGTCTGTGGTATTCCTCTGTCATACTGCAACCCTGTTAGTGACAAGCTGCAGACTAATCAGGTCACAGCTGTTCCATGTCATCGTACATATATTTTTTCTGTAATTATTTTTAACGTAAATTTTAAACCAGAGTAACACAGGAAGACGTTACAGCAGCAAAGACATCAGCTTATAATGAGAAAACGTTTGTTTTCCAGCTCTAATAGAAACGGAGCCCAGTGATACCATCCCAGCTGTGATGTGATTCATATTCCCATCTCTCTCACCGAAATTGAGAACCAAATGTGCCTTTTCACTCAATTTACTCATTTTTCTTGGTAGAGCCCCTTCTTGAATCTCATATTTTAAGAAGGAGCTAAGGCAGAACAGGGGCCCTGGTGGCACAGTGGTTAAGCATTTGGCTGCTAATCAAAAAATGGGCAGTTCGAATCCACCAGCCACTCCTTGGAAACCCTATGGGGCAGTTCTACTCTGTCCTATAAGGTTGCTCTGAGTCGGAATCACCTTGATGGCCACAGGTTTTGGTTTTTTGAAGGCAGAACATGCCCTTCTGGCTTATCTTGAGCCCCTGTTTCCTGTGCCCACCTCCATGCAACCCAACACCTGCAACTTTTCAAACACAATGAGCATTTGGGGTCCTACCAGTTATCTGTCCTATGAATGGTCCAGTGAAGTATTGAACCTCAATGTTACCTAGTTGCTGTGTGAGAGCTTTTTCATTTTTAGGGTTAAATACAGCTCACTCACTGGTCGTATTATACAGAGAAGAATAACTCTAAGACTGAGGAAGGCCTGATACATATCACAACTTAAACATGTCATTAGTTTCCCTCAAGTCGATTTTGACTCATGGTGACCCCATATGTACAGAGTAGAGCTGCTCCATAGGATTTTCAAGGATGTGACCTTTTCGGAAGGTCTGTCTTCGGAGGAGCCTCTGGGTGGGTTTGAGCTGCCAACCTTTCAGCCAGCGGTCAAGCGCTGTGCACCACCCAAGGACTCTAAAGTTAAACATAATTGAGGTCAACAGTATAACACACTCACACCTTCAAAAGAGACACTAAATCTGACATGCAGCATCTGTCACTTTGCATTCGTAAGTGGCCAGGGCTATACATCAGTTATCAGAGCACTTGTGATGCTAGCAACTAGAGTTTGTCATGGAGTCCAGTTCTTGCTCATCCTTCTATATGCCCAGATCGATATACAAAGCTCTGGAGAAAACCAGATAGGCTAGTTCTACTTCCCTGCTCATTGTGGTTGCCTGGATTGTCCAGGAAAATATGTAGTTGCTCTACCCCAGGTTTTCCCCAGTATAAGTCATTCTCTGATACTGGAGTTAGGTTTGTTGGCTTGAAAACTGTCTTCTTCTTTTGGAAGAATATCTGTGCAAATGCCCATATCTGCTTCAACTTGACACCCCTCCCCTGTTCTCCATGTTTACTGAGTGAATAAAAGACTAGATAAAGGAATGAATGAATTGCTACGGTATGAGTTTGAGGAATTTTGGATCATGGTATGGAAGCAGATATTGCTCCTGTTTTATTTAATGCACAGAAAAAAGAGTGGATATTACAAGAAGAGCCTATTTATTTGTAGTCCTTGGTATATTCAAAATGTGATTTCTAAGTTTTGGTTTCTATCTTTCACCCCACTGGGTGCTTGATACATGCCCTCCCTTTTCTCTTTCCTCTCACTCCAAGCAAGACACACAAAAAATACCAACCATATAATGCATACCACCAAGAAGATTGGTTTGAAACTATTGAAATTCAGTATGAAAATACTTGAAAGAAAAATTAAAGGGAGCTCTAAGGCTGGAAGGCAAATCATGATTGCATCTTCCCATTGATTCAGGTCTAAGTCCAAGGGAGCTATAAGTGTGTTCATTATAGAACTTTTATCCAGCCCAGAACATACAAAAACTGAGCTCTGGTATACCCTGCTGATTTATATAAGAGGTGAACTATGAGAAATGTTAACGAACTTCAGGGTGGTTTGGTGTTTGTGTATTTTAATGGTTTGGGACATGTTTTTGCTGTATGGGAAATCATCTCAATATTTAATGTTTCAAACACAGCAAGTTGCTCATGAATCTTTGGGTCAGCTGGGCGGTTTGCTGATCTGGGCCAGGCTTGGCTGATCTCATCAATATAACTGAATCAAGACTTTATTATCCCTCCCTCTTTCCCTTCCCACTCCTCCTCCTGGCAAGAGTAAGAGCGCAGAAACAAAAGCACAAGAATTTCATGCAGTGATTCTATTTGCCCTGTGGTAGATGGGAAGTGGTCATATCCTCTACCTTCTCTACTTCCTTTTTCCTCTTCCTCCTTTAACGAGACTAGAAGAAATCAGCAGCTATGCTGTTTTGGGCCTTCTGTCTGTTTTTGTAGCAAGAAATTCTTCTCATTGTGTCTGAAACAGGGTTGCCCTCCTCCTGTGCCTACCTAGCAATAACCCCTTCGCTGTCTACAGGCATATCCCTGTGATGTGGGTAAGTGGTAGGATGCAAGCCTGAAAGAGGATTGCAGATCGGTTTCTATTTGACTTTTGTTATCCCAGCAAGAATTTGAGAGCTTTCCTGAGATTCTTTTTTTAAGCTTCAGACCTGACCTGTCATTTTCAACCCACATAAAGTCATCTCTATAATGGGAAACTTTTCTTAAACCTGCTGCCTGCATGCTTTTATTCTCCCTTAAATCAAGTAGCAAATATCAGGGTGGTGCTGTGGGACTAAGCAGGAGCCATATTATAAGATCTATGAGCAGGCTCATGCTTAACAGCTGACAGATTTTCGTTTTTACTAAAGCACCACCTTTATGGCCATAGAAAGTCTCAAGGCAGTGCTGCCTTCTGAGCCTCACTTGGCAGAAAGGGAATAAAAAAGTTCATCACAAAAGAATGTGCCATAGCTGTCCACCGGCCCTTCAGATAATACACACATTCCAGCTTCAGAGCAGCATAAGACTTGATAAGACCTTGAACTTCAGTTGAAAAGAATTTTATTAGCTCCTATTGGCCCCACTGCACTGTAGCAGGCAGTCTGTCCAGGACTTTGTTACTTGATCTCTAAAGTGCCTACCAGCTCCACATTTTTCACACAGAAAATGGACGACAGATGGCAAACAGCACTTTGAGGAGCTGCAGAATGGAAGCTAAATCTAAAATATCTCTTTGTTTCCTAGGTCCAACATGGGACCCCATCAGCTTGCCGTGTGGAATACTTCCAATCCGAGTCTTGACAACCTGTGCAAATACATCTTGAATGATGAGAGAGGCCAAAACCAGGTGGGCCTCCAGATCCACCAGGACATCCCTCTCCCTCCAATGACCACCAATGGGAAAGCAGATTCCCTCAATGTAGCGCGGAACTCAGTGATGCAGGAACTCTCGGAGCTGGAGAAGCAGATCCAGGTGATCCGCCAGGAGCTGCAGCTGGCTGTGAGCAGGAAGACAGAGCTAGAAGAATATCAAAGGACAAACCGGACTTAGGAGTCCTAGGTGGTCACGAACACCCCTTTCTCAGTTCCTGGCATTCCTCTGAGCCCTTGAGACACTTTGTAATGCTCTTTTGTAACTACTGACAAGCTGAGGTCTAGGTCTTCTCAGAGGTCAAGTCTGCTCTCCCTAGCCTAGAAAGCAGCAGCAACTCTTCCCAAGCTCACTCCCCAGGCCTGAGAGTCTTTTTCAGAGCAGGAATCTCATAGAAGTCAGGAGTAAGGGACCTGAATAACCAATCAGACAGCCCCAGCTCCTGGTAATCTTTTCACCAGGTGCCACGGTAATATTTCTGGTTTTTAGCCCTTTCTCTGCACTATCAACAGGAGATAAAATTGTCATTCATACTTGTGTCTTACTAGGTTGGTGGTTTTACTCTTAGTATACAACAAGATTATCCAGGGTTGTGGCTTTTGATACAACTCCTCAGTCTAGACTTGTTCCGAATGGGGAGCAGGGTAAGAGCTGGAAAAACTTAGGATGGAAGGGTGGGTACTTATAAAATTAACTGAACTCACTAATATCATAGCAGCCTGAGCCATGTTTTTGATAAGATGCCAATGTTCCTGACCCCATCCCTACTAATATTTAGTAGGAATATGTTTACATGCCAGTATGAAAGGGGACAGGGATACAGTGAGTGGGAACAAAGGCAGGCAGAAGAGGCACTAAAAATGTACACCTTGCTTTTAGAACAAAAGCTGTGCACCAGAGAGGCAATTTGGCTAAGGAACGACTAGGACTATCTTTCTAATCTAACTAAGCATCTCCACTATAGTGTGTGCCTTTTATAAAGGAAAAAAAATAGAGAAAAGCAAATCAAGGATTTGGCATTAGCATGAAACTGAAATAGTGTTTATTGCTTATAACAATGAAGCCCTGGTGACACAGTGGTTAAACACTTGGCTGCTAACCAAAAGGTTGGCGGTTAGACTCCACCAGCTGCTCTGCAGGAGAAAGATGTGGCAGTCTATTTCTGTAAAGATAACAGCCTTGGAAACCCTATGGGGCAGCTCTACTCTGTCCTATAGGGTCGCTATGAGTCAGAATTGACTCAACAGCAATGGGTTTTTTTGGGGCAGGTATTGCTTATAACAGGGTATGTGAGCTGTCACTGTGGGTTAAGGGGAAATGTTCTGCAAGCCATGTATCAGGCCATGTTCTGATCTGCAGTCACCCATCTCTTAGCTGTAGGAACCCCAGAAGTCAGCTTCGAGTCTGAGCATCACAAGCTTCAACATTCAGTAATCTGTCCTGTGCTTTTCATATATGTATTGATAATTACCAAATCAATCTCCCATCCTCACACCCACACATCTCTGGGGATCTATGAATAGGTTTTGGTCCCTCTGATTTTCCTCCAGGCTCCATCTAAGCCCCTGAAAAATTGATATATAAGTAACCCAGCTAACCCCCTGCTTAGGTGTCCCTTCCCCACTGCACAACCGCTGGAAGGAAAAGGAATGTGAGAACTCTAGAACTTCAGTTCCTGAACGTTAGTGTACATAAGAATCACCTGGGGAACTCATTAAAACACTGATTGCCAGGCCCCTTCCCAGGGATTACTGGGGTTGGGGAGGAATGGCACGTCCTGGAGGTGGGCTCAGAAATCTACTCAAAACCAGCACCCCCAGATGACTGCTACATATGATCCAAAAGTTACTTTTTGAGAAACTCTGTTCTGGAAGTTTGGCTGCCTGAAGCATAGGGAGAAGTAAGGAGAGAGAACTTTTTTGAGAGGTTTTTTTTTTTTTTTTTTAACTTAAGCATACACCTGCTAATTCATCTTCCCTCCTGCTACCTCCACCCCTGGGGCACCATCTAAGACTAGACTTCATTGTTCATTAGTTACTTGCTTTATCTTTTTGGTACCCATTGCTCCTCCCCCATCAATTCGTTCACTTGCAGTGAGTTGAGTTCAGCACTGGGCCAAGCACTGTGCTCTCTGTAACAGCTGCAGATAATTGGAAAAACTCTTAAACCACGAAATCCCGCCTCCCCCCAACCTGGTGGCATAATTGTTAAGAGCTCGGCTGCTAACTGAAAGGTCATAGGTACAAGCCGCCTGCTGTTCCAGGGGAGAAAAGACCTGGCGATCTGCTCCCATAAAGATTACAGCCTAGGAAGCCCTATGGGGGCAGTTCTACGCTCACACCAGGTTGCTGTAAGTCAGAATCGACTCCCTGGCACACAACCACCACCACCTCTGGATACAATGCCTGCATTTTACCGAGAGTTACCTATTCCTGTAGGGAAAGATAACACTTTAAGCTGAATTTGATAACACTTTAGCAATTAATTGTCTGTGAAAACCCACAGGTGGAGGTGGGCACAGAGGTACTGGTAACAGAAGTGGGAGGGTTCTAAAGTTCCACTTCATCAACCTCGAAAACAAACAGGTCAGTGAAGGAATCGGTGAGCCCTGGAAACAGAAACAGAAATTCTGCTTTGAATACCCTCTCACCCCAGGCCCAGACATACTTCTGCAACTGCCTTGGAAGATTATGCCCCTTAGCCATCCCCGCCCATCTGCAACCGCTAAGGACGCTGTAGAGACTCTGCCATCATGCTCTTCCCACCCCTGAACCAGAAGGCTGATGTACAGGTGTACCTCGATTCACGTAACAGCCACGCTCCTGAGAAGTTGTATATGGACATTTTTATAAATCAAATCATATTCTAACTGTACTTGAGAAGCTAGCTATTTAAGGGAACCCAGAGGTGAATTCTTTTGTAAAGAATCCTTTTGTAATGCAGTTAATTATCCCTTAATGTATCTGTTTTGTAAGTTTGGATTTTTGTATATCAAGTTTACCTTAAGCTTCTCTACTGAGGCATTCTGAGCAGTGGTGATCATGTGCCAGGCCGCCCTGCCTGTCCACAACATAGATGACCAGTGCACCTTTCCTTGAGTCTCCTGGCCAAAATGGTGGTCAGGGTGCCGCAAAAAGCAGCAGGGGCTGAAAGCAGGCATACGGCCTTCAACATTGCTTGAGATGCCTTCATGTTCTGAGTAAAGAACAAACCATGATTGCTTGTGGTGAAATGAAGCCGTCTTCATGTTAAATAGCAATGGTAGTAATTGAACAGTGTTTTGCAATTCGTGAAACAGTGTGCTGTGTTTTGTAAAAAGAATTCATGAAGTCGTGGGTCCTTTGAAAACCTCCTTTCTGTTCTGTTCCACCTCTGTTCTCTCAACTCCCCTCAGGCTCAAAAAACACAAAGACCAGTAGAGGTAGAGCGTGGTATTTGGTAAAGAAGAAAGTAGGGATGCTACCTTGCCTCCTTTTGTGGACTACTATTTCACGAGATAGGAAGGCCTCAATTCTTTTCTAAGCTCTGGTGCTCAGAGACCTGGAGCATGACATGACTGTGTCACACACCACGAGGGGAGTTCCTGGCACTGGAGGCATGTGATAAAGTATAATTGGGTGAGTTGAAACAAATATGACTACTTGGTTCATGTAAATAACAATAATAATGACCTCAGAGTGTGTATACCTCAAGGGAGAGGAAAATGGGGATTCCTCCCACAATTAGAGATAAGTTGGAAGAATGACTAGAATGGATAAGCGAGGCAGCCACAGGGACCCAGAGTGGAGGTCTTTAATGTGCCTGGAGGCAACTGGCCCTTCTTGATGGATCTTGCTGTTGCACAAATCCTATGTAGGAGCTGCTGCTTCCGTTCCAACCAGAGAAGTGGTAAGTGGAGCAACTGCCAAGCAGAACAGAGCTTTAGCAAAAGGGGAAGAATGCTCAGTGCTAGTGCTGGGTCTGTTAAGGCCTTGGAGCAAGTAAGCACTTCCTTGGTGTGATAAAGAACGAAGGGGAAAGAAACTACTTTAGAGCCTTTCTTTCTCCCAACTCATACCTTTGATAGGCAAACCTATCCCACCTTCAGAAGAAACTGCTTTCTGGTCATCAAAACCACTTCACTATCTGTGCTATTTAGTTACTATATTCCTTTCTTCACCCACCGAAACCATCCGTGTAATCCTGGATTCCTTCACTGTTTTTTAAGTTACTAATCATTTTATGAAAATAACTTACAGTATTTTCTTAAAGTTTGTGAAGAATGTTTGCATTGTGTCTTCATTTTAATGTGTTTGCAATTGCTCCGCTCCAGGAAGAACTGAAATGCTGTCTTGTGAGCATGAAGTGATCGGGCTGTCTTGCTCCAGCCACTTTTCTTGTACAACCCCGTGGATGGACTAGATGTCCTCAGGTCTTTTCCATCTCCAGTTTCTATGATTGTGGAATAAATGTTCAGATAAAAACTTCACTTTGGATGTACTGCTGGCACTGTCTCTGGGGATTTCAATATTGATATGGTACCAGTCCCTTTCTAACAGGAGACCCACTGGTGCTGTGACTGATGCTATGATTTATGCTTATTTCTTTGTTATAGTCCAAACAAGTAGCACAAGGTACACTGAGAAAACTCAAAGCCTACACATCATGAAGTAGGATTGAAATGGCTTAATCTGAGGGCAAGATTCTAGGAAAAGCCATAAATATTAAGAGATTTCTGAAAAACTCTGCCCTGACCACCCTCATTTAGTAATTCAACAAACACTTGCCAAGCATCTTCTATTTATGTGTCAAGTGGTGCACACATAACAGTGAATAAAATGGGTATGGTCTCTAACCCCAGGGACCTTCTCACAATCTGACTTTTTCACAACCTCTAAATAAGCAATATAAAAAAGCCAACATTTATTGAACACTTAATATAAACCATGATCTCATTTAATCTTCATAACAACGTCACAAGATAGGCACTAGTATTACCTTTAGTTTACAGATGAAAAAACCAAGGGCCAGAGAAATTATGTAACTTGTCCGGGGTAATACAGCTACGAACAGTAGAAAAGATGCGTAGTCTAGCAGTGCAATTCCAGAACGACCATAACTACACTGTCAGGATTCTGATCACTGCCTTACAACTTCTTGTTTCTCCAATCTCCTTGTAGCCTTTTGGCATTATTGCCTCAGCCTGGCCCCCAGCTCCACAGAACAAAGAGGGAAGCTAATGTGGTCACAACACCTGCATTGGTCCACTTAACACTGTAGCCGCCCCTGAGTCTCACATAAATAGTGTTTCAGTGTCTCTTTTCTTTCTGCTTTCTAGTCCAACCAAGAATTGGTGCAAACACAGTTGCAAATCACTCAGCAGTCTCGGGTACCTTGCGGTTTCTGATAGTCCAGGCAAACTTCCCTTCATGAGTCTGCTAGCCTGGTGAATTCTTCACAATCACTGTTTTGGAAAATAACCAAGTCAAATCTCAAAAACATAAACCCAATATGATCTAATTCAACTGAAAACTTACCCAAGCATATTTTGCATCATTCAGTCATTGATTTATTGGACACTATTATGAACCGGGGTTTGGACTAGCTTCTGGAGATGGAAAGATAAAAAGAGCAGTTTCTGAGCCCATGAGCTATCAGGGTGGGGGTGCGGGGAACATGGATAAACTGGCAGCGCAGTGTGGCATGTACTCTGATGAAGAAATGCACATTGGGCGTTACGGGAGCAGAGGGTGTGTGTGTGTGTAGGTAGGCAGGTAGGTAGGATGGAAGAGGTTGGTTAGAGGATAACAGGCATCCCAGGTAGAAGAAACAGCATCTGCAAAGTTCCAGAGTGGGGAATCCATGACATTCAAGGAATTCAGGTACTTTAAATAGTTCAGTATTACAGAAGCATAAAGCACAAGGTAAATGACAATCTATAATGACTAGAAAGAAAAAAGCAGAGGTATGACCACTGTGCTAGATAGGATCTGTATCTCAAAGACAATAGGAACCCATTAAAGAATTTTAAGCTGAGGAGAGACTTTTTAAAAGATCAGAATCCTTACCACTAAGTGGAACTGGCTGTCATTCATATGAATTTTGTTTGTATGTGAGGCAATGGGCAGATGATATTAAATACTTGATGTTCTAGAACGACTTGGTCATGACACCATTTAATTATGACATGCAAACCAGAGACAGATAGATAAACACACATGGCCTGGATTTCAGGGAGGAAGTCAAGTTTTATTTTTTCCTAAAAATGGGGAGAAAACATAGAGGAAGAGAAGGCACAAGTTACCTGACCATTCAATTTCTTTATCTGCAACAATAATAAAAGTTAATATTTTATTGAGCATCTACAATGTAACAGGCACTATGCTAAATGCTTTGCATAGATATTGAGTCATTTAATCCTCAATACCACCCTATAAGGTAATTGTTACGATTTTACAAAGAAACTGAAGCATAGAGAGGTCAAAGGAATTTGCAAGTAAATGGCATGACCATACCCAGGCAAGTCTGACTCCATGAGAAATATGCTTAAAACAGTACAGGAACCATAATACACACTCGACAAATACATACTAGGATGGCATAAGCAGAGAGGTCTCTTTGGTTCAATTCTACTCTAGAACAAAGTGCTATAGGAACTCTCAAAAGAATATAGGAAGAAAACAGTCCTAATTAAAATGAAACATACAAAGACTTGGAGTTAGAAAACCAAAAGAGAACAATGCACTCAATATTTCTCAAGCTGAAAGAACTGAAGAAAAAATTCAAGCCTCAAGTTGCAATTTTGAAGGATCCTATGGGTAAAATACTGAATGACACAGGAATCATCAAAAGAAAATAGAAGGAATACAGAGTCACTACCAAAAAAAATTGGTCAAACAGGGCCAAGATGGTGGAGTAGTCAGATGCCTCCAATGATCCCTCTTACAACAAAGACCCCAAAAAACAAGTGAATCGATTATATATATATGACAAGCTAGGAGCCCTGAACATCAAAGGCAAAGTTAAGAAATCGGACTGAGCAGCAGGGGGAGGGAGAGATGGTTCAGAAGTGGTGAGGAGTTGCCGGACCTGACTTGGCAGGAACTGGCGCCCCTCAGGCACGATCCCCTGGTGTGACTGCAGTGGGGCTGGCAGTAGTGTTCAGGACACAGTTTCCTCAGGGAGACAGAGTAAGCTGCACAGAGTCTACTCATGCCTCTGGAATCAGTGAAGAACAGCGCTCTCAGCAAAAGATAAGTGCTTGCGTCTAACTTTGAGGATCAAACAGCATCCCTTGGGAAATAACTCTCTCGCATTGATCTGATCCCTCCACCCTCTACCCTAGCCCCCAAGCCAGCTTCAGTGGCTGTCGATTTCCCTGGGCCTGAGATAGGTCTTGCTGCATGCCCTGAGCCATTCTCCCGGCCTTAGAGAAAGAACAAATGGGGAAAAAATCGTCTGCCAGCTCCCCTAAACTGGGAACTCAGGGCAGAAGTGGCTCCTGTCCAGGCACAAATGGTCCATGGACTTGGAATGCCTTTCACCCCTGCATGGACCTGTGTGGGCCCATTTCAGCAGCATAGGCCTTAACGGCAGAGTGCAACAGTGTATGTGCCTTAAGGCTGACGGCAGCTGTTTCAGCTGTGCAGTGGAGAGGCAGGTTTTTGACATTTGACACCGCTCTGCCTATTAAGCAGGGTTCTCACCTACCCATATCAGGGGTCTGAGGTCTGGTGGCTCTGCCCACGCCACCTAGCCACCCCTGACAGGGCTCCAAGGATAAGTGGTACCTCCCAGTCGTTACAGCTAAAAGCATTGGGTACCCATATTCTGGCTGCAGAGCCCACCCACCTGTGTGCTCTAGGGAACAGGGATGTGCTTTCCTCACAGACACCTGGGACAGTTGTCAGCCCCCTGCCTTGCTCAGAGCATGACCCCCTGCTGCAACCAAATACCTGTTCCTACACCAATCACCCCTGCTCCTCTAAGACTGTAGGAGAGAGCCTGCACCACACACTTGGTAACCAACTACCTGGACACCTGAGTTGAATCCATATAAGAAAAGCGAATGGACTCCTAGGCTTATATACCTGGTAACAGCTCTAGCCATCTGGTGACAGGACATTAGAGCTTCAAAGGTGCAAATAATCAAGATAGCTCACTCAAGCAGCCTATTTGGGCATATCAAAACAAATCAAAGAAGCTAGGACATAGTCAGCAAACAAAAATTTATACAATAACTTATAGATGGCTTGGAGATAATGGTCGTATCAAATCACACAAAGGAGCAGACCATGATCGCTTCAACAAGCTCCCAGAACAAAGAATCAAGGAATCTTCCAGATGAAGAGATACTCCTGGAATTACCAGAGGCAGAATACAAAACATTAATATACAGAACTCTTGAAGAGATCAGGAAGGAGATCAGGCAAAACACAGAACAAGCCAAGAACACACAGATAAAGCAGTTGAGGAAATTAAGATTATTCAAGACCATAATGACAAATTTAAAAATGCTGCAAGAAACCACAGAGGGACAGCAATTAGAAATTGAGAAGATTTACAATAAAAATTCAGAATTAGACAACTCAATATAAAGTCAGAGGAGCAGAATTGAGGAAACAGAAGTCAGAACTAGTGAGGCTGAAGATAAAACACTTGGCACCAATATATTTGAAGAAAAATCAGTTAAAAGAATTTTAAAAAAAGAAGAAGCCTTAAGAATCACGTGGGACTCCATCAAGAGAAATAACCTACAAGTGACCGGAGCACCAGAACAGGGAGGAAGAACAGAAAATACAGAGAATTGTTCAAGACCTACTGGCAGAAAACTTCCTGATATCATGAAAGATGAGAAGCTATCTAAGATGCTCATCAAGCCCCACATAAGGTAGATCCCAAAAGAAGACATAATCAAACTTGCCAAAACCAAAGATAGAGAATTTTAAGAGAAGCTAGGGACAAAAAGAATTGGTCGACATTCAGCCATTTCAGGAGGTAGCTTATGATCAACTGATGGTACTGAAGAAAGAAGCCCAAGCTGCACGAAGCACTCAAGAAAAACAAGGCTCCAGGAATTGATGAAATATCAGTTGAGATGTTTCAACAAACGGATGCAGCACTGGAGGTGCTCATTCTTTTATGCCAAAAAATTTTGAAGACAGCTACCTGGTCGGCCAACCGGAAGAGATTCATATTTGTGCCTATTCCAAACAAAGGTCATACAACAGAATGCAGAAATTATCAAAACAACATCATTAATATCACACACAAGTAAAATTTTGCTAAAGATAACTTGAAAATGGTTGCAGCAGTACATCTACAGGGAACTGTCCAAAATTCAAACCTGAGTGAGAAAAGGACATGGAACAAGGGATATCACTGCTGATGTCAGAGAGATCTTGGCTGAAAGCAGAAAATATCAGAAAGAGGTTTGTTCATTAACTGTGCAAAGGCATTTGACTGTGTGGACCATAAGAAATCATGGGTAACATTGTGAAGAATGGGAATTCCAGAACACTTAATTGTGCTCATGCGGAACCTGTACATAGACCAAGAGGCAGTTGTTCTAACAGAACAAGGGGATACTGCATGGTTTAAAATCAGGGAAGGTGTGCGTCAGGGTTGTATCCTTTCAACACACCTATGCAATCTGTATGCTGAGCAAATAATCTGAAAGAAGCTGGGCTATATGAACAAGAATGCAGCATCAGGACTGGTGGAAGACTCATTAACAACCTGCAATATGCAGAAGAAAAAACCTTGCATGCTGAAAGTGAACAAGACTTAAAGCACTTACTGATGATATACACCATCAAGATAAAAGGAAAAAACCGTCAAGGATTTTATTTTACTTGGATCCACAATCAACGCTCATGGAAGCAGCAGTTAAGAAATCAAATGATGTATTTTGCATTGGGCAGATCTGCTGCAAAAGACTTCTTTAAAGTTTTAAACAGCAAAGATGTCACGTTGAGGACTCAGGTGCACCTGACCCAAGCTGTGATATTTTCAATCACCTTATATGCATGCAAAAGCTGGACAATGAATAAGGAAGACCAAAGAAGAATTGATGCATTTGAATTATGGTGCTGGTGAAGGATATTGAATATACTTTGGACTGCCAGAAGAATGAACAAATCTGTCTTGGAAGAAGTACAGCCAGAGTGCCCCTTGGAAGTGAGGATGGCAGGACTTTGTCTCATGTACTTTGGACAAGTTATCAGAAGGGACCAGTCCCTGGAGAAGGACATCATGCTTGGTAAGGTAGACGGTCAGTGAAACAGAGGAAGACCCTCAACAAGATGGATTGACAGATACGGTGGCCGCAACAATGGGCTCAAAGATAGCAATGACTGTGAAGACGGCGCAGGATCAGGCAGTGTTTCGTCCTGCTGTACACAGGGTCGCTGAGTCAGAACCGACCCGAAGGCACCTAACAACAACAACTATCTAGGGCTTGGACAGGGTTTCTATTTATACTAGCGGTATCAAGGATAAACATGCTAGGTTTATGTAAATCTTCAGAAAAACTTCAAAATAACTCAGATAATAATTCCATTTATGATCTTCCTGATGATAACCACTCTATAGTTATAGGTCTCCATTTAGGTTAAAAAAAAGAACATAAATGTCTGAGTTACGGTTTTGATTCGATGGCTAAACTGAGTAACCTTGGGCTGTCTTCATCTCTAAAATAAGGATATGGTTCAAGGTCCCCTTCAGTTCTCACATCCTACCTTTCAAGTCATTCCACTATATAAATTTCAGAAACTTGTAATCCTCAGAGCATATTATATTAATGTGAATATACAATGGTTCCAATTTTGTGTACAACGTCCCTCAGGAAAAAAAAAAAAAGCTAAACCTACAATATGAGAAACTCCAGCTGCCATGGGTTTCCTCTAATGGCAGTGTGTCAGAATTCATGATAATCCCTTTGTTATCAACACAAAGAAATCTAAAAATAGTCATACATTTTAGAACAATCCATATTTGAAGAGTTATTCTAATATATGAGGAAAGGCTGTTTCCACTTAGGAAAAAAAAATAAAGGAAATGATAAGGTTTGAATCCACACATTGGTCCAATAAAACAGACTTCTGAAGATCTAGCAGAAGCATGGAGGTGCCTTAACTTAATTAATCATGCACACCTTTACTGAATGTAATGTGCCAGGCCCTATGCTAAATATTGGGGATTAGATTGATAAAACAGCATCCTTTCCCTGTCCTAATTTTAGTAATTGTGAAGTACATTATAAATAAAACCTAAATATCTAACATTAGGAAGAGACCAAACTTGGGTAGAAATCCCCAGAAGGTAAAGCTCAATTTTCCACTGTGATGTGATAGTTACAGATCCAGGAAAGTTTTAAGTATTCCCATGCCAGGGATTTCCCACTGTGTAAACCTAATTCAAAATACACACAACCCACCAACTTCCTACTTACTATCAGTGTAGCTGTCTAGGTCAGTTAAGTAGACTTTTGTGTCAAGAAACAGTCAAAACTTTTCTACAGACCCATTGGTACCTGGGTTTATCAAACAGTTGACAATCTTCAGGAAAAATCGTAAGGGACAAAAATTAAAAGGCATTCCACACCGGAAAATGGTAATAGAAAGAGATGAGAGCAGCATATAACTTCCTGTGAGAACTGGGTATCACATCCCAGTAGATCTAAAAGAACACAGGTGATCATTTCTTTACTGTCCAGAATCTTCCCACAAATCACCACAATATCAAATTACACTCATGGTTCAAGTGGCACACACATGGTACTGTGTGCACAGAGCTCCTACCTTGAACAAGGATGCCTATGGATTTGGGCAGAGAATAAGATAAAACAAGCAGTGCCTATGGAAATTCATGTAAGAATGCAACAGTCAGCAGAAACAGCTCAATACTTTTGAAAAAGATCCCTATGGTAGTTAAGAGCCAAGCCATACAGCTAAAGCACATGCCTTAGAGCACATCAACCCTGATTTTCGTCACAAACCCCAAAACATTTCCAAGGTAACAACAAAAGTATTTAAAAAAAGAAAAAGAGAGGGAGACCTCCATTACTAATAACTTTTGAAATTGGCATTAATAGCATTACTTTTTTAAAAAATAATCTTTTAAAGTGCCTTACATTTCTAAGATCTAGAGCAATGGTTATTAACTTTTCTGAGATTTATGAAATTCCAAAATTCCTTGAGGGATCTAAAAGAAACTGTGGACAATGTACATACCACACAAATGAAATCTGGTATGCAATTTGGGAGATATTACTGAAGCCCATTCATTAACTTCTTTTGTAGCGAGAGAAGCCGAACTGCCCAAAAATCACAACTATCTTTGGTCATTATCCAAAAACAATTTTGGGAGCTCACCTTGGATTGCCTGGATCTCAAGCTAGGGGTTCCCTGCTCTTCCCAACTGGAGGAGCTTCCCACGGGACTAGTGGCTTCTTCCACAACATTCCACAGGCCCCTGGTGCTGGGCAGCTGACTTCCCCAGACAATAGTCATAAACAGCTACTATCCAAAAACCAGCCGCTGCCCAAGTCAACTGTCTCCTTTTCCTCAACCAACAAAGTTACACTCATGTTTGTCCCATAAGGAGACAGGAACTTGTTAGACTGTCCTATCAACAGAATGCAAACCCACTATGTGTCTTGCAGCAGCACCTGGCACCGCCATGGCTCTGTGGGAGCAGGGGAGGGGAGGTTGGAGAAAGGGACCAAGGCACCCGTGAACTCTCTTGAGGACTTTTGCCTCGTAACATTCCCCAATTAGACCAATTTCTTAACCCATACCACATGACTTTGTAGAATGCATAGCAATAGGTGACAATGCTGATAACAGGTGGTGGCCACAAAGGACATGGAATTTGCCCTTACCTATCTTCTAGGACAGGTGCAATCAAGAATAAACACACATTGCATAGCACCTTACCAGGGATATATAAAACCTCTGGATTAGTTTACTATTAAAATTTTTAATTCATGAACTCTCAACCTGAAGTGCCAGGCAGCATTATACTTCCTGGAAAATAAATCGCAATCTCTTACCCCCTTAATGAACTACAGAAGAGAACTGAGTAGTCAAATACACTGTTATCTTTTAGGCATAATCTCTCCTCAGAACAGACTCAATAAAACAACTGGGAAAACAGTGCTTCGATTAATCAAAGAACTAAATACTTTAAACACAGCCAGCCTTTTAAACTAAATTGATTACTTGGGTTCGAGAGAATTCAAGTCCAGGACAGCGGATGTAAAATCAACTAAAAATTACAAAGATAAAAGTTTCAAAGGCATTAAAAAAAAGAATCACAAACACAAAAGCAAACTGAATCCTGCTTTAATTGAAGCTTGTAAAATATAAAGTCCTACAGAAACATTACAGAGGATCTTCTGGAACAATCTCTGTCGGGAGGAGAATGAGTCCAATTTGTGGCTCACCAAAGTCTCTCTGTACGGAGTTCCAGAGTGCCCAGAAAATGTCTTCACCATCTCAGCCCTGTTCCCCATCCTTTCCAATCTTGATTTCATTAGAAGATAAAAAGAGCTATATTATTTGAGACTATTCTGGCCTCAAGAAACTTAAAGACTTTAATTAGTAGAACATTCAGAACTTAAACTTTAACAAGAAAGCCAGCTGATCTTAACAAGTTACTCTGCTAGCAAAAGGGAAATCATCCTGGACGTAATTTCATTAAGGCCTCAAACCATCCAGGAAAGAGTAGCACAATTACACCATTTTATAATCCAAGTTTACAAAAAGTTTACTACCCAAATCAAGAAAAGGTTGTACCCACAGATAGCTTATTTCTAAAGCATCACTCCCCAAAACAGCCATGTGTTCCCACTCTTCTTTGCCCCCTTTTCCAAGTCAAAAACACAAACCTGACTTCTTCAGGAGGAATGAACAATCCAGGATTATACAGTGGGCCCAAAGAAGAAAATGTCCAAGAGTGTAAAGGCAGGAAATAAACAAAGCTGGTAGGGAAGACAAATAAGAGTTGTTTGTTTCTAATTCATCCTAAAGCCAAGACTTGCATTTACCAGTCCTCTCCTCTACAGTCATCTAGCTATTAGAGAGGAGACTCTGCAGGTAAAGTCTGTGGAGTAAAGATGGTTGACAAACTGCCCTGTAGGTGACAGTCAAGGAGAAAAGAGGTAGAGGTTTGGTAGTTAATGAATAAGTGCCTGTCCAGCCAGCCTCTCTTCTTCTCTTGACTTGGATCAACCAATGTAGATGCGATGGAAATCATTGGCACCAAAAGCAGCATTACACTTGGGACATTTACGCTGTCGGGTGTCATAGCGAGTTTTCACACACTCAAAGCAGAAAACATGAAAACACTTAGTAAGTACAGCATCCTTTTTACGCATGTTGCAACACGGACAGGTCAGGCGTGCCTAAAAAAGATAAATGGTCAGAGTCTGAGCAACCTTAAGTTTATGATCCAATGACTCTCACATGTACGTAAACAAACAACAATAACTAGAAGAAAACCCCGACAAAGACCTAAGACAAGAGTACCACTTTCTTTCCCCCCAAAACAAACCATTCTCCGATTACCTACAGGTAAAAAAAAAGTCCAGTATTTATTCTCCCAGTTTCTTAGTAGGCCATTTCAGGCCTTGACAAACAACACAAGGAAATCACTAAGGCGGTTTTTCTAACCTTGTAATCCTTAATCTCCTCCATCAGAATTTCGTCACATTTGGGCACATTGTCTGGTTTCTTTGTGGTCTCCAGCTTCCTTCGAAGTCTAGAGATGTCCTCCTGTGGTAGAAAAGCATACCCATTAGACATACTTCCTCACACCTGCCATTTTTGAGAAAAATAACTGCTGCAACTTGAACTTTCTGTCCTTTCGTGTCCAACTATCCTTAAGAAATGTGGAGAACTGCAAATGGCAAGACACTTTGTTTGAGAACAGGCAACCGTGATCATATCCCAGAACTAGAGCTGTATCTAACTACTGCCAGTTCAGTCCTATGAAAATACAGTCTTAAGAGTTCAGACGGGTAGAATTTAAAAAAAAAAAAAAAAGGTAAAAATCTCATAGGCCATTTTATTTTAAGCTAAAGGTACACTGGGTTAAAATAATTTATAGACTTATGGATAAGGATTAAAAGGCAACATGGGAAATAGGTGACATTCGAAAAATAAATTATAGGAGAACACTAAAATCCTCCAAACTTATTATGCTGCTACTTCTTTAATAATTCACCAACTCATTCATTTAATAAAATTTCATGCCTACAAGGTGCTAGGCACCATGACGGGTTTGGGGGATACAGCAGTGAAGAAAACATACTCTATCTTTTCCCTCAAGAAACTTACAGTCTAACAGATGACATATATTACACGGACTCTTTCATATTATAGATCACTTCAAAGCTCAGCAAACACCTAAAAGGTAAAATGAAAGGAAAGACAATTGCTCTTGCCTGGGCGCGTTTGAAATTGAACATGTCCTTTTCTTTGGTGACACTATTCTCCACGATCTCATCCTGAAAATCATGTAGCTTCTTCTGAGCCAACTCCAGTTGTGCTTTGAGGTCATCTGCAAGCTGGGCTGCTTCCATTGCCTGTGGGGGATGTACCAACAACATCATCTCATCATCTGTATTTCCAATGGGGCAAAATGTTAATCCAAGACCAAGAACAAAAGGTAATAAGTGTTATACTGAAAGAAACCACCTCTTCAGATCACACAGCAATCAATCGTACCTTACGCTTATTCATCTCCAAGGCTTGGGTCCTAAGACCCAGCTCCTTCTCCCCCGTGCCAATGTTGCTCTGCAGCAGATGCTCCTTCTCTTCCAGTTTTCTTACTACCTGTAATTGCGCATCGACCTTGGAAGGAAAAATCAGACTCTAACATAAACAGGAAATAAGAAAAAAATAAAACTGACTACGCTCTGTTAATTCATAGGCCCACAAAATAGAGTATGTTAGAAATCTCAAACTATTACTGATTTTACCCACGAACTCTTCAAAATACATGCAAGCTACAATAATTAGAAGCTTCACTTTCAATATAAAACACTGCTGAAGATTCAAATAAGAGTCTGGGAAACCACCGTAAAGATTGCCAAGAATCGAGGAAATTACATACAGATGTTTCTCTTCTCGCACTATGTGAACCTTCAAAGCCTGGCAGTTCACAGTAGAACAAATGGCCTGCAAGTTATAGCTCCAATAAAAGTCTAGGTGCATCTCTTTCAGAATGGCTAGAGGTCTTTAAAAAAAGTACTTTTTCTTGAAATATATGTACAAAGTAGAATCAAACAATATTAAAGAGTAAAAAAGTAAAATCATACACCAACCCACAAACTCCCATCCCAACATCCTGTGGTTGCTAGGTAATCACTCTTATAGTTTCTCACAGAGCCTTCCAGAAATTTTCTAAATACATAGTCTGTGCACACAAATACACACACACCTTATCTTTTTTTTTTTAAACACAAAAGGAGTCATAAAATAAATCACTTAATGATGTTTTAGACATTTTTTCCATATTAACAGATATATAGTTTTAACAGCTACACTGCAGTCCTTTGTAGGGATGCATGATTTATTTAACGATGATTGTTTTATTTTCCATGTTTTTCCTCCTATTACAAGTAATGCCACAGTCATCATTCTTTTATACATGTATCTTCCTGCAGAAAGTACTCTGACTGAACAGAATGCAATGTTCTATTCATCCTAATTACCTGAGTCTTCAGAGTCAAAACCTGATCTGCTAGCTCCTCCTTCTCCTCTTTAAGCAATTTGTGAATCTGATTGGACTTGATACGTTCTGACATGAGCTTGAAATTTGCGTCATCCTTCTCTCGCAACTGCTGCATCAAACGGATATTTTGTTCCTGCATGTCTTCAAAGGCCTGCCCTGTGACATCCATCTCAGACAGGAGAGCTTCTTCCTCCTAACATAAGGAAGAAAAACCTTTATTTCAATAGCACTGGACTGGTCAGGCATGCCTAAAAAAAGACTAACTCATTTCTAAGTCCAAAGAAATGAGCACAGGAAACTAAACTTTCCACTGTTCATTGAGATAACAGGAGCCCTGGTGGCACAGTGGTTAAGCACTCGGCTGCTAACCAAAAGGCTGGCAGTTCAAACCCACCAACTGCTCTGCTCTGCTGTGGCAGTCTGCTTCCATAAAGACTTGCAGCCTTGGAAATCCAAAGGGTATCCTGTAGGGGCGCTTTGGGCGAAATCAACGACAGTGGGTTTGGCTTGGGTTAGTAACAGGGAGAAACTTAGTTTTAAGAAGTTTGGTTTTGTCACTAAGTTAGCCCTAGCAATACAGAAAAAGCCCTGTTATCTGAAGCTACTGACACTGATTATGGGTCTGATACTCAGTAGCTGATCCATACTCAGAATCAATTAAAGCAGGCAAAAATTACACAAAGTTTAATCTACAAACTGATAGAGTGATGCTCGTTAAGAGAACTTGTATCATAAAACCTCACTTCTTCTCACAGTTTTCCACAATTATAATACTGAATTCAATCTACAACCTTTCCAGTAGTATTGCAAAAATCCAGTTTCATAACAAACTGATAGGTAAAGAATGGTTAGCTAACAATAGCCTTAATTTACATTTGTCGGAGCATCTTTTCATGTTTAAGAGTCATTTGTATTCTTTTCTGTGAACTATTCATCTCCCTTGCCTGTATTTCTATTGGGTTGTGGGGTTTTCCACACTATCAATGTTTGTAGCTTTTTCATATATTAGAAAGTTAAGTCCTTTTATGACATGAGTTAAAAATATTTTTCCTGTTTATATTTTCTTTTGGCTTTGGTAACGATTTTTGCCATGCAGAAGTTGTTTTGTTTTGTTTTCCGTAAGACAAAATTATCAATCTTTTCTTTCATGTTTTCTAGCCTTTTACTAATTGTTAGAAAGGTCTTCTCCACTCCAAATTTATAAAGGGATTTACCTATGTTTCTTCTAGCTCTTTTATGGATTCGCTTTTTTAATACTGTATCTATGATCTATTTGGAAATTATCCTAAGTATTAAGTGTTCAAGTATGCATCCAATATTTTTCCAATAATATTTTTGCCCCATCACATGTAATAATCTTTTTCCCCACTAATTTAAAATTAAATCATATATTACAGTACTTATATGTACCCTGGTCTATTTCTAGACTTTCTATTCAGTTCTAATAGTCTACTCCAAAAAACCCATTGCCTTCGAGTCAATTCTGACTCATAGTAACCCTGTAGAACAGAGCAGAACTGCCTCATAGAGTTTTCAGGGAGTGCCTAGTGGATTCGAACTGCCAGCTTTTTGGTTAGCAGCTGTAGCATTTAACCACTACGCCACCAGGGCTTCCAATAGTCTACTAGTTCCATGCTATTGTATTTACTGAAACTTTTGGAATCCCCTCCCTCCCCACTACTACTGGTCTTCTCTTCCAGTTTTCCTAGCTGTTTTTGCTTACTTTTCCATATGTAATTTAAATTCAGTTTGTCTAGTACCAAAATAAACAAAAACAAAAGGAAATCAGTATTTTTATTGGGTTTGCATTAAATTTGCACATTAACTTAGGGAGAACTAACATTTTTAAGATAGTGAGTTTGTGCTATACAATAACACAGTATGTCTTTCTTTCCTTCCACTTGTTCTAGAAACTGTGGTAGTACATTTCCTGACTTTTTTTTTAAACAAAGGGGCAATCAACAAATTTAAGAAGAGCCAAAATATCATTTTTTAAAAAAGAATATGGACAGAACCTAGTGAAGTTCCTCTTTTCAAGGTACTTAATGATCAAGTCAGCAGAAAACTTCTTCATCTCATTATCATTATGGTATTTCTTAGGAACAGTAAAGGTATTCCTAACAGCGAGCATGTATCATGAAACCTGTGAAAGACGGAAGCTGTATAAGGCAGAAACCTGCCAGAGGAGAAAAACTCAAATATTTTCCACTAAATAGAGAGTGACAGGTAAGTGGTGACTGTACCCTGTCAAAGGTGGAAAACTCGCAAGACCTGGGAAAACAATGCAGTCCTGTCGAGTCCCGACTCACGGTTTCACTGCATGTGCTTTTTCTAACCATTTTTGGTATCTTTATTATTGAACGTTAATAAAATTAACTGGCACTTAAAAATTAAGATACACATGTTTATTATAAGAAGAAAATTTCCTCCTATAGTTAACATGCTGGTTATTTATTTATAATTTTTTACTTAGGGCATAGTTCTCTTGGTTTCATCTACTTATAATCATAAAGTGTATAAAATTTTATATACATATTTTTCCCATTTTATATTCACACTATCCCCTGCTTTCAGATCAGCAGGGAAAGGACAGATTCCTCAATAAACAATGTTTGAACAACTGGCTATCCATTTGAAAAAAAAGGTAAACTTTCTGCCTCACAAAAATCATGAAACAAAATAACAGATAGGTGAGAATTTCAATGTAAGCAAATGAATAAGAAAATACATAAGAGAAAAAATATTAAAAAAAAAAAAAAAAGACTGGAATGAAAGAGCAAATTTCACTGGCAATGACTTCCTCTCGTCAAGTAACATTTATTTAAAGAGCCAGTCAAATGAAGAAAGTGTGCCCACCTGCTTGGCCATGGCCAGCTTCTTCTGCAGGTATTCTATCTGCTCCTCTACCGCCCGGATCTTCCTCAAAGCATCCTCATCAGCCATTTTCTTGTTCTCTTTTTTCTCCTTATCCTCCAGATCCTTGAGTCTTTGCCTCAGATCTTCCAACTAGAGGAGGAAAGCAATCACACAAAAATGAAGAATAAGTTATATTACAATATTAAAAATTAATACTGTGCACAAGTGGAGGGCCCACACACCAAAAGAACCTTTACAAAACTACAGAACAAAGGACTAAATGATATACATACAGCACACGACAACACTGTTTTAACATCACTGCATTCCAACAACACATGCCTCCACCAGCAACATTTTTGAGGAGTACACATACACCTTCCTTTAGGATAGTGGCTCTTGCCCTTTTTCCTCTAGGCCCCATATTTTTTAAGATTATGAGACATTCTTCCCATAAGTAATCAGAAAAAAAGAATCACTATAGCAAGGATTTATATGAGAAGAAGGGGTAATAAAAGCTTTGACAAAGCTATTCCTATCCCCAGTAATTCTAATATACCTTACCTCCTTACAGAGAATCTGAAAATCTCTAATTTAGTGGTCTCTGAAGGAGTAGAAAATGTTGCTGAGTTAAATACTAACTTCGAAGTTAAAGACACTATAACCTTCAGAAGTAAAAGAAAATCCCACAAGTGAAGATTTTAACCAGAATGACAGGTAAAACTAGACTAGACTACCTCTGCCTTAGACTTCTTCTCAGCTGCCATCAGTTGAACTTTGTCCCTCTGTTCCTTTGGGGCAGAGCGGTACATATCTAGTAATAGTTTCATTTCCTTCTGGCTCTCCTGTGCCTTCCTATGATGGGCGGCGGGGGGTGGGGAGGAGGGTAGAGGATGATAGAGGGGAAGGAATGGCATAATGAGAAAACAAAGGGCATCAGAGCAAGGAAATTGTGAATCAAGCAGAATACGTTAAAACAATTTTATTTTACACTTTATATCACACATCTAAAAGACAAAATTTTTGCACAGACCTATCAAGAAACTTCTGGATATACTCAAAAAGTATAGAAGATTAAATTATATTAATGAATTATTTCTCCCTTTAAATAAAATTCTCCAACAGAGTTATAAAAAAAAAAAAAAAATCACTGTAATAAGCAAGCAAATTTCTGGGGCCTCAGTGTTAAAAACTGAGATTCAGTAAGTCTGGGATCAAAAAACCAAACCCGTTGCCAGCAAGTCGATTCCAACTCATAGCAACTGCCCCATAGTGTTTCCAACAAGTGGCTGGATGCAAACTGCTGACTTTTTGGTTAGCAGCCAAACTCTTAACCACTGCACCTCCAGGGCTCCAGGGCTCCAGGTCTGGGATAGGGGCCAGGTATCTATTTCAAACAAATCATCATACAGATGATTCTGATACCATGCTTGAAAAAGAGATCAAAAGGAAGGAAAAAAAAGAGGAGACATTTAAAAGTTTAAAATTATACTACTAATCCTAGATTTGATAGCTGAAGGATTAATGATCAGCTGAAGATGAAAACTTCATCTTGTACTAAATTATCAAACCTCTTATCCATACTTGTATATACAAAAAGAGTTCAGGTGTTTTAAACACAGTAGTACCCTAAATTCGAAGATCAAAAAGAGAAAACCATGAAAAATGGACAGCAAGAAGTATCGAGCTTAACCACTGCTATCAGAGAAGTTACTGGTTACCCATTAGAAGGGACAACATGTGAGGTTATGACAAAGGTACTGCTTCAAAGCCTATAGGAGTAAACCTAAAACATCTTTTAAAATGACCTGGCATATACACAAGCTAACTTTCAGGCAAACAGATCACGTACTGTTCAAATTACAGTGATACACATTCCACCCAGTATAATCAAATTATAGTTAATGCCAGTAATCTGCCCAAATCCAGAAAGTAGCAGTAATTAATTTCCAATAATTCTCATGAATGTTACTTCCAATTATGACACCCCTTCCTTTAATTTGGATTCATGAAGAATAAGGCTACAGCCACAGGGTTTATTGATACCTGATCCTGAACCAGGCCACACCTTAGCCATGCAGGCCACTTTGGCTGTACACCTGATCAAAAGCTGAGGCCACATTAATTGTACATTATACTCAAAATATTACAATCATCAGATGCCCTGCCATCAACCAAACAATTCATGCATGATGTCCTAATCTTAGCTTTTGAGTGAGAAACAGTTATTCTAAACGTTGTTCTTACTTGAGTTCAATCTTCAATTGTTTGATAATTTCTGCTTCCTTTTTCCTTCCATCATCATGTTTCCCCTTTTCTTTCTCCTTGGCAGAATCTCTTTCTTTTTCTGACTCTTTTAGTTTTTGCTTCTCTCGTTCTCTCTCCTTTTCCTTCTCCCGTTCTCTTTCTTTTTCTCGCTCCCTCTCTTTCTCCCTCCGTTCTCGTTCGCGTTCTTCTTCATCCCGTTTGGACTTAACTTCGTTGACTTCCTCCTGTGATGACTTTGATGCTGAGGACTGTGTTGATAAGTCCTCAGGATCCTGTTTCAACTCTGCAGGCTCATCCTTAGGGTCCTCAGTACTCGACTGAGACTGCAGAAGTGCACTGCCGCTGCGTAGCCGTGTCTGGGAGGACAAAGAAAGAGGAGATGCACATAGCTTACGGTAACCACAATGCTTTCCTTACTCTAAAATAACTCTGAAAACTTAAATACAAATAATACTAATTCTACCCTTCCTGGTACCTTGTTCAAATCAGACTGGGCTTCTCTCAATTTCCGCTTGTATCGTAGGACCTCCCCCTTCAGCTGGTGATTGTGATTCTGGAGGCTACTGATGAGGTGGCGCATCTCTCGATTTATAGGGCCTTAAATACAGCAACAGCAATGTTATGAGGAACTGTGATATGGGCAAAGGCACAAGGAGAGAAAGTGCGGAACACATCAGGAACCTCTAAGAAATAGGGAGAATTACCCAGAAAGATTCCTTCTCAGGAGATGAAAATAAAACTGGTCAACTTGAGTTAAAAAACAAACACCCAGGCTGTGAACCAAAATCAGTAACAGGATTTGATTTAAGGTGCTTTAGGACTTCTGAGCTCCAGTGAATACTAACAAATCCTCGTGACTACATTATATCTTCCAAGGTAGGCATTCACAGCAGACCACTGCAGGGTGGAGTGAGAATAATTATACCTGCTTGTTCGTTGGCAGCGAGCGTCTGCTCAAATTCTATCCTCAGCATTTCATACTCCTTGCGGACCTGGGCCAGGGTATCTTCGAGCTGGATCACTTCAGTCCTCAATTTCTTGTGAAGACTAACCTCATCTCGCTACACATAGAAAAAGGAACCAATCAGAAATTCTTATCAAAATATGGAAATATCATCATATTCTATTATTCTGTTTCTAAATTTGATCTATATGAACTGGGAACAGAAAAAAAAAAAATCCCAAGAAAAGAAGGAATTATTTTGCAATGTTCTAATTCAATCAATACTGAATGAGCAATGGCCAGCTACAAAACACTGAACTGGGAACTGGCGGGATACTGAATAAATAAAGGAAATGGACCCTAACTCTGAGAATGTTACAATTTAGATGGAGAACTAAACCACACGAATAGTACATAAACACACATAAAGTAAGATACATCAAATTCTACTATTCAAAGAGATCTGTTACAAGACCTACTATAAAGCATTACCTTAAGGACTATGAGAAACACAGAAGTGAATGTATGAATAAAACAGTTTCTGCCTCTAAAAAAAATTATCTACATATGTCATTACGTGCTATAATGGTACGTAGTGATGCAGTGTGTACCCAACCTTCTCCTCATATGCCTAAGGCTTCAGCCATACTACAGCACTTGCCGTGCTCTCTCACATTTTTATACACACTGTTCTCACTGCTGCGAATGCCCTTCCCCTATTTCTGGCTTCCAGTAAACTTTTTATTCTTAAAACTCTCATTTCACGTCCTCACATGGAATCAGGAGGGTTCCACAGTTAAACCAGGAAGCCTCCACAGTTAAATGAGATGCTCTATCTCCTTCATCACGGTACCTTGTGCAGTGCCTCCATTATACCACACTGTACTTTAAGGGATACTTTTCTCCCCACTAGACTATAAGATCCTTGAGGTCAGAAACTCTGTTGTCTCATCTTTGTATCTCCAGCATCTAGCAAAGTAAAGATACACGACCACTCTGTAAATGTTTGCTGAATGAATGAGAGAGAAACTTGAGCATAAGAGAGTATAATTTATGAGTCAGAAATGCTTATATACAGAAGACAAAGTAAGGGTGTTACCTCAATGAGCTCAACCTGACGCTGGTGGGTGCCCCTGGTGCCATGAAGCAGGGTCCGAGCCTCATCCAAGTGTGCTTTCAACTGCAGGCTCTCATTGTACAGGACGGAGAACTGTGACTGCATGCAGCGGTATTCCGGAGTCTCCTTAACCACTTCCTCCACTGCACTCCGTAATTCCACCTTAGGAAGGCCCAAAGAAAAAAAAGAACAGAATTTAGCATCAGTGCCCCAGATACTAATAAAATCTTGAACTCACTGATGTCCTGCACAATTGAAACCATCTTTACGAAGGACCATCTGAGGTGTATCTACCCATTCCTCTTGTTACATAAAATCTATCCTAGATAAAATCTGAGCACCCACAGGCAATACCTGGATACACAGTACTCTTCCCTCAAGAATTATTTTAATTTATATGTTTTTGCATTATGCTGTCAACCTAGACCCAAGCACACTAGACGAACCCTATGAAATTGTCAAGATGTTTATTTTAAGAACACAGTGGAGGGCTCTGGCCCCTAACATGTTCTCTTTATTAACAGTCACAAAGAAAAATATTTTTAACATTATGTTGAAAAGTCATGCTTCTCCTAAGCGACTGTTTGCTTAAATTATTCAAACTCTTTAATTAATCCAGGTTTTTTGTTTTGTTTCTTCAGTTCAAACATCTTTATTCATATATTTACCTGAAAACAAATCAAATTATAAAAGACAGACAGCTATGTTTAAAACAAGGAGGAGGAGACTCCCAGAATTCCCCTTTCTCCCAAGAACCTGAGAAGGGAAAATTATGTTGGGGATGTTTGAAAACTAACAAGATCACTATCACGTTTCTTTCTGTTTTGACAGCTAGAAATCTGCGGCAATTACTGCCATATGAGCAGCCTACCCTCCCACAGTACGTACATACGTGCTCCTTGCATGTATCTTGCAGGCAGGACCCGTTTTTTTCAATCCATTTTGGATCCTCAACCTAGTTAGCCCTACTCCTCATTTTTCTCAACAACTCCTAAGTTAGAGTGCCTTGATTTATTCTGTGTATCTCTGTGAGTTGCTTTAAATCCTTTTTGGAACAAGGCAGAGTACAATTAAGTAAACATACTATAAATAAAAAGATACAGAAACAAAACTTACACTTTTCTTTTCCCTCATAAATTACAAAGGTTCATAAGTATGCATGTGAGTAAGTCAGCTAAAAGTCTGATTTTACCACCCCTCAGAGATGCTTCTTCTACCTTCAGCTTCTCATTTTGCGTGGTGACCTCCTCTAAGTCCTGCCGAAGTTTCTCCAGCTCACAGTGACGGTTCTGAGCCAATTCTTTGTTCTCCTCAAGCTCGGCGTTCATTTCCTCAAACTGGAGAGAAGGAATAGTGAAATGAGAATAAAGAAAAATAGTTCTCAAACCATTCCCATTTCTAAGCTTCCAGTCTCCACTGATTCACTCTTCTGCAAAATCCCACCTGGCCACTTGAGAACAAAATCCTAAATTCCTAGCCCAGTGCCTGACAGCAGGCTCCAAAAACATTTCCTGCGTGAATCACCGATTTTACCTTCCGGGCATTGATAGTGATTGTGCCACCATAGAGGCTGCTCCCAGCGCCATACACCTTATAACCTTTTGAATTCACCTACAGTGAAAAACAAGATTCTTTAGTGAGAGACCTTAAGATTTTAGTCTTATAACCATAGCACTTTTAAAGAACTCAATTTTGCCCCCAGGCACCACTAGCTAAGTTTACACTATCTGGGGAACCTCCTTAAAATGACTCTAGCTTCTAAACTATGAATAAAATAGCACTCACTCGTTCTAGGACTTCTGCTAAGTGTCGGTTGAGTCGCTGTTCCCTCTTTCGAATTTTGTCAATATCCCACTGCAAGTCATCAATCATGGACTCCAGGACAGACACTCTTGACTCAGCCATCTCCACTTTACTCTGCAACTTGGAGAACTACATCCCGAAGACAAACATTCAAAAAAATTTTAGAGAAAAAAGACCAAGTTAGAAAAGGAATCCCACAAAATTAACCCCTGCTTATGCATTATTACAGAAAAGATTTAAACCGAAGATGCTTCACCCTCTACAAAAATGAAATCACAGATTCTTTTAAAAGTTCTGGGTCAGCTTCAATCATGAAAACTGTAGAAGTCTACAATAACTCTCCCACAAGGAAAAGATGACATAAGGTTCAATAAATTTTCTACCTCTGAAAAACACCATTTCCTTAGATAGACCACAAACCACCAGAAAAAGTATATTTTTTAAGAGACAGAAGATAATCTGTCTCTAAGAGAGAGAAGATAATCCGGAAACCCTGGTGGCATAGCAGTTAAGTGCTAGGGCTGCTAACCAAAGGGTCGGCAGTTTGAATCTGCCAGGTGCTCCTTGGAAACTCTATGGGGCAGTTCTACTCTGTCCTATAGGGTCGCTATGAGTCTGAATCGACTCGACGGCACTGTGTTTTTGGGTTTTGGTTAGAAGATAATCTCTTCATTTTACCAGATAAATATTTTAGAAGATAAAAATTCAAATGTACATTAAGAAAAAACAGCTGTCTTTACCTCCAGCTTCCATTCCCCACATTCCCACAAATGATATTCCATATAGAACAAATGGAAAACGTCCATTCTCTTTTTTAAGTCGATCCTAGAGCAATCTAGAATCAGATACCACAAAGGTATTTTAAAACCTTTGTTGTTTTGTTTATTTAGGAGCTATACACCAACTAAAGCAATTTAGTATTTTATAATTATAAAATTGTTACATGTTCATATTATTGTTGTTGTTGTTCTGTGCCGTCAAGTCACTTCCGACTGATAGCAACCCTAAAGGACAGAGTAGAACTGCCCCATAGGGTTTCCAAGGAGCGGCTGGTGGGTTCAAACTGCCGACCTTTTGGTTAGCAGCCTGAGCTCTTAACCACTTCGCCACCAGGGCTCCTACGTTCCCATTAATCTATATATACCCTTTGTGATAGTTTTAAAACACAGTCCCAAAATTGAAGACCCTGCCTCTTGAATGTGGGTCATCTTTAGTGACCCATTAGAAATGACACTACATAACTTCTGAGTCTGTATCAGAAAGGCCAGGCAGGCTCTGCCTGGTGCTCTTGGGACTCTCATTCTCTGGGAGAAACCAGCCACCATGTTAGAAGTCCGACTTCTCCGAGAATGCCATGCCAGGGAGGCCACATGCTGGTGTTCCAGTGAACAACTAAGCTGAGCTCCCAGATGACAGGCAGCATCAACACTCAGCCATGAGAGTTATCTTGGACATCAGTCCCACTGACCAAAACGACATGTCTCTTTAGCTTAGTAATGCTGAGATTTAGGAAAGGGCCGGAAAAGGAAGCGCTTTCCACCTTGGTAGCAACTATTTTATGCCTTAAAACGTGACAGAAGATTGTTCTATTTTCTTACCATGCCCCAATTTTTTTAATAAGTGCCGCTATATTCGAACCCTTTTGAAGGTTGATGAGACTCTACATTCATCAGCAAACTCCCAGGATGATCTTCATGCAACCAGCCCAGCACGGACCTTGGCACTGGAGTTTGGGAAGCACGGGTATAATAAGAAACATGGGCTTTGAAGCTAAAAAGGAACTGCATGCAAACCACAGCTCGATCACCTTCTGGTTGGGTGCTTTTGGACTAGTCACTCAACCTCTTTGAACTTTTTTCCTTAGCAATAAAATGGTAGTGGTTTGACCATTAGAGATAACATCCATAATGTGTTTAAGTGCGAGGCACTAGGTAAATGGTAACTACTAACTTACTGATCAGCATGAGAGTTGGGGGGCCAAACTAAGTAGGCCAAATCTCAGAAGCACATCCTTTAAACTAAACCAAAATGATCGTCAGTAGTGTCAGATGAGTCTTAGGAGGCCTATCACCCCTTTATTGCAATCATTTTAAATGAATGAATAAATGCCCAAATCTTGGCAAAGTTTGGTACTATTTGTGCCCAAGTTTGGATTGAAAACCTACTTCCCACAAGTTGTTAGGCCATCATCTATGCAGTAGTTTCTACTAACTTATTCTCTGTTAAATTTCTACGAATTCTTTCCTCAGTAACATTGTGCATGGTCTTTTTTATCTGGAGTAATTTATTATTTGGGGGTTTGGTTTTGGTTCTGTTTTTTTAAAAGCCCACATGATGCTACTTCTTCCTAAAGACTAATATCCTCAAATGTATGTTCAAACAGAGGCCTAGTGAAGTGAAGAGGACTTGAAGCACTTGCTGGTGAAGATCAAAGACAACAGTCTTCAGGATGGATTACAGCTCAACATAAAGAAAACAAAAATCCTCACAACTGGACCAATGAGCAACATCATGATAAACTGAGAAAAGATTAAAGCTGTCAAGGATTTCATTTTACTTGAATCCACAATCAACACCCATGAAAACAGCAGTCAAGAAATCAAAGGATGCATTGCATTGGGCAAATCTGCTGCAAAAGACCTCTTCAAAGTGCTAAAAAGCAAAGATGTCACTTTAAGGACTAAGATGCGCCTGACCCAAGCCATGGTGTTTTCAATCACCTCATATGCACATGAAAGCTGGATAATGAATAAGGAAGACTGATGAAGAACTGGCGCATTGAATTATGGTGTTGGGAAAGAACACTGAATACACCATGGACTGCCAGGAGAATGAACAAATCTGTCTTGGAAGAAGCACAGCCAGAATGCTCCTTAGAATCAAGGACAGTGAGGCTTCATCTCACAGACTTTGGATATATTACCAGGAGGGACCAGTCCCTGGAGAAGGACATCATGCTTGGTAAAGTAGAGGGTCAGCAAAAAAAAGGAAGACTCTCAATGAGGCGGACTGACACAGTGGCTGCAAAGACGGGCTCAAGCACAGCAACGATTTTGAGGATGGTACAGGACTTGGCAGTGTTTCATCGGAACTAACTCAACAGCACCTAACAACAACAACAGTAAAGGAGAAACATTAAATTATTTTCTTCCCTTAACCTTTCCTCAGACTTTGATTCTTCAGAGCTGGTTGCTACTTTACCCTGCTCTGTATGCCCTTAAATGTAAAAACAGGCTTTCTAGAGTAAGGTAATCCTTGAAGCACTCAGAATTCTGAGTCGAAGCCTGCCATAAGCTACCAGAAAGAGCCATCTCTGCTTTCTGGTCAAGTACCTCCTGTGACATGGTGCGGTGTTTCTCCTGAAGAAGGTCTGTCAATTCCTGTAGCCGCATATTCTCTTGTGTGAGAAAGGAATTCAACTCCTGCACTGCTTCCTCTACTATCAGATTATCTAAGGAAGAAGAACTGTAGTTTAGTTATCTATAGTGTAAAATTTTAAAATTGTATACCCCACATTAACATATTAGCTTACTTCCTTTTCCTCAAAACTCCATGAAGTAGGCTGGTTATTATTATCCTCATGTGATCAAAATGAAATACCCAGAGTTTAGATGATTTTCTTAAAGAAATGAGTCAACTCTGCACTTCTGTAAACAAACAGCCTATGTCACCCAACTCCCATCTCTTTCTATAAAGCCAAAATGTCTGGAAAACAGAAATAATGGGTCTATAATTTTATTCATATACGGTACAGTCCCAGAAAACTTTGTTCTAGATTGCAGATAAGACAGAGGTATCTCTAATCAGTGTCAGTCTAAACAGCAATATAATTGTATTTTACAAGGCTATCACAAATTTCTATTATCAACTACCAACATAAAGCATATCTCTCTGTTGGGAGAGAGAAGGGGATCGGTGAGCAGAAATATTCTTCTTCAAATAACCATCTATAAAATCATGAAGAATAAAGATAAGAACACAAAATCACTTATTATATTCTAGAATACTACGTTAGGGACAATCCTGAAGCTCAAAAAATAAAATGTACCCTACTATTTACAAAAAAAAACCCAGTGCCATCGACTATTTACAAACAAAAACCCAGTGCTGTCGACTATTTACAAAGCAGGTAGGTAAATCTAGAGAACCTATTTTACAGAGTTAATATGTTTAAAATTAGAGTCACAAATACTATAACTCAAATTCCAAATGTTATTAAATAAAACCAGGTACCCTGAGGATATTTACCTGCCCTTCAGAAAGAGCTGTCAGGAAGAACAGGACCTGGACCAGGGATCTTCCACCAGTACTGCCCAGCAGAATCACTTGTGGAATTTAAACTGAACGCTTTCCTAGGACCCATTCCATACCTATTAAATCAGAATCTCCATGTTACGGAGATCAAATATGCTATTGTTGTTGTTGGGTACTGGCAAGTTTATTCTGACTCAAAGTGAACCTGTATGACAGAGTAGAACTGCCCCATAGGATTTTCTTGGTTATAATCTTTATAGGGGTAGATCACCAGGTCTTCCTCCCTCAGAGCTGCTGGGGGAGTTCGAACCACCAACCTTTTGGTTAGGAGCCAAACACTTTACCATTGCACGGCCAGAGCTCCCAGAGTCTCCATAGCAGGGCCAAAAAAATGTCTGTCCAAAAAACTCCCCAGGTGATTCTGATGCATAACCCAAGTTAAGAACTAGGGTCTGAATTTTTTTTTTTTTCAATATCCTAAGTAATGAGAACAGCTTAATAAATGTTTAGTGAATTCAAGTCTTTTGAATCAGGAACCAAATAAACACAGGAGAAAAATGAACTCCAAAAAAATTTCTAGTTGACACTACAATTCATACCTTATATACCTGTACCTCTTAGAATGTTCTGCTTATCAATGGCGTTGCCTTTTGTGTTATAAATAACAGCTTCCAAAAAAAATAAAACTTACTGCCATCGAGTGAATTCTGACTCAGAGAGACCCTATAGGGTTTCTAAGGCTATAAACCTCTATGGAAGCAAACTGCCACATCTTTCTCCCATGGAGTGATGGGTGGTTTCAAACTGCCAGCCTTTTGGTTAGCAATCAATCGCTTTGACTGCTGTACTATGAAAAAAATAATAGCTTAGTAATTTATAATTTTTTTTTAATTTTTATTGTGCTTTAAGTTTACAAATCACGTCAGTCTCTCATACAAATTTCATACACACCTTGCTATATACTCCTAGTTGCTCTTTCCCTAATGAGACAGCACACTCCTTCTCTCCACCCTGTATTCCTGTGTCCATTCAGTCAGCTCCTGTCACCCTCTGCCTTCTCATGTCCCCTGCAGACAGAAGCTGCCCACATAGTCTCATGGGTCTACTTGAGCCAAGAAGCTCACTCCTCACCAGTATCATTTTCTATTATAGTCTAGTCCAATCCCGGTCTGAAGAGCTGGCTTTGAGAATGGTTCTAGTCTTGGGATAACAGAAGGTCTGGGGATCATGACCTCTGGGATCCTTCTAGTCTCAGTTAGAACACTAAGTATGGTTTTTTATGAGAATTTGAGGTCTGCATCCCACTGCTCTCCTGCTCCATCAGGGATTCTCTGTTGTATTCCCTGTCAGGGCAGTCATTGTTTGTAGCTGGGCACCACCTAGTTCTTCTGGTCACAGACTGATGTAGTCTCTGGTCTATGTGGCCCTTTCTGCCTCTTGGGCTCATAATACCTTGTGTCTTTGGTGTTCTTCATTCTCCTTTGCTCCAGGGGTGTTAAGACCAATTGATGCATCTTAGATGGCTGTTTGCTAGTAATGCAGATAATATTCTGCATTTAAGACCCCAGACGCCACTCACCAAAGTGGGGTGCAGAATATTTTCTTAATAGATTTTATTATGCCAACTGACCTAGACATCCCCTAAAACCACGGTCCCCAAACCCCCGCCCCTGCTACTCTGGCCTCCAAAGCATTCGGTTTATGTAATTGATGTTTTTAATGTGTAACTTAAACCCTACCTTAAAATGCATGCCATCAAGAAGAATAATTTAAAGTACTGTTTAGTATACTACTAGTTTTAGTTCCTTTCTAAATACAGCAATTATTTTACTTGAACTTATTTAAAATTAATTTAACAATGTAACATTAACACAGTCTCTGTATACAGTGTATTACCTGCATCACTAGAATTTAACAGAATCTTCTAACTAACCACTCAAGGACAGCCAAGGGAGAAAGAGATAGCACATGGCTCTGTTTACATTAGGTGTCTGGGAGAACTCACATTCATTCAGCATAACTTAAGCACTCACTGATGCCAAGTACAGAGCTAGGAACTGGAGAAACAAGAAGGAGTGAGCCAAGGTGTGCACCAAGAGACAGTTTAGTTGGGAACCCATATATATGCAGATGTGATGTATGACTACAAAAGTCCAGAAGGACATGAAACAAATTATTTACGATGTTTATCTCAAGTGAGACGGAAGGATTTTTATGGACTACTTTTATGTACTTTGATTTGTATGTTTTAAAACAAGTATGTGTTATTCTAATCATACACAAATACCCAAACACTAATGAAAAAGCAAAAAGAATCCCTTATCGGCCCAATTACTTTGTCTGCACAATTTTTACACGCCTTTTGCATGCTGCTTCTTTTAATTCTGTTGATAATCTAACCCCAGTATCCTTAAAAACAAAATTAGAGTAATACAATCCCTGCATGTTCACCAATGATCCAACCTCCATTACATTCAGCTTATTACTTTCAAACAATATTATTTCTTAATGGTAATCAGAAAAATTAAGATATTGCAAATAGACCATGATTTGTTGAAAACATAAAATCAGGACACTTACTTGCATCTGAGCAGCATTTTACATCACAAATGACTAAAAGAAATACAACTTAGCTACACCTTCCTGTGTCACAAATACTGTACAAATCTAAATCTCTGCTCAGCCCTGAATAATATCGTAATTATTTCGAATAATACTTTCCTTTCAAATACTTCTCCATCCATATAATATTTTTTATTTTGTATTTTTTTAAACCCAGAGGTCATCTAACAACTGTTAAACCTGAGCTCTTTTTGAAAATATTAGATAATGAAAAAAACATAAGAACATTAAAAACTGATTCTTTGAAATCTAAGAGTACCAGAAGAGGGCTGATAAAATCTTTCCTCAACTTCTTACAGGACTGTCATGTGGCTCAGCATAAATACCATATGAAGCACTCGTAAGATATTAACATACCATAGTAAAGGCATTACTGGTGATGCGGAATATTAGGATTCAAAAGATTTAATTAAAAGTAAGTAGGTAGGCTCGTGTACTACAAATCAGCAAGCACAGTATCAAAGGTGAGTTCTTCTTCCTCCTCCTCTCTTCCCCATCTCCTGGTTCTTGCCTTACCTCCACTATTTAGCTTCCGGGATAAGAGCTCCACTTTTTCTTGCAATTTATCATAGACAGTCACAATCTGAGACACAGCTCGGCGGGAAGACTCTACACGCTCCTGCAGCTGAGATTCCATCTCTTCACTGGAACTGCTGGCCAAAGTAGCAAGGAAAGAGAAAGCTGGCTCTTGCCCTTCCCCTGAGGACACGGGGGAAAAAAAAAGCCCGCCAAAATTATAAAACTGGAAGTATCAAAATCCATTTTTTCCCCTCCAATGGACAGCCTCAAAGCAAAGCTCTACTTCAAAAACCCAGATGACATGCGGTGGTAGAATTCTTCACAAACACTCACCTCTCTCTCGGTCATCTTTACGTTCCTGATTGCTATCAGAGTCTGGTTCTGGTTCAGGCACAACAAGGGCTTTTCTTTCTGTGAGTAGGTCTCCCAAGCCCTGCTCCAGATCGTAACGTTTAAGGATGATACGGATGTTTTCATCAAACTGGAGAAGGGTAGATACAATTATTTAAAAAACAAAAGGATACAACTTTGGAAGTAAGGAGAGCACTAAAATAGAACTAAAACGCTCAAATAAAAATCTGAGCAGTTAGCTAACCTGACTCCAGTACCGGTTGACAATCAATAGTGAGGCATCATCAGTGGCCTGTCGTCGTTCCAGTTTTTCAATGTGCTCACGGAGTTCATCTTCAATGGCCTGCCGTTGATCCAGCATTTCTGCCAACTTGCGATTTTTGGTTTGCAGCGTTCGAATGTCTAACTCCTCCTGCCCCAGGAAACCAACATTATTAGTCTCCACAAAGAAATCATACAAATCCACTGTTAAACTCAACAAGATCACATTACTTCATTAGTATTTCCTGTGAATAATGTTATTCTTTTTAAAAAAAAAAAAAACTCATAGCAATATAATTAGATATGAAGTGGGTGCGCAAGGGATAAAGGAAAGGGTGTACGATAATGTGAGGAAAGAATGATACCCACAAATATACTAGAACTTCACCCTCACCCACATCATTATTCTATTCACATGTACATCCACAAAGTACTGCTACTTTGAGGCTCCACCATCCAGCTAGATCACCCTCCGCTCCAATCACCACTGTCATCTCCTGAGCACTGCTCTACATTCACTCAAGGCTTCGGCACCTGGCTCCTTCTCTAGCCCATCCCTGCCATCATCCCCAGTGGGTTCAATATTTACAAGGACAAACCATCTAATCCTCTAGCATCTGGCTTGTCAGCGTCTTGGATTCTTTAACTTGGATTAACAACTCCACTGCACTTCAGCAATGTGTTTCAAAAGCCACATTCTGGACTTCTGTATTATATGAAATCTTAAATTCCAACTTCCCACTCCTTGAACAAACCCTTATCTTTCCTTATTCCCAATATATGACCTCATCTAGACCTCCAGAATTATGAATTCCCTGACTCCTTCTCAGTCCCCTCTATCTCTTCCTTTCATATCTTGACTATACCTCATAGCACATTTCCTCAAACACCTGCCTATCAGCATCCTCATTTCTCTACCCTTAGTTCTTTTACTCTACCTTTGTGAACAAATCCCAGTCTGAATTAATCCCAACATCTGACCATTCCACTCCTATACCCAAGATGCTGAGAGCTACTAGATAAGATCAATACACCACGGAGTCTGAGGCCTTTACAAAATGACTTCCTAACTTGAATAGGTCTTGTAATTTGTCCAGAAATGTTTAACAAGTCATTTATCTACCAATCTCCATAGAGACAATATCAAACTCTACCAACCCCTGTCTCCTTTCACATCCCACTAAGCCAATGACTTTGCTTTCTATTTTAAAGAGAAAATAGAATCCATCAGAGAGAAAGTTCTACTTCCCATCTCTTAGACCCATGGGAACAACTTACCAACCGATGCACATTCTTAAAACCTCAACCTATGCTCGGGATCTTCTTCTCATCTGTTTCTGCAAAAACCTCACTCCATCAATAATTCTGCATCCCACTCGCTATCTTTAACCTCTCTCTTAGCTCCTTCTCATCAGCATTTAAATCTCTGGCTTTAAAAACTAACAACAAAAAATCCAAAATGTAAAACAAAACCTTTCCTCTAACCCTACGTCCCCCTCTGGCCACTTCTCGACTTCTCCCCAACAAGACCCCAAATTCATCAACCAGAATTGGTCTATCGCTTTCACCCTGCCACTCGCTCTTTAATCCACTGCAGTGTTGCTTCAGCCACTACCAATCCATTGGCACAGTTTTCAAAGTCACTGCAGCCCATCTTACTTTTATATCCACAAGCGATTTTCAGACCTTATTTAACCTCTGTGCAGGAGGTGACATTACTAACCACTCCTTTCCTCTTGAAATGCTTTCTTCTGTTGGCTCATATGAATACCACTATACTGGTTTTCGCCCTATTTCTCTAGGTGTTCTTTTTCAGTCTTATTTCATTAATGCAATAACTATTTGAGGACTTCTAATTGTACAGGGTCGCTATGAGTCAGAATCAACTTGACGGCACTGGGTTTGGTTTTTGGGTAATTGTACGGCACTGTGTTAAACACAGGGGATATAAGAGTTAACAAGATAACGGCAGTGTCTGCCCTCTGAGGCCACCGTCCAATGCAGGAGAAAAAGCATGCATTTACAAAGGCAAATTTCAATACAATACAATAAAGGCCATGACATGTGAAGCTAAAAAACACCACCCAGCGCCATCGAGTCGATTCCGACTTATAGCGACCCTACAGGTCAGAGTAGAACTGCCCCATAGAGTTTCCAAGGAACGCCTGCTAAGGAGTGGAAAATGGAGAAGGGCTTCTGGAGAATCAACTTCGACATCTAAAAGTCTAAATGACCTAGGACAAGGGGAAGAGGTACCACAGGCATTGGAAACTACAAGTGGAAAGGCTTATGTGCATACTTCATCTAGGAATTAATGAATACTTTAAGGTGAGAATTATTTATTAGGGCACCAATTTCTTGTTTCACTTTTCTTTCTTCCATTCTGGCTAAAACAACCTTGATAAATCAAAATAGTCCACAGCTTCCCAACAGTACCAGTTTATTAAGGCTATTGATAAACTATATCCTCAAACTTTTCTCTGAATACCACCTTCCTCCCTTCTTGCTTTAACTGAACCCTGAAACCCTCTAAAGTGGTGGGTGTTCTCTCCCACACCCCCTGAGCCCCTGTGCCTCAAAGCAACTGGTTGTTCTCCTTGTTCTCCACTGGCACTTACAGGCCACCCTCCTCCCTAAAACCTTTTAGCTTTGCTATGCATGCCACTGGTCTGTACCACCTGCCACCTGCCTTGTTTCAGTCATCTACAAATGTGTAGGTCACGTCCTAGCTTATATTACTTTCTCCAATACTACTCCTGTTATATTCTTACTAATTTCGATTCCCACAAAAGTGATCCTTCCAACATCTAGGATTATCAATTTGTTGACCTCCTCTCCTCCAAGGAGCTTATCCTCTACCTCCCTCACTCACCAACTCCCAGGTATTCTTCTTCTCACCAGTACCTGCACATTCTCTATCAACACAATTTCATGTTCCCCATTCTCCACAACTACCACTTATTTTTCCCGATCACTTCTCTTTAGTTTCCAGACTCCAACAATTCCCCAATTCCACCATGCTCGACGATCCATTGGTCTCACCTTCATTCCTCTCACTTCCTTCTTTACCAATCTTAAACTCCATGATGAGTCATTATAATCACCCCTTTTATATATCTCCACCTCTTTCCTTGCTCCTTCATCACATCTCTCTGATAAGAACCTCCAACTCTGGTAACACCCAACTCTCCAACTATGCCAAGATGACAACCATGCAGCTAAATGTGCACGGCGGCAACTGGAACAAATAAAGCACCGTGCTGATTAGTCTCACTTTAAACTCATGATCACAAACCTCAAGTGGGCCCTCAGAGCTGCCCAGCAGTCCTACTACATCTCTCTAGCCCATTCTCTCTTCAAGATGACTACTTCATACCTTCTCCTGTCTCTTCAAACCTCCAAAACTTCCTCCCTCATCCTCACTCTCAGACGAGTCTTGATTCTGATTTCACTGAAAAAAAAATAAAAGCAATCAGAAGACAGCGTCCACACCTACCTTCCACAGCCACAGCTACCAGCCTATGTATGAACCCATATCCCTCCTTCCTCACTCCTGCCTGATAAGAACTTGAACATTACATTACATTCCCTCTCTCCCATTCAAGGATATCACACCAGTAACTGTCTCCTCTTTCTGCCACATCATCAAGTTTATCCTTTCTACCAAATCATTACAATCAACAGATGAACAGGCTGTAGTATCTCCTACCTTAAAAAATCAACAAAAAATCTTCCCTCAGCCCCACATTCCTGTCTGGCTACTGCCCCATTTCTTTGCTCTACTTTACAGCAGTACTACTCTTTTCCCCAATTCCTCTCCTCTCATGTTGTCCTACATTGATTGCAATGAGGTTTCCACCCTCACCACTCTACCAGTACAGTTCTTGTTACGTCTCCGGTGAACTCTCCGTTGCCAAATTTAATGATCGTGTTAGTCCTCACCTTACTCCATCCATCAGCAGCACCTGATCAACTCCTTGAAACACTTTCTCCATTTGGCTTCCGGGACCACACTCTCTCTTGTTCTCCTCCTACCTCACTGGCCCCTCTTTTACTGTGTCTTCTCATCTATTTGATGTAAAAATGTTGCAGAGCCCTACAGCTCTGTCCTCAAGCCTCTTTCTATCTATGCTCATTCTGTAGGGAAAAACCTTGGTCTCTTGCATCTAAATATCACCTATGAAATAATGACTTCCAGACTTCTTTCCAGACTCCAGATTACTATATCCAACTGCTATCCACTCAGAAGTCTAACAGCTATCTCAAACTTACATTCCCAAAACCAAACTCATGATTCACCCTCCGTATCTTCCTAAAATCTCCCCTTCTCATATGGTCCCTAGCTCATTTACTGGAAATTGTTACTTGAAAATCCTCAGGTGATCTTGCCTCCTTTCCCTCACATGCTTTGTCCAATTCATCAGCAAATCCTGTCAACACTACCTCCACATGGGGTTCAAGTCAATCATCAAGGTCACTACAATACCCTCCTGTAGCAGACACTTTTGTGCCTCATGATATGACCTGTCGGCCCACCAGATTTCAGCACATGTGTGGCGGACAGCTCCACTCACACTGCCAGTGTTACCACTTCAACCACACGTTGGAGTCTCTCAGTTTTTCAGTCCTACAATCTCAGCTGGTTCACCACAGAACCCTGAAGGAGATGAGTTACTGCCTCCAAGGGCAACCTTCAAACAATGAGGGCAGAATCAGTGGATCATGCCCCAGCTTCCTACCCTTGAAGAGGTGGGGCAACAAGGGGAAGGGCAAAAAGGGGACCATCCTGCTAACTGGACTCCTGCTCATAACCCTTCCTCCTCTACATGTATTCTCCAAACCTAACTCAGAGCATGTCACTTCCCCACGTAATATCTTTCAGTGGCTCTTCAATGCCTTCTGGATGACGTCCAACCTGGGTGCTACGTGATTCCCTAGAGCCTTGCTTACCACAATAAACAGCACATCAAAACCAAAACCAAACTCGTTGCTGTCGAGTCGATCCTGACTCATAGCAACCCTGTAGGACACAGTAGAACTGCCCCACAGCACATATCCAACTCATCTTAACAGTGCATCCCCTTATATTATAATAGCACCACCTGACAAACTGAAGTTCAGGGCTGTCCTCAGTGTAAAGCACAGTGCCTGGCAAATAATAGATACTCCATAAATATTTATATTCATCAAGTGAATAAATGTTCTTTGGGTGCATGACGTGAGGCAATGCTAAGACAAAAATCACTCCCTGGCAGCAGTTTGGTGTAGCTGATCCACAGATGGCCTCAGAAATGGCACTTCAGTGACAATTTGCTCCGAATGTTCCTAGTATTCTTCCTGACTCTGAAAACAAAATCAGCTTCTCTAAGCCTCAGCCTCACAATCAAACAGAAAATAGATGTGGTTTTGTAAGCTATACAAACCTGAAGTGTCTTAACACCATATCCCCATGGCTGAGCCCCAAAACACAGAACTCTGATTGATATCAAAAACATTAGCTTCTGACATCTAATGGATATATAAAATTACAATGAGCTTGCAAAATAAAACCATCTAATGAAATTGTCAGGTCCATAAGGGCAAAAATAATAGCTATTTCACTTACCATTATATTCATATTATTTAGCCCAATAATAACTATTAATAGTTCACATTTACGGAGTACTTACTTTGTCAAAGGCAATGCTGTAAGCCTTTACATGGACTCTCATTTTATCCTCACAACAACCTAGTGACGTAGGTATCGTAATTACATTTTACAGACAAGGATACAGATGCACAGGAAAGATAATAAAAGGTCACACAGCTTAAAAGCGGGAGAGCTGAGAGTTAACCCCTGGCAGTCTGGCTTCAGACCCTCACCCTTCACCACACTCTTAACAACTGTGTTCTACTTCCTCTTATACCTGGCACTGTATTCTTCCATAAATTCTCAGTTTCAGATCACAACTGACTAGAAAAGTACAGTTAGGATTTTCACCACATACCGTTGAAGAGACACCTCCTAGCTTAATTGTTTCCACGGTGGTCCCTGAATCCTCAACAGCTGTCTTCTTCTCTGGAGGCGCAGATGTGCCAGGCTCTCCGGCTGCTCTTTTATTCCCAGTTCCTGACATCCTGGCACAAGATGACGGCTGCTTTCCTGGAGGGGAAAAAAAAAAAGCAGAAACTGTGGTAAGATATGCAGAGAGGCAATTAAAAACGTCCAAAAAGAGACCACCTATGATGCAAAAATTAGCAATTTTTCCAGGCAGCCTTTTAACCTACAACCGTTGATTTCAGACCAAGGAACACAATCTTTAATTTCCTCTTGGGAAAGAAGTAAATTGTGGAGTAAGAGTCAGGGCTGAATTATATGACCACAGATTTCTAAATAGACTGCTGATAAGTAAAACAATAGGCAAAGGATGAACAGACCAAGAAAAAATTTCAGGAAGTTATCCCTTACTTCCTTTGACTTCCCGAGATGTCAAAATCAGAAAGGTACAGTTTGTTTAGGATGGAAATTAACTGTATGATGTTGGAAGAACCAAAGAGCTGAAGAGATCTGGGAGATGTCTAGCAAGTCACTAATACTGGACAAGTCATTTATCATCTCTGAGCCTCAGTTTCCTAAACTAAAAATAACGGCATATACTTCCTATAGGGTCGCTATGAGTCGGAATCGACTCGACAGCACTGGGTTTGGGTTTGTTTCTTCCTATGCTTATGACAAGGATTGAGTGATATAATTACAGAAAGAACTCAACACCCTGCCAGACATGAAGTAAGCACTCAGAAATGCTAGCTCTCCTTTTTATGTGTGCAGTTTCTCTCCTACTTCCAAATTCTCTCCCCACGACTCTGTGCAAACCTAGGGAAGCTAGAATCCCCAGGAGCGAATCCCAATTCTACCTCTCAGGGAGCCTTGTTGCCTTCAAAGAGTGAGTTCTCCAAGAGCTTCAGTTCAATGAAGGCGAATAACAATTTCATCTGCCCTACCTTACCCGCAGGGTTTCGGAGGTCAAAGGAGGCGGAATGGATACTAAAGCACTTTGGTTACGTTAAGCAGCCGCCCTGCCATCACAGAGCCTATAGACCTGAGGTGGAGAGGAAACAGAGGAGCAGCGACTAGAGCCGCAATCCAACTCGAGAGGGGCCAGGAACCCTGCCACCGGCGCTGCCAATTGCAAGCCTGGGGAAGAGGAGCCCCGAAACCGCAGAGGCTGGAGATTCCCGAGGGCCCGCACAGTCCCGTCGCGCCCTCAGCCGTCATCTAACCTGGTTCCTTCAACTCGCGCCGCCCGGGAGCAGAACTCGCGGCAGTTACTCACCGAGGCCCGCGGCGCCCTCCCACCTCTCACCCCTGACCCGCGGGCGGTGACCGAGCGGAGCTTCCGGGGGGCGGGGCTAGAGAAAGAAGGGAAAGGAAAGAGGAAATCGCTTCAACCCGGCCCGGGCGGAAGTGACGCCACGCGGGGGCGCCGAGCGGCCAGGATAAGCGCGGCGTTATTAGCCAGGCTTGAGGCGGGCGGGGGAGGCTCTCTCTACGGTGAGAACTCTCGGTGTATCTGGGACTCGCCGAAGCTGGAGGGAGCGTCCCTGACTTTTGTAGGTTTGTTGGCCTTTAATACTGCGATCTTGGATTTTTCTGCTGAGTGAAAGTGCCTGATTCTTTTGCCTGTTCTTGGTTCTAGAGAGAGTCGTTCACACGCCTGATTGGCTGACGGTCCCGTCAATCTCCGGGTTGGCAAGAACTAAGCCTCAGACACCTCTGGGAAATGTTTCGCGGAACTCCTTGGTGCTGAAAAAGAGTTCTGGAGAAAATACAAGGGATTTGAAGGGTTTCCACGCTTTTAGATTTTTCTTACAGGGAACAATATCCGGCCTTGTCTACATAATAGAATCATTTGGGGAGCTTCGGCGCCCTGGTGGCGCGGTGGTTAAGCTCTTGGCTGCTAACCCAAGATTGATAGTTGGAATCCACCAGCTGCTCCTTGGAAACCCTAGGGGGCTGTTCTATTCTGTCCTATAGGGTCGCTATGAGTCGGAATTGACTGAACGAACTGATTTCTTGGTTCCTCTAGGGTGGGGCCGGAAACCCTGGTGGCATCATGGTTAAGAACTACAGCTGCTAACCAAAAGGTGGGCGGTTGGAACCCACCATCCAGTCCACCAGCTGCTCCTTGGGAACAGCATGTGGCGATTCTGCTCTGTCCTGTAGGGTCACTATGAGTCATAATGGACTGGACCCCAGTGGGTTTTAGGGTAGGGTCTGGATATTGACACTCTTTTAAAAAGCATCTTCAACAAACCCTACCCCCTCTCCCCTGTGATTCTAATATGTCTAATTCTCTTGTGCCATATTGAAACAAGAAATTGACCAGGAAAAAGAATCGCAAATCAAGAGGCAGTCTCTGATCTAAACACTAATCTATTTTAAGCTAATTAGCATTGATTTTTGTCAGTGACAAACAGCTGTTTTCTGTTCAATTAAATGTTTTATTCTTTAATGATAGAGAAGGTAATCAATCTAACCCTATCACTAAAGCTCTGTGCTTCGCAGAATTAAGAAAAACTGCCTAATTATATCAGATGAGGGCTCAAAGAAATTTGGGCATTATTGAAAAAAAGATCAAACCAAATTTACACTGGATTTCTGGTAGTGTGAAGACTTCCCTGTACCTACTGGGTCTTGACCTGTGGATGAAATAAGGTGAACAATGGGAAAAAAACGTGTTTCTGGTGCCTGGTACTAGAACACCATGCCTGGCCTGGAAAGAAGTAACTGGCTCCAAATGGACTTCACATTTCATTGGGTTTAACAGAGGCCTGAGAACCCATGTTTGGGAACCAACCTGCTGAAAAGCGTTGTATATGACAGTGACACCGGTTCTCTGATCTCCTGCTTTAACTAATCTACTCTTGGCAAGACTTACATTTACAACCACTGAATGGCAGAATTTTACTGCAGTGCCTCTACTAGCCTTGAGCTTGTAAACCAGAGCTTCACAGGCTGTTTTTGGCCAACAGATAATAAGGTTTGTTTGGTTTGGACACTGTTGGCCACCCTGGGTGGTTTAAAACACACACACAAAACTGACTTGTTAACATTTCAAATGTGGACATTTTACATAAAAATCCAGATTATCAATTTATTTTGAAATTTTTGAAGATCTAGCAACACTGGGCTTATAGTCTTGCCTGGCAACATTGCCTACAGCTGAATAGTGGCATCTGTTTTATTAATGGAGCATATTTCTCTGGTTTGCCATAATCCTCACTCCAGAAAAAAAAAACCAAACCCATTGCTGTTGAGTCAGTGCCGGCTCATAGGGACCCTGTAGGACCTTTTGGTTAGCAGCCAAGTTCTTTAACTGCTGCGCCACCTACTTATCAATTCTGACACTAAGGGTGAGTTTCGTTTGAATGCTCTCACCGTGCACTGTATAACGATAAACAATCATTGAGCATTGTTGGTTGCTGTCTTAGTTTCTTAGTGCTGCTGTAACAGAAACACCACAAGTGAGTAGTTTTGAAGAACAGAAATGTGTTTTCTCACAGGTTAGAAGACTAGAGTCCAAATTCAGGGCACTGGTTCTAAGGGAAGCCTCGCTGTCTATCGTCTTTGGGGTAAGATCTCATTCAGTTTCTGTAGACCCGGCATTCTCTGATGCCTTGACTGTCAGTTTGTGCTTATTTCTCTGTGCTTAATCTACTCATTTTATATATCAAAAGTGAGTAGGTTTGAGACAACCTACACTGACATGGTCTCATTAATGTAACAAAGAAACCCCGATTCATTCCTAAATGAGATTACATCCATACGTATCTGTCTGTGGAGTCCATTCCAGCTCTTGGCAACCCATGTGTGCAGAAGAGAACTGCTCTGTTAGGTTTTCAAGGCTGTGACTTTTCAGAAGCAGATCATCTGTCTTCTGAGGCACCTCTGAGAAGTTCAAACTCGACTTTTAGGCTAGTAGTCCAGCGCTTAACCATTTGTACCACCCAGGAGTTAGGAATTATAACACATGTTTTGGGAAGACACGTTCAGTCCATAACAGTTGCCTATATAGTATCCAAGGAGCCCTGGTGACACAGTGGTTAAGTGCTTGGCTGCTAACCTAAAGGTTGGCAGTTTGAACCCACTCAGCAGCTCCTTGGGAGAAAGACTTGTCTATCTGCTTCTGTAAAGATTACAGCCAAGAAAAAAATCCTATGGGGCAGTTCTACTCTGTCACATAGGATGGCTATGAGTTGGAATCGATGGCACACAATAACAACCCAGTGTCTATTCCACCCTTAACAGAACTAGGATTTTATTCGCTATTTAGTCATCTTGATTCTGTATGTCTTGGGGGAATCTGACTCCACCCCCATCTCCAAGGATTGTCTTAAAATAAGTAGTAAATCCCTTTCTCCAAGCCATGCTCCTAGGCTCAGTAAAGGGTTGTCTAGTCAGGGTGAATCTCTAGGAATATTAGGACTAAAACTATCTTCTTTTCTCTGAGTTTTTTGTGTGAGGCCTGAAACTGTTGCAGCCCCTTTGCCACCAGTTTGAGAACGGAGTCAACCCACAGAGGAAGGCAGAACCAAGAGAATCTCAGGGAAATGGAGCTAGTCAACTCAGGTCATCCCTAACTTCAACCCACACTTAAGGGTGCTAAGAAGATATACGGAGAGGGGGAAAAAAAACCTTTTTAGGACCCTTTAGCTCTTGCCATGTAGGTAACCATATTCTCCAGCTACTAGAGAGAACTATCTTCTCTGAAACCCCCACCCAGTCATTTGATACATTCACAGTAACCTGGCCTGATCCTAGAGAATTGGGACAAATGGAGTGGGGAGAGGAGGAAGCAGGAGACCTTTCTCACTGACTGCATTCCCCATTCTGACAAACCACCACCTGTTCATTATCTTAAGAGAAAAAGGAGTAACCCCAAAGAAGTGAGGTTTTCTCATACTCATAAACAGAGAACAGCATTAGCAATGCTAACAGAATACTTAGGATTTAGAATACTTTTGTTTAAAAGCTCTTATTGATCATCTCAGCAACATTATAATTTGAGTAACTATAATAAGTATAACAGTAATGCTTTTTTAAAAGTGATAAAACAGACTCAGAAGTTTCAAGTGATTGTTCCAAATTACTGAGCAAGTATTTGTCTTAATTAAAGGACCAAAGTTTTCAGATTTCCAGTCCTTCTATGTTAACTACACAATTCCGCCACAAGATGGCAGCAGGGCACATGCCTCTTATCCATTCCGCTTTATAGTTGGTGGTTGGAAAGTACTGTACTTACCAGTCAAGTCTTCAATTTAACTCTCTAAAACCTGGACAGCTGCTACTTAGGGTGGGCTTAATGCACTCAAATTAAAATATTTCTTTATTTTTATTTACCAAAACTTTGTCAAAAATACTTTTTCTATTCTTCCTGCGGGTGTTCAGCTGTAAAATTGTTATACCTCCATTCATTCAGACATTCCACAAACTCTGTATTGGGTTGTGTGCTATGCATAATTCTGGCAGCCCCTTATTTATCTCTTACTTAGACAGCTGCTGTATTTCATCTGGTGTGGCATCGCTTGTTAAACAGACACATACAGATTCCACAGAGTTTGCTCCAGACTTAGTTAGAATCTGCAGAGAAGGATCTGAAAATGGAAGTTCTTACTTTTGTAATTACACGTCCTACCTAGACAAGTCTGAAGAACACTACCCTAGGTGATGATGTCCAGCTGCGCCTGAGAGTGTCCTGCAGAAACCAGTCCCGTTTTTGTCCTCAGCTTCTCCTACTCTATAACCCTTCACCAGTGCCACATCTGCAATTCATCTTCACACCTCTGTCTCCCTCTCCCAGGATCACTTTGGCCACTACGTTGTGCCATGTCCCCTGTCCCCTGCTTTGTGTTTTCTAGGGACCAGGGTCATAGCTTAGGCCAGGAGCCACAGCAAGTCCTCTCATCCTCTGAGAATGGGGACAGGGAGTCCCAACAGGGTCTGTGCAAACATGAGAAGTGATATGTAGTCAAATTGTCAGGGGACCCTCACTTTATTTAAATCTCCCCTAAAAAGCTGCATTGTGTCTACATTCCAAAAAAAAAGAAAACAGTTGCCATTGAGTTGATTCCAACTCAGGGCAACCTCATGTGTTTGAGAGTGGAACAGCGTTCCATAAGGTTTTCAGTGGCCATGATCTTTCAGAAGTAGATCACAAGGCCTTTCTTCCAAGGCACCTGTGAATAGATTCAGACCACCAACCTAGAGTCACGCTCTGAATTTGGACTTCTAGACTCCCAAACTGTGAGAAAATAAATTTCTGTTCTTTTTTTCTTTGTTTGTTTTTTTATGTTTTTTTAATAATTTTTCTTGTGCTTTAAGTAAAAAAAAAAAATTTTTTTAAGTGTAAGTTTACAAATCAAGTCAGTCTCTCACACAAAAACCCATATACACCTTGCTACACACTCCCAATTACTCTCCCCCTAATGAGACAGCTCGCTCTCTCCCTCCACTCTGTCTTTTTGTGTCCATTTTGCCAGCTTCTAACCCCCTCCACCCTCTAATGTCCCCTCCAGGCAGGAGATGCCAACATAGTCTCAAGTGTCCGCCTGATCCGAGAAGCTCGCTCCTCACCAGCATCCCTCTCCAACCCATTGTCCAGTCCAATCCATGTCTGAAGAGTTGGCTTCGGTCCTGGGGCAACAGAAGATCTGGGGGCCATGACCACTGGGGTCCTTCTAGTCTCAGTCAGATCATTAAGTCAGGTCTTTTTATGAGAATTTGGGGTCTGCATCCCACTGCTCTCCTGCTCCCTCAAGGGTCCTCTGTTGTGTTCCCTGTCAGAGCAGTCCTCAGTTGTAGCTGGGCATCATCTAGTTCTGGTCTCAGGATGATGTAGTCGCTGGTTCATGTGGCCCTTTCTGTCTCTTGGGCTCTTAATCACCTTGTGTCCTTGGTGTTCTTCACTCTCCTTTGATCCAGGTGGGTTGAGACCAATTGATGCATCTTAGATAGCTGCTTGCTAGCATTTAAGACCCCAGACGCCACTCTTCAAAGTGGTATGCAGAATGTTTTCTTAATAGATTTTATTATGCCGATAGACTTAGATGTCCCCTGAAACCATGGTCCCCAGACCCCTGCCCCTGCTACACTGGCCTTCAAAGCATTCAGTTTATTCAGGAAACTTCTTTGCTTTTGGTTTAGTCCAATTGTGCTGACCTCCCCTGTATTGTGTGCTGTCTTTCCCTTCACCTAAAGTAGTTCTTATCAACTATCTAATTAGTGACTATCCCTCTCCCACCCTTCCTCCCTCCCCCTCTCGTAACCACAAAAGAATGTTTTCTCGCTTTAAACTATTTCTCAAATTCTTGTAATGGTGGTCTTATACAATATTTGTCCTTTTACAACTGACTGATTTCACTCAGCATAATGCCTTCCAGGTTCCTCCATGTTATGAAATGTTTCACAGATTCCTCATTGTTCTTTATTGATGCATAGTATTCCATTGTGTGAATATGCCATAATTTATTTATCCATTCATCCGTTGATGGGCACCTTGGTTGCTTCGATCTTTTTGCTATTGTAAACAGTGCTGCAGTAAACATGGGTGTGCATATATCTGTTCATGTAAAGGCTCTTATTTCTCTAGGGTATATTCCAAGGAGTGGGATTGCTGGATCGTATGGTAGTTCTATTTCTAGCTTTTTAAGGAAATGCCAAATTGATTTCCAAAGTGGTTGTACCATTTTACATTCCCACCAGCAGTGTATAAGTGTTCCAATCTCTCCACAGCCTCTCCAACATTTATTATTTTGTGTTTTTGGATTAATGCCAGCCTTGTTGGCACTGGGTCTGGGTTTGGATTGTTAGAGTGAGATGAAATCTCATTGTAGTTTTGATCTGCATTTCTCTAATGGCTAATGATCGTGAACATTTCCTCATATATCTGTTAGCTACCTGAATGTCTTCTTTAGTGAAGTGTCTATTCATACCTTTTGCCCATTTTTTAATTGGGTTATTTGTCTTTTTGCAGTTGAGTTTTTGCAATATCATGTAGATTTTAGAGATCAGGTGCTGATCAGAAATGTCATAGCTAAAAACTTTTTCCCAGTCTGTAGGTAGTCTTTGTACTTTTTTGGTAAAGTCTTTGGATGAGCATAGGTGTTTGATTTTTAGGAGCTCCCAGTTATCTAGTTTTTCTTCTGCATTCTGTATAATGTTTTGTATACTGTTTATGCCACGTATCAGGGCTCCTAATGTCCCTATTTTTTCTTCCATGATCTTTATCGTTTTAGATTTTATATTTAGGTCTTTGATCCATTTTGAGTTAGTTTTTGTGCATGGAGTGAGGTATGGGTCTTGTTTCATTTTTTTGCAGATGGATATCCAGTTATGCCAGCACCATTTGTTTAAAAGACTGTCTTTTCCCCATTTAACTGTTTTGGGGCCTTTGTCAAATATCAACTGCTCATATGTGGATGGATTTATGTCTAGATTCTCAATTCTGTTCCACTGGTCCATGTATCTGTTGTTGTACCAGTACCAGGCTGTTTTGACTACAGTGGTGGTATATAAAAAAAAAAAAACAGTGGTGGTATAGTAGGTTCTAAAATCAGGTAAAGGAAGGCCTCCCATTTTGTTCTTCTTTTTCAGTAATCCCTCATTTATCCGGGCCCTCTTTCCTTTCCATATGAAATTGGTGATTTGTTTCTCCATCTCATTAAAGAATGTCCTTGGGATTTGGATCAGAATTGCATTAAATATATAGATCGCTTTTGGCAGAATAGACATTTTTATAATGTTAAGTCTTCCTTTCCACGAGCAAGGTATGTTCTTCCACTTATATAAGTCTCTGTTGGTTTCTTGCAGAAGTGTACTGTAGTTTTCTTTGTATAACTGTTTTATATCTCTGGTAAGACTTATTCCTAAGTATTTTATTTTCTTGGAGGCTACTGTAAATGGCATTGATTTGGTGATTACCTCTTTGATGTTCTTTTTGTTGGTGTAGAGGAATCCATCTGATTTTTATATATTTATCTTGTATCCCGATACTCTGCTGAACTATTAGTTTCAGTAGTTTTCTGGAGGATTCCTTAGGGTTTTCTGTGTATAAGATCATGTCATCTGCAAATAGAGATACTTTGACTTCTTCCTTGCCAATCTGGATGCGCTTTATTTCTTTAGCCTAATTGCTCTGGCTAGGACTTCCAGCACAATGTTGAATAAGAGCGGTGATAAAGGGCATCCTTGCCTGGTTCCCGATCTCAGTGGGAATGTTTTCAGGCTCTCTCCATTTAGGGTGATGTTGGCTGTTAGCTTTGTATAAATGCCCTTCATTATGTTGAGAAATTTCCTTCTATTCCTATTTTGCTGAGAGTTTTTATCATGAATGAGTGTTGAACTTTGTCAAATGCCTTTTCTGCATCAATTGATAAAATCATGTGATTCTTGTCTTTTATTTATGTGGTGGATTACATTAATTGTTTTTCTAATGTTGAACAATCCCTGCATACCTGTTATGAATCCCACTTGGTCATGGTGAATTATTTTTTTGATATGTTGTTAAATTCTATTGGCTTTAGAATTTTGTTGAGGATTTTTGCATCTACATTCATGAGGGATGTAGGTCTATAATTTTCTTTTCTTGTGGTGTCTTTACCTGGTTTGGTATCAGGAATATGGTGGCTTCATAGAATGAGTTTGGTAGTATTCCATCCTTTTCTATGTTCTGAAATACCTTTAGTAGTAGTGGTGTTAACTCTTCTCTGAAGGTTTGGTAGAACTCTGCAGTGAAGCCGTCCGGACCAGGGCTTTTTTTTGTTGGGAGTTTTTTGATTACCTTTTCAATCTCTTCTTTTGTTATGGGTCTATTTAGTTGTTCTACCTTTTTACCTCTGTTTGTGTTAGTTTAGGTAGGTAGTGTGTTTCTAGGAATTCATCCATTTCTTCTAGATTTTCAAATTCGTTTGAGTATAGTTTTTCATAGTAATCTGATATGATTCTTTTAATTTCAGTTGGGTCTGTTGTAATATCGCCCATTTCATTTCTTATTCAGGTTATTTGCTTCCTCTCCTGTTTTTCTTTTGTCAGTTTGGCCAGTGGTTTATCAATTTTGTTGAGTTTTGCAAAAAAACAGCTTTTGGTCTTGTTAACTCTTTCAATTGTTTTTCTGTTTTCTATTTCATTTAGTTCAGCTCTAATTTTTATTATTTGTTTTTTTCTGGTGCCTGTGGGTTTCTTTTGTTGCTCTCTATTTGTTCAAGTTGTAGGCATAATTCTTTGATTTTGGCCCTTTCTTCTTCTTGGATGTGTGCATTTATTGATATAAATTGGCCTCTGAGCACCGCTTTTGCTGTGTCCCAAAGGTTCTGATAGTAAGTGTTTTCATTCTCATTGGATTCTCTGAATTTCTTTATTCTATCCTTAATGTTTTCTATAATCCAGTTTTTTTTTCAGCAGGGTATTGTTCAGTTTCCAAGTGTTTGATTTCTTTTCCCTGCTTTTTCTGTTACTGATATTCCACTTTTATGGCCTTATGGTCAGAGAAGATGCTTTGTAATATTTCAATGTTTTGGATTCTGCTAAGGCTTGCTTTATGACCTAATATGTGGTCTCTTCTAAAGAATGTTCCTTGTGCACTAGAAAACAAAGTATAGTTGGTTGCTGTTGGGTGGAGTGTTCTGTATATGTCTACGAGGTCAAGTTGGTTGATTGTGGCATTTAGATCTTCCGTGTCTTTATTGAGCTACTTTCTGGATGTCCTGTCCTTCACCGAAAGTGGTTTGTTGAAGTCTCCTACTATTATTGTGGAGCTGTCTATCTCACTTTTCAATGCTGATAGAGTTTGTTTTATGTATCTTGCAGCCCTGTCATTGGGTGTTTAAATATTTAATATGGTTATATCTTCTTGATGTATTGTCCCTTTAATCATTATAGTGTCCTTCCTTATCCTTTCTGATGGATTTAACTTTAAAGTCTATTTTGTCAGAAATTAATTTTAACATTCCTGCTCTTTTTTGATTGTTGTTTGCTTGATATATTTTTTTTCCATCCTTTGAGTTTTAGTTTGTTTGTGTCTCTAAGTCTAAGGTGTGTCTCTTGTAGGCAGCATATAGACGGATCTTGTTTTTTAGTCCATTTTGCCACTCTCTGTCTCTTTATTGGTGCATTTAGTCCATTTACATTCAGGGTAATTATGGATAGGTATGAATTTAGTGCTATCATTTTGATGTCTTTTTTTGTGTGTTGACAGTTTCTTTTTCCCACTTGATTTTATGTGCTGAGTAGATTTTCTTTATTTATTGTCCTTTCCTCATATTTATTGTTGTTGATTATGTTTCTGCTGAGTCTGTATTTTGCCCTTGTATTTTATTTTGATGAGTAGGATAGTTTGTCTCCTTTGCGGTTACCTTATTATTTACCCCTATTTTTCTAAGTTTAAAACTAACTTTTATTTCTTTGTATCACTGTATCTTCCTCTCCATATGGAAGGTGTATGATTATATTTCTTAGTTCCTCTTTATTATTTTAACGTATTCTTTTATATAATAGCATCACCATTACCCTGTGTTGGCTTTTTTTTTTTTTTTTTTTTTAATCTTGCTTTGTGTTTTTAAATATCCCTGCCTGGGTTGACTTCTGGTTGCTCTGCCCAGTGTTCTAGACTTGGGTTGATACCTGATATTATTGATTTTCTAACCAAAGAACTCCCTTTAGTATTTCTTGTAGTTTTGGTTTGGTTTTTACCAATTCCCTCAACTTGTGTTTACCTGGAAATGTCTTAATTTCACCTTCATATTTAAGAGACAGTTTTGATGGATATATGATTCTTGGCAGGCAGTTTTTTTCCTTCAGTTTTTTAAATATGTCATCCCATTGCCTTCTTGCCTGCATGGTTTCTGCCGAGTAGTCTGAGCTTATTCTTATTGGCTCTCCTTTGTAGGTGACTTTTCTTTTATCCCTTGCTGCTCTTATAATTATCTCTTTATCTTTGGTTTTGGCAAGCTTGATTATAATATGTCTTGGTGACTTTCTTTTAAGATCTACCTTATGTGGAGTTCAATGAGCATCTTGGATAGATATCTTCTCATCTTTCACAACATCAGGGAAGTTTTCTGCCAACAAATCCTCAACAATTTTCTCTGTATTTTCTGTTATCCCTCCCTGTTGTGGTACTCCAATCACTCGTAGCTTATTTCTCTTGATAGAGTCCCACGTGATTCTTAAGTTTTCTTCATTTTTTTTAATTCTTTGATTTTTCTTCAAATATATTAGTGCCATGTGATTTATCTTCGAGTTCTGAAATTCTAGCTTCTACTTGCTCAATTCTGCTCCTCTGACTTTCTATTGAGTTATCTAATTCTGTAATGTTATTGTTAATCTTCTGAATTTCTGATTGCTGTCTGTGTATGGATTTTTCCAGCTTATTAAACTTTTCCTTATGTTCCTGAATAATCTTTCTAATTTTTTCAGTTGCTTTATCTGTGTGTTCCTTGGCTTGTTCTGCGTATTGCCTCATTTCTTTCCTGATGTCTTGAAGGGTTCTGTATATTAAACTTTTGTATTCTGTATCTGGTAATTCCAGGAATGTACTTTCATCTAAAAGATCTCTGGATTCTTTGTTTTGAGAGCCTGTTGAGGTGGTCATGGCCTGTTTCTTTATGTGACTTGATATTGACTGTTGTCTCTGAACCATCTATAAGTTATTGTATTAGTTTATGCTTGCTTACTGTACCGTAGCTGCTTGCTTTGTTTTGCTTTGGCATACCCCTATGGGTTGCTTGAGTGAGCTAGCTTGATTATTTTCGCCTTTGGAGCTCTGGTGTCCTGTCCGCAGCTGGCTAGAGCTGTTATCAGGTATATCAGTCTGGGAGTCCATTCAGTTTTCTTGTATGAATTCAGCTCAGGTTTCCAGGTAGCTGATATCAAGTGTGTGGTACAGGCTCTGTCCTACAGTCTTAGAGGGGCAGGGGTGATTGGTGTATATACCAGTATCTGATCGCGGCAGGGTGTCACGCTCTGAACAAGGCAGGGGGCTGAGAACCGACCCCCCAAGTGGCTCTGAGGAAAACGCATCTCTGTTCCCTAGAGCGTGCTGGTGGGTGGGTTCTGCAGAGGGACCATGGGCACCCAAAGTTTTTGTTGTAAGGACTGGGAGGTACCAGTTATCTTTGGACCCCTGTCACGGGAGGCTGGGTGACCTGAGTGGAGCTACCAGTCCTTGGGTCCCTGATGTGGGTAGGTGAGGACCTTGTTTAATAGGCAAAGCAATGTCAAACGTCAAACACCCACCTCTCCACCGCACAGCTGAAATGGTTGGAGTTTGCCAACAAGGGCCTATTCTCCCGAAATAAGCTCACACAGGTCCATGGAGAAGGGAAAGGTGCTCAAGGTCCATGGACGGTTTATGCCTGCACAGGAGCCGCTTATGTCCTGAGCTCCTCTGGTTAATGGAGCTAGCAAATTATCTTCCCCCCACCGGCTGCAATTTTTTTCCTTCCCAAGGCGGGGAGGACGGCTCCAGGTGCCCACCAGGGTCTATCTCAGGCCTAGGGATTCAGCTGCTGAAGCTGGGTTGGGAGTGGGGGGGGGCGGTAAAATATACGCAAGTACTTAGCTTTTGCCGAGAGCGCCCTTCTGCTCAGGTTCCGGAGGTGTGAGTGGGCTGTGCGGCTGGCTGCTTCTCCCTGAGGAAACTGCGGCTGAAGGCTAGGACCAGCCCGCCGCTGCCACCGGTGCCACTGCTCCCAGAATGGTGCCTGAGGGCTCCCCGCGATTCAGGTCCGGTAACTCCTCTCCACTTCTGAACAATCTCTTCCTCCCCCTGCCCCTCAGTTCATTGTCTAAGCTTGCCTTTGATGCTCAGGGCTCCCAGCTTGTCACAAATATACTCGTTTCACTTTTTTTTTTAGGGTCTTTGTTGTAAAGAGGGCTCAACTGAAGCGTCTGTCTATTCTGCCATCTTGGCTCTGCCTCTCAAATTTCTGTTCTTTAAAGCCACTATTTTGTGGTATTTCTGTTACAGCAGCACTAGGAAACTAAGACAGCAACCTTACTTACAACAGAGTGATCTCATTTTCATTTTTTTTTTTTAATTAAAGAAATGCAGTAACCATTATCCTAGCCCAGAGTACTTGTTCAACTCAGCTCCTCCTAGTACAGGTTTGGGGCATCAGTGCCTAATTAGGGTTCTAGACACATTCTTCCTCACCCCTGGAGTTTCTAGGAGTCTGGAGAGAACCACATGGACAGAGATCAGCATCTTTCCCAATGGGCAGTCAAGAGTGATAAAATGGATCATGGAACTCCAAAGTATCTATATCATGATGTATTCACATTGCAAACAGGGTCTTAATTTCAGCAAAACAACATCAGGTGTCATGTTAAATAAATTTTGTAAATTTGAATTTTATTTGGCTTTGTTAGCTCTGTTCATGTTTAATTTGTGAATGTGTTTTGATTTTTATAGCTGTATAAGCATAAGGCATTTATACCAAGTTTATGTTTATGCATTTTTTAAGTAACATTATAATAGAAATAATTTAGATAAACACTAGGTAACCCATGAGAATTTTATTTTCCTTTAAAAGGTGTCTATACATTACTTAAGTTTGAGAAACATTCATTTTAGTTAAGAGTGTGTGTGTATTTTGTGATTATTTCTTTTGTCTAATCTTTTTCATTCCCTGGCTGTTACATTATTTTAAGATCAGGATGGAGAATTGATATGAATATAGCTGATACAATGTGTCAATTTAAACATCTGTTGACTCCAGAAAAACTACATACATGCATTAAAATGTTACATTTATACAGAGCCCTGTTGGCGAAGTGGTTAAGAGCTCAGGCTGCTAACCAAAAGGTGGGCAGTTTGAATCCCCTGGCCACTCCTTGGAAACCCTATGGGGCAGTTCTACTCTGTCCTGCAGGGTCACTATGAGTCAGAATTGACCCAGTGGCACACAACAGCAACAACAACACGTTTATTCTGGTACCTTCCTGTATGAATTTTTGGTACCTGAATCACATGGCCAAATCCAGGTAAAAAGAGGTCTTGTAGCAGTAGTCTATGGTGGCCAGAACCTATGAATGGTCAGAATCTTGGCTTATCAGCACCCCTTCCCCACCAAAGAGAAAAGAATTAGGCTGATTACACTAAGGACTAAGCCAGTTACAGGTAGAATTATGAAGTCAGCAGTCAGCCTCCAGCCTCCACACTCTTGTGAAGCTCTCCCAGCCAGGCCCTTACCTCTCCCCTTACCCCATTCACCCTTCTGATACTCAGAGGATTCTTCCCTCTCCTCTTGATGTCAGAATCTCAGGAAACACTCTGGCCTTAAGCATACACATGCTAACATATCGCAAAGCACGTCCATGTGTTACCTTTCACAGACAGCCATTTGCATCTGAAGCTCGGTCTTTATCGCGGGAGAATGGTAGTGTCTCCTATAGAAGAGGTTTATAAAACAGGAGACACGTGATCTTACTTAAAGCAGATGGGATTCAGGGATTTCCTGACATTCCTCTCCTCTTCTACCCTCCCAAGCATAGTTTTGGTTTGTAACATTTACCTTTCATAATGGTGTAAGTCATTATGTTTTACTTGTTAAACTAAAGCCTCAAATTACAAGTTATGCACCAGCTAGGAGCTAGATTAGTTTGCAGCTTGTAATTGGATAAGGCTTTAGAAGTAATTGGATGCCAGGGTAATAGGGATTTCAAAAGCATAGAGAACATGTCTAAGCAATAGAGCAAATTTTGAAACTGAACTGACATTTCAAATTTTCAGTTAACCTTGAAACCCAGTTCCCTTTTTCTTTCTTGTGCTTGTTTTTAGTAATATAATAATTATCTGTGTGTGCGCTTATAACTGAGTGATGACCAAACCTAAAATTCGATCAGCTCATTTGAAATGTGACCTTCCCATTTAGAATAACAACAAAGAGATGTGTGGCTTCAAGTTGTAAGTGCTATAATCCCTGAGGTACTGAAAATTTTGTCTTTTTCTCTTCTTGCAAACACTGCCCTACCAATCAATTTGTCAGCTTGTACTGAAAGTTTAAAATATAAGCCATACCCAATGATCCAGCAATTCCAGGTCTAATTATGTATTCTAAGGGAGAAAAAATTAACTGTGTAAATGTAACTGTACAAAAATGTATCATGCATTATTTATACTTTTAAAAATTTATAGTCAACCTAAATAAATTATAGTATATCCATAATTTAGAGTGCTGCGTAGCCATTAAAAAATTGTGATGTCAGGCTATATTTCTTAATATCGAAAGATACTTACAATGCTGAATTAGACAAGCAGGTTACGGGAATATATATATATATATTTTTTTAAATATGTATATATAGCATCCATTTTTATATATTTTAAAAAAGTGTATAAAACCAATGTACTTAAATGACAAATATTTTGTTATATGTATTTTTACCACAATGAAAAAAAAAAACAATATACTCACCAGTTTAATACACAAGTTGTCTCCACTTGAATTCCTATTTCCTCATATCTCATTCATTCTGTTTCTTTAGTTAGTATATTTTATTAACTATATATAAATAAATACGAAAGGAGTTTAATGCATAAACCGAGTAGTTTAATGCATAAGCACAAACCTAAACATGTAAGGAGGTATTAACACGTGCATTTCTATCCTCCATATCTTTTAGCTTTTTTTTATATTTTGTATGTCTTTCTTTCCCACTTCCTTCTGCGAAAATTCCTCAATCTGGTCCTCCTCATTCGTTCCTCAGCTTTATCCATTCTGCCATTTCACTTATTTTTCGTACCTAATATTTCTTCTTAGTTCTTTTTTAACCTTTTCTTGTTCTTGATTCATGTTAAATTAATATCTTCCCTTATCTCTTTTAGAATATTTATTCTGTTTAAAATTATTTGAACTGTTCTAATATTATCTCTTCTGACAATTTATAATCCAATATATTGTCTTTTGAGGTAGTTGTTCTTCTCAAGCATATTGTTTTTTTGACCTGTGGGATTATTTTCCCTGGGTACATGTCAGGCAAAGCACTGGAGGAAAGGCCAGGCCTCACGTCAGCACCTGGTTTATGGTGAATGTGCCCTTGAGTGGTGAGCCCAGACACCAGAAAAATCTAAGCCCATCATACTCACCTTTCAGAACAATTCCTCTGGTTAGGGCTTCACTCTTTGCCTCCAGAGAGAAGCAGCATTAGGGAGACATACTTCAAAAATTATAACTCATCAGCCTTGGGGCTTAGAAGGGAAAGGGTGGGAAATTGACTGCCCAAAGTTAGTATTTCCTCAGCTCCTTATAAAGCTCTATCCTAATTTGAGTCTTGAGGATGTCTGGGCCAGAGCTCTAGTCTCTGCAGGTAGGGGCACAAGCCTAGTTTGTCCCAAAGCAATGAGAGAAGCACGAGCAGAATTCCCACAGTTCTTTTCCCATTTTATCATTCTGTAGCAAGTCCTCACCCCACACATACCTACAGTTCAAAACTTCCTCCCATCCAACCCCCAGGCGTTCTAAGAGCTTTCGCCATTTCTTGGCTGCTCCAGGATTGTTCTCAGTGGAGGGAGCCGGCAATGGGCCTAGTCCAGCACTTGTTGGGAACCTGAGCAAAACCTGCAGCCAACCCAGCTGCACCCTCTGCTTTCTCCAGCTGCTTTCTGTGCCCCGCAATTCTGTTGCTTTTTTCTCCTTGCCTAACTCATTCCTTTTCTAACATCATCTTTACCCATTCCCCCTTCAACCTTCTCCAGTCTGGCTCCCCCCCGCCCCATGCTCCATTGAGAAACTGCTGTAATCAGTCTCACAACAGATTCCGTCCGTGTTGCTGAATCCATTTTGTGTCCTCATCTTTAACACTCTTAAGGCACAGTTGATCAATCGCTCCTCGAAGCACTGTCCCTTGGCTCCTGTGACCTGTCACCCTGACCTGCTTTTCTGCCTGCATCACAGATCCCTTCTTTTCAGGTTCATTTGCTTGCTTCCCCCACCTCCAAACCAAAAACTGAAATGAAACCCATTGCTTTGGAGTCAGTTCCAACTCAGCGATCCTATAGGACAGAGTAGAACTGCCGCATAGGGTTTTCAAGGGGTGGCTGGTGGATTTCAACTGCCGACCTTTTGGTTAGCAGCCAAGTTCCAGAATGACATTAGTTTTATAGTTTAACTCTCACAATGGGCAATCTCATTCCCTAATTAGCAAATTCTTGGAGGTATTTGGCTGGGGGTTGGGGTTTCTCCTCACTGGGAATACAAAAGCATGGCTTAGGTTTTAGCTTTGCAAGTACAGGAACGATTTCCATTGGAACTCAGCCATTTACAGTTTTCATCATTTGGATTTGTCGGGGTAAGCCAGGCCAACCGAAAAGAATACTTCGTTGAGGACACAGCCTTTTTTTTTTTTAACAAGGAGTTCAAAATTTGACACTAGAATGAAATTTTAGATTTCCCTTCCCCCTAAAAAAAAGTCTAGATTTAAAAGCAGGAATATTTAGGGTCTAGAGAGGAGGGGGAAACCCTGGTGGTGTAGTGGTTAAGTGCTACGGCTGCTAACCTAAAGGTTGGCAGTTCAAATCTGCCAGGCCCTCCTTGGAAACTCTATGGGGCAGTTCTACTCTGTCCTATAGGGTCGTTATGAGTCGCAATCAACTCGATGGCACAGGGTTTGGTTTGGTTTTTAGAGAGGAGGGTGCCTTCAAACCCAACCTGTCCAATTTTTATCTGAAGAGCCAAGGATTTTATCCACTAGGGACCACAGGGAGCTCTGGTGGCACAGTAGTTAACAGGTCAGCTGCTAACCAAAATGTTGGCAGTTCACATCCACCAGCCGCTCCTTGGTAACACTAGGAGCAGTTCTACTCTGTCCTATAGGATCACTATGAGTTGGAATCGACTCCATGCGACGGGTTTAGGGACCACAGAAAATGGCTTACCCTAGGATGTGTTGGTATTTTTAAAAGACCATATAATTCTAAATTAGACAGATGGGCATGAGAGAAGATGGAGAAAGGAGAATCGATGAGACTTCTTGTTTTTTCCTTGGGGGTGTCTTGCTGTGTGATTCAAAATTATAAATTGTTATCCATCTTGATGCTCAAAAAACCCAACTCTGGAAATCTGAGGGATCACATTCTTCCTTTCAGGTAGCTCTTATTCCTGCTGTGCGTGATTTTCACTCTCCATGATATTGCCATTGTCCAGACATCAGGTTCAGCTCAGCTCAGCTTCTGCCCTTTGCTAATTCTGAGGCTGAATTTTCTGTTGCTGCTACAGCATCACTATTGCAACAGCATTAGCATGGATTGGAAAATCCTAAGAAGAATCAAACTGCAATCTGTGAACCAAAGAGAACATCAGATTGCTTCATTGTGAATGTCCTGGAAGGAGAAAAAGTTTTCTTTTTAAACCCCAATTTTTACTTTGCACTAAGCAAATCCATTACTTTTTGTACAATGAGATGCAAAAAGTGGTGAGTTTTATCAATTTGCAGGAAAAAAAAAAATCCAAAGGGATGCAGCTCTGTATATTCTTTGAAGGGAATTAACAATTGTTACACTGGGATAACATTGCATACAATGGGAATTCCAGAACACTTAATTGTGCTCATGGGGAATCTGTACATAGACCAAGAGGCAGTTGTTCGAACAGAACAAGGGAACACTGAGTGTTTAAAACCAGAAAAAGTGTGCATCAGGGTTTTATCCTTTCACCATACATATTCGATCTGTATGGTGAGCAAATAATCTGAGAAACTGGACTATATGAAGAAGAACATGGCATCAGGATTGGAGGAAGACTCACTGACAACCGTAATATGCAAATGAAACAACCTAGCTTGCTGAAAGCCAAGAGGACTTGAAGCACTTACGGATGAAGATCAAAGACCACAGCCTTCAGTATGAATTACACCTCAACATAGAGAAAAGAAAAATCCTCACAACTGGACCAATAAGCAACATCATGATAAATGGAGAAAAGATTGAAGGTGTCAAGGATTTCATTTTACTTGGGTCCACAATCAACAGCTATGGAAGCAGCAGCCAAGAAAGCAAACAATGCACTGCATTGGGCAAATCTGCTGCAAAAAAAAAAAAAAAAAACCTCTTTAAAGTGTTGAAAAGCAAAGATGTCACTTTGAGGACTAAGGTGCACCTGACCGAAACCATAGTATTTTCATTCACATACAAAAAGCTGGGCAATGAATAAGGAAGACCAAAGAAGATTTGATATATTCGAATTATGGTGTTGGCAAAGAATATTGAATATACCAGGGACTGCCAGAACAGTGAACACGTCTGTCTTGGAGGAAATACAGCCAGAGTGCTCCTTGGAAGTGAGGATGGCGAGACTTCATCTCATGTACTTAGGACATGTTATCAGGAGGAACCAGTTCCTGGAGAAGGATATCATGCTTGGTAAGGTAAGAGGGTTATCAAGAAAAGAGGAAGACCCTAGATGGGATGGATTGACACAGTGGCTACAACAATAGGCTCAAACAGAGCCAACGATTATGAGGATGGCACAGGACTGGGCAGCATTTCTTTCTGTTGTATATAGGGTAGCCATGAGTTGGAACCTACTCGAGGGCACCTAACAACAGTATACTGGGATAGAATTTAATGAAGTAGAATTCACTCTTTTCTAACAGCCCTCCACCAGAAACATCAAAATTTTCCTAGAATTTAAGCACTTTTGAAAAATAGATCCATTTGTCACCATAGAGGCTCCCAGACAGAGCTGGAGAAAAATGTAGAACAAAATTCTAACTCACACAAAAAAAATACCAGACTTACTGACCTGACAGAGACTGGAGAAACCCGGAGAGTGTGACCCCCAGACAGTCTTTTAGCTCAGTAATGAAGTCACTCCTGAGGTTCACCCTTCAGCCAAAAATTACACAGGCCCATAAAACAAGACTAAAGAGGCACACCAGCCCAGGGGCAAAGACTAGAAGGCAGTAGGGGACAGGAAAGATGGTAATAGGGAACCCAAGGTCAAGAAAGGACAGTGTTAACATGTCATGGGCTTGTTAACCAAAGCCATAAAACACTATGTGTACTGTTTAATGAGAAGCTAATTTGTTCTGTAAACCTTCATCTAAAGTACAAAAAATAGAAAAGAAAAAATAGATGCATTTGAAGGCAGATTTCCTTTTTCCTTACACCTCTCAAGAAGGGGGCCTAAAGCTCCAGTAATTTGCCAAACCAGAAATGCAGACTAATAGATTTCTTTCCCTCTCTCCTCATTCTCCTTGGCTTTTAATTTTACCTTTTTTATCTTCTTCCTGCCACTCTTCCTTTCCCACCTTCTTTCCAAAAGGATTTACAATGACTTTCAAAAATACACTATATATCATAAGACTGGTAGGCTGAATAGTAACTCCCCAAATATGTCTAAGTCCTAATTCCCAGGACCTGTGAATATGTTACCTTACATAGTAAAACAGATTTTGAGATGGGGAGATTATCCTGGATTATCCAGAGGGGCCCAATGTAGTCACAAGGGCCCTCGTAAAAGGGAGGCAGGAGTGTCAGAGTTAGTAGTAGCAGATGTGATGCAGGAAATAAGATGATGGAGTGAGTCAAGGAAGGGTTATCTAGAAAAGAGGAAGACCCTAGACGAGATGGATTGACACAGTGGCTACAACAATGGATTCAAACACAGCCAATGATTATGAGCTTTACCCCCTTCGAGACGTGGTAGATGGACAGGGTGGGGTGGTTCGGGTACAGGTTCCCTTTTCAGTTTCAGATTTATGTGTGTGCAAAGAAAAACTGGGTAAGTTTTCAGAAAACCGAGAAAGATTCAGAGAAGAGTTTTTTAAGCTTGGCCTTAACTTTGTTCTTAGCTGACAAGATGTGATAGTGATCTTAACCACATGCTGCACCACTAATGAGAAGAACAGGCTATTGGCAAAGGCAAGGGAACATGCTGACAGTTTTGTTCCCACTACCCCCAAGCATAATGTTCTGAGATCAGGGGACAAAGCAGTCCCAGGAACATATCCTCAATGGGATTACCAGGACCAACTAGATTAGGCAAGAATAAAACGTTTTCTCACTTGTATGGTTGAAGGGATGCAGAAACGCATTCACAAGCCAGTTAATTACTCAAAGATCAAAGAAATAACTCAAGGGAAAGATGAGAATCCTGTGGCTTTTTTGAATAGGCTGACAGAAAGCTTTAAAAGCTTTACCAACATAGACCCAGAGGCACCTGAGTCTGCCCCCTTATTGGGTTTGCATTTTATAACCCAGAGTGCCCCCAACATTAGAAGGAAACTTCAGAAGTTAGAGGCTGGCCCCCAGACCCCACTGTCCAAATTAGTGGAGGGAGCCTTTAAGGTTTTTAACAACAGAGATAAGGTGTAAGAAGATAGAAAGGATAAGATGATAGAAAGGCCCAGTTGTTGGCCGCAGCTATTCAGGGGCTACCTTGAAGTAAACACTGGGGACCCAGGCCATCACAGGTAAGTGGCCGACTTGACAGACCTTGGAGCCACCCTTCAGGGCCACCAGCAAAGCTGGGACCCCAACACTGCATATTGCAAAAAGGAGGGGCACCGGAAACAGGAGTGCCCAAGCTGTCCTCAAATCGGAAGGCCAGGATGGTACCTTAATCATGACCCCAAGCTGCAATTGCCACAACTCTCTGAGTGAAGAAGCCCAGAGGACCATCTGGCTCCCCATGAACAAAACAGCCGATCTCCATCACCCCTGTGGAACCTTGGGTTACCTTCAATGTGGCAGGTAAGAAAACTGAATTTTTACTTGTTATGGGAGCCACCTACTCTGTCTTAAACAAACCTATTGGCAAACTCTAATCAAAATTGTGTGATAACGACAGTCTCGAGACAGTCTCAGACTAAGAGGTTTACTTTCCGTTTATCTTGTGAGGTAGAAATTAGAACAAAAAATCTACCAGGCTAAGTGTCTTCATAAGTTTAATCAGGGATCAAGAACCCAAGACATATGGCAAGCAATAAAAAAGTGTGCTTCCCTCTCTCACATGGTTCCTACCCCTCCTGGGCCCACTAATAGCAATCCTATTTCTCTTACTTTTTGGTCCCTATTTGTTTAATTTGCTTGTCAAGATTATATCTTCCATGTTGAGAAAGTTCCATTTCTAAATGATGCTCTCCCAGGGATTCCAGCCTATTCCACTCCATGAGGAAACACAACAACATTACAAAGGGCCCCAAGAGAGAAACCCAGAGAAATATGGCAGGTTAGCTCAGGCAGCATGAGAATTCCACTCCTCTAGACTTTAGACCTCTGCACCCTTTTTCAGCAGGAAGTGGTTTCAGAAGAAGAAACCTTTGGCCTTAGACCCCCCAAGAATGAGGAGTGTGAATTTCTCAGGGGAGCCAGGCAAGTCTGGGGTCCTGAAGTAAAATTAACCCTTTTGTGAACAGAGGCTGTAGAAAATTCCAAAACAATCAAGATATGGCATAGGCCAGACATGAGGAAACCTGTATTTCAACCTGTGGTTAAATTTTAAGTGGTAAGCAACCAGATTTCCCATAATGCTTCATCTTAGGATTGTTTTTCAGGCAAACCAGCTAAAACCAGAATCCCATGCAGGCACAGAAATGATTTGGTTGGCTACTGGATTTCCCCATCCCATAATGAGTCCTGCCTAGGAACCAAGAAACTCATGTCAGGGAACTAAAAATGCCAGACACATGTTAACAGGCGGTAGCCAGACCCAATTCAGAAGTGAGAAGTCGGACACCCACTTCTGTGCCAGGTATCAGCCCAGCCTTTTTTAAAATAATCATGCTATTTCTTAGAAGTTTGATGAATATGTACAACTTCCCTTTTTACTGCATAGTATAAAACCTTTCTCAGCCCTTTGTCCTAAGAGACAGTTCTTTGAGAGTGATCTCCCTGTCTCCTTGTCACAAGTAATAAAATATGCCTCCTTGCTCTAAATCCACTTGACTCAGTTATTCTTAACAAGAGTACAAGTGGTGAACCCACTGCATTCGGTAACAACATGGTCTATACAAAATTTTATTAGCATAACCCCTGCCGTATTTCTATACCTTACATCATTCATGGTAATTTTGCTTGCTATTGACAGCTCTGCCTGTTTGAGGATGTCCACGTTGTTTGCCATTAAAGTCATTGATGTACTAAAATTTTCAATGTGATGCTGTGAAATTTGATATCTTCACTGTCACTAAATAAAAATTAGAATTTTCTGAAACCTCGCTTATAATATGATGTCTTAGTTTCCTAGTGCTACTGTAACAGAAATACCACAAGTGGGTGCTTTAAAGAACACAAATTTATTTTCTCACAGTTCAGGAGGCTAGAAGTCCAAATTCAGGGCACTGGCTCAAGATCCCTGTCTCTTTTAACTTTTATAGCCCCCGGGTTCTTTGGATCTTTGGTGATTCTCACATGGTATCTGTCTTCCCCATTATATGCTTGCTTCTGTGTCTTAAATTTTTTTTTTTTTCCTGTGTCTAACCTGGTGTTTTTTAACTCAGAAGTGATTAGGTTTAGGATACACCCTCCACTGATATGTCCTCATTAACATAAGAAAACCCTATTCCCAAATGAGATTTTTTTCATGGTATTGTTTTTGTTGTGTCCATTAATTCCAACTCATAGCGACCCTATAGTACAGAGTAGAATTGCCCCACACGGTTTCCTCAGCTAAAATCTTTAAAGGAGCAGATCACCAGGTCTCTTCTCTCTCAAAGTGGGTGGTGTGTTTGAACCTGTTGCTGACCTTTCAGTTAGCACCAGTTGGCAGCCAAGCACTTAACCATTTCACCACCAGACCTCCTATGTTGTTGTTGTTGTCATGTGCCAACAATAGGGGTCCTATAGGGGGTTAAGATTTATAACAGATATTTTGGAAGGACACAATTCAATTCATAACATGAATTTTGATAATCAAAAGTAAACCATATATTTTAGAAAATCCTTAAGTTTATAGAATAATGAGGGAAGCAGACAAATAGAAATAAATGTCAATCAGTACTATCACCAACAGGTAGTTTTATCAGCTACTAAATATACTACTTACAATCATTATCTTCATATGCTTTTGCCTGCATGACACACACAGTAAAACAGAAGTGGCTATAAAATACCTAACTAATTGAAGTTCTACCTTCTAGTAATGATGGAGTGAACAGGTTAGTCAAACTCTCCCACAGATAACCTTTATAAGATCTGGACAAAATATAAAAAGGATTTGGAAAGCAATCCAAAGCAGGCAGATATTGGAGGAGAATTTACCCTTGATAAAATAATCAATTGCCACCAAGTTGATTCCAGCTCACGTCAACCCCATGTACGTCAGGGTAGAACTGTGCTCCACAGGGTTTACAGTGGCTGATTTCTCAGAAGTAGATCACCAGGCCTTTCTCCTGAGGCATGTCTTGGAGGATGCAAACTTCCAACCTTTTGGTTAGCAGTCGAGCACCCATTTGCACCACCCAGGAGCTCCTTACCCTTGGTAAATTTATGGCTTCTTTGCCTAAGGGTGTTCTCTCACCTCTACAGCTCCTGAAGCAGAAAACCACAGTTTGCCGAGTTTGAGGCGGCAGAAAACATAGTTCGGTGCTTGCAGAACAGCTGGAAAATTAAAGGGGAAATGCTAGAAGCAAGAGAGCAACAGAATGACCAAGACCTTGCTGAACATCATATTGGTCTAGTACATGCTAATTGTGTACAGGAAATAGCAAACATCTAGATACTTCAGAAAGAATATGTGTACTAGATGACAAGACATAAGCTCAAGGAAATTCACGGGCCTGCTCCAGCAATGATTCTGCCACATCCTCAAAGTTCAGTGGTCTGGCCTGTGTTAAGATAAAAATCCCCGTAAAATGAGAAACAGGTTGCTGCACTGTCCACTATGAAGAAAGAATGATTCTATGTGATTGGTCTCTTTGGATTTTGGAAGCTATATTTACCATTTGGGCATAATGCTCTGATCCACTTACCTGGTAGCCCACTGTAAAAATGGCATCGTTGCAGGGTCATCTGACCTCATCTAACTTCACAAAGGGGAAGGAGACTCAAGATCAACAGCCCAGGGCTGATTCCTAAGAGGCAGAGGTAAGACATGTCTCATCTCTCCGTCATTTTTACCAATTCTGACACCAACCATCCCTCCCACAGCACTCTCTACTTCTCTGCTGGGTTTGATAATTCGTTGCAATCATCATTCAGAACTCATAGACAGTACTTACGATTATGGAGTTTATTAGGGAAGTAACAGGTTACAATTCAGGTTCAGGAACACTCAGGATACAGTTCTTCCGTCAGGACAGTTTCTACTCAAGCTGTGCCGCAGACACACCTCTCTCTAGCCCCTCGGCCTCTGCTTTGCTCAGGCAAGTGTTAAAAAGCTCTTTTAAACCTGCCAATAAATGCCCAGAGGCACCCTACCCCACCAATAACCCTTGGCCCCAAGGCACTCAGCTTTCTCGCTCTGCGGGCAGAGAAGCCCACTTCTTGATCTCCGGCCGGTCTCTTTCTCCTGCTGCTGTTTCTCTGTTACTGCTTCTTGCCATCTTCAGTATTACAGCTCTATCCCTCTCTCTCTCTCTCAGTCTCCTGGTTCCAGGAGCTTCTCAGCACAGGGATCCTGGTTTCAAAGAATGCACTCCACTCTTGTCCTTTCTTGGTGGTGATGAGATCCTGTCTCTGCTCTGGAATTGGCCCTCTTTTAAGCCTTGCTGAATGGCAAAACTAACCAGTCCCCTTGGTGGGCCACAATTACCTTATTTGCACAGTCCCACCCAACCACTTGGGTGGGAGTTATAAGACCATGGCGAGAAAGGCCACACAAAAGTGATCTGTCACACCACACCCACAAAGCTATCAATTTTGAGTGGTTCCAGACCAAGAAAATCTCTGCAGCAGGTTCAGGCTTCAGTCAATGCAAGCTGCCCCATCACTTGGACCTGTGACTCAAGACCAGCACATTCAGTGGTATTATTGAAAGTATCTGTGGAATACAGAGGTAACTTACAGAGCCGCTGATAAGTCCCAATAGGAGAATCACAGTGTAGGTCTCCTAGGATTTTGGAATAATGCCTCTTTTCCAGACAACTGTATCCCATTTGAAAAGCAGCTAACGGATCTTGGTAGAGATAAACAATTTCATATTGTAGAAACCATTCTTAGCTCATGGGCTGTACACAAACAGGAACCAATCCATAGTTTGCTGACCCCTTATCTAGAAAGACAAACAGACACAGAAATAGAAGCACTGAGAAAGCCAATAAAACTGTAGTGGTGAAAACTCTGGCTTGGGAAGAAGGGAAAGACCAAGGTGGAATGTACCCAACTTTCACTTTTCTTTTTGAACTCCACCTTCTTCCTCTCCTGGGCAATTTCACATCCGTGTCCTGTGTTTCTCTTCTTTAGAGATTGTTCTTGACCACTGTGTACATTTTCTCATACTTCCAGTATTATCTTTGTCAGAATGATTTATGTTTAAATAGAAGGTTTCCTGAAGAGTCAAAAACATTCAGGACTCAAAGTAATAGCTTTCTAATAAAAGGCTTTCATGCATTAAGAGATATGGTTTCATTAATGCAAATAAATCTTTATAGGCATACCTGATGAAATATAATTTTTGCTTCTATTTGTCTCACAAAAAAACACACTTTCTGTTTGCATGACTTAAGGACAACCCTGAAGGCAGGAACAGATGACATACATCTGTTTGAATATTGTGAAAGACCTCTGCACTTCTCATTTAGAGATAGAGTTGCCTTGAGATCTCTGGTCTTGTAAGAAGTCCTAGCTCTTAGGCACTTCCATATGTAAATGAAATAAAAGTTACAATTTATGACAGATTACATTTTCAAGTACCATTTAACTAAACCAGCATTTATTACACACTTAGTGAATACCAAGCACTTTTACAGTAAACACCAAGTTATCTTGCTCAGCTATCACCTAGCTATGTGTAGAGTCTTTATTAAAACTCTGTGACCTATTAACTGAATGATTTCTGAGAGGTGAAGCTAAGAAATGATACTTCCCAGTACATGAAACCCTTGATTAATAATCATGACCATTCTTCAGGTATCACTTTCATGATCCCATTCTCCCTTTGCTCAGTCGTCTCTCCTAGATGCTCTGTGGAAAGAGTTGACGATAAAGAGTAGAACCTGGAGTTCACATTTATTCATTCATTCCTTCATTCACTGTGGAGAAGGATAGAGGGGGCATAAAGGAGATAGTATGAAGTCCCTACATGGTACAAACAGTTAAGTGTTTGACTACTAACAAAGGTTGGCAGTTCAAACCCACCCAGAGGCAACTCAGAAGGCCTGGTGATCTGCTTCCAAAAGGCCACAGCCTTGAAAACCCTACAGAGTAGTTCTAGTCTGCACACATGAGTCGGAATCAAATTGACAGCAACCAACAACAACAAAAGAGATAGTAATGTAGGGATGGAGGCTGGGTTATTGAAGATGCTCAGGGGCAGGGAAGGACAAAGCCACTTGGAAATTAAGGGGAAGAATATTTCTGGAAGAGGGACAGGAAGTGCAAAGACCATAAGGTAGGGTAGGTTTATTTGAGCAACAGCAGGGACCAGTGTGGCTACAGTAGAGGACAAAGGTGGAGAGTGGTCATAGAGGACGCCAGAGCCAGAGTCAGTGACCAGATCCTACAGGGCCTTACTGGCAATTGTAAGCACTGTGTTTTTTACTACGAGTGAAATGTACCAGCTTTGGTGTGCCCCTAGAAACCGAAGCAGGGTGCTCTTCAAGAGAAGCATCAGGAGCCATAAATGGTAGGGTCTGGGCCCTGTGCACAGAAGACTAACCTCTGGCTGATAAGGACTTCAATTCATTAAGGCAGCTTACATCATTCAGAAGATCCCATGACTAATGAGCTTAATGCTGGGGTACATGCTATTTTAATGCCCTGAGCCTCTGGATACAGGTTAGACACTCCATTCAACTGGCAAAACCTAAAAGCAAGAAGTTGCATAGTGTAGAGAAAGAACCTAACTTTGGAGATAAAAAAGACTTAGATTTGAATTTGAATTCTGCCATAGCTGTGTGACCTTAAGCAAGTTCATAACCCCTCTGTGATGTGATGGATTGCTTTTATGTGGATTTTCTCATTATGGTCTTGTAATTTCCACCAAATGATTGAGTGGGACCATGCTAATAGGGTGTATGGAACCCTAACGAGGGGATTGGTCAGTTTTGCCATCCCGATAGGCTTAAAGGAGAGCCAATTCCAGAGCAGAGAAAGGATCTCACCACCACTAAGGAAGAAGAGCCCAGAATGGAAGACGTCCTTTGGACACAGGATCCCTGCAACCAGGAGACAGAGAGAGAGCTGTAACACTGAAGACGGTGAGAAGAGGTGGCAGAGAAACAGTAGCAGGAGAGACTGGCAGGAGACAGCACAGCGGACTTCCCAGCCCACAGACCAAGAAAGCTGAGTGTCTTCCGGCTGAGGCTTACTGGTGGAGTGGGGTGCTTCTGGGAAATTATTAGCAGAGCTAAAACAGCTCTGTAACACTTGTCCAAGTAGGACAAGTGGCGGAAGAACCAGTTCGCAGCCAGGCAGCTGAGAAGAGACTGTCCTGATGAAAGAACTGTATCCTGAGAGCTCCTGAACCTGAATTATAGCCTGTTACCTCCCTAACAAACTCATAATCATTGAGTGATGTCTGTGAGTTCTGTGTGGCCATTGCAATGAATTATCAAATCCAGCAGAGAAGTAGAGAGTGCTGTGGGAGGGACAGTTGGTGTCAGAATTGGTAAAGATGGCGGAGAGAGGCGGCATGTCCGACCTCTGCCTCATAGCACTCAGCCTTGGACTGTTAATCTTGATTCTTCTTCCCCCTTGTGAAGTTAGAGTAAGTCAGACACAGCCCCCATGCCATTTTTATACTCTCTGAACCTCAGTTTCCTTAACTTGGAATAACACTAGTAGCCACCCGAGAAGATTATTTTGACTACAAAGATAATGTAAATGGCCTGTTTTGGACAATTCTTAGCAAATAAGCGCTCAATTATTGTAGGCAGGTAGACTAGACTGGATTTGATCCCAGTTCTTTCACTTGGACAAGACCATTCGTTTGGCCAAACCTCAGTTTTTCCGTCTGTAATGTAGGGTATTATCTACCTGTCAAAATTGGGGAGTAAAGAAGGGTACTGCTGCTGATTAAATCAACCACCAGTTCTAGGAGAGGCTGACACGGAAGTAGAAACAGCCACTGACCTAAACCCATGCCTGACTGATACGGTGAGGCCTAACTTTTCTGCTTTTTAAGAAACGTTTCACTTTTGGGCTTTTGAAATAACAGTTGTATTTGGCAAATTATCCTTTCAAATCCTTTTTTGTCATTTGCAAATTGAGGATGATAATCCTTAACATACAGGAGTGAGGTGAGAGCTAGAAGTAATGTTCATAAGGCACCTGGCATAACGCTTGCTACAGTAGTGATTGCGGGGGGCGGGGGGCGGAGGGTGGTGCCAGCTATTATCATCATAAACAAACAAAAAAAAAAAACCCAGTGCCGTCATTACAGGTGATGGCAAATCTCTTCAGCAGAGAAGCATGCTTAAGGTCCATGGGCTCTAAACAGTGACGAGACCTAATCCTTGCAGCATTTCAACTTCCTTTGCCCTGAGCCTGCTTTTCCCTCTCTGCCCCTCAGTTGGCGCCTTTTGCCGTTTTCTTTCCCCCAAGCCTGTTTTGGGGGCTACGGTCGCTCGGCAGCTCTCAGGTCACATGGCCTGCCGGAGCGAGGGGAGCCCCACGCCGGCGCCGCGCCGCGGGAGGAGGTGAGGCACCCAGCCCGCGCTGCTCCCGCTGCTCCACGTCCAGAGATGGCGCCTCCTTGGGGATGAAGCCCGCCAGCCTGGGCGACACCAGAGGCGGCCCCCGGGATGCGCTGGGGACACAGCCGCCCCCACTGGGTAGGTTTCCTCAGCGAACGATCTGCCCAGCCTCTTTAGCACGGTGGCTGGGGCGCCCACCCCGGAGAAACACCACAGCGAGGGGACGAGGATTAGGGGTGGTCGTGGCTGGCACTGGAGAGCAGCTGCGGGGGATGGGGCAGCTCGGAAAGCGCCTGCGTCCCCGGCCGTGTGCCTGGACAAGCGGGCTGTGCTGCGGCCTCGCCCGTGACGGCAGCGGTTTCCTGCCAGAGGACTGCGGGGAGATCACCCGCGTCCCTGGTCGCTCTGGTGTCCGCCCCAGCACCCGGGTCCCCCAGGGGGCGTTCCTCGCGCGGCCGGGGCCGGCGTCAACGCTGGGATGAGGGACTGTAGCGGTAGGGCGCCTCCCCACTCCTCGACCGCGTCAGTTGCGCGCGACCTAGGCGCGAAGGAGAGCGGATAAGCCCCCGCTGCTGCCGGGCCTAGCCAGGCGGGTTCGCCTAATGGCCGTCCGTACGCGGCGGCACCGCGCCGCGAGTCCGCCCCTCGGGCCCATGCGGCACGCCCAAGTCGCGCGAGGACCGTGTTGGATTTTTGCGGGCGACCATTCAGTCCGGGGCCGGGCAGTGGAAGGCGTCCTTGCTAGCTCTCGGAAGAACCGTTGGGACGGCCAGCCAAGGCCTAACCGGTGGGGAAACTGGGGCCCGAGCTCCGCGGGGACTGCCCAAGGTCAGCGGCAAACGCCAGATCCGGGACTTGGATCTTCCTCCCTGATTCTCTTTACAAGAGGGTTAGTTAAGACCACTGGGTTGTCTTGCCCTCCTACTGGCCTCGCGGCGCGGGCGTCGCTGGTGCCGCACTGCGCCCACGGTGTCCCGGGGCGTGAGCTCCTGCGGGGTCGACGTGACCGGGACACCCCAGCTCGGCCCACGCACCCCACGGGGAACCGCAGGGCGGCTCCATTGATGATCTCACTCTGCAGACCAGGTGTGTGTGCGCGTGTGTGTTTGTGTGTTTCTCCAAGCGAACTAATTCTTGTAAGGGGGAACAGCAATTTTTGGACGGGGTAGGGGGGCGGTGTATTCCTAAAATGCACTGCACCAGGTACTTTGGGAAGTGAGAAGACTTCGTGTCTAACATCTAATGTATTCGAATTTTTTTTAAAAGATAAACTTACTACCAAACATTTAGGAAACAAAAATGTAAAGGAGAAAATAAGGATAACTTAAAAACCCATTTTATAGATTAATATTTTCTGGATATCTTAAATTTTTTTCTACATACGTACAGGTGAACTTTTACACCAATAACATGGTCCCAAAAATGGTACCTTGTTTGAATTTTCATCTTTGATTGCTCGTGAGAGTCAACACTTTTCCTGGCCTGTTGAATTTGTGTGAGTGAATTGACTGGTAATTCTTTTTGCCCATTTTTCTGTTGGAGTGTCTTTCTCTTCCTCATTTCTAAACACTCTTTAGTGATTCTCTGTCATATATGTTGCACAAGTTTTCCAAGTTTGCTTAATATTGTTTTTGTCAGATTTTTTTTTTTTTTTTTTACCATAAACAGGTTTAACTTTTATTTAGCTCAGTCTGTCAGTCTTTTCTTTATGATTTCTGCTCGTGGATCTTGCTGAGAAAGGCCTTCTGTAACCCAAGTTTATATAAAGTTCTCTTGTATTTTCTTCGGATACTTTTTAAGTTTTTCTTTTAAAAAATTAGGTGTGGAATTTATTATCCTAGTTCAAGTTGTAAAGTGGAGAGATAATTTATTTTCCCTGTGTAAGTAATCAGTTGCTGCAAAGCCCATACCCCTGATTGCTACAGTTATGATAGATTATTTCATATTTGCATCTGAGTGTGGATTTTTGCATCTGTCTATCTGTATATTTTAATGTCAGCACCATGTTATTTTAATTAGTGAAACTTTATATTAGGTTTTAATATCTGGTAAAGCAGCTTCTTTATTATCTAACATAATTTTGCTGGCTTTTGTTTTAAAATAAACTTTATTGAGGTATAGTTTACATATAGTCAAATGCACCATTCAAATGTACACTCCAATGACTTTTGACAAATTTATACACCCATGTAACCACTGTCACAATAAAAAATTGTGGAATACTTCATAAACTTAATGTCATTGTTGTACAGGGGTCATGTGAAACTTGTTTGTATCGTTCCAATTTTAGTATATATGCCACGAAAGCAAGCATTTTCTGGCAGTTTTTACTGGATCTAAGTCCAGATGGAAAAGTCCTTTTCACTAGAAAAGGACATCATGTTTGGTAAAGTAGAGGGTCAGCGAAAACAAGGGGAACTATCAATGAGATGGATTGGCAAAGTAGCCACGACAGTGGTCTCAAGCATACCAATGATTATGATGATGGCACAGGATCTGGCAACGTTTTGTTCTGTTATACATCATGAGTCAGAAACCAACTCGACTGCAGCTAGCACAAGTCCAGATCATCTTTAGAATACTACAGTCAACTTTACCAGCCTTCCCTCTCTCTGCCAAAAGAAACAAGGAAAATCATGTTTGGATTTCTATTGTATTTTTGATAACAAGGGTCCTGGGAGCAGGAGCCTACACTCTTGTTGTTTACCATTCCAGTACCTGGCACAGGACTCTGTTGAATTGAATGTTTAAGCACGATGATAAATGTATGCATGCTATTTGCAGAAGTGTAGAAAGCAAAACTGAAAACCACTGACTCCTTATCTTTCATCCCTTCTCTACTAAATTACATTCTCTGTTAAAAATAAAATGAGATTTATCAAAGAATTTATTTTAAAAGTGGAAAGACATCCTACAGATTGGAAAAAAATTTTGAGGAACCATATTATCTGCTGCTTCCAAACCAAGCCCACTGCTGTTGCATCAATTCCGACTCATATTGACCCCACAGGGTTTCCAAGGCTGTAAATACAGAAGCAGACTGCCACATCTTTCTTCCACCAAGCAGCTGGAGGTAGTTTCCAACCGCCAACCTTCTGGTTGCAGTCAATTACTTCACCACTGCTCCACCAGGGCTCCTTATATATCTGAACCAACAAAAATCAAAAACCAAATCCGTTGCTATGGAGTCAAGCCCGACTCATAGCAACCCTATAGGACAGTAGAACTGCTCCGTAGGGTTTCCAAGGAGCAGCTGGTGGATTCAAACTGCTGGCCTTTTGGTTAACAGCCAAGCCCTTAACACTGCACCACCAGGGCTCCAAACTTCATTAGCCATTAAAAACTAAAACCTGCTGCCACCAAGTCGATTCCAACTCATGGGGACCCCATATGTTACAGAATAGAACTGACCCATAGGATTTTCTTGGCTGTAATCTTTACAGAAGCAGATTGACAGGCCTTCTACTATGGTGCTGCTGGATGGGTACGAACCACAAACCTTTAGGTTAGTAGTCAAGCACAAACCATTTGCACTACCCAGGAATCATTAAACCAAAACCAAACCTGTTGCTCTTGAGTCAGTTCCGACTCATAACAACACTGTATGAGTCAGGGACCATTAGCCAAAAATCAAAAAACCCATTGCATTGATTCTGACTCATAGTGACCGTATTGGACAGAGTACAACTGCCCCATAGGGTTTCCAAGGACTGGCTGGTAGATTCAAACTGACAACCTTTTGGTTTGCAGCTGTAGCTCTTAACTACTGTGCCACCAGGGCCCATTAAACCAAAAACCAAACCCAGTGCCATTGACTCGATTCCAACTTGTAGACACCCTATAGCGACCCTATTAATTAAAAAAAAAAAAAAAAAATTTTTTTTTTTTTTTTTTTTAGGGAGATGCAAATCAAAACCGCAGTGAGATACCACCTCACTCCATTAGAACAGCAATGATTAAAAAAATGGAAAACAACAGGTGTTGGTGAGGTTGTGGAGAAACTGGAACTCTCATCTATTGGTGGTAGAAATGTAAAATGGTACAAATGCTGTGGAAACGTTCTATGGTCCCTTAAAAAGTTGACCATAGAACTACCGTATGACCTAGAAATCTCAGTCCTAAGTGTATACCCAGAAGTGAAAACAGAATTGCAAACAGAAACCTGCACACCAATGTTGATTGCAGCGTTTTTCACAAGAGCCAGAAGGTGGAAACAACCAAAATGTGGTATATACACATGATGGAATTCTACTCAGCCGTAAAGAGAAGTTAAATCATGATTCATTCTGCAATATCGATGAACCTTGCAAACATTATGCCAAGCAAAATAAGTCAGTCACAAAAGGATGAATATTGTATTATCTCACTTATGTGAAATAAGTGAATACATAGAAACCAGAGATTATTAGTAGGTGCCAGGGTGGGAGGGAGCGGGGGATGGGGGGTTTTGCTTAGAGGGCATTAAGTTTATGTTAATGGTGGTGGAATACTTTGGAAAAGGATAGGGAGAATGGTTGCACAACTTGAAGAATGTAATCAATGTCACTGAATTATATAGAAATTGTTGAATTGGCATATGTTTTGCTGTATATATTTTCACCACAATAAAAATAAATAAAATGAGATCATGATAGCTACATTTTTCTACATCTTTGACATAGTTTGTATTAAAGACCTAGTTAAGATACTTTTTATGTCAACGTACCTAAGCCTTTCTTTTGCTTTTTAATATCTACATAGTGTTCCCTTGTATAATGATCTAAAAATCTGTTCCCTGTTGCTGGGAATTTAGTTTGCCTAGAGTTTTTTCTTTGCTTTCTGTTTTGTTGTTTCCTTCCTCCTCCCCATCGCCCCCCTCCCCCTATTATAAACACAACTGCAGTGAACATTCCTTGTCTATCTTTGGTGTAGCACGTAAGGTGGATTCCTAGAAGGAGAATGGTTATGTCAAAGGGAATGCACATGTAAAATTTTTATAGATACTGCCCAGTTTTTCCCTACAAAAGATTAGACCAGTTAATATGAAAGGGCCCATTTCTAGAACTGGGCCACTCCCTGTCGTAAAGAAATTTAATTGAGATTATGTTAAGTATAGAGATTAATTTTGGGAAGAGGGACCTCTTTCTCCTCTTTCTATTACTTAGCCTCTCCAGTTGGGAAAGTATTATTTTTCTTCATTTACTATGGACTTTTTAAATGTCTTTCAATAGGGTTATGTAGTATGTGTGTATATTCTACATGTCTCTCATCATTTATTTCTAGGTCCTTTAGCTTTTTGTTTTCCATTTTGACTGGGGTCTTTTATTCCATTAATTAATTGGTAATTGTCTAACTAGATGAAAGTATTTATGTAATGGGTATATATACTTATATATTATTATTGCATATTAATCCTGTTACCATGTTCCCAAAGTCTGTTTGCTTTAAAAAAAATTTTTTTAATATATTTTATTGACTGGATTTTAATTTATTTTATTTAATGCATGTATTTTTTATTCCCCATTCTCCCCTTCCCCCATTACATGGTAACCACAAGCCTTCTTTTGTCTTGGTGGATCTACCTATTCTGGATAGCTCATAAAAGTGGAGTGATACAATATTTGTCTGTTTTTGCTTAGCGTATTGCTTTCAAGGTTCATCCAGGTGGTGGCGTGTATCAGAACTTTATTTCTCTTTATAGCTGAATAAAATGTTACTATTTTTTTTCATGGTCCTTCAGCTGACTTTCTTGGACTTCAATCTATGCAGAGGCAGTATTGTATATTGGTTGAGAACGTGGACTCTGCAACCAGTCTGTCTGGGCTGAAGTCTTGCCACCCCATGTAAAAGTTTTGTTAACTTTGAGTACAAGTAGATTGTGCCTCAGTTTTTCACGTATAAAATGGATTTAATAATAGACCTTAACTCATATGCTTTTTATGAGGATTGGTGGGATGCTTAATGTCTTAGGCTGGGTTCTCTAAACCAAACCAAACCCATTGCTGTTGAGTCGATTCCGACTCAACAGTGACCCTATAGGACAGAGTAGAACTTCCCCATAGAGTTTCCAAGGAGCACCTGGCAGATTTGAACTGCCGACCTTTGGTTAGCAGCCAGAGCACTTAACCACTACACCACCAGGGTTCCCTAGAGAAGCAAAATCAGTAAAGCATATAAATATATAGAGAGATTCATGTCAAGGAAACGGCTCACACAGCTATAGAGCCTGAAACGTCCGAAGCCTGTGTATCAGGATTAGAGGCTTCTCTCAATTCACATAGCCACAGGAGCTGGCAAACCCAAGATGGGCAGGTTGGAGAGTGGGGCTCCCGCTCTTAGGCTGTGAAGGTCAGTGAATTCCAAGATCTGCAGATAAGCTGGTAGCTCAAGCCCCGAGCCAGAGGTCAGACGAACAGGAGGCAGCGCAGGATCCAGAATGAGGAGAAAAACCAGAACTTCTGCTTATATTTGGATGCAGGCCACACCCCCAAGGAAACTCCCTTTCAATTGATTGGCTACTCACAGCAGATTCAATCATGGGAGTGATCACATGAGAAACATGTCCAAGCCAAGTTGACACACAGTCTTAACCATCACACTTAGAATAGTGTCTGACACATAGTAAATGCTCAGCAAACTTTTTTTTGCAAATAAGTTGATCTCTGCACATTATGCGATCAGGCTTTTATACTCCCGACTTTGTTGCAGAGGAATTGAAGCCCATAGACGGTAAATTGCTTAACTATAGTCACTTGTTTGCTCAACAAACACTGAGCCTATCCTATGCATAGAGTACTGTGTTGGGTCTGTGAGGGATCCCCAAACCTAAACCCCCTGCTGTTAAATCAGTTCCCACTCATAGCAACTCTGTAGGACAGAGTACAACTGCCCTGTAGGGTTTCCAAGGCTGTAAATCTTTATGGAAGCAGACTGCCACATCTTTCTCCCATGGAGCCCCTGGTGGCTTTTCGAACCGCCAGCCCTTTGGTTAGCAGCCAAATACTTAACCACCGCACCACCAGGTTTCCATCTGTGAGGAATAACCAAGGATAAATTCAGTCTGAATTCTCTAAAAAGGAATTTGTAAGTCCAGCTAGGGGGTGTAAGTCAAGGATCATGAATAAAGCTGTAGAAGGCAGCTGACATCACAGGAAAATATGGGCTTTGAAATTTGTCCTGTATTTGAATTTCTTGCTTTCAATTCAGTCGCTTTTTTTTTTTTTTTTAATCTAAATGGGATTAGTTCCATTGCTATTTGAGAGTTGCTATTTTGGTCAGAAGAAATAGATGCCTGGGTCTAGCACAGAACTTGGGTGTGTAATAGGGAATCAGTAAGTGGTAGCTACAGGTAGGTACCATCTAAAGCAGGAAGTAAAAAATGAATACATGAGGGGAAGAGTTCAGGGAAAGGGCCCAGTGCTTGAGAAAAAAAGATTATTTCTGATTGGGGGAAATCAGGGTTGGCTTGTGGAAGAGGTGACTTTTAAGCTGATTATCAAAGGTTGATTTAACCTGTGTGAGAAGAACTGTGGTTGCAAAGACAGTTGGAACTGAATTCTGAAGAATCTTGGCAAGGAATTTGGACTTTATTCTTTTTATTTTTTTATTTTTATTGTGCTTTAAGTGAAAGTTTACAAATCAAGTCAGTCTCTCACAGAAAAACTTACATACACCTTGCTACATACTCCCAGTTGCTCTCCCCTCAATGAGACAGCCCGCTCCCTCCCTCCACTCTCTCTTTTCATGTCCATTTCCCCAGCTTCTAACCCCCTCTACCCTCTCATCTCCCCTCCAGGAAGCAGATGCCAACACAGTCTCAAGCGTCCACCTGATCCAAGAAGCTCACTCCTCACCAGCATCCCTCTCCAACCCGTTGTCCAGTCCAATCCCTGTCTGAGGAGTTGGCTTTGGGGATGGTTCCTGTCCTGGGGCAATAGAAGGTCTGGGGGCCATGACCACCGGAGTCCTCCTAGTCTCAGTGAAACCATTAAGTCTGGTCTTTTTATGAGAATTTGGGGTCTGCATCCCATGGACTTTATTCTATAGTCACTGGGGGATCACTGAATGGATTATAGAAGATGGTTTATATAAAAGAGGGCCACGTTCAGACTTGTGCTTGAGTGTCTGACAGATACTAATAATATAAATTAATTATATTAAAATAATATATATAAAACATTACCATCATTTGCATAACATTTTATGTCTGACAAAGGGCTTTTATAGCCATTTCTCATTTCTTATTTCTTGACAATATCTTGAGATTTTTATTTTCAGAGAAGCAAAATAGGCTTAAAGAGGTTAAACAATTTCTTAATGCGAATTGATCAGATTAGTTAGTGGTGGAACCAGAACTGAACTCAGATCTCTTTATCTTCCAGTCTCTTGCTCATTCTGGCAGTCAGAAGCCCAGTTAAGAACCTGTATTAATTCTCTTGAAGGGGTAACTAGGGCATGGCAGTGAAGAGGAGTATGGCAGTGGGGAGGGGAAAGGAGAAGAGGGGCATAATATGAGAGACCATGGAAGTGGAATTGACTGGATAGGGGTGAGAAGTCAGAACTTACTAATATTTGTTCCCAGATGCCTGGGAGAGTGGTGATGCCATTCACATAGGAGGACAGACTTGAGAAACATGATACATTCTTAAATGCTGATTTCCTGATGCTCAGTCTGGCATTCTACCTTTTATAACCCTAAAGCTCCTTTAGTTTAATTTTCAGAAGCTGCACTAAAATGTTACTGTCATTGTCACTCCATTTATGAATCCAGGCCCTATTTCATGCTCGTTTACTGGAGTTTTTGTCCTTTACTGTCTTCCCTGAGCACTTCATGCTGGATGTGGTAACAGGCAGAAATGGTTGTTTCAAAGTGAACTTGTAAGGCATAGATAAAAACTTAGTTAATATTATTCCATAAAATCTGGGCTATAATGGTGCATTTGTTACAAGGACAGCCCACAGATGCCAATTACTTCGCAATGTGACGAGAGAGTGGCCCTGAGCTGGTGATGCTGTGGGCCCTGACATTACGGGTGACTATGGAATTCTGTAAAAGGGCAATCAGAGTTATAATATAGGATGCTAGGAACATAGCCCTCCTCCTGTCCCACTCCTTTGATTGAGCTGGGAGTAGGGAACGCCCTCTTCTAGACTACCAATGGAAAATCCTGTTTTTAGGTCTGTTCCCCTAAGGCCAATTTGTCTAAAACCTGATAAAAAGAGTGAAATAAATTATAGTTGGTATTGGACACCACACTCTACTGTGCAACAATTGGTTAAAATTCTTCAGGAAATTGCTTTAAATGGCAAATATCTTAAATAACCATAACTCAGTGTGGTTCAGTTTTAGGCAAACCAATCATTTGATAATTGAATGAAGGATCTGGCACCAGCTCCCATGACCCAAGGTGTTGTTAGGTGCCGTCAAGTCAATTCCAACTCAGAGCGATCCTGCGTACAACAGGATGAAACAATGCCCAGTCCTGCACCATCCTCACAATCATTGCTGTATTTCAGCCCATCGTTACAGCCGCTATGTCAGTCCATCTCATTGTGCATCTTCCTCTTTTTCGCTGACCCTCTATTTTACCAAGCATTATGTCCTTTTCAGGGACTGGTCCTCCTCATAACATGTCCAAAGTATGTGAGATGAAGTTTTGCCGTCCTTGCTTCTAATGAGCATCCTGGGTGTACTTCTTCCAAGACGGATTTGTTCATTCTTCTGCCAGTCCATGGTATAGTCAGTATTCTTCACCAACACACCACAATTCAAAGGCACCAGTTCTTCTTTGGTCTTCCTTATTGTCCAGCTTTTGCATGAATATGAGGTAATTGAAAACATCATGACTTGAGTCAGGTGCACGTTAGTCCTTAAAGTGACATTTTTGCTTTTTAACACTTTAAAGAGATCTCTTGCAAGTGTTGACATGTTGTGGGGTTGTTAACCAGCGTCATAAAACAATATGTGTACTGTTTAATGAAAGACTTGTTTGTTCTATAAATCTTCATTTAAAATACAGTTAAAAAAAAAAAAAAGATCTCCTGCAGCAGATTTGCCAAATGCAGTACATCATCTGATTTCTTGACTGTTGCTTCCATGGGTGTTCATTGTGGATCCAGACAAAATGAAATCTTTGACAACTTCAGTCTTTTCTCCATTTATCATGATGTTACCTATTGGTCCAGTTATGAGGATTTATATTTTCTTTCTGTTGAGGTGTAATCCATACTGAAAGCTGTAGTCTTTGATCTTTGTCAGTAAGCGCTTCAAGTTTTCCTCACTTTTAGCAAGCAAGGTTGTTTCATCGGCATATCACAGGTTATTGATGAGTCTTCCTCTAATCCTCATGCCATGTTCCTCTTCATATAGTCCACCTTCTCAGATTATTTGCTCAGCATACAGATTGAATAAATATGGTGAAAGGATACAACCCTGATGCACACAGTTCCTGACTTTAAAACACGCAGTATCTCATTGTTCTGTTTGAACAACTGCCTCTTGGTCTAAGTACAGGTTCCTCATGAGCACAATTAGGTGTTCTAGAATTTCCATTCTTCTCAGTGTTATTCATAATTTGTTATAATCCACATAGTCAAAGCCTTTGCATAGTCAATAAAACATAGGTGGGTGTGCATTCTTGTTCGAAAAATTTTCTGCCCTTCCCTGGAGAGACATTAACTTCTCCAGTCATTGATTTCAGGCTGGGCTTTGTGTCTTGTGGTACCCTCTTCTTGCAGGAAAATCATGTAACTGCCCTTTTGAGTTCAGGAATGGTTATATGATTTGATGTAGTCATGTAATGTGGTAGAAACAACATGTTTGAGCAGTAGCTTTGAGAACCAGTTTGTGGATCCTTATCTCTCTGCCACAAGACCAGCAATATTCAAGAAAGGCATTTCCATCTGCCTGGGTCCTGGAGTGTGGATGATATGGAACAGCCAAAATTGACCTATAATGGATAAATAACATGAGCAAGAATTAAACCTTAGGTCTTATAAATCACTGAGATTTTGGGATCATTACTGCAGCCTATCTTGACTGATACAATGTGGGGGACCTGGCTTGTATCTCTTGTGAGCATTCTAGAAATTTTTCAGATTCTCTGATCCTTTCTTTTCTCCTAAGGGCTTAGAAATTGGCCTGCTGCTTTCCCTTTCTATTGAATCTTCACTTTTCCTCTTCCTTTGCTCTGTGGATGGAGTAACCTTCCCTGCCCCCGTGCTTTGGCCAATGGACAATGAGTGAATTTGACTTTTGGCACACTTAAGTAGGGCTAGAAGTGTACCTGCATGTTTTGACTTGGCCTCTTGTGCAGCTCCATCCACCTCAAGAGCACGCCTCAGGTGACTGTTGGTTCTGCAGCTTGTCCTAGAATGAGAGGCAAGTGAAATGACCTGGATCTAACTTGTGCTGAGCCACAACTATTCACAGACCCGTGAGCAAGATATGCATGTTGTTATTGTAAACCACAAAGATTTGGGGCACTTCATCACTTCAACAAAAGATGGTCAGTATAGTCAAGGATCATGTGTGTTCATTTTTGTATCCTTAGCACCTAGCCCAGGCCCAGTAGGCACTTAAGACGTGTGCACCTGAACTGAACCCCTCCCCTTCACTGATCTTTAGTCTCACAGCCATAACTTTGAAGTAAGGGACTTTTTGAGATATTAATGATTTTGTTGCCCCCAATAGAGAAATTGCTTGGGACTAAAGGTCATCTTTATAGGAGCCTTGGTAGTGCAGTGGTTAAATGCTCAGCTGCTAACTGAAAGGTCAGTGGTTTGAACTCACCAGCCACTCTGCAGGAAAAAGATGTTGCAGCCTGCTTTCATGAAGATTTACAGCCTTAGAAAGCTTATGGGGCAGTTCTACTTTGTCCTGTAGGGTAGCTAGAAGTCAGAATTGACTCGGCGGCAGTAGGTTTGGTTTTTATCTCAGAACTAGTTGCTTCATTCTCTGTTCCACCTCCCAGAATGGGAGAGAGGCAGGAGCCTGGGGTGTATTCTCTGGGGTGGTGCTGGGTCATGGGGAAGAGCAGAGCTGGAAGAGCAGGTTTCATGCCCAGAGAGTAGTACCATGGGATGACTCAAGTAAAATTTACATCTCCTTCATCTCTGCTGCCCTAAATTAATAATGAAATCTGAGGAAAATCATCGTACTTGCTTTGCAAACATCACTTCACAAAAGTCCTTTTCTTCCGTCTACCTGGAATATAAACACCTTTTTTGTACAGAAATTCTGGAACCAGCTCTGCAAGCACATGACCCTTTAGCAAGATCCTGGAAAACAAAGCAGGAAGCCACTGGACTGGGAGGAATTTAGCTTTCGGGGCCTCACCACATCTGGGTTTAAAGTTGTCCTCTCAATTGGTTTGTTTATTCAACAAATACAAGGTGTTGGCAATTAAGATGGAGCCCTGGGAGTGCAATGGTTAAGAGCTATATAGCTGCTAAACAAGAGGTCAGCAGTTTGAATCCACCAGCCACTCCTTGGAAACCCTATAGGGCAGTTCTGCTCTGTCTTTAGGGCGTCTGTTAGTCAGAATTGACTTGACAGCAATGGGTCTGTGTCTTTGGGTGGTGATTAGGACAGACAAGCTCACTGTCCTCCATGACAGTATGTTCCAATGGAGGAGGCCAGCCAAAGCCAAGGCTAGGAAGGAATCGAAAAAGCTACTATTTCAGATAATATTGGTGGTAGGCCAATGATTTTTATGCTATATATATCAAAATTTAAGTTTTGTTTCCTTTAAGTCAGTACCTTTAGGACAAAGCGTACAAACAGGTATTCAGTGAAAAAGTTCTATCCCACCTCAGTCCCTAAGCCACCTAGTACTCCTCTCTGGAGGCATTCGAAGTTTCCAGTTCCTGTGTGTCCTTCCAGAGATGGATTCTTACACACGAGTGCATATGAGTATATTCCCCTTCCTCTTTTGGACATGCTGTCAGGTGCAGCCAGTCCCTGGAGAAGGATACCATGCTTGGTAAAGTAGATGGTCAGCAAAAAAAAGAGGAAGACCCTCAACAAGATGGATTGGCACAGTGGCTGCAACAGTGGGATCAAAGAGCAATGATTGTAAGGATGGCGCAGGACCAGGCAGTGTTTTGTGCTGTTGTATATAGGGTTGCTAGGGTAAGAACTGATTCAATGGCACCTAACAACAACAAAAAATGGTAGTATAGTACACATACTTACATCTTCTTTAACTTAGAATATATCTTTAAATCTTTCCATATCTATATATAGAGTTTACTCATTTTTAATGGCCATTTACTCTTCCATTGTTTAGATGTAGCATAATTTATTGACCAACCTTCAATTGATGGGCACTTAGCAATATTTTCCTATACAAAAGATGCTGCAAGTCATTTGTCCCACAGGAGAATATATACCTAGGAAAGAATCTTAGACATGGAATTTCTGGGTCTAGTTTCAGAGGATATTCCCAAATTACTTCCCCAGAGATTGTACCAATTTATTCTCCTATTAGCAAAATATGTGAGTGCTTATTTAGTGTGTCCTATGTTACATTTTTTTTTTTTAATGTTACATTTAATGTATCCTATGTTACTCTTTTTAGAGTGGGTTATGTTACATAGGTGCGGGACAGCCCTTTTAAGGAGATTATACTAAAGGGTGAGGAAGAGCTGACAATGTGAAGAGGCAGGGAAAGTGGGTGAAAAGCAAGTTGCACGAGCAAAGGCCATGAGGTGTGCAAGAGCTTAGCTGGTCAATCATCCAAAAGAAGATCAATGTGTCTAAAGCTGCTCTGTTCAATATGGTAGCCACTGGCTATATATGGCTCTATTGCTAAAATAAGACTTGTGTTTCTACTTCCGTAAATTACTATGTCATACCGTAGAGAGAGGTTTGGTATCCTACACAACTATATTGGGCAGAGTAGGCTAACTGTTGTAATAAACAAGTCCAAAAATTAGTGATTAAACACAGTGGCTATTTATTGCTCACAACACAGTCCACTCTGGTTTGGAGGGGGCTGAGAAGTAAGCGGTAGAAGGAACCTCTCTGTTCCATGCAGACATTCAAGGAACCAGGCTCCTTCCATCTGGTGGCTCCACCCTCCTCTACATCCACAGAGGCTCTCCATTCAGTTGGCAGATGGTAAAAGAGAAAGTCAAGAAAGTACCTCTGCTCATAATGGCCTTGGCCCATATGTGACATCTGTCACTTTGCTTACATTTTACTCACAAGCCCTTTTCACTTAACCCCATCTGGAAGAAGGTAGGCTGGGAAATGTGGTCTTACTGTGTGCCCAAGACCAGGGGAACATGGATATTAGAGCCTTAGCAGACTGAACAAATACCTTGTATGGTGCCTGGGCAGTCCTTCCTCAGTATAACACATAAGGTAGTTAATTTTCTTCCAAATGTGTGTAAAGCTTATGTTTCTGAGGTCAGAGGTTTATTTTCTGTACTATAAACACTATTAAGTTGTACATTGACCTTACCAGTTTTATACTAGCTTTGTACTTCAGTTACGTTTTTTGGTGTGAGTCTGTTTTCCCCTAGATCATTAAGGCCTATTTACTCCTAAAATATTAGTGAAGTTTTTACATATGAATATATTTTAATGGCATTTTTACTCTGTTATTTTACTTTCTAACACATTTAATCCTCACAAGTAACCTATGAGGTAGATACTATTATTATCTCCATTTTAGAGGTGAGGAATCCAAGATGTGGAGAGGTGAAAAGACTTCCCCAGCAAGCGAGGAGCACAGTTGGATCCACACCAGAGTCCATGCTCTGAATCATCACATCACACAGCATTCCTTTCTGGACCAGCATGGGGGCAACTGCCTCTCCCACCTTTACCTCTGTCCACCTCCTTCCCTCCTCATGGAAAAGCTGCTTGTGGACCTTGCTTCAGATGTTCTCATCCCCACCCCCACCAAACTCTGGCTGGGTCTCTAGAGTTTACTTGCATATAGAAAATCTTTTCTCCCACTGATTTCCATGATGGCTCTATAGAAATAAAATAGGTTTTTATCAAGATTAAATTAATATGTAATTTTAAGTATGGTTACATGAGAGTAAAGAAATAAGAATGGAAGATTTAACAAAGACATTTCAAGAAATCTCAAATATTCCTTTTTTGTTTGTTTCTTTGGGATGTGCAGAGAAGACAAAGTTTTCAGAAATTGCTAGGCACAGTCTCAACAAGTTCTTACTGTGCACTTGCGTTGGAGCCTACACTAAATGTTTATTTTCTTTGTGTCAAGTCAAGCCTTGCTTTTTGTGCATCTATTTTAAGAACTCATGCGTATGCAGCTGCTGAATGCAAATAATGATTTTACTAGCCAAGCTGGTCATTTTCTAGCACACTGTAAACCTAATCTTTAGGCATGGAAACTTGGTTAGAAGCACCAAGATTTCATTACTCATAGAAATAACAAAAGCATCCCAGAGATAAACAGATACAACCAGAGAGCAGTTTACTGCAAGAAATACTTTAAGGTCTCTAATATCTACACGGCCTAGAACTAGGATTTCCGGTTTGATATATGCTGAAATCAGCCCCTAGACTTTATTTTTAAGCCCTCTTCACCACTCTCTACTTTCTCCCTGCTTAGGTTTTACTTGTGCTGATTTTGATCTGAGTTCTATGATGGTTTGCTCTTGGGACCAGACATGACCAGAAGTTGACCTCATGAGGACATCAACCTCTCCAGCTGCCATGCTCTTCCGGAGGCTGAGGCGACTCTCCTGGAGCAGCACTGCTGTCCAACTCTTCATCCTAACGGTGGTGACATTTGGCCTGCTGGCCCCTCTGGCCTGTCACCGGCTTCTGCACTCTTACTTCTATTTACGCCATTGGCATCTGAACCAAATGAGCCAAGATTTCCTGCAGCAAAGTTTGAAAGAGGGGGAGGCTGCCCTCCACTACTTTGAGGAACTGCCTTCTGCCAACGGCTCAGTGCCCATTGTCTGGCAGGCCACCCCCCGCCCCTGGCTGGTGATTACCATCATCACTGTGGACAGGCAACCTGGCTTCCACTATGTCTTGCAGGTTGTATCCCAGTTCCACCGGCTTCTTCAACAGTGCGGCCCCCAGTGCGAGGGGCACCAACTCTTCCTGTGCAACGTGGAGCGTAGTGTGAGCCACATCGATGCCAAGCTGCTATCCAAGTATGTCCCTGTGGCCAACCGCTATGAGGGCACTGAGGATGATTATGGTGATGACCCTTCCACCAACTCCTTTGAGAAGGAGAAGCAGGACTATGCCTATTGCCTGGAGTCATCCCTGCAGACCTACAATCCAGACTACGTCCTGATGGTGGAAGACGACGCCGTTCCAGAAGAGCAGATCTTCCCTGTCTTGGAGCACCTTCTGCGGGCTCGCTTCTCTGAGCCACACCTCAGAGATGCCCTTTATCTAAAGCTCTATCATCCTGAGAGGCTGCAGCACTACATCAACCCAGAGCCCATGCGAATCCTGGAGTGGCTTGGTGTGGGCATGTTGCTGGGGCCCTTACTAACCTGGATATACATGAGGTTTGCCAGCCGTCCAGGGTTTAGCTGGCCCGTGATGCTCTTCTTCTCCCTGTATAGCATGGGTCTTGTTGAACTCGTTGGGCGGCACTATTTCCTGGAACTACGGCGGCTGAGTCCTTCGCTGTACAGCGTGGTTCCAGCTTCACAGTGCTGCACCCCAGCCATGCTCTTTCCTGCCCCCGCAGCCCGCCGGACCCTCACCTATCTATCCCAGGTGTACTGCCACCAGGGCTTTGGCAAGGACATGGCACTGTATTCACTGTTGAGGGCCAAGGGGGAGCGGGCCTATGTGGTAGAGCCTAACCTTGTGAAGCACATTGGGCTGTTCTCCAGCCTCCGGTACAACTTTCATCCCAGACTGCTCTAGTGGGTCAACAGATGCCTTTCTGAAGTTGGCTACTTCCTGGAAATTCAAATATTGAGCTATTTATTTGGACATGATTGTTTGCAGATACGTGATTGTTCAGTGTTGCTAGGGATATAGGGACTGGGACACCTGAGCAGCATATAAATCAAGGACCTCAGTTTGCCACAGGTCTGGACCTCTCTCCCTCCACACAGCCACACTGCCTCATGCAGTCTGACCCACCCAAAGAGGGTGCATTGAAATACCAGTTATATTCTCCAGTTATTTTCACTCTACTTTATGAAAGAGCTTATGACAGCCAAAAATCTTGTGCCCAGTGATGTGACTATTTTAGGATCTTAAGGATAGAGTTTGGTGAAAGGCAAGATCATTTTGAATTGATTTCTTTCCCATTGAGTATGAGAATGGGTATATGTTCAGATTATATGTCCATGAAGGCAGGCCCATGCTTGTAGATTCCATTTATTTCTCTGACCTGGTATAATAAAAAACTGTGATAAAAGTTGTGCAGTACCCAACGTCTTCGGGGCAGATGAGCTGCTTTCTTTTACCTGGCATTTTCTTTTCCCACATATTTACTGTGCACTGATAACTGCTATTGTTAGTGAGAACTTTAAGGCACAGGAAGATCTGAAAGTGCCTTCTGGATCATCAGAGTCAGATTGTGACTGTGTTCCGTAGTAATTTAATATTGAATAGTTCTGTCATATTCCGATCCTTTGAAAGTTGGACATTTCAGGATGATTTGGCATGGATGAGCCCTTTACTAATAGCATATCTGTCTCCCTAGTTTTGCTGGCTAACAGTTCACCCTCTTTTCTTTTTATTCTAGGTAGCATGAGGCTGTAGAAGGAAAAATATGGACTGTGAAGTCAAAAGACCTGAATTTTTCTTTCCTATCTGCCATGTTCTAGTGGTGTGACCTTGGGCAAGTCATATAACCACTCTGAGTCTCAGTTTCTTTACTTGTAAAATGGGAACAGTAATGCCTACCTTTTAGAGTTGCCTCAAGGATTAAATGACAGAATATATGTACAACACCTAGCAAGTGGTTGGCCTGTAGAAGACACATGGCAAATGTTCTTTTCTCTCCTGTAAAGCATATTAAATATAAGTGTATTTTGGATAAAGATGTTAGTGTGTTGTTTAAAGTATGAGATCAGGCACAGGGCTGACACCTATGTAGCCGCTCTTCCAGACCAAACACTGCTAGAATAAAGGCTGACTTGTCATTGTGACTTCTTAAGGATATACAGCTCAGCTTTTATCTGGCCCCACCTTGAAACTAAGCCACAAATAAGGATTATTCATTCAAACTAAAAATGATCCAAGACTCCTCTGGAGCTCATTCCAAAACTACCCAAAAAACCAAACCCACTGCTGTCCAGTCGGAATTCAACTCATAACACCCTCATAGTTCCAAGGCTGTAAATCTTTACAGAAGCAGACTGCTACTTCTGCAGAGCGGCTGGTGAGTTCAAACTTCTCATCTTTCAGTTAGCAGCCAGCATATTCCAAGCCTAGCCCCTGAAAATTCCTTTCCTCAAAAATTAGAAATAAATGTCTTTTGACAGTATTTATCAAACCAGTGGCCAGCAAGTTCCTTATGAGAATAGATTATATTAGAGAGTTCAAGCTACTGTCCAGTTCGTTTCAATGCCACATCTTTCAGTTGCTTTTAAATTTTTCACAGCAAGCTTCCGTCTTGGGATCCGCTTAAGAACACCGATGGAATTTCCATGGAGGTTTATCACCCACATATTTCAAATAAAGAAATTGAGGCCCAGAGAAGTTAAATGGCTTCTCCGGTTTCCAACACCTGAACAGCAGCTGAGCCAGGACCGGAACGTAGCTCTTCTGACTCCCAGTCTCTGCTCTTTTTTTCTTAACCACGTTAGTTCTATAGATATCTATATGATTAAAGTCCCCTTTGTAAAATCTGACTGTAACCTGGACTAAATGTGTCTGTAAGCACAGATGTAAGAAACCTGTTGTCGTGTTGGTCCTGGAGAACGAACAGGTATAAGTCTGTGTTGTGTTGTTACTGTGAACTGTTACGTATCCCATGGCAACGTCTACACTGGTCTGAACTACTGGATGACTTACCAAGATGTTCAGCTTACCCTCCCACTCCTTTGTTCCTCCTTTCCCAGTAACTAGTCCACCCCCAGGTTTTAGAATCGAGATCATTAGAATTTGTTGCATTTACGATTGATTGGGTCACCTCATGCAAGTTTTTTGACCAATGACAGGAGAGCTAAGCCTAAGCTAGCTGGGCCCAAGATAGGGAATAATTGCTGGTTTAGATTTCTGTTCTTTCCAATTCAGGTGTTTACTGCATGCAGACGTACCCTCTTCTGACTCCTCCACTCTGGGTAGCTAAGGCCGTCTTTTCCCTGGCCTATTTGTGTTTAGGCACTAAGATGTCTTCCTCCCCTTACCGTGACCAGGGTCTGCTGTCCTTTGACAGTTTCTGTGGATGCAGGCTCAGTTCTGCCCTTTTTTCCCTGTTTACTCTTAGGTCTTCCTCCTTTTTGCCCCTTGTTCCTCGAGTCTTAATTTTTGTATGTTGTCCTGGTTCAGGGCAGCTGACAGCTTTATACCAAAGCTGAAGTCTCTCATTTAACCCTAAGCAAGGGACCTGGAGAAGAACTAAGATCCCCTTCCCTAGGTTACAGGGAGGGCTAAGCCTCTCTCTGAGTTTAAATTATAATCAGGCCTAAGAAGCTCCCTACTGTGACTGAGTGTATTTGCATAAAAACATCAGTTAAAATAAAATCACCTGTTCCACTGAGATTTTCTGAGAAGATTTTTCGTTCTCTCTTGTTTCCGTGGGTGGATTTCCCTGAGGTGGCAAACAGCATCAACCCACACACATGGTTGTGGACTCCCAAGGTAGTCATTCAAAATACAGACTGCTGACTGTACAAGCAACCGTGGTCACAGGCCCCTGGGTCACAGCAGTGCCTGGGCTTAAGTCTTGCTGGATGACATCCCATTATAACTAACTGATGTGGGGCATGTTTTTGGTCTTAACATATGGCAAGAGCATGAGTTTTGTAGAGGACTGAACTTGTTCACATTTAAACAAAGCTGCACAAACAAAACATCAAAAATCATGTTCCAGAGTAATGATCCTTAAAGAGTTTCCAGTTCCTCCACTCCAGTCTCTGGGAATATTTACCCCTCTGTCCTTGGTTTATGCTAAGTCATAATCCCCACCACCGCCACCACTACTCAGCTACGAGGTCAGACTCTGACCATCTCACCCCTTCCAGCATAAACTTGAAAGAGTTCACTGGTGCAGTGTGTTGGTCGTTCCTCCACTCACCTTCTTGTCTCTAGGTCTAAAAGCCCTAGAATACACTGCGGAGCTGTCTTGTATGGTGGTTGTGTCTAGGTGCTTCCCACTGGCAACACCTGAGCTTGAGAGAGAAAACCTACCCTTCCCCAGATGGTGACACAGGCATCCAAGGCCCGAACCTTCCCCATACCTCTAACACACACAGGAAACAAAGCCACAAGAAACAAAACAGCCGGGTGATGGTGCTGGAAAGTTCTTTGCATTAGACATTTCCTCTGCCTGGAATGCACGTAAAAAACTTTTTACGCGGACCAAAATTGTAGGTTAAAACCAACCCTTACTACCTGACCCCACTCTTCTTTCTGTTTTCCCTCTCTGGTCCCATTTCTCTTCTTCCAGTATTCCTCTCATAAAGGGCAGTTCCCATGTGTCCCTTTACTCGCATTCATTCATTGCTTACTATTTGTAAGGCACTATTCTAAATTTTTTTTTTTTTATTATTTTAGGTGTAGGGTACAGCAGTGAGTGAGACAAAGACCCCTGGCACTGTGGAGCTTATATTTGGGGGTGGGGGAAGGTATAGAGAAAAAAATACGAAAAAAGAGAATTTCAGGTAATAAGTTTGGAAGGAATTAAACCAGATAATGTGATAGATGGATTGGAAGGTAGAAAGGGGAAGGACTGCTTTAGATAGGACGGGAAGTCTGTTCCAGGAGATTAAAATTGATTTGAGACCTGAATTATAAAAAAGATTCACCTTATTCCGGATAGGGAATGGCAAGTGCAATAGGCCTTGCAGTAAGAATGAGGATAGCAAGTTCAAGGAACTGAAAGCAAGCCAGTGTGGTTCAGCCTTGGGAAATGAGGACAGAGGTGGTAAGGGATGAGGTCAGAGAGTGTGCAGAGGTCAGATCATGTAAGTCACCTGGGAGGTAGGGTAGGGGTTTATTCTAAATTCAAGGGAAGCCAGTTCCTAGCAGGGTAATGAGTTATTTTCCAGAGCCTTGACTATCCACTGTTTGCTTTCTCCATAGAATGGTCCCATAGAGATTTCATGACAGTGAGGCACAGATAAAAGGTTTACTACATACAGGAGTTTGAGACATAAAAACATGATAGATGTAGAGACCTTAGCCTCACTAGGCTTCTTTGTCATTTCCATCTTTCTAACATCTTTTTAAAAAAATAGTTTTGTTGCTGAGAAAATGCACAGTAAAACATATACAACAGTTTCTACATGTACCATTTAATGACACATTACATTCTTCAAGTTTTGCAGCCATTCTCACCCTTCTTTTCTGAGTCATTCCTCTCCCATTAACATAAACCCACTGCCCTCTAAGGTTCGTATCTTATCTTTTGAGTTCCTGTTGTCAATTTGATCCCATATAGATAGTTCTTAAAAGAGCCTAATGCTCAAGGCAGACTTTTTTTCTAGTTAAGTTAAATCATTGCTTGGTTTTAAGACGATGTCAGGGGATTTTTTGGTTTAGGTTTAAAGATTATCTCAGGACAATAGTTTCAGGGGTTCACCCAACCCTCATGGTTCCAGAAAGTCTGGAGTCCGTAAGAATTTGAGATTCTGTTCTGTCTTTCTGACATCTTAAAGCTACCCTATTCCTATGTACTTATGCCACCTGTTCCTTGGTTGGTTTTTGTTTTATAAAACGTATCACTCGCCTTTGGATTTCTCCGCTGTTTTTACCTCAAAATTGTAAAGTAGTTGCTTTTTTTGGAATCAGACCATTCTTCCATATTTCTTTCAGGAAATTTTGTTAAATTCTAAACCCAAAATACCCACTCATTGCAGAATGATACAATACCATTGCAGTCCAGATACTGGGGTGGCCCACAAGTCACAGCGTATCCACGTTGCAGTCCTAAAATAGTAAGGACATTTTTTGCCGCCAGAACTATTTCCACCCGTCTCTGAATAGTCCCAAAGGTTTTCCAAATAAAATCCCACTTAAAAATCCAGTACCAGTTAATAAGCATTTCTCTGCAAATTCCACTGTAGTTGCAGTAAAAACATCCAAAAAGTTCATGTGGTTAAAATTACCCGATTTTATAGTATATAGTGCTGTAACTCACAGAACATAGTGGTGTATATCAAAACCCCGCAGTAATCAAATCCAATTAGAATGCCTCTCCACCTAAATTAAGTTGGCAATTAAATAAATTCTCCCAAGTGAGGAGTGTATCCAAGGTAAATTAAATTAATCCTATTAAATTTGTATTCTTCAGCGACACTGTAGTATTCTCACCATTTTTCCTTTTAACAACTGAGACAATAAAAGAATGGATAATTCAAATGAGTCCATTTAGGAAAGACAACAAATTTTTGTCAATTTTTAATTTTTCAATAATTATTAATTTTTAAGTGAACTAAAAATAAAACCAAACCGGTTGCCGTCGAGTAGATTCCAACTCATAGTGACTCTATAGGTCAGAGTAAAACTGCTCCACAGTATTTCCAAGGATGTAATCTTTACGGAAGCAGACTGCCACATCTTTCTCCCGAGGAGTGACTGGTGGGTTCAAACCATGGACTGACCTTTTGGTTAGCAGCTAAGCACTTAAGCACAATGCCACCAGTGCTCCTTTTTTCAATGAACAGCTATATCTAATTGCCTATTGTGCTTTTTTTCTGTAAACACCAGCCACTATTTTAACTCCCCTGGAAAAGATATACACAGAATGAAGGTCTTTCAAAGCTTCCGTATTAATCCAGGGCACACACATAGGTGGAATTCTCTTTTTCCATGTTTTACCCCAATCAGGGCAAAACATTCCTAAGATAGCCGGCTCTCAAGTCAACAAGTCCGTGTAGATTTTTTTTCTAGCAACGTTTTTGGGCAATTTCTCTTGTCCTTTTCAACTATACTTCTCTCCAGGCCAATACATCCAGAATCCACAGCCAGCGGGGCTTCTGCAAAATCATACCCTCCATCTAGCTTTCCCTCCTCTGAGGTTAATAATAAAGAAGGATTCCATCTTCTTCCTGGAACATACACATGGGGTACTCCCCCCTTTCGAATGATGAAAGGAGAAAGCACCTAACTTCTAAAAGTACTAAGAATGGCATATCTGTATCACATTCAAAATCATGGTTCATGTATTACTCTGCAAGGGAATATATCAAAAGAGTAAGAAAATTACATATAATGGTTTATTTCAATCTTAATGAATGCATAAATTATATTAGCAATATATATTCAGATGACTCAGTTTTTCTTTTTTTTTAAAGTCTGGTTAAAATTTTAGCTGAAATGCCACAATCTTGCAGAAACTCACTCCCATATTTAAAACAGAAAAGGTTTTAAAGAGAGTCACATTATCTTTCATCTTTGCACTGAACACCAGAGGAAGAAAAGTGTACCAGTTAAGCCAAACTGACTGCTCACTGGTACACTTAAGCATTAACCCTCACACTGAGGAAACATACTAAAATTCAGAATTGCACTCAGGGGCCCTTTAGGAAAAAAATAATTTTGCTCTCTAAAAGGCACCTGGTGTCTTATCTCACATATTAATTTATATTTATTAAGTACCTACTGGGTGACAGGTACTGTGCTGAGTTCTGGGCACAAAGTGAATGAGTGAATGAAACATGCTCTCTGCCTGTCAGAAGCTTGGCTTCCAATGGAGAGTTAGTAAGGTGGGGTGAGTGGGAAGATGGCAGAATCACAGGGTGCTGTCTATAAGTTGCTCCAAAGCCGCATCACCTCAAATTCCTTTGCAACCCCCTTTGTGGAGGAATACATGGTCCACCAAAGAAGTCTCTAACAAAGGAAATGTTTGCCACAAACATATCTGCACAAACGCTGGACTCTAAAAGAACTTCCTTGTCCAAGAATCACTTTGTTAGCAGCAACTTGCCGCACCTTTCTCAGAAAAGAATCAAGAAAAGATGCACACAGCTGTTTTCTTGTTCAGCCCACTTTGCTGACAAAAGCTTGCTTGCTGATCTCAAACGGAGGAAGGGCTGTGTGGATCACAGTAGTCCTTGCTCCCTCAAAGTAAGTCTTACTCCCTAAAGCTTTTCTGCTGGTTCATTGCCCTTTCTGAATCTTGTGGCATTCCACTTTCTGTTGTTTTCATATCTCCTATTCTCTGTTCCCCATGGTTGGAGTCTTGGCGGCACAGTAGATAAGAGCTAGGCTGCTAACCAAAAGTTTGGCAGTTGAAATCCATCAGCTACTCCTTGGAAACCATATGGGGCAGTTGTTCTCTGTCCTACAGGGTCACTATGAATTGGAATCCACTCAACGACAACAGGTTAGGTTGGGTTGGGTTTGGTTATTCTCCCTGGTTGACCGCAAGTTAGCAACCTATGGATCCAGTCTCCTGGAGCTGTCTATGCTTCTCACAGAATGACTATAGTTCTCGCATCACAAGTTGTGAGAGAACACACTTCTGAAGAGTTTTTAACCAAGGGCTACGTATTTCTTCTACCTATTTGCATTGGTGTTGCCATATGGGTCCCCAGGCCTGAAAAAAAAATCCTTTACTTTTTAAAATCATTTTAATTTTTTTCATAACCAAGCTCCACTGAAACACTGCATTGGTCCAAATCCCCAGTCTGGCTCTAAAGATTACTGGCTAAGCTGCTGCTGCACAATTAACAGCATTCTCCCAAATGAGGAGTGCATCCCAGGTAAATTAAATTAATCCCATCGAATTTATATTCTCCAACCACACTGTAGTATTCTCACCATTTTTTTTTTCCATTTAACAACAGCAACGATAAAAAGAATGCATAATTCAAATGTTTCCATGAAGAATAAAATAAGTTATCAATTTTTAAATAAACAGGTCAGATCACTGAGTTTCAGGAGTTTCCTAGCAGGGCCTCTGACCATCTTAAGGAGGTAGGATAAACCTGAAGAGATTCATGAGACTTTCCTCAGTCTTGTCTCTGCCAGCAACGATGACTCATTTTGCTAATAGTAACTTTCCACAGCTTGTGGTGGAAACTGGACTTCTACATGTTGTGATACACTGCACATAACGTATTACTCCAGCCAGCTCCTCAGTAACAGGCATGTCAGGAGTTGTCAAGGTGGTAGAAACCAGTTTGGTGGAGTTCATTACAGGTCGTTAGTCAGCTCTCATTAGCTCATCAACTGGTAAAAATTAAGCCACTCAAGTTAGTTAAGCTGAATGATATTTACATATCCTACACAAAATTACAAATGGAAACATATATCTTCACTCATTTAAGGCCATGAATATTAAAACTATACTATAGTTAGTTAAGCAAAGGGATGGGAAACCAGATGTAAGGATATGGAAGGAATGGTGGGAGTGAGATAGACAAACACAGGAGGAGGGAAACATACATAATAAAAAAAAAAAAAAGGAAAGTGGAAAGACCTAAGAGGTTCCAAGTTGAGCATTAAAGGGCGTCTTAGGCTAGGTTCCCTAGATAAGCAAAACCGGTAAAGTGTGTAAATATATAGAGAGATTTGTACTAAGGAAATGGCTCACATAGTTATAGAGGCTGGTACATCCCAAATTTGTGGGTCAGGCTGGAGGCTTCTCCTGATTCACACAGGGGCTGGCGAACCCAAGATCAGCAAGTCAGACAGCAGAGTTCTTGCTCACAGGCTGTGAAGACTGACTTCAAACTTAATATAGCAGGTAAGTTGTTAGCTCAAATCCCAAGAACCAGAGTTCAGACAACCAGGAGCCAGCTGCAGGAGCTGGAGCAAGCGAAGGCCCGTGAGCCTTGCGAGAGAGTCCACCGATATTGGATGTAGGCCACACCCCCCAAGGAAACTCCCTTTCAGCTGTTTGTCTACTCAGGGCAAATTCCATCATGGAGGGGATCACATTATATCAAATCTCGTCATGGAAATGACCGTATCATCATACGGCTGCCAAACTACAACATAACTGCCAAAGCACTGAGAATCACGGCCCAGCCAAGTTGATACACAACCTTAACTATCACAGAAGGTCTACTTTATAGGTTCAGAGACTACTTGAGAAATTTTTGTCCATTTTTAGATTGTATGCCCCTTGAGGATAGGGACAAAGTTTGTCTTTGTATACACCTTATAGATAATAAAGGTTCATTGAACTGAAGTGAAATACTTCCTCCTCTTTAAATATTTCTTAATTCACAACCATTGTTCATAACTCTTCAACTACTTACCTTCAAGGATTTTCCCATCTGAATGAGCTCAGCAGAATAACCCACAATGATGAGAGTGGCTTGATATTCTCAACTAGTTAAAAAGCATCCACGAGCTAGTAATTTCTAACCACTTGCCAGTAGAGAAATGGAAAAGTTGGTTTGTCTATGAAAATTCTGATTCTTCTTACTAAAGCTGGGACACCTGGGACAAAAAGAAAAAGGGTGTTAACGTGTATATCCAAAAGAGGTGTTTGGGGTGCTTTTCCACGCTCACCCCACCCACCAGGAAGGTCTGTGTTGTAAATTTTGCAAGTCGGTTTCAGTGCGTGCTGGAGACATCTGCAGCCCTGGGCGGGACCCGTTCAGTTTCAGGTGACAGAAGGCAGTCCTCCAGGGGTTTACACAGTAATGTTTAATGTCCTCAGCTGACAAGGAGCCTGGAGACGGCAATTGCAGTAGCTCGATGATGTGTCACCAAGGACCCAGACTCAGCCCATCTGTCCGTCCACATCCTTTGCCACTTCGTGGCTACTACCGTTTCAAATACCAAGTTCTCGCAGGGCTGTATGCAGAACAGGAAGGAATAAAAAAACTGGGATAAAATTTTTTTTTCCTTGTGACAATCTGTGTTTTTGTGTTTTTGTTTTCCAGGAAGAACAATTTTCAGGAAGTCCCCCAGCAGACGTCTCCTTTTGTCTCATTGGCCATCTAGATTTAGGTCACATGCCCACTTAGACCAATTCAAGAAATATGGGCTAAGACCAATCACAATTCATTTCTCAGAGTTTGGGTAGGGACTTATCTTCTTTGACCTCAAGGACTCTGTTCTTACTACCCAAACAAGATGGGTAGTAATATCCTTCCTGCTCTTGCCACCTTACATAAAATTTAGAAGTTGAAGCAACAGGAAATTTTTCATAATATCATCACATAATTAGGTCATAGGAGCTTATTGAAAAGATAATTCTTAATTGCTGCCAGATGAATTGTTTGGCAGTATCAAAGGTCTTTGAGAGGCCTAGCTTGTCAGAGTCCTAGAGGCTCATAAGATTATATTTTCTTTCTGATATGAGGGGACATCTGAGCAACTAAACATGAAACATCATGGAAACAATAAGATCATTGTTGCTAGCTTCAAGGAAATACAGATATTAAAACCTGAATTGCACATGGGGACTGACCAGGTGACAACTGAAGGTTATGTTCATTTTCTTTCTATTGTTGGTCAGTTGTATGGTACAGATTAGGGAATTTCTGCAACATACAGTGTAGTTGGGACTACTTTGAAAAAAGCGGACAGTTCTGCCTATAGCAACTCAACCACAGAATGAAAAACTGACCGGAGAAGTAAAGTGGTCTGGACACTAGCAGAACTCAATCCTTTGTGCAGACTAGGGCTAGAATGACGGTGGAGCTTCCAGACTAAGATAGACTGGGAAGAAAGGCCTGGCGCTCTATTCCCCAAAATCAGTACAACCCTATGGATCACAGCAGTTCAGCCTGCAACCGATCATGGGGATGGCGCAGAGCCAGGAAGTGTTTTATTTCCTTGTGTGTGGGGTCACCATGAGTCCAGGCTGACTGGTCCACAGCTAACAATAGAAATACTGGAAATACTAATTTCTTTCAGACCACAAAGAGAAAGCCTTGAGCTCCCTCTAGAGGGTAGAGCACATGGCCACTTTCCCGTTCTGAGCTCCCTTCTTGTTAACCTTCATAGCGGTCTTATTCCCCTTCTTAAAAAGAGAATCAGAGACTCCCTAACTGCCCTGGACAGTGCTCTTACAGCACTTATCACATTATGGTTTTGGTTTATAGCCCATCTCTCCCTTGCATTAGTTATAACAGCGTCTCTTACCCCATGGGCCCTCAGCAACTATGTTCGTTAGAAGAACGAAAACATTCGTGAGAAGAAATAATAAATGTTAACACTCTTGGGATGACCCCGTTTCATCTTGCAATGCTCTTATTTCTCCTACTTTCTTTCCTATTTTTTTCTCCATCATACATTGCACTAACAATTTCTACAGCCCTTGCACATGCAATATTCCACTTAATTCTCACAATTCTCTGGGGGCAGATATCTGTGTCTGCACTTTTTCTAAATGAAGAAGCTGACATTCAGACAGGTGGCATGAGTTGCTCAAGGTCACACAGCCAGGAAGTAGAGCCAGGAAGCGATGCCAGGTTTTTCTGATTTCAGTTCCCATGATCTAATTAGGCTAATTTACTACTTTCCTTCAGATTTTCGTCAGCTTTAGCCTTAATTCAATTGCAACAGCCTATGCAATGCACATACACATAAACTGGCAAAATGAAAAATTGATTTCTTTGGCTCCCCTCGCCGCTTTGTGAAAGTAATCATTAACTGTAAATGATTCCACAATGCAACGTTTGTTCTCAAACTAGACTGCATGATTGAAATCACCTAGGGGAACTTAGTTACTGAATCTTGGGCCTCAGTCTTAGAGATTCTGACTTAACTGTTCTGGGTGTGCCTGAGCAGTCAGCGTTTTAGCAGAGCACCAGATGATTCTAACGTGCTGCCTAAGTTGAGAACCACTGAAACACAGAAGCATGCAAAGAATACTTTTTTAAAAAAATGACATAATATCACCTCCGAGAGATAACCACCACTGCTAATATTTTGGTGATTTTTCCCTCTCTTTGCAGGGACATGTGCACCAGAGTTACAAAACCAGGATATCATACAAGTTGTTTTATAACTTGATTTCTTTATCTCTTGTCTAAAACATATGTGTACATATTTTGTTGTTGTGTGCCATCCGGTCGATTTTTAACTCATACCAAGCCCATGTGACAGAGTGTAGTTCCCCATAAGGTTTTCTAGGCTGTAATCTTTAAGGAGGCAGATCACCAGGTCTTCCTCCCATGGAGCGACTATGTGGGTTTGAGCTGCCAAACTTTTGGTTATCAGCCAAGCACTTAACTATTGCGCTACCAGGGCCCTCTATACACATTTAGTGCCTTTATAATATTCCATTGTATGAATGTAAAAGTTACTTTAAAAATCTGTCATGGATTGAATTGTGTCCCCCCAAAATATGTGTCAACTTGGTTAGGCCATGATTCCCAGTATTGTGTGGTTGTCCTCCATTTTGTGATTGAAATTTTATTTTAAATAGGATTAGGGCAGGATTGAAACACCCTTACTAACTTCACATCCCTGATTCAATATAAAGGGAGTTTCCCTGGAGTGTGGCCTGTACCACCTTTTATCTTAAAAAAAAAAAACCAGAGATAAAAGGAAAGGGAAGCAAGCAAAGAGAGGAACCTCATACCACAAAGAAAGAATCACCAGGAGCAGAGCTCGTCCTTTGGACCCAGGGTTCCTGCATGGAGAAGCTCCTAGTCCAGGGGAAGACTGGTGAGAAGGACCTTCCCCCAGAGCCAATAGAGAGAAAGACTTCCCCTGATGCTCTGAATTTGGACTTGTAGCCTACTAGACTGTGAGAAAATAAATTTCTTTTTGTTAAAGCCATCTACTTGTAGTATCTAGATGACTAAGACAAAATCCCCTACTCATGGATGTTTACATTAAATGTTTATAGTAAACACCCTTGTAACACTTTTATACCACCGGTCTTGTTAAAGCACCACTCTTTATTTCTCTTCCATTGGACATGGGGTCACCATGAGTCAGAGGCCAGCTTAAAGGCAGCTAACAGACAATAATTTATTTCTCCAGACTGATTTATGCTTCATTACAGTATTTTCTTATCATATAAATTAAGATAGAGAAAAAGGGAGGCAGAGAGGCAGGAAGAAAGGGAGGAAGGAAGAGAGGGAGGGAGAAAGGGAGGAAGAAGGGAGGAAGAGAGGGAGGGAGGGAGGGAGGGAGGAAGGGAGGAAGGAAGGAAGAAAGGAAGGAAGGAAAGACACATCCAAGAAATAGAAAACACAGCTCTCTTCTGTTATTTCCTATTTCTGCATTTCCTCTGCTTAGTTCTGAGCATGTTGGTGTGTATGAGACATAATGAAATTTTGAAATCTCATTTCCTAACCCTGGCTCCCTGTGGCCCTTTTCCTCTGGTTCAGAGATGGGCATTCAGGAAGCAGCAAGCTAGGGATACTCTTGAGGAAGGTTTCCCAGAAGATATTCTGTTAGCTGGAAACCCTGGTGGCATAGTAGTTAAGTGCTATGGCTGCTAACCAAAAGGTTGGCAGTTTGAATCCACTAGGCATTCCTTGGAAACCCTATGGGGTAGTCCTATAGGGTCACCAAGAGTCAGAATCAACTTGACAGCAACAGGTTTTTTTGTTTTTTTTTTAAGTCTGTTAGCCACAAGAGGTCACTAGGGGATAAAAGACCACTGCTTGCTCTGGGTTTTGGTTTTTCTCTGAGCAAACCATTCTGGGTCAACACTCTGGTTTTCAGGTTCTTCGTTGGCAGTGGCAGGAATCACAGAGGCAGAGTGATCTGATAGAATACAAGGATTCTAGATTTATCGTAAACATTGATTTGCTGCCAGATGTAAAGGAAAATACCTCTTTTCCAAATCACACCACCAGCCATTGCTTTAGGAATTTTCTTGCCATCATAGAAAGGCTGAGTGAAGAGAAGAAGCTAAGTACACAGGCTTAACACCTTTGGATTCCATTGCTTCTCCTTCTGGTTCCTTGACAATTTGGAAAACACAAGCACGTATGAATACAAAAATTAAAATCCATTTCACCTCTGTTTCCCCTTCTAAGATTGGGAATTTCCACCAGAGGAAAAGGGGCACTTCCCCTTGTCTCCAACCTCCTTTGAATCCTAGCCATCTAATTTGTCCCTTTCTTGTTACTCACTGATGTCTCCCAATAAATTGTTTTGTATGTTTTTAACATATCTTGTCTAGCCTTTTAAGTTGTCCTCCGTAGGAAGTATGGCTTAAATTACTCAGTCCACCATTAGTGAAAAAGAAGTAAATGCCTTTTTTTTAGTTAAAAGCAATATACTTTTTAGGAAAACATTTCTAAAAGCACAGGAATCATCAACATAAGATTCAGGGTAAAGTTTAGTGCTATGGAGGAGGCAGTGAGATGGGTGGAAGAGAATCCCAGAGGTATGTAAATTATTCTCACGGTTCTATTGTCTATGTTCAGTGGTGAGCTCCAATACACACACAAATAAAACAAACAAATAAATACGGCAGTGCGTAGGCCAAAGATGAAAGTGCAGTATGAATCAAGAATTACGATAACCCAATTTTGTGCATGTGGGTTTCAAAAAACATCCAGTCACTCAGAGTCTTTCAATGTTTTTGGTAGACTTTACTAAATATTTGAGAGTCACGTCTTGGGTTACATCATTGTTCACATAGTCTTCTTGTGGTTTTCACCAAAACTTTCTTTTTCTCACTCTTCCTTCCCTGCTTATAATGAAAAAAATTATTTTATTTTCTAGAGCAAAACAGTCCTCTACATCATCAGACCCCTTCAGATGCCAGCATCTATCCCCAGCTATATTCTCTAATAAACACAGTTCCTTTCCTAAGAGGAATTGTATTTAATTAAATTTTCTCCATCATCTTATGCTAGCACTGTGGGAATGGCCACATTCCATGGGAAACCCTAAGTAAAACATAATGATTATCTCGGTTTTGTTTAAAGTATTTATCTTTCTGTCTATCTATGTAATCTTGAATGGAAAGATATACATAAATATCTGCACTGATTATCTCTGAATGTTGGGGCTATGAATGATTTTAATTTTCCTATTCATATGTGCTTGTAATTTCCAAATTTTCTAGTATGATCTTTAGTTATGTTTATTAAAAAAAAAAAAACCCAAAACCTTGACTTAAAATGTTTTGAAGTTCTGAGTTTATACCATAAACTTCTGCACAAGGTTTGACTTCCTTAACACATTATTTTTATTTATCTTTTTTACAGCTTCACATATGCTTAGCATTTCACAATGACTTATTAATGAATTATTCACTGCTTTGAAAAAACAAAATTAGCAAATAGCAGCCCACGAAGGTGATACTTCACATGTAATTTATTTGGAACTTCCACCGGTTTTGATAAATTCTCTAGCCTGATTTGTGCTTCATTATAGTATTCACGTGACTCATTAAAGAAAATAACTGCTGGGCAACAGCAAGTGTTTTTCTCTTGCCTTTGCGAAAAGAAACCAAACCCACTGCCATCGAGTTGTGACCCTATAGGACAGAGCAGAACTGCCCCATAGGGTTTCCAAGCCTGTAATCTTTACAGAAGCAGACTGACGTGTCTTTCTCCCATGGAGCAGCTGGTGGATTTGAACTACTGACCTTTCAGTTAGCAGCCAAGTGTTTTAACACTACACCACCAGGCTTCCTTTCTGTTCACTTAAAAGGCTTTAAGTGGTAAGAAAGTTAAGAGTCCTGACACTCTTAAGAAAATTCAGAGAAGTGTTTGTAAAATAGTGAATTTTCAAAGTAACTGCTGAGGGGTTAAGGTCCATGAGCCAGAAATATTAGGTCTATCCTCTGGACCTTGGCTGGGCCAGACCAATGGGCCCACCAACACCAGGCTAGGAGTGAGGAAGGAGGTAATAGGTTTTGATCCATCTTGGAAACTTTCAGGTAAGAAATCATGATTCATTCTTTTATGCCATTAGGCTGTCAGGGGTAGACTGATAAGACATCTTTGGGGCTAGTTGTGAGGGAAAACATTTTCATCCTGACAGAGGCTGGCAAAGGGCTGGATCTTGACCAAACTGGGAGTTAGTGAAGTTGGTTTGGAGGCTATCCTAATTCTCCCTTCTGCAGTTCCTTCACCTCAGACTCTCTCACTGCAGTGCTCCACCTAAGATTGCCCCTCCCTGGGCTTACTTCTCCCATCAAAATTTACTGGGCATGTGTCCATGCTTTCTGGGCCTCCAGAAACTGGCTTATGTATTGAGTTAATTTGTACTGTGAGATTTACAAACTGCGAGACCTGGACAATTTTCTTAACCTCACAAAGCCTGTTTCCTACCCAATAACATTGGGATAATAAATACATTGAAAGTTGAAGATATTGCAAAAGATAATCTTCATAAAATGCTCAGCTCGATGCCTGTAATTAGCAGACGTTCCTGTCCTTATACAGCAGGTTGAGAAAAGCCCGGTAGTTAGGTGTGTAGACTCTCTACATACTATGCTACCTTTTGCATAAGGAAGATCGGAAATTAAGAAAACATACATCTATCTGCTTATCTTAAAAAAAAAAAAAAAAGGCCCAGGAATGATAAACCAGAAAAACAGTGAAGTTGGTTACTTACAAGGAATGAGGAAGAGGAAATGGTAGACAGATACAGAGTTCAGGTGGTTTTACTGATAATTTATTTCAAATTTTTAAGAACCAGATAAGTCCTATGTCTTTAAAGAAACTTTATTACAGAAAAATTCAAGTGCATATAAAAACAGAGAATAGCATAATAGCCCTCTATGTAGCCCTCACACATCTTCAATATTTATCAGTTTTTGGTCAATCCTGTTTCATTTGTAGTCCCACTGACTTCTCCCACCCCAGTGGAATACCTATGTTAATTGTTTCAAAACACAACTTCTAAGAGCAAAGTTTTCCAGGACATTTAACAAAGCTAATCCTGATGCTAAACCTTGTCAAGGATAGCAAATAAAGAAAGGCATAGACCAGTTTCACTTAATAAAAACCTCACTTAAAATTCTAGCACATTATAGATACAATATAGCATTACACTAATAATAATACAAGGAGCCCTGGTGGTGCAGTGGTTAAACATTTGGCTGCTAACCGAAATGTCAGCAGTTTTAACCCAGCAGCTTTCCACAGGAGGAAAGACCTATTGATCTGCTCCCATAAGGATTACAGCCTAGGAAATCCATGGGGCAGCTCTGCCCTGTCATATGGGGTCACTATGAGTCAGAATCGACTCAATGACATACAACAACAACAATAATAATACACGACCAAGGACATTTCAGTCCAGTATCAAGGTTGCTCTTGTTAGTTGGAGTCCCTGGCTGGTACAAATGGTTAATGCCATCAGCTACTAACCTAAAGATTGGCAGTCCACCCAGAGGCACTTTGAAAGAAAGGCCTGGCAATCTACTCCTGAAAAATCAGCCATTGAAAATCCTATGGAGCACAGTTCTAATCTGACACCCATGGGGTCACCATGAGTGGAGAGTGCCTCTATTGCAACTAATTTTTTGATATAAGCATTTAAACATTTAATATAAGCATTTAAAGCAAAAAGAAATTTATTTACTTTAGCTGCATCCCAAAAGTTTTAATACATAGCATGTTCTTTCTTTTTTCTTTTTAAATTGTACTTTAGATGAAAGTTTACAGAACAAACTAGTTTCTCATTAAACAGTTAGTACACATATTGTTTTATGACATTAGTTACCGACCCCACAACATGTCAGCACTCCCCTTCTCATTTTATGGGCCTGTCCAATCTTTGGAGGAAGGGTGAACTTCAGGAGTGACTTCATTTCTGAGCTGAAAGGGTGTCTGGGAGCCATACTCTCAGGGTTTCTCCAGTCTCTGTCAGGCCAGCAAGTCTGGTCTTTCCAGTTAGAGTTTTGTTCTACATTTTTCTCCAGGTCTGTCTGGGGCCCTCTGTTGCGATCCCTGTCAGAGCAGTCAGTGGTGGTAGCTGGGCACCATCTAGTTGTACTGGGATCAGTCTGGTGGAGGCCATGGTAGACGTGGTCTATTAGTCCTTTGGAGTAATTTTTCCCTTGTATCTTTAGTTTTCTTCATTCTTCCTTGAATGCATAGCATTTTCATTATTTAGTTCAAAATATTCTCTAATTTCAATTTTGATTGTTTACTTGGCCTCTAAATTATCCTGAAGTACGTTTCTTCATTTCCAAATGCATAGATTTTTTTTGTTGTTGTTGTTATCGATTTCTATCTTACTTGTATTGAGTTTAAGAACTTGGTTTTGTATGATATCCCAAGCTTCTGGAGTTTACTGAGGCATACATTATGGACTGAGATGTGGTCAATTTTTGTAAATGTTCTGTTGTTGGTAGGTGCTGTAGAGTTGATTCTGACTCTTAGCAACCACACCTGACAGAGTAGAGCTGTCCATAGGGTTTCCTCAGGTATAACCTTTACAGGAGCAAATTGCCAGGTCTTTCTCCCAAAGAGCTGCTGGGTGGGTTTGAACCGCCAGCCTTTTGGTTAGCAGGCCAGTATTTAACTGTTGTGCCACCAGGGCTCCTTTGTAAATGCTCTAAGCATCCCTAAAAATAAATAAGCGTATTCCAGTGTTACTGGATGGAGTGAATGCTCTGTTAGGTCAAGCTTGCTAACTATGCTGTCAAATCTTCCTTACCCTTAAAAGATTACTAAAAAATGTATGAATAAAATCTATACTGAGATCCTGATCAGTTTGCCCTGATAGCTATTTTTCAATGTATTTTGAGGTTCTGTTATTAGTTGCATTAAATATAAAGTAAAAGTTACTTGTTCATGTTGAATAAATCCTTTTATCATTATGTAGTAACCCAGCCCTAGCTCTATTAATGCCTTTGCACATGTGTGTATGTTTTCTTTGTTCCTCTCCTTCTTCCTCTGCTGTTCCAGGTGAAAAGAGACCTTTTGTCTACTTTGAACTTAATATAGCTATATCAGGTTAGTTTGGTTACTATGTGCCTGGCAACTTCTTCCAATCCTTTTACTCTGAATCTTTCTGACTCGTTACGTCTTAACTGTGTCTTATAACCAGCATATACTATATATATATTTTTTTATAACCAGACTGAGGATATATTCATTGAAGATCTTAATCACTTACAGTTAGGGTTTTTGTATTTATTTCCACCATCTTCTTTTGTACTATCTATTCTGCCTTTTCAATGTTTCTTTTTCTCCCCTTCCTTCCTTCTTTTGAATAGAATATTTCTCCCTCATTCTTGAGGTATATCTCCACTGGGCATAGAATTCTATGTTGGCAGTTATTTTGTCACATTGGTGATACCATCCCACTTTCTCCCGGTTTCTGATGTCACATTGGTGATACCATCCCACTTTCTCCCGGTTTCTGATGTCACATTGGTGATACCATCCCACTTTCTCCCGGTTTCTGATGTCACATTGGTGATACCATCCCACTTTCTCCCGGTTTCTGATGTTGCTGTTGAGACATCAGTGCTTAGTCTGACTGTGGCTCCTTTGAAGGTCATCAAATTTATCTGGATGCTTTTAAGATTTTTCTCTTTGTTGTCATTCTACAGTTTCACTATAAACTGTTTATATACGGGCTTATATAAGCATATGTATTTATATATATGCTTCCATTCACTGGGTTTCTTGAATCTGTGAATTGATGCTTCATCAGTTTGGAAAATTTTTAGTAATATGTTTTTTGTTTTTTTAAATTAATTTTTATTAAGCTTCAAGTGAACATTTACCATTCCAATCAGTCTGTCACATGTAGGTTTACATACACCTTACTCCCTTCTCCCACTTGCTCTCCCCCTATTGAGTCAGCCCCCACAGTCTCTCGTTTCGTGCCAATTTTGCCGTCTTCCCTCTCTCTCTATCTTCCCATCCCCCCTCCAGTCAAGAGTTGCCAACACACTCTCCAGTGTCCACCTGATTTAATTAGCTCACTCTTCATCAGCATCTCTCTCCCCCCTGCTGACCAGTCCTTTTCATGCCTGATGAGTTGTCTTTGGGGATGGTTCCTGTCCTGTGCCATCAGAAGGTCTGGGGAGCATTGCCTCCGGGATTCCTCTAGTCGCAGTCAGACCATTAAGTATGGTCTTTTTATGAGAATTTGGGGTCTGTATCCCATTGGTCTCCTGCTCCCTCAGGAGTTGTCTGTTGTGCTCCCTGACAGGGCAGACATCGATTGTGGCCGGGCACCAACTAGTTCTTCTGGTCTCAGGATAATGTAGGTCTCTGGTTCATGTGGCCCTTTCTATCTCTTGGGTTCTTAGTTGTCGTGAGACCTTGGTGTTCTTCCTTTGCCTTTGCTCCAGGTGGGTTGAGACCAATTGATGTATCTTAGATGGTCACTTGTTGGCATTTAGGACCCCAGATGCCATGTTTCAAAGTGGGATGCAGAATGTTTTCATAATAGAATTATTTTGCCCATTGACTTAGAAGTCCCCTCAAACCATGTTCCCCAGACCCCAGCCCCTGCTCCGCTGACCTTTGAAGCATTCATTTTATCCCGGAAACCTCTTTGCTTTTAGTCCAGTCCAATTAGGCTGACCTTCCTTGTATTGAGTGTTGTCTTTCCCTTCACCCAAAGCAGTTCTTATCTACTGATTGATCAATAAAAAACCCTCTCCCTCCCTCCCTCCCTCCCCTCTTTGTAACCACAAAAGTATGTGTTCTTCTCTGTTTTTTCTATTTCTCAAGATCTTATAATAGTGGTCTTATACAATATTTGTCCTTTTGCCTCTGACTCATTTCGCTCAGCATAATGCCTTCCAGATTCCTCCATGTTATGAAATGTTTCAGAGATTCGTCACTGTTCTTTATCGATGCGTAGTAGTCCATTGTGTGAATATACCACAACTTATTTACCCATTCATCCGTTGACGGACATCTTGGTTGCTTCCAGCTTTTTGCTATTGTAAACAGAGCTGCAATAAACATGGGTGTGCATATATCTGTTTGTGTTAAGGCTCTTGTATCTCTAGGGTATATTCCTAGGAGTGGGATTTCTGGGTTGTATGGTAGTTCTATTTCTAACTGTTTAAGATAACGCCAGATGGATTTCCAAAGTGGTTGTACCATTTTACAGTCCCACCAGCAGTGTATGAGAGTTCCAATCTCTCCGCAGCCTCTCCAACATTTATTATTTTGTGTTTTTTGGATTAATGCCAGTCTAGTTGGTGTGAGATGGAATCTCATCGTAGTTTTAATTTGCATTTCTCTAATGGCTAATGATCGGGAGCATTTTCTCATGTATCTGTTGGCTACCTGAATATCTTCTTTAGTGAAATGTGTGTTCATATCCTTTGCCCACTTCTTGATTGGGTTGTTTGTCTTTTTGTGGTTGAGTTTTGACAGAATCATGTAGATTTTAGAGATCAGGCGCTGGTCGGAGATGTCATAGCTGAAAATTTTTTCCCAGTCTGTAGGTGGTCTTTTTACTCTTTTGGTGAAGTCTTTAGATGAGCATAGGTGTTTGATTTTTAGGAGCTCCCAGTTATCTGGTTTCTCTTCATCGTTTTTGGTAATGTTTTGTATTCTGTTTATGCCCTGTATTAGGGCTCCTAGGGTTGTCCCTATTTTTTCTTCCATGATCTTTATCGTTTTAGTCTTTATGTTTAGGTCTTTGATCCACTTGGAGTTAGTTTTTGTGTATGGTGTGAGGTATGGGTCCTGTTTCATTCTTTTGCAAATGGATATCCAGTTATGCAAGCACCATTTGTTAAAAAGACTATCATTTCCCCAATTGACTGACACTGGTCCTTTGTCAAATATCAGCTGCTCATACATGAATGGATTTATATCTGGGTTCTCAATTCTGTTCCATTGGTCTATGTGCCTGTTGTTGTACCAGTACCAGGCTGTTTTGACTACTGTAGCTGTATAATAGGTTCTGAAATCAGGTAGAGTGAGGCCTCCCACTTTCTTCTTCTTTTTCAGTAATGCTTTGCTTATCGGGGGGTTCTTTCCCTTCCATATGAAATTGGTGATTTGTTTCTCTATCCCCTTAAAATATGACATTGGAATTTGGATTGGAAGTGCGTTATATGTATAGATGGCTTTTGGTAGAATAGACATTTTTACTATGTTAAGTCTTCCTATCCATGAGCAGGGTATGTTTTTCCACTTAAGTATGTCCTTTTGAATTTCTTGTAGCAGAGCTTTGTAGTTTTCTTTGTATAGGTCTTTTACATCCTGGGTAAGATTTATTCCTAAGTATTTTATCTTCTTGGGGGCTACTGTGAATGGTATTGATTTGGTGATTTCCTCTTCGATGTTCTTTTTGTTGATGTAGAGGAATCCAAGTGATTTTTGTATGTTTATTTTATAACCTGAGACTCTGCCAAACTCTTCTATTAGTGTCAGTAGTTTTCTGGAGGATTCCTTAGGGTTTTCCATGTATACGATCATGTCATCTGCAAATAGTGATAGCTTTACTTCCTCCTTGCCAATCTGGATACCCTTTATTTCTTTGTCTAGCCTAATTGCCCTGGCTAGGACTTCAAGTACGATGTTGAATAAGAGCGGTGATAAAGGGCATCCTTGTCTGGTTCCCGTTCTCAAGGGAAATGCTTTCAGGTTCTCTCCATTTAGAGTGATATTGGCTGTTGGCTTTGCATTTTTTTTAATGTCCTTTATTATGTTGAGAAATTTTCCTTCAATTCCTATTTTGGTAAAAGTTTTTATCATAAATGGGTGTTGAACTTTGTCAAATGCCTTTTCTGCATCTATTGATAAGATCATGTGGTTTTTATCTTTTGTTTTATTTATGTGATGGATTACATTAATGGTTTTTCTGATATTAAACCAGTCTTGCATACCTGGTATAAATCCCACTTGATCGGGGTGAATTATTTTTTTGATGTGTTGTTGGATTCTATTGGCTAGAATTTTGTTGAGGATTTTTGCATCTATGTTCATGAGGGATATAGGTCTATAATTTTCTTTTTTTGTAATGTCTTTACCTGGTTTTGGTATCAGGGAGATGGTAGCTTCATAGAATGAGTTGGGTAATATTCCGTGTTTTTCTATGCTTTGAAATACCTTCGGTAGTAGTGGAGTTAAGTCTTCTCTGAAGGTTTGGTAGAACTCTGCAGTGAAGCCGTCCGGGCCAGGACTTTTTTTTGTTGGAAGTTTTTTGATTACCGTTTCAATCTCTTTTTTTGTTATGGGTCTATTTAGTTGTTCTACTTCTGAATGTGTTAGTTTACGTAGGTAGTATCTTTCCAAGAATTTATCCATTTCTTCTAGGTTTTCAAATTTGTTAAAGTACAATTTTTCGTAGTAATCTGAAATGATTCTTTTAATTTCATTTGGCTCTGTTGTGATGTGGTCCTTCTCGTTTCTTATTCAGGTTATTTGTTTCCTTTCCTGTTTTTCTTTAGTCAGTCTAGTCAATGGTTTATCAATTTTGTTAATTTTTTCAAAGAACCAGCTTTTGGCTTTGTTAATTCTTTCAATTGTTTTTCTGTTCTCTAATTCATTTAGTTCAGCTCTAATTTTTATTATTTGTTTTCTTCTGGTGCCTGATGGGTTCTTTTGTTGCTCACTTTCTATTTGTTCAAGTTGTCGGGACAGTTCTCTGATTTTGGCTCTTTCTTCTTTTTGTATGTGTGCATTTATCGATATAAATTGGCCTCTGAGCACTGCTTTTGCTGTGTCCCAGAGGTTTTGATAGGAAGTATTTTCATTCTCGTTGCTTTCTAAGAATTTCCTTATTCCCTCCTTGATGTCTTCTATAACCCAGTCTTTTTTCAGGAGGGTATTGTTCATTTTCCAAGTATTTGATTTCTTTTCCCTAGTTTTTCTGTTATTGATTTCTAGTTTCATTGCCTTGTGGTCTGAGAAGATGCTTTGTAATATTTCGATGTTTTGGATTCTGCAAAGATTTGTTTTATGACCTAATATGTGGTCTATTCTAGAGAATGTTCCATGTGCACTAGAAAAAAAAGTATATTTTGCAGCGGTTGGGTGGAGAGTTCTGTATAAGTCAATGAGGTCAAGTTGGTTGATTGTTGTAAGTAGGTCTTCCGTGTCTCTATTGAGCTTCTTACTGGATGTCCTGTCCTTCTCCGAAAGTGGTGTGTTGAAGTCTCCTACTATAAATGTGGAGGTGTCTATCTCACTTTTCAATTCTGTTAAAATTTGATTTATGTATCTTGCAGCCCTGTCATTGGGTGCATAAATATTTAATATGGTTATGTCTTCCTGATCAATTGTCCCTTTTATCATTATATAGTGTCCTTCTTTATCCTTTGTGGCGGATTTAAGTCTAAAGTCTATTTTGTCAGAAATTAATATTGCTACTCCTCTTCTTTTTTGCTTCTTGTTTGCTTGATATATTTTTTTTCCATCCTTTGAGTTTTAGTTTGTTTGTGTCTCTAAGCCTAAGGTGTGTCTCTTGTAGGCAGCATATAGATGGATCGTGTTTTTTTTTCCAGTCCGTGACTCTCTGTCTCTTAATTGGTGCATTTAGTCCATTTACATTCAGCGTAATTATAGATAAATATGTTTTTAGTGCTGTCATTTTGATGCCTTTTCATGTGTGTTGTTGGCCATTTCATTTTTCCACATACTTTTTTGTGCTGAGACGTTTTTCTTAGTAGATTGTGAGATCCTCATTTTCATAATGTTTAACTTTATGTTAGTTGAGTCGTTACGTTTTTCTTGGCTTTTTCCTTGAGTTATGGAATTGATATTCCTTTTTGTGGTTACCTTATTATTTACCCCTATTTTTCTAAGTAAAAACCTAACTTGTATCGTTCTATATCGCCTTGTATCACTCTCCATCTGGCAGTTCAATGCCTCCTGTATTTAGTCCCTCTTTTTGATTATTGTGATCGTTTATCTATTGATTTCTATGATTCCCCGTTATGTGTATTATTTTGTTTATTTATTTATTTTTTCGAATTAATCTTAATTTGTTTGTTTTTGTGCTTCCCCTATTTGAGTTGCGTTGATATCAGGACGTTCTGTTTTGTGACCTTGTATTGTGCTGGTACCTGATATTATTGGTCATCAGGCCAAACAATCTCCTTTAGCATTTCTTGCAGTCTTGGTTTAGTTTTTGCAAATTCTCTAAACTTGCGTTTATTTGTAAATATCTTAATTTCTCCTTCATATTTCAGAGAGAGTTTTGCTGGATATATGGTCCTTGGTTGGCAGTTTTTCTCCTTCAGTGCTCTGTATACGTCGTCCCATTCCCTTCTTGCCTGCATGGTTTCTGCTGAGTAGTCTGAACTTATTCTTATTGATTCTCCCTTGAAGGAAGCCTTTCTTTTCTCCCTGGCTGCTTTTAAAATTTTCTGTTTGTCTTTGGTTTTGGCAAGTTTGATGATAATATGTCTTGGTGTTTTTCTTTTTGGATCAATCTTAAATGGGGTTTGATGAGCATCTTGGATAGATATCCTTTCGTCTTTCATGATGTCAGGGAAGTTTTGTGTCAGGAGTTCTTCAACTATTTTCTCTGTGTTTTCTGTCCCCCCTCCCTGTTCTGGGACTCCAATCACTCCCAGGTTATCCTTCTTGATAGAGTCCCACATGATTCTTAGGGTTTCTTCATTTTTTTAAATTCTTTTATCTGATTTTTTTTCAGCTATGTTGGTGTTGATTCCCTGGTCCTCCAGATGTCCCAGTCTGCATTCTAATTGCTCGAGTCTGCTCCTCTGACTTCCTATTGCGTTGTCTAATTCTGTAATTTTATTGTTAATCTTTTGGATTTCTACATGCTGTCTCTCTATGGATTCTTGCAACTTATTAATTTTTCCACTATGTTCTTGAATAATCTTTTTGAGTTCTTCAACAGTTTTATCAGTGTGTTCCTTGGCTTTTTCTGTAGTTAGCCTAATTTCATTTGTGATGTCTTGAAGCATTCTGTAAATTAGTTTTTTATATTCTGTATCTGATAATTCAAGGACTGTATCTTCATTTGGGAAAGATTTTGATTCTTTTGTTTGGGGGGTTGGAGAAGCTGTCATGATCTGTTTCTTTGTGTGGTTTGATATGGACTGCTGTCTCTGAGCCATCACTGGGAAACTAGTTTTTCCAGGTAATCAGCTGGTACGCTGGCTCCTGGTTCTGAAAACGATCGCTGTCTGCCTGTATTTGTTCGTTCTCTGTCTCTAAGTCTGTGTTTGTTGTTCAGAGTTCGTAGATTGTTATGTATGTGATCAATTCACTTGTTTTTCCTAGTCTCTGTTGCAAGAAGGATCCGCGGTAGCGTCCACCTAGTCTGCCATCTTGGCCCCGCCTCAGTAATATGTTTTTGAAAGACTGCTTCTGCCTCATTTTCTCTCTTCTCTGGTAGTCTGATTATATGCAGGTTAGAATTTCTCACTGATTCCCCTATGTCTCTAATGTACTCTTCTATACAGGTAGTCCCTGACTTATGATGGGGTTCCCTTCTGATGTAAGTTGGTTGTCATGTAAGTTGAATGCCTTTTTTTTTTTTAGTTTTCATTATTATTTCATTTTATTATCAGTGTCTTTATAAATGCAGTCTTTATTTGTGTTTGGGGGTTGGAAACATTACTTCCGAGAATAACATCAGCAATTCACACACTGCAACATTGTATACAGTAATATTACCAACTATAAGATGTACCAAAACAAAAAACCAAAGGACGGCTGTAAGTGCAGTTAGCTGTAACTTGAATACATCATAAATCAGGGTAATCCTCTCTCTCCATGCCTTACGCTAGATATGTCCTACAGATTTATCTTCCTGCTTAATTAATTCTCTCTTCAGCTGTTAAAGCCATTCATCAAGTTCTTGATATCAGTTATTTCTTTTTGGTTCTTTTTCAGATTCACTATGTAACTACTAGTACTACCCACTCCCATCAAGTCGTTCCAACTGATAGTGACCCTAAAGGACAGACTAGAACTGCCCCATAGGGTTTCCAAGGAGAGCCTGGTAGATTCGAACTGCCAACCTTTTTGGCCAGGAGCTGTAGCTCTTAACCACTACACCACCAAGGTTTCCAACTACGTAACTACTTGGTTTTAATACCCTGTCAAAGTTTTCAACTTTAGCTTTTATCTCCTTGAATATTGTAAGCATGTTTTTACAGTCTGATAATTTCAGTATCTAGTCTCCCTGAATATCTATTTCTGCTGGTTCTCCTTCATGTTCTCTTGCTTCCTGATTGGTTTACATATCTCTTAAGGTGTGCTAGACACTACACCTGGAAGTTTATTTATAGAAATAATTGGGGATCTAGGGTAATGTTATCTTCCTAGTCTTCTATCAGGCATTTTCTACCAGATGCCTGGCTGATGGTATCCATACTCCCTTAGTCTTTTCCTATTCTTGAGAAGTGCTTTCAATCTTCAATTTGTTTGGGAAGGGTGAATGGAGGTGATTTTTCATTTACAAAATATCCAAGGATCTGTCCTGGCTGTATTTTTTACCTGGTAATATACTTTTCAGTCACACATCTTACTGTGCTTCCAAGGTTAGTCCAACCGACCATGCTTTCACCTAGAATTATGGTTACACATGAACTATATACATTTTTTGTAAGCTGCCTGGAGACATGCAGTTTATATGGTTGCTCTCGAACATCCGTTTGAGATTTCTCAGGAATACAGTGCTCGCACTTGGAAAGTCACCAGGGTTTGATTCCAAGGCCCCCAGACGCTGATGCCCTGCGAGCAGTGGCTCCAGCCGCGGTGGAATTCCAACTCCGCTGACGCTGTGGCCGCCTTCCTGGCCACCGCATCCCCGCGCGCCCCCTCGTGGCTGCACGGCCTGGCTTAGCGCGGGCGTAAAAGAAGGAAAACTAAAAAAAAAAAAACAAAACTGTTGCCATCGAGTCAATTCTGACTCACAGCGACCCTGTGGCACAGAGTAGAACTGCCCCATAGGGTTTGCAAAGAGCGGCTGGCGGATTTGAACGGCCAACCGTTTGGTTAGCTGCTGAACCCTTAACCACTGCATCACCAGGACTCCGCAGGGTTCAGCAATGGGTCAGCGTGCTTCCTACGGGATGTCTCGGCTCTGCGCGCCTCGCTCCTCCTTTGCCCTGCGCGCCCGCGACTCTGCCAGGCCCAGCGGCAGCCCTTCTCCCCGCGAGGGCGCGTCCCCGCCCCGCACCCCCCAGCCTCGCCGGGCACAGTCCCTGGCCCCGGCCCTCACTGAGTCCCACCCTTAACCCGGCGCCTCCCGCACCTCCTGCAGCTGCCCCGCACGGCTCTCTCACCAGCCCAAGCGTCGGCCTCAACGTCCCTTCTTGATTTTTTGTTAGTTGTGAATTAGGATAATTTTCTAAAAAAGCGAATATCTCAACATATACATATATATATATCAGAAGCCCTGGTGGCCTTTCTATAATAAAATAACTTTTCTAACAGCACCAATACATTAATATAATGGAAAAAATGCCCCACTTACAACAGCAACAAAAACTTCAAAGTTCCTAGACTAAACTTAACAAGAACTACACAGGGCCTGTTGTCAAAAGAACTACAGAAATTCAGTGAGTTACAAAAGTTAAGAAGTGAATAGAGTGGCATATTATTTTTCTTGATGGTGAATTTCAATAACACTAAGGTATCAATTATTTTCTCATCAGTTTTTCTATTTTTGGTATAATTCCAATCAAAATGCCAAATTGGAAATTTAAACCATTCTGAAGTTCATTTGGCAAATTAAAAGGCAAGAAGAACCAAGAAACATTTGAAGGCTTTGGGGGATACATTCTCTCAGGTGTTTAAATATACCATAAAGCTATAGTAATTAAAATAATGTAAGAGTAGTACAAGAATAAACAAAAATGCATTGTTGGAAAAAATAGAAAGCGTAATATATTTGTGTGTGTGTGCCATTCATGCACTTACAGGTATGTTCTAATCACATATATTATGGATAGTGTTTCAAAAGAATACTGAATTATTTTAAAACCAGTACTGAGACAGTCTACCAGTACTCTGTCATCATGGCTGTCCAAGATCTTTAGAACACCCTCTTGGCATTTCGATCATTTCCTACATTGAAAGCTGTGCCTTCCCAAGAGAACTCACCAAAAAGGCATATGACTTAGGTTTCACAGTCTCCCAGCTCTCATCCCATAATTTGATGTGGAAGGGAGCCACGTGAGAGGGCGCATTGTGGGAGACTGAACTTCTCGCAAGCAGGATGTCAAACTTGTTTGTGCCATTTATAGAGTTGCTGTCAGAGTTGTTGATGTCGCCTTCCAGTCGGTTCCAACTCATAGCAACCCTATGTACAACAGAATGAAGCACTGCCCAGTCCTGCGCCACCCTTACAACCATTGCTACGTTTGAGCCCATTGTTATAGCCACTGTGTCTACCCATCTTGTCGAAGGTCTTCCTCTTTTTTAATGACTCTTTACCTTACCAAGCATGATGTCCTTCTCCAGGGACTGGTACCTTCTGATAACATGTCCAAAATATATGAGACAAAGTCTTGCCATCCTCACTTCCAAGGAGCACTCTGGCAGTACTTCTTCCGAGACAGACTTGTTTGTTTTTAGTGTCCTACTGATACCTTAATTTTTTTTTTTTTTTCTTGAACCCTCCTGTGGTGTGGTCAGTATTTTTTCTGGATGTTCTGACCATGCCTGTCTTCCATCTTGTTCCTGACTATGTAACCTACAAGCTCAGTTCTTTGGCCCTCGCAGAAAGCCTGCAAGTTGCCAAATATCCTTTAATAAATCCCTTTCTGCTTAAACCAGAGTGGATTCTATTATTTGCAGTTGAGAACCTTGACTTACACAATTTACTATTTGTGGGCAAAAAAAAAAATTAATAAATAAAATAAATAAATCTTGTCTCAAAACATTAACAAAGATAAAATACATTTGGATTGATGAGTAAAATGTTAAAAACAAAAATAAAAAACAAACACACAAAAACACCAAAAACAAAAAGCCATAGGATAAACATTAGGAAAACCAAAAATCAAATCCATTGCCATCAAGTCGATTCCAACTCATTGCGACCCTTCAGGACAGAGTAGAACTACCCCATGGAGTTTCCAAGGAGCAGCTGGTGGATTCGAGCTGTTGACCTTTTGGTTAACAGTTGAGCTCTTAACCACTAAAAAAACCTAGCCACACTAATTACAATTAACTAACTGCAATGGCCCACTACTTGCTATGGGAAGATCAAAAATGCGTCTCGAAATGAATTAGCGGGCAATGAGAAATGAAAAACCTGGCCAGTTAAACAACCTCACAACATTATAAGGTAAAATTAAACTGATTGCTCAGGAGGACAACTATTCTTAGTTCTCAGATCAGACAGGAATTTGTGTCTGAGCACTTCATAATGAGCATGCTGTGTGATGGGACCCTCTGGACAAGGGCCTGAGAGTGAGTTGCAGAGAACAGTGTCTGACAACGGTGCTCAGCCAAGTCACACGGTATCACACCAAAAGCATACGCACTAGTCACTGAAATTGATTCCAGCAGGAAAGGTGTATGCACGACTGTTTAATGTGCCCATTCTCTGCTCCTTTGGCTTCATCCAAGCAGATGGACTGCATGTTCTTCAAGCAATCCTCTGTCAAGATTCCTTTCCGGTAATCTTTTGTTAAATATTTTGTGGACCTGAATTCAACTTGCTACTCTTTGGTGGTGAACTAAAGATCTACATGTATAAACAAACAATCAGAAGTCAAGAGAGACCCTTTTCAAAAATTGTTTTGCTTCATTTCAGCACGCAGACAAAGGGTGTCTGTAGCCCACACAGCACCGCCAAGGAGCTCTAGGCTCCTGACTTGGCCCGGATACAATCTCATTGATACATGCCCGATTTATTCCTGGTGGCACTGGCGGTTTAGTGGTAGAATTCTCACCTTCCACGAGGGAGAAGAGAGAGAATGGGGCTTGATCCTCAGCAAATGCAGCTTATGCACAGCTACCACCATTTGACATTGGAGGCTTGTGTGTTGCTATGATGTTAAACAGGTTTCAATGGAGCTTCCAGACTGAGAGAGACTAGTAAGAAAGGGCTGGCAAAATGAAAACTGTACAAACCACAACAGTTTGACCCACAATGCCTCAGGCTTGGGCAGCATTTCTTCTGTTATACATGAGGTCACCATGAGTCAGGACTAACCTGATGGCAGCTAACAACAACGTTCCTGGTCTTAACAAGCAAATGTGTTAGAAGGCAACAAACTGAGGTCACTTCCTGTGTGGGTTTGTTATTTACAATTCGGTTTAAAGGAGATGGATGTCTATGACAATAATTTAAGGTTCAGAATTGTCCATACCACCTCTAGCCTTTCTTCCTGGCAATGATTAGCTAATACAACCATTGTCTGTTCTGGTCATGTCAAGCTCAAGAAAGTGAAATTACATCATCTGGGTATACAGGATGCTTGTCCTTTGTTAATTCTTTTCTGTTTCTGTCCCACCCCCACAGTCACAAAGCAAAGGGGCAAGGAGAAAACGGGCCCATGACTGGACTGCTCCTCATCACACCTCAGACGTCCACTTCCGGCCTCCATTACACACACACGCACACACACACACACACACCTGCAGCTTCTATATCACAGCAGGAAACACTCTCTGCATTCTTAATTCTGTTCATATCTTCCTCATTTCTGATTCTTCTCAGCTAGTCTCAGAGAGAAAGAGACTACCTTTCCCAGGAACCTACTTATAATACTCCTCCTTGCCCCCTCTTGCAGCCCTCGCCCCACAACCTTAGAATATACTTAAAAGAAATAAAAATTGTGGCATAATGTCAAAAGTGCCTTCTAAGGAAGGTGGAACATGTTAAAGGAAGTCTTAGAGTTTCCGTTTCTAGTTATTAGCAAAGTAGATGGCCCTGGTGCAACAACCAGTAAATCGATTGGTTTGGAGATAGTGGTTTAGAGGTGAGTTGGGGAGTACTGCCTGTCAGGGTGAAAACAAGTCAGACTTTTAAGGACAATCTGTGAGGGAAGAGGTAAGGAGGAGAGATGTGAGGGGAGGGAGGGAAGCAGAGCCTGAGACAGTGAAGATGGACCACTCCAGCTGGTGTGTTCAAAGGACTTTTAGGGTTAGGGATGGTAAACGCTCAGTTTTAATTGTCTATTGCCATCATGTATTTCCCCTTCTTCTCTGCAAACCTCCAGTTATGTCCACAAAAAGGCTTCGTGAAAATGTAATTCTTTGTTCATAAGTTTTTGCATTTTTATGGAAACCAAACTAAGGGGTCCAGTTTCACATCTAGGTCACCATGGATGGACAGGGCCAGTACGCTGGGGCTAGGGTAGTGATCTATGAACTTGACTGAAACGATTCAGTGAAATGAGAAGCTCTGAGATGAAAGTGACCTTGGTAACATAAGCCCCCTGGGAATTTCTCCCAAATTGGGGGAAGGCATTGGACCTTCTGTAGGTTATGAAACGAAGGTTTGAGCCAACCTTACCTGGATCTAAAGAGACCCAAGGAGAGCTGAGCTGAGATCTGAGTTACACAGACCTATTGGGCAGCTTCCCACATAGGTCCAGGAGGGGTTTTCTGCAGGTATGAGAGACAGAGACGAGCCCAGAAACAATCCCTCTGGGGGTTGGGGGAGGGAAGAGGGCACCAGGACGACGACTGGCAAATTTACCTTACAAAGCAACAACGCTAGCAAGGTAAAAAAAATAGCTGCCTGTTTTCTCTGATCATCGCATCCCAGCATGCAATTATTTTTAAATAAGTGACAGGTTTTTTTATTCTTTCCTCTTTTAAAGTAACAGCTTTTTTATTTCTCCCTGGGATCCAATGGACTCTGTTCTCACTTGGCAAATGGCCCAAAGAAAGTCACCAAAAGGAGCGGCGGGGAGGGCAGCCCTGCCCTAGGACTGGGCAGTAACCCGATTAAAAGAGGGTGAATTCCATCCCTCCACCACCTCCAGGGGAGCCAGGGCATCTGCTGCCTGGTCACGATCCTCCTGCGTGCAGCCTCCTGCTGGGGGCCAGAGATTGGATGCTCCCCTCCCTGGGCTCCCTGCCACAGAGATAACTAGCTCCAACCTCTTATTTACACCTCCATCTGGCAGCCCAGTGAGGGGCTGGGCATACCCAGGGTCAGCTGTGCCACAGGGAGCAAGCACGCTCTGGGGCAGGCCAGCTGTGCGTCCCAGATGGTGTGGTACAGGGGTGCTAATGAAGCCAGCTCATCTGTCGACCAGGCAGGTTGGCCCTTCCTGCCACTCAATCTGCTCCTGACTCTCGTAGTGTGGGTGCATGGCCTTATCTCTTTATTCATTTCTCAACCTTCATTCCCCTGTACACTTTCCACAAATACTATTGTCATTTTCTTTATTCTATTCAAACCTGTTTCTAGCTCTCCCATCTCTTTCTGTGGATAAGTCAAATTCTTCTGGTCATTATAATAGGAAAAGTCTTTTTTTATTTACAGCTCCTGCTCCCTTCTAAGGCGGAGGGTATCTCTTCTTGGGGTAGGTATGATCTCAGGGCTTAACTTCTCTGCTTATTAAATGGAGAAAGCATTTGAGGGTTGGGGTGGGATAGGAGGATTCAGGGTGAAGGACACAGAACATAGTGAAGTTGGAACAAAGGTCACCCCTGGTGACAGAGAGGAAGGCGGGGAATTTGAAGACTATGGAGAGGAGAAAGAAATGATGACAACGATGATAATAAAATACCTGCTCTTTATATAGTATTTACTTTTTGCAAGGTATTAGGTTTAACCGTTTTGTTCATTATCCAATCCAATCCTCCACCAATGTTGTCAGGTATGTTTTATTATTATGCTTTTGCTGCTGAGGAAACAAAGGCCCAAAAAGTTCAGAGAACTTTCTCAAAGTCACACAACTAGAAAGCTCAGAGTTGAAATTTGAAGCGACTTCTACCTGACTTCAAAGTCCAAATTTTTAAAAATTTATTTTGTTGTTGTTGTTGAGAATATACACAGCAAAACATACCAATTCAACAGTTTCTACAGGTACCATTTAGTGACACTGATTACATTCTTTGAGTTGTACAACCATTCTCACCCTTCTTTTCTTAGTTGTTCCTCCCCTATTAACATAAAACCATTGCCTCCTAAGGTTCCTATTTAATCTTTCCAGTTGCTATATAGATCTTAAAAGAGCATAATGCTTAAGGCAGATATTTTTTACTAGTTAAGCTAAACTCTTTGCTTTTAAGAAGCAAAGTCCAAACTCTTAATGACTAAATTATGTTGATTCTCTAAGAAAGTTTATGGTTGAATCTTCAGAAGGGCAGAAAGTTGAGTCTGTTGGCCACTGGATTAATTACCTGGAGCCTGAGTGACTCCACCCTTCATTCTGAGGAGAGTAGGTAACTCTGAGGTGGCCACTAGACAATTGACAGGTCCTCCTTTCTCACAGCTTGCTGGCTGCCTCTTTTTGTCAGTCTGGGCCTTCTACCTAGCCTTCCAGGAAAATTTAATGCTGGATCTGGTCAGTCCGGCATTCTTCATTTCTAAAGAGTGCTGTGGTGGGATGATGTAAACGCAAAGTGTAAAAGAATAAGAGAATTTCTCCCATACAATAACATCAACATAAACAATAGCATAAGAAACTTAAATTAGACATGAAATATTTCCTTTTAAGAAGGATTGTTGGGATGGTTTATATATTGGCTGTCACCTAGGCATCTTCGAAATGCTAGGCGTGAAGAATGCCAGGCTGACCAGATCAAGAACAAAGGAATTTATGTCAAAAACATGCAATTACGGGGGAAAAGACCATAGACTATCATACCTGAAAGGGATCCCTTCTTCATTGTATAGATGAGGCATTCAAGACCCAAGGCTGGTTTTAGAGTCACAGACCTATTTCAGTCCTTGTCCTGCCACTTACTAATAGCATGACACTGGGAATGCTACTGGATCTCTCTCATCTCCAAAACAATACCTACCCTGCTGATAAAGTGGGCATTACATGGGGGCTGTTCTGTGTGAAGTACCCAGAAAAGTGCCTGGTAAGAAGCAGGTTCTCAACAAGTAGTAATGTGCTGTCTTGTGCAAGGTCACCCAGCCATTAAGGGCAGAGCTGGGCCAGAATCTCATTTTCTGATTCTCAAACTACTGTGTGTGTGTGTGTGTGTCTGTGTCTGTGTGCTTGTGTGCGTGTGCACACACACCACAAAAGTGGTGTAATATCTGCTGTCATGAAGCGACATAGTTTATAACTCCTTGTAATTGTATAGGGCTTTAGAGTTTTCAAAGCACTCTGATTTAGATGGTATCATTTGATCATGGCTGCAACATGGCACGGTTAGGCAGAAGCGGTATTACCAGGTCCACTTAGGGAACGGGGGCTCAGAGAAGGTGACTTCCTTCAGGCTCTGGCTAGTCTGGGGCAGCAGTCAACCCACCACCCACACCTCCTGTCTGCTCATCTCAGGCTCTTTCTACCAGCACTCAATGCCTTTCCACCTAACCAAACCCATTGCCTTCAAGTCGATTCCAACTCATAGCAACCCTATAAGACAGAGTAGAACTGCCCCATAGGATTTCCAAGGAGTGGCTGGTGGATTCAAACTGCCAACCTTTTGGTTAGCTGCCATAGCTCCTAACCACTGTGCCAAAGGCCAAGCAATTTCGTCAAAGAGAGGAGGGGACGTGAAAAAGATATTAGTCTGGGGGCCATAAATGACATAAATAAATGACAACCCTGATTAGATAGTGAGGAAAAAATTGGACTTTGACAACGTTGAGCAAAAGGTACAGAGAGAAAACACTGACAAGGCAGCAAACAACCCAATACGAGGGAATATGGGAAAATGAGGATTGACGTCCTTGTAGGCCACAGTGTACCCTTTCCTATCAGGTAAATTCTGGTCAATCAGAAATTCTGAAATACTGCAACCCATTCTTTTCAATGCTGCAGCACCCTAACTGCTCACAAACATTTCCTGATACAAGAAAAACCTCAAGTTCTTCACCAAATTTCCAGTTTCATTTTTGCTCTCTAGACTCAAAGGGAGTTAGTATTTCTAAGACCTAGAATTTAGATATTCTTAAATGTACTTACCTTGGATACTTAAATATAAACTATATTCTTCCTAGAATATACAAGAGTTCAGATTTATTAGCAATGAAGTGTATAAAAATCGCCATGAGGAGACTGAAGGTGGTTGTCGAATAAATGAATCAATAATTATATGATTCAATAATGCCCACATCTACTACCCCAAATGGCTATTGTTCCTGGGCTTTATTCTGGTGTTTTAGAACTGTTCATACCTTCAGATTCTAGGCTTTAAAAAACCTAACACATCTCTCTCACATAGTGGCATTTAATACCCCTACTCTGTGAAAAACCCTTAAATAGGTGAATTGTATGGTATGTGATTACATCTCAATAAAGCTGTTACTAAGAAAGGCCACTATTCCTTTCATTGTTTCTGGTCTGGATTCCTGTGAAACTCCAAAGGAACAGCAGTAGAAGGGCTCTTAGAACCTAGTGTGATTTTAGAGGAATGTAATGGTCATATCCTATCTATTAATAATTTCAAGGTTCCAGGAATAAGAATTATCAGACACTTACTTCAGGCTTTTATGAGATCGACAATAATGCATTCATAGAATTATTGATTCATTTATTCAACAAAAATTGGTTGAATGCCTCTTGAGTACCAGGCATGGTACTGGGTGCTAATGAGACAGCGGTGAGGCACCACTGCTTACGCCCTCGTAAGTCTTTTAAGTCCAATGGACTGAATCATGGGATAGGATGGCACATGATTTGGCCATGTAAAAATCTGGAATATTTAGACTTTTCTTTCATGATCCTTCACAAATTGTCCAGGAATGTTGTGACAACAATAACAACAATAGCCAAAAAGAAAGCATCTACATACTTCTTATTTGAATTGTTCCTGACCTCAACTCTCTCCTCTCACCTCTTAGATTGTAAATTTCTTGAGAACAAACCAGTCATTCATTTTGTATTCTCTACAAAATCGTTGCCTCCATAGCTAACAAAACGCCTTGCACACAGAAGCTCAATATTTTGTGAACTTTGTTGAAACAACACTAGCCCTAGCTCTATGACCAAAATAATGACAGCTGATTTCAGGGTCCTGAAACTATCTTCACCTCCAAAGCAGATTGCAACGTCATAAGGTAGTATCTGTACCACAGATTGGAAAATATATCTTTAAAATACCATATCTACCCAATCACAATTCTCTGATTCCCTTGTTTAAATATGGCCCCTTTTTATCAAAGTTCTTTACTAATCCTACAGTGAACATAATTCTAAGATACACAAGATTTACTTGTATGTTCACATGTGCCACTGTGGACTCACACCTGATGCTGTACATGAGTGTATATATGTATAACTCCATGGCCTGTTGTTGACTTATATAGATACCCCATTCAAAAAAGAAGTATCTAGAGTGGGACAGGGGATGGAGAACAACCAAGGTAGTTGTTGGAGATAATTAACAATCACAAATGATACCATCTTGCCTATTAGAAGAGTCTGCAGTTGAAGGTCTCTAAATCAGAACTGGTGTCCCTGGGTGGCACAGATAGTTACATGTTTGGCTGCTAATTGAAAGGTTGGCCATTTGAGTCTAGCCAGAGGCACCTCAGATGAAGGTCTGGCAATCTACTTGTGAAAAATCAGCCACCGAAAAACCTGTGGAGCTTGGTTCTACTCTGACACACATGAGGTCACCATGAGTCACAGTTGACGGCAACTGGTTTGGTTTTCTTTTTTAAATCAGAATTATGCATTCAGATTCAGTGAATTAATGAAACCCTACTATGTGCTAAGCCCTGGTCATAGGTTGTCTCATTCACACTTTACAATCAGTTTTTGGTGGAGATATTACTAGCCCATTTTACTGATGCTGAAACTGAGGACCAAAGAGGTTGGAGCATTCCACAATGTTTCACAACCTTCAAGCCCCATGTCTTTCCATGAGATCATGGTAACTCCATTTTGAACATTTTACTGAACTAGGAAATTAAAAAAACAAAACAAAAAAACAGACCCTGCAAGCACTCTCTGCTGGTCAGGAGTTGCTAGTTCTCTAAGGTTTAGTAAGCCTTGGCCCTGCTTTCCTGAACTTTGAGTTTCAGTTGCACGTCAAGCCCCAGAGGTGGGCGAATGCTGATGCCATGGGAGCAGCAGTAGGTGGCTGCGCTAGGGGTGGGTGCACTCACACTACTCTGACATGCCCGGCGAGGCTAGTGTTCACGTGAAACGAGGCATGGCAAGACCAGAGGTACCTGGATCTGCTGACGCAATCATTCTTCCTGATTAATGCAGGGTTTAACGTCCAAGGTTATGAATTGCTGGGACTGGGAGAGTGGAGGAATAGTCTGTGAAGTTTGTGGTCACCAAAATGCAGGCAGCTCTGCTTTTGACCACTGACTCGGAGCCAGACAGACTCCTGTGACTCTAGGCAAGTTATTTGCCTTCTCCGAACCAGGGTTTCCTTATCCAGAAAACGGGGGTACCAAACCTTCCCTCAGGTGCTGGACCAGAGATCATGTATGAAAAGAACCAGGTACATTGACCTAAAAAAGGATTATGATTGCTACTGTTGTTATTACGAGAATAATTAGTACTAGGAGTATGGGTAATATTACCTCTGCCACATGCCCCTCCATCAGGTGGAATGTCAGAGTACTGACCAGCCCCACCCTGACTTCCAACAACTGTCACTCCCCCACTCGGCATTCTTTCACTACCACCCACCTCTTCTTCCTCCATTCTCCTCTAGCAAAAATCAAACCTGATGAAACCTTCATGTGGCCCCAGATCAGGTCACTTTGGTCTAGTGAATCCAGAACCAGGTACTTGAATGAGCACCAGGTGGAGATGAGGAAAGCAGAAAGTGTGACAGCGGGGGGTAAGTGGAGCCAATGGAGCTGGAGGGACCCATACCTGATCTAGCCCCTTTATCGTCCTCAGGTCACACCCCGGCCTAAACTTCCCAAACCAAATGAGTTTCAGTGTTGTGTTTCAAACACTTCACTTTCCCTCAATAATCACATTCAATGTCTAACATTTTCTACTCTTAGAAACTGTCTGATCCTAAACTCCATTTAGACAACCTAGTTCTCTGTTCCCTTTGTTTCACTGACGCTTTTTCACCCACAGATTCTAGTGTTAATACCCCGCACATCAAGACACTTGTTATTTTCCATTTTATGAATTATTGCAAAGGAACATCCTCCCGAGGATTTATACTTTTCTGTATTCATGCTCATTCCATTACTTTTAGATTTCTCCATAACCGGCATTATTTGTCTCAGGAAGCATACAGTATTTTTATTTACCCTCTCTTAGATTAGATTTTGGTTTAACACTCCCCCAAAATCTTCAGAATGAGCCCATACCCAGACAGTGTCACAGCTGGAGGAGCTTATATCTTACATCAGTCACTCTGAGGCTTATTCTAGTTTTTACCAACTTCGAAGACAAAAATGTAAAGGCTGAGAGAGAATGTGAGTAGAGTAAAAGACCGAGTCCTGGCATCAAAAACCTCTAGGCTTTTGGAGACTGGGGAAATCGGGGGAAGGAACAATTCTTGAATGCCTACTGTATGCAAGCATTTTACAAACTCATTTAACTCTCCTGTGGATGAGATCCCGCTTCACAGAGGAGGAAATTGAGGTTTAGAGAAGTAAAAATGCCGGGGTCAAAATTAAGAGCTTAGGAAGCACCAGAAGTGAGCTAGCATTCTTCCCAGTAATCCTTGATGGACTCTAGAACTCACTCAGCAGCTGCATGATTTTGAGGACTCCCCTAATCCTGCTTACCTCAATTTTCTCACCTGTAAAATAAGAGGCTGGATTAGGGACATCTATTGCAGGTTTAACATTCTGTGAGTATAAAGAGTGTTGCAAGCATGAGTAAGAGGATTGGCTGTTTATGAGCCAATCAGAGGTTTAGAATAAACACCTCCCTACCAGGCCAATGTGCCAAGGGGAAGGCAAAAGCTAACAAAAAAAAAAAAAACCCTAACAACTTTCATGAGAACTCTATAAAAACTGTGTTCCGGTAGATTTGTCCTATTTGGCAGCTGCTGCCTCACCTAAGCTTCTGGCGTCTAAGAGGTCTCTTCTTTCCCAAACTGTAAGTAAAAGAACTTGCTTTGTATGCCCGGACTGCACCTGACTGTAAGGGGTTCATGACAGCGCTGAGCCCCCTCAGGGAAAGGGGTGTTTACTTTTGTGTTCAGGAAAAGCCTGATGGTAGCTTTCCATCTGTTGAGAGGTGCATGCTCACTCACACCACCCTTGGCTCTTTGAAAAGGAGCAAAGCACTCAAGGCTGACTGCCAGTTGCCACTGTTACGAGTATGATGGCATTTTTGAGTCATTGGACTAAGAAAAACAACTTGAATGCTCCTATTAAGTCAGGTTTTTTTTTCTTTCGGATTTTGAGATTTCTGATCATTTCTGTTTTCTCTTTCCATTGTTGTTGTTAGCTGCCATCCAGTCAACATCAACTCATGGCAACTCCATGCACAATGGAACTAAATGCTGCCTGGTCCTATACCATTCCTGTGATTGGTTACGGACTGGACTGTTGTGATCCACTGAGTTTTCACTGGCTGATTTTCAGAAGTAGGTTCCCAGGCCTTTCTTCCTAGTCCATGTTAGTCTTAAAGCTCTGCTAAAATCTTTGCAGCATCATGGCAACATGCAAGCCTCCAGTGACAGACATGTTGGCTGCACATGAAGTACATTACCAGGGATCTAACCCAGGTATCCTAGATAGAAGGGGAGAATTCCACCACTAAACCACCAATGCCCCATGCTCTTTTCATAGTGACCACTTATTTCAGTGATTTATTTATGTATCCATCGCCTTATGTCATTTTCTTCCCACACCTGCTGGTACTAGCACTGAAGTTTCTTTGTTACAGAAATGAACCCTTGGCACGCTTTGTCCTTTGCCTTCATCCATTGCTCAAATGAGAAAATGAAACCGGCGTGGAAACTTCAGAGCACAGTCACCATTTGATTATGAATTTTCAAACCTACCCTTGTTTGATATATCCTATGACATTTCCTACTGGCACCAACAGTTTGAAGACCCTATAGCTTAAGAAATTGGGAATTGAAAGCTGCCAAATTGTTTGGATATGCTTGTTCTACTGTCTGAAAAATAGCTGTGGTGTGAGGACATGTTGCATTTTTAACTTCTCTTTAAATAGTTACCTAAGCAGGTTTTTTAGCGGGTTAAGCTGGTTGCTGTCGATTCTGTCTCACGGAATCCCTGGGTGGTGCAAATGGTTAATACGCTTACCTGGTTACCAAAACCCGGCGGTGCCTTGGAAGGAAGTCCTGGTGACTTACTACCTAAAAATCACCCGTTGAAAACCTTGCAGAGCACAGTTCTATTCTGAGACACACGGGATCACCACGAGCTGCAGTATTTACCTAGAGCTCCATCAGCCAATTCGGACGCAGCAGGGCTGTGCCCCGCTGCCCTGGTATTCATCAAGCTAGCCAAGGCTCATCCGGGGATCATCCAGGTCTAAGCTAGAGCTTGAGGAGATGTGGACAGGGAATGGGTGCATCACTGTACGCCTCGGAATTCCTTTGGGTTAGTTACCAGTTTAAAGGAAAAAGCAAGCTCAGGTCTCTTTCTGGGCTGCTCCATGTGTGTTCAGCACCAGGGATCAGGCTGCCCTAGAGCTGCCCTAGAGCACTTTTCTGCACTTGTCATGGTGGCGTTTGTGGGTAATGAGGCGGTGGACATCTTCACACATCCATACATAAAAGTGCTGCACACATCTCTGCAGTCACAGGTTTTCAACGAATAAACCCCTTCATGTCTCTCTTCTTGAAAGTTCACCTGCCTGTGCATGGAGAAACAAATGGACTCTGTTGCCTTATATTTTTCTAAAAGTTAAATATCCATATTTTAGAAATTATTTTTTCACAGAATCTCTTTCAGAAAGGCAGGAAGAGCCATATTCTAGGGTTCCATATGTTATTTTGCTGAAGAAGGATTCCAACTCATAAACCAGTAGGGTGTAACTTAGGAGTTCTAGAACATCACAACTTAGAATGGACGTCAGTCATGTTCTCCCTGGGCCTGTTTCCTCAATTCTAAAGTGTCAGGATTGGTATAGGTATCTCTGAGGTTCCTTGTTGCCCTACTTTTCTATGGTAACATTGTCTTCATATATGTTCACACTCACAGCTTTCCCTCAGGTTGCATATATGTTACCCGCTACTAATCTATACTATATCTATACCTAAGCCAATGTCTGTATCTATCTGTTCATTAAGAAATCAAACATTACAAAAAATGCTTGAAGGGAAATGTGAGACTCACACTACTCCATCCCATTTCCCCAGACATAACTGTGGGGACAGGGTGTTTCTCTGCTTATATAGACACATAAACAATATGCATGTATACTACTTTTTAGTTAAAAAGAAATAAATAGGATTATATACATACTTTTCTGAAACTTCTATCCTTATCCACTCCTGTGGGCTCCCTGTCTCCCAGTGGTGAACATTGGTCTGAGAGCCTGTTTTATGATTAACAGAGGGGCAATGTTTGTGCTGATGTGGTACAGACCTTTAATCCTTCTGTAGAAGTTTAACTTCCTGTAAACAACATTAGTTCAACTTGACCTTTCCTCTATCATTCTGGTTGAGTCAATGCAACCAGACTGAAGGAAATAGCTTGGTAGTAAGTAGAAACATAGGGGTCTCTTCGATAATTGTTTTTCAAAAAAAAAAAATTACAAAAGAGAAAAACAGTAATACCTTGCGTTTTCATAGTGCTTTATAAAGCATCTTCATGTTTATCATACAATTCAACAAATATATTTTGAGCAACTTTGATGAACTGAGTGTTCACAGTCTCATTTGATCGACTTGGCAATGAGACATCCAGAGTAGATATTGTTGTTGTTGTTGGGTGCTGTTGGGTTGGTTCTGACTCATAGCGACCCTATGCACAACAGAACAAAACACTGCCTGATCCTGGGCCATCCTCACAATTGTTGCTATGCTTGAGCCCATTGTTGCAGCCACTGTGTCAATCCATCTCACTGAGGGTCTTCTCTTTTTCACTGACCCTCTACTTTACTAAGCATGATGTCCCTCTCCAGGGTCTGACCCCTCCTCATAACATATTCAAAGTATGTGGGATGTAGTCTTGCCAGCCTTGCTTCTAAGGAGCATTCTGGTTCTACTTCTTCCAAGACAAAGTGGATGTTATCACCATTTAATCCATTTTAAACTAAGACCCAAAGAAGTTACCTGACTTGCCCAAGATCCCAGCTAGAGGGAGACAAAGCTGATGCATGGACCCAGATCTGTCTGACCTACTAGCCACAAACATCTAAGAATGTTATGTTAGATGTTTATGAATTGGTGATCTCAGTGTTGTGGGGATAAAGATCCACAACCTAAGGCACTCTGGGAGTGTCATCAAGGACATTAAGAGTTATGCAAATGTCGATTCCTTTTGCCAAGCTCACCCTTTCCTTGAACAGAGGGGAGTACTGCCCCCTATCCCAGCTTTGTGTCTTATTAGCTATGTGTCCTTAGACAAATAATTTAAACTCTTATATAGTCTTTCTTTATCTAAAAAGTAGGAAGGAAAAAACAAGCACAAGTACCTACTGGGAATAAAGTATATAATGCATATAAAGAAATTAGCAGAGTTCTTGGCACTAAATGATAATTTGTTGTTATTATTACTGAGCTATTTTTTCCTTTTGTTTCATTAAGGACATGTCTTTATTGTTTGGTAATTGTCAACTCCTTTGTGCAAATACCTAAACAGGTAGAAAATTTGCACCTTGGCCTAAAGGTCACTACCCCTAGGTTGGCTTTTATTAGCATGAACCTGGAGGTCAGGTACAAAGCTAAAAACCCCTGCCTAAAATGCCAGGAACTAGTATTTAAAGCAGAAAAAATATCACCTGCAGATAGATTGTAGGGGGCCTTGGAAGATCATCTTTTCCAGAAATCACTGCCCATTATCCTGCCCTACTGCCCCAGTGATACCAGTGTGGTTCCATTCTTTTGGGTTAAGACAAGAACTGCTGTCAAAGTGGATTGTGGTGCCAACAAGTTAATCAGTTGGTTTAGTATGAATTAGTTTAGCAGCCATCAACTGCTTGTATCACTGGGGGGGGGGGGGTACTGAGCACCTGCCTTGAAAGGATTCAGAAAATGTGAAGAAAGGATTTTTTGTGGGGGGCCAGACTCTGCCTTATCCAAGCTGGGACCTTGGGCAAGTCAGTTAACTTCTCTAAGTCTTAGCTTGTTCATTCATTAATGAATATAACCTGCCCTGGTTACTACATTGCCAAGTGGGTAAAATGAGAGCTTGGGTGTCCTTGGGCTTCTAGGAAGTACTGTGCAGGCATGGGTCATCCATCCTGTGCATGAGTACATGGTGGTGAGGAGAGGGGTGTTGGGAAAGGAGGTGGCCTTGGGATTGGATAGGAGACTACTCAAGATAATCTTCACTACAAATCTTTTTCTTTGGTAGCCCAACCTATGTAAAATTCATTCTTTCCAACATCCAAGAGGAAAGCCCTATAAGTTTGCCTTTTTAATACTAAACCAAAGTGGCCAGCACAACAGGGGCAATGATCCCATTTAGAGAACCCACTGCTGAGGAGATTGCTTGGGTGGAGAGTTTTGAGACAGAGTTTGTCCTCATTGAAGTAGCAAAGCTGAGAATTACTAGAGCAGGGATCAGTATATTGATTTCAGCATCCTCAGAGGCCATGGGCCTATCACCCCCACTGCTGGGGAACTGAGGAAAAATCCCAGGTCTGCCCCATGTGGTCTTACAAAAGGCTGAATATAAGAAAAAGGAGCCTTGCACTCTACCCTGGCCCAAAGCTGAAGAAAAGTAACTTCAAAGCTGAGTGTGGGTTCCTCCTCTCAAACTTGGTGCCTGAAGAGTGATTTGGTGGGACTAGAGGCTAACAGAGCAAGTAGAGGATAGCCACAGAGGCCAAAGTCTCAGTGCCCTGACCTCAAAACATCCAGGCTACCTGATAACACCAGAAATCCAAAGAACAGACAGGTAGTCACTTACTCCAGTTGCCTCTATTTGCCAGATTCAAGTCAGTCATTCATTAGATGCCTCAGTCTCAGGATCAGTGATCCCAAATGTCTCCTGGAAGGCATTCTATTTAGGATTACCATGAACATTCGACATCCCATTTTCATCCATTATGGCTAATTGCAACTACTTAGGCTGTATGCGTGTGTGTTGTGGGGGAGGGCAGAGAAACCAAACCTCATTTATTTATCAGGCCCACTTAATGGGCCAGAAGTGTTAGAGGGGGCTGCACATCTTGTCTGTACACTCCAGCTGTCTTGGTAGTGAATCCCATCTGTGTGTGTGACTGCGGGCCACCCACAGTTCTGTTCATGACCCTCTTGCACTCTTTTCCAGACCTCTCACCATGGCCCACCGATTTCCAGCCCTCACCCCAGAACAGAAGAAGGAGCTCTCAGAAATCGCCCAGCGCATTGTTGCAAATGGAAAGGGGATCCTGGCTGCAGATGAGTCTGTAGGTAAGTGTAAGAGACAGTCGCAACATACAACAAGCATACTGTTGTTTCTACACTTAGTAAAAGCAACTTGGTAATTACACTGCCCTTCCTTTCTGAGCAAGTGAAGGTTTACGTACACAGTAGTGGGACCAGAACACTCAGTAAGCACAGACCTTTTCATTTCTGTAGACCTGATAGACAGATTCCTGAAAACCAAGGCAAGAGGCTCAAGCTCTCAATGTTAAGGCTCCTTGTCTTAAATTGTGGCTGTCGAAATGCCAGACACTCAGTAACCAGGATGAGGACAGATACACAGCCATCTGCTGCTAATGAAAAAAGTCAGGCTAAACTCAGCCAAGTCAGGGAGGGCAGGGAAGTATCTGCATCTGGAACAGAGCAGAGCTTGTGGCTGAGAGATCCCAGAACTGCACGAGAGAGAGCTGTGGTGGGTTTGCACAGACTACCATAAAAAGGTGAAAAGCTAGAAAAGTCAAGAGCTTGCCCCACCTCTCCTTTTGCCATATGTGCACCCAGTCAGATTGGAGAGTGGGCCAGGGGAGGGTAGAGAGACAGGAAGGTCTTTCATACCCAGCTGGACCCATTGGTGGCTTCCACCTTGATCCCTACATACCTAGCCAACACACTGGCCATTTTCCAACCAGCATTCTGAGAACATCAAGGTTTTTCTACCAGGGGACAACAAAAAGAGGCAGGAGCTTCGAAGACCTGAATAAAAAAAAGAGTTTTGTTTTCTGTCATGGTGGGGTCACTGAGATAGTGTGGAAGAGGGGGAAAGGAAAGCGCCCCTTGTTCACACGTTGCCTTTGGCCCACCCACCTTAGGCACTATGGGAAACCGCCTGCAGAGGATCAAGGTGGAGAACACCGAGGAGAACCGCCGACAGTTCCGAGAAATTCTCTTCACTGTGGATGATTCTATCAACCAGAGCATTGGGGGTGTGATCCTTTTCCATGAGACCCTCTACCAGAAGGACAGCCAGGGAAAGCTGTTCAGAACCATCCTCAAGGAAAAGGGGATCGTGGTGGGAATCAAGGTGAATACTTCCCTGCATACCTTACCTTGGCCTCGCCCTAGGTGAGCTCCCAGCACACTGGCTGGGCAAGGCCAACACTCTGAACATTCTCATCATCTAATTTCTGCTCTTACTCTTTCTTCCTCTTCTAGACTTTTTTTCTAGTGTCCTCTTCTTTCAACCAACTTTGTCTCAAAGTACTTAATCTCTTAGCATCTCAATTTCCTCATTTCTAAAATGGGAATAATAGTACCTACTGCATAAATTTCTTGTAAAGATTAAATAAGCTTTAAAAATAGTTTGGGTCGCATAATAATGACAGTTATTATTATTAAAGTACCATCTGTTCTGTCTTGTAACTAAGTCTACATAACCTTCTGCATGTAGCTAATACTACATAAACTTCTCAAGAGTAAAAACTAGGATTTGTTGGGTGCTTACAATACCAAGAACTCATGTAAGCCTCACAACAACCTCAGGAAGTAGGCTGAATTATTATTCTTACTGTAGAGATAAGGTGAAAAACCGAGCTACAAGAGGTGACATAACTTGCTCCCGGTCAGTGAAAGGTGGAACTAGTTTAAATTCAGGCTTTCTAACACTTAGGACCACTGCTATGCTGAGAGTAGAGGTTGCATCCTTATTTTCTCTCTCTTTCTTTAATTGTACCTCAGATGAAGGTTTACAGAACAAACGAGTTTCTTATTAAACTGTTAGTGTACATATTGTTTTATGATATTGTTTAACAACCCCGTGACATGTCAATACTCTCCCTTCTTGACCTTGGGTTCCCTATTACCAGCTTTTCTGTCCTCCCCTGCCTTTTAGTCCTTGCCCCTGGGCTGGTGTGCCCCTTTAGTCCTGTTTTGTTTTATAGGTCTGTTTTTTTTTAACCTTTGGTTGAAGGGTGAACCTTGGGAGTGACTTCATTACTGAGCTAAAAGGGTGTATGGGGCCATACTCTCTGGGTTTCTCCAGTCTCTGTCAGGACAGTAAGTCTGATCTTTATTTGTGAGTTAGAATTTTATTCTACATTTTTCTCCAGCTTTGTCCGGGGTCCTCTTTTATGATCCCTGTCAACGCAGTCAGTGGTGGTAGCCAGGCACCAGCTAGCCGTACTGGACTCGGTCTGGTGCAGGCCATGGTAGATGTGATCTATTAGTCCTTTGGACTAATCTTTCTCTCGTATGTTTAGTTTTCTTCATTATTCCTTGCTCCTAATGGGGTGAGACCAGTGGAGTATCTTACATGTATTCTTATTTTCTTTGCCCCCTGTAATAACATAGTACATGGTATGTACAGGTGCTCAATAAATGTCTCTTGAGTAAAGGAATGTATGACTCAAAGGAAGCTGCTGTTATTCTGCACTATGCATCCCAGATACTGTTCGATTGCCTCTTGCTTTCTTAAGCTCTGTTGTTGTTATGAGTCAATTCCAGCTCATAGCAACCCTATAGGACAGAGCAGAACTGCCCCAAAGGGTTTCCAAGGAGTGGCTGGTGGATTCGAACTGCCTACATTTTGGTTTGCAGCTGAGCTCTTAAACATTGGACCACCAGGGCTGTGCTTTCCACATTTTCCATACTCCTAGGGTTGAATCTCTTACATTGTTCCTTCCAGGTAACTTCTGTTCTTAATTCAACTCCTTGGTTTGTGAAAGAAGAGAGCTATCAGTACCAGAAGCTCTGCCTGTGTTTTCTTTAACATCTAACACCTGCTAATTGTTTGGTAATGATTTGTTTTCACAGTTAGACCAAGGAGGTGCTCCCCTTGCAGGAACAAATGGAGAAACCACCATTCAAGGTAAGGATATGCCCACTGATATAAGTCATGCTGACATAATGCTAGAAATGAAGGCAAGCAAAGAAGCCAGGAAGGGAAAACAAAATGTGAATTTACATAGGCTTTTTTTTTTTTTTTTAGAGCCACACACACCTGGTTCTGAATCCCAGCTCCTCCATTTAATAAATGTGTGACTTTGGGAAAAATTACTTAAATGTTCTGAGCCTCAGTTCTCTTATCTTAAAATAGGATAACAGTATCCACTCTGAAGAGTTAATTGTGTGGATTAAATTAGATTAAAAACAAAATGGGATTACCACAGTACTTTGTACAGAGAAAGTGTGCTGTACCTGAAACTATTATTTTTAGAGAAAAATGCAGCGGCACTAGAGAGGAAAGTCTCCAGGCTTTGGGTTCAGACACACATGGATTGAATCCTAGTTCCATCACTTACAACTTAAATCTTTTTGCAGGATACTTCACTGTCCAAGAAGACCACTGTTAACTAGAGCATTGCATTAGCTAATCAGAATTTTAATTCCCGCTTTGTCACTCTTTAGCCATCTAAAGTTGTTAAAGTCACTTAACCTCTCGAAGCCTCAATTTCCGTATCTGTAAAATGAGCACAATATTAACTATCTGAATTGTTATGGTAATTAAATGAGATAAGGTATACAAAATGCCTAGACTTATGCTTGGAACGTAGTAAGCACTAAAAAAAAAAAAAAAAAAAAAAAATTAGTTCCCTCCATCCTACTTATGGAATATCCATTATGTACATCAAATCCATATTTATTTCATCCAGATCTCCTGGCCCAGTATTTTGGTTAATGTTTTTTGGCTTGGGCATTTTCAGTCTTCAAGCTCTGCTGACAGAAAGCTAAGTTAAGAGACCCTTTACTACAGCAGAGGCCCGGTGGATCAGGGACAGGGACTCAAAGAAGCCTTTCTTTCTTTTGTGACTTTCAGGGCTTGATGGCCTCGCTGAGCGCTGTGCTCAGTATAAGAAGGATGGTGTTGACTTTGGAAAGTGGCGTGCTGTGCTGAGGATCGCTGACCAGTGTCCATCCAACCTCGCTATCCAGGAAAATGCCAACGCCCTGGCCCGCTATGCCAGCATCTGTCAGCAGGTGTTCTGCCTTCCCCTAAGCCTAAAAAACAATAGACAAGCACCTCCTTTGAAGTCCCCAGGTGGTACAAATGGTTAAAGTTCTTGGCTACTAACGAATAGGTTAGCGGTTTGAGTCTACTCAGAGGCTCCTCAGAAGAAAGGCTTGGTCATCTACTTCTGAAAAATGAGCCATTGGAAACCCTACGGAGAACTCCAGTTCTACTCTGGAGTTCATGTCCAGTTTTAGTCTGACACACATGGGGTCGCAGGAACTCAGAGTCAGCTCAGCAGTGACTGAACTGGACTGGAACACTTCCTTCAGAGCCTTTTTCCAATTTACTATCATCACGCATTGGCCTTCCTCTTACCTTTCCACTCTATCTTGGTGGCATTTTTTACTGTTTTTGCTGTAGCCAGGTATGGTAGGAAAAGATTTGGTCCTGCAAGCCAGTGTTCCAATAAGCCACGAGCAAAAGGCTGATGCCCACAATCAAATCACTATAAAGTTGAGTATTGAAAGTGATCAGGCCTTTAAGACCAGGGGAGTTGCTTATCTAGGTTCCACAAGGCCAAGATATGATCCTCTTGGGGCCCTAGCTGAGGGGTGATAGTTCTGACCTAGTCCCAATCCAAACACTTTCTGGGAGGATGGTGACTCGACAACAGAGGCTTCCAACATGTGTTGAAGAGTCTGGGGATCCACCTTAAATGTCATTTGCTTCTGTGGGGACTATGTAGGGGTTTTTGGACTTGTGGGAATCTGAGATTTCCAATTAGAACTATAAGCATTGCTTAAAATTCTTATTAATTCATACAAAGGGGCATCTTTCTTAGTGATTTAAGCTCATTGCCCTAAAAGTGTGGCAACTAGGTTCTTGGGCATAGCTGGAATAGCCTCAAGAATAAAATAGAGAACATAAAGGTTTGTGTTTTTTTAAACCCCATTCCTTTTCAGAAATAACTATTCTTGCCTCTTTTTTTTTTTTTTTTGGCTAAGCCACAAATGCTCACGAGATAGCCCATCAAATTTATTTTCACTGTCTTTAAACCACCTAGGTAGTATTTCTCTTTAAAAAAAACAAAAACAACCCCATTGCCGTCGAGTGGATTCTGACTCATCGTGGCCCTATAGGACAGCACAGAACTGCCTCATAGGGTTTCCAAGGAGTGGCTGGTGGATTTGAACTGTTGACCTTTTTGGTTAGCAGCTGAGCTCTTAACTACTGGGCCACCAGGGCTCCATTTCTCCATAAGGGCTTCATTTTATATGAATTGAAACTGTCGATTCTCCTCCTAAGGAAAGGATCACAGTGAGCACAGCTTTACTTTTGCCCCCTTTTTTCTTTTAGAATGGGTTGGTACCCATTGTTGAACCAGAGGTCATTCCTGATGGAGACCATGACCTGGAACACTGCCAGTATGTTACTGAGAAGGTAAGTCTTGAATATAAAGGTCAAAAATCCAGTTGAAAAGTCTTGTTTTTAAGTAACAGCTGTTATGACTATTTTATATTTAGAATAATCTTCAAGTTAGAATCATTATGTAGCATTGAGACGCTAAGGAGGTATTTCTCAATTCTTTCACTTTTTTGGCACACGGTATGCCCCTTGTGGAAAAAGCACAGGTTTGCAGTAGCAAAACTTAGCTCGTAGGACCTTCGATAAGTCATATTATCTTTCTTGACCGTAGTTTCATTACATATAAACTACAGAATTTAAAAATAAAATCTGAGTCTCACATGAAAAAACGTAATTAGAAAGTACTTTGTTCACATCTGATTTTCTAAATTTGCCACAGTGTACTTGAGAGAGGATGGTTCTCCTCGCACACTGTGAAAGACTAAGAAAGTCATAATGGAGCTTGACCTTGGTTTCTTCCCTTCAAACTTACATGGATTGAAATGAGCTCTTAAAGCACTTCTGTCTCTAAAATAGATGTTTTTTATGATCACTCCTTGGGATGAGGAGCCCTGGTGGTTCTGTTGTTAAAGCTGTCAGCTGCTAACTAAAAGGTTGGTGGTTTGAACCCACCTGCTGCTCTGCAGGAGAATGATGTGGCAGCCTGTTTCTGTAAAGACTTGCGGCCTTAGAAACCTTGTGAGGCAGTTCTGGTCTGTTCAGTTGGGCACTATGGGTCAGAATCAACTTGACAACAATAGGTTTTTTGGTCTATGAGATGGAGAGAGGAGGCCAGTTTAGATGTCACCAACTAAACCAAGGCAGTCTTAGAAAGAAGTGACATTAACCAAAGTAAGTAATGGAAGGAAGGAGTGCAATCCTCTAGGAAGCAGGGCCATGCCAACAGCTCATGCAGTGGAGCAGCTAACGTAGGGGCGGCAGGGGTAAGCCTGCTTGGCCGTGCTCAGTGGCTATGGTTTCCAGTGCACTGCCCTGATGAAGCCCCACAGCTGGTTGGAAAGCTCTGGTTGAACAGTATATGGGTATTCCTTCATGCCTGTAGTGTAGGAGTACCAAGGTAATGCAACTCTAATGCTGGCCCTAGGTTTCAACTGTTTGAGCTTCTTGTCCCTCAGGTCCTGGCTGCTGTCTACAAGGCCTTGAATGACCATCATGTTTACCTGGAGGGCACTCTTCTTAAGCCCAACATGGTGACTGGTGGACATGCCTGCGCCAAGAAGTATACTCCAGAACAAGTGGCTATGGCCACTGTCACAGCTCTCCACCGTACTGTTCCTGCAGCTGTTCCTGGTAAGGCCTTCTTTCTTCTCTACTTTAAAATCTGAGTCCTTATCCTTTGAAGGAGTGCCACAAGCATATGTGTTTGTCCAGGAGCCAGTTTCTATCCATGAAGCCGACTATCTCACAGGCAGCCACCTCTTCCCCTGTCACTCCATGGTAGAGTATCCTGAGTCTACCCAAATGCTCACAGACAATCCATTCATTTCCTCAAAATTTCACTTTCCTTCTTGTTTATTAAAGCCCCTCTCTCCTTAGTTCAATGGGCCACAGCAAAAGAAAACTTATTTCTCTGACCCAGAGCCCCATGCAAATCAAGCAGAGAAAAGACTGAAACATGACATTTGTTTTAGGTTCACTGCTTGCTTTCTCAACAAGGGTACATAAACTCAGACTAGTAGAATGTAATGACTTCTCTCTTTCCAGGCATCTGCTTCTTGTCTGGCGGCATGAGTGAAGAGGATGCTACTCTCAACCTCAATGCTATCAACCTTTCCCCTCTACCAAAGCCCTGGAAACTAAGCTTCTCTTATGGACGGGCCCTGCAAGCCAGTGCACTTGCTGCTTGGAGTGGCAAGGCTGCCAACAAGAAGGCAACCCAGGAGGCCTTTATGAAGCGGGCTCTGGTAAGATGCTACTACCTCTTATCTGCTTGGTCAAGTTAATACTTAAAGATGACTCTGCAACATAGGGGTGCATTGGTTTTTTTTAGGCCATAAAGTTATCTTCAGATAGCGTCTACTAGATATTTGAAAAGGTAGCATTAGAGCTCAGTAGAAATGTTAGGGCTAGAGAGAGTATTGAATTATTCACATTGGGGGTACAGTTGATGACAGTAGATTGAAGAACAATTCCAACAAAGACACTTCAGAGGGAAGAGGACTAAGGACTGAATCTGGGACACCATTCATTTTGGGAAGAGGAGAAACCACCAAGAAAATCAGTAATAATATGATAGGATGAACAAAAGGTTCAAGAAAATCAGTAATAATATGATAGGATGAACAAAAGGTTCTGGGAAGAAATAGAAAAAAGTTTGAAGGAATCTTCTACGGAGAGATTCAAAACAAAGGCTGAGAAAAGGTGCTAGGATTGGCATTTAGGAGTATATCCATGAGCCTCAACAAAACAGTTTCAGTAGCGAAAGAAGAAAGGTGCACATTCAAGATGTTTGTCAGGAAAAGACCCAGAAAGGTTAACAGAAGAAATGAGTCCAAAAAAGGTTTTATTCAATTACTAACCATTACTTTTCGAAAACCTACTATGAGCCAAGCACTGGGATGGACAACTCAGACACAGTGTCTGTCCTTAGGGAGCTTAGAGTTTAGTCAAATACAAGTGAGCTGGACATGTTTCAGTATAAAGCAAAAGATTAACAGTGAGGAGAGTGGGCATAACTGAATGACAAAGATTCATAGGAAAAAGATTGCATGAGGGTAAATATTAAACACAGATGTTAGAGGTGGTCTTAGAAAGGAGGAAAGAGAAAAGAAGAAAGAGAACAGGTTTGGGGTTAGTTTTGTAGAGGTGAAGAGATGTACAATTGATCACTGGTCACGGTTTATGGAATCTGTTGAGAATGAGAAGGCATGGAGATTTCAATCCTAACAGTGGGGAAGGCTACAATAGCTGTTGAAGGAGTCAGCTAGGAAATTGACCAGACATTAAAGCCAGACATTATCACAAAGCACCAGGGAAGGTGCAGCTGAAATGAGAGCTTGAGTTCCTGGTGCATTAGCTAAGTTCCTGAATTTTCCTAACAGCTCTTTTAAGCACGCAGAAAGATTCATATAAATCTTAATAGGAAATAGTACGGTTAAGAGTAAACATTTAATAGGGAGATGGAAGAATGAAGAATTTTAACAATAGCCCCATTTAGCTTAGAGAAGGCTGGGCAAGGAATCGAGCATAATCAGAAGTTCGGTGATGAGGCACTAAAGGAAAGAAGGGCCCCAGGGAAGCTCAAAAATAATTCAGGGCCATAAGAGAGGCATGAGACTTAGAGATGGATCTTGGCTGAAAACAAAGAATACCAGAAAGATGTTTACCTATGTCTTATTGGCTATGCTAATAAAACAAATTATGGATGATATTGTGCAGAATGGGGAGTCCAGAACACTTAATTGTGCTCATGCGGAACCTGTACATAGAAAAATAGACAGTCATTTGAACAGAACAGGGGACACCGCATTGTTTAAAATCAGAAAAAGTGTGCATCGGGGTTGTATCCTTTCACCATACTTATTCAGTCTGTATGCTGAGCAAATAATCAGAGAAGCTGGACTATATGAAGAAGAACGGGGCATCAGGACTGGAGGAAGAGTCCTTAAGAACCTGCTATGTGCAGATTAGGCAACTTTGAAGAGGACTTGAAGCACTTACTGATAAAGATCAAAGACTACAGCCTTCAGAATGGATTACGCCTCAAAAAAAAAAAAAACCCTCAAATTCTCACAACTGGACCAATCAGCAACATCATGATAAATGGAGAAAATATTGGAGTTGCCAAGAATTTCATTTTACTTGGATCCACAATCAATGCCCATGGAAGCAGCAGTCAAGAAATCAAACAATGCATTGATATTTTCAGTCTCCTCATATGCATGCAAAAGCTGGACAATGAATAAGGAAGACCGAAGAAGAATTGATATATTTGAATTTTGGTATTGACGAAGAATGTTGAACATACCACAGACTGCCAGAAGAATGAAAAGATCTGTCCTGGATTCTCCTGAGAAGCAAGGATGGTGAGACTTCATCTCACGTACTTTGGAAACGTTATCAGGGGGCACTAGTCCCTGGAAAAGATCATGCTTGGTAAAGTAGAGGGTCAGCAAAAAAGAGGAAAGCCCTCAACGAGATGGGTTGACACAGTGGCTACAACAATAGGGTTTACACAGCAACAATTGTGAGGATGGCGCAGGAGTACTCAATGTTTCGTTCTGTTGTACATGGGGTTGCCATGAGTCAGAACCAACTTGATGGCACCTAACAACTAAGAGCTTTACGCTGTGATGATGTAGAGTAGTGTGTGGTATTGCTGGTGTGTGGCTGATGAGGTGGGGAGATATAGTTAAGATGATGGTGGGATTGTGAAAGTAAGGTCTGAAGGGCCATCACCACAGAAGAGAAGCTGGGCTTACCATCTGCAGAGTGATTCTCAAGCTTGAGAATGCATCAGAACCACCTGAAGGGCTCGTTAAAACACAGAATGCTGGGCTCCACCCCTAGAGTTTCTGATTCAGCTGGTCTGGGATGAAGTCAGAGTATTTCTAGGTCTAACATGTCTCCAGGTGCTGCTGATGGTCCATGAAACACACTTGGAGAACCATCGATCTAAGCTGTAGAAATAGGTCTTGGAGAGAGCAGACAATAGCACTAGTGATTTGAAGAATTGGTACCAGTGAGTGGCATTTGAATATTATAAATTTCATAAGTCTCAATTTACTTTTAACTGAAACTCACACATCACAGCCCAGGTGGCATAATGGTTAAGAGCTCCACTACTAACCCAAGGGTCAGCTGTTCAAATCACCAGCCGCTTCTTGGAAACCCTATGGGGCAGCTCTACTCTGTCCTTTAGGGTCCCTATGAGTTGCAGTAGACACGACAGCAATGAGTTTGCTTTTTTTTTTTGGAACTCATACACTGAATTAAGTGATACAATGATTACAACTACCTAAAAATTACTCATTCTTGTAGACAAATAAAGTAGAAAATGGAAACAGTTTTAAATAAAACACTGTTTTCCCCCCGCTATATCAGTGAGAAGTTTCTTGACTTTAATTTCAAGCACTGCTGTTATGAAGAAGGAATTTTCTCAGTAACGGACACAGATTTCAGATTTGCCGAAGAAATTCTCAGAAAACTGGGTTCTAAAGGAGATAATATATTACAGAAAGAAGGGGATGGTATCACTGGCAATATTCAGCAAAATCACTGTAAAGAAAAAATAATTCAAATGAAATAATAAATAACTCAAATGAAATAAAAACAATTCAAATGAAAGTATGGCTGGTTTCAAATGGGAAGCAGAGAGGGCTTGACTCTAACTCCATCTCCTCTCTCGCCCTTGTTTTTCAGGCTAACCGCCAGGCAGCCAAAGGACAGTATGTTCATACGGGCTCCTCTGGTGCTGCTTCCACCCAGTCACTCTTCACTGCCTGCTATACCTACTAGGATCTGCAGCCAGCCAGCCTTGCTCTAGCTCTTCTAGGCACCTTAGTTGGAGAGCTGAAAAGGAACAACCTTTCAAAGGACCCTGGAAATGAGACAATTTTAGATCAGAACTACTGGAAATACAGAAACAAAAAAAAGAAAGAAAAAGAAAAAGGAATCAATTATTGAAACATACAAGTACAAATATCAAGGATTTGACAAAATTTTACACAACTCGTTTCTTGCAGTGCTTCCAGCTTCCCACTGCCCAGAGTATTTATTTAAAGAAAATAGGCTTTAAAACAAAATCGGCTATCCATCCAAATAACAACCACCAAACGAAACATCTGAAAAGCTGAGTTCCGAGAAGTGCATCTTATTAAACAGTCTTTAGTAGTACTAGGTGATGGAGACAGCTGCAACTGAAAGAGAAAAGTCTACAAACCTTTAGGTGGTATCAGGTTTTACTCTTCTGCTCTTCCTTTCAAAGGGCCTAGTATATTCATTACACTTGACTGCCCTAGATATGACTGACATTAATGAGGAGGACCCTTAACTTTGACTACTCATTGCAATCACCTGGAAACATCTTAAAAACCTATATGCTAAGGCTACGCCCCAGCCCAATTAAATCAAAAACTCTAGATGTGGAAATCTGTTTTAAGTATTAGGGTTTCTTAAAGCTCTTTGGTGATTCCAACGTTCAGCCAAGTTTGAGAACTACCAGCCTATGTTTCAAGTTTGGAAATATTTAAAAATTAAAGCCATTCATAATAGGAAACAAGCTAAAATGTAGCATGATTTTGAGCAACATATGGAGTGTAATAAAAAAAAGGGTCAATGTAACTTTAATGCTTGGAACATTCCTCTCCAAGTGGCTGAGGAGTGGTGATGTAGGACTATTACGGCTTTCGCTACACATCCAATCACACCATCTAGTTTTGCAGCAAATAATATTCACATAATTATACTCTCCTGACATTTGATTTTAAGAATTAACCTATATAAAAGAACATTAGAAACAATCAGAGTTACAAAAGAAAATTTCAACATAACATTGGAAAATGTAAAAGTAATGATTTAACAAAAGCTGGGAAACACAAGGGAGAGAAGGAGTGGAGGAAAGCAAAGGAGGCACTAATTCACTTAGTGGGGAGTCAGGAATACTACTTATACAAAAATATTCATGAATTAATAAATCGTGCTTAAATCTATTTAATCAGTAAAGGAAATGGATATAAATCATTAAAATACACATCTTTTGTTTAAATATTTGTTGTTGTCATTGTTAGGTGCCATTGAGTTGGTTCAGACTCATAGCCACCCTAAGTACCACAGAACAAAATACTGCCCAGTCCTGTGCCATGCTCACAATTGTTGTTATGCCTGAGCTCATTGTTGCAGCCACTGAATCAATCCACCACATTAAGGGTCTTCCTTTTTTCTGCCGACCCTGCACTTTACCAAGTATAATGTCTTTCTCCAGGGACTGATCCTTCCCGACAATATGTCCGAAGTATGTAAGACGTAGTCTCGCCATCCTTGCTTCTAAGGATCATTCTGGTTTTACTTCTTTTGAGACAGATTAGTTTGTTCTTTTGGCAGCCCACGGTATATTCAATATTCTTCACCAACACCACAATTCAAAAACATCAATTCTTCTTAGGTTTTCATTGCCCAGCTTTCACATGCATATGATGTGACTGAAAATATCGCTTGGGTCAGGAACACCTTAGTCCTTAAAGTGACATCCTTGCTTTTCAACATTTTAAAGAGGTCTCTTGCAGCAGATTTACTCAAGGCAATACATCGTCTAATTTTTTGACTGCTGCTTCCGTGAGTGTTGATTGTGGATCCAAGTAAAATGAAATCCTTGACAACTTCAATCTTTCTCTGTTTATCATGATATTGCTTACTGGTCCCGTTGTGAAGATGTTTGTTTTCTTCATGTTGAGGCGTAATCCATACTGAAGGCTGTGGTCTTTGATCTTCATTAGTAAGAAAGTGCTTCAAGTTCTCTTCACTTTCAGCCAGCAAGGTGTGTCATCTACATAACACAGGTTGTTAATGAGTCTTCCCCCAATTCAGATGCCCTGTTCCTCATATAGTCCAGCTTCTCAGATTATTTGCTCAGCACACAGATTGAAGAGGTATGACAAAGGATACACTTTACCTGACTTTAAACCACGCAGTATCCCCTTGTTCTTTCTGAAAACTGCCTCTTGATCTATGTACATGTTCCTCATGAGCAAAATTAAGTGTTCTGGAATTCCCATTCTATGCAACGTTATTCTTAATTTGCTATGATTCACAGAGTCGAATGCCTTTCATAGTCAATAAAACACAGGTAAACATCCTCTGGTATTCTCCTCTTTCAGCCAGGATCCATCTGACATCAGCGATATCCCTGGTTCCATATCCTCTTCTGAAACTGGCCTGAATTTCTGGCAGTTCCCTGTCAATATACTGCTGAAGCTGCTTTTGAATGATCTTCAGCAAAATTTTGCTTGCATGTGATATTAATGATATTGTTCAATAATTTCCACATTTTATTGGATCACCTTTCTTTGGAATAGTCATAAATATAGATCTCTTCCAGCTGGTTGGCCAGGTAGCTGTCTTCCAAATTTCTTGGCACAGACAAGTGAGCACTTCCAGGGCTGCATCTGTTTGTTGAAACATCTCAATTGATATTCCATCAATTCCTGGAGCCTTGTTTTTTGCCAATGCCTTCAATGCAGCTTGGACTTCTTCCTTCAATACCATTGGTTCCTGATCATATGCTACCTCTTGAAATGGTTGAACGTCAGCCAATTCTTCTTGGTATAATGACTCTGTGTATTCCTTCCATCTTCTTTTGATGCTTCCTGCATCTTTTAATATTTTCCCCATAGAATCCTTCACTATAGCAACTTGAGGCTTGCATTTTTTCTTCAGTTCTTTCAGCTTGAGAAATGCCAAGCGTGTTCTCCCCTTTTGGTTTTCTATATTTAGCTCTCTGCACATGTCATTATAATACTTTATTTTCTCAAGCCACCCTTTGAAATCTTCTATTCAGTTCTTTTACTTCATCAATTCCTCCTTTTGCTTTAGCTGCTCGACATACAAGAGCAAGTTTCAGAGTCTCTTCTGACATACATTTTGGTCTTTTCTTTCCTTCCTGTCTTTTTAATGACCTCTTTGAAACCCTGGTGGCGTAATGGCTAAATGCTGTGGCTGCTAACCCAAGGGGCAGCAGTTCGAATCCGTCAGGCGCTCCTTGGAAACTCTATGGGGCAGTTCTACTCTGTACTATAGGGTCGCTATGAGTCGGAATTGACTCGACAGCACTGGGTTGCTTTCTTCATGTGTGATGTCCTTGATGTCATTCCACAACTCTGCTAGTATTCGGTCATTAGCATTCAACTCGTCAAATCTATTCTTGAGATGGTCTCTAAATTCAGGTGGGATATACTTAGGGTGGTTGGCTCTCGTGGACTTGTTCTAGCTTTCTTCAGTTTCAACTTGAACTTGCATATGAGCAATTAATGGTCTGTTCCACAGTTGGCCCCTGGCCTTGTTCTGACTGATGATATTGAGCTTTTCCATCTCTTTCCACAGATGTAGTCGATTTGATTCCTGTGTACTCCATCTAGTGAGCTCCAAATGTATAGTCACCATTTATGCTGGTGAAAAAAGGTATTTGCAGTGAAGAAGTCGTTGGTCTTACAAAATTCTATCACGTGGTCTCTGGCATCGTTTCTATCACTAAGGCCATATTTTCCAACTACCAATCCTTCTTCTTTGTTTCCATCTTTTGCGTTCCAGTCACCAGTAATTATCAATGCATCCTAACTGCATGTTCCATTAATTTCAGACTGCAGAAGCTGGTAAAAATCTTCAATTTCTTCATCTTTGGCCTTAGGTGTGTAAATTTGAATAATAGCCATATTAACTGGTCTTCCTTGCAGGCATATGGATATTATCCTATCACTGACAGCGTTGTACTTCAGGATATATCTTGAAATGTTCTTTTTGACAATGAATGCAATGCCATTCCTCTTCAAATTGCCATTCCCAGCATAGTAGACCATATGATTGTCTGATTCAAAATGGCCAATACCTGTCCATTTCAGCTCACTAATGCCTAAAAAAAAAAAAAAATTTTCCTAGGGTATCAAAATTCATGCTTTCCATTTCATTTTTGATGATTGCCAGTTTTCCTAGATTCATACTTTGTACATTCCAGGTTCTGATTATTAACGGATGCTTGCGGCTATTTCTTCCCGTTTTCAGTCATGCCACATCAGCAAATGAAGGTCCTGAAAGCTTGGCTCTATCCATGTTATTAAGGTTGACTCTACTTTGAGGGGGCAGCTCTTCCCGAGTCGTGTTTTGAGTGCCTCCCAACCTGGGGGCTCATCTTCTGACATTATGTCAGACAACATTCTGGTGCTATTCATAAGGTTTTCACTGGCTAATTCTTTTCAGAAGTAGACTGCCAGGTCCTTCTTCCTAGTCTTAGTCTGGAAGCTCAGCTGAAACCTGCCCACCATGGGTGAACCTGCTGGTATCTGAACACCAGTGGCATAGCTTCCAGCATCACAGCAACACGCAAGCCCCCACAGTACGACAAACTGACAAACACATGGGGGAAGTAAAATTAAAATATAGGAGAAGGTAATTGTAAAATTGGTGTGGGGGCAGTGTCTGATGTCCTCTAATTTCACCAGGGAGAAGGAGAATCAAGATCAACAGGCCAAGGCTGAATCCTGTGAGACTCTCTCTCTGTCTCCTGGCTCTCAGTGCAGAGATCCCAGGTCCAAAGGATGTGCTATGTTGTTGGCTCTTCTGCCTTGGTGGTGATGAGGTCCTTCCTTTCCTGCCTCTGAGCTTTAAGCCTCGCAGGATGGCAAAACTGACCAATCCTTTGGCTAGTGTCCCATAGAACTTATTTGCACAGTCCTGCCCAATCACTTGGGTGAGAGTTACAAGACCATGGCGAGAAAGGCCACACAAAAGTGATCTACCATACTACAGTATTAAACTAAATTCCTGTCTTGAATAGTACAGATACAAATGACACCACGTAAAGTAGATACATTTTAAAATAGAGGCATAAGCATATTACTTAGAGGAATAAAACAGAATTAGCCCAAAAAGGCTTCTTCTGAGCAGAAAGGCATAGAATTGGGGCACAAGGAAAGAGACTTTTACTTATTATATGCCCTCAACACTACTTGAATATTTATTTTCATGCTCATATTACTTTTCTAAGTGCAACTATTCTCATAGAATAAATTCAAACCGACTTTGGAGATCATTTAGCCCAGGGCTTTCATTTTACTGATGATGAAACCAAGCTTGGAGAAGTTAACTTAGTTGCTAAGGGTCACACATATAGTGCAGAGCAGAGTAATTAGAATTTTGGTCTCTTTCTCATATAATGGGGACATGGCCAGGAAAGAAGGTAAAGGTAGCACTCCAGGCAGTGTTCAATACCTCTGCTGCAGGTGTTGTAGGTCGTCTACATATTTTATTGCATTCATTCATTCATTCAGATAGCTAAGACTTGAATTCCTACCAGAGCCTTTGTGGTACAGTGGTTAAGAGTTCAGCTGCTAACCAAAAAGGTCAGCAGTTTGACTCCACCAGCCACTCCTTGAAAATCCTGTAGGGAAGTTCTGTGCTGTCCTATAGGTTCCCTATGAGTTGGAATCAACTTGATGGCAACGGATTTGGTTTGGTTGGTGGTTTGAATCCCTACCATGAGCCAAGTTGCCCTAGAAGCTGATCACACTTTATATGACAGAGCTCTTCTGCCAGAAAATTTTCATCTAGAGCTTACTCAGAATTCCTGAATCTATGCTGTAAAGAAACCTCTCAGATTCTCATTTATCAGGTGAGCATGAGTTTATAATCAAGGCTGAGTTAATTATATCCGTTGATCCAGCTGAATTACATTTCACTGGGGGTAAAAAAAAAAAAAAGATTTGTAAAATGCATTTTCTCTTGCTATCATCTCATACATTTTCTGGACTAAAGGACTACAGTTGCCTTTGAAACCTCAACCCCAGTAATTTCTTCCATTCAGGGTAATTTGAAGACAAGTAAGTTATGAGACTAAGGACTTTAATTTTTATTAACTGTGTGATCACTGAGTGAATATATTACAGACATCCTAGCTTTAGGTACTTTGTCAGACTCATTCTGGTAGTTATTGAACACCTACTGACAATAAAACCAGGAACTAACCATGGAACGTAATCAAAAGAAGTTCCAGCTTTAGCATGGTAGCCATGGAACCTGCGTACCAAATACTTTAGTTTAAGAAGCTAAACAAGAAATGTAACTGCCATTGATTGGGAGTTGGGAAGTGGGGAGGAACAGTCTAATCAGTATGGCTGGGTGCAGAAAGGGAGGAGGTGGCATTTCTGTTGCACAACACATGATAGCAAAAAGGAAGGAAACTCTTAGGAAGCTGACTTTGTGTAAGGAAACACTTTGATAAGTTACTGGGAGAAGGTGATACCATGAAGGCATAATTATTAAGAGCCAAGGCCACAAAAGAAATTACTAAATGCTGGGAGGAATAAAAAGAGGAATTTATTTTTGCTCTGAAGAGGGAGGAGAAAAGAATGGAGGGGAGAGGGAGAGGAATAAGGAAAGAGGAAGAAATGAGAAAGGAAAGGGGGCAGGAAGAAGCGAGGGCAATATGTAACTGTGGGGACGTGACCTAGGACTTTTAAGACAGGAGAAATATCAAGCAATCTAAAGGTATTTGTTTTCTTGTTAGGAGAGCTGAGTTTCACTTGAGTCTATACCATGCTTTGCAAAACAAGCACACACAAGGTACTGAGACATTCATCATGATTTGTAATGTGAATTAATCTAGCAAAAGCAGAAACCAGAAGGGACAGTGAGAATATAAGCCTCTAGAAACTTGCAGAAATCTTGGAGCTGGCTTTAGATAAAGCAGGAATGGGACTTCAAGTCCATGTGATTTAGCTGTCTTGGGTTGAAAGACTTCAGCTGACATCTAGATTTCACCTACAGCAACAGACAAGAAAACAGGTCTAGTGTGCTAAGCTGTCCAAGTTCACACAACCAGGCTAGTGTCATTTCCAAAGTCCTCTTGGGAGGCAGTACTCATGGTGGTTAAAAGCACAGTTTCTAGAGTCAGTTTAGAATCTGTTGAATAATGTGTCTGAAGCCACTCAAGTTTGGGCATCGACATACATGAACATATATAAGAAAACTAGTCAAGTATTTGTTCAACACCTATCGTATGCTCAACACTGTAAAGATGCTACTTGGACCTTATATGTTTCCCACTGAAAAGAGGAAGACAAGGATACAATTAGGAAACAAACAAAATGGTACATAATAATGTGCTCAGTTACAGGGGCATAGGTTATGTGCTGAGATCAAACGGGAAGGAATGCTGCACAGAGGAGGAAGAATAAGCTGCTGGCAGTTTATTTACTAGTTATATGACCTTGGGAAACATACTTCATCTCTCCGAACCTCATTTCCTTCATCTGCAAAACAGAGTTGTTGTGGGGGTTGGTAATATTTTATGCACAGTGCCAGATAACGTAAGTCACGAAGAATGGTGAAGGCATATGAGTGGGAATGAACATAAATTATTTGTGTTATGGCTCAAGTACAGATAGTATGCTTTGAGAGAGAATTATGGGAAATTAGGCTAGAATGGCAAAGCCAAGTGGAGTGGCAAGCAGGGAAGAGGGAGTATTATGGAAAGTCTTGCCTTGAAGTGACGAGAAATAGGAAATTGTGGATAACTTTTGAGCAAGGAATGACATGATAGAAGAGTATTGTTAAAACTTAATTTTTGGAATGTAGAGAATTCTTTTTTTTTAGAGAATCAGGAAGAAACTGGAAGCCAGCTAAGCATCCATAGTGGCAATCTTCACAGGGCCTGGCCTTTTGTTAGTAGGGCGGTTGAGTGGACATGACATCTTTAGACTGGAGGAAACGACATCAAAAACTCTCCGTATGTAGCGTAGCCATTTGCCACCCTAATAAAATCTTTGAGTTTCATTTTAACCCAAGAGGCAAATACTGGAGCAAATGAAATCTCAAAAGTCTTCTCAGAAGAGGCATACATGCACAAACTCAGCCCTTTGAGTACTGTAGCACAGTGAAAAATAGGACATCTTCTAAACATAGCACTAATTCAGTTCAGAACAACCAGGGCTAGACTGCAATCCGAGGTTTCAGGTGTCAAAGAAATCTACCCAGCCCTCTTAAGATATCCAAGGACAAGGCATCTTTCTGCAGCTACTTCCAGCTTTTCCTTGTCCTGTCCTGATTTCACCCTAGGGGAGTTTACAGGCCAAAGAAGTCAGCATGCACTTGGTTCCAGGGATGCAATGACTGTCATGTGATATGGAGGTTTTCCTTAGCCATTGGACTGACATGACAAACCTGTTCTTGAGAGCATGGCTCCTGGACAGGAAACAGTATTGGCAGAGGTATGCACCGGGTTTTGTTTGTGCAAAATGCATAGTCAATCTAACCTCAGTGTTTGGTGAAAGGTCCTAGTCTTTATGTAATACATATGACTTATTACTCTGTCCCCAGCGTCTCCTTGAGGGCAAAGAGCTGCTTGATGCAACTAATCCTTATGGAATTAGCATAGCAACTGGAAGGTATTTTTTTAAAAATACGTATTGAACTAGTACCACTCGTGCAGTAAATATGCCTTCCTTTTTTTGTCCATGCATCGTGATTATAGAGATAGCCTCAATTAAAAAGAAACTTATGAAGCCACCCCACCACCCACTCAAAGCCATAAAACACTTTTGAAGGAGGAAGATAAGGAATATCAAAGGTATCAAACACTGATGGGGAACAGAACTTAAAAAAAAAACTTCTAACATCCGAACTAGATATTAGAGTTGAAATGCACCTGCAAGCAAATACCAGGCACAACTGGGAATGCTGTGTGTGCTTAGTTTTGCTGATGACACCCTCCTTTAGGAAGACAGACAAAAGCAAAATGCCTCACTCATTAAAATTACAGAGAAATGAAGTATTCTAGAAATTGCTAATCTTTTTGCCAGAAAAGGCTCCTTTCACCTGCTTGTTTTAAAATGTTATCTACTAATAATTTGTTTCATCTACTTTAATGCTAATTTTCTTTCAAAATTGTTCTATATGTTAATTTACACAAGTAATTTGAGTAGCTCCACTGAAAGTGCAGTTTTTTACTTCAGCTGGGCCTTAAACAAAACCCCACAAGCCCACCCCAAATTTCTGTCTGGTTTCCTCTCCCATTTTCCACAACTGCTACTCCAAACCTTTACTTTTGACAAGGCTCTAACTCTATTCTTATTTTTCCACCTCTCTTCCTCCTTCCCTGACTCTCAAAAGATGAAGTTGCTTAATTTTTGAAAATGGGTCAACTTAAGCAAATTCTCTTTCTTCCTGTCCCCCTTGACCAGCTACTGAATGTCCTCTTTCCTTTTCCCCCAAATTGGAGGACGTACTCCTCAAATATTCCCTCCATTAGTGCCAAGGTTCATTTTATCTTCTCCAAAAAACCTGTTCAATTTTTCTCCCACTCTTTTACTTTCAACTGTTCCATCAAATGGCTTTCTTTTCAGAACTGAAAGATACTCAGATTTTTCTTTAATCCCTATCTACAATCTACTTTTACTCCCTAAGGTTTATCCCAGTGCCGTCGAGTCGATTCCGACCCATAGCGACCCTATACGGCAGAGTAGAACTGCCCAACAGAGTTTCAAGGAGTGCCTGGTGGATTCAAACTCCCGACCTCTTGGTTAGCAGCCGTAGCACTTAACCACTACGCCACCAGGGTAGACTAGTATAATTAAGTGGGTAAAAAGAAATATCCAATAAATAGCTGCCAACACTTTTTTTTTACCTGAAATATTTAAGACTATCCCCTAATACCACTATTATTTCATGAGTTTTTTTAAAGAGCATAATTTCAGAATAAAGTAAGGTCTTTAGTCAATTTAGCTGTGTTTTTACAGGAATACTATATTGTTTTACATTTGAATAGAGAAATTTTGTCATGAATTGACAGTAGTTAGGAACTGCTGATCTACATTCTCTGAGTGATACTTAAATTCCCTTGAAATCTAGCTCTTCCTAACTCCCAACTCTTGCAGAATTCATTAATGGCTGTAATTATCAAATGCAAAGGATCCTCTTCAACCCTTCCTTGACTTCTCTGCAGTCTCTTCCAGGTCGGTTTCCTAAAGCAGTTTATCAGTATGTATTGGACTTTCCATACCTCTGGCTGTTCCTCAGTCTACTTTGCAGACTCCTTTTCATCTTGTCCAAGATTAAACAAGAGTGGTCCCTAGGATTCCTTCCATCTCTGAGCTTTTTTTTTTTTTTTTTTTTGCTTTATTCTAAAATATCTTAATCCATTTTCATGTTTAAACACTGGTGAATCCCTAATCAATTTCTAGCCCAGGTCTCTCCCATGAGCATCATACCCATACATCCAATTACCTCTGGAATCTCTACTCTCATGGATAGACCAAATGCTACATGCTCAAAACAACTTTAGTAATCTGTTCATTCCATACCAGGTGTACCATTTCCTTTCTCAGTAATACCAACCACTCAAACCCACCTTGAATCTTTACTCTTCTTCACTTCCCTCATCCAATTTAGCACCCAAGTCTGTTTACATTTCTCAAACCCATCCCCTTCTCATTCCCACAGCCTTAGTTGAAGGCATTAGAACCTCTCAACTGTAAGAGCCTAAGAGTCTACTCTAAGTGCCTCCTAAGGTTTTTAGCATGGGAACCACAAGACTCTGAAACAATATTTTGTATGTGCAGTTTTCTGAGGATAAGATCCACAGATCTAAGAAAAGTTAGGAACCACGGTCTCAAATCTTTTCCCTCCCACTCATCTCAACACTGCTTCTTGAGTTAAAATGGAGGCACTAACAGGCACACAATGTGTATAGCGTCCAGAAGGGGGCACAAGGGAATTATCTGGGGATACCAGTAATGTTATTTTATCTGGCTACTGGTTACATGTTTGTGAAAACTCGTTGAGCTGTACGTACACTTAAAATATGTGCCCTTTTTACTCACACACATATAGCTTATTTCAGTACAAGGAAACCATCTACCATAGAATTTTAGGCAGAGGAATAAAGTTCCATCTCCTTAGCATGACAACTCTTCATCTGCTCTTTCTTAAGGGCAACCTTACTTAGTGCCAATCAGCGAGCTACAATTTGCTCTGTAGTTACAGGTTCTCTCAGACCTCCTGGTCTTGGCACACTATTCATGTTCCTTGGTACTCTATTTTAATCTCATCTTAAGCATCACCTCCTCTTAGAAGATTTAACTTTCCTCTTCCAGGCACCTCATTTCCCTCTGTAGAGTCCTCTGCATATTTTTATCATTTTCTTGGGAAACAGAAGTGAACCCGTGATAACTTGCTTAATGAGTCATTTTGGGTATGCTTTTTATAAGCAGTGAATTGTATATGTAATCAAGAACTGTTCAATGCTACTGGAATTTTGATTGTCACTCTGAATTCACATCCAAGGGCATTATACAGTTCTAACAAGAATGTCTTGTACAATCATAGCCTCAAATTACCATGTCAACAACAGCCAGAAATTCTAAGCAAGATAACCATAACATGAAACAGTAATTCCAATCAAAGCAAAGAAATGGTGTTTTAGTGTAGATGCAGTGAAAACATACACATTAGGTTTTTCATCATTTTTAAAACATCATTTTAAGACCCTGGCATGGGAACCAACACTATAGAACAATTAGTAAAACTGGGAAGATTCAGGGCAGGTGGATTTTATTGAGGAATCAGGTGCAGTTTTAGTTATTTTTGTATTTTCATTGGGTTATAAACTGTTCTGAAGTATTAAGTGTATAGTAACCAAGACTACCGTAATTTGAATATAAAGGAGTATACAAAGGGTGGCATATTTCTACATACGTACCATAACCTCCACTGGTATGTATACAAACACATACATATCCAGAGGCACGGAGAAAAAAGTTTGGAGATGATTATAATCTGGGGCTATAGAAGAAAGGCAGGTCATCTTCTCGAACCATTAGGAAGTTAAAATTAGAGTTCTTTGTTGATTTAGAATTCTATACTCAGAGAACGTGGACTTAACCTTACTCCAAGGTTAGAATAGGTAGAATAAGTGAGAGCACTTTCCTTTGACAGTAGGATAGATTTTTCACTAAAGTAACAAAGAACTCTCACACAAAGCAAAAAAAAAAAAAAAAACAGGTTTTAATGATTAAAACAGAGATGAATTAATCAGTTTATAATAACCCTTAATTAAGGGAAGCCCTAGAACCTGAAACAAGGATTTTAAAACTGCATGCAAAATCTAATTACCGTAAAAACCGATACCAAAAAAAAAAAAAAAATCCTCAATTTCCTAGCATAGACTCCAGGCCTTTTTATTTCCAATCCTTGGTGATCAGACTCTGTACAGTTTTACAGAAACAAAATTATCTGTATAGAGCTACAAGTATTTTTCACATACTGAAGATACAAAAGAACACTGTCTTCCTCCATCTTTTCGGGTCATTTTGGAAAAAAAGGCACTCCCCAAGGTTTCTGGGTATCACCTTTGCTAGGTTTCTTACTCATATAATCTTTACATATAAAGTTAAAAGTCCACTCATTTGATAAATATAGGGACCACAAGGCATTGGAACTGCCTTTAACTCACATGCCAAACAACTGGCTTTCTTACCACAATTTTGGATACCAGTTTCAAATAAAACATCTAGGTTTGTTTCCTTGAAAAGTTAATCATATGCTTAATCACTGGACTTTGGCATGCTTAGCCAGATGAATCATGGAACTGAAAGAACCACCAAAGATAACAGAGGACGGTTACAATCATTGTTTTCTAACACCATCTGCTTCCAGCTCCCTTGTTCCAATTGAACTTTGTCCCATTCCCTTTCTTAGCTATAACTGAGCTTTCTAAACCTGGGTTTAACCTCTCTGCTGAAAGATTTGTTAAAGAAAGATGCTTAGATTATCATCTGAGTCTTTCCCTATGAAAATCAAAATGAAGAGTAACGGAAGTCTGCAACTGCCCATGGGCATTTGTCCACTATTCACAGACTCTTTAGACACCATCGCCTAAGGCCAAGGGGAATTTGCTTTATTTATCATTAACTTTGACTCATGTTGAGTCACAGGGAAACTGCATTTGGGTAGCTAGTCTCAAATCAAATTGAGCTTTAACATTTCTTTACATTTACTGCATCCATGTAGCGTGCAATTTTTGATGCTGAATAAGAGAAATGCGGCAATTGAAGGCTTCACCACAAGCATCACATTCGTGGGTTTCTTGGATTTTCACCTCTGCATGGATCTTCTGATGGTTGACAAGGCTGCGCTGTTGACTGAAACTTTTGTCACATTTCTCACACTTGTAAGGCTTCTCTCCTGTGTGTATTCTCTGATGCTGAATAAGGCCTGAGTTACGGCTAAAAGCCTTCCCACATTCATCACATTTATGAGGTTTATTCCCTGTGTGTACACCCTGATGTCGAATAAGATTACAAAGTTGACTGAAGCTTTTGCCACACTGTCTGCACAGATAGGGTCTCTCACCAGTGTGGATTCTCTGATGTTCAATAAGAAATGAGCTCCGACTGAAGCTTTTTCCACATACAGTACATAGGTAGGGCTTTTCACCAGTGTGGATTCTTTGATGTTGTACAAGGTGAGCACTAACACTAAAAGCCTTCCCACATTCTTCACATTTATAAGATTTCTCCTTAGGGTAGAACGTCTGCTGTATAAGAAGGCTGCAATTTGGATCAAAACTTTCCTTAGTTTCATTGTATGGATAAGTCTTCTCTCTGGTGTGAATTCTCTGATGCTGAATAAGGCCTGAGCTTCTACTAAAGGCTTTTCCACATTCCTCACATTTATGGGGTTTGTCTCCTGTGTGAATTCTCTGATGACGAGTAAGATTGCAAAGCTGGCTGAAGCTTTTCCCACACTCTTTGCACTGATAAGGTCTTTCACCCGTGTGGATCCTCTGATGTTCAATAAGGAACGAACTCCGACTGAAACTTTTTCCACATTCAATACAAAGAAAAGGCTTCTCACCAGTGTGAATTTTCTGGTGTTGTATAAGGTATGTACTTAATCTAAAGGCTTTCCCACATTCGCCACATTTATGAGGTCTTTCCCCAGTGTGAATTCTCTGATGTTCAACAAGCAATGAATTTCGACTAAAGCTTTTCTTACATTTGGTACAGTGATAGGGTTTCTCACCAGTGTGAGTTCTCTGATGTTCAATAAGGTGTGACTTCCAACTGAAGGCTTTCCCACAGTCAGTACACTTATGGGGTTTCTCACCTGTGTGAATCCTTTGATGTTTAACAAGGCTCCTTCTCTGGCTGAAGCTCTGTTTACAATGATTACACTGATAGGGTCTCTCTCCAGTGTGGATTCTCTGATGTCTAATAAGTGTTGAGCTCACACTAAATGTTTTTCCACAGTAATTACACTCATAGGGTCTTTCCCCAGTGTGAATTCTCTGATGCTCAATAACGAATGAACTGCGACTAAAGCTTTTCCCACATTCATTGCACTGAAAAGGTTTCTCACCAGTATGGACTCTTTGATGTTGAATGAAATGGGCTTTGCGGACAAAACCCTTTCCACACTCTTCACATTTATGACACTTTTCTTCTGAGCTTGGTCTCTTACGGATTATATTAGTGTTTCCTCTAAACATTCTTTGTTCCTGTGTGAAAGATTCCCTTGGTATTTCCCATAAGAAGATACCTCTCTGTTTATCTAACCTGCCAACAAGTTCAAAGGTTTCTCTACCCATGGGATCCTGATCAATTTCACTTTTGATTCTTGTAACAATTACACTCTGTGGTTCCACTTCTTCAATTTCCTCAATTTCCTGTTTCACAGTTGGTTCCTCATCCTTATCTTTGTTCAAAACATCTAGAACAATAAATAGGAAATGCAAACATCAGACAAGCTCTTTGCTAGCACGGAGAAATTGTAAGAAAAATAGGTACTCAAGGTAAATCTATTCTATCTATAAATGTAGTTTAACATCTCACAGTACTGTTGTGAGGAATAAATTAGTTCACATACATAAAGCATTTAGAACAGTACCTGGCAACAAGTATAAAACCAAACCTGTTGCCGTCAAGTCAATTCCAACTCATAGTGACCTATGCAGCAGAGTAGAGCTGCCCCATAGAGTTGGTGGATTCGAATTGCCGACCTTTTGGTATAAGCTATATAAATAAATACTTATTATTTAGTTACAACTCAATGAAATGGTTTGCTTGAAGAACACATATGAAAAGAGAATTCAGGAGGCAAAGAATGAGACAATAGGAGCAAGCACAGTTGGGAGCAAGGGCTGAAAATTTAGTGAATTATGCACGGTAAGATAGGTAAACAAAGAAATAAAATAGTGGTGGGATGAACCAGTCTATCAAGGATGAAAGATTAACTTAGAAAGAAAACGATAGGTTCAGAGAAATTTAGGATAAGGAAGCATTATTAGAACGTAAGTAGGCCAAAAACAGAAAAGAACACATAAAAGGATGCTGAGAAGGATAAAAGACAACCAGGGGAAGCAACAATTCATTTACTAAAAAGAATTTATTTACTGCACAACAAAAGAATTCCAGGCAGATATAAGACACGAAGCCCCCTATCAATTTGAATGGATGATGAGCACAAATGGGGAAAGAATATGACAAAGAAAATATTAAGTAAAAAGCAGTTCCTATGTAAAGAAACAAAATGGCTTAAAAAAAAATGGCTGAAGTGACATGCAGTCTATACCACAGCGACAAAATAAAAGTGAGTGTAAAGGAACATGGTCAAAGTTAATGAAAAAATTGAGCAAAAGAGCATGCTGTGGTAGATCATGACATCATCTACCACGAATCATAGCTTTTTCTTCAAGTATAACTGATTCTTGCTCCTCTAAAGATATAAGGCACACTATCTTCTAATTGGGAGTCTGTATGACATCTGAGAAATGAAAATCTTGCATGTGTTGAAGGAAAGATAAAATAATGGTCTATGAGGTAAGAGAGTGACATACATTTGCTTCTGACTTCTTTCCTGATTTTCCATCTCTTGCTGCCTGCTGGATAACTCCACTAGGAGATTCGATCACTACCAAATTTATATCTGACCCTGACAAGGTCCTTTTTCAGATGTTCTCTTTTCTCTCAATTTTCTCGTCTTCTACTGTGAAGTCATCTTTGAGTTTTCTTTTCGCTTACTTCAAACCAGTCAGTGTTATTTTATTCCAGAAAATGTCTTGTCTTATTCCCCTAAGAAACTAGAAATTTAATTTCTACTTAGCCTACTTACAGTGCCCCCACTCAAATTCATTTTCAGCGGACTATGTTTTCTTTCACATAACAAAAATGAATGAGAGAACTCCCTCAACTTGCTGCCTATAAAATTATCTGCAATGGTACGTTAAGATACAGCCGATTCCTAACCAAGGCTAATTCATCCACCCCTCCTTGATCCCTCTCACCTGGACAACTGTTCAATTATCACTATTCCTTCCTCTTTCTTCAATCTGCACGTTCCATGGACATTTTCCTACCAACATACAAATATGCCCAACTTTACCTCAGTTTGGAAAAAAAAAAAATCATTTGAATCTGAAATCCTCCTGATGAAAGCCAAGCTTTGAAAAATAATCTTGACCCTGTAGCTGTCCATTTCCTAGCCGTGTTTCCCATGTCCTCTTCCCATCCAATCTATTTTGCAACCTACTGTGAAATCTGGTTTCTGTTTCCAGCATCTAGTGAAACTTATTAGAGCACCAATGACTTTCAAATAACAAACATAAATGGGCATTTTTTAATCCTTATTTTACTCAGCAGCATTTGATACTGTTGACCATCCCTCATTTCTTGACACCACAGGTCTTTAGTTTCCACAGTATTCGATTCTTCTAGTTCTTTCCCTACTTCTCTAGCCTTTTCTTCTCTCAACTTTCCTCTTTTATTTCTCTTCCTTTGTCATTTGTTTAATATTACTGTTACCCACATTTACCCTGCTCTACATAAATAGTCACAGGACCTCTCCACTTAGGTGCTTCAGAGGGCTCACAATTAACATGATGGTTATCATCTGTTCTCATGTCTCTCCCTACCTCTAATCATCATCTTAAGGGGTGCCACCATCCATTACCCTAAAGTCCCAAAATCTAGGAAATCATCCCAGATTTCTTCCTTTTTCTCACTGTTATCAATCACCCAAACCACTGACTCTACATTCTGGCATCTAACCTCTCCTTTTTACCCTCACAAGCAAGTTTTACCTGGACTTTAGAACAGCAATCTAATAACCCTTGGCTCTGGTCTTTAGGCTGCCCCCACACTGCATCTGCCTCACTGACTCCAGAAAGAGCGTCATAAAGTGGAATTCTATTCATGTTACCACCAGCTCCCTATCACCTCTAAGGTCAAATTAATGTTCTTTACTATGCTCACAAAGCTCTTCATAACACAGTCTCTTAGCCTCAATTCACCATCCCACCCACAATCATAGTTTTGATTAGCGAATTGCTTGGGTTATAATCTTTTATGCCATTTCTTTGCATAGCCCATTTACTAAATGTCCCTCAACATTGCTGACCTGGCAAAATCTTGGTTTCTTTTTAAGATTCAGTTCAAAGCAACAGATCCTCTACAAGGCTTTCACTGAGCTCACTAGACAGATTTAGATGTTCTATTTTTATCACTGCTCTGTGTCCCTAACTCTATACCTATTGCCATTGAGTCAATTCCAACTCATAGCAACCCTACTGAAGCTATTATTATACTGTACTTTTTAACTGTTTGTCCCTTCCATTGGATTGTAAATTTTTTGTGAGAAGGGAAGTCTCTTCCTTGAATATTGTTCTGGGGTTTTACTCAAAGGACTAAGACAAAATTATTATTTGCAGATAATATGATTTTCTACCTAAAGTTCAAAAAGAAGCAAATGAAAACAGAAACAAGACAGTACAGTAAGGTGGCTAAAAACAAGATTCATATATAAAACAAAAACTGGTTTTTATACAAGAATAACCAGTTACTAAATATTATACAAAGGAGTCCTGGTAGTGCAGTGGTTAAGTGCTCAGCTGCTAACCAAAAGGCTGACAGAATTCACCACCCACTCACTCCAAGGAAGAAAGATGTGCCAGTCTCCTTCTGTAAAGATTACAGCCTTGGAAGTCCTGTGGGGCAGTTCTACTCTGTCCTGTAGAGTTGCTATGAGTTAGAACCAATTTGATGGCAATGGGTATTACAAAAGATATATATATATATATATATATATATATATATATATATATATATATGTATACATATGCTCTTCACAATAATAACAAAAAACATAAAACTTAGGAAGTTCACTATTTTAAGGATCTCAAGTCTTCCTAAACTAATCTATGAACCTAACTGCATTTTAATCAAAATCCTATGAACCAATCAGCCTCCCACCCCTAATAAATCTAAATTTCAACTGGAGAACACAGAAAACTAGTTAAGTGTATCATGAATAAACAATATTAAAGAAGGGCTTATTTTACCAGACAAAAAAACATAATACATTTGTGGTGTAATGAATTATTTAATATGGCACTTCCAGTCATGGTCTTTGCAACTCACATACAATGACTGAGTACAACGGTACAAACAAGGTATATAGAATCTGTGATGGTTGGGGTTATGTGTCAACTTCTCTAGGCCATGATTCCCAATATTGTATGGTTGCCCTCCATTTTACGTGTTAAGCAGGATTGGTATATGGTGTGTCTTGAGGCACAGCTTTGCAGAAAGGCGTGACTCAGGTCCCACCCTTACTCAAGTTACGCCCTTCCCTGGCGTGTGGCCTGCATCTAAGGAATATGTGCGTGTCCTGGCAGGGCTCACTCTCTCTGCATCTGGATGCTGTGTTTGGTTCGTGATCAACTGACTTCCAGTTCTTGGGACTCAAGCCAGCCATCTGCCATCTAACCTGCCAATTCTAGGATTCACCAGCTTCCATTGCTCTGTGGGCCAGCAGCCTATCACCTGACCTGATTTGCCAGCTTCCACAGCCTCGTGAGCCAGCAGCCTGTGGTCTGACCTGCTAGTTTGGGTTCATCAGCCCCTGCAGCCACATGGGTCAGGAGAAGCTTATGCTGACCCACAGATTTGGGACTTGCCAGCCTCCACAACTACATAGGTCATTTCCTTTATATGGTTCGTGAGTTCTATGAGATGTTGCAGCAAATTAGGGAATACAAAGATGGGAGGGAGTGTACCAAGGGGAGGAGTAGTTGATGTTAGAGATGATGGAGTGGTACAGCAGTTTGGAAAAGTTGGACATTTGGGACATCTTTAACCTCTACCTCATAGGAACCAGCTTTGCGCTGATCCTAATAAATTATTCGTTTAACATTTCTAAAGTAAATAAAACCAAATGACACTAGCATATAAAAATAGTTTAAAAAGATAGGCAGGTGAAGAAGACAAGTGAATCTAGGATCCTACACTCAACAGCCTTGAAATGACTGTCCATTACAACTATGGCTGGTAGCTATAATCACCTTCTGGGGTATCTGTCATGCTTGCATCATATGCTCCCATCCAGCAGTCATAGCTTGCCTCAAAGTGGATCTCTTCCAGGAACTTGGAATTGAAACTGAAATATCTATTTAGTACAAATATGACTAGAATTATAATTTATCAACTCAGAAGCTAAAGGAACAGAAGCATGTAAATAAACATATGGGGGAAAAACTGGCCTGCTAAGGAGAAAGAAACAGAGCACAAAGAGAGAAAGGGCAATTACTGACTTCCTGAGAGAATGATCCAATTTCTGGTTTCAGTTCTTTCCTGTGTCCAGCTATAATCATGCTCATATATTCTATAAGATATCCCTATGTCCCTATAATAACTTTTCTTTTTGGTTTAAATGAACTTGAGTTGATCTCTATAATATCTAACCAAACAATTTTAATAGTATGGTAACTGAGGTGGGAGAAAGAAGGCAAGGAAATGGTAAGGTGGAAGTGGCTGAACTTTAAGACAGGGCAGGAGTCAGCAAACTTTTTTTGTAAAAGGTCAGATAGTAAATATTTTTGGCTTTGGAAGCTACATGGTCTCTACTGCAACTACTCAATTTTGCCATTGTAGTGTGAAAGCAGTCATAGACAATATATAAAGAAACAGGCATGTCCATGTTCCAATAAAACTTTATTTACAAAAATGGGCAGTGGGCCAAATTTGACCTGTAGGCCACAGTTGCCAACTCCAATATCCAACAGTATAAAAAGAACTGTTTCCTTGGTAAAAGAATGGAAGATGGAAAAGAACCTGCATTCCTAACACAATGCTTGATAAGTATTGAATGAGTACGTATTTGAACAAATGATTGAAGAGAGAGACTATAATCAAAGAAGAGAAACGACGATTTCAAGATCTTGTACATACAGCAATTCCCAGTTCTGTCAAGATTCAATGTGGCTCAATTAGTCTGGAAAGAAGTCACTAAAATTGTAGAAGCAAAGAACTAAGAAGTCATCAGCTGTATTATCAATATAGCTACTAAAGTTTTTAAAGAAAAAGCAGCATGGAATGGAAAGTATGAATGAGAAGCCAAAAATTACAAAGCTAGAAGACAGCTGAGTTAGGAAAAGGAAAAAGATAAAGTGAAGGAAAAGTACTACACTGGAACAGTACAGTAATGGTAATCTCTCATCAAGGGGATAAAATGGGGTCTGTAGAGGAGGCTGAAAGGATTGCAGGGGGCAGAAATAATAAATGATGGAAAACTGTATTTCAGTTAAAGAAGAGAGCCTGAAAGTACAAGACCTCAGATGCGCTCATCACACCTTTGCTCATATGGTACTCCATGTGCTTGGAATAGGTAAGCCAGGGCACTAGGTATCAACCAGGATACCACATGTGTGGATAAAGCTGGCAGTGACTCAGAGACATCAAGGCATTAAAAAAAAAAAAAAAAAAACAGCAGCCAATATGGGTAGATACTAAAGTGGTATATAGGAAATGATAGATGAGGCCAGAAAGCTAGGCAGGGGCTATATTTAGGAGGGCCTGGTGCAGTGGTAACCTCGGTAGTGTAGTGGTTAAGTGCCATGGCTGCTAACCAAAAGGTTGGCAGTTTGAATCCACCAGGTGCTCCTTGGAAACTCTATGGGGCAGTTCTACGCTGTCCTATAGGATCGCTATGAGTCAAAATCGACTCAAAGGCAATGGGTCTTTTTTAACAGGTACAGTGGTTAACAGGTTGGCTGCTAACCAAAAGGCTGGCAGTTTGAATCCACCCGCCGCTCCCTGGAAACCTTATTGGGCAGTTCTACTCTGTCCTATAAGGTCGTTATGAGTTGGAATCGACTTGACAGCAACAGGTTTGTTTTTTGGTTTAGTATGACAGGAAGAGGTCCCTGAGTGCTACAAACAGTTTGCTTTTGGCTACTAACAGAAAAGCTGTCAGTTCAAATCCACACAGGAGCACTTTGGAAGAAAGGTCTGGCAATCTGCTTCTGTAAAGATTACAGCCAAGAAAACCCTGTGGAGCTCAGTTCTACCCTGTAACACGTGGGGTCACCAAGAGTCACAATGGAGTTTTGTTTGTAATATGACAGAATAAGAAACTGAAATTAGGATTTTTATCCTATATGCTATCAATCAAAAAAAAACCAAACCCACTGCTGTCGAGTCGATTCTGACTCATAACAACCCTACAGGACAGAGGAGAGCTGCCCCATAGGGTTTCCAAGGAGTGCCTGGTGGATTCGAACTGTTGACCTCTTGGTTAGCTGCCATAGCTCTTAACCACTATGCCACCAGGGTTTCCCTGTATGCTATCGGGAACCGTCAAAAGTTTTAAGCAGTTAACTAGTAAAAAATCACTTTGGTGGCAGTAAGAGGATATATGAAGAGAAAGGAGACAGGCGGCAAGGGGCTAGTTTAGGGGCTAATGCAATAATCCAGTCAAGAAATAGTGAGTTTTCAATTAAGTTACTCAATTGGTCACACGAGTATTTTAGAAGTATACAATACACATCTGGCTCTATGCTAAGCGCTGGATATCAAATGGAAAAGACATAGTTACTATCCTCAGTGGAGATCAGTCTGGTTAGAGAAATAACACATAAAGAATGATTACAGTAGAGTACGATAAATTAAACAACGGAAGTGTTTACCAGATAGCACAAAGAAAGGTGTGCTTAACTCTGAAGAGGAGGCCCTTGAGATCTTAATGGGCTATTTCAGATATGCCAGGTGTGAGTTACTTACGTTGTCTTCAAAAGGAGATGACTTGGAATTCGGAGCTCAACAGAGAAGATAATGGTGGTGATAGCAATCGACACTTATATCATTATGTGCCAGTCAGTGTTCTAGGTGCTTTACATATATTAACTCAGCTAAAGCTCACAATAACCTGAAAAGGTGTTATTACTACCTCCATTTTTAAAACAAGAAACTGAGGCACAGAGACGCTAAGTAATTCACCCATAGTTACAAGGCTAGTAAGTGGATGAACCAGGACTGGATCCTAGACAGTTATGCTCCTTATTACTTCTCTCAGCTGGAGATAAAGATTTGGGATTTATCATCACACAGCGGTAGCTAATGGCCTGAGTATAGATAAGGTTCCCCACGGAAAGCGTACAGACTGAGAGGAAGTATAAGAGTGTAAGCCAATAGAGGAAAGCAAGAGTTTCAAATACTCACAGAGTGGTGGAATAACAAGGTTAAAAAAGAGTCTACTGCATTTAACCATTAAGTCATTATAGATCAATGTCAGAACAATTTACGGGCAGTGGTAGTGACAAGACAAACGGGCTCAGAGATAATGGGAGATAACGAAGTATAGAACAAGAATTAACTATTCTACTCTAACAAAAACTTGGCTGTGAAGAACGAGTAGCAAGTTATAGGGAGTAGCAAGAGATAGACCTTGGCCCAAAGGAGCTCTCTCACCCTCCTCACCCTTGCCACCTTTCTTCTCACACTGAAAGAGCCATGAACATACCTATTATCAAAACAAAGTTAACAGGAGAGCAGGAGGAGAGATTGACGCTATAAGGAAAAAAAAAAGGATGACTAATGGGTAAGTTTCTGGTGAAGTGAGAAGATGGGAGCAGCTTTAAGTTTGCAGATGAAGTGCAGAGACGGTGAGAGTTCATGTTCAGTGGTCTCTATGTTCTCTGTGAAACAGAAGGTGAGGTATACTACTGCGTGACGAACCCAAAGAAAACTCTAAAGTTTTCAGAATACTCCCTAAAAGAAACAGGTGTATGAGCAAATCAAGGACAAAAAAAACTGCTGAGATGTAAAGACCCAGTGGGGACTAGAAGAAAAAAAGTCATGCATATAGAAGGGGCATATAATACCAAGGCTTTTGGTTACAGAATTTCTCCTGCTGTGTTTAGCAACTCAGGTAGGGGAGAAGAAAAGGCAGATTTTATAACTGATACAGGATCTGAAGTTTGAAGAGTGGGTAGAGCATGACGACAATGTGGCAAGCAAGGCGGCATGCTGGTTAGAGACTTATTTATATACAGGACTATGGGTTAGATGAGGAAGTACAATTAGGAGGGGACTGACAGCTTGCAGGAAAGGAAAAAAAAACAAGAAGTCAAGGGACAGGAAACACTGTTAAGAATAAATAGGCTTAGTAGGAAAGGAGTAGGAAAGGTAGAAAGATTAGTTATAAGCTTCACAAGAGCAGAGAGCATACCTGTTCTAGTCACCCTTGTTTAGTCACAATCAATAAACATCCACTGCATAAATAATTGGTCACATAATAGATACTAGGCTTAAGATTTGTCTGTTATAACAAAATTGAGGGTATGATTATGGATGTGAGTTGCTGAATAAAACTGGAAAGCAGGGTCCTTGGGGTCAATGCAGTCAAGATACACTAAACCTCAAGTATTGGCTGGGTCATCCATGTGCTGAAATCATCAACAACGGTGTGGGTTAGCATAGAGAAGACTGTGAAACATGTGACAAAGTCTATGTATGAAGGACCGAGGAAGCTGACAAATGATAGCGAAGAGGAATTGAGTGGGTAAAGCAAGACTGCTGAGGCCTCAAAAGAGAAAGTTTGTTTGAAGGTGGAAAATGAGTGATTTGGGAAGAGCACGGAAAAGCTGGGAGAACAACAGTTCTCCCTTCCAGCCCTGAGAGAAAGGATGGGGAAGGAGGAGAGGTGTGGGAGAATAAGCAGCCTCCACTGGAAGGACTGCTAGGGAGGTGGTGTCCTTGAGAAAGTGCCAGGTTTCAGCTAAGGCCAGGAGGGGTAAGGAACATTATGTGAAGAGGAACAGGGGCTCCAGAAGGCAGTGAAAGGGGTGGGAGGAAAGTGGTGGGAGGATGAGCCAGGAGGGAAAGTACAGAGCAAAATGGGAATGAGATTATGAAGACAGGAAGCCAGAAAGGCTTGGTATTTTGGTCACTGAAAGGACACTAAGGATAAGAGTCATGGGAACAATAACTGGCTGTAAGGTTTGGATCAGAACTTTGAATAAAGAGTTTTGGTGCTGGTCCAAGTGTTCTCACAGTGTGATTTCCAGTAGCCTTTTAGATATTTTAATCAGAGAAACAAGATTCTTACCCAGTGACACCAGGTTCCCATAATTCTCCATCATCACATCTTTATACAGGCTTCTCTGAGCTGGGTCCAGATAATCCCACTCCTCCTGGGTAAAAAACACAGCCACATCCTCAAATGTCAGCAACCCCTGAAATAGTATGATTTCCGTAGTCAGTTCCTGTTGTCTCAAGGACAATTCTACCACTGAAAGCGGCAGAGGCAATCACTTATCAGGGCTCAGTAGGATAGGAGGAACATAATAACTAAAGAGTTCCAAGTGGGGTCCAATTCTGAGAACCCGCTGTAACAAACAGGAACCTAAGACTACAGGGCAACTGGGCTGGAATCCTGTCGTCTTTGTGAAGAGCCTAAGAAGAAAACTTTCCTGGCTTAATAAATATGCCCTAATATTGCCGTCCCCAAACTTCTCCTAGCTTCTTTCACCTTATTGTTCCGCTCCAATTCTCCATTCGCACCAGCTAGCGACCCTGTTCAATTCCACCAGGTTCTCTAGGCATCCACCTTGGGTTCAGGCATGGTGCACGGAGTAGAAGACACAAGGGAGGGACAGAAAACACAGATAAATGCCTCATCTGGAGGAACTCACAAGCTAATGCTCTCTAGCCGATTTATCAAGTCGCTCTAGAAAAAAAAGAGTCAGTGGGCAGTCTGGTGGCGACCACACCCAAGAGCACTAGGGGCTAGCTCCCTACAGGTGCTGGCCCTAAAGACCGCCGTGCGGGGTGGCCCAGTGGCGCGGCCTAGCTCAGGTAACAGGGGGAGAACGAGGCTGCCCGGAGGGGAGGGGCGACTTACCTTTGGCTCCGGTGGGGGGCTCGGGGCGGCCATCTCTCGGCCAGAGAACGGGACGGGAACCTGCGGCGGCTGCACGGAAAGGAGCCTCTGGTGAGGCCTATCTGATCACTGGAGAATAGGCCCGACGGAGACGAGGCCTCCTGGCTGGGTCCGGCCAGGTCCTGCCTCTGTCCCCGGGCGGTCACGACCCCAGCAGCATATCAGATGCGCTCCCTGACCATCCGCCAGCCCCCAACCCCCTCCTCTGCCAGGTTGCGCAGCCTTCCAGGCCTCTCTAAAACCTCCTCCCCGCTGTTAGTGCCTCCTCCTTTCAGCCCAGGAGCGCTATGACCGCCCGCCCCCGGACCAGAGGCGTCACCCGGAATCTTCCCGGGACGCCCCCCAACTACAATTCCCGTCATGCTCCGAGAGCGCGCCGCGCTCCAGCGTCTGTCGGCAATGACTACATTTCCCGGCGTGCACGGGGAGGGGGACGACGATGGTGAGCCTTAACAGGAAAAAAAATGACATCTACCATTAAGCTTGCATTCCATTGGCTGGTCGTGGCGCGTCACTGCCGACTGGGGAGTAAGCTCCGGGCGGTAGTTCTCCTTGGAAATGGCGGCTTTACCCGTGTTCTGCGTTACCAGACGAGGACTCACGTGGATAGCTTCAGGGGCGCCACGCCGAGAGTTTTGGTCTCGATTCAGGTAAAGCCGAAGGTTAGACCGTGGGTCACTTTCATGGAAAGTAAAGAGAGAAACTGACGGTCATGAAAAAAAACTAGACGGTCATGAAGGGGGTCCTAAAAGGGATGTCATATTATTATACCAAGTATTTTCGTGGTATAATAACATGAAAGGACAAGTGCAAAACCGGGCGTCATGCTATTAGGATGGAACCTAACAGGAGGAAAGTGCGTTAGGGGTCTGAGTTCAGAAGCTTCAGCACCATTCTCCGCGAGGGTGGGACCCAGTCTCTTCCTATCCCGGCCTCAATGTTCTCATAACGGAAATACTACCCTTACCTGCCAGGCACCGGGTGAGGTTTCAGGAAACAAATGACTCGGAATGATCAACTTGGATCATGAATGTGAAAGTGCTCAGTAAATTCTTTATGCGGAGTATATTCACAAGCAAGATTCAGAAATGAAGTGCAGTCTTTTCATTTTGTTCATTGTTCCATTGATTTACACAACAGATATTAAATATCATCTCTGGACCAACATTTCTCCAAGTGTGGAGGCTGTCTATAGCAGCAGAAACAGAGTTCCTTCTCAAAGCCTAAGTACTCTTTGACATAGGAGGAAACAACCCCATAAAAGGGAAGTATTTTTCTCAAAGTCACAAAGCGAGTTAATTGCAGAGCTGAGGCTAGAACCCAGGTCAACTGACTCCCCATTGGCTTTTCCCACTGCATCTTGTGGAATCATTTGAAGGTAATATCTTATTTGACCCAGATAGCGTTTAGGGCATGCTCCTCAGGGAAAATGTATGTCCTCTCTTAGGTTTCAAAAAAAAATTTCTGTTTAAAAGGATTTTTTTTTCCTTTGGACTGTGACATCAGTTCATGTATTAGCGTCTTCTCTTCATTGGCTAGTATCTGATAATCTCTCAAAACTCCAAGTTTATTTCATTCGTTAATTCAGCAAATATTTAGAGTGTCTACTATTTTTTTACTATATACCAGGCTATATTTTAGGGTTACAATAGTGAATAAGACAAAGTTCAAAGTTTTGCCTTCATAGAGTGTATGTTCTAGTGCAGGAGAAAATGAAAACAAAAAAATCTAGAATATAATTTCAGGAACTGGAAAATTAAGACACGTAGAGCAGAACAAGAGATTGGTGAGATGGAATGAATTACATTCTGAGTGTGATGAGGTGTGACTGGACTGGCTTGAGAAAATGAGAGGTGAGGAAGTAGAGACTATAAATACAGAAGACTGGTTTCAGAAGCTTTGTGGTAAAGGAGGGGAACCTAGAGTCTGGGGAGAATTTCTTTGAAGATGGAAGGTGTTAACAGCATACTGTAAGCCCCTGGGAATATTCTAGCAGAGAGGGAGAAACTGATAAAGAATTGATGCAGACAGAGGGATTAATTGCTGAAAGAAAGTCCTTGAGTAGGCAAAGAGGAATGGCATTAAAAACTGTGTTCTTGGCCAGGTGCAGCAATTTCATTCCAGTTTCTGCAGGGATGACCAAATCCAATCAGATGCCAACTCCATGGGAAACAGATCCTAAGGTAGCTCATGAATAACCTTTTTCTTGAGCACTTTGAGTATGTCAAGTAGATTCCATTATTGGCCCATATACTTGAAAATAGTTATTCAAATAACTATTATATGTGTTTTCAGAGGATCCCAAAATTAATAAAACAGGTCTGTGTATCCAGAGTTTATAATCTGATACAGTAGTTCTCAACTGGGAACAATTTTGCCTCATCACCCCACCCCCCCATCCCTCAGGGGACATTTGGCAATGTCTGGAGATGTTTTTGGTTGTCATGACTAAGGGATGGGGGTGCTACTGGCATCTACTGGATAGAGGCTAAGGATGCTGCTAAACGTGCTAGTATACACAGGACAGCCTCGCACAGCAAAGAGTTATTTAGTTTAAAATGTCAGTAGTGCTGAGGATGAGAAACCCTGATTTAGTAAGGGAAGTGGAAGGTAAATGAAGTTAAAACTCAGGATGTAATGTGTTCTGAGAATAATAAAAGCAAAGTGCTGCAGGAATCAGAGGAGCTCACAGTTATATTTGACTGGAGAGACTAGGGAAAGCTTAGAATAGTTTTGTCCTAGAACTTGAAGGATAAGTAAGATTTCTGCAGATAGAGATGAAAGGTAGGCATTTCAGATAGGACATAGCTTCAGCCAACACATGGTGTCAGGAAAGTGGAAGTGTGTTTGAGAAACAATGTAGTTTGGTTGGGTAGAGTCGAGAGAGTATACAGGAGATTAGTGGGAGATGAGGTTAGAGAGGTGGATTGAGGTCAGATCCTGGAGGACTGGGAATCCCAAATAGGAAGATTTTCCTTTTTTTTCTTTAATTTCACCCATTCATAATAATTCTTACAGCACATAAAATATGTTATTAGCTTTTATTTTTTTATCTGTGCCAACTCAAACTATAAGTATTCCATGGGCAGGGACCCTGTCTTATTTTCTGTTCTCCACAGTGCCCAAAAGAGTGGTAAGTGTGCAGATAATTTGTTGATTTTGATTGGTGGCCAGGGTTGGGTCTGGTGTTTGTCAGCTTCACTGATACAGTGAGCCAAAGACTCACATGTGTGTTTTTGATGATTCCAGGAAAGAGAAAGAGCCAGTGGTGGCTGAGGCAGTAGAAGAGGTGAAGAAAGACCCTATCTTGGTGTGTCCACCCTTACGAAGCCGAACATACGTACCACCTGATGATCTCCAGAGTCGTCTGGAATCTCGCGTCAAAGAAGTTTTTGGTCCATCTGTTCCTAGGAGTTGGCAGGACATCTCCCTGGAAGATGGTCGTCTGAAGTTTAGTCTCTTGGCACATCTAGCTGATGAATTGGGTCATGCAGTGCCTAGCTCAAGGCTTCATCAGATGTGCAGAGTCAGAGATGTTCTTGATTTCTACAGTGTTCCTGTTCAGGACAGATCGAAATTTGATGAACTTATGGCCAATAATCTGCCTCCCAATTTGAAAATCACTTGGGGTTACTGAGCAATTCAGAGGAGGAACACATTGAAGTCTTTCCCTGTCCCCCCTCAAGCAGGATGGGGTTATCAGACCTTCTGATATTTTACCATGTGAAATACTACTAGGTTATCTCTAAACCCACCTTTTCTATGGAAGGATGCATCATCTTTTTTTTTCTTATATCATCATGAATTGACAAATAACAGGAATTTTTTTTTCACCTTTGGTGAAATCTTTTTTTTTTTAATTTAATATAATCAGGTCATTAATAATTTATGAAATTCTTCTCTAGAGGACACTACAGTTAACTTGGGTGTAAGACAGGAGGCCATTACAAGTTCAGATACGGACTTTACCCTTTATAGGCATGAAATAGTAGTTGCAAGAAAATGTTTTAATCATGTTAGGACTCTTAAAACTAAGGAACAGGTTAGATACTTATAAAAGACATAAAAGGCTCTGTTGCTTATTACATGAAGTTGTTTCTATTACTGTTTACAAGTAGAAATAGTGATACTGTGCATTCTGTATTCATTTCTCTTAGAATTAAAGAGATTTCTTGAAGTGTGTGGTATGTTGTAAATTTTTTTTTATGGTGAAAATTGGCAGAACGTCTCCCTAGAAAATGATCATCTGAGGTTTAGTCTCTTGGCACATCTAGTTGATAGCTTGGGCCATGTATTGCCTAACTTGAGGCTTTATCAGATGTGCAGAGTCAGAAGTGTTGACTTCCACAATGTCCACGTTCAGCATAGGTATAAATCTGATGAGCTTATTGCTAGCAATATGCCTCCCAATTTGAAAATCACTTGGGGCAACAGAACAGTTTAGAAGAGGAACACATTGAAATCTTCCCCATTCCCTGAGCAAAGTAATACTTCAAATAAGTATTATAACTTTGGAAAAATTGGAATGTATGCCAACTAGTAAGTGCTGTGGCTTATTTTTTTCTAATAGTAGACATATCAGATTTTTATATTTCTAAATGAATATTCCTCCCTTCAAAGGAGATAATGCTTATTTCAAACCCTGTATGAATTCTGTAATTCTTAAAAGAGTGGCCTTAGTACCAGTGACACATATGAGTAGCCAGTAGCGTGGTAGTTCTTGGTACATTAGCGTACCTAATTTGTGGAAATTATTCAAGTAGTGAGTTAACCAGGTGGTTCTGAATGACAAAATTAGTGATTAAATTAGGCATTGTTTTTGGTCAAACTAAATGAGATGGGGAAAGAATTTCTTAAATTGTTTGATCTTGGCTCCACTAATAATTCTGATAGAAAAGTTTTAAACAAAAGAAAAGGCGTTTATTCTCTTTCCCAAGGTGACTCCTGAAGAGGGCAAAATCCAATTGGATATGTAAGTTCTAGCATATCTATTAGAAAAATTAATTACAGTATAGTCATGGCTTGTAAGTATCCTCAGCATACAATCAGATTTTCAGTTAAACTGCCTTTAAGAACCTCATAAATGTCTTGAGTGTCAGTATTTGGAGCCCTGGAGCTGTCATAATTATGCCCCTTCTGCTTCTACTACACAGAAAAGGCATACAGCATGGAAATGTTTGAATTATACATACAAGATTTGGTTATCCATGCAACTTTTAATTCTGATCTGGAGACAGAAAAACCTGCAAAGGATAAGATGAAAGTAAGGGATGGGGAGGTCAGTGTGGAAGAAGGCTTGGTTACAGCTGGAGAAGTGACTGCAAAAACCAGGCTTCAGTAAGTGTTCAGGCAGAAGAAATTACTTTTTTGTAATCTAGAGCATCCTAGAGCACTGTTTCTCAAAATTTAGAGTGCGTGTGAGTCACTTGGGGGTCTTTTTAAAATGCAGATACGAATTCAGTAGATGTGGAGTGAATCCTGGTCTAATGCATTTCTAATACACTCTCAGGTGGTGTTTGAGGTGAGAGACGGATATCACCACTTAAAGCATCAGTTTTGGTAAATGTAGCAAGGAAGGTTAACTGCGTTTCCATCAGTAACTCTAGAGGGCGTCACTGGTTTATAGTTGAGTACATTGAATGACCTTTGGTTTCCCTGAACAGATCCAATTTGGTTTGCTAATTTGTTTATTGAGGTATTGAGGTAAGCAAACATACGTGATTTAAGAATGCTTACTTTCAAAAATAAATGAATGGTTACTATATAACTGGTATCAGCTGATTTTATTTAGTTGGATCTCCTATAAGGTCAGTAGGTATGCCGAGTTGTATAAAATCTCCCATTAAAATAGAGGTGTAGGATCAATAGGAATGGTCTTACATAAACAATAAGTTTCAAGAAGTATAAAACAGATTTTGCTCTTTTACTCCCGTATATTTTAACATATTTTTTCTAATTATAAAAAGCAATACACATTCTTTTTAGAAAATTGGGACAGGTAAAAAAAAAAAAAATCTATCCTGCCACTCAGATAATCACCTTTAACATTCTACTGTATTTCCAAATGAAAAAAAAAATTGTCTTTTACAATTTAATATTTGACATTATTCCTCCAACATCCCACCCACTTCACATTATGAGCATTTCTCCTTATTTTTAAATAATCTCAAGAATAACAAATTTGATTAATAGCACCCCGCTAACTCGTTGCCCTTGAGTCGAATTCCAACTCATACCAACCCCATAGGACAGAGCAGAATTGTCCCAGAGGGTTTCCTAAATTGTGATCTTTACAGGGAGCCTTGGTGGTATGGTGGTTCATGGCTCGGGCAGCTAACCAAAAGACTGGCAGTTTGAATCCACCAGCCACTTCTGGGAACCATATGGGGCCGTTCTACTCTGTCCTATAGAGTCGACGTGAGTCAGAATTGACTTGATGACAACGGTTTGGTTTTTGGTCTTAACTCTATGGAAGCTAGGTTCGAACCACCGACTTTAGGTCTGCTGCTGAGTACTTAAGCACTGTGCCAACACGGATCCTTTTGATTAATAGCATATTATTCCACAGTTGGATGCTATACAATTATTCAACCAATATTCTATTATTGGATATTTAAATTGTGCCCAGTTTTTTGCTTTTATATGTATTTTTTATCTATTAGGTTTTTAAATTATTGGTCTGCCATAAAACTCCATCCTACCCAGAAGCGGAAGACATTACGTTGTTGTTGTGTGCCTCAAGTTGTGCGCCTCAAGGTGATTCCAATTCATAGCAACCCTATAGGACAGTCGAACGACCCCATAGGGTTTCCTAGGCTGTGATCTTTATGGGAGCAGATCACCAGGTCTTTTCTCCTGCTTTCAAACTGCTGACCTTTGAGTTAGCAGCCGAACACTTAACCATTGTGCCATCAGAGCTCTTTAAATCTAGGAATGACTTGGTTCTGCATCTTTCATTTATAATCCCACTATCATGTGTTCTGTGTATTTTAAAGCACAAAAGGTCAGGTACAGTACCCTGAAAATGTATGAACTCAGTCTTATCTGGGATTGGTTTTCCATCTTTCCATTTTCACTGGGTTGTTTCACAATGCAAAAGTCCTGCAAGTTTTTACTTGAATGGCGTCCAATTTCAAAAGTACTGTCTCTAAAGTTAGCTTCTGATTCCATAGAATTTCAAAGTTAATCTTGGTTGTACAGTAGCAGAGTGTAACGACCACCAAAGCTCTGATTTCGCTCATGAAATATCAAACTCTAGATATTTAATACTGATGCAACGCTAGTCATACACTGCCCATATCCAAATTTCACCAATGTCCCAATAATGATCCTGATACCACCTTCACCCCTGTTGCAGGATTTAATCCAGGATCATGCTTTGCATCCAATACCATGTCTGTTTAATCTTTACACCGGAACAATTCTTCAGCAAATCGTATTTTCCAAAATAATTATTCATTTTATCTAAATTACCAAATTGGCATAAAGTTGTTCATAATATTCCCTTATTTGCCTTTTAATGTTATTGGATCTGTAGATCTTTCATTTTGGTTATAGGTTATTTGTGTTCTGTCTCTCTTTTTACTTGATCAGTCTAGCTAGCAGTTTATCACTTTTGTTAATCCTCTCAAAGAATCAACTTTTGTCTATTTTTTAATGTCATTGGTATCCATTCTTATTTCCTTTCTTCTTCCTTTGAGTATACTTTGCTCTTCTGTTTTTAGCTTCATAAGGCAGAGCCTTGGGTCATTATTTTAGACCATTCTAAGTCTTTAAAGTTATAAACTTTTCTTTTTAGCTTTAGCTTCATAATACAAAATTTTTCATGTTGTGATTTCACTATTATTCAGTTTGAAATATTTTCTAATTTCCCATGTGATTTCTTCTTTGATCCATGGATTATTTAGAACTGTGTCTGATTTTTAAATATTTGGGGGGTCGGTTCTATATATCTTATTGATTCCTAATTTAATCCCATTTTGGTCAGAGAATATGCCCTATGATTTCAATGTTTTTACCTTTATTGAGATTTGTTTTATGGTCCAGTTTATGGCATATCTTGTTGAACATAACACATGCACTTGGAAAGTATCTTTTTCCTCTTTAACCTTCTTTTCCAGCAGTGAAGGAAGAACTATATTCTACCTAGAGTTGCCCTGAAGGTCAAAACATCAAATATGTCTTTTGCAGCCTAACAGAGCTAAATGAAGAGAAGTGCCAGCTTACTGCCCACTTCTTGCTCTAGTTTCTGATTAACTTTTTAAATTTATTGAATCCAGCCTCCTCCTGATTTCCCTTTTTTAATTTTCTATTCTTTCTAAATCTCTAGCTCCCAGGGATAGCCCCTACATTTTACTGACATGTTTTATGAATTTTCTATATAACCAAGTTGTTTGACCTCTGTCAGCAGCATTTAGGCATGTCTTTCCTCTTTTTTCCTCTACAAATAAAGAAGTCAGAGTTAAAGGACCCTGCGTTAGCAAATGATCTCTTTTCTGAGGCCACATCAGCTGGGGCATACAAATGGTAATAAAATTCTTTTTCTAGGGCTCAATCTCATTTTTCAGGATTTGAGGGACACCAAATTCCCCACTGATTCTCATCCCCTCCCCATCTGATTCACAGGGGCTATAGAGATAGCTATATGACAGAGCATTAGAGAGTTTACATGACAAGAAAGTAAAAGAACTATAACCATAAAGGTATTGGATTTTTTTTTTGAGGTGACGAAAAGACCATAAAAAAAGTGTAAACTTAAACTATTAGTAAATTAAACTTCCTTAATATTAAGAATTTCTGATAAGCCAAATATTTCATAATAAAACTTTAAAATACAAGCAGCTAACTTGCAATAGATTTATACTATACATAAAACTGATTAGGAATTATTATTCAGAATATATAAAGAATTCTAATAAATCAATTTATAAAAAACTCAGCTAATTATGTATTCTGTACTTGTTGAGTTTAGTGTTCTATAAATAGCAATTAGGTCAATGTTATTGATAATTTTGTTTAAATTGATGTCTTTACTGATTTTCGTCAAGTTTATTCTATCAATTGCTTAGAGAGGGATTTAAACCCTTCAACCAAAAAATCAATACCATTTACAACAGTAGCAAAAAAATGAAATAGTTATAAATCTAACAAAATATGTGCAGGATCTATATATGATGAAAACTACAAAACTGTGATGAAAGAAATCAAAAATAAATGGAGGGATATACCATGCCCATGGATTGGAAGATTTGATAATATCAATATGTAATTCTTCCCAATTTTATCTATGAAAATTCCAGCAAGATTTTTTTGTTGATATTGACAAGCTGATGCTACAATGTATATGAAAAGGCAAAGTAGCTCAAATAGCCAAAATAATTTTGAAAAATTAGAATGAAGTTGATCATCTACACTATCTCATTTCAAGACCTAATACAATAGCTACAGAAATCAAGATAACGAAGTGTTGGTGAAAAGATATGCTTATCAGTCAGAGGGACAGAAGAGAGAGCCCAGAACTAGATGCAAGAATAGTGAACTTATTTTTTACAAATATGCAAAGAAATTTCAATGGAGAAAGAACAATCTTTTTGACAAATGGTGCTGAAACAATTGGATATGCAGAAAAATAGATCTAAATATAAGACATAAAACTATAGAAGTTCTAGAAGAAAAGCTTGGAGAAAACCTGCACATCTATCAAGGCAATTCTGACGCCCAGTGACCCTACAGGACAGAGTAGAACTGCCCCATAGGGTTCCCAAGGAGCGACTGGTAGATTCAAACTATTGACCTTTTGGTTAGCAGCCAAGCTCTTAACTGCTGTGCCACCAGGTCTCCACCAAAGGCACAGTAATACATAAAAGAAAAAAAATCTTGACTTTATAAAAATTAAAAACTTAATTGTGAGTGATACTGTTAAGAGAATGAAAACAGAAGCCACAGAATTGAAGAAAGTATTTGCAAATCATATTTCTGGCAAAGACTTATGTCCAGAATATATAATGAAAAAAAACTTTCACAACTTACCAATAAGAAAACAATCAAACAAAAAACAATAAAAATGGGCACCTAATCTAAAGAGACATTTCAACAAAAGATGAATGAATGGCAAAAAGCATAGGATAAGATGCTCAGCATCATTACTATTTAAACCAAAAAAAAAAAAAAAAAAACCCAAACCTGTTGCCGTCGAATCGATTCCAACTCACAGCAGAGTAGAACTGTCCCTAGGGCTTCCAAGGAGCAGCTGGTGGATTCAAACTGCCAGCCTTTTGGTTACCAGTTAAGCTCTTAACCACGGTGTCACCAGGGGCGCATTAGTATTTAGGGAAATGTCAATTAAAACCATGATGAGATACCACTAGATAGCTATTAGAATGAGTATAATAAAAGAAAAAACAAAGAAAAACTGACAATACCAAGTGTTGCCGGGAGTGTAGAGTAATTTAAACTCAGGCATTTCTTGTGGGGATGTAACATGGTACAGAAAATGTTTTAGAAAACATTTTGCCATTCTGGCCAGACATTAATGGGAATGGATGAAAAAGACCTCCAAATATTTGCCATTCTGTTATAAATAAATAAATAAAGAGAGAGTACTGGCAAAAATCGCCAAAATCAACGTTTTTCAGAACTGTGGAAATTAACCAAAGTCTTATAATAATAGAAGGAATGTTTATTCAAGAAAATGACTGAAGCTTGATAAGAAGAGCAAGTGTTACGATGTTTTAACTTGTCCTATTCCCATCCCTGCCTCCCCAGCTTGGTGATTCCTTTGAAAATCAACAATGTCACCATCACGGTAAAACAAGCTACCTAGTATTATATAAATGAGTAAAAAATAACCTCTGTGTATTGGCTCCAAGTTGTTTACTTCTTTCTTCAGAGCAAGCCTAGGCCTGTTAAAAAAAAAAAAAGCCCACAAGCACCAAACTCAAATTGGTAAACACCAATTGTTTTAAAAATAACCCAAAATAAGCAGATGTTTACCACTTAGAGCCAACCTGCTTTACACACCCCACTAAATTGCACCCAATATCTGCCATGGGAGATAACATGCAATCTCGTAGTTACAAGGATCCTAAAGTGCTACTGGAAACCCTGGTGGCATAGTGGTTAAGTGCTACTGCTCTTGAAGTTCTCTGACCAAGAGATTCCCCACACTGCTGTAAGAAGACATTGTGTAAAGGTACATGTAAGTTCCTCTCTCCTCTTTCTCCTCTTCCCTGGGGGTTTTTCATGCCCTCTTCCTCTTCTGGTGGCTCCCTGTGCTACTTGTCTCTAGAAGACCTCCTGCTGAGGGGGACCACTCCCTGCATGTGGCTGTCAATGTATCAGCCCCAATAAAAAGCATGTATTTTTCTTTCTTCATTTTTTATTGTACTTTAGATGAAGTTTTTTCAGAGCAAACTAGCTTCTCATGAAACAATTAATATACATATTGTTTTGTGACATTGGTTGCCAACCCCACAACATGTCAACACTCTCCCTTTCTTGACCTTAGATTCCCCATCAGCAGCTTTCTTGTCCCCTCCTGCTTTTTCATCCTTGCTCCTGGGCTGATGTACTCATTTAGTCTCTTTTTGTTTTATGGGCCTGTCCAATCTTTGCCTGAAGGGTGAACCTTAGGAGTGACTTCATTACTGAGCTTAGAGAATGTCTAGGGGGCCATGTTCTTGGTGTTTCTTCAGTCTCTGTCAGACCGGTAAAAATGGTCTTTTTGTGTGCGCGTGTGAGCTAGAATTTTGTTCTACATTTTTCTCCAGCTTTGTCCGGAATCCTCTATCGTGATCCCTGTCAGAGCAGTCGGTGGTGGTAGCTGGACACCATTTAGTTGTTCTGGACTCATTCTGGTGGAGGCTGTGGTAGTTGCAGTCCATTAGTCCTTTGGACTAATCTTGCCCTTGGGTCCTTTGTTTTCTTCATTCTCCCTTGCTCTGATGGGGCGGGACAAGTAGAGTATCTTAGATGGCTGCTCACAGGCTTTTAAGGCCCCAGACACTACTCACCAAAGTAGAATAAAGGACATTTTCTTTATAAACTATGTTATGTCAATTGAGCTAGATGTTCCCCTAGACCATGATCCCCACAGTCCTCAGCCCAGTAACTTGGTCCCTCTGGGAGTTTGGATGTGTCTATGGCGCTTCCATGACCTTGCCTGTGCTGGCTTCCCCAGTATTGTGTACTGTCTTACCCTTCACCAAAGTTACCACTTATCTATTATCTATTTAGTGTTTTTCCATCCCCGTTCCTTCCCTCCCTCATAACCATCAAAGATTGTTTCTTTTTGTGTGTAAATCTTTTCACGAGTTTTTATAGTAGTAGTCTCATAGAATATTTGTCCTTTTGTGAATGACTTATTTTACTCAGCATAACACCCTCCAGATTCATCCATGTTGTGAGATGCTTCACAGATTCATCATTGTTCTTTATTGTTGTGTAGTATTCCACTGTGTGTTTGTACCATAGTTTGTTTATCCATTCATTTGTTGATGGGCACCTAGGTGGTTCCCATCTTTTTGCTATTGTGAACAATGCTGCAGTGAACATGGATGTGCATAAGTCTATTTGTGTGACGGCTCTTAGTCTTTAGGATATATTCCTAGGAGTGGGATTGCTGGATCATACGGTATTTCTAGTTCTAGACTTTTAAGGAAGCACCATATTAGTTTCCAAAATGGTTGTACCATTTTGCATTCCCACCAGCAGTGCATGAGTTCCAATCTCCCCACAGCCTCTCCAACATTTGTCATTACCTGTTTTTTTGGTTTGTGCCAGTAATGTTGGGGTGAGATGGTATCTCATTGTGGTTTTGATTTGCATTTCTCTAATGGCTGGTGATTATGAGCATTTCCTCATGTGCCTGTTAGCCACTTGAATATCTTCTTTGGTATCCTTTGGCCATTTTTTAATTGGATTATTTGTCTTTTTTGTTGTAGAGGTGTTGGATTTCCTATAGATTTTAGAGATTAGAACTTTGTTGGATTTGACATAGTCAAATTTTTTTTTCCCAGACTGTAGGTTCTATTTTTACCCTTTTGGTGAAGTCTTTTCATGAGCATAAGTGTTTAATTTTTAGAGGATCCCAGTTATCTAGCTTGTCTTCTGGTGTTTGTGTATTTTTAGTTATGGTTTGTATTCTGTTAACACTGTATATTAGGACCTCTAGGGTTGATCCCATTTTTTCTTCTAAGATCTTTATAGTTTTTGGTTTTATATTTAGGTCTTTGAACCATTTTGAATTAGTTGTTGTGTATGGTGTGAGGTATGGGTCCTGTTTCATTTTTTTGCAGATGAAATCCAGTTTTGCCCCACCATTTGTTAACAAGACTGTCTCTTCCCCATTTGATGAATTTTGGGTCTTTGTTGAATATCAGGTTACTGTAGGTAGATGAATTTACATCTGGATTTTCAATTCTGTTACATTGGTCAATATATCTGTCGTTGTTCCAGGCTGTTTTGACTACCATAGCTGTATAGTAGGTTCTGAGGTCAGATGGTACGAGTCCTCCTACTTTATTCTTCTTCTTCAATAGTGCTTTAATTAACCAGGGCCTCTTCCCTTTCCATATAAAGTTAATGATTAGTTTTTCCATGTCTTTAAAGAATGCTGTTGGTGTTCGGATCTGGATTGCATTGTATTTGTAGATTGCTCCGGGTAGAATTAACACTTTCACAAAGTTAAGTCTACCTATCAATGAGCATGGTATGTTTTTCCATTTACGCAGGTCTCTCTTGTTTTTCTGCAGTAGTGTTTTTTAATTTTCTTTGTATAGAAACCTAACCATTCGTGGTTAGATTTATTCCTAAGTATTTTTTTGGGGGGGGGGCTATTATAAATGGTATTGTTTTCCTGATGTCCTTTTTGTCGTTCTCTTTATTTGAGAGATTTTTGTATGTTTACCTTACATACTGCTACTCTGCTGAATCTTTCTATTAGTTCCAGTAGTTTTCTCGTGGAGTCTTGAGATACCTTTGTAGAGTATCATGTCATCCACAAATACGGACAGTTGTACTTCTTCCTTACAAATTTGGGTACACTTTATTTCTTTTCCTTGCCTTATTGCTCTAGCTAGGACTTCCAGTACAATGTTAGATAGAAGTGGTGATAAAGGGCATCCTTGTCTTGTTCCTGTTCTCAACAGGAATGTTTTAAGCCTCTGTCATGAATTGAATTGTGTCCCCTGCAAAATATCTGTCTAGTTACCTAGGCCATGATTCTCAGTGTTGTGTGATTGCCCACCATTTTATGTGATTGTCCACCATTTTATGTGGTTTTCCTATATGTTGTAAATCCTATCACTATGATGTAACGAGATGGATGAGCAGCAGTTACATTGATGAGGTCCACAAGATTACGTAGTCTCTTAAGCCAATCTCTTTTTTTGAGATATAAAAGAAAGAATCAAGGAGAGAGACATGGGGACCTCATACCACCAAGAAAGGAGTCCTGGGAGCACAGGGCGTCCTTGGGACCTGAGGTTCCTGTGCTGAGATGCTCCCAGACCAAGGGAAGACTGAGGCATCACAAGGAACTTCCTCCAGAGCCAACAGAGAGAGGCCTTACCCTGGAGCTAACACCCTGGATTTGAATTTGTAGCCTACTAGACTGTGAGAGAATAAATTTCTCTTTGTTAAAGCCATCCACTTGTGAGTATTTCTTTTATAGCAGCACTAGATGACTAAGACAGCCTCTCTCCATTAAGAATGACATCAGCTGTTTGTTTTGTGTGGATGCCTTTTAATATGTTGAGAGATTTCACGTCCATAACTATTTTACTGAGAGTTTTTATCAAGAATGTGTGTTGTACTTTGTCAAATGCCTTTTCTGCATCAATCGAGATGATCTTGTGAATCTTTTATTTATGGGGTGGATTACATTGATTTTCTGATGTTGAACTATCCTTGCATACCTGGTATGAATCCCACTTGGTCATGGTATATTATTTTTTGATATGATGCTTAATGCTATTGGCTAGAATTTTGTTGAGTATTTTTGCGTCTGTATTTTATTCATGAGAGATATTGGTCTGTTATTTTCTTTTTTTGTGGAGTCTTTGGTTTTTGTATCTGGGTTACGCAGGCTTCATAGAATGAATTCAGAATGAATTCAGAAGTATCCTTTCCTTTTCTATGTTCTGAAATGATTTGAGAAATACTAGTGTAACCTCTTCTCTGAATGTTTGGTAGAATTCTCCAGTGAAGTCATCTAGGCCATGGCTTTTTTGTTGTTGTTGTTGGAGTTTTTTTTTTTTTTTTTACATTTTCAATCTCTCCTCTTGTTATGGGTCTGTTCAGATTTTCAACTTCAGTTTGTGTTAGTTTGGGCAGGTAATGTGTTTCCAGAAATTTGTCCATTTCCTCTAGGTTTTCAAATTAGTTTGAGTATAGTTTTTCATAGTACTCTGTTATGATCTTTTTTATTTCAGTTGGGTCTGTTGTAATGTCCCCCATTTCATTTCTTCTTTGTTATTTGCATCTTCTCCTGTCAGTTTGGCCAATGGTTTGTTGATCGTTTCACAGAACCAACTTTTGGTCTTGTTGATTCTTTCTATGGTTTTTGTATTCTCTATTTCATTTATTCCTGCTCTGATCTTTATTGTTTCCTTTCTTCTGGTGGACTTCTCTTTCTATTCGTTTGAGTTGTGTAGCTAATGTTTTGATTTTGTCACTTTCTTCTTTTTGATGTGTGCTTCTATTGCTATAAATGACCTCTGAGCACTGCCTTTGCTGCGTCCCAAAAGTTTTGGTATGATGTGTTTTCACTCTTGTTTGAAAAATTCTAGGAATTTTTTTGATTCCATCTCTGATTTCTTCTATTACCCAGTGGTTTTTAAGCAGGGTGTTATTCAGTTTCCATGTATTTGATTTTTTTCCTTGCTCTTCCTGTTATTAATTTCTACTTTGATGGCATTGTGATCAGGGAAGATACTTTGTATTATCATAATATTTTGGATTTTGTTGAGGGTTGCTTTGTGGCCTAAGATGTGGTCTATTCTGAAGAATGTTCCATGTACTTTGGAAAAGAGTGTGTACTTTGCAGCTGTTGGGTGGAGTGTTCTATATATACATATCTATGAGGTCAAGTTGGTTGATTGTGACTTTTAGATATTCTGTATCTTCATTGAGTTTCTTTCTAGATCTTCTGTCCTTTATGGAGAGTGGTATGTTGAAGTCTCCTACTATTATTGTGGAACTCTCAATTTCTCTTTTCAGTGCTGTTAGAGTTTGCTCCATGTATTTTGGAGCCCTGTCTTTGGGTTCTTAGGTGTTTATTATGGTTATGTCTTCATGGTGGGTTGTCCCTTTATTATATAATGCCCTTATTTGTCCTTTATGGTGGATTTTGTTTTAAAGTCTATTTTATCTGAGATTTGTATTGCCACTCCTGGGCTTTTTTGTAGCTGTTTTCTGGATATATTTTTTCCTAACCTTTGATTTTTAATAAATTTATGTCTTTGTTTCTAAGATGTGTCTCTTGTAGACAGCATATTGATGGATCCTATGTTTTAATCCATTCTGTCACTCTCTGTCCCTTTATGGGTGTATTTAGGCCATTTGTATTCAGTAGGATTATTGATAGGTGTGAGTTTATTGTTGTCATTTTGTAGTGCTTTTGTTGTGATGATGATGTTTTCTTTGTTCCTCTTACTCTACTGTGCTGAGTTCCTTTTTGTTGTGGATTTCTTTTCCATTTCTTTTGTTTTTGTAGATTTTTTGTTTATCGAGGCTTTATGTTTTTCTTCTTTATTTTAATGAGTAGGTTTGTTAATTTTCTTTGTGATTACCTTGAAATTTACCCCTATCTTCCTAAGTTTGAACCAGTCTTTTATTACTTGGTATTGCCTTGGCGTCCTCTCCCTTTGAAAGTCCTATACTTACACTATTTATTCCCTCTTTTATTGTTCTGACATTGTTGTCATTAACAGCTTAACCTCTCGTTCCCAGTTGTGAATGTTTTATCCTCAAGAGTTCATTACCTAGGTTGGTATCTGGCTGATGCAGTCTTGTGTTCTAGATTCAAGCTGTTTTCTGATGTTGTTGGTTCTCTAATAGAAAAACTCCCATTAATAGTTCTTGTAAGTTTGCTTTGGTTTTTACATATTCCTTTAATTTCTGTTTACCCGGAAATGTCCTAATTTTACCACATATTTGAGCCAGAGTTTTGCAGGATATATTATTCTTGGTTGGCAATTTTTTCTTTCAAGGTTTTATATATGTCATCCCATTGCCTTCTTGCCTACATGGTTTCTGTGGAGTATTCAGAGTTGAGTCTTATTGTTTCCCCTTTATATGTGACTTTTTATTTTTCTCATGCTGCTCTCAGAATTCTTTCTTTGTCTTTGGTTTTAGCGAGTGTGATTATAATATGTCTTGATGTTTTTTGTGTGTGTTCTGTCCTATACGGGGTTAGTTAAGCTTCTTGTATGGTCAGCTTTTCATCTTTCCTAATATTAGGGAAGTTTTCTGTCAAGAATTTGTCAACAATCCTTTCTGTGTTTTCCATTTTCTGCCCCTGTTCTGGAACTCCAATCACTCTTAAATTTTTGCTTTTGATTTTATGCCACGCCATTCTCAGGATTTCTCCATTTTTTTTCATTCTTTTCTCTGATTTTTCCTCAAACAAGGTGGTATCTGAGGATTTGTCTTCAATTTTGCTTATCCTGTCTTCCATTATTTCATACTCTCTCCTCAAAACTTCTGTGACACTGTCCATTTGTGAAATCTTGTTTTTGTCTTTTGGATTTCTAATTACTGTTTTTGTATGATTTCTAGTTGTGTGTTTATTTTGACATTTTGTTCCTATATTATTTTCCTGAATTATTGCATTGTTTTGCCTGTCTTTTCCATAATTTTGTCTATTTTTTGCCTTATTTTTGTCTGCCTTTTTTTTGTCATCTCTTTGATAACTCTTAATATTAGAGTTTTGAATTTCCTATCAGGTAGTTCCAATGCCTTTTCTTCTACTGGAAGATCATCTGGTATTTTATTTTGGACACCTACTGGGACCACCCTGTCCTGTTTTTTTGTTTTTGTTTTTTTTTTTTTAAATCTATTTTGATATTTTTTGCTATCTTTGGGACATTCAGTAATTATTTTTTTCATTTAGTGGTTGTAGATTTGTTTGTTTTGTCCTGCTTTTTTTGTTTTATTTGCTTATGTCTAGGCAGGCAAGCTGGGTGTTCTTTTTTTGCTCGTCTGTGAGCATGGTACTTCTCACCGCCTTGTCCAATGGGCAGGGCCAGTTGCTTAGCATGGTGTAGCAGGGCAGGTCCAGTGGAGAGTGTGGGGCAGGGATGAGTCATTTGTGGCACTTACTGGGGCTGACAGGGTGAGGCCAGGGGGTGGTGTAGGGCAGGGTCTGGTGGTCTGCACCTGTGCTATTTGGGGGTGTGGTGCTCAGTGCACTGTGCAGATAGGCAGAAGGGAGTGAGAGGATGTTATATGTGGAGTTAAGTGGGTGTGAGGCAGAAGAGAAAGAAGAAGAGAGAAACAGAAGCTGAAAAAAAAAAGGTGCTGTTGGAGCCTACCATTGGAGTGGTATGGATCGAGGCAAACCACACACTGGTGACTTTCTAGCTGGATGGTGTGGTACACCCCATCAAAAAGGGGCAGATTTGGCACACATGGCTAGGCGGGCAAGGGAAAAGAAAAGAAGGAAGGGAGAGAGAAGCAAGAAACTGAGAAAAAAATCCCAGGTGGTTGGAAGGAAAGAAGGTAGAGGAAGACAAGAAACCAAGGGAAAAAAAAAAAAAAAGAAGAAGAAAAGGGAAAGGCAAAAAATGCTCCATGGGAGCCCACTGGAAGCAGCTCCCCAGCTGAGAGGCATGGCACAGCCCATCAAAAAGGAGTGGAGATGGCACCCAGCACCAGGTGCTTGGGAGAACGGTAAGGAAGAAAGGTAGAGAGAGACAAGAAACTGAGAAAAGAGACACAGAGAGAAAAAAGTCCCAAGGGAGCCCACTGGCATGGTGGAATGGACCAGGGAAGCATCTCCCCAGCCAAGTGGTTCTGCATAGCCTGTCAAGAAGGAGAAGTTACAGCACACGATGCCAGGTGTTCAGGAAAAAGGAAGGTAGAGAGAGAGAAGAAATGCCCTGAAGGAGCCCACTGGTGTGGTGATGTGGACCAGGGAAGTGGCTCTCCAGCCGAGTGACCTTGCACAGCCCATCTAGAAGGACTGGATATGGCACACGGCACCAGGTGTTCAGGAGAAAAGAAAGGAAGGAAGGTGGAGAGAGACAAGGACCCAAGAAAAGAGGGGAAAAACACTCCAACGGAGTCCACCACTTTGTGGCATGGATGGGGAAGTGGTTACCCAGCCTAGCAGTGCTGCTCAGCCCATCAAGAAGGAGCAGAGATGGCAGATGGTGCCAGTGTTCATCAGAAAGAAAAGGAAGGAGGTAAGAGAGAGAGAAGGAAACAAAAGAAGCCAAAACAGCAACAAAAATGACACTGAAGGATCTGGTTGGTGGGGGCAAGGTGAGTCCAAGTGTCAAGTAGCTGATGTCTCTCCAGGTGAGGAACTGTGGCCTGCCATAAAGCCACAGAGGCCACACAGGGGGAAGAAGGATGGGGGGTAGGAAATTGTGTATCCCTGGTTACTGGGTGCTTTGTCTCCTGCTGGGAGCTCCATGAAGCTGCCTTCCCATACTCCCTGTCCTCTGTTCTTGGTGGCTAAGCAGTCCAAGGGGACTTCCATTCCATAGCTGTCCTCATTCTCTGTTTTCTATCAGTTTTTTAATTCCATTTGGTGCCTGGACAAGTTCTTTATCCCTTCATTTGATGCTCAGGTTTTCAGGATCGATGTTTACATCTGTTTTAGTTTTTCATGTCTTTGCTGTGGAGGGATGGCATGGGGCTTCTGACTATAGCGCCATGTTGGCTCTACCCTGCATATCTTTTTCTTGATCAATCCCAAATTCCCCTGAATTCACTACATTCCACCACTGGAGGAAGCAGGATGGTTTTGGAGAGCTACAAAAGCACAATTGTCAGAAAATTGTCATTATTTGACCTGACCAAAAGTTTTCTGGAAATCCCTACTTACAGGGCTTGTCTTAATTCGATCTAATTCAGAGCTTACTTAGTGCAAACAGCATTTTCTGGGAAGTATTTGTTGAAAACAATCAGCATCTATTTAACAAAGCAGTGTATGACGCAGCAAAAACATTTGGAGCAAACGAGAAGCTGACCAAAGCACTGAAAAGGAAAAGCTAAGGCTTTGAAAATCTCCAACATGTTCCTAGAATCCCTCACCTGTGTGCACAGCTGTATGTATGCTCAGGGGAAATGTGAGAAACCTCTAAACTGTCAGGGTTTGTTGACCTTGAGGATCTCCACAAGCAGAAAGAGAAAGCTAAGACAGTGTTGTGCTCAGAGCATCTGAACATTGAAGGCAAGTCCTGACACACACATAGACCCCTTTGGCAGGCTGGGAGACTTACTGGTTCCAAGCATTTAAAGAAATCTCTGTTTAATTGTTAGCTGACCACTAAGCTAGTGTGCAGAAACTTCAGTGACCTTAAAACAAAGTACATAAACTTTACAGAATTAATTCTAGAAAGTCATCAAATAAGGAGCAACAACAACAACACAGATTGTCGTTGTGAAATTCTGGATTAGATCCTGGAACAGAGTAAGGACATTAGGAGAAAAATTGGTGAAAAGGTCTGCAGTTTAGTTAATAGTAATTTACCAATGTTCATTTATTAGTTTTGATAGTTGTACTATTATTAGGTGAACTGTTAACATTAGAGAAAGCTGGGCCAATGGCATATAGGAACTCTTTGTAGTACTTTTGCAATTGTTCTTTAAGACTAAATTAATCTCAAAATAAAAATAAAAAATTAAAAGAGTAGGAAGCTTATAAAGTGAAAAGATATACTAAAACTATGTATAATTTTTTAAGGTTCCTGAGTGGCGTAAATGGTTTACACTTGACTGCTAACCAAAGGTCAGCTGTTCAAATCAACCAGCCACTCCTTGGAAACCCTACGGGGGACATTCTACTCTGTCCTATAGGATGGTTATGAGTAGGAATCAAGTCGGCACCTAACAACAACTAATCTAAAGGTTGGTGGTTCATACTCACCTAGTGGCAATATGGAAGAAAGTCCAATCAACCTGCTTCCATAAAGATTACAGTCAAGAAAAGCATATGGAGCAGTTCTACTCTATAACACATGGGGTTGCCATGAGTTGGAATCTACTTGATGGCAATGGGTTTTTGTTTTTTTTTTTTTTTAGTAATTTGTTTAAAATGTTAATGAAACATTTAAAGCCTTTTTTTTTTTTCTGAATATATACATAGAAAGATCTAAAGGGATAATAAAATAAAATGTCAACAGTACTTACATCAGGGGAAGAGGGTGATGGGGGAACAACAATAAAGGCATCTCACCTTTTACTCTTTATACTTAATATTACAGTATTTTTATAATAAGTATATTCATGTATTATTTGAGTTCAAATACTTAAAAAGTAAAAAACAAAGAACAATGCTGGAAGAAGACCAAAATTTGCAATAAATTTTTACAATAATGAAAAACTAATACATTTCATTGCTGTATTGGCCAAGAGTTAGGACCAAAATGCTAAGAGCCCCTGGAGCTAATTTACTAGATTAGCTACAAATCAGTCGTGGTCATAAGATAAAGTAAATTAGGAGAAAACAACCTATTCTTCTTTTAGCTTTATTAGACTGCAGAGGGCACATTTGGAGGTTAGGATTTTCTGGTGAGCCCTGGGAAGGGTAATGTTAATCATTTATTGTTGGAAAGGCTGACTCAAGAGGAGAGAGTCAAGTACTTTTGCATGCAGTCAGGACAGTCCAAAGTGATTAGAAGTAAATAAAAGGTGCTTTCACCAGACCTTGGACCTTAGCAGCTTAAGGGGAGAGAGATTATTTCTATTTCAGAGTCTGAGGCAGCAGTATGTTTTGACAAGAGCTCAGGTAAGTATTTATATGCACATATATATTATATATAATATAAATAATATACAGTGTATAATTATATATAATTTATATTATATATAAATTTAATAGCATTTATATTTACAGGTGGGGCTTCCAATTATGGCTGTTTACAGACTGAAAGGGAACATATCTGATATCCTAAATGGAGCAGAAATTCCCACCAGAAATCAATGATATTTGTTTTAGGAAGAAAGAGAAATTTTTGTTCAGAAAGAAAAAAAAAAATTTGTTCTATTCCACTACCCCACACTAGCATTTTGCCCTTTCATTTCATGACTTTTCTTATAACTGACTTGAAAAAATAGTTCTTTTCCTGAAATGACAAAATATTAAATAGAAAATACAGAATTATTCTCCATTTTAATTAGCTAATTATTTAATTAAAATCCTATTGATATTTTATTTAATGATTTTCAGTTGACCTGACAAAGTCTTGTCAGAACTTTTATTCTGTGAAAATTTTTTTTGAGTGGGAAGTGTGCAAGTCACAAACATTTGTAAAATTTAGGAACTTTGTTCCTGTGTTTAGTTGCTGTCAAGTTGATTCCGACTCATGGCGACCCCTATGGAGTAGAACTGCTCCATAGGATTTTCAAAGATGTGACCTTTCAGAAACAGATAGCCAGGCCTGTCTTCTGAGGCACCTTTGGGTGTGTTCATACCACCAACCTTTAGGCTAGTAGTTGAGTGCTTAACTGTTTGTGCCACCCAGGGACTTTGCCCAGTATTAAAATGCAATAATAAGTCGCCATGTCAAGGAAATAATATTGGCGTGTGAAAAGAAGTATGAAATTAACTTAAATTTAAACCTTTTAAGTAATTGCTTTCCATTTGATTGAGGGATTCTGCTGCATCTACTGGTGTCTATCACATGGTAAGTTTTATTAAACTGAACAATTGGTCTGAGAGTTAGGAGATACAAGTTCTGGTCTTGATGCTGCCATACATTGCTGTGTGAGCTTGAGTACTCACAGAAATCCTTGGAATATTGTAAGGAGTTAGACATACTATGTCTCTACCGTAAAATCATTTGACTTGAAGCCTGTTGGGAGACAATGTTTTATTTCTTATTGACATCTCATTTGCAGCCACTCTCTTTCTTTTGGCCCTTCCTATCTGATTTTGACACTGTCATCTTAAAAATCATACCAGTAGAAAGCAACATACAAATAAATCATCCCTGGTAAACTTATTGAACAAGTTGTCTACACCTGAATTTTTAAGTCCCTGGGTAGTGCAAACAGTTAAGCAATCAGTTGCTAGCTGAAAGGTTGACGGTTCAAACCCACCCAGAGGCATCACGGAAGACAGACCTGGTGATCTACTTACAAAAGGTCACAGCCTTGAAAATCCTATGAGCAGTTCCACTCTGCACATATGGGGTTACCATGAGTGGGAAGTGACTCGACGGCAACTAACAACAACAACAATTCATTCCTCAACTCACTTCCAACAATTTCTTCCTTTCCTATTGGATCAAAACTATCTTCTGTAAGTGGCAATGTTTTATATGTTGTAAATCCAATGACCTTATCAGTACGTATTTTGCCTGAAATCTCGAAAGACCCTTTTGTTTTTTTGGTTAAATTTTATTGCTGTGAATATATATAACATAAAATTTGCCATTTTAACCTTTGTTTAAGTTTACAGTTCAGTGATATTAGTTACATTTGCAGTATTGTACCATCACAGCTATCTAGTTCCAAAACTTTTTCATCACCCCAACAGAAACTGTGTACTCATTGCGTAGAGAAAGTTATTTTAATGAATTGACTCACACAATTGAGTCTGGCAAGTCCACAATTCATGGGCTAGTGGCAGGTTGGAAATTCTAGCAGTCCTGAGTCTTAAATTAGTAGGTCAATGCAGGTTAGAAACTCCAGTAGGATTTCTATGTTACAGTCTTGAGGCAGAAATCCTTTTCTTTGGGAAACCTCAGTTTTTGCTCTTAAGGACTTCAGCTGATTGGATGAGGCCCACCCACATTCAAAAAAAAAAAAGAAAAACAAACAATAAAACCCATTGTCATTGATTCCAACTCATGGCAACCCCTTGTGTTACAGAGTAGAACAGAGCTCTATGGGATTTTCTTGGCTGTAGTCTTTATAGAAGCAAATCTCCAGGCCTTTCTTTAGTGGCACTACTGGGTAGGTTCAAACTTTAAACCACCACCCTTTTGGTTAGTAGTCAAGAGCAAACCATTTATGTCCGCCAGGGACCTGTATTATCCAGGGTAAACTCCTTTACTTAGGGTGGCCATGTATTTGATACATTAGAAAGTTTTTGTCAAACTGACAATATAATAGAATTGGCTGTTTGCTCCTAATTTTACTGAACAAAGTGAGGAAAGAAAAAAATCTCAGGGCTTCAAATCCCGATCTCAAGCACCACATAAATGGACTGAAATTTTCTATTGACACTTAAAAGAAGTGCTCTGATTGCCACCTGACGTTGCTGAAAATCAAACCCAGAGCTTCATCCTGTTGGTGTCCAAATTACAATGTGAATTGAATTCCTAACCTTGCAGGGTGTCTGCTGTTAAAGCGAGGGCATTGATCGGGATGGAATGGGACCCTGAAAATTTGCATGGAGAGTATACTGGCAGATCTTGATGAAGCTGGGGATATTGCACCCCTAAATTCTGCTGAATTCTTTATGCCAGTAGAAGGAGCTCATCCACCTTTGACTGAGGAGGTTAATCCAGGTTTGGTTGAAGAACCTACAATGGCTTTCCCTAAGGCAATTCAAACCCACCAGTCACTCTGAGGGAGAAAGATGTGGCAGTCGGCTTCTGTCTTGGTCATCTTAAAAAAAAAAAAAAACTTATTGCCGTTGAGTCCATTCCGACTCATAGGGACGCTGTAGGACAGAGTAGAACTGCCCCATAGAGTTTCCAAGGAGAGCCTGGAGGATATGAACTGCCAATCCTTTGGTTGGCAGCCACAGCACTTACCCACTACTCCACCAGGGTTTCCCTTGGTAATCCAGCGCCGCTATAACAGAAATACCACAAGTGGATGGCTTTGACAAAGTTTATTCTCTCACAGCCCAGTAGGCTAGAAGTCCGAATTCAGGGCACTGGCTCTATGGGAAGGCTTTCTTTCTGTTAGCTCTGGAGAAAGGCCCTTGTCATCAGTGTTCCCTTGGTCTGGGAGCAACTCAGCACAGAAACCTCAGGCCAAAGCGCTCTGCTCCCGGCACTTCTTTCTCGGTGGTATGAAGTCCCCATGTCTCTCCGCTTCTCTTTTTTATATCTTAAAACAGATTGGCTTAAGACACTATCTAATCTTGTAGACCTCATCCGTCTTATTACGTCATGTTGCTGTTGTTGTTAGGTCCCATCGAGTGGGTTCGGACTCATAGCAACCCTGTGCTCAACATGCGAAACATTGCCCCGTCCTGAGCCTTCCTTACGATCGTTGCTATGCTTGAGCTCATTGTTTTGCAGCCACTGTGTCAATCCACCTCGTTGAGAGTCTTCCTCTTTTCCGCTGACCCTGTACTCTGCCAAGCGTAATGTCCTTCTCCAGGGACTGATCCCTCCCGACAACATGTCCAAAGTACGTAAGACAGAGTCTCGCCATCTTTGCCTCTAAGGAGCATTCTGGCTGCTCTTCTTCCAAGACAGATCTGTTCGTTCTTTTGGCAGTCCATGGTATATTCAATATTCTTCACCAACACCACAATTCAAAGGCATCAATTCTTCTTCAGTCTTCCTTATTCATTGTCCAGCTTTCACATGCATATGATGCAATTGAAAATACCATGGCTTGGGTCAGGTGCACCTTAGTCTTCAGGGTGACATCTTTATCTCTTCAACACTTTAAAGAGGTCCTTTGCAGCAGATTTACCCAATGCAATGCATCTTTTGATTTCTTGACTGCTGCTTCCATGGCTGTTGATTGTGGATCCAAGTAAAATGAAATCCTTGACAACTTCAGTCTTTCTCCTTTTATCATGATGTTGCTCATTGGTCCAGTTGTGAGGATTTTTGTTTTCTTTATATTGAGGTGTAATCCATACTGGAGGCTGTGGTCTTTGATCTTCATTAGTAAGTGCTTCAAGCCCTCTTCACTTTCAGCAAGCAAGGTTGTGTCATCTGCATAACGCAGTTTGTTAATGATTCTTCCTCCAATCCTGATGTCCCGTTATTCTTTATGTAGTCCACCTTCTGGGATTATTTGCTCAGCATATAGATTAAATAGGTACGGTGAAAGACTACAACCCTGACACACACCTTTCCTGACTTGAAACCAATCAGTATCCCCTTGTTCTGTCCGAACAACTGCCTCTTGGTCTATGTAAAGGTTCCTCATGAGCACAATTAAGTGTTCTGGAATTCCCATTCTTTGCAATGTTATCCATAGTTTGTTATGATTCACACAGTCAAATACCTTTGCATAGTCAATAAAACACAGGTAAACATCCTTCTGGTATTCTCTGCTTTCAGCCAGGATCCATCTGACATCAGCAATGATATCCCTGGTTCCACGTCCTCCTCTGAAATCGGCCTGAATTTCTGGCAGTTCCCTTTCGATGTACTGCTACAACCATTTTTGAATGATCTTCAGCAAAATTTTGCTTGTGTGTGATATTAATGATATTGTTCTATAACTTCCATGTTTGGTTGGATCACCTTTCTTGGGAATAGGTATAAATATGGATCTCTTCCAGTCAGTTGGCTAGGAAGCTGTCTTCCATATTTCTTGGCGTAGACGAGTGAGCACCTCCAGTGATGCATCTGTTTGTTGAAACATAATTGATATTCCATCAATTCCTGGAGCCTTGTTTTTTGCCAATACCTTCAGGGCAGCTTGGACTTCTTCCTTCGGTACCTTTGGTTCCTGATTATATGCTACCTTTTGAAATGGTTGAACATCAACTAATTCTTTTTGGTATAATGACTCTGTGTATTCCTTCCATCTTCTTTTCATGCTTCCTGTGTCGTTTAATATTTTCCCCACGGAATCCTTCACTATTGCAACTCAAGGCTCAAATTTTTTCTTCAGTTCTTTCAGCTTGAGGAATGCCGAGCGTGTTCTTCCCTTTTGGTTTTCCATCTCCAGCTCTTTGCACATGTCATTATAATACTTTACTTTGTCTTCTAGAGACGCCTTTTGAGATCTTCTGTTCAGTTCTTTTACTTCATCAATTCTTCCTTTCGCTTTAGCTGCTCGACACTCAAGAGCAACTTTCAGTGTCTCCTCTGACATCCATCTTGGTCTTTTATTTCTTTCCTGTCTTTTCAGTGACCTCTTGCTTTCTTCGTGGATGATGTCCTTGATGTCATTCCACAACTCATCTGGTCTTCGGTCACTACTGTTCGATGTATCAAATCTATTCTTCAGATGGTCTCTAAATTCAGGTGGGATATACTCAAGGTCGTATTTTGGCTCTTGTGGACTTGCTGTTCCGTTTCAGCTTGAACTTGCATATGAGCGATTGATGGTCTGTTCCACAGTTGGCCCCTGGCCTTGTTCTGACTGATGATATCGAGCTTTTCCATTGTCTCTTTCACAGATGTAGTCATTTAGATTTCTGCGTGTTCCATCTGGTGAGTTCCATGGGTATAGTCGCCATTTATGTTGGTTAAAGAAGGTATTTGCAAAGAGCAAGTCATTGGTCTTACAAAAGTCTATCTTTTGATCTCCGGCATTGTTCCTATCACCAAGGCCATATTTTCTAACTACTGATCCTTCTTCTTTGTTTCCAATCACATTCGCATTCCAATTGCCAGTAATTATCAATGCATCTTCATTGCATGTTCGATCAATTTCAGACTGCAGCAGCTGATAAAAATCTTCTATTTCTTCATCTTTGGCCCTACTGATTGGTGCATATATTTGAATAATAGTTGTATTAACTGGTCTTCCTTGTAGGCGTATGGATATTATCCTATCACTGACAGCATTGTACTTCAGGATAGATCTTGAAACGTTCTTTTTTGATGGTGAATGCAACACCATTCCTCTTCGAGTTGTCATTCCCAGTATAGTACACTATATGATTATCCAATTCAAAATCACCAATACCAGTCCATTTCAGCTCACTAATGCCTAGGATATCGATGTTTGTATGTTCCATTTCATTTTTGACAATTTGCAATTTTCCTAGATTCATACTTCATACATTCCAGGTTCCGATTATTAATGGATGTTTGCAGCTGTTTCTTCTCATTTTGAGTCATGCCACATCAGCAGATGAAGGTCCCGAAAGCTTTACTCCATCCACGTCATTAAGGTCGACTCTACTTTGAGGAGGCAGCTCTTCCCCAGTCATCTTTTGAGTGCCTTCCAACCTGGGGGGCTCATCTTCCAGCACTATATCAGACAATGTTCTGCTGCCATTCATAAGGTTTTCACTGGCTAATGCTTTTCAGAAGTAGACTGCTGGGTCCTTCTTCCTAGTCTATCTTAGTCTGGAAGCTCAGCTGAAACCTGTCCTCCATGGGTGACCCTGCTGGTACCTGAATATCAGTGGCATAGCTTCCAGCATCACAGTAACATGCAAGCCCCCACAGTACAACAAACTGACAGACACGTGGGGGTATTACATCATAGTGATAGGATTTACAATGCATAAAGAATTCACATCAGAAGGTATAATGGTAGACAATCATACAATCATGACCTAGCCAAATTGACAGATATTTTGGGGGGACACAAGTCAATCCATAACAGCTTCTGTAAAGATTTACAGCCTTGGAAATCCTATGGTACAGTTTTACTCTGTCCTGTGGGGTTGCTATGAGTTGGAATTGACAACTGTAGGTTTGGTTTTAGTTTATAATTGCCTTGCAAGATACTGCTGATTCTCCTCAGGACACACTCCCACCACCTATTTTTGCTTCTAGACCTATAACTAGGCTCAAGTTGCAGTAGGCCCTGAAAGGTCAAGTATAAATGATGATCTCAACAGAAGATGATATTAATAACCAAGTGGATTTGGCTACCTGTTCGGTAGGGGAGATTCTGTTATCTTCCTTGGATCTTTAGACAGTATTTGTGAATATTCTTGTCTGCTGTTTCCTCAACCCTGGTTCATTATTATTATAAAGCTTATGTACTAGCTTTATGTCTTCTAGTATTCTGTTGAAAGCTCTCAGGTGTCTTGCACTAGAAAATTAAACATAGGGTATTTGCTAAATAAATGGAAAGTTGGGTCTGAACCCCAGCCTGTTGCCTGGTCCATTTTACCCTTCATTAACATTATCACAGCCTTACTTTATTACCCTTTATTTCTTTCTATTTGGGATTTTACTGAAGGCTTTCCCGAAGAATCATCCAAGGTGCCACACTGTCACCATGATTCAGCTGACAGCTACTCCTATAAGTGCACTTGTTGACGAGCCAGTACATATCCAAGTTACAGGCCTGTATCCTTCTCAGATGGTAGTTTTTGTGGCATCACTGCAAGATGAACAGGGAAACATGTTTCATTCTCAAGCTTGCTATAAGGCCAATGAAGTTGGTGAAGTGGATCTGGAGTATGCTTCTGCACTTGGAGGTGACTATGTCGGAGTCCATCCTATGGGTCTCTTCTGGTCCATGAAACCCAAGAAGTTATTAACTAGACTGATGAAAAAAGATGTGATGAATTGTCCCTTCCAGGTCCCCCTGAAACTGTATGACTTAGATATCTCAGTGATTAAGTTTACTACAGCTACTCCAAAGGCCAGCCTGACTGTGGAGAGGTGGTATGTGGCACCTGGTGTCACACGGACCCAGGTCCGAGAAGGTCGCATTCGGGGAGCCCTCCTTCTCCCTCCAGGTGAGTAAAATTAGTTTACTTGACTGCCATCCTTGTTTTTCCTCTTTTGAATGCTTTATTCTCCTAGAAATTTAACTTGGATATGAATAATACATTAAGCACCTGTTTGCTGACTTAGAATGAGGGCTAAATTTGGGTGAGAACAAGAATGCAGCAATACCCCATTCCAACTCAAGTTTCATCTCAACACTTCTGCAGCTTATCTAAGGATAAACTACATATAGTTTGTGGAGTCCCTGAATTTGAAATTTCCATAGCTTTGGATTTATAAGAAATCCAACTGCATTGAAGCCTATCTGAAAATGCTCATTCTGATATCACGGAACCATGTCCCAGCTCCTTTTGCAAACTCTGTCATGTCTAAGATCCAACTTAGGCATAGGCCATTGTGTGGTTGCCACAATAAGCTGATGATATGATGGTCAGAAAGATTTCAATGACAGAGGATATAGAGAAATTTTACACTCTTTGTTCCATCAATATCACATATTTATAGAACATTGCATAAATCAGCAGGCAATGTAACATGCTCCCTAATAGCCATAAAACTTGCCAAAACACACAGTTTCCCACAGTGATCTCCATATACAAATAATGTGTTCAAAACATTTGTTGATACTTTTCTCAGAGTTTGTTTTACAAAAAAGCCAAACCCATTGCCGTCAAGTGGATTCTGACTCATAGCTACCCTATAGGACAGAGTAGAACTTCCATAGAGTTTCCAAGGAGTGGCTGGTGGATTTGAACTGCTCACCTTTTGGCTAGCAGCAAGCTTTTTAACCACTGTCCCACCAGGGCTCCAGAGTTTATTACGGGACTGAATAAAGCAACGTTATCTTCCCAGAAGTAGCTCTCAGCAGACCCAGGCTTGAGGTCTACCTGACATATGTTTGATCTGGGATACAGTCATCACCTCATCAGAATGTATTTCCTCTGTTTATTTATTTGTTTTTTTAATAGTCCACTTATAGAATTGAGATGGCTTGAGAAAACCTGAAGTGTTTTCGTGGCTTGTGACAGCATGTAATTATAAATGGCATAAGGAGTAAAGGCTCCCTTTTCTAAATTCACTGTGGCCTATGCACTTTTCCAGATAAAGCTAGGTGCTTTTTCACACCTACAATTAGTAGACCATTTCATTTTGTATAGGGTCTGGGAAGTAAGCGGCATATACTGCTGTGCATCTCTTGTCCTATCCCAGTCAAAAATCTGAATATTGGCACAGGTCTTCCACTGTTCTGGATTGAATTATATCCCACAAAAATATGTGTTGTAAACTTTAACTTCTATGCCTGTGGTTATAATCCCATTTGGGAATGTGTTTTCTGTGTTATGTTAATGAGACAGGATTACTACTGGGTGTGTCTTGAGTCAATCTCTTTTGAGACATAAAAGAGATTAAACAAGCAAGCAAAAAGAAGTGGAGATGGGGTAAGATAGATGCCAAGACAGCTGGAGATCTCTAAGGAACCAGGAAGCAGAAGCTGAAAGGGCAAGGACCTTCCTCCAGAGGTGACAGAGAGAGAAAGCCTTCCCCTAGAGCCAGCGCTCTGAATTCAGACTTCTAGCTTCCTAAATTGTGAGAAAATAAATTTGTTTGTTAAAGCCATCCACTTGTGGTATTTCTGTTAACTAAGACGTCCACCTTGGGCTGATGTGCTAGTTTAGAGTGTGCTATTAGGCAAACTTCTTGGACATTGCATGTGCTTGATCTCCTGCATCAGGTGGATGTTATGCAGGGGACAATAGAGGATTGAGTTGGAGGGGGCCGTACAGTGGTTGTGTCAGGTCTCAAAGCATTTTTCAACTTCAGCATTCTTCTAAGATGGGCTCAGTACTCTTAAATGCTCCCCCAATTCCTGTTTTATCAGAAGATGCAAAAGCAACATTTGATAATTCAATGTTTTTCACATGTACAGTTGAGTGACACTAAGTACATTAATCATTTTGCACAACCATCACATATATTCTTTGCTGAATTTCCAATCACCATAAACAGAAACCCAATGCTCCCTAAAAAATGACTCTCCCCTTCCTTCTCCCTCCCGTTCTGGGTTATCACCAATAAAATTTGAAGTCTATACATCAAATAGTATTTTTAAATGAAGATATATTCAGTATGATTTTATTTCTTCTTTTCTCAAGATGAAATAAACAAATGTAGATCTTTTTGAGAAAATTCTCACTATGCCTTTAAATCAAGCCACTCCTTTCTGAGATGGATGAGGCCAGTCATCCATCTAAACTCACTTATACAAGAATAGAATACCCCCAATAAGTGCATCATAAACTTCTTTCAGTTCTGCTATGTTGTGGAAACAAGTTGCCTACACAGAGAGTGAGTGTAGAATGACAGTCTGACCATCCCCACTTTTTACCATGATTTAGGCTGTAGTATATGTGCATGAAAGGACTCATTATTTATAGCCTCTTACATGTGAGGTTTCATAACTGTACAGTCAGATAAGTGCAACAGAGAAATATTAAATCAGGATTTTATCTGACATAATATTTCAAAGCCTTTTTTGTGCTATATACATCACTGTGATTTCAATTAAATCAATGAACTGACTCAGTAAATCTCACGTTGCCTTAGTTATCTAGTGCTGCTGTAACAGAATACCACAAGTGGATGGCTTTAACAAACAGAAATTTATTTGCTCACAGTTTAGGAGGCTAGAAGTGCTGGATCTAGGGGAAGGCTCTCTGTTAGCTCTGGGGAAATTCTCTCGTCTCTTCAACTTCTATTCCACGAGTCCTTGGCGATCACGTGACGTGTACAATACCTTTCCCTCCATTCGTGCTTGCTTACTTAATCTACTCTTTTATACCTCAAAAGGGATTTAAGACATACCCCACACCAATACCGTCTCATTAACATAAGAAAGAAAATCCATTAGCAAATGAGATTATAACCACCTGTACCTACCCATTGCCGAGGAGTCAATTCCAACTCATAGTGACCCTGTACCAAAAAACAAAACAGCAAACCCTTTGCCCTAGAGTCCATTCTGATTCCTAGTCACCCTATAGGATGGAGTAGAACTGCCCCATAGCATTCCAAAGCTGTAGGGTCACTATGAGTCAGAATCAACTCGAAGGCAACAGGTTTGGTTTAATCTTTATGGAAGCAGACTGCCACATCTTTCTCCCTTGGAGTGACTAATGGGTTTAAACTGCTGACCTTTCGATTAGCAGCCCAGCGCTTAATTGCAGGAATAGATGTTAGAATTTACAACACGTTTTTTTTATATTTTGGGGGGACACAATTCGATCCATAACACATGTATAAAAACATTTTGCACATATACCATATTTTGCATATAATTTCAGGACTTTCACAGATTTCCTGTAGCCTGTTTGTGCACCTATTTATGTATTAAAAAGCCCTGGTCTAATTTCTAGGCTTTCTTTACTCTAAGACTATAGAAATGGATCACTATGAGTTCCTATTATTCTTGGCTTCAGGGATTAAACATGCCTGTGAACATGGTTCGCAATGAAACTTTTGGATATTGTGTTCCATAGTATATTCAATAGGCCTTAATCCTGTCCCATATACTAGGCTGAAAATTTGGGAATTCTGTTTGAAAATTTATAGATTAAGTCCAAAATTTGTAATGTATTTCTTCTTTGTATTCTCACACTGCTGTTTTCTTTTCCTCACCTTCTTTTCATACAGTATTCTGTTTTGTTTTGGTTTGTTCTTTTCCAGGAGATGGCCCTTTCCCAGCAGTAATTGATTTGTTTGGTGGTACTGGTGGCCTGATTGAATACCGGTCCAGTCTCGTGGCCAGTCGTGGCTTTGCCTCCTTGGCCTTGGCTTACTTTGGCTCTGAAGACCTGCCTTCAAACATAGGAAAACTAGATTTGGGATATTTTGAAGAAGCTGCCAACTTTCTTCTGAGACATTCTAAGGTAATTTTTGCCTTTTTGGTAGGTTTCTGCACCTGTTTTTAAATGACCTTAATATTCTCTTACCCCACCCCCTCCCCCAACTTCAGTCTTAGCTATCTAATGCTGCTATAACAGAAATACCACAAGTGGATGGCTTTAACAAGAGAAATTTATTCTCTCAGTCTAGGAGGCAAAGTGTCCGAATTCAGAATGCCAGCTCCAGGCTCTCTCTCTGTTGGCTCTGAGGGAAGGTCCTTGTCATCCATGTTCCCTGGTTAAGGAGCTTCTCAGCACAGGGATCTCAGGTCCAAAGGACACACTATTCTCCTGGTTCTTGTTTCTTGGTGGTATGAAACATATACATACACATACACATACACATACACAAACACATACACATACACATACACATACACATACACATACACATACACATACACATACACACACGCGATTCTGTGGCTCTGCGGAAGACATGGAAATCTGCTCCTGTAATGATTCCAAGCCAAGCTCATTACTGTTGAGTCAATTCAGAGCCATAGTGACCCTATAGGATAGAGTAGAGCTGCCCCATAGGGTTTCCAAGGCTGTAATCTTTACAGAAGCGGACTGCCACATTTTTCTCCCATGGATCAGCTGGCAAGTTTGAACTGCTGACCTTTCAGTTAGCAGCCAAGCACTCAACCACGATGCCACCAGGACTCCTTTCATAAAGATTACAGCCTAGAAAACCCTATGGGGGCTGTTCTGGTCTGTCACATGGGGTTGTTACAAGTCAAAATTGCTTCGATGTCACACAAGGACAACAACATAATAGGTTTATTATCCCTTGTTAACTTTTTAATATATACTGTTTCTTAACCAGAATTGATCTAAGTAAAATCAAATCTCTGTAACATCCTTTTTTATGTGAGGATCACCAAAATATGATCAAGATGGCAACAGTAAGATAAGCAGCAACTAGTGATAATCTACTGATGCACTGATATTTTAAACGCCTATTTTTGATGCTTATGATAGAATTGTCCTTAAACTATCAAATAGGTAATGATATCAGTATGCTAGACCCCTGCTTGGCTTAAATGGGAAATGAAGTTTTTGTGATTCTGCTTTTCATAGTATAAGCCTTCCCTTATACTTGCCGCATGGCTTTTCTGTTACCATACCGGCCAATGCCACATAGATGCCTAGATAATGACTAGGCTAGGCCTGGAAGGCTTTGAGTCATTCCAATAAGCCTGAGCCACACTGTCTCTTCTGCAAAATGATAGACCACAGATCTTTCAGTTCCTTGTAGGTGTCATTTTCCTCCTTTAAGTGTCTTCTAAGGACTCTAAATTCTTTGAGTCAAATTTGGTGGCAGAAATTATAATGAGAGTTACTGCTCTGCCTAGGACCAGAGACAAATTACATAGGTTCCACATATATTTGACTGACAGTCTTTTGTTCATTCACGTTATGCTGCTTTTAGTTTATCTTTCATGGCCAAATCCATTCTGGAGTTCCCATGTCTCCTCGGCATAACTGTGACTCTATATCTTTTATTGTAAGACATAGAATTTCACAGCTGGAAAGGACTTTTTTTTTTAATTGTGGTAAATATATAGGTAACAAAACATTTGCCATTTCAACAACTTTCACATGTACAGTTCAGTGACATTAATTATGTTCATCATGTTGTTCAACTGTCACCATTAACCGTTCCCAAATGTTCCATCACCCCTAACAGAAGCTGAGTATCCTCTAAATGTTGGATCTTATTTTCCCCCTCCCTCTGGCCTGGTAACCATTAATGGACTTTAATCTATACACTTCTAGATATTTTATACAAGTCGTATCATACATTTGTCCTTTTGTGACTGACATTTCACTCAGCATATTTTCAAGGTTCATCTATGTTGTAGCTTATACTAGGACTTCATTTCTTTTTATGGCTGAGTAATATTTCATTGTATGTATACACCACTGTTCATCCATTCATCTGTTGGTGGACATTTAGGCTGTTTCCATCTTTTGACTATTGTGAATAGTGCTGCAGTGAACACTGGTATACATCTGTTTGCATTCCCGCTTTTAATTCTTTTAGGTATACACCTTGGAGTGAAATTGTTGGACTATATGGACGTTTAACTTTTTGAGGAATTGCCAAACTGTTTTCCACATGGCTGTGCCATTTTATAATTTCATCAGCAGTGAAGGAGGGTTCCAATTTCTTCGCAGCTTCACCAATACCTGTTGTTTTCCACTGAAGGCAACTTTTTGTTGATTCAAGCCACCCCTCTTAATATAACCAAAAAAAACCAAACCGGTTGCAGTTGTGTTGATTCCAGCTCTTAGTGATCCTACAGAAGAGAGTAGAATTGCCCCCATAGGGTTTGGATTGGTGGATTTGAACTGCCAACCTTTTGATTAGCAGCTGAGCTTTTAACCACTGTGCCAGCAGGGGCAGGAAATAGAGAGTGTATTTTGCTCCCTCAATTTGTCTAGTCTGTTTTTCCTTACACTAGGAAATTCTCACGTTTCTATCAGCTGGATATAAGTGATACAATCATCTATATTTCTCTAAGAAACAAAACAAAAATGAACACTTATAGTGACCCAAAATGTCTTGTTTTCTTAACAGGAGGTTAAGTGAGGCTTTAGAAAATAGACAAGACTCTTGGACACATCATCCTTGTGTCTTGCCAGTGCTCAGGCAGGTCTGAGTCTTTATTTTGTGCCACAAAGAACGGTCACCTTTAACTCCTTTGCTCTCCCATACCAAATTTGTGACTGGGTGGTATAAACTTTACACTTACAGATAACTGGCGAACATGTTGTTTCCTTTGTATTCCTATTGGTGCTATCTTAGTTCAAGGCACCATCCTTTCTTGCCTGCACTGTTGAAATAAGCTCTAGGATTTTCTGAGTCAATTTTTGCAAGTCAGTTTGCAACAAAGTTGTAAGAGTAGATTTTCTAGAGACAGCGTAGTGATTTTGCTCACTTGCATAAGACTGTCTCCCATTTACTACAGGATCAAGACCAGGCTTCTTAGCATGTTAGATAAAACCTTCCATAATATGCCTTCTGCATAGTTCTTCATCCTTCAAAATCTATTCTAACTCCCTGTCTCAGTTATCTAGTGCTTCTATAATAGAAATACCAGAAGTGGATGGCTTTAACAAAGAGAAGTTTATTCTCTCACAGTCCAGTACGCTAGAAGTCTGAATTCAGGGCGCCAGCTCTAAGGACAAGTCCTCTCTTTCTGTTGGCTCTCGAGGAAGGTCCCTGTCTTCTCTTGGTCTGGGAGCATCTCAGCACAGGAACCGCAGGTCCAAAGGACACGCGCTGCTCCCGGGGCTGCTCTGCTGGTGGTATGAGGTCCTCACTCTCTGCTTGCTTCCCTTTCCTTTTTTTCTCTTGAGAGATAAAAGATGGTGCAGGCCGTACCCCAGGGAAACTCCCTTTACATTGGATCAGGAATGTGACCCCAGTAAGGGTGTTATGGTCTCACTCTAATCCTCTTTAACATAAAATTACAATCATAAAATGGAGGACAACCACACAATACTGGAAATCATTGCCCAGGCAAATTTATACACACATTTTTGGGGGGACATAATTCAATCCATGACACTCCCCTCTTCAGTTAGGAAATGAGTCAAAGCTGCTTAGCATGTCTTTCAAAACTATTCACTACCAGATTGCTGTTTTCTTTTCCAGCCTTATTTTGCCACCTCCCAGCTTAAGCTCTAAACTTAAGTACCTGTGGTTCCCCCAAAGCATTGCCGTTTCTTGCCTCTGAGTTTTCGTACATACTGTTCCCAAGGTGAATCCATTAGGAATGTTTCAGCTACATTTTCCAGAAAAGTGCTTAAACACCAACATAAGACATTTTATTATCTCATATAACAGGAGTTCTGGAAAGAGGGGATTCCACCTTTGGCTCAGAAACTCAGTGATATCGGGAGACTAGATTGATGTCTCTGTAATTTCCTGGCCTTACCCTCATAGTTGTAAGATGGCTGTGGAAGTTTCAGGAATTAAGTAAACATGCCAGCACCCTAAGCAGGAAAGAAGGGCCAGGAACACAGGCTGTCTCATCACAATGTTGTGTCATTTACCTGGGGGAAAAAAGAAGTCTTCAGATAGAATGTATGGCCTTACAAGAGAGGCTGAAACTATGTAGCATAGAGGAATGGGTTTGAACCTATTGGAACTTATCCCTTGAGTCTGGATACATCACTGTTGTACACAAAGGCAAGTTTATGTTAGCCTTGAAACGGTGGAGACCGGCACCTGTGTCAGCTACACTCTGCTTAGAATGCCTTTCCCTTCCTGTTTGCTCCCATTTTTATTTTATTTATTTATTTTTCATATCAGCCCATGGGCTATTTCTTCTGAGAATCTTTCTGTGATCCTTCCTTTATTCCCTGACAATCTGGGTTGGCAACCTTCCTTGCCTACATGTATTCCGATATCATAAAACCAAAACCAAACCCAGTGCTGTTGAGTCAATTCCGACTCATAGTGACCCTATAGGACAGAGTAGAACTGCCCCATAGAGTTTCCAAGGACTGCCTGGCGGATTTGAACTGCCGACCCTTTGGTTAGCAGCTGTATCATTTAACCACTACGCCACCAGGGTTTCCAATATCATAGAGTTCATAAAATAATCTGTTCCCCGCCCCCCTCTTTCTTTCGTATCTCACCACCTGGTAGTGCGTTCGGTGATAACAAGAGACTGTGCCTTTTCTCTGTGAGCCCTCTCTACCCCGCCCCAGTGCCTACCATAGTGTAGATGCCTATCAAACGCTTGTTTGATGACTGACAATGAAAGGGAAAGCTAAGTCAAGCCTCCTTCTTTGTGAAACCTTTGGTTGTTTGAGATTGTAGGGCTTTGCTGAATGAAGGATAAAATCAACATCTCATTTCCATTATTTTCAGGTCCTTGGCCCAGGCATTGGTGTTGTTTCCATATGCAAAGGAGCAGAGATTGGACTCTCCATGGCTATTCACCTCAAACAAATCACAGCCACCGTACTTATTAATGGGCCCAAATTTCTTTTCCAAGATTCGCAGGAATATCGTGGTCATATCAGTCAGCCCTTGCCCTACGCTTTACATTTACTATCCAAAAATGCCTTAGGTTTAATAGAGTTCCATCATTTTTTAGGGGACCCTCGAGATGAGGCCAGTAGGCCTTTTCTCCCCATTGAAAAGGCTCAGGGACATTTTCTCTTCATTGTGGGAGAGGAAGATAAGAGTTTAAACAGCAAAGTATTTGCTGAGCATGCCATAGGACAGCTGAAGAAAAAGGGGAAGAAAAACTGGACCCTGCTGTCTTACCCTGGGGCAGGCCACCTGATAGAGCCTCCTTATGCCCCACTGTGCTGTGGCTCATGGAACACCAACATTCCAGTACACTGGGGAGGAGAGGTGATCCGTCATGCAGCTGCGCAGGGACATTCTTGGAAGGAGATCCAGAAGTTTCTCAGGAAGCACCTCATTCCAGTGTTGACTAGTCAACTCTGAGGAAAGTAGATAGTCCTGGGAAATATTCAAGGAAATCTCTTTACTAGCACCTTCTCGTGATTTTTATAAAGGAATGTTTTTGATCCCTTATTGTAAGAAGGAAGTTATAGCAAGAGAAGTCAGAACGACTGAAATAGTAATGTCTTAACTTTAGAAAGAGAAAATTGGTTTCTGCTTAACTCAATATTTTATACGAAGGGTCCTATATTTGTAGAAACAAATTTAGAGATTTACCTTCCTCCAAATATTCCGGTTCACAATTACAGTGATTGTCAAGGGGAAAAAAAATCACCAACAATGAACCACAGAATCCTCAGGTCTACAAAACAAATATTCAGAGAATCAGGTGTGATACTTGGTGATTTCCTGAAACTCAAACTAAATATGCTTAGCTCTCTTATAACTGAAAATATGCTCATGGCTCATGGTTATTAGAAAACTAGAACTGGGTTAAGAATTACAGTATTCTGAGGCAATATGGAAGCTGAAATGGAGTTAACATTGTTGAATCAGTCTACAATTAATAATTTAACAAAAGCTAATGAAACGAAATATAATTTGTTTTTTCTTTGTCTAAACTCATATAGGGAGCCCTGATGGTATAGTGGTCAAGTGTTTGGATGCTAACTGAAAGGTTGACAGTGTGAACCTACAGCTGCTCTGGGGGAGAAAGATATGGCAGTCTGCTTCCATAGAGACCACAGTCTTGGAAACCCTGCAGAAATCAGAATCAACTCTACAACAATGGATGAACACGTAAAGCATTTTGACATTCTCTGTAATGAGAGAAGAGCAATCTGAGATTCACAAAATTCTGACTGGGGGAAGGAGCCATCCTGTGAGGGTTTATGACTCTGGATTAGGGGCTGGCAAACATTTTCTGTGAAGCACTAATAGAAAATATTTTTGGCTTTCCAGGCCATATGATGTCTAGCACTAATACTCCATTCTGCCATTATAGAGGGAGAGCAGCCATAGACAGTATGCAAATTCACGATTGTGGCTGTGTTCCAGTAAAGTTTATTTACAGACACTGAAATTTGAGTTTCATATAATTTTTACATGTCACCAAATAGTAGTTTTCTTTTGATTTTTTTCTAAACCATTTCAAAATGTATAAACTGTTGTTAGCCTATGTGTAGCACAAAAACAGGCAGCAGGCCAGATTTGGCTAGCAGGTTGTAGTTTAAAGAATTTGAGTGAAGAGTAATCCAAACTACCTTCTCCAAGGTCAAATTTAACATGTCCTCTCTATGAGGCAAGCTACAGTGTATTTCTGAGCTACTGAATTGCAATCAGTTGAGAGTGATTGGTGGATAATCAAGGTGAAGATGAACCAGTGTGACAGGGGGCCAATGAAGTATTTAGAGTAGTAAAATTAACGTAAGGACTCTTCAGCTGTGTCTGCCCTTTCTTTCATCTCCCTCTTTCTTGCTGTAAAATCGTTCCATTTGTTTGGAGTCAGACTAATGACTCCCCTTCTCTGTCACTCATGGAAGTGGCCACATGGCACAGACCTGGCCAATCAGCACACCTTGCTCCCTTGACTGTAATGATTATGTAATTACAATGACTAATACCTGCAGTTCAATGTTATATAATATTGCTATAATTTTTCTTTTTTCCTGTTTTGGGCTTTAGGAAGAACATCTCTGTATGAAGTGCCATGCTGGCATTTGGCCTGCTATGTACCCCTTGATTGATATTTATATTTTATGGAGTAGTCTTCTTTTTTAAACCAATAATTTTTTTCCAAGTGCTTTTTTGGCGTCAATAAAAATGCCCTTATGCGGGAGTTTGGGAACCATGGTTTAAGGGGACTTCTAAGTCAATTGGCAAAATAATTCTATTATGAAAACATTCTGCATCCCACTTTGAAATGTGGCGTCTGGGGTCTTAAAAGCTAACAAGCGGCCATCTAAGATGCATCAATTGGTCTCAACCCACCTGGAGCAAAGGAGAATGAAGAACACCAAGGTCACACGACAACTAAGAGCCCAAGAGACAGAGAGGGCCACATGAACCAGAGACCTACATTATCCTGAGACCAGAAGAACTAGTTGGTACCTGGCCACAATCGATGACTGCCCTCACAGGGAGCACAATAGAGAACCCCTGAGGGAGCAGGAGATAAGTGGGATGCAGACCCCAAATTCTCATAAAAAGACCATACTTAATGGTCTGGCTGTGACTAGAGGAATCCCGGCGGCCATGGTCCCCAAACCTTCTGCTGGCACAGGACGGGAACCATCCCCGAAGACAACTCATCAGACAAGAAAGGGACTGGACAGTGAGTGGGTGGGAGAGAGATGCTGATGAAGAGTGAGCTAATTATATCAGGTGGACACTTGAGACTGTGTTGGCATCTCCTGTCTGGAGGGGGGATGGGAGGATAGAGAGAATTGGAGGCTGCCAAAGTTTTCACGAAAGGAGAGACTGGAAGGGCTGACTCATTAAGGGGAGAGCAAGTGGAAGTAAGGAGTAAGATGTATATTAACTTATATGTGACAAACTGACTTGATTTGTAAACGTTCACTTGAAGCTCAATAAAAGTTAATAAAAAAAAAATGCCCTTATGTTTTTCCTCTGTAGAGCTATTAATATGATGAATTATTTTTCTAGTATTGAATCATCTTTAGCTTTGGGGAATAAAACTCGTTTAATTATGATATATTCTTAATAAAAATTAATAAATAAGCTTGAGCTATTGTTTTTATTTTTGTGTGTTTTTTTTGGTCAGGTGTTGCACCAGTGTTGTACTTGCTTCATAAAAAGAATTCAGAAATATTACCGCTTTACTGGAATACTTTAATTAGCACTGAAATTATGTGCTCTTTAAAGATTTGGCACCACTATCCTGGGTCTTCTATTGTTCCTGATATGTTTTTTAAAATAGCTCTTTGACTACATTCTCTACTTCTTCTGTGGAAAATGTCTATTCTTTCTAACTTTATCAGGGTTGGTTTTGTCTACATTTAGAAGAAAATTATTCACTTCACCTACTATATTAGTCAGTAATGAGACCACGTCAGTACAGGGTGTGTCTAAAGCCAATCACCTTTGAGATATAAAAAGAGCAGATTGGGTACAGACAAGAAAACAGAGATGGGGGAAGATAGATGCCACGTCACAAAAAGATGACCAAGGAACCGACAAACAGAAGCTGAAAAGAGACAAGGATCTTCCCCCAGGCCAACAGAGAGAGAGAAAGCCTTTCCCTAGAGGTAGCACCTCAAATTTGGGCTCCTGGTCTCCTAAACTGTGAGAAAACAAATTTCTGTTTGTTAAAGTCACCCACTTGTGATATTTGTTATAGTAGCACTAGATAACTAAGACAAGGTTCCATAGTTATACTTTATTATTTTTTCTTTAAATAATATTTTATTGTGCTTTTGGTGAAAGTTTACACAGCAAATCAGGTTCCCAAATGACAATTTCTACTCAAATAATTCAGTGACATTAGTTACGTTTTTCACAATATGTTGGTATTCTCTTTAATTCTGTTCTGGTTGTTCCATTTCCTATACTCTAGTTTCCCTGTCCCCTTATCTTCTCATCTCTCTTGCTGTTAGGTGCAGAGGAGTTGGCTCTGACTCACAGCGACCTTGTGTGCAACAGAACATAACACTGCCTGCTCCTGCACCATCCTAAAAATCGTTGTTATGCTTGAGCTCATTGTTGCAGCCACTGTGTCAATCTATATTGTTGAAGGTCTTCCTCTTTTTCACTGACCCTCTACTTTACCAAGCATGATGTCCTTCTCCAGGGACTGGTCTCTCCTGATAACATGTCCAAAGTATGTGAGATGAAGTCTCGCCATCCATGTTTCTAATGAGCATTCTGGCTGTACTTCTTCCAAGACAGATTTGTTCATTCTTCTGGCAGCCCATAGTATATTTAATATTCTTTGCCGACACCATAATTCAAAGGCATCAACTCTTCTTCGGTCCTCCTTATTCATTGTCCAGCTTTCACATGGATATGAGGCGATTGAAAACACCACGGACTGGAAAAGACACACCTTGGTCCTTAAAGTGACATCTTTGTTTTTTAACACTTTAAAGATGTCTTTTGCAGCAGATTTGCCCAATGCAACGTGTTGTTTTGATTTCATGACTACTGCTTCCATGGGTGTTGATTGTGGATCCAAGTAAAATGAATCCTTGAGAACTTCAAACTTTTTTCTGTTTGTCATGATGCTGCTTATTGGTCCAGTTGTGAGGGTTTTTGTTTTCTTTATGTTGAGGTATAATCCATACTGAAGACTGTAGTTTTTTATCTTAATCAGTAAGTGCTTCAAGTTCTCTTCACTTTCAGCAAGCAAGGTTGTGTCATCTGCATACTGCAGGTTGTTAATGAGTCTTCCTCCAATCTTGATGCTGAGTTCTTCTTCCTGTACTCCAGGTTCATATACTCCAGATTATATACTCAACATAAAAAAAAAAAAAATACTCAACATACAGATTGAATAAGTATGGAGAAAGGATACAACCCTGATGCACATCTTTCTTGACTTTAAACCATGCAGTACTCCCGCGTTCTGTTTGAACAACTGCTTCTTGATCTATGTACAGGTTCCTCATAAGCACAATTAAGTATTCTGGAATTCCCATTCTTCTCAATATTATGCGTAATTTGATATAATCCACACAGTTCAATGTCTTGCATAGTCAATAAAACACAGGTAAACATCTTTCTGGTATTCTCTGCTTTTTGCTTTAGAGTATAGTGTTACATATTTGATCTTTTAATAAACCAATATTGATACATTATTAACTAAAGTCTATCATTTAGATTTTCTTTTTTTATTGCGCTTTAAGTAAAAGTTTACAATTCACGTCAGTTTCTCATACAAAAACTTATACACACATTGTTATGTGACCCTAGTTGCTCTCCCTATAACGTGACAGCACATTCCTCCTTTCACCCTGTATTTCCCATGTCCATTCAACTAGCTCCTGTCCCCCTCTGCCTTCTCATCTTGCCTAGGAACAGGAGCTGCCCACATAGTCTCACGTGTCTACTTGAGCTAAGAAGCACACTCCTTACCGGTATCATTTTACGTCTTACAGTCCAGTCTAATCTTTGTCTGAAGAGTTGGGTTAGGGAATGGTTTTAGTTTTGGGCTAACAGAAATTCTGGGGGCCATCTCCTCAGGGGTCCCTCCAGTCTCAATCATTAAGTCTGGTCTTTTTACTAGAATTTGAGATCTGCATCCCACTTTTCTCCTGCTCCATCAGGGATTCTTTGTTGTGTTCCCTGTCAGGGCAGTCATTGGTGGTAGCCGAGCTCCATCTAGTTCTTTCGGTCCTGGGCTGATGGCGTCTCTGGTTTACGTGGCACTTTCTGTCTCTTGGCCTCATATTTTCCTTGTGTCTTTGGTGTTCTTCATTCTCCTTTGCTCCAGGTGGTTAAGACCAATTGATGTCTCTTAGATGACCACTTGCTAGCTTTGAAGACCCCAAAAGCCACTCACCAAAGTGGGATACATAACGTTTTCTTAACACATCTTGTTATGCCAGTTGACCTAGATGTACCCTGAGACCACGGTCCTCAGACCCCCACCCCTGATACTCTGTCTGTCCCTCAAAGTGTTTGGTTGTATTCAGGAAACTTCATAGCTTTGGGTTTAGTCCAGTTGTGCTGACTTCCCCTGTATTATATGTTGTCCTTCCCTTCACCTAAAATAATTCTTGTTACTATCTAGTTAGTGAATACCCACTCCTTCCTTCCCCACCCTTGTAACCATTAAAGAACGCTTTCTTCTCTGTTTAAACCTTTTCTTGAGTTTTTATAGTAGTGTTCTCATACAATATTTGTCCTTTTGTGACTGACTAATTTCACTCAGCATTAAACCTTCCAGATTCATCCACGTTATGAGATGTTTCACGGATTCCTTGTTGTTCTTTATCATTGTTTAGTGTTCCATTGTGTGAATATACCATAATTTGTTTATCCATTCTTGGGCACCTTGGTTGTTTCCATCTTTTTGCTATTGTAAGCCGTGCTACAATGAACATGGGTGTGCATATATCCATTCATGTGAGGGCTCTTATTTCTCTAGGATATATTCCAAGGAGTGGTATTGCTGGATCGTATGGTAGTTCTATTTCTAGATTTTTAAGGAAGCACCAAACCAATTTCCAAAGTGGTTGTATCATTTTACCTTCTCACCAGCAGTGTAAAGGTGTTCCAGTCTTAACTATTGTATAAGACCACTATTAGAAGAACTCGAGAAATAGTTTAAACAGGGAAGAGAGTATTCTTTGGTGGTTACGAGAGAGGGGAAGGAGGGAGGGAGAGGGTTTTCACTAATTAGATAGTAGATAAGAACTATTTTAGGTGAAGGGAAAGACAACACACAATACAGGCGAGGTCAGCACAACTGGAATAACCAAAAGCAAGGAAGTTTCCAGAATAAGGTGAACACTTTGAAGGCCAGTGTAGCAGGGCCAGGGGTTTGGCAACCATGGTTTTGGGGGACATCTAAGTCATCCAGCATAATAAAATCTATTAAGAAAACATTCTGCATCCCACCTTGGAGAGTGGCTTCTGGGGTCTTAAACGCTAGCAAGTGGCCATCCAAGATGCATCAATTGTTCTCAACCCATCTGGAGCAAAGGAGAATAGAGAACACCAAAGACAAAAGGTAATTATAAGCCTCAGAGGCAGAAAAGGCCACATAAAGCAGAGACTACATTAGCCTGAGACCAGAAAAACTAGATGGTGCCTAGCTACAACTGATGACCGCCCTGACAGGGAACACAACAGAAAACCCCTGAGGGAACAGGAGAGCATTCGGTTGCTTTCAAAGTTTTGTAAAATGACCAGACTTAATGGTCTGACTGAGACTAGAAGGACCCCGGTGGTCATGGTCCCCAGACCTTCTGTTAGCCCAAGACAGGAACCATTCCCAAAGCCAACCCTTCAGAAAGGGATTGGACTGGACTATGGGATAGAAAATGATACTGGGGAAGAATGAGCTTCTTGGGTCAAGTTGACACATGAGACTATGTTGGCATCTCCTGTCTGAAGTGGAGATGAGAGGGTAGAGGGGGTCAGAAGCTGGCCAAATGGACACGAAAAGAGAGAGTGAAGGGAAGAAGTGTGCTGTCTCATTAGAGGGAGAGAAATTGGAGTATATAGCAAGGCATTTATAAATTTTTGTATTACAGTCTGACTTGATTTGTAATCTTTCACTTAAGGCACACACACACACACACACACAAAGTAGCGTTCCAGTCCTTCCACAACCTCTCCAACTTTTATTATTTTGTGTTTTTTGGATTAATGCTAGACTTGTTGGGGTGAGATGGAATCTCATTGTAGTTTTGATTTGCATTTCTCTAATGGCTAATGATCATGAGCATTTCTTCATGTTTCTGTTAGCTGCCTGAATATCTTCCTTGGTGAAGTGCCTGTTCATATCTGTTGCCCATTTTTTAATTATTTGCCTTTTTGTTGTTGAAGTTTTGCAGTATCTTCCAGATTTTAGAGATTAGATGCTGATTGGATTTGTCTTAGCCAATTCCCCCTCCCCCCCGCCCCAGTCTGCAGGTTGTCTTTTTACTCTTTTGGTAAAGTCTTTGGATGAGCATAGATGTTTGACTCTTAGGAGCTCCCAGTTATCTAGCTTCCCTTCTGCTGTTTGTGCATTGTTAATAAATGTTTTGTATGCTGTTTAGGCCATGTATTAGGAATCTCAAAGTTGTCCCTATTTTTTTCTTCTATGATCTTTATCATTTTAGATTCCATATTTAGGTCTCTGGTCCATTTTGAGTTAGTTTTTGTGCATGGTGTGAGGTATGGGTCTTGTTTCATTTTTTTGCAGATGGATATCCAGTTATGCCAGCACCATTTGTTAAAGAGACCATTTTCCCCCAGTTAATGGACTTTGGGCCTTTGTCAACTATCAGTTGCTCTATCTGGATGAATTTACGTCTGGATTCTCAATTCTGTTCCATTGGTCTATGCATCAGTTGTTATACCAGTACCAGGCTGTTTTGACTACTGTGGCAGGATAATAGGCTCTAAAATCAGGTAGTGTGAGGCCTCCCACTTTGTTCTTATTTTTCAGTAATGCTTTACTTAGCTGGGGCCTCTTCCTTTTCCGTATGCAGTTGATGTTTTATTTCTCCATCTCATTAAAAATGCCATTGGAATTTGAATTGGGATTGCATAGTATCTATAGATCGCTTAGGGTAGAATAGACATTTTCACAATGTTGAGTCTTCCTATCCATAAGGAAGGTATGTTTTTCTGGTTATGTAGGTCTCTTTTGGTTTCTTGCAGTAGTGTCTAGTAGTTTTCTTTGTATAGGTCTTTACATCTCTGGTTAGATTTATTCCTAAGTATTTTATCTTCTTGGGGGCTATTATAAATGGTATTGATTTGGTGATTTCCTCTTCGACATTCTTTTTGTTGGTGTAGAGGAATCCAACTGATTTTTGAATGTTTATCCTGTCTCCTGATATTTTACTGAACTCTTATATTAGTTGTGGTAGTTTTCTTGTGGATTCTTCAGGTTTTTCTGTGTATAAGATCAAGTCATCTGCAAATAGAGATACTTTTACTTCTTCATTACCGATTTGGATGCCTTTATTTCTTTTTCTAGCCTAATTGCTCTGGCTAAGGACCTCCAGCGCAATGTTGAATAAGAATTGTGATAATGGGCATCCTTGTCTGATTTCTGTTCTCAAGGGGAATGCTTTAAGACTCAATTTAGAATGATGTTGGCTGTTGGCTTTGTATAAATGCCCTTTATTATGTTGAGGAATTTCCCTTGTATTCCTATTTTGCTGAAAGTTTTTATCCAAATGATTGTTGGGCTTTGTCAAATGCCTTTTCTGCATCAATTGATAAGATCATGTGGTTCTTGTCTTTTGTTTTATTTATGTGATGGATTACATCCCTGCATACCTGGTATGAATCCCACTTGGTTGTGGTGAATATTTTTTTTGATATGTTGTTGAATTCCGTTAGCTAGAATTAGCTATGAGGTAAAGTTGGTTAATTGTGGCATTTAGATCTTCTGTGTCTTTTTTGAGCTTCTTTCTGGATGTTCTGTTCTTCACTGAAAGTGGTATGTTGAAGTCTCCTACTGTTATTGTGGAGCTGTCTATCTCTTTTCAATGCTGTTACAGTTTGTTTTATGTATTTTGGAGCCCTGTTATCGGGTGGGTAAATACTTATCATAGTTATGTCCTGGTATCTTGACCCTTTAATCATTATATAATGTCCTTCCTTATCCTTTGTGGTGGATTTTACTTTAAAGTCTATTTTGTCAGAAATAAGTATTGACACTCCTGCTCTTTTTTGATTATTGTTTCCTTGGTATATGTTTTCCCATCCTTTGAGTTTTAGTTTGTTTGTGTCTTTAAGTCTCAGGTGTGTCGTTTGTAGGCAGCCTATAGATGGATTTTGTTTTTTTAATCCTTTCTGCCACTCTGTCTCTCCTTTTTTTTAATTTTTATTGTGCTTTAAGTGAAAGTTTACAAATCAAGTCAGTCTCTCATACAACAATTTATATACACCTTGCTACATACTCCTAATTGCTCTCCCCCTAATGAGACAGCACACTCCTTCCCTCTACTCTCTATTTTCATGTCCATTTGGCCAGCATCTGAACCCTTCTGCTCTCCCATATCCCCTCCAGACAGGAGATGCCAACATAGTCTCGTGTGTCTACTTGATCCAAGAAGCTCATTCTTCACCAGTATCATTTTTTCTACCCCGTAGTCCAAACCTTGTCTGAAGGGTCGGCACTGGGAATGGCTACTGTCTTGGGTTAACAGAAGGTCTGGGGACCATGACCTCCAGGGTCCTTCTAGTCTCAGTCAGACCATTAAGTCTGGTCTCTTTATGAGAATTTGGGGTCTGCATCCCACTGCTCTCGTGCTCCCTCAGGGGCTCTGCATTGCACTCCCTGTCAGCACAGTCATTGGTTGTAGCCGGTCACCATTTACCTCTGCTGATCCTATCTATCTCTTGGGCTCATAATTACCTTGTGTCCTTGGTGTTCTTCATTCTCCTTTGATGCAGGTGGGTTGAGACCAATCTATACATCTTAGATGGCCACTTGCTAGCGTTTAAGACCCCAGACGCCTCTCTCCAAGGTGAGATGCAGAATGTTTTCTTAATAAATTTTATTTTGCAAATTGACTTAGATGTCCCCTGAAACCGTGGTCCCCAGACCCCTGCCTCTGCTATGCTGGCCTTCGAAGCATTCGGTTCATTCAGGAAACTTCTTTGCTTTTGGTTTAGTCCAGTTGTGCTGACCTCCCCTGTATTGTGTGCTCTTTCCCTTCACCTAAAGTAGTTCTTATCTACTATGTAATTAGTGAATACCTCTCTCCCTCCCTCCCCGGCTCATAACCATCGAAGAATATTTTCTTGTCTGTTTAAACTATTTCTTGAGTTCTTATAATAGTGGTCTTATACAATATTTGTCCTTTTGCAACTGACTAATTTCACTCAGCACAATGCCTTCCAGATTCCTCCATGTTATGAAACGTTTCACAGATTCCTCACTGTTCTTTATCGATGCATAGTATTCCATTATGTGAATATACCATAATTTATTTATCTGTTCATCCATCGATGGGAACCTTGGTTGCTTCCATCTTTTTGCTATTGTAAACAGTGTTGCAATGAATATGGGTGTGCATACATCTGTTTGTGTAATGGCTCTTATTTCTCTAGGATATATTCCAAGGAGTGGGATTGCTGGATCGTATGGTAGTTCTATTTCTAGCTTTTTAAGGAAGTGCCAAACTGATTTCCAAAGTGGTTGTACCATTTGGCATTCCTACCAGCAGTGTAGAAGTGTTCCAATCTCTCCACAGCCTCTCCAACATTTATTGTTTTGTGTTTTTTGGATTAATGCCAACCTTGTTGGAGTGAGATGAAATCTCACTGTAGTTTTGATTTGCATTTCTCTAATGGCTAATGATCATGAACATTACCTCATGTATCTATTAGCTACCTGAATGTCTTCTTTAGTGAAGTGTCTGTTCATTTCTTTTGCCCATTTTTTAATTGGGTTATTTGTCTTTTTGCAGTTGAGTTTTTGCAGTATCATGTAGATTTTAGAGATCAGGTGCTGATCAAAAATGTCATACCTAAAAATTTTTTCCCAGTCTGTAGGTCATCTTCTTACTCTTTTGGTGAAGTCTTTGGATGAGCAGAGGTGTTTGATTTTTAGGAGCTCCCAGTTATCTAGTTTTTCTTCTACATTTTTAGTAATGTTTTGTATACTGTTTATGCCATGTATTAGGGCTCCTAACATTGTCCCTATTTTTTCTTCCATAATCTTTATTGTTCTAGATTTTATATTTACATCTTTGATCCATTTTTAGCTCATTTTTGTGCATGGGGTGAGGTATGGGTCTTGTTTCATTTTTTTACAGATGGATATCAAGTTATGCCAGCACCATTTGTTAAAAAGACTGTCTTTTCCCCATTTAACTGTTTTGGGGCCCTTGTCAAATATCAACTGCTCATATGTGGATGGATTTATGTCAGGATTCTCAATTCTGTTCCATTGGTCTATGTATCTGTTGTAGCAGTACCACGCTGTTTGACTACTGTGGCAGTATAATAGGTTCTAAAATAAGGCAGAATAAGGCCTCCCACCACTAAAGTAATGCTTTACTTATCTGGGGCCTCCTTCCATTGCATATGAAGTTGGTGATTTGTTTCTCCACCTCATTAAAGAATGTCATTGAAATTTGGATCGGAAAAGCATTAAATGTATAGATTGCTTTTGGTAGAATAGACATTTTTATAATGTTGTCTTCCTATCCATGAGCAAGGTATGTTTTTCTACTCATGTAGGTCTCTTGGTTTCTCACAGAAGTGTACTGTAGTTTTCTTTGTATAAGTCTTTTACCTCTCTGGTAAGATTTATTCCTAAGTATTTTATCTTCTTGGGGTCTACTATAAATGGTATTGTTTTGGTGATTTCCTCTTCGATGTTCTTTTTGTTGGTGTAGAGGAATCCAACTGATTTTTGTATGTGTAGCTTGTATCCCGATACTCTGCTGAACTCTTCTACTAGTTTCAGTAGTTTTCTTGAGGGATCCTTAGGGTTTTCTGCGTATAAGATCATGTCATCTGCAAATAAAGATAACTTTACTCCTTCCTGGCCAATCTGGATTCCCTTTATTTCTTTATCTAGCCTAATCGCTCTGGCTAGGACCTCCAGCAAAATGTTGAATAAGAGCAGTGATAAAGGGGATCCTTGTCTGGTTCCTGATCTCAAGGAGAATGCTTTCAGGCTCTCTCCGTTTAAGGTGATGTTGGCTGTTGGTTTTTTATAAATGCCCTTTATTATGTTGAAGAATTTCCCTTGTATTCCTATTTTGCTGAGAGTTTTTATCATGAATGGGTGTTGAACTTTGTCAAATGTCTTTTCTGTATCAACTAATAAAATCCTGTGATTCTTGTTTTTTGTTTTATTTATGTGATGGATTAAATTAAATGTTTTTCTAATTTTGAACCATCCCTGCATACCTGATATGAATCCCACTTCCTCATCTTGAATTATTTTTTTGATATGTTGTTGAATTCTATTGGCTAGAATTTTGTTGAGGATTTTTGCGTCTAAGTTCATGAGGGATATAAAAAAAACAAAAACCAAACCCAGTGCCGTCGAGTTGATTCCGACTTATAGCGACCCTATAGGACAGAGCAGAACTGCCCCATAGAGTTTCCAAGGAGCGCCTGGCGGATTTGAACTGCCGACCCTTTGGTTAGCAGCCATAGCACTTAACCACTACACCAATAGGTCTGTAATTTTCTTTTTTGTGTGTGCTGTCTTTACCTGGTTTTGGTATCAGGGTTATGCTGGCTTCATAGAATGAGTTTGGGAGTATCCTGTCCTTTTCTATGCTCTGAAATACCTTTAGTGGTAGTGGTGTTAACTCTTCTTTGAAAGTTTGGTAGAACTCTGCAGTTAAGCCATCCGGGCCAGGGCTTTTTTTTGTTGGGAGTTTTTGACTACCTTTTCAATCTTTTCTTTTGTTATGGGTCTATTTAGTTGTTCTAGCTCTGTTTGTGTTAGTTCAGGTAGATAGTGTGTTTCTAGGAATTCATCCATTTCTTCTAAGTTTTCAAATTTGCAAGAGTACAATTTTTCATAGTAATCTAATATGACTCTTTTAATTTCAGTTGGGTCTGTTGGAATATTGCCCGTCTCATTTCTTATTTCGGTTATTTGCTTCTTTTCTTGTTTTTCTTTTGTCAGTTTGGCCAATGGTTTATCAATTTTGTTAATTTTTTCAAAGAACCAGCTTTTGGCCTTGTTAATTCTTTGAATCGTTTTTCTGTTTTCTATTTCATTTAGTTCTCCAGTAATTTTTATTATTTGTTTTCTTTCTGGTGCCTGAGGGTTACTTTTGTTTCTCTCTTTCTATTTGTTCAAGTTGTAGGGATAATTCTTTGATTTTGGCCCTTTCTTCTTCTTGGATGTGTGCATTTATCGATATAAATTGGCCTCTGTGCACTGCTTTCCCTGTGTCCCAAAGGTTCTGATAGGAAGTGTTTTCCTTCTCAATGGACTCTGAATTTTGTCATTCCATCCTCAATGTTGTCTATAATCCAGTCTTTTTTGAGCAGGGTATTATTCAGTTTCTAAGTGTTCGATTTCTTTTCCCTGCTTTTTCTGTTATTGTTTTCCACTTTTACGGCCTTATGGTCAGAGAGATGCTTTGTAATATTTAGATGTTTTGGATTCTGCTAAGGCTTGCTTCATGACCTAATATGTGGTCTATTCTAGAGAATTTTCCATGTGCACTAGAAAAGGAATTATACTTGGTTGCTTTTGGGTGGAGTGTTCTGTATATGTCTATGAGGTCAAGTTGGTTGACAGTGGCATTTAGATCTTCTGTGTGTTTATTGAGCTTCTTTCTGAATGTCCTGTCCTTCACCAAAAGTGGTGTGTGTAAGTCTCCTACTGTTAGTGTGGAGCTGTCTGTCTCACTTTTCAATGCTGTTAGAGTTAGTTTTGTGTATCTTGCAGTCATGTCATTGGGTGCATAAATATTTAATATGGTTATATCTTCTTGGTATATTGTCCGTTTAATCATTATATAGTGATCTGCCTTGTCCTTTGTGGTGGATTTACCTTTAAAGGCTATTTTGTCCAAAATTAATTCTGCCACTCCTGCTCTTTTTTGATTGTTGTTTGCTTGATATATTTTTTTCCATCCTTTGAGTTTTAGTTTGTTTGTGTCTCTAAGCCTAAGGTGTGTCTCTTGTAGCCAGCATGTAGACGGATCATGTTTTTTATCCATTCTGCCACTGTCTTCTCTTTATTGGTGCACTTAGTGCATTTACATTCAGCGTAATTACAGATAGGTATGAGTTCAGTGTTGTCATTTTGACGTCTTTTTTTGTGTGTTGTTGACAGTTTCTTTTTCCCACTTAATTTTTTGTGCTGAGTAGTGTATCTTTATATATTGTTTTCCTTTTATTCATTGTTGATTTTTTTTCTGCTGAGTCTCTATTTTTTTCTTGTATTTTATCTTGATGAGTAGGATAGTCTTCTTTGTTTTTACCTTAATATTTACCCGTGTTTTCCTATGTTTAAACCTAACCTTTATTTCTTTATGTTGCCTTGTCTTCCTCGCCATATGAATGCTCTATGACTATGTTTCTTAGTCCCTCTTTCTTGTTTTAATGTTGTCTTCTTTTACATAATAACTTTGCTGTTTCCCTGTTCTGAACGTTCTTTTATCTTGATTTATTTCTGTGATGTTCTTGTCTGGGTTGACCTCTGACTGCCGTGTCTAGTGTTCTAGTCTTGGGTTGATATCTGATATTATTGGCCTTCTAACCAAAGAACTCCCTTTAGTATTTCTTGTAGTTTTGGTTTGGTTTTTATGAATTCCCTAAACTTCTGTTTATCTGGAAATGTTCTAATTTCACTTTCATATTTTAGAGACAATTTTGCTGGATATATGATTCTTGGCTGGCAATTTTTTTTCCTTCAGTGCTTTATATAAGTCATCCCATTGCCTTCTTGCCTGCCAACTGAGGAAGACCAAAGAAGAATTGATGCCTTTGAATTATGGTGTTGGCAAAGAATATTGAATGTACCATGAACTGCCAGAAGAATGCACAAATCTGTCTTCATAGAAGTACAACCAGAATGCTTCTTAGAAGCAAATATGGCAAAACTTCATCCCACATACTTTGAACAAGTTATCAGGAGGCACCAGTCCCTAGAGAAGGACGTCATACTTGGTAGAGGGTCAGAAAAAAAGAGGAAGACCCTCAATAAGATGGATTGACACAGTGGCTGCAACAATGGGCTCAAACATAGCAACAATTGTGAGGATGGCGCAGGAGGGGACAGTGTTTTGTTCCTTTGTACATAAGGTCACTATGAATCAGAACTGAGTCAATGGCACACAACAACAACAACAACAACAAGAAGGAAGTAGGATGTATCCTAAATTTAATCATTTCTGAGTTATGAAAAGAACAGAATACACACAGAAACACACACAGAAGACAGATGCCATGTGAAGAGCATCTACAAGGCAAGGAAGGCCAAGGAACCAAGGAACACTTGGGGCTATCAACAAGGAAGGAATCAACATGGCTGAGACCCTGACTTGGGCTTTTAGTCTCTAGAACTGTGAGAAAATAGGTTTCTATTCTTTAAAACCACCCACTTGCAATATTTGTGTTATAACAACACTGGTTAACTAAGACAATCATAAATATTTTAGGCTTGCAGGTCATATGATCTCTATTGCAATTACTCAGCTCAGCCATTGTAGCATGAAAGTAGCCATAGACAATATGTAAATGAAAACTTTATTAAAACCGGTGGTGGGCTAGATTTGGCCTGTAGATTGTAGTTTGCTAATCCCTAGACTACACTACAAATTTCTTTTTCTTAACATTTTATTGTGTTTCTGGTGAAAGTTTACACAGCAAATTAGGTTCCCATTTAACAATTACTACACAAATTATTCAGTGACATTGGTTACTTTTTTTTTTATAATGTGTCAAAATTCTCATTAATTTTGTTCTAGGTGTTCCATTAGACTGTGAATTTCCTGAAGGTAGAAAGAGGGTCCTTGTCATTTCTTACATCCTTGACACATAATGGATACTCACTAAATGATAGTTGACTTAATCTTAAACTGATACCAACATAGTTTTATGATTACCACCACAGATCTGGGCGTTGGCAAATTCACAATCATCTTGATTACTATAATGAACTCCATCTCACAATATTTAAGGGTGGGTGCTGATGTTTATAGGAATCTTTATGTCTTCTGAGTTGACATGCTTGTCTCTCTTTGATTTGTATCATACATATTTTATCCAAATTAAGGAAAAATACACATATGTAGTTCTACTCTGGCACACGTGGGGTCACCATGAGTTGGAATCAACTCAACAGCATTTTTTTTTCTTTAGCCTTGATATATTTTAAGTTCTGTTATGATTTTTCAAAGTAGGATGATACAAATCTTTTGAATAAAGCAGAGATTTATTTAAAACAATTTGTGGCAGTGTCAGGTTGTCCAGGTGTTCTAAGTTTTTCTTCAATTATTTGGAAGGAAAATGAACTAACATTTGTTAAGCAATAACATATGCCAAACACTTTATAGATGTAACCTCTCTTTTATGGTGCATGATCCTTCTGGTTAATATGAGATATCCTTTTCCCTGCAAACACCATTAAAAATTATTTCTGGGGGTTCTTAGGGCATGTCTCATGTGTTCATGGATAAGTTCTACTCCAGTGCTCCCACACACACCACCTTGGCTCTAATCATTCATTCTTTCTCTCTCCTTCCCTGCCTGCTCCAGGCCCTCTTTAGTCATATGAGCAATGTCCTCTCATTCTTGGCTCACACTTGCTGCTGAAGACTGCTGATGCCCCTCTTGTATATGGTCAATACTTCACCGTCCAGTGCTTCTACCAATGTCCTTACTCCTCATATGTTACAGTCCTTGAGGGTCCATGGAGTGCTGGGTTCCCTGAAATCTTCTGTTTGGGCAGCAGAGTGGAGAAAGCCTTGCCCTGTACCAGTTTAATTTGTATCTCACTTTATAACTTGTGCACTGAAGCATCATAACTCCTCTATCCTTTCCTGTGCCTCTTTTAGAGTCTTAGTAAATGCTACACTTTCTTTTCCTGCTGCACTTCTCCAATGCTTCCACTTCGCATCCTTGGATCTGGTCTTGGGAAGCAGTCAATGAGACTGGATCCTTGCTATCCTGCTAAAGTACCTCTTCTCCAGGGTAGGAACTGTGTGCCAAAACACTGCTTTCTTCTCCCAGGCATCCCAATCTGTCTGTGAGTTCCAAGATCAGCCACTTCTACCCAATGCTTGTATTTCACTTTTAATGCTTTTTATAGTATCACTCCCATTTTACTAATTAGAAAGCTGAAGCACACAGAAAAGCTTAATAATTTGTCTGAGGTCGTGCTGATAGAAAGCAATGGGGTCAGGCTTCCAGCCTACATCTCTCTGATTCCAGAAGCCAGTGGGCTCCCAACTAGACCTCAATGGTTGCATGAAATACAAAAATAAAAAGTTGCGGCCCCTTCCCCTTAAGGAACGCACACCTTGGAAGCAGAGTCTATAATATGTAGGTTGGATCATTTGTACATTTTGACTATGGCCATTGGCTGATAGGATTAGCAATGGCACCATGAGGATTTCAGAGGTTCCGGGTCCTAGGGAGGCATTTTTTGCACAGAGAGAACTTTTGCTGTCCTTTGGAAGAGTGGCTCCCAAACTGGGGTATGCATTAGAATTATCTGTTAAAAACACAGATCCCAGATCTATTAAGTCAGAATCTCCAGGGGTGGAGCCCAGGAATCTTTATTTAACAGATAAGTCTCATGCAGCCAGCCCATACTGCTACAAAGGTGGATATTTGGGACTCACCTTCTTAGAGATCATCACCTAGGCAGCTGCCTAACAGGCCCTGACTTAGAGCAGGAGACAGAACAAGAACTGAAAAGGAGACTGGAGGCAGGAGTTGAGAGGAGGAGTCAAGGGAAATGTCTTAGAAACCAGAGCGATGTGACGAAATATTAGACTCCATTATGAAACATCTGGACTGAAAGGCAGACCACCTAGACTAAGGCTGTTCCCTGACCCCATGGCAACATCTGCTGGCAGCCTTGTCAGAGGAGACTTAAATGTAGTAACAGCTCACAGTTTCTGCGAAGACAATTTCAACTTTGAGCATCAGGCTGGCGTGTTTTCAACACCATAAATTAGCAAGCAACAGGCAAACGACCAGTACTTCTAAGTTGGCTCGGCAAGCCATCCTGTTCTCAAAAGCATAGCCCCCTCTTGCTTCCGTAGCTGAATTCAGGGTGAGTGCTTGGGGGAATCAGAATTGTCATTATGTATTAGAAAAGATTTGCTTCCTGATATGTCAGCCTGCAGGGCACCTGAGAATGCTGCTTTCATTTTGCTGTGTCTCTCTCATCTCGGCAGGCAGCAAAATTCTCCGAGGGACCAGCGATCGCCATCCCCGCTGGTTTAAACTCAGAAACACGAAATTATGACAGATGTGGCAGCCTCACCAAGAGATTGTTTAGAGGTGATTTGTGGAGGCACAATGCATACTTGGCTAGTAAAGTAAGGGTCCAGATAACGTGAACTTATAGAGAAATGATTTCTTGACTCTTTGAAGAGATTTTTCCCTGGGCATTAGTGCATGGGAGTAGGGGGCTGTGGACTGGGATGGTGATGCTCATATCTGGGCTGAATGAAGAAGTGATTGTAGATATGAAGAAAGAAAATCAACAGGCTCCCAAAAAAAACAAAAAAAGTAATTTTTGTTTCTTAATTGGTAATTTCATCTTCCATGGGTGACATTTTGTTCTCTTTTATTCCTTGCTTCCTGCCTCCTGCGTGTTCGTGCCCTGCCAATTCTTGACTGCCCTGTCTCCTCATAGGTCACAGTCTCCAGTGTTGTAGGCTTGATTTAATTGCCTTGGGAGTATGGGACCTGTGACCTGCTCAGCAATGTAGCCTTCGTGATCAGCTCAGGTTGCTTCAATATCACTGAGGGCTCCCTCCGCATTGCTTCCAGGTGAATCACATAGCCTGTGCAAGGCAGCAGGATTGCTAGTCCTCTAGCTGCTTTATATCCTTTGTTTCTTTGACATCCTACAAAAGGCAGAGTCTTGCCTTCTGCTGCATAAAGAACAGAAGCCTCAGAAACTGGAATGTACAAAATATGAATCTAGGAAAACTGGAAATCATCAAAAATGAAATGGAATGCATAAACATCAATATCCTAGGCATTAGTGAGCTGAAATGGACTAGTGTTAGTCATTTTGAATGGGACAATCATATAGTCTACTATGCCAGGAATGACAGCTTGAAGAGAAATGGCGTTGCATATATTGTCAAAAGGAACTTTTCAAGATCCATCCTGAAGTACAATGTTATCAGTGATAGGATAATATCCGTACACCTACAAGGAAGACCATTTAATACGACTATTCTTCAAAGTTACACACCAACCACTAAGGTCAAAGATGAAGAAACTGAAGATTTTTACCAACTTCTGCAGTCTGAAATTGATCAAGCATGCAATCAGGATGCATTGATAATTACTGGTGACTGGAATGCAAACATTGGAAACGAAGAAGGATCAGTAGTTGGAAAATACAGTCTTGGTGATAGCGACGATGCCAGAGATCACATGATAGAATTTTGCAAGGTTTCAGGAAATGACAATACCAATTGAAATGTTTCAACAAATGGATGCAGCAATGGAAGCACTATGTACAATAGAACTAAACACTGCCCAGTCTTTGCACTTGTCATCATAATACTTTGTCTTCTCGAGCCACCCTTTGAAATCATCTGTTCAGCTCTTTTACTTCATCATTTTTCCTTTTGCTTTAGCTACTTCATGTTCAAGAGCAAGTTTCAGAGTCTCTTCTGTCATCCATTTAGGTTTTTTCTTTCTCTCTTGTCTTTTTAATAACCTCTTGCTTTCTTCATGTATGATGTCTTTGCACAACTCGTCTGGTCTCCAGTCAATAAGGTTCAACGTGTCAAATCTATTCTTGAGATGGTCTGTAAACTCAGATGGGATATACTCAAGTTCTTTGGCTCTCGTGGACTTGTTCTTAATTTTCTTCAAGTTTCAACTTTAACTTGCATATGAGTAATTGATGGTCTGATCGGTTCTTGATCATATGTTACCTCCTGAAATTGTTGAACATTGACCAATTCTTTTTGGTATAGTGACTCTGTGTATTCCTTCCATCTTCTTTTGACACTTCCTTCATCATTTAATATTTTCCCTGTAGAATCTTTCAGTGTTACAACTTGAGGCCTGAATTTTCTATGCAGTTATTTCAGCTTGATAAATGCCAAGTCAGTTCTTCCCTTTTAGTTTTCTAACTCTAGGTCTTTGCACATTTCATTATGATACTCTATACTTTGTCTTCTCTGGCTGCCCTTTGAAGTCTTCTGTTCAGGTGTTTGCTTCACCATTTTTTCCTTTCCTTTAGCTACGCTATGTTCAAGAGCAAGTTTCAGAGTCTCTTCTGACACCATTTTGGTATTTCCATTCTTTCCTGTCTTTTTAATAACCTCTTGCCTTCTTCATGTATAATGTCCTTGATGTCATTCCACAATTCATCTCGTCTTCAGTTGCTAGTGTTCAATGCATCAAATCTATTCCTGAGATGGTCTCTAAATTCAGGTGGGATACACTCAAAGATCAAAGACTAGAGCATTCAGTATGGATTATACCTCAACATAAAGAGAACAAAAATCCTCACAACTGGACCGAAAAGCAACATCATGATAAATGGAGAAAACTGTCAAGGATTTTATTTTACTTGGATCCACAATTAATGCCTATGGAAGTGGCAATTAAGAAATCAAACATTGTATTGCATTGGGCAAATCTGCCACAAAAGACCTCTCTAAAGTGTTAAAAAGCAAAGATGTCACTTTGAGGACTAAGGTGCACCTGACCCAATCCATGACATTTTCATTGAAAGAGAGGAAGACCTTCAATGAGATGGGCTGACACAGTGGCTGCAACAATGTGCTCAGACATAGCAACAATTGTGAGGATGGCACAGGACTGAGCAGTGTTTTGTTCTGCTGTACACAGGGTTATTATGAGTCAGAACTGACTTGCCAGCACCTAACAACAACAACAGTGGTTAAAACAAAAGAAGCTATACTGGCTCAATGGTTAAGAGCTCGGCTGCTAACCAAAAGCTCAGTGGTTTGAACCCACCAAGTTGACACTGATCACTCCATCGGAAAGGCATAAAAACAAAAACAAGATCATGGTAAATTTTATTTTCCTTTAAAAAGGTAAAATAATGAGAACTCTGCAAAGACTTGAAGGTCTTGCAGAGGCAGGTAGGAATTAGATACTAAAAACAACAACAAAATCACAATGTATTGCTTGCTTATGTAACTGTATCCCAGGCAGTTTGGGGAGCTGGAAAACAGCAGTGTTTCAGGCTACTTTGATCCTGAGAAACACTCTGTAAAATAGGTCACACAGGTATTAATCTCAACTGAAGAATTAAAGCTCAATTTACTCAAAACACAAAACTAAGATTTACTTCCGTGTGATAATGAATAACCCAGGAGGCTGTAGTATCAAATGTAGTTTGAATTTTCAGTTATGCTATCATGAGCATCTTACTTAACCTGTTTCCTTATCTGTAAAATGAGAATAATGAGCACTTTATGCATGTCTTCCCCTCCCTCCTCTGAATATCCTGTGTACTTTGCACTAAGTCCCTAGAAGCTTAACTTGGTTAAACCTAACATAAGCCTTAGATTGGTCTTTCCTTGCAATTTAAATCTTCAACTCAAAGTCCCTCTCTCACTGAAGGGCAGGAAGCACCACTTGGCCCCTTTGATGGTTACTAATGTTCCAGCTGACAGCCACTCCAGCAAGTGCCCTTGCAGATGAGCCGGTACACATTCGAGTGACAGGCCTTCCCCCATTCCAGATGGTGACTTTCAAGGCATCTCTGAAGGATGAGAAGGGGAACTTGTTCCATTCAAAAGCCTTCTACAGAGCGAATGAGACTGGCAAGGTGGACCTGGAACAGGACCCTGCATTTTTTTTATGTGGGGGTTCACCCAATGGGCCTCTTCTGGTCTCTAAAGCCTGAGAGGGCTTTCCAGAGGCTGCTCAAGCAGGATGTGATGGCCAGCCCCTTTTTGGTCACTCTGGATCTATATGACTCTGTGTGCTTCCAAGATTTAGCCACAGCTCAGCCCGCAGCCAGCCAGACTCTGCAGCACTGGTTCTCGGGCCCTGGGATGCAACGAATGCAGATCCAGATCCGGGAAGGTCGAGTGCGAGGAGCCCTTTTTCTCCCACCAGGTGAGATTAATCTTTGGTGATCCATAGAACAATGTGGATGGAAATAAAAAAACAAAAGTGTATGGCATCATCATCACTCATTCAATAACCATTAACCTGTTTCCATTTTTGGTCATATGCCACTCCCAATACACCTTTGAAAAGATTGCAGAAATATTTTAAAGCAGCTCCCAGATAGGATATGTATCACCCATAGACAAAGTCAGTCATTTTTTAACGTGGAAACAGTATTATCATTACACCAAACACAATTAAGAAAAAAAAAAAAACCAGTATGGTATCAAATTATTGGAGAACCAGCATTTCCCACAGTATTTTAAAATTAGCACGCTATTTGTGTAAGTGTGTGTGCGGGTGGGTGTATGTGTACCTGTGTGTGCACACGCACACGTGTGTGCACAAGAAAATGGGATTAATTTTGCTCAGATTTTGCTTTCACTGCAACCTACTCGACCCTTTTTCACTGTTTCTGATCTGATTCTGTTCTTTCTTTGTTCTTCTCAGGGGAAGGCCCTTTTCCAGGAGTCATTGATTTGTTTGGAGGCATTGGGGGTTTGGTTGAATTCCGGGCCAGTCTTTTGTCTGCCCATGGCTTTGCAGTGTTGGCATTAGCATATTTTGCCTATGAAGACTTGCCCAAACAGCTGCAGGAGGTAGAGCTGGAGTATTTTGAGGAAGCTGTCAACTTGCTTCTGGCTCATCCTAAGGTATTGAAATACTTTTCATTTTACTCGCAACATTACAGTGAGAAGATCACGAGTTTCTGCTTTGCCTATTTGACCGATTTGTACGGACTTGGGAATAGCACAGATTACTGTTAAAACGGGAATGACAATATCTATGTTGTAGGATTACTGGGTTGATTAGTGATAAAATGTTCATCATAGTGCTTACTGGCACATAAAACCCCAGTGCCGTCGAGACGCACATAGAACACAGTAAATGGTGGATCCATTATGATCATTTTTGGTAGAAATAAATTTACATTTGAAGTACTTGTAACTTATTCATAAGTAGCTCTTCAATTTTTATCAGGCGCTGATCTCAAATCGTGAGTTTCCTAGCTCGACATATTTTCAAACTTCAGCGATTTTCTCTGCATGGAGTAATGCCAGAGTAAGTCACACTAAAGAGTTCCGAGACTGGGAATAATGCAAACGTTCAGTAACAGAGCTGAGGCAAAAGACCAGAGCAGGGCTACCAGCAAAACTGATGTGCTAGCATCATTTGATTGGCTGAGCTTACCAGTTGCTGTCCAGTGAATTCCGACTCATGGTGACCCCATGCATTTCAGAATAGAACTGCACTCCACAGGGTTTTCAAAGTTTGTGATCTTTTGGAAGTAGATTGCCAGGTCTTTCTTCAGGGAGCCTCTTAGTGGATTAAAATACCAGTGTTTCGTTAGTAACACAGCACTTAACCAATTGCCCTAGCCAGGGACGTTGATTAGCTGAGCTATCGTTGTTGGGTGTTGTCGAGTGGGTTCCAACTCATAAAGACCATATGTACAACAGAACAAAACCCTGCCACGGTCCTACACTTTCCTCACAGTCATTGCTATGTTTGAGCCCATAGTTGCAGCCACTGTGTCTATCCATCTTGTTGAGGGTCTTCCTCTTCTTTTCTGACTATTTTACCAAGTATGATGTCCTTTTCCAGGGACTGGTCTCTCCTCATAACGTGTCCAAAGCACATGAGACAAAGTCTCGTCATCCTCACTTCTAAGGAGCACTCTGGCTGTACTTCTTCCAAGACAGACCTGTTCATTCTTTTGGGAATCCATTGTATATTCAGTATTCTTTACCAACACCGTAATTCAAAGGCATCAATTCTTCTTCGGGTGCATATGAGGCAGTTGAAAATATCAAGGCTTGGGTCAGGCGCACCTTAGTCCTCAAAGTGACATCTTTGCTTTTTAATACTTTAAAGAGGTTGTTCACAGCAGACTTGCCCAGTGCAATCCATTGTTTGATTTCTTCACTGCTGCTTCCATGAGCATTGATTTTGGATTCAAGTAAAATGAAATCCTTGACAACTTCAATCTTTTCTCCTTTTATCATGATGTTGCTTATTGGTCCAGTTGTGAGGGTTTTTGTTTTCTTTATGTTGAGGTGTAATCCATACTGCAGGCTGTGGCCTTTGATCTTCATTGGTAAATGCTTCAAGTCCTCTTCACTTTCAGCAAGCAAGGTTGTGTCATCTGCATATTGCAGGTTGTTAATGAGCCTTCCTCATTATCACCACCAAATACCACGAGGCTTAGAGAGGGTAAGTATGTAACTTTCTCAGTCACAGAAGCTGGTAAATCCAAATGCCAGGACTTCAGTCCCATTCTCTCCCCATCACACTGGCTTACTCACAGTATGTGGGACTGGTCTATGGGACAGTTCCTTCCCAGACTATGGTCTGTAATGGGTTCCCCCTTTGTTTTGTGCTTGCAGATCCAAAAGTCAGGAATTGGCATGATCTCAGTGTGTAAAGGTGCAGAGATCGGGCTGGCCATGGCCTGCTACCCGAAGCAGGTGGTTGCCACTGTATGCATCAATGGGTTCAATGCCATCTTTACAGTTCCACTCAGGTACAAGGATCTGGTTGTGAAACCCATCCACTCCTTCAAAGAGCGCATCCAGATCCATGTCTCTGGGGCCGTGTGCATCTGCCACTGTATGGAGGACCCCCGGGATGAACTGAATCGGCAGAGTGTACTTCCTGTCGAAAAGGCTCAGGGTCGGATCCTCTTCATCGTCGGGGAGAATGATGAATGTCTCAATAGCAGAGTGTACGCTGAGCAGGCTGTGGACCAACTACAGAGCCATGGGAAAAGCAGTGGAAGGATGCTGATGTACCCTGGTGCAGGCCACCTCATAGAGCCACCTTATGCTCCCCTATGCTATGCTTCCTGGAGCCCTGGATTTTCCTGGCCCATACTCTGGGGAGGGGACCCTGCTGCCCATGCGGCAGCTCAGGAGCATGCCTGGGAAGAGATCCAGAAACTCTTCAGGCAACACCTCAGTCCCATCAGAAGCAAACTCTGAGCAAGGGCTAAGGATGAAGATGGGCTGGGGAGAAGAGGTTACAGTAGAAAAAAGAGAAAGAGGATAAGGCAGGGATAGTGTAGAGACAGGGGGTTTTCTTGGCTTCTCAGGGTTCATGGTCATTTTGAATCCTGTCATTGTTGTTAGTTGTCATGGTGTGGATTCTGACTCATGGCAACCTCATGTGTGCAGAGTAGAACTGCTCCACAGGGTTTTAAAGGTTGTGATCTTTCAGAAGCAGATGTCAGGCCTATCTTCCAGGTACCTCTTGGTGAATTTGAACCTCCCACCTTTCAGGTAGTAGACGAGGCATAACCATATGTGCCACCCAGGGAATTCTATTTTGAATCTACTAGAAGGAAATGGGACAAAACAAAGGACCGGGCACAAATATGTATGTATTTGATCTCTAATTGACCTATTTCCTTAAAACCCATTCTCATTTTATAGATATATCATTCTTTCTTATTCCTTCTTTCACCTGATGCTTTCATCAACACATCCAGGTTCTGTGCAGAAGAGTATCATTTGTATTTAAAAAAAAAAAAGGGGGGGTCCCTCTTGTTGGGATTGGGAAACCTGCTTATCCCAGCACTACCCAAATCTTGCATTTCAAGGATCTGATTTCAACAAAATGACACATATATTCTGATTATGTCATTTCTGTAGATACCCAACTTTTGGATTTCTTGTTTTGAGATTCAATAAATTCCCTTATTATTTAATCCATTTACTTTGGACTTTTCTATTATTTGCTACTGAAGACTTTCTAGTTGATCCTTGGTCTCTTGCCCCACCATAGCAGCCCACTCTCTTGTGGATCTGGCCTGATGCCATGTAGAAGGACAAGATGTATATCCTAACTTTTAAAAAGAAAATGGAGAAATGTGTATTAAAAACTAATTTCCAGCTTGAATTTCAGGAAACATTGATTACACTTCTTAAATTTAGTAAGCTCACATAACATGCGTAACCGAAGGACAATGTATTGTAGCTAGAGGTGATTGTATTCCGTTTTCTTTGAGGTAATGGGATGGTGGGAAGAAATGAAACCGCCTGTGGTGAGTAGAGTCACTTCCTGGTTGGAGATGACCTGAAGATAAGCCACCTATTCCGCAGAGAAATAGACACAAAAATGCTTATTGAGTGTTTATGGTATTACAGGAACTCTGTTAAAAGCTTTTCATGAGGTATCTAATTTATTCCTCAATCAGCTTTATGGCAGAGATAGTCACTAAATTCTCCCCATTTTACATGTGAAGAAACTAAGCCTTAGAGAACTTATTTCACCTAAGCTCACACAAGAAAAACCAGGGTTGAAATTATGTTTCCTCCAAAACTCACGTGACTGTTACTTCACCCACCTGATAGCAGTATCTGACCAGATTGCATTGTTATTGTTAGCTGCTACGGAATCAGTTGTGGCTCATGGTGACCCCATGTATGCAGAGTAGAATTGCTCCATAGGATTTTCAAGGCTGTGACCTTTCAGAAAGAGATTACCAAGCCTGTCTTCTGAAGTGCCTCTGGGTGGGTTTGAACCACCAATCTTTTTGCTAGTAGTTGAGTGCTTAACCATTTGTGCTACCCAGGGACTCCTAGCTAAGGATAAAATGGGGCTGAATTTTTTATCCTGCTACATTCAATAAGTAAGAGTTTGTCACAAAGGGACTGGTCATCTTTGAGAGACTCAGAGCCTAGTTTCAGGCCCACAAAGCTGAAGTCCTGACCTTCCACATGGTGACTTTCATCCTAAGAATCTAGCCTGAATGACCAGCTGGATTCCAAGGTCACATCCTTCTTGCCTTGACATGCACCCTCCCCACTGGTGTGATAAAATAAAAATAATAGCTTTGGAAATACAGGAAGGGGATTAAAAAAAAAATTCTGCCCCAGTATCCAGGGCTTCACAGAGGATGTGGCATCTGAGCTGCACATCAAAGTTTAGACTTTTTTTTTTTTAAGTTCCTAGAACAAAGATGCTGTGATAATGATAAGGAATAAATCAGATAAACAGAAAGATTGGTATGGATCCGATGAGAAATGTGACATATCAGGTCATTTATGATTTAATAAGAGAGATTTTCTAATAGAGTCAGACTCCAACTCCATTCTAGTGAGGCGAGGTGAAAGTTACGGTGATAGAGGTGGTCTGTATTCAACAAAATCAGTGATCTCGATAAGCAGCAGTAGGATAATAAATATCTAGTGGATCTTGGTATGACTGGTTTTACCAAATATACAGAATCTGTATTGAAGGTGGCCACACCTAACCCAACCTCCCTCCCCACAAATGATGAGTCAATTCATAACTGGTGACTACTTAGTTAATTTGCCCTAGGTGTGGACCTTACTGGGCTCAAAGCCCCTAACCAGAGAGACAGCCTTACAGACGAGGGTTAACTGTGGCTATGCTACACCTGCCTGTCTTCATACTTGGCTTCCTGACTGCTGAAGAACAGAGTAGAGGAAGTGCAAAAATGAGAAAACACATGACTAGATGGCAGAAACTCTGTTTTCTGTAAAGAAAGAAAATGAGAAGGAAGCATGACTGTTTGGTGCAGGATTATATATGACTGGTCCATGTAACTCTGGGGAGCCCGGACTTACCCAATTCTGGAATACTACAGAACATTCCTTGAAACTGAAAAAAAAAAAAATTATAAAAAAATTCAACAGAGAGATGACTTTGTGTAACACCATTAAACATCATTATCCCAAGAGAAGAACTGTTCTCTGTTCCAAAGCATTTGAGACAAATTGACAGATGGAAATTCCATTAAGGTTAATACGGGAAATGAAGCACTTCCTTTTTTTTACAGAGAATGTCTTTGAGGAGAGAGTTTCACCCTTACCCTACTCTCCACTCTTCACATAGGTTTACTTGGCTTCATGGGAAGGCCATAGAATGCAACCTTTGATAGCTGTTGGCACAAAGGCTACCAAAATAAACATGTGAGGCGGAGGACAGAAGCACCAGCATTGCATGGTATAAAAGCTGATTCTCCTAGAAGAGTCATTTCCAACGTCAGAAGTGTGTGTGGAGTTACATGGGCTCCCATGAGAAGCAGACCTGTCAGGGGCCAATCTGGAGAGTAGACCCAAACTCTATTTTTGTTTCTAGCTTTCCGTACATCACCAGGGTCCTTTGAAGCAGGAGCGTTAGGATAGAGCAACTATTCTTCAGGAAGCAAGTATTACTGAAAGCTACCATCCCACCGTATCCAATCCATATTCAAATTCTGTTAAGTCTACCTCTTAGCAATTTTTCATATCCTTTCAACCCACACTAAATCACTACTAAAAAAAAAAAAAAAATCACTACTGTTACTCCCTAATTCAAATCATAATCATGCATTGCCTAATATAATAGGCTCTTAACTGATAATCTTTCACACTTAGTTCCTTCCAATCTGTTCTACATACAGAAGTAACCGAGAGGACCTTTTGAAAATGCAATTTGGATTAGCCCATTCTTCTGCTTACAATTCACTGAGGGCTTCCTGTGACTTTATGATAAATTCTAAAATCCATAACAAGCTCCCCCATCACTGACATGCTCTCTAGCACATCAAGTGTCTTTCCCATTCAGTCGCTGTGGTTTCTTGTATATAAAAAGAGAAGCAAGACAATTTTTTGACGTAAAAATGCTACCCATGGCTATTCTACTCTTTTAAGTCATCCCAAGTTTACCTACTCCCTGTCTTCCTAAGGGTTTACGCCTGTTCGCGTTATCAGATTCAGTAGAATTGGCCTTCCCTCGCTTCTCACCTGTGTAAAGCTCCTCCTGCCTCAGGGCTTTTGCTCACACTGCAAATGCTCTTCCTCCTGCTTTCTATCTAGCTGCCTTCTTTTCATTCTAAACAGTTCAGTATAAATGACATTGTTAAAGAAGCCTTTCTTGATAACTATCTTGCCCCATCTAAATCAGGTCTCCCTTCAAAGCACGAATTGTAGATTGTTTTGTGGTTGTTTTTCTTTTCTCCTGCTTGACTCTAAGTTCCATGAGGATAACTAGAAGGTCTATTTATTTTGTTGCATATCCCCAGTTCTTACCATAATTCCTGATACTTAATAGGTGCTCATTAAATACTTGTTGAATGTATCAATTGATTCTGGGACACTCTGGATTAAACACTAGGATATGAAGAAGAGGTTTGGTGTTCATCATGAAATCTCCATACAGTAGTAGTACACAGGATGATGGTAAATGACAGACTTGTTCCAGTATCCATTTTGAGTTCAGCAGAGCAGAAATAGTTTCATGCCCTAATGTAATCTGCTCCTTAAAGCAAACTAGGGTAATCTGCTATTTGATGTGTCTGCCTCCAAGATATCTGACATCCTTGAGAGGTAGCTACATGAAATAAGGGAAGCAAACCAATTTTTTGAAACAAAAATGCCACTCATGGCTCTTCTACTCTTTAAATCCCAAACTTACCCACTCCCTCTCCTCCTGCCTACAGGATTATGGCTGTTTGCAGTCTCTGATTCGGTAGAATTATATACAGCTCTTCTATCACAGTCTAGTGAGGAGAGCTTTATAACATACCCAGAGACGTATCCATGTGTCCATAACTGCCAGCGCAGTTCCCCCACTCTTTTTATTTCTATATCTACAGATTCTCATCTTATAACTACTTTCAGTTCTCATTAAATTCTCTTTGTTTACAAATGCGTTACGTTACAGTCTCCGTCAGCCAAATTACAAAGCAGAAAGCAGCATCCTTCTACTCAAGAAATTTTAAAGTTTTCTATGTGTCAGGTTTTGTTTTAGGCACGGAAACAAAGAGAAGAAAGATGTCATCCATGACTTCAGGGGCTGACATTTTCTTGAGGTTGCTTGCTTTTGTCAATATGCATTATTAGCCTTTCTTTTATTCCTTCCAACTTCACTCTCACGGTATATCAGACTTCTCAGGATCCTCTGGGTTTTCCTTAAAGGGAGGAAGAAAAGCTCACGGCAGAATTTATTCTCTTTGAGGTTACAGTAACTACCTGTCCTATTTCAACAGAGGGCCTCATCCTTAGTAGAAGGACCAAGTGGAGGGTCCTAGCCTTAAAAAGTGATTCATAAATGGCAAACTTGAGAGACGAGTGTGAAGCCTGTGAAGTGACTTGGCCTAAATAGAAAGCAACGCTAGGCTTATCGTGGCATAATGGAAAGGAATCAAACTGGCTCAGGGATCTCAGGTGTGTGGGCCCAGAGATGGCTCTTGGTTCCATATGCCTTAGGGTGGTATCCTGTGGAGCACAGCTAAGTCAAGCATTACCCCACCTCTAACCCCAAGGTTGGGAGACTGGAGTGGGAGACTGGGGTCTGTGGCCACAGCTCTTGGAACACTACAGATAGGTCCTTCTAAAGTTAAAACTAGAAAGAAGAGTAGAGGGATAACGTGATTCACTTAGTGAACTTATGCTCTTGGAAATATCATTTGGTGGCTGAACATGTAAATGATGAAATGGCCTCTCATTATGATGAGAAATAGGCAAAATATGTAAAATTGATTTGGCCTGTCAGCATTTTCAGAATGTCTTATGGACAAAGAAATAAAATGGAGCCATAGTTTCTTTTTTGTAACATTCTAAAATGTTTAGAGAGAGAAAATGAGTCATTCTAAAACTGGGTGACATTACACGTAGGTAGCTTACCCAGGATTGGAGAGCTCAGTGCTTGTGAATTATTCCTTCTCATTACAAGAATGCATCCTTCTCACCACGTCTTTATTCATCTACACCACCCCCTGAACCATCTTAGTAGGTACATCACATTGAAAAACCTTTGGAAAGACACAAGTTTTGTTCAAAGCCTTCCTGATGTAGTTGAAGGAGTGGAATTGCAGGCAGATCTGGAGTCTGACATTGGTGCTGACATGTGGAGTACAATCTTGGGATCATCACACCTTCCCTGGACTCACTGATATGACAATGACCAGACTATATGTAAAAGCGCTTGGCAAAGCACCTAGAATGAGGAGAGCCTTAAATACACTTTCCTTCTTTGTCCGCTCCTCAACTTTAGTCAGACACCACCCAGAAGATGTATGTGAGAGTGTGTGTATGTGTGTAAATAAGCATAGGCCAGAATGAGATGAGGTATGAAAGAAAGTTTTAGCAGAGGTAAATTTTGTCCCTAAACATGACTGCCTGACTCTTTATTGACCACTCAAAAGTGTCAGCAGGCGGATGACATAGGTAGCATGCTAGACATTCAGAAAGTGCTCCTGAGTGTCTTAATAATTTCAAAAGTTCTTTTATTTTGCCTTCGATTGCTCCCTCCTCCCCCTCACTTAAGAAATGACCTCAGTCCTGTTTCCCTTAGGATTTATCTCAGCAGGCACTGAGAATAAATATTTGCTTAGGTCATTTCATTATGATGTTTCAAATACCTTGTCGGGTGGATGAGACTTAAAACAAAGGACATGAGCCATGATAGATTTTGTGATAACATTTTTTTCCTTCTCTTTAGAAAAAAAATATGTACAAAAAATGCCAAGACGAGCCAACATGGAAGTGTCCAGAAAACATTCTGGTAGGTACAGACAAGGGAGCTCCTTCTCTCAAAGGAGGTACACGTTAGTTATCACCATGCTAGAAAAATGAGATGCAGTTAAAATCCTAGAATAATTAAAAGCCAAAAAGTGAAGCTGTTACTCTGGGGCTCTGTGTTGTAGATGCTGAATACCCTTTCTGTAAAATAATAATGTGCAAACTGTAAAATATTCATTTTCATATAAAGCCTATACAATCTGATATACGAAACAATTGTGTTGACAAGGAGACTGGTGCTGGCTGCATTTTTGGATGGAAGGCTGACCAATGTCACCTGCCTGCCCACGGAAATGGTTCCAGAAAGATTCTGAGTTTTTTAGGTGGGTGAGGCCATTATCTAAGAAAGAATCATCTAACCCCAAACCCAACCAAGTCTATTGCCATCTAATTAAATTCTGACTCACAGCAACTCTATAGGACAGAGTAGAACTGCCCTAGAGGGTTTCAAAGGCTGTAAATCTTTATGGAAGCACACTGCCATATCTTTTTCCTGTGACGTGGCTGGTGGGTTCAAACTGCTGACCTTTCGGTTAACAGCCGAGTGCTTAACCACTGCACCACCAGAGCTTCTCTCATCTAACCCCAATGCCCCCAAAATTTTGGATTCTCTGTCAATAGTATTAATAAGTAACTTCACGAATTTATTACTGTTAATGTAGAATGCAACGTGTTAAGAGATCAGAACACAGAGTTCTTTTTGAAGTTAATGTTTCTTTTTTTACACAGTTGATTTTCAGATTTATGGTTAAGCAACCTTGTCCTCCCTGCAACTCCAAAGTTTAACTTTCATTAAGATTCAAAATTTTTGGAGGAGGCAGCAACTGTGTTAACAAAAGGTTAAAGTGAAATTGTTATATTAATTTTACTTATGTTTATAAAACTGAAAAAGAAGGTTTGTATACAAATATCACAAAACAGCATCAACCATTGAATAAATGTGGTTCATCAATGCATACTTAAACAAGAAAATTTTGTTGTTTTTAAAATTCTGGCATAAATATATTAAAGCTGGAAAAAAAAAAAAACCCAAAAACCAAACAACAACAACAACAGAAAATCAGGGCAAGCTACATCATTTCCTCATACAAAAAATGTACAAAACATTAGCCTCTAACTAGATAAACATAATACTTGTCTTCACAGTTTGACATTGAGTAACTGTGTGTCTTGAAGTATCGAACTGCAGGGTGATTAAAAAACAGCTTGTGATACATCAGCCTTCTCAGGTAACTTCAGTCATGGAGGCAGAGTGATTCTGCAGAGTAAACACAAGCAGATAAAATCTTAGAATTGGGTTGATTGACCCATGTACACACTCTTCTCTGAATAAACCCGTTGCTGTCTAGTTGATGCCAACTCATGGTGACCCCATGTGTTACAGAGCAGAGCTGAGCTCCATAGGATTTTCTCGGTTGTAATCTTTAAAAAAATTTTTTTTTTTTTTAATCTTTATGGAAGCAGGCCTTTCTTCCATGGTACCTCTGGGTGGGTTCGAACCATTACTCTTTTGCTTAATAGACAAGGGTAAACCATTTGTACCACGTGAGAACCTCTTCCCTAAATATCCTCTTGCTTTCTTGTCTCCTGACATGTGCCCAGGATGTTGCCTCTCCCTGATACGCTCTTTCAAGGCCCCTCAAAATCTATTACTTCCTCCATTATATCTTCAACCAAAATAGGACTGTTTCTTCTCCTACACTTATTCTCTGTATCATTCTGCCTTAAGTTACACTTACTCAACTATTTTGTAATACAAGCATTTACGGAACTCAAAGCTGTATCTGACACATTTCTTCTTATATGTACAATTTTTAATATTGAACAGTTTTAACTTTTTAAAAAATTCCATATGATTTATTCTTTGAGTCATGAGTTATATCGAAGTGAGTTTTAATATTTTCAAACATACAGCGTTATTTGCTTTAGTCATTTAAAATTTTTTTCTATGGTCTACATGATACACGTCCTTTAAAATTTATTGAGACTTGCTTTATGGTCCTGTACGTGGTCTAGTTTTATAATGTTTCATGTGTTTTCGGGGGGCTTATCTATAATGCACATTAGATCAGCCCTGTTAATCATGCATATCCTTAATATATTTTGTTTGCTTGTCTATTAATTTCTGAAAGAAATGTGTCAAAATTTCCTACGACTACAAATTTATTTTTTCTTTGTAATTCTGCCAACTTTCGTTTATATAATTTGACACTAAATTATTAGGGGTACAAGTTTAGAATTGTTTTATCTTCTGGTGAATTTTATTTTTAAAAACAATTTTATTATGCTGGGAACAATGTTTAGATGAAAGATAGACCTTCTTCTTGTTGATGAAAGAACTTCTCACTGTACCCTCTGTGCCATGTAACTTCTCTGTCATACTTTCCCCCTCTTTGACCCTCTATTTGTATTCTGAATAATTCCTTCAGCGTTATTTTCTAATTAATTAATTCTCTTTTAAGCTAGGTCTAGTCAGAATTTTATCCGCTATTAGTGTCCAATTATATATTTTTCATTTCTAGAGGGTATTTTGAATCTTCTTATTCAACCTTTTACATAAATCTCTTATTCTTTGTGTTTTAATTCCCCTTATTTCGCTTATTCTTTTTTATATGCTGCATCTGATCATTATAGTAATTTATATTCTTTTGGGTCTAATTCTGCTATTTGCATATTCTGTTTACTGTCACTCATGGTGGCTTCTATCCTCATATGCTGTGTAATTTTGTCCCATGACACAGTTTTGATGTTAAACTCTGGGAATTCTGATAGGTATGGATTGACAATGTACTACTCTGGAGAAAAATTTACATTTGTTTCAGCCCTAATAGGACTCTACTAATCTAGGGCCTCTTTAGAAACACTAACAAGGAAATTAAACTACAAAAGCTACGTAAATTCAAACTCTACAACCATATGAGGGCAGGCTAGGCAGTTATGATTTCTCAGAGGAATTTTCTACCTGGAGCTCAGCCAAGACTGACAAGTTTCCCTTTGGAGCCCTTAGAAGCAGCTGCTTTTTGTTTTTTTCTAGTAGTCTTCACTGAAAACCTCTGGGGCCAGGGGATTTATGCAGGAATCTCAGCTACAAACAACTGCCCCTCCCACACTTTTGTTTTTCATATTTGTGGAAACTGAGGCATTAACTTGTATTTGAAGAATTTCTTGTCATCATGTGAAAAACAACTTTCCCATATATGCTTTCTTCTTTTTTCTTCACAAAATTTTATTTGGGTCAATACTTACGTCATTTACGACATTGCCATTTAAGAGCAAGTGGTAAAAATAATTTAACATCCTAATACAACTAAATGGTGACCTTGGGCAGATTTAACTTTCAAGTTATTTCTATTTATAAAATGAAGTCTATATGGTTTGTTTTTTTTTTATGGTATCACTAGTTCTTAACCAAGGCAGCCATCAGAATCCTCTGGAAGTATTTTTTAAAATATCTTTTTTCACCCCAGATCTACTAAATCAGAATCTCCTAGAGTGAGGTTACAGTCATCTGTAGATTCAGCTCAGCTTGGATTTCCCTTTCTTTGTGTTAAAGAAAACAAATGTTTTCTTCCCATCCCACCCCATCCCACCCTCACCCTCCTCACTCCATTCCCACCTTTGGAAGACACAGGGAAACTCTATACCACATCCACAGTGAGTTAGTCCAATTGCTTCATCTCTAATTTCTTTGTTAATATAAACAGGCTGTGTCTGACAAGAACACAATCTAATTGTTCAATACTAAGCTTGATTGCTCAGAGGAATGCAGACATCAGGATGTAGAACTGAATAGCTAGAAGGTGATTACTTTGGGATCACAATAAGTCCATTGGTCAATTTTTGTTTTGTTTGAATTTCTATAATTATTTACTTTTCAGTTTCTCTTTGGTACCTAGAAAATATTTTGTCAAATACCACTGTGATCTAACCAGCTATACTGAGGGGAAACAGAGGTGGGAAATACTCATATTCGACTTGATGTTTTAGAGCGGGAGGAAGAGCACTGTAGTTCTGGGGGTTCCATATGGCAAAGGGGAAAGAATGCCTCAGAAGGAAGGAAAGGAGGAAGACTGGGCACACTCCTTATCCAGTTAGTCTTCTCCTGGAGGTATTTCCAAAAGTGGGAAGGATTTTACGTGTGTATGTGTGCTATGAAGCAAGGCTTGAATCTTCTTTGATACCCCAGAAGGTCCCCTTCCAGGGAAGACAGTTCTACCCCATAAATTAAAAAGGGGCAGTGTCTCAGGCTGGGTTCTCCAGAGGAGCAAAACCAGTGAAGCGTGTATATATATATATCCACATACACATAAGCATATGTATGTTGTGGTTAGGTGCCATCGAGTTGGTTCCAACTCGTAGAGACCCTGTGTACAACAGAATGAAACACTGGCCAATCCTGTGCCATCCTCACAATCATTGTTATGCTTGAAACCACTGTTGCAACGTCCTAATATAACTAAATGTCAGTCCATCTTGTTGAGGGTCTTCCTTTTTTTCACTGACCTTCTACCAAGCATGATGTCCTTCTCCAGGGACTGATCCCTCCTGATAACACATCCAAAGCACGTGAGACGAAGTCTCTACCATCCTTACTTCTAAGGAGCATTCTGGCTGTACTTCTTCCAAGGCAGATTAGTTCGTTCTTTTCGCAGTTTATGGTATATTCGATTCTTTGCCCACACCATAATTCAAAGGCATCAATTCTTCTCTGGTCTTCCTTATACATTGTCCGGTTTTCGCATGCATATGAGGCGACTGAAAAAACCATGGCTTGGGTTAGGCGCACCTTAGTCCTCAAGGTGACATCTTTGCTTTTCAACACTTTAAAGAGGTCTTTTGCAGCAGATTTGCCCAATGCAGTGCATCAGTTGAGTTCTTGACTGCTGCTTCCATAGGTGTTGATTATATTATGGATCCAAGTAAAATGAAATCCTTGACAACTTCAAGCTTTTCTCTATCATGATGTTGCTTATTGGCCCAGTTGTAAGGATTTTCGTTTTCTTTACCTTGAACTGTAATCCATACTGAAGGCTGTAGTCTTTGATCTTCACCAGTAAATGCTTCAAGTCTTCTTCATTTTCAGCAAGCAAGGTTGTGTCATCTGCGTAATGCAGGTTGTCAGTGATTCTTCCTCCAATCCTGATGCCCTGTTCTTCTTCATATAGTCCAGGTTCCCAGATTATTTGCTCAGCATACAGACTCAATAAGTATGGTGAAAAACAGATACAACCCTGACGTACACCTTTCCTGACTTAAAACCACACAGTATTCCTTCGTTCTGTTTCAGTGACTGCCTCTTGATCTATACACAGTTTCCTCTCTCTCTCTATATATATATATTTCAAGGAAACGGCTCACGAGGTTGTGGAGGCTGGCAAGTCCCAAATCCATGGGTCAGGCATCACGCTGGAGGCTTCTCCTGACTCAAGTGGTTGCAGGGGCTGATGAACCCAAAATTGGGAGGTTAGATGACAGGCTAGTGGCTCATGTCCCAAGAACCACAGCCCAGATGATAATGAGTCAGATGCAGGATTGACAGCCCAGTAATTTGGTCCCTCAGGATGTAATTATATTTTTAGAAGGTCATTTCATCATGCGACACAGTGGCTGCAACAATGGGCTCAAGCACAGAGATTGTGAGGATTGTGCAGAACTGGCCCCCGTTTTGTTCTCTTGTACATAGGGTTGCTATGAGTCAGAACTGACTCAACAGGACTTAACAACAACAACATTCCATCGTTCTATCAAGCCAGCTGCTTCAGAAGGATAGGGAACATGATAAGGTAAGCAAATTCCGTGAGCATGGGCCCACTGCCACACTTCATTTTCTGTGAAGTGAGTTCCTGGATCTGAGGCTCTGCTGTGTGGGATACCAAGATCGTAGATAAAGCAATCTGTAAGTTCATGGCTGGTAATTTTGGTAGAAGCATTGCATGCAGGGAAAGCAAATCCATATTCAGAGAAAGTGTCTATTCCAGTAAAGTGTCTATTCCACTGCCTTATCCATGATGGAAGTAGTCCAGTGTAATCGACCTGCCACCAAGTTGCTGGCTGCTCACCCTGAGGAATGATGCCATATCAGGGACTCAGTGCTGGTCTCTGCTGCTAGCAGATTGGGCACTCAGCAGTGGATGTACCCAGGGCAGCCTTGGTGAATGGAAGTCCACGTTGCTGAGCCCATGCATAATGTCCATCCCTGCCACCATAGCACTTTGTTCATGAGTCCACTGGGCAATGGCAGGAGTGGCTGGGAAAATAGAATGACTGGCTTCCACAAAACACATCGTCCTATCCACTTGATTGTTAAAATCCTCCTCCGCCAAGGTCACCCTTTGGTGAACAGTTACATGAGACACAAATATCCTCAACTCTTTGGCCCATTCAGAGAGGTATATCCACATACTTCTTCCCTGCACCTCCTTCTCACCAATTTTTAAATCATGTTCCTTCCTAGTCCCTGACCATCCAGGCAAATCATTGGCCACAGCCCACAAATCAGTATACAGTCTTACAACTGGCCATCTCTTCTTCCAGGCAAAATGAACAACCAGGTGCACTGCTTGGAGTTCTGACCACTGGCAGGATTTCCCTTCACCACTGTCCTTCAGGGAGGTTCCCAGAAAGGGGCTGCAGTGCCGCTGCTGTTCACAGGTGCGATGCCTGTGTATTGCGCAGAACCCTCTGTACATGAGGTACGAGTGTTCTCTTCCTCAGTCAAATGATCATAAGGAACTCCCCATGAGGCCATAAAAGGAGCCCTGGTAGTACAGTGGTTAAAGCACTCAGCTGCTAACCGAAAGGTTGGCTGTTTGAACCCACCAGCCACTCTGTGAGAGAAAGATGTGGCAGTCTGCTTCCATAAAGATTTATAGTTTTGGAAACATTATGGGGCAGCTCTACTCTGTCCTATAGGGTCACTATGAGTCAGAATTGGCTGGATGGCAATGGAGTTTTATGAGGAAATAGGTGCAGACTGGGAGAGGGAAGGTAATGTGACAGGAGTGGAGACCATGGACATTTGGGCCACTTGTAAACTACTGGTGCCTTCAGGTCCTGCTCAAGCCTAATATTGTATATGTCACTTCCATTTAATGATGGAGTGCTACTGTGCATGTCCAACTTTATGACTCTGTGGGTCAGACAACACCCAGTTCATGATGGGCAGCTCAGGCCACATGGTGATTTGGTACCCCTTGGTTAAGTGTTCAGTCTCTACTAAGGCCCAGTAATAAGCCAAAAGCTGTTTCTCAAAAGGAGAAAAGTTATCTGCAGAGGATGACAGGGCTTTGCTCCAAAATTCTAAGGGTCTACACTGTGATTCGCCAACAGGGGCCTGCCAAAGACTCCAAACAGCATCTTTATCTGCCACTGACACTTCAAGAATCATTGGATCAGCTGGATCATAAGGCCCAAGAGGCACAGTGGCTTACACAGCAGCTTGAACCTGTTGCAGAGCCTTCTCTTGTTCTGGGCCTCACTCAAAACTAGCAGCTTTTCAAGTCACTTTATAAATAAGCCAGAGTAGCATCCCCAAATGAGGGATATGTTGCCTTCAAAATCCAAAGGGGCCCACCAGGTGTTGTGCCTTCTTTTTACTTGTAGGAGGGGCAGGTGCAACAACTTTTCCTTCACTTTAGAAGGACTATCTTGACTTACCCCATATCACTGGACCTCTAGAAATTTCATTGAGGTGGAAGGTGCCTAACGTTTTGTTATGTCAATTACCTACCCTCTAGCATGCAAATGTCTTAATAGGAAATCTGGAGTTATTGACACTTCTTCTTTACTAGGTCCAATCAGCATAATGTAATCAATGTAATGGACCAGTGTGACATCTTGTGGAAGGGGGGAAAAAAACAAACATGTTGCCATCGAGTCAATTCTGACTCATAGTGAACCTACAGGACAGAGTAGAACTGCCCCATAGGTTTCCAAGGAACATCTGGTGGATTTGAACTGCCAACCTTTTGGTTAGCAGCCATAACTCTTATTAACCACTATGTCACCAGGGTTTCCAAAGGTGATCAAAGTCCCTGCAAACTAAATTATGACATAGGGCTGGAGGCACTCTGAGGTAGGACAGTGAAGATGTATTGCTGGCCTTGCCAGCTGAAAACAAACTGCTTCCGGTGATCCTCTGAAACCAGAATAGAGAAAAAAGCATTGGCCAGATCAATAGCTGCATATCAGGTACAAGGAGATGTATTAATTTCCTCAAGCAATGAAACCACATCTGGAACAGCAGCTGCAATTGGAGTCACCACCTGGTTAAGTTTAGGATAATACACTGTCATTCTCCAAGATCCATCTGTTTTTTGCACAGGCCAAATAGGTGAGTTGAATGGGGATGAATGAGGATCACCACCCTTGCATCCTTCAAGCCCTTGATGGTGGCGGTAATCTCTGCAATCCCTCCAGGACTGTGGTATTGGTTTTGGTTTACTATTTTCCTAGGTAGGGGCAGTTCTACTGGCTTTCACTTGGCCTTTCCTATCCTAATAGCCTTTACTCCACATGTCAGGGATCCATTGTGGGGATTATGCCAGTTGATGAGTATATCTATTCCAATTATGCATTCTGGAGCTGGCGAAGTCACTACAAGATGGGTTCGACGACTGACTGGACCCACTGTGAGATGGACCTGAGCTAAGAATCCATTAATAACCTGATCTCCAGATACCCCATCTCTCACCTGTGGGCCACAATAATGTTTTATGTCTCCTAGAATTAGTGCCAGTTCAGAGCCAGTGTCTAGTAATCCCTGGACAGTCTGATTATCTCCTTTTCTCCAATGAACAGCCACTCTTGTAATAGGCCATAGATTCCTTTGGGGAAGGCTGGGAGAAAGACTAGCAATACAAATTTTTGGATGTGTAGTGTGGTCTTTCCTCAAGGGAACCTGACCTCCGCTTCATCCAAGGGGTTGTGGGTCTGTAAAATGGCTGAAGGGGAATTGGTTGAAGGGCTGTGACTTTCTTCTGTTAGACAACTGTTCTCGTGACCTAGAATTCTTTCACTTGTACAGGTCAAGTAAATATTTTGTAGATTTTGCATCTATTCCACTCCTAGGGATATCATGACTAAGTAGCCAATGCCATAAGTCCATACAAGTCAGACATTTTTATTGATGCTTTGACTCTGCTGTCCATTATGGTAACCACACCCACATTGCTTTTTGCAATTATTGCTACTACTTGGCCCCTACCACCTCAGGGTCCAATTAGTCCCTTTGTAGTTAGGTGTTCCCACTGTCAAATGTGACATAAAATAGCTATCACAGTAGTCAGGGATGCTGTGGCTCCCTTCACAAATTTGTTCCTCACTGTTGTGGTAAAAGGTATGTCTTCTGGGCACTCCATGGGTGGGTCTGTGGGTCCAACCTGATAAATACACTCTAACACGCTAATTTCCCTAAGCCTTTGGATATTTTCTTCTACAGTACACCAAGGCAAGTCTGGGGTTTCAACTTGATTTAGTGTAGGCCACCGCTTAATCTGGAGCCCTGGTGGCACAGTGGTTAAGAGCTTGGCTGCTAATCAAAAGGTCGGGAGTTCAAACCCACCAGCCGCTCCTTGGAAACCCTATGAGGCAGTTCTACTCTGTGTTACCGGGTCACTATGAGTTGGAATTGACTAGATGGCATCTGGTTCAGGATACGGCTTAATCCATGCTTCAGTGAACCAGCCAAATAAACTATTAGAGCCTTTTCTAACCTTTCGAGCTGAAACACTGAATGAAGAATCTGTGCTTAGTGGGCTCATACCAATAAACTTAGACGGATACAACTTTAAGTTTGTTGTACAATCATCCTACACCTTCAATAGCCATTCCCACACATATTTCCCAGATTTCTGTTTGTGTATTTTAGAGAAATCAAGCAGGTCTTTTGAAGTGAAGCATACCTCTTATGGGTCACAATTTGTACTTCACCTTTTGGGGCTCACTGGGACTTAAGTCTACTTGCAGGCCTAGAAGCAAAAATGGGTGGTGGGGGTGGTTCCTGAGGACATTCATTAATGTCTTGCAAGGCATCTGCCTCAGGCAATGCCCCATGTAATATCTAACATAAAGACTCCTCAAGCACAATTGTGTTAATTTTATCAGATGTGGGTGGAAGGAATAATGGTTTTACTGTGGAGGGTGGCTTAGCAGACAAAGATGGCATAATCTCTTCAGATGGGAGTAAGAGGGCTAGTTCTGTTCTCAGCAGTGATTCAACAGAATTTAGGGACTCAATGCCCCCAGGTTCCTGATCATTTGCCCACATACCCCCATCCCGAGTTCCAGGATCCCATTTCTTCCCAACCATGCCCTCACTCAAACTTTAAATTTGAAGTTGGAATTCAGTCAGTGTTGTAATTTAGCCGCTCTTATGATAAGACTCTGGGTTTGGCTTTTGGCAATATCAGCTCTGTTGCTACCAGAAATAAGGCTTTCTTTCTGGGCACAAGTGGCAACTCTAAGGTCTCGTACGCAGCACTTGAGTAGTGACTCTGGAGCCCTGAGCTCATCTTTCTTTCATCACTTTGTCTAAGCAAAAGCAGAACCAACCAACCAGCCTCCCTACACTTCTCAGTTTGACAGAAATGCTGCAAAGTGTCAAATACACAATCATCCAGAGCTGTGTTTCTGACAAATATTTGATCCAATGGTGGTGATATTTTACGTATTTCTACTGCTACCTCATGCCATGGTTTAGCAGTGCCTCTTCCTTACTGGAAACAGAGTTATCAGTGTATTTAGGTCTAGCCAGACTTGAGATCCAATTCAGAAAACTCATCCTTAAGATTTTGTTTCTCTAGAAGCTCTCTGGGTACCAAATGTCTTAGGCTGGGTTCTTTAGAGGAGCAAAATTAGTGAAGAGTGTATACACACACACACACACACACATATACATATGAACATATATAGAGAGATTTATTTCAAGGAAATGGCTCACACTGTTGTGGAGTCTGGTAAGTCCCAAATCCCTGGGTCAGGCATCAGGCTGGAGGCTTCTCCTGACTCATGTTGTTGCAGGGGCTGATGAACCCAAAACTGGCAGGTCAGATGGCAGGCTGCTGGCTCACATCCCGAGAACCAGAGGTCAGAGGATTACAAGTTGAACTCAAGATTGAGAGACAGCGAGCTTTGCCAGAACATCCACATATATTGCATGAGGGCCACGTCCCCAGGGAAACTGATTGGCTACTCACATCAGCTCACAAAGTGGAGGATGATTACATTATATGGCATTACGGAAGAGCAATCAGTCCAATGTCTGCCAAATCACTGAGAATCATAGCCTAGCCAAATTGACAGATCACATTAACCATCACAGGCCACTTCTAATAGAAACCACCATTGTTGGAACTGCACAGGGTGCCTCTGCCCACAGGGGGAAGTGGGGGGGGGTACTCAGGGCAGATTTATTTAGGGAGAGCTGTAATTCAGTTTAAACACACCAGCCTTTATGCAGGCTGTAACATGTTTGCATATCCAATGCTGAGAGATATAGATTTCAAAAAGGAATCTTCCTTGAATAAAATCTCAGGCAATGTAGTATGATGGAAAAAGTAGAGCCTTTAGAATTAGATAGGACTGTGTTTTAATTTTGCTGTGTGATCTTGGACAAGTTATTTAACTCTTTGTGCCTTACTTTTCTCATCTATAAAACAGGATTAATACCTATTGAAGGGTTATTGTGTGAATTAAATGAGATGGCTTTCAATAAATGCTCTTTTGTTGACCAACAAAACAAGAATATATCCTTCTATACTATCCATGTGGAAAGTATTTCATACTAAAATCAGATGCTTGGTTACTTGAGTCTTCCCCAATTGGTGTGGACAGTATATTTGAGAGGCAGTACTTTCTATCCAGTTTCCTGTAGCTTCATGGGGACTAGCCTGCAGAAGTCCTACTCATTGTTTCTCATAAATCTCTATTTCCATAGATGTTCAGATAGTGACTATTGTCTGACTTTGTTGTTGTTGTTGTTAGGAGCCATCAAGTCAATTTCAACTCATAGTGACCCTATGGGACAGAGCAGAACTGCCCCATAGGGTCTATAAGTCGGAATCGACTTGATGGCAATGGGTTTGGTTTGGGTTTTTTTTGGTTAATCTTTATGGAAGTAGGTCACCAGGTCTTTCTCCTGTGGAGCTGCTGGATGGGTTCGAGCCACCAACATTTTGGTTAGCAGCCAAGTGCTTAACCATTGTGCTACCAAAGCTCCTTATGGTCTGATTTGAGGTTCTTGGCTTTGATTAACATTTCTTTTTAGCTCTTGGTTCTGGCTTGCTGCATTTATCCATCACACAGTGATGTCAGGACATATGGAGAGTGAGTAAGACAGAGTTCATAGAGTCCAAATCCTCATAGATCTCTGAGTCCTTGGGGGAGGCAGCTATGAGAAAGCACTATTGGCTTTAATTATAAGAGGAAGTCATAAAAAAGGCTCTGAGAGCTTTTTGGCCCAACCCTGGTGACATAGATTGAATTATGTCCCCAAAAATATGTGTATCAACTTGGTTAGGCCATGATTCCCAATATTCTGTGGTAGTCCTCCATTTTGTGATTGTAATTTTATGTTAAAAGGATTGGGTGGGATTGTAACACCCTTACCAGGTCACATCCCTGATCCAAGGTAAAGGGAGCTGCCCTGGGGTACGGCCTGCACCACCTTTTATCTCTCAAGAGATAAAAGGAAAGGGAAGCAAGCAGAGAGTGAGGACCTCATACCACCAAGAAAGCAGCATCAGGAGCAGAGTGCATCCTTTGGACACGGGGTCCCTGTGCCTGAGAAGCTCCTTGACCATGGGAAGATTGAGGACAAGGACCTTCCTCCAGAGCCTCCAGCTTCCCCTGGAGCTGACACTGTGAATTTGGACTTGTAATCTACTAGAAAAAAAAAAAAAAAACTGTGAGAAAATAAATTTCTCTGTTAAAGCCAACTACTTGTAGTATTTATGTTATAGCAGCACTAGATGACTAAGATACCTGGTAATCAGGAAAGGCCTCAGGTTGTATCTAAATGAGGTGACACATACAGTCACAAAGATACACTGACAAATTTAAAAGAAGTTTAACTACAGTGCTGCCTGATCTTTTGGTTAGCAGGCAAGGTCTTAACCACTGTGCCATCGGAGCTTGAAAACCCTGTGGAGCAGTTCTACTCTGCACACATGAGGTCCCCATGAGTCAGGACTGACTCGATGGCAGCTAACAACAACTATATATATATTCCTATTATCTTATGTCTACCTGGTGAATAGCAGTTTTTGCAGCCTTGTTTTAGCACTCCATTTTTCAGTTAAGTAAAATTCCCCTAAATATGACCTGGGCCTCTCTTGGGTTTGTCATCTATTAATGACTCTGACTGAGGAAAGGGAAAGAACTCCGGAAAAAGCTTCAGATGGTAATCCTTGAGCAAAACTGGGCAGGGAAATGGTATGGGAATGGAGTGTTCTTAGGTTAGGATATTGGAGACAAAAGTGTATATACTTTATATGGTGTGTACAAGAACACGGAGACAGAATAACATTTGACAAATTCAAATATTTGCTTTGAAAATTCACCTTTGTCTTCAACTGCTTCACCTTATAAATAAAGATAACAACTCTGACTTCACTGGGCACAGGTACATATTTGATAGGGAAGAAAAACTAGTGAGATTCTTACTAAGATACCATTTTACCACAAGGTATCATTACTTGGCTAATTCACCATTCAACCAGCAATAACAGGCTCTATGTAAATAAACCAGAAATAATTTTTTAAGTACTTATTTCTAATTAGACCAAGTTAAAATTTTCAGTCTAATACAGGTTAAGGGAAAACAAACAAACACTCAAAAAGTATATGGCACTGAGTTTAATAGAGAGCCATAAGTATTTTTTCCAAGATGGAATTTTTTTTCCAAAGATGGAATTTTTTTTCCCAAGATGGAATTTTTTTTCCCCTGGTTCATGAATAAAATTAGAAAAACTTCACTAAAGATGAAAGGAAAGAGTATAGGGTGTCTCAGAGAGAAGTCTGATAGTTAAAAATCTTTAAACAGAGAAAAATATTATTTTCTACTGTACTAATATGAAGTATATGATAATTCCAGTGGGAGGTGAATGACTTTACCCTTGCACTATCTAGAAAACTGGTTTAGTAAGAAAACGTCAATACAATCAAGATTTCAAGATAAACAGGCTGTTAACAGAAAAGATACATTTTAGCAAGACCATCTGCCTGAAACAAGTGGCATTCTAACAAAAATCTTGTTGTATTATTAGTCATTCCCCTCTCTTGTCTGATTAAAGAACTCCTACTCATTCCAGGGAGCCTTGGTGGCGCAGTGGTTAAGAGCTCAGCTGCTAACCAAAAGGTCAGCAGTTCGAAGCCACCACCCCCTCCTTGAAAACCCTATGGGGTAGTTCTACTCTGTCCTAGAGGTTCACCATGCATTGGAATTGACTCAAAGGCAATGGGTTTGGTTTCAGGTTTACTTATCCCAGCTCTCCCATTATCTAGCTATGTGGCCTTGGCAAGTGATTTAATATCCCTAGCTTCAATTTTCTTATCTGTGAAATGGGAAGTATAATATCTTGTCCAAGATCAATCAGGTAGTTGTTCAAATAAGATATTTGTAAAGTACAAAGCAACTCTCCTAGGTGCAAAGTGAGTGCCTAATACCATTTTTGAGGCTCTTTTCAGTTGGCAAGTCTTCTTCATAGCTTTACCTGTTTTATCAGACAGAATAAATATTTTTTTTTTATGTTTGCTTTCACAGAGGACCTTGTAGACATTGACTCAGCACATCCCATTACTTACTCACTTATATCCACCTTTCCTGATCATCTGTGGGTCACCTGTGTGTGTCTATTTATTCCCTGTATCTGTGGCATGAAACAAGGCCCTGGTGTACAAGAAGTGATCAGTAAGTATTGCTGCATTGAATTTTTAATTGTAGTCATCAAAACAGACCCAGAAGGACATCTAGATATGAGCCCCTTGTTAATGTGGTTCCAGCTTTCATCTATCACTGGATATTAATAAAACATTTTTCTTTTCAAATATTGCCCTAGCCAATAAATGAAGTTGGCCTTTCACATGACTGGACCAAATTTTTACATCGGAGGTCAAGCTGTCCTGAAGCAACTGGGATTTAAGTTAGATATTACTATGAACTTCCTGAGGATTTGATTACCAACCCCACAATGAACAAAGGACTGACTGAGGAAAGCTGTGATGACACCTTTCTTGAGGGATCATATTTGTATTCATACTGGGTGGGCTCAGTGACGTCTTGCCTTCAGTAAAGGAACAGATTTGTTGACCACCCGAGGCTACAGGTATGAGCCTGTGGGTTTGGTTTGCTAATGACTTTACTATACCTGTGCACTTAAGGTTTCCAGAGGGCTTTCTATCCTTGGGAAAGCCATTAGGGGTACTCCACGGGGATCCTCGGGTTTGGGTTTGGAAGGAGATCCTTGCGTTCCTTTAAAGTTATGGACCACACACATTCCCTGCAGGATGAGGGGAAAAGAGATTGGGGTCAGACTGCAGCCATCACCACCTGGCCATCTCTGAGGATGGCAGGACTTTCCCCCTTGTACATCATCGCCATAGTGATTTTTGCCTTTGGGTGGGTAGGGACCATGAAAAACCTGAGGCATGACACAAGGTGTCTGTGAAGAACATTCTGTGTGTGTGTGTGTAGGGGCATTTGTTTAATCACCAGACAGCCAGTGATAATCAATGCACCCCATTGAGCCTGTTTCCTTACCTGTAAAATGGGAATAATAATACCCACTCCATAGGATTTGTAACAATTAAAAGGCCCATGGATCTAAACTGTCTAATAGAAACAGTTTACTGAGGGCTACCATGTGTCTGGCACTATGCTGAGGGTTTCCCAATACTTCATTTAACCCACCCAACGATCTTACAAGGGAGATACTATAATCACCTTTATCTTAGATAAGGAGGAACAGAGAAGCCAGATAGCTTGCCCAAGATTATACAGAGATTTGAATACTAGAGCCTCTAACTCTCACCACTATGCCACTTTGCCTCTTAACAAGTACCAAGCACATGGCAAGTAATCAGTAAATGCTAGCTACTCAGTAACTCCAACTTAAAATGTTCACCCTCAAATTATGTTACTAGGTAGCTGATTTTTATTTGCTTGAGATTAAATAACTTATCCGTGGCTGTTTTCTTTTATTGTCTCAGTTAAAAAACTTTCCCTATAAATTACTACCTGCTTTATTTCCTACTGAGGCCCCTTCATAACTTTTTACCATCTTCTCTGCTTGCTCTGCCTGGGTAGAGTTTATCTGCTTCTTTCCACATTCTGGCTTCCATTTGCCTCCCATCTTTGTTTCTGTATCCAGTGTGGTGTCTTTGACTCAGCATTTTTCCTGTCATGTTTCCAACCCTGTGGTATATTTAAGTAGAAAATACTCTCTACCTGGCTCGCCTTCACCTCACTCTCCAGCTCTGCTTAAGCCTCCTCCATTCAGGAAATGGGGAAAGTGGAAGGTATAGGAGGTCTGCAGTTGGAGAGACCCAGGTTAGATTCATGGCTAATTGGCTGAGTGGCCATTGGGCATGTTAGTGACTCTTGAGCCTCACTATCTTACCTATAAAATGAGGGTAAGAATGTTGCTAGAGTTCTCGAAGCACATGATTTGATATACATATAAAGCGGAGGGCACGTAGTAATTGTTCAACTAATAATTTCCTTGCTCTTTCCCCCGCTTTCATCTTCGTGGTAAACACAAACAACAAGTAAAACAATAATGAACATATGCAGCAACTATGCTTCTACTCTCGGACATTGCTCTTCTCTTTTTTTATGTCTTCTCTTCAACTTTCTGTCTGGAATCCTCTGGTTCTTCCCATGACATCCGTCCCTCAAGTCTTCCTTCCCCTCCCACTTCCCAGCATCGCGAGTGTGTATGTGTGGTGTGTCCAGGGTAAACCGTCTCATGCCTGAGCAATTCAACAGCAGATCAAGACCTTACAGAAACATCATTTGTGGAAAACACATTTTGAGATCAACTGGGAAATCATGTGAAGGAGGCAGAAACAGAACAGTACATTACTGAGGGAAAACCAAGTTTAATATTAAAACAGAATTTATATCTGGGGCTTCAGCAAACCCAAAGGAATCCAAAGGCATCATCCCACGAAGTTGCCCAGGGCAGTTAGTACTGCTTGTTCTCTTGGCGTCGGATGGCTGGCTTCAGCACTGATGGACAGCAAAACTGTTTGGCTTTTCTTTGGAGCCCAAAGCTTTCATTCACGGGCTATTGATCTCACTCTGAAGCCTCTTCTCCTCTGTTCAAATCACCTGTATTTTTTCGTTCTTTTAACAAGCATTCTTGGGGAGATACCCCCTTATGAGATAGCAACGTTTCAAGATCATCTCAGCACCACCTTTCCTGCAACTTCCCCCAGGGAATTTGCATTTATGCCCTTCATCTTTCATGGTGAGAAGAAAGTGTGGACACATTCAGAATAATTCTGAGTTACAATACAGCTTCCCAATCAGTGTCCTGAATAAATGTGATTATTTTCTGTGGGTATCTTAACAGGTAAAAAGGTTTGGAAATGCTGAGTTAGAGGTTGGGAAATGAGTTTGCTGGAAAAGGAGGAGGTAGGTTATATGACTGTGAAGTCTGCCTATGTGTGATGCCAGTCTTCATGGGTTCTTGGACCAGAAAGGGCAGAATGGGAAGAGGGAGGCTTTTCCAGACAGCAATGGCTTCTGTCTCCTTGGGGAGGATTTCAGAATATCATTAGGGGATTTATTTTATGTATAACACACGAGGCTCCAGGCCTGGTGATTCACTGTAAATGAGGATAAGAATGTTGTCAGGGTTGTTCTAGGAGCCCAGGATAAGCCTATTTTAAATCCTTGAAGACAACATGAACCTGCCTGTATGGTATGCTCGGGCAATGGAATACTATACAGCAATAAAAGGGATGATTACCAACGCATGCTGCAGCATGCATGAGTCTCAGAATAACTATGCTGGGTGAAAAGGGCCAGAAAAAAGGAGTCTATTCTATGTTAATCCATTTATATGAAATTCCAGAAAAGGGAAATTAATATATAGTGACAGAAAGATGGTCAGATGTTGTTTTAGAACAGAGATAGGGGAAAAGTAGAGGGAGGACTGCAAAGGGGCACGAAGAAGCTTTTGATGGCGATGGATATGCTCATTATCTTGATAGTGGTTATGATTTCACAGGTACATTCGTATGTCTACATTTTTCAAACTGTCCACTTTATGTGCCATTTATTATATGCTGACTATACCACAATAAAGCTGTAAAAATCAAAAGAAGACGAAAGAAAACAAAAACAAACCAAGAATGAAAAACAAACTTCTTGTCCTGTAACTAATACAGATGAAGGGATTTCCTAGGTGAACAGGTGACCAGGCCCCCCATGGATCAACGGAGTTAAAACATCATCAGAATTGTAAAGGTATGGAGAGAACTGTATCAACCAATACTCTTCTCCAGGAAGATTACTAAATATGGGTGAGAAGCCCCTTGTGGTGGAGATGAGATGTCCAAGAGGCATGTTCAGATAGTAACAGACCTTCTAAGAAGTATGGGTGTGGCTGGTTACAGAGCTTTCATTTTTCTGTGTGGGACAGGCAAGTCTGGGGTCAGAGCTGAATTTCTTGGAATCTTGGAAAAGAGACTGGATGCATCCACCAGGGCTTTTCTTTCTGCTCTTCTTTCAAGCAACACCCAACTTAGGCTCTAAATACGTTTAGAACAAATATTTAAAGAACAATGGTTTTAAGGTATACCAAATTACTAGTCTGCCCAGCCTCAATCCCAAGCCCAGTGTTAAGAAAGTAGAGTGAGCTGTCCTTCCTGGGGCAATCCTCTCCCCGACCTTCAGTGGGAATACAGCCAACCCTGCTTCTGAAAGAAAAGGTGCTTTAGAAATTACTCTAGCAGGGGACGGATGCATAATACTTGGAGAGTAATTGCAATTCACAAGGTTGGGACAAGAGGAACATGGGCTTAGACTCTGAAAAGTCTGGAAACTTGATTTTGTTGACTCACCATGATCACAGGCAGCCTTTCGGAGGGTACTAGGGGGAAAGGGTCAGAAAGAGGGCAGGTGACGTACCAGGAACAGGGCCACAGCAGTGCCCAGAATGAAGCCTGCGATCACATCGGAGCAGTGGTTCCGATACTCAGAAACCCGGTTGAGTCCTGTCAGGAAGGCTGTACAGAGGGTCCCAAGGCACAGCACCGGTTTGGCCAGTCGACTGCTCTTTGTTTTGATTGTGCTTGTGATGTACATCTGGAACGGGAGAGAACCTGGGAGTGATCAGACAGCCTCTTGGACTGGTACATACATATGCATGCCTATACACACACCAGCACACACAAACAGGGACCTATGCCAAAGCAGCCACACTGACTGGCTTTCCTGGAACAACACCACTGAACTACTTAGTAGAAACTTAGGGTAGGAAACTAGTGCAGCAAGAGCAAGGAACAGATGTACATCAATCACAGTGCTTTGTATTCTAGTGGACACGTGAACAGAAGGATAGGGACCTGAAGGATGGCTGCATGATCATGACCAGATTCAGACCACGCAGTTTTTATGTAACAAAGAATCATCAGAGTATTAGGACGCCCATACAAGAATTCTCAATTACCAAATAAACCTATGAGAGTTAATTTTATGGCAAAGATCAGGCAGGTGAGTGACTATATATTTTACTTTTTGTGACCTCCGGAGGCCTAGCTGCTTCTTCTCTCTTAGAATCCATTGCCATCAAGTCAATGCTGACTCATGGAAACCAGGCAATCCATTCCAAAACGGTGACCCATGACCGTATTGACTGAAATAGAACCTTCCAATCAGTGCGCTACGCAAATGAGTTTCAGCTGTACTGGGAAATTGATTCCCACATTCCTTGGGGCAGCTATAATCAGCTCTCTCCAATCTTTTGCTCTAATGTGCTTTAAAATATTCAACTTTTCTGCAGGTCCTACCAGGGAAAAAAGGTTGGGAAGACTTGAACTAAGTACATGATGAGGCAATTTATGACACCTAAGATTTAAGGTGTTATTATTTCATTGTGAAGAGCTGGGTGAGACTTCTACGTTTCGTTGGCTCAGTTATCAAATGTGTCCCTGGCAGCCTAGAATTAGGAAGATGTGCCTGGTAATGGTCACAAAAAAACGAACACTAGAGGGCATGATTGAGCCATCATTTCTTAACACATGAGTTTAGCAGCCCTGGAAGATAACAGGTTGATGCTTATATTATAAATGTTATAGTCAATGACAAATAGTGTGTTTGTATGGTGAGAGCACACGTAAGTACAAATAGATACATGTTACAATACGCAATGGAAATGATTCATTTCATAGAGTGACGCTTCAACACTGGTGTGAAGACAAAAAGTCAGGGTTCTCACTGTTCTATGTAACAGATGCCCTACAAAAGTCTGGTTAGATCAAAGCTACATAAGTTAGAGCATATTATTACACTATCCTGAGGGTGTGTGGGAAATGTTAAAGTCTCTACTATACATTTAACGTTAGTATTTTATACTTCTATATTGTTTTCTAATTATACCCTTCACACACTTTCCAACAAGATTATAAGGAGCATGGGCCTATGGGTAGTTAGCATTCCTCACAGTATTAACGAGTACCCAGGAGATACATGGAAACCCTGGTGATGTAGTGGTGGCAGTTCGAATCTACCAGGCGCTCCTTGAAAACTCTACGGGGCAGTTCTACTTTGTCCTATAGGGTCATTATGAGTAGGAATAGACTTGACGGCAATGGGAGGAGATACTTGAGTAATTTGTAAAAGCATTTAACATGCAAGAGGGGTTCAGAAAATGTTTGTACACTTGGAATCTTATTATCAGGGTTTGTCTGATTTTATGTTCTGCTTGAAGGGCATGATTTGAATTGGATTATATCTGACTCTTTGAAAATGTGTTAGAGAAGCATCTACTGTGAGTGAGCTGACTATACTTACTTCTTTCTTCCCGAAAAGAGTTTATGGCATCATTTGATAAGACAGTAATTTATTATGAGAAAGGAGCCCTGGTGGTGCAGTGGTTAAGGCGCTTGGCCACTAACCAAGAGGACAGTGGTTCAAAACCATCAGCCATTCTGCAGGAGAAAAGATGTGGCAGTCTGCTTCTGCAAAGGTTTACAGCCTTGGAAACCCTATGTTCCTCTCTGTCCTGTAGGGTCGCTATGAGCCGGAATCGACTTGACAGCAGTGGGTTTGGTTTTTGGTTTGGCTGTAGAAATTAATTTTGCATAATGATGGCTTGATTCTGATAAAAATAATAGGAAAAGAGGCTTTATACAATTTAGATTCCAGATAATTCAGGATAAATCAATATCGAAAACTGGAAAATGTGCTGTATGCCTCAGAGGGCTTTCTTTGTTTAAAAAATAAAAAAAAGTAAAATACCTGGCATAAATTTTTTTTTTTGGAAAATCAAAGAATCCTAACCAATTGACTTGCTTTATAAATTGAGGCTCATTAAATTATTTGTGTTCATATGTCTCCTGAACATGGGGGCAGGTGGAATCATTTGTGTCATGTATCCACTGAAAAGCAGATCTAAAAGGAATAACTAGGAAGACTGATACTGGATATTTGGTGGTTGACAAATTGATCCTATAGACGTGATTCTGTAAATGCAATAACCAAACCCAGTGACGACAAGTCGATTCCGACTCATAGCGACCCTATAAGACAGGGTAGAACTGCCCCACAGAGTTTCCAAGGAGTGCCTGGCGGATTCGAACTGCCAACCCTTTGGTTAGCAGCCATAGCACTTAACCACTATGCCACCAGGGTTTCCGTAAATGCAATACAGAGGCCCTATTTGCTCCCATTGCGTTTAAGAGGATATTCAGCCACTAGTTTTAAACTGTACTAAATAGGCCAGACCCATAGTTACTCAACTTTCTCCACTCTGAATATATTCAGAGGCTTCTTCCATCAGAAGCAGTTACTCTCACGGGAAGTGCTGGGAGCAGCCCCTCTGTCGGGGTAGGGTGAGAGTTCTCAAGCTCAGAATCTCCAGGACGAATGGATAGTTTGAGAAGGGTCTTGTCTCTGCCTTCTCTCTCCCTACCTTTCACTGAGAATCCCTAGACTAATCGTATCCTGAATATAAAATAAGTTTGAGTAAGCAAAAGGGGTATTTTTGACCAGCAGTTGCTGCTCTACAATTAAATACACATTTAACAGCGTTATTTAGCAGTGGAGACTTTGACCTGATCCTTACACTTCTATGGTCTGTGCTCTAAGGAAGCATAGGCCAGAGAAAGGCAAAATGAAGTCATTTCTAAAATGGATGCAATTAAAGAGTAGGAAAATAAGAGGGCACCATAGTTTCGTCTTGTATTTTAAGATGAGACACACTATGGAGTTTCTCTGCAAAAAGGGCAAATAAAGCATTATACCTCAGTGAGGCAGCCAAAGTCTGGGTGACTTGGGGAGCAGGGCAAAGTGAGACTTTGGGTGCTGGGGGTCTTCTCGGATCACTCATCTTTGCCAGCAAAGCAATGGAGGAGAGTGTCAGGAAGAGAAAAAGAAAGGTGTGCATTTCTCCAGGGTCTGCATGCTGCCGGGGCAGCATTCATTCAGTTCACACCTGCAAATTTTAGGCAGATGTGAGAAATGTGTGCCATTCCGAAACCCACCAAAACCTTGGCCAAGAGTGTTGTTGTAGGTTCTCAAAGAATTCCAAACATGGTGCCGGGAGCCTGAGCTCCAGCTCTGACTGTATATCCTTAGCTATCCTCTGGGCTCCAGTTTCTGTATCTGTAAAATGAGGGGATTTGATGAGATGATTATCAAAATTCTTTCTAGAACTAATATCCTCTGGCAGGAAAGGATGTTGCAGGGATGTTGGGAGGTGGGCAACAGCATGATATAATATAGGAGACACATGTTGTACATGACTTTAGAGATCACTATCAGTCACAGTGATGAAACAATGGGTGGAAGCAGAGAGACCCACCTTCCAGCAAAAACTCAACTTGGGAGAGACAGCAGGACTCGCACACTCACCGTGGCATATAAGGCAGAGTAAATGCTCAGAGCCGCGTGTTTGGAGGGAAAGGATCTCCGAGCCTTCTCTATCACTTCCAGGTCTCCCGTGCAAATGTTCCCATTGTTTATGAACTGGTGGTGTGCTCGGCAGTCTGTGCTGGTGTAGTTTGGTTTGCACACTGTCAGGAAGTACGGCGTTAGGTGTCCAGTGACCACTTGCCCGGCGTTTACAAAGATGTCAGTAGCAAAAAGTCCAAATGCAAACACCCCTACAAGAAGATTTAACATAATTAGGAATGGGTTCATACACTGCCGATAGGTTTTGTCCTTGAGAGGGAACAGCTTTTAGGAAGCAGAAAGGGCGGCAGGAACTGCTCGCTCAGAATGATTTCCCGTCCTCCCAATTATCTGCAACCAGGACAAGGGAAGAGTCCACAAAGGCCTATCAAAAAGAGATGGAGTAGCACCTATAGTCAAATTGTGCCCTTACCTTATTCTTTCTAGCAAGCGATACCTGCTTCCCAAATCACTATTTCTTCCAAAATGCTATTACTAGCATGTCACTGTTTTGTGTAAGAAAATTAGAAGCATTATGGTCTAATGGAAAGAATCTGAGTTTGAGAGTCATATGGGCCTGAGATGCAATACCCCTCCGATCAGTCACTTGAAGCTTAAGTTTGTTATCTTCTCCAGAACTTGGTTCCCTCAGTTGTAAAATGCAGGGTGTTGGGGGAGAGGGGTGATACTGCAGAGGGAGGTTGGGAAGATGAAATAAGATAATTTGTGCAAAACACACACTATGATGCCTGGCTTTAAGTAGTTACTCGGCGTCGGTTCTCTTCCTTTCCATAGAAAATATGTTATCTCTGGTCCTTTTTAGAAATGCAAATACTTTTAGGAGGAGTTATTAATAACATCAGGGCAATTGAGAGTGAATGACTTATTTTAGGGAGCTGTCCCTAAAAGAAAGGGGAAAAAAAAATTCCAGAAACGCTGATTAAATTTGATATTTTATTTGATGTTGAAAACAGGAAAGGAGAAGAAAAAAAAAGGGTGTTAAAAACAAATGTTGCTGACTGTATTAGTTTCCTATCACTGCTGTAACAAATTATCAAAAACTTAGTGGCTTAAAACAATCCAAGTTCATTCTCTTACAGCTCCAGAGGTCAGAAGTCCAAATAGGTTTCACTGAGCTAAAATAAACATGCTTACAGGGCTGCATTCCTTCTGGAGGCTCTGGGGAGAATCCATTCCTTGCCTTCTTCAGCTTCTAGAGGCTGCTCATATTCCTCCTTTCCAGGTGGCATCACTCTGACCTCTGCTTCCATTGTCACATCTCCTTCTCTGACTCTGACCCTCCTTACTCCCTCTTACAAGAGCCCTGGTGATTACACTGATCCACCTGGATAACCCAGGATAATGTTCCCAACTCAAGATCCTTAATCATATCTGCAAAGTCCTCTTTTCCAGGAAAGGTAACATTCACAGTTTCCAAGGATTAGTATGTGGACATCTTTGGGGACCATCATTCATCTTACTACACGGACTTCGCTATCAGGTTGAGGATTGTGTGGGTGGGCCCTACTTTCTGGATATCACCTGCTCTCTGGTGAGTTCCATAGCATAAGCTTCAACAAGCTTGAACATGGATAAACATAATTCCTTACAGGGAGCTTCACCGTGAATTTACTCACAGTGTGTACAGCGCATCTGTAGATTATCTGTGAACTGTTACCTCTTAAACATATCAAGAGAGGCTGTGCAGAGCCAAGGTAAGTGCAATTCACTTAAAGGGATGAACGAGATTTTATAAATGCATCCCAATTATGGGAGAGGTTAGCAAGTGTGAGAGGGGGCAGAAATACTTGTAAATGTCCAGGGTCTGCGATAGTTTCAACTAAATTTCTACCCAACTTTGACCTCCATATCCAATGTTCTGAATCTGCAAATTGTGCTGATTTCAGCACCCAAAAGCAAAGCCATTAGAGCAGAAGTGAAGACAAGTTTGGCTGAAACCTTCATCCGGTTTTCATTTTGCTCTGTATCGATTGCTATAATTTTCTTCTTTGTGGCTTTGCCAGCATGTGCTTTATCACAATGATAACTGGTTCTTTTAATAGCTGCAGCAGGCTCACACTCACAGGCTCTGACCTCAGAGAGCAGGCATTGATCATCTGAGGCACTCTGCACCCCCAGGTGCTGGGAGAGTCTGAATTGGTTGGAAATTACTTTACATCTTCAAGATTCTCAAAGGCCAGGTCTCTGGCTTTTCCTAGGGGCAATAACTCTGCCCAGACCAACTTTTCCAGGAAACGAGGGTAATTTATGATTTGAAAAAGTAAATGTGACAGCATTTGCCTCTGGCATTTCATTTGTCAGAAGTGCTTCCAATTAGGGTGGGTTTGTCCTCTCTGAGACTGAGGCTTTCTAGGCTCCTTGGATCAGTGTCTGAAATGCCAGCTCCATGTCACAGCGAGTCTATGACTGCCAGCTCTCCACTCCTCTGTCCTGGGATATTGTTGCTAGAAGTTGCTTCCTCCCTCTTCTCTCTGCCTTCTCTGGATTATGTCTGCTTCTTCTGATGGTTTAACAAGCATCTGCTTTCAAAACATTTCATTCTGGTGCATTTGATCTAGCTTCAGAAGGGCACCGCAGGGGCCAGAGGACTGCACCTGCCTGGTGCAGGCCACGCCAGCAAAGGGCCGTGAAACCTGCAGCCGTGATTCACAGCCAGCATCAGCTCCTACGGGGCTTTTGTAAGGAAACCCGAGCCATCCCTCTGTTACTTAACCTGGAGCCCCTTGTGTGCATTTTTAGAAATTTCTCCTTCAAGCCTCAGAAGCTAAAAATAGCACAGCCATTTTTCTCCTCAGATTGGGGAGAAGGACCATTTATAGTTTCTTTGTATTGCAAGGCATGATTTGAAGGAGATATTTAAAAAATCTCTGCCATTAGTTTGGTGTCTAAAATTCTTTCTCTAAGTGAGATCATATTTTTGAAATTTTAACAGGCATATGTTGCATTCTGGTCACCCCTAGCTGGTTCTATTTATCTTATGGCTCTCCTTGTTTTCTATAAATGGTGTTCCTTGCTTCAGGGGAGTGGATTAGATTTCTGAATGGATTTTCAAATTTACAGCAGACAAAAAGTCTTTCGAGTCACAGAGCTATATGCTTGAGAAACTTGTTGCTTCATTTGTTCTGAATTCCAAAAATGGCTTGGATAGGGAGTTCTTATCATGGCCTGGAAGACTAGCCCACTGAGTGTCTAAAATCAACCACAAGTAAGGAAGGATGTAGATGATAATGTCACAGCAGTTTTCTCCCCATACAAGAAGAAAATAGAGCCCTGCCTGGCCTGGTGGATGGTGTGAAGAGGCACTTCCATGCACCCTGCCTCATGCTGGTATAAAACACCCCAGGACTGGGTAGTAGAAATCTCCAGAATGGTTTTTGGAAACCCAGTTGAAGAGTACCCTGTGCTTCTCACGGTGTAGCTCAGGAACCCTGCGAGCCTTTTAGAGAAGTTTCACATCCAGCATGGATGGCACCAGAGCAACAGGGCACCTGCATGAACAATGGCCAAGGGAGGGTCAAGTTGGTTGAGTCCAAGGGCCACCTCACAGGACTCACACATTCTGGCATGGTATGGAGCAGTCAGACATGAATTCTTAGATCTCTAAAGGGTGAGAGGCACTGGAATGTTGATAGGGCCAGGGGGCTAGAAGAGGCCTGGAGTTAGGAGAAAGAGACTGGAATCTGCTGACCATGTCCATGGTCTCTGTCATGATGACATGGACAGTCTAAGGAAACCTGACTATGCTTCTCCTTTGTGGTGTAAAAGAATCTAAAACTGACACTTGCCAGGCAAGTCAAAGGATGAAGTAATAGAAGATGAAGGTGTTAAAAAGTCTCTAATGTTTTTCTCAGTGTTTTAATTGGACCCCATCTGATCTTCCATAGGAGATCTTTGGACAAGTTAGGATCTTTGATCACTAGTAGTTTAGAACATGGAGCTGAAACTTTGTGACCTGGTCCCTGCTACAGAATTAGTACATGGCTCCAGCCCTTTTACCTCCCGAAGAAGTAGTAAGAGGAGCAGCGATGTAACCAGGAAATGCGCATGATGAGGGTCTTTGAAGCCACAGATAATTGGCTGAAGGTCTACTGGTCCATGATAACAGGGCTCATTCCAGGATACCTTCAGGCTGCCCAGACACAGAACTGGTCAAAATCAGAAACCAACCAGCCACTGCTGGGGAGGATTCTGTTGTTTTCCACCCAGGTAGTAGAGGAATAATTAGCAGAATCTGGTGGGGTTAGCAAAGGAAGGACTACATTCCTTTTAACCTCAAAGAGGCTGTGACTTTGGGAGGAGCCCCTGAACTGAAGGCCAGATGTCCCACATTAAATTATAAATGTATAATATCCAGTTTAAAATGGCATCTTGCTACCTGCCTCTGATGGATCATCACTCAATTGTCCACTAAAACATACATGATGATAGTGAGAAAAGACAGAAACTCATAATAACACTGAGAACTAAGACTGATGCCAACTCAAAGGAAGAATCAGTGAAGGTTTTCCACTATCTCTAAGACATACAGTTGGGGGTAGATTTCTTTCCCTCGATTTCTCTTTCTCCCACTTCCGCACACACACACACAGGGCATTTTATCTCATGGAAAACTTAAGCTTATCCTTGGAGGACAGAGACTACAGGAGAAAACTTAGGGAGAGAGTTCCTCTCTCCCCTATTGTCTGGCCGCTGACTCAGAGATCTAGGATTTAGAACACTCAAATGATAGGGCTGCTGTCTCTCCACTGGATGGGTTCTGCTCTTTGAATCTGTCAGACAACTGTCTCCTCTCTGCCTTCATCTTTCTAAATGTATTTAGAGACACACTCCTGGACAACAACTAGGCAGGAAGTGGCAGGGGGATAGGTACTGCATCTTGAGAGGAGTAGACTCACATGTTAGTCCTCTCCTAGAGCAGCACATGCTGGGTGCTGTAGCTCTGTGTGCATTTCATCTTTCCACAGCACTGGAGAATCAAGAAGTGGGTAGGAAGAAATGCCAGTTCAATGGAGCTGTGGAGCTCTAGTTGAAAGCCTGCAAACTAGGGACTGGCCTCAGCATTGTGCAACCAACCTGCTTTTAAGCCATAGCTCTGAAAAGCCGGCCAAGAGCAAGTCATACCTCTGTTAGCTGCAGTGATTGTCAGTTTACATGTTAATATATGGACACATGTATTTGGATCCTATGCATTTGCACACAGAGAAATTAACCCATGAAATTTTACAAAAGCAAAGGGTAGTGAAAAAGGCACAAAATCAAGTTATCTGGGTTAAATTAGTGACAGCACTCTTCATATGTGAAAAGGGGGGTGGAGTGATCCCATCCTGGAAGGCTTCCACGGCTCTGGGGGCATTTTTTACTCTGTCCTGCAGCTTGTGCCACCCTCTGCCCCACTCCTTCCTCCACCTATGTTCTCAACCTCTCATCAAAAACTGTTCAAATAGGACTGTTGTTTTGCCTATGTGTAGCAAAACTATATAATGAAAGAGAGAATGAAATAATTACTCCATAGTGTGATACCGAGAATACCTGAGCATTTTCTCTCCTTAACATGCTTTATTCAAACTGGAAGTTTTCTAATAAAGAAAGTAATTTATCTGCAGTTACCATTTCCTTGAAAGGATGTACTGAGTTGATGAGATGTTTGACTATGACTGCCATAGATACTAGGTAATAGTGAGAATAGCTAATACGTAGTACTCAGTAGGTACTGGGCACTGTTCTAAGCACTTTACAGTGTTAATTCATTTAGTACTCATGGCAGCTCTATAAGGCAGACACTATTATTATCTTCACACTTCACAGATGAAGAAAACGAGGCACAGAGAGGTTAATTAACCTGACCCAGGTCACTATTTACTACTGGTAAATAGTGCAGTTGAGATTAGAAACTAAACAGTCTGGTTCCAGAGTCCATATTCTTAATCATAATTCTCTTTAAGCATTAAAAAAAATAGCTAGGCATTAGGTCATGATAAAAGCACTTTAACTATATATGCTTGGTACCAATTCACAAAAAAAGGGCAAGGATTTAAAGCATGTCTCCGATGAAATGTATTGCGTTTGCCACAGTAGAACAAGAATTCCTCAATTCTGTAGAAAGTAATTTCCAAGGAGAGTATGATGGAATACCTATGATACGTCATAACTGAACGAGGCACTACTGTTATCACCTTGGCAATGAATCCGCTTTTTTTTTTTTTAATTATGATACAAACACCATCAGTGCAAATGAACCCACATACATCAACTATTATTCATGCTTAAAAAGAAGTTTGTGGCAAAATTGAAAACACTGGTTCCATGGACAGTTCATTTCAGGAGTTCGGAGAGCAAGAATTCTTGTGGTCTCCTTCTCCTCTAGGTGCTATGCAAACACAAACTGCTGACAGCAGTCTACATCTCTCAATGGTATGGTTTTAATCATAAGAATCGTTTTCATTTAAATCAATTAATTTGAAGCTCAGTTACTCCATCTATAAAATGGATTTTAATAGCCCTTACATCAGAGGGTTATTACGCAAATCACAGAAAATAGCTGTAAAAACACTTTGTACATTGTGGGTCCTATATAGATATTGGAGTCCTGGTGGCACAGTGGTTAAAAGCTATGGCTACTAACCAAAAGGTTGGCAGTTCGAATCTACCAAAAGTTCCCTGGAAAACCTATGCAGCAGTTTTACTCTGTCCTACAGGGTTGCTATAAGCTGGAATTGACTCAATGGCAACGGGTTTTTTTTGGGGGGGTATATAAATATTAATTATTATTATTACCATAACTGAGTACAGTACACGTCCTCGGTATTTTAAATAAATTTATTACAAAGTTATTTTGAAAATGGAGGAAAGAGATAAGAAATCTATAATTCTAATACTCCAAAGCAAATATTTGACTCTATTATTCATTTTTGCATCAATAGAACACCTTTTCCAACGTGATGAGCTGATGTGTGTGTATTTTTTTTTTAATGCCCTGTATTTGTCATTAGTGTAACAACTTATCATGATAAGTGAAGATGAAGGATAATTACTTAATAAAGATGATGTGTAATCAACTACAGAATTCTTTGTTGTGGGGAGCTGTCCTGTGCATTGCAGGTTGTTCAGCTGCATCCCTGGCTTCTACCCACTAAACGCCAGTTTCCGACTTCCCCTCTCCCCAGAGTTGTGACAACCAAAAATATCTCCAGACATTGCCAAATGTCCTATAGGGGGCAAAATCATCTTGAAGAGAACCATAGGAATAGACGTAAAATTAAAGTAATGAAGATATTTTAAATCTAGATTCAGAATATCTTCATTATTTGTGGGGGTGCCTGCTGCAACATAGTAAGGGTGCAAGCACACTTATGAACGAAGATGAAATGGGGAATCTAGGAAAGATGCAAGCTTGCGTTTGTTCTTGAAATTTTGCAGAAATGCCCAGAAATTATTATTCTAGGTCCTGGTGCTGTAGAGGTGTGGATGAAGCTTTAAGCTCCTTGGTGCTAAGAGTATTCTAATCTCAACAGGAGTGTCTTCGTAATGCCTCCTTTCCCAGGACATTACCTCAGGGCTTTATCTCTCAAATGCCTCATGCCTCTCTCACTGTCCGTCCACATTAGCTTCTAAATATCTGCTTCTCGGTCCCCCCAGGCAGTGTGGATCCAAATACTGATTGATAGAGACAAAAATCCAACAAGTCTGCCAGAGGCAATGATATTTTAAAATAGATGGAGGATGTGGATCCACCTAAGTCTAGAGAGAAGCCCCCAGATACAAACAAAACGTAGAGAAAAAAAGGAATCCAAAAACAGAAGACTCCCAAAATAACAGTCTTCAAATTTGGCCCTTGCTAATTTCTTGTTTATAAGTTCCTAAAGCTGAGGTTGGTAATCTGTACCCACCCATCCCCACCACCAGACCAGCATCAAACTCTGATGGGTGGCTTCCAACCCTGCTGGTGACTAACAGATGCTGGTCTGGTACTACTGTCCTCTGCTTGATGCATTTCCTAATCTCTTTCATTTACAGTGTAATGATTTGTAGTCCCTGGGTGGCATAGATGGTTAAGTGCTTGACTACTAGCCAACAGTTGTCGGCTCAAACTCACCCACATGTGCCTTAGAAGATAGGCCTGGCAATCTGTTTCCAAAAGATCACAGCCTTGAATACCCTATGGAGCAGTTCTACTCAGCACACATGGGTTCTCCGTGAGTCAGAATCAACTCCAACAACCATAACGTAATAATCTAAATTCTGTTTCTAAGACACACACTGCTTTATTATTGCTTTATAGAAAGCTTTGAAACAGCTCTTTACCAATTGTTTGGACTCACTTTAGATGCCTGAATAGCATTTGTGTGCCTTGGTTACCTAATTTGGTTATATGTTTGTTGTTAGGTGCTATTGGGCCATTTCTGACTCAGAGTGACCCTATGTACAGCAGAACAAAACACTACACAGTCCTGTGTCACCCTTACAATCATTGTTATGCTTGAGCCCACTGCTGCAGCCACTGTGTCGGTTGAGGGTCTTCCTCTTTTCGCTGACCCTCTACTTTATCAAGCACGATGTCCTTCTCCAGGGACTGGGTCCTCTTGATAACATGTCCAAAGTATATGAGACAAAGTCTGGCCAACCTAACTACTAAGGAGCATTCTAGCTGTACTTCTTCCAAGACAGATTTGTTCATGTTATATGTTTAATACCTTGCATAGCAAAAATATTCGTATGGTTTTTTAAAAAAACAGTCTTTGAAACTGCATTTAAAATATTCAGTGGTTCTGGCCCCTAGGGGACATTTTGCAATTTCTGGAGACATTTTTGATTGACACTAGTGGGGAGGGAAATGCTACTGGCATCTGATGGGTAGATGCCAGGGATCTTGTAAACATTCTACAGAGTACAGGACAGTCCTTACCCTCCTGCAGAAACAGAATTATCTGGTCCCAAATAGGAACAGTGCTTAAGTTAAGAAACTCTGTTTCAGAAGATTAACCCACAAGGTGCTAGGGAAAGCAGATCCCTGCTCAATTAGTCCTTTTGAGTTCAGCATCTAAACACTGCTGCTGGGGAGGGCCCTTTGCAAAGGATGACTAGAGTCACATATGACTAACTTTCCTCTTGATAACGAGGGTGATCTACAGAGTTTTAGTCCAGGAGTCTTGTTTAGGTCCGCAATGTTCTGGTTCACAGAGGATGACATTTAAAGGGGAGCGGATTTGTCTCTACATTGAGCAGAGCAACCAAAAGCAGCCTCATCACAACTCCTCAAGACCTGAGCAAGGGTTGACCCCTGGCTACCTATGCCTTTTAGGCCAACCATAGCTCCCAGCTTCAGCATCCCTCCTCCCGTATATCCTTGAACCTCACCCATCAAATCCCTGGTAGGAATGGCCAAATGTCTTAGTCTCAAAATCTGGTGGCTTGGCTGCTTATGGGGTCTAAACACTAGGGTTCCATTTTTTCCCTAAGATCCATTCTGGCTGTCTCCTCCTGACCTGTATATCTGAGCTTCAACTCTGGTTCCTGCTGCTCAGTTCTGGAAACATCTCCGTCTACTTATAGGTCCGTACCTGGCCTTGCTCTTAACATTTTTCTTTTAAAGACTAGATTCCTAGTTTAGAACCAAGTCAGGTGCATGGGGCCCTGTGAATTATTTTAAGACTACCTGGGCAGGCTGGACTTTCTGAATCAGCACATGGAGATGGCCTGGTTCTCTGGGCACCACACCCCCTGGAGTGAGTAATGAAGTGTCAGGGACCGTCCCTGCCCTGATTGCTCCATCCTGTTGTGAAGTCACTGTCACATCTAGATAGTATTTGCATTGTATGACATCTTCCCTTCATTTAAAACTGCACACCTATTCTCCAAAACTCTCTAATTCTTTACATATGTTCTTTTTTTATCTGCAGCACTTATTTTCTAGATAGGTTTTTTTTTTTTTTTTTTTAAGAAAAAGCACCATAATTTACTTATTTATTTTGTTTAATGTCTGGCTTTTCCTACTAGAATGTAACTTAATAAGGAAAATTTTCATTCTGTTTTGTTCACTAATATGTCCTCAGCATTTCAATCAATATCAGGCATATAGTAGATGCTCAATAAATTTCTTGTTGCAGGTTGAGTGAGTATGACCAGTCCTCTGGCCTGTAATTTAATTATAAATACTGGTTGCAAGTAGAAAGGAGCTGATTATGTAAAATAAATTCTCTTTCCAGACAAAGTATATTTAAATGACTTTCGAAATTGAGAAGGATTTTCCAGTTCTTGAAAAGGCTGACATTAAGCTTATCTCAGAGTATCAATTCTTACAACCACAAAACACTGTGACCGGGAGGCACGGCCAAGATGGCAGAGTAATCAGATGCTTCCTGTGGTCCCTCTTACAACAAAGACCAGAAAAAACAAGTGAATCAATTATATATGATAATCTAGGAGCCCTGAACATCAAAGGCAAAGCTGAGGAATTGGGTGAGTGGCAGGAGGAGGGAGAGATGGTTCAGAAGCAACAAGGAGTTGCCAGACCTGACCCAGTAGGAACTGGCTCCCTGTAGGCTGGATCAGCTGGTGTTCACACTGAGGCAAGCAGTGGCCTTCGGGACTCATTTTCCATATTGGGAGAGGCCAAGTGGTGGAGAGTCCACTCAAGCCTCTAGAACCAGCAAAAAAGCAGCGTTTAATCAGCAAAAGATAAGTACATGCATCTAACCTACTGTGTGGATCATAAAAACACCAAGTTTGGGAAGAACCTCTCTCCCATTTACCTGCTCCCTCCCTGCTCTGCACTGGGTCTGTGCCAGCTTCAGTAATTGCTGCTTCTCCTGGGCCAGAAGTAGGACCTGTCATGTGCCTTGAACCATTCTCCTGGCCTTGGGGAGGGAACAAATTAACAAACAGGAAAAAATAATCTGCCAGCTCCCCTAAGCCAGGAACTTTAGGGAAGGCACAGCTCCTTTGCCTAGGCACAGGCATAAGGGGTCCATGGACTTTGAATGCTTTTCACCTCTACATAGACTTGTGTGGGCCCATTTCAACAGGGTAGGCCCACATTAGCACAACGGGATATATACCTGAAGCCTAATTTCACTGTATCAGCTACATGGTGGAGTGGAAGTTTTGTGTCATGTGACACCACTCTGCCCATTAAGCAGGGTTCTCACCTACCCATAGCAGGGACCTGAGGACTGGTGGCTCCACCCACATCACCTAGCCACTTGTGACAGGGGTCCAAGAATGAGTGGTTCCTCCCAGTCCTTACAGCCAACAGCATTGGGTGCCCATAGTCTGGCTACAAAACCCACCCACCTATACACTCTAGGGAACAGGGACACGTTTTCTTCCCAGACACTCAGAGGCAGCCATCAGCCCCCTGCCTTGTTCAGTGTGTGAACCCCTACTGCAGCCAGATACCTGTGCCTCTTCCAATCACTCCTGCCCATCTAGGACTGTAGGTGAGAGCCTGCACCACACACTTGCTGACCGACTACCTGGACACCTGAGCTGAATCCATACAAGAAAAGTAAATGGACTCCTGGGCTTACATATCTAGTAACAGATCTAACCACCTGGTGACAGGACATTAGAGCTTCAAAGGTGCCAATAATCAAACAAGCTCACTCAAGGAGCCTATTCGGGCATATCAAAATGAAACAAAACAAGAAGTTAGGACACAGTAAGCAAACATAAAATAAATAAATATAATAACTTATTGACAACAGTTAATATCAAATCACATAAAGAGGCACATCATGATGGCTTCAGCAAGCTTCCAAAACAAAGAATCAAGAAATCTTCTGGAGGAAGATAATTTCTTAGAATTATAGGAGGTAGAATACAAAAGATTAATATACAGAACTCTTCAAGAGATCAGGAAGGAGATCAGGCAAAATGCAGAACAAGCCAAGGAACACCCAGACAAAGCAATAGAGGAACTTAAGAAAACTATAGGCAAGCACAATGACACATTTAACAGGCTGCAAGAATCTATAGAGAGTCATCAAACAGAAATCCAGAAGATTAACAATAAAATTTCAGAATTAGACAACTCAATAGAAAGTCATAGGAGCAGAATTGAGGCAATGAAGTCAGAACTAGTGAGGTTGAAGATAAAGGACTTGGCACAAATTTATTTGAGCAAAAATCAGATTAAAGAATTTAAAGAAATGAAACCCTAAGAATTGTGTGGGACTCTCTCAAGAGAAATAACTTACAAGTGATTGGAGTACCAGAACGGGGGGGTAGGGATATCAGAAAATACAAAGAGGATAGTTGAAGATTTGTTGGCAGAAAACATCCCTGACATTGTGAAAGATAGGAAGATATCTATCCAAGATGCTCATCGAACCCCACAAAAGGCAGATCCCAAAAGAAAGTCACCAGGACATTATAATCAAACTTGCCAAAATGAAAGATAAAGAGAGAATTTTAAGAGCAGCTAGGGATAAATAAAAAGTCACCTACAAAGGAGAGTCAATAAGATTAAGCTCTGACTACTCAGCAGAAACGATGCAGGCAAGAAGGCAATGGTATGACTTATATAAAGACTTGAAGGAAAAAAATTGCCAGCTATGAAATAAATATCCAGCAAAACTGTCTTTCAAATATGATGGTGAAATTAGGGCATTTCCAGATAAACAGAGGTTTAGGGAATTTGCAAAAACCAAACAAAAATTACAAAAAATACTAATGGGAGTACTCTGATAAGAAAATCAATAACATCAGATAACAATCCAAGACTAGAACACAGGAAAGATCAACTAGAAATCAACCCAGATAGGGAAGTAACAAAAATAAATCAAAGCTAAATCACTGAAAAAAGGGAAACAGAGACATCAATATATAAAAGATGACAACATTAAAACAAAAAGAGGGACTAAAAAATGTAGTCATAGATCTTTCATATGGAGAGGAAGTCAAGGCAATACAAAGAAATAAAATATTGGTTTAAACTTAGAAAAATAGGGCTAAATATTGAGGTAACCACAAAAGAAACCAACAATCCTACACATCAAAAAAAAAAAAAAAACAAGAAAAACAAAGACTCAGTGAATACAAAATCAACAACAGTGAAAAAGAAAAGAAAATACATAAAGAAAAATGTCTCAGCGCAAAAAATTAAGTGTAATGAAGAAACTCAACAACATGGGAAAAAAAAAAGACATCAAACAACAGCACTAAACTCATACCTATCAATAACTATGCTGAATGTAAATGAACTAAACGCACCAATAAAAGGACAGAGAGTGGCAGAATGGATTAAAAAAAACATGATTTGCCTATCTGCTGCCTACAAGAGACATACCTTAGATTTAAAGACACAAACAAACTAAAACTCAAAGGATGGGAAAAAATACATCAAGCAAACAACAATCAAAAAAAGAGCAAGAGTAGCAATATTAATTTCTGACAAAATAGACTTTAAAGTAAAATTCACCACAAAGGATAAGGACACTATTTAATGATTAAAGGGCCAATACACTAGGAGGATCTAACCATAATAAATATTTACCCACCCAATGACAGGGCTCCAAAAAACATAAAACAAACTCTAACAGCATTGAAAAGCAAGATAGACAGCTCTACAATAATAGTAGACTTCAACACACCACTTTCCATGAAGGACAGAACATCCAGAAAGAAGCTCAATAAAGACATGGAAGATTCAAATGCCACAATCAACCAACTTGACCTCATAGACATATACAGAACACTCCACCAAACAGCGGCCAAGTATACTTTCTTTTCCAATGCACATGGAACAGTCTCTAGTATAGACCACATATTAGGTCACAAAGCAAGCCTTAGCAGAATCCAAAACACTGAAATATTACAAAGCATCTTCTCTGACCATAAAGCCATAAAAGTAGAAATCAATAACAGAAAAAGCAGGGAAAAGAAATCGAACCTTTAGCAACTGAACAACACCTTCCTCAAAAATGACTAGGCTATAGAAGAAATTAAGAACAGAATAAAGAAATTCATAGAATCCAATTAGAATGAAAACACTTCCTATCAGAACCTTTGGGACACAGCTAACGCAGTGTTCAGATGTCAATTTATAGCAATAAACGCACACATTCAAGAAGAAGAAACAGCCAAAATCAAAACATTAACCCTATAACTCAAACAAATAGAAAGAGAGCAACAAAAGAAACCCTCAGCCACCAGAAGAAAGCAAATAATAAAAATTAGAACAGGATTAAATGAAATAGAAAATAGAAAAACAACTGAAGGAGTTAACAAGACCAAAAGCTGTTTTTCTGAAAAGATCAACAAAATTGATAAACCACTGGCCCAAATGACAAAAGAAAAACAGGACAGGAAGCAAATAACCTGAATAAGAAATGAGATGGGCTATATCACAACAGACCCAAATGAAATTAAAAGAATCATAACACAATACTATGAAAAATTGTACTCTAACAAATTTGAAAACCCAGCAGAAATGAAAAGTTTCTGAAAACACACTACCTACCTAAACTCTGGTGGTGTAGTGGTTAAGTGCTACAGCTGCTAACCAAAAGGTTGGCAGTTCAAATCCACCAGGCGCTCCTTGGAAACTCTATGGGGCAGTTCTACTCGGTCGTATAGGGTTGCTATGAGTCAGAATCGACTTGACGGCAATGGGTTTATCTAAACTAAAACAGAAGGAGAATAACTAAATAAACCTATAACAAAAGAAGAGATTGAAAAGGTAATTAAAAAACTACCAATAAAAAAAAAGCCCTGGCCTGGATGGTTTCAATGGAGAATTCTACCAAACTTTCAGAGAAGAGTTAACACCACCACTACTAAAGGTATTTCAGAGCATAGGAAAGGATGGAATATCTCAAACTCACTCTACGAAGCCAGCATAATCCTGATACCAAAACCAGATAAAGACATAACAAAAAAAGAAAATTACCGACCTATATCCCTCATGAGGAAACCCTGGTGATGCAGTGGTTAAGAGCTCGGCTGCTAACCAAAGGTCAACAACTGAAATCCACCAGGTGCTCCTTGGAAACTCTATGGGGCAGTTCTACTCTGTCCTATAGGGTTGCTATGAGTTGGAATTAACTCAAGGGCAATGGGCTTGGTTGTTTTTTTTTTTTTTTTAATATCCCTCATGAAGAGGGACATAAGACACAAAAATCCTCAACAAAATTCTAGCCAATAGAATTCAATAACATAACAAAAAAATAATTCACCATGACCACGTGGGATTCATACCAGGTATGCAGGGATGGTTTACATTAGAAAAACAAAAAAATTTTAATTCATCACATAAAATAAAAGACAAAAACCACATGATTTTTTCAACTGATGCAGAAAAGGCATTTGACAATGTTCAACACCCATTCATGATAAAAACTCTCAGCAAAATAGAAACAGAAGGGAAATTCCTCAGCATAATAAAGGGCACTTATAAAAGTCAACAGCAAACATTATCTTAAATGGAGAGTGTCCGAAAGCATTCCGCTTGAGAACGGGAACCAGACAAGGATGGGATGCCCTTTATTACCACTCTTATTCGACATTGTGCTGGGTCCTAGCCAGAGCAATTAGGGTAGAAAAAGAAATAAAGGGCATCCAATTGGTAAAAAAAGTAAAAGTATCTCTAGTTACAGATGATATGATCTTATACCCAGAAAACCCTAAAGAATCCACAAGAAAACTACTGGCACTAATATAAGATCTCAGCAAAGTTTCAGGATACAAGATAAACATACAAATACCAGTTGGATTCCTCTAAACTAACAAAGAGAACGTCAAAGAGGAAATCACCAAATCAATACCATTTACAATAGCCCCCAAGAAGGTAAAATACATAGGAATAAATCTAACCAGAGACATAAAAGACCTATATAAAGAAAACTACAGGACATTATTGCAAGAAACCAAGAGACCTACATAAGTAGAAAAACATACTTTGCTCATGGATAGGAAGACTCAACATTGTGAAAATGTCAATTCTATCCTCAGCGATCTACAGATACAGTGCAATCCCAATATAAATTCCAATGGCATTTTTTAATGAGATGAAGAAACAAATCACCAACTTTGTATGGAATGGGAAGAGGCCCTGGATAAGTAAAGAATTACTGAAGAAGAAGAACAAAGTGGGAGGCCTCGCGCTACCTGGTTTTAGAATCTATTATACCACCTTGGTAGTCAAAACAGCCTGGTACTGCTACAGCAATAGATACATAGACCAATGGAACAGAATTGAGAATCCAGGCATAAATTTATCCATCTATGAGCAGCTGATGTTTGACAAAGACCCAAAGTCCATTAACTGGGGAAAAGACAGTCTCTCTTTAACAAACGGTGCTGGCATAACTGGATACCCATCTGTGAAAAAAATGAAACAAGACCCATACCTCACACCATGCACAAAAACTAACTGAAAATGGATCAAAGACCTAAACATAAAATCCAAAACAATAAGGATCATGGAAGAAAAAATAGGGACAGCTCTAGGAGCCCTAGTACATGGCATAAACAGTGTACAAAACATTACTAACAATGCACAAACACCAGAAGAGAAACTAGATAACTGGGAGTGCCTAAAAATCGAACACTTATGTTCATCCAAAGTCTTCACCAAAAGAGTAAAAAGACAACCTACAGACTGGGAAAAAAATTTGGGGTACGGCACATCTGATCAGCACCTAATCTCTAAAATCTGCAAGATAGTGCAAAACCTCAACAACAAAAGGACAAAGAACCCAATTGAAAAATGGGCAAAAGAAATGAACAGGCACAGATACATGAGGAAAAGCTTCCAATCATTAGCCATTAGAGAAATGTAAATCAAAACTACAATGAGATACCATCTCACCTCAACAAGGCTAGCATTAATCCAAAAAACACAAAATAATAAATGTTAGAGACGTTGTGGAGAGACTAGAACACTTTTAAACTGCTGATGGGAATGTAAAATGGTACAACCACTTTGGAAAGTTGTTCAGTGCTTCCTTAAAAAGCTAGAAGTACCATATGATCCATCAATCCCACTCCTTGGAATATATCCTAGAGAAATAAGAGTCCTCATATGAATAGATAAATGCACATCCATGTTCACTGCAGCACTGTTCACAATAGCAAAAAGATGGAAACAACCTAGGTGCCCAACAATGGACAAATGGATAAACAAATTATTGCATATTCATACAGTGGAATACTATGCAGCGATAAAGAACAGCAATGAATCTGTGAAACATAACATGGATGAAGCTGGAAGGCATTATGCCGACTGAAATTAGTCAGTTGCAAAAGGACAAATATTGTATGAGACCACTATTATAAGAACTCAAGAAAATGTTTAAACACAGAAGAAAATATTCTTTGATGATTACGAGGGTGGGGGGAGGGGGCAGAGGGCTATTCACTAACTAGATAGTAGATAAGTGAAGGGAAGGACAACACACAATACAGGGGTGGTCAGCACAACTGGACTAAACCAAAAGCTAAGAAGTTTCCTGAATACAATTAAACACTTTGAGGGACAGAGTAGCAGTGCTGAGGGTCTGGAGACCATGGTTTCAGTGTACAGCTAGGTCAACTGGCATAACAAAGTTTATTAAGAAAATATTCTGCATCCCATTTTGCTGAGTGGCTACTGGGGTCTCAAAAGCTACTGAGCGGCCATCTAAGATAAGTCAATTAGTTTTAACCCACCTGGAGCAAAGGAGAATGAAGAACACCAAAGACACAACGAAAATATTAGCCCAAGAGACAGAAAGGGCCATATAAACCAGAGACTCCATTAGCCTGAGACCAGAAGAACTAGATGGTGCCCAGGTACCACCAATGACTGCCCTGACAGGGAATACAACAGAGAGTCCCTGATGGAACACGAGAAAAGTGAGGTGCAGAACCCAAATTCTAGTAAAAAGACTAGACTTAATGGCCTAACTGAGACTGGAGGGACCCCAGAAGACACGGCCCCCAGACTCTCTGTTAGCCCAGTACTGAAACCATTCCCAATGCCAATTCTTCAGACAAAGATTAGACTAGACTATAAGACATAAAATGATATTTATGAAGAGAGTGCTTCTTAGCTCAAGTAGATACATGAGACTAAATGGGCGAATTCTGTCTAGAGGAGAGATGAGAAGGCAAAAAGGGACAGGAGCTCGTTGAATGGACATAGGAAATCCGGGGTGGAAAGGAAGAGTATGCTGTCACATTACAGGGAGAGCAACTAGGGTCACAAAACAATGTGTATAAACCTTTGCATGAGAAACTAACTTGAATTGTAAACTTTCACTTAAAGCACAATAAAAAAGAAAAAACAAAACACTGTGACCTTTGAAACTGCATTTAAAATATTCATGTCTCATTTAGATCACACTTTGTTCATGGCAGTTAATTAGTGTTGCACAAATTAATTGTATACCAGGTCACTTTCTATTCTGTCCAGTGCCACCTAATCTTTGGACCTGACCTAAAGGGCATTAAGACTTTCTTGGTATTTAATTAAAATTTTATTAGAAATAATAATGGGGCAAGTATGTGATACCAACTGAAAAGATCATAATAACTAGTTGCAGGAAGACAGTCTACTTAAGGTGCTAATAGACAGTCTGATCTTATATATTTGGATCTTTTTTCTTTTTTTCCAACTCAAAAAAAGGTTAACTATTCAGGACTAAAACAAAAACAAAAACAACCCTTGGCTGCTGAGTTGATTTCAATTCACAGCACTCTACAGAACAGAGTAGAACTGCCCCATAGAGTTTCCACCCAGTGGCTCTGCAGGAGAGAGACCTGGTGATCTGCTTTCCTAAAGATTACAGCCCAGAAAACACTACGGGGCAGTTCTACTCTATGACATAGAGTCTCTGTGACTCTGGGTCGACTACAGCAACTAACAACAACAGCAGTTCATTGGATGTGAGGACTGAAGGAAGAACAAGTTTGGAGTGGCGCTTGGGTTTTTGACTTGAAAAACCAGGTGGATCCTAGTGCCATAAAACAAGAGGGAAAGCATGTAGTAGGCACTTCATTATTCAGCAATTCCCTTCCCCTGCTGTTTCCTCTAGTTCTCCAAGGTCTACATGTTGCCCCTTGATCTCTCCCCACCCTATCCCTGGTTCCTTACAAGCAGCATCTTATGCTGAACTTTAACTGATCTAATCTGAATGTACCCGGCTGCTTCCAAGATCCAGCTCTCTGTTAGCTTACGATAAACCCAAATGGATTCATGTGTCACTGATTATGAATGTGGGAATCTGCCCAGGGTGACAAATGTATGTGTTAACGGTGGCCTTTCTGAAACCATGTGTTGGTCCAATGCAGTGACTCAAGCAGGAATTTCAGGCACTACGACAGGCAATCTGGAGCATCCGTTCCTAGATAGTGGGAACCTTCGGATATCCCTCAACTCAGACCACACAATGAACATAGACTTGCTCTGCTAATGCATACAGGCAGGCCTACATAAATGAGAGATGCCAGTTAAAATTTCCATTCTTTGGACACTGCCCCAGCTGGGGTGGGTGTGGCTAGTCTTTGCCATGAGATATTGGAGGGATATTAAACATGCTAACTTGTTATCTATAATTATCAAGGACCCCTGGTGGTACAGTGGTTAAGAGCTTGGCTTCTAACCAAAAGGTCAGCAGTTTGAATCCACCAGCTGCTCCTTGGAATCCCTATGGAGCATTTCTACTCTGTCCTATAGGGTCATTATGAGTTAGAATAGACAATGGGTTTGGTTTTTTTGTTTATTTTTTAGCAGGATTGTTGTAAGGATTAAAGGATAAAAAATGCTTGGCACAATACCTGGTAATGGGTATTGTATTGTATTATAATTGTTATTCTTATCACCCAGGGGTTTTTATAAGTCACAGGAGGAGATCTCTAGAACATGCCTTCAATATCCCTAGTCCCCAGATTTTTGCCAGGGATAAAATCAGCAACTCTTCATATTTCCATTTAATTGTAATTGAATAACCTCCTGCTTTGAAAACTTGCTTTAATTGTCTGTGCAGGATGCAGATCCGATGTTGGTCATAAAATCAAATTATGTATGTGTGTGTGTGTATGCTCACAAAATACACACACAGACACACACACACCACTATATATCAGATTCTTCATCTGTAAAATTAGGACTCTAACCTATTTTACAGGGTATTGGGAGGATTAAATGAAATAATGCGTATGAACTGTCTAGCTCAGTATCCTATATGATAAATAGTCTTTTTCCTTATTCTCTTTTTCTTTCATGATTTATCATCTAGCCACTCTGGTTACCAAACTTTGGACATCGCTGAAAGGCATCATTGTTTGGAATGAGTGGACTAGACACTAGGCTCGTGTTGATTACCTAATGAGCCAACTGCAGACTTCCACAGGCTATTCTGCAAATACCATAGGTAAATGCCCAAGACTATTTTAAGGGTTGATTTTTTTAAACTAAATTTTACTAGGCCGTCTACCACTTCCCTTATTCTCACTCAAATAAGAGAAGTTGTTGCATATTTGGTTTTGATGTGGTCACTTGCCCACAATTTCAGGCAATTCAACCCTTTTGCACACACACGAAAAAAAATTAAGGATTACCAAGAGATTTAAGAGCAAGCTGTGTTCTGGTCCTCACTTTCCCGGTTGTTAGTTCTATATATTCTAAATGATATCATGGCTTGTCTTAATACCTGCTATTTTCACAATCTGTTTTTGTTGTTGAAACCCTGGTTGAGTTTTTGTTGTTGTTGTTGTTGAAACCCTGGTGGTGTAGTGGTTAAGTGCTATGGCTACTAACCAGAGGGTCGGCAGTTTGAATCTGCCAGGTGCTCCTTGGAAACTCTATGGGGCAGTTCTACTCTGTCCTATAGGGTCACTATGAGTCGGAATCAACTTGATGGCACTGGGTTCGGTTTTTTTGGTCTGGGAGTTTTTTGGGGGTTTTCATGAAGATCAGGTCAGTTAGTCTTTGCAGGATCCTCATGAGACCACTGTAGTTAAAAAAAAAAAAACTGTAGTAGTTATCATTTATTGAGTACTTACTGTGTAGAAACTGTACTGAAAGCTCTATATTCAAGTTCTCTATTCTTACCTTTACCCCTACACATATTAATTCCCATATTTATAATTCTCATCCATATCACCCCAGGAGTTTTTTTAAAAGTCTTAGAAGAAGACTTCAATATCCCTTATCATGAACACTGATGCTAGTTAACTGTTTCAAATTCTGAAAGGCATTCTTTTCAAGTACCTGAAAGATTAGGTTTCCCACACTTTGTCAAATTCCGTGCATAAGAAAACTACCAGATGGGAAATCTTTGCCAGAAAATTTTGATTATTTCTAAATTCATTTTATTGGTGTTCTCCATTGCCCCCCTCTTCATGTGACTTAGCTAAGAGTATATGGCAATACCCAGTCAATACTAAAAGATAAGCCCAGAGAGATTGTCAGATAAATGTTGTATAGGGAAAAAAAAAGAAAGTTGAAATCATTCATAAAATAATAAGTACTGTTACACTTCAAAAATTTGACTGGACACCAAATGATAGGATTAGGCTCAATTTCTGCACTTGCTGAGAAGTCCCCGAAGTGGCCAGGATTTTTTAAGTTGATGCTTCTGTAGCTTAGCTGATTTTATCAAGCATGTTCACCATTAGTAAACTTTACCTATAAGCAAAGGATCAGTTCATCATGTTCTTCTACTCACCTATAAACCTTATGATCCTTCGGAGTAAGGGGTTCAGGTAACAGCATTCTCCGGTCAAAATCGTTTTCTCCTGGGCAATCAGGGATTCTCTGGTTGACTTTATGAAATACATGGATATCTCACCAATGAAAATCTGGGAAAAGAACGTTTAAGAAATGTCAAGGTGGAGAACTGTTTGATGAAAGAGACCACTTCCTTCCCCCCTCTTTAATAATTTTTGAGGATCTACAATCCTTTTAAAAGATGGAGGGTTAGATAGTAGTTTACATTTAACTCTTTAAAAGAATGAGAGAAAGCAACAATTGATCATTTCATATAGATATCAGGCTGTAATATTAGATTCTAAGGTCAAATAACATGACATTAAAATAATTAGAATTATTCTTCACATGTCTGTCAGTTTGTCGTACTGTGGTTCACAGGTTCCCAACACCCAGAAGAAGGAGAATACTTTTAAAATACAGATAGGAGAGGTAAGGATAGGCCAAAGTTAGCAGAGGAAGAGAGAGACCAGAGAAAGAAGGAGAGAAGAGTTGTCCAATGGGGATTTTATTAATTTCTTTTTTGGGTGGGGGGAAGAGTTTGTGGTTAGTGATGTGGTACTCCTTCTACCCTCCAAGCATCTGCCAGTTTATTGTACTGTGGGGACTTGTGTGTTGCTGTGATGCTGGAAGGTATGCCACCGGTATTCAAATACCAGCAGGGTCATCTGTGGCGGAGAGGTCTCAGCTGAGCTTCTAGACTAAAACAGACTAGGAAGAAGGATCTGGTGCCCTACTTCTGAGAATTAGTCAGTGAAAACCTTATGAATGGTTGCGGAACACTGTCTGATACAGTGCCGGAAGATGAGCCCCCCAGGTCAGAAGGCAGTCAAAAGATGGCTGGGGAAGAGCTGTCTCCTCAAAGTAGAGTCAACTTTAATGATGTGGATGGAGTCAAGCTTTCGGGACCTTCATTTGCCAATGTGGCATGACTGAAAATGAGACGAAATGAGTGCAAACATCCATTAATAATCAGAAGCTGGAATGTATAAAGTATGAAACTAGGAAAATTGGAAGTCATCAAAAGTGAAATGGAATGCATAAACATCGATATCCTAGGCATTAGTGAGCTGAAATGGACTGGTATTGGACATTTTGAATCGGACAATCATACGGTCTACTAGGCTGGGAATGACAACTTGAAGAGGAATGGCATTGCATTCATTGTCAAAAAGAACATTTTAAGATCTATCCTAAAGTACAATGCTTTCAGTGATAATAGTCACATGCCTACTAGGAAGACCAGTTAATACCACTATTATTCAAATTTAAGCACCAACCACTAATGCCAAAGATGAAGAAATTGAACATTTTTACCAACTTTTGCAGTCTGAAATTGATCAAACATGCAATCAAGATGCATTTGGTAATTACTCGTTATTGGAATGCAAATGTTGGAAACAAAGAAGAAGGATTGGTAGTAGGAAAATATGGCCTTGGTGATAAAAATGGTGCCAGAGATTGCATGATAGAATTTTGCAAGACCAATGACTTCTTCATTGAAATACCTTTTTCCACCAACATAAACAGTGACTATACATGTGGACCCCATCAGATGGAATACACAGGAATCAAATGGACTAGATCTGTGGAAACAGACAATGGGAAAGCTCAGTATCATCAGTAAGAAAAAGGCCAGGGGTCAGATCATCAATTACTCATTAGCAAGTTTAAGTTGAAACAGAAGAAAATTAGAACAAGTCGATGAGAGCCAACTTATGACCCTGAGTATATCCCACCTGAATTTAAAGACCATCTCAAGAATAGATTTGACGTGTTGAACACTAATGGCCAAAGACCAGATGAGTTGTGGAATGACATCAAGGACATCATACATGAAAAAAGCAAGAGGTCATTAAAAAGACAGGAGAGAAAGAAAAGACCTAAATGGATGTCAGAAGAGACTCTGAAACTTGCTCTTGAATGTAGAGTAGATAAAGCAAAAAGAACAAAATGATGAAGTAAAAGAGCTGAACAGAAGGTTTCAAAGATGGCCTGAGAAGACAAAGTATTATGATAACATGTGAAAAGACCTAGAGAAAGAAAACCAAAAGCAAAGAGCACCCTCAGCATTTCTCAAACTGAAAAACTGAAGAAAAAATTCAAGCCTCGAGTTGCAAGAGTGAAAGGTTCTACGGGGAAAATATTAAACGACACAGGAAGCATCAAAAGAAGATGGAAGGAATGCACAGGGTCACTATACTGAAAACAATTGGTCGACATTCAACAATTCCAGGAAGTAGCATATTATCAGGAACCAATGGTACTGAAGAATTCCAAGGTACACTAAAGGCACTGGTGAAAAACAAGTCTCCAGGAATTGACAGAATACCAATTGAGATGTTTCAACAAATGGATGCAGTGCTGGAAGGGCTCACTTGCTTATGCCAAGAAATCTGGAAGACAGCTACCTGGCCAACTAACTAGAAGAGATACAAATTTATGACTATCGCCCAAGAAAGGTGAGCCAACTGAATGTGGAAATTATCAAACAATATCATTAACATCACATGCAAGCAAAATTTTGCTGAAGATCATTCAAAAGCGCTGTAACAGTATATCAACGGGGAACTGCCAGAAATTCAGGCTAGATTTAGAAGAGGAAGTGGAACCAGGAATATCATTGCTGATGTCAGATGGATCCTGGATGAAAGCAGAGAATATCAGAAAGAAGTTTACCTGTGTTTTATTGACTATGCAAAGTCATTCTACCATGTAGATCATAATAAATTATGGATAACATTGCGAAGAATGGAAACTCTATGAAGAAGAATGGGGCATCAAGATTGGAGGAAGACTCATAAACAACCTGCATTATGCAGATGACACAACCTTGCTTGCTGAAAGTGAAGAGGAATTGAAGCACTCACTGATGAAGATCAAAGACCACAGCCTTCAATATGGATTACAACTTAACATAAAGAAAACAATAATCCTTACTGCTAGACAACTAAGCAACATCATGATAAACGGAGAAAAGATTGAGGTTGTTATGGATCTCATTTTATTTGAATCCACAATCAACACCCACGGAAGCAGCAGTTAAGAAATCAAAAGACACGTTGCATTGGGCAAATCTGCTGCAAAAGACCTCTTAAAAGTATTGAAAAGCAAAGATGTCACCTTGAGGACTAAGGTGTGCCTGACTCAAGTCATGGCGTTTTCAATTGCCTCATATGCATGTGGAGGCTGGACAATGAATAAGGAAGACCAAAGAAGAATTGATGCCTTTGAATTGTGGTGCTGGCAAAGAATACTGAATATACCATGGACTGCCAAAAGAATGAACAAGTCTGTCTTGGAAGAAGTACAACCAGAATGTTCCTTAGAAGCAAGGATGGCGAGACATCGTCTCACATACTTTGGACATGTTATCGGGAGGGATCAGTCCCTGGAGAAGAACATCATGCTTGGTAAAGTACAGGGTCAGCAAAAAAGAGGAAGACCCTCAACGAGATGGACTGACACAGTGGCTGCAACAATGGGCTCAAGAAAGTAACAATTGTGAGGATGGAGCAGGATCCGGGCAGTGTTTTGTTCTATTGTGCATAGGGTCCCTAAGAGTTGGAACCGACTCAATGGCACCTAACAACAACAATAAAATTATGATAAGGTTCATGCTGGGACTGGATTTTTCAAATTCAACCTGTGAGTTGTAGTGATGAGGAATGAGACGGCACTGTCCATGTGTCCAAGAAGGCATTAAATATACCAACAGAAGTAAATTCTTACTTCATTACTTGCTACTACTACTATTATTGATAGTATAAATATATATTGAATGTGTTTATTTGAGATATATTTCTCCTACTCTAAACTGGTTGACTATACCTTCTTTATTAGTTGGACCTCTCGCTTATTGTCGAAAACTAACAAAATTATCCTTAGCCTTCAATTTTGAAGCCCCTGCCTTACAGCTCTGTCACACTCAAAAAAGTAAAGACAGCTTCTTTGGGGCTGTAGGACACTGCTGAGCATCACCCAAGCAGAGATGGGGCAGATGTGTAGAATATCATGGTTCCATGAAGTCTGAATCAGAGAGAAATCCACCAGATGGACCAGTGAGGGCCAAGACAGAGGCCAGGCACAGGTAGGTTGTAGGTGGGATAATGGCTCAGTTCTGGCACAGAAGGAGCCAATCAAGTGAGAGCAGGGTGGGAATAAGGCAGAAAGAGACAGAATTCAGAGTCAGATAGGCAAATAATTGGGCCAGCATGGATCATGCTGGCAGATGCTGTCAAGATACAGTTTTTCAGAGTTATAAATATTTAGTGCCTAATATCCCTAGGAATTAACAATGAATTGCTGCTCTGTCATCTAATAATATTTGAATAGATTACATAAGTAAGCCCTCCCTCTTTGCTCATAAAACCTACCTCTGCCAAAATAAGGTGCCAGGGGCTTTGTTTGCTCCTAACGTACATGACAGAACTGCATTCTGTTCTTTATCTGTGTGAACAGATGGGGGTAAATTCATGCATGTTCAAATACGTGAAATAGTATTTCCTTGAGAGAGCTTTCCTTGACCCACAGACTAGTTTGGTCTTTCTTGTTGTACCTGAATCTATTAGCTTGTGTTTCTCCTTCCTAGCTCTTATCACAACTAACTACATATTATTACTTTTGGTGCTTCTTTGTCTATGGGATATCCTGCTTGTCTTATTCACCATTTTATCCCCAGGGCTTATCCCCATGCAACGTACATAGCAGTTGCTCAATGCTGAATGAATTAAGCACATCAGATTAATAAAGTTCTTTTGGTCTGAGGAGGCAGACTATAAAGAAGGACAAATTATTTCTAGTATTCATCTTTCAGATGCAGTGAAAACGTCCCTGTGCTTGGTGAAGCCTTGCCAGGTCCCTGAGGAAAAGGGAGACCCTGTTTTTTGTTACTCTTTCAGCCCATTATACAGGTATCTATCTTCTCAATTAACTGCAACTACTGTTTGTATGTTCTTTTCCATTCAAGTGTGATGCCCTCGAGGTTAGTATATTTGTCCTTCCTTTTATAGTGCTTAAGACAGGACCTAGTATATAATAGGCTGAATCAGTTATTTATTGAATAAATGAAAGATTAAACATTTAAAGGACCTATTTATGGGCAAAACCTTCTAAGCTTAATTTCTCTGGAGATGAATACTTTTGGATATTTTCAATATGAACCAGAAAGCATGAAATAATTAGTGTGTTGCTTAAGAATACATGAAAACTAGCGAGTAAATGATACAAAGCAAGCAATTTCTTTTAAATGAAATTCCCTCATTTACTCATTTAGTGGGGTCCCTGGGTGGTGCAAATGGTTAAGTACTCGACTTGTAGCTGAAAGGCTGGAATTTTGAACCCATTCAGAGGAGCCTAGGAAGACAGACCTGGCAATGTATTTTGAAAGGTCACAGCCTTGAAAACCCTATGGAGCAGTTCTACTCTGCACACATGGGGTTTCATGAGTTGGAAGTGAACAAATCCTTTAGCATTCAGCAGTTTTTTGGGAGGTACCCACTCTGTGCTTGGCACTGTTCTAACACTGCAGATGCAGCAGTGAACAAAGACATAGTGAGGGAAATATAAACACACATAAAATGATACACACTTAAAAAATGAAGCAGGGATTTAGGATGGAGAGTGACAAACACATGACACTCAATAATATGAAAAGAAATAACATTGTTTGCTTCAGACACTTCAGACACCCAAAACATTCTTACTGTATAGGAAAGGAGATGAGCAAACTGCAGAAGTTCAGGAAGGCTTTCCATTACTCACACAAAAAGAGGGCAAACAAGAGGCAGGAAAATCTGCACTCAACCCATCCTCACCAAAAACAAACACACATACACACGCCCATAAACAAAATCACTCCCAGGCTTAACAGACTATCTTAGTCATCTAGTGCTGCTATAACAGAAATACCACAAACGGATGGCTTTAACAAAGAGAAATTTATTTTCTCGCAGTAAAGTAGGCTAAAAGTCCAAATTCAAGGTGTTGGTTCCAGGGAAAGGCTTTCTCTCTCTATGGGCTCTGGAGGAAGGTCCTTGTCCTCAATCTTACCCTGGTCGAGGGGCTTCTCAGGCGCAGGCACCCCGGGTCCAAAGGACACGCTCTGCTCCCGGTGCTGTTTTCTTGGCGGTACGAGGTCCCCAACTCTCTGCTTGCTTCCCTTTCCTTTTATATCTTGAGAGATAAAAGTTGGTGCAGGCCACATCCCAGGGAAACTTCCTTTACCTTGGATCAGGGAGGTAACCTGAGTAAGGGTGGTGTTACAATCCCACCCTAATCCTCTCGACATAAAATTACAATCAGAAAATGGAGGACAACCACACAATACTGGGAATCATGGCCTAACCAAGTTGATACACACATTTTTGAAGGGACATAATTCAATCTATGACACAGACCAAACAATACCTGTCATGGAAAACGGCATGGACTTCAAATACATCCACAAGAAAAATGTCCTAAGACCCTCACGTCAAAAATGATAAGTGGTACAAGGATTGTTACAGCAAACCAACGATGTTCAAATCACAAAATGAGGTATGCAGCATAAAAAAACAAATAAAAAAAAGCACAGGAATATGTACCAATCTAAATAGCTAGTTACTTATGTAATGGCTGAGATATATTAAAGAATAATGAATGTTTGCATAAGGAAGAAAGGAAAAAAGAGAGGGAGGACGGAGGTCATTTATTAATTAAAATGAAGTGAGACAGTCCTGATTTTTAGTTAAGACTGTGACGGGCTGATAAACAGTCTAGCTCTTGCATCCCAGTAGGCTAAAGGATGTTCCTTTTCCTGTACTTACTAGCCAGCCATAGGGTGCTAGTTGTCTACCTGCTGGGTCCCCTCATCTCCTTTAGGGCCTGATCATGCTTGGAGAGAGGGAGTCTGGGAAGAGAAGGAGTCTCTCTTGTTTCTGCCAGACTTCCAGCCCACACTGAATGCTGTTTTGCGCATCATGGCAGACTCGTGACTCTGGTTTTGGCAATGGCCATGTTTCTCCATCTGTATCTTTGCCACACGCTCTGTCTCCATCTTCCACTCTGCTCAGAGAGTGGCTGGGGCATGTGCGACTTTCCATGTGTTCAGCCCCGGCTGCCCTGCCTATCATGGCTTTTCTGATTGTTGGCTAACAGATATGATATCACTCCTGGCAAATGAGAGTATGCTCCGCTGAGAAACGCTCAAGGCCAAATGTCATATCTGGCAATAAATGAACTGCAAATGAATTCCACTGGCACGTTTCTCATCCCCCAGATACACCTGCTCCTATCCCAAGTGATGACTGACCTTTTGATAACAGTAAATATACTTTAAGAAACAAGGATAATGGTTCTATTTTGATAAAGTTACCTTTCAAACATGGAAATTGGGTAACAGAGAAATAAATGAACAAATAACCCAGAAATCCAGTGCATCAATATGATATGTTATCTTTTGGATTATATTTCTTCACAAATGTTTACAGGAGATCTGGTAAGTGATGAACAAATGTAAAAAATTTAGAGTATAATTTTTTTATTATGGTAAAACATATAAAACATTTGCCATTTCAACCATTTTTACATGTATAATCCAGTGACATTAATTACGTTCACTGTGGTGTGCAACCACCACCACTATCCGTTTTCAAATTAGGGGACAGCTTTTAGATTTCAAAATATAAACAGTCTGTGGAAAAAACAGTCCTGGAATATGTACTTTAATTACGTACTGTAAGGGGGTTTCTCTGCATATTATATGTGGTTGCCATTAAAAAGGTATCTGGAGTTTGTGGAATACACAGTTTGTGTTCACACATATGCTAGTTGTAGTTTTTTGGTCCTTGGTAATCATAAAACTGTTGCTTTGGAGTTGAAATCCCAGCTCTTTCATTTCTTGATGTGTGACTTTGGGTAAGTAATTGAACCTGTTTGAGCCTTGACTGTTGTTTTATTTTTTTCATGATTTTAAAGTGAAGTTTATGTCTATATCTGATAAGTATTGAAAGGATTAAAAAAGGTGTATATAAAAAATCTACAGATGTACAGGGAATGTTTATTACCTAAGCTGCCTATTCTATCTAGGCAAGAGTATGTGTTAGAAAAAAAAAAAAAAATCACTGTACCAAGTCCTAGCATAATGGAACATGGCATGATTTTAGCTCGCTCTGCCTTCATCCAGGTGTTTGATCTTGGACCAGTCGCTGGATTTCTGTGGGCCTACGTTTCTCATCTGTTAAATGAAAGAGTTGTATTAGAAGACTTTTGAGGCACTTTTCAGTTCCATCTTTTTAGCTTTATGATAGGAGCTGACAAGAGAGGTCTCTTTGAGTAAAACTCTGAAGCACTTATAACCAGACTTCAATCTCAGTTCAGTTGGTTAAGTTTTCCAGGCCCTGCCTGATTTCCTGCAATGCCTCTTCTGTCAGCCATCATTCACTTTAAAATCCCATGGGACTTTGTCCTCGCCAAGTAATCTTCACTAAAAATTAAGTAGACACAGTCTATCTCAGTGTCATCACATCTCCTGATAGCTCGTCGCTTAGGTTCTTAAAGGGCAGCAGAGGCTACCCATTGAATCTTGCCCTCTCTCTGGGGTTTTTGTGTCTGACATTGAGGAAGAGGAGAAGATTCTTTATATACTCCCCAATATTAACATCTAAGTAGCTTAAGAGTGGAGTCCCTGGGTGATGTAAATGGTTAATGTGTTCAGCTGCTAACTGAAGGATTGGAAGTTTGAGTCAACCCAGGGGTGCCTCGGCTTTCTGTTAATCTACTTTCAAAAATTCAGCCATTGAGAACCCTATGGAGCACAGTTCTACTCTGACACTCATGAGGCTGCCATGAGTTAGAGCCAACACTATGGTAACTAGAAAAAAGTTTCAGAGTTCTCAGTCCCAGGGATTTTTTTTGATGATTCCAATATTTTCCCTGGATGGCTTTAATAATCACGAGCGTTTCCAAGAAAGGCAGACATGGTTCTCATTGCAGATTTTATTTAGAAGTGACCCAGGAGATTTTAAACATACAGACTATGCTGCTGGCCCTGACTGCCAAAGTCTTAGTGCTTTGCTTTAATCCCTCCTAATGGATGGGGTTGATAAACCCACATCTGCAGAGGGGCTCTCCTCACTTCTGCTTTATCATACCTTGGTGAAAATGACTAAATTAAGTTCTAGACACTTACTTCCTGTGCCTTCCCAAGGATCAAGGCTTAAATGGAATCGAGGCTATTTGGATGATGGCATTTTGATAACCGTTCAGTAACTGGGGTAATAAGAATTTTGTAGACTGAAGCCTTCCCAGAGTCTTACTCTAGAGGCCATATCTATCCATCCAGAGGGTGGTCTTTTGTTGACACTTAACATAAAATGTAACACCAAGTTGATCCCCTGCATCTTCGAAGCATAGTACTCTCTTACATCTTTTTTCTTCTTCTGAGTAACGGGTACAAGAGAAAAGGCAACTTAAAATGAATTAACTAAAATACTATTCTCAATAAAAAGTAGTGAATCCCTGGTGACCCCCAAGGAAATTGACTATCACACACTTTTAGGCAAACAATAGTCTTTTCAGAAAATAGACAATCGAGCTCCTTAGCATTATTATCATCACCAGTCATTAGAAGGGACATCTTGAATGACATAAGCACATCTATGTGGTGGCATTAGGGGAAAAGTAATCTCTAAAGAAAATTTCACTGGCTGTGTGGGCAGAAAAGGAGAAAACTTATTTTTTTCAATCCACAACAATTAATGGGGATATCTATAAATCTTTCCCAGAAAAAAATACAAATTATAAGGATAGAGTACATTAGCAATGCAGAAAATGTGGTCATGGTGAAATTTATTTTAAAAAAGAAAGGAAATCTTGTGAAAATATAAAAAAAGAAAAAGATATGCACTATAAGAAATAATTTTAGTATATGAGGTTGTTCAGAGCCTGGGAGAGGCAGATTATAAGGGAGTGCGATGTCCTGCAATGTCTTCTTTGCTTCAACTGAGGCGTCCCTCCTCAAAAAGCCAACACAATTGGGTTTAATCAGAGAGTCCACTCTGTGATCTGCACAATGCATTCGGCTTTTACAGTCACTGTAAGAGCTCAAAGTCCAGAAGCCCCTTAGTAAAGAGTCAGAATTTCCTCCAAATTGTGCTTTTTTGTCACACCGTGTTTGTCTCTTCCTTTCCTAGGAAACTCGGGATGAGCCGTGTAGATGTACACATGCACACCTGCAGGCAAACTACGAGTTGTTTCCGTACTCCCAGGCTGGGAGTCAAATGTACTGCTGCTTCCACACTAAACTAAATACTCCCCTGTCACTTTGTTGCGAGGCCAAGGAAAAGGCTTAATAGCCATTTTCTCATGCCTTGTGGTACTGGAGCTGAGATAAAATAAGGGTAAATCAGATTCTCTGCTGTGTAAATTCTCTTATCATACGGGCTCTCTCAGCCTTTGACTCTGAGTATCTGAGTCTATTCAGGAGGCCCCAGGCAGTAGTTAGCTGAGGTTTCCAGGTTGGTCAAAACATACCCTGCAGATATTTTGAAGCATTTTTGGCTACACTTTTGGATAAACAGTTCTGGAGACAATAAATTCCCCATGTGCCCGCCTTTCTTAAAGACCACGGGTAGCAGTGGCCTTGGCCTGGTGCAGTTCATCCCGTGTGGCCTCGCCTCAACATGAGGTTGATCTTTTCTGACAGCAAAGCACAAAAGGAGAAATAGGAAATGACAGATCAAACTCTGGGCAGAGTCTTTTCTCTAACGCCTTTCTTGTAAGTTCCTGCAGTTGTTAAAGGTTGTGTTAACGCCCATCCACAGAGACCCACACCATTGCAGGATGCTAGGTTTTTTCCATGGTTAATGGGTTCAAGGATCCCAGAACACTGAGGACTGAGCTACTTTTCGAAAGTTGCCCTCAGTTAGTCACCCAAAAGGAGTCCTGTCTTCTTTCTACTTCAGGGAGAATAGGAAACAGTGTTGAGGAGAAATAAAGAAACTGGAGTTCTGTGAAACACTTGACCAGGTACAGAGGTGCAAAACTGAACTTGACAGAGAAAATAGAGACTTGGGGGTTGGGAATTTGACATATAGAACTTTCCAACCTGAATTTTTTTTTTTTTTAGGTTGTGGAATCTGAGAACAGGAAGGGATCTTGGAGATAATTCAGCCCAAATCCTCCTTTTGTTTGAAGATGAGGAAGTCTTTAGAGGAACATGATTTACCAGAAGCCATACAATTATCAGGGGCAGAGCTGTGACTGGGATACCCTGCCTCTCTTGACAGATCAAACCTGAGAAAGGATGACTGTAGTGTGAAGAAAATGAAGAATGAATACTCAGAAGCAGTGGGTGTGCTGAGTTAGGGGATTGAGATCTCTCAGAAGGTGGCCAAACAAAGGCAGCTCTTACGCCATACCTCGCTCAGATTGGACAGAAGAAATGAATGCAGCTTCCTGCTCCCAGGAAATCTCCCTGAGCATCAGGAAGTTTCTCCTTTCTGTCCTGCTGCTGCTTACTTATTTTTATGTCTTGGAAGAAGATCAAACAGCATCAGCAGGGTTCCAAGGCCACACCAAGTCTTTGCCATTAACCTGTCAGCTGTAATCAGCCCAGGTTCCTAGCAATGGCCCTCACTTGGGAGGAAAACAAAAGTGGAACCAAATGGGTGGCCATCTGTCCAGTCATACATGGAAGTAGCTGGGGCTACTGGCAATCATTTAACCTCTCTGAGTCTCAATGTTCTCAACTCAGAAATAAAGGAATTAGACTAAACACTTCCCCTAGGTTTTCTGGGATGGTCCTTCTTCTATTTTACTGAGCCATTGTGAAGATAAATTAGGCAAGGACTGTAGAATATCAGTAAATTAAGAGACGCTATTCTTATCATTCTTATTTTTTATTCTTATGATTATCACTTATGGAAGATTCCTCAACACATATTTTAGAGGCCTATCAGCATTAGTGGTCTTATTTTTCATAATTGAAAGTTTGAAGGAACTTATTCTATAGTTATGTACACCCAGTACTATTTTGTGAGATAAAGTTTAGATTCATTTAAAATCACATTCTGTGGTTATTCATATATTCATGTTTTCTACATCTTCTTAAGGCATTGTTGATAGATTATCTTTTCATAGAATATTGTCAATATTATTGAGATTTAAGCATTTATTGGCACAGAATTGTACCTATCATTTAAATAAAAATAGGGTGTAGACTTTTAAAGGTTTATGTATATTTGCTTATATATTCTTATTTCTTCTTAATTTTCTTTACATGTATTGTTTTCTTAGGAGCCCTGATGGTGCAGTGGTTAAGAGCTCACCTGCTAACCGAAAGGTCACCAGTTCAAAGCCACCAGTTGCTCCTTGGAAACCCTATGGGGCAGTTCTACTCTGTCCTATAGAGTGGCTATGAGTTAAAATCAACTCGATGGCAATGGGTTTATATTGTTTTCTTATGTTAAACTAGCCAGTGGGTTATCCATTTTACTTCTCAAAGAATTACCTGCTGATTTTATTTATCAATTCTACTGTTTTTTGATTCACTATATTTTGCTCATAATTTTTGAAATCATTTTCCCCTTGCTTCCCTTAATTTTTTAATGAAAAAAAATCTCTATAATTACAAGAAGTAACTATAGGAGAAGCTAGGCAATGATGTTTCCTTCCATGTTTAGATACACAGGAAAATGGCATGTCTATGAGACAGGAAGAAATCAGGATCTGATTCCAGACTAAGCTCTTTGCCTCTAACCAGAGCCACCAGTAAACCATTCCAGATAGAACCCAATTTAGCCTCTTGATTTTCTCTGTAGAGTGAGCGTGTAGCTTTGTGAAGGACGAAGGGTGCCTTTTATGCGCTCTCTTATTTCCCAGGCTGTTGAGAAATTCGAGTAAGACCAATGCAGAAGCTAACCTTCCTCCGGGGAGGACACACCTCTTATCGCTCTAGAGCTCAGTGTTCTCAGTGTGATCTAATTCTCTTCAAAATGAGGAAGTTGGCCTGTGACCCTGAAGAGAGCAAAGGTTAGCTACCAGTTAAGATGTTCACTTTTCTTATTCTCCATGTTGTTACTCCTGACTACTTAATACATGCTGGGTGCCGTGCCGAGTTGTTTATATGACTTATTTTATATCTATGATGAAATTGGCAGTCACATTATCCCTATTTTACCTGGGAAGAAAGAGTAACCACACAGCCAGGACTTGAGCCCAGGTATGTCAGGCTGCAAAGCTTATGTTTTTAACCACTCTGCTATACCATGTTACAGTTTGTCAACAGTAACCTTAATCCTTACAGCATAATTTTGTCATTTAAGGGGGAGCTTTGTTGAGCCTGGAAATCCGTGATCAAAATGAACACAGGCTGCTCTCTCCATATTATTTCTCCTCATAATTCAATTCCATTTTTGATCCTGTTGCTGATGTTGTAGTTATGTGCCATCGAGTCGATTTGGACTCAGCGACCCTATAGGACAGAGTAGAGCTGCCCCATAGGGCTCCCAAGGAGTGGCTGGTGGATTCCAACTGCCGACCTTTTGATTAGCAGCCTGAGCTCTTAACCACTTCTCCACCAGGGCTCCTTTTTCATCTTAAAACAAGCAAAACATTTGCGTAGAAAACAACACTTTGCCTGAAACCTGAGTAATCAGTATATTGCTCAGCATATCCATCAGTATTGCTATCACTGCCCCCAAAACAAGGTGGGTAGAGGGCAGGCAGGAGAGGAGAGAGAGTTGGGGAAGATGGTTATTAGAAGAGAAAGGGAGAGTGAGAGCTGAGATCACATCCCAACTAATCTGACCTTGTACTATGTTTAGACACAGAAAAGTTCACTTTACATCCCCCACAAAAGATCATTTCTTAAATAAAAATTAAGATGTCTAAGCGTTAAATCACTTTACCAGATGACACAATCTGCAGGCTCTTGAAGCATTCCCCCTAAAGCATTAGCTGGCTGATTTTTTGCCTCATGAGAGAGAAAATGAAATAAATGAAGGCAAAGTTGCAACTTAATTGAGTGTAACGTAAAGTTAAGAGAGCCAGAGGCATCAGGAATGAGTCACAGCAAACTTGGGGACAAGCGATTTCTCTCATCTCTGGCCTCTCTGGAAGTTCAATCAGAACAGCAGGAGATGCAGGGCTGGTGGACTCTATTCCACTCTGACCTGAGTGTTTCTATCAATGTCAGTATTTACATTCAGAACCTCTTGTGAATATACACATCCCACAGCTTACTTTTTTCAAGGGCCACAGTTGGTGTCCTTAACACTCTAGCTAATCAAGCCTGTTGATGTATGACATTCACACATGCTTTTTTAAAAAATATTTTTTTGTTCAGATACCAAAAAGCAAAGCCACCTATAAAAGACAAGACGTACTTTAATGAGCTTTTATGCAGAGCTCCCTTCCTTTTCTTTTGGCTGAAACAGGACACTGCTGATAAAACTGCTATTAATGCCCAAGAAGAGAGGAAAGAGGAGACAAGGCAGACAGGAAATGCTCTTCGGTGTCTGACAATAAAGAAGGAGGTAGAGTTCCGTACTTACAATAGCAGTTGGGGTGGCAGCCAGCACACAATAGAGCACCAGAGGGGTGATGAAGCTTTCTTCCTCGGTCCCCGGGTAAGGCTTCATTAAGTCTCCATCTTGACAGAAGAATCCTTGGATATGCACCTGAAAAGTGTCGGTGCATTCGAAGTAGTAGGCAAGCAGTACTGTCCCAGCCATGATGACAAGCTGAAAATACAGCATGGCCACACAGACATTAGCAGGGCTTCAGAGCAGTGCTCGCCCCCAGAGCACACTCCCTCCATCACCCCAGCAGCTCTCCCTCCTGGGATTGGTATTGGTGAGTATGTGTGTGCCTGGCTCATGTGCTTTGGGCTCTGGGAGTGTGTGCTTACTTGTCTGCCTTGTAACATCTGTTATGTAAACCTTCTAGCAAATAAAGAGCAGCTCCCATCAAAAAGGAGAACCACAGCAAGGCTGGACAGAGACCCAGCTTCTGCTGTTTCCCTCTCAGAGGATGCGTGGGAACCAGGACATAGGGTATCAAGTCAAAGGGCAGTGGCATCAAAGTTGGCAAGATGGAGATGTGAGATCGGTTCACAAGAAATTTCGTAACTATCAGAGGTAGACTTACCTTATTAGAAAGTATTAGAGGTAGGCTGAATCACAAATGAGTGAGTGAATGAATGAGAGACTGATTGAATGAATGAAAGAACGGGAAAGCTAAAGCATATAGGACTTTAGGGAAATTTCCAGGACCACACCCTAAATTACATAATAGGGATGGAAACAATATATGTATTTTACAGCAGTCATAAATTTTATCCCTTTCCAAAATGGTTTTACTTTCATTTCAAAATACTTTCACCAGTAAATCAAGGATTTTTTGCTGATGATCATATTTTATTGTAGACAAATATTCTTTGTAGGGCTGAGACATAGAAGGGACACAATTATGCTTTAATTTGACTCAGAAGTATCCTATATACTCACTGAGGTTTAGATATAGCCTTTAATAAGTATGTGGGGTTGGGGACATAGAAATGCCAACATTAATTTTTCTTATTCATATTTGGAAAACACCAAAATGCCAAGATAAGATGAGAACAAAGGTAGATAGAAAACAGATCTTTGAGGTTATAAAATAACAGAAATGTAAGCTGGGAGAGATCTTAGAGATCTTCTAGTCTAATACTTTTATTTCATAAGATAAGAAAACTGAGGCCCAGGCAGGGGAACTGACCACTGCTGGATTATCCAACAAGCAAACAGAACATGTGCTTAGACTGAGCATCCACATGGCAGGGAAACTCAGTGGAACAAACGTATTTTTAAATGATTTGTTTAAAGGCATCAAAAGTAATTGAAACAGGCTGCTCAGCCATATCTTGAACAGTACCTGAGCCAATTTTTTTTTCTCTTCTTCTTTCTTCTTTCTCTCTTTTCCCTTCCCTAGCCCATCTCTGCCTCCAGGTAAGATCCTGATGTTAGCTCTCCAAATAGTTAAGTGTTAACCAATGTTTCCTCTAAGACTGTGGAAAACAAGTAATATTGATCTAAGCCTGTCAAATAAGACGAAGGATGGTGCCACCTACCCCCTGAGCTAATGGGATAATAGCAGGAAAAAATCAACATGTTTGAGATACAACCACCAAAACCAAACAGAAAAAAGAGAGTACACATTCCACAAGTCCCTAAAACTTATGACCCCTTTTTCCTTAAAAACCCGAACTGATCAGTAGCTTGATGAGACAGATGACTTTAGAAGGAGATCATTCTCCTCTGTCTCCATATACTGGTATATCTAATAAAGCTCTTGCTACCCACCTCACCCCTGTCTCAAGAATTGACTATTTGCGGCAGGCGGCTCTAACTCGCAAAATTGCGATGACACAATCATTATGGGAAAACATCAGAATTTGGTAGGATATCTTTGTACATCTTTTGCGATTTAAAATTGTTTTTTATTTGAAAGTACTTATATATAAAAATATATATATATATATATATTTATAGGGCATTGGCGGTTCCATGGTAGAATTCTCATTTCTCAAGCAGGAGACCTGAGTTCGATTTTTGGCCAATGCACCTCGAGTGCAGCCATACCTGTCTGTCAGTCCACTCACATGTTGCTATGATGTTGAACAGGTTTCAGCAGAGCTTCCAGACTAAGAAAGACTTGAAAGAAACACCTGACCATCTTTTGAAAATCAGACAATGAAAACTCTATGGAACACAAAGGTCTGATTCGCCACCAATCATGGAGATGGTTTCTTTCTGTTGTGGATGGGGTTGCTATGAGTCTACAGCAGATTCCACAGCAGCTAAAAACAACATGGGGCAGTGAGGGAAAAACCATGATCCTTAATTCTTATTCTAGCTTTGGGATGACTAACCGAAGGCCACAGAGCTAGTTAGGGTTAAAGCCAGAACAAGAAATTCATGCCTCCTGATCTGTAGGGTGGGAGTTGGAAGCCTTTACCATGGCATCAAAACGGATTCCTACACAAAAGGGTGAAGAGGTGTATGTATGCGTGTGTTGGGGAGGGGGAGGGCAAAAGAGCTGAACTCTTAGGCAGAGCATCGACTGTTTGAGATTCTTGTCCATTTTCCTACCCATTACTTTCTAGCCACAACATTGAAGCAGAGCCTTTCATGTGGCCCCACTCAACCTCACTCTCTAGAATCAGGCACAGCCTCTGCTTCTGAGCTGTTACCTCTGCAATTCCTCCTCACTGCAGCAGAAAGCATCATCTTCTTTAAAGCTCATTTAGATCAAGAATCCTCCTCCATCCTTCCATTTTCCCTCTTTCAGTACTTTTCCTCTCTGGCTCAGAAGCCTTTAGTATCACTCAGCTGTAGTTTGTCTCAAGTACAGACCCCTAACCATCTGTTGTAAGGTTGTTACCTTTTGGCCACATTCAATACCACCTTTCTTTATCCCCAGGTATGTCACAAATCATACTTTATACTCACCATGTCTTGGACATGATGTGTTTTATGGCCCACAAGGATTGTATTCTTCTGATCTCTAGCATGTTTTCCACCCCTGCTAAAGGACCTCCCTCTCACAACCTCTCACCATCCAGTAACCTCAGGGTACTCCTGCAGGTTTCTCCATGCCTGAAGTTGTTTATGGTACTTTGTGTAAATCACCAACCCTCAGGCCAGCCATCTCTGCTGTTTCAAGTGTTTGGCTTATTTCTTTTCCTGATAGCTACAGGAAAGGGCTTGGATAAATATTTTCCTGTAAGACTGAGAGATAAGTGTCCCAAAGCTGCCCCTGCTAATGGTTGATCTTTCCTGAGGCTACTTTAGAAGTCAAGGCCATAGAGTTTCTATTTCTTTTGTGCTTGACTGGTCAACTGAGTCCACCTACTGGGAAGGGACCTAGCCGGCTGACCTCAGACTGTGATGGAGATAACACTAAGATTCCAACAGCTTTGAGGCTCTGCCACTGGGGCTGTCTTTGTCCCTGTAAAGGGCTGATATGAGATTTGTTTGTATTCCATGTGGATGGGTGGATGGAAACACATCTCTCTCTCTCTCTCTATGGCTGATGCAGTTGAGCTTCTAAGGCTTCCTCAGCCCTTGGGAGATAAAACAAAAACAATTCCACCATCGTTGAGTCAATTCCAACCCATACCGACCCTATAAGACAGAGTAGAACTGCCCCATATGATTTCCGAGGCCGTAAACCTTTCAGAAGTCAATTGCCACATCTTTTTCCGATGGAGCAGCTGGTGGGTTGGAACTGCTGACCTTTCAGTTAGCAGCCAAGCTGCTTTAACCACTGCACTACCAGGGTTCCTTAGGATCTGTGGGGTTGGGAGGGGCTACTTGGCCTTAAAAAAAAGGCATCTAGTGTCCTCCGTTGAGGAAGAGTATAGCATTTTACTAGGTACCTTTGTGCTGCCACTTCCTACACCTTTAAAAAAAAAGAGAGTGGTGAAAATGATATACAGTAAGGCAACACGTGTGTGTGTGTGTGTGTGTGTGTGTGGTGTGTGAGGACTCATTAGAAAAGCAAAGGACAGAAACTTACAGAACTGTCTCAACATCAAATACATCAAAATCAACAGCCAAAAAAAACCAAAGTCATACAACTAAATTTGAAATCTCTGGAGCAAACCTCAAATGGCTGCTTGACTGATTTAATCCCGGAAGTGGCATTCAGAGAGAACTGAATGAATCAATCAATCAATTACAGGCCTTAAAGCAAAGAACAGAGAATCCTGGAGACTGACAGGCCTTACCACATTAGTAGAGGTGGGTGGGAGCTTCGGCAGCCTAAGGGATGGACCTAGCCCTTAGCATGATCAATTTGCCCTAGGTCTTTCCCTAAGCAGCCAGAAACCTTTCCTGGCCATTTTCAAGCAATTCTCAAACTGCCTAGAATATCCCCTGATAATGCCATATAGAGATGCACAGAAGCAAAAATAGACCAATCCACACCATGATTTCTGGGTTTCCTTTCTATTGAACATTCTCTTGTGACCATACATCAAAAAGAAGCTGGTGCAATCTGTTGCAGGAACAAAATACCACACGCTGATTCTGCTCCCATAAGCAGAGAGGCCCACCTCGCTGCATCGATGATGCTGCATGATTAGCCATCAGCGTCCACTCTTCCTCCTCCCTGCCCTGGGCCATGATGCATTGCTCTCTATGTTTCTGTCACCAGTGCCAGTTGGCACACTTGCCATCTCTGCTGCCCTCCTCAGCCCCATCTAGGGATGCATAGAGGGAGGCCATAATGTTGGTGTCACATGAGCAGATGGTGAGGCTGTGCTAAGCCCAAGCGGTGGTGGATGTCAGTGTGAAAGGAGCAATTATGGCTGTGGGAGGAAAACAAGGTGTAAGGAGCTAACATGCCTTTTCCTGGGCTGTCGCTTACCAAGAATGACAACACAAATATGGAAATGTATTCATCCTACCAGGATTCAGCAGACAGAAGCCAGCAATATCTGAAACCCAGCCTTTCATGGTTGAGACCACTGTGTTTCTCCCCAGGACCTCTGCTAGTTAGAGAGAAGTAAATGTCACAGACAGAGATAACTGGGGAGGTCACAAAACTGAGAGAAGAAGCTGAGATGATGAAAACATTTTCCTGCAGGCTGACACTTTGGCAGTAATGTCTGGAGCAATTGGATTAGTAATGTGAGCTGGGGGAGTGCTAGAGCAGGCACTGGTGGTGTGATATGTGTGTGTGTGTGTGTAAGTGTATGTGTGAGTGTGTCCAAGAAGGTGGAGCAAAGAGATGAGGTTAGAATGAGCGGACTTGTATCTGGTCTGCAGTGTAAAGGGCATATTTCAAACTGAGGAATCCTAGCACTAGGATCGACTATCCTGGTTTGTCTGGGACTGAGCAGTTTGCTCGGCCTCAGGAATTTCAGTGCTAAAATTGGGACCAAAACCTGACCAAACCCATTGCCGTTGAGTCAATGCTGACTCAGAGTGACCCTATAGGACAGAGGAGAACTGCCCCAGTGAGTTTCCAAGGAGTGTCTGGTAGATTCGAACTGCTGACCTTTTGGTTAGCAGCTGTAGCATTTAACCACTATTCCACCAGGGTGGGACAATTCCCAGACAAACTCAAGCAGTTAGTCACCCTGTATGAGACAATAAATGTTTTCTCTCCAAAGAGGTTTCACATCAGATGTGGCCAAAAGTTATCAAGACCAGCCAACGACTGTTCATGGTAGATGCCTCTGAGCTGAATCCTAAACTAAGAGCTATGAAGGTGAAGAATTCTCACACATGCTCTCTGACCCCAAGCAGCTTGTGACTCAACTGAGGAGTGCTCACCAACACAGGGAACAGATAGTGATCTGTCGGGAAGTGTTATCTGAGCCCATGGGATTCATACATGGCTGCATGTCCCTGGTGAACTGGTTAAGAGGAGAGTTGACAGAAAGAGAATGAGGGAAGGGGCCATTGTATGGATGAGAAAGGAGTACAAGGGAATGGAGAGGGCAGCATGGTGTCTGTTTAGGATATTGGTTCTGGCCCATCCCCACGGACATATATTCAATTTCATAAAGAAAGCAGATGAAGAAAACTCAGTGCTGAAGTAGTACTTCATCGGAGGCTGGATGATGGGTAGACGTTGGTTTGGTATCCTTCAAACCAATATGTGACACGGTTGTAACACAGAAGCAGTGTCTTAGGGAGGACTCCAAGGAATAGCACACTTTAAGGGTTAGCATGTTTTTCAGGATTGAGAAAGCATCATAGGCACATGTGTCAATGGCTGCACACAGAGTTGGAGGGGAAACTCTCAAGTAGCATTGATGAAAGTGGAAGGAGAAGCACATGAGAAAACTGATAACAAACCCTTATGAGACTTCAGCAGGGACCCTTAGAAATAACTGGATGACCCTTTGATAGGGTCTGGAGGTTCTTTATAAATAAGGGCAAGAGCCGAAAGATGATGACGGTGATGATGATGTCATACATTATGTATGTGTTAACAGGGACTGTTCTAAGCATTTACGTAAACTACCCTGTGAAGTAGGTATATTATTATTTCCATTTTACAGATGAGGAATCAGAAGCACAGAAATATTACATGAATTAACTAAGGTCACACAGTTCTTAGAAGTTGAGCTGGGGTGATTACTATAAATGTGATTTTATTTTTCCCCCACGAACTCATGCAGCCTATGGAAATTCAGATTACAAATAAAGACAGCATAATATTAAGTGCTAGACTATATGGTACAGACTTGGGTACTTACTTAAATGTCTTCACATACAGTTTCTTGATCTGTATAAAGGGCAATAATAACTACTCCATAAAGATATAATGAGGCATGTTTACGTATACTCATTTTGTTCCAAAACACAGTTATGTCAACTTCTATCAAATAAAGTAACGAGCATCAATGAGAATTTGGAAGAGAAGAAGAAAATAAGTATGGTGGCATAAAATGGAGACAGGAATTATACCCCTGAGTATAAGTTATGTAAATAAAAGAAAAAAGTTATGTAGCAGTCAACAAATAAGGAAATCCCAGTCAGTTATACATTTCACAGGGTTTAGAACATAAAAACAAACCAATAGTTAAGGACACATAGAATATTTCTGATATGGTGACTACACAAGAATTTTTCCTGTGGGTTCTCATGACTGTGCGACATGATAAACAATGACTCAATGGTGAGTATAACATGTATATGGGATCTGATGACTTCACATCAAAGTGAAATCGTGGGGTAAAATGGAAGAGATGGCATTATGATTCCACCTAGGTTGTACTTGGAGAAAGATGTAGAATGAAAGGCTAAGAGTATAAAACAGACTGCCTGGGTTAGAAACTAGCTCTGCTCTATATTAGGCATGTGATCTAAATTCTTGTGCCTCAGTTTCTTCATATGTAAAATGGGGCTTATAATACTATAGTATCTACCTCTTAGAGTTATCATGAGGATTAAATGAGGATTGTGTATTAAGTACCTACAGCAGCATCTGACTCATAATGCTGAGCATTTTTTGGAAGAGTGGATGGAAGGAATTAAGGAATTAAGACTAGTGCCACCTTTGACAGTTAAGACATATGTAGCAGACTTATTAAGTGAATAAGTCCAAAAAGGTTTGAGTGGGAATAGAGAAGTCTCATTAATCTGTGAGATGAGGCCTTCTCAATTTTTAAAGAGCCAGTTGAAGAAACTATACTTATAATTAACAAAAGAAAATGCAATTTTCTTCCCATCTTTAAAATTACCTTTATTAATAATCAAAAGGTTTTCGGTAAAAGAGATATGGATTTATTAGCAGGCAGAGCACTGTATGAACGAAAGCTGACATCACAAGTGTACATATGAGCCTAGTATTTGAATCATTATCATTGCAGGCTTTGCTTTCTAACTGAGTACTGAATTGGCTTTGGGGAAGGTGGTTTGACTTTCTGCCTAAAGAAAGGCTTTCTAGCCTCCTACTAGTCCTAACAAATCATTTAGAGACTTGTGCCTGGTCTGAAGAAAAAAGAGAACATTATTCTTACTTCCATTGGCCTGCTTATTCTACAATAGTATCCATATTAAAATACTAATGTAATCCCAAGTAAACATAATTTATTTAAGGATTTAAAACATTCTAATCTACTTAATTTAAGGAAAATATGATAGAATAGGATTTCAATCCAATAAGAGAAATTGCCTAGTCATCATGGATCAGATGTAATGGGGTCAAATAGTACAGGGCTCCATGATATATTTGATCCTGTATATAGGATGGCACGAATGATTAAGTGCTCTACTATTTGCTAAAAGGCTGGTGGCTCTAACTTACCCAGAAATGTCTCGGAAGAGGGGCCTGGCTATCTGCTTCTGAAAGGTCACAGCCTTGAAAACCCTACAGAACAGTTTTACACTGTACACATGGGGTCACACAGGGTTGTCAACTCAATGGCAGCTAAAAACAACATGTCTCTTATTTGAGGGTGGGGGCATGTAATGTGTTTTCCATCACTAGGAGTATTCTGTCATTGAGTACCTTTGAATCAATTCCAACTCACAGCAACTCTTTTTAAGACATCTATACCTTTTTTTATACCTAATGGCCTATGCTACTCTTCATGGGGTTGCTATGAGGAGTATTCTAGTATAGGCCATTAGGTATAGATGTCATAAAAAGAACCCAGAAGTAGATGGACACTGGTTCAGGTAAACAATAAAGCTGCTGAAATTGTCCAGAAGTCGTTCTTGACAATCTCCATTGTGTGATACGACGGTTGCCTCTGTGATCCTACAGCTCTTGTGTGTGCCTAACACAATGATATTGTTAGATGCTGTCGAGTCAGTTCCGACTCATAGCAATCCCGTGTACAACAGAAGGAAACACTGCCCAGTCCAGCACCATCCTCACAATCGTTATGCTTCAGCCTATTGTTGCAGCCACTGTGTCAATCCATCTTGTTGAGGGTCTTCTTCTCTTTTGCTCACCCTCTACTTTACCAAACATGATATCCTTCTACAGGGACTCATCCCTCCTGATAACATGTCCAAAGTACATGAGACGAAGTCTCTCTATTCTCGCTTCCAAGGAGCACTCTATTTCCTCTAAGACACACTTGTTTGTTCTTCTGGCAGTCCATGGTATATTCAATATTCTTTGCCAACACCGGAATTCAAAGGCATCAATTCTTCTTTGGTCTTCCCTTATTCACTGTCCAGCTTTTAAACGGATATGAGATAACTGAAACTATCATGGCTTGGATCAGGTGCACCATAGTCCTTAAAGTGTCATCTTTGCTTTTCAACACTTTAAAGAAGTCTTTTGCAGCAGATTTGCCCAATGCAATACATCATTTAATTTTTTGACTGCTGCATCCATGGGTGTTGACTGTGGGTCCAAGTAAAATAAAATTCTTGACAACTTCAATCCTTTCTCTGTTTATCATGATGTTGCTTATTGGTCCAGTTGTGACGATTTTTGTCTTCTTTATGCTGAGGTGTAATCCATACTGAAGACTGTAGTCTTTGATCTTCATCAGTAAGTGCTTCAAGTTCTCTTCACTTTTAGCAAGCTTCCAGTATCACAACATGCAAGCCACCACAACATGAGAAACTGACAGATGCATCCTAACACAATAAACCAAACCAAATCTATTACCGCTGAATCAATGCCAACTTACAGCAACCCTATAAGACAAAGTAGAACTGCCCTGTAGGGCTTCCAAGGCTGTGATTTTTATGGAAGCAGACGGCCACATCTCTGTCTTGGAGTGGCTGGTGGGTTCTAACCGCCAACCTTTTGGTTAACAGCTGAGCGCTTTAACCACTGCACAGCCAGGACTCCTTCCAAATATAATTAAAAGAAAAATCAAAACCTGTTGCCATCAAGTCGATTCTGACTCATAGTGACCCTATAGGACAGAAAAGAACTGCCCCTTATGGTTTCCAAGGAGCACCTGGTAGATTCAAACCGCTAACCTTTTGGTTAGTAGCCTAGCACTTAACCACAACACTACCAGGCTTTCCTCCAAACACAACACTAGCCTTTAAATAAGGATCATGCTGACTGCTAATATACTCTTAATCTTTTATAAAATGAAAAAAAAAAAAAACAAACTGATTGCTGTGACTCTTGTACAAAAGTCCACAACCATGAAACGGACAGGAGTTCCTCTGTTTATTAACATACAGATGTCAATATAATGAATTGCTGTAAAACATAAAGGGACATTTTCATGGACCTATCATTTCATGGTTTTCAAAAGATATCAAAAATATAAGTTGCTTTAAATATTAAAATAACACTGTTATCTCAAATAAAAATCTATTGCAAGTTCCTATTTGGTATTTACAATAAATGTTCTTTTCTCATCATGAGCTTTTAAATTACAGATTTATATGGAGAAAAAAGTCATTCAGAAATCATTTTATGACTCCAAATTAGAACGAGAACATAAAACTATTGCCAATCTTTATGCACAGCACGTGGAGCAAATGTTAAAGCCTCCCACTGCAAAGGGCAACTAAGGAACCAAGGGAAAGTGTCCTACCTTTGCTTCAAAACAATGTTATAAAGAAGTATTTAAGATACCATTTTCATTTCCCTACCAGAAAGGAACATGAGTTTTCTTTCGCCAGATGCACTGCTATGTTGCTTGGGAATTAGGCAAATGAGGAAGAAAGGAAAAACATTTTCTCCAAATCAACCAGTTTGTTTTTCTGTCTAATCGAAACAGGTAAATCTCAGCACTGCAAAAAAGATTTAGATGTTCTTATTTTCCTTTAAGTATTACTGAGTAGGGATTTTCCTTATTTCCCTTTAAAATTACTAAATTCATTGCCACTAGGATATTGTCTCTCCAAAACTAGAAGACGCTGCATAAATGAATGCAAACCAGGACCTCACTCCAACTCCTGGGGGCTCTGAGAGCACAGGTGCTCAGGCCTGCACTTGCCTCAGGTGGTTGCGTCTGAGCGAAGCCGACTAGTCTAGAGAATGCAACCAGGCAAACATCTAGGTTCATCCAGCTCTCCAGGTGTTTCACATTGTGGGGGTGAGGCTGAATTTTTGTTTTCCTCTACCAGCACTGTCTACCAGAATGTGCTGCTTTGATAATGTTCTATATCTGTGTTCTCAACATCATAGCTACTAGCCACATGGGACTGTTAAGCACTTGAAATGTGGCTAGTGTGACTGAGGAATAGAATCTTTAATTACAATGAAATGCTGCTGGGTGGCATCCTTACGTATAACAGAAAGAAACATTGCCTGGTCCTGTGCCATTTTCATGATCTTTGGTATGTTTGAGTCCACTGTTGAGCCTGTTGTGTCAGTTCATCTCATTGAGTGTTTCCTTCATTTTGCTGACCCTTTGCCTTCAGTATGGATTACACCTCAACATAAAGAAAACAAAAATCCTCACAACTAAGCCAATAAGCAATATGATGATAAACAAAGATTGAAGTTGTCAAGAATTTCATTTTATTTGGATCCACAATTAACACCTATGGAAGCAGTAGTCAAGAAATCAAACACTGTATTGCATTGGGCAAATCTGCCACAAAAGAATTCTTTAAAGTGTTAAAAACCAAAGATGTCACTTTGAGGACTAAGGTGTGCCTGATCCAAGCCATGATATTTTCAATTGCCTCATATCCGTGCAAAAGCTGAACAGTGAATAAGGAAGCCCAAAGAAGAACTGATGCCTTTGAATTATGGTGTTGGTAAAGAATACTGAATATGCCATGGACTTCCAGAAGAATGAACAAATCTGTCTTGGAAGAAGTACAGCCAGAATGCTCCTTAGAAGCAAGGATGGCAAGACTTCATCTCACATACTTTGGACATATTATCAGGAGGAACCAGTCCCTGGAGAAGGACATCATGCTTGGTAAAGTAGAGAGTCAGTGAAAAAAAGGAAGACCCTCAACAAGATGGATTGACCCAGTGGCTGCAACAATGAGCTCAAGCATAACAACGATTGTGAGGATCGCACAGGACAGGGCACTGCTTCATTCTGTTTTACACAGGGCTGCTATGAGTTGCAACTGACTCGACAGCACCTGAAAATAACTACTTTGCCAAATATGATGTTCTTTTCCAGTGATGGGTCTTTCCTGACGATGTAAGTAAGCATGCTGAAGCCTCATCATCCTCGCTTCTAAGGGCATTCAGCTAGTGGCTACATGTTGGAAAGTTCATGATGGTCTTACATTCCCAGGGTGTTACCATGAACTGAGTATAAATTTGAACCTATTTTTTAAATTATAAAACAGTGTAATACATAAACTGGAAAATTCACTGTCAGAATTTTACTCAGTAGTTTTAATCATTTTTAACATTTGGTGTGTATTTATTCTTCCAGACTTTTTTTTTTTTTTCTCCCCAGGCATACAGATACACACAACCATAGCTAGATTTAAAAATACAGAAAATAGAATTACACTATAAATGCTATTCCACAACTTGCTTTTCTCTTAACAACACATTGTGACCATCTTTCCATATTAGTACATAGAGATTTTTAGTTACATGAGCCAATATGTTCTGTTCTTTGCTAAGCCAGTCTTCCCTCTGTCACTACTTGCCAAGGAGTTCTGACTGACACAAGTGAGTCAGGGCCAGATCCACTGCTGGGGTTAGCATGTTCAGTCTATTATTAAAGACCGTACCTCAAGATGAAGGCAGAGAAGTAGATGTAAACTCAAAGGAGGAGAGCTTTGCATGCCAGGCCAGGGAAGTTAGATTTTATTACGTATTCAAAAGGAAACTACTGAAGGATTTTGAGTGGGGAAGTGGCAAAATCAGACTTGTCATTGAAGACAGTGACCCTGAAAAGTAATCTGTAGTAGACTGGAGTAGGTAGAAACCCTTGTCAGAGAAATCAGATTTGGTACAAAGGATTGTTTACAAGTCAGTAACCTGGTACTCAGAATATCTTTAATATTACTGTGCTATCATCATCATGGGGTCACCATGAGTCAGAAGCCAACTCCATGGCAGTTAACAACAACTACATCACACTTCCAAAGCCAGGTCACAAAACCTTATTTAGCTCTCTCATTCACAATAGAGTAGAAACAAAATATCGTGTTTTGTAACAGTTTTCAACTATTATTGCAAAAAGTAATTTATTCATTAAACTTTTATTGAGCATCTACTATATGCTAGACATTAGGAAAAATATCAGTGCACAAAACAAAGTCTCTAGTCACGTGGGGGAGTCTGTAAAAAGAACAGATTTTGGGGGCAAATTAAGAAGTTTAATTTCAAACCCACAAGTTTTGAGATGCCTGTTAGACATCTGGAGCCCTGGTGTCACAGTGGTTAAGAGCTCAGCTGATAACCGAAAGGTTGGCAGTTTGAATCCACCAGCTGCTCCTTGAAAACCCTATGGGGCAGTTCTACTCTCTCCTATAGGGTCACTATGAGTCGGAACTGACTCAACGCCAATGGGTTTTTTTTTTTTTTTTTTTAAGACATCCAAGTAAAATGTCAAGGAGACAGTTGGATATACGAGTTGGAGAAAGGTCTGGGTTAAGACATATTTTGGAGTCATCAAAGGATGGGATCACCTAGTTAATGTACACAGAATAAAGAGCGATCCAGGAGATGAAAAGGAACCAGAAACAGAGATGGAAGAGGGTTGCGACAAGGGTAGGCATTAGAGAGCAAGTAACGGTGAGCCAAGAACTAGAATCTTCAAGGAATGAAGGCAGGGGGAGGAACATCCAGGGCCTTATATAACTGCACCAAGGAGGCAGAATGAGTGTTATTAGCTGTTGGCATGAGTTTCCAAGCTGAGTGATTTTAGGGAGGAGAGAGAGATAACAGTCTGGAAAAGGCAATGAAGAGCAAAGATTAACATCTATCCTACCTCCAAATCTAGCAGCCCAAGGAGTGTGGGAATGAAAACATGGCCATTTGGGAGGGCTATAGGGAAGTAATATAATTAAGGAGATTCAAGTTCAGAGTAAGAAGGGACTGCTCAGACAAAGTTAAGAGGCTCTGCTGATGACACAGGTGAGGTCTGGAGTTCACAGGGCAGGAATTCAAGAGTTTAAAAGGATGGTGGCTGGGATCACAGAGCTGTGTGGGCATGAGAGATCACAGGGTGAGAGATGGTCTGGAGTCCTGTCTTCTAATTCATATTAAACCAAACCAAGTGCACTGCTGTCGAGTTGAATTCCAACTCATAGCAACAGGGACAAAAAGCATGACATTATTCCTGATGTTCTCTGAAGCAGACTGGTGGAGCTGTGTTAAGACGGTAGGAAGGGAGAGGACTTCCGACCAACATGGCACCACAGACAGAAGCACCGTCCACAGCGAAGTCCTGAAAAACTAAGTAAAACACAGACAAACATCATTCCTGAAACCTGAAGTGCCAGATGAAGAGAGAGAAAACTCAGCCAAACACTGAATGGAATAATAAACTGACAGAGGACGGAGAGCGAGGAAAGATACGTGCGGAGGGCCCCCCTGGCTACCGCAGCATGGATCCGCTATCTTGGACTCCTGTTGGGGATAGGCAGACAGGGAGCATGGGAAAGCAGCTTCTTGGAACTCCCAGCAGGAGACAGAGCACCCGGTAAGCAGTGATACACTCTTTCCCACCCACCATTCTCTCCCTGCTGCTCTACCTCTGAGCTTCCTGGCTGGCTGTGGTGGTTTGGCCGGCCAGGGAGTGCAGTGCCCATGCGGCTTGGATTCGCCCCACCCACATCGGAGACCAGCGGGCAGGGAGTATGGTAAAGAAGCTTCACAAAGTTCCCAGCAGGAGACAGAGCACCGGATAACTAGCAATATACACTTTCCTAGCCCCCTCCCCCTCTCCTTCGGCCTTGTCTGCTTCCTGCCAGCCACAGTCTCTTGGCCAGGAGACAACTGCTATGATCATAGGCTGCTTGGGTTCGGCCTGCCCACACTGGCCAGACCCCTGAGCTGATATTGCTCCTTTCCATCTCTTTTGGTTTCTTCTGTGCCTCCTACCACCTCCCCCTCCTTTCTCTGGAACACCTGGCTCCATGTGCCATCTTTGCTTCTTCTTGAAAGGCTGTGATGCCACGCTTGACTGGGGAACCAATTCCCCGGCCCATGACACCACACTGGTGGGATCCCTGGGGCTTTTTTCCCCATGTTTTGCTTTATTCTATTTTGTTTTGTTTGTTTTCTTTTTCTTTTCGCAGCATGGGAGCCCCTTCTAGCTGGGCTGCACTGCACAGCTTAGGAACCACTCCCCCAACCTGCACAGCCACATAGGTGGGATCCCTGGGGGCATTTCTGTTTTTCTTCTTTTTTTTTTCTTTTCTCTCTCTTTTTCCCTTTCTGTCGTCTGTCTTAATTTCTCAGTTCTTGTCTCTCTACACTTATCTTCTTTTCCTGTCTCCTGAATACCTGGAGCTGTGTGACATCTATACCCCCTCTAGCCAGGCTACACTGTGCAGCCTGGGAGCCACTTCCCCAGTCTTTGCAGCCCCACAGGTGGGACTCTGGGACTCCTGGGGGCTTTTCTTTTCCAAATTTTTATCTAGTTTTTTTCTTTCTTTTTCCCTTTTTCTTTTCTCCATTTCTTGGTTTCTCATTTCTGCACTCCAACAGCAAGCTCCCTTATTGTTCTTTTTTTTTTTCTCTTTGTTTGCTTGTTTTTGGCTCCTGTTTTTCCCTCCTCTCTCTCCTCTTTCCCATACTCATATGAGCTCCACATATCACAACCTCCCTACTCTTTCCTGCCTACCTGCACTGTGCACTGAACATCACACCCCCAAGCAGCACAGGCACGGCCTACTGGAATATTCCCAGCACTGATTCCTGGCCCACCCTGGCCCACATGCCACAAACAACCCATCCCAACCCCTCCCCTTCAGCTGGACCTGCCCTGCTGTACCATAGCTGAATGACTGGCCCTGCCCACTGGACAAGAGGTGAAAAGTATGGTGACTACCTATGAGCAAAGAACACACAGCCCACCTGCTCGGACATAACCAAATAAAACAAAAAAGCAGGACAAAACAAATCTACAATCAAGAAACGAAGAAAATAACTACTGAATGTCCTAAAGACAGCAGAAAATATCAAAACATATTAAAAAACAAGGCAGGATAGGTCCAGTAAGCATCCAAAATAAAACACAGATGACTTTCTAGTAGAAGAAAAGGCACTAGAACTACCTGACAGGGAATTCAAATCTCTAATATTTGGAGCAATCCAGGAGTTGAAGCAAAAAGCAGATAAAAATGAGAAAAAAAAAAAATAGACAAACTTTTGGAAAAGGCAGACAGATACATGGAAAATACAGACAAAAAAAAAAAAGGAACAATTCAGGAAAGTAATACAGGAACAAAATGCCAAAATAAATTCACAACTAGAAATCATACAAAAACAACAATTATAAATCCAAAAGATAAACAACAAGATTTCAGAAATGGAAAGGGGTGAGGAGCAGGTTTGAAATGATGGAAGACAGAATCAGTGAAATTGAAGACAAACACTTGGATACAACTCTGTTTGAGGGAAAATCAGAAAGAAGAACAAAGAAAAATGAAGAAACCCTTAGAATTATGTGGGATACAATCAAAAGCAAAAATTTCAAGTGATCGGAGTTCCAGAACAGGGAGACAAAACGGAAAACACAGAGAGGATCATTGAAGAACTGCTGACAGAAAACTTCCCTAATATCATGAAGGATAAAAAGCCGACCGTCCAAGAGGCTCAACGAACCACATATAGAATAGATTCCAAAAGAAAGACACCAAGGCATATCATAATCACACTCACTAAAACCAAAGACAACAAATCCTGTGAGCAGCTCGAGGAAAAAAAAAAAAGTCACATACAGAGGAGAAACAATGACTAAGCTCTGACTATTCAGCAGAAACCATGCAGGCAAGAAGGCAATGGGATGACATACATAAAACCTTGAAAGAAAAAAATTGCCAACCAAGAATAATATATCCTGCAAAATTTTTGTTCAAATATGATGGTGAAATTAGGATATTTCCAGATAAACAGAAATTAAGGGAATATGTAAAAACCAAACCAAACTTACAAGAATTATTAAAGGGAGTCCTTTGGTCTGAGAACAAACAACATCAGACCACAGCCTGAATCTAGGATGCAAGATTGTACCAGCCAGATACCAACCTAGGAAATGAACTCTCAAGGACTATCCAAAACCAAAACAATTGCAACAGGGAACCAGAGAGGTTAATCTGTAATTGACAACAATGTCAAAACAATAAAAGAGGGAATAAACGGTATAGGTATAGAACTTTCTAATGGAGAGGAAGGCAAGGAGATACTAAGTGATAATAGGAACATATTACCTAGGAAGACAAGGGTAAATTTCCAAGTAACCACAAAGAAAGTTAACAAACCTACTCATCAAAATAAAGAAGAAAAACATAAAGTCTCAATAAAAACAAAATCTACAAAAACGAAAGAAATCATAAACAAAAGGAACTCAGCACAGGAGAGTAAGAGGAACAAAGAAAACAGTAGCACCACAAAAAAAAACACTACAAAATGACAGCAATGAACTCAATGATAAAGAACAACAATGGACCTGTGAAGCATCTCATAACATGGATGCATCTGGAGGACATCACGCTGAGTAAAATAAGTCAATTATAAAAAGACAAATACTGCATGAGACCACTACTGTAAAAACTCATGAAAAGGCATACATACAAAAAGAAACAATATTTGATGGTTATGAGGGAGGGGAAGGGTAGGAATGGAAAAACACTTAATAGACAAAAGATAAGCAGTAACTTTGGTGAAAGGTAAGACAGTACACAATACTGGGGAAACCAGCACAACCTGTATAAGGCAAGGCCACGGTAGCGCCATAGTAAGAAACCATAGACTCATTCAAACTCCCTAAGGGACTGAACTGCTGGGTCCAGGGCTGTGGGGGCCATGGTCTCAGGGAACATTAAGCTCAATTGGCATAACAGTGTTTATAAAGAAAATGTTCTACCTTCTATTTTGGTGAGAAGCGTCTGGGGTTTTAAAGGCCTGTGAGCAGCCATCTAGCATACTCCACTGGTCTCGCCCCTTTGGGAGCAAGGAAGAATGAAGAAAACTAAAGACAAAAGGTAAAAATTAGTCCAAAGGACTAATGGACCACATCTACCATGGCCTCCACCAAACTGAGTCCAGTACAACGAGATGGTGCCTGGCTACCACCACTGACTGCTCTGACAGGGATCACAATACAGGGTCCCATTTAGAGCTGGAGAAAAATGTAGAACAAAATTCTAACTCGAAAAGAAAGAACAGACTTGCTGGCCTGACAGAGAGTGGAGAAACCCTGAGAGTATGGCCCCTGGACACCCTTTCAGCTCAGTAATGAGGCCACTCCTGTGATTCACCCTTCAGCCAAAGATTGAACAGGCCCATGGAACAAAAGACTAAAGGGGCACACCAGCCCTGGGACAGGGACTGGAAGGCAGGAGGGAACAGGAAAGCTGGTAATAGGGAACCTAGGGTTGAAAAGGGAGAGTGTGGACATGTTGTGGGGTTGTTAACCAATGTCATACAACAATGTGTGTACTGTTTGATGAGAAACTAGTTTGTTCTGTAAACCTTCATCTAGGAAGGGAGAGGAGAGCTCTTCCATGTTGTGTAGTGAATTAAAAAAATACAAAATAAGCTTTTGTGGGCTATTCTGGGAAGGTGACCATTTAACAAATGTTTTTATGGTGAAGTATATTTCCTAAACTGTAGTAATCTAGCACTAGGCATCTCTAGACAGTATGGATTCACCCACTATCACAACAAGTACTTGTTGAACAACTACTATGTATTTAGTGAGGAGAAGGATGAAGAGAAAGAAAGCTTAATTCCTTAACTCCAGAAAACTTAATTCCTTAAATACAGCTGTGCCTATTGTCTGTCAGGTGATGAGAAGTGACCTAGAAGCTTCAAAACCTCTTCCTGCTCTTTGGGATTCCAGGAGGCACACGTCCTCGGCTATTCCCACAGCAGAAGGAGTCAGTTGTCCATTCTCCGAGTACTCCTATGTTGGATATCTGTGACTCAGAAATGTACCATTTTATAACAAGCATCTAATAAGCTATTCTGAGAATGACACAACATTAGACTAATATCTTCACTGTTTAAAATGTGGAGGAGGAGCTGAACCCTGACTAGTGTTTTCTTTCCTCTGCGTTTTTAAAGAAATGAGAAAATGTAAGAAAAAGTAATAATTCAGAGTCAACTAGACTAGAAATGACAGAAACATGCCATATGTTTCACTTTCCTCCATCCATAATTATGACAGCACCAGTAATCCTTAGGACTCTTTCCCATTGAATTCAGTAGGTCTTCAAATAATTTTCCACATAGAACTCTAGGTAGTCATTACCAATTGATTAGAATTCTGTTACCCCTGATGACACAAGTGGTAGCATCTTTGCAGAATATATTAGTTTCCTAGAGCTGTGTCATGGATTGAATTATTTCTCCTTAAAAATGTGTGTATTGATTGGGCTGGGCCATGATTCCCAGTATTATATGACTTTTCTGCATGTTGTAAATCCTGCCTCTGTGATGTTAATAAGGGAGGATGGGTGGCAGTTGTGTTAGTGAGGCAGGACTCAACCTACAGGATTGGATTGTGCTTTGAGGCAATCCCTTGAGATATAAAAGACAGAAGCAAGCAGAGAGACAGGGGGACCTCATACCACCAAGAAAGCAGCACCAGGAGCAGAGCGCATCCTTTGGACACAGGGTCCCTGTGCCTGAGAAGCTCCTTGACCAGGGGAAGATTGATGAAAAGGAATCTTCCTCCAGAGCCGACAGAAAGAGAAAGCCTTCCCCTGGAGCTGACACCCTGAATTTGAACTTGTAACCTACTAGACTATGAGAGAATAAATTTCTCTTCGTTAAAGCCCCCACTTGTGGTATTTCTGTTATTAAGACAGGCTGCCATAACAAAGTACTACAAATTGGGTGGCTTATAAGAACAGAAATTTATTATTGTCTTACAGTTCCGGAGGTTAGGAGTATGAAATCAGGGTATCAGCCACGTTGACTCAGAGGCTCTGAGGAAGAATCTGTTCTATGCTTCTAGCTTCTGATGATCTGGAGATCTCTGGCGTTAGTTGGTGTGTAGATCACTCCAATCTTTGTCTCCACCTTCACACAGCTGCCTCTATATGTCTCTTAGTGTCTTCTCTTTTATAAACACACCATTCATACTGGATTAGGACCTACCCTACTCCAATATGATCTCATGTTAACTGATAACATTTTCAAAGACCCTATTTCTAAACAAGGTCACATTCACAGGTACCAGGGGTTAGGACTTTAACGTATCTTCTGGGGGGACACAATTCAACCCATAACACAGACATATGAAGTAAGTCCTTATATAGAATCACCGAACCCAAAACCAAACCCATTGCCGTTGAGTTGATTCCAATTCATAGCGATCCTATAGGACAGAGCAGAACTGCCCCATAGGGTTTCCAAGGAGCACCTGGTGGATTCAGACTGCTGTCCTTTTGCTTAGCAGACGACCTCTTAACCACTACACCACCAAATAAAATTAAGTGAATTTATATACATGCTTGAATGATTCCTGTGCTCCTTCAAGTGCTCCAAGTCCCTAAGACAAGAAAATGCATTGCCAAAACATTCCCTTCAGAGAAGAGTCACACAATAGGCAATCTAGCTTGGGGTGTTACCGGACATTTGTTCATCAGTAATTTATTTTAGTTTTGGAGGAAGCAAGTGTGGCTTCAGTGAGGATGGCTACCTTTTGCCATGGGTAATATCCCAAATCTGTCAGCTAATACTATTGGCATATCATGGAGTCTGGCATAGAAACTAATGTAATCATGGTGATTTTACAACATTCAGAGCATTGGATAGAACAGACATTTTTCCCCTCTAATCTTTTTTTTTTTGTTCCCAAATATATTTAGCTATGGAGATGTTTTTATATCCCCCCTAAGAACCACTGCCATTGAGTCGATTCTAACTCATAGCAACCCCATAGGGTTTCCAAGGCTGTAAATCTCTCTGGAAACAGACTGCCACATCATTCTCCTGTGGAGCCACCAGTGGTTTCGAACTGCTAATCTTCTGGTTAGCAGTCAATCGCTTTAAACGTGAGCCACCAAAACCAACCCAAAACAAAACCTGTTGCCGTCGAGTCAATTCCAACTCGTAACAACCCTATAGAACAAAATAGAACTGCCCTGTAGGGTTTCCAAGGAGCAGCTGGTGTATTTAACTGCCAACCTTTTTGTTAGCAGCGTAGCTCTTAACCACTGTATCACCAGGGCTCCTGTATCTCCCTAACAACCTTGAAGCCACTTCTCAATTTGAGTCTTGAACTGGAGGAGGCTTTCTTTACCTTCTTTGGACATAAGCGTAGAGCTTGAAGTCTTTTGAACAGTTTCATTTAGAAAAGTAGACACTGAACAGACATAGCATCTTTGTTGTTATGTTCTCTCTAAATTGAAAACAGGGTAAGAATAGGCATTAAGCTGCTTAGAGATTTGAATTAGAGGAGCAATTATTCTAATACACATGATAGGGGAAAGGCTCTCGCAGCCCATAATCTCCCGATTCTCATGAAAAACTGTCACTCTGTGGATGTCCATGCTTGACTGGAGGTTCTGCAAAGTAATTTAAGCCTCCTCTTCTTCCTTTTATCCTCTTGGATTGATTTTTGTTCCTTTTGAAAACGATTGTTCCAGTTTAAAACTTTCTGAATATGGCACAATACATAATCTGTATCATTTGGCACTCTAAATACTCTGCCATTATACTATTGCTCTTATGACTGAGCATGCCTTGTCAATGGAAACGTATTCAAAGAAATGTGAAATTACTTTAGAAGACACATTCAGAGCATTTGGCTTAGGCCAGGGATGTCAAGCTAAAACAGTTTGGGAAGTTATATTCCTAAGTAGTTAATTATTGTTCGCCATAAGGTACCTTTTCATTTTTGACTTTCTTCTGATCTCTTGTAATGGTCACTGGAGGGAAGGGAACCCAGTGTGTGAAAGAGCATTTCAATGGTGTCTTCATTTTCCTGACAGTCTTGATGTCAGAACTGTTGTAACTAAAGTGTGCAGTCAGCATGCTGGTCCGAGCTCCATCAACTGACACCTTATACCTAGTGTCATCACCCTCACCCAGTCTCCCAAAGTAGACTCTGCTATATGAGCTAACCCCATGCTGAGGCCACCCCTTCCTAGGCACCAAAACCCAAAAAAATCAAACCCACTGCCATCAAGACAATTCTGACTCATAATGACCCTACAAGGACAGAGTAGAACTGCCCCACAGTTTCCAAGGCTACAAATCTTTACAGAAGCAGACTGCCATGTCTTTCTCCTACAGAGCGGCTGATGGATTTGAACAGCTTATCCTTCGATTAGCAGTTGAGCGCTTTTACCACTGCACCACCAAGGCTCCTGCTTCCTAGGCACAAGCTCTTTTATTTTCCATGAAGAGGGATAGGAAATCTATTTCCTGGGAATCAGGAAAAATATTTTTAGCTGGATATATCAAGAGGAGGTTATATTTACCCAGCATGATCAGGGACAGGAACATTAGGTGACAGAAAAGCAATAATTAGGCCACTTTGATTCCTACAGATTTTCCATTGTATGCTGAGGGATTGAAAGACACATCATCCCACCTGGAAGTCAGTAAAAATTTAGTGCACCAGACTTTGAAGTCCCTAGGAAATATGGACCAAATAAAAAAAAAACCCGGTGCCGTCGAGTCGATTCCGACTCATAGTGACCCTATAGGACAGAGTAGAAGTGCCCCATAGAATTTCCAAGGAGCACCTGGTGGATTCGAACTGCTGACCCTTGGTTAGCAGCTGTAACACTTAACCATCACGCCACCAGGGTTTCCGGACTGTGGACACAGAGTGGCTCTTATTCATTGTGTATCCCCAGAGCCTGGTATGTTGTAGGTGCTGCATGAGTGTGGTCCAGTACATGGACTAAGGCCAGAGTACAAGAATTACAAGATCCAGGCAGCCAGATGGGTGCCAACACATATGCACCTACAGCCCATTTTCTCCCAAGTCCCTCAAGACAACCATAAATAACAAGCGCTGCAAATTGCCAAGGAGTAAATCTAAACATGATTAGACCCTGAAAACACTTTCAGGCATAAATATCTCTTTAGACTCCCTCCCTTTCCCAATGGTGGCTTTAAGAATCCATTTCTCTCAGATGTTAAAGGTGAAGCACTGGTTGATGTAAGTTGATATGACCATTTTTGTAATCTAGAAGCCAGAGAGTAGAAGACAGAGAGCAGACAAGTGGGGAACTGAGGTTGCCTTTGTGTTCCTTCTCTTGGTTTTTTTCTCTCTCATTGAAGAATCCTCTCTGGAGGCCAGATTTCTGAATGAAGTTGTGGGGCTTGGTTCTAACTCCAGATGACATGTTGTTAGGCCCTCCCTTCATCCAGGAAAAGGCCTGAAACATCTTGGGGAGGCTTTGCCACTGTAGCCAAAGCTTCTTTGGGCATCTCTTAGCATGGCTACAGCGGTTGGTTAATGATGTTAAAGGTCCTGATTGTTCTCTCTTCCCTACACCCATGCCCTTTATCTTGTAGTTCCTCTCACTGAAGAGGAGAGGTCTATTTTCTCACCCCATGAATCTGGGCTGTGTGTCTTGTGACTTACTTTGGTCAATAGACTGTGTGCAAGCAGAGGATTAAGCAGTACTTGTGTGTTTTTGCTTGCTCTTGTACCTCTGCCTTTGCAAGGAGAACATGCCTGGGTGGCCTGCTGACGGGAAGTGAGAGATTCATAGAGGTAAACTAAGCCACCCCACGTAACTCTGATATTCTCATAAAATAAGGCGTTGGATCATTTATAGCTAACCTATCATATCAATATGTTATAATTATCTTCAAAAATAATTAAATCAGAAATAAATTGTCCAAGATTATGCAGTTTGTAGAGCAACCACTGGTTACTGAAGTGGATGTATTAGGATAAAAGCTGCCACATAACCTAGGAGTTGAACATATCTAAGAAGGAAAAGGTTGAGTTTGGCCAGACATGAATCCTAGACTTCATGAAAACAGAATTCAAAAGATGCCAAGAATAAGCAGACCTGAGTCCAAGGCAATAGAACCTGAAAGAAAAAATAGGTCTGGATGATTAGAAAGTTCTCAGAAATGAAGTTCTTACTGTGCAAATACAAGTGATTCTGATGAGGAAGAAGAGGAAAAACTTTAGGGCTGTATGAGGTGCTCATGGTGAGGTTAAGTTTGGGAACTGGATGTATACAAGATAGCAGACAAAGGCCAATAAAAGACAGGGTTTCTCTCCTTCATAGTGTACACGGATGCCTAAAGTCCAAAGTAAATGGCGGCTGACAAAAATGCTACAGTGAAATGTGACATGCAGGAATAAAACATCAATGTGATATTGATGGGAGATACCAAAAAATCAGAATTCCTCAATATTTATTTGACATCTGTCTTCCCTGTCAAGAAAAATGATCTTTAGATTTAAAAGTTAGAATGATACTGGTCCCAAATATAGGGAGTGACCAAAGAAAGGATAAAGCTAAATAAGTTTAACTATGCTGGCCCAAAGGAATCATACCTCAGGATACTTGCAAACAAGACTTTTAAGAAATTACTGAAAATAAAAGAGAAGTAAGGTCAGAAATGGGTAAATCTATCTCAATTTTCAAAAAAGGGAAAGTATATAGACTTAAACACGTTACTGATGGTAGACAGTGAGGCCCGATAAGCCCCCAAGACTATTGCCCTGAGATCATCTTTAAACCTAAACTAAAAACATTCCCTGAAGTCTTCTTCAAACCAAACAATAAAAAAAAAAAAAATTTTTTTTTTTTTTTTAGCTTAATTAGGAAAGAATGTCTGCCTTGAGCATTGTGCTCTTTTAAGAACGTTGTGGGATCAAACAGACAGCAGCAACTTGAAAGATTATACACGAAATTTAGGGGGCTCTGAGTTTATGTTAACGGGGAGGAACAATTCAGGAAAGGAATGGTTACACAACTTGAAGAATGTAGTCAGTGTCACTGAATTGTACATGTAGAAACTGTTGAATTGGTGTAGGTTCATAAAATAAAATAAATTAAAAAAATGTGTTACTGATGATTAAATTTCACATTAATCCTGGGCAAGACTGTAGAATGGATGTTACAGGGTAATTTTCCTAACTCTTAGAAGAGGAATCATTGGCAACTTTGAGCCAGGATGGGTTCACTAAGCACAGGTGAGTTCAGGTCAGATTGATCTTATTTCATTCTTTGACAGAGCTACTAGGTAGGCATATCAGGGAAATGGATTATTTGTGGTATAACCAGGCTTCATCCAAAAGGTGCTCTTGAGAGACTGGTGGACAAGTTAGGATTTGTGGACTACATGACAGGTACATTGATAACTGGATCAACTCAAAATGAGTTTATTAATGGATCAATAGTAATATTAATGGAGAAATCCAGATGTGTGCACATCTCAGTCTGATGCCAATGGGTTAGAAGTCAGCCTTATCAAATCTGTAAATGATGAGAACTTTGGAAGGATAGCATATCCACTGAGGGACAGAATCTTCTGTGGTTTTTCTCCTAGCTCTTGGCACTTCCATTTCAGGTACCTTTGTAAACTATCCTTATGGTGGTGTTTTCCCATGAGCTCTGTACTCTCTTCCCACTGTATACAAGGGGGAATCTCATGCATTCCCCTCCCAGAGTTTCACCTGTCCCTTATACATTGAAATCTACACTTCTTGCATAAACACCCTTCTAGAGCTCTAGGCCCTACTTTCCACTGAATTTCTTCCATGGCTTCAACTACCACCTCTACTTTGATAATTCACATATTTGTAACTCGAGCCCAAACCTGTCTCTTAAATTCCTGACTCTAATTTCTAAATACGAACTGAACACCTTCCCCTAGATATTTCTTAGGCACCTTATACTTAAATATTTCCCAGTCTGAATGGTAACATCCCCTCCCTCCACCTCCTGAAATTACCTGTACACTATTCATATGGTCTTCCTTCTGCTTTGAGTACTTTTCTTCCATTTCTTTGCTTGATGAATTTTTTAAATTCAGGTGTTCAAGGGTACATTAGTGCTGTTCTTGTTTTCTCCAGTTAGCATCAGAAGCTTTCTCTTCTCTTCACATAGAGCCTCATTTTTCGATTACAATGCTTAATGCAGACCTGTAATTACTTGTTCATGTGACAATCTTTGCTACCAACCTGTAAGCTCTTCAACGAAAGTGACCAAGTTCTATCTTTGTAGCCTTAGCACTTAGCAGAGTTCCTGGTACACAGTGAACACTTAGTTAACATTTATGGAATGTTGTTGTTGTTGTTAGGTGCCATCGAGTCGATTCCAACTCATAGCACAACAGAACGAAACAGTGCCCGGTCCTGTGCCATCCTTACAATCGTTGTTATACTTGAGCCCATTGTTGTAGCCACCGTGTCAATCTACCTCGTTGAGGGCCTTCCTCTTTTCTGCTGACTCTGTATTTTGCCAAGCATGATATCCTTCTCCAGAGACTGATCCCTCCTGACAACATGTCCAAAGTATGTAAGACACAGTCTCGCCATCCTTGCCTCTAAGGAGCATTCTGGTTGTACTTCTTCCAAGACAGATTTGTTCATTCTTTTGGCAGTCCATGGTATATTCAATATTCTTTGCCAACACCACAATTCAAAGGCATCAATTCTTCTTTGGTCTTCCTTATTCATTGTCCAGCTTTCACATGCATATGATGTGAATGAAAATACCATGGCTTGGGTCAGGCGCACCTTAGTCTTCAAGGTGACATCTCTGTTCTTTAACACTTTGAAGAGGTCCTTTGCAGCAGACTTACCCAATGCAATGCATCTTTTGATTTCTTGACTGCTGTTTCCATGGCTGTTGATTGTGGGTCCAAGTAAAATGAAATCCTTGACAACTTCAATCTTTTCTCCGTTTATCATGATGTTGCTCATTGGTCCAGTTGTGAGGATTTTTGTTTTCTTTATGTTGAGGTACAATCCACACTAAAGGCTGTGGTCTTTGACCTTCATTAGTAAGGGCTTCAATTCCTCTTCACTTTCAGCAAGCAAGGTTATGCCATCTGCATAATGCAGGTTATTAATGAGTCTTCCTCCAATCCTGATGCCCCGTTCTTCTTCACATAGTCCAGCTTCTCAGATTACATGCTCAGCATACAGATTGAATAGGTATGGTGAAAGAATACAACCCTGACGCACACCTTTCTTGACTTTAAACCATGCAGTATCCCCTTGTTCTGTCCAAACAACTGCCTCTTGATCTATGTAAAGGTTCCCCATGAGCACAATTAAGTGTTCTAGAATTCCCATTCTTTGCAATATTATCCATAATTTGTTATGACCCACACAGTCGAATGCCTTTGCACAGTCAATAAAACACAGGTACACATCCTTCTGGTATTCTCTGCTTTCAGCCAGGATCCATCTGACATCAGCAATGATATCCCTGGTTCCATGTCCTCATCTGAAACCAGCCTGAATTTCTGGCCATTCCCTGTCGATATACTGCTACAACCATTTTTGAATGATCTTCAGCAAAATTTTGCTTGTGTGATATTAAAGATATTATTCTAAATTTCCACATTTGGTTGGATCATCTTTCTTGGGAATAGGCATAAATATGGATCTCTTCCAGTCAGTTGGCCAGGAAGCTGTCTTCCAGATTTCTTGGCATAGACAAGTGAGCACCTCCAGCCCTGCATCCGTTTGTTGAAACATCTCAATTGATATTCCATCAATTCCTGGAGCCTTGTTTTTTGCCAATGCCTTCAGAGCAGGTTGGACTTCTTCCTTCAGTACCATTGGTTCCTGATCATATGCTACCTCTTGAAATGGTTGAATATCGACTAATTCTTTTTGGTATAATGACTCTGTATATTCCTTCCATCTTCTTTTGATGCTTCTTGCGTCATTTAATATTTTCCCCATAGAATCCTTCACTATTGCAACTCGAGCGTTGAATTTTTTCCTCAGTTCTTTCAGCTTGAGAAACACCGAGCGTGTTCTTCCCTTTTGGTTTTCCATTTCCAGCTCTTTGCACATGTCATTATACTTTACTTTGTCTTCTTGAGCTGCCCTTTGAAATCTTCTGTTCAGTTCTTTTACTTCATCAATTCTTCCTTTTGCTTTAGCTGCTCAATGTTCGAGAGCAAGTTTCAGAGTCTCCTCTGACATCCATCTTGGTCTTTTCTTTCTTTCCTGTCTTTTCAATGACCTCTTGCTTTCTTCACATATGATGTCCTTGATGTCATTCCACAACTCGTCTGTTCTTAGGTCACCAGTGTTCAATGCGTCAAATCTATTCTTCAGATGGTCTCTAAATTCAGGTGGGATATACTCAAGGTCATATTTTGGCTTTTGTGGACTTGCTCTGATTTTCTTCAGTTTCAGCTTGAACTTGCATATGAGCAATTGACGGTCTGTTCCACAGTCGGCCCCTGGCCTTGTTCTGACTGATGATATTGAGCTTTGCCATCGTCTCTTTCCACAGATGTAGTCAATTGGATTTCTGCATGTTCCATCTGGCGAGGTCCATGTAAAAATGTGTATAGTCGTTGTTTATGTTGATGAAAGAAGGTGTTTGCAACGAAGAAGTCGTTGGTCTTGCAAAATTCTATCATTCGATCTCTAGCATTGTTTCTATCACCAAGGCCATATTTTCCAACTACTGATCCTTATTCTTTGTATTCCATCTTTTACATTAAAATCACCAGTAATTATCAATGCATCTGGATTGCATGTTTGATCAATTTCAGACTGCGACAGCTGATATGAATCTTCCTTTACTTCATCTTTGGCCCTAGTGGTTGGTGCATATACTTGAATAATAGTCGTATTAACTGGTCTTCCTTGTAGGCATATGGATATTATCCTATCACTGACAGCATTGTACTTCAGGATAGATCTTGAAATGTTCTTTTTGACGATGAATGCAACACCATTCCTCTTCAAGTTGTCATTCCCAGCATAGTAGACTATATGATTGTCCGATTCAAAATGGCCAATACCAGTCCATTTCAGTTCACTAATGCCTAGGATATCGATGTTTATATGTTCCATTTCATTTTTGATGATTTCTAATTTTCCTAGATTCACACTTTGTACATTCCAGGTTCTGATTATTAATGGATGTTTGCAGCTTTTTCTTCTCATTTTGAGTCTTGCCACATCAGCAGATGAAGATCCCGAAAGCTTTACTCCATCCACGTCATTAAGGTCAGCTCTACTTTGAGGGGGAAGCTCTTCCCCAGTCATCTTTTGAGTGCCTTCCAACCTGGGGGGCTCATCTTCCAGCACTATATCAGACAGTGTTTTGCTGCTATTCATAATGTTTTCACTGGCTAATACTTTTCTGAAGTAGACTGCCAGGTCCTTCTTTCTAGTCTGTCTTAGTCCGGAAGCTCAGCTGAAATCTGTCCTCCATGGGTGACCCTGCTAGTATCTGAATACCGGTAGCATAGCTTCCAGCATCACAGCAACACGCAAGCCCCCACAATATGACAAAGTGACAGACACATGGGGGATTTATGGAATAGATTAACTCAATGTGCATAAGTACTGCTTGTGGTCCTTCTGGCTGTATTAATACTCCTAGAAACTATAAACAAATAATAGTTGTGCTTTTCTCTGAGTTGATTAGTCCACATTTAGAATATTTTGCTCTGATGTGATAACATACATACATTGAAAAACACTGACAAGAGAGCAATAAGGAACCCGACATCATGTTAAAGGAACAATAATTAAAGATACAGAAAATATTTGCATGTTGTTGTTGCTGTGTGCTGTCAAGTCAATTCCAACTCGATAGCAACCCTATGGGACAGGATAGAATGCCTCACAGGGTTTCCAAGGAGCAGCTGGTAGATTCAAATGGCCAACTTTTTGGTTGGCAGCCTGAGCTCTTAACCACTTTGTCACCAGGGCTTTGCATGAAGCACCATAAATCATAAGGAAATAATAGTACCTATTTTTTATTCCGCCAGGAGCTCCTTGGAAACTCTATGGGGCAGTTCAACTCTGTCTTATAGGGTCGCTATGAGTTGGAATCAACTCGACGACACTGGGTTTGGTTTTGGTTATTATAATAGTAGGGAAATGCTGGTGGTGTAGTGGTTAAGAGCTACGGCTACTAACCAAAAGGTCGGCAGTTCGAATCCACCAGGTGCTTCTTAGGTCACTATGAGTCAGAATTGACTCGAAGGCAATGGGTTTTAGTATTATAATAGTAAACTATTGAGAGCAAGCCATTCTTTTTCTAGTAAACATAATTGTGGTGGATTAAAGATAACAATTTTGGATATCTAGCCAAGTATAACCTTCAGGTGACTGCAGCCCCCACCAACATCTAACTATAAGCATATAAAAAATCCAGGTACAATTCAGCCAGGCAAGCCCTTTCCGAATTCCTGATCCATAAATTCAAGAGCAAAATAAAAATTTTTATCATTAAATTTTGGGATGATCTGTTACATAATGATAGATAAAACAACTACAAATGTTGATTGATTAAAACAAAAAACAAATCTGCAGCTGTCGAGTAGATTCCAACTCGTAGCAACCTTGCAGGACAGAGTAGAACTGCCCTGGGGGGTTTCCAAGGCTATAAATCTTTACGGAAGCAGACTGCCACATCTTCCTCCCGTGGAACCGCTGATGGGTTCGAACGGATGACCTTTGGTTAGTAGCAGAGTGCTTTAACCACTGTGCCACCAGAGCTCTTAAAGAGTAATTAGGTAACTATAAACCACTGTGGCAAAAACCTGAGCTATGGCTCTGAGATCTGCCTTCAAGAAAGTACTTGCTGCCAAGTTGCAAGGAAATGTTGTTAGCTGACAACCTCCAGCTGTTAGTCATTCAGTATCTACCTCGGCTTTAGCCACTTAGCTTCTGGGCTGAGGTCTTGCTCTTTTCAGAGCAGACCCCAGCAATGACTGAGCAAGGCAGTGGTAGCCAAGACAACATTCCCCTTAAAGCCAATTGCTGAGCAGATGAGATACAAGGGTCTAGCCATTTCTGTCCAACTTGGGACTCCTCTAACGAGAAATCTTTGCTTTAGAGCTCCCCACTGGGTTGGCAGAGACTTCATCTGGTCTGCATCATGGTCTGATGGCTCCACATGCCCAATACTGCCTCCTTTTCAGAGGCATTAGTCCCTAATAAAACTTTTACATTCCTATCCCATCTCAGTGTCTGCTTCTCTAATACGACAGATACAATCATCTTGTACTATCTTAAGCAAATTATAATAGCAAAGAGCAAATTTTAAGACTTAGTGACAAAACAAGCCCAACAGTACTAGAGTGACTATTGATCCTTGTTACTAATGGCCTAAAGTCACTGCTTGTTTTACTATTGTTGAAGTAAAACATAGCAGTGGCCTTGGTTTTTGGCTATCTAGACACGTGGTGGAAACGCTGGTGGCGCAGTGGTTAAGAGCTATGGCTGATGACCAAAAGGTCAGCAGTTTGAATCCACCAGGCACTCCTTGGAAATTATATGGGGAAGTTCTACTCTCTAGGGTCACTATGAGTCAGAATCAACTCAATGGCAATGTTTTTTTTTTGTTTTTTTAGACACTTGGCAAAATTAGTACCACAAATAAAAGGAGGGAAGTGGCAAAAGACTCACAAAGCATCTCACAAAGATTCAACTAGCCCCATGAGACACTTGGTGATTAAAAGAGCCTCAGTACACATTTATTAACTTCTAGACTTTGTCAGAAATCCTCATTAGACTGTTAACTTGCAAATTAAATGGACTAAGCAGGGAGGTCTAATAAAACTTTCAGACATTTATGAAAGAGCTCTGAGACTAGATCTTCTTAGGAGTAATTGTCCTAGTCTTCTAGTGCTGCTGTAACAGAAATACTACAAGTAGATGACTTTAACAAAGAAAAATTTATTCTCTCACAGTCTAGGAGGCTAGAAGTCTAGATTCAGTGTGTCAGTTCCAGGGGAAGGCTTTCTTTCTGTGTCAGCTCTGTAGGATGGTTCTTGTCATCAATCTTCCCCTGGATAAGGGGCTTCTCAGCACAGGGTCCCCAGGTCCAAAGGATGCACTCTTCTCCTGGCACTACTTTCTTGGTGGTGTGAGGTCCCTCCCTCTCTGCTCACTTATCTTTCCTTTTATCTCTTGTAAGATAAAAGGTGATGCAGGCCATACCCCAGGGAAACTGCCTTTACTTTGGATCAGGGATATGACCTGAGTAAGGGTGTTACATCCCACCCTAATCCTCTTTAACATAACCCAATCTTGCTTCATTAACCACAGGCAGAGATTAGGGTTTACAACACGTAGAAAAATTACATCAATTGCAAAATGGAGGACAACCACACAATACAGGGAATCATAGTGTCTTAGTTATCTAGTACTACTCTAACAGAAATACCACAAGTAGATGGCTTTAACAAAGATAAATTTATTTTCTCACAGTCCAGTAGGCTACAAGTCCAAATGCAGGGCATCAGCTCCAGGGGAAGGCTCTCTCTGTTGGCTCTGGAGGAAGGTTCATGTCACCAATTTTCCCTTGGTCTAGGAGCTTCTCCTCGCAGGAACTTCAGGTCCAAAGGACATGCTCTGCTCCCGGCACTGTTTTCTTGGTGGTATGAGGTCCCCCTGTCTCTCTGCTCACTTCTCTCTTTTATATCTCAAAAGAGATTGACTTAAGATACTATCTAATCTTATAGATCTCATCAATATAACTGCTGCTAATCCATCATAGTGATAGGATTTACAACACATAGGAAAATCTCATCAAATGACAAAATGGTGGATAATCACACAATACTGGGAATCATGGCCTAACCAAGTTGACACATATTTTTTGGGGCACAATTCAATCCATAATAGTAATCAAACCACACCATCACAGAAGAGATGAATTTGTCTACTGCTTCCTTTATTTAGTCCAAAACAAGCCATTTTTTGAATGGGTCATGGTCACCATGAAGTAAGTATGTGTGTGTTTGAGAGAGAAAGAGAAAGGAAGGGGAGAGGAAGGGGATGTGGAGAGAGAAACTAACCATTATTATATCATTTGAAAATAGGAGTTGTATATCCTAGTGGCACTATATCTTAAGTCTTTGTCCTTTCTTGTTTGTTTTGACAGTTTACATTAATCTTCCTAGGGACGAAAAAATGCAAGGAGAAGATTATTATAATTCCTGTGCTCAAATATTTGAATAACTAAGAAGACTTAAATTTATTATAGCAAGAGCTGTCATAGCAGCTATAGGGTAGAAATCAGCCCAATACATGGAAGCTAAACAGTAAAAAAGATTTGCATGAGCTTTATGTTAGAATTGTTCAAACATGCAGTGGGTTGCTTTGGTAGGTGGTATGAGCTAGGGTGTGATGGTTAAGGTTGTATGTCGTCTTCGCTTCAACATGATTCTCACTCCCATGATGGGATCTGCTATGAGTAACCTGTCAGTTGAAAGGGAGTTTCCTTGGGCATGTGGCCTGCATCCAAATATAAGTGGACGTTCTGGCTTTTGCCTGCTCTGGATCCTACAGCTGCCTCCTGTTCATCTGACCCCTGATTCTTGGGACTTGGGCTAGCAGCTTATCTGCCAATCTTGGGATTTGCCAATCTTCACAGCCTATTAGCAAGAGCTCTGCTCTCCGATCTGCCAATCTTGGGTTCTCCAGCTCCTATGGCTACGTGACGCAGGAGAAGCCTCTATCCTGATCCACGGACTTGGGATGTTCTAGCCTCTACAGTCGCATGAGCAATTTCCTTGATATAAATCTCTCTCTCTCTCTATATATATATATTTATACACTTTACTGGTTTTGCTTTTCTGGAGAACCCCACCTAAGACACAGAAGAAATCAAGCACAGACATGACAATTACTTGATAAGGCTGATATCTGAGGGGTTTCAAGTAAAGCTGGAACATTAGGCTTGAAAGTCTCTTTGTACCTGAAATTCTATGAAATACTGGGGGGCGGGGGGACCAGAAAGACAAATATGAAGGTATTTTGAGAGGGACATTTCTCCTTGAATATAAATATAATGTAATAGGAATTCCATTACCATAATTCAAATGTTAGTTCTGGTTCCCATTTTGTTAGGTATAAAAAGCTCTGCTGATACCTTGGAAATTGTTTTTCTAATAAAGCCAGCCAAGCATGAAATAACTTCATAGCTGCTTTTGTAAAAACTAATAGAGGAAATTACACTAATGAGAAGCTAATAAAGCAGACGAAGTTGACCATAGAAACACATGTCTTTTTCAGATGAGGCTTGTGAATGCTGTGTCTGTTGTAAACGAGGAGTTCATGTTCTCATTTTCTAAGGAAAAGTTTGGGGAAATTAATCAGCAGGGGGCAATGGTGTTCTATCAATAGGAGAACTCGAGTCAAAGAATAAGTAAAAAAAAAAAGTGCTTTTGGTAATTCTGAGCACTTTAAAATGATCAACAAATCAAAGCAGATAGGAGAGTATTTTTCGTAGAAAAATTTGCCTAGAAATGTCATCTCTTCTAAATGAAACTTTAGGAAATGAAAGTACAGCATGTACATATTTGGTTTTTCTAAGATAAATGAAAGATGCTGGAGGTCTTAACAATTTCTTTTTTTGGAGAAAGAGAGAGAAAAAAAAAAAAATCACAGCAGACATAGATTCAGCATTTCCGAGTCCTGGGAATTGAAAAGAGAGCTGAATTTGCATCATGGTGAACCAGCATCACTAATGTTTACAGCTCCTATTTCACTGTAATGACAGTGAAATTAAACAGTTCTCTCTGTGTTAGAAACTTCTCTACATGACAAATACTGCTCTGTTTTTCCTCTGCCCCCTCCCACCTGGACAGGCAAAGGCAGACAATCATGAAAGGAACAGGGGTACAAGGAAAATGCGTAGATTGGAACAGTTAGTATATGAGATAAAGAGCTGCATTCCCACATGTAGTGCAATAAATATACTTCATATGGCCCTTCTAGCCATGGTCTTTGTGATTCACACACAGTGAATGAGTGGAACTGTGCAAATAAGGTATATGGAACCTGTGATAGTTGGGGTTATCTATCAATTTGACTAGGCCATGATTCCAGTATTGAATGGTTTTCCTCCATTTTGTGATCTGATGTAATTATCCTAATTATCCTCCATTTTATGTGTTGTAAATCCTAGCCTCTTTATGTTAACGAGGCAGGATTAGTGTGGGGTGTACCTTGAGTCACAGCCTTGTAGGAGGGCATGACTCAAGTCCTACCCTTACTCAAGTCATGCCCTTCTCTGGGATGTGGCCTGCATCCAACATACATATGTGGGTGCTCTGACAGGGCTCGCTCTCTCTCTTTCTATAGCTGGATCCTGCATCTGGTTCATGATTGTCTGACCTCCGGTTCTTGGGACTTGAGCCAGTGGCCTACTGTCTGATCTGCCAATTCTGGGATTTGCCAGGTGCCACAGCCTCGTGGGCCAGCAACTTATTGTCTGACTTGATTCACCAGCTTCCACAGCCTTGTGAGCCAGCAGCCTGTAGTCTGACTTACTGGTTTGGGTTCTCAGCCCTTGCAGCCATGTGGGTTGGGAGAAGCCTGTGCCTAACCCATGGATTTGGGACTTACCAGCCTCCACAACAACATGAGCCACTTCCTTAATAAGGTTCCTGACTTCTATGAGATGTGAATTACGGAACCCAAAACAGAAGGGAGGGTACTGAGAGGAGGAGGAGTAATTGATGTTAGAGATGACGGAGTGGTATCCATCAGCAGTTTGGAAAAATTGGACATTTGGGATGTGTTTAACCTCCATCTCATAGGAACCAGCTTTGTGCTGATCTTTGTAAAAGAAATTACTCAATTATCACCCTATATCCAAAACACAAGCAAGTCCCACAATTTTCCTGGATTGCAAAATTATTAAACACCAAGAAAACAAATGCAATTTCTTCCACATCTACCATGACATAAATGTTAGATGGCAGTTATGATTACTTATGAATTATTATATTTTATAGAAAAATCTGATATCCCAGCCTTCTGGGAGTTCTTTTATGTTATCGGGATGTCCAGTGACATTGGCTCCAAAGTCTGAACAGATTACTCCAAAGCCATTGGTCCATTCGGTCTAGTTTCTGTTGAATGAGGAGAACAGATGAGCTACATCCTGGGCTTTCTTAGTAAGGCTTCAGAGCCCTGTGCAGAAAGCTTTTTGATTTAACTTGTTTGTTTTTCTTGCAAAGCAATATAAAAAACAAAAACAGCACCACACACACAAAAAAAAGTCCCTACAAATTAGTCAATTTCCTATCTCTAACTGTATTCAGAAAATATTGTGTTCACACATTTGTGACTACACTTTGGTCTCTTTACCATGGCAGCATGCTTCTGTAAACATAAAAATACTGAAATGTGTGTGTTTGTGATTGTTTTCATTTAACTGTTTAAGGTACAATGCTTTGAAAATTATATTTTAATTGAGGTACATGGACTGATGACCAAAAATAGGAAGTCTGAAGCATAAGACTGAAAAAGTAGAAATGTTCAAGTAAGATAGTGAGGTAAATTCAGAATACTTTGAGCCATTAAGGATTGGAATAAAGTTGGCATTCTTCCTGATGGTGACTACGGTAACAGGAAGGAAGAGAAACAACATTATTTACAATGACGAAGTCGACAGTGAGCAAAGGTCACTAAAAAAGTAGAGTACACTTAGATGCTTCTCTAAAATATGAGTTTTATCATTGTGGTGTAAAGGGAAAAACAGGCTTTGCAAGGCCAAACATGGCTGCCCTTAGGCTTTCTGTTAGTTCACTGCTGTTTCTGTTAGTTCACTGCTGTTTTCCAAGCCCCTGTTATGTGACCTTGCTGAAGCAGTCTTATGTAACCCTCTGGCGTGGAGCCACCTTTGTCCTTGACCACTATAAAACCTCTGCCCCACTACTGCTGGGCATGGAGACCTGCTTTGGTCCTCCTGCTGCCCGTGACCACTGCCTCAGTATGTAAATCTACCTAATAAAGACTTCTTCACTGCCACACTGGAGTTGCCTACCTCCTTCTTTGGTCTCTAGGCATCCTCCAATTTTGGAGGCAAATTTCAAGTTACTAGTCCGTGCCTGCACATGGTAACACAAATGAATCTAAACCTTCTTGTGGGTGAGAATTTCCTTAGTAGTAAACTCAAGGAATTATTACTTTTGTAGTGACATTTTCAAACCAATTGAATACATTTGGAAGAAAACGTCATCTTGGTTAAGTCAAAGCACAAAGAACACACACACAAAAAAGGGTACTCTCCCTCAATGTCTAGGAGAAATTTTGCTAAATTCCTTTATTTATTAAATAAAGCTATTATTTATATATATATACACACATACATGTATATATACACATACATGTATATATATACACACACACACAGAAACCAATTGCTATTCAGTCAATTCTGACTCATGGTGACCCTGTGTGTTGCAGAGTAGAGCTGCACTCCATAGGGTTTTCAAGAAAGCAGATTGCCAGGCCTTTTTTCTGAGTAGCCTCTGAGTGGACTACAGCCTCCAACCTTTCAGTTAGCAGCCTAGCACATTAACCATCTGCACCACCCAGGGTCTACACACACATACACCCATACACTCACACATACCTATTTTGGGACAGGGCACAAAAAAGAAAAAAATGCCCCATTAATAGCCAAGCGAATTTAGGCTATAGGTGGTTCCCAAACAAACCACTGCCCTCTTCCAACAAGTATTCTTTAACGGGATGCCATTTTCTGTTCCCTTCTTTCCTTCTTCCCATCTCCCAGAAGGTCATGGCAGTGAAGGACAGGGGTCAGGTAGGGGTTGTGAGGAGAGATGCCGTAAAAGTCTTCCTAAAGTAAAAGCTCCAGCATTGGAGCTGGACAGTTCAAATTCTGGCTCTGCTTTTGACCAGCTGTGTGAACTTGGGTGATTCACTTAACCACACAAAGTCTCGGTAAATATGGATAATAATTCCTGCATGACAGAGGAAAAATATTAAAGTATGAGTCAGGCTCCTGCCAAGAAAATTCTGGCTGTTAACGGCCAGGTCTCTTCCCCATCCCTCCTGAATTAAACACTAAAAGGCAGAGAGTAGAGCAGACACTAAGGATTTAAAAAAAAAAAAAAACTCATTAAAAAAGTTCCTAAAAATGTGTGGCATTTTTGTTTTGTTTTTTAATACTAGCCTTTGTGTTTGGTGGTGCTGCATTTTAAGGGGGGGGGGGGGCAGTAAATAGCACCTGTTTCCACCCACCAAGTGTTCTGAACCAATTAAGAGACAAGGTGTAAGAGAGAACAACATAGCACCTTGTTACTTCTAAAGGCTGGGTTAGAGGATGTGGCTTAGGTGGGACTCCTAATACTGAGCCACATCATAGACAGTGCTAGAAAACCACAGTCTTTCTCCACAGAGAAGGACCAGACTAGAACATATGTTTCCTGTGGCATTTCACTCCCAGGCAGGAGGGAGGAAGGAACTGAGCCACACACGCCCAGTTGCTCTTCCAGACTTGCCAGTCCTGTACCTTTTTCCATCCCGGGGAGGAGCAACTGAAAGGCTGAGCAAGGAGAGTTTACGCCCTTACAGTTCTCTCTCCAAATGAAAGAAAGTATCGGGAGTGGGAAATGTGCTTCTCTGAACATAAATCATCTCGTTTCATTCTGACTTGGCAGAATGAATTGGATTTTACAATTATGTAATTTATTACAAGTTACGGAACTCTGCACCCATATCCTTGAAGTTTGAACCACATTTCAGCCTCCCGATGAATGTGCATCTTGGTTGACTTGAAATGAATGGGGCACGATATGTCTGGATTTTCTTTTGCTTTATAAACCTTTTAATGCATTTTAATTTCCAGAGATGACTGGATTGTTTCCAGGAGAGGGAGGGGGAAAGTATGTGGTGCATCTATAATGGTCTCCGACAGTGTGACATAGAGCCCTGATTTCCACAGCAGCAGTCAAAATTACAGTAATTACAGAAAATATCCACATCTTTATAAACAGAGTACTAACTGATTCAAAAGGAACTTAATGAGAACTTACAAGAGGAAGTGCACTTTTGCCACTGAATATTAAACATTAATTAAAGTCAGAAGGCAACAGTCAAATTGCCTCTCCGATTCAGTCACTTGGCAAGGCACAGAAATTGGAGAGACTTTAGAATCCGCTGGCTTTGCTGGCTATGACCCTCCAAATGGATGCCCTAAATTTGTGGTCAGTTTTGATGCCGAATTTTACTTCCTGTGGAAGATTATGTTAAGATCTTGTTGCAGAAATTGAGAGATGAAAGCTTTCAAACGCACAGCGTTTTAGAGTTAGGCGGCTTATTTTACAAAGGCATTTTTAGATTCTTTATTATAAGGATAAGTAAAAGAAGCCATATACAAAATACAGTATGATTTCAACTATGAAATAAAATATGCAGAGAAAATACTAGAAGAAATACATAAAATATTGGAAGTAAATGTCTTTGACTATGTAATGGATTTTTTCCCTTCTTTTTCTTTTCTGTATCTTGCATGCACTGCTTTTAGAAATGGAAAAAGTACAGTAAGTTTTAATGTCTAAAAGTTTGGTATTCTCAGGAAATAACTAATCAGTGTCCAAGAATTTGCTATAAAACTAGCTTTGTTTCTGTTTCTGAAGTCTTGGGGGATGTGGCCGAATTGATGACATGGAAAATAATAAACACAGTGAACAGTACTTTACACTGCACTTTTAAGCATGATGTCATCTCACCAACCCTCTGAGGCAAGCATTACACCCAATTAGGGATGAAGACACTGAAGAAACTAAGACCCAAATAAAGACTTATACATGGCTCCTTGCTTTCAAAATCCAGCGTTCCTACCACAGCACCCCTGCTGTGTGGGACTGACGTGGGTCAGCGTTTGAGCCAGTGTCAGCCAGGTGGGTTGTGTCAGGCCTTCAGGGGGCATTCACAGTGGGCACAAGGGGAAGGGAATTGGCAACACGATTTTTATCACCATTGAGATTAGTTTTGTCTGACCTCCCTAATAGGCTACTTGCTCCTTGATGGAGCATGTGTGCGTGAGCTCTCGCATGCCCAAATGCACGGTCCCTCAACACACGTGGCAAAATGCCTTAAATGTACTAGGTATTCACCTTGGGTTTGTCAAATCGAAGTAAATTGAAAGTGAAAAGTTAGAAACCTCACAGGAGTCCCCGCACGGTGCAAATGGCTAACTCCTGGCTGCTAACCAACCGAAAGGTCAGAGGTTCGAGGTGCGTACAAAGAAAGACCTGGTGATCTGAAAAATCAGCCATTGAAAATCCTGTGGAGCCCAACACATGGGGTCACGATGAGTCAAAATCAGCTCAATGGCAACAGGTTTTTGAAATGATAAAGGTTTTCTATCATTTTTACAAATCTTAATAACTTCCAAAACATTGCCTCTAACACTTGACACTTATTATATCATTTGGCTAAACTGGCACAGGATGCAATGGGCATTGATGCTAAGTGCAGGTGCATGAAGCCTCCAAGGATGAAGACAGCCTGTAAGTAAGCATGGGGTGCAACAGACATGTTTTGTCAAAAGCATCTCACTCTTACTGAGCTGTTGTTATTGTTAGGTGCCTTTGAGTCAGTTCTGACTCATAGTGACCCTGTGTATAACAGAACGAAACACTACCCGGTCCTGCACCATCCTCACAATCATTGTTATGGTTGAACCCATTGTTGCAGCCACTGTGTCAGTCCATCACATTGAAGGTCTTCCTCTTTTTTGCTGACCCTCTACTTTACGAAGCATGATGTCCTTCTCTAAGGACTGATCCTCCCTGATAACCTGTCCGAAGAACATAAGACTTAGTCTTGCCACCCTTGCTTCTAAGGAGCATTCTGGCTGTACTTCTTCCAAGACAGATTTGTTCATTCTTCTGGCAGTCCATGGTATATTTCAATATTCTTCACCAACACCACAATTCAAAGGTGTTAATTCTTCTTTGGCCCTCCTTATTCATCATTCAGGTTTCACATGCATCTGAGGTGATTGAAAACATCACAGCTTCAGTCAGGGGCACCTTAGTCTTCAAGGTGACATCTTTGCTTTTCAACACTGTAAAGAGGTCTTTTGCAGCAGATTTACCCAATGCAATGTGTCTTTTGATTTCTTGGCTGCTGCTTCCACGGGTGTTGATTGTGGATCCAAGTAAAATGAAATCCTTGATAACTGCAATCATTGTGAGCTGTGGGCCCTTCTATTGTTACTGCTATTCATTGAGTGCTCCTTCTTCATGTTCGGCTGTACAGTCAGTTTCTTTTAACTCCCCACTTCCCCCTTCCCCATTCCCTCGTAACCAAAAATCCTGTGTTGTCTCAGTGGATTTACCTGCTCTAAATATTTCATGTAAGTGGGATCATACAACATTTATCCTTTTGTGTCTGATTTATTTCACTCAGCATAATGCTTTCAAGGTTCATCTTTGTCACAGCATGGACGAGTAATTTCTCTTTATGGCTGAATAATATTACATTGTGTGGATATACCACATTTTGTTTACTTATTCATCTGTGAATGGGCACTTGGGTTATTTCGCTAACATGAATAATGCTGTAATGAACACTGGTGTACAAGTTATCTGTTTGCATCTCTGCTTTCAAGTCTTTTGGGTACATATCTAGAAGTGGAATTGCAAAATCATATGGTATTTATGTTTACTTTTTAGGAACCTCCAAACTGTTTTCCATAGTGACTGTACCATTTTACACTCCCACCAGCAATGCCTGAGAGTTCTAATTTCTCCACAGCCTCACCAATCAATGTAGAGTCAAGTTTTGCAATTTAGATGAGACGTTCTGGAAATCTGGGAGTTTATTTAACCCTTGTACATCACTGGTCTGACTCTTGCTTTGGGTGAGCTGTGTAGAATGAGAATGAGCCAATCAGCCCTACAGCACCAGGTGAGGCACAGTCCTCATTAAATCTGTCTGTGGCACAGCCTTTTTAGGGAAACTGCAGTGTGAGCAGTGACAATATTTCACTCCACAAACGGCCCATAAGAAATGTTAAAGATGTCATGTGCTGTAAAGAAATTGACTTAATGATTCTTTTCACTTAAGGGAGGAGTGCTGGTAAAATTCATTCCTCAAATGCCTCCAAATGACAGATTCCTGAGGAGGTTCAGATTCAGGCCAAATGTGTTAATATGGACTTCACATCCACAGATGTCTTCCAAGGGACCTGAACACACCAGCCCAGGGCATCTACGGGCACTCAGAAAGAGGCCAAAGTGCGTTTTTTTCCCAGGTGAATCTGCCACCAGGATTCCCTCTTTATAAGCTAGCAACTACCCATTATCCCCTCAAAGTCTCAGACAGAGGCCTGAGTATCAGTAACTTTGGGTTTGGTGAAAATGGAAAAAAAATCCTAAGTCATCAAAATGGAAGCGTTTAATTATGTCCCCACAATGAACTGAAATTAATGTTTGAGACGGAATAGTGCACCACATCTATTTGAATGTGGCACCTTGAATCCTTGCTGTTTTTCTGAAAGAGTATTTTTAGCCACCCAGGAGTCCTTGGGTGGTGCAAATGGTCAACATGCTCGGCTGCTAACCGAAAGGCTGGAGGTTTGAGTCCACCCAAAGGTGCCTCAGGACAAAGTCCTGGTGTTCTACTTCTGAAAAAGCAGCCACTGAAAACCCTGTGGGCCATGGTTCTACTCGTCAAAGTCAACTCGAAGGCAGCCGGGACCGGTAGTGTATAACCATCAAAAAAATAAAGACATTTACAGCCGAAGGTGTAGAGAAAACCCTTCTTGCAGAATCTTTCCATTTTATTCAGCGTCTTAGAGCATCGATTGCCAGAGGCCAAAGCAGAATGCAATCCTATTTACTCTTCACAACAGCCCTTCTAAGGAGGCTGGAGGGCTTGTTGTTTCATCTTTATAAAATGGGAGCGACTTGGACCGAGAGATCAAGCCACAGATGATGACTCATAGGAACAGGACAGGACCTCAGACAGGGGTTTCGTCTTGTTATAACTTGTTGAAAAGACAAAAAATACAGTCTAAAAACTGACTACTGGTTTTGTACAATGATAAAGTACTATATTGATTATATATTACATGTAACATATTTTTTTATATAATGTATTATCTGTAATGTTTGTGTGTGTATATATATATATATACATATATATGGTATATATTTCATACATATAATTCCCTTTAAAGGAGCCCTGTTGGCACGGTAGCTAAAGCACTTAGATGCTAACCAAAAGGTCAGTGGTTCAAGCCTACCAGTCACTGTTTGGCAGTAAGATGTGGCAGTCTTTTTCCATAAAGATTTACAGCCTTGGAAACCCTATACCCATTGCCTTTGAGTTGATTTTGACTCATGGTCCTACTCTGTCCGATAAGATCACTATGAGTCTGGAATTTCCTTTAAATTGACTGAACTGAACTGACTGGGTCTTCCATTTTACACTGGAACTGTCACTTCATCACTCCTAGAGAACCTCAAGTTACCGAAAAATACAGCATGCTTTTTCCATTTCACGTCTTAAATGGATTTCCTCATACTCTTAGGTGGTAGCAGGTCAGGTGGCAAATAGTCTGTAGCTTCCTTTGGCTGCCACTAGTTGGGATGGACAACTCAAAGGCTTAAGGTCCTAGGGCTTTAGTTAGAACTTATCATTATAGGTTTTTGTAGGCTGTGGGTAAATTAGTGAAAGGATTTATGCAATTCCCACTGGGAGGGGGGTCTCAGATTGTGATGGAATGGTCTCACACAAATTTTGGAAATTCCATTTGTAGATGTCATGACCGGCACTCTTATAGACCAACCAATAGGTTACCATGCAAGTGCAGGAGAGACCTGCCCCCATAGTTAGTGTTCACAGATGTTTACTTCTGTATTTGTGTTGTTGTTGTTAGCTGACATCGAGTCAGCCCCAAATTCATGGAGACCCCATGCACATTGAGACAAAGTGCTGCCTGGTCGTGTGACATCCCCATGGCAACACACAAGCCTCCACTGACAGGCTGATGGTGACTGTATATGAGGTGCACTGGCCTGGAATTGAACTTGGGTCTCCCACGTGGAAGGTGAGAATTCTACCACTGAACCATCAATGTCCTCACATATTTGTGCAAGGACCTGTCACTGTGAAGACGGCTTGGACTTTTCAGAGGCAGATACACAGCATTTCCTTCTAGGACTACAGTTTTTTAACTTTAGTTAGTAGTGAAATGTTCTCAATCTTGCATAAAGCCAAAAAAAAAAAAAAAACCCAAACGAGTTGCAGTGGTTTGAGAAACCACTGTTCCTCGTTTTTGGCTACGAGCTTTAACTGGCTTCAGCCAATCACATATCCAACCCTCTGGCTGCAGTTATTGGTTTGGGGATGGACACATGACTCAGTGAGAGACAATGAGATATTTTTTTGGGTTTAAGAGAAAAAGCAGTTTCCTCCTCTCTCTGACTCATAATGACCCCATGTGTTACAGAGTAGAACTATATTCCATAGGGGTTTCAAAGCTGTGATCTTTTGGAAACAGATCTCCAGGCCTTTCTTCTGAGGTACCTCTGAGTGAGTGGGTAAGAACCATCAACCTTTCAGTTAGAAGTAGAGCATGAAACCGTTTGTGCCACCCAGGGACTCCTAATCTCAGAAGCAGACTGACATGGAGGTGCCCCAGGAGAAGGAGCTGAAGGAGGAAACATATAACACTCCTCATGGCCCTACCCCAGGCAGCCTTTGAGACTTTCTCTCAGAATCTTAGTGCTCTGAAGAATCTAATTTGAGGACTCCTGCTTTAGGTTATCTGCAGAACAAGCCAAAGCATATATAGTTACCCAAATTCTCTGAGACATACAATATAGAGATGACTGTTTTTATTCTTGCCATCTTATCTGCATACCATAGGCAAAAGAATGAGCACTGGGGTTTAACTCATAGATTATAACCCTTCAATGGTTTAAGTGGGTTTAGGATACCAGGTAAATAGACATTGAGTTGGGTAGGAGTTGTTTTGGTGTGGCCCAAAGCCAAATTCTTCCCAGAGCTGAAAGGAATCTACATAATATCCTGCCTGGTGAAGAGTACACACAGATTTGATGGCTACATTTGCTACGAGATATGCGCACTCTGTTTGTTCTTTACCAGAGCGCACAATTTGAATTTTAGTTAAACTTGTGCTCATGTGTATGGATGTACCATCTTTCTGTAACAGGTATTCCCCTGGGCCAAACCAACCTGGGGAAACAGCCGAGATGCTTTATAATGGGACTGTCATACACACTGCTGGCTTCTCCTTTTTCTCAGGTGTTGCTTCAATTCCTAAGCAGCTGCAGGGCCGCCCCAGCTGCTGCTAATTTCTCTGGGGCCTCCGTGTCACTGCTGAAAGCAATCGTGTGCTACACTTATGATAAGGGAATGGCTTTACCCTTGCTATAGATGCTGTTATGTGTTGGTGCTGATTTTCCAGGCAGTCTCTGTACGACTAGGGTGGCTAAGAGTATTCTCATGTGTACTTTCTTTCCCTCTCCCATTCATTTATTCTTGTGGAAAAGGGAAAGGGCTTTGTATTCTCTCTCATCCAAAAAAATGTTCAGTGTATTGCTTGATAAATAATAGGTTCTCAGAAAGTATGTATTCACTGACTGAACTTCTTCCGGGGTGTTCACTTTTGGTGACAAAAAGCACAGGTTCTGAAGTAAAAGGATCATCAATTTAAATCTACGCTCTGCTTCTTATGACTTTGGGCAAGTTATTTCACCCCTCTGAGCTTCCATTTCTCGCCTTTAAAGTGGGATAATAATACCTACCTCACAAGGCGGTTGCAGGGAGATAAGATACAGTATATGTGACTAGCTTGGCATACAGCAGGTGTTCAAAAAAAGTGAAGTCCCTTTCCTTTCCCCTTGAAAAATGAAGTCCTGTGCTTTTTCAGTGAGGACCGTCTGGCACTCCCTTCCAGAAGTCCCCATGATCCAGAGAGGTTCTGGCCATTCCATCTGGACTGATTGTGAAGGTCTCTTCAAGAGCAGTGTGCTGTCCCCTGATATCTCCCTATCCTAGGCTCAGACCTGCTACTTGGGCCTTAGTCCACTGCTCCAGTCTTCGGACTACTGGGCTATCCCTGAGCACTCTTCAAGGAATTTCCAGCAACAGAGGCAAAGGAAACAGCTCAGTGGTTCAGGAGGGATACAGTTGTTGACCAAAACTACCAACCGCAGGGGGCATGTTAACGGAGCTGGTATAGAAGCATGCTATTTGGTCCCTCTAGCATCCATTCCCCCATCTTCTGGAATCATAACTTCCTTTGAGAAACCACTGGTCCTCATTTTTGGCTATGAGCTTTAGTTGGCTTCAACCGATCACATATCCAACCCTCTGGCTGCAATGATTGGTTTAGGGATGGACACATGACTCAATGAGAGCCAATGTGATATTTTCTGGGGTTTAAGAGAACAAGTAGTTTCCTCTCTCTCTGTGGTGCTACCACAAGTGAGTCTCTCTTCTTTTTGAATGATGTAATATGAACCTTGTGAGGCCTTAACCACTACCATAAGGGGAGAGCTTAGAGCTGCTAGGCCATGGTGTGAAACCCGAGGATGGACCTGGCATTAAGGAAGGCAGCTGAGAAATGTGTGCATGTGGGAGTCTTTGGTAAAAGCTTTTAAACTGCTGGATCAAGCCTCATCTGAAGCCTGTGTTACATCTGGACTTTCGGTTATGTAAGCCAAGTAAGCCAGTCAGTTTAAAATCTGTTTTCTAAAGCTTGTAACTGAGAGACCAGATACGCCTGGGGAAAGGGACATCCTGTGAATCTAATTACCACAAAGATGAATTATTTCCCGTTTAGCTAGAAGGCAAAACTGTAAGAAAATCATTTGTTCTAACAAATATCTAGTGCTTTAATTATGCAATGACTGCTGAATCAATGTTTTTCTTTGCTGCTTTAATTGCTCCAAATGAAAATATGTATGTAAATAGTTAATACTCTGGTTTGCAGCATCAGGTAGCAGAAAAGCAAAAGCTTTACAGTCAGAAAGATCAAGGTTCAAATGCAGATTTTGTAACATTTGGCAAAAAGAGCCTCAAGTCCCTCACCTGAAAATGGGGTTAATAATAACTTCCTTTTATGGTTGAGGTGATAAATAAATAAGATTATGTATTTATACCACTTGTCCAACACATGGTAGGTGCTCAGTGAAATGGTACCTATTACATAAAAGTGACCAGGAGGTTGTGCAGGAGTGCCATCTAGAAGACTGGTTCTCACCCAGGGGTGATTTTTCCCCTTGGGAGATTTGGCAAGGTCTGGAGACATTTTTGATTGTCACCACTTGGAGGATGGTGTACTGCCATCTAGAAGGTAGAGGCCAGGATGCTGCTAAACTTCCTACAATGCCTAAGGCAGCCTCCCACAAGGAAGAATGATCTAGAACACATGTTTATTGATGACAATGGGGCCCTTGAATTGGGCTTAAGTCTGCAATATTAATGTAAAAAAAAATACTATGGGGAAACAAAGGTGGGAAAATGGCACAACAAGCAAACAGATAAGACACTAATACCAAAAGGAAAAACAGAAGGATTCCCTGCTCCTCTCCCAAGGCTATGGGTGTTCTCTTTGTGATCTGTGGGTATCAGTAGATGACAAAGATAAGAACTCAGTTGAGGCAATGTAGATTATGGCCTCAGGAGAGGGCAAAGCTGAGAACCCAGTTAGGACTCATGGCAGTGCAGCAATGGAGAAGATGGCAATGGTCAGGGTGGGCTTGGCGGCACGACACAATCCCTGGATAGAACGCTCTCAGCATCATAAGTATTGTAAGGTGAAGCTCAGCCAAAATGTCGAGAAGTTGATGTCACAAGGAATGGAATGTCTTAATCTCATGACCAGCTACTGACCTCCTCTGGGTTATATAATATTTGTTTCATATTCTCTAATCTTATCATAAATCTCTGGGCTGAGGGTCTTTGCAAATCATGGCATTGCAAGGCAACAGAACACTGCCTAGTTCAGTCTTTCAGGTATTTCCTGGTGGGACAGTCTTATAAAATCATCATCTGGCTTTGGTAGGAGTGATAATTATCACAAGATTGCAGAAGGCATCCAGATTTCTGAATTAAAAGTTTCTTTTCTCACAAAGTTTCTTGGCACCAAATGGCTGGAGTGAACTCAGTGCCATGTTCCACCTCCCAGATTAGGGTGAGGTTGCTTAGAACAACCCAGCAAGGAACCCCCACAGAGTACCTGTCTACTGGGTACGAGGCACCCCATTTACTTACAGTGAGACGTGAAGGGAGGAATACAGACCACGCCTTAAAGACAAAGCATCTTGGTATCAGTGCTGGTAATGTGGCTGCTCTTCCCCTCTCATTGTGGGGGAGAATCTGGGAGGAGGGGAGTGTTCACTCATGACCAGTTGAATAACCACCCTTTTCTCTGCTCCTCTGATTTAGCCAGCTCCCCCAAATGACACATCGATGGGTGTGAGTGTGCATATGTGTGTAGCTGGTGGCAGTTTTAATTATTGCCATTTATTACCCTGCTCTGTGCTCATTCTAATTGTCCTTGTGACTTTGCTTAGCAACTTATTTTAAGACTTTTCAGCAATTCTTTCTTCTTTTCTATTGGTGAAATCTTTCAAATAGTCTTCTTGTTTTATTTCCCTGTTACAATAGTTTTAGTTTGCCACCTGCTGAGACGACTGTAGTCTTAATCATCACATTTTAAAAGACAGCTGTTGGAAGTTTCTTTAATTGCACAGATAATATAACAACCAAACTAAAAAAGAAATAAGCTGTTTTAATTTTCCCACACTTTGCTAATAAAACTAGTAACAGCTAACATTTGAAAGCTTACTGGGTGCCAAGCAATGTGCTATGCCATATATATTTTCATATTTAAGTCTCAACATCCTTATGAGCTATGTAGTATCAAGTTATTTATACCTATTTTATAGAAAAAGAAACTGAGGTTTAGAGAGGTTAAATAACTTGTCCAAGGTTACCCCAAATGGTACAAGGCAGGGCCAGGATGCCAGCTCCGGGACAGACTGACTTCACAGTTAAAACTCAATGATCTTACTTTACCTCTCTGGTTCTTCCCACTATTTATCATTATGCATACTTTTTTTTTATACATACTTCATACATTTTTGCAAACACTGCATTGATAGACTTGATTGTCCTGCTGTTTTCACTTAAAGGAGAGCTAAAAACAACTTTCCAAGTTGTTATATCGTATTCACAAGGTGGATCATTTTCATTGATGTTATATTCTTTTATAAAACTGATATATCACATTTCGCTTGAGCATACTTCCATTGTAGCATATTTATGATGTTCAGGTTTTCATCTTTTAAAAATAAATATTCAGTGAACATCTTCATACACATAGTGTTTTCTAATTTTGAAGTTACTGAGTCAAAGGGTAGGTGCCATTTTATAATTCTTCAAACATAATTATTCAAAACATTTCCCAAGGTACATGAGTGTTAGTGCAGCCTGAGGCTACCAGGTTTACAATTCCAGCAGTATGGAAATCTATCATTATTTTAAGTTTGTATTAGTTTGATAAATGTATTCCGTTATTAGGAGCCCTGCTGGAGCAGTGTTAAGAGCTTGGCTGCTAGGCAAAAGGTTGGCAGTTCGAATTCACCAGCTGCTCCTGGGAAACCCTATGGGGCAGTTATACTCTATCCTATAGGGACACTATGAGTAGGAATTGACTTGATGGCATTAGGTCATTCTGTTAATAGGCATTTCTTTGGTAATTACGGAAGCTGGGCATTCATTTATATATGATTCTTCTTATCAATTCCTATAAACTTTCTGTATAGTATAAACCAGGGGTCAGCGAAATATGGCTCATGAGCTGAATCTGGCCCACTGGCTGTTTTTATAAATAAAGTTTTATTGCAACACTCACATTCATTTTTGTATTGTCTACGGCTGCTTTTGCATTACAACTGCAGAGTTGAGCAGTTGTGGCAGAGACCATATGGCCCGCAAACAGCACAAGCTATATAATTTGCAGGACCTATGCAAAATGAAAATGTGGAGTCCCTTGTTAAAAATTATTGAGAATTTCAAGATGTCATCAGAAGAGCATTATGCCAAACATAGGTTGCATGCCCGTGAAGTGGCCCTGCCCCCTCAACCCTAAAACATTTATTATCTGGACCATTACAAAAAAAAACTTTGCTGACCCATGGTATAGATATTAATCCTAAATCATTTATAATAGGTTCAAATATTTTTTCTTGTCTGTAATTTCTCTCTTAAGTATGCCACTGGTGTCAAAACATTGATGTTCACATTTATATGTGATAGACTCTTTAGACAGTTTCTTTCAATGATCACCAACCCAAAGATCAAATAAATAGTTAAACCTATTTTCTGCTAGTTCCTTTTAATTATATGAATATTCTAGTCATAAAGTTAATTTTAATGTGTAGTATTTAATCTGGTTATATGTTAATCCATTGTTAAATTGATAACCACAAATCCAATTGTAAACATTTTCCTTATTCATTGCTTAGTGATGCCTATCTTTTCACAAATGATTTTTTTAAACATATAATTGGTCAATTTTGGAGCTTTCTATTCTGTTTCATTAAATTCTATTTTTTGTTCTTTGGCTCATGGTTCTTAACCAGGGATGATTTTGCCCACCCCTACCTCAGGGATATTTGGCAGTGTCTGGAGATGGTTTTGGTTATCACAACTAGAGGGTGAGGGGAATGCTACTGACATGTTTAAGCATCTTAAATGCCATTTAAGGCCAGCCACCTCCCCATTTTTGCTTCTTTAAAAATATCAATTAACTTTCTTGAGTGTTTATTTTTCCAAATGAATTTTAGAATAGCTTTATTCAAGAAAAAAGAAAATGTTGTTGGGATTTTGGCCAGAATTGAATTAGAGCTACAAGTTAATTTATATTTCCAAACAGGTTTCTACTATAGCTCTAGTTTTTTATACAAGTCTTTACTAATGTAATGCCTAGTCAAGTTTTCTAGTTTCTGTAATTAGTCATAAGCATCTATCAAGTTCACTCACAAGTTTTTCATCATTTTCTTTTTATAATAATGGGATCTTTTTATCATTAAATGGCTGTTTTGGATACTTCTTTTTTATTTCAAACAACATCACTAAAACTTGTCATCTCAATAGAGTTTGGATGTTTTCTTTAGCTCTCAAGGTATAAAATGATATAATTTGTGGATTCTTTCCAGTATTTATTTATTTTAGTTTTATTTAGTTTGTACTACATAGCCTTGGACTTTCAAGCTAATGTTAATTAATAGTGTTGAGAGAAAGTACTGCTGAATTAAACGTATGAAATGCTTCTTAATTAAATAAAATGTTCTTGATTTAGAATATTTATCATTTAAGTTAAAGATAAATAACTTGCAATGACTGCATGAAAAAAGCAGCTAAAGATCTCTGTTTTAAAGTCGTTACTATTGCACTTGATTTAATTACACAATAAGTGTGCGAATGTGTGTGTCACATGCATACATACGACAGACTTCCAAAAACTAACGTGATCTGACAGCGCTGGATGCGCCCGATAGGTCAGAATATGTTGGCAGTATAATGATGTGCTTAAGTGCTTTGAAGTATAAGGAGTTATTCACATGCCATCAAGGGTAAAACGAACCTCTGTCACAGGTCATACTGTCATTTCCTCCAGCATCCCTGCAGAACAGCATGATTGATTCTTGAATGGACTTTAACAAAAATATTTCTAACCTAATCCTTAGTGCTTCAGTGATAGCAATCCCTGAGCCCCATTCCACCAGGATCTATTTTGTCACCTCATCCATCTCTTTACAGATTTTTCTGGAGAACTTGCAAGGAAGACAAGATTGCCAAAACTACACATTTTCTTTACAGATTAAAACTATAGACAAACACATCCTTCATACTGATTCACATTTCTGGTCCTCTCTATATAAGGAATTGTAGAAGTTTGCAGGAAGTGAGAAGATACTGATGAAATAAATTATTTGATTGGAGCAAATACCTCCAACCAAATAAAAATTATCTATTAGAATATTCTCCAGCCAAAGAACACATCTGTAGTTGAACAAATTGGGTTTATTTCTTGTTGTGACAAGAGAGAATGCCACACGAGAAACCTTAGAGTGCCTCAGGAAGAGGGTTTAGAAAGGATTTACAGGATTTGGGCTTTGGTCGGGTGACTTGAAGAGGGTCCAAGGAAGTGGGGGTTCACTCCGGATTGCGTACCTCAATATATCTTATTTAAGGGCAGAGCAGACTACAAAAAACCCAGTGCCATTGAGTCAATTCCAACTCATAGCGACCCTGTAGGACAGAGAACTGCCCCATAGAGTTCCAAGGAGCACCTGGAGGATTCGAACTGCCAATCCTTTGGTTAGCAGCCATTAACCACTATGCCCAACCACTACACCACAGGGTTTTAATCTTATCTAAGGGCAGAGCAGACTACAGGGAGACTAATGCTGTAGCTGCTACAGAAACAGCAGTCACTCATATTAGCCAAGAGAGGGGAATATTTGGTATTTTGTGGCTCAAACAATGTTCATGTTTTGTCTGTGTTTAGATGTGCCTTTGAATTACGGTGTTGCTGAGAAATATTGAATACACCATGGACTTCCAGAAGAATGAACAAATCTGTCTCGGAAGAAGTACAGCCAAAGTGCTCCCTGAAGCAAGGATGGTGAGACTTCATTTCACATACTTTGGACACGTCATCAGGAGGGATCAGTCCCTGGAGAAAGACATCATGCTTGGGAAAGCAGAGGGTCAGCAGAAATGAAGACCCTCAAGGAGATGGACTGATACAGTGGCTGCAACAATGGGCTCAAGCATAAAAATGATCATGGGGATGGTGCAGGACTGGGCTATGTTGTACCTAGGATCACTGTGAGTTGAAACCAACTTGACAGCACCTAACAACAACAACAGATGTGATTATGGAGTGATCTGCTTCAGTCTTGATCCATCATAGTCATAGAATGGTCTTGTTTGATGCTGATGTTCTGTGAAATACTGTATATTCAACCGGAGAGTGCCAAGGCCTGGTGATAGTACCAGGTCAGCTCCAGGTGTCAGGGGCTGCCTGTCTCTTTCCCAATATCTTGATGAAGCTTATTTCTGACTGGAAGGTCACCCCTTGTGAAATCATCAGCCATATCTTTTCTAAACATTACTTTAGGTACCAACATCTGGATTCCAAAATTAACACGGGACTTATAAAACCACAATTATCAATAACAGCATGAATATAAGATTAAATTTAATTACGAATAAAAATGGAGGGATGCCCAACCTCTACTGTGAAGATCAAGAAGCAAATTGCATTCTTCTTCCAAATTCTAGATTTTAAATGCCTCTATATTTTTATGGAGCCCTGGTGGCATGGTGGTTAAGTGTTCGGCTACTAACCAAAAGACCAGCAGTTTGAATTCACCAACTGCTCCATGGAAACCCTATGGGACAGTTCTACTCTGTCCTATAGGGTTGCTGTGAGTCAGAATTGACTCATCTGCAATGGGTTTGGTTTGGTTTTGGTCTGTATTTTTATAAAAAAAAATTTATCAAGAAAAATATGTGAAATTCATCATATTCATATGATGTAAGGTCAAATTTGGAGAACAAAATTGGCTGGAGTGTAAGAATCCTTTATACTCAAAGTTCAATACAAACAGCAAGAGTAAGAAAGAGGGCAATCCAAGTATTCCCTGCAAAGAGGACTCGAGAGAACAGGGTGGGGATGGGAATGCATAGACTTGTCTTCCCTGTTTGTTCTAGACCCACTGGTTACTTCCCACACAAATTCCAGGGAGCCCAGTGAATCCCTGAGTCTACTGGATTAAGGATCCAGAGGCCTCCAAGCTGCTTATTTAATCATCTATGCATTCTCTTATCTTCTCCCAGCTGAGTCCTACAGCGCTCTGAAGAAGTAACACAACTACATTAACTTCTGTGAGGTGCATATAGGTCATACCTCACTATCCTAAAACTAGAGGTAGTTTAGCTTATGGCAGAATACCATTGTATATTTGATTGTAATTCTAAACACTGTAGTTGTTAGAAAAGCGTACTTGATAACCATAGCTTAAAATAATAATTGGAACATACCAAATGTACACAGCATTTGGTTTAATAATGTAAACAATTATTCTACACATGAAGGAAACTTAAGTGGGTATGAAACTAATCAGTATACTTCCAGGAAGTACCACTCAGCCTTTACAGCATTGTTATTCCTGGGCTCATATCTGGGTTAACAGTCACTGCACAATTAAACCGTCTGCAGGAATCCCTGTCAATCTTGAGGACAGAGCAGATGATTAGATTAGCGAGGCTATGATCCAGAAGATAACTGATGTGCTGTTTTTAAAACTGGAGAAACAATTCACATTTGTGGTAATTGCTTACAGTGACTATGTCAGTAGGTTTAAAAGAGGACAAACATAGAATGGTCAGATTCCTTCAAATTTATTAGATGTGAAAATCAAATACTTTGGCTTGCAAAAAAACTGCATTGTCAACTACTCAAAATAATTAGCAAGTTTTACCCTATTCATCTTCATAGCAGGGACCAAATACCAGTCCTTCAGTGTGAATTGGTTGATCCTATCTTTCTAATGAACAGACAACGGAAAGGAGGTTGTGTAAATGGAAAAAACACAGATCACTGGGCTATAGGGGTGCTGATGGACTGAAAATGCCCCAAGCAATCTCAGAAAGGACCCTAAAAAGAGAGATATTTCAGCTATATCGCGATTACCTTAAGGGTTGGTCTTTTCTATAACTTATCTGTGCTGAAACACCCACCTAGCGCACACGTCTAGACAGCTAAAATTCACAGAAGAAAAAAGTCTGTCTTTTGAGTACCATGGACCACACGTCCTAGCTTATTTGGTTACAGAAGAATCTTTGTAGGGAAATTTAGAGTGTAGTTCATTCTGGTTCAAACCATTCTCAGCAAGGGTTCTAACTAGAATGAACCCGTTCAAAGCCCTGGATAGAACACACATTTACTAAGACTAAGCAAATTTTCCAGTAGAGAGACACTTAGCTATTTGGAACAAATGATAGTTGAGATATAAAAACTAAAGAATACATTTTACATCCCACTTTGGTGAGTAGCATCTGGGGTCTTAAAAGCTTGTGAGCAGCCATCTAAGATAAATCAATTGGTCCCATCCCACTCGGAGCAAAGGAGAATGAAGAAAACCAAGGACACAAGGAAGATACTAGCCCAAAGGACTAAATGACCAAATGAACCAGAGACTCCACCAGCCTGAGACTGGAAAACTAGATGGTACCCGGCTACCCCCAATGATCGCCCTGACAGAGAACACAACAGAGAATCCCAGACAGAACACAAGAAAAATGTAGAACAGAACTCAGACTCACGTAAAGGGACCAGACTTAATGGTCTGACAGTGATTAGAGGAATTCCTGAAACTACAGACCCCAGATTCACTGTTAACCCAGAACTGAAACCATTCCAGAAGCCGGCTCTCCAGACAAAGATTAGACAGGACTATAAAACAGAAATAATACATGTGAGGAATGTGCTTCTTAGTTCAATCAGCTATATGAGACCAAATAGGCAGCTCCTGTCCAAAAGTAGGATAAGAAAGCAGGAAGAGATAGGAACTGGTCGAATGGACACAGGGAACCAAGGGTGGAATAGAGAAGTGTGCTGTCACATTGTGGGTGTTGCAACTAAAGTCACAAAACAATAAGTATGTAAATTTTGGAATAAGAAATTTACTTGAGCTGTAAACTTTCACCTAAAGCACAATAAAAAACAAACAAACAAACAAAAAACCCCTAAAGAATAGCTGTAATGTCCAAAAGGGGTAAAAATGTTTACAGAGAAATCAGCACAGATTGACTAAAATGCAAGGGTTTGCAAACTTTTACGTGTGTTAAATATAACTGGGGGGCTTGTTAAATACAGACTACGGAGGCCCTACCACCAGAATATCTGATTCACTTAGGTCTGGGTTGGAGGCGAGATTCTGCAATTCTAACAAGTTCCCAGGTGATTCTGATGCTGTTGGTTTGGGAGCCATCCTCTGAAAACCACAAGTCTGATTCTTTTACTTCATTAGTTTCTTAGCTCTCTAAGGGTAGGCCCCTTTCCTGCCCAACGTTCTTCACATTATGTGCTCAACAAATGATTGTTAGTGAGTTGGGATGTTTAATTTTACGTGTCATATTGGCTAGGCTGTGATGCCCAGTTGTTTAATCAAACACTAGTCTAGATGTTTCTGTGAAGGTGTTTTGTAGATGTGATTAACACTTACAATCAGTTGACTTTAAGTAAAGAAGATTACTCTCAATAATGTGGATGGACCTTGTCCAATCAATTGAAGGCTTTAAAAGTAAAAACTGTAATTTCTGGAAAAAGAAGAAATTCTGCCTCAAGGCCATAACAGAAATTCTGCCTGAGTTTCCAGCCTGCCATTTTGCACTACGGATTTCAGACTGCAACATCAACTCTCCTGAGTTTCCAATCTGCTGCCCTGCCATATGGATTCTGTACTTGTCAGACCCCAAAATTATGTGAGACAATTCCTTAAAATCAATCAATGAAAATGAATCTCGCTCACACACACATACTGCCTGTCTCTCTCTTTCTCTGTATGAGATTATATGGCATGCCCGAGTTGTGTGTTTCTCTTCTTTTATCCTGGTCAAAGGGGAACAAATAAAGGAGTTGGTGGTCACCAGGGAGATCTATCTTGGAAAATGTGAAAGAGACCAGATTACAGTTTATAACTAATTAGAATTTGTGTGGTTCTATTAGAAAACCACTCCAAAGTCTTCATTAGAAATTTTCTATTTTATTTTTCTAACTGCTGTGGAAAAAAATACTTAGTGGAATTACCTTTACAAATGTATTAATTTATTCTACCCTGAGGATATTATTCAGTGATTTAGCAAAACTAATCTGAGCTAATAACAGACACACATTTACTGAGACTAAGCAAATTTTCCAGTAGAGAGCTACTTAGCCATTTGGAACAAATAAAGGTTGAGGTATAAAAACTAAAGAAAAGCTGTAATGTAAAAATGTTTACCGAGAGATCAGCACAAATTGAGTAAAATGCAAGGTGATGACAAAGGATAAGGGGATAAAAATTCCATCACTACCACCACCATGATCAACCACTAGGAGATTCTAAACCACTGATAAATGCTCAGGTTCAAGAGATACTCTCCAAATGTGTGTTTCCTGAAAATGTGTAATCACTGTGTACCACACCTTCTTAGAGTGCTTGGTTCTATCCAGCGGAGTCAGGCAAACCATGACTGCCCATTCACTTCCATCTTCTCAATGGCATACCCAGTACATCCTGTCCCTTTAAAAACCCTAGGTCTATTCCACAGATCAGGTATTATGCATTGAATTGTGCGCCCCCCAAAAGGTAAGTTGCAGTCCTAAACCCTGGTACCTGTGAACATGACTTTGGAAATAAACTCCTGAAGATGTTATAAGTTAACATGTGGTCATACTGGAGTAGGGCAGGTCCTAATCCAATATGAGTAGTGCCCTTATAATAATAGAACAGACCCACAGAGTAAGACTAAGGACAGTCAAGTGAAGGTGTATCTACAAGGCAAGGAACACCTGGAGCTACCAGATGCTGAGAGAGACAAAAAAGGATCTTCTTCTAGGGACTTCGGAGAGAGCATGTCTAGGCAGACATGTTGATTTAGACTTCTAGCCTCCAGAACTTGAGACAATAAATTTCTGTTTTGATAAGCTACTTAGTTTGTAGTATTTTGTTACAGCAACCTTAGGCTGTGAATACGCCAAGGACTGAAATCTCACAGCCTCCAGGGACCAATGTAAATGAGTGAAGTGGGACAGCATAAGGTAACAGGTAGTACTGGGACTTGGTTAATCAAAAAATACTCATTTAAAGGGTAAGCTACTCCCCAGCTCCAGGAGATTGTTGTCCGTGGGTACATGAGCCCAGTGTTGTCAGAGCTTCCAATTTTTGACGAGTTATCAGAATCTGGATTTTTATGTAAAGTTTCCTTACTGTTAAAACACTGTGTTGACCAAAAAAAACATGTTTATCAGTAGAATTGGGACTTTGCCCTTCCATTTGGGACCTCTCCCTGGATTCTAAGGAGTCCTTCTCCTGTCCTGTTTTCCTGGTTATATCACTATTTCCTTCTGGGTATGTATTTTGTTTTCTACACCCCCCCCCCTTCCCACTAAAAAGCACTCCTGTTTTCAAACTCTCTCATAGGCTCAGAACTCTTCCCCTAGTTACTAAAGGACCAGGCAGGTAGATCATGGTTCTAGCTGGGATTGGCTTTGACTACTTCATATGGTGAGATACCGTTCATCAGTGATGAATTTGCCATCCATGGTGAGTGGGAGTGTCCAATGCCTAAGGTATAGAAGCTTGAGTTCCACTCCTCATAGCCACCCCTATTTTCTCCTCACAGCCAATCCCATCTCAGGCCGTTGGGGCAACTTTCTTGAAAATGCAGGTTAAATCACAAACTGCCATCAAGTTGATACTGACTCATAAGAAGGATCCAAGAAAGAACACTATCCACTAGGTCAGAGTAGGAAGACTGTCAAAATCACAGCTGGGCTTTGAGAAAAACTGAACCAAAGAATGACAGGGTTTGGAGGCAGGTGCTTAATTCTTCCAATCAAGGTACAATTAAAGAATAGAGGGCAGCCCTTGTAATAATCCTGCAGGTCATCCTGGTCTAATGCTTCTAGTTCCTTTTCTTGTTCTCTTTCATTTCTTACAAGGGAAACAAGGGTTGGGGTGGAGGAGGAAGCTGGTTGGATAGATTTTTTAAAGGGCTTATCTATTCATTCACTGAACCAATATTATATTTTTCAGACATGGAACTTACAGTCTAGTAAGTGGGGTACACACACACAAAAAGCAAACAAATGAAAAATTAAGATACTCACAGCGACCCTATAGGACAGAGTAGAACTGCCCACAGAGTTTCCAAGCAGCACCTGGTGGATTTGAACTGCCGGCCTTTTGGTTAGCAGCCATAGTGCTTAACCACTATGCCACCAGGGTTTCCCTTAGATAATTATAGACTGTAAAAAGTAAAATCTGGGAAGTAATCAGGATAATGCAAATAACCACAGAGGAAAAATGGTGTAGTACACACATTGTATGTCCATACTCTCGCCCTAGGGTGGTGATGTCCCTTTTTGGAAGGATTCCAAGGGCGGTATGTTCACTATGACTCCTGGGTAGACAATGGAGGGGTTGCTCTGGTGATCCACTCTGTGCTCTCAAAGGGGATCGCAAATCCTGAGGTCCTGTAGGCCTTGTGATGCTGGGACCTCCTTCTGTCCTGGTGGGCTCTTAGAGCAGCTCTGAGTTCCTGGAGGAAAGAGCACCTCCAAGTATTAGTGGTAGTCACAGGGAAAATATAATTATTCCAGGTAGTACAGGTAAATAGTCAATAGTTTAACAGCAAAGCCTGGGCACTGTGGCCAGGAGCTGACTCAATTTTCATTTCCAACCCCTTTCAAGAAGAGATTTAGCTGACAAAGGATCCAAGTTTAAACCTACTCTTTTCCTCACTCCCACCTCTTCACCCACACTCTCCTCTTTGCTGTGGAGCAAGAGAACCTTGGACAATGTGCTTGCAACACAAAACTACACAACAAAAAAGGTATCTAAATAGAGAGCAGCAGACTCCAGAAGAAAGTTCAGGCTGTAGAGTGAGGCAAATGGGGCTTCAGGTTAACACACCAAAGCAGCAAGTATTTTACTAAACTTCTTCAGATATGCTTCCTTCAGAATCATTTGATAACGACTGCACTCAGAGTGAACTTACAGAAAGTTAATCATCAGACTGAGGGTACAGGTTCTGAAATAGTGTTTATTGTGTGTGTGTGTAGACAAGTCTGGTCCACTGAATATTTTCTTCTCCAGACGATGAAGTCAGACCTTTGCAGATAGTCTTTTGTTGTTTTTACAAAGTTCTAAGTTTAAAAATGCCTCCAGGTATCATTATAGATCAGTAGTTTTTAAACATTTTTCAACCCCATCACTTTGAGGAATAGTCTAGCTTCCATAAATCCTTTGGTCGCTAAGACTATAATTCACACATGGGCCAGAATCTCTGTGGACATACATTGGTGTGATTTGTGGGCACACTCCCTCCCACCACCACCCTGTGGCCATCTTACCCTCTTCCAACCACCAGTTAGATTCTCTATGAGGAGACACAGCGGATACCTTTCCTGAAAATTATCAGAAGGGCTATGGTGCCTGAACTGAGTAGAACTAACAGTACCACTCTGGTTTAACAAAACTTATTTTTGTCTGAGCCTGTGTACTTTACCCAACTGTGAAGGACAGGACACTCATATAACTTTTATGGGAGAGTTTAAACATGGCAACACTTCTGTGTCTGGCACTGGGTCCTGAGCAAGGAGAAACCTTGGTGAATATGTATTTAATGCATGTTGGATAAGTAAAATATGATTGAACATATTTGAGGTCAAGAGCTAGTCCATGAGATGACAGGCCTTTTAAGCTGCCATATTTGTCATATTCAAAGGAAATTACCCATGTGGATTTAATAAACATCAAAAAATAGGTGAAAATAGAAAACAAAGAGCTTAAATGCACATATGCCCTGAACAGAACCAGAGCTGACACACTGCACCCTCAGCTGAGCATAAGGCACACCTAGGCACTGCATTACATGATCCAGGTGGGAAGGCCAATACCAGGGGTGGTGAGGGGGTTGTGCCGGCATGGAACATGAATATTCCTTTCTTTGACATCTCTATCACAAAATGATTTTCCTCGTTATCTTGAAATACCTAATTTCTGTTATTCACAGTGTGACATGAAGTTCTCAAAGGAATGGGAGTTGGAGCAGATTAGCCCTATAATTCCCCAGTGGGCTTGAGCCGGTTGCTACCACCCCTTGCACACCAATACTACTCCTTGGGAATAAACAGGATAAAATCTTACACGTATTGGGTTATGAGACCAATACCTAGATTAAGTAAGCAAACAAACTGCAAAGGTTTTTTGTTTGTTTGTTTATTTTTGCTTTGTTTTGCTTTTAATTTTAAGGGACAGGGAATCCTTTTAGACTAGTGTATTCCTGTTGAGCTTCTGAAGACAAATGGGAAGCAATCAGGTCATTCCAATTTTCAAGAGCTTGGCTGCTAACCTAAAGGTCGGCAGTTCAAATCCATCAGCCACTCCTCCTTGGAAACCCAATGGGACAGTTTTACTCTGTCCTATAGAGTCACTATAAGTTGGAATAGACTCGATGGCAACTGGTTTGGTTGGTTGGTTGTTCATTTTTATCCATCTCAACAGACCACTTTATAATATCAGTCATAGGACAAACAAAAATATATAACTCTTTTTCAGATTCTTTTCCCTGCTCTGTTCCCTACAGGCAAAATATATTCTTGTAAGTGGAAGAAAATACCACTTGCTTTCAAGGGAAAAAAAATCATTTTGAAAAGGATGTATTCCTAAAGCCATAAAAAATTTGTTTTTTCATTTTTATAGTAAAAAACAAAATCTCCCATCTAGAATAAAACCCATTGCCATCAAGTCAATTCCAACACATATGTGCAAAAAGACATATGTGTATCTGCACAAATGTGTAGGATTAAGCCCTACTTAATCCACATAATCAGATACAAAACCCATTGCTGTATTTCACAGGATAATTGTTCTTGGATCTGGAAGTAACCCTAGGGTTACTTTTACAGATGAGAAAATGAGTCCTAGAAGGTTTAATTTCTTCAAAGTCACATGTCTAGAAGGCCACACAAGAATGAAGATGAAAACCCAGATCCCCTGACTCCTGCCCAACAATGTTTCTGTAAGACTATAAAACCTTTTTTTCCCCTAGGGTCTCTACTGAGATCCCATATAGCTTGGTTAAAAAGAAAAAAAAAATAGTACCTTTATTTGCTCCATCTGTAACATATCCTGGGTATGGAAGACATACCAATAGTGTGATGGAGTTATAAGAAAAAGTGTCTTGCTGTTGCCTGGGTATGGAAGACATACCAATAGTGTGATGGAGTTATAAGGAAAAGTGTCTTGCTGTTGCTTTGAGAGGTGGTATTGCCCCCAAATCACTCAGTCCTGACAGAGTTGATACTGTTGAAAAATGTATCTGCAGGAGGTAAGTAAAAATCAAGGATTTGAGATCTTCAAGCATTTGACATTTCTTATAGCTCTTGGCAAATTTATTCAATTCTGTGCAATAAGAGTTTATTGAGCATTGCAGCAGAGGCGGTCTGTGCCCTGCCTATATTCCCTTGGCACTCACTGTTTTCTTACAAGACTGACTCTCTGCCTGAGGGCTTTCTGAGGCTGCAGGAGTATGCTGGCTGCATGCAGGGCTGACCAAAGTGCCCCTGAGAGCAGATCTCAAAGAGCGATGTAGCTACCATATGGAGATAAATATTCTAGCTTCCTCATCTCTCAGGTGGGAAAACTTCGGGGCATGGTCTAGACAGTTTCCCAGAAGTCTCCAGCAGGAACCAAGCCCAGCTCTCCACAATGGTAACCTGTTCTTTAATGCACCTATATTAGCTTCCTTCCTTTTCTGGTACCATTTCCCTGCTTTTATTGGAATAATCACCCAGATAAATTACTTGCACTCAAATCCTTGTTTCAGAGGTCTTTTTTTCCTGGAGAAATCCAACCAAAGACAAGCATACACTCTATGCAAATCATTGTTCTATAGTAAACATTGAGGGATATGTATATGAAAAAGATATTGTCCCAGCCTTCAAAATGTTGAAGCTAGGAGGGATGATAAGACTTCTACATATGTGGCTACATGGGTAAGACAAGAAGACAAAGTACTTTGGGAGGAAAGTAGGAAGAGATGCAATAAAAACATGCTCACTAATGAAGGATTCTCAATTACAAGCAGAATTTTACACACACACACACACACACACACACTCAGCATTAAATTATCTGTGTCAGGAAGGAGTCTAACAGGCTAAGCAGTAACATTACACACATCAACTAACCAAGGACCTGATTTCACTTGGAAATATGTGTCAGAGAATGTGTCATTGCCTACACAACGCAAACCTGAATGACCAATTCAAAAGGAAAAAAATCGTACAACCAGGGTTTGTGTTTGAGTGGGAAGGGTAGGCACATATACTTCTAAGCAGGTTGGACAAGATTAATTGGTGACTTTTTATCCTATGTTGGAAGAGTGTCAACATTATATGCCTTTCCATTCAATTCTGCCAAAACAGACGACTTTCGGTGGAAAACAAATTAAACAGTTAACTTCTGTGCATGTCATTAGGTTGACAAGTCATCCATTTGTGTTGTCACTTGAGCTAACCTTGTCCAAGTTGGCTAAATATTTGCAGGTCATTGACATTAGTTACACTGTCCTGTAAATAACCCTGTAAATAACTCTCTTTCAGCCCAAGATAAGGCAGGTTACTGAATGAAAATGACAGAACAGAGCAAGTTGAATAAAAATATGTCAGAAGAAACCTTGGAGGCATGAGATAACTGGCTTTTTTCATGCTGTCTGGCTTTGGCTGGATTGTCTTACGAGCTAGTGATTACTGAGCATCCACCTGCCATGTGTTAGGCACCTTAAAAATTGAATGCTATCGAACTCTCAAATCAACCCACTAGAAAACCAAAAAAACCAAACCCACTGCCGTCGAGTCGATTCTGACTCATAGCGACCCTGTATTATTATCACCACTTTATAGATGAGAAAACTGAAACAGAGATTCTAAGTAATTGCTGAAGGTCATACAACTATTCTGTCAGACCCCCAACATCCAAACTTTTTCCAAAATACTATTCTGTCTCTCTTCAGGACTGAAAATAAAGCATACTGATGTGTTAGCTTCAAGGTGTTTTGTCTTAGGAGATGCCAAAGATGAATTTGATCAAATGTCGCCAAGTGGAACTTCAATTAAGAATCTTAGGAAAAAATCACCTTCAAGCTTCTGCTATAGGGAACCAGGATATAAATAAGTGCTGCTTTGTGAAGCATCAAAGCTAGGTCAGTTTGTTGAAAGTGTCTTTTTCAAAGTTTCCTGAGTTACAATAATTGGTGATATGGTAGTTCTAAAAGCAATTTACTATGCTCAGAAGTTTTTCTATAGCATATAATTCTTTTCATATTCTTTTTGTTGGTCTACTATGTATCGGGGAAGAAGCCTTGGAGGTGCAAAGGGTCAAGCACTCGACGGCTAACCCAGAGGTTGGCAGTTCAACCCCACCCAGTGGCTCCAAGGGAGAAAGATCTGGTGAGCTTCTTCTGTAAAGGTTATAGTCAAGAAAACCCTATGAGGCTGTCCTACTCTGCCACGTGGGGTCGCCATGAGTTGGAATCAACTCAATGGCACCTAACAATAACAACATGTATCAGGGGAACGAGTGATGAGGACCCTCAGGCTATGACACTTAACCCCCACCCCCCAGAAAGATATTCTGCCGTCTGGGGAAAGATGGTATCTGTTGGAAATAGTAAAAATCTGACAACTCGTGTTCCCTCTCTTTTCTTAAGTGCCAGATTCATTTTCTTAGGTTCTAAATGCCTCTTCTCTTAGTAATAATATATTTTAACCAAGACTTTTATCCCCTAACATCCAACTTGTGTTGAGACTCAACGCTGAAGAACAGAGGAACCCTTACTCAGATGGAACAGCATCTGAGGACAAGAGTAGAGGAGATGGCAACCATATTTCATTAAAAACATTAATACTTATTTTAATACTATGCAAAATAAATATCCAAGTATTGGTATTGTTCTTCTGCTCCAGTATCACAAAGAAAAGTCAAAATTATGATTAAATAAGGAAATTGTTGGGAAAGTGCTCTGTCATCCCAATTTCCATTGTAATTTAAAAGATCCAAATTTTTCTTCATTGCTTTGTTTGAAACTTTATCCAATAATACCTCAATATATAATCTAAAAACTGTTATCCTCCTAAACTCAGTAATACCACGTATCTGGAGATTAAACTGAGTAGTCCCGCCCTCCGTGCCGGAGTTTTGGCTTCCTTTTTTTTTAATGGGGGGGGGAGGTGTTTTATATTTCATTTGTTGTTCATACTGATAGGAGTTGTTATTCTACTTATTTCTATGTTAGTATTATTAAACACTTATTACTTGGCAAGTAATCTCAGATGCAGTATTTCATTTATTCCTTGAAAGTACCCATGAAGACGTTTTTCTTTCCATTTCACAGATGAAGCAACAGAGGTCCAAAGAACTTGCTCGAGTTTATACCCACAGTAAATGGCAGAGCCAGGACTCAAACGCAGCATTTTCTACATCAAGCTAGTTTCTACTTCTACTCCATTATATATGAGGATAAATTTTTGGTACTTTTTCCTCGGCAGGAACCAGGAGAATTTTCAAAAAAGATAAAGGAGAAAAAGTTTTTAATGTGACTTAATTATAAAAATATAAAATAGTCTCAATCTGAGTCTCAGAAACAAGACTGTCAAAACTTCTAAATCCAAGTGCCTGCAGGTAGAGAGCAGAAATCAAAGCCAAGATACATTTTTCTTTCAAAGTCTGAGGCGCATAAAATGAGGGAGGCTCTGAGATGATGCTCACTGTCCAAAAATGATGATGCAGAATTCCTTAACTTCTGCCCCCAGAGAAAGACACTCAAAATCATCAAATTCTTGCAGAACTTCATGAGATTATTTATCTTCAGGCTGGGATTTATAACAATCACCTGGTAGGTTCAAGCTGAGAAAAATGAGTTGTCAAAAACAGGCAATCAAAATTGCGAGTACAAGCAAGCGTCAAGAGAATAAAACTGTCACATCTGTACACATCCAGCAACAACTGCATTCATTATGTCCAAACTCCTGGTGTTTAATGTTGTCTGCTGAGGAAGCTAAGCTCCATTTAGAGTTTTACTGTTTCACTGTTAGCACAAATATATTTGAAAGAGACTTGATTGTTTGAATTATTCACAATTTTACAGAGAATGCAGTCAGACTATCTTGAGAGGAATCCCCTGGTTCCTGGGAAAATCTGTCAAAGGGGCATCTCAGCTCTAAGCATTCTGGAAGAATACACCTGATATTGGCTGGGGGCAAAGGTAGCAAGGGAAACCTTGAAGATTTCACATTCACATCATCACTTTGAGTGTGTTTTCTGTCAGGGAAATTCTCTTTTTTGTAGATCCTCAAGCATGAGAGGAGTTGCTAAAATGACAGAGAGAGAAAAGGAGAGAGAGAGGATGGGGCAGAGAGAGAGAGAGGTTCATAAAGACAGAAAGAGAATGGGAGAAAGGGAGGGAGGGAGAGAGGAAGAGAGGGAGGGTAGAAAGAAGGTAGGAAGAAAAAGAAAGAAGACACTAAGGATGAAAAGCACAATGAGAGAATGTTTGATGTTTTTCATCAACATTTTTAAGTTATTTTGTGTAAGTACCTGTACTTCCACCAAAAAATAATATTTTGACCTCAAGGTACAATAATGAGAATGAAAAAGAAGATGTCCTCATGTTTATATAAAGGGTGATTATAAAATTTGTTAATTTTCTACTCCTTTCCCTGCTCCCTTTGACTTCTAGCTTTTGTCTATTTCAGTGTTTGGTAGGAGGAAGATTAGAATAATGCCATTTGTTACTTGCACTGGTAGAACCAGAGGACAAAGAGTTGAAAACTCTTGGTCGCAAATATTGCTGTGGGCATCCTGGAATTGGCAAAACAGTTTGAAGAGTAAAACAAATATTAAGCAAACAAACAAAAAGAATCAATCAAACCGTCCCTTAATAGGTATATTCACACAATAAAATAATATACAACCTTTAAAATGAATGAACTGCCAATCTGGATATGTTTCAGAAACATCAGGTTGAATGAAAAAGGCAAGTTGTGAAAGGAAATCTCAGTATGGTACCATTTATGCAAAATTTTCCTAATACATCATTTATGAGTATGTACACATGGAGAAAAAATATGCAAACATGCATGGGAATCAGACAAGGGAAGGATGCCTCTAACTTTACAGACACAGTTACTTCTGGGGCCAGGACAGTAGGACTTTAGCCACACCTGTAACATTTCATTACCTTTTTAAAAAGTCTACAGCAAATATGGCAAAATTTTAAAATTTATTTGGTCTTGATGTTGGGTACAGGTTTGTCTTCTACTTTCTGTGCTTGAATTATTTCATAATCACAAACCAACGATGAAAGGCTATTCATTCATTGGTCAAATGGACCTATTAACTAAGTACTTTTGACCATGTAGTTTTCTGCTAATGGAGCCTGGGTGGCACATATGATTTGTGACTGATTGCTAACCCAGAGGTTGGCAGTTTGATCCCAGCCAATGGCTCCATGGAAGAAAGGCCTGAAGAATGGCTCCCCTAAAGATTACAGTCAAGAAAACCCCATGGAGCAGTTCTACTCTGTAACCCATGGGATTACCGTGTGTTGGGGGTCGACTCAACAGCAGCTAACAACAAGTTTTCTGCTACCCCTATTTTAGTGCCTGGAATATTGTAGGTAAACAACAGGAGTTTGATGAATGAGAACTATGAGCTCTGCCTTGAGATTCACCCCCCTCCGTCTCATTTTCTACTTTATTCTTCTTCACTTTATCTTTTTCTTTCTTCTGCCTGTTTCTGAGAAGTCACTGATATATCTTAAACTTCCATGCAGAATAAGAATTACAATACAACAAGGAAAAGAATAAACCATCTTCCTTCTCCCAGATTTCTAGGCTTATTTTTATGTTTGCGTCAGGTTAAGCTACCGAAGGACTAATTTATCTCTCTTGTTGCTTGCTCTACCAGTCAAGCTCATCATTCACACATCAGAGGGCTGAAAATCTTCAGAGACTATAGCTTCCAGCACTAAATTAAACCTCTTACTTTGAGGCTTGGTTTCTGTTTGATTTTTAAGGAAATTTAAAATAAAATTGCTTCCAGGAGAATAAAGATGATGACAGATGACTTATTTCCCAATTTCGCCCTAGATTATTTTAAGCATTTATTTTTTGTATAACAAAAGAGAAAGGGTTTTAATGGTGACAAAGGTAGTGCTATAGCCTTCTACCCTATTCGCCCTGAGCAGAAGGAGAAAGAACTCCTTTTCCTACATCACAATTTCAATAGCAACAATGGTAACTAGACCCCACAATATACATTAAAAAAAAAAAAAAAATCCATTGCCATAGAGTCGATTCCGACTCAAGCGACCCTATAGGACAGAGTAGAACTGCCCCATATGATTTCCAAGGAGCATCTGCTGGATTCGAACTGCTGGCCTTTTGGTTAGCACCCAAGCTCTTAACCACTCTGCCACCAGGGTTTCCAAAATATACATAACCCACCCACTGCTGTCAAGTCAGTTCCAACTTATAATGACTTTATAGGATAGAGTAGAACTGCCCCACAGAGTTTCCAAGGAGCGCCTGGTGGATTTGAACTGCCGACCTTTTGGTTAGCAGCCGTAGCACTTAACCACTATGCCCCCAGGGTTTCCACAATACATATAGGGGATATTATTGTCTGAATGGGGTTATCCTTAGGCTTGTATAGCAAGTTAAAGGCAGGGTATTAAGAATACGTGTTCATTGTTCGGAGGGTTCTTTTTTTCCTCCTTCAGAGATTTAGCTTAGCTTGAGTCTATGTGTACCTTGACTTACATTAATACCTCTAAACTCTGGTGGCATAGTGGTTAAGAGCTACAGCTGCTAACCAAAAGGTCAGCAGTTCAAATCCACCAGGTGCTCCTTAGAAACTCTATGGGGCAGGTCTACTCTGCCCTATAGGGTTGCTATGAGTCGATCGACTCGATGGCAATGGGTTTTTTTTTTTTTTTTTAATCCCAACCTACTCTTTTATCTCCATTTGATTCTGCAATACAAACAGGTTCACAAATATCACTAGAGGATCCAGTGATATTTGCTCATCTAAACTATCAAGGTATAGTTCATCTAAACTATAAGGTAAAACTCTAGAATTCAGCAAAACACGTACATATTTGGCCAAAAAGTAAAATATTCAAAATTATCCAACTGACTATGCAGACCGTCAAAGTTATTTCAAAGGTGATAAAATAAATTTAATCACTGCATTCATTCAAAGGCTGTGTTTAAATAAAACAGGTGCTGAAAGTACATTTTTGCTACCATAAATAGTGGTTTCACTCAAGTGTCTGTTTTCACATAAACAATAAATGGATCAATACCAGGCTCCTCTCATGGCTCAGCCAAAAAGATCCCATAATCTATTAACGTGCTATAGCTGAACTTGGGAACATGGAGACCTTCCAGTCAGTTACCCAGACAGGACACTCAGGACACTTACTTTTTGCTCTTTACATTGTAGTATTTTAAACCTGATCTTCATCTAATGAAAAACAACCCATTAGATGCTCCATCTCCTTGAGAAGATAGAAACAATATTATCTTTAGCAAATCAATATCTTATTTTAAGATAGCCTGAAAAGTAACTTATTTTGGCTTCATATGATTTCAAATTTCCTAAAAATTTCCATGTCTTCGCTTCCTCTACAGCAAGCATTATATAAAGGGTTATGCAATGGGGAGGAGGTAAGGGAAGCTCAGTCAAAAAGATGCTGAGACACTGTTTATTGGTACAAACTGGGAACAACTCAGCAAAATAATTCATGAGGAAAAGAAATCGTCCATTACACAAGCCCCCAATACCTCAGTAAAGAAAAATGCCCAGAAGAGATGTTTAACTCTAAGGTTCTTTTTTTTTTCCTATTATTTGTGCTCCAAGGCAAAAGTCATAAACTATCATCATCAGTTAACAGTCTGGTTTATTGAATTCCTGGAACATGATATTGATTTTTGGGAAATGATTTAATTAAAATGCTATACGCTCTTTCATAGTTAATAATACATTTGAGTCACCAGTGAAAATAAAAGAAATATAATAAAACATGTAATTATTTTGTGCCTTATAAAGTTTACAAATCTACTTCATGGCTTCCAAAACAAGAAACACTTAGTATAATTTACTATCAGTATCTGTGTTATTAAAATTTAATTCTCAATCTATTATAATATTAAATAATTTTACAAAATAAGCCAAGTTCTTAGCATAAAAACTGCTGATATTATTCCTATTTGTCCATAACAGTTAAAAAATATACATACCTCAACAAATATAAAACATGGGATGATGGAATAACTTCGTTGAGTGTTGTTTCCTACAGCCATTTCTCACACCATGTAGCGAGGCTGCACCGTCTAAAACTGTCCAAGCTGAAACAGAAATGGATATAGGATGGTGTAAGAACCATATGTTGAGATGTCCTTTGGGTACTTATAAAAAAAATCAGTTATTCTCTAGATAAGCAGGCTGTGTACAAGCAAAATAGTGGTCTACAACGCAGTCTAGCCAGACTAATAATCAATCACTTCAATGAAAAGAAAATCATATATATTATTATACGAACGGTCTTACAGCTAAAATGACCAGGAAAGGAAGCCCCCTTTCCACATAGCCATGCTGAATAGAGGAAACCCTGGTGGCATAGTGGTTAAGAGCTACGGCTGCTAACCCAAAGGTTGGCAGTTTGAATCCTCCAGGAGCTCCTTGGAAACCTTATGGGGCAGTTCTACTCTGTCCTATAGGGTTGCTATGAGTCAGAATCAACTCGACGGCAACTGGATACTGAATAGAATTCTGTTTGCCTGGTTAGGGATGGTGCCTTAGCCCAGTGGACTACCCTCATGCCATGAAATTCAATTTCTACTACAAAACTTTTGTTCTAATCCATCCTGCATGGTTCTTTCCTACCTGTACCTGACCCTCTTGGTTCGCATCCTAGGGACTTGTTTGGTTTATGCCCTTGTCTCTCCCTTTGGAGCTGGCATTTCTAGTTCCTGGCTTCCTTCCTTGACCACAATATGCCCTTGCTCCCTTGGCTACACAGCCATGAACTACTTTGGGTTTATACATCACTAATCCCCCTCACTAGGTTCCTTTAGTGCTGTGTGTGTATGTGTGTGTGTCCCAAACAACAAACAATAATACATTATTTTGATTTATAAGAATGGAGGAGCTTGGCAATAGCAGATTATTGTTAAATATTTCATTAGAACATCGTTTTCTTTCTTTGGACAGAAAATATTCCTGTTTATGAGGGTAAGTCAAATAGTATTACTACTAGGGTTCTAGTTCATACATGCATGGGTTTATTCAAAACAAAACGTGTTTAAACACGTCACTGTGATCAGTGGATGGCTGTACACAAGTTCTCTCAGCAATACACTTGTCTTAAGTCTCCTTGGGGTACCTTCAAAAGAAAGGATACTTTTTGTGTCATGGAAAAAAACCAATTTTGAGGTCAGGGCTAATACGTAAAATTTTTAACAAAACTCAAGTGGACACCTTCCCAAATCACTGACACTTTGCAAAAAGTTTATGGGAATGCTGTCCCACATAAAACAACAGTTTTTAAATAGACCAAGAATTTTAAGAAAGGTTGGGACGACCTCAAAGATGAGCCAAGTGAAGGAAGACCAGCTCAGAAGGTTATGGAGACAGTTTTTTGGGATTCCCAAGGGGTAATCTTGACAGATTCTCTTGAAGGACACAGGAAGACCATGGAGGCTTATTATGAAGAAGTTTTTAAGAAAACTGAAAACTCCATTAGTGAGAAAAAGGCCAGGAAAGTTACACCGAGGAATTTTTTTCCATCATGACAATGCACCTGCTCATTCTTCAAGGGTAGCAAGGTTGTCCTACAAGAATTTCATTGGAAAACCTTATCCCATCCACCCTATAGCCCTGATCTTGCCCCTACAGAGTGCTTTTTGTTCCCAAAACTCAAAGAACATTTAAAAGGAACACAATTTAATTTCCTTGAGGATGCCAAAAGTGCTGTTTTGAAGTAGCATAAATTGAAGAGTGCAGAATTCTTCCGGGGAGGGTTAGAGAAATGGAAACACTGCCTCAGAAATGTACAGGCCTAGGAGGACAATATGTCGAGAAATGATAGCTTCACATTTTATTTTTGTTTAATAAAGGTTTCTATGATCTTATAGCAATACTTTTTGACTTATTCTCATATTAGGCGATTGACTTAATTTGGGATCTTCTAAAAATAAGCAATAAAGTGGCAATTTTTTACTTTTATGAAACTTCCAGTCCAGATTCAGAGAATTTTTCCACCATATCTTTTATTCTCTATACAAAACAATATTGTACATATGCTTCAGGTATCTGTTTCTGATAAGTATTTATTATTTTTCATTTGCTCTATTCCTGTGTCATCTTTACCAACAGTTCTTCTGGAGTGTGGTAGGAAAGGGTGACACAGACATTACCAGTTCACCTAAATGGACAACTTCACTTCTCTTAAATGTCACAAATTAACATTCATGTTTTCCATTCAATTCTGTCTTTACTACATCTATCCTTATCTTTCCAGAATGAAAGCTTTAAAATATATTTCCTTCCCCTTTTGGGATGTCAATTTTTCTCTTATCAATGAAAACTTATGAATTTATCAAATTTTTATCAAATTTAATATATGCTATATTAGGTCATACCAATCACAGTATGTAAATTATTTCATTTCAGGCAACTTAACTTTTTCAATTAAAAACTGGATTTTATCTGTTATAAAATAATACTCATTGAAATTAGTCAGATGCAAAAGGACAAATACTGTATAAGACCACTATTATAAGTTCTTGAGAAACAGTATAAACTGAGAACACATTCTTTTGTGGTTACCAGAGGGGGGAGGGAGAGAGGGTGGGAGAGGGTTATTTACTGATTAGTTAGTAGATAAGAACTACTTTAGGTGAAGAGAAGGACAATACTCAATACAGGAAAGGTCAGCTCAACTGGACTGGACCAAAAGCAAAGAAGTTTCCGGGATAAACTGAATGCTTCGAAGATCAGCGGAGCAAGGGCAGGGGTTTGGGGACTATGGCTTAAGGGGATTTCTAAGTCAATTGGCATAATAAACTCTATTATGAAAACATTCTGCATCCCACTTTGAACTGTGGCGTTTGGGGTCTTAAATGCCAACAAGCGGCCATCTAAGATGCATCAACTGGTCTCAACCCACCTGGATCAAAGGAGAATGAAGAACACCAAGGTCGCACGATAACTATGAGCCCAAGAGACAGAAAGGGCCACATGAACCAGAGACTTACATCATCCTGAGACCAGAAGAACTAGATGGTGCCTGGCCACAACCGATGACTGCCCTGACAGGGAGCACAACAGAGAACCCCTGAGGGAGCAGGAGAACAGTGGGATGCAGACCCCAAATTCTCATAAAAAGACCAGACTTAATGGTCTGACTGAGACTAGAAGAATCCCGGTGGTCATGGACCCCAAACCTTTTGTTGGCCCAGGACAGGAACCATTCCCGAAGACAACTCATCAGACATGGAAGGGACTGGACAATGGGTTGGAGAGAGATGCTGATGAAGAGTGAGCTACTTGTATCAGGTGGACACTTGAGACTGTGTTGGCGTCTCCTGTCTGGAGGGGAGATGGGAGGGAAGAGAGGGTTAGAAACTGGCAAAACCGTCACGAAAGGAGAGACTGGAAGAACAGAGCGGGCTGACTCATTAGGTGGAGAGTAAATGGGAGTATGTAGTAAGGTGTATATAAGCTTATATGTGAAAGACTGACTTGATTTGTAAACTTTCACTTAAAGCACAATAAAAATTATTTAAAATAATAATAATACTCATAATACATCTGTCCTTTCAGCACTTTATTTTGGAATTTAGAAAGGACTAACATTTTCTACAGTCAGAAAGGATCCATATTCAGGTCACACATTAGGTTTTTTTTTTTTTTTTAGGTTGATATGACAACCACGTATTGTTTTCATTGTACCCTTACTTAACCCAAATCTCTTAGAATTCATTTGTCAGTGTATGATTCAGATGAATTCATCTGTCAGCATCAACTAAGCACAGTGCCAAATATATGAAAAGAAAATTAAATTTTAATCTCCTTCAAGAAGGGACAGGCACCAGAAAAATCAAAAGTATCAGACACCTAGTATTTTAGATGGCTTCTCTAACTATTAATAAAGAATGGCAATGAAATGGAGGGTACAAACAAATACAAGGTAAGCTTTGGGGTATCATATAAAATTCTCCTTTATCCTTCATTCTTTTGGTCTGAAATACAACCTAGCTTTTTATATGCACACATAGTTTCATAGGAGTCCCTGGGTGGTAAAAACGGTTAACACACTTGGCTGCTAACCGAAAGGATGGAAGTTCAAGTCAACCCACAGGCTCCTCCAAAGAAAGGCCTGGTCTCACATTTCAAGTTTCTAATTCAATGATTTTATAGGAAATTTATCTGAAACAGTTTTAAAACATTTTTATCATCCCAATAAGATCCTGCATGCTCATGTATGTTCACCTTTACCAACACCTCCACTCCACTCCTACACCTCCCAAACCTAGGCAACTACTAATCTACTTTCTGTTTCTACCAATTTGCCTTTTCTGGATATTTCAAATGCATGAAATCATACAATGTGTCTGGATTCTTAAGCTTAGCATGATATTTTTGAAGTTCATACATGTCATAGTACGTAACAGTAATTTTTTTTCCTTCTTACCGTCAATTAGTATTCCATTGTATGGATATAGCACATTCACCAGTTGGTGAAAATGTAGGTCTTTTTCAGTTTGGAGCTGTATCCAATATTAGACTTATTTAATATTTTGGATAATAATGCTAAGATTTGTATATATGTCTTTGTGTGGATATATGTTTTCATTTCTCTTGGATAGATAGCTTAGAGTCGAATTACTGGGTCTGGTGGAAAATTTGTTTAATTTTTTAAGAAAACTGCCAAACTGTTTTCCAAAGCAGTTGTGCCATTTTACATTCCCATCAGCAATACATGATGTTACCATGTCTTCATAGCCTCACGAACATTTGTTTTCTCTGTCTTTTTTATTATAGCCATCCTAGTGTGCCCCCATGTATCTGTCAGTTTGTCATACTGTGGGGGCTTGTGTGTTGCTGTGATGCTGGAAGCTATGCCACCAGTATTCAGATACCAGCAGGGTCACCCATGGAGGACAGGTTTCAGTTGAGCTTCCAGGCTAAGACAGACTAGGAAGAAGGACCCGGCAGTCTACTTCAGGAAAGTATTAGCCAGTGAAAACATTATGAATAGCAGCAAAACACTGTCTGATATAGTGCTGGAAGATGAGCCTCCCAGGTTGGAAAGTGCTCAAAAGATGACTGGGGAAGAGCTGCCTCCTCAAAGTAGAGTCAACCTTAATGATGTGGATGGAGTAAGGCTTTTGCTGATGTGGCACGACTCAAAATGAGAAGAAAAAGCTGCAAGTATCCATTAATAATCAGAACCTGGAATGTACGAAGTTTGAATCTTGGAAAATTAGAAATCATCAAAAATGAAATGGAACACATAAAGATCAATATCCTAGGCATTAGTGAACTGAAATGGACTGGTATTGGCCATTTTGAATCGGACAATCATATAGTCTACTACGCTGGGAATGACAACTTGAAAAGGAATGGTGTTGCATTCATCATCAAAAAGAATGTTTCAAGATCTATCCTGAAGTACAATGCTGTCACTGATAGGATAATATCCATATGCTTTTTTAATAAGGAAGACCAGTTAATATAACTATTGTTCAAATATACGCACCAACCACTAGAGCCAAAGATGAAGTAACGGAAGATTTTTATCAGTTGCTGCAGTCTGAAATTGATCGAACATGCGATGAAGATGCATTGATAACTACTGGTGATTGGAATGCGAAAGTTAGAAACAAAGAAGAAGGATCAGTGGTTGGAAAATATGGCCTTGGTGATAGAAACAATGCCAAAGATCGAATGATAGGATTTTTCAAGACCAACAACTTCTTCATTGCAAATACCTTCTTTCACCAACATAAAGGGCGACTATACGCATGGAACTCACCAGATGGAACACACAGGAATCAAATTGACTACATCTGTGGAAAGAGATGATGGAAAAGCCAATATCATCAGTCAGAACAAAGCCAGGGGCTGACTGTGGAACAGACCATCAATTGCTCATATGCAAGTTCAAGCTGAAACTGAAGAAAGTCAGAGCAAGTCCACAAAAGCCAAAATATGACCTTGAGTATATCCCACCTGAAGAATAGATTTGACGCACTGAACACTGGTGACCGAAGACCGGACGAGTTGTGGAATGACATCAAGGACATCATACATGAAGAAAGCAAGAGGTCACTGAAAAGACAGGAAAGAAAGAAAAGGCCAAGATGGATGTCAGAGGAGACTCTGAAAATTGCTCTCAAACACTGAGCAGCTAAAGCAAAAGGAAGAATTGATGAAGTAAGAGAACTGAACAGAAGATTTCAAAGGGCACCTCGAGAAGACAAAGTAAAGTATTATAATGACATGTGCAAAGAGCTGGAAATGGAAAACCAAAAGGGAAGAACACGCTCGGTGTTTCTCAAGCTGAAAAAACTGAAGAGAAAATTCAAGCCTCGAGTTGCAATAGTGAAGGATTCCATGGGGAAAATATTAAACAATGCAGGAAGAATCAAAAGAAGATGGAAGGAATACACAGAGTCATTATACCAAAAAGAATGTCGATGTTCAACCATTTCAAGAGGTAGCATATGATCAGGAACCAATGGTACTGAAGGAAGAAGTCCAAGCTGCTTTGAAGGCATTGGCGAAAAACAAGGCTTCAGGAATTGATGGAATATCAATTGAGACGTTTCGACAAACAGATGCAGTGCTGGAGGTGCTCACTCGTTTATGCCAAGAAATATGGAAGACAGCTTCCTGGCCATCTGAATGGAAGAGATCCATATTTATGCCTATTCCCAAGAAAGGTGATCCAACTGAATGTGGAAATTATAGAACAATATCATTAATATCACACACAAGCAAAATTTTGCTGAAGATCATTCAAAAACGGCTGCAGCAGTATATCGACAGGGAACTGCCAGAAATTGAGGCTGGTTTCAGAAGAGGACATGGAACCAGGGATATCATTGCTGATGTCAGATGGATCCTGGTGGAAAGCAGAGAATACCAGAAGGATGTTTCCAGAAAAAAAAGAAAAAAACCCAGTGAGGGACATTTACCTGTGTTTTACAGACTACGCAAAGACATTCGACTGTGTGGATCATAACAAACTATGGACAACATTGTAAAGAAGGGGAATTCCAGAACAGTTAATTGTGCCCATGAGGAACCTTTACATAGATCCAGAGGCAGTTGTTAGGACAGAACAAGGGGATTCTGATTGGCTTAAAGTCAGGAAAGGTGTGTGCCACGGTTGTATTCTTTCACCATACCTATTCAATCTGTATGCTGAGCAAATAATACAAGAAGCTGGACCATATGAAGAAGAACCGGGCAACAGGATTGGAGGAAGACTCATTAATAACCTGCGTTATGCGGATGACACGACCTTGCTTGCTGAAAGTGAAGAGGACTTGACTAATGAAGATCAAAGACCACAGCCTTCAGTATGGATTGCACCTCAACATAAAGAAAACAAAAATCCTCACAACTGGACCAATAAGCAACATCAAGATAATTGGAGAAAAGACTGAAGTTGTCAAGGGTTTCATTTTACTTGGATCCACAATCAACAGCCATGGAAGCAGCAGTCAAGAAATCAAAAGATGCGTCGCATTGGGCAAATCTCCTGCAAAGGACCTCTTTAAAGTGTTGAAAAGCAAAGATGTCACCTTGAAGACTAAGGTGTGCCTGACCCAAGCCATGGTATTTTCAATTGCATGATATGCATGTGAAAGCTGGACAATGAATAAGGAAGACCGAAGAAGAATCGATGCCTTTGAATTGTGGTGTTGGTGAAGAATATTGAATATACCACGGACTGCCAGAAGAAAGAACAAATCTGTCTTGGAAGAAGTACAACCAGAATGCTCCTTAGAAGCAAGGGTGGCAAGACTGCATCTTATATACTTTGGACATGTTGTCAGGAGGGATCAGTCCTTGGAGAAGGACATCATGCTTGGCAAAGTACAGGGTCAGCGGAAAAAAGGAAGACCCTCAACGAGGTGGATTGACACAGTGGCTGCAACAATGGGCTCAAGCATAACAATGATTGTAAGGATGGCGCAGGGCCAGGCAGTGTTTCGGTCTGTTGTGCATAGGGTCGCTATGAGTTGGAACCGATTCGACGGCACCTAACAACAAACAACAATCCTCGTGTGTGTGTGAAGTGTTCTCACAGTGGTTTTAATTTGCATTTTTCTAATAACTAATGGTGTTAAGCATCTTTTAATGTGTTTATTAGCCATTCTTATATCTTCTTTTGTGAAGCCTATTCAAATCTTTTGATAATTTTTTATTAGGTTGTACATCTTATTATTTTTGAGAAGAGTTCTTTGTATATTCTGAATACAAGACCTTATTAGATATGTATTTTGAAAATATTTTCAAAATTGCTTGTTTTAATTTTCTTAACGGTGTCTTTTATATACACATTTCACTAGTATCATTTTTTTAAGTTTTAGTGTTGAACTGAAATTTCAAAGGCTTTGAATACAGATATTTATTAGCTTAATATTATACCAGTTCAGATTTTCAAAAGCAATTAAAAACTGTGAAAAATACAACAAATCAATGTCATGATAAAATTAATATTAGAAATTATAGTCAACAACTTAACAGAATAGATAAAAGAGTCAATTCATAGAAGAAGAAATATGGATACCAAATAAAAATATGGAAACATTCTTAATACCATTAATATTCAAGGTATACCAACTAAAACAAATAATATCGTGATATCATTTCACATGTATAAAACCGAGGAAAAGTAAAAGTCTGATAGCACCAAGCACTGGGCAGGATGTGGAATAGCAGAAGCTCTCTCACATAACTGGCTAGAGTACCATTTGGAATACTCACCTTGAAAAGTGATTCAGCAGTATCTAGTAAAGTGGAAGATGCCCATCCCTTTAACCCTTCAAACATGGAATTTAGGAAGAACTAACAGTTTCCACAAGAGCACTGGTGGTGCAACAGTTAAGTGCTCAGCTGCTAACCAAAAGGTTGGTGGTTTGAACCCATTCAATGGCTCTACAGGAAAAAGACCTGATGATCTCCTCCTGTAAAGATTACAGCCTTGAAAACTCTATGGGGCAGTTCTACTCTGTCCCATGGGGTCACTGTGAGTCAGAGTTGACTTGACAGCACCCATCAACAACGTAATAGTTTCCACAGTTAGAAAGGAATTCATACGTAGAACACACGTTGAGTTGATGTGACAGCCATATAAGTGGTATCAGAACATTTGGCTAGCAATTTCGATAAAACCCAACTTTTCCTTATATCATAGACCAAAATAAATTAGATCTTTTATTACAGTCCTTCGCAGCTTTGAGGCTCTGTTCATTATTGTTTTATTAGTCTATTTTCTCTCTGTTGTTCAGACTGGGTAATTTCTATTGTTCTATCTTCAAGTTCACTGATTCTTTCCTCTGTCATTTCCATTGTGCTGCTGAGCTTGAGCTCATCCATTTAGATTTTTTATGTCAGTTATTTTATTTTTTTAGTTCTAAAATTTCCATTTGGTTCTTCTTTACATCTTCTATTTCTTTGACAAAATTTTCTTTTTTTTTTTTTCTCATTTGTTTCAAGCATGTTCTTAATTGCCCCGTGAAGTATTTTTATGATGGTTGCTTTGAAATCCTTGCCAGATAATTCTAACACCTGTGCCATTTCTGTGATGGTGTCTGTTGATTGTCTTTTCTTATTCAGTTGAGATCTTCCTGGTTCTTGCTATCAAGAATGGTTTTTGATGGATACCTTGGGGTATTATAAGGCTCAGGATCTTATTTAAATCTTGTGTTTTATCATGTAACCTCTGGCATCTCTCCAGTGGGTGAAGGAAAAACATCACCTCATTACTGTCACGTGAGGGTGAAAGTCCAAGTTGTCCACGTGGCCTCCAATGGTATCTGCTGCTGGGCAGAGGTGGAAGCCAGGCTCCCCATTGACTTCCACTGATACCAATCAGTCTGGGATGGGGAGAGATACCTTTTCACTGCTCCCACCATGGCCTCCAATGACACTGTGGGGAAGTGGCCTTATTATTGTTGAGTGATGGTAAAAGTCTTGACTTTTACTAGGCCGCCTGTGATACCACCCCAGTGAGGAGGGGGAGTAGTGCCTTGTTACTGCTGGGTAGGAGTGGGAGTCCAGGCTCCCCACATGGTCATCCCTGACACTGAGAGAAGAGGGGTGGACTCATTACTGCCCAGTGTGGATGAAAGCCCTGGCTCCAAACTTGGCTTTCTCTAACACCACTCTAGCAGGTGCCTGGGGGAGACTCATTACAGACTGACAAGGGTGAAGTTGAGGCTCTGTACTTGGCCTTTGCTGGGAGGGGTGGAAGAGAGCAACAGGGTTTTTTGTGCTGTTTGGATGGAGTTGAGGGGTTATTTTCTAAAAGTTTTCTGCCTTGCTCTTCCTACACCTGTCCTAGTACTTTGGCTAGAAAGTACAGGCTGTTCTCAGGGCTTTTGTTGTCTGAGCCCATTTCCAGGTTGCCAGCTTCTCCAGTATCTGGTCTGAGATATATGAAGCAGAAAGTAAACCCTGGGACTTCACTACCATGTCATTCCTGTGCCCTAAGGTCCCCAGCCTGTCTGCCTTCTTTTTTTTTTTCTTTACCCCTTAGTCTTCTTATTTTTATTTTATTTATAACATCCACGGATTTTAATTGTAGTTAGTGGGAGAATAGGGAAACGCATATCTTATTCCATCTTCCCAGTAGCAGGAGTCATCAGAAGTTGTTTTGAAGCGTACCACATTTGGCAACCACCAAGATTCTTGCATGGCCCCCCCCTGCTGTGTTCTCATGAATTTGAGCTTCTTGGTACCCAAGATTTCAAAGTACCAAAACAAATCACATCATTCATTCATTCACTCCCAATTCACACCAGGTATACTGCTGGCCATGACAATGAACTAACCAAATACCCTATACTCAAGAGACTAACAGCTATCAAGAAGAGATAGGAAAACAAATATTCAAAGAAGTGTAACAATGTGTTATGGGTACTAATAAAAGTAAGAGGGATAATGGGGACATAAATAAATGCTCAGTTCTAACTGTTGGGGTCAGAGACATCTCATCTATCAGGCATGGCAGGCACAGTGCCTACAGTCTATAATACTTCCAGGTGCCCACAAAAATGTTTTAACTTATTTTAAAATCAGAATAAAAAATGAACTTCTAAAAAACTAAAAAACCAAACCCATTGCCGTTGGGTCAATTCCGACTCATAGCAACCCTATAGAGACCCTACAGGACACAGTAGAACTGCCCTATAGAGTTTCCAAGGAAGGCCTGGTAGATTTGAATTGCTGACCTTTTGGTTAGCAGCTGTAGCACTTAACCACTAGGCCACCAGAGTTTCCAATGAACTTCTAGGTAGAAGAAAATGTTTTAATATATAATATTAAGATATTAGTTTTATACCAATGCAATTGTAACATACTCTCTCCTCACTTATCAACATGGTTAGGTTCCAAAGGCCAGGTCGTTATGTGAAATAGGTGTTATTTGAAAATGGAGGATGACCACATCAGATCACAAAATGGAGGATGACCACATCATTACATAACTGCCAAATTACATCATTACATAACTGTCAAACCACTGAGAATCATGCATCAAAGCCAGTGTACTCTCGCCTTGCAACTTGGCATTTGTTACTGCCAGACGTACATCACTAATGTGCAAAATAGTCAGTAGATTTTTTTACTATTGTCATAAATGTGAAATGTCAGATAACGAAATGGTCGATAATATTACCAACATCTTCCCTCACCCTCTCTTCCCCAGAACCATCAGGAAAAAAGGAATATATTCAGTGTGGATCCTCCTTTGTTCCTCTCATTTTGAGTGTAAGCATACCCACAAAAGGCTAGCTGCTTCATGACTTTATCTCCCTGTTTTAGACAGCCCGTGTTTAAATTGTCTGTCCCTATCAAATCAGTGCTCTGAGGAAACAAGCATGCTCCTTAGTCTTGAAGGATCTTCTGTTCCAGTTGGAATTTTGAGCAACTGCATCCATAAGCAAAGTCCAGTCCAGAGCAAGCCATCGAACTGTAGTAATCTACACCAGCTCATGGTGTCAAACATCTTTCTCTTCATTCAGCCAGGTCCTGGTCAGCTCATCCCTGGCCATCCAAGCTAGGTCACAATGGGTTCAAGCCTTAGGCTTGAGAATTCACACAACCGCTCAGCAGTTCAGACCAACCAGCCCCTTCTCTCTCTCTTACCCCTAGCCCTCATGGGTTAGGTCAATGGGCATCCACCCATAAGCTCAGGAGTCTACACAACTCCCTGCACTTCTGACCAGCCAGCCCTTTCTCTCTCCCATCCCTAGCCCCCATGGGCTAAGCTGACAGATGCAAATGGAACATGTCCAAACTCAGTCCATCTCTTCATTGCTGCACTTCTCCCGCTTCCACTCATTGAGTAAACTAGGTGGTCACCCAAGGTGAGGATACCAGGTTGTCTACTGGTAACTCCCAATCTGGGAAGGGGGTTCCGCCTAATGGGCACTGACTGCTCCTGCTTCAATGCACCCAAAGGCAAATTGCTTGCTTGAAATTCAAAAAGCAAAACAGTCACTTTTTTTTCTGCAGGTCCTTCCTTCAAATGCAAATATCCTGTTCTTTCAGCAGTTCTAGGTGGTTCTGTCTGTCTTTTCAAATGCTCTCAACCACTATGCCACTGGTGGCACAGTAGGTAAGCATTCAGCTGCTAACCAAAAGGTCAGCAGTTTGAATGCACCAGCAGTTCCTTGGAAACCCTGTGGGGCAGTTCTATGCTGTCCTATAGGGTCGCGATGAGTAGGAATTGACTCAACAGCAACCGTTTTCACAACCAAAGTAGCGATCTAAACATCAAATGTTTAACTTCATTCTTTCTCTTGTAAAATCTCATGCTTCCATGAGTCTGGAGCAAATCCTACTTCTGACATCAACTGTAAAATGGTATGAAAGGGGCATCATCTCACCTCTTCCAACTTCACAAGGCAGAAAGAGAATCAAGATTTAACAGCTCAAGGCTGATTCCTATGAGGGAGAGGTCAGACACGCCTCCTCTCTCTGCCACCTTTACCAATTCTGATACCAACTGTCCATCTCTTGGCACTCTCTACTTCTTGGTGAGTTCGATAATTTGCTGCAATGGCCACATAGAACTCACAGACCATATTCACAGTTATGGGGTTTATTAGGGAAGTAACACGTTACCATTCAGGTTCAGGAACACTCAAGATACAGTTCTTTCATCAGGGCAGCCTCTTCTCAGCCGTGCCTGTAGGCATACCTCTTTCTGGCCCCTCAGCCTCTACCCTGCTTGGGCAAGTGCTACAAAGGTCTTTTAGCTTTGCTGATATGTACCTCAAGGCACCCTACTCCACCAGTAAGCCTCAGCCCAAAGATGCTCAGCTCTAGCTCTGTGGTCAGCAAACCTAGCTCCACCAAATGCCCAGAGACACCCTACTCCTCCAGCAAGCCTCCGGCCCAAAGGCTCGGCTTTTTTTGCTCCATGGGCCAAGAAGCCCACTGCACCATCTCCCACCTCTTTCTTCTGCACCATTTCTCTACCACCACTTCTTGCCGTCTTCAGTGTTACAGCTCTCTCTCTCTCAGTCTCTAGCTGTGACAATCAAAAATGTCTCTAGACTTTCGGAGGGGTAATGAGGAACCCCTGGTAAAGAAACACTAACTCAAGAAGACCAAAAGCAGAGCCCCATAAGAGCTCTTGAGCTGGTGAAGAAACTGCTTCACCTGTGATAAGGTCACAGTTGTGTCTGAGGGTACAAAACTATTCTTTCCAAGTACGTAGCAGAGGAAAATCTAGGAATTATTGAGGTGCCTTATTGACTTTGGGGGAAACAAAGGATATCCCAAGTCTGGAGACCATGATCGGGGTGATAAAAGCTACAATAGGTGGTAGTTACTATCAATCTGAACTCCTAGAAATACTCGATGTTTGGTTGGTTCAAGATTGAAATGAGAGTGTGGCTGGAATTAAAAGGGAAAACTAGGGCTTATTCTTATATGATGCCATATCTTAATGGCAAGAGAAAATTAAGCTAGGAGAATTACATTTTATTTGTATTCTCCAGTATTCTAGGTTAGACATAATCCTAAAATGCAGCTCATCCTTAACACATGTTAAATAAGTGTTAAGTTCCTTGGTGGCACTGAGTTACCAATACTGTTTTATATCATTTCTATTCAGTACATTATCTCCAACCAGGAGCACAGTTCATATTTAATTTCCCAAAACTGGAAAAGCTAACTATTTTTTAAAGCAAGGAAGACATAAAGGAATAGGAACAAATCAAACGAGATTGTAGGTGGGTGTAAAATAGATCCCACCATTAGATAATATGGGATTTAGGAATGCACAATTTGGGCTTTCAAGAGAAACACTGTCCAGTTTTACAGATGCTTTTCAAAGCTTGTGAAGAATGACAATTTGAAGCCCTATATACTATGGGAGGGTAGCGTTAGCTCTCCCTGTATTTTCCCTTCTCTCTTCCTCACAGTTCCTCGCAGATCCAGCTCTTGAGCTAGCCCAGACTAATGCAAAGAGCATATAAAAAGCGTCAGGATCAGTATCCAGGGATACCTAGAATTGAGTCCATTCCTTGTAAAAGACCCGGTTTCAGGGCCCTATGAGGATACTTGGTCCCCCATATTGTTCCTGAATGGCTTTTCAGGATACCAAAGATCATTTCAGGTTCCCTCAGGGCTTCCACAGTACATTGGCCTGGTCCACATGACCAGTCTTCAGTTTTGTCCCTACTTCTTAAATCTTAGGAATCACCTTGCAGTAATTCAGCTTTTCGCCAGGCCTGGATCTTTGCCTGTACTCACTTGGCGACTAGAGACCGAGCTACTCTATTTGCCTAGGTGAGTTCTTTGAATCTACAAGTATACACCTCAGCTCTATGCCTTCATGGACAGTCTGTAAGACAGCCATTGCCCCTTGTCACCAGGGTATTACTTTCCATCTAGAATTCCTGCTGCTGGGCTCCTCACAATTGAGTGGACCTTTCAAGGCAGAAATGCCTGGGAAATGTCTGAGCTTGCTATAACTATGACTCTCTGTCAGATGTCTCCAGTCTCACCTCACTACAGTCTCTACCTCCATGCCCATCCCTAACTTTTCTGCACTCTAGCCACTCAGTTTCTACCACATGCCAAGCCCTTTGCCATATCTGGGCTCTCTCACATGCTGTTCCCTCTGCAGTGAACACTCTTTTCTCTTCCATATTTACCTGGTTGATACCTGCTCCTCCATCAGATCTCTGGTTAAATGCCATTTGCAACGGGAGGGTTTCCTTGACCTCCCAGACAGGTTCACACCTCTTTATTACACACTCTCACTGTATTCCTTTCGTAGTATCTACTAGGTAATTGTTTGCTATATGTCTGTATTCTAGATTGTCAGCTTTGCCCATAATACCAGCACCATGTTAGTTTTGCGCAGTACTATAACCTCAGCACCTCAAACACTGCCTAGCACATAGTGAGTATGCAGCCAGTGGGTGCCTCAGATACTCAGTCTTTGATTTCACATCTGTCATGGGTCAGTTCCTCAACTCCTGATCTTTTGTTGAAGTCTTAATCTAGGTTGTGGATCGATTCTTTCTGTCAGCTCTAACTAAGACCCACAATACCTTGGACCCAAAGAGCAGTGAAAAATAAAGTGTTTGGAAGACCTAGAAATCAAAATGTGAACCACAACATTTTTCAAAATATAAAATTGAAACAGGAGAGATTATTCCATTGAATTCTACAACTTGGTGTTTTTGATTATGAAAAAGAAAACAGATTACTACTTTAAAAGGTATATGCTTTAATTAAACATTACACAAAGTTAAATTGGAAAAAAAAAAGTCAGGTCCTGTCTTAGTTATCTAGTACTGCTATAACAGAAATATCATAAGTGGATGGCTTTAACAAAGAGAAATTTATTCTCTCACAGTCTAGTAGGCTACAAGTCCAAATTCAGGGCATCAGCTACAGGGGAAGGCTTTCTCTCTGTGTTGGCTCTGGAAGAAGGTCCTTCTCATCAGTCATCTCCTGGACTAGGAGCTTCCCCGTGCAGGAACCCCAGGTCCAAAGGATGCACTCTGCTCCCGGCACTGCTTTCTTGGTGGTATGGGGTCCCCCCCCCAATTCTCTGTTTGCTTCCCTTTCCCTTTACCTCTTAAAGATAAAAGGTGGTGCAGGACACACCTCAGGGAAACTCCCTTTACATTGGATCAGGGATGTGGCCTGAGCAAGAGTGTTATACCCCACTCTAATGCTCTTTAACATAATCTAGTCTTGTCTCATTAATCACAGGCAGAGATTAGGATTTACAACACATAGGAAAATTATATCAATCACAAAACAGAGGACAACCACACAATGCTGGGAATCTTGACCTAACCAAGTCAACACATATTTCTGGGGGACACAATTTAATCTATGACAGGTGCCATCTAAAAGTAAACCATCTCTGCTAGAGACTAGTCTTGTAAAAACAACAACCAGCAAAAGGATGATGCCAACCACAAAACTCAGCAGGTGACCAGAGCCATTAGGAAGAAAGCAGAGAGTATGTTTAAATAGCTGATCAGAAAGGGTGCCCTGCATCAACTCATGGTCCACCACCAGGAGAACCACTAAATAGGAAAACACAATCATTAACCAAGTAGGACATTGCCCTAATTTCTTTTTAAGTTGTTGATATTGTTTACCTCTAGTTTTCCACTAGGCAAAAAGTAGCTGGGAAAGTAGAAGGGCACTAACAGCTTTTCTTAATTACAAGTAGTGAGTTAATGTTTCTTTCAATAAAATCCAAGGCTAGAAGGAAATGAGGTTTTGATGCTCAGTTAAACTGAAACCTTGAAGCACTGGAGCAAGAACAAAAAGCATTCACATACGTTGACAGAGATATAGACATGGACCCACACACCCTCCAGGAGGGCTTACACATTGGGAAAGTTCCAGGGAAAGTTGTGCTCAGCTTAAAGAAAAAGTCAAGTGTTTAGAAGACCTGGAAAAGAAGTATTTGTGGAAGACCTGGAGCAAAAATAAGCAGAAGATATGTTGCAAGTTGAAAACTAATGAATGCTGCTCTTCAGCAAACTTAAGTATCTGTACTATCTTACACCTTGTTCTGGTTATAACATTTCAAAAACCAGTTCAAAAGTATTGCAGTTAACATCAGCAACATTTCAAATGAAATGTGTATCATGTCATCATGATAGATGTTGTAGGACTGATTATATTAAAGGTAAATAATTATTTTAGTATGGTCTCTCACATCCTTCCAGTGAAAAATGCCCATTGATAAGATTTAAGATGGACTTGTATTATGTTAAAGTGTAATAAAAAATGAGTCACATCGCAGAAAGGCTGTGAGGTTCCCAGTATCATAATGCCTTCTGCTAAACTATTTCAAAGACAAGCATTGAGAAAAACGTGATATTTTATCCATTCTTCCATCAATCTAAAAAGGCTTTCTTAAGCAACTGGCAGGTAGGTGCAAGGCTTTATGTTAAGCACTGAGTGATACAAATACGAATCAGTCACTGATGGCAGGTAGCTTACAACCTAACAAGAGAGGAAATGTGGACAGAAAGGCAGAAACTATTTTTTTTTAATATTGTAGACAATAAAAATTCATAGAAAGGAGAAATTACTTCTATGATGAGATGATATTTGAGCTGGGCCTGTGAGAACAAGTAAGCAATGAACAGGTCCAGGTAATGGGAGAAGGACTTGTAGGCATAAGAAGTGGAATAAGTGAAGCACAGGGCAGAACAGCTGATGCCGTAACCATGAAATTATGTTTAGGTGAGCTTGGCCAGCACACAAAAGGTGCCAAGGAAAATAGCTAGATTGGAGATTGGGGCTGGGTGTTGCATGGCAACCGAAGTATTTTATATTCTCTACAGTACCTTTGGGCAGTTCTACTCTGTCCTTTAGGGTCACTATGAGTCGGAATTGACTCGACGGCACTGGGTTTTTTTGGTGGACAGTACCTTTGGCTTGAAAAATGCAAGACGGATGGTGGGGGATGATTTCTGGAATTAGAGAGACTTATTAGGGGGCACCACAGTCATCTAAGGTAAGAAATGATTAGAACCATACAGAAGTTGGTTTCAATCTGGCTCTTGTATATTTGAGGGTAAGGAAGGAGTAGAGGTAGAGAGATGTCCCTGTTTGAACCTGGGCATCTGTGAAGTGGCTTAGAAGGCAGCTGTTGTATCATTAAGGTCAAAGAAACCAACATGCCCTTTCAGATCACTTAGTCACTGGCTCCTCTACATTTCTCTTTGAATTCTGTTCTGGTTCTCAATTCCAGAGCCACAGTGGTTTCTGAAGATCCAAGAGATGGGATATTATTAATTAAGTGGAGATAAAAGAAGCACAAGATCAAGTCCAGGGTGAGAAACTGCTGGAGAAGAGAAGAAATGCACCACAGACTATAATTTTATAGAAGCTGCACAGGAAAGTACTTTGGGGGTGGTGTTTCCAGAATATTAGCCAGGCCTTTATGGTCTGCCTGCAGGGTTGTGTGTCACAAGCTGTTCTGAGCAGTGGGGAGGCTGTGATACTGTTGTTCTGCCAAGTAAGGCTGCATTTTCCAATTTAAAGCTAAGCTGCCTAGGGGCTAGGCTGTTTGTTTTTCAAAACGGGACAGAGTATGTGTGTGTGTGTGTGTGTGTGAGAGAGAGAGAGAGAGAGAGAGAAAAAGAGAGAAAGATATTGAGATTCATGAAGTGGGCTACCAAATTTACTTACGTATCAACTCTCGGGAACAGAGTATTTTTGTTTTTGTCAGTAGATCCTCTGGTACCCTCAGAAATCTCTGCCAGGAAGTCCCTGTGCCTTCATAGCAGGGTAATTAATTAGCTCTGATGCAACCTGTTGGGATCTCACAGTAGACAGGAGAAAAAAAGAAGAGGAATTCCCTTTCCCTAGAGGAGATTTCACAGCAGGATTCAGACATCACTGGCGAAAGTGACCACACTGGTACGCAACCAGTGTTCTGTGACTGAACCAACCTTAGCATGCTGAATGAGAATAATAAAAATAATAATTTTGCTCATTAGTCTAACATTTATTTACTAATGCTTACTAAGGACTAACTGTTCCATGCCAGGTTAGGAATAGCATATGGAAAGTTCTGGAAATGAGACAGAGTATGGCACAATGTGGGAACTTAATTAAAAGAAATGCAGTCATGTAATGAGGCTAGAGGAGAAAGCAGGGTCCTGATTATGCAGGTCCACACAGTTTATGCCAGGAAGTTTGGACTTTGTTCTAAGAACAACAGCAAACTACTGAAGGGTTTTAAAGAAGGAGAGTGTCATGACCTGATTTTTTATTTTTTCTTAATGATTATGCAGGTGGCGGGGAGTGGTTTAGGAGAGCAGAAGGAGGAGGCACATGGTGATGTGGTCCGCCTAAGGCACCCGAAATCATCTAGACAAATGGAGACAGGGGCTTGGATTGAGGATAAGGCTATAGAGACAGACAGGTGAGGGTATTCAAAGGAATAATTAGAAGAGCAGATTTATAAGACACTAGTTACTTAAAAGTGAGTGTTGGGGGTACTGGAATGCTTTTCCTTATTTAAATGCCTCAAACTGAAACTTCCATCTCTTTTGTGTTGTCTTCAGCAGTGACGGTGAAGATGAACAGCTGTTTAGTCACCTCTTAAATCACCTGCAGCCTCCCGTTCAATCTTTCCCAATAAATCCCGACTGTTTCCTATCAGGTTTCACCTGACCCAGATGAGGCACAGCACAGAACAGACTAGTCTTGAGAATCACCTCATGATATTGCTTTTTAAAGTACTGTGCTTAAAGAAAAACTACACAATGAATACCTTACTGCAAATTTATTCCCCAAGTTGAGGACCCTAAATACATATGTATACCCTTCCTTATTCTCTTTCCCCCTTTCCAACACCTACATTTCCTTTAAGGCACAGTTCAATTTCTGCCTCTGCCAGGAAGCCTTCTTGGACCACTGTACTCGACTCAGTCAGTCAGTCATAATGACCATGCTTTGATTCACCAATAAGCCATAAACATGACTCTCTGAGTCACTGATTTGGTACATAACCACAGACAACATTTTGATATCGTTAAAATTACAGGGTTGGATCAGACAAGCTCTTAAACCCTTTCCAGCCCATGATTTGCTTCCTGTGCTCTCATTTTGTCTTTCAGTCAAACTCCAAAGTTATTATTTAACTTTCTGTGAGCACATGTGTTATCTCTCTATCCAGATAATAAACTATAAGCTTGATATGACTTAGAAATCTTTGGGTCTCTCTCAGCATCTAGTTCAGTGCTTTGAATGCTAATTAAATGAACAACACATGGTCACTATTTATGGTTGCTCCTAGGAGAACTGTGGAAGGGGTGACTAAAAGTTTGCCTTTAACTTCAACTCCCTCTTCCCCAGCCTCACCAGCCTCTGCAATAGCGCCCTGCTGGGCATCAAGCAAACAATCAGTAAACGTTGGCTGGCACTGAATGGCCATATTTGCAAAAGACTCTGTGATTAAAGTATAGTCAATGATGAATATTCATATTAGAAGGAAAATGAATGAAATCAAACAACTTGCAACCCAATTTTGGATCAACAGTTTCACCTGAACCTTGTACTAAAATTACTCAAAAAAAAAAAAAAAAAAAAAAAAAACCTTTGCTATTTGACTTCTTTTGCTTTTATATTCAGTGGAAACACTTACAAAGGTGTCAAAAGGCAAGGATCACAGGAATGAACGTAATAGCAAAATTTATATGGGACTTACTCATTTAATACTCAGAATAAATCTTTTTATAACTGCATTTGTAGGTGAGAAAACATTTACAGAGAGTTTAAGCAGAGTACCCAGGATCACACAGCTGGTAAGTGTCAGAGTAGGATTTAGGCCAGGTATGTGGCCCTAGAGCCTATATATTTAATCACTACATCAATTTTTTCTCTGGAAAAAAAATGAATAAAGCAAAGGGCTTATTGCACATAGCTGGTCATCAGCCTTCTGGCTAATGTTCAGTTCACTCTCTGATGCCTTGGTCCTTTACAGAGTCTAATAAGCATCCAGGCATTGTGATTGCCTGATATAAGCCCCGAGTTTTTTCTAATTTCAAGAGAACTTCCATCAGTCACCAATGACAGTACATTTAGTCAGTGAGAGCTCACATCTTCTTCTCTATCTCACTAAAACTTCACATTTCATAGGATGGTAAAAATTATTCCAAGAATTTGACATCATTTAGCTGTCCAGTGTGGAATTGGTTAAGAATGTAAAATAGCCTTGAAAAAAGCCACATGTTTGCTGCCTAACCATGCTGAGTGCTATCTACAAATGAACTCTGGGATGAAGTTAACACCTGTTCCGGTATTCTCACCAACATGTCCCCTTTATCTCTGCATTTTGCTAGCTTGTAACCTACAAGGGTGAAACCTGGACCGATTCACTAACAACCTGTGCATCAGCCCAATGTCACCAGAATGCTACCAGAATGGCAGGATTTCCTCCCTGGGTCAGCATCAACCCCATCATATCAGTACAAGTGTATAACTTTTCATCTAGATGAAAAAGCACCAGTTCAATGGACTTGAGCAATAGTTTTAGAGTCAGACAGCTGTAGACTATAACCCAGGTCACACTACAGTTAACAAGCCAGATTAAGTCCCTGTGACTTCCTGTGTTTCCGTCTACGCCCTTGTATTCTGAGGATAAATTGTGAAGAGTAAATTACATGAGGTAAACAGTGTTTAAAGTCCCTGGGTGGTGCAACTATTTGCATTCGACTGCTAACCTATAGGTTGGCAGTTTGAACCCACTCAGTGGTACTGCAAAAGACAAGCCTGGCAATCTGCTTTCATTAAGATTACAGCCAAGAATAACCTATGGAGCAGTTCTACTCTGTAGCAGTTCTACTCTGTAACACATGGAGTGGACATGAATCAGAACTGACTTGATGGCAACTACCAAACAACAACATAATGTTTAGCCCTATGGTAAATGTTCAGTAAACATTTGTTGAATGAATGAAAGCTCCTTACACTCAGTATCTGCAGTTCACTTTTCTACTTTTGACCCTAAGTGTCTAGACACCACAGATCAGGGAGAAACTACTCTGCTTAGTAAGAAGGGAGTGTTTATAGAGAATATTAGCGCTACTTATTAAACATTCTCCAGAGTCACCAAGATAAAAAGTTACAGTCATGCGTCACCTAACATCCATAATACGTTCTGTGAAATGGGACATTATGTGATTTGGACATTGTGCAAACACAGCATCATAGTCTGGTCCTGCTTTTTCTTTAAGCATCTCAAACAAGCTTTGTGCCGTAACGGTGATTGTCAATGTGCTGAGAGGGATTCACTTTTGTGTTTAGTGCTCAATCCATGTCATCAGCAATTTCTCCATACCTGATACAGGTTCCTTTCACATTTTCATTAGTATTGTAGCTTTCAGTGGAGCTGATCCTTTAACAGCTTGGAAAATTCTTCTTTGTTTTGGAAGACCGTTGTGATTGTTGAGTGCAATATGCCTTAATTGTGAGCAATAGCATTCACTGATTTTCCACCTTGGAGTTGTTTAATAACCTTTTGTCTCACTTCCAAATTGATACTTCTCCTTTGTCTCTTGCTGCTGCTATCACTAGCACTGGTTTTGCTCCATTTTGGAGCCATGATGCACTTCATGGTAATATTTTTGAAAGAAAATTAAACAAGAGAGATAATGCTACAACACTGAAGCGATGCGTGATACACGAGATTGGATGCTGCTGCCTACAAGTTGAAGCATGCACTATTACACTGTAAGCTTTTTCGATAGAAGGTACAGTACAGCACATACACAACCCAGTACCTAGTTGTTTATTATGACTATCAAGACATGTGTATTATAGGTCATATTTTCACTGTACCATCATACACCTGGCAGCACAACTGCTTTGTACACAAGAGACATAAGATACACACGTTGAGTGTGGGACGCTGTTGCACTTGCTCCATGCCATTCTCCGACTGAAATTTCTGAACTCTATTATAACCTTATGGGACCACAGACATATATGTGGTTGGATGTTGCCCGAGCGAACAATATGTGACGCATGACTGTATTAATTATTTGGCTTTGGCTAATTCTCAGGACACCTAATTCATACCCATGTATTTTCAGAAAGGCTTCAGATTTGAATATGAGTTAATTCCTCCCCCCCTTTTTTTTTCATAGAGAAATTACAAGGCAATCAGGTAGCATTATGCAGGCCACATTTCAGCTGGCGGGACTTTATCAGGAGGAAATTCATTCTTGTGATTAAAAGAGAAATATGGATAATGAGATAAGGAACTGATGAGCCAATCAGCAAGAAAAATTGAAAATCACTTGTGGGTTCTGCCTGAAGTCCTCAATTAACCACATTCTCCGTGATACAGAGCAAACACATCTAGCCAGCCGGGAAAATAAAAACAAAGCATGTAGAGCTCAGTAATGGGTCAATGCTAGCAAAGTGGTAGGTCATGCCTCAAGGATTGTAGAAGCCTCTCTCTGCACCCCAATGATTGTAGAAGCCTCTCTCTGCACCCCAATGATTGTAGAAGCCCCTCTGCAAGCCAAAAAAAAAAAAAAAAGAGAGAGAAAATCAGAAGCTATACTGCCTCAAACTTCATAATGAATCAATGAATCCAATTCCCTCTAGTTTAGCACATCATGCTAAGAAGTTTTTTTGCCACGATGGTTCTAAAAGAAGAAAAGAGACAGCTGCAGAAATGAATATGTGTATACACTGTTGGCAAGAAATTCAATGGTTTTTCCCTAGTAAATAAAAAGCCAGTCACAAGATCATTTGCTTTGCATGCCTGAAGTCAGGCACTTTTATCATTGTTTTGTGGATAAACCAAAATTATTTCTACCCAGTGCATTTTCTTCAGTGTCTTTGAAGGGCTAGGTCAAAGGATTTTCTTCAGGGTCTTTGAAGGACTAGGTCAAAGGCAAGGCAAAAGACACTCCTGCTATTTGGGGGTAATGTAAAACACTGTCAGGGTGTGTTTAATCATTCAGGCATACCTGGTTAAAAAGTAAAAATGTCAACCAAACAGGGAGATTGTTTGCTGGATGCCCAGTACCATATGATGTGACATGGTATAACCCATTGCATCATCATTCCAGTTTTTTGTGGAAGATATTACTTTAGCCTCATTTTATAGTTATGGAAACCAAGGCTCAGAGAAGTAACTAGCCTCAGGTGGCCATAAGGCTAACAGGTATTGAAGCTAGAACATAAACTAAGTCCACTGGGCTCCACCATGCTTGCTCCTCATCCTATACAATGCTTATCCAGGATCATCCAAGTACACAGGCTATGCTTAGAGTTTTAGAAATGGAATTTTACACAGTTTGAAATAAGGTAATAATTTTCCAGAAGGACCTATAGTTTTGGGGTCTGGAAAAATCCCCTCATAAGGCACTCTTTTCTCCTTGTTCTAATAAACAGCTTTTATTTTGAATGCTTCCCACGTGGTAAAAAGTAGGTGGTGCTAAACTCTTAAGTTTTGCTTTAATGAGTCCTCACAATAATCTCATAAGGCAGCCACGATTATTAATATACCCATTTTACAGATACAAAAACTGAGGTATAAATTAATTTCATAACTTTTTGGCCAAGATCATTGTGACCAATAAACCTCAGAGCAAGGACAAAATCCCAGATTACTAATGTTTTCAAAGTATATGGAAACACAGAGTGAAACATAAAAGGAAGTAACCCTAATGAGCTGATTTTCTCTGGACTGACATCAGCTTTTTGCATATTTGTGGAGAGCTGTCCAATAACCCGATACTCTCTTTAACCTAAAGGCATACCCAAACGCTTCTCTTTTTAGTTGGTTTTTTTCCTTGAGTCAGTAACTGAGGCAACGTGCTAACTACCATGTGTTGAGCCCCTATTTGAACAGCTGCATTGAATGAAAACACTCTTACAGCTTGTTCCATTTGTGGGCAGCCCTGAGGATCAGAAAATCATACTTACATTCATCTGACAAAGCAATTTAGTTAGGAAGTTCCCACTTGTATCTCTTGTAGGCCAAGGGCAAAAAATCACACTGATGAAGTGACATTATTAAAAGCAAAGAGGTCTGTTTAATGCTATTCATCGAAGCACAAGTGATCTTGAAGGAAATTAGGATTCTTTTTCAAGGACAGCTTTAATAACTGAAGAGATATAATGCTTTATATCCTGTCAGCCATTTAGCTACAGACAACCTGTCACGCAGAAGTTGTTAAAATAAAAAAATGTATATATATTTCAATGACATTTGAATGCATAGAAGAGGTTAGAGTGAGTGAGGAAGTTAAGGACTTTTTTTAAATATTACATTTGCATTTAACTTGAAATTCTTTCCAGTTCTATGATTTTTTGCATAAATATTTATGGAGTCCTGATGGCTAATTAGATTATAAATCTTTTATCCAAGAATTTGTCCAAATTATGCTCTCCATGAAACATGAGCTCTTTGCTGGTTCATGTTAAATACGCAATGGTTTTAAAAGCCTTCATTTTAAATACTCATGTTTGGCAGGCATATTACATCATGGCATTTAGAATCCTTATTTTTGGACTAAAGTTTAAAACTCAAATCCCATAGCAAAACAGATTTCCTATATGAAAGCTTTCATTTTGATCAGAGTAGTAACTTCCCAAATGCCCCCAAAACAAAGAGTGTGCAAAGCAAATATGGGCTCTTTACATTATCTGTGAAGCTCCTTTTATATATGGATTTCTTCATGTGGTCCCCACAACAACCCTTGAAAATGGAGATTACCATCCTATCATACAGAGAAAGAAACTGCAGAGCAGTAAGGCTAGGTGACCATGCAGCAGCTAAGCAAAAATAGTTCTCATACTAGGTTCTCAGAAACTACTTAGCACCCTCACCCCAAGTTCTTATCCCTTAAGTTAATGCTATCACTACCACCAAATTTTTTTTAGTACCGAAAGACTTGCAATTTTGTTTTGGCATCATCATGTCACAATAAGAAAAATAATTCCTCTTTGTGGAAGAATCTTAGAGTCTTAAGGGTCAAGCTCTCAGGGTCTCAGTCACTGGAATGTGAGATGCAAAGGCTAAACTCAACAGTATGGCTTAAAACATGGTGGTTGTTCACTTCACCCAGCTCAGCCCTTACCAACTCCCCCTTTCCATCACGGATATGTTTCATACTATATTCCTTTGTATTTCTTTGTGCAAGTGACTATCATTCTTACCTCCCTGGACTCTGTTCTTTTTGCGCTACAGTTTTGACTCACCAACTCTTCCCAACTGTCTCTCTTTTAGACTTTTTTCTTTTGTTCCATGAAGGCCCAGTTCTATTATTTCATCATGTTGTTGTTGTTGGGTGCCTTTGAGCCAGTTCTGACTCACAGCAACCCTATAGGACAGAGTAGAACTGCCCCAGAGTGTTCCCAAGTAGCAGCTGGTGGATTCTAACTGTCATCATAGAAATTTAAAAAATATGTATGTAAAGTAAATATGTGCTGAGTTAAAAAAGTTAAATAAAACCAGAAGGGTTATAACCCCAAATAGGAGTCTCCCATTCTACTTCTGGAAACCCTGGTGGCGTAGTGGTTAAGAGCTATGGCTGCTAACCCAAAGATTGGCAGTTCAAATCCACCAGGCCCTCCTTGGAAATTCTATGGGGTAGTTCCACTCTCTCCTATAGGGTCACTATGAGTTGGAATCAACTTGACGGCAATGGGTTTTTTGGTATCCTACCTCTACTCACCTCTATGTCCCACTCTTCAGAGGCAATTGCTTTGAAATGTTCAGATTATTTCTTCCGGTATTTATCACCATATTTCTAAATAGCATCTTATACTATTTCTGAATTTGTCATTTTAGACACTGCCTCCCTCTACAGAAGAGTAGTACTTAAAGCTCTATACCACCCCCCATGCACTAATACTTTCTCTCCATTTTCTCAATAAAATTTTCTATAAGTTATTGGGAAAATCAACATTTACCATTTATATTTTCATAACTATGTAGATATTGTTTAGAACTGAATCACACTGTACAGTATAATTATTTTCCTTTGAGCAAATTTTAATTATTTTTTCTAGAACTTAACAATTGCCTGTTTATTATTACTAGTTTTCTATATCTCTCATCCTAATTCATTTTCAAACTCTTCGAGAGAACTTTAACTTCCCACTAAATATTAAAATCTATCAGCTTCATTTCTCCCCTCCCCTTGGCTACATGTCTCCTGGTGTCCTCCCTCTGCTCCATCCAATCCATATTAATTGTTCTCTTGGTCTTTTCACAACTGTTGCCTGGAAGGTTCTGTTAACCATCATTCCTTTCCTCTTTCCTGTGTTGACTAACTGGTTAACTCCTTGATCAAAAGGCCTAAATGTTATTCACCTCCTTACCTACCCCAGTTCATAATAATGTTAGCCTGAGTAGACATTGGTAAGTGTTATTTGAACTGAATATCAGTCATCTTATCCAAACAACAGGGAAAGCAAATAGAGCGTTTTCTGACAGGTAGGGAATCTCATTTTCTTTGCATAATTTTGCCCATTTCTGCCTGCTCATCATTATTCTTGGAATAAGTCCAGAAGCCCAATAGTGAGTTAGACCAGGGGTGCCACCCAAACTGTATTTGTCATGCCAACTTGAGTAGATTTATAACAGACACTTTAAGTTTGTGTTAGGCAAGATTCTGAGGCCATATTTGATCTCAACATAAAGTGTACAGTGATGAACTTGTACTCAGTCATATACTCAGCAAGAGGGGAATGGTAGCACAAGTGCTATACAGTTGCCTTTCCTATGTAAACAGGAGGGTGGTGACAGAGATGGTACTGCCACATAAAAACCTTCACTGAAGCATGCTCAAGCATTCATCCAGAATGTCAGAGAACCTGACAATTAACTCATTACTCATTAGGATATTTTAAAGCAACAGGTCTTTTATCTCTTATTTCTGCAATAGCTAATATCTTCAATCACTTAAAGAACACTAACATATTTTCCTTTGAAAATACATGCAAATATTTGAAGCCAAACAAATGAGAAGTTCTTTTGGTATTCCAGCAAGTAAATTTCTTGGGATGACCTTGTTTACATAAATTTTGTTCTATAGTAAAAACTACCACCTTCTATATAAATAATGCCTTATATTTGTAAAGTGGCTTCCCATCCATTATTCCTTCTGAAAAGAGTTCCAAAGAATCACCCAGCCAACTCATAATGCTAACAAATATCCATTACTTTGGTGTTACCTATTTCGTACAATATTTTCTATTAGTTATATATGGCTTTATTTTCATCCTATTTAGCCTTTGGCCTTTAAAAACATATCATTTGGACCTTTGCTTAAAGATGTAAAGGGGTTTTAATTTCACTCTAATCTCTCGAAAGTCAAACATGAAAAAGAAAAATACAGACTATTAAGGAAAAAAAAAAATTAATTGGAAATGGCAATGCTGCCCCAACTATGAAGCACAGCTGACCAATGCTGTGAAACCTGGTCTAAGATGAGTGAGCGCAGACATATATCCCCCCAGTATTCAAGCAGGAAGCTGACTTCACCAAGAATAAGAGCCACTGCCCTAAAAGGCTAATGAAAAGTCATTTTGTTTGAAGCAATGAGATCTGGGGACATATGCCATAAAAGAAGCAGGTCATCTCCCAATGGATACCAGGGAGGTAGACCTGAAGAGGAACCAAAGCTGTGCTGCTCTCAGTACAGTCCCCAGAATACCTCCTAGTAGAGACTGTCAGAATAGGGTGATAGATAGAGAAGAGGCAATGGTTCCCAGATCATGACACCGACAATCTATGACTTAGAGGTTTTGTTGAGAACCATACCAGCCCTCCGAATGACAAAAATTGAAGTTAGGCTCCTGAAAGCAAAATAAACAAAAACACACAAAGCAAATTTTGTGAGAAGATGTTTGGGATGGTAAGACTCAGGCAAAACTAACTTGTTTCCTCACTGCTCAATCTGAAATATTCTTCTGAAAATAGCCCAATTCAAGGATAAGTAATCAGAAAGACACCAGCTTGAGACTTATGCATAAAACCTATAAAACTAAAGCAAACAAACAAAACAAAAATAAAAAACCGACAACGGAAGGAAAGAAGAAAAAAAATTAGATTAAAACAATTTCACAGAAAAAGCATTACCTTGTGAAAAAGGGAGGGTTCAGACAAATCTTAACAGACACAAAAATATTACAGGTAACTGAGGGAAGATCTCAAAGAAGAATACAGGATTACAAGTAGGTGGTTATTATAAAACTTCAGAAGGAGATAAAAACAGTGATGGCAGAGCTCAAGAACAAAATGCAAGGGAGGTAGGGCCAAGATGGCGGAGTAATCAGATGCTTCCAATGATCCCTCTTACAACAAAGACCGGAAAAAACAAGTGAATTGATTATATATATGACAAGCTAGGAGCCCTGAACATCAAAGGCAAAGTTAGGAAACTGGACTGAGTGGCATGGGGAGGGAGAGACAATTCAGAAGTGGCGAGGAGTTGCCGGGCCTAACTCGGAAGAAACTGGTACCCCGCAGGCAAGTTCCCTTGGTGCAACTGTGGTGGTGCTGCGGTAGTGTTTGGGATGCAGTTTCCTCAGGGAGAGAGAGCGAGCTGCCGAGAATCCACTCACGCCTCTGGAATCAGCAAAGAACAGCACTCTCGGCAAAAGAGCTTGCGCCTAATTTACCATGGAGATCAAATAGCACCCCTTGCAAAAGAACTCTCTCAATTTATCAGATCCCTCCTCCCCCTGCCCTAGCCCCCAAGCTGGCTTCAGTGGCTGTTGATTTCCCTGGCCTTAGATAAGTCCTGCTGCATCCCCTGAGCCATTCTCCTGGCCTTGGAGAAGGAAAAAAATAACAAATGGGGGAAAAATAATCTGCCGGCTCCCCAAAGCTGGAAACTCAGGGCAGATGCAGCTCCTGTCCAGGCACACATGGTCCATGGACTTTGAATGCTTTCACCCCTGCATGGACCGGTGTGGGCCCATTTCAGCAGCTCAGGCCCTTGTTGGCAGACTGCAATGGTATATGTGCCTGAGATCTGACTCCAACTGTTTCAGCCATTCAATTAAAAGTTGGGTTTTTGATGTCTAACACTGCTGTGCCTATTAAGCAGAGTCCTTGCCTAACCACATCAGGTGCCTGAAGACTGGTGGCTCCACCCATGCCACCTAGACACCTATGACAGGGATCCAAGGATAAGTGGTACCTCCCAGTCCTTACAACCAAAAGCATTGAGTGCCCACGGTCTGGTTGCAGAACTCATCTACCTGTGCACTCTAGGGTACAGGGAAGCACTTTCCTCACACTCACTCAGGGGATGGATGCCAGTCCCCTAACTTGCTTAGATCGTGACTGCCTGCTGCAAACAGATACCTGTGCCTACACCAACCACCCCTGCTCCTCTAAGACTGTAGGAGAGACCCAGTGCCACACACTTGGTGACTGACTACCTGTATACCTGAGCTGAAACCATACAAGAAAAATGAACGGACTCTGAGGCTCATATACCTGGTAACAGCTCTAGCCATCTGGTGAAGGGACATTAGAGCTTCGAAGGTGCAAATAATCAAGCTCACTCACTCAAGCAGTCTATTTGGGCAAATCAAAACAAAACAAAGCAAGAAGCTAGGATAAAGTAAGCAAACATAAAATAAATTAATACAATACTTACAGATGGCTCGGAGACAACAGTCAATATCAAATCACATAAAGAAGCAGGCCATGATTGCTTCAACAAGCCTCCAAGACAAAGAAGCAAGGAATCTTCTGGTCAAAGAGATATTCCTAGAATTACCAGAGGTAGAATACAAAAGATTAATATACAGAATTTTTTTTTTTTTCAAGAGATCAAGGAGATCAGAAAAAACACAGAACAAGCCAAGGAACACAAAGATAAAGCAGTCTAGGAAATTAAGAAGGCTATTCAAGATCATAATGACAAATTTAATAAGCTACAAGAATCCATAGAGAGACACCAATCAGAAATTCAGATTAACAATAAAATTTCAGAATAAGACAACTCAATAGAAAGTGAGAGGAGCAGAATTGAGGAAATGGAAGTCAGAACCAGTGAGAATCAAGACAAAACAATTGGCATCAATATATTCGAAGAAAAATCAGATAAAAGAATTAAAAAAAATGAAGAAACCCTAAAAATTATGTGGGACTATATGAAGAGAAATAAACCATGAGTGATTAGAGTACCAAAACAGGGAGGGATAACAGAAAATATAGAGAGAATTGTTGAAGATTTGTTGGCAGAAAACTTCCCTAGTATCGTGAAAGATATCTACCCAAGATGCTCATCGAAACCCACATAAGGTAGATGCCAAAAGAAGGTCACCAAGACGTATTATAATCAAACTTGCCAAAATCAAAGATAAAGAGAGAATTTTAAGAGCAGCTAAGGATAAACGAAAAGTCACCTACAAAATAGAGTCAATAAGAATAAGCTTGGACTACTCAGCAGAAGCCATGTAGGAAAGAAGGCAATGGGATGATATATATAAATCATGGAAGGAAAAAAACCGCTAGCCAAGAATCATATAACCAGCAAAACTGCCTCTCAGATAAAAAGGCAAAAATAGCACACTTCCAGATAAACTGAAGTTTAGGGAATTTGCAAAAACCAAACCAAAACTACAAGAAATACTAAAGGGAATTCTCTGGTTAGAAAATCAATAATATCAGATATCAACCCAAGACTAGAACACAGGACTGAGCAACCAGATATCAACCCAGATAAGGAAATAACAAAAATAAAGATATAAAAATGATCAAAACAGGGAAACAGTGATATTATTATGTAAAAGAAAACAATATTAAATCAATAAAGAGGGACTAAAAAAATGTAGTCAAAGATCTTTCATATGGAGAGGAAGTAAAGGTGATATAAAGAGATAAAAGTCTGCTTTAAACTTAGAAAAATAGGGGTAAATATTAAAGTAACACAAAAGAGACAGACAATCCTACATGTCAAAATAAAATACAAGAAAAACATAAAGACTCAGCAAAAATAAAATAAACAACAATGAAAAAGAGGAAAAGACAATATATAAAGAAAAACTACTCAGCACAAAAAATTAAAGTGGAAAAAAGAAACTATCAACAACACACACAAAAACACAACAAAATGACACCACTAAACCCATACCTATCCATAATTATGCAGAATGTAAATGGACTAAATGCACCAATAAAGAGGCAGGGAGTGACAGAATGGATTAAAAAAAAACATGATCCGTCTCTATGCTGTCTACAAGAGACAAACCTTAGACTTAAAGACACAAAGAAACTAAAACTCTAAGGATGGAAAAAAATATATCAAGCAAACAACAATCAAAAAAGAGTAGGAGAGGCAATATTAATTTCTGACAGAATATACTTTAAAGTAAAATCCACCACAAAGGATAAGGAAGGATACTACATAATGATTAAAGGGACAATATGTTGGGAGGATACAACCATATTAAATATTTATGCACCCAATGACAGGGCTTCAAGATGCATAAAACAAACTCTAACAGCACTGAAAAGTGAGATAGATATCTCCACAATAATAGTAGGAGACTTCAACACACCACTTTTGATTAAGGACAGAACATCCAGAAAGAAGCTCAATAAAGACACGGAAGATCTAAATGCCACAATCAACCAATGTGACCTCATAGACATATACAGAACACTCCACCCAACACCGGCCAAGTATATTTTCTTTTCCAATGCACATGGAACATTCTCTAGAATACACCATATATTGGGTCATAAGGCAAACAACAATATCCAAAACATTGAAATATTACAAAGCATCTTCTCTGACCATAAAGCCATAAAAGTAGAAATCAATAACAGAAAAGGCAGGGAAAAGAAATCAAACACTTGGAAACTGAACAACACTTTGCTCAAAAACGGCTGGGTATTAGAAGAAATTAAGGACGGAATAAAGAAATTCACAGAATCCAATGAGTATGAAAACACTTCCTATCAGAACCTTTGCGACACAGCTAAAGCAGTGCTCAGAGGTCAGTTTATGGCAATAAATGCACACATCCAAAAAGAAGGAAAGGCCAAAACCAAAGATTTATCCCTACAACTTGAACAAATAGAAAGACAGCAACAAAAGAAACCCTCAGGCACCAGAAGAAAGCAAATAATAAAATTTGGAGCAGAATTAAATGAAATAGAGAACAGAAAAACAATTGAAGGAGTTAATAAGACCAAAAGCTGGTTCTCTGATAAAATTAACAAAATCAATAAACCACTGGCCAAACTGACAAAAGAAAAACAGGAGAGAAAGCAAATAGGAAATGAGATGGGAGAAATCACAACAGACCCAAATGAAATTAAAAGAATCACATCAGATTACTATGAAAAACTGTACTCTAACAAATTTGAAAACCTAGAAGAAATGGACAAATTTCTAGAAACACACTACCTACCTAAACTAACACAAACAAAGGTAGAAAAACTAAGTAAACCCATAACAAAAAAAGAGATCGAAAAGGTAGTTAAAATACACCCAACAAAAAGGAGCCCTGACCCTGATGGCTTCACTGGAGAATTCTACCAAACTTTCAGAGAAAAGTTAACACCACTACTACTAAAAGTATTTCAGAGCATAGAAAAGGATAGAATACTCCAAAACGCATTCTATGAAGGCAGCATATCCCTGACGATAAAACCAGATAAAGACACCACAAAAAAAAAGAAAATTATAGACCTATATCCTTCATGAACTTAGATGCAAAAATCCTCAACAAAATTCTAGCCAATAGAATTCAACAACATATTGAAAAAATAATTCACGATGACCAAGTAGGAGTCATACCAGGTATGCAGGGGTGGTTCAACATTAGAAAAACAATCAACATAATCCCTCATATAAATAAAAGACAAGAACCACATGATCTTATCAATTGATGCAGAAAAGGCATTTGACAAAGTCCAACACCCATTCATGATAAAACCTCTCATCAAAACAGGAATAGAGGGGAAATTCCTCAAAATAATAAAGGGCATTTATACAAAGCCGACAGCCAACATCATCCTAACGGAGAAAGTCTGAAAGCATTTCCCCTGAGAATGGGAACCAGACAAGGATGCCCTTTATTATCACTCCTATTTAACATTGTGCTGGAGGTCCCAGCCAGGGCAATTAAGCTAGATAAAGAAATAAAGGGCATCCAATTTGGAAATTATAGAATAATATCATTAATACCGCACGCAAGCAAAATTTTGCTGAAGATCATTCAAAAACGGCTGCAGCAGTATATAGACAGGGAACTGCCAGAAATTCAGGCCAGTTTCAGAAGAGGACATGGAACCCAGGATATCACTGCTGATGTCAGATGGATCCTGGCTGAAAGCAGAGAATACCAGAAGGATGTTTACCTGTGTTTTATTGACTATGCAAAGGCATTCGACTGTGTGGATCATAACAAACTATGGATAACATTGCGAAGAATGGGAATTCCAGAACACTTAATTGTGCTCATGAGGAACCTTCACATAGATCAAGAGGTGGTTGTTCGTACAGAACAAAGGGATATTGATTGGTTTAAAGTCAGGAAAGGTGTGCATCAGGGTTGTATTCTTTCACCATACCTATTCAATCTGTATGCTGAACAAATAATCCGAGAAGCTGGACTATATGAAGAAGAACGGGGCATCAGGATTGGAGGAAGACTCATTAACAACCTGCGTTATGCAGATGACACAACTTTTCTTGCTGAAAGTGAAGAGGATTTGAAGCACTTACTTATGAAGATCAAAGACCACAGCCTTCAGTATGGATAGCACCTCAACAGAAGGAAAACAAAAATCCTCACAACTGGATCAATGAGCAACATCATGATAAACGGAGAAAAGATTGAAGTTGTCAAGGATTTCATTTTACTTGGATCCACAATCAACAGTCATGGAAGCAGCAGTCAAGAAATCAAACGACGTACTGCATTGGGTAAATCTGCTGCAAAGGACCTCTCTAAAGTTTTGAAAAGCAAAGATGGCACCTTGAAGACTAAGGTGTGCCTGACCCAAGCCATGGTATTTTCAATCATGTCATATGCATGTGAAAGCTGGACAATGAATAAGGAAGACCGAAGAAGAATTGACGTCTTTGAATTGTGGTGTTAGCGAAGAATGTTGAATATACCATTGACTGCCAAAAGAACAAACAAATCTGTCTTAGAAGAAATACAACCAGAATGCTCCTTAGAAGCAAGGATGGCGAGACTGCATCTTACATACTTTGGACATGTTGTCAGGAGGGATCAGTCCCTGGAGAAGGACATCACACTTGGCAGAGTACAGGGTCAGTGGAAAAGAGGAAGACCCTCAACGAGGTGGATTGATACAGTGGCTGCAACAATGAGCTCAAGCATAGCAACGACTGTAAAGATGGCTCAGGACCAGGCAGTGTTTTGTTCTGTTGTGCATAGGGTCGCTATGAGTCAGAACCGACTCAACGGCACCTAACAACAACAACAAATTGGTAAGGAAGAAGTAAAAGTATCTCTATTTGCAGACGACATGACCTCACACACAGAAAATCCTCAAGAAAACTACTGAAACTAACAGAGGAGTTCAGCAGAGTTATAAGGATACAATACAAACATGCAAAAATCACTTGGATTCCTCTACACCACCAAAGAGAATGTCAAAGAGGAAATTACCAAATCAATACCATTTACAAGAGCTCCGAAGAAGATAAAATACTTAGGAATAAATCTAACCAGAGACATAAAAGATCTATACAAAAGAAACTACAAGGAACTACTGTAAGAAACCAAAAGAGACCTACATAAGTGGAAAAACAAACCTTGCTCATGGATAGAAAGACTCAACATTATAATAACGTCTACTCTACCAAAAGTGATCTATAGATACAACCCAATCCCAACCCAAATTCTAATGACATTTTTTAATGAGACAGAGAAACAAATCACCAATTTCATATGAAAGGGAAAGAGGCCCCGGATAAGTAAAGCATTACTGAAAAAGAAGAACAAAGTGGAAAGCCTCACACTACCTGATTTTAGAACATATAATACTGCCACAGTAGTCAAAACAGCATGGTACTGATACAACAACAGATACGTAGACCGATGGAACAGAATTGAGAATCCAGACATAAATTCATCTACATATGAGCAGCTGATATTTGACAAAGGCCCAAAGTCTGTTAAATGGGGAAAAGACAGTCTGTTTAACAAATGGTGCTGGCATAACTGGATATCCATCTGCAAAAAATAAAACAAGACCCATGCCTCACACTATGCACAAAAACTAACTCAAAATCGATCAAAGACCTAAATATAAAATCTAAAATGATAAAGATCATGGAAGAAAAAATAGGGACAATGCTAGAAGTCCTAATACATGCCATAAACAGTATACAAAACATTACTAACAATGCACAAACACCAGAAGAGAAACTAGATAACTGGGAGCTCTTAAAAATCAAACACTTAGTTCATCCAAAGACTTCACTAAAAGAGTAAAAAGAATACCTACAGACTGGGAAACTGCTTTTGGCTAAGACAAATCCGATTAGAGTCTGATCTCTAAAATTTACATGATATTGCAAAAACTCCACTACAAAAAGACAAATGACCCAATTAAAAGTAGGCAAAGGATATGAACAAGCACTTCACCGAAGAAGACATTCAGATGGCTATCAGATACATGGGGAAATGCTCACGATCATTAGCCATTAGAGAAATGCAAATCAAAACTACAATTAGACACCATCTCACTCCAACAAGGCTGGCATTAATCCAAAAAACACAAAATAATAAATGTTGGAGAGGTTGTGGCAGACTGGAACACTTACACACCGCTGGTGGGGATGTCAAATGGTACAACCACTTTGGAAATCGATTTGGCGCTTCCTTAAAAAGCTAGAAATATAACTACCATACAATCCAGCAATCCCACTCCTTGGCATATATCCTACAGAAATAAGAGCCTTCACATGAACAGATATATGCATACCCATTTTCACTGCAGTACTGTTTATAATAGCAAAAAGATGGAAGCAACTAAAGTGCCCATCAATGGATGAATGGATAAATAAATTATGGTGTAGTCACATAATGGAATACTACACAACAACTAAGAACAATGATGAATTCGTGAAATATCTCATGACATGGTGAAATCTGGAAGACATTATGCTGACTGAAATTAGTTGCGAAAGGACAAATATTGTATGAGACCACTGTTATAAGAACTCAAAAAATAGTTTAAACACAGAAGAAAATATTCTTTGATGGTTATGAGGGTGGGGAGGGAGGGAGACTGATATTCACTCGTTAGATAGCAAACAATAGCTATTTTAGGTGAAGGGAAAGACAACACACAATACATAAGAGGTCAGCACGACTGGACTAAACCAAAAGCAAAGAAGCTTCCTGAATAAAATGAATGCTTTGAAGGCCAGTGTGGCAGGGATGGGGGTTTGGGGACCATGGTTTCAGGGGACATCGATGTCAACTGGCATAATAAAATCTATTAAGAAAACATTCTGCATTCCACTTTGGAGAGCAGTGTCTGGGTTCTTAAATGCTAGCAAGTGACCTTCTAAGATCCATCAATTGGTCTCAACTGACCTGGGCCAAAGGATAATAAAGAACACCAAGGACACAAGGTGATTATGAGCCCAAGAGACAGAAAGGGCCACATAAACCAGAGACTACATCAGCCTGAGACCAGAAGAACTAGATGGCGCCCAGCTACAACTGATGACTGCCCTGACAGGGAACACAACAGAGAACTCCTGAGGGAGCAGGAGAGCAGTGGTATGCAGACCCCAAATTCTCGTAAAAAGATCAGACTTAATGGTCTGACTGAGATTAGAAGGACCCTGGTGGTCATGGTCCCCAGACCTTCTATTAGCCCAAGACAGGAACCATTCTCAAAGCCAACTCTTCAGACAGGGATTGGATTGGACAATGGGATAGAAAAAGATGCTGGTGAAGAATGAGCTTCTTGGATCAAGTAAACACTTGAGACTATGTTGGCATCTCCTATCTGGAGGGGAGATAAGAGGGTAGAGGGGGTCGGAAGCTGGTGGAATGGACAAGAAAAGAGAGAGTGGGGGGAAGGAGTGGGCTGTCTCATTAGGGGGAGAACATTTAGGAGTAGATAGCAAGGTGTATATAAATTTTTGTATGAGAGGCTGATTTGATTTGTACACTTTCACTTAAAACACAATAAAAATTATAAAGAAAAACTTCATCAAGCCACCTTAGTTAAAAAAAAAAAAAGTATTCTAAGATATAAAAGAAGAAAATAATCCTGAAATAAAGATCTTAAAGCCATCCTCTGGAGAACCCTGACTAAGACACAGCCTAACTGCATATACTTAGGGCCCTCTCCTCACATCCACTCTCAGGTGCATGGGCATCCGAATCTGACTGTAGTTATGACCATGACCATGACCCTGGTAAAGAATGCCCTAAACAAGAAAAAGACAATGCCTCTGATTCGGACAGGCGTAGGCCTTGGGGTCACAACACACTTGTGCTTAAATTCTATCTATACTACTTACTAACCGAGTGATATTGTTGTTGTGTGGTGCCATTGACTCGATTCTTACTCGTAGCAATCCTTTAGGACAGAGTAGAACTGCCCCACAGGATTTCCAAAGAGCAGTTAGTGGATTTGTATCGCCAACCTTTTGGTTAGCAGCCGAGCTCTTAACTACTACGCCACCAGGGCTCCAAGTGATATCAGGAAAGTGATTTAATGTCACTGAAACAGCCTCAGATTCCTCCTCTATCCAATGGGAATATTAGTATCTCCCAGGGTTCTTATGGGGATTTCACAAGATAATTAGAGGAAAGTAGAAAACAAAGGACCTGAGACCCATAAAGCAAATAGACTCCTGGTGTCCCTCACCCCCAATTCCAGATGTACCTGTTATATACCAGCAGCTGGTTTCCTGCAAAGTCACCTCCAATTCCTGAAGCTACATCTTCTTTCTTCTCCCTGTTTGTCCTCCTCTCTCCCTCTCCTTTCTTGGAATTCCTTTCTCTTTGTCCTGTGTCCTGGTGAATTCAGTCTTTGTCCTTCCTTCTAACTTTTGCTCTTTGTTCTTCTTAATTGGTGAGTGCCTGTCTGTTGTATGTTTTTTGCTATTCTCTTCTTCCTCCTAAGAAGTTGTAAATAAAAAGACATAGGAGGAACCAAAAAGGGCATTTACTATAAAAACGCATCTTTCTTGGTTCCCAGAGCTGTTCAGAACATCTTACCCTAGTATTATGAAGAAATTGGTGCCTTCATGGGACCTAAAGTGACTTTTTCTAAATCCCACCCAAAGACAGACAACTGTTGTAATTCCCATAGAAAGCTCTCACTGTGGATGAATACAGGACATTCCTCACAAATTATAAATGCACAAATATTGGAAATATACTGGACTACTAGGCACTGGGTAGGATTCTGCTCTGAGCCACAGAGAGCAACTTGTAAGTAAAGTTCACATGAGGCCATCAAACTACCCAGTAATTCTAAGCACAAAGCCTCTTTTGTGGCGTGAGGATGGAAGCCACTCTCAGCCCAAACATGTACCTCCTAGTTGGATCTAAAGTTATCAGGTGGCTGGGCTATGACTGGACTATGTCAGAACTGCTAAAGTGACATTTTGCCCAACAATGTGATCTTACAACATCCTAGTCCTTTCTTATTAAGCAACATAAATCAGAAGCAGAAGTCTCTTTTAAAATTCTTAATGCCATACGGAGTCAGAACAAGGCTTGAAAATTGCAAAATATCAATATCAATAAACAAAGTATCTCTGTCTCTTCCATGTGCTAATGCCAAATGCTTCTGGTGGCATTGTAAGATCCTTACGGCCTTTCCCTCAGACCCTAGGATAATGGTCAGTTGTCACTGGGAGCTCAGGCAATGTTAACTGTTTTAGGGGACGACGGAAGGGTGGAATTTAAGGAGAGACATTTTGTTAATTGCTCCTTAGGCCCCTGCTGGGAGAAGAGAACTCATTCCTTCTGAGCCTCCTGCTCTTTGGAGCCTGTCTCAACAGGAGGGTCAGCTGTCCTTTCCACCGATGATGGTCTTCCGGTTTCTAAAATTCCCAGGCCACTCAAGAGAAAGACAGGACTCAAACACCCAGATTCTGATACATTCTCCCTTTCTTTCTGCATAGTTAACAGATCTCTTAAATTGAGCTCAATTGGGGAAGAGGTAGCTGGTGGGATCTTCTGGGGGCACCTCTAGTTTCTGGTCCATGGGTTCCTGCCAGTGAGGCTTACACATTGGTGTATCACCAGTATGTTCCCACTCCTTCATTCGTGACTCTGCTCTGAGGGACCGTCTCTGATCTTCCCTAACCATCCATCTGCCTAACCAGTCATTTATTCAATAAACAACTTACTGAACATCTGCTATGTGCCAGGCCCTGTGTTGATTACTGGGGGTGCAGAAATGAAAAAACCACAGAATATACTCCAAAGCAAGAGACATGTAAATATTTTTTTTTTTTTTTTTTTTATGAGAAATACCGCGAAACCCTAGCGGCGTAGTAGTTAAGTGCTGCGCTGCTGATCAAAAAGTTGGCAGTTCAAATACACCAGGCGCTGCTTAAAAACTCTGTGGGGCAGTTCTACTCGAAATATCAAGAGGTATAAAGAAAGTACTATGGGATCCCAGAGAGAGAAGTAAATTTACCAGCATGGTGAGAGGAGGGAAGAATTTCTAGATGAGGTTACATTTAGACAAGGACTTGAAGGATAAGGATTTCAATAAGGAGAGAACAAGAAAAGTGTTCAAATCAAAAGAAATAGCATGAACAGAGGTAATAGATGAGAAAGTTACCTAGCATGCAGAAAACACTACAAGTAGTCTAATTGGCTAGAACATTTGTTATATAAATGAACTAGACAGTAAATGTTAATTTGGAAAGAGGCTGGCTTAGTTTATGCAAGAATTAGCAAATTATTCTTTAGGCCAATAGTTCTCAAAGGGTGGTCTCTGAAGCACCAGCATCAATTGAGAACTTGTTAGAAATGCAAATTCTTGGACCCCTCCCAAGACTGACTAAATCAGGAAATGGGGCTGGGTGGAAGCAGGGAGGGGGATGAAGAAAGCTATCTCTTCTATGCCTCAGCCAAGCAGGAAAAAGTTACAGGAGCAAAAAGTTAAATAAATAAAAATAATAATCACTCACCTAGGATCTCTGGCTTCAAATAAACTCATGAGCACTCACTTCACAGAAACTTTCAATACCATCAGGCTGCCCCACTACATCTCACATCACTCCTCAGGGCTTGTTTTTCCCACTTATGCTTGATTTCCTTACCACATTCTGTAATTATCTTGGTTAGGGTCTATCTCCTCCCCCTACAACATAAACAAGGACAGGAGCCTTACCTGTCTTGTTCAAAACTGAATCCTTGGTGCCAAGAAAATTTGAGTGAAAGAATTAAGGAAGCAATGATGGAAAATGAGAGGAAACAGATTCAGGTGTTAGGAGAAAAAAAAAAATCTTTATTGTCAAGAACTTGGGCTTTGACCTGGGTTCAATTCTGTCTAGCAGTGGATAGTGAGGCTTGCTACTTGCTGTGTGGTTTTTGGCAAGGTACTTAATCTCTCCAATCCTCAGTTGCCTAATATGAAAACTGGTGATGATAATATCTACTTTATAGGTTGTCATGTGACTTGCTTATACTAGTGATTGGCATAGAGTAGGTGCTCAATAAATTAAGACTATTTTTGTTATATCAATCTCCAGAGCTCCTAATAATTTATCATGGTAATGATTAAATAACATAAGACCAAATAGCCAACACCAGTGCTTTGAACTAGGTCGTTTTGGTTCTACCCCCTGCTGAGAATTTGGATTTCCACCCCAGATATACTGAATCAGAATCTACATTTTAACAAGATCTCCAGGTGATTCTTATATATACACTGTGCATAAGAAATGCAAATTCTCAGCAGGGGGTCACACCAGACCCTGGCTCAAAGCCCTGGCCAACACTTTCACAGTGTTGAAATCTTCTGTTGCCAGAGGAGATTCCCATAGGTTCTCCTGGGAGACCCACCTCTCCCACAACATCTAACAGAATGCCACGTCCTTTACAGTTGGTAATTGATGCTTCTTTTCCAGTCAAAAAATTCTTATTGAATGAACATGATACTCCTACATAGAGATAAGTTATACAGAAGTGTCACATTTTCTTCCAGGAAGAAACCTACATATTTGGATCATTTCCTCATGGGACTCCTGCCAGGTATCATTGTGACACCTCTACGGGAGTGTTACCTACTGACAGACCTTGAGGTCACCCATCTCGTGTAGAACATTCCCCACCTCTTCATCACATTGGCCCTGTGTCTTGTAATTGCTGCTTATTTTAGTTTATCATTCTACCAATGTGTTCTTCCTGTTCTGCTAGACAGAGTATGTACACATCAAATTGTGGGAGTTCAATAAATCTTGTCACACATTCCACCAAAATAATCCTTCCTACAACAAACTGGCCAAATACCATTATAGGTAATTGGGTGCTATCTTTTTACCCCTATCCTCCTCCACTGTTTCCAAGGTTTATAACAATCTTGATGGCTTCCTTTTTGTTATGTCAGGTTATTATGCGTCATTAAACAGCTGCCATATTATACCCTCTAGAAGGGTCCATTATCCTTCCATAACAGATGAAATGATGGGGAGGTATTTAAATAGGGAAAGTTCCTGGGAAAAAAAGGCTGTTCTATAAATATATAAGGCGCCCCCCCTCCTTCCAATGCATGTAAAACACAATCACACACTGATTTCTGCCCTAACAGTTTCAAAGAAGGCTTGTTTCAATATTGCTGCCTTTTCAAATAGCCCTAAAGTGCATTACCAACCAGAGTCTGGTACCAAGTAGACCCCAAGAAACACTTGCTGAATGAATGAAACTTACACTTAGCTTCAGTCTATTTGGGAAATCTATTTTCTCTATTTATTAACCTTGATGTCTCTGGGAAAAGTTATATCCATGCATCAAAAGTCATTTTTATGAGAATGTATACAACCTTAGAAACCCTGGTGGCTTAGTGGTTAAGAGTTACGGCTGCTAACCAATAGATTAGCAGTTTGAATCTACCAGGCATTCCTTGGAAACCCTATGGGGCAATTCTACTCTGTCCTGTAGGGTCACTATGAGTCAGACCTCAATGGGTTTGGTTTGGTTTTTTATACAGCCCTAGTCCTTTAATCGATAAAAGAAAGGGAGTAGAGTGGGGTGGAAGTAGATGAGGAGGCAATAACACCTTTTTAGCTCCTTTTGTACTCATCCTATCCCTCTCATTTGAGTAGACTGCAGTGATTCACAAGCTTTGCTTCATTAATTCTATCCTCAAGTGGCAAGTGTATGGCAAATGTTTTATTCAGCACTTGGAACCAGTTCTTTAATTGGACCCCCTGCTGAAAATTCACATTTCCATCCCCAATATACTGAATCAGAATCTATACTTTAATAAGAGCCCCAGATTCATAAGACTCACCTGAGGATCTTGTTAAAATGTAGATTCTGACTCAGAATATTTGCGGTGGAGATGCAAATTCTCAGCAGGAGGTCAAACCAAAACAAACTGGTTTGAAGCCCTAGTTTTATTCCATTCATTCAGGTGAGCGGTTAAGGCCAGGGCTTTGAACAAGTTCCTCCCAGTTGGAACCCCTGCTGAGAATTTATATTTCTAACAAGTTCCCAGGTGATGCTAATGTCACTGGCTCAGGATCAACTCTGAGAACCATTAGTAGAGCAGTGGTTCTTAAAATTTATTAAAGTTATGCATCACCTGGGGATCTTGTTAAACTTTAGGTTCTGGTTAGTATATCTGGAGTAGAAATGGAAACTCTCAGCAGGGGTTGGAGCTGGAACAAGCCAGTCTGAAGCCCTGGTTAAAGCACAGAGCAGGGAAAAGTTCGCCAGGTGATTCAGATCTGGATCTAGCTTCCAGGTCCCTTAGCCCTTGGCTCTGGGCCATTTGCATATTTTGCCTTTTACTTCAAAACAGCCATTCTGTTGGCCAAATATAATTATATATAACTTTCGTTCTACATTTTCATGCCTACGAAATTAATATAATGATGGCACTCCTGATGTGACACAATCCACTGACCCTTCATTCTCTAATTACCCCTGCATCTTATCTGACCACCTTCTCATCACATTTTTTATCCTGAAGGGGAAGGGATCCCATCTTCATGAAGCTCTCATTAGCGCCAGGCACTCCACTAGGTATGCTATGTCTGTTGCCTCCTTTAATCCTCACAAAGTGCCAGTGAAGCAGGGGTTATCACCCTCCTACGACAGAGGATGAAAACCCTGGTGGTGCAGTGGTTAAGAGCTATGGCTGGTAACCAAAAGGTTGGCAGTTCAAATCTACCAGGTGCTCCTTGGAAACTCTATGGGGCAGTTCTACTCTGTCCTATAGGGTCACTATGAGTTGGAATTGATTCAACGGCAGTGGGTTTATGACAGAGGATGGCTAATGCTCAAAGAGGATAATACCTTACCCAGGATGACAAAGCTAGGAGATGGCAGAGCTAGGATTTGAACCCATGTGTTTATTTCTATTTGAAAGTTTGTTGTTTTCTCCAGTCTATGTAGATGGAGTTAGGTAGGTTTGAAACTGAGTCTTTTTATGAATTGTGACCACTTCTGTGCACCTATCCTATTGTGACTGTGTCAATCCATCTCATTTTTGCTGACCCTCTACTTTATCAAACATGATGTCTTTTCTAATAATTGGTCTTCACTGATGAAGCATCCAAAGTAAGTGAGTTGAACTCTCACCATCGTTGCTTCTAAGGAACATTCTAGTTGCATTTGTTGACACAGCAGCCACAACAATGGACTCAAACACACCAATAATCATGAAGATGGCGCAGGACTGAGCAATGTTTCATTCTGTTTTACATATGGTCACCATAAGCCGGAGCCAACTCATGGCAACGAACAACAATCCTATTGCTGGTGCAGTTGCCTGCTTTTCAAAAGGGAGGGGGAGGGCTCCAGCACCTCTGTTTTTATCATTAGAATTAATTATAACTGTTTACTTAATGTTTTCTGAGTACCACTTTCCCCTGTTTCCTAAAGGTGAAGACATATATATTATTTATTTCACAACAAATAGATGGGAAAGAAACCTACCAATTGCAAAATTAATTGCGTTGCCATGAAGCCTCTTGGGATGCATACATTACAGAGAGCAGTGTGCTCACCACCATATGGGATGTTAGTCACTTTTGGCTGCTCCTCTACATCTTTGGAAATAAGCCAAAATCATTGTCTCCAGCGTTATGAGACCTGTGAGAACATGCATTGCCAGAGATGAGGGATGTTTATTTAAAGGAAAAAATGTCATCAGTTGGTGCCCTAAGAAATCTTCATCACTGAAAGCACGATGGGGACAGAGAATCTGGCTAGTCAGTCTTCAGAAATTGAGTTTACAGTTCTGTCCCAATTAAAACCCTTAAATGTATTTATTCTTGTGACATTTAGAAAGCTATCATGATTTTCCAGGATTTGGAATCAGAAGTAGAGAAATTTTCATTAACTGATCATCTCTGTTACACACGTGCTAGGTACAGTCCATAATTGTATGCAATCCTTACTAGTGGCTGAAAGCATAAGCTTTAGGGTCAGACGATCTTGTGTCTGAATCCCAGCCCTGCCTTTCCCTACCTGTGTGACCTCTAGTGAGTACCTTAACTCTCTGTGTCTTTATTTCCACATCTGTAAACAGAGGCTATCATACCTAGCTTGTAAGCCCATTCCTGTCAAGTCATTTCCAATTCATAATGACCCTATAGGACACAGAAGAACTTCCCCATAGGGTTTCCAAGGTTGTAATCTTTACAGGAGTAGACTGCCACATCTTTCTCCTGTGGAGCAGCTGGTAGGTTGGAACTGCTGCCCTTTGGTTAGCATCCAAATGCTTAACCACTATGCCACCAGGGATGCCTACCTAGCTTGTAGATCTGTGCTAAGGAATAAATCAAATAATGTTTATAAACATTATTTATTTGATTTTCTCTCAAGTCTGATGAACATGACCTTTCTGTACCTTGCATATAGTAAACATTCAAATTAACTAATTATTTCAACAAATACATATATTGAGCACCTATTTGTGCGAGGTACTATTCTAGCCTTGAAGGATACAGAAGTATATGAAACAGAGCCTTTGCCCCTGTGGAGTTTACAGACATAATGTTATAATTATTAATTATGACCTTTGTGAGTCATAGGGTTTTCATTGGTTGATTTTTCAGAAGCAGATGACCAGGCCTTTCTTCCTAGTCTTTCTTAGTCTAGAAGTCCCACTGAATCCTCTTCAGCCTTACAGTCAGTGAGTTATGAGGTAGGTATTACTGGCCTCAGTTTACAAATGAGGATATTGAGGCACAGGAATTCATTTCTCCAAGTCACTTTGGCAGGAATCCTAGTCTATATTGAGCCAAAGCCCACTTCCCATGATACCACTTAGACTGGGATGAGTAAGATAACAAATCCACTGCCATCGAGTCGATTTCATCTGATAGCGGCCCTGTAGGACAGAGCAGTACTGTCCCATAGGATTTCCAAGGCTGTAATCTTTATGGAAGCAGACTGCCACATCCTTCTCTTGTACAGTGTACAGTGGTGGGTTCGAACTGCTGACCTTTTGGTTAGCAGCTGAGTGCTTAACCATCATGCCACCAAGGCTCTTTAAGATGACACAGTCATCTTGATCATTTGCATGTATAACTCACTCATTATGGGTGGTAATGACAAACACAGCCTCACCTAGTCTATCACTGCACAGTCAATGTGGGGGCTGGTGCAGCAGAAAAGCTTGGGACTTACAGTCAGAGGATCTGGGTTTAAACCCTGGCTCTGTCACTTATTTGGCGACACTTGCCCCTCTGAGTAGCTTGATTTCTTGAATCTGACTCTTCATATACAAAATAGGAATAAGTATATTCGCAGGGCTATTTGGGGGGTCAAATGAGGTGATGCGTGATCAGGAACTTTGCACATGAACTATTACAGAAAGGAATGTTATAAATATGACTCTTTCAGAGGCAGACTACTTTCTCTCATGGCATTTTAGCCTCCAGCTGTTATCTAGAGTTAGCACATGCCAAAAGCTGTACCACTGCTCTTTGGCGCACATTCTTGATTAGTGTACCCAAGACTGCCATGAATGGTAAAGGAGGCTATGATGTGCACAAGAGCACTCAACTAAGGAAGCAAACAATGGCTAAAATATAGGCTACTCTCTGCTAACCAAGCCATGCGCAAGGACACTTCCATCCAGAGGAACTGGCACCGTCTTCCAATTTGTTCCCAAAGACAGAGTATGCGCTAGCAGTGTCCCTGAATATTCTCTCTGTTCTGCTTCTTTACTCTTTATTTCTTCCATCAACTTCTGTCCAACTAATTCTTATTTCTTGTCCCTCCAACTTCCCTTCTTTCTGACTTGTGCTTTTCTCTCTCATCCCTGACTTCCTTTCTCAGCTGGCAATCCTTCCAGCAGCTTGTTCAAGCCAACATGGTGCCTCTCTTTGTCAGATGCTTCCCTTCTTACCTGAATGTGTTTCCCAAGCCCACAGTTCATTCCTTTACCCAAACCTGCCCTGGAGTTTGCTGAAGAACATGACCTCCCTGGCTGCTCTTAAGGAGTGGGCAGGGTGAGCAAAGCACCTGGACTGTGGGTCAGAAGAGTGGGCTCTGCCACTAACAAGGCAGGTAGCCACATCCAACTCCTCATCGTGCCATTATGACTTAGAATAAAAATCACACAGCAAACTTTCACACATACAAAGTGCATAAAGCTCTTAACAGCAAACATAACAGGATACCTGGAATTCATAAGGAGATACCCATTTATCTAGTTAATCAAAAATTGAATAGGAAGGCAGGGATTTATGAGTGAAAGATATAATAGTAACCAGGTAAGAAAAGGTTGAGTAATCTGAAGCCTTACCGGGGAGATAACAGCAGTTTAAAGACAGAGGAAAAGAGGACACTGTCATGCAAACCAAATGCTGAACTGGCATCAAGCAAGACCAGCAAAGAAGAACCCAGAAGCCTGTTTCTGTTCTGAAACATAAGCCTATCGGGCAGGCAGGGCCCTGGTTTGATGAACGCGCATGCTCTTATTCTCTCGACCCTCATTGATGTTATCAGCCATTCATATGAACATTTCGTGTTTCTTCAGGGGCACTGAGCACTCTGCGACATGCAAGCAGGACCTCAGCATTTAGAAGAAAGCGGGCTGGTGATAAACGGTGAAAAGAGAAAAAGGGATAATTATTCTTTTTTTTCTAATTCTGATTCACCTGCCACTAAGGGCTCTGAAGGGAAATGGGGAGAAGAGGAGGCAGTGGGGAGGGTGGGAATATAGCTCTGAAGTAATTTACACCCACTCAGAAGTGAAGGAGAGGAATTAAAACTGATTTAAAAAGGCAGAGAAACTTCTCTAACACTCCGTAAGCTCAATCACAGCACGTGCTATCGGCTTGTGCATTGTGTCTGAGAGTTTCTGGCCTGTCTCCTCTTTCCAGCTAGCCATCTAAAATAAACCATGAGTGTACGGACCTGCAGCAGTTATCCAACTCCCCTGCTGCTCCTTCCTCATTGAGAGAGAGCCTGTGGGCAGACAGTGGCAGAAGGGGAAAATTAACAAATGTGAAGGTGAAAACAACTGCTCTAGAAAGGAACTGCAAACAGGGACCTCCAAAGGATATGTGTCTCTGGATTTTATGAAGAAAGGACTCCCGCAGCTGTGGGACCTGCAACCTTTAAGCCAGAGGTGACTCAGAGCAGGAAAGAAACTCTAATCTAATGACCTACATGATTCAGGAACACAAGCTGACAGAGTATAAAATCTAGATCAGCAGATCTTAGGGAGTGACAGGGAGAAGAATCCTGGTAGCTCAATTTAAGAAGAAGATGGCAACATTTCATTCATCTTGAGGTAGTTGGTAAAAATGAGAGAGGAAACGGAACACACTCTGTAGAAGAAAACTGGGCCATTTAATCTGGCAGGGATAGAAAAACGGAGACCATTAAGAGAGGCGTTTGAAATCTTAGTAAATACGTCTATGTGGTGTGATACAGTGGAAAGCGCTTTGCCGAGGAATCGGATCTGGGTTCTAAGTTGGCACTCCAATAATTAAATGGCCTGTTTAGGGCTGCGTGGTCCCAAATGGGGACTGATTAGGCCTTTGTCTGGGAGGCCTATGAGTTAACATGTGCTTCTTTCACTATAGGAAATATGGTCGGAAAAAAGGGCACAATTACTTTACAAAATTAGAAACATGGCCATGTGGGTGGTATCAAGGGGATGTGCCAGTCAATTTAAATTTCTTTGTCATCTGACCCCACAAGGTGACGTAGTTGAAAGTTCACTAGCCAAGGAATCAGGGCTCCTAGCGTCTGACCCAGCTCTGACGCTAATTAAAACATGGCTTGGTGAAGTAGTTCTTTATGCCTCAGTCACTCCATCTGTAAAATGGGAGGAAGTATGAGATAAGCCATAAAATTGACTTTTTAGATGTCCTCTGTTAGCTCACACGCCATGTTGTAGTCACCTATTCTCAAGTCAGCCCCCAACTCATGGTGACCCCATGCATGACAGAACAAAATGTTGCCTGGTCCTGTGCCATCCCCAAGATTAGTTGTGGATCAGGCCTTTGTGAACCATAGGGTTTTCACTGGTAGATTTTTCAGTAGTAGATCACTAGGCCTTTCTTCCTAGTCCATCTTAGTCTGAAAGCTCCAGTGAAACTTGTTCAGCCTCATAACAGTACATAAACTCCACTGACAGATGGGTAGTGGCTGTGCATACAGTACGGGCCGGAATCAAACCTGGATCTCCCGTGTGGAAGGTGAGGATTCTACCACATGCCTACTCCATGCCAGGCACTGTGCTGAACATTTGCATATATCATTTAATTCTCACAATTGCATAAAAGAAGTCATGTAAATATCATTTATGAAAGATATAAACATTATTCCTTTTTTCTAGATAAAGTAATTGGAGTTTAGGTTGAATAATCTGTTCACTGTCAAAAGTTATTAGATAACAAAAAAAGAGATTGAAAAGGTAATCAAAAAAGTCCCAACAAAAAAAAGCCCTGGCCCGGAAGGCTTCACTGCAGAGTTCTACCAAACTTTCAGAGAAGAGTTAACACCACTACTACTAAAGGTATTTCAAAGCATAGAAAATGACGGAATACTACCTAACTCATTCTATGAAGCCACCATATCCCTGATACCAAAACCAGGTAAAGACACCACAAAAAAAGAAAATTACAGACCTATATCCCGCATGAACATAGATGCAAAAATCCTCAACAAAATTCTAGCCAATAGATTTCAACAACATATCAAAAAAATAATTCACCACGACCAAGTGGGATTTATACCAGGTATGCAAGGCTGGTTTAATATTAGAAAAACCATTAATGTAATCCACCATATAAATAAAACAAAAGACAAAAACCACATGATCTTATCAATTGATGCAGAAAAGGCGTTTGACAAAGTCCAACACCCATTCATGATAAAAACTCTCAGCAAAATAGGAATTGAAGGAAAATTCCTCAACATAATAAAGGGCATCTATTTTATTTACTTATTTCTTTTATTTTATTTTTATACAAAGCCAGCAGCCAACATCACTCTAAATGGAGAGAGCCTGAAAGCATTTCCCTTGAGAACGGGAACCAGACAAGGATGCCCTTTATCACGGCTCTTATTCAACATTGTGCTAGAGGTCCTAGCCAGAGCAATTAGGCTAGACAAAGAAATAAAGGGCATCCGGATTGGCAAGGAAGAAGTAAAATGATCTCTATTTGCAGATGACATGATCTTAGACACAGAAAACCCTAAGGAATCCTCCAGAAAACTACTGAAACTAATAGAAGAGTTTGGCAGAGTCTCAGGTTATAAGATAAACATACAAAAATCACTTGGATTCCTCTACATCAACAAAAAGTACATCGAAGAGGAAATCACCAAATCAATACCATTCACAGTAGCCCCCAAGAAGATAAAATACTTAGGAATAAATCTTACCAAAGATGTAAAAGACCTATACAAAGAAAACTACAAAGTACTAGTGCAAGAAACTAAAAAGGACCTACATAAGTGGAAAAACATACCTTGTTCATGGATAGGAAGACTTAACATAGCAAAAATGTCTATTCTGCCAAAAGCCATCTATACATACAATGCACTTCCGATCCAAACTCCAATGACGTCTTTTAATGTGATAGAGAAACAAATCACCAACTTCATATGGAAGGGAAAGAGGCCTCGGATAAGTAAAGCATTACTGAAAAAGAAGAAGAAAGTGGGAGGCCTCACTCTACCTGATTTCAGAACCTATTATACAGCCACAGTAGTCAAAACAGCCTGGTACTGGTACAACAACAGGCACATAGACCAATGGAACAGAATTGAGAACCCAGATATAAATCCATCCACATATGAGCAGTTGATATTTGGCAAAGGCCCAGTGTCAGTTAATTGGGGAAAAGATAGTCTTTTTAACAAATGGTGCTGGCATAATTGGATATCCACTTGCAAAAAAATGAAACAGGACCCATACCTCACACCATGCACAAAAACTAACTCCAAGTGGATCAAAGACCTAAACATAAAGACTAAAGCAATAAAGATCATGGAAGAAAAAGTAGGGACACTGTTAGGAGCCCTAATACAGGGCATAAACAGAATACAAAACATTACCAAAAATGACAAAGAGAAACCAGATAACTGGCAGCTCCTAAAAATCAAACACCTATGCTCATCTAAAGACTTCACCAAAAGAGTAAAAAGACCACCTACAGACTGGGAAAAAATTTTCAGCTCTGACATCTCCAACCAGCGCCTGATCTCTAAAATCTATATGATTCTGTTAAAACTCAACCACAAAAAGACAAACAACCCAATCAAAAAGTGGGCAAAGGATATGAACACGCACTTCATTAAAGAAGATATTCAGGCAGCTAACAGATACGTGAGAAAATGCTCTTGATCATTAGCCATTACAGAAATGCAAATTAAAACTATGATGAGATTCCATCTCACACCAATAAGGCTGGCATTAATCCAAAAAACACAAAATAATAAATGTTGGAGAGGCTGCAGAGAGACTGGAACTCTTATACACTGCTGTGGGAACGTAAAATGGTACAACCACTTTGGAAATCTATCTGGCGTTCTCTTAAAAAGTTACAACCCAGAAATCCCACTCCTCCGAATATACCCTAGAGAAATAAGAGCCTTTACACGAACAGATATATGCACATCCATGTTTATTGCAGCTCTGTTTACAATAGCAAAAAGCTGGAAGCAACCAAGGTGTCCATCAACGGATGAATGGTTAAATAAATTATGGTATATTCACACAATGGAATACTACGCATCGATAAAGAACAGTGACAAATCTGTGAAACATTTCATAACATGGAGGAACCTGGAAGGCATTATGCTGAGCGAAATTAGTCAGAGGCAAAAGGACAAATATTGTATAAGACCACTATTATAAGATCTGGAGAAATAGCATAAACTGAGAAGAACACATACTTTTGTGGTTACGAGGGAGGGTGGGAAAGGGTATTTACTGATTAGTTAGTAGATAAGAACTACTTTAGGTGAAGGGAAGGACAATACTCAATACAGGGAAGGCCAGCTCAACTGGACTGGACCAAAAGCAAAGAAGTTTCCAGGATAAACTGAATGCTTCGAAGGTCAGCGGAGCAAGGGCGGGGGTTTGGGGACTATGGCTTAAGGGGACTTCTAAGTCATTTGGCATGATAAACTCTATTATGAAAACATTCTGCATCCCACTTTGAACTGTGGCATTTGGGGTCTTAAATGCTAACAAGCAGCCATCTAAGATGCATCAATTGGTCTCAACCCACCTGGATCAAAGGAGAATCAAGAACACCAAGGTCACACGATAACTATGAGCCCAAGAGACAGAAAGGGCCACATGAACCAGAACCTTACATCATCCTGAGACCAGAAGAACTAGATGGTGCCTGGCCACAACCGATGACTGCTCTAACAGGGAGCACAACAGAGAACCCCTGAGGGAGCAGGAGAACAGTGGGATGCAGACCCCAAATTCTCATAAAAAGACCAGACTTAATGGTCTGACTGAGACTAGAAGAATCCTGGCAGTCATGGTCCCCAAACTTTCTGTTGGCCCAGGACAGGAACCATTCCTGAAGACAACTCATCAGACATGGAAGGGCCTGGACAATGGGTTGGAGAGAGATGCTGATGAAGAGTGAGCTACTTGTATCAGGTAGACACGTGAGACTGTGTTGGCATCTCCTGTCTGGAGGGGAGATGGGAGGGTAGAGAGGGTTAGAAAGTGGCAAAACGGTCACGAAAGGAGAGACTGGAAGGAGGGAGCGGGCTGATTCATTAGGCGGAGAGTAAGTGGGAGTATGGAGTAAGGTGTATATAAGCTTATATGTGACAGACTGACTTGATTTGTAAACTTTCACTTAAGGCACAATAAAAATTATTAAAAAAAAAAGTTCTTAGATCATGAAGCTAAGGTTCAAATTCAGGTCCATCTGATATTGGAGGCCAAATTCAACTTATATTCTGTTTCCTCATTGTAAACTGTAACACTTAGATGATTCAATTATAGCAAATGTTCTTTTTAAATGAACACAAAATCGGGGAAAAAATGTGTTCTACCCATTGGTTTAACCTCGCACTTATTGGAAGGAAAGTTATAGTAAAGTCTAACACAGATTTCAAAAGCACGTGTTAATGTGAGGAAAGGGATGCCATGTGCAGTCTAGGGGGTTCAAGAGTAGATCAAAGCCCAAATACTGATGGGGGAATATTCTATATTGTGAGCAAAAGCAAAAAAAAAATCTCCCGTTACTCCTAAAACTATTGCTCAAGCTTATCTTTCTATAACAGAGTTTCTTCGTTGAAGCTTGAGCCCAAGGGATTTATATCACAGCTGAACACTACTCAGTTGCCACAGCGTTGTAGCATGACTGAATCTAGCTGGTTGCCAACCTTAAGATGTGAGAACTCGAACCATAACCCTTGGTTAATTATTCAAGATGTAAGAAAGCTCCAGAGACTGAGAAAGAAGAAGAGGGAAAAGTGCACCTAAGTACTAAAATTCCCCAACACATTCTTTCGGGACTTGTGCTCTTCTCACTTCCAGCGATTTAGTAGTTTTAAATTATTTTAATCTCTTCCTAAGCCATGCAGAAATTCTCCATGTGCAGCCCCCCCAGTTTGCAAACAGTCTGTTTTAAAAGCCACTATGATGTTAATAGACACCTCTGGCGACATAGTCTAGAAGGAATGTAGTTATGGAAAGCCAGGATAATCCTAGCTACCAAACCTTCTTATCTTATGGATCCTCCTTTGTTAAGAAATTTGTCCCAAACAACACAATTAGTAAGTGGCAAAACTAGAATTTGAACCCAGGTAGCCTGAGAGCAGAGTCTATGGTTTTAATCCTTTTGCAAAAAACTCCTTTCAAAGCTAAGTTCTTCACTATTTGTTTCTCCAGGGCTCAGCTCCCCATGTGCAAAATTAGCTTAAAATGCATACCTTTTTCAAACAGACTCGGTGGAGAGGTAACTAAGAAAAAAAAGGCAAGTGTTGGCAAACTTCTTCCATACCCATGGGCGGGGACTGGTGTCTGAGGGAGAGGCCTCACAGAGCAGTTCAAGCACGTCCCTCTCAGGGAGAGTCAGTCCTCTGGGTCCTTGCCCCATTTTGCCTGTGTTCTGCCTCCACCTCCCTAAGAGAGATTCACAGTCCCACTCCTCCTCAGATGGCCCTTTAGACCTGATGGCCCCACAACAGGTGCAGCTGGGGCCAAGGAACTTGGGATTGCCCTGAGAATTACAGGCTTGGTCTTAACACCTGCCTTCACTGCTTTTAAGGAAAATACTTTTTTAGTCACTCTCCTGCACTTGGAAGTTTTCCAATTGACAGGGATTCACTGTTTAAAAGAAATATTAGCCCAACAGACAGAAAGGGCCACATAAACCAAAGGCTCCATCATCAGCCTGAGACCAGAAGAACTAGATGGTGCCCGGCTACCACAAATGACCACCCTGACAGGGAACACAACAGAGAGTCCCTGACAGAGCAGGAGAAAAGTGAGGTGAAGAACTCAAACTCTAGTAAAAAGACCAGACTTAATGGTCTTACTGAGACTGGAGGGACCCCGGAAGACATGGCCCTGGACTATTAGCCCAGAACTAAAACCATTCCTGAAGCCAACTCTTTAGACAAAGATTAGACTGAACTATAAGACATGAAATGATACTTGTGAAGAGAGTGCTTCTTAGTTCAAGTAAATACATGAGATTAAATGGGCACCTTCTGTCCAGAGGCAAGATGAGAAGGCAAAAAGGGACAAGAGCTGGTTGAATGCGCAAGGGAAATCTGGGAGGACTGTGCCATCACAGTATAGGGAGAGCAATTAGGGTCACATAACAATGTGTGTATAAATTTTTGTTTGAGAAACTAATTTGAACTGTAAAGTTTCACTTAAAGCACAATTAAAAAAAAAAAAGAAATATTAATGGAAAGATTCAAAAGATCAGGTCATCTCACTTCTGTACTCTCTCACCCCCCGCCCCCGACACACAATTATTCCAGAACGTGCTATGGCATTATAATGGGTAATTTTTTTTAAATATTAAGATCAAGTTAAATCATATGTCTATCATTATTAGACAGGCAGTTGGCACTATTCAGAATAAGGGGAGTAGGGACTACAACACATATAATTATCCTTTAAATTATTTCTAATAATAATAATTTAAATAGTTATTAATAGTTTTCTATATTTTATAGATGAGTAAACTGAGGCTCAAAGAAGTATACAGTAACCTGTCCAGGGCTTCATATATAAATAGTAAGTGGCTGAGCTCACATTTAAAGTCAGAACTTTCTAAACCAAAACCCATACTTTCCAGTACTTCTTGACGCAGCTCAGTTTGTCAATTCCCATTTCACCCCGCTACACATTCTCCGTATTATCCTGTTCTCCACTTAGAATATCTGAACACACACATATGCTGCCAGCTCAGCTTAGCACAAACAACGGAAAATGAGATGGAGAGGTGCCCAGAAGTGATTTCGTATTATCTGTATTTTCAGACATATTCTGCTCTTTCTTTGTTAGTTGCTGTATTCCCAGTAACTGGGAATCAGCAAGAATTAAATCAAGCTGAGAAAGTTCTCCATAAATATGTGCCAGACTCATAAAAAATAGGTTCTCAAAACTATATAATAATGTATAATAATAATAGCTACCATATATGAAATGCCATTTTATCTAATTTAATTTTTATAACATCTCTCTGGGGTTGATATATTATTAGTTTCATTTTATGGGAGATTAACACTGAGGTGTAGGGACACTGAGTAACTTGCCCAGGGTCACACAGCTGGTAAATGGCAGAGCTTGGATCATCCCAGCTCATGTCATCCTGCATACTAGTCTTAGAAAGAGAAGCTTCCTACCATGGAAACACGGAGGAGGGAATACTGAAGGAAAACATTGCATGCAAAATAGTTTCAGTACTTTTTTCTTTTTTGCTTTTATTTTCTGCTTTATGAAGTGTAATTGATAAAAAAATGCATATGTTTAAAGTGTACAATTTGATGCCTTTTGATATATGTATACGCCTATGAAACCAGCACCATAATCAAGATAATGAACATATCTATCACTCAGAAAGTTCCCTCATTGCCCTTTGTGACCTATCCCTCTCTGCCCTTCTATCCCTGAGCAGCCACAGAATCTGCTGTCTCTGTACATTAGTTTGCATTTCCTAGAATTTTACATAACTGGTTTTTTGCACTCAGTATAATTACATTGAGATCAATCTACCATGTTGTATGTATCAATAATTTGTTCCTTTTTATTGCTGACCAATACTCCATTGTATGAATATATTACAATTTTCTTATCCATTTTAGGTGTTTCCAGTTTAGCAGAATGGCTGGGTCATAAGTTAGGTGTATTTGTAACTAAGAAATAAAGTTTCACAGTGTTTTCTGAAGTGGCTGTACCATTTTACATTCTCATCAGCAGTAAATGGGACTTGCAGTTTCTCCATACCTTTTCCAAAATTTGGTATACTCAGCCTCCTCATTTTCAGCAAGGATTTCTTCGGCACCTGCAGTATGCTCCGCACTGCGCAAGAGGGCATAGGGGCACTAAAGAATTAGGGGACAAGGAACTGTACTCATGGAGCTCAAAATCCACATGGGGAGACGATGAAGTAGTTAGATCACCTTTAGTACAGATGCATATTTACACCTATGATGTATGACATATAGGATAAGAAGAGTGTATATGTTGTTGTTAGGTGCCGTCAAGTCGGTTCCAACTCATAGCGACCCTATGCACAACAGAACGAAATGCCGCCCGATCCTGCGCCACCCTTACAATCGTTGTTATGCTTGAGCTCATTGTTGCAGCCACTGTGTCAATCCACCTTGTTGAGGGTCTTCCTCTTTTCCGCTAACCCTGTACTCTGCCACGCATGATGTCCTTCTCCAGGGACTGATCCCTCCTGACAACATGTCCAAAGTATGTAAGATGCAGTCTCGCCATCCTTGCCTCTAAGGAACATTCTGGCTGCACTTCTTCCAAGACAGATTTGTTTGTTCTTTTGGCAGTCAATGGTATATTCAATATTCTTCGCCAACACCACAATTCAAAGGTGTCAACTCTTCTTCGGTCTTCCTTATTCATTGTTCAGCTTTCACAAGCATATGATGTGATTGAAAATACCATGGCTTGGGACAGGCACACCTTAGTCTTCAGGGTGACATCTCTGCTCTTCAACACTTTGAAGAGGTCCTTTGCAGCAGATTTGCCCAGTGCAATGCGTCTTTTGATTTCTTGACTGCTGCTTTCATGGCTGTTGATTGTGGATCCAAGTAAAATGAAATCCTTGACAACTTCAATCTTTTCTCCATTTATCATGATGTTGCTCGTTGGTCCATATTTACACCTATGATGTATGTATGATATATAGGTTAAGAAGAGTATATATACATAATATATATATGATATGATGTGATATAATATTTATATTGATAAAAAGGATTTAAAGGGAAATATAAAATAGGAGCATAGCATTATTAGGTGTAGTTGGTCAGGTTTAGCTCTGGGAACGGGTAAGTTTTGTACCCCTCTTTAGAAAATAGCAGTATTTGTATTGTTGAAGAGATGAAAAAGATGATGTTTCAGAATCCTCTATTTACTGGGTTAACTTGGGTCAGTTATTTAACCTCTCTGTTCCTTGTGATGGGGTGATGATTTTTTTTTTTAATTTTTATTGTGCTTTAAGAGAGAGTTTACAAATCAAGTCTGTGTCTCATACAAAAATTTCCATACACCTTGCTATATACTCCTAGTTGCTCTCCCCCTAATGAGACAACACACTCCTTCTCTCTACCGTCTTATTTCCATGTCTATTCAGCCCGCTTCTGACCCCATCTGCCTCTCATCTTCCCTCCAGACGGGAACTGCTCATGAGGTCTCATGTGTCTACTTGACCCAAGAAGCTCACTCCTCACCAGTATCATTTTCTATTTTATATAGTCCAATTCAATCCTGTCTGAAGAGTTGGCTTTGGGAATGGTTCCTATCCTAGGCTAACAGAAGGTCTGGGGACCATGACTTCCCCAGTCCTTCTAGTCTCACTCAGACCATTAAGTCTGCTCTTTTTATGAGAATTTGAGGTCTGCATCCCACTGCTCTCCTGTACCTTCAGAGGTTCTCTGTTGTGTTCCAGGGGTAATAATTTGAATGACCCACATCAAACTATAAGACAGAGTGCTATGAAATCATGTCCTTCTTCCAAAGCTCTCATCAGAGAGGCTTGTCAACCCTGCAGATTACATGGACTTAGGCAAAGAAATAATTACCTAACTATTTGTAGAGATATCACAGATTAACTTGGGCACATCAACAGAATGAATGCCACCCTCCTGTCATGTTAAACCTACACTCTGCTGATGCCAAATGCAGTTGCCGGTCACTGCTTTAAAGGGAGTGCAGGTTTACCACACCTTCAAAGCAGCAACTGAAGACTGAGATTGGCACTCAGCACATTGTCTGCCATAGACTGATTCAAATGATATGACAGTTTGGCAAGGGTAGAGAAGGTCATTACAATGTGTCAAAGGCAAAATGATATCTATTCTCCTTAAGAATAAATATTCTTCTTGTTAAGGAAGAATTTCTTTGAAATTAAACAAAAAGCTCTGAGGGTAGGTTAGGAAGAATCATCATTCCAGTGAAGTTTTTCTTCCATAGACTTTCTCTAAAATTGGATGTTTTGGTTGGTGTTCCAGTGAAAGCCACAGATCTCTCAGTTTTTCAATACTGGGAGTCTCAGTTTTTCTTTAAATGTATCTCCAGACACAGTACTCAGATTCTCCAAGCAACTTCCTAATTTCCCAAAGCACTTATTCTTTTCTGGATCCCCACAAAAAGCATTGAACTACTCCTTCTAGGCATTCTCTCAACCTTAATCCCTACTCCGTTCCAAGTGCCATGTTCCCTACACCATGTCTGATGTGATTTAATTCTTCCTCCTCTCCCTCTCTACCTCTCACCTCTTACTGTCTTGGAATGATCCTCCAACTATCTACTTACTCTTGCTCCATACTGCCTGTGAGCACCCAGCAATTACCAGCCACACTACATTTATGGCAGCCCACATTCCTTTACTGACAGGACAAGACCCAGGCCATCTGATTTCAAAGCCTGTGGGACTAAACAGGAAGATATTCTACTTCTTGTTTCTTGAAGGCCTTGGAGTTGATTTATAGGTAGAGCTAACCAACATTCCTAATTTTGGGAGACTTTCAGATATGTAATGTTTAGTCTTAATTTTAGCACATAGGACCTCACTTAGGATTTTGCAAATATATAAATACCGATTTGGATTCGAGGGAGAAGCACCTATAACAAAGTTCTTGAGTGGCTTCAGGAACACAGTTCCTTGACAGTCCAGATGAATCTATCATATTGAAACCAAATTCAACTCTAAGGGAAAGAATGCTATTATGAAGCCTCAAAACATTGTATCTAAGACAAAGCCCATTATGAAAAATGTCACTATTTGCAATACAGGAAACGGGTGTAGAATACTGATCTAGCTTGTCTAGACAGACCTGGAAGCCAGCAGTCAAGAGTAACCAGAGTTCTAACTGGGTATTAGAAGGAAGACAGGGAAGGGGCTGATAAAGATAATACATACAAGGCAAGAATTCCAATTCAGAATTTGCCCTGGGTCAGTTTTAGGACAGGCTATATTTTATAGGAGGTTGTTAGTGGTTCAGTGGTAGAATTCTTGCCTTCCATGAAGGAGGCCCAGGTTCAATTCCCAGCCAATATACCTCAAGCTCAGCCACTACCTGTCTGTCAGTTAAGGCTTGTGTGTTGCTATGATGCTGAACAGGTCTCAGCAGAGCTTCCAGACTAAGAGAGATTAAAAAGAAAGGACTGGCGATATACTCCCTAAAGTCAGCCAATGAAAACACAACAGATCACAATGGTCTTATCTGAAAACAGCATGGGGGTGGTGCAGGGCCAGGGAGCACTTCATTCTGTTGTGCATGGGGTTGCCATGAGTTGGGACCGACTTGACAACAGCTAACAACAAAACATTTTTTATACGGATGCCGACTCTACAATATACTTAGTTAAGTGGATCTGCTGATTTTGATTAGCCACAGAAATTGTTAAATAAGTTGAAAACTAAGTAGAACAGCAAATATCCAGCCTCTGCCTAAATAACTTCCAGAATACGCTACTTTGAAACCTTGTTTTTTTTAAAAAAAGATCCACTTAAAAGCTTGCAAGATTTTTATTTCAACTTTTTACTTTTTCCTGGTACAGTAAAGAAGAAGATACTAAACTTGATGTAGTTTCAACCTCTGTAAAATAATCATCACAAATTTGTTGCGAGATAAAAAGGTCTTAGATCAGTGCCAGACATATAGCAAGTGCAATTAACTGTTTCCTATTAATATATATATATATTTTTTTTTTTTTAGTAAAACCAATAATTATAGACTATGTCAGTTTTTGTGAAACAAAGGGAAGGTGAAAGGGTTTTAAAATGCCTGGAAAGGGTATATATCTTTATGATGTATGACAGTGTTCCTGTGGAGAGATTACCCTTCAGTGACAAATCAGGGAAGTCTGCCAGATAAAATTCCTTGTGATGGCTCAGATGCTACTCCTGAAAAATCCCTCCACGCATATTCAAAGTAAATTGCAAGATCTAGCCTGGGAAACAAATGAATACAAAGTGAGTTTCAGTGTCTGTCTTTATATAAAGGAAATAAATACCAAAAAGGCTGACTGCTTGGATGTGCTCCAGCTTTCCGAGAGCATTGTTTTACCTCCACGTTCCTCGGGGGTAACTCTGACCCCTTACTTCTTCGAAGTGCAAATTACTGGACTTACATAACCATATTGTCATGGTCACATTTGTGATGAGTCCTCAAATAGGCTGAGACTCTAAAGAAGAGATAGATTCAGCCAGTATAACCGGAACGGTAAAAGCTGCTCCCTTCTGAAGAATTCATTGTTCTCATTTGCCCACACTCATTAATTCTCACAGCATCACTGGTTATAAAAATCTTGAGACTCCTGTAAAGCTAAGATAGCCAATTATTTTTCACCTTCCTTGAGCACCATGTCCACTCCATTTGCTGACATGGAGCACTGACTGACAGTACACATGCTCTGAGGTGAATGCGGAATGAAGTTGAGCTATGCTTAACCTGCAGTCATATATGTAAAAAATTACACACTGCTCCTTGATCATAATTTATACTCTAAATGTTGTTACTTGTGACTAAAATGCATGGTAATACTTAGAAGGACAGAATTTCAGTAAGCATGGCTTCTTTTCTTTATTAAAGGTGTTCTGGTATATTGAAAAGACAGATCCTTCAGACAGACCTGGATCCATATTTTGGCTCTGCTATGATGTGAACTTGGAGCCTTGGTGGCTCAGCTGCTAATTAAAAGGTCAGCAGTTTGAATCCACCAGCTGCTCCTTGGAACCCTTCGGAGCAGTTCTACTCTGTCCTATAGGGTCACTATGAGTTGGAATCGACTCGGCAATGGGTTTGGTTTTGGATGATGCGAACTTGGACAAGTGACTTAAACCCTGTAAGTCTCAGTTTCCTCACCTATGGAATGAAGAGAATAAACCTTGCCTAGCAGGCCTGTTGTAAGGATTAAAGGTGATTGGAAGAGTACCTGGTACATCGGAGCTCAATGAATGTTAATTCATTTTTTATCTGGTAAAAAGGAGCTAGATACTGTTTCTAAGATGTTGCAGTATTCACTGGCTAAGGTTCAGGCATCAGTCGGAACTTGTAAGTAACCTATTCTAGAAGTGGACATAATCATCATGTGTACTGAATGCTATAAACCCCCAAAACCAAACCCGCTGCCATCAAGTCGATTCGACTCATAGTGACCCTATAGGACAGGGTAGAACTGCCCCATACGGTTTCCAAAGAGCACCTGGTAGATTCAAACTGCTGACGTTTTGGTTAGCAGCTGTAGCTCTTAACTACTATGCCACCAGGGTTTCCACTGAATGTTATAGAATACTTTAAAAACAAAGGATCTGAGGGTCAGAGAAAACGAGTGTTGATAAACAATTTTCTAGCCTCTGCCTAACCTCCAATGATTGGAGTTCACCCCTTTGTAAAGCAGCCCCTTCTATCTTTGGGCAGGTTCAACTGTTAGAAGTTGGGTCTTTAGTAAATTTAGCCCAAATTTGTTTCCCTGTAATACCCATCCACTAATGAATTCTAATGCTGTCCTCTAAATCACAAAGAGTAAATGCAACATGTCTAATGCAAAGGGTGTGATTGTGGTGATAAGATGGAAAAGCCACTAAACCCTAAATATAACAGAATAGGAAGGGCCTCATAGGGTCATCTTCTCAGGTTGTCTTCTAGTGCTGCACTTACCAGGGTACTGAGATTCTGAAGCCAAGTGGGATGAGTGGCTGAGTTAAGTGGTCCTCAACCCCTTCCTTTGGTGATTACCCCACATTTACATCTATTGAAGGAGGGAAGAATGGTGATCATTTTATTTGTTGAACTGAAGAAATAGAAAGGTCCTAGGATAAAAGAAGGTGATGGTACTTATTATATAACAGGCACTCACCCATCTATTCATTCAATAGCACCTGTTATTGACTGACTATGGGAAGAAAAGCAGTGATAACACATTTAGAAAGAGATCTTACCAGGCAATGAGGCTCTAGCCAATAAGACACTCATGATGCTTCCTTGAGGAAAAATAAACTTAGAAGATACAAGCATAAAGACACACACACAAAAAAAAAATTTTTAAGATAATTTGGCCGACGAACTTGAAAAAAATAAATGGGGACATTCAAAAGGTACCTGTCTTTTGAATAAGTCACAAAGCCTACTGTCAGTAATGGTAGTAATTCCAACCATCAAGGCCAACAATAGGAACTCACAACAATTTATTTCATTGGCTGTTACAGGCAGACTGATAGCACCAACAAGGGTGAAAAGAAAATGAAATTGTGAGAAATTGGGTATTCTCTTTCTTAACTTGGTGGATGATTATATTTATTATTGTATGTGTAAAGGTGTTTTTCTCTTCGGAAGCCATGGTAATAGGAGGCTGGAACATCACTTTAGGTCCCAATGCTGCATGCCCATATAGCCGCCCTATTCCCAGGGCTCTGGTTCAAGCGTGGAACAAGGGTAACTCACCTGAGCCCCAAGCTACCAGAAGGAACCCAGGGACATATCTTAGCCAGTAAGCAAAACCTCAATAAGGCACAGGCTAAAAGGGAGAAACATTGCCTAACTTCTGCTAGTCATGGCAGTAAACTGAGGGTAGATGGCCACTAATGAGGCAATGAAGAAGCGAATTATCACCTAAGCGTAGGACTAGCCTCCACAGCTGGCCATAGAACAAATGGATAAGACTGGGTGTTAAACCAAACTAAACCCGGTGCGGTCGAGTCAATTCCGACTCATAGCGACCCTACAGGACAGAGTACAACTGCCCCATAGAGTTTCCAGGGAGCGCCTGGTGGATCTGAATTGCTGACCCTTTGGTTCGCAGCCGTGGCACTTAACCACTACGCCACCAGGGTTTCTGAGACTGGGTGTTAAAAAAATTAGGGAGAGGAAAAGAATGGGGAAGGAGTTATTCCAAAGCCCAGAGCCACTGCAACCTCTAAGCAAGGTAAAAGGCCTAAAGGTCAACTGAGGTTTGCTTTAAGATCTACTAGAAAGTGTCTGTCTCATCCAGCTCACCACAGACTCTGCTGATTTGCAGGAGGCAAAGCAACTGTGTTTTGGTGCTGGGCTGGTCCTTCCTCCACATGCTGGCCCAGAGTTTCTGGTTTCCCATTGGTATTCTCCAATCTACTTCAGGTTTTCAAGGTCCCATTTCCTCAGTTTCTCCACAGCCCAACCTGTCTCCTAAGGTGCTACTGGTCTTCTTCTTGGTTATCTATGGCCATTTCCCTTTGCAGCTCTGCACTCTCAATTCTTAGGTCTAGACTCATATCCTAGTACTTCAATGGTCTCCTGAGGGAAATTCTTTTATGGGTAGCTGGCCCTTGCTGTGCAGCCCTCTGCTGCCTTCCACTGGTCACATTTGACAGCCATAGTTTGCTCTTCAGCTCTGGGCAATACAATATGAAAGTTTTACTCTAGGCATCTCCTGGGAGACCAGGTGGGCTTCCACACTGCCAAAGAAGCATACTTCCCTGAAACACAAGGATACCATCACAGAGGGGAAAGCACCACTTTGAAGCCCCCATCTAAGGTTCCCCTCCGGGGAAGGGGTAACAGCCTTTCGTTTATTAAATACATATTGAGTGCAATATGCCAAGCACATGGTAAGGCTGGGGAGACAGATAAGAAGGACATGGAAGAGGTGCTCTCAGGAAGCTTCCAATGCTGCATGCCCATATAGCCACCCTATTCTCTGGTTCTAGTGTGGAACGAGGGTAACTCACCTGAGCCCCAAGCCCAAGCCTTCAGGATTTTCCAGAAACAAACTTCTCATGGGATGTCATTTAGAAATGAAATTTATCTGCCATGCCCTTGTCCTTTTTTGAAGGGTCTGTCTTTAACAAATTTCACAATTGGAAGACATTCATGGAGTAAAATAACTTTAAGTCCTGATATGGCAAGAGCCAACCTGTGTGGGAACGATGATGAGAAGGCAATTAATTAGGACCATGGGGATAAACAGAAGCATTGAAGGGTGGCCTTCCTAAACAAAAGTCTCATCATGCCATTGCCTTATTTAAAAGAAAAAGAAACACCATTTTATAGGCTCACATTGAAACACCTTAGCATGCTCTAGAGTAGGCTTCATAATCTGTCCCCTACCTTCCTTACCAGCCTCTCTTGGTGCTCTTTAACATTTGCTCACCCAGCTGAAGGTGCATCTGTATCTCAGTGTGCAGCTAGACCCAGGGAGAGTGTTCTAGACGTCCTGCCCAGTTTACAGGAAAGTCCTAGATCTTCTGTGCTGCATTCCCTCCTTAATGTCCTTTCATCTCTATTTACTGAGTTCTCTTTTGGGGCCCTGTTTCCAGGTTGGCAAATCTGGGCTCTATGATGTGACTCCAGTCTGCACTCTTAACCATCTCTTGTTTCCTGGTTGTATACCCTGCAGATAGTAGGTGCTCAATAGCTATTTATTGGATTATCTAGATGATACTGATATGTGATCACAGAGCCACACTGGGTTTGAGAAAATTCCTCTTGAAGCTTCAAAGTTTTGTGCTTCTACAGAAACTTCCTTTTCATTCTCTAAAAAACTGTAAGGACTTAGAGAGAGTCCAAGAGTCACTGCTAAGTACTGAAAGTATCTGGGACTCAGCATAAAGTGATCCTCCTTAATGAAGTGACTTGCTATTGTTGCTATTATTATCTCTCCTAGCTGCATCACGGGGAATTCTGTCAGTATACAGAAAACTAGAAATCCCCCTCATTAAGCTGGGATGCTGCTAAGTGTACATTCAAATTATATTGACAAAAAGCATAATGCACCCGTACCATATGGTATATACACACATTTCACTCTCAAGTTTTAAGTAATGGTTGCTAAAAAGGCTATTGCGCAATATGTTTTTTTTTAATGTCTCTCACTTTCATAATTTTTTTAGGCTCTATTCCTTGCCCTCTCCTATATCCTCTAAGGGGAAAAAAGACATATACTTCAATTTCAACTGACAATTAGGACTTTGGTAGTAAATTCTGAAACTTGATGAGAATGTGTCTGTTTTGTTCATCCTTGTAGCCCCAGTGCTTGGCCTGTGGTAGACAATAAATAATTACATAATTGAAATCAGTCACCATTCCTACAACTAGCACAACCACCTTCATAGGCTAAATTTATGCAGGTTGATATTGCAGATACATGTAAATGTTTAGGCTGCCTCTCTTCTCATATGTTCCTGAAGCTCAATTTGGAAAGAAGAAACCACCTTCCAAGAGTGAGCAGAGCACTTCCTTTCATGGGGACTCTGTTGTGGAAATGAAATGAGGTGTTCTAAATGAACGCCCTTCCTGTCCTGCAGAGATTGGATGGGATGTGACAAGGCAGCAGAATCCAGCACAGGCTGGCCCCAGAGTGTGATGCTGAAGTTACCTAGAGGATCATCTCCAGCAGCTGCAGGGCTCAGCCTATTCTGGGAAACATAATTAGCTACAAGAGGTAACAAATAAAAAGGAGACCTCTCCGCCACCTCTTGAAAATACTGAGTATATTAATCTAAACCAGACCATTAATAAGTTGTCCCTAGCCCTCCCCTATAGAGAAGAATGGTCAGCAGCTTCTACCTACTGTGCTTTTCAATGACTACAGGAAAAAAAATAATCCCTCACTGACCATTCAGGTCTTCATTAAATCGGGACCAGCCCTCATGAGGCACTTTGTACTAGAGAAGCAAAATTGTGAAACCCAGAGCCAGATTAAGTTCAAATCCCTGTTCCACAGCTGCTTGCCCCCAGATCCACCTTTCTCACCCTGTTTCGTATCCTTAGGGATGAACAGGGTAAATCACATCAGCTTCCCAAGGGGCACACTGACAGGAAGCTGAGGAAGAAAGGAGAGCAAGGTCTGGTATCTGCCTCCCCACCCCCTTTTTCCTCAGTGCAGGCTGCATTCTTCGCTCAAACGTCTTTTACAGGTGATCTTCCCCACAGTGTCCCTTCTATTTGCTGGATCTTTGGGTTCCAATTATCCCTCCCTACTTTTTTTTTTTTTTACTCTGCCTGTAGGTGAGATACGCTAGAAGTCTCAAGGTACTATACCAGGCTTCGTGGTTTCCAACAGCCTGCCCACGCCTTTACAAGTAGTCCCTTTATTACGCTCTCCTGAAATCAGGCAAATCCAAGTACACCATCTGCTCCATGATGGGATCCTGCTGATCCGCCATTTACTAGTTTGTGACTTTGGCAGAAGTTATTTAACCTGTTTAGGTTGCATGCTACTCTCTTACGTTGATGATGATAGCAGTTACCTAGCCACAGGGTTGTTGTGAGGATGAAATAAGTTACCGTTGACTACCGTTATTAAAGCAGCTCAGTTTGGAAAGATTACTCTTTCTGTAGTGCGAACTGGGCAATTAAAGTGGCTCCTTACCTAACCCGAAGCCATGTGGTGGTCAGGCTCAAGCCCAGAATTTGAATCTTTGGTGCCCAAGATTTTAATCCAGAGAAAGTCAACCAGGTTTTATCTTGTATGACAATTCTGAAGGATTGGAAGTGACTACTAGAGCACTATATTGAGAAGGATTGAGGAAGGATGAATGCTGTAACCGGTTAATAATGTCTGCCATGTGCACCAAGTAGAGAGTGACAGCATTCATATCCCCGTTCTCCTCTGTCTAGTAGTACATTGTACCTTCCCAAACAATCAACTAACACTTTGTAGGCAAGACGGAACACACAAAGATAGGTTAGACACAAAGCATCCTTGTCCCCAAGGAGTTTACAACCTAGCCAGAAAGACGAAACAACCAAGGATAAACCAATGAGATCAGGCTGTACCTAGCTACAAATGCAATAGTAACTGAAAGAAGGGAGAACTCAAAGTTTATTTTATATATCGGTATTTTGCTAACCATTGGCGATGTAAAATGAATAGAGCTGTCTTGATAGGTGTACAGTAAAAAAGACAGTATTTCAATACAATATTATAATAGAAGAAGAATAGTCTAGAAAAGCATAATGGAGGGGAGCTTATTCCAGGTTCAGTGGGAGGATGGGGTATCAAAACTAAAAAAAAATTAAGTCTTAGTTATCTATTGCTGCTATAACAGAAACAGCACAACTGGATGACTTTAACAAACAAATTTATTCTCTCACGGTCAAGGAGGGTAGAAGTCTGAATTTAAGACACCAGAATCTGGGAATGTTTTCTCTCTCTCTGAGTTCTAGGGGAAAGTCCTTGTCATCAATCTTCCCCTGGTCTAGTAGGTTCTCAGTTCAGGGATGCCAAGTCCAAAGGACATGCTCTGTTCTCAGAGCTTCTTTCTTGGTGACATGAGGCTCCATCTCCTCTCTGTGTGCTTCTGCCTTTTATATCTCAAAAGAGATTGACTCAAGATACAACCTAATCCTGTAGATTGAGTCCTGCCTCATTAACATAACTGCCTCTAATCCTACCTCATTAACATCATAGAGGTAGGATATACAAGATACAGGTAATTACAGGAGATCACAAAATGGAGGACAACCACCACACAATGCTGAGAATCACGATCTAGCCAAGATGACACACATTTTTGGGGGACACAACTCAATCCATAACATGGCCAAATGGAGTATTCGGAGAAAGATTTTATGACACACTTCTTGAATTCTTTCATTCTACATGGCTATAGCCTCATATGCATATGAAAGCTAGGCAATGAATAAGGAAGACCAAAGAAAAATTGACACTTTTGAATTATGCTGTTGGCGAAGAATATTGAATATACCATGGACTGCCAAAAGAATGAACAAATCTGTCCTGGAAGAAGTATAGTTAGGATGCTCCTTAGAAGTGAAGATGGTGAGACTTTGTCTCACATATTTTGGACTGGTTATCAGGAGGAATCAGTCCCTGGAGAAGGACATCAATCATGCTTGGTAAAGCAGAAGGTCGGTGAAAAAGAAGACAGACCCTCAATAGACACAGACTGACATAGTGGCTGCAACAACTGGCTCAAGCATAACAATGACTGTGAGAATGGCGCAGGACCAGGCTGTGTTTTGTTTTGTTGTACATAGGGTCGCTATGAGTTGGAAATGACTCGAGGGCATCTAACAACAACATAGCCACATGGTCACCTGCCCCCAACACAATCACCTTTGGACTCTGGGATTAATTCACAATTAATTAATTCAACAAATACTGAGTATCTGCAGATACTATGCTGGTCAATGACTATTATGGTCATGAAACAAGACACATACAGTCCTTGTTGTTATGGAGCCCACAGTCTAGTGGGGAACACACACAATACAAGCAAATAATTCCATCTTATAATAATGAGAGCTATAAAAAACAGGTACAGGGTTCAAAAGACTGTGACAGAGTGTAACTGGGCAGGGGGGTAATTTAAATTAGGAGGTCAGAAAAGGCTACTCTGAAGAAGACTATATTAAAGCTGATACTTGAAGGACAAGTAGGAGTCAGCCAAATTAGGGGGCAGTACATGGGAAGTGGTGAAGGAGGACAGGATTCCAGGCAGAGGAAACAGCATGTGGAAAGGCCCTGAGTCAGAAAAGAGCTTGAAATTTTGGAAGAACCGTGTTGTTTTTGTTGTGTGCCATCAAGTCAATTCCAACTCATAGCCACCTACCAGCTGTTCCACAGGAGAAAAGATCTGGTGATCTGCTCCCATAAAGAGTACAGCCTAGGAAACTCTATGGGCCAGTTCTATTGTCCTAGAGGATCACTATGAGTCAGGAGAGCCATTAAAAAAAAAAAACTCATTGCCATCGAGTCAATTCCAACTCATAGCAACCCTACAGGACAGAGTAGAACTGCCCCAGAGAGTTTCCAAGGAGTGCCCAGTGGATTCAAACTGCTGACCTTTTGGTTAGCAGCCATATCTCTTAACCACTATGCCACCAGGGTTTCTGGAAGAATGACAGGCAGGTGAATTTGCTGGAGCCTAGCAAGCACCAGGGAGTATAGAGATGAAGCTAAACAGAAAACTTAGAGCTAGAATTTGTAGGATCTTGCAGGCCTTGGTAAGGATTTTGGATTTTATGCTACATGAAGCAGAAAGCAACTGTCAGGAACTAAAGCCAGACACTGAACCCTGTGCCTTGATACTGATATTTGCACTCCTGATTCTTCCAATATTGCCTATCTTCAGATTCCTAACTGCCTTTCAATATACCTCCATCGCTCCATACGTGATCCCGATGGGACCACTTAAATTTCCCCTATTGCCTGTCATGTCTCTCTCTTCCCATCACAGCCTTCCCTTCCTTCCCTAGCTATGCTTTCTCCCATTATCTATCCAGATGTTGGGTTCCAGGTGCCAAGCCTTCCTCTGCCCACAGCCTCTGCCTTAACACATCACTGGGCAGAGAACTCACCACACTCTGCCATATAGCCCAAAGAGCCATGGAGGCTCAAGTATCTGCAGAAATATCCAAACTATTTTTTTTTAAAGTTTTCTTGTAATAGAAAACTACTGAAATAGAAGAGTTTAGCAGAGTGTCAGGATACAAGTTAAACATACATAAATCAGTTGGATTGCTCTACACCAACAAAGAGAGGATCGAAGAGGAAATCACCAAATCAATACCATTTATAATAGCCCCAAGAAGATAAAATACCTAGGAATAAATCTAACCACAGATGTAAAAGACCATACAAAGAAAACTATACGACACTACTGCAAGAAGTCAAAAGAGACTTACATAAGTGGGAAAACATACCTTGCTCGTGGATAGGAAGACTCCATATTGTAAAAATGTCTAATCTGCCCAAAGCGATCAATAGACACAATGCAATCCCAATCCAAATACCAGTGATGTTTTTTGATTTTCCCTTTCATATGGAAGGGAAAGAGACCCCGGATAAGCAAAGCATTACTGAAAAAGAAGAAAAAAGCGGGAGGCCTCACACTATCTGATTTTAGAAACTATTATACCACCACAGTAGTCAAAACAGCCTGGTACTGGTACAACAACAGATACATACACCAATGGAACAGAATTGAGAATCCAGGCATAAATCCATCCACATATGAGCAGCTGACATCTGACAAAGGCCCAAAGTCTGTTAAATGGGGAAAAGACAGTCTGTTTAACAAATGGTGTTGGAATAACTGGATATCCATCTGCAAAAAATGAAACAAGACCCATACCTCACACCATGCACAAAAACCAACTCAAAATGGATCAAAGACCTAAACATAAGATCTAAAATGATAAAAATCATGGAAGAAAAATAAGGACAAACCAAACCAAAACCCATTGCCATCAAGTCAATTTGGACTCATAGTGACCCTATAGGACAGAGTAGAACTGCCCCACAGGGTTTCCAAGAAGCACGTGGTGGATTTGAACTGCTGACCTTTTGGTTAGCTGCTGTAGCACTTAACCACTATACCACCACGGTTTCCAAAATGATAAAGATCATGGGAGAAAAAATAGGGACAACACTAGGAGCCCTAATACATGGCATAAACGGTATACAAAACATTACTAGAAGTGTACAAATACCAGAAGAGAAATTAGATAACTGGGAGCTCCTAAAAGTCCAACACCTATGCTCATCCAAAGATCTCCCCAAAAGAGTAAAAAGATTACCAGATTACCTACAGATTGGGAAAAAGTTTTTAGCTACAACATTTCCGATCAGTGGCTGATCTCTAAAATCTACAAGTTACTGTGAAAACTCAACAACAAAAAGATAATAACCCAATTAAAAAATCGGCAAAGGATATGAATAGGTACTTCACTAAAGAAGACATTCAGGTAGCTAACAGATATATGAGGCAATGCTCACAATCATTAGCTACTAGAGAAATGCAAATCAAAACTACAATGAGATTCCATCTCACTCCAATAAACGGGTATTGATCCAGAAAACACAAAATAATAAATGTTGGAGAGGCTGTGGACTTATACACTGCTGGTGGGAATGTCAAATGGTACAACCACTTTGGAAGTCAATTTGGCGCTTCTTTAAAAAGCTAGAAATAGAACTACCATACGATTCAGCAATCCCACTTCTTGGAATATATCCTAGAGAAATAAAAGCCTTTACACGAACAGATATATGCACACCCATGTTCATTGCAGCACTGTTTGCAATAGCAAAAAGATGGAAGCAACCAAGATGCCCGTCAACGGATGAATGGATAAAAAAATTATGGTATATTCACACAACGGAGTACTATGCATCGATAAAGAACAACGATGAGTCTGTGAAATGTTTCATAACGTGGAGGAATCTGGAAGGCATTATGCTGAGTGAAATTAGTGAGCTGCAAAAGGACAAATATTGTATGAGACCACTATTACAAGAACTCAAGAAATTGTTTAAACAGAGAAGATAATATTCTTTGATGGTTATGAGATGAGGGAAGGAGGGAGTGGTGGATTCACTAATTAGATAGTAGACAAGAATTAATTTAGGCAAAGGGAAAGACAACACGCAATAGAGAAGAGGTCAGTACAACTGGATAAACCAAAAGCAAAGAAGTTTCCTGAATAAACTGAACACTTTGAAGCCCAGTGCAGCAGAGGCAGGGGTTTGGGGACCATGGTTTCAGGGGACATCTAGGTCAATTGGCATAATAAAATCTATTAAGAAAACATTCTGCATCCCACTTTGGAGAGTGGCATCTGGGGTCTTAAACGCTAGCAAGCGGCCATCTAAAATGCATCAATTGGTCTCAACCCACCTGGAGCAAAGGAGAAATGAAAAACACCAAAGACACAAGGTAATTATGAGCCCAAGTGACAGAAAGGGCCACATAAATCAGAGACTACATCAGCCTGAGACTAGATGGTGCCCAGCTATAACTGATGACTGCCCTGACAGGGAACATAACAGAGAATCCTTGAAGGAGCAGGAGAACAGTGGGATGCAGACCTCAAAGTCTCATAAAAAGACCAGACTTAATTGTCTGACTGAGACTAGAAGGACCCTGGAGACCATGGTCCCTAGACGTTCTCTTAGCCCAAGACAGGAACCACTCCCAAAGCCAACTCATCAGACAGGGATTAGGCTGGACTACAAAATAGAAAATGATACCAGTGAGGAGTGAGCTTCTTGGATCAAGTAGGCACATGAGACTACGTGGGCAGCTCCTATCTGTAGGGGAGATGTGAAGGCCACGGGGGACAGAAGGGGGCTGAATGGACACGGAAACACAGGGTGGAGAGAAGGAGTGTGTTGTTTCATTAGGGGGAGAGCAACTAGGAGTATATTAACTCAGAACTCAGTGCCGTTGAGTCGATTCCGACTCATAGCAACCCTAGAGTATATGGGAGTATATAGCAAGGTGTAAATAAGTTTTTGTATGAGAGACTGACTTGATTTGTAAACTTTCACTTAAAGCACAATAAAAAATTTTTTTTAAGTTTTTTTTTTGTAAAAAAAAAGCATTCGTCTATCAATAGTGCAGAGGTTTCTGGGTTTTTTGGGGGTTGGAGTTGCATATATAAAAAGCTTCAGTGACAGCATAAAATAGGTCATTTTTTCTTTCCTTCCTAACAACACTACGTTTTCTCTGAGCATATCGAGTACCCAGGCATTTAAGAAGTTGTAAAAAAAAAAAAAAAAATTCTGTTAGGTATGCAAATTGGGGTTCCATGGGTACATTTGAATTCTCATTTGTAAAGAAACTGGAATGACAAATTTGCTAGTTTATTTTACAAGGAAGTGGGTGATCCATTTTCTGCAGAAAAATTAAAAATCATAGTCATATACCCCTTAATTCTATCACATTCTTCACGCTTCTCTAAAGAGCAAACTGCACTTGCAGAATACCAGTGGGCAGGGCATAAACGTGCAAAAACAATGACCTGGTTTCTTTGTGTGTGTTTTGGCTTGGTTTAAATTAACCAGAACCAGTATTTAAGATTCTCACCGAAGGCTACTAAAGCATTATCCAGGGTAAGAATGCATTACAATGCTTATGAATTCCGCAAGAGAATAAAATTCTTATCACTTCTTTTCCCATCCCTGATTTAACGTTCTAGCACCTCCTGAATCTGAATGTCTGTATCTATAAGAACAAGACAGTCCAATAGGTTTCCAGACATATACAACTGTCCCAACAAATAGTGAAGCATGTCTCTTGGAGAACTAAAAAGCGGGAGGAAAGCATTCCTCTTTCAAGCCCCAAACCATGTTCCCTGCAAATATCCAAATATTTTAGCAAACATTTGAATGGTGAGATGAACTTCTGCTGACATGTACTTGTTTCTGCAGGGTTTATTTCAACATAAACGATAAATAAATAAGCAAACAAGCAAGCAGGCAGACTCCACCCCTTTGCATTTGACAGCGTGAGGATGAAGTTTTAACACACCTGCTCAGATGTTCCAAAGCTAGACAGCTGCGGGTGCCACTTCCTGTTGCAATTTGGAGGAATAAAAATGCACTCTCAGCACTCCTTGCTCACACATTCCCCCCAAAGTGTGAGGCACCATACGAAACCTGTCGAGCTCAGCTCTGCACTGCTTGGGGTAACCAAGTAAGGATGCACAGGTTGCTAGTATTGATTGCCAGGGTGAGACAATGATTAAATGTAGCAAGAGTCTCCGTACTGAAGCGTTCAAGCGGCTGCTAACAATGCTGTTTACGTTTGAAGCTGTTAATCAGGAATATTTCTAGAGTTGAACAGCAGCCAAATTGCTAAAGCCCAAACTTGCATCCTCTGGGGACATGAACCCAATATTAAATGTAAGGACAGCATAGACAGGCAATCTCAGCCGAATGCGATTCATGAAGCAGGGCTTTTTTCCCTTCTGTACTCACTTTTTAATTCTATGGGTAGAGTACCCATTGCCTGTCTATGTAAATATAAAGACATACATACATAGGCTTTATAATATAATATAAAAATATACATAGGCTTTATAATGTAAAAATGACAGAGTAACTAAAAAGTTGTCTTTACCACCTTTTTTTTTTTTTAGACTACAAAAATAGACTGGGCTATGAAAATATGGAAGCGGATGTTAAAAGAATATTAAGAAGGCTTGTTTTGTTCATAGCAGGAATATCTAAATGTCTTACATTTTATTTTTTATTTTCTGAAAATGACTTCTTTTTAAAACAACGGTGATACCTTTTCTTTGGAAAATAGTAAATACATATTTTACACAGAAGGAGAAAATTAAAATCATTCATTTCCCTCCTTCCAGATGGTTCAGTTACACTGCACATACTTTTCAAGGGGGAATCATCAAGCAATGTATAATGAATACTGGTGTACAATGTTATTTTCAATAATGCGTTACAATTCGTTTAACTCATCTTACGTGGCTATTTCTTCACAGTTTTTAAGAATGTAAAAAAAAATATCAGGACAAAGGCTTTAAATGCATACATAATTATTTCCAAAGGAATAATTCCAAGAAATTGTACTTCTGGATAAAAAAGGTGTATAAATGTTAAGGCTTTGTATTAACATAATTTTTTTTTAATTATAGAAGTAATACATGACCACAGTCCAACAAAAAGTAAAAGTCTATTCTCCTTCCTCCTCCACTCCAACCTCCAGTTCTATTCACCTGATATAGCCACTGGTAACAATTTCTTGCTTTTTTTTTTTTCTTTCAGAAATTTTCTACGCATACACAAACATATATGCAATATAGTCTTATGAATGCATCAGTTATGTAAGATTTCTATTTTTGTTATTTTCATTTGGTGATATATGTGTGTGTGTGTACATGTATGTGTGTATATATATATACACACACACATACCCTTTGCCTTTACACCAATGGAATATGCTATATATACATTTCTGCATCTTAGCAGTATATCCTGTAAAGCATTCAATATCAGTGTATAAATATATACCTCAATTCTTTTAATGATTTCTTTAAATTTTGTTGGCTAAATATATCATAGATTATTAAAATGATCCACCATTAGTATACAGTAGGTTATTTCTAATTTTTGCTTTTATAATGGTACAACAAACGTTCTTGTGCATTCTTTTGCAAACTTGCTTAAATATTATCAGTAAAGAGGGGGTTTGCTAAGTGAGCAGATAAACGCCTTTTATTTCTCCTACATATTACCACGTCGCCTTCCAAATGGTTGTACTTATTTTACATTTCTACTATCCTTACCAACACCGAGTATTATGTAACTTTTTAATCCCTGCCACTCTGACACTTAAGAAATGGTATTTTCTTCTGGTTGTTATTTACATTTGTACTTTTTAATTATGAGGTGACTGATCACCATATTTTGTTTTGTTTCTGTGAAATCTACATTACTTTAGTGATAGATGAGATTGATTACTTAGTCAATTTGGACCCCAAACTCAAAAACCCAATTGAATCATCAAACAGATTCTGATGCCTGGGATGAACCTTGCCCCTGCTGTGCTTCACCTCACGACTGTTTGGTTGCTGTTGTTATTTTGTTTTTAAATACTAGAACATTTGTTTTGTGATTTACATTCTTTATAATTCACATTTTCTTCCTTTCATAAATAATAGTTTAAACAATAACTCCAGCTGTTCTGTTTTGGCACCTGCTAACAATGGCCAAATCATTCACATTTGTGGGATACTTTGTTGGAAAATTATCAAACATAAAGTCTTCCCACCTCTCTCGTGGCAAAGCGGAGCCACTCAGAGCCACATAATGATTATTTGTATTTGCCTAGAATCTAAAGTACTTTGAAAGAGCTGAGTCATGAATAAACCAGCCAGTGATAGATATTGCATGTAGTTACCAAAACACTCTTTATACAACCTTTTATCTAGGATCAAAGGCACTTATATTAAAACCCATTAAAATTTAGGATATGACTCTAATACTCAAAATCATATTTAAAAAAAAAAAGCAGGATAAAAAAAATTGACAGTGTTTATCCTTAGGTGGCAGGGTTGCAGATTACTAAATTATTTTGGATCTATCAGTGGAAGTGCTAGAATATTAACACCAAGTGCTTTGTGCAAGAATGTGCTACCTATACCCCGTGAAGAACACACTAGAAGTTTCTTTCAATAAGTATACTTTGAATGCTTTCTACATAACTATGATTATGCTACAGGCCGGAAGCATATAACATAGCCCTGGCTCTCTAAGAGTCTAATATAGTATTAGATCTACCCAAGAAATGATTAGAAAAGTCATGAGAGAGAGGAGAATGTAACACTGGTTTAAATGCATTAACTACGCCCTTGGGGAAGTCTTTAGTCTCGGTTTCCTTGCCTGTAAAATGATGGTATTAAACTAAACTAGATCAGAAGTTCTTAAGATCCCTTTGCACTCGTAAAAATTTTTGCGGATCTAAGAGAACTTTTGTTTTCGTGGGTATATCTATACAATGTTTTCTGTACTAGTCTTTAAAATGGCGAAATGTTTAAAATATTAATTTAAGAACAATCTTAATAAACCCATTAAAAAAACAAAAACCAAACCCAGTGCCCTCGAGTCGATTCCAACTCATTGCGACCCTATAGGACAGAGTAGAACTGCCCCATAGAGTTTCCAAGGAGTGCCTGGCAGATTTGAACTGCCGACCCTTTGGTTAGCAGCCGTAACACTTAACCACTACACCACCAGGGTTTCCAATAATACAAGTTAACATATACAACATATTTTATGAAAAATATATTTTCTACAACAGAAAATGAGAAGAACGGCACTGTTTTATATTTTTGCAAATCTCTCTTGTGTCTAGTTAATAGAAGACAGCTGGATTCTCCTATTTATTTCTATATTCGATCTGTTGTGATATTACACGATAGGCAGCCTCTGGAAAGCTTTACTGCAAATATGTGAGAGGGTGAGCGTGAAAAAGGCAAAGAGTCTGTTAGTAAATTGTTATGAAAATATATCGTGGGACCCCTGAAAAGGTCTTGTGGATCCATGAACCACGCTTTGAGAATCTCTAAACTAGATGATTTCTAAGATCTCATTTGGTTCTGACATGTGTGAATGTATGATTCTCCCCATTTAAAAAATGCCAGAATGGACGAGTGCAGAAGAACACAGTAAAGTAAGTGCAAACAGGAAAAACACAGCAACAACAGGAAAATTATCTCTAGGCTTTGTTCCTTTGGAATTTGCTGTCTCCCAAAATTCAGACTGGCGATTCATATAAGAAAGGAAATTTAAGCAGAATTTTTAAGAATTTAAGAGAATTTTTAAGCAGAAGTGAACTGCTGTCATTAATTAGAAACTTCACTTTGGGAGTTTGAAGAACTCATGAGTTTCTCAGAGAATTCTTCAAGTATTTTCAATTTATGAGAGAGATTATTTTGTATCCTTTTATAATATGGTGCAAATCTCCAATTCAATGGGCAATTAAGATTTGATTTTATTATATATGTTTTTGTGGTTGGGGTAGGGCGTAAAAAAAGCAGAATTTTAATTAACACTAATATCTGAACCAGAGGCAGAGACTGGGTGTGTTTGTGTGTGTATACAAAAGTATATGAATATATTGAGTTTTTGTTTATAGTGTACACTTTCATCATTTCATAAAGAAGTGAGACCTCTCTGACTAGAAAACATTCCAAGGGGTTCTGGTGTTCAGTGGAGTTATCAAGCCCTAGTTCAACTGAATACCTTAGCCAGTTCACTTCTAATCTTTACCCAGGAATAAAAGTAATAAATAATTAGCCCTAGAAAGTTGACTGGAAAACCCAAATGCAGGCATTAAGAAGCACATTCACTTAATATATCTGTGATGAATAATAAATACCTTTGCTTCATTCCTTACATGAATTTACATCAGAGAACTGCCTTTGTTTACACAGTTGAATGAACTCCTTAATCCTTATTAATGGAATAGGCTCTGGCAAAATGCTCCAAAGAAAGCCTTCATAGAAGATGCCACAGAAGCAGAGGGGGGCAGGAAGTGTGCTTATATCCACCTTCCCAATGGAGAATATATTTGAAATGGACTCTCTTTTTACAAAGCTCAGGATTTTAAGGAAGCATTCTGGTTTCTTGAGCTTACATTATGCATTAAAAAACAAATGTATCTTTAATATAGAGTTTATTGTCAGTCTCCATCCCTTACTAGGGCAAGTTGATTACTTAGATAATTTATATGACATTACTATGATTCAATTTACTCATTGCTAAAAAAATACAGAATGAATAGTACCCACCAATCTCAATAGAACTGTTTGAGGATTAAATAAAATAATGCATGTGAAGCTTGTGGTATAGTTCCTAGCCCCAAAGAAGCTCTCAGTAAGTGGTAGGGGCAATGATAATGACGATGTCTCTCTTTTTAAAACAATTGCTTGGGAAGACAGACCCACAGATACATGGAAACCTGCCACATGACTGAGCTGGCACTTCAAATCAATAGGAAAGGGTGGCCTTCCAAAAACTGGTATTGGGGCAATTGGTCATCCAATTTTATAAAATTCTAGTTTTGTCCCATCACCTGGAATGCAATGGGAGTTCACTCTCAAAACCACCGGCTCTGGAGGCCAGCTAGCCCTAGTCTGAGCTAAGCAGATCTAACCCGCTAGTGGGTAAATGTAAGAGCTATAATCTGGTCCAAAGAGGCCCTAAGAAGAATCTTTAGACCAAAGCAGGCTGGGAAAATTTTCAGTAACCGGGAGTGTTAGGGTAGCATTCGTGGGGTGTTTATTCCTTTTCTATATCAAAGAAACACAAAAATGTAAGTCCTTACAACAATTTACCCCTCAGCCTATCAGACAAATGCCCAACTGCTCTCTGGAATGTTTTGAGTCAGCCTCCCAATCTTCAGGGTCCCCTGGACATAGGAAAGATCCTGGGACTTCCAAGGTAGATAATACGTGCAGCTCAACTCTTTAGGGGTTACTTCATGGCATGGAGTGGGATTAAAAAAAAAGTTAAGGGGAGCTGCATTACAATGTCTTTGGTGTTTATTTTTCCTAAACAAAAATCTACTTTGTTTGGTATCATTCTTATCCATCCAAAAAACCAAACCAGTTGCCATCAAGTTGATTCCAACTCATGGCAACCCATGAGTTACAGAGTAGAACTGAGCTCAATAGGGTTTTCTTGGCTATCATCTTTACAGAAGTAGATCGCCAGGCCTTTGTTCCAATGCACCACTGGGTGGGTAGCCAAGTGCAAACCGTTTGCGCCACCCAGGGACCTTCTTTGCCTAAAAGGTGACCAAATCTCCCAGTTTTCCCGGGCAGTTTTGGGCTATGCCTGTTATCCTGGCATAATTATTAATAGTGCTTGCTTAGGCTAACAAAGGGTCTCAAATTGGACAAAAAATATATAATCACGCTACTTGACCAAGACTACCATTTATGTGTGTATTTATTTCATTCAGCAAACATTTAGTGATACACCTACAATGTGCTAGATTCTATGCCACAGGACAGGAAAACAAAGGGTAGAATAGCCTTTGCAAAGTTTTTACAGTCTAATACAATCTGTGATCCATGGATTAACCAATTGATTAATTGAATTTTTCATTCATTCATTGATTCAACAGGTCTTCTTCAACAAATATTTATTGAGTTGCTCTGTCTAAAATCTGGGTATAAAAATGACTTACAGAGTTTATGAGCTCATAGACTAGTGGAAAAGATAGGGAATTACATAAAAATAACTAGAAAGTGTACTAAGTGGGAAAGGGTGGTATTTTATAAACAGTGTTGTGGAGGTGATGGCAGAATTCTCTTTTGGGGGCTTACTGCTCTTGTATTTGGGAATACTCTTTAAAAGGATTCTAGCCTGGCCTTAAAGGAGTTTAAACAAGAGGAACTAAACTTCTGTATTATTCCAGTGGAAAAGCGTTGCCTTTCTTGGGCTCATGAATTTATTCGTTCAATATATTTAACAAATAGTTTTTGAGCACCAGCTTCTAAGTTTAGAATGGTGAAGAACACAGAAGAAAATTCTTACCCTTAAGGAACTTACAGTCTTGTGCAAGAATTTGAACCCCTGGAGCCCTGGTGGTGCAGTGGTTAAGAGCTATGGCTGCTAAGCACAAGTCAGCAGTTCAAATCCACTAGCTGCTTCTTGGAAACCCTATGGGGCAGTTGTACTTTGTCCTAGAGGGTTGCTGTGAGTCGAAATTGGCTTGATGGGAGTGAGTTTGGTTTTAGTTTAGTCCATTAATATCTAAAGGGTCTTTAGATTTATTCCTTCATTAATCCACTTATTTCATTTATTCAACAGGATGGCCATGTATTGGTTAAAGTGTTCTGTAAGAAAATTTTATAGCAGTTACATCTAATGCCCAATTGTTAGCTTTTTTCCTTTTGTGTTTCCTCCTCTTAAATTACCTCAAGTTATCCTCCGGTTCTTACTGAGTGTGTCAACCACTGTCTCTAGCCTTATCTTTTCACTGCCTTAGGGAATGGATGGAGGGGCTGTGTCCACTTGGAGAGGAGTACCTGAGAGAGCTGGTCCTGCAGCAGTAGGTGGACCAAGAAGTGACACATAACAGTGAAGACTCAGAAACACTTACAGCTAACGTTCAGACATTTTCAGGAGGGAAATGGGTTTCCTTTATGAGGTATTTAGTATTAGGATACTAAACAAGAGTGATCCCATGGGGCTAGAAAAATCTAAGTACACTCAAATTATATATTGTTGGGGGAAAATCTATGATGTTATGTAAGTAATCATCAACCCAGTCTAAATGCATATCCATTTTTTCAGAGAGAGATCCTAACTTTGATAAACCCTCAAAGGAGTTCATGACCACTACTACCATCTCCCACCACACAAAAAAGTCAAGGAACTCTGAAAAAGAATGAAACAAACTATAATACAAAGCAGTAAGCATTATAATAAAGGAATACAGAAAGATCCTGCAGCAAGCTAAGCAAAATGCAAGTACCAATGGGCAAAAGGATGTACATTTCTTAAAGTTTAAGAATACCTTTTTGTACACAGAAGCATTACATATCAGCTCAAAGAATGGGCTTTGGAATTGGGCAGACCTGGGTTTAAATTTGACTCCAACACTGTTTAGCTACGTGTCTTTGGGCAAATTACTTTTCATTACTAACCACAGATCTCTCAACTGTAAAATGGGGGGAACAACAGCCCTAACTGTGGGATCACTGTGAATATATTAAATAAGAAAAAGCTTAGAAATGCACCTGGCTATTCTAAAACAAACCAAACCCGTTGCCGCCAAGTCAATTCCGACTCCTAGCAACCACACACAGAGAGCAAAAAGTATATGATTCCTGACAAACTGGGTTTAAGTTTATCCCATATATTATCAGAATAAATCTCTTGAAATTTCTTGAATGCTAGCATATAAAGATGTGTGTCCAAAAACAGATTTCCATAATAATTATTTTCCATGGGTGAGAGCAGTGGTATTGCATTTCAAGCAGGTAAGTTGGGCAATGGGTGGGAATTGGGGTTGAGGGTTTATCCAGAGGTGAGCAGCTCAAATAATACCTAGAAAATGCAAACCAAGGTCTTTTTTTACAAATAAAAAAAAAAGTGATTAGTACGTAAACCATAATTCTTACTTCTTTTCTGGGTCTTTAATCCATGTGGTCACATTAGCCTGGCTTTGCAGGCAGACAAGCATGGCTTTGCATTGCAAAATAATCACTTTGGTCACCCCAAAGGTGAGACCTTCTCACCTTCTCACTCCTGCTGTGTAACATGCTTTAAGTCAGACCTCTTTATCTTTCCACCTTGCTGGGTCCTAAATTTAGTCTGGGATCCAAATTAATAGCCCATTTCTTATAAATCCTGCATATTTACAGATGTTGCACAAACGAAAGGTGCCTACAACGTTACTCTCACGGGGAAAGCAATGAGACCCCCTGACCAGGTGTGATAAAAGAAAGAGGAATACTCAGCCACCACATTCTTTCCAAGTTCAGAGTTCATTCTCATTTTACTACAAAATGCTGAGAAACAAATAATCACCAGTCCCAGTGACTGGATGGAGGAAACAATTTATTACGGGTCATTAGTGGAAGGCACTCTTTCAATTCCGTGCAGCACAGGCTCCTTACCTGCCTCAGGAGGAGAGGAGGAGGGAGCCACATTCTGGTTTGCTTTTCTATTTTTTTAGCGTCTTTGCATTTTATGTTGTATTTTTTGCATCAGAATATTGTCTCTTGGCTCTGAAAAATATGTCAGCAGTAAGGAAAAAAAATCCTTCTTCTTAGTCAATATTTAGGAGATAAATTCCTATTGAGTGGCTCATCAGAGCATCACAGACAAAAAGGGACGCATACACAAAGGGTGCTGAGCTGAGAAGGACTCTAGAGATGGTCTAATGCAACTTCCTTCTTCATCATAATTTTCACAGGGTTTTGTTGTTGCTGGTGTGTTTGTACACTTACACTGTACAGGCATTGTGCTAAACATGTCACATGGCTTGTATCTTTAAATATTCACACACACACACACACACAGCCCTACTTTTATTAGACTTATTTCTGAGGAAACTAAGGCTTAATGAGCTTAAGTAACTTGTAACTTGCCCAGAATCACAGAACTGGTAAATGATGCCTTCAAAGTTTGGGCCCAGAACTGAGTAATCCCAGAGCCTGCCCTGGTAACAAGCGTGTTGTCAAGGGCAGCCTTTAAACCCTCATCCACAGGTGAACAAAAATTATCAGGCTCTTGTTCTCTTATATTCAAGATTGCCTACTTATTTTTCAGATATGAAAACTGAGACCCAGAGACTTAATTTAATAAACCAAAGCCACAGAAGTACCCAGCGGCATAGTCAGGATGGAACACAGCACTCCTTGCTCCCAGTTGGTCCCTCTTAAACTGCACACGCTATCCAGTACCATCTGAACAGCATCTCAGTTAACTGGATGACTTCCCTACTTTTAAAGGGACTCACTCTGTTTCATCAGGTCACATTCTTCTGCATCTCCCCCACCTCTCTGACAGTTTTGCTTCATTTCCCTTTGCTTGAGTGTCTTCTCTTGCCCAATCCTTAAATGTCAATGATCCTTGGGGCCCCCCATCCTTGGCCTTCTTTGCTTTTCACTCCTTGTACCAAAGTCTGCCACGTTCCCATAAATTTAGTTATCACTGACAAATCATTCCCAAATTTCTATCTCTGGCTTGAACCTTCCTCTAAGCTCCAGACCCATGTATGCAACATCTCCTGAATATTGCAGAAGCACCTAAACTGACCGCACTGAATATCAAACCTCCCTGCGTGGTGCAAACAGTTAACATGCTTGGCTGCTAACTGAAAGACTGGAAGTTTGAGTCTACCCAGAGGAGTCTCAGAAGAAAGACCTGGCAATCTACTTCTGGGGGGAAAAAAAACAGCCACTGAAAACACTATGAAGCACAGTTCTACTGGGACACACATGGGGTTGACATGAGTTGTAGTCGACTTGATGGCAACTGGCTGGTAATACCAAATGCATCATCCTTTGCAATCCATCCTCCCTTCCTCCTGCATCTCTTCCCCTCATTCTCCCTCATGTGTATGCGTCCACCAGTCCATAGGCCCCCAAATCCTGTCTATTTCTATCTCCTAAAACAGCTCCTAATTGTGTCCCTTATTTTCCATGGCTTCTGTTATCGTTTACGTTTTCATCATTTGTCATAAACAGACGCTGCAGTAGACTTCCCGCTCCATTTCTAATTTATCTTCCACTCGGCCTCCAGAGTAATATTTCTAAATCTAAACCAGTCATATTACTTCCTGCTTAAAATCATTCACTGATACTTTATCAATTACTGGGGAAATGCATTACATATCACAGCCTACAAGGACCTCCATGACCTAATCCCTCTTAACACTCTAGCCTCAGCCCCGTGTTCCTACCTCATACTTCACATTCTAAAATTCCCAACCTACTTGTGGTTCCCAAGCACGCCAAGCTATTTTATATGTCCTGTCTTTGCCTATGCTGGGTCCTCTTACAGAAATCTCTCCCCTACCTCCTTTCCTGCCATCCTGGGGAATTTCTAATCAGCTTTTGAAACATGTCATCGCTTCCACTAATCCTGCTCTCTGTGTCCACCCACTCAGCTCCCCCTGCATAGCTTCTCTCCTATCATTTCTTGTGCATCCGTTTTCCTTAGACACCTATTGTTGCATTTCCCACAATGTATGGTAATTATCCATTGATATGTTTGTCCAGTCGTATTGACAATGAGTACCTGAAGGTTTAAAACACACACACACCCTCTAGACGATATATCAACTTGGATGGTGCTCACACTCATTCAGTTATTCTACACACCCTCTGATTTTATACATGCGTGTTCAGATGTTTCACAGAAAGATTTAGATGTAACACAGGTTCACTCACATGCTACACACATCATTCAGATGCTATATGTGCTCACGGAGATGTCACAATGCTTGTTCAGGTGATACATGTGTCCCTTAAGACGTTACATGTGTTCACCTGGATCTGACATGTGTTCACTGAGATGTTACTCAGCTCACCTGATGTTACGGACAGGTATTACATATACTTAGCACAGTGGTTCTCAAAACAGGATTCTCGGATCAGCAGCATCGGCACCACCTGGAAACTTGTTAGAAATGCAGGTGTTTGGGTGCCACCCCAGATCTTACGAATTAGAAGCTCCAGGGCTGAGGGCCCTGCAATCTGTGTTTTAACGAGTACAGCAGGTGCACACTCAGCTTTGAGACCCACCGACTTAGATGTCACCCCTTCTCACTCAGATGTTCTACCTACCTGTTCAGATCATAACCGTGTTCATGCAGGTGACAGGCGTGTTCACTAAGATGTTACACACATTAGCTCTTTGAAAAGTGTGTTCACTTAGATACTAAACAGCTCAGGTGCTGCACACTAACATTCAGAAAGTGCATGTGCTTGCTCAGATGTCACACCTGAGGTACTACAAACCCTCATGAGATGTTACACACGCACACAGAGGTAGCACCCACATTCACTGTGTGGTCACAAATGTTTGCTGAATCTTGCACATGTTAGCTGCTCACTTCTATCTTTCACACTCATGTATTTGGATGTTGCACACTCTTGTTCAGGTGATCCACATGTCCACTCAGACCTTACACGTTTATATATATGTTTCACAGCACATACAGATGTTTTACAAGCCTAGTCTTATGTTAAATGTGCTTATCTAGACCACAGTCATTTGAACACCCACAGAATCATTCAGTTGTACGCTCTCTCCAGATGCTGCTTTCCACAGCCAGTATACATTGCTAACCAACCCACATTGAAGGAGAAGGGCAGCTACTATTTGGGCCACTTTCCATTTTGATTATGGTATTCTTCTCCAGAAGGTTCCTCTTTGGTCTTCTCTAGCACCTGGCCTCTCTCCTGATGGTGACGGGGTGGCACGCCCTTCACAGAATGTGCTAGCCCACAACCTGTGTCACTGTTTGTTTGTTTTTTTTTAAATATCTCCAGGGTAGCTGAAGCACACTGTTGCTTACACAGAATTTGTTTCATTTTGCCGTGCTCACATGCCCTCACACAACTGGAGAAATTTGTTCCAGCCACTGTAAACATATTGCTGGGTTTGACTGTGCTTTTAGCCACATCTTCTGTCATCTTTGGCAACCCACAGTCATATACCTACAAGGCATCACATGTTCATCCATTTCAGAAAAGCTTTTGATTGGTTCTTCTTCATAATTTTACAATTGCCTTGGCCACAATCAATAAAAGAGACTTGTGCAGCAATAGTGGGTCAACATCCAAAGCAAGGAGTATTGATTGAGCACTTATAAACTCGATTTCCTTCAGTGGCCCAGAAATATTTCTCTGCTTGTTCAAAGAGTTTCCTCCCCTACTTTGGTAAGAGCGAGCTCAGTTGTTGGGGTCAGACCAATACTAATTTGAATCTTGGCTCCACCATTTACTGGCTATGTGAACCTGAGGAAATCATTTAACATTTCAAAGGCATAATGGCCTCATATGTGTAACAGGGATGATGGTATTTACCCTACAGGTTTTATGTGAATGTTATAAGCAAATAAAGGCAAGAATTACGCTTTTTCCACACTGAGGCTACCATAACACCTGCAGGTAACTTTGCAACTGAGAGGCAAGCTCCACTTATACAGGTAAACCCATCAGAGTTCCAGGGAAGATCAATAACAGGGGTCCCCAAGGCAATGGTGGAGACAATGCTCAGAAGTCCAGCAGTCAAGCAAATAATCAGCTACGATAAGTCTATCCATAGGTGTCAGGGAATCCCCTGACAGAGGCCCATGGGCAATGAAGGATGCATAGGAGCCCCAGTTATCTAAAGTGTTGCTGAAATAAAATCTTGGGAATGAGGATTAAGTCAGAAGTCCAGTTCTATTGATTGAGGCACATGAGGACAGAGGAAGAGGGGATATTGAGCTGGGAAAACTGGACACAAGTGGGCAATTCCAGAAGCAACAATTTCAAGGTCTGAGAAAGGGATAGAAAGCTAGATAACTACAGACTCTAGTCGTCACTGTTCAGATACCTTGCCTTGGCTCAGATTAGCTGCACAGCAATAACATCATAGCCTGGGACCAGCGGTCAGCACTGGGCCTGGACCTTCTCATCCACTGGGGAGGAAGGTGGGGCTTCTTGAGATTTCCTGCCTTAATATCAGATTGTTTCAGAACTGAGATAGACGGAAGCCTGCAGGGAAGGTTATTACTGAGCTGAAAAAGGCAGAAGCAATGGAACAGGGGTGAGGTATAGGTGACAGAATGGCTCCTATATGGATTTTTTATTTCTTTGGCATTTATGTCACGATGCAGTGTCCATTGATCAAAAGGGTCACCTAGCTGTATCCATTCAGTCTTTAAATGAAGTAGTGTATGTAGAGTGATTAGAACAGTATCTGACATAGAGGAAGGACCATATAAGCATTTTCTAATATAAGAGTATTAATTAATTAATTAATTCAGTGACTAGTGTGTACCTGCTGTGTTTTAATTTTGGGGGATATAGAAAAGTAAAATCATATTCCTTAAACTCAACAAGTTAATAATCTAATTTAAACAAACAAAAGCATATAAGAATGCTCAATTGTGCCTTGGTTTGGGGAGATGGGTTGTCGCAGTGAGCTTCTCTAAAGTGTCTGAAATGACTCTTACACATTCATCAAGAAGAGGGAGACAGCGGAGTATTTCAGACAGAAACATTAGCAGGTACAAAGGCAAAGCAGACATTCAGGGACATGGAGGGAGCCAGTGGTACTAGAAACAAAATGGAAAAAGAGCTAGCTAAAAAGTAAGGTTAGAACCAGATCACAATGGGCCTTGAATGTCTTGATAGGAGATGGCACCTAAACTTAGTAGGTATCCAATTGAAGGTTTTTAAGCAGAAGGATGACTCATTTGTTTTTAAAAGCATCACTCTGGCTACAGTATGGAAAATATTTGCAGGGGGCAAAGCAGGAAGAAGGGAGCCCTGCTAGAATATTCTGACTGCAAGTCAGATGAAAGATAATGAGGCCCTGAATAAGGTAGGCATGGGAGAAGGGGGTAGGCAGGTGGGAGCAGAAATTCCAGGGAGAATTAAGAGGTAGAAATGACAGGATTTGGTGATCACTTGAACAAAAGCCTGAGGAGAGAAGTGTGCCCTATCACACTTTCAGAAAAGCTGCAAGTTTGAAGTCAAATATCACTGTAAGGCTGGGAACAATGATCTGCTCTGACATCTAGCGCTCATATAGGGCCAGCCTCTTGGTGAAGAATTCAGGCAACACAAGCAAGGACTCACAAATCCTGGTCGGTCATGCATTCTAGGGCCTTCAGTGCTTCTCCTGGAATGATGAAGTAGCACAGTTGATCTAATGAAAAGAGATAGTTATGATCTCCATTTCATTTAGCAAAGAAGATGGAAGCAGCTGCCACAGTGATGCACTTATATGGCAGCTGAGTCAATGAATGGAAATTCTAAAGCAGAAGGACCTGGGTTAGAATGCAAAGTCAGTCAATGGCTGGGGCATGTTTTCTGGGTGCATTAAAACAGACAGGAAACTAATTGCATGACTTCTGAGTGGGCAGAGGGCTGACGTTCTAAAATTTCAAAGGTCTATTATAGCTGCCACAACCAAAATAATCAGTTAAAATGTCAGGGCTATATATTAAGTGGGCACTCAATTGAGTGCATAAATGAATGAGTGGATTTCTCTGAAAGATTAAATCTAGCTTTCAAGATTCCCTGGTGATTATATTATCGTTCACATTTTCCACAAGGGTTTGGTGATGGCATATTAATAGCTGTAAGTGTTGATTAATGGATCCACATTAACTTGGAGGGGATTTTTTCACAGAATTCCCAGGTTTTTGCACTTAGCTCAATCCTGTTTGACATATTTGTCTATAATTTGGATGAAAGCACAATTATCACTCTTACAAATTTGAAAATGACCCAAGGCTGGTGAGTTCCCTCTCTCCTTCCTCCCCTGTCCTCTTGATGCTCAGGATATATTTGATCTTTAAGTGGAACACTGAGAACTAGAGATCATCGAGCCGCTTTACAGCATTTGAGGAATTAAAGAGGAGAAAGTAAGAGGAGGAGAAAAGAGGAAGTAAAGGGAGGAGGGAAGAGAAGAGCAGAGGGAAAGAAAAGGATGAGGGGAACAGGAAGCAGAGAAATAAAGAAAATAGAAAATGAAGAGAGAAAGTAAAGAAGGAAAGAAGAAAGAGGAAAAAGGGGGAAGAAGGAAGGAAGGGAGGAGGAAGGAAGAAAGAAGGGGATATGGAGAGCAGTAAAAGAACAGCTGCAAAACATAAACAGGGGCATTAATCCAAAAAATACAAAATAATTAACGTTGGAGAGGTTGTAGAGAGACTAGAACACTTATACACTGCTGGTGGGAATGTAAAATGGTACAACCACTTTGGAAATCCATTTGATGCTTCCTTAAAAAGCTAGAAATAGAACTACCATATGATCCAGCAATCATACTCCCTGGAATATATCCTAGAGAAATAAGAGCCTTTATATAAACAGATATATGCACATCCATGTTCACTGCAGCACTGTTTACAATAGAAAAAAGATAGAAGCAACCAAGGTGTCCATCAACAGACGAATGAATAAATACATTATGGTATATTCACATAATGGAATACTACACAACCATTAAGAACAACAATGAATTCGTGAAACATCTCATAACCTGGAGGAATCTGGAAGGCATTATGCTGAGTGAAATTAGTCAGTTGCAAAAGGACAAATATTGTTTAAGACCACTATTATAAGAACTCAAGAAAATGTTTAAACACAGAACAAAACATTATTCGATGGTTACAAGGGTGGGGAGGGAGGGAGAGGGGGATTCACTAACTAGATAGCAGACAAGAACTATTTTAGGTGAAGGGAAACGACAACACACAATACAGGGGAGGTCAGTACAACTGGACTAAACCAAAAGCAAAGAAGTTTTCTCAATACAACCGAATGCTTTGAAGGCCAGAGTAGCAGGGATGGGGGTCTGGGGACCACGGTTTCAGGGAACATCTAAGTCAATTGACATAACAAAGTTTATTTAGAAAACATCCTACATTCCACTTTGGTGAGTGGCATCTGGTGTCTTAAACGCTAGCAAGAGGCTATCTAAGATGCATCCTGGAGGAAACGAGAATGAAGAACACCAAAGACAAGGTAATTATGAGCCCAAGAGACAGAAAAGGCCACATAAACCAGAGACTCCATCAGCCTGAGACCAGAAGAACTAGATGGTGCCCAGCTACCATCAATGATTGCCCTGACAGGGAGCGCAACAGAGAATCCCTGATGGTGCAAGAGAACAGTGGAATGCAGTCCTCAAATTCTAGTCAAAAGACCAGACTTAATGGTCTGACTGAAACTGAAGGGACCCCAGAGGTCATGGCCTCTGGACCCTCTGTTAGCCCAAGACTGGAACTATTCCCGAAGCCAACTCTTCAGACAGGGATTGGACTAGAATACATGACAGAAAATGATACTGGTGAGGAGTGAGTTTCTTGGCTCAAATAGACACATGAGACTATGTGGGCAGGTCCTCTCTGGAGGCGAGATGAGAAGGTAGAGGGGGACAGGAGCTGGTTAAATGGACACGGGGAATACAGAGTGGAGAGGAGGAGTGTGCTATCACATTAGGAGGAGAGCAGCTAGGGTTACATAGCAAGGTGTGTATAAATTTTTGTATGAGAGGCTGACTTGATTTGTAAACTTTCACTTAAAGCACACACACACAAAAAAAACACAAACAGGATGGTGACTGGTGATACAATGGAAGAAATTTAAGAAGACAGTTGCTGGTTTGGCAAAATGGAGAGTCTTCAAACAATGAGAACTATTGAAAAATATCAGGAATTGACATGTCATGAGCTACTAGTAACTGAAAACGTTCATAAGAAGCTATGTGCCCATGCCTCAGGGTTGATGAATAAACTTCTGCCTGGTATGGAGATTGGGCCAAATGATCTCATGATTCTTACCACAGCTCCTCTAATATAGACAAAGAGACATTTTCTGTGCTCACGTATTTATGGTTGCTTTTTTTTTTTTTTAGACGGCACTGGGTTAGTTTTTCTGGGTTAGCTGGCACAGTGACTGAAACTTCAATGAAGTTTGGGGGAAAAGAAAGAGGGAGAACAAGAGAACCACAGATGATAAAAGGAGAGGAATTCATTCTTTCATTCAACAAATATTCATTTGTGGCTGAGTAGAGATACAATTATGAGTCAAAGTAGATAGTAGATTGAAAAGGAAAAAGCTGAAGACTCAAAGTCCAGTTAGGAGACTGTTAAGAGTAATACAGATGAGAGTTGATGAGATGTGAATTATATCCGAGACCACAGAGGAGGAGGGAATTGGATGGGATTGAGGCATATTAATGAGGTAGAAGCCATTAGACCTAGTGACTTACTAGCTAAGGAAGGTGTGGTACACAGAGTAGTAGTCCCCATCCCCCGCCCCACCAAAAATGCTCATGTCCTAAGCTCCAAAACCTATGAGTATATTAGGCACATAGTAAAGGAAAATTAAGGTTGCTAATCAAGTGTTATGGACTGAATTGTATTCTCCCAGAACACATCTGAATTCCTGTACTTGTGGCTCTTATCCCATCTGAAAATAGGGTTTTTCTTTTTTATGGTAGTATGGTCATACCAGTGTAGGTAGATCCCAAATCTAATCACTTCTGAGTTATAATGAGACTAGAATAGATACAGACTCACATAGGAAAAGACAAACGCCATGTGAAGATCATCTACAAGCCAAGGAACACCAAACAATCAAGCAATGTCCAGGGCTACCAACAAGGAGGATTTGACACAGCTGAGACCCTGATTTAGAATTTTAGCCTTCAGAACTATAAGAAAATAAATTCCTGTTCCCTAAGTCACCCACTTGTGATATTTCTGTTAGAGCAGCACTAGGTAACTAAGATATCAGGTAATTTTAAACAAGGAAGATTATACTGGATTATTTGGGTAGGCCTAATGTAATCAAAGGAGTCCTGCTGGTATAGTGATTAAGAGTTTGGCTGCTAACCAAAAGGTCAGCAGTTCGAATCCACCAGCCACCCCTTAGAAACCTTATGTGGTGTTCTACTCTGTCCCACAGGGTTGCTATGAGCCAAAATCAACTCGACGGCAACGGGTTTGAGGTTTTTTTCTTTTTCGTTTAATGTAATCAAAATGTCTTTAACAGTAAGAGAAGGAGGCAGAAGAGAGAGAACCAGAGAGATGGCATCATTAGAAAGGTTTGGCCTGACATTGCTGGCTTTGAAGATGGAGGAATGAGGTCATGAGGCAATAAATGCAGCTGTTGTTGTTAGGTGTCCTTGAGTCAGTTCCAACTCATAGCAACCCCAGTAGAACAGAACAAAACACTGCCTGATCTTGCACCATCCTCACAATCATTGCTATGTTTGAGTCCATTATTCCAGCCTGTGTCAATTCATCTCGTTGAGGGTCTTCCTCTTTTTCACTGACTCTCTACTTTACCAAGCATGATATCCCTCTCCAGGGACTGGTCCCCCCTGATAACATGTTCAAAGTACTTGAGATGATGATCTTGCCATCCTCAATTCTAAAGAGCATTCCGAGGTACTTCTTCCAAGACAGATTTGTTTGTGCTTTTAGTAGTCCATGGTACATGCAATATTCCTCACCAACACCATTAATTCAGAGCATCAATTCTTCGGTCTTCCTTATTCACTGTCTAGCTTTTGCATGATATGAGGCAACTGAAAATACCATGGCTTGGGTCAGGTGCACCTTAATCCTCAAAATGACATCTTTGCTTTTTAACACTTTAAAGAGGTCTTTTGCAGCAAATATGCTCAATGCAATATGTCATTTGATTTCTTGACTGCCGCTTCCATGGGCATTGATTGTGGATCCAAGTAAAAGGAAATTTTTCACAACTTCAATCTTTTCTCCATTTATCATGATGTTGCTTATTCGTCCAATTGTGAGGATTTGTTTTCTTTATGTTGAGGTGTCATCCATATTGAAGGTTGTAGTGTTTGATCTTCATCAGCAAGTGCTTCAAGTCCTCTTTGTTTTCAGCAACCAAGGTTATGTTATCTGCATATTGCAGGTTGTTAATGAGTCTTCCTGCAGTCTTGATGCCGAGTTCTTCATACAGTCCAGCTTCTCAGATTATTTGCTCAGCATACAGATTGAATAAGTATGGTGAAAGGATACAACCCTGACACACGCTTTTCCTGACTTTAAACCACACAGTATCCTCTTGTTCTGTTCTAGTGAGTGCCTTTTGGTCTATACACAGGTTCCTCATGAGCAGAATTAAGTGTTCTGCAATTCCCATTCTTCACAATGTTATCCATAATTTGTCATGATGCACACAGTTGAATGCCCTTGCATAGTCAATAAAACACAGGTAAACATCTTCTCTGGAGTCTCTGCTTTCAGCCAAGGTCCATGTGATATCAGCAATGAAATCCCTAGTTCCACATCCTCATCTGAATCTGGCTTGAACTCCTGGCAGTTCCCTGTTGATGTACTGCTGCAACTGCTTTTGAATGATCTTCAGCAAAATTTTACTTGAGTGTGATATTAATGATATTATTCGATAATTTCAGCAATCGTTTGAGTCACCGTTGTTTGGAATGGGCACGAACATGGATCTCTCCCAATCAGTTGGCCAGGAGGTTGTCTTCTAAGTCTCTTGGCATAGACAAATGAGCGCTTCCAGCATTTCATCAGTTTGTTGAAACATCTCAATTGGTATTCTGTCAGTTCCTGGAGCCTTATTTTTTGCTGATGTTTTCAGTGCAGCCTGTACTTCTTCCTTCAAGAGCATCAGTTCTTCATCATATGCTACCCACTGAAATGGTTGAACGTCGACCAATTCTTTTTGGTACAATGACTCTGTATATTCCTTCCATCTTCTTTTGATGATTCCCGTGTCATTTGACATCTTGCCCATAGGATCCTTCAATATTGCAATTCGAGGCTTGAATTTTTTCTTCAATTCTTTCAGACCGAGAATTGCTGAGCATGTTCTTTCCTTTTGGTTTTCTAACTCCAGGACTTTGCATGTTTCATTAAAATATTTTGTCTTCTCGAGCTGTCCTTTGAAATCTTCAGTTCTTTTACTTCATCATTTCTCCCATTTGCTTTAGCTACTCGACGTTCAAGAGCAAGTTCTCTTGAACAGAGCCTCTTCTGACATTCACTTTGGTCTTTTCACTTTTTCCTGTCTTATTTAATGAGCTTCTACTTTCTTCATGTATAATGCCCTCAATGTCATCCCACAGCTCATCTGGTTTTTGGTCATTAGTGTTCAATGTTCAACGCATCTAATCTATTCTTGAGATGGTCTCTAAATTCAGGTGGGATATACTCATGGTTGTACTTTGGCTGTCATGGACTTGTTTTAATTTCTTCAGCTTTGACTTGAATTTTCATAGGAGCTATCGATGGTCTGTTCTGCAGTAGACCCCTGGCCTTGTTCTGGTAGCCTCTAGAAATTGGAAAAGGCAAGGAAACATATTCTCTCCTAGATCCTCCAGATGAAACACAGCCCTGCTAATACTGCGATTTGAATTCAATGAGATCCACTGCAGACTTCTGATCTGCAGAACTGTAAGAAAATAAATTTGTATTGTGTAAACCATAACATTTGTAGTGATTTGTTACAGTAGCAATGGAAACTAACAAAGAAAGTCAGAGAGAGTGGAGAAATCAAAGATGTCAAGATTTTGTCTTGGGCAACTATGTGGCATTGTGCTTCCATTAGGGAACACAGGAGGAGAAGGAACAAGATAAGGGGATAGATGTTGATTCATTTTGAACAAACTGATTTTGGGGTTTTTACCATACTGGTAACAGCTAAATTTATGATTCTAGAGATCGATGTTTTCCTGTAGGATTACAGCCTAGAAAACCCTATTTGACTAACAACAACAATCGGAAAAACAGTTCTGGATCGGAGATGTAGATTTGAGAGTCAGTAACATATGTGGTCACGTACGCAAATAAGTAGAGATGACCAACTAGGTAGGGAGAGAGGGTAGAATGAAAAAGTAACGGTCCCCGTATACAACCCTGAAGAGCACCAGAATTTAGGAGGTGAGGAGAGGAAAAGAAGCACGCAAAGCTGAGGAGGCGTAGCCAATAGAAAAGGAAGAAAATCGGAATGGCACATCCACGCACAGCTAATTTAAAACACGTTTCAAGAACGAAAGTTTGGTTATAAATACGCCTTTTTATTGAAGGGTCCATGATAGTTAAAATCTGAAAAGTGAAAACTGAACCACAGAGGAAGGAGGCCACAGGCTCCCTGGAAATACGAGGTGCAGAGGAGTGGTGGGAGTGGAAGCCAGACTGCAGTGGATTGAGAAAGAGCGTAATGACCCACAGGAGAACATACAATCTCACCAGAAATCAAACAACGCACACACACACACACAATTTTTCATTTTTTAGATTGGTAATCATAAAACCTATTTTATTTATTAAACTTTCCCCATTCCTGGTGAAGATACAAGAGTATACGGATTCATACACTGATAAAGACAGTACACCTTGCAACAATCTTCTCAGAGGGCAGTTTGGAAACTTGTATGAAATACTTTTAAAACATTAATTGTGACTCAATTTCTAGTAATTTATACTAAGAAAATAATAAGAGCCAATGTAACAAGAAGGTTCATTGTAAGAGGCTTATAATAATGGAAAATCAGAAACAATTTAAACAAATCTAAAATAAGAAATTGGCTGACTAAATCATATGTTTATAACCTCAGATGTGACACCATGTGTATCATATGTTTATAACCTGAACTATGATACACATGGTATCGTAGTTCAGGTTGTAAACATATGATTTAGTCATATGCTTTAAAATGCTGTTTTAGAAGAAAATTGATATGAAAAAGTATTCATAGTATATTTTTATGTGAAAAAGCAGGTTACACTAGGTCCAATATTATTCCAACTTTTTACTTCATGTGTATATATATAAATGGTAATGGTGAGCATTAGAAGGGAGCATGGGTGATTTTTATTTTCCTTTCAACACTTTCTGCATTTTAAAAATCATTCCACAGTGAATATAATCATGAAAATGCTAATAATATCTTTTAAAACATATACAGGCAGTCCCCTGGTTCCGAACCAACTGTCCTACCGACTAGTACTTGCCCTTTAATATTACGTAAATTTTCCCTAGCTTTGAAAAAACTGAACCAATCCCCTAAACCCCCCAAAAACCAAACTCACTGTCATCAAGTCTCATAGAGACCCTATAGGACAGAGCAGAACTGCCCGATAGAGTTTCCAAGGAGCACCTGGCAGAACTGAACTGCTGACCTCTTGGTTAACAGCCATGGCACTTAACCACTGCGCCACCAGGGTTTCTGAACCAACTCCCTACTCACGACAAACTCTTCATCACAATCACCTTCACTGGCTGCATGTGTAGCTTTTAAAGCCGCAAACCTTTTCCTGCACTAAAGTAAGGCTAAGTAAGAATCACATGGACCTGTTCCGACTTACCTACAAATTTGACTTAAAGATACATTTAGGAACTGATCTCACTGGTAACCCAGGGACTGCCTGTATAATTAAACTAATTTTGATAACAATAGTAATTAAGCTAACAATAGCTGTTAACAACGATTCTCTTTTTAGCTATCTATCTCCATTACTGGAAACCCTGGTGGCATAGTGGTTAAGTGGTACTGCTGCTAACCAAAAGGTCGGCTAGTTCAAACCCACCAGGCGCTCCTTGGAAACTCTATGAGGGCAGTTCTACTCTGTCCTATAGGGTCGCTATGAGTTGGAATCGACTCGAAGGTAATGGGTGTGGTTTTTGGTATCTCCATTACTTACTGTGTATTCTTGGGCAAGTACCTTGACTTTTAATCATCTGTAAAATGGGAATTAAGAACTTCCTCATTTGGTTGTTCTAAGGATTGAATGAGAGAATGGATATAAAGCATATCAGTACAATGACTGGTAAAAGTACTGTCAATAAATGTTACCCATTATTATATGCTTGTCTTTTAGGATTAGTTTATTAGGAATCAGAGATCCATGTCAGCTTCCCAGGAAAGCCCAATCCCTGTGGGTTTTAAACGTTCACCATTTGGAATCACTGTAAGGTGTCAAAATATGTTTCATTAGCTGAGCACTAACATTCAGAGATCAGTAATCCAGCACAGCAAATCTGAGCTGCTCTTTTGTGTTCATACTAAGACTTTCCTGGAAAAGTTAAGGAGCCCTGGTGGTACAGTGGTTAAGAGGTTGGCCGTTAACCAAGAGTCTGGCAGTTGGAATCCACCAGCTGCTCCATGGAAACCCTATAGGGCAGTTTTACTCTGTCCTATAAGATTGCTATGAGTCAGAATTGACCCCATAGAAACATTTCTTTTTTAAAAGCAGGTTAAAAATGTTTGATTAGTATAAGATAAATGATAGCTGAAATATCATTGCCAGCCATTTCCCATTACAATTCTTGCTGTAATTTCCTCAAAGCATTTTACTGAATGAAAGCAGTATAAAATGCATTTTAGCTCATGTAGAGCTGAACAATGGAAAATTTTCTTACTGGTTACTTAAGATGGTTTTATATAGACATCGTGGAAATTAGCAGTCACTTAATGTTATAGAGAAAAATGCTGAGCAAAAGAGAAGGAAACACGAGGTGTGGATATTTGGGTTATTTTCAGATTTTACTCTATCCTTCTGGTTGTTTCTACCCTATGACCTACCTGACCCCTACAATTAGAGAGCAAGCAGCAATTTCACAAGCAAGTAAATTCCTCATTGGTCCTCAAAGTTCCTTTCTTTAACTGGCTGCAGCTACATTGCTCTAGCAAAAACTCCTTGGAGTTCCTTGATAACCCTAAATTCCATTAGTCATCTCCATGGGAATTGGAATGGTGTTATGGAAAGAAGAAGAGATGCTTCTGTGAACTTTATCAGGAAGGGTCCTCTTCTAATTCTTACCTGAAAAAGCCTAAGCATGAACCCTCAAAACTACTGCCCTGAGATAATCTTTAAATCTTAAACCTTAAACCAAAAATATCCCTGAAGTCTTCTTCAACCCAACAATAGTTTAGCTTAACTAGTAAAGAATGTCTGCCTTGAGCATTACACTCTTTTAAGATCTATCTATACGGGATCAAATTGACAACAGCAACTCGAAAGATTAGATAGGAAATTTAGGGGGCAGTGAGTTTACGTCAATAAGGGAGAAACAATTCAGAAAAGGAGGGTGAGAATGATTGTACAACTTGAAGAATGAAATCAATGTCACTGAATTGTACATGTAGAAACTGTTGAATTGGTGTATGTTCTGCTGTGTATATTCTGGACAACAACAGCAAAGAAAATCAATTATTTTTAAAAAACTGAACCTCAACCTTCATCTCACAGCATAACAAATATTTTCATGTCACCCCTAACCTAAAAAATTAAATCGCTTCTCATCAGTCTTAACATAAAGATTACAAGTCCTAAAGAAAAAAAAAAAAAAAAAGCCTAACAACATAGTTTATTCATTCATTGCTGACTTAAGCCCTTACCACAGGCTATCTGTCTCTGCTTATTGCTGGCATTTCAGAGAGACAGAGAAGATCCAGACACCTGTTCTTTGAAAACAGGTCATTAAATTCCAGATTAAAGGAATAGCCAGCTATTTCATTTGTAGAAGGACCATTTGCTTCAGAAAACATTGCTGAGAAAAGGAAAAGAACTACACAATTTTGATGAAAGTAGTGCCAAATAGTTACCATCACCTGGAGAATAGATTAGGGTGAATGCTTAGGGATTGAATGGGTTAAATTGTTCACTTCCCACCTTCCAGACAATTTCGTATGCAAAACCTCAGGGAACTATCTGCATAAAATGTATTGATGCTTCCCATTAGTGTATGTAAACGTGATTTCCAGTTTATTATACCACTATCTCTGAGAACAGAGAACAGGCAAAGTCAGCCCAGTCTAGTTGATTTTAGAGAACCACTGAAGTAATAACGCCCAGAGGAACAAAGCCAGAGTGAAGAGAAAGTCAGACCTGGAAGACACCAAGTTTGTATTCTAGATTTACAAGCATCTCTTTTGATAGAAACAGATCGGACTTTATTTTTTTTACTTTGCTCATGGTTTCACAGTGATTGCTGGGCCTCTAAGTTACATGTCTGTAGACTTTTAGTGAGAAAATAAAGGTAAGGGGGAGAAAAGACTAGCAGAATTAATACACATAAAAGAAAAGAGGCAAGCTAAAGAACATTATTTTCTATTAAAAATTCCCCTTCTCAAATGAAGGAAGTGTCAGTGTAACTTCACATTCTAGGTTTTACGAGTATTGTTTGTCTTCATAAATAAAAGGAACTTATTCTCAAATATCCTTTGATTTCAGGCAGCCCTGTTTCTCATGAGAGAATGTTTAGGTTAGTCCTCAAAGTCTCTGAAACCTATGAGGATAGACTTGACCATGTTGCTAAGAAGTCCAAGAAGGAGTATGGGCACTGCTTCTGAATTTGAGGCTGTTGGCCTACTGTGTATGGCTCTGGCCAAAGGATAGAAGGCTTACCCACACACTTCTGTTCTATTTCAAATCTCTGTGACTCAAAGTTCTGATATCGGCACCAAATCTTGGGTCAGACTCTTAAGATTTCTGAGTGCAGGTGTGGTTGACACGGTAATGTGGGGCCTAGGTCACCCTTGAAGGAAGAACTTACTGCCCTAGTCATCTGTAGATGGCCAACAGCTGTCAGCACCGTCTGGGTCACTTCAGCTGCAGAGACCCACCTCGTCCTGGGCATTCCCTTTGTGGAGTAGCCCACATATACGGTTACTGAACAAGATGGCAGCAAAAAGGCCTAGCCATTTTAACCCAACACAGGATGCCTCTAATGGGAAACAGTCATTCCAGAGCCCTCTGCTGGGATGACTGAGGCTTTGTCAGGTCTGCACAACAGTTCAACTTCTTCCTCTGCCCAATCTTGCTTCCCCCTACTTCCTTTCACAGGTGTTGATCCCTAATAAACATCTTACACCCCAAGTTTGATCTTACTGTCTGCTTCCAGAGAACCCATATACAAGTTTCCAGGGAACCTTATACAAATGAAAGTACTCTCAAGTGGCACTTTTAACGAAGCCACGTTAAAAGAGTAGACAAATTAATAGACTATATCAATAAAGAAAAAAACCCACATAATCAGCTCAATAGGTGCAGAAAAAGCATTTGGCAAAATCTAACACCTTTTCATGATTAAAAAACAAAACAAAAAGAAAGCCATTCAACAATCTAGTCTAGAAATAGAAGGGAAATAGCTCAATCTGATAAAGGGCATTTGTGAAAAAAATTACAATTAACATCATATTCAATGGTGACACAATGAACAGTTTTACTTCTAAGACAACAATGTCCACTCTCACTACTTCTATTCAGCATTGGACTGGAGGTTCTAGCTGGGGCAATTAGGCAAGAAAATGAAATAAAATGTATTTCATTTGCAGAAGACATGATTTTATATACAGAAAAATTCTAAGGAATCAACAAAAACACTATTAGCACTAATAAATGAGTTCAGCAAGGTTGCAGGGTACAAGATCAATATACACTGCCCTGACAGGGAACACAACAGAGAACCCCTGAGGGAGCAGGACAGCAGTGGGATGCAGACCTCAAAGTCTCGTAAAAAGACCAGACTTAATGGTCTGACTGGGACTAGAAGGACCCCAGAGGTCATGATCCCCAGACCTTCTGTTAGCCCAAGACAGGAACCATTCCCAAAGCCAACTCTTCAGACAGGGATTAGACTAGACTATGGGATAGAAAATGACTGGTGAAGAAAGGGCTTCTTGGATCAAGCAGACACACGAGACTGTGTGGGCAGCTCCTGTTTGGAGAAGAGCTAAGAGGGCAGAAGGGGTCAGAAGCTGGCCGAATGGACAAGAAAATAGAGAGTGGAAAGGAGTGTGCTGTCTCATTCGGGGGAGAGCAACTAGGAGTATATAACCAAAGGAAAAAAAAAAAAAAAACCAAACCCACTGCCGTCGAGTCAATTCCGACTCATAGCGACCCTATAGGACAGAGTAGAATTGCCCATAGAATTTCCAAGGAGCGCCTGGCGGATTCGAACTGCCAACCTCTTGGTTAGCAGCCATAGCACTTAATCACTACGCCACCAGGGTTTCCTGGAGTACATCACAAGGTGTATTTAAGTTTTTGAATGAGAGACTGACTTGGTTTGTAAACTTTCACTTAAAGCACAATAAAAATTTTTTAAAAATGAATTATGTTTCTATACAGTGGCAACAAACTAGCCAAAATTAAAATTAAGAAAACAAAGCATCAAAAAGAATTAAATACTTAGGAATAAATTTAACAGAAGAAATGCAAAATTTACACTCTGAAAACTACAAAACGCTACTGAAATTAAAAAGACCTAAATAAATGGGAAAGCATTCCATGTTTATGGATTGGATAACTCAATATTGATAGAATGGCAATACTCCCCAAATCAATCTACACACTCAACACAATCACTATAAAAATCTCAGGTGACTTCTTTGCAGAAACTAACAATCAGGTCCCAAAATTCATATGGAAATGCAAGGGACTCAGCATTTAGAAAAGAAAGCAAGTCCTTGGCAGGTTCCCAAAGAGACAGTACAGACTGCACTGCTCCTTGAATAGCTGGAACCACCTGAACATTGCTACCAGATTTCTCCTGTTTAAACAGCCTCCCAGGCATCCTGTACAGGAAGCTCTGAGTCAAAGCCCCCTTGTGTACAAAGCTTAGAATAAATAGGCTTCATTATTGTCACTGTAGAGAACGCCTTTCAAACCAGCTATTCAGAGCAAACACAATTTATCTTCTATGCTCCTCAGTTTTTAGATCTACACATTGGGGGGCATTAAAACTGTGTCCTCCTTACAGAGGAACCGTAAAGATTAATTAGGCGATATCAGCCAAGCAGAGTTCTCACGAGAATATACTCACTCCCGTTCTTACCCGGCTTGGAGATGTTCTTTCCTTCTCTGTTATTTAAGATAACGAATCTGATCATGAATAAGTAAACAGATGAAGAGATAGACTTTTATATTCAATGTGGCATTCCTCAATCAAATCCTCTCTTTTAGGATAGATAATGGAACCTATACTGATGACGCTGCCTCATGGGCAGTCACTGCTCTTAAGGGATCCACTTCTTTAGAGCATGGATGCCGTTTTCAATACCATTTTGATTCAATCTTTTATTAAAGATCTATCTTGAGTAGGCAATTGATTTTCGTTAGTCCCTGGAGTAATGCTTAAAGGATGCTTCATTGCATTTATTTAAGAGGTTCCTGCTCCTTTATGAAATGCGTTTGATTTGATACATAGGAAAAAGAAAAAGGCTTCATTTACTAAGTGCTATTCTGTTCATGGAAACCCTGGTGGTGTAGTGGTTAAGTGCTACAGCTGCTAACCAAAGGGTCAGCAGTTCAAATCCGCCAGGCGCTACTTGGAAACTCTATGGGGCAGTTCTACTCTGTCCTATAGGGTCGCTATGAGTCGGAAGCAACTTGACGGCACTGGGTTTGGTTTTGGTTTTTTGGTATTCTATTTACAATTGATTTTGCATTATTTTTTTTTTCCAGTGCTGGAAATCCAGCTGAATCATAGATCCTTTGAGACCTGTTTATTTTTCTAGCACAACATTTTTTTTTTTTTTAATACTCTCTCCAGTTCTGAGAATGTATCGGTCAGAAGGTTTGAAAGTTCTGAGCAGGCTGAGCTTTGCGTGTGCTCATTCCCCAGCCACTTTTAGAATGCCTTTTCTCCATCTGACAGTCTCACTCTTTCTTTGAATAACAGTAACAACGATAACAATCATGGTGATGACAGTGGCTGCCATCACTGGTATGTGCTGGGCAGTTTACTATTATTCCCTCATTTAACCTTCACAACAGACCCAAGGGAAGCGCTAACATCATCTCCCATTTTACAAATAAAAAGACTGAGATTGAGAGAGATCACCTAACTTGGTCAAAGTTCTGTACAACTGGACTCAGATGTATCTCACTCCAAAATCCATATGCTTTCCTCCTGTGCACCACTGTCTCCAGAACACGGGATTAGAACATCCTGGCCAAATAGGCATTATACTAAGCACTGTCCTTCCAAATTCAAAAGCTAGCAAAGGCAAGGAATGGCCGAGCTTCCAGTGCAAAGCAGTAAATGACAACTTCATTTTTATGAGCGTGACTTTACAGTTAAACATATATCCAATCCAATTCCACGGCATTGCAAGGACATCCTTCTCCCTGCAACACTGGCTTCGCAATATGCAGTAACGAACAGGCACCTAAGGGGAACTTAGCATGGGCAAACCATGCTAACAAATCTCAATCTTCTCCTCGAAAAAACAAGATCTTTCCTGCTTACCTAAACACCCCCACCTTCATCATAAAAGGAAAAAAAAAATTACCCAAAGTTTCCAGGTGGAATTACATTAAAACTAATATGAAGGATAACAGAGAAGAAAAACCAAAGGCAGGGCAGGTAAACCTAGGACTCTGTGAAAGTAGAGAGGCTATTCACCACCATGTTTCCAACAAGGAGCTAGAAGATACATTACTGATGGGTGGGTTGTATGCGGTAGGTGTTCTCGTGCCAGCTGCCGCAGCCCTCCCCTCCCCTCCATGATCCTCACTGAGCCACTGCCCATCTGGCAGCAGCTACACCCACCACTCTCAAAACTGAAGTGTAGGCACTAATTGGCTGAGAGTGACTTGATCTCAGGGACAATTCTGCAATATTCAAACATACATCAGTGAGAGTATTGCATTGGCTTAAAAATGCAAATATGTCTTAATTCAGACAAAGAGAAGTGTGTGCTTGCTCCCTGCACGAACTGCTGTGCCTTACAAAGGGCAATGCCAGCCAAGTTAAGATCCCTGCTTATACCTGTAGCTCTTTGTCAGTTCTGCTGCTCACAAGTTTCAGCAGATTCCCCTGATAATGCTTTTCACCATCCCACACAGTCAGGAGATTTCTGCTATTATCTAATCTCCATTTCTGTTTCTGAAATTTAAATAAATTCTTGCTCATCTTACTTTAAGCAGAAACAGAATTGGACCATGTCGATATGTAACAGAGAGAAAAAATACTTAAAATCTAAACTTACTGTAGCTATTTCTGCTTTCTAATGGAGATATGCAGGGACAGAGATGCCACAATTCATATAACTTTCCACTCCTTCCAACCCAATTCAGAGACTAGAGGGGAGAAAATAATGTTGAAGGCATTTCTGATTAGAAATGGTACACTGAAATATGCATTGAGTTCTGCTGCCTTCCAAACCCCATTAAATCCCAAGCAATTTTTTTTTTAATGCACCAAGTCACAAAGGAAAGTGGGAGAGGGGACAATAAACTAAAATGCTGGGGACTAGAAAGTGGATGGATGGGTGGTAAGCGACTTAGCAGACTTGAGAAATCAGAATTCTAAATCAGGAGCAGGGAAAGGCAAGCAGCAACCCACTTTACACTACAGAACACAATTCCCAGGAGGCTCAGGAATCAATGGCATCAGAGACTTCTGGAAAGGGGAGGGAAGATAAGGCTAAAAACAGGAAGATTTATTAAAAGAATGTCTAAGAAGAAATTGGTTCCCCAGAGTCTTTTCCCACTCCTCTTCCCAGCACCTTGGCAGAAGCCTGGAGTTTTATTCTCTAGAGAGGAAAAAAGAGAGGGTCCCTGAACTGTGCCAGGAAGAGCTGACAGTAGGGGCACCATACTGAAAACAGTGGAATTACTAAGTATTTAGGGGACGGTGGTGATTCAGGGCTAGAATTCTCACCGTTTATGTGAGAGACCTGCTTTGATTCCTGGCCAGTGTACCTCGTATGCAGCCACCACCTACCTGTCAGTGGAAGCTTGCATGTTTCTATGGTACTGGACAGGTTTCAGCAGAGCTTCCAGACTAAAACAGATTAAGATGAAAAGGCCTACTCCAGTATGACTTCATGTTAACTAATTGCATCTGCAAAAGCCCCTTTTCCAAATAAAGTTACACTGACAGGTACCAAGGCTTAGGACTCAACATCACTTTTGTGCAGACACAATTCAATCCATAATACTCCCCAAACTTTTGAAGTCTGCTTCACACACATGAACGGTTTTCTTGGCAAAAATCATGCAAAAGAGCTATGTTCTACATCTGGGCCACATACAACAACCATTGGCCAGGGAGATCATCCATTCACTGACCCCAGAATCATGGAGTCAGAGGTGCTTAGGGAGAATGTAGGCCATCCCACCCCTGTCTCCAAACCACAGAGAGCCTGGGAGGACACGGGCCTCCTATGCAATGGATTCTGAGCCTATTTCACTTAAATCTTAAAGTTTTCTGGATTTTGTGTTAACTTCCATGTACTTGAGCCATGTCTTCTCATCGCTCTCTAACCTTAAGGCCAATCCAAACACATTTAAAAAGAAATATAGAAACACCCACACAAACACACACATCTGATCTAAAAGAACCGAAAATCTTGACTGACGTTTTTTCAGGGAAATGAGGAAGGAGGTTATATTTTACTTCACCCAGCAAGATTTCCTAAAAACCCTCTTTAGACATTTTATTTGTCTCCAGTATTTCCTACCTCTCATTTTGTTCACATCTACCCCTTCTTTGTTGTCACCTCTTCAGACCTCAGCCTCACTGGTACCCCCCTATTCCACCTAAAAACATCTACAGCCCCCGTCTCCTCCATCCCAAACTCTCTCTTTTCTCCTACAGAGCAAGGTGACTTTCTCCTAGTTTCTCCAGGTCTACTTTCCGCCTATCACCTATCAAGTCATCAAAGGCATGAAAGGGAATGATTATAAATATTTACAATTTATTTTTCCTTTCATACATATAAGTGAGACCTCTTGCTATAAATGTAGTGGATATAGTGTTGTACCACCCATGTCCCCTTTCCTATCCTTTAGGACCAAGACACTCATTTCCACACCGGTGTCCCTCTCAGCAACTGCCCTTCCGAAGAGAGCTGCTTCACCAAAGGTTAAGCCCACTCCCCAGGGGCAGCCACGTCCAATAAAGGGTCATGGAGGGGGTGCCTAGGCCCAGCTCCCTTGCCTCAGTCTAGGACACTCTGAAAGGCCAACCAACTTCAAAGCTCATTGTGGGAATGTCTGAGGCCTCCTGTGGGAACTGCATCACAATTTCACTTCTCCCTCTGGTCGATGTGGCTTTCTACTCCCTCACAGGTGATATTCTGAGAACACTCCCCAATAAACTTCTGCAGACAAATCTCCATCTCAGAGAAACTGAATTAAGACAGTCAGGTACGGGTCTGAGGCAGCTTAGCTAACATACATAACTATTTGGATATGCAATAATACTTATTTATATGGGTGTGTATGTCTATAATACATGAAAAACAAATTATGAAAACAAGCATAGCAAAGTTTCAAAGTGAAACAAATGCGTGAGTAACAGGTGGATGGAGAGATGAGTGTCTGGAAGCAAAAAAAGTACCTGTGGGAAGGGGAGGGGAGGGGTCAGGGAGGGGAGGGGAGGGAAGGGACTCAGAGTAGCCTCTGGCCAGCCCCAGGCATCCTGTCTGAGTCCCAGGCTGAGAGGTCTCATAAGCAGAAAGGGAAAGAGTGACTTTCTCTCACAATGGCCATGGGATTTGGGGAAGCGGACATAGCACATCATTGGGCTTCATCTGTCTGACTGTGGCACCAGCAGGGTGTGCGGGGTTTGCTCTTTTAGGAGAGCAACCTTAACGCTAGCCCACCGGGATGCTGGCATAGGGCAACCAGGGCACATTACAAAAGACAATGCCTTTGGTAATGGGAGGTGGCATACGCAGCAGCAGCTGTGGCATAGACAAAACATCCTCACATAACTTTATATCATAAGAAGAGCAAGAATTAGAGAAGAAAGGAAGAGAAGATGGCAGACATAAATGGTGGCGGAGAAGACTTGTTCTAGAACACTATTGGATTATCCCTTGGGGGCTCTACAAATATCTGGAGGGATTTTATGGTAGAAAGCTCAAGTTCTTACTCTAGAAGCATATTACACACACACACCCCCCTACCAAATCTGGGCTGGTATCCAGAGTAAAATAGACAATAAACATATTAATTTATACCTATCCTAATTATATCCCATTGCTAAAACCAATTGTTTGTTTCAACCAGAAAATCTGTCCTATTTAAGACATTAGTGCCCAAAGACAATTGATAATGGGTTTGCATTTCCACAAGTGTGTTTGAATTTCAGTTATCTGACATCTCACAGTAGGGAATTACTATTTGCATATGCAGGTACTGACATCTGGAATTCAGGCATGATACTGAACACAATTATCCTTCACAATAAAAGTAAACAGACCTCGGCATGAATCTGCTAATTGTTCTTTCCTGCTGAGCTACAATTTTAGTCAGAACAGATACAGAAAAGAGCAAGTACCAATCTGTCCATTCTTCTCACAAAGGCCAAAGCTATCTTCTCAAAGCCCAAATCACATTATTTCATTCTCCTGCTTAAAACCTTGCAGTGGAAAAAACTCAAATTCCTTATCATGGCAAATAAGGCTCTACATCAGTGGGTAGCAAGCTTGAGAGTCCATCAAAGTCATATGGAGGGCTTGTTAAAACACAAATTGCTTGGCCCCATCCTCAGAGAGTCTGACTCAGCAGATCTGGAATGGGGCCTCAGAATGTGTATTACAGGCAATCCCCAAATTATGAATGAGTTCCATTCCTAAATCTGTTTTTAAGTTGAATTTGTACATAGAACAGTTAGGTATGGTTCATGTCTAACATCAGTCAGTCAAATGTTTGTCTTAGTACATAGTGTACCTTTCTATGCATAAAAAATGTTAAAGAAATACTTTCAGATACCATAAAATATCTTTAACATAATAATACAGTAGTCTAATATTTTGATGGGTCTTGCAAAGTAGTACCCATTTGTTATTACCACTGTATGTGCCTTGCATTTTTAATATAATAGGTCTGTGGGGGGTGAAGGGGGTTGGTTCACAACTGCGGGTTGTATGTAAGTAGGATGTTTGTAATCCAGGAGCTGCCTGTCCTCGCAAGTTTCCAGGTGATGCTGGTACAGCTGGTCCAGGGACCACACTTTGAGAACCACCATTCGACCAGCCCAGTCCCCTGTCTACCTCTCCAGCCTCATCTCCTACCACTCTCCCCCATGCCCACTATGCTTCATTGGTTTTCTTTCTGATCCTCAACACCTCATGCTTGTTCTGGTTTCAGGTCTATGCACTTGTTCCCTTTGCCTGAGATTGTTCTCCCCTTGATCTGCACCTTCTCAGAACTACCCTAGCTAAAGGAACCCTCTGCCCAACTACTGTCCATCCATACCATTGTCCTACTTTGTTTTCTTATGAGGGGCACTTATCCCTATCTCTTATCTCTATCTGAAAGTATGTTAAAATAAAGCACTTGTATGTTTATTATCTGTCCCCTCCACAGAAAGTAGGCTGCATGTGAGCAAGGACTTTGTCTGGCTCTCTGCTTTGTCTGCAGCACTTGTAGGTAAATAATAAATAATTTTTGGGTGCCCAAACAAATCTGTGGAAGAGACCGGATCTGAGGTTTGAGTTTTCTAGTCACAGGAGCGCTTTCATCACCAGCCAGATAGGCACCTAACGACTCTACATCTACTGGTCTCTTTTCATTACTCTCATCCAAGAACCTATTGTTCCCCACGTCATCTGTAATTAGAAAATTTATTCCTCACATCATTTGTGATTAGACAATTAGACCAGGAGGTATAATTTAGCATGAAACTAATGAAATGTTAGTTGTGTTAAGCAGGGAATGACTATAGAAATGTTAGCCTTATTCTAACAAAGACAAGCTATTTTATAAAAGAGTAATGGTGCTGTGAGTACATTAAATGCATTATAAAATGAAACAGAATCAAAATATTTCACTGCGAGGCTACTATCCATAATTCTAGGTATATGGCCCCTCACAAACCACCAAACTACAACACTGTAAAAGGAAATGCTGACTTTCATGATTTTTTTTTAAGTTTTAAGGTCACTTGAATAACTCCATTTTCAAACCAAACACAGAAGATCACTTCTCTTAGACACTGGATTATCTAACAACTGTCTGTCCTCCAGCTCTTACAAAAGCCTTAATTTTCACAGCACTCATTTGAGTGGTTTCTCACGACTGTAGCCATGAAAATGCATTTTGGGGAGATGCTTAATGTTTAATTCAAATTCTGTGGCTCACAGCAAGTGATTTCCCTTAATTTCTTTTGGTTGGGAAAGAAAGTAAAACACTGCACTTTAGATTCAGATCGCTGATGGGTGTTTTTAATGGAACTTCATAAACTTGTATCTGAAGCCCTCCACCCTTGTAGTTATTGCACTGAATCTGCAGCTTTTCTGAGGGAATTCACTTGATAATTATCCCAATGCGCACCACCCAGAACACAAACATCCTCACGCATCCTTCTCTTACCATTCTGTTAAATCTTGCAGAACACCTACCACATAGCAATGTTCAATGGCTACTGAATGAATGAATGATCAATCCAGCAATAAAAGAGAAAAGGAGCAAAGTCATACAGAGAAAGGGAACCTGTTTCTATCATGATATTTGTTTCTACCGAGGCCTGTACTGACCCATATTCTCAGAGAAAATATTTTCCGTAAGTATAGACTGAGCCTTTGTGCTCTGAGGAGAACGTGTGAACCTGCAGCTGGGTATCATATAAGGGGGCAAAATAGTCATTAATTACCTGAGTTACCTTGGGCAAGCTGCTTCACCTCTCTGTTACTCATCTTTCTTTTGGGGGAAAATTAGATGATTACTGAGATTCAAAATTCCATGCTTAAATATTAGTTCCATTTCTAATAACTCCTTCCAGAAAATAGGAAAAATGCTACCTCCTGATACCACACTTGATTTTTGTGACAGCTACACCTAAACTTGCCCTGGTGGCGCAGTGGTTAAGAGCTCAGGCTGCTTAACCAAAAGGTCAGCAGTTCGAATCCATCAGCCACTCCTTGGAAACCCTATGTGGAAGTTCCACTCTGTCCTATAGGATTGCTATGAGTCAGAATCGACCCGACGGCCAATGGGTTTTTTGAAACCTGAACTGAAATATAAGAGGGCATTCATAAACCATCAAGCTAACACCTAGCATTTTATTGATCCACAAATACACTGGCTTGGATATCAAGATCACCCTTCCATATGATGTCTGCTGCATCAATACACCCCGCACTCCCCACCCAAAGACTTCACAACTGACTTGAGAACTGAAACTCGCAGCCATAGTTTGTTACTACGGCAAGGCCTAGAATCATTGATTTCGTGTACTTTCCTGGCTCCATTTCATTGGGCAAAAATTATGTAAGTGACTCTAGTGATCGCTTCCTTTCTCATTTTTGTGATTTTTTATGGTGTTTGTGCTTGGAATATGCACATAATAGGATATTAATTTTCATGTTTTCATCTTACTTCTCTCTCCATAAAACAGATTCATACAGATTAGCGCCATCTGCTTCAGTGCAGATACACATGCATGAGTCAGGGCACAGAAATCTGTGTAAAGAACAACTTACAGGGAGTAACACAGATCGGTCTACTTGTACTCTTCAAGCTGAACGCACCGTAAAAATTGAGCAAAACAAAAGTCAAGTGTGACACAGATTTTAATTGGAAAATATGGGAGATTGCCATCATCAAAGCCCACAGGAAAATACGAGGCTAATCTTATTAAGGTTATCCGGGTACGCAGCAACAACCAGCCCCAAGAAACCTACCGTTCCACAATCCATTTGTCTGCAGAGGGAATTTAGCTTTTCAGGCTAATGAACTGAGCGAAGGCATGGAGCTGGGAGTAACATCTAAGCATTTTCTTTTCAACCAAAAATGTAAATGATGCAGGTTGAACACAAACTAATAGGTTGGTTCATTCTTGATGAAACATGCAAATTTGCCTTTGCATGAAGCCCTAAGAAGTTGAATGCCAATTGAAGAGAGCAGTTCCCTGATTAGAGGTCCTTTGCATAACACCCTTCACTATACAGTCACTGAAACGAAGCACACGCTGTGCACAGCTGCCTCAATTTGTGCAATAGGTCTGCTGCAGAACAAATTTCAACCAAGAATCCTGTATTGGTGAGCTACTATTGAACTGGAAGTTCCTTTGAGAAATAACCCAACAAAATTAGACTTTTAAAGTATCGCTGTGCTACACAAACATGCCATGATTTATTACTCTGTGCCAAGCTCACCTGACTTAGACTCATTCCATCCACCATAACTGTCTTTGTTATATCCACATAATAATTGTAGCTACCTCTTATTTTCTAGGCACTAAGTGTTGTGTAAGGTACATTTTATGCACAGTCCTCAGAACATTCTGTCAAGGTAGATACACATAAGCAAAAGACCAACACAACCATTGTGTTCATGCACTGTTATCCCTTAGTAAACCAATGAGTAGTCCCAAACCTTGAAAGATTTGGATAGCTGCTTTCTTAATGTTTTACTTCATAGTACATACGAATGATGATGTTATTTCCTTTAATAAAAACATGCGAGAATAAAAAGCCTTCGTATTGATGCAAGAGTTTCTAAACTTCTCTGTGAATCTTCTTCTGAGTTGCTATAATATTCTCTCTTCTGCTTCCCAAATGGAAAGCCCATGATAACATTAAGATCTGGGAAATATGAACACAGTTTCAATGGCATAGGATGCGAACATGTACTTGAGACACCCCCATCCCAAACCCACCCCGTTCCATAGCACTTTTATTGTCAGTTCTACTTCCCCAATATCTATTGATTGCATATCTTCCTCTCTATTCCCTCAGTTAATATTTCTTACCTCTCACCTTCATTACTTGTGGCAGAGCCTAGCTAGTTATGCACCAAACCAGTTCCCCTTTTCTCATACAGGGCATGCAGCTAGACTACATTTCTCAGCCTCCTCTGCAGTTGAGTGAAGCCGTGTGATTGTGTTCTGGCTAATGGAACACATGTGGAAGTCATGTCTGCTCTTTCTGGGTGACCCATATAACCTTCTCAAGAGTTATCTTCCTTTCCCTTTTCTAATTCGAGTTGAATGGAGCCTAAAGGAAGGCTAAGCCCCAAGATATAAGGAGGCTGAGAGCTTGACACATAATTTAGAGGAAAGATGTCTATCCATATGAGCCACCCAACTGAGAGCACTTGCAGTGGACTCTTAAAACAGTGAGAAGCAAACTTTCATGGTGCTGACATTAGAATGTAGGGATTATTTGCTACAGGAGACAGCCTACCTGATACCCTACTAAAATAGCCTCAATTTCCCAGCTTCTCCCTTCTCTAATCCATTGTCCATCTTGAAATCATGTTTCTATTCCCAAAATACCTCTTTGTATCCATCATCCCCACAGAAAACTGACTCATAGGTGTACTGACTAGGCATTTGCTGGGCTTCTATTATGTTCCAGCCTAAACTCATATAGAATCCAATTAAAGTTCCTTCATCTGACTTCTAGGAATCTGCACCTGTGTTTACAAGAGTGCCTCTCATTACCCACCCCACCCTCTATGTCTCTAAACTCCTGACAATCCAAATTATTTGCTATTCCTAACATACGATTTGGATTTTTTCCTCCATGCTTTTGATTCCTTTCTCTTCTCTGCGTTTCGAAACCTTAAGTTTCCTTTAATTTCCATTGTAAATACTGACATTTCCAGAAAGCTCAATTTCCCTGAATTTCTAGCTGAGAATTCTCCCTCAAACTCCCAAAGAATCTTACTGGTTTTCTTTATAGGTTCTGCAAGTCCAGGGGAGGGGGGAAATAGAGCAACTCATGGAGTACGGAAGTATAAGCTTGGGGAAAAGGTTATAATTTAAATGGGGCAGACCGGGGTAAACTTTTGTTGAGAAGGTAATGTTTGAAGTGAAAGAGTATGGATCATGCAGATAGCTGGGGAAAAGGGTTTCAGGAAGGTGAAGTGGACAATGCTACACCCTGGGGCAGGAGTATGACAACCTTTTTGATCAATGGCCCCTTGGTAATCTTCACTTCAGCCACAAAGACCTACTTCCAGTTCCCGAATACACCATTCTCTCTGTCTAGAATGCCCTACCTTTCCCTCTTTACCTATATTACTTAATGTGTTAGGTCCGCACTGCCATTCTCTCTCAAGCTTTAGTGTGAATACAAGTCACCTGAGGTAAGACCTGGCAGTCTGCAAGTCTAACAAACTCCCAGGTGATGCTGATGCTGATAGTCCATAGGCCACCAAGTAGCCAGTCATGGAGGGTTGGTCTAGGCCAGTGGTTCTCAATCTTGGATCATACTGGAACCACCTAGGGAGCTTTTAAATATCACCCATCCCTCACAAAGCCACACCCAGACCAATCAAACCAAAAGTTCTGAGAGTGGAGTTCAAGTATCAGTATATTTTCAAGCTCTCCAGATGATTCCAATGTGCAGGCAGGTTTAGGACCCCTAGAGTCTCTAAGATTTCTTCTAATTCACAAACCTATTACTGGGATGCCTAGCCCTTTCCAGGCAGGTCATCACCAATATTGCTTGGGCATGACACTGACATTGCCATTCTAGACCCAGTTCTGTAGTGCAGTGCTTCTGACCACAAGCTCTAGAAATGACAGATGCAGGTTCACACCCCAGCTCTGCTGGTTCACCTTTGGCAAGCTGCCTTACCTCTCTCTCTCAGCCTCAATTTCTTCATCTCTGAAATGGTTCACCATGATTTGGGGGCTGTCTACACTGCAGCTAACAGCAAAATGGAGGTCATTACGCTTAACATGCAGTTCTACTGAAGGATTTAAAAAGATAATTATCCAGCAAGTAGCAGGGGTTCAGTAATTTGTAGCTGCTGTTGATATTAAAGCTTTCATAGCATTGCAGCTTTTTCTTTTTAAACAAAGATGTTAGTTTGTTTTCTTGCTTTCCTCCTGAAGAGCATCCACATGGAAAATAAGAACAACCACCAGGGAAGCCTCGATCAGTTTAAGCACCATCAAGGGAATGCTTTCCAATAGTTCATTTCCTCCTCTGTCCTCAGCTACCAAAGCTGCCCTGGGAGGAAGCCACTGTTTTACTTTATGAAATATTTGCCCAAGATAACACAGTAATTCTAAGCAGGCTTTTGACAGACTCCTTTTCTTATCCCTTATCACCCGGGAGCATAACAAGCAAAGTTGATATACTCACTAGGAGTGACACTTTTGTCTATCTTCATTTTCTGGCAGTGGATTATAGTTTTGATTGCCTTACATGAATCAAACTTGATCTTAGTGCAAGCTGCAATAGCACTGAAATCATCAGGGTGGTTCCACTTAATTAGTAAGTCATGAGCATATTTGTTTCTTGATGTTTGGTGAAGGGATCTTGGAGTCAATGAGGCCAGGTTCCAATTTTTTCTAAACTATGAGCACTCCGAAGAGTGGGAGCATTTTCCCTACTCATTGCTTATGAATTTGCACCCATACCAAATGCCTGCGTAAATCTTTTTCAGTCCCCACCCAGACCTGACCAGCAAGCCTTGCGAAAGAAGATACGGAAAATTTTACCATAAATTCAGCACTGTCAAGGCCCTTCAATGATGGCTGAAAATCCCATGCCCATTATAGCCTTGCCAAGAATCCACATTCAGACCAAAGAGAATTCCCATATGCTACTCTGTTTTTTTTTTTTACTCTGTTTAGGAAACCCTAGTGGCATAGTGGTTAAGTGTTACGGCTGCTAACCAAAGGCTGGCAGTTCAAACCCTCCAGGCGCTCCTTGGAAACTCTATAGGGCAGTTCTACTCTGTCCTGTAGGGTCGCTATGAGTTGGAACCTACTCGACAGCACTGGGTTTGGTTTCTGGGTTTACTCCGTTTAGAATGCTCTTCCCTTCCCTCTTTACCTATATAACTCCTCATACTTTAAGGGTTAGGTCCGCACTGCCATTCTCTCAAGCTTTAGTGTGAGTACAAATATATCCATAAGAAGCACCTGGGGATCTTGTTAAACCATAGATTCTGATTCAGTGTATCTGGGATGGAAGTGTAAGTTCTCAGCAAGAGGGTTGAGCCAAAGTGAACTGGTTGGAAGCCCTGATTCAGACCTGTCTGCTCTATTCACCTTCTCCAACCCTCCCCCTCAATATACTATCTACTATAAAAAAAAAAAAAAAAAAAATTTTATATGCCTATAGATCTTTTTTTTTTATAGATCTACTCACACTGGAATGTTCTCTTTCTTTTCTACGTCTAAAATTTGGGACGTATACTTTCTAGAAGTAATATTATAAGGATTGGTTGAATGTGGTAATGTTACTAGCATAATAATTCAGTTAATCTGTGTGAAGTGCTTAGAATAGTCCCTTGCACATAGTATTTGCTCAGTAAATGTTTTGTAGTAATATAATTATTAGTATTGCCATTATAATAGTGGGTCAGCTATACTATACTTTAAAAAGGCTTTTCTGGGTTGATCTGTATTTTACACACCCTTTTACAATAACCGAGTAGCTTCTATGCACTAAGCATTATGCTAAGCACAATATGTGCTTTTCTTCACTATTCTCACAGCAGCCCTATAATGGAGGTACTATGGTCCAGTACCTCCAATAAGAAACTGAAGCACAGGGAGGTTAAGGAACTTACTAAAAGTCACACAGCAAGAAAGTGCCGGAGCTAGGATTCAAACACATGATGTCTGATCTTAAACCTGTTTTCTTAGTCACTATGCCCATTTTGCTGCTCTCAGCATCCACCTGGAGGGAGGTAGGGAATCTGGTAGTGCCAAAGGGTTTGGCAGGTGTTTGCAGAAAAGCCACTTTTCATCTTCACTCCAGACATTGATTTGGGCCATGGGTCCTGACCTCTGCAGGCAGAATAAGAAGAGATTGTTCCCTCTTGCTTTTGCTACTTTAAGCAGTTCTTCTTTTAATATTACCCATCCTCTAACATCCTAAGAATCACAGATATTCTGTCTCTTCTTAAAGTCTTATACTTATTAATGAAGTTATAAAATTTCATTGATAATATCTGTTTTTCTTATCTATCCTATTCAATGTAATATTCTTGAGAGCAGAAGCCATATCTGTTTTGCAAAATGCATATCCCAAGGCCCTAAGAACCCAATGTGTCTCCTTAGATTCACCTCACTTCCCAAAATCCTATCCTAAAGGCAGACTGAGATAATGATAATAATATTATATGAAGTAATGCTATCTGCTCATTAAATGCAGGGCCTAACTTTGAGTCCATTTGTTGGTGACTTGCATTGAACCAGAAATACTGTATTGCACAGTCACAGTTTATACTTGTAAAACAGCTGACTATGACGAGGGGCAGGATGTACATCCATACAGCAGAGTTGAGGCAACATGGCAGAATGGAAAGAGCACTGTCCTTGCTGACAGAGAACAAAGCTTGAATCTTAGCTTTGCCATTTATTAGCTCTTTAATTCAGGCAAGATATTTAACATTTCTGAGAACTTCCTTATCTGAAAAATCATCGCACAGAATTCTTATGAGGCTTAATTCATGTTACATAAGCAAAAGGTCTGACTCAGAGTAGATCTTCAATAAATGTTAAGTGGTAACAGAAAGGGCAAAAGTTGATGAATCTACCCCAATTGCAACAAGTATATCCAGAACCTGCATCTTGGTTTCTAATAGCATCCTCCAATGAAAGGACCAGGGCTCTTGAAGAAAGGCTGATTCAGGGCTGGGGCACTGAGTATACAAGATGAGTCTGGAGCACTTGTAGTGCCAGAAAGTAAGGACATGATCAATAAACAAATGATGAGGGTGTGTCAAAGGGGCACAGGAGCCAAATGAAAGAGCTCCCAGTGGCCGAGGTTGGAAAAGACTTGAGTAACAATATTAATTACATAGTATTAGACTATAACTCAGAATATAGAAAAAATATCCAGGAGTCCATACTGATATAAGTAAATGATTAAATAAATAATTGGGGAAGAATAAACTAATTTCCTATGCAGAATAATTCTAAATAATTTAGGTGTATATGCTCCCCTCAAGGAGATGGAACTTAACTCCCCACCCCTTAAGTATGGGATGTGCATGGTAAACCCCTTCCTAAAAATGGAAAGCTGAGGTATGGGGGACAGAAGTAACTTGTTGCAACAGAGAAATCTGACAAACAGTACCTCAGGCAAGTGATCATGGTTAATATCAGCAGTGATAAGTCACACTGATAACATGTATACTTTATATGATGTGATTAGAACGGCACTTCACCTCTGTGGTCTTCCTCCCAAAAGAGGAGGGGTTGGACCAGAGTGGTGGTGTTGTTGTTGGGTGCTGTCAAGTCAATTCCAATTCATAGCGACCCCATGTGACAGAGTCAAACTACCCCATAGGGTTTTCTAGGCTATAATCCTTATAGAAGCAGATCCTTTCTCCTGTGGAGCCTTGGGTGAGTCTGAACCACCAGCCTATCAGTTAGCAGCTGAATTCTAATTGTGCCACCAGGGCTCCTTCCAAAAGCCCATAACCCTTACCTAATTATTTTTTTAAAAAAAAAGGAAAAATCAGACAAACGAAATTGAAGGATATTCTACAAATTCCTGACAGTACTCCTCAAAACTGTCAAGCTCATCAAAAACATGGGAAATTTGAGAAATATAATGGTCTAGAAGGAGTCTAAGGAGACGTGGCAACTAAATGTAATATGGTATCCTAGGTGATATCCTGAAAGAGAAAAAGGACATCAGGTGAAAATAAAGGAAATCCAAATAAAGTATGGACTTTGGTTAATAATGATGTATCAATATTGGTTCATCAATTGTGATAAACTTACCATACAGTTAACAATAGGGGCACTGAGTGTCAGGTATATGGAAACTCACTAATATTCTTGTGACTTTTCTGTAAACATAAAAGTCTTCTAAAATAAAAAGTTTACTTTAAAAAAATCAATAAATCCTTGCTCAAAATCATACTTGAAATAGTATAATGTTTCTAACTATACATAAAGTCTCATAGTAAAAAAGTGGGAGATTACATTGTACTTTTGATTAGGGAGTTTTCTAACCCAAATTGTCTACCTTCTAAGACATCCTATTAAATAAGTTTAGTAAGACGGTTACTGTGATCATTAAGGTTGTGTGTCATCTTGGCTGGGCCATGATTCTCAGTGGTTTAGCAGTTACAATACAGTTTAGCAGTCACATATTGATGTAATTACCTCTGTGATGAGATCTGATATAATGTGAATACCTCCATGTGATACAATATTCTGTGAGTAGCCAGTCAGTTGAAAGGGAGTTTCCTTGGGGGTGTGGCCTGTGTCCAATATAGGTGGACTTTCCGGCAAAGCTTGAGGGCTTTTTGCTCACTCTGGATCCTGCAGCCAGCTCCTGTTCATCTGACCACCAGTTCTTGGGACTTTAGCTAGCACCTTACATGCTGAGCTTGGGATCTGTCAGCCTCCACAGTCTGTGAGCCAGCAGCCTGCCAGCTTATCTGCCTGTTGTCTGACTTGCTGATCTTGAATTCGCCAGCCCCTGTAGCTACATAAGTCAGAAGAAGCCTCCAGCCTGACCCATGGACTTGGGATTTTCCAGCCTCTACAACTATGTGAGACATTTCCTTGATATAAATCTCTCTCTTTCTGTGTATATATATATATATACACACACATACACATATATATTTATGTATGTATGTACGTATAGAGACGCTTCATTGGTTTTGCTTCTGTATAGAGAACCCAGCCTAAGAGTTATAAAGCAGCATCCAAGAACTCACGGTAATTCCTTCCTCTAAAATTCTAATCCGAGTAAAGAACATATATGATCTATTGTTTTTTAAAAAATACTACTTTAGTGGTAACAGAGAATTTGTTATGAGAATCATAGACCAATTATTCTGAGAGAAGCTCTTTTCCACAGATGTGCCAAAGCAAATTTAAGAATCAATGCAGCCTAAGTCAGAAGGTATGGAAAGTGAGTACTTCATTCAGTTTAGTGTGGTTATAATATATCTGCAATACTCTGCAGAGGAGGCACTTTTCAAATAGAAAGTTCTGAATACATACATATCTTGGCTACTTAGAAGAGGTTTGTGCAGGGAGGAAGTGCCATGGAATTCCTTGGTGACCTGTGTGAGAAGTAGGGTGAGAGAAAACCTGGCAATAACAGCTCCTTAAAATATTCCACAAAGTTCAGGAGTTCATTCACTCCTGGTCAATGTGACAGTTTAAAAATATGTCCATGACAACACCAAATGCTGGCAAGGATGTGGGGCAACTGGAACCCCCATTCATTGCCTGTGGGAATGTGAAATGGTACAGCCAGTTTGAAAAACAATCTGGCAGTTCTTACAAAGCTAAACATAGGCTTACCACACACTCAAGCAATCATGCTCCTAGGTGTTTACGCAAACGAGATGAGAACATATGTCCGTATAAAAAATTTAAACATAAATGTTTATAGCAGCTTTATTCATAATTGCCAAAAATTGGAAGCAACCAAGATATCCTTCAACAGGTGAATGGATACACAAACTATAGTACATCCATACTATGGAGTACCAGAAAAAAAAAAGAAAAAGCTATCACGATACAAAAAGACATGGAGAAACCTTAAATGCATATTGCTAAGTGAAAGAAGCTAGTCTGGAAAAGCTCCATACTGTATGATTCCACCTATATGATATTTTGGAAAAGGCAAAACTATATGGGGAAGAAGGAGATGATGAACAGGTGGAGCACAGGGCATTTTTAGGCCAGTGAAACTATTCTAAATGACAGTGATGGTAGACACGACATTATGAATTAGTTAGAACTCATAGGACTATACAACACAAAGAGTGAAGCCGAATGTAAACTATGAACTTTAGTTAGTAATAATGTTCAATACTGGTTCATCAATTATAACAAAAGTACCACAGGAATATAAGATGTAGGAAAACAGTGTGCAGGGTGGAGGGAGATACATGAGAACGCTATACTTTCTGCCTTAATTCAGAAAATACTTGTTAAAGCATCTCCTATGTGCCAGGCATGTTGAGAGGTATTAGGAATTCAACGGTGTAAAAGACAGACAAAGACCTCTCCCCATGGACCTTACAGTCTAGTAGGAGAAGCTGACAACAAGTAGATGAACAAACCAAATGATTACAAAATTATGATAAGTGCTATAAGGGAAACCAACAAGGTGCCTAGAGAAATTCTACTTTAGACAGGGTGGTTAGGGAAGGGCTTTCTGAAGAAACATTTAAGACAAAACCTGAAAGTGAAGAAAAAGCAGTCACGTTAAATGCAGCAGATATGTTCCTAATGGAGGAACAACATCTGCAAAGTTCCTGAGGTGGGAATATGCTAAGAACTGAGTAAAACAGCTAGGAACAGTGTGGCCAGAGCTTAATGTGTAAGAGGGGTACAAAAGAGACAGCATTCTATCACAGAACACCCCTTCTGTGGTGGAGAGTTGTTTTCAGGAAGTAGCTTTCCAGTAAGAGATTTTACTTCCTAACCCCTCTTGCAGGTAAGACATGGTCATGTGACTGAATTTTGGCTAAGAGGATACTGGTAAAAGTGCCACTACTGGACCTGGCCCATACAAACTGTCTACTCTCTTTGCTTGTCTGCCAGCTTGACATCAATACCTAGAGTGTCCTTGCAAGCCATATCTGAAGATGCCAGTCCACCATCACCAGAGTCCCTGAATGACTGCATGGAGCAGAGGCCCACCCTCTCTCCCTCTTTCTACCACCTGGCCTGTGTATAAGTAGGGAATAAACCTCTATGTGTTAAGCCATGAGATTGCGGCGTTTCGCCATTACGGCCGTTAGTATTTATTACCGTAACTGACGTAGGGGACAGTGATGCAAGATCCAGGTGGAATTTACAATGAAGAGCCAGATCAAATGGTAAGGAATCTAATTTTTATTCTAGGAACATCGAGAAGCCATTATTGTAAGCAGGGAAGTGAGATGATCTAATTTACATCTTAAAATCACTTTGGTTTCTGTGGGGATTGGATAGAAGATAAAAGAGTATAAGTACCATGTTGAGTTATTTACAAAGAGCCAGCATTAAGTAAAGAAACGGAATTTCCACAGTCGGGCAACTGGGAACGCTCAGCTTGTCAAGAAGAGCAAAGTTCACATACCTTATGTCTTTTAAATTAGAAAGGATAACCATTTGGTTCAAGGGGGGTGATATGTACTTTACCTAGCAGCTTTTAGGCTTTCTGTAATTCTTAATAAAAACTTCAGCTTTTTTTTTTTAAACCTAACCTACTCTATCTACTCAAATATTCTCTCACTCTGACTGTGCTAAGTTAAGCTAATGTCAGGCTTATGGCCATTTGAGAAACATGAAAAGCAGTTGACTGAGAACACACAGAGAGTGGGATCTTTACCCAGGCATGCCACAATCTTGTTGCTCAAAAACAAAACAAAACAAAACAAAAAAAACTCTGAATAAGACCCAAGACTCTATAGTAGATTAAGATACTATCACTATGAGGACTGAAAAAAATCTACTGGTAGAAACAACAACTAATGAATGATTCAAAGTAAACCATACTTTCAAACATAAGCCCAGAGGGAACACAAAAGACCAACACCTTAGTCTGCCAAGAGGCTGTGTACTGGGGGGCTTGGTTGGAGGGGAGGGTCAGAGGACACAGCACTTAAGCACAAGTTTATCCAGGCAGAGAAGCACCTGTGTCATATGATGATAACAGGGTCTGTTACTTCTTTTGCTTTACCTTATAATCTTTATCTGCTAAATCCAATCCAATTTTCATTTGAGAATTTTTCTGAGTCTGTAGCCAAATACAAAGTTAAGGTGATTTTATATATCTTCCCTCTCTACAAGATACTTCATGAGTTAGTACTTCTGATGCACTGTTATCATTTGATATGAGATACTCTAAACTTGTTCCCCAAAATGTAACAGGTTAAAAATCATAGTCTAAAACAATAGAGTCTAAAATATGTATAGACCAGGCCTCTAATCTAGCATTACAAGGGTATTTGTTGCTTTCTATGTTTAAATGTAAAGTCTGTCAAAAGGCTTACTTATTCTGCAAAACACTGGCCACTAAACCCAGGCTCCAGATATTAAAAAGAGGTAAGTGTACATGTGGTCTTACCAGCACTAACGTGAAATATATCCAGGCAATCCGTGAGCACCATTTGTATATTTATTCTCTGAAAAGAAAATATACATTCAAAAAGAATTCTCTTCTTTCAGAAAACATCTGTCAGTATAAAGTGATTTTTGTCGTTGTACTGTGGTGGTCAATGTTGTTTTTAAAGTGGTTCTTAACATCTGCATGAAATCTTGTGGTTTTATGGAGGAAAAGCTCACAACACAAACACATACACACTCACACACACATCAACCCTTGTCATAACTGTGAGTGCCCTAAAAATTCTTGCAAAAAGCCAACTCTGATTGGCAGCTAGAAATTACATGCAATAACAATCTGTAGCTTTTACCCACAAATTGCATGACCTGAAAGATAAAATGCAGCTGTTCACAAATATTCAAACTGATTCCCAGACTGCATGATCAGCTCTTGTCTCTTCTGAAGATTGTAGGCTCAAGCCAGCCATATAGTATTTCTTGATTTTCTCATCTGAAGATTTTGTTCAGATTTCAGAGGAACCGTAGATGCTTATCATCCCAAAGCAGTTCAAACTGATTTCCAAAGACCCTAGCAAATCATTTGTTCATTCATTCCACAAACATTAATGAGTGTTTACTATGTGCCAGTTATGATATTACATATTTCAAGAAGGAGACATTGACTAATGATGTTAAACAACGGAGGCTGGTTGAGTGAACTGAGGATGAAAAAGGAGCTACTGAATCTAGCTACTAGGTATCACTATAAGGGCGATATTAAAGGATGGATGGGGTCAGGAAGAGACAATGAATTTCAAACAAAGACAGGTTGGTGAAAGAAGATTATTAAAAATGGTCTGCAAGTAGTAGTGGGAAACTGGGGAAAATTCAGGGTACAAAGAATCAGGGTGCCTGGGATCCTCCAACTGAGAGAGTCCAGTGTCCCAATTCTAATGTAGGCAGGTGGGAGGATATGTGCCAAGATTTCTCAGGTAAGGAGGTAGATGTATTTTTTGGAAAAGCTGAAAAAGAAATATTTCTTGACAACTTAAAGGAAGTTCCAGAGAATTCAGGGGAGTGGAATAAAAGGGAATAAGTGGGAGTAGGACTCACTTCCAAGTTCTACATTTAATGATTCGAAGTTATAAATTTAGTCTCCATTTCCAACCAGTGCCCAGAGTTAACAGTCATCAGCGTGTTTTAATTTGTGGTTTCCTGGGAAGTGATCCTGTCTGCAAATATTTAGTATTATCAGTGCCTGAAATACCACCATTACAAATGCATTGCTTTAAAACCAGGCTGTTTCCAAATGCTTCTGTGAGAGTAACCTCTAATGCGGAAATAGATTTCTTCCTTTGGTTATGTTAATGAGATCATTTCAGCATAGGGTGAGTCCCCAACGTAATCACTTCTGAGTTATAAAAAGACCAGAATAGACACAAACACACACAGGCACACAGATACACACACACACACACACACACACACACACGGAAGACAGACAACATATGAGGACCCTTCTATAAGCAAAGGAATGCCAAGATCACCTGCAGACACCAGAAACCAGGAGAGAGGATCAAAGAAGGAACTGACATGGCCGAGGGCCTGATCTGAACTTTTAACCTCTAGAACTGTGAGAAAACAAATTTCTATTCTCTAAAGCCACCCACTTGTAGTATTTTTGTTACAGAAGCACTAGGGTAAGTCAGGAACAACGACTGAAAGTTCATGGGATAAAGAGCTAAAAAGAACACCTCAAACTGGCTTGCAATTTGCTTGTGGTTTCATAGAAATCAAGATACCATAAAGTCAAAGTCATATCTCAAAGCCATAAATGTGAGGCTACAGAGTAATGCTGCTTTTCTTTAGGGCAGATCATTCAAAGATATGTAGGCCTGTCATGGATTGCACTGTGTCCCCAAAAAACATGCATCGACTTGGCTAGTCCATGATTCTCAGTATTGTGTGATTGTCCACCACTTTGTCATCTGACATGCTTTTCCTATGTGTTGTAAATCCTCTCTATGATGTTGATGAGATGGGATTAGTGACAGTCATGTTAAGGAGGCAGGACTCAATCTACAGATTGGATTGCATTTTCAGCCAATCTCTTTTGAGATATAAAAGGGGTGAGCAGAGAGACAGGGGGACCTCATACAACCCACCAAGAAAGCAGTGCCGGGAGCAGAGTGTGTCCTTTGAACTTGAGGTTTCTGTGCAGAGAAGCTCCTAGACCAAGGGCAGACTGATGACGAGGACCTTCCTCCAGAGCTGACAGAGAGAGAAAACTTTCTCCTGGAGCTGACTCCCTGATTTTGGACTTCTGGCCTACTCCACTGTGAGAGAATAAACTTCTGTTTGTGGAAGCCATCCACTTGTGGTATTTCTGTTATAGCAGCACTAGGTAACTAATACAAGGCCCGATCAGGGTATTTGTGTAGTAAAGAATTCGGTCTTCATTAGAGAAATGCAAATCAAAACTACAATGAGATTCCATCTCACTCCAGCAAGGCTGGCATTAATCCAAAAAACACAAAATAATAAATGTTGGAGAGACTGTGGAGAGACTGGAACACTTATACACTGCTGGTGGGAAAGTAAAACGGTACAACCACTTTGGAAATCCATTTGATGCTTTCTTAAAAAGTTAGAAATAGAACTACCATATGATCCAGCAATTCCACTCCTTGGAATATATCCTAGAGAAATAAGAGCCTTCATACAAACACATATATGCACACCCATGATCACTGCACCACTGTTTACAGCAGCAAAAAGATGGAAGCAACCAAGGTACCCATCGACGATGGATAAATGGATAAATAAATTATGGTATAGTCACACAATGGAATACTACGCAACCATAAGAACAATGATAAATCTGTGAAACAGCTCATAACATGGAGGAATCTGGAAGATGCTGTGCTGAGTGAAATTAATTAGTTGCAAAAGGACAAATATTGTATGAGGCCACTATTATAAGAACTCAAGAAATAGTTTAAACACAGAAGAAAATATTCTTTGATGGTTATGAGGGTGGCAGGGAGGGAGAGGAGTATTCACTAATTAGATACCCAAGCCCCCCAGTGCTGTCGAGTCAATTCTCACAGCTGCCCTATAGGACAGGGTAGAACTGCCCCCATAGAGTTTCCAAGGAGCGTCTGGCGGATTCGAACTGCTGACCTCTTGCTTAGCAGCCATAGCACTTAACCACTATGCCACCAGGGTTTCCCACTAATTAGATAGTAGACAAAAACTATTTTGGTGAAGGGAAAGACGACACACAATACAGGAGAGGTCAGCACAACTAGACTAAAGCAAAAGCAAAGAAGTTTCCCAAATACAACCGAACGCTTTGAAGGCCAGCGTCACAGGGGCGGGGGTCTGGGGACCATGGTTTCAGGGGATATCTAGGTCAATTTGACGGCACTGGGTTTTGGGTCCAGGTCAATTGGCATAATAAAATCTATTAAGAAAACATTCTGCATCCCACTTTGGTGAGTGGCATCTGGGGTCTTAAATGCTAGCAAGCGGCCATCTAAGACACATTAATTTGTCTCAATCCACCTGGAGCAAAGGAGAATGAAGAACACCAAAGACATAAGGTAATTATGAACAGGAAGGACCATATAAATCAGAGATTACATCAGCCTGGACCAGAAGAACTAGATGGTGCCCGACTAAAACCGATGGCTGCCCTGACAGGCAACACAACAGAGAATCCTTGATGGAGCAGAAGAACAGTGGGATGCAGACCTCAAGCTCCCATAAAAAGACCAGACTGAGACTAGAAGGACCCCAAAAGTCATGGCCCCCAGACCTTCTGTTAGCCCAAGACTGGAACCATTCCCAAAGCCAACTCTTCAGACAGGGATTAGACTGGAATATAAGATAGAAAATGATACTGGTGAGGAGTCAGCTTCTTGGCTCAAGTAGACATGTGAGACTATGTGGGCAGCTCCTGTCTGAAGGGGAGACGAGTAGGTAGAGAGGGACAGGAGCTGGCTGAATGGACACAGGGAATACAGGGTGGAGAGGAGGAGTGTGCTGTCTCTTTAAGGGGAGAGCAGCTAGGAGTACATAGCAAGGTATATATAAATCTTTGTATGAGAGACTAATTTGTAAACTTTTGCTTAAAGCACAATTAAAAAAAAAAAGAATTTGGCTTCACTCAAAGAGAAGGTCTGGCCTTTGCCCTTTGCTTTTGGTAGGTCATATCCATGCCCTTGGAATGTTATTCCTAAAAGGAATGTCTTCGTTTACCTGGGGGCCTTGGGTCATATGGATAGTCTTAACAATGTAATTTAGGGTGAGCTGGCCACATCCACATAGTCTGTGTGGTGGTGGTGAGGGGATGGTGGTTACCACACCACAAAGATGAACAATGTGAATTATGTTGGGGTATTGGGGCACACAATATTAGTTGACCTAGAGGCTGAGACCAACCATGTGGGTAATCAGTCATGCCTATATAATGCAGCAACCCCGCCTTTCCGCCCCCACAAAAAAAAACTGAACACAGAGGCTCCAACAAGCTTCCCCGATTGGCACTACTCTGTGCACGTAATCACACATTGCTATTGGAAAAGTAATGCATCCTGACACCACAGAGAAAAGACAATGGACGCCCCACGTTTGGAACCCTCCTGAACTCTGTCCTGTGTGTCTCTTCCTTTGGTTGATCTTCAGCTGTATCCTTTCCCTGAAATAAACTGTAACCATGAGTATAAGAGCTTTCCATGAATTCTGAGTCTTTCTAGTGAATTATCAAACCTGAGGGTGATTTTGCAACCCCCTCCAAACTTGCAGTTTGTGTCAGAAGTGAGGGAAGTCTTAGGGACAGTGACCTCTAACTTTGTAGTTGCCCAAAACTCCACACATGTTATCCACCTTGGGAAGTTACTTAATTATCCCAAACATTTTGGGGACCGTCTCCACAGTTCTTTGAATCTCTTCAACAATGACAAATCTTCACACTGAGCCACTGGACTCGGTTTTTGGAATTATCAAAAGCAGACCAGAATTTAGTTTGATAAATAAGGTGGATTATGGAATGGAGAATCACCATCTTTTATTAAAATGGGGAGAGGTGATTATACATTGGTGAAACTTACTTTCCTACACCCTATAAACTGGCTCTGAGGAAGCTAACCAAGGGAAGTTTTCGAAGTGTCTTAAGAAATGGCAGTATGTTTGGAATAAACACATAAATTCTAAAATGACTACTTTAAAGAGGAAAACATACATTTAGAGGTATAAAGTCCATCCAACTTATTATAGAGTGAAGAGCATACATTCAATATATTATATTCAATGCATTTTAAAGAAAATAATGTTAAGAGGATTGCCTAAATTCTTGTATATTTTAAATCTCATCACTTTATAGCCATACAGAATCTCCCCTTCCTATGATTATAGGAAGCATTTTATATTTCGAAAGTCTTTTGCAGACAGGTGGTTGATGAATTACCAGATCTTTAATTCACAAGTTTAACTTCTTAAACTCATTTGGTTTATTGTATGTACTACACAGAAACCCTGAATGATTCACACAAACTATTTTTTACTCATAAAAACATGCCAAAACCTTTTCAGAGAGTTGCTTTTGTCTCTTTTTAGAGCACTCAATCTTCAGCGTGTATAAACAAGCAAATGCTTTGATATTCAAATTAATGAAAGCAGTGGAAATGAGAGATGAATCCATCTGAAAATCATAGGCTCCCACTTGATGCATTTTGATGAAATGCTCACACACAAAAGAAGTTATTTGAGACAGAATCTAGCTCATATGCAAGGAAAAAAATCCCATGCAAGTAAGATAGAAAAGTTATTTGACAGGTAATCACAAAATCTGACTTCTAGTTCTGCCTCCTCAAGAACACCAAGTGTCTGGAAGCATGGACTCTGAGGTTAGGAAGATATGGATTTAAAGGATTCAGCTACTTGGTTGTGTAACCTTGAACAAGTTAATTAACAATTTTGAGCCAAAATTTATTCACTGATAAATGTGAATAGCAACAGTACTCATTTCACAGAGTAATTTTAGGAATTAAAGAGTACATGTAATTTGCTTAACACAGTGCCTGGGACATAATTTGGTGTTGTTATTGTTATTAATATGATTATTAAGTTAAGCAACTCTTTTTTTTCTTTCCATCAGTTTTTTGTCCTATAAAATGAGACTATTACCTAATTGATTGATGAGAATCAGATGATAACAGAAAATTTAAAAATTTATATGCTGTGCAATGCTGAATATTGTTATGAAATACGGAATGCTGTTTTACCTACATTACAAATCCCCTATTCCCCATGCTATTTTGGACTGAACATACATTCCTAAGCACTTAAATCTCCTCTGTTAGGAAAGGGGGTTGTGTAACTTTAGTCTGTGTTATTTGAGTTTCCCTGCACTTTATCAACAGACGGATTCAGAGTAGCTGTAATAAATTTCACTGGGTCCTGCCCCATATGTCCATATAGGACTTCCAGGAAACCCCCACCCCAGACCCTCAGAGTCTCACTCAGGTATGTCTGGTGGTCCCCAGGAGATGTCTCGTGTATGTTCACAAGCCCCGATCTTAGCTCCTGTCATCAGGTGGCACATGGCATTTTCTCCCTCTTTTACTCCAAGTCTTTTGGTCAACATTTACTGCCAGGAAAGCTATTTGAGAGGGGACCCTGCCTACTGCATTACTGCTGATGCCCCATCCCAATCTAGAATGTTCACAACAAGCATGCCGCATCTCAATGCCCACAAAGCTGCAGGCCCCCTAGGTGCCAGAGGTGAGGTGTGTTTCGGGTTCTGTAATTTGCCTTCTCAGCCCTGCCACAGCACCGCTATGCCCCGCAAGTATCTCACGGGAACCCCATAGAAATGATGTCTTCTGTTGGACTCAGAAAAGGCAGATCATGAAGGCAAATGTTTCATAAAAGCCATCATACTGTACTCTCCTTCCCCATCTTTTCTTTTTCCTCACCCTCAAGTTGAATCATGTAAATTGAGGCTCCCAGGCTGGCTGGTCTGTTATCTCCTCAGACTTAACACAGACATGCCTGGGTTCTAAAGGTGGATGCACCTTGGGCTCAATTCACACACTCACTCAATAGAAAATAGTATAGCCTAGGGTTAAAGAATGTTCTGCAGTCAGATGGAGGATTCAACCTCCAGCCCTTCTGCTTACTAACTTAGTATGTCTAAATCTCAATGTCCTTTTCTATAAAATGTGGATAGAAAAACACAGGCAATGGTAGGCCTGGCATGTTCAGTATATTTAGTGTGTCATCTTGTTCCTGGCAGGCTGGGCATGGGGTGGGGGTTGAGCAATGAGAAGCCTGGCTTGACTGATGTGGTAGTCGGTTCATCTGGAGGGCAGCAGAGAATAGTATCCACCCAGGCTTCATAATTTCTCCCTTTCCACCATCCTCCATGGCTAACTCTTCAGTCTTTCCTGCCCAGGACCTCACCATTCCATGGCCATGATCACAATCCCCTAACTTGCATCTCTGGCTCCCACACCTACTGAAGTAGACCCACTTGCCTAGACACACCACACGAACTCTTTTTCCTCTCCTGTAATAATCAGGTTGATGGGGCAGGGGTGAAGGAGTGGGGAAGGCAGTTCAAATTCCAGGGCTATTGGTCCAGAAAGGGGTCCTTAGCCTGACCATGTTGCATATCAACACAAATCCACCATTGCTGAGGGGAGCCCCACATGCTTTCATCTAGCTAAAACAGTCAAAATAGTACTGAGTAACAGCTTCAGGAAGATATATTTCAAAGCAACAAGATAAAATGCTTTAACAATTCAAAGACAAAACGAGCCACCTTTACAGCAACTATAATAGAATGATTAAGAACCCAGGTTTGATTGTGCTGAGTGAAATGTCAATCACTAAAGATAAATATTGTATGATCTCACGAATACAAAATACCTAGACTATGCAAATGTATAGAGATCAGAGTTTAATAGTGATTACCAGGGGCAAGAGGTAGGTGAGAGAGAACCATTGCTTAGGAAGCAGTGAGTTTCTCTTTATGCTGATGGGAGATTTGGCAATGGATACTGGTGATGGTCGTACAACATGATTGATATAATTATTTCCACTGAACTGTATACATGGAAAATGTTGAATTGGCAAATGTTGTATTATCTATATTTTTACAATAAAAAAGAAAAGAACACAGGTTTGAAAGTCAGATAACCAAGGATTTGAATCTTGATGTTTGACACTTAACAGCTGTGTTATTTAATTCCTCTGGGCCACTCTCTTTTCTCCTCTGAAGACTATGAGTAATAATAGTACCTCCTTCCCCTAAATACTGAAAGGATTAATGAGATAATGTATACAAACCTCTTATACAGGGTTCTGGCACTTAAGAGAACTAAATAAAACGGAAGCTATTATATCATACGGTCATTATGAGTCGGAATCGACTCAACAGCACTGGGCTTGGTTTTGTTTTTGGTTTATTATTATTTTGCTTTTGTATTAATAACTGGCATAAAGAGGAAACTGCCAACTATTGACAGATGAGACAGTTAGCTCTGGGGAACATGATGTAAAGTCCAAATGAATTCTAAGCAAACAATGGCTTTAAAACTGACAGTTCAAAAAGATGAAGTTAATTGTGTCCACTGGCAAGAAAAGCCTACACAAAGGTACTTCTGTTCTCAGCAACTCTCCATCCTGCCCTTGTGATGTGGAACTGTATAGCCCCACACAATAAACCAGACCGATCAATAAAGTTAAAACAAGAATTCCCACATGAGGTGACGCAGGGGGAAAAAAGAAACAACAAAAAACATCAAATTGGATTATGATGTAAAGGCCTCTGTGTGTATGCTGAAAACATCCGTAAGTGATTTTATATGACCTGAAGCAGGATACTAAGGACTAGTGATTGTACATATAAGGGAGCAGGAAGATAGCATAGAGTATTTGAGATTATTCGAGACAATGAGTAAGCATAAAGCTGCCATTTGTCTACTCCAATTCTGTAATGAATTGATTAGCTGATCTTTTGATTTACTTGAAACACTTGGCCAAACTACTTTCAGAAAGATAAATACAACTCTCTCAGATGGAGACTTAAATATAAGCTCTGTCTTGAAAGAAAATAAGAACTCACAATACCTCACACATAGCCTATTATTTGGTTTTAGAGGTTGTCTTTATTTTATGCATATTGAAAGATGCTTACTGGGTTAACATAGAAGAGAAAAAACTAATAAATTCAGATCTTTTTCACTGTTGGCATAAAAGCTCAAAAATAAATGAATGTTACAGGTGATCCCGTACAGGACGCAGAAATCTTTCAAGGAAAATAGAACTTGATCTTAGATTCTAAGTGTGAAAATCCCCATCCCAATGATAACCTTTTTACTTTACCCAATAGGTTTCAACTAAAAGGGATTCACAATCCTAGAAACTGAACTGATGAACTCGGTCCACATGGAGCCTTTCGTTTATGAAATGGTCATGTTGGTAGAGAGGAGGAAAGAAACAGTGCCTCTGCCCCACTCCTGCCACAGACATCCTGCCTTTGCACTCTCAGCAGAGCCAGTGGCTCTCCTTATCTGGCTCCTGCTGGGTCAGCTCCTAATGGCCTTCCTCAATTCCCATTCTGTCGGCTTCACTTTTGGCTGACACAGCAAAGGCACACGGAAGAGGTCTGCAGCATAGCAGGAGTCAGAGGCTGGAAACAAAGACGACTCATTTATTTATTTGTTTGCAATGCTCTCCATCTGTCAATGGCCAAGGATTTCCGTGGCTGGCACCTGAGGAAGGCACTGGAACAAATCAATTTTCAATAACCTCAGAGATCACAGGGCACTGGATAATAAGCAATAAGTCTAAAAGAGGGCTACTGGGTTTGTGCAAAGCACAGCTGAAGAGAAGTGACGAGACTTTAATAGAAATATTACACCTTGACTACATTACACCAAAACCATTTTGGATTCTGTTCCACTTGACTGTGCCTTCAATGTGCTTCTGAAACATGGTTAAGATCATTTTGTGGTGCAGGTCAAAGGCTGTCACCAGAGAAATGAATGCACAAGAGGGGTTTGGGAAATTATTCTGTGAATTTGAAGCCTTTGTTAAAGTCAGTTATGGAATTCAGGGTATCAGAAAGATTAAGTTTTACCAGGAAATTGTGGTTTAACATTGACAAGAACAATTGAGCTAGTAATTTTTTGACCATGAAATATTTGGTAAATAAGGTTTGATATTTTGCATTTCAGAGACTATTACATGCTGTAGAATAAAATCCTGTCTTCTCAACATGATAATGAACTAGTCACCACCAAGTCAACTCTAACTCATGGCGACCCCATGTGTGTCAGCGCAGAACTGTGTTCCACAGGGTGCTCAATGGCTCATTTGTTGGAAGTAGATTACCAGGCCTTTTTTCCAAGGTGCCTTTGGGCGGACTCTAACCTTTCAGTTAGTAGCCGAGCCTGTTAACTGTTTACACCACCCAGGGAATCCCCTCATCATGATATACAAGACCATTTATGATCCAGCCCCAGACTACCTTTCAAACCAACTTTTTCCCATACAACTTCTAAATCCCCTATTCCAGCCACACAGTCTTCCTTTGTATTCATTGATTCATTCATTAATTCATATAATCATTCATTTATTTAACATACACACGGCATCTCATTTATGTATCCAAACAATCCTGTAAGGTTGGTGGGGTGAGTATTGTCATTAACCCTACAGCAGGAACACGAATGCTAAGGCATTTGAACTTAATTTCTAAAGGACACAGAGATTCCACATTCCACAGAGGACATAAAAATTCAAGGATTTTTTTGTTTGTTTATTTTTTGTCATGGAATTGACTTAGTCCAATTTTTATACTGGAAAGATTACTCTGGAGGCATTAGAGAGGATGGATTGGAGATGGGGGGTGCTGGTACTGGACACAAAGGACATTGTAACAATCCAAGCAAGAGATAATAAAAGTCTAAATGAATCCTGTGTCACTGGGAATGGGGGAAAATAAAATTGATCTAAGGGGCCTTTAGGAGGTAAAACACTGAAGAACTTGGTGGTTGACTAGAAAAGGAAGTGAGGAAGAGGAAGGTTCTAAGAAGAATCCTGGGTTTCTGGCTCAGGTAACTGAAGACCGGTGGTGCCATTAGGTGAAACGGGAGGCACAGGAGAGGCAGGTTTGTGAAGGAAGAGAAATCCTTTTACACGTTCTGTTTCAGGTGCTGTGTAGCATCCAAGCAGAGCTGTGCTCAGGCTACTGAACATGTGGAGCTGGGCTCTTCTGAGCAGAAACATCAAAAATGAATTAATACACAGTTTCTGTTCTGGTCTGTTTCTGTTTCGGCCTTTTACTTTCACTTCACTGATCAAAGACTTTAAGTGCCAATATCTTCTTAACACCAACTTAGAAGTATTAGAGAAATAATGAAACACAGGCAACTGTTGTCAGGTGAATAAATTGGTAAGCCTTCCTGAATGGCAGTTTAACAGAATGAGTCTCAAGTAAAAGGGCGCCCACCCTACGTGGTAGATGAAAAAACAACAAAAACAAAAAATGTCACAATGGTTTGCAGTTGCCTGTCAAAAAGAAGTAGCGTCTATTTCTCCACCCCTTGAATATGGGTTTGGCCATAGAACTTGCTTGGCAAATGGGGCAAATAACATGACACAAGCAGAGGGTTGAACGGTGTTTGAACCCTGAGGTTTGCCCTCTCTCACTGCTGAGAACCTTCCTGCCACCAAGTGAACAAGCCCAGGTTGGCTTCCTAGAGGATGAAAGACAATGTGGAGATAAGCCCCCATCAGCTCAGCCATCTCTGCTGTCTCATATGAGGCCACAGACACATGAGCAAGATCATATGAGATCAGGGCTTCTCAACCTTGGCACTACTGACATTTGGGGTCAGATAATTCTTTGTTATGAGGGGCTGACCTATGCATTATAAGATATTTAAGAAGCATGTCTGGTCTCTACCCACTAGATGCCAGTACACCATTTTCCCTGTTGTGGTGATCAAAAATGTCTCCAGATGTTGCCAAATGTCTCCTGGGGGGCAAAATCACCATTACTAGAGAACCATTGTTCTAAACCATGTTTGTCATCATGAAGAGATGTTCAAGGCATGTTTTTATAATACATAGCAAAACCAAAACCAAACCAAAGCCGTTGTCGTCGAATCAATTCTGACTCATAGCTGCCCTATAGGACAGAGCAGAGCTGCCCCACAGGGTTTTCAAGGAGCAGCTGGTGGGTTTGAGCTGCCAATCTTTTGGTTAACAGCCCAGCTCTTAACCACTGCACATCCAGGGTTCCACAAAATACATAGCAAGCAACATTTATTACGTGATTATATTATATATAATATGGTAAATATTTTATATGTATTGTATCGTTTAATCCTACCAAAATCATAAAATGTAGGTATTATTATTATCTATATTTTACAAATTAACTGTGCAAACAGTTAAGCACTTGACTGCTAACCGAAAGGTTGGCAGTTCAAACCCACCAGCTGCTCTATGGGAGAAAAGACCTGGCGATCTGCTTCTGTAAAGATTACAGCCCCCAAAAACCATATAGGGCAGTTCTACTCTGAAACATGTGGTCCCTATGAATTGAAAATGACTTGATGGCACCCAGCAACATTTTACAGATTAGGGAACTGAAGTACAGAAGGGTTAAGTATCATGTCTAAGTTTGCTCAGTTAGTAAGTAGTAAAGCAGGGATTTGAAATCAGGTAATCTGTTCCTATTATAAGCCGTTTAACTACCATTTGATTCTGACTTCTCATTAGGTACTAAAATCAGGTTATGAAAGAATTTGTATACTGTGGCACCATTTTTTTTAATTAAACATACTGTATGGAGGCAAAAAGTAAGCCTGCAAGTGTGTACACCAAAATGTTAATAGTGGTTATCAACATCTGAGTGTTAAAATTACTTATTTACATTATTTCAGTACCTCTAAATTAAAAAAATAATCTCCCTTCAAGGAGTATACAGTGAGTTGAAGAGGCTAACACATATACAAAATAACTATAAAGAACAAAAATAAAATGAGCACTAATAGAAGTATGAAATTAGCACTAGCAGAAGTATGTAAATGAAAATGAAGAGGAGAATAATTATCTGACCAGGAGCACCTGAGAAGGTGGAAGGCAATTTTAGAAGGTTTTAAAGGATAGTTAAAATGTTGACAGATATGGGAGCAGGAATGTGTAGACTGTGCTTGTGAAAAGATAAGAAGTCTGGTGCAGCTTAAGCAAATAGGAGATACGACTGGGAAAATAGTCTGGAACTTAACATTGGAGGATGCTGAGTGCCAGAATAAAGACCTTGGATTTCATGGTGAGCCACTATAAATTGTTGAGGAATAGGATGATATGATTAGAGATTTATTCAATAAATATTGCTAAGATGGCAATAGTTACAATGACTTGAGGAAGTAGAACTAGGATATGAGGCAAAAATGATGACCACTTTAACTAGGGAAGCAGCAAGAATAGAAACAATAGGAGGAGCACTGTCAAGAGCTGAGAACAGAAGTTCATTAACATCAGCATTTAAGGGCAGGTGAAGTAAGATAAACTAGAAAACTAGACTGAAAATGAGAAGCCAGAGAGAGCCAGAAAAGAACTATGTCAAGGAAGCCATGGGAGGAAACAAAGGAAATCTAGAGGAATGGTAGAGCTTGGATGAATTGTTTGGTAAACAGAAAGCCAAGGAGGTCAGGTAAGGGCTGATGGAAGAAAGGACATGAACGAGAGGCAGTGAGATGAATGGCTGGGAGGTTGTGGTCATATAAGGGTTTCAGAATTCTGGATTTTATAAGTGGAACAGTTATAGTTTGTCTAGAATAAATTAATACCTGTATCAATAAGCATCAACTTGGGCCAATTTTGACTCAAAAATATTTTATCTTTTATTGACCTAGCTACCACCAGAAAGCCCTGTAGAGAGGCCAGATCTCCTGGATACTCTTATATCATCCCCCCTTCCTCTTCTGGGGTCTTTCTTCTATCCCATTCCACAATATTACTAAGAATTCTTATAATATCCCCAACCCAGATGCTATTACTTCACACTTGATTCCTCCAGAAACAACTAAAATATATCAAGAAAAACAGCACCTACTCATTTGAATAAATATTCATTATATATATCAAAATATCGAAAGTTAGACCCAATCTGTATTTGGAGAACTCAAATATACATACAGTTTTCATTGTTTTTCTGCCTCTAACATTCACGATTTCATGATTAAAACACAACTCCGTAACTCCCTTCCACCTTCAAGAGAGGACATTAAGTTTTCACAATACGTAACTTTTTCTCAAAAAAGGCATTGAAGAGGATTCAAATCAGTTTTGAAATCACAGATCCTGGAATTTTCTAGAATCCACTCCTGTTTTGGTTAAGTGTGATAAACTCAAAAGAGAACTGCTCTGATCTACTGTCTTTAAAAAAAGAAAAAAATCAAAGTTCTTATTGGAAGCAGCATTTCCATATATATATATGCATATGCACACAACGTTGTTGCTAGGTGCCGTCAAGTCAGTTCTGACTCACAGTGACCCTATGTACAAGAGAAAGAAACACTGTCCAGACCTGAGCCATCTTCAGAATCATTGCTATGTTTGAGCCCATTACTGCAACCACCATGTCAATCCATCTCTTCAAGGGTCTTCCTCTTTTTTGCTCACCCTCTACTTTATCAAGCATGATGTCCTTCTTCAGGGACTTGTCCCTTCTGATAACATGTCCAAAGTACACGAGACAAAGTCTCACCATCCTCACTTCTAAGGAGCATTCTGGCAGCACTTCTTCCAAGACAGATTTCTTCATTCTTCTGGCAGTCCATGCTATGTGCTATGTTTAATATTCTTCATCAACACCATAATTCAAAGGCATCAATTTTTCTTTGGTCTTCCTTCTTCCTTGTCCAGCTTTCACATGCATATGAAGCAAACAAAAATACCATGGCTTGGGTCAGGCACACCTTAGTCCTCAAAGTGACATCTTAGCGTTTTAACACTTTTAAGGAGGTTTCTGCGGCAGATTTGCCCAAAGCAATACGTTGATTGATTTCTTGACTGCTGCTTCCATGGGCACTGATTGTGGATCCAAGTAAAATGAAATCCTTGACAACGTCAATATTTTCTCAATATGTATATATGTATGTATACATATACATTGTGGTGCGATTGATTACTTTTGCTGTGGTCTTTCTAGCCATGGTCTTGTAGCTCCCACCCAGGTGATTAGGTGGGACTGTGCGATAGGGTAATTGCGGCCTGTCAAAGGGATTGGTCAGTTTTGGAATCCCACTGGACTTGAAATGAGCCATCCCAGAGGCAGGAAAGAGAAGAGCCCACCATCCACAAGGAAGGAGAGACTGGGCAGCAGGAGACAGAATGGTGGGCTGGAAGCCCACCGAGAGAGAAACCTAAGTGCCTTTGGGTTGAGGCCTAGGGCCAGGGAGAGGCATGCCTGCGAGCCCAGCTGGGAAGAGGCTGTCCCAATAGAAGAACTGTATCCTGTGTGTTCCTGAGCCTGAATTGTAACTGTTACATCTCTAATAAGCCCCGCAATCGTGAGTATGGTCTGTAAATTCTGTGTGGCCATTGCAACGAATTATCGAAACCAACAGAGAAGTAGAGAGTGCTGTACGAGGGACAGTTGGTGTCAGAATTAGAAAAGAAGGCAGAGAAAGGAGGCTTATCTGGCCTCTACCTCATGGGAGTCAGCCTTGCGCTCTTGATCTCGGTTCTCTTTCCTCTTGTGGGGGTGGAGGCGGTCAGACACTGCCCACATGCCATTTTTACATACATATATATGGTACTTTTATTTTGTTTTTATACAAAAAATGAAATTTTACATACCCATTACTGCATCACTTGAGAAAAAGTACTTCATGGCTGTATCATTGGATACATACCTTAGATACTCATACTCTTATTTCCTTAAGATATCTCTCCAAGTTAGATTATTGAGTGTGTCTGCATGTTCAATCAAAAAATATTTGCCGATTAGTTCCAAAAATATTGCAGTAATTCACATGACCCTCAGCAGCAGTCTGTTTTTATACACAAACACACACGCATATGCCAGCACTGAATGAAAACAGTATTTTTTAAATGTTTACCAATATGACAGCTGCAAAATAGTATCTTTTCCATCCACTAGTGAAATTGAACTTCCCTTTATACAGTTATTGGTCATTTGCATTTTCTTTTTTTATGAGTTTTTTTGTTAAGACCCTTTGCCCATTTTACTATCAGCCATTTCGTATCATTCTGCAGGGCTCTTTGAGAGTGTGCTTATTAATCCATTGTTATCGTCGTATGTATTGCTACCATTTTTCTATCTTCAAAGGCTTCATCATTCATGTATATGAGTGAACGGCCGCCCTGTGGGCAATGGTTCTGAATGGGGATCTTTCCTGACCTCTGAGGATTTGTGGCTACTGAAGTATAAGCTGCATTAGGAGATATGCATACTTCCTATTATAAAATCAATGCTTCTAAGAATCTCCCTGAAATAAGACAGCATCACATCAATCTTCATATATTACCTTAGGAAAAATAAACCTTCTTCCTGAAACGAGATCTTTGGCTCATTGTGATTTACTATCCCATTGTAGCCCTATCTCTCCGGGACAACCTTACATCTCAAAATAGTTGCTCTCTGGTACCTTGTAGGAGTGTATGAGTCTCAGTAAAAACGATGCAGAGTTTTCAAGAAGACAAAGTGCTCTAGGATCCCTGAGGCTTTTGAAGAGCTCAGGGCAGGTCCAGTGCATCCTGCCTCAAATGTTCACTTGATCAAGGTCCATGCTGGCTTATGTCTCTGTCTTTTTTCTTCCCAATGAAATGGTAAGCTCAGTTGTCATTTTTTATTTTGCTTTTCAGGAACCTCAGTGTTTTCTTGGACACAGAACAAGGCTATTTGGCATTTCTCCCTGTGAGTAATGATCTATTTATGGACCTGTTTCTCTGGCACACTTCTCCTAGCATAGTTCTCAAGATACAGAAAAAGAAGAAATGAAGCTGGGCCAAATGGCATTTGAGTATGACAAATGGAATGAAAGAGTAGGTGATTCAGTCAGTCAATCAAGAAATATTTTTTCAGTCTCTATTGTGGAGTAGGCTTGGGGCCCACCAACCAATATGGTATTACTTGAGGAAAATTACATGATTACCTAAGCTAAAACATACCCCTCAACAATAAAGATTCAATTAATAAATATTTTAGTAAAATCTTAGCCAAGATCAGTATTCTGAGAAAAAGAAACACATGACAGTTATCAAAAGGGGTAAGAAGAAAAATAAATCGAAGGGCTGATCAACAATAAGAGGGTATTCAAGACAGACTACAGTCACAGAGGTATTTAGTGACAGAATTAACCTGTAGCATCACCACTGTAAACACATTTTTAAAAAGCACAGCTACTGACCATCAAATGGTTCAGACCTGAAGGGAGATTCATGCTAGCAACAAGGGAGGTGAATCTGCAAGGAGAGATACTGAAGTGATACCATCGTAAGAGTATAATGGGGACTGCTTGGGCCAATAGAGGAAAGGAATGGTGTGTTCCTGATGCAAAACTACACAATAAGTACCAAGGTAAGACAGGGTAGGGATGCAGGACAAATAGCCACATACTGGCTAGAAGATAATTTGCATGACACAGGCAGTGCTTAGATACACCCTTCACGTGCATTATAAAACTTTATTTCTCAGAGGGTAGACAAAGTCCTTAGGTGGATTTTATATAATTCTGATCAACAATGATATGGAAGTGATGGAAACCTCCACAAAATAGGGACATGAGAGCTCACGATAACCAATGAGGAGGATGCAAAGGACTCCAGAGAAGAAAAGAGCAAAATCCCTTGATCTAAAACTCTAGAAATAGTGAAAAGGACTGGTATGTGTGTGTGGAAAGAGGAGCGTCTCAAGAGTAAAAACCTAACTCAAAAAACTATTATAAATGATTCTGATGGGGAAGGAAATGTGAGACCTCTAAAGGGACCAATGAATACATAAGGGGGGTTTTCAAGAAGCTCCACTTTAAAGACCATATACCAAAAGAAGGGACACATAACCAACGATGAATACATTAAAATAAAATAATTATAAGGATGTATAAGGAGTAAGAGCAAGACTAAACTAAGGGGACTAAGGGTTGAAAAAATGTTATAAGAGAAAAGACAGTTTTATTTGCTGTTGGAAAAATAAGAGAGACAAGGAAGAATTGGGACAGATGATGGAGAAGAAAAAATGGAACTTTGCAATTCTCTGATGCCCCAGGGAAGGTGCCTCAGGGAAGGCAGGGTGCTGGTGGACTGCAAAGCTGTCTGGAGGACAGGGTGGGCATCATGCATTTGAGATCAGCAGCAAGGGCTGCCTAAAATGTGCAAGACAGTAGGCAAAGAAATGCAAGGGAGAGTGGCTCCAGGGAAAAGGAGCAGAAGACTGGGAAAATGTCAGAGGAGAAACTATCCTGGGTGGAGTTCATATGGATAGGGGGATGTCTGTGTTTAGAAGAAGGAGCCCTGGTGCAATAGTTAAGTGCTAGGCTTCTAACCAAAAGGCCAATGGTTCTAACCCACCAGCTGCTCTGTGGGAGAAAGATGTGACAGTCTTGCATCCTTAAAGATTACAGCCTTGGAAGCCCTGAGGGGCATTTCCAATGAGTTGAAATCAACTCAACAGCACTGGGCTTGGTTTTGTGTGTGTGTGTGTGTGTGTGTGCACATGTTTAGAAGACCCTCAAGGCAACACACTTATAGACACATACATGTTTAGGAATGTATATGTTTGCTGTGTAGGTGAAGTGTTGGTTAATTAATACGAATTTCTGTAATGTTGGAAGAAACTGTGATACTTATTTGGTTTTTAACACGTCTATATTTTTTTATATCTGAAGGGTATTGCTGATATTTTCATAAACCAAGAACAAGGGAAGGGAAAGGCAGCTGACATTTATGAGGATGAACAATGTACCATGAGATTTACAGATGACTCCAATACTCCTTATACCAATCGTAAGATGTAGATGTTATTAGCCCATTTTTAGATGAGAAAGTTGACATTCAGAGAGGTTAAATACCCTGCCTGTGGTAAAGCTAGTAAAGCAGAGCTGAAAATCGTCTGTTGGATTCCAGAGTCCAAGCTCTGGACATTATTCTACACTATGTCTTTTTTTTTTTTTTTTATGTCTTTGGGCAGTACAAGGGTATCATAAGCTTTTCAAGTATCAAATGGCATTATAGCATGCACACATTTGTTGTCAGTCTCTTATCTGACCCCATCTTGCTAAAACAAGCTTCTGGTTTTCTAATATGTTCCTTTAGAGCAACCATTTGGAATCTCTAACCCAGCACATATTTAGCTCATCCTCTTCCTACCCATTGCCCAATTAAGTTGTTCCAATTAGGCCTCTAGCTTCCAGCTTTCAGAACCTAAGAGTCATTATATTCATTTATTACTCCTCTGGTTCACTTATTCACATACACTTTCATTTATTCACTCATTCAACAAATATTTACTTCATATTTAAATATGTCTAGTAAATCAATTTTTTTTTTTTAGTTTTAGTAAATCAAAGAATAGGAATGTGTCCAGTTTCAACTGTTGCCTGTCATTAAGACCCTGATAAATCTGCCCAAGTTCTGTTTGACCTACTGATTCAGTTGAATTTTCCTGGATTTTGGGGGCTTTTAAGCCTAGGGAAGTAAAAGGCATGGGACCCTTACTTTGCAGTTGAATTGATGCATTAAAACCACACAAATACCTATGCAAAGACCTTGGTGCTCCTATTTTAGATTCATGTGAAACAGCTGATTCCTGTTAGGTCACCTCAGACTCTTGCTTTCTTTGTCCTTTCCTTTTTCCTCTTCTGCAATACCCTCCCTGCACCCACCTACACTTTTAAAATCAAGACCGAGAACCTTTTCAATTTCTCTGAGTCATCTTGGACATACTTCATATTTAAAAGGAACATAGTAAGCATAAAACTTAATAGGTTTAGGTAAGTAATTTTGGGCAAATTAGGTAAAGTGATTCTCTGTATAGATGCCAAACGTGTACTCTGTTTAGCATATCTCAGTTCTAAGTCACATCAAAGAGAAACACATCGGATCCTAGGGTGACTTATATCCTCAGCCAACACAAACATTTTCATCTGATTCACACTGCCTGCTTTGGTTTTGAATTGATGAATGGTTAAAAATTTGGGCCTCAAATTGTTAGAAGAGTTACTTCATTTTCCTGGATTTTCTATAAAATAACAGTGTTGAATTAGTAATAATGTATTAATAATGAGTACTTGTGCAAAATGTTAGTTTATCCTCCTCATACATCCCCTCATCACCTACGTCCCTCTTCTTGCTCTGGGATTTTTTTGCAGTCGAGTGTAATGAAATTAGCTCTGGATTAATAGGCTGGAAACCAGCCTGTCTCCCCAGCCTCTCCAAAATCCAGCTGTGGGACCCTGGACAAGTCGTTTAACCTCTACAGACCTATATTTACTCATTTGGAAATACAAGAGAATTGGAACAGACTATTCCTCCCAGTAATGCTGTGAATCAAGGAGAATCTATAGCTGCTGGCGTTGTAGAGTCAGAGCTTTAAATTAAGTCCCCTCCTCATTTTCTCTTTGCTAGAATGTGAACTCCTGAAAGGCACCTGGTAGAATAGGCGGCTCCTAGAAGAAACTCAGAAAATACCTGTTCATTAACTATATCTACAAAATATATGTGAGGACAGATGGCCAAAGGGCCCCAAGATACACATCAGCTGAGCTCCACTTTAGGATGGAAAGCAGCATTCCCTCCTGCCCACCCAACAGTAATATTTACCAAATTATTATTTTTTGAAGTAGAATTATACTTTAAATATTATATTACAATTTACTTTTAGTGACAATTTCAAAAGAAAACAATTTCATCACTAAAATGAATTATTGTAACTAAATTAGCAAATAATATACAAAGCATAATCCCATCTTTTAAAAAAATAATAACAATACGTGTAAATATTCTTGGACCAAAAGAGTTGGAGGAACATTGCAAGTTACCAGTTGTCTTCAAGTCGATTTCTACTCATGGCGGCCCCATGTGCGTCAGAGTAGAACTGTGCTCCATAGGGTTTTCAGCGGCTGATTTTTAGGAAGTAGATCGTGGAGGAACATACACTAAGTAACTGACGGCGGTTTTCTGGGAAAGGACTTGGAGCAGAAATGTACACCATGTACTTCACTTACTACATTACATCTGCATTTTGTATACCACTGTAGTAAATACAGGAGTCCCTGGGTGGCACAAATGAAGTACGTGACCACTAATCACAAGGTTGGCAGTTCACACCCACCCAAAGGCACCTCAGAAGAAAGGCCTGGTGATCTGCTTCCAAAAAGTCACAGCATTGAAAACCCTGTAGAGCGCAGTTCTACTCTGCAACACATGAGGTTGCCAAGAGTCAGAATTCACTCCACAGCGACGGGTTTTGTTTGGTAGTAAACACATAGTGGGTTTAATTCATTTCTTAAAATTGTTAAAACATTCTAAACATTCCTTACTAGTTTGGCCAGGAATTGTTAGTATATACACGTCAGCTGTGTAAAAAAAAACTAAACCCAAAAGATTTTCTCAAACCTAGAGATATTGCCTTGCTCTTACACTGCAAATAAAACACACAGAGAGATGTTTTTTCCAGTTAATACAAGTGTGAATGAAAAGGTCTTAGTTTTTTTTTTTTTTCCTCAGTGCCTGTGACCCCCAGGAGAGCAGGCTGTGGGCTGATTATTAGAGCGTTTGAGTGTGTGGGTTTGCCTGGCAGCAACAGCTAGCAAAGGCTGGAAGATGGGAAGAGTGATAACACATGATCAGCTTGGAGAGCTGCTGAGCTGAACGGCATTACTCTCAACCCGATTGCAGTTCTTGTAAAAATTGTATCTGATTCCACTTGATGATGTATTTCATTGCATTTAAAATGCTGGGGAGGGAGAGTTGGGGGGGGTCACTGGTCCATGCTACTCATCAGAAATCAATAAAAAGGGCACCCCAGAAACCCTTGATGGTCAGCCCTGCAAATACATTACCCCTCATTGCTAGGGATTCGCTCCAGTAAATATGATCATCTTTTCTTCAGTCTAGTCTGTGAGCATTTCTAGAATACTTGATACAAAGAAAAAGCCCCTCCTAACATAACAGAGGCAATATAAAACATGTGCTTTCATGGCATGTAAAAATCTATGACATTCACACACAGAGGAGTATTTATTTCCTGTGTATGTGCTTCTCTGCTCTCTGCTGTTACTGACGAATGGGAAAAAGACAATGTACCCTATAAGGAGGAACAACAGCAGAGAGTGCAGTTGACTGCTGGCTGACTGACTTCCCATTCAGGTAGGCAGCATCTTAGTTGCAACTAAGGCTTTCCAGGAGGTGTGAAGGTTATGGGGTGGTCTGAAAACCCAAGCCTGTGATAGTCAGAAGTATGGAGTGGATGATCACAGAATTTAGACTCAGACCTGGATCTGAATCTAGTTGCAGCTTTGAGAGCTTGGGTAAGCTAACTCACCTCCCTGAGACTGGGTTTTCTCAGCTGCCAGTTGGGAATATCAGTACCTATTTTCCAAGATATTGTAGAGGTTAATGAGATGATATACATACAGACTGCTCGACAGTCCATAAGTAGCACCTTGCATGGTGCATAGTAGACGCCCCTCAACATTTTTCCCTTTATCTCTTTTTCTCCTTTCCATTCATGTTTCTTTTCCTTTTTTTCCTATATTTTGGCCGAAATGGTAAAATTCTATCTTTCTACCTTCCAACCCTGTTCTGGAAGTTTTAGTTTCACCTCAAATCTTCAAAATAAGCGAGAAGTGCCGCGAGTCAAGGCCAGCCAAGTTGATGGGTACAATGGTTTTCTCCCATTTTCCATCTTGGGATTTCATATACCTCAAATATATAAAAGCAGAGAAACAACCACATCCATGAGTGAAAGAATCTAAATGATCTCTACACTTTCCTCTAGTCTATTCTTCTAGATAGGTAGATAGATACATAGAAAGATGATGGAGCCTTTATTCTAATCCTTCTGTATTTGCTTTTACACTACTAGTGTACTTTTTACTGATTAGTGGGTCACCGGGTCATGGAAAGGTTATTTGCAGCCCATGTCATCATATTGAATGGCGTTTCCTTCAATAGTTTCAGTTGGGGCCCTTGTGGTTTACATTGTGACTGCATTCTTATGCCAGTGATGGAAGGCTAGAAAGTACCTGTCCTACTACAATAGTGGAAAGAGCAGGGCCAGGACTAGGGTGAGGTGTATGCATCGGGTGCAAAATTTAAAAGTGCACTAAAAAACTCAGTAATGAAGATTAATCATATCTTAATGCAATATTTTTAAAAAATAAAAATGAATGCAAAAATATTAATGATGAATAAAGTATCAAAATGTTAAATAACAACAAGATTCAACCCTGTACTTATGCGACCCTGCCTCACTCACCTGAATCCTGGCCCTGGGAAAGAGCCTGGGTCTGAAATCAGAAGGCTGGTGTTCTGGTCTTAGTTCTGATACAACTTAGCTACATGCCCTCAGGCAAGTCATCGAACCTCTCTGGTTCTCAGTGTACTTATTTTCTTTCACTTAAGTCTGGTTAGATAACTTCCAATGAACCTTGGAACTTGAAAATTCTCTAACATGAAGCTGCATTATTGGTGCATCATCAAGGACTCAGAAGGACAAGATTCATTCAGTCAGTCAGTCATTCAACCCAAAACGTTTACTGAGTACATAGTATGTGCCAAGCATGGGGTGAGATGCTATAATATTAAGTTGGGGACTACAGGAACACATAGTGTTCAAGGTCAGGACAACTTTTCCTCAGATGTGACTTTGACCTAAAAGACTAAGAGAGTTAGGCAGAGGAAGGGAAGGGAAGGAGGGCATTCTAGAAGGGACAGAATAGCCAAAGACCTGAAGGTTAAAAAGGAAAAAATCTAATTTGGGGAACTCCATAAAATTTAGTATGGCTGAGACATAAAGAGGGTAGATTGGACCCCCTGCCCCCCCTCCAAAAAAATCAGTCTTTGCAGAGCAGTAATGAAAGTATTTGGCAAAGGGTAACACAAAGAGCTTTGGGTAATGGGTCAGATCCAAGCTGTGGTCCCTGCCCTGCTGCCAAGTAACTAGATAATCAGGCTTCCATATCTACTGGGATTCTATTTTAGAATCCACTACAACTTTTTCCCATGAACGAGTCAGGTATTTAATTTCCTAAAGAATGTTGTGAACCTCATATCTAAGGTATTTAGAGTTTACATCCTTCAGTATCAAAGAGGTGCTGTAATTAATACATACAGTCACTTCACTGAAAACAATTTGCTAAACAGCTATATTACATTTGTATGATGCCTATGAGCCTGAAGAATGCCAGGACCAGCCTAAAGGCAAGCAAACTTTCATCTCTTCCCCAGAAAGGTGTAAGAAGTGGGCAACTAGGCAAATGTTATTGGCAGACACCCCCAGCTCACGTCAACCCCACCTAGGTTTACAATGGTTGAGCTGGTCTCCCGCCATAATGTTTACTGATTTAATTCCTGCACTTAGAAGACAAGATTAGAGCCAGCTATTTGTAAGCCATCAAAAACAAATTTGCTTACGAGGGGGGGAGGGAGGGAGGGTGGAAAAGGGTTATTTACTGATTAGTTAGTAGATAAGAACTACTTTAGGTGAAGGGAAGGACAATACTCAATACACGGAAGGTCAGCTCAACTGGACTGCACCAAAAAGCAAAGAAGTTTCTGGGATAAAATGAATGCTTCAAAGCGGAGCAAGGGCGGGGGCTTGGGGACTATGGCTTAACGGGACTTCTAAGTCAATTGGCAAAATAATTCTGTTATGAAAACATTCTGCATCCCACTTTGAAATGTGGCATCTGGAGTCTTAAATGCTAACAAGCGGCCATCTAAGATGCATCAATTGGTCTCAACCCACCTGGAGCAAAGGAGAATGAAGAACACCAAGGTCACACGACAACTAAGAGCCCAAGAGACAGAAAGGGCCACATGAATCAGAGACCTACATTATCCTGAAACCAGAAGAACTAGTTGGTGCCCGGCCACAATCGATGACTGCCCTGACAGGGAGCAAAATAGAGAACCCCTGAGGGAGCAGGAGATCAGTGGGATGCAGACCCCAAATTCTCATAAAAATACCATACTTAATGGTCTGCCTGTGACTAGAGGAATCCCGGTGGGCATGGTCCCCAAACCTTCTGTTGGCACAGGACAGGAACCATTCCCAAAGACAACTCATCAGACATGAAAGGGACTGGACAGTGGGTAGTAGAGAGATGCTGAAGAAGAGTGAGCTAATTATATCAGGGGGACACTTGAGACTGTGTTGGCATCTCCTGTCTGGAGGGGGGATGGGAGGATAGAGAGGGTTGGAAGCTGGCAAAATTGCCATGAAAAGAGAGACTGGAAGGGCTGACTCATTAGGGGGAGAGCAAGTGGGAGTAAGGAGTAAGATGTATATAAACTTATATGTGACAGACTGACTTGATTTGTAAACGTTCACTTGAAGCTCAATGAAAGTTAATAAAAAAAAATAATAATACTATTATGAAAACATTCTGCATCCCACTTTGAAATGTGGCATCTGGGGTCTTAAATGCTAACAAGCGGCCATCTAAGATGCATCAGTTGGTCTCAACCCACCTGGATCAAAGGAGAATGAAGAACACCAAGAGCACACGACAACTAGGAGCCCAAGAGACAGAAAGGGCCACATGAACCAGAGACTTACATCATCCTCAGACCAGAAGAACCAGATGGTGCCCGGCCACAACCAATGACTGCCCTGACAGGGAGCACAACAGAGAACCCCTGAGGGAACAGGAGATCAGTGGGAGGCAGACCCCAAATTCTCATAAAAAGACCAGACTTAATGGTCTGACTGAGACTAGAGGAATCCCAGCGGTCATGGTCCCCAGACCTTCTGTTGGCCCAGGACAGGAACCATTCCCGAAGACAACTCATCACACATGGAAGGGACTGGACAATGGGTTGGAGAGAGATGCTGATGAAGAGTGAGCTACCTGTATCAGGTGGACACTTGAGACTGTGTTGCCATCTCCTGTCTGGATGGGAGATAGGAGGGTAGAGAGGGTTAGAAACTGGCAAAATTGTCACGAAAGGAGAGACTGGAAGGGCTGACTCATTAGGGGGAGAGTAAGTGGGAGTATGGAGTAAGGTGTATATAAGCTTATATGTGGCAGACTGACTTGATTTGTAAACGTTCACTTAAAGCTCAATACAAATTATTTTTAAAAAAGGAACAAATTTGCTTAGTGAACACCAAAGGATAGTCTCTGGAGCCCTGAGCATGAAGTCAAAGCTTAATGCTTTTAACCTCACCATTGTCACATATAATAATAGCTACTATTTCTTGAGCACTTACTCGTGCCAAACTTTACAAAGAGTAACTGATCTAATCTTCCAGCAATCCTATGTGATGGGTTCTACTACCATCTCCATTATAAAAACAAGAGTAATTTGAAGCACAGAGAATAAACTGTGTACCCAAAGTCACACACTTGACAAGGGGCAAAGCCAGAATTCAAAAGCATTCAGTCTAACTCCAGAATCTGTTCTCAGTCACTGCGCTTCGTGAGCAAGTAACAAGTGACACCCTTAGGGTACGGCACACAGAGCCTCCTAAATTGTCCAGGACACTCAAGGATCTGAATTCTCTGGCCTTCAGAAGCACCTTTGTCATTGAGTTGTGGAGGGAAGAGCACACCGTATGTCTGTCCTCAAATCCATCTTGGGAAGGGGCATCCTTCCTCCTCTCTAGCTTTCCTCTCGTGCTCTATTTCCCCATATCTTTTTGTTCTCTGTAGACACTAGTTCTTTCCATCTGCTCCCCCTTGATAACAACCCTGCAAAATGCTCTGCTCACTGCACTTTTTTCCCTGTGGTCCCATAACTCTTTCCCCTGCCAGACTTCAAAAACGACTGATAGGTATGCACTGCCTGGATTTTCTTACCTCCCATTCGACTTGATGGCACCTAACAACAACAACGCTCTCCACTGAACTCCCTGAAATATGGCTTCTGAACACACTGCTGTACTACAGTTGCATTCTTAATGGTCACCAGCAAACTCCTATTCATTGACTCTTTTCAGTTCCCTGCCTTCAGTCTTTTCAACCTGCACTTTAAATCACTGTGGTCATTTACCCAGTTGATAACGACGGGTCAGTGTTTGTAGGGTTATGAATACAGGCTTTGACTCTGCTACTTACTTACTAGCTTGGTAATCCTGAACAAGCTATTGGAAACTCTTCACTCAAGCCGCCTCCACTATAACATGGAGAAATGGGTCATGGCGTTGTGGGGATTAAAGGAGATGCTACATATGGGCACTCACGCAAGGCATGACCCTCTGTTAGGGATACCACTGTGAAGCCTCACCGCCCCCTTCTCAAAATTCTCTTAGGCTTCTGCTTTCGTGCTGGGTCCTTCCCATCAACTCTCAGTATTTCTTTCCTACGCTCTTCACTGGTGCTTGTTTCTTTCCTTAATCCCTAAATTTGGCTGCATGCTGAGATTTACCTTTGGCTCTGTGGTCTCCTGCTCTCTCTATCCTCTCAATAAAAATAACAGTTAGCATTTACTGAGAAATTCCTACATGTTACAGTCTGTATTATGTGCTTTCCAGGATGTTTCAGTGTTACTTCACAATCTATTTCCCTAAAACATCATCAAGCCATTTGCTCACCTGAGCTAACTTCCCTTGTCATCCCTCTCTCAGGAATGAATGGGCCACCATTCTGCCAGCTACCAAGGATCAAACCCTAAGTGCTACTTTGGTGTGCGTGGGTGTGGAAAGTGTATGTAACAAAACACGTGCCATTTCAACATTTTTAATATGTACGATTCAGTGAAATTAATCACATTCATCATGTTACACAACCATCACCAATAATCGGTTTCCAAATTCTTCCATCACCCTTAACAGAAGCTCAGTGTCCCTAAGCAATGACTCTCTCCTTCCCCCTCCATCCCACCCCTGATAATCACTAAGTTCTATCTTTGATCCTCCTTCTCCTTTATCCCCTGTAGTAAATCTGAAAACAAATTCCGACTTTTTATTCTAATCCATTTTGACTTGTTGAGATTTTAAGAAGGGAACTCCATATGTTTGGGCTTGGTTCAATAAGTGACCTGATTCCTGGGGCTGCACTGTTGGTACTGAAGCCTGGGTGGTCCAACCCTCATCCCAGCTCTCCTGGATGGGAATGCAGGGTTCACCTACTGAGGCATCCTGGTAAAAAAAGATGTTAGGAGCTCTTTACATGAGACCCAATGGCTTACAAACTCCATGGCCCCAGATCATTTTAAAAGTTTGAGCAAAGTGCATGAAATCAGGGAGTTCCAACAATTAAACCAAAAACCCATTGCCATCGAGTCGATTCCAACCCTTAATGACCCCATAAGACAGAGTAGAATTCCTCCATAGAGTTTCCAAGGAGTGCCTGGTGGATTCGAGCTGCCGACCTTTTGGTTAGCAGCCGTAGCTCTCAACCACTATGCCACCAGGGTAAGGGGGAAAGAAAAGGAGGCTCACATTTACTACCAGCCTATTATGTATCAGGAACTGTGCTAAATGCCAGGGCTTCAAACCACTTCCCCCTAGTTCAGTAACACCCAATAGAGCGAAACCAAAACGGATACCAATTTGTAAAATGTGGGTATATCAAAGTGATAACCGGAACTGGAAAAATTATGGGTCAATGCTCTGCTAGAAGCTTAATCTCCCTCTTAGATAACAAAGGCAGCATACGCATAGCAACCAAATCCCTTGACCAACAGTTGGAAGCAGCAGTGTCCCACTCAAAGATGGCGTCTGATCACACTACTTTGAATGTGTGTCACTCTCCACAGTCCGCCAATAATCCAATCTCCCTCATCAGGCTCCTGAAAGGGCTCACTACATCTCACCTGTTCTGAGTCTCCCAAACCAGGGCTTCGACCTATAATTTTTCCCATTCTCGTTATTGTTCTGCTTCACCCAAATTTTAAAAATTCGGGTCTGTTCTGATTTTGCTGTGTCAGCCATGACTGAACCAGTTCAAAGGCCTGAAAAATACTGATGCTTCCAAGATAAGCTATTGCTTCCAAGATGATATAATTGTTTAAATATAAAAAATGAGATGTCACAGTGCTGTTTTTTTATTGGCACTTCAGAGGACTGTTCCTTTTCACCGCAGTGGGTAAAAAATTATGTTCCTGTTTTTATCTGTGGTCTCCCTGGATCACTTTGTCACTAGCCTCCCCAAAGACTGGTCACCTTAGAGAGACGGAAGTCATGATTTAGCTTCTACTATTCTAATACAGGAAACCCTGGCGGTCTAGTGGTTAAGTGCTTCAGCTGCTAACCAAAAGGTTGGCAATTTGTATCCACTAAGCGCTCCTTGGAAACTCTATGGGGCAGTTCTACTCTGTCCTATAGGGTCACTATGAGTCAAAATCGACTTGATGGCAACAGGTTTTTTTTTTATTATTATTATTCTAATGTAAGAAGTCCCTGGGTGGTTCAAACAATTCACATACTTAGCTGCTAACTGAAAAGTTGGAGGTTCAAGTCTACGCAGAGGCATCTCAGAAGAAAAGCCTGGCAATCTACTTCTGAAAATTCAGCCACTGAAAAGCCTGTGAAGCAAAGTTCTACTCTTACACATATGGGGTCGCCACCAGCTGGACTTGACTCAACGGCAACTGGTATTCCAATGCAGGAATCAACTACACAGTGAGACTTCCCATTTGTTTATTTAATAATTCATTCAACAAAGGTTTACTGAGTTCCTACTGTGTACCAGGCCCGTGCTGGATACTGGAGATGCAACTGTGAATGTCTTGCCCTTATAATGCAGGGAAGGCAGCAACACAAGTATTCATGGTAAAGGATCGGGTGGTACGGGAGCACACCGAAGGAGGCTCTTCTTAGATTAGAAGGATTTACTTTTCTCACTTGTCTCTCAAATATATCTCTTCCTCTCATCCCCACTGCCACCACCCTCATCATTTCACACCTATATTCCACAATTAGTTCTCTGCCTCCAGTCTTACCACCTCCAATTCATCCTCCACACTGTGGTCAAAGTCATCTTTCTCTCATGCAAATCTGATCGTGGCTCAAGTTTACCTAATCTTAATCTCTGTGCTAGCCTTTAAGATAAAAACAAAGCTCTTTTGCTTGGGATATTTCCTTTCACACTTGACCTCTACTTACCTCTCTGGGCTGATAGTTTTCCACCCCAAGGAGCTAAGAATCCACATCTCTGGCTGCAGCCAAAAGGAACTACTTTCAGTTCTCATAGTTTCCTCTGCCTGGGAAACCCTTCTCTTCTTTTCATTCAAGACTTGTCTGATGTCAACTGTTCTAAGAAACTTTCTTGATCTTACTCATGCTCCTTTGAGTAAGATGCCCTTACTTCGTGCTTCCATAGCACTCTGTACATATCTCTATCAAAACAGTTACCATACAGCATTGTAGCTGTTAATTAGTGTAGCCCAGGTGCTGCTCATCTCATATCTGCACGCCTGTACCCTGTGATCTAGCCATGGATGGCTGACAGTCACCTAACTCAGCATGCACTCGCACATATTTCCTCTGCCTGGAATGTCCTTCTCTCCCTTCCCCACCTGGCAAAGCACAACTCATCTTTCAAAAAGTATCTCAAATGTCACCTGCTCAAGTCCCCCTGGGGAGGAAAAAAAAATATCACTTATATGTCTGAACTATTGGCATTTAGATGACACTATAACAGTTAATGAAAACCCTGGTGGCATAGTGGTTAAGAGTTCAGCGGCTAGCCAAAAGGTTGGCAGTTCAAATCCACCAGGCACTCCTTGGAAACCCTATGCGGCAGTTCTACTCTGTCCTATAGGGTTGCTATAAGTCAGAATCAATGGCAATGGGTTTTATAACATTTAATAAGAATACATTGTAATTAAATACCTGTTTCCCCCTCTTGAAGGCTGGAACCATTTTTTACTCCTTCTGCTTTTTCTCCAGCCTCCTGCATATAATAAGTGCTGATGCTTGTTTTCTGAATTTCGAGGCACTCCAGGAGAAGGAGGAGGGGGTGGAGTGCATACTGTATATGTTAAGAGCTCACAAACCATACAGTACAAAGGTGTCCTACTCTCTGACTATTTCATGTGTGTTAATCTTCTACTTGCAAATAGATAGCAAACCCTTTTAGGGCCAGAACTATATTATACATTTTTATATGACCTCCAATGCTATATACAGGATAGGTAGGTAGTCAATAAATACTTATAAATGGAATCTGAATATAATCAAAATGAAGGGAACTTGCAGATGAAGAAAAAGGAAATACATTGTAGCAGAGAAAATAAAGAGCTCTTAGTACTAAAAAGCATTTTTAAAAACCTTGATCTTTTCTTGCCAACTTTTGCAAGGGAAGTGATGAGAATGTTCACCATGAAATAAAAAGGACATATGCTGACAATTATATTTAAACCCCCTCTGTGCCAATTTCGACTTAAAAATATTTCTAGAAAGGTCTTTACTTCACTAGTTATTTGGGAAAAAAAAAAAAAAAGGTTCAGCGTTTATCTTACTGAATGCCTTTCAAAACCAAACAAGCCAAGCTGTGTTAACGATATGCATTGCTTCCCAATTACCTTCCTTTTTCTTTTTTTTTTCTGTGCTTGCTCAAACACCTCTTCACTTTTGACCATGCTGATTTATGAGTCAACATCTCTTTCATACGTGAACTTTCTCAATTGACCTCAGGTACATCACACTTTCTCCCACTTCAAAGAAGTCACAAAAATGTTTTAAAGAATAAAATAAAAGAGGTCCCTATCGTAAGAAGCAACAGAGAGATGGCTCCACCTGTCATCTGAAAGTGAAAAGAACCCCCTCTGGTGACCCTGAGTCACAAGTACTGGAGCTGTTTTCTGCTGTCAGCATCTCCCTAGCTGCCAGGTTCCCTCCCCAGGTACTTCAGTTATGAACCCAAGGCTCCTGAGGTACAGAAGATCATAAATGTACATGTCTGCCTATTCCACCTGCCAGGTGCAAAGTCAAGACAAAAACTTTCACATATGGCACTTTCTAGACTTAAAAAATTTAAAAAGAACTAATTTGTGATTGTGCTAAATGTTAGCCCAGAAATAATCAAGCCTTTTATTTTCCAGATGTGACATTCCAGACATCTCCAAACCTGAGTCCCAGCCACCAACAAGAGTGGATGAACAGTAGCTGTCAACCACAGCAAAGGGGTGTATGAGTGAATTCAGTGAAGGATGCAGAGTGCCTTGCCTCCCACTGGACTGCTCCCTACATAACTGGCCTCTGGTCACACCTCTCCTGAATGACCGTCTGTCCCTTTTCCATTCCCCTTTGTCCCTGTCCTGGACTCTTCACATACTGACCAAGTCTCCACTGTTCCACTGAGGCATTATATGTGAGGATTATCCTAAGTGCCAAAAGGCTCTCTGCACTCAGATCCCACACCAGTGGGGCTGGCATTTTAGGGAATCCTTTTCTCGGGGTCTTTTCCCTGGTCTAAAAGACATTCAGAACGGTGTCTGTCCACCAGCTAGAGATCACGCTGCCGAAAATCTTTCTCAGGAAAGAGGCTGAAAGGGAAAATGATCTTGCCACAAAGAAAAATAATAACCCAGCATCTTTCACATTTTCCACACGTGTATGTCATAAAGCCCTAGGGCAAAAATAAAGCCCTCGCTTCTTCCTCTGGCAGCCACCACTACAGCAGCTTCAGCCCAGCTCTCAGTGCTGCTGTGGTGGTGTGCGTGAAGACAGCACCTTTCCCGGGGGAGGAGAGATCCCGGCACCCAGCTTTTCTAGGAGGTGATTACAGCAATCCTTTCAGTAACTCATCATTCATCCCCACCACTGACTGGAGCCTCACCCTGGCGCCTCTGGCATTGGTGCTGAAAGAGAAAGACGAAGGCTGCCCCTCCAATTGTCCAGGTGACACCCCCTTACAATGCGCCTAGGGCGCAGGGGGTGGCGGGTGGGAATGGCAGGTGCCGGAGGAGAAATCAAAGGCAACGCTTACTGCTGGGGGTGAGAAATCCCAACCCACGCCCGAGTGGGAGTACTTGGCATCAGCTACCTGCAGGGCGCCCCGCACGCCCACCCACGCGCGCCGGCTCCCGTTGCAGCCCCGAATGCAGCCAGGAGGGTGGAACGGGACGAAGGGAACCTCCACGCCCCTTTGTCTTCACGTTTCCCAAATGACAGGGGAGGAAAGTTTACAACCAGGGAGGGGACAGCTTTCTGCCGGGTCAATCTGACACCGCCTACCCTCCCTGGGATCTCCCTCATCCGCTGCAAACACTCGGCGCTGCCTTCATCTGCACCTTGAAGCCCACAAGCCGGGCTGGGGCTACCTGCGCCGCCGCGTGCCGCCGGGTAGCTGCCCGGCCGACCAGCGCAGCGGCGTCCCGGGAGCCGCCGGCTGGCTCCGGGGCCGCACTCACCTCCCACGGCGGAGCGTCCTCCGTGCGCCCTACTGGGCCGGCCGGCTCTCAGCAGCGAGGTGCATTCAGGCAACGGCCCTACACACGCTCCCTGGGCGCCGCTGCATTCCGCCTGCGTGGGAGAGCAAGCCGGCGAGCGCGCGGCTCGGGCGTGTACGAGTGTGTGTGTGTGTTTGTACGCGTGTGTGTGAGTGTGTGCGCGGGCGCGTGGGAGGGGGAGGTGCGCGGAATCACAGATCCTCCTCTGCGGCCATGCCGTGCTCTGCCTCTGCCTCCTCCTCGCGCGGCCGCCAGCACAGCGTCCAGGTTTCAGGATCTCCTGTTCATTTAATGAAAGGAAAGGAGCAAAAGGCTGGTGGGGAGGGGGCCTTAGGGGCACCGGGGAGGCGGGGAGGGCGCGGGGCTGCGCATGCTCAGAGAGGGACACCGAGCGCCCGCTCAGGAGCCTGGCAGAGGGAGGAGAGTGAGCCGGTAGCGGGGAGAGGACGGCACGCTCTCGCCCGCCGGAGCAGCCGGGGCTCCGCGGGGTTCCCGGAAGGCGGCAAGGAAACCCCGCAGCAAAGGTGCGCCCTGCGCTGGGCGCCCGTGGTGTGGGAAACCGCCGGCGGGAACCCGACCCATCCTAAGAGATCGCTTCAGCTGCGAGTCGTGGGTAATGCTGTGCTCTGCTCTCCCCGTGCATTTTCAGTTCTTGGGCGGGGGTTCCTGTGGGCCTCTGTCTTGCCTCTGCCCTGCGGCGAACCGCGATGCGCTTCCCCAGAGGTCCAGGAGGAACTACAGGCTTGCAGGTCGCTCTTGAACTAAAATGAGTTGCCTGATTTGTGCTGCTCTTTTCCCTCCCAACTTCCACTCTGTGAAGAGCAGGAAAAGGCAATGTCCATTCAGGTCTCAAAAGAGGTTTGATGGGGCGAGGGCGGGAAGGGACACCCAAAATCCTCTTCCAAAGAATGAAGGCAGAGTGGAAGGAAGGTGAGTTTCCAAAGATCCCTTACTCGCCCTCGTTTGGTGACCAAGTTAGATAGAGGAGACATTTGCCCTATTCAAGAGAGCAAAAAGAACAATGGATCCATTCTCCCCCTTGCCTGTAATGCCAAAGCAGTTCTAGGTTTTCTTAAGTGGGGATACTGGCAACTTGGTAAAGTGGAAGAACTGTCAACGCGAAGAGAGTCCAGTAAGAGAACCTGAGCCTGCGATGGCGATGTCGATGGCGTAGTAACCTGAGGCCAGGGGAGACGCTGGGCGAGAGTCTTTGCGGGTGGAGTGGAAACTCTTGGATGAAGTGGTTCTGCGAGTAAAGCAGGCAAATGGCTAGTACCCATTCAGGAGCTTCCATTTCAACCTCCTCCCTGTTTAATCATCTGGTCTTTTGCTCCATTTTCTTACCTATAGACGTTAGAAAAAAAAAAAAAGATGCCCCAAGCAGGGAACACCCAGTAAAGATATCCTGACTTCTTGTTTATTAATTTCCTATCCCTCTGGAAAAGAGCCACCTTTTGATCACCCCAACTTTAGAGGGAGAGACAACAGACTTCTCTGTGCATATCTTTTCCAAGCTTTCCTTAAAGATCACTTCTGAGCACTTCCACTATGCAATGCAAGTGAGCAGATGCCTTCTTGCTGAACTCTGACCCACGTCCCATTCATCTTCCCAGTAATAATGCCATGTGACACTCAGACAGCAGGACAATTAGATCAAACCCTAGAGCACACCCAGAGGAGAGAAAAAAGTGTCCCTAAACATCACCAGCAAAAGCAAAGTTTAAAAGAAAAGATATGAACAAGGAAAAGTGAAAGGAAGGGAAAGTTTTTAAAAAGATAACATGCTCTGGATGTAGTGGCTGTTTCCTTCTCTCGGTAGCTCTTGGAAAGGAGTAGAATTGCAGCATCTCTTTGCCTAAGGGACAGTGAGTCTGAGTGTCTCCACCCCCCAGGTAGGTGAGATCAGGTTCTCCTTAAAAGCAGTATACTATACTAAGCCACTCACAATCTTTGGGGCTCCTACTTCCAAGCTTGTTTCTATCAGGCCTTCCCTTTGGTGTTGGGCTTTTCAGAAGGCATCCAAGACAGATCTGCCCTGTTGCCGCATTCCTCTCAGAACAGTGGATCGTGTTCATCGGAAGTTCAGGGTACTACCTACCGCTGGGTTAAGAGTTCGGCTGCTAATCAAAAGGTTGGCACCACCAGCCGATCCTTGGAAACCCAATGGGGCAGCTCTATTCTGTCCTGTAGGGTTGCTATGCGTCGGAATTGACTAGATGGCAAAGGGTGCTAGCACTGGCAGCGCCGGTCTGCTTCCTTGCACTCGTGCTCCATAAGCACAGGATGAGTAAGGGCTCTAAATCCAACAAGGGGGTGAGGACTGAACAGAGAGGTGGGACTGGGGTAGTTCTATCAGTATGAGACTGGACCAAGGCACTTCCTCTTACAATGTAAGTGTCCAGGGCTGCCTGGCCAAGGCATATATGCTCCTTGGTCTGGGTCTGGCCTTGAGTGAGGAGGAAAGGGACACCACTTCTCTCAATGCTCAGGGACACCCTGTTCACCATTACAAAGCAGAAAGTAGTTCCAACAAAATCAAGGATGAAGGAGACTTTATAAATTTGGAAATGCAAATAAAGTGGAATCCCTTTATGTTCCTTCTGCTATGAGACTGTGAACAAGCAGTTCAAGAAGAGATTTTTACTGCTTGGGGAGAGCGGGTAAAGCACAGGGAACATTCCATGAGAAGATGTACATAAAACACTTAACACAGTGCCTAGCACATAGCAAGCACTTCATAAATTGTATATACTGGTATTTTGGTTATTAACATTTTCATTATTATGATGTTAAAAAAAAAAGGCTGAAATCTTTTTCTCATAAGCTTGCAGAAGTAAAACAGATGAAAGCTGAGTACTTTCCAATCTTCCTCCTGGCTTCCTCCATTGGCCCCTCACCCATCACCCATCACTGATCTATTCAAATCCATGTAATGAAGAGCATGCTATAAAAATTTGTGACAGTATAAGCACATGACCCTAACGCTTAGCCCTCCACACTCAAATCTAAACAATATGTGTGAGAGAGCATGGTGTGTCAGTAATATACCTCAAGCACTTTTTACCACCCACATCTCATACCACCCCTCCTGCCTAGCACGTTAGGGTCTTTCATTCTAATTCCCTGCCTACACGGGCTCACGAAGCTTTGTAGTATTTTTACTTTTTCTTCTCTTCTTTCTAATTTTAGCTATTTTTTTTTTTTAATGTGTTACTCCTCCGGGGTAACAGAATGTCTGAAGCCAATTAATATGCACACATCCGCAGATGGTTTTGAGAGAATTTAATGGTAAGAATTTCAGTGGCTGCAGGTATTTTCAAGCCTCCTTAAATTCATATTTCAGACTTTGCACCCATTCCTTCTACCTAGATAGAGAACTTGCATCCCACTCCCCCAACAAACAAACAAACATGCCTAATGGCTTCACCCACAATTGTTGCCAGGGTATGTATGGAATTATATTTTTTAAATAGAGCTCGTTCTTCAATTTTAAATAGAAAGAGTTGTTCGAAATATAGTATCCATACAAAAATATTCTAGAAAGAATAAAAACTATCAGTAGAAGAAGGATTTGAGTGTTAAATTCTCCAAAGTAATGGAATGATACAGATATGTCTCGATTCTTAGACAACTGTATGGAGCTAATTCCATTAGGCTACATATTGCTGAAATAGTATAACAGTCTTGTGGTCAGGCAGTCAGTACATGTATAAGACTTGCTTTGAATATTTTTAATAATTATGAAACACACCATTTCCATTTGAATTGTGTGCTCCCTGTAGTTTTGGTTATTGAGACAAAGAGATTTATAGTGTTTCCTTCTTTTAGAAATTCCATATATATAGCTATCTTTTCTGGCCCAGTAAAAATGTCAAGCCATGACCAAAAGAGCTAAACTGATCATTTCTTATTATAAGAATCAAAATGTTTCAGTGACTATCAAAAACTATTACAAAACTATTTCCATAACCCTTTGCATGTACTCTTATTGTGACTCTTAACCCATTATGCCCTTTTTTTAATGCCCTTTTTTTTGAATGTCTGGCTTGTCCCCACCTAGGGTGGTGGTGAGCTACTCAAGGTCAGAGCTTATTTTCATTCTTATGTTCTTGTGCTTCATGAAAGTAAGCAAGCAGTGTGTGTTCAGTAGATGTTTAAAGAATGAATGAATAAATATTAACAAAAAATAAACTTCTGTTGATAACATGTTGACTTTAATAAGACTCCAAAGAACTCATTGCCTATAAGCTTTGTGTGGCTGGACAGGTGTCCCTTAGCACTAAGGCAAGCAGGAGCTGCCTCCCATCCCAGCAGCTCCTACACCACAGGGGTTGTCAGAGAAAGTGCCTGGAACAGCTGTCTCTCCCTTTGATTGCCAGGTTAATCTGGCTGGCCTGTTGGGTGTTCCCTCCTCCCCCACAGCTCCCAAAGTTGTTCAGTTTATAAGCATCATCTTCCCAGAGGAAGAGGGGCTGTCCCTGGTTTATCCTCCTTCCCAGCTCTGTTTTTTTTTATTCTGTAGCTATAAATGATCTATCTAAGATGTAATATGACCATGTCACTCACTGACTTAACTCTTGAGTGGCTTTCCCCTCACCTTGTGCTCAAGGCCCTTTATGATCTTGGCCAAGACTATGTTCAGCTCCAAATCTTAACATTCACAACCCACTGAAACCTTGTCACCTCCCAACCATTCCAAATGTGCCAAGTTTTCTCCTAGCAGTGCCTCATCCATGTTCTGACTTTCCTCATCGTGTCTGCCTAACTCTTATTTGCCCTTGAAATTTCAGCCTATCCAGAAAATATTTCCTGAATCCCCCCAAGAAAGAAGGAAAGTATTCTTCCTCTCTACTCTCACAGCACCCAAGTTTACCACTTTTCACACCAGACTGGATCCCACAGATGGCATCACATAGGTAGAAACATATACAGGAAACTCAAGAGGGGAGTACTGTCGGTTAATGGGAAGAGCATTGTGCTAGGAAACAGAGACTCCTTAATAAATGTAAATCACCTGACACTTTGTTTCCTCATCTTTAAAGTGGTGATAAAACTAATGCTCTGTTTGTAAGACAGTTTAGAGGATTCAATGAGGTAATATGTTGGGCATCTAGCAGAGTGTCTGAAAAATAGTATCTTCTTAAACCATGATGAGATTCCATCTCACTCCAACAAGGCTGGCATTAATCCAAAAGACACAAAATAATAAATGTTGGAGAGGCTGCGGAGAGATTGGAACTCTTATACACTGCTGGTGGGAATGTAAAATGGTACAACCACTTTGGAAATCTATCTGGCGATATCTTAAACAGTTAGAAATAGAACTACCATACAACCCAGAAATCCCACTCCTCGGAATATACCCTAGAGAAATAAGAGCCTTCACACAAACAGATATATGCACACCCATGTTTATTGCAGCTCTGTTTACAATAGCAAAAAGCTGGAAGCAACCAAGGTGTCCATCAACGGATGAATAAGTAAATAAATTGTGGTATATTCACACAATGGAATACTACACATCGATAAAGAACAGTGACGAATCTATGAAACGTTTCATAACATGGAGGAACCTGGAAGGCATTATGCTGAGTGAAATTAGTCAGAGGCAAAAGGACAAATATTGTATAAGACCACTATTATAAGATCTCGAGAAATAGTATAAACTGAGAAGAACACATACTTCTGTGGTTACGAGGGGGGGAGGGAGGGAGGGAGGGAGAGGGTTTTTTACTGATTAATTAGTAGATAAGAACTGCTTTAGGTGAAGGGAAGGACAATACTCAATACATGGAAGGTCAGCTCAACTGGACTGGACAAAAAGCAAAGAAGTTTCTGGGATAAAATGAATGCTTCAAAGGTCAGCGGAGCAAGGGCGGGGGCTTGGGGACCATGGTTTAAGGGGACTTCTAAGTCAATTGGCAAAATCTATTATGAAAACATTCTGCATCCCACTTTGAAATGTGGCATCTGGGATCTTAAATGCTAACAAGCGGCCATTTAAGATGCATCAATTGGTCTCAACCCACCTGGATCAAAGGAGAATGAAGAACACCAAGGTCACACGACAACTAAGAGCCCAAGAGACAGAAAGGGCCACATGAACCAGAGACCTACATCATCCTGAGACCAGAAGAACTAGTTGGTGCCCGGCCACCATCGACGACTGCCCTGACAGGGAGCGCAACAGAGAACCCCTGAGGGAGCAGGAGATCAGTGGGATAAAAAAAAAAAAAAAAAAAAAAAAGTGAGATGCAGACCCCAAATTCGCATAAAAAGACCATACTTAATGGTCTGACTGAGACTAGAGGAATCCCAGCGGTCATGGTCCCCAAACCTTCTGTTGGCCCAGGACAGGAACCATCCCCGAAGACAACTCATCAGACATGAAAGGGACTGGACAGTGGGTAGGAGAGAGATGCTGATGAAAAAAATATATATATATATTTTTTTTTTTTGATGAAGAGTGAGCTAATTATATCAAGTGGTCACTTGAGACTGTGTTGGCATCTCCTGTCTGGAGGGGGGATGGGAGGATAGAGAGAGTTGGAAGCTGGCAAAATTGTCATGAAAGGAGAGACTGGAAGGGCTGACTCAGGGGGAGAGCAAGTGGGAGCACGGAGTAAGGTATATATAAACTTATATGTGACAGTCTGACTTGATTTGTAAACGTTCACTTGAAACTCAGTAAAAGTTAATAAAAAAAAAATAGTATCTTTATTATTAGTAGTACTTAAGTATTATTATTATTATTTAAGAGGTTATGCCCCATGCAGCCATGTTGTTGTTAGGTGTCATTGAGCCACTTCTGACTCATAGCAACCCTCTGTACAACAGAAGGGAACAATGCCCAGTCCTGCGCCATCCTCAGGATCGTTGGCTGTGTTTGAGCCCATTGTGCGGCCACTGTGTCAGTCCATCTCGTTGAGGGTCTTCCTCTCTTTCGCTGACCCTCTCCTTTACCAAGCAGGATGTCCTTCTTCAGGCACTGGTCCCTCCTGATAACATGTCCAAAATATGTGAGACAAAGTCTCACCATTTTCACTTCTAAGGAACATTCCCGCTGTGCTTCTTCCAAGACAGATTTGTTCATTCTTCTGGCAGTCCATGGTATATTCAGTATTTTTCACCAACATCATGATTCAAATGCATCAGTTCTTCTTCAGTCTTCCTTATTCATACAGCCATAGGCTTTACCTTTAACACAAACTTCATAGTGCCTAACAGAAGTGAGAGTGTGGGAGCCTTCAAAATATCTGTCACGGGTGGTTCCATGGTTTGCACACTGCTAATGAGGACAGGGCCTCGAGACTAGCCTGAGAGGATAGGTTTGTAGGATTCACTTGCACTGCCACCCGCCCCAGCTCCCCTCATTATAGTTCTCCGTGGGGTGAGGGCGGCAGCAATGTCATCGTGGGCAACAGGGCAGCTCCTCAGTAGCAGTGCCTTTTGCAATAATGAAGTCCTTTCCATAATGGGATTCCAGCAGAAAAATGAGGCAATCACCATTTTTTAGTGTAGTTAACATACCTCACTTAACCACTGCCTGAGCAAGATCTCTGTAAAAATGGGGAAACAAACAATGACATTTTCCAAAGGCAGCCATAGAGCCTGATGCGTGTCTGGGGTCTGATCTGCAAACACGCTCCAGTTGAATAGATGAAGGCTGTGTGGGAGCAGTTCTGAATTTGTCAGCTTGTCTACTTGTCAGTTTCCATGTGCTTTTATTCATACCGTCAGCCTTCAGACTGTCCTGCTTGACTGACTGATGTATAGATGAGTGATCAGAAAATGGACATCACATGCAAATAAAAAATTAAAATGACAGACAGTTCCTTACTGGCCACCAGCCATGTGTATGCATCAGTGTGAGCAAATGAGCCCAACAGGCAGCCTTTGATGAGGTGCCCATTTCTTACTCCTTCTCCTCAGAGACTTGGATGATTGTGCTCAGAACTACAGGAGTTATCCAAGAGAAAACAGGGTTATTATTTGGGTGGAAATAACATGTTTTTTTCTGCCCACGTTTTGATAAATATTGCAATGTATGTTTTCTATACTAGGAACAAGCTGCAATTTAACACATACATGGAAGGATTCTGTTGGAGAATAGCTATAAACCTATAAACCAATAAACTGAATTTTGGTCAATGGGATTAATGGGTGATCTGGATAAATTTTTTTAAATTACTTAAATCACGCTGTAAAATCTCATAATGTCACAATTTTTATTCTTTTGTTACACATTTTGTACATGGTCATTCATGTTGGGACACCTTCCAACAAAGGACCACCAACCAGTTGCTGTCGAGTCAATTCCAACTCATGGTGACCCCATGTGTCAGAGTAGAACTGTGCTTCATAGGGTTTTCAAAGCTGTGATCTTTTGGAAGCAGACCGCCAGGCCTTTCTTCTGAGGGACCTCTGGGTGGATTTGAACCCCCAACCTTTTGGTTAATATTTGAGCACTTAGTTGTCTGTGTCACCAAGGGACCAAAAACCCATTACCATCTCACAGCAACCCTATAGGGTTTCCAAGGCTGTAAATCTTTACAGAAGCAGACTGCCATGTCTTTCTCCCGTGGAGCAGCTGGTGGGTTCAAACTGCTGACCTTTTGGTTAGCAGCTGACTGCTTCAACCACTGCGCCACCAGGGCTCCTCACCTAGGGACAATATTATTTTTAAAAGTTAATAAAATACAAGTAGAGAATACCAATATCATGAAACCAGGTAGTAAAAGTATTCCAATTTTCCACTGCAATTATATAGAAACATAAGAGCTCCCTTAATATTCACACCGTATCAGTAACCTGCTCAGTTTACTTATTGGTTCTAGGTAGTTATCTTTCTGGAAATAAGTTTTATTTTTTATCAATGTATATGCCCATTACTTATTCTATTTGCGTTATTGCATTAGTTAGGACCTCTAGTACGGTGCTGAAAAGATGTGGTTGGAGCAGACGTCCTTGCCTTGTTCCAAATTTTAGGTGAAAAAATAGTTTTTTCACAATTAAGTACAATGTTAGCTGTAGATTTCAAGATGTTCTTTATCGGCTTGGGAGTTTCTTCCGTTCCTAGTTTGCTAAGCATTTTTATCATGAAGGGGTGTTGAATTTTGTCAGATACCTTTTCTACTCTATCTATCTACTGAGATGATCTTATGGCTCTTTTAGTCTTTTAATGTGGTGTATTATATTGATTGATTTTTTAATACTTAACCAAGCTTGTATTACTGAAATAAGCACCATTTCTCATGGTATGTTATCTCTTTTGTATATTTCTGAATCGAATTTTTTAGTATTTTGTTTTAGATTTTTCATGGTAAATATTAATTTTAACAAATTCAAAATCCTCTAAATAAGTATTTAAATTTCAGAAAAATCATCCTGTATTATTTTTTTCTGCCTTTACCAAAATTTTTTCTCATACCTATAATTATAGAAAGATCATCACTTCTTGTATTTTTCAGCATGTCTGTTATGTTCTTATTCTTATTGTTAATATTTACCGAGTGATTACTATATGCCAAGAGTTGTGCTAAGTACTTTACATTATTACTGTGCTGTAGCTGTTGACGTTAGGTGCCATCAAGTCAGTTTCAACTCATAGTGACCGTATGTACAACAGAACGAAACACTGCCTGATCCTGCACCATCCTCACAATTGCTGCCATGCTTGAGCCCATCACTGCAGCCACTGTGTCAATCCATCTCATCGAGGGGCTTTCTCTCTTTCACTGACCCTCTACTCTACCAAGTATGATGTCCTTCTTGCTTAATATTTCAAACAATGCTATTTGTTAGATATTAGCAACCTCACAATTATATATATATTTTTTATATACATATAAGGAAATGATACTTAGAAGCATTAAATAAATTATCCAAGGTCATAAGTGATGGAGTTCAGATTTCAACTGTAATCTTTGATTTCAGAAACACGTAACAGTTAACACCACACTTTTGCCTTCCAGTGTCATTCGAGGACTTAATAAAAGTATTTACCTATTGAACAAATTACCTGCCAATTAGGAGTGAATAGCAAATGTATTAGTTTACTGTGGCTGCTGTAAAAAATTACCGTAAACCTAGTGGCCTAACAGAACAGGAATTTATTCTCTCACAGTTTTTTAGGCCAAACGTTTGAAATCAAGGTGTAGACAAGGCCACCCTCCCTCCAGAGGTTCTCTGGGAGAATCCGTTCCTCACCTCTTCCAGCTTCTAGTGGCTGTTGGCATTCCTTGGCTTGTGGTCACATCTTTCTCTGCACCATTTTCACGTTGCCTCCTCTGTGTGTGTGTGTGTCTTCTTCCATCTGTCTCAAATCTCCGTCTGCCCCTCTCTTATAAGCATACATGTGATTGCATTCAGCACCCACCCAGATAATCCAGGATAATCTCCTCCTCCCAAAATCCTTAAATTAATCATCTGAAGTAAAAGGTGATATTCACAGGTTCTGGGGATCAGGAAGTGGATATATCTTTGGAGGAACCTTTTTTTCTTCCTACCACACAAGGATTGACATAGTGGCTGTGACAATGGGCTCAAGCATAGTAACAATCATGAGGATGGCACAGAACCAGGGTGTGTTTCATTCTGTTGTACATAGGGTATCTATGAGTCAGAAGTGACTCAATGGCACCAAGCAACAACAGCCACACAGAAGAATCATAGTTGAAAACAGCACACTTTCCAGAACACGCGTACATTTCTTTGAGTCAAAATCCATTGGTATATATTGAATTACCCAGCCTAGTGCTCATATGCTCAGTTCTACAAATGCTCAGTCTGTAAAACTGACATCCTAACATTTAATTCTTACTTACTTCATGAGAATACGGAGAAATAAAATGATATATGACATATAAAGCCCTTTCTGAATGGTATCGTGGAAAGAGTATAGCCTGTACTCTATATTCTAGGTTCTGAAATCAGACACTGGGATTATATTCTGATACTTGCCATTTATTAATGGTCTTTTCATTCATAAAGTGAAGGTAAGATACCTATTTTACAGGATTGCTATCAAAATTAAATGAGATAATGCATGTAAAAATAACTGGCTGGCACATTGCTTAGCTCATAGTAACATCCATCCTCCTCTTTCTTCTCCTCTGAAAAGGGTGCTATACATTCTCTCTGAATTGCTACAAGATGTTATGCAGAGAAGGTTAGATCAGCAGTTTTCACTTCAAGCAAGAAGGACAAACATAGATAATAACTATTTAAATAATTAATAGGCTAGAACGAACCATTCACTGATGCTATGCATGAGAAATCAGAATTCTCTGCCATGACCTAATTTGTGCCCTTGGTCAATAAATTTTCCCTTTTTTGTTCTAGAGAAGATTAACAATATTGGGGGGGGGGGGAAGCCTAATCAGGCCAGGAAAAGGGTAGACTAATAAATCGTAGCTATTGCTACTGAAGTTACTATCATTTACTTGTATTCAAGACTTCACTACTGGCAGTATTACTATTCCTATGTAAGAACAAATGTGAATGTGATTCAAAGGCCTAATAAATAACCCTAAGTCTGTTTCGTAGTTATTCTATTTCCTTTTACATCCCTGGCTAAATGGTTCCATTCATTAGCTCCATAGGCTGGTAACATCAAGCTTCTGGATTTAATTACTAGGTGGCCTTTTGTCCATGACCCCCTACATGATCACAGACTTAATCCCTGGTGTCAGGCAGAGGTCTCATAAATGGAAACCTTTGACAAAAAGGAGGGCTTGATGAGGATCCATTCTTAGTATTTAAAACAAACTCCTATTCTACTTCCCATCATTTAATTGAAGTCTTTACCACAGATTCATTCTCCATATTCTTGTTTTCTTAGGGGGTGAGGGGTTTCCCTGGGAATCTTGCACAGTCGCATGGATTCCTATGTCTTATGACCCTCAGACATACAAAACTCAAACTCCAGCCTGAACCTTTCTCTTCTATACCTCATTAATATACCCAAATGCCTCCTGAACTTCCCAGTGCCCCTTGGGCATCTGTACCCCAGCATCTAAGGATGCATTTCCTCCAGATCCTTCCAACAAGTTTCAACACAGTAGCAATTTTCCTTTCACCAAAGTCAAACATCTTACTCATAACCTTTTGGCCACATCGTTCACATAAAATTAAATGTTAAACAATAAGTAAAATAAAATGCGTCCCATACTCAATCCATGAGATATCTTTGCTCATCCTTGCTTCCACCATTGGTGGGAGGGAAGCTGGCTCTCAAGGTGTCTCTCTCTCTCTCTTTCCTCTCCTCCTCTCCTCCCTTTTTTCTCTCCTCCTTTCTCCCTCCTCTCCTCTCCTGCCTCAGGCCAGAAGCCACAGCCTCTACCCTTTAGATTACTCCAACTTTTGTCACACGCCGATCTGCTGTGCCACCAATTGAACAGAACCCATATGTGGTTGAGTGTCCCTCTGAAGACTCTCTTACCAGCTTTAAGAGGCAGCCACTACTCCTTTTTCTGACCCTGTGTTTGGAGTAGGGAAAGGCAAGAGAAGCAGGGGGGTAGGGAGGGCAGGAAAGTCCTCACTTGACCACTGACACAAATCCTCTTTTGGACCTGGCAGGTGTTTAAAAATGACTCCTGCTCCTAGGGTACTTTCATGATCCGTTGGTGGATTCCTGCTGGATATTTCTGACCACAGTTCTCTTGACTGGACAGTGGCTCTCCTTCTTCAGTTTCTGCTGAGATCCCTTTGTAATCTGGCAGACAACCTTTTGGGCAAAATATCTTTTAAATGACTCCAGGCCAACATTCTTATGATGGGCATGGACTCTATGCCTGTTCCCCCAGGACCCACACGGGATTGCCCCACTGATGGAGGGGAATGTATTGCTTTCCAGACACAGCCTCTGCTCTGCTTTGACTGCAGCTTCTACCCAGCTGCAGACAGCAACTCTCCCTTTAGTATTCTCAAGCATGAGTCAGGCATCAGTCCACAGTGTCTGACAAATGTAGGAAAGAATCTACCTCTCACTAGACCTGAGGTGAGGGAAACATACTCCTCCCATGTCTCCCACCCTCGTGGGTGGGGTGGGAATCAGAGTATAGTTCTATTCAAAGAAGTCTTCACAAAATCTTTTCTAATCTCCAACTATCTTATCCTCTTATAGCCTCAGTAAGAGTGGTTGTTTAACTAGTTCTGCAAAACCACTCACTGGAACATGTTATGTACTATGTTTATGCCTTGGACAAAAGCTAGAGAGACGGTGTCCCATTTTAATATCCTGTTTTCAAAAAACTGAAGGACTTTTACAAGGTAACCTTATGTTTCTCCCTCTCGTCCTTCATGTCACCATCCTGTATCTGCAAAGGTAAAACTCTGCCACTATTGCCACTTTTTTTTTTTGCCACTTTATGAATTTATATATGAGACTTATTCAGCTTCAGATCATGCAGATAGACTTTTCTCATAAGAATCAGTATTTACTGGTGAATTTTATAAGTCACAATCTCATCAGTTGTGTTGTAATCAAACAAACAGCAAGGATGGAAATAGCGGAGACTGACCAACACTGAGTTAATTATGGACTTGATCATTTTAAAGAAACATTAAATCATGAAGGATTATGAATAGCCAGGAATTACTAGAATATGGCACTTAGAAAATTGATACCTCATTAGTTTGCATAATTCGACTTCAAAGGAAAAGAACAGTGCTGATCTCAGCCTTATTCCCTGTCTCTGCACTGCTCCTTCTCCTAATTCATAGGGCTATTTCATCCCACTCACATTCTCAACACCACCCCTAGGTATCAGGAGTGTATTCATTTTCTGTGGCTGTTGTAAAAAAAATTACCACCAACTTAGTAGCTTAAAACAACACAAATTTATTTTCCTACAAATCTGGAGGTGAGAAGTCTGAAATGGGTCTCACTGGTCCACAATCAAGGTGTTGGCAGACCCATGTTCCTTTATGGAGGCTCTAGGGAGAAATCGATTTTCTTGACTTTTCTAACTTCTAGGGGGTGTCCGAATTCCTTGGCTTGTGGCCCCCTCCCATATTCAAAATCATCAATCGCAAGTCAATTCTTTCTCATGTCACATCATGTTGGCCTCTGCTTGCATCGTCACATCTCATTCTCTGACTGACTCTTTTGCCTCCCTCTTCCACTTTGAAAGACCCTCCAATTACACCGGATAATTCAGGATAATCTATTTTAAAGTCAGTTGCAACCCTAATTCCTCTTTGCCATTTAACATAATATATTCACAGGTTCTGGGGATTAGGACATGGACACCTCTGGGGAAAGGGGCATTATTCTGCCTATCACAGTCTACCCTGTGGCTCCCCAAATTCATGTCTATCCTACATACAAAATACATTCACCCTACCTAAACATCCCCCAAATCTCAACCCATTACAGAATTAATTCCAAGTCCAAAATATCATCACCTCAAAAGTCCCAAATCTTATAATCTACATAATCTAAATCAGATATGGATAAGGCTCTAGGTATATTCCATCATGAGTTACAATTCTTCTCTATCTGTATGCCTGTGAAAATTAAGGAATAAGTCAGCTGCTCCCAAAAATACCAATTATAGACATTCCCAGTCAAAAAGCAGGAAAATAGAGAAAATGGAGTCATCGGTTCAAGAAATATCAAAATCCAGGCGGGCAAACTTCATTTGATTTCAAGGCCTGGGAATAATTTTCTGTGATTCACAACTCTGCCCTCTGAGTCATCCTTCCTTTTTCACAAAAGATATCTTGTGTTTGTAACTGAGAAGTATTATCAACCTGTTTCTTATTAGTAGAATTGGGGAGGGTCTACAGTTTTCTTTTTTCTTCTCTGTCCACATTCAAGCTTGTAATGTTTCTGCTGATATAACAATGTCAAGAATCTTGTTGGCTTCCTTTTTATGTCATGGAGATTCGTTCCATTAGACCAGAGACTTCTGCATGAGTGTTTTCTAAATAATTTCTTCTCTTTTTTTGGCTTTTGTTGAGATAGCTGAGGTGATCTATGAATCACATGCTTAATATTTTCAAAGAGCCTTTCGTGTGACTGAATACTCTGACATTTTGATCTTTTTGAGGTATTAGCAAAACGTTGTCCAGACACACCCTCAATTTTCCTACAGCAAATCTCTTAATTTTAGTATCCGAATATGCTAAGAATTTCACAGATCATCAAGATCTGGTTCATTTTTGTTTAACAGCTCAGACCAAGATATTAAGGTAAGTAATTAAATAAACAAGCAAACCAACCAATTCAAATAAAACCATAAGGAACTAGCTGATGACTTTTACTTTTAATTGTATCCAGAGGAATTTCATGCTAGGCATCATAGTATGTTAGAGAATTTTCTTTTCTTCATTAGAATTGGAAACATGCATTTTTTACTGCCAGTGAAAAAGACGCAACCCTAAGAATACAGTTCACAGTTAAAGCAGCAAAGTAGTAAACTGCAATATAAGATTATCTCACCAGAATTAATGATTTTTCTATATTTCTCTCAGAAGGAAATATCACCATCCCAGGTGCAGGATTTCTATAATTTGCATGCACAGAAAAAGGGGGAGGGGAACATATTCTTTAAAGGGCTGTTATAGTGTTGATAGCATCAAAAAGAACTATCTATATGGGATCAAATTGACAACAACAACTCAAAAGATTAGATAGAAACCTTAGGGGGCAGTGATTTATGTTAATAAGGGAAGAACAACTCAGAAAAGGAGAGTGAGATTGGTTGCACAACTCATAGAAAGTAATCAATGTCACTAAATTGTACATGTAGAAACTGTTGAATTGGTACAGTGTTGCTGTGTAAATTCTCAACAACAACAAAAAAATAAAATTTAGAAAAAAATGATGGGCATTGCCATTGATTTCTTCTAACATTGTGAAATTCATAGTATAGTAGGTGGATTATTATTTATAAATATGAATTCATTTGTCATATGCTTTTAAAAAATGTAGTGTAACCTCATTCTGTCAAAAAATGTGAGAAATTGTCTTTAATTAGAAAAAAGATTTGTAATTCTTTTCTTAGGTTTTTAACCAATATTCATGATCGTAAACTTGCTTAGTTGAAATATTAGAGTTATGAAACTGAGCAATAAAAACCTGTGATTCTTATATTTCATCTCCAATCTCATCATGTAAACACTGAATTAGTCATTTGAGCCTACGAATAGAATTATTATTGGTGCAAAATCATTAATGTTATCCACTCTTATTTATGTTATCTGCTATTGAATAGCTTTCCTGAATATAAAAGGAATACCTTATGAAAGATTTTTTTATTATAATGTACAAAATAGTAAAACAAAGGAAAAAATTCATTATCTTATTCTCCAGAAAAATTATTTAATGTATTAAAAATTTTTCTATGCATACATACATCTATCTACAGCCAAAATTTGAAAATGTTGGTAATATTGGTATATTTACTTTTTATTTAATGGGTCTGCCCTTTTTATGTAAAACTTTATGAATATTATTCATGTAATTAACCATTCTTCAAAATAACACTTAATTGGTAAAAGAAAAAAAAAACATATAGACCATAGTATTTAATCAATTCCCTATTCTTGCACATTTAATTGTTTTCAAGTTTCTGTTCATAAATAATGCTATGACTAACATCTATGTACCTAAATCTTTGTTAGTATCTCTGATTAATTTCTTGTGTTAGTTTCCTAACATAAGACTGTGTAACATGTAACTATGTTATTTTGCAGGAAACTCAAACTAATTCTCATTTCCACCAAAGGATTTGAGAGTACTCTTTTAATTATATTCTCCACTACATTTAGTATAAGCATTAAAAGTATTTGTTAACTAATTTGATAGGTTAAAAATAACATATTGTTGCTATTTTTATTTGTATTTCCTGAATTATTAATAAAGATAAACTTTTTTCTGGGCATTTAATTTCTTTTGAAATGTCTGTTCAAATTCCTTGCCTGGTTTTCCTATTGCTTGTTATTGTTGTCTTTATCTTATTCGTTTTTTTTTTTTTATCTCACAGATTTAAGGGTTTTAACAATTTATCTACATTATTTCTTGAATTTTTTTCCCTATTTGTCAAAGATCTTTTATTTTTGTGTATTTTAAGCCTATAGCATATTCATAGTTAATATTTTCTATTATTTTACTTAATATGCAGCTGTTTATATCAACATCAAGTAAATACTTGCCTATAGAAACACCAGTTTAAAGTATTATTTTAAAAATAATTAAATCTATATATATGAAGTTACAACCAAACTTGTTGAATAATTCTTGCTTCACTGGATCGACTTTTAAAATGTTGAACTTCAGGCTTAGGAGCCAACATGACACTATAGACAGAAGCATCATGCTGTCCCTCTGCAACAAAGACCCAAAAAACTAGGCGAAACAGATACAGACATGGATCCTGGAACCCTAAGCATCAAATAAAGGAATAAGGAATTCAATCAAGCACCAAATGGAATAAGAAATAGACACAGAACAGTGAATGAGGAGAGCTAAAACCAAAAAAACCAAACCCATTGCCGTCGAGTCGATTCCAACTCATAGTGACCCTATAGCTAGGGAGTGGAAATCCCCTACCAGCTAACACGAGACAGGTTCACCATCTTGTAGTACAGCCACCAAGGAACGCAGACAGGGAGTATGGGAAGGCAAGTTCATGGAGCTCCCAAAAGTAGACAGAGCACCCAGTAACCAGGGATACACATTTCTCCACCCCTCACCAGTCTTCCTTGTACGAGACCTCCACTGCTTTCCAACAGGCCACTGTCACTCCATCGGAGAGACATCAGCTCACTGCCACCCAGGTCTGCCCCACCCTCACCAGCCAGCCCCGTCAGCACCATTTTTTTTTTTGTTTGTATTATTTATTTATTTTTGGCTATTTTGTTGCTTTTCTCTCTCTCCCTTCCTTTCCTTTCTCCTGCCCAGCTAGCCCTGTGTGCTGTCCCCTGCCCTTCTTGACAGGCTGTGATTTTTTGGTTTGTTTGCTTTGTTCTTTTTTAGTCTTTTTTCTTTTTTTCAGTTTCTTCTTTCTCTCTCCTTCCTCCCACCAACCAGCCCTGTGATCTGCCCCCACCCCTTCTCAAGGGGCCGTGCCGCACCACTCAGCTACAGAGTCACTGTGCACAGCCTACCTGGGTCTGCACTGCCATCACCAACTGGCACCCTCAGCACTATTTTGTTTTTGTTGTTGTTGTTATTGTTTCTTCTCTCTCTCTCTCCCTTCCTTCCTTTCCTTTCTCCCATGCATCTAGCCCTGTGTGCCGACCCCCATCTTAGCAGGCTGTGCTGTGCCTTTTGGCTAGAGTGTCTCTGGTAAACAGCCTCCCCAGGTCTGGGCCACACCCGCAGGCCGGCTCCCTCAGCGTCATATTTTTTATTTTTCTTTATATTTCCCTTACTCCATTTTTCTTCTCCCATCCACCTAGGCCCTGTACTGCCTCTGCCCCATCCTAATGGGCCATACAATGCCACCTGGCAAGAGAGACTTCAGCTCACCACCACCCCAATTCTGCCTCATCCAAAATGGTTGGCTCCCCCACCACATTTTTTTTTAATTTATTTTTGGTTGGTTGTTGGCTGGTTTTTTTCTCTCTCTTTCCCTTCTTTCCTTTCCTTTCTCCTGCCTACCTAGCACCATGCATCACCCATGTCCCTTCTTGAACTGGCCAAGCTGAACTGCTCAGCTAAAGAGCGCTGGCATATGGCCTCACTGGGTCTGCCCTGTCCCCACCTGCCAAATCCTACTCCACCCCCATTTTATATACTTTTTTCATTTTTCTCTTTGGTTTTTTTGCTTTTGTTTCTCTCCCTTCGTTATCTTCTTCCACTCACCCACTTAGCACATCAGATCCTCTAACTTCCCTCCTGCCCATCTGCACTGTCTACCAAATGCCATGCCCCTGAGCAGCACCAACACGGTCCCTAGAACCCTGCCTTGCACTGCCCTCTGGCCCTGCCCCATCAGCCCGAGTTCTTGCCGCAACCTGCCCATCTCCACCACTCCACTGCTGCTGGACCTACCCTGCTGCACCATAGCTGAGTGACTGGCCCTGCCCACTGGTACAAGGCAAGAAGTATCATGCACACAGGCAAGCAAGCAACAAAATTCACCCAGCCCACCTGCCCAGACATAACCAAAAAAAAAAAAAAAAGACAGGATGAAACAAATCTACAATCAATAAATTAAGAAAATAATTCCTGAATGTCCCAGAGACAGAAGACAATATCAAAATATTTATTAAAAAACAGGACAAGATGGCTCCAGAAAACAATCAAAAAGAAAAAAAAATGACTTTCTCGTAGAAGAAAAGGCATTGGAACTGCCTTACATGGAATTAAAAACACTAATATTCAGGACTCTCAAAGAGATGGAGGAAAATGCAGGAAAAAAATGAGAAAAAATAGATGAAATCAGGAGAAACACTGACAAAGCAATGGAATAATTCAGGACTATAATACAGGAACAAAATGTCAAAATAAATAACTAGAAATCATACGTGAACACCAATTAGAAATTCAAAAGATAAAAAGATTTCAGAAATGGACAGTGTAATAGAAGGTTTTAGGAGCAAACTTGAAACAATGGAAGACAGAATTAGCAAAACTGAAGACAAATACTTAGATACCAATTTTTTTTCATTAGGAAAAAAGAATGAAGAAACCCTGAGAATGAAGTGGAACACAATCAAACGCAAAAATGTGCATGTGATCGGAGTTCTAGAATAGGGGGAGAAAATGGAAAACTCAGAGAGGTTCATTCAAGATTTGCTGACAGAAAATTTCCCTAATATCACGAAAGATGAAAAGCTGACCAACCAAAAAGTTCAACAAACCTCACATGGGATAGACACCAAAAGAAAACCGTCAAGAAATATCATAATCACACTCACTAAAACCGAAAACAAAGAAACCTAAGAACAACTCAAGAAAAACAAAAGTCATATGCAGAGGGGAAACAATAAGACTAAGATCTGAATATTAAGCAGAAACCATGCAGGCAGGAAGGCAATGGTATGACATATATAAAACCTTGAAAGAAAAAAAAAACTGCCAACCAAGAATAACACATCCTGTAAAACTCTTACTCAAATATGAGGGCAAAGTTATGACATTTCCAGATAAATAGCAATTAAAAGAATATGTAAAAACCAAACCAAATTTATAAAAATTATTAAAGAAGTCTTTCAGTTAGAGAACTAACAATATCAGACAACAACCTGAATCTAGGACACAAGACAGCATCAGCCAGATACCAACCTAGGTAATGAACACTCAAGGATAAAACAAAACTAAAAGATTTACAACAGGGGACCAGAGAGGTCAATCTGTAAATGAAAACAACATCAGAACAATAAAAGCGAGAAGAAATGGTATAGGTATAGAACTTACAAATGAAGAGGAAATCAAGGCAATATCAAGTAATAAAAGACTGATTTAAACTTAGAAAGATAACGGTAAATTTCAAGGTAAACATAAAGAAAGTTAACAAACCTACTCATCAAAATGAAGAAAACATAAAAGTCTCAGTAAACACAGTCTACAAAAACCAAAGGAAACAAACAAAAAATCTACAAACAAAAGAAATTCAGCACAGAAAGAGGAACAAAGAATATGTCAGCACCACCAAAAAAAAAAAAAAAATCATTACAAAATGACAGCAATAAACACACCTACCAATAACCACACTGAACATAAATAGCTTAAATGCACCCATAAAGAGACAAAGAGTGAAATAATGGATAAATGAAACAGGACTCATCAATATGCAGTCTACAAGAGACATACCTTAGAAACAAAGGCAGAAATATATTAAAAATCAAAGGATGGAGAAAATATATCAAGCAAACAGCAACCAATAAAGGAGGAATGGCAATACTAATCCCAGATAAGAGAGACTTTAAAACAAAATCCACCATAAAAGACAAGGAAGGACATTATATAATGATTTAAGGGACAATCCACCATGAGGACATAACCATAATAAATACCTACACACTCAATGATAGGGCTCCAAAATACATATTGACAGTTCCACAATAGTAATAGAATTCAACACACCACCCTGGGTGAAGGGCAGAACATCTAGAAAGAAACTCAACAAAGATACAGAAGACCTAAAGGCCACAATCAACCAATGTGACCTCATAGACATATATTGAACACTCCACCCCATAGCAGCAAAGTACACATTCTTTTCCAACACACATGGAACATTCTCCGAAATAGACCACCTCTTAGGACACAAAGCAACCCTCAGCAAAATCCAAAACCCTGAGACAATACAAAGCAACTTCTCTGATCACAATGCCATAAAAGTAGAAATTAGTAAGGGAAAGGGAAAGAGCAAGGGAAAAGAATCAAATACATAGAAACTGAACAACACTTTGCTTAAGAACCACTAAGTAATAGAAGAAATCAAAGATGGAATTAAAAAAAAAAATTCCTAGAATCAAATGAGAATCAAAACAGATCATACCAAAACCTTTGGAACACAGCAAAGTCGGTGCTCAGAGGTCAATTTATAACAATAGATGCACACATCCAAAAAGAAGAAAGGGACAGAAAACATTAGCTACACAACTAGAACAAATAGAAAGAGAACAGCAAAAGAAGCCCACAACCATCAGAAGAAAGGGAATAATAAAGATCAGAGCAGAAAAAAATGAAATAGAGAATAGAAAAGCAATAGAAAGAATCAACAAAACCAAAAGTCGGTTCTTTTAAAGGATCAACAAAATAGACAAACAACTTGCCAAACTGACAAAAGAAAAACAGAAGATCCAAATAACTCAAATAAGGAATGAAATGGGAGACATTACAACAGACCAAACTGAAAGAAAAAGGATCATAACCAGGATCAGTACTATTGAAAACTATACTCCAACAAATTGGAAAACCTAGAGGGAAATGGACAAATTTCTTGAAATGCATTAACTACCTAAACAACACAAGCTGAGGTCGAAAATCTGAGCAGAACCATAACAAGAGAAGAGATTGAAAAGCTAATTAAAAAAAAAAAAAAAAACTCCCAACAACAACAAAAAAACCTTGGCCCAGATGGCTTCACTGGAGAATTCTACCAAACATTCAGAGAAGAGCTACACCAGTACTACTCAAACTATTTCAGAACATAGAAAAGGAAGGGATTCTTCTGAATTCTTTCTATGAAGCCAGCATAACCGTGATATCAAAACCAGGCAAAGACACCACAAAAAAAAAAAAAAAAATTACAGACCAGTATCTCTCATGAATATAGATCCAAAAATTCTAGCCAATAGAATTCAGCATCATGTCAAAAAAAATAACACACTATGACTAAGTGGAATTCATATCAGGTATGGAACCACCACATGTAAGGATGGTTTGACATTAGAAAATTGATCAATGTAATCCACCACATAAATAAAAGAATAGAAAGAATCACTTGATCGTCTCAATCAATACAGAAAATGCATTTGACAAAGTCCAACACCCATTCCTGATAAAAACTCTAAATAACATATATATACAAAGGAAATTCCTCAATATAATAAATGGCTTCTATAGAAAAAAAAATTTTTTATAGAAAAGAAAAAAAATTTAAATTAAAATTTTTTATTTTTTTATAGAAAAGCAACAGCCAACATCATTTGTAATGAAGAGAGGCTGAAAACATTCCCCCTGAGAAAAAGAACAAAACAAGGATGCTTTTTATCAACAGTCCTATTTAACATTGTTCTAGAAGTCCGAGCCACAGCAATAAGGCAAGAAAAAGAAATAAAGAGCATCCAAATTGATAAGGAAGAAGTAAAACTATCCCTATGTGCAGATGATATGACATACATAGAGAATCCAAAGGCCTCCCCAAGAAAACTAATAGAACTATTAGATTCAGCAGAGTGGCAGGAAACAAGATACACATAAAAAAAATCGATTGGATTCCTGTATACCAATAAAGAGAACTACAAAAAAGAAATCAGGAAAATAATAATAGCCCCTTTAAAAAAACAAAAACAACTTAGGAATAAATCTAACCAGGGACGTAAAAGACTTATACAAAGAAAACTACAAAACACTACTGCAAGAAATCAAAACAGATCTATATAAATGGAAAAACATACCAAGCTCATGGATAGGTAGACTCAACGTTGTGAAAATGACAATTCTACCCAAAGTAATCTACAAATACAGTCGCAATCCCAATCCAAATACCAACAGCATTCTTTAATAAGATGGAAAAACTAATCATTAACTTTACATGGAAAGGAGAGAGCCCCCAGATAAATAAAGCACTATTGAAGAAAAAGAATAAAGAGAACGCGAACTATCTGACTTGAGAACCTTGAGAACCAGCCTCTTCTGACATCTGTTTTTGTCTTTTCTTTCTATCCTGTCTTTTTAATGACTTCTTGCTTTCTTCATGCCATTAGACCTCTGAATATCCTAGTTCTTCCAAGAACATCTCATGCTCCAAAACTGCTTCTCTCACTTCCTTTTCTAAAACAAACAAGGAAAAAACACCAATAAACAATCTCCTATTACTTTTATACAATATTCAAATTTTCCGTTGTTTTTTAAGAGGTAAAGTCATCTTCTTGAGGTACCACAGGATTAAGTGCAAACACCCAATAGTTTAAGCCTTCTGTGGATATTTCCATTTAAAAATATGGTTTTAATTTTTAATTGTTGAATTTTATAAGTAGGGAAGTCTGATAATGACAGTGTAATTTCTCTCTAATTTTAATTCAATCTCATAGGTACATTTGATCCAACACTCAGAAAATCTATGACCATGGAAAAGTAGCCAAATCTCCCTGCATCTTAATTTCCTCAACCACAAAATAAAAATACATACCTTTCAGATTTTTTTTTCCAGATTTGTGAGGACAAATAAGATAGTATTTTCAAAACACACAGCAATGTCTATTCAAGTCATAGCTATGATTAGCTATTTTAATTAATTTAATTTACATTAACTTTAGCAGGTGCTAAAATCACCTTGTTTTAGAGGTCACCTGCTCTGCTTCCTATTAAGGATAACGCTCAATTGTACCAGTGAATTTCTTGGCTAAGTGTGGTCTCACATAAGTGTGTGAGTAGGAAATGGCAAATACTTGGCACAAATACCACCAATCCTAACTTCTGTACCCACAGCAGACATTGTTAATTGATTCCAACACCCTTCACATTGGCCAGAGATTTAGTTTCAGAATTTTCAACACAGTACCCCATGCAACCATTACTTTAACTAATCAGAGTTGCCATCAAGATTAAAGCATTTTTCCATTAATAATCTAGAGCAAAGGTTGGCAAACTTCTTTCCATAAAGGGCCCGGTAGTGGATATTTTAGACATTGTGGGCCATATGGTCCTAGTCTCAACTACTCAACTCTGCTGTTGTAGCACAAAAGCAGCAATAGATAATATATAAGTGAATGGGAGTGGCTGTCTTCCAATATAACCATATTTACAGAAATAGGCAATGGGCTTAATTTGGCCATAGTTTGTCAAACCCTGGTCTAGAATATCTCCTAAAACCAAGAGGAGTCACTATAATCACAAATAGTGTCAAAATCGTTTCAGGAGAGTTTGCAGAGGAAGCGTTTTGACAGCCTAGCAGGAAAAGGGGTATAGAAATGAGCCTGAGACCTTGACAATGATCCTGTTCTATTCTACTCTGAAATCATGCTGAGTGAATTTTTCCCTCACCTCCCAGAGATTGCACAGGTAAGTGTATCGCATTTCTCTTGGACCTCAGCTCATTTGGTGGCTCTGTTACTAGCGTTTATGTTACTGTTAGCATGAAACAGCTGAAGTCTCCTACCCAGGCCATGTAATAGAAGCCCTGCTATGTTAGATTACAACACTGGTCTTTTTCCTTCCGTTTGATGTTCTTTCCCATGTATACTCAAAATCCAAAAGATCATTACAGACCCCCTACTGCCCCAGCAATTAAAGTAACCCTAGAGTATTGGCTCCTCTTAGGGAACACTCACATTGAGTCCAAGGTTACATTTTCTTTAATAGGGAGATACATGGTCAATTGAGTATATGATATTGGGAAAGTCATTTTACCTTTCTGAGCCACAGTTTCCCCATCTGTAAAATAGAGATAATATCTGCCCTTACTGCTTCATAGAATTTTATGAGATTCAATGGATAACTTTTTACTAAGGCTTATATGAGTCACAAAAACCACATCATCCATTTAAGCCCTTTTTAATGCAGTATTTAAAGCACTTCAACTCTACCTTCACCACCATAATTATTCACAACCCAGGACAAATATCAGGGTTAATTTGAGGGATAGGCTTACAATGCAACCTTCAATTCCAATTCAGGGATGTTTATTCTGAGGAGAGAGTGTTCTTTTACCTTCTCCATTCAAATTCTCAGCCTCTTGTGGCAGAGATAACTCATACAAAGGTCTCCAGATGGATCCTGGCTTTCACTGATTTTTGGCACTGAGATCATTCCAAGTATCCAGCATTAGCAATTGGACAAATGTAAAACTACTTAAATCCTGCATGTCTATGCCAAGAAAGGTGACAATAAAATATTCTAAGACATAAGTGATTGAAGCAGTGGCTGTTGCTGGGAAGCATTAGGTAAGAATTATTTACCATAATAGCTCTGACTTGGACAAAAGATTCCAACTGAAGTCTCCTTCAAGAAAATGAGTAACTAATAGCATTATAATAAAATCAAAGCTGTTGTTCTCCTTCTAAGGTCCCTAAATTGCATTGGAATAGTATATTTGATTTCCTGGACAAATTCAGATTCAGCAGGGTTTCCAGAGAACTGTCAAAATATTTAGTCCAGAACAATCTACATTTTTTCCGTAAGTGCATTTACCAAAATGGCTATAAAACCCCTGAGGCATCAAAAGGGATCCCTAGCAATGGCTTTTCCAACGTCACGTAGTTCCTTTGTACGTCGGTTCCCAAACCCTACAAATGTTACTTACGCATTTGTAAAGTAGGATTTATAAATATCTGCTTTCCTTCCTCATGAGGGTACCCATTACCCATTGCTGTCAAGTCAATTCTGACTCATAGAGACACTATAGGACAGAGCAGAACTGTCCCACAGGGTTTCCAAGGAGCGCTTGGTTGGATTCAAACAGCTGACCTTTTGGTTAGCAGCCATAGCACTTAACCACTATGCCACCAGGGTTTCCAGTGGAAAAACGGAACAACATATATGAAAATACTTCGGAGTTGAAAGATCCATATAGCAAACCGGCAAGCTTTCTAATTGATCTCCAACATGTTTGATAGAAAAAATAATCCTGTAAGCAACATTGTCTCAAAATGATTTCTGCAATGAAAAAACAAATAACACCTTTTTATTACCTTTGCTTTTCCTCTCTTATTACTATGCAAAGTCTCTGCAGTTAACTTTCTTAGTATTTACTCATAAACTAATGAAATGAGCAACTTTTAAAAAATCTTTTATTGTGCTTTAAGTTTACAAATCAAGTCAGTCTCTCATACAAAAATTTACATACACCTTGCTATATACTCCTAGTTGCTCTCCCCCCTGAGACAGCACGCTGCTTCTCTCCACCCTGTATTTCCATGTCCTTTCAGCCAGCTTCTGTCCCCCTCAGCCTTCACACCTCCCCTACAGACAGGAGCTGCCCACATAGTCTCATGTGTCTACTTGATCCAAGAGGCTCACTCCTCACCAGTATCATTTTCTATCTTATGTCCAGTCCAATCCCTGTCTGAAGAGTTGGCTTTGGAAATGGTTCCTGTCTTGGGCTAACAGAACGTCTGGGGACCATGACCTCTGGGGTCCTTCTAGTCTCAGTAAGACCATTAAGTCTGGTCTTTTTACGAGAATTTAAGGTCTGCATCCCACTGTTTTCCTGCTCCTTCAGGGATTCTCTGTTCCCTGTCATGGCAGTCAACAGTTGTAGCTGGGCACCATCTAGTTCTTCTAGTCTCAGGCTGATGTAGTCTCTGATTTATGTGGCCCTTTCTGTCGCTTGGGCTCATAATTACCTTGTGTCTTTGATATTCTTCTCAAATGAACAACTTTACTGTGAAAAACAGGATATAAATCATTCTTACAAGGTACATTGTGTTTGCTCTTCACAGGGCGTGATACTTATAATGTGTACAGTCACAAACTGGGAGCATGTTTGGCTAGCTTCCAAATTGGGGACAAATAAAAATATTTTTGTTCAGCTGCTTGGGTCTAGATGTTGGGAGGAGGAGGCTTTTACTGCATAATACTCCCAACAGTTAACCCAAAATCACACTCTTTGTTTCAGCGGGGTTATGGCTATCCTGTGATGTTGAAGTGGAGGATTATCCATGTAAGTTACTTTAGATGGGGCAAGGGAAGTGTCAAGACACAGACAGCATCCCTCCTGCTGGATGGCCAACGGCTGTGTCTGTCTGTAGGTAGTCCTCGCAGCAAGGGAGCTAATGTAGCTCCTCAGCAGTAGCCATCACACAATCTGTGAAGGACAATCTGCCTGTGGGGCTCACGCCAGGCAGTTCATGGTGTTGAGCATGGAAGGTGCTCACTCAGGCAGAGGCCAGGGGTCTCTCAGGACTAACACGTCTCCTATACAGGGTCTCTACAAGCATGGTGACCCCACTGGCCTCCTCCTCACTCTCCCTCCTCTCTTCACTCACTAAGATGGGCTTCCCCAATGCCCATCCTACCTCCCACCCTAAGCCAGTCTTCTGACTGGTCATCTATTCTCTTTTTAATTTCCATTCTGTATGGATTAGCTTTGTATACTGCTCCTTTAGAGATTTATCTTTGGATTTCTGAGACACCATTTTCCTCTCAAATAGCCTGGGTCCTGTACATCAAAATCTTTGGCTTTCACAACTGTTTGGGCTCCAAAAGCAAAATCTGGAAGAAAGAAATTAAACATTTTCTCTTTTATACCAATCCAACCATCCTCAATGTAATGGGTACCTCTAAACGAACAGGGGAAAGGTCGTACAGAACATAAGTGCATCGGCATATTCCAATATATTATCTCCTCATACTAGTCAGTACTCTCAAGAGACTTTTCTTAAAGGCAGGAGGCTCAGTCAGAGGTGAGATTCTTTCCAATTTTCATCTCTCCTACTCAAGGGCTTGCCCACAGACTAAGCAGCCACTTTTTTATAAGAGGACTAAAGACAACCAGGATACTCACTAGCATAGAACCATTTCCTGTTACACAATATGTCAAGTTAAGCAGTATATTTCTGTGGAAAACCATTTCAAGAGTATTTCTGAAATCATGTCAAGATGCTATTGGAAATCATAATAAAACACAGACCATATACGTATTTCTTCTTGAATTAATGATAAATAAAATTCCAAAGTAGGCTAAAAACTACAAAAAACTATAGCTGTAATGATCACCCCCTCAATAAAAAATACTTCTTCTCAAAAAGAGTTGAGTACAAAGAGATTTGTTAAACTATTCAGAATAGTAACAGCAATAAAAAAGCTACTCTTTATTGAACTTGTGCTCTGTATTATCTGATTCACATAGGATAGCTCATTTAATTCATCCACAAGTCTAACTAACCCCCATGTTACTGATACGCACATCAAGGCTTGGAAAGATTAAATAACTTGCCCAACCCCACACAGCCAGTAAGTACAGGAGTCATAATTCAAAACTCAGTTTATCTGACTCAAAAACGTACATCAGAATCAACTGCAGAGCTTGTCAACAATACAGATGCCTACCCACCTCTAGTGATGACGTTGGTTAAATCCTGGGTGGGGCACAAGAAAGGATCCTTGGTGGTGCAGTGGATAAGTGCTAACAGAAAGATCAGTGGTTCGAGCCCACTAGCCACTCTTCAGGAGAAAGATGTAGCAGCCGTACAGATTTCAGCCTTGGAAATCCTATGGGGCAGTTCTACTCTGTCCCATAGGGTCGCTATGAGTCAGAATCGACTTGACAGCAATGGGTGATTACGGCCCAGACTTGGGTGCCAGACTGCTTCCGTTCAGAATCCCAAGCATTGCTCTGGGGATTGTGCAATCTTGTAACATTTATTTAACTTCTCTGTGCCTCATTTTACTCATCTTTAAAACAGGGAAAGAATTGTAATAGCATCTTCCTCGTAAGGTTATTGTGAGACCCAAACAACCCAGCATACATAAGTAATCAAGAATGATATCGTGACATAGTAAACACAGTTATCACTGTTGTCAGTTTGCTGCATACCAAAATGTGGGAATGACTGTGCTGCATACTTCTTCTGACTCCTGAAGAAGAAAAGCCCATGGGGGGAAGCACATCTAATAACTTACAAATATTTCAGGGTATTTTCACCTTTTTTACACTGCAAATTTGATATAAAAAATCATATGAACTAGCCATAAAACACATGAACATATTTACAGCTGAGCTATAATACAGAGTAACATCTTACAGAACAATTAATTTTTCACTAGTTTTTCAGCCATAAAATAATTGTTCAAACAGAGAGACTCAAATTTGCTCGATTTGAAGTCTCATGTGTGTTTAAGACTAACCGGTAATTTTTTTTTTTTTCAAATTATAAAATTGTAATGCAGGCTACTGTTTACATGAAAAAATACTAGTACAGCTAAGAGTAGTCTCTTGTACAAAGCAATCCACCCCGTGTTGTACATAATAAATGTATTTTATTCACCAAGTGCTATGCCTTTTATCAAACTATTTTCTCATTCCACATAGGCTGGAGAATGTGTGGTTTGAATTTAGAAAATAAAACGGGTCCAGGTAATTTTCTGTGATGCCATGTACAGAATTCACCAGTGATCTGGAAAAAAAAAATGCAAATAAATTTTAAAAGCAACATTTCCTAATTAAATTTGTTTAGAGTTCTGAAACCCCCACGTGTCTGTCAGTTTGTCGTACTGTGGGGGCTTGTGTGTTGCTGTGATACTGGAAGCTATGCCACCAATATTCAGATACCAGCAGGGTCACCCATGGAGGACAGGTTTCAGCTGAGCTTCCAGACTAAGACAGACTAGGAAGAAGGACCCGGCCGTCTACTTCTAAAAAGCATTGGCCAGTGAAAACCTTATGAATAGCAGCAGAACACTGTCTGATATTGTGTTGGAAGATGAGCCCCCCAGGTTGGAAGGCACTCAAAAGATGACTGGGGAAGAGCTGCCTCCTCAAAATAGAGTTGACCTTAATGACGTAGATGGAGTAAAGCTTTCGGGACCTTCATTTGCTGATGTGGCATGACTCAAAATGAGAAGAAATAGCTACAAACATCCATTAATAATCGGAACCTGGAATGTATGAAGTATGAATCTAGGAAAATTGGAAATCATCAAAAATGAAATAGAATGCATAAACATCAATATCCTAGGCATTAGTGAGCTGAAATGGACTGGTATTGGCCATTTTGAATCAGACAATCACATAGTCTACTATGCTGGGAATAACAATTCAAAGAGGAATGGTGTTGTGTTCATCATCAAAAAGAACATTTCAACATCTATCCTGAAGTACCACACTGTCCGTGGTAGGATAATATCCATACACCTACAAGGAAGACCAGTTAATATGACTATTATTCAAATTTACTCACCAACCATTAGGGCCAAAGATGAAGAAATAGAAGATTTTTATCAGCTGCTACAGTCTGAAATTGATCGAACATGCAATCAAGATGCATTGATAATTACTGGTGATTGGAATGCGAAAATTGGAAACAAAGAAGAAGGATCAGTAGTTGGAAAATATAGTCTTGGTGATAGAAACAATGCTGGAGATTGAATGATAGAATTTTGCAAGACCGATGACTTCTTCATTGCAAATACCTTCTTTCACCAACATAAACGGTGGCTATACACATTTTTTTATACACATGGACCTCACCAGATGGAACACACAGAAATCAAATTGACTACATCTGTGGAAAGAGACAATGGAAAAGCTCAATACCATCAGTCAGAACAAGGCCAGGGGCCAACTGTGGAACAGACCATCAATTGCTCATATGCAAGTTCAAACTGAAACTGAAGAAAATCAGAGCAAGTTCACAAGAGTCAAAATATGACCTTGAGTATATCCCACCTGAATTTAGAGATCACCTGAAGAACAGATTTGATGCATTGAACACTAGTGACCTAAGACCAGAGAAGTTGTGGAATGACATCAAGGACATCATCCATGAAGAAAGCAAGAGGTCTCTGAAAGGAGAGGAAAGAAAGAAAAGACCAAGGTGGATGTCAGAGGAGACTCTGAAACTTGCTCTTGAGCGTCAAGCAGCTAAAGCAAAAGGAAGATTTGATGAAGTAAAAGAACTGCATAGAAGATTTCAAAGGGCCTCTCAAGAAGACAAAATAAAGTATTATAATGACATGGGCAAAGAGCTGGAGATGGAAAACCAAAAGGGAAGAACACACTCAGCGTTTCTCAAGCTGAAAGAACTGAAGAAAAAATTCAAGCCTCGAATTGCAATGGTGAAGGATTCCATGAGGAAAATATTAAACGATGCAGGAAGCATCAAAAGAAGATGGAAGGAATACACAGAGTCATTATACCAAAAAGAATTAGTCGATATTCAACCATTTCAAGAGGTGGCATATGATCAGGAACCAATGGTACTGAAGGAAGAAGTCCAAGCTGCTCTGAAGGCACTGGCGAAAAACGAGGCTCCAGGAATTGATGGAATATCAATTGAGATGTTTCAACAAACAGATGCAGTGCTGGAGGTGCTCACTCGTCTATGCCAAGAAATATGGAAGACACCTTCCTGACTAACTGATTGGAAGAGATCCATATTTATGCCTATTCCCAAGAAAGGTGATCCAACCGAATGTGGAAATTATAGAACAATATCATTAATATCACACGCAAGCAAAATTTTGCTGAAGATCATCCAAAAACAGCTGTGGCAGTATATCGACAGGGAACTGCCAGAAGTTCAGGCCGGTTTCAGAAGAGGACGTGGAACCAGGGATAACATTGGTGATGTGAGATGGATCCCGGCTGAAAGCAGAGAATACCAGAAGGATGTTTATTTGTGTTTCTTGATCATGCAAAGGCATTTGACTGTGTGGATCATAACAAACTATGGATAACACTGTGAAGAATGGGAATTCCAGAACACTTAATTGTGCTCATGAGGAACCTTTACATAGATCAAGAGGCAGTTGTTCGGACAGAACAAGGGGATACTGATTGGTTTCAAGTCAGGAAAGGTGTGTGTCAGGGTTGTATTCTTTCACCATACCTATTCAATCTGTATGCTGAACAAATAATCCGAGAAGCTGGACTATATGAAGAAGAACGGGGCATCAATATTGGAGAAAGACTCATTAACAGATGAGCAGATGACACAACCTTGCTTGCTGAAAGTGAAGAGGACTTGAAGCACATACTAATGAAGATCAAAGACCACAGCTTTCAGTATGGATTACACCTCAACATAAAGAAAACAAAAATCCTCACAACTGGACCAATGAGCAACATCATGTTAAACGGAGAAAAGATTGAAGTTGTCAAAGATTTCATTTTACTTGGATCCACAATCAACATCCATGGAAGCAGCAGTCAAGAAATCAAAAGACGCATTGCATTGGGCAAATCTGCTGCAAAGGACCTCTTCAAAGTGTTGAAGAGCAAAGATGTCACCCTGAAGACTCAGGTGCGCCTGACCCAAGCCATGATATTTTCAATTGCATTATATGCATGTGAAAGCTGGACAATGAATAAGAAAGACCGAAGAAGAGTTGACGCTTTTGAATTGTGGTGTTTGTGAAGAATATTGAATGTACCGTGGACTGCCAGAAGAACCAACAAATCTGTCTTAGAAGAAGTACAACTAGAATGCTCCTTAGAGGCAAGGATGGTGAGTCTGTGTCTTACATACTTTGGACATGTTGTCAGGAGGGATCAGTCCCTGGAGAAGGACATCATGCTTGACAGAGTACACGGTCAGCGGAAAAGAGGAAGACCCTCAATGAGTTGGATTGTTACAGTAGCTGCAACAATGAGCTCAAACCTAACAACGATTGTAAGGATGGAGCAGGACCGGGCAGTGTTTCGTTCTGTTGTGCATAGGGTCTCTATGAGTCGAAACTGACTCGACGGCACCTAACAACAACAACAACAGGGTTCTGAAGCAAGTAGAATTATTTCAGATGTGCTGATATTGAGTTACTAAAAGAATTTATAATACAGTAAAATCTGTGAAAGCTGGAACCTTTGTAAGGTGGAAATCTGCCGGAGAAGAAAAATTCAAATATTTTCCACTAAAATGAGCAATAGAAAAGTGGTCAGACTGCATGCACCCTGTCAAAGGTGGGAAACCTTCGAGATCAGGAAAACAAGGCAGTCTCCTCATGTTCTAGTTCTCATAAATTTCATTGTAAAATAGCCCTGTATATGCTGAGGAACTTAGAGCTTATCAAAGAACGTAGATCTCAGTGGAAATCCTCCACCTTTTGGAGAATACTTCCTGTAGAAACTGCACCATGCTTTAAAAAATGTTTTAAATGTACTGGTATATAATTTTTAGCTGATTAAAAAAATAATAAATTATGCATACTTTATGATAGCAGAGGTATAAGACACATAATTCAGACACACTATTATTGTTATGATATAAACTGCTAAAGCAATTATTAGAATTCTGTGCTGTTGTGTTTGAACCCCAACTGCAAAGAAAGACTAAGACATGCCAACTAAAACTAAAAAAAACAGATAGTATAAATTCAGTTATAATGTGGCAAAATATATGGTCTGAAATCAGTTCTGATCCATTGATCTAGTGCAAAAACATTTATTGGGTGCTGCTAAATGTGCAGAGGGCTGAGAATTTCAAAAATGAGTAGAAAATAGTTCTTGACATCAAGATGCTCACCATCCAGGCATCAAGACACATGTGTCAATAATTATTCATCAGTGTGGGAAGTAGTATTGTATTAGTCTGTACAGACTACTCTGGGTGCCAGAAAGATGGGGTGGCAAACTGCTTGGAAGAGCTAGAGCAGATGTTCACAAAGGAGATGACATTTTGAATGTGGGTCTGAAGAATGAGAAAGAGATCTCTAAGCAGAGAACTGAGCAGAGGTATTTCAGAAAGAGGGAAGATAACCTGAAAAATAGAGGCCTGGCAGAGTAGAGAGAGCTTGGAGAATTATAGTCGGTTCTGTAAGGCTGTCTCAGAGGGTGTGGTACCTGGGAAATGGAAGTCACTGAGGCTAGAAAGTCACCTTAGGAAAAGACTGCAGAGTTTGGAATTGTAAACCATTCTAAATAGGTTGTATTTCAACCTGGGAGCAAAAAATCATGAAGTTTTGACACACAGTACGAGATGGAGGAACTTTGACAACCTTGGGCTGGGTGAAATAAGTCAGGCACAAAATGACTATTGCAGGATTCCACTTACATGAAATACCCACAGCAGGCACATTCATACAGACAAAAAGTATATTAGTGACCGCCAGGGGCCAGCGGAGGGGGAGATGAGGAGTTATTGCTTAACGGGTACTGAGCTTCTGTTTGGGGTGAAAAAAGTTTTCGAAATAGGTAGTAGTGATGGTTGCACAGCATTGTGAATGTAGTTAATGCCAGTGAATTGTACACTTAAAAATGGTTTAAGTGGATAATTTTGTTATATATATCTTACCAAAATAAGATTTAAAAAATGAAGCCACTTAAGGGTATCAACCAGGAAACTAAGATAATTGTTTTAAATACATTACTGGGTAGCCACTCTCCTTGGGAGAGAACACTGGACATTCAGCATCCAGTACCATGAAGAATGTGTCTTCAGAAGACACTCAATTAGACAACCAGTTAACCATGAGCATGGCCTTGGGTTGGTTTGTCCTTCGTCCAAATATATATACTATTTTCTGGAAATATACATGTACTTATTTGTGCCTATACACATATATATTATATATATGTGAGTATATATATGTCAATGTGTATATGTGTGTAAGCCTTGTCTAACTCTCATTCATAAATTAAAGCAGTCATTCACAAACATTCAGCCTACACTTACTATGAGTCACGTACAGTAATATATGTTGGGGATACAGAGAAAACAAAGCAAAATCCCTGACAAACTATCCAGAATTGCTTCATCTACTTACTCATTCAATGATCCTGTTTAAGAATATTTGGAAGCCTGATATTTCCTGCTTCAGGAGGCATACAAATAAATAAACATGCAATGTAATTACTGCGTGGTAGTGCTATGATAAGGTACACCGGAATGAAATAGAAGTGCATTGGGGCAGTTCTGAGAACTTTTCTAGTGGAGGTGAGGTCTAAGTTGAGGTGGAAGGATGAGTAGAAGTCATTTAGGAGAAGCAGGGACAGGGTGTGGGCTGTAGACTGAGCCTCAATGCGAAGGAGTAACACTGCCTAGGCCTGAGAAGACAGAGAACTTGGAGTTCTCTTCAGCCTGCCGGAGTCCAGCATCGCTGGAGTGGAGAGTATATGGTGCGGGAGGGAGAGAACTGAGAGAGAGATGAGGCTGGAGGTGGACATCAGGGTCCAAGTTGTGAAGGGCTTCATGTGTCCTACAAGGTTTGGACTTCTCTGGTCACAAGTACAATGAGTACCAAAAAAAAACCAAACCCAGTGCTGTTGAGTCGATTCTGACTCATAGCAACCCTGTAGGAGAGAGTAGAGCTGCCCCATAGAGTTTCCAAGGAGAGCCTGGTAGATTCAAACTGCCGACCCTTTGGTTAACAGCTGTAGCACTTAACCACTACACCACCAGGGTTTCCAGTACAATGAGTATATAACAGTAAATCAAGAGATATATATTCTCTCATCTCTAAAATCCCACAGCCTACTGATACTTGGGGGTCATGATGAGACTTGCATTTTAGAAAGATCACTTTGGATCTCTGTGGAGCTTTGGGGAGAAAGGGTTGGATTGGGTAAAGGGGAGAGAAGAACAAAAGTAGAGATCAGTCTTGTTCATGGCTGAATCCCCTATAGCCAGGGCAGGGCCAATACATAGTCGGTATTCTGTAAATACAAACATAGGTAGAGTGGGAGATTAAAGGTAACCCCTGTCTGTTGGATCTACAGGCCATCCATCCTGCTGCATTCAAAGAAGCCACCTGGAAGTTTCTGAAAAACAGTCCATGACATTAAACCTTTATATGTTTTCTGCAGGCCCCAGGCTAGTTATTTTCTGCTCCCAAAGTCTGCTGGTAGACATTCCCTCTGGGATCTATAAGTAACAGTGGCTACCCTTGCAGAATATTAATCCAGCTAGCTCTTTTTCTCTCTTTGGCAATATGCATATTGCAATTACTAATTCGTTATTTTATGACCTTGTTCAAAATGTCCTGTACAAAATTAGCAAGTCCATTTAACTGTAAAGTCTTTTGCAAAAGAGGCAGAGTGATCTTTTAGGAAGAGCACAGGATTTGGGAAGGTAAGACCCAGGTTCCTCTTCTGGCTCTGCCTCTTAATGATTCTGTGACCACAAATAAATTATTTAACCTTCCTGAGCTTAAATTTTCTCATTGGTAAAATGAGCATAACCATACTAACTCTTGTGGTTGCAAATATTAAATGAGATCATGTATACACAAAGCATTTTGTAAAATCTACAGCACTATAAAAATGCATGTGATTAGAGGTAGTAAAAAAATCATTAGGATAATAATTGTACTTTATTATTATTATAACCAATATGCCCCCATTTCTTGACAATATGCATAATAACTCTCTTCCCACTAGTATGGTTTACTCAAAATTAGATTTAGTTAAATCCAGTCTCTAAAGGTTGGCTCAATGGAGTAACATTGAGACACAAGAACAGTGATTACACACTCCTGAGGTCCAATTTGGCCTTCCTGCTTAGGCCGAACACTGAGAAAGATCAATAAAACTCTTCATCCGAGGAAAGAATGCAGCATCAGATCCTTAGAGAATAGAGGAAGCAGTTGACTGTGCAGAGGAATCACACCCCGGCAAACACAAGGAAACCTTATAGGAGGAGAGTCATCTGTTGACAATAGAGGAGTTTCTCCACTGTTAAATTTAGAATGACAGAAAAGTGAGAAACCATTAATACTTACCTGAGAAGGAGTCATCTTCTAGTTTATATGTGCCCACATATGCACGTATGCATGTATCAATGTTACATGTTGCAGGTATGTAAAAGGAATGGATGTGAGTCATGATCCTTTAGGGAAACACTATCCTTATTTCACGAAAGAAACTGAAGAAAACAACCCATAAAAATGGAAAAAAAAATCCTCATCTTCATAGCTGAATTTGTCATTAATTTCTAATTCATAATAATTTATCTTTTCATGCAATTTGCATCTATTATTGCCCGATCTATTATACGTATTGCTGTAAATGGACTGGATGTGTATAATTCTTTTGACTAGCTACAGGCAGCAGTCAAATATCCCTGGAGAAGCTGTTAGTGATTCCTTAACAGCATCTTGAGAAATACATGTCCCCTAGTCCCCAATTTCTATATAAATGTTTACTATGTGCTGCTATTTCTAGTTAAATATACCTCTTGGTCCACCCCTCAAGAGAGGCATTTGACAATTTGTCCCTTGGGAAGGCATACTTCTGGCTGAAGAATGTTCTAAGCACTGGGTCTGGCACAGGAAAAAAAAAAAAAAACCTTAATAAATGTAAGTTATAAGTATTATTATTGATTGATTGCACCCTTCTTAAAATGTGAAGTAGAAATCCGCTCTTGAGAAGAGCATGCCCTTGCTTTTCCAAGCATCTCATAAAGGTCACCCTATTAACACTGGATGATTTCCCAGGTGCTACAGGCCTGCAACTCCCCACAGGATCAAGGGGACCAATTCTATTTTGATAAAGTTTCCTTTGTGTGATGCCCTAACTCCCAGACTCCCGAAATGGAAAAAAATAAAATAAAAAACAAGAATGAATCTTCTGAGAATCTTGCTGCATGGCGTAGTAGAGCAAACTTGGGGAGTGGAAAGATATCAATCCTAGCATGACTACGAAAAATTACCTTGGCTAAACTATTTATGTCTTTGAGCTTTGGACTCATCTTCTGTAAAACAAGTATATTCATATATTCTTTGAGTGTTGCTGTGAGAATTAAATAAAATACTATACACTTGGTAAATATATATCATATTACATCTTATCTGCATGTAGTAGTATAGTGAGTTCGAGGGAAATCAGGCTGATCAAAGAAAAAGAGATGACCACAAAATAGCACTGCACAACAAAGTATTTATTGGGGCAGACACACTGACAGTCACATGCAGGGGGCATTTCCCCACAGCAAAGGGTCTTCCAGAAGCAAGCAGGGCGCCAGCAGAAAGGCAAGAGCTCATGACAAGCCCTGAGGAGGAGAAGGGAAGGGGCCTAGTATACAGTCTTCACAATATCCTCCTGCAGCAATGTGGGGAATCTCTGGTCAGAGAACTCCAATGCAGCAGCACCTTAGGGTCCTTGTAACTACAGGATTTTATCTTACTAGGGCCAGGAGATGTTGGGTGCATTTTTGTAGGGTATGTAAAGCAGGTTTTGTTTTTGTTTTTTTAAGTGGCTAAAAATCTGCTTATTGGGGCTATTTTTTAAAACAACTGGATATGTACAAATTTGAGTTTGGCATCTGTGGGCTTTTTTGGGCTGCTGGGCCTCAGCATGCTCTGAAGAAGTAAACAACTGGGAGCCAATATATGAAGGCCATCTTTGACTCACTTATATAACAGGTAGCCACCCATCAAATGTTAGATTCCAAGCCCTCTTCCTCTCGTTTACGTTTCTTGGAACTGTGGGGTTGGTGCTGATAAAGACCTTCCCACAGGCCATGAAGCAGTTTTATTTGCTGTGCACTAGAAGACAACCCAGGATTCAGTGACTTCTAGTTTCCCCGGAAGCTGTGGTTACATCAAGGTCTGAGTGATAATGAGATGTGCCTCTACGCTACCAGCTATTTGAACTTACATTCTGGGACTTATGGATCCTGATTGTTTCACTCTTCCAGGGAAACTCACAAACTAGTGTAAATAATTCCAGGTCTCCTCTATGGAAGATGCTTCCAAATCCTGTCCTTTATATCCTCTGAGGGTCAATTCATATTTTGGAAACATTTTGCATTTGGACAACAGGCAAGTGATCAAGTTGGAGTGACAAATTCAAGAATGCCTTCAGGAATGGTAAAGACACCCAACTAGATCTGTCAATGATGTGTTTACAAAACAAACAAAATAGTCTCTGCACCTTTTCAAATAATTGTTTCCCAGTTGCCAAAAGTAAATGCAGGAATTGTCAGCACGTGAGGATGATATTCAAGTGTTTTCCTGGCATTTAGAAATAAAATTTCCACCCAATGGATATGACAAGTCTCCAGTAGAAGTCAGCCTGTAACAGAAACAGATGTGACTTGGGAGAAAACTGGGGGGAAGCTGACCTGGATGGTAAGCAGAAATCTAATTAATCACATGTGAAGAGGAGGTTCAGCATAACGCACGGAAGAGGGAAATGTGTGAAGAGGCAGAAGTTGGCAGTGTTTTGTTCAGCACTGCTCAGGCCAGGAGCCCAGCTTTCCCATCATTGGGGAGGTGATTTATGGGGTTTGCCCTTAGCCAGGACAAAGTATCTCTCAAGACCAGACACTTTCCTTTGCTCTAATTATAGGCTAGGCAAGTGACCTTGTGCTAACACTGCAAGGTGACAAGCCTGAGGGCTGACCTGTGCCATGGCAAACTCTTCAAGATAATGCAACATTGTAAAACCCTTCATAAAGCCCCATTCAGTCTTCCTGCAAAAGCCACCCTTTCTGTCTACAAAATATGGCCATTTTCGAAGAATCTGAAATTGTAGAAAATTATTCAAAAAATCAAAATCATCTTAAGCTCACAACCCAGAGATAATCACTGTTAACATAAAGGTATTTCACCTGGACTTTTTTTTTTTTTTTTTAACACAGTAAGACAGGGAGCAAAGGCCCTCAGTTCGGAGGGTGCCTGTTTGAGATCTAGCGAAGAGACTGCTGTGGTTAGAGGAGAAGCAAGTAAAAGAGAAATAGACTATACCATCAGGGAGGTAATAGGGGGTTTGAGTGTGGAACCTAGAGACTTAGTAAGACAGAGAACAGAGGGGCCTCCAAATCTGCAAACAAAATAACAAGAAATGGGCCAGGGTGCAGAAACAAAGCCATTCCCCAGAACAATGGGGCAGGGTATCTAAAAATTGCCCACAAACTTCTTTAAAGTTGCCTTTCAGAAGCAGTTGGAGAAGGCCAGGCCCAGGGACATGCACAGAACATCCACCTGTGACCACTGTATGACCTTCCACCAGGGGCAGTGAGGGCCTAGAGCCCCAGCCAGGGAATCAAACCCAGGGAGCGGGAGACTGCACAGGTGTAACACCCCATAATAAGTCCTGCTACAAATCCCAGAGGCCCCAGGACAGAAGCCATTTTGGAAAGCTGCTGCACTCGCACCTTAGTTAACATATCCCTGCCTGTGTCTATGAATAAACATGAATCTTTTCCTGCACAAGAACTTTTAAAAACTCGGACCTGTCTTTTGTTCTGTGAGATGAGGGTAAGCTTTGCTCTAGGCCCTCCTCATCTCCATTTGCAAGCCTCTTCAATAAAGCTTTGTTCTTGTGGAAAACTACATGCCTTACCTGCTCATTCTTGACCAGTGAGAGGCAAGAACCTTATTCCAGTAACAATAGCTGAGATCAAATTGTGTGCTGTTTTCTATTTTGCTTCTTTAGTAAACATTACAACCTAGACATTTTCTGAATTACCATAAAGTATTCATAAATATATGCATTAAGATGGTATAATATTCCACTAAGTGATTTTTCCAGTGTACTTAACTAATCCTCTATTGTTGGATATTTGGGTACCCTCTAATGTTTCTTTGTTTGGGGTTTTTTTCTTTTTTTAATCATATAAACAATAACAGACATACTAATGAGAAGGCTTATTCTGTCTTTGGGATCATTTCCTTGGTTAGAATACTCACAGCTGATTTTTATTTTACTGAGCTCCATGTTTCTATATCTAACTGCCTATTGGACTCTTCTATTTGGAAATTAACATGTGCAAATGGTTAAGAGCTCCACTATTAAGTGAAAAGTTGGCGAACTCACCTAGAGGTACCTCTGAAGAAAGGCCTGGAGATCTACTTATGAAAAATCAGCCACTGAAAACCCTAGGGAGCACAGTTCTACTCTGATACACATGGGGTCACCATAAGTTGGAATCCACTGCACAGCAACTGGTTTTGGGTTGAGCAGAGCACTTCTAAGCGTGAGCCCATCCCTTGTCTAAGCCTAGGCACTTGCATGTGCTTCCTGCTTCAGAAGAAAGAGACTGATCCTCGAGCATGAGCCAGGGAACTGTTGGCATAGGGAAGTGACAGTGACTGACCTTGGGAAGCTGAGGTGGGGAAGAGAAGGGCTGCCCTAGCCACCATCCTTAAAATCTGGACCTGTGGATCTTGCCTCTGTAAACTTTGATACAAGTCATAGTATTACGATGACTCACTCTGTTTCAGAAACTACCATTTTATTATCTTATCAATTCTCAGAATAGTCCTGCCTCTGAAGTAGCATTTTACCGAGACTCAGAAAAAGCTGAGTACCTTGTCCAAAGCCATGCACATAATAAATGATAAAGCTGTATTCAAATCCAGATCTGTTGGCTCTGAGTCTGTAATATTTCCCCTTCACCAGGATGTTTCCTCTCAAATAGTTACACTGGGGTGGAAGGGAAAATAAGCCAGGCTGCTAGGGCTTTTATTATTCTTTTTTTTGAATGTGTGCAGGAGGCAGTGTTGGCAAGCATCAATCTGTAATTCTAAACAAACACAGTTTAAAATCCCACATGGACTATCACACACACGGATCCACCTGAGACCCTTGGTTTGAGTGATGATAGAAGCAGCTGGAGACCTGCAGCAGTAGTGGAAGATTATATACGTTCTGGGAGCCCAGGAGGTCTGAGCACGCTAGTATCTATAACTGAAAATGTGCTGGAGCAAATGGAAGCTTGTGATCCCATGTGTATTTTATCAGATGCTTTGGACATTAGAGGAATTCCTGGAAAAATTATAAACTGGAACACTTGGCATGTAGCAGTAACAGAAAAAAAATCATACTTAGACTTTGGAAAGAAAAAAATTAACTGTCCATAAAATAATTCTTAATAGATTTGCAGTTAGAATTGGTTATGAGAGAGTAATGTGGTGTAAAAGATAAGAAATAGAATTTCAGAAACTGTATTGGAGCCATTGGTAATTCCTTACAAAGGAGCAAGAACAATTGTACAGAGACAGCTAACTGTTTTGCATGGAAAGCAAGAGAAAGACCATAATAGCATAACATAGGCATGTGAGGAAGAAGGAGGGGGGATATTTTTTTACAGTTCTGCATGAAGAAAAGCCCAGGATCTTGCTTAAGAAATTATCCAATATTCTAATAAAATAAATTTCTCCTTAATTTTCCTTTAAAAGTTTTAAAGTTTGATTTTTACATTTAGATGTTTAATCCATCTAACATTAATTTTTGTATATGTTGTAAGGTAGTGATATGGTTTTATTTTTTATATATACATAACATTTGTTCTGATAGCTTTATTGGAATAGTCCATTCTGTCTCCACTAGTTAAAATGTCAACAACACTCTCTGTCTGTCATAAACCATATCTATACATGTGTGGGTATGTCTCTAAGTTCTTTATTATTCTGAGTATCTGTCTATCCAGGTATCAGCATTCACACAATTTTAATTACTATAGCTCAGTTTTGGTTTCAGAGTTTTAGTAGCGTCATAAAGCATTAGAAAGCTCTCCTTATTTTTCTATTATCTGGAACTATTTATTGAGCTAGAGATTAACTCTTTCTTGAAGACTCGGCTTTATATATTAAAATTATTTTCTTAAACTTCATCTAGAATTTCTATTTATTTTTAATGGGGGTGAGGGAGTCTTCATTAGCTCAATCTATAATATTGCTTGAGCCAGCACTGAAACTTGTATATGCTGGAAAAAATCAAATTAGCCTACATATTCATCAATAGAAATTTGAATAAATTCTGGTCTATACATTTAAGGAAGGGTTAAGAGCTACAGCTGCTAACCAAAAGGTTGTCATTTTGAATCTACCAGGCCCTCCTTGGAAACTCTATGGGGTGGTTCTACTCTGCTCTATAGGGTCGCTGTGAGTCGGAATTGACTTAACAGCAGCAGCGCTTATTAAAACCAATTTTAGACAAATATATTTATTGACACTTTGATTTCATATATTCCTAGGTAAAAAAAAAAATAGGCTGGGAAACAATGGTCAATATGATCCAAATTTTTTTTTTAAAAAAGACAACTCTGTCTTTGTGAAAAGAAAGGCATATAAACACTGTATACACACATAAACATATATGGAGAAAATATTGAAGTTGTCAAGGTTTCATTTTATCTGGATCCACAATCAACAACCATTGACGCAACAGTCAAGAAAGAAAACGACGTAGTGCATTGGGCAAATATTCTGCAAAAGACCTCTTTAAAGTGTTAAAAAGCAAAGATGTTACTTTGAGAACTAAAGTATGCCTGACCCAAGCCGTGATTTTTTTAATCACTTTGTATGCGTGTGAAAGCTGGGCAATAAATAAGGAAGATGGAATTAAAACTGATGCCTTTGAATTGTGATGTTGGCGAAGAATGTGCCTATACCATGGCCCTCCTGAAGAACGAACAAGTCTGTCTTCGAAGAAGTACAGCCAGAGTGCTTCTTGGAAGCAAGGATGGCAAGACTTCATTTTACCTACTTTGGACATGTTATCAGGAGAGACGAGTCCCTGGAGAAGGACATCATGCCTGCTAAAATAAAGGGTCAGTGAAAAAGAGGAAGACTCTCAATGAAATGGATTGACACAGTGGCTGCAACAATGGGCTCAAACACAGCAATGACTGTGAGGATGGTGCAGGATAGGATGGTGTTTCATTCTGTTGTACATATGATCGCTGTGAGTCGGAACTGACTCAATAGCACCTAACGACAACACATATACATTATAAACGTGTAAGTATATGTATGTGTGTATATGTGTGTTTGTATATATACACATATAGAGAGAGAGACAGACAGACAGACATTGGGAAGATAGGTACCAAAATATTAACATGGTAAGTGTCATGGATTGAATTGTGTCCCCCAAAAATATGTGTCAACTTGATTAGGCCATGATTCCCAGTATTGTGTGGTCGTCCTCCATTTTGTGAATGTAATTTTACGTTAAAGAAGATTAGGGTGGGATTGTCTAACACCTGTACCCAGGTCACATCTCTGACCCAATGTAAAGGGAGTTTCCCTGGGGTGTGGACTGCACCACCTTTTATCTCTCAAGAGATAAAAAGCAAAGGGAAATGAGCAGAGAGGAGGGCCTCATACCACCAAGAAAGCAGTGCCCGGAGCAGAGTGTGTCCTTTGGACCTGAAGTTCCTGTGCTGAGATGCTCCCAGACCAAGGAAAGAATGATGCATCACAAGGATATTCCTCTAGAGCTGACAGGGAGAGAAAGCCTTCCCCTGGAACTGGAGCCCTGAATTCAGACTTCTAGCCTACTGGACTGTGAGAGAATAAACTTCTCTTTATTAAAGCCACCCACTGTTATAGCAGCACCAGATGACCAAGACAGTAATCTCTAGGATGTTATGGTGTTACAATTGTTGATCATAGGCCTTAACAAGCAGTAGATGTTGGAGCACCTGGAGGAGTCAAACTGCAGACCTTTTGGTTAGCAGCCAACCCACTGCACCGCCAGGACCCCATTTAATAAATACTGAGTCAAAATTGACTCAGTGGCAACTAACAACAAAAACAACAACAAATTTCTCTTCATTTCCTGTCCCTTTCTTTTATTAGGAAAACTTCCATTTGGCCTCATACCCATCTATCTATCTTGAATTTCCTAAAATTCTCTTAGATGGAAAAACAACAGATAATAACATTTACTGCCCAGAGAACTAAGCACAATGTTGTCACCAACCTCTGCGTATCTTTGCTTAAAATCAGAAGGCCACAAGGAACCACTCCATTTAAACCTGGTTCATTCATAAACTCATTCAACCAATAAATGTGTACTGATGTAGTAAACATTTAATAAACATTAGATTTCATTTCCCACACCCTCCTTTCATTAGGAGAACTTCTATTTGAACTCATACCCATCTAGCTATGAAGAATTTCCTAAAATTCTTTTAGATGGAAAAACAACAGATAATAGTGTTTACAGCAGAGGACTGAACACAATGTTTTCACCAACCTCAGTCTATCTCTGCTTAAAATCAGAAGGTCACCAGGGATCATTCCATTTAAACCTAGTTCATTCACTCATTCATCCAACAAACATGTATTGATGGTACCCTACCACATGTCAGGCTCCAGGGGTGCAGACACTGCTCTTATCCTTCAGTAGCTCAAATCTAGTAGGAGGCATCTGAAAGGTAAACCAACAATTACATTAGAGTGTGAGAAATACACGTGTCTCAGGTAAGGAACACCTGACCCATCCTAAGGTGGGAAGGAAAAGTAGGTCAATAAAGGCTGGTGTGTTCGTCACCATCACTCCTTAATTCTCTAAGTGAGATCCTTCATTGGACTCAGTGTTTTTGTGGGCCATTATGCTAAAACTAGGCTGAGGAAGTCCTGACTCATGCCTTAAGAAGAATCCTGTAACATTCTATCTGTTGGCATTATTATAGCTGATAGCCCATTCAATATGCACATGGTTAAATATACTCAGATTTATGTTAAACTAAAAATGAAGGCCTGCTATGGACTTGTGGAGGCCTGGTGGCACAGTGGTTAAGAGCTCACCTGCTAACCAAAAGGTTGGCAGTTTGAATCCACCAGATGCTTCTTGGAAGCCTATGGGGCAGTGCTAGTCTGTTCTATAAGGTCGCTATGAGTTGCAATCTACTTGACTGCAACAGGTTTGGTTTGGGTTGGTTCTGGGCTTGTACTTGCTACTAATATCAACCAGGTGCTTGGTATTTTCACGTGTTATCACATTTAATTTTCATCAGTCTTCCTCCAATTCTATTCCCAGCCCATAACCCTGATGAGAGCATGGTTTGCCAGGCCTCTCATTCTATTAATGGATAGAACAATTTATGTTGTGACAATTGAACTTGAATTCTTCTCTCCAATCTTCTGTCATAGGCTCCAAGCCTGACAGCTAGTAGTTGTTTAATAATTATTTGTTGATTGCTTCACTGGCCCTATTTCTCCAAATATCAGTACCTTTGAAAATTGTGAGATGTTGACATAGGCTATAGGGTTATTCCAGAAAAAAAAATTATTTATTTACACTATTTGACGTAGAAAACGTTAGACAAAAATTCAACGTAGAGTTTAGAATTTCCAAATCAAATGCCTTAAATTCCTTTTTTCTAGGACCTTGAGAACTGCCTAATGAAATGGAACCAGAAGTGTCCTTCCACCCCAGGAATGCGGGGCTCAGGTGAAGTCTGTGTCTGAAATGGGAACATGGATAATTGAAGTGGATTAGAAGACAAGACCCTCTCAGCCTAAGGCCAGTCACCTTGTGTGTTTTTGCAGCTCAGCTTTCCATCATGTTAGATATCAGTCCTGCTGCACAGAAGAGAAAAAGGTATGTTTGTGTTAACGGTGAAAATGCATTCCAAAGGCAGCAGAGATGTAAGGCAGAGCCCATGACTTCTGTATCGCAGTGTGTGAAGATAACCTTACAGGGGCCATGCCCACCTGCTCCCTCTACCAGTATACTGAGTTGGATAAACTATCCTGTCTGGGGCAATCTGCACTACACCTGAATCTGAAGACATTAGAGCTTGCAAGGAGGTGTAGCTCTCCACGCCTTCATTTTTAAAACAAGCCTCCTAATAAAGTCTTGGCTAGTACCTGGTATTTTACGACCTTAAAACAGTTGTAAATATTAAATGCTAAGACTTTGGAGTGGTAGAAGAAAAGAAGTTGAAGGTTATGAGTCCTATATTCATCCACTTATCTGATGACTGTGAGAACCATGGCACAAAGTAAAAGATTTTAGTTAGATATATCACCCAGAACCAACTCCCCTGACATGAAATTCAACCCACTTTAAATTCAAGCATGCTCATGGAAGTTCAAATAGTTTCATTTATTTTGGAACTATTAATATTTGTGTTTAATAACTGCAGGTGAAAAGTTGTCATTTTATGTAAAGACAAAATAACTTGCTTGTAGGGAAATGGAATTTGGGCATTCTGAAAATGATGATTTTTTTTTCCCTTCAACTGTAACTTTTAAACAAGAGACACAAAATTATATCAATAGATTAAAAATACTTGAAGCCAAAATTGAACAATCTCCAGAAAGATGTTCTGCTCCACATGAAAAGTCCTAATGAAAGGAAAGCTTTAGGTTACAAGTATCACAAAACACTCTTAGAACTGACAAGCAGCATAATAGGACTCGTCAGCAATTGCCACTAAAATGCAGTGCTCCTGAGAAAAAAGGGCACTAAAAAAATTAAATTCCCACATCAGAAACAAGAACTAAATTTCTTTGTCTCTATAGTTGCTGTATAGATAGTAATTACTATATTTAGAATGATCATGACAGAGAAGATTGTCATGGTGAGAAAATTTGTGTACAGTACTTAGCACCATGCCTAAAATATAGTAAGTATGTAAAAAATGATAATTGGCATCATTTTTAAAATGTATTATTATAGTCAACAGCAAAGAAAAACAGAACTAACCTTGAGGCACCAGAGGATAAATTGCTGTACAAATTTAGCAAAAGACAGCATCAATTCCTCTGAAATAGACTACAACAAGTGAAGATCTAAAGCAGATTCTATTTTCAGTGAATGAAAGGATAATGGTGATAATTTCACTTTGAAATAGAAAAGAGCTAAAAAAGAAGAGTAAAAGAAAGATGAGATTCCTCCTAAATCCAAATTTAATATTTAATAACTTTTACAATCTCTATTCTGGCAATTATCACTGTAAGACGCCTGTCCATTCTAAATGTCCACCAACAAGCCGTGTGCACACTTAGTCCTCATTACAAACGAGAGGCCCAGAGCACCCCACCTTCAGTATCAATAAGCAGACAGCTCCAGTTTAGTTTCCTAATCATAGGTTCTGTCTTCAAGTGTCTGGTTTACCAAGAGTTAAACTTCTGCTTTGAAGTGTTGCTCCCAGCAAAGAGAATGAAAAAGAAATCCCTGATTAAGGAAATTGCAGGTTTTGAAGTGTGTTGATGTTTGAAAAGGATATTGTGATATAATACAGTTCTTTAAAATTTTATGTAAATATTCTTAAATTAGCCTGTGATTACTTTCTTTGAAAATTAAGAGACAATGGTGAGGTTTAGAAGAAATGTCTTAGAATTTCCTTTCCTTTTAAATAACACAAATTTTCTTACTTTCCATCGATGACACAAATGCATGTCTATAAATAGCACACTCATTAGATTTATAAAAAATCCTTCATACATGGTCTGTGCCAATCCAAAACTACACTTCTTTATCTTATTTCAGTATTAGTGTTCACAAGTTCATGTCAAACTAATGGTACAGGATTTATTTGGAAAAGTAAAAATTACTCTTTTCATTTTTATTTTAATAGATTTGTATAATCTTTTGTAAACTAAAAAAAAAAAAAAAAGGTGTAGGCAATACTGAGGCTTCCAGAATGCTCTTAGATTTCCCTTGTTGTATAATACACACTGGTTAAGTACGAAACGTGATTCGATAACTATTCAAAATACATAAAATAAGCTTGAGTTTATATTACAAGAAAGACGAGACTGATTAAAATATGAATATCTTTTTTAATGAAACTTATAATTGTGTTTAAAGAGCCCTAGAGATTTGAAAATTAACCTACAAATCAAAGGGAATAGGATAGCCAAATCGGATTCCTTGATCTCTTGGAACCAACTCACATTAAATATTTACTCTCTGACTTCTAGGGATTCAGGGATTCAAAGTTGGATGAGACACAATGCCTGGTCTTAAAGAGCTCAAATTATAATATGGAAATTAAGAACAATAATAGGGACAAAAGTAAGAACTTTTACACCATTTGGCATTGTCCAAACTGCCATAGTTCCCTTAACAGTGTCTTTACCAACCAAGGATCCATCTACCAGTTTCCTGAAAGTTCTATCCTGTTGTGAAGAGTTGACTGGGGAAATATTTCTAGGCACTATCTCTGAGACATACTCATTCTGCACTGCCTAGTCCGTTTCCAAAACTTTGCTTGAATCCAATTCTCTCCCTTCATTCTCCCCTTGGTTTTAATACTTTAGAGCTTCTCTCGCTACCTAAGCTCATCCTTGTCTAGGATTTAGAATCAGGTTCTTCTCCACACCACACCTCAAAGTGACCTACTATTCTTGCTTATTTCCTAACTTGGTCTGGATCCTAGAACTCCAGCTGGCCCTGAGCCCTGGGCACACATGCTCCTGGTGGGAAGTCAGAGAACCATCTACATTGTACTGAAATGCAATTTAGAAAGATATAGGACACATAAATTGATCTCATGAGGACATTTAATTGCCAAGCACTTGAGCAACTCAAGTAAACTGTACAGCAATGATAACAATCATCATTTATTCTTAGGTATTTTATCTCTATTTACAGGTGAGGCAATGGGTTCAGAAGGGTTCAATAACTTGCTCAACTTCACACAGTTTGTAAATGTTTGTGTTGGAGCCAGTATTCAAGCCCAGATTTGTGGAACTCCAATGCTGTGAGGAATAGTTTATTTTGTTTTTAATGAAAGTACTTCTAATGGTCATAGGATTCAATCAAGATGACAAATATAATAGAGGGGCTGGAGGCCACTGCTAGTCAAGATAACAATTGCTAATATTAAGCAATTACTATATGCCAGGTATTGGATTATTTTATGGAAATCATCTGATTTAAATCTCAAAAAAAAAAAAAAGAAAGAAAAAACCCTATGTGATACACAGCATCTTATTCCTATTTTAAAAAGCAAAAACCAAGGCAAAGAAAGGTTAAGTAATTCATTGAATGTCCCACAGCTAGTAAGCGGTACAGCTGAAACATCTTGACTCCCGAGCCCATGCCCCTAGCCATTGTGCCTTCCAGTTCCCCTGCCCACTTGTCAACTTGCTGGATATGAGGACGTCCAATCTAAAGGGGATTTAACCTATCTCCATTGCTCAGGTGACGTCCTCTCTCCTCCTCACCATTCATTCCTGCAGCTTCCAACTCAATCTACAAGACCAATCTTTGCTGACACAGAAGGATCTTACCAGTAAGTTAATGTGTAAAAATAGGCCCCAAAGCAAAGTCTGAGTTACACTTTGCTTACTTATTTTCCTAGCAGGAGCTCCCAATAGCCTATAAGGACATAAATCTTTATTTTGTAATCTAGGGATGCTGCAATCTGTTGCAATAGCCTGAGGAAGTATCAAGGCTTGAAAGGTAGTGAGAGAGGGAAAATTTAGATTAGGAAAACATGATACATTTGACTAGTGTAATGATAAATTGTGATATTTATGTGAGTGTTACTCAGGCTGTAATCTACTAATCTCATCACTTCCAAATCATTTGGGATGGCTTTTTAAATGCAAATTCCCAAAGATTCCTCAGACCTGTCTCCAGAAACTCTAAAGGGGAGGTGGGTTCCAGTAATCTACGTTTAATAAGCTTCCCAGGTATTTTGGATACAGATGCATATCAGAACCCCTTTGCCCATTTGTGCTTATATATTCTTCAGTATTTCATAATTTGGTTTTGCAACTGTTTGACATATTAAGGATCAGGAGAGCAGGGCTTATGCTACTTAAGACCTGACAGAATAATTTCTTACTCTAAGCATCACCAGAATAGGTTATAGATGCATTCAAATATCTAGGGAATTCTCTGTACTCTACTGTCATGGAGGCCCAGTGCACATGCACACCACACACACACACGCACACGCACACAGAAATACCCATACAAGTAGCTAACAAAATTCAATCCAATCACTTTTTTGTGTGCGTGCTTATTACGTAATACTGATATTAAATGCATTAGCCCAATGACTGCAAAGAGATGTCAATTAGTACTTTGAGAACAAAGGATTTATACTAAAAAATGCTTGGGAAACCACCTTGCTAAATTGTTCTCCTGAGGATTCACAATACACATTAAAGATTTGAGATGTTCCAAAGTGAGAAAGAAATGTGTTAACCTCATTTAATATTTAACAAACAAACTTATTTGAGCAGAGGATAGTCTTTTTTCTTTTTTTCAGTACATTCCTTACTACCAATTTGCTTAGATTTGAATTCGCTTACTCAAAAAATATATGTTGCACACCAACTGAAAGCTAGGCAGTGTGTTAGATTCAGGATAAAATGAATGAATAAGTGAGACAGAATATTCAAAAGCCACATTCATTACCATCTGAAATGTATCAAGTAGCAAAAGTTTCTCATTGCCCAAGAGGGCCTGATGCAATGCCATCGGTTCTATTGCCTCAGTTCCATCACTGACCTTACTTTAGATACAGTTTACAAGGGACCTTGAGAATCTCCAAACAAATTCAGAACTGCTGCTGAGCTGAACTTGACAAGCAGCGGGACCCCTATGTAATTGCACACCCAAGTTAGCTCTGTAACAAGTATTGTATTATTGGATCTGTCTTAGAATACTTGAGAGCATACTGGTGACTTCAAAACAGGCATTTAAACTAGACATTGAATCACATTTTAGTCTGCAGATTTTATGCTGGGCAGCATCACGGAATATTGTTAATAATTTGTAAGGCTATTTTCAAATGCCCATTGACAAATGCAGCAGATAATTGGGATATTTGTTTCATAACTCAGGTGGACAATACTTTGTTATTATACTTTTGTTGTTGTTGGGTTATTTTTTTCCCCTGAAATAAAAGCCCTGAACGAGTCCACTGAAAAGGCAGGGCTTCATATCAGGGATTTGGCTGACAAAGTGAAACCAGAACAGACCTGAATTTTTATAATTTGGGTAATCCAGACCAATGACTGGAACTGGAAAAATTATGGGTCGAAGCCCTGGAATGGGAGGCTCAGAAGAGGTGTAGTGAGCCTTTTCAGCAGCCTGATGCATGAGAATTGTGGAGAACCACACACTTCAAAGCAGTGCAGTTAGCCACCATCTTTGATCGAGGCACTGTTGTTTCCAACTCTGCTCCAAATCCAATGGGCAAGAGATTTGGTGGCTATGCAACACACCAGATAATGGTGACAGTTGCACAAAATGATGAACACAATTAATGTCACCAAACTGTACATGCGTACGCCACCCTTGCTTTCTAAGGGGTAGATTAGGTTTCTAGCAGGGCTTCAACCTGTAATTTTTCCCATTTCAGTTATTGTTTCGGGTCACCCACATTTTAAAAACTTGGGTCTATTTTGATTTCACTTCCTTGGCCATGTTTGAACCAGGAAGAATCAGTTCAAAGCCCTGCTTCACATTACCCATCCTTTTGCTTTCAGAATGACTGGAAGGATGTTAAATCATTGGCTTGAGTAAGAACCGATTTCTGGGTTTTATTTGTTTTAGTGACCCTGCCAATGATAGTTACCTCAGGCTATAAATTATATACTGATGAGATGGATACCTTTGTATTGTTAGAATTTAGACAATTATGATGCCTTTCAACATGGAAAACCTGTAACCTGTAAGAGGTTTTATAATTGTGAAGCATTAGGCTCTCCCTTGGTCCCCTGCTATGACATAGGTGATAGCAGCAGGGATTTAGGAAATGACATGGGATCAAAAGTTGGTGATCAACCAAATACTAACAGCATTCTTTAACAAGATGGAAAACTAATCATTAAATTTATGTAGAAAGGAAAGGGGCACTGGATAAGTAAAGCATTACTTAAGAAAAAGAATAAAGAAGGAGGACACATACCACCTGACCTCAGAACCTACTATACAGCTTCAGTAGTCAAAACAGCCTGGTACAATGAAGCATTGACCAATAGAACAGAATTGAGAACTCAGATGTAAATTCATTCACCTATAGTCACTTGATCTTCAACAAAGGCCCAAAGTCCATTAAACGGGGAAAAGACAGTCTTCTTAACAAATCGTGCTGGCAAAACTGGATGTTCATCAGCAAAAAAATGAAACAGACCCATACCTCACACCATATACAAAAACTAATTCAAAATGGATCAAAGACCTAAATATAGAACCAAAAACTATAAAGATCATAGAGGAAAAAATAGGGTCAACATTAGAGGCCCTAATGCACAGCATAAATACCATACAAACTGTAACTAAGAATACACAAACACCAGAAGATAAGCTAGATAACTAGAATCTTCTAAAAATTAAACACTTATGCTCATCAAAACACTTTACCAATAGAGTAAAAAAAAAACCCTACAGTCTGGGGAAAAAAAACTTGGCTATGACAAATCCAACAAAGAGCTAATCTCTAAAATCTATAGGAAAATCAAATACCTCTACAACAAAAAGACAAATAATCCAATTAAAATATGACCAAAGGATATGAATAGATATTTCTCCAAAGAAGACATTCGAGTGGCTAATAGGAACGTGAGGAAATGCTCATGATCACTAGTCATTAGAGGAATGCAAATCGAAACTACAATGAGATGCCATCTCACCTGGCATTCCTGGTACAAATCAAAAACAAGAAAATAATAAATGTTGGAGAGGCTGCAGGGAGCTTGGAGCTCAATCTACTGATGGTGGGAATGTAAAATGGTATAGCCATTTTGGAAAATAATATGGCACTTCCTTAAAAAGCTAGAAATAGAAATACCATACGATTCAGCAATCCCACTCCTAGAAATATGTCCTAGAGAAATAAGAGCCATCACACAAATAGACATATGCACACCCAGATCACTGCGGCATTATTCACAATAGCAAAAAGATGGAAACAAACTAGATGCCCATCAACAGATGAATGAATTAACAAACTATGGTGCATACACACAATGGAATACTACACAACAATAAAGAACAATGATGAATCTGTGAAACAACTCACAACATAGATGAATCTGGAGGGCATTATGCTGAGTGAAATAAGTCAATCACAAAAGAACAAATACTGTATGAGACCACTGTTATAAAAACTCAAGAGAAGTTTTACACACAGAAAGAAATAATCTTTGATGGTTACTAGGGAGGGAAGGGGTACTTTGGACATGTTATCGGGGGGATCAGTCCCTGGAGAAGGACATCATGCTTGTTAAAGTAGAGGGTCATTAGTAAAGAGAGGGACCCTTAACAAGATGGATTACACAATGGCTGCAACAATGAGCTCAAGCATAACAATCTTTGTGAGGATGGCGCAGGACTGGGCAGTGTTTCATTCTGTGGTACACAGGGTCACTACGAGTTGGAGCCAACTCAGTGGCACCTAACAACAACAGCAACAGGCAATATAAGTGGTAACTTGGTAAAGGGTAAGACAGTACACAATACTGGGGAAGTCAGCATAACTTGACCAAGGCAAGATCCTTGAAGCTTCATAGACACATCCACACTCCCTGAGGGACCACATTACTGGGCTGAGGGCTGAGGACCATGGTCTCAAGGGACATCTAGCTCAACTGGCATAACATAGTTTATAAAGAAAATGTTCTACATCCTACTTTGGTGAGTAGCATGTGGGGTCTTAAAAGCTTGTGAACGGCCATCTAAGATACTCCCCTGATCCCACCCCATCTGGAGCAAGGGAGGATGAAGGAAACCAAAGACACAAGGAAAAGATTAGTCCAAAGGACTAATGGGCCACAACTACCATAGACTCCACCAGACTGAGCCCAGCACAACTAGATACTTCCCAGCTACCATCACTGACTGCTCTGACAGGGATCACAATCCTGGTCAGAGCTGTAGAAAAATGTAGAACAAAATTATAACTCACAAAAAGAGACTAGGCTTACTGGTCTGACAGAGACTGAAGAAAGCCCAAGAGTATGGCTCCCGGACACTCTTTTCACTCAGTATTGAAGTCAATTGTGAGATTCACCCTTCAGCCAAAGATTAGACAGGCCCATAAAACAAAATAAAGACTGAATGGGCACACCAGCCCAGGGACAAGGAAGAGAAGGCAGGAGGGAACAGGAAAGCTGGTAATGGGGAATCCAAGGTCGAGAGGGGGAGAGTGTTGACGTGTTGTGGAGTTGGCAACCAACATGAGAAAACAATATGTGTATTAATTATTTAATGAGAAACTAATTTGCTCTGTAAACCTTCATCTAAAGTACAACAAAAAACAAAAAAGTTGGTGATCAAAACCTGGGTCATATACCCATACATGTAGCAAACTTTCTACTAGTTACGTCTTCTATCTAGCCAGGTGTAACTTAACCAATCATGTGTAGCCAACCCTGTGACAACATGGGAACTTATAACCCCACCAAGAATAAATTGAGCCACTTTGGCATCCTTGTTTCTAGACATCAGCTGAATCTGCCTTGCTCATCAACTCAGTGACAGATATTGCTGCCAAATCACCCACGCACCCACATTATAGTTATTGTCTTTGAATGTCCATGTGTTGTTTCTATTTCTATCTGGCTAAATAATGGAATGCTTTGCTTGGAATGTGAATAAAGTTGACAAATCAGTCACCTAGCCTAAACTGAATATGCTTGTTTCTTTGAAACAGACAGGATTATCCTCCATCGACTCGACGGCAACGGGTTTTAATGGGTATTGAAGAAACATTTAGTGAATTTCTACTGTCTGACAGATACTCTGCTAGGGCTGGATTTTTTTAAAGAAGACAACGTCTGCAATTAAAAGTGCATTTTCAAGAGCCATGTGAGGTACAATTCTGAGTTGCAAACCAGTGTCTTAATTTGAAGTTCCCTGATCAGTTTGGGTGATGTAGGCCAATCAACCTGTGCCAGGCTCATCCCCACCCCATCCACTTTGGGGATATTTGTGGAGTTCTAACGCCCAGCTAAAAGTCTTTCAAAAGAAAGACTATGTAGATAATATGAAGGAAAAAATGAGGCTTACTTTGTGCATACAGCCAGGGCAGGAGGGCAGGAAGTGGGTAGGAGGAGTCATTGCTTAGGAGAAACTGAACTTCTGGTAAGGATGATGGAAAAAATCGGAAACAGATAATGGTGATGGTTGCACAACATGCAATTAATGTCACTAATTGTACATGTGAAAAAATGTTAAAATGGCAAATGTTTTGTTAAATTTATATTTACCACAAAAAATACATTTTTAAAAAATGTGAAGAAAACATAAGGCTTACTTGCAAGTTAGGCCTTTTTTTTAATTTTATTTTTTTGTTGTTGAGAATATACATAGCAAAAAACATACACCAATTCAACAGCTTCTACATGTACAGTTCAGTGATGTTGATTACATACTTCGAGTTGTACAGCCATTCTTACCCTCCTTTTCTGAGTTTTTCCTCCCCCATTAATATAAATTCACTGCTCCCTAAGGTTCCTACCTAATCTTTCAAGTTGCCATTGTCACTTTGATCCCATATAGACAGTTCTTAAAAGAGCACAGTGTTCAAGGGAGACATTTTTTTTTTTTTTTTTACAATTTAAGCTAAACTATCATTTAGTTTTAATAAGACATCAGGGGATATTTTGGTTTAAGTTTTAAAGATTATCTCAGGGCAATATGTAGTTTCAGGGGTTCATCCAGCCACCTTGGCTCCAGAAAGTCCCTGAGAATTTGAAACTCTGTTCTGCTTTTGGAAGGGAGGCTTTTAATAAAAGGTATTTGCAGTGGAGCTAGAATTGGGCAACTTAATTCCTTCTGCAAGGAAATATGGTTCAGAGGTTATACAGTGGCATCACTAAGGGGTATGGGAGTACACACCACACCTGGTGATCCTATCAAAAGGGTGACATGAAAATGACTGTCTACAAAAATATCCCTGTAGTTAGTCATAACAACAAAAACATTTTTTGAAAACCTAGCTTACATGTATCGATATACCTACAAGGCTAAAATTATATGCTAATTTACTTTTTGAACCTTCTAAGTTGCTCCAGTCAGAGGTGCCATTATGACCCAGTTACAATAATGCTAATCATGTCATTTCATCTGCACACATTACAAGCACATGCTGCTGTTTTTCTTGCTGCCCGTGTTTTTATACTCACTGATTTTGTCAAATTATCTGGTGTTTTAGCTATATTGTTTTGGTAATCAGTACTTGTCAGCCTATACCAAAAACCTTTTTGAGAATGAAGTAGTGATTAAAAGAAAAGAAGGAGTGAGGTGGGGCCAAGATGATGGAGTAGTCAGACTTCCAGTGATCCCTCTTACAACAAAAACCCCCCAAAACAAGTGAAATGATTATATATATGACAAGCTAGAAGCCCTGAACATCAAATGCAAAGTTAAAAAATGGACTGAGTGGCAAGCGGAGGGAGAGAGTTCAGAAGCAGCCAGGAGATGCTGGACCTAAATCACCAGGAACCCTCAGGCACCATTCCCTGGAGTGATCACGGCAGGGCTGGTGGTAGTGTTTCAGATGCGGTTTCCTGAGGGAGAGACAGCAAGCCACACAGCCTTCTCACACCTCCAGAAACAGAGAAGAACAGCACTCTAGGCAAAAGCTAAGTACTTGCATTTATTTAACTGCATCCCCAGTCCCCAAGTCGGCTTCAGTGGCTGTCGACTTCCCTGGGCCTGAGATAGGTTCTGCTGCATGCTCTGAGCCATTCTCCCAACCTAGGAGAAGGAATAAATTCACAATTGGGGGAAAAGATAATCTGCCAACTCCACTAAGCTGGGGAGCCCCAGACAGAAGTGGCTCCTGTCCAGGAAAAAATGGTCCATGGACTCTGAATATCTTTCACCCCTGCATGGACCTATGTGGGCCTATTTCAGGAGAATAGGCCCTTCTTGGCAGACCGCAACTGTTTCAGCTGGGTGGTGGAGAGGTGGGTGTTTGATGTTTGACACCACTTTACCTATTAAACAAGGTCCTCACCTACCCACATCAGGAGCCTAAGAACCAGTGGCTCCACCCACATCACCCAGCCTCCCGCGACAGTGGCCCAAGGATAACTGGTACCTCCCAGCTCTTACAACCAAAAGCATTAGGTGGCCATGGTCCAGCTGCAGAACCCACCTAACTGTGTGCTCTAGGGAACAGGGACACACTTTCCTCACAGACACTTGGGGGATGGTTGTCAGTCCCCTGCCTTGTTCAGAGCGTGACGCCCAGCTGCAACCAGATACCTGTACCTACACCAATCACCCCTGCCCCCCTAAGACTGTAGGACAGAGCGTGTACCACATACTTGATGACCAATAACCTAGACACCTGAGCTGAATCCATACAAGAAAAGTGAATGGTCTCCTAGGCTCATATACCTGGTGACAGCTCTAGCCATCTGGTGACAGAATGTTAGAGCTTCAAAGGAGAAAATAATCAAGCTAGCTCACTCAAGCAACCCATTTGGGCATATCAAAACAAAGCAAAGCAAGAAGCTAGGATACAGTAAGCAAACGTAAAATAAACTAATGCAATAACTTATAGGTGGCTCGGAGACAACAGTCAATATCAAACCAAATAAAGAAACAGACCATGATCACTTCAACAAACTCTCAAAACAGAGAATCCAAGGATCTTCTGGATGAAGGTGTCTTCCTAGAATTACCAGATGCAGAATTCAAAAGATTAATATACAGAACCCTTCAAGACATCAGGAAGGAAATCTGGCAATATGCAGAACAAGCCCAGCAACACACAGATGAAACAGTTGGAGAAATTAAAAAGGTTATTCAAGAACGTAATGAAAAATTTAATAAGCTGCAAGAATCCATAGAGAGACAGTAATCAGAAAATCAGAAGATTAACAATAAAATTACAGAATTGGACAACTCAGTAGAAAGAGGAGCAGAATCAAGCAAGTGGAAGGCAGAATTCACGACCTTGAAGATAAAGCACTTGGCACCAATATATGCAAAGAAAAATCAGATAAAAGAATTAAAAAAAAAATGAAGAAACCCTAAGAATCATGTGGGACTCTATCAAGAGAAATAACCTATGAGTGATTGGGGTACCAGAACAGGGAGGAATAACAGAAAATACAGAGAGAATTGTTGAAGATTTGTTGGCAGAAAACTTCCCTGATATCATGAAACATGAGAAGTTATCTACCCAAGATGCTCATGGAAATCCACATAAGGTAGATCTCAAAAGAAAGTCACCAAGAAATATTATATTCAAACTTGCCAAAACCAAAGACAAAGAGAGAATTTTAAGAGCAAAGAGGGATAAACAAAAAGTCACCTACAAAGGAAAGTCAATAAGTTCGGTCTACTCAGCAGAAACCATCCAAGCAAGAAGGCAATGGGATGACTTACATAAAGTATTGAAGGAAAAAATTGCCAGCCAAGAATCATATATCCAGCAAAACTGTCTCTCAAATATGAAGGAGAAATTAGGACATTTCCAGATAAACAGAAGTTTAGGGAATTTGTAAAAACCAAACCAAAACTACAAAAGATACTAACTAGAAAATCAATAATATCAGATATTAACCCAAGACTAGAACACCGGACAAAGCAATCGGATGTCAATCCAGAAAGGGAAATCATAAAAATAAATCAAGATTAAAAAAATGATCAAAACAGGGAAACAGTGATGTCATTATGTAAAAGAAGACATCATTAAAACAATAAAGAGGGACTAAGAAATGTAGTCATAGATCTTTCATATGGAGAGGAAGACAAGGTGATAAAAAGAAATAAAAATTAGGTTTAAACTTAGAAAAATAGGGGTAAAAATTAAGGTAACCACAAAGGAGACTAACAATCCTACTCATCAAAATACAAGAAAAGGGGGGCAGGGCCAAGATGGCTGACTAGATAGAAGCTACCTCGGATCCCTCTTGCAACAAAGACTCGGAAAAACAAGTGAATCGATCACATACATGACAATCTACAAACCCTGACCATCAAACACAGATCTAAAGAGTTGACCTGAGTGACAGAGACTGAGAACGAACAACCACGGGGAAGCAACAACTGTTTCCGGAGCCTGGAGCGAGCGTCCCAGTCAGAAAACCTTGGCACCAGGCTTTGGGCTGGGGGCAGGGGAGCTGAGCGCGGCATCCTGAGACAGCGCGAACAAGGGACACAGCCCTAGCCCCCAGAAGTGACCTCGGGGAAAGCCCGGCCAGTGCGTGTAGGCAGCGCATCGTCGGGGCTGACAGGAGGAGAAGTCACCGGGAGGCAGCGACTGGTTTTGGAGCCTGGAATGCGGCATCCCAGCCGGGGAAACTTGGTGCTGGGCTTTGGACCGGGAGTGGAGGAAATGACCACAGCTTCTGAGACAGCAAAAACACAGGACGCGGGACTGACCCACGGGGGCAGTCTCGACCCAGCCAACCACACTCAGGCTACACACCCCTCAGGAATCTCAGATAAAACAGTCAGCACCAAGCAAGATAAGTAACTTTGTCTAGGTGCTAAGCACTGGGTTGCACTGGACTCTCTCCTATCTATCTGATCCCTCCCCTCCCCTTCCCAGGCAGCTTCATTAACATTGGAATTTTCTGAGCCAGAGAGTGAAGTGCGCTGCAGTTTTTTTTTTTTTTTTTTTTTCCTAACCCATCCTCCTGGCCTGAGAGAAGCAGCTACAAAAAACCCAGGGACCAAAAATCCTTCCCTGACTTCCCGAAACTGGACTAAAAATACAGAACCAGCTCCAGCCAAGCATATGAGATCCACAGTCTTGGGCTTTCGTCCCTACAGGGAACAAGGTGGCTATTATAATGCAAAGGCAATGCTGATAGGGATCTGACTGTAATTGTCTTAGGGGATTACTGGAAAGACAAGTTTCCCAGGTCTGATATCTCTGCATATTCAATAGAGCCCTCACTGACCCATAACAGGGAACTGAGGGCTAAGCTCCCCCCAGACCACCTAGCCTCCTGCCTTAGGGGTCTGAGGATGGTGACACCTACCAATCTGTAGAGGTACATGCATTGGGTGTCTAAGGTACACCTGCAGAGCCCACCCACCAAAGTGCTTTAGGAATAGAGACACCCGTACCTCACTGGCACTTGGGGGAAGCCTGTCAGCATCCTACCCCCCTGGAGTGTAACCCCTTGCTGCTACTAGAATCTGGTGCACACAACTATCACCACTACTCCTCTAGGTAGATAGATGAAAGTCTGCACCACACACTTGATGACCCAAAATCAGATTCTACTCAAGAATAGTGAACGGACTCTTAGGTTTATATATCTGGTAATAGCCCAAACCAGCTGGTAACAGGACAGAAGTGATTCAATGGCTACAACAATCAAGACAGCGCAATCTAGTAGCCCATCTACGTATATTGAAAGAAAACAAAACAAGACTCAGTGAGCAAATATAGAATAAATGATTACAATATCTTAGAGCTGGCTCAGAGACAGCAGTCAATATCAAACCACATAAAGAAGCAGACCATGATTGCTTCTACAACTCCCCAAATTAAAGAATCAAAATCTTTCCCAAATGAAGATACAATCCTGGAAATGCCAGATGCAGAATATAAAAAACTAAATTACAGAATGCTTGAAGACATCAGGGATGACCTCATAAATGAAATAAGGCAATCTACAGAAAAAGCCAAGGAACACACTGATAAAGCAGTTGAAGAAATCAAAAAGATTATTCAAGAACATAGTGGAAAAATTAATAAGTTGCAAGAATCCATAGAGAGACAGCATTCAGAAATCCAAAAGATTAACAGTAAAATTAGAGAATTAGACAACTCAATAGGAAGTCAGAGGAGCAGACTCGAGCAATTGGAATGCAGAGTGGGGGATCCGGAGGACAAGGGAATTGACAGCAATATAGCTGAAAAAAAATCAGATAAAAGAATTTAAAAAAATGAAGAAACCCTAAGAATCATGTGGGACTCTATCAAGAAGAATAACTTGCATGTGATTGGAGTCCCAGAACACGGAGGGATAACAGAAAATACAGAGAGAATAGTTGAAGATCTGTTGGCAGAAAAATTCCCTGACATCATGAAAGATGAAAGGGTATCTATCGAAGATGCTCATCGAACCCAATATAAGACTGATCCAAAAAGAAAGTCACCAAGACATATTATCATCAAACTTGCCAAAACCAAAGATAAAGAGAAAATTTTAAAAGCAGCCAGGGATAAAAGAAAGGTCTCCTACAAAGGAGAATCAATAAGAATAAGTTCAGACTACTCAGCAGAAACCATGCAGTCAAGAAGGCATTGGGATGACATATATAGAGCACTGAAGGAGAAAAACTGCCAGCCAAGGATCATCTATCCAGCAAAACTCTCTCTCAAATATGAAGGTGAAATTAAAACATTTACAGATAAACACAAAAAAAAAAAAACACAAGCTTCGAGAATTTGCAAAAACCAAACCAAAGCTGCAAGAAATACTAACGGAAATTGTTCGGTCAGAAAATCGATAATACCAGATACCAGCACAACACCAAGTCACAGAACAGAACATCCTGATATCAACTCAAATAGGGAAATCACAAAAACAAATTAAGATTAATTTTAAAAAGAAAAAAATGCTCAAAACAGGGAATCATTGAAGTCAATATGTAAAAGATCACAATAATCAAAAAGAGGGACTAAATACAGGATTCATAGAACTGCCATATGGAGAGGAAAACAAGGCGATATAGGACAATACAAGTTAGGTTTTGACTTAGAAAAATAGGGGTAAATATTAACGTAACCACAAAGAGGTCTAACAATTCCATAACTCAAAATAAAAACCAAGAAAAACATAATGACTCAGCAAACATAAATTCAACTACTATGAAAATGAGGAACACACAATTTACAAACAAAAACGTCTCAACACAAAAAAGTAAGTGGAAAAATGAAATTGTCAACAACACACACAAAAAGGCATCAAAACGACAGCACTAAACACATAAAAAAAAAACTTATCTATAATTACGCTGAATGTAAATGGACTAAATGCACCAATAAGAGACAGAGAGTCTCAGACTGGATAAAGAAACACCATCCATCTATATGCTGCCTACAAGAGACACACCTTAGACTTAGAGACACAAACAAACTAAAACTCAAAGGATGGAAAAAAATATATCAAGCAAACAACCAGCCAAAAAGACCAGGAGTAGCAATATTAATTTCTGACAAAATAAACTTTAAAGTTAAATCCACCACAAAGGATAAAGAAGGATACTACACAATGATTAAAGGGACAATTGGCCAGGAAGATATAACCATATTAAATATTTATGCACCCAATGACTGGGCTGCAAGATACATAAAACAAACTTTAACAGAACTGAAAAGTGAGATAGACACCTCCACAATTATAGTAGGAGACTTCAACACACCACTTTCGGAGAAGGACACTACATCAGGTAAGAAGCTCAATAGAGACACGGAAGACCTATGTGCTACAATCAACCAACTTAACCTCATAGACTTATACAGAACACTCCACCCAACAGCTGCAAAGTATGCTTTTTTTTTCTAGCGCACATGGAACATTCTCTAGAATAGACCACATATTAGGTCATAAAACAAAACTTTCCAGAATCCAAAACATTGAAATATTACAAAGCATCTTCTCAGACCACAAGGCCATAAAAGTGGAAATCAATTACAGAAAAATCAGGGAAAAGAAATCAAATAATGGGAAACTGAACAATACCCAGCTCAAAAAAGACTGGGTTATAGAAGACATTAAGGAGGGAATAAAGAAATTCATAGAATGCAACGAGAATGAAAACACTTCCTAATCAAAACCTCTGGGACACAGCAAAAGCAGTGCTCAGAGGTCAGGTTATATCGATAAATGCACACATACAAAAAGAAGAAAGAGCCAAAGTTAGAGAACTGTCCCTACAACTTGAACAAATAGAAAGCGAGCAACAAAAGAATCCATCAGGCACCAGAAGAAAACAAATAATAAAAATTAGAGCTGAACTAAATGAATTAGAGAACAGAAAAACAATTGAAAGAATTAACAAAGCCAAAAGCTGGTTCTTTGAAAAAAATAATAAAATTGATAAACCATTGTCCAGACTGACTAAAGAAATACAGGAAAGGAAACAAATAACCTGAATAAGAAACGAGATGGGCCATATCACAACAGACCCAACTGAAATTAAAAGAATCATATCAGATTATTACAAAAAATTGTACTCTAACAAACTTGCAAACCTAGAAGAAATGGGTGAATTCCTAGAAAAACACTACCTACCTAAACTAACACAATCAGAAGTAGAACAACTAAATAGACCCATAACAAAAAAAGAGATTGAAAAGGTAATCAAAAAACTCCCAACAAAAAAAAGCTCTGGCCCAGACCGCTTGACTGCAGAGTTCTACCAAACTTTCAAAGAGTTAATACCACTACTACTAAAGGTATTTCAAAGCATAGAAAATGACGGAATACTATCTAACTCATTCTATGAAGCCACCATATCCCTGATACCAAAAGCAGGTAAAGACACCACAAAAAAAGAAAATTACAAACCTATATCCCTCATGAACATCGATGCAAAAATCCTCAACAAAATTCTAACCAATAGAATTCAACAACATATCAAAAAAATAATCCACCACGACCAAGTGGGATTTATACCAGGTATGCAAGGCTGCTTTAATATTAGAAAAACCATTAATGTAATCCACCATATAAATAAAACAAAAGACAAAAACCACATGATCTTATCAATTGATGCAGAAAAGGCATTTGACAAAGCCCAACACCCATTCATGATAAAACTCTCAGCAAAATAGGAATTGAAGGAAAAGTCCTCAACATAATAAAGGGCATCTATACAAAGCCAACAGCCAATATCACTCTAAATGGAGAGAGCCTGAAAGCATTTCCCTTGAGAACGGGTACCAGACAAGGATGCCCTTTATCACGGCTCTTATTCAACATTGTGCTAGAAGTCCTAGCCAGAGCAATTAGGCTAGACAAAGAAATAAAGGGCATCCGGATTGGCAAGGAGGAAGTAAAATGATCTCTATTTGCAGATGACATGATCTTATACACAGAAAACCCTAAGGAATCCTCCAGAAAACTACTGAAACTAATAGAAGAGTTTGGCAGAGTCTCAGGTTATAAGATAAACATACAAAAATCACTTGGATTCCTCTACATCAACAAAAAGAACATCGAAGAGGAAATCACCAAATCAATACAATTCACAGTAGCCACCAAGAAGATAAAATACTTAGGAATAAGTCTTACCAAAGATGTAAAAGACCTATACAAAGAAAACTACAAAGTACTAGCGCAAGAAACTAAAAACGACCTACATAAGTGGAAAAACATACCTTGCTCATGGATAGGAAGACTTAACATAGCAAAAATGTCTATTCTACCAAAAGCCATCTATACATACAATGCACTTCCGATCCAAATTCCAACGACATTTTTTAATGTGATGGAGAAAAAAATCACCAACTTCATATGGAAGGGAAAGAAGCCCCGGATAAGTAAAGCATTACTGAAAAAGAAGAAGAAAGTGGGAAGCCTCACTCTACCTGATTTTAGAACCTATTATACAGCCACAGTAGTCAAAACAGCCTGGTACTGGTACAACAACAGGCACATAGACCAATGGAACAGAATTGAGAACCCCGATATAAATCCATCCACATATGAGCAGCTGATATTTGACAAAGGCCCAGTGTCAGTTAATTGGGGAAAAGATAGTCTTTTTAACAAATGGTGCTGGCGTAACTGGATATCCATTTGCAAAAAAATGAAACAGGACCCATACCTCACACCATGCACAAAAACTAACTCCAAGTGAATCAAAGACCTAAACATAAAGACTAAAGCGATAAAGATCATGGAAGAAAAAATAGGGACACCGTTAGGAGCCCTAATACATGGCATAAACAGAATACAAAACATTACTAAAAATGACAAAGAGAAACCAGATAACTGGGAGCTCCTAAAAATCAAACACCTATGCTCATCTAAAGACTTCACCAAAAGAGTAAAAAGACCACCTACAGATTGGGAAAAATTTTCAGCTATGACATCTCCGACCAGCGCCTGATTTCTAAAATTTGTATGATTCTGTTAAAACTCAACCACAAAAAGACAACCCAATCAAAAAGTGGGCAAAGGATATGAACACGCACTTCACTAAAGAAGATATTCAGGCAGCTAACAGATACGTGAGAAAAAGCTCTTGATCATTAGCCATTAGAGAAATGCAAATTAAAACTACGATGAGATTCCATCTCACTCCAACAAGGCTGGCATTAATCGAAAAAATACAAAATAAGAAATGTTGGAGAGGCTGCGGAGAGATTGAAACTCTTATACACTGCTGGTGGGAATGTAAAATGGTACAACCACTTTGGAAATCTATCCGGCGTTTTCTTAACAAGTTAGAAATAGAACTACCATACAACCCAGAAATTCCACTTCTCGGAATATACCCTAGAGAAATAAGAGCCTTTACACGAACAGATATATGCACACCCATGTTTATTGCAGCTCTGTTTACAATAGCAAAGAGCTGGAAGCAACCAAGGTGTCCATCAACAGATGAATGGTTAAATAAATTATGGTATATTCACACAATGGAATACTACGCATCGGTAAGGAACAGTGACGAATCTGTGAAACATTTCATACCATGGAGGAACCTGGAAGGCATTATGCTGACTGAAATTAGTCAGATGCAAAAGGACAAATACTGTATAAGACCACTATTATAAGATCTTGAGAAATAGCATAAACTGAGAAGAACACATTCTTTTGTGGTTATGAGGGGGGGAGGGAGGGAGGGCGGGAGAGGGTTATTTACTGATTAGTTAGTAGATAAGAACTACTTTAGGTGAAGGGAAGGACAATACTCAATACATGGAAGGTCAGCTCAACTGGACTGGACCCAAAGCAAAGAAGTTTCCGGGATAAAATGAATGCTTCGAAGGTCAACGGAGCAAGGGCAGGGGTTTGGGGACTATGGCTTAAGGGGACTTCTAAGTCAATTGGCAAAATAATTCTATTATGAAAACATTCTGCATCCCACTTTGAAGTGTGGCGTCTGGGGTCTTAAATGCTAACAAGCGGCCGTCTAAGATGCATCAATCGGTCAACCCATCTGGATCAAAGGAGAATGAAGAACACCAAGGTCACGCAATAACTATGAGCCCAAGAGACAGAAAGGGCCACATGAACCAGAGACTTACATCATCCTGAGACCAGAAGAACTAGATGGTGCCCGGCCACAACCGATGACTGCCCTGATAGGGAGCACAACAGAGAACCCCTGAGGGAGCAGGAGATCAGTGGGATGCAGACCCCAAATTCTCATAAAAAGACCAGACTTAATGGTCTGACTGAGACTAGAAGAATCCCTGTGGTCATGGTCCCCAAACCTTCTTTTGGCCCAGGACAGGAACCATTTCCGAAGACAACTCATCAGACATGGAAGGGACTGGACGAAGGGTTAGAGAGAGATGCTGATGAAGAGTGAGCTACTTGTATCAGGTGGACACTTGAGACTGTGTTGGCATCTCCTGTCTGGAGGGGAGATGGGAGGGTAGAGAGCGTTAGAAACTGGCAAAACTGTCACGAAAGGAGAGACTGGAAGGAGGGAGTGGGCTGACTTATTAGGGGGAGAGTAAGTGGGAGTATGGAGTAAGGTGCATATAAGCTTATATGTGACAGACTGACTTGACTTGTAAACTTTCACTTAAAGCACAATAAAAATTATTTTAAGAAAAACACAAGAAAAAAATCAAGACTCAGCAAAAACAAAATCAACAGCAAAGAATAAGAGGAAAACACAATATATATAGATAAACTACTCAACACAAAAAATTAACTGGGAAAAGAAACTGTCAACAACGCACAAAAAAGACATCAAAATGAGAGCACTAAACTCATACCTATCCACAATTATGCTGAATGTAAATGGACTAAATGCACCAATAAAGAGACAGAGAGTGGCAGAATGGATGAAAAAATAAGATCCATCTATATACTGCCTGTAAGAGACACGCCGTAGACTTAGAGATACAAACTAAAACTCAAAGGATGGAAAAAAAATATACCAACCAAAAAACAATAAAAAAAAAAAAGAGCAGGAGTGGCAATATTAATTTCTGACAAAAGAGACTTTAAAGTTAAATCCACCACAAAGGATAAAGAAGGACACTATATAATGACTAAAGGTGCAATATATCAGGAGGATATAACCATACTGAATATTTACTCACCCAGTGACAGGGCTTCAAGACACATAAAACAAATTCTAACAGCACTGATAGGTGAGATAGACAGCTCCACAATTATAGTAGGAGACTTCAACACACCACTTTTGGTGAAGGACAGATCATTCAGAAAGAAGCTCAATAAAGACACGGAAGATCTAAATGCCACAATCAACCAACTTGGCCCATAGACGTATACAGAACACTCCACCCAACTGCAACAAGGTATACTTTCTTTTCCAGCACACATGGAACATTCTCTAGAATAGACCACATATTAGGCCATAAAGCAAGCCTTAGCAGAATCCAAACCATCGAAATATTAGAAAGGATTTTCTCTGACCATAAGCCCGTAAAAGTAGAAATCAATAACAGAAAAAGAAAGGAAAATAAGTTGAAATCTTGAAAACTGAACAATACCCTGCTCAAAAAAGACTGGGTTATAGAAGATATCAAGGATGGAATAAACAAATTCATAGAATCCAATAAGAATGAAAGCACTTCCTAGCCAAACTTTTGGGACACAGTGAAAGCAGTGCTCAGAGGTCAATTTATATCAATAAATGCACACATCCAAAAAGAAGAAAGGGCCCAAATCAAAGAATTATCCCTACAACTTGAATGAATAAAAAGAGAGCAACAAAAGAAACCCTCAGGCACCAGAAGAAAGCAAATAATAAAAATTAGGGCAGCTCCTTGGAAACTCTAAATGAAATAGAGAACAGAAAACCAATTGAAAGTGTTAACAAGAACAAAAGCTGATTCCTTGAAAAAATTAACAAAATTGATAAACCATTGGCCAAACTGACAAAAGAAAAACAGGAGAGGAAGCAAATAACCCAAAAAGAAATGAGATGGGCAATATTACAACGGACTCAGCTGAAATTAAAAGAATCATATCAGATTAACATGAAAAATTGTACTCTAACAAATTTGAAAACCTAGAAGAAATGGATGAGTTCCTAGAAACACACTACCTACCTAAACTAACACAAACAGAGGTAGAACAACTAAATAAACCTGTAACAAAAGAAGAAATTGAAAAGGTAATCAAAATCCCAACAAAAAAAGCCCTGGTCCTGACAGCTTCACTGCAGAGTTCTACCAAACTTTCAAAGAAGCGTTAACACCACTACTACTAAAGGTATTTCAGAGCATAGAAAAAGACGGAATACTCCCAAACTCATTCTATGAAGCCAGCATAACCCTGATACTAAAACCAGATACTAAAACCAGGTAAAGACACCACAAAAAAAGAAAATTACAGACCTATATCCCTCAAACTTAGATACAAAAATCCTCAACAAAATTCTAGCCAATACAATTCAACAACATATCAAAAAAAAATTCACCATGACCAAGTGGGATTCATACCAGCTATGCAGGGATGCTTTAACATTAGAAAAACAATTAATGTAATCCTTAGATAAATAAAACAAAAAACAAGAATTGCATGATCTTATCAATTGATGCAGAAACTGCATTTGACAAAGTCCAACACCCATTCATGATAAAAACTCTCAGCAAAACAGGAATAGATGGAAAATTCCTCAATATAATGAAGGGCATTTACACAAAGCCAACAACCAACATCATCCTAAATGGAGAGAGTCTGAAAGCATTCCCCCTGAGATCGGGAACCAGACAACGATGGCCTTTATCGCCACTCTTATTCAACATTGTGCTGGAGGTTCGAGACAGAGCAATTAAGCTAGATAAAGAAATAAAGGGTATCCAGATTGGTAAGGAAGAAGTAAAAGTACCTCTATTTGTAGATGGCATGATCTTAAACACAGAAAAACCTAAAGAATCCTCAGGAAAACTCTTGAAACTAATAGACGAATTCAGCAGACTAGCAAGATACAAGATAAACATACAAAAATCAGTTGGATTCCTCTACACCAACAAAAAGAATGTCAAAGAAGAAATTGCCAAATCAATACCATTTACAGTAGCCCCCAAGAAGATAAAATAATTAGGAATAAATCTCTGCAGAGATGTAAAAGACCTACACAAAGAAAATTACAAGACACTACTGCAAGAAACCAAAAGAGACCTACATAAGTGGAAAAACATACCTTGCTCATGGATAGGAAGACTCAACATTTTAAAAATGTCTATTTTACCAAAAGCGATCCGTAGTTACAATGCAATTCCGATCCAAATTCCAAGGACATTTTTTAATAAGATGGAGAAACAAATCACCAACTTCATATGGAAGAGAAAGAGGCCCCGGATAAGTAAAGCATTACTCAAAAAGAAGAACAAAGTGGGAAGCCTCACAGTACCCGATTTTAGAATCTGTTATTCTGCCACAGTAGTCAAAACAGCCTGGTACTGGTACAACCACAGATGCACAGACCAGTGGAACAGAATTGAGAATCCAGACATAAATCCATCCACATATGAGCAGCTGATATTTGACAAAAGCCCCAAATCACTTAAATGGAGAAAAGACAGTCTTTTTAACAAATGGTGCTGGTGTAACTGGATATCCATCTGCAAAAAAATGAAACAGGACCCATACCTCACACCATGCATAAAAACTAACTCAAAATGGATCAAAGACCTAATTATAAAATCTAAAATGATAAAGATCATGGAAGAAAAAATAGGGACAACACTAGGAGCCCTAATACATGGCATAAACAGAACACAAAACATTACTAATAATACACAAACACCAGAAGAGAGACTAGATAACTGGAAGCTCCTAAAAATCCCACACCTATGCTCCTCCAAAGACTTCACCAAAAGAGTAATAAGACTACCTACAGACTAGGAAAAAGTTTTTAGCTATGACATTTCTGATCAGCGTCTGATCTCTAAATGATACTACAAAAACTTAAGTACAAAAAGACAACCCAATTAAAAAATGGGCAAAGGATATGAACAGGCACTTCACTGAAGAAGACACTCAGGTAGCTAACGATACATGAGGAAATGCTCACGATCATTAGTCATTAGAGAAATGCAAATCAAAACTACAATGAGATTCCATCTGATTCCAACAAGGCTGGCATTAATCCAAAAAACACAAAATAATAAATGTTGGAGAGATTGTGGAGAGACTGGAACACTTACACTGCTGGTGGGAATGTAAATGGTACAACCACTTTGGAAATCGATTTGGCATGTCCTTAAAAAGCTAGAAATAGAACTACCATACTATTCAGCGATTCCACTCCTTGGAATATATCCTAGAGAAATAAGAGCCTTTATACGAACAGATATATGCACACCCATGGCCACTGCAGCACTGTTTACAATAGCAAAAGATGGAACCAACCAAGGTGCGCATCAACAGACAAATGGATAAGTAAATTATGGTATATTCATACAATGGAATACTACCAATTGACAAAGAACAATGATGAATCCGTGGAACATTTCATAACATGGAGGAATCTGGAAGGCACTGTGAGTTGCAAAGGACAAATATTGTATGAGACCACTATTATAAGAACTCAAGTAGTTTAAACAGAGAAGAAAATATTCTGTAATGGTTATGAGAGTGGGGAGGGAGTGAGGGAGGGGGTATTAGTAGATAAGAACTAATATATGTGAAGGGAAAGAATACACAATACAGGAGAGGTTAGCACAACTGGACTAAACCAAAAGCAAAGAAGTTTCCTGAATAAACTGAGCGCTTACAAGGCCAGCAGCGTAGCAGGGGCAGAGGCTTGGGGACCATGGTGTCAGGGGACATCTAGATCAATTGGCATAATGAAATCTATTAAGAAAACGTTATCCATCCCACTTTGGAGAGTGGTGTCTGGGGTCTTAAATGCTAGCAAGTGGCCATCTAAGATGCGTCGATGGGTCTCAACCCACCTGGAGCAAGGGAGAATTATGAACACCAAAGACACAACGTAATTATAAGCCCAAGAGACAGAAAGGGCCTCATAAACCAGAGACTGCATTGGCCTGAGACCAGAAGAACTAAACGTTGCCTGGCTACAACCGATGACTGCTCTGACAGGGAACACAACAGAGAATCCCTGAAGGCGCAGAAGAGCAGTGGGATGCAGACCTCAAATTCTCATAAAAAGGCCAGACTTAATGGTCTCACTGAGACTAGAAAGACCCTGGTGGTCATGGTCCCCAGACCTTCTGTTAGCCCAAGACAGGAACCATTCCCGAAGCGAACCCTTCAGATGGGGATTGGGCTAGACTTTGGGATAGGAAATGATACTGGTGAGGAGTGAGCTTCTTGGATCAACTAGACACATGAGACTATATGGGTAGCTCCTGTCTGGAGGGGAGATGAGAAGGCAAAGGAGGACAGAAGCTGGCTGCATGGATATGGGGAATACAGGGTGGAGAGAAGGCGTGTGCTGTCTCATTAGGGGGAGAGCAACTAGGAGTATATAGCCAGGTCTATATAAATTTTTGTATGGGAGAGTGACTTGATTTGTAAACTTTCACTTAAAGCACAATAAAATTTTTTTAAAAAAGAAGTGATATATGGGAATGATGATTTATGTGAACATTAGTACAAAAAACATTACTAAGGATTCTGTATAGTCTAGTACTGGAGGAGGTCCATGGCAGGGTGACACCATGAGTTACTGCACTGGGTGGCACCAACCCTAGTGATGCCACTGGTTGTAAAGGTAGAGAATTCCCTACCACGAAAAGGTCATCAAAAGTACCCTCTGACAATGTGAAGTTCACCATTTAGCATAAAAAGGAAAACAATTCATGTTACACATTTATAACCTGAATTTGGGGACCTAAAATTTTTTTTTTTTTTTTACCACCTGGTTTATAGAGAAAAAATATAAGTAAGAAGAAATCAGTATTCCTTTATCAAAATGCTAGATTTCCAGTCTTTCAGTAGAAACTTTTGAAATCTTTTTATCTATCATTTATTTATAAGAAACATATGGGTTTCTTATTTGCATGTATTTATTATTTTCCTTAAATCCATATTTCTTCTTCTAAAGTGCTCTCAGAGAGTATAGTATAGCTACATGTGGAGTATAAATGCAATGTGTGTGTGTATTTTCACACAAATAAACTTTACAGCACTAAACAGTTCATCCTCGGAGCTTGTTTGTGATAGCACTTTATGAGGTGGCTTTAAACAAGAGGTAGAAGAAACTGGAGCTATTTGTGTTTGTCTCTAGAGAATAAAAGCTTTTTCCTTGAGTTCTCTGATGCATGTAATGTTTGAGATTTACAGAAATAGCATACCTTTCCGCTGAGAATAAAAATACTCCCCTCCCTACCCCGGGCAGGAAAATAGCTCTGGAACATGTAACTAGCAGGTAGTCTATTTCATCAGCTACTCAAATAAAAGATATAGAAATCTGGGAAAACAATTTTAAATCATATTGCAAAAGCACACATTTCCCTAACAGAGCTGGCAGTTCACTCTGCTTCACCAAAAGAAAAGGCCTAGAATGATCGAAGTTGCCTCTTTTTGCTTTGCCCTCTCCACTTTCTCCAGTTTACTCTTTCACCCCATAGAAATCCTACAGTCCCCCAGAAGGATATGCAATCAAGGACAGCTGTTAACAATCTCACTAGTCAGCTTTCCCAGTTGTTTACATTGCCAGGAATCCCCCTGAACACTTCAGGTATTCAGGAACATTCTAAGAGGTAAAAGCATTATTCCAAGATAAAGTTCTTTATAAGCTCTTGGGTTCTCTTTCGACCCTTTTCAACCCATGTAGACTGGCTTCCCCCAGATAACATCAGTGTCCTAAGGAGCTATCCAAGAAATAATTTCCCCTCTGACAGCACTGGACTCTTAGCTATTCCCTTCTTCTGAACACTCTCTCGGCCCTTGATTTTTTCTATCACCACTCACTCCTGGTTTTCTCTGTGTCTGACCTTCTATCTGAGCTTATCTTATTTTCTTCTACTTTAAATGTTGTTGTCCCTGAGTTTCTTATCTTTTATTCTCTCCTTAAGCTGGGTTTCCTTAGACAAGCCACTCACCCTCTCTGGTCCTCAGTTTACATATATGTGGAGGAAAGGATATTGAACTGTATAATCTTTGAGGTCTAATCCCATTGTCAAATTCTGTGATAATAATTCAGAGGGAAGAAATGACAGTAGAAATAGAGATCTGCATGTCCTAGATGAGAAAAAGATGGGCTCCAGAGAAAGAATCTTGGAAAGGGCACCCTGAGAGAACTCTCCACAGCTTGGAACAAGACCCAGTGACAAGCACACCGATAGCAGTGGTGGCCCCAGTAACCCTGTGGATCCCACCCTCTTTTAGGTCCCATTGAGATTCTCTAATAAACACCAAAGGCAGCTTGAAATGGGGGGACAAGTCACAAAACAGAGGTCTGAGAAGTATGTGGAAGAAGGGAAGGAATGTGTTGACTCCTTCTTCTTGGTTTTTATAGACAGAAAAGCAGGTGGACGCAACACCCTAAGAAGCTGCTCACTCCTTACCTGGTTTTGCTCCAGGAAGTCCAAGCACCAGATACTTGACTCTAGTATGCAGTTAGGCCTCATCCAGGATTCATAAGAGTAGCTAAAGTACCCTTTAATCAAGGAATCCATGAGGACAGCAAGAGGTTTTCTTTATAATGCAGATTTCTGCAATGAAAACCCTACACACTTGGTTTATGAGTAACATATACATAAAAATTATAAGGAACATTCATTTGGGGGCTGATATAAATTCCCAGTTGTTCCTCATTAAGGACCTAGTGAAAGGCCTTCACCAGATGTGGCTAAAGGCTTCTGCTCTGTTAGCTTCTCTCACTGTGTAAGTGTTGCTTGCTTCTTCCCCCAAATCTCACTGTACTTGCACTGGAATGTCTGTTTGGGGGCCCTTAAACCCTGGTGGTGTAGTGGTTAAGTGCTATAGCTGCTAACCAAAGGGTTGGCAGTTCAAATCCACCAGGCGCGACTTAGAAACTCTGTGGGACAGTTCTACTCTGTCCTATAGGGTCGCTATGAGTAGGAATATGAGTAGGAATCCACTCGACGGGACTAGGTTTGGTTATTGGTTTGGAGCACTGTCTTTATCAGCATGCTGCTAAAGAAGTTTGCTTATTCCAGTAAGTCTGTAAAATGCCTGCAGCACACTGCTCGTCACCCAGGTGTAATGGGTATGACCTGTTCCACAAGGCTCAGGTTCAAAAATCTTTTTTTTTTTTTTCTTCCTCTATTTATTTAGTACAGTGGTTCTCAACTGAAGGTAATTTTGCTCCTCAAAGGACATTTGACAATGTCTGGAGACATTTTTGGTTGTCATATTGGCAGGGGGATGGGGGAAAGTGGGGAGTGAGAGGGTGCTACTAGTATTTAGTGGGTGGAGGCCAAGGATGCTACCAAATATACTACAAAGCACAAGACAGCCCCCACAACAAAGAATATCTGGCCCAAAATGTCAATACTGTCAAGGCTGAGAAACATTGATTTAGGACCAACTCAGAGACCCACCCCAATGTGTCTGTCAGTTTGTCGTACTGTGGGGGCTTCTGTGTTGCTGAGATGCTGGAAGCTATGCTACTGGTATTCAGATAATACCAGCGTCACCCATGGAGGACAGGTTTCAGCTGAGCTTCCAGACTAAGACAGACTAGGAAGAAGGACATGGCAGTCTACTTCTGAAAAGCATTAGCCAGTGAAAACCTTATGAATAGCAGTGGAACATCATCTGATATAGTGCAGCGCTGGAGATGCTCACTCGTCTATGCCAAGAAATACGGAAGACAGCTTCCTGGCCAACTGACTGGAATAGATCCATATTTATGCCTATTCCCAAGAAAGGTGATCCAACTGAATGTGGAAATTATAGAACAATATCATTAATATCACATGCAAGCAAAATTTTGCTGAAGATCATTCAAAAATGGCTGCAGCAGTTTATTGATAGGGAACTGCCAGAAATTCAGGCTGGTTTCAGAAGAGGACGTGGAACCAGGGATATCATTGCTGATGTCAGATGGATCCTGGCTGAAAGCAGAGAATACCAGAAGGATGTTTACCTGTGTTTTATTGACTATGCAAAGGCATTTGACTGTGTGGATCATAACAAATTATGGATAACATTGTGAAGAATAGGAATTTCAGAACACTTAATTGTGTTCATGAGGAACCTTTACACAGATCAAGAGGCAGTTGTTCAGACAGAACGAGGGGATACTGAGTGGTTTAAAGTTAGGAAAGGTATGCATCAGGGTTGTATCCTTTCACCATACCTATTCAATCTTTATGCTGAGCGAATAACCCAAGAAGCTGGGCTATATGAAGAAGAACGGGGCATCAGGATTTGGAGGAAGGCTCATTAATGACCTGTGTTATGCAGATGACACAACCTTGTTTGCTGAAATTGAAAAGGACTTGAAGCACTTACTAATGAAGATCAAAGACCACAGTCTTCAGTATGGATTGCACCTCAACATAAAGAAAACAAAAATCCTTACAAATGGACCAATGAGCCACATCACGATAAACAGAAAAGATTGAAGTTGTCAAGGATTTCATTTTACTTGGATCCACAATCAACAGCCATGGAAGCAGCAGTCAAGAAATCAAACAACACATTGCATTGGGTAAATCTGCTGCAAAGGACCCCTTTAAAGTGCTGAAAAGCAAGATGTCACATTGAAGGCTAAGGTGCGCCTGACCCAAGCCACGGTATTTTCAATCGCATCATATGCATGTGAAAGCTGGACAATGAATAAGGAAGACTGAAGAAGAGTTGACTCCTTTGAATTGTGGTGCTGGCGAAGAATATTGAGTATACCATGGACTGCCAAAAGAATGAACAAATCTGTCTTGGAAGAAGTACAACCAGGATGCTCCTTAGAAGCAAGGATGGCGAGACTGCATCTTACGTACTTTGGACATGTTGTCAGGAGGGATCAGTCCCTGGAGAAGGACATCATGCTTGGCAAAGTACAGGGTCAGATGAAAAGAGCAAGACCCTCAACGAGGTAGATAGACACAGTAGCTGCAACAATGAGCTCAAGCATAACCATGATTGCAAGGATGGCAAAGAACTGGGCAGTGTTTCATTCTGTTGTGCATAGGGTCACTATAAGTCAGAACTGACTTGACAGCACCTAACAACAACAACAACAGAGACCCACCTGCCAAAATTCATGCGAAGTCTAATATCAGACATTTGAGGACTCTCCCTCTTCCTTCTTCCCCCCCGAAAAATAAATCCATGGGACATTCCGCTTGGTGTTATGGATTGAATTGGGTCCACCTCCATCCCCCACCCCACCAAAAGAAGATACATAGAAGTCCTAACCCCAGTACCAGTGAATTGATCCTGGTTGGAAATAGGACCTTTGAAGGTGTTATTGGTTAGGCCAACATGAGATCATACTGGGGTAGGGTTGGCCCTAATCCCATATCAGTGACGTCTTTATAAAACAGCAGATACACAGAGACAGGAAGGCAAAGGAAGAATGTCATGTGATGCTGTAGCTACAAGCCCAGGAACACCTGGGGCTACCAGAAGCTATGACAGGGGCATGGAACGGATTGTCCCTCAAAGCCTCAGAACGAATCAGCATGGCTGACACCTTGACCTCAGATTTCTAGCCTCCAGAATTGTGAGACAATAAGTTTCTGTTCTTACAAGCCACTCAGTTTGTGGTATTTTGTACAGCAGCCCATGGGCAGTAGGGAAGGCCTGCCTCTCAGTCTATGGTTTCTGGGTGTTGCTCCTTGTGGCCACATGGCACCACTGACCTGAAACACAAGAAGTCTGTCCTTACTTCTCATTTTCCCACAACAGCCCCTGATTCTCATCAGCAATATCTTGATGTCTCAGGATCTATGACTAGTTAAAAGCTTTTCTGCCTTTTCCAGAAGTAAGGAGATTCAGGGTCTTAAGCATGCTAGGTCTTCATTAGCCTCTTAAGGAGAGAATCCACATGCCTTTCATTCCTTGCTAATGAAGCCACAGCAGTGAAAACCAAACACTAGGTGACTTCCCAACAGGTCCCCTGCAATGCTAATTTCTCAATAACTACTCCAATTCTGGTAATGACTTCTCCCACTCTAGGTTCTGAATTCTGCCCCTGGGAATTCTACACACATTTGTACAGGCACTATGGTGATAAAAGACGTGGAAAATGTGAGATATGCTGAAGAGTAATTCTCTGATAGGGATCAAAGGTAAAAATGGATGCCACAGGGTGCAGACAGCTGCCAGGAACCCGTCAGTAGTGGCTTGAGGTTTTCCCGTTTAGCCATTCCATACTCAATGTGTGTGGACTCCAAGTCTTTATCAAAATACTTGTATCATGGAACTGTAATTATCTGTGTATCCATTTGTTTCCCCAAAGGGACTGTGAGCTCCTTGGAGAAAAAGACTGTCTTATTTATCTCCACAAAGTCAGCATAAGACACAGTGCTTAGCACTGAGGAAACACTCAGAATTACAGAATGAAAAAAGCATTTGAATAAAATATTTCAAAGTAAAATGTTTGTGAGGCTCTATTTTTGGGGGGTTTTATAAAGAAAAGTAGGATGCTAGCAGTTATCTGTAATTCACAAGGTGATATTTTATACAGATAATTTTAAAAGATCAACACACAGATCTTCTGAAGGTTTTAGCACAATGGAATAAAAATCAGGAACAAATGCTCCCCCCCCCCCCTTTTTTTCTGCCTTAAGCAAATTGCGGCAGTAAATAAACTTCCTTGACTTTTATTTTTGAAAGACAGTAATGAAACGTCACATACAGTCATATTTGCCTTGCAAGGTTGGTTGAAAAACTTACATCCACCTTAAACAGAAGAAATGCTTGATGGGCTTTCACAGGCTTTCTGCCTCTCACTAATCTCAAGGAGAAAGTGATTGACATCAAAGTGTTCTGTGGGCCTGTAAGCAGCTTCCCCAATACCCTCTTTGATCTAAAGGGGGCTTAAAATTTGCCTGCTTTTAGAGATGGTTTTCAGTTGTATAAATGACCTTCTACTGGTCTAGCTTATCCCAAGGTCAGGGAACTAACACGCAAGTGTATTTCATTCGAAGAAATTCTGGTTTTATACAATTAGGTAGCCTCAATTCACAGGATGAGACATGGGTGAAGTAGTGAAATTTAGATTTACTTTTTTTGTTGTTTTTTCTGACTTTTGGGTCCTTGTTGCCGAACTGTTGATCCACTCAAATTATGTCTCTAGATTAACTTTTAAGTCTTTATAATAGCAAATTATAACCTATGTTGAAATCTCCAGTTACCTCAAAAAGTGGCATCAAATTATCAATATAATTTATTTTTACTTACTTTATTTAAAAATATTGCCCTTAATTGAACAAGAGAGGATTCAGGTAAGGGTTAGGATGCGAGAATAATAAAAGCTATAGCCTATAGCTATTATTAATCTCAGCCTTCATCTCAGATGTGCAAATAAATATAACCTTATAGCTATCCTTAATAACTCAACCTAATGTCTGTTTTGAGTCCCCATTCCACCAAGATGACAGAAACTTAACACCAGATAATTGGGAGTCCCCTGCCCTTGCCCAGGTGTTGTATCTAAATTCTGGTGATAGACATTTTGATTTGAAGGGTGGGACTCCCATCTGATCTTCAATATCACATGTCCATGCAGTTTTCCTCTGAGTCAACTAGCACTCCTTCTGGTTTCCTGCCATCTATCTGCACAGATCACCACTGAAGACTATCCCTAGCTTCTCTCCGCCTACCCCCATCAGGCCTGATGGCTCTCTCTCCTACTCCTATTCCTTTTCCTTTTCATTTTATGGACTCAATACATTCTGATCTTTTCAAGTTATGCTGGACACCAAAACTTCTGCCTAATTGGCTAAGACCCATTTTCTCTAAACTTACCACACCTGTTTCCTCTCTGAAACCAGGCTTTCCTCAGAAAGCAATATAGAGGGCCCACCTCCCTGGGCCATCCCACTCTCCCCTTCCCCCTTCCTCCAGATGGGGGCAGAAATGTAAACCTCATTCTCATTAACTCCAAACATTTTGGCCATGCCTGAAATCTCCCCACCACTTGTCTGTCAGTTTGCCATACTGTGTTAGCTCATGTGTTGTTGTGATGCTATTTCAAATACCAGCAGGGTTACCCATGGAGGACAGTTTTCAGCAGAGCTTCCAAATTCAGACAGACAAGGGTGAAAGGACTGTCAATCTACTTCCAAAAATTAGGCAATGAAAACCTTATAGATCACAACAGTGCACTGTCTGACTCACTAGCTTTGGACATGTCATTGGGAAGGATCAGTCTCTGGAGGAGGATATCATGTTTGGTAAAGTAGAGGGCTTGTGAGGGGGAGGGAGACCCTCGGTGAGATGGAGTGACACAACAGCTCTTCAAAGAATTCAAACCTGCTGGTGAGTTTGGGGGTGATGCAGGACTGAGCAACGTTTCATTCTGTTGTACATGGGGGTCTCCATGAGCCAGAGCTGACTCTGTGGCAGCTGTTTATCTATCCTAAAATCCTCTTCAGTAACTTAATGGCCTAGGCTTTTGGAGACAATTGCAGAATTATTCTTTCTATCCTGTCCCGTCACTGCCCTTAGCATAGACCTGCCTAGCTCTTTGAATAGGGCAGGAGTGAGAGGTATAGGAAAATGAGAACCATTAGGAGAAAAAAAAAAAGATTATTTTCTCAAAATGTTACCTCACTACACTCACATTTATTATCTTTTTCTTGTGTTGTGATATCTTTTTACTTGCCTCCTGTGTTTTTTTTTTCCCCCGTTTACTCATCTTCAATCCAAGTTCAATGTTTGTCATCAGACAGCTCAAGTGGATTGTCCCTCCTCCACCTTATAGCTGGATGCTGCTGCTTTTCATAATATGTCTAAATATAGAGTTTGAGTTTTTGTGCACAGCCCACAGCTTCATTTACAATTCCCAGCAGAGGAGATAGTCATCTGGTAATAGTCTATTGAGACCAGCCGACGTTGGAACCTCCCTTTCTCGTTGGAACCTCCCTTTCTCAAGCCGGTGGTTTCTCCCACCCTCTGTATTCAACTTTCTGAGTATTCCACCTGTCTCCATCTCTGTTTTCTTTGGCTTACTAAAGCACTTCTCTCATAGTACATAATACAATGCACTTTTTCCAAGCTTCTACTCCTTCCTGCAATGTTGTATCTTTGGAACTGTATTTACTGCATGGATTATAGAGCGAGAAAAAGATGTTGTTTGAGGGTTGACAGGCTCAGAGTGAGGAAGAGAGGACTCCAGCTGTCTGGCTCAGAAAGAATTTCATGTAAACAGTATAATGTCTCTGGATTTTTCTGACTGTATGGCCCCTTGTTATCCTGAAGTTAGGTGTATGGAGAGGGGATCACAGTTACAGTTTTGCATCACCTTCTAGAGGGACTATCTTAGGTGAAGTACATGGCACATAGCCTAGGAATGCATCTCAGACATTTGCCTTCCATGATGTAGTTAATGAAAAGTCAGGCCAGATTTTGAACTCCAGTCTCCTCTTCTCTTTAACTGTAATTGCCATTGTTATTTTTCATATTCTTTTGTATCTTCAGTGGGATTGGGAGTGGTTAATATCTATTAGGTGCATCTAACCTGCCATCCTGCAAAGACAGATGTCCTAAAGTTGGAATTTTTACCCATGTCTGTCTAACTCCCAGACCCCCATTTTTTTTTTTTTTACTATTGCATGTTGCTATTTAAGGCATGTCTTAAATGTAGTCCATTCAATTTTGCTCTTTAAATATTTGGGTCTGTTTCAAAATAGATTCTAATCCTTTATTATAACTTTGATTTGTATCATCTATCACCAAGTAGTGATAATGTGCTTTGTACACTGTGTGGCTGGTACCTTGAACAACATTGGTGAATGGAAGTAGTTCCAGAAAAGAAGCCAGAAAAAGTCCTGAGACACATTGAACACAGAACTTTAATGAGACATCTGCGACCTGAGGCTCTATCACTGGGATAATACATGGTATAGAGAGAGAAAAGCCCAGGCTTTGGGTCTCAGTGGGCCCTGACTCAAATCCCTACTCTGCCACCTGGAGCAACAAATCTGAGCCTTGGCTTCCTGGTTTGTAAAATGGAGATAATGACATCACAGGGTGGAAGGGAGATTAAATGAGTTTATATGTAATGCCTTTGACATACACAAAAGCTACTTTAAAAAATTGTCTTTTTGCTAAGGTATTATTGATTTCAAGTAACAAAACACCTAACTCAAATTGGCTTAGTTAATTTATAATAAAGGAGATCGATGGTATTATGTAGATGAAAAGTTCAAAGACAGTGGGCTTCACATGCAGTGTAATACAGCAGTTCTTGGTGTCAATCAGGACTCCAACTCTGCTTCTCAGAACTTGCCTTGGTTTTTTGCTCTTCTTGAGCTAGCTTCCTGGATCCTAATAAAAATGGCTCACTACACTCACCAAAGTGAGAGAATAAGCATATGTTCCAGGATATCTAGCTGGAATCTTGAGATTCACTGTAATTGGTCACTCCAGAACCAAGTGGACAACGAGATGGGATCCATTGATTGGCTCATTCCCAGGACCCTGCCTTGGAGGCAGGGTGACAATAAATATCCAGTGTCTCTACTCTTTCTTTTTCCCTCTATTTCTTCACACATCCCCAGTACTCCTAAAGAAACCTAGCCTGGCTTTGGGGATAAAAGAAGGGACCCCTCTCTTTTCAAACTCTCAAATATTTTGTCCATGCCTAAAATTCTTCTAGATTCCTAACAATTTAGGTGTCTGGAAACCAAAGCCATAAAATTCCTTTTGTATCTGTGTTTTATCCCAGCATATTCTTCCTCTGTGACAATGCTCACTGGGTGTTTAGTTTTTCTTTTCCTTGAGTCAAAGGAGTATCTTCCAATTGTTTAAGTCAAACACTTACTTTGTCTGTGGAGACAAGATACCCTACATACTCGATACTTATTTCAGTAACCATTAGCATTTTCACCTTGACATGATTTTTTTGTGACTGCTCAGTATTAACAATAAACTCTAAGGGCTACCTTGCTGATACTGTTGAATAAATAGATAAGGACATTTCTAATCCCCATCCTACAGATAAAAGGACTTGAGCATGCACAAAATCTTAACATACTCCCCAAAGAGTCCTTGCAGGAGCTCCACTAGCTCTTAAGTTTGGATTCCTATTAGCAGAAACGATTGAATGTAGGTATTCTAGTTGTCATCAGCTTTTGAGCTTTGATAGTGGAATTTAACAATCTCTGTTTGGGATTTTCCTTTTGTGCTTATAGTTTAAAAGTAAAACTAGCAACAATTTTAAAAAAAAGGCTGAGAATTGAAAAATCCAACTTTTACAATTCCACACCAGTGGAATTAGAACTGTATTTAGTTGTATATCTTGAAATATTTTGGTTATTGCTTTTCTCAGCACAACATTGCTTCAGTATGTCTATGGGTAAGCATCAAACAAATCTATACACAGAAAGGTAAACGAGCTAACCTGCCTGGATTCCAGAATGGTTCTCTTTTTTTCTTCTCCAAACTTGGAAGGTTGATTGGAAACATCATAATTGACATATGGCAGTTGGATTATACTCAATAGATGATAACTTATTACTATTAAGTGAAAAAAGCTATATATTCTTCTTAAACTCCGAATCTGGACCTTCAAATCTATTTCTCGGTATGCCTCTAGTGGGTGATGGTGAGGATTTGTAATAGGGTCCTTAATTGAAATTGGATACATGAGGCTTCTAAGTGAAGCCAGTAGGGGATCCTTGTTTGTTACATCATTTTAAGTACTGTTTTGTGTTAACATATTATACATAGGATGATGTTGAGATTGACTGAAATGTTAAAGTAGTGCCCCTACAAGGACCCCTTTTCTGAAAGCACTTTATTCAAGACATTTAAACAAGGACAAAAAAAAAAACACCCACTGCCGTCGAGTTGATTCCGACTCATAGAGACCCTATAGGTCAGAGTAGAACTGCCCGATAGAGTTTCCAAGGAGCGCCTGGCGGATTTGAACTGCCGACCTCTTGGTTAATAGCCATAGCACTTAACCACTATGCCACCAGGGTTTCCAAACAAGGACAAGCCAAAGGAAAAATAGAAACCAGCTATGAATGAGGAAATAATATGGTTGTTCATAGCTCTAGTCTTCATACACCATTTAAGATGCTAACCCATGCCTACCAAACCCACTGCTGTCAATTCTGACTCCTAGTGACATAGAGTAGAACTGCCCTAAAGGGTTTCCAAGTCTGTAAATCTTTATGTAAGCAGCCTGCCACATCTTCCTCCCACAGAGGAGTTGGTGGATTTGAACTGTCAACCTTTCAGTTAGCAGCCAAGTGCTAAACCACTGCAGCACCAGGACTCCTTAAACCATGCCTAGATGTTGCCAATCCCAGGTGGACAGCCTGAAGTCCAGGTGGCTAACTGAACATCACCTACACGGACAACTTGTGAGAGTAACAACTTCTGACGTTTGAACTTAAATCATCTTCAATACATATAGTCCTTTTAACCAGGCTTCTTCCTTTAACAAATAGTTTGCCTATAACAGCTGGCACTGAATGGGTTCTTAATGTATATGTATTGAATGCATGAATGAGCCACCTTCAGGTTTTTGTGTGTTCTGGCATTCCAATCACTTTCGGCCTTTGGTCTTCGACATTAGAGATATTTCAGATAGATATGGAAAGTTCCTGAAATGGAAAGCAGACTCCTACTGGGTCACATGTTAAAAGAAGCATCCTTTTCTCCCATAGCACGTTACTCTATGAGAGATATGAGCAAAAATACATGCTTCCAAGAGTTATTACTCTCCATTTATTAATTTAGAATAGCAAGAGTGTTTGGGGAGGGAAGGTAAGAATGAGAGCCTTGAGTGAAAAAATGCAACAGGCATTTCTCTCCAAATGTTCTCATTAGATTTTTCAACCTGGGACAGTGAAACACAAGGCTACAAATGGTGAGCAGGAAACAAGCCCTTCTGAGTAGACCAAACAGGGGAGATGTCCTCAATCATTCTGTTCATCCCACCTAATCTGTCCATTTGCTCTTACAAGATCCTGGAGTGGAAAGAAGAGTCTAATATTTCCATCAGTATCCCAGGTTGCATCAAGCTGCCCCATGTAGGAAGGGTTGAACTGTCTTGCTTCTCATCTGAGACCTGCATCCCAGCCCTGCAGCCACCATGAACATGAAGCTGTAGACCAACGTCAAAGTATTAAGTAGCCCATCAAAGTAAACCATTTTCCCAAGGAATGCATTGAACCAGCTGTGTATTTTACAATTTTTTTTCTCACAAGGCTCAATAGTTTTAAATTCATTAAAACAATTTTTTTAATTTTTATTGTGCTTTAAGTGAAAGTTTATAAATCAACTCACTCTCTCATATGAAAATTTATATACACCTTGCTATATACTCCTAGTTGCTCTCCCGCTAATGAGACAGCACACACCTTCTCTCCACCCTCTATTTCTGTGCCCATTCAGCCAGCTTCTGTCCCCCTCTGACTTCTCATCAACCCTCCAGAGAGGAGCTGCCCATATAGTCTCATGCGTCTATTGAGCCAAGAAGCTCACTCCTCACCAGTATCATTTTCTATCCCATAGTCCAGTCCAATCCCTGTCTGAAGAGTTGGCTTTGGGAATGGTTCTTCTCTTGGGCTAACAGAAAGTCTGGGGACCATGACCTCTGGGGCCTTCTACTCTCAGTCCAACCATTAAGTCTGGTCTTTTTTTTGAGAACTTGAGGTCTGCATCCCACTATTCTCCTGCTCCATCAGGGATTCTCTGTTTTGTTCCCTGTCGGGGCAGTCATCAGTTGTAGCAGGGTATGATCTAGTTCTTCTGGTCTCAGGCTGATGTAGTATCTGATTTATGTGTGCCTTTCTGTTTCTTGGGCTCATATTTTCCTTGTGTCTTTGTTGTTTTTCATTCTCCTTTGCTCCAGGTGGGTTGAGACCAATTGATGCATCTTAGATGGCTGCTTGCTAGTGTTTAAGACCCCAGACAGCACTCTCCAAAATGGGATGCAGAATGTTAATGGATTTTATTATGCCAATTGACTTAGATGTCCCCTGAAACCGTAGTCCCCAACCCCCCGCCCCTGCTACACTGGCCTTCGAAGCATTTGGTTTATTCAGGAAACTTCTTTGTTTTTGGTTTAGTCCAGTTGTGCTGACCTTTCCTGTATTGCTTGTTGTCTTTCCCTTCACCTAAAATAGTTCTTTTCTACTGTCTAATTAGTGAATACCCCTCTCCCTCCCTCCCTCCCCACCCTCGTAACCATCAAAGAATATTTTCTTTTCTGTTTAAAACTACTTCTTGAGTTCTTATAATAGTGGTCTCATACAATATTTGTCCTTTTGCAACTGACTAATTTCACTCAGCATAATGCTTCCAGATTCCTCCATGTTATGAAATGTTTCATGGATTCATCACTGTTCTTTATTGATGTGTAGTATTCCATTGTGTGAATATACCATAATTTATTTATCCATTCATCTGCTGATGGGCATCTTGGTTGCTTCCATCTTTTGCTATTGTAAACAGTGCTGCAATGAACATGGGTGTGCATATATCTGTTGGTGTAAAGGCTCTTATTTCTCTAGGATATATTCCAAGGAGTGGAACTGCTGAATAGTATGGTAGTTCTATTTCTAGCTTTTTAAGGAAGCACCAAATCGATTTCCAAAGTGGTTGTACCATTTACATTCCCACCAGCAGCGTGTAAGTGTTCCAGTCTCTTCACAATCTCCCCAATATTTATTATTTGTGTTTTTTGGATTAATGCCAGCCTTGTTGGAGTCAGATGGAATCTCATTGTAGTTTTGATTTGCATTTCTCTAATGGCTAATGATCGTGAGCATTTCCTCATGTATCTGTTAGCTACTTAGATGTCATCTTTAGTGAAGTGACTGTTCATATCCTTTGCCCATTTTTAAATTGAGTTATTTGTCTTTTTGTAGTTGAGTTTTTGCACTATCATGTAGATTTTAGAGATCAGACGCCGATCAGAAATGTCATAGCTAAACTTTTTCCCAGTCTGTAGGTAGTCTTTTTACTCTTTTGGTGAAGTCTTTGGAGGAGCATAGGTGTGGGACTTTTAGGAGCCCCCAGTTATCTAGTTTCTCTTCTGGTGTTTGTGCATTACTAGTAATGTTTTGTGTACTTTTTATGCCATGTATTAGGGCTCCTAGTGTTGTCCCTATTTTTTCTTCCATGATCTTTATCCTTTTAGATTTTATATTTAGGTCTTTGATCCATTTTGAATTAGTTTTTGTGCATGGTGTGAGGTATGGGGCTTGTTTCATTTTTTTTGAGATGGATATCCAGTTATGCCAGCACCATTTGTTAAAGCAACTGTCTTTTCCCCATTTATCTGACTTTGGCCTTTGTCAAATATAAGCTGCTCATATGTGGATGGATTTATATCTGGATTCCACTGGTCTGTGTATCTGCAGTTGTACCAGCACCAGGATATTTTGACTACTGTGGCAGTAAAATAGGTTCTAAAATCAGGTACTGTGAGGCCCACCACTTTGTTCTTCTTTTTCAGTAATGCTTTACTTATTTGGGTCCTCTTTCCCTTCCATATGACGTTGGTGGTTTGTTTCTCCATCTCATTAAAAAATGTCATTGGAATTTGAAATCAGAATTGCTTTGTATCCATAGATCACTCTTGGTAGAATAGACATTTTTACAATGTTGAGTCTTCCTATCCATGAGCAAGGTATGTTTTTCCACTTATTTAGGTCTCTTTTGTTTTCTTGCAGCAGTGTCTTGTAGTTTTCTTTGTACAGGTCTTTTACATGTCTCTGATAAGATTTATTCCTAAGTATTTTATATTCTTGGGGGCTACTGTAAATGGTATTAATTTAGTGATTTCCTTTTTGATGTTCTTTTTGTTGGTATAGGGAAATCCAACTGATTTTTGTATGTTTATCTCGTATCTTACTAGTTTACTGAACTCTTCTATTAGTTTCAGTAGTTTTCTTGAGGATTCTTTAGGGTTTTCTGTGTATAAGATCATGTTATCTAAAAATAGAGGTACTTTTACTTCTTCCTTACCAATCTGGATGCCCTTTATTTCTTTATTCAGCTTAATTGCTCTGGCTAGGATCTCCAGCACAATGTTGAATAAGAGTGGTGATAAAGGCTGTCCTTGTCTGGTTCCTGTTCTCAAGGGGAATGCTTTCAGATTCTCTCCATTTAGGATAATGTTGGCTGTTGGCTTTGTATAAATGCCCTTCATTATGTTGAGGAATTTTCCTTCTATTCCTGTTTTGCTGAGAGTTTTTATCATGAATGGGTGTTGAACTTTGTCAAATGCAGTTTCTGCATCAATTGATAAGATCATGTGGCTCTTCTCTTTTGTTTTATTTATATAATGTATTACATTAATTGTTTTTGTAATGTTGAAGCATCCCTGCATAGCTGGTATGAATCCCACTTGGTCATGGTGAATTATTTTTTTGATATGTTGTTGAATTCTACTGGCTAGAATTTTGTTGAGGATTTTTGCATCTAAGTTCACGAGGGATATAGGTCTGAAATTTTCTTTTCTTGTGGTGTCTTTACCTGGTTTTGGTATCAGGGATATGCTGGCTTCATAGAATGAGTTTGGGAGTATTCCATCCTTTTCTATGTTCTGAAATACCTTTAACAGTAGTTGTGTTAACCCTTCTATGAAAGTTTGGTAGAACTGTCCAGTGAAGCCGGAGAGGGGCCAGGGCTTTTTTTGTTGGGAGTTTTCCAATCTCTTCTTTTGTTATGGGTTTATTTAGTCGTTCTACCTTTGTTTTTGTTAGTTGAGGTAGGTAGTATGTTTCTAGAAATTCAGCCACTTCTTCTAGGTTTTCAAAAACAACCAGATTTTTAAAAAGAAAAATGAGGGAAAGGAATAAGGAAAAAGAAGGAAGGAGGGAAGAAGGAAATAATTTTCATTTACTTTTCCATTTTAAAAACAACATGTTGTTGTTATTTTGTGCTGCTGAGTTGGTTTCAACCCATAGTGACCCTACTGTACAGAGTTTCAAACTGCCTACCTTTTGGTTAGCAGCCATACTGTTAACCATTGAGCAACCAGGGCTACAAAAACAACATAAGTGATGCCATTTACCAGATTCTAGAATGCTTAGTAATGTAGCCGACCCTTGATTTCTACCGCTACAATTTAAAAGTGAAGAGATCTTCATTTACTGAAAAACAAAGTAAATATCTTCTCAACAACAAAAATAAAATATTGAACAATACAAAAATAAAGCAAAACAAAGTAAGTAGATCTCTCAAAGTAAACCAACTAAAATCCATGAGCTAAATTATTTACAAAAATAAAATTTTGTATGTTTGTTTATCTATCTATTTATTGTATAATTTCACTTTTCAACTTCTCTCCTTTTGTACCCTAAAGCCCCACTTCCTTGAAAACAATCGTTATCTGACTGAACCATCACCTTGTTCAAACACCTTCAGCTAAGTTAGCTGGTAATGGGAAATCCAGGGCAAGATTTCCCTAAAAGATTTCAAGGAAATAGGTAGACTAGTTTACGAACTCTTTCCTTGTGTTTCTTTATACAGTAGTTGTGACTGTAGGATTTATACTCTTAAAAAAAATTTTTTTTCCATCGATTTTTGTTTGGATTCAAAAGCTTTGCTTGAAATATCAATGACTCCCTGGTTTTAAAAGATTACTGTCTATGGGTTTTTAAATTATATTCTAAAGGCAAAAAGAGAAAGTTGGATTTTGGATTTTGCCAGAAAAGGGGCAACCCATTTTGATTTTTAATTATGATAATTTTTGTTGAAATCTGTACTTCCTATATAATTAATATATATTAAATTTTAGCTCAAAGGGCCCCTTTTTCTCCTATGTACAAAATCAATCATATAAGCACATATAGCTCTCTAGACTATTCTACACTATACAGTACTATACAATAAACGTTAGTTAAAAGAAGAAATAAATACATAGCAGCTCAAGTTTGGTTACTGGTAGGTGTGAAGACATTATTTAAATTTCTGGATTTTTACAGGCAAATGTTGTGATCCATATGGCCTCCCCTGCCAAGAGCCTTTTGTCACTTGTCAAACAGGCTTTCCTGGGTGGGCATGGTCTGTATGGGGCTGCAGGGACAACAGATCAGCCCAAGTAAAATCACACTGTCACCTTTTCAAACATGCCTATATTTATCCTGCTCTTGTGTTCCTGTACTCTTTGTTTAAATTTTACCACTATTTAATTCTTATGTTGATTGAAGTTTCTTCAGAATCTTAATAAACACCAAACAAACCAACCTGCAGATGTTTATGTTTCTTACAGCTGAAAAGACTTGTTTAAAGACTAGTACTTCAAAGGTAATAGCCCCCATCAGCGTCATTAGGAGTTACACATACTTATGAGCGAAAAGAGCCATTGCACAACTTTACTCATTTCACCCTCCTTTGGGGCAGGATGCTGGGAGCGCATGTGGGTGTGGCTCTTACACATGAGTCAATACCATCACTGAAGACTGAGCTTGTTTTGTGACCCCTGGTGTGGTTTTCAGAGCCGTCCCTCTGCCTTGTGAATCCCCCCAGTCATATTTACCCCAAGTGGCCTTGTTTGAAGCTACAATTCAAAATGATCCCAAAAGTTTCTTCCCAGTCTTGTTCTTGGGTTAGTCTCATTTGAGTTCCTCCAGTACAAGCTGATGTGTCGTCTTGTAATCTCTCTTCCACACGTAGTCAATTGAGCTGTGTTGCATCACTGCAGTCCCATGCTTGCACTTCAGTTGTGGCCTTATATTTAGGTTGGTGAAATGACTCAAAAACCTCCAAGGTGCCATCCTGAAATTGATTTGGGTTTCCCAACCACCTACGAGATAAGATATTGCCACTGCTTGACAGCTTTGTGTTTAGGATTGAGTCTGATGCCACATCTATCATACTTGCAAAGGACATTCTGCAATCTTTACTCATTTTCCAAATTCTTTGGTCTATACCATGTTGCTGACAAAAGTGTTACTTACGCAGTGGAATTCAAAGATCTGTTTGACCTGTCTAAGCCAATCTACAGCCTCTCCCCCCTCACCCACCAGTTTACTTCATGTTCATAACACTGTACCTTTCCTAAAAATTAGCCCATTTTTATATTAGCAGTACTAGTATGGCATACTTTAATAATAATTAATGGAATTTGTTAATTTTTTTAATGACCTCTTTTATTCTTCTCAGATTGAATGCTTCCTGAACTTAATGACTATGTTCTTGAGAGAGAAACACAGTTGTTTTTGACTAAAAATGGATATCAAGAGGGATAAGTAATCAAATCAAACATTTGTCCCTAAGACAAACTCAAAAGTGTATATATTTATTATTACTTACTTAAAGCACTCTATAAAATGAAAAATAATTAGCAAGTAGTTACTATCATTGCAGAAAGTTCCACTGGACAATGTTGCTCTAGTGTCTACATTTCCTGGTGATATTATGGCTGTACTACCTTACTGAGGACCTCACTACAAAAAGGCCTGGAAGTAGGAGAGGATAGCCTTTAGGCAGATGCGTGTAGGAATGATAGAAATTCTTTCAATCTGTATACTACATGCCTGTCATCATTGTTGGTATTTATAAATCGAAATAGTTTCCAAAAGCTCAGTGGATGCTTGTCCAGACTGTGGCCAGAGTAATCATATGAAAATGTGCCAAACTAACACCCAAAAAAGTAATTATATAGATAAAGAACATTGAAAATTACAACCTGGAATGACACCCATGCTGGACGTTCGAAGTCCAGCATAGTGGCTAAGGAAAATAATAGATATATTAATACGTATGTCTTACACTGACTACATCCTAGTATTCTAGTACCTGGACAGGTCACAGAACTTGAAATGTTGTCAGTGAAAGCCATCGTTATTGTTTTTTATTGCAGTGTATAGCTGGAGTGGTCAGTGTGTCTGAAATGGTCAGTCTGTCCTCAGATGCTGGTCAGTGCATAAAGCAATAGGAATACCAGTTGTGTGAATCTGTCGGAAATGGACAGCAGATCCGGAGTAGTCAGGCCACCCAAGCACCAATGGGGCCAGAGTGGTCAGTTAGTCGTAGGCTCTCAGGGTATGCTGTGTCTGTATACTTTTCCAGTGCCTTCTTGTAAGCCTGCATTAAATCTTACTCCTCCAAAAAGAGAGGGTGCTAAGGAGCTGTAGCCCTGATGGGGGCAGATGGTTATTGTTGGCTACTAATGTATAGACTCCCTCTCTCCTGCCTGGACACTTGACCTTTAAAGTAACTGCCCCACACATCCTGGGGAGGAGGAAGCATCCTTTCCTGTAGATGTTCCTCAGGGTATTTCAGGGAATATTAGTCCCTGCTGAAAACTTAGGTAATGTAGGATCCAGGACTCCTCCTTTTCTCACCCACCCTGCCTCTCAGCCTCTCATTCCTACACACATCTGTCTAAAGGCTGTCCTCTCCTATTTCCAGGCCTTTTTGTAGTGAGGTCCTCAATAAGGCAGTACAGCCAACAGGTCACCAGGAAATGCAGATACTAGAACAACATCATCCAATGGAACTTTCTGCTGCAATGGAAATGTTCTACATCTGTACTATCCAATATGGTAGCCATTAGCCACATATGTCTATTAACATTCAAAATGTAGCTAGTGCAACTAAGGAACTGAATTTTTTATTTTATTTCATTTTAATTTAACTAATGTGGCTAGTGGCTACTTTTCTGGACAGCACAACTTTAGAGACAGATATCCTGGCTCCAAATCCCAGCCCTGCCTGGCCCCACTGGGAAAGTGAGTAATTCTCCAAGCCTCAGTCTCTCTTCTATGTATGAGGGTTATATATACCTACCTCATAGAGCTGTTTCAAAGATTAAATAAACTCTTAAATGTAAAACACCTAGGATAGGGTCTGGTATAGAGTAGATTCTCAGTAACAGTAGCTACTCTTATGTTTTTACCAGGGCTTTGAACTGGTTCTCCCCAGTTCAGACACGGCCAAGGAAGTAAAACTGGAACAGATTCAAATTTTCAAGTTTGTATGAACCAGAATGATAACTGGAATGAGAAAAATTATGAGTGGAAGCCCTGCTAGAAACTTAATCTCCCTCTTAGTAAACAAAGGCAGCATACGCATTGTACAGCAACCAAACCTCTTGCCCAACAGATTTTGAGCAGAGTCAGAAGCAGCAGTGCCTCACTCAAAGATGGTGGCTGACTGCATCACTTTGGATATGTGTCCCTTTCCACGGTCCTGCCAATAATCCAATCTCATGCACAGGCCCCTGAAAGGGCTCGCTATGCCTCTTCTGAGTCTCCCATTCCAGGGCTTCCACCCATAATTTTTCCCGTTCCAGTTATCATTCCAGATCACTCAAATTGCAAAAGTTCAGGTCTGTTTCAGTTTCGCTTCATTGACCATGACCGAACCAGGAAGAACTGGTTCAAAGCCCTGGTTTTTACATGCATAAAATATAATGCTTAGTTATGTTTCCCTACAACTCACCTGGGTTTGCTCTTCTTAGTATATTGATTGGTTAAAGAGATCACACCAAAGTCATGCTCAGCTGATACTTTGGAAAACACAGAGAACACATCAATCAGCAGTACCTGGCAGAAATATAACAAAAGCCATCCTCAACTGTACCTTGGGGAAATAAACTGAAAACCATGTCTAGCTGAGCCTGGAAAAACATACTTCAGCCTTTTAATTGAGAGATAGCTTCGTCTTTGGGCTTTTCAAAGATTGTCATAAGAAAATTTCCTAAAGTAATAATATCGTTTGTTTGGTTGGGTCTGGAAGTATGGGTTCTTGCCTGAAATATTTGAAACAGTATTGAATAAAGGTCACTGACAATCATTTATCAAAGGATGAAATAAATCTAATAATTTTCTATTGAATACCTACTCTGTGTCTAGCACTCTTTTAAGTGCAATGATGCCCACAAATACAATATGGCATTCTCTCTGTTTTTAAGAATTTCAAAGGTCCTCCCCCTTGGGAGATGCAATATATTCAGAATATACACAGCAAAAATATGAAGTAGAATAAGAGTTGTGGGCATTTGGAAAGGGGATAACTCAATGTTGGCTGAAACAGCTGAAGAGAGCTTTGTTGATGGATGTGGGCATTGGAACATACAGCCAACAGTGCTCCTGCAAAGGTGCATTTCTCATCTTCCAAATCTGCAGAGGTTTGTATCTGTGGAATCACCTACTGTAAATGCATGCTTGTAGCAAGCATTGTTTAAACTGTGTGGGCAGGTATATGAGCCACATATATGAGCTTCCTTTGAATTCAATTCACTCAACAAATATTTATTGAGCATCTATATGTGCCTGGCAAGGACATATCATGGGCAGCTTATAGTTTGCTCAGAATTGTACAGTTGAAAACTTCATAGGGGTGAGAATATGCTTTATACATGACAACTTTATATCCCCATATTTGTAAATCAGAACACCCTAGTACATGAAGAAGTAAACTCTCAGGGTTATCATAACAACAATTCAATGGAAATATCACTGTATAGATGTCTAATGGTGTTCATTTTACATCAGTTCTAGTGGTCTTTATATCCAGTTTCAATGTCCTTTATTACTCCTTTTAAAATAATATTTTTAAACAAGATTCCTACTAAGCAGATCAAAATCTTATCATTTTTTTAAGTAGCCACAAATACAACTCTGTTAGGGCTTCCACATCTCATGTAAGCAGCACATTCGAAATCCAAATTACAAAATTATGGAATCATAGAATTCTCTCCCAAGAGTATATAAACCTTCATTTTTGGCAAGATATCTAAAATAAGCAGAGAGCTTCTTTTATGTTAAGGGCTTGTTTTTAAGGCCCAAAATGTTTTAAAGATTCATAACTAAAAAAAGAAAACAAGTTTAAAAAGAAATCAAGCTTATCTATCTCCTATTTTTTTATTCAGAAATATTGACCCTTCCATTCAAAACCACATTAAAGTGGATGTGATCCCTCCTCCAAAGCCTTGCTAATCAAAGTGTGGTCCAAGGACCATCAGCATCCCCAGGAGTTTGTTAAAAATGCAGAATCTCAGGCCCTGCCCCTGTCCTACTGAACCAGAATCTGCTAAATCTGCTTTATAATAAGATCCCCAGGTGATAGGTATGCACACAAAAAGTTGAGAAGCACTTCTCTAAGGAACAATAAAATATTAATGAATTAATCTGAAAACATGGTGCCAATTAACTCAGCCCTGCTCCCTCAGTCCCTTTCACAGTCAGCTAAATGTAAACTGGTCCTGCAGAATAGATGGAACAGTGCTTTCAAGTTGAAACAAAGGATTCCTAACAGTTGCTAACATTCCCTCTTCCTCAAATAAATACTGAATATGTATTTTTAAAATATCAGTTTAAAGAGATGACATATTACTTTCTTACCTAGGTCGCCTACATGGCTCAGTATGGTGGACTTTCCCATCAACTGTTTCTTGTTTTAAATTAACATCTGAGTACAAATGGTACTTAATAAGTACAATAAGTAGTGACCTAGATCGTGATGAAAGGAAAGTTAGAAAGGTTGAGGAAGTCTAGAGAAATAGAGGGAAGCAGTAGGGTAAAGGCCTGTGAGTTCTTACACTCCCTGCTTCCTTAGTTCTCAGGGTGCTCCCCAGAAAATTCTCCACTCCCCCTACCCTTGCAATGCCTCCACACTTCAGGGTGATAGAGCAGAGCTGGAAGCAGGATCCTAGGCTAGGAACACTCATTTATAAAACACTCTTTAAAGCAAATGACTACCACCCATCTGTCAGTTTGTCATACTGTGGTGGTTGCTATGATGCTGAAAGCTATGCCACCGGTATTTCAAATACCAGCAGGGTCACCCATGGTGGACAGGTTTCAGCGAATCTTCCAGACTAAGATAGAGTGGGAAGAAAGGCCTGGCAATCTACTTCCAAAAATTAGCCAATGAAAATCTCATGGATCATAATAGAATGTTGTTTGACTTGCTTTTTTGGACACTTTATCAGGACGGATCAATACCTGGAGGATGATAACATGCTTGGAGAAGTAGAGGGCCAAACAAGAGTGAGGGAGACCCTTATAAGATGGACGGGTACAATAGCTACAACAATGGACTCAAACATGCTGATAATTATGAGGCTAATGCAGGACTGGACGATGTTTCATTCTGTTGTACATAAGGTTACCACGAGTCGGAGTCGGCTCCACAGCAGCCATCTGTCTTTAGCGATCTATCTAGAGCAAATGAAATTAAGTCCATTATTAATATAATTGGAGGATTCTGGCCTCTAATCAATGTTAAAACTAACCAAAAGGAAAAAAAAGGGAATAGAAGTGCATCTTTTAGATTGGAAAGATTAATGATTAAAAAAAAAATCAGGGGCAAGGCCAAGATAGCTGACTTGGATCCCTCTTGCAACAAAGACTCAGAAAAACAAGTGAATCGATTACATACATGACAATCTACAAACCCTGACCATCAAACACGGATCTAAAGAGTTGACCTGAGTGACAGATACTGAGAACGAACAACCACAGGGAAGCAACGACTGTTTTTGGAGCCTGGAGCCAGCATCCCAGTCAGCAAACCTTGGCGCCGGGCTTTGGACTGGGTGCAGGGGAGCTGAGCACGGCATCCTGAGATGGTGCAAACACAGGACGCAGCCCTAGCCCCCAGAAGTGACCTCGGGGAAAGCCCAGCCAGTGCACACAGGCAGCACAGGGATGTAGCTGACAGGAGGAGAAGTCACCGGGAGGCAGCAACTGGTTTTGGAGCCTGGACTGTGGCGTCCCAGCCGGGGAACCTTGGCGCTAGGCTTTGGACTGGGAGTGGAGGAACCGACCACGGCTTCTGAAACAGCACAAGCACCGGATGCGGGCCTGACCCTCGGGGGCAATCTGTACCCAGCCAGCGCATACAGTCAAAACGCCCCTCAAGAATCTCAGATAAAACAGTCGTCCCAAGCAAGATAAGTAACTTTGTCTATATTCTTGGGTGCTACTCTCTCCTATTTATCTGAACCCTCCCCTCCCCTTCCCAGGCGGCTTCATTAACATTGGGATTTCCTGAGCCAGACACTGAAGTGCGCTGCAGTTTTTCTTTCTTTCTTTTTTTTGGTCTCTTCCTAACCCATTCTCCTGGCCTGAGAGAAGCAGCTACAAAAAACCCAGGGACCAAAAACCCTTCCCTAATTGGACTAAAAACACAGAACCAGCTCCAGCTAAACATATGTGATCCACAGTCTTGGGCTTTCATCCCTACAGGGAACAAGGTGGCTATTATAATGCAAAGGTATTTCTGATAGGGCTCTGACTGTAATTGTTTTAGCGGATTACTGGAAAGACAAGTTTCCCAGGTCTGATATCTCTGCGTATTCAATAGAGCCCTCACTGACCCACAACAGTGAACTGAGGGCTAAGCTCCCCCCAGACCACCTAGCCTCCTGCCTTAGGGGTCTAAGGAGGGTGACACCTACCAATCTGTAGAGGTACTTGCATTGAGGGCCTAAGGTGCAGCTGCAGAGCCCAACCACCAAAGTGCTTTAGGAATAGAGACACACCTGCCTCACTGGTACTTGGGGGAAGCCTGTCAGCATCCTGCTCCCCTTGGAGTGTGAAACCCTGCTGCTACTAGAATCTGGTGCACACAACTATCACCACTACTTCTCTAGGTGGTTAGGTGACAGTCTGCACCACACACTTCATGACCCAAAATCAGATTCTACTCAAGAATAGTGAACGGACACTTAGGCTTGTATATCTGGTAATAGCCCAAACCAGCTGGTAACAGGACAGAAGTGATTCAAGGGCTACAACAATCAAGACAGCACAATCTAGTAGCCCATCTATGTATAATGAAAGAAAACAAAACAAGATAAGACTCAGTGAGCAAATATAGAATAAATCACTACAATATCTTAGAGCTGGCTCGGAGACAGCAGTCAATATCAAACCACATAAAGAAGCAGACCATGATTGCTTCTACAACTCCCCAAAATAAAGAATCAAAATCTTTCCCAAATGAAGATACAATCCTGGAATTGCCAGATGCAGAATATAAAAAACTAATTTACAGAATGCTTGAAGACATCAGGGATGACCTCATAAATGAAATAAGGCAATCCACAGAAAAAGCCAAGGAACACACTGATAAAGGAGTTGAAGAAATCAAAAAGATTATTCAAGAACATAGTGGAAAAATTAATAAGCTGCAAGAATCCATAGAGAGACAGCATTCAGAAATCCAAAAGATTAACAGTAAAATTACAGAAGTAGACAATAGGAAATCAGAGGAGCAGACTCGAGCAATTGGAATGCAGGGTCGGGGATCTGGAGGACAAGGGAATTGACACCAATATAGCTGAAAAAAATCAGATAAAAGAATTTTAAAAAATGAAGAAACCCTAAGAATCATGGGGGACTCTATCAAGAAGAATAACTTGTGTGTGACTGGAGTCCCAGAACACGGAGGAATAACAGAAAATACAGAGAGAATAGTTGAAGATCTGTTGGCAGAAAAATTCCCTGACATCATGAAAGATGAAAGAATATCTATCCAAGATGCTCATCGAACCCCATTTAAGAATGATCCAAAAAGAAAGTCACCAAGACATATTATCATCAAACTTGCCAAAACCAAAGATAAAGAGAAAATTTTAGAAGCAGCCGGGGATAAAAGAAAGGTCTCCTACAAAGGAGAATCAATAAGAATAAGTTCAGACTACTCAGCAGAAACCATGCAGTCAAGAAGGCAATGGGATGACATATATAGAGCACTGAAGGAGAAAAACTGCCAGCCAAGGATCATCTATCCAGCAAAACTCTCTCTCAAATATGAAGGTGAAATTAAAACAGTTACAGACAAACACAAGCTTCGAGAATGTGCAAAAACCAAACCAAAGCTGCAAGAAATACTAACGGAAATTGTTCGGTCAGAAAATCGATAATACCAGATACCAGCACAACACCAGGCCACAGAACAGAACATCCTGATATCAACTCAAATAGGGAAATCACAAAAACAAATTAAGATTAATTTTAAAAAGAAAAAAATGCTCAAAACAGGGAATCATTGAAGTCAATATGTAAAAGATCACAATAATCAAAAAGAGGGACTAAATACAGGATTCATAGAACTGCCATATGGAGAGGAAAACAAGGCGATATAGGACAAGACAAGTTAGGTTTTGACTTAGAAAAATAGGGGTAAATATTAACGTAACCACAAAGAGGTCTAACAATTCCATAACTCAAAATAAAAACCAAGAAAAACATAACGACTCAGCAAACATAAATTCAACTACTATGAAAATGAGGAACACAAGAGTTACAAAGAAAACGTCTCAACACAAAAAAGTAAGTGGAAAAATGAAATTGTCAACAACACACACAAAAAGGCATCAAAACGACAGCACTAAACACATACTTATCTATAATTATGCTGAATGTAAATGGATTAAATGCACCAATAAGAGGCAGAGAGTCTCAGACTGGATAAAGAAACACCGTCCGTCTATACGCTGCCTACAAGAGACACACCTTAGACTTAGAGACACAAACAAACTAAAATTCAAAGGATGGAAAAAAATATATCAAGCAAAGAACCAGCCAAAAAGACCAGGAGTAGCAATATTAATTTCTGACAAAATAAACTTTAAAGTTAAATCCACCACAAAGGATAAAGAAGGATATTACATAATGATTAAAGGGACAATTGACCAGGAAGATATAACCATATTAAATATTTATGCACCCAATGACTGGGCTGCAAGATACATAAAACAAACTTTAACGGAACTGAAAAGTGAGATAGACACCTCCACAATTATAGTAGGAGACTTCAACACACCACTTTTGGAGAAGGACAGGACATCCAGTAAGAAGCTCAATAGAGACACGGAAGACCTAAGTGCTACAATCAACCAACTTAACCTCATAGACATACAGAACACTCCACCCAACAGCTGCAAAGTATACTTTTTTTTCTAGCGCACATGGAACATTCTCTAGAATAGACCACATATTAGGTCAGAAAACAAAACTTTCCAGAATCCAAAACATCGAAATATTACAAAGCATCTTCTCAGACCACAAGGCCATAAAAGTGGAAATCAATTACAGAAAAATCAGGGAAAAGAAATCAAATAATGGGAAACTGAACAATACCCAGCTCAAAAAAGACTGGGTTATAGAAGACATTAAGGAGGGAATAAAGAAATTCATAGAATGCAACGAGAATGAAAACACTTCCTAATCAAAACCTCTGGGACACAGCAAAAGCAGTGCTCAGAGGTCAGTTTATATCAATAAATGCACACATACATAAAGAAGAAAGAGCCAAAATCAGAGAACCATCCCTACAACTTGAACAAATAGAAAGCGAGCAACAAAAGAATCCATCAGGCACCAGAAGAAAACAAATAATAAAAATTAGAGCTGAACTAAATGAATTAGAGAACAGAAAAACAATTGAAAGAATTAACAAAGCCAAAAGCTGGTTCTTTGAAAAAATTGATAAACCATTGTCCAGACTGACTAAAGAAATACAGGAAAGGAAACAAATAACCCGAATAAGGAACGAGATGGGCCATATCACAACAGACCCAACTGAAATTAAAAGAATCATATCAGATTATTACAAAAAATTGTACTCTAACAAACTTGCAAACCTAGAAGAAATGGATGAATTCCTAGAAAAACACTACGTACCTAAACTAACACAATCAGAAGTAGAACAACTAAATGGACCCATAACAAAAAAAGAGATTGAAAAGGTAATCAAAAAAGTCCCAACAAAAAAAAGCCCTGACCCCAGACCGCTTGACTGCAGAGTTCTACCAAACTTTCAGAGAAGAGTTAACACCACTACTACTAAAGGTATTTCAAAGCATAGAAAATGACGGAATACTATCTAACTCATTCTATGAAGCCACCATATCCCTGATACCAAAAACAAGTAAAGACACCACAAAAAAAGAAAATTATAGACCTATATCCCTCATGAACATAGATGCAAAAATCCTCAACAAAATTCTAGCCAATAGAATTCAACAACATATCAAAAAAATAATCCACCACGACCAAGTGGGATTTATACCAGGTATGCAAGGCTGCTTTAATATTAGAAAAACCATTAATGTAATCCACCATATAAATAAAACAAAAGACAAAAACCACATGATCTTATCAATTGATGCAGAAAAGGCATTTGACAAAGTCCAACACCCATTCATGATAAAAACTCTCAGCAAAATAAGAATTGAAGGAAAAGTCCTCAGCATGATAAAGGGCATCAGCCAACATCACTCTAAATGGAGAGAGCCTGAAAGCGTTTCCCTTGAGAACGGGAACCAGACAAGGATGCCCTTTATCACCGCTCTTATTCAACATTGTGCTAGAGGTCCTAGCCAGAGCAATTAGGCTAGACAAAGAAATAAAGGGCATCCGGATTGGCAAGGAGGAAGTAAAATGATCTCTATTTGCAGATGACATGATCTTATATACAGAAAACCCTAAGGAATCCTCCAGAAAACTACTGAAACTAATAGAAGAGTTTGGCAGAGTCTCAGGTTATAAGACAAACATACAAAAATCACTTGGATTCCTCTACATCAACAAAAAGAACATCGAAGAGGAGATCACCAAATCAATACCATTCACAGTAGCCACCAAGAAGATAAAATACTTAGGAATAAATCTTACCAAAGATGTAAAAGACCTATACAAAGAAAACTACAAAGTACTGGTACAAGAAACTAAAAAGGACCTACATAATGGAAAAACATACCTTGCTCATGGATAGGAAGACTTAACATAGTAAAAATGTCTATTCTATCAAAAGCCATCTATACATACAATGCACTTCCGATCCAAATTCCAATGACATTTTTTAATGTGTTGGAGAAACAAATCACCAACTTCATATGGAAAGGAAAGAACCCCCGGATAAGTAAAGCATTACTGAAAAAGAAGAAAGTGGGAGGGCTCACTCTACCTGATTTCAGAACCTATTATACAGCCACAGTAGTCAAAACAGCCTGGTACTGGTACAACAACAGGCACATAGACCAATGGAACAGAATTGAGAACCCAGATATAAATCTATCCACGTATGAGCAGCTGATATTTGACAAAGGACCAGTGTCAGTTAATTGGGGAAAAGATAGTCTTTTTAACAAATGGTGCTGGCGTAACTGGATATCCATTTGCAAAAAAATGAAACAGGACCCATACCTCACACCATGCACAAAAACTAACTCCAAGTGGATCAAAGACCTAAACATAAAGACTAAAACAATAAAGATCATGGAAGAAAAAATAGGGACACCGTTAGGAGCCCTAATACATGGCATAAACAGAATACAAAACATTACCAAAAATGACAAAGAGAAACCAGATAACTGGGAGCTCCTAAAAATCAAATACCTATGCTCATCTAAAGACTTCACCAAAAGAGTAAAAAGACCACCTACAGACTGGGAAAAAATTTTCAGCTCTGACATCTCCAACCAGCGCCTGATCTCTAAAATCTATATGATTCTGTCAAAACTCAACCACAAAAAGATAAACAACCCAATCAAAAAGTGGGCAAAGGACATGAACACGCACTTCATTAAAGAAGATATTCAGGCAGCTAACAGATACGTGAGAAAATGCTCTTGATCATTAGCCATTACAGAAATGCAAATTAAAACTACGATGAGATTCCATCTCACTCCAACAAGGCTGGCATTAATCCAAAAAACACAAAATAATAAATGTTGGAGAGGCTGCAGAGAGACTGGAACTCTTATACACTGCTGGTGGGAACGTAAAATGGTACAACCACTTTGGAAATCTATCTGACGTTCTCTTAAAAAGTTACAACCCAGAAATCCCACTCCTCGGAATATACCCTAGAGAAATAAGAGCCTTCACACGAACAGATATATGCACACCCATGTTTATTGCAGCTCTGTTTACAATAGCGAAGAGCTGGAAGCAACCAAGGTGTCCATCGACAGTTGAATGGGTAAATAAATTGTGGTATATTCACACAATGGAATACTACGCATTGATAAAGAACAGTGATGAATCTGTGAAACATTTCATAACGTGGAGGAACCTGGAAGGCATTATGCTGAGCGAAATTAGTCAGAGGCAAAAGGACAAATATTGTATAAGACCACTATTATAAGATTTTGAGAAACAGCATAAACTGAGAAGAACACATTCTTTTGTGGTTACGAGAGGGGGAGGGAGGGAGGGTGGGAGAGGGTTATTTACTGATTAGTTAGCAGATAAGAACTACTTCATGTGAAGGGAAGGACAATACTCAACACACGGAAGGTCAGCTCAACTGGACTGCACCAAAAGCAGTTTCCGGGATAAAATGAATGCTTCAAAGGTCAGCAGAGCAAGGGCAGGGGTTTGGGGACTTCTAAGTCAATTGGCAAAATAATTCTATTATGAAAACGTTCTGCATGCCACTTTGAAATGTGGCATCTGGGGTCTTAAATGCTAACAAGCGGCCATCTAAGATGCATCAGTTGGTCTCAACCCACCTGGATCAAAGGAGAATGAAGAACACCAAGGTCACACAATAACTATGAGCCCAAGAGACAGAAAGGGCCACATGAACCAGAGACTTACATCATCCTGAGACCAGAAGAACTAGATGGTGCCCGGCCACAACCGATGACTGCCCTGACAGGGAGCACAACAGAGAACTCCTGAGGGAGCAGGAGATCAGTGGGATAAAACAGACCCCAAATTCTCATAAAAAGACCAGACTTAATGGTCTGACTGAGACTAGAGGAATCCCGGCGGTCATGGTCCCCAAACCTTCTGTTGGCCCAGGACAGGAACCATTCCCAAAGACAACTCATCAGACTTGAAAGGGACTGGACAATGGGTTGGACAGAGATGCTGATGAAGAGTGAGCTACTTGTATCAGGTGGACACTTGAGACTATGTTGGCATCTCCTGTCTGGAGGGGAGATGGGAGGGTAGAGAGGGTTAGAAACTGGCAAAACTGTCACGAAAGGAGAGACTGGAAGGAGGGAGAGGGCTGACTCATTAGGGGGAGAGTATGGAGTAAGGTGTATATAAGCTTATATGTGGCAGACTGACTTGATTTGTAAACGTTCACTTAAAGCTCAATAAAAATTATTAAAAAAAAAATCAAAGAGGATCTAGTTTGTAGTTACTGCCTTCTTGTAGTTATTACCCACAAACTAATAAGTCCTTATAACTGACAGGGTACAAATCCATTGCCTGAACATGGGTCCTGCTCTTGTATAAAAGCACATTTGTGAAAATTCAACTCCAATATCATTTGCTGACTCTATCAATCACTATGATGAAAATTAGGAGTTTCAATATAAATAAACTAAATAGAATCGTATAATCATTAGAAAAGAAAGTGGGAAAGGGACACTTACTAGTCATGTGTTGATAAATATTTAACAAATGACTCTCTAGGGGAGAAAAGCCCTAATTTGTAACATTTACCAGTTTCCATGATATCAATGCTCCCTCCCCACGGTCAGCTTCAAGCTACTCTTGTGATGTCACTGAATGCTGAGTTAGGAAAAGATACTTACAAGTGGTTCTCATGAGCTCATACAAGCCACCTCAGCACACCGTGCAAATAACTAAACAGGCAGACTAGTCTGCTCACCAGTAGACTAAGCCATGTTTGATCTTCCATCCAGATATGTATTTATTTACACCAAGAAAAGACTATGGTTCTGTTTTTAATCAAATGTAGCCAGAGCCAAAGCACATGAATTTTGATGTCTGGCTCCCATTTTTTTTTATTTTTGACATGTCAGAAAGAGTGTTCAAAGGCTTGCACTTTTATAATATTCTCCTGAACATCAATCACTCTCATGCTGATGTTTTTAGTACCTGTTAAAGATGGGGAAGTACTCTGTATGGCTTATGTTTTCCTTGCTTAGGTATCCTCCCCTGAGTTTCTGTCACCACATTGGATGTAACCATGAATTCTGAGGATAAACATGAAGTAATGGCCATGGATATGTACGCTTTTGTGTACTCCATCGTAATTTTTGGCAGCAATATTCTTCAACATAGGCAAACAGATTAAAATTGAGGTGGTTGTCTCAAAGATAATTTTAAGGTAGACATTTATAGGATATACAAAGCAACCTTATAAACTCATTTTTCACAGGTGATATTTTAATCCTGTAATCAAAAATAAATGTTACCTATGAGTAAAGTTTAAAACACAAGAAATTACAAAGCCTTACTGCTGTACATTGTGCTCAACTAATGAGACAAAATCTATTATGCACTCATTGTAATGCACAGGAAGATGAGATTCTTCATTCAAAGTGCTGTCTCCTTAGCATTTACTTATGCAGTAGCTCCCAATCTTTCACAGAAATATTAAAGATAACACATTAAAAGAAGGCAATTCACAAGACCACTGGAAATTAAGGCTGTCACACATCCTAATGCCGGAATCTAGGAGAAACTAATAACAGTTATAAGAAAGATGAATATAAGTTTAAAAAATAGACCCAAGCATCAGCTCATGGCATTAATCACCTTTGCTTTATGACAAAAAAAAAAAAAAAGGACCACCTAAAAGAAGATAGAAAAGGTAAACTATAAGATTAGCCACATAAATTGTTTGTTAGACAGATAGGTAGAGCCTGCTGAGACCTGTGAGACCCTGAAGCAGAGGACTTCAGTAAGCTGCCCAAATTCCTGACCTATAGAAACTCCGAGATAATGTTGTTTTAAGTTACTAAGTTTAGAGTAATTTGTTATGCAGCGGTAGACACCTAGTATACTCAGAAACCTGCCAACATGGAAATTCAGGAGTTGGAAGTAAGCGTAGGTTACCAGGAAGCTGGAAACCCTGGTGGTATAGTGGTTAAGAGCTACAGCTGCTAACCAAAAGGTCGGCACCAGGAAGCAGTGGACAAGTTGAACAAACTCAAGATCTGCATCAATACCCACGCTAACCTTCCCTGCAAATAAGCAAAGTGCTCAGTGGTCAGGGTATCACCATGGTGAGCTCCCAGTCATTTTGGTCATGGCGGTTAGAGGTCAGCATCTGAACCTCAGCCAACTCTGGGCTGCCATCAGCAGTGCACCAAGGGCGGGAGAGTGGTCACCCCGTGTGAGGGCAATTAGGAGAATTTTCTGTAGAGAATTTAAAGACAATAAGAAAACCAACTAAATTTAGTCAGCCTGCTTCCTATTATCACCATGCACTGGCAATTCTAAATACTGTCAGTGATGAAACAATCCTCTCTGTCAGGGCAGGCAGCCCTTACCGCCTTCCCTTTGGTACATCATTGACTGCCATGACAAAGATTCTACAAATGCTTGGCAGAGGGAGTCTCCCTGCTGTGCATAGCTTTCCTGATAACTCCATCTGCACTTTTTATGGAAAATTGGATCTCTTATCCAACACAGATGCCCCCACAGATCAGAATGGCAAGAAAGAACAGGAATAAAGATAGTGGCAGGCTCTGGATCAAAGCAAATGGCACTCTTATGATTGGCTTCCAGGAGTGCTCCAGTGCCCATGCATACAGTGACCACCCACGATCACCTGCTGAGGCATTATTTGTTCTCATTCACTCAACAAATATTTATTGAGTGCCTAGTTTGAGCCAAATACACTATTCTGGGACTAAGTAATCAGTAATGAACACATGAAAATAATTGCCTTTCTGGAGCTTATATTCTAGTGAAATAGACTGACATAAAAAAACAAATAAAATATGTATCAGGTAGTTTTATGGATTGAATTATGTCCCCCACAAATACATGTTATAAATTCTAACCTCTGTGCTTGTAGTTATAATCTCATTTGGGAATGGGTTGTCTTTGTCATGATAATGAGGCAGGATTACTGTAGGGTGTAGCTTGAATCAATCTCTTTTGAGATAGAAAAGGGACTAGGACTGGCAAGCAAGCAGAGATAGGGGAAGAGAAACGCCAAGCCACATGAAGACTACCCAGGAGCAGAAGCTCAAAGAGACAACCGACGACCATCCTCCAGAGCTGAAAGAGAGAGAAAGCTTCCTAGAGCCAGCACTCTGAATTTTCCCTTCTAGCCTCCTAAACTGTGAGAAAATAGATTTCTGTTTATTAAAGCCACTCACTTGTGGTATTTCTGTTACAGCTGTTCTAGATAACTAAGACAGATGGTGATACGTATTATGAGGAAAAAAGAAGCAGGGTTTGGGGGAAAGGATGTGCCAGGATGGGTTTACAATTTTAAGTAAGGTGCTCAGGGAAGACTTCAGTAAGAAGGGGACATTGGAACAAAACCTGAAGGAGGTGAAGGAGAGAGCCATGTGGATATCTGGGGAAAAAACAATCCAAGTAGAAGGATGATCAGGCAAAAAATCCCTAATGGGGTAGTATTTTTGGATGTTTGACAAGCAGCAAAGTGGTCAGGAGGAATGGAGTAAACAAGGTGGTAGTAGTAGGAGATGAGGTTGAAGAGAGACAATAACTTCTGCTTCTCTTCCTCTCCCAAATCTTTTAAGCAAATTCTTTGGAATCTAAAGCAGAACTCTGCTGGCAAAGGATTCTGGGAAATGTGGTTCGAGGTTTCCAACCCTTGTAATACTGGGAAGAGAATATAGGTGGGAAGGAACAGTGCTAAATACCAACAGGCAATCTGGCACAAAAACTTTCCCCCAGCTTCCCTTCTAGGATGTAAAAATAATATTGTCAAGAACATTTTCTAAGATTTTATGACATTGAAGTATACTGAAAAAATGAACACTGGGCTGAAAGTTAGAGACCTGCTTTCTAATCCAATTCTACTTCTTGACCTTGAATAGGTCCCTTAACCTCTCTGAATCTGTTTCCTAATCTGCCTAGTGGAAATGATAATACCTAAATCTCAAATCATGACAATTTATTGATACAGTGTGTATGAAGGGCTCATTCCAGTATCTGGTAAGAATTAAATAAACAGTAGTTATTGCTGTTATAGATGTAAAATTAAGGGTCCTAATTTTGAATCCACCACCCATTAGTTATATGATCTCAAGAAATTTATTTCATTCCCCTGCACCTCTATTTTTTCTCATTTTTAACATGAAAATGACAAGATCTACCTCCCAGAGATACTGTGAGGATTAAATTAGACAATATAGAGGTGATACTTATATGAGGATGTAGTAAGTGCTCATAAATGCTAACTTTTATGAGTAAGAAATCAAGAGGTTGGGTTTGATCATCTTCAAATTTCCTTTGCACCCTAATAGTCCATGATTCTTTTTTAATCTGCCTCTTTTAGAACTTGTGAGATGTACAGTAAAACCTGTGAAAGCTGGAAACTGCGTAAGGTAGAAACCTGTCGGAGAAGGAAAACTCAAAACTAAAATGAGGTAGGATTTTTAATAGCGAGCCCTAGTAAGCACCCTGTCAAAAAAGGAAAATTTGTGAGACATCGGAAAATAAGGTAGTCCCATCGAATTCTGGCTTTCATGGGTTTCACTGCGTAAACTTTATTTCCTCTTAAGTAAATTTCTTTCTGACAGAAATGCAAGAAAATTAGAAATGCATGTTATGTCCTCTGTCTAGATTTCTATGTCAGGGCTGAAATCAAGAAGCAAGAGTTACGACGGGAGGTAACCCTGGCCCTGTGGGCCTCACAGGTAATTTAGATAAACTAACTCTATCACTCTCTCACTTACCTACCGCCTGGCATTCTGTTCTAGCCTGAAAAAACAACTGCATGGTTGAGGCAGGTGGTCCCATTTTCTGAGGCTATTTCAGCAGGGCAGTACACCCAGCACTGAGAACATGACTGTCACAGAGCAACTCAAGTGGCTGAAGTCAGTGGCAAACACAGAAGGCAGAGGAGAGTAGGCAGCGGCCACCAAGTCATGAATCATGCAGCTTCCCGGAGTCCCAGTTGTGGCTCCTGGAGCAGGGATAGCACATAGAGCAGAAGCCCGTTCTCTCCATTCCAACAAGCCCTGGCAATTTCACAAATGCAGCCAAAAACGGGGCAGAATGAAAAACTGTTAAAAGAATGAGGAACTGAATGCGTGGGAAGGCCCTCGATACGAGTACCCTGAACTCTTGTCCAGAACAGAGAAAAACCAGTTATCGTCAAGTCGATTCTAACTCATGGTGACCCCATGTGTGTCAGAGTAGAATTGAGCTTCACAGAGTTTTCAATGGCTGATTTTTTGGAAGTAAATCACCAGACCTTTTTTCTGAGGTGCCTCTGGGTGGATTCAAAGCTCTACCTTTCAGCTGATGGCCAAGCCCATTAAATGCACCACTCAGGGACTCCCTCTGAACAGAGAACCGCTAACTAGAGGCCATGTTGATTTACAGCTGACATAGGAATGGGAAGCCATTTTCCTCACCCCTTATAATGGCAGTGAGGAAAAAACCTCCAGGTTTACTACATCTGAACATGTCTTCAGTAGTTATCAACTAGTTAAGCTACGTAGAAATAATACCCTTCTTGTTGTTGTTGCCGGATACTATCAAGTCGATTCTGACTTCTATAGCGACGCTATATGACAGGGTGGAACTGCCCTACAGGGTTCCCCAGGCTGAAATCTTTACGAGAGCAGACTGGTGGGTTCAAACTGCCAACCTTTCAGTTAGCAGCCATTAGTTAACCACTGAACACTACGGCCCCTACCCCTCCACTAACCACTCAAAAACAATTTTTCCTAGGGGAAAAGAGGCATTTTTCCCTCTCTACTTGCCCATCTGGAATTTTTAGTGTTTGTTTTAGGTATGTATTTATTGATCTGTCCAGCCCATAATTACTGAGCACACACTATTGTTCAGGCACTGGGCCATGAACTAAAAGTATACCAAGAACGTGACCTGATTCAGTTCTGGCCCCCAAGAGACTCTCGTTTTGGGAAGGAGACGTAAATTAATCTATGATTATAATATACTGTGATAAATACTATAACCAAAAGCCATACCTATCCTGTCAAGTTGGTTCTGACTCATTGCAACCCTATAGGGCAGAGCAGAACTGCCCTATATGGTTTCCAAGGTTGTAATCTTCAGGGGAACAGACATCTACATCTTTCTCCCATGAAGCGGCTCAAACCGTCAACCTTTTGGTTAGCAGCCGAGGGCTTAATCACTGCACCACCAGGGCTCTTTGGTAAGTACTGTGGGAAAGAAGAAAGTAGGCAGAGGGTGCTAGAGGAAGAACATAAAAATCAGAAAGAGAAGTAGTAAAGGCTTCCAGGAAGAACTGTTTGTAAAGTGAGTCTAGAAGGATCTGAAGGAGTTAACAAGTTAAAAAGGCAGTGAGGTGAGGTAAAGGTGTTGAGGGTTAATGTCAGAAATGGAATTATAGACAGAAGGGACAGCAAGTAGAAAGGCATGGTGTGTTCTAAGTGCTGCAAGTACAGCAGTTCAGTGTAACTGGAAGCGTGGTGGGAAAGGAGGTATGAGTCTGCAACTCAGACAGAGCTCTGAGCTAGAGCTAGAGCTTGAGCTTTGAAGTCCTCAGCCTCAAGGGCCTTGGTGAAGCCTTTGAGGGGAAAAATATTATCTGTGGTGCCTTGTGTGAGGAATACAGTCCAAGGAACAACACCTGCAATAGGACTGGTTATTTCTTAACACTCAAATCAACTCCAGATAACAGGCTTCACCACAATACAGCCCCCTCTGCTTTTATCCTACCTGGTGTCTAAACTCTCATTCGCCTAGGTACCATTCCCTGTCTCTACACTTTGTAGTGTTGTCCTCGGGTGTCATTCATAGAGAGGTAGAAGAATAGGAATTGTTAACTCTTTATGTTTTTCAGTCACAGCAGGGCTTTAACACAATTCTGTTCTGGGAATAACAGTTCCCAATTGGTCTGTGTAATATATTGGTCATGGAAGGATGCTGACATTTTTTAAATGATCATCTAAACTGTATTTTCTTTTTTTTTGGTAAACTGTATTTTAATATTTACTTGTTGCTAATTTAGCATTTTCCACCAAGTGAGTTGGAAGTTTTCACAGACTTTACAGCCTTTTGTTTGAGCTCTGCCTTTGGAGGAATCCTGGCAGAAAATGAGCCCGTCTTCTTTGCTTAGGCATCCTTGCTTACAAGGAAGACTCGATAGATTGTGAGTTTGAACATTTTCAACTTAAGATTTCTGACTTTTTTTGGTCAGGGAAGCCCCAGGTGGCAAGATCTTTTTTATTGGATTTTTTCTAACTGTTCACTCTTCTGGTACATATTGTAATTCTCTGCTTAGGGTCTCTTCCAGAAGGAAATGCTGAATCCCATTTTTTATTTAAAAACCAGAAATTTTCATGTCCTTGTTAGTGGAGGCCTCTCATAAGCCAGGTACACCTTGTCCCTACCGAAGTTGCCCAGCTGCATCTTCGTGGTGACTCCCCGGGTAGTGGAACAAAGATGCGGAGGACTCATGCTGCCATCCAGGGCTGGCTTCATGGGAGAGCAACCTGTGCAGTTGTTCAGGGCCCCTCACACTTGGTTTAATGCTCTGATATCACTACCTTAGAATTATTTATAATTTTTTAACAAGGACTCCTGCATTTTCATGTTGCACTGCATCCCATAAACAAAGCAGCAGGCCCTGCTCTCATTTCAATCTCTTTTGTCAACAAGAACTAACCTCAATGTTTCATCAGGCCTAGTTTTTCAGTAGCAGCGAAGCCAGTTTGTTTCTTGCTGCCATTACGCCTGTGGCTGCACGCCTGGTAAACAAGACCCCCTCAGGGAAGTTGAGGTGTCATCATTATACTGGGAGATTATGAACAGGCACTCAACTATGGCCAGCTGAATGCCACCAGGCACCACTCACAACTTCTTTGCCAAACCTCAGTGCTGTTTAGGCTAATGAAGACAGCCAGAACTGTCGAGGCCGAGTTTCCCACAGCTGGGCCCAGCCCCAGGCGTAACCTCAATCAGCCCCAGGGACACTCCCTAGAGAGTGGCACTTGAATGATTTTAAAAAATTCACAAAACCACAACTTACGGCAATTGGGGTCTGTTTTCACGAAGTGTAAAAAGAGATGCCTCTTTGATTTGACCTTTAGTCTTCATTTAAATGCAGTTAAACTAAAAACCAGGTTAACAGAACAATGTTCTGGAGTTTTTTTGTGCTTCTTGTTTTGTTTTTGTTTTTTATAAATCCAAGAACACCTGGCTAGTTAGAAAAGCAACCTGAGAAGAAAGCACTTCTCCAGTTGTGGAGAGTTTATATACCCAATCTTCTTATTCATTTCCATTTTATCCAGTGGAGTAAACTGGATTTCATTGGTAACCTCTTTATACCCTGTTGCCAAGGAAATCAAAATGCCTAAAACTCTAGCTACAAAAGAAAAGCAGATATATATATATATATATTATTAAACTGCTTATATAGATCTGCTTCCATATGCATATACGTATACACACACACATCATTTATATATAATGTCGTTCAACTAGTGTGGAATCGGTTTGGAATACTGATTAAAATACACTGTTGATGGTAGAGGCAGTGGTGTGCCGGAGCTGCTTCCCTGGCTCTTGAGCGCCAGTTGTGCACATCTCTTCATCTCTCCCCAACTTCTCCGTCAGTGGTGCTGTGTTGGTATCTTGAAATCAGCCATGATGGGAGCCATTACATGACAGTGGCAGATGCTACAAATCACAGCATCTTTCACTCCTCTGGCACAACACTGCATAGAGCTTACTGTACAGGGCTCTAACTAGAACTTGGAAGTTGTGAAAACTGAGCCATTGTAGATTCAAGTTATTTTAACTACATAAAACTGATGAAGAATGATTAGAATGGGAGTTTGGATTTCACACCAAAGAAGGGAGGGAGCTAAGAGAATAACAGTTAACTCCATCACCTGTTGCTGTGGACCATCTCCCTTGATAGCTTAAGACACAGTCACTAAATCCTCTCCATGACCCCAAGCAATACTGTACCTGAGAGTGCCATTAGTATGCGGGAGTCTGTATGGGGAGGGGAGGCTATGCAATGTCATGAGTACAAATCATAAAAATAAATATCTATGTATAACATATGTTTTCGCTTTCTCAAAGTCAATACCATTTTATGAAGACAGCAAAAATTAATCCTACAGAATTCAAATAATCCCATTATGCCTAAGTATTTAAAATAACAAACTGATTAAAATTGAATAGGAAGTGTTTTTTTAAAAAAAAAAAAAAAAAACATCATGTATAATCATGCAAAGGAACCCCCTTCCCAATGAGGAATGCTGAGAAATTAAACAAAGAATTTATTGCTCAGCTGTCTTTGGCTGCACAAATTTACAGCCAAAGGAGAAATTGCAACAGATGTGTTCTGTGGGGGAAATGAGCCCATTGCATTCCATTAGCACTGATAAGGGTCTGACAGGAGTAACCCAGCCAATTTTATTCCATCATTTCAGCCTCTAGAAATATGTTTAGAATATAACACTCATCCCAATACCCAGCATTTTATTTTCTATGACTTATTTTTTTCCTGTAATTCTTAATGGAAGACAGGACGGAGAAGGGATATAGGAATCTTAAGGTCATGTGTGTAGTTTAGAGGGCAATGCTACATACACCTCTTGCTTTTATAATACAATTTAAAGAAAGCAAAGCTGGACCAGATCTTTGCAACTAGTGAGAATACAGAGAAGATGCAACACAAGCATGAGTTAAAAACACAGCTTTACTCAACCTAGATGCCTATCGACAGATGAATGGATAAACGCACTGTGGTACATACACACAATGGAGTATTACACAACGATAAAGAACAACGATGAATCTGTGAAGCATCTCATACCATGGATGAATCTGGAGGACACTATGCTGAGTGAAATAAGTCAGTCACAAAAGGACAAATATTGTATGAGACCACTACTGTAAATACTCATGAAAAGGTTTACATACAAAAAGAAACAATCTTTGATGGTTACGAGGGTAGGGAGGGGTAGGGATGGAAAAAGAAAAAAAAAAACACAGCTTTAAGATGTTATTAATACTAGTAATATTATATTGGTCAGGGTCACAGAGAGGATTTAATTGCTATATCCTAGGCTATCCCTTGCCCTCCAAGAAGAGGGTCTGCAGCAATAGATGATAGCGTTAAACATTACATTATTCCCCCAACTCCCTCTCTTCTTTGATATAGAATCCAAACTCCCACTCTAATCATTCTTCATCAATTCTACTTAGTTAAAATAACTTGGATCTATAATGCCTGCTTTCACAACTTCCAAGCTTAAGTTAGAACCCATTACAGCAATATTAGAGTGGTACGGTAATAACCAGTTGCCTTCAAGTCAATTCCGATTCATGGCAGCCCCATGTGTTTCAAAGTAGAATTGTGCTCCATAGGATTTTCATGGCTGTGACTTTTTAGTAGCAGACCACCTGGCCTTTCTTGTAAGACACTTCTGAGCGAGTTCAAACTGCCAATCTTGGTTGAGTACTTAACAATTTGCAACACCAGGGCTGCCTAATATAGCAATATTATGTGTTAATACTACAGGGCTAGCTATGTACTTGGCATGTTCTGAGTGCTGTACATATATTAACCCATTTAATCCTCACAACTCCCCTACCAGGTGATGACCTGTTATAAGCCCCACTTTAAAAAACTAGGAAAATGAGGCACAGAGAGGCTAAGTGACTTGCCCATGATCACATAATCAGTAAGTGACCAAGCCTGAATCATGAACCCAGTAAGTCCAGTTCTAGATTAAGGTCTACGCACCTGGGCTTGTAATCTCTACACTCTGCTGCCTAGAGCATTAAGGATACCAGATTTGAGAAAGCCAAACAGCTGAAAATCTAAAATTACCAAATAAATCACCTGGGGCAGGTTTTTATTATTGTTATTTTACAGGAAGTTAGTCTTATACAAAGCACATTTCACTTTTTCTTTGACAATTTTTTTCTAGCTTTCCAGACCTAACTCTCACCAGTCTCCTTGAAAAGATTTCATCCTCCCCACCTCCTAGTACAAACAGCAGCCAGAATACAGCATTGCTTATGAGGTAATTTTGAATGAACCAATCAATCAACCAATTAATCTGTAGGTCAGTGAGTGACATAATAGCTAAAGAGTTAAACTGGTCTAGAGTTGATCAAGGCTTGATGTAGTTTACTATGTTGACAATCCAGGGTGGTCTCACAGCATTAGGACAAACTCTGAAGCTTTTTAGACTAGAGCTGTGAAGACCTAGTGTGAATAAAATGGACAAGTGACACTAGAAAAGATAACAGGACTGGTCTGTAATGGTGTGTCCACAATGTGCCAGGTACTGTGCAAGGCTGTTCGCGTCATTTAGCTCATTATTTAATTCTGGCAACAGCTCATTTGGTAGATAAGAAAATGGAGGCTTAAAAATAATAATAATTTACCCAAAGTCACACCAGCTTATAAGTAGAAAATTTGGGGTTTAAGCCCAATCTTTCCAACTCCAAAGCTCTTTTCACTGTTGTTGTTAGGTGCTGTCAAGTCAGTTCTGACTCATAGCAACCCTGAGCACAACAGAACAAAACACTGCCCCGTCCTGAGCCATCCTTACAATTGCTGTTATGCTTGAGCTCATTGTTGTAGCCACTGTGTCAATCCACCTCCTTGAGGGTCTTCCTCTTTTCCGCTGCCCTGTACTCTGCCAAGCATGATGTCCTTCTCCAGGGACTGATCCCTCCTGACAACGTGTCCAAAGTATATAAGACGCAGTCTCTCCATCCTTGCTTCTAAGGAGCATTCTGGCTGCACTTCTTCCAAGACAGATTTGTTCATTCTTCTGGCAGACTATGGTATACTCAATATTCTTCACCAGCACCACAATTCAAAAGCGTCAATTCTTCTTCGGTCTTCCTTATTCACTGTCCAGCTTTCACATGCATATAATGTGATTGAAAATACCATGGCTTCGGTCAGGCGCACCTTAGTCTTCAAGGTGACATCTTTGCTCTTCAACACTTTAAAGAGGTCCTTTGCAGCAGATTTACCCAATGCAATGCATCTTTTGATTTCTTCACTGCTGCTTCCATGGCTGTTGACTGTAGATCCAAGTAAAATGAAATCCTTGACAACTTCAATCTTTTCTCCATTTATCATGATGTTGCTCATTGGTCCAGTTGTGAGGATTTTTGTTTTCTCTATGTTGAGGTGCAATCCATACTGAAGGCTGTGGTCTTTGATCTTCATTAGTAAGCGCTTCAAATCCTCTTCGCTTTCAGAAAGCAAGGTTGTGTCATCTGCATAATGTAGGTTGTTAATGGGTCTTCTTGCAGTCCTGATGCCCCGTTCTTCATATAGTCCAGCTTCTTGTATTATTTGCTCAGCATACAGATTGAATAGGTATGGTGAAAGAATACAACCCTGGTGCATACCTTTCCTGATTTTAAACCAATCAGTATCCCCTTGTTCTGTCTGAACAACTGCCTCTTGATCTATGTGAAGATTCCTCATGAGCACAATTAAGTGTTCTGGAATTCCCATTCTTCACAATGTTATCCATACTTTGTTTTGATCCACACAGTCGAATGCCTTGGCATAGTCAATAAAACACAGGTAAACATCCTTCTGGTATTCTCTGCTTTCAGCCAGGATCCATCTGACATCAGCAATGATATCCCTGATTCCATGCCCTCTTCTGAAACTGGACTGAATTTCTGGCAGTTCCCTGTCTATATACTGCTGCAGCCGTTTTTGAATGATCTTCAGCAAAATTTTGTTTGCGTGTGATATTAATGATATTGTTCTATAATTTCCACATTCGGTTGGATCACCTTTCTTGGGAATAAGCATAAATATGGATCTCTTCCAGTCTGTTGGCCAGGAAGTTGTCTTCCATATTTCTTGTCATAGACAAGTGAGCACCTCCAGCGCTGCATCTGTTTGTTGAAACATCTCAATTGATATTCCATCAATTCCTGGAGCCTTGTTTTTCGCCAATGCCTTCAGAGCAGCTTCGACTTCTTCCTTCAGTACCATCAGTCGCTGATCATATGCCACCTCTTGAAATGGTTGAACATTGACTAATTCTTTTTGGTATAATGACTCTGTGTATTCCTTCCATCTTCTTTTGATGCTTCCTGTGTCGTTTAATATTTTCCCCATACAATCCTTCATTATTGCAAATCGAGGCTTGAATTTTTTCTTCAGTTCTTTCAGTTTGAGAAACGCCGAGCATGTTCTTCCCTTTTGGTTTTCCATCTCCAGCTCTTTGCACATGTCGTTATAATACCTTGTCTTCTCAAGGCGCCCTTTGAAATCTTCAGTTCTTTTACTTCATCAATTCTTCCTTTTGCTTTAGCTGCTCGATGTTCGAGAGCAAGTTTCAGAGTCTCCTCCGACATCCATCTTGGCCTTTTCTTTCTCTCCTGTCTTTTCAATGACCTTTTGCTTTCTTCAAGTATGATGTCCTTGATGTCATTCCACAACTCGTCTGGTCTTTGGTCACTAGTGTTCAACGCGTCAAATCTATTCTTCAAAAAAAAAAAAATTTATTTATTTTTTTAAATTCTTTAGGTGGTCTCTAAATTCAGGTGGGATGTACTCAAGATCATATTTTGGCTCTTGTGGACTTGCTCTGATTTTCTTCAGTTTCAGCTTGAACTTGCATATGAGCAATTGATGATCTGTTCTACACTCAGCCCCTGGCCTTGTTCCAACTGATGATATTGAGCTTTTCCATCGTCTCTTTCCACAAATGTAGTCAATTTGATTTCTGTGTGTTCCATCTGGTGAGGTCCATGTGTATAGTCGCCATTTATGTTGGTGAAAGGAGGTATTTGCAAAGAAGAAGTCGTTGGTCTTGCAAAATTCTATCATTCGGTCTCCGGCATTGTTTTTATCCCCAAGGCCATATTTTCCAACTATTGATCCTTTTTATTTCCTACTTTTGCGTTCCAATCACCAGTAATTATCAATGTACCGTGATTGCATGTTCGATTAATTTCAGGCTGCAGCAGCTGATAAAAATCTTCTATTTCTTCATCTTTGGCCCTACTGGTTGGAGTGTAAATTTGAATAATAGTCATATTAACTGGTCTTCCTTGTAGGCGTATGGATATTATCCTATCACTGACAGCGTTGTACTTCAGGATAGATCTTGAAATGTTCTTTTTGACGATGAATGCAACACCCTTCCTCTTCAAGTTGTCATTCCCAGCATAGTAGACTATATGATTGTCTGATTCAAAATGGCCAATACCAGTCCATTTCACCTCACTAATGCCTAGGATATTGACGTTTATGCATTCCATTTCATTTTTGATGATTTCCAATTTTCCTAGATTCGTACTTCGTACATCCCATGTTCCAAATATTAATGGATGTTTGTAGCTATTTCTTCTCATTTTGAGTCATGCCACATCAGCAAATGAAGGTCCCGAAAGCTTTACTCCACCCATATCATTAAGGTCGACTCTACTTTGAGGAGGCAGCTCTTCCTCAGTCATCTTTTGAGTGCCTTCCAACCTGGGGGGCTCATCTTCCAACACTATATCAGACAATGTTCCACTGCTATTCATAAGGTTTTCACTGCCTAATGCTTTTCAGAAGTAGACTGCTGGGTCCTTCTTCCTAGTCTGTCTTAGTCTGGAAGCTCAGCTGAAACCTGTCCTCCATGGGTGACCCTGCTGGTATCTGAATACTGGTGGCATAGCTTCCAGCATCACAGCAACACACAAGCCCCCACAGTATGACAAAGTAACAGACACTTGGAGGCTCTTTTCACTACTAACCAATATCCCAGGAAAGCGCAAGCATGAGGCAGGGGAAAGAGGAGAGAGAAAGAGAATGAAGTGAGAATAAGACCAGATTTAGCCAAGAGGCCAGCTGAATTCATGAACTTCAATTTCTACTGGTCTATGCCCTAAATATCCAGGCAACTATTTTAATCCCCCAATTTCCTTAACTGGGATTAAAATAAGAATGGCCCAGTTATCACGGTCCTCCTGACAGCAAAGTTAGGGCTGACATCCAATTAATACAGAGCTTCACTGTGTGTTGGCAGTTCCTCCCCACAGGGAGAAAGCCTCAACAGAAGTTTTTTTCACCCTCTGAGTTGGAGGTAATTTCTCCTACACGCGAAACTCTACACCTCAGTGCCTCAGGCAGCAATCTGGCCATCATTTGCAGAGACTGGATGCTAACCTGGCAGCTGCGGATACCCCCTAAACAGTTGCAGCTGTCTGAAGGGACACCTGTTCTCCCTAATTGAAGGTGATGGGCAAGGGACTGTTGGGATAATATTGGCAGCAGCCTTGTGATTGGAAAAAAATTCATAACAAATTTTGTAATGTAAAGGAAAGGTCTGCAGCATTTCTCCATAGAAGAATCAACTTCAAGAGCAGTAAATTAGAGGCACCCAACACAATCTGATCATGGGCAGTACAGAAATGTTTTTAGGAAAGAATTCCTAAGTAAGAATTATAAAGAAGTGAATACTATAGTGTCCTCATTGGTAAGGCTTTTACTTTTAAAAATTTGCAGCTTTCACTTTCTTTTTCTCTCCCTCACCCCACTTTTTAGTAATTGGTTTAATGGATGCTAAAAGCATGATGAGGAATGTAGCATATCCAATTTATTACTACAGCTCATTTCATAGATAGCAAACCCACGCCCTGCATGCAACACTGAATATATAGGCTACATTTAGAGATCGATATCATTTTGCTGCAATTTGATAAGTGCTTCTAATTTAATTTCTAGCTATGACATTTACTTAATCAAAACTTTGGCAATGAGAGCTAATTCAAACACAATAGAGTAAGCACGTTTGGAAAAGAGTTGGGGGGCGGAAATTACAGGGTGAAAAATCGAACTTTAAATGCATGGTTTAAGTTCAGTACAACCTTAATAAAAGCTCTGCCAGTTTTTTAATAAACATTCACAAACTCTGACTATCCCAGTCCCCGAGGAGGACATAATGATGATAAGACATTTCATATGTAGGGACATTGGGTAAAAGATAGGACCAAATCAGAAATGGCACCATTGTTGTAGAGAAGGCAAGTAAAATCTAATGGGAAATATTAACTAAATCACATATAAATGATGTCTTCAAATTACATTCATGTTCTAATACTTTTAACCACTTCAAATATATACTAAAGTGTGATTTTTAATTATTAAAAAATCCTACTCAGAACATTTTAAAGGCAGCTTGGCCACTGTTCTCAATGTATCTTAAGGTTACTCTATTCAGCCGTCTACTCAAATTCATTCAAGCCCTCAGGCAGAGTTATTTTCTAATAAATGACCAAAATCTTATTTCTGAACCATGGTAGTTCTTGAATACAGCCTGATTTTCCAGATTTTATATTTCAAAGGTCTTGTCCCATCATAGTAAGAGTTGTACAACCACACATGAAATCATACACATCAGCCCTTTTGTTTGAAACAGTGAGCCTTTAGAATGTGGTGAAACAAAACAAAGTCACTGCCATTGAGTCGATTTCATCTATAGTGGCCCTACAGGACAGAGTAGAATGGCCCTATAGGACTTCTAAGGCTGTAAATCTTTATGGAAGCACATTGCTACACCTTTCTGCCACGGAGTGGCTGGTGAGTTCAAACCGCTGACCTTTTTTGCTTAGCAGCTAAGTGCTACCAGGGCTCCTAGAGTATGGATAAAGTAGGAAGAAAGTAAATAGCTTTCAAGCCAAAGATGAAAGACCAACATAGAACATTCCTAATTTCAACTCAAATCTTTAAATAAGACAGCCAAAGAAATGTCCCCATCACCTAAAAGGCAGAAGGAAGAGCATATTTTGCCATGTCAAGTAAAAAAGATGCAGGTTGCTTTCCTGGTGCTTCTTCCCTTACAATGGCCCTTTCCCTCTCTCTCAACTGCCCCTTTCTCCAACAACCCAGTGCATCAGTAACTTTCAAAACAGAAGTTTCCTAGCCCAAAATTTGGTGTAGGATGGATGTTTTGGGCACCCTTGATCTTTATAAGTGATTTCCATGGTGACTCTTTCCCTTGGCTTCAGGAAGGACACATACAATCTCCCACAAGGGTAGGTGGACTTAGTAAGGAAGGAAGCATCAGTGACTCTGAATTTATTGGCAAAACATTTGCATGCTAGAGGGTGGGAAATTAATCCCACAAAGATTCAGGCACCTTCCACCTCACTGAAATATCTAGGAGTCCAGTGGTGTGGGGCATGTCAAGATATTTCTTCTAAAGTGAAGGATAAGTTGTTACATCTAGACTCACCTACGATTAAAAAGGAGGTACAATGCCTGGGGGGCATCTCTGGATTTTAGAGGAAACATATCTTTTATTTGGGTATGCTACTGTAGCCTATTTATCAAGTGACTCAAAAAAGCTGCTAATTTTGAGTAGGTCCTGGAACAAGAGAAGGCTCTGCAACAGGTTCAGGTTGCTGTGCAAGTGGCTGTGCTACTTGGGCCATATGATCTGGCTGATCCAATGGTGCTTGAAGTGTCAGTGTCTGACAGAGACATTGTTTGGAGTTTTTGGCAGGCCTCTATTGGTGAATCACAGAGCAGACCCTTAGGCTTTTGAAGTAAAGCCCTATCATCCTCTGCAGATAACCACTTTCCTTTTGAGAAAGAGCTTTTGGGTTGTTACTGGACCTGAGTAGAGACTGAACACTTAATCATGGGCCACCAAGTCAGCATGTGGCCTGAGCTGCCCATCACTAACTAGGTGTTGTCTGACCCACAGAGTCATAAAGTCAGACGTGCTCAGCAGCACTCCATCATTAAATGGAGTGGTATATATGAGATCATGCTCAAGCAGGACCTGAAGGCACCTGTAAGTTGCAGGAGAAAATGGCCCAAATGCCCATGGTCTCCACTCCTGTCACCTTACCTGTCCTCTCCCAGTCTGCATCTATGGCCTCATGGGGAACTCATGATCAGCTGACTGAGAAAGAGAAAACTCATGCCTGGTTTACAGACGGTACTGTGCGATATGCAGGCACCACTCAAAAGTGGACAGCGACTGCACAACAGCCCCTGCTGGGATCTCCCTGAAGGGCAGTGGTGAAGAAAAATCCTCCCAATGGGCAGAACTTCAGTGCACCTGGTTGTTCACTTTGCTTGAAGGAGAAATGGCCAGATGTGTGACTGTGTACTGACTTATGGGCTGTGGCCAGTGGTCTGGGTGGATGGTCATGGACTTGGAAGGAATATGATTGGAAAATTGGTGACTAGGAGGTATGGGGAAGAGGTATGTGGATAGACCTCTCTGAATGGGCCAAAGAAGTGAAGATATTTGTGTCTCATGTGAATGCTCACCAAAGGGAGGCCTTGAGAGAGGAAGATTTTAACAATCAAGTGGATAGGATGACACTTTCTGTCGAAACCAGTTATCCTCTTTCCCCAGACACTCCCACCATTGAACAAAGTAGCCATGGTGGCAGGGATGGAGGTTATGCATGGACTCAGCTACATGGACTTCCACTCACCAAGGCTGACTTGGCTGCAGCCACTGCTGTGTGCCCAATCTACCAGCAGCCAAGACCAACGCTGAGTCCACAATATGGCACCATTCCTTGAGATGATCAACCAGTAACCTGGTGGCAGGTTGATTACACTGGATCACTTCCATCACAGAAAGGGCAGTGCTTCATTCTTACAGGGATAGATACTTACTCTATATATGTATTTGCCTTCCCCGCACACAATGCTTCTGCCAAAACTACCATCCTTGGACTCACAGAATGCCTTATCCACTGTCATGGTATCCCATACAGCATCACCTCAGATCAAGGGATTTACTTCACAGCAAATGTACTGTGGCAGCAGGCCCATGTTCATGGAATTCACTGGTCTTACCATGTTCCCCATCAACCTAAAGCAGCTGGCTTGACAGAATGATAGAATGGCCTTCTAAAAACACAAGTACAGTGCCATCTAGGTGACCATACTTTGCAGGATCGGAGCAATTTCTCCAGAAGGCTGTATATGTTCTAAACCAAGGTCCAATATATAGTGCTGCTTCTTCCATCACCAGGATTCACAGTTCCAGGAATCAAAGAGTGGAAATGGGAGTGGTACCCTCACTATTAACCTAGTGCCCCACTCATAGGATTTTTCCTTACTGTCCCTAAGATGCTGTGCTCTGCAGGTCTAGAGGTCTTAGTTCCAAGGGGAGGAATACTCCCACCTGGAGACACAACACAGATTCCACTGAACTGGAATTTAAGAATGCCACTGGCCACTGTGGGCTCCTCATGCCTCTGGATCAACAGGAAAAGATGGGAGTTAACATATTGGCTGGTGTGATTCATCCTCACTACCAAGAGGAAATAGGATTGATGTTGCACAATGGAGATTAAGAAGAGTATGTCTGGAATATAGGAGATCCCTTAGCGCATCTCTTAGTACTGCCATCCCCTATGATTAAAGTCAATAGAAAACTACAGCAACCTAATTCCAACATGACTCCTAATGGCCTGGACCCTTCAGGAATGAAGGTTTGAGTCACCCCATCAGGCAAAGAACCACAACTAGCTGAGGTGCTTGTTGAGGGCATAGGGAATACGAACGGGTGGAGGAAAAGGTAGTTCTAAATACCAGTTATGACCACGTGACCAGCTGCAAATATTTTTGTTTTGTTCACTTATAAAATATAAGATGGAAACAGGGCTAGTGAGTTTTTGGTTGTATGCATGTTAGTTGTATCATGTTAGGATCAAGCATGATTTTGTCTTTATTTAGAGATTGTGAACAGTTTAAGGATATGTGTAGAGGTGCCAGGTTGACAAGGGGTGGCACCTTGGCAATTGCTTAAGCTGTTTGTGCCTCTGTGTCTCCTTCTGAATGATATGATACTAATAGCCAACATCTACTGAGCACAACCTCTATGTTAGGCACTGTTTATACACGCCTGCAATGAATCCTCAGAATAGCTCAGTGGTACTATGACAATAAATGCTATTATTATTTCCCTGTCTGTCAGTTTCTCACACTGGAGTGGCTTAAGTGTTGCTATGATGCTGGGATATATGCCACCAGTATTTCAGATACCAGCAGGATCACCCATGGTGGACATGTGTCAGCAGAGCTTCTAGACTAAGACAGACTAGAAGGAAAGGCCTGGAAATCTAATTCTGAAAATTAGCCAATGAAAACTCTGTGGATCAGAACATAATATTGTCCGAGATAGTGCTGGAAGATGGGACCCCAAGGTTGGAAGGCACTCAAAATACACAGTGGCTGCAACAATGGACTCAAGCATACTAACAATTGTGAAGATGGCATAGGACCAGGCAATGTTTTGTTCTGTTGTACATACCTGTACCTGTTGCGGTCGAGTTGATTCCGACTCATAGTGACCCTATAGGACACAGTAGACTCATAGAGTTCCCAAGGAGTCCCTGGTAGATTTGAACTGCTGACCTTTTGGTTAGCAGCCATAGCACTTAACCACTATATCACCAGGGATTCCTGTTGTACATGGGGTCACCATAAATTGGAGCTGATTCAGTGGTGTGATGAATTGAATTTTGACCCCCCAAAATGTGTGTCAACTTGGTTAGGCCATGATTCTCAGTATTGTGTGGTTTTCTGACATTTTGTGACCTGATGTAATTGTTTTATGTGTTGTAAATCCCAACCTCTGTGATGTCAATGAGGCAGGATTAGAGGCAATTATGTTAATGAGGCAGGACTCAACCTACAGGATTAGGTTGTGTCTTGAGTCAATCTCTTTTGAGACATAAAAGAGAAGAGCCAGCAAAGAGGAGGGGACACTCATGCCACCAGGAAAGAAGCACTGAGAGGAGAGCATGTCCTTTGGACCCAGAGTCCTTTCACTGAGAAGCTCCTAGACCAGGGGAAGATTGATGACAAGGACCTTCCCCAGAACTGACAGAGAGAGAAAGCCTTCCCCTAGAGCTGGTGCCCTGTATCCAGACTTCTAACCTCCTGGACTGTTAAAGGCATTCACTCGTGGCATTTCTGTTGTAGCAGCACTAGATAACTAAGACAGGTGGCAGCTAACAACAATTATTATCCCCATTTTACAGATGCGGAAACAAACACATAGAGTAGTTACATTACCTGCTCAAGTTCACACAACTGGTTAAGAATTCAAACACAGCCAGCACTCTTTTTCCTTACACCATTGTGAGGACTGAATTTGATCACACATGGAAAGCGCTCATGAATAGGACTTCCTTGTCAAAAATGAGGGATCATGAAGTTTCACAAGAATGGGGTTGCATAATGAAAATTAGAGAGTTTTGAGTCCTCTACTGCAAGCCTTGGGAAACAATGAAGGTTGGAGAATATGAGTGGAAGTCAATTAAGAGACCATGACAGTGATTTATGTGTGAACCAACAAGGGCCTGAGAAGATGGTGGCTTGGGAAACAAGAGGGTAAAAGCATATGTGACAACAGTAACTATTGAGAATTATGACTATTTGGAGAAGCAATACAACAGAGAACGGGACTTCAAGATGGGTCTTTGATCTGGAGTAGGTGAGGATAATACCATTCCTCTAAAAGAAAGTAGGATAACAGGAGTGAAAGTGAGCTTTTAGAGAATGTTGATGCATTGAATTTCAGTTATGTTAAACTCAAAAAGGAGACAAGACATGGAGGCCAGACAGAAGATGAGAAGAAATCACTTCTCATGAATACGTGATGGTGGACATGAAAGAAGGTGGCATTAGAAAACCCTGCCTATAATAATGGAACTTACCTAGAATAATCCTTTACTTTTATATTTTTCTCCCAAAAAACACAAACTGTTGGGCTCCAACTTCCTATTAGTACATTTTAATGCTTTCTTTTTGTATAAAAGTAGGAGAGCTTTGTGGAAGACTAAGAAATTTTCACATTGTGCTTCTTTTCTAAATAAATTTTTAAGGGAAATAGTTTATCTTATTTTTGTGGATTCTCAGGGCTTGAGTCTTTATCTTGAAAAGAGAAAAAGAAAGGTCTTTCTCTTAAAGTGGCTTCTCAACAGTAATAACTAATAGAAACTACAGAGGAAAAAAAGCTTTCACAACCTTTTATCTGAAAATTCTGTTGAACTGTTCAAATTCTAAGAACTTGCATCTGAGGTCTTAAATTGAAAAGTATACAAAATAAACTTTATGCTCTCCTCAGAAATGTGTGATTGTATCTCTGCAGGAGAAGAGATTGGGATGGTTCAGAACATTCTTTAAGCTTTTCAAGTGATGTCAAATTGAATGGGATGCCTTCATACGTCAGAAGGTTCATTTGTTGCACCCTCTGCCTGCAAAAGCCCAATATGCTGAAATTCTCACTCAGCTGTTTCTCTCCATGGGATGCTTTATGCCATCAGGCATTAACTACTGAACTGCCAGTACCAACTACCACTTAGCCACCCAAAAGAGCCACATGAGAAACAGCTGCCTTTCCAGGAAGTGGTCCTGTGCCTGAAATAGTCTGATGTGTAATAAGCATTTCAAGCAAGAGTAGGAGTAGGTGGAGAAGAAGGTGAGAAGTCATACAAAGTGTAAAACTATCTTCTTCCTGGGGAACCTTCACCACTCCACATCAGAAAGTGGTGATGCCAGCAGGTGTGCAAATGGCAACCCTTATTGTTCAGCCCTTTCCTGGTTGTCTAACACTGGACAAGTTACTGAACCCTTTGAGGCTCTAAATTTCCTCATTTGTAAAATAAAGATATAATGCTAACCTCACAATATTGGTATTGGAAAAATTATACGTAAAAAGCATCTAGAATAATGCTTGGGCATTAACTAAATGTCAGCACCTATCTTCCTCCTGGGTCTCATCCTCCAACTCCGCCCAACAACTACCAGAATCTACTTCCTGGGTGTTCTAGGACCACGTGTAAAACCATAGGTAGTTAACACTACTTAGCTGGGAAAATCTTAGGAGGTTTTTTTGACACCTTCCACTATGAGAGATAAGGAATGTCCCTGTACTAGCTTAGCTCAAAGGAAAAAACTTCTAAAGGGACTTTGCAATCAAAACCTTCCAAGACAACATGAGGGTCAGGTAGAAGGTGACACCAAGGTGAAGAGAAGAAGGAATTGTGGGGGAATATACTTAAGAGAGTGGGAGGGATAAACCTTCTCATTGTTGTAACCTTCAACTGTTGTCCTATGAGGTTTTGTATTTTTCTTATTATCTCTTGGCACCTCATGATCTTTAGCATCTGTTCATAAAAACATTTCTTAGATCATGTTGGTGTGTGGGTCCCTGATTGAGTCAACAGGAAAACACCCAGCTTACATCGATCCTACATATCAACCCAGGGAAAGGTAAAGAACTAAGAGTTATCATCGGGGGCCACTGTATACTAGATAAGGAAATTCAAGGGGGGGATCTAAACATTACCCAATCCTAGAGAAGTCAAGATGATTTCAACTCACAATTATCCCACGTGACAGAACAGAATCGCCCCATAGGGTTTTCTTGGCTGTAATATTTACAGAAGCAGATTGCCAGGTCTTTCTCCTGTGGACCTACTGGGTGGGTTTGAACCACTAACCTTATGGTTAGCAGCCAGTTTGGGGGAGGCACAAGCCCAGGACCATAAAAGCGACAAAAATGGAAAGGAGGCAAGGGAATATGTGATGAAAGGAGGTGCAATGCATTACAGAGGCTACAGCTTCACAGGCGAAGAGACACAGACTGTCATTCAGCAAGCACATTTGCTGCAAACACAAACCATCTCCAGAAGAGTTCTAAGGAAGAGCCACACCTGAGTGTAGCCAACAAAAGAAAGGAAAAAAATTTATCTATCAGTCAACTTCTCATGGGTCAAGATTCACTCCATGGAGAGCCAAATACTCCAAATATCCAGGTGATACCAGCTGGCCCCTTGACAGCTGCTCAAGAATTTGGATCCCACACTGGGATGTGATGTTCATCTAAGCCTAAAAATGTACGGGTAAGCCTGGCACAGGTGCTATGACAAGAAAGAAAAAGAAGTAAGTGGTTGCAAGCTCTGAGAAGCCATTCGAGGTTTTTGTAACTAGAAAATAGAAGGCATGGAGGGAAGAGGAGGGAAGATGGGGCAGAAATAGCAGAGATTAAAATGTGCAGGCTTTTATATACACCTTTGAAGAGCTTGGTTTTATTCTGTGGATCAAGGATGTTTTTAGGAAGGGGAAGCTTAGCTAGTCTTAGTACAGAATTAATTGCATATCTAGGCAAAAGTGGATCTGCATTTTCTACTGATTGTTTCAGTATTTGGCAAAGGTTAAAGAAATTCATTTTGAGCTATTCCATGCCTAGATACAAAGACAATCAACTGAGATGCTGTAATTGTACAGAGAGTAGGCCTATTGTCAGTGAATAAGCAATGGTAGATGCCCTTGTCTATTTTGTTTAACTACAAATAGGAATTAAATTATTATTTACTCAAACAACAGATGGATACCAGGTCCACATGGTATCTTGAGCTGGTCTTGAATTATGTGAGTTGGCTGATATCACTGGTCAAATTCTCTGGGAAAGTGCCTCCTTTTCACACCTGGCTTGCAAAGCAATCAGCCCAGAGAATGCAACCATATTTAGTGCTCTTTGAAACACAACCAAGAATAACATCTGGCATTTTTTGGAAGAATTATTTTTTTCACTGCGTAGTAATAGTTGTTGCCTAACAACAGCCAACATTTCTGGACAGATTTTCATAACACATAATCTCATTTAATCAGCATAGGAAGTTTACGAGAAAGGAGCTTTTATATCCCCTTACACTTAAGTGGAGATTCAAACAGACTCAGAAAGATCAAATAATGTGCCCCGTTCATACCACTAATTAAGGTGCTGCTAACGGTCCATTCATCTCCAAGGTCCACATTTCTTCCTGGTCTACGCGTGCTGCCTCACGAAGAGATGTTTTGTGAGAAGACAAAGCTTTGTTTATTTAATTATTGTGAGCAGACAAAGCCTTAGAGATTGAAAATCTACCCCAAACATCCATAATTTTCCGATGGCAAATTTCTGAAAATCTTGAATAGATGCATTTTCTTAGATGACACCAAATCTTGAGGAAATAAGCTCCATATATGAGCTGTGAGATTGTTCTCCCCATTATAGGATTTAATTCACACCCTTAAAACTTACAATGTTTCCATGATTGTAATACTTCAGAATTCATTTTAATAATTTCAAAGATTTTTAAAATCCTACGCAGTCCTTCACGGTCAACGGATCTGAATCAGAATCTGGGCCCCTTCATTACCTGTGTAAACATGAACAAAGGACTTGATTTCTCTGAACCTCTTTTTCCTTAGATGTAAAATGGGCAGAACAGTAGCTCTCACATGGGAGTTCTGACCAATTAAGTGAGATGTTATTATGCAAAGCCAGAAGTAACAATTTTGCCTGCTGGTTGTGAGGGCTTGGAGCAGCAATGGTAGTAGTGGTGCACACTTCTCTGCAAAATCCTGACTTAAAGTCTGATCCTGGTGTGTCCAACACCCCGATTTCCTCGGGGGTCAGAAAAATAAAACTTCACCTTCAGAAATAAAAAAACTGTAGAGTTGAAGCATGATCAGGGTAATGCACTTTAATCTTTACAGTAAAAGAGGAAAGTATCAGTTTGACTCCTGCGCTCTTTTGCCGTTAATGTCAAATAAACCAAAAAAAGAAGCCCATCAGCTTCGAGTCAGCTCTGACTCATGGCGACCCCACGTGTTACAGGGTAGAATTGCTCCATAGTGTTTGCTTGGCTGTAACATTTACCGAAGCATGTTGCCAGGACTTTCTTCCACAGTGTCACTGGATGGGTTCAAACTGTCAACCTTGAGGTTGGTAGACAAATGCAAACCATTTGCACCAGCCCAGGACAGGACTTTAAAGGTCAAATGGGATAGGATAAAAGGTGTAAAACCTTTTCAATCCTCTCATTTGTGCAGGGTCTGCTTCTCTGGCCTCCTCTTCCAGCCTGTGGGCTTTACATTTGTGTCTCCCCTCCCATCCTGTCTCTGATTCTGCTGTTTCTGAACCTGGATTAGCAACCTGACTCCCTCACCTGTATTACTAGCTTTTTCCTGGTGGCCAGATTCTGGTCCTTCTGGTTCTCAACTCATTTATTCAAAAATTGCTGTGGAAGATTTCTGGAAAAGATGGTGCTAGGACGATAAATATCTTATTTCATTTTCCAGATCCCCATTGAAGCAACCACTGGACATAAAAACTGAGCTGCGGAAACATTATTTAACAATATTTGAAGTATACTCCCTTTAAACTTATGTGCTTTCACACGGAAAAAAAAAAAAGGGCTGAAATAAAATATAACAAATTGTCACTGGTTATCATTACTGGGTCATGAGATTATGGGAGATTTTAGTTTACTTTGTTTTGCTCTTAAATAAGAGCAAATGTTAAACAATGAGCCTGTATCACTTCTGTAAACAGAAAAAAGATAAATCCTATTTCTTTACAAAGAAAATAAAAGAAGAAATAGAATAGAACATTGGCTCAATTTTAAAAACAACAAAGACTAGTTCATTTTTATTTTGTCTACTTTGTATCAGAAATAGCAATACTAAGTACTCTGAAACATGCCCCAAGGCTAATAAATAAAGAAAACCCCAAACCCACTGAGTGGCATATAATTCATACAGGAAAAGGATGATGCACATTTTGATGGTCTTGTGGTTCTGGCAAAATAAACAGATGTTTGAAATACTGGATAAATGACTTTGGTACTAAAATTTGAAATATGCTGTTAAAATGCTACAAAACATGTGAACAGCATGACTATTAAGCTGGTTTTAATTTTCCATTTAATCATAAGGAACATACAAATTAAATCCAGATTTCTTTTCAGCATCTTTATATAGTCATATCTCTTTCCAGCATTATTACTATATCCCTTGAAGCATTCTTGGCACCCTGGCAAAGGGAATTTAACATCTCTATGTACTTTTTCCTATTTTCTCTTTTCCAAGGAACATTATTTCCTATAGCATGTATATGAGATTTTTAAAAATTAACCCAGTCTTGAAACATGATATGATAGCTATTTAGACTGTTAACAACCATAGAAGGGGCCCGAGGTAGGGAAGGAGAATGCGTGGAGAGGGTATTAGAAAACTTTCTTTAATAGCTTAATAAATGATTGAAGTATTAATATTGAATATTCAAAAACTCCTCCAGTATACTCTGGGACAGCCAATGTGATTTATGAATTTACGTTTTCTTAGATTTTTCTCAATATTCACATCTGTCTTCTGTTTTTTTGGAAATTCATGAACAGAGACTTTTTTTTGGAAACTACTTTTGATCATATTTTTTAATTAGGCTCAGAATATGCTCCACTTCTCTCCAACTTTCTTTCTTCCTTCCTGTTTTCCTTACTACAAACTAAGTATCTATCATGTTCTAGGATACTGCTAGAAGCCAGATGTGCAAATGAAACAAGATATAGACCTTGTCCAAAGAGCTCACAGTCTAAAAAATCAAACAAGTAAATAAGGAATTATGACAAGAGTTCCCTAACAGCAGTTTTCATAATGTCCCTGGTAGTACAGGGAAGGTGAGAAATTATTGCATGAGACAGCTGATGGGAAAGACCCTAGCTGATGAGATGTTAGTTAGGAAATTACTGCAATTTTCCTCCAAAGGGGATGAAGTCCTCAGCTATGTTTTGTCTGAGAGGTAAAGTCAGCGGAGATAACTGATGGGCTAGGAAGCTGGAGGCAGGGACTACTAGGTTCAGGCTGCTTCCCAAGAGGATACACTCTACAAACACAGAAATATACAAATGACACTAAGAATCATAGCACATTGTAATAAAGATTACAACTCAGTTAATTTTTAATTTAAAAAAATTATAAAAGTAAAAACCCGGAGGAAATAACTAATCTGCCTATTGATAACGGCTAGCCTTTTTATACTAGGTTGTTAGGCTAAGTTCTTTACCTGCATTAATAAAATGGACGTTCACAACAATTTTATGAATTAAATATGATTAGTTTTTCAATTTTACAGATGAGAAAACTAAGACATAAAGAAGTTAAGCAACAAAGCAACGAAACTTGCAAGAAGTGAAATCGAGACTCACCTACAGCCTGACTACAGAGTTTGAGCTCTTAGCCACACCACCTGGGGTTCTTCGTGGTTGCACATCAGATTCACCTGTTGTTGTTGTGTGCTGTCAAGTTGATTCTGACTCATTGTGACCCTACAGGACAGAGTAGAACTGCCCTCTGGGGCCTCCAATGAGTGGCTGGTGAATTTGAACTGCTGACCTTTTTTGGTTAGCAGCCGAGCTCTTAACCACTATACCACCAGGGCTCCTAGATTCACCTAGAAAGCTTAAAAAAATTCTATCAATGTTCAGAACCCACTTCAGTCCAAATAAGCCAGAAGCTCTGGGTATGAGGCCCAGATTTTTTTTTTTTTAAGTTACATAGTTGATTCCATGTGAAATTAAGATTGCAACCACTCCTACTCTATTTTTGAAGCAGAGTCAAGGTGATATTAAGTTGAAGTGGAGGAATGAATAAGAGTTTACCATATGGAGAAGCAGCAAACAGCATTCCAGGTAAGAGGAAGAATTTAAGGAAAGGAATGGATGTTAATACAAAGAGTATGCAGTGTGTTTAGAACAAAAGCTGTATGGGATGGAGAGAGGAAAGCAAGACAAGAAAGAATGATTAAACACAGATTTTGAAGGACAGTGAATTCCCTAGTGTGAATCTGGTATTTTATTCATTAGGCAACAGACAGCCTTCAAATGTTTTTAAGTAAGGGAATAAAAGAAAATCCAATCTACATTTTAGAATAATGACTCTCAGGAGGAACAGATAGAATAAAGCTTAGTAGACTGCTTAGCGTTTCTTAAAATAATCTTAAGAACTCACATTGGCCAGTGGTTTGTTCCGTTGCATCCTACCAGAAAATAGATCATACTTTTGTTGTTGTTGAGGTGGGTGCCATCAAGTCAATTTCAATTCATAGTGACCCCATGTGACTGAGTAGAACTGCCCCACAGGGTTTTCTTGGCTATCATCTTTACAGAAGCAGATTGCCAGCTCTCACTCCTGTGGTGTGGGTGGGTGAGTCGGAACCACCAACATTTTGGTTAGCAGATGAGTGCTTATTTCTAATTTAATCTAAAGTTAATTCCCTGTGGTGCTTTTACACCACAACTGTTATCCCAAAGTACATAAACTTGAGAGATTTCAAACAAATTTAACAATTTTTTAGGCAATAATAGAACTGAAGTGCTTCAGTAGCTTTGGGTGTCAGGAGGATATTACCCTACATGGAATGAAGACAGAAAAAAGGTAACAATCGAAGTCACATTTTTAATTAGACTCAATTATTACTTTTTTCCAATCCAGAAAACTTTCCTTGAGCTGTAGAAACAAACGACATATCTAAAATCATGGTTTATCTAGAAGATCATGTCTTCCTAAGTGAGCTGTTACATACTTTCAATCACCCTACCACTTTATAGACAATATGGAAGGCATCAGAATATCACAATGAAATACAGTGAAATGTCTTATCTTCTCTTCAATCCCTCTAAAAAGCCAGGCTTCTTGCTCTGTGTTATAAATCAGTCCTTTGAAACTAGAGTCAGGGATGACATGTAGAATAGAAGTGTTTAGCAGTCCTTCTCATGAAAGGCTCCATAAGAAAATTAGCCATAATAACTGCCTAAGGTGTCTACTCTATGTAATGAATTGACTTATCTTCTATGCATCTAGTATGGTACTAACTTGTACAATCCTTGGGAAAATTGAGAAATGGTCACTCAAATCATTTTCTATAGGGCTTAATTCTCCGAGAGAAAATCAAGTGCTAAATCAGAGTTATGGAAAAGTCACACGTTGTTAAGAGAAGAGGGAGAAATAATATCAAAGCTTCTGTTACCTTAAGAATAAATTCCAGGTCCATAAAATCAATGTGATTGGGATTTAGGAAAATGTACATGTCAAGACTATTTTCCTTCTTTCATTATCCTATGTTTCCTGAAAATAATCAGCATGGGTGATAAAGGCCTGTGAATATGCTAATTAGCCATATACTTATAATGTGTAACAAAATATCAGCTTATGAGGAGAGATGTTCTAAGTACAGGAAACTCAGGAATCAGTCTAACATTAAAGCAAAAATACCAAACCCATTGCCGTCAAGTTGATGCAAACTCATGGCAACCCTGTAAGGACAGAGTAGAAGTGCCCTATGGTGTCTCCAAGGCTGTAATCTTTATATAAGTAGACTGTCACATCTTTCTACCTTGCAACTACTGGTGGATTCGAACTGCCGACATTTCAGTTAGCAGCAGAGCGCTTAACCACTACATCACTAGGGCTCCTAGTCTAACATTAAAAACCTGTTGCCGTCGAGTCAATTCTGACTCATAGCAACCCTACAGGACAGAGTAGAGCTGCCCCATAGGGTTTCCAAGGAGTGCCTACTGGATTCGAACTGCCAACCAACCTTTTGGTTAGCAGCCAAACGCTTAACCACTACGCCACCAGGGTTTCCAAGTCTAACACTATCAAGTCTTACACTTCTAAGGGCCCATTTGAGTAATTATGTGTTCTTTGAAAAGAAGTCAAATTCTTCAGTTTCTGAAGTTAAACAATATGACCTGGAAACACAAATTATTTCTTCTTTCTTCTGAAAGCTCGCTATCATGGCAGTAAAGATATTTTAAAGGGGGAATTCTGTTTGTGGCACTGTAGCATATTAGTTACTCTGAATAATCCTCATAATAATGTTGACACAATATTTTTTTAAATAATTAATGTACTGCAGAGCTGGCACAAAAGTAACAAATCTATAGAAGTCAAAAGAAGTTAAAGGAATGTTGGTAGGAAAGCAAGCAAAAAACATGACTTTTTCTGAACATTTCTGTGGAGTTGATATCTTTTGATGGCTACCCAGGAAATGGAACCAAGATGGAAAGATTTCCGCCAGATAAACCTGGGATCTCAAAGAGCTATATTGTAAGTATAATTATCAATAAAATATAAATTTACCTTGCAAAATGGCATGATTCAGAAATCAAATTGCCTTGGCCTTGGTGCTGAGGAAAAAGAAGATACTGTCCCTGGGAATTCATAACTACAAACTACCATTCCTACTACCAGTGTGGTCTGAAAAACCTTAGGCAGATAATTTTACATAAAATAGTTGGCTGTGTTCCAAGCATAAGTAAACACAAATCTTCTCTAGAGAAATGCAGCTTCAATCCAGGCTTCAAAAAATTCCTACAGATAAAAGTTCAAGAGAACATGAGCTCACAGCAAAAACCCCAAAACACACAAGAACACAGAGAACAATCACTAAGAGACATCAATAGCAGTGACATCAGAATCAGATCTACAAAGATTCTACTTAATGGTATTACTAGACACAGAATATAAAATGCCTAAGTCTAATATATTTAAAGAAATAAAATAAAAGCTAAAAAGTATCAGCAGGAAACCAAGACACTTAGAAATAGCCAAATAAATTGGAGACACAGTTACGTAGTACTTCCAGATATAAAAGTATAATATTTGAAATTCTAGAATATAGAAAATCTGTAGAATAAGTTGCCTTTACCCTTAACAATGAGAACAAGCCAGATAGCCTACAAAAGGTCACTGTTTTTGAGCCCCTCAGAGCTAAGGTCACAAAGTAACCTAGTGAACTAAAATTCAAAAAGATGGCAACGCCTTCCAAGGAGCAATGGATTCCACAGCTATTTTGTCTTTGGCAGAGCAGTGGGGGTAGAAGGTATTCCTATAGAAGTGGGTAAGATGAGAGCATCTGAGATTTTAATAAATGTTAAAGGAATCAAGTGTGGACTGACAAAGCAGGTTAGAATGCCTGGGAGCCCCAGATACAAGGGAAGCCTGCACGCACCCACCAACTCTTTTCCATGGATTTCTACTGAATATTTATGAAAAAGACTGGAGGCAGGACAGGAGAACTGAAATATAGGAGTGTCATGGATTGAATTGTGTTCCCCCAAAATATGTGTAAACTTGGCTAGGCCATGATTCCTAGTCTTGTGTGACTGTCCCTTATTTTGTCATCTGATGTGATTTTCCTATGTGTTGTAAATTCTACCTCTATGATGTGAATGAGGTGGGATTAGCGGCAGTTATGGTAATGGGACAGGACTCATTCTACAAGATTGGGTTGTGTCTGAAATCAATCTCTTTTGCGATATAAAAGAGAGAAGTGAGCAGAGAGACAGAAGGACTTGATACCACCAAGAAAGCAGTGCAGGAGCAGAGCCCATCTTTGGACCCAGGGTTCTTGCATTGAGAAGCTCATCAACCAGGGAAAGATTGACGACAAGGACCATCCCCCAGAACCAATAGAGAAAGAAAGCCTTCCTCTGGAGACAATGCCCTGAATATGAACTTCTAGCCTACTGGACTGTGAGAAAATAAATCTCTGTTTGTTAAAGCCATCCACTTGTGATTATTTCTGTTATGGCAGCACTAGATAACTAAGAGGAAAAAACTAATAACAGTATTTAACAGTCCCAAGGCTACTTTTTGGATAAGTGTATGAAATACCTTTATCAAAACATAAAAATAGTTCATTGGTTCATGCAATTCATTGAGTTCAGCTACCTGGTTAACTGGACTAACGAACTAAGAATCTATTCCTAGGTAAGTATCAGCACTCCATAGAGAAGTACGGTAGAAACAGGGGACAATTTCCCTAGAAGTAGAATAGGCAGTTCTTAGTTATGCCACAATCATGGTCTTCTCCCACCCCATCCCATAGCCACCCCCCCCCAAAAAAATACTTCCTCCAACTTTCAGAGATATATGGGCATCCAGAATTAACCCAAAAGGAGACCCAAGTTTTTAAAATAAAATAAGAGAGAAAAAGATTTAAAATGCAAAGCTTCTGTAGGAAATATATTGAGAGGATTTTATTCTTAGACGTGACTGAGTGATCTAGCAGAGTAGGCTATAACTACAACTATATATGGAGGGAGATGGAGAAGTGGGTGTCTGAAGATGGAGAGGTGATAATGATTTAATTTTATAACCTAAGAAATGTGTTACAAATAAAAAAAGTAACAGTAAAAATGCAGCTTTCAGCTTCTGATTCAGTAAAACCAAGAATCAATACATCCTTCACAAAGACCTACACTTCTTAAATCATCCTAATTTCATTCAACAGATATTTTTTGAGATACTATTATGTGCCAAGCACTGCCCCAATCACTTAAGATACATCATAACAGAACAAAGATCCCGTCCTCATGGAGCTCACATACCAGTGAAGGAAGACAGACAATAAACAGCATGATAATTACTTAATATGTTAGGAGGTTGTAAGTGCTAGGCAGAAAGAAAGGGTAAGGGAGTTGGGAGATCAAGCATGCAGAGGGCTCAGGTTTCAGTATTAAACAGGATGGCCAGGGTAGACACCAATGAGAAGCCAGGTATAAGCAAAGGCAGGAAGGAAGTGAGCCAAGCCATTATCTGACAGAGAGGACAGCTGATATGCCAGATGGATTCCAAGATCAGGGAGAAGACCAGGGTGGCTGGAATGCAGCAAGCATGAGAAAAAGTAGCAAAAGAGGAGGTTGGCTCCTGCTTATTTATTTTCATTCCCAAGCAATTAAATCCCACTGAAGGAAATCATATAAATGATGGACTTACTTCAAGATAAATGACCAAATCTCATGTTTTAACCCAGTCCTAGCTCTTTTTCTCCTCCCTAAATCATTCCCCACAGCACACTTCTAGCTCTAGTCTTACCAAGGTGGCAAACCTGCCGTCACACCTCTTACTCTCCACCCATCTTTGTCTCCTTATTTTGTTGAGAGGAGAGAGTACATTGCCTACTCACTCCCATGTACCAGGCAGTTCTACTCCCCCTTCCCATCTGGCTCAAAGAGAGACTCCCTCCTCCTACCCAAAGCCAGTCTCTGCACCTGGCCTAGACCCTAGCCCTTCACTTGACCCCTCTCTTAGGAACACCTGAGTTGCTGTCTCTGAAATATCTTTCTTGGGTGTTAGGCATCTCTTCTCAATCTACATTCTCCTTAGGCAGTTTCATTCATATAATTGTCTTGAATTTCCGTCTATATTATGATGATTTTCTAATCTACATCTCTAGTTATAATCCACTCCTGGGGTATAAGCAGGAATTTCCAACCATACACTAGACACAATGGGTGGGTTTTACACTAGACATACATTTTCTAATGATGCATCAAATACAATTGCATCAAAAATCAAGCATAATCCTCTCCCCACCACCACCACCACCAAATCTATTCTTTCTGTCTCAACTGATGGCATCATTATTCTCCCAGTCACCTGGCACCTGATCTTTACAGTTATCTTACTAGTTACCTTACTAGTCTCTTTCCTCTATCTTCCAATTATAATCAGTTAAGCTCTATAAATTTTACTTTCCAAGTGTTAATTACACCAGTGCCCAAATACTTGCATTCACAATTCCCATTCAGAGAAGAAAACAAGAAAATTAAATTATGAGCATCTTCTATGTTAAGATTAGAGATGATGGCCTAAGTGCCATTTGTCATGCTTGTTCTTTTTCATTTTCTAGTGCCTAGTGAGATAAGGGGGCCCTGGTGGTACAGTGGTTAAGCATTTGGCTGCTAACCAAAAGGTCAGCAGTTCAAATCCACCAGGTGCTCCTTGGAAATCCTATGGGACAGTCCTACTCTGTCCTATAGGGTTGCTATTAGTTGGAATGAACTCAATGGCAATAGGTTTAGTGAGATAGGTGCTTAATTTCATTGAACCAATTGAGTGAGCAAGAGAGACCTGTTCTATGTAAATTAATCGTAAAGCCACACTGTAACAAAAAAATTAACAGGAGGAAGCACTGGAGTTGAGACTGGATGAAAAGGTAAAAGGCTGAAAGGCAAACAAGAGTGCTGGGAGAGATTTCAGAGAGACAGAGAGAAAACTTTATGAGAGGACATAGAATTTTCAGAGAAAGCCTGGAGTTTAGAGGGTCATGGGAAGGACAGTGAAAAATGAAGCTAAAAAGGAGTCAAGGGCCAGATTCTGGACCCACTGGGGAGCCACTGATCAGTTTTGAGGGAGGAACTAAGCTGAGAAATGCATATGTTAAGAAGACCACAGTCTGTGTTGGTTGAAGGAGTCTGCTTAAGTCATTTTTTTATTCCCCATAATACCTAGTCTGATGCCTTCAAAAAATCAAAGTGAGAAATAAATTAGGCTCAAGTAAATGATGGGCACTTTTTGAAGAAATGAAGGGCTGTGTTGTGTGCAATCTGCAATTCTGAACTAATTTGAAAGGGGATATATCAGGCTGTTGTGAAGTTTAGACCAGCCTTATGAGCCCCAGTCTCCCCGTTTGAAGGCTGGTGGTTGCCATGGTTACAGTTGCATGGGTAGGCTTATTTATAGCTATAGACTATCTTTAGTGAATTCCACAAGAGATGAAAAATTCAACTGTGAAGCAATCTAAGTACATTGGAAACATTTAGAAAGAGTATTAGAATTAAATATACACCAGAGAATCTCAAAACACTATGGAGAGCCCCATTTTAAACAACTGTTTTGTGAATAGTGTTCTGAGTAAATTGAAAAAATCAAGGGGTAGAAACTGCCAAAAACCTAGGCTTTTGAATGTCCTTTGCTAGCTCTGTTTCTACAATTAACAACCATTAAGTTCCAGGATAGGTTTTGGTGATAGAAATTGATGGATAGATGGGTGGGTGGGTGGGTGAGTGGGTAGATTGATTGATTGATTGATTGATTGATTGATAAATGTTGTTAGTTGCAATCATGATGTCATGACTCATGATGACTTTGTGTATAATAGAACGAAACTTTGCCCGGTCCTGTACCATCTTCATGATCATTGGTATGTTTGATTCCATTGCTATAGTTATTGTGTCAGTCTTCAATGAGATGGATTGGCACAATAGCCACAACAATGGAAAACCTTATGGATAATGATACACAGACAGAAAGACAGATAAAAATTTCTTTAGTGTCAACTATATACAAGCCATCTGCATACCTTGGGTCTTGCAATTTCGCAATAACAACATGAGGCAAGTACCATTTTACACATTAGGAAAGTGAGACACGACAAAGCAAAGTGTTTCCTAGGGTTGCATAGTCGGTAAAGACCAGAGTTGGGCAACAATCCAGGCAACCTATTTCCAGTGATCTTAACCACTATGATATACTTACTTGTTTTAATATGTACAGCAAAAGGATCCAGGGACAAGAAGTCACTGAGAGATAAAGAAGCTGTATTTATTTCAACTTAAAGCAAATACAGATATCAAATGATTATCTACCAAAGGGGAACACTGAAAACTCATGCTGCAAAACCAAGTATACCCAAATCCGAAATTTCTGACAAGACCAACTAGGAGCATATTACTGCCATTGCAAAAAGAGTCACAGTAGGATTCCTTTAAAGGGAAGCTTAGCTGTTTTATGTCAAATTAAATACAATTTGCAAAAAAATAGATCGTGTGTGCATGTGCTGGAACATATCCATGTGTACCACAGAGTAAAACTGTAAGATTCTAAAAACAGAACAGACATTAACGGATATTGTTTTCTTTCATTTGCCCTGACAAGTCAATGAGGCAAGTATTATTGATCCCTAGTTAATAGATGAAAAAACTGAGGTTTACACAGGATAAATAACTTTCCCGGACACAAACTCCTAGTAAGCAGCAGAACTGGACCTGAAGTCTAACTCCTCCTAATAATAAAAAAAATAATAAAGCCTATGGTTCTTCTCCTATATTCCTCCACATCATCTTGAGTTAAAAGGGACCAAAATTTGATTAGCTCCTAATCCAGCCTCTCCCCAAGACCAAGGAAACCATCTTTAAGCATCCCCAGCTAGTTGTAGAAGGATCACAGGTGGAAATTTACAAAGAGAAATCCTAATTCAATGCAAGAACCACCCAAGTTTTAAACAAATGTGTATTATAATGCATGACTCTGGTGGGAATACATTTATATCTTGTTGCAAATGTCCCTCACTGAGAGTGGCTTTGAGTAGAAGTAACATGGCAAAGCCTTGGGATTCATTATTGTTTTTAGTAATCATTTAATACACAAATCATATAATGTTTGTTCATGCTTTTTCAACAAAGTTTTACTGAGGACCACTCATGTTTATCACAATGTTGCAATCATCAGCAATGATATCTTCTGAATTGGGCTTAAACTTCTGGCAGTTCCCTGTCAATGTACTGCTGCAACCATTTTTGAATTATCTTCAGCAAAATTTTACTTACATGTGAAATTAATGACATTGTTTGATAATTTCCACATTTCACTGGATCACCTCTCTTTAGAATGGGCACATATATGGACCTCTTCCAGTCAGTTGGTCAGGTAGCTGTCTTCTAAATTTCTTGGCATAGGCAAGTAAGCACTTCCAGTGTTCTTTCTCTTTGTTGAAACATCTCAGTTGGCATTCCATCAATTCCTGGAGCCTTGTTTTTCACCAATGACTTCGGAGAAAATATTGAAATTGTCCAAGGATTTCATTTTACTTGGATCCACAATCAACGCCCATGGAAGCAGCAGTCAAGAAATCAAATGATGCATTGCACTGGGCAAAATTGCCACAAAAGACCCCTTTAAAGTGTTGGAAAGGAAAGATGCCACCTTGAGGACTAAGGTGCACCTGACCCAAGCCATAGTATTTTCAATCAGCTCATATTTATGTGAAAGCTGGACAATGAATAAGGACGATGGAAGAAGAATTGATGTGTTTGAATTATCGTGTTGGCAAAGAATACTGAATATACCATGGACTGCCAGAAGAACAAACAAATCTGTCTTGGAAGAAGTACAGCCAGAATGTTCCTTAGAAGCAAGGATGATGAGACTTCGTCTCATGTCCTTTGATGTATTATCAGGAGGGACCAATCCCTGGAGAAGGACATCATGCTTGATAAAGTAGAGGGTCAGCAAAAAAGAGGAAAACCCTCAAAGAGAGAAATCCTAATCCAATCAAAGAGATGGACTGACACAGTGGCTGCAACAATGAGCTCAAACATAGCAATGATTGTGAGGATGGTGCAGGACTGGGCAGCGCTTCATTGTGTTGTACATACGGTTGCTATGAGTCAGAACTGGCTCAATGGCACCTAACAAGAGCTAACAACACCACTCATGTGGTAGGTTCTAGAAATACAGCGGTGAACAAAACAATCATATAGTTTAATTCTGAAAACTAGTGAAAGTGCAATCTTAGATTCAGGAAACATTCAAAACAGTCATTTATTCAACAAATTTCATCAAGTACCTACAATGCACAAGATGGCATGAGGGGTCCTGAGGACATAAAGGTGAATAATTCACATTATTAGAAATGACTTTAGAGATCATCTATATGACAGGTGACTAAACTGTAATTATCAACAGACTAAGCACTTATCCAAGATCATATAGCAAAACTGGAGTTAAAACCAAGGACATGTAACTGCGTCTTTGACCCTGTACTTTTCCTAACGGCTCAAGCCACTGTGAAGCCTCCAGCCATCTCTAGCACTTCATGGTATGTCATAACTGCAACTCACTTATCTCCTAAATTGGGGGAGATGCCAGAAAAAGTAATTTCACATCTGTTATCTGTCATAAAGGTATTGGAACTACCGCCTCAGGTGTCTGGGAATTGATAGAAACAGGGAACATAAACATGGCAGCCTAGAAACCCACAGAGGGTCAACGTACAGAGATCAAATATAGGAGTGAATTTACCCATAGTGAGAACATGGAACTCTCAAGGCATAATGTAGGCCCAAAGAGGGGTACTTTGGCCTAGCAGTCAACAGCACAGGTTTTGGAATAAGCAAGTCCTAGATATGAAAACTGGCTATGTAAAACAGAAGCTGTGTAACCCAGAATTTGTCACTTAATCTCTCTAAGCCTTAGTTCCCTCATCTATAAAGTGGAAATAATAATCACATCTATCTCTCATACTTATTATGAGGATATACATATAAATAATATATATAAAAGACAGCATAGTTCCTAGAAAATAATAATATTTATACAAGACTTACTATGAACCAGTAGAGCCCCAGGTGATTCATGATGAACATACAGCATCAATGAGAAACAAGCTTTTATTTTTGAAAGCCACTGAGATTTTGGTGCCATCATTACTGCTGCTTAATCTAGGCTAATAGGTCTTAAAACCAAACCAAACCCATTGCCTTCGAGTCGATTTCAACTCATAGCAACCCTATAGGACAGAGTAGAACTGCCCCATAGGGTTTCAAGGCTGTAACCTTTACAGAAGCAAACTGCCACATATGCCTCCTGTGGAGCTGCTGGTGGCTTCAAACTGCCAACTTTTCCTTTAGCAGCTGAGTTCTTAACTACTGCACCACTGGGGCTCCTTAATAGTTCTTAACCGAGGACAATTTTGTACTCGTGGACATTTGGCAACATTGTCTGGAAACATTATTGGCTGTGAAAATTTGGGGGGTCGAGGTTGTAAGTGATGCTAATATCCTACAATGCACAGGACAGGCTGCAACAACAAAAAATTATCTGGTCCAAAATCTCAATAATGCTGAGGGTGAGAAACCCTGATCTAGCTAGCCTATCTTACTGGACAAAAAGGACTGTAGAATATAGATTATAAAATAAAGATCATCCTCTCTACCTGAAATAAAATAGGAGCTCACATGAGGAACTAGGAAGTCATTTGAAATGTTGTTGTTAAGTGCCGTTGAGCCGGTTCCAATTCATAGCGACCCTATGCACAACAGAACAATACACTGCCTGGTCCTGCACCATCCTCACAACAGTTGTCAATGCTTGAGCCCACTGTTGCAGCCAGTGTGTCAGTCCATCTCACTGAGGGTCTTCCTCCTTTTTGCTGACCCTCTACCAAGCATGATGTCCTTCTCCAGGGACTCATCCCTCCTGATAACATGTTCAAAGTATGTGAGCCATAGCCTTGCTATCCTTGCTGCTAATGAGCATTCTGGCTATACTTCTTCCAAGTAGGATTTGTTTGTTCTTTTGACAGTTCATGGTATATTCAATATTCTTTGCCAATACCACAATTCAAAGGCATCAATTCTTCTTGGAAGAAGATGTGACTCAGGGGAAAAAGGGTATTTTCCCCTCAGTTTCCAAAACTGAGGAGAGAATCTCAAGTTGCTTATCACCAGTATGAGCTTGAAACTTCCTTATTCAACTGGACCATGATTAGAGGCTTAGGCAGGCCTTATAACCTGTGCATCTCACTCATTTTTGAGTTTACATACTCACCAAGTAACTCTCAGACCTCTGTTTGGTTTCATATGTAGATTATCTCAAGGAGGAAAAGCAAAACAAGCAAACAAAAAAAAAAAAAACTCCACTTGCTGAACAGCAAAAAACCATGGGACAGGTAGTCTTTTTGGCTTTCAAGTACAAAGTCATCCCATTTGACATTAAACCAAATGAAAGTATTCCCAGAATTCTGGTCAGTGAGATACCAGGTGTGTAGACCAGAAGCTCAAATAGTATAGGTCAGAGTTGATTTATATAAAGGCCTATACCTACTCTCACCTGCTTCCTACTACAGCTTTAGTATTAGCTATTTAATTTTTAAATAAAAATGTTGAGGTCCTAGATTTTGGAGATTTAGAAGATTTTTAATAATGATGCAAACTAAATTAACTCCCCAGCAGTACCTGAAATTAGATATGAGCACAATGAATAACTCTTTCTGGTGGTAACAAAACAGTCAATTAAAATAAAATAGTTAATTCTGAAGTTGACTATCTGCCTAAAGAAGGATTCTTCCAATCAAAAATAGCAGATACAGAGGGATTAAAGGCAAACAAATTGGCAAAATTCAAAATGTTTTTCAGGCAATTTCAGGAGGAAGAAATATTAGACAAAATAAAATCCAAAGCTCTGAAGGGGAAACGACAGCCTTTGTATATTGATAAAAAGATTCAAGACATGTTGAACATTCATGCATTAAATAACATGGTATGGAAACAAATACTAGCTAATATTTATTGAGTGTTTACTACTTTCATTTTAACCTTCAAAACAACCCAGTGAGGGTTGTTGAGATCACAACCCAACACCTGAAATAAGAAAGGAACAAAGCTGATGTTATTGCTTACCTAAATAAGGAAGAACAATGCTGGTCAGGCACAATCTCGCCAAGCTGCTGATATAAGCAGAAAATTATATATCCATAATAAAATTTTATGTGCCAAATAATGATGCCTCAAAGTATATTTAAAGCAACATCTGCTGGAAATGTTTGAGAAACCAACAAAAAGACACTCGTGAAAGATTATCCAGATCAAGGAAACAAACAAAAATAGTAATAATAAGCAAAGATATAAAGAAGCTGAATATTATAATTAATAAGGTATAGCTAGATGCTTATCTGCCATTCCCCTAGGATACAATAGTGTTTGTGATTTACTATCTTGACCTGATAGACAACTGACCTTCTCCTCTACAATAGTTCTTGCCCCACTTGCCAAGAAACCAATTATCAAATATATTTATTCCAATTATGCATTTTGGGACAGAGAAATGACCTTCCATGGGTGGAAAGGAGGCTGGCCTATGGACCCAATGGATCAACATGGGCCAAGACGCCATTTATTACTGCCCTTCGTACGTTTCCACTCTGATGGGGAACCATGATGTCTCAGTATTGTCCTTTCCCCAGAGTATGGTTACTCAAGTAAATGGCCATAGATCCTTTTGGAAGGGGGCTGGGGGAATCCTTACTATATATTCTTGCTATGTTGTGGCAGGGTTCTTCTTCAGTCAGTGGATTCCATGTCTGGAAATTGAGTAAGAGAACATATTTTTTGTCCAAGTGATTGCCCTCAGTCTCTCTTGATCGTCATCTTTTTCTTTTGATTGTATAGATTATGCAGTACCCTTGTTTTCTGCCATCTATCTTGCCCTTAGGAGCACTATGTTCTATTAACTATCTCCATATCTCTCTTGGGGTAAATCCCTCTGGCTCTATTCTGACATTGCTGCTCATTACGATAATGGCATCCATCTTGCATATAGCAGTTAAGCGCTTGCCAATATGCCTCTACTTTGTGGGGAGCCTGTTATTCCCATCTCTACAAGGGAACCCAGTTCTGTAATGGTGTTTCCTACAAGTAACCCTCACCCACAAAAAATGGCCTCCACTGAGTTTCTCAACCAGCGCATTCCTTGTAATGGAAACATACATGCATTTTAGCAAACTGGTTCTCCGAAACTTTGATTCCTTCCTATGCCATCTTTCATGAGGAGTTCTCGTTTTTATAATTCAGTTAGCATAGGTCATTGTTTTCTCCAAGCTTCCAAGAGATATCCTAGCAGCCTATTAGCACCATCTCCTGGATGGTAATTCCTGTTTTCAAAAAGAACATTCCAATAAACTTTGCTACCAGATTTTTTATTCAACCACTTTGATCAAGCACCCTCAGGACCCAGTCCCACATAATTATTGCCCTGGCTCCTGTTGGTACATCTTGTCTAGATCCTACATTTCCTTTAGCCTATAGTCCCTTTCCTCCCTTATCAAGTCAGAAATTCCCCAGTTAAACTGAGATTTGGTCTTCACTATACGTCTGGTAGCCAGGAGAGGAGCTGAGGGTGTACCCTGAAGGGACATTCATGGAGAAGCCTCTGCATTGCCTTTAAGCAAAAAGGGGTCGTCAGCATTAGACATGGAGGAACAGGCCACTTCCACAGGCCCAGAGGATTCGGTGGGATTTGAGGTTTCAAATTTCTTGACATTAGTATATATGTATCCAGACTAGGAGACTTAGGGTAATATAATGGAGCTCGAGGTTTTCTTAACTCATTTGTATTTTATTGCTGTTAGCTAGACACAGACAAAATGGAACACAGGAACTGAGGAGTTCTAATTTTTTATATCACCTGTCATCATTATGCCATTGACCACAAATAGTGGGTATATCACTTCCTTCATCTTTGCACTAAAACAACAGGGTACAGGAGAAAACTAGACATTTTGATGAACCTGTCTGTTTCTCAGGAGACAGACCATTTTGGCTTTTAGTCCTCTAGGAATTAGTCTTGCATATCTGAGGTGTTGCCTTAAAGATGAGTAAGGGGCGACTATAAGAAAGTGAACACTGTTCTAATGTCAAAAGATACTTGCCGAACTATCAAATGTAAGCTTCATTTAAAAAAAAAAAAAAAAAAAAAGTGGTTAAGTATTTATAAATCCAGAGAGATCACTAGAGGCCAACATCTGTTCACTAGGAAAAAGTCAATTTAACCAGTTAGTAGATTGGGTAGGTTAGGGAAATATGAGGCATGGTGTATCAGCACTTGATAAAGTCTCCCATCCTACCCTCGAAAGCAGGACAGAAAAATATTACTTGGTTTCCAGCACAACTGGATTATGAGTTGTTGGTTGATTTATCACAGCTATTAAAGAACACCTCTTATGGGAGCCCTGGTGGCACAGTGGTTAAGAGCTCAGCTGCTAACTAAAAATGTTGACAGTTTGAATCTACCAGAGCTCCTTGGAAGCACTATGGGGCAGCTCTACTCTGTCCTACAGAGTCAATATGAGTCAGAATTGGCTCAATGGCAAAGGGTATGAACCCTCTTGAGAAGTGAGGCAGAAAGGGCTGCACCACTATGGATGCCATGCCAAAACCAAAAAAAAAAAAAACAGCCAAAATGAAGTCCCAGCTATAACACTATCCTGGCTAACTTTCCATGGACCAGTCCATCTCTGCTTTGATGGCCAATGGCTCCTCACCAATGGGATCCCTATCACATTTGTCTTCTAAAACTAATCCCTGACTCTGCTTTCAACCCAGCTTGCTAATTGAATTATCCTTTCAGATTCTGCCCATGATTCTACAGTCTCCCTAGAATGTATAACTCTAAGGCTGTAAATCTTGGTGATGCAAACCTTCTATCCCACCACTGACCCTTCATTTCTTATCAGCTCTCAAACCCCCTTCACTGACTTTTGAGTTGTTAGTGTCACTAAATTCTGCCACTGAACCCTGCCTTGGAATAGCTTTGGAATACCCTTATGCTAAAAATATTTAATACCCAAAGTTGTTAATGAATTTCAACCTAGAAGAAAGATGTCTACCAAGAAGGACAGTTCTAGTGGCATGCTACAGGGCATTGAAAAGAGTGAAAAGAATGGAAACAGAGATGTAGTTATTAGACCCAAAAGCTGATAAGGAAGCTGAAAGGGAAAAACAAGACTGAAAGTTAGTGACTGGGTCACCCATGAACAGAGCAGCTGGAATGCAGCCAAGTCAGGAATCAAGAAGGTGCTACAGAAAATTACCCATATAAGAAACTGGGAAACCCTAAGCTTTATTTGAGATTTTAAATCCTCATGTGACAGTAGCCTAGGGTCAAGGTGGGAAGGATGCTGTTGTCAGCCTTCGGAGCTGCTATATAAAGTGACCCACATGTTTATGAGTTTGCTGTACTGTGGTGACTTGCATGTTGTTATGATAGCTTTGTCAATGGTATTTCAAATTCCAGCAGGGTCACCCATGGTGGACAGATTTCGTAGAGCTTCCACACTAAGACAGATGAGGAAGAAGGGTCTGGCAGTCTACTTCTGAAAAAAATTGGCCAGTGAAAACTTTATGAATAGCAATGGAACATTGCCTGGTATAGTGCTGGAAGATGAGCCCCTCAAGTTAGAAGGCACTCAAAAGACGACGGGGGAAGAGCTGCCTCCTCAAAGTAAGGTTGACTTTAATGACATGGATGGAGTCAAGCTTCCCAAACCTTCATTTGCTGAGCAGGCACAACTCAAAATGAAAAGAAACAGCTGCAAACATCCATTAATAATCAGAACACGGAATGTACAATGTATGAAGCTAGGAAAATTAGAAGTCATCAAAAATGAAATGGACTGCGTAGAGATCAATATTCTAGGTATTAGTGAGCTGAAATGGACTGGTATTGGCCATTTTATTAGACAGTCATATGGCCTACTCTGACAGGAATGACAAATTGAAGAGGAATGAGGTTGCATTCATTGTCAAGAAGAACATTTCAAGATCTATGCTGAAGTACGTTGTCAGTGATACAATAATATCCACACACCTATAAGGAAAACCAGTTAATACAACTATTATTCAAGTTTACGCATCAACCACTAATGCCAAACTGAGGAAATTGAAGATTCTTACCCACTTCTGCAGTCTGAAATCGATCAAACATGCAATCAAGATGCATTTATAATAAGTGGTGATTGGAATGCAAAAGTTAGAAACAAAGAAGAAGGATCAGTAGTTGCAAAATATGGCCTTGGTGATAAAATGTCACCAGAAATCACATGACAGAATTTTGCAAGACCAACAACTTCATCATTGCAGTTACCTTTTTTCGACAACATAAACAGGGACTATACATGTGAAAGAAACCCTGGCGGTGTCATGGTTAAGAGGTACAGCTGCTAGCCAAAAGATCGGCAGTCCGAATCCACCATGTGCTCCTTAGAAACTTCTATGGGGCAGCTCTACATTGTCCTATAGGGTCGCTATGAGTCAGGATCAACTTGACAGAAATGGGTTTGGTTTTTTGGTATACACGTGAATCTCACCAGATGGGATATACAGGAATCAAATGGACTGCATCTGTGGAAAGAGATGATGGAGAAGCTTAATATCATCAGGCAGAACTAGGCCAGGAGCCAACTGTGGAATGGATCATCAATTGCTCATATGCAACTTCAAGTTGAAGCTGAAGAAAACTAAAACAAGTCCAGGAGAGCCAAAGTACAACCTTGAGTAAATCCCACCTGAATTTACAGACCATCTCAAAAATAGATTAGGCACACTGAACACTAATGACCTAACACAGGACAAGTTGTGGGACGACATTAAAGGCATCTTACATGAAGAAAGCAAAAGGTCATTAAAACACGGAGAAAAAATAAAAGACCAAAATGGATATCAGGAGAGACTCTGAAACTTGCTCTTGAATGCAGAGTAGCTAAAGCAAATGAAGAAATGATCATGTAGAAGAGCTGAACAGAAGACTTCAAAGGGCCCCTCAAGAAAACAAAGTATTATAATGAAATGAGCAAAGAGCCAGAGTTAGAAAACCAAAAGGGAAGAACACACATGGTGTTTAACAAGCTGAAAGAACTTAAGAAAAAGGTAAATCCCCGACTTGCAATATTGAAGGATCCCATGACAAAATACTGAACAATGGAGAAAGCATCAAAAGAAGATGGAAGAAATACACAGAGTCACTATACCAGAAAGAATGGGTCGACATTCAGCCATTTCAGGAGGCATCATATGATCAAGAACCAATGCTACTGAAGGAAGAAGTCCAAGCTGCAATGAAATCACTGGCAAAAAACAAGGCTCCAGGATCTGACCGAATACCAAATGAGGTGTTTCAAAGAACAGTGCAACACTGGAAGCATTTACTCGTCTATGCCAAAAAACTTGGAAGAGAGCTACCTGGCCAGCTGACTGAAGGAGATCCATATTTGTACCCATTCCAAAGAAAGGTGATCCAACAAAATGTGGAAATTACAGAATAACATCATTAATATCACACACAAGTAAAATTTTGCTGAAGATATTTCAAAAACAATTGCAGCAGTACATCAACAGGGAACTGTCAGAAATTCAAGCTGGATTCAGAAGAGAATGCTGATGTTAGATGGATCTTGGCTGAAAGCAGAGAATACCGAAAGATGTTTACTTGTGTTTTATTGGCTATGCAAAGACTTTCGACTATGTGGATCATAACAAATTATGGATAACATTGGGAAGAATGGGAATTTCAGAACCCTTAATTACCTTCATGTGGAACTTGTGCATAATACAAGAGGCAGTCATTCTAACAGAACAAGGGGATACTGCATGGTTTAAAATCAGAAAAGGTGCATGCCAGCATGCTTATTCATTCTGTATCCTGAGCAAGTAATCTGAGAAACTGAACTATATGAAGAAGCACAGGGCATCAGGATTAGAGGAAGAATCATTAACAACCTGCGATATGTGGATGACACAACCTTGCTTGCTGAAAGCAAGGAGGACTTGAAGCGCTTACTAATGAAGATCAAGGAACATCTTTCTGGTATTCTCTGCTTTCAGCCAATATCCATCTGACATCAGCAATGATATCCCTCTGTCTTAGTCATCTAATGCTGCCACAACAGAAATACCACAAGTGGACAGCTTTAATAAAGAGAAATTTATTTTTTTATTTTTTTATTTTTAGTAGGTTACAAGTCCAAATTCAGGGTGTCGGCTCCAGGAGAAGTCTTTCTCTCTCTGTCGGCTCTGGAGGAAGGTCCTTGTCCTCAATCTTCCCATGGTCGAGGAGCTTCTCAGGCAAAGGGACCCCAGGTCCAAAGGACGTGCTCTGCTCCTGATGCTGCTTTCTTGGCGTAATGTCCTCAATTCTTTGTTTGCTTCCTTTCCTTTTATCTCGTGAGAGATAAAAGGTGGTGCAGGCCACACCCCAGGGAAACTCCCTTTACCTTGGATCAGGGAGGTGACCTGAGTGAGGGTGGTGTTACAATCCCACCCTAATCCTCTCAACATAAAATTACAATCACAAAATGGAGGACAACCATACAATACTGGAAATCATGGCCTAACCAAGTTGACACATATTTTTGGGGGGACACAATTCAATCCATGACACTCTCTTTCCATGTCCTCTCTTGAATCCAGCTTGAATTTCTGGCAGTTCCCCTGTCGATGTACTGCTGCAGCCACTTTTGAATGATCTTCAGCAAAATTTTACTTGCATGTGATATTAACAATACTGTTTGATACTTTCCACATTCAGTTGGATCATCTTTCTTTGGAATATGAATAAATACCGATCTCTTCCAGCCAGCTGGCCAGGTAGCTGTCTTCCAAATGTCTTGGCATAGATGAGTGGGCACTTTCAGTCCTGCAGCTGTTTGCTGAAACATCTCAGTTAGTGTCAATTCCTGAAGCCTGTTTTTCGCCAATGCCTTCAGTGTAGCTTGGACCTCCTCCTTCAGTACCACAGGTTACTGATCATACGCTACCTCCTGACCCTAGTGGCTATCCCTATAATGTAACAGCACACTCCTCCTTTTCACTCTGGATTCCTCATGACCATTCAACCAACCCCCATCCCTTTCTGCCTTCTCGTCTTGCCTCTGGACAGGAGCTGCCCATTTATTCTTTTTTTTAACTACTTGAACTAAGGAGCACACTCTTTACGAGTATCATTTTATGTCTTTCCTGTCTTTTTATTGAGTAGTTGAGTAAACTTTCTAAACTAACGAAAGATAACATTTTATTTAAAAAATTATAAAAAGTACTTGAATTAGATCTTATTAATATTACCAATTATTAATGTCCATTGGCGAGGATTTGGTCACAACAAAACACACACACAAGAGTAATGAACTTCTGTTTATTTGGCTACTATCAGAATCACAGTTTTATTTCAGGAACTACCTCTTTACCACTCTCAGAGCGGTAACAGTGATAGGTTTAGAAATAGTCAAGTGACCAAAATCGAACTAATCAGAGCCTTCCTTTGACCTTCTTCTGGAATTATGGGGAAAGAAGTGCTTCTCCTCCTAGGGTTATAGAGGCTGAGGACCTTTTAAGAGGTCCCTGTGAAGAGAGCCTTGCCGAGAATAAATCCTACAGGGAAATGCAGATCTGGGAAATGAAGAAAAGAGAAAGATTCTTAATGACATCGGTCTGACTTCCCAATCCAGCTATGCCTAAAGATAGCGTGACCCCTTGAAACTCTTAGTTACATGAGCCAATAAATTCCAATTTGTATTTCTTTGTTTAAGCCAGTTTGCACCAAGTTTCTGACATTTGTAACAGAAGAAGTGTGGCCAATATACATACCTGCCCACAAACTTATTATCTTCTGTTTATTAAATTTCATTTATTGACAGCAATATGCAACACACACACACAGACGTGCTCCAGAAGCCTATTATTTGTCTTGTAAACAGAGACAGCAAACTCAGGCGACATGGTTTCCACCTTCATGGCCAGCGGGATTTTGCTGAAACTCAGCAGCTTTTTATCTGATTGATGTGCAAGAACATGTTCTGTCTACTTGCAGGGACATTTTTTAGCCATGACACAAACGTGACAATACTTCAGATTGTGCCTCGGCCCTTCATCTGTGTAGCATTATTTCTGCTCCAGCTCTGAGACTCAGAAAACTTACCCTCAACTTTTGTCACAAGGCTGGAGTCACATGAATTCCCAATATCCAAAATGTAGTGTTCAAAATTATGTAAGCACCTGGAGGTCCATTTCCACGACTACATAGACATGGTTTTTGACTGGAGCTTTGTTCCTTATCAATGCCAAGCTGAGAATGGCTTAATTGTGCATTTTCTAGAACTTTGGCTGACATTATACTATCAGAGTTTGCTTCATTGTAGCAGAAACTTGTAATTATTTTCAGCTGCAAATGAATGCTAGCCTGATTCTATAGAGGTATATGTCTTTTGTTCCTTTGATCAACAGCTTTGGTTTGTCCCAACAAGGTGCCATCAATACACAGCATCTCAGGGTTGTCTGTATTAATTATAAAGTATATTGTTGGGTTATTTGACATGTATGATAATTGCCAAATTCTGACCCTTAGAAGATAGTTGAATTAGGCCCACCAAATTACCCACTAGGCCCATGTTGAGCTCTGTATTTCAAGGGCCAAAGCTAGGGCGGAAATTTAGTCAAAATATGTATATTCAAGACATTAACAAGCAGCAGCAGTCAAGAAATTAAGCGAAATATCGCATTGGTCAAATCTGCTACAAAAGACCTCTTTTAAGTGCTAAAAAGCAAAGATATCACTTTGAGGACTAAGGTGAGCCTAACTCAAGCCATGGTATTTCAATAGCCTCATAAGCACAAGAAAGCTGGACAATGAATAAGGCAGGCTGAAGAAGAATTGATGCCTTTGAATTACAGTGCTGGTGAAGAATACTGAATATATCATGGCCTTCCAGAAAACACACAAATCTGTCTTGGAGGAAGTACAGCCAGACCAGAATGCTCCTTAGAAGCGAATATGGCAAGACTTCATCTCACTTACTTTGGACATGTTATCCGGAGGGATCTGTCCCTGGAAAAGGACATCATGCTTGGTAAAGTAGACAGTCAGCAAAAAAAAGGAAGACCCTGAATGAGATATATTGACATAGTGGCTGCAACAATGGTCTCAAACCACTTGTTGGGAAAGACTGTCAAAGAACAATGGGGAATTCCTTAATCTTCATGGAATGTTTAGACACCCTATTAACAGGTCCCCTGCTTTTCCTGAGGCTCATAGGAGACAACTAGAAGCCTGTCCACAACTGGTTATCAGACATGCAGACACAAATGAGGGGATCTACCAGGAGAGGAGCCCTGAGGAAAGCCAGACCAGACCCAATGTAAGACAGGACAATGGAGCCCCAAAGAATAAATCAACATGAAAGAAGAAGTCTGGCAGTTTACACCAGAAACAGAAATGAGTCCTAGAGAACAGAAGGAGCAATGGAAAAGGGAAGAGCAGGCTGGAGCACCCCTGACCCAACTCCCATTATTTTCCCCTAACATTCCCCCCACCCCAGATTAGCTAAACCCTCTAAGAAGGAAAATCTTGTGGTAGAAATAAAAGAAATATATTGCTGGGAATTCAAACAGCCCTGCTATAGAGGCAACACTCTGAAAAGAGCTGGACACAAGAAAACAAGGTAAAAGTATCTCCCTCTTGGCTGGTGAGAGAGTAGAGCAGTGGAGATCTGAGGGCAATGGGTTTGGTAGTACTGAAGAGACTGTTAGTCAGCTAGAGAAGGACAGCAATGGAGACAAAGATCCACAGGAAGCCCAGATTTATGTTTGGAGGAGGTGGCAGCAATGCTAACAACCCAAAGTGGCAAGGCAGTCAGATGTCAGAGGTCTGATGAGGCGCATGCAGTGACGTAAATAACCCAAGAGGAGTAGAGCAACAGCAGGTTTTCAAATACAGCATAGAGACAAACAAGACCAATGGCCATGTTGAGTATAATTTTATCCTATTTTTTATTGTACTTCAGGTGAAAGTTTACTGGACAAGCTAGCTTTTCATTAAACAGTACACATATTGTTTTATGACATTGGTTAACAACTCCATGATATGTCAATGCTCTCCCTTCTTGACCTTGGATTCCCTATTTCCAGCTTTCCTATCCCCTCTTGCCTTCTAGTCCTTGTCCCTGGGCTGGTGTGCCCCTTTAGTCTCATTTTGTTTTATGGGCCTGTCTAATCTTTGGATGAAGGGTGAACCTAAGGAGTGACTTCATTACTGAGCTAAAAGGGTGTCCGGGGGGCATACCCTCGGGGTTTCTCCAGCCTCTGTCAGGTCAGTAATTCTGGTCTTTTTTTGTGAGTTAGAGTTCTGTTCTACATTTTTCTTCAGCTCTGTCCAGGACCCTCTACCGTGATCCCTGTCAGAGCAGTCAGTGGTGGTAGCCAGACACCATCTAGTGGTACTGGACTTAGTCTGGCGGAGGCCATGGTAGATGTGGTCCATTAGTCCTTTGGACTAAGCTTTCCCTTGTGTCTTTAGTTTTCTTCAGAGAATAATTTTATTCTTACTATTAAGAATAAATATAATTTCTTTTTTAAGGACAGTAAAGGGCTCCATTCGGTAGCTCTGATTACGTATGAAAAAATCTTTTCCTTCTTCCAGGGAATCCCAGAGGAAAGTGACCCAGGTGGGAGAGCATAGCGGACAGTTGGTTTACATGTGTAAGTAATCTTGGAGATTCTCAGAAATATTTGGGGAGAGAAACCACTTCACATATAAGTAGATATAGAGCAGGATTTAGAGCTATTGAGATTTGAGAATTAATTATTAATTTAAAAGTAACATATACTCACCAGCTAACAAAGCCATACATCACAATATGTACTTTTCTAAAGATACAGGATTATAGGTGTTTTTTAAAAATTTCATCGCTTATCTGAATTTTCTAAAGTTTCATCAATAAACATGTAATATTAATTTCAGTATTAAAGTAGAATAAAATTATTTCAAAAATTAAGTATCACATTTAAAATATTAAATTGCAAAGATTTTTTTAAAAATCTAATACTCAATATTGGCAGATGGGTAGGGCTAAGGCACTCATACTCCATTCACAAAATAATAAAGTACCGATATTTCTGAAGGACAATTTGAAAAATATATCAAAAGCCTTAAAATTTTTTAATATAATTTTATATTATGCTTCTAGGAATGTATCCCAGGGGAAGAAAATCCTAGATTTCTTTCCTAGAAAGATATTAGTAATAATGGATAAATTAAACATAAATTATCAAAAATAAATACATACAGCTAGTGGAATGCCATATGGGTCATTAAAAATCACAAAAAGTAGGTTTAATGACATGGGGAAACATTCAAGATATATTTTTAAGCAAGTTGAAAAAAGTGTATAAAAAATATCCCATTTCTGTAAAAATTATGTATGAATAAGGAGATACAGAGGTAACTAATCATACCTACAATAATATACACCAAACTATTAATGACACTATTACTAATAGGATCATGGGTGATTTTTATTTAAGTATTCTATTCCCCATATTTCTGCAATGAAAAGTGTTACTTAAATAGTCAGAAAAAAATAGTTAATATTATTTTTAAATAAATTGAAAAGCTAACATGGCATTGAGATTTTCATCTTACTCTTATTTTTATCTATACTTTATGTATGTTTATACCCAATTCTAATTCTTAGTGTCACTTATTTTCTTTAGTAGTGTGGTAGCATTATTTTATACTTTTATCAATAAATTTTGGAGGCTTATTAACCAAATCTTATTCTCTTTTAATCTAACTAAAATCTGCTTTTATCTTTTATTAATGTCTTCATCCTTGTTTCCTTTGTCTTCTTTAGTGCTCTCTTTACAAATGTTTGAATTAGAAACTTAAGCACATTTATTCTTATATTTTATAATACAGCAATTTACAAAATGTAATGTGTAAACTCTGATTTGGAATCCAGTCATCTTAGGTTCTGTCACTGGCCTCTTAGAAGAACAAATGGAAAGATGGTCAGACACCAAAGAAATAAGTGATCATCCATACCAGATACGCATTTGCCCTTCTCATGGGAATTACAGGTGCGAAGTTCCACACAATGGGGCAAGCGGATCACCAAAGAACCCATGAAGGTGCCTGTGAGAGCAAGAGTCAACTTTAGACACATACCATGTCCTCAATTTTGGGTGCTAGATCACCAGGACAGTGCCATGTAAGTAAAAACAGTCCTGCTTTTTAAAGATAGAAGTGAGGCAGAGAAAGTTAATGGCATTTCACTGAAGTTATCTTAATACAGTGGTAGATCCTGCCCTTAATTGTATCTTATTCATTTTCAGTCAAAAATAAATTTACTTCATGGAGAATTATTACTATTGATTAGCAGTTTGGTATAACTTTCTTAAAAATGTTCATCCCCCTTTTTGTGGTCCAATCTCCTACGTGGGGAAAGAGAGACATCCAGCACATTCCTTCCCTTCCTAAACCACAGCTTTGCCGTCTTTAAGAGGCCCAGTTGGGGAGAGGGAGAAGTCTCAACTTTGAACTAAAATTGAAGTTCGGATTATGACAAGGGACTAGATACATTAACTATTGAACTATGTTTTGTGATTCGAGCCGACTTTAGGATTATATATTACCTAAGAGTAATCAGAAAGTGATGGATCTTGCTGGAGTGTTCATCCAGTAGAAGGGAGAGAAGAATAATCCTCTATATAAAAGATCTACTGGATCTCAAAAATAAAGTTGTTTTATTATTATATCCTATGCATTATGCTTGTTCAACCTATTTACACTGTTTTTATATTTAGTGGTAGTTTCAGTTAGACTGGGAAGCGCTAAATAGGATGTCCTTACTCAATTTGATAACTTTTCCCAGAATCTCTATTTCTTCCAATTTTGTCCTTTTCTCCAAAACATATTTTTAGAAATCCTCCAACCTTACGGGTACTGCTTGTTTCAAGGACTACTTTTAATATTCATGTCATTCATTTTCTTTCCTCAATCTCTTTTCCCCAGTTTGGCAAATCATCAATTATTGCCAGTTACTTGGTTCTTAAGTGAGAAGTTCCAGATGGTCAAGGGACTCAGGAGAATGAAGTTGCCAGATATGTGATAAAATAATAGCCTATTTTGTTATCAAGATCAATTGTCACCTTCAATTGTAAAATTGGAATTTATAATCCCTTCTCATAAAATTGTTTTATAGATTAAGTTGAATAATATTTGAGAAAGTACCTTGACGAGATTAAGTCACAGAAGGTCACTTAATGAAAGCTGGTTGACTCAGAATTTGAGCTGAACTTCACCCTGTACAGCTGTGTCTCAAATCCCTAGTCTATAAATGTCAAAGATCCTTAAGCTCCAGTAGCATAAAACATAATCTTACCCTTGAGTTTCAAAACACATTTGGATTCAAAGAGAAATAATAAAGCTAGAAAGGAGATATGCTTTTGAAGAAAGTTAAACCAGATGGCTAATCAATAATAATCATTTCCCATGAAATAAATTTAGTTTTGACTGAAAACGAACAAGTTGTAGTTAATGAGATCTATCGCTGTATTAATATAACTTCAGTGAAACGTCATTAACTTTCTCTGCCTCACTTCCTCTATCTTTAAAATGGAGGTTATAGTTATAGTTGATGACTTTTATAACTGTCAAATTAAAAGTTATATTCACAACTGAAGAGATGAATTTTTGGATTTTTAATAACATCTTCCCTTTCATGCATCATCGTCAGCAACAGTAAGTCCCTAGGACCTAAGCACTGGTATGAATGTGCACTCATATAATCGAGGCTGTATTTATGAGTTTATAAAACAACATTAATAATGTCCCTTGTTTGCCATATTGTCTCAAAATGTTTTCCTTCCCTAATTGGTGAGAGGAATGTCATTCTTATAACTTTATGAAAAACCATCAAAACTAATTTCAATGGGAACAGGGAGGATTGCAAAGATAAATAATGGGTATCCAGGGAATGCTTCAGGAAATCAGGTCTGAGGTTTCACAGTTCTGTATATCCAGAGAAGTCCCAGGTATGACCAGACCATCTGCACAAGAAGACCTCAGCCATGTGAAGCAGAATGTGCCTGAAGCCCCCAAGAATGCTGTTGTCCTTAATGCCTGGTTTCAAAGTGAGAAATATAACTAATGAAAATGACCTTCAGTCCAGTAAGCACATCTGGCTAAGACAGTTTGTCTTCCTAATTCTGCTTTTGTTTGGGGTTTCCCTCCTGTGGTATTCAATGTAATCAATCCTATACCCAGAAAAGCAGAAAATCGTTTGAATTTAGGGTACATTCTGTGAGTCGGAATCAACTCGATGGCAACAGGTTTAGTTTTACAGGTCATTTGAAAAGCTTTCTCCTAGGAGCTGGAGACTCAGAAATAAAAACACATGGTTGCTATTCTCAGATAACTTATGTAGCGATATTCTCAGTGAAGCATCTCTCTAAAATGTGCTGGCATACTAGAGAGAAGGTGACTAAAAAAAAAATAGCCATTGCTGTTGAGCTGATTCCAACTCCTAGTGACCCTACAGGACAGAGTAGAACTGCCTCATAGGGTTTCTAAGGAGCAGCTGGTGGATTCGAACTGCTTTTGGGTAGCAGCCATAGCTGTTAACCATTGTACCACCAGAGCTCCAAGAAGGTGACTAGGAGTCATATTTTCATGAATTCTCAATAGCCTCCTAGAGAAAAGCAGCCATTTTAAGTGATGGTTTGCACCCAGGACACTGAAATGTAGACTCCCAGTGAGGTACAAGAGTGGACACTGTTGATGCCCTCCTCAGATCCCCCCAATCCATTTTATCCTTTCTTTGTGCCCTTTTCCCAGCTTTGGTGTGCTTTTGCTTCCAACAGCCCATAGCTTCCATACTAATTTGGAGAACAGCCCTGGGGTTGCTGGGCCCACTTTGCCCAAGCCCACAAAAAGCCAGAGGTTCCTGGGAGTTTACATCCCCAAAGGTGGCCCTTAGTCAATGAATAAAAGGTACCAAACCAAAACAAGCCAAACCCATTGCTGTCAAGTTGACTCCAACTCATAGCATGAAAACCTAGCTCCCTTGCCTTGGGGCAGGACATTGCTTTAACATAACTTACACTCCAGCGTCCCCCTGTGGAATCAGGCTGATGTGTCCTCCTGAGGGAGTTGTTCTGAAATTTCGTGCTTGTATGGCTTAGTCCTCTTCCCTGTTTCACTTTCCCCACTGCCTTACCAGTTTCTCCTGGGAACACTTCCTTAATCAATCACTCACACACAAGTCATATTCTCAAGGTCTTATTGACAGAAATCAAAAGGCTCTACCCAGTCTTTTAGAAACTGGGATGGGTAAGAAAGAAACAAATCTAAAACAGGAGAGAACGTAAGGATCTAGGTTTATTCATGGAACATGGGACAGTAGATTTGGAGAGAACTCCTGGAGGTAAGATACTGTTGGTGCCTATAGAGTATCTCCTAGTGCTGACTAAGGGATGCAAGCCTTATGTTTCAGGTATCCAGAGAGCTAAAAAAGGCAAGGAGAGTCGAATAGCCCTCCTTGGAATCGATAGGATTCCAAAAGAGTGGCCAGGTTAATATTAGAGCAAAAGAAGCAGGATATCAAGATTATCAGTTGGTGAACTAGAGACTGGACACCAGCAGCAGCAAGCAAAAAGTTTAATAGCCAATGGGAACTTCAGAAACGCCTAGACATAGATTCCCAGGGATTCATTAGAGTGGGGGTTGAGCCTGACAGTCGTTACCTCCTCTAGGGGAAATGGCATGCGCTCAAACACCCCATCACAAAAGGCAAGACAAGATGCGCATCATAAGGAATACACAAATTAAACAAACAAAAAACCCATTGCCATCAAGTCAATTCCGACTCACAGTGACTTTCCAAGGCACACCTGGTGGATTCGAACTGCCGACCTTTTGGTTAGCAGTCATGGCACTTAGCCACTATGCCACCAGGGCTAAACACTATGAAAATGCAGAACGGAAAGATAGGACAGTAAAACCTGAAAAAGCTGGAACCTGTGTAAGACAGAAACCTGTCAGAGAAGGAAAATTCAAATATTTTCCAGTAATAGAGAGTGATAGAAAAGTGGTAAGATTGCACCCTGTCAAAGGCAAAAAACTCTTGCGAGCCCTGGAAAAACAAGGCAGCCCCATTGAGTTCCAGCTCTCACAGGTTCCACTGTACTTACAGATGAGGATATTTACAGCCTCTGGGGCCATGTGAACAAAAGCACGGTGAGGGTATGCTGCAGGATGTAATCACCTTGAGATTTAGGAAGAGCTGTGATACAAGTGGGAAATGCCATGGTATATTGATTAAAACATTCATCAACCCCAGCTAACTCTGGGACTTACTCAAGTGTTGAAAATGTCACACACAGACACTCAGGCACTGCAAATGTTCCCAAAATATACAAAGTCATTTGTTATACAGGATTATAGGTCACACGCAAACTCAAACATTTCTATTCGTTGACTGCTCGGGGGTGAGGGGGGGTAGGCCAACCTCAGTCATCTGGCTGAAAGGACAGTCATAGGGCAGTCATCTCCCGACGGTCTTCCTGCTTTTCATCCTGTCCCTTTGAAATTCAATTTCCACATAATAACAAGAATGATCGTTTAAAATTGGACCTTGCCATTTTCCCATTAAAACACTTTATTGGCTTCCCTTGGCATTTTAAATCTTGTCACTTCCTGATTAAAACACTTTAGTGGTTTCCCATGGCATTTAAAATTAAACGCTACAAGGTCCTATGTGACCTGGCCTCTGCCTACCTTTCCAGCCTTGAACCAGGTTTCCCCCACTCGCTTACTTTCCCACACAGGGTTCTGACGGCTCCCAGACATCTCTGCACGGAGAGCAGAACACCATTAACCCTGGCTATTCCTATGGCTGGCTGCTTCTCATCCATTTAGGCTTCAGCCTAAATATTACCACCTTGAAAAAGCTTTCTCTTATCACTGTAAAATTGCTCCCCGCCCTGTTATTCTCTTTCTTCGACACTGATCACATCTGGTATCTAATATGTTTATTTAGTCAACGGCTTACTGTGTTCCCCCCACTAGGAGAAGGTAAGCTCCTTGAAGACAAACATCATATGGCTTATTCACTCTTGCATCCCAGCACCCAACAGTGCCTGATTCACATTAACTGCTGAATAAAGATTTTATGACTGAGTGAAGGAATGAAGCACAGGGCTGCTACATACAGTTTCACTTTTCATCTAACACCTTGACCATTTGCAGCCATTTAAAGTATATAAAAAGGAGCCCTGGTGGCACAATGGTTAAGTGCTCAGCTGCTAACCAAGAGATCAGTGGTTTGAATCCACCACCAGATATACAGGAGAAAAGACTTGGCAATCTGCTCCCATAAAGATTACAGCCTAGAAAACCCTGTGGGGCCGTTCTACTCCATCCTATATGGTCACTATGAATCAGAATTGACTTGATGGCACACAGCAACAACAGAGTATATTTAAAAAAAAAATTTTAATATTAAAGACCAGACCAATTCTTAGTTATGGCCAATAAACAAATTTACAATTCTGGAAGAACAAAAAATGGTGCTTTTTAATTCAAAGTTGACTTGATTAGTGAACCCAGGTTTACATACAACAGAGAACTGCTCAGAATGGGCATGGGAATATAACAGATCTGTCCAGAGTCATGCAGATGGCAGTCCAGATAGTTTCGCCATGACATTTCTAAAACTGTGTTATACCCAGACCTTCTCCTCAACTGTCCTTTTTAAAGTCTGATAGATTCAGAAAGAATGACCTCCTGGCAACCATTTCTTGAAACTAGATAGTGTATTTTTTTAAGAATTAATTCTCTCCTTATTTGAAGAGTTTTATTTTAGAATCTTAAAAGAGAATCCAGTTTGGGTGGTATTTTTTGGCCCAATTTCTTCATTATTCAGTTAAGCTAACAGGGTGTGTCAAATGTGTGAATATTTCCAAGAGGATGCAAACTGACACTCTTGTTTCTAGGAACATTGTTCTTCATAGACCTCGTAGGCTATCCTCTTTTGTCACTGCTAACTGAGATTAACAGCTGACACTATAAATGTTATTATTTAATAAAATGTGGCTTCTAGTGAATACTATTTACTGACAATCAGAAATTTTAGGAAAGACAGAAAAGGGTAAAGAAAGTTTTAATCATCTACAAAATTCCACCTAGAAATAACTCTTGTTGCATTTTGTTGTATACCCTTCCAGTCTTTTTATCTACACCTACACATATTTATTCTTTCACACATTCATTCAACAAACACTTATTTAGCACCTATCACGTCAGAATCAAATCTAGATGATGCTGAGCAAGACAGATGAAGTCCATACATTCAAGCAGCTTGCATTCTAGGAGATAAGAAAGCAAGTAAGCAAGTAAGATTTCAGACAGTGATAACATCTATGAAGAGCATAAGTGAAGTGAGAGGGTGAGACAGTGAGGGCTGTCTACTTTAGAGAAGGCTGAAAGGGAAGACCTTTCTAAGAAGAGAACATTCGACCTGAGACCTAAAGAATGAGCAAGGGCAGTCATGGGTGATCAGGACAAGCATTCCAGGCAGGGGAACAGCACATGTAAGGGAAAAGTATGACTTTCTAGTATTCGCCACAAGGTTAATGTTGTTAGAGCTAGAGAATAAAAAAGATGCAGGCAGCAACCTCTCATATTAACCAGGTGTGTGTATATTATTTTGTTTATGATATTCTTGACCTGCAGGATTTAAATTTTTATGCTGTGAAATCCATCAATTTGTGTGTGTGCGCGTGTGTGTGATTTCTCCCATTAGAAAGTCTTTCACTTAACCTTCAACCAGAAAAACGCTCACCTGCATTTTCTTTGGGTACTTTTATTATTTCATTAATCCACCCACAGTTTATTATAATACATGGCAGGAATTTAAGCAGTTGTTTTCCCCTAAATAATTAACCTATGTCTGAGCACAACTTTTTGAATAATTCTTTCTTCTACATCAATTTTGATAGCACCATTGCCATACACTTATTCCTTACATTTAAGGCTGGACCCCTGGTGGCACAGTGGTTATGTGCTTGGCTGCTAACCAAAAGGCTGGCAGTTCAAATCCACCAGACGCTATCAAAAGGTCAGCCTTTCAAATCCATCAGCCACTCCTCGGAACCCCTATTGGGAAGTTTTCCTCTGTCCTATTATAGGGTTACAATGAGTTGGAATCAATGGCAATAGGCTTGATTTTTTGGTTTTTATATTTAAGGTTTGTGAAGAGGAGAGTGATATAAGCTGAGTGACCTGAACAGCCTTTTAGGACACTTACCTGGCAGGAGTTAGAAGAAAGGATTGGAAGGACAAGAGGTTGGAAGGTGGAAGACCAGCTGGAAAGCTACAGAAATCATCCAGGTAAAAGACGATAAGGGCATAAACTAGGGTCATGACTTTGAGAATGGCAGAGAAGTCTTAAGAAAAAACACATATCATATAAGCAGATCTCATCAAATGACTGGATGTGTGGCTGAAAATAACAAGAATAAAGAATCAAAAATAAAACCTGAGCATAACACAAAGTGTAATCCTCTATATCTTGCTTCATGTTGCTTCTTCTGACTCAAATGCCCATTCTTACTCATTACTCCCACCGCCTGTATGTCACTTTGTCATACTGTGGTGGCTTGCACGTTGCTGTGATGCTGCAAGCTATGTCACTATTATTTCTAATACCAGCAGGGTCACTTATGGAGGACACATTTCAGCAGAGCTTCTAGACTAAGACAGACTATGAAGAAAGGCCTGGCGATTTACTTCCAAAAATTAGTCAATGAAAACTTTGTGGATTACAACAGAAGATTGCCCAACTGGCTTGCTTTGGACACATCATCAAGAGGGACCAATCTCTAGAGGAGGACATCATGTTTGATGACGTAGAGAGCCAACAGGGGTCTCCCTGGTCAGATGGATTACAACAGCCGCAACAATGGGCTCGAACATACTGGTGATCACGAGGGTGATGCAGAAGCAGAAAATGTTTCATTTTTGTATGTAAGGTTGCCATAAGTCAGAGAAAACTTGACGGCAGATAACAATAACACTCATTATTTAGAATTCAAATTAAATATTGGAACAAGCCAAAATCGACCAGTTCTTCTTAGCACACTGGAAGCAAAATGTAAGGAGCTCAATCTACAAATTGAGTCCCAAGCTGATTTTAATGGTCCCTAATCTTGCCTATCCCATCCCTCAATTCCCACCTCAGGATTTTGCTTATCTGGAATTGACCTGAGATGAGTCATTCCATCTCCAGCTCTCCAAATCTTCGCTCCTGCTTCTTTTCCTTCAGAGCAACCAATGTGACATCCTTCTCCTCCTTACCAAGAGTAGAAATTCAGTTGACCCTTAAGATTGTGATAAAATCTAAGATTGTTCAGTAATTCTTGGCTATAAGTCGTTCTTCAACAAGCTTGATTCCAGGCTTTCTCATTCTCTAAACTAACCTCCAAAGTTCCCTGGTGAATGCCTCTCTGCAGAAATTCTTCCAGTCCAATCACTGAGGTAGAATCATTCTCCTCGGTGTTCTTCCTGGTGGTTTCAGAGGTGAGGGAGGCCACAACTTCTCTAGACAGTCAGAATTATAAAAGGCTTAAATAGAAATATGAAAATGGCATGCTACCATCCACTTGTATCTGTGGCATTATAACACATAAGTTTATGAAAGTGTTCATCATGTTCACTGTTCACTGAGGATGTTAACTGGATTTCAAAATGCCCTCTCAATAAATATCCAAGAAAGGAATGTCTCATTATTTTATCAACATCATGAATTGCGTAATGGATCATGTTTCTATTTAACAATGGCTTATAGGAAAGTTCAAGGCAACTTTTGGCCCTCCTCTGGCACATGCATAGGATTCCAGGGCTTACATGTTTGTACTAACCAAATTCCATGCTCCATCATACTTTCTTATCTTTATTTTTCCTTTGCCTCTTTTTTCACTCCTATTTTCAATGTATTTTATCTTCATACCATATATGTATCTTTGTAAGATATCTTAAATCATTTTAAGAATCTGCAAGAACATAAATAACCTAAACATTAAAATATAACCAGATATACTGTTTGCTTATTTTATCTCTCATAATGTGGTCTTGTCAGTATATTTTTCATGTGTTTCCTGTTCCCCCCTGGTGTAAATCCCAAAATGGTCCTTGCATTGAGATCTCCAAGAAATCCTATTATATTTGAAACACATTTTCATTAGATAATTAACTTCCTTATTGTGAACATCTTTTTACCGGCTTTATTCACACCTTTTATTTTCTGTTGTTAACTGAACACCAGCCGTCACTCAGCATATTACAAATGCAGTGATAATACTGAAATGTCCTTAGCTCTGAGTAACAGCCACTGTTGAGAAAACAAATTATACTTATTCTCCGTCAGGGTTTTACTGTTTTCCATGATTACAAGGAAAAAGAAGCTTAGCAAGGTCTTTTTGTCCAAGGTGCAAAAAAAGAGTTTCATTTTAGAAAAAGAAATAATAGCCAATTATGATGTATATTCTTATTTTTGTGGCAAACTGAAGATAAATAATTCCTCAAAGCAGCAATGCAAGGGTCTTATAAAATAGAGTCTGGTTACAATAGCAGAGAATATTTTTAAATAGAAGTCTCGTGGTCAATCTGAAACAAAAATTAAACACATGAACATTTAGAAGACATTTTACAGATTAAATGGGTCATCAAGACACTACCTTTGACTGACGTGATGACAATATTAAAGAATTTATACATTCATTCACACATTCTTAAGCTTCTGTATTTTCTGGGCGTTATGCTATGCTCAAGGGATAAAACAGTGGGGGGGAAATGCTTACTCCTTAGTTGAGGAGAGAGAGAATCAAGCAGGCAATTATAACACAAATATCATACTGTGCTAATAGTACCGTCTAGGGGGTTAGTGAAAGCTTCGAGAGAAAGTGACACCCAAAATGAAACCTGAAGAGTGTACATGAGAGCAAGACAATCTCGGAGAGATGGGGCTGAGATGGAGACAGACAGTGCTTTCTCGATAAAGAGAAATTGTTGTTACTTTTTTTGTTAGTTGCCATCAAGTCTCTTCTGACTCATGGCGACTCCATGTGTGAGAGTAAAACTGCTCAAAGGGTTTTCAAGGCTGTGACCTTCATATGCAGATCTCCAGGCCTATCTTCTGAGGAGCCTCTGGGTGGGTTTGAACCACCAACCTTTTGGCTAGTATTTGAGCACTTAACCATTTGTACTACACAAGGATTCCTAGATACAGGGAACAGCATATCCAAGAGCCCAGGAGAGGAGAGGAGGAGAATGGTACATTTGGAGAACCACAAATAATTCAGTATGACTGGAGTTTAGTAGGGAAAGTGATGAGTGGCTTAAGCTGAAGCTGGGAGTAGAGGGGGAAACAAGGCTTATGAAGAATTTTGAGAGCCATTAATAACTGGACTTTATCCTGAGAATATTGGAAGTCATTGAAGATTTTAAATCAAGATAGGAACACGATTAGATTTACATATCAGCACTATCACCCCAGCATCAGTGTTTTACAGTAGATTAAAACAGTAGATTAGAGGAGAGCAAAACACATCAAGGTTCATCATTAGCAGACCACTGCAGCAGAGCAGGTAAGATATGAGGAAGGCTTAAACCACTGTTGACTAAATGCTTTGATCATGTGCTCAAATTAGTAAAAAAAAAAAAAAAATGAGGACCGTAACTCCACTTGATGTATATTTATATACTTATAGTGTATAAATGTGTATTATTATATTAACAAAGTGATAAACATTACAAAAATTTTAAATATCAAGAAAATGAAAAAGAAAAAATAGAAACAAAAGTCTTCGTATTTGCTTTCTGCATCCCAACAGCCTTTCTTACATACACCCGTGAAGGCACATGCCACACTCTGGAGATCACTGGCCTGAACTAAGGAAGTAGTGGTGAAAATAGAAAAAGAGGTGAATAAACGGAAAAACAGACAAGACACAGAATCAACAGGTTTGAGTGACTAGGTATAGAGGGAGAAGAAGTAAAGTAAAACAAGAAAATTACTACGGTTTTTGGCTTGGGTAACTGGGGCTATTTAATGAGGTATGGTACACTGGAGAAAAGACAGGCTTGAATGGGGAAAAATTAGAGAACATTTGCACATATTGATTTCAAGATAGAGAAGCACAATAAACACTAGTATAAACATGTCTAGAGAGAATTATAAGCATGTCTAGAGAGAATTGAATATAGGTAGTGGTAAATATGGAGGCAGAAAAATCAACTCACCTTTCAGCCCCACATAAGTAAAAATGAGAATTCTCTTCCTAGCAGATATCTAGGAATCTCTTTGTTATCTTGGGGCGTATAATTAGGGAACTCCAAGAGATAGAAAATCTTAGGTTTTCCTTTATGAAGGTATCAATTGTCCTTGAGAATCTTGGCCTTTTAGTCTGGTATAATATCAACCCATTGCATCAGGGCTTTGTAATGGGTACCATTATTTTAAAACCTGACACATAACATGACCCTTAAAGGAAGTTTCAGATAGGCTTGCTGTGGCTTCTAAGCTCCTGTACTTAAAGGTAACACATCATGTAGAAGGTAGACTTCCTATTCTGACATGAAATTTGGGAAACCCTAGCATCCTAAACATGGCTATTTATTGATTGCATCCAGGTATCATAGAGAATACAGGGTCCATCTAAAAGCCTCCAGTGTCAATCCCAGAGGAGGCCTATTGTGAAGCCAAAGAACCGTTTTAGGGATAAGGAAAAAAAGTGTAGAGAAAGGACCAAAACCACATACTTATACTTTAAACCTTACCTTTAAAATGTTTAATTGATCTCTTCTGAATTCTCCAGTAAGTCAGAAAGGTAATTGTTAAAAATCATTGCCATATATATTTATCAAGTTGTATCTTAAGTCAAAAGAATGTTAAGATTGATAATTGTTGAAGATAAGTTGTCACAGCATCAAGGATGTTGGTTTTCTAGATGCATTTTCATTTGAACCTCATAATTGCCATATTCAAGCAAAAAGGAAGCACTATCTGAGAAGCAATGTAATTTATTAATGGTCACATAAAGAGAAAGTGACAAGACCAGAAGTAAAAAACAGATCTGTTTGGGTTCAGTACCAGTGATCCTAACCATTACACCATAGTGCCTCACGGATTACCCAGCAACACTGACAAAGTGCCTTCCCCCTCCTGTGAGGAAGACAAAACATTCAATGGTTTTCACAGTTACCTGAATTATGTGTGCACGAAGCAGAAACAAAACCTGGTGTTCCCAGCACCCAGTCCAGACCTTTGTACTACAGTACATGCATGAGCACACACATGTACACACACAGTGGCAGGGAAACAACTTTATAACTGCAGGCTACTGATGATACTGCCAAGCAAGAAACTCATCACCTTACACTGAAGGAGCTGTGAAAGCAGAGAAATCAATCTACCATTTTAATAAAAAATGTGAGAAACTGAGAAGATGAGCTATGGTGCAATCACTTTGGGCGGATCTGGCTGTTTTGCTATTAATCATTTCTCTACCGTGCAGTCAGCAGAACTTTAACTCTATTCATTGCTTTCTCAGGTCCACTGCAGAGACACTGTGACCAAGTGGGATGAGATTATAAAACCATCATAGTATCCCAAGGACCAGGAACTGTGCACATAATTCCAGTCTTCAAGTAGAAAAGATTAACCCTAGGAAAAGACAATCATTTTCCCCAAGACTGGACTATTAAAATTTCCTGACATGACAACTTACATTCTTGCAATTATGAATCTTGGATTTAAGATAAAATCTTATACTGTCTCTGGAATCAATCTTCAATCATCTCTGTTTTAAGAAAGAATTCAAATAAAATCAGTTTAATACCTTAAAATTAGGTCTTAAGTTATCACATAGCTCTGGTTACTTTTCTTAATCTTTGCTTTCTGTAAACGAATTAGGCACTAATATGGGGGTGTCTTAGTCATCTAGTGCTACCATAACAGAAATACCACAAGTGGATGGCTTTAACAAAGAGAAATTTATTTTCTCACTGTCTAGTAGGTTACAAGTCTAAATTCAGGGTGTCAGCTCCAAGGGAAGTCTTTCTCTCTCTGTCTGCTCTGGAGGAAGGTCCTTGTCCTCAATCTTTCCCTTGTCGAGGAGCCTCTCAGACCCAGGGAGCCCGTGTCCAAAGGATGCGCTCTGCTCCTGGTGCTCCTTTCTTGGTGGTATGAGGTCTCCTTGTCTCTCTGCTTGCTTCTATCTTTTATATCTCAACAGATTGCCTCAAGACACAATCTAATCCTGTAGGTTGAGTCCTGCCTCTCTAACACAACTGCCACTCGTCCTCCCTCATTAACATCACAGAGGCGGGATTTACAACATATACGAAAATAGCACAATACCCGGAATCACGGCCCACAATTTTTGGAGGGGACACAATTCAATCCATGACAGGGGGTATCTGATGGCACTCCATGACTGCCTATTCAGACTCTGTTCTTGCTGAAGTCTGATGCTTAGGGTCATTCTGACTGACTACTGAGTTGCCTGGAGGCATAAGGGAATGGGGAGCATTTTCACCCAAGCCTCTTTAATTGACCAATATGAGCCAGTGGAATAACGAAATACCCAGGATCTTGAAGCAAAGGCTTATATATTGGAGGGCAATAGTCAAAAAAAAAAAACAATAGTGCCATCACCCATCTATCTCTACTAACACCCTACCTTCTAGTCTCACAGCAATTCACTCTCTAGGCCTAGGCATCCTCCCTGGGAATAGATGTAGCTGGTGGTGCATTCAATGTTGATGTCCCACATTGAAGCAAAACTGACCGCTGCTGGGTTCCCAGCTCCAAACAAGATGGAGGTCGAGGTGTCAAGTTTCACCATCAAACCAGCAAGCATAAATAGGATCCCTTTTCTAAATACTGTGTTTCTCCTAAGATAGAGTCAACTGAAACAGGGGCTTTCTTCATGTTAAATCAAACTCTTTTCTATTGCTTGGTGAAAAAAAAAATCCAGTACACACACACACACACACACAGGATGCATTTGCTAAGAAATAGAATATTTTATCTACTTTCTTTACCTAAACCTTACTTTCATTCCAATTCTAAATATCATTATATTTTATAATACTGCCCCTCATTACACTTCATCCCAAGGTTGAGATAATCATAACAATTTTCTTTAAGAAATCTTGTATTAAACAAGTTTGCTACCCTGGACACACAAGATTCTTGATGCTGCAGTAGCCCTGGCTGTGGCTCTGCTGTCCTCTGCACATTTGCAGTGTTCCCCTATCTTGAGCTCAGCCTTCCTGGGGCCCTCTCTGGGTGCCATGCTCTCCATCCTTTGGTAAGGCTGCTTTTTCTCAGCTACCTTCCTTCTCAACTGCAGCACCAAAAAGACCTCATGCTTCTCTAAGACTCTAAGCAACCTCACCCTTGGCAATATCATCCCAGGAGAAAGACCTTACTGACCACAAGTCAGATCCTCTAAAGTGCCCATCCTTGTCCCATTAGCCACAAAATTCAAGACTTCACTGGTCCTAGTTGCCTTTGGTTTTTGCTGTCCACCTGGTTTCATGGTCAAGTACACTTCCCAGTCTAGCAAAATGACCAATAGTGGCCCCAGGCTAACTTAAATATCTTGTCCCTCAATAACTCTTACAATATGCTCTGAATATCTCTCCCTGTCAGTCTCTTTTAAGTCTGATAGAAACCCTGTGGGGCAGCTCTACTCTGTCCCATAGAGTTGCTGTGAGTCAGAATCAACTCAACAACAATGGGTTTTAGTGGATTTCTTAGGCAATGTTCAAGTCTTTAAGTATGTAGATCAAGGCTATTTACCCTGGACCCATGGATCTGGGTACAAAATAATCTCTTTAGAATATGAGGCCAGAGAGACATTATTCCTCTAGAAAACTACTCTTCTTTCTACACCATTTTCCTGTTTCCCTCTTGCAACATTATCTATTTACCATAATTAGTACATAGGGGTAAAGTTTTTACTTCATATTTAGAGGAGGTGGGCTGGGATCAGAAAAAAAAAATTCACAGTATAAATTCCTCTAATTCCTTCCAACAGCCCCTTCCATGACATGAATTACATACACATAGACCAAATGATGAGTTTCTATACAAGATAGTCATCTATTTTATATAGATTACTAAAAGTACATTTATTCAGATTCCATTAATTTGATATTTCTCATGAATTAGGACTCTGGTTGAGCTATAATCTGTGTAAAAAAAATGGCTACGCTAGGCAAATTAAGACAAAGTAACAAGAGGCCTACAGATGACATCTGTCTTCAGTATCTTCTAAGTACACTTTTTCAAGACCTCCAGAAGCATTGGTACACACAAATCCTTCATTTATCAAATCATTGTTGAATACTTTGATTGTGCCAAACAGCTACCTGTTAACTACAAACTATAAATATTCCCAGTTAGAAATCATTCTTGCTATTGGACTTTTTTCAATTATCTGATACTGGAGACATACAAAAGGATATATGTCAGATACACAAATTGTGAAACATAACAATAAAATGAACAGTCCATGACTCTACAACTTGGCCTAAGAACTAGAACATTTCCAACATGGCTGTGTTTACCTACATGCTCCTTTCTTAAGCCCTCATTTGCATCCTCATACACCCCCACCAGAACTAACCACTATCCTGAAGTTATTTATCATTCCTTTGTGCTTTTTTCTTTTTGTATTATCTCACATGAACATACTCTTAACACTAAGCTTTGCTTGTTTTTAAACTTAAAAAAAACAGTATTGTACTGTATACTGTTTTGGTGACCTGCATTTTCCACTTAGTAAGTTTTTAAGACTTATTCTTGCTGTAGCTGTGATTCATTCATCTTTTCTACTGTATAATATTCCATTTTATGTATCTGTTCTCATGACAAAAGATACTTGGCTATTCCCAATAATTTTCTATTACAAATAACAATGCTATGAATATCCTTGCACATGTATCCTGGAGTATACATGTAAGGGTTTCTTGAGGTTATACCTAGGAAGAGAAATGCTGAGTCCTGGGCATATTCAACTTTACAAGATAATGCTAAAATGATTTACAAAATGGCTGTACTAATTTACACTTCCCTCAGCCAGGTATAATTTTCCATTGATCCCTATCCACTCCGGCAATTAATATTGGCAGATTTGTCTTTTCAATTTTTTCAATTTAGTGAATATGCAGTGTTGTATCATTATGGTTTTAATTTGCATTTCCTTGAATACCAGTAAAATTAAGTACATTATCACACAATTATTTGGCATCTGGATTTCATTTTGAAATGCCTTTCAAGCCTTTTGTGTATTTTTATATCAGATTGTCTTTTTCATATTTATTTGTAGGTATTATTTATATATTGCAGATACTAGTCCTTGTCAATTACATGTGTTGCAAAGTCTCTTGGTTTGTGGCTTATCTTTTCACTCTCTTTATGGTGTCTTTTGGTGAATAGAAGATCTTCATTTTAAAGTAACTGAATTTATCAGGCTTTTGCCTTATGGTTAATGTTTTTTTATGTTATAAGAAATCACACTCCGAGGCCATACAGACAAGAATTCATTTCTTTTAAAGAATTCTGTAATTTTGACCAGGATTTGTCTAAGTGTATTACTAGGACCACTTGACTCAGAATCACCTATGTATTTTTATTTTTTTATTTTCATTATTTTTTTTTTTTCACCTATGTATTTTTAAAATGTTAATTCCCAGGCCTCATTTTCTCCAACAAATATTTACTGGTTATACGAATACTGCTGACACATCAGTTCCTGTTCTAAGCCTGAGAATATAGAAGTCAATAAAACAGACAAAAATCCTTGACATTATTTGGTTTACATAGATGAGGGAGAAAGAAAATAAACTACAAATAGGTAAAATTCACAATACGCCTCCTTTTCATTTGCCTTCCCACCATTACTTCTCTCCTCTGGAGCTCCTACCCTTTCGGGCTCAGGTCTTTTACGTAAGCTTTTCTGCCATAGCAATGACATCTTTGCAGATGTCAGAAAACTGCAGCTATGATATAAGCATAACCTTGAGGACTTCATCCTAGAGCAAGTTGCTAACCTAGGACAATAAGCAGGGTGTTAGTGAGTTGTAAACTCAATTCTTCTAATATATAGAGCATGTAGGTTCAACAGATATTTCTCTGAACTTGGCAGAGTTCACCATCTTGATTGATGTTTGAATACCTGATTATCTTAATATGGACACAAAGCCTTATGTACAGAACAGCAAAAAACAAGGCCTAGGCTTTTCCTGAAAGAAAAAAAAAAAAAACCTTTTTCATATTTGAAAAATCAGTTTGCTTTAATAGCAATTTTAGACTTCACACTATTTTTGGACTTATAATAGAAATATTGAACTATAATATCTTTGGATCATAATGGAAACTGCACTTTGAGAAAGTTCAAAGTTTGAGTTAAAATAAGAAAAAAAAATTCCATACCTAATATTGCTTAAGTCTTCTGTAAAGCCAGATGGTTCATTGCCACTTAGCTCCATATTCTTCTCTCTGTGTTCTCATCTGGATATCAGGGGATGACAGCCTGCGAACTACATTTACCAGAATTTCCACAGCAGTTCTGGGTTACAGAAGGTCAATAAGAGGCCCTCATGCAATTTTCAGAAGGTAGGGTGAAAGGAAAAATCATACCACTGTTCCTCCAGCTGCAGTGGACATGGGCTCATGCATGTGGGATTTTACAGGGATTTCTACACATTTCCTCATGAATCTTCTAACTTGGTGCTGCAGGAGATTGGGTGGTTCCTGCAATTTTCTGATTCCCTAAAACCTGATCATCAGCCTGTGATCTGGCAATGGCCTTCCTTGTCCTTCTTTACCCTCAGCTCTTCCAGTGCTTTTGAAAGCACCCAATTATATATTTTACAAATACATGTAATTACAAATCTGTTTTGGAAGAAGTACAACCAGAATGCTCCTTAGAAGCAAGGATGGCAAGATTACAGCTCACATATTTTGGACATGTTATTAGGAGGTATCAGTTCCTGAAGAAGGACATCATGCTCGGTAGAGGGTCAGCAAAAAAGAGGAAGACCCTCAACGAGACAGACTGACACAGTGGCTGCAACAATGGGCTCAAGCATAGCAACAATTGTGAGGATGGTGAAGGACAGGGCAGAGTTTTGTTCTGTTGTACATAGGGTCACTATGAGTCAGAACTGATTTGATGGCATCTAACAACAATAACAACAACATGTATTAAATCCCATCTTGCTTGAAATATGTTGGGTCCCTGGGTGCCAGCAAATTGTTCACACTGGACTACTAACCAAAAGGTTGGCAGTTCAAGCCTACACAGTAGTAAACAGAAGAAAGGCCTGGCAATCCACATCCATAAAATTACAGCCAAGAAAACCCTATGGAGTGTTTCTATTCTGTAACACATGGGGTCACCACAAGTCAGAATTGGCTTAACAGCAATGGGTTTGTTTAAACAATACCTAGAGTCGTTTTGTTTTCTAGAATAAACCCTAATACCATTCCACCTCCTTTTATCTCTTTCTTAATTTCTAAATTCCCAAATCAAAATTAATGTGATCGATAGGCTTCAAACCCAGACCAGGGGCCTGAAACCCCAGGAAGACTAACCTTTAAGTGAATTAATTGTGTCTCAACAGATTCTTTAAACTATAGGAAAAAAACAAATATCAACATAAGATTTATATTTCATTTCATTATTATTGTGACCATGAAATTTTTATATTAAAAAAAAAAAAAGCAGTTGCCGTCGAGTCAATACTCATGGCTGTCCCATGTGTGTCAGAGTAGAACTGTGCTCCACAGGGTTTTTATTGGCTGATTTTTTGGATCTCCACGTTGTTCCTCCAAGCCGCCTCTGGTTGGACTTGAATCTCCAACCTTTCAGTTAGCAGCCGTGCGTGTTAACTGTTTGCACCACCAGGGAACAGCCTGTAGAAACAATATGTAGAAACCTGAATTCATAAATATGTGCAAGTACTGAGCAAGATGACCTTTTTAAGAATTTATTTGTTTTTAACACCTGATCTAGGTAATTAAATCTACTAAACTTTAAAGGTCATATTTCTACTAAAAGCCAATTTATTGAACAACAGAAATATGACTTACAATTTAGCATCCTTGAGAACCACCTCTCAGTAACATCCTCAAGGCAAAATCTAGACAATACCAATAGATTACAAGCTACTTTCTAGGTCTGAAAAAATCCTAACTCTAGATTACCTGTGTAGAGAGGCAGTTCGGAGCAGACAAGGAGCACTAAACTAGATATCGGAGACCCAGATTCAACACTGCACCAGGGCTTACTAGTGACAAGAAACTTACTCTCTGAATCTCAGTTTCTCCATCTATAGAATGGGTGGAAAAGCTCCTCGCCAGCGGCAGCTCCAAAATTTCTACACAGAAGGAGTTTAGGGGCAGATATTAGGTTGGAAGTGGGGCTTGAAGTAGTGTTTGCAGAGCACTGTGCAGAGGAATGAGGAAACATCTGTTTTTTATTCCAAATAATAAAAGGGATTATTGTAAAATATTGCGAGGTAATACATTTCAAAATAATCTAAAACTCATTACAGAAATTTTTGAAAATTCAGAAGAAAAAAAATCACAGAGAAGCAATTTAAAATCAACCATAGTTAACTTCTACTGCCTTTGTGCTTTTGTACTTTATCAATCTTTCCTACAGATATATGCATTTGCTGTGCAGGTGTGCGTGTGTGTGCACGTGCGCTTATCAACTCGGCTCTTGTCTTCCATCATGTCATATAATCTTTTCTTCTAACAGAATATTATGATCATTTCTCCATCTCATTAAGTGCTATTCTCTAATATCATCTTCAAAGACTACACAGTGTTCTATAGTATGGATGCACCATAATTTATATTAGGATTATAGGCTGTTTTAATATTTTTATAACATGTAACAATATAATAGCGATCTTTGTAAGTAAATTTTTGCTATAGCTCCGATAATTTCCTTTAAAATTTTCTATAAACTGCAGTTCCAAAATGTGAGAACATTTTTAATACAAAAAACTTTTGATACATATTCTAAAACCACCCTCTATTTCTTTTTACCCTCTCCCATTCAACTCACAGTATATCCTTCCAGATCTTTTTAAAAGCATATACACATAAAACATATTCTTCTCTTTTGGCCTTTTAAATTTTCTAATGTGTCTGAATGAACACATATTTCTTACATAAGAAGAAAAAAGAGGCTTTAAAAAAATAAAATAAATTTTTATTTCAAGACATCTTAGGTGTATCTCCAGCATTTAATGGGAAAGGTAAGATAGAAATACCCTTAGGGGGAAAACAGAAGATTTTGTTCACATATTGCAATAGAAATATCCATTGAGTTCATTACGAGTTACTATTCTATTGGGAAAAAAAAAATCAACTAGCTCAGTTCCTGGCATACAATAACCACTCAATAAATATTAACTAATTAATTAACTGGACAATAAATTAGTCTCCAGGAAACATCTTTTTGGGACTGGAGAGTCTTGATTAGGAGTCAGAAAGGGGCACAGGTGGCGTTGTCATTCCTTCTTCCAGCTAACAGTTGGGAGTTTCAAAGAGAGAGGAGGCTATGGGAGGTGAAAGGCTGGCTATACAGATGGTGTCAAAGAATGAAATTTAGATTTCTGGACTACAATCTAAGACTAAAATTACAGGCTTTGGCCTAGAAATACAGTGCGTGTCAGTAGTACAGGGAAGCATATGTCTGTCCAAAAATGAACTAACCTGAGGAAAAGGTCTTGAAAATGGAACAGGAGACCTGGCCACCAGTTGAAGCATTACTTCAATTAGGTGTAATTAAACCAAATAATTGAACTGCTTTCATCTAGTGGCTTTTAAAATAACAATAAACCATCTATGATTCCTTTCAGACTTAATAGTTATTGAGTCTCTAAAAGGGGGTGGAATAAAAACTGAGGTATGTATCCACTTATTATGGAGAGCCAGCAGGCATGACATGGGGGAATTATAATGCCCAGGTTACACAATGGTGTCCACAAAACAATAATTAAGAACATATTCAGAAATAATAATCCTGGTCTCAGACAATAATATACCATTATGACCATTATGTACAGTTCAGGTAAAGAACAAAGAAAACTTCAGATTTAAAAAAAGGAAGACAAAAATTACACCACTGTTGTAGACTTGGTAGGAAGCTACATAGAAATGGAATATTGTAGCTTATGTGAAGGAAGGAGAAGCAGAACTTCAGTGAATTTAAATACCTGCTCAGAGAGGCTTAAATGTGAGGGTGAAAACACCCCCAAGGAATATAAAAATGAGGATAAAATAAGAGATGAGTCCTAATAATTCATTTATTCATTCATTCATTCAACCTGGATGATATTCAAAACATTTAACAACTGGTATGACATGGGCCCTAACTAATCAGAATGCACGCTTTGTCCAATCCAAAGAGACATCAACTGTAAACAAACAGTTTGGGGCACCTGGTACGTGTGCGCTAGCTGCCAACCATCCTTGCATTCAGCAATAATTTCTGAGTAAGTAAGAGGGGGGTGTGTGGGTAGGTGTGCGTGTGTGTAAAAACACATGGGATGCCTTTCAGCACATATCCCCACTTTACATGACATCTTAGGTCCTAATTATTGTTTATAAAATTGTAAGATTATACATTTTTTACTCTCAAGAAAAGCTTTTGAATTTTTCCTTTAATTTTAAAACTCATTTTAGTATAAATATTTGGTTTAATTCTGTGTTTGACTGGTTTCAATGACCACAAGTTATTTTATACCAAGTTTTCTTAGTTCTTAAACATGTGGGGCGTTGAAGTAAAACATCCAGTTATTTTAAGTGTGTCTCCAGGCACTGCATACATGAAGCGTTACTCTTGTTTTTGGAATCTCTGGGTGGGGAAAATAGTTAACACATTCGGCTGCTAACCTGAGAGTTGGAGGTTCAAGTCTACCCAGAGGTGCGTGGGAAGAAAGCCTGGTAATCTACTTCCAAAAAATCAGCCATTGAAAATTCTGTGGTGCACAGTTCTACTCTGACACACGTGGGGTCACCATAGGCCAGAGTCAGCGCCATGGCAGCTGGTGTTTATTCTCGCCTTTACACATGAAATCTGATTTAAATAGGTATTAAATTTGCAATGTCTGAAACATTTCCTCATAGATATTTGGAATCAGCACCCAATTTTCCTCTGGAATTTATTACTGCTAAGGAGAATTTTAAGGAGAATTTTAGGTCAGCCAGAACTTTATTCCTTTGCAGGTAAACATTATACGCACCGAGATTTTTCTCTTTATCTTGTAAATTTTGCAAGTACATATCTAGGTGTGATTCTTTTTCTTTCTTTCTTTTTTTTTTTAATAGATGGTGAGTAAGTTCATTTCAGGGTACTTTTTCTGCTTTTATATGTCTATTGTTCCTCTGTCTCCTTTTCTCTGCCTATTCTTTCCTTATGTCTTTTTCTTTTTCAAAAGAACCATAACTCTTATTAACGAATAGTTTTCTAAAGAAAAAAATATACATAATTTTTAGCCTCAGAAACCAACAAAAAAAAACCAAACCCATTGCCATCAGGTCAATTCTGACTCATAGCAACTATATGGGACAGAGTAGAACTGCCCCATAGGATTTCCAAGGCACAGCTGATAGATTCAACCTGCCGACCTTTTGGTTAGCAGCCAAGCTCTTAGCCACTGTGCCACCAGGGCTCCCTGTTACAATTTCTGCCTTGATTTGGTGGTGTTCTTATGGAAGTTGTTGTTGTTGTTTAGATCTTTTTCATCATCAAGTAAGAAGTAGTCTACCCAAATATCATGTTTGTCAACAGTCAGTTTTTGTAGATTTCCTTGACTTTGTTCAAGTATAATAGGGTGCTGATCAAATTCTGTTTTTGGGCAAATTGATATGCCCAGGCATGGCCAGTAAATGGCAGATGTGTAATGAGAGCACAGTTGTCTTAACGCTATGCTTTTTCCCAGATGCTACAGAATAAGAAGAGCCAAATGTACCCAGATATGACATTGTAAAGAAGCAGTGGTGCTGGCTGTAACATTTGTATGTCAATGAGACCACATATGTAAATAAATATACATAATTCACAATGATAGTCTATAACAGAAGGAAGAAAGAATCAAAATACCACTAAAAACCAAAGAGGACATAGTAAAATATATTGTTACCAATATGGTATAAGCAGAGGGCTCAGCTAGGGGGTCAGTGCTGCTTAAACAAATAACTTATATTGAAATAAACTGAAGGACATCTTTCATAATATATGCTTCATATTAATCCTCCTCCCTTTGGCTATTAATCCTCCTCCCTTTGGCCTGGAGCCCTGGTGGCCTACTGGTTAAGCATTTTGCTGCTAACCAAAAGGTCAGCAGTTTGAATTCACCAGCTGCTCTTTGGAAACCCTATGAGGCAGTTCTACTCTGTCCTACAGCATCGCTGTGAGTTGGAATTTACTCAATAGCAATGGGTACGGGCTGTTATGAGGCAATGAAGAAAACTAAAGGACCAAAACAAAACAAAACAAAAAACCTGTTGCCGTTGATTCAATTCCAACACGTAGCGACCCTATAGGACAGAGTAGAACTGCCCCATAGGGTTTCCAAAAGCAGCTGGTGGATTTGAACTGCTGACCTTTCGGTTAGCAGCCAAGCCCTTAATGGCTACACCACCAGGGCTCCATAACAGCCTGTAGAGTTATATATTTGTAAAATGAAATGCAACACGAACAGTGATTTTCTATTTTACGCTATTAACTTATTAAGTGATCCAGATTTTAGTAATGTCAACAATCATTAAGAAAAGTCAGATATTAGACACTATATAAAAACAGACTATGCAAATTAATAAATAGATTTTGGAACTTGCAGATATTTAATAATGGAATTTTATAAAGAAGTTAAAAACTAATTCACCTGTAAATACTAGTAATCGACAAAACTATTACACTGCAGGGCACTTTCTGTATGCCTCCTACGGTCTTCTAGTTGCAAGTCTTTTATGCAAACACACAGTCTTGACTCTTTTGTTGATCATATAGGATCACCTTGGACTCTGACTTTATGTAGAAAGTTCTGGAAGCCACTTATACGATATCTCTGCCCTGCTTACCAGGGTCTTGCTAAATATTTAATAAGCAACAAATTGTTAAAAAGTCAATTAGTATGACCTCACTGTCCCTTTAGAAGGTTAGATGCAAGTTTCTATCATTGAGAAAGGTAACTAGATTTCCGTATCTGATTTACTCAGCTAACAACCCATCAAATGTGCTTCTCAATTCTAGGCAGGTTATTTAGCTTATGCTTTTTTAATATGAATAAAAACAAAATAATCCAAAGGAATTCCCCCAAGATTACATAGGCAAAAATCTTTTGGATTCAGATTTATTAATTTTTTAATTATGCTTAATTGTTTTTCTTCTTATAAAATATTGCCTTATTACTGTTAATAAAAGAAAATTTTAAAAATACAATTAGGAAGAAAATCACCGGTAGTAGTCCCACCACCCAGAAATAACCATGATTAACAGTCATTTATTCCAGTGAGTCATTCAACATTTACAGTGACTTTCATTTCACAGTTGATGAAGTGCTAAGAACTTAGTTAATCCCATAAAGCAAACGCTATCAGGTTACTTTGTATATCTTATAGCTAATCTTGATAAAAAATGTTGTGCTGCTTCTACGTTTTTAATGTCTTTGATTTGCCATGCTATTTTTTTAAGAATCCCATGTTGGTTTTCCTTTACCAACTCTCACTAGAATTAGAAGACGGCTACCAAGGTCCTGGTGTTCCTTCACCACCCACTTGGTTGTTGCCGGAATTTCTTGGATCTTTTTTAAGAATGCTGCTTTATGTAGCTTTATGTCACAGTGCAGTGATCCAATCAATGGCAGCAGTAGCAAGGAAGCTTCATGTGTCATTTCTTCCTCATGTTTGATAACACAGCTGTGGCAGAGGCCAGCTTTCTCTTGAGGGCTTGGTGCTTTTTCTGGCCTCTGTCCCAGTTACATGGTCTGGCCCTCCTAGTCTTCTCTCCCTCCCTCCCTCACCTTCTGTCTGGTGAAAAAGTCCTGCTGTGCTGCCAGCATTATGCTTGATTTAGCCACTACACAGATCCTGAGGCTTCATTCAAATGTTGTTGCTCTAAGACAGCAAAAGGGATTCTAAGCTGTCTGTTCACTTTCTGTAACACAGCTCATCCTTGCCTCTCCAAACAGTGGCAGAGAGGTGAGTTTCTATCAAGTGCTTCAGTCCCAGAAGGGGTAGTGGTAAGTTAGCCTCCAGTTTCACCTCAGCTTTAAACCTTTCTTAACTCCCCAAAACTGGAACCATTTGACTCTAAGTTTATTCAGTTCCTCAATCCTTATTTATTTATTATTTATTTTTCCCCCTGGAACCCTCTACTGTGATCCCTGTAAAAGCAGTCAGTGGTGATAGCCAGGCACCATCTAGTTGTACTAGCCTCAGTGTGGTGGAGGCTGTGGTACTTGTGGTCCATTAGTCCTTTGGACTAATCTTTCCCTTGTGTCTGGTTTTCTTCATTCACCCTTGCTCCTCAACAGGTGAGACCAGTGGAGTCTAACAGATGGCCGCTCACAAGCTTTTAAGACCCTAGCTGCTACTCACCTAAGTATAATATAGAACATTTTCTTTATAAACTATATTATGCCAGTTGAGGTAGAAGTTCCCCAAGACCATGGTCCCCACAGCTCTCAGCCCAGTAATTCGGTCCCTCAGGGAGTTTGGGTGTGTCTATGGCGCTTCCATGACCTTGCCTTGTACAAGTTGTGCTGGATTCCCCAGTATTGTGTACTGTCTTACCCTTCACCAAAGGTACCACTCATCTATTGTCTATCTAATGTTTTTTCCATCCCCTCGTAACCATCAAAGATTGTTTCTTTTTGTGTGTAAACCTTTTCATGAATTTTTATAGTAGTGGTCTCCTACAATATTTGTCCTTTTGTGATTGACTTATTTCACTCAGGATAATGTCCTCCAGATTCATTCATGTTGTGACATGCTTCCCAAAGTCATCATTGTTCTTTATTGTTGCCAGTACTCCATTGTGTGTATGTACCATAGATTGTTTGTCTATTCATCTGTTGATAGGCATCTAGGTTTTCCCATTGTTTTGATATTGTGAACAATGCTGCAATAAACATGGGTATGCATATGTCTATTCATGAGACAGCCCTTATTTCTCTAGGATATATTCCTAGGAGTGGGGTTGCTGGATTATATGTTATTTCTATTTCAAGCTTTCTATTGAAGGGCCATATCATCTTCCAAAAATGGTTGTACCATTTTGCATTCCCACCAGCAATGCATAAGAGTTCCAATTTCCCTGAAGCCTCTCCAACATTTGTTATTTTCTGTTTTTTTTAGTTCATGCCAGTAATGGTGGGGTGAGATGGTATCTTGTGATTTTGATTTGCATTTTTCTAATGGCTAGTGATCGAAAGCATCTCCTCATGTGTCTGTTAGCCACTTGAATGTCTTCTTTGTTGAAGTGTATGTTCATTCCCTTTGCCCATTTTTTAATTGGATTATTTGTCTTTTTGTTGTAGAGGTATTGGATTTTCCTATAGATTTCAGGAATTAGACCTTTGTCGGATTTGTTATAACCAAGAATTTTTTTCCAGCCTATAGGTTCTCTTTTTACTCTTTTGCTGAAGTCTTTTGATGAGCATATGTGTTTAATTTTTAGAAGATCCCAGTTATCTAGCTTATCTTCTGGAGCTTGTATATTGTTAATTATGGTTTATATCCTGTTAAAGCCATCTATTCAGGCCTCTAGCATTGATCCTATTTTTTCTTCCATGATCTTTATACCTTTTGGTTTTATATTTAGATCTCTGATCCATTTTGAATTAGTTTTTCTGTATGGTGTGAGGTATGGGTCTTGTTTCATTTTTTTGCAGATGGACATGCAGTTTTGCTAGCACCATTTGTTAAAAAGACTATCTTTTCCTCATTTGATGGACTTTTGGCCCCTGTTGAAGATCAGGTGACCATAAGTGGATGGATTTACATCTGGGTTCTCAATTCTGTTCCATTGGTCAATGTGTCTATTGTTTTACCAGTACCAGTCTGTCTTGACTACCGTAGCTATATACTAGGTTCTGAGATCAGGTAGTGCAAGTTCTCCTACTTTATTCTTCTTCTTCAGTAGTGCTTTACTTATCCAGGGCCTCTTCCCTTTCCATATAAAGTTACTGATTAGCTTTTCCATCTCTTTAAAGAATGTCGTTAGTATTTGGATTGGGATTTTGATTATATTTGTAGATTACTTTGGGTAGAATTGTCATTTTCACAATGTTGAATCTATCTATCCATGAGAATGGTATGTTTTTCCATTTACGTATATCTCTTTTGGTTTCTTGCAGTAGTGTTTTGTAGTTTTCTTTGTATACGTCTTTTACATCCATAGTTAGATTTATTTCTAAGTATTTCGGGTTTTTTAGGGGCTATTAAAAATGGCATCATTTTCCTGACTTCCTTTTCATCATTCTCTTTATTGGTGTATATATTCATGTACATTATTCGTACTTGATAGGTCTATCTGATAAATGCAAGAAAATCTAACTGATTTTTGTATGTTTATCTTGTATCCTGCTATTCTATTGAATCTTTCTATTAGTTCCAGTAGTTTTCTTGTGGAGTCTTTTGGGTTTTCTGTGTATAGTATCATATCACTCATAAATAGAGACAGCTTTACTTCTTCATTACGAGTTCGATGCCCTTTATTTCTGTTTTTTGCCTTCTTGCTCTAGCTAGGACTTCCAGCACAATGTTAATTAGGAGTGGTGATAAAGGACATCCTTGTCTTGTTCCTGTTCTCAAGGAGAGTGTTTTTAGCCTCTCTCCATTAACAATTATTTGGCTTTTGGTTTTGTATAGATGCCCTTTATTATGTTGAGGAATTTTGCTTCTACACCTATTTTATTAAGAGTTTTTATCAGGAATCCATGTTGGACTTTGTCAAATGTCTATTGAGATGATCATGTGATTCTTTTATTTATGTGGTAGGTTATGTTGATTGATTTTCTAATGTTGAACCATCCTCGCATACTTGGTATGAATACTACTTGGCCATGGTGTATTTTTTTTTTTTTTTAATATGATCTGAATTCTATTGGCTAGAATTTTGTTGAGAATTTTTTCATCTATATTCATGAGAGATATTGGTCTGTGATTTTCTTTTTTTGTGGTGTCTTTGCCTGGTTTTGGTGTCAGGGTTATGCTGGCTTCAGAGAATGATTTTGGAAGTACCACTTCCTTTTTTATGTTCTGAAATAGTTTGAGTAGTACTGATGTAAGCTTTTCTCTGAATGTTTGATAGAATTATCCAGTGAAGCCATCTGGGCCAGGGCTTTTTCTTGTTGGGAGTTTTTTTATTCCCCCAGTCTTTATTGGTGGTTACTTATCCCTCCCCACCAAACAGTCTTAGATTCTTAGAACCCCTTTCACATAATACTGTAAATACAGGCATACATCACACATACACACATGCTTATAACACACAGTTACATATATTACTGTTAAAGTCAGGAACATGATAAGATAATATTATCACAATTAGTCATTGTTTGGACCAGTCAGTGTTTTCACTGGACAAAAAAACAAAACCAGAGGCATAAATAATGACAACAATGAAGTAAATATATTACTGACATATGATAGGTCTATCAGATGAATACAAGAAAATCAAGGGAAAACTATAGGAACAGATGAGAGAGATCATTGAAGACCTAGTTTTTAACAATGAATTACCTAATATAATAACAAAACCACAAATAGCAAAAGACAAAATTAATAAATGGAACCTCATAAAAATTAAAAACTTTTGTTCATCAAAAGACTTTACAAAAAAAGTGAAAAGACAAGCACCAACTGGGAGAAAAGCTTTGGGAACTATATATCCATAAGAATCTAATAACCAAAATATATATAAAACTTTGACAACATATCAACAAAAAGACAAGTACCCAATCATAAAATAGGCAAAGGACTTGAATAGACATTTCACCAAAGAGGACAATCAAATGGCCACCAGACGTATGAAAATACATTCAGCATCACTAGCCATCAGAGAAATACAAATCAAAATCACAATGAAGTACCCTTTCACTCCCACTAAGATGGCTAAGATTAAAAAAAAGAAGATAACAAATGTTGGTGAGAATGTAGGGGAAATTGGAACACTTATCCATTGCTGGTGGGAATGCAAAATGATGCAGTCATCGTGGAAAACAGTTTGGTGATTCCTCAAAAAAATAAAAATAAGACTACCACATAGCCCATCAATTCCACTCCTAGGTATATACTCAAAAGACTTGAAAGCAGAGACTCAAACAGAGCCTGGTACACCAGTGTTCATTGCAGCGCTATTCACAATAGCCAGAAAGTGGAAAAACCCTAAACGCCCATCAACAGATGAATAAACAAAATATGGCACATATATACAATGGAATACTATTCAGCTAGTAGGAAAACTGAAGTCTTGATACATGCTACAGTATAGATGGAACTTGAAGACATTATGCTGAGCAAAATAAGCCACTCACAAAAGGACAAATATTGTATGATCTCACTTATGCAAAAAGAAAAGGCAAATGTACAGAGACCAAAGTTCATTAGTGGTTACCCAGGGATCCTGGTGGCACAGTGGTTAAAAGTTTGGCTGCTAACCAAAAGCTCTGCTGTTCAAATCTACGAGCCACTCCTTGGAAATATTATGGGGCAGTTCTATTCTGTCCTACAGGGTGGCTATGAGTGGGAATCAACTCTACGACAGATGGTTTGATTTGGTTTTCAATTTTTTTTTTTAACTAGGGGTAGAAGGGAGGAGGTTAATGTGATAGAAATATCACATTGATTAAGGGTAGGGTTGCACAGCCAATTATTGTAATTGCTGTCATTAAGTTGTACACCTATAAAAGTTGAATTGGCAGAAGTTGTGTAATAGATTTATGTACAACAGTGACAATTTTAAAAAAAAAAAGAATAGCTCCTGAGGCCACTTATTTACAATCAAACATCTCACAGGATTTGGTTTCTTGGTTTGGAGGTTTAGGATCATGGCTTCAGGGAACATCTCAAGTAACTGGCCTAATAATGTGTTTAGTGCTCCTGTTCTACCTAGTTCTACCTAGTTCGTTGCACAGTGTCTGGGGTTTTAAAAGCTTGCAAGCAGCCATTCAAGGCACAATAATTGGTCTCTATTCACCTGGAGCAACGAGGCCTTCAAACCAGTTTGGAATGGTTCAGTAATGTAAACGAGGGCAGCATATACATTGCACAGCAACCAAATCTGTTGTCTGAGGGATTTTGACCTGAGTAGGAAAGAAACAGCGGTGCCCCTCTCAAAGGTGGCAGCCAACCACTGCTTTGAATGTGTGTTGCTCCACACAAGCCTGCCAATAATCCAGTCTCCTGCATCAGATTCGTGAGAGAGATTGGATTATTGGCAGGACTCTCTTCTTTCCTATGATCCATCTTAGTCAATATTTAGTATTATGTTAAGAAAGTTATTCTTGAAAAAATAATGCATGTAAAAAAAGATTATTTATTGTTATGATAGGGCCGTTAACAAAGCACACCTGAAGGATAAATTCATCCAAGCACAAGTACAACCTGAAAAAATGACAACAAGAGCAAAGAACTAAAATCTTCCACAAAGACTTTGCTGGTTGGTGTATAATGAGATTCAGAGTTTAATAATAGAAAACAATTTTGATGCAAAAATGTGTATATTAATGCTGAGTTGGGATAAAGTGAAAATAAGGCCAGCAGCTCTATAGAGCAGTTATCTCCTGTCTTCTAGATTTTCTTTCTCACCTGTCCCTGAATGGCCAAGGAAAATGCCACACACTCTGAGTGTTCCATAATATTTATAATGCTAAATGGCAAAATAACTTTCAGGCTCAGTCAGCTATTTTCCAGGATGTGAGTTAATAGGAGGAAAGTTCTTCAAATACAGATTTCAATTTTAAGTTAGAAAATGTTTGTCAGATGATACCATGTGCTCTAGGCATTTATACACATTTTAACTAATTTCATTTCATAACATCCTCAAGAGGTAAATATTTTTTCCCAGGTTAGATATGAGGACACTTAGGGTCTTTGAAGTGAAAGGACTTGCTCAAAGTGAAGAACATGGTGAGTAATGCTGTCCCATCGAACAAACACATAGAGTCAGGCAAATCAAGGAACTGCTGTTGACAGCAGGTGAGAAGTTCTATTTGGTGTTAGAATGGAAGTGGTAGATTTCTTTGTTCAGTAAGATCCAGAATCTATGCTAGATACCGGGGACAAAGTGGTTTTTAAAAAGTACAAGCTCTGCTCCTATTTTCATGGTGCTTACAGTCTAATTTGAAAAACAGGCATTGAATGGACAGTCTCATAAGAACTTATTTAAGCAGTGAAAATGACAGAACAGAGAAGCATAAGCGAATAAGAGTTCGCAGGCGAAGAGTGTAGGTAACTTCATTCTAAGTAGATGACACAGCATATTTGAAGGCTCTAGGACAGGAAAAATAGAGCCATGGTGATGCAGTGGTTAAAGCGCTCAGCTGCTACTCAAAAGGTCAGGAGTTCAAGCCCACCAGCAGCTCTGTGGGAGAAAGATGTGGCTGTCTGCTTCCATAAAGATTTACAACCTTGGAAACCCCGTGGGGCAGTTCTACACTGTCCTATAGGGTCACTACGAGTCAGATCAACTTGACGGCAGTGGGTTTGGTTTACTTTTGAGACAAGAAAAAGCACTGATAAGCCAAGGGAATGAACAAGGGGCAGCTGGTATGAGTGGACGGTAGCTTAGAGTGGATCGTGGTAACAGATGATACTGGAGGAATAGGTAGGCCCAGACCACAATAAGACTTGTAAGATGTGTCAACGATTTTTTTTTTTCATCTTTATACAAAGAGTAGTTTTAAATAAAGGAGTGTAGAGAAAAGATTGGAGGGAAGCCAAAGTAACTGTGGTTTGGTGGATAGTGGATGTGTGCTGTCCTTTACCCTCTTTCTCAGTTAAAAATTACCAATAATTCCTCCAGGTTATTTCCATTGCATCATTCTTAGCCATGTAGTTTGAATGAGATTTATCCTACCTAAACTCTAAGGGTGAATCTTAGTTAGCTTACTGCAATCAGCGATGTCCATTCTTCTGACTACAGTGACTGGTTCAGGGAAGGGCATGTGGCCCAAAGTGGGTACATGAGAAAGACACTCCATCACTATTCTATGACAGCTACTGGGAAAATGCTCCCTCTTCACAATGACCATGAACGAAGAAGCATGAGGATCTAGAGTATTGAGGACCTCCTGGCAGCCCCCCTCTTTGACAAGGTGACCCGGTCTTAGGAATTAGTCAAAGCAGTAGGAGAGGAAAAATGGAAAGAAATCAGGATTTTGGTGATATTATTGACCAAGGCTTACCTAAACCCTATCCTAATGCTGGACTTCTCAATTATGTTGTTGTTGTTGTTAGGTCCTATCAAGTTGGTTGCAACTCACAGTGACCCTATCTACAACAATTATGTATAAGCCAATAAAAGCCTTTTATTATTTAAGCTGTTTTCTATTATTTGCCACTAAGAGATTTCTTATGGAGATCTCTGTTAGGAGGCTGTAGTCCAGGATAGAAATAACATTAGCATGGGCTAGGGTTGTAGCTGTAGACGTGGATAAATTTGAGATTTATTTAAGAGGTCTACTAAATAAAATTGGTGATGAGGAGGTTGAGGGGGAAATGGGTAGCAAGGATGATTGTTAGGTTTCTGGCTTAACTAGGTAGATGGTGATGAACAGAGGTTATATTTACTGAATTAGGGACTGATGAAGAGAGAGCAGACTTGGGGATGGGTTGTGGGAGGGTGAACATAGTTTTGCACACAATGAATGTGAGGAGCCTGTGAGATATCCAAGTAGAAATACCTTTGGCAGTTGGAAATACAAGCACATAAGAAAGGAGTAATAAAACTGTAATACATAACAAGCTTTATCTGTCCCCATTTCTGCCTTCTCCCTTTCCTCCAAACAGATGCAAAGGAATTATTCTATTCTATCTCTCCCAATCAGCCCATTCTCAGCCTCTGAAATGATAGAAGAGTGACAAGAAAAACAGAGCAAGCTATTCTTCGTTTAGCAACAGAGGCAAAGGAAAGTCTTTCCCATTCTGTAGAAAATTATAGAAATGCTGAGGAAAGTGGGAATTGGCTGTGAGTCATAACATCTTCAATGGAGCGTGAGTAGGACCTATAAGTAGAAAAGCCCTGGCATCAATTAATAAACTGATGATTCAGGAGAGAGAACAGTTTCATTCTAGTGGGTGAGTTTCAGTCTAGTACATGAGCAATTTCTTTTAGTCTATTATTATACTACAGCATATGTGAGGTCTGAACATGGCCATGCCAAAACGGAAAAAAAAAAAAAAATTTGCTGTGCTGAGCCTTTCTTCTCTAAACTTAGATTTTCTTGTTGAAGAAGTAGCCTTTGTGAATCTTAGGAGAGGGAAACCCACATACAGTGATGGGTGGGGGGAATCAAATGCCACAAACGGATAGCCACAGATTCAGTGGTCTCTATGAAGCCAAAACAATTTGAAGTAGAAAATGGGAAGGTATGTATCTGAATTTTATATTGATAAGATCTTTAAGGCAGCATTTCTGGAACCAGGGCTTTCTCACTAACAATGCAAATTGATTTAAAGAATTAAAAAATAATTTTTCCAGATGCAAGGAAAGGAGGTATTATTTCCTGATCCAATATTAACAACAGATTTGGTATTTGAAGGGGATAAAACATTTTGGCAATTTTATTTGAAGGTAGGAAGGCAAATTCCCTGTAAAGAGGAAAAGATGTGCATATGAAGAGGATAGTCTAAAAATTAAAAACAATAAAGATGAGATTAAAATGGAGAAGGATTTGGAAGAAACACGAAGTGCAACAACACAATTAACATCAACTTTGGAGGCAGTTAAGGGCAGAATTGATACTTCAGAAAGCTGAATTAGTGATATGGAAGACAAACTTGAAAAGTTTCCAACAAAATAGAGAAAGTAAAAACGAAGATACGAGAACAGTGAAAATATGAGTATATAGGGAGGGCAAACCAAAGAAACCAACTCTGAGTACTATAAGGAAAAGAAAATAATTGCCAAGGCTTGCAGCGGCTCACAGAATCAGGAAGACTGGAAGACCAGACTTGAAAATAGACAGGAACAGGGAGCTCCATAGGACAATGAGGCAGGAACCTTAGCCCTTCGTGTAGACAGAAGAGGGACAGTCAGCAAGGGAATATCATGTTGGCTTGTTTCAAAATTCCAGGAAAGAGCATTCAACTGTATAAACTTGAACACATGGCTTAACAATAAAACAATTATTTGCAGAATCCTTAAGAATTCAAGATCCTCTCTCTATCCCGCATCTAACCTTTGGTTCTTACGACGTAAGCCACAGAGGCCTCCAACGGGTCCCCTGATCCACAGATTTGGAACTTGCCAACCTCCAGATTGGGTGAGCCATTTCCTCACAATTGCATAAGCCATTTTCTATAAACTCCTTAAGAGTCAGGACCAAGGACCAATATATAATATACATATAATATACACAGTCCCATGACTGTGTATGAATATTGGTTTATAAATGCAGTAACTCAATAAATGCCTGTTAAGTGAATGCCTGAATGAAAATCCAAAGCATGGAAACAATAAATAGACTATACTTAAAGTATCTTTTTAGGGGAATCAGTGACATAAAATCAAAAATAGCCCATTCAACACTGTCTCCATTCCATCATTCACAAATGCCCAAGGCTTTATCTCTAAAAAATCCCTCAATTCCACCCATTTCTCTCCATTCTCACTTCCATGATCTTAGCCTCTCTCACTTCAACTATAGCAATGGAGCTAATAGATCTCATAGACCCTCAGGTAGGCTCCACATAGCAGCCAATGTGATACTTAAAAAAAAAAAAAAGACTGTTTCTGCCTAAAACGTTTCATTGACTCAAATTATCTACACAAACACCCACGCTCCCAGACATAGCCATGCATCATATTCCCAGTCTTTACATACACACACGATGCTGTAGACTCACCACTCTGAATTCTGATCAACCTGGATGATTTACAGTTCCCAAAAATTCTTGTCTTCTCATGCTTAGATAGCTTTGCTAGGATGCACCTCCATTGACTTTAGCCTACTTTCTGCCTGCAAAAATCTATATACCCTTTAAGACCCAACTGCCTTAGATGTCTATATGTCACAGGAATTCTGTGAGATTTAAGAGTAGAAACTGTGTCTAATTCACTTTTGGATTCTCTCTTGTACCTACCACAGTTCCTGGCACGTCACAAGCCCTTTGCAGAAAATTTTGAATATATTAGTTATGTTAATTAATTAGCTAATGCAGGCATAGTTATTTTATGATCAGTGTTTCCATGATTTTTCACAAACTTTAAGCAAGCTATGATACTGCTAAAATTTCCCATGATTGAAGTTTTAATGTCTATAGGACAGATGATCAAATAGAAAAAATTACAACTTACACAAAATTTCCTTTTCTCAATGCTCTGGATTTACCTTTGTGTACACAAAACTATTTTGACCTGGTTATATAAGATAGTTTGCATTTTATTCTAAATACAGTGACTGTATGCAACAGCCACAGACTAATGGTTGAAGATGATGAAGAACTTAATAGAAAATGACAAAAGCCTAAAGAGAAATTAGGTTTTATTTGTTTCTGATGCTGAGTTTCATTTTATAGAGTTTGTAGCTGGAAGAGATAGATATGCTCTTAAAGTCACTCATGCATCCTAAAAGATTCTCTCAGTAGCAATTTTCTCAGAGTAGGAGTGGATGATAAGTTTCAATGTAAATGAAAATACAACAGTAGTTTTATGGCTTTGGATAAAATCTCCCAATATCAAAACAAGGTGCATTGGAAATAGTTCTAGATTTGGAGTGAGGCTCCACAAAGTCCTGCTTTGCCCCTTACTAGTTGTGTGGTTCATCACAGGGCTTAGTAAGTGCCTGTCTTAGTTATGTAGTACCGCTGTAACAGAAATACCACACCTGGGTGGCTTCAATGAACAGAAATATATTTTCTCACAGTTTAGGAGGCTAGAAGTCCAAATTCAGGGCACCAGCTCTAGAGGTAGGCTTTCTCTCTCTGTCCACTGTGGACATGAAAAGGTCCATGTCTCTTTTCAGTTTGTATTCCTTGGCTCCTTGGTGATCTCCATGTGGCACAGTATCCATCTTCCCCCCATCTCCTCTCCTTTTGCTCTCCTAATCTACGCTTTTTATATCTCAAAGGTGATTGGCTTAAAACACATCCTACACTGATACGGCCTCTTAACATAACAAGAAAACCCATTCCCAAATGGGATTATAACCACAGGTATAGGGGTTAGGATTTACAACACATATTTTGGGGGACACATTTCAATTCATAACAGTGGCCAAGCTGTGTTCCTAACACACGTTTGTCTTTCTTGAGTTGTATGAAATCAGAGCAGCTAGGAGTCAACTTAGTACCTCCAAAAAACAGGAGGCAGAACCAGATGACCTCTGATGTCCCTCTAGGGCAGAGTTTCTCATCCTCCACACTACTAACATTTGAGCCCGAGAATCCTTTATTGTCCTGTATACAGCAGGATGTTTAGCAGCATCGTTGACCTCACCCTACCCACTAGATGCCCATAGCAGCCCCTCCCAGTTTTTGACAACCAAAAATGTCTCCAGAAATTGCCAATTCTCACTGGGGGACAAAATCGCCCCCCGTTGAGAGCTCCTATTCTAGGGCCAGCATTCTGCATTTCTGAGACCTTCAGCAGAAGAAAGGCATACAACTGCTAAATATAAACAGCCTAGGTCAACATTAGTCTGAGGCCAGTTAAGAACTGACAGGGCCTACGCTGAAAGTTAAAAGCTTTGGTTCTGCTCTCCTAGCCTCTTTGTGGAACAGTGAGCTGACTAGGCCAAAGCTAAGTACTGAATCCCAAATAGTGATTTATCCACACAGCAAAACTATGTTATATTTATTTTTCCTGCCAAATAAGTGGCTGAGTGGACAAATTAATTAGAGAACCGCTATTTCTGGTTCAGGATTCTTTGTATTTTTATAATGTTATTTTACAACAAATATTGTTATTTTACTTATAAATGCTCAAGGAAAAATATCACCTGTAATCCTAACAACCATATATAATCACAATTCACTTCAGAGATTGTCTTTTTAGTCTGCCTAAGCAGCGTAAAGGAGCCCTGGTGATATAGTGGTTAAGCCTCAGCTGCTAACTGAAAGGTCAGTGGTTTGAACCCACGAGCCATTCCATGGGAGAAGGATTTGACAGTCTGCTTCTGAAAAGATTTACAGCCTTGGAAACCCTATGGGGCAGTTCTACTCTGTCCTATAGAGTCACTATGAGTCAGAATCAACTTGAGGGCAATGGTTTTGGGGTTTGGAAGCAGTGTAAGCAGTAGTCAGCAAGCAGTACAGGCTCTGGAGCCAAGTTTGTCCATAATTGAATCCCTATTATGCCTTGTAACTTTGAACTAGTTATCTAAGCTTTCTGTGCCTCGGTTTCCCCATCTATAAAATGGGGATAATAACAGTATCGACCTCACAGGGTTTTCTGAAGGATTAAATAAGTTAATACATGTAAAGCAATTTGGACAGTGCCTGACACACAGTATGCCCTCAATAAATATTAACTACTATTATTATTATATATACATCAAACACACTCTTTAAAATACTTATATGTTTTTAACAAAAAAAACCTGTTAATTATTTGGTAGCTTGGTTCTTTTACTGGGTAATATATCATAAACATCTCCAAGCCTCTAAATCTTCTTCTACAACCTGATTCTTAATGGTATGGATGTACCTCATTTAACATAAATAGTCTTCTCTTTGGAGACTTTTAGGAGAGTTGCAGATTTTCAACATTATAAAGTGTTACAATTGGGCATGCTTGAACATCTCACTCCTTATTTTCTTAGGATGAATTCCTAAAAGTAAAATTGTTGGGGTAAAATGTATATTCATTTTTAAGCTTTTTGGTAAATGTTAGGCCCTAGGATTCATAACACTCAGCATTCTTTGTAATATTTTACACTTTACTTAAAAGGGCCTAGGTTAATTGCCTCTGAACCAAGCAAAACAATTAATTCAAGTGTGTGTACTGTGCCCTTTAGCCACTCTGAACAGAAACAGAATGCTGAATGGCCGGTGTGGGTGATGTGAGAGTCCAGTGATGGTGATTTGTCGGGGGAGGTGGGCCCCCCCCACCTTTCCACCCTCAGGCTGTTGGCGGTATCAGCGCACTGCTGATGTAGGTAACTCCAGATAGGAAAGGCATCACCTGGCCCTATATGTCAGGAATCCTCAGCCTCAGCCAGTGGGGAGTTTGGGGAAATCTGAGCAGCTGCACTGACTGACACACATTTCACAGGCTTTCTCTCTTAATTTATTCCATTGATGGAGAATTCCTCTTGGCAAGATGTTATGGCCCTTGAGTCAGCAAAGCCTCGTGTAATTTAGAAGTGTTTTCCTAAAATAGTAAAAGGGCTGAAATGTCTCAGAGGGAGAAAAATTACCCGAAAATTCGACTGGGAAGAACCTTGCCAGAGGGAGCGAATGACACTGACTCACAGGTGAGGAAGCAACACCACACGGGTGCCTGACCCATTAACCAAGTGCTTTATACCTGCTGTTATTAAAGGGGGAGGCCTAAAAAATGGGCGGCCAGTAAGTGCTTTACCATTTAGAGAAGTACAAGGAAATCATGGATTTGAGGACTTTCAAAATCTTAAGAATCTTCAAGATCATCTATTTCAGCTCAATGTTGCTTGAACCCCTTTACCACTGTCCTGACAAGTGGCCCTCAGCCTCTGCTTGGACATCTCCACTAGCAGAGAACAAGTCACTTCCTGCAAACCATTCTGTCCTTAGGACACCTATCATAAGTAGGAAGTTCATCCTTACCCAGATCCTGAATTTCATCAGCCTTAATTAATTACTTCTTCTCACGCATCAGTGAGTGATATACCAGTAACCAGTCAGAATGGAGACGATTCTGACTCATGGCAACGCTATGCATGTCAGAGTAGAACTGTTCCATAGGGTTTTCAACAGCTGATTTTTCAGAAGTAGATTGCCAGGACTTCCTTCCAGGGTACCTTTGGGTAGACTCGAACACCAACCTTTGGGTTAACAGTCAAGTGTGTTAACTGTTTGCACCACCCAGGGAATCCAGTGAATGCTATTTAAAAAAAAAAAAAAACCCATTGCCGACAAGTCAATTCCAACTCATAGCGACCCTATAGGACAGAGTAGAACAGCCCATAGGGTTTCTAAGGAGTAGCTGGTCGATTTGAACTGCCAGCCTTTTGGTTTGCAACCAAGCTCTTAACCACTGTGCCACCAAGGCTCCAGTGAGTGACATAGGAAGTTGAAAAAGTTATCTGAACAGTTGGCTCCAGAGCCTCTCTTAAAGAAGGAACTAACTCTGTTTACAAAAATACTCTAATAAGCCATTTTGAGTGGCAAAGGTGAGGTCCTGAGGGACTACTGTATAAGGAGAGAGCAAAAAAATATACAGCCAAACTGTTATGCATTAGAAATGAATGGAAATTAGAGGGTGGGATGAAGAGTGAGAGGTTGGAAATGGCATTACAGAAAGGAGAGTGGGAGCTGAAGAACAGCCAGAGGCTGGGTATTGCTGGCTGGAGCGGGGGTAGTAGCCAATTAGAAATTCCCTGTGCCTGAAGGTCTTTTCAAGACAATATTCCATTTAAAATTAATTTTATTTCTACAATACAAAATATAGATTGTTGTGTTTTTGTTGTTGTTAGGTGCCGTCGAGTCGGTTCCAACTCACAGTGACCCTATCAACAGAATAAAACACTGCCCAGTCCTCTGCCATCCTCATAATTGTTGCTATGTTTGAGCCCATTGTTTCAGCCACAGTGTCAATTCATCTCATTGAGGGTCTCCCTCTACTTCACTGACCCTCTACTTTATCAAGCATGATGTCCTTCTACAGGGACTGACCCTTCCTGATAATGTGTCCAAAGTTTGAGTAATCCATACTGAAGGCTGTAGTCTTTGATCTTTAATCAGTAAGGACTTCAAGTCCTCTCCACTTTCAGCAAGCAAGGTTGTGTCATCTGCATACTGGAGGTTCTTAATGAGTCTTCCTCCAATCCTGAAGCTGTATTCTTCTTCATATAGTCCAGCTTCTCTGATTATTTGCTTAGCACACAGACTGAATAAGCATGGTGAAAGTATACAACCCTGACACACATCTTTCCTGACTTTAAACCATACAGTATCCCCTTGTTCTGTATGAACTACTGCCTCCTGGTCTAGGCCCAGGTTCTGCATGAGCACAATTAAATGTTCTGGAATTCTCATTCTTCATAATGTTATCCATAATTTGTTATGATCCACACAGTCGATTGGTATAACACTTTTAAAAAGCAAAATTTGATAATATATACCTAATTTGCATTATCCTCATAAACCCAATTCTTGACATTTATCCTGAAATATTAAATCAAAATATGGAAAAGAAAAAAAATTAGAATAACCTAAATCCTAAGGCACCCAAACAAAAACCCAGTGCCGTTGAAAATCCTAAGGCAGGAATTGCTAAATAAATTATCATACAGTGCCTTGATACAGTATTTTGCACCTACTAAATATGTTAAAGATGATGTACTATAATACGGAAAATTTATGGCAAAATGTCTTTTTGAAAGATAATAAAAATTATAATTCCCTTTTTTTATTTTCATACTAAGTAAAGCAAACAAAATAACAAAGAAGTTCTATGCATAGAAAATACTTTGGAAGAAATACACCAGAAATGTTATTAATAGTTATATCTAAGGGTAATTTTCTCTTATTCTTCCAGATTTTTTACATTTTACATAGCAAACATGTCTCAAACCTTAGAGTAGAGAAACCTTTACATAATCTATTTTTAAACATCAAATTTAAGTTTCATTTAAAATGTCTTGATTGCTGTGGCTCTTCATCAACTAGATGAGGGATGTGGCTTTATGGTTACAGAAGAATAGTTGCCATTTTGTTCAGGCCTGACTCTGACACTTGGTTGATTCACTTCTCCTTTCTAAATGTCATGTGTGGGATGGCATGATGATACCGTCTACCCCTTTCACAAGATTGTTGGTGAACACAGGTTAGTGAATGTGAAAGCTGTTTGAAAATGTTATATACATGCAAAATTACAAAGGGCTGTTACTGTTAGATTAGATCTAGGACTGATCATTTCATTCTCCAACCTTCCACACCATTCTTCTTTTACAAATGGCCATTTAATACAATCTAGGAAAATATGTTGCATACTGGTCACATTTTTATATAACACACATGGGATTAAACTCATAAAATTCAGTATACTTCTCTAAAAACTAAATATATAAAAGTTCCCAAAACCAGTGGTGCCATAATTCTCTTTTACAGTGTGTGTGCATGTGTGGTGTGGTGTGTGGTGTGGTGTAGTGTGTGTGTGTATGTGTGTGTGTGTGTGTGTGTGTACGTTTATATGGATAAGTATGTATGTGTTGAGGAGACCTTGGGAGCCAGGGATGAATTTAGAATTGCTGTTTGATGCATCGAATGCTAATGACCGAAGACCAGACGAGTTGTGGAATGACATCAAGGACACCATACATAAAGAAAGTAAGAGATCATTAAAAGGAGAGGAAAGAAAGAAAAGACCAAAATGGATGTCAGAAGAGACGCTGAAACTTGCTCTTGAACATTGAGTAGCTAAAGCAAAAGGAAGAAATGATGAAATAAAGGAGGTGAGCAGAAGATTTCAAAGGGCAGCTCAAGAAGACTAAGTAAAGTATTATAATGACATGTGCAAAGACCTGGAGATAGAAAACCAAAAGGGAAGAAATACTCAGCATTTCTCAAGCTGAAAGAACTGAAGAAAAAATTCAAGCCTCAAGTTGCAATACTGAAGGATGCTACGGGGAAAATATTAAACGACACACGAAGCATCAAAAGAAGATGGAATACACAGAGTCACTATACCAAAAAGAATTCCTTGACGTTCAACCATTTCAGGAGGTAGCATATAATCAGGAACAAACGGTACTGAAGGAAGAAGTCCAAGCTGCACTGAAGGCATTGGCAAAAAACAAGGCCCCAGGAATTGACATAATACCAATTGAGATATTTCAACAAACGGACACAGTGCTGGAAGTGCTCACTCAACTATGCCAAGAAATTTGGAAGACAGCAACCTGGTCAACCAACTGGAAGAGATCCATGTTTATGCCTATTCCCAAGAAAGGTGATCCAATCCAATGCAGAAATTATCAAACAATATCATTAATATCACAGCAGGTGAAATTTTGCTGAAGATAATCCAAAAGAGGCTGCAGCAGTATATTGACAGGGAACTGCCAGAAATTCAAACTGGATTCAGAGGAGGATGTGGAACTAGGAATTCATTGCTGATGTCAGATGGATCTTGACTGAAAGCAGAGAATACCAGAAAGATGTTTACCTGTGTTTTATTGACTATGCAAACGCATTCGACAGTATGGATCATAACAAATTATGGATAACATTGGGAAGAATGGGAATTCCAGAGCACTTAATTGTGCTCATGAGGAACCTGTACATAGATCAAGAGGCAGTCATTTGAACACAACAAGGGAATACTGCATGGTTTAAAAAGTCAGGAAATGTGTGAGTCAGGGTTGTATCCTTTCACAATACCTATTCAGTCTGTATGCTGAGCAAATAATCCAAGAAGCTGGACTGTATCAAGGAGAACGGGGCATCAGGACTGGAGGAACACTCATTAACAACCTTCGGTATGTAGATGACACAACCTTACTTGCTGAAAGTGAAGAGGACTTGAAGCACTTACTGATAAAGATCAAAGACCACAGCCTTCAGTATGGATTACACCAACATAAAGAAAACAAAAATCCTCACAACTAGACCAATAAGCAACATCATGATAAATGGAGAAAAGACTGAAGTTTTCAAGGATTTCATTTTACTTGGATCCACAACCAACAGCCATGAAAGCAGCAGTCAAGAAGTCAAGCTATGCATTACACTGGACAAATCTGCTGCAAAAGACCTTTATAAAGTGTTAAAAAGCAAAGATGTCACTTTAAGGATTAAGGTCCACCTGACCCAAGTCATGGTGTTTTCAATTGTTTCATCTGCATGCAAAAGCTGAACAATGAATAAGGAAGACCAAAGAAGAATTAACACCTTTGAGTTATGGTTTGGCAAAGAATGTTGAATATACCATGGACTGCCAAAAGAATAAACAAATCTGTCTTGGAAGAAGTACAGCCAGAATGCTCCTTAAAAGTGAGGATGGTGAGACTTCGTCTCATATACTTTGGACATGTTATCAGGATGGACCAGTCCCTGAATAAGGACATCATGCTTGGTAAAACAGAAAAAAAAAAAAAGAAAAAAAATTTTTTTTTTTTTAGGTCAGTAAAAAAGAGGAAGACCCTCAAGGAGGCAGACTGACACTGTGGCTGCAACGATGGGCTCAAGCATAACAACAGTCATGAGGATGGTGCAGGGCCAGGCGGTGTTTCATTCTGTTGTATGTAGGGTCGCTATGAGTCAGAACCAACTCAACAGCACCTAACAACACAACAACAATTTATTATTTTAGGTCAGTGGGACTCAAATCAGTATCTTCTGACTCCAGGTTCTAGGTTCTTTTTAGCCACAGAATGATAAACTCTAGCAAAACTATTGTCATTTATTCAGAGTGGAAACAAGAAATTTGCACAATCATGAGAATTCGGAAGTTTCAAATGTAAGTAATGAAACTTTTTCAGATTAGATTCAAATCCTTTTAGGCATAAAAGGATTTCAACTTTTGTGATGTAAGCCACATCTCTTAGGCCCTCTACCCAAAAGAAAGATTGATAGGGTTTTCAACGGCCCTTACTAAGCACAGAGGGACTAGAACTTTGCACATAGCTAAGCATTAGCACCACCCCTTAACAGTTTGTCCAAACAGAGCATCGTGGGCCCATCCTCTCCACAACTGCACAAGACACTGATAGTCTCTTCAATTATGTGTTGGCTTCCTACGGGTACCACAACAAATTACCACAAACTTAGCGGCTTAAAACAACACAAATTTATTATCTTACAGTTTTGAGGGTCAGATGTCCAACATGGATCTCATTGGGCAAAAAATGTGTTGGAAGGGCTGCATTCCCTTCCGGAGGCTCTAGGGGGGAAACAATTTCCTTACCCTTTTCAGCTTCTAGAAGCTACTTCATTCCTAGGCTCATGGCACCCTCCCCTCATCTTCAAAGTCTACAATGTACCTTCTTTCTGACCCTGCTCTGTCCTCACAATTCTTTCTCTGACCATAGCCAGGAAACATTTCTGATTTTAAGGGTGCTTATTTTTTTTTTTTTATGTTATTTCACTCCTAGCCATTAGTATGCTAATGTCAGGCAGGCAGGTGGCACGGAATGAGGCCCAGAGGAGCCAGGCCTCCAATGTTTTCTGTTCATGGTTTCCTTTAGCTTGTGAGCATATTTGAGACAGTTTTTTAAAAGCCTTTGTGTAATAAGTCCAGTGTCTGGGCTTTCTCAGGGGCCGTTCATGTCAATTTATATTTTCCCGTCTAATGGACCATACTTCTTGTTTCTTTGCATGTCTTGTAATGCTTTGTTGAAGAACAGGCATTTGAATATTATACTGTGGTGACTCTGGAAATCAGATTCTCCCCCTTAATTTTTTTATGACTGGGCCCACCCAGAAGTCCAAGATAACCTCCTTTCTCAAGATCCTTGATTTAATTACATCAGCAAAGTCCCCTTTGCCATGAAATATATTTACAGATTCTAGGGATTAGCACGTGAACATCTTTGTGGGTGCAGGGGCGAGGGGAGGAGGCATTATCCTGCCTTCCACAATCATTATTTTTCATTAACTGTATTAAAATAACAGCTAAAATGTATCAATGTACCTTCTACATGCCAAACACCAAGACAAGAACTTTATATACATTGCCATAAATTTTTATAAAATACTCCAAGGTGGGTATCACTATCCCCATTTTACAGGCAGGGAAACTGAGCAGCAGGGGCTAAGTAATTCTACAAGGTTAGCCAGCTAGTGAAAGACAAAGTAGCCTCCTAAGCCAGTGTGCGACAACCATATGCAGCAGAGACAGCCACTTTTCAATGAAATCATTTGTTCCCCAGACATAAAGCTCTCATGTAGCTAAGCTCGGCTGGAAACCTCACGATTCTCTCTGCATGCGGAAAAACCCTGCCTGTCCACAGAGCCCCAGCTTGCAGCCAAAGATTCCTTTGCTGTAGCATGTTCCATTCCCAGGAAAACTGAAATCTAGAAACTAAGATGGCACAAGCTTCCCAAGAGAAAAACACTTCCAAAAACCTCTGCAGACTCTTGAGATTTTTTGGTAACACATGGCAAGTGTGACAGGTTTCCTGGGCGTCTGCTAGTACTTGGCATCGTCACATTCCACAGTCAATTTCAAAATTGTCATTTCTGTCCCACTGAGGCTTTAAAAAGCAGCTCCTAACAGCCTGGCCAGCTTTTGTCACTTTCATTTTGGTTTCTATTAAGAGCATGTGAGAGCTAACAAGCTACTGAAAATAAACGTTGCAATGTAAATGCTTGTATACATTTGGTTTGTTTTAATTTCTTTGCGGACATTGAGAACGAAGACACATAATTCAAAATGAAACCTTCTGAAATAATGATGCTGTGTCCAAAAGCACCCAAAATTATCAACGTCTCCTCTCCGCAAGACGCTGGGGGTAAAAATGCACCTGAAACATAAATGCCGGGGCCAAAATGTGAGAGAATAAAAGAAAATAGAATTTTGAAACACTAACATTTATTGAGTACCTTCTGTTTGCCGTGAGTTTGGGAGAACCAATATCATTTAATCCATGCGATAGCTTTGTCATTGTTAGCTGCTGTTGAGTTGGCCCCCAGCTCGTGGCGACCCCATGCGCAACGAAATGAAACTCTGAAGCCTGTTCAGCATCACAGCAACGCACAGGCCACCACTGACAGACAGGTGGTGGCTGTGCATGAAGTGCCAAAAAAAAAAAAAAACTCACTGCCATCAAGTTGATCCCAACACATAGAAGCCCTATAGGACAGAGTAGAATTGCTTTATATGGTTTCCAAGGCTATAAATCATTACCAAAGCAGACTTCCACATCTTTCTCCCTCGGACAGGCTAGTGGGTTTGAGCCACTGACCTTTCAGTTAGCCGCCGAGTACTTAACAACTGCACCACCACTGCTCCTATACACATGCGGTCCGTTAGCCAGGAACTGAACCCAGGATTCCTGCATGGGAGGTAAGAATTCTACCACTGGACCACCAATGTCCCCACAAAATAGCTAAAAGTAATGCAATTTTACTGGTGGAGACACTGAGCCTTAGAGAGATTTAAGTAACTGGTCGAAGGTCACCCAGCTACAAGTAGGGAGGCCTGGAGATGTCTGGCCACAAAAAGAATCCACTGACTACACATATGATCCAACAAGCCAGTCTCAAGAGTATAAAGCAAGAGTCACCCCGAGTCACTTGAAGGCAGCCTGACTTGGGAATAAACATTTATTTCTTTACAGGCTGTGTGGGAGACGGGAAGCACTAAAGCTGAAAGTAAAAGGCAGGCAGGCTAAGCTGATTTAGTTCCAGCCACCACAATCTCACTGTGCCCAACAGGAGCTGTGATAGTAACACCTTGTAATTACAGAGTGCCTTTCTCAGGGAAGCTCAGGGCTCTTTATGGATACGTTCACATTCATCTTCCCAACAGCTATGGAATGGAAGGCACAGCACAATTACCTTCCTTTTACAGATGGAGAAGCTAATGCATTTGCCCAAGGTCATCCGAGAACATAGAGGCCAGGAGAGATGGCAGCCCTTGGACCCCTGTCCAAACTGCTCACCATTCGCTATAGGGAAAACGCAAATTTCACACCCTGGGCTTAGAGACCCACAAGTGAAATATCCATTTAGTCAGCCTTACTGTGCTCTACAAAATCCATGTCAAAATGGCCATACCACCTGTCTTAGTTACCTAGTGCTGCCATAACAAAAAGTACCACCAAAAAAAAAAAAAAAAAAACCCTTGCCATCAAGTTGATTCCAACTCATAGCAACCCTATCAGATAGACTAGAACTGCCCCATAGGGTTTCCAAGAAGTGCCTGGTAGATTCGAACTGCTGACCTCTTGGTTAACATCAGTAGCTCTTAAGCACTATGCCACCGGGATTTCCAAAAAAAAAAAGGAGTACCACAGTGGGTGGCTTTAAGAAACAGGAATTTCTTGTCTCACCGTTTTGGAAGCTAGAAGTCCATACAAGGGCATCAGCTATAGGAAGGGTATCTCATTAGCAGCCCTGGGAGTTTCTTGGTGTTAAGCATTTCTTGGTGTCTGTCTCCCCTGAGTGTGTCTCTTTGTCTATTCTGCTCTTTTTCTAAGACAGCACCCAGAAGTGATTAGGTTTAAGACCCATCCTACCCTGGTATGACCTCATTAACATAACAAAAGAAAACCCTTCTTTTCTAAAGGAAAATAGAAAAGGGAGGAAGGGAATTTGAATTAAGAGAAACCAGGAAAGCACCTTCAAGAAAATTTTGCCAATTGACAATGATGAGAATAAAATAAAGGAAGAACAAGACCACAAACTGAGTGGGAAGAAGGTGACCAGAGCCCAAGGAAAACTCACAAGCAGTCGCCCCACCTCAGCCCAGAATAGCAGTGATTGGAAACAAGAGTTGGCCATGGAACAGTAACTATGAGTCAAATTCCCAGGCTCCTAGGCAATCTCAATTATAACTATAAATACATATATCATTAATAAAACATTAGAAAATCAAATCTGTCAAGATATTAAAAGAATAAAACACCATGACAAAGTATGATTAATTCCAGGAAGGTATGCAATTATGGCTCAATATTAGTAAATCTATAATTCATCACATTAATAGGTCAAAGGAGAAAAGCCGTCTGATTGCCTCAATAGATGTTTTTAAAAAAGCAATTTATAAAATTTTAAATCTATGACTTGGAACTAGAAAGGTATTCTTTAATATGATATGGAATATCTATAATCAAATTAACTACCAATTTAATACTTAAATATAAAACATGGTAGACATTTTTATTAACATAAAGAATGAGACCAAAATGCCCACCATCACAGCAAATATTTTAGCATCATTTTGGTAGCTCTAGGCAATTAAATAAGACCACTAGAAGTAAAGTTAGGAAAGTTGAGGAAATTTTATCCTTACTAGCACCTAATAAAAATATCTGTCTGACTGCCCTGAAAGGGACCACAACAGTGAATCCCTGATGGAGCAGAACAGTGGGATGCAGATCTCAAATTCTCATAAAAAAGACCAGACTTAATGGTCTAAATGTGCCTTCAGGGGCCCCAGAGGTCATGGTCCCTGGACCCTTTGTTAGCCCAAGACTGAACTATTCCCAAAGGCAACTCTTCAGACAGGGATTGGACTGGACTATAAGACAGAAAATGATACTGGTGTGGAGTGAGCTTCTTGGCTAACGTAGACACATGAGACTATGTAGGCAGCTCCTCCTGCCTGGAGGCAAAGATGAGAAGCCAGAGGGGAACGGGAGCTGGTTGAATGGACACAGAAAATACAGGGTAGAAAGAAGGAGTGTGCTGTCTTATTATGGAAAGAACAGCTCAGAGAACATAGCAAGCTGTGTAAAAGTTTTTGTATGAGAGACTGACTTGATTTGTAAACTTTTACTTAAAGCAAAAAAAAAAAAATCTAGGACAATCAACTGAACAAAATATTAGAACTAACAGGAGAGTTCAGTCATGTTGCTGTTTACAAAATTTACAAAATGTAAAATGATCAATTTTCCATATGCCAGTTATAACCATGTTTCTCCCCAGCCATCAGATACATATTGCTGAGATCCTAGCATGCCTAGTGCTGGAATCCACCCATGTTGGGAAAGCCCAAAGAGGAACGAGGTTAAAATTAATCTAGACCCATAAACATTTCAGAGAACTTAAAGATACCAAAAAGCACCAGTTCTCTATCTCATAAATTCCCAAACTACAATGTCAGTGTTGATAAAAGGTAAGGAACATTTCAAGGATCAATAGGTATTTTTGATTACATACGAACGAGAACTAGCAGCATTTCCTTCCCTTTTTTTGTCCAAGTATTCTAAAGCTTCATAACAGATTGAGTCTTTACCATGGTGTCACACATCTGTGCATCAACCTGCTGATAAGAGTAAAATTATATCTAAGCTTGAAGTTATAGAAGCCATTGAAAAATTAAATATGACTTACCTTTGTCTAAATCATGTTCCAGACCCCAGTCACAAACAGGTAACCTCACTACCAACCCTTCACGGGTTGCTAGGGTAGTCTCCTCTAACCTATACAGCAATAGCTGTCTTCCTTTATTTCTAAGCCTCTGGATTTATTCTTTCACTTAATTTTCAAACCCTGGTCCCTTATCTATTGATACAATCCATGAGCAAGGAAAATTCTGTCTTATTACTTTTACCTGGAAATTGAAATATCAGTACCTACTCAGGGTCTGCTCTGTATATTTATTCATTCATATATTCACCCTACAAATGTCCCTTTAGTGCCGATGACGTGCTAGGCACTGTTGCTCGCTGCTGGTGGCATAATGATGAACAAGTTAGATAGAGTAAGGATCCTCACAGAGCTTATAGTCTAGTGGGAGATTGAAACAAGTTGAAAGGCAATTTGAACACAGCCAGTAAATGTTTAGGAGAAGGACAAGGTGTATAAAGTAGGGTCACCCAACCCAGGTTAACCAGAGAGGTGCAGAGAAATCCAAATGATGAGTAAGAGTTAGAAAGGCAAAGCATAGGATGAAACTGGGGGGAGATAAGAACATGCCTCAGTTTATTCGTTTCTTGCATAAAAGATGGCATTCTCAGACCCAAAAGGCAGGCTTCTAAGAGTTGGGGCTGTTTTAGCCAATGCAGATACTTTATTACACACAGTGTTTTATAACTCCTTGGAGATATAAACAAAACAAAACACTCTCAATAATCCTTTTGGAAATAACAAGTTTCCACTAGGTATGACGAATTCCGAGCAGAGTGTTTTGTTTTGTTTTGTTTTGTTTTGTTTTGTTTTGTTTTGTTTTGTTTTGTTTTGTTTTGTTTTAAGAGCCTGTTTATTCTCTGAGGCTGAAGCCCCTTTCTAGGACCGCTTTAACAGTCCTGGTTTTTATAAGACAACCCCCATGGTTACCATGGATGAGAAAGGCATATGAAGAAAATACTGTCTTGGTCTTCAGTAAATGTTTGAACTCCACTGGGTCTGAGAGCACAATCCCAAGGACAAAGATGAATTTTATGATGTAGGCTTTTCCCATCAGGGCTCACAACCAGCTAAGTTTTCTTAGACTCAAATCACAGTCAGCTACCATGGTCAGCATTTGAAGTATGTAGCCAAGAAAAAAGAAGCTTTACAGACTTGGAAAATTTCCCTATCTTTTGTCCAGGAGAATCTGAATATTACAAAGCAAAAATTTATGCTAATGTCCTAAGACCCAGCAGTTCTTTCGAAACCCAGCTGCCAGAAATACCACTTTATTAATATATCGCTGCTGTTGTTAGTTGCCATACAGTCGATTCCTACTAGCCCTTTAAAAGATACTTTACTGAACATTGTGCTCCTTTAAGATCTATATGGGATCAAACTGACAATAGCAACTTGAAAGATAGAAAATACAGGGGGCAGTGAGTTCAAGTTAACAAGGGAGGTACAACTCAGAAAAGCAAAGTGAGAATGGTTGCACAGCTCGAAGAATATAATCAGTGTCACTGAATTGTACGTGCAGAAATTGTTAAACTGATGTATGTTCAGCAATGTATATTCTCAACAACAAAAATAAAATCTTTAAAAAAGATATTTTAAATTTAAAATAGAAAAGATATTTAAAATTTATTATTAGAAAGTAGCTACTATGGCATCTTCTTATGTATTCATATTTAAATATTCATATGTATTCTGTTACATTCTGAATGGGAATGAATTCCAATGCTCACTCATATAAATTAGAGTAAAATTGGTTTCAAAGCTAATTTTAATTAAATACAATCTAATTATTGATGAAATGGTGGCATAATTGTTTATCTCTAAGAATAAACAATCTTTGGTAAGATTAATGACAAAGAAAAACATAACTGCATTTCAGAAAAGGCTCAGATTTTAACCAAATATTTCACTGAACTTGGAGTACAATGGTACCAGATACCATTAGTATGGAAAATAATTTTAAATATCATATTTTAAAGATTAGTTAACTTGTGATAATATACTGGATGGAAACAACCTGACTTAAGCAAAACATTCATATTTTCTAAGTCTCCTATAAACAAATTGTATTTAATATATATCATAATGGGTCACTGATTCACAAATGGATATCATAAAAATAGGCTTACGGCAACTGAAAAAGTTTTGAAATACAACAAAAAATCACTAGAAATTCACATTAAAACTATTTAACCCGTTTATACATGTAAAACTAGCTACATATTCAATATTCAATCTTTTTTTATTCAATCTTGACAATAATAAATAAAATATACACTCATGCATTAATGATGTATGTTTTACAATAAAATGTATTGAGACTTATAAAAGTTCATGTCCTTCTACCCAAAATCCCAGTTCTAGAAATCAATCCTAAGTAATCAGAAATTTAGATGTAAAAGATATTATCAGACCATGATTTTTAAGAGGCACAAATTGGAAATGGGAAAAATTCAAAATAATGAAAGAATGGCTAAATAAAATATGCTACATCTATGTGATGGATCCCCCACATGTCTGTCAGTTTGTCGTACTGTGCGGGCTTGCATGTTGCTATGATGCTGGAAGCTATGCCACAAGTATTCAGATACCAGCAGGGTTACCCACTGCGGACAGGTTTCAGCTTCCAGACTAAGACAGACTAGGAAGAAGGACCTGACAGTCTACTTCTGAAAAGAATTAGCCAGTGAAAACCTTATGAATAGCAGCAGAACATTGTCTGCTATAGTGCTCAAGATGAGCCCCCCAGGTTTCAACAAATGGATGCACACTAGAAGTGCTCACTCATCTATGCCAAGAAATTTGGAAGACAGCTACCTGGCCAACCAACTGGAAGAGATCCATATTTATGCCTATTCCCAAGAAAGGTGACCCAACCCAATGCAGAAATTATTGAAAAATATCATTAATATCACATCAAGTAAAATTTTGCTGAAGATAATCCAAAAGAGGCTGCAGCAGTACATTGACAAGGAACTGCCAGAAATTCAAGCTGCATTCAGAGGAGGATATGGAACTAGGAATTCGTTGCTGATGTCAGATGGGTCCTGGCTGAAAGCAGAGAATACCAGAAAGATGTTTACCTGTGCTTTATTGACTATGCAAAGGCATTCAACTGTGTGGATCATAACAAATTATGGATAACATTGCGAAGAATGGGAATTCCAGAACACTTAATTGTGCTCATACAGAACCTGTACGTAGATCAAGAGGCAGTTGTTCGGACAGAAGAAGGAGATACTGTGTGGTTTAAAGTCAGGAAAGGTGTGCGTCAAGGTTGTATCCTTTCACAATACCTATTCAATCTGTATGCTGAGCAAATAATCCAAGAAGCTGGACTATATCAAGGAGAACGGGGCATCAGGACTGGAGGAAGACTCATTAACAACCTTCGATATGCAGATGACACAACCTTGCTTGCTGAAAGTGAAGAGGACTTGAAGCACTTACTGATAAAGATCAAAGACCACAGCCTTCAGTCTGGATTACACCTCAACATAAATAAAACAAAAATCCTCACAACTGGACCAAGGAGCAACATCATGATAAACAGGGAAAAGATTGAAGCTGTTGAGGATTTCATTTTACTTGGATCCACAATCAACACACATGGAAGGCAGCAGCAAGAAATCAAAAGACACACTACATTGGGCAAATCTTCTGCAAAAGACTCTTTAAAGTGTTGAAAAGCAAAAGTGTCACCTTGAAGACTAAGGTGCACCTTACCCAAGCCATGGTATTTTCAATTGCATCATATACATGTGAAAGCCAGACAATGAATAAGAAACACTGAAGAAGAATGGACGCCTTTAAATTGTGGTGTTGTCGAAGAATATTGACTGAACATGTTGCCAGGAAGGATCAGTCCCTAGAGAAGGACATCATGTTTGGCAAAGTAGAGAGTGAGCGATAAAGAGGAAGACCCTCAACAAGATGGATTGACACAGTGACAGCAACAGTGGGCTCAGGCATAACAATGATTGTGAGCATGGTGCAGGACGGGGCAGTGTTTCTGTGGTACATAGGGTCACTATGAATCAGAACCGACTTGATGGCAGCTAACAAAAACAACACTATGTGATGGATAGGAGTCCCTGGGTAGAACAAACGGTTAAGCACTTGACTACTAGCTGAAAGGTTGGCAGTTCAAACCCACCCAGAGGTGCCTCAGAAGACAGACCTGGAGATATACTTCCGAAACAGTTCTACTTTACACACATGGGGTCACCAAAAGTCAGAATCAATTCGATGGAAACTAATAACAACGTGTGATGGATGCAGCCAATAAGAATCATGTTTTGAAAGACTAATAACATCAGGAGGAAATCACAATAAAATAATAAATGAAACAAATAGAAATCAAAATAAAATATAGAATGATATCTAGTCTATTAAATAATACCTTGTCCATCCAAAATCAAGAAAAGGGGATCAGATTTACCCTCCCACTTAAAAAACTAAGACACCATGCAAAATATATGAAACAATATTTTGCAAGCCATGGGGTATTAGGCAACCAAGGAGAGTGATAGCACAGAGACAGGAAACAAAGTCAACCCTGTGAGCACTCTAAATTTTCCAGAAGCAAGTTTCCAGGCCATGGCACAGAGAGACGGAAGCTAGAGAGAAATGGGAATTCAGAGAGGCCAAAGCAGACAGAGTTCGCAGGACAGAGTACCAGTGAGGAGAGAGACACATGGAGAAAGAACTCCAGAGATTTGCAGAGTCACCTCCAGCATTGACCAGATCCATGCACGCATGTGAGGAAACTGCCAAAACTGGGAAAGAACCACTTGAAATATTTAGAGGGGCCAACCCGCAAAGATCACACAGTACTGTTCCACTGGCCAGAGTGAAAAACTTGATAATTTACTGGGCATCACATGAACTCAAAAAGGTTTTTCCCTAGTTGGGGGAAAAAATTAACTTTAGAGTGAATATTGTTTTTGTCCTACCGAAAAAAATTTAAAAGCAAGACTCAAAGAATCAAACTATTTCCAAGTAACTTAGCTACATCCTTGGAGAAAGCTGAGGAATACCTACAGAAATAGAAAAATATCCAGCAACCAAGAAGGTAAATTTTACAATGTCTAGCATCCAAACAAAATTACTAGGCATTTAAAAAAGGAGAAAAACACAGCCAAATGAGGAGAAAAATAAATCCAAACTGACCAAGAAATAACACATATGATAGAATTAGAAGACAAGGACATGAAAACAGTCCTAACTGTATTCCAGTTACAGGAAAAATTGAACATGTTAAATAGAGGTATATAATTAAAAAAAAAAAAAAAAACTCGCTGCCATTGAATCGATTCCGACTCATAGCAACCCTATTCAACAGGGTAGAACTACTTCATAGGGTTTCTAAGGAAATTTCCTGTAAATCTTTATGGAAGCAGACTGCCATATCTTTCTCCTGCAGAGCAGCTGGTGAGTTTGAATCACCAACCTCTCAGTCAGCAGCTGAACACTTACCCACTGCGCCACCAGGGCTCCTTGTAAGATATAAGAAGGACACAAACCAAACATCTAGAGATGGATGCAATGAAAACTAACTGTATAGCATTATAGGGCCCTTGGACATTAAGTATTTTCCATCATCTCATATGCATGCAAAACCTGGACAATGAATAAGACCAAAGAACAATCAATGCATTTGAATTATGGTGCTGGTAAAGAATATTGAATATAGCATGGACTGCCAGAAGAACAAACAAATCTGTCTTGGAAGAAGTAAGGCAGTATGCTCCTCAGAAGCAAGGATGGCGAGACTTCATCTCATATACTTTGGACATGTTATCAGGAGGGACCAGACCCTGGAAAAGGACATCATGCTTGGTAAAGTGGAGGCTCAGCGTAAAAAGAAGAAGACCCTCAACAAGATGGGTTGACACAGTGGAGGCAACAATGGGCTCAAGCATAACAATGATTATGAGGATGGAACAGGACTGGGCAGAGTTTTGTTCTGTTGCACACAGGGTTGCTATGAGTCGGAATTGGCTCTATGGCGCCTAACAACAACAGACACTGCAGGATAAAAGATTAGTGAATTTAAAGTCATAGTCATAGAAACTACCCCAAATGAAACACATAGAACACTTACAAAGAGAAGAAAATGAAGAGACCATTAATGAGCTGTGAGACAATACCAAGCAGCCTAATATATATATAATTGAAGGAGAGAAAAGAGAATGGGAGGCAGAAAAAATATCTAAAGAAATAATGGTGAAATTTTTTCCCAATTTAATGAAAACTATAAACTAACAGATATAAGAAACTCAACAAAACACCCAGAGCAACAAACATGAAGAAAACTACACCAAGGCACATCATAATCAAATTTTTCAAAACCGGTGATCAGAGAAAACCTTAAAAGTAACCACAGGAAAAAAGGTATTACTAACAGAGGAAAAGAAAATAAGAACAGAAGAAAAGAAAATAAGAATAACAGCAAATTTCTCATCAGATATAGTCCAAGTGAGGGGTCATAAAAGCCTGTGAGTGGCCATCTAAGATACCTCATTGGTCTCACACCCTTCAGGAGCAAGGAAGAATGAAGAAAACTAAAGACACAGGGAAAGATTAATCCAAAGGACTAATTGATCACAACTACTACTGCCTCCACCAGTCTGAGTCAAGTACAACTAGATGGTGCCCGGCTACCACCACTGACTGCTCTGACAGGAATCACAAGAGAGGGTCCCTGACAGAGTTGGAGAAAAATGTAGAACAAAATTCTAATTCACAAAAAAAAGATCAGACTTACTGGCCTGACAGAGACTGGAGAAACCCTAAGAATATGATCCCCAGACACCCTTTTAGCTCAGTATTGAAGTCACTCCTGAGGTTCACTCTTCAGTCAAAGATTAGACAGGCCCATAAAACAAAACGAGACTAAAGAGGAACACCAACCCCGGGCAGGGATTGGAAGGCAGGAGGGCACAGGACAGCTCGTAATAGGGAACCCAAGGTCGAGAAGGGAGAGTGTTGACATGTCATGAGGTTGTTAACTGATGTCACAAAACAGTATATGTACTGCTTAATGAGAAGCTAGTTTGTTCTGTAAACCTTCATCTAAAGTGCGATTTAAAAAAATCAAGTTAAATTCCAAAAAAAAAAAGAAAGAAATGGTGCCAGTGAGAAGACAGTGAAGCAGCATCTACAAAGTGCTAAATGAAAAAAAAAAAGTCAACATAGAATTTGGTACAGAGCATAAACACCTCTCAAAATCATAGAAATGTTGAAAATTTTACCTGCAGACCTGTCCTGCAAGAAATGTTAAAAAAAAAAAGTGCATCAAGCACAAGAGAAATTATATCAGATGTAAATCTTTGTCTACACAAAGAAAAGAAGAGCAATGGAAATGGTAACTACATGGATAAATATAAACAACTCTTATTATTTAAATATCTTTAAAAGGCAATTAAATGTTTAAAGCAAAAATAAAATATGGTGGGGTTAAAACATACGTAGAAACAAAATATATGACTAAGCGCAAACAAAAGTCAGGAGGGGCAAACAAGAGCTACGCTATTCTAAGGCTCCTGTGCTGTACATGAAGTGATGTAATGTCACCTGAAGGTAGATAGTGATGAGTCTAAGATGTATACTATAAATGCCAAAGCAATTATTAAGAGTTATAGCTAGTAGTCCCTGGGTGATGCAAACATTTAAGCACTGGACTACTAGCCAAAAGGCTGGCAGTTTGAACCCACCCAGAGGCACCTAGGAAGACAGGCCTGGCGATTTTCTTCTGAAAGGTCACAGTTCTACTCTGCACCAATGAGGTCACCATGAGTTGGAATGAACTGGACAGCAACTAACAACAATAACAGTGTAAATATATAACATATACTATCAAGAGTTATTACAGCTAATAAGCAAACAAGGAAGATAAAATGGAATCATACGAAATAATTAATCCAAAATAAGGTGGAAAAAGGAAAAAAGGACAAGTTTTAAGAAATGGGACAAATACAAAACAAACAGCAATGATAGACTTAAACCTTATCAATAATGACATTAAATGTCTAATTAAAAAGCAAAGATTGTCAGGTTGGATAAAAAAAGTAAGACCCAACCTTATGCCATCTAGAACCTCTCTTTCATATAAAGGCACAAAGAGGTTAAAAGTAAACAGATGGGAAAAGAAACCGCTTGTCCCACTCAGGGACCTCTATGCCATGCTAACAGTAATTAAAATAAAGCTGAAGTGGTTTATGATCACACCAAATAGATTCAAGGCAAAGAATACCACCATACATACAGAAGGTATTTTCATAATGATAAAGAGGTCAATTCATCAAGGGGCCAAAACAATCCTAAGCATGTTATGTACCTACTAACAAACCTTCAAAATACGTGAAGCAAAAACTAACAGAACTACAAGGAAAGACAGAAAAATCCACAGCTGTAGTCAGAGATAAAAACACTTCTCTTGCAATAATTAATAGAAAAGTACACAGAAAATCAGTAAGGACACAGAATCATTAAAAAAAAGAAAACCTTTCAAATAGTTTGACCCTAACTGACACACAACACTCTAACAAAAGCAGAATACACGTCCTTTTCAAGAGGACATGTACCATTTACAAAGATAAATGTCTCAATAAATTTAAAAGGATTTTAGTCGTACAGATCATGTTCTCTAAGCACAATATAGCTAAATTAGAGATCATTAGCAGAAATATAGCTAGAAAACCCCCAAATATTTATAAAATAAATAACATACTTCTAAATAATCCATGGGTTGCATATAACTTTCTGGTCTTGGTCTGTATGTTTTCATTTTCTATTTAATTCTAAATAGTATAAACATACACTTAAATATCAGGACATTTCACTAAGCACTATATTATAATCTTTCTAACATATAACAGGCTTTTTGGTTATATTTTTAATAAACCCATAATATTCCATTGTATTGCTGGACCACAATTTACCTAATTATTCTCTTTCTATGGATATTTAAATTATCTCCTCTCCTATTTTTTCTCTTGCTGTTATAATTTTCAAAACTACCTTCATATATACAACTTACATATTATTTTAAAAGAAATGGGATTATTGCCCTAAATGTGTTATTATAATTTTTATAACATGTTAAATATTTTACCCAAGTAAGGCACAATTTTATACTTTCCTTAGCAATGCAGGCCTGTGTTGGTCTTGTTATAATCTTCTCAAAATTGCATTGATTTTTTTTTTGTTTTGTTTTGATATTTTTTATTGTTATTTTTGGAGGGTACAAAATGATACATCAAGGATTATTTTAAAAAAGCTAAGCATTTTCCATGAATTTGTTTACTATCTATATTTTATCTTGTGTAAATGGTATTATCATTTTACTGTTAGAAGAAAACAGTTATGGAGAATTATTTCAAAAGGAAATAAGGGGAAAAAGGAAACTGCATCTGTATAAAATAAATGAGGGGGGTTATATATTTTACTAAAAAGGGTTGGTGGTGACATCTGTAGGTAGACAGAAGACAGCACAACAGATATATAATCTGCCATGAATTTCCTAAATCCAGGAAACACTCTTCTCGGAAGCCAGGCAACAGGAGGTGCAAACTCAAATGCTTTCAAGCTGCGAATGGAGCAGGCTGTATGGACGACTGTGGCAGGCCAATGAGCAAATGCACAGTCACTCCTTATATCTAGCCAATTGATACTATACAATACTGTACAACCAGGTCTTCTGAATTTTTTAAAGGTGTCTCAATTCTTGGTTATAATGGAAAATCTCCCTCATTTAAGAACTATTACTGATTAAATAAAGAACAAACCTTGGGTATCCAAACAAAACACTCCTGAACCTGCAGGCTACCAGTTTTCTATTTTCAGGCTTGAACCTAAGTCTGAACATCCTTCACTTGAATTCTAATACTTTTCATGACCATCCTTCACCGTTTTTATGACTTGTTCCTCAATTTGAAAGGAATTAAGAATATCAGTGAAAGAAATCTGGTTAATTGTAGTATGTTGAATCATGGCACTCATCTCTTCTTTTTCCTGAAATCCCACAAAAATGAGAAAAAAGAAAAATTTTTAAAGTAGAATGCCATAAAGACTAAGAGAACAGTGGAGAAAAACTATAATTTTAAAGCTAACAGGAAAGAAGACAACAGGAAATAAGAGGTGTCAACAAATTTTTAGAAGGCAGAAAATGGAGGATTTATCATAGCTGAGATACCTGGATAGCAACTACCTACAAAGGAGAGGAATAAGAAGAAGAGATAAGTAAACCAGTTCATACCATAGCCCCATAAAGACTCAGGAACTGGTGGCACCAGGTATTCAAAAGGTGCAGACATGGGACTGAAACTATGAGCACTGTTTGAAAGTCAGACACCCAGACCCCTTTCCTTTTTCAGTGCAGGCAGAAAATTACCCATCTTCTACCTCTGAAGGTGTGAGTTTTTTTGGTACCTCTGAAGGGGTCAGGGGATTAAATCTGTGAAGAAATTATACCAGAGATTCTCCAAACCCGGGACCCTAGGCACAGTGGAAGGTGGGGGAAATATGCCAGGCTAAAAACAGGAATATTACGTGTGAATGTCTACATTCTGTATGTTCAGGCTCTTTTCCAACCTCCACACATTGCTTAGATCCAAGAATTCTGGAAACTAAGCATATAACCCCAAACTTCAATCAGAAATCTGTAAGTTCCTGAATAGCCCCAAGAAAAGACAGACCTGACATGTGGGGATCCATAAAAAAAGGCAGGTCTCGCACAATCATTCTTCATAGAAACCTACTGCTAGATGAACCTAGAACAGTAGATATTTTAACAGAGATGACAACACAATGTTTCTCAAAGAAATTGTTCTGCAAGAAATTGTTGCTAGAAACTGTGAAACATCATGACAAAAAAAAACTAATAAACATCAGTTTTGAACTCTGCATGCCTTGTAATATAATTATAAACAGTGACCAAACAGTGCAATTAGCAATTTATTAAAAGGACTTTCAACAGGGCTCTGTAGGAGCACATTCAATGGGCTGAGACTACTCTCAGTTTTTGACTGGGAGAAGGCTGTGGACAACTAGTGAGCACTCTGCTGCATTATGCTGATGATGTCAGCCTCGCCCTCCCAAATTTTGTTACCCACCCTCCCTTTGTAGACTGCTTATGTAAATAAACAAGCTTTGCTGGTATACTGGAAAATTAGAGGGAAATTTTGTCCTAAAGCATGAATTTCTATGCGCTGTGACTCGGCTGTCTCCCTGATGTTTTATTATTTTAAACATTGCAAAACATGGACTGTAGAGTTTCTTGTGTAGTTATGTATTATGCCCTTCTGTTTTGTATTCTATTAGCATTACATTTTACAAACATGTCTGATGGTCCAAAGCGGTGACTGCTGAAGATAAAGTATGAGTTGGAAGATGATAATTCTAAACCTAAGTCAACGGGTAATTCTGATAGAGTCAGTAATAAAGAACTGTAATCTTCAGAGTCATTTCACAGTGCCACTACAACAGGCGATACAGACAAAAAGCATATCATTCAGAGAAAGAGAATGAATGTTTCATTGTGGTTTTCAGTCTTTGACATGTGTCAGCAAACTTTTTCTTATTTAGCAATCATCGAGAGAAATATCTCATTTTGGTTGAAAATGAAATGTATGTATGCGTGTCTTGTATCTCAAGCTCAACACAGACTATCTGTGCAGGAAAAACAAGCACAGGTTTCACGTTAATGAGATCAATTTCATTATTTCTAGTTTCAAAATTAATAATTTTATACCTACACGCTTCTATAAGAGATCAAGAAACTAACACATATTCATAACAATTTCATAATTGCTAGGACTAAAATTGAGCCATTTCAATGAATGCAGTAAGATAATACTCTGCCAAGTCTTGTATAAAAATTTTGCCTTAGGCTACGTTTCATTCACATTGCTTTTGCTTGTGGTTGCACTAGTGTTATTATTCAACATGGTCAGTAGATTTTCATGTTGTAAATGACATTAATTAAAATCAATTTACAACCTTTTTTAAAAATCTACACAGCCAATATTCAGAAAAATCAAATCCCATGTTGAGTTAAACCAGTTATTTAATTTATTGTTTGTTTTATGAGTTTTTAAAATATATAAAAAATAAATATAATAATTTCAAAAAAGGTAATCCCAGTTTAACTACTTGGTTGTTTCAAGAAAGATTCGATAGTCATTTTTATTTTTAAGAAATAGGAGAAAAATTACTCTTGCATATACCTACATAAGTCATTGGCATTTTGTATAGTAGAAGTCTATCATAAGATTTTATGCCTTCTTGGATAAAATTTTTTAAAAAATCAAGTAGGAAATGTTTTAAAAAGAAAATCTAAAGTTACCTCTACGTATATTACTGACTAGTCACAGGGCATATAGTAGGTTTCCCCCTGAAACGTGGGGAACAGTGGTGTTCTTTCAATAATTAAGAAAATAATATATTTTTAACTATTTCCATTATTTCATTCAATATAATTTTTAAGATTTAAGAAAATAATATAGTTTACTCATTTTTTATCTAAGCAAATCAATTTCCGAGCACACAAAAATTTCTAGAGATTCCAGTCTGAACCTGCAGGCTGAATTCAACCCAGAGAAAAGTTTCTTTTCAACAGTGCTCTAATTTTTTTTTAATTTGAATATAAGTAGACAGTTTATTCCAATTATCCACAAGTCCCACAACCTCCTTTTTGTATCATACAAAGCCCATATGTATGTATACGCAATTATACTACCTGGGCCCTGTAAGCATTTGAGTTGTTGAACCTTGATTTGAACCAAGAAAAAAAAACAAAAACTATGAGGCTACAAATACATCCCATCTTTTGTAATGCATCCTCTAACTAATTCAAAGGGAACTGATCCTAGAGTGTGACTGGACATTCAAAGAGAACTGAGAGTTAAGCCCTATATAAGCCATTCAAAATTTATTTGGCATAATCAATGAATATCCTGGCTGGACAGAAGAGAACAAGAAAAATCACAGCAGTATGGCCCCAGGTTCAAGATATAGAAAATACTAACGATGGTTGTAACACTGTGGGTATCTGCTCAAGTCATCTACGCTTACTGCTTCACCATCTCTGTCTGCGAAACAGAGATAAGACTTAGCTTCATCTTAGAGGAATTAAGGAAAGCTTAGTTTAGAAGATGGTAAAGTTCTTTGAAAAGGACAGGCAAACAGTGTTATTACATATTATAGTTCCTAATACTAATGTATTTAGGAAAATCCAATTAGGTGTTAAGACCCTGCTCTTGAAAATCCATTTCTCCTTTCTTAATCAAAGAGCAATTTTCAAAGGAAAATTACTTTTATTCCTAAATAATCCTTCCAGTCCCTCTGTCTTTTGAGACGTCAGGTCTCAGCAGCTTTCAGTGTGAGCTCCTTTAGGGTAAGAACTTGCCTCCTCCGGGGCGTTCTGTAGAGCTCCCCACACTTGTCATAGATCACATCAAGAATTCTTAAAGGTAAATGCCCTTTTCAAAGATACACTGATGCCAGTAGATCCATAAAGCCACAAAACAGATACTTTTTTTTAATGTAGGAAGGAGTAAAAGAAGAAGTCATACTTTGTAACTGCCTGGCAACGATTTTCTTTTTCTACTCTCATATTGCCATGGCGACAAAGAGATTTATCTACCAGTTAATAAATAGGTGAAAAAATATCACCAGGAAGCTATTTAACTTCACAGATTTATAGAGCCTTAGTCTACTGGATATGTTGGCAGCACTGGGCACTTCTTGCCACTGATTCTGCTCCAATAAATCCCAAGCAGTTCCAGGATATCGGTATGTCGGAGAGTTAAAGGCACTCCCTGTGTCACACTCATTTTTCATGGCTTTCTTACTGCCTCAAATGAGAAGACTCGGGAAAGAGGCAAGTGGAAAAGAAGATAGGGTCTTTTTCAAAGACTTTCAATATGTATAATTATCTTTTAAGAAATGGCAGAGCCACCAACAATACTCAACCCCATACTGAATTTTAACCTAGAGAAATTTATAGAAAGATATAAAAATAGATATAGAAATCAAATTCCCTAGAATTTATTTTTTGAATTTAATTTGAACATAACAATGGACAAATGTACCAAAATCCTTAGGGCCCACAGTTTAAAAACTGTCCTGGAGGCAGAGGTGGAACTCAATTTGCCCAAGTAGCTACCTCTATAAAACCAACTCAGTGGTAGGAGAGAGTATTTTTCTCTGGAGAATAAGTCTGTCAACCAGTCTTTCCACCTACTTCCAGTTAAAAGGAAAATTCTAAGAACAGAACCTAATGTTAGAATATCTAAAAACGTAGTATACTGAAGATTTTCAATCTACTAGGGAAGAATTTGGATAAGACCTCAGCTAATTTTGGAAAGCGCTCTTTGTTAATAACGGCTCCATTCTGGAGGAAAGTTTTTTTTTTTTTTCTCCAAGAAATTTATGAAATTAGCAACTGAATTCGAAGCTACAAGATTCTTTGTTCTCTTTTCTACTTGCACCAATACAGAACATGAGTTTATGAGTCACATTTACTAGTTAATAGAGCAATGAATTTTCTCTTTAACTACATATCAAGGTACTTTTATAAGCCTACAGCAAATAGAATCCTCCCACATAGAAAAATCACAAAACAGAAGGCTGACAGGCTCAGCTCCAACGTTCTGAGCAAGGACAGTACTAAACAACTATGTAAAGTTCACATAATGCTTGTCTACCCTGAGAATCCACAAAAATACCAAACGCTTAGGACTGTGCCACATGGGCCAGGAAGCATTTGGAGGCAATTAAACAAATGCAGCCAGTCTTCACAGGTGTGAGAGCATTCTGATTATGTCTACACTATAATTTTGGCTAGGAAAGCCTCTTTTGTCAAAGGGCTCTATACTTCCCTTTGAGCTTCAGTTGGCTAGGAAAATAGACTGCCAGAGAATAGAATATGGTGGTAACAGAGAGGCCACTGATCCACGGTGAGATGTGATAAGCAGCCAGTGTGTTCCATTGGGCTCATGAGCTGAGCAGGGCTCTCAGAGCTGATGCAGGGAGAGGCAGCCTACCAATGACAAAAGTGTAATAGATTCTACCTAGATTATTAAGTGATTCTATACATATCATGATAAATGAAGAAACTGAAGGTATCAATGATTCCATTCTACTTCTTTCAACAATTAACATCCATAGACCCAGCAGTCAAGAAATCAGACAATATATTGCATTGGGCAAATCTGCAGCAAAAGACCTCTTTAAAGTTTTCAAAAGCAAAGACATCACTTTAATGACTAAGACCCACCTGACCCAAGCCATGGTCTTCTCAATTGCCTCATAGCATAAGAGAACTGGACAATGAAAAAGGAAGACAGAAGAAGAGTTTGCATTCGAACTGTGGTGCTACCAAAGAATACTGAATATACCATGGACTGCCAGAAGAGCAAACAAATCAGTCTTAAAAGAAATATAGACAGAAGGCTCCTTAGAAGCAAAGATGGGGAGACTTTGGCTCACTTACTTTGGACATGTCATCAGGAGGGACCAGTTCCTAGGTAAGGACATCATGCTTGGTAAAGTAGAGGGTCAGTGAAAACGAGCGAAACCCTCAAGGAGATGCACTGACACAATAGCCCCAACAATGGACTCAAACATACCAACGATCATGAAGATGGTGCAGGATTTTCATTCAGTTTCATCTTGTTATACGTAAGGTCACCATGAGCTGGTGCTGACTTGATAGCAACTAACAACAACATAAACTAAATAACTGATGAAGGAAAGTTCTTTATGGAAGAATTCCTGCTAGTAATACAGAATAAATTAGAGAATTAGACTATCACCCTTTCTGTAAGCCCTAATGAGAAAGAATCTGCACCTCAATTATCAACAGAAGCTAAAACCATTAAGCCACAAGTTGACAGCAAACTCTATAATAGACAAATCAGGCTAACAACACCTGAACCCGCTAATCATCCTTAAAACTTCATTAAAACTAGGACAACCAGGTATTCTGTGCTTTACCATCTGTAAATTATTTTTGCCAAAATAATTGAATCTGAATCTAATTGAGTCTCTAAATCAAGTTACCACTTTACAAGAAACACAGGAAATTGAGGATCATGTTAAATGACACCAGAAGAATGCAATCAACCGAATTCAAAATGAGGAAAACTCTACAAATATCCCAGCTTTTAAAAGAAATAAATGGCATGAAAAAGTGTGGCCAGAAAGCAGGGAGGGGAGGCTGTAAGAGATCAAAAGAGATGTTAGAACTTCAGAAACATATCAACTAAATGCAATGTGTGGGCCTAGTTTGGATCCTGATATTTTGGGAACAAATGGAGAAACTATAAAAGGAACTGTTTAACAGATGATATTATGGAATCTTTGTTCATATAAAGTAGTGTTATTAAGTTCTTATGTATTATAAACATATTGAAGTACAGGAAAAATAATGGTATCTCGGATTTACTGTAAACGTTTCACCAAAAAAAAAAAAAACCCAAAAGTATGGGAAAGGGATAGAGAAGCTAAGATTGGTAAATATTGATAACTGTTGATGCTGGTGGATGGTACATTTTACTATTCTTTCTCCTGTTGTATATGTTTGACATATTCCATAATAAAAAATTGAAAAGAAAAAGAATTCATGTGGCAAATTTTTCCATTAGTTTGTTGTTGTTGTTAGGTGTCATCTACTCAGTTTAGAACACAGCAGCTCTATGTACAAGAGAACAAAACACTGCCTGGTCCAGTGCCATCCTCACAATCTTTGCTATGTTTGAGCCCACTGTAGCAGCCATTGTACCAATCCATCTCATAAAGGATCCTTTCTCTTTTTCACTGACCTTCTACCTTACCAAGCATGATATCCTTCCCCAAGGACTGGTCCCTCCTGATAACATGTTCAAAGTACAGAAAACCAACTCTCTCCATTCTTGTTTCCAGGGAGGATTCTGGCTGTATTGCTTCCAAGACAAAGTTGCTTATTCTTCTTGCAGTGCATGGTATATTCAATATTCTTTGCCAACACCATAATTCAAAGGCATCAGTTCTTCTTTGGCTTTCCTTATTTACCATCCAGCTTTCTCATGCATATAAGGCAACCTAAAATATCATGGCTTGGGTCAAGCACACCTTAGTCCTCAAAGTTACATGTTTGTTTTTTAACACTTTAAAGAGATTTGCCCAATGAAATACATTATCGTTTGATTTCTTGACTGCTGCTTCCATGGGTGTTAATTGTGGATCCAAGTAAAACGAAAACCTTGACAACTTCAATCTTTTCGCCATTTATCATGATGTTGCTTATTGGTCCAGTTGTGAGGATTTTTGTTTTCTTTAGTTTGAGGTGTAATCCATTCTAAGGCTGTAGTCTTTGATCTTCATCAATAAGTGCTTCAAGTCCTCTTCACTTTCAGCAAGCAAGGTTGTGTCACCTGCATATTGCAAGTTGTTAATGAGTCTTCCTCCAATCCTGATGCCACATTCTTCTTTATATAGTCCAATTTCTCGAAGTATACAGATTGAATAAGTATGGTGAAAGGATACAACCAGACACGCACCTTTCCTAATTTTAAACCACACAGTATTCCCTCATTTTGTTTGAACAATTAAGTGTTCTGGAATTCCCATTCTTCACAATGTTATCCATAATTTGTTATGATTCACAGAGTTGAATGCCTTTGCATAATCAATGAAACACAGGTAAACATCTTTCTGGTATTCTCTAATTTCAGCCAAGATCCATCTGACATCAGAAATGATATCACTCATTCCATGAGATCTTGAATTTCTGGCAGTTCCCTGTTGATGTACTGCTGCAGCCACTTTTTAAGTACCTTTAGCAAAATTCTGCTTGCATGTGATATTAATGATATTGTTCAATAATTTTCTGCATTCCGTTGCATCACCCTTCTTTGGAATGGGTATAAATACGGGCTTCTTCCAATTGGTTGGCCAGGTAGCTGTCTTCCAAATTTCTTGGCATAGATAAGTGAACATCTCCACTGCTGCATCCATTTGTTGAAACATCTCAGCTCGTGTTCTGTTAATTCCTAGAGCCTTGTTTTTTGCTAATGTCTTCAGTGCACCATAGACTTCTTCCTTTAATGTCATCGGTTTTTGATCATATGCTACCTCCTGAAGTGGCTGAACATTGATCAATTCTTTTTGGTACAGTAACTCTGTATATTCCTTCCATCTTCTTTCGATGTTTTCTGACTCATTTAGTATTTTGCCCAGAGAATCGTTCAAAATTGCAACTCAAGGCTTGAATTTTTTCTTCAGTTCTTTCAGCCCGAGAAATTCCAAACATGTTCTTCCCTTTTGGTTTTCTATCTCCAGGTCTTCACTCATTTCATTACAATACTTCGTCTTCTCAAGCTGCCCTTTGAAATCTTCTGTTTAGCCCTTTTATTTCATCATTTCTTCCATTCGCTTTAGCCACTCTACGTTCAAGGGCAAGTTTCAGAGTCTTTTCTGACATCCACTTTGGTCTTTTCTTTCTTCCCTGTCTTTTTAGTGACCTTTTGTTTTCTTCATGTATGATGTCCTCGATGTCAGTCCATAACTTGTCTCATCTTCAGTTATTAGTGTTCAGTGCATCAAATCTATTCTTAAGATGGTCTCCAAATTCAAGTGTGATATAGTCAAGGCTGTACTTTGGCTCCCATAGACTTGTTCTAATTTTCTTCAGCTTAACTTGAACTTGCATATGAGTAATTGATGGTCTGTTCTGCAGTCAGTTCCTGGCCTTATTCTGACTAATGATGTTGGGCTTTTCCATTATCTCTTTCCACAGATGTAGTCGATTTGATTCCTGTGTTTTCCATCATGTGAGGTCCACGTGTATAGTCACTCTTTATGTAGGTGAAAAAAGGTATTTGCAATGAAGAAGTCGTTGGTCTTGCAAAATTCTTTCATTTGATCTCTGGCGTAGTTTCTATCACCAAGTCATATTTTGCAACTACTGATTCTTTCTTTGTTGTCAACTTCCATGTTCCAATCACCAGTAATTATCAATGCATTTTAATTGCACATTTGATTAATTTCAGACTACAGATGTTGGTAAAAAAAATCTTCAATTTCCTCATCTTTGGCATTAGTGGTTGCTGCATAAATTTGAATAACAGTCTATTAACTGGTCTTCCTTGTAGGCATATGGATATTATCCTATCACTGACAGTGCTGTACTTCAGGATAGATCTTGAAATGTTCTTTTTGACGATGAATACAACACCAGTCCTCTTCAATTTGTCATTCCCAGCATAGTACACCATATGATTAGCTGATTCAAAATGGCCAATACCAGTCCATTTCAGCTCACTAATGCCTAGAATATTGATGTTTATGCATTCCATTTCATTTTTGATGACTTCCAGTTCTTCTAGATTCATACTTTGTACATTCCACATTCCAATTGTTAACAGATGTTTACAGCTGTTTCTTCTCATTTTAAGTCATGCCATATCAGTAAATGAAGGTCCTAAAAGCTTTATTCCACCCATGTCATTAAAGTTGACTCTACTTTGAGGAGGCAGCTCTTCTCCTGTTGTATTTTGAGTGACTTCCAATCTGAGGGGCTCATCTTCCAACACTGTATCAGGCAATGCTCTGCCACTATTCCTAAGGTTTTCACTGGCCAATTTTTTTCAGAAGATTGCCAGGTCCTTCTTCCTAGTCTTGGTATGTAATAAGTTCCACTGAAACCTGTTCACCATGGGTGACCCTGCTGGTATTGGAAGTACCAGTGGCATAGCTTTCAGTATCACAACAACACATAAGCCACCACAGTATGACAAACTAACAGACCCATGGTTTCGTCCCCATTTAAACATCCCATGAACTGACAGAAAGTTCACAGATGGGTTAATGAGCAATGAGAGAGGAGAAAGAGCAAGCAGGAGGAAGGAAACATTATATCTTAAAAGTAGCTACAAGTGATTTCAGTCTGTCTAAAGAAAACTTGCAGCCCTGGTGGTACACTGGTTAAGCACTGGGCTGCTAATCAAAAGGTTGTTGAGCTCCATGGGAGAAAGATGTGGCGGTGTGCTGCCATAAAAATTACAGTCTTGGAAACCCTATGGGGCAGTTCTACTTTGTCCTACAGGGTTGCCATGAGTCGGAATTGACTCAATGGCAATAGGCTAAATAGAACACTAGAATTCACCTTTGTGATTGACTCTGCCTTTTTTAAGAAAAAATAAATAAATAAACCTTATATGAGCCCTTTGGTTAATCAAATTTTCTCACTCATTGTTCTTGGGACAAATGGAGAAATAATGTGAATGAAGATGTTTAGTTCAAGAAGATAAGGTTTCTATTGATATGGACTACTGCAAAATGGTCTTTGCAAGGGTTATGTCTCTAAGACTTTGTTTCTTTTTAGAGTACTAGTTCTTTTCTATTTATGGATTTAAATAATACTATTGTTTTTCCCATGGAAATGTGTGGTTTCAGGATCAGGGAAAGGGCAGGTGTATTGAGAGTTGCTTATATAGATAAGGATATGAGACCCTTAAGACTGCAGAAAGGACAAGCAAGCATGACTTCAACTGCTTTAAAAGGCATTGAACTGGGCTTGGCACAGCTCAACCTGGACAGAAACACTGCCACCTTCTCCTAATATGCCATGTTACTTAAACATGGAAAACCCTAAATGTGCTGTGTTGGAGTATTATAACTTAATATATTGCTCTGTTGGGAGCCATTGGTCAAGATCATCTGCCTATGGGATTTCCTTAAACAGAGTAGATATTCCCACTGTCAATCATTCTCAGAAAGAGTAGATCCTCGGGCAGGAAATAAGGACTGAGAAGGCAGGCATAGACTAGAGGAAAAGATAAATTCACTTTTTTGTCCATGTCTCATGGAATTGGATCCAGGCTCCAAAGTATAATCAGCCTTGTGGATGCCATCCAGGATCAACCATGGAATCCAGGCTGATGGAAGCAGAGAGGGTTCTCCGTGTTGTATTTCCCTTCCACTGCCCTTGAATCTTCCTTAGAGTTTGTCTATGCTGTGACCTTGCTCTTAGCCAGTCCACTGGGACATTCTCAGGTCTTCTACCTGTACTCGCAAAAAGAAGTAAAGAAGTTGTCAGTCAGGAACCGCACGGTGACCTAGAGCAGACTGAGCAAAAGCTTGTGTAAAAGGAAAACAGAAATCAAAACCAAAAGTCAAATGGCTTGACACCAAGGCAAGTTTTTTTTAGAAAAGATAAGCATCTGGATTTCCAAAGAACTTAAAGAAGACTTGACTTATTGCTGGAAGCCAGAGTTGGAGCACAAAGACTTTGAAATATAACGTACTAATGCAATTGGAGCCCTGGTGGTGCAGTGGTTAAGCATTAGGCTGCTAACCAAAAGGCTGGCAGTTCAAATCCAACAGTTGCTTCTTGGAAACTCCATGGGGCAGTTCTACTCTGTCCTATAGGGTTGCTATGAGTTGGAATTGTCTTGACGGCAAGGGGTTTGGTTTTGGTTTCAATGCAAATGTGATTTCACAAACTGATGGGGCATATATCAGTTAAAATTATAAAAGAAAAAATTAATTTTAGTTTAGATAAATAAAGCATAAAAGCAGTGCATTCAATTGCAAAGAAAAACATGCTGCAGCTGAAGCTCTGATAAAAAAAGCAGCCAAAAAAAAACCCAAAATAAACTTTGTGGTTAGATTTGTGTGTGTGTGTTTGTGCCTGTGTGTGCCTGTGTATGTGTGTTACAGAATCTCATCAGTTTTGAAAATATACATTTCTCCTAACACTGAGGAAACGGAAAAGGATTTTGTTAGACATTAAAATGTTTATCAGGCCCCAGTTTTGCTGGTGACCCAACTCCTCTGAATATGATAGTTTGCATAAGATATGCTCTTTCTCTGATTCAATTTGTAGAACTATGAGGTCCATCAGTTTACACCAGCAGGGTTCAGGAAACATTGTTGTTAAGTGCCGTCAAGCCAGCTCTAACTAGTAGTTACCTTATGTATAACAAAACAAAACATTACCCAGTGTTTTTTTTTTTTTAGGAATAGAAAATTTTAATTCCTGTTTTGCACTAGAAAAAAAAAAAAAAAAGTATGTTCAAGTCCTAACTCCCAGTACCTGTGAATGTGACCTTATTTGGAAACAAGGTCTTTGCAGATGTAATTAGTTAATATGAAGTCATACTGGAATAGGGTAGGCTCTGCTCATATGACTGGAGTCCTTATAAAAAGAGAAGAGAGACAGACACAGATAGACATGCAAGGAAGATGGCCATGCAAAAATGGAGGCAGACTGTAGTTATGCTGTCACAAGTCAAGGGACGTCTGGGCTACCAGATGCTGAAAGACACAAGGATCTCCCCCTAAACCTTCAGGGAGAACATGGCCCTACTGACACCCTAAATTCAGACTTCTAGCCTCTAGATATGTGAGACAACAAATTTCTATTGTTTTAAGCCACCCAGTTTGTGGTACTTTGTTACAGCAACTCAAGGAAACTAATAAAAATTTTTAAAAAGTTGCCATCGCATTGATCTCAACTCATGGTAACCCCATTTATGTCATAGCAGAACTGTGCTCCATAGGGTTTTCAATGGCTGATTTTTCGGAAGTAGATAGCCAGCCCTTTTTTTCAAGGTGCCTCTGGGGTAAGTTCAAAGCTCCAACCTTTTGGTTAGTGACAGGATGTTTAACAATTTGCACCTCCAAGGGACTCTCAAGGAATTTAATACAATTCCCTAAAGTTCTGGTCCTTGAGATGTGGGCAAGTCAACCAGACTTAAACATAAACAACCATAATGTATCAATCAATGCCACACAAGTGGTCCAGACAGCAAATTTTACAGGCACTTTGACGAGGGAGAAAGATATACTTGGCGCATAGTAAATATGCAATCAATATTTGATTGAATTAAATTGAGCCAGAGCATTTAATATTGAAAATAAAGACAGGTAGAGTGACAAGAAAATCTGATAAGCTGGAAATGTGCAGAAAATGCTGTGAAAGGCTGCATGCTTATTTTCTTTTAAATATGTTTTCACTGAAAATAATATAAGAACCTATTAAGGTGACATTTTGTTGGATAATATCAACACTCTACATGGGAAACTTTGCAGACATGTAGGTGGCATATCTGATAATATATTAAAGATGTGATCATAAGTTTGAATCTGTTTTTCAACAGAATATTCTTATAGTTTGTGTGTTCTACATAAATTTGTCTAACTTGGGCCTGCTGAAAAATATATCATCATGACATTAGTGAAGAATCTTCTATAACGCTGAATTGGTATTCTTGGTTATTTCAAATGGAAGTAAAAAAGCAGAGGATGACATTATTCTAAAAGTTCATAATAAAAATTTGAAAACTCGTGTTTGCAGGGAAGCACTACCCAGGAGGTACTATAGACATGAAGAAGTGGTGGCAGGAAGCTGTCCAATCCTTTAGTGTGACATTAGTTCAGAAATCCAAACTAACATGTCTGAAATATCACTAACAGTTTGGCATGCTGGTATGATTTTCAAGACTGAATCTCAGAACTGAAATATTCATATTAAAATGGTAGGCCCATAAATTGAATCAAAACATTCATATTAAAGTGGGAAGCATATAAATTAACTAGGTAGCAACCAGTATCCCAACCTGAATCAGGTCTTGGAATTCCAATTTGTAGTCAGGATGGGAAAGAAAAGATTTCCCAGAACAAGTAAGTAAGGTCACCTTCTGAGGGAGAAACCACTAAGAACATAATAAACTAAAACATATTAAACTGCCAGGAAGAAGGACAGGCTACTAGAAAAGGGTGGTAGAATGGGGCAGAGAAAAGAACAGAGAGCCAGGCACATCCCAGTGTCTCCCACATTGAGGGGCCGAGGGGCCTGGCCAGCTGAGAAGAGAGGAGAAGGAATGCATGACACTGTTCATAAGATCCTTCCCCACACACATCTGCTATAGAATTGCCCCCAAATGAAAAGAAAAATAATTACTGGGTGTGTGAGTTTCCCAGGGCTGCTGTAACAAAGCACCGCAAACACTTAAAACAACAGAAATTTATTCTTCTAGAGTTCTAGAGGCTAGAGGTCCAAATTCAGGGTGTTGGCAGAGCCAGTCCCTCTTGAAGGCTCTGAGGGAAGATCCTTCCTTGAGTCTTTCAGCTCCAGATAGCTCCAACCATTTCTTGGTTCAGGGCAGCATAACTCCAATTTCTGCCTCTGCGTCATCTTCCCTCTGTGTCTGTCTGTGTTTCTTCTCTTTTTATATCAACTCCAGGCATATTAATTCGAACCCACCCTACTCTAGTATAACCTTATGTTAACTAATTACATCTGCAGAGACCCTATTTTTAAATAAGGTACTGGGAGTGAGGACTTAAATATACTTTTTGGAGGAACACAAATCACTCAACACTGGGCTTGCCCTGAAGTTGCTGCACTGACTCAGCAAGCAAGGGTTGTTGATCTTCCTGGTGGTTACGGTTCTCTTTGAAATAAATAATTTGACAGTTAGTTTACACATTTTCCTCTTGGACATAGGTTATCCTGTGTCCAATCCTCCAAGATGTAATCACAGTGTAACTGACACTGTTAGGTATACGCACCTCCACACTGTGGAACCACTTTAATAATAAAAACCACAACTAATATTTATGTAGTTTCTACCATGTGCCAACACTGTGCCCAGCCCTAGCAGTGAGAAAACAACTGAAGATATACCTATTCTAAGCCCTGAGCACAGTGCCTGGCCCGTGGTGGATACTCAATAAATGTTTGTTGAATAGGTGAACAAATGAATCCAACAATGCCAAAAAATTCCTAGTCCTGCCCTTCCTGGGAAAAAGACGTTCGCAGCGGGAGGAAGAGAATATCTGACCCTCCCTAGTGCCTTAAATAAAATAGGTTTAATGACAAACCCATGCTCACGTTCCTTGACAGCATCTCTACTTCATTGTCTGTCCATTCATTCTAAACAAGAGTCTAATTCTCAACCTTTGTATGTCTCATAGTAGAATACTCAACGTTCCAGGCATGATAAAAATGAACCTTGAAAACATCATGCTGAGTGAAATAAGTCAGTCACAGGAGGACAAATACCATATGATCCCACCGACATGAACTAGTGAAGTATATAGAGACCTAAGTTTATTAGTGTTTACCAGGAGCTGGTAGGATGCAGAAGGGAAGGAGGACTCAATGCTTAGCAGACACTGAGCTTCTGTTAAGGGTGATGGTATAATTTTGGAACAGATAAGGGTAATGATTGAAGAACATGATGAACATAATGTCACTGATCTGTACATGTGAAGATTGTTGAAATGTCAAATGTTTTATTACATACATATATATATATATATATATATAAGCCAAAACAAAACCCGTTGCTATCGAGTCGATTCTGACTCATAGCGACCCTATAAGACAGAGTAAAACTGCCCCATAGAGTTTCCAGGGAGCGCCTGGTGGATTCAAACTGCTGACCTTTTGGTTAGCAGCTGTAGCTCTTAACCACTACGCCACCAGGGTTTCCACGTATATATGTATATATATATATATACACACACACACACACATATACGTATCATATATCACAGTTTTAAAATGTGTAGAATCAAAAGGGGGTTAAAATAAAAAGCAAGATTAAGATCCATTACAAAAAAGAATCACACATTTCTAAAACTGTAACTGTGAAAGGGCCTTAATTACATCATGAAACCACAACTCCATTTTCACCAAGTAAAGAATTGGCATGTGGCTTCAGTTTTATGTGTTGCAAAGCCAAATTTGAGCATAAATACAGAGTCAAAAGACTATTTAAAAAACATAAGTGCTAATCTGAGTTTGAAGTCCTCTTTTAGCCAGCAAATCCATACTGAAAATGGTAAAGGACTTCTCTAGACTTAGCTTTCTTGAGGGTCATTCTGAGATGGGGGACGGAAAGAGTGAGCAAAAGATATGACTATAGGAAACATGTTCCAAAAAAGGCCCAACTTTCACATATGTATTCATTTAACAGGCATTCTTCGCATGTCTACTACGTACATTAACATTTTGTAGGGCACTGATAAATAGGGCCTTGCAGCCTCCTGGAAGAGACACATAGAAATGGGACTGTGGGACACAGGCTTCTCACAGGAAGCTACAGAGCACAGGAAGCTCCCCAAACTCAGCCTGGGCCCCACATCTCCACTAGATTACAAGAAGAGCAAATAATATTTCACCAGGCTCTCCAAGGCAAGGGTGGTATTTCAAATCTCTTCTCAGGCAATGCCAAGGCCAGTGTTAAAAGTCTTTGAGTGAAAATCATAGGCAGATAGAGAAAACCCCCTTCTAGTCTCTCATACTCCTTCAGGAAGTTTCTGTTAAACCAACTCAATATCGCAAAGCAGTAACACAGCCAAACTTTAAAGTGCTCTTCATATTACAGTAATGTACTTAGGGATGTAATGAGGCTTTTGACCAGCTAAGAAAGATACACTCCTAGGAAACTTAGATACTCAAGGCTTAAAATAACTTGATGGTTTCAGGAAAAAGATCAAATGTACCTTCTTTCAGTGCAATCCAAAATATTTCTTGAGAAAAATAGTCTCATCACAGATTTTCTATTCAATCCTCTATCTTAAACTATCTTTAGTATTTTTAATGCAAATGGTCCTTCACGCCAGAGTAAGGCATGAATAAAAACATCATACATGCAGTTTTGCACACTTATTAATCATGGGCACCGTCAAATATTTTACTTAACGATGTCATGATGCAGATTCCCTCTCACTGTGGAAGAAGGAACTGAAACAGAGTAGAGACAGATTTTATCATTTAATTGTGCTTTCCCATCAAATTCCACAGACTCCAACAGTTTAACCTGACGTAATGTACTGGTTTTCTTTTCTTCTTTTTTTCCAATTAATCTATGATTGCATTAAGTAAATTACTAATGCAGCTGATGAAATGAGATCCTTTAAGAATTTTAATGCTCCGGCTAAATAATAAATAAATCACTAGCATTAAAGCCTTAAGTATGACTATGTGCCAGAATTTCATCAAGGACTGAACGAGTGGAGAGTGAATGGCTCTCCAGTTTAATTAAAAATCATTTGCTAATATCACAAAAGAAGAAATAGAAAGTTAACATGGAAATAAATGAATTTTAAAGGTCAGTGTTGTGTCAATGTTACCAAGAGCGCCAAGGGAACTGGAAACACATCTAGCTTTAAAAAAAAAAAAGATTACCTATCTGGCGTTTTCTTAAAAAGTTAGAAATAGAACTACCATACAACCCAGAAATCCCAATCCTCGGAATATACCCTAGAGAAATAAGAGCCTTCACACAAACAGATATATGCACACCCATGTTTATTGCAGCTCTGTTTACAATAGCAAAAAGCTGGAAGCAACCAAGGTGTCCATCAACGGATGAATGGGTAAATAAATTGTGGTATATTCACACAATGGAATACTACGCATCGATAAAGAACAGTGAGGAATCTGTGAAACATTTCATAACGTAGAGGAACCTGGAAGGCATTATGCTGAGTGAAATTAGTCAGAGGCAAAAGGACAAATATTGTATAAGACCACTATTATAAGATCTTGAGAAATAGTATAAACTGAGAAGAACACGTATTTTTGTGGTTACGAGAGGGGGAGGGAGGGAGGGTGGGAGAGGGTTATTTACTGATTAGTTAGCAGGTAAGAACTACTTTAGGTGAAGGGAAGGACAATACTCAATACATGGAAGGTCAGCTCAACTGGACTGGACCAAAAGCAAAGAAGTTTCCGGGGTAAAATGAATGCTTCAAAGGCCAGCGGAGCAAGGGTGGGGGTTTGGGGACTATGGCTTAAGGGGACTTCTAAGTCCATTGGCAAAATAATTCTATTATCAAAACAGTCTGCGTCCCACTTTGAAATGTGGCGTCTGGGGTCTTAAATGCTAACAAGCAGCCATCTAAGATGTATCAATTGGTCTCAACCCACCAGGATCAAATGAGTATCAAGAACACCAAGGTCACACAACAACTACGAGCCCAAGAGACAGAAAGGGCCACATGAACCAGAGACTTACATCATCCTGAGACCACAAGAACTAGATGGTGCCCAGCCACAACCGATGACTGCCCTGACAGGGAGCACAACAGAGAACCCCTGAGGGAACAGGAGATCAGTGGGATGCAGACCCCAAATTCTCATAAAAAGACCAGACTTAATGGTCTGACTGAGACTAGAGGAATCCAGGTGGTCATGGTCCCCAAACCTTCCGTTGGCTCAGGATAGGAACCACTCCCGAAGACAACTCATCAGACATGGAAGGGACTGGACAATGGGTTGGAGAGAGATGCTGACGAAGAGTGAGCTACTTGTATCAGATGGACACTTGAGACTGTGTTGGCATCTCCTGTCTGAAGGGGAGATGGGAGGGTAGAGGGGGTTAGAAACTGACAAAATTGTCACGAAAGGAGAGACTGGAAGGGCTGACTCATTGGGGGAGAGTAAGTGGGAGTATGGAGTAAGGTGTATATAAGCTTATATGTGACAGACTGACTTGATTTGTAAACGTTCACTTAAAGTTCAATAAAAATTATTAAAAAAAAAAAGATTACCATAGTTCATACAGGAAGTAATTTCTATGAGATACAAATATTTCCATTTAACATTCAAACACTAGAAAGCCTCATTTTATAGTTGTATTTAATTTTCTTATTGTCAAAGTAAGCGTCAAAAACATAGAAAAAGTTTAAGGAGGAAATAAAGATCATCAGAGTTTCCACTAATGGCAGCAAGGTGGATTAGAGTCCACAAACGGCCCTCAAAGTTGAAACAATAACATACTGGATAAAATTACAAAATAAAAAAAATCTATTCAATTAAATGTAAAACTGACCTGGCAAGAAAGTAAGGTAGACATAGAGCCCAAAAATGGAATGAAACCAGGAACCCCAGAGAGTAACCAAGCACCAAAGCTGAATTTTACCATAAGGTTTATGCTGAACCCTAACGACCTTATGCTTCCACTTTGGGGGCTTTCTGGATCTCCACAGAAAGCAGAAAATGCCTAGGTTCTGATCAAAGTAAGTAAACTAATAAATAAATATGACTCCAGTTTAAAAATGGACAAAGCATATGATTAGACAACTTAGAGAAGAGTAAAAACAAATGGTTAATAAACATTTGCTCTTTGAAAGACACTGTTGAGAAATTAAAAATAGAAGCCACAGACTAGGAGAAAAAGGTTTGCAAATAGTGAATAGTATCCAGAATATATAAAGGATTCTTAAAACTCAGTAATAAGAAAAAACAACCAATTTAAAAATGGGCCAAAGTATTTCATACTTCACCAAAGAAGCTATATGCTCACGAAAAGATGTTCAACTTCATTGATCATTTGGAAAATACAAATTAAAACCCCAATTAGATAAGCACATACCTAAAATTAAAAAGACTGGCAATACTAAGTATTGGCAAGAATGTGGAGAAACTGGAACTCTGATATACTGCTAACAGGAATGTAAAATGATACAATCATTTTGGGAAACATTTTGGCAGCTTCTTAAAAGGTTAAACATACACATGCCATGTGATGCAGCCATTTCACTCCCAGTTATTTAAAGAGAAATGAAATCATACGTCCATACAAAGGCTTGTACATGAACGTTCATAGTAGCTTTATTTGCAACAGCCAAATATTAGAAAGAATCCAAATGTCCATCAGCAGATGAACGGATTAACACACTGCAGTACATCCATGTGTGATCATTAAGGTTGTGTGTCAACTTGGCTGGGCCATGATTCTCAGTGATTTGGCAATTATGATGTAGTTTGGCAGTTATATAATGATGTAATGACCTCCATGATAAGATCTGATATACTGTGATCACCTCCTTGATGGGATCTGCTGTGAGTAGCCAATCAGTTGAAAGGACGTTTTCTTGGGGGTATGGCCTGCATCCAACATAGGTGAACTTTCTGGCAAGGCTCACAGGCTTTTGCTCCCTCTGGATCCGGCAGCCAGCTCCGGTTCATCTGACCTCCAGTTCTTGGGACTTGAGCTAGCAGCTTACCTGTGGTCTTGCCTGCCAATCTTGGGATTCATCCGTCTCTACAGCCTGTGAGCCAGAGCCCTGCTGTCTGACCTGCCAATCTAGGGTTCACCAGCCCCTGCAGCTACATGAGTCAGGAGAAGCCTCCAGCTTGACTCAAGGACTGAGGCTTTCCAGCCTCTACAATCACATAAGCTATTTCCTTGATAGAAATCTCTCTATAAATATATTTGTACATTTTACTGGTTTTGCTTCTCTAGAGAACCCAGCCTAAGACACTATGCAATGGATACAAAGGGAAAAATATTGATACAGGCTACAACATAAATAAATCTCAAAATAATTATGCTGAGTATAAGAATTCAGGCCAAAAAAAAATGATTTTAAAAAGCCTAGAAAATGCAAAGTCATCTATAGTGACAGAAAGCAGATCAGCTGTTTCCTGGGGATGGTGGCCTGGGGCAGGGATGGGCAAGAAAGAAATTACAAAGGGGACTTAGAAACCATTAAGGGTGATATTGATCGTGGCTGTTGTTTCACAGCGTACACACACACACACACAGTGTGTACCTCAAAATTTATCAGATTGTGCACTTGAAATATGTGCAATTTGTTTTATGTCAATGATACATCAACAACGCTCTTTTTAAAAAGAGAGGTTAAAGACATGCACACAGATCTCCATTTAGTCTCAGATCTCAGACCCCTTTTTTATTTTGTCTTTGTGTCTGTCTATACCCACAAATAATATACACTTCTTTGTAGCTTGGTATAATGAAAAAGGCTGTTGTCAAGTCAATTTCAACTCATAGCAACACAATGTGACAGAGTAGAATTGCCCAGTGGGTATCCTAGGCTGTTATCTTTAAGGGAGCAGATCACTAGGTCTTTTCTCCCATGGAGAGGCTGGGTGGGTTTAAACTACTGACCTTTTGCTTAGCAGCCGAGTGCTTAACCACTGTGCTACGAGGGCTCTTTAATGAAAAGAGCATTGAGTTAAAAATAAGAAGTAAATTTTTATTTTGGCATTAAATATCTGTTTGACCCTGAGAACATCACTTAGACCTTCTTAGACTGTTTTTTTTTTTTTTTTATGTGAAAAAACAAGGAGGTTAGACTGGACAATCTCTAAAGTCTCTTCAGTGTCTACGATTCCCTGTGAATCAGATTGGGGGTAACACAGAAAGATTTCTTCCCCTCAAACCTGATTCCAGAACATCAGTAGGACTGCACCTGGACTTGTACCTCACTCATCATTCAAAAGGAGACACAGAAACAATGAAAGCAGAAAGAACATCTGGTACAAACTTGGTAAGATTTCTACCTGCTGTACATTTGAAGGAAATTTGGTTAAGTGCTATGACTGCTAACCAAAATGTTGGCAGTTAAAATCAACCAGGAGCTCCTTGGAAACTCTATGGAGCAGTTCTACTCTGTCCTATAGCCTTGCTGAGTCAGAATCAACTCGATGACAATGGGTTTGGTTGGTTTCGGGTACATTTGAAGGTAATCAGTAAAAGGAAAATGCTAACCTGTATACTGGATATTGTCTTAGTTACCTAGTGCTGCTATAACAGAAATACCATAAGTGGATGGCTTTAACAAACAGAAATTTATTGTCTCAAAATTGTTGCTGTTGTTGTTAGGTGCCGTCAAGTTGGTTCCAACTCATAGCCACGCTATGCACAATAGAACGAAACCCTGCCCAGTCCTGCACCATCCTCACAATTGTTGCTATGCTTGAGCCCACTGTTGCAGCCACTGTGTCAATCCATCTTGTTGAGGGTCTTCCTCTTTTTCACTGACCCTCTACTTTACCAAGCATGATGTCCTTAATCAGGGACTGATCCCTTCTGAAAATACATCCAGAGTATGTGAGACGCAGTCTCACCATCCTTGCTTTCAAGGAGCATTCCGGTTATACTTCTTCCAAGACAGATTTGTTCATTCTTTTGGCAGTCCATGGTATATTCAATATTCTTTGCCAACACCACAATTCAAAGGCGCCAATTCTTCTTTGGTCTTCTTTATTCATTGTCCAGCTTTCACAAGCATATGAGGCAACTGAAAACACCATGGCTTGGGTCAGGCGCGCCTTAGTCCTCAAGGCAACACGTTTGCTTTTTAACACTTTAAAGAGATCTCTTGCAGCCAATTTGCCTAATGCAATGCATCTTTTGATTTCTTGACTGCTGCTTCCATGGGTGTTGATTGTGGATCCAGGTAAAATGAAATCCTTGGCAACCTCAATCTTTCCTCCATTTATCACGATGTTGCTTAGCGGTCTAGTTGAAAGGATTTTTGTTTTATATTGAGGTGTAATCTCAAAGTTAGGATACTAGAAGTCTGAATTCAGGGTGCCAACTCTAAGGGAAGGCGCTCTCCCTCCTTCTGCTCTGGGAGAAGGTCCTTGTCTCTTTTGAGCTTCTGCTCCTTGGTGATATTCATATGGCTTGGCACCTATCTTCCCCATCTTTGCTTGCTGCTCTGTCCTAATCTGCTCTTTTTATATCTTATAAAACACACCCTACACTGATACGGCCTCTTCACATAACAAAGAAAACCCACTTCCAAATGGGATTGCAACCACAGGTATAAACCAAAAAACCAAACCCTTTGCCGTTGAGTCAATTCCAACTCATAAGACAAAGTAGAACTGCCCCCCATACAGTTTCCAAGATGCACCTGGTGGATTTGAACTGCTGACCTTTTTGTTAGCAGCCATAGCACTTAACCACTACGTCACCAGGGTATCCACCACAGGTATAGAGGTTGGGATTTACAACACATATTTTGGGGGGACACAGTTCAATTCATAACAGATATCAACCCAGAGAAGTGGCTAAGGCACTGGAACAAAGCAGGTCCTGTCATCCTGAGTAAGACACAGACACATGCCCACAGGGCTGGCACAACAAGGCCCATTTTGAATCACAGATGACAAGTTTGGACTAAATGATCTGTGAAGGCCCTCCTTCTAGATCCAACATTCTGTCATTTGCATTTTTATTGTACAGTGAGGATGAAAATGGAAACAGATGAACATTTTTCACACCCAGTCCCAGTTTCATGTGAAATGTTTCTGCACAAAAATGCTTAATTGCTTTGCAGAAGTCACCAAGATGATTAAATGCCTCTTCCCTCTCCAAATGTGTTTAACTATTAACTATGCTTGTACAGTATAGAAAACATGATATTTTTGGATGATCTAGGAAATGAGCATGGGCAGTATTCTCTGAAATAGCTGTCACTGATATCTAAGTCAGCAAATGCCCACTGCATCTTGATACACTCCTTTCTCTTTTTGGCTTTGGTCCTAAACAATGTTTGTATTTTTTTTTAAGTATATTTAAATAAACAAAAGGGATGGACCAATTGTTCTCAAAAATTGTTTCTCCAGTTTGTTACTTATATTTATTGATGGGTGTGACAAATACCCGTAATAGCTGTTCCTGCCTGACATTCTTTATTTTACATGCCTGCCTTCATTATAGAGGGTGGAGAGTTTAAATACATTCCTAGCCTTTCCCTGAAGCTACGAGTGGCCATCTGACACAATTCAAGCTACTCAGACATAAACAGGAGTCAGAAGGGCACTTCTTTGAACTTGTGCTTTTTCTGATGAGGCTTATGCACCCATCCTCATGACCCACCACCGCCAACCAGCCTCACAGCACCATCATCCTTGAACCCAGATGTGGTATCTGAACCTGCAGCAGCTATAGTGCTACCAAGAATTTACATTCCAATGTACCAAAGACAGTGGAGAAAAATGATAGAAAAGGATTAGGTCCCTAATAAACAAGTTGAGTTAAAAAGATAAATAAACAAACATCTCTTCTGATTTTTTTAAGTTTCTGTGAATCAGGCTGTCTAGTAGTTGCAGCAGAACAACATATTCCTTATAGATACAATAAGTTCAGGAAAGGTTTAAATGCCTTTGAGTCTGAGAACATATGAGTTACTTGCAAGACAAATTGATCCTTGTTAATATTAAAAATAATGTCATTATGTAATAGGGCTATTACACATAGTCTGGGGTTCCATCAATATCCAAAGAACGAATACTAGCATATCATCTCAGATAAACAGCATATGAATATATTACTTGCATATATATTATGACCTGGGTTGACATCGATTTCTATCATGGTCATAGCCTTTTTCCTGTTACCAAAAATCATATTTAAGTATTTAGCATATGTGTGTTATCAAATCAGACAATGTTCCGCTGCTATTCATAAGGTTTTCCCTGGCTAATACTTTTCATAAGTAGACGGCCGGGTCCTTCTTCCTAGTCTGCCTTAGTCTGGAAGCTAAGCTGAAACCTGTCCTCCGTGGGTGACCCTGCTGGTATCTGAATACCGGTGGCATAGACTCCAACATCACAGCAACATGCAAGCCCCCACAGTACGACAAACTGACAGACACCAGTATTCAGATACTAGCAGGGTCACCCATGGCGGACAGGTTTCAGCTGAGCTTCCAGACTAAGACAGACTAGGAAGAAGGACCTGGCAGTCTACTTCTGAAAAGCATTAGCCAGTGAAAACCTTATGAATAGCAGCGGAACATTGTCTGATATAGTGCTGGAAGATGAGCCCCCCAGCTTGGAAGACACTCAAAAGATGACTGGGGAAGAGCTCCCTCCTCAAAGTAGAGTTGACCTTAATGATGTGGATGGAGTAAAGCTTTCGGGACCTTCGTTTGCTGATGTGGCACGACTCAAAATGAAAAGAAACAGCTACAAACATCCATTAATAATCGGAATCTGGAATGTACGAAGTATGAATCTAGGAAAATTGGAAACCGTCAAAAATGAAATGGAATGCATAAACATCAATATCCTAGGCATTAGTGAGCTGAAATGGACTGGTATTGGCCATTTTGAATCAGACAATCATATAGTCTACTATGCTGGGAATGACAACTCGAAGAGGAAGGGTGTTGCATTCATCGTCAAAAAGAACATTTCAAGATCTATCCTGAAGTACAACACTGTCAGTGATAGGATAATATCCATACGCCTACAAGGAAGACCAGTTAATACAACTATTATTCAAATTTACGCACCAACCACTAGAGCCAAAGATGAAGAAATAGAAAATTTTTAGCAGCTGCTGCAGTCTGAAATTGATCGAACATGCAATCAAGATGCATTGATAATTACTGGCAATTGGAATGCGAAAGTTGGAAACAAAGAAGAAGGATCAGTAGTTGGAAAATATGGCCTTCATGACAGAAACAATGCCAGAGATCGAATGATAGAATTTTGCAAGACCAATGACTTCTTCATTGCAAATACCTTCTTTCACCAACATAAACGGCAACTATACACATGGACCTCGCCAGATGGAACCCAAAGAAATCAAATTGACTACATCTGTGGAAAGAGACAATGGAAAAGCTCAATATCATCAGTCAGAACAAGGCCAGGGGCCGACTGTGGAACAGACCATCAATTGCTCATATGCAAGTTCAAGCTGAAACTGAAGAAAATCAGAGCAAGTCCATGAGAGCCAAAATATGACCTTGAGTATATCCCACCTGAATTTAAAGACCATCTCAAGAATAGATTTGACACCTTGAACGCTAGTGACCAAAGACCAGACGAGTTGTGGAATGACATCAAGGACATCATCCATGAAGAAAGCAAGAGGTCATTGAAAAGACAGGAAAGAAAGAAAAGACCAAGATGGATGTCAGAGGAGACTCTGAAACTTGCTCTTGAGCGTTGAGCAGCTAAAGCAAAAGGAAGAATTGATGAAGTAAAAGAACCGAACAGAAGATTTCAAAGGGCCTCTCGAGAAGACAAAGTATTATAATGACATGTGCAAAGAGCTGGGGATAGAAAACCAAAAGGGAAGAATACGCTCAGCATTTCTCAAGCTGAAAGAACTGAAGAAAAAATTCAAGCCTTGAATTGCAATGGTGAAGGATTCCATGGGGAAAATATTAAACGACACAGGAAGCATCAAAAGAAGATGGAAGGAATACACAGAGTGATTATACCAAAAAGAATTAGTTGATATTCAACCATTTCAAGAGGTGGCATATGATCAGGAATGGCTGGCACTGAAGGAAGAAGTCCAGGCTGCTCTGAAGGCATTAGTGAAAAACAAGGCTCCAGGAATTGATGGAATATCAACTGAGATGTTTCAACAAACAAATGCAGCGCTGGAGGTGCTCACTCGTCTACGCCAAGAAATATGGAAGACAGCTTCCTGGCCAACTGACTGGAAGAGATCCATATTTATGCCTATTCCCAAGAAAGGTGATCCAACCGAATGTGGAAATTATAGAACAATATCACTAATATCACACACAAGCAAAATTTTGCTGAAGATCATTCAAAAATGGCTGCAGCAGTATATAGACAGGGAACTGCCAGAAATTCAGGCTGGTTTCAGAAGAGGACCTGGAACCAGGGATATCATTGCTGATGTCAGATGGATCCTGGCTAAAAGCAGAGAGTACCAGAAGGATGTTTACCTGTGTTTTATTGACTATGCCAAGGCATTCGACTGTGTAGATCATAACAAATTATGGACAACACTGAGAAGAAAGGGAATTCCAGAACACTTAATAGTGCTCATGAGGAACCTGTACATAGATCAAGAGGCAGATGTTCAGACAGAACAAGGGGATACTGACTGGTTTCAAGTCAGGAAAGGTGTGCGTCAGGGTTGTATTCTTTCACCATACCTATTTAATCTGTATGCTGAACAAATAATACGAGAAGCTGGACTATATGAAGAAGAATGGGGGATCAGGATTGGAGAAAGACTCATTAACAACCTGCGTTTATGCAGATGACACAACCTTGCTTGCTGAAAGTGAAGAGGACTTGAAGCACTTACTAATGAAGATCAAAGACCACAGCCTTCAGTATGGATTACACCTCAATATAAAGAAAACAAAAATCCTCACAACTGGACCAAGGAGCAACATCATGATAAATGGGGAAAAGACTGAAGTTGTCAAGGATTTCATTTTACTTGGATCCACAATCAACAGCCATGGAAGCAGCAGTCAAGAAATCAAAAGAAGCATTGCATTGGGCAAATCTGCTGCCAAGGACCTCTTCAAAGTGTTGAAGAGCAAAGATGTCACCCTGAAGACTAAGGTGCACCTGACCCAAGCCATGGTATTTTCAGTCACATCATATGCATGTGAAACCTGGACAATGAATAAGCAAGACGGGAGAAGAGTGGACGCCTTTGAATTGTGGTATTGGCGAAGAATATTGAAGGTACTGTGGACTGCCAAAAGAACAAACAAATCTGTCTTGGAAGAAGTACATTGGAATGCTCCTTAGAGGCAAGGATGGCGAGACTGCATCTTGCATACTTTGGACATGTTGTCAGGAGGGATCAGTCCCTGGAGAAGGACATGCTTGGCAGAGTACAGGGTCAGCAGAGAAGAGGAAGACCCTCAACAAGGTGGATTGACACAGTGGCTGCAACAATGAGCTCAAGCATAACGATTGTAAGGATGGCGCAGGACCGGGCAGTGTTTCATTCTGTTGTGCATAGGATCGCTATGAGTCGGAACCAACTTGACGGCACCTAACAACAACAACGTTATCAAAATCCATAGTCATTTCATTCACTCATTTAATAAATGGTAAAAGTCCTACTATGTGTAAGATACTGCCATTTCCTATTTTCGCAATTGATAAGTACAGGGACTTGTCTATCCTTGCTATCCAATACTCTTCAAATTGTTAAGAGTCTATGTTTTTTTCTACCAGAAAGAAAATAAAATAGATACTATTTTTTACGTTATTTTAGCCATACTAAAAGTCTAGATCAGAGTCAGCAAACTTTTCTGTAAGGGGCCAGATAGTATATTTTAGGTGTTATGAGCCATATGGTCTCTGTCATAAGGGCTCAGCTCTGTTTTAACATGAAAACAGCCATAGGTAACATGTAAATGAATAAGTGATGTGTTTCGATAAAACTGTATTTATGAACACGGAAATCTGAATTTCATATCATTTTCCAGTGTCACAAAATCTTCTTCTTTTCATTTTTTTCAACTATATAAAAATGTAAAAACCATTCAGAGCTTGCAAACCATATAAAAGCAGACAGCCAACCAGATTTGGCCTGTGGGCCACAACTAAGTGAATCCTGTCGCTTTTGCCCTGAATGCTTCAGTCACCTGATTATGCTTTAAGGAATAAGTGAATGAAAACTTTCAAAATCTCACTAGTGTTTCATCAGGTAGTTCTTTTTTAATAAAGTGTTCTGGTGTACACTGTTTTATAAATCAGTGATTCTAGATTTCTTAATTCCTGCTTTCATTTTATAACGGAGGAGACTAGCCTTGTCGCATAGCAATAGGCAGCATTCCTATGAATGCATTATGGTCTGAAATCACATTTCCACTGACAGCTGATAATCCCCAGGGAAGCTGCCTCTACAAGGCAGAGAAGCACCCCATCTATCTCCGTGTTCATCCCTGTTATCTTCCCCCAGAGATCCCCATCATGGACCGTTTTTCTCATGTCACGTAAGTACCCTGGCAGGTAATAAAGGAAGGCATTCTTTGACTGGCACATGATTTTACGTGTCTTCTTTGAGTTTAGTCTAGTCACTAGAGACATTTACATCGTTTCCTCTTTCATATAGAAGTTAATGGGAGATGAGTTTCTTTTTTTAAAAAAAAAAAAGCATTAAACAAGAAAGAACTGCTTTCCCATTCTTTGGCAAAAAAAAATTATTTATAGAGTATAAAAAATATGATGCTTCTTTTCTTTTTAGGGCTCAGAAATATAACCCCAAAGAATGAATATAACCCTAAAGAAGGAATATAACCCCAAATAATGAATATAATCCCCAAGAATAAATACAACCCCAAAGAATGACTTGAGCATTTTTGGCAATCATTGTTCATATTAAGACCAGCTTCTAGGAACATTTGGCATCAATAACGTAAATGTATTGTCTTTTTATGATAAAATATATTCTGATTCCTCCATTTTGCTAACCAGAAACAGAAACCAGTGCGTTACAAAAGAGCCTTTAGCAGCTGCGGCCCCCACTCACTGTTGTCCCCTTCATTCTGACCTATTACCCTTTCTGTGGCTGCCTCCCCTCTTCTAGGACTGGAGCTCTGCCCACATTTCCATTATTTTTGGCCGGAGTCCTATTAAATGAAGGTGACTTTGATTTTCAGACTTAAGAAAGAGATTTGGGGATGGCTAAGTGGTGTGAGTAGTGAATGATTTACTGAAAGCATCTACTAATAGCAAGACACTATATAAGACACTTCATATACTTGTAATACATTATCTAATATTATTCCTTTAACCTCTCAATGGTACCACAAATTAGGTGCTATTTTACCATTTTATAGATAAGAAAACTGAGGCTTAGAGAAACTCACTCAAGTTCACACTGCTGATAAGAGGTGGGGCTCATTCCATTTTACTATACTACCTCCTGAATTCCAGTTCTTTTCCAGTCTCTTTCCCTTTTTTTTTTTTTCCCTAGAGCCTGAAGTTATCTTCAGTGTCTCCATGTTGTTGTTGTTATTGCTGCTGTTGTTGTTGCTGTTAGGTGCCATCAAGTTGGTTTTGACTCATAGTGACACTATGTACAATAGAATGAAACACTGCCCGGTCCTGCACCATCCTCACAATTGTTGCTATACGTGACCCCACTGTTGCAGCCACTGTGTCAATCCATCTCATTGAGCGTCTTCCTCTTTTTCACTGACCTTCTACTTTACCAAGTATGACATCCTTCTGCAGGGACTGATCCCTCCTGATAACATGCCCAAAGTACGTAAGATGAAGTCTCGCCATCCTTGCTTCTAAGGAGCATTCCAATGTACTTATTCCAAGACAGATTTTTTCGTTCTTTTGGCAGTCCATGGTATATTCAATAATCTTCTCCAACAGCACAATTCAAAGGCATCAATAATTCTTCAGTCTTCCTCATTCATCATCCAGTTTCCATATGCATAGGAGGCAGATGAAAACACCATGGCTTGGGTCAGATGCACCTTAGTCCTCAAGGTGACATCTTTGCTTTTCAACACATTAAAGAGGCCTTTTGCACAGATGTGTTCAATTTAATATGTCATTTGATTTCTTGACTACTATTTCCATGGGCATTGATTGTGGATCCAAGTAATATGAAATACTTGACAACTTCAATCTTTTCTCCATTTATCATGATGTTGCTTATTTGGTTCAGTTGTGAGGATTTTTGCTTTCTTTATGTTGCAGCGTAATCCATACCGAAGGCTGTAGTCTTTGATTTTCATCAGTAAGTGCTTCAAATTCTCTTCGCTTTCAGCAAGCACAGTTGCATCATCTGCATAGCACAGGTTGTTAATGAGTCTTCCTCCAGTCTGATGCCCCCTTCTTCATGTAGTCCAACTTCTTGAATTAGTTGCTTAGCATGCAGATTGAATGAATGTCTCCATAGGGGTATGGGATGATCTCCCAAAACGGTAACCACTTAGCCTTGGGAATTCTGACTCCTACGCATTGATTTTGGATTATGTGAAGCTCTGCCCATCTTTACTTCCAGAATGAGACTGGAGACTCTTGTGTTTGAGTAGCCCAGCTGCTTGCTCCAGGCTAAGCCTCTATCACTGGATAATTTCCCTCTAGCCCCTATACTTTGTCCTGGTAAACAGAGCCCACTCCCTCTCTGACAGCCTAGCATCTCTGAGTACCTATATGCCCAAATCATGTCTACTTGACTCACACTATTTCATTGTAAATCTTTAAACGCTAGTCCTACAAATGAGAAAGACAGTGTCCTATCTTAAACGACACTTCAAAAATGAGCTGTATGATGTGGATTTACACAGTTCCAAAGAATTTTTCATTCTTTTTTTTCAGTAATACTTCTTCAGTGCTAGGTCCTCAAAGGTGTGATAGTATGCACAAAGAGGTATACTGAGTTTTAGCTATGTGCTTAATTATTGGACCCACTCCCCAAGTCTGAATGTTTGAATAAATTGGCTAGTGAGTTTATACCTACCACAACTGTAACAGAGCCTTGCTTCATGTTGTATAATGAGGTTATATATCTCTGGAATTCAGTTCAGGCATACGTCAAATTCTGAAATAGTTGAAGTTGTCTTTGATGTCTTTTTAACCCTTGTATGTTTCCTTATCCCTACACACCCTACTACTGTCATGTGTCACCCAGACCTGCCCATAGCAAGCCTCCTAAACTCCAGGGCTTTGCCATTCCCCATTTGTATCCCAATCAAAATTACCTGTCTCATTTTCTAGGAGTCATATTCTCTATCTTCAACCAAAAAATACCCAAATCCATTAAATACACTAAGTGCTATAGTATACCTCCCCTCAATGGTCACAAATTATCAGTTTGGCTCTCAAGATTGGAAGCTATAGGTCATTGATCGGAGCAAGGAGAGGCAAGGATTTCAGGTGACCAAAGAAGCACAGAAGGTTAGAAAGCTTGGCAGGTGGCCAAAGGATATGGCAGGTACAGATGCCAGCAGTCCATTACCCAGGGATTCAGCTATCAGCTAATTGACAGCAGAAAATAACCAGGCAGGTGGCTAAGAGCACAGGCTTAGACATCTGAAATTAGGGCAGGTGCAGGGTCAGAAAACTGGGATATGAAAGGTAAGAAACCCATAGAAACTGAATAATTCTCTATGAAGGCCTAGGTTACTAAACCATTTCCCTCCCCAGCTTTGACATGGTCTTGTCCATGTGTGGTTAACCATAGGAGTCCTTAGAATGAAAAAGATGTGGTAGACTTTGAGGAAAAGGAACCAGAGAGTGTCTGAGGGGTGAAGATCAATGACCACATTTTATGAACAAGCCTCGGTTATTCCCCTCCTCCAGGATTTTTTTTTAATAGCATGGGGAGAATTTCAAAGACCGAATCCATTCTAAATGCAATGCCTAAATTCATTCTATAGCAGGGAAAAAAGAAAAAAACACTCAGATTAATTCCACCTGAGAGCACATGGCTAAATAAGGAATTAAGGGGATGGTCAAGAGGAGTTTCACAAAGAAGATAATGTTTGAGTTTGACCATGGAGCATAGATAAAATTTTGTCATATGGGAAGAAGAACATTCCAAAGAAGGGAATGAGCAATAAGCAAGGAGATTTGAAAGCACAAGTGGGATTTTACTTAAGGCATTGTTGGTCGTCTAGTGTGATTAGCAGATAGACAACACGGTAGGGAGTGGCAAAAATTAAGCTAGATTATATATATTTATATATTATATATATATGGAAACCCTGGTAGTGTAGTGGTTAAGTGCTACGGCTGCTAACCAAGAGGTCAGCAGTTCGAATCTGCCAGGTGCTCCTTGGAAACTCTATGGGGCAGTTCTACTACGTCCTGTAGGGTCGCTATGAGTCAGAATCAACCCGATGGCAGCGGGTTTGGTTTTTATATATATATATATATATATATATATATATATATATATATATATATATATATATATATATATATATATATGTTAAATTGGATTCAGATCATGAAGGTCTTTGAATATAATCCCTAGGGGATGGAATTTGAACTTCAAATAATACATTTAAAGATTTTAATCAAACAGAGTGGCATAATCATTTCTGCAAAATCAGTGATAAAAAATGCAGAGGATGGATTGGAGGAAAGGGAGAACCACAGCACAGAGACCAGACCCATTAGGAATCAATTATAACAATCCATGCAGATGATAGGGCTGAAAGCAGGGAGGTGGCCATGAGGATAAAGAGAAAAGGGTGGCTTCTGAAGACTTTGAGAGGTAGAATAGTTTATCAGTGATATTTAAATACTTGAGACTATACAAAATCACCAGGGAAAATACCTAAGAGAAGGGAAAGAGGAAGAGACAAAACCCAAGGAAGCCTAAATTTGGTCACACACAGAAAGGTGTGTCATGACCATGCCGCTGACTATGTGTCATGTAACTGCACAGACCATTTAGTCAAATGGGTATTATCCAATAAAGCGATTCTTATATCTGAAATACATGTAGAGGAGGGTGAGGAAAGATCATGCTTAAAAGAGACATGTAAGTTTTTTTGTACCCAAGTCCAACCACATTGACAGTCATTACACTCTTTTTCTTGGAGTTCCTGGTTAGGTGCTTGGCTACTAGTTGAACGATTGATGGTTTGAACCTACCCAGAGGCACCTTGGAAGACAAGCCATGCAATCTGCTTCCAAAGGTCACAGCCTTAAAAACCCTATGGAGCAGTTCTACTATGTATACATGGGGCCACCATGAGTTGGAATCGACTTGACAGCAACTAATGACTCTTTCTCTTTAAGCGTCTGGAAAGAAAAAGTAATTATGGATGTGGGGGTTCTTTCCCGTCTTTGAATCTATAGTCCTATAATGCTCTCCTCCTAGAAGCACTTCCTTAACGTACAACTTTCACCAGGGCTTCAGACCGGTTCTTTCCAGCACAATCATGGCCAAGGAAAAGACACAGGACAGACACAAATTTTTAAAATTTGGGTAAACTGGAACCACAATCAGAAAGGGAAAAAATTACAAGTTGAAGCTCTGCTAGAAACTTAATCTCCCTCTCAGAAAACTAGGATAGCATAAGCGTTGCCTAGCAACCAAATCTCTTGCCCAGCAGATTCTACACAGTGGGAAACAGTGGTGCCCGGCTCAAAGATGGTGGCCTACTGCACCGTTTTGAATGTGTGTCTCTCTTCACAGTTCTGGCAATAATCCAATCTCACAATTCAGGCTCTTGAGGGCTCATTATGCCTCTTCTGAGTCTCTTATTCCAGGGCTTCGGTCCGTAGTTTTTCCCGTTCCAGTTATGGTTCCAGATCACCCAAATTTTTTTAAAATTTGGGTGTGTTCCAATTTCTCTTCATCAGCCATGAATGAACAGGTTAAAACCAGTTCAAAGCCCTGCTTTCAACTTGACTACAGAATCCTGGCCTTTTCATGGGCTGATGAGGGACTGGCAATGGCACAATTGCTGTCTAAAATGCACTTGAGTACATGGCAATCAGACTTTCTGCTGAAATTGTGCTGTAAGCCTGGATGACAACTTTCTGGAAACACATTGGTCCTGTTGTGGCCAAAATACCCCCACAATCTTTAGATTCATCCTTACCTCCTGGTAATAAGCAATTTAGATGTAAATTTTCAGGTCATTCACCTACATATGATCTCTTCTGTTATGCTGACAAGAAACAAACTTCCAGTTTATTACTCTCTCAGAAGCTTCAGTGTCCTCAATAGTCAAACTGGGATAATAAACCTATACCTTACAGGGTTGTTGTGAGGGCCAAATATTTGTGGACATGTTTTGTAAACTTTCAATTGCTATATAATTGTTAGTTGTTACTGGAAGCATCAGACCTCTGAAGTTTAACGTATGGCTAATAATAAAATCTTTTGCCATCGTGTTGATTCTGACTCACGGCAACCCCATTTGTGTCAGACTGTGCTCCATAGGGTTTTCAATGGCTGATTTTTCAGAAGTAAATCACCAAACCTTTCTTCCGAGGCACTTTAAGCCTCTGCATTTTCAGTGGACTCGAATCTCCAATCTTTTGGTTAGTAGCTGAGCACTCTAACAGTTTACACTACCCAGGGACCCTATAGTTAATGCTTTTCATCTCATTTTTAGTACAACTCATAAAAAATAGCAAATGATTAAGACATTAACCCAAAGAAATACGTGACATTTTGATACACAAAGTCTGTATTGTGATGAATTAGCTGAAAAATATTCATAAAATTGCACACATTTGATGCAACACATAAATACAAACAGAAACTCTAGCCCTTCTCATTGTCAATAATGGACTATAGTAAACTAAACTGCCAACAAGGGCCTAAACAGATATGTTTCATCTAATCAATAACATCGTGTGAAGGATAAAACTACTGAACTTAAGTGAATTAAAAAGACATCAATTTCATTGTTATATTCTTGGTGATACCATATGGGCATTACTTTAGAAGAAAATTCTATTCCAAAATGATTAACTGAGCTAGATAAAAAGCATAAAAGCATTGCTGTTCCAGAGAGTAGGTTTAATAAAGAATCAGTTCACCCTGAGGGAATACATCCTAGTTTCTACATCTTTGCAATACTTTACATCTGTGCTCAAGAGAAAACTAGAGTGGAGAAAAAGATACCACTGAATGGTTGAGCATTTTAGCAGCAAAACCATCTGACTCATAGTAGAATGATGATGAGATTTGTTGGTTCAGAAGAAAATCAGAAATATGGAAAGTAAAGAAAATTTACAATCAGGGCAAGCAAATGCAAGACACCACATTTCACAAGTTTACACATGTTTGTAAAGAGAAAAAAAGTTGTTGAAAATGCAGTCAACGCTATGGGTATTCCAAGCTTTTAAGGGCATCATAGAATGCAATTTCCTGAAAAAAAATTTCTGTCCAAGACATACAAATTATCTACACATGAGGGCGTTGTCTGAAAAAGATAGACAGAGACAGAGAGACAGAGATGGAGAAAGAGAACCATTTCTCTCTCTAGAAGCAAGCCATGGCTCATACTATGTTGATCTTTAAGAAACGATCTATTTGGGAGTATAGATCTAGTTCTCCTACTCACAGTATTGAATGTCTCCAGGAATTTCCAGACATTCCCTTCTACAGAGGTCCTGACACAACAGTGTATGCTGAATGGATGGTTATTACCAAGGAAGTATGGGCCTAGGATGAGAATCCATTCTAGCTACCTTCTTAGGTGATAACAAGGTAATTTTTAAAGCTCAAATATTTTCCTTGATTAGGTGTTATGTCAACTAAGCTCATTTTTCAGTAGCAGTAGTTTACCCTTAAACACTTAAAAGGGGAAGCAAAGTTATATTTCCTAAGAAAAGCAGATTTGGCTTGCCTTGACTATAGATCACATTAAGAGGGCACCATCAGGCAAATGAGCCCAGATTTGGGACAACAAATTCTGTCAATGAATTTGGCTCCATTAGACTTGAGTGTAAACCACACCAAAATAATGGGATTTGGTTCCATGTGAGAACAAAATTATGGAGCTAAATTTTTTTTTTAAAGCTCCTTTCTATTAGAATCAACTACTAAAAGATTCTGCAAGAGAGATGCACTAAAATGAATTAGTTGTATAACTGTTACTCTTTCATTAAAATGATTTAACAGTTCTACAAATGTCATGGCATTAGCATTTTATGCAAAGCTATAAAACAGAAGCAAGTAAAAAAAAAATCAACTGCTTTTAAAAGTCAGCACTTTTGGACTATGGTTATGAGACTACACGGTCACTTTGTGATATGAAATGGTAGCATCAGTAAGATAAATATAGCTGCTGGCCAGTTTTATTTTGGGCAGGAGGCCATTAAAAGAATTAGGCTGTTTATCTTTCATTTGGATGAGCTTCAACAACCCATTTACACTGGTGAACTCATCCTAAGATGTCTCCAAGGAGAACAGAAGCTTCCTGGAGTATTTCTGTAAGAAATTAGTTAATTACATATTTTTACAATATTTAAACTACTCCCGCCAGGGCAATCTAAAAACTTATTTACAGGTAGGTGACAGACAGACATGCCATGCCAAAACGCCTAACAAATGACTTTTCTAGAAAGACAAAGGACACATTTGTAGGTGCTGACTCTGTTAACAGTCTATCCCCAATGCATTAGATCTCTACATAAACATTAGATGTTTTCTCTCCTCAATAGAATGTGGTCCCTGGTGCTCATAATTTTTTTTGTTATTTCCAAAACTACTCCTTAAACAAAATTTTGATAAAAATGAGCAACATGGAGGCGGGGCCAAGATGGTGGACTAGGTAGACGCTACCCCGCGTCCCTCTTTCAACAAAAACCTGGAAAAACAAGTGAATCGATCACATACATAACAATCTACAAACCCTGAACAACAGACACAGATTTAGAGATGCAAAACGAACAAATACGGGGAAGCAGCAACTGTTTTCAGAGCCTGAAGCCAGCGTCCCAGTCAGGTAACCTTGGCGCCGGGCATCTGGGCCCAGGAGAGCTGAACTCATAAATCTTGTGACGTCGCAAACAAGGGGTGCAGCCCTACCCCCTGAACTGAACCCGGGAGGGGGCCCAGCCAGTCCGTGTGGGCGGCGTGGCTACGCGGCTGGTGGGAGAACTCCCCGGGAGGCAGTGACTGGTTTTGGAGCCGAGAGTGCTGCGTCCCAGCCAGGGAACCCTGGCGCCAGGCATTTGACTGGGCGCTGTCACGGCGCAAGCACAGGGCGCAGCCCTACTACCCTGAACTAACCCTGGGAGGGGGCCCAGCCTGGTCCGCAGGGGTGGCACGGCGACACGGCTGGCGGGAGGAGAAATCCCCGGGAGGCAGCGACTGATTTTGGAGCCAGGAGTACAGCGTCCCAGCAGGGGAACCTTGACGCTAGGCTTTGGACTGGCAGCGGAGGATCTGACCATGGAATCAGTGGGCCAGATCCCCGAGGGAATCTACACACAGCCAACACACATAGGCGACACGCCCCTTGGGAATCTCAGATATAATAGTCATTCCAAGCAAGACAAGCAACTCTGGCTATATTCCGAGGTGCTACTCTCCTATCTCTCTGATCCCTCCCCCACCCTCCCCAGTCGGCTTCATTAACATTGGAATTTCCTGAGCCAGAGGGAGAACAGCTCCGGGTCCTCGGCGGCTTTGCTTCCCCCCCACCTTTCTTTTTTTCTTTTGGTCTTTTCCTAACCCACTCTTCCAGCCTGAGAGAAGGAACCACAAAAAACCCAGGGACCAAAAATCCATCCCTAATTGGACTAAAAAAAAAAAAAAATTTTTTTTCTTTAATTGGACTAAAAACACAGAACCAGCTACAGCCAAGCATATATGATCCAAATCTCGGACTTTCATCCTTACAGGGAACAAGGTGGTGGTTATAATCCAAAGGCAGTTCTGATAGGGATCTGATTCCATTTTTTTTTTAGCAGAATTTCTGGAAAAACAAGTTTCCCAGTGATGGCTCAGAGACAGCAGTCCATATCAAACCACATAAAGAAGCAGACCATGACAGCTTCTACAACCCCCCAAACAAAAGAATCAAAATCTTTCCCAAATGAAGATACAATCCTGGAATTATCAGATACAGAATATAAAAAACTAATTTACAGAATGCTTCAAGACATCACAAATGAAATAAGGCAAACTGCAGAAAAAGCCAAGGAACACACTGATAAAACAGTTGAAGAACTCAAAAAGATTATTCAAGAACATAGTGGAAAAATTAATAAGTTGAAAGAATTCATAGAGAGACAGCATGTAGAAATCCAAAAGATTAACAATAAAATTACAGAATTAGACAATGCAATAGGAAGTCAGAGGAGCAGACTCGAGCAATTAGAATAAAAAAAAAAAAAAAACTAGTGCCATCGACGACCAATTAGAATGCAGACTGGGAAATCTGGAGGACCAGGGAATTAACACCAACATAGCTGAAAAAAAATCAGATAAAAGAATTTAAAAAAATGAAAAACCCTAAGAATCATGTGGGACTCTATCAAGAAGGATAACTTGCGTGTGATTGGAGTCCCAGAACAGGGAGGGAGGACAGAAAACACAGAGAAAATAGTTGAAGATCTCCTGACAGAAAACTTCCCTGACATCATGAAAGATGAAAGGATATCTATCCAAGATGCTCATCGAACCCCATTTAAGATTGATCCAAAAAGAAAAACACCAAGACATATTATCATCAAACTTGCCAAAACCAAAGATAAAGAGAAAATTTTAAAAGCAGCCAGGGAGAAAAGACAGGTCACCTTCAAGGGAGAATCAATAAGAATAAGTTCAGACTACTCAGCAGAAACCATGCAGGCAAGAAGGGAATGGGATGACATATACAGAGCACTGAAGGAGAAAAACTGCCAGCCAAGGATCATATATCCAGCAAAACTCTCTCTGAAATATGAAGGCGAAATTAAGATAGTTACAGATAAATACAAGCTTAGAGAATTTGCAAAAACCAAACCAAAGCTGCAAGAAATACTAAAGGAAATTGTTTGGTCAGAAAACCAATAATATCAGATACCAGCACAACACGAGGTCACAGAACAGAACATCCTGATATCAACTCAAATAGGGAAATCACAAAAACAAATTAAGATTAATTAAAAAAAAATGCTCAAAACAGGGAATCACTGAAGTCAAAATGTAAAAGATCACAATAATCAAAAAGAGGGACTAAATACAGGTGGCATAGAACTGCCATATGGAGAGGGATACAAGGCGATATAGAACATTACAAGTTAGGTTTTTACTTAGAAAAATAGGGGTAAATATTAAGGTAACCACAAAGAGGTATAACAACTCCATAACTCAAAATAAAAACCAAGAAAAACGTAACAACTCAACAAACATAAAGTCAAACACTACGAAAATGAGGATCTCACAATTTACTAAGAAAAACGTCCCAGCACAAAAAAGTATGTGGAAAAATGAAACTGTCAACAACATACATAAAAAGGCATCAAAATGACAACACTAAACACTTATTTATCTATAATTACGCTGAATGTAAATGGACTAAATGCACCAATAAAGAGACAGAGAGTCTCGGACTGGATAAAGAAACATGATCCGTCTATATGCTGCCTACAAGAGACACACCTTAGACTTAGAGACACAAACAAAAACTCAAAGGATGGAAAAAAATATATCAAGAAGAGGAGTAGCAATATTAATTTCTGCCAAGATAGACTTTAGACTTAAATCCACCACAAAGGATAAAGAAGGGCACTACATAATGATAAAAGGGACAATTGATCAGGAAGATAGAACCATATTAAATATTTATGCACCCAATGACAGGGCTGCAAGATACATAAATCAAATTTTAACAGAACTGAAAAGTGAGATAGACACCTCCACAATTATAGTAGGAGACTTCAACACACCACTTTTGGAGAAGGACAGGACATCCAGTAAGAAGCTCAATAGAGACACAGAAGACCTAATTTCAACAATCCACCAACTTGACCTCATTGACTTATACAGAACTCTCCACCCAACTGCTGCAAAAAAAATTTTTTTCTAGCGCACATGGAACATTCTCTAGAATAGACCACATATTAGGTCATAAAACAAACCTTTCCAGAATCCAAAACATCAAAATATTACAAAGCATCTTCTCAGACCACAAGGCAATAAAACTAGAAATCGATAACAGAAAAACTAGGGAAAAGAAATCAAATACTTGGAAACTGAACAATACCCTCCTGAAAAAAGACTGGGTTATAGAAGACATCAAGGAGGGAATAAGGAAATTCTTAGAAAGCAACGAGAATGAAAATACTTCCTATCAAAACCTCTGGGACACAGCAAAAGCAGCACTCAGAGGCCAATTTATATCGATAAATGCACACATACAAAAAGAAGAAAGAGCCAAAATCAGAGAACTGTCCCTACAACTTGAACAAATAGAAAGTGAGCAACAAAAGAATCCATCAGGCACCCGAAGAAAACAAATAATAAAAATTAGAGCTGAACTAAATGAATTAGAGAACAGAAAAACAATTGAAAGAATTAACAAAGCCAAAAGCTGGTTCTTTGAAAACATTAACAAAATTGATAAACCATTGGCTAGGCTGACTAAAGAAATACAGGAAAGGAAACAAATAACCCTAATAAGAAACAAGAAGGGCCACATCACAACAGACCCAACTGAAATTAAAAGAATCATATCACATTATTACGAAAAATTGTACTCTAACAAATTTGCAAACCTAGAAGAAATGGTTGAATTCCTGGAAAAACACTACCTACCTAAACTAACACATTCAGAAGTAAAACAACTAAATAGACCCATAACAAAAAAAGAGATTGAAACAGTAATCAAAAAACTCCCAATAAAAAAAAGCCCTGGCCCGGACGGCTTCACTGCAGAGTTCTACCAAACTTTCAGAGAAGAGTTAACACCACTACTACTAAAGGTATTTCAAAGCATAGAAAATGACGGAATACTACCTAACTCATTCTATGAAGCCACCATCTCCCTGATACCAAAACCAGGTAAAGACATCACAAAAAAAGAAAATTACAGACCTATATCCCTCATGAACATAGATGCAAAAATCCTCAACAAAATTCTAGCCAATAGAATTCAACAACATATCAAAAAAATAATTCACCATGATCAAGTGGGATTTATACCAGGTACGCAAGGCTGGTTTAATACCAGAAAAACTATTAATGTAATCCACCACATAAATAAAAGACAAAAACCACATGGTCTTATCAATTGATGCAGAAAAGGCATTTGACAAAGTCCAACACTCATTTACGATAAAAACTCTCACCAAAATAGGAATTGAAGGAAAATTCCTCAACATAATAAAGGGCATCTATGCAAAGCCAACAGCCAACATCATTCTAAATGGAGAGAGCCTGAAAGCATTTCCCTTGAGAACGGGAACCAGACAAGGATGCCCTTTATCACGGCTCTTATTCAACATAGTGCTAGAAGTCCTAGCCAGGGCAATTAGGCTAGACAAAGAAATAAAGGGCATCCGGATTGGCAAAGAGGAAGTAAAATTATCTCTATTTGCAGATGACATGATCTTATACACAGAAAACCCTAAGGAATCCTCCAGAAAACTACTGAAACTAATAGAAGAGTTTGGCAGAGTCTCAGGTTATAAGATAAACATACAAAAATCACTTGGATTCCTCTACATCAACAAAAAGAACATTGAAGAGGAAATCACCAAATCAATACCATTCACAGTAGCCACCAAGAAGATAAAATACTTAGGAATAAATCTTACCAAGGATGTAAAAGACCTATACAAAGAAAACTACAAAGCTCTACTACAAGAAATTCAAAAGGACATACTTAAGTGGAAAAACATACCTTGCTCATGGATAGGAAGACTTAACATAGTAAAAATGTCTATTCTACCAAAAGCCATCTATACATACAATGCACTTCCGATCCAAATTCCAATGTCATTTTTTAATGTGATAGAGAAACAAATCACCAACTTCATATGGAAGGGAAAGAAGCCTCGGATAAGCAAAGCATTACTGAAAAAGAAGAAGAAAGTGGGAGGTCTCACTCTACCTGATTTCAGAACCTATTATACAGCCACAGTAGTCAAAACAGCCTGGTATTGGTACAACAACAGGCACATAGACCAGTGGAACAGAATTGAGAACCCAGATATAAATCCAACCACATATGAACACCTGATATTTGACAAAGGCCCAGTGTCAGTTAATTGGGGAAAAGATAGTCTTTTTAACAAATGGTGCTGGCATAATTGGATATCCATTTGCAAAAAAATGAAACAGGACCCATACCTCATACCAAGCACAAAAACTAACTCCAAGTGGATCAAAGACCTAAACATAAAGATTAAAACGATAAAGATCATGGAAGAAAAAATAGGGACAACCCTAGGAGCCCTAATACAAGGCATAAACAGAATACAAAAAATTACCAAAAATGACGAAGAGAAACCAGATAACTGGGAGCTCCTAAAAATCAAACACTGTGCTCATTTAAAGACTTCACCAAAAGAGTAAAAAGACCACCTACAGACTGGGAAAGAATTTTCAGCTATGACATCTCCGACCAGCGCCTGATCTCTAAAATCTATATGATTCTGTCAAAACTCAACCACAAAAAGACAAACAACCCAATCAAGAAGTGGGCAAAGGAAATGAACACACACTTCACTAAAGAAGATATTCAGGCAGCTACCAGACATATGAGAAAATGTTCTCGATCATTAGCCATTAGAGAAATGCAAATTAAAACTACGATGAGATTCCATCTCACTCCAACAAGGCTGGCATTAATCCAAAAAACACAAAATAATAAATGTTGGTGAGGCTGCGGAGAGACTGGAACTCTTATACACTGCTGGTGGGAATGTAAAATGGTACAACCACTTTGGAAATCTATCTGGCGTTATCTTAAACAGTTAGAAATAGAACTACCATACAACCCAGAAATCCCACTCCTCGGGATATATACCCTAGAGAAACAAGAGCCTTCATACAAACAGATATATGCACACCCATGTTTATTGCAGCACTGTTTAGAATAGCAAAAAGCTGGAAGCAACCAAGGTGTCCATCAATGGATGAATGGATAAATAAATGATGGTATATTCACACAATGGAATACTACACATCGATAAAGAACAGTGAGGAATCTGTGAAACATTTCATAACATGGAGGAACCTGGAAGGCATTATGCTGAGCGAAATTAGTCAGAGGCAAAAGGACAAATATTGTATAAGACCACTATTATAAGATCTTGAGAAATAGTATAAACTGAGAAGAATACATATTTTTGTGGTTACGAGGGGGGAGGGAGAGGGTTCTTTACTGATTAATTAGTAGATAAGAACTGCTTTAGGTGAAGGGAAGGACAACACTCAATACAGGGAAGGTCAGCCCAATTGGACTAGACCAAAAGCAAAGAAGTTTCCGGGATAAAATGAATGCTTCAAAGGTCAGCGGAGCAAGGGCGGGAGTTTGGGAACCACACTCTAAGAGGACTTCTAAGTCAATCGGCAAAATAATTCTGTTATGAAAACATTCTGCATCCCACTTTGAAATGTGGCGCCTGGGGTCTTAAATGCTAACAAGCGGCCATCTAAGATGCATCTATTGGTCTCAACCCACCTGGAGCAAAGGAGAATGAAGAACACCAAGGTCACACGACAACTAAGAGCCCAAGAGACAGAAAGGGCCTCATGAACCAGAGACCTACATTATTCTAAGACCAGAAGAACTAGTTGGTGCCCGGCCACAATCGATGACTGCCCTGACAGGGAGCACAATAGAGAACCCCTGAGGGAGCAGAAGATCAGTGGGATGCAGACCCCAAATTCTCATAAAAAGACCATACTTAATGGTCTGACTGTGACTACAGGAATCCCAGCGGGCATGGTCCCCAAACCTTCTGTTGGCACAGGACAGGAACCATTCCCGAAGACAACTCATCAGACATGAAAGGGACTGGACAGTGGGTAGGAAAGAGATGCTGAAGAAGAGTGAGCTAATTGTATCAGGTGGACACTTGAGACTGTGTTGGCATCTCCTGTCTGGAGGGGGGATGGGAGGATAGAGAGAGTTGGAAGCTGGCAAAATTGTCATGAAAGGAGAGACTAGAAGGGCTGACTCATTAGGGGGAGAGCAAGTGGGAGTAAGGAGTAAGATGTATATAAACTTATATGTGACAGACTGACTTGATTTGTAAACGTTCACTTGAAGCTCAATAAAAGTTAATAAAAAAAAAAATGAGCAACATACTTAGGCAGGATAGCAACCCACATGGTTCCACAAACCTTAAATTACTAATTGGGCATTAGCCCATTGCTAAGGTTTAAAGGTAACAAGTGCCTAGTGATATAGTTGGCATTCAAATCAAAAATAAAAGTTTCAGTTGTCATGCTTTCGAGTGTAAGTGGCTAAGATTTAACTCACTGTCAACAGTCCTGAGGGCTAATGCTACCCAAGAGACTGGTTAGCAAAACCAAAATGGTGAAGACAGTAAGTCTTCTCTCCTGTTACTGGCCTTATTTGCATATGAACTAGGCCACTCTTTGACTCTCCTATTTAATAATGTGTGGTGCAGAGGAGGCAGCATGATATAATGGGAAACACTGAATTTGGATTATTAAAATCTGGGCTAAAATTCTGGTTGACCTTAGGAAATTCCATAGCTCATCTCTAGGAAGCTGGGCTGGATGGCATCTAAGAGCACCTGAGGGCAAGGAGAGAAGCACACCATCACTCGATAGTGCCAGGCCCCTAGTGCCTTGCCCAGGGATCGTCAATAGCAGCCAAAGGGCAGAGGAAAGCTTCTATGTGACCTCTCAACATCTATCTAACTGAATTGACTTGGAAGTTCTGTCACAATGGATTAGAAATGGGCCTTTCTGGCACCCAAACAATCTTACTCCAACAATAAGGTAATTTCATATATTGCTTTAAGTTTCTAAACAGTATGTTAATCTTGTCACTTTTAAACTTCTTTATTCAGGATGTATTTATTAACTCCTACCAACCAATATCTCTGTGCCTTTATTATTAAAATCTCCTCAGTGTGAAAGGCAGTCAAACTGAAGCAGGAAATGGAGATGTACTGAGTCAGTGTCAGAACCAAGAGTAGCATTCATGAGATTGGCTCCTAACTCTGGGTCCTTACTCTGTGGGGAATTCAATTATCACCAAATGCTTTAATTGAATGTTTAATCTTATTGAATCTTTCCCATTGTCATATGAATACACTTAACTTTGCTACTAAAGTAAAAAATGCAAGTATTAATTAAGCATGTAATAAATGTCTACATGTCTGTTGCAGACTTTGGGATTCAGAAGGTAACAGGTAGCATAATCCCTGACCTCAAAGGGTTTACAGGCTGATTAAACCAAAAACCCCAAACCCACTGCCGTCGAGTCAATTCTGACTCATAGTGACCCTATAGGACAGAGTAGAACTGCCCCATAGAGTTTCCAAGGAGTGCCTGGTGGATTTGAACCGCAGACCTTTTGGTTAGTAGCCGTAGTACTTAACCACTATGTCACCAGGGTTTCCACAGGCTGATTAGAAAGGTGAATATATAAATGAAAGCCTACCAAGCATGTGCAATGATTCTCGGTCTATGCTTTGTATAATATCATCCAGGAAGCTGGTTACGGATGCAGATTACAAGGCTCCACTCCCTGCCTCATGGGCTCTACAGACAGTAGATAGGGTAGGTCCAATAATCTTCGTTTTTCACATAGGGGGTTCTGATGCAGGTGCTCAGTAGGCCACACACTTAGAAACACCAGTAGCTAACGGCTCAGGCTCTGGAATCAGACTATCTGGGTTTAACCTCCAGCTCCACCACTTTCCAGCTGTGACCTTAAGTTACTAAAACCCTCTGAGCTTCAACGTTATCATCTTTAAATGAAGGTAATAATAGAATATGCATGTTAGGTGGTTACGAAAATTGGTACCCAACAAACACTTAATAAAATTTGTTGTTGTTAATATTATTAAAACACTAGAGTTTGACTAAGTGCTAATTGGTCTGACACTGCTCACCAAATTCAATGAATTAAAAAAAGAGCTCTGGATAAAAGTAGAGAGAGCTTTAAGGAGGAGGACGAAGTTGGACTAAGCCTTAAATCAATGAGAGGTTTATATTATCAAAGGAAAGACAAGAAATTCTGGATGAAGGAGAGATAATAAGCAAATTATCAAGGAAGGTAAGCATCAGCTTGGTGTGAAAAACGGTAAGGAATGCAACTACTGAAGTCTAGGGCTAGGGTGGGGAGAAGTGGGAAATAAGTGGCCAGGGGAATGACAGCTCGGCAAGCCCAGGGTTCCCTCCGTCTCATTATATGAAATCACCTGTTTTAGGGCACAGCTACATCAGATATAGGCCCCCACATTAAGAAACTGGATATGAAAATGATCAACTTGTAGTAACTATTATTATTACAACAGTAAATAATTTACTTAAAAATTTATCACACAAAACTTAATCCATCTGCTGTGACCGCAGATTTAAGATACATTTCAATTTGCTAACGATAATAGCCTTTCAAGAAAGGACTATGAGCTTTTTTGAAAGCAAGGGCCTATCTTACTCATTTCAGGAACCCCAGGCCCTAGCACAGGGCCAGAAACTTGATAATAGCTCTATACATGGCTGCTCAACTAAACTGTCATATATATTGTTATGACATGAAGGGGGATGTCCCTGAAGAAAAGGTGTCTTTTCTTTTGAAAGCTGCCACATCCATTTCATTGTTCATATTCCCAAGTGAGGCGACTGTATTGAAAACACAACCAAATGCATTGCTTTTCATTTATACTAAGTATCTATAACTTTGGGAGGAGCATTAAATTTTGTACATGTCAATAGTCAAACTGCATAATTCAATTGAAAAAAACACTGAATTCTCATTTGGCTTTGTAGATGCCTCAGTAACTTCATTAAATTCATAATTTAATGTTTGGTGAGGAAATCATAGTGCACTAGGGCAGTAAAACCTATCTTGTTCCTCTTCTCAGGCCTCCGTTTACATGAATTCTTATGGGTTTACTGACAGTTGCAACTTGATCCTCCAGGAAAGACACACAGCAAATATCTCTGAACCCACAGAATGGGAGAATCCCCAAATGGTTCCCCATTGCCCACGAATTTCTTTTCTGATTTAGGATATTTCAACTTCTCTTTCTTCATTGTTATCACTAGCCACCCTCGAGTTGGGTTGGCCCCCAACTCATGGTGGCTTCTTGCACAATGTATGAAATGCTGTCCCGTCCTGTACCATCCCTATGATCAGTTGCAGATCAGACTATTGTGTTTTCACTGTTTAATTTTTGGAAGTAGGTTGCCAGGCCTTTCTTCCTAGTTTGTCTTAGTCTGGAAGCTCCTTTCAGCATCACAGCAACACACAAGCCTCCACTGACAAACAGGTGGTGATTGTGTATAAGATGTATTGGCCAGGAATTGAACACAGGTCTCTGCATAAAGGAGAGGATTCTACCACTGAACCACCCATGTCCCCTCTCTTCCTTTTTCTTAGGAAAATAATACTAAATAATATTTCTAAAATATGCCAAAGGTCACACAACTAGCAAGAGTATTAGCTAGAGCATAAATTCAGACCTGATTTACTCTAAGGCAACAACTAGAGCTCTCACCATCAAACTGTGCTGCTGGAAGTGTGAGTTATTGGAACAGAAAACTATTAGTTACATGTACATGTAAATAGACTGGGGGCGTTAGGCAGGTGGGACCATAAAAACTGCTCTTGTTTCAGTGGATACAATTGTTTCCCACTACCATCTTGAAAAGCGGGGCTGGTGACACTGTGGTTAAGTGCTCAGCTGCTAACCGCAAGGTCGGTGGTTCCAACCCACCAGCCACTCCATGGCAGAAAGATGTGGCAGTCTGCTTCCATAAAGATTACAGCCTTGGAAACCCCATGGGGCAGTTCTACTCTGTCTTATAGGGTCCTTATGAGTCGGAATCGACTTGACACCAGTGGGTTTTTGGAGGGTACTAGCTTGAATTACTTGTGAAAGCACTGATAGAAGGTAATCACAGAGCTGAATGAACCTGGCAGTTGTAAGCCGAACCGCAGGGTCCTCATCAAGCCTGGGTAGAACTGAATGTGTCCATTGTCTTTAATAGGCCAAATATTTCTCTCCTGTTCCCTTGGAGGCAATTGGAAGAGACTTGCTGATAGCTCCTCTTGGGGCATTAACCAGAATCAAATCAGTGAAGTGACACTTAAACCAACCCCCCCCCCCCAAAAAAAGTGACGCTTAAGCTGGCCATTTTATTTCTAGTTCACACACACACAAAAAAAAAAAACCAGGAAGTGAATAGTAGTGGGGGCAAAGACATATTTCCTCATTCATCAAAGACCACAAATTGTATTAGTGAGATACTTTCATTGCAGTAATTACTTCATGGGCATAATATATAAAAGCATTACTTCAGATAAATTTCCATTTTTCTACTGTGGTTCTTTTAAGGCAAATCTTGTCTACTTGATTATCTTAGTGAGGAACATGAGCCTCTCCTCTTCCTAGGTCACTGATTCCTCAGAGACGTACTTCCGTGATCTACGTTTAGTTTGCGCCTTATACGTGACAAGCACACAGTTGCCCTGTCTGCAAGACACAGACAGCCTCCATGAAAATGGAGGTGTGTGCACACTCATGAACTTCTGGTCCATAGGTTATGAGTGCCTTATGCTCATGACTTAATTTTGAAGACATCATTTAAAAAATCAATTAAAGAAAAATAATAAACTATTTCATATGCTGCTTTAATATTATTTTCTCAAGGTAAAAGAAAAGAAGTAGTCAGTGGTAGAATTCTCACCTTCCACGCAGGAGACCCGGGTTCAGTTCCCAGCCAATACAGCTCATGTGCAGCTGCCATCTGTCTGTCAGTGGAGGCTTGCATGTTGCTATGATGCTGAACGGGTTTCAGAGGAACTTCCAGACTAACACAGACTAGGAAAAACTTTGCCCTTTTGTCTTTCAAATCAAAGCAAGCCAGAAAAGTGCAATATAGTGATTTCTCAACGCTGGCTGCACATTACAATCAGTAGGGTAGATTTAAAAGCACTGAGGCTCAGGCCAACATCAGACCAATTGTAGCAGGACCTCCAGAGGAGAAGCAAGGATGGAGAGCCACTCAAGAAAAAATTTTCAGTAAGAGACCTCAATTTGTATGTGTCTGCTTCAGATATGAAAGGGCTACCACCCCTGATGTCTTGCAAGATTATGGCCAAGAAAACCCTATGGGGTGATTCTACTCTGTCACATTAGGTCAGTAGTACGAGTCAAAATCAGCTTGACGGCACCTACCAACCACCACCACCACCTCTGCTGTAGCATTTCTTGTGATGGTCATTTCAGGGAGTAAAAGGCTAGAGAAAGAAATATAAATGGAAGAACACACTGACAGTTTGAAAACTGAGCATCAAAACAGAAAGCAAAATGGTGCCGCCAACTCCAAGAACACCTCTTCAGCCAAGATTAAACTAGAAAATTCAAATCTAACATGGAAATTAGCTAAATCCTCCACTGCTTTCATTTCCACTCCTTTTGACTTGTTTTCTCTTGAGGCGATCCCCACAGATTGTACTTTTTCTGATTAATTCTCTGCCATTAAGACACTTCCTAAGACTACCCTGTCTCAGTGGGATCATTCAGAGGTTACTCAAGTCTTTCAGAAGCAGCAAACCAATAAAATCTTGGACCATATTATCGGGAGCCACTGCAACACTGCAGTTAATAACACATTGTCTTCCCACAAATGAGTTACAGGGATGAAAGCTCTGAACAGCCCAGATAATTGAACTTGATTTCAGCTGGTGCCAATGCTGATTAGTCTGAGGTTTGTTTTTTTTTTAGAAAAAACTATTATTCTCAAAATAAATGTACAAGCCATTTCACTTGACAAGTGAAATATAAGAAACAGATCATAGTCTGTGGTCTCCTTGAGAAAGTGGGAGGAAATTGAATTGGCAACTATTGGATACCGTTTGTCCTGGAAAAAAGAAGCTGTTATGAGAAGCTTGGGCCTAGCCTGGGCCAGCAGCATGGTGCCATGTGCCTTTGAAGTGCTACCAGGTATGGCTTCTAAAGGAAGTGTTTGGTTGTAACCCGGGGTAGGCAGTTCAAGACCAGACCATACATCCAAAGGCCTGGTACTGAGAAGAATTGAAGAAATAAAATCAAAGCTGGCAGGTACCAGACAGAGCTGGTTAGCAAAAGTTAAAGGGATGGGAGGGCAGGACCCAGATCATCTCAAAGACAAAGAGGGAATTTGGTTTACTGCAGGAATGTGGGTTAAGCACCCACGATGGCCCACGCCCTGTCTAAGGGGCTGGGGATACAAAGCTGAGTAAGTCGCAGATCCTACCCCCAAGGAGTTTATGTGTAGTCTGCCCATCAGACTATTATCAATACGATGTGACAAGTACCAAGACAGCAGTAAGCAGAGTGCGTCAGGGACATGAAGGGGTGTGGGTGCTCACAGGGCAATCTGGGGATTGGGGGAGGACTTCCTGGAGAAAGGATTCTGAACTCAATGCTGAAGGGTGAGAAATTGGCAGCGTAGGCCAATATACAGTATGTAATTTTCATAAAGAACCACAAAGGCGGTCTCTTGGTGCTGTATTGGTAGTATCTAATAAGATACAATTTGTTTAAAAGTGGGGGGAGGAAGAGGTATAACTTCCCTTGCCCCTTCATCTAAAACACCACAAGTTTGGCCCCTCCAAAGCTAGAGAGCATCCAGCAAAATAGCCAGCAAAAGTAGCAGCCACATTACACAACAGAGGAGACAGAGCCAGGGACATGAGAGCAGAAGGGGAATAAAACTGCACATGCCACGTGGGAACTGTGTCTGCTGGGATAAACCTGAGACATTCCACACCACTGCCATCTTTAAGAACTACCGGAAAAACACAGCAAGACTTTGTAGGGGCTCATAGGAGCAAGAGCCAGAAAAACCAGAGTAAAAATAAGAATTTCATAGAAGTGTTACAAGAAATAAGGAATAAATAATATTTCAAAGTACCTGGGATATTCTACCCCGTCTATCAATGTTTGGTCCAGTCTGTTTTTTCATTCACGTTATCACTTTGTGTTAATTTGCCATCATTATCACTTATTAATATTCGTTTCTTGAAAGCAACCTATTTTGGGACTGATGGCTTCATCCACAAATAAGATTGGTTTAATGACTCCAGCTACTGGCAATCAAATGGGGAAAACAACAGCTTTGAGTGTGAGCACAGACAGACGCGGCACCGACCTCCTTTGTGCTGCGAGTGCTCTGCTAATTGGGTCTAATGGAGTAGTTGGAGGTATTCTCCTTCTGTTTTCCTAATGATATTAATGTCTTCGTGAGGTTAATGAAACCGCTAACATGGGCCAACTGTGAATGGCTCTGTGTATAAGACCATCTATTCTGAGTCAAAGACAAATACAAGGCATTACTATTATTGTGATGGTTGTGTCTATTATCGTGCCTAACATCGGGGCTTTTGTTTTTTTCTTTTTCTTCTAAGGGTCAGACTCAGAGACCACGGAAGACCGGATTCAGAGATTCCTTGAAGTGGTGGAGGACACAAGCAGGGGTGTGCTGAAGATATTGCCTTGCCTTGGTCGGTTTCAGATCCTTTACTGTTGCTGGGCTCTACTGCCCCCTGCTGACATAGAGAGTGAGGAGCCAATTTTCAGCATCCCTTGGTAGATGGAAAGCACCAGAAGACACAATATGAAAACAGTTATTATTTATTGATCATTTACTATGTGCTTTCTCATTTAATGCCTACAACATCCCCTTGAAGTAGGTCTTATTTCTACCATTCTACGTATGAAGAAATCAAGGCTTTAGTGGTGACACAACCTACCGAGGGACACAGGGCTTGTGAGCGGCAGATCCAGGACAATGTATAAACAAGTCTGTCCAACTCAAAACAGTTGTTACACTCCCTAACCAGGAAACATGTTACAGTGAAAAGTGCATGTACTTTAAAACCACAGAAATGGGTTTTGATTTCGATCCCCCAACTTAAGACCTGTATAACCTTAAATAATTAAATTTTCTGAGCTTGGTTTCTTCAGCTGTAAAGTGTGAATCATCATGCCTACCTTGGAAGATTGTTGTGAGGGTTAATCATAAAGTAGGCAAAGCACAGGGCCTGGAATATAATGACTGCCCAGTAGAGGGTGGGTGTTCAGCAGAGACAGGAGGAGGACAAGGCTCAGCCTTCTTGTGGATAGTGGTTGCTTCATTCAGGACCCCTGGGGGTTTGTAGCTCAAGTTTTTTGTTTGCTTGTTTGTTTTTTAATTGTACTTTAGATGAAGGTTCACAGAACAAACTAGCTTCTCACCAAACAGTTAGTACACATATTGTTTTATGACATTGGTTAACAACACTACGACATGTCAACACTCACTCTTCTCAAACTTGGATTCTGTATTACCAGCTTTCCTATATCCTCTTGCCTTCTAGTCTTTGCCCCTGGGCTGGTGTGCCCCGTTAGTCTTGTTTTGTTTTATGGGTCTGTCTAATTTTCGATGAGGGGTGAACCTCAAGAGTGACTTCATCACTGAACTAAAAGGGTATCTGGGGGCCATATTCTCAGGGTTTCTCCAGTCTATGTCAGGCCAGTAAGTCTGGTCTTTTTTTGTGAATCAGAAATTTGTTCTACATTTTTCTCCAGCTCTGTCCAGGACCCGCTATTGTGATCCCTGTCAGAGAAGTCAGTGGTGGTAGCCAGGCACCATCTAGTTGTACGACTCAGTCTGGTGGAGGCCATAGTAGTTGTGGTCCATTAGTCCTTTGGACTAAATCTTTCCCTTGTGTCTTTAGTTTTCCTCATTCTCCCTTGTTCCAGATGGGGTGAGACCAGTGAAGTATCTCGGATAGCCACTCACAGGCTTTTAAGACCCCAGACAGTACTCATCAAAGTAGAATGTAGAACTTTTTCCCTATAAACTATGTTATGCCAACTGGACTAGATGTTCATTGAGACCATGGTCGCCACAGCCCTCAGCCCAGTAATTCCGTCACTTAAGGAGTCTAGGTGTGTCTATGGAGCTTCCACAACCTTGCCTTGTACATGTTGTGTTGGCTTCCCCAGTATTGTGTACTGTCTTACCCTTCACCAAAGTTATCACTTACCTATTGTCTATTTAGTGTTTTTCCATCCCCACCCCTCTCCTCCCTCGTTAACTATCAAAGATTGTTTCTTTTTGTATGTGAACCTTTTCATAAGTTTTTATAGTAGTGATCTCATACAATATTTGTCCTTTTCTGATTGACTTATTTGACTCAGCATAATGCCCTCCAGATTCATTCATGTTGTGTGTAGCTCAAGTGCTGGGTTTCAAAAAATACTAAAATAAATAATGATGCCAGCACATCTTAATCACTCTTTACCATTTATAAACCATTTTATGTATGTATCATTTGACCTTCATACATATGTACCCACAGAAATGTAAATGTGTCACAATTGTGAAAACTCACAATGTGGCAAACATTACACTAAGCACCTAAAATATATGGTTGAATTTCATTTTCATAACAACTGTATAGGTTGGTATCATTGTATCATTACTATATCCATTGTTCAGATGAGGACACTGAGGCTCAGAGAGGGTAAGCAACTTTTCTCAAATCACACTGTTCTTAGTGGCAGAGCTAAGGCTTGAATGCATATAGCTTATTTCTCTCAATGATCACACTGTACTACCTTATTCTGAAATAGGAAAGACAAGTATTACTTTTCTACTATAAAGATGAGGATATTCTGACTCAGGTAAGGGTAAGCAACTCACTTAAGGACTCACAAGTTGTATTTGGCAGAAATGGGCCTGAATGGCAACCAGGGGTGTCTATACCGAGTGTGAGTTCGTTGTTTCTGAAGAAGGTCATAAAGAGGTAAGATGACCACTTTTCAGACACAATACCAACCAAAAAATCAAGCCTGTTGCCATCAAGTTGATCCAGGCTCACAGCGACCATATAGAACAGAGTAGAACTGCTCCATAGGGTTCCCAGGAGTGCCTGGTGGATTTGAATTGTCGACCTTCTGGTTAGCAGTCATAGTTCTTAACCTCTATACCACCAGGGTTTCTGAATATAGTACAGATAACACTTAAAATGTAATTTATTTGATTCATATTTGCCTCTCAGTCCTTTTCAAATCATTGATTCTGTGACTCCATTTTAAAGTAAAATGAAAAAAAAAAACCATTGCCATCGAGTCAATAGACCAGCTGAGCACTTAACCACTGCACCACCAGGGGTCTTTTTAATATTTTAATATACCCAAACGAAACCCAGTGCTGTCGAGTCAATTCCAACTCAGAGACCCTACAGAATAGAGTAGAACTGCCCCATAGAGTTTCCAAGGAGCACCTGATGGATTCGAACTGCCAACCAACTTTGGTTAGCAGCTGTAGCACTTAACCACTAGGCAACCAGGGTTTCCATTTTAATATAAGGAAGACTCAGAAGTCTTGAGACTAGGATAATTTTTTATTAGGGTAAATGTAAAGCAACATTGGCACAAGAAGTTTCCAGGTGTGCTGGGTTTGCATTGTGACAGCTGGAGAAGAACTTCGTGAAACTAGTCGTTGCCGAAAAGCATGAACATCAGAAGATAAATTAGTAATAACGGGAAGACCAATTTATTGAAACTGGGATGGGGTGGGGAAAATACTGTCTCTCGGCAAATTCGGCACAGCACTCACACTATAAACTACAGTCTATGAGAAATCACAAATAAATTGGATGGACATCACAGCAGGAATTAAATCATCAAAGAAAAAACTGCACTTCTGGGGAATTCTATGAATATGGAAACCACTGACAGACGACTTTCCTTGCAGATTGGTTAATCAATTCATTTCTTATTTAAACGTTTTAAAGAATAATTGTAAAGCCTCTCACTCGTTAGCTTCTTTTGAAAAAAAAGTATGGATTTTCTAAGAAACGGATATTAGGACAGGCATCTCCAGCACTCCCTCCAGACAACATCACTGTCACAGTGTCAGGCTCCTAAGGACAGAGCAATACAAGGATGAGATCATGGAACTAATATCTAGATACAAATTTAATGAGTTGCAGATACAATTCTGAAACATATGACCATGACATTTAACAAATCACAGTTTAATTATCATCATGAAATCAAAGAGGAAAGGACTTTATACATGTAAACTTTCTCATCTTTAAAGATGGCTTTGGTTTCTATATATCTCAAAAGTCTGCTTTGTATTTAAAATGAACCGTGAAAAATATATTTATGAATGCAATAACACTTTTTTTGAAGTTCTATATAAAGGGAGACTTTTTTTTTAATTACTGGAGATTTTTATTTAAAATAAACTATGGTTCTTGGGGGACATCCAGCTCAACTGGCATAACATAGTTCATAAAGAAAATGTTCTACATCCTACTTTGGTGAGTAGCTTCTGGGATCTTAAAAGCTTGTGAGCGGCCGTCTAAGATACTCCACTGGTCTCATTCCATCGGAAGCAAGGATGAATGAAGAAAACCAAAGACACAAGGGAAAGATTAGTCCAAAGGACTAATGGGCCACCACTACCACGGCCTCCGCCAGACTGAGTCCAGCACAACTAGATGGTACCCAGCTACCACCATCAACTCTTCTGATGGAGATCACAATAGAGGGTCCTGGCCAAAGTTGGAGAAAAATGTAGAACAAATTTCTAACTCACAAAAAAAGACCAGACTTACTGGTCTGACAGAGACTGGAGAAACCCCAAGAATATGGCCCCCTGACACCCTTTTAACTTAGTACTGAAGTCACTCCTGAGGTTCAAAAATTACACAGGCCCATAAAGTAAAATGAGGCTTAATGGGCACACCAGCTGAGGGGCAAGGATGAGAAGGCAGGAGGGGACAGGAAAGCTGGTAATGGGGAACCCAAGGTCAAAAAATGTTGACACGGTGTGGGGTTGACAACCAATGTCCCAAAACAAAATGTGTATTAATTGATTAACAAGAAATTAATTTGCTGTGTAAACCTTCATCTAAAGCACAATTAAGAAAAAGAAAAAAGCAAAGATGTCATGTTGAGGACTAAGGTGCACCTGACCCAAGCCATGTGTTTTCAATCGCCTCATATGCATGCAAAAACTAGACAATGCATAAAGAAAACCGAAGAAGAACTAATGCCTTTGAATTATAGTGTTGGCAAAGAATTATTGAATATGCCATTAAATGCCAGAAGAAAGACCAAATCTGTCTTGTTCAGCCAGAAAGCTCCTTAGAAGTGAGGATGGCAAGACTTCATCTCGCACACTGTGGACATGTTATCAGGAAGGACCAGTCCTTGGAGAAGGACATCATGCTGGGTAAAGTAGAGGATCATGGAAAAAGACCAAGATCCTCAATGAGATGGACTGACACAGTAGCTGCAACAATGGGCTCAAGCATAATGACGATTGTGAAGATGCAAGACCACGCAGTGTTTCCTTCTGTTGTACGCAGGGTTGGCATGAGTCAAAACTGACTCAACGGCACCTAACAACTAACACCTCCACAGTAAGTCAGACACAGGAAATAAGATCCATCTTTCAACAGCACCTTCCTGATCTGTATTTTATCCATAAAATGGAGTTGGTGCTTTTTTTAAATACTGCATAACACTGCCCAAATGTTGATTATTATTATCTAGAATAAGTGCAATAGAACTTAAAAGGGATATGTGCAAGGTTTTATGGTGTGCAAGATTTATCTGGACTTAGAAGATCTGGGCTCTAGTCATAAAAGCTGCCATATACTATCAAGTCCCCAGCTCTCTGGCTCTCAGTTTCCTCATTTGTCAAACAAGGTGGTTGAAAGGGTTGTGAACTGGCAGCCCCTGGACTGAATGCTCACATGCGCATTTGCTTTGGGCAGCTCAGTGTTTCTCAAAGAGTTGAATGTAATCACCATTAGTGGGACATGTGCCATTCAGGGATCCCTGGTGGCTCAGCTGCTAACCAAAAGGTAAGCAGTTTGAAACCCTACAGGGCAGTTCTACTCTATCCTGTAGGGTCACTATGAGTCAGAATAGACTTGATGGCAATGAGTTTGGTGGGGTTTTTTGTTTTTTGGTGCCTTCCAGGTGGCCAGAAACCCATCACTTGCTTGTCTTATACCTGGTCCAGCTTTGCACATTTTTTTATAATGACATAGACCTGAAAGTATTTGAGCTTGAGGTTAAAGAATCTCAAAGAGTCTTTCCTGATCTTTAAAAAATAAGTAAATAAATAAAACCTACAATGTTTTGACTCAGGGTAGGAACAACCAATGTTCCCTCTCTACTTGGAGATACCAGCTTGAGCTGCATTTTGAAAATGAAGACAAAGGCAGCCCAGCAGGGGGAACAAGGAACATATGTTAAAGTGTGGCAGTAGGAAGCTTCATGCCATGTTCTAGAACTGCAAACAGCTGGGTGTAACTAGAGAGAAGGGTGTCAGAGAAGAGGTAAGGGAAATGACAAAATTGAGGTGAGAGGCATAGCCAAGAGCCAAATACTGAAAAGAGGTGTGAGCTAACCTGAAGACCTTGAACTTTGTCCTGAAACCCTCATTGAATGTTTTTAAGCAGGGGAATGGCCTGATTGGATTTATAGATTAAAGATATCCCTTGGGAGGCTGCAGGAATGATAGACAAGTACTTTTCCCTCCAGCAGGAAGTAGCTTCCCCATCAGTAAAATGAGGAGCTGGTACAGATCAATGACTTCCAGGCTGGTTGCATTTTAGAATCACCTGGGAAGCAGGTAACAAAGCTTATATGCAGGCCTCACACCCAGAGATTTTTATTTAATTGAGGGGAGCGGGCAGGTAGGAGGTAGGCTATTTTTAAGGTATAAGGACAGCCTGGGTGGTACAATGGTTAAATGCTCAGCTGCCAACCAAAAGATAGAAGTTGGAGCCTACCTTGCAGTTCCTGGGGGAAAAAGACCTGGCAATCTGCTCCCATAAAGATGAGAGCCTAGAAAACCGTATGGGGCAGTTCTACTCTGCTACGTGGGGTCACTATGAGTCGAAAATCAACTGGACGGCACACAGCCAAGAACCTTAAAAACTCTTCTTGTGCCGAAACTCTGGTCAACTATGTCAAGGGTGGTTCCCACCACTCAAAGTGAAGGGTGGTCAGAAAGCATTTCCTTTGCATCTTCTGACCCCAAAATCTAGAACAAGGTTTAGAAAGTACCTCCAAACAGCTTATACCACTCTTCTTCTTTAAACTGGTTTTATTCTTTGGTTTATCAAGTTTCTCTCTGAAAAGGCATAGAAATATTTCATAGAAGTATTTCAAATTTCTGTATTAGAATTTTATACATCTGATCATTTAGATGTCAAAGATTACAAGCATTTCCCAAATAAATGGAAAACCAATATAAAATGATAATGTCTATTTGCTTCCTATAAATGATTGTTGTTAATCACTTAGTGGGCATATACTTAAAAGCTTAATGTGTGTAATATTTCCCAGAATGAGTCATGTCAGCATTGCGTGTAGCAGGCCCCCTACTCATTTTCTGCCTCTTTCTTCCCCTACCCTGGATGGACCTTGCTGTTTTTCACAACTAATTTTTACTGAGCACCTCCTTTGGGCCAGGCATTGTGCCACGAGCTTTACAAATAAGTTAGTGTTTTTTTACCATCGTATAAATGAGGAAACTGCAGAGAGGATAAAGACCTGGCTCAAAGACACCAAGCTAGTAAGAAGCAGTGCTGGGATCTGAATCACAACCATGTCTCCTAAATTCACACACTTCCCATTATGCTACATTTTTCCTACATTCCTGCCACACCCCTGCTCTAATTATATCTTTTTTCCTACCCATACCCCCTACCCTGACTCGTGGAGCCAGATTCCACTCTGAGATCATTGAAGCTATGTGAAGAGGTAGATAAAGAACAAACAAAAAAAAAACTCAGAGCACTTGGTGCTCACCCTGGGGAGCACCCTCAGATTGCTGTCAGTAGGGAGCCCTCTGCTGTTTAAGAAGATATAGATATGGGTTAAGAATGGAAAGCAGGAAAGATTTACATCATACTGGCAAACCTAATCTTGAGATGAATAAAAAATAGATCCCTTATAAACAACAGTAGTACCCCCTCATCATAAAAAAAAAAAAACTCCTGTTCCGCAGGTCACTGCCTTCAATCCAAAAAAGCAAGAGACGTCAATCTCAGCTTTCAAGATTGGTTATGTCCTAATCCAAACCACAGAATCATTACACTGGACCTGAAATTAGTCTCCACTCCCTCCAGTTAGGTACTGTTATTTCTCTGTGTTCACAGTGTTGGCACTGATTGAAGCTTTAATCTTTACGGCTATTGTCTTCTTAAAAGTGACTTGTGAAAAGGACAGTCTCCTGTCTCAGGCATTATAATGACTTTAAATAAGCTGCTAAGAGCACATAGCCGTGGAAGCTTGCTTTCTTTACCCCAGAAATTATAAAACATTTAGAGACTCCTGGGGCAAGTTAATCATAAAATATTCAGCAACATCTGTGTCATATTATTTACTGACAGTCTAGGTCCAGAAAATATGGCGCCTGTATTACAGGCTGCCCTGCATCACCTGAACCATTCAATTGTGATTGGAAGGCGCTATTTTATGGCCCTCTGCATGCACACTCCCTTTTCCTCATGCAGCCTTTCTCCTGGGCACCTCACAGTCACGCTACAAATACAGGCCTACAGATAGGTCTGTGCTCAGTCTCCCGAGCAATGTCTAACAAAGGTAGGCTGGTCATGTCGGGGTGGGGGCTGTGTCGATCTCCTCAGGACTGTACACAGGTCAGTCAGAGCTGGGCAAGGAAGAGCAGCCAAGGCCAGAGCCTGAGGAGGGAACTGATTCCAGGGTGGTAAGAGCAGCCCCTCCCTCTGTGCTCCCCACTTCCCCCACCCCCCATACACACACAGGAAAGCTTCAGGCTGCCTCGCCCCAGAACCTGACAAAATCATGGACAAAGAAAAACAGACTAGCAATCAGAATACGAGTTCTTCCAGGCAATCAGTCAATAAATCCACCGTTAACACCTGCTCTGTGCTAAGTGCTGTGCTAGGCCCTGGGTTCTAGCCCTGCCTCTATCTAGCACTGTGTGACTGTGGTACTTCTGTGATCACCAGTGTTTTCCTAGGGGGTGGAACTCAGGGTGGAGAGGAGTGGTGACCATCACCAACGGAGCTGCTGTGAACTACACGCCCTTTCCGTCACCAAATTCTGACAACTGCCCTCCCCATCCCCTGCCACCCCACTCCTAACTGCATGTTCATTTCTAAAAAGTTCCTCAGAGGATACGGCCATCCCCTTCAAGAACCACTGGATCTGATCCTTTATAAGCAGAGTGACCATATGTCTGGTTTGCCAGGACAGTCCCAATTTATACCATTAGTCCTGGCTATTTTATTAATAACACCTTTTATTCTCAAGTGCCCCAGTGTGAATGATAATGTAAATGGTCACCCTATATAAGGTCATTTCCAGATTTAATGTGACTTTAATATATTCTACCAAAGATTTCAGGGCCTCTAGTATCTTCCCCCACAAAATCTCCCCAACTATTTTGAGATTCCCACTTAGAATGTCTCGTAAGTGTCGGCCTTCGCACGTGGCTTCCATTTTATCTCGTCTCTTGCTCTGCAGCTCCAGGCCTCTCTCAAGCTGCCTGAAGACCTCTTGCCACAGCCCCTGTCCCTCCACCCCCACCGCCACCAGAGGTCCTGGCACAGTAATGCCCTGCACTGCCTCCATAATTCTGCTTATGGAAGGGGAGGAATCCCACACACCACCTCGTGCCTCATTCGGGTAGAAGGGAGGCAATGTGAACAAAGGTGCCCAACAACTCCCAAAGGTCTTCTTGTATAACATCTATTCTCACTACTCGCTGCTCCCGTTAGAGAGACCACAAAATGACAGCCACCAGCCAGATCTAAGAAGCAGGTGTGTTTCCTTGGGCCCAGCACTTCCCACAATCTTGAGCCAACAACCATTACCACAGTCTACTTATTACCTTTGTTTTTTGTTTTTTTTTTAACTTATTAACTATTTTTTATTGATTACATGTTGAAATTTATACTATTTTGGGTATATTGAGTTTTAAATATATTGCTAAAATTAATCTCACCTGTCTCCTTTTACATTTTTAATGTGGCTACTAGAAAATTTCAAATTACCTGCATGGTTTGCATTGTATTTTTTTTTTTATTAACTTTTATTGAGCTTCAAGTGAACGTTTACAAATCAAGTCAGACTGTCGCATATAAGTTTATATACACCTTACTCCGTACTCCCACTTGCTCTCCCCCTAATGAGTCAGCCCTTCCAGTCTATCCTTTCGTGACAATTTTGCCATCTTCCAACTCTCTCTATCCTCCCATCCCCCCTCCAGACAGGAGATGCCAACACACTCTCAAGTGTCCACCTGATATAATTAGCTCACTCTTCATCAGCATCTCTCTCCTACCCACTGTCCAGTCCCTTTCATGTCTGATGAGTTGTCTTCGGGGATGGTTCCTCTCCTGGGCCAACAGAAGGTTTGGGGACTATGACTGCCGGGATTCCTCTAGTCTCAGTCAGACGATTAAGTATGGTCTTTTTGTGAGAATCCCACTGATCTCCTGCTCCCTCAGGGGTTCTCTGTTGTGCTCCCTGTCGGGGCAGTCATGGATTGTGGTCGGGCACCAACTAGTTCTTCTGGTCTCAGGATGATGTAGGTCTCTGGTTCATGTGGCCCTTTCTGTCTCTTGGGCTCTTAGTTCTTGTGTGACCTTGGCGTTCTTCATTCTCCTTTGCTCCAGGTGGGTTGAGACCAATTGATGCATCTTAGATGGCTGCTTGTTAGCATTTAAGACCCCAGGTGCCACATTTCAAAGTGGGATGCAGAATGTTTTCATAATAGAATTATTTTGCCAATTGACTTAGAAGTCCCCTTAAACCATGGTCCCCAAACCCCTGCCCTTGTTCCGCTGATCTTTGAAGCATTCAGTTTATCCCGGAAACTGCTTTGCTTTTGGTCCAGTCCAGTTGAGCTGACCTTCCACGTATCGAGTATTGTCCTTCCCTTCACCTAAAGCAGTTCTTATCTACTAATTAATCAGTAAAAAACCCTCTCCTCCCTCCCTCCCCTCCTCGTAACAACAAAAGTATGTGTTCTTCTAAGTTTATACTATTTCTCAAGATCTTATAATAGTAATCTTATACAATATTTGTCCTTTTGCCTCTGACTAATTTCGCTCAGCATAATGCCTTCCAGGTTCCTCCATGTTATGAAATGTTTCACAGATTCCTCACTGTTCTTTATCGATGTGTAGTATTCCATTGTGTGAATATACCACAATTTATTTAACCATTCATCTGTTGATGGACACCTTGGTTGCTTCCAGCTTTTTGCTATTGTAAACAGAGCTGCAATAAACATGGGTGTGCATATATCTGTTTGTGTGAAGGCTCTTGTTTCTCTAGGGTATATTCTGAGGAGTGGGATTTCTGGGTTGTATGGTAGTTCTATTTCTAACTGTTTAAGATAATGTCAGATAGATTTCCAAAGTGGTTGTACCATTTTACATTCCCACCAGCAGTGTATGAGAGTTCCAATCTCTCCGCAGCCTCTCCAACATTTATTATTTTGTGTTCTTTGGATTAATGCCAGCCTTGTTGGTGTGAAATGGAATCTCATCGTAGTTTTAATTTGCATTTCTCTAATGGCTAATGATTGAGAGCATTTTCTCATGTATCTTTTAGCTGCCTGAATATTTTCTTTAGTGAAGTGTGTGTTCATATCCTTTGTCCACTTCTTGATTGGGTCGTTTGTCTTTTTGTGGTTGAGTTTTGACAGAATCATATAGATTTTAGAGATCAGGTGCTGGTCGGAGATGTCATAGCTGAAAATTCTTTCCCAGTCTGTAGGTGGTCTTTTTACTCTTTTGGTGAAGTCTTTAGATGAGCATAGGTGTTTGATTTTTAGGAGCTCCCAGTTATCTGGTTTCTCTTCGTCATTTTTGGTAATGTTTTGTATTCTGTTTATGCCTTGTATTAGGGCTCCTAAGGTTGTCCCTATTTTTTCTTCCATGATCTTTATCGTTTTAATCTTTATGTTTAGGTCTTTGATCCACTTGGAGTTAGTTTTTGTGCATGGTGTGAGGTATGGGTCCTGTTTCATTTTTTTGCAAATGGATATCCAATTATGCCAGCACCATTTGTTAAAAAGACTATCTTTTCCCCAGTTAACTGACACTGGGCCTTTGTCAAATATCAGCTGCTCATATGTGGATGGGTCTATATCTGGGTTCTCAATTCTGTTCCACTGGTCTATGTGTCTCTTGTTGTACCAGTACCAGGCTGTTTTGACTACTGTGGCTGTATAATAGCTTCTGAAATCCGGTAGAGTGAGGCCTCTCACTTTCTTCTTCTTTTTCAGTAATGCTTTGCTTATCCAAGGCTTCTTTCCCTCCCATATGAAGTTGGTGATTTGTTTCTCTATCACATTAAAAAATGACATTGGAATTTGGATCGGAAGTGCCTTGTATGTATAGATGGCTTTTGGTAGAATAGACATTTTTACTGTGTTAAGTCTTCCTATTCATGAGCAAGGTATGTTTTTCCACTTAAGTATGTCCTTTTGAATTTCTTCTAGTAGTGCTTTGTAGTTTTCTTTGTATAAGTCTTTTACATCCTTGATAAGATTTATTCCTAAGTATTTTATCTTCTTGGGGGCTACTGTGAATGGTATTGATTTGGTGATTTCCTCTTCAATGTTCTTTTTGTTGATGTAGAGGAATCCAAGTGATTTTTGTATGTTTATCTTATAACCTGAGACTCTGCCAAACTCTTCTATTAGTTTCAGTAGTTTTCTGGAGGATTCCTTAGGGTTTTCTGTGTATAAGATCATGTCATCTGCAAATAGAGATAATTTTACTTCCTCTTTGCCAATCCGGATGCCCTTTATTTCTTTGTCTAGCCTAATTGCCCTGGCTAGGACTTCTAGCACTATGTTGAATAAGAGCCGTGATAAAGGGCATCCTTGTCTGGTTCCCGTTCTCAAGGGAAATGCTTTCAGGCTCTCTCCATTTAGAGTGATGTTGGCTGTTGGCTTTGTACAGATGCCCTTTATTATGTTGAGAATTTTCCTTCAATTCCTATTTTGGTGAGAGTTTTTATCATAAACGGGTGTTGGACTTTGTCAAATGCCTTTTCTGCATCAATTGATAAGATCATGTGGTTTTTGTCTTTTGTTTTATTTATATGGTACATTACATTAATGGTTTTTCTAATATTAAACCAGCCTTGCATACCTGGTATAAATCCCACTTGGTCGTGGTGAAATATTTTTTTGATATGTTGTTGAATTCTATTGGCTAGAATTTTGTTGAGGATTTTTGCATCTATGTTCATGAGGGATATAGATCTGTAATTTTCTTTTTTTGTGATGTCTTTACCTGGTTTTGGTATCAGGGAGATGGTGGCTTCATAGAATGAGTTGGGTAGTATTCCATCATTTTCTATGCTTTGAAATACCTCCAGTAGTAGTGGTGTTAACGCTTCTCTGAAAGTTTGGTAGAACTCTGCAGTATAGCCATCCAGGCCAGGGCTTTTTTTTGCTGGGAGTTTTTTGATTACCGTTTCAATCTCTTTTTTGTTATGGGTCTATTTAGTTGTTTTACTTCTGATTGTGTTATTTTAGGTAGGTAGTGTTTTTCCAGGAATTCATCCATTTCTTCTAGGTTTGCAAATTTGTTAGAGTACAATTTTTCGTAATAATCTGATATGATTCTTTTAATTTCAGTTGGGTCTGTTCTGATGTGGCCCTTCTCGTTTCTTATTAGGGTTATTTGTTTCCTTTCCTATATTTCTTTAGTCAGTCTAGCCAATGGTTTATCAATTTTGTTAATGTTTTCAAAGAACCAGCTTTTGGCTTTGTTAATTCTTTCAATTGTTTTTCTGTTCTCTAATTCATTTAGTTCAGCTCTAATTTTTATTATTTGTTTTCTTCTGGTGCCTGATGGATTCTTTTGTTGCTCGCTTTCTATTTGTTCAAGTTGTAGGGACAGTTCTCTGATTTTGGCTCTTTCTTCTTTTTGTATGTGTGCATTTATCGATATAAATTGGCCTCTGAGCACTGCTTTTGCTGTGTCCCCAGAGGTTTTGATAGGAAGTACTTTCATTCTCGTTGCATTCTATGAATTTCCTTATTCCCTCCTTAATGTCTTCTATAACCCAGTCTTTTTTCAGGAGGGTATTGTTCAGTTTCTAAGTATTTGATTTCTTTTCCCTAATTTTTCTGTTACTGATTTCCACTTTTATGGCCTTGTGGTCTGAGAAGATGCTTTGTAATATTTCGATGTTTTGGATTCTGCAAAGGTTTGTTTTATGACCTAATATGTGGTCTATTCTAGAGAATGTTCCATGTGCGCTAGAAAAAAAAGTATACTTTGCAGCAGTTGGGTGAAGAGTTCTGTATAAGTCAATGAGGTCAAGTTGGTTGATTGTTGTAATTAGATCTTCCGTGTCTCTACTGAGCTTCTTACTGGATGTCCTGTCCTTCTCCAAAAGTGGTGTGTTGAAGTCTCCTACTATAATTGTGGAGGTGTCTATCTCACTTTTCAGTTCTGTTAAAATTTGATTTATGTATCTTGCAGCCCTGTCATTGGGTGCATAAATATTTAATATGGTTATATCTTCCTGGTCAGTTGTCCCTTTTATCATTATGTAGTGTCCTTCTTTATCCTTTGTGGTGGATTTAAGTCTAAAGTCTATTTTGTCAGAAATTAATATTGCTACTCCTCTTCTTTTTTGCTTATTGTTTGCTTGATATATTTTTTTTCCATCCTTTGAGTTTTTGTTTGTGTCTCTAAGTCTAAGGTGTGTCTCTTGTAGGCAACATATAGACGGATCGTGTTTCTTTATCCAGTCCGAGACTCTCTGTCTCTTTATTGGTGCATTTAGTCCATTTACATTCAGTGTAATTATAGATAAATAAGTGTTTAGTGTTGTCATTTTGATGCCTTTTTATGTGTGTTGTTGACAATTTAATTTTTCCACTTACTTTTTTGTGCTGAGACGTTTTTCTTAGTAAGTTGTGAGATCCTCATTTTCATAGTATTTGATTTTATGTTTGTTGAGTCGTTACGTTTTTCTTGGTTTTTATTTTGAGTTATGGAGTTGTTATACCTCTTTGTGGTCACCTTAATATTTACCCCTATTTTTCTAAGTAAAAACCTAACTTGTATTGTCCTATATCGCCTTGTATCCCTCTCCATATGGCAGTTCTATGCCACCTGTATTTAGTCCCTCTTTTTGATTATTGTAATCTCTTACATATTGACTTCAATGATTCCCTGTTTTAAGCATTTTTTTTTAATTAATCTTAATTTGTTTTTGTGATTTCCCTATTTGAGTTGATATTAAGGATGTTCTGTTCTGTGACCTTGTGTTGTGCTGGTATCTGGTATTATTGGTTTTCTGATCAAAGAATTTCCTTTAGTATTTCTTGTAGCTTTGGTTTGGTTTTTGCAAATTCTCTAAGCTTGTGTTTATCTGTAAATATCTTAATTTCACCTTCATATTTCAGAGAGAGTTTTGCTGGATATATGATCTTTGGCTGGCAGTTTTTCTCCTTCAGTGCTCTGTATATGTCATCCCATTGCCTTCTTGCCTACATGGTTTCTGCTGAGTAGTCTGAACTTATTCTTATTGATTCTCCCTTGAAGGAGACCTTTCTTTTATCCCTGGCTGCTTTTAAAATTTTCTCTTTATCTTTGGTTTTGGCAAGTTTGATGATAATATGTCTTGGTGTTTCTCTTTTTGGATCAATCTTAAATGGGGTTCGATGAGCATCTTGGATAGATATCCTTTCATCTTTCATGATGTCAGGGAAGTTTTCTGTCAGGAGATCTTCAACTATTCTCTCTGTGTTTTCTGTCCTCCCTCCCTGTTCTGGGACTCCAATCACACGCAAGTTATCCTTCTTGATAGAGTCCCACATGATTCTTAGGGTTTCTTCATTTTTTTTAATTCTTTTATCTGATTTTTTTCAGCTATGTTGGTGTTAATTCCCTGGTCCTCCAGATTTCCCACTCCGCATTCTAATTGCTCGAGTCTGCTCCTCTGACTTCCTATTGCGTTTTCGAATTCTGTAATTTTATTGTTAAGCTTTTGGATTTCTGCATGCTGTCTCTCTATGAATTCTTGCAACTTATTTATTTTTCCACTATGTTCTTGAATAATCTTTTTGAGTTCTTCAACTGTTTTATCAGTGTGTTCCTTGGCTTTTTCTGCAGTTTGCCTTATTTCATTTCTGAGGTCATCCCTGATGTCTTGAAGCATTCTGTAAATTAGTTTTTTATATTCTGTATCTGATAATTCCAGGATGGTATCTTCATTTGGGAAAGATTTTGATTCTTTTGTTTGGGGGGTTGTAGAAGCTGTCATGGTCTGCTTCTTTATGTGGTTTGATATCGACTGCTGTCTCTGAGCCATCACTAAGATATTGTAGTGATTTATTCTATATTTGCTCACTGAGTCTTATCTTGTTTTGTTTTCTTTCAATATATGTGGATGGGCTACTAGATTGTGCTGTCTTGATTGCTGTAGCCCTTGACTTACTTATGACCTATATTACCAGCTGGTTTGGGCTGTTGCCAGATATGTATGCCTGAGTCTGTTCACTATTCTTGAGTAGAATCTGATTCTGGGTCATCAAGTGTGTGCTGCACCCTAACACCTATCCACCTTGAGAAGTAGTGGTGATAGTTGTGTGCACCAGATTCTATTAGCAGCTGGGGTTCACACTCCAGGGGGGGCAGGATGCTGACAGGCTTCCCCCAAGTGTCAGTGAGGTAGGTGTGTCTCTATTCCTAAAGCACCTTGGTGCAAGGGCTCTGCAGCTGTACCTTAGGCCCCCAATGCAAGTACCTCTACTGATTGGTAGGTGTCACCCTCCTTAGACCCCTAAGGCAAGAGGCTAGGTGGTCTGGGGGGAGCTTCAGCCCTCAGTTCCCTGTTGTGGGTCAGTTAGGGCTCTGTTGAATAAGCAGAGATATCAGACCTGGGAAACGTGTTTTTCCAGTAAATCCGCTAAAAAAAAAAAATGCAGTCAGATCCCTATCAGAAATGCCTTTGCATTATAATAGCCACCTTGTTCCCTGTCGGGATGAAAGCCCGAGATTTGGATCATATATGCTTGGCTGGAGCTGGTTCTGTGTTTTTAGTCCAATTAGGGAAGGATTTTTGGTCCCTGGGTTTTTTGTGGTTGCTTCTCTCAGGCCAGAAGAATGGGTTAGGAAAAGACCAAAAAAGAAAAAGAGGGAAAAGAAAAGCTGCAGAGCCAGAGCCGTTCTCCCTCTGGCTCAGGAAATTCCAATGTTAATGAAGCCGCCTAGGAAGGGGAGGGGAGGACCCAGAAAAACAGGGGAGAGTAGCACCCTGGAATATAGCCAAAGTTGCTTATCTTGCTTGTGATGACTATTTTATCTGAGATTCCCGAGGGGCGCGTCGCCTGTGTGTGCTGGCTGTGTAGAGATTGCCCCCGAGGGTCTGGCCTGCAGAAGCCGCGGTCAGTTCCTCCGCTGCCAGTCCAAAGCCCAGCGTAAAGGTTCCCCGGCTGGGACGCTGCACTCCCGGCTCCAAAATCAGTCACGGCCTCCGGGGAGACTTCTCCTCCCGCCAGCCGCGTTGCCGCACCGCCTGCGCGGACTGGCTGGGCCCCCTCCCAGGGTCAGTTCAGGGGGGTAGGTCTGCACCCCGTGTTTGCGCCATGACAGGATGTCGTGCTCAGCTCTCCTGTGCCCAGTCCGAAGCCCGGGCCGAGGTTCCCCAGCTGGGACGCTGCACTCCCGGCTCCAAAACCAGTCACTGCCTCCCGGGGACTTCTCCTCCCACCAGCCGCGTCGCCGCGCCACCGGGGCAGACCGGCTGGGTCCTCTCCTGGGGTCAGTTCAGGGGGGTAGGGCTGCGCCCCTTGTTTGCGCAGTCACAGGATGTTGTGTTCAGCTCCCCTGAGCCCAGTCCTAAGCCCGGCGCCAAGGTTACCTGACTGGGATGCTGGCTCCAGGCTCCGAAAACAGTCTCTGCTTCCCCATAGTTGTTCGTTCTCTGTCTCTGTCACTCAGGTCAACTCTTTAAATCTGTGTTTGTTGTTCAGGGTTCGTAGATTGTCATGTATGTGATCGATTCACTTGTTTTTCCGAGTCTTTGTTGCAAGAGGGATCTGAGGTAGCATCTACCTAGTCAGCCATCTTGGCCCCCTCCTACCTTTGTTTTTAATAATTTACTTAGGTGTGTGTTTACACAATTTAAGTTTTAATAACTAACAACACTCACAAAATTCCTGAAAATTTAACATGTGACTCTCACAAGTGGTTCTGCAGCACATGACTGGTTTTATATGACATCTCCAATTGCCTTCCCTAACGTATATTCTCCCTCTGACCAAATTCTCCTCTCTTTCCAGTCAACCACATCCCCTAATTTTCTAACCAGGCTCTTCAAACAAGAGTTGTGTTTTTGTTTTAAATCTATGAGGAATGGAGGATCGAGGCAGAGCAAGCAGGGAATTCACATTTTGGATCAGGCTTCCATCCCTCCATCTTACAGATGCCTCTGGAACTGTGCAACATACCCTCAGTTCTCACTCAAAACTAAAGGGATAGTAGGGGGAACCACAGCCAACTATGAAAATAAACTCAAACTTTCCTCCAACTTGTCAATACTTCATCCTGCCTCTGGTGACCCCATTTCCACCTCTCTCCTTTTTGCCAACTCAATTTTCATTCTCCTTCTCCCCTCCTACTTTACCTTTCCAGCCCGACTAGCTCAGCAATCTGGTCTCTTGGCTCTTGATCTTTTGGGTTTTTTTTCTTAAACTCCATCCAGCATGTTCCTTCCTGCCATGGACTGTTTCCATGGCCTGGTAACTCAGAATTAAAACTCCCCTTGGCCCAGCCCTGGACCCCCTCCTCATTCATGGAAATTGCCCCTACTCCACTGCCCTGGCCCCTTCCCAGCTCAGCTACAAGAAGATTTAAGTACTTACTCATCATGAAAATGAAGTACAAGAAGTCTTTGAGAATTCAAATTCAGGTCACATTTTCCTGCAGTAATAACACTTTAAGATTATCCCAGCTCAGTACACGAAAACACATCATTTACCTGTGATATAACCAAAAAAAACAACCCAAAACCATTGCCGTCGAGTCAATTCCTACAGAGCTGTAAAATTCCCCTGCCTTCAGGGTCACAGAGTGAAAAGAAAGAAGTTGCTTCACACCAGGCCAGCCGTGGGAAAAATTCACAAGTGCACAAAGTCTTACTTGGTTTTTCTTTCCTTAACCCCCTCTCTCTATTGCCCTCATACTAAACTAAATCTAAACTCCTCATCACCCGCAATCACCAGTTCAACTGTAGCGATGCACTGTCCAATTTGGTAACAACCTTTCACTTTTGGCAAATGAGTACTTGAAATATGGCTAGTTTGAATTGATATGTATGAAATCCACACCAGATTTCAAAGACTTAAAAAAAAACTACAAAAAAGTAAAACATCTCATTAATAATTTGCACATTTATTAGATATTGAAATAATATTTTGGATACACTGGGTTAGGTATTTTATTAAAATTAATTTCACCTGTTTCTTTTTATTCTTAATGTGGCTACTAGAAATTTTTTAATTACAGACATTGCTCAAATTCGTGGCTCACATTGCTCCCCAAGGTGTAGTCCACAGACCAGCAACTTGAGTGTTACCTGGGAGTAGTATCTCAGGCTCCATTCTAGGCTTACTGAACCAGCCTGCAATTTAACAAGATCCCCAGGTGACTTATGCATATATTAAAATTGAGACTAGCAGGTCAGGTGTCAGCAAATTTTTTCTTTAAAGGGCAGAGAGTAAATATTTTAGTGCCTGTGGCAACCACTCAACTCTGTCATTGTAAAATACGTAAATGAATGAGCACGGCTGCGTCGTACTAAAAATTTACAAAAACAGGCTGCATAATTTGTCTACCACTGTCCTAGATCAGAGGTTTCTCAAACTTTAGCATTCATCAGGGGTTCCTTGGTGGCACAAATGGTTAATAAGCGCTGACTACTAACCAAAGTTTGGCCGTTCAAACCCATCCATCCAGAGGCTCTTGGGAAGACAGGGCTGGTGATTTGCTCCTAAAAGGTCACAGCCTTGAAAACCCAATGGAGCAGTTCTATTCTCCATACGTGGGGCTGCCATGAGTCAGAATCGACTTCACAGCAACTATTATGGACTGAATTGTGTCCCCCCAAAATGTGCTGTAAATCCTAACCTCTACACCTGTGGTTATAATCCCACTGGGAATGGGCTGTTTTTGCCATGTGAATAAGGCAGGGTTAGTGTAGGATGTGTTTTGAGTCAATCTCTTACAAAATATAAAAAGAGCAGATTAGGACAAGCAAGAGAGCAGAGACGGGGGAAGAGATATGGGGTAAAATAGATGCCGAGACACATACAGAGCTTCAAGGAACCAGGAGGCAGAAGCTGAAGACTCAAGGACTTTCTCCCAGAGCCGGCAGAGAGAAAAAGGCTTCCCTTAGAGCAGACATTCTGAATTTGGATTTATAGCCTCCTCAACTGTGAGACTCATAACTCTATGGGGCAGTTCTATTCCGTTCTATAGGGTCGCTATCAGTTCGAATCCACTCGACGGCAACTGGTTTGGTTTTTTGGTTTTTAAACTGAGAGAAGATAAATTTGTTTGTTAAAGCCATCCACTCGGGGTATTTCTGTTATAGGAGCACTAAGTTAACTAAGACAGCAACTAACAACAACAGTATTCATCAGAACCACTTGAGGAGCTTGTTAAAACAGATTGCTGTAAAAAGACCAGACTTAACGGTCTGACTGAGACTAGAGGAATCCCGGCAGTCATGGTCCCCAAACCTTCTGTTGGCCCAGGACAGGAACCATTCCTGAAGACAACTCATCAGACATGGAAGGGACTGGACAAGGGGCTGGAGAGAGATGCTGATGAAGAGTGAGCTACTTGTATCAGGTGGACACTTGAGACTGTGTTGGCATCTCCTGTCTGTAGGGGAGATGGGAGGGTAGAGAGGGTTAGAAACTGGCAAAACAGTCACGAACGGAGAGACTGGAAGGAGGGAGCAGGCTGACTCATTAGGGGGAGAGTAAGTGGGAGTATGTAGTAAGGTGTATATAGGCTTATGTGTGACAGACTGACTTGATTTGTAAACTTTCACTTAAAGCACAATAAAAATCATTTAAAAAAAAAAAACAGATTGCTGGTTTTGGTTCCACAACATGATTAATATAATTTATATCATTAAATTGTACACCCGACAAATGTTGAATTGACAAGTGCTGTGTTATATATAGTTTTACAACAATTTAGAAAAATAATAACATTGCTGGGCCCCACTCTTCTAGTTTCTGATTCAGTGGGTTTAGGGTCCAAAAAAAGTCCTTTGCCATCAAGTCAATTCCAACTTATTTTAGGTTTAGGGTTGTTTTTATTAGGTGCTGTCTAGTCAGTTTGGACTCATAGCGACCTTATGTAGAACTTACATACAACTGAACCATCCTCACAATCATTGTTATGCTAGAGCCCATTGTTGCAGCCACTGTGTTAGTCCATCTCATTGAGGGTCTTCCCCTTCATCACTAACCCTCTACTTTACCAAGCACGATGTCCTTCTCTAGGAACTGGTCCCTCCTAATAACATGTCCAAAGTATGTGAGATGAAGTCTTGCCATCCTGGCTTCTAAGGAGCATTCTGACTGTAGTTCTTTCAAGATAGACTTATTCATTTTTCTGGCAGTGCATTGTACATTCAGTATTCTTTGCCAACATCATAATTCAAAGGTGTCAATTCTTTTTTGGTCTTCCTTAATCATTGTCCAGCTTTCACATGCATATGAGGTGATTGAAAATACCTTGGCTTAGGGTAGGACCTGAGAATTTGCATTCTGCACAACTTCCAGATGAACCTGTGACCACACTTTGAGAACCACCATAGTAACGGTTTCCAAATCTGGCTGCACTGAGAGTCATCTAGAAGTCTTTAAAAATACCAAGGCCTGGGCTCCACCCCAGACCAATCAAATCACAATCTTTAGGGGTGGGGTCCCCTGCAGCATTAGTATTTTTTAAAAGTTCCCCAGGTGATTCGAATGTGCAGCCAGCCATCTGTTCATTACCAAACAACCTCTACTACTCCCTAAAATGACAGTGTTAGGAATACAGAAATGTTAGTGAATGAATTCGCAATTACCTGTGAAAGACTTATTGCACATTTACACACCAAAGACATTTTACAAAGGGACTTATTATGGCTCTCAAATTGGTGGAACAGTGTGACTAAGCACAATTTTACAACTTTCAGGTTGTCTGAGGAAGGTATTTTTAGGTGAACAGGAGGAAACATAGGCTATGGGGACTTGCTTTCCTACACTGTTTTCAGTTTCCCAAGTGGAAAAGTCAACAGGAGCCAGGTACCAAGGCCTGGCTTGGAGCTCTGACTTAACTGAAGACCAGCTAGGTGACCTCACTGGAGCCTTTGCTTCCTTGACTATACAAATGAGAGGACTGGCTTCTGCCCCTTCCAGCTCTAAATGTCTTTGCTTGGTGATGTGCATTTTCTGAATCATGAATTTTTATAAACATTTTGAGATTTTCCACTCTGGCAACAGGAGTGGGGATTGTGTCAATGGGATCAGACCAAGAGTGAAGGCAGCTGCTTGTACAGAAATAGCCTGTGTGTGATTTCTGTCTATCTGGTAGCACGTCCTCACCACCCTGTGGCTTGCCAGCTTTGTGGACTGCCCACGGAAATCAGCATCACAGCCAGGGCCAATATCAGGGCCCTGAGTTAAGGGAGCTCTACCTTTCAGTGCGACAGAAAGAGTGGCCTTCCAAGGACTTTCGGATGTTGCAGGGGGCTTTTGCTCCTTTGGTTAGGATTGTACATGAGGCTTTAGTTACTGTGCCAAGTTATAAGCTGACTTTGAATAGGGATGTTGGAGAATTACTCTTTGACGACTCTTGGCAATTCCATGTATTACAGAGTAGAATTGCTCCACAGGGTTTTCTTGACTGTAATCTTCACAGAAGGAACCTTGGTGGCACAGTGGTTAAAGCACTCGGCTGCAAACCAAAAGGTTGGCAGTTCAAATCCATCAGCCACTCTGTGGGAGAAAGATGTGGCAGTCTGCTTCCATAAAGATTTACAGCCTTGGAAACCCTACGGGGCAGATCTACTCTGTCCTATGGGGTCACTATGAATTGGAATCAACTCAAAGGCCGTGGAATTTGTTGTTGTTGTTGTTAATCTTCACAGAAGCAGATGGCCAGGGCTTTCTTCCGTGGTACCACTGGGTGGGTTTGAACCATCAATCTTTAGGTTAGTAGTCAAGCATAAACTGTGCCACCCAGGGACCTTGTTGGAGAATTAGGGGAGTTTAATCCTTGGAGTAGCAAAGAACAGAACAGACCCAACAGAAATCAATAGAGATAACTCAGTATTTATATGAGAATATAGGTCAAGTGAGAAATGACAATTGCTGCATATAGTAGGGGAAGGCTGGATGTGGGCAAGGGACACCCATGTGAACAAGAAGAAAACAGATTAGAAGGAAAAGAGGTAGGTGTTACATAATTAGTTTCCTGAATGTATTTTTCAGGCCTAACTCACTTGGAAATAGCCCAAACGCCCTTGGAAAGACCAAGAAGTTAAGTTATATGATCAGTTTTGATTTGGAGGGAGCTTTCAGTACACCAAGGGGCTCCTATTACTGGACAGACAGACTTTGGACACTGGGAGTCATAATTTCTACGTGGGGTTTTAAGGAAGACATATTTTTAACTTCCTTTACTAGATGTTCTTTCTATTGAATATTCTTTTTCTTATCATGCCACAATGGAGACTAATTTTCCAGGTAGATATTTGTCTTTTACTACTCTAAATACTTCCATTCTAACTATTGTTGCGTGCCCTCAAGTCAATTTTGGCTCATAGCTATTAGAGGCCCCGTAGGTCAGAGAAGAACTGCTCCATAGGCTTTCTATGGTTGTAAGCCTTTACAGAAGCAGACTGCCATGGAGCAACTGGTGGATTTGAACCAGCAACTTTTCAGTTAGCAGCTGAGTGCTTAACCGCTATGCACCAGGGCTCCTCTCTCAATCTAACTAAAAAAAAAAAAATAGGGATTAATAAATTGATTTAGCGAAAAAGCAAAACCAAACTAAAACAACAAACCCACTGTTGTTGAGTCGATTCCAACTAATACAGAGTAGAACCGCCCCATAGGGTTCCCAAGGAGAGCCTAGAAGATTCAAACTGCTGACATTTTGGTTAGCAGCTGAACTCTTAGCCACTGTGCCACTAGGGCTTTCTGTGAAAAAGCAAGGAAAATGATTATTAGCAGCAGTCTACTAATTCCATCTTTTATCAATATCGATGTAAATCAGCACAGGGTTAATCAATCTCCTCTCTGCATGTGGTCCTTCCTGGACTGGTAAGTTAGAAACTTCCACCAACAAGCCCACCCTCTTGAGGAACTTCCATCAACACTTCTACCTTCTAGCTCTTCTGGAAGAAAAGGAGGAGCAACTTTTCAGATTGGTGAGATTGAGGTAAAATCCATAGTTCATTCATATTTCTGGCTGAGTGAGACTTAAAAATCAGAATGAGACTCTAAAAATTGAAAAGTTATAGAATTGGGCTGAAAAATTACTAAGCATCCTTGGTACTCAACAGGGAGGGAGTCTGAAAGATATGGAAGTGACAATTACTGAAGAAAACAGAGCCTTTATGTGTTTATACTCCAATAGACTGAGACTTTTCAGTAAATCAGTTTTCTATAATGTATCTATTTGTCTGTAATTCTTTTTTCTTCAATCTGAAATGAGATAATATGTTATAAATTAGTCTTCAGCTATTTTTTTCACATATCATTGGCATTCCTCCAGGTCAATATATGTAAATGTGTTTTACTCTGTTTAATACTGGTATAACAGTTTGTAGTTAAGGAAGTATTATAATTTATCCAACTAGTCCCCTATTTAATGTCCATTCACAGATTGTTTCCTGTTTTTTGCCACTACAAACGACACTAACACTATTCGTATATCCTTAAACACTGTGCTTTTGTTCCACAGAACAGCTTACCGAACAGAATTGTAAGATCAAAGCATATGATGCATTTTAAACCATAACAGATATGCCAGATGCTTTCTCAAAAGTTGTGAGATTCACATTTCAACCTGCAATGTCCAACTACCCATTTTCCGTTTTCACCAAAACTTAGTGTTTCCAAAGTTTTCCCTTTTTTAACAAATGATTTAATTTTCATTTTGCTGAGTACTAGTGAAATAGACAATCTTTCCATGTGTTTATTGGCCATTTGCATTCTTCTTTTGTTAATTTTCTGAGCATATACTTTGCCCATTTTTTTCCACTAGGTCATTTGCCTTATTCTTTCCTTTGCATTTATAGGAAGCCATTGTTTATTAGGGTTGTTAAGCTTTTGTCTATCACAAGTATTGAAAACGTTTTTTTATCCTTCTTTATCTTCTATTTTTTTATTTTGTTTATGTTATGTTCGATCATATATATTTTTAAGTATTTTGAAGCTTAACATATCAATCCCTTATTGTGGGTGGTTTTCTTACCTTGCTTAGGAAGTTCTTCCAACCCAAGGCTAGGAAAATATTCTCCTAAACTTCAGTTTTTTGATGTATTTCTACTTTGAAATCTTTAATATATTAAAAGTGCATATTTTATTTACGTAAAACCCAAACATTGAAAAGCACAGAGCTTAAAGATACAGTTAGATAAGTTTTGACAACATATAAAAAAAAATCAACAGCCCACTGATGTAGAAAATTTCCATCACCTCAAACAGTTTCTGTGTACCCCTTGCAGTCAATTCCCTGTTCTCATAGGCAACTACTGTGCTGATTTCTAGCATTTATATTAGTTTTGCCTACTGCTGAACTTCATATTAATGTAATCATACAGTGGGAACCCTTTTGTGTCTGGCTTCTATCACTCACTATGTTTTTGAGATTTTTCCATGTTGCTGCACGTATTGATCATTCCTGTTTTAAGTGTTAAGTAGTATTCCACTGTATGAATATACAAAAGTTTGTTTACCCATTCTCCTGTTAATGGACATTGAGGTTGCTTCCAGTTTGAGGCTCTTATGAATAAAGTTTCCATGAACATTTGCATACATATCTTTTTTCGGACAGAATGGATAGATGTTTTCGTTTCTCCTGGGGAAATAACTAGAAGTGGAATTGCTAAATCTTATGATAGGGTTAAAATTAGAAGATTTAAGAAACTGCCAATCTTTTTTCTAAAGTGACCCTGCCATTTAATACACCCACCCATAAAACACGAGTGTTCCTATCGCTCTACACTCATACCAGCATTTGATGCAGTCAGTCTTTTTCATTTTAGCCATTTTAGAAGGTATGAAGCAGTTAAAATATGCATAAACTTTGACCCACAAATTTAATTTCTAGAAATTTATCTTGAGAAAATAAATAACTCATGTTCCCAAAGATTCCTGTACAACAAAAGTCACAGGATAGATGTCATCTAAATATCCAAAATCACAAGATAAATGCAATACTATCTAAGATACAACTATTGGTCTCTATTCATCTGGAGCAAAAGAGAAAGAAGGGAACCAAAGACTCAAAGAAGAAACTACAGGACTAACAGCCCACATGAACCACAGCTTCATTCATCAGAGACCAGAAGAACTAGATGGTGCCCGGCTACCGACTACCAACTGTTCTGACCAAGGACACAATAGATAGTCCCAGATAGATGGGAGAAATTATAGAACAAAACTCAAATTCTTAAAAAAAAAAAAAAGGCCAGACTTATTGGGCCAATAGCAACTAGAGGAACCCCCGAGACTGTCACCCTGAGATATCCTTTAAACTTGGAACTGAAACCATTCCCAGAGGTCACCTTTGAGCTAAATATCAGATTGGCTCATAAACAGTATCACCCATGAGTACTGAGCTCTTTTAAAAAATCATCTATATGAGACCAAACAGTCAACATTTACCCTAAAGCAAAGATAAGACAGCAAGGTGGGAGAGGAAGCTACGTTAATGGAAATGGAACAACCAAAATAGAAATAATGAGAATGTTGACACATTGTGAAAATATAACCAATGTTATTGGGCAATAAGCATAGAAATTATGAAATAGGGACCTAATTTGCTGTGTAAACTTTTACCAAAAACACAATAAAATATTATAAAAAAGATAAGTGAAATAAGTTATGATATTTATAATAGAATTTTATGCAATTATTAAAATTTAGCTCATAGATGTTTTACAATTATATTGACATATATTTGTGATATATTACGGGAAAATGAAGTATAAAACACCAATATCGCTTGCCTAGATTTTTGCAAAAAGATGTAGCTCTAGATGAAGAGAAAGATTAAAAGGCTATATACCAAAATGCTCTACTCTTAAGAGTAGTTTGCTCCTTGTACCCATTAATTCTTTAGCCCTCTGTAAGACTGGGGATCAGGATTATAGGTAATGTTATTTTTCTTGTCTATATTTTCCTTTTTCCCCTACAATTAGCATATATGGCTTTCTTACTAAGAAAAGAACACAATAATTTTGAAAGAAAAAAGTGGGAGCTTTCAACCCGGTATGTATTTTGGTGATATGTTTTTTTTTTTTTTGGTCCCAATCAACTTCAAAACAGCTGTATTTCCGCTAATTGCTACTTCTCTTCATCTCTCTCCTTCTCCCTGGTGCAGATATCATGTGGCTTCGTGGAGGATTTACAATTACTCATCCTCTCCTCAGCACATCTATTGTTTTCATCACAGCTCCAGTAAACGTATGTCATGCGTGCAACAATGGAGAAGCGATGAAGCGGCTCATTGATGTTGCCACAAAGTCAAACAGGAAATAAAAGACTGAGCTGAGAACAGGTATAATTTGTACCAGGTATATTCAGAATTTCAGCTTTCACATAGAGAAGAAAATGAGGGAAAAATTGGAATCGCATTTGCCATCCATATGTTAGAAAAAGAGAACTTGCCTCCTCATCTACTCTTTCCCATCTCACAATTTGTGCTATCATTTTATATGTTCGTTTATGCAGATAATAAAAGGGGCATACTGTTTTTGGTTCTATTTTCCTCTTCTACATCAGTAATATAATTTCAGCCCTATCATTTGGTCCAGTTTGACCAGTGCCTGGAGCCACAGACTTCTCTTAAAGCTTGAGGTAAAAACACAATTCATTAAGATCTGGTGCCCATTTCTGACGTCAGTTTTTCTACTGGTAAAAAGAGTAGTTTGCTCCCAGTTCCTATTTATTCTTTAATCCTCCAAAGGATTTTAAAAACATGTTGGAACTAGAAACGGTCTTAGATAATAAAAGCTATCCCTCAGAGTGCTAACTATATACCAGGGTCCCTGGTGGCATAGTGGTTAAGAGCTTGGCTGCTAACCAGAAGGCCAGCAGTTTGAGTTCACCAGCCACTCTTTGGAAACTCTATGGGACAGTTCTACTCTGCCCTATGGGGTTGTTCATGAGTTGGAATCAACTTGACAGCAATGGGTTTGGTTTATTTATTTTTTTATTCTAAGACTTCTGAATATACATTAACACATTAATCCTTATAATTCTAAGGTAGGCTCTATCCTGATTACAAAGATCAGGGAACTGAGGCACAGAGACATTAGGCAAATTGTTCAGTGTCACACAGGAAGTAAATATAAAGCTAGGTTGGAACGGAAGTTGTTTGGCACCAAAGTCCCCTTAATTTCCATGCTCTCCTGCCTCTCAGTCATCATCTGTACTTCTGATTGTCTTAGAGACCACCAAGTACCATTCTCATCATAGAAAAATTAGAAAATAAGGCTACAAAAGTAGTACATCATTCATGATATGTCTTTTATATTTATTTATAATATTTCTAACATAGAGAACACTTTACTCTTTCTGTACCACATCTTTCCATCTTATATTTTACGGTTTCTGCCTTTGGTGCCATAGTTAGATTTTCACAGCTATGTAGATAATAAATAGATGAGGTCATTCGTGATTCAGTGGCAGAATGTTCACCTTCCATGTGGGAGACCCAGTTCTATTTCCAACCAATGCACAACCACCACCCACGCGTCAGTGGAGGCTTGTATGTTGCTATTATGCTAAACAGGTTTCAGCACAGCTTCCGGACCAAGATGGACTAGGAAGAAGGGTCTGGCAATTTACTTCCAAAAATCAGCCAATGAAAACCCTATGGATCACAATGATCTGATCTGTTGAACTTGGGGTTGCCATGAGTCGGGGGCCAACTCAACAGCACCTAACAACACAGATATAGATCTAGATATAGTCACCTATGTTTATTTCAGTTCTTGTATATTTATTATTTTATTTCCTATTTATTTTAGTTCTTTTTCAAGCTTAAATATTTGTAATTCAGATGAAATTTATTTTGGTGTGGTGTGATGTAACTTTTTCCCAAATTGTTTATTTAGTCTGTTGTCTAGTCAAAAACCTTGGTGGTGTAGTGGTTAAGTGCTACAGCTGCTAACCAAAAGGTCGGCGGTTCGAATCCTCCAGGTGCTTCTACGGGGCGGTTCGACTCTGTTCTATAGGGTCACTATGAGTCAGAATCGACTTGAGGGCAGTGGGTTTTTGGGTTTTGTTGTCCAGTGTGATTTATAACACATTCATCCTTTCCCCACTAATTTTAAATGTAACCTTTATCACATGGGTCCATTTTAGGACTCCTCCTCTATTCCATTGATATGTCTCTCAACAGTTCATTAGCACACTTTCTGTTCCATACTCTAATTAATAATACATTTTAATAGTTTATTGGGCAACTCTTCTCTAAATTACTCTTCTTTTGCAAAATGTCCTTCGATATTCTCATACTTTTATTCTTCCAAATGAATGTTAGAGCTGTTTGCTCATGTTTCAATAAAAATCCCATTAAGACTTAAGAAGTGCATTAAATTTATAGAATAATTTGTAAGATAACTGGTATCATTTGGAATAACTTCTCATTCAAGAATATAGTGTCTGTACATGTTTTCAAGTCTCTTTTTCATGACCTTCAGAAGAGCTTCTTGAAAGGAAATAGTTTTATTGTTTATGGATTATTAAAGTAAATCATTCTCATTATATTAAAAATCAGATATATATAAAGCACATAGAAGAAAGCAAAAGCCACCTTTAGTCGTGCTACTCAGAAATAACCACTGCCTTTCTTCTGTGTTGAGTCCCTCTGTTCCTCTTTTCTACACACACATACTCACATAACTGAAATTACGTATTTTAAACTGTTGGAAGCTTTTTTCATGTAATAACATATTGTGGGTTTCTTTCCATGCATTCGTTTAGGTTCAGTTTCTAAGAAATTAAGACCTGGTTCTATTGTTTAGTTTTTGTCCAAAGCATAATACATTCTATACCATTGTTTTAAGTGACTGTACTCTATTCCATTATATGGATATTCCACATTCTAGTTAACTAATCCCCTGTGCTGGACAGTGAGCTGGCTTCCCACTTTTTGCTATCATATATAATGTTGCAATATATATCCTTTATACTCATCTTTGCCTATTTCTTCTATTATGTGCTTTGAATAGATTCATTAGATTTGGAATTGCTGGGTCAAAGTGTATGCATACTGCTCAGGTTCTTTATAGATATTGCCAAATTGTCCTTGTAAACATTGATTCCAAGTTCTACTTCCAGTGTAAGTAATGAGACCTCTTCGCTCCTCAAAGCCACAATATTGAGTATTGAAAGTCTTTCGAATCCTTCCCAGTCTAATGGGGAAAAGCAGATTTCACTGTTGCCTTAGTTATTTATATCCAGTACGCAAAATGTCATGATAAATTTTTGGAGTAGAACTCTGTCAATAAAATTGACCTTTTCATCAAATATTTAAATTTTCTGATATTACACATTCTATACTTGTATTTATTTATAAGGTATACTTTTGTCCATTTTTCTTCTCTCAACTTTAATGAATCATTTTTAATTGGATGTCTATTAGAAAGAGCCCTGGTGACACAGTGGTTAAGCACTCAGCTGCTAACCAAAAGATCGGTGATTCGAACCCACCAGCCACCCTATGGAAGAAAGATGTGGCAGTCTGCTTCCGTAAAGATTTACAGCTTTGGAAATCCTATAGGGCAGTTCTACTCTGTCCTATAGGATCGCTATGAATTGGAATTCAACTCCACAGCAATGGGTTTGGTTTCGGTTATAGATAGACACACTTAACTAGATTATATTTTTGTATGCAATCTGACCATCTTGGTCTTTTAAAAGGGAAGTTTTCCATCACGCTTGGTAAGGTAGACAGTCAGTGAAAAAGGGGAGGACCCCAGACTAGATGGATTGACACAGTAGCTGTAACAATGGGCTCAAACACAGCAACAGTTGTGAGGATGGTGCAGGAACCAGCAGTGTTTCCTTCTGTTGTACATAGGGTTGCTATGAGGTGGAACCAACTCAAGGGTAACAACAACATTGTAACTAGTATGTTGCTTTATGAGATTTTCACTAATGTTTTAGAATCACTGGTCTATTTATAGTGACAGTTACATTTTCAAAACTATCAAACTGGCTTTTCTCTAAAAATTAAAATGAATAACCATATTTAGAGTCCACCATATTTAAAATAAAATATTTAGCACAATTTCGCATACTGCTACTTTTCTAATGATCTGTTATGGACTGAATTGAGTCCCCAAAAAATATGTGTTGTAAATCCTGACCTCTATGCCTGTGGTTATAGGGTTTAGGAAACCCTGGTGGAATAGTGGTTAAGTCCTACGGCTGCTAATCAAAAGGTTCGGCAGTTCGAATCCTCCAGGCTCTCCTCGGAAACTCTATGGGGCAGTTCTACTCTGTCCTATAGGGTCGCTAGGAGTCGGAATCGACTCCACTGCACTGGGTTATGCCTGCGGTTATAATCCTATTAAAAAATGGGTTGTCTTTGTTACGTTAATGAGGCAGGATTAGTGCAGGGTGTGTCTTGAGTCAATCTCTTTTGAGAAGATAGACACCATACCACATAAAGATCACCAAAGACCCAAGGAACAAGGACCTCCCCCAGAGCCAAAAAAGAGAAAGATTTCCCCTAGAGCCAGCATCCTAAATTTAGACTTCCAGCCTCCTAAACTGTGAGAGAACAAATTTTTGTTTGTTAAAGCCATCCACGTGTGGTATTCCTGTTATAGCAGCACTAGATAACTAAGATACTAACTTTTCACCTTTTATGTTTATGATGATTTTTACCTTGGAGCCCTGTTAGCACACTGGTTAAGGGTTCCGCTGCTAACCAAAATATCAGCAGTTCAAATCTACCAGCTGTTCCTTGGAAACCCCATGGGGCAGTTCTACTCTGTTCTATAGGTCACTATGAGTCAGAATCAACTCAATGGCAACTGGTTTGGTTTAGGTTTAGTTTTATTTTTACCATAATTTTGTTTGTTTTCATAAAAAGTAATTTGATATTTGCATTCAGTTTTATAATCTGATTTGCTCTGCTTAGTATGTTCCAGTGCTCACTACCAGACTTTCCATATATCTCCCACAAAGATGCCAAGGAAGCTTGTTGATCAAACAAAGCTGGGTAACTTGTTTAGCAGGAGGAAGGATTTCCACAGTGAGGAAGACCTGTTAGGGTCTCCACAAGGGCATAGGAGTTTAAGAAAGGGAATTTTTAGGGCTTTAGGGGCCAATGTTAGTCATAGAGTAGTTTCAGGATAGAAGTTAGCCAGGATTGATCAACAAGGCCATGTGGAGTTACTGTGAAAACAGTTTGCCTGTGGCCTTATCAGTTTGTCTGTGGGTCTGAGTGACCTGGTGTTAAAACAGCTAGGGGTTAGTCTTACACTTTGTGCTTTGCCACAGTCTGTATTGTTGTTTGGAAAATGTCTTCAAATATTATTTAAGAAGTAGAATATTTTCTGAGTCTTTGATTACATGAGTTTTGGTTTTTTGTTTGTTTGTTTGTTTTCCTGTTGACTCCATCACACATACTTGGGCACAAATTTCTTGGTCACGATCTCTTTTTCTCAAAACTCTGTAAATGTTTCACTGTCTTCTGACTTTTAATGAAAAAAAAAAAAGAGAAAAACTCTGAGACACTGGTTTTTGGGCTTTCATCTTTAAATACAGTGAGAATGATTAAATGAAGCATTTGCTAAAAACCAAGTAAGTGAATTTCTCTTGCCCACTTGTCATTTGGGTACTAGAATTTTTATTCAGCTCTATAGCTGGAAAGTAGGTTAGACATACTGCTTCAATCCTGGCCTCTAGTAGACAGCTCTACTATTCTGAGGTGAGGAGTTTTCTCCCCATGTCTGGGTCTCTAACATACTGAACCAATTTGATTAATGAAATCCCCCAGCATGCACTGCGACAAACATCTTTCAGTCTCCTTTTCTAACTACAAATTATATTATTATTATTACTAACAACAACTACAACAACTACCATTTCTTGAATATCTACTATGGTACTATGTGCCAGCACACTTTACATCTTAAATCCATGTAATAACTCTACAAGATAGATATTATTATCTATGTATTACAAATAAGGAAACTGGGGGGTTAGAAAGGATAAGTCCCTTTCCCAAAGACTCCCAGCTATTAAGTGGAAGAGATAAGATTCTAACCCAGGGCCATCTGTACGTTCATTCCTCTATACCAAGTAATATGTCCCTGCCAACACCCACCTCCTTCTTCCAACTCTGTTATTTTCTAATAATCTTTTGTATAAATGGATCTAAAAAGATAGGGAAGTAGCACTTTGTATTTCTGCCACTTTAGAAATCATCCATTGTACAGACAGTAATATCAGACCCTAGGTCCTTAAGACAGAGCAGGCAGTGACTAGGAGGAATCACAGTATTTTTTTTTTTTTTTCCAAAAAGGGTCTGCTTTATAAGGTAAAGCCTGGGTGTGCCAGAATGGGAAGACAAGGAGGCATTTCTTAATCCACTCTCTGTCAATAAGCTTTTACCTCCTTTGGGGGTATAATACATAGTGTTTGAATTTTTTTTCTGCACCTTCACAGGCATTTTCATGCAAAGTTAGGAAAGGCTATGTCAAAGACTGCTCACCTAATGCTATTTTAAACATTGTCATTTTCTATATTTAGGCCCAATTAGGGGATCTATGAAAGCCAGTAAAACACACAGCACACACTAACCTTCTACCGTCCCTCCCCTGACATGAGCCTATTCTGCATGAATTACGGAAAAGCTAACCTGGGTATTCATAGAAGGCCAAACAGGAAAAGTTTGCTGCAAACACTCAGCCACAAGTTTGAAAATACCCCTTGCATTAGTTTGAGGTTAGTTAAGAATAAAAGTTTTGTCATAAGGTCAACACGCCTCCTCTAACCCAAAGAAATGATCATCCAGAGTATGTCACTGAAAGTGACAGATAAAAATAAGAGCTGTGACGTGAACAGACGTATGTACACCCATGTTCACTGCAGCATGATTCACAATAGCAAAAAGACAGAATCAATCAAAGTGCCATCAATGGATATGAATAAACAAACTGTGGTACATAAACACAATGGTAAAGAATAACAATGAATCCACAAAACATCTCACAACATGGATGACTTTGGAGGACTTTATGCTGAGTGAAATAAGTCAATCACAAAAGGACAAATATTAAATGAGACCACTATTATTAAAAAAAAAAAGTTTACACACAGAAAAAAAAATTTCTTTGATGGGGGAGGGAGAGAAAATTACTAGCTAGATAAAAGCTAGATAGAAGACCCGTGTTATTATTGATGAAGGGAAAGGCAAAACACAATATGGGAGAAGTGAGCACATCATAACCAACGCAAAGGAAGACACTGAGAGCATTGCAAGAATACTAGAAACCCTGGTGGCATAGTGGTTAAGAGCTATGGCTGCTAACCAAAAGGTGAGCAGTTCAAATCCACCAGGCACTCCTTGGAAAAACCATATGGGGCAGTTCTACCCTGTCCTATAGGGTCGCTATGAGTTAGAATTGACTCAACAGCAACGGGTATGGTAATTACTATAACATAGACAATCTTGCAACAATAGCATTAAGAAACAATTTACAAATGGATACATAGGTAGATAGGAATGCTAAAGAGGTGTGGGAGGGTGTAAGGGCGTAAGGGCACATACCCACCTGCAGATACAGGTTTGGTTTCAGATATTTCTACATACATAATTGTAGCTGCTACATGTACATTAATATAGACAATAGAGCACCCAAGGGGCACCATCATGGAAACTTCTGAGACATAACCAAACACCTCCAAGGACAAAGTTCCTAGGCTCAAAGGCAAATGATCATAGATTCAGGAGGGCATCTACGTCAATTGGTACGACATAGTTCATAAAGGCAATGTTCTGCATCCTACTTTGGTGAGCAGCATCTTTTAAAAGCTAGCAAGTGGCCATGTAAGATACGTCTATTAGTCTCTTCCCAACAGAAGCAAAGGAGAGTGAAGAAAACCAAAGGCTCAAAGGAGCAATTAGTGCAAAGGGCTAATGGGCCACATGAACCACAGCCTACACTACCCCAAGACCAGAAGAACTAGATAGTGCCTGGCCACCACTATCAACGGCTCTGAATGGGATCACAACACAGGGTCCCGGACAGAGCAGGAAAAAAATGTAGAACAAAAAAGATCAGGCTTACTGGTCTGAGAGAGACTGGAGGATCCCTTGACCCTATGGCCCTAAGACACCCTTCTGACCTGGAACTGAGGCCATTCCTGGAGACCACCTTTTAGCCAAACCATAGATAGGCCCAAATAATAAATGACAACACCTGAGAGGAAGTACTCCTTAGAACAATCAATTATGAGATCAAAAGGGCAACACTGCCTAAAAGCAAAGATGAGAAGCCAGGAAGAGGTAGAAAATCAGGACAAAAGGAAACGGGGAACCTAGAACAGAAATGGGATGTGTGCTGGCATGTTGTGCGGGGTGGGGGCGGGGGGGGGGTGCAAGAAATGTCATGGAACACTTTATGTACAAACTATCAAATGGAAAACTAACTTGCTTTGTAAACTTTCACCTAATACACATAAAAAAAAAAAATGGATGTCAGAGATTTCTTTGTTAAATAAGATCTAGAAACCACACTAGACAACGTAGTTTTTTATAAGTACAAGCCCTGCTCCTACTTTTATGGTGTTCACAGTCTAGTGTGAAAAACAGGCATTGAATGGACAATCTCACTAGAATTCACTTAAGCAGTAAAAATGACTACAATAACAGAGAAGCATAGGTGGATAGGAGTTCACCAGGTGAAGAGTGTAAGTAAACAACACAGCATATTTGAAGGCTCAGAGACAAGCAAAATGGAGCCCTGAAGGTACAGTTGGCAATTCGAACCCGCCAGCCACTCTGCAGGGGAAAGATGTGCCTGTCTGCTTCTGTAGATTTACAACCTTGGAAACCCTATGGGGCAGTTCTACTCTATCCTACAGGGTCACTATGAGTCCAAATTGACTCAACATGCTCCTCAGAACAATCGATTATATGAGATGAAAAGGACATTTGCCCAAAAAGCAAAGATGATATGGTAGGAAGGGGTAGAAAACCCAGACAAAAGGAAACAGGGAACCCAGAGCAGGGATGCAGCCAATATCTTGAAACACCTTATGTACAAACTATAGAATGGGAAACTAATTTGCTCTGTAAACTCTCACCTTAAGCCAATAAAAAAATTTTAATGGGGCAAAAAAATATATTCAGGGGAATTTAGAAAGCCACACACATGACCAGGCCAAGGCACATACTAAGAAAAATCCTGAGAGAATGCTTAAGCTTTCACCTTGTGCTAATCTCTAGGCTCTATGTTAGCCTGGCTAAGCATCAAAGGAGTGCCCAAACACAGAGCTAATCCTCAAAAACTGGCAGGGGTGTTTTATTTTTTAAGCTCCTGGCTTCATTAAAAATTAAAAACTTCCGTGCATCAAAGGACACTGTCAAGACAGTGAAAAGACAATCCACAGAATGGGGGAAAATATTTGGAAATCATATTTCTGACAAGGTTTTAATACCTAGAAGATATAAGGCACTCCTACAACTTAACAACAAAAATATAAACAATGCTATTAAAATATGGGGGAAAGACTTGAATAGACATATCCCCAAAGAAGATATAAATATAGCCAACCAGCACATGAAAAGATGCTCAGCATCATTAGTCATCAGGGAAATGTAAATGAAAACTGCAATGAGATACTACTTCACACCTAATTTTAAAAAAAGCTAAGCCGTGGAATTGATTCCAACACATAGCGGCCCTACAGGACAGAGTACAACTGCCCAATAAGGTTTCCAAGGAGCAGCTGGTGGATTTGAACTGCCAAGATTTGGTTAGCAGCCAAGCTCTTAACCACTGCGCCACCAGGGCTCCTCAAAGCCACTAGGAGAGCTATGATTTTTTAAAAAAGGAAAATAACAAGTGTGGAAAAATTGGAACGTTTGTACATTGCTGGTGGGAATGTGAAATGGTGCAGCCTCTGTGGAGAACAGTTTGGTGGTTCCTCAAAAAGTTAAAAATATGACCCAGAAATTCCATTCCTAGGTATACACCTAAAAGAACTGAAAGCAGGGATTCAGTTACTTTTACACCAATGTTCGTAGCAGCATTATTCACAGTAACAAAAACGTGGAAACCCACACGTCCAAGAACAAATGAATAAACAAAAGGTGGTATATCCATACACAGAATATTATTCAGCCCTGCATGGAAAAAAGTTTTTGGTACATGCTACGATACAAATGAACCTTGAAAATATCATGCTAAGTGAAATAAACCAGTCCCAAAGGACAAATATGATTCCACTTGCATGAAACTTCTAGAATAGCCAAATGCACAGAGACCATCCTTCCCTACCCAACCAAAACCCATTGCTGTCGAGTAGATTTCAACTTATTGTGACCCTATAGGACAGAGTGGAACTGCCCCATAGGTCTTCTACGGCTGTAATCTTCACAGAAGCAGAGGGTCACATCTTTCTCCCTCGGAGCGGCTGGTGGGTTCAAACTGCCGACATTTAGGTTAGTAGCCGAGTGCTTAATCACTGCACCACCAGGGCTCCTTCTCCTCTACCCTCCCCACTGTAAATTGTTAGAATTGCCTAACACATACCACTGCACAGCAGTATACATAGTGATCACTGGCTTTCCATTACAAAAGCCATCATTCCTGCTAGTGACATGCAGCCAAGGACACAGTTCAGGTGTGGTTTATAAAGCCAAAATGTTATCCTCAGGCCTTTCAGCACTGCACATGGAAACACTGTTATTTGTAGGGGAGAAATACTCCCCTTATATTCCACCTTCCAAGAGGCTACTGATTAATGACAAAGACTCATGCAAGCAATACATGCCTGTTTCTCTCATAGGATCATCTGCAAATACACTTGGGCTACCTTCTGGCAGAACTGACTTCTATTGACACATTCCTGCACTTATCTTTTTCAATGTTCAATTCACCAAAGGCAATTTGGGATTAGAACTGGCCACTTAGGTGAACTTTGGGCATGAATGTGATTTTTCATTTGAGAGGTATCTTAAAACAAAAAGGGATGAATCAGATGATACCAGTTGCCAGTAGGTCAGCTCTGTCTTAGGACGACACCTTGTGTGCAGAGAACTGTGCTCCACGGAGTTTTCAAGCCCGTGGCCTTTCAGAAGCCGATCGCCAGGCCTTCCTTCCAACGTGCCTCAGGGTAGGTTCTAACCATCAACCTTTCAGTTAGTAGCCCAGCACTTAGTCATTTGTGCCACCCAAATGATAAGGATTCTTAAAACCTATAGGAGAACCTATGCTAATTGGTTTATATTAACAGCTCATATAAATTTAAGGAAACAATTCAAGAAATTCCAAAGCGGGGAGGCAACAAAAATTCCTAATACTTTACATTTTTGGCTCTTCTAAGGAAAACATTTCTGTTCCAAATGTAGCTGTGAAAAAGTTTTAACTGTTAAATAAGCCAATGGTTATAAGACAAGAAGAAAAGTGAGACTTTAAAGTCTTTAAAATTTGATTTACAAACACAGAGGTTTAAAAATTGCATTCAGAAAAAAGTTTTCTTAATATTCCTGAAATATATTAGTTAATAATATTGTACTTCTCCCTAATTTTATCACATTCTAGCTTGTACAAGACTAGGGTACTTCTTTTTCATGATTAACAGTGTCTAAATTTTACACAGTGGCTGAAAAATGGGCTCAAGCATAACAAGGATTGTGAGGGTGGCGCAGGACCAGGCAGTGTTTCGTTGTGTTGTATATAGGGTTGCTATGAGTCGGAATCAACTCGACGGCACCTAACAACAACAAAATGTTTTCTATATAGGTTTTATGGGTTAAATTGTCATTGTTTCTACAAATCATTTATCATTACAAAAAATAAAATTGTGTTTAACCAAAAAAAAAGAGTGACAGGTAAGACCTAAATTTCTTTTCATACTTGCTGGTTTTAAGGATCTTTATTTATATAGGCTTTTTACATTTCCTATTTGAATCAAGAAATTTGAAACGCATCAAAAAAAAAAAAAAAAAGGAGAAGTATCCATGGATAGCATTCCTTTTCACATGTGAATATGTCCCCTAGATATTTTTCCTGGAGAAAAAGTTAATTAAATATAAAGAATGCTGAGGGGGTAGAATATTACCTGGGTCATAGAGCAACAGCTTATACTATTAAATAATGAGAACCATTCATTTAGGAACTATACACAATGAATTTTAAAAAATGCATTTTACTTCTTCCAAGTCACTTGGTGAAATAGTAGAGCTTAATTAAGTGTAGCCTGAGAGAGAATACACTCTAAGAAAAAAAAATTTTTTGACTTCGTTTTTCGATAACTGAAGCACACCATTTCATTTCCAGGGGTCATAAAATCTGTCCTTTATGCTCTTGCTATTAGCAATTTTGTACTTCCAACTATAAGTTACTAAAAATATCGAAGGAATTAGCACAGGGTTACAACAGCTGCTCAGAGCTGAAATCTTATGCCCAGGAACTGCTGTCGGTTTTTAAACCACCCATCATCGCTGAGTCGGTTGTTCACGTGAAGTCTGCTGAGGAGCGGTGATTGTTTCGTGCCAAATTTGGCAGGTGTTGCCCTCATATTCCAGAGTTGGCAAAGAATCTCTCTAAAAATATCTTTCTTCCTTATTCACGGAGGTACCATATTATTCTGGGAATGAATGTATTACTACCAACAATGCATGTGTGTGTATTTATCTTTTGTACCATTCCTAGTCCCCCAAAAAAGATTTGAGTTTATGTCATATTTTAGGATTGAGCATCTAACCCAATATCTGCACGCAGTACTCAACAGATGCTGAAGGGACGAATGATCCAGCCAGATAACTCAGACCCTTCCCCAGTAATCATATTGCAAAATACTCAATGCTTAAAGCAATTGGCTTGTTCACCTTTACCAGTGCATTTCTGTTTGTTTTCACAATGTTCATCCTTAACTACGTATTTGGCAGTTGTCTGTGGAAGCACAACACTTTCTTTGCCAACGCGGTCCCTCAGCTTCTGTCATGCAGGCCATGAGCTTTCTCCTGTACTTATCTTGCTTGGATCCTTCCTGTTATCTTTGCACAGGGCTTCAAACCAGTTCATTCCAGTTCAAATCCCTGCTGAGAATTTGCATTTCCACCCTCAAATATACTGAATCAGAAACTACATTTTAACAAGATTCCCAAGGATAGTTACATGTCATAAATTTTGAGAATCACTGTTCTACTAGTGGTTCACAAAATAGGTCCCTAACCAGCGGCATTAGCATCACTGGGAACTGTTAGAAATGCAAAATCTCAACAGGGGTTAAATCAGGAAAGAATTCAAAGCCCTGACCTCAGATGACCTCCTTATCATTTTACAGCAATCCTATCATTCAAATCTCAGCTCAAAACTCACCTCTTATGAGAATCTTTCCCCAGGAGACCTGCTGTCCCACCCCATCTATCTTCACCCCTCAGCACATACACCCTAGGTCTGTGCTAGGTGCCCTAGTATTTCTTGTCTCCCTTCTTCCAGTTGTTCTCAGAATGCTTATGGTACATATAGCTATTTTATCTCTCTTTAATTACGAATGACTTCAGGAAAGCACCTGTTCCATCTCTCTCTCTTTTTTTTTTTTTTTACACACTCCCTTCCACTCTCCCATAGGATCAATTTCCCTACATTGTATACAATAAGAACTCAGCGAATATTTCCTGTTCAGAGATAAGACTTCACAATCTATCAGCCAGAGCTCAAAGCAGTTTTTTGTTCTTAGTAATTCTGGCATCTTATACAGCCCTCTGTTTCCCAGTCATTTATATCTGGCAATTCATAACCAAGTATTTTACTAAGCTCACAAGCCATACTTTGGTGAAATACTCAAAATGCTGATCTTCTATAAGGCCATCCTAGTAATACCTAGCAAGTAATCTTATGTCAGAGAATTTTTTTTTTCTTTCTTTCCATGTCTAAAGCTTCCCTCAGCTTACCCAATATTAACAATAGACTCTTCAAGGAAAAGGATAGCTTCATAAGATCATCTTTACTCTGGAAGCTTTCTTTGTATTTCATTATTGTACAGGATAGAAAATCAACCACTGCTTGCCTCCAAGTTCTCAAATGACAACACTAATAAAATTCAGTAAGACCTTTATTAGACAGGGTAGAGTATTCATATTTTCTTCCAATATGATTGGAAGCCACTAGAATGCGTTAAACAGGAAGAGCCTTAAATATCACTCATACTGCGAGGTGGAGAATGGATTGGAGAGGAAGAGGAGGGTGACAGGAGGAGGCTATAGCATAGGCCATGTGATGATGACTTGGACCATACCAGTCTTTCCTAAGGGCATACTGGAAAATAACTGTTTAAAAAATAGGTGGATAATTACAAAAAGGAAATCATAGTCATCTTTCTGCAATGCAGAGTGGGGAAAAGACCATGAAAGTGAAGTCAACAAGCACAGGTGCCTAGGACATTCCTGTACTGCTTTTGGATGAGAAAGCTGAGAGATGTGCACATGGATCTAACAGGGTGGGTAAGATTGTCCTTAACTAACCAGTTGCCATCGAGTCAACGCTGACTCATGGAAGCCACAACTCATGGTGACCCACATGTGTCAGAGTAGAGCTGTGCTCCATAGGGTTTTCAACAGCTGATTTTATTCCAGAAGAAATCTCCAGGTCTTTCTTCCAAGGTGTCTGGGTTACCAGTAGAGCACATTAACTGTTTGCACCACCCAGGGACTCCAAGATTATCCTACAGAGCGCTGATGTTTGTCAAGTGTCACTGAGTTGGCTGGGGTTCAGGAGAGGTTCCCGTGTATTGGGTAAGGTTGCTGACAAGTATTCCTGGCTGTGCATCAAGATTTCTCCCTCAACTATGCAGGCTGAGAAGGTTAACTACAGTCTAGCTAAGGTATTTGCATCTCAAACACCCAGTTACCATCCATCCCTGAAAACACAGGTGCTAAATGTCTAGAAGTACCGGTTGGTCTGTGGCCAGGAAGTTTTACTCTCAGCATTCAATCATCTAAGCTAACTATTCAAGATCTGAGCCAATATGTACAGAAAAACTATTTTACAGAAGTGAGCAGAAGGAAAATAATATTTACTGATCCCTCTGTGGCAAGCTCTGGTAATTATTTTGTTTTATATTCATTTTCTCACTTATTTCTTCCAATAAGCCAGCAGGGTAGTTATGACTATCCCCATTTTACAAAGAAGTAAACTGAAGCCTAGAAATGGCAGAACACATAGCCAGTGAGGGCAGAGCAAGTATTCAATTTCAAAGCGCATGTTTAAAAAACAAACAAAAAAGTAACTTGACTTTGCTATATTAAAAGAATACACAAAATGTGGTATACACATACAATGAAATATTACTCAGCCAGTAGGAGAAATGAACTCTTGATACATGCTACAATATGGATGAAGCTGAAAGACATTATGCTGAGTAAAATAAGTCAATCACAAAAGGATAAATATTGTATAACCTCACTTATATAAATAGACAAGAAAGGGCAAATGTACAGAGAACAAAGTTTATTAGTGGTTACCAGGGGTGAGAGAGAGGGAGAAATGGGGGGGGGGGTTAATGGTGATGGAAAAATCGTATTGATTAAGGGGAGGGTTGTGTAGCCTATTATTGTAATTGCTGTCAATAAGTTGTATATCTATAAAAAGTTGAATGGGCAAAAATTGTGTGATAGATATATTTACCACAATAACAATTTCAAAAAATTAAAAAAAGAGTAGCTGCTAAGGCTGCTTATATACAACCAAAAACCTCATGGGATTTAGTTCCTTGGTTTGGAGGTTTAGGGACTTGGTTTCATGGGACAACCCAGTTAATTGGCCTAATAACGTGTTTAGTGCTTCTGTTCTACCTTCTAGTTCACTGCATAGCGCCTGGGGTCTTAGAAGCTTGGAAGTAGCCATCCAAGGCTCAACAATTGGTCTCTATTCGCCTGGAACAACAGAGGGAAAAAGAGAGTCAGGAATATGAAGAGAATATGGAATGTGTGGCTAATTGCCTCCATGAACAACTGCCTCCATTGCCATGAGACCAGGAGAAATGGATGGTGCCCAGCTACCATTACTGAACATTTTGATCAAAGATTTTATAGAAAAATCCTGATCAAAAAAGGAAAAAATACAGAACAGAATATCAAATTCTCATGGACTCCAGACTTCCTAGAGCCATAAAGGTTGGATGAAGTCCTGAAATTATTGCCCTTAGATAATCTTTAAACCTTAAATGAAAAATATACCCTGAAGTCTTCTTAAAACCAAATAATAGTTTAACTTAACTAGTAAAAAATGTCTGCCTTAAGCATTATGCTCTTTTAAGAACTAGCTATATGGGATCAAATTGGTAACAGCAAGTAGACAAGAACCTTAGGGAGCAGTGAATTTATGTTAATGGAGGAGGAACAACTCAGGAAAGGATGTAATCAATGTCACTAAATGGTATACGTAGAAATTGCATAATTGGTATATGTTTTGCTGTGTATATTCTCGACAACAAAATTTTTTTTTTAATTTTAAAAATAAAAAGAATAGGGGAAATTTTTAACCAGTGGACAATAGTGCCTTGAAATAGATTTATTTTTTGGTTTTGGAACATAAACACATGCTCAATTTAAAACTTTAAATAATACAGGGAATGTTCACTCCCACTTTCTAGCAATGCTCGGCTCAAGTAAAAGTCCCACTGTATGTGTTATTTACACTTCTGTGCATCCTATTCCCTCTGGCTGGAATTCCCTTCCAGACCCATCCACACACCCTTCTCTTCCTTTTAAATCTGTAAGCATCCTACAGTTTTCAGTTCAAATTTCCTGCAAGACCTCCCCAGAATCCTTCATCTTGCCCCACATCTTCCCCTAACCAGACAGAATCACTCTCTTCTTCATCTTTGCTTATGCCTCCAAAAGCACTCATACCATAATTAGCTGTTTTTGTCTCTTTCCTCCATTGAATTGTGAGTTCCAAGAGGATAGGGACCATATCTTATTTATCTTTATGCCATGAGTATAAACATCAAAATTTGCTGCCATAATTTGCTGCACAATGTGGTAACTAGAAAAAATATATAATCTCTATATATTGTGCCTTGGTAGTATAAACAGGTAATGCACTCAGCTGCTAACCAAAGGGTTTGAGGTTCAAGTCCACCCAGGGGTGCCTTGGAAGAAAGGCCTGGTGATCTACTTCTGAAAAATCAGCCATTGAAGACCCTATAGAGCACATTTCTACTCTGACACACATGGGGTTGCCATGAGTTGGAGTCAACTTGGTGGCAACTGGCTGTTTATTGTTACATGGGGTAGCGATATACTACGGTAATTAGGAACATGGACAGTGCAGCTAGACACCCTGGGTTCATAGCCTCATTCTTCCTTTACTAGTTGTGACTTTGGGCAAGTTAATTAACCTCTCCAAACCTTGATTTTCTCAACTATAAAATGGCAATAATATCGACCTCAGCATGATCATGAGAATTTAATGGGTTAGATTTGTAAAGAATTTAGAAAAGTACCTGGCCCTAAATAAATCTTTGTTTAAAAATATTTGTTTGAAAAAGAAATACACCCACTCCTCACTTATCCATGTGGTTAGTTCCAAAGACCAGGTTGTTAAGCAAAAAATCAGCATTATGTGTAAATGGAAGATGATCCCATCAGATCACAAAGCGGAGGATGACTATATCATTACGTAATTGCCAAATTACATCATCACATAACTGCCAAACCACTAAGAATCCTGGCCTGCCAAATTGACACATAACCTTAACCATCACAGCTGATGTTACTCTTGCCTTGCACCATAGCGTTCGTTACTGCCAGATGTATGTCATCGATGCGCAAACTAGTCAGACAGTAGATTTTTCACTATTGTCATAAATGTGAAATGTCAGATGACGAGATAGTTGATAAGTGAGGAGTAAGTGTGTTATTCAAACACTACACCCATGCCACATCATTCAAGGGAAAAGGAAATCCAGCTCAATTCAGACTCGAGCCTGCTTTTCCTTCACCTGTTTTCACTGGGTATTTGTCCAGTTAATGCATATGATTAGACCACATTGTTTCCTACACTAAAACAGGGGTTTGGTAGCTGGAATTGATTCTGGAGATCATTGAGTTTAAGCCTACCGTTTTATGGGTGAAGAACCCAAGGTAAAGGGGCTTTCCCAGGGCACAAGTCTCATTCATGACAGCACTTTGTTTGTCAATTCACTGCTCTTTCCACACATTCTCAGGTAACACTAGAAAAATAAGCATTGTGAAAATTATGTGGAAAAAATATCAGTAAACTTGTGTGAGGATAGGCCAATGCTGATTAAGCAGCTGTTCTTATGTGAAACAGACCTCGTTATTTTCTGACCAAAGTTGGTTGCTACTCCTCCTAGTGAACTACCGAGCTCTTCTCCTTGGGTAAAATTACCATAAGTAGCAGAAAAGAAATGCCCCTAATTGCTTAATGAGTGGCAGGAAGAATTACAGAATGTTAAATTGCCTTAATGTCATCTGGGGAGAATTTCTTCAATTTTATGCTTCCAATGGGAGAGTACAGCTGTTACCATCAGACAACAAATGTGGGTAGACCGTGGAATAGAATGCAAAATGTGGCTGCTTATTTTATTTTATTTTATTTTATTTTATTTTATTTTATTTTATTTTATTTTATTTTATTTTATTTTATTTTATTTTATTTTATTTTATTTTATTTTATTTTATTTTATTTTATTTTATTTTATTCTTAAGGATTAAAATTGAAATTGCAAAGAAACTTCTCACCTCTGAGAGGGACGCTTCAGGCTACACCTTCTTCCTCTAAGGATTAAGTTCACTCTCCTGGGCCCTCAAGGGTAGTAATTTGATAGGACATTTTGAGATACAATGAAGCAATACAGTAAATTAGATTATTTGCTGAGAATATGTACAAAATGCCTGAAAAAGCATAAGTACTTAAATCTGCCTGAGGACCCAGGGAAAGCTCCTCAGGAGCTGGTGCCTTCCTAAATAACTACAAATAGTCCATTATACTTTAAGCGTACAATATCACTAACATTTTGTACTTAATCTAGTTCAAGTCATGTTTTATTCAGCTTTCATTTATGTCCTTAACGAAAAATTTTATAGTACTTGGTACACAACAGACACTTTTCTAAGCAAGCACCTCTTCAGGTGCTCCTCAAATGTATTCTTTATTCACGAACCGCTGCTGGCTTTGCAAATAACTGACCTTCAAGCAAGGGAAATTATTTTTGATATAAGCATTTTTGATCTGGTTATATCTACTCTTCCATATCTTTACCAAAGTCTACTGCCATCAGACCAATATGTTTAGGCAATGCTGACTTGTCAGAAGAACAAGTACAAGTTCATTCACTCAACAAACATGTACCGAGCCTTCACTGCATCCTAGAGTCTTTGCTAAACACTGGGTTACAAAGCTCAGTAAGACACTGTCCCTGCCCTCAAGGAGGGCATGGCTGTAGTAGATAACCATTGTTTTGTCAACCCAATTTTCCTGCCCCTTCTTCTAAAAAACAGAACCTTTTTTCTTTACAGGCTGTAAGTCACATGGCCCCATCTCCACAGGACCAGATAGGCAAGTGAATCCCAACAGGTTAATCAAAGTATACTTCACCTGTGCACAGGGATTGGGTTCAGAGATGAACATGTGACCCAAGTAGGGCTGGTTGGAGATCCCAGTGTGGAGTACTGAAATACACACTGAAGAGGGACTCTATCTCTTCTTACAACCACCAGCACTAAGGACCATGCCATGTAGGTCTAGAACTGCTGGTAGCCATCTATGCCAGGACAGAACCTACCTAAGAATAAAGGAAAGCAGAGATGAAAAATGAGAAATGGAAAGAGAGATCTGATGGCATCATCCGAACCCCTGTATCTAATCCTCAAAACAACTCTACTTCTGCCTACTTGTTCAACCAATCCTCCTTTCAGCTTAAGCCAGCTTGAGTTGTTTCAGTTGTTAATATAGTTGTTTGCTTCCATGATGATATCTTTTGAAAGTATGGTAGTTCTACTATTAGTCCTCATGATTAGCAGATCAAAAATCAGCCCCATAAGTCACTGTACAGAGGTGCTGCTTGAACTCAATCAACACAAGCTTGCTGCCCCTGATGATGGACTGATGATGGCAGGTAGAGAGTTGGAGCCATTATCAGTGGCATCCATCCCCATCTTGAGCTTCAGGTTCTCAGTCTCCCTCCACTGACAAGACCCTGCCTTGCTTTCATCAGAGTTTCACCCAGGGGTCCAGGGTCCTATCTCTCTTAACCTCCTTACAGTAACTGGGGGCTTAAGAATGACATATCGGCTAGCCCTTGTAGATTTGCAGCTAAATCTCAAAACCTTTCTGGACTCCCAGATCCACAGCTCCATCCCATGCTGAGCCCTCCAGCTCTATCAGCCCAGCCTCCCAGTGCAAACCAGTTGCCTAAAACATAGCTTCGAGTTACTAAGGCCCCTGGATCTCTATCCGTCTGGCTTCACTGAGTTTCTGAGCCAGATAGTGCCACTGCCACTCCCTCCTCTGAGTCTTTTCCCCAAGGCTGGGAAAGAGACACCAGGCTCTGTGTCATTCCAGGACCAAACAAGGACCTTTAGAGGTCCTAATTCCTGAAAAAATTAGGTTTTCTTCCACACCAAATAAATAGATATAAATCAAAAAAAAAAAATCGAACTATAAAATAAATATAAAGCAATCCAACAAAGTTCTGGCTTTACACATGATGGCCACTTTGATGCTTTTCTTCCCATTTTAAATAACTTATTCCCTCTATTAAAAGAAAAAAAGTTTGTTCTCATTTTGCAGGTGCCCTAAACACATACCTAGCCTGCCTATTGGCTAGCCCAGCCCTGACTCTTCCCATTATTATTTCAAGAAAACCCACCTGACTCAGCAAAATCTGAGCTGGTGTAGTAAGAACTGATCAAGTCACGGATAGAAACTATCCAATAGGTTCACCTCCAAAAACTCACACATGAAATCCAGTCCTAAAGATACAAACAAAAAATCAAAACCACAGTGGCCTCTCTTGGGAGATGATTCCTGCTTTTTTGCCTTCTTCCGTTTGACAAATGTGACGAGTGGCTGGGAAAACGCCATTTTCATAAATGTTTCATTCTCCCTCCTCCGGGCACAGCGTCGCTGAAGCATGAATTATGATCAGCTAGGCCGACAAGCAGCTTCACATGAGCACATCCATTCTCGTTTGCAGTCACCGTAGTGGCTCCCGTGGAATAGGCTGGGTGAAAAGAGCTTGCTGTCAGAAAATACCATCAGCTTTAGTGTCTGCTGACCAATCCCTTGCCTGAGAGTTTACCAGGCAATTTATTTATATTCTTTTCTCAAAAACAAGATGAAGAGGGCTTTCTTTCCATTCTGCTTGGTAGCTAACATAAGGAAATCCTGCTGGTCCTGACTTCTCCCATTTATGATCCCTCCTTCAAACACTGTATCCCTTATGCTATACCTGAGCAATTATTGCTAATCTTTCCCAAAAATGACAAAACAAGTTCCCCAGCTGTTGGATGATAATATTCATAATTGTTGCCAATCAGGAGAATCTCTTTATGGGTATTTGCTTCTGCGGCTGTAACCACAGCAGTGGAGGGGACAAGCAAGAAGAAAAGACCACGATGTAGCCCCAACCACATACCCTCTGCCAGCCCCAGTCATCTCACCTGAAATTCCCCTCCCTCACCCAGTTCTACTTTGTAACATAAACCCATCCACGGAAGCCAACTTAATTGATTGAAAGGTCTTCATAAAATACTTCCATAATATTTAGAAAAGTAGAAGTCACTGAAGTAGAAAAACAGCCATCTTTAAAATGAAACATTCAATGTGAGGTAAACAAAGATACAGTAACCCTGAGAGTATTGCTCTTTTGAGGACTCTGCTTCTCAGTCCCCTCTGGCCTCTCAGTTACCCACGTCAAAACATTCCTCTTCCTTACCTCCCTCCACTCATCACCAACACTGTCAAGTTCTATTTCTGAAATATTTCTTAAGTGTGTTCCCTCACTCCTACTCACTGTCTTGATTCAATTTATAATTTCTCTACAAGAGTGATTCTTGAGATTTTCAAAGTGGAGGCCCTAGACCAGCAACATGGTCATTACCTGAGAACTTTTTAGAAATGCAAATTCTCAGGCACAAACCCAGAGCTCCTGTATCAGAAACGCTGGGGTGCGTCCAATCAATCTGTGTTTTAACAAGCTCTCTGAGAGGGTCTGATGCCTAGTAGTTTGGGAACTACTGCTTTATTACAATAGCAACCTAACTTATTTCCCTGCCTCCAGGCTTGCCACTTTCCCTATTAATGCGTCTTCCCTTAATGAGCTTCCTAAATGCAAATATGCTTATGTCAATTCCCCTACTTAAAATTCTTCAGTGATTCTCTCTTAGAACCATGGTTCCAGACTTCCTAGAACAGCATCCAAGGTCCTTCTTAATCAATAACTCCCCTCCCCTCAACTGGTACCCCTTTCCCTCCACGTGCCCCATGTTCCAACTATGCCAAACAGCAGTCCTGAATGTGCCTGTCAAAGTTCATGGTGTCACCTCAGCTGGGGAAGACATGTAGAGAGAGGTCAGGGAAGGTTTCACAGAGGCAGACTCTTTGCTGGGTCTTGAAAGCGAGGTCATGGAGGCCATGCCAGGTGTGGTCTTGGTAGGTGCAAAGGTTACTAAGGCAGTGTTGTGTGCAAGGGCCTATCTATTGTTGTGGGACCCAGTGACTTCAGTGTTCTAGAGGCAGAGATGCTCTTGCAGGGGCAGATGCTCATACAGACATATACTCCAGTTTGTGGCACGAGAGGCCTAACATCAATGGCTCTACTGAGGCTACTATGACTTCCATCAACAAACAGTTGGTACTGATCATCTATGTAACAATACAAAAGCAAAGATAAAATATATTTTGGAAGGTCCTTTTGGGTGACTAGGAAACACTATCGTGGGTGGTTATTTTTCAGAAGATATTTCAAGGGGCAGTCAAAGCTGAGAAATGGGAGGTAATGCAACTTTAATAGCTTGTCAACATGAGAAAGTGTTTGTTACATGACGTTGGATAAGTGAGTAACCTCTCTGTCTCAGATTCCTCATCTGTAAAATGGGATAACAGTAATAATACCTACCTTATAGAATTAGTGAATAGGAAGTGAGATTTTGAATGTAGAGTAGTATTGGAATAACCTGACATATAGTAAGCACTCAAAACATTAATCATTATTATTACCAATATTGCCATTCTTGATATTCTAAGAGCATGCTAATGCCACACAGTATGTATGCATTTGGAGAGAGAGCATCTAAATGGGACAGAACATGTTCTGGAAATCATGAGGGCATCTCAGAGTCAACAGAGCATAATGAGATTCAAACCGCTCATATCAATTAAGTCTTTGCACTTGTCACCCTCCTGTTCATTCCAAATAGTAGGTCCTCTGGAGGTCCTCACTGGTGAAGTTACCCAAGTCTCCAAAGCTGTCCCAAGAATTTGAGGGGCAGATTTTCCCCTTTCTTTGTACAACTTACCCAAGAATCCCATTCTTGGGATGGGGACAGAGTTAGAAATATATCTGACAAGATCCAGCTTACAAAACAAAACTTCATGTATAGAGTTATCTCAATTGTTTGGTTTCCTTTGGACGAATGAAAATATCACTCATCAATTTTTAATGATAACTCCTACACCTTGTAGGTTGAGTTGTCACTACCTGACAAAGTTGGAGGCACTTCAAGAAAGAAAGATATTGTTCTCAAGTTTACATTCTGTTTTTAACTCCTCTAAGGCTTGACACAGATTCCTAGTTTGATAACGCAAGTTAACAGCATGACCAAAATCAAAGAAAATCAACCCATGCTGTTCTCACATCATACTTTTAGGAGTAAACTAATGGTTAAGAGCTCAGCTTCTAACCAAATGGTCGCAATTCGAATCCACCAGACGCTCCTTAGAAACCCTATGGGGCAGTTCTACTCTGTCCTATAGGGTTGCTATGAGTCGGAATCAACTCCTGGGAACGGGTTTTTTGGTTATTTATTAGTCAGAGCGGGAATTGTAAGGTTCTCCACAATTACCTAAGTTTACTGCATTCATTTTGGAATTTATGCTTCATTCTATAATCTATTTTATGATTGAGACGCCTTTATCAATGAGAGAACTCATGATTGTTTTTAGTCAAAATTAAGGGAGCTGTAATGAAATTAGTGACCTCAAGGCAATTATTCCCCCATCATCTCAATAACTGCTTTGAGGCCTTTCATGATTTACAAATGTTTATTATGAATTTACATCTAGCCCTAAATGGGTCAAATAACACATTCAACTTCTCAGTAGGATTTGGATAAACAAGAAGTTACTTAGTGGTAAATGATGGGCACTGGCTTTGAATGAAGGGGTTTCGGACACACTCGTGCCTTCTCTATGTTCACAGTATGGGGTCCCATATATGTTCTAGACACCATATTGAATGTTTCTATGGGTCCTCTCTTTCAATCTTAACATCAAACCTACAATGAAGCTACTATTAACACTGGTACTTTATAACTGAGGAAAATGACATTTGGAGAGTTTTCACTTTTTCAAGGCCCAATAGCTGGTCACTGTGGGGCAGCAATAGTGAGACCTGGCAGTCTGACTCATGGAGCCCATGCTATGAGTCATGGGGCTCTGCTGCCACCATATCGACTCTGAAAGCCTGGGTTTCTGAGCAGTTCCTGGAATATCACAATTCTTTTACCTGACCATCATTCCCTCCTTTATTTAGCTGCTAAGGAAGTCAGGGTCAAATTTTCAGTCCTTCTCTTAGGAAAAGCTGTTTAGGGAGTGGAGAATGGCTCAGTTAGATACAGGCCCATATCTCAGCTCTTTGTAAGCCTGAGCCAATAATTTTACCCCTCAGAGCCTCAGTTTCCTCATTTAGAAAATGGTAAAATAATACCGGCTTAGGGTTATTATGGATAGTCCCTGAGTGGCACAAATGGTCAAGCACTTGGTTATGAACCAAAAGGTTGGTAGTTCAAATCTACCCAGAGGCACCTCTGAAGAAAGGCCTGGTGATCTGCATCCAAAAAATCAGTCACTGAAACCCTATGAAGCACAGTTCTACTCTGACACTGACGTAGAGTCACCATGAGTCAGAATTGATTCCACAGCAACTGGTGTTGTTTGTTTGCGTGTGTGTGTGTCTGTATGTGTGTGTGTTATTGTGAAGACTAAATTAGAGGAGCTGATGTATATTGTCTCATCACTAGACTGGTAGTGATGTGTTTGATGAAAATTGTCAGCCTTACACACAGGTAAGGGTAAGACTTGTTTCAAACAATGTTTGTTTTGGTGTTGTGTGTGTATGTATATATACACTGGGTCACCATGTAAAATGGGTTTGTTACTGTGGGTTAAGGCGGAAACTTCAAAGCCACTGCTCTAACCCTTCCTCCCTCCCAACCCTGTCCTCTGATATCTATGGGATCCCTTTCCACTCTCTTTCAGTTCCTCTCACAATGAGAAGTGATTGCCTTTCCTCAGGATTTAAGTTTTTCCAGGCAGAACCATTAGGAATATACTCACCTCAAGGAATTAAACTCTGCTTAACTGGCCTTTTCATATTTGGGGAAAAAGAAACCAAGAATCCTTTCACTTCAAAGCGTCCTAAGCTAAGTAGCAGAAATTTAAAATCTGATTCTCAAATGTTGTCCCCCATCTCTCAACATAGAAGAAACCTCAGCACAGTTTTGTGATCAAAAAGTTTGCTAACAACTGTTAAGTATCCAGTTTCCTAAGTATGTCTGGTAATTGGGATCAAAGATCTCATTTCTTTCTTTGCTTTCCTCAGTGTTTATCCCAAGCTCCCAACCCCTGCCTGCTTTTTTTTTTTTTTAGCCTACTCAAATTCTTTTGTTCTTCCTTCTAGCCAAATAATTTATAGTACAAAATGCTAATTCATAATTCTTCTTCATGTATTTTTTATGACAATCACTTAAAACCAACATCCTTTAGTCAATTTGAATTAGCATAACGGTTCAGTAATTGAATGGTCATCAAAACAGTAGTTGAGCCTTTGTCCTTTGCAACTGATAACAGTTGCTCCCATTTTGGGTCTGCCATTAATCCTTCATCAGGGCATTAAGCTTGCACTGAATTTTCCAAGTTCAAGCAGCTCCTCTATAGTGACTTATGGAGCTGCCCTTTGATTTGCTAATCATGCAGGCTGACAGCAGAACCGCCATATATTCAGAAGGCATCTTCATAGAAGCAAACAACTCTATTAACAATCTGAAACACTGACACAGTCATTCTGAGCCAATTGCACCATTGTGTATACAAAACAAGATGGATGGTACAGCATATGAAGCCAAGCAGAATCCCTTGCAATACAGGATGAAACACACCTGATTTATAGCAAATGAAAGAAACAATTGTCATCCCGTGATATATAGTCACTTTTCTTCACTGCGGACTATGAGGAAATGTTTCAATGTTAGCTGTTTTTTTTTTTTCCTTTTACCATAATAATTACTATTGACAGATTCATTTCAGGTAAGAAATGGTCTTTCAGAAAAACACTGGGGGTTGCAGCAGAGCCCAGAGTATGGGCGCAGATGTGAATTGTGAAGCAATATGGGGCATAATGAGAAAAGCATTCTTCCCTATCCTATTAATTGTAGGCAGTACCTAATAATCAAGAATTACTGACCCCTCCCACCCTCTAGCTAGCAGATATTTGTGCATTGTAATGCACCATGGCCCACACACAAGCTTAACTCTATGTAATGTAGAGAGCCAGCTTTTCAGCAATTAATCCAAAACCTACTTGTTCCCTCTGCATTGCCTATAACAAAACTTATGAACAACACATAAATTCCTTCTAATAGGTAAAGGGTCGAGCAAATGATACAAGGCACTTGATGAACTGCTGTGCAGAAATTTTAACTGATAATTATAAAGATGATTTTAAAATATGGAAAATACTTTAGACATGAGGTTAAATGATGAAAGCAGGATGCAAAACTGTCAGAATATTGAGACGACAGATGTAAAACTACAGTTGGGTGAAGGGGAGAGAAGAAAGAAAAGGCAAGCTGTTGTATCGACAGGGAGGATGACAAGCAATTCCTTTTTTCTTTTGAAAATATTCTTTAATGTTTCTGTGCCATTCTTATAATAAATGTTATTTATAAAATCAAAGCACATTTCTTATGGAAAAGTTAGTTACCCCTTACCGTAAAATCCTAGCATAAAACATACATGTGATAAATGTTGAAGTATTTTTTTTTCCAGGCTCAAAAATAGTGTTGGAATCTGCCAAGGAACCAGCTCACATTATTCAACGTCAGACACATTTACACTCATATGTATTAGTAATTACTTTGGTTGACTTTTCCTTGTTGTTGTCATGGCAACCATTTCCATTGCCATTAGTACCTCTAGGGCCAGCCTCTTTCATGTATTTTTAGGATGTTTCTCTTCTAACAAGAAGCTCTGGTGACTCTGTGGTTAACTGCATGGCTGCTAATCGAAAGGGCAGTGGTTCAAACCCTTTAGCCACTCCATGGGAGAAAGATGTGGCGGTCGGCTTCTGTAAAGATTACAGTCTTGGAAACACTATGGAGCAGTTCTACTCTGTCCTATAGGGTCACTATGAGTCAGAATCCACTCAACAGCAATGGGTTTGGGTTTTTGGTTTGGTCTCTTCTAACGAAGTAATAAATACTTATGGCCTATCTGTATCTGAAACCTAGGTGACCTGCTCTGTCTCTTGGAACTACTTAGCATTCGGTTTCCTTCCTTTCTGCTTTGTAGATAGTTCTGTGTCGCTTTGTGGTAGTTCCTTTCACCAAAGAACTCTTTGCTGTTCATAACTATATCTTATTTAGATTACTTAAAGTGTCTCTATTTCACACGTTCTCCATGTTTCCCTGCCAAATGACCCATTTTCAATAAAACAGCACATTTTCATTAGTGAGCACTTGGGGCCACCACTACAGAAAAGAACCAAAATACCACAGGAATAAGCAAGACTTCAGAGTGATTCTAGACTGATAATCACATGATTATGGAGTCTGGACTTGCACCGCTCAGTCACAAGAAGTTCACAAAAGCACAAGATATTCCATTGCATTTTCTGGCAACTTGAGTCATCTAATAGTTCTTTCTCATGAAAATGAAAGATATCAGCTACCTTTTTACAATTATCGAATTAAGTTTTAAATAGTGATGCCCAATAAAGTGAGGTTGCTGTGAGATGGGCATATTCTTATACTGCTGATTGGAGAATAAATTTACACAAACTTTTTGTTCTGCAATAAAAAAAACCAGTGGCCATTGAGTCATTTCTGACTCAGAGTGATCCTGTGTGTGTCAGAGTACAACCGTGCTCCACAGAGTTTTCAATGGCTAATTTTTCTGAAGTAGACTAGCAGGACTTTCTTCCAAGGCAACCCTGGGTGGACTCAAATCTCTAACCTTTCCATTAGCAGCTGAGCACATTAACCATCTGCACCACCCAGGGATTCCTGTTAAGCAGTAATCACTACCAAAGCCTTAACAATGTTTACTCCCTTTCTCTGCAATTCTTTTTGTAGGGATCTTCTAAGGAAATAATCTGAAACATAGAAAAATATTATGTACATTGTTCATGCAATGTTGTTTAGTAGCAAAAATATTCTTAGTCATCTAGTGCTGCTATAACAGAAATACCACAAGTGGATGGCTTAAACAAAGGGAAATTTATTCTCTCACAGTCTAGTAGGCTAGAAATCCAAATTCAGGGCATCAGATCCAGGCAATGGCTTTCTGTCTCTTTCGGCTCTGGAGGAAGGTCCTTCTCATCAATCGTCCCCTGGACTAGAAGCTTCTCCACGCAAGAACCCCAGGTCCAAAGAACGCGCTCTGCTCCCGGTGCTTCTTTCTTGTTGGTACGAGGTTCCCCAACTCTCTGCTTGCTTCCCTTTCCTTTTACCCCTTTTAGAATAAAAGGTGGTGCAGGACATGTCCCAGGGAAACTCCCTTTACATTGGATCAAGGATGTGACCTGAGCAAGGGTGTTACATCCCACCCTAATCCTCTTTAACCACAGGCAGAGATTATGATTTGTAACACATAGGAAAATCACAAAATGGAGGACAACCACACAATACTGGGAATCATGGCCTAACCAAGTTGACACGTATTTTGGGGACACAATTCAATCCATTAGATTCCACCCTTTGGCCCCAAAACATCATCCCCTTGCCACATGTAAAACATATTCACCCCATCATGTCATAGCAAAAGTCTTAAATCAACCCCAAGTCCAAAATCCAAAAATCCCTCTTCATCTGTGAGATCTAGAACACAAGTTATCTCCTTCCAAAGTACAATGGCAGAACGGGCACAAGCTAGACATTTTCATTACAAATAGGAGAAATTAGAGGGGAAAAAGGCATAACAGGCACCAAGCAAGTCAGCAGAACACATTACATTAGCCCACAAGCCTTTGAAAGTAATCCTCTGTTCTCTGAGACAATTTACACAATAGCCCTGCCCTCTAGGATCTAGGTATTGGCCACACTCTCCAGATTCTGAGTGGAAGCCCCTCGCCCTGGGCTTTAGCTCCGCCTTCCAGGTCCACTGGGATGGCAACTCTGCTCCCTCGGCTTTAGGCACACCGTTCTCCTAGTCCATCTGAGTGATGACTCTACCCTTAGAAACACCAGAGGCCACGGCTCCACCCTTTGAAACTCCAGAGGTCATGGCTATACCTTTTGAGACTGAGGCAGGTTGGCTTCCTGTGTTCCTTGAGTCTTCAGCTTCTACTTCCTGATTCCTTGGCCTCTTGGCCCTCAGGCCTCACACCCACATCTGCCCTGCTGGGGCAAGTGTTCCAAAACTCAGTAGCTCCACCGATAAGTGCCTGGAGACATCCCACTCTGCCAGGAAGCCTCCTGAGCACAGGCACTCAGCTCTCTTGCTCTGTGGGTCAGCTCCAGCGCTGTCTGGCACTGGCCGCTTGGTTTTGCTGCTGCTGGTTCGCTGCTGCTAGTCCTCTGCTGCGATTTCTCACCATCTGTGCCTTTTCCAGTGTTAACAGTTCTCCTCACTTCCTTCTGAGTCTTCTATCCATTCACAGTTTCAAAACTGCTTCCACATTTTAGGTATCTGTTAGAGAAGCACCATACTCTTGGTACCAAATTCTATCTTAGTCATCTAGTGCTGCTTTAACAGAAATACCACAAGTGGATGGCTTTAACCAAAAGGAATTTATCCTCTCACAGTCTAGTAGGCTAGAAGTCCAAATTCAGGGCATCAGCTCCAGGGGAAGGCTTTCTGTCTCTGTCAGCTCTGGAGGAAGGTCCTTCTCATCAATCTTCCCCTGGACTAGGAACTTCTCCATGCAGGAACCCCAGGTCCAATTTACAATTCAATCCATTACATATTGGAAGCAATCTAAACGTCCAACGATAGAAGAAAAAAGAAAATAACGTCCCATGGAGACAACACATAACAAACCTATACTCGTTCCGTAGACAAAAAAACAAAAACAAACTCATTGCCATTGAGTCAATTCTGACTCATAGTGACCCTATAGGACAGAGTAGGACTGCCCCATAGGGTTTCCAAGGAGCAGGTGGTGGATTTGAACTGCTGACCTTTTGGTTAGCTGCCTAACGCTTAACCACTAAAAAAAAAAAAAAAAAAAAAACACTAGAACCTCTCAAATAATGGGTGTCGGTTCCAGTGATTTTGAACAGACATTACATGGCATGGATTCCCAACCTCACATAGAGCTTTATCTACTTTGTTCTACAGAATCAAATGTTTTTAAAATAGGTGAAAAAGCTATGGAAACTCTAGAGCTCTATACACATATGAGAACTCTGTATCCTGTATTTTTATTATTTTATAAATTCTCATCTCAATGCACGGGTCAAATCACGTTCATTTTCAAAAGTCTTCCTGCCTGAGTCATAGAAGCTTCCTAGGCACATCCAAACACCTTGAGGGACTCAGCTACTGGGCTGAGGGCTGGGGACCACGGTCTCAGGGTACATCTAGGTCAATTGGCATAACACAGTTCAAAAAGAAAATGTTTTACATACCTATTTTGGTGAGTATCAACTGGGGTCTTAAAAGCTTGCAAGCGGCCATCTAAGATACACCTATTGGCCCCAGCACATTCGGCACAAAGGAGAATGAAGAAAACCAAAGACACAAGGGAAATATCGGTCCAAAGGACTAATGGACCATATGAACCACAGCCTCCACCAGCCTCGGCCCAGAAGAACTAGATGGTGTCTGGCTACCACCACTGATCACTCTGACAGGGATCACAATAGAAGATTCTAGACAGAGCAGAAGAAAAATGTAGAACAAAATTCAAATGTACACAAAAAGACCAGACTTACTAGTCTGACGGTGACTAGAGGAACCCCCAAGACTACTACCCTCGGACACCCTGCTAACTCAGAACTAAACCCACTCCCGAAGTCCACCATTCAGCCAAACAGTAGACAGGCCTGTAAAAACAAATAATAATACAAGTGAGGAAAGTGCTTTTTAGTTCAATCAAGTATATGAGACCAAATGGGCAACACCTGCCCAAAAGTAAAGATGAGAAGGCAGGAAGAGACAGGAAAACTGACGAATGGACACTGAGAACCCAGGGTGAAAAAGGAAAGGGGGAGAGTGGACAGATTGCAGGGATTGCAACTAACGTCAGAAAACAATTTGTATATAAAATTTATTAAGGAAAAACTAATTTGTGCTGTAACACAATAAAAATAAATAAAAATGAAAAAAAAAACTTCCTCCCTAATGAATAAAATTTAACTCCTTAGCCTAGCAAAGTGCCTTCTAAAACCTGATCACAAAGTACATTCCATCTCCATATCCCATTACAATATTACCCAACCCTATGTGCTAACCTCGCCAGATTATTTGCCATCCCCTGTGTACACGATACAATGCCCCACCTTCCTGCCTGCATCATGTTGTACATTGAGTTGAAATGTTTTTTTTCCCTTCTGCTCTTGTCAAAATCCTTCAACACTAACACAAATACCACCTTCTCTAAGTCATGAAGATATGACCAGTGATGAAAATAGTCTGTAAAAAAACAAATACCACCTTCTCTAAGTCATGAAGATACGACCAGTGATGAAAATCAGTCTGTAGAATGCTTAAAATTAAAACCCTTTTACATTTCCAAATACTCTGGAATTTTAGTTTTTGGTATCAAATTGATCAAAAATCAAAGCATCATTGACCTTTTAGAATCTACTGTGAACAAGTCGCATTAACAACAGACAGCCATTTTACCAAAGTGAGATTCACTCAACTCCATCCTGACAGGGAAAGGGGTGTGTGTGTGTGTGTGCGTGTCTGTGTGTGTCTGTGTGTGTATATGTGTAACATGGGTCTTAGGTTCAGGATTAAAGTAACCAGCACTCTGCAATATGCCTGCATATGTGTCCTGGGGGGTGGGGAGAGGTAGTACATACTCCCTAAAAGAAAATTCTGGGATTGTAGAGTGATTTTACAACGTTTTTTAAGAATTACAACACTGAAGCTCACATCACTGGTGGTGAGGGGAAGAAGAAGAAAACAGCAATTTTCTAGTCCCATGGACGGGCCAAGAATAGCATGTGAAGAAAAAAAGAATGAATTTCAAAAGACATTTTTTTCCACCTTTTAAAGCATACTTGGAAGATTCACCCAAAGATGACATTTTAGAAAAGTTTCTCTTTTACAACAGCTGCCCAGTATTATCCTTTACTCTGCCAATGAGCACACACAGGAGATAAAACAACCAACCCAGAAAAACACCAACTGTCAGAAGAGACTGACACTTGGCAACCTCAGCTAATTCAGGCACAGAAATGCCTTCACTGAAGCACCACACTCTCTTCTCTCTCTCCTCCTGTGAGTGACACTTCAAAACACACAAACCATTTTCTTTTGCCTTGCAATTATCTTTCTGCAGCGTTTTAGAATGTTTAGAATATTTCCATTTTTATCTGTGTTCAAATTTCCATTCTTAGCAATAATGGCCATATATAACACCCCCCACTCTATTTGTATAAAAATTCACTCGACCAGTTCTTTCCCAATAAAAGCTGCGTGCACTTTTCTTCACTCGGTCTTTCTCTAATTCCGTCAATGAACTCTAAAGGAATTACACCTGTATTTCACCTCCCAATGCCTTTTTCCACTAATTCGCTGGAGTACTGCCAGAACAAACTGTTTCAAGAGTCTGGATAATTGATTGATGCTGACTGGTTTTACTCCATCTTGCCAGAAGATTGAACAAAAAGTAATGGGATTAAATTACATCTAAGAGGAAATTCTGAGACAGAAGGAAAAACCTTTTTGAGTGTATAAATCAAATGTTACAATGATTCCTATGAAAGTTACAGAGCACCAATCATCGAAATTCTTTAAAAAGGAAGTGTATTTTTAAAGTCTCAAACCTCCTTGGAAGAAGTGATCTCGAATGAAAGAACTCTTGATGTCTTTTCCTTCACAAAAATTCTATGATTAACAAATTCTACAACCCCTACTAACTGCCTACCCAATATCTATTTCTCCCTTGTTCCTGGCTAACAGACTCCCATACTGCCAGAGTAACTTGATTAATGACATAAAAGCAGAAGTAACTGGGAATGAACCAGCCAGCATGCTCCTGTTGCCCTTTGCCCTTACCTGTTCTTCTGACTGAACGTCAAATGCAAAGCTTAAAGATGCAGTCACCGTATTGCAACTATGAGGAATGAAGTCACACACTAAACACAGGAAATGAGGAAGACGGATGGTGCCTTTAACCATGGATGTCCTCTTCTGGACTAACTGGAAAAAAATAAAACTCTTCCTGTTTAAGCCACTGTAATAGGGTTTTCCGTTATTTACAGCCAAACTCAAATTTAAGTGATACGGTTACATTCCTATTACATAGGATGTGGTGTCCCAACTCCTACCAAATGTCAGTTATTCCACTTGGGCTCTGGATCCCCTCCCACTTACCTTCCCAAGGAATTCCTTCTCTCTCGGGCATCATCAATTTCTCCCTCTCTACTTGATGATTCCCATCAGCCAAATATGCTCTAGTAGCTACTATCAGAAAGGGAGGGAGGAAGGAAGAGGGTAAGAGAAAGAAAGAAAAAGAGACCTCCCTTGACCTACATCCCCTTCTGCTACCACCTCATTTCTTGCCATTTTCCTGATGTTGTCGTCTCCACTATCTCATCTTCCGTTCTCACCTTGAGCCGCTTCTCAGCCTTCCATTTATACCACTCAAATGAGACTGCTTGTGTTAACTCACCAAAGACTCCTTATCGCCAAATCCAGCATCTCTTCTCAGTTTGTACTTGACCTTTCAGCAGCATTGGCCATTCAGCTGTTGATCACTCTCTCTTTCTTACGACTGTCTTCCTTTGGCTTCTGCGACATCATGTTCTTCTGGTTTTCCTCCTCTCTTACTGGACTCTGTTTCTTCTCCTTTGGTGGGTGCTTCTTTGATCAGCCTCCTAGGAGCATGCCAGGATTAATCTTGGGGCCTGTGATAGACAGAATAATGGTCTCCAAAGTTGTCCATATCCTAATCCCTATTGTTGCTGTTGTTAGGTGCCATCCAGTCAGTTCTGACTCATAGCGACCCTACGTACAACAGAAAGAAACACTGCCTGGTCCTGCGCCACCCTCACAATCTTTGCTATGTTTGAGCCCTTTGTTACAGCCACTGTGTCAATTCATCTTGTTGAGAGTCTACCTCTTTTTCACTCACCCTCTACTTTACCAAGCATGATGTCCTTCTCCAAGGACTGGTCCCTCCTTATATCCAAAGTATATGAGACAAAGTCTCACCATCCTCGCTTCTAAGAAGCATTCTGGCTTCCATGACAGATTTCTTTGTTCTTCTGGCAGTCCATGGTATATTCAATGTTCTTTGCCAACATCATGATTCAAAGGCATCAATTCTTCTTCAATCTTCCTTATTCATTGCCCAGCTTTTGAATCCATATAAGGTAACTGAAAACACCATGGCTTGGGTCAGGCACATCATAGTCCTCAAACTGACATCTTTGCTTTTCAACACCTTAAAGAGGTCTTCTTTGGCAGCAGGTTTGCCCAATGCAATACACTGTTTGATTTCTTGACTGCTGCTACCGTGGGTGTTGATTGTGGATCCAGGTAAAATGAAATATTTGATGACGTTGATATTTTCTCCAAATTGTTTCTTTATATTGAGGTATAATCCATACTGAAGGCTGTTGTCTTTGATCTTCATCAGTAAATGACAGACTTCCATTCAGAGTGAATATGTTACCTTACATGACAAAAAGGACTTTGCAGATATGATTAAGGATCTTGAGATGTGGATTATCCTGGATTAATGAAATGACAAGGATCCTTCTAAGGGAAAGGGAGACAGGAGAGTCAGAAATATACATGACAATGGAAACAGAGGTTGGAGTGATGTGCTGTGAAGAGGGCGGAAGAGGTCACAACCCACAAGAAACACAGGCTACTCTTCTAGAAGCTGGAAAAAAGGCAGGGAAACAGATTCCCCTCTAAAGTTTCCAGAGAGAGTATAGCCATGCTAATAATTTTATTTTGGCCTAGTGAAACTCGCTTCAGATTTCTGACCTCCAAAACTGTAAAATAATAAATTTGGTGTTGTTTTAAGCTACTATTTTTGAGATAATTTGTCACAGTAGCCATAAGAAACTAATTTCCTTCCTTATCTAGACACTCTACCTAAGTGATCTCAAGGCATCCTGTGGCTTTAAAATCGCCTATATTCCAAGACTACCAAATCTTTCTCAGCAAATCTGAACTCTCCCCAGGATCCCAGACACATATATCCAAAATACTTTGGGGCGGGAAGGGGAGATTGGCAGTAATCAGCCCCCTTACAACATGCAGACTTATCCAAGCCTGTTTTTGTCTGAATATGTTAACTGTTACATTAGTCTGGATCTTTCTGTGTTTCTTATGTGTGTAGCATCTGACTATAGTAAGGATATAATGACAGAGCAAGCTACCAACAACTTTCTTTTATTCATTCATTCATTCATCCACCCATCCACCCATCCGCCCCTCCACCCATCCACCCATACCCCCATCCCCCCATCCACCCATCCAAATATGGTTATTGACTCAGCCTAGAATGTGCCAGTTGCTAATTTCAAAAGCGGGCAAGGCATGTTCTATCTTGTTATCTAATAGGTATTTCAAACCCAACATAGCCAAGTGGGAACTCCTGATTTCTCCTCTCATCCCACACATCGGTTCCCCCCCACCAAAAGCACCATGTTCATTTCCCTGCACCACCACCATCCCTCCCCTCAGTTGTTCATGCCAAACATCTAAGAATTTACTTTGCATTCCTCTTTTCCTCACTCCACACATCCAGTCTATAAGCAAATGCTGTGAACTCTATCTTCAAAACACACCCAAAAGCATTTACATCTCTCCATTTCTACTGCTTCCTCCACATTCCAAGCCACTGCCATCTGTCACATGGAATACTGTAAAAGCCTCTAACAATCTATTTCCCACACTGCAGCCAGAGATACCCTTTTCATATGCAAATTAGACCATGTCACTCCCCTGCTTAAAATTCATCCATGGATTCCCATTGCACTTAGAGTGAAACTCAACCTTCTTAGCTGGCCTTCAGAGCCTTTCTTGCCTCTTCCTAACCCTCCATCCTCATCTCACCTAGTTTGCCAAGGGCCAGCCACACTGGTCTTCTTTTGAACATGGTAATCTCAGTGTTGCCTTAGGACATTTCCACTAGCTTTTCTATCTGCCTAAAATGCTCTTCTCCTGATTTTCTTTCTCAATCTTTAGGTTGCAGCTCAAATGTCACCTCCTCATGGAGGCTTCCCTTGGCCACTCTATACAAAATAGCCATCCAGTTATTCCCCAAAACATCTAGTTTAAAGCTTTGTAGAGCCTGTCTCCCTATCTAATATTTTTCCAATTAGTTTGTTCTGTTTCCCCCAGTAAAATATAAAAGTTATGACAGTGGGGGCCTTGCCTTTTTCACTGCTGTGTGCCCAGGTCTTTAAAAACTGCCTGGCACATTGTTGTTGTTGTTAGGTGCCACTGAATTGGTTCCAACTCATAGTGACCCTATGTACAACAGGATGAAACACTGCCCAGTCCCACGCCATTCTCACAATTGTTGCTAAGTTTGAGCCCATTGTTGCAGCCACTGTGTCAATCCAAATTTTTGCGAGTCCTTCTCTTTTTTGTTCACCTTCTACTTTACCAAGCACAACGTCCTTCTCCAGGAACTGGTCCCTTCTGATAACATGTCCAAAGTATGTGAGATGAAGTCTCACCATCCTCACTTCTAAGGAGCATTCTGGCTGCACCTCCAAGACAGATTTCTTCGCTCTTCTAGCAATCTATGGTATAATCAATATTCTTCACCAGCTCCATAATTCAAAGGCAACAATTCTCTTTCAGTTTTCCTTATTCACTGTCCAGCTGTCGCATGCATATGAGGTGCTGGAAAATGCCATGGCTTCGGTCAGGTACACGTTAGTCCTCAAAGCGACATCTTCACTTTTTAACACTTTAAAGGGGTCTTTTGCAGCAGATTTGCCCAATGTAATAGATCGTTTCTTTAGGTGTTAAATACATGTTTATGTTATGAGTGAAACTTTTGCCCAGGACCTATTATTGCAGTTATGAGCTGTTCTCGTCTAGTCATTATTACAAGATATTTTCACTATCATTATTCTCAAAAAATAGCATTGTTTTTTTATTTCCCTGTTTATTTTTCTGTCTTCTCTACCGGATGTGAAGTCCTTGAAAATAAGGGTTATGGAACTGGTGCAGCAACCAACATATTCCAAGCAGTCAATAACCATATTTGAATGAATTAAAAAATCAGTCAGTCCATGAATCATTGAATGAACTAGTGAATGAGTAAAATAGGACAGTAGCCTACTCCGTCATTACATCCTCACTGTATCCTAAATGGTAGCAAATTCAGACAAAAATAAGCTTAGTTAAATCTACACTCTGTAAAGGGGTTGTGATAAGACTCTAGTTTTCTCTCTTGGTCATTTGTAGAATCTTGGTTCCAATAGTCAAGTACAGTCCACCTACACTGTGTATCAATGTAGTATAACATCCTAAGGCTTGTCTGCTTGGGATCACTATGAAGAGTATGAAAGAATTGGGGGGAATTCCTAAATCCTCATTCTTTAATGAAAATGAGACAGAGTTCACTAAATATGCTAACATACTAAAAGTCAGAAAAATGTAGAGTGAATTCTGGTATCAGTCTCCTTTTATTAAGGGACTAATAATAAGAAAATTACATTAGCATTTGTACAGCTAACATTAATTTGGAACTTACCAGGTTCCAGAAACTTTGTTGAGAGCTTTATACTAGGCGAGTCATTTTTCTTATTTTACAGACAACATAACTGAGTTTAAGAAACACATCTGAAGTCACACAGTTATTACACAGCAGATTCATGATATAATAAATCCAGTGATCTGAAAACAGAGTATACACAGTGAACCACAGCACTAGCCTTAATTAATCAGCAAGGTCAAGGGGCTAGTTGGACTCTCTCAAATGGTTCTCTCTGGATCTTCTTCTGAATGGCTTAGTAAATGGGGCTCCCATTTCAGCTGGCCTTCTCTGCTGACATGTCTAGATGTCTTATGTTTATTTCAGGGCTCTTATTACAAAGCCTTGAGACTCTGTTTAAGTACTTGTTCAAAGAACTGATTTTATCATATCCTAAATCCTTACACGTCTGGCTTTGCTTCCCTCTGACAAGTTCTGGGTATTGCTGTCCACAGCTGCTTGATGCTGGAGCTTGCTCTCTGGTCCTCCAACCTGGGTGCCCCCCAGCTGGGCTCTGTTAGCCCTGATTTGTCCTCTGTAGCTGAGTTCTGGCAACAGGATTAGCATGTTTCAAAGTCCTTTTGACATTAAGAGCGAATATCTGCTTGAAGTGGAAAGTTAAAATGATTCCCTCATTGGTCAGAAAAATGAAGGGAATGACATTTCCTACAAACTACCATTTAACAACCCATATAAAATTGTTAACCATTTCATGTCCAATTTTACATTGGCTATTCTAGAACCCTATAACAGGGAGGAGCTCAGATGGAACAGTGGTTAAAGCACTCATCTGCTAACCAAAAGGTTAGTGGTTCAAACCCATCAGCCGATCCGCAGGAGAAAGAAATGGCAGTCTGCTTCCAGAAAGATTTACAGCCTTGGAAAACCTATGGGACAGTTCTCTGTCCTACAGTCAGAATCCATTGGATGGTAATATGGTTTGTTTGTTGGTTTGGTTTGGTTTATAATAGGAAGCAGGGCTTTTAATCACATTTGGCAGACTCTAAATTGAAACCACTTCAACAAACTAAATCATCAGGTACTTTCATTTTCTTAAGTATTTCAGCCCTGCAGCTCACAGCAAAAGCCTCAGTTGTACCTTTTCCTCAGATAATACTCCCCGGGCACTTGGCTCATACAGTAATACATTGGTCTTTCTAGAGTGTTTTTTGCTTTGGCATTTGGCCATTTAGTTTGAGAAGTAGGGATGATAGGAATAAAAGATTGAACTATGTAGTTCTACTTTTTTTCTAAAAAATACATTAAAAGGCATATGGTCACTACCTCACTATCTTTGGTTTGGATTCACAATACTGGAATATTAAGAAAAGCCTGGGAGAATTCCAGCCACACTGAAAAGGAAAGGACACCAAGACAGTCATAGTTATCATATTTTCAAGCAGATAGCATATTTTTAAAGTGCTGAATAAAAAAAGAATATGGACAAGGATGATGTTGAAAAACTAGAAAAATGCATCTATAATCTAACCTCTAAAACCTCACTAAATTCAGTAGATAAACTTCTCAATGGAGGCCATGTAGCTTTAGGAAAATTAAGGCCCTAAACATATTCACAACATAGTCAATCACAATTCTAAAAAATAATTCATGTCTGTATTGCTTAATGCACAAGGCATCCTTGATACCCAAATAGAAGTATCGGTGTGGCAGCTCCTCACAGCTGTCAGAATGGAGTTACCTTATCAGTCTAGCAGGAGTGTAATTAAAGACAATAGCCAGAGCAGCTGTATTGAAAAAACAAGTCATTTGTCTTCCCCTTCCCGTACCCCTTCTGCTCACACAGTTAATCTGAACATAACATCAGTTCCATCATCAAGGCTCCTTCAAAAGGCAGAATAACAGGAAACCTGTATCTGTTTCCCACCTTGGGCTGTGAAGGTTGAAGAGATACTTGTTTTTACCTCGCTGTTGTATTATATAAAATGCAAGTAATTTAGGTCTAGAAATTCAAAAGCCCCTGAGATAGCACAAGCTTTGGGGAATATGAAAAATTCCCTTCAGGGACAGAGAAAATCTGGAAAAATGGCCTAACCTCAGTGTGTGCTGACAAACGTTTAACAGCAGGCTCTCCAGGGGGAAAACCTTGATTTGTAACAATTTCCAATTTCTGATTTCCATCTGCACCACAGCCGATTTTAAGCTACCAGTGTGACATCACTGAACACAGACTAGGAAGGAGATGCACAGTAGGATGCCATTATACACAGCGTTTCCACCACACTGACACAATAGATGTAAATAACCTCAAGAACATAGATAATGGTAAAACGAAGGAAAATAAGTAGGAAACGGTGAGTTCTGAATATTTGTTAACTTTATACTTAATGTAATTTAAATTTGACATAATTTAATTTTAATAATGGCTATCTTTAACTGCCATCTTGCAAAATTCCTGAAAATTTAACAATCATCTCTCCAAGCTTGCATGACCTGTCTCTAGACCACCACTGTCTATACTATATTCTGGCTGCCACCTTACTAGAAGTAATAAAGAGCACTCCAGTTGTAACAGATGATAGAGAATATATAACAATAATGTTCATCTTTTCAGCAGTGGAACCAGATCACCTCTTTTCTTTAATAACTTTCCCAAGATCTACCTTTCCAGAATGATCTCCTTAAAGCCAGAAAAAGAGTGATTTAGGAAATGTTTATGTGTGGTTACTAGAACAATGAAAACCCAGGTACTTTTTATAATCAGTACTGTTGAAAATATATTTTGTAACCCTTTCTTCTTCAAGTGTGTGCAACTAGATGCTAACAGAAAATTTTGGCTAAGTCACCAAGACAATAAGTGCCACATTCCAAAGGACGTGCAAGGCCACAATAAGAACTTGTAACAGAGGTGATCAAAAAACAGTTACATGAACTTCCACTTCCAGGAAGATGGAGTTGATGTAGTTTTTCCTATTTCTCCCACTAAGTACAACTAAAGACCCTGATCATTATATATAACACAAAGAAAAGAAGACTCTGAAAGGTGGAGAGAAGAAAGCAGACCAGCTGGCTTTTCTTTCTGCTTCAGACGTCCCAGGCTACGAGCTGAAGAAGCTGGCAACTCAAAGAGCACCTGATACAGACTAAAGCACCCTCCAAAAAGTCTGCACTCTAAACAAAGGACCTAGTGGTAATGGGAACATACTGTATCTTGACTGTATCCATGTCAATGTCCTAGTTGTGGTACTGTACCTAATGGTAACCTACCAAGACATTATAAACTGGGTAAACTGGGTAAAGGGTACAATGGATCTCTCTGTAATTTCTTAGAACTGCATGTGAATCTACAATTATCCCAAAATAAAAACTTTTTTTTAAAGTTACATGTCTTCTACTCCCTCAACTATATCAGGATATAAGAGAGTCAGGAATCAGAGATTAGGAGACTTTGGAGAGAGCTGGTTCATGTACCAAGAAGCCCAACCCCTCATCCAAGGTAGTAATTTAGGGAGTTATTTTCCCATCCCTGCAAATCCAAACAAGGGGCTTTAAGAAGACAACTTGGAGAAAAGCTGGGAGGTTTTTGGTCTCTAGAGATGGGGACACATAGACTGACTCTCACCTGAAAAACTCAAAGGGCAGGCAACAGGCTAGCTATGGCTTATGATAAACCCACCCACTGCTGTCAAGTTGATTTCGACTCACAGTGACCCTACAGGACAGAGCAGAACTGCCCTGTAGGGTTTCCAAGAAGCGCCTGGTGGATTCGAACTGCCGACCTTTCGGTTAGCAGCCGTAGCACTTAACCACTACGCTACCAAGGTTTCCATATGGCTTTGATAGAAAAGCAAATAGGAGCTAGCTCCTTGGGACAGCCTGCATCCCCAGGGTTTGTCAGAGCAAAGGATATGTGACTGTTAATGCAGGACAGACGAAGCCCATGCACGAGCAAGCACGCACGGGTCTTCTTAGATCTTGTCCAGTAGAGTCACCTGGAAGGGCAAAACGACCTCAGCAGGAAGCAGCTACTTCTGAGTTCTAAGGGATAAAAGAGCTTCCCTAAGCCTCCATTCAAAATCAAGATGCCCACATCAAGGGAATGGTCCCTTTCTTCTTCTGAGGGATCAAAATCCGAGGTTGGCAACATGGGGAAGGAGGAACAGAAGCCCCAGGTGGGGAAGGAACATGCAGCAGCAAATGTTGTATGATGTTCACACGTGGAGTTCTCTGTGTTGCCACAGATGGCAAACATTTATTATTGTTTTTCAAACTGAGCACTCCTGAGGATGTCTGAAAGCAGAGGCTCATAGTCGATTTAATTTTTATTCATCACATAATTAGGTCAGGGTCTTCATTATTGAATATACTGTGAAAGCGTTTTTAATTAACATAATTACCATATAAACAGCAAGAGTAAATTCTTTAAAATTAAACAATCCAGTGGAACCATTTGTTTTCCTAAACATGTTCTCTGATGTTAATAGTCCTCCAGGAGAAGACACACTGTCTGGGCTTCTCTTACCTGTCCTACCCTCCTTACACCCCTGCTCTGAATCTGACCCCCCAATCATCCCATTTTCCTCTCCAAAGAGGAGAAATTCTAAGCTGTAAGTCATATTCCAGTGCAAAGATCACACCACATATTCTAATGGGTAGAGCCACCATGCATAAAAGGGTCAGCATATGAATAAACTTTCTGTCTTCTTCCTCTTGGTTATATGATGCTAAAGTGATAAGCCGACATATGTCTTACTCAGGCTGACTCTTTGGATGATAAAATCATTCTCAAGAAATCTTAAGAGGAAAATAGGAGGTTGTAAAAACCTACAACAGTGTGATAATGCCTTGTTCCTTTCTCCTGTTTTCAATTCCATCCTTTTTCAAAAAGCATTTTAACATAGCTTTTTATTGGAAGCCAATAATTTCATTGGTCAAAATTCTTTAAGTTCTAATGCTATTTGTTGCTTCTGGTGACTCTTGCTCAAGGTGGATTGTTCCCTTGTATTTTCTGTAATTTTAGATGCAGAGTTCATGTTTAGTGGCCTATTGGGAATCCTTCCAGGCCTGGGTTGAAGGTGTGTGTTTGCTTCTGTCAGATCCCCCAGAGTTTTTACCAAATTGAGTAACTTTTATATTAATTTCTTGACTTGAGGATTCCTGGGTATGATTCAAATGCTCAACCTGAGTGAAAGAAGGACTGATGGTGCATTCTGAGGGAATACTTTCTACCCACAGCACGGACTGGGACACATAAATTGCATTCTCCTTTCCCTTTGCATCAAGGATGTGTTTTTTCTAGTTTATCCTTTCCTGGGGGTGTAGTTCTTCAAGGACCCCAGCCTTAGATTTGGGTTCCATTCCTTGTATCCCACATCCTTCAGCATAAGCTCTTATCCTTATCCCCCGAGCCACTCAAATCTAAGGTTCTTCATTATAAGGAGCGGCAAACTCCCCCTGGGCAACTAATGCCTCAGCATGCACTTACTCTTCTGATCTTTAGTTTCATCTTTTAGTCCTTGAGAATTTCCCTTTCTCTTGAGCCCAGTTACTCTTTAAAAGGATGTCTATTATATTTCACCTAGTCTTCCCAGACATTTTGTAATACAAAGTTTTTCAAGTTCCCTACTCTCCAACTTGCCAGAAAGAAAAGTCCCGTATGTGGAAAATTAACCCAATTTGGTATGTTATATAGTCTACAGGGATCAATATTTCTCAAACTTTAATATGGATACAAATAAGCTAGGGATCTTAATAAAATACGAATTTTGATCCTAGATCTTGGATGGTGCCTAAGCTCTAACGGGCTCCCAAACGATGCCACAGCTGCTGATTTGTGGACCACACATTGAATAACAAGTGTCTAGATGATCATATTTTTTAAAGTAGTAATTATCTGCAGGTGGTGGGATTCAGGATTATTTTTCTTTATCCTTTCCTGTGTTTTCTGAGCTTTTTTCAGTAATCTGACAAATAATGATGTTATTCCCATTTTAAATATATACATATATATATTTGCTTTATAATGAACCACTTTATGCTTTAAAAAACCTGTTGCTATCAACTCGATTTGAACTTATAGCAACCCTATAGGACAGAGTAGAACTGTCCCACAGGGTTTCCAAAGCTGTAATCTTTACAGAAGCAGATTGCCAGGTCTTTCTTTGGTGAGTTCAAACTGCCAACCTTTCAGTTAGCCAACGGACACTAATCACTGTGCCACCAGGGCTCCGTTCTTTATAGCTTAGGATCTCATAATTCCACATCTTCTTTATTCCCTTTGCCTCCCACCGTATTAGTTTGGTCACAACTACATCGTGTCAGTCAGAAGGATGTGATTTTGCTGGCGGGAAAGGTGCTTTCTGTACCTTATTGTGTTGCTGACAAGATCTTATATGCAGAAGGCAATCAAAAACTTTCTAGTGAATGAACTACTCTGGCCCTCTTCAACATCTAATCTGAAATCTAACTGTATACCAAGGGGTGTTCCCATCATTTATTCATTCAACATTAATATCCTTTGTGGACCCATCATAGTGCCTATCCATAAGAAGTTTTAGAGTTATATCTACCTATAATAAATAGTTGGGTTAAATAGTCAACATGTAATTGAATAGTTGGGTTAAATAGTCAACATGTAATAAGAGCAAACGCTTACTGAGCAATCACTGGGTACCAAGCAATTGACACACACTATTCCATTTAACCCTTCAACAATCTTATAAAAGAGATACTTTTATTATCCCAATTTCATGAGAGAAACTGAAGTTTGTATTGTCGTTAGTTGCCATAGAGTTGGCCCCAACTCAGAGTGGCTCTATGTATACAGAAATGAAACGTTGCCTGGTCCTGTGCCATCCTCACAATCGCTGCTACGTTTGAGCCCATTGTTGCAGCCACTATGTCAATCCATCTCACTGAGGGTCTTCCTCTTTTTACTGACTCTATTTTACCAAACATGATGTCCTTCTCCAGGGATTGATCCCTCCTGATAACACATCCAAAGTAAGCAAGACAAAGTCTTGCCATCCTCGCTTCTAAAGAGCATTCTGGCTATACTTCCTGCAAGACAGATTTGTTTGTTCTTCTGACAGTCCATGGTATATTCAATTTCTTTGCCAACACCATAATTCAAATGCATCAATTCTTCTTTGGTCTTCTTTATATACTGTCCAAATTTGCATGCATGAGGCTTGCAGAGAGTTTGAATAACTTTCCTGTGATCACTCTGCTAGTCAATTATGAAACCAGAATTAAAAAATCATGCCATCCTGACTCCAGAACCCAAATTCTTATCCACTAAGCTACATTAGGAAATCCTGATGGCACAGCGGCTAAGAGCTACAGCTGCTAACCAAAAGGTCAGCAGTTTGAATCCACTGGTGCTCCTTGGAAACACTATGGGGCAGTTCTTCTCTGTCCCACAGGGCCGCTATGAGTCAGAATTCACTCGACAGGAACAGGTGTTTTTTCAAACTACATTACAGTCGCATGTAAAATTCAAAGCACACAGACTCAGACACGAAGTAAAGGTATCAAAATATGGCCAAGGAGGAGAGGGACTAGACCAAGGCGCAGACGTTCCTCTTTCACTTGGACACGAAATATGAAAAAAACAAAACGTTTTTATGAGCTGAGAGTAAATAACATGGCTGCAGAAGCTGGCCTCAGGGAAGGCACATTTAAGATCTGCTCTGAAAAAAAATAAGCCAGGTTTAATTCCAAGCTTCACAAAATAGGGAGGCTGAAGCTGCTGCCCTCCATGGCCCCATATGAACAGGCTCAAGACCTGAGCTTTCAAGATTTAGCTGCAGGGAGTTGAAGAAGAAAATAAGGTGGGATCTGTGGCAGAGGTAGACATGAACTTACAGAAGCCAGTAATATGTTACACCAAAGTTTATTGATATTTTAAAGCCTGCCATCTAGTATGCATTCTTTATTAGAATGAAGAAGTTATTTGGTATTTCAAAATGCCATAGCATGGGTCTGCAGGACACAGCCTCTATAAAATGTAGTCTGTGTTTTAAACAGAAGAAGAGTTCAGAAGATTTTTTCAGCTGAAAGCATGAGAAACTAAAGTTAAAGTGTTTGAGGCATGAGCTCTTGAATGACACTTTTAAGTTGCTAAGTATTCGATCAGTGCCAAAGAACACCAAGGACCCTTGTGCCCACTACTGGAAGATGCAACTTCTTCCACAGAAAAAGCATTTTTAAAAACCTAGACAAAATTGCATATAGTAAAATTCTCGTATCTGAGAAATGTTATACAGCCTTGAAAATTTCACTTTAACTGTGTATACCACCGTTTGCCATCTATAAAATTTCTGCCTGGAACAGTTAAGAGAAAAAACTGTATATACTTTTTAATAATAGCCCATGTCCTTGTGTACTACAGAAATCAGCATTTTGTAATTATTAAACTATCAGATTATTGCCTGGGACTGATTTAATCTCAGGAATACACCAGACAAAAGGTTTATGAAGCCATGGTCAGGGGTCAATACTTACGAAGGCTATTCAGGGTCACTGAGTTTCACAGCTTCTACCTGACCTCAGCTGGTGGCAAGAGAGACAAAGCAAGAAAGCCAGAGGGTAGCTGTACTGACAGCAGAGGAATGGCACCAGATAAAGGAAAACATATAATTAGCTCATGACTGACATTTAATAGGTAATTCACTCAAATGATGCACCACTTCATATTCTGTAATTTGATATGGTTCTTTTAATAGCACACTGAACAGATGCATGTTTCCCGTTTATATTCATAAACATAGCAAATTTTCTTTCCACCAGTGTGGCTCTTCTAAAGATGAGGCATGGGAAGGTGGGTGCACCGGGGAACCTCACATATCTGGCCTTAACTGTTTTGCCCCATCAGCGCTCTTGGCCTCCATGAGCCCTTTTTACCCCCATGTCCTGGGCTTTGCCTGCTTTCCTTTCCATTTTAGAGCTGCTGTCCCCTGTCCCATTTATCAGTGAACCCCCTCCCTTTGTGCTGCAGAATAGAACTCCGTCTCCCTGGTCCTCGCTGTCAGTGTGATCTTCTAAAGTGAGTGCAAGGTGCATTGTTGTGGGTGTTGCAATTTATCACTATGGAAAAAGAAACAGAAGTTAACCAAAGTAACAAATAAGTATAAGTTACAAACTGATAAAGACTTCCCTGAGATGCCCTAGTAATTGTCTTCTGGGTGGAGTATAATTCTTGGGACACAGAAGACGCAATATTTGTTTCCAGAAAGAATAAATGCACTGCATTCACTGGTCCCTTGGAAAACTAGAGTTTTGTATTAGTCAGAAGTCAGTGGAGATTCTAGGAGCTTCACCTTTAGAGATCTATGATTACCCTCTCCCAATCCTTGGCAATGCATTCATTCATTCCATAAATATTAACTATCTCCTATGTGACAGCCACTGTTAGAGGTGCTGCGGATACAGCAATGAATGAGAAAAAGTTTCCAAGTTGACATTCTGGTGGGAGAGTCAGGCAATCAACAAATTTTGTTAGGTGCCATCAAGTCAGTTCCAACTCATAGTGACCCTATATACAACAGAACTAAACACTGTCCAGTTCTGTGCCACCCTTACAGTCATCGCTATGTTTGAGCCCACTATTGCAGCCACTGTGTCAATCCATCTTGTTGGGGGTCTTCCTCTTTTTCACTGATGCTCTACCTTACCAAGCATGATGTCCTTCTCCAGGAACTGGTCCCTCCTGATAACATGTCCAAAGTATGTGAGACAAAGTCTCACAATCCTTACTTCTAAGGAGCATTCTGGCTGTACTTCTTCCAAGACAGATTAGTTCATTCTTCTGGAAGTCTGTGGTACATTCCATATTCTTTGTCAATACCATAATTCAAAATGCATCAATTCTTCTTTGGTCTTCCTTTTTCACTGTCCAGCTTTCACATGCATAAGAAGAGATTGAAAACACCATGGCTTGGGTCAGGGGCACCTCAGTTCTCAAGATGACATCTTTGTTTTTTTAATACTTTAAAGAGGTCTTTTGCAGCAGATCTGCCCAATGCAATGCGTCATTTGATTTCTTGACTGCTGCATCCATGGGTGTTGATTGTGGATCCAAGTAAAATGAAATCTTTGACAATTTCAATATTTTCTCCTTTTATCATGATGTTGCTTACTGGTCCTGTTATGAAGATTTTTGTTTTCTTTATGTTAAGGTGTAATCCATACTGAAGGCTGTAACCTTTGATCTTCATCAGTAGGTCCTCTTCACTTTCAGTAGGCAAGGTTGTATGTCATCTGCATATTGAAGGTTGTTAATGAGTCTTCCTCCAATTCTGATGCCTGGGGCTCATTCAACAAGTACACAAGTAAATATATAATGTAATGTAATATAAATATGTAATATACCAGTGATGTAGGGTAACAATAAATGTCTTCACAAAAAAAAAAAAAAGCAAGATAAGAGAAAGGAGGATAAGATGGAAAGGAGAATATTGGTTATTTCTGGAACTTTGTAAGAAAAAAAGAAAAGTTTGTCAGGGAAGGCCTGACATTTGATCAGAAACCTGAATGGAAAGAACAAATAAATCAAGTGAAGATCTTGGGTAAGAGCTGCTCCAGACAGAAGAAAGAAAACAAAGGCACTGAACTCTGAACAAGGTTGACATGTTTGAGATTCAAAAAGAAAATAACCTTAATTTGTGTATGTTGGGGACAGAGAGGGAGGAGACAAAGAGCTTGTATAGCAGGAAAAAAAAAAGTAAGAGAACCCCCTCAGTATTCAGAGAAACAGGGCAGTTATCATCATGTTCTCGTGTTGATCTACTATGAGCTACAAGAACAGTCAAGGCCGCGTGCTCCTCACCAACTGATGTAACTAATGTGGTGGATGACTGTTAAAAAAACCATTTACCCTCTCATTGACTTGCTTTGGCCAGTGGAATGTTAGAAAACATGGTGCAGCAGAAGTTTGAAATGTGTTTGTGTGGCTGTGCTTGCCCCTTTGTGCTTCTGCCATCTTCAGAAATGCTTCCCTGGGTAGCTGCCTTCACCTGGGCTCTAGAATGACGAACAGAGCTGACCTAGATGACTCACACTGACCTGCCATTGAAGCAAAGTCACCCCATTCAATCCACACACTCCAGAGTGAAGTGTTTACTGTTGTATACCACTGAAAATTTGTAGTTGTTTAAGGCAACAGTACCTGATCCATACAACTAGTATGCACTGTAGTTGCACAAAGATCTTAAGCACCAGAGAGTTACCACCTCCCAAAGGGGACAAGTCAATAAGCAGCCAGTGGTGCTAACTGTGGCTGATGACCAGTAGGACAGTATCTATGATGTAGCTTCAAAGAGTTGTATAATTTTAAGCTGGAAACATAACGCTATATGAACATTTGCTGTATGCCAGCTACTGTTCTAAGAGTGTTCATGAAATTGGTCACCAACTTGATGCCTGAAGTAACCTCTTTAGTCTTATTTAGAAAATGAGAGACTAGGGTTCGATAACCTCTAAGTAAGTTTCCAGAGCTGGCATTCTATGAGCTCTTTCAAAAAAACAAGGTTAACTACATAACTTAGAGTCACTACATTTTTAAGGGATGGATATCCGGTCTAGATTAATGCCTATGTTTTTTCATAATATGAGTAATGTTTTAAATGAACCAAGAATTATTAGTACCATTTTCAGAGAAGACTGTCTTCCAGTTCACTAATGTCTGAATTTTTTCATTTCAGAGAACAACCCATTTTTATTTCTTATTTTCACCTACTTAATATTACACATCTACCAAAAATCTTGGAAGTCTTCCATTGGTAAGGATAATCTTCAATTAAAATTTGACTTCCTCTTAAATTGTCATGAACTTGATTAAGATGCCTATAAATATAATGATATTACTGTGGCTCTAACAAATACCTTGTCTTTTCCAAAAGTTTATAAGTGAAATAGAGACATTATCAAAGAAATTTCAAGTCATCAGAGTCTAGTGCTATTAAAGATCAATACTGTCACCGTTAATGACACATAGGAATTGTTCTGGGAAAGAAATACATTTGTAGTATGATAAATGTATTTCAAATAAAGACAAATGGAAACTAACTTAACTAGGCTGAAAGAAAATTCTTAAAGTCAGGCAAGGTCAAATGTAAGATTTTGAAGCAAATTCTCCTCATGACCCTTCTGATTTGAAGGAAAAACGTCTGTAGAAAGATACCATAAACATCTCCTAGTGATGCTTATATTTTTAACCATTTTACATGGCATCTCAATTGCATACCTTTGGGATAGAACAAGAAATCTATACACTTCCAAATCTTTTTAATTCTAGGCAAAGACCAGAATTACATAGTATCAGAAAAAATATATGGAGGCTCATTTTTTTTTTCCATTAACATAAACTCAATGCCCCCCAAACAAAAACTCCCCCCCCCGGCCCCTAATAACTATTAATAATCTTTGGTTTTTATACATTTGCTTATTTCATATAAGTGAGATCATACAGTATTTGTCCTTTTGCAATGGACTTATTTCACTCAGTGTAATGTTTTCAAGGTTCATCCATGTTGTGGCATGCATCAGAAATTCATTTCTCCTTATGGCTGAGTAGTATTCCGTTGTGTGTATTTACCACATTTTGTTTATCCATTCTTCTCTTGATGGACATTTTCATTGTTTCTAACTTCTGCCTATTGTAAAAATGCTGCAATGAACACTGGTGTACAGGTTTCTATTTTCCTTCCTGCCTTCACTTCTGGGTATATACCTAGGATTGGGATTGTTGGGTCATGTGCTAATTCTATGCTCGACTTTTTGAGGAACTGCCCAATTGTTTTACACAGTGGCTGTACTATCTTACATTCCCATCAGCAATAGATGAGGGTTCCAGTTTCTCCACAACCTCACCAACACTTGTTGCTTTCCATGGTTTATTTACTTTTATTCTCATTTAATAAAGAAAGTATTAATGCCATGGATTAGCCTCAGATTACAGTTTCAGTTATATCCTATGAGTTCTTACAGAGCTTTCTCATTAACATTATTTTATAAATTTTTGTATCTGAAATTGCTTTTCAGAGTGTCTGGATTTAGTACATAAATCTCTAAGAGAAAATGAAATCAGGACAGCATAATTACCAACTCACATTATCTACTGAGTTTTGATTCTTTAATAATTCTCAAGTAGCTTATCTTTTTTTTTAATTCAAAAGTTAAAGAAAAAAATATGGGAGCAAGGACAAAATATGAGTTTTAAAAGGCAAAAATTATACATATTAATGTTCAGAAGTTATATGCAGCTGAAATTATATTACACCCATTATCAAATAACATTTTAACACACCAGATGTAATCTACAATGCTCAGGCCGCAGAAAATGAGACCATTCCAGTGCCAGGTTGCGGATGGGCACGAGCTGCAGTTCCGTCTTTAGTGAGCTCAAGTGAAAACATGTCATCACAATAAACTTCCGTGGGGTCTGTTTTATTGGGACTAGAAAATACCCCCGTGATTAACAATGTATGTAGCATTGTTTACATTGCAGCACTGACAGTTTAGAAAATTGTTGACATTTCTAAAAGGAGCCATCTGATAAGAGATTTTGAAATTATCCAGACTGAGAACGGCACATGGGTTCTTGTCAAATTAAGCCCCTGTTAAGTGCCTAGAGAGATAGCGGATGAGAAGGCCCAGAACAAGGCCAGCAAAAATGAAAATTTTAACAAACTGATGCTGAGGCACTGACTGAACCAAGATATTTACTGAAACTTCTACACTGCATCTTTTCAAATAAAAAACACTCATAAAACCTGTGTGACATACAAGAAAAATCGGCAACTCTAATTTTTTTAATCATGTTTACAAAATTAATAGTGAGTGTCCTCCCTAGTGAGAAGGTACTATATCATGTCAAAAAGATCAGCTGTGCCCCATCCAATGAGATACAGCAAAATGGACTATGAGAACTTGGAAACGCAAAGTAACAAAAGACTGGCAAAAAATACAACTGCAAAAAGGATATTGATTTCAGCTTCTCCTTTGGCACAGTGACCCTGTTCCCTTCAAAGCATAACTAAATCTGAGGCACTGGCTTTTTCCACATGTCACAGACAGGATTTCTTGACATCAGCACCTACCATACTGACTTCCTGTGGAATCCTTATATCCCAACACACATTTAACACTGACCTGGGAAATGCCATTTGGAAAATACTTGTAAAAGAATATTTAGTCACATGCATACAATATATTACCAAGTTGGAAATACTATACATAAGAATTTTATATATACACACACACGCACATATGTATGTGTATATATATCTATGCATACAGATATACATACACATGTATACACACGTTCTGTTGCACATAGGGTTGATATGAGTCAGAACCGATTGGCAGCACCTAACAACATCACACAGAAACACGCATGTGTATTTTTTTTTTTTCTTTTTTAAGAGAAAGAGCAAGTGAGCCAGAGAAACTTCATGAACTTTGATTTTTAAAGCTGGAGAAATGAGCCTGAATAAGAGCCATCTCTGGTAGCCATTCATTCATTTAATCAATAAACATGTATGGAGTTCTTCCCATATATTATGGGTATAAAATGGTAAACAAATACAGAGACTGTCCTGACTTCCCTCAAGTTTGTGGGCTAGCCAGCAAGGGCCTGCTCTGGAGGCACCATTCACATAAATTGTATAATGCACAGCCTGAGTGAGGAACACAGGCTTAACTAAATAATCACATTAATGAATTAAGGATCACAAACTTGGATAAGTGCTTGGATGGAAAAGAACGTGGCACTGGATTTTTCTCTAACAAAGAAGCCGTCCCAACTTAGAAGTGGGGAGATAAGAAGGGTGTGTAGTATGCAATCAGAAGACAGGGCACAGGGCATACAGTAGGTGGGAACGGGAAGTTCTACAGAAGCTGAGGTGGCCAGTGTGCCTGAAGCAAGAAAAGAAAAAAAAGTTTGCAGGTGGCAAACCATGCAGGGCCTTATAAGCCTTGCTGACAAACTGGTTTTCTTCTGAGTATAACGGGAAACCACTAACGGATTTGTAAAGAAGTGAAGGGTAACTAGGCTTTTCACCTTAAAAAGATCACTCTGGCTACAGTGTAGGAAGGCAGAAGGACCTGTCAGAATCAATGGGGACAGAATGGTTAAGAAGCTATCACTACCTCTCTCAGTGTCTTTTATAATATCAGTATAACCTAAAAATACATGGATATAAAAGTGTGAATTTGACCTTTCACAAAGGAAGACAGGAAAAAGTAGCGTAGCCATAATTAAAAGAGTTTTATAACTCTCATTCTAAAAGTTAAGAACCACAAGAAAACTCTGAGTTCTAGTCTTTTCAAACATAAATCTGAATTTCCAAATTTCCTTTCAGATGCAGGTTTAATCTTGCTTACAATGCCTCCCCTCCCCTCACTTTCAAAAAGTACATTTGAGTCTCTGTTCAAATAAATGAGTTTCTGTTCATCTTGTTTGCTATTACCCTTCCATTTACACAAAGTTTGCTTACATTACTTTTTGAATGTATACTGTAAGTATTCTTATGAATACAAAGATTGCCCTCCTCTGTGGAACCCAAAACAATTTCTGGAAAGGATAGAGGTGGCAGGGAATCCTGAGTTATACCCGTGAATTAATGATAATCCATAAAACTCATGATTTAAGAGGGTTTTTTTTTTTGTTTTTTTTTTTTAGTTTTAGCTGTGGATTGTCCCCTCACTTTTCCCTGTATGCCTACTTTGAAACAAATGGTAAAAGCTGTATTTCAAAGGAGCCTCCTTTCACAAGAGATAGGGCGGGAGGAACCACAAGAGGGGCCAGCAGCAGAGCTTGCCGCAGTCCCTGGTGGGCAGCAAGTGACACCAGGAGCCCTGCATCACTGGAGGTGCAGACAAAGGTGATCGCCAACAACCCAAGATAGACTTGTAGAACCCGTAATGATTCCTTTGGAAGTCCTGGAAATGACTTCAGGAGGTGAACCTAGTAAATGACTGTACCTCCAGTGTTCAGCAGAATGGGTGTAGGCTCAATATTTGGCCATCACAGGGGAAGGCGATGCCTTGAGGCTGATAGATGGGGAGCAAAAAAATTATATACCACATACAATAAAAGCTAATGCTTACCTTGAGCTGTGCACTATTCTAAGCTCTTTACATGTACTCATTTAGCCCTCCAAATGACTGTGAGTAGATATCATTATCCCTATTTTATGAATGTAGAAATTGAAGGGTAAAGAGATTCTGTAACTTGTCCTGTCATACAGCTAGTGAGTAGAAAGAAGAACTGGGATTCTAAACCAGGCAATTTGACTCCAAAGGCCATGCTCTTAACCTGTATTCTCTTCTGCCCTTTATAACACACACACTTTACCACATACACACACACAAGCATACATACACATCACACATATAAACACACTTTGGGCAAACAAAAGTTAGACATTCACTAATAAGTCTGTTGGTGAATACTTTTTTCTTTGTACTTGTCCATTTTCTAGGTTTTGTTGAGTTGAACATGTACTACATATTTATTTTTAAACCCATAAACATATGTTAAAATTCCTATGCAAGTAACACTTCAAGACCCATCGTTTTTACTATTTCTTTCAATTCCTCACATTCCCCTGACTAAATCCCAGTGGTGGACATAGCCAATCATCCACCTTCCTTGCGAATATATCTGAACTCCTAACCATGCTGGAGAAAAACCCCACAACCAGGTATGTTGGCACAACCATAAATTCATGGCTACCAGCCTGCCAATAATACTATATTTTTCTAGTCAGCTTACTCTCTCATTCTGAGCAACAACTACTTAAACATTTTCCCACTCCCTTCAAATCTCAGATTCCCTTTTTTTGTTTATTAACTTTTATTGAGCTTCAAGTGAACGTTTACAAATCAAGTCAGTCTGTCACATATAAGTTTACATACATCTTACTCCGTACTCCCACTTGCTCTCCCCCTAATGAGTCAGCCCTTCCAGTATCTCCTTTCGTGACAATTTTGCCAGCTTCCCACTCTCTCTATCCTCCCATCCCCCCTCCAGACAGGAGATGCCAACACAATCTCAAGTGTCCACCTGATATAATTAGCTCACTCTTCATCAGCATCTCTCTCCTACCCACTGTCCAGTTCCTTTCATGCCTGATGAGTTGTCTTCGGGGATGGTTCCTGTCCTGGGCCAACAGAAGGTCTGGGGACCATGGCCGCCGGGATTCCTCTAGTCTCAGTCAGACCATTAAGTATGGTCTTTTTATGAGAATTTGGGGTCTGCATCCCACTGATCTCCTGCTCCCTCAGGGGTTCTCTGCTGTGCTCCCTGTCAGGGCAGTCATCGGTTGTGGCCGGGCACCAACTAGTTCTTCTGGTCTCAGGATGATGTAGGTCTCTAGTTCATGTGGCCCTTTCTGTCTCTTGGGCTCTTAGTTGTCGTGTGACCTTGGTGTTCTTCATTCTCCTTTGCTTCAGGTGGGTTGAGACCAATTGATGCATCTTAGATGGCCGCTTGTTAGCATTTAAGACCCCAGGCGCCACATTTCAAAGTGGAATGCAGAATGTTTTCGTAATAGAATTATTTTGCCAATTGACTTAGAAGTCCCCTTAAACCATGGTCCCCAAACCCCCGCCCTTGCTCCGCTGGCCTTTGAAGCATTCATTTTATCCCGGAAACTTCTTTGCTTTTGGTCCAGTCCAATTGAGCTGGCCTTCCATGTACTGAGTGTTGTCTTTCCCTTCACCTAAAGCAGTACTTAGTGCTTATCTACTAATTAATCAGTAAAAAACCCTCTCCCTCCCTCTCTCCCTCCCTCCCTCGTAACCACAAAAGTATGTGTTCTTCTCAGTTTTTACTATTTCTCAAAATCTTATAATAGTGGTCTTATACAATATTTGTCCTTTTGCCTCTGACTAATTTCGCTCAGCATAATGCCTTCCAGGTTCCTCCATATTATGAAATGTTTCACAGATTCCTCACTGTTCTTTATCGATGTGTAGTATTCCATTGTGTGAATATACCACAATTTATTTACCCATTCATCCGTTGATGGACACCTTGGTTGCTTCCAGCTTTTTGCTATTGTAAACAGAGCTGCAATAAACATGGGTGTGCATATATCTGTTTGTGTGAAGGCTCTTGTGTCTCTAGGGTATATTCCAAGGAGTGGGATTTCTGGGTTGTATGGTAGTTCTATTTCTAACTGTTTAAGATAACGCCAGATAGATTTCCAAAGTGGTTGTACCATTTTACATTCCCACAGCAGTGTATAAGAGTTCCAATCTCTCCGCAGCCTCTCCAACATTTATTATTTTGTGTTTTTTGGATTAATGCCAGCCTTGTTGGAGTGAGATGGAATCTCATCGTAGTTTTAATTTGCATTTCTCTAATGGCTAATGATCGAGAGCATTTTCTCACGTATCTGTTAGCTGCCTGAATATCTTCTTTAGTGAAGTGTGTGTTCATATCCTTTGCCCACTTCTTGATTGGGTTGTTTGTCTTTTTGTGGTTGAGTTTTGACAGAATCATGTAGATTTTAGAGATCAGGCGCTGGTCGGAGATGTCATAGCTGAAAATTCTTTCCCAGTCTGTAGGTGGTCTTTTTACTCTTTTGGTGAAGTCTTTAGATGAGCGTAGGTGTTTGATTTATAGGAGCTCCCAGTTATCTGGTTTCTCTTCGTCGTTTTTGGTAAAGTTTTGTATTCTGTTTATGCCTTGTATTAGGGCTCCTAGAGTTGTCCCTATTTTTTCTTCCATGATCTTTATTGTTTTAGTCTTTATGTTTAGGTCTTTGATCCACTTGGAGTTAGTTTTTGTGCATGGCGTGAGGTATGGGTCCTGTTTCATTTTTTTGCAAATGGATATCCAGTTATGCCAGCACCATTTGTTAAAAAGACTATCTTCTCCCCAGTTAACTGACACTGGGTCTTTGTCAAATATCAGCTCCTCATACTTGGATGGATTTATATCTGGGTTCTCAATTCTGTTCCATTGGTCTATGTGCCTGTTGTTGTACCAGTACCAGGCTGTTTTGACTACTGTGGCTGTATAATAGGTTCTGAAATCAGGTAGAGTGAGGCCTCCCACTTTCTTCTTCTTTTTCAGTAATGCTTTGCTTATCCAAGGCTTCTTTCCCTTCCATATGAAATTGGTGATTTGTTTCTCTATCACCTTAAAAAATGACATTGGAATTTGGATCGGAAGTGCATTGTATGTATAGATGGCTTTTGGTAGAATAGACATTTTTACTATGTTAAGTCTTCCTATCCATGAGCAAGGTATGTTTTTCCACTTAAGTATGTCCTTTTTAATTTCTTGTAGTAGAGCTTTGTAGTTTTCTTTGTATAGGTCTTTTACATCCTTGGTAAGATTTATTCCTAAGTATTTTATCTTCTTGGTGGCTACTGTGAATGGTATTGGTTTGGTGATTTCCTCTTCGGTGTTCTTTTTGTTGATGTAGAGGAATCCAAGTGATTTTTGTATGTTTATTTTATAACCTGAGACTCTGCCAAACTCTTCTATTAGTTTCAGTAGTTTTCTGGAGGATTCCTTAGGGTTTTCTGTGTATAAGATCATGTCATCTGCAAATAGAGATAATTTTACTTCCTCCTTGCCAATCCGGATGCCTTTTATTTCTTTGTCTAGCCTAATTGCCCTGGCTAGGACTTCTAGCACGATGTTGAATAAGAATGGTGATAAAGGGCATCCTTGTCTGGTTCCCATTCTCAAGGGAAATGTTTCAGGTTCTCTCCATTTAGAGTGATATTGGCTGTTGGCTTTGCATAGATGCCCTTTATTATGTTGAGGAATTTTCCTTCAATTCTTATTTTGGTGAGAGTTTTTATCATAAATGGGTGTTGGACTTTGTCAAATGCCTCTTCTGCATCAATTGATAAGATCATGTGGTTTTTGTCTTTTGTTTTATTTATATGATGGATTACATTAATGGTTTTTCTGATATTAAACCAGCCTTGCACACCTGGTATAAATCCCACTTCATCGTGGTGAATTATTTTTTTGATATGTTGTTGTATTCTATTGGCTAGAATTTTGTTGAGGATTTTTGTATCTATGTTCATGAGGGATATAGGTCTGTAATTTTCTTTTTTTGTAATGTCTTTACCTGGTTTTGGTATCAGGGAGATGGTGGCTTCATAGAATGAGTTGGGTAGTATTCCGTCATTTTCTATGCTTTGAAATACCTTCGGTAGTAGTGGGGTTAACTCTTCTCTGAAAGTTTGGTAGAACTCTGCAGTGAAGCCATCCGGGCCAGGGCTTTTTTTTGTTGGGAGTTTTTTGATTACCGTTTCAATCTCTTTTTTTGTTATGGGTCTATTTAGTTGTTCTACTTCTGAACGTGTTAGTTTAGGTAGGTAGTGTTTTTCCACGAATTCATCCATTTCTTCTAGGTTTGCAAATTTGTTAGAGTACAATTTTTCGTAATAATCTGATATGATTCTTTTAATTTCAGTTGGGTCTGTTGTGATGTGGTCCTTTTTGTTTCTTATTAGGGTTATTTGTTTCCTTTCCTGTATTTCTTTAGTCAGTCTAGCCAATGGTTTATCAATTTTGTTAATGTTTTCAAAGAACTAGCTTTTGGCTTTGTTAATTCTTTCAATTGTTTTTCTGTTCTCTAATTCGTTTAGTTCAGCTCTAATTTTTATTATTTGTTTTCTTCTGGTGCCTGATGGATTCTTTTGTTGCTCACTTTCTATTTGTTCAAGTTGTAGGGACAGTTCTCTGATTTTGGCTCTTTCTTCTTTTTGTATGTGTGCATTTATCGATATAAATTGGCCTCTGAGCACTGCTTTGCTGTGTCCCAGAGGTTTTGATAGGAAGTATTTTCATTCTTGTTGCTTTCTAAGAATTTCCTTATTCCCTCCTTGATGTCTTCTATAACCCAGTCTTTTTTCAGGAGGGTATTGTTCAGTTTCCAAGTATTTGATTTCCTTTCCCTAGTTTTTCTGTTATTGATTTCTAGTTTTATTGCCTTGTGGTCTGAGAAGATGCTTTGTAATATTTCCATGTTTTGGACTCTGCAAAGGTTTGTTTTATGACCTAATATGTGGTCTATTCTAGAGAATGTTCCATGTGCACTAGAAAAAATTTTTTTTTGCAGCAGTTGGGTGGAGAGTTCTGTATAAGTCAATGAGGTCAAGTTGGTGGATTGTTGTAATTAGGTCTTCCGTGTCTCTATTGAGCTTCTTACTGGATGTCCTGTCCTTCTCTGAAAGTGGTGTGTTGAAGTCTCCTACTATAATTGTGGAGGTGTCTATCTCACTTTTCGGTTCTGTTAAAATTCGATTTATGTATCTTGCAGCCCTGTCATTGGGTGCATAAATATTTAATATGGTTATGCCTTCCTGATCAATTGTCCCTTTTATCATTATGTAGTGTCCTTCTTTATCCTTTGTGGTGGATTTAAGTCTAAAGTCTATTTTGTCAGAAATTAATATTGCTACTCCTCTTCTTTTTTGCTTATTGTTTGCTTGATATATTTTTTTTCCATCCTTTGAGTTTTAGTTTGTTTGTGTCTCTAAGTCTAAGGTGTGTCTCTTGTAGGATATAGACGTATATAGACGGATCGTGTTTCTTTATCCAGTCTGAGACTCTGTCTCTTAATTGGTGCATTTAGTCCATTTACATTCAGCGTAATTATAGATAAATAAGTGTTTAGTGTTGTCATTTTGATGCCTTTTTATGTGTGTTGTTGACAATTTCATTTTCCACATACTTTTTTGTGCTGAGACGTTTTTCTTAGTAAATTGTGAGATCCTCATTTTCGTAGTGTTTGACTTTATGTTTGTTGAGTCGTTACGTTTTTCTTGGCTTTTATCTTGAGTTAGGGAGTTGTTATACCTCTTTGTGGTTACCTTAGTATATACCCCTATTTTTCTAAGTAAAAACCTAACTTGTATTGTTCTATATCGCCTTGTATCACTCTCCATATGGCAGTTCTATGCCTCCTGTATTTAGTCCCTCTTTTTGATTATTGTGATCTTTTACATATGGACTTCTGTGATTCCCTGTTATGAGTATTTTTTTTTAATTAATCTTAATTTGTTTTTGTGATTTCCCTATTTGAGTTGATATCAGCATGTTCTGTTTTGTTACCTTGTGTTGTGCTGGTATCTGATATTATTGGTTTTCTGACCAAACAATATCCTTTAGTATTTCTTGTAGCTTTGGTTTGGTTTTTGCAAATTCTCTAAACTTGTGTTTATCTGTAAATATCTTAATTTCGCCTTCATATTTCAGAGAGAGTTTTGCTGGATATATGATCCTTGGCTGGCAGTTTTTCTCCTTCAGTGCTCTGTATATGTCATCCCATTCCCTTCTTGCCTGCATGGTTTCTGCTGAGTAGTCTGAACTTATTCTTATTGATTCTCCCTTGAAGGAAACCTTTCTTTTCTCCCTGGCTGCTTTTAAATTTTTCTGTTTATTCTGATTCCCTTTTAAACTCCTTATTCCCAACACATAACTCACCTCCTACCACACAGCTACACCTCCCTACCCATCTTACCAAAAAGAAAAAAAAATCTTTTATTCCCATACCCGCTCCATTCACCCCCTTTCTCTTTTCTCACCTTCACAATTAAACTTCTCCAGAGAGTTATATATACATAAACAATCTCTGTCCATCACCACTCACTCATTCCAATCTGGATCCTACTCCCACCAGTCCCCTGAAACACTTCTCACTAAGGTTAGCCATGATCACCATGACACAAAATCCAGTTGAAATGGGGACCCAGAAAAATTTCCAGAAGAAGCTTAAATTGATCACCCTGTAACAACTACCCATTTTCCCTTAGGCAAAACAGTAAAATATAGAAAATTATAAAAACTGTCATTTTTTTATCACAATAAAAAAAAAAAAAAGAAGTTTGCAGTTGCATTTATGGAGATTTACAACAAAAAAAATCAACAAAGTACAGGGTTATAAAAAGATGAGCTAAAGAAATATCATAATACATAAAGCTTGTTAAAGAAAACCAAAGAAGAGATTTTTACTGATTTTTAATCTTTTTTTCATGAATTTCAAATAAAATAACACATGCTTGTTTAATAAATGAAACAAAACAAAAATGTATAAAGAAAAAACTCATCCATAACTAGTGCCCTACCCTCACCCTCTGGTTCCTAATAAAACCAGTGTTAACAGGTGGGGGTGTATCCTCTCACATTCCCTCCTAGTTCCATAAAGGAACACAAGAATATAAACAAGTGTAGGAGCGTGGCTTCACTGCTGGTTGGTTGTTTGGTCAATTTACAGAAATAAAATAAATCTACACACACTATTCTTCATTGTCCTTTCTTCTCTTAACCTTAATCATGTACATCCCACAAAAACAAAAGAAACCCATTGCCATCGAGTTGATTCCGACTCATAGCGACACAAATAAGACAGAGTAGAACTGCCCCATAGGGTTTCCAAGGCTGTAACCTTTGCAGAAGCAGTCTGCCACATCTTTCCTCTATGGAGCAGCTGGTGGGTTCGAACCTCCAGCATTTCAGTTAGCAGCCAAGTGCTTAATCACTGTACCACCAGGGCTCCTTGACACCCCACAAGCCAGTGATAAAGATGAAACATTTTTGTTCTAATATTTTTGTGCATAAATATACATATAGGTATCATTTTACATAAATAGTATAAGACACATGCTTTCTTTTTTTTTCAAATTCTGACTCATCCATTTTACCATGAGCAAATTAAAACCTTGGTGCCTCAGTTTCCTCATCTGTAAAATAAGGATAATCATAGTACCTATTTGCTGAGGGCTGACTGAAGTAAGGTATATGATGCATAACTGCACCTGGCATACTAAATACTAATAAATATTATCACTGTAGGGAAAAATTGTTAAAGGTATTGAAATGGACCAAAGAGGTTACTGAGTGTCCTTCAGTTTATCTCAACCTTTCATAGTCTTTGATCCATTTTACTCCTCTGTAAATTGCAGAAAATGGGTAATAATGCAAATTAGTCTTGACCACGAAAATGCAAATTAACTGTATCTACTGGAATACAATTGATTATTGCCTTGTGGATAGGGCTGTTTTGCATCTGTTTATAAATTCATTCTAGTATTCCTTATTTGCCTATAGATATGTTTCTGCGGATTTTCCTTTGAACCAGTTGTAACATCTTGCTGGTTTCCTCATTAATTAATGACTTAAATAAAGCCTTTGACACATGTTCATTTTATATTTGTATGAGAGTTATGCATTTATCTTTTTTAAATAATTATCCTTTAGCACTATTATTACTTCATTTTTACAAGGAAAATCATCTTGAGTCCAAAATGCTATTCTCAGGAACTTTTTTTTCATATATGAAAACAAAATATAGTCTCACACATGCATGGGTGCAGAAAACACACAGTATATTTAACATACATACCTTCACTGTTAGAGGTCCTTGAGGAATTCAGCATCCTGAAGCATGAGTCAATATTAGGAACTCTAGAACAGAAAGGAACTAAAGATATAAATATAAAAAATCCTTTAAATATAAATTGTATAAATACTTGCAGTTATAGGTTACAAATACAAAGAAAAAAGTTTTTAAGATAATGTAAAAAAAATTCTTAACAATTAGACTACAATAATCTGAAGGGGGTTCTAGGAGACAGTGATCCAGGCATATGACTCTGACTCCCTCCCATGCCCAATCCCCCTTTCAGGTAGACAGGAAAATCCTACTTCGTAATTACCTCGGAATATAAGAAACACTTCCCCTATATATCAGAAAAATCTTCTGCAAAAAAGGTACAGTTGAGAAGAAGGTAGACAGGCTACCTTTCAGCTCTCCAACAACACTCATAACCTGGGAAGTTTCCTTTCCGGAAGCTCCCCTCTGCAAATTTTGCCAGACCTTTCCATGGGTCCAGAGCATTCATCATCTTAAACTAAGGGGCCAAGGGAGTTTAACAGGGTCTAGTTATGTCTGGAAACCCTGGTGGTGTAGTGGTTAAGTGCTACGGCTGCTGACCAAAGGGTCGGCAGTTCGAACCCGCCAGGCGCTCCTTGGAAACTCTATGGGGCAGTTCTACTCTGTCCTATAGGGTCGCTATGAGTCGGAATCGAGTCGACGGCACTGGGTTTGGGTTTTGGTTTGAGTTAATGTCTTATCTGCGTATGTCTCAAAAATAATTAGCTTGTCCCTGATGGAACAGGAGACAAGTGGGATGCAGAACTCAAATTCTAGTAAAAAGACCAGACTTAATGGTCTCACTGTGACCAGGGAACCCCGGAAGACATGGCCCCAGATTCTCTGTTAGCCCAAAACTAAAACCATTCCTGAAGCCAACTCTTCAGACAAATATTCAACTGGACTATAAGACATAAGATTATACTTGTGAAGAGTATGCTTCTTAGCTCAAGTAGATACATGAGGCTAAACGGGCAGTTCCTGCCTGGAGGTGAGATGAGAAGGCAGAAAGAGACAGGAGCTGCTTTAATGGGCACAGGAAATGCAGGGTGGAAAGCAGAAGTGTGCTGACACGTTACAGGGAGATCAACTAGGGTCACATAAGAATGTGTGTATAAATTTTTGTATGAGAAACTAACTTGAACTGTAAACTTTCACTTAAAGTACAATAAAAGTAATAATTAGTTTGGTCATGATTTCCTTGTTTTTGTAAGTCTAAGAACACCAAGGTACTGTAAAGAGTATCCACAACATTTGGCCCAAGTGTTTGTCAGGAGGAAGATCAGTGTAAAGTATATTTAACTGTGTAAACTTACAAAATGAATTCACGTGATTCTGACTCACTGATGCCTGAGCACTAACAGACTCATAAATAAGCAACACAGTCCATGCCCAAGAATATTTCCTGCATGAAAGGAGGTAAATATCACAAGGTCTCTGGATCGTATCTTGCCAAATGAAGTAATCAGTATAACTGTGACTTACTAGTCCTACGGGGAGAAATACATTAGTTTGGGTTCTCCCGAAAAACAGAATATACATGTCTACAGATCCATATATATCCATTGCCACTGAGTCAGTTCTGACCCTAGAGGGCAGAGCAGAACGGCCTCATAGGATTTCCAAGGCTGTAAATCTTTATAGAAGCAGACTGCCACATCTTTCTCTTGAGGTGCAGCTGGTGGGTTCAAACCACTGTCCTTTCCGTTAACAGCCAAGCACTAAAACACTGCACCACCAGGGCTCTTAGATAGAGAGTGAGAAGAAGGGAGGGAGAGAGGGAGGGAGAGAGGAAGAAGGAGGGAAAGAGAGAGATAGCTCTTCAGGTCAGGAGATGGGCTAGAAACTCAGGCAGGATATCTGTTACAGTCTTGAGGCAGAATCCTTCTCCCCCAGGAAACCTGTTTTAGTCCTTAAGGCCTTTAACTGACTGACTGAGGTCCATCCCATTGTGGAGGGTAATCCACTTTACTTTATTTGGATAAATTTATTATTCAAATTTACACACCAATCACTAATACCAAAGATGAGGAAACTGAAGCTTTTTACCAACTTCTGCAGTCTGAAATTGATCAAACATGCAATCAAGATGCATGGATCACAAAAAGAAACAATCCTGGATGGTTACAAGGGAGGGGAGGAGTAGGGGTGGAAAAACATTAAAAAGACAATAGATAGGTAGTAACTTCAGTAAAAGGTAAGACAGTACACAATACTGAGGGAGTCAGCACAACTTGTACAAGGCAAGGTCATGGAAGCTCCATAGATACATCCAAACTCCCTGAGGGACTGAATTACTGGGATGAGGGCTGTGGGGACCATGGTCTCAGGGAACATAGTTCAACTGGTATAACCAAGTTTATAAAGAAAATGCTCTATGTTCCACTTTGGTGAGTAGTGTCTGGGATCTTAAAAACATGCGAGTGGCCATCTAAGATACTCTACTGGTCTCACCCCATCTGGAGCAAGGGAGAATGGAAAAAACCAAAGACACAACAGAAACATTAGTTCAGATGACTAATGGACCACAAGTACTACAGCCTCCACCAGATTGAGTCCAGCACAACTAGATGGTATCCAACAACCTCCACCAACTGCTCTGACTGGGATCACAATAGAGGGTCCCAGACAGAGCTGGAGAAAAATGTAGAACAAAATTCTAACTCACACACACAAAAAAAAAAGACCACATTTACTGGCCTGTCAGAGACTGGAGAAACCTGAGAATATGGCCCCCGGGCATCCTTTTAGCTCAGGAAGGAAGTCACTCCTGAGGTTCACCTTTCAGCCAAAGATTAGACAGGCCCAGGAAACAAAATGAGACTAAAGGGGCACACCAGCCCAGGGGCAAGGACTAGCAGGCAGGAGGGGACAGAAAAACTGGTAATAGGGAATCCAAGGTCAAGAAGGGGAGAGTGTTGACATGTTGTGGGGTTAGCAACAAATGTCACAAAAAAAACATGTGTACTAATTGTTTCATGAGAAGCTAGTTTGTTTTGTAAACCATCTAAAGTACAATAAAGAAAAAAAAGACACACTGATAATTACTGGTGATTGGAAAGAGAAAGTTAGAAACAATGAAGGATTTGGTAGATGGAAAATATGGCCTTGATGATAGAAATGACACAGGAGACTGCGTGACAGAATTCTCCAAGACCAACGATTTCTTCATTGCAAATACCTTTTTACAACAACATACACGATGACTATACACAAGGGCCTCACCAGATGGAATACATAGGAATCAAATGAACTACATCTGTGGAAAGAGACGATGGAGAAGCTCAATATCATCTGTCAGAATGAGGCTAAGGGCCGAATGTGGAACAAACCATCAGTTGCTCATATACAAGTTCAAGCTGAAGCTGAAGAAAATTAGAGCAAGTCCACAAGAGCCAAAATATAACCTTGAGTATATCCTACCTGAATTTAGAGATCATCTTAAGAACAGATTTTTCTTAAGAACAGATTTGACACACTGAACACTAACGACCAAAGACCAGACGAATTGTGGAATGACATCAAGGACATCATGCACAAGGAAAGCAAAAGGTCATTAAACAGACAGGAAAGAAAGAAAAGACAAAAATAGATGTCAGAAAAGACTCTGAAACTTGCTCTTGAATGTCAAGTAGCTGAAGAGAACTGAAGAAATAAGAAAACAAAAAAGTTGGCCAGAAGATTTCAAAGGGCAGCTCGAGAAGACAAAGTAAAGTGTTACCATAACATGTGCAAAGACCTGGAGTTAGAAAACCAAAAGGGAAGAAGAAGCTCACCATTTCTCAGGCTGAAAGAGCTGAAGGAAAAATTTAAGCCTCAAGTTGCAATATTGAAGGATTCTACAGGAAAAATATTGAACAATGCATAAGCATCAAAAGAAGATGAAAGGAATACAAAGAGTCAGTGTACCAAAAAGAATTGGTCAACATTCAACCATTTCAGGTGGTAGCATATGATCAAGAACCAATGGTCCTGAAGAAAGAAGTCCAAGCTGCACTGAAGGTAATGGCAGAAACAAGTCTCCAGGAATTGACGGAATACCAATTGAGATCTTTCAACAAATGGATGCAGTGCTGGAAATGCTCATTTATCTACGCCAAGAAATTTGGAAGACAACTACTTTGCCAACCCTGCCAATCAACTGGAAAAGATCTATATTTGTGCCCATTCCAAAGAAAGGTGATCCAACAGAATTCAGACATTATCCAACAATATCATTAATATCACATGCAAGTAAAATTTTGCTGAAGGTCATCCAAAAGCAGCTGTGGTGCCATCTAAGATGCATCAACTGGTCTCAACCCACGTGGATCAAAGGAGACTGAAGAACACCAAGGACACAAGGTAATAATGAGCCCAAGAGAGAGAACGGGCTACATGAACCAGAGACTACATCATCCTGAGACCAGAAGAACTACATGGTGCCTGGCTACAACCGATGACTGCCCTGACAGGGTACACAACAGAGAACCCCTGAGGGAGCAGGAGGGCAGTGGGATGCAGACCCCAAATTCTGATAAAAAGACCAGACTTAATGGTCTGACTGAGACTAGAGGGACCCCAGTGGTCATGGGGGGTTGGCCCAGGATAGAAACCATTTCCAAAGTCAACTCTTCAGACATGAATTGGACAATGGGTTGGAAAGGGATGCTGGTGAGGAGTGAGCTTCTTAGATCAGGTGGACACTTGAGACTATGTTGGTATCTCCTGCCTGGAGGGGAGATGAGAGGGTAGAAGGGGTTACAAGCTGGCGAAATGGACACGAAAAGAGAGGGTGGAGGGAGAGAGCGGGCTGTGTCATTAGGGAGAGAGTAATTGGGAGCATGTAGCAAGGTGTACATTCCAGGCTCCAATTATTAATGGATGTTTGCAGCTGTTTCTTCTCATTTTGAGTCGTGACACATCAGCAAATGAAAGTCCCCAAAACTTTACTCCATCCACGTCATTAAGGTCAGCTCTACTTTGAGGAGGCAGCTCTTCCCCAGTCATCTTTTGAGTGCCTTCCAACCCAGGGGACTCATCTTCCAGCACTATATCAGACAATGTTCCGCTGCTATTCATAAGGTTTTCACTGGCTAATACTTTTCGGAAGTAGGCTGCCGGGTCCTTCTTCCTAGTCTGTCTTAGTCTGGAAGCTCAGCTGAAACCTGTCCTCCATGGGTGACCCTGCTGGTATCTGAATACCAGTGGCATAGCTTCCAGTATCACAGCAACACACAAGCCCCCACAGTACAAGAAACCAAATGTGGAAATTATAGAACAATATCATTAATATCACACGCAAGCAAAATTTTGCTGAAGATCATTCGAAAACAGCTGCAGCAGTATATCAACAGGCCAGTTTCATAAGAGGACGTGGAACCAGGGATATCATTGCTGATGTCAGATGGATCCTGGCTGAAAGCAGAGAATGCCAGAAGGATGTTTACCTGTGTTTTATTGACTATGCAAAGGCATTCGACTGTGTGGATCATAACAAATTATGGATAACATTGTGAAGAATGGGAATTCCAGAACACTTAATTGTGCTCATGAGGAACCTTTACATAGATCATGAGGCAGTTATTCGGACAGAACAAGGGGATACTGATTGGTTTCAAGTCAGGAAAGGTGTGCATCAGGTGTGCATTTCACCATACCTATTCATTCTCTATGCTGGGCAAATAATCCTAGAAGCTGGACTATATGAAGAAGAATGGGGCATCAGGATTGGAGGAAGACTCATTAACAACCTGCGTTATGCAGATGACACAATATTGCTTGCTGAAAGTGAAGAGGGCTTGAAGCACTTACTAATGAAGATCAAAGACCACAGCCTTCAGTATGGATTGCACCTCAACATAAAGAAAACAAAAATTCTCACAACCGGACTAATGAGTAACATCGTGATAAATGGAGAAAAGATTGAAGTTGTCCAGGATTTCATTTTACTTGGATCCACAATCAATACCTGTGGAAGCAGCAGTCAAGAAATCAAAAGACGCATTGCATTGGGCAAATCTGCTGCAAAGGACCTCTTTAAAGTGTTGAAGAGCAAAGATGTCACCTTGAAGACTAAGGTGTGCCTGACCCAAGCCATGGTATTTTCAATCGCATCCTATGCAGGTGAAAGCTGGACAATGAATAAGGAAGACCGAAGAAGAATTGATGCCTTTGAATTGTGGTGTTGGTGAAGAATATTGAATATACCACGGACTGCCAGAAGAACGAACAAATCTGTCTTGGAGGAAGTACAACCAGAATGCTCTTTAGAAGCAAGGATGGCAAGACTGCGTCTTACATACTTTGGACATGTTGTCAGGAGGAATCGGTCTCTGGAGAAGGACATGATGCTTGGCAAAGTACAAGGTCAGCGGAAAATGGGAAGACCCTCAACGAGGTGGATTGACACAGTGGCTGCAAGGATGAGCTCAAGCATAACAATGATTGTAAGGATGCCTCAGGACAGGGCAGTGTTTCATTCTGTTGTGCATAGATAGCGTTGCTATGAGTCCAAACCAACTCCACAGCACCTAACAACAACAAAAAAAAACAGGTGTATATAAGTTTTTGTGTGAGAGACTGGCTTGATTTGTAAACTTTCACATAAAGCACAATAAAAATTATGAAAACAAAAAGAAGAAGAAAAGCAGCTGCAGCAGTACACCAACAGGGAACAGCCAGAAGTTTAAGCCAGGTTCAGAAGTGGATGTGTATCTTAGTTATCTAGTGCTGCTATAACAGAACTACCATAAGTAGATGGCTTTAACAAAGGGAAGCTTATTTTCTCACAGTAAAGTAGGCTAAAAGTCCAAATTCAGGGTGTCAGCTCCAAGGGAAGGCTTTCTCTCTCTGTCGGCCTTATCATCAATCTTCCCCCAGACTAGGAGCTTCGCTGCACAGGGACCCCAGGTCCAAAGGACACGGTCTGCTCCTGGCACTGCTTTCTTGGTGGTGATGACGTCTCCCTGTCTCTCTTCTCCCTTCTTTCTTTTATCTCTCAAGAGATTGCCTCAAGACACAATCCAATCTTGTAGATTGAGTCCTGCCTCACTAACACAACTGCCGCCCAACCTCCCTTATTAACATCACAGAGGCAGGATTTACAACATATAGGAAAATCACACAATGCCGGTAATCATACCAAAAAAAAAACCCACAATTCGATTCTGACTCATAGTGTCCTTACAGGACACAGTAGAACTGCCCCATAGAGTTTCCAAGGAGCGCCTGGTGGATTCGAACCACCAACCTCTTGGTTAGCAGTCGTAGTACTTAACCACTACGCCACCAGGGTTTCCACCAGAAATCACAGCCCAGCCAAATTGATACACACATTTTGGGGGGAACATAATTCAATCCACGACAACGTGGGACAAGGGATATCATTGCTGATGTCATATGGATCCTAGCTGAAAGCAGAGAATACCAGAAAGATGTTTATCTGTGTTTTACCGACTATGCAAAGGTAGTAGACTGTGTGGATCATAACAAATTATGGATAATATTGTGAAGAACAGGAATTCCAGAACACTTAATTGTGCTCATGAGGAACCTGTACGTAGACCAAGAGGCAGTCATTAGAACAGAACAAAGGGATACTGAGCGGTTTAAAGTCAGAAAATGTGTGTGTCAGGGTTGTATCCTTTCACCATACTTATTCAATCTGTATGCTGAAAAAATAATCAGAGAAACTGGACTATATGAAGAACAACATGGCATCAGGATTGGAGGAAGACTCATTAACAACCTGCAATATGCAGATGACACAGTGTTGCTTGCTGTAAACGAAGTGAATTTGAAGCACTTACTGATGAAGATCACAGACTACAACTTTCAGTAAGGATTATACTCCAACATAAAGAAAACAAAAATCCTCACAACTGGACCAATAAGCAATATCATGATAGTGAAAACATTGAAGTTGTCAAAAAGTTCATTTTACTTGGATCCAAAAACAATGCCCATGGAAGCAGCAGTCAAGAAATCAAAGGAAGCATTGCATTGGGCAAATCTACTGCAAAAGACCTCTGTGAAATGTTAAAAAGCAAAAATGTCACTTTGAGGAGTAAGGTGCGCTTGACCCAACCCATGGTATTTTCAATTGTCTCATAGTGCATGTTAAGGCTGGACAATGAATAAGGAAGACAGAAGAATTGACACTTTTGATTATGGTGTTGGTGAAGAATATTGAGTAACGGAGAGCCAGAAGAAGGAACAAATTTGTCTTGGAAGAAGTATACCCAGAATGCTCCTTAGAAGCAAGGATGGCGAGACTTACTTTGGCCATGTAATCGGGAGGGACCAGCCCCTGGAGAAGGACATCACACCTGGTAAAGCAGAGGGTCAGTGAAAAAGAGGAAGACCCGCAGTGACATGGATTAACACGTTGGCTGCCAACAATGGGCTAAGCTTAACAATAATTGTGAGGACAGCACAGGACTGGGCTGTTGTGCATGGAGTTCTGTTCTGTTGTGCATGGGGTCACTATGAGTGGAACTGACTCCATGGCACTTAACAACAACAACAATGTGCTTTATTTAAGGTCAACTGATTTAAATGTTAATCACATTTAAAGTGAAGTTAGTTCAATGTTAACTATATATTATGGCTTTTAAGAAATTTACATCCTCTAGACCAGGTGTCTGCAAACTTTCTCTGTAAAGAGCCAGAGAGTAAATATTTTCAGCTTTGTGAGCCATATAATCTCTGCTATAACTACTCACCCCGTCACAGCAGTGCAAAAGCAGCCAAAAACAATACATAAAACAAATGGGCATGGCTTTGTTCCAATTAAACTTTATTTACAAACACAGGTACATAGCCAGATTTGGCCCTAGGGCCATAGTTTCCTGATTCCTTGCTCTAGGTCTTTCTTCTAGAAATTACAGTTATTACAAAACAAAGCATGAGGAGAGGAGCAGTAAATATTCCCATGCCCCTATCTTCCCATGTGAATCAGAGCTCAAGGTTCGTGTGCTCTTCTGCAAGCTGAAGAAGAAAAAGTTTTTTGTCTTGGTTGTTTGCATTTCATATTGTTCCTCACAGTCAGTGAAGAAGTGAAAAACACAGTGGACATTTTCAGAGAAATCTTCTATAGGTGACTCAATCTCACTTCAAAGGGATCCTCTTTGGCTTAGATAAAAGCATTTTAACCTGAAGTACTACCTCTTTAGCAAAGGAAATCAAGTAGCAGTGTCTTAGCCTGCCATCTTGTGGCAAAGTGAAGTACAGAAGAGACCCTAGCTGGACCAAGACTACTGGACAAGCCAGAATGCCTGCTTTGTAATAGGCACCATGAGAGATACTGGAGACATAAAAGGAACCAAAAAAAAAGCCACAGACCCTTGCGCTCATGGAGTTTACAATCTATAGAAGAGTAAGTATTAATCCAAAAAATTACACCAACATACATAAAATTATAATCATGAAAAATACTCCAAAGGAGAGATATATGGTGCAGTGAGAGTGAATTAAAGGTATTCAACCTAGACAAGGAAGATGGAAAAAGCTTCCCTGAGGAGAAAAGCATGAAAGCAAACCAGCGGCAGTTGAGTTGACCCTGACTCACGGCAACCCCGTGTATGTCAGAGCAGAACCGTGCTCCGTAGGGTTTTTGATGGCTGATTTTTCAGAAGCAGATCATCAGGCCTTTCTTCCAAGGTCCCTCAGGGTGGACTTGAACCTCCAACCTTTGGGTTAATAGCCAAGTGTGTTAGCCATCTGCACCACCCACAGAGGCCTGAAGGTGAGTAGAGGCTGACTGGGTGAGGAGGTCAGGAAAGATCATTCCACAAGACAGGGAACGGTATCTGTATAAACCCTGCTCAGGGGGAAAGAGGGATCCTCTGGTCTGAGGTAAGGCCAGGGAGGTAAAGAGGGACCAGACCGTGCAGGGCCTCAGAGACTATGAAAATGAGTTTTGTCTTCATCCTATAAGCAGAGTAAAACCACAGAACGGTTTTAAGCAAGGGGGAGTAACAGAAGTAGATTTGCATTTCAAAAAGGTTATGCTGTGTATCAGTCATGGTCCAGTCAGGACTAGAAACTACTCAGTAATCTGAACAGAAAAAAAAAACCCATTGCCCTCAAGTGAATTCCAACTCACAGTGACCCTATAGAACAGACTAGAACTGCCCCATAGGATTTCCAAGGAGCGCCTGGTGGATTCAAACTGCCGACCTCTTGGTTAGCAGCCATAGCACTTAACCACTACGCCACCAGGGTTTCCAATCTGAAAAGATGAGGTTTAATACAAAGAATCATTCACTATGTAACAGGATAATAGAGTACGAGGGACTGGCCTGTAAGAAATAAAAAGAACACTAAAAAAGCGTAAGCATAACAGGTACAAGAAGCAGCCACTATCCCAAGGAAGAGACTCCTGTTCCCAGGGCTGAAATCCAGACCTGGGTGCAGACGGCATGGCCTTGGCTCAGTAGAGGGCAGAGAGAGCGGTGGTGGAACTTGCTGGAAATCAGCCCTCTAGGGTGCTGGTAAAAGTGCTCAAAGGGAGGTAACTGGAGGCGCTCCACTATGAAACCACCAAGCGGGTTCCAGGGCTGCTTCTAGCTGCTGGATACTACTGACCCCGTGCACGGCCAGAGCTGGGCTCAGAACCCTAGCCCTGGAGAAGCCGCCCACAGGACCTGGGTACCGAGAAGCTGGATATGCCAGGAACTAGAGAAGAAGAGGTGCACACTGTAGGAGCCCACCTGGAATAATACAGGGGAACTAGACCGCTGGTGGCACAATGGTTAAGCACTCAGCTGCTAACCAAATGGTTAGAGGTTCAAACCCACCGGCAGCTCCACAGGGGAAAAGACCTGGAGATCTGCTCCTGTAAAGGTTAAACAAACAAACAAACAAAACCGTTGCAGTCGACGATTCCGACCCATTGAGACCCGAAAGGACAGAGTAGAACTGCCCCTTAGAGTTTCCAAGGAGCGCCTAGTGGATTTGAGCTACCAGACCTTTTAGTTAGCAGCTGTAGCTTTTAACCACTTCTGTGTAAAGATTGCAGCCTAGGAAACCCTATGGGGCAGTTTTACTGTCTCCTCTAGTGTCGGATAAGTTGGAATCAATTCCAGGACACACAATGGAGCCCTGGTGGCACAACGGTTAAGAACTTGGCTACCACCCTAAAAGCTGGTGATTTAAACCTACCCGGCAGTTCTGCAGGAGAAAGACTTGGCCATCTGCTCCGGTAAAGTTTAAAATCCTATGGAGCAGTTCTACTCTGTCACATGGGGTCGCTATGACTTGGTGGCACCTAACAAGAGGAAAGACTGGCCCTTCCTCCTCCGGTGTCTCTCCTGCGCCCTCTACTGACAAAGTTTAACTTCGCGCAGCTGGCAAAAGAAAAATATTCAAAGGACCCAGCTCCATATTTGCAGAGCAGGCAATACAGAGTGGATTTGAAGCTGAGAGTCCATAAACTGATAACTAGCACACATTGGCTTCTATGTGGAGGGTCTTTTTTAAAAGAAAGGCAAGACTGGATGCAAACAGACCTGTTAGGAGGTGCTTAAGCAGTCCAGGAGAAGGTGGGAATAACCTGTAGGTGCTGGGTAAAGTACACGAGCAAGTCCCCATGGGATACAGGAAGAACAGCAAACAGCAGGGTTCATGTCCCTGTGCTCCCTGGGTTTGCAGAACAGCTGCCTCGGAGGGCATGGCTAAGAGAGCAAGGAGGGTCAGCTGTCACAGGTCCTATTCAAGAGAGTGGCAGTACCAGCTGTCCTGAGTCAATTCTTTGTATACAAAAGGCATGGAAGTGGTTCTGCTCCCAAGAGACAGACTTGCCAGGCTTAACAAGAACATCAGGTGCAACCAACGCAAACACAAACCACCGCCAGGCTCACAAGAGCAGGCCTCGGGTCTAAAAAAGTACAGGAGAAAAGTGGGCATGGCTTGTACAAACCGTTACTCCTATTTCTAAAAAGCTGTTAAATGGCCTTTTTAAAAAGTTGTTTTTTAAATGGCTAGCAGGACTTGCCTTGTGGTGCTTCATACAGGCCTTCAGTTTACCTAACTCAAAATTATCATGGGGATAGGGTCAAGGTAAAGGGGTGAAACACCAAAACTTGCTTGTAAGAAGGAACCACCCCTTGTTTCTCCAAAACATTAACCTCACCAGGTGGCTGAACATGCCAACAACTGAGCAGGTTGAAGTAACTTTGTCAATAATTATAATTTACTACTTAAACACAGAAACAATTAAGAGCTAAAATTGGTTCCCTCTGGGCAGGGGGAAAACCCTGGTGGTGTAGCAGTTAAGAGCTACAGCTGCTAACCAAAAGATAGGCAATTTGAATCCATCAGGCGCTCCTTGGAAACTCTATGGGGCACTTCTACTCTGTTCTATAGGGTCACTATTGAGTCGGAATCGACTTAATGGCCACGGGTTTTGTTTTTTTCTGGGCAGAGGAACTGAGGAGGAGGAGTGGGGCAGGCGACCTTTGCTTTCCTAAGCCCTTCTGTATGGTTTGATTTTTTTTTAAATCAGGCCTGAAGTGGAGGTGAGGAAAAGCTTTGAATTGGATAAGAGAATGTTGCTATATGATTATGACACTAAACCAGAATTTTAATTACTCAAATAAGATTACTCCTGGGTCTGAAAGTGGCTGGAGGACTTTTTATTATCCAAGAGTGGCAAGTTATAGGAGATGTCTGAGATGAACCACTGAAAAGAGAATAGTTTTCCTCTGCTGGTACTTCTTCAGATTTAGCTTTTTCAACATAATGGCAACCACAGGCAGTACGCTGAAAAGGAGCCCAGGAGGCACGATGGTTAGCTGATAACCAAAAGGTTGGCTGTTCAAACCCACCAGCAGCTCCATGAGAGAAAAGACCTGGAGATCTGCTCCCATAAAGATCACAGCCTTGGAAACCTCATGGGGCGGTTCTACTCTTGTCATATAGGGTTGTCGTGAGTTGGAATCGACTCAGTGGCACACAACAACAACTTAGGCAGTATGCTGTTGGAAGAACATCTTAGAATTAAGTTTGTTGATGGAGCTAGGATTTGGCCAAGTCTGAATCTAAGGGTTTGCCTTGGTTCTGAGATAGACTTGAGCAAGCTCTTTTATTCTGTGAAAGCTTTGCTTGCTTCCTTCAGGCTGATTTTAATGATGTTGCAACACAAAGCCAAAGGTGCTAAAATGGAACTCTTCGTGTTTTGGAAGTGTGAATAAATATATCAAAATGAGTAAACAGACCATCCTGGTGAGTTTGCAAAGTGAGACTTTGCTGTAAGCCTCTTGAATCCATTACCCAACCCATAAAGAGATGTAAAAGGGTAAGAGTGGAGAGGGGAATGGGAGTTGGGGGAGTATTCCTTTGGAGAGGCAAGGTGGTGAGGTGAGAGGCCTGCCTCTAACCTCAAGCCTAGCAAAGGAGGCCTCTGCAGGATCACTCAGATTAGCAGTTCAGGGGACGCAGTGGATTGGCATCTGACTCCCACCTGGAAGACCTGGAGCATGGTGTCCTCCAGGTGTGGCAAAGTCTCAGCGCTGCTGTCTTCCTGTGGATCATTTTTGAAGGTCCCTCAGGCAATACCTCCAATAGGCTGCTTACAATGCACCCCCCCACCCCGACTTCTTCAAACACTTATTTCAAAGTGATACCAGGCCAGTGCCCTACTACTGACCCATTGCCCTTCTGTCATCCTAAATTAATCTTGTTCCTAAATCTAACTGGACAGAAGGGAAAGAAGCTGCACTGGTTATAGACAGTTCTATTCTGTCCTATGTGGGCACTATCAGAATCAACTCGACAGCAACAGGTTAGAGACCCCAAAAAACACTGTATCGCTTATTACAGAAATATGTGAACCCAGGTGGGTCTTCCTGACTTCAACACCTCTAGTCTATATGTGTCAGGGTTTGCAACTGACTGGGTGGTGCTGGGTGTTCACAGAATGAAAACACGAACTGTAAGTGAGAGTGCACGTGTTGTGTCAGAGTGGATTGAAATAATGTTTTGAATGGTGCTGAAAGAAAAAAAAAAAAAAAAGACCGCACTGGTCACGCCGGCAACGCTCTGAATTAATAGTGTGGTCGCCACAAATAACACCGCAGTTCAAGGAGAGGATATTAGTACATCAATTGCAAAGTGACAAATAAGGAAATGATTTACATTTCTGGTTTGTGTGGGGATGCAAAATGTTCCATCCTGTGTGCATACCAGCTGCAATCCAGTTAACTCCAACTCATGGTGACCCTGTGTGTGTCAGAGTACAATTATGCTCCATAGAATTCTCAAGCTGGGGTTTTTTTGGAAGTAGATCACCAGGCATTTTTTCTGAGGTGCCTCTGGGTGGACTCAGCCAAAATTTGCTAACAGCAGAAGGCATTAATCGTTTGCACCTCCTGGGGGCTAAAGAAAGTCATAGTTGGCTTTCTTTATATTTTAAATACATGTAATTATATTTTAACAAAGGAACTGCCCCTTGGTAGACAGACAGCGACCAGCTTTTTTAAGTAGTGCAACTGCCTAGATAACGAAATTGCTGAGTCAGGTGCTACGGAGGCTCAGTGGGGAAATGAGACTCTCACAGGCCCAGGAAGAGAAACCCACGGGCTTCAGGCCTCTGGCCTGCGCTTTGGAGCTGGCTCTTTAAATTTCGCGCCTGCCTCGCGCCTGCCACGTCTCTCGGGCAGCGCTTTTCGCGCCTTTCTTTCCTAGCCTCTGTAACCCTCCTTTGGGAAAGAGTCCATACTCGCCCTTCCCTGTGGAACCGCTTCCTTTCCCCGCCCCTTATGTTGCGTTCCTGGGCGGCCCTAGACTTCTGTTTCTTTCACTCTGCACACTTCTTGCTGTGATAGCCTTCGTGTCAGTGTTTTAGTGTGCAGGTGACTCCCAAGTCTTTGCCTCTAGCTCATATCTCTCCTCTAAGCTTCAAACTCTTGGCTATCCTATGGGCACTCAAACTTAGCACCCTCAAAACGTATCTTTCCCAGAAAACCTGCTTCAGTTCCATACATTATCCTCATCTCAGTGGATGGCAGGAATTTAGGAGCCACTTAGCCTCCTCCCTCTCCTTCATGGCCAGCTGTGGGTCGGGTTCCCTAGGAAATGGGCCTTGAGGCTTGCAGCAGGTGGTATATTGGGGAGTGCTCTCAGGAAAGGCAGCTGTGAGGGCTGAAGGATGCCAGATTGGGCAGGGGGAGAAGTAGAATTGTGATGCAGTTGGAACAGTGGCCTCAGCCAGTCCTATGGTGAGCTCTGGACCTCCTTGCACCACCTTGAGGCAAGAGGCCGCACACTCACATCCCCCCATCAGCCTGACACTGGAAGTGGGCTGCACCCAGGAGACTCATGACCTTGGAGGAGGAGGCTGTCTTTGCTGAGGGCAACGCCTAGAGAGGGACTCAGCTGAGAGCCTTCCGTCATCAACACTCCCAGCATCCGGAGGGAACCGGGGTGTGACACCATAGCGCTACTACACCCGTGTTCAAAGTTAGTCAAAGTGTTTTGCCTATTTTTACAGTTTAATTTTCAAAAAAAAATTCCCTCCCTTTTCAGACTGCTGTTTTTACTATTCAAAAAATATTTGAGGGTCTCAATGCACCAGGCACTGTGCCAGGGATGGAGCCATGGGCCAAGCAGATCACAAGATGCTTACAGTCTAGCTGGGGAGCAAATAATTACCCAAATATGTACTTGAAAGCTAGGGTAAGTGTTCTGAAGAAAAAATAAAAGCACAGAATGCTATGAGATCATATAACAGGGTAGGTTTGCCCGGTGGGGGAGTGAGGTAGGTCCAGGGAAAACTCTGAAAAGGGTCAATTTGAGCTGGAATCTGAAAGATGAGAATTACCCAGCTAAGTGTGTGCTTGGTTGTTGTGTGTTGGTGGGAGTGGGAGAGATGTGGACAGGCAAAAGTCATAAAACAGGAGAGACAAGGCATTGGAGCACCTGAAGAAAGGCCAGCGTGTCTGGAATGCAGAAACTGAGGGGGAAGAGTGGTGAAAGCTGAGGCTGAAGAGGCAGGCAGGAGCTAGATCATGCAGAGCTAAATATTTGGGCCTTTTTTCCTAAAGGTAATGAAAGCCGCTGAAGGGTTTTAATCTCTGTGTGGTGTAAATGATATTCTTCAGTTAATGAGATTACTCAACTACCCTCAATCAATGCAGATAAAATGGATCTTGTCATAGATACACAAAATAATTAATAGCTAAATTCAGTGAATGTCAAATACCGGGGACAAAAAAAAAATTTTTTAATGAGATGTTATTATACTCTGCGTCTCTCTTTAATGGCTACTTGTGATTCCTCTGAACAATAACATCTAGCTGCTACTGAGTGCTTACTGAATGCTAGTGTGGTAAGTGCTTTGTATAAATTACCTGACATAATATCTTTAGGATACATTTCAGAAAATGAGACCCAGATGGTAACTTCCCCAAGTTCTCACAGCTAGTAAATGGCCGAGTAAGAAGTGAAATCACGTTCAATTATAAAGCTAAAGCTCTTGGCTGCAACACCAAGATACCCCCACCTAATACCGGGAAAAGGAGGCCTAATGGCGCAAATGGTTACGTGCCCGGCTGCTAACCGAAAGTTTGGCGGTTGGAACTTACCCAGCAGCTCCACAAGAGGATGACCTGGTGATCCCCTTCCGTAAAGATTACAGCCGAAATACCCTATGGGGTAGTTCTAGTCTGTCCCGTGGGGGCGCTATGAGTCAGGATTCAATGGCACCCAACGACAAGCATTGGGGAACACCTAAATGAGCCTGGTATTTTCACACTGCCTTGAACTTCCTCACACCCTATTGATCAGATGATAGCCCTTTATAAATTGGCGCCAACCTGACTCAAGCCCAGGTTTGGAACGCACATATACCCTTAGGCACCACATGACAAATCACAGGGTACCTTTTGGAGACCACCCCTAGAACCAGGGCAGTTTCTCCTTGTCAATCCCACCCAGTGCCAACTTACTCTCCCCTTCACCATGATTTTAATGCCCTAATTGTCTTGCAGCTGAACTCATCTGTTCTAACAGATACATGCTAGAAAAATACAAACTTACCTAAACATGAACTAAAGAAAAACAAGGAGACAAATCCAGTGTAATCACCTGATTCTGACTGCTCTCACACCATTTGTGGTTTTCTGTCAAAGCTTCCCCTCTGTACCCAGTCAGCAGCAGCCCACACGGCAGACTTATAAACAATTATGAAACCGTCCACTAGATGTCAGCCTTGAGCTGCATAGGGCTGCCTGCGCTCTGGAGGAGATGTAAACTATTAGGGAGCAAATACAGAATAAAAGATCTGTGTGAACTAAGGCAGGGAATGTAGTTAGCTTTTTGTATGAAAATGTTGGTTTGATTTTTCAATGAGTATAAATACAATAAATTAGATTGTGTCACTCCTCTGCTCAACACATTCCAATGGGTCCCCTTCTCATTCAGAGGAAAAACCATAGAGTCCTTACCACAGCCTACAAGTTCCCCCTCTTCCCGCTCTTACCCTCTCGCCCCACTTCAGCCACACTGTCTCCTGAACACACCTGAAACTCTTCGTGGCAATACTTGCATGGCTGGTTCTCATTAGTTTCAAGGTATTGTGGCCACCTTACCAGAAAAGACTTTCAGCCACCTTTTCTAAAATGCACAATAGCCCCCACCACCCTACCTATCACACCCTATCCCTTTACCCTGGCTTATTTTTCTTCATGACACTATCACCACCTGACATACTATTGTTGTTAGTTTCCCTCTGTAATGCTAGCTCTCTGAAAGCAGGGACTTTGTCTTGTTCACTGCTTCGTTCCCAGAGCCTAGAACACTGACAGGTTTATATCAAAAACCCAACCACTGCTGTCGAGTCGATTCCGACTCATAGTGACCCTATAGGACAGAGTGGAACTGCCCCACAGAGTTTCCAAGGAGCGCCTGGCGGATTTGAATTGCTGACCTCTTGGTTAGCAGCCGTAGCACTTAGCCAGTACGCCACCAGGGTTTCCAGTTTATAGATTTATAAAAAAAAGGAGGTCCTAAAAAATACTCATGAAATGAATAATTGATTTGAATTTAAAGTTATTCAGAGAAGATGGCATAGTCCAGAGTCCTTGGTTTGTTTTCATTCATTAACTATTAAATACCTAATATAAAGAAGGCAATGAACTATGGGAAGATACAAAAGAAATTATCAATGAGAAAAACATTAAGTCCTTGCAATTAACTGAGAGTTAACATGCAAAACAATAATTTTATAAAAACAGCTATATAAATGAGTGACAGCTTCCCGCTGTAAAGCACATTTATAAAAAGAGCTATATGAATGACAATCATGGCTGCCCACTGTGGAAAAACTAGAATAAAGTCATGTAATGCATATATTCATCTCTAGACCTTCATTGACTACCCTGCCTCTAGACTGTTTGCTCAACACTTAAAACCTCCCTGAAGATGTTTCTGCAGAGTAGGAGCCTTTCTTTGTGGATACCCTGATTTCCTTCCCCTGCATTTCAAACCCATTTTCTTTTGCTTTGTCCTCAATGACAATGGAGACCACCCAGTTACCCTTCTCCAGATCCCCCAATTTGCACTATTTAAAGGTGTTTGTGGCTTTGATCTTGACATTGTAGTGGAGAGTGCTGTTTTTTGTTTTGGGCCTGGAAGACTCATGATTAAGTGTCATGATTTCCATGTCCATTCTACCCATTCCCACACCTAGTCTGGGGAACAAATTTAATAATCGCTATCCTTTCTGAACAAAATTTTGAGAGGTAGACAAGAAACACAGCCCACCATATGCAGTGTTAGATCATCAAGCTGTAGGAGTAAATTACAGGCTCCTTTGGACCCTAACCAATTTTAGCCTCTTTCCAAAACTCTCAATTCTTACAGGTGCTGTCATACTGAGAAGGAAAAAGGATGACAGATGCTCAGTTATCCCTGGAAGGTGATTTTGTAAGAATATGGGAAAATAGCTGGTAAATCTTAAATGATTTCACTCTCAACACAAATTTGCCTAAAATGCTAGTGATTTCTTTTTACGTGAAAATGAGTTCTAAGTAGAGATAATATTTTCGTACATTTTCCTCATGAATCTACAACCTATGGTTTATTTTCTCGGTTGTTGAAGACAATTTAATTCCATTCCCTGCCAATTGACAAGCATATGAATGTTTCCCGCTGAAATCTTCCTCCTCTGTTCCTTTGAGCTAAAGCCAAACACATCACATGCATAATTCTGTTGATTTATGTCATCCACTCATGGAAACATTCCAAATAAATGTGGCCACTTGAAAGGTGCTAATACAATTAAAGTGATAAACTCATCTCAATGGATTTTATTTTACCCTAAAACAACATATCTATATAACCACAGTTTGTTGAACAGAAAGCTTATTCAGATAAAAGGCCTAATGGGACCCTGACATGTTATGAATATTGGCCTACGAGATTACTAGGAAAACTTGGCTGCTTTGCAATATTATGTCATGGGCTAACTTCAGCCAGAAATAATGCCTTAATGTACTCAACAGCAAGAAACTGAGCCAAACCCTCCAGACCATGATGCTCAATGTAGCTCTAAATTTAAGCTTAGAATAGTACTCTGTTCCTCTCTTATCTTAAAGTGAATTTTATTATGCGGGTTTGGAAACCAAACAGGATAGAGAATTCTTGCCCTTCCAACGGTAATGATAGTCACAGACCGATCAGATGATGAGCCAGAAGAAATTTTACTTTTTGAGAAAATTCTTGGAGAGCCCAAAGAGAGTTGTTCAGAATATCTTTACTTAGCCATCAGTTGCTCAGAATAGCTTTATTAAGAAACCTCAAACTGCCTGAATGTTCTCATGAAAATCTGGCTTCCATTATCTGTATCTAAAGTGTATTTCCCTAGTCCTCTTCTCTGGGCTGTGATCTGTAATGTCCAACTTACCTGCCCTCTCCTTGGTGGTGGTAGGTGCAGTCCAGTCCTGTTCCAACTCACAGCGATCTTATTGTACTTGTTATACTGAACAAAACATTGCTCAGTCCTGCACCATCCTCACAATCGGTATGTTTGAGCCTATTGTTGCAGCCACTGTATCAATCCATCTCGCTACGGTTCTTCTTTTTCACCCACCCTCTACTGTACCACATTAATGTCCTTTTCTAGGGATTGGTCCCTCCTGATAACATGTCCAAAGTAAAGGAGTCTCACCACCCTTGCTTCTAAGGAACATTCTGGCTATACTTCTTCCAAGACAGATTTGATGGCTTGTCTGGCAGTCCACGGTATATTCAATATTCTTCACCAACACCATAATTCAAATATGTCAGTTTTTCTTTGGTCTTCCTTTTCCATTGTCCAGCTTTCACATGCATATTTAGCACCTCAATTCAGTGTGTGAATTCAGGCTCAAAAGGAGTAGCTGTGTTGAACACTGGACATTAGGCCTCAAATGCACAAACCAGGCTGTGGCTTCAAACTGAACCATATATTCAGGTGTAGTGTGTTTCCTGGCCCAGGAGCACTGGCCTCTTCTCTGCCACCCATCTCTATGCTACCTGCCCACCTGAGCTGGAGGTTACCTGTGAAAGGGAGGCCCTCCATTCCTTCTCTCCACCTGGCTGAGAATGTGAGGCAGGCCTGTGGACTTCACAGCTAGCTGGGTAAAGACTCTGCTTCCACTTCCCAAATCTTGGTTTCCCTACTGCCACACCAGAGCATGCTGTCCCCAGGGAAACAGGACAGTGTCTTTTTAGACCTCAGCCACATTCTCCAGCAGAATTTACCAGACGCTCTGCATATGAAGGACTTACTGGACATTTGCCTAGCCAGAAATAAAGACAAACATGTTTGTTTCCATTTTGCCGGTGATCCTTGTATGAACTCTCAACCAGCCAGAACCTTGGAAGGAGGTATAGTAGCATCAAACCCCACCCGGATTCCCTAACACATTTTTTTACGCCATGACTCAGATCCAACGTGGCAGACACCAAAAACTAAAACCAAAACCAGCTGCCGTTGAGACACCAAGGAATGAGCATCAGGAACCAAACTGCCCAGTGAAGACATGGAAGCTCTAGTTGCAACCAGAGCAGCTGATCTGAGTACTAGCTACACGAACATGCGCAACCGGCCTTGGCCCATGTGACAGGTTACACCAGCTTTTACTGTTGGTGCCATCTATATATAATGTCAAGCATAGCTTTGGCTGGAATACTCGCCAAACAACTGATATTAGGGGGAAAAAATCCATTCTAAGAAGTGAGTAGCTTTTCTTGGACCACACGATGGCCTTGGGCAAAAATAAGAGATGGAAGAGAAGCCTTCACAAGGGTCCTAGATCTGAAAGGCAGTTATATTTCTCAAGGACTTCAGAGTCCTGGTGGAGAGGGCAAGGAGCTAGCTAGAGCCAGGAAAGGATCAATTCAAAGTAGGCTTTTCTTCAAACATAGAATTTGAAGGATTTCAGAGCAGAGAATGTATTTAGCACTGGTCTAAGCTAATAAGATGGACAGTGCCATCTCAGGACATGTGGATGGAATACTCTATTTCCTACCTCAGTGAAGAGCAAAAATCACTTGCCCAAGTCAGAAACCTGGTTTTCTTTTTCTCATCACACCCACATCCAAGCTAACCCCCTTGCATAGCTCTTACTGCTTTAGTTCAGGTACTTCTCTCTCACCTGCAAAAATGCAGGGCCTATTAACTGGTCTCTCTGCTTCTGGTCTCTTAATAGAGTATCCCTCAAAAATTGTTAATTATGGCACTCTGTGGTTTAAGATCCCTCAGTGGCTCTCTATGGCCTTTGATTTAAAATCCAAACACCTTCATGCAACCTCTCTAGCTGCATCTTGCCTTGGATTCTGTTATTTCACTGACTCTCAAATGCCAGCCTTAGCATTACCTCCTCTAGCTTTGACACCCCCTCCCCAGATTAGATGCTCTTCGTCTATGCTCCTATACCATCTTTTGCTTCAATCTTCTGAGTACTTACCATGTTAAGCAATGATTATTGGATTGCATGTTTATCTCTTCCACCAGAAGAGTTCCTTAAGTGCAGGGACCATGCCTTTCATTTCTGCATTCACGGTACTTGATAGTACGTAGCACATGGGAGGCTCTTCAAGTGCTAGTGACACAAAAATGAACACAGCTCCTGCCCTTGAGAACCAGAGTCTAGTGGGTAAAACAGCTACAAAAATGAGTATAATACAAGTGCTAGGAAGGACAGCTGTATGACCAAAATGCTGTGTAAATATCTTCCATTTCTATAGTTCCATATATAGCTCTATATAGCTTGTATATAGCACTAGTCTAAGCTAAATTTTTGCTTAGCTGTCTCCTAGAACACTGTGAGCCCAAGATGGGACTAAAAAAGGAAGGACAAGGGCTGTGTTCTATTCATCTTTGAAACCTCAGTGCATCACAGAGAATCACACAACGAAGCTGTATATACTGTACTGAATATATGGAGTAATTAATGATGCCCTTCCTAGGGAGTGGGAACATTGGTAGTTTAGTAGTAAAACTCTAACCTTTCATGCAGGAGACCCAGGTTCTATTCTTGGCCAATGTACCTCACACACAGCCACCACCCATCTGTCAGTGGTGGCTTGCATGTTGCTATGATGATGATTAACAAGTTTCAGTGGAGCTTCCAGACTGAGAGAGACTAGGAAGAAAGGCCTGGTGACCTACTTCTGAAAATCTGCCAATGAAAAAACCCTGTGGATTACAACGGTCTGATCCACAACCCATTATGCGGATGGCACAGAACCAGGCAGGGTTTAGTTCTCTTGTACATGGGGTCACCATGAGTCTGGGGCCAACTCAGTGGCAGCTAACAACAATAAGGTGACGAGAAAGCTAAAAAGAGGACATGGACATTATCACTGAATGTGAAAGTCATCTCCCAGAAAGAAAGGGAAAGATATTCCAAGCAGACAAGCCACGTAGCAAAGGCATAAAGTGGCAGTGCAGTCTGGAGAGGGCCGTTGACAAGCACAGCTGATTTTAGGAAGATGCCCAAAGTATATTCAAAGCCAAGGATGTACTGTCATTCCATTCCATCTGCTCAGCGATCCTCAGATGTCCTAAGAGACTCACAGTGAAGAGGCTGTTATCCTAGATCTCCTATTATGAAATAAACTGGAGGGTTCAACCTGCCAAGGACAGCTATAAAACTTCAGATATAACTCAGAGGTGGTCACAAGACTCACAAAATTGAACGCTGAGGTTTTTTTTATTCAAGACTACAGACCAGGTACCAGCCTGCCCCAAATTCAAACTAAACTGGAGTGAGACCCTACTGGTCATCCCCCTAGTCTTAACTGAACATATAACAGAGCAATTTATTTTGGGATTGTAATCTGTAATTACTTAGCAAAAAAACAAAACAAACCCATTGCCATCAAGTCAATTCCTACCCCGTAAGACACACCAGAACTGCCCATAGAGTTTCCAATAGATTTTAACTATTGACCTTTAAGTGGCTATAAAAACATACTATAGGAGGAAAAAAAAAAAGACCCAGTAATTTCTTGCAATGGAACTGCACAGTTAACAATGCTTCTGTGGAATATTTTACGTAAAATGGACCATGGTTTTTTTAGCTGACAGAATCACAATGAACTTCAAGCCTTGTTCTGAAGCAAACTCTTTAATTGTGTGGAAGACAAAGAATGAAGTCAAAATTAGAATACTTTATTTTGGTTTGTATTTTTAATTTATGAAAACTTGCTTCAGGGCGTTCACACACACAACAGATACACGCTTAGCAAGCTGAATTTTCATGCTCCTCTTATTGGTATCTCACACTTGGCTCTTTCTCTAACCTCTGTGCCTGAACCAGGCCACCATACACTCGTGGAGGGCTCTTCACATGCAGAAGACAAGTTGTGCTTCCCTACTCAGTCTGTCCTATATAAAAAAAAAAGGGCTTAAAGTGGGCTTCATATGCTCAGTGTCTATGGATGGTACATCATTCCGCCTCACAGAAAGAAAAAGGGATGGATCCTGCTAATGGTTTTTGTTTTAATAAACTGTCTAAAATCTGACAAGTCTAATTTTAAAAACACAGAAGAGTCAAACAAGCAGATTCTGTGTTCTATGTTGTCTGAAACTTTGAAAATCAGCGACTTTCAGACTAGAATATTTCTTGCAATTAAATGTGAATGTGTGACTCTGCAGCCCATTATAAGTAAACATTCTGTACATCAAGAAGGGTGAAAGGAGAAGAAATTATGAACATGGAATTGAGGAATGCCCTAAATATGGACAGAAATGCCAAGAAACATTCCCACATGGAGGAAAAACTCCTGTAACGAGCAAGTAATAAAAGGTTACAATGAACTTCTGGAGATATAAAACTGCTTTTAGTGTCTATGGGGGTTGGAAAAAGTCTACCGTGATAGAGACATGACTCCTTCTTCACTGAAATTCAAATATATCTATATGGAAAAATGTCTGCATAAAATGTCAAGTCTGGTTATATAATGGGTCAGTAAGAAAAATGACTTCATAAAAACTCCTTGACAAGTAATATTTGTAGAAATATATATATATATGCACACATATATATGAAACTCACTGCCATCTAGTTGATTCCGACTCATAGCAACCCTACAGAGTAGAACTGCCCAAGGCTATAAATCTTTATGGAAGCAGGCTGCCACATTTTTCTCCTATGGAGCAGTTGGTGGGTTCGAACTGCCAAACTTTCGGTGCGCAGACGAGCACTTAACCACTGCACCACCAGGGCTTCTTAGATAGAGAGATGAGGAAGAAGGGAAAGCTCTCCTTACAGTAGAAAGCTAACTAATAAATGCAGACAGAAATAGAAAAATCACCATTTGCCAACCCGAATGATGCTTAAGCCAAATGCTCCAAGTCCAGACTTCCATTTTTGTGTGCAAAAGCATTAAAAACAGGGATGATTGTTAATTTACTAACAAATCTGTTGATGTGAATATATGGATGATATAATTCACATGTTAGTTATTACCCTTTGAGGTTGGCCATATGAATCTATATCAAAATTTAGAGCTCACTTGCAAATTGATGGCCACAAATTTGCCCTTCATTTGTTTTACACTACCAAACATCTAACTGGCCCTAACAAGGAAATTACTCTTCTGATGAGCAATAGAAAGAAATTTAAAAATCCACAGCTGCCATGAGGAAGAGTGACATAAGACAGAAGGCTGCTAGAATCGTATGCGCCCAGGGGAAAAAAAAAGAACTCTCAAGGAAATATATAGTTTCTGTATTATCTTTAAGATTTTAAACATAACAAATGAAATAACCATAGCCTTTATGTATTTCCCTAAATGGCATATAAATGTAAATAATGATACTATTCAAACTAGAACTGCATGACTAAGCAGATTTATACTCAAGATATACTCAATTCCTCTTTATGCTGACTGCTTTAAATCTAGCAAAAGAGATTCATCATCCGCTACTTTCACCTGAGGTTTAGAAGTAACTTTTAAAGGCTCAGGGGTCGGGATTTCCCCTCCTTCGTGGGAAGGATATGCCGCTGTGGCCTGGTCACGTTCTGTTTCGCTGGGCTCATCCTGGTAGAACTCACTGATGGGGCCCAGAGACTCGCTCCTGGCCACGATGTCCACGCCCAGCTCCTGGATGCCCTCCTGGCCTTCAGCCACAGTTCGGTCTTTAGGTTTTCTAAGGTTATGCATCTTAAAAGCTTCCCTTGAGGGAGTTGCGTTAGACAAGGATTTCTTAAATCTTTCACCAGACTGCCGAAGCCTCTCCCCTGACTGCCGAAGCCTCTCTCTCCTCTCAGGGGTCACTATTCTAGTTCTAATTCTGTTTACTTTCTTGTCAAAATTCTGCCGTGTCTTCTGCATGTTCTCTTTGGAAAACGCTTTTTTGATATTATCAATCCGCTCCTTGCCTGACTTTCTAAGCCTAGCAGATCTGCTTTCTTCAACAAAATACTCTTCATCAGAGGAGAGATCAATGGGAGGGTCAAAGACATCCTCCTCCTCCTCCTCCTCCTGATTCTCAGTTAGGCTCTGGTCTTTAACAATAGATAGGGACGTCGGACACGGAATCTTCTCCTGAAGAAGAGAAAAACAAGGCACATTAGTGTTTTCTCTGCCCTGGAGATCAGTTTTTACCTTCCAACCATGCCTTCTGAATTTCCTCCATAGGACTATTTAGCCTCTCCCCCTCCTTAAATGTTGGTATTTCTCAGCGTTTCTCTCTCCTTGGCCCTCTCCTCTTCATCTCCCAAGCTTACCCTGAACATCCTCACTCACTTCCATACCTTCAAATCCAAGTGTAAGCTAGCTCGTAAATATTTTATCTTCACCTCTCCCCTTCACCTAAGATGAAAACACTTTTCTAAAGGATGGCCAGACTTCTCCCCTTCAATGTAACACAGGCACCTCAAACTTAACAGGCCCCCAAATCAAACCCCATCCAACATCCTCTCCACACCTGCTTCTTTTCCTGTACCTCACTGCACCAACACCCATCCAGGAGCCACCCAAGATAGAAACCTCAGAATCATCCCAAATATTTCCTCTCCTTCTCATTCCGTATCCAATAGGTTGCCAAGTCCTTTCAATAATACCGCTTCGTATCTTGTTTCTTCCCCCCTTCCTCATTCTCTCTACCAATGTCTTCATTCAGGTCCTCATCATCTTTGGACGGAGCTAGTACAATACCTCCTCACTGACCTCTCTATCTCGAAAACATAAGTATTTCTAAGTAATTCTAAAGCATAGTTCTGATCATGTCCCTCCTCTGCTTCAAAACTTTCAGGAGCTCATCAACATTCAAAGGGCAGAGTTTAAATTCTTTAGGATGATCATAAGACTCTTCACAGTTTGATCTAAACCTACTTTCCCACTCCTTCAGTTCCAATACACAACCACTTTCAATTCCTCAAACATTTTTCACCCCGCTATGCCCTTGTATATGTGCTTTTTGCTATCTTAAATGCTGCCTCACCTCTTTTGGACTTTGCGAGTTGAATCTTTCTTCAAGACTCAATTCACATGTCCCTAACTTCCCTATGTGGCTAATTCTGTCCCCAGTTTAAACCAAAAAGATTCATAAAGGATACCTCTATTTAAAACATCTATCACACATTGAATTGGAACTCTACTTTTATACATCTGTCTCCCAGAAGCCTTCATTAAATGAGGGAGTCCTTGAAAGTGGAGATATTTTGTCTTATTTATATTTTATGCCCAGTACTCATCATAGTGCCTTCTATATGGTAGGTATGCTCAATGTAAATGTTTGTTGCACAACATAAGAAGCTTATTTCTTCACTCAACCCACCATACACCAGTCTATGTTCTAGGAACCGAGAAGCTTCTGTAAAGAAAACAGAGAGCATATATGCTAGTGGACGACAAATAAGTAAAGCATATAGTATGTTGGACAGTGATAAGTGCTAAGGTGAAAAAGCATGGAAGAGGGATATACAGTGATGAGGGAAGGTGCTATTTGAAATACAGTGATAAGAAAGGCTTCACAGTAAGGTGACACCTGAGCCTAGATCTGAAGGTAATGCATATATGTAGGGCGGGAGGGGGGAAGAAACATCAAGGAGGCTAGAGAGTGATCAAGGGGCAAGAACAGTAGAAAAGAGGAGAAGACAGATAGTGGGAGACCCAAATCATGTAGGGCTCTGTATTTAGTAAGAAGAGCTGGGGTTCTTATTCCAAGTATGATGGGCAGCCACTACAATATTTTGAGGAGGGTAGTGACATGATCTGACCCATGTTGTAAAGGACCACTCTGCTGAAAACAGACTATAGGGGCAAGCTCAGAATTAGGAAGACCAGATGGCAACTATTGAGAGAAGCCAAGTAAAAGATGAATCAAGGTGTTGGCATTGGTAGTGGTAAGAAGCAGCTTGATTCTGATCTACTTTGAAGGTGGAGCCAACTGTATTTGTTGCCAGATTTGGACATGGAGTGTTAAAGAATGGCTCTCGAGTATATGGCCTGACAAAATGAAGGATAGATCTGCCATTAACTGAGATGGAAAGACAGTAGGAGGAAGACACCAGAGGGGAAGGATGGATCTGAACCTGTCTTCCAGATCCCCAAGGGACATCCAAGCAGAGATAATGAATAGGTAGCTGGGTATATGAGTTTGGAGTTCGGGAGAGAGAGCTAGGCTAGGTATATAAATTTAGGAGTCATCAATGTAAAGATGGAATTTAAATGAGAGAGATCACTAAGAGACTGAATGAACGGGTCGACAATTCATTATACAAAATTTCTTAGGGTCGAAGTATGTTTCAGAATTCAAAATAGCTTAGATTTTGGAAAAATAATATGACACATTATATAACATTCCCAGGGAGATCTAGGGAAGAAACATTCTAAACAAAAATATGAATATTCACACTAAGTGGAGATAAAGACCATAACAGCTTCATGCTATTTCAGGTCAGGTTTTACCATCAAATGAGTTCAGATCAAGCTAGGTTTTGCTGCCAAATAAGTCATGGAAAAACTGTTAGACTTTTTTTATTTTATAATTATAGATTAAGTGATTTAGGACCTGTAGATAGAAAGGAAGAAATGACAAAAAAAAAAAAAGTGAGTCAGAATAGCAACAGCCAGTAGAGCAGGAGGAAATCCAGGAGAAGGCTGTGCCTCCAGGAACCAGGGGGAAGATAGTTTCAAGGAGAAGGGAGGAATCAACTGTCAAATGTATCAAAATGATAAGAACTGAATTTGGGAACATGACACACACTGGTGACCTTGAGAACTAGCCCAGACCTCAGCTGCTAAATGAACCCAACTCACATTTAATGATTATTTCTAAAAATTAATGGACAAACTAAAGATTATGGGATTTTTAACTGAGCCATGAGTTCAAATTCTAAAAGAAAGTGCTCCTACTTGAGATCCAGATTATATCCAATCAAAAAATAAATTTATAAGAAACACACTTATGTGTGTTCTATAACCTATCAACCTGACAGTAAAGAAGGATTCCTGGAACCTTTGGATACTTATTTAAAATTATTTTAAATTCTTTGGCTATAGTAGTGAAGAGTTTAGGAGCTAAAAAAGGCAGCAGTGGGCGTCTCATAACTCTCTGATGAATCAGTTAGATTCAGCGAAATTATTCCTCTCCTTTCCTGACACCTGCTGCAGGGAGTAGCTTCAGCAACACAGTGTGGGTTGGCATGTCCTGAGAAGATATAATTAGAAGAGGGAGGAGCCAAAAGATAATTATTGCTTGGTAGGGGAAAAAAAATCCTCACAACCCTGCTATGAAGAATTCTGATACAGTTCAACTCAACAATCACATATTCTTCTTCAACTGTAAACAAATAATACAAAATCAGGCTTTAAAACAAAACAGAGGTAGTGAGAGAAAGTACTTGTATGGGTCTATTTGTTGCAACCCCCATGAGTCAGAGATACCATGACTTAATAATGAATGCACTGTAATAATAACTGAAGACTATAAATTTACTTCCAAATACAATTATTACATATCATTTTATGTAAAAGCTCAAGTAAAAAAGATGATTTCTGTAACAAGATGAATATTATGGATCATAGTAAGTGGTCTTGATTGAATATCAGAGTTATACAGTTAAGGGGATTTTGAATATATAGAAGTCAGGGATTTATTAGGGAATGACCAAGTATTTCCTTTGGTAACCACAGGCATGTGGCCAATCACCAAAATTGGTGGAAGATATGGTTATTCCTGGCTTGCATGATGAAAGGATCATTGAGGTGAAAGTATGTTCAAAGAGAAGGCATAATTGCACAGGAAATAGCAGAAAATTTATTTTTAAATGCCAATGTTCAGGATTTGGTGAAAGCTCAGCCATATACAACTCTATGAGATATAGTACCAATAAGATTAACACCAAAAGACACACCCAGGGAAAATTTTTGGTGGAAGAACACAAATGGAAACGAAAGTAAACTGTAGCTGTATTGTTCAGCTTCAAAGTTAATTTTACTGTAAGAGGCAATTTCAATATAACCACTTATAAATATTAATTATTAAGAACTAATTTTAACTAAGAATAACCATGTGAATATTGTACACGGTATCCTAATATCTAATGAATCACTGAATCTAAGTTTTACATCCATTGTTATTTGCCTTTATCTTATCTCTATGAGATCTCCAATTAGAAGACAGCAATTGCTTTTTGAAAAACTGCTGCTTACTCTGGACAAATTAATTTCAAAGAATCTTCATAGTATCATTTCTTACAAAGAAAGAGATCCTGACCTACAGTGGCACCTTGAGAGTTGCTTTTTCATGTTCTCTTCTATTTAGTCAACTATAGGGGCTCCAAGAAAGAAAAAAAAAAAAGTAGTAAGTTAAGGGGTTAGGCAAATACTGAAGCATCTTAAAAAAGAGTTTTATCAATGGACAAAAAAGAGCCAAATTAGAACTTTCCAGACATTGCTTTGCTTTAGCCTTTGTAAATCCTGATTGGCGCCTGGCCCACTGTTTTGCACAAAAGTTCTCAGGAAAAGTGATTAGATACCAAGGATGTTTGGCAGGTGGAGAGTAATGTATGCCCACTACTGGTAATGCCCTTGAAAGGCAAATTGAAGAATGGATGCTACCTTCTCCAACACCAAATCTAGATCCTCATTATGTATGCCCACACTGGGACTGGCCTCTGAGAGTAAGGTGACTGGTTTTTTTTTTTTTCCAAATTTCTAAGCCTGAAAATAGACTTCCAGGGCAAAGGATTTCAAATGGCACAGTCCAACCTATCTACCTTTGAAATAAACAACTCTTCTCCTTTCTCTCTCCCTGTTCTTCTTCCTAAATAAGCAACAGGTTCCTAAAAACAGACCTAAAATAACACCTTGCCCATCCCAGTGTAACTTTATCAGTCAACAGAGGGCTATGGTAAACTGTGCAAAGAACACTGTGGAGAGTTATGTCTACATCTCTAAATATCTTACAAATATCTGCCTATATAATCCAACTATGTTCCCGTTTCATTTTAATTCTTTTTGGGGTTCTTCCTATGCATATAAAATACTCACTTAAAAATACAGTTGTGACAACAATGTATATATGTACCAGTGAACATCCTTGCACTCATTGCTAATTTTCTGCTTAGAATATTAAGCAAATGTTTGTGTCAAAATGTTTGTGAATTTCTAGTCCTTAATGTATACTACCAAAACCACCCTCCAGAAATACTGTACCAGTTAACACTCCTACCAGCAGACTATGAAAGTGCTTGATTTTCTGTACCTTAAACTCTGGGCATATAGTATCTGCCAATATTTAAATAGGTGAAAGTGGAATTCGGTTCTCATTTATTTTGTCTTTTGTGAACTGCCTGATAATGATTTTCCTGTTTTTCTATTGTGGAAGGAGAGTTCAATTTTTTCTTTTTGATTTGTAAAAGTTTTAAAAATAGAGATATTATACATTTGTCATGGCTATGTTCCTGTTTCAAAAACTATTGAGTGTCAGGTGCAAGAAAATGATTACATTAAATCAGTTGAGTAAAAAAGGCTTTATAATCATATGCAAGGATTTATGTAATGCCCACATTTATATCACCCCAGTGAAAATAAGAAAAACTACCTGATTGTTCATTTAGAGAACAGACAGCTTTTCTTGGCAAGTTATATTCTGAAGAGTTTATGTTTTATTGTTTAGTGCTTTCCAGGCTCTCCGTAAAAAGGGGAAGAAAAAAACCTGTATTGTGGGATCCCTGGTCCTCATTTTCTCCTTCTATACAATCAAGAAGCTAAATGAGGGTTAACTAGAAGTTACACTACGAGAGGGCATCATGCACAGCTAACATACCCAAAAAGCCTTACCAATATTAAGTTTCAAAGACAAGAAACAGACTAAGCTATGATCTATGGTTCACATTACACAAAACAGTTGAGAAGCTCAAAATACTGAGGGTATGTTAGTTAACACAGAACTGGTTATGTTCTGAGATCTCCGCTGAGAATTCTATCACATCAATATATACCACAGTTAAAATGTGACATTGGAAACCTCTGTTATGACTTATTGGCAATCACAGAGGATGCAAGAGGTTATAAAAATCAGGCTAACTACAAGGTCAAGCTTACCTGAAATATTACCACACGGAATTTATTTTTCTTCATTATTTCCTCTTGCTTGGATTCAACTTTTGTAACATGTATTTGTTGCTTCTCCACGCGGGCCTTCACGTCTTTAATGTGAGCACTGACTTTTCGGGTTTTCTCAAACAACTTGTTAACGATGTAACTTGTGTTGCTGTGTGACTTTGAGAACTTCAGCAGGTCAATCTGGACAGATTTTATTGCGTCTTCCATTTCCCTGTGTCTCTCTTCTATTCTCTTCTGGCTTGCCTGAACACTGTCCACAATGGAAGCTACTTTGTCCAGCACAGTCACAATGGTGAGAGCTGCATCTTGGTCTTCGTCTTCTGTAACACTGGACAAGCGATTCTGATGGATTTTATCAGCATTTGAAGCAGACCCGTTATGCTCCATTTTATTTATTTCTCAGTGAAAGATGTCCTACCACAATCAATTCTGGCACTCAGAGCAAACAGCTTGATAACAGGCAACCGGGTTGTTTAAAGGGCTGGAAACCCCACCCCTGGAGACTGGTCAAGTATTTATAACTACAAATATTCATACGTGACTGTTCTGCAATATGAACCCTTGCAAAGCACTGGGTACTGTTCCAAACATGCCTGCTGTCTGACTAAGGGACTCAAATAAGAAGAGGAACGGATTTTTAAAAAGTTCACTAAAGCTACCATGTTACTCGTATTAGGCCTAGAAACCAAGTGACTAAAAAAGTAAACTTCTACTCTTGGATAAAGGTTTTTCAATTTAGGTATTTTCAAGCAGTATTTCTAAAAGAAAGGAAAACTGTGAACTCAAATCAACTTTTTCTATTAATTGTACTTATTAAATATACTGATAAAGCAATATCAAAGAATATAGTAAATAAACACACCGAGACAGAGGCCGTATTGTGAAAACATTATAACATGCTTTTCCAAATCAAATATTTAATTTTGAACATTCTTAAATTCTACATGCATACTTTTGAATACCTAAACTACATGATAAACAGCTGAATACATTCTATTCACACTTCAGATCTTTAAACAACAATCTATTAATACAGCTATAACTACAAGACAATTTGGACAGAGATCTTAGATAATTTTTTAAGCTCACTTTAAGAGCATCAATCTTTAACAATCATTTTTTGTATTTTATTCACAAACACTGATACAGTTTGCTTATTTATGTTAAAACAAGTATTTTCTTTAAAAATGAACGCATATTAAGGTAGTTTAACTGATAGGGGCTTTATTCCAATCTGTTAAGCAGCCTATTTTCTCAATATCTAAATCTACTTCCAGCAATCTGCTCCATCATTACTACCAGATACCTTTTCAAATTGTTAGAATTATTTTTCAAAGAGAGGAATAATCGAATTTCAGTCCATACATCTTATAAATATTTTACATCTAACACACATGGTTTTACAGTTCATGCAATAGGCAGTGTCTAAAAAATCAGTTGCTGAATCTCAAAAACATTTAAATATCTATTTAAACACAGTGTCTTCTAGTGTTTTTTTTGTAAGAAAAGTAATCTGTAAACATCTTTACCTTTAGTTCATGCTCTGTCATTGCTGTGGTCATTGTGGAAGCAGTGAATATAACTTTATAACCATTTGTAAAGTGGTCCATCTTTGCAAAAATATTACATTCCACGGGTAAAGAACAAGTCTTAGAACTACCATGTGGTACAAATACATGAAACCAATTTCTGTATTTAAAAACATAAAACAAAGACTACTAAACAGTCCAAAACTGTTGTAGCTGAATATTTCTAAATACGAGCCAATAGTACTACACTGAAAATGTCCAAAAATAAGGCCTCTGAAATAAATATTTCCATTCTTTAAAAAAAGACATAATAAATGTACATCACATGGCCAGTGTATGTATAAAAGTCATCAGTTTAAACCATTCTGGATGACGTATCTGAAGGAAAATGGCCTAGGTTTTGCTTCTGACGACGTCCTCTGTTGTTTTTCGGGCATTTTCTGTTTCGTTTTAAAAAGAAAAGGAAAAGCTTATTTCATTTAGGGTATCTCAATGTTTCCAGAGTCATACACATTTCACACACTGAGCCATACTGCATGCAATCACGTGAACAGGAAACAAGGCACTATTTGACGTGAGACAGGGCAAGAAGCAGTGCCATGTCAGGCTGCTACCTTCCTTACAAAGCCAGGGGAGGTGAGAGAATTGGATATAGGATGCCGGTATGGACATAAGCAGAACTCATTCCCAGGGTCCACACTGCTGCAAATGCATCCCTGACAGGAAAGCCCACCCTTGCTCTGACCCAGCAACTTCCCATCCACAGTGACTGACCACATAAGAAACCTGTGGCAGCACCCTGACCTACATACTTTCCCTGAACATCATGACAACCCTGAGTCTCTGGGTGGTGCAAATGGTTAAAGTACTCAGCTGCTCACCAAAATATTGGAGGTTTGAGTCTACCCAGGGGTGCCTCAGAAGAAAAGCCTGACAATCTACTTCCAAAAAGTCAGCCACTGAAAACCCTATGAAGCACAGTTCTACTCTGACACACATGGATGGGGTCTCCACAAGTCAGAGTTGTCTCAGAGCAACCTCACATAACAGAGTAGAACCGCCCTGTAGGTTTTTCCTAGCTGTAATTTTTATGGAAGCAGATCACCAGGTCTTTCTCCCACAGAGCTACTGTGTGGGTTCCAAGTGCCAACCTTTTGGTTAGCAGCCAAGCACTTAACCATTGTAACACCCATAATCACTCCCAAAATGACAAAAATAGCTCAGATGAAGGGGAACTCAGGAAGAAGTGTACTTACTAAGCTCAGAAATTCATACGTAGAAATTGCCTGGTGATTTTAGACAGTGATTCAAAAAAACGAAAAGAAGTTGTTCCACACCCTGCTCAGGCATCCACAGAACACAAAGAACAGCCATGCTGGGAATAAGCGATATTCCGTGACTAAGCTCTAATTTTACTGTAAATGCTTCTCCATGGTGGTATGAACCTCACTGTATTGTAACTGCTCTTGTGCCTGCTCACCCACTAGAATGCAAACGTGTGAGCTCTTACTAGGCAGAGGGTGCTGTGCTGCACGATGCAGAGTAAAGAGACTGGGATGTACACTGAGCCTTGGGTTTGAGTTTGGACTCTGCTATCAGCAAGCTGTGCAACCTCAATTTCCCTATACATAAAATATTAAATTAGGACTTGGACTGGCCTCTAAAATCTCTGTCAGCAAGGAATTTATAATCTAATGGGAAGAACGTCTTATAATAATGAGTACTAGTACTCTAAAGGTTCATGTTTTTATTCAATTTCAAAAAGTACTCACTTGCCTGGACTTAAAAGCCTTGATAATGATGATATTTCCATTTTGTATACTGTTTCACAAATTTTTCTCATTAATCCTCATAAAAACACTTTGAAACACACTGAGCTGAAATCACCTCCATTTCATGAGAGGAAAGTGGTTGAGAGGTTAACCAACTCTCTTTTACTGTCACTAACTCACCATGACCTTGGAAAAGTCCCAACGTCCTAGAGCCATGGGTTTTTCATCTATAAATCTTATCATTCTATGCTTCTAAACACAAGAAAGAAATTCCAAACAGAAAAGCAGAAAAAAGACTCATGTGGTCCTGATAAGCAGGTCAATAAAACCCAAAAACCAAACCGGTTGCTATGGAGTCAATTCCAACTCATAGAGACCCTACAGGGGAGAGCAGAACTGCCCCGTAGGGTTTCCAAGGAGCAGCTGGTGAATTCGAACTGCCAACCTTTGGATTGGCAGCTGAACTCTTAACCAGTGCACCAACAGGGCTCCACAAGCAGGTCAATGGAAACAGCCTTTTAAAGGAATACTCCTCACCACGTAATAGCCACCACGGGATAAATGAACAGTGTCCTATAAGGTGCTGTGTGGGAGAGGCTCTCCAAAAAGTTCAATGAAGATGAGCCCAGGTAGATAATTACAATATTCTAAATCCAAGAGAGCAAAACATTCTGATTGAGAAAATACCACAACAAAAAGACAGGCCTCAAGGAGAAATCTGTGATAAATCCAAAGAAGTGACCCATCAGCCATGGAGTCAGTGGATACTGAAGACACTATCACACAGTTAAAAATATACAGTGAAAAAAAGAAAATTACTGCGATGTCTAACTGTGTCTGTGAGACAGCCAATGGATCTGGGGTACAAATTAGAGGCTGGCAATTTTAATATAACCTTCCAGGTAGTTTTAATTTAGTAGTTGAGGATTATAGCACACTGGGAACAAACGCACAGAGTTCAATAAAAAGCTGGATTAGGAGTTGCAAGAGGCTGTAACTAGCTCTATGACCTTAACAAACTACGTCCCATTTCAGGGCTTCAGTTTCTTCACTTCTCCAGAATGAAGTGATGGACTCAAGGTTGCTTCCCACTGGCTCTCACATCCTTCAATCTTCTAAAGAAGGCACTATCAACAGACCTCAAAATCTTCCCTTTCCTTACCTTATTTTTCTTTCACCATTCAAATCACTTATTATACCACTCCTGCTTTACTTGAATGTCCTAAATGGTTTCCTTGCCTTGCACCTTCCCTACTCTGATGAATTCTGCAAATGACTCTCAGATTAGGGCTCTCAAAAAATGGTTTTTATCAAGTCCCTTCCCCTGCTCAAAAATCTTTAACTGCTATAAAATCAAGTTCAACTCCTGTTCCCATGTGATGGTCTTATTTTGTAAATATATTTCCCAAGATGCCGCAACGTAAACACTACACTTGACTGTCCAGTGGAAAGCGAAAGGGTTTGGGAATCAAGCAGCAGTGACTCGAAATCCAATCACTTCCAGTTACTAGCTGGATGACCATGGGTAAATTACTTAATTTCTGAGCCTATGTGAAATGGCCACAGCCAGCCCTGTTGTTATATATTTTGTTTTTTCTCCTATATTTTCTTTCTTCTGACATTATTTTTTATGTCATTGTGCCCTTTTTTCCTCTTTTTTTTTATTGTGCTTTAAGTCAAAGTTTACAATTCATGCCAGTTTCTCATATAAAAACTTATACACACATTGTTATGTGACCCTAGTTGCTCCCCCTACTATGTGACAGCACGCTCCTCCTCTCCACCTTGTATTTCCTGTGTCCATTCAACCAGCTCCTGTACCCCTCTGCCTTCTCATCTCACCTCCAGACAGGAGCTGCCCATATAGTCTCATGTGTCTATTTGAGCTAAGAAGCACACTCCTCACCAGTATCATTTTATGTCTTATAGTCCAGTTTAATTTTTGTCTGAAGCATTGGCTTCAGGAATGGTTTTAGTTTTGAGCTAACACAGGGTCCATAGGCCACATCCTCTGGGACCCCTCCAGTCTCAGTCAGACCATTAAGTCTGGTCTTTTTACTAGAATTTGAGGTCTGCATCCCACTTTTCTCCTGCTCTATTAGGGGTTCTCTGTTGTGTTCCCTGTCAGGTGTGCCCCTACTTTTAATCTACTGCCCAATTTAAAATCAGCAGTCTTGCCTAAGAGAAGATCATCTGTTTTACGGAATAAAGTGCACTAACTTTAGTGTCTAATGCACTGACTTTATGAAAACTATCTGTTACACAGAGGGCTTTTTTGTAAATCAAGCTCCAGATGGCTGAAATTACTGAAGGTCTGACTTCTAGATCGATGGGCCACGAATGTCCTCTAGCTTACCAATATCTGTATTTGATATGCTCCAATACGCTACCTAAAATAATGACAGAGAGTAAAGAGATGATCTTTTGAGATTTCTGAACCAAACCTTAAAAGAGCAAGAAGAATAGACATGCAACTGAAGAAGCCTGCAAATGGATTTGGAGTATAAATTTGAGGCTTCAAGAAGATGTAGCATAGAGACCATATGAGCTCAATTTGCTCTGACTTTTCTCATGTCCAATTCTGTTCTGACTTACCTATTTCCATTCAGCTTGGAAAACACCCATTTTATGCCAACTGTACTCCATTTAAGTCCTTTTACTTATGAAGAAAGGATTTATTTATGATAGAATTTTAAAGCTTATTACCTATTGCTGTGATCCAAAATAGGAAGTAATATTAAGGCAATGATAGAGTAGGAAAAGTATTTTTATTTAACCACTGATTTCTTCCTTATTATATTTATTATGGAAAAAATATATTCTTAGGGCTTAAAACACGTTGTAGTTCTGCAGTGCTTAAAAAAATTCTACATGGCCCTTCTGTATATGGCTAGACCATTCCAGAAATTCTGCTACTACCATCACTGTCCCTGAATGCAAAGCTTGAAGATGATACACAGTTGTAAGGTTCCTAAATTCATATAGGCCATTGACTCTTCCCATTCTCCCTCTGCATGCAGCCCATACATAGCTGTAGCCCTGGAAATAAGTTCTTCCCTGTATTCCAAAGAAGAAAGACAGGGAGAGGTCAGACTCACAATGAAATCTCTTCCTAGGATTTTTTCTTGGTAGACTGATGAACTTTCAAAGCCCCTTTTAATTTTGAGTATGCTTAATAGCTAACAACCTCCAACTTAAAGCTGATATTTCTTAGGGCATTACCTACCTTGTTATACACATGACAATTGCTACTATAATGGCAATCTGTACAGCTCCAATAATTGCTGCAATAAGAACATGAGTGAGCTTTTGCCTACTTGGCACTACATAGAGAATGCTAAAGTCTGTCTTTTCACAGTGCTGTCCAGTGTAACCAGATTCACATCTGAAAGGGAAAAAAAAGTAATCATATAAGAATTACAAATTCCAATAATTCTAGGCTTTTAAAAGATATAAAAGAATGACAAAATTTAAACAGGAATAGAAAATCAAGCAGTCTTCCACCATCTGAAAAAAATAATTGCCATTTGTGATTTCTTTGGTCTTTTTGATACACTTATTTTTACATAGTACTTTTTTCACCTATGATTCTCACATTAATTTTTAAGTCACTATACAGTCCTTATTATCATTATTTTTAAAAGGATATATAACATTCCATCCAATGGCTAAAATACAGTTATCTATTTCCCATTCTAAGACATATAAGTTATTACCAGTTTTTCACAATTATAAATTAAGTGTGGTGAACATCTTGGTGAATGTGCACTCTTTTACATTTAGTGTTATTTCTTAAGCTAGATATCTGAATACGGGATGATTGAATAAATAGGTATAAACACTTACAGTTCTCTGAATATAGTGCCAAATATTCAAGATACTTTTCAGTACACGAAATATAATCCTTTAAGATGCAGGGTGAGATTAAAGCAAGTTATTAATGAAAGAAACGGAGCAAAGCCTTCAAGTAGATACTAATCTTAGAAATTATCTGAATTCCAACCAAAAGTAAATAAATAAAAAGGTGGCAACGTCAACTGATGGCAATAATTTGACAGGGCAAACATTTATAATATTTAACAGAAAATACATATTTTTCAACTGAAGGAAGTGAAATGTATTAATTAGTCAAGCTTCAGTTGAAACTGATTAATAAAACATTTGAAGTACAGGGATAGTGTATGTATTAATGTCCCACATCGCATTATAAAAAGAATTTGAGGTAGTTTATAGGGTCACTATGAGTCAGAATCGACTCAACAGCAATGGGTTTGGTTTGGTTTTTGGTTATAATAATACACACAAAACAATAACAACAAAAAGAAACCTGGGAGAAGAGAAATAAGGGGAAGCCAGAGGTGAGATAAGTCCAAAAACCCAGACCCTGAGGTTCCTGGACACCCGCTAATAGGCCTATTAAGCTCTAAGCTTCCTAACAGTAGCAAGGGAAGTAGTAAGGTAGATACAAAGATCAATGGAATAGAACTGAATCCAGAAATAATTCTATATTTCCATGGTCAAACTGATTTTAAACAATGGTGCCAAGACATACAATAGAGAAAAAATAGTCTCTTCAACAAATAATGCTGGTACAACTCAATCTCCACAAGCAAAAGAATTAAGTTGGACCCCTACCTCATAACATGGACAAAAATTAACTCAAAATGGATCGCAGATCTATTGTTTTGTTTGGCAAATTGGCTGCAAAAGATCTCTTTAAAGTGTTGAAAAGCAAGGATGTCACCTTGAGGACTAATGTGTACCTGATCCAAGCCATGGTATTTTCAATCGCATCATATGCATGTGAAAGCTGGGCAATGAATACGGAAGACCGAACAAGAACCGATGCCCTTGAATTGTGGTGTTGCAGAAGAATATTGAATATACCATGGACTGCTAAAAGAACAAACATATCTGTTTTGGAAGAAGTACAATCAGAACGCTCCTTAGAAGCAAGGATGGCAAGATATCGTCTCACATACTTTGGACATGTTACCAGGAGGGATCAGTCCCTGGAGAAGGACATCATGCTTGGTAAAGTAGAGGGTCAGAGAAAAAGAGGAAGACCCTCAATGAGATGGAATGACACAGTGGCTGCAACAATGAATTCAAGCAATTGTGAAGACGGTGCAGGACCAGGCAGGGTTTCGTTGTTGTGCGCAGGGTCGCTATGAGTCAGAACCGACTCAACCGCACCTAACAACAACAACAAAGCAACCCAAAGGTTCATCAACTGATGAACAGATAAACAAAATGTGGTATCATCCACACAATGAAATACTATTCAGCCACAAAAAACAATGAAATCCTGATACATTCTACAACATGGATAAACATGGAAAATATTATGCTAAGTGAAAGAAGCCAATACCAAAAGACCACATATTATATGATTCCATTATTAAAATATGTCTAGTATAGGCAACTTTATAGACTCAGAAAAAAATAAGGCATATTCCAATTGCCTAGAGTTAGGGAGAATGGGGCCATTGAGGAGTACAGGGTACAGGGTTTCTTCTCGGGGTAATAAAATGTTCTAAAATTGATTGTGGTAATGGTTGCATAACTCTGTGAATATACTAAAAAACACTGAATTGTAAAGAAAGTAGTATGCTCACTGACACAAAATACAATCTCCATAAAATAAAATCAAACCATTTGTTCAGAAGAAGTCGCTGTTCTACTACTGTTATTACATCCAACGGAACTTCTGTTGGCCCTCATTTAAAAAGAGCAGTATCTGATACAGAGAACATCATCCTCAACAACAGAGCTGCAATAAATTCAATAACACAGTCTCATGAGATTTTTTAAATAATGTCCTCCATGGTAGGTTACTGGCCAAAACTCAAAGCTCAGTAAAATAAAAACAGTTCCATAGGGACATCTAACAATATCCTAGACATGCAGCTTCTCTCGTGACGTAGCTTAACACAAAGATTAAAATCAGAATGTCAAGAAGAATATCTAGGCCACATACTGTTCAAGCAATCCTACCCTGGATATTATTTCCTGCAAACTGCCTTTCTGATTATACTATCCAAATACCTCGAGTATTAACCTTCTATGTTATGGATCAAAGGCAGATACAGGGATTCAATCCTCCACCCTCTACTTCTTTCATCCCACACATCCTGCACAGGTAATCTCATTCACTCCCATGGCTTTCTGTGCTGATTCATTCACACAGCCATTCAACACGTTTAATGAGCACCTGCTACGTGTCCGTACTGTAGTAGGTATTTGGGATATATCAGTGAACAAAACAGACAGATTTCTGGCCTGCTTATTACTCTCTGAACTCTTTACCCCACCTGGAATGCTTCTCACTACTGTCTTCTCTTAACTTTCGAGTAGCATTTCCAACCTGATCCTACCACTCCCTCCACCTCCAACAATATCCCCTACTCCTCTTAAGGTTGAAGTACGTTTTGTGAAGCCCCAAATCACCTCACGTATATCTATGTATGACAGCATTTATCACACTACATTTTAATTATTGTTTATCCATCTCTTCTACGAGAGTGTACACTTTTTGAAAGCATGATCCCTGGATTCCTGCTGTATTCCAATTTGAAACCCTTGCGCCAGATAGAATTTGGCATATAGTAAGTACCACCAAGTACTAAATAATCTTGAAAGAATTAAACAAATTGATGGTGGAATAATGCTTGATTTTAACCTAATAAAAAGTAGATGGCTAAAGGCTGTTCATCCCCTGCCCGTTTACTGCCACCCAAACACACGCACCTAACAGCAGAAGTGCACATGATACGATGACCTGTTTCTTGTAGACACTGTAAACAAACATTCAGGCAAAAGAAAAAGATCAACTACTTTTTAGGAGTTCTAAGACTGCAGAACAGATATCCTTTAGCATTAAAGAAACTTCTCTAATCTAGAGAAGAGGGAAATGTTGATAATTATCACATGTTATTCAACAAATATTTATTGAGGACATACTGTGTGCTATGCTAGTCACTGGGAAGACAGCTGTCAGCACAACAAACAGCCTTTGACCTAATGGACCTTACAGTCTAAAAATATCAATTGCTATTTATTAAATATGTATTATGTACCAGGTTTATGCTAAGCATTTTACATATACACTTAACTTTACCTCATTTAATTTTAATAACCCTATGATTTAAAAAAAATACAAAAACTAGTTGCCATCCAGTTGATTCTGACTCATGACAACCAACGTATGTCAGAGTAGAACTGTGCCCCAGAGTGCTTTTAATGGGTGGCTTTTGGGAAGTACATCACCAGACCTTTCTTCCAAGGCACCTCCGAGTGGACTCAAACCTCTAACCTTTAGGTTAGCAGCTGAGTGCGTTAACCATTTATTTAGGAATCCAACCCTATGATAAGAACTATTATTTATTACAATTTTAGAGGTGCAGAAAATGAGGTTTAGAAACATTAAGTAACTTGCCCAAGGACACACAGCCAATAACAGGCCAAGCAGGTGTATCTGATTCCAAAACCTATAACCACTATACCAATTCAATCCTCTTAGCATCAATTAGTAAAATACTATCCCCTCCTAGCAGTCCCTGGTATTACAACATTATCATTATCACATCCTTCTCTCTCATCCTCACGTACGTATCATGAAAGATGCCCTATCCTGAGAAGACAACATGATCTGAACTTCTACCAAGATATGCATGCCACTGTGGGACAACTATGAGGAATCTACTGTATGATATTGTTTTAAAACTGTCCTATTCTCTTCTGTACATCTGTATTTTTAAGCGTTCAGGAAAAAAAATAAATAAGGGTCTAGCTCCTTCAAAGACACAGAGCATATTCAATCAGAAAAAGCCAAAGGCTCGACAAAGAATTATTCAATTTTTAACAGTTTATAGAGTTTTGTTATGTTTTTTAAATAAGAGGAGCGAGGAAGAAAATTGGGAGCAGGGAGCTAAAGGAGTGAATCAAAAAACCTGGTTTCCGACACTTTCTTTTTCTGATAGGAAAGAAAGGTTCATATATAAACAGAACAAAAGTAAAGTAATATTTCTCCATGTTTAGACAGTTTAAATAGGAAAGGGAAAAAAAGGATTCAGGCCAAACTCCAGGAAGCAGAAATCAGCAGAAAGGTAACAGTCTCCCTTGTATATGAGACATTACCTGGCTAACCAGACCAACCCCAGGAGCCGGAGGCTGAGCTCCTCTCTAGCAGCAGCAACAGCAAGAAGAGGCACTGGCAGACAGACAGACACAGCAGCAAATAGCACTGTGCTAAGATGAGAGAGCCTTCGGTTGAGTATTACGAAATTTGAGGTCTAGCTTGTCCCATCTGTATTTTTAACTTGCTGCTGACCTCAAACAAGGCACTTAACCTCTCTGCAACTTAGGTAACTGAAATTGGGACCTTTCCCTTCCTATCTCTCACCTCACACTTAGTTCTAGATCCCCATCACCTTTCTTTTAGAAATCTATTTTGTGATATATTTTATTTCATCAAAATGTTCTCTGTTCTTAAACCATTCTTTAGCCACTCTGAACAACCTCGTAACAGACTGCCTAAAAACCAAGAGTGTTATAATATGGCACGTTGATTTTTCATTTTAAAAATAACATAACTATTATATTAAAAAAATTTTAAACCCATAATCTCAAAGACCTAATGTAACATCTGTTTTTCTGTTTGCATGTTACTTGCCAGACTCCAAATGATGCTGCTTATTTATTTTTTACTTCTCTATGCAAATATACAATTTTTTTTTTAATAATATTTGGTCCATATTTCATTGCCTTCTATAGGGCAGTGAACATTAAACAGGAAAATCTCTCACCACTGACGTGGAGGTACTGACTTACCTACAAGAAGCCTTCTGAGTAGAATAGACGAATTCACATTTTCCATGGATGCAGTAACCATTGAGGTTTTCAGGGCAAGGCATGTGGTTTCCAATATAAACATCTTCTCTTTGATCACTAGCATCTTAAAAGAACATAGACCAGGTCACTAAATGGTGAAAAGCAAATAGAAAAACATGGACTTTTTCAAAGGTCCTGAAGCAGCAAATAAATTTATTCCTGATCAACTACCTGTCGGGTAATTTGAAAGGAAATGTATTAGACAAGAGGTTGGATAAGATCCAAGGTCTCTTCCAATTCCCATTATTCTACAAATACAGCAGGTTTAGATTCAAATTAAAAGCATCCAAAACATTTAAAAATAATTATTTGCAGGATGTGACAACTATGAGCTACTCTTTAAAAATAATCTGCCAAAGAAAAATAAATTTTGAGAAATAAATAAACCCTGGGTCTAGAAGAAAGATTACCTCTGTGGCAGAAGGTGGCATATATAGCATTAGCTGTTGGGGCAACTGACTTACTCTAATCCTTCATCTGGTGGCTATGAAATTGAGGTCAAAGAACACTGGAATGGCAGAGAACAAGTTATGAGATTCTGAAATTGGAGGTGAAAAGTTGATTTTTGGAATGAAAATGACCAAGGATAGATTCTTTTCCAAATAAAAATCACTTTGTTCTTTTTATATAGGGGTGTGTGTGTGTGTGTGTGTGTGCATGTGCTCGTGTTGGTTTACTTAATCCTTTTCAACTTCTAAAGAGACATATTCGAATGCTAACCAGTTGCCGTCCAGACTGTTCCGACTTATGCAACCCCATGTGTGTCAGAGTAGAATTGTGCTCCACAGGGTTTTCTTTTTTCTGCTTTTTTAATTAACATTTTATTGTGTGTAAGGTGAAAGTTTACACGGCAAATTAGGTTCCCATTTAACAATTTCTACACAAATTATTCAGTGATGTTGGTTACATTTTTCACAATGTGTCATTATTCTCATTCATTCCCATTTTATATAGGTTTTAAATATTCACTGTAAAAAATTCAATAATAGAGAGAACATATAAAAAATAAATTTAAAATCACCTGAAATCCCTGTATCCAAAGAGAGCCACGGTTACCATATTCGTTCAGACTTAGGTATACTGATTTGAACTGAACTGAGTTGAAGTGAAGACAGAAGTGCGGTGAGTAATATCACTGTCAGAAATGGGAAAGAGAGGAAGGCCAGATGGAAGGTGGCAGGACCCAGTCTTCAAAATCAATCATATTCATCCAATTCTCTCTTGTGCTCGATCACTTATGCACACGTGCACAGTTATACGCCCACACTTTTAGAATAGATTTTTGCGCTTCTTTTTTATACACCAATAAATTAAGCCTTAGGAAAAAGTCCCTGGGTTCCTGCTGTTTCTAGCTTACAGTGATTCTGTGCAATATTATCTGTGTGACCTTCAGCATACTACCCTCTCTAAACCTGAGATTTCCTATCTATAAAACCAGGATCATAATAGGGCCTATACTTGATGGAGCTTGAGAGTATTATGTGAGATGATGCATGTACAAGACTACCAAAACAACCAGCTATCTATACAGTACTATATCACGGAACAGTAAAGAACCTACCTCTCCAAAATACAAATAAAGGTGCTAATAAAGTTTAAAGAATGCTGATGTAAACAAATTAAAAAAACCCACTGCCATTGAGTTGATTTCTGACTCATAGCGACCCTATAGGACAGAGTAGAACTGGCCCACAGAGTTTCCAAGGAGCGCATGGTGGATTTGAACTGCCAACCTCTTGGTTAGCAGCCGTAGCACTTAACCACTACACCACGAGGGTTTCTGTAAACAAATTAAGAGGGATGAAATAGGAGGCTGTGTGCACAGTCATGTACCATTTAACATTCATGATATGTTCTATGAAATAGGACATTGGGTGATTTGGACATTTTGCAAACACCGTATTATATAAGAAGATCCTTTCAGGCATTCACTTCCAAAATAAAGAGGTTTCGTCCATTTTAAAAATCTGTTGGGGCAAATAACCTCCTGCCTACAATTAGTTTATCCAGGGTTTCAATAAATTCTTCTCCTACCTTTGTATTAGCACTCACAGACTCATCACTCACGCATCATATAGCGTGCATGTGCTTTGAGACACTGGAACTACCCAGAGCGAGCACTAAACTCAATATCATAGTCTGGTCTTGTTTTTTCTTTAAGCATCTTGAACAAGTTTCATGCCTTAGCAGTGATCATCAACATTCTGAGAGGGATCTGCTTATGTGTTTGACCCTCAATCCATGTCATCAGCAATTTCTTCACAATCTGATATAGGTCCCTCTCACATTTTCCGTTGCCTTATAGTTTTCAATAGCCTATCCCTTAACAGGTTACAGAATTCTTTGTTTTTGAGGATCGCCGTGATCGTCAAGTGTGACATGCCTAAATGCGCTGCATTCCGTTTTCCAATTGGGATTTCGGAACTCTATTATAACCTTATGGGACCATGGATGTACATGCAGTCAGACGTTGCCCAAACAGACGTTATGTGGTACATGACTGTATGTGCATGTGTGTGGGAAGGGGAGCAATAAAGGAAAACAGAGGTGCCAATTGTGAAAAATAGAACTAAAAAAAGAGATTTTCATATAAAAGAAAAAAATCTTTAGTGATTATTAAGCTCAATGACTGGGTAACTAAAGCAGAGAGATCATGTCATCCCTTACAAAACCAAAGTGATGTCTTTTTACCTCAAAATTTATGTATTTATATTGTCCTAACTTAATTTATGGAGTCCCTGGGAGACACAAATGATTAAGCACTCAATTTCTAGTGAAAAGGTTGGCAGTTCAAACCCACCCAGAGGCACCTAGGAAGACAGGCCTAGGGATCTGCTTCCGAAAACTCACAGCCTTAAAAACTCTATGGAGCAGTGCTACTCTACACACATGGGGTCACCATGAGTCATAATCGATTCAATGACAATTAACAACAACAGCAAAATTTATGTCTAGAAGGAAAACTGAACTAGAAGTTGGGGAATCCAATACATAGAAAATTTAAATTCTAAGGATATCTTTGCTTCCTTGTGAGCTTGGTCAAGTCATTTTCTCCCCCGAGGGCTGAACAAGATCTGCACTGTCTAACAGAAGTAACCATCAGCACATATGTAATTAAAAATTTTCCAGTAGCCATATTAAAAAAGTAAAAAAAGGTAAATTATCTGAACAGTTTATTTAGCCCTATATCCACAATACTATCATTTCAAAATGCCATTAATATTTTATCAATTGAGATATTTTACATTTTTTAAATAAGTCATCAAACCCAGTGAATACTTTACACTCACAGCACATCTTTGGGCAGCCACAATTCAAGTGCACCGTAGCCACGTGTGGGTAGTGGCTACCACACTGGACAGTGCAGTACAGAAGACTTATTCATTTATCACTTATTGATCACCTTCTATGTGCCAGGCACTCTGCTAGGTGCTGGGGATACAAAAATAATTAAGACATATCCTATCCTCAAAAAGTTTATAATCTTATCCTCTAGCTTCCAAACATAATTCTTCTGTGGCAAAATAAATCAGTCCCTCACTTGGCCTATTACGATCATGAGCACCTATGTCTATTATAACATGTAAAATACCGTATTATAACTATTTGATTTGTTTTCATCAGAGTCTACCATTAGATTGTGAGCTCCTTGAAATCTAGCTGTTGTGTTACTTATATCTATAGAACTCTTAACATTTGGCATGTAGTATGTACAGTGGTTAAGAGCTCAGCTCTAAAGTCAGACCGCCTGGGTTCAAATCTTGGTTACAAGAGGTGTAGCTGAGTGACATAAAGGCAGTCACTTAGCTATTCTTGGGCCCCAGTTTCCTCATCTGGGAAACAGAGACACTAATGAGATTTACTTCTCAGGGTTGGTTTGAGGACTAAATGAGGTAATAAAGAACCTAGAACAGTGCCCAGTACACAATCTGTGCTTTATAAATATTACCAATTATTATTATGTATTCAATAAATATTTGTTGCATTCTAATTTTTCACTTGTTGATATGTTATACTGTAAAAGTGTTCAGTTTTACAACTTAAAATCCTTTACTGGGAGAAAAACTATGAATTGTATTTTTGTTGTTTTCCATTGACAAAATGAATTATCCAAAGATGTTTTCTGCTTTAAATCCCCACTTAGTGAACAGGAATGCATTTATTAGTCCTACCCTGTGTTCACAAGAGAGGCTGAAACTTAAATGAATACATTTTTTATTTATTAATATTTGTGATCAAAGCAGAAGACTTTCTTAAAGCAATTAGCTTTAATTAGGAATAATTTAACAGAGGTCAAATTAACAAAATCAAACGTACTTTTTAAGCTATGGTTTCAAACGAAAAAATGTTACTGTACATTCCCAATCAGCCCATAAGCGACTTGAGAAAAGCAACTGTCTCCCGTAGCACTCGTCATCCTACAACTTCTCAGAACATGATACTATACTTTTCTGGTGTGACACACCAGAAAAGTATACAACGATGGGGCTATAGAGGCTGAAGTTATGAAACAATCTACAATAATAAAGTACTATAATGTGAATAACAATAGGACCATATAGGTCTACAGAGGTTCTGGTTACAAACTAACCTACCATAAGAAAATCTTATCAACAGCAGGAAATTTCAAGAATAACACACAGTTTCCTGAGAAAAAAGTTAATTAAGACCAGAGTTTTGAGCACCAACCAACATTTGCTGAATGAATTAATGGAAGAATGTGATATCAAGCTCTTGACAAAATGAAGCCACATAAAACATGGACATGTCTGGTAAAGCTATGAAGTCTGCGGCTGTCACAGAGTCCAAATTCAGCATTCTGTCCAATTCCAACATTATTCATTCCATTATACTTAGTACATTTCTGTGCATAGCCAGAAGCTTGTCTAAGCTACAGAAGATACAAGGAAAAAGCATACATGGTCCCTGCCCTCAAGAAGCTTATAATCAATTTAGGAAATCAACATGTGCACACTGAACAACACAAGAGAGAGGGGTCTCACACGGTAGCTTACAATTTAATGACAAAAAAAGGTTTTACAAATACCAGATGCTACAGAAGGAAATTCAAGTTCAGTGGAGAACTAATTGCAGGCTAAGTTACTGAGGAAAGGAGTCATAAATAGGGTGGGACCCAAGTTAGGCCTCAAAGCACAGGTATACAGAATAGGAGGATGGTGGAGGATGAAGAGAAGGCGAAATGCACACAGCACTCTCAAGAACAAGGAGCAGATCAGCCTAGCAAGAGCTTTACGTTCAGACTAGGGGCAGGTATAAGTCAAGGCTGGAAAAGTAGGCTACAATCAGATTGTGGAAAAATTTCAATTCCAAATGTGAAATGTTTTCTTAATCATATGGATAAGAAAAACACTGAAAGCGTTTTAACTTGAGAGCAGCTCAATGAAAACGATGTTTTATTGAGAGTGGCTGCCCAGGATTGGGAGTTAGAGGGCATGGGGAGTGACTGCTAATGGGTGCAAGATTTCTCTGGGGGATGTTGAAAATGTTCTAAAATTAGATTATGGTAATGGTTGCAAAACTCTGTAAATATACTAAAAAACACTGAATTGTACACTTTAAACAGGTACACTTCATGGTATATAAATTATATATCAATAAAGCTGTTAAAAAATTAATTGGATACCAGTGTGTGCAGGGGGTGCAAAGACTAGGAAGGCCAGGCACCAATTAGGAGGCTCTTACATAACCCAAGCTTACAGCAATGAAAAGCTAAGCTAGAGCACAGCGTAGGATAGAAAGAAAAGAACAGATACTAGAGATACAGAAAAAAATAAACATGACTTGAGAGATGCTTTGGAAAGTGAATCATCTCAGAAACTGAGATTTGGAAGGGTCCTTGGATTCCATCCGGTCAAATGAAGGAATAGCTTCAGTTATATCCCCGAGGGCCTTTTTCTACTTGAATACTCCCAGAGATGAAGAATTCATCATAAAAATATAGTTCATTCCCCTGTTTGTCAGATTTTCCTTATGTTGCATGAATTCGCTCTCTAACTTTGTATGGATCTCTCCATGCCTCTGGTCCCCCACTGCCTACCGGTCTTTTCTTCTTAAGGCCAAACTTTCTTTTTGAACTAGTTTGCAACACCTATCTCTAAGAGTGGTGCCCAGCACTAACCCCAGTGCATTTAAGTATTTAGTAGAAGAGACCTGTCTTCTTTATTGGAGATGCTCTTAAAGTACAGAATTATGAAAAATAACACTACATTTGAACTAACAGCAGGGTGATCTGTAGAGAAATTATAGTAAACTGAGTTTAAATTTTGACCTTCAATCATTCAAAATGTATTAAGTGCCTACTATGTTCAGGTATGTTCCAGGCACTATGGTAGTTGCTGGAGTTTGAGGTAATCGCAGCCTAAGTAAAAAGTTAGTAGAAAGACTCACTGGGCAACTGATTCTATGAAACTAGTACCTGGGAGAAAAATCAAGGCAGAGGACAAACCTGAAAGTTCACTAAAGTGACAGTTTAGAGTAGATTAATATTCTGAAGGAAATTAAGTACAGGAAAAAGCGAGGAAGCATAACAAAATTCTAGAATAGGTATGATACAATGGGAAGAGCATCAGGACTTAGGCTCAGGAAAGTCCCTGCTCTGCCATTCTACATGAGCCACAAACCATCATGGTTTGTTTCATCTTTAAAATAAAGATAACATGATTGTTGCAAGGATTAAATAATAACATAAATAAGTGAAATGTTATCAAATATATTTATCCATCCAACAATTATTTATCTAATGCATACAGTAGGGCACTCGATAAATAATTGTTAAATGGATAAATACCCTATGGATGTTACTCAGGAGCCCCGGTGGCACCATGGTTAAGAGCTCGGCTGCTAACCAAGGTTGGCAGTTCGAATCCACCAGCCGCTCCTTGGAAACTATGGGGCAATCCTACTCTGTCCTATAAGGTTGCTATGAGTAAGAATTGATGGTAATAGGCTAAGTTCTTTGGTTTTTGATGTCACTCATGAACCATATTAAATAGCAAGATAGGCACTCTCACCAATGGCGAGACCTTTGAGCATAGCCAGGCTACTAACAATGAAACAAGAAAACAAAAGTATTAACAATCCTCATAATAACATCTATAATAAATTCGGCAATATATTATTTAATATTCAGAGTAGTCCTAGGCATTAGATACTACCACCTCCACTTTACAGATATAGTCACTGAGCAGAGAAAACAGGCCACACAGCTTTTAAATGGTCAACCAAGCCTGACTGAGAGCTCAAGCTGTTAGCCATTACACTGTTACTTCACCAAACTACAGTGGGAGTATGTGTAGGGAATGGATAAAAATGGAGTGTCTGAGTGAGTACCTGCTCTCTAGGCCAAATAAACCAGACAACTTCAAAAATAAAAGAGAAAAAGTTTTAAAGATAAATTATGGCTTCAGAAACCATGCACAGAGGAAGCCACCACACAGCAAAAGCTAGGCACAGAATCGTCCTCTCTAAACAATGTTCTCAGGCAAGTGGTAACAGGCTCCCTGTACAGCAGCTGCAACTGCTAATCTCTGAACACTGTCTCTGTGTGTGCAATACAAAAAGTATACTTGGTCACTCAGTGCCTCCTTGCACTCACAGAAGCATTCATTAAAAAAAAAAAAAAAAAAAAAGCACTACAGTAGTAGTGTTTTCAAATACAAAGGACAGTATGGTTCTAAGTGATGATGTCATAACAAAACCCAGTACCAGGACTGCTTGTCTGTAAAGGCTTGCTCCAGTGTTATTTGTTCTTCAGTGTGCTACCAAAATAAATCATAAGGAGTAGCTGTAAGCAACTGAGACATGCACCCGAAGGAAAGCCACTGAGGCTGCAACTACATCCAAGTTGCATCTGTAACTCCAGGGCTCATTATTTCTGCAAACTCTTCCAATTAAAAAAAGTCAAATACCCATTATTTCTTCCTCATGCCAAACCTCATTACTAACTTATTCGTCCCCACATCCTTCCCTAACCCCAGTCTCCTCTGATCCCATTATCGAGAATTACCTACCTAGGTATAAACTCCTATCCACCCTCCAACTCCTCCCACCGTCTCATATCCAACCCCCGCTGTTCTCCATACCAGTCCTAACTCTTCCTCTACTCTCCTTTCCACTCTGGCCAGCAAAGTATCTTTTCTAATTTGAAAAACTCATCCACATTCTCAACTACTCCCTTAGAAACTAATTCTTTCATCTCCCTGATGCACCAAGTTACTTCCTAGACCCCTTTTCCTTCCACCTTTCTCTGATGTGCTTACTACTGTCACCTCCAGACCAGCATTCCATTTGCAACTCCCAACTACTTTCCTCTCTTAGAAACCCACGCCACCCACCTGTACAGCCATCCAACCATCCTCATCATGGTGCTGTGCTCTACCATGCTGCACTAAATACACTCTCTGACTTTCTTCAATGATTTTAGCATCTGGCTCACAGTCTTACCTCAAACAAGCACTATGATAAGGCTAATCTGTCAAGACCATTAAAGGGACATCAAAAGAGCTGTATTACAATATATGAACAAAAGTTGCCAACTGATGGACACAATGATCTCTCTGATAATATCCCTGGCCAGCAGAAGTAGTGAAGGCTACTGAGGTTCAAGACTGAAACCGAAGACAGGGTATGGGCTGAGATGACGTGAAAGCTCAGGAATGAAGCAAGGGTATCTTGGTGATAAAAAAGGTGTTACGGAACTCCTCTTTCACACTTTAGGCTTCATCTTCATAACTCTACAAAAACTTCTCAGTCCAAGATTGTCAATGGTTCCCTTGTCTTCAAATTCAGTAACAAAGTTTCTCATCGTCTACTACCTTTCTACACGTTTTAATCTACTAGTCATCCTTTCCCTCGTGAAATATTCTCTTTTGGCTTCTGCGCCACTGTTCTCTCTTGTTTCCCTTCCTCTGGTTCTTCCTTCTGCTTCATCTCAAGTTGAGCTTTCTCTCCTTACTGAATAAGAGTGCTGTTCAGGTGAACTTTTGGCAATTCTAGAAATGTTCCATATCTACTTTATCCCATAGGGTAGCCACTAGCCACACGTAGCTACTGAGCACTTGAAATATGGCTAATGTAACTGAGACACCGACTTTTTAAGTAACTGAAATTTAAATAGCCACATGTGGCTAGTGGCGACAGTGCAGCTCTATAATCGCTCTCACCCACTCTCAGGGTTTCAGTTACCACCTCCACACCCGAGAAGTGACTTGCAAATTTATGCTGAATAAGTCACCTGGATCAGTTCCAAAAGCACCACAAACACTGAAATAAAATTAATCACCTCCGTGATTAAGTTCTTCCCTATCTTACTCCAAACACCTTTCATTTCCCAACGTCCCCACTTCTATAAATATAACATATCATCCAAGTCATCTGAGCCTAAAATCTTAAGCTGCTTTTAACTCTCTTGGTCCCACATCTAAGCAGATGCCTATTGCTTTTGAGTCTAATCGGTCTCCCTGCCTCCAGTCCAATGATTTCATATGTTTCTACCAGGTATCACTCATTCAAACAGTTAACTCTGTAGCCTCCCTTTTTTTCAAAAATATTAATGTTTCCCCGCTGCCTACAAATAAAATCTAAATTCCCTAGAAAGCATTCAAGATATTACACAATCTGCCCTCAAGCTATCTCTCTAGCCTTGTCTTCCACTTCTACCTCTCAGACCCCTACTCTCCAGCAAAAAAAGGGTTCTTTACCACTGTCTAATACATCCTATCATAATGTTTGCCTCTATACCGTTGCTCATGATCTTGCATCCTCCTTAAATATGCTTTTCACCCTTCTTCAAATCCTAACCATCCTTGAAGGTCCAGCTCAAATTTCACCTCTTTCACAAAGTTCCCAGGAGCCCTGGTGGCACAGCAGTTAAGCACTCAGCTGCAAACTGAAAGGTCAGTGGTTCGAACCCACCAGTCACTCTGTGGGAGCAAGATGTGGCATTCTGCTTCTGTAAAGATTTACAGCCTTGGAAACCCTACACGACGGTTCTACTCTGTTCTATACAGTCACTACAAGTCAGAATCGACTAGATGGCAGTGGGTTTGGATTTTTTTGTTTGGTCCATGAAGTTAAACACAGAGTTACCATATGACCCAGCAATTCCATTCCTAGTTATATACCTAAAAGAACTGAAAACAGTTAGTCAAACAGAAACTCGTCCACCAATGTTCACTGCAGCATTATTCATAATAGGCAAAAGATGGAAACAACCCAAATTTACATCAACAGATGAATACATAAACAAATTGTGGTATATACATACAATGGAATATTACTCAGCCATAAGAAGGAATAAAATACTGATACATGCTACAACTGGAGAACTTTGAAAACACGTAAGTGAAAGAAGCTGGACACAAAAGGTCACAGATTGTATCATTCCTTTTGTATGAAATATCCAGAATAGGTAAATCCACAGAGACATAACGCAGATTAGTGGTTACCAGGGGATGAGGGGAGAGGGAACGGGGGTGACCACTTAAATGGGGACGGGGTGGCATTCCCAGGTGATGAAAAAGTTCTGTAACTAGAGTGAGGTGGTGGTTGCACAACTTTGTGAATGCACGAAATGCCTCTAACTGTATACTTTAAAATGGTTAACTGAATGTTTATGAGTCCCTGGTAACACAAACTGGTTAAGCTATCAACTACTAGCCGTTGCCAAAAGGACGGTGGTTCAAACCCACCTAGAGAAGCCTCAGAAGACAGTTCTGGTGATCTGCTTCCAAAAAGTTACAGCCTTAAAAATCCTATGGAGCAGTTCTACTCTGCACACCTGGGGTTGCCATGAGTTGGAATCAACTAACACCAACTAACAAGATTACATGAAATTCACTTCAATTTGAAAAAATTATTTGGTAATATATAGAATAATAGAAACATTCTTCTAAAACTAAAAACAAAAACCGGCCTAGGCACTAAATTATCCATGCGATCATATCAAGGTCAGGCAAGCATTTGAGGCATACACAATTCCTCAAACTGCCTTAAGTAAGAGCTTACTAAAAAATGGCCTTCCTAATCTAGTCAGATACTATGAGTACAGGGAATAAAACTGGGACTAATCTACTATGTTTCCGATGGGAATACAGGCAATTTTCTATTTTAAAGGATATACCACTCTGTATCAACACAGGAAACTAATATTTCAGGGGCTCTGGGGTTGTAACTAATCCAAGTTTGATATGATTCAAGTATGAAAAGTAACAAATTATTAAATAATAAGAGCTAACATTTATCGAGCACTTAGAGGATATCAGACACTGTTCTAATCACTTGATATGTATTTTCATTTAATCTTTATGCAACTCTATGAGACAGATACCATTATGTCCATTTTATATCATTTTTTACAAATTAGACATAAAAGGTAGATCACATATCTAAAGAATGTCATTAGCATAACCAATTAAATGGGTAGAAGATGTACTTGTGATAGAGCAGTTATACAGAAATCCTGGTCTAGGAGTTCAAAGATCTGGACGTGCTTTAGTTAATATCATCTTATGGAGACTCAGTGTTTCCATTTGTCCTTATCTCTAAGAGTAGGCATAAGAATACAGAAAATAACAGGTGTGAAAACAAGTGTAAAGGAGCACTGGACTTGAGGTCAAGGGACCTAGAATCCAGTATCTGTTCTGACCTTTAGTAGAAGTGAGACTTTGTACAATATATCATATAGCTTCTTTGAGCCACATATGTTCTTTCAACAAATATGGAGTACCTATTTATGTGACAGACATCCTGCTAAGTTTTAGGGATATGAAAATGAATGACAGATGCAGTTCCCTGTCCTCACAGACTCACAGGCTAAAGGGAGATACAGATAAGTAAAAACGGTAATTACCATATGTTAAATGCTTATGTTGTGTGCTGTCGAGTTGATTCCAACTCATAGCAACCCTATAGGACTAAGCAAACTGCCCCATGGGGTTTCTAAGGCTGTAATCTTTACAGGAGCAGATCTTCAGGTCTTTTCTCCCACAGAGCAGCTAGGGGGTTCAGACCACCAAGTTTTCAGTTAGCAGCTGAGCGATTAACCACTGTACCACCAGGGCTCCTGGTTAAATGCTAGGATAGGGAAATACATAAGAGGGGAACCTAATCAAATATATAAGAGGGGAACCATTCATACACACAACAGTTGTTGGTGGCTGTCAAGTCGGCCCTCGGTTCACGGCGACCCTATGCACAATGTAATGAAACACTGTCCAGTCCTGCGCTATCCCCACCATTGGTTGTGGATTGGACCACTGTGATCCATACGGTTTCACTGGCTGATTTTCAGAATTAGATTGCCAGGCCTTTCTCCTAGTCCATCTTAGTGTGAGAGCTCCGCTGAAACCTGCTCAACATCATAGCAACATGCAAGCCTCCACTGATGAAGGGTTGTGGCTGCGCATGGAGTACACTGGCCAGGAATCAAACCTTGGTCTCCTGCGTGGAAGGCGAGAATTCTATCATTGAGCTACCAGAGTACTCTGCAAAAGGGAATGACTTTTAAGCTGAGACTGGAAGTATGAGTAAGGGGCAGGCAAAGAAAGGAGGAGCTTCAGGCAGAGGTAAACAAAGTTAAAAACCTGGGCACAGAGGATAAATGTTAAGAGTAAATTCTAGAGAAATAAAGGGGATTAAAATAGCATATATAAGGTAACTTTCTGATAATTTCTTACACCTGCAGGTGAATCTACAGCTATCTCAACAGGCATTTCTATTACAAAATGTGTACACAAGAGTGCTCTGTAAATTGTGAAGGCTTTACATGTTTTAGCTAATATATTACTAATAATCAACTGTATAATGTGTATTTGTACAGAAAGAAAAGCTGGGAAGGTGTTATAATGGAAATAAAGCTAGTAAGGGCAGTTAGTAACCGTACTTCAACAGTTTGGCCAAAACTTGGAAAATTAGGATTCAGTACCTTTCACATCTGGTCGATATTGTAGTCCATCATCTTTCTTTCCCAACAAACTGGTATCATCTGTGTCTATGAGAGAAAACAATTTTCAAATTAAGATACATATGTTTCATCCACATCATGGAACTCCCAAGTATTCCAAAGGCACATATTCACCTATCCCGATCACATTTTTCATCATTCCCTTGATCAAGCAAGCCATTTCTGCTTCAGAACTCAAAGTATCCCAGATACAAACACCACATGAGTCATGGTTTTTTACCAAGTCAAAAATTCACATTTGACAACTAATTAAACCTTGTTTTAAAACAGTATAAGAGCTAAGCAAAACATCTGTTGACCACCTCAGTTGAATAATCATCAAGATTCACAGAGGATAATTTTTGCAATTAATAGTAAAATGGCTATTTTCAAAATAGTGTGTATAGTTCATACAGGAGATGGTTTACGGTGTAGCTGATGCAGCAGCTTAAATTGATGTGCTTCATTTAAAATTTTCCGGATTTCTGGGAAAAAGCAAGGCACTGATACCGATTTAAGTAAAGTTGAGCTGATATGACAGCCTTAAACAAAAAACCAAACCCATCTCCAAGGAGCAGCTGGTGGGTTTGTACTGCCGACCTTCTGGTTAGCAGCTGAGCTCTTAACCACCACACCATTAGGGCTCCATCATACCTTTAACTGCTTACTATCTAGGATTTCTCTCTACCCTTCCACCCCCACAGCCCTCTCCCTTACTCTTTCTTCTCTTGCCCAGATAATTCATCTTTTCATTTTATATTCAATGAAAGCCTCAGACATAACAGTTCTGTGATTTTTCTCACTACAAATTCTCACTTGGAAAGCTTCTTCTTTTTTTAGTTCTCTATTTTTTTTCCAAAGGAAAATACTTCTGGGAGACAAATGGAAGGTACAGTTAGGTGTGAATGGAAATACAGACAGAACTAAGACAAAATGTAAGACCAACTACTCACATGGAGTCTAAGTCTGCATGAATTTAAGAAATTTCACAAGCTTGGCCAACTACTCTGAATTTGAAATTCCAGGGAGTACCATTCACACACACAACAGTTTCTCACTGAAGATATTCTCTCTCTAAACTATCCTTCCTAGGTTCTACATGCTACCCCAAGAAAGAAAAACAAACCACGCTTCTTCAAAATCAAAACCAACTATAATACCTACCTGCAAGGTAAGGGTGGAGCCTACCAGCCAATGCTTTCCTCTATCACTCTCACACCTAACTCCCACCTAGAAATTCTTGGCTGGGTTTCTTTGGTACTTAGACTAGAAGTATTGCAATCATTTGTACATGGTCTCACAAAAATTTTGCTAACAATATTAAGTACCAAACTTTGGCTTATAACATTTTTTTCCCTTAGCTTAGATAGGATATCCTGGTGGTGTAGTGGTTAAGTGCTACAGCTGCTAACCAAGAGGTCGGCAGTTCAAATCCGCCAGGCACTCCCTGGAAACTCTACGTGGCAGTTCTACTCTGTCCTATAGGGTCGCTGTGAGTCGGAATCGACTCAACAGCAGTGGGTTAGCTCAGATAAAAACATAGCCCCTCAGAAAGTCCACACGAGTGAGGTGTTGGGGGTGGTTAGGTCTAGTAGAGTAGGGAAGACGCACAATCCTAGTCCACGAGTGCTATGAGGAAATGATGCATTAGCCCAGCCCATATGTATTTTACTGAGGAAGGAAGGTTGAGAGCCTGTGGCTTTAGTGACTGTGAATATTTCTAGTAGAGGTGCAAAACTAAAACCCATTCTTAGTGGTATCATGGTTTCTAAGCTAGGACTAAGGCAAGAAGGCAAAACTGAATTTTAAACTCAAGGTAATGGCTTTAGTGACTGCGAATATTTCTAGTAGAGGTGCAAAACTAAAACCCATTCTTAGTGGTATCATGGTTCCTAAGTTAGGACTAAGGCAAGAAGGCAAAACTGAATTTTAAGCTCAAGGTAATAATTTTTCCTTACATTCTATAACTTCACACCAAAATCTTTAATAGTACAAGGTATATCTGGACAAAAACTACAAAGAGATAACGTAAAAACAAAGTAAACTACTGCTGTTGTTGTTGGGTGCCGTCGAGTTGGTTCCGAGCCATCCCCACACTCATTGTTATGCTTGAGCTCATTGTTGCAGCCACTGTGTCAATCCACCTCGTTCAGGGCCTTCCTGTTTTCCGCTGACCCTGTACTCTGCCAAGCATGATGTCCTTCTCCACGGACTGATCCCTCCTGGCAACATGTCCAAAGTATGTAAGATGCAGTCTCACCGTCCTTGCTTCTAAGGGGCATTCTGGTTGTACTTCTTCTGAGACAGATTGTTCCTTCTTTTGGCAGTCCATGGTATATTCAATATTCTTTGCCAACACCACAATTCAAAGGCATCAACTCTTCTTCAGTCTTCCTTACTCATTGTCCAGCTTTCACATGTATATGATGCAGTTGAAAATACCATGGCTTGGGTCAGGCACACCTTAGTTTTCAAGGTGACTTCTTTGCTCTTCAACACTTTAAAGAGGTCCTTTGCAGCAGATTTGCCCAATGCAATGCATCTTTTGATTTCTTGAATGTTGCTTCCATGGCTGTTGATTATGAATCCAAGTAAAATGAAATCCTTGACAACTTCAATCTTTTCTCCGTTTATCATGATGTTGCTCATTGGTCCAGTTGTAAGGGTTTTTGTTTTCTTTATGTTGAGGTGCAATCCATACTGAAGACTGTGGTCTTTGATCTTCATTAGTAAGTGCCTCAAGTCCTCTTCACTTTCAGCAAGGAAGATTGTGTCATCTGCATAGCGCAAGTTGTTAATGAGTCTTCCTCCAATCCTGATGCTCCATTCTTCTTCATATAGTCCAACTTCTCGTAGTATTTGCTCAGCATACAGATTGAATAAGAAAAAAAAATCTTTTTTTTTTTCTTATTCAGCTGTGGTAAAAGAATACAATCCTGACGCACACCTTTCCTGATTTTAAACCAATCAGCATTCCCTTGTTCTGTCCAAACAACTGCCTCTTGATCTATGTAAAGGTTCCTCATGAGCACAATTAAGTGTTCTAGAATTCCCATTCTTCGCAATGTTACCCACAGTTTGTTATGATCCACACAGTCGAATGCCTTGGCATAGTCAATAAAACAAAGGTTAACATTCTTCTGGTATTCTCTGCTTTCAGCCAGGATCCATCTGACATCAGCAGTGATATCCCTGGTTCCACATCCTCTTCTGAAACCAGCCTGAATTTCTGGCAGTTCTCTGTCAATATACTGCTGGAGCCATTTTTGAATGATCTTCAGCAAAATTGTGCTTACCTGTGATATTAATGATATTGTTCTATAATTTCCACATTCAGTTGGATCACCTCTCTTGGGAACAGGCATAAATATGGATCTCTTCCAGTCAGATGGCCAGGAAGCTGTCTTCCATATTTCTTGGCATAGATGAGTGAGAACCTCTAGCGCTGCATCTGTTTGTTGAAACATCTCAATTGATATCCCACCAATTCCTGGAGCTTTGTTTTTCACCAATGCCTTCAGAGCAGCTTGGACTTCTTCCTTCAGTACCATCAGTTCCTGATCATATGCCACCTCTTGAAATGGTTGAACATAGACTAATTCTTTTTGGTATAATGACTCTGTGTATTCCTTCCATCTTCTTTTGATGCTTCCTGTGTCGTTTAATATTTTCCCCATAGAATCCTTCACCATTGCAACTCGAGGCTTGAATTTTTCTTCAGTTCTTTCCGCTTGAGAAACACCGAGCATGTTCTTCCCTTTTGGTTTTCCATCTCCAGCTCTTTGCACATGTCATTATAATACTTTATTTTGTCTTCTCGAGATGCCCTTTGAAATCTTCTGTTCGGTTCTTTTACTTCATCAATTCTTCCTTTTGCTTTAGCTGCTCGACGTTCAAGAGCAAGTTTCAGAGTCTCCTCTGACATCCATCTTGGTCTTTTCTTTCTTTCCTGTCTTTTCAGTGACCTCTTGCTTTCTTCATGGATGATGTCCTTGATGTCATCCCACAACTTGTCTGGTCTTCGGTCACTAGTGTTCAGTGCATTAAATCTATTCTTCAGATGGTCTCTAAATTCAGATGGGATATACTCAAGGTCATATTTTGGCACTCATGGACTTGCTCTGATTTTCTTCAGTTTCAGCTTGAATTTGCATATGAGCAATTGATGGTCTGTTCCACAGTCAGCCCCTGGCCTCATTCTGGTTGATGATATTGAGCTTTTCCATCGTCTCTTTCCACAGATGTAGTCAGTTTGATTTCTGAGTGCTCCATCTGGTGAGGTTCATGTGTATAGTCGCCATTTATGTTGGTGAAACAATGTATTTGCAATGAAGAAGTCGTGGTCTTGCAAAATTCTACCATTCGATCTCTGGCACCGTTTCTATCACCAAGGCCATATTTTCCAACTACTGATTGATCCTTCTTTGTTTCCAACTTTCACATTCCAATCACCAGTAATTATCAATGCATCTTGATTGCATGTTTGATCAATTTCAGACTGCAGCAGCTGATAAAAATCTTCTATTTCTTCATCTTTGGCCCAGTGGTTGGTGCGTAAATTTGAATAGCAGCGGAACATTGTCTGATATAGTGCTGGAAGATGAGCCCCCAGCTTGGAAGGCACCAAAAGATGACTGGGGAAGAGCTGCCTCCTCAAAGTAGAGTCGTCTTTAATGACGTCGATGGAGTAAAGCTTTCGGGACCTTCATCTGCTGATGTGGCACGACTCAAAATAAGAAGAAACAGTGCAAACATCCATTAATAATCAGAACCTGGAATGTACGAAGTATGAATCTAGGAAAATTGGAAATCATCAAAAATGAAATGGAACACATAAACATCAATATCCTAGGCATTAGTGAGCTGAAATGGACTGGTATTGGCCATTTTGAATCGGACAATCATATAGTCTACTATGCCGGGAATGACAACTTGAAGAGGAACGGTGTTGCATTCATCGTCAAAAAGAATGTTTCAAGATCCATCGCTGTCAGTGATAGGATAATACCCATACGCCTACAAGGAAGACCAGTTAATACAACTATTATTCAAATTTACACACCAACCACTAGGGCTAAAGTAAACTACTATGCTCTAGAAAAAAAGGTGGAGAAATATATGGTAACATTTTACTGATAGTCTTGCTGTAATTAAAATAAACCAAGCCAAACCTGTTGCCCTCAAGTCAATTCCAACTTACAGTAACCCTATAGGACAAGGTAAAATTGCCCCATTGGGTTTCCAAGTAGCAGCTATTGGATTTGAACTGCAGACCTTTTATTTAGCAGTCAAGTTCTTAACCACTGCATCAGCTGGGCTCCGTAATAAAAATAAGTTGACTAATTCTTAAACCTTTAAGAACTATAAAATTTATCTACAACTTCCATGCAAGGATCAGCTTAGTAACTAAATGACCAAGAAGAATGGTTTCATTTCTTGAGAATGTGAAAATAAGTAAAAAAAGAATATATAAACTATTAATACAATATAAAACATTCTAAAATATGTAATAACAAGAGAAAATAAAATTCAAGGATTTCTCATTCTCCAAATTTGTAATACTATCAAAATGTACAAATACAATTCCAGACATATAATATTAAGATAGGTCTTTGAATAGGCAAGATAAATTTTACCTGTGCAATGGCCAAGATGCCTTATATCAATTTGTTCTTGCTTTATACAAGATGCTTCTCGAACAAAACAGGGATTGTTATAGGAACTCCCATCAGAAGCACACACGGGATTAAAACTGTATCCACTGCAATCTATATTACATACACACCTGTTGGGAAAGACAAAATTTATCTAATCTTTACAAGAAAAATATGTCACAATGCTGCAACAGCAAGAAGAGCAATTTTTTCTTATTTATCTACTTCCTGCAACAGAAATTAATATATTGTTTTAAGCCACTGATGAAAGCTTAAATAAAGTGAAAACTCAGCTAAAAATTTGTTTCAGGTGAGAATTTAAAGATAATTTCAGGTATATACTATTAATCCAGTGATTTCTCTAGAATTTTCATACCTAGACAAGATAATCAGAAAATGTCAAATGTCAGCATTACGTAAGAAGCAACATGGCATAGAGAAAAGGAAACAGAATTATGAATCAAGGTCATTAATCCAAATCCTAGCCATATTAGTTAGATTAGTGTCCTAATTCTTCCTCCAAGTCTTGGTTTACTGATCTGTAAAACAGAATAATAACATACCTACCTCACCAAATAATTGGGAAGATTAAAAGCTATAATAGAAAATACGTAAGCTAGAAGCCTAGAATGATGTTTTCAAGCTACCTATCTACATGTTTAACTGAGTGTCCACTGAACACTGAGCCTTGCATTATAGAGAAGGCCAAGAAGTCCAAGGCACCAGTTACTTCTCTTGAGAACCACATACTCTAGTTGAGAAAAGAAAAATAGATGTTCCTGTTTCCAGAAACATGGTGAATTCCAAAACCCAAAAACCAAACCCACTGCCGTCGAGTCAATTTTGGCTCACAGCAACCCTTTAAGGACAGGGTAGAACTGCCCCATAAAGTTTCCAAGGAGCGCCTGGTGGATTCGAACTGCACACCTTTTTGGTTAGCTGCCATAGCTCTTAACCACTATGCCACCAGGGTTTCCACATGGTGGATTAGGCACCTGAAATAAACCTCCCAATGAATGCAACAAAATACACTGGATAAAATGCTTGAAAACATTCTTTTAAACATATTCATAAGTTGGCAAGAAAGCAAGGAATATTCAGGCCAAAAATTAAATGAAGACAGGCACAAAAGAAAAGTCAGATGAGCTCACTAAAGTGGACTTTCACTTTGAAACCATTTGACAAGCTGTGTAAAATCAATTATTGAATTTTTTGGCTTTGCAAGCTTCTGGGAACAGGACACAAAGAACACTGGCACACCCAAAGTGGGGAGTCTCGAACCTCCTTCATAAAGCTAGGATCTCAACAAAGCTAAAACTCTCAGTGTGACAGTAAACTAGAAATGAGTTGCCATTTTCCAAGGGGGCTGTTGGGGAGGGGAGGGAGAAAAAAAAAGCCTGCCTCAAGTCATGGTATTGAAGAGAGGAAAGAAAAACATCTCCGCTGAGAATTCATAACCACGAGCTAGCCCTCACATGAATAACTGCACCTGAAAATACTACCTGGTTGTTCTGAAACACCTCAAGTTCAAAATTTAGTGTACAGCAGTCAAGGACTGGAAGTGGCCCTAGACAAATGACAGAAGTAAATGGAATCCTCTCTGGAGAACTTAACTTTATACTAGACGTTGAAGATTTTCCACAGAAAAAATTGAGAAAAATATGCAGCTCACAGGCTCTCACATGTACATACACACGTATGCACACTCACAACAAAGAAAATAAAACACCATCAGCAAAGAACAAGCAGATGGAAAAATGAGACAACTTCTATAAATATTAATAAGAATTAAAAATTCAATAAAAAGATTTAACAGCAAATTAGATTTTATAGCACACAACTTATCAAGGAAAGGAATCATTTCTCTTCAATTTCTTCTGCTTTTCCTGTTTCTTCTCAGGGCTCAACATAAAGGAAAAACAATCACACGATAATGATCTCCTTTTAAACTAACGTTTTGAAGTCTTACAATATGATGCAAAGTCTACGTAAAAACTACCAAGATATTCTCCTTGGAAATGAGCTTTCTAAGATTCAACCCGCTTTTTCTATTAAGGGACAGTGTTTCAGTGTCTCTCTATAAAGTCTTGATATGCACATACCATTGGTTTCATATCTTCACATTTTTAGCACAAATAAATGTAGCCTGATCTGTATTTTAGAGAGGTCATGCTCATTTCCATAAAAAATATTTCTACTCTCTAACACATGGGGTCAGTATGAGGCAGAATCAACTTGACATTAATGGGTTTGGTTTTCCTGGTTTAAAGGAGTGATACAATAAAACAACACTTGGGAAGGATGATTATGGTTATTGAACACTTATAGTGAAACATGCCTACTCCTCACTTATTGACTATATCATTATCCAACATTTCGAATTTGTGACAACAGTAAAAAATCTACTATCTGACTATTTTGTGCATTAACAATGTATATCTAGTAGTAATGAATGCCGAGATGTGAGGCAAGAGTAATACTGGCTATCATGGTTCAGGTTATGTGTCAACTTGGATGTAATTTGGTACTTATGTAATAATGTAGTCATTCTCCATTTTGTGATCTGATGTGGTCATCTTCCATTTTCATAAAATGCCAATTTTTGCATAACAACCTGGTCTTTGGAATCTAACAATGTCAACAAATGAGGAATGGGTGTAATGTGAAAAAGAGACAAGTAGAATAGAGGGGGAGACCCCTTCTAATCAGGCAAGGGAAAAAGCAAAATAATGTCAAAAAGAAATTTGGTGAAGTTGACAGATTTTCTAGTAAATTCCTATTAGACAAGGAAAAGGAAAGGTGATAAAAAGGATGATCCAAGAAAGAGTTCTCCTTTCCTTTCTATATTCCCCCAAGGGATGGGGAAAGTTTTTAAATGATATGAATAAAGTCACCAAACCCACTACTGTGGAGTCGATTCCCATAGCGACCCTACAGGACAGAGTAGAACTGCCCCATAGGGTTTCCAAGGCTGTAAATCTTTACGGAAGTAAACTGGCACATCTTTCTCCTGCAAAGCAGTTGGTGGGTTTAAACCGCCCATCTTTTGCTTAGCAGCCAAGCACTTAACCACTGTGCTGCCAGGGCTCCTTAAAGTCAATAATGGAAAGACTAAAGACAAGGGCTTCATGTAGAAGTGATTAATGGAGAACAGGGATAGAAAACACAAAGGTGAAGACAACAGAGAAGTAAGGAGGAAGAAAAGGAGTAAGAAAACAATAAGTGGAGGAAAAGTAAAGTTCACCCTAGAATAAAGACACTATTTGCTGTTACTTTATCATATATGTAAGAATTATAGATGGATGGTTTAAAGCAGGGACTGGCAAACTACAGGCATGGGCCAATCCAGCCAGAGGCCTGGTTTTATACACCCATGAGCTAAGAATGGCTACACATTTTTAAAGAGTTGCGGAGAAAAAAATAGAAAAATACATGACAGAGACCACATGTGACCTGCAAAGCCTAAAATACCTACCATCTGGCTCTCTACAGAAAAAAATTTGCTGACCTGTGGTTTAAAGGATAAAAGTGGACAAAATTGAGATGGCAATAGAATAGAAACTGTGGCTAACAGAAGGAAGCATTATAGCACACAGTTTCAAGAATAAGAAAGTGTTGAGCAGAAAAGGCGGGATACCATACCAATCCAGTAAGGAGGAACACGTGACTGAACAGTGGGATTTACAGCTTACCAAGGAAACAAGTGTATGAAAAAGACAGTGCTCTTCAATGAGGTAGTGCTACTACAGAGACACCTAAGACAAAGAACTATGAGAACCACTAACTACTGTTTTCATTGGCATACGAGGAGAGTGAAATTACCGTCTGAAGTCCAGCTCTGCGAAACAATGAGCAGAAGAGGGAAATATCAGACTCCAGAGTTTAGAGGTCACTGACACTACTGATTAGTGACTATGGATGTTCTCCAACTGGCAACAGCAAGAGACGGCAAGATGTCCAAAGCACAGGCGTATACACTAAAAAAAAAATCACTCTTTAGTGACTATGTCAATTCAAAACATTTAACAACCATTTACTCCGCACCTACTGTGCAGGTTGGAAACCCTGATGGCACAGTGGTTAAGAGCTATGGCTGCTAACCAAAAGGCTAGCAGTTTGAATCCACCAGGCGCTCCTTGGAAACCCTATGGGGCAGTTCTACTCTGTCCTTTAGGGTCACTATGACTCGGAATCAACTCAAAGGCAACTGGTTTGGTTTTTTTTGGACTGTGCAGGTTATCATTACTTTTGTCTCAGTGAATCCTGACAACAACAAATTATCACTAGGGAAACTGAAGATGAAGGAAATTAAGTAAAAAGCCCAGGGTCAAAAGACTAATGAGTGGCTGAGACATCTTAGCATTGTTATTGTTAGTTGCCATCGAGTCGACTCCAACTCATGGCGACCCCATGTGTACAGAGTAAAACCGCTCCACAGGGTCTCCTGTGCTCTTTCGGAAGCAGATCATCAGGCCTGTCTTCCAAGGTGCCTCTGAGTGGGTCTGAACCACCAACATTTCGGCTAGTAGTCAAACACTTAGCCATTGGCAACACCTATTTTCCATATTTACATCATACTTCTCTCCAACACACCAGGGACACTCTTGCCTCAGGGTTTTCACTTTCCTGGAACACTCCTCCCGTAGACATTCACGTGGTTCAATCCCTCACCTTCCCCAAGTGTTTTCTCAAATCTTACCTTTTCAAGCAGGTAAACTGACTATTCTATTTAAAATGGAAATCCCCCTCCCCTTGCTTAGCACCCCATCCACCTTATATTTTTCTCTACTGCTGTACTTCGGTTTTACATGAAAGAGTAGGTAGTACGAGACTGACCTTTTCACCATAAAAACTGAATGTTAGGCAAAACAGTAACTGTTTTAAGGCACTGGATAACAGCCAAAACAGGGCTATCATCAGCAAGAGAAAAGAAACACATAGTAAGCTCCGCATACCCCGGCTATCTCCCGGAGGGCATTTTCTAAACCATAGTGCAGAAAATTAGTGCTCAGGCTGAAAGCAGAAGTGTCACTGGGTTCAGGTGATTGAGACTGGTGTCTAGGGCTGCTAAGGCAAATACAATCTGAGAGCAAGATATGAGAGCAGATACATAAACATTCCCTTTGGGTACATGGCCAACTCCAAACCTGCACATGCACAAGACAAGATGCCAGGAAATCTAGCAGAGAGGAGTCGCTGGGAGGTCAAAGCTAAGCAGAAATTTCAGAGGTTATGAAGTGCTGGGGAGATGTTGGAATAGGGGCTCCAGTCAGTTGAAACCTCTGAAAAGCCAGTCCCAAATACAGGATTTGAACGCTAAAAGTAAGAATTACACCCTTGGTATAAGGTCGAAACTGAAACAGACCCACCCTAATAAAACCTAAAAAACAGAGGCCTGTTCAACAGGATCAATGCAATCCGCTGGCAATTTATCGTCAGAACAAAACTTACCTGCTTTGGAGGATTTAAAAACGGCTTGGGGGCAGTGTATGACTTCCTCCAGCCCCACAATGGGGAATAAGAGCCAAGATCAACAGCATAAGGCTGACTAACATGAGGCAGAGGCCAGACAAGCCTCATCTCTCCACCACCTTTACTAATTCTGACACCAACCATCCCCCCCACAGCATTCTCTACCAGGTTCGATAATTCACTGCAATGGCCACACAGAACTCACAGACCATACTCACAATTACGAGGTTTATTAGGGAAGTAACAGTTACAATTCAGGTTCAAGAACACTCAAGATACAATTCTTCCAGCAGGGTAACCTCTCCCCAGCTGTGCTCGCAGACATACCTCTCCCTGGCCCTCAGTCTCTGCCCAAAGGCACTCAGCTTTCTCTTTCCGTGGGCCAGGAAGCCCACCACATCATTTCTTGCTTTCAGGTCTCTCCTGCTGGTCTCTCCTTCCTTGGTAGTGGTGAGCTCCTCCTCCCTGCTCTGAAATTGGCTCTCTTTTAAGGCAAAATTGACCAATCCTGTTGGTAGGTCACAATTACTCTATCACATAATCACCTGGGTGGGCGTTAAAAGCCTATGGCTAGAAAGGCCACACACAAAAGTAATTAACTGCACTGCAGAGGAATATACAATAATTCAGAGCCTCTACAACATATCATCCATAATATTCAGCATACAGTAAAAAATTACTAGACACACAAAACAGAAAAAAGTGACTGACAATGAAAAAGTAAAACAGTCAAAAGAAACAAATTCAGAGGTGAACCAGATAGAGGAGTTAGCAGACAAACACTTCAAAATATGATTAATATATTTTTAAAAATAATAAAAGATTAACAAAATAGATAAAAAGATAAGTATTTCAATGGAGAACTAGAATATATTCTTCATAGCGCTTCTCATCACATCATTATACATTATAGAATTTATGTATTATATTTAAGGTATGTCTCCTTACTCAGAATACAAGTTCCAAGAGGACAGGGATTTCTGACTGTTTTGCTCACTGCTCTATTTACAACACCTAGTACAATCACTGGCATATAAATCGGCACATATATATTTGTTGAATTAATAAAGTAAAAAAACAAAAGAAAAATCATATATATATATATATATAAAAGCAACAAATGACCAAAGACATATATATTCCCTTCCTGTGGTCAAACTCACTCCAAGTTAAAGAAACGCAAAACAAAACAGGACACTATTTTTTATCTATCACATTCCAGAAAAATTTAAAGTTTGGTAACAGCCAGTGTTGGTGAGGATAATATATAAACAAGCTATCTCATAACTGCTGGTAGGTGTGTAACAGGTACAATGATTTGGAGGACAAATGGCAATATCAAAAAAACTTTTAAGGATAGATATCTTTCACCCAGAAGTCCTGGTGGAACAGTGGTTTAAGCGTTAGGCTACTAACCAAAAGGTCAGCGGTTCAAACCCACCAGCCGCTCTGTGGGAGAAAGATGTGGTAGTCTGCTTCTATAAAATTTACAGCCTTGGAAGCCCTATGGGCCAGTTCTACTCTGTCCTATGGGGTCATTATGAATTGGAATCAACTCAACAGCAACAGTTTATTTTCTTGGTTATCTTTCACCCCGCAAACGCACTGCAAGGAATTAATCCTACAGATATACTATCTAAAGGTTAACAATATCTACATAGAGGATATTTATTGCTCACTGAAATAACAAAGCCATAATACCTTTTCCAACAATAGGGAACTTATTAATTGAACTACGATCTATCCATACGGTGAAGAGCTATGATACTATTAAAAAGAATGAGGCACTCGATCATTAGCCATTAGAGAAATGCAAATTAAAACTATGATGAGATTCCATCTCACTCCAACAAGGCTGGCATTAATTCAAAAAACACAAAATAATAAATGTTGGAGAGGCTGCAGAGAGATTGGAACTCTTATACACTGCTGGTGGGAATGTAAAATGGTACAACCACTTTGGAAATCTATCTAGCGTTTTCTTAAAAAGTTAGAAATAGAACTACCATACAACCCAGAAATCCCACTCCTCGGAATATACCCTAGAGAAATAAGAGCCTTCACACGAACAGATGTATGCACACCCATGTTTACTGCAGCACTGTTCACAATAGCAAAAAGTTGGAAGCAACCAAGGTGTCCATCAACAGATGAATAGTTAAATAAATTACGGTATATTCACACAATGGAATACTACGCATCAATAAAGAACAGTGAGGAATCTGTGAAACATTTCGTAACATGGAGGAACCTGGAAGGCATTATGCTAAGTGAAATTAGTCAGAGGCAAAAGGACAAATACTGTATAAGACCAATATTACAAGCTTTGAGAAATAGTATAAACTGAGAAGAACACATTCTTTTCTGGTTATGAGGGGGGGAGGGAGGGAGGGTGGGGGAGAGAGGGAGGGTGGGAGAGGGTTATTTACTTATTAGTTAGTAGATAAGAACTACTTTAGGTGAAGGGAAGGACAATACTCAATACATGGAAGGTCAGCTCAACTGGACTGGACCAAAAGCAGAGAAGTTTCCGGGATAAGCTGAATGCTTCGAAGGTCAGCGGAGCAAGGGCAGGGGTTTGGGGACTATGGCTTAAGCGGACTTCTAAGCCAATTGGCATAATAAATTCTATTATGAAAACATTCTGCATCCCACTTTGAACTGTGGCGTCTGGGGTCTTAAGTGCTAACAAGTGGCCATCTAAGATGCATCAATTGGTCTCAACCCACCTGGATCAAAGGAGAATGAAGAACACCAAGGTCATACGATAACTATGAGCCCGAGACAGAAAGGGCCACATGAACTAGAGACTTACATTATCCTGAGACCAGAAGAACTAGATGGTGCCCGGCCACAACCGATGACTGCCCTGACAGGGAGCACAACAGAGAACCCCTGAGGGAGCAGAAGAACACTGGGATGCAAACCCCAAATTCTCATAAAAAGACCAGACTAAATGGTCTGATTGAGACTAGAAGAATCCCGGCAGTCATGGTCCCCAAACCTTCTGTTGGCCCAGGATAGGAACCATTCCCAGAGACTACTCATCAGACATGGAAGGGACTGGACAATGGGTTGGAGAGAGATACTGATGAAGAGTGAGCTACTTGTATCAGGTGGACACTTGAGACTGTGTTGGCATCTCCAGTCTGGACGGGAGATGGGAGGGTAGAAAGGGTTAGAAACTGGCAAAACGGTCACCAAAGGAGAGACTGGAAGGAGGGAGCGGGCTGACTCATTACGGGGAGAGTAAATGGGAGTATGTAGTAAGGTGTATAAAAGCTTATATGTGACAGACTGACTTGATTTGTAAACTTTCACTTAAAGCACAAAAAAATTATTAAAAAAAAAAAAGAATGAGGCAGATCTATATATGCTGGCATTACTATATAAGAAAAGCAAAATGCAAAACAACCTGTATAATAGAATCCAATTGTGTAAATGTTTTAAAGAATATACATATATTTGCAGGGATAAGCAATAATTTCAATGACTTCTGTGATTTAGATGTACGATTTTTGCCAGTCACAAGAGTCTGACTCTTAAAAATAGGGATAATACTTCCTAACATTACTGAAAGAATTAAACAAGATTTTGTAACAAGCCCTTTGAAATCTATGAAACACTGTGTATATCTAAAAGGTATTAGAAGTAACAGTAGTAGTAGCGTTGTTGTTTGGTGCCATCAAGTTGATTCTGACTTACAGTGACTCTATGTGACAGAGCAGAACTGCCCTACAGGGTTTTCTTGGCTGTAATCTTTACAGAAGCGGGTCACCAGGTCTTCCTCCTGCTGAGTTCGAACTGCCAATCTTTCAGGTAGCAGTTGAGCACTTAACTGTTTGTGCCACTAGGGTAGTGTCCTAAAAATAACCTTCCTCTCCTTCCCTTTCTTCTTACTCTACATAGAAATAGCCTTTCCTTCTCAATATAGTAATTTTACTTAGCATTTAGGAAAACACTGGCTTAAACTAATTCATGTGAAGTTATTAATTTAAATTTAACAAACACCTAATTAAGCCTGCAACAAGTTTAGAACAATGCTGTCTTTTCACACATATGAAATCCTCACAACAACCTATAAGCATCTCTAAGTGAATAACAAAGCCCTGGTGTTAACTGCAATAAAATCAACAGCTATAGAAGTACCCTAAGATCTAACCTATGGCAAGTTCACCCAATACAGAAATCGGCAAGACAGAGTCTCTTGCCCAACCTCAAGAAGCCTAAAAGCTGCTGGTGATCTTAACAGGATGCTAAGTGCTTGCTATATGCAGAGGTTGTTCCCCAAGATGAAGAAAAAACACAAAGGGCACCTACTCATAGAACTGTGGGTGGACAGCAATATAGGCTTCCAAGAAGAGGTGGTGACACTTGATCTAAATCATGCTTCATCTAAATCTAAAAGGAGGAGTAGGAGTTAAACAGGCAGGTACACAGGTGAGGGATTCAAGGCTAAAGAATTAACACGGCCAGAGTGGGTGAGAAAGTATGAGAGGGTAATAGCATATTCAAAAAACTGCAAGAGGTCGTGAGGATATGGAGTTTTGCATTTTAGAAACGAAACCTCTCCAAGGAAACTTTTACTGGCAGCTGCTATAGAAATGTAGGAAGACAGTTCTGAACAAAGGAGCCTATCATTGCTAACACCCAGATTATATGTGTATAAAATAATGCTTAATAGTGCTTGTTTCCTGTTTGTTATCAGAAGAAAAAGAACATCACAAATTTTTTTTCCATTAATAAAATCTAAGAAGCCAAAAGTTCGTCTGTGGTCTTAAACGCTAGCAAGTGGCCATCTAAGATGCATAAATTGGTCTCAACCCACCTGGATCAAAGGAAAATGAAGAACACCAAAGACACAAGGTAATTACAAGCCCAAGAGACAGAAAGGGCCACATAAACCACAGACTACATCGGCCTGAGACCAGAAGAGCTATATGGTGCCCAGCTACAGCCGATGACTGCCCCAACAGGAAACACAACAGAGAACCCCTGAGGGAGCAGGAGAGCAGTGAGATGCAGACCCCAAATCCTCATAAAAAGACCAGATTTAATGGTTTGACTGAGACTAGAGGGACCCTTCTGTTATTCCCAAGGCCAACTCTTCAGACAGGGCTTGGACTGGACAATGGGTTGGAGAGGGATATTGGTGAGGAATGAACTTCTTGGATCAGGTGGACACTTGAGACTATGTTGGCATCTCCTCCTGTAGGGGAGATGAGAAGGGTAGAGGGGGTTAGAAGCTGGAGTAATGGACACAAAAGGAGAGAGTAGAGGGAGGGAGCAGGCTGTCTCATTAGAGGGAAAGCAATTTGGAGTATGAAGCAAGGTGTATGTAAGTTTTTGTGTGAGAGACTAACTTGATTTGTAAACTATGACTTAAAGCACAATTAAAAAAAAAAAAAAGAAGCCAAAGGTTGGAATTTATCTAACCCAAATAGTTTCTAAAAGTCTAGTATTCTGTTGCTCATGATCATTAGCCATTAGAGAAATGCAAATCAAAACAACAATGAGATTCTGTCTCACTCCAACAAAATCAAACCAAATCCAGTGCCATCGAGTCGATTCTGACTCATAGCAACCCTACAGGACAGAGTAGAACTGCGTCATAGAGTTTCCAAGCAGCGCCTGGCAGATTCGAACTGCTAACCCCTGGGTTAGCAGCCGTAGCACTTAACCGCTACACCACCAAGGTTTTCCCGCTCCAACAAGGCTGGCATTAATCCAAAAAACACAAAATAATAAACGTTGAAGAGGTTGTGGAGAGACTGGAACACTTATACACTGCTGGTGGGAATGTAAAATGGTACAACCACTTTGAAAACCAATTCAGTGCTTCCTTAAAGAAATAGAAATAGAATTACCATACAATCCAGCAACCCCACTCCTTGGAAAATATCGTAGAGAATTAAGAGCCTTTACACAAACAGAAATATGCACACCCATGTTCACTGTAGCACTGTTTACAATAGCAAAAAGATGGAAGCAACCAAGGTGCCCATCAACAACAGATGGATAAATAAATTATGGTATACTGACGCAATGGAATACTACATACCGATAAAGAACAATGATGAATCCGTGAAACGTTTCGTAACATGGAGGAATCTGGAAGGCCTTATGCTGAATGAAATTACTCAGTTACAAAAGGACAAATATTGCATAAGACTACTATTATAAGAACTGGAGAAATAGTTTAAACAGAGAAAAAATATCATTTGATGGTTACGAGAGGCGGGAGGGAGGGAGGGAGGGGGGAGGGAGGGAGAGAGGGAGGGAAGGAGGGAGGGAAGGAAGGAGAAAGGTTTTCACCAATTAGATAGTAGGTAAGAATTATTTTAGATGAACAAGAAAACAACATACAATACAGGAGAGGTCAGCACAACTGGACTAAACTAAAAGCAAAGAAGTTTCCTGAATAAACTGAACACTTCAAAGGCCAGTGTAGCAGGGGTGGGGGTTTGGGGACCATGGTTTCAGGGGACAACTAAGATAACTGGCATAATTAAATCTATTAAGAAAACATTCTGCATCCCACTTTGGAGAGTGGGGTCTTAACCACTAGCAAGCGGCCATCTTAGATGCATCAATGGGTCTCAACCCACCTGGAGCAAAGGAGAATGAAGACCACCACAGATACAAGGTAATTATAAGCCCAAGAGACAGAAAGGACCTCATAAACCAGAGACTGCATCATCCTGAGCCCAGAAGAACTAGACAGCTACAACCAACGACTGCCCTGACAGGGAACACAACACAGAACCCCTGAGAGAGCAGGAGAGTAATGGGATGCACACCCCAAATTCTCATAAAAAGACCAGACTTAATGGTCTGACTAAGACTAGAAGGACCCCAGAGGTCATGGCCCCCAGGCCTTCTGTTAGCCCAAGAAAGGAACCATTCCCAAAGCCAACTCTTCAGACAGGGATTGGACTGGACTATGGGATAGAAAATGATACTGGTGAAGAATGAGCTTCTTGGATCAAGTAGACACATGTTGGCATCTCCTGTCTGGAGGGGAGATGAGAGAGCAGAGGGGGTCAGAAGCTGGTCAAATGGACACTAAAACAGAGAGTGGAGGGATGCAGTGTGCTGTCTCTTTAGGGAGAGATCAATTAGGATTATATAGCAAGATGTCTATAAATTTTTGTATGAGATACTGACTTGATTTGTAAACTTTCACTTAAAGCACAATGAAGAAAAAAAATAAGTCTAGTATTCCAAATATCCAGAGTAAGGCAATGTTAAATGACAAAAATTATTGTTGACTCTAACTATAAGGAAATAAGAGAGTAGACGAATAGATATTGGGAGAAAAGTTACTTCTTGGTTCTTTTTTAAAAAATATATGCAGCTTTCAGAAAGGAGGATACAAATGTACAACATTACTCTGTTCAACAAGAGAAAAGACTTCATTGCACTTTTTGAGAGAGAGAATCATCACATCATGATCCTCACCACCAATCTGTCGAAACATAAAAAGCACCACAGACGACAAAAGATGTCCAGGAGGTGGGCTAAAGTGCTTATCTGTCATACTTCCACACCTTTATGATTCTCTGAGAAACTCTAAGATATTTATATGACTCAGGGAAAAAAAATAGAAGCGGCATCTCCAAACATTCAGGAGGCAGAAGATCATGGACTATGTCCATAAAGTGCATCGCAGGCCAAGTTCAAAAAGAATTGAGGATTTTTATAACTCACCTGTATTGGCATTATGCCTGATGATTCTAGAGACTCCTGAAACCATTCCTGGGCAGGAATTTAGGCCAGGCATATAAAAGGTACTGAAGTGAAGGAGCTCTATGATTACTTGGCCTCACTGTCCAGATAAACAGCTCATGGCTATCTTGCAGCAATAACTTCAGCCTTGGACAGATTAGAAATACTGTTTAGAAAAAGAAGGAGCATGGTACTAAGAACATAGGATTTAAGAAATATAATTTGCTATAAAGAAGGTATTTTTTTTTATTATAAAGAAGGTGGTGTTTTCAAGTTTAAGACTCGGTCAAAAATCTATTCCCTGTACTTTACAATGGTCACAGTAAAATACTGAAACATACTTAGGTGGGAGTCAAACTTCTAGGAACCTCACCTACTTGAGCCCTGGTGGTGTAGTGGTAAAGGGTTCAGCTGCTAACCAAAAGATCAGCAGTTTGAATCCACGAGCCACTCCTTGGAAACCCTATGGAGCAGTTCCACTCTGTCCTACAGGGTCGCTATGCGTTGGATTCTGCTCAACAGCAATGGGTTTGTTTTCTTTGGTTTTTCAACGACTCAGCTACAGGTATAAATTTGAATGGTAAGCATTAATGAAAACAGCCATCACAAACCCATGCAAAGTCCACAATGTCACTGGAGAAACACAGAGTGCTTCAGGAAGGAAGGGGAAAAAAAGCCTCTTAGAAGCAAAATAATTTAAATTGTAAGTAAATTAAAATAGCCACTGAGCAGATGAGAGAAACTACATGCAATAAAGTTCATGCACTTCACTCAGAAGAACCCATTTACTCTTCTTTTACACTTATAACCTACTCCTACATTAGATACAGTTCCTTCAAGCATAATGTTTCCTATTCCAAGGAAGCGAAGAAGGAATTTAAAAGTTGGGGCACCTGAACTCAGGCTCATTGACAAGGCAGGCTGAAAGCACCCAGAGCAGCAGCTAAGAACACGACAAGAGAGAAGAAAATTACTTTTAAAAACAGATATAAGAACCCAAAAGACAAAGCAAAGTGGAGACTTAGGCATAGGGGTGAAACAACTACCCAGTCAGTGGTCTCTGAGAATGTCACAGTATCACGTGTGTGTGTGCACAATACAATAGACAAAACCCTTGTCGTAGACCTGTGTTCTACTTCTGCTGCTTAACAGACAGCCAGTCACCCTCTCCTGAGCCACGTCTTCAACTGTAAAATCAGAAGAATACTTCCTTGCCCTACCTACAAGACAAAGCTGCCATGAAGACCCAATAAAATAATTTATGCAAAAATGCTCTGAAAACTGTAACACACTATACAATACTAGCTAACACCAAAAACATGTTAAATTATGTTCTCTATACTCTAAGAAAGCAGGAGGTGTGTAATATACTTGAATCAATTTCCATTTAAATGGCTAAATAAAAAATTAACACTTCTCTTAATACAGAAAATTAACTTACATGGTAACATTTATCTCCTCCCCAAATCTGCCTCATCTTTTTTTTTTTTAATTCAACTATTAGCAAGATAAAGAGAAAGAGCTTTAAGGTAAGAGAACAATTTCAACTGCCCTTTGGAAACCAGAAGGGTTATAGAGCATTTTCTTCTGACACGAAAGACATTTCAAAATGAGAAAAGATAAAATATTTTTAAGTGAATATCCATATCTAAAAATACAACATGAAATAAAGGATCTACTGCAGAGTTAGAATATAGGGTAGTATTTTTCAAACTGTACATCATAATCATTAGTAGACTATGATATCTATACAGTGGGTCACTACCAGCATTTTTTTAAGAAAATGGGATAGAAAATATTGTAGTGCATTACATTTAATAAAGGTAAGCACTGTTTTGTTGGAATTTTGTTTCACTTGGTTTATGTGTTAGTACCTTGTGCATATGTACAGGAGTACTAGATCACAATATAAATACTTTCCTTACGTGGGGTTGTGGTCTAAAAAGCTTGAAAGTCACTGGTAAGAAAACCAATAAACAGGCATTCAGCATTCTAGATGGGGCTAAAACTACAAAGAAAGAATTCAAAAGTAGCTAGTACTCAGAGTGACCAAGAGATAATAAGGAAGCAAAGAAATTACAACTGAGACAAGTTTTTTTCTATAAGTCATAGGACATCAATCCTCAAAGGCGACAAATGATAACAGCATTCCTTCTAGGAATAAAAAAAGGCAAATACAGAAAGGCAGGGGTTAAGAAAAGCACTGTATTAGAACTTAGGAGATGCCACCCCTATCAAAACCTTGTCCTTCGACCCTCAGTTTTCTCATCTGTAAAGTGAGGGGATTAGGCTAGATGATAAATGTTAAGACCCTATCCAATCTTAACATTCTCTCGAGTCCATCGTAAGTCAGGAAATGAGTACTTGGTATGTAATTAAGAGCTTTTGTTTTCAATAATTAAAATTTTATCTTTTAATAAGATAATTAAATAACATCTTAATAAACATTTTTATAGAAAAATCAAAGCTTATTGACTTGTCATTTTTCTGCATTTCTTAGTTTTCCATACCTAAAATGTCTAGCTGACTAAATCAAAATTACATTTAGACAAACTTGTTACTCTTCACCTGGTGGCAAACATGAAAAGTGTCTTGAGGGAGTTATATGACTTCCACATAGCTTTCTTGATACCATGAGCCATTTAAAAGCAAAACAAAAAACATCCACAATGTCCAATGACATACATTGAAGCTGTTAAACTCAACTGCAATCAGTAATGTGTTTTATAGATTAAAAGATTAGATATTCCTAAAATTTCCTTTTGTCTTTTTCCATAGTAGCATCAATCATTCTATCCTAAGCACTTATTTTCTACCTAAAACCACCAATTACTTTTATGATTACATCAATTTCCTTGCCTGGACTTGGCTGCTTGTCCCAGTCTATGCGTACCTTAGCCTGCTGCTGAGAGCCAGCTTTCTCCTTACTGTTGGTAAGCCTTTCCTTGGTCCGTGCCCATTTCCTTATGCTTAGAACCTGTATCTGCAATAATAGGGGTCTCAAGCTCTCAATCAAATAGATACATACAAAATTAATTTATCCCATAGCACAAAGTTGTTCTGGTTGAGAAGAGGTGACAAATTACATTATGAGGAGCTGTTCATGTAAAGGTGTGTACTGTACAATACAGATGTCATATTTGGGGCCACCTCTGAGACTGGATGGAGTCTGTTCCCCTTCTAACAAAGATTTCTATCTTGGTTAAATTCAGGCATGACAATGATAGCAGAGAGAAACATAATCAAATAGGACTGAATGGAGGTCCTGTCAAAGGAGTAAAAACAGACTGACAGACTAAGCCAATCAATCACTGAAGGCTATTTTGACCCTGGGCACTATTATAGAATAGCCCTGAGAAAACACACTGAAAAGAACTAAATCTCCACTAAAATACACATACACACACATTATGGTGTTTAATCCTACCACGTAATTAGTCCAAAGTGAGAGAGTCAGCATAATACCTATTATCTGTTCTCTCTACAAGTCCATACTGTTCACCATTGCTCTTATTCTCCACAGATCAATATCTGCTTTAGAAAAGATGTCCTCCCAAATCAAACCACTCTGACTGAAATATACAGGTGTCAATCCAAGCGATCAAAGTACAGAAACTGGGTTTGGCACTTCAGGTTTTGCTGACTTCACTTTTTACTGAACATACCTGTCTTTTGCCAATACTCACCTACTTTGAAATACATGCCAAGTAAATTATCAGATATTTAATTTTACCAAATAACATCCAGATAGCTGATTTTATACCATAATACCAAAAATGGGGCATAAATATTGCTTAAACTATATCACTACTATTTATTGAAAGGCTCCAATATATGTGTTTGGAGACCTAGTGGCACAGTGGTTAAGGGCTTGGGCTGCTAACCAAAAGGTGGGCAGTTCGAACCCACTGGCCATTCCTTGGAAACCGTATGGGGCAGTTCTACTCTGTCCTATAGGGTCATTATTTGCCAGAATCGAATCGACGGCAACTGGTTTGGTTTTTGAATATGCATTTAATAGCTGAATAAAACAGGGAACTGGAAAATGCACACCAAAAAAATGTACCAGTAAAGAGGAAAGTACAAATCTCTATAAAATAAGTGTTTTAAAATACGCACTAAGGGGAAATGCGACTCGACGGCACTGGGGTGGTTTTAAGGGGAAATGAGGTGAAGACCCATTTGTGCTAAAAGGTCCTGAAGTCAGCAATAAAGATTTTAGAATCAAACATGCAAAAAGCAAGCACCACAGGAAAATGAAAGAAGGGTAAGGTTGAGAATAAAGTGTATACTGATAAAAAAAAAAAAAAAAAAAAACCCCAGTGATAAAAGGAGGAATCAAACACGACTGTGTTGATAAATGTCAGTGTTGTTACTTTTCCACCAAAAAAACATCATTTCTTACAGACAGTGAATGGGGAACTGGGCAGACAACGCTATCCAGGTACAAACTCCACCTTAACTAAGTCTGAACATGAGTGAGGACAGACTAATATGTCAGTCATGCAACTTAGGGTTTCTAAGAATAATTTTTACTTATTATGTAAGTGCTACACCTAAAAAGCTGAAACAATTTTGGATTCTGTTCTCAATACAACAAAAAACATGAAAAGTTTCTGCGTAAAAACGCAAGTTGAGAAAAAGAGAAGCTGTTTATTATAGATAAAATCAATTGAAAATATAAGAGTAGGGTAACTCAGAAAAATTGCATTTCTGATTTAAAAAATCAGCAGTTGGTATAAACTATAAATTAATGAAAAACGCATACATAAAGCCACAAACCCTATAAATAAATTCTCATTCTAAAATGCAGCATTTAAAATGATTTAAAGTCATAGTATTACATAAAATTAAGAGACAAGTCAACAGACTAGCACTAAACACACAAAATACATACAACCATGTTAAATGATAACTTCCTTCAATATCATAATACTGATGATTAACCTCCAAATAAGTTTATCCTTTTCCCTCAATCAACTCACCCAACATTCTCTGCATCTTCATCACACTCAGCTTTGTATTTGCAAGGTCCACACTTGGAGTGTTTCCTGTGAACTTCTGTCCCAGACCCCTCCTCTTCTGTTTAAAAAAAAAAATTAGACTTTGATCTTTCATTGCTAGAAAATTATACAACACAAAGACATATACTACAAGTCACCTTGTTTCTGAAATATAAGCAAATCAATATAAGCAAATGCTAAACCAATGAAGTTCCTTCTACTAAGAAAGGAAAAACTAGATTTTCAACCAAAAGTTAGGATCTTTTCCAGATGTTTTCAGGAGCTATTATCTTACTTCTCAGCAAAACAGTATGTAAGCTCTTGAAAATACTCACTTCCAAAATCTATCACTGCTTTAGCCCAAAAATACAGTATTGCTAATATAGAGCACAGCATATTCTCTGAGGAAAAACAAGTACTGGTGCTAGAAAAATAATCTCTTAAACTGTGTACACAGGAACAATTTAGTACGCTTTGATAACTAATTGCTCTTAAAAGAATTACCATATAACATTAAATAAGAGAGAAAAGAATGAGCAATAAATTTAGTCCAGTGAGCACCCTATTGATAAAGGTCTGTGGAATGCTGGTTAGCAGATAATGCTTGAACACAGTAGAGTATAGCCATCACCGTTTCCTCACATCAGTTTCACACCTGCCTTTTAACTACGTAAGAATTAATGGCAGAGTCAAAAGAAATATTTATCTTCAAAAATTAAAAGAGGTCTCTCTATAAAGCATCTGTTCCTTTTTCTACTGTGCCACTCACCACAGCCAAAAATACCTGATGCAGAAATGTATGGGTCTCCTATGATTCAACATGAAACACAGTGAGTACCATGAGCCCCCAACTCAGTTCACATCCCACAACTAAGGGGGCCCTACATTTGTGGGTCTCGACCAGAGTGGTTCTTATCCACAGAACCTCAAACTAGGCAGAGAGGTCAGTTCTGAGGCCAATTTAGGAATTTCTGTTTACTCAAGGGATTTCCCAATTTGGCTATGCAGGGGCTCTCAATCAGTAAAGAAGGTGTTAAAAATAAAGGACACAGACCTAACGTACCTGCTTGGTAATACTAGCATACTTCCAATTTTTGTAATCTGCCTGCACGTTAAGCAGAAATCATGCCTAAGTGCTCATGAATACTCCCAAGTGGATTCCACAGGTCATAATCCCAGGTATTTTGGAGGCCTCAGAAACATCATATGATCCAGGAGTACCCAAGTCATCATGAGCTCACTAGTTTGTATTCTAATCACACCACTTCGCCTTGCTAACACATACTCCCTAAATAAGTGGTGTGGTCTACCTACACCCTCAGGGCAAGATATCCAGTATTGTACTATATATCAAATCCTGAGATCAATTTTCACTTCTTTAAAATACGAATAGTGACAGTTTCCTAACTGAATATCATACCACAGGGGCTAGATGACAAGATCTCCGAAATTTCTTTCCAGCTCTAAGGTCTAGAATTTATGATTTGATCCTTCACATGTGATCATGAAAGTTCTGCTTGAACATGATAGGTTTAAATTAAACTCCATTGTAGAACAGCTTTTTTTTTTTTAGTTGAAACTGTCATCTTCAGACTTCTTCCTCATTAAAGTTCTAAAAGCAAAACCAAACAAGCTGCAGTCGAGTCAATTCCAACTCACAGCGACCCCATGTGTTTCAGAGTAGAACTGTGCTCCACAGGGTTTTCAATGGCTGCAATCTTTCGAAAGTAGGCGGTCAGGCCTTTCTCCTCAGGCACCTCTGAGGGGATTCAAACTGCCAACTGTTCAGTTAAAAGCTGAGTGCTTAGCCATTTGTGCCACCAGGACTCCTGTTCTCTAGGTGACCTTTAACATCCTTCCCAACTCTGAAACTTTAGGATTCTATGAAATCTGAAGTAAGGTTACAGATAGTGTTGAAAGGATAATAACTGTAGTTGTCATTTGTATAAGTGTGAATTTTACTGTAGTTAAGTCTTCTTTTAGTGTATTCCCATAGTATCTAAACATTATTTTTGCATACAATGAATATTCATTAAGAATTACAGTCTCAATAGACTATGGAATAGATTGATCATTCTCGATTCTGATAAAAAAATTTAGCATAAACTCTATTATATGCTATTACCAAATAGTTTTTTTTTAACATCAAAAATATTTAATTCATTTATTTGTAAAATGAAAACAAACAGAAAAACTTAAGGGTTTAAATTAAAATCTGGAGTTGTTCTGCATGTCTTCTTTTTTCTACGTACAACTCACTCTAGGGCTTTGCTAACCCTGTGCCCTGTAAATTCCTTATGAGCAAAACTCTACAAAGAAGGCACAGTGGGGAGATAAACACTCTGGTCCAAGCTAAAATCACTTACAGGGATGATCCTAAGGACAAGGCATTTTGATGCAACCTAATTTTAAGAGGAGTTACAACGTTTTCCCATTAGCTTGACAACAAGCTTTTAGTGAAAAAAAATTCCATGAGACAAAGAATACCTACGGGTGAGGAGGACAGAGGGATTGGGGGTAAAAGCTAAGAAGGACAGATTTCTTTCTGGGATAGTGAAAATATTCTACAATTGATTGTAGTTATTGATGTATAACTCTGTAATAAATGAACATACTGTAATATATACTAATAAACCATAATACGTTGAATATACTAAAAGCTATTCAACTGTGTACCTTAAATGGGTGAATAGTATGGTATGTGAATTCTATCTCAATAAAGCTGCTAAAAAAGAAAGAAAACAAATGTCCTTTAAGAGATACTTGAAACTTACCTCCTTCTCCAGATCCAGAGCCATTATCTGAGAATAAAAACAAAAAATGAATATAAACAATTTTCCTGGAAATTTCACCTTATCAAATAGTAAAATTTGTTATCAAATATCCAACTGTGATATTCCTTTTCTCTTTTTCTGATATCTAACAGTTTATTGTAATATACCTATTTTATGCCTCTTTCAGGACATGAATGCTAGAATACATAATCACCAACGTCTCATTCAGAAAATATCCAAGTGACTTACACAGAAAAAGACCAATAAAATATCCTTAAATAAATGCCTAAATATAAATAATTTTAATTCACTCATTTAAGGAATAGAAAAAAGTTTAATTTTGTTAAAGGTTAGGGGACTAATGAATAAAATCTTTTTATTAGAAAGGAGAAAAAGAGCTTTAGGTCTCACTAGAAAAAAATGAAATCTGTAGATAAAAACCAAAGGTCAAAAGGTAAGGAAAGCCCAAGGCTTAGAAGGAAAGAACCTCTGGACTGAGGTTTTTGAAAGTAACCTCCTGTGAGAAAGCTAACCAGAAGGAATCTCACCAGTAGTGGAGACTTGTTACTACTGAAATTAAAAAACTTCACCCAAAGTTACCAGAAAGAAGTCAGCCTAAAATATAACTAATGTAAAATATTCATTTTATAAGCCTAGAAAAAAACAAAATGTACTACAGAGCATGTTGAAACAAAGCAGGAGTGGCTATACTATCAGCATGGAGGTACAAAAAAGCAGCAGTGACAACTGAAACACTAGATGCTTTATCCAGCACTTTCCAGGGGGAAAGGATACCCTGATCCTAGAGAACCCATTCCAGTTCTTCAAATAGTTCTCTACACTGGGAGACACACTTCCTGTAATATTGCTCCCTTCCGTTCAAGCCTCTTCAGATGATAATCAAAGTCTCAGATATGGTAGAAACAGCAGGAATTGGAAAAATATATATTTTACGTAATACCATTTGCAAAATCCTCAAGGGATTTTATGGTAAGTCTTAATTTATGTTCAAAAGCAGAATTTATAAATTTTTGAAATTAGGCCTTCTAAATTTTTCTTCATTATAATCCTACCATTCCAGACTGAAAGGACCTAAGAACTACACATGAGTATGATTTAGTGAAAAGAAATGGGCTTTGCTAAGAAGAAAGAGGACAGAGACAGGTGCATCCACAAGCCCAGGAAGGCCAAGGACAGGCTTCTAACCTCCCTAACTATGAGAAAATAAATGTCTGTTCTTTAAATTTCCCCCTCAAACAAACAAAAAAACAAAATGGGCTTTGGAGTCAGACTTGGTTTTAGGCTTTGGAGTTATACAGACTTGGTGTTAATCCTTGATCCTGTTGTGGACCCACAGACAATATATTTAGATACCATCCCAAGCCTTAGTGTCTTCACGCATTTAAAAAAAAAAAAAAGGAATAAAGAATGCCTACCTTGCAAATTTATACTTGCAGTTAAATAAGGAAAAAGTACGTGAAAGTTTCTATGGTACTCAATGCATATTTACTCAACACTGAATAGTGCCACATACAAGGCTCCTTTCTTCAAGTATGGATCTCCCCATGCCTCTGCTTGAGCATCTCCTGGGACAGAGAACTCACAACTGACCATGGCATCCCCTTCCATATTTAGATAGCTCTATTTATTGGAACATTCTCTTCTTATATCAAACTGAAATCTACCTTACTGTAACTCCTGCTCATGACTCCCTATTCTATCCTCTGAAACTTCATATTGGCTCTCCTTTTCTTTTTTCATCTTCTAAGCATCCCATTACTATTGTAGAATTAACATAAAAGAAAAAACATTGAAAACAGAATGCTAGGTGAAAGGAGCCAATCACAAAGAACCACCTTTTATAAGAAAGGACCAGAATAGAGAAATCCATAGAAAGAAAGCAGACTGGTGCTTAAAAAAAAAACCCTTACTGAGGGGTAAAGGGACAGGAGGAAATGCAAAGCGGCAGCTAATGGGTACAGAGTTTATTTCTGAAGTAATGAAAATGTTCTAAAATTGATTGTGGTGATGGTTACACAATTGTGTGAATATACTAAAAACCTTAAATAAGTGAACTGTATCTCAATTAAGCTGTGATGACAGACTGGTACTAAAGGTGTCACAATCTTCCCTTCCAGGACCCTAACCTCTATCAGCCCCAGAATGTTGTTAGGTGCCACTGAGTCGGTTTTGACTCATAGTGACCCTATGTACAACAGAATGAAATACTGCCCAGCCCCACACCATCCTCATAATCATTGCTATGTTTGAGACCATTTTTGCAGTCACTGTGCCAATCCATCTTGTTGAGGGTCTTCCTCTTTTTTGCTGACCCTCTACTTTACCAAGCATGATGTCCTTCTCCAGGGACTGGCCCCTCCTGGTAATGTGTCTGAAGTACATGAGACAAGGACTCACCATCCTCTCTTCTAAGAAGCATTCCAGCTGTACTTCTTCCAAGACAGATTTGTTCGTTCTTCTGGCACTCCAGGGTATATTCAATATTCTTTGCCAGCACCATAATTCAAAGGCGTCAATTCTTCAGTCTTCCTTATTCATTGTCCAGCATGCATATGAGGTGACTGAAAATACCACAGCTTGGGTCAGGCACACCTTAGTCCTCATCAAGGTGATATCTTTAACACTTTAAAGAGGTCTTTTGCAGATCTGCTCAATGCAATGCATCATCTGATTTCTTGACTGCTGCTTCCTTGGGCATTGATTGTGGATCCAAATAAAATGAAATCCTTGTCAACTTCAATCTTTTCTCCATTTATCACAATGCAACTTACCCACTGTGAGGATTTTTATTTTCTTTATGTTGAGGTGTAATCAATACTGAAGGCTATAGTCTTTGATCTTCATCAGTAAGTGCTTCGAGTTCTCTTCACTTTCAGCAAGCAAGGTGGTATCACATGCATATCATAGGTTGTTAATGAGTCTTCCTCCAATCTTGATGCTCCATTCTTCTTCATGTAGTCCTGCTTCTCGGATTATTCACTCAGCATACAGATTGAGTAAGTATGCTGAAAGGACACAACCCTGACATGCACCGTTCCTGATTTTAAACCATACAGTATTCCCTTGTTCCGTTCAAACGACTGACTCTTGGTCTAAGTACACGTTCCGCATGAGCACAATTAAGTGTTCTGGAATTCCCATTCTTCGCAATGTTATCCATAATTTGTTATGATCCACACAAATACCTATGCATACTCAAAACACAGGTAAACATCTTTCTGGTGTTCCCTGCTTTCAGCCAAGATCCATCTGACATCAGCCATGATATGCCTGGTTCCACATCCTCTTCTGAATCCAGGCTGAATTTCTGGCAGTCCTCTATCAATGCACTGCTACAATCGTTTTTTAATTATCTTCAGCATAATTTTCCTTACATGTGATACCCAGCGCCCTCGAGTCAAAATGATATTATTCAATAATTTCCACATTCTGTTGGATCAGCTTTCTTTGGAATAGGCCATGTATATGGATCTCTTTCAGCCATTTGGTCAGGTAGGTGTCTTCCTTACTGGCAGAGATGAGTGAGTACTTACAGTGTTGCATGTGTTTGCTGAAGCATCTCATTTGGTATCCATCAATTCCTGGAGCCCTGCTTTTCGCCAATGCCTTCAGTGCAGCTTGGAGTTCTCCCTTCAGTGCCATTGGTTCTTGATCACACTGCTACCTCCTGAAATGGATGAAAAGCAACCAATTCTTTTTGGTACAGTGACTCTGTATTCCTTCCATCTTCTTTTGATGCTTCCTGCGTTGTCCAATTTCTTGCCCATTGAATCCTTCAATATTGCAACTAAAGGCTTGAAGAAATTGAAGATTTTTACAAACTTCTGCAGTCTGAAATTGATCAAACATGAAATTGAAACGCATGGATAATTACTGGTGATTGGAATGCAAAAGTTGGAAACAGAGAAGAAGGATCAGTAGTTGGAAAACATGGGCTTAGTGAGAGAAACCACAGGGAAGATCTCATGACAGAATTTTGCAAGGCCAATGACTTACTCATTGCAAATAGCTTTTTTTCAACAACATAAACAGACTATACACATGGACCTCACTAGATGGAATACAAGGAATCAAATCGAGTTACATCTGTGGAAAGAAACAATGGAAACGCTCAATATCATCAGTCAGAGCAAGGCCAGGGGATGACTGCAGAACAGACCATCAATTCTCATATGCGAGTTCAAGTTGAAGCTGGAGAAAATTAAAACAAGTCCACGAGAGCCAAATGTAAACTTGAGTAAATCCTACCTGAAGTTAGAGACCATTTCAAGAATAAATTTGATGCACTGAACACTAATGACTGAAGGCCAGATGAGTTGTGGGATGACATCAAGGACATCATACATGAAGAAAGCAAAAGTCATCATAAAGACTGAAAAGAAAAAAAGACCAAAATGGATGCCAGAAGAGACTCTGAAACTTGCTCTTGAATGCGGATTAGCTAAAGGGAAAGGAAGAAATGATGAAGCAAAAGAGCTGAAGAGAATATTTCAAAGGGTGGCTCTAGAAGACAAAGTAAAGAAGTATAACAAAATGTATAAAGACCTAGAGTTAGAAAGCCAAAAGGGAAGAACATGCTTTACGTTTCTTAAGATGAAAGAACTGAAGAAAAAATTCAATCCTCAAGTTCCCCCAAAATAGGCAACACAAATCTCCTTAACTCTCCTGTGTATGCAGGTAGACAGCTCAGTGAGCTCTCTCCAGTAGGAAGTAGTTTCTTCTTGTTCCAATGTATTCCGAATTGTGAAATTAACTGTTGTTGTTGTTGCTTTTTTTAATCTATTCTTAGTTAAAGTTCAGAATGTTTGGAATCTAACTCAGCCCTGTCCTTACATTCCTACACTGCTTAAGAGACCAGGCATGAGGGGAATTGAGGATTCAGTATTTGACTAATCAACCATAAAATTACATCTTCTGTAAGGAAGGAGGAAACGAAAGAAGAGTTTAAGAGCAGAAAAAGAAAGAGAAGGAAAAGGAAACACAATTGAAATTATTTTTGTGACCAAACTTTTCTTAGGAAAAGAACATTCCCTTCTACCTTTTATTCTACATACATTGATTGGATACATATTAAATGCCATGTACTATGGTAAATGCTCAGAATAAAATGATAAATAAGACCAGTTCTAGTCAATGAGATACTCCCAAACTTTTTTATTTTATTTTAACCCATGTGCAATTTTAATAGATATAAAAATTGTATACCTTCTGTTAGGGTCATTTAAAATTCCTAAACATTGTAACTACTTTGATAACGAGGTTGAGTTCTTCCAGTAGATTACATTTTCACTGTACACATGCCTTCCGCAGCCCACACAATCCTACCCGAATCCTATGACATAGCTCCATAAGCTGAGCACACAGCCCTCCTGTTGAGAATCACTGATCTGGCTGGAGACAAATATGTCAGATAAATGAAATATAGTAGGATGTATACATGGAGATATGTATAAAGCACACTGTGACAAAGAAGGTGCAAATAACTCTGCTGGGAGAGAAGAGTGGCTGTCTCGAAAGAAAGAATTCACAGAGGAAAAATACTTAACCCAATCTTAAAGCCTAAGACAGGAGTTTTCAAGTAATCAAAAGGGGAATGGTATTCCAGGTACAGGGATTATCACCCATAAAAGCCCAAAGGACATGAAATCGACAGACCCACTCACCAAATAACAAGAAGTTCAGTCAATATTGCACCTTATAGCTTAGCTCATTCAATGCTTATATAATAACTCTTGGAGATGATGATATCCATTTAACAACTAGGAAACTGGGGCTCGGAGAGGTTAAGTGACTTGTCCAGGGTCACACAGTAAATAAGAACTGGAGTACATTAATGCCAGGTCTTTTAACCCCAGTGCAGTGCTCGTTCCAATCTACCACCTTGTCTCCTAATGCTTAACATTCATTACCTATCAACCTGGTTGTTGTCTTAAATATGTGTTGCTCATAGATGATGCATAATTAACTTCAGACTGTAAAGAACTCCATTGCTTTTCTTCCAATTTCTAGGTCAAGTCTGTGAAATACAATCCACTTAGAGAAGTATATAAGGACCACACCAAATGATAGTCTACAGGCCTGAAAATATAATTATTTCTCTAAGTATCTAATTATTTAGTAAAAGGGAGAACTTTTAAGCACTGTAATATATCCAGAAAAAATAAATGGAATAGATTATATAATAGTCTCCACCTTTACTCCTAACCTCCATACAATAATTCTAACTATAATAACCTCACCTACGTGCTTGCCCTCAAATACAAAAATAAGGAACTAACATTAACGCCTTCCAAAACCAACCATGACCAATTCAAAAAGGAAAAGAGAAAAAAGTAAATACAAACAACTGTGGGCAGAGAGGGGTAGAGGGGCAGGGAGGAAAAGAGAAAGTACACAAAGAGAAGAGTCTGGAAAGAAACAACATCCTGGAATATCACTAATGGCTTTCTACAGATATTCCCCATCCCTTTCCAAAAAAACCCATCAGTAAGATAGACCCCATGTCATTCCCCATCCCAATTTTTACTCCGTGTAATATCAAACCATAGAGAAAGGACATACAAAGTCCCCAAAGAAAAAGAATTAAGCCTGAAAAATGCACTGACAAGTAACACAGTACAAAACCACCAAGGGTTAAAAAGCAAGTACATGAAAAGGGGCAAAAAAGAGCTTCCCCCAATTCCCGCACAATCACCATCAATCCAAGCAGCAGTTTTCTCTTGGGAAACTGAACTCTAACTGGAAACTTCCTTTTAGAAAATATCGTGAAAACTCTTCTAACATTTAGTCAGAAGAATGTCATACACATACCAGAGTAACATGGTCCTCTTGCTACTACTGTTATCTCTCTCTGGTGCTTACAAGCAGCCCTTCTGAGAAAGCATTCATTTTGATAAGTGTCCCCATTTGATCCACAGACGGGAACGTAATTAGTATGGCACTGCAAAAGAAACAAAAATAAATTCGCAGAACTAAGCATGAATATTAATAGTTTATTTCATGTTCTTGAATGCAATACCATAGTATTATGACATACTTCTTACTACAGAATAGTTTATTCTTTTCTTTGTTTCAACAAATGAAGAGTCAAGTTACTTCTTCATACATTTTTTCACATTCGTAATAACTATCAACTATCCATTTTATCCATAAAAAGGAGAATGAAAATTCCCATCCTATCTACTTCCTTTGCTTGCTATGAAGACCTAGTGAAATAATATAAGAGGAAATTCTTGGTAATGTTTATAAAGAGTTTTATTTATACAATGTCACTTTATTATTATCAAAATTCATTTATTCAATACCTCTAGAATGCAAATTCTCAAGATAAATGCTACAGAAGATGCAAATAAATATAAGACATGATACCTGTTCTCAAAGACCTTACAATCTTGTTAAAGAAACAAATACATAGGGAAAAAAATACATTGTAAAGCCAAATCATGTACCAAATCAATTGTACAGTATAATTCCTAATACCTATTACTGCAAGCTGGAGTATTCAAGAAAAGCCTCCTCATAAAAAGTGTAACGTCGAAAAAAAGACCAGACTTACTGGTCTGACAGAGACTGGAGGAACCCCCGAGACTATGGCCCCCGGACACTCTGCTAACTCAGAAATGAAACCACTCCTGAAGCCCACTTCTCAGACAAAGATTAGACAGGCCTATAAAACAAACAATAACACATGTGAGGAACATACTTCTTAGTTCAATCAAATATCTGATACCAAATGGGCAACTCATGCCCAAAAGCAAGATGAAAAGGCAGGAACTGAAGGGACGGGAACCGAATGAATGACACCCAGGGTGCAAAGGGGGAGAGTGCTGTCACATTGTGGAGGTTGCAACCAATGTCACAAAACAACATGTGTATAAATTTTTGAATGAGAAACTAACTTGAGCTGTAAACTTTTACCTAAAGTAGAGTAAAATTTAAAAAAAAGAAGAAGTTTAATGTGAACTAGACCTTGAAGGGTGACTAGAAATGAGTAGGAAAAAAAAAAAGGTGATACAGGTTTGATAAATAATATTGGACCCGCATGTTTAAAACTGGTAAGCATACAAATATTGATAAACATTTCTTTATAATTTTATTTGTTGCTGCTGTTGTTGAGAATATACATAGCAGAACATACACCAACGCAACAATTTCTACACGTACAATTCTGTGACACTGATTACATTCTTGGATTTGCGCAGCCATTCTCACCCTCCTTTTCCGAGTTGTTTCTCCTCCATTAGCACAAACTCACTGCTCCCTAAGGTTCCTATCTTTCAAGTTACTGCGGTCAATGTGATCCCATATAGATAGTTTTTAAAAAACCACAATCCTCAACGCAGACATTCTTTACCAGCTGAGCTAAACTATCATTTGGTTTAGAAAAGACTTCAAGGGATATTTTTGTTTAAGATTTAAAGATTAACTCAGAGCAATAGTTTCAGGGGTTCATCCAGCTTCCATGGCTTCAAACAGTCCAGAGTCTATGAGAATCTGAAATTCTGTTCTACATTTTCTCCCTTTTGATCAGGATTCTTCTATCAAATCTTTGATCGAAACGTACAGTAATGGTAGTTGGGCACCGTCCAGTTCTTCTGGCCTCATGGCAAATGAGGCAGTTGTTCATGGAGGCAGTTAGCCACATGTTCCATTTGTTTCTCCTATTCCTGACTCTCCTTGTTCCTCTGTTGCTCTAAAATATGGACAGGTTTTAAAGCAGGTTCATATAGGGAAACAAAATCCTAAATTGGTCTAAGAGGAACAATACAAATCATAATGTAAGATGAAGATGGTAAGGTTGGCAGGAACAAGATCATGACAGTTTTTTGTTTTGTTTTTAATTTTTATTGTGCTTTAAGTTAAAGTGAAAACCCTGGTGGTGTAGTAAAGTGCTACGGCTGCTAACCAAAAGGTCAGTAGTTTGAATCCACCAGGCGCTCCATGGAAACTCTATGTGGCAGTTCTACTCTGTCCTATAGGGTCGCTATGAGTCGGGATCGACTTGACGGCAGTGGGTTTGGTTGGTTTTGGTTAGGTGAAAGTTTACAAATCAAGTCAGTCTCTCATACGAAAATTTATATATACCTTGCTATATACTCCTAGCTGCTCTCCCCCCAATGAGACAGCACACTCCTTCTCTCTACCCTGTATTCCCCAGGTCCATTCAGCCAGCTTCTATCCCCCTCTGCCTTCCCATCTCCCCTCTAGACAGAAGCTGCCAACATAGTCTTATGTGTCTACTTGAGCCAAGAAGCTCACTCCTCACCAGTATCATTTTTTGTCTTACAGTCTAGTCCAACTCCTCTCTGAAGAGTTGACTTGGGGAATGGTCCCAGTTTTGGGTTAACAGATGGTCTGGGGACCATGACCTCTAGGGTGCTTCTAGTCTTGTTTTGTTTTAATACCATGCCAAGAAGCCTACACTTTACCTTCTGGAGAATAGGAACTACTGAGAATTTCTGACCAAAGGAGTGACATTATCAACATCATCTCCATTAATTATGTTTACATTTAAAATAGCATTCTATTATCTATAGTTCTTTTTAGTCATAATAGATGTCTTACTTTTGACACTATAAATACATACACACCCACGAATATATATTCAAAAAATTATCTAATGTGCTTTAAAAAGGAAGCTCCTCTCAGTGTGGATTTTCCCATATTTCAGATACTACCATTCTGGTTGCAGCAACACTGGCAAGCCTGGCTACAGTACCGACATCACTGTCAGGAACTAACTATCCTCCTCTGTGGGCTCAGACCAGCCTATATTTTGATCATTTACGGTTTTATTCTAGGCACACTATGGCTACAATCCAGAACCTAGATAATGTGTCCCTAAATTAAGATACATATTTTTTAATAAACACAGCATGACCAATTAGGATTTACTCCAGAAACACAAGAATAATTTTATGTTAGATTACAGGGGGAAGCCTACATAATTAAATCCACAAGTCCTAAAAGTCATTTTATGAATACACTATTACTCAACTATATTGTTTTCCTGTGGCTGCTATAACAAAATAGCAAATTTGACAGCTAAAAACAACAAAAATTTATTTTCCCACAACTCTGGAGGCCAGAAGTTCAACATCAGTATCACTGGGCTTTATTCCCTCTAGAGGCTCTAGGAAAGAATCCATTCCTTGCCCCTTCCAGCTTCAGTCAGTTATTGGCACTCCTTGACTTGTTGGCACATCACTCCAATCTCTGTCTCCATGGTCACCTTCTGTGTATCAAATCTTCCTCTGCCTCTCTCTTATAAGGGCACTTTTGTAGAATTTAGGGCCCACCCAGATAATCCAGGATGAGCTCCTTCTCTCAAAACCTCCAACTTAATCACATCTGCAAAAACTATGGTAGGGTAACATTGAGAGGTTCCAGAGATTAGGACATGATAATATCTTTGGGGCCACCATTCAGCCTGTACATCATGCATGAACACTTTTTAAATTTTGTTTACTTTATTGAAATATAATATATATAAAAAATAAAAGAGTGATAAGAATTCAGTTCAATTAATTCCCACAAAGTACGCACACACATAATCAGCACCCTGATCAATAAACAGAACATTACGAACATCCTGAGTAGGCTCCATGCCTCTTCCCAATCATTACCTCTCCCCAAAAAATCCACTACCCTAACTTGTAACACATTAAATTAGCTATGCCTGTTCTTGAACTTTATGTAAATGGAATCATACTTTATACATTCTTTCGAATTCTGCCTTTTCACTCAACATTATTTTGCAATTCATTTGTGTTGCTGCATACAGCAATGGTTCCATCCTCACCAGTGGACAATGAATAAGGAAGACAGAAGAAGAATTGATGTGTTTGAATTGTGGTGTTGGCGAAGACTGAATATACCATGGACTGCCAAAAGAATGAACAAATCTGTCTTGGAAGAAGTACAGCCAGAATGCTCCTTAGAAGCAAGGATGGCAAGACTGTGTCTTACATACTTTGGACATGTTGTCAGAAGGGATCAGTCCCTAGAGAAGGACATCATGCTTGGTAAAGTAGAGGACCAGAGAAAAAGTGGAAGACCCTCAACCAGATGGATTGACATAGGGACTGCAACAATGAGCTCAAGCATTAACAATGATTGTGAGAACAGTGCAGGACCAGGCAGTGTTTCATTTCTGTTGTATATAGGGTCTCTATGAGTCAGAACCTGCTCAATGGCACCTAACCACAACAACATATATATTCTCATGCACACACAGACAGACAGCTATACACATACACTTTTATTTCTGATAGGTGTGTGTGTGTGTATATATATATAATACATAAAAAAAAAATTTTTTTTTTTTTTTTTACTGGGTAAATCTGCTGCAAAGGACCTCTTCAAATTGTTGAAGAGCAAAGATGTCACCCTGAAGACTAAGGTGCACCTGACCCAAGCCATGGTATTTTCAATCGTATCATATGCATGTGAAAGCTGGACAATGAATAAGGAAGACCGAAGAAGAGTTGACGCCTTTGAATTATGGTGTTGGTGAAGAATATTGAATATACCAAGGACTGCCAAAAGAAGGAACAAATCTGTCTTGGAAGAAGTGCGGCCAGGATGCTCCTTAGAGGCAAGGATGGCGAGACTGTGCCTTACATACTTTGGACATGTTGTCAGAAGGGATCAGTCCCTGGAGAAGGACATCATGCTTGGCAGGGTACAGGGTCAGCAGAAAAGAGGAAGATCCTCAATGAGGAGGATTGACACAGTGGCTACAACAATGAGCTCAAGCATAACAACGATTGTAAGGATGGCTCGGGACCGGGCAGTGTTTCGTTCTGTTGTGCATAGGGTCGCTGTGAGTCAGAACCGACTCGACGGCACCTAACAACAACAACAACAACATATATATTCAGGAATTTATGGATCACAGGATATGTATTAACAGTTTTAGAATATACTGCCAACAGTCTTCCAAAATGGTTGTGCTAATTTGCACGTCCGTCAACACTATTTCAGTTGCTTCACATCCTCGTCCACACAGCATTTTCCATTTTAGCCATTCTTACAGGTATGAGTGGGATCTCACTTAATTTATACTCCTCTGATGATTTATTTTCTTGTTTATAATTTTCTGTATTTCTCAATTTTTATATAATAAACATGATTTACTTCTATCATTTATCTACTTTTTTAAAAAGTCAGATTTACTTCATAAAGCATAAATATGGCATGCCACATGTCAAGCACTGGTAAAAAAAAAATTCTAACTGATGAAATATTTTACAGACAAGTTAATTTTGCTATGCATTTGATATCAGCAGAATGCTACATCAACTTTCATTAAAATTATTTTTTTTTCTTTAGGGGGCCTTCCTATATTTCTCCAATTTTTCATGGATCACACTCCTTTATTCTCTTTCCTTTTAAGTTTACACAACAACTTGTATGATGTCTGCCCAAGTCAATGTTACTTTGTACAAAACATAGCAAAGGAGGCCATAAGCTCTAAATGTCAAGTGCTTAGTCTACATACTGTTCAACCCAACTCTTCACTCAACAAAGGCTTAATGATTAGTTAACAGAGTGCCAGTATCACCCCCTAGGGTGCCCCTGTAGAGGCATTTTTGGTTGTCACAATGATAAACCAACAACAATCCAGTTGCTGTCGAACCAATTCAGTCTTATGGCAACCCACAACGATAAAGGGACACTACTGTCATTTGGCAGATGAAGTCCAGGGACGCTAGATGTACTGCAAAGGGAACGGCAGTTCCACAAGACAAAGACTCTTCTGTACCCCACAAGCTGTGAATATCCTTCTAGATACTCATGTAGGAACTATGCTAAGGCTTACCACATACAAATAAGTCTGCTCTGTTATAACTTATCCTAATATGTTTTTAATCTGACATCAACCATTCCTCTACTTTTTTGTTTTCATGTGTTTCTGGTATGAAATTGTTTCTGACCTTTTTTTAAATCCGAACATTTATTATAAGTAAATACACATATCTGACTACTTTACTGTATTCTAGTGTAATCATTTCATTTACATTATGAAATACATATTATTGTATTATAAATTACTTTTATTTCTCCTTCACATTGCAATCATACATGATATTGATTTCTTTAATTATTATGTATTCATATAGATTATATTATCTATGATTTTTAACTTAAGGACAGTAAGGAAACAGAATATAAATTATTGGTTATTAAAAAGAGGGCACTCACTTATATAAAGTATCTAGTATAGGCAAATGCATAGAGACAAAAGTAGATTAGTGATTACCAGAGGCTGGGGGAAAGGAGGAATAAGAAGTTATTGCTTAATGGGTACCGAGTTTCTCTTTAGGGTAATGGAAAAATTTTGGAAATAGAGGTGATGGATGCACAGCATTGCGAAGATAATTATAATTAATGTCACTGAATTCTATACTTAAAATAGCTAAAATGGCAAATTCTATGTTACGTAACAATTAAACTTTAAAAAGGGGAGGTATTAAATCTGATAGGGTTGAGAATCTCTAAGATAACAGTCAACATTTACTGAACAATTTCTATCTACCAAGCACTGTGCTACAACTTTTAATGTCCTATCTAATTAAGTACCATAACAACCCTATGAAGCACATGGTATATCACTTAGAGCTAGGGCTCCGAAGTTGAAAATGCCTGAGTTCAAATTCTAGGTCCACCATCCATGTATCTACAAGCTAGCACCAGCACCATTTTGTCACCTGTAAAATGGTTAATTATAATCGTACCTACCTAACAAAATTGATATAAGGTCTAAATAAGAGAAATCCACGTTTAGCATTTGTATCTGGAAACTCTGGTGATGCAGTGGTTAAGAGCTACATCTGCTAACCAAAGGTCAGCAGTTCAAATCCACCAGCCACTCTGTGAAAACTCTACGGGACAGTTCTACTCTGATAGGGTCACTATGAGTCAGAATTGGCTTGATGGCAATGGGTTTGGTTTTTTGGGTTATCTGGCCACGATAAATTCTCAATAAACATCAGCTATATTTGCTCTTGCTATTATCATTTCTGAGTCTTAAGTACCTACCCAAAGTCACACTAGTAAGTGGGAGAGCCACAGAACTGGTGTGATTTAACTACTACACACTGAAGTTACTCAGCAGGGTCTCACCACATGTGTACTCAGTTTCAAGTAGAGTTCTTGGTGGTAGTGAGCAGGACACTTAAATAGTGCAGGCAATGTGCCTGAAACTCAACTTAATAAGCTTGTACCTAGGAATGAGAACGAAATGGGAAAAGCAGACCTGCTGTTCCTTTATCAGTCTCAGTTTCCAGGCATCTCTCTTAGGAGCTTCTATCTTTATGTGCAAATTCAGGAATTCGGGCAATTTTAGCAATATATAAGTTCTGACACTTCCACTGACACTAGAACCTAACTCTAAACCAAGGTTTGACTCCTCTATACTGTCATTTTGGCTGGGGGAAACAACACCCACATATACCTTCTCTTTAACGAGAAGAACGTGATGATACTGCCAACCATGTTAAGTAGTTTGGAAAGATGGAACTATATCCCTTCAAGCATTCAGTGTATACCTATTCTGTGTCAGAAACCATTTTAAATACAATAAATAAGAAAATAAGAACAAACCAAGGTGTAAGAAAATGTCATGGTATCCAGAGAGAAGAGACACACTGATTAATTCAGGAAGACATATAGTCCAGAGAACTCCAGAAAGAAGAACAAAGTGGAAAAAATAGAAACAAAAAAAAAATTGTATGTGCTACTCTTTGTACATTACCCAAGTTTTAAATGAAAGATGCAGTATTTACAGGACTTTTTTTTGCACAAAATTAATAAAATGGCTTTGTTTACATATGTGGCAAGATATAACAGCTATTATTAGCTGACAAAAAAAAACTTATTGAATTTTATTTTAAATCCTGTTTTCTGTTAAAACATGTTTAAATTGTGTCCCAGAAAGCTTTTATTAGACCTAAAAGTATGCTAAATCATAGGCCGTTTTAAAAATGAACTGAAAGATACTGCTAAAACGTCCAGCAGAGAAGTTTTTAATGGGCACACCAGCTCACTGTTTTTATATTAGCCAGCAATAGCCTAAGTCTAACTTGAACAGATTTATAAGAAGGCAATGTGGATAGAAGAAAGTTTGCTCAGCAGCAAGATAAAACCAAACTGTAAGCCCTGAGACAGCTTGCTCCTATAAGGTAAGGAACTTGCCTTTAAACATCTTTATATCCTCAGCTGTTAGCCTAGGATCTAGCACAAAGCAAGCACTGATAAACATCTATTGATCAACTCCTAACTTTAATATTCCTTTTCGGCTTTGCCCCAAAGTAAGAAACAATGTAAGGGATTCAAGAAAAACCCAAAGATTCCACAAGGAAGGTACTGGAACTAATAGCTAGATTCATAAAAGTAACAGAATACAAGATCAACATACAAAATCAGTTAGGTTCCTATACACCAACAAAGAGAACTCTGAAAAGGGAATCAGGAAAACAATACCATTTACAATACCCCCCCCCCCATTAAGATAAAATACTTAGGAATAAATTTAACCTGAAACATAAAAGACCTATACAAAGAAAACTACAAAACACTACTATAAGAAACCAAAAGAGGCTTACATAAATGGAAAAACATACCACGCTCATGGATAGGATGACACAACTTTGTGAAAATGTCAATCCTACCCAAAGTGACCTAAAGATATATTGCAATTCCAATCCAAATTCCAGCAACATTCTTTACCAAAATGGAAAAACTAATCATCAACTTTAGATGGAAAGGAAACAGGCTCCAGATAAGTAAAGCAATAGTGAAAAAGAACAAAGTAGGAGGCCTCATACTACCTGATCTCCGAACATACTATATAGCCACGACAGTCAAAACAGGCTGGTAACAACGACAGACGCATATACCAACAGAACAGAATTGAGAACCTAGACATAAATCCATTCATGTATGATCAGCTGATCTTCGACAAAGGGCCAAAGACTATTAAGCGGGGAAGAGACAGTCTCTTCAACAAATGGTGCTGGCAAAACTGGATGGCCGTCTGTGGAAAAATGAAACAGGACACAACATACACAAAAACTAACTCAAACTGGATCAAAGACCTAAATAAAAAACGTACAATTATAAAGATCACGGGAGGTCTTTATACTCCCTATTTTTCATAGGGACAATGCTAGCAGTGTTAATATATGGCATAAACAGAATACCATACATAACTAAAAATGCACACGTAGCACAAGATGAACTAGATAAATGAGACTTCCTAAAGATTGAACAATATGCTCAACAAAAGACTGCATCAAAAGAGTCAAGAGAGAGCCTACAAACTGGGAAAAAAATTTTGCCAACGATATATCTGACAAGGGAATAATCTCTAAAATTTATAGAAAACTTCATCTCAACAATAAAAAGATAAACGACCCAATTAAAAAATGGGCAAAGGATGTGAACAGACAATTCACCAAAGAAGACATTCAGGAGGCTAACAAACATATGAAGAAATGCCTGCAATCATTAGCTATTAAAAAACCAAACCAAACCCGTTGCTGTCGAGTTGATTCCGACTCACAGCAACCCTATATAGGACAGAGTAGAACTGTCCCATAAGGTTTCCAAGCAGTGACTGGTGGATTCAAACTGCCAACCTTTTGATTAGCAGCCAAATTCTTAACTACTGCACCCCCAGGGCTCCCATTAACTATTAGAGAGATGCAAATCAAAACTACAATGAGATACCATGTCATGCCAACATTACTGCCACTAATCAAAAAAACAGAAAACAGCAAATGTTGGCAAGGCTGTGGGGAGACTGGAACTCTTATGCAATGCTGGTGGGAATGTAAAATGGTACAACCACTTTAGAAAACGATATGGCACTTCCTTAAAAAGCTAGAAATAGAAATACCATACGATCCAGTAATCCTACTCCTAGGAATATACTCTAGAGAAATAAAAGCCATGACACGAATAGACATATGCATATCTATGTTCACTGCAGCAGTATTCAAACAGCAAAAAGATGAAAACAATCTAAGTGCCCACCGACAGATTAGCAGATTAACGAACTGTGGTACATATACACAATGGAATACTATGCAACGATAAAGAGTAATGATGCATCTGCAAAACCTCTCACAACATGGTTGAATTTGGAAGACGTTATGCTGAGTTAAATAAGTCAATCACAAAAGGACAAATATCGTGTGAGGCCACCACTATAAAGTAACAAGAAAGGTTGACACATAGGAAAAAAAGAAAAAACATTCTTTCATGGTTACCAGGGATGGAAGGGGAAGGAGGAAAAATTACCAATTAGAAGACACAAGGTAATACTGGTGAAGGGAAAGACAATACACAATACGGGAGAAGTCAGCACTACATGACCAAGGCAAGAGAGCACACTGAGGGACACAAGAATAAAGCACAACTACGGTAACTCCTATAGCTTAGACAATCCTGCAGCAATAGTATTAACAAACAGTAATTTACAAATTGACAAATAGGCAGATAGATATGCCAAGAGATGTGGGAGGATGTAAGGGAACATACCCTCCAGGAGACATAGGTTTGGTGGTGGATATTTCTACATACATGACTATAGGTGCTACTCATATAGAGCGCACAAAGGGTATAGTCAGGGAAACCTCTTAGACATAATCAAAAACCTCACAGGATGAAGCTCCTAGGCTAAAGGACAAAAGACCACAGATTAAGTGGACATCTACATCAACTGGAAAAACACAGTACATAAAGATAATGTTTTGCATCCTACTTTGGTGAGTAGCGTCTGGGGTCTTAAAAGCTTTCAGGCAGCCATCTAAGATACAATTACTTGTCTCTTTCCATCTGGAGCAAAGGACAGTATAGAAAACCAAACATTCAAGGGAGCTATTAGTCCAAATGACTAAAGGACCACATAAATCACAGCCTACCCGACCCCGAGATGAAAGTACTAGATGTTGCCCAGCTAGCACTACCAAGCGCTCTGAATGGGATCACAACAGAGGGTACTGGACAGAGCGGGAGAAAATTGTAGAACAAAAATCAAATTCACAAAAAAAGATCAGACTTACTGGTCCGACAGAATCTGGAGGAACCCCCGAGATTATGGCCCTAAGACACCCTTCTTACCTGGAACTAAAAGCACATAAGATAAACAATAACACCTGAGAGGAAATTAACTCCTTAGAACAATTATACGAGATCAAAAGGCATGATCTGCCCAAAAGCAAAGATGAGAAGGCGGGAAAGGATAGAAAATCAGGAGGAAAGAAAATGAGGAACCCGCGGTGGAAATGGGGAGAGTGCTCACACACTGGGGAGAATGAAACCAAGGTCACGAAACAATGTACAAACTATTGAATGGGAAACTATATTTGCTCTGTAACTTTCACCTACTGCATATTAAAAAAGAAAAAAAAAATGTAAGGGATTCAGACAGATCCTGCATGAGACGATCTCCTAACTGTTCAATCAAGCATGTTAAAAAGGTCAAACCAGGCTACTTTTTTACAACTTTAGAGTTACAGAAAAAACTTTCAAAGACTAAAGAAAAGCAGAATTACAAAGACAGAAACCGATGAACATGACATCAAAATTTAACACTTCTTATATTAAAAATATATAAACAAAATGAAAATGACAATAGGATAATTTCCTTAAAATACAGAATCATTTTGGTAATTCATATGCGTAAACTGAAAAAGAACAATCTCTAAGAAAAATACTATTAAGTGATTTATGTACTTTAAAAGGGAATTAAAACATATATATTTTTATACACAGATAGTATATTTCTGGAAGGAAATACCAGAAGTCACTAACAGATGTTGCCTCTTAGAAGAGCAACTGGGGGCTGAAGTAGAAGGAAGACACTGTTCATTATATATCTTGTCCTGTTCAAGTTACTCTTTTTAAAAACATCAAAACAGTACCTACAACATGGGTTCTCATGAAAGTTTATGAGTTAATGGATATGAAATTCTTAGAACAGTGTTCAGCATAGTGCATGCATATGTAATTGTGCACATATTCGTACATATATTTTTACAAATCGACACATTGGAAAAAGAAAATATTCTAGAATATGGGAAAATATGAAACATTAATTCACAAAATAAATAAAAATGGTCAAATGTACGGCATTTTTTTCAATTTCCCTAGTAATCAAATACAAATAAAAACTTTTTTTTTTTGCACCTATCAGAGGTGAAAATTTAAAAGGACTGACAAAATCTACCACCAATCAACTGAAGAGAAACAGGCTGTCTGCTATACTCTTGTTGGTGAGAGTGTTAATCTATACATCAGCATCCCATTGGCCCAACAATTCCACATCAAGGGACTTAATGTAGGGAAATAATAAGACATCTGTAAGATGCAAGGTGGCTAAAACTCAACCACAACCTGTCCTCTTTCCAGCTTGAAAAACCAGAGGACAGAGTTCAGGGCAAACACAGTCACTGGAAAGTAAGACAGAAAATCCCCAAAAGAGTAGACTCAAAGGAGAGTCCCAGGTTCTTTGTACAAACTGAGACCAAATTCTGGCTGACCCCTGAATCATACACGTGTGGGCCAACTCCACATAGCCAGCCCATCTAAAAAAAGGCTAAAAGAAATGAACTGATATTTGTGTTGCCATCACCACTGGGAAAACAGCCTGCAGTTTGAGTTCAGCCAATTTAAAAATAAAAATATTCTTCAAAGGAACGTAACAGAATTCAAACACTCTAAAACATATCACTCACAATGTGTAGAATAAATTCAAAATTAATATGTAGAAACAGTAAAACATGATCCTTTCTCAAAAAGACAATCAACAGAAACAATCTCCAAAATGTTCCAGATGTTGAAAACAGCAAAGATTTTAATGCAGCAATAATATCTATGGTCAAGGAAAGTATGTTTGCAATGAATGAAAAGATAGGAAATCACAGAAAATTACAGAAACTATAAATTCTACAAATATCTCAAGGACTCACTGGATGGACAGAATGGAGATGACAGAAGAAAGGGTTAGTGATTCTGAGATAGATGAATAAAAGTTATCCATAGTGAAGAACAGAAAGAAAAAAATTGGGAAAAAAAAGTGAACAGAGCCTCAGGGACCTATAGATAATATCAAAATGTCTAATATATGCCACTGAAGTCCCAGATTAAAGAGACAATGGCAGAAAAAAATTTTTTTTAAGTAATGACCAAGTATTTTCCATATTAAAATAATGGTATACATTTACAGATTTAAGAAATTCAGCCAGCCTCAAGCAAGATAAAAGAAAGCCATACCTAAGCACTTCATAGTCAAACTGCTAAAACCCAAAGATAAAGAGAAAAACTTGAAAACAGCCAGAGACATTACATACAAGAAGAAAACAAACGACCACCAGCTTCTCATCTCATTCTGGGTAAAGCCAGCTGCCATGTTGTGAGTAGCATAGCCCTATAGAAAGGTCCACATGGCAAATAACTGATAACAACAGGCAGCAAGGACCAGAAGCCTGACAAAAGCCACATAAGTAAGCTTAGAAGATCCTCGCCTAGTTGAGCCTTGAGAGGACAGCAGCCCCAGTCAACACCTTGACTGCAGCCTTATGAGAGCTTGAATTAGAGGCACCCAGTTAATTCACACGCAGATTCTCAGTTCAAAGAAACTGTGAGTTAATGTTTATTGTTTAAAGCCAAAATTTTGGTGTAATTTGTTACTTAGTAACAGATAACTAATACAGGTGGCATTACAAACCCGCACCAAACTCACTGATGTTGAGTCAACTCTGACTCATAGCGACCCTACAGGACAGAACTGCCCTATAAGGTTTTCAGGGCTGTAAACCTTTATGGAAGCAGACTGACACATCCTTCTTCCATGGAGCAGGCTAGTGGGTTCAAACCACCACCCTTCTGACCTTTGGGTTAGCAGTCAAGCACTTTTAACCACTGCACCACCAGGGTTCCTTGGTAGCATTACAGTGACACACCAAATATTACAGTTTTTCTTAGCTCTACTCTCTCTACAAGGAACACATTTAAGATTTTTCTTTTTATTTTCCATTTTTAGCAGTTTGACTACAAAGTACTTAGGTAAATTAAGCTAGTGTGACAGTTAATTTGATGTGTCAACTTGGCTAGGCTATGGTTCCTAGGAGTTTGGCCAAACATGAGACTAGTTGCTGCTCCATGATGCAACCTAATGCAATATAATCATCTTCCATAATCTAATGTAATATAATCAATCAACCAATCAGTTGAAAGGGGTTTCCTTAGTGTGTGGTCTGCCTCCAGACTATAAATATTTTGAAAGAACTTGTTCTCTCTCTTATCTCCAAACTCTTCCCAACACCTGATCTACAGATCGCGAGGCATGGACCTGCAGAAGTCTCTAGCCTGCTGCTGACCTATGGATTTTAGACTAGCCAGTTCCCACAGCCACACGAGCCAATCTCCTGAAGTAAATCTATATATATATGTGCACATATATCTCACTGTTCTGTTTCTCTAGAGAACCCTGGCTAAGAGAGCTAAAAATGATAGACAAGCCCTGGGGATAAAACTGGACCCAAGGAGTAGAAAGAAACTAGAAATCAAACAGAGGAGCACAACAAAGCCAGACATGCAACCAAGTAGGTCACAACAGGCCGAAGAAAGGAGGACCTTAAATCTGTTTTGTTCCTCCCAAAAGAAAAGTTTCTTGTAATTTTCTTTCTAAGCAGTTATTCATGGTGCTGGCTGAACTGAAGTATGACGGGTTCATGAGGGCTTAGTATCTACCACATGTTGTTGTTGTTAGGTGCCGTGGAGTCCGTTTCGACTCATAATGACTCTGTGTAAAACAGAATGAAACACTGCCTGGTTTTGCGGCATCCTCACAATCGTTGCTATGCTTGAGACTACTATTGCAGCCACTGTGTCAATCCTTCTTGTTGAAGGTCTTCCTCTTTTCGTTGACCCTCTACTTTACCAAGCATGACGTCCTTCTCCAGGGACTGATCTCTCCTAATAACATGTCCTAAGTATGTGAGACAAAGTCTTGCCAACCACGACTCTAAGGAGCATTCTGGCTGTATTTCACCAGGACAGATTTGTTTGTTCTTCTGGCAGTACATGGTATGTTCAATATTGTTTGCCAACACCATAATTCAAAGACACCAATTCTTCTTTGATCTTTCTTATTCATTATTCGGCTTTCACAGATACATGAGGCAAAAGAAAATACTACAGCTTGGGTCAGGTGCACCTTAGTCCTCAAAGTAACATCTTTGCTTTTTAACACTTCAAAGAGATCTTTGGCAGCAATTTTCCCAAAGCAGTATGTCGTTTGATTTCTTGACTGCTGTTTCCAAGGGCACTGGCTGTGGATCCAAATCAAATAAAGTCCTTGACAACTTCGGTATTCTCTCTGTTTATCATGATGCTGCTTGCTGGTCCAATTGTGCAGATTTTTGTTCTCTTTATGTTGAGGTATAATCCATACTGAAAGCTACAGTCTTTGATCTTCAACAGTAAGTGCTTCAAGTTCTCTTCGCTTGCTCCAAGTGAGACTCTGTCATATACATACAGCAGGTTGTTAGAGTCTTACTCCAATTCTGATGCCTAGATCTTCTTCACGAAGTCCAGCTTCTCAGCGTACAAACTGAATAAGTGTGGTGAAAGGATACAACCCTGATGCACACCTTTCCTGATTTTATACCACATAGTTATCTCCTTGTTCTGTTCGAACAAGTGCCTCTACCATGTACGTACACAGGTATTTTTTAAGGAAAGAAGCCCACGTTAGTTGCTATTCCTTTTAAGACGATTTGAGGAGGAATGGCAGCCAGCCAAAATTGACTAGCCAACCTATTCAAGTAACCATACAAGGGTGAACAGAAGGTTAGCTCGGCCACCTCCAAGGTGGCTATCATGAAACTGCCAAAGAGAAATTCTCCTATCACTCTAGGTAATTGATCTGTAAAGTCTCTTTTGACTGTAAAGAACGTGACATGATGGACAAGAGTACACCCACATATCCTTCCTCCTTTACCTAAACTCTCCACTTTTTTTAATTAAAATAAAAACATGATGGTTTATAATTTTCAAATGGTTTTCATATGCAAATTATCTTTCTGATCTGGATTCTCATTCCACTGCCTTCTCCTTACAGATGGAATACTGATGCAGAGAAATTTACCTGAGATCATATATAAATTTGCCTGAGGTCATAAGCTTACCAGAAATACTGACTCTTATACTTTTATTCCTGATTTCTGTACCCTTTCCTCCCCTTAAGTTTCAAAATGGTAGATAAGTTTAGAACAAAATCCATGGGTGAAAAAATTATGTTCCCTTCTTTGTCTCATTTCAAACCCTGAACTGAGGACCATCTTGTGAGAAATATCCTGAAGCCAGATTATAATTTAATCACAGAAAATAAACAAAAAGGAAGAACTGAATGTAACATACTTTGCTTTCTTTATTTTACATTTTTTTAGGCAACAGAATTGCAACTAAAACAGCATATGAAAAGGAAAGATATTCAGAAACACTCCTAGCCTGGGGTTCCCTTTTCTAGTCTATCCCTAGCGTTCACCGAACCTGAGATTTCAATTCATTCTTATCCTTTGGCCTAGTAAAGTGGAAGGGAGAGAGAGACCAGGAGAAATAAAGAAAAAAATGACAACATTTCAAATAACAGATTCTACTGCAAACAATACCTTATTTCCTTTCAGTGACAATAAAACCTTATGTTTGTTAATGTTTTTTCAAAGCATCTTCACACCTATTATCACCAATGTATCCTCTCAAGTTCAGGAATGAAGCATGAAAGTACTAATAATAGGACTACATCAGACAAAAAAGAATTGGTGGACTGTGCATCTAAGTTCCTCACGGAGTTCCAGTGTTTTAAGCTTGAACAATGCAGAATTATAAAATTTAAAACATTAAAAAATATGTACATTTGGTTTCCTCACCTGAAATTGGCATGCACATTTCAAACCATCTCCATCTTCTTTACAGACACCTCCGTATTTACATGATGATTCGTCACAAACTCTTACATCAGACTCCCTCACATTTAATTCTGTAAAAGAGGAAAAACTGTTTCATATACATACAGCTTTTTTATCTGAATGTACATACATAAATAAAAGGAAAACACTTAAAATGTATACAGCAAGCTCTCTAGGGCACAAAATCTCAAAGAGAATTGTGCATAATATGCCTAAAAGTAACTGATGCCAAACCAAAACTCAAAATTTCAGGATTTAACATAATTCCTAAAGATAAATCTATGCAATTTTTCTACTTTGGCCTGCCAAGACCTTAAGATACTTTTCTTACTATTGTCTTACTTAGTATTTTTTTTTCTAGTGATTCAAGTTACTTCTTAAGGATAACATGGATATGAATAACTAAAAGAAATCTTAATCATTTTGATACCCAGAATAAATTTTGGGTGATCATATTCACTTCAGACAAACTACTTTCAATACAAAATAATTATAAAGTGAATTTGAATTGCATAATATATATACATGGAGCATTTAAGTGGACAGAATGAAAGAGTGTCTTAGTTACCAAGTGCTGCCATAACAGAAATACTACAAATGGATGGCTTTAACAAAGAGAAATTTATTTTCTCGCAGTCTAGTAGGTTACAAGTCCAAATTCAGGGTGTTGGCTCCAGGGGAAGGCTTTCTCTCTCTGTTGGCTCTGGAGGAAGCCTTCCCCTGGTCAAGGAGCTTCTCAGGCTCAGGAACCCCATGTCCAAAGGATGCACTCTCCCCCTGGTGCTGCTTTCTTGGTGGTATGAGGTCCCCAACTCTCTGCTTGCTTCCCTTTCCTTTTGTCTCTTGAGAGAGAAAAAGTGGTGCAGGTCACACCTCAGGGAAACTTCCTTTACCTTCGATCAGGGAAGTGACCTGAGTAAGGGTGGAGTTACAATCCCACCCTAATCCTCTCAACATAAAAATTACAATCACAAAATGGAGGACAACCACACATGGCCTAAACAAGTCGATACACAAATTTTTTTTGGCGGGGGGGGACATAATTCAATCCATGACAAAGAGATTCTAAATCTTACTACATGTAAGATTTTTAATGACTGATTTAATTTTACTCTACCACTGGAAGCACAATCAATCAACTGTACTAATATTCTGTGGTCATTTTGCTCCTGCTCTATTGCTCTGGAAGCATCAAATTAGGCTTTCTAAGGAATCAAACAAATTGCTTCAAGGTTCGTGCTAAATAAAGCTGCCAATCACATAGGATTGAGTGAAAGCCACTGCAATACACTTCTCATATCTTCCCTATTGGGAATGGGAGCTAGAACAAATGCACCTATCCAAACAACAAATGACTTAAAAAAAAAAAAAAAAATCCCAAAGCAGTAGTGAACACGTGAATCTGGGGGCAGAGAGGACCAAGTTAACTTCCAACTCTGTCACTTAATAGTTGAGTGACTCTGTGAAGAGCAATCCACCTCCTTAGGCCTCAGACTCCCCATCTTCTGAGATGATGCAAGGTCTCTTGCATCTCTAAGTCTATTCCAAGATCATCATGAGGTCTTGGCAAACATCAAGAAGCACTTCTTCAGGCAAGCTCCCATCCCTGGTTGTTTTCTATTTCTATATTTCAAAGCAGGACTTGGTGGACTGAGTCAAGGAGGTTACATGTCTAGTTATATCAGTTCTGGGTGATATTTCATTGCCTCTCTCTGCCCTATTTGTTCTCACTGCTCGGTGATGGTGTCTTGGGTCTCCCTCCTACTCCTATACTGGCCATCCAAAACACTTTTTTTCTTTTCCTGAAATGGATCTCAGATGCACAAAATTGGATTCCTCTGAAGTATACGCATACACACACCAAAAAAGACATGAGCGAAAACTTAAGAGGAAACCAATATAGCTGTTTTGTTGTTTTTACTTTTTCAGAAATTATTATAAGCATCAATGACCATCTTCTAATTCCTTCTCACCCCAGCTGTGGAGGTTTTATGTTCTTGGTTCTCCTCATCCCCCACTTTTTGCTTAATTTTTCTTTCCACTTTGATCATTTGCTTTAGCTCTTGAGGTTCAATTCTAAGTGTAGAGTTTTTATTCTATCTATCTACCCCTCTGCTGGGAATTTGCACAAGGTCTAGTTCTAATTACTGTCAAATACACATCTTAAGATGCAAGGAAGATAACTAAATACTAACAAAGAACCACCCAGGAAAAGAGGGTTAAAATACATAATATCTTAGCTCAACTATACGCTTAAACGAGTTTAAGCCAAAAAAAAAAAACCAAACACGTTGCCGTCGATTCCGACTCAGAGCGACGCTACAGGACAGAGTAGGACGGCCCCACAGAGGTTCCAAGGAGCACCTTGTGTACCTGAACTGCCGACCCTTTGGTTAGCAGCCATAGCACTTAACCACCATGCCACCAGGCCTTCCTAAACAAGCTTAGAGGCACAGAAATAAAAACTGCACAATCTGGCAAATAAAATTTAGTGCATTTCTCCTCTTTCTTTTCTTGTAGCCTTAAAGTTCACACTGGCTTTTATTATCTATAATACAATGGAAGTCACTGGTAGTTGCAAATGGTTAACACACTCAGCTGCTAATTAAAAGGTTGCAGGTTCAAGTTTACCCGGAAGTGCCTTAGAAGAAAGGCCTGGCAATCTACAGCCAAAAAATCAGCCACTGAAAACCATATGGAGCACATTTCTACTCTGACACACACGGGGTCGCCATGAGTTGGAACCAACTCAACAGCAACTGGTTTATAATATCATCTCATATCTTTTTTAAAAAACCACAAGGATAAGTTTTTATTTTATCTGTGGGTCAAGGTCATGCTCTAAGTTGCCACTTGCTACCTTGGCTTGAGATTATTTTGAGCTATAATATGTTCTCCCTGTTTTTTGTTTGTTTTTTTTTTGTATGGTGAAAGACTAAGGTAGAACCTAAACCATCCCTACCACTCAGACTCACAACGTCTGGTGACCTAAACTTGTTAGGGCATCTGTTTGCATGAGGGACTAAGGAACATTTGGGGAGAACAATCATCCTTACTAAAGTGAGGCAGAAAAGCCTGGCCCAATATACAAAGCCTTAACAGGAGTGATCCCAAGCACAATGTGGTGTCTATCACTTGGACTATCCCCCAGCCCAGCCCCAAGAGCTCATCACAACAGAGACAGAAGGACTATGATAAAAACAAAACAAACAAAAAAGAAAACCTGAAAGAATGGCTTTCACTAAAAATTCTGAAGCAATGAGATGCAAAGAGCCCTGCTCTCTAATGCCCACATGACAAGATACAACAGAGAGGAAGAAAGAGGTCATGCCTGTTTGGCACCTCAACCACGGAGCATATCAGCAGAAGAAGCACACCTGGCAGGACAGTACAAGGCCAAGAAGGTGGGAGCCGTGCCAGGCAAGAAGCTAAGCCTCTGAAATCTGGCAGGAGGAAGTGATGCGCAACTGCAGGGGCAGCACACGTCAAAGGAAGAAAAAGACAGGTGCCATGTGGCAGTTGCCAGAATATTTTAGAGAAGCCACAAGAAACACCCCTTGGAGAGAAGGGGGCATTAAGAGGGAGCTAGAGGTTCTGCGTTAATAGGTGAGGGTAAAAATCATGAAATTTCGATTTCACTAGTTATTAGTCATATTTTATGCCTATCTTTCTATCAAATCTATGTTATTTTCATGAGTATCTGCTTTAATGGTGATAATTCAGTTGATCAGGAAGCGATATTAAGGGTTTTTACTACAGGGTCGGAGCCCTGGTGGCGTAGTGGTTAAGAACTTGGCTGCTAACCAAAAGGTAAGGCGTTCAAATCCACCAGATGCTCCTTGGAAACTCTATGGGCCAGTTCAACTCTGTTCTATAGGGTTGCCATGAGTCAGAATCGACTCGACAGCAACAGGTTTGGTTGGTTCTATAGAGTCACTACGTATCCGAATTTTAGGGTTTTATAGGGTCGCTATGAGTCAGAATCAAAAGCGATGGGTTTGGTTTGGGTTTATGTATCTAATACTATGGTAAGACTTTGGGATATAGAAAAGTACCTAACGGGGGGTTATAATCTTGCTAGCATATGGAACAGTTAGTGAAGAATTCAATTTAGTCTATAATTGAGGGATAAATTGTGTTGTACAGGCTATGCCTACTCCAGGAGTTTCAAGAAGTAGGATTTAAAAATGGATTTGAAGTGTAGGGTGCAGTGTCAGAAAAGGCAAGACATACAAAGAACTTGAAAATTAAGTAAGATTTTGTTTTTCTGATTATAAAACTATATAGTATCACTGTAGAGAATTTGGAAAAGACATTTAAAAATAATGCTAGTTGCCCACAATACGTAATATTAACAGATGAAGAAGAAAAGAGAATGTTTTTATCTAGATGAACGACAGAAGTGAAAGGAGACACACAAATAATTTAATAGTATATACAAACAGTAGTAAACGGTAGTAGTAGATACAATGGTTCCCAAACTATGTTCCTTAGGAAAACTGGTGTCCTACACTAGGGTGTGCCTTCATTAAAATCAAATAACTATTTCATTCCTTCATTGCAAGGAAAAAAAAAAATCAACAGAAAGAATTTTCTCAATTTTAAGGTTGTTTTTAAATTTATATTTCTTAGGCCATCAATATGAGATTGCTTCCTTGTTAGCTATCAACAAAACTAATGTTAAGAGATAAATAAAGAAATTTATAAACAAATCTCAACAGCTAATCATGCTCAGTTTGACTGTTTTAAGAGGACACAAGGTTATGAATGTCACTAGCTTATGAATGTACATCTTAAATTGTTTTGTTACTGTGGTAAACCAAAATTAAACCCACTGCATCAATTCTGACTCATAGCAACCCTATAGTACAGGGTAGAACTGCCCATAGAGTTTCCAAGGGGCACCTGGTGGATTACGAACTGCCAACCTCCTGGTTAGCAGCTGTAGTACTTAACCACTACACTACCAGGGTTATTGTGGTAATCACTGCTAATTGCCTACATTGTATCCATTCTTCCCTTCTTACCCAGTAAGAGAATCCCAATTTTGTTCAGGGAGGCAAGGTGCTAGCTGAATGACGTGTATTTTCCAGCCTCCCTTGTTTTGCGCCATAGTTCAAACATAGGCACTGTCACTTCTTCATTCTTCCATTCATTTTCCTGCCTAAGGATGTAGCAGCCATCTTATATGCCTGAAAATGAAGGCCACAAGCTAAAGACAGCAGAGTGTAAAGACAGTAGCAAGAGAGCAGAAAGACAGACCTACCCTGGATTTCATCCCTCCAGACTAGCTGTTATAGGAAATAAATAAATGTATAAATAAAGCCCTTATGATTTAAGCCACTACTGGTCGAGTCTCTAATACGAGCAATTAAAAACATAATCCTGATAGGACTGCAAGTAAATTTAGTTAAGATAAACATATCTAAACAAAAGCCGTAAATAATTTTGTGCTACATCACAGTTCACATGATAAATTTATCAAGAAGCTCATGATTTCCTGGTGCACAGAGAACCACTGCCTTAGCTCAAACTCTGTAGAGAAGGAATCTAATTTTGGCTCATCTTGCTAAATGTTCTTCCTTTTTATGTATTCTGTACAGTGCTCAGCATCAAGAGGTCACTCTACTACCTGTCAATGATGATGGTAATTACACACCTGCCTTACTGAGCCCAAAATGGAAATTCAGCAAAATGGATGATGAGCCATTTACTAAGGCCCTCAAAAAATCAATTCTCCAAGTAGAAATATTTTACACAAAGAAACACTGAGTGGCTCAAAATAAAAATATTCTGCTGTGGTTACAAATCAGCCTACCATACAGTACTCTAAATGTAAAACTTACCTCAATTTTCATTAACATTTCAAAGCTGGGAAATAATACACACCAGAGGAAGGAATCCTACTTACTATGAACTTCAGCTGCCAAAATCCCCACCTTCTGACACCACTAAACAGGTTCAGGTGGGAGTTCAAAATGAGACTAACCATCCCTCCACGATGATATGCATTTTCTACCCCTCTTCTATAAGGTAATTCTGGAGTTCTCATGCGTCAGCTAACATTTATGGAGAGCCAAAAGTGAACAGAAAACTTCACAGGATGTTCCGATAGAATTTGGGGTTTCTCAGCCTCAGCACTATTGACAGTTTGGGCCACTTAATTCTTTAAAATTGTGGGCTGCTTCCTGTGCATTGCAGGATATGAAGCAGCATCCCTGGGCTCTACCCATTAGATGCCAGCAGCATTCCCCCAAATTGTGACAACCAAAAATGTCTCCAGACATTGCCAACAATCCTAGGAGGAAAATTGTCCCCAGTTGAGAACTACTGTGAAAGGTGAAACCAAACACTTTACGCTCATTCTCTAGCATAATCACTACAAGGAAAAAGTGTCAAAATAAGCAGCAATCTCCAAGATCTCTACACATCACCACAGCTAATTCTCATGTCAACAAAGGCACCGTAAACACATAACCTCTCAGTTTTTATAAGTCCTGGCTCACAGTGGTGGGCCCATCCTTTAATAATGCCTTAACCTTCAGTAAGCCTGACCTGACTTCGTCCTCCATCCTATCAAAACTCTTCTTTTCAAGGTCAATATAACCTTCTGTTCTAAAGATCCATTAGCTTTTTTCTTAATCTTCCAACTCTTTTCTGGAACATTCTACAGCAATTGACACTCCTGGCCTCCCCCTCCAGCTTGTTACTCTATCTTGACTATCTGACCACTTGTCATTTACTCATTCATTTTCCTTCTCCCACTGCCCAGTCCACACACACAGTACTCTTGCAACTTACTCCAATTTAATCAACTCTCCAGATTAATCTGTGTGTTCTATTCTCTGTAAACCGTACCAACTAATGCCCGTGGCGCTAATGCTCAAGGCTGCATGGCCACTCCCTAGGATACCCATGAGCATTTTAGCTCCAACCAGGAGTTGCTCTTATAATTAAAGAGTCAGTTACATGTGCTACCCAGCCTGTGCACTTGTCACTGTAATTATGTGATTTCAACACTTCAAATAAATGAAAGTACCTTGTTTATATGAAAACTAAATTGAATGCTATGGAAAGACTTGGAAAAAATGAATTCCTTAAGACATTGCTGTTGCATTGGGTTAGGCAAGATAAAAATCTAGAATTCTGCACCCACAAGTCTCTAAGTGTCTTTTTAAAGGGATTAAAACTAGAATTTGCAATCAATGCATTATGAGTGTGGAAAAAGGAAACTCCAACTATTCTCAAAGAAATTCTTGGCCCTCTCTCAAAATATTGGTTAACAAATATATATTTAAGGGTTTATATTCATTGTCTAGATGTTAATAGTTAATTGCATTTGGGAAAACCTGCCATTTTTCATAAAAGCATACCTATCCAATCTGACAGGACCCCTGATAAATGGTTTCACTCCCAAAACAAGTCCAGCTTGTCCATGCCCTTGTATCCAACTGCCTATAAGACAATTCCACGATATCTGTACTGAAAAGAGGGAAAATAGTTTTAATTTTTAAAATACTCCATACCAGGAGATGGTTTAGAACATTATGGTATAGCTATGGAATATTATACAGCTATTTAAAGAAGTTATGCATATAATGTAGCAATATGCAAATATGCTGATGAATGTCAAGTGAAAAGGCAGAAGACAAACTATACACATACACCATGATTATGAAGTAAAAATTTAAAAAAACATGAAAAATCCAGGTAGGAAAAAAAATGGTAACAGCGATAGTGTTATACCGGTAGAACAATGGATGATTTTTTTCCCTTTCCAAGTTTCTGTACTAGTTAAATTTAATGTGGGAAAACAACAACAACATGATTTCAAACACAACCCCAGAGATAGCTGGCTACATAATGGACAAAGCACGACCAGATTCACATGCTAATTCTTCAGCTTTTACAATAATAATACCTTATTTGGACATTATAATGATCATATGAGATAATATATTCAAAAGCAACTAACGCAGTGCCTAGAACAAATAGGTATGCAACAAAGATTCACCTTCTTTCCCTAGACATAACGTTCAACTTCCAAACAATCTGAGGTTGGGACAAATCATTGGTGACACACATGGGTGGAAAGACATTTTGGGGTAAAATCAAGGAACAGATTTAGTGAATGTTAATTTCAGTCCCTGCAAATCAGAAGAATTAGAAATTACATTATCTTCAACATGTTTACTAAATTAACCACATTACATCTTCTACTGTAAGGATATGAGGGAAAAAAGTAAGTTTACTATTTTATGATACAAAAACAAAAGCAATTTACATTAACATAAGACACATTAACAGCAGATGCCTAAAACTTTTCTAAGCTATATTTAACAAGAGAAATTTCTCATATGCCTCACCATTATCTGACTCTGATATTCTTCCATCCCATTCTGCATACTACTGCCAAACCACCCTTTGTTAAATAACACTTTGATCAGTCAATCATCTACCCCCACACCTATAATCATTCCCTGCTGCCTGCTTCAATTATAAACAGCTCCATGTCAAGGAGCTTCAGGCAAGGTAACCGGGAGGACAATCTGCAGCAGGATCAGATGGAAGAAAAGACCCAGCTCCCAAGTCAAGTAATAGAGGCGCCCTGGGTCTCTCTAGCCCTATCCAAACCCAAAAAACCAACCCTGTTGCCATCGAGTCCATTCCGACTCATATCGTCCCTATAGGACAGAGTAGAACTGCCCTATAGGGTTTCCAAGGAGCGCCTGGTGGATTCAAACTGCTGACCTTTTTGTTAGTTCTTTAACCACTATGCCAAATATCTGGAACTGTGATACTCTCTCCTGCTTCTGATCTCTGGGGTTCTGACACTAGCCTGGCAAACCTGTATTTCCTTCTCCCAGATCATAACGATGACAAACCTCTACAAGATTTCCTGACATGATATATTGTTTTGTTTTGTTTTAAGGGCAGAGTAAAAATAAATAAATAAAACAAATGTTTATTGTTATTATTGGTTGCCATTCATTCAATGCTGACTCATGGGATGCAACTTATTTTTTAATGCCTGTAAAAAAAAAAACTTATACCAAAATATGAACCACAGTTATCTCTTGGTGGAATTCGTTCTTTTTTATTCAGTATTTTTCTGAATTGAGATTTTACAATGACCTTGTATTACTCTTAAAATCAGATAAAAAATTGGATGCTACAACATGGAATCATGCTAAGTGAAAGAAGTCAGACTAAAAAGGCCACATATTGTATGATTCCATCTAAAACAAAAAAACCAAACCCACTGCCATCGAGTCGATTCTGACGTATAGCGACTCTATAGGACAGAGTAGAACTGCCCCATAGAGTTTCCAAGGAGCGCCTAGTGGATTCCAACTGCCAACCTCTTGGTTAGCAGCTGTAGCACTTAACCACTACGCCACCAGGGTTTCCAATGATTCCATCTACTGTATATGAAATATCTAGAATAGGGAAATCCATAGAGACAGAAAGCGGATTAGTGATTGCCAGTGGCTGGGGGAGGAGAAACAGTGGGACTAACTGCTTTTAGGTACTGGATTCCTTTATGGGATGAAAGAAATGTTTTAGAATTAAATACTGGTGGTGGTTGTTCTAGCAGTGAATATACTAAAAACTACTGAACTGTGTACTCTTTTTTCCTTCTTTTTTATTGTGCTTTAGGCGAAAGTTTACACAGAATATTAGTTTCTCGTTAAACAATTTTCTTTTCCTTTTTTTATTGTGCTTTAAATGAAATTTTACAGAAACTGTATACTTTTAAATGGTGGATTTTATGTTAAGTGAATTGTATCTCAATTTAAAAAATTAAAAACAAAAAATTTTTAATTAAACAATCAGGCTACTTAAATTTTGGGAAAGTTGAAACAAAATAAGATAAGCACGCATTATAATGTGGTGTTTAAGAGGCAGAGCCTGAAGCCAAACTGCCGAGATCAGCATCCTGACTCTGCCACTTATTAGCCATGTGACATTGGTCATTTACCACCTCTGTAAAATGAGAATATTAAGAATACGTATTTCATAATGTTGATGAAGGACTAAACTAAGATATGGAAAGCACTTAGAACACTGCAGGGCACACAGTAAGTAAGCTATTAATAACGTGTTAGATTTGTTATTATTATTAGCTCTGGTGCCACAGAAGGCATAGAAAAATAAGCACTCAAACCAACTGTGAGCACAGAAATTGGCACAACCTTTCAAGGGATAATGTGGCAATATATATTGAAAATTTAATTGTCTTTATCCTTTAACCCAGAAATTCTATTTCTAGGAAATTATGATAAGGATAAAGTAAAAAATCATACACTGTATGTACCAGATTGTTAACTTCAGCATTTTTTTATAACAGCAAAGTGGAAACAAACTAATTGTTCATTTGTTTAAAATGAATTAAATATTGATAGAATACTACGTAATCATTAAAGTATGTGACAGAAATACTTATATTGATCTAAGACACAGATATTGGTCTCTACTCATCAGGACAAAAGAGAAAGAAAGAAACCAAAGTCTCAAAGAAGAAACTAGTCTATAGGTCTGACAGCCTAAATGAGCCACAGATTCATCTACCCTGAGACCAGAAGAACTAGATGGTACTCAGCTACCACTACCTACTGTTCTGATCAGGGCCACAGAGATGGACCCTGATAGAATGAGAGAAAAATGCAGAACAGAATTCAAATTCTTAAAATGCCCAGAGTTACTGGACCAGTTGAGACTAGAGGACTCCCTGAGAATAATGCCCATATACTCTTTAAACCTTGAACCAAAACTATCCCCAGAGGCCACCTTTTGGCAAAAATAACAAACTGACACACAAAATAAAGGATATTACCCATGAGTATGGTGCTCCATTAAAAAATAATCTACTTGAGACCAAAAATCAAAAATTAATCTAAAGCAAAGATGAGAAGATACGGAAGCAGGGAGATTAGTGCACTGGAAGTAAAAAACCAGAATGCAATTAAAGGGAATGTTGACTCACTGTGAAAATGTAACTAATGTCACCGAACAATCTGTATAGAAACTGTCAAATGGAAACCTAACTTGCTGTGTAAACTTTCACTGAAAACACAATAAAATGTTATTTAAAAAAAAAAAAAACTTCTGTTGCTATGGAAAGACCATTGTGAAGTAATAAAAAAAAAATCAAACTATAAATCTAACAACAAGAATAACATGTTCTGGTTCTATTTCTAACACTAAGGAGAATAGGAGGTAGCCAGAACCCAGGAAGTTACCTGCAAAAACAAGTATTTGCAAAACAACCTGCAAACTGGCATTGGAGAATCTGAATTAACTACTTTAAAAGAGAATTTAAAAGGACTTCACAAAACTCTGGTGTTTTAGAACAAATTCCAAACTTGGAGCTCCAATTACTTGATTATGTAACTATATGATCTTAGCCAAGCACTCAATCTCTCTGAAAAATCCCAGTCTCCTGGAGTAAAAACAGTCATAATAATCCCTTATAGGATTGTAAGGATTAAATGAAATCATTACAAAGAGTGCTGAAAACTATAAAGGATACTTTTCCTCTTTGGTTGAATCACCAAAACTTAAATTAAAAAAAAAACTTCAAACCTCACTATTTGTTCTAAAATAGTGAAAATTTTTTTTAAACGTTTTAAAATTTTAAGCCCTAGGTTTAATTTAAATGGGAATTAGGAAGCACTTGTGGACTAGACATAAAAGAAGAAAACAATAATGGCAAACACAACTGCACACCTAAAAATATACCTCAAAAAAAAAAGTAAATACATCTCAAGTCAGCATTCATGAACTTGAGATTATTTTCAAGAGATAAAAGAACTATAAAAAATTAACATAAGACTGGGCTAACTTGTGAACAACAGAGAAGCTAAAAATATCAATTAGGCTATGAACAACAGAAGTGATAGCAATACCAGCAGTTTAGATTTACTTGTAAAAGACCAGATGAAGCAACTGGAGCAAAGGAGAATGAAGGACACCAAAGACACAAGGTAATTATGAGCCCAAGAGACAGAAAAAGCCACACATCAGCCTGAGACCAGAACTTGATGGTGCCCGGCTAAAACCAATGACTGCCCTGACAGGAAACATAACAGAGAACCCCTAAGGGAGCAGGAGAGCAGTGGGATGCAGGCCCCAAATTCTCATAAGAGACCAGGCTTAATGGTTTGACTGAGACTAGAAGGACCCTGGAGGTCATGGTCCCCAGAACTTCTGTTAGCCCAAAAGAGGAACCATTCCCAAAGCCAACTCTTCAGACAGGGATTGGACTGGACTATGGAATAAAAAATAATACTGGTGAAGAGTGAGCTTCTTGGATCAAGTAGACACGTGAGACTATGTGTGCAGCTCCTGTCTGGAGGGGAGATGAGAGGGCAGAGGGGATCAGAAGCTAGCCAAATAGATACCAAAATAGAGAGTGGAGGGAAGGAGTGTGCTGTCTCATTAGGAGGAGAGCAACTAGGAGTACACAGCAAGGTGTATGTAAATTTTTTGTATGAGAGACTGGCTTGATTTGTAAACTTTCACTTAAAGCACAATAAAAATTAAAAAAAAAAAAAAGGCCCATAACAAAACATAAGGAGACACAAGAACATATGACTAGTGGCCCTTAAAAAAAAAAAAAAAAAACCAGATAAAGAGCTGACAAGCCAAAATAAACTGAACTTGAAAACCCCAAAAGAGGTAATCTGTGACTCGGGAAACCCTGGTGGCATAGTGGTTAAGTGCTATGGCTGTTAACCAAGAGGTTGGCAGTTCGAATCCACCAGGTGCTCCCTGGAAACTCTATGGGGCAGCTCTACTCTGTCCTATAGGGTCGCTATGAGTCGGAATTGACTTGATAGCAGTGTGTTTGATTTGGTTTTTTTTGTGACTCCAGGGGCTCCAGTTCAACAGAAAATTCCAAAGTAAAAACAATTATCAGGAAAAAAGTTAAAGATTTTTCTAGTATAAGATGAAATAATCTCACCATAAACATTAAGAGACTACACAGAAGAATGGCTATCATCAAAGATTTCTTCCTCATATTTTTCCATAGTCCTCAAATTTTCCACATCAAGCAAATATTGCTTTATAACAAGAAAAAATTGGTGTGGGTTTTTTCCCCTGACTCAGAATATTTGCACAAAACGAGAGAAATGAACTACAGTTGAAAACATAATACCTGCCAAAGGTTTTCAAAGTAGAATATGTTAAAAACTTTAAAATCTGAAAAGATTTTTCAAAAAATGACGAGACAACTAAGACATGAAAACTACATGACACTTTTGAAAAGTAAATGGTTTTAAATATTAACAAAGAATTAATAATAAATCAAATCACCTAATAAATGAAAAGCACATACTGGAGAATTTTAAGATTCAAACACAGAATTTCAAAGCATATGAGAAGTATGCCAACCCACTAAATGTCTCATTTCTCCCAAGAGGACCTAATAACGGAACTAATAATAGGAATAATGAAAATAGTTCCCTTAAAACAATGTTTCTAACAATGGTAGGAAAAAAAGGGAGAGAAGGGTAAATGAGCTGAAGTTATCTCCCAGTGCAGCATAAAAGAAATTAAAAATTTAAATTCCATTAAAGAAATCACATAAACAGAGAAAATAAAGGATAGTATATACTTAGAAAATGATTGGCTATAAGAGAATTTCAAATTTTCATGAACTCCAAACTTCCTGGAGTCATGAAGTTTGGATGAATCCCTGAAATTACTACTCTGAGATAATCTTTAAACCTTAAACCAAAGATATCCTCTAAAGACTGCTTAAAACCAAACCAGTAAAGGTATGTCTGCCTTGAGAGTTACGCTCTTTTAAGATCTATTTATATGGGATCAAAGTGACAACTGCAACTCAAAAGATTAGACAGGAACCTAGAGGGCAGTGAATTTATGTTAATGGGAGAGGAATAATTCAGAAAAAGAGGGTGAGAAAGGTTGCACAAGTCAAAGAATGCAATCAATATCACTGAATTGTACATGTAGAAACTTGAATTGGCATACGTTTTGTTGTATATATTCTCAACAAAAATAAAATTCAAAAAAATACAATAACAAGTTTTGTTGAAGATGTAAAGAAATATAAAACCCTCATATATTGCTAGTAGGAATGTAAAATGGTATACCCATCTTGGAAAACACTTTGCCAGTTCCTCAAAATATTAAATGTAAAGTCATGGTTGTTGTTAGGTGCCAGCAAGTTGGTTCTGACTCATAGCAACACTACATACAACAGAAAGAAAACACTGCCCAGTCTTGAGCCATCCTCACAGTCATTGTTATGCTTGAGCCCATTGTTGCAGCCACTGTGTCAATCCATCTCCTTATGGGTCTTCTTCTTTTCCACTCACCCTCCACTTTACCAACCATGATGTCTTTCTCCGAATGGAGTGCCATTTGACTGTGGGGATCATAACAAATTATGTATAACATTGTGAAGAATGGGAATCGCAGACTACTTAATTGTGCTCATGAAGAAGTCACTCGAACAGAACAACGGGATACTGCACGGTTTAAAGTCAGGAAAGGAGTGCATCAGGGTTGTATTCTTTCACCATAGTTATTCAATCTGTATACTAAGCAAATAATCGGAGAAGCTGGACTATATGAAGCAGAACTCAGCATCAGGATTAAAGTCATGGTATGACAGCAATTTCACTCCTAGGTACATAGCCAAGCAAATTAAAACATATGTCCGCACGAAAGCTTTTGTGAATGTTCATAACAGTGTTATTCATGCTAGCCAAAAACTGGAAACAACCCAAATGGCCATCAACTGATAATGGATAAACAAAATGTGGTATATCTATACATTACATTTTAGAATATTACTTGATCATAAAAAGGAGTGAAGTTCTAATACATGCTGCAACATGGATTAACCTTGAAAACATTATGCTAAGTGAAAGGTAGTCACAACAACAACGAAAACACATATTGTCTAATTTAGATGAAATGTCCAGAATCGGCAAATCCATAGGCAGATAGTAGACTAGTGGTTGCCTCTAGGACTGGGGGTGGGGAGGTTATGGAATAGGCAGTGGCTGCTAATGAGTGACTCTCCATCCCAAATTTTTGGGGGGATAAAAATGTTCTAACGTTGATTGTGGTGACAGAGGTACAACCCTACAAATATACAGAAAAAACCACTGGATTATGTACTTTTTTTAAAAAATGGAGGGTATCACAAATCATGTAAATGGGTAGAAGTGTTGAATGCCTATGAAAGTAGAAATATCTGGATTGGGGGACAAATCCTAACACTTAAAAACTAAAAGACACGGCCACAACTGATGACTGTCCTGACAGGGTGCACAACAGAGAACCCCTGTGGGAGCAGGAGAACAGTGGGATGCAGACCCCTAATTCTCATAAAAAGACCAGACTTAATGGTCTGACTGAGACTAGAAGAATCCCGGCGGTCATGGTCCCCAAACCTTCTGTTGGCCTAGGATAGGAACCATTCCCGAAGACAACTCATCAGACATGGAATGGTCTGGACAATGGGTTGGAGAGAGATGCTGATGAGGAGTGAGCTACTTTATCAGGTGGACACTTGAGACTGTGTTGGCACCTCCTGTCTGGAGGGGAGATGGTAGGGTAGAGAGGATTAGAAACTGGCAAAACGGTCATGAAAGGACAGACTGGAAGGAGGGAGCGGGCTGACTCATTAAAATTAGGAGGAGAGTAAATGGGAGTATGGAGTAAGGTGTACATAAGTTTATATGTGAGAGACTGACTTGATTTGTAAACTTTCACTTAAAGCACAATAAAAATTATTTTAAACAAATGGAGTGAAGAAGCAATATTCAGGTTGAGACTTATGCATATATGGACAAATCCAAATTTCTGTAGAGAAAACAAAATAAACAGAATTTATCGTGAAAAAAAAAAAAAACTAAAAGATAAACACAAAACCAGAAAAAAAGGGGGCCGTTCTACTCCATTCTATAGGGTCACTATGAGTCAGAAATCAACTCGAGAGCAACAGGTTTTTTTTTTTTGGTTTATTATGACTTCAGGGATGCTTTAAATTTACCCTAAACAAAAGTAAAAGGTACAACAAATAATGAAATAATATTGAATGTACATATCCCAAACAAAGTAACAAAAATATACAAAAAACAAAAACCTGTAAAAAGTAAATCTGAATCACTGTAATTGTAAGCCTCAATATTTCCTTAACAGAATATGACAAAACAAATCAAAAGTACAGAACTGCTATAAAGCATAAATTAAACCTTTCCTCTTGGTTGGGCAAACTTGGCGGAGTCAGGTTTGAGGGTAGGAGGAGGGACAAAAAATTGTAATAAATATATAATATACATAGATATAGAAAGAGAATACAATAAGACAAATGTGGTAAAATATTAATAACTGGTGAATCTGGGCACACTGTTGTAACCTTTCTCTAGGTTTAAGTAATTCAAGGTTTGAAATTTTTTCAATATTAAAACATTTTTTGAGTAAAATTAATAGTTACATAATACAGAGACTGAGAAAGCAAAGAGATAGTTTCTTCTCAGGGATACAAGGATTGTTCACAAATTTGTTCTTGTCCTGGGATACATCCAGTTAAATACCTAGAGATTTTATATAACACATCCTTAGACCATATGTAAAACCACAAAATTATCAGTAACATATCCAAATTCATGCATTGTGTAACAATGCTTAGAGGAATTTCAACATGTATACCTGCAATGTTAAGGAAAAAGAAATAATGGTCTGTTTCCACCTAAAGAATTGAGAAAGAAAAAAAAGGGAAAGTTGAAAAGAGGAAATACTAAAACTTAAGAAAGTAAAGGAAAAGAAAAAATAGATTTGGTAAAAACACCATTAGAGAGGGTTTCAAGGAAAATGGTATAATCAGAGAGAGCAGGGTAGGTTAAAAATATGAAAAGGTAGGAGGTGAATTAAAAAACAAAAAAAGGGTTGAGGAAGAGTACAGTGGAGGTTGCAAGGAATACAGATGGGAAGGGCTGGGTACTGCAGAAATAAGGGTTTGTATTCAGTTTGGTGGCTGTGTTTTAACAGGAATGAAGATACATCAATTTGACTTTCCTCCCAAATTGGCTCTCCACCCCAAATTAAGAGCATCACAATTCACTCTGCCTCCTATAACAGGAGATCCAGAGGGGACGGTAGAAAAGATCAATGAAAAAGGCAGGCTGGGAGGGGACTCAATAAACTGAAGAGCTCCATGCCCCACCAGGCCATGCTAGCTGACTTCTGGATGTGGAAATGAGAGCCCAATGTTGTCAGATCCTCCAACTTCAGAAGGCAGGCAGAAATCCACATTTTTAGATGAAATCTTCAGATTTTTAATGATTGACAACCAATGCAATTTTTCTTTTTTAACTCCGTACAGGCCAAACAAGCCCTCTCAACTCTTCCCATCTTCACTGTGGTTACCTTTCACCAAGCTCCCAATCTCTTCCCTTCTCCATTCCATCTTCACCAACTCCAGACTTGGCTTTCTAAAACCATGATGTCAAACTCTCCATAAACTTCTCTTTCCTACAGAGCAAACACCAAACCTTCAGATTAGCCTTCAAGGCTTTCCATTAATGCAGCCATATGTGTGTGCATCTCATCTTCTACCTTAGTCTCCTGCCTTAATCCCCACATCATTTAAAAAAAAAAAACCTGTTGCCATTGAGTCGATTCTGCCTCACAGCTGACTGCCTGCTAACCTAAAGGTTGGCAGTTCGAAGCCACCCAGTGGCTCCAAAGAAGAAAGTCCTAGAGAACTACTTCCATAAAGACTACAACCAAGAAAACCCTATGGAGTAGTTCTACCCTATAACATATAGAGTCGCCATGAGCCTCACGTCACAGTATTCCCAAAACACTCTCTTCATTTTCTCACTGCTGTGCCTTGTCTAAAACCATTCGCTCAACTTAGAATGCCCACCCCACTCCCCTGAGGTTCTATGTTCATTCAGTCATTACTCCAGTCCACAAACATATACTGGGCACCTGACTTTGTGCCCGACACTGTTCTAGGCACTGCGGACACAGCAGTGAACAAAACAGGCAAAAATCTCTGCCTTCATGGAGTTTATACGGGGGGAGAAAGATGGCTGGTAAAATGTATACAGTAAGTCACATAGCAACAGGTGCTTTGAAGCAAGAAAAAAGCATGAAGGATAGGATAGGGGAAAGGCAAAGGGGATGGCAGGTAGGAAAGGTTGCATCATTTTGAATGTGATATTAGAAGTTAAGGAGATAAACAACTGGGACAAGAAGGTTCCAGGCAAAGGAACATCAACAGCAAAGGATTCAGGCAGAAATGTACCTGGTATTTCAAGCTGACATTCTACTCTCACTTTCAAAGCCCAGCTCCAGTGCCATTAACTTGATGAAACCGTTTTTGATTCTTCCAAGCCAGAATTATTCATTCCCTCAACATTGTATCTTCCTTAAGTTACCTCGGGCAGTATAAACCTTCTTTTCAGACATATTCAAGACTGACAGTTAGTCAATTAATTAAAAAAAAAAAAATCAGTTAAAGGAAGAAATCTTTTTTAAAAACAATAGATACGTGTTAACCATTTTAACATCAAACATACAACTGCACATTCGTTTCCCAAGACCTTTTGAGCATGAGTCTGCTGCATACAGTTCTCTACCTTCTTGGATAGGCCACACTCAAAATCCATCATCTACAATGACCATTTCCCTTTTTTTTAAAATAAAACAAACACTGGAGGCGGAGTCAAGATAGCTGAATAAGACAGACACTTCGAAGAAGCCCTCGTATCAACAAAGACCCGAAGAAACAAGTGAAACGAGTACACTTGTGACAAGCTGGGAGCCCTGAGCTTCAAAGGCAAGCTTAGAAAACAAACTGAGGGGCAGGCGAAGGAAGAGACCGTCCAGAAGCGCAGTGGAGACACCGGACCTGAATCGCGGGGAGGCCTCACGCACCATTCTGGGAGCGGCTGTGGCGGCGGGCGGGCTGGTACTAGCGTTTGGCCGCGGTTTCCTCAGGGAGAAGCAGCCAGCCACACAGCCCACTCACACCTCTGGAACCTAAGAAGAACGGCCCTCTCGGCAAAGGCTAAGGACTTGCCTATATTTCACCGCCCCCCCCACCCCCACCCCCACCCTGGCTTCAGCGGCTGAATTCCCTGGGCCTGAAATAGGCCCAGAAACACTGGCAGCTTAATGGTTAAGTGCTATGGCTGCTAACCAAAGGGTCGGCAGTTCGAATCCACCAGGCGCTCCTGGGAAACTCTATGGGGCAGTTCTCCTCTGTCCTATAGGGTTGCTGCTATGAGTCGGAATCGACTCGACGGCACTGGGTTTAGTTTTTTTTCGTTTGAGATAGGCCCAGTTGAGCACCTAAAGCCATCCTCCCAGCCTTGGGGTGGGAAAAAACTTGCACATGGGGAAAAAGATAATTTGCTAGCTCCACTAACCAAGGGAGCTCAGGACAGAAGCAGCTCCTGTCCAAGCATAAACCGTCCATGGGCCTTAAGCACCTTTCCCTTCTGCGTGGACCTGTGTGGGCCTATTTTGGGAGAATAGGCCCTTGTTGGCAGACTCCAACCATTTCAGCTGTGCAGTGGAGAGGTGGGTGTTTGATGTTTGACATTGCTTTGCTTGTTAAACAAGGTCCTCACCTACCCACATCAGGGACCTAAGGACTGGTAGCTCCACTAAGGTCACCCAGCCACCCGCGACAGGGGTCCAAAGATAACTAGTACCTCCCAGTCCTTACAACAAAAACTTTGCGTGCCCACGGTCCCTCGGAAGAACCCACCCACCAGCACGCTCTAGGGAACAGAGACGCATTTTCCTCAGAGACACTCTGGGGTCGGTTCTCAGCCCCCTGCCTTGTTCAGAGCGTGACACCCTGCTGCAATCACATACCTGTATATACACTGATCACCCCTGCCCCTCTAAGACTGTAGGACAGAGCCTGTACCACACACTTGATGATTAGCTACCTGGAAACCTGAGCTGAATTCATACAAGAAAACTGAATGGACTCCTAGACTAATAATACCTGATAACAGCTCTAGCCAGCTGGAGGCAGGACACCAGAGCTCCAAAGGCAAAAACAATCAAGCTAGCTCACTCAAGCAATCCATAAGCGTATACCAAAACAAAACAAAGCAAGAAGCTACAACACAGTAAGCAAGCATAAACTAATACAATGACTTATAGATGGCTCGGAGACAACAATCAATATCAAGTCACATAAAGAAACAGACCATGATCACCTCAAAAGGCTCTCAAAGAATCCAGGGATCTTCTAGATGAAAGTGCATTCCTGGAATTCCCAGAGCCAGAATATAAAAGTATAATATAAAGAACCCTTCAAGACATCAGGAAGAAAATGAGACAATACGCAGAACAAGCCAAGGAACACACAGATAAAGCAATTGAACAAATTAGAAAGATTATTCAGGAACATAATGAAAAGTTTAATAAGCTGGAAAAATCCATAGACAGCAATCAGAAATTCAGAAGATTAACAATAAAATTACAGAAGTAGACAACTCAATAGAAAGTCAGAGGAGCAGAATTGAGCAAACAGACGATAGAATTTCTGAACTCGAAGAGAAATCACTTGGCACTAATATATATGAAGAAAAATCAGATAAAAGAATTTTAAAAAATGAAGAAACCTTGAGAATCATGTGGGACTATCAAGAGAAATAACCTACGAGTGATTGGAGTACCACAACAGGGAGGATAACAGAAAATACAGAGAAATTTGCTGAAGATTTGTTGGCAGAAAACTTCCCTGATATCATGAAAGATAAGAAGATATCTATCCAAGATGCTTATCGAACTCCACATAAGGTAGATCTTAAAAGAAAGCCACCAAGACATATTATAATCAAACTTGCTAAAACCAAATATAAAGAGAGAATTATAAGAGCAGCAAGGGATAAATGAAAAGTCACCTGCAAAGGAGAGCCAATAAGAATAAGCTCAGACTACTTGGCAGAAACCATGCAGGCAAGAAGGCAATGTGATGACATATCTAAAAAACTGAAGTAAAAAAATGGCCTGCCAAGAATCACATATCCATTAAAACTGTCTCTTAAATATGAAGGTGAAATTAAGACATTTCCAGATAAACACAAGTTTAGGGAATTCGTAAAAACCAAACCAAAACTACAAGAAATACTAAAGGGAGTTCTTTGGTTAGAAAAATCAATAATATCAGGTATCAACCCAAAACTAGAACACTGGGCAGAGCACCAGAAGTCAACCCAGACAGGGAAATCCAAAAGAACAAACCAAGGTTATAAAACAAAAACAAAACAAAAGCTCAAAACAGGATAACAGCGATGTTATTGTATAAAAGAAGACAACATTAGCATAATGAAGAGGCACTAAGAGTGTAAACATACACCTTCCATATGGAGAGGAAGATACAGCGATACAAGGAAATAAAAGTTAGGTTTAAATTTAGAAAAATAAGGGTAAATAATAAAGTAACCACAAAGGAGACAAACTATTCTACTCATCAAAATAAAATACAAGAAAAAAATAGAGACTCAGCAGAAACAAAATCAACAACAACAAATATGAGGAAAGGACAATATATAATCTACTCAGCACATAAAACTAAGTGAGAAAAAGAAACTGTCAATAACACACAAAAAACACATCAAAATGACAGCACTGCATTCATGCCTATCCATAACTACCCTGAATGTAAATGGACTAAATGCACCAATAAAGAGACAGAGAGTGGCAGAATGGATTAAAAAACAAGATCTGTCTGTATGCTGCCTACAAGAGACACACCTTAGACTTAGAGACACAAACAAAAACTCAAAGGATGGAAAAAAACATATCAAGCAAAGAACAATCAAAAAAGAGCAGGAGTGGCAACATTAATTTCTGATAAAATAGACTTTAAAGTTAAATCCATCAGAAAGGATAAGGAAGGACACTATATAATGATCGAAGGGACAATACACCAAGAAGATATAACCATATTAGATATTTATGCATCCAAAGACAGGGCTGCAAGACACATAAAACAAACTCTATCAGCATTGAAAAGTGAGAAAGACAGCTCCACAATAATAGTAGGAGACTTCAACACACCACTTTCAGTGGAGGAAAGGACATCCAGGAAGAAGCTCAATAAAGACACAGAGGATCTAAATGCTGCAATCAGCCAACTTGACCTCACAGACATACAGAACATTCCACCCAACAGCAACCAAATATACTTTCTTTTCTAGTGCACATGGAACATTCTCTAGAATAGACCATATATTAGGTCATAAAGCAAGCCTTAGCAGAATCCAAAACATTGAAACATTACAAAGCATCTTCTCTGACCATAAGGCCATAAAAGTAGAAATCAATAACAGAAAAAGAAATCAAACAATTGGAAACTGAACAATACCCAGCTCAAAAAAGACTGGATTATAGAAGACATTAAGGATGGAATAAAGAAATTCATAGAATCCAATGAGAATGAAAACACTTCCTATCAGAACCTTTGGGACACAGCGAAAGCGGTGCTCAGAGGTCAATTTATATCAATAAATGCACACATCCAAAAAGAAGAAAGGGCCAAAGTCAAAGAATTATCCCTACAACTTGAACAAATAGAAAGAGAGCAACAAAAGAAACCCTCAGGCACCAGAAGAAAAGAAATAATAAAAATTAGAGCTGAACTAAATGAAATAGAAAACAGAAAAATAACTGAAAGAATTAACAAAAGCCAAAGCTGTTTTTTTGAAAAAAATCAACAAAATTGATAAATCACTGGCCAAACCGACAAAAGAAAAACAGGAGAGGAAGCAAATAACACGAATAAGAAATGAGATGGGTGATACTACAACAGACCCAACTGAAATTAAAAGAATCATATGAGATTACTATGAAAAATTCTACTCTAACAAATTTGAAAACCTAGAATGAATTCCTAGAAACACACTACCTACCCTAAACTAACACAAACAGAGGTAGAACAACTAAATAGACCCATAACAAAAGAAGAGATTGAAAAGGTAATCAAAAAACTCCCAACAAAAAAAAAGCCCAGGTCTGACAGCTTCACTGCAGAGTTCTACCAAACTTTCAGAGAAGAGTTAACACCACTACTACTAAAGGTATTTCAGAGCATAGAAAAGGACAGAATACTACCAAACTCATTCTATGAAGCCACCATATCCCCAATACTAAAACCAGGTAAAGACACAAGAAAAGAAAATTATAGACCTATATCCCTCATGAATGTAGATGCAAAAATCCTCAACAAAATTCTAGCCAATAGAATTCAACAACATATCAAAAAGTAATTCATCATGACCAAGTGGGATTCATACCGGTATGCAGGGATGGTTCAACATTAAAAAAAACAATGTAATCTACTACATAAATAAAACAAAAGACAAGAATCACATGATTTTATCAATTGATGCAGAAAAGGCATTTGACAAAGTTCAACACCGTTCATGATAAAAACTCTCAGCAAAACAGGAATAGAAGGAAAATTCCTCAACATAATAAAGGGCATTTATGCAAAGCCAACAGCCAACATCACCCTAAATGGAGAGAGCCTGAAAGCATTCCCACTGAGATTGGGAACCAGACAAGGATGCCCTTTATCACCGCCCTTATTCAACATTGTTTTGGAGGTCCTAGCCCAAGCAATTAGGCTAGATAAAGAAATAAAGGGCATCCAGATTGGCAAGGAAGAAGTAAAAGTATCTCTATTTGAAGATGACATGATCTTATACACAGAAAACCCTAAGGAATCCTCCAGAAAACTACTGAAACTAATAGAAGAGTTCAGCAGAGTATCAGGATACAAGATAAACATACAAAAATCAGTTGGGTTCCTCTACACCAACAAAAAGAACATTGAAGAGGAAATCACCAAATCAATGCCATTTACGGTAGACCCCAAGATGATAAAATAGGAATAAATCTTACCAGAGATGTAAAAGACTTATACAAAGAGAACTACAGTACACTTCTGCAAGAAACCAAAATAGACTTAACCTAAGTGGAAAAACATACCTTGCTCATGGATAGGAAGACTTAACATTATAAAAATATCTATTCTACCAAAAGCAATCTATACATTTAATGCAATTGCAATCCAAATCCCAATGACATTCTTTAATGAGATGGAGAAACAAATCACCAACTTCATATGGAAGGTAAAGAGGCCCTGGAAAAATAAGGCATTACTGAAAAAGAAGAACAAAGTGGGAGGCCTTACTTTACCTGATTTTAGAACCTATTATACCGCCACAGTAGTCAAAACAGCCTGGTACGGGTACAACAAAAGATACATACAGCAATGGAACAGAATTGAGAATCCAGACATAAATCCATCCACATATGAGCAGTTGATATTTGACAAAGGCCCCAAAACAGTTAAATGTGGAAAAGACAGTCTTTTCAACAAATGGTGCTGGCAGAACTGGATATCCATCTGCAAAAAAAATGAAACAAGACCCACACATACCTCACTCCATGTACAAAAACGAGCTCAAAATGGATCAAAGACGTAAAGATAAAATCAAAAACGATAAAGATCATGGAAGAAAAAATAGGGACAACGTTAGGAGCCCTAATACATGATATAAACAGTATACAAAACATTATTAAGAATGCAGAAGAAAAACTAGATAACTGGGAGCTCCTGAAAATCAAACACCTATGCTCATCCAAAGACTTCACCGAAAGAGTGAAAAGGCTACCTACAGACTGGGAAAAAGTTTTTAACTATGACATTTTCGGTCAGTGCCTGATCTCTAAAATCTACATAATACTGCAAAAACTCAACTACATAAAGACAAATAACCCAATTAAAAAATGGGCAAAAGATCTGAATAGACACTTCACTAAAGAAGACATTCAGGTAGCTAACAGATACATGAGGAAATGTTCACGATCATTAGCCATTAGAGAAATCCAAATAAAAACTACAATGAGACTCGATCTCAGTCCAACAAGGCTGGCATTAATCAAAAAAACACAAAATAATAAATGTTGGAGAAGTGTGGAGAGACTGTAACACTAATACACTGCTGGTGGGAATGTCAAATGGTACAACCACTTTGGAAATCAATTTGGCACTTCCTTAAAAAGCTAGAAATAGAACTACCATACGATCCAGCAATCCCACTCCTCGGAATATATCCTAGAGAGATAAGAGCCTTTACATGAACAGATATATGCACACCCATGTTTATTGCAGCACTGTTTACGATAGCAAAAAGATGGAAGCAACCAAGGTGCCCATCAACAGATGAATGGATAAATAAATTACGGTACAGTCACATGATGGAATACTACGCATCAATAAAGAACAGTGAGGAATCTGTGAAACATTTTATAGCATGGAGGAACCTGGAACACATTATGCTGAGTGAAATTAATCAGTTGTGAAAGGACAAATATTGTATAGACCACTATTATAAGAGCTTGAGAAACAGTTTAAACTGAGAAGAAAACATTCTTTTGTCGTTACGGGGCGGGGGGAGGGAGGGTGGGAGGATGGGCGACGGGTATTCACTAATTAGGTAGTAGACAAGAACTACTTTAGGTGAAGGGAAAGACAGCACAGGATACAGGGGAGGTCAGCACAACTGGACTAAACCAAAAGCAAAGAAGTTTCCTTAATAAACTGAATGCTTCGAAGGCCAGTGTAGCAGGGGCAGGGGTTTGGGGACCATGGTTTGAGGGGACATCTAAAGTCAATTGGCATAATAAAACCTATTAAGAAAACATTCTGCATCCCACTTTGAAGAGTGGCATCTGGGGTCTTAAACGCTAGCAAGCAGCCATCTAAGATGCATCAATTGGTCTCAACCCACCTGGATCAAAGGAGAATGAAGAACACCAAGGACACAAGGTAATTATGAGCCCAAGAAACAGAAAGGGCCACATGAACCAGAGACTACATCAGCCTGAGACCAGAAGAACTAGATGGTGCCTGGCTACAACCGATGACTGCCCTGACAGGAGCACAACAGAGAATCCCTGAGGGAGCAGGAGAGCAGTGGGATGCAGACCCCAAATTCTCATAAAAAGACTAGACTTAATGGTCTGACTGAGACTAGAAGGGCCCCGGTGGGCATGGCCCCCAGACCTTCTGTTGGCCCAGGACAGGAACCATTCCCAAAGCCAACTCTTCAGGCATGGATTGGACTGGACAATGGGTTGGAGAGGGATGCTGGTGAGGGTTGAGCTTCTTGGATCAGGTGGACACTTGAGACTATATGGGCATCTCCTGCCTGGAAGGGAGATGAGAGGGTAGAGGGGGTTAGAAGTTGGTGAAATGGACATGAAAAGAGAGAGTAGAGGGAGAGAGTGGGCTGTCTCATTAGGGGGAGAGTAATTGGGAGTGTGTATATAGGTTTTTGTGTGAGAGACTGACTTGATTTGTAAACTTTCACTTAAAGCACAATAAAAATTATATTAAAAAAAAAAGTTAGGCATAGAGTTATCATGTGACCTAGCAATTCCATCCGTAGGTATATACCCAAGAGAAATAAAAGCATATGTTCATACAAAATAAAGAAATAAAGCGAGCACTTAAAGATGCCTGAGAAGTTCCCTGGGAGCGGAATCCCTCCACAGGTTTACAGGGATTCCCCAGTCGGTTTCGGTTGTCTTGACCACAGTCTAATTCATCCAAAGACAATTCTTTCATTCGACCTCTTGACTATCAAGTCTTTCCAAAGCATTTCATAAAAATAACCTTTTGTGCTCTTAGTTCATCAATTTGAGTAACATTTATTAAACTTTAATTACAAGTACTACTGGTACAAACGAGTTTGAGAACAAACACAAATGGCTTATGTAAACAAAGAACTCAAAGGGTCCTCCAACTAGAGCTAACCTACCAACCAGAGCGTGGCTGGGAATAGGTCTGCAGGCTTCACTAAGGGAATGCCAAAATTAAGTCCAGCAAAGGATATGAATAGACATTTTTCCAAACAAGATAGACAAACGGCCAATAAGTATATTGAAAGATATTCAACATCATCGGTTTTATTAGGGAAATGCAAATTAAAACCACAATGGGACGCAACTTCTTACTAAGGATGGCTATAATCAGAAAAGACAGTAACGAGTGCTGGCAAACCCGTGGAGAAATTAGTACCCTCAGACACTGTTGATGGGAATGTAAAATGGTGTAGCCACTTTAGAAAACAGTTTGGCAGTTCCTTAAAAAGTTAAACACAAAGTCCCCATATGACCTGGCAATTCCACTACTAGGTATATACCCAAGCAAAATGAAAGCGTATGTCCACATACAAACTTGTCATGAATGTTCACAGCAGCATTATTCACAGTAGCCAGAAAGTGGAAACAACCCAAGTGTCCATCAATTGATGAATGAATAAGCCAATGTGTCATATACATAAAATTTGGCCATAAAAATGAAGTTCTGATACATGCTACAACATCCATGAATCTGGAAAACATTATGTTACGTGACAGGAGAAAAAAAAACCCATTGCTGTCGAGTCAAATCCATCTCACGGCAACACCATGTGTTACATGGGTTTTCTTGGCTCCGCAGGATTTTCTTGGCTGTAATACTTACAGAGGCAGATGCCCAGGCCTTTCTCCTACAGCACTGCTGGGTGGGTTCAAACCACCAACCTTTAGGTTAGTAGTCAAGTCCAAACTGTTTGCACCACTGTAAAAACAGCAAGGCAGCAGCATCATCCAACCTCCTCATCTAACTTCACAAGGGAGAGGAGAGAGAATCATTCTCAACATCAACCCAAGGTTGATCCCTATGAAGTGGAGGTCAAACATACCTCCACCCTCCAATCGTTTTTCCAATTCTGACACCAGCCGTCCTTCCCACACCACTCTCCACTTCTCTGCTGGTGTCGATAATTCCTTGCAATGGCCAAACAGAACTCACAGACCATACTCAAAATTACGGGATTTATAAGGGAAATAACAGGCAGCAATTCAGGATCAGGAACAACCCAGGATATAGTTCTTCAGTCAGGACAGCTCCTTGGCCATGCCCACATGTAGGCCTCTTCTTTGGCCCCTAGGCCCTCAGGCTGGCCTCTGCCCTACTTGGACAAGTTTGTTACAGAGCTCTTTAGCATTGCTGACAAGTTTCCAAAGGACCCCACTCCACCAGGAAGCCTCCTGCCCAAAGGTACTCAGCTCCCTCACTTTGTGGCTCACCACGTCTATTGTAACTGCCTTGCTCTGGGGGCCAGGAAGCCCACACCACTGTCTCATGCGGGCCTCCTGGTTCTGCTGCTGCCATTTATCTGCCGCTGCTTCTTGCCTGGTGCTACTTCTCGCCATCTTGTCTCCGGTGTTACAGCTCGCTCTGTCTCTTGGGTCTAGGAGATTCTCATGCTGGTCTTCTGGTTCTGCTACTGCCATTTCTCTATGTTGCTGCTTCTTGCCTGCCACTGCTTCTCACCATCTTGTCTCCGGTATTATAGCACGCTCTCTCTCTCTCTGTCTCCGGGGTCTAGGAGGTTCTCTGCACAGGGACCATGGTTCCAAAGAATGAGCTCCACTCCTGGCTCTTCTTCTTGGTGGTAATGAGGCCCCTCTACTAGCCTCTGGAATGGCTCATTTTAACCCTAACAGGATGGCAAAACTGACCAATACCCTCGTTAGTTTTCCATGCACCTTATTTGCATGGTCCCATCCCCACAAGGCAAACCCTGGTGGCATACTGGTTAAGAGCTACAACTGCTAACCAAAAGATTGGCAGTTTGAATTCACCTGGCACTCTTTGGAAACTCTACGGGCAGTTCTACTCTGTCCTATAGGGTCGCTATGAGTCAGAATTGACTTGACGGCAAGGGGTTTTTGGTTTCTTTTATCCCCACAAGGGTGCCATGCATTTGCATTATCAGCAAGTTGGGCAAATCCCCTTTTGGGCCACAGGCCCCTTATCTGCATAGTCCCACTCAATCATTTGGTGGGAGTTACAAGACCATGGCTGGACAGTCCATATAAAAGTGATCCATTGCACTGCAGCCACCCAGTGCCCTTAAGTGAAAGAAGCTAGCCATAAAAGGCAGTATATTGTATGATTCCATTTACTGTATTTTTACACAAATAATGTGCACCTTCTACATTTGTTTGCCAACTGCATTCTCCCCCCCTCATGAGTGAGGTACATGCGTAAACTCTGCTGTCAATTTTATTTTATATTTTGCTGTAAAAAATTAGCATAGTGCACTTACAAAAATACCTTGCAGGGGGAGGGTGTGGTTGGCAAACAAACATAAAAGGTGTGCATTATTTGTGTAAAAATACAGTATATCAAATGCTAAGAAGAGACAAATTCATTGAGACAGAAAGTAGATAAGTGGTTGCCAGGTGCTTAGAATGGGGGAGGGAAGAATGGGAAGTGATTGTTAATGGGTAAGAAGTTTCTTTTGAGGTGAGAGAAATGTTCTGGAATTAGACAGTGGTTATGGTTGTAAAGGAGCCCTGGTGCCACAGTGCTTAAAGCACTCGGCTGCTAACCTAAAAGCCAGTGGTTCAAACCCACCAGCCACTCCACAGGAGAAAGATGTGGCAGTCTGCTTTCATAAAAATTTACCAAGTTTGATGGTTATAAACTTTTTGAATATACTAAGAACCACTTAATTGTACACTTAAAAAAAGAAATTCCAGTGCTGGCAATGTTCAATAAATGCTTGTTGGCAGGGGGAAAAAATCAAGCCCAGATATATTAACATAGAAACTTCTACCGTATATATTTATAAGAGGTTGACCTACTGTGTTGGAGCTTGAAGTCCTTGAGGGCAGAGATGGCCTCTCCATACATTTCCCATAACATCTACTATATTAGATTATACTAAATAAGTATTCATTTAAGGTTTATTAAATAAATGAATATCCAGATTTTACTACCTGGGACCTAGAAGTAAAGTGTGTCGGCCAAGATCTCATAACTAATTAGGAAAACTCACTTTTTATTCCCCAGAATCCTGAACTGCCACTAACATGGCACTTCTCTTCATCCACTGATACCATCCTCATCACCATCCAGGGAGCCCTGGTAGCACAACGGTTAAACAGTTAAGGCTACTAACCAAAAGGTTGGCAGTTCAAATCCACCAGCCACTCCTTGGAAACTCTACGAGGCAGTTCTACTCTGTCCTATAGGGTCATTATGAGTTGGAATCAACTTGACAGCAATGGTTTTTTTTAATCACCATCCAGAGAACCCACTCCCAACTTCCATGATACTTAAAATCCAGTTCAAATCCTTCACCTTATTCTATCATCAAATTATACTTATTGATCTCCCAATATGTTTTTCTACCTCTTTAACATCATTCCCTAAGATAGAAATGCCCCAAATTCTTCACCTCATTAGTTCTTTTCAAACACCCTAAAGCCAGAAAGGACCACCATCATCTTCATTTCACAAATGAGAAAAAGTGTCATGTCTAAGGTCACCTGGTCTTCCGGACTCAAAATTCATCTTTATTCACATAGGTTATCATATTTTTTCAAGCATTTTTCTTTTTGGCAACTTAGATTTTAAAAGAATAAGTACAAATGATAAAATAAAATGGTATAAAAGCAAAGATTAAAAAAAAAATTGAAGTATAAAGCCCAGAATGAGTGGGGAATCTTAGGGGCAAGGGGACAACAAAAAAAAGGCTTGTTCAGAACAAGAAGAGCTAAACAAAGGGCCCACTGCTTAGGGAAGATGTAATATCAGGAGATGACAGGGACAATGCAGAATCATTCAGCTTCTTCTTTGCTTTGGTAATCTTCATCAAGGAGCATGATCTTCAAACTGGAAAGGGTAGAACACTGATCAAAAGGAGCTAACATCTAAGGTAAGTGACATGGATAGTGTATAGTAACAGAATACACAGCTAGTTCAAAAGAATTTTGATCTAAACAAATTACACCCCATGATACTGAAAAAATTTTTAGATCTGTCTTAAAAACTACTGCTGCTGAATCTAAGATATCTTGACAAGGTGCCAGAAGTCCAGAAATAAAAGAACACAGTCTCAATTTTCGAAAAAAAGGAGAAATCCAGATCTAGAAAACATCCATGTGTAAACTTGTCACGTATCCCCTGAAAAATTCTAGAATGGATGGGTAACAATTTTAAATGCACTAAAAAGCGAAAGCCACCATGGGCTCTTTATTAAAGCAGGCTATACAACATTTGCTTTTCGATAGGATTACTAAAATGGAAAAAGTTAGGGTACTACAGACATACACAGCATTGATTCTAACAAAACCACCTGACAGAATCTTTTAATGACAGACTAATGAGCAAAATAGCAAAGTGCAGAACAACAAAATCCGTTAAGCTGAACTAAGAAGACGCATAGCTGGTTGAACACCTGGTTAATTAATATATCAACATTAACTCCGAAAGAAGTCTCCAGTGAAATATCACAGGGTTCCATCTTTTTCCATGACCTAGACAACTTGTATGAATAAAGCCACAGAGCTGCTGCTTCACACAAGTGCCACAAAGCTATAAGTGACCCAACTGACAGAATCAGGCTCCAGGAAGGTCAGAAAAGGCTAAAATCACAGTTTAAAATCAAAAATGAAAAATGACAGGGAGTCAAGGCCAGTATTTAGATTTTAAAACTCAAATAAATGATGGTGAAAACTTCCGTTTATGTGAAAAATACCTGGGTGATAAAAGTCACTAAAAAACCTATGCCCAATCATCTGTCCAGACTAGATTACTATAGTTCTCTTACAAATCAATTTTTAAAAAGATGTTTTCCACATGAATCGTTCCGAGATCCTCATCTTAGAAACAGTTATAACAAGAATCTACAAATACTATCTAGTTAAAACTTCAGTTTTAGATCCAGCATTACTCAGCTATATCTAAGAGTTAGAAAACATTTTATCAGATTAATTTATTGATATCTATATCAGTAACAGAAATCGACTCAACAGCAAAGGGAATATCAGTGATAAATATGTTAATTCCTTGAAAGAAGTATGAGATATTAAATCCAAGTCCCTTTTTTAACAGAAGAGGAAACTAAGAAAACAAAGAAATTAAGTGACTTGCCCCAAATTACACAGCTGCTTAGCAAAGGCCATGACCCCTTGATCAGTACCCTTGCCCTACACCATGTGGGTTTCCAGCCCTCTGTTTTCCTTTCTTAAAATTTGCACTCTGCACTAAAGAGTCAGAAAGCATATACAAATACATCTAACACTGTATCTCGCCAATAAATTTGCTTAGCAAAAAAAACCCAGAGCACATTAGTTCATATTTTGACATAGTATGATCTCTTAGAAGTTTGACAACCAGTATCTGTTGCAAAAAGGCATTCCAATATACAAATTTTTTTATTCTCAAATAAAGTATGATTACTTATAAAAGCATATCCCATACCCTATTTAACACTAGAAAAAAAACAAAGTAGAAGTTATTACATGGATGAAAAGCTTTTAATGGATATGCCATTGTTTGCTGTGTTCAAAATCCCTCCCCCCTCATAAAATGTACCATTAAGCAAATTATTAAAAGATTTTAGGGTGGCAGAGCATTTATGCTGAAGCCCTCTTGCTCCCTCCTCACTTCCCCAAAGCCACGCCCCTTCAAGAGCCCAAAGATATAAATATTGTCCAGAGGGATTAGCCAGCAGATTCCCCTGTGGTCTGATGTCCAGCCTCCCTTCCCTCATCCCTTTGGTTTAAAGACAAGTGGAGAACTGAGAATTGATAAAGGGGCAAGTCAGCAAGGTTGGGGCTGGTTATCACTAGCATCTGCTAGGCCAGCTCCAGCAGGACCCACCCACCCCAGCTAGACCTGGGTGTCTCTCATTTCCCAGGGCCTGAATCCTCTGGCTCCTCTGGGACCCCTTTTGAAAGGAAGAGGGAACTTTACTGTCCGGATGGCCTCCTCTCCAGTCTCATCCATTAAAGCCCTAGCAAGCTCTTTGTTTCCAACAGCTGTGGGGCGCCCCCCACCCCTCCGCAGGCGGCCTTGGAGAGAGGTGAGAGGTCACTCTCTCCGCTCCAATTGCTGCCAATCTCCAGGCCCTCGGGCAAAACACACCAACACAAACACATGCACAGGATTATTCCCTTGGAATCAGTTCTGTCTTCACACCACCTTAATAACCGAGGGTCACCCCTTGCTACTGCTACACAGGGGCACTCCCTGGGACCCAAGTACCTCCTTTTATACCCAAACCCTACACAGGCTGACTCTGTAGCCCCCTTCCTCTGAGCCGACACATACAGGATTCACTCACTCCAGGGTCCTCACCCTGACCCCTCAACGCATACCACACGGTGGCTTCCAGAGCCCCAGGCTTTAACCATGCACAACACACAAAATATAGGGTAACTACTCGGGCCCCGGTTTCCCTCCAAACCCCCAGCGCCCACCTCTGAACCAAAGGACACACAAACACACAGAGTCACCTCGCTTCACCTATCCGCGTCATCTGGGCCACCCTTTCCCTTTACCCCCACGACCCCTTCGAGGCCCCAGTGCCCTGAGGAAGAACCTCCCCAGCACCTGGTCACTCCCTTGGCCCTCAGCCTCGGTCTCCTGCTCCTCACCGTCTCCCACCCACAGCGCACGCACACGCGCACACACACACAGAATCACTGCCTGGGGCCGCCCTCCCGCCCCTGAGCCTCCACAACACCAACATGCACTCCCGCGTGCACACCCACGATCACGCCGGGGCCCCGGCCGCCTGCCTCCGCCTTGTCGGGTACCGGCCTCGCCACCTCACAACACGCGGGGGCCGTTCTCTCCCAGCCACTCGACACACACGGACGCACGCACGGCCACTCCCCATCCCCATCGCCCGTCCCCAAACCCGCACGGCGCGCTTGGCCCTCTGTCCTCAATCACCCTCGGGCCCCACTCCCCGGGACCCCCACCCCGAGGCCTTTCCCAGCCCCACCACCCGGACCCAGAGGGAGGCGGCGGCGGCGGAGGGTGGGAGGGAGGGAGGCACTCAGGGGGCGGGCTCCGGCCGGTCCTACCTGAGCAGTTGATGCTCTTGCCTTTGCCGCCGGGACAGTCCCCGCCGCTGCCGCCGCCGCTGCTACCGCCACCCGGGGGCTGGTTGGACGCGCGGCTCCCGGGCAGAGAGAAGGCGAAGAGCAGAAGCATCGACGTGTAGCAGCAGAAGGCGAGCGGGGGCGCAGCAGGCAGCCGGAGCGGCGCCTCAGCGGCCGCGGCGCCCATGACTGGCGCCCCTGGACGGCGGGAAGCGCAGGGAGCCGCAGGCCGGGGGCATCCAGCCGCGCGCCGGAGCCCCGCCGCTGCCGCCGCGCCTCCTAGCAGCCGTGCCGCTGCGGCCGGCAGCAGCCCCTCAGCATCCCCCGCCCCACCTGCAGTGCCCACCAGGCCCCGGCCCGCCGCCTCAGGACGGAGTTGGTGGGTCCGGGCGCGTGCGAGGGTCGCGGGCGCGCGAGGGTGCGCGCGAGGGTGCGAGCCCGCGTGGGGGAGACCGAGGCTGAGGGAGCGAGTGCGCGCGCGCGGTGGGCGGGGGTCGCGGGGCGGGGGCAGGCGCAGCCCCTCGCCTCCTCGCTTTCCCTTTGTGTCCGCGGCTGTCGCCACCGCGTCACAAAGACCCCGGCCCGCCCGGTGAGGGGCGCGTGACGGAGCCGCCGGCGGGAGGGGTGGCCGCGACCCCGCCCCGCGCACACCCCCAGCGCCCGCGCGGACAGCTCCGCCCCCGCCCGCGGCCAGCACCGCCTCCAGGGGAGCTATTGTTCCAGTGGCGGGGTGGGAGCGCGGGGGCTGGGGTCGCGGTGCCCCCACGATCCGGCCGTCGTGGGCTGGCCAGCGCCAAGGATGCTCCTTATGCATTACCTAGCAGACATTTTTGCCGCCCTTTGTAAGCGTTTTGAAGCATTACCTTCGCCCAGCAGCTGGGCTTGGAATAAGGGCAGGTGGTCTATTATGCATCTTTTTTCTTGGTGAAGAAAGTAAGCCCCAGAGAGGTAAAGGTGACTTGGTCAAGGTCACATTCGGATTGAAACCCAGGCTCTGACTCCATCTATGCAGTTTTTAGAGATGTGGGTTAATGACTTAATTTCTAGGATCCTCACCCCCACCACCATTCCAGTCTCATATATTCACAGACATGAACTGAATTTAAAATCCCATTTTAAAAATACTGTATTGCCCTCTTCAACTAATTATAGCCAATATTTAGAGAGGATTTGCTATATGCAAGACCTAGACTAGACTCTTTGCCTACATTCTCTCCAAGTCTTTCTTACAGCCCTAAAAAAAAAAAGTAGTTTTTTCTTTTCATCCCCATTCTACAGATGAGGAAGTCAGAACCCAGAGAGGTAAAGTTACAAACCAGAGATGACACAAAGTAAGAGTTGGACTAGAACTCTGATCTGACTCCCAGTCTATTGTTCTTACCATATCTTGCTGGGTGAGACACAGATGAGGGTGGCAGTAAGATCATAAAACTATTTTTTAAAAGTCTATTGCTGTTTTCATTCTACCATACTGTTTCCCATCTCAGAAGGAATTTTAAAATCTCATTGAAAAACTAGCAAATTTGCCTCAAAATTAAAATGTCTGTGTGAAAAGCCACCACAAGCAAAGCCACATTAGAAAAATATTTTCAATATAAATAAGAGGCAATATACTTAATATAAGAAGCTAATATGAATCAAAAACAAAAAAGTTATCATAATAGAAAAATGGGAAACTGACTTGTCTTACAAAAAAATACAGACAATAAATACATGAAAGTGATTTAAACTCCACTACTTAAAAAAAAAAAAAATTTTTTTTTTTTTTTTAGTAAAAATCCAGGAGCCCTGGGGGCTCAGTGGTCAAAGTGCTTGACTGCTAACCAAATGTTCCGCTTTTCGAAACCACCAGCTGCTCCATGGGAGAAAGATTTACAGCCTTGGAAATCCTAGGGGTCGCTGTAAGTCAGAGTTGACTCGACATCAGTGGGTTTGGTTTTTCAGTTTAGTAAAAAGGCAGATTAAAAACATGATTTTTTTTTTTTTACTAATTTACAAGAGTTAAAAGGGTTAACAAAACCTAGCATTATTTGGGGAGTGCAGTTTGACTCTGTATTAAACACCTTGAGAATGTGTTTACCTTGTAATCTAGCAATTCCGTTTTTTGGGACTTATGCTAAAGAAATCATTGGACAAACACACAAAAATATGTGAGGATGTTCATCACAGTATTTTCTATAATAGTTAAATAAAGTATGTTACCTCTCTGTACATTAAAGGTCTCTCGGGTTTGCACTTGACTACTAACCTAAAGGTTGGCAGTTTGAACCTACCCAGTGGTACCACAAAAGGAAGTCCGGATGATCTACTTCCCAAAGGTCACAGCCATTGAAAACCCTATGGAGCAGTTCTACTCTGTTATGCATGAGGTGGCCATGAGTGAGAATCTCCCCAACAGAAATAAGTTTTGGTTGTTGTTGTTGTTAGGTGCCGTCAAGTCGGTTCCGACTCATAGTGACCCTATGCACAACAGAACGAAACACTGCCCGGTCCTTCGTCATCCTTACAACTGTTATTATGCTTGAGCTCATTGTTGCAGCCACTGTGTCAATCCACCTCGTTGAGGGTCTTCCTCTTTTCCGCTGACCCTGTACTCTGCCAAGCATGATGTCCTTCTCCAGGGACTGATCCCTCCTGACAACATGTCCAAAGTAGGTAAGATGCAGTCTCACCATCCTTGCTTCTAAGGAGCGCTCTGGCCGCACTTCTTCCAAGACAGATTTGTTTGTTCTTTTGGCAGTCCATGGTATATTCAATATCCTTCGCCAACACCACAATTCAAAGGTGTCAACTCTTCTTCAGTCTTCCTTATTCATTGTCCAGCTTTCAGATGCATATGATGCGATTGAAAATACCATGGCTTGGGTCAGGCGCACCTTAGTCTTCAGGGTGACATCTTTGCTCTTCAACACTTTGAAGAGGTCCGTTGCAGCAGATTTGCCCAATACAACGCGTCTTTTGATTTCTTGACTGCTGCTTCCATGGCTGTTGATTGTGGAGCCAAGTAAAATGAAATCCTTGACAACTTCAATCTTTTCCCCATTTATCATGATGTTGCCCATTGGTCCAGTTGTGAGGATTTTTGTTTTCTTTATGTTGAGATGTAATCCATACTGAAGGCTGTGGTCTTTGATCTTCATTAGTAAGTGCTTCAAGTCCTCTTCACTTTCAGCAAGCAAGGTTGTGTCATCTGTTGTTGTTTTCCTCTGTACGATGGAATGTTATGCATCTTTAATAATGATCATTAGGTTATGTACATATGAAAAAAGGATACTTATGAGTATATCTAAGAAAATCCTATTGTTCTAAAATATATGTTATGAATGTACATATCGGAAACCCAGGTGGTGTAGTGGTTAACTGCTACGGCTGCTGACCAAGAGGTCAGCAGTTCAAATCCTCCAGGCGCTCCTTGGAAACTCTATGGGGCAGTTCTACTCTGTTCTATAGGGTCGCTTTGAGTCGGAATCAACTCGACAGCAGTGGGTTTGGTTTTTTTTTTATTTTTGGATGTACATATCCATATAAAAAAGTCAAGAAGAATGTACAGCAATATATTAGCAGTGGTTGTAGCTTAAAGATGGGTTTAAGAAGAATAGATACTTGCTTATATATTTTTCTATATTGTCTGAATTTTTCAGTGAACTTTTTTTATAATTTAAAAAAACCTATTTTTTTAATTATAATTTCATCATGCTTTTTATATGAATAAATTCACATTTTTAACATTTTATTAAGATGTACCTCAAACCGCTAAATTGTTAGCAGTGGCATGGAAATCATTACAACTAAAAGTAAACTTTTTCTCTGGCTTTACTGAATAACAGTCATCTCAAGTTCATGACCACTAAATCACAGCTGAGTGGTCCTTCTTAGACCACTCTTTCAGCAGCTTCTCCGCTAAGCTTGACCTCTCCTCTGCGTCTCTCTTGACCTGTGTGTTGGCTCTCCCAGCCCCAGGATTCAGCCTTTACTTTTCACTGACTACTGACCATGCCCCAGACAGAAATGCTGAGAGGAGACAACGCTTAAATAAAAACCAAAAGCCCTGTGGCCATAAATCACAAATAAATTTACATCTATGTCTTTAGATAAGAAAAACAATACATATTTCTCAAAAATTGAAAAGGATTCTTATTCAGGAACAAGACCTCTCTAACTTAGAAAATTATACCATGTCAGAGAGGAAAAAGGGTCTTAGATATCTACTACAGCCCCCATCACATGCTTTAATATTGGTTTCCCCAAAATGCCAGGTAGCAAAAGGGTGTGGGGCTTACCACATAAAAACCACCCAGACCCAAATCTATTGCCGTTGAGTCGATTCCAACTCATAGCGACCCTATAGGATAGACTGGAACTGCCCCATAGGGCTTCCAAGGAGCACCTGGTGGATTTCAACTGCCGACCTTTTGGTTAGCAGCCGTAGCTCTTAACCACTACACCAGGGTTTCCAAAAATCACCCAGGGAGTTTAAAAAGAATGTGGATTTCTGAATACCACTTCAGAAATCCTGATTACATAATTATGGATGAAGCTCAGGAATCTTCAAGTTCTCTAAGTAATTCAGATGTACTGCCAAAGTTGGAGACTCTTGGACTAACCACAGTCAGCTATTGCTACATAGCAAATAATCACAAAGTCAGCAGCATGCCACAATAAAAATTCATTTCTCATAGGTCTGGGAGTTGGCCGATATAGGCTAGGCTTGGCTAAATGGCTGTGCTTCAAGCTGTGGGTTCAACTGGGCTTAGCTCTGCAGGTTGAGCAGTGCTCCATTCCATGAGTATTCAGTCTGGGACACAGGCTGAAGGGGCCACTGCTACCCAGGGGAAGCTCTTCTCATAGAAGAGCAGTGATGCAGAAGGGCACACCCAATCACACAAGCACTTTTCATACTCCTGCTTGCATATGTCTGCTAACAGTCCATTGGCTAAATCAGACCCATAGCTGAGCCCAAAGACAAGGGGTAGGAAAGTCTGTTCTGTGGAGGTGAACAGGAGTGAGTGAATACAGAGTGAATATTATTGAACAATCTATCAGAGATCCTATACTTGAATACCATTAGTTATGGTATATCAGACTTTCCAGTTCTAAGGAACAGAACCCAAATTTACTTAAAACAACAAAAGGGATTTACTGGCGCATGTTTAAAAGAAAAAAAAAAATGCTAGAGATAGTACCCTCTTCTGTGATTTGGTGTTTGTCCTCAATAAAGCTATGCTCGTGGAAAATGTTGCATTCCTTCAAGAAACCCTTACTGAGCATTTGCCACGTGCTAGGAAACACAGTAGCCTCTGGGGGCAAGAGAGAATCCTGCCCTCTCTGTGTAGAGGAGGAGCACCTCTGAAAAATTAACAATTACAGCTTAGTGTGATAAATATTAAATAGAAACGGAGCAAGAGCAAGGATGGCAAATCCTACCTGGCACCCCCTGCCCAGCAGAAATTCTGGCTTTTCTAAACCACCTGCTGGAGGGTCTAACTGCATAAAGAAGTCCTAAAAAGCACTAATGAGACACTTTGGGACTGATAAATTGGCCCTGGTAGGAGAGAGTCACAGTGCTTGAGCTCAGTCCAGAAACAATGGAAAGGGATGGTATAAGGAACAGCACTGGCACAAGCCTGGGACTGACCACTGGCCCAACTTGAGAAACTGGACCCCACTTCCTAGAGAGAGGGGCCTATAAAAAAAAAAAAAAATGGAAAGAGTGGATAAAGTCATTCATTCAATGACTGTTGAACGCCTACTCCTAGACCCTAGGAATACAATGGTGAATACAAACATTATGAAGTGTATAGTCCTTATGAAGTGTACAGTCAAGTATTAATGAAACAATCACACACAAAAAAGTAAAATTTCAACAATTTTGACAAAGGCTATGAAAGTTTTCCTGAACAAGTGACGCTTGTGCTAAGGTCAGAAGGATCAGTAGAAGTCAGCCAGGTGAAAAGGGAAGGGAAGAGTGTTCCAGGCAGAGGGAACTTCATGATCAAAGTGCCTCTGAGTAAAGGGTCTGAAAGCAATGTATTAAGGAGCTAAGAGAGCCAGGTCAACTTGTTTAGCACCTCATTCGTTGATTCAACAAATATTTATTGAGCACCTACTATTCAGTAGGAAACCCTGGTAGCATAGTGGTTAAGAGCTAGCTACGGCTGTTAACCAAAAGGTCGGCAGTTCAAATCTACCAGGCGCTCCTTGGAAATCCTATGGGGCGGCTCTAGTCTGTCCTATAGGGTTGCTATGAGTTGGAATCAACTTGATGGCAACAGGTTTGGTTTTTTTTTGGACTATTAACTAGGCACTGTTCTAGATGCTGGGAAACAGCAGTGAAGAAAAGAAAGTCCCTGCTTCTCATAGTGCTTATAGTCTTGTAAGGGAGACCTGATAATAATAATATTGATGAGAGAGAATAATTGTTGGACCTATCCATAATAATAACTATAATTCACTGAGAATCTGCCATATCTTATGTACTTCCAAGCATGTCATATTTGTTGTCACTAATATTCCTCCCACCCACTTTGTTGGTAGATGTTATTTTCATTTTATATATGAGAAAACTGAGACTTAGTGAGGTTAAGTGACCTACCCAAGGCTACAGAGCTAGGAAGTTGGAGTCATCCAACCTCATCTGATTCCAAAGCGCCACCATATCACTATCATACAAGGTGGAGAAGCATCATCTCCTGATACACAGTTGAGCAAAGATTGGCACTACCAAGACTACAGCCACCAAGGACTGTGCGTGAGTCATCCTGAGCACTCTGCTAGGGTATCAGGACACATTTTGGGAGCTTGGAAAGATTCAGGGGTTCTAATGATTACATTGGTGGGGACTCTAGTCCAAGGCACTACAATTGTTCCCACATCTTAATGGTACTCGATTATGTGGATCATAGGCAGAAGCCAAGGAAACGAGGGTTACAGACACCTGAACAAAAACTACTATGGGAATCCAGAGAGCTAGCCTACGCTGCCTGAAAGGACAGGCTTCAGCACTATAATTCTGTCAGTTTGAAAGGCTTCTCACCCAAACAGTCCCTGTGAGTGGGTAGAGAGACTGAGTGGGGGCATTTCTGGGTTTTTCCTGCAGGTCTTCATGTCATTCAGTTGTTCAGCAATGCTCTGAATACAGAATTACAATTTTTCTTGATCCTCCAGCAAATGGAAAATTTTAGCTGCAATTCAAAATTTTCTCCAGGGTTTTTAACTCCTAAAGGATTGTACCAAAGAAATAGCTTCTTTGACAAAGACAATCACATATAAATGGCAGGAGATATAGCATAGTAATTGAGAGTGCAGGCTCTGGAACCAAACCATCTGGTTTTGTGTCTTGGCTCTGCCAGTTGCTATCTATACGACCTTGAGCAAGTTACTTAACTTCTCTATGCCTCAGTTTCATAATCTGTAACATGGAGATGAAAAAATTATGTATTTCATAGGGTCGTTGTAAGGATTAGATGAGTTCATGTATGTAAAGTGCTCAGAACCATGCTTAATACGTCACACAACAACCATGTGGTGACCCATGTGTGTCTGAGTAGGACTATGCTCCACAGGGTTTTTAGTGGCTGATTTTTCGGAAGCAGATTGCCATGCGTCTCCCGAGGCACCTCTGGGCGGACTCAAACCTCCAAGCTTTCCTTTAGGTTAGCAGCCAAGCAACCACGTGCACCACCCAAGGACTCCAAAAACCACCCGTTGCTGTAGACTCATCTTTGACTCATACCAACAATAGGGTTTTCAAAAGTATACCATAAATAATTGGGTAGACATGATACCAAAAAAACCCAAACCCACTGCCGTCGAGTCGATTCCAACTCATAGCGACCCTATAGGACAGAGCAGAACTGGCCGGTAGAGCTTCCAAGGAGCGCCTGGCGGGTTCGAACTGCCGACCTTTTAGTTAGCAGCGGTAGCACTTAACCACTACGACACCAGGGTTTCCGAAATGATACAGTAAGCACTTAATATTATTAGTGCACTTATGATTATTAGGCAAAGAGCTCCACACGTATTATCTAATGCTCCTACAAACCTAGTGGGGGAGTGCTCTTATTATCCTTATTTTGTAGATGAGAAAACTGAAGTTTGGAGAGGGTAAGTTATTTGTCCAAAGTAACACAGGTAAGGGGCAGCAGGGCTGGGACTCAATTCCAGGTCTGTCTGACTCCGAAGCATATGCTCTGAATCAAAACCCAAAGGGTCAAAGACAACAGTCAAAGGAGCCCATCTGGGCTGGCAGACTACTAGAGAGACCTGCAGGAGAGCAGCCTAGTGACTGGCAAGGGCAGCCAAAGTGCCGAAAGAGTTCTGACAGACAGCCAGTTGGGTTAAAGAGGAGGACTAGAGGTTACAGCCAAGAGTCTGGGAAATTGAGAATGGCAACCACTGAGCTAGAGTTATGAAAGGCGGAAAAAGCAATGAGCCGGGTACATGGAGGGATTTTTGTCGGTAGTAGTTGCCTTTGAGTCAGCTCCAACTCATGGTCACCATATGTATAACAGAACGAAACGTTCCGGTACAGCACCATCTTTGTGATTGTTGGTATGTTCGAGTCCATTGTTGGCTATTGATGGATAGATAAGAGTCAGTCAAATGGAACTTAAAAATTATATTTACCACTGTGTGTGTTTAAGTATGTCAGCTTGCCTCTGTAAGTATACATACATATTGAGGATATGTCATTTTGCCTGTGTATATACATATGTAATGAGTGTATCAGTTTGCCTCTGTTCATATATGTAAGCACCAAGCAAATGTCATTTTACTCATTGTGTACATATGAAGGGAATGAGGATATATCAAGTTCACGCTGTGAGTCTATGTGTGTGTGCATATTTGAGTATGACAGCTGGGTCCTGTGTTTGTACATGCACATTTACATGCATGCATAAATGTGTGTATCCATAATACACTGCCGTATATAACAACTCATCTGCATATGTACAGGTAAACCTGAATTGAGTCAGCAGTTTTCCAACCCTTCTCCCTTGGCTCCCACTAAAAATTATTACCTACAATCTAATAGTCTTGAAGGCTCAGCATCAGGGTCAGTACAACTGGATTTAGCACTTAGTCTGGGTTCCTAATTAAGGGAGTTATAAATGTGAAGCAGCAAAAGCACGTTCTGAAGCTGTTTCTCTCAACACAGAACAGCAGTGATAAGATCTGGGACAGCTTTGGTAGTGGTGGCTTCAACAAGGACAAGAGCAGGGGTCAGGACAGGGCATGGAGAGTGGTGACAGTAATGCCATTCATTCAACCTTTATCCAACGGTGCTTAGAGATTACCCATTATGTGCCAAGCAACTGTTAAGTGCTGAGGATGCAGAGGTCAACAAGAGAGACAGTTTCTGTCCTAATGGAACCCGTAGCCTAACAGACAGCCAGACTTCAAACAACTGGTCAGTTAAAATTTTGAAGCGTTTTACAAAGGATGTGTGAAAGCACCAGACTGGGACCTCTAACCTATTGGCGGGGAGGGAGATAATCAAGGAAAGCTTCCCAGAGAAAGTGATATTTAAGCTAAGACTGTAAGACTGATGAAGAGTTTGAACTGGGTGGAGAGGGAACAGTATTCTATTAAGAAAGTTCAATTGTAAACAAATAAAGAATATGGCAAGTTCAGGAAACACAAAAAAGGCCGCTGTGGCTGAAGCCTGGAGAGTGAGGAGGTGAATGACACAGAGAATGAAGTTAAAGACTTTAGGAAGTAAGGGCCAGATCATGCAGAGCCATCTAAGCCATAATAAGTATTTAGACATCATCCTAAGTTATAAGCAGGGAATAACCTCTTCAGATTTGGTTAAATGGGTGAACTGTGACATTTTAATTATTTCTCAAGGAAGCTGTTAAAAAAAACTGTCACTTGGGCTGCAGTGTGCAGAATGGATTGGAGAGAGACAAAAAGGTACACAGGAAAACCATGGGAGGGCTATTGCAGTGATCCAGGTACATGATGACAGTGGCTTGGACTAGGGAAAATAAGGACAAGTACATGAATTAGAAAGATTTAGGGGGCAAAATCAGCAGAACTTGGTGACTAACTAGATGTGGGAAGTAAGGGAGAGAAAGTATCAAGGGTTATCCCCAGGTTCTCGGTATGAACAGTTGGTGGCATTTACTAAAATAGCCAACCCTGGAGAAAAATCAGGTTTGGAGTGAGGAAGAAGTTCAGTTCTGGGCACAGTGAGTTTGAGGGACCATCTGAGACATCTGTATGGAGATGACCAGTAGCAATTAGATTTAGATATTTTATCGAGGATACTGGGTTTTTATATAAATGTGAGAATTGTCCAATAATAAATTAATGGGAGTAGGTGCAGTGGCTTAATGAGATGCTATAAAATAAGAAAAGAGGGCCTAGGCTGAAAGGCTGAAGCCCTGAGGAATTCCAGAAGAGGGGACTCTTGAGTAACTGACAGAAAATTAGGAGGGAAGAGTGGTTCTCAGTGACCAAGGAACAAAAGTGTTTCAAGAAAGAAGGCATGGTCAACTGATCATATGCTCCTGAGAGGTCAAGCAAGAAGAAGACTGAAAAGTGTAGAACAGATTTAGTCACTTGACATTATTAGTGATCTTAACAAGAGCCATTTGGTAAAGTGGTAGGGGCAGACTCCAGATGAGAGCTTGTTGAGACGTGAATAAAAGGTAGGAAGTGGAAACAGAACTGTGAGAAGAGAAACAAAGCTAGAGGTCACTGTGGAGTTGAGGAAGGGCTTTTTAAGACAAGACTGAAATATTTAAATGGCGATGATAAAGATCCACTAGACAGGGAGAAATTTAATACACAGAGGAAAAAGGATAATTAGTAATATTAAGATTTTTGAGAAAAGAGGAAGAGATGGGATTCAAAGGACAGATGGAGGGGTTGACTTTTTTATTGTTGTAAAAAATATATAAAATACAGCATTTGCCAATTTGACACTTTTTACATGTACAATTAAGTGACATCAATTACATTAGTCATGTTGTAGAACTGTCACCAGTATCCATTGCCAAGTTCTCTATCACCAGAAGAGAAGACACTGTCTTCCTTGTAACAAGCGAGAAGGTAGAGAGAATGGGAGCCGATATAGGTGGATCTGTAGCTATGAGTCAGAATTGACTCGATGGCATTGGGGTTTTTTGGGGGGGTAGGTAGGTGTTTAGATATTGAGGAAATTTCTGAATCATGGCTTCTGTGATGTGCGATAGGGTGGAGTAAGGGCTAGGGATGGGAGTGGGGGTGTGGCTGTACCAAAAGATAGTTTAAGGCAGCTTTAATCCCACTATAATGTCCATCTGCTCCCTCTTAGTCCCTCTACCCCTATCTTCATTACCAACTTTGATGTGGGCAAGTGATATTTTCTCAATCTTATATAAGACATTGCTTTTGTTTGTTTTTACTAATCTATAGCATATATATGCTATAAAACAAATACCACTTCAAGACAAGTACCCTGGCCCCTCCCAACCAGACTGCTACCCCAAGTTCAGAAATTTTGGAGCCACAATTACATCAGATTTGAGAAGGGTAGAAATATGTGGTCTTTGTTGATAATGAGAGTGTGTGATTTCCCCTAGCAGAGCTCAGGAGACACTGAGAGCACCAGAGGCCAACACCAGAGAGCCAGGCTAGAGCTGGAATGCCTAGGAAAAGGAATTAGGAACCTTTTCTCTCAGGAGTGCATTCCGAAGCATGGGAAAATAACTACCCTTCACAGACTCCCTCCCACTAGGAGTTTTGAGGGAGATGGCCAGTAAAGAAAGATGGGGTGAAGCTAAGGCTTTGCTTTCTGAGAAGCCAGTGTGATTTGACGTGACCTAAATTCAGATTTTCCCAAACCCTGGCACACTTTCCATACAAATGCTGAAAAATGGTCAGCATTGGTTTAATCACCATTTTGCAATCCCCAATAAGATAACTGAGTACGGTATAGATCATCAGTAGATGCTAACACCATTGGGCAAAAGGTTGTTGGGGGACAGGATATTCACATGGTCTTGAGATATGAAACTACAAATAACTTATTAACTATAAGTGAAAGAAAACAACTTTATAATGCACCCTTAAAAAAAAAACAAAACCATTGCCGTCAAGTTGATTCTGACCCATAGCAACCCTAGAGGACAGCGTAGAACTACCCCATAGGGTTTCCAAGGAGTGGCTGGTGGATTTGAACTGCAGACCTTTTGATTAGCAGCCATATCACTTAACCACTGCACCACCAGGGCTAATATCACCAGTAATTGGACAACCTGCCATCATGTACCTCCTGAAATGCTACAGTGAGGGGACAGGACATCATCTACTTTTGCCTAAGAAGTTTAACCTAAATCTAATCACAAGGATGTAACCAGATAAATCCAGAATGGGGGCACTTTAGAAGGCCTGGACTTTTCAAAAAAATGTAAAACAAAAGAGACAAAGGGAGAGGTTTGTTCTAGATTACATTAGACTAAAGAGACAAAACACTCAAATGCAATGAACATTGATTGGATCTGGAAAAAATACATGGCAATAAAAGACATTTTTAAGGCAGCTGGAGAAATACAAACGTGAACTACATGTTAAGTTATATTATTGAATTAATGTTACTTTTCTTAGGTGTGATAATGGGATCTTCATAATGTAGGAGAATGCTCTTATTCTCCGAAGGGCATGCTGAAACATTTAGGGGTGAAGTATCAGGATGTCTGCAGCCTTCAAATGCTTTAACATTTGAAAGTTAACAGCAAACTGCTAACAATTGGTAAACCTAGGTGAAGGGCAAAAAAAATTTTTTTAAAGGAAAAAAAACCCCAATGCAGTTTATTTCCTAATTACTTCACCAAACATTTTGTACCATGACCTTGGATAGCTTTATGCTTATAAGCATAAACTGTGCTGTTTAATGTGCTAAATTAGATTGAAATCTTTAAAAGCCTCGTAGCCAGAAGATTGCTCTGCAAAGCTTTTTAGACATAAAAGTACTTCTAATTTGTGTAGGAGTGTATGTGACAATATGGTAAAGTGGGAGAGAGCCATGAAATAATAGAAAGAATGCTTTCCTGGGAGTCAGATGACCTTTGGACTGAGCACTTAACCACTGGAGATTCAGCGTTCTGTTCTACAAAGTGGGGCTAATGGTATCGACTTCTTCAGCCTGCTGGACAGGTACAGGAGAAACGGGATGTGAAAGGGTTTTATGAACCGGAAATTGATATACAAGTGAGGTGATTTTAGTTGTCATGCCATGTCCTAATAGCAGTGGTTCTCAAACTTTATACATTTGAAGCAACTGGAAAGCTCCTGAAAAATGTAGATTCCAAGGTCCCATCCTCAGAGATTCTGAGTCTGGTCTGTCGGGCCCAAAATTTGTTTTGGGCAAGCACCATACATTCTCTGATGCAAGTGATCTGAAGACCACATTTAGAGAACTGCCTTGCATATTGCTGTTGGGTGACACAGAATTGGTTCTGACTCATAGCGACCCCATGTGACAGAGTAGAACTGCCACAGAGCAGCTGGGTGGGTTTCAAATGGCCAACCTTGTGGATAGCAGCCAAAGCACTTAACCATTGCACCACCAGGGCTTCTGCCTTGGAGGTGGTGGTGGTGGTGGTTGTTAGGTGCCCTTGAGTTGATTCTGACTCATAACAACCCCATGTAACAGAGTAGAACTGCCCCATAGAGTTTTCTAGGCTGTAATCAGCACTGGGGTTTTTTAATCTTTACAGGCGATCACCAGGTCTTTTTCCTGAAGAGCCACTGGGTGGGTTTGAAACACTGACCTTTGAGTTGGCAGCTGAGCACTTAACTGTTGTGCCACCAACCAAAAAACAAAACCTGTTGCTATCTAGTTGTTTCCGACTCACAGTGACCCTATAGGACAGAGTTAACTGCCCAGAGGGTTTGCAAGGCTGTAAATCTTTATGGAAACAGACTGCCACATCTTTCTCCCTAGGAGCAGCTGGTGGGTTCAGACCACCAACCTTTTGGTTAGTAGCCGAGCCTTTAACCACTGTGCCACCAGGGCTATTTATTGTGTCACCAGGATGAACTAAATCCTCATTACTCAATGGTTTGGTCGGTGAACCAAGGACCCCTGGTGTCGCAGTGGTTAAAGTGATCACTGCTAACGGGAAGGTCGGCAGTTTGAAACCACCAGCAGCTCCATGGGAGAAAAATGTGGCAGTAGGCTTCTGTAGATTTACAGCCTTGGAAACCCTATGGGGGCGCTATGAGTCAGAATTTTCTCGACAGCAGTAGGCAGTGGTAACCACAGTGGTCAGTGGACCAGCCACATCATCACCATCAGCTGGGGGAGTGTTAGACACGCAAAACGTGGCCCCACACAAGATTTACTGAATCAGAATCTGCATTTTAATAAGATCCCCAGGTGATTGCTATGCACGTTAAAGTTTGAGAAAAGCTAATCTAAATGGCACGGTTGATTAATCTCTCTTCTTAGCCCTGGTCACTGACTCTTAGCTTTGCTATCAGGCTGATCCTAAGTTGCCGCTTTTGCCATTGCTGACACCCTTAACCCCTTAGCTCGTCTCTCTGCTTCTTTTCATCTCTGTCTCTTCAGTCTCCTGGCAGACCCCTGATAGGCCTGATCAGTCTATCAGAGTTCTTCTTTTCTATCGTCGGTAAACAGACCAATCAAAGCATACTGACTTGGGTTTCAAATCTAGTTAAGCCACTTCCCAGCTTTGTGATCTTGAACAAGTCATTTAACCTCTCCAAGTTGCATTTCCTCATCTGTAAGATACAGAAAATATTATCTACACCTACAGAATATTTTGAAAATTAAGTGAAATAATATATGAAATTGCCTAGGGCCCATATGGAGCCCTGGTGACATAGTAGTAGTTAAGTGATGTGGCTGCTAACCAAAAGGTCAGCAGTTCGAATTCACCAGCCACTCCTTGGAAACGCTATGGGCAGTTCTGTTCTGTCCTCTAGGGTCGCTATGGGCTGGAATTGACTCAGTGGCTACAGGTTTTTTTTTTTTTTCTTTTCTAGTAGGGCCCATATGAGATATTCAGTAAATGCTGACTTCCTTCCATTTGATGTAGGTTTTCAGACAGTCCCAGTGTTACAATAGATATCATCTACTGAAATCAACTGATAAGAAAAACGCATATACAGAAATCTGCACAATCTGGACATTATAAAGTGTAAATATACAAATATTCCAGAGCCTACCAAAAACCCAAACCCGTTGCTATCGACTGGATTCAGACTCGTAGTGACCCTATAGGACAGAGTAGAACTGCCCCACAGGGTTTCAAAGGAGCACCTGGTAGATTCAAACTGCTGACCTTTTGGTTAGCAGCCATAGCTGTTAACCACTACGCCACCAGGGTTTCCTCCAAAGCCTACAAAACAGGGCAATTTGTAAAATAGTTAAGTAGTATATATTCTGTAGAACTGGGCGATTTGAAACCCGTTAAATACCATCCAGTTACATTTGGGGGAAAATGACATCTTGGGAAGTGTTATGGATTGAATTGTGTCCCCCCCCAAAAAATTACGTATTATAAACCCTCACCCTTATACTTGTGGATGTAATCCCATTTGGGAATAGGGATTTCTTTATCTTAATGAGGCCGTGTCAGTATCTAGTGTGTTTTAAACCAATCACTTTTTTGAGACATAAAAGAGCAGATAAGACACAGAAGAAATGGAGCAGGAATGGGGACAAAATAGATGCCAAGCCACATGAAGATCACCAAGGAACCCAGGAAAAGAAGATGAAGAGACAAGAACCTTCCCCCAGACCTCTAAGTTAATTGGCAAAATAATTCTGTTATGAAAACATTTTCCATCCCACTTTGAAATGTGGCGTCTGGGGTCTTAAATGCTAACAAGCGGCCATCTAAGATACATCAATTGGTCTCAACCCACCTGGATCAAAGGAGAATGAAGAACACCAAGGTCACACGATAACTAAGAGCCCAAGAGACAGAAAGGGCCACATGAACCAGAGACCTACATCATCCTGAGACCAGAAGAACTAGTTGGTGCCCGGCCACAATCAATAACTGCCCTGACAGGGAGCACAACAGAGAACCCCTGAGGGAGCAGGAGATCAGTGGGATGCAGACCCCAAATTCTCACAAAAAGACCATACTTAATGGTCTGAGACTAGAGGAATCCCGGCGGTCATGGTCCCCAAACCTTCTGTTGGCCCAGGACAGGAACCATCCCCGAAGACAACTCATCAGACATGAAAGGGACTGGACAGTGGGTAGGAGAGAGGTGCTGATGAAGAGTGAGCTAATTATATCAGGTGGACACTTGAGACTGTGTTGGCATCTCCTGTCTGGAGGGAGGAGGGGAGGATAGAGAGAGTTGGAAGCTGGCAAAATTGTCACGAAAGGAGAGACTGGAAGGGCTGACTCATTAGGGGGAGAGCAAGTGGGAGTACGGAGTAAGGTGTATATTAACTTATATGTGACAGTCTGACTTGATTTGTAAACGTTCACTTGAAGCTCAGTAAAAGTTAATAAAAAAAAAAAAAAGAACCTTCCCCCAGAGCTGACAGAGGAAGTCCTCCCCTAGAGCTGACACCCTGAATTCAGGACCTAAACTGTGAGAGAATAAATTTCTGTTCATTAAAGCCACCCACTTGTGGTATTTCTGTTATAGCAGCACTAGATAACTAAGAAGCAACGACCCTTTTATTCCCATTATACAGAAATGCTTGTATCAACCATAATTAGATTGTTTTATAAAAAGTTTAAGTACAATCATTATCCTAATGTCAGTAACACTCACAAATGGTGCTTTTAGCCTTGGGGCTGATCCACCTGGATGTAGTATTTGAATTCCATTTATGTACACATTATCTTTTAAGGAGAAGGCTAATTAGAACACAGGAAGAGAATCTAAAAATCCTCTACTCTAACACTCATATTTTACAGACAAGGAAATCCAGGGAGACCTAGTAATTTGCCAACAATCACATGCTAAGTTACCGGCAAAGCTGGGACTGGAGCCCAGGTTCCAACGGTGTGTCCTGGTGTCGCTTGACCTTGAAGAATGGGTAACACTTCAGCAGTATAGGTGATGGGAGAGGGGAGGAGAAGCTGAGATCTCTCCAGGTGTAGGGATCAATGGGAGTAATTTTACAGATCCTGGGTCTGAAACTGAAGAGAGACTGTTGAGTGTGCTCAGGGTGTTTCACAGTGATAAAGCCGGAGGGAGAGACTAAAAGGAGGTGTTGATGATGGGAGAAGAGAAAGCCTTGGACTCTCTTGTAGCAGAGATCAGAAGAGAAGTTGGGGGATTTTTTGTTTTTTGATTTTACAGTTTACAAGGCCCTACCACCTTTGTGGAGTTCCTGGGTGATGCAAATAGTTAACACGCTCAACTACTGAACAGAAGGTTGGAGGGTCAAGTCTACCCAGAGGTGCCTCAGAAGAAAGGCCTAGTGATCTACATCCAAAAAAATCAATAGAGCACAGTTCTGACCCACGTGGGGTCACTGTGAGGCAGAACTGAGTCAAGAGCAACTGGTTTTTGTTTTTTGGTTTTTTTTTAATCTTTGTATTGTCATGTAATTGTTACAGTAATCTTGGGAGGCAGGTAGTTTACAGATCGTGGTCTAATACTCAGGAGCTCAAGTTCTTTGCAAGCCTATGATTTGAACACAGGTTCAACCTAGAAAGGCTGTGTATTCTGATGTTTAAGAGCCTGAGCTCTGGAACCAGGCCCCTTGGGTTCAAATTTCCCCTTCCGCATTTAGAAGCCATATAATCTTGGGGAAAAAAAAAAAAAGGCTAAAACTGGAAAGTGTTTCTTATGTGCCAGGTACTGTTCTAAATACATATAAAAAAATACTACCCATTTAATCCAACAACTCTATGAAGTGCACTCTATTATCATCATTTTGTAGCCTCCCCTCACCCAAAAAAAAAAGGTTGAGAGACGGAGGAAGCAAGGAAAGAAAAGGTGTCTCAGTGGAAAAATTTTGCCTCTAGATTCCTTGTTCCTTGATTTATAATATAATCTTAACTCTTTTGTATCCCCCTAGTTTCCTTCCTACTTATGATACTACAGATTAGGTTATGGTTCAAAAATATTCAGCTTCTCCCTTCCCTCCTTAAGGAGTCTGCTTCCCTCCCACGGACTTGGGGCTCAGCCATGTGACTTGCTTTGGCCAAGGAGATGTTAGCAGATATGACATTGAACCTTGAGATGTGCTTCTAATAAGTTGGGTTTGCCTTCTTTTACTTATGCTGTAGTCATGAAAAGAGCTTCCCCTGGATGGCTTCTGCCACTTCAGTGCAGGCCCCAGCATGACCACATGAAAGCAGATCTGATCCTGCCATACCCCAGATGGCCAAAGGTCGAGTGATAGCCCTAAAGCCCTACAGAAAGCATAATAGCAACCCATTCAAAGAACCTCTTTGGAGGCTCCAGGTAAGACTCTAGATTCATACCCACCTCCCCAGCAGAGCACCAGCTTGTTTTCCAATTTGGTTACACTGTTGTTTTTTTTTTTTATACTGGAGGTTGGACCAGGTGATGGGGCAGCAATGAAGGAAAAGGAATTGGAACCTTACCTTCTACTGCTGCTAAGAGTGTCTCCACTATAACGAGTATCTTTCTGATTACAAATAAACAGTCTCTTAAATAACAGGGTTGGGAATTTTTTTCCCAACCTAATTAAATCTCTCAGCAGTCACCAAGAGTTAAGAAAGGGAGCCCATGTTTATGGATATGGACCTTTCACTCTGAGGCCTTTAGTGAACATACATGGATAGTCTTTTTTCCCCCAAACCAGTAAGGACATTTTGCAAGTGGAACAAGAGCTCCGGCTCCACTTTCAGGAGTACCAGGATCGCCACTCTTCCCATTCCATTCAGTGTTAATGGTGAGAAAACCTTCACACATACTCTGGCATCTGGATAATGTAAAAACAGAAGTTTTCCACCTAATGATTATGAACTGCAGTGTTAATAATCAGCTTGGAAACCGAACAATTATATTGGGTAATAGAGGCTCAGTAGATGTTCTTTAAAAATCTTGAATAAATCACACTTCTATAAATTGAATCTCATTCTAAATGCACCAAAGGGCTATTTAAAGAAATGCCATGTCAAAATTTTTCATAAAGAAAATAATCACACTCATGTGTCTGTTATGGAAGTTTTATATACTGGGCATTCTGAAACCATGGTACCCCTGGGGTACTGTCCCTACAGGGCACCATCCGTACAGGAGGGCACCCGTATCACAATGACAACAATAATGGTAAAATGCTTTACATCACTCTTTATTTTAAAAGTGATTTACCAACACATACTAATCTTCATAACATTCAAGGGAGGTAGATAAGTATTACACCACTTTCACAGATGGAGAAACTGAGGCAGAGATTCATAGGTTGTGTTGAAGGGCATAATATATGGCACATTAGAAATTTGTTGCAGTCACAGATCACTGGCGAGCTCTCCCATGACTTCTGAGTCCCACCAACACAAAAGTAGCAGATGCAGCATGGAAGTAAGACATCATTAGTCTGACTAGTCTAAGGCTAAACTTTACCTTGTTGATACCCAATGTTGAATGTGCTGTCTTTTGGCAAGCATTCCCTTCACACACATTCTCACATGATTCCACCTCGAAAACAGGGGAAGGTGAGCGTGGAAGGAGGGATTGGAGAGCAGGGCTGGAAAGGGGGAAGACAGAAGAGAAAACATGGACTGATGTGAAAGCAAGGGCAAGGAAGAACAGAGGACCAGCTGGGCACCGGCCCAACAGAAAGGAAAGGCATAGTGGAAAAGAGTGTCATTCCAGTTGAAAGGCTCAGATATCTAGAAATGCTGTTAAAAGAGTAATTCTTAGCAATGACATTACAGAGCCATTCCTCATGGCTTTGCCAAATATAATTATCAAGTCCTTCTGACATTCCCAGGAGGCAGAACCATTCCTTTCCTCTTGCCCAGACCAAGTGATGATGTAATGACCTGACACTGCAGAGGGGGCTGACAACTCAAATGCACTCTCCCTCCATGCCACTTCTCTTCCATTCCCCTTCTTCTTAATTGAAAAAGGGGGAAAATCCAATGCATTTAAGAATTCTCCCTGCAAAAATCCTAAAACACTTCCTGAATCTTTGGTGCATTACAGGGTAGGATTCCAGGTTTGCTTTTTATAAAGGGGCCATGAGAGTAATACATAGGGATTAGCAGCCGTTTTAGCCAATGCTTCTTTATACAACACAGGACATTAAAAACAAACAAAAAACCAACTCTGAAATAAATGTGTGGGTCCCAAGAGCATCTAGAGAGAAACTGGAGATCATGGTTAAAAAAAAAAAAAAAAGCCTTTTCTGATCTTTCTAGCGCTAAGGCAGTATGACATGGCAACTAAAGCAACCCCCAGCCACAATGGACGTACTGACATCAGAGGCAGCACCAAAACCAGAGGGGTGCCCAAGGATCCAGCAGAGAAGAGCTAAAGCGGTAGATGAACAGGTGGAAGTGGCAACAGAGGCAGCTGAAGAGGCAGAAGTCAGGGCAAAGATGTGATAGCCAAAGGTGGGTGGAGGTGCTGGCATTTGAGTCTGAGTGGGAGGCAGTAGCACTAGTTTGTGCATAGGCCTCTCCTAGGGCAGGTCAGAGCTAGAAATGCATCCTTTCTTTCTTTAAGTTGGCAACCTCATTATCCCAGATATCTGGCTCAAAACTTTGCCCCTCCTCACCAACAGAAGCAGTCAACTGCCAAGCCCTACTCATTCCACTTCTGCATTGTCTCTCGCAGTGGTCTCCCTTGTCTTCTGAGGACCTTCTCTAGGTCCTCGTATCATCTTATCCTAACCAGGGCTGAACCCTCCTACCTCATCTCCTTGACTCCAGTCTTCTCTCCACTCAGTTCCACCTCTTAATTGTCCTCCTGGAACACAATTGTGATCACACCCAATTTGGAAATGTTGCATGCTTTCTCCGCCTCCCAATTATGTGTCTCATCATCTTGAATCTTCAACAGGACCTTGAGTCTAGTGAAGGCCTTCTCCTTTTCTAACCACCACTGCCAAAATACTAACTCTAAAGACTTAGTTCAAATGCCAGCTCCTCTACAAGGCCTTCTTTTCAATCTCCTTAGCTAAAAGTAACCTATCTGCTTTGAGCTATAAACACACTTGAAGACATGCACTGATCAGTTACATGATAACTTCGTATAAGCCTTATCTCCCCAAGTGAGCTGTGTCCAGGATTGGGCAGGGTGGGGCATGGTAAATAATGTGTTAATATTTATCTAGTCCCTATAGCACCTACCAGTGAATGGTTATTGCATCTACCTTAGGTAAGAAACTGCTCAAAAGTGAAATGAATTGGGATTGTGCCTGTTCATGAATGCAAAAAAACACTGCAAGTATCCTGTAGAGTGATGTGGCGCTCAGGATGAACAAATCATGACATAGCTTCAAGGTATGGGATGGGTGCAAGCAGGCACAGCTCTAAGTTTTGGAGTCAGGAGACCTGGGTTTGAAATAGAGCTTCCAACCAGTTCATTCCAGTTACAACCCCTGCTGAGAATCTGCATTTCTAACAAGTTTCCAGGTGATGCTAATACTGCTGGTTAAGGACCAGTTCTGAGAACCACTAAAACCAAAACCAAACTCGTTGCCGTCAAGTCGATTCCGACTCAATAGCGACCCTACAGAACAGGTGGAAATGTAGGGTGGAACTGCCCCATAGGGTTTCCAAGGAGTGGCTGATGGATTTGAACTGACCCTTTTTTTAGCAGCCAAGCTCTTAACCATTGCACCACCAGGGCTCCACTAGCAGAGCAATGGTTCTCAAAATTTATTATACGTAAGAATCACCTGGAAATCTTGTTAAACTATAGATTCTGATTCAGTATATCTGGGGTGGAAATTCAAATTCTCAGCAGGGGTTCAAACCAGAACAAAGAGGAATCCTGGTTTAAGGTTCTGCTTTGCCATCCACTAGCTACAGGGCATGTGCTAGCTGGTTCTTCTCAGCATCATTTCCTCACTTCTACCTATCCTCATAGGATTGTTAAGGATTCAGTGAGATACATTTGTGAACCTAGACACCAGTGGTCCTCAACCCTGATTATGATCATGATCACCTATTAAGCTTCTGAAAAATACAAAGGACCATGCTCCAACCCAGGCCAAGTAAATCAGAATCCTCTAGTAGTGGGTCTCAGTACTGATTCTTTATAAAATACTGTTTCTAATGCATAGTCAAGGTTGTAAACTACTGTTATAAACTCATAAATACCATTAACATTAGAGCAAAGTACATTAGGCTGCTGGTTTAATTGTCCTTTATATGTTCGGTTAAGAATTGGTTCAATGCTGTTACAGTTACATTAAAATATACTACTGTGTATAGGCCTTTTCTATGTTGTTCCACATTGTTGTTCATGCACTTAGTATTAAGTTCTGACAGAAAGAATAACATCTAGCACGCTGCTATCCCCAAAGATGTACCTAATCCAATTCTTTTAGAAGAGTAAATAAAAACTTCACCAAACCCAAAAAAATCAGACCGGATGCCGTCAAGTTGATTCCAACTTACAGCAACCATAGAGGACAGCAGAACCACCTCAGAGGGTTTCCAAGGAGCAGCTGGTAGATTTGAACTGCCAGACCTTTTGGTTAGCAGCTGTAACTCTTAACCACTGCACCACCAGGGCTCCATAAACTTCACAGAGTCCTCTAAAACCTTGCTACTTAGAAGTCTGGTCACCAGACAAGCAGAACTGGCATCACCTGGGAGCTTTTAAGAAATGCAAAAACTCAGGCCCCTCTCCAGAACTACTAAACCCAAATCTGCATATTAATGAAATCTCCAGGTGGATCAGAAGGGGAAGAAAAAGCAAACTTTTCTTGGTTCACATCTATGTTTAGGCCTTGTTGTGCGATGTGCTCATCCTGAAGTGGTGGGAGCGCATGAAGTCTATGGTTAGTCTTACACAAACCATTTAAGCGTGGACTTTTACACAGATGCTTTACTCTCTAATGGTTCCGTCTGGTAGAAACTAAATAAAGAACACAAATCCTTACAAAAGGGTTTTTCCTTTCAAAGAAGTCTAATCTTCACAGGGTTCCGTCAAACAGCCAGTTTCTCTAAAGTTATTTAAAGTATGATTCCATGTATAAAATAGATTTCCATTTAAGTTTTATATAGTCCGTAAATAGCAAGTATATCTGAACCTTACTGAACTTACAGTCCCCAGGACCCGAAATTCAAAAATTATGAACGAAGCAAGCTTAGCCAATGGAGTAAACAATTGCTCCCTACCAACCCATGCTCTCTGGATGACTATGATGTTAGCAGTGCCCATCTATGACTATACACACCATTGTCAAGGAGTTGTAGCAGACACTGAACATTATCTAGTCCAACTCCCTTGTTTTATGGACAGGAAACACCAAGGATTAAAGGTTGTTGCCCAAGGTCACATAGCAACTTAAGGCAGAAGCTTAGAATTCAGGCCCTGACTCCTAGTCCTACACTCCCTAATATGGCCTCTGCCACATATACTCTCACCACAAGGCCTTGACATTTCATTCTAAGAAATTGCTGCTCTGTCTTGGCACTAAAGTGTCCCTTTGCTTCTTCCAGTTACTACTATCCCCAACTCCTGGGGCTGTTTTTAACATTAAGCTACAGGAGAAGCTATGTCGCAGCTCAATCACAGTATCCATCTATCAATCCATATTTCCAAATATGCTGGTAATGGATTTTTAAAAAGCCCAGTGCTAACTGTATAATGCAAACTACATAGCATTACTATGAGCTAGCACCATAAGCATGGTGAGGGAAGAGATTTTCTTTAGGTAGCCGAAGACAAAATACAAGGGCAAGCAGTAACTCAGTAGTACAAAGTTGGGAGGAAAACCAGAAGAAAGGCAAAAACTAGAGTACAGTTAGGAAAGCAGCACCTTTAAGAAACACACGCAGTGTGACTATAAAATTGTCAGTTTTTTTTTAATAAAACAAACATAACAGAATGTATAAATCTAAATGAACATTTTTCCCTCAAAGTAGTCACATCATTAGTTCCAACAAAGCTACCATTGTCGGAGACGTTATTTGGAACTACTCTTTGGGGGAAAGGCCTTAAAAGGCAGTTTATAGGCCCCCTTAGAAAATATCCTTCCAAATGTTGGGCTGTTACAAAACAGAAGCAAAATACACTGGGAAAGAAAAGGGGGGGGGGGGGAGAAAAAGGACTGCAGCTCTCATGGAGGTTCCCTAAAGGCCTCTACCAAGTTCTGAGCAAGAGCATCACAGCTGGAGAAACATGTGGCCTCCCAGGACAGCTACTTTCAACGGGATAGGATTCATTTGGATAGAAAAGTTCTACTGTTTAAAAAAGAAAATCAGCCACACTCCTTTAGAGTCACATTTGCATTCGGTTTTTAAAAAAAAATACAACACTCACACATGGTTCTTGTATGAATTCTAATTAAGGAGACATTACATTCAGAATTATAGCACTCAATAGTGATAATTTTCAGAAGACTAAAACAGCTTCTCAGCCACTTACAGGGTACACAGGGTACAGCTGTTTACCTGAATGTATTCTTAAATAAGTGACTACCACCACTCTAATTTTCCTAGTTGTAGCTCTGTGACAGGTTACTGACCGCATGTTCACATCCCAGACTTTCTTTGCCAACACACATTAAGTACAAGTGAGCCACCCCCGAAGTCTTAGGGTGAATTGGGAAAGGGCCGGTTAAATGAGGAAACAGGCCATTCCTTGGTAAAAGTTTGCAGTTTTCTTTCCCAATACATCTTCTTTTTATTGAGAACTTCCATTTTTATCCTGTGTTCCTCCTCTGCCATCTCACACTCTCGCTCTATCTGCTGGATTTTGGCCACATGAACCTCATTCATTTGTATCAGCTGCAGTTGTAAGATGGACATTTGTTGATGGTGTTCTTCCTCATGCATCTTTTTTAAAGCACCTTCCTGAGAGGTTTTGCTCCTGTAGTTTTTATTGGCTGTTATTCTGACAGCTGAACATGAGGGTTCAGGTTGAGAGGTCCCCTCACATACTGGAAAATGTATCAACTCTTTCTCATCATCGCACAGTTCTCTATTTGAAACAGCAAATGATTCTGAAAAACAGTAGCAGAAAACACACGTTCAAAGATTTTACAGGCAGAGAGTAAATCAATCCTACGTCAAATGAGAGGGGCCCCACACATGGGATGTATCTAAAACCAGGTACCTTCGCTATACCTGACTTTTTCAAAACCCACAAATCAAAAGCAATTTTCCTTTAAGAAATAATGACAAAGGGCTTATTATGTCATTTCTAGAACTGTGGAAAGCAATGGTCAAAGACTTCGATTACTAAGAATCAGAGACCTTGTTATGTTAATACCAGTTCTAAACTGAAGTGTGCACAGACTGAATGAGCATAAGATCTAAATACAAAGCCAACAGTGTGGGTTTTCAGATTAAGTTCTCCATCAGTCTGGTCACCCTTTGTCAGTTTTTCATTCAGCCATGAACAAAAACTTATGCTCAGTCTCCACAAAGGTGCTGTTCGTTGCCGTTTCCTGGTCATAGGTCTTAACCCTTAGACTGGATAGCCATCTTACAAATGTTCCTCCTTCAAAGGGCTTAATGTCTCAGCACACTATTTGTCCTCAATCTCCTGCCATCTGGCTATTGTCTCCAGCACTGCCATCTGGGGTCAACATTCATGTCCCAGGGACACTTTCCAACGTCCCCCTCATTTAACCTCTCCCTAGCACTTTTTCTAGCACTTGACAATCCTTGAAATTTCTTTCTTCCATTAGCCTCTGATCCATCACTCTCTCCAAGTTTCTCTACAGCTTCTTCTCTAATTGCTTCTTTTCCGGTCTCCTTTAAGGACTCAGTCTCTTGCTCCACCCATCTCTCACCTTTTAATATTCTCCTGGGGTTTCTGTCTTTGGCTCTCTTTTCACTCTACCCTGAGTAGCTCTCATAATGTTTCCAACTCCCTTTAACTTTCTTACCTTATTCTTCAAAAATACCCTCTACACCCTTGAATCCTACCACAAACTACTCACTTCTCTAAAAGGTCATGCTTTTGTTCATAGTTTGTATCTTGCTATTCCTTCAGCCTCAACTTGGGCTCACCATGTGTGTCCCCCACCCACCCAAACATACCTTCACTCCAGTCTCCTTTTTTCAACCTTCCCCGCTAACTCTTCCTCTGTTCAGGACCAATCCACTTCTTCTGTGAACCTCACCTCCTTTCTCTATGTGTACTCTTCTGTTATAGCCCGTAACATGTAGTCTTATTTTGGAACCATGCCCTGTTCATTTTTTATTCTTAGGTAACAATTACTTTGCCTGTACATTATTGTGTATAGTAGATGCCTAGTAAATATTTATTGCCTGAACCAGTAGGGAGAGAAGAACATACGGAGGCAAAAGGATGCCACTTTTGGTAGGTGTCCTGTTTGCACTGATTTTTTTATAGAGCAATGACATCAGCATCAATTAGAAGTTTCAAGAAGGAAACCACTAACTCCACAGCCCATGGTGTCTTCTAGCTGTGACTTCAAGGCTTTCTTGAGAAGTTTTATTTTTCCAATAAGAAGAATCTTCTCCTTGGAGAAAAATAATATCAATTTATTAACAGATTAGATAACATTATTATGTCCACTCCATTATTCTGGAAGATAGGAATGTTAATGGCTACTAAGGGAAGCCTAATTTGTAATACTCTGTTAATAAACGGAAAATGGCTACTGTTTGGATTATTTCACCCCGAGAGGTAAGGTAACAACTCTAACTAGTCCCTAATTGAGATTAAAGAAAAGGTAAAAATCTTACTTCTGGAAGAGAAGGGTTAAAATGTGTACTTCTGTGCCATCCAGAAAAAAAAAAAAACCCATCCAGAGATAATGAAAATGCTTTCTTAGGAATCTTTCCCAACCCCAACAGCTCCTAGCCTCAATCAGGTAGCTGCCCTTCCTTCATGCTTCCACTGCCTCCTGGGCCCACCTCTGCCACAGCGCCACACTCTCTGTCTTGCAACTGGTAGTTTAACTACATTCCCTTCAAGTCTGATTACCCTGAAGACAGAAATGGCCTCTTTTTCAACCTTATGTAGAACCCAGCTCAGGGCCTGGTACAGGCCTGGGCATGTAGGAAATGTGTGGGAGATGAGTTGAATGCAGTGGGGCACATTCCCCTCAACAAAGCACAACACAACTGTGCAGAAAGAACAGTATTCTGAGGGGGTAACTGAGGCACAGGACAGAGGCATGTGAAAGGGTTAACGCTGAGAACAGGGTCTCTGGCATGTCAACATCAACTGCACAGAGGATCAACTCACCCACTTCCTTTCTAGTCTTAGATCTGAAAATATTTTCTTTGAAGACTGGACACATGACACATTTTTCAGTATATTTCACCTCTTTTCTCTTTCATTCTAGAGGACAGTTCTGGATATTCTTCTAAGTCTGTAAAGTTCACCCACTCACAATGCTGCTTATCTCTCCCAATTTCTAACACTGCTTACTTTCATCTCAACAATTTTAGGTTTTAGGGACCTGATGATAATGAAAGTGACAATATGATGATGGCGAGGGTGATGATGGGGATGGGGATGATGATGATGATAGCAGCTACCATTTTCTAAGTTAATCAGGCACTAAACTACCGCTTTGCAGCATTACCCTGTTTAATCCTTATGACAACCCTCTAAGGAAGGTATTCTGAGAGAAAACCAAGTACAGATATCCAAGGTCATTTAGTTGGAAGAACCAGGATTCAAATCTCAGTCTGTCTGACTCCATAATCCAAGCTCAGCCACTAAAATACCCAGCCTTCCACTACTCCACTTGCTCAGCTGATCACTTACTTACGTATCTTAAAACACAGCCTCCATATCTTGTATCTACACAAAGCTTCTATTGTTAAGAATATAGATGTATATTCCCAACTTTGCTCTCCAAATTTTTCTCAAGAGCTGTGAATATTAAGACAGTATGTTCATGTCTGGGAAAAGAAAAATGACTCCACTTTGAAACTATGGTTTTTAGCTTAAATGTGTGTTAACATAAATTTTAAAGAAAAAAAAAAGGTAGGCCTGTTAAGAAGACCCTGGAAGAGGCTGGGGCTTAAAGTTAGAGGAGACTGATGGAGTAGATAATTAACTCTCACACAAATATTAGCTCCAATGAGCAGACTCGAGTGCTCAGATGGGAAGAATTGTAATTGGAAAAAGATTATCCTGGGAATGGCAAACGAACACCACGTAATCTCTCTCCTAGGTAAAACAAAGCCACCAAAAGCAGAAAACAACTCAATCTTTTGCAAAAAGGGTAGAAAGACTCTCCTAGGATAGGCTTTCCTAGGCCCAGAAAATACAGTCAAAGGGTGTTCTTTTGCTTAAGGATTCAAATAGCAGCAGGAAAAGCCTACTATGGCAGTAAAAGTTAAAAAAAAAAAAAAGTCAAACCACAGCTCTACGCAACAGAACAAAATCGGGCTGACTGGGAGAATGGATACATACGCCATGGTGGATGCACACTGTGGAATATTATGCATTAACTGGAAGGAAAGCACTAGATTTACATACTGCAACAGGAACAGATCTTAAAAACAGTATTCTAAGTTTTCACTATTTTCAAGGCAAAAGAAACAAAGAATGGCATCTATAGCACAAATTTTAATTTACCTAAATTAAAACGTAAAAGAATATAGAACATGTAAAAAAATATACAAGCACATTAGAACGAATAGATTGCAGAAAAGAATGGAAGTGGGCAATGGGAACAAACACACATAACTAACACAAAAGTGGGGCTTTGCGTGGAGCAACAATGCTTGTGTGCCTCCTGTACCCAAATTCCATTCCCAAAAGAATAAGACTGAATTAAACAGTGACAATGTAATTTATTAAGAAAGATTCTTCATTTATTCCCATGTTTGCATTATTCCATTATAGCTTTACAGCACAGAAATAATGGCATATGAAATTAAATACAAATTATCCTAAAACATTTGAGTGCTACTTGAAAACTTAGTTTTCTTAAATGTACTTGACCTTCAGTCATCCTGCCTCCTGACCACCCCTAGTAAATTTTATCGGCTCCCTTAGTTTGTTCTGTAAACCTGTTCCCCAAAGATAACGAAGGATAAGTGTCAAAGCCAAATTACCACAGACCATAAATCTGATTTATTAAAAAAAAAAAAAATTTTTTTTTTTTAATAAATCTGTAGGGTGCAAATTGTTTTAATATATTTCAGTGGAAATACCAGGGGTTTTTTTTTTTTTTTGCAAATGCATTCCTAATGTTATTCTTAAAATTTTAAGAGTACTGTCATCCAATCTAGATGTAAGTTTTAAGAGAGTTATTCAAAAAGCTGAGACTATCCAGGGGAAAATGATCAAGATGACATGGTCAAAACCATCTCACACAAAAAATAGTTGGAGGGGGGCCTCTAGTGGAATACTACTAGACTTTGTTCTGTTTAAGCATTCCTAATGTTATGCTTAAAATTTTAAGAGTACTGTCATCCAATCTAGATGTAAGTTTTAAGAGAGTTATTTAAAAAGCTGAGACTATCCAGGGGAAAATGATCAAGACGACATGGTCAAAACCATCTCACACAAAAAATAGTTGGAGGGGGGCCTCTAGTGGAATGCTACTAGGCTTTGTTCTGTTAAAGATTTTTATAACAAATATCCAATAAATCTCTGAGCACCTAATTCTATGAAAGGCACTCTGTAAGGTGTTAGAACAGCGCTGTCCAACAGAAATGTAATGCAACCTATATACATAATTTTAAATTTTCTAGTAGCCATGTTAAAAAAAATAAAAATAAAAATAATATAGGTGATATTAATTTTAAGACTACATTTCATTTCACCCATATATCTAAATTATTATCAATTTAACATGTAATCCATATAAAAATTATTAATCACCTATTTTACATTCTTTTTGGTGTATCAGTGTGTACTTTTATAGCACATCTCAATTCAGTCTAGCCACATTTCAAGTATTAATAAACCACATGTGGCTTGTGGCTATTATATTGGACAGCACAGTGTTAAAGATACAAAAGTAAAACACACACACACACACACACACAGAGTCCATGTGTCAAAAAATTCATGATATAATGAGGCCCATAAACTCTATAGCAAGTTTTCAACCGTTTTCCCACCAAGACCCAGAAGGGCTTATTGACAATTCCAGCCTTCTCTTTCTTGAAAGCAAAGTGAAATAGAAAATGAGTGAGATCACCTCAAAGCTGTTTTAATGCATACGAAGTGTTTCAGTACCTTAATTACAGGTTACTTTGGACATACTTCCTAACTGACAAAGCACCATGGTTCTCCACCGCCCTCCAGATTTGCCCTGGACACAGGAGCTGGCAGCATTGGGCTGATTAATAATCACCAGCAAAAACGAAGTCTCAAGTATTGTATACGTAAAAACATCCAATTTTACAAACGAGTCTCTAGCAAATGTCACCACAGGGAGGAAACCAGGAATCCATATTTATTCCTTTCTTGCTGGAAATTAATAAATTGTGTTTATAAGTAAATTAATTGCATCATTACTTCCAAAATTATTTTTTAAAAGCACATGGAATAAACTTTGTAGATCCTCCCTAGGATTTGAAAATAGAGAAATAAGATTGTCCCCTAGAATAACCCTACGAAATCAATACACAATGATCCAGATCGGAGATCAGCAAAGTGAACTGAAAGCAGTTCATATCACCATCTTCCTCAGCAACATCTCCCCAGGGAAGGTAAGCAATTTAAAAAGCAGCCCCACCCAAAATTCTGATTACCTCCCTCCCTCCTCTCCCACCACCATCCCCTTCAGTGCCTCACAGAGGAGAGGAATCAGCTGAAACTATAAACATCTCCCAAGAAAGAACACTGTCAATTAGCACCAGGGCCCACCCCACAGAAGCAGCCAAGAGGAGAGTTAAAACAGAGAGTTGGCAGTGCCCATATATAAACAGTGTCTGCTTGCAGGTACCCTGGCTTGGGAACTCAAGAATCAAATCAGTCACAGGGGTCCTACAGTGAGAGGCTTATGACATTAACCATCATGGTTATTCAACTGGCTCCCTGGACTTAACCTTGGTCAATGATTACTAAGCAAACTTTTGGTCATAATTTAGCACTCCAGGCTGATATAACTACAGGAGAAAAAAGTGTGCTAATCAAAAACACACATATTCAGTTCACTTGGTAATTTTTTACTCTACATGGATAACATTGTTATGCTTGGTTCTAGACAGTGTCCTGTGGTGTTTAATTAATGAGCATTAGGCCCTCGGAGCTCAATCTACTCTGGAGACACTAACAAGTCAACTTTTTGCCCTGCAAAGCAAAAACCAAATTTTCCTGGGCAAGTGCTTGCTGGGTCCTTGGACTTTAATGAGGATTCTATCACCAGCCCTCTGGTTTCCTCAGGAACCTTCCTCTGCCTCAAGGTGTCTTCTGCAAACCTCAATGAACCTTTAAATAAACTGGGCACTTCCTGTCCTAAGGGAGGCAGGAATTACTGACAATTTATCTATATGCATTTCCACCCTCTCCTTGCCTGGAGACAGTTCAATAGCCCCTTAACTCCAAGGTTTTGAAGCTACGACAGTATCATTACATCCCTGATTGTATGGCAGCCTTCTTCCCTAAGAGTTACAGGTGAGGTATTTTTCTCTTTCCAATGGGAGTATATTAAAATTAATTTTTTCCAGAATCTCTCAAGGTCCCTGGAAGTGACCATTATTGTGGATCAGTGTTACAATGGATCAAAATGCTGGCTTTTAACCTCCGTGAATGTTAAATGTACTTTTTTTTATGTTTGAAATATTTCATTTTTCTAAATGTGGTCTTTTGAGTGGCTTAATGCAGCACTTTGAACATAGGTCCTGAAAAAATTTTTCTAAAAAAATAAGATTTATATTCAATGAGTCAATGAATATAAATCCTCACCAAACAGATTCTCTTTAATATACCTGAGATAGGTTGAGATAAGCAGTGGAAGTACATCACTAATAACTATATTAACGTACCCCTTATCTTTCCTTACTCGTAAGTACTAACAGAAACTAAGTGATAGCACAGGGATGTAAATAAGTCTTTTTTTTTTTTTTACGCACTATATAAAAAAAAATTTTTTTTTTTTATATAACATGGATGTCCTATATACTCCCAAGATTTTGGATTAGGAAAATCAGTTTGTTGTGAAAGTTTCATTTCTGTAAATTCCCTCAACAATTAGGGATTTTAAAATTAAAAACGTCAAGCAGGTAGCCAATGAGAACACGCGCACTGGCACCAGGAGCCAATACCTTGGGCTGCAGCATCCGGATGGTACTCGGGCTCTTCTTCCGGAGGGCTCTGCAGGAAGTAGAGCTGCTCAGGCAGCATGTTGGCAATCTTCTCCTTCCCGAGGACGTGGGTACTGAGAAGTGGGCTGACACTCCGCTTCACTTTCTCTCTCCTTTCATGGGCCATTATTTTTTTGGTCCGAGCCTTGATGTTTTCCCAGCACTTCTTCAGCTGTTTGAAATCCCGCAGTGATACGCTTGGCTGAGAGTTGTATTCGTGCGCAAGTGCTTGCCAGGTACGCTGCTTGAGTGCAATAGTTCGCGCGTCACTTTTTTTACATTCAAGCACATATTTGTACTTTTCCACTAAAGCAAGCAAGATGCTCTTTTCCAATTCTGAGAAATATTTGGCAGGTTTTATTATTTCGTTGTTTTGCATTTTCCACTATATTTCTCCTGGCCGTTAGCAATCCTGTAAAAGGAAGTTTGAAACAATTACCAATTCCAGCAATAAACATGTCATCAAATCACGTGTGTTTAATCCCTGATTTGAGTCCCTTGTTTGAAATACGGGTACTGTCTTTTCTATTAATGCTGAATAATGATATTCTCAGGAAAATATTCGGGAATTTATCTAGGAAAGGGGCTTTACTTCAAAGTAGATTTTCAAGTTGGTTCTTTGCTCTAGAGGTCTTGGCCATATTAACAGCTCAAAAAAGACAAAGTTGAACATGTATGTGGAACTCTCATTTCTTAATTTATTTCTGCTTAATGTTAGGGAACTGAGTATTCCCCAAATTCTTAATGTTAGGCAGTTCTTGAACTAAACCACTTTCCTGAAGTTTCGTCACAGCTGAAGACAAGAGACGTCACTGTGTTATCAAATATAACAGGTAATGCAAACACTATCAAGATTTTAGTATCATCAACAAAAGATCTGGCATTTCTATCACGATTTGTAACCTTGGATAGGTCATGCTCCTTTCTGGACCTCACTTTCTACATCTTTGAAATGAGGGGTTGGAGTCTGTGATCCCTAAGGTCTGAGGGACACTATTAAAAATGAAAAAATTCTATGTAAATAGTTCATGTAATTTCAGAGGTGAAAGGATCTGGCACATAAAGGGTGAGTCCTATGCAGCTCAGTTCTACTCTGCACACATGAGGTTGCCATGAGTCAACATCAACTCCACAACAGCTGGTTGTTTTTGTTTCAGTATTCACACACATGCGGAGAGGTTACCCTGTTAGCCTGAGACTGGAGGGGATGATCAGAGAGTCCCGAATCTAAGGCCAAAGAATGTAGGTTTTACATGAGGGCAATGGAACCTGATCAGTGTTACCCACTACCCACCGCTTTACCACTAAACTTAGGGTTAGAATGGAGTACTAGCATGATCAGCATTTCCACTTATCAGGTACCCACTTCCTGTTCATACTGGGGACATAAGTATCAGATATCAAGAGACTTAGACACACAGAAGGAAAATTTATCTTTGGGGACTTATCCCTGCATCCCTAAATTCCTGTGCCTGTGCTTCAACTACCCTCATGCTGCTCTGATATCCATACAGTGACACCCAAGCCAGGCCCCTTCTTCTCCAAAGGTCCAAAATGAATTTTTCACCTTCACCAACACTCCTATTCCTCATCAATCAACATTCCCCAGTTACTAATCCATGTTCCCTACCATATACTATCGCTTCTGTATTATCCCCATCTGCCAAGACGTCTGTATCCAACTTTACTTTCTGTAGTTTTTATTATGAAATCAATAGGCACACTGAATATTCTTAAACTACACAGTCCCTAGAGTAGATTCTGATCCCATCCCCGCAACCCCACTCCTCTGTCCCAGGAGTTGTCAATATGCCTACCTTCTCCCCACACTTCCTTTCTTTTTAAGAGTCACTGCTATAAGGACTGAGAAGTATGAGTCACAAATGAAAAACGAGTTGTTTCCCATTCTGTCCCATTATAGGTAATGCTATAATATATATACTTCTTTCTAAATAAATCTTTTTTTATCTTCGATTATTTCATCGAGATAAATTCCTAGAAGAGGAACAGTTGCCACAAAAGGTGAAAACACTTTTGTTACATCATCAGCCTGCTCTCCAGAACTGGTGTCAGTAGTTCACATTCCTGCTAACAGCATATGAGCATGCCCACTTACACTTCACCTACTCTTGGCTGTTAAAATTTTTTTTATTCTATGCCAACTGTGGAGGTGCAAAATGTCACTTCATTGTTTAACGATATATGAGTTCTAGATCTCACGCAAACAGTCTATATTCTAACTGAATAAAACCCCCATGATACTAGGTGGAAGTAAAATTACATTTAGTAATTAATTCCAAGCAATTTAATAATTCTTCCTCACTGTGTGCAGTACCAATAGCTGACACCAGGTGGTGGTGGACTCATGGGAAGGTTCTTAACAAAGAGGATCTTGCCCTTTGTGTGGCTAGTGAAGAGAAAATGCATTTTCTTTAGAGGGTTTTTTTTTTTTTTAGTGTTTTAATATTAGAGAGAATTTATTTTCTTGTTTGTTTTACTATAGCTGTATAAGCTGCGATTGATTTCTCGTCTTTATTGAAAATGGCACAGGCTCTGTTCAAGATATAACTGAGCAGCCTGTTCCACTCTTAAACACCCTAATACCTTACAACATGTTTTCTCCTATTCAAAATGGCTGATTGAGAGCTTGACATAACTAATGCCATGATGATGCTCTAAGTAATCTCTAAACATTTTTTTATTGCACCAGCTGCAGCAGACTCTTCCAAAGGGGTGCGGAGCTCTCTCAGCTCCTGCAGCCTTGGTCTCTCTTCTCTTTTTTGTTCTCTTGAGAAACAGCCTTCAGCCTGCAAAATGGCAGAAAAGCTGCCTGCCATTTTTAATCTACAACTTTCTTTCTTGCTCCCTATCTCAGCCAGAGTGGACTTGGCAGAACCGTTCCACTAGCCTAGAGATTCTTACGTGAGTTTTTTTTTTTTCAGACTGTTATAGACATACTGATTACAGTCCAGATGTCTGACATACCTACTTTAGTTTAATAGTTTCTTGTAGTCGTTTTGTGATGTGTAAGACCATCTGCAGACTACGTGCTTAAAAACATTAGGTAACCCTGACTTTCCCCATATAAAACCCTCCTGTCAGCCCTTTAGAGTTAGACAGAATTTGGGAGAAATTTGACTAACCTCTATCTCCTGAATGGAAACCCTGGTGGTGTAGTGGTTACGTGCTACAGCTGCTAACCAAAAGGTCGGCAGTTCAAATCCACCAGGCGCTCCTTGGAAATTCTATGGGGCAGTTCTACTCTGACCTATAGGGTCGCTATGAGTCGGAATCAACTCAACAGCAACGGGTTTGGTTTGGTTTTTTATCTCTTGAATACTGGTGTTCAATAAAGCCCTCGTGCTGCTTACCTCCTCCTGTCTCAGTATTGGCTTTGCTGCAGGCAGCTCAAATCGCAATTTGCGGTAACAAATTCTGGCACTCAATGTGGGGCTCTTTGCTGCTTGAGATGCAGGGGCCCCAGCTGGGGCTTGGACCAGCCAATTAACCCTTAAGCAGCTGCTGAGGGTTCTTTTTACCTCAAAAGGCAAACATCTCCCAGTCCTTATTCTTGCCATGGCACCGCAGGTCCCTAACCGTGCAGAAATAAGGTAAGCAGAAAACAAGACAGGCTAACAGAAAAACTCCAGGGTGAGTCCGCAATTCCTCTCCCTGTTGCGCTCAGGGCCAGGGCAGACAGAGTAAGCCCGAGGAGACTTAGACTCTTGGTTTCTGAAGCAAGTGTTGCTTCAGATGACTGACCCTGTGAGTAGGTTCGCATAAGGGACTCCTGGTGGCTCCAGAGTCTTGGTTTTGGTTTTTGGGGTGTAAATGAGGCTGTCAAGATCACCTCTTCATCCTAGGGATTGTCTGAGAGGTTGAGGCTGCTGAGGCTGTCAAGATCACCTCTGTCATCCTAAGGACTGTCTGAGAGATTGAGGCTGCTAAGGCTGTCAAGATCACCTCTGTCATTCTAGGGATTGTCTGAGAGGCTGAGATTGCCAAGGAAGAGTGTGAGGCTGGCCAAGTAGCTGAGTGTGTATATGTGTGATCTGTGTACATACCAGTAAAATTGTCCGTGTGAAACTGAAGAGATCTCACGTCGTCTTCGTCATTGTGCTAACCCCTATTTGTACAAAACCTGTTGTCAAATTCGTGAATATTTTTAGTCCAGTTCTTTAATTGTGACAATTGGTCCCACAGGTCATCAGAAGTCTACCGTGCCCAAGGTGTCTTAGACCAGCGTCTAAGAGATTAGGCGGGCTCTGGCTGAATTAGGCTTAATTAAAAAAGAAATTGACTTCCGAGAAGACCGTGCAGTTCACCATGATCAGGTTCAAAAGGGGAAGAATCGGCCGATTAATAACTACTAAACATTTGAAAAGGGCACCCAGCATGCGGGGAAACTCATCAATCCCTGCTAAATCCCTCCTGGGGTGCATCCTAACAAACTAGAAGAGATAGAGCTATGAACCCATGATTAAAAATAATAATAATCATAGTGTTTTTATACAATAATGTTTGACATAAATATCAGCTAAAAAAATCTAGAACATCGGCTACAGTATTAGTTCTTTGATTTTTGGTATGGTTTTTCAGCTTAATTTATTTTGTAAAAGACAAAAAAAAATGAGCTCAGGTCCTCTATATTCAAGTTTTTATGTCTCTCTACCAAACTTTAAACCCCTCTAACCAAGTTCTTTTTCAAAGCAAAGACAAGCCGAAAGTGCTTCCTGATTCTTCCAGCAAGGACCCCTTGCTGGAGGGATGGGCTCTGGTTTTGGCTACGGCGGCTCCTCCTCCTCCTCATGGCAGCGGTGAGGCTGCTGCTGGGAGAGGATAGGGTCGGAGGAGAATACACACTTCCCACCAGAGTCGGGACCAGACTCTAGTACTGGTCCATCGAGGAGAGCAAAAGGTGGAAGACACGGATGGTAGAGATGCGGCTTCAGGTATGGTTTCCCCTTCTTGTACCTGACTGGGTACAGTTTTTGGTGAGGGAGCCCCCAAAAACCAGGTAGGACAATATTCTTTGAGAGAAGCTCCAGCCAGAGTAAACACTGAGGGACAACCAGAAAGACAGATGCTAGTCGCCTTTAAAGTCTTCAATAATAGAGACCAAACAACAAGAACAAAAAGATAGGATGAGAAAGTGATACAGGGGACTAGAGGGGAAGAGGATGAGTGAGAGAGAGGTGAAACTAGAGAAAGTTCTAAAAAGTGAGGATGTGAGAAGAGAGACAGAGAATGTGAAGAAAAGAACAGTGTGAAACCAGGAACAAAAGAATACCGATTTATACAAGATCTGAGGACATACATCCAGTAGTCCCAAATCCCTACACCCACCTTGTCACCATACCCAACCAGTATAAATGGTTTTCAGTATTAGATTTGAAAGATGCATTCTTTTGCATCCCATTACATCCTGACTCTCAACAATTATTTGCTTTTGAATAGACTGATACAGCTACTGGGGTGAAACATCTTACATGGCAAGTTCTAGTCCAGGGATTTAAAAATTCTCCCACTACTTTTAGAGAAATTTTGACAAGAGATTTAAGGCTATTAAAACTGAATCGAGGTCTGGTTTTACAGTATGCCAACAACATCCCGGTGGCTAGTAAAACTAAAAAAGACTGACCAAAATACTGTCTTAGTTTTAAATCACTTGACAGAATGTGGGTACCGGGCATCTGAGAAAAAGGCCCAAATTTTCCTCCCACAAGTTAAATATCTGAAATTCCAGATTTCTCAAGGCCAGCGAGACCTCCTCCCAGATCGAACGGAGGCAATCATGCGGGTGCAGCCCCTATCTCAAAGCGACAGCTAAGAGGATTCCTGAGAATGGCTGGGTTTTGTCAAATCTGGATCCCTGCGTTTAGAGTCTTGACAAAACCCCTTTATAAAGCCCTGAAAGGAGAAGAAAGAGAACCTTTAGTATGGACTTTTTTTTTTTTTTTTTTTACAGAATGTCAGCAAGGCTTTGAAAAAATTAAATATAAGTTGATGATGGCCCCAGCTTTGAAACTGCCTGATTTACAAAAGCCTTTTGAAAGCCTTTTGTTTGTGGATGAGAGGCAAGGGATTGCTGTGACAGTTCTGACTCAGACTTTGGGCCCAACCCGGCACCCCGTGGCATACTTCTCAAAGCAACTGGACACTGTGGCTAGGGAATGGAGACCGTGTTTGCCGGCAGTGGCCACAACCTGCGACTTACTCCAAGAAGTCAAAAAATTCACACTCAGCCAAAAGGTGACTGTAAATACCCCATATACAGTTCTTCCTCTCTTAAAAGAAGTGGGGTTCTGGCTTAAGGCAGGCCACACGTGGAGCCCCGTGCCCCAGAGGCTCGGAGAGTGGGGCAGGGGCAACGGAACAGCAGCCCTCCGTGGGCCATGTCTTCTCCTGCGGTGGCGAGGAGCGCCCCAGGAGGGAGCGGGAAATGGCTCCCCGGAGGTGGTCAGTGGGCCGTGACAGCGGCGGCCAGCTAGAGTGCCCAGAGCTGCTACTGTGCCATGGCAAGCTGCTGGCGCTGGGTGGCCACCTAAACAAAGTGCTAGAGAGGCAGTCTGCAGCACTGCGCCACGGGGCCCCCAACAGACCCGAGCGCCTCGGCAACTTGACAGACTGCCTAGTGCTCAACTGCCAGCTCCGCCGCCGGCTGCACTAGAGCGTGGCCCCGGCTGCAGGCGCCCACACTGGCACTGCCAGGCTCCTGAGCTGCCTGGGCCGCCGGGGCTTCCTAAGCGAGCCGGTGACCGTGTCCTGAGGCCACAGCTACTGCTGCCTCTGCCGGGCCCGCCTGCCGGCCGCCACCACAAAACCAGCATCATCCTCAACCACCTAGCAAAGAAAAGAGGTTCCCGAGCCTGGGGGAAAGGGCCTGGGTGGCCTGCCGGCTTAGAGAGCTGCTGCAGCAGGGGTGCTACCAAGAGGCCCTGACTGCCAACTATTTCTTCAGTGCTTAGCCCTTCATAAAGATTTTACAACTGTGAAGCTAAATTAAAAAAATATTGTGTGATTTATAATCTCCTAAAAATGTAAAAAGGCTGGAAAGAGTCTTCCTAGAGTTCATTGCCATCTATTAAAAACAAAGCTTTTGGTTTATAACATAACATCAGCTCTACATGAAAGCACTTATTATGGGAGAGACATTACGTCTCGAATAGATTCAACAAATAGTTGTGGGACCAAAGATTCTTAAGATAATATGTGAGGTCACTAAAAGATGCCTGCTGTGTGTTAAAAACAACCCAAAGACAGTGCCACACCCAGCGGAGCCGGGGATCCAACATCCGGGAACAAACATGAGAGAAGATTGACAAGTAGATTTTACCGGATGCCTCAAACACCTGGAAACTTCAGGTATTTACTGGTTTTCATAGACACATACTCTGGGTGGGTAAAGGCTTTTCCTTACCAGACTGAACAAGCTCAAGAAGTGACTAAGACATAACTTAAAGAGATTATTCCCCGATTTGGTTTGCCACTCTCAATTCAGAGCGATAATGGGAGAGCCTTTGTGGCCCAGGTAAATCAAAAATTTAACAAGGCCTTAGACATCACCTAGAAGCTGCACTCAGCACAGAGGCCACAATCTACTAGAAAGACTGAAAAAATGAACCATACTTTAAAAAAGACTCTTGCTAAACTTTGCCAAGAAACCCACTCCACTTGGTTACAGGTATTACCAATTGCCCTGCTTCAGATTCGGGTGGCCCCTCGAAGCAGACTTAAGTCCTTATGAACTCATATATTGGAGACCATCCCTGAACCGGTCAACTTTCCCCACCTCCGTCATGACAGAAGTCGAAAAGAGAGATTGGGTCTGATCCTTAAGAACAGTTATAAATACTGCTAACAAATATGCTCCTTCTCGTTTGTCCTTCCCCTCTGATGTGCCTCTTTATACGTTCAAGCCTGGAGATCGGGTCCTGTTAAAGGTTTAGAAAAATCAACACCCAGAAGATCAACTAGCCCCATCTGGCTGGGACCATATGAAGTCCTTCTAACTATTCTTTCCTCTCTGAAACTGGCCAGAGTAACTGCATGGGTGCATCATACTACAGTAAAAGTGGTCTCATCTCAAGAAGCATCTAGCAAAAAGACTGAAGAATCCTCATATACCTGCATCCCAGTTCAAGGTCTAAAGTATAGATTCTCAAAGATTCAAACATGACTCTAATCTTTATTCTTTTTCTATTCCAAGTCGGGCCTGCCTTGACCCGAAAAGAGTCGAGCTAGGCTCCTACTATTCTCCAGGTGGAAGGCACCTTGACTTTACAAGTGGGAGACACCCTGACACTCCCTTGTGTTATCTCTTCTTTAACCCCATAGGTCCTATTAAGTGGATTCAAGAGTCCCCAGGGGAAGAACAGTCTATAGTTTAGAGAGCAACTAGAGATTTTCCTCAAGATTTCCTTATGGCAGACACTACTCAGTTTAAAAATTGTGATTTTCCTATTCCTATTCAGAATGTTACTCTATCGACTACACCGACATATTTCTGTGTAAAATAAAGAAAAGATACCCATGGATGTCAAAATCAGCTGGAGACAGGGGACTCGTGTGATTATTAAAAAAAAAAAAGGAACCATCTCACCTTCCAGATGGCTGGGACTGGTCATCTAATGGTCTAGTTACCATGTCCCAAGCCACAGCTAAGGGAGAGAATCTCAGCCATTGCTGGGTGTGCCACCATTTGCCACGATCTGGTGCCCCCTTAAGTCCTATGGCTGCCCCCAGTTTTTGACTACGATAAAATTGTCTGCGGGTATGTTAACGCACCATGCTCCCCGAAAAAGATTAGCACAGTACCCTTTCTCTATCCCTTGTTTTTTCCATTCTAATCTGTATAACTATACTGCAAAAGGCACTTAAGACGCTATTGCCTTTCATGCTAACTCTACTCCTAACACCCACACTAAATAAACATTCCCTGACTTCATGCCCCTCTTCAGCAGGAAGTAACCAGATTGTGTGACGCCCTGTTTCCCAAGATTGTGAAACCTTCAGAAAAGGGGTGGGGGGGACTGAAGTAGAGAAAATGCATTTTCTTTAGTGTTTTAATATTAAAGTAGAGAGAATATATTTTCTCATTTTAGTATAGCTGTACCACAAAAAAAAAAAAGCTGTATAAGCTGCAACTGATTTCTAGTCTTTAGAAAATGGCACAGGCTCTGTTCAAGATATAACTGAGTACCCTGTTCCACTCTTAAACACCCTAATACCTTACAACATGTTTTCTCCTATTCAAAATAGGTGATTGACAGCTTGACATAACTAATGCCATAATGATGCTCTAAGTAATCTCTAAACATTTTTTTACTGCACCAGCTGCACTGGTCTCTTCCAAAGGAGTGCAAAGCTCTCTCAGCTCCTGTGGCCTTGGTCTCTCTTCTCTTTTTTGTTTCTCTTGAGGAATGGCCTTCAGCCTGCAAAACGGGAGAAAGGCTGCCTGGCACTTTTAATCTACAACTTTCTTTCTTGTTCCCTATCTCAGCCAGAGTGGATTTGGCAGAACAGTTCCACTAGCCAAGAGATTCTTATGTGGGTTTTTTTTTTTTTTTTTTCAGCCTGTTACAGACATACTGATAACAGTCCAGATGTCTGACATATATATCTGTAGTTTAATAAAGAATTTCTTGTAGTCATTTTGTGATGTAGAAGACCATCCGTAGACTACATGCTTAAAAACATTAGGTAACCCCGACCTTCCCCATATAAACCCCCCCTCCCCCCTCATCAGCCCTTCAGAGTTAGAATTTGGGAGAAGTTTAACCCCCTCTGTCTCTTGAATACCGGTGTTCAATAAAGTCCTCTTGCTGCTTACCTCCACCTGTGTCAGTATTGCCTTTGCGGCAGGCAGCTCAAATCCGCGATTTGCGGTAACACTAGTTGAGTCTCAAAGTCATACGGCAATAACAGCAGATAACTTTTATTGAGCTCTCACTGTGGGCCAGGCACTATATTAAGTGCTTAATATGTACTGTATCATTCAGCCCTTGCAAAAACAGCCCCTGAGTGCACCATTTGTTACACTTCAATATTTTGTTCAAAAAAAAAAAACTTTATTAAAATACCAGAAGAAATTATACAACTGCTCTCAAAAGCAAATACTCAGAATTACCAACACCTGGAGACCATTAATAGCCTATTAACTAAACTGTTATTTAATCACTAGCTGAGTAAATCCAGAGTTACTAATTTACTTTGCTTAATTTCCTAGAACAGCAGGCCTCCCTGGGCCATGTGGTTGCATTCTGCAAGCCTATAAAGGAATTCCAGTAAGAGATGATGCACTCCAAGTGTCTCCCATGGATTGTCAACAACCTCATGAAGTAGGTTGTTTATCCCCATTAACCAATTATAATTCCGATTTCTCAGATAAGAAAACTGAGAGTCGGTGTACTGCTCACAGTCGCACATAAGTGGCAGAACCAGGATTCCAAGACAGGTCTGACTCTATCTAATACCCATGCTCCTTTCTGCTCTGCTTGGTTCTCTTCTTTCAGACCCAGGATTAGCAATCTCATTTTCAGTTATTCACAAGAGCAAGAAAAGGCCTTTGGACAGAGCAATGAGGTGGAGCTGTGCCCTGGGTAAGGAGCTCTGGTGGCACAGTGGTTAAGCACTGGGCTGCTAACCTAAAGGTTGGAGGTTTGAACCTACCTGCCATTCTACCTGAGAAAGATGAGGTAGTCTGCTTCCATAAACTTAGAAACCCTGTGGGACAGTTTTACTCTGTCTTACAGGGTTGCTATGAGTCAGAACCGACTGAATGGCAATGAGTTTGAGTCGGAAATCACTCTACAGCAATGCATTTTGTTTGGCTGGGTGGTGCAAACACTTAATACACTGGAAAGGTTGGAGGTTTCAATCCACTGAAAGATGCCTGGGAAGAAAGACCTGGCAATCTACTTCTGAAAAATCAGCTACTGAAAACCCTATGGAGCACAGTTCTACTGTGACACACATGGAGTCACCATGAGTCAGAGTCAACTTGATGACAATGGGTGCCTGCTTTTGTCCATCTCCATTTCCTGGCTCTTCCCTGCCTCACCTGCTTCCATCACCACCACCCTCTATCTCTCTAAGACGAGGGCCCAAAACCCTCTCCACCCCAGGTAAATCTCTCCCACTCTAACCAGAATTCCAAAGTAATTTCCACTGCTGATCTGATAAGAATGTATGTTTGAAAAGTAACATTTAGAGATTTCAAGAGGTCCAAGCCTCAGGGAAATGCTGACATTCTGCTTCAGCACCTGACTGATAGTCCTAAATAGGCAAGCTTCCCAAAGTACGAGATCTCCCCAACAATGCTTATTAACAGAAACTTCCAGGTGCATAGCGAGGTAACAGCGCCCCCTCCCCCCCATTTCAAGATGAACAGCCATTGATAGCAGTGACATGTCAGCAGAAATGCCGTCCCCCTTTGTCTGGCTGCCTCAGTCGGGTGCCTTTCATATTTGTGGCGCCACAAGCCATTCCTTGCTTCATCTGGTGCCCCCTTGGACTTGCACCCAGGGGCAAGTGCCCTCCCCACCACCTCCACGCCTCTGGAAACTTCAAGGCCAGAAAGCACGCTCTAGCTTAAAAATGCTCAGCAATGTCCATAACTATTACAGATGACTACGTAACCAGCCTTTCCTGCTGCATCAGCTTTTATTAGAGACAGACTGGCCTTCCCTGCCTGGTACCAATCACCTTTTTTGCATATGGTTCTATTCGATGGCGCGCTACTCTTTCTTATGCATGCTGTAGCTCAAAACCAGCCCAGTGACCCTCACATAGTGGGCCCTCAGTAGGCATTTAATGAATGAATATATTTTGATATAAGTGTAAAACCGCCCGCCATTCATAGAATGAGTACCATAGATGGCAAAAGAGTATACTGAAAGCTGCATTAAAGTAAGCATGATCAAATGAAATAGCAAAATCCAAATGCAAGGAAAGCTCCCCTTGGGGTAGGCAAAGACCCATTTAAAAAAAAAAAACAAAAAACCAAACCCATTGCCAGTTGAATGGACTCCAACTTTATAAGACAAAGTAGAACTAACTGCCCTATAAAGTTTCCAAGGCTGTAATCTTGAAGGAAGCGAACTGCTACATTGTTCTCCCACAGAGTTCCAACCACTGACTTCTCCTTAGCAGAGCACTTAACCACTGTATCAGGATTAAATTAGTGTCAGGACTAAATAACACAACAAAATTCCATTCCCTAAAGGGACAAAGAGGAAACAATATTCCCAAAACACTAAAATATATTAGTTAAACCACCAGAATACAATTATAAGCACATTTAACATCCACCTTAAAACTAAAATCCCTCGAGTAATTTTTTTAAGTCCAAGGGTGAAAGTAAGTCTGAGCATGAACTAGAGAAACTTGGCCAGATTTTACTTCTACTGCCCATCATGGAAAAGGGAGTTGTCTGAACCAGTGCTCAGAATGGGCACCGTGACCTGAGAGCTGTGGTGCTGGGACCTTGATCAACTACAGCTCTTAGAGTGAAGTGAAATAAACAGACTCCGGATGCAGTTAAACCTGGACTTGAATCCTGACTTTGGATTCATCAATTACTCCATCTGTGGATTCCCTGGGTGGTGCAAACAGTTAAGCACTCAACTACTAGCCAAAAGGTTGGCAGTTCAAACCCATTAAGAGGCACCTCAGAAAAAAGCCCCTGGTGATCTGCTTACAAAAGGTCATGGCCTTGAAAACCCTGCACAGCACAGCTTAACTCTGCACACATGGGGTCGCCATGAGTCAGAATCGCCTTAACAGCAACTAACAACTGCAGCTTCATCTGTAAAATGGGGTTAATACCACCTACCCTGTATTCTTCCATCTGCACAACAGTCCTGGAGCATGAGTAAAAGCAGCATAGAGTTGTTGTTGTTAGGTGCTATCAAGTTGGTTCCGACTCACAGCGGCCCTATATACAACAGAACAAAACACTGCCTGGTTCTACGCCATCCTCACAATTGTTACGCTTGAGCCCATCCTTGCAGCCACTGTCAATCCATCTCATTGAAGGTCTTCCTCTTTTTCGATGACCCTGTACTTTACCAAGCATGATGTCCTTCTCCAGGGACTGACTGATCCCTCCTAACAACATGTCCAAAGTACATGAGGCAAAGTCTCACCATCCTCGCTTCTAAGGAGCATTCTGGCTGTACTTCTTCCACGACAGATTTGTTCATTCTTCTGGCAGTACATGGTATATTCAATCTTCTTCGCCAACACGACACCTCAAAGGCACTGATTCTTCTTCCGTCTTCCTTATTCGTTGTTAAGCTTTGTTAGGCATAGAGTAGAGCTCCAATAAATTTTAGTTCTTCCCACTCCTCCCACTCATATTAAGCTGCCTCTAAAAGCGGAGTAGTGGTGTATATACAATATATACTCAAATACTTATTGGCGCTTTCATTTCATATACATACAATTCAGCAAATATGTAATGAACTCCTGCCAAAGGCTCAGCACTGTTCTAGAATATGTGGGAGACACAAAGACAAGCTAGACTCTCTGTCTTAGAAAGAGCACTGGCAGGCACCAACTGGTAACTGAAACGAAAGGCACACTGACAGAGACCCCATAGCAGAGGACAGAGCGCACTGCGAGTTCAGAGGGGCCAGGAAGTTAATCTGCATTCTTTGTGAAACAGAGGACATCTGAGCTAGATCTTTAAGAATGTATAGGATATAAACAAATGGAGTTGAAGGAGGTCCTTCAGATAAGAAAGGGCCTGAATGCTGAGTTGTGACAATGTTAGTGGAAAGGGAGAGGCGCACACTGAGTCTGCGTCAATGGAAGAACTGGCCAATGTGTGCCCCCACTCTAGGAGAAGGGGGCACAAGAAAGGACAGGCGAGGAGGACACAAGAGGATTAACCTAGCCCTACTCTGTGCAGGCAAGAGAAAAGATGTGGCAGTCTGCTCCTATAAAGATTACAGCCTAGGAAACCCTATGGGGCAGGTCTACTCTGTCACATTGTGTTGCTATAAATCGGAATGAGACAGCACCTAACAACAACTCTATGCAGGCACCAGAATATTCTTTTAGATCCTGTCCCTGCCTTGGAGAAGATCGCAGTCAAAGGAAGACATAGCATGGCACAGTGTGTTGCAGGACAGGCTGGTGACATGCACAATCAATGTGATAAGCACAGTGACAGAGATGTGTCCAGGGACAGTACTCCAGGACTGGAAGGATCTAGAATAGGAACCTTAGTTCCTATTAGATTGGAGTCAGAATTAGGATTAGACCAAAGCAAGGACATGACTTGAGAAAGACTTAAGGATGCAGAAAGGCAGCTGGCACCCCCTTCCTCAAGGGAGGCCTAGCAACAAGTTATGGATGATGTTTGCTCTAAAGAGATGAGAGGCTATTTCCTACCCTGGTATGCTGACTCTGTCTCCTGACTCAACATCTGCAAAATAGCCTTACTTTCTTTGAAGCAGTATAGGTCCTCCCACGTTAAAACTAAAAAAGGACATGGGCTTGGTCCTTACAAATGAGGAAACTGAGGTGCAGAGCAACCAAAGGGGACTTCCAGGGGCCAGCTGGTAAAAGAGGACCTGAAAGCCAAGCCTCATCCTTTCTTTCTTTTTTTTTTTTTTTTAATTAAATGGCCACCCCCAAGCTGCATCTCCTCTTTTGGAACCCTCTCCTCCTGAAAATGGCCATCTTGCTAGGCACCCTCAAGCCCTTCCCAATAGCCCATCTGAAAACAGTTCAGCTTGTCTTTGTGTCTCCCACATATTCTACAACAGTGCTGAGGCTTTGGCAGGAGCTCATTACGTATTTGCTGAATTGTGTGTATATGAAATGAAAGAGCCAATAAGTATTTGCGTATATATTGTACATGCACCACTACTTCGCTTTAAAAAAAAACTATTTTAGAGGCAGCTTAATATGAGTGGGAGGAGTGGGAAGAACTAAAATTTATTGGAGCTCTGCTCTATGCCTAACAAAGCTTAACAACGAATAAGGAAGACAGAAGAAGAATCAGTGCCTTTGAGGTGTCGTGTTGGCAAAGAAGATTGAATATACCATGCACTGCCAGAAGAATGAACAAGTTGCGAGCCCTGCTCTCAACTCTGCCACTCATTTGGTAACTTTAGGCCAGTCCCCTTTCCTCCCTGTTAATTCCTCAACTCTAAATTATAAAGCTAAAGTGACCGTTCTCTACGTCCCATGCAGTACTGGCTGTCTATGTTAGCACTACCGTTTTCCAGTGGAGGCCTGATGGCACAAAGAGTTAGGCACTTCGCTGCTAAACAAACATTTGGACATTCAAACCCAGCCAGCACTCCGCAGGAGAAAAACCTGGTGACCTGCTTCCATACAGAAAATCCCATGGGACATTCTACTCTGTCACATGGAGTCACTATGAGTCGAAATCAGCTCAATGACACCTAACAACAAAATGGTTTTTTTGACAACTAATTTCCACAGTTAAATATGCATAGATGGTATTTTCTGATTATTTCTGAGACTAGTGGAGGAGCTACCTCTGGGGGACAACTGGAAATATGCTTGATGCTGAAGAGAAGATGGGGCTGGAGAGAGTTCTCCTTGACACCCCCTCTTTCTCTTGAATAAACACTAAGAATCTACTGTGCGCAAAAGATACAAATAAAGTGTAGTTCCAAGTCTCAGGAGCTCACCCTCAGGTAGAGGAGACCCACGAGGATATGGAGAGATTGCAATACAGAGCAATTCTCACAAGCGCTGCAGTAAGAGGTAAATACATGGTACCTGGGGTCCAGAGAAGGTCTGAGAGCCCATGGTTGTAGCTGAAGTGGGAGTGGAGGAGACTGTATTTGGCCAAGAAGCAGCCTGGGGTGGGAAACACCTACATAAGGGGACTTTCTGTATTTTAAAAGAGCTTTCTGTGGAGAAGGCTTTGATAATGATTCCAGAGGAATTTCAGGGAAGCCAGGGGTATGGGGCAGATGGTTTATGGCCAAGCTGTGGGAGAAGGGGGTGAGGTGTCAGGACTTTAAAAAACACTCATCTGGTTCATAGAGGGCCTGTGGCGGGCGGGGGGAACTCTTGCCTTAAACACAAAGCTGGTTCTGCTCACAGTCACACTCAGACCCAGATGGTAAAAATAAACACTTCCAAGTTACACAGCCGCGGGGGTGGGAGGTGATGAGGCAGGAAAATGAGAGCATTAGAGGAAGTAAGTTCAGTATGAGGTTTAAGACAGGAAAGCCCTCAAAAAGCAAAGGAGAGGTGGAGAGGGCATAAAGTGAGTGGCCATCCTAGGCAGACAGGTCTGAACACCTGATGGCAGGTACGGGAAGGTGTACACAGGAGCACATCTGACACTCCCACCTCCACATAAAATGAATCATTAAAGCATCACAGTCACAGTGAGGCTCTTAAAAATGTGGCATTTCTAACTCCTTTTAGCTGTAATAGTATTTACAAGAGCAAGCCAGGAAATGGTTTTGTTACGATAACTCCTTTGTACAAGGAGAAATTTTCGAAAGTAAGACATCTAGATATGTGGTTGCTGTTGTTCTTGTTGTATTCTGTCCAGTTAATTCCACCTCTTAACGACCCAATAGGACAGAGCAGAACTGCCCCATAAGGTTTCCTAAGCTGCAAATCTTTACAAGAGCAGATTGCCAGGTCTTTTCTCCAGCGAAGTTGCTGCTGGTGGGTTGGAATTGCCAATCTTTCGGTTAGCAGCCAAGCGCTTAACCATTGTACCACCAGGGCTCTTCATCTAGATATAATTAGTTTTTTAAAAAATGCAAATGGTAAGCAGGTTAGTTTCAACACATATCCCACAAGTATTTATCCAGTGCCTACTTCCTGTGTACTAGGCACTCTTTCAAGGAGCTGAGGATACAGTAATGAACAAAAGATTGGATCACCTAGTTTAACCATTTTCCCTCTGACCTAGTTAACGCAGAGTTAAACCAAAGGAAGCTTCCCATTGCCATCGAGTCGATTCCGACTCATAGCTCGACCCTATAGGAAGGACACAGTAGATCTGCCCCGTACGGTTTCCAAGGAGCGCCTGGTGGATTCGAACTGCCAACCTTTTTGTTAGTAGCCATAGCTCTTAACCACTATGCTACCAGGGTTTCCAAAGGAGGCTTAGGTGGCGCAAATGGTTTGTGATCAACTACTAACCTAAAGGTTGGAGGTCTGAACCCACCCAACCCAGTACCACAGAAGAACGGCCTGGCAATCTGCTTCCAAAAAGATTACAGCCAAGAAAACCCTATGGAGCATTTCTACTCTGTAATACATGGGGTTGCTGTGATTTGGGACTGACTTGATGGCAACGAGTTTGGTTTTGTTTTTTTACAGGCCTTAAAATAGAAGATTGTCCTAAGTACTGAGATTACTTTATTCCTGTTGCAACATTCTCTTCTGCTGGCTTTTCACTGATTTCTCTTTCATCGACCTCTACCTAGCTGTCCATTATGGGCACCTCAGAAATCTCCGATTCTCCAAAGCCAAAAGCAAACTAATTATTCCCCCACCCCAAAACCTCCTGACTTCTGCTGATTCCAATCACATCAACTGGCTTCCCAAAGCAGAAACTTCAGAGTGCTCATCAACCACATGTCACTAAATGGTCATCAAATACTATATGTTTTACCTACCAGAGGTCTCTCAACATCTAGTGCCTCCTACCCTATCCTGTCCTCACTGCCTGTGTCTCAGGTCACAGAGGTCTCTCAACGACTAGTGCCTCCTACCCTATCTTATCCTAACTGCCTGTGTCTCAGGTCACAGAGGTCTCTCAGCGTCTAGTGCCTCCTACCCTATCCTGTCCTCACTGCCTGTGTCTCAGGTCACAGAGGTCTCTCAATGTCTAGTGCCTCCTACCCTATCCTATCCTCACTGTCTGTGTCTCAGGTCACAGAGGTCTCTCAGCGTCTAGTGCCTCCTACCCTATCCTATCCTCACTGCCTGTGTCTCAGGTCACAGAGGTCTCTCAATGTCTAGTGCCTCCTACCCTATCCTATCCTCACTGCCTGTGTCTCAGGTCAGTACTTATCTACAAAATGGACTTCTCCCAAACCTCCAGCCCCTCTTCTGCACATCCACTGAAGGGGTCATTCTAAAACACAGGGATCAAGCTGCAGCCCTACTTGAAAACTCCTGACAGCTTTCCTGCTTACTATGAGATAAAGTCCAGACTCCGTGTCATTCAAGGCCTTTCTGGATCTGGTCCCAATTAAAGCACCCATCCCACTCCATCCCCCATCCTCTACATGCATTTTCCAACCCAGCCAGGCCAAACTCACCTTCATTCCCTTGGAGCTGCCATGTTCTCAAGCCTCTGTGCACAGGTGGCTTTCTCTGGCTGGAATCCTTACTCCACGGTCCACCAAAAGCCCATGTGCATCCTTCAAGGTCCAACTCCCATGTCATTTTTGCGACGCCTTCCTCAACTAATGCCCATGCTGCTATTTTCATTTTATTTACACCAGTTTCCTTCTAAAGTGAGTTTGAGGCAGTTTACAAACTATACACACACTGCAACTAGATTTTCTTTTTAAGCGAGAGTATCAGGGCAAAACGTAAGAACATAAGAAGCTAGGAGGTGGCAAGCATTCCAAATCTCGGTCATAAGGTCTCATACTCATCCTGTTAGAGGTAGTGCTTCGAATTAATTACGTCCCCCCAAAGTACGTGTTGTCAATCCTCTCTGCCTGTGGTTATAATTCCATTTGGGAACGGGTTGTCTTCGCATGTTAACGAGACAGGATTAGGGTAGGGTGTATCTTGAGTCAACCTCTTTTGATGAAGCATGAAGATCTCACAGGAGCATAAACTCAGAAGAGACAGTGACCTTCCCCCAGAGCTGACATAGAAAAAACGTCTTCCCCTAGCTAGGCCGGCACCCTGAATTCAGGTTTCTAAACTGTAAGAAAATTAATTCGTTTGTTAAAACAACCCACTTGTGGTATTTCCGTTACAGCAGCACTAGGTAACTGAGACAGTAGGCCACAAGACTGGCCCGGCATTTTCTCTACAGGGTGAAGTAGTTACTCCTCTGTGAGTTCACTGCCAGCTGTGCATGACTATCCTGTGGCATTTCCCCTATATTTTGTAATTTGCTCTGAGTCCATCCCTCTCACTGGACTGGGAAATTCCTAAGGGAGTACATAATTTCTGATTCATCTCTGTATCCCCAGCATGTAGCATATGGGTAATCGTGCTTGTTGACCTAATGTTGTTCTGAAAAACATTATTTTACCCTCAGAAAAAATTACATGGCTGCAACCAATGCCGCAAAAACAATTTGTGTATAAATTTTTGAATGAGAAACTAATTTGCACTGTAAACTTCCCCCTAAAGCACAATAAAAAAAAATTTTTTTAATTACATGGCTAAAAAATGACAGAGCTAGGATTCAAACCCAAAACTATCCATCCCTCCAAAGCCATTATTCTACTATCCACGCCGTTTCCTACCTTTACCATCACTGTGTGCTCAAATAACTCCCTCCTTCAAGGCCTAAAGGACCCTCTTCTGCAAGAAACCTTTCCTGTTGAGCTAAGTCCCGCCCCTGACCTTCCACATCACTTAAGAAATCTGGAGAAGAGACAGTGCCCTCCCTGGGTAGCCGAGAATTGAATGGCCTGTGCACGTATTCTGCAGATGGTGGTGTGAAATCCCACTCTCTTTCCCTCTAGGTAAAGTCCCAAGGCATTCCTTGCCTTTTTCTTTCTTCTTTAGGGCCCATAACTTCCAGTCATCCCCATTCCAAAATTGAATCCAAAATAATCTCCTCAGGTCCACTGCTTCTCTAACCAAGTGCAGTGTTCAAAACACACCCCTCTGCTACATTTGTTACCAAAAACCAAAGGTAGCGCCCTCTAGTTGAACTGGATTCTGACTCAGAGTGGCCCTATTAGTTAGGCCCATCAATTGTTGGGGTTGGTGGGCATCTCAATCTCCTCAAACACATTAAAAGAATTCTACGCATCATCTTCACTGGAAGGGAAAACGACATTTTAGAAGGCTTAATCATCTGGCAAGGAGTTAAGTACTCAACTGCAAACTGAAAGGTGGATTTGACTCCACCAGCTGGATCTGTGGGAGCAAGACCCACAATCTGCTCTTGTAAAGACTGTTGTTAGTTGTTGTTGTTAGGTGCCATCGCGTTGGTTCTGACTCATAGCAAACCTATGTACAATGCAACAAAACACTGCTCGGTCCTGGCCATCCTCACAATCGTTGCTATGTCTAGGCCAGTAAAGATCACAGCCTAGGAAACCCTATGGGGCAGTTCTACTCTGTCATACAGGGTCACTGTGAGTCAGAATAGACTCGATGGAACACAACAACAAATCACCTGGCTCTCAACCTATATGATTACTTTTGGGGAAGCCTGGGAATTCGAAGATAAAACCACCATCTCCCACTGAGTTCCCCGCCTCCAACCAAGCAAAACATATGGTCTCTAACCCCATGACAGAGTTCTGGTCCAAAATACTGCTGGGGTGATGACCCCTGGTCCCTTCTTTTACATCCTCTTCCAGGGCTTCAGAATCCTTCCCCCGTTTCCAATTCACCCCTTGTCTCTCTCTGCCTCCAAGCTTTCCTAGCAGTCTTCAATCCTAAAACTTTTTTCTTAAATTAAAAAAAAAAAAATAGTGCTATTGAACAATTTCCCCTGTAAAACAACCATCTTATCTGACACGCCGAAATGTGCTGCATGGCCCTGAGAGCATTCTACCTCCAGTTTTAAATGTGTGACAATGTGCCACCAAAATATATCCTTGCAGCTATAACCACTCACAACTATAACCAGTCACAACTAAACCACTTACAACTAAAGTACTCCAAGAATATCTGTAACCTTAAATGTTATCACATCTAAGTAAGAAACACCCAATTTCCTGAGTCAGAATAAAAAACTAAACTCGTTGAAGTCGAGTTGATTCCAACACATACCAACCCTATAGGACAGGGCAGAATTGCCCCATAGGGTTTCCAAGGCTGTAATCTTTAGGAAGCAGACTGCCACATCTTTCTTGCTCAGAGCGTTTGGTGGCTTTGAACCACAGACTTTTGGATTACCAGTGGAGAGCTTAATCACTGCGTAACTAGTGCTCCTTTGAGTCAGAATAAAACCAAACCCAATTCCTCGCCGTCGAGTCGATTCTGACTCAAAGCGACCCTACAGGACAGAGTAGAACTGCTCCTTAGGGTTTCCAAGGAGCGGCTGGTGGATTCAAACTGCTGACCTTTGGTTTAGCAGCAGAGCTCTTAACCACTGCGCCACCAGGGGCCCTGGGTCAGGATAAAAACCCAAAACCCGTAGCCGTCGAGTCGATTCTGACTCATAGCGACCCTACACGACAGGGTAGAACTGCCTCACAAGGTTTCCAAGGAGCGCCTGGTGGATTCGAACTGCCCACTTTTAAGGTTAGCAATCTAGCCCTTAACCACTATGCCACCAGGGTTTCCAGAAAAAGGAGACCAAATTCTTCACTGTTTTCTGCTCCTAAAGATTATTCACTCAATTTACAGTAGCCACCTCCTGGCGCTGGTGTGATGAATTAAATAATTCATGACAACTGTTTAGCACCTTCAGCCTGGCACACAGTAAATGAGCAAAATTTAGCAATTATCATTTACATACATTACGTCCTTTAACTCTCCCCTCTTTTTTTTCATCCGGCGGGGTAGGTATTACACCTCGTACCCCTCCCCCTCCCCATCCTCCATTTACAGAAGCCGCAGCCTAGGCTCGAAGTAATGGAGCTATCTATCCCAAGGTCAGTCGGTCAGGGGTGTGATACTTTGCCCTGGGCCTCCGAATAAAGGACCCCTCCCATTACACCCTGGAACCAGTCATACGGAGTCTTAAAGGAGACAAGTATGGAAAAGCGCCCAGCACAGTGCTCGGGATACAGTGGGGGCCCCAGGATGGGGAGACCACAGCACTGTGGGTCACTTGAATTCTTCCCGAGAGGCTACCTGGGTCGGGGGTCCCTATCCCCGGGAGCGCTAATGCATCGCCCCGAAGCCCGCGCCCCGCGGTTTTGCACGCAGCAGGCCGGGGCCCACTCACCGAGTCCCATCACGGCGCGCGGTGGCAGCCGCACAGCCCCCGGCCTGCAGAGCAAGGGTCGCCGCGGCTCCGCGCCGAGGCCCGCGCCGAGGCCAGGAAGCCCGCCATGTCGGTCCGCGGACCCCGCACGCCCGGCCCGCGTCCCCGCCCGCGCCTCCGCCCCGCTGCGGCCCGGCTGGCGAGGAAGCCTCCTACCTGCAGCTGCGGCGCAGCGGCCGCGGCAACCGGGGGAGCGGCCGGCGAGGCGCGGGAGCGGCAGCCTCAGCTCCTGCCGCGGGCGGGGCGGCCAGGAGGGCCGTGGGCTCCGGAGCGCCGGGCGGCGGCGGCGCGCCCCCGGCCGGCCAGGCCCCGCCGCGCACACCGCGGCCACAAAGCCCCGGAGCCGCCGCCCCCTCGCGGGCCGCCTGCCACCTGCGGGTCCGTCGGCGGCTCGCGGGCCCGGGCGGAGGTGGCGCAGAGGAGGGCGGGAGCGCGGCCCCACGCAGTCCCCACCTCCCCCAGCCGGCCCACGGGCCTCCCCGAGGGGTCGGGGCGGGACTCCGGGTATGCCCCGCCGCCGCCCGCTCGCCCAGGGGCCGGCCCCCGCAGCTTTAAACCTCTTCCTCGCTGCTGACATCCTTGTGCTGATTCAGTTCCTCTTTCCCACCTTTGCGGAGGAGCTTCCCAAGCGGCCCGGAAAACTGTGTTTCATTTCCATGAACAACAAAAAAAAGTGCGTTTGTCACAAGGGATTTGGCGACCATGGACATGACTTAGTTCAGTCCAAGCCTCTTGACTGAGATAGGTCCCTTTTCTTTTGGGAGTCCGTGATACTGTCAACAGCCTTTCCTCTATGCTGGAATCAGCACAGGGTTGTGTTAGTTAATTTGCGGGACTCGTCTTCTCTTAGGCTGTGTGCTTCCTGAGGGCAGGGTCTATGCCCCCAGGAGCCCAGGACCTGGCTGGCTCCGACACTACGTGCTGAGTGAGTGGGAATTAATGGCGTGGGTGAATGAATGCACAATAGATCAAACATCTGCCAGGCACAGCATCTTTCTTTGCCCCTCCCACAAGGAGGGTGCTGGGTGTTTCTTATGCCGTGGATCCGTTGGAAAGATTTGAAGCCCAGGTGTCTTAGTTTGGGCTCTCTCAGAGAAACAAAACCAGTGAAGCATATATATATATATAAGCTAACACAGAGAGATTTATCTCAAGGAAAGGGCTGGCAAGTCCCAAGTCCATAGGTCAGACAGTGAGCCTAGAAGTGGTTGCAGGGGCTGAGGAACCCACAATCCCATAATCCCACAATTCCAGGCTTGGCAGGTCAGATGGCAGGCAGCTGACTCATGGAGCTGCAGAAGCTGGCAAATCCCAGAATCGGTAGCTCAGATAACAGGCTCAAGTCCCAAGAACCAGAGGTCAAATGATGATGAGGCAGATGGCAGGATCCAGAGCGAGTTTTGCCAGTGTTCATGTATGTTGAATGCAGGTCACACCCTCAAGGAAATTCCCCTTACATCAGATACTTGAGTAAGGGTACGACTTGTGTAAGGCTATGACCTGAGTCACACTCAAGATACACACCACACTAATCCGGCGTCATTAACATATTATTGTTGTTAGGTGCCATAGAGCTGCCTCCTACTCATAGCTACCCTACCTACAACAGAACAAAACACTCCCCAGTCCTGCACCATCCTCACAATCCTTGTTATGCTTGAGCCTATTGTTGCAGCCACTGTGTCGATCCATCTCATTGAGGATCTTCCTCTGTTTCACTGACCCTCTACCAAGCATGACGTCTTTCTCCAGCGACTGATCCCTCCTGATAACATGTCCAAAGTATGTAAAACAAAGTCTCACTTGTAAGGAGCTTATAAGGAGCATTCTGGTTGTACTCATTAACATATAAAAAAACAAAAAACAGAGGTTTAGAATTCACAACACATAGACTGCAAGATAATTACACAATACCACAAAATGGAGGACAATTACATCTGATCACAAAATGGAGGATAATTACACAATACTGGGAATTAGCCAAGTGGACACATAACATTAATCATCACCCCAGGTAAGGGCGCAGAGGGCACTGAACATTTTTGAGGCCGTTGCCTGCTTTCTTAGCTCCCTGTACCCACAGCACCAGAGCAGAGGCCAAGCCAGGTCTTTTGACTATGAAGAAACGCCTAAAACACTTCTGGGGACAGAAGCCCCAATGAACAAAAAGACTAAGAGTTATTCTGCTCCTTGTTCATTATTTTAGCGATAACTTTGAAGCTTTGAAATTGTCCAGAGGACCTGGAAACTAAGACTATCTCAAGGGTGTTGCAATTAGCCAACAAACTGGAAGCTAACGCTGTATACACAATTTCCACTTCCAGTTTTCCACTGAGTGCTGCCTTAGAAGTTCATTAAGATTTCCTTAAGTTAGGATACAGTCAAGGGAAAACTATTGAGGTGTGAAACTAGAAAGTCAAATAAGAACTGAAATTTGATTAATAGGTGGTACAGTGTGAGGAAATCACTGGATTTAACAGGCAGACCTAAGTCTGAATCCTGACTTTACATCTTATATCTCCAAGAAGTAATTTAACCTCCTTGAATCTCAGTTTTGTTTTTTCCATTTGTAAGATGGGGTTAATGAAACCTACCAGGGTACAGCTTCTTGCCTTTAATTCAGTAAATGATAAGTGTTATTGTTATTGTTTTGTTGTTAATATGGATTAAATATAATGATGATTGACGTTAGCCACAGGCAGAAATGCTGCTAAGGAGACATGGAAAACTCATATTTAATCATATGTCTCCTTCTCAAATCAAAAGAGTAGATTATCTCCAGAACTAATGGTGACCAAAGTATCCACTGAGACCTATAAGGTGGTTGCTGCCCTCCCAGCTGCCTCCTGGCTGGTCAGCTTAGTATGGCAGGATACTCTGGACAAGCTTCTTAACCTCTCTGAGTCTTGTTTGTAAGGTGGATTAACAACTTACTTAATAGGTTATGTAAAGATTAAATAAAGGCTTAACACAGTGCAAGGTATGTAGGGAATACTCAGTAAATTTTAGCTATTATTTGTGTTCCTAATTATAACTTGGAAACCCTGGTAGCATAGTGGTTAAGAGCTACAGCTGCTAACCAAAAGGTTGGCAGTTCAAATCCACCAGGTGCTCCTTCGAAATTGTATGGGGCAGTTCTAGTCTGTCCTATAGGGTCGCTATGAGTCGGAATTGATGTGATGGCAATAGGTTTTTTTTGTTGTTGTTTTTTAACTTCTCTGTAGAAAGAAAGTGCAAGGTCTACACAGAGTCTAGTAAAAGGAAGCCAGAGAGAAAGAACATCTCGGTGACTTGCCCCTTCCCCAGGAGTATGAGGTCCATCCCCACAATGGAGATACATGGAAGGTAGAAGTGAAGCAGGAGGCATATCTTTTACACTCTGAAGTTTATTATGGGCACTAAGCAGCAGGGCAGCTCACGTATCTTGTCACTGGCTTACTAGCTTATCTTACTGACATGGGGCAGCACCTGGTCCTGTAGCTCCTTCAGCTTGAGTCCTGCACCATAATGAAGAGCATCAGCATCAAGGATGGAGTTGGTAAGAGACAGAGGCAAGTTCTAGTTTGTCCTTCGGGGCTGCAATTTTCTTTGTGGGTCCCAGCTTGTCCTCACAGGTTCTAGTTTGTCCTTGCTCTTGTTCACATCTAGTTTTCCTTCCCAACTGCCGATCTGGCTGACCTATAGCTACTTCAGACTGAACACTAGATACAGAAGCAACAGCCTGTACAGACTATTCCACCAGGTGTCACAGCTGAAAAGGCTGGAGGTTCAAGTCCAGCCAGAGGCACCTTGGAAGAAAGGTCTGGCAGTCTGCTTCTGAAAAATTAACCATTGAAAACCCTGTGGAGCACAGTTCTACTCTGACATACATGGAGTTGCCATGAATCAGAGTCAACTCCATGAAAACTGGTAACTTCTTTAAAAGTCTAAAAGTACTGCCACAAGCCTGTTTAGTTACTTCTAATGAAGCTGCTTGAAATTGTTATATATTTCTAGACCTGCTTTGCCACTAGGAGACTATAAAACCCTAGGGAAGACATTTAATGTCTGAAAAATTAGAGTTTAGTTAACATCCCTAACTTCTGTTTTAACGGTAACACTTTAGTTGCTACCGCTCCCTTCATTTCACTACCAAACTTCTAACTCAGCAATTCCACTTCTAGGTATTTCTCCTAGAAAAACACTTGCGCCTGATTACAAAGAGGCATGTTCCTTGCAACGTTTGGTAATGGGTGAAAGAAGGAAGTAGAGAGAGAGACAGAAAAAAAAGATAGACATTGGAAACAACGTACAAGTTCCTCAATAGAAACACACTTCAATAAGCTATGGTATTTCGTAGGACTGACAAAGCATTATACTGAAGTGGGTTTTTATTTGTTTGTTTGTGTGTTTTTGGTTCTTGTTTCACCAAGCCATTTTGACTGCCCAATTTTAAACCCAGAGAACATTTTAGTCCTGGGCACACTCTCACCCAAGGACATTTTGATCCAACCTATTGCTCTTAACTCTACTCCAGATATGAATAGTTAGTACTGTAGGCAAAGCTTAAAAAGCAATAGATCAGTGGAAGATGACAAGGCAATGTTATCCCTCTGGAGCATCCGAAAAGATTTTCTTACAATATTCTCGTAAATCAACAAAAAATTAAATATAAGTTATCAGTATCCTATCCATATAATAAATATATCTGGTAGAAATAATTAATACAAAATAAAATCGTCAAAGATGTCACCCTGAAGACTAAAGTACGCCTCACCCAAGCCATGGTATTTTCAATCGCATCACATGTAATGTGAAAGCTGGACAATGAATAAGGAAGACTGAAGAAGAACTGACGCCTTTGAATTGTGGTGTTGGCGAAGAATATAGAATATACCATGCACCACCAAAAGAACAAATAAATTTGTCTTGGAAGAAGTACAACCAGAATGCCCGTTAAAAGCAAGCGGGGCGAGACTGCATCTTACGTACTTTGGACATGTCAAGAGCGATCAGTCCCTGGAGAAGGACAACATCCTTGGTAAAGTACGGGGTCACCAGAAAAGAGGAAGACCCTCAACGAGATGGATTGACACAGTGGCTGCAACAATGGACTCAAGCATAACAATGATTGTAAGGATGGCGCAGGACTGAGCAGTGTTTCGTTCTGCAGTACATAGGGTCGCTGTGAGTCAGAACCGACTTGATGGCACCTAACAACACCAACAAACTTGCCAATGGCTAACTGACATATAATATAATGGTAAATATTAGATCAGTTATATCTCACCAGGGAAAACAGAACTTGCCAGAAATACTGACCACAAAACAAAACTCAAAATGGCAGCAATTCTAATCAATTAAACTTTAAAATAGAAAATTTTCATAGGAAAGAATTGATCCTATTAATTCTGTCAATTCTAATTTCAGTGAAATAAAAATAAGAACGTTTAGATGCAACATTTCAGACATCAGGTTCACCAAAATTCAAAATTAAGCAGCAAAATGGGTGTTTTGGTGGGGTGAAAATAGGATTAATTTTAGAGAACAACAGCTATGAGAATTTTAATATGTGCAATCCTAGGTATCTAGAGAAATACTACTTGCACATATAGGGAAAAAAGGGCATGAACAAAGGTTTACTGAAGCATTTTTTTAAAATAATTTTTATTGTGCTTTAAGTGAAAGTTTACAAATCAAGTCAGTCTCTCACATATAAACTTATATACACCTCACTGAACCCAGTGAACCCAGGGCCGTTGAGTTGATTCCGACTCAGCAACCCTATAGGACAAAGTAGAACTGCCCCACAGAGTTTCTAAGGAGCATCTGGTGGATTCAAACTGCCGACCCTTTGGTTAGCAGCCGTAGCACTTAACCACTATGCCACCAGGGTTTCCACCTTACTACATACTCCCAATTGCTCTCCCCCTAATGAGACAGCCTGCTCCCTCCTTCCAGTCTCTCTTTTCATGGCCATTTTGCCAGCTTCTAACCTGCTCTACCCTCCCATCTCCCCTCCAGACAGAAGATGCCAACATAGTCTCAAGTGTCCACCTGATGCAAGTAGCTCACTCCTCATCAGCATCTCTTTCCAACCCATTGTCCTGTCCAATCCATGTCTGACCAGTTGGCTTCGGGAATGGTTCCTGTCCTGGGCCTACAGAAGGTTTGGGGACCATGACCGCTGGGGTCCTTCTAGTCTCAGTCAGACCATTAAGTCTGGTCTTTTTATGAGAATTTGGGGTCTGCATCCCACTGTTCTCCTGCTCTCTCAGGGGTTCTCTGTTGTGTTCCCTGTCAGGGCAGTCATTGGTTGTGGCCAGGCACCATCTAGTTCTTCTGGTCTCAGGATGATGTAGTCTCTAGTTCATGTAGCCCTTTCTGTCTCTTAGGCTCATAATTACCTCGTGTCCTTGGTGTTCTTCATTCTCCTTTGATACAGGCGGGTTGAGACTCATTGATGCATCTTAGGTGGCCACTTGCTAGCGTTTAAGACCCCAGATGCCACCACTTCAAAGTGGGATGCAGAATGTTTTCTTAATAGATTTTATTTTGCCAGTTGACTTAGATGTCCCCTGAAACCATGGTCCCCAAGCCCCTGCCCCTACTTTGCTGACCTTCGAAGCATTCAGTTTATTCAGGAAACTGATTATGGTTTAGTCCAGTTGTGCTGACTTCCCCCGTGTTGAGTGTTGTCCTTCCCTTCACCTAAAGTAGTTCTTATTTTAATCAGTGAATGCCTCTCTTCCCCCCACCCATAACCACAAAAGAATGTGTTCTTCTCAGTTAAACTATTTCTCAAGATCTTTTAATAGTGGTCTTATACAATATTTGTCCTTTTGCAACTGACTAATTTCACTCAGCATAATACATTCCAGGTTCCTCCATGTTATGAAGCATAATTTTTACAATACAAGTAAAAACTTAATGTCTATCGAAAGGGAAATGGTTAAATAAGCTATGGAATAATCAAATGTAGAATAACATATTCTATTGACTCTAAGAAGCCATCAATTACAGATATCATTATTTTTTTAATTGTTAAGAAAGAAAAATGCTCCCAATTAAACTATGACACAAGACACTAACATTTATAATTTTTATATTTATTTAAAAACCTATTGAGACTTAAGACATAGATTTTTAATTCCCTGTGATCCTTGTGAATACATTAAAAGGAAAATATACATGAAATTAATTGATTAAAGTATATCTAAATCTTCTCATTCAGAGCCTGACCCTTCTGAATCACATTTAGACTCAGCATCATCAATATTCCAGGCTGCTAACATCTATTCTGCAAGTTTTGATGCATATCCAGCAGGCAATGACAACTATATCACTACTACTGCCTAGTTGACAGCAATTGTAAGATGCATATCGTAAAATGTGAATAAAAAGTGTGCCTTAGAATAATGAAGCAAGGGCATTATGCAGCAGCTAAAATAAATTAAAAAAAAGCAACCAAGGAAGCATCATAACTGCTACCATAGAAAGCTCTAATTCACATCGCTAAGAAAAAAATAGCAAGTTACAAAAAAATATATTCAGTATGTGCTCATTCATGGAAAAAGCAAAACAAATCTCTGCATTTCTGTGGTAGACACTGGAATTTAGCCACCCAAAAGACATTCACAACTTCTTTTACTTTGCCATTCTACACCTTAGATACTTGAAAGGTAAATTACTCACCTTCCCAGACTTTCTTGTTGATAGTCATATGACAACACATGGGCCACTGAGTTGTAGGTAGATGTTCCAGTATGATTCTTTTCCTGAATAAAAATATATAACTTCACAATTAGATGACTTTTGTCCTTTGCAGTCCAGTACATGGACACAATTCCTAGAGGAGCAACAATTACCTTGTGACCGTGACGACAAAAGCCAAATGCTGGGGATGGTGAAACTGAAAGAAAGACCCTGGGCTCAAAACCAGAGAAGGAAACCGACCACAAGTTTAATTGCCTCCATAAATTATTACCTCCTTTACCATGAGACCAGAATAAATGGATAGTATCTAGCTACCATCACTGAACATTTTAATCAAGGACCCAATAGATGGATCCTGATCAAAGACTGGAAAAGTATACAACAGAGCTTCAAACTCATATGGAAACCAGACTTACTAGAACCATTAAGACTGTGGGAACCCCTGAATCTAAATCCCAGAAATAATTTTTAAACCTTGAGACAAAACTATTCAACGAAGCCTTCGTTAAACTAAGCAACTAAAAAGTTTAGCCCAATTAATAAAGAATGTTTGCCTCGAGGACAGCACTCTTAAAAAGAATCATCTAGATGAGTGTAAACAGACAATAGTTAAGCTAAAGCACAGATGAGACTTTAAGAGGCCAAGTGTCTAAATTAATGGAGATAAAACACTATGGGTAGAGATAGAATGGTGACACAATGTGAGGTATGTAACCAATGTTATTGAACAGTTATGTAGAAATTGTGAATGGATGTATGTTTGGTTGAATATATTTATTGTCACCAAACATAAATAAACTACTATTTAAAAGAAAGAGCGAGCCAGGGATCCTGATGATGTCACCGACCTATTCTGTCAATCTGGTTTTCCTTTTGAATGAGACTCTAATAAATTCTTTGAGTTTGGTTCTCAGTTCCTGGTGGCAGAATAACATCCTAGCTGATATAAGTCATACATGTATAGAGATAATGGATTTAAAATATGTGGAAAATGCACACTAAACTGAAAAGAGAAAATTCTGGAGATGGGAAACTGTTGGGAGGGGTGTTGGGGGACTTTTGCTTTATTTTTACTTTTTGAATTTTGTACAACATGGAAGTATTTGTATATTAAAAACAATAATACTTTTTTACAAGATTGATCTCAGAAATGGAGAGAAAAGACAAAAATGTATTTCCACTGAGATAGTTTAATATCCATTCCAAAGAGTCAAACTGGCTTGATTAATTCGTTCTTAGAGAATGCAAAATGTATCACTTCCTTTTCTCAATACTCTCAAATTATCTTTGATGTAATCCATCCTGGTGCTCAGCAAAGATCAAGATTACAAAACTGCTTTTTTCTCCTTTATAGGATCAGAACATTTTCTAGTCTTGAATTCTCTGATATTTTCCAAGGATTACCAGCGTAATTGTGGTGTACAAAGGTCCTGACACACACACACACACACACAAAACACATTATGACGATGATTTTGAGATTATTAATGATGATAATAATAGCATTTACCACTTATTGGGTATTTTCTATGTGCCAGGCACTGTGTGAGACACTTAACGCACATGTTGTCATTGTCGTTAGGTGCTGTTGAGTCAGTTCCAACTCATAGCGACTCTATGTACAACAGAACGAAACAGTGCCCGGTCCTGTGCCATCCTCACAATAGTTGCTATGCTTGAACACTTCATTGCAGCCACTGTGTCAATCCATCACATTGAGGGTCATCCTCTCTTTCATTGACCCTCTTCTTTACCAAGCATGATGTCCTTCTCCAGGGACTGGTCCTTCCTGATAACATGTCCAAAGTACATGAAACGAAGTCTTGCCATCCTTGCTTCTAAGGAGCATCCTGGCTGTACTTTTTCCAAGACAGGTTTGTTCACTCCTCTGACAGTGCATGGTATAGTCAGTATTCTTCGCCAACACCATAATTCAAAGGCATCAATTCATCTTCAGTCTTCCTTACTCTTTGTCCAGTTTTCACAAGCATATAAAGTAATTGAAAATATCATAGCTTGGTCAGGTGCACGCAAGCCCTCAGAGTGACATCTTTGCTTTTTAACACTTTAAAGAGGTCTTTTGCAGCAGATTTATCCAATGCAATACATTGTTTGATTTCTTGACTGCTGCTTCCATGGGTGTTGATTGTGGATCCAAGTAAATGAAATCCTTGCAACTTCAATCTTTTCTCCTTTTATCATGATGTTGCTTATTGGTCCAGCTGTGAGGATTTTTGTTTTCTTTATGTTGAGATGTAATCCATAGGCTGTGGTATTTGATCTTCATTAGTAAGTGCTTCAAGTCCTCTTCACTTTCAGCAAGCAAGGTGTGTCATCTGCATAACGCAGGTTGTTAATGAGTCTTCCTCCAATCCTGATGCCTGAGCTTCTTCATATAGTCCAGCTTCTCAGATTATTTGCTCAGCATACAGATTGACTAGGTATGGTGAAAGGATACAACCCTGTTACACACCTTTCTTGACTTTAAACCACATAGTATCCCCTCGTTCTGTTCGAATAACTGCCTCTTGATCTATGCACAGGTTCCTCATGAGCACAATTAAGTGTTCTGGGATTCCCATTCTTTGCAATGTTATCCATAATTTGTTATGATCCACACAGTCGAATGCCTTTGCATAGTTAATAAAACATAGGTATACATCTTTCTGGTATTCTCTGCTTTCAGCCAAGATCTATCTGACATTAGCAATGATATCCCTCATTCCACATCCCTTTCTGAATCAGGATTGAATTTCTTGCAGTTCCCTGTCAATATACTGCTGCTACTGCTTTTGAATTATCTTCAGCAAAATTTTACTGCGTGTGATATTAATGTTATTGTTTGATAATTTCCACATTCTGTTCGATCATCTTTCTTTAAAATGAGCATAAAGATGGATCTCTTCCAGTTAGTTGGCCAGCTAGCTGTCATCCAAATTTCTTGGCATAGACGAGTGAGCACCTCCAGTGCTGCATCCATTTGTGGAAGACAAAGTATTATAATGAAATGTACACAAACCTGATGTTAAAAAACCAAGAGTGAAGAACATGCTCAGCATTTTCAAGCTGAAAGAATTCAAGAAAAAAAATGCAAGCCTCGAATTGCAATATTGAAGGGTTCTGTGGGGAAAATATTAAACAATGCAGGAGGCATCAAAAGAAGGTGGAAGGAATACACAGAGTCACTGTACCAAAAGGAATTGGTTGACATTCAACCATTTCAGGAGGTAGCATATGATCAAGAATTGATAGTACTGAAGGAAGAAATCCAAGCTGTCCTAAAGAGAATGGTGAAAACACAAGGCTCCAGGAATTCACCAAATACCAATGGCGGTGTTCAACAAACAGACACAGCGCTGGAGGTCCTCACTCATCTATGCCAAGAAATTTGGAAGATGACTACCTGCCAACTGACTGGAAGAGATTCATCTTTGTGCCCATTCCAAAGAAAGGTGATCCAATAGAACAGAGAAATTATCAAACAATATCATTAACACACAGTCTCATTTTTTTTTTAAACTGTGCTTTAGGTAAAAGTTTACAGCTCAAGTTAATTTCTCATACAGAAATTTATATACATATTGTTATGTGACACTAGTTGCAATCCCTCTAACGTGACAGCACACTCCCCCTTTCCACCCCAGGTTTCCCATGTCCATCCAACCAGCTCCTGCCCCTTTCTGCGTTCTCATCCTGCCTCCAGACAGGAGCCACCCATTTAGTCTCCTGTATTTGCTTGAACTAAGTAGCACGTTCTTCACGAGTATTACTTTATGTCTTATGGTCCAGTTTAATCTTTGTCTGAAGAGTTGGCTTCAGGAATGGTTTTAGTTCTGGGTTAACAGAGAGTCCAGGTACCATGCCTGCAAGGGCTCTTTAGTCTCAGCCAGACCATTAAGATCTGTCTTTTTACAGTGAACTTGAGTTCTGCACCACACTTTTCTCCTGCTCTGTCAGGGTGGTCATTAGTGGTAGCTGGGCACCATCTAGTTCTTTTGGTCTCAGGGTGATGGAGCCTCTGCTTTATGTGGCCCTTTTGTCTCTTGGGCTAATCTTTTCCTTGTGTCTTTGGTGTTCTTCATTCTCCTTTGCTCCACATGGGTTGGGAACAATTGATGCATCTTACATGGCGGCCTGCAAGCGTTTAATGCCCCAGACACCACTCACTGAAGTGGGATGCAGAACATTTTCTTCATGAACTCTGTTATGCCAGTTGACCTAGATGTCCCCCGAAACCACGGTCCCCAGATCCCAGCCCCTGATACTCTGTCCCTCGAAGCATCTTGTTATGTTCAGGAAACTGTACAACTTTTGTTTCAGTCCAATTGTGCTAAGCGCCCCTGTATTGTGTGTTGTCCTTCCCTTCATCTAAGATACTTCTTGTCCACACATTGTCTCATTTTATCTTCACAAAAGCCCTGTGAGGTTAACACTATTATCAGTTCCGTTTTATACAGACACTGAACCTTGGACAGGTTAACCTGCCTACCGCCACATAGATAAGAGTGAGAACAGGGACAAGTACGTGGGTTAGCCTTACCACAAAGCTTCGTTGAAAGAGGTAAAATGAACAGACATGTGATGTGAGAGGTAAAAGGCGCGTCTTGCATAAGCTCATGTCAGACCCCGATAACTTCTCTTTGAATACCAGCTTAACACCGACTAAAGACCTCCACCTGCACGAATCCAGCGGAGCCACAGTCGACTCCTGTCGTGATCCCTCCCGTATTTTCCCTCTCGCCGCATCTTAGCTCCGCAGGCTCCTCCCCTCCCCTGCACGCTAGCCCTCCCGCCCCGCGCAAGCGCACTGTGCCCGGAACTTGGCTACCTTTCCACGTATCCAAGAGTATGTTAGTGCTGGTGCCGAGGGAGCTCGTCGAGCCCGGCCCCGCCCTGCCCGGAGGTGGGCGGAGCCTCTGTGTAAAGTGCTGGGTGGCGCGGGCTTCGGGTTTGCGAAAGGAATGTGGAGGAATTCCCAGGTGGAAGGAGCTGCAAGAAGTTTCAGCTGCACACGTGTTTCGTTCATTCATGTGAGCGGGCACCCACCTGACGTAAAGACTGTCCTCCCCGGGCTCCCGCACCTGTAAGAGAGATAATGGGCACGCCAAAAAATTAGTTATGTCGCACTTTGGTAGATACAATAGAAAGTGGAACCGGTGGAGGGAAGGAGGGACTTTCCCTTGAACCGCCCGCACTCACATCCATGCTGGAGAAAACGTAATGCAGTGAAAGGAAAAACGGGCCTAAATCAGGGTCCATGACTTCACTTACTGGGAAAATGACACCCGGTTGTCTCTAGGTCTGCCATTCCGCTCTCTGTTCTCCGCCGCATCTGCACTTGCACCAACTGCACTTATCTCAGGGCCGTTTAATTACCAATTTGGCTGTCAGTGGCCTCCCCAAGACTGTAGGATCGCGGAGGGCAAGGGCTGGATCTTGCTCACAGTTTAATTCTCAGTTCCTAACCCAGAGGCTGGCCTAGAGTAAAGGCTACCTGAATAGATGATAAAAGAACAGCTACTCCGAACAGTGGGTTCTGTGATGCGTAGCGTACAAAGATGAACCAGGCTCAGCTATACTTTCTAGGAGCTTACACCCTAGCAGAGTTGCAGCAATCTATCATAACATAACGTGAGGAAAGGGGCATTCAACAGAGAGGTAAATAGCTAGGAATGTGTCTGCAGAAGGCAAACAATACTTATGCTAGTCCCCAGGATTACCACTGCGCTCCAAAGTAACTAGGTAATAACAAACTCAAAGTATTTGGAGTATTGGAGAAAGTGAGGACTCTCCCTCAGGAATCTCACAATCTTTCAAAAAAGAATTAAAGGTAGTAGAAACAGTAGACGATATTGATAAAATTTTTTAAAAAGTAAAATTTAAGAAAAAGAATAATTTTGGTTTGTGCCAAAATATTTGTATTGCAATTCTATTTTCGCAAAAATTGAACAGTTTCTGGTATCTGCAGCAACCTGGGCCATTTTTTGCATAAATTTCTCTTTCCTTAGTGTCTGCTTTATGTCACCCCTCTGCGCTTCCTAGGTTGTTGCTCGGCATGACCGGTAAAAAAAAAAAAAAAAAAAAAAAAATGAGAGAGACCCAGGTGAGAGAACAGGAAAGGCACCTTTATTTCATCGTACAATAAAAAGGAGTCAGTCAGAGCTGCTGTTGGGAAGACTGCTCCCCAAGGGCGAGCAGACAAGTTACTTTTAAGGGTTTTACAAGTAGGGAGTTCATACAAGTTACATCAGCAACGCTCTTAATCAGACTATGCAGGCACCATGGGGTTTACATATAACCTCCTAGCAAAAGCAGGATTCAAATGCAAAGTTGGGGGGGGTGGGAAGACCAGCAGAGGAAACACTTTTTTTTATCTTTTTTTTTCTCGTACAAAAATGTATATATTCCTTGCTATACACTCCTGATTGCTCTCCCCTTCATGAGACAGCACACTCCTTCCCTCCTCCTGTCCATTTAGGTAGCTTCTTGTCCTCTCTGCCCTCTCATCTCCCCTCCAGACAGGAGATGCCAACATAGTCTCATGTGTCTATTTGATCCGAGAAGCTCGTTCTTCACCCATATCATTTTCCATCCCATATTCCAACCCAATCCCTGTCTGAAGAATTGGCTTTGGTAATGGTTCCTGTCTTGGGCTAACAGAAAGTCTGGGGACCATGGCCCCCAGGGTCCTTCTAGTCCCATTCTGACCGTTACCTCTGATCTTTTATGAGAATTTGGGGTCTGCATCCCACTGCTCTTCTGCTCCCCCAGGGGTGTTCCCTGTCAAAGCAGTCATCGGGTTGTGGCCGGGCACTATCTAGCTCTTCTGGTCTCAGGCTGGTGTAGCCTCTGCTTTAAGTGGTCCTTTCTGTCTCTTAGGCTCATAATTACCTTGTGTCTTTGGTGTTCTTCATTCTTCCTTCCTCCAGGTGGGTTGAAACCAATTAATGCATCTTAGATGGCCGCTTGCTACCATTTAAGACCCCAGACGTCACTCTCCAAAGTGGGATGCAGAATGTTTTCTTAATAGATATTATTGTGCCAATTGACTTAGATGTTGCCTGAAACCAAGGTCCTCAAACCCCTGCCCCTGCTACACTGGCCTTCAAAGCATTAAGTTTATTCAGGAAACTTCTTTGCTTTTGGTTTAGTCCAGTTGTGTTGACCTCGCCTGTACTGTGTATAGAAACAGGATTTTTAATGCAATACTGTGGGGGCTCTGTCTCAAGCATACAAAGATGAACTGGGCTCAGCAACACTTTCTGGGAGCTTATACTGTAGTGGAGTTGCATATCATAATATAAGGTGAGGAAAAAGGCAACAGAGAGGTAAATAGCTAGGAATGTGTCTGCAGAAGGCAAACAATCTCTATGCTAGTTCCCAGGATGATCACTGTGTTCCAAAGTAACTAGGTAATAACAAACTCAAAGTATTGGGAGTATTTGAGAAAGTGAGGACTCTCCCTCAGCAATCTCACAATCTTAAAAAAAAAAAAAAAAAGAATTTAAAGGTAGTAGAAACAGTAGACTGTGCTGTTAAATAAAAGAAAAAATAATAAAAGAAAAAAAGAAAAGCAATGATTTTGTTTTCCTTGTTTGTATTTTTTTGTGTGCCAAAGTACTTGTATTGCAATTCTATTTTCTCAAAAATTGAACAGTTTCTGGTATCTGCAGCAACCTGGGCCATTTTTGCATAAATTCCTCTTTACTTAATGTCTGCTTTTTGTCACCCCTCTGCCCTTCTTCCCAGTTCGTCCTCCCCCAGCCTATCATCTCCCCCTAATAACTGTTTAGCAAATACAACCCTAAAATGTAGAAAGGGCTTCTACTCCCATTGTTCAGCTTCTCAAGCAACTTCTTTTATTCTGAAATACAGGGTTTTTAACTTATAAAAAAACAACCAAAACTTTTTTTTTCAACTTTATCAACTATTTTATAATTTCCTGATTTCATAAAAGCTTTTCATCCATCCAGTCTAGCAAGTTATCTGGTAGATTCTTAACACTATCCTCACCCCATCTTCAATCTATCACCAAGTCTTGTCAATTTTAGGTCTGGAAAATTTCTCAAGCCTGTCTGTGTCCCACCATCCCTACCGACCACCCTAGTACAAGCTGTCACCTGGATTACTGCTATACCCACCTCTGTTTCAATTTTTCCTCTTGCCAATCCATTCTCCCAGGGCAGAATGGTTTTCTTAATACACAAATCTAGCCTGTCCATTCTATGCCTAACACCTACCAATGACTTATCTTTGTTTTAACGATAGACCAAAATCCTTAATGGGACTACAATGAGGCCCTCTGGCTTCTGATTGGACTTGGCCAGTGGGGAACACAGGCAGGGGTTCAGAGGAAAAGAGGGATGGGGGTCGGGTGTTTATTCACTGGTCCCTTCTGCAGAGTTGCTATGAGACGGCTGCCTCCCTTCTGTCAGGTAGCTATCTATCTCCACAGATTTCTCTCTCTCTCTCTTCTGCTCTCTCTGTCTCTAGGTTCCAGGAACTGCCCTCTCTTCTTACCCCTTCAGGCCATGGGGTGGTGCAATCAGCAATGCTGTTACATATTGCAGTATTACTTGTCCTGTCAATAAACCCTGCTTACTACTTTGTCAACAGACCTTTTATTAAATGTTCCTCAAATTGCCCTCTTAAAGTGGGCCATCTGTCTCCTCCAGGGACCCTGGCTGATACACGGCCCCAGGCAATTTTTCATGTAACTAAAATTTACATCATTGGTATAAAAAAAAAGTTCCTTATGGGCAACAATAAGGCATTATCTAATACTTTATATTTACAAAATGGAGTGCTGTGTGGTCATTGAAAAACCAAGTTTTTGAAAAATATATAGAAACAGGATACAAAGAATATGTTCAATTTGATCTCAGTTTTACAAAACAAAAGAAATTGGAACGAGTGTGTATATATAGGAGCCCTGATCGGGCAGGGGTTAAGAGCTTGGCTGCTAACCAAAGGGTCAGCAGTCTGAATCCTTGAAAACCGTATGAGGCAGTTCTACTCTGTCCTATAGTCACAATGAGTCAGAATTGACTGGATGGCAATAGGTTTGGCTTTTTGGTTTTGTGTATATACATAAGAGACTCAGCAGATATGTTTCAAGATGTTAACAGTCTATTTCTGAGTGACGGCTTTATCTTTTTCTTTATGATTTTCTATATTATCGTTGTTTTCTGCAATAATGCTATATTATTATCACATGACTCTGTTGTTGTTGTTAGGTGCCATCGAGTCAGTTCTGACTCATAGCGACCCCGCGCACAACAGAACCAAACACTGTCCAGTCCTGAGCCATCCCCCAAATCGTTATTATGCTTGAGCTCATTGTTACAGCCACGGTGTCAATCCACCTCGTTGAGGGTCTTCCTCTTTTCCACTGACCCTGTACTCTGCCAAGCATGACGCCCTTCTTCAGGGACTGATCCCTCCTGACAACATGTCTAAGGTATGTAAGATGCAGTCTCGCCATCCTTGCTTCCAAGGAACATTCTGGCCTCACTTCTTCCAAGACAGATTTGTTCATTCTTTTGGCAGTCCATGGTATATTCATTATTCTTTGCCAACACCACAATTCAAAGGCGTCAATTCTTCTTTGGTCTTCCTTATTCATTGTCCAGCTTGGGTCAGGCGCACATTAGTCTTCAAGGTGACATCTTTGCTCTTCAACACTTTGAAGAGGTCCTTTGCAGCAGATTTACCCAATGCAACACGTCTTTTGATTTCTTGACTGCTGCTTCCATGGCTGTTGATTGTGGATCCAAGTAAAATTAAATCTTTGACAACTTCAATATTTTCTCTGTTTATCATGATGCTGCTCATTGGTCCAGCTGTGAGGATTTTTGTTTTCTTTGTGTTGAGGTGCAATCCATACTGATGGCTGTGGTCTTTGATCTTCATTACTAAGTACTTCAAGTCCTCTTCACTTTCAGCAAGCAAGGTTGTGTCAGCTGCATAATGGAGGTTGTTAATGAGTCTTCCTCCAATCCTGATGCCCCGTTCTTCTTCATATAGTCCAGTTTCTTGTATTATATGCTCAGCATACAGATTGAATAGGTATGGTGAAAGAACAGAACCCTGACGCACACATTTCCTGACTTTAAACCAATCAGTATCCCCTTGTTCTACCTGAACAACTGCCTCTTGGTCTATGTAAAGGTACTTCATGAGCACAATTAGGTGTTCTGGAATTCTCGTTCTTCGCAATGTTATCCATAATTTGTTATGATCCACACAGTTGAATGCCCTGGCATAGTCAATAAAACACAGGTAAACATCCTTCTGGTATTCTCTGCTTTCAGCCAGGATCCATCTGACATCAGCAATGATACCCCTGGTTCCATGTTCTCTTCTGAAATCGGCCTGAATTTCTGGCAGTTCCCTGTGGATATACTGCTGCAGCCATTTTTGAATGATCTTCAGCAAAATTTTGCTTGTGTGTGATATTAATGATATTGTTCTATAATTTCTACATTTGGTTGGAACACCATTCTTGGGAATAGGCATAAATATGGATCTCTTCCAGTCAGTTGGCCAGGAAGCTGTCTTTCATATTTCTTGGCACAGGCGAAGGAGCACCTCCAGCGCTGCATCTGTTTGTTGAAACATCTCAGTTGATACTCCATCAATTCCTGAAGCCTTGTTTTTAGCATTGGGCTGTGTTTGTTTTTCACCAATGCCTTCAGAGCAGCTTGGACTTCTTCCTTCAGTACCATCGGTTCCTGATCATATGCCACCTCTTGAAATGGTTGAACATAGACTAATTCTTTTTGGTAGAATGACTCTGTGTATTCCTTCCATCTTCTTCCGATGCTTCCTGCGTCATTTAATATTTTCCCCATAGAATCCTTCACTATTGCAACTTGAGGCTTGAATTTTTTCAATTCTTTCAGCTTGAGAAACACCAAGCGTGTTCTTCCCTTTTGGTTTTCCATCTCCAGCTCTTTGCACATGTCATTATAATACTTTATCTTCTTGAGCCGCCCTTTGAAATCTTCTGTTCAGTTCTTTTACTTCATCAATTCTTCCTTTTGCTTTAACTGCTTGACGTTTGAGAGCAAGTTTCAGAGTCTCCTCTGACATCCATCTTGGTCTTTTCTTTGTTTCCTGTTTGTTGTACTGTTGGGGCTTGCATGTTGCTGTGATGCTGGAAGCTATGCCATCAGTATTCAGATACCAGCAGGGTTACCCATGGAGGTCAGGTTTCAGCTGAGCTTCCAGACTAAGACAGACTAGGAAGAGGGACCTGGCAGTCTACTTCGGAAAAGCATTAGCCAGTGAAAGCCTTATGAATAGCAGTGGAACATTGTCTGATATCACATGATAAATGCATGTTATTTAAAAACATTTTTATTTGATCTAATCATGTAGATTATTAAATAATAATTAACTGAAGTGTAAGTTAAATAAGACAATAAGGACAATGTATATTGCCTAGGATATTACTTGGCACAGCATAGGCACACAATATGTTAATAATAATTTGTTACAAATCAATGTTTTATATATTTCTCTGCCTTACCCAAATAAAATACAGAAATCACAAATTAGCCCTTTCTGAATCTTAGGGAGATTATTATATTGTATTTTAACAGCATGACGCTCAGAGTTCATTTAGTCCAATCCTGTAATTTAACATACAAGAAATCCATAAAGTGGAATGACTTCCCTGAGGTCACATACAACTAATCAGTGCTCTCAGTTCACCTCTTCTCTCTGAATACTTCCTCCAGGATCTCCTTCCTTCTCTCTGGGAAATACTTTTCCTGTATTTGTCACTATGAATGACTTAGTTGATTCTATCACAGGTTTCTTCTGTAAGTAATTAAGCCTACTTCTATTTCATCATAGTACATCTTGTGTACAATTTGTTCCTATTCTCTCTCCTCTCAATTCTACGTGATTCTAGAATGAGACCTAATTAGGTGAAACAAGTATTAGTGACAGACCCAGTGAAAGATAACCAAAAAGTTTCATAGTAAAATGAATGCCATCAACTTTCAGTGCCCATTAACTTGTCTGGTATCACCTTCAGTAATCACACAAATATCCATCTTCACCTTTCTCCAAATCTTTATCTTAACAGTACTTTATAGAGGTATAATTTACATACAAAAAATGACAAGTTTAAATGTAAAGCTGGATGAATTTTGACAAACATATACACCTATGTAACTGCCTTAGTCATCTAGTGCTGCTATAACAGAAATACCACAAGTAGATGGCTTTAATGAAGAGAAGTTTATTCTCTCATAGTTCAGTAGGCTCCCAGACCCAGTGCCGGCGAGTCGATTCCGACTCATAGCGACCCTATAGGACAGAGTAGAACTGCCCCATAGAGTTTCCAAGGAGCGCCTGGAGGATTCGAACTGCCGACCCTTTGGTTAGCAGACGTAGCACTTAACCACTATGCCACCATAGGCTTGAAGGCTGAATTCAGGGCACCAGCTCCACGGGAAGGCTTTCTCTCTCTGGCGGCTCTGAAGAAAGGTCCTTTGGATACATCGGTCTTTCCTTTGTCTGGGAGCATCTCAGCACATGAACCTCAGGTCAAAAGGACATGCTCTGCTCCCGGCACTACTTTCTTGGTGGTACAAGGTCACCCCTCTCTGGTAGCTTCCCTTTCCTTTTATTTTTTGAGAGATGGTGGCACAGGGCACACGCCAGGCAAGCTCCCTTTACATTGGATCAGGGATGGGACCTGGTAGGGGTATTACAATCCCACTCTAATCCTCTTTAACGTAAAATTACAATCACAAAATGGATGACAACCACAGAATACCTGGAATGATGGCCTAACCAAGGTGATATACACATTTTGGGGGTACATAATTCAGTCCAGGACAGTAACTAAAAGAACTAAAAAGAACATTTCCTTCACCTGAGAAAATTCCCTCATGTCTCCTTCCTGTCATCCTGGGCCTCCACCCTATATAACCACTATTCTGATTTCTGTGACCATATCTTAGTTTTCTCTGTTCTTGAACTCCTTATAAATGGAATTATACAGTGTATATTCTTTTACTGGGTGTATCAGTTGTTCATTCCTTTATACTGCTGTGTAGTATTCCACTGTATGAGTATACCAAAATGTATTGACCTATTCCACTGTTGTTGGGCAACTGGATTTTTCCAGTTTGGAGCAATTATAAATAAAGCTGCTATCAGCATTCCTGCACAAATCTTTTTGTGGACATATCAACTCATTTCTTGGGGGTATGTGCCTAGGAGTAGAATTACTCTAACATGGGGTTAAGTGTATGTTTTACTTTATAAGAAACTACCAAATCATTTTCCAAACTACTTGTGGTATTTTATACTTTATCCCAAAACCGACACATCCTCACCAATACTTAGAATTATCAATCTTTAAAATTTTAGCATCTTTTCATGTGCTTGTTGGTCATTTGTATGTTTTCTTTGGTGAAATGTCTAAAGTCCTTTGCTCATTTTTTAATTGGTTGATTTTTTATTTTTGTTTTTGTTGAGTTGCAGGATTGTTTATACATTCTGGATATTAAACTTTTTTCTGATATATGGTTCCAAATTTTTTTTAGCCAGCAGTGGTGTAGGAAATTATACCTAAAGCAGAGTTTCTCAATCTCAGCACTATTGCTGCCCAGAAGGGGTTAGGAAACTAGAGTACTTATCCATCCTCATTTATGTAAGGTCACCCTAGAGGTGTTAACTTTTTGACACTTGTAGCTCCTGTGGTCAAAGAGAGCCCTTAGAGAGATGGACATAGGTGCTTAAGGTAGGAAGCCACAGTCGTGTTGAGAACTATTCACTGAAGCTGTAGGTGACCTCTGGGATGTATCCAGGAGATATTGGCAGGGCACCAACTGTGTTTGCTACATCAGTCTTCTCTTCTGCTATGTCTAAGCTGCTATCCAATCTATTACGTACTTACTTCGGTTACTCCAGTTTTTAGTTTAAGAACTCCATTTGATCCTTATTCATAGATTCATTTCTCTGATAAAATCTCCTTCATAATTTTTTATTTAATACTGGATATTGGATTTGAAAAACTGTAGTGGCTATGGATGATGCTATCTTGCTTGAGAGAGAATATTTCTTAGCTTTGGGTAGGCAGGTAGCATAGGAGTAAACCCAAAAACCAAACCCACTGCCGTCGAGTCGATTCCGACTCATAGTGACCCTATATGATAGAGTAGAACTGCCCCATAGAGTTTCCAAGGAGTGCCTGGCAGGTCTGAACTGCCGACGTTTACATTAGCAGCCATAGCACTTAACCACTACACCACCAGGGTTTCCCAGCATAGGAGTGGATCATCTTAGATTGAGCTGATTCAAGACGGGGTTTCAGTCTTTGTAAGTTTTGCTCTTTTGCAGTTTGCATTATTCTTATGGTGTAGTCCTTTGGGTAGTAAATAGGGCCCCTCCATCTCAGTGGGCTCTGAGCTCCAATTTTCCCCTCCAAATGCCATGAGGCGATGATAGCACTTCTTAGCACTTTAGCCTTTGAGCACTTTCTGCTGGCTTCTCCACTTCTCAGCCTGCCCCCTGGTGATCACTGATGGCATCACAAACATCTAATCAACCCTCTGCACTCCCTCTCCTTCCCATGGGCCTTGGTAGCTCTTTAACGCTGTCTAACAAGTTTTTAAAACTTATTCAGGTGTTCTGGTTACTTTTATTGGATTTGTCCACTATGTGCTGATCTGTCATAGGCAGAAGTAGATGTCTTGGCTCTAAAAAATGTAACAAATAACAATACTGTATAAATAGATACAGTATTATGGAGAAAATATTGAAGTGGTCAAGGATTTCATTTTAGTTGGATCCACATTCAACACCCGTGGAAGCAGTAGTCAAATCAAATGACGCATTGCATTGGGCAAATTTGCTGCAAAAGACCTTTTTAAAGTTTTAAAAAGCAAAGATGTCACGTTGAAGATTAAGGTGTGCCTGACCCAAGCCATGGTGTGTCCAGTTGCATCATATCCATGTGAAAGCTGGACAATGAATAAGGAAAACCAGAGAAGAACTGATACCTTTGAGTTGTGGTGTTTGTGAAGAATATTGAATATACCATGAACTGCCACAAGAAAGAACAAATCTGTGTTGGAAGAAGTACAGCCAGAATGCTCCTTAGACGTGAGGATGACAAGACTTCGTCTCACATACTTTGGACATGTTATCGGAGAGACCAGTCCCTGGAGAAGAACACCATGCTTGGTAAAGTGGAAGGTCAACAAAAAAGAGGAAGACCCTCAATGAGATGCACTGATCCAATGGCTGCAACAATGGGCTCAAACATAACAATGATCATGAGGATGGCTCAGGAGCAGGCAGTGTTTTGTTCTGTTGTAGGTAGGGTTGCTATAAGTGGGAATCAACAACAATAATAAATAGATAAAATTTTACCGTGTACAAAATATTTTTCACAAGCATAATCTCACAATAATTTTATGGAAACAGGCAAGGATGGTATTATTACTCCCATTTTATAATGAGGAAACTAGAGAGCAGAAGAAAAGGGACTTGCCCAATTTCACTATAGCTATGTAGTGGGAAATCAGGACTAACACCAGGATTTCTAATTCAGAGTCCAGAGCTCATTAGTTACTGTGGGTTATCCTCCAATATTTTGTGTTCTCTCATTTTTCTCTATACTATGGTAACTAAAAGGGGGTTGCATAAATGGTTCTGCAGAAACCTTGGCCACACTGCCCCACTTGTAGCATAGGTTGTTGTTGTTAGCAGCCATTGAGTTTAGCTGACTTGACTTACCTTATGTACAACAGAAAGAAACACTGCTTGGTCCTACATCATCCTCATAATCACCAGCATGTTCAACTCCATCTTTATGGCTATTGTGGCAGTCCATCTCACTGAAAGTCTTGCATACCTTCACCAAACAACGTTCTCCTCTAGCGATCGATCCCTCCTGATGACTCGTCCAAAGCAAGTGAGTTGGACACACTATTGTCTTGTGATCCAGAAGGTTTTCATGGGCAAATTTTCAGAAGTAGATCACCAGGCCTTTCTTACTAGTCTGTCTTAGTCTGGAAGCACCACTGAAACCTGTCCGCCATGTGCGAACATGCTGGTATTTGAAATACTGGTAATATCACTTCCAGCATTGTAGCAACATGCAAACCACTACAGTATGACAAACTGACAAACAAGAGGTAGGTGACATATGTTAACTGTAGGATATTAGAGTTGGAAGGAAACAAAGATTTATCCAGGAGACAAATTCTAGGCATATATTAACTATGGAATGTTTAGGTTGGAAGGAAACTTAAAGATTAACTGGTAGGCAAATTTTGTCATCATGAAGATGAGAGTCTTAGAGAGGAAAGAAACTTGCTAAAGGTTACACAGCTGATGAGTGGGAGGGCAGGGGCTCCTGGGACCCATATTTCCTGGCTCCTAACCTGAGGTCTATCCACATGCTATGGCCATGGCATTCCAAGTTCTCTTCCACTTATCATGCGTCTAGAGTGATACGTAGCGAAGTATCTGGCCTATGCACCACTTTTTAGCAGGCTGTGCTAAGGCAGGAGCCCTGGTGGCACAGTGGTTAAAAGCTCAGCTGCTAATTTAAAGGTTGGCAGTTCAAATCCACCAGCCGCTCCTTGGAAATCCTATGAGGCAGTTCTACCCTGTCCTATTGGGTCACTAGGAGTCAGAATCTACTCAACGGGTACAGGTTTGGTTTTTGGTTTGGTGCTACGGCAGGCCCACTACAAGGCTTGACCAAACAAACTGGACAAAGCCAAGGCAGACTCCTGCCCTAGATCCCTTCCACAGGTGAGTTTCATAGGCTCTTCTACCCTAACCTCCTGTGCTCTCTGGTCACTTTGGCCACTGTATTAGTTTACTAAGGCTACTATAACAAAATACCACAAACCGAGTGGCTTAAACAACAGAAATTTATTGTCTCACAACTCTGGAAGCTAAAGTCCAAATCAACGTGTCAGCCTAGTCATGATTGCTCCCAAATCTATAAGAGAAGATCCTTTCTCGTCTCTCTCAGCTTCTGGCAGCTCCAGGTGTTCCTTAGCTTGTAGATGCATCGTTACATGTCTGTCCTCCCTCTTTCTCTGTGCCTCTTCTCCTCCTATATAAGGACACCACTCAGATTGCTTTAGGACCCACCTGACTCCAGTATGACCTCATGTTAACTGATAACATCTTCAAAGATCCTATTTCCAAACAAGTTCATATTGATAGGTACCAGGGGTTAGAGCTTCAAGATACCTTTTTTGGGGGACATAATTCAACCCACAGCAGTCTAACCTCTGTCCCCCACCCGAATTCACGTCCTTCCCACTTGGAAAAACAATCATTATAAAATGGTTAAGCACAGTCCTCTTTTACTTAATACCTTGGAAATCTTCCCATATTAGTACATATGAAACTATTCTTTGCTTTTTAATGATACCATAGTTTTATAGTATTCCATAACATGTAATACCTTGTACGTAAGTACAGTCATTTACTATATGCAATACATTGCTAGTAACCACAATCACTTATATCCTGTTTCTTCAATATTCTGCTGATGACAAACATTTAGGTTGGATACAGTTTTTTGCTTCTACGAGCGTTGCCTACACTAAACATCCTTCTTTATATATCTTTGTGTGTATGTGTGAATCTTTTTGTTGGACACATTTCTAGATTTGGAATTTCCAAATTAAGATACATGGGCACTTGAAATTTTGATGAACACTGTCAATTTTCTTCCTAAAAAGCTGCACCAGTTTACATTTCCTCTAACGAAGTATCTGAGTGCTTTTGTCTCTACCTCTCTCCAATACTAACTGATTTGACTCATGGTGACCCCATGTGTTACAGAGTAGAACTGTCCCACAGGGTTTTAAAGCCTGTAATCTTTACAGAGAGCAGGTCACCAGGCTTTTCTTCTGGGGTGCGTACGGGTGGGTTCAAACTGCCAAATTTTAAATTAGTAGTTATATGCAAACTGTGCTACCCAGGGACCTCACCAATACTAGGTGTCATCAATTTATTTGCCTGCATGGATAATTAAAAGTGATACCCCATTATTTTAAATTGTGTTTTCCTAATTAATAATGAGAAATACAATGTTTCATAGGTTTAGTGATCATTTGGATATCTTTTTCTGAGGTTTGCCCGCTAACCTTTTCCGGGGGTCAGACTTAAAATTGTAGTCTAATGGCTCTCCGAGTCTCTTCCACTCTTTCCCCATTTTTCTTCACAGAAATTTCCCTCAATAAATCTCTTGCACATTTAATTCCATCTTGGTGTCTGCTTCTTGGAGGATCTGGACTAATAAAAAAAAAAAAAAGCCCCATTGCTGTCGAGTCAATTCCAACTCACAGCAACCCTATAGGACTGTGTAGAACTAGCCCATAGAGCTTCTGGACTAATACAATATATATTGGTCTTTTTTGTCTCATTATCTATTTCACGGAGTTTTAATTACTGTAGTTCTATGATACGTTTTGAAATTTGGCTGAGTAAGTCTGTCTTCTTTCTCAGAGTATTTATGACTATTCTTGCACCTCTACCCTTCCAGCTGAACTTGTTTCATGTAACTCTTTTTCTTTTTAATTAATGCATGCACATGATGACAAAGCATACAGAGGATATGTGAAGAATGAGTTCCCCCGCCCACCCATGACCCTGGTTTCCAAAGTTCTCTTCTTAGAGGAAACCTCCTTTACAAGCTTATTCTGTATCACTCCAGAAACACTCTATATGAATACATCCCAACCTTCTTGGTGCAGATGGTAGCATATTGTACACTCAGTTTTGTGCTTTGCTCTTTTTTTCACTTAACAATAGATCTTGGAGATATTTCAACGTAAATATTTATAGTCCTGCCTCATTCTTTTTAATAACTACATAGTATCCTATTCCCTCTGAATGCACATTTAAATAGTTTCCAGTCATTTGCTGTTAACGAACAATGCCACAGTCAATCAAACGAACTTTAGAATCTTCTGTTCTGTGTAAAAAAAAAAAAAAATCCCATTGGGATTTTGAATGGAGTTGCCTTGAAATGTAAAGATTTCATTTGGGCAAAAAGAACATCATTATATTAGAGTTTTCTCACCCATGCCACAAAGAATGTCTCTCTTTCTATTCAGTTAGATGGATAAACTTTTAAAACCTTTGACCAAAGTTTTGTTTGTTTTTAAACACAGGTCTTTTTTTTTTTTTAATTGTCCTTTAAGTGAAAGTTTACAAATCAAGTCAGTCTCTCATACAAAAACTTATATACACCTTGCTATATACTCCTAGTTGCTCTCCCCCTAATGAGACAGCACACTCCTCTTCACCCTGTATTTCTGTGTCCATTCAGCCAGCTTCTGTCCCCCTTGGCCTTCACATCGCCCCTCCAAACAGCAGCTGCCCACATAGTCTCATGTGTCTACTTGATCTAAGAGGCTCACTCCTCACCAGTATCATTTTCTCTCTTATAGTCCAGTCCAATTCCTGTCTGAAGAGAGTTGGCTTTGGGAATGGTTCCTCTCTTGAGCTAACAGAAGGGTTGGGGACCATGACCTCCAGGGTCCTTCTAGTCTCAGTAAGACCATTAAGTCTGGTCTTTTTAAGAGAACTTGAGGTCTGCATCCCACTGTCCTCCTGCTCCTTCAGGGATTCTCTGTTGTGTTCTTAAACACAGGTCTTGCACTTTTGTTTAGATTTATTACTAAGAATTTTTTTTTGTTTGTTTTGTTTTGGTTGATATTGTAAACGGGAACATCTTTTTACGTAACATTTTTGTGTTAGTTTTTGCTGATTTTCAGGAAACTCTTGATTTTCATTTCAATTCTTGTATCCAGTCACCTTACTAAGCTTTCTTATCAGTTCTAACAGTTTTTCAATTGATCATCTTGGGTTAACAGCATTCTAGATTGAGAGAACTGCATATGTGAGGATTAGGAGGAAAAGGAGAGCCTCATTTAATTGAGAAATTGAAAGAAGTTCAGAAAGACTGGGACTAGCAAGAGCAAGGCAGTGATGAAGCATAGTTCTATGACTATGACATTTTGCTCAAGTTGGTGGTAGGGGCAGCAAGCAAGGGTTTAGCTTTTTAGTTGACATGAGAGGGAAGTGAGATGGGGAGGTATTAAAGAGAGAAAAGTTACATGGGATATAGGGAGAAAAGGGTATAATGGAAGAGCAGATTATTACCCTAGGTGTTTAAAGAAGAAATGAAGACCAGTGGAAGTAGACTGAAAGGTGGCTGACCCCTTTTAACATGCGTTTATGGAAGTTCCACCAATGACATGGACTTAAATCTCATTGTCCAGAATTGTGTGCTTTTTGGCTAGACATATTGCTGTACCTTTCTTCTTCACTAACAGAAATTCCAATTTTATTAGGTACAGTAATATGTCTAGCCAAAAATTATATATCCAACCTCCTTTTCAGATAATGGTAACCATGTGACATCCATTGAGTAGTCAACTATCTCCGACACAGCCAACAAATACATTAAAAAAAAAGAAAAAAGGACTTCCAACCAACATAGCACCATAGACAAAAGCACCACGTCGTCCCTCCTCAGCAAAGAACCGAAAAACCAAGTAAAACAGAGATAAACATCATTCCTGGAACCTGAAGTGTCAAATGAAGAGATAAAGAACTTAGCCAAGCACGGAATGAAATAAGAAGCTAACAGAGGACAGAGAAGAGACACACGTGTGGAGGGCCCCATCAGGTAATGCAGCACCGATCCGCCATCTTGAACTCCTGCCGGGGATCGGCAGGCAGGGAGCACCGGAAAGCAGCTTCCCGGAACTCCCAGCAGGAGACAGAGCACCCCGTAACCAGCGATACGTGCTTTCCCACCCCCCATTCTCTCCGTGCTGCTCTACCTCCAAGCTTCTTGTCTGGCTGTGGTGGCTAAGCTGGCCAGGAAGTGTAGCGTCCAAGCTGCTTGGATTCGCCCCATCCATGTTGGAGATCGGCAGACAGGGAGTACGAAAAAACAGCTTCACAAAGTTCCCAGCAGGAGACAGAGCACCCAGGTAACGAGCAATATATTCTTTCCTAACCCTCCCCCTTCTTCCCCCACCCCTCCACTACGGCCTCCTCTGCTTCCCACTAGCTGCAGTCTCTTGGCTGGGAAGCAACTGCTTTGGCCTCAGGCTGTTGAGATTCGCCCCCCACACACTGGCTGGACTCCGGAGCTGGTGTTGGTTCTTTCCGTCTCTTTTGGTTTCTTCTGTGCCTTCTATCACCTCCCCCTCCTTTCTCTGGAACACCTGGCTCCGTGTGCCATCTTTGCTTCTTCCTGAAACTCCCCTGGCCCAGGACATCACGCTGGTGGGATTCCTGGCCTTTTTTTCTTTCTTTCTTTTTTTCTTTGTTCTGTTCTGCTCTGTTTTGTTTGTTCTCTTTTAGCAGCTTGGGAGCCCTTTCTAACCGGGCTGCACTGTACGGCTTAGGAGCCACTTCCCCAATCTGCGCAGCTACATAGGTGGGATCGCTGGGAGCATTTCTTTCTTTCTTTCTTCCTTCCTGTTCTTGTCGCTCTCTTTTTCTCTTTCTTTTTCTCCTTCCCTCCTTCCTTTCTCAGTTCCCATCTCTCTACACTTATCTTCTTTCCTGGCTCCTGAATACCTGGTGCTGTGTGACATCTATACCCCCTCTAGTCAGGCTATACTGCATAGCCTGGAAGCCACTTCCCCAGTCTTAGCAGCCCCAGTGGTGGGACTCTGGGACTCCTGGGGGATTTGCTTTTCCAAATTTTCATCTAGTTATTTTTTTCTTTCTTTTTCCCTTTTTCTTTTCTCCCCCCTTTTCTACTTCTTGATTTCTCATCTATCTACTCCAGTGGCAAGCTCCCTTAGCACTCTTTTTCTTTCTTTCTTTCTTTGCTCATTTGCTTTTGGCTCCTGTTTCTCTCTCCTCTTTCCCATACGCTTATTAGCTCCACACATTACAACCTCCCCCCTCTTTCCTGCCTACCTGCACCATGCACTGAGCAGCACACCCCCGAGCACCACAGGCATGGCCTACTGGAACTTGCCCAGCACTGATTCCTGGCCTGCCCTGTTGGCCCTAGTATGTGCCACAAACAGCCTGTCCCAGCCCCTCCCCTTCAGCTGGACCTGCCCTGCTGCACCATAGCTTGTATGACTGGCCCTGCCCTTTGGACAAGGAGATGAAAAGTATCATGACTACAGATGAGCAAACAACAAAGAATGCACAGCCCACCTACTCAGACATAAGCAAATAAAACAAAAAAGCAGGACAAAAACAAGCAAATCTATAATCAAGAAACAAAGAAAATAACTACTAAATGTCCTGAGGACAGCAGGAAATATCAAAACATATTTTAAAAAAACAGGACAGAATGGTTCCAGTAGGCATCCAAAATAAAACACCAGATGACTTTCCAGTAGAAGAAAAGGCACTAGAATTCCCTGACAGGGAATTCAAATCTCTAATATTCAGAGCAATCCAAGAGTTGAAGTAAAAAGCAGACAAAAATGAGGAAAAAATAGACAAGTTTATGGAAACAGCAGACAAATTCATGGATAATACGGGCAAAAAAAATGGAACAATTCAGGAAAGTAGTACAGGAACAAAATGCCAAAATAAATTCACAACTAGAAATCATTCAAAAACAATTAGAAATTCAAAAGATAAACAAGATTGCAGAAATGGACAGTGTCATAGAAGGGCTGCGGAGCAAATTTGAAATGATGGATGACAGACTCCGCAAAATTGAAGACAAACACTTGGATACAACTCTGTTTGAGGAAAAATCAGAAAAAAGAATAAAGAAGCCCTGAGAATTACGTGGGATACAATCAGAAGCAAAAATTTGCAAGTGATTGGAGATCTAGATCAGGGAGAGAAAACAGAAAACACAGAGACGATCATTGAAGAATTCCCGACAGAAAACTTCCCTAATATCATGAATGATGAAAAGCTGACCATCCAAGAAGCTCAATAAACCCCATATAGGATAGACCCCAAAAGAAAAACACCAAGGCATATCAAAATCATACTCGCTAAAACCAAAGACAAAGAAAAAATCCTGCAAGCAGTTTTGAGAAAAACAAAAAATCACATACAGAGGAGAAACAATAAGACTAAACTCTGATTATCCAGCAGAAACCATGCAGGCAAGAAGGCAATGGGGTGACATATATAAAACCTTGAAAGAAAAAAACTGCCAACCAAGAATAATATATCCTGCAAAACCTCCTAAAAATTAAATACTTAATCTTACTTAAAGACTCTACCAAAAGAGTAAAAAGAAACCTACAGACTGGGGAAAAAAATTTTGGCAACAACTTATTTGACAAGGACCTAATCTCTAAAATTTATAGAAAACTTCAACACCTCAACATCAAAAAGACAAGCAATCCAGTTAAAATTGGGCAAAGGACATGAACAGACATTTCAACAAAGAAGAAACTCAGGCAGCTAAAAAACATGAAGAGATGCTCATGATCATTAGCTATTAAACCCAAAACCCAGTGCCCTCAAGTTAATTCTGACTCATAGCGACCCAAGAGATGAAAATCAAAACATTATGCTGAGGGAACTAAGTCAATTACAAAAGGACAAATATTGTATGAGACCACTATTATAAAAAGTCCAGAATAGGTTTACCCGCAGAAATAAATATTATTTGGTGGCTACCAGGGACAGGAAGGGGAGGGAGGGAGAATCACAAACTAGATAGTAGACACGTGTTAACTCTGGTGAAGGGAAAGGCAGTACACAATATGGAGGACAATGGCAGAACGTGACCAAGGCAAAGGAAGACGCTGAAAGGTACACAAGAACAAAGGGCAACGGTGGTAAATACTGTAACTTACACAATCCTGCAACAACAGTAGTAACAACAATTTGTGAGTGGACATATAGGTAAATATATATGCTAAATAGGTGTTGAAGGTCATATGGGAGTACACCCATGTGCATATAAAAATATAGTTGTGGATATTTCTACATACATATTTGTATGCACTGCATGTATATTCATATATATAACAGAGCACAGAGGGCACAGTTACGGAAACTTTTTAGATAGAACCAAACATCTTGGGCGACTGAGTAACTGGGCTTGAAGGCTAAGGACCACAGTCTTGGGGATCTTCTAGGTCAATTGGCATAATATAGTTCATAAAGATAATGTTCTACATCCTAGTTTGGTGAGTAGCGTCTGAGGTCTTAAAGGCTTACGAGTGGCCATCTAAGATACAACTATCCATCTAGAGCAAAGGAGAGTGAAGTAAACCAAAGATTCAAGGAAGCAGTCCAAAGGACTAATAGACCATGGGAACCACAGTCTCCACTAGCCTAAGACCTGAAGAACTAGCTGGTACCTGGCTACCACTACCCACTACTCTGACCAGGAACACAATAGAAGATCCCGGTTAGAATGGGAGAAAAATGTAGGACAAAACTCAAATCCATAAAAAAGACCAGATTTATTGGTCTTATAGAGACTGGAGGAACCCTGGAGACTATTGCCCTAAGACACCCTTCTAACTTGGAACTGAAGCCACTCCTGGAAGTCATCTTTTAGGCAAATAAAAGACTGGCCTATAAAATAATAACACGTGTGAGGAATGTGCTCCTGCGAACCATCAACTATACAAGACCAGAAGGGCAACATTTGCCCAAAAGCAAAAATCAGAAGTCGGGAGGGGCAAGGAAACCAGCACAAATGGAAAAGGGGAACCCAAGGTGGAAAAGGGGAGAGTGCTGACACATTGCAGGGATTGCAACCGATGTCACAAAATAATTTGTGTATGAATTATTGAAAGAGAAACTAATTTGCTGTGTAAACTTTTTCACCTGAAGCACAGTGAAATGTTTAAAAACAAAAGGAGAAATACATATTACAAAGCAGTATGTAGAGGCTGCTACCATTTTCACAAAAATTTGTCTATTTCCCTACAGAAAAAAGACTAAAATGCTATACATAAAAATAGTAACAGGACATCTCTTGATGGAAAAGTTTTGGTTACTTTTAATGTTCTTTTTACTTATTTGCATTTTTCCAGCTTATCTGCAATGGACATAGCCATGTAATGAAGAAAAATAATACTGAAAATAACAAGAGAATTGGAAATAACAGATGATAATTCATCAATATATCTCTAAAACTTTATGTAGATTATCAGGAGAGAACTATTCTATAGAAAGACAACTAAGAAATGGGCAGAGGATCTGAATAGGCATTTTTCCAAAGAAGATATCTTAATGGCCAATAAGCGCATGAAAAGATGTTCAACATCATTAGTCATCAGGGAAACGCAAATCAAAACCACAGTGATAATACTAATTCATACCTACTAGGATGGCTATAATAAAAAATGTCTGGAATAGACAAATTTGTATAGACAGAAAGATTATCATCTGCCTAGGGCTGGGGTGGGGCGCCTGAGGGGATTGAGGGTAATAGCTAATTTGTATGGGGTTTCTTTGTGGGATGATGAAAATAATCCAAAATTGTGTTGATGGCTGCAAAACTCTGTGAATATACTAAACACCATTAAACTCTACACTTTAAGTGTGTGAGTTGTAGAATATGTGAATTACATCTCAATAAAACTGTTATCCACCCAAAAAAGTTTATTAAATTGTGGCCACATTTGATAGAAATATCCATTAAGTTCATCCTTTCTCCTTTTTGCTCTCCCATGAATCTTTTCATATATAATTTGGTTACGACCTTCTATATCATCTTGTTATTTCTTTGTCAAATCCTTGGTCACTGTGAAAGAAGCCAGTGTAGCTTACTGGGAGTATAGGCATGAGTTGAATCTTGGCTCACGTATTACTCTCTAAGCCTCAGTGTCCTTTGCTGCAGAATGGTTTTGCCTGTGGACACCTAAGCTCTTTCAGGCTGTTAGTCTTTTCTGGCTTCATTTTCAGGGGATGCTATTTTTCTAAACTTGGTTCTAATTTCTGGATTTACTTACTGTATTAGCTTGAGCACCAACTAAACCACTTTTGAGAGTGTATTAAAAAGATAATTAGCAGATCAAAAATAAAATAGAAGAGAATAATATTTTTAAAGGATAGAAAAGTATCATGTGGTATATGGACTTTGCCTTACCTGTCTAGACCTGCATCCTCCTTTAGCAGGACTTCGTGGTTTGGAAAGGAACTGGGAAGGGGCACAGTGAGGATGTTCCAGGGTTGGAGATTGGCTCTGAGGCAAAACGTCAAGAAGGAATCTAGGATACTAGAGGAGGCAGCACTCAGGGAGTTGACATAGAGGGGGAAGCGAATCAAATGCAGTCAACACTGAAAAGTTGAATCAAATCAGATGTGGGTGTTGCTGGATGGATTTATATAGGCAGAGAGCCTTAGTTTTAGAGGTTTTGAAAAAAGCAGCAGGTAAGAAAGATTGTGCTTTGTTAAGTTAAGCAATTTCAGAGTTTGAGCATGTCAGGTATGCTGATGCATAGCTCTTGTGGGGACAGAGATCGTGGAAACAGGGCTTCACGTAGAACATTTTTTAGTACCCATTTGGGATAAGTAGATTCAGTATATTGTTGCTTCAATCTACATGGGGAATGTTGAGAAAAGAGTGGTTAAGAAACTCACATTACATGACAGTTTTAGAGTAGAAACTAAAACTGGGATCTGTTTCTCATCCTAGCTAAAGGATAACTTGCCTTTCTTTTCCAATGTCTGGTCACTTTCCCCACCATGAATAACTGCCTCCCACAGTGTTTTTTTTTTTACAGTGTTACTTCAGTAAAAGGGTGGTTCCCAAACTCAATCAGTTCTCTCTCACCTTCACAGGCAGATCCAGAGATTATGGAAGATATCAGTGTAGAAAACACCAAATCCATTGTGTCAAGTTGATTCCAACTCATAGCGACCCTATAGGACGGAATAGAACTACCCCACAGGGTTTCCAAGGAGCAGCTGGTGGATTTGAACTGCCAACCTTTTGGTTAGCAGTCAAACTCTTAACCACTGTGCCACCAGGGCTCCCTACTAGTACAGAAGAAAAATGTAAACAAAGATTCAATATCTGTGCTGGATTATCTGTTGGTGAGGCAGACAAGATTATCAATAAGTCTATGAACTAAGTCACTATGTTCCCGAATGCAGTGGCAAGTTGAACTTTAGGTTGTCTCCCCTGGCTAGGGGTGGAGTGTGTTCTACGCAGGCAAAGACATATGTCTCAGATATTTGGTAATTAGGGTGGCCGACTATGGTGGAAACTAGCTAGTTGTTCATCAAACTTGGGTCCTTATTTTCCCGGACACACAGGTAAACTATATTTTCTATATTCCCCTGTAGGTGTGGGCATGTGAGAGAGTGTTAGCCAATACAATGTTAAGTGTTGGGGGATAACTAAAAAAATAAATTTCCTGCCAACCCAGAAAATCTCTCTCTATTCAGAAAACCTCTTAAAGGGAAGGAAAACAACTTTAATATTGAATAAGCATTAAAGAGATTACAAAAACAGAAAGAAATTTCACTCTTTCATATAGCCAAGTAGATACAATGTATTCGTATGTTAATTGTCCTTATCCAAAGGGAAATAAAACTTCTCATATCTTTTCAACAAACAGAAAGTCACAGTTTGGAGCCAGGTACCTAGGCTTAAACATTCACTTTTCAAAGAGGTGGTTCCAAGAGGCCTGAGATGCAAAATTAGCAAGACATTCATTTTGCTTTTAAAAAGGTCTATATACATCTGAAGCGGACAGAGACAGCATTTACAACTTTAGATTTTCTAAAGGAAATGCTAAAAAGAAGAGATAAGGGAAAATTTCTCTTTTCCATTTGGCACCATGAAAAGTATAAAGTTTATTATCTTTTTTTTTAGACTTGTATTTACCCTTTCATAAGCAGAAGTAATACGAACCTTTCCAGGCCTGGCCAATAAAAATGTCCCACAAGTGATTCTTCACACGCTTTCTCCTTCTAACATCTTGAGAGGAACGTTTCTTTAGTCTTCAAGGGCACTGGGTAGTCAGGAGATGACAGGAGCTTTAGTGCCTCAATCGAATCGTTGCCCGGAGGATAGCCACAAGGTGATCAGGTACACTCATTCTAGCCTTTTCGTAAGCAAGAAATAAATTTCCATCATGTTTGAGACACACATTTGGGGGCTTTTTTCTAGCAGCTACTGTTAACAAAAACAAACACTTTGCGTCAATTCTGACTCATAGTGACCCTATAAGACAAAGTAGAACTGCCCCATAGGGTTTCCAAGGAGTGGCAGGTGGATTCAAACTGCTGACCTTTTGGTTAGCAGCCATAGCTCTTAAACCACTGCAGCTAGCATTAGCCTAGTTAACATAACACCCTTTCTATTGTAACTTGAGTGTTGGCCTACTCACTTTTAATCTGTGTGAATTTGGTGAATACTAAGATATTCAGACTTCAGGGCAGGTAAAACCTTAAAACCAAATAAAATAAAGATATTTCCTTTTTTGCATAAGCAAATTGTTTGCTGAATTTTGCGTTTTAAGATATGGCTTGATCAGATAAATATACATATGTGTGTATTTATGTGTATGTATATAAAAAAATGTATATAAACAGATATAAATACATATATCATGACTTTATTTTAAAATGAATATACATTTCTTCTGATTTTCTATATTCTTACACAGAAATATGGGTCAGACGTGCCTGTGGCAGTGAGAGAAGTATAAGAGAACCTTTAGAAAATATTTGAGGATTCTTTCATTAGCAAAATTTTGACATATAGAACTTAGATGAGAAACCTCTAATGAAGCAGTTTCCACTACTGTAGTGGAACGTGGCACTCTAAGTACCTGCAGAAGCTCTTCTGGAATTTGGGGGAAGTTGGGAATTGAATATGTTTAGTAGTGTGTGGGCCAGACAACAAAGAAACAAAATTACGTATCTAATCCTCTACCTGTTTGTTTGTCTGAATGTATATATAAAGCTTCCATATAAGATTTCAACGGTAAAAAATAGTTTCTAATGCTTTAAAAAAGTTGAAATACATAAATACACAATAAACACTCAATTTAGGATTCAAGTCACCTGTACATGAGGGGAGTTCAGGAGAGAGAAAAGGAGAGTGCATACAAGGGTTTCAATGCATTAGTTGTTTTATTTCTTAAGGTGGTTGGTGGATACATAGGTGTTTGTTAAATTATTCTTATGACCTTCTCTGGATGTCTGTATGTCTGGAATATTTTGTTTTTAAAAAATAAAATAATGTGTGGCTAATTGCCTCCATGAACAATTGCCTTCTTTGCCATGAGACTTGAAGAACTGGATGGTGCCCAGCTGTAACCGAACGCCACTTGGGTTCTTGTCCTGTCTTATTAGCCAGTTGAAATAAGACGGACACTGACTGCAACGGAAACAGAAAGTGGCAAGTTTACTGTCTGCGCGTACAAGGAGCGCATAGGGTCTAGTGACCATAAGGCCACGTGCTCCCTGACTAAGGGGGCTGGGGAGCTTTTTGTTTGCAGTGGCTTCAGGGGTTGGGTTTGGTACCTGAAACTTTCTGCCCTTAGCCCTCCCATGCCCATACTTGGGGGTCCGGGGTGGGGGGTCAGTTGAAGGATGTGATTTCTAAAATCTGCAAGGTATAACTCGGGCTAGTTCAGTGGATGGAGCCACTACCTGCTACAAATTCCTGAAAAATGTTGCTCAAAACAAGCTTGTGGTTAGCAAGACAAAGAGAAGGGGGAGGGGGTGTTGATTGGGGTTTTCAATATGGCTGAACAGCCCATTTCACAGCTGCCATTGCTGAATGTTTTCATCAAAGATTCTATAGAAGAATGCTTATCAAAAGGGGGAAAATGCAGCACAAAATTTCAAATTCCCATGGAATCCACACTTTCTGGAGCCATGGAGGTTGCATGAACCCCTAAAATTATTGCCCCAGGATCATCTTTAAACCTTAAATAAAAAATATCCCCTGAAGTCTTCTTAACAGCCAAACACTAGTTAAGCGTAAGTAGTAAAAAATGTCTGTCTTGAAAGGACCACATGAACTAGAGACTTACATCATCCTGAGACCAGAAGAACTAGATGGTGCCCGGCCACAACCGATGACTGCCCTGACAGGGAGCACAACAGAGAACCCCTGAGGGAGTAGGAGAACAGTGGGATGCAGACCCCAAATTCTCATAAAAAGACCAGACTTAATGGTCTGACTGAGACTAGAAGAATCCCGGCGGTCATGGTCCCCAAACCTTCTGTTGGCCCAGGACAGGAACCATTCCCGAAGACAACTCATTGGACATGGAAGGGACTGGACAATGGGTTGGAGAGAGATGCTGATGAAGAGTGAGCTGCTTGTATCAGGTGGACACTTGAGACTGTATTGGCATCTCCTGTCTGGAGGGGAGATGGGAGGGTAGAAAGGGTTAGAAACGGGCAAAACGGTCACGAAAGGAGAGACTAGAAGGAGGAAGCGGGCTGACTCATTAGGGGAAGAGTAAATGGGAGTATGTAGTAAGGTGTATATAAGCTTATATGTGACAGACTGACTTGATTTGTAAACTTTCACTTAAAGCACAGTAAAAATTATTTTTTAAAAAATGTCTGTCTTGAGTATTGTGTTCTTTTAAGAACTATCTATGGGATGAAATTGACAACACCAACTCTAAGGATTAGATACGAAACTTAGGCGGCAGTGAGTTTATGCTAGTGGGGGAGGAACAATTCAGAAAAGGCAGGTGAGAATGATTGCACAACTTGAAGAATATAATAAATTGTACATGTATAAATTGTTGAATTGGTATATGTTCAGCTGTATATTCTCAGCAACAAAATAAATTCTTAAAAAAAAGAAAATAACATTATGGTTGATAGTTATACCTTTGTAAGGACAAAATAAAATAAAAAATTTAAAACACACTGCTATATTAATATATAACCTTTGGGGAAAGTTCTAGATCTGGCACCTGCTTTCCTTTCTTAACACATTTTTCTGACTTCATTTAAGCCATGCCTTATTCCAGCTTTAGTTCCTTTGTATTAACTGTTTTAAAATGTTCTTCCTTTAGATCTTTAAATACCTTACTCCATTTTTTTCTATTCTGATATCAACATAGACATAGTCTTGTCACAAAGATCTTCCCTCTCTACTCAGTCTCAAGAAACCTTTCTATTCACTTTCCGTCCATAACCTGGTTTTATTTTTGAAAATTATCTAAAATTATTTAAATTCTGCATTTGCCTATTTACGGTCTGTTTACCTCCACTAGAAAGTAAGCTGTGAAAGAGCCTGTTATCTTGTCTGTCTCATTCACTTTTCTATCCTCAAGGCCTAGAACACTGCCTAGGCCACAGTAAATGCTCAATGTGTATTTATTGAAATAACAGGTGAAAAGAGAATGGAGTACTAGGTAGTGCCTTGCACAGAGTGTGGCATATGTGTGCCCAATAATGTGTGTGTGTTTCCTGAATGAGCTATTAGAGCTCCCAACACAACTCTTCTTTAAGCATCACAATTTTGTGGACCACTCCTTATTTTTCAAAAAATTTCAAACTCTTTAGCTTTCTACTCACCTTTTTGAGATTCTCTAGGTTGTTACAGCATAGCAACCAAAACTGAATATTGTACAATAAATGCAATTGAATTAGTATAAAATAGAGTATAACTATTATTTCCTGTGATTTGAAAAGCAGCCTAAGATTACAGAAGCTATTTTAGAAACCTTTTATCATGTTTGCCTCATTGAACTTCTGACCAGTGAAAACCTCTAGGTCACGGCAGAGCAGGGCATCTCCACGCCCTTCCTCCCGCTCACCCCGTAATCATGTAATTGAACCTTTTAAAATCTTAACTTTGGTAGACTAAGTGATGGCAAAATTGAACTCTAGAGTTTTTAGTTCTTTGTATGCATAGTAGTTTGGAGCAGGTATTCTTATTTCCAACCTTAGCTTTTGATCAGCTCATGTTTTGACAGAGATTTTTCCTTGAATGCTAAAATGAAACAAACAACCCAATTTGCTCAGTCTTTACACATTAACTCTGTGCTGGGGTCCTCTGTCAACACTTATCCAGGCTTGTTTTGAGCCTAGGCATCAACCTGAGGTGAAAGCATTAGGGTCTTGGGTATTTTCTGAGCATGTATCCTTCCCTGGGAGGGGGCAGGGGTAGATTATCCAAAGGCAAGGTAAGCAGGGTGTTTACCTTGTTTACCAGATCATCTGTAGTGGACAATTTCACATTTTTTCACCACATCAAAGATTCTGCTTCTAGGTACCTCTGGCATATGTCTCTCTCCCAACCCCACAGCACCTTCCTATAGAATCAAAGCCTCTTTTCAAATTTACAATCCCTGACAGGCACAGATGACCCAGTAAGCAAGGTAAGCACAGGCTTACTTGTGCTTACTTACTGATCTCATAGTGAAATTTCATAGTGAAATTGCTCACTATAAATGGTCTGGTAAGCAAGGAAAGCACTGTGCTTACCTTGCCTATAGGATAATCTGCCCCTGGGAGTGGTAGGACTCAGCATGTAGAAAACTCAAAGCTATCCTACCATTTTGATGTTACCTTTTTCTTGATTCAAAGTTCCCTTGATGGCTATAACCCTTTGACTGGTTTCCAGAGTTCTGACAAACTTGGTTCTATCTGTTTTTTTTTTTTGAGGTTTTATACGGAGACTAGAGCGAGGAGCTTCTCATGCTGCCATCTTGCTCTGGATCCTGCATATTTTATTAGCTTGTTTTCATTATATATCCTACCCTTTTATACTATTGAGTTTGTTTTTTTTTACTCTGTACATGTATTATAATTTTTATATCATTTACTTAATGAGGCACTTTCTGATGAAGATCAAAGACCACAGCCTTCAGTATAGATTACACCTCAACAAGAATAAAAAAAAAATCCTCACAAATGGACCAATTAGGAACATCATGATAAATGGGGGAAATACTGAAGCTGTCAAGAACTTCAATTTGCTTGGATCTACAATCAACGCCCATGGAAGCAGCAGTCAAGAAATCAAACGACGTATTGCATTGGGAAAATATGCTGCAAAAGACCTCTTTAAAGTGTTAAAAAGCAAAGCTGTCACTTTGAGGACTCAGGTGTGCTTGACCCAAGACATGGTATTTTCAATCACCTCATATGCATGTGAAAGCTGGACAATGAATAAGGAAGGCTGGAGAAGGACTGATGCCTTTGAATCATGGTTTTGGAAAAAAATATTGAACACACCATGGACTGCCAGAAGAATGAAGAAATCTGTCTTGGAAGAAGTACAACCAGAATGCTCCTTATAAGCAAGGATAGTGAGACTTCATGTGAAGTACTTTGTACACATTACCAGGAAGGACCAGTTCCTGGAGAAGGACATCATGCTCGGTAAAGTAGAGGGTCTGCAAAAGACAGGAAGATCGTCAGCAAGATGGACTGACATAGTGGCTACAACAATGGACTCAAACATAGCAACGATTGTGAGAATGGTGCAGGACCGGGCAGTGTTTTGTTCTGTTGTACATGGAGTCACTATGAATTGGAAGGGACTCAACAACACTTAACAACAACAACCATCAACGTATGAGAATTCTAGTTGCTCCATTAGTCTTTTTACAGTCTCATCACTAGTTCAAGTCCCTTGCATGTTGTACAAAATGGGTTAATGAATGAAAAGTTAAATTGTGTGGTTCCCAAGAGAAACCCTAAAGAACTTGGGATGTTTTTGTCTTAGAGATGTGCTAATGTGGCTATTATGAAGTCTGAGGAGGGAGGTCCTGGAAAACTATTGCATCAATAGTTTACATTTCTCAGTGGTTTTTTCAAGCTACATTTTATATTCCATTAGGGTGAACATTTAATTGTAACCAGAAAATGGGCTACATTTGCATTAGCATACCCCAGATAACACCTACTTGGCACAAAATTTTATAGAAATGCAATATTCATATTTCATTAGCATACTTTTTACAAGAGTCCCGTGATGAAATAACTCAATAGATTTCAAATAAGAGTTAATAGATAAGTCTATTGTGCTGGGGAGAGCTGTGGATACAGGAAACTGTCATGGAAAAAGCCTGGTTCCATAATGTATTTTAAAAATATTTCTACTACAATCACTATAATTGATTTGTGTGCACCATGATGGATTTAAAGAGAAATATAAGTGCTTTTTTCCTTAGCTGGAGATAGTCTAAATAATCTTTTTTATATCAATTGAGTTAATTATAATAAGATCTGTAAAGTCATAGTAGCTGGTTAAGTATTACAAGATTGATGAATAAATTTAAGTGTAATTTGCCTTAATAAATACACAATGAATAGATAAAATTCCCTACACCAAACAAGGAAATAAGCATAATCTTAAAGTCAAGAGTTACATAACAAAAATTCTTGAAATTAAATAGACTCTTTTTTTGTTTAAGCTTCAGCCAACCTTCATATCTATTTTGGACATCCTAAGGGTTTTCTTGTTAGGTTCATTGGTCCCTAAAATCCATTTTTCAGTCTTGCTTCACTAGTTCTCCAGGAAAGATTTGAGAGAGGTTGCCAGAGCCCATGTTAGTTCACTCTCTTTGCAGGAATCATTTCCTAGCAGGAAATGAGAATAATTAGAGGACAATTTTAAGGGAATAATCTGAAAGGTATGGACAGGATGTAGGGAAACCACAGAGGAAACCTCAGGACACAGGGGCTAGCAGCAATGAGGTTAACACCTGGACCACGGCCACAAGGGGCAGGAAAGAGAGTGAACTAAACTGCAAAGGAGAGATATGTAAAGGAGATAGCCTGAGAAGAGTTCACTAAAAATGCTTACATTTGGTAGAAGGGCAAACCCAGCCTGAGGTGACCCGAAGGTAGGGAACCAGGGGAATAAGTGCCCCAACCTGACTCTCCTCTTCCCTCCAATTTCCTGCTGGGACTCTACTGAGCAAATATAACTGGAAGCCAGAGAGCACAGAAACCCAATAATCTATGCAGGTTTTCCTCCCAGGGCAAAGAACAGAATAGAGAATGAGCTTGAAGGTAAATAAATATCAACACACCTTTTATTTATTGTCGCTTTGCCTACTCACTAGAATGTAAACTTCACGGGGTTAAGGGTTTTTGTCTGTGTCTTTAACTGCTTGTGTTCCTATTCTAGAACAGCGTCTGGTACATAGTAGGAATTCAATAAATATTGGTTGAATACAGGAATAAATGAATCTTAAATGAGCCACTGTCAAGTTTGAATTTTCTGTTACATACAGGTGAACCTAATCCCAATGAAATCAGCCTTTCTTCTTAAATTCATTTCAGTTCATCAGACATTCCCTGAAAGCTAGTTTTGTGCCTGCTCGTATATTAGTGGGTCCATACCCCTTACAGAATGATACTTGTTCCCAATTTGTGGTGGTGAAACATAAGCTTTGAAATCCAATACATCTACCTTCAATCCTTTTCCACTTACCAGCTGTGTAAACTTATTAATTCCTAACATCTCTGAATCTTATTTTTGTCATCTGCAATATAAGAATCTCAAAGGGCTCTTATGAGCATTAAACCAAAGGGGATCATATATGTTAAAGTACTTAGCATAGAGTTTGGCATGAAGAAAGTTCTTGGCAAATCTCAATTTCCTTACTCTCTTCTTCTCTCCTGTATATTCAATTCTATTGTTAAATATGGTATGTTTTTAGTCAGTCTAAAGAAAGTAAAATTTCAGCAGGCATTGAGCACACCATATGGTAGGCACCCAGTCTTCCCACCCTCCTGGATGACCCAGGCTGAAGAGAATACAATTTAATGCCTGGGAAGGACTAGGAAGTGAACTATAGGGTAATGAAACCAAGTAGTGGGCTAAAGAAGTGTCAGAATTTTAAGAAATTTGAAGGTAAAGCAATCACCTGGTAATGTTGAATATATTTTATAAATATCTCTATATCTGTTCTTTACCTTCCCCGGCCCCATCCCCTGTACTCATCATCTCTACCTAGGTTATTAAAACAGCCCTGTTTCTGGTGTTACTAACTCCCATCTGTATTAATAAGGATGGTTATGCTGATAGAAAAAAGCAGACCTTCATGATTCAGTGGCTTAAAGAATAAGGAGTTAATTTCTCATCTCACTCCAAGGTAGGTTCCGGGTCAACAAGTGGCTTTCTTCCATGCAGTGATTCAGGGACCCAAGCGCCTTCTCTCTTGTGCGGCTGCCATCTGTTGGACCTCTTCCTTATTTGCGTGGTTGAAGCAGGGTCACCATGTCCAGATTCCAGCTGGAAGGAAGAGAAAGAGAGAGTAAGGAAGGTACAGTATGGTCTTAAGGTGTTGGTGTAGAAGTGGTGCACATCAGTTTCATCTCACATTCCATTGGGTAAAACGTAGTTACACGGTCACATCTAACTTAAGGGAAGGTGGGAAATGTAACCTAGTCATCAGCTCAGGAAGAAAGGGAGACTGTATTTTGATGGACAGCTCTCAGTCTCTGCCACACCCTCTCAGCCTCATTCATTCTCCACACTTCTGTCAAAGCTAACTATCTGAATCCCAAATCTGATTGAATCAGTCCCTTGCTAAAAAAAAAAAAAAGCTGAACACTGAAGATAATAGTGGTGAGGAAAATAAAGATTCTGTATTTGTCCTCTTGGAGCTCACAGAGGAGCTAGAACTCTGGGAATTATACATGGTTCCTCCTTCTGTTTCACTCCTACACCCAATCCATCATGAAGACCCATGCATTCTACCTCTATCCAAAGTACTGCTCTGCACCCCTTCTCCAGTTTCCCATCACTGTCACTACTCCAGATATTAAAAAAAAAAAAAACAAAAACCTAAATTACATAGCTCCTACATAACCTGATTTATAGAGGACTTTATCAAATGAGCCGTAAGTGTGTAGAATATGGGGGGAAATGGAGCATTTAATTTTAGCTAATTTGTTGACATTTTCTATTCCCATGTTTATTCTCACACTGCTCTTGCTTGAAGCTGTGAGGGACCTCTTTTCTAGGAAAGCTATCTGATCCCCTTTCCCTTGGGTGGTGATGGTGACTAGATCCATTAACTGAGCTTGGTGATCCATGAGGTTTCCTCTTGTATTCTTGTAACAAATTCCCTTTGAGTTGCTTGAATGGGTTTCTGTTTCTGGATACCAACAGATCTTTCATTAACAAATTAATTTCATTTTTTGAAAAGTGTATGTAATATCTAATGTGGGCGTTGCATGATACTAGCTAGATGTTTGGGTGTTTCCATGGCATCCTTCATGGAAAGAGGTTTGGGAATGGCTAGTGCCCAGTCTAAAAAGAAGAGCAAAGCATCTGTATTAGTTTTCTATTGCTGCTATAAAAGATCATCACAAACTTAGTGGCTTAAAAAAGCACCAACTTACTATCTCATATTTCTATAGGCCAGAAGTCTGAAATTATGTCAAAATAAACAAATTATCATTTTTTAAAAGCACATGTAACCAAACAAAACATTTTAATTAACAATTTTTTCCAGTTCTGGAACTGAGTTGTAGACTCAGTCCGAAGGAAGACAGGACAGTATTGGAAGTGATAAGACCTCAAACCCCAGTGATCTCACTTGTCAGTTGCATGACTTTCTTTAAGTTATTAAACTCTCTTAGGAATACATAATATACTACTGTATAATAACTATATTATAGATTTATTATAAGAATATATGAAATGGTACATGTAACAAAGTGTATGTAAAAACTGCTTGGTATAAAGTAAATGATTAATAAATGTTAAATAAATAGATAAATGTTTAACAAATAAAGGAGATAAAATAGCTGCTGTTTCCAATAAAGCTATAACTCCTTTTAGCTTTTTAAGCAGTAAAATGCACAAATCTTAAGAAGACTATTTGATGAGCTTTGACAAATACATGCCCTCCATGCAACCCATACCCCAATCAAGGTATAGAATGTCTGTCACCTCAGAAAGTTCTCTTGTGCCCCCCCCAAAAATAACCAAACTTATTGCCATTGAGTTGACTCCAACTCATAGAGAATAGAGACTTCATAGAACAGAGCAGAACTGCCACACAGAGTTTCCAAGGAGCAGCTGGTGGATTCCAACTGCTGACCTTTTGGTTAGCAGCTGTAGCTCTTAACCCCACCAGGGATTCTAAAAATTAGTTTTGCCTATCCTTGAAATTCATGTAAATGGAACTACATTGTATATACTCTTTAGTGTTTGGCTTCTTTTGATAAAAATAATGCCGGCTAGATGTATTCATATCGTCGTGTGTTTCAGTTTTTCATCCCTTTATATTGCTGAGTAGTATTCCATCGTATAAACATACTAAAAAAAAAATAATAATAATACAGTTCATCTATTCATTCTTCTCTTGATGGACATTTGGGTAGTTTCCAGTCATGAATAAAGTTGCTATTGACCAAAACTTTTGTGAACACATTTTTTCATTTCTCTGTTAATACCTAGGAGTAGAATTGCTGGATTGTATGTAAAGTGTGTTCAACTTTAAAACAAACTGAAAATAATTTTCAAAAGTGGGAGTACCATTTTATACCTCTACCAGCAAAGTAATGAGAGTTCCTGTTACTCCACTTCCTTGCCACCATTTGGTGTTGCCATATATATGTCGGGGCTCATGACCAATACTTTACGTATAAATTAGCTCATTTCATTCTCACAACGACCCTGTAAAGTAGGTACTAAAATCACCGGAAATGAAATAATGTGTCCAAGGTCACACAGTTTTCAAATTGTGGAGCAGTGAATTTTATCTGGCAGCCTGCCTCCTACTCATTACACACTCTCCAGTTACAGCTTATATAAAGAGTGCTATGTGTTGTTAACATATTTTATGTATATTTTACATAATCCAGCTGCATCACTCTAATGAATTACGAATGAAAAGAGTTGTCTTGAATGTATGAGCATATGAATTTGGCACCTGTGCCCTTTGCTCTTCCTAAATCCCCTGGTTACTTTTCAAAGATTTGGGTGCTTAGGTGTATTTTTCCATCCTAGGCCATGCGGATGATTCCAAAGGAGAAAGGAAGACTGAAAGGTAGCAAACTATTGTGTTAGGGCAGAGTGACAATACTCCGAGGTCTCTCAACTCCAAACACCTGATTTATTGCTTTAAGAAGAAAGTGGCTGCTATACTTGTGGTACAAAGATATTATTTTTGTGACAAGATACAAATTAGCTCTCTTATCTCAGGTGGTATAAACTGTTAACCTGCTGGGCTGCTAGACAAAAGGGTGGTGATTCAAGTTTACCCAGACGTGCCTCAGAAGAAAGACCTGGAGATCTACTGAAAAACGAGCCACTGAAAACCCTATGAAGCAAATTTCTACTCTGACTCACATGGGGTTGCAGTGAGTCAGAATCGACTTAATGGCAACTGGTTTTATCTTGCAATTCCTAGTTACTGTAATCATATTTCACACAGAAAGGATAAGTGGTGCAGAAAAACATGAGTTTGAAATATTTTTCTGGTCTTAGATCACAAATATAAATATGTATATATATTTGTTAGTGTGCGTATATTTATTTAACTTAAAAATATATTTTGTTATATTTTTCTTTTTCCTTCCCTATTTTTTTTTTTGTACTTTGAGAAGACAAATGAAAGCATTGGTATTTTCTATTATCTGAGGTCCACAAGGAGAACATATCAAAATTTATTAGAATTTGAGTTTAGTGATGGTGGAATGAAAAAATCCATTAAGGTTCAGAAATCATGAAGATGATGTTTTTATAAGACCTCAGCAGTTCTGGGAAAACCTTATCTCCCACAGTAAAATCAAATTTTTTTGTATGAGCATTCAAAAGGAAATTTTTTATTTCCAATTCTGGTTTTGTACAATTATATTGTTAATGATGATGATATCATAGGGGGATTTATACATATATAGGAGGTGACGGCGACAGGGAGGCCCAAATAGAAATTATAAATGAGGGACATAAGATTGCTTTTTTTAGAGTTAAAATACAAAAATAATATACGGCAGTTTTGAATAGGGATATGCCACTTAAAATGAAAGACAGCTTCCAGGACTGCAAGATTGAATCTTAATTGAATTTATTTTTATAGCTTAAGAAAGAATGCCAATCAGAAGAGGAACTGAGTAGCCTTTTAGACAAGGAAGAAATCCCTGAAGAAAGTATTGACTGTGCTCGTTCAGGTACTTCTCAGGGAAAAAGGACTTAGTTGGAACACTTTAGAAATCATCTCCCTTTTGGCAAATCTAACCCAATTCTGAAAGTGGGTTGTGATGGTTAAGGTTGTGTGTCAACTTGGCTGGGCTGTGATTCTCAGTGATTTGGCAGTTGTATGATGTTGTGATCACTTCCATGATGAGATCTGATATAATGTGATCACCTTCATGATGGAATCTGCTGTGAGTAGTCAGTCAGTTCAAAGGGAGTTTCCTCGGGCGTGTGGTCTGCAGCCAATATAGATGGACTTTCTGGCAGCACTCATGGGCTTTTGCTCGTTCTAGATCCTGCAGGTGGCTCCTATTCATCTGATCTCCAGTTCTTGAGACTTGAGCTAACAGCTTACCTATGGTCTTGCCGGCTGATCTTGGGATTTGTCAATCTTCACAGCCTGTGAGCAAAGATCAACCTGCTCTCTGACCTGCTGATCTTGGGTTCGCCAGTCCCTGTGGCTACGTGAATCAAGCCTCTGTCCTGACCCATGGATTTGGAACATTCCAGCGTCTACAACTGCACAAGCCCTTTCCTTGGTATAAATCTATGTATATACTTACATGCTTTCCTGGTTCTGCTTCTCTAGAGAACCCAGTCTCAGACATTGGTGCATCAGGTTTCTTCCCAGTAATCATTCAGATTATTTAATTTATTATATTCCCTTTGTTCTATGTCCACTATCCAATCTTGTTTTGATAATTTTTCTTTCTTCCCATGGAGGTATCTCTTCCACAGGGAGAGTGTATGATAGGCTTGTTGACTTGAGTATTCTGGTCTGTGTAACTAGTGTATTTTTATTATAAATTCAAACATTGACTCTTAGTATTTACGTAGTAGTATCTTCGAGCCTGGTTAACGTGAACTTACTCTAAGCCTAACTAAGCTTACCTTTAAGCCTTCAGGGGGTGAAAGTCAGATAAGCAGGCACTTTAGTAAAGTCGTCAGCAAATTACTGGCATCTTCTCTAGGAAGGTCTCTGTATTATAGAACACAGCTTTACTTTAAAACATTAACAATGCAGTTGCTGCTTATCTCCAGAATTCACTGAAATACCACAAAATTGTATTTGTAGAGAGCTTTGCATTCCTAGCAAAGAAGAAAGATTGTCATTTGTTAATTTACAGAATCAAATTAATAAAATAAGCATGAATAGGCCTTGACATAGGACATAAATAATTTTTGTTCTGCTCTTTTTTGTTTTGTTTTGTTCTGCTCTTATAAAATAACTTATTTTGCAAATGGAATAACCTCTAATGTTGAAAAGGAAAACAGTATCTCTACAATGGTTTTAAAAGTTAGATGAAGATAAAATTGATGAAATATTCAAACTAGGGCTGTATGTGTATATCCCTAAGGATAATATCAAAATCTAAATGTTAAATAATAAGTCATATTCACTTATGATTGGCTCAGATAATAAATCATACCTGCAATAGGTTTGTTCATTGGGAAAAAAGTAAACTTATCAGAAGGTACTTGGAAGTGCGGTGGTAATTTCAGGGAAACCAAAAGAAGTAGTAGTAATGATAGCTAACATTTAAAATTAATGTTGCCTTTGTGTCTCAGACATTTGGTCTTCTCAATAGTCCTTATTTACAAAAGAGAAACCTGAGGCCTAGAGAGGATAAGTGTCACAATGTCAAAAAGTGGTAGAACAGGGATTCTGACCCAGACAGCTTGACTCCAGAACTTACATTCTCAATCACTATAGTTTGTCCCAGAAAAACTGACACTTATTTTAAAAGGCAGCTTTTTTTTTATTGTGGTGTAAAATATACACAATGAAACTCTGCCAATTCATCGTTGCTTACACATATGATTCAGTGAAATTATGTTCGTCGTGTTATGCAACCATTACCACTACTGTTTCCAAATTATTCCATCACCATTAACAGACATTCAGGGCCCCATGAGCAATGATTTTTTCCCCTTCCTCCCACCCCTGGTGACCACTTGGTCTCTATTCATTTGCCTATTCTAGATATTTCATGTAAGTGGGATCATATAATATTTGTCCTTTTCTGACTGACTTATCTCACTCAGCATAATGTCAAATTATTTCAAAAAATAAATTTGAAGTCAGAAATCCCAAGTACACCTGCCTACCTGCCCCCAAAGTAATCTCCAAATTTCCCCTTTACGCTAGATTTTCCCAACAGCCTTAGGAAATGCTATTCCAAATACCTATTCCACAAAATATTAATTCCATGGGATGTTAAAATCCTTAGTCAATTAAATTTAGGAAATGCTGGACTAAATGTTCAAAGCCTCTGTGAGTTTGTAAAATGGTAATATCCATTCTCCCTAAGGGGAATCAAGTATACAGCATTTCCTAAGCTTATTTAATCTTGCAGCTCTTCTTTTTTCAAATGAGTATCTTGGGGTTTAGTATTCCCCAAAACACCCTGTTATGAGTGGCCTTAACCGAACTTACCAGGTACAGCTATTAGGTTCTTCTTGGTAGATTATCCTCTTGTAGTTAGAGTGAGTAAGGACTAACTCTTTCTCTTCAACTCACTACTAGGTTATAAGGCAAGCAAGTCTGGGATGCAATTATAAGGCATTTACTAAGCAGATCTTTTGTTGCTAGTAAGGCACAAAATAATTCATAGAATCTCAATAAATTCTAGGTTTCCACCCTTTTAAATGCTCTGATCATACCGTAAAGAGTCACTCTAAGGCAGAGCTAACTATATAGACAGGTTTAAGTTAACTTTGTTAAAACAGGTTTAAGTTAACTTGAGGCAATCAGATTTCGCTCCAGTGGCTGGACGCAAGATCTTTTAGAGATCAAGCCTCAAGCACCATCCCTAAGGTTACTGGCTACGTGTTTGTATTCCCTGTTTAAAGTACAATGGGGAATATCTTAAAATATTTGAACCAAACCAAAAACCTTGCATAATACCGATTTCATCAATTAAATCAGTTAACACACACGTATATCACATTGTCTATACTAAATTACCATAAAGACATTTTAGCCATCATTATATATACTTTTGAAACTGTTGGAGAAACAGCATTAAACCCTAAATTGTGTCTTAAAGCAGTGTGGTCAGGGTGTGGTGTATTTTGGGGGAAGGGAATAGCTATCCCATAAAGCAATATTGCCAAAATATGGTCCATGAAACAACAGCATCAGAACCACCTGAAATTCTTGTTAAAAATGAAGACTCTTGGGCCCCAGACCTGCTTCATCAGAATTTGTGGTTTTAAGAGAAGTCCATGTGATTATTATGCACACCAAAATCTGAGAGTCAATGCATTGAGAATACAGTATAAATTTTTTGGAAATGCCTTCAGGATTTTTTCCGCTCGTACTTTCAGAGGTACATTGTCTCTGAAGAGCTCCTTGTGCTGAAACGAAAAGAATAGGAGTGAGAATCTTTAAAAAAAAAATTAAACATTACTGATACGGGGTACCACTGTGATTGAAAGCAGAGCCACAGCTGTCCTTTCCTCATCCCTGGCACCAGATGTAATATTCGCATCTAACAAGTGGTGCAGCAATGGGTGGAGCCCCGGTGGTGCACTGGTTAAGGCCAGCAGCTCGAATCTACCAGCCGCTCCTTGGAAACTCTATGGGGCAGTTCCACTCCATTTTATAGGGTCCCTATGAGTCGGAATTGACTCGATGGCAGTGGGTAGGTTATGGCAAGGGTCACCAACCAACCAGAACTGATGTCTGCCAGTTTGCGGGAACAGTGACTGGCACTCTTCTCTCCCTGTACATGCCAGCCCATGAATAACAATCTCCATGGCTGGCATACATATTCCAGAAAACCAAAATCTGTTGCCATCAAGTCAATTCCCACTCATTGTGACCCTACAGAACAGAGCAGAACTGCCCCATAGGGTTTCAAGGCTGTAATCTTTTTTTTTTTTTTTACATAAAGGCAATTATTTAACTTCTGCTTATACTGTATATGTTCTGGTAGAACAATTATAGATATTTTTTTATTCTACTCCCTCATCTTTTTTTTATTATTATTGTGCTTTAGATAAAAGTTTACGGTAAAAATTCATTTCTCATTGGAAAATTTATTCATAAATTATTTTGTGACACTGGTTGCAATCTCTGTAATATGTCACCACTCTCCCCCTTTCCCTTTCCACCCTGGGTTCCCCGTGTCAGTTCCTTCAGTTTTCCTGTCCCTTCCTGCCTTCTCCAAAGTCTTCGCTTTGGGGCAAGTGTTGCCCACTTGTATATTCGATTCAACTAAGAAGCACAGTCCTCACATGTGTTATTGTTTGTTTTATAGGCCTGTCTAATCTTTGGCTGAAAGGTGGACTTTGGGAGTGGCTTCAGTTCTAAGTACCGGGGGCCAAAGCCTCATGGGTTCCTCCAGTCTCTGTCAGACCGGTAAGCCTGGTCTTTTTTTGTGAATTTGAATTTTATTCTACATTTTTCTCTGCTCTGTCCAGGATTCTCTATTGTGATCCCTGTCAGAGCAGTTGGTGGAAATAGTTGAGCACCTTCTAGTTGTTCTGGGCTCAGGCTGGTGGAGGCTGTAGTTCATGTGCTCCACTAATCCTCTGGACTAATATTTTCCTTGCATCTTTGGTTTTCCTAATACTTCTTGGCTCTGGACGAGACGGGACCTATCATGGATTGAATTGTGTCCCCAAAAAGTATGTGTATCAATTTGGCTAGGGCATGATTCCCAATATTTTGAGATTGTCCACCATTTTGTCATCTGATGTGATTTTCCTATGTGTTGTAATTCCTGCCTCTATGATGTTAATGAGGTGGGATTAGCAGCAGTTATATTAATGAGGCAGGACTCAATCTACGAGATTAGATTTTGTCCTAAACCAATCTCTCTTGAGATATAAAAGAGAGAAGCAAGCAGAGTGACAGTGGGGACCTCACTACCAAGGAAGTATAGCCAGAAGTGCATGTCCTTTGGTCCCTGTGCTGAGAAGCTCTTAGTCCAGGGGAAGACTGATGACAAGGATCCTCCTCCAGAGAGAAAAAGCCTTCCCCCGGAGCTGGCATCCTGAATTCAGACTTCTAGCCTCTTAGACTGTGAGATAATAAATTTCTGTTTGTTAAAGCCGACCACTTGTGGTATTTCTATTATAGCAGTACTAGATAACTAAGACAGGACCAATAGATTTATCTTAGATGGCCAATCGAAAGCTTTTAAGACCCCAGACGCTACTCACCATAGTAGGATGTAAAACATTTTCTTTATGAACTATGTTATGTCAATTGACCTACCTGTTCCCTGAGACCATGGTCCCCATCCCTCAGTCCCAATTGCTTAGTCCCTAAAGGTGTTTGGATGTATCTAGGAAGCTTCTATGACTTTGAGTTGGTCAAATTGTGCTGACTTTCCCTATACTGTGCATTGTCTTTCCCTTTACCAGAGTTAACACTTGTTATCTAGTTAGTGATTTCCCCTCCTCACCCCATCCCTCCCACGTACCACAAAGGTTTTTCTTCTGTGTGTAAACCTTTTCTTGGGTTTTTATAATAGTGGTCTCATACAACATTTGTCCTTTTGTGATTGACTGATTTCGCTCAGCATAATATGCTCCAGATTCATCCATGTTGTGAGATGTTTCACAGATTCATTATTGTTCTTTATCGTTGTGTAGTATTCCATTGTGTGTATCTACCAGAATTTGTATGTCCATTCGTCTGTTGATGGGGCACTTAGGTTGTTTCCATTTTTTTGCAATTGTGAATAAGTATGCAATGAATCTGGGTGTGCATATGTCTATGCATGTGACGGCTCTTATTTTTCTAGGATATATTCCTAGGAGTTGGATTGCTGGATAATATGGTATTTCTATGTCAAGCTTTTTAAAGAGGCGCCATATCATTTTCCATAGTGGCTGTATCATTTTAAATTCCCACTAGCAGTGCATAAGAGGTCCAATCTTCCACAACCTTTCCAAAATGTGTTATTTTCTGTTTTTTTTTTTTTTTCTTTGATTTGTGCCAGTTAATGTTGGGGTGAGATGGTATCTCATTATAGTTTTGATTTGCATTTGTCTAATGGCTAATGATTTCCTCATGTGTCTGGTAAGCTGCCTGAATGTCTTCTTTGGTGAAATGTCTGTTCATATCCTTTGCCCAGTTTTTAATTAAATTGTCTTTTTGATGTTGAGATGTTGAAGTAGTCTATAGATTTTAGAGATTAGACCTTTGTCGGATATATCGGAGCCCAAAATTTTTTCCCAGTCTGTAGGTTCTCTTCTTACTCTTTTGGTGAAGTCTTTGATGACCAAGACTATAATCTTTATGGAAGCAAACTGGCACATTTTTCTCTCGTGGAGAGGCTGGTGGGTTTGAACCACTGACCTTTTGGTTAGTAGCTGAGCACTTAACCATTGTGCCAACAGGGCTCCCTTTCAGGCAACTGATTTCTACTAATCTACAGGATCTCATTTCTACTAATATTGATAAGTTTTGCCTAATCTAGAACTTCATATAAATGTAACCATACAGTATGTACTGTTTTTGCCTGACTTTTATCACTCAGCATATTATTTTTGAGATTTAACTATGTTGTTGCATGTATCAATAATTCACTCCTTTCTATTGCTGCTATACAACAGGTTGGCAGTTTGAATCCATGAGCTGCTCCTTGGAAACCCTATGGCGCAGTTCGACTCTGTCCTATAGGGTTGCTGTGAGTTGCAATCAACTTGACGGCAATGGGTTTGGTTTGGTTTCTATCGCTGAGCAATATTCTATTGTCAAGAAACGTCCAGGGTCTGAGATTTTGCCATGCTTACAAGCTTACAAGTTAGCATGCCACAGTTTCATGGCAGAAGACACAAGACCTCTGGGTTAGACGGAAAGGCTTTATTGCTTATGGCACAGGAGGCAGTATGAACTTCCTATTTGTGCTCATTCCCCATTGTCCCCCAAATTCCATGGAGGCCATTCAGGTGGGCCTTGGTGGATGCCACACACAGTAGATTTGAGTCATAACTGATGATCCCTAAGCTTTGGAAACCTTAATCTTTTAGAGGAGGCTGTAAGCAAACCTGCCCAACCTTTGTCCTAGAGGAACGCATTGTCTTTATTATACCTAACAACAAAACATTCTGCCCTCTGCTCCAGAGACAGTACCTCTATCTTCTAAGTCTGTGTGTAATATAAGCAGCCTTGAAAAGATAGTCTGGAACAAAACTGTCAGTGCCTTTGCTCATAAAACACGGGGAAATGCAACAGACCCATAAAGAATTATCTCCCAACATTTACTGTATGAATATAATTTGTGTCTATCCACTCTCCTGTTAACAGACATTTGGGTTGTTCGTACTTTTTTTGGCTATTATGAATAAAGTTGCTATGAGTATTCTTATATAAATCTTTACATAACCCCAAAAAACCCAGTGCCATCGAGTCGATTCCGACTCATAGTGACCCTATAGGACAGAGTAGAACTGCCCCATAGAGTTTCCAAGGAGTGCCCGGTGGATTCGAACTGCCGACCCTTTGGTTAGCAGCCATAGCACGTAACCACTACACCTCCACGGTTTCCAAATCTATATATATCTGTATGTTGTGTTTGTCCTTAGGTGCCATCGTGTCAGTTCTGACTCATAGTAACCCTACGTATAACAGAACGAAATGCTGCCTGGTCCTGCACCATCCTCACAATTGTTATTATGCTTGAGCTCATTGTTGCAGCCACGGTGCCAATCTGACTCTTTGAGGGTCTCCCACTTTTTCACTCACCCGCTACTTTACCAAGCATACTCTTCTTCTCCAGGGACTGGTCATTCCTGATAACATGTCCAGAGTACGTAAGATGAAGTTTCATCATCCTTGCTTCTAAGGAGCTGTCTCGCTGTACTTCCAAAACAGATTTGTTTGTTCTTCTGGCTGTCCATGGTCTACTCAATATTCTTGGCCAACACCATTGTTATGGATTGAATTGTGTCCCCCATAAAAATGTGTGTCAACTTGGCTAGTCCATAATTCCCAGTATTATGTGATTGTCTACCGTTTTGTCATCTGATGTGATTTTCAATGTGTTGTATATCTTAGACGGCACTGGGTTTTTTGTATATCTTACCTCTATAATGTTAATAAGGTGGGATTATCGGTAGTTATGCTAATGAGGCAGGACTCAACCTGCAAGATTAGGTTGTGTTTTAAGTCAATCTCTTTTGAGATACAAAAGAGAGAGCTGAGCAGAGAGACATGGGAACCTCATCTCACCAAGAAAGCAGCGCTGGGAGAAGAATGTGTCCTTTGGACCTGGGGTTCCTGTGCTGAGAAGCTCCTAGTCGAGGGGAAGATTGATGACAAGGACCTTCCCCCAGAGCCAACACAGAGAGAAAGACTTCCCCTGGAGCTGGCGCCCTGAATTCAGATTTTCAGCCTCCTAAACTGTTTTTTTTTTTTTTAAACTGTAGGAGAATAAATTGCTGTTTGTTAAAGTCAGACACTTGTGGTAATTCAAAGGCATCATTTCTTCTTCAGTTTTACGTATTAATTGTCCATCTTTCACATGCATACAATGTAACTGAAAGTACTACAGCTTGGGGCAGGCGCACCTTAGTCCTCAAAGTGACATCTTTGCTTTTTAACACTTTAAAAGAGGTCTTTTGCTGCAGATTTGCCCAGTGCAATGCGTCTTTTAATTTCTTGACTGCTGCATCCATGGGTGTTGATTATGGATCCAAGTAAAATGAAATCCTTGACAACTTCAATACCTTCTCCATTTATCATGACGTTGCCTATTGGTCCAATTGTGAGGATTTTTGTTTTCTTTATGTTGTGGTGTAATCCACACTGAAGGCTGTGGTCTTTGATCTTCATCAGTAAGTGCTTTAAGTCCTCTTCACTTTCTGCAAGCAAGGTTGTGTCTTCATATTGCAGGTTGTTAATGAGTCTTCCTCCGATCCTGATGCTGTGTTCTTCTTTATGTAGTCTAGCTTTTCAGATTGTTTGCTCAGCATACAGGTTGAATAAATATGGCGAAAGGACAGAACCCTGACACACACCTTACGTGACTTTAAACCACATGGTATCTTCTTTTTCTTTTCAAATGACTGCCTCTTGGTCTATGTAGAGGTTCCTCATGAGCACAATTAAGTGTCCTGGAATTCCCATTCTTTGCAGTGTTATCCATAATTTGTCATGATCCACACACATGTATACATATGCTTTCATTTCTCTTGGGTAAATACATGGGGGGGGGTAGAATTGCTAGGCCATATGGTAAGTATATGTTTACTATTATAAAAGTATGCTTAGCATTACATAAATGTTCCTACTTTAAAAAACAGTCATAACATTTTTACTCTTACTACTGATGTGTGAGAGTTGTAGGCGCTCCACTTCCTTGCCAGTATTTGATGCTGTTAGTCTTTTTAGTTTTAGCCACTTTAGTGGGTGTGACGTAGTATCTTGTAATATTTTTCTTTTTAACTTCTAAATTTTTGTACTATTCTTGTAACTCTTCTTTAAGCCTGAGACTGTCATATGCTTTTTATCCAGAATTTGCAAATACTGATATTTTACCATTCTAGCCCTATAGACTGTATTCGGAATTCACCAGTTATGCCCACTGGGTTCTTGATAGCAAAAGAAAAGTGTTATATTCAATTACAATGACCCTTCATATTCTTAACAGAGTCATTTTCCTTAGTTTTCAATTTGTATTAGGAGCAAATTACCTCGTGACACTTATCTCATATTTTCTTTTTAGGCATTATGATTCCCACTTTAGTTTTTATTTTAAATTATTGATTTTTACAAGTAAAACATTCACATGGTTCAAAATTCAAATGGCACACAGTGTTCCTAGAGAGAAATCCCCTTTCCACCTCTGTCTCCCTGCTTCCCCACACCCCTCCCTGAAAGCAAGTGACATTCTAATTTCTTGAGTATCCCTCCAGACATATTTTATGCACATAGAATCAGAAATGTAAAACATTACCTCCTCCCTTCCAAGTGGTTGAATTTCCTTCTGGAAGGTAGTAAGATTCTTATAATAAAAAAAAGGGTCCGATAATGCCCTCGATTTCTGTTTTCTGAATCTACCAACATCCATGCCAATAGTAAGAAAAGCTAATCTCTACTATTTGAGCTAATTTTATACGCCCAAATCTTTCTTTCAAACCTAGTAGGTTTCAGGTTCTACTGTTATGCTAACTACTCTTCACTGCCAAATTCCATTCTATTTACTCTAAGGATTTTTCCACTTTAAAAAAAAATCTCGTGACCTTAAGTAAGAATTTATAACCACTTCCCTAACTGGCTGTGTATGTATACTTTTTTTCCCTCTCAAATCTGCTTACTGTTTCTTGCCAAACACTTGAGGTGGAAGAGTTAGTTGTCTTTCAAAGCAATTAGGTAATCTGGCAATTACTAGAAAGGGGATTACTGTAAACCAGTTTTCTCTTTCAAATTAAATAGACCGTATTCCAATTAAGTTATTCACTACTTGCCTTTTCACTTCTTTTCTATCTTCCCCCAGTAGACAATTAGTTGTCAGGGACTGTGTCACCAAGACCTAAAACAGAAGCTACCTCATATCAGAAGTTAAATAAATATGCATTAAATTAAAGAATAAATAAATTTAAATATCCATGTGGTTCTAAACTAAACCAGAAAATCTCTTTATTTCTCCTCTTTGACTTAAGTTACTTGGGAGAAAGATCCTGGAGGACTGAACTAATTTTATCTAATCCCTGGAGGAAGATCTTGTATTGCCTTTATTGTTTAGGGCTCAGAGCTAGGAATCAGTGGGCCTTAGGGCAAGTAACATAAGGAAGATTTGCCCTATATCCTGAGCATTGCCAAGTATCACTGGTATTAGAAGTGAAGATTCAGAGGGAGATGAGAGTTTTCACTCACCAGTGGGAATGTTTATTGTATTTTCCAAATTCAAATTTAGAAGGTATAATCTGAGAATGAGCCCTGGTGGCATGGTGGTTAAGGGCTCAGTTGCTACCCAAAAGGTTGGTGGTTCGAATCCACCAACCACTCTATGGGAGAAAGATATAACAGTCTGCTTCTGTTAAGATTTACAACCTTGAAAACCCTATGGGGCAGTTCTTTTGTGTCCTATAAGGTCGTTATGAATTGGAATTGACTTGACAGCAATGGGTTTGGTTTTTTGGGTTTGGTATTTCTTCTTTCAATTTGAAGCAAATTCTAAACCAGCATTTTATGTCATCATTTCATCCATAAATATTTCAGTATTGACAAAATCATTCTGATTCTCCTGGAATCCAGATTTCTGGGTTCATGAAATTGGGGTGACCCATACAGGCCATCTGCCCTTAGATGTCCTTCTGATGACCCACCAGGCTTACTTACTCACCTGATGGAACTGGCTCCCTGCAGTCACCTTCAGCTTAGTAATAATTTAGGAGTGAAGAGCATTTTGCCTTAGGCATTGGGTTCTTTTTGAAAATGATCTATGTGCAGATAGCCTTAAGAAGCATGAACTCTAGGATGTGACTGGAGGCTATTTTAAGATGTATGGCACGTCCTTGGTGACTGTTTCTGTAACCTGCCCTGAGCTTTAAAGTTATCTTCTGAGAAATTAACATAACGATGACCTATATAACCAGCTTTCACTGTCCCCTCTTTGGAACCCCTTCTTGACATGTTCAGGTGACCCTTCCTAATTTGAATCATATCTACTCACAACAGATACATTGTTACACTAATTTTTGGTGCTTCTCTAAGCAATTTAGGTTTCTGATGGTACCAAAAAACCAAAAGCCCACTGCCATTGAGTTGATTCTGACTCACTGCAACCCTATAGGACAGAGTAGAACTGCCCCATAGGGTTTCCAAGGAGCTGCTGGTGGATTCAAACTGCCAACCTTTTGGTTAGCAGCCAAGCTCTTAACCACTTTGCCACCAGAGCTCCTTTGACAGTATGTATCTCTAAACATAGGAATTCTTTGAAAAAATACAGTACCTTTATCATTATCCATGATTCCTTAATATTATGTAATATCCAAGGTTCACAATTTCCTGATATATATATGTATATATATATAGCCAAGTACAGTGAACATTTCTGCCATCCAGACTGATTCACTCTCTAAACATACATAAGGCACATGTATATACTTAGAGAGTCTTCACTTAAGAAAATAAAGAGCAGAGGATCATATTAAACTACACCATGGCCAAGTGCATTAAACGTTCCCACCATCCAGGGATATTTAGAGTAGGATCAGTCCCTGGATGGTGCAAATGTTTAATGCACTTAGCCATGGTGTAGTTCAATACGTTCCTCTGCTCTTTATTTCCATAAATAGATAGCTAGATCTTTGTATCTAGGTCTGATCAGATTTGGTTTTGATTTTTTTTGTCAAGGCTTTTTGAAAGGTAGTATTGTATACTTCAATAAGAAGTACATAATGTCTGCTTGACTCTGTGATTTAAGCAGCCATTGTAAGTTATTTAACCTAGAATTCTGAGTACAGAAGAAGAGGTTGTTCAGATGATGAAATACAGACATTTCTGGGCACATATCTTGGTGAGTTATGTGGACATGTAAACATTGTTTTGGAAGTGGAATGTCCTACAGATTCCTGAATGCATGTTCACTGAACAAAATGTTTTTTTGATATGACTCAGAGACCTTGATTAGTTACTTGCTTATTATTTATCAAATGTCTATTCAGCTAAGCAGCCAATCCTTATAACTCTATTCATCACTTCAAGTTGGGAAAAAGCCTGTCTTATATGCACACATTTTTCATGTCTTAAACCAGGGTTTATACACTAACAGCCTGCATGTAAGTATATTGTTTGGCCTACACGGAGTTTTAAAAATAGGAAAAAAGAAAAAAGTACTTACAAATATTTACAGATCAGATTTCCTATATAAATTTCTGGATTTCTGGTTTTTCTTGGGAATGCGCAGTTTCTCATTCTGTCATGGCAACGGCTGGCTGTTGCTGAAGACTAGTTGCTTGCTTTAGACTAGCCACGAGCGTTCTCGTCAGCCACCATCGCCACCAGGCCCACTTACTCATCTGAGTCTGTAACTCCTGTCTTATCTCAAAGTAGGGCAACAAAAAGAGCTGTTTGCTGAGCACTACTCTGTAGCAGGGGCTTCTTACACATTCATTCAACAATTATTTATTGAGGGCATACTATATGCAAGACTTTGCGTTAGGTACTTGGGTTGTATCATTGAACAAAACAAAGTTTCAATGTGAACCTTGCATTCCAGTGGTGGCTGGGGAACAGAATCAAATAAAAAATATTAGTAAATCACTTACCACATTACATAGCACATTAAAGCCATTGCCGTAGAGTTGATTCTGACTCATAGTGACAGTATATGACAGAGGAGAACTGCCCTATAGGGTTTCCAGGGCTGTAAATCTTTACAGAAGCTGATTGCCACATCTTTCTCCGAGGAAGGGGCTGGTGGGTTTGAACTACAGATCTTTTGGTTAGGAGCCTAGTGCTTTAACCACTGAGCCACCAGTGTCCTTTATGAGAAGGTAATAAGTGCTTAAAAAAACAAAGAAAATAGAGCAGGGCAGGGGAATTGCAAATCCTGGGGAGTAGGTAAGTTGTGGTTTTAAATGAGGTGGTCATGGTGGGTGTCACTGAGAAGATATTTAAGCAGACTCAGGGGAAGGGAGGGAGTTAGCCATGTGGCTGGGGAGGTTTCGGGGGTAAAATCAGGAATTTTAGACGTGTTGTCCTTGAGATGTCTATTAGACATGCAAAGGAAATGTTGAATAAGCCGTTAGTTATAAGTTTGGAGTTCAGGAGTTATGTTTGGCTGGCAAAAACATTTCCTCTCCTGACTCAGTCTCATTTCTTTAAACACTATGCACTGCTGATGACTCTCAATTATTAACGTGTATGAGGATTCAAGGCTGACCTGCTGGTGTGGGGGCGTTGTCCAAGGAGGAGTGGGTTCCTGAGGCTGCCCCTTTACCTGTGACCGTGCAATGGGTATGTTCTTGTCCTAGTGCTTGGGTCTTCCCAGACCTCAGAAATCAGTGCTCTGAAACCCGTCTCCAGTAAACTCAGCCCCAATAAGTTTGCCAGCTTTACTAAGTCTTAAAAACAAAAAAAGACCAAACCCAGTGCCGCTGAGTCGATTCCAACTCACAGCGACGCTACAGGACAGTAGAACTGCCCCAAAGAGTTTCCAAGGAGCGCCTGGTGGATTCGAACTGCTGACCCTTTTGTTAGCAGCTGTGGCACTTAACCACTATGCCACCAGGGTTTCCTTACTAAGTCTTAAAAAAAAAAAAAAAGTCTTAGAACTGGGAAATGTAGAGACAAATTTGAATCAAGGTCTACACTCCATAAAAAAAAAAAAAAAACCTGGTGCTTTTTCTTCCGATACAACGCTAGATTTTGGTAAGGCTGTCTTTCAAAGGTGCATTCTCCCTGCCTTCTTAACGCCTTTCTGGGCATTTTATTTCTCCCCTAACTTCCCCGGGGCCACCCAATTTCAATTGCAGAAATCTTAGTGCTGAGAAACTGAAAGATTAGGGAAAACGCTAATCTAAGATTTCCAAGTTCTTCTACTAGGTGTATTTTGCCTTATGTAAAGTAGTTTTTATTTGCTCCATCTTAGCCCGGGTTAAAGTCCCCAGGATTTTTTTTTTTTTAAAGTAGTTTTTATTTGCTCCACCTTAGCCCGGGTTAATGTCCCCAGGATTTCTCCCTCCTTGCAGTCCCAAACTTTTCCCTTTCTCTATTTTCAACACATATTCTTCTATGAATGTAGTCTATTCAGCGAGAAGGGGTATGCTTTCAAGTAGCCGTAGCCAGGGCGACTGCCCAAGAGATGCAAGCCTGGGAAGTCCTGGGGTGGACTCACCGGTCACGCTCGGTCCGCGGGTTTTCAGACCCCCTCTTTTTCCTTCCTGGAGCTCCGGGGGCTTCCGGCGCAGGCCCCCTTCTCCTAGGGGCGGGGCCTGCCGCTCCCGCTCCCGCCTCCCCGGCTGCGCGCGGCTGCGGGCTGCGGTCACGTGAGTGCGGCGCGGCGGGGGAGGGGCTCTAGTTTCCGGGCGGCGGAAGGAGACGCGGCCGCGTGAAGACGAGGCGATTTGAAAACACGCTTCGGCGGCGAGAGTCTGAGGCCGGTGGCGCAGGCTGTCAGCCCGTGGGGTTCCGCTGGGACGCTCTGTGCCTCCGCTTCCGCGCGCCGACGCCGGCCGGGCCCTCAGGTGAGCGATCGCCGCCTCTGGGGCCGGGCCCTCCCAGAGCGCGCGCGGGGCGGCGCGCGGGGCCGTCGCCCCCAGGTCCGCGGCCCAGGCGGGTGGGGCCGGCTGTGGCGGGTCTGCGCCCCCCGGTCCCAGGCGCGGGTCCCCTTTCCAGCTAGGCCGGGCGGCGGAGGGGCAGCGCGGGGGCGGGGCGGCCCGAGGGCGTTTGAAGCGCCTTAAGTGACTGGGCGGGTTGGCGCGGTTTCGGGTCTGAGAGACTTTTAGGCCGGCGTTCGTGGGCTTGGGCCCCGCCCCCACCTGTGGTGCCGGCCGCTTCCCCTGAGCGGGAGGAACGGTAGGCGCCTACAGCCCGCCAGGTCCTCACTTCTGGGGATGCCGGACGGAAAAGGGGGGGTGGAGTGATCGATAGCCTGGTCTTACCGCCGTCCAGGCATGGAGGCTTACGTGTCCTGTACCGAGCCGGCCCGGACCATCAGTTCTCTCGGGTCGCCCCGTCTGCTCTCTCCATTCTGGGGCCTCGAATTTGGTGCACTTAGTAGAGTTTGGAGGAACTCATGAGTGTAGGGGGTTGGAGAGGAGATTGCCAAAGTCCGAGTGCCGTGTGCTCACTCCTTGACTTTTTCGGGTAGAGAAGTTTGGGGATTACGGAGGGTAAGGAGACGGTAAGCTAGTTGGGATTCGGTTGAAAGCTTTTTACGCTAAGATCTGCCTTTTGTCAAAGTTAGCAGGAATATATGCAATTCAGTTTTAAAGCTATTGGGACTCACATACCAGTGAGGTGAGAGTTAAGCCCCTGAAGCTGGAGTTCTTAGCTGCTATTCAGTACCGGCTACTGTAAAAGTAGCTTAGTCGGACTCTTTGATTTGCTGTTCTACCCTGTCCTATAGGGTCGCTATGAGTCGGAATCGACTCGACGGCACTGGGTTTTTGGTTGGGTTGCTATGAAAACCTTTATTTTAAATGAAAAGAACAGAATTTGCTAGTAGAACTTTAAAAGCTCCTAGTGTAAAAATGTTCTCTTTGTATCGGAAAAATAATCTTGTCAGCTCTAAAAGTCAAAGGAGATCAGCTGTCTTATTTTTCCTAACGGAGGGAAAGCATTAATGTGACCAAGCAAAATGAGTGTTTATCTTGGAGATACATCTGTTAGTGGCCAGAAGGAGCCTCAGAGGTTTGGGGGGCGGGCAGGGATGGGTTTAATTCTTTATCATTTATGTCCTTTACTGTTTGTTCTCATCTCTGCTATCAGCTAGTAATAAAATTGTAGGAAAAGTTCACGGAGTGTGCTTGCTTAGTTAAAACCATTTGTGTATTAAAGGAGGCCAGGTGAGTATCACCTCCTTTTTTAGACCTCACTCCTTTACCCATTTTTTTAGAGTAGAATAACTGGAAGTGAGGGTGGAAAGAAAAGTTGGAGTTGGGATAAGTGTAATAAGGCAAGCCAGTTTGCCATTTTGTCTCCCAGTCCTCAGGTGAATTCCAGTATATTAAACAGTTGGTTTTGGAGAGCTCAGTCCTGTGTATGAATCCCTCTCCAAGTCCTTGACTAACTTCAGGTTACAAACCTTTCTGAGCCACATCTTTAAAATGGGTTTACTGCCACTCTTCTTACATGACTTTGTGAGAATTGGATGCTAGTGTACATTGTGCATCTAGTGTTGTGCTAGGTAGGTATGTAGTAGATAATATCAGTAGGTCTTTAAATATTTACTTTTTCATTACTTTGCTTGGCTTTGAGACTTTAAGAGACTTGTTTATTTAGACACTTACTTGTTTGTGCTTATAATATATAAGTTTAACAATGTGCTAGGCACAGTTCTGCTGTTTTACAAATACAGACTCATTTACAGGCAGTCCCCGGATTATAAACGAGTTCTGTTCCTAAATCCGTATTTAAGTCAAATTTGTATGTAATTTGAAACTGATGTCAGTCAGTCATACATTTGCCTTAGTACATGGTGTACTTTTTTATGCTTAAAAAATTAAAAATTTCCAGATACACTAAAATATCTTCAACATAATAATACAGTAATAATAGTAATAATGTTTTTATGCCCACAGCAAAGTATTCCCCGTTTGTTATTACGAACCATTGTATGTATCTTGAGTTTTTAATTATAATAGGTTTTTTTGGGGAGGGGGGGTTAGTTCGTAACTATGCGTTGTAAGCTCATAACCCTGGGCCTGCCTGTATTCCTCATTTAACTTACCTCATAACAGCTGTGTGAGATAGTTATTGTTAATCCTTATTTTGTAAATTAAAAGCTGAGGCACAGTGGCTGAATATACCGGTCATACAGCTAGATAGTGGGAGAGCATGAGTGAGAACTTAGTTTAGCTCAACAATCTGCTCTTAACCTATGTAACCAGATATACTAGCTCATAGAGATCAAATGTATTAAAATGCTGCAATTATGTGAATTTGGATGTAGTGTCATAGGCTCCAGGATTCTCAGCACCAGGATGGTTAATCTTGTACCAGCCTTTTCATTAATCTCGCCATAATGCAAATTATTTTTACTCAAAATATTTGGACCCCAATGGATATTGTGACTTTTTAAATAGCTAGGCATAGGATAATTATGATAGACCAGGAGAAGTTTTATTTTTTCTAAAGGTACTTACCTACTCCAATGGGTGTACAGTAGAAGGCAGAATTTATTATATTTGTAGTGGGTGGAAAAGGCTTCAAGAAGTGCTGAGCTGGCCCCAGGCATAGAAGGCTGTTTTTCAGAGAGAAATTAGCTTGTGGAAAGATAAAGCTGGAGAGGAGAAATGGGGCTACATTGGAAAGGGCCTAGTATGTTGTGGTAAGGAGTTTTTTTTTTAACTGTGTATAAGTTTCTTTTTTCTTTTTTTATTAACTGTGTATAGGGAGTAGGGAAACCTCATGACAGTGATTAAGAGCTATGGCTGCTAACCAAAAGGTCGGCAGTTCAAATCCACCAGGTGCCCTGTGGAAACTCTATGGGGCATTTCCCCTCTGTCTACTATAGTTGCTGTGAGTTGGAATCAACTCGATGGCAGTGGGTTTGGTTTTTGGTTTTATAGGGAGTAGGAAGCAACTGAGAGCTCCTGGTGCCCTGGTCAGATCTGTTTAGAAAGAGCCCTCTGGTAACTCTAGCAAATGAACTAGGGAATAGGCAGTAGAGATGAGACGGAAATACCAGTGGGGAAGCTTTTGAATAGTCTAGGGTAGAAAGAAAGGACTTAAAGTCCTGGCACTGGGAATGGGTAGGAGGGCACAGACGAAAGATTTTGTGTGTACGTAGGGAGAATTGAGGAAACCCTGGTTAAGTGCTACTGCTGCTAACCAAATGGTCAGCAGTTTGACTCAGCCATGAGCTCCTTGGAAACTCTGGGGCAGTTCTCTGTCCTACAGGGTTGCTATGAGTCGAAATCGACTCAGTGGCGGTGGGTATAGGGAGAATTGAAAGGATGTGGTGAAGAGGGAGGACGTGCAAGGTGACATGGTTATTTATTTTAAAATAATTTTTATTGTGTTTTAAGTGAAAGTTAACGTGGTTATTTATTTTAATGGTCTTGTTATAATAGTCACCTAGCTGGTTTTTGTTCCTATCCCTCTCTTACTCTGTATTTCATTTAATGCTGTTTTTTTTATCGTTTTTGGTTTTTTTGTGTATGTGTTTAGGAGGGCGGGGATGTTGTTTCCTGTTTGTCTGTAGTTTGAGCTCTTCTTGCATTCAGGCCACTAGTATCTTCACTTTTGCCTATGCGATGTTTATCCCTACTTCTGATCTTTAGATTGTTTTTCCTGTGAAATGCCCATTACTCTTTTTGCTGCATGTCTTAATCTTACCCACTTTTCAAGTATCCAGCTTAGGTTTCAGACTTTTCCTAACCATTCTAGATTGCATAAAATAATGCTTTGGTTTTCACTTTGCTTTTTGTTTTGCTGAAGGTTCCCCAGGGGCCTCTAGAGGACAGAAGCTTCCTAGCAGGTAGATACTGGGTGTTGTGTTTCTAGCCGATCTGTTCTACCCTCATACCCTTCTCCCTCAGAAAAGAAGGAAGGAAGAAAACACTCTGAAAACTATGCTTTTATTTGTTTTATGTGTCATTGCATTTAGCACATTGTCTGACAAAAGGCTTCATGGGTAAAACGCCTTAAAAAACCAGTGGCGTGATTGTTGACGTATTATTAATGACCTTTTCCAGTATTTCTTGACTAAACTAATTTTATTTTAGTACTTAAATTTCTCGTTTAAGAGTCGCTATGAGTCGTAATTGACTCTGTGGCCACAGGTTTGGATTTGGTTTTTAGGTATAGTCCTTGTTGGCCTAGTTTAAAATAAACATTGTTGTTAGCTGCCATCAGGTCAGCTCCTGACTCGTGATGACCCCATGTACAACAGAACAAAACGCTGCCCTGTCTTGAGTCTTCCCTGCAGATTGGACTATTGTAATACATAGGGTTTTTGTGGCTGATTTCTGGAAGTAGATTGCGAGGCTTTTCTTCCTAGCCTTAGTCTGGAAACTACTGAAACCTGTTCCACATCATAGCAACATGCAGGCCTCCATGGACAGACAGGGTCTGGGTCTTTCCACATGAAAGGCGAGAATTTTTTTATTACACTTTTATTGGTTATTTTTGTCTTTATTGTTTTTAAAGTAATTTTTTCATTTATAGCAATCAAGAATGTCTAAAAAAAGAAAACGCCAAGATGATTTTCAAAAAGTAAAACTCAAAGTTGGTAAAAAGAAACCCAAGTTAGAAAATGCTACTGATACAAACTTTAAAACGAAGACTATACATCTTCCCGAGCAACTCAAAGAGGATGGGACACTACCAACAAATAATAGAAAACTCAACATAAAGGTAAACCATAAATCTTGTTAGAATAACATTTTCTTTGAAATCATCTGGACCATTACGTCTTTGTGAAAAGTTGTTTTAACTCTTAGAATGAATGGCTCGCTGAGGGCCTGAGATTTGGAGTCCATCTGTTTCCCAGATCTCATCTGGTCACTGTGTCTTTCCCACCTTTTCCAGAAATACTTGGTAGACTAAACCCACAGTATATTTATTTGATGATTTACCTTATCATCTGGAAATGATTATTTTATTTACCTATTTGAAGTGTGTATCTCAGTTTTCCAGCTGTTTTTATAGCTTTTTAAGGGCTAGAACCCTTAAATAAATAAGATCTCGTTTTATTCATTTTTGAATCCTCATAGCACTTAGCTTATTGTAAGCTCATAGTAAAGCTTGAAGTTAATTGACGTTTGAATAGTAGTTTTGGTTAAAAAACTTTTAACAGCTTTATAGAGATATATTATAAAATTCATCAATTTAAAGTATACATGAATAGTTTTTAGTATATATCCAGAGTTGTACTGTCACCATCATCATCTAATTTTAGGACGTCTTTATCCCTCCTAAAAGAAACCTTGTACTCATTAAGTCACATCCTATTCTCTTCCCCTAGCCCTATTCAATCACTGATCTAATGTCTATCTTGATAGATTTGCCTGTTCTGGATGTTTTATAAAAATGGAACATATATAGTCGTTTGTCACTGGCGTCCCACTTAGCAATGTTTATGAGGTTCATCCATGTTGGACCATGTGTCACAGTGGTGCCTCATCCAAAGTTACATAAAATATTTCACAAATAAAATTATTGAGTGTTATACTCTGAGTAACTAACAAACGTACAGAAAGACCATTTAAAATAGGCAGAAGGAGCCTGTTAAATTAAGCATATGTATATTCACTTACCATAATTTTGGTATACACTAGGTGTTCAGTAAACGGTGGTGAAGATTGTAGTTTCTTTAAATTATAGAGTTCCTTAATAGGCATGCAGGTTAATTTAAAAAAGAGAAAATTCTGACTGAAAAATGTTTTTATTAAGCTGAAACTTTTAAAGATGAAATGATCTTAACAATGTTGTTTAAGTGCTTATCGAAGCAGTTTTCCCAAAGAGCTTTGGATAGTTTTGATTAGCATGTGTATTTGAAAATGACCTAATGTGTGTGTATATGTATACACCAATGAACCTATGCTTTTATTTTATTTGTAGGATTTGCTGTCACAGATGCATCACTACAATGCTGGGGTTAAACAGAGTGCTCTTCTTGGACTTAAAGACCTTTTGTCTCAGTACCCATTTATAATTGATGCACACCTTTCAAACATATTAAGTGAAGTGACTGCTGTGTTTACAGATAAAGATGCTAATGTACGATTAGCAGCAGTTCAACTTCTTCAATTCCTGGCCCCCAAAATACGAGCTGAACAAATTTCTCCATTTTTTCCTTTGGTAAGTGCCCATCTCTCTAGTGCCATGACTCACATTACTGAAGGAATTCAGGAGGACTCTTTGAAAGTTTTGGACATTCTGCTGGAACAGTACCCAGCTCTAATTACGGACCGTAGCAGTATATTGCTTAAGAATTTTGTAGAACTTATTTCTCATCAGCAGCTGTCCAAAGGACTGATAAATAGAGACAGATCCCAATCCTGGATACTTTCTGTAAATCCTAATCGGAGACTCACTTCTCAGCAGTGGAGGCTGAAAGTTTTAGTGAGACTCAGTAAATTCCTTCAGGCCTTGGCAGATGGATCCAGTAGGTTGAGAGAAAGTGAAGGACTTCAGGAACAAAAAGAAAATCCCCATGCCACTAGCAACTCCATTTTTATCAACTGGAAGGAACATGCCAACGACCAGCAACACATCCAGGTTTATGAAAATGGGGGTTCACAGCCAAATGTCAGTTCACAGTTCAGGCTACGGTAAGAAGGATTTCAGTTATGTCCACACTCAGTTTTCCTTTATTGAATTAAAACTGCTGACCATTGATGGCTAATGGTGGGAAGACATGCAGTTGTCTTTGATGCAGTTACTCATAATTTGATTTTATTATTTACTTATGGGAAGAGTCATTTAAAAAAGTATATTAATATATTCATTTCTAGCAAAGCCTAATGAAAAGTAAAACTTGATAATCTGTTGGCTTTGTCATCTTAGAATTTCATTTTCCTTATTAGTCTTGATCAATGTAATTTTTAGTTCATGGTGTTTCATTTTTCTGATACTTCATATTAAGATTTAAATTAAGAAAGGAATAATAAATATTTTCTAATCATTAATTTTTTTTTTTTAATTCCTTGTTAGGTACCTGGTTGGAGGACTAGGTGGTGTGGATGAGGGCCTGTCATCTACTGAAAACCTGAAAGGATTTATTGAGATAATAATACCATTGCTAATTGAGTGCTGGATTGAAGCTGTGCCTCCGCATTTAGCTGCTTCTGTCGGAAATGGTATAGAACGAGAATCTCTTCAGGTTATGCAGCAAGTTCTTAATATTATTTCCCTTCTGTGGAAACTCTCTAAACAACATGATGAAACCCACAAATTGGTGAGAATAGGTTCTTTGTTTTCTTAGTCATGTCTTTATCATAAATGGGAAGTTTAGAAATCAGCATAATTGGCTATGCATTTTACCCCCAAAATTCCAGGGTTTAACTGTAAACTTGTTTCCTGTTTTTGCTTCAGGAACATTCTAGTTTCTGGAGGCCTCTTACAGGATTTTAAAAAATTTGTCTATTAAATAGTATCTTCTAGTTTGTGCCACATTACGAAGTTTAGCAGAAATGGACCAAACTGAAGACGTCACTTGTTTTAAATTACTGTGTTTTAGAGAAAAGGCTACACACAAATTTAGTGTGTACTTTTTTGTTTTTTCTTGACAAAGGATATAAAATCAGAAAACATTTCTAGAAGCTCTCTTAAGGTGAGGGATAATTTTTGGTAGGTGTGAGTGAAGTTAACCTAAGTAAATTCCAAGTTATTATCAGCTTCTTGTTAGAAAGCTGGCAGTAAAGACATATTTGTTTTTTACTGTTTTTTTTTTTCTGTTTAATTGTGCTTTAAGTGAAAGTTTACAGCTCAATTTAATTTTTCATACAAAAATTTATGCACATATTGTTATGTGACCCTATTTGCAATCCCTATAATGTGACAGCACACTTCCCTTTTCCACCCAGTGTTTCCCGAGTCCTTTCTGCCTTCGCATAGGAGCTGCTCATTTAGTTTCTTGTGTCTGCTTGAACTAAGAAGTACACTCTCCACAAGTATTATTTTATGTTTTATAGTCTAGTCTAATCTTTGTCTGAAGAGTTGGCTTTGGGAATGGTTTTAGTTCTCTTGTTAACAGACTCCGGGGGCCGTGTCTTCTGAGGTTCCTCTAGTGTCGGTCAGACCATTAAGTCTGTTTCTTTTCTTTTTTTTTTTTTTTACTGGAACTTGAGTTGCATCACACTTTTCTGCTGCTGTGTCAGGGACTCCCTGTTGTGTTCTCTGTCAGAGCAGGCAGTGGTGGTAGCCAGGCACCATCTAGTTCCTCTGGTCTCAGGCTAATGGAGTCTCTGGTTTATGTGGCCCTTTTTGTCTTTAGGGCTAGTGTTTTCCATGTATAATGACATATTTTTTCTTCTTACTCTTTAAAAAATTTTTTTATCGTATTTTAGGTGAAGGTGTACAGAACAAACTAGTTTCTCATTAAACAGTACACATTGTTTTTTTTTTAAATAATTTTTATTGCACATATTGTTTTATGACATTGGTTAACAACCCCACAACATGTCAGCAGTCTCCTTTCTCAATCTTGGGTTCCCTATACCAGCTTTACTGTTCCCTCCTGCCTTCGAGTCTTTGCTCCTGGGGTGGTGTGCCCCTTCACTCTCGTTTTGTCTTATGGGCCTGACCAATCTTTGGTTGAAGGAGGAACCTCAGGAGTGACTTCATTACTGAGCCGAAAGGGTGTATGGAGGCCATATTCTCACAGTTTCTCCAGTCTCTGTCAGGCCAGTAAGTGTGGCCTTTTTTTTTTTTTTTGAGTTAGACTTTTATTTTGTATTTTTCTGCAGCTCTTGTCTGGGACCCTCTATTGTGATCTCTGTCAGAGCAGGCAATGGTGGTAGCCTGGCACCATCTAGTTGTACTGGACTCAGTCTGGTGGAGGCTGTGGTAGTTGTTGTCCATTAGTCTTTTGGAATAATCTTTCCATTGTATCTTTAGTTTTCTTCGTTCTTCCTTGCTCCCGAAGGGGTGAGACCAGTGGAGTATCCTAGATGGCTGCCCACAGGCTTTTAAGACCCCAGAAGCTACTCACCAAAGTAGAATGCAGAACATTTTCTTCGTAAACTATGTTAGGCCAGTTGAGCTAGATGTCCCTGGAGACCATGGCCCCCACGGCCCTCAGCCCAGCGATTTGGTCCCTCAGGGAGTTTGAATGTGTCTGTGGAGCTTCCATGACCTTGCCTTGTACAAGTTGTGCTGGCTTTCCTGGAAAGACATGTTTCTTGATGAGTAAATTTACCTTCTGTTTGGGAGAGAATTGAGTGTTGGCAGCTTTTTTTAAGCATTGTGCAGCCATCCATAGTTGGCGGTGCTTCTACTCTGCAACTGAAAAAGAACAAGTGCTGAGATTAATTGGTCTAAGTTAATTTGGTAGCAGACTTAAAAGGGCAACTGTGGGAGCAAGACTGTTTATAGAAGACTTCCTGCAAGGACTTGAGGCAGGCATGAATCCTTGAAGTTGCCTATATACGTGCAGAACTGTGATGGCAGTGTTTTTGTTTTTCCTTTTTATTTCATGCTGAAGTTTATAATGAGTATGCTATGCAAGACAAGACAAAGCATGTTTGATAAGTTTTTAATCTTGGAAAGTGTTATGGGCACATGTATGTCTTTTTTAGGAGCTTGCTCTATCACTACTTACCCTTTATCCATCATCTGTAGGGATGCTTTATAGATTGCTTTTTCAAGTGGGATGGCATTTTATTCATGGTTTTGAGCCTTTTTGTCTTATGGTTCATTGCCCACATTGGCAAAAAACTGATAATGGTTAGGGGTATAGTGATTTTGAGAAAGCAAAGCTTGGCTGTCATGTATGACAGTTGATCTGTGATTTAGGCTTTTGCATTAGTTGGTTCAAATTCAGATTTTTTTAAGATTTTATTTACTCTCTCCCTTTTTCCCATCTTAAATAGCAGATAAATTGTAAATAAAAATAATTATGAAGCACCAAAAAGATCTTGGGTGAAAATTGGATGCTGTAACTGCTCATTATGATTTTAAAATTTGTTCCCATATTATAGCATGGGCAGAAGTTATATAATGGTGGGAAGTTTATCATTGAATATTGATAAGTCGTCAGGTTTCTGCTTAAAGCTTTATTGGTTATTTTAGATTACTGTTTCTTAGAGATTTTCCGGTCTTATTTTAATAGGAGTCATGGCTTCGAAAGAATTACCTTGTTGATTTCAAACACCATTTTATGAATCATTTTCCATATGCCTTACAAGAAATAACCAAGCACAAAAAGAAAGAGACAAATAAAAGGTATTGTGATTCTTTTCTGCTATATAAACTTGAAAAATGCATACACTGTTTAACTGAAGTTATCAGAAAATAATTCACCATAATCTGGAACTTTGAAGTGTTTATGGGAGATAAAAATCAAACTAGCAATAGGATGACTGATCTTGAACAAGTCACTTCTTAATCTTTAGGACTTCAGGTTTTTTTCTTTTCAAACTGTAAAGTGAGTATGTTATAGTATGTTAACATCAAGTATCAAATTACGTAAATATAAATTCAGTAAAATTAGCTGAGGTAAAGTGGTTTATTTGGATGAAGTACTATGTAATTATTGAATCTTTAAACAGTATTTTGAAAGTTACCTAGTTCTCGTTTATACACAAGGAAACTGATAACTGAAACTAATATCAGTATTCCGAAGGAAGTGGGATAATTGGAGAAAAATAGTCCTCTTTTCTAAAAAAGACAAGGAAAGGGTGATGGATTACAAAATAGAATTAAAAAAAAATACTATAATCCTAGAAGTTATTTTAAATGTCTCCCTGAAGTGAGAGCAGGTAAATGTGGGAACAAGTTACCTACTCAGAGGTGACAAGTCAGTTACCAAGTAGAATGTTAAAACTATAGTTGTCTCAAATGAGCAAAAACATTTGCAGGTGATCTTAAAGTCTGTCAAAAGATTCTTAGATATGGCAAAGGGAAGAACTTAGCTATAGAATCATTGAGACTCCTTGAGCAGGTTCCAAAGGATGCACTCAGAAATGATAAGGGTATAGCAGACAGGAGTTGTTCATTCATTCATTCACTGTTTATTTTGTTGCTTACAATGAACAAAGTATCGAGATAATCAATTATCTTAAGATCCTTGCTCTCCTAAGCAGTTTCACTCTGATGAAGGAGTGTATCTGGGTCCAGTCAGAAGACAGACTACACCAGCGGTTTTAACAGAATTTAATAAATAAAGAATTGTTGACTAGGTATTGAAGAATTGAAAAGACAAGGGAACAATAAGGCATTATGGAGGTAGCAACTGCAGGGAAGCAGCTAGTATCCCTAGGACTGGGACAACAAAGAGAAGAAGGGGAGAAATTGGAGGAAGGGTTGTGTGGAGTCAAAACTCAGACCTCCGAAAAGGGGTGCCGCACATCTGGTGCTAAAGCCTTACAGGACTGGGACCCAGAACTCTGCAAAGGGGTTCCAGCTGGCCGGTCCAGGTTTTTCTGAGGGGCGTGATCTGGTTCTTTTGTCAGAAAAAACTGCAAACTGGAATCAGCTGTGGCTATCAGACTGACTTGCTGCTGGCCGGAAGAGTTGCTGGGTTGACAGTAATAGCAAGCAAAAATAGGACTAGAAAGCAAACAGAAAGGGGTGTCCCATCTTCCTCCTACAGTTTTCCAGTCTCATTCTAGCACCCATTTATTGGCAGACCCAACAAGGAGCCAGCTGCAAAGGAAAAATGTGGCTCACAGATTCCCAGTCCTAGCATCACAGAGCAGAGAATAGGACGGTGGGTTTGAAGGTGAAAGATTATAGCTCAATAATTGACAGGAAAAGTCAATTTACATTTGTAGCACAAGGCAGTGTATAAGTATCTTTCATCCACCTACGGCCATTGAGTTCATTCATAGTGACCCTACATGACAGGATAGAACCGCTGACCTTTTGGTTAGCAGCAAAGTGCTTTAGCCAGTGCGCCACCAGGGCTCTTAAGTATCATTAAAAAATCCGTAGCCATTGAGTTGATTCTGACATGCACTGACCCTATAGGACTGCCCCATAGAGTTTCTAAGGAGCAGCTGGTGGATTTGGACTGCCGACCTTTTGGTTAGCAGCTGAGCTCTTAACCACTGCACGACAAGGGCTCCTAAGTATCATTAGAGCTGTACAATTAAGGGCTGTAGGAATTCATTAGGAAAGGAGAGATGACTTCTTGTTAGGATAAACAGACAAAGCTTTAGTGAAGATAAGTAGTTGAACATGAACGTGGTTTCAGCAGGCAGAAATGGTGCAAAGGACAGGAGATTGTACTAACTGGAGGAGATAGCATACAAGACATACAGGATTCCATAGGGGAGAGCATGGGGCATATTTCGGTCAAACCTGGTTTCTGCCACTCACTAGTCTTGATACAGGAAGCCACTTGTCTCTGGAGTTCCTTTATTTTTAGCTGTGATCTTTTGGCATTGAATTTTGGTTGGGACAAAATCGTTATTTTGGAAAGAATAACTGAGGGAGTTTCTGAAAATGGTGTTGGGGGGACAGAGTCAAATAGGGGAGACACTTTTTTGAGTAAAATATTAGATTTTTTCCACCCCACACAATTTTCTTAAAACAAAAGTTTTAAATGTAGGGTCCATGAGCAAGTTTTCAGGAAGTTCTGAAACTCTTGAAATAATAATGTAGAATTGTATGCGCCTGTATTTTTTCCTAATAGAGGGTCCATATAATTCATCAAAATGAGATTAAATAATGGTAAGGATGTTTGGAATTTAATAGACCATTAAATATAAGTAAATTCTTCAAGAGTATGTACCACCGTCATTCATTGAATTTATTAGATACTTAATATGTTCAATACACTGTAGTATGTGCTGAGCATTCAGAGGTAAAGGGAATAGGGTACCAGTTTTGTACAGCCTGGTGAGGGAGAGAGATATTTCTGTGACTTTTTTTTAAGCAGTGTGTTGTTGTGATTACTGGAAGCGTTTCGTGTGATACAAGACTAATATAACCCAGTAAAGAACTGGTCCTCATCTTTCATATAGGGAGGAGGGTGCTAGGTAAGGCTGCCCTGATGAACTGACATTTGTCCCAGGATATAAAAAGTCTAAAGGGAGTTAACTTGAAGAGGCTGAGATGGTAAAATTGTGGGAGGGGGAGAATTTTTTTTTTTTTTTTTTTAAGCAAAGACTGGTTGCCAGTTATTCTTTATAAGGTTCCCCAGGGATCAGCTTTTAGGGACTGTAGGTTGCTCTTGGACTTCAGTAAGGAAGTTCATTGAAAATTCCAGCAAATAATCTGTGGCGGGGGTAAGGGGGCCAACAAAAGTCAAAGTTAGGGAAGCCAGTTCTAGGCCAGTAGTCTTCAAATTTCTTTTTCATGGCATGTTTTTAAGCTGTCTAAATATTTTTGTCTTAGGTCAAAATACAGTAACAAAGGATATAATCTTGGCATTATTGGAAATACTGACATTTTAAAAATTCAACATAATCGAGTTGCCTCTAAGAAAACTTTCTGCACTGAAAATTCGTTGGTTTATGTGGTTATTTTAACAAGGTGGGGTCACTATGAGTCGGAATTGACTCGATGGTACACTATAGCAACAATTTAATAAATACAATTAGCATGAAAAGGTGTGGGAACAAATGCAACTAAATCTTAGCTTTGGCTTACAAATCAGCTTGTGAACGCAGAAGTTCACTGCTGACTATAGAGTAGTCTATCAGATGGGAGAATTTCCAGTAGGCTGGGAAAATTAGTATATTTTTTCAGAAGGGATAGAGAACTTTGGTTGATTTAGCAAGTTGAGGTTTTTTTCTCACCACTAAGTATAATGGTAGCTGTAGATCCTTTTGCTTATTTTTTAAATGGGTTATTTTGTATTATTAAAAGAGTTTATGTACTCTAGATACAAGTCCTTCATCAGATATTTGATTTGCAAATATTTTCTTCAATTCTGTTGGTTGTCTTTTCACTTTTTTGGTAGAGTCCTTTGAGTTGTCACCTTGGACCCTGAGGTAGTAGGCTAAGGAACCTGGGTCTCTAGTAACTTTCTGGGATTTTTATACTCGTCCTGGACTGCCTAACCTCAGACTGCATTTACATGAGAGAATAAACTTACAAAGCCGCTGTTACCTAAAATTTCTCCTACATGTAGCTTAAAAATCAAGTCCTAAAAACTCCAGTAGCATGTTAATAGTAATTATTGGCCATTCTTAGGAGTAGCATTATTGAAAACTAAACATTATTCTAGTCTGCTTGAGAATTGTATGTCTGAATCTGGAAGTATATAATTTTGTTTGCTTATTTTGGGAAGTTCCTTATTGGTTGGCAAGTTCTTGAGTATCAAGGGTCATGTCTGATTAACTTAGTCTTTAAACTCCCTTGCAACAGTTATTATGAGCACAAATATCTTCTAAGCACCATGGTTTGAATACAGTACTATTGAGTAGGTATTTGTTGGGTGAATGAACAAATGAAACATTTAAAAAATATAAAAACCTGGACATCATCTTGACACCTAAAGGGACCAGGCTACTAATGAGATTGGTGTGTGATGACAAGTAACGTTACTGAGATCTATAAAATAACGGCTAACATGTATATCAGCCTTTTAACTAGGGGCATGTAGCTTTTTGGTGGCTGGACTATGAGGTACCTTTTGCTGCAGATTACAAGATACGGTACAGCATTCTTACCTATAGTGAATCTCTTCAGCATTCTAGTGGAGTATAACTGCAAAGTCAAGGCTCATTGCAAAATGAAGACTGGACGTTGGGCCAGTTAATTTGTGAGGAGAAATATTCTAAGGATACTGTTCAGCTTCTGGACAAACGTTTGTGTTGCTGGCATTAATAACGGTAGACTCTTAGAAGAAGAATTTTGATAACCATGTTCACATTCTTGTACCACATTATACCCTAGATTTGTGAAAACATCTTGCTGAAAAATAGTTATTCCACTATCATGCTTGACAAAAGCTTTCTCCAGTTTAGTCCTCCTTGGACTCAAACATTTTGAGGTAGTCCAAATGTTACTGAAATCATGTTGTTAATGAAAATAAAAGATACATCCACTTCCGTCTTTAGTATACAGATCAGAATGGATTGTTTATTAGGTGAATCCTATAATAATAATTATAATGGTCCTGGAAAAACTGAGCAGTGGCCCGTATTCTGTACCTATTAATACATTTTGGGCAGCTTGTCAGCCCTGGTTTTTTGTTTTTTTTTTTTTAACTGATACAACATCTTCAATTTGGAATAGATTGTTAGGTCGCAGAGTGAACTAGATAGTTTCTGAGAGAGAGACTTTAAAAGTAATTGAAGTGTTATTGCTTATGAGTGAAAAGTTTGGATGTTCTTAGTGATTGTAGCTCTTAGAAGGACTTTTTCTAGCTGTGGGGAGCCTGATGATAAAGGGAAAAGGCCATTCAACCTTTCACCTCATGGCTTTTGTTTTTATACTTGGCAGTAGAAGCTCAATATCTTATTTTTCAAAAAAACGATACTTCTTTTCAAAGCTTTACTACTTACACCCTTGACTTCATCATTTTTTGTCCTGGGACCTTGATTCACCTATCAGTGTTGTCTTCTAGCTATAACCCTTTCACTGTTGTCTCAACCAGATTTCCAGAACATGCCTACAGTAACCTTTCCTCCAGTTCATTCCTCAGTCTACTATTTTAGCTTTCTCCTCATGTACCACACTTTTAAAATTGCCTACTACCAGTGATAATATGGAGCCCTGGTGGTACAGTGGTTAAAGTATGTGGTTGCTAACCAGAAGGTCACTGGTTCAAATCCACCAGCCACTCCTCGGGAGAAAGATGTGACAGTCGGCTTCCATAAAGATTTATAGTGTTGGATGCCCTATTGGAAAGTTCTCTTCTGTCCTATAGAGTTGCTGTGAGTTGGAATTGACCTACGGCAGTAGGGTAACGATAATATAATGATCAGATGCCATTAATGAAAAAAAAAAAGGGATTCTCTTCTTGGTTATAGAATAATACAGGTTCACTGAGAGAATTTTAGAAAATAAATAAATTTAAAGTCATTTACTATCCCATCACTCAGTGACTATTAACATTTTAGGAAATACTGCATACTGTCAAAAATATAATGTTTTATAATATTTTAATACTTTTTGTTAGCATTTTCCCCCGCCAGGAGACATTTTACAGTACTTACCTTTTTGTGTACAAATGTGCTTTGTTCTTTTGTTTCTAACTTCTTCCTTCTCTTGTGCTTATTTGTGGTGTAATCTTTTCCAGCTGTCCCTTACTGTTTTGTATTTTTTAGGACTCCATCATCCACTTTTCCCACATAACACATTTGTGATATGATACACTCACAGGATTCTCACTACCTCTTCTGTATTGATGACTCCTAAATGTTTGTATAGCTCAGACTTCTACTTCCAGTGTCACTCTTGTACACTCATTGTCTTGTTGGCCATCTCTGCCTGGAATTAGAACAGAGACACTTTAAGCTCAACATATCAAGGGTAGAATTTATTTTCTGGATCTTTTCTTCATCATCTCCATTACCAGTATCACTGTTTCTACTCGGTCACCAATGCTAGAGCCCTTGACTCCTCCCGTCCTCACAATTCCCAAACTCACATGTATGTATAAATTTAAGCAAAGATAAATCCAGCTAACTTTTATTCTTCTTAAATGCCCTCCTCTCTGCAGTCCATACAATGGCCCACATTCTTATACTTGTTACCTCTTGCCTTTGATTGCTACTATAGCCACATAACTGTTTCTTTGTTGGTAATCTTACTTTGCCGCTTACTCTCTTTTTTTTTTTTTTTTGCATCCATAGAATTATCCACTTGAAAGAAGCTTTTAACCATGTTAATTCCTTGCCTGCAGGATTCATTTTCATGCTCTTAGCCTCTCTTTATAATCTGGTCCCATTTTCCTTTTCCAGCCTCATCTGTCATTCTCAGGCCTGCATTTGATGCTCAGGTAGCTCAGAACTTCTTTTAGTGGCCTTGTATTTGTGGTTCCCCACTACTGTATCCTTACTCAAGCTTAATGTAGAATTGTTTCTCTTTAAAATTGATTAGTTTGAGATATGTATGATCTTAATCAACTTTACATTTTTCTAAAGATGAAAAAAAAAATAGGCTCTACCGTTACATATACCATAGTATTTAAAGTAAGTATTTGTGTGCTAAGTTTCAAATTGTTTCTTTTTATTAAAACATTCTGTTTGAGTTTTTTAAAATTTCTTTCAGGCTTTGAACAAAATGTACTTTGGGTAGTGTAAATAAACTAATTTTAATATGTTAATCATAAAGCCATGTCATTTCAGGCAAGTATTTATCTGGACTAGTCTCTTCATTTCAACATGAGAAAATTGTGGCCAGGAAAAGTTTGGGATTCTTTTAAGTTAGATGATTAGTTAGAAGCAGAGCCAGAATCTACTCCATCCAAATAAAAGTATCTGCTTAAAAAAAAAAAAAATTCAAATGTGTTAGGGTTTTCAAGTGTTATCTCCAAATTACTCCTTAGATTACCAGGCAAGGTTATAAGGGTCTTTGCCTTTTGTATGCATAGAAATTTGGGTAATGAACTAAGTAGTATATACTCTAAATTCATGCCTCCTTAACAACTATGATTTCCATAATGAATGGATTATTACAGGACTAAGCCTAAATCTTGCCTAACTACCTGTCTTAGCAGTTTATTAATTCTGGAAGAAAATTATTTTTTATTGATCCATTGATAGATTAAATATTGTAAATGAAACAGGCGTGGTAGATGTAACACTCTATGGATGTGTTTTGTTTGTTTTTAGCATCAAGCATTGCACGATTCTCTCAAATAACATAGATCATCTCTTACTGAATTTAACACTGTCTGATATCATGGTCTCCCTGGCAAATGCCTCAACTTTGCAGAAGGATTCCAACTGGATAGAAATGATAAGGAAATTTGTGACAGAGACTCTTGAAGATGGCTCTAAGCTAAATAGTAAGCAGCTGAACAGATTGCTTGGGGTGTCTTGGAGGTTAATGCAGATACAACCAAACAGAGGTAGGTGATGTGGCTTTGCCCTTATTTAAGAGAGGAGCTGTATGCATGCTGCTTAGGATCTAGCTTTAAAATGTATGACTTTTAGACACTCCATGTAATCAAGTTAATTACACTCAAGCCAAAAAAGGTAGCTAGCCGAATATTTGCTTTTACACAGGAATATTTGCTTGAATGCTGGCATCACTTAGGGCTCAGAGCATTTCTTTTTCTTTGGGTAGGTTCACTCTGAAGCAAATTGATGAGATTTCTAGTAGAATGCAGAGATAGAGTAAATGCAAGCAGAGATATTATTAAGAGATAATGCTGTTGAGCCTAATGATGAAATAACCTTTTCTGCTTTATTTTAATTAGAAATTGAGAGCTTTTTCCTTTAGTCCATGTAGAATGAACCTTGTCTCTGCTCTTCTAGCTTGAAGGTATCTTACATTAAGTTGGTTTGTAGTAAAAAACCAAACCCGTTGCTGATTCTGACTCATAGCGACCCTATAGGACAGAGTAGAACTGCCCCATAGAGTTTCCAAGGAGCACCTGGTGGATTTGAACTGCCGACTTTTAGGTTAGTAGCTATAGCACTTAACCACTACACCGCCAGGGTTTCCTTGGTTTGTGGTATGACTTACTAATTCTTTTATAGCTAGACAGATTAATTTCATTCAAAAATACAGCATTCCTGTTTGATTCCTATCTAATTGACCTTTCTCATATCCTGGTTTTTCTTTCTCCCTGCTTAGGTTTGTGGTCTCTTAGGAAAATGTATACTGTCTTCTCTGTTAGTTTGACTGTTGTATTTGTCAGTCAGGCATTGCTATGGGATTTTGATGGTAGTCATCAGATTGTGGCTAAGATCTTCTTTGTCATGGGAACAAAGTAAAGAACTTCTGTGTTTGTAGAGGAATTGGGGGCTTTTGAAGAAAGCGTTTCTTGATTCATATCTTCCCTCTCTTTTTAGAGGCTACAGAGACTCTCATCAAGGCAGTTTATACTTTGTATCAGCAGAGGGGCCTTCTCCTGCCAGTTCGGACTTTGTTACTGAAGTTTTTCAGTAAAATCTATCAAAAAGAAGAATTGAGATCTTACAGAGTCAGGTAAAGTTGTTTTTCTTTCTTTTTCTCGTGCTGAGGTATTTTATCGTCCATTTAAATGTTTGAATAAGATGATTAAATCATTTGAGAGGTTAGGTTTTTTTTCCTGCTTGGGTTTTAGAAAAGCTATGAAATCTTAAGAAGAAGCATGCAGAATAGTGCCACTGAACTTCATATACGTACGTGAACAGATAAAAGCCTTTTTTGGCACATTTCCGCTTGTCCATACCTATATAAAGGACAATAGGAGCAACCTATAGTGACCGTAACATTTTCTTTTGCCCCTCATAAATATTACAGAGTTATTACTAGCCCTTAGTGACATATTGGGGCATATAGAATAAAAATGAGGGTAGTAGACAATAAGGTTTCTGGCTCAGTTTGGTGCTGTTACCTGAGGTAGACAATGTAGACTGTGGGACTGAGGAATTGATTTTTTGATCGGTCGAGTTTGAGGTTTATTTGGGATAGTCAGGATGAGATGTTTGGTTAGAAGATGCATATTTGGGATACCTCAACATGTAGGTAGTTGTTGGAACATATTTGAGTCTTTCCTGATTATAAACCAGGTGCTTGTCATAATTTATCTCAGTAATTTTCGTAACACAACTGAGAGGTAGACACTGTTACTCCCATTTTAGAGAAGGAAACTGAAGCTTAGATTAAATAAATTGGCTAGTGTCATGCAGCTAGTAGGTAAAAGAACTGGGACTTGAGTTCAGATTTCTCTGACAATAAAACCAAAACCAAACCAAACCCATTGCCGTCAAGTCGATACTGGCTCATAGCGACCCAATAAGACACAGGGTAGAACTTAACCGTAGGGTTTCCAAGGAGTGGCTGATGGATTAGAACTGCTGACCTTTTGGTTAGCAGCCAAGCTCTTAACAACTGAGCCACCAGGGCTCACTGACAACAAAGGCCTTGCTTAAATCTCTAAACATTTGGAGGATAGCAGGGGACAGCTGTCACCAGAGTTAGGAGACATTAGAACTCAGCAGGTATCCTAGAGAACTAAAATAAAATAACACAGTTTGAAGCCATTGATGTAGGGGCAACCTCCACTGAATGCATCTATGTTAGTATGTTAATATACTGCATCATAGTTGACATTTATTAGCATAATTCACAGAGTTTAGTGTGTACATGTCCTTTAAGAGAAAAATATAATTTAGATACGGTCTCAAATTGTATAAACTTTTTAATTTAGTGGGTGTTATGGTTTGAATTGTGTCTCCCCATAATATGTGTTGGAATCCTGACGCCTATACGTGTGGAAAGGAATATAATCTAATGTAATGCAGTCACCCCCGTAATGCAGCCTGATACAGTGTACTCAGCTAAAGTCATACCAGTGTAGGGTGGATGATAAACCTAATTGCTTTTGAGTTGTAGAAAGAGCATATATAGACAGATACATGCAAACACACGTATACTAGGGAAGATAGGTGCTAGCTGATGAGGGAGGCAGATGAATCCACAAACTCAAAACTCCAGGGAATGCTGGCTGCTAGAAGCTGAAGTAGACAAAGGGTCACCTTCAGAATTATTTTGAAGCTTTGAAGCTTTGTCCTGAATTTGGACTTCTAGCTTCCTGAACTGTAAGAAAATAATTTGGTGTTCTTAAAGTCAACCACTTGTGATATTTGTGTTACAGCAGCACTAGAAGACTAAGACAGTGGTTAAAACCTTGGAAAATGCATGCAGATAAGCTCATGACTTTTGATGCTGTTGCTGAATAAATGATGCTGGCATCTTGGAGGCTCTCAAATGTTTCAATGAGTAAATTTGGTGTTATTGGTAGATAATTATATAGTGAATTTGCAGTGTATTTAAATTTATACAAACTTTTGTTTGAATTGGTTTCCTGCATCTTTGAAAAATGTGTTTTACTTCGTTCATTGGCCTTCCTTAGATATCGTAGTAAAGTGCTATCCCGTTGGCTGGCTGGTTTACCATTGCAACTCGCTCATCTTGGCTCCCGAAATCCTGAGCTCTCAACACAGCTTATTGATATCATTCATACTGCAGCGGCACGAGCAAATAAAGAATTACTAAAAAGTTTACAAGCTAATGCTCTCCGAATCTATGGTAAGAGCTCGGTCGTTTAATGGTGTAGGTAGTCATTGGTCTACCCCGATTTAGGGTTGCCTTTCATTTAGTCTGAGTTAGTCAAATTACAGAACAAAACATCAAACAGTACATTCATTTTCAATAGGAAGCATTTGTTAGAATAGCTTTAGAAGAGTAACGGTTGTAGATGCCTGTCGGATACTTAAATTGTCTTCCAAACCAGCTGCTGTTCACAAATTCAAAATTAATCGGGTACTTAAAAATTATTTTGATGCTTTAATGGCAAGACAGTACCTTTATTACTTACTCACAATGAAGATCTTGTATGAGTTTCATGTATTAATGGAATTAATTACAGGGAGTCCCCAACTGGGGGTTCCGTTCTGGTGACTCCATTATAAGTTGGTTCTAATGTAAGGTGAATACCTTTTTTTTTAATTATTGCCTTTTATGTATCAGTATCTTTGTAAATCTGATCTTTGAATATCTGAGAATGGTAGCATCAGCAAATTACACCCTGCAACATTGTATGTGGTACATATTACTAAACAATAAGATATTCTAAAAAAGAAAAACCGGATGGTCATAAGTGAGATTTGTCATTACTCAAATACATCATAAGTTGGGGACTACCTGTATGTGCTTTATTCATATCTAGAACTGACTTAGTATTTAATATTTAAGGAAAAATATCAGTGAAAGCTTAAACCAAAAATAAAAACCTTTGCCATTGTGTCAGTTCTGACTCATAATAGCAGCCCTATAGGACAGAGTAGAACTGCCCCATAGGTTTTCGAAGGCTGTAAATCTTTAAAGAAGTGCACTGCCACATCTTTCTCCCTTGGTGTGGACGGCAGGTTCAAACCACTGCCCTTTCGGTTAGCAGTCAAGTGCTTTAACCACTGTACCATCAGGGCTCCTTACTGTTTAAAGATACCTTGTTTAATACATATTGTTGATCCATTAACATAGAAGCCATGGCCAAGAGCACTATGACTTATCAAAATCTTGTATGAATTCCATACATTAATGGAATTTTATGCTTATCTGACATCCACATTCCCATCACAGCTTTCTTGTGGTTAGAAACACTATACAGCATCTTAGCACTGTGCTCAGGAACCATTTGAAACAGTTAAGTTACCAACAAAAAGCACAAAAATGAGAAAAATTTGACACTAAATAGACCACAGAAATACTTGTTTACAGTATGAGAGCTGAAACAAGGAAGCAGAATGTCGCATTATTCAGCCTCAGCTGGGAATATGCAGATTGGGATACTCAAAAAGTTTTGCCACTGTGCACATGTCTGTAAATGACTGTGAAAGCACCATGAGTGTGCTATGAGTATTGATTTTGGGGTTACAGAGAAATTCTAGCAAGTAGGCAAATTTGCAAATACAGAATATGAGAACAATGAAGATTGACTTCATTCCTTTTTATTGGTGTAATATTCCAGTGTATTGATACATCATTTGCATTTATCCCTTCATCAGTTGATGTATATTTGAGTTGTTTCCACTTGTGGGATATGTTTTAAAGTTTGTATTTTTCAGATACTACTCAGACACGCACGTAAGAAGTCTTTTGCTATAAATTAGGTTGATTTTATAATTGTTACTCTTTAGCAAGCCTTAGTGATTTTTACTGTTGTGCTTTGTGTCTAATCTATTTACTTTTTCACCCCCATCCAGAGTTCTTATTTGTAACAAGACACTTGGATGATATGTAATTATTAGTGTTACGTTATTAAGTCAATGATTGCGTTCAGTGTTTTACCTTAAGAGTTTCTTAAGAAACGTACATATATACTTTATTTTAAAACTTATTTTCTGCGTATGTCTACCTGCCCTCCTAGATCCACAAGAAGGCACTGTGGTGGTTCTCCCAGCAGAGTCTCAGCAACGTTTGGTTCAACTCGTCTATTTTCTACCCAGTCTGCCTGCTGATTTGCTTTCTCGGTTAAGTCGTTGCTGTATTATGGGAAGACTTAGTTCAAGTTTGGCTGCCATGCTTATTGGGATACTGCACATGAGGTAGCATACTCAAGTGAGCTGTATTTTACATGTATATAATCTTTTCCTCCACCCCTTGTACTGGTAATTTGTGAATATAGAAGGCGTTTAAAGTTACACACCGCCTCGTCATCCCTTGCTGTAGAGTCGATTCTAACTTATAGCAACCTGTAGGACAGGGTAGAACTGCCTATAGGGTTTCCAAGGCTGTAATCCTCATGGAAGCTGACTGCCACTTCTTTCTCCTGTGAAACGGTTGGTGAGTTCGAAACGCGGACCTTTCAGTTAGCAGCTGAGCTCTTAACCGCCGTGCCACCAGGGCTCCTCCACATGTTGCTACTACCTTTATTTACTTTTTTTTTTGTTGTAGTGGAAATGTACACAGTTCAGTTCAGCAATTCGTATATGTATAATTCAGTGACATGGATTACATCTTGATGTTCTGCAACCACTACTGCTATCTGTTTCCAAATTTTTCTACCCCTTTAGCATAGGCTCAGTGCCCCCTAAGCAAAAAATTTCCCTTTCTCCCCTGGTCACCAGTAATAATCTTTGGTTTTTATATATTTACTTACTTCATTTAAGTGAGATCATACAGTATTTGTCTTTTTGCAACTTATTTCAATCAGCATGTTTTCAAGGTTCATCTTGTGGCATGCATCAGGACTTCATTTCTCTTTATGGCTGAGTGATATTCTTTTGTATGCGTATACCACGTTTTCTTTGTCCATTCATCTGTTGATGGACATTTTGGTTGTTTCCACCTTTTGGCTATTGCGAAAAGTACTGCAGTGAACATTGGTGTAAAGGTTTCTGCTTGTGTTCCTGCTTTCACTTCCGGGTCTATACCTAGGATTGGGATTGCTGGGTCACATGGTAGTTCTATGTTTAACTTTTTGAGGAACCGCAGAACTCTTCCACCGAGGCTGTACCATTTAACATTCTGTTTTTTTTTTTTTTTTTAATCATTGCTATTCTGATGGTAGTGAGGTGGTTTCTCATTGTGGTTTTAATTTGCATCTTCATAATGGCAAATGACATTGAGCATGTTTTTGTGTGCTTGTTGACTCTTTGAATATACTCTTTGGTGAAATGTTTGTTCAAGTCGTTTGCTCATTTTTGGACTGAGTTGTTTCTCTTTTTGTTGTCCTTTATTTGCTTTTAATGCAACAATTAAAACTTTTGACAGTGCGTATACTAAGTTCTGAAGCATAAGACTATTTTATGTGTTTAGTGGTTTGTGCAGATAGGTTAGAATAAGGGTTGAAATTTAAATATCAAAAACAAGTAGTTAAGATTTACGGGCAGGTGAGACCTAAGTACTTCAACCCCTTGGTGGCTTGGAATTGTTAAAACAGACCTTCTGCCCATTTGCCTAGTAGTTGTCAATCTTTTTAGTTTCAACTTTCTGAAACATTGTTCTTGCTTTCAAGTGTGTCACAGAGAGAGTCTTGTTGGTCATATTAAGTGTTTTAAACATTTGTTAGTTTCCCATTTTTTCTGTATTGGAAATAAGAACCCCTTACTCTTTGTCTAGTTTAAGCATTTACTAATGCCAGGCCTTTTTTGTAAAATTATTTCTTTTCGTACAACATAAGTGGTTTTGTATTTATTAGCTTCCAGTAGAGGGCAGTCTGTTCCTTAGATAATAGGAGGTATGTTTTAACGGTTAAAATCATCTCTTGAACATTTCTTGAAGTTGATTCTCTTCAAAGCTGCATTTAATCTCTTTATCAATGCCTGTTGTAATTCAGATATGCTTAATTGCTTTTGGCAAGGGTATTTTCAAACTCTTGCTTTATTTTTTTCTCTTCGAGAAGATTTGTGGTAAATTTTAGAAAATGTTTAATTTACAAATAATGATAATAATAGGAGTTTGCAATCATTAAAAGCAGATTGCCATTGTAGTTAAAAGTTCACCAAGTTAAATTTTTCATTTTTGTATTTGTATGGAGTACATTAGTAGAATTCCCTCCTTATAACTCTACTGCTTCATTCAAATGTACTTTTTAGAAAAGAATACAAAATCAGGACTTTTCAAATTTTTCAGACCAATGCCATTGCTATTTTATTACTTTCCCTAGGATCAGAACTTAATGTTAGTTTCCTTCAGATGTATGTTGAGTTACTTCACATATTGATTTTCTCTTCCAGATATTACTTTCTCTTGTCGATTATAACTATAAACTAGCCAACTTTTTCTTTTTCTCCCATCTGTACTGTTATGATAGTCTTGTTTCTCAGTCTTATTCATCTTGTACACTGTTGCCTTATAAATTTTCCTGAGTTATTCCTTTAACCATTTCTGATTTTTTTTTGTTAGTTGGTGTTTGAAATCAAATTCAACTCAGTTATTTAGTTCTGACACCATGTTGTCTCTGTCAGGGAGGTTGTATCTAAGAGCCCACTATCACCATAGAGTATCAGCCTGCTCCATGTGTGAAAAGCCCATCAGCTAGAAAATGTTCATGTTAACTTTCTCTTAGCTTTTTAAATATTGGACTTAGAGTTGCTGCTCCTATCTTTTTATTATCCATTTATAGTTTCTTACAGTTTGACTTTTTCCCCCAGCACCATTTTACATGTGTTGTTCGTAGTCATACCCATATTTTCTCTCAGTCCATGTACTTTTTGCTGTTGTATTATTTATAACCAGACATACTGTTAGATAAAATCTCTGAGGAGAGAGAAATTGCATGGACTGAGAAGTTTGGCTTGAGTTTTAAGTAGGGTAATTATATAACCTGATTTGTCAGGAACAGTTCCAGTTTACTCCTTTTGTCTCAGTGTAATTAATAATAGAACCCCCTTTCACTTTCAGAAGTGTTCAGGTTTGGACAATATATATACCAGTTTTAAGGACAGTGTGATATTGTCATTTGTCCAAAATAGATTGTTGAAATGGATTTGCTACCCATTTTAGCCACTGGATGGCATGCTTGCATCTTGTTTTCACTGAGTTAAAGAGGACATTTGTTTTCTAATCACTGTCTTGTACTCCTTTTCTATTGAGCATCTATGGCTTTTTATAACCTCTTAGCTTGTGATAGTCTTTCCATATACCTTTGCTCATTGTGTGGGGATGATACTCAGAAAGGTGTTTTCACTATTTTTAATCCCCAAATTTTAAGAGTGTTGGTAAATAGAAATACAATTATTAGAATGATAATTTATTAAGTGCTTGTAGTTGAATTAGAGACTCCTCCTAATTTTGTCTGCTGCACTGAAGACATTGGCGAAAAACAAGGCTCCAGGAGTTGATGGAATTACTAATTGAGATGTTTCAGTAAACAGATACAGCACTGGAAGTGCTCTCACTCATCTGTGTCAAGAAATTTGGAAGACAGTTACCTGGCCAGCTGACTGAAAAAGATCTGTATTTATGCCTATTCCAAAGAAAGGAGATCCAACAAAATGCAGAAATTATTGAACATTGTCATTAATATCACACGCAAGTAAAATTTTGCCGAAGATCATTCAAAAGCAGCTACAGCAGCACCTCAGCAGGGAATTGCTAGAAATTCAAGCTGGATTCAGAAGAGAACATGGAACAAGGCATATCATTGCTGATGTCAGAGGAATCCTGGCTGAAATCAGAGAATATCAGAAAGATGTTTACTTGTGTATTATTGACTGTGCAAAGACATTTGACTGTGTGGATCATAATAAGTTATGGATAACATTGCAAAGAATGGGAATTCCAGAACACTTAATTGTGCTCTTGAGGAACCTGTACATAGACCAAGAGGCAGTCGTCCGAACAGAACAAGGGGATACTGCATGGTGTAAAGTCAGGAAAGGTGTGTGTCATGGTTGTATCTTTTCACCATACTTGTTCAATCTGTATGCTGAGCAAATAGTCTGAGAAGCTGGACTATATGAAGAATTGGGATTCGAGGAAGACTTGTGAACAACCTGCGTTCTGCACATGACGCAGCCTTGCTTACTTGAAAGCAAAGAGGACTAAACCAGTTACTGATAAAGATCAAAGACCACGCCTTCGTTATGGGTTACACCTCAACATAAGGAAAACAAAAATTGTCACAATTGGACCAGTAAGCAACATTATGATAAGTAGAGAAAACATTGAAATTGTCAAGGATTTCATTTTACTTGGATCCACAGGCAACACCCATGGAAGTAGCAGTCAGGACATCAAAAGACGCATTGCATTGGGTAAATCCGCTGCAAAAAATCTCTTTAGAGTGTTGAAAAGCAAAGATGTCACTTTAAGGACTAAGGTGCAACTGACCCAAGCCATATTATTTTCAATTGCTTGGTATGCCTGTGAAAGCTGGACAATGAATAAGGAAGACTGAAGAAGAATTGATGCCTTTGAATTATGGTATTGGCGAAGAATATTGAATATACCAGAAGAACAAACAAATCTGTCTTGGAGGAAGTACACCTAGAATGCTCCTTAGAAGCAAGGATGGCAAAACTTCGTTTAACATACTTTGGACATGTTATCAGGAGGGACCAGTCCCTGAAGAAGGACATCATGCTTGGTAAAGTAGAGGGTCAGCAATAAAGAGGAAGACCCTCAACGAGAGGGCTGCAACAATGAGCTCAAGCATAATAATGATTATGAGAATGGCCCAGGACCTGGCATGTTTCATTCTGTTGCACACAGGGTCACTATGAGTCGGAACTGACTTTGATGGCACCTAATAACAATTTTGTCTGTCATTTTTTCAGATGGCTGTGATGAAACTTGTTGTCTTAGCTTGTTGAATCTAATCATTTTCAGCCTTTTTGCTGTATCCGTGGTGACATTTGCTCTCTTTATTTCTAGCCTTACCTTTAAGGGGAGTTTTTAAAGGAGTCACTGAAAACTGATCTCATAGCAGAAACCAAATAATCCTCATTTAATGAAAAGATGCTTTACATTTAGCTATCCCTTTGAGTCCCACGCCAATACTTTACCTGCACTGTTGTGCAAATAGACCTAGTTAAAACTTTGCTAAGTACAGGAACACAGTTCTTTCCTTGCCTTATAGTGGCTTTAAACAACTATTCTTTGCCTAATTATTGCTTTTGCTTAGTTAGAAAGCTAGAGCTTATTTACACTTAACTCCTTTGCTGAGGTATGACTATAAAAATCAAACAGGTAAATACAAAGCAGCTGTAAAATAAAGTAAAAAATAAAACTTCATCTTGGCTTTTTGGGCACCTGACTTTCAAATGAGGGGAAATTTTGTAAATTTTACCATATATGTGGACCAATTATATTTTTAAATTAAACTGTGTAGATATAAGGTTTTGTTAAAAGAAGCGTATATTAGAAGTTTTGATATTGTGGTACTTGAACTCTTTTATATAAAAATAAAGTAATACTACGGGTTTGTAAGCTATTAAATCAGACTTGTTTTCAGTATGGAAAAATGGTTATATACAGTTATTCTTGAGTCTGTCAAGTTGGTTATTTCTGGTAACAGTTCTCTCATTGTTCTATTATAGATCATCATTTTCTGGATGGAAGTATTCAGTTAAAGACAGGTTAATGAGTGATGTGGACTATTTCAGCTTCTTATTTTCAACACTTACAGGTAACCATATTCACTTGCCAGATTACTTAGGAAAAAAAAAAAAAAACTTGAAGACTCCTAAGATTTTCTGTCTTGTCTATTTGGTTCTCAGTTTTGAAGTTGATAAATAATCTATCTTAGAATGATTTTATTATGATTAATACATTGAAACCTTTGAAGAAATATTTGTACCCTACTGTAGTGTTCAGACTCCTGAGGTAGGTTGATGCATAGTTCATGGTTCATCTTTAAATCTCTCATAGTGCAGGTGCCAGAAACTTCAGGATTACTTGAATGTTGACATGATTATGTTCTGCTTCCCTCCTTAGTCTTATTTCTTAACTTGTATCTTCTCCTCATTGTTTACAAGAAGCTAAATATATTTGGTTTTTTTAGAAAGAGCCAGGGATAATCCATTACATACTTAAAAAAATTTGGTTAACAGAATATCTATTTTAAACACACTTAAAAGTATTCATCTTGATATGAAGAACATCAGATTTCCATTAGCCATATTCTATATTCTATTTGGGTTCAAAGCAAAATTAGTAAAATGAGTCTAGACATTTTATGTTAGATGTGTAAGTATTTTTACTATTATTTCAAGTGTTGGTACTATTTTGACATTACTGTTTTTTACTTGGATGATGATTTTTTTTTTTTAATTTTCTGATGAAATTAGGAAAGCAGATTAATGAGTCAGAATCTAAAAGAGAACTTAACAGCTTCTGATATTAAGCTAAATTTAGCAAGATAAAAAAAAAATGTAAACTCCTATATGTTTATTTAAGTTTTGAGTGTACAAATTTGAGATAGGGTGGGAGGGCTTTAGGTTTGTACCTTTCCAAAGGTTTACAGATTTTAGGGAGCTGATTCAGAGTCAGCATTGTGATATGTCTTTCAAACTAGATGATGCCACTTTAGACTGTGTTCATGAAAGTAGAGGAATCTGAACATCAGAGCACATAGCTAGAGTCAGATCACATTAATAGTATTTTCATCATTCTGAGAGCTGCCTTTCTGGAAGGACTTTGGCAAATTGACCACGTCGATTAGACCAAGGGTAATAGGGGTGTGGCAAGGGAGTGAGAACTTCTGTTAAGGTGTATTTGTAGAACTACAGGTGTATTGTCAAAAAATACTTTCAGAATATTTCAAGGGCTTACAGATTTTACTATACGTATGAAGGAGTATATTATTTCTCCTACTTGTTCATTTGCTTTTTAAACCTATCGTTAATTGGAAAGATTATGCCTTTTACTTTTTTCTTTAAGTATAAGTGGTAAAACCGTCAGTACCTTTCTTGCTGCATTAGTGATTGGGTCAGATCACATCTTTATGTACTTAATTATATGAAATTAATTGCTTCCATTGCTAGTATTATGTTTTTAGAAGTACTGCATGAAAAGCAGAAACTCAGAGAAAACAAGGCAGTTTAAAAAGGTTTTACTTGGTATTCACTGGTTTCTAGCTGAATCACTGCAGTCTTTGCCCCGTCATCACATATCATCTCTGTTTTTTTAAAAATTATGAAGAATGTAAAAAAAATTTTTTAAGTTGGTTTTCTTTGTGCTTGCATTAGGGTTTTCGAAGGAGGAGTTGACTTGGCTTCAGAGCCTTCGAGGAGTTCCTCATGTCATCCAGACACAGCTTTCCCCTGTGCTTCTCTACCTTACAGACTTGGATCAATTTTTACATCATTGGGATGTAACAGAGGTAACAGCACATTCCGAAAGTAATATAATTATTAAAATTCAGTTCATCAGCCATCATATAAAAAAAATAGTTATTATATATTAAGATTGCCTTGTTTTTAGAGAGAGAGAATAGTGTAAGACATGGTCCCTGTTCTAAAAGAGCTTATAACGTTAGATAGGAGATGGGCCGTATTTTTATGCAAATAATGCACACCTTCTACATTTTTTTGCCAGCCACGCCTTCCCTCATAACCCCTCCACCGTGAGTTATTTTCATAAGTGCCGCTATGCCAGTTTTTTTTTTTTTTTTTCACATGTTGCTGTAAAAAAAATTTAGTACACTTGTGAAAATACCTTGCAGCGGAGGGGGGTTGTGTGGGTGGCAAACGTAGAAGGTGTGCATTCTTTGTGTAAAAATACGGTGTGTTTCTGAAAGAGAGTAGTTTTTTTTTTTAATAAGCTTTGCCACTACAATAAAACAAATCAGTAATTTGAATGATAGTTTTTTTTTTTTTTTTTTTTTAACCTGGTGTAGGACAGATCCATCTATTTAAAGAGGAAGGGCTTCGTGGAAAAGAATTAGATCTTTAAGGATGAGTAAGACTTAAACAGGAGTTAATTGATTATATCAGTTTCCTAGGGCTACAAATTTTTTTAGGGCTACAGTAACAAAGTACCACAAACAAGGCGACTTAAATAAATTTCTCTACCAGTTCTGGAGGGTAGAAGTCTAATATCAAAGTCTTGGCAAGGTTGCTACAATAAAACAAATCAGTAATTTGAATGATAGTTTTTTTTTTTTTTAACCTGGTGTAGGACAGATCCATCTATTTAAAGAGGAAGGGCTTCGTGGAAAAGAATTTCTTAGGTCTTTAAGGATGAGTAAGACTTAAACAGGAGTTAGTTGATTATATCCGTTTCCTAGGGCTACAAATTTTTTTAGGGCTACAGTAACAAAGTACCACAAACAAGGCGACTTAAATAAATTTCTCTACCAGTTCTGGAGGGTAGAAGTCTAATATCAAAGTCTTGGCAAGGTTGATTCCTTATGGAAGCTCTGAAGGAGAATCTTTTCTATGTCTCTCTTCTATCTTCTAATGGTGGCTAGCAATTGGTGGTGTTCATTGGTTTGTAGCTGAATCAGTCCAGTCTTCTGTCATCACATGACTTACTTTCCTATATGTCTCCATCTCTGCTTATAAGGACTTCAGTCACTGGATTTAGGGCCCACCCTCATCCAGTATTAACTTGATTACATCCACAAAGACCCTGTTCCCAAATAGGTTACGTTCACAGGTACCAGGGTGAACATGAGTTTTAGAAGGGATTCAGCACACTATTTAACCTACTACAGTTGGTATCCTTGAAGGTGACTTTTTTGAACAGGAAGGATATTCAGCAGTTCCTTTGGTTTTAAGAATTAATACATAGCTTATTAAAGTTAAATTTAAAACTGTAATTCTTTAAGTTCTAAAGTTCAGCTTACAGAGTTTATTTCTTTTAATAAATATTATAAATTTAAGTAGTCATTTTAAAAGGGGCCATTGACTTATATTTTATTCCTTTTATAAAGTTAATAAAAGTTCTAAAACTACCTTTAACTTACTGTATTCTGTATTTTCCAAGTATTTCAGTTTTCTGATAAACTTTCCCATGTATGTAAACAATTATTAGATATCTAATAAATGAAAATTATACATATAGTAAATCTTAATATCTTATATTTCAATTCTGTTTAGTGAGGCTTTAAATTAAAATCACAAGTTTAAGTTAATTACTGATATGCATTAAATTGCATTTAAAAGGCTAATCTTTTACACTAATAAACCAACTTGTCTTAAATGTTACAAATACTAAAACTAACTATGGAAAAAAATCACAAGCATTAATACCGAACGATTTGATTTTCTCCACGTGGTGTAAAAATGGACAAAAAAGAAGCAACAGAAAATCCAGATACAGACTCACATTTTTATAGTATACTGGTTTTTGAAAATGTGTCAAGGTAATTGGGGAGAGGGATGACTTTTTTAACAGGTGAAGTTGGAACAACAATATCCATATACAAGAAAATCAACATCAGTCCTGACCTCATAATATACACGAAAATAGACTTGAAACCACAACTTCTAGAAGAAAATTTGGGGTAGGCAAAGATTTCCTAGATAGGACATAAAAGGCACAAACCACAGAAGAAAATTAACTGGAATTAAATTTTAAAATTTATGTTCTTCAAAAAACACTGTTAAGACAATTAAAGGACAAACTTCAGACTGGGAAAAAGCATTTGCAGTTCATATCTGACAATGAATTTGTGTTAAAAGCATGTAAAGAACTCCTGAAGGCAAACAGTCCAATTAAAAATTGGGCAAAAGATTTGAACAGACAAAAGAAAATAGACGAATAGTCACTAAGCATGTGAAAAGATTCTTAACATTGGTCATCAGGGAGATGCAAATTAAAACCACAATAAAACACCACTATACAGTAGAATGCATAAAATTCAAGACTGACCATACCAAGTGTTAACAAGAATATGGAGCAACTGCAACTCTTAAACAGTGCTGGTGGAATGTAAAATAATACATTACCTTACAAACCCGCAATCTCACATCTTGGTATTCACTCAAGATTAACTGAAACGATTTATTTACACAGACTTGTGGAAAAATATTTATGGCAATTTCATTCATAACAACCAAAACTGGAAACACCCCAAATGTCGTCATCAGGAAAGTATATAAACAGATTGAAGAGGAATTGCATTGTAGTCATCATCAAAAAGAACATTTTAAGATCTACTCTGAAGTACAACACTCTCAGTGATAGGATAATATCCATACGCCTACAAGGAAGACCAGTTAATATGACTATTATTCATCTTTATACACTAACCACTAAGGCCAAAGATGAAGAAATTAAAGATTTTTATGAACTTCTGCAGTCTGAAATTTATCAAACATAGAAATCACGGTGCATTGATAATTACTGGTGACTGAAATGCGAAAGTTGGAGACAAAGAAGAAGGATTGGTAGTTGGAAAATATGGCCTTGGTGATAGAAACGATGCCGGAGATAGCATGTTAGAATTTTGTAAGACCAACGACTTCTCCATCGCAAATACCTTTTTTCACCAACATAAACGGTGGTTATACATGTGGATCTTGCCAGATAGAACACACAGGAATCAAATTGACTACATCTGTGGAAAGAGACAATGGAAAAGCTCAATATCATCAGTCAGAACAAAGGCAGGGGCCGACTGTGGAACAGACCATCAGTTGCTCATATGCAAGTTCAAGTTGAAAGTGAAGAAAATTAGAACAAGTCCACTAGAGCCAAAGTACAACTTTGAGCACATCCCACCTAAATTGAAAGACCATCTCAAGCATAGATTTGATGCATTGAACACTAATGACCAAAGACCAGAGAAGTTGTGGAATGACATCAAAGATGTCATACATGAAGAAAATGTCATTACAAGACAGGAAAGAAAGAAAAGACCAAAATGGATGTCAGAGTAGGTTCTGAAACTTGCTCTTGAACGTAGAGTAGCTAAAACGAACGGGAGAAATGACGATGTCCAAAAGCTGAACAGGAGATTTCAAAGGGCGGCTTGAGAAGGCAAAGTAAAGTATTATAATGACATGTGCAAAGACCTGGAGATAGAAAACCAAAAGGGAGGAACATGCTTGGAATTTCTCAAGCTGAAAGAACTGAAGAAAAAATTGAAACCTCGAGTTGCAATATTGAAAGATCCTACAGGGAAGATATTAAACAACACAAGAAGCATCAAAAGAAGATGGAGGGAATACACAGAGTCACTATACCAAAAAGAATTTGCCGATGTTCAACCATTTCAGGAGGTAGCATATGATCAGGAACTGATAGTTACTGAAGGTGGAAGTCCAAGCTGCACTGAAGGCATTGGCAAAAAACAAGGCTCCAGGAATTGACGAAATACCAATTGAGATGTTTCAACAAACGGATGCAGCACTAGAAGTACTCACTCATCTATGCCAAGAAATTTGGAAGACAGCTGTCTGGCCAACAGTGGGAGAGATCCATATTTATGCCCATTCCAAAGAAAAGTGATCCAACTGAATGCAGAAATTACCGAACAATATCATTGACACCACATACAAATAAAATTTTGCTGTGGATCATTCAAAAGTGGCTGCAGCAGTGTATCGACAGGGAACTGCCAGAAGTTCAGGCCAGATTCCGAAGAGAACATGGAACAAGGGATATCATTGCTGACATCAGATGGATCCTTGCTGGAAGCAGAGAATATCAGAAAGATGTTTACCTGTATTTTATTGACTGTGCAAAGGCATTCCAGTATGTGGATGGTAATAAATTATGGATAACATTGTAAAGAACGGAAATTCCAGAACACTTAATTGTGCTTATGAAGAACTTGTACATAGACCGAGAGGCAGTCGTTCGAACAGAACATGGGGATACTGCATGGTTTAAGGTCAGGAAAGGTGTGCATCAGGGTTGTATCCTTTCACCATACGTATTCAGTCTGTATGCTTAGCAGTTAATCCAATAAACTGGAGAACAGGGCATCAGGATTGGAGGAAAACTGATTAACATCCTGCAGTATGCAGATGACACAACCCTGCTTGCTGAAAGTGAAGAGAACTGGAAACACTGATGAAGATCAAAGACCACAGCCTTCAGTATGGCTTATACCTAAACATAAGGAAAACAAAAATCGTTGCAACTGGACCAGTAAGCCACATCATGATAAATGGAGAAAAGATCGAAGTTGTCAAGGATTTCATTTTACTTGGATTGACAGTCAACACCCATGGAAGCTGCAGTTAAGAAATCAAAAGACGCATTGCATTAGGCTGATGTGCTGCAAAAGACCTCTTTAAAGTGTTGAAAAGCAAAGATGTCACTTAAGAACTAAGGTGTGCCTGACCCAAGCCATGATGTTTTCGTTCACCTCATATGCATGTGAGAGCTGGGCAATGAGAAAGAAGACTGAAGAAGAATTGATGGCTTTGAATTGTGGTGTTGGTGAAGAATATTGAATATACCATGGATTGCCAAACAAACAAACAAATCTGTCTTGGAAGAAGTACAACCAAAGTGTTCTTAAAAGCAAGAGTGGCGAGACTAAAGGCATGTGATCAGGAGGGATCAGTCCCTGGAGAGGGACATCAAGCTTGCCAAAGTAGAGGGCCTGTGAAAAAGAAGAAGACCCTCAACAAGATGGATTGACACAGGGGCTGAAACAATGGGCTCAAGCATAACAATGATTGTGAGGATAGTGCAGGACTGGGTGGTGTTTTTTTTTTTTTAAATTTTTATTAAGCTTCAAGTGAACATTTACCATTCCAATCAGTCTGTCACATGTAGGTTTACATACATCTTACTCCCTTCTCCCACTTGCTCTCCCCCTATTGAGTCAGCCCTTACAGTCTCTCGTTTCGTGCCAATTTTACCATCTTCCCTCTCTCTCTATCTTCCCGTCCCCCCTCCAGTCAAGAGTTGCCAACACACTCTCCCGTGTCCACCTGATTTAATTAGCTCACTCTTCATCAGTATCTCTCTCCCCGCCACTGACCAGTCCTTTTCATGCCTGATGATTTGTCTTCGGGGATGGTTCCTGTCCTGTGCCATCAGAAGTTCTGGGGAGCATTATCTCTGGGATTCCTCTAGTCGCAATCATACCATTAGGTGTGGTCTTTTAATGAGAATTTGGGGTCTGCATCCCATTGGTCTCCTGCTCCCTCAGGAGTTGTCTGTTGTGTTCCCTGACAGGGCAGACATCGATTGTGGCCGGGCACCAACTAGTTCTTCTGGTCTCAGGATAATGTAGGTCTCTAGTTCATGTGGCCCTTTCTGTCTCTTGGGTTCTTAGTTGTCGTGTGACCTTGGTGTTCTTCCTTTGCCTTTGCTCCCGGTGGGTTGAGACCAATTAATGTATTTTAGATGGCTGCTTGTTGGCATTTAGGACCCCAGGTGCCACAATTCAAAGTGGGATGCAGAGTGTTTTCATAATAGAATTGTTTTGCCCATTGACTTAGAAGTCCCCTCAAACCAAGTTCCCCAGACCCCAGCCCCTGCTTCGCTGACCTTTGAAGCTTTCATTTTATCTCGGAAACCTCTTTACTTTTAATCCAGTCCAATTAGGCTGACCTTCCTTGTTTTGAGTGTTGTCTTTCCCTTCACCCAAAGCAGTTCCCATCTACAGATTGATCAATAAAAAGCCCTCTCCCTCCCTCCCTACCTCCCTCCCCCCTTTGTAACCACAAAAGTATGTGTTCTTCTCCGTTTTTTCTATTTCTCAAGATCTTATAATAGTGGTCTTATACAATATTTGTCCTTTTGCAACTGACTCATTTCGCTCAGCATAATGCCTTCCAGATTCCTCCATGTTATGAAATGTTTCAGAGATTCGTCACTGTTCTTTATCGATGCGTAGTATTCCATTGTGTGAATATACCACAATTTATTTACCCATTCGTCCGTTGATGGACATCTTGGTTGCTTCCAGCTTTTTGCTAGTGTAAACAGAGCTGCAATAAACATGGGTGTGCATATATCTGTTTGTGCGAAGGCTCTTGTATCTCTAGGGTATATTCCAAGGAGTGGGATTTCTGGGTTGTATGGTAGTTCTATTTCTAACTGTTTAAGATAACGCCAAATGGATTTCCAAAGTGGTTGTACCATTTTATAATCCCACCAGCAGTGTATGAGAGTTCCAGTCTCTCCGCAGCCTCTCCAACATTTATTATTTTGTGTTTTTTGAATTAATGCCAGTCTAGTTGGTGTCAGATGGAATCTCATCGTAGTTTTAATTTGCATTTCTCTAATGGCTAATGATCGAGAGCATTTTCTCATGTATCTGTTGGCTGCCTGAATATCTTCCTTAGTGAAATGTGTGTTCATATCCTTTGCCCACTTCTTGATTGGGTTGTTTGTCTTTTTGTGGTTGAGTTTTGACAGAGTCATGTAGATTTTAGAGATCAGGCGCTGGTCTGAGATGTCATAGCTGAATATTCTTTCCCAGTCTGTAGGTGGTCTTTTTACTCTTTTGGTGAAGTCTTTAGATGAGCATAGGTGTTTGATTTTTAGGAGCTCCCAGTTATCTGGTTTCTCTTCATCATTTTTGGTAATGTTTTGTATTCTGTTTATGCCCTGTATTAGGGCTCCTAGGGTAGATCCTATTTTTTCTTCCATGATTTTTATCATTTTAGTCTTTATGTTTAGGTCTTTGATCCACTTGGAGTTAGTTTTTGTGCATGGTGTGAGGTATGGGTCCTGTTTCATTCTTTTGCAAATGGATATCCAGGTATGCCAGCACCATTTGTTAAAAAGACTATTATTTCCCCAATTGACTGACACTGGTCCTTTGTCAACTATCAGCTGCTCATAAACGGATGGATTTATATCTGGGTTCTCAATTCTGTTCCATTGGTCTATGTGCCTGTTGTTGTACCAGTACCAGGCTGTTTAGACTACTGTAGCTATATAATAGGTTCTGAAATCAGGTAGGGTGAGGCCTCCCACTTTCTTCTTCTTTTTCAGTAGTGTTTTGCTTATCCGGGGGTTCTTTCCTTTCCATATGAAATTAGTGATTTGTTTCTCTATTCCCTTAAAGTATGACATTGGTATTTGGATTGGAAGTGCGTTGTATGTGTAAATGGCTTTTGGTAGAATAGACATTTTTACTATGTTAAGTCTTCCTATCCATGAGCAGGGTATGTTTTTCCATTTAAGTGTGTCCTTTTGAATTTCTTGTAGCAGAGTTTTATAGTTTTCTTTGTATAGGTCTTTTACATCCTTGGTAAGATTTATTCCTAAGTATTTTATCTTCTTGGGGGCTACTGTGAATGGTATTGATTTGGTTATTTCCTCTTCGGTGTTCTTTTTGTTGATGTAGAGGAATCCAAGTGATTTTTGTATGTTTATTTTATATCCTGAGACTCTTCCAAACTCTTCTATTAGTTTCATTAGTTTTCTGGAGGATTTCTTAGGGTTTTCCATGTATACGATCATGTCATCTGCAAATAGTGATAGCTTTACTTCCTCCTTACCAATCTGGATACCCTTTATTTCTTTGTCTAGCCTAATTGCCCTGGCTAGGACTTCAAGTACGATGTTGAATAAGAGCGGTGATAAAGGGCATCCTTGTCTGGTTCCCGTTCTCAAGGGAAATGCTTTCAGGTTCTCTCCATTTAGAGTGATATTGGCCGTTGGCTTTGCATATATGCCCTTTATTATGTTGAGGAATTTTCCTTCAATTCCTATTTTGGTTAGAGTTTTTACCATAAATGGGTGTTGAACTTTGTCAAATGCCTTTTCTGCATCTATTGATAAGATCATGTGGTTTTTATCTTTTGTTTTATTTATGTGATGGATTACATTAATGGTTTTTCTGATATTAAACCAGCCTTGCATACCTGGTATAAATCCCACTTGATCAGGGTGTATTATTTTTTTGATGTGTTGTTGGATTCTATTGGCTAGAATTTTGTTAAGGATTTTTGCATCTATGTTCATGAGGGATATAGGTCTAAAATTTTCTTTTTTTGTAATGTCTTTACCTGGTTTTGGTATCAGGGAGATGGTAGCTTCATAGAATGAGTTGGGTAGTATTCCGTCTTTTTCTATACTTTGAAATACCTTCAATAGTAATGGTGTTAAGTCTTCTCTGAAGGTTTGGTAGAACTCTGCAGTGAAGCCATCTGGGCCAGGACTTTTTTTTGTTGGGAGTTTTTTGATTACCGTTTCAATCTCTTTTTTTGTTATGGGTCTATTTAGTTCTACTCTGAATGTGTTAGTTTAGGTAAGTAGTATTGTTCTAAGAATTTATCCATTTCTTCTAGGTTTTCAAATTTGTTAGAGTACAATTTTATGTAGTAATCTGATATGATTCTTTTGATTTCATTTGGTTCTGTTGTGATGTGGTCCTTCTCATTTCTTATTCGGGTTATTAGTTTCTTTTCCTGTTTTTCTTTAGTCAGTCTAGCCAATGGTTTATCAATTTTGTTAATTTTTTCAAAGAACCAGCTTTTGGCTTTGTTAATTCTTTCAATTGTTTTTCTGTTCTCTTAATTCATTTAGTTCAGCTCTAATTTTTATTATTTGTTTTCTTCGGGTGCCTGATGGATTCTTTTGTTGCTCACTTTCTATTTGTTCAAGTTGTAGGGACAGTTCTCTGATTTTGGCTCTTTCTTCTTTTTGTATGTGTGCATTTATCGATATAAATTGGCCTCTGAGCACTGCTTTTGCTGTGTCCCAGAGGTTTTCATTCTCGTTGCTTTCTAAGAATTTCCTTATTCCCTCCTTGATGTCTTCTATAACCCAGTCTTTTTTCAGGAGGGTATTGTTCATTTTCCAAGTATTTGATTTCTTTTCCCTAGTTTTTCTGTTATTGATTTCTAGCTTCATTGCCTTGTGGTCTGAGAAGATGCTTTGTAATATTTCGATGTTTTGGACTCTGCAAAGGTTTGTTTTATGACCTAATATGTGGTCTATTCTAGAGAATGTTCCGTGTGCGCTAGAAAAAAAAGTATACTTTGCAGCAGTTGGGTGGAGAGTTCTGTATAAGTCAATGAGGTCAAGTTGGTTGATTGTTGTAAGTAGGTCTTCCGTGTCTCTATTGAGCTTCTTACTGGATGTCCTGTCCTTCTCCGAAAGTGGTGTGTTGAAGTCTCCTACTATATATGTGGAGGTGTCTATCTCACTTTTCAATTCTGTTAAAATTTGATTTATGTATCTTGCAGCCCTGTCATTAGGTGCATAATATTTAATATGGTTATGTCTTCCTGATCAATTGTCCCTTTTATCATTATATAGTGTCCTTCTTTATCCTTTGTGGTGGATTTAAGTCTAAAGTCTATTTTGTCAGAAATTAATATTGCTACTCCTCTTCTTTTTTGCTTCTTGTTTGCTTGATATATTTTTTTCCATCCTTTCAGTTTTAGTTTGTTTGTGTCTCTAAGTCTAAGGTGTGTCTCTTGTAGGCAGCATATAGATGGATCGTGTTTTTTTATCCAGTCCATGACTCTCTGTCTCTTTATTGGTGCATTTAGTCCATTTACATTCAGCGTAATTATAGATAAGTAAGTTTTTAGTGCTGTCATTTTGATGCCTTTTCATGTGTGTTGTTGGCCATTTCATTTTTCCACATGCTTTTTTGTGCTGAGACGTTTTTCTTAGTAGCTTGTGAGATCCTCATTTTCATAATGTTTAACTTTGTGTTTATTGAGTCGTTACGTTTTTCTTGGCTTTTTTCTTGAGTTATGGAATTGATATTCCTTTTTGTGGTTACCTTATTACTTACCCCTATTTCTCTAAGCAAAAACCTAACTTGTATCGTTCTATATCGCCTTGTATCACTCTCCATCTGGCAGTTCAATGCCTCCTATATTTAGTCCCTCTTTTTGATTATTTTGATCGTTTATCTATTGATTTCCATGATTTCCTGTTGTGTGTATTATTTTGTTTATTTATTTATTTTTTAGAATTAGTCTTAATTTGTTTTTGTGCTTTCCCTGTTTGAGTTGCGTTGATATCAGGACGTTCTGTTTTGTGACCTTGTATTGTGCTGGTACCTGATATTATTGGTCATCCGGCCAAACAATCTCCTTTAGCATTTCTTGCAGTCTTGGTTTAGTTTTTGCAAATTCTCTAAACTTGTGTTTATCTGTAAATATCTTAATTTCTCCTTCATATTTCAGAGAGAGTTTTGCTGGATATATGATCCTTGGTTGGCAGTTTTTCTCCTTCAGTGCTCTGTATATGTCGTCCCATTCCCTTCTTGCCTGCATGGTTTCTGCTGAGTAGTCTGAACTTATTCTTATTGATTCTCCCTTGAAGGAAACCTTTCTTTTCTCCCTGGCTGCTTTTAAAATTTTCTGTTTGTCTTTGGTTTTGGCAAGTTTGATGATGATATGTCTTGGTGTTTTTCTTTTTGGATCAATCTTAAATGGGGTTTGATGAGCATCTTGGATAGATATCCTTTCGTCTTTCATGATGTCAGGGAAGTTTTGTGTCAGGAGTTCTTCAACTATTTTCTCTGTGTTTTCTGTCCCCCCTCCCTGTTCTGGGACTCCAATCACTCGCAAGTTATCCTTCTTGATAGAGTCCCACATGATTCTTAGGGTTTCTTCATTTTTTTTAATTCTTTTATCTGATTTTTTTTCAGCTATGTTGGTGTTGTTTCCCTGGTCCTCCACATGTCCCAGTCTACGTTCTAATTGCTCGAGTCTGCTCCTCTGACTTTCTATTGCGTTGTCAAATTCTGTAATTTTATTGTTAATCTTTTGGATTTCTACATGCTGTCTCTCTATGGATTCTTGCAACTTGTTAATTTTTCCACTATGTTCTTGAATAATCTTTTTGAGTTCTTCAACAGTTTTATCAGTGCGTTCCTTGGCTTTTTCTGCATTTATCCTAATTTCATTTGTGATATCTTTAAGCATTCTGTAAATTAGTTTTTTATATTCTGTATCTGATAATTCCAGGATTGTATCTTCATTTGGGAAAGATTTTGATTCTTTTGTTTGGGGGGTTGGAGAAGCTGTCATGGTCTGTTTCTTTGTGTGGTTTGATATGGACTGCTGTCTCCGAGCCATCACTGGGAAACTAGATTTTCCAAGTAGTCAGCTGGTGCGCTGGCTCCTAGTTCTGAAAACAGTCGCTGTCTGCCCGTATTTGTTCGTTTTCCGTCTCTAAGTCTGTGCTTGTTGTTCAGAGTTCGTAGATTGTTATGTATGTGATCGATTCCCTTGTTTTTCCGAGTCTTTGTTGCAAGAGGGATCCGCGGTAGCGTCCACCTAGTCCGCCATCTTGGCCCCGGATCCTGGGTGGTGTTTTGTTCTGTTCTATATAGGGTCACTATCAGTCGGAACCGACTGGACGGCGTCTAACAGCACCAGCAGAGACAAATCATGATATATCCATAAAATACTACTCAGAGATAAAGTTTACTACTGATGCATGCAACAATGACAAGTCTTAAAAATGTTGTGTGACCATACTATTGTTAGTTGCCATCCCATCGATTCCAACTCATGGCAATGTAATCTATAACAGAACTAAAAGCTGCCCAGTCCTATGCCATCTTCATGATCCATATGTATGTTTGAATCCATTGTCTCCGCCACTGTGTCAGTCCATGTCACTGAGGGCCTCCCTCAACTTTGCCGACCCTCTCCTTTACCAACCATAATGTCCTTTTTTAGCAATTGGTTTTTCCTGATGACATGTCCAAAATAAGTGAGCTGAAGTCTTGCCATCCTCACTTCTAAGGAGTGTTCTGGGTATATTTCTTTTGAGACTGATTTGTTCCTTCTTCTGGCAGTCCATGGTGTATTCTGTATTCGTGACCAACACCACAATGCGAATGCATCAATTTTTCTGTCTTTGTTTTTCCTTGTCCATCTTATGCATGCCTATGAGGTGATTGTCTTGGTGAGTTTCTTTTAAGATCTACCTTATGTGGAGTTTGATGAGCATCTTGGATAGATATCTTCTCATCTTTCATAATATCAGGGAAATTTTCTGCCAAGAAATCTTCAGCAGTTCTCTCTGTATTTTCTGTTATTCTTCCTGTTCTGGTACTCCAATCACTCGTAGATTATTTCTTCTGATACAGTCCCACATGATTCTTAGGGTTACTTCATTTTTTTTTTTAAGTTCTTTTACCTGATTTTTCTTCCAGTATTTTGGTTCCAAGTGTTTTATCTTCAGTCTCAGTAATTCTGCCTTCTGCCTCCCTAATTCTGCTTCTCTGACTTTCTGTTGAGTTGTCTAATTCTGTAATTTGATTGTTAATCTTCTGAATTTCTGATTGCTCTCTCTCTTTGGGTTCTTGCAGCTTATTAAATTTTTCATTGTGTTCTTGAATAGCCTTTATAATTTCTTCAGCTGCTTTATCTGTGTGTTCCTTGGGTCATTCTGTGTATTCCGTGATCTTCCTGATGTCTGGAAGAGTTCTGAATATTAATCTTTTGTATTCTGCATCTGGTAATTCCAGGAATGTACCTTCATCCAGAAGATCCCTTGATTCTTTGTTTTGAGAGCTTGTTGAAGTGGTCATGGTCTGCTTCTTTATGTGATTTTGATATTGACTGCTATCTCTAAACCATCTATAAGTTATATTTGCTTACTGTATCCTAGCTTCTTACTTTGTTTTGTTTTGATATGCCCAAATAGGTTGCTTGAGTGAGCTAGCTTGATATTTTTACCTTCGAAGTTCTAATGTCCTGTCATCAGATGGCTAGAGCTGTTATCAGGTATATGAGCCTAGGAGTCCATTCACTTTTCTTGTATAGATTCAGCTTATGTGTCCAGGTAGTTGGTCATCAAGTGTGTGGTAAATGCTCTGTCCTACAGTTTTAGAGGGGCAGGGGTGATTGGTGTTGGTACAGCTATCTGGTTGCAGCAGGCAACCACGCTCTGAACAAGGCAGGGGGCTGACAACCGTCCCCTGAGTATCTGTTAGGAAAGTGCGTCCCTGTTCCCTAGAGCACACAGATGGGTGAGTTCTGCAGAAGGACCATGGGCACCCAGTGCTTTTGGTTGTAAGGACTAGGAGGTACCAGTTATCCTTGGAACCCAGTCGCAGGTGGCTGGGTGACGTGAGTAGAGCCACTAGTCCTTAGGCCCCTGATGTGGGTAGCTGAGAACCCTGTTTAATAGGAAAAGTGGTGTCAAACATCAAACACCCACCTCTCCACCACACAGCTGAAACTGTTGTAGTCTGCCAACAAGGGCCTATTCTCCTGAAATAGGTCCACTCAAGTCCATGAAGTGGGAAAAGATATTAAAAGTCCATGGAACATTTATGCCTGAAAAAGAGCAGCTTCTGTCCTAAGCTGCCCAGGTTAGTGGAGCTGGCAGATTATCTTTTCCCCCAGTTGTGAATTTATTCCTTCTCGAAAGCCAGTAGAGTAGCTCAGAGCGCTCAGCAGGGCCTATCTCAGGCCTAGGGAAATTGACACCCACTGAAGCTGGCTAGAGGGTTGGGGGGGGGGGGCGCGGCAAAATACACGCAAGTACTTAGCTTTTGCTGAGAGCGCTGTTCTACTCTGGTTCCAGAGGCGTGAGTAGGCTGTGCGGCGGGATGTTTCTCCCTGAGGAAACTGTGACTGGATGCTACCACCAGCTGCCACAGTCACTCCCAGGAATGATGCCTGAGGGTTCCTGGCGATTCAGGTCCAGCAACTCCTCTCCACTTCTGAACTGTCTCTTCCTCTCCCAGTGCTCAGTCTGTTTTCTAATTTTGAGTTTGATGTTCAGGGCTCCTAGCTTCTCATAAATATAATCGTTTCACTTGTTTTTTCGGGTCTTTGTTGTAAGAGGGATCATCGGAATCGTCTGATTACTCCATCTTGGCGCTGCCCTGTTAACATTTCTTATTGGCAAATTTATTTCTCTGGTATATGTCTCAGAGGCATGAAGAAAACCAAAAAGCCTTAGAAGCCAAAAATAAATATAAGTAGAAAGCCATATATCTGTTAGGATTGTTTTCTGGGGCAGTTAATAAAAGCACAAGGCCCCCTGCCCCCAACACATGCACATGTTCTAACAGTTTGGAAGTAATTAACTACTTTCATTAATTCAGAAGTTCAGCGATGTTACAGCCAGCACATATGTAGCTCTTTTGGCCATTCCTGCAAGTTGAAGTGATTACTGTAATTCCAGGCATCAGGTTTACTTTCAAGTTTGGAAGGAGAGGGAAGGGACAATGACAGTTCAGCTTATTTTCTATGAGAGGAGGTCCAGTAGCAGACTACTGCTTCGATATCATTGGCCAGAACTGAACTACATGATGGTTCCTAGCTGTGAGAAAATCTGCAAAAGAAAGATGGTGGCTTTTACAGCCTTTTTTGTACAGGTGGCCATGGGAGAAAGGTGTGAAAAATGTTTATTGGAATAGCCAGTGGACGCCACCCCTCGTTCCTTTTATTCACTGGCAAGCTTCTTAAGTCTTCATTGTAAATTGTAACCAAGTGAGCTTAATTTTTAAAAATTTATCAGGCCTGTGGTTATAAGCAGTATGTTACATGGTTCTAGAGAAAGACTAGTAGAGGCTTACTGAAAAGTAAATTTAAAGTGAGGGTAGGAAAAAAACCTAGGATAGGGAGGGCCATAGCAGTTTATAAGCCTTTATCTTAATTTCATCTCAATACGGCAGTCATTTCTACCTTTCTAAGTCAGCAGTGTGATTGTTTTAAAAAGACAAAGGACTGGTGTGTTGAATGATATATTTTAAGGGAAAATGATACATTTCTAAGAGAAAAAAAGGTTTTGGTGCTTTGAATTAAACTTCAAGTTGATAAATACAATAATAATGTCTATTAGGATCAAGGGATGTTAATAACAGGATTTAAAAGTTATGTTTCAAATCAACTCACCATTAACACAGATTTTATTAAGCATTATGTAGTAAAATCTTACCTAGAATGGTTGCTATTGTGACCTCTGGCTGAGATCTAGACTATAAGATTTTTTTCTTTTATCCACTGAAACTACCTGTTTTTTGTTTTTTTTTTTTTTTAAAGAACAGTAAAGATAACTTATTATATCTATCATACATTTTTATAAGTTATCTATATATGTGTGTATATATATTTCCCTGCTTCTTAAGATACCTGTTTCTGTAGGTTTTGTGTGTCTTAATAATTGCAGCTTCCTTGTAACACACTTTTCAGTCACATTTGTTTGTATATACATCTCTTTAGGCCTTCAGGTTTCATGCTTAGTGGTTTTATGATTAGTAGTCTACCATGTTGGTATTCATTTGCCAACGTATTAAATAAGAATATACATAAAATATAAAGTATAATATATGTCAGACATTTTTCTTGGGCAGAATCATGGATTAAAAAGCAACTTATTAATAATTTCCTAATCAAAATTCTCCCAGTTGACCACAAAATGTCTATTATAGGGCTTTCCCCCCAATCTAGAGTCCAGTCAATGTTCATATATGTCAAAGTTCCCACATTGCAATCTTCTTATGCCTCTTATTCTAGAATAGTCCTTCCCCTTCCCCCATTTTTTAAATCATACAGACGTTTTTAAGAAAGCAGACCATTTCTTGGAGAATATCCCACTTTCTGGATATGTTGGATGATTTCTGTTTTGTGTTGTGCACCTTCTGTTTTCTCTAAACAGATTTAGGTTTTTCAGTGTGTATTTCATTATACCTTTTTTCCAATTGCTATGTGTACACTCCTTACTTCTTCAAAATACCAGCATGATATTTTGAATTATTTGAATTTCAGATTTGAATAACTACTCCATGACTTTCAAACACGGTCATAGCAGAGGCGAAAGCCTCAGGGCAGAGCAGCCCTAATCATTCCAGGTACCTTGACTTTCAAGTGGTTTTTACTTCCAGTCATTAACTTATTGAGTCTGTTTTTTTCTATACTGATACCACATGATTCCTCCATTGTCTGAAGCACTATGTTACATGTAAACTTTTCACTTAATGGTAGATGGAAAAAGGGAAACCTGTTTGACATACTGTAGTAAATAGGAGTGACTGCTTGTGCCTGATGTCAGTTGGCTGGAGAGATCCAGCCACACCTGCCTGCTTGGGGATCAGTAGCTTGGCAACCTGTTTTCCCTTCCATTTTCAGTTTGTTTGGGAATTGAGACCATGAAACTCTGTAGATACAAAAACCACATCTTGTTAATTACCACCCATTTGTCAGTGGAGGCTTGCATGTTACTATGATGCTGAACAGGTTTCAGTGGAACTTCCAAACTAAGACTAGGAAGAAAGGCCTTGGTTTTTGAGGGTTGATTGACAGTCTCTTGAGCTTAGCTTATTAGCATGGCCATCCTTTTCTTAGAGTGTTCTTCCTTCCGTCAGTCCCTCCATGTGATTCTTCTACATATATCCTTTTCTGCACTCACTTCCTCATATTATGAAGTGTGTTTTAATGGTGTCTCTGAAGGATTGGGTGCTGGCCTTGCCTCTTCCTCCTCTCTTGAGAACCTGGAAAATTAGAAATACTAGGGGTTTGAGTTCTGCCTCCCTCATATTTTTCTTTTTTCCTATAGACTGTTCTCTTTCTGTCTTTTTTTTTTTTCTGGAGTGGGGGGAATAGGAGGCAGGGTTATGAGTAAATAGAATAGGATGTTAGTATTTTCTGGGTCATAAGTGTTTTTCTATGACATACTTTTCCACCAAATGGGGAAAAGGCTTTTGTTAGCCCCTTTGTTAACGTCACTCAGATCTTTCTTTGCAGCACTTACTTGATAATATAAACTTTCCTTGATAGTGTGTAAGCTACTTGAAGGCAATGAGAGAAGAGAGAGTGCCTCATTTTTCATTTCTCATGCATAACCACTGAAAAGGGGTTGGCTAAAAAGTCCAGTAAATGAATGATTTGGAAAATTCGTACATGTAATGGACCTGACTGTTTGACCTTTGATATGTGGATCTTCCAAATCATTTTTTGTTATGTGTTACCTATTGATACATAGAGCAAGTAGGTTAAAAAAATCTATTGAACTTTTCATGGGATTTGGTTTCCTGGTTTGGAGGTTTAGGGTCATGGTTTCATGGGATATCCCAGTTAATTGGCCTAATAATATGTTTAGTGCCTCTGTTCCACCTCCTAATTTGATGCCTAGCGCCTGGGGCTTTGGAGCTTGCATTCAGCCATCCTGGGCACAACAGTTGGTCTTTATTAGCCTGGAGCAACAGAGGAAGAAGGAGAGTTACAAATAGGAGGAGGATGTGGAATGTGTGGCTAACTGCCTCCATGAACAACTGCCATCTTTTCCAGGAGACTAGAACTGGATAGTACCCGGGTATGATTACTGAACATTTTGATCAAAGATTCTATAGAAGAATTCCGATCAAAAGGGGAAAAACGCAGGACAAAATTTCAAATTCTCATGGACTCCAGACATGCTGGAACCATGAAGGTTAGATGAACCCCTGAAACTATTATCCTGAGATAATCTTTAAACTTTAAACCAAAAATATCCCGAGGTCTTCTTAAAACCAAACAATAGTATAGCTAAACTAGGAAAGAATGTTTGCTTTGAGCACTATGCTCTTTTAAGATCTATCAGTATGGGGTCAAATTGACAACAGTGACTCAAATGATTAGATAGGAACCTTAGGGGCAGTGAGTTAATGGGGGAGGAACAACTCAGAAAAAGAGGGTGAGAAATGGTTGGTTGCACAACTTGTAGAATGTAATCACTGTCACTAAATGGTACATGTAGAAACTGTTGAATTAGTGTATGTTTTGCTATGTATATTCTCAACAATTATATATAAAAAATAAATCTATTGAACTTGTTTCTGACCTAAAAATATCCCGATTTGCCTACTGGTTTTCTCCTTTTCTGACAGGCAGTTTGTCACAGTTTATTGGTTATCCCAGCTCGAAGCCAGAGTTTTGACATCCTGCAAAGTGCCATCAGTAAGCATTTGGTAAATATAATTTGTTTTTCTCTTCTTTAAAAAATCAATGATTCTCTGGTTAAGATTGCCTTTGCCATAGCCAGGGAGAGAATCTGGAATTCTGAGTTTAATGATACCATGCATCCCACAGCATAAGCAGGGTTAAGAACTGAGAAATCTGGGTTTTATTCCTGGTGGTTACTAACTAATTCTGTGACCCTGGGGGACTCCCTCGACCCCAGGACCTCAGTTTCTATATCTGTGCAGTGAGGGACCTGAGAATTATACCTCAGATCCCTTCCAACTTGTAATGGTCCAGCTCACGTATGGCTGGCATAAGCATATTGGGAATACAGCACCCAGACTAGAGTCTGTGCTCTGGAACCCAGAAGATTCTGGGTCCAAAGTAACAATGTCACCCAGCAGGCTCAGGCCGGGACCTGAGCACTAGAAGCAGTGGGTCCAACCATGAGACTGTCTTGACTTCTGGCTAGCGGGTGTCTCTTATTCCCATCGGTATAAAATTTGCATTAGGTATTCCTAGGTTGTTGCTTTTAACTCTCTCATGTTTACCCTTTGAACTTTGGTTGTTTTTATAATGTATTATAGTTCAGGAGAGTTCTAGATTTTATCTTACAGGGACTCTAACTTGAGTCCTTTTTCTTCTTTAAAGTGTTATTTCCCTTAATTGAAAGAGTACTACTGAATTTCCAGTACTCTTCCTGCTGTTAAACTTCCAATCTTTAATCCTTTGTGTGTCCGAAGATGCCTACCCTTTTTTTTTTTTTTTTTTATCACCTCCATTCCAGGGATTTATGCCCTCCTTTCTCTACATTCATTATAATAGTAAAAGGTCGACATGCCAGTAAGTCTTGGCCACTATTTTCAGACAGCCAGATGGAGAAGGTTAAGACCTTAGATGCTGCAAATTTTTTTATGATTTCTCAACAGTAGTTTCCAGGAGATTTAAATCATGTCTACATACAGTCATAAGGTAGACTTGATCTTAGCGACAGTGCATACAGTAGACTCTAGGTGCATTAGCATACTGTGAGGACTCTTACCTAGCCTTCTTTTTTTTTGTTTGGCAGTGAAGCAGTCAAGTGTTAAATATAGTAATATCTTACTGACTCCAGTAGAGGTACTTTACTTAGTCATGTCTGAATGAACAGCTAAATCAAAGGGCTGGGAACTCTGGTTTGTGCATTTAATAACCTGGGATGGCAGCGGTGTGAGATATCAGAGCTTTCTCATCTGAGTAGTCCAAGAATCCTGTTAGTGTGATTGTTGGTATCAAGATTTTTATTGGCTGCATGAAATAATTTTTTAAAGTTATCACTGACTATCAATAAACAGAAATTGTGACGTCTATAAAATCTTAGAAGACTTTGTCATGGAAGAAGGCAGTGGCTTAGGCTAATAGTATTTCTTGAGTTTGCATCTTTTCAAAGTTGGGGATTAAATTAAGGAAAACAGGGCCTTACGATACGGTAGGTGGGATGCATTCTGCATGTAATAGTTTTATATAGAAGTGATGCAAGGTTAGCTCCTCAGTTGATACGTTTTCATTTTATTGGGGCAGGATGAGGGAGGGTAGGGCTCGTGGTGAAGAAGTAATTCATCTGACTTTTCTCTGCCTAGGTTGGGTTGACCGTAATCCCTGACAGCACAGCTGGCTGTGTTTTGGGTGTTATCTGTAAGCTCCTGGATCAGGCGTGTATACTTAGTGAAACTCTGCTGCCCTTTCTGGCTTCTTGTTGCTACAGTCTTCTTTATTTTCTGCTGACTCTAGAGAAGGGGGAAGCAGAACATCTAAGAAAGAGGTAATGGTTTCTTTATTTCTCAGCCTTTGTTTTTAATTTTTTCTACCTGTTCAACTCTCCTATTTTCCAATAAATAAATAAAATGAGAATGGGAGTGAGAGAAGAAAAACTACATTGTTTTAAGGAGGATGGGCTATTACTACAAGCCTTTGTACTTTGTTTTGGCTTCATTAGAGCTAGCCAGAGTGGCATTTTAAATTCCTGGATTTAAAGGACATTGTTCTAAGGTGCTCCCAAAAACCCCAGGGCCGTTGAGTCGATTCCGACTCATAGCGACCCTACAGGACAGAGTAGAACTGCCCCATAGGGTTTCCAAGAAGCGCCTGGCGGATTTGAACTGTTGACCCTTTGGTTAGCAGCCGCTCTAAGGTGCTACTGTTTTTAATCAGTCAGTACTTTTGCTACTATATAATATTCAGGCTAAAGCTTCTAGGATTGTTGGGAACAGTCTGCTGTAATTTAAAAATATTCTTCTGCTTATATTCTTATTTGTGTGCCTTTAAAAAATGTTCTTCATTATATATTCATTGCAGAAGGTTTAAAAAAGTCTAACATGAGCAAATACAATAAAATAAAAATCATTCTATTACCTTTTAACATTTCGATGTGTACCTTTCTAGTCTTTTTTAAGCTTTTAAATGTCATGAAAATATATAATACATACTCATTGTAAGAAAACACTTACATAGTTTAAAGAGCAATTCTAAACCGAACATCAGTTAGCCAATACCCAGGTTAAGAATTAATAACATGAGCACACTCTCTTCACGTATCCTCCATGGTCAGGTTTCTTTTCTGCACTTGCACAAATAATCACTTTTCTGTTAATCACTTCCTTGCTGATTGCATTTCTAAATGATACAATTTTTGCTTTGCATGTTGTAAATTTTATATAAAAGAAATCATGCTGTATGTATTTTTTGTGACTTAATTCTTTCAGCGTCATTCGTGAGATTCACCCATGTTGAGTCATTTAATTGTACAGGCAGTTCCCAGGTTAAGAACATCCAACTTATAGACAACTTGTACATAAGAATGGACTGCCATAAAGCTTATTATATTAAAAATCTGAGTTAAACACATACAGTGGTTTATAATAATGAATGCATGCACTACTTGTAATGTTCATAAATACATTGCACATTTTGGGAGTGTTTCCTAAGTGTTTATATACATAGAAAGGTTAAATATATACTGTATACTGAGACAAACATTTGACTAACTGATGCCAAATAATAACTCCGTGTACCCGTTGTAACTTACCTACAAATTGGACTTAAAGACAGACTTAGGAATGGATCTCGTTCATAATCCAGGGACTGCCTGTATTTCATTCATTTTCCTTTCTCTATAGCAGGGGTCAGCAGAAGTCTTTTTGTAAAGGACTAGGTAGTAAAGATTTTAGGTTTTGTGGGAGAAAGATGTGGTAGTCTGCTGACATAAAGATTTATAGCCATTGGAAACCCTATGGGGCAAGTCAACTGACTGTATCATATAGAGTCACTATGAATTGGAATTGACCCTGTGGCAGTTGGTTTTTGGTTTGGGCCATATGGTCTCTGTCACAGCTGTTCAGCACTGCCATGGTAGTGTGAAAGTAGCCATGGACAATAGGTAAATGAATGAGTATGGCTGTGTTCCAGTAAAATTTTATTTACACAAGCAGGCTATGGGCTGGATTTGGCTTTCCAGCCAGTTTACTGACCCTTGCTGTATTCTGTTATTTGATTATACCACAACTCACCCATTTTACTGTCAACAGACATTTGAATTTTTTCAAGTAACTATATGTTTTAAATTTTGTCTATTTTCACTGTAAATACATGATAAAATTCACATGTAAATAAACTGTAGATTTGATGGTATTTTGCTTACGCAACATCAAACTTTAGTTCTATAGGTCAGGAAAAGGCTTTATAAACAGGAAGCAAGTTTTCAGGGGACCTAAGGAAAAAAAATTTTTTTCTTAGGGATTTTAGAATAACCATTCCTATTTATGAAATGGGTATTATTGCTGTCTGTCATTTTCTGTCTTGAAATATAGCCCCTTTATTAAACATTTCCATGAGAAGTTTCAAAAATCTTTTGTGGTTTCTTATAGAGGAACATCCTACTTTGACTTTATGTGGCTGGACTGGATAAAATTTAGTGTATGTAATACTTGTTTGTTTAAAATGTCTAGTTTTAAAGAGGATACTGAAAGTGTTGATATGGCCTGGACCCTGTGTATCTTGAGATGACAATCACAAGGAGGGCCTTGGATACTTAAAATTCTTTTTTTGTGCTATGCCATCCCCCACTGGAGGTGTTTGTGAGATTACATATAATGAAAATGCCAGTCAGACTACCAAGAGCCTTTTTATTTTACAAATGCTGGCCTAAACATTAGGTTTCCCCCGTACCCTGAACATAGTGTTCCATTGTCTTCTGGGCTCATTGTTGATAATAAAGTCTGCTGTTCACCTGAGCCCTTTTGGTTTGAAGGTAGTAATCTATTCTGTTTTTACTGTTTGCTCTTTATGTTTGGTTTGTTGCAATCAGGATCTATTTTAGTGTAGACTTATTATTTATCCTGCTTGAAATTTAGTGTGTGCCTTTTTCTGAGGAGTTAATATTTTTTTCTTCAGGTCTGGGAAGGTCTCAGTTATTATTTATTAAGTTGTTAACTTACTAGTATCTCCTCCATTATTTCTGTTTTCTCCTAAAATTTTTTTTAACCATATGGAACTTCTCATTCTATCCTATTTCTTAACATCTCCAGTTTACTAGTTTTGTTTATTTAATGCCTATTGAGTTTTTATTTCATAACCATGGTGTTATTTTTTACCTTTATCTATGTTGGATTTTTACTTGGCTGTCATTTTTGTTCTTGATTTATTGGTGTTACTTTAAACTTCCTGTCAATTTGTTCTATTAGCACTTTTCTCTGGTGTGGGAATTCTGTCTTATTTTGTGGAGCAGGTGGGTCTCTGGGGATTGTCTTTCATTGGGTTGTATAACTTTTCTCTGAGTGTGTCTTTTGTGGGAATTCTGTGGAGGTATGTGGAGATTCCCTGTGGAACAGTTTCACATCTACATTTTCCTGGCTTCAAGCCATATGCAGGGAGCTCAGTTCTAGCTCCCTGGTCCCCATGCATGGGGCTTGAAGCCTCAACTTCCAACACTTTAAAACCCCAGCCCTAAAAACCTATATCCAGTTTAGTACCCCTGTTAGGTTTACTCATGTGAGTTCTGTCATAGTTTGGTACCTAGAGGTTCTAGCCATTCTGGCTTTGAAGTTTTTTTTTTTTTTTTTAATGTATTTTATCTGTATTTCTTTGTGTTTGGAGTAGAAGGGGAGAATGGTATTCTTTGACCAAAAGATGTCACTAGTTGATGGACGGTTATCTGAACACCTTGGAAAATTGTATGCAAAATATTGAACTTTAAACAGTTTCTTTAAAGTGGCATATGCCTTTAAAAAGGTTTAGAACTGTTGCTTTACATTAAGCTGACATCTCAGCTTCATTTGCTTCCAGCTCTGTCCTTTATACACTTTATAGAATAAGTAAAAATTTTCTTATAAATAACAATTCTTAGAAGAACCCAAGAATGGCTGTTACTTTCTTCATATGGCATTGCTTCCGTCTCTTGGCACTGGTATCTCTTCTCTTTGTTTCTCTTTGGGTTGACAGTTTTCTTTAATTGAGGTGTTTGAAGAATGGAATTCTAAGCTTTATATTTGATGAGATAGAAACCAGTAGCTCTTTTTATTTTAATTGAACTTCAGATGAAGGTTTACAGAACTAGTTTCTCATCAGACAGTTAGTACATTCATTGTTGTATGACACTGGATAACCACCCCACGACATACCAACACTCTCCCTTCTCAACCCTGGGTTCCCTATTACCCGCTTTACTGTTCCCTCCTGCCTTCCAGTCCCTGTACCAGGGCTGGTACACCCCTTTAGTCTTGTTTTGTTCCATGGGCCTGTTCAATCTTTGGCTGAAGGGTGAACCTCAGGAGTGACCTCATTACTGAGCTGAAAGAGTGTTCATTAGCTATACTCTCAGGGTTTCTCCAGTTTCTGTCAGGCTAGCAAATGTGGTCTTTCTTTTTGAGTTAGAATTTTGTTCTACATTTTTTTCAGCTCTGTCTGGGACCCTCTATTGTGATCCCTGTCAGAGCAAGCAGTGGTGGTAGCCAGGCATCATCTAGTTGTACTAGACTGAGTCTGGTGGTGGCCGTGGTATATGTGGTCCATTAGTCCTTTGGAATAATCTTTCCCTTGTGTCTTTAGTTTTCTTCGTTCTTCTTTGCTCCCGAAGGGGCGAGGCCAGGGGAGTATCTTAGATGACTGCTTACAGGTTTTTAAGACCCCAGGCGCTACTCACCAGAGTAAAATGTAGAACATTTTCTTTATAAACTCTGTTATGCCAGTTGAGCTAGATATTCCCCGAGACCGTGGGTCCCCCACAGCCCTCAGCCCAGCAGTTCGGTCCCTCAGGGAGCTTGGATGTGCCTATGGAGAAACCAGTAGGTCTTTTAAAAGTTCTGGTCAAGAATTACTTGAAATCTACTCAAATTAACTGAAGTAGAAAATTAATATCTTGGACTATTATAAGAGTAACTTGTAAAATCCAAGAGCTAAGAGTGTGGCTGGGCTTCATTAAGAACTGGAATTAGGAATCAAAGCCAACAGGAACTGGAGCTGTTATTTCTTCATTCTCTTTCTCTCCTGGATTTCATAGTCTTGTATCTGTGTGTTTGCCTCATTATTGGCTGTGTCTACAGTCTGGCTTTCTCTCCTCCCCTTGCACATAGCTACCCTAGCCTGGCTTTGCATCAGTCAAGAGACTGAGATACGAGAATTTGATTGGTTTGGAATGGATTCAGTGTCCACCTTTGATGCAGTTGCTATATGTGGTGGTGGGGGTGGGCACATAGTGGAAGAGCTGCTTCCTCTAGATCTGGAGGTAGACAGATTTCTTATAGAAAGATTTAGGGTCTAGGAGGATTATACACTCCTGGTACAGAAACCTGAACAGACTAACATGACACAGACACTCTTCAGATGGATATTTTTTCGCTTAATTGACACTCTTCTAGAATGTGATTAGGTCAGATACAAATCCACCTGTTTCTACCATATGCACTTTTGCACCTGTTCTATGAAAGTACCAAGAGAATGCTGGTTACCAAAGTTTGGATTTACTGTCCCTGGACTTCCATGACCTTAGTCATAGGGATGGTACCTTACTACTTTCTAAAAACCATTTAGGCTCTTGGTGAACACATCTGTCCCTGCAAATCTGCCCTGTTCTGAGAAATTGAAGAGTCTCAGAAGTTCATAGGCTTAGAGTTCCATGATTTTTTTTTCCTTCCTTTTTTTACCAGGAGGATATTCTTACTCTGCCAATGTCTTTGGCGTTACATAGTAGACAGTTGAATAATGTCCAGTGATAGATAGCAGAGGATACGCACATGTAGATCATTCTATCCTTTGACTAATTCTGTGTTACGTATGATCACTAGGGCTTCAGGAATGTCTTGCTGAGCCTGGGAAGGTGCTGCTTGCTAGGCTTCCTAGAACCCATAGAATAGGGGAAGTTGGCCATGAAAAAATTTCAGTGGATTTGTTTATTTAGTTCTGATGAAACCCAGTTCTTATTAGTTGTGTTTCATGGTATTTTAAAACACCATATTTCTTTGGACATTTTCAGTTTTGGGATATGGGGAGGAAAGGGCACTTTGCCTGCCTATGCTGGGCTCACTGACTCTTCCATCTCTGGTATTGTAGGGACAAACTGTGGGGGGCCTGTGTCTCCATCCTGGCTGTCCTGCCTCGAGTTCTCAGGTTGATGCTGCAGAGCCTGCGGGTGAACAGAGCGGGGCCTGAGGAGCTGCCTGTTGTGGGCCAGCTGCTTCGCCTGCTGCTCCAGCACGCACCTCTCAGGACTCATATGTTGACCAATGCCATCTTGGTGCAGCAGATCATCAGGAATATTACGGTAAGAGACAAGGTACCATTGGCCTTAGTGCTGTTGGGAGGGTCAGATTCCTGAACATTGACTGACTTCCTGGAATCCAGCCCAGTGTGATGGTTTTTCGTGGTTTCCCCTGCCACCCTGTATTCTGATGGTCATATAACTAGGGGGAATGTCTTTGATTGCAGAATCAGCAATAAAAGCTCCAAAAAACAAATACTGAATTAAGGTGGCAAGCAGCTTAGTTAGTTCCCAAAAAGATAGAGGCATCAGAGGGACTCCTACCTGGATTCTGATAAAAACTCTATGGATTAACTATGATAGTTTGGCAAGTTCTTTTACCTATCTGAGCTTGTTTTCCTATCTGTAAAAATAGGAGTAATGCCATTTTCATTGGGTTTTATGAACATTAAATGAGGTTATCCAAGTAAAGTTTTTGGCGTGCCTGGCATTTATTAAGTGCCCAATAAATGTTCACTGTCATAAGGAAACTATTGAGCAGGAGTAAACTTTAGGTCAGTTTCTGGTCAGTTGAGAGTAAGAGGAAGAAGGAAGCTGCAGACTTCAGATTTGTCTAATGGTTTGCCATCTGCCTTCAGGTCTGGGTGTGGTGGGGTTGGCAGCTCTCTTATCTACAGTTTTTTCAGTGCTTTTGGTTTTGGAGGGTTAAAGAGGGGATTTTTGTATAGGTGTTGGGGGGTTTATTGATAGGGGTATGTAGCAATACTCTGGAGTAACAGAGCTTTTACATGTATACAACACAGGTGCTCATTCTGAATTTTCTCAGTAGCCTTTGAAGAAATGGAAGAGGCAGTGGGATAATTCAGAAATAATAGAAGAAAGGCAAGATCTTGGATTATTCCCAGATTGGACTATAAGGAAGAAATCGAGGAATTGTCACTTGGCCTTGTAGATACTAGGGCAACTCTGGATTTCACAAAGATCTTGAGATTCTAGAATGCCAAGGGATGGAGGTTGAAGGTTTAAAGATGCTTGATGATGAAATTCCATTAGTCCCTAGGATATGGGGGAGGGAAGAAGCTGGTACACTTGTACTTGAGGATATAACTAGGAATTTTCACTGCCTGTGGTAATGCCCAATTAATAGGTTCCTTTTTCCAAGAATACTCCCTGGGATGATTTATAGATGGAGGTGTTGCTGGGGAAGGCTCTGAGAGATCATGTTTGGGTATAAAAATACTGTCATATAAGTGCAGTGATGTTGGTACAGTTCTCAAATTACTCTTGTTTTTCTCTTCAGACATTGAAGAGCGGAGGTGTTCAGGAACAGTGGCTCACAGATTTACATTACTGCTTCAATGTGTACCTCACCGGACACCCCCAGGGGCCTGGTGCATTGAGTACAGTATATTGAAGAGACACCATGGTACCTCCTGTTTGCAATTGTTTATTCATATCTATCTAATTTTGAAGAGCAACTGATGGAGTGAATGTTTGTCATTAAAGCTGAACTTTTAAAGAAGTTGTTTATGAGCCTTCCTTTATATACTGAAGTGGGAAAATAATACTTGGGAGTTCCCACTAGTGGGCAGGCTGACCTAGAGGAGCACATGATACATGATTACAGTTGGTAGTGTATTTTGCATTTCCTAGGAGCTGAATATAACAAATAGTAGTAATGTGGTGCCTTCTATTATTTACCAAGAAATTAGCTAAATCTTTGCCTCCCATCTAGGCAAACCCTATTTGTTGTGTTCTCAGTTCCACTTTACTCAGATAACAACAGAAACGAGTTTTTTGTTTGTTTGAGGCTTTTGCCCTTATCCATCGAGACACTCAGCTCCTCACCGTGGAGTTCTGTTATCTAGAATTTTCTAGCCCTCCATGCAGGGGCAAGATTTTAAGACAGTGTTGTAGTTGGTTTGGATTTTCCTGTATCTGAATGGTGTTTGGTCTAATCTGGGTAAGTAGACTTTCAAAATAATTTTCTACTAAAGATCCATTATAGTTTTAAAAAGTTACCTGTCATATATAGTGATTTTACAATACTTCATAATTATGAAAATAATGAATGTAACAATTTAAGTAGCAAACTATAAAAATTAAGATAATTAAATTAACACTTTATTGCTTCCTATCTCTTATTGTCAGCACGAAGTGTCACTGATCTTAAGAAAATGGAAGCAGACCTTCAGATACTGTGAGCCTGATATGTCACTCTGCCTCCTGTCTGCATGCCCGCAGCAGCCTTTCTCTTAAAAATGTGAAAAAAACCCAGATGACCAATCACTGAATTTTATTTTAACCAGCTGTTCATAAGACAGCTAGAATGTGCACAGTCAGCACAGTTTTTCTTGCCAATAGGAATGGCATTTTGATAAGACTGCTCGCCTCTAGAAAATACAAGTGGAATGCTGAGGCCTGAATAGGTTCCTTGCTGCATGAATGGTCTGGCCTATAAACTCAACCTGACTGATTCCTGGCTACTGTGATGCTGGTGAGAAAACCATACAGACAGTATGTGGCAGAGCTAATATGGGAACTGCAAAATGTCAGGAATCAACAGAGCGTACCTATGGGTCCTACGGCCAGTTTCTGAAAGCAATACTGAGTCATGATTCTGGTCTGAAATGTAAAACTGATAATGGAGTAACAGTGAAGATGTGCTGTCTGTGATGAAATTTGCTGCATTAAATTCTAGAACTAATAGTGAAATGAAGACTACTATGAGATTGGTTCCTTCCCATCTCAATGAGGTTCTTCACTTGAGGCAAGAAACCAGCCTGTGCCGGCTAGCTGGCAAAAATCCTAACCCAGCACCCCCGTTTTGTTTAGATTTTACTGTTAATTATTAGTTCTCATTTCCAGGATACTGACTGACACGAAAGCAGACAGCTACTCTCCTGGAGTGCAGGCTAAGGTGATTTACGAAACAGTGCTGTGTAAGAGTGGAAAAAAAACTTACTCTGACATTTTTTCAGTTACTACCACATTTTCAGGCTAATAAGGCTTCAGGCATTGATGTGAAAATTTTCCCAAGCAGAGAATTAGAACTCTGTACTAGCTATTCCAGCTCCCTCGAACACAGTCTTCTGAAACAGGCACTCGAAGCTTTGTTTTGCTTTTTGATTGAATAGCTGATTGCAGGTTATAAGAAAAGTTCTTTGATCGTCCACTGTTCTCATGGAGGTGTATGCACTGCAGGCTGCTCACTGTTAAAAGTAAACATAATATAGATATTTGGGTTATTAATTATAATGCAGAGGGAAGGGTTCCTTGGTGGTGAGGAAAATGGTTTCTGTTCAGACTGTCCCTGAACCTAATACTGTAAACAAGATGGTGGGCCCGTTCACTGTGGAGGTAGGATGACTTAACTGACCTTGCAGTTGCCATCATCTCAAAGTGATATATTTCCAAGAAAGAAACTTGATTTAGAGGATAAAGTCACTTGAGCTGGAACTGGAGCCTAGTTTTTTAGTCGGCCTAGAAAATCTTGGGTGCTTTATTTCTCTCCGTGTCTGTCATACGGCACATCTCTTAATTTTTAACTTTCTGTGTGGCACACAGCTTCCTAAAGTTCATTCTGGAAAACAGGTTCATTTGAAAACTTTTGATCCTTAAGAATGATGGACTAATAGGTGTATCAAACTTAAAATGGATTTCTTGAGGCCTTACATTGTTTTACTGTCTCCCAAATGCCAGCTCAACTTTACTGCTCAAGACATGTGAAAGCTATAGATCTGAGTGGAGAAACAGCCGGGGGGCTGTCGCTTTGCTACCCGTGGATCTCACTTTTTGCTTCCTCCTTTTTAAGAGATAGAGGCCTCTGGAGGTTCTCTCCCCCATGTTAGAGGGTGGGAGCAATCATGTTATTCATTTGTCAACTATTTGAGCACCTACAATGTGCCAGCATGTCTCTAAAACGAGGAATACAGCAGTAAGCGAAAACAGAAAATCCCTAACCCTCTGGCATTCTCAAGGTGAAAAATGAACCAGAATCATTTTCTGTTCAAGGTGAAGACCAAAGTTAATGCTCCGTCCTCTTGGGTTCAATTCAGTGTCTCTGAGTTCACATTATAGAAACTTCTGTGTGTCCAAGTCATGCCTATTTCATGCAAATTATTTTCTTTTATAGACATGTCTTATGTATAAAACACAGGTTTCAGCTAAACTAGCTAGCAGTTCCACCTGTCCATCAGACTTATGGCTGGATAATGAATGCTTACTGCAGGTAGGGCTGGGCCTAACAAAACCTCGTTCCCCTGAGTTTGGGGTTAGGAAAAGATTGCCTTTATTTAGTCCTTGTCCAACTGCAAATCAGAATTGTATGTGCAGGATAATCTAACTTGTTCATATTAAGTCTAGGAAACCGCTGAGTATTTCACTGAATTTGTTTACTCTGTGCCCTTTGAACCCCTCAACTACAAATATTCTATCCTGATAAACACCGTAACTTGTAAGATTTCTGATGGTCCTGGGTTTATTTTACAACAAAGAAAAAAAAAAGCTCTGATTATCTAATTTATAATATTTGATTATAAATGCCACTTCTCTTGTAGTTATATCTGACAGTTTTGTTTTTGAGCCTATTCTCAGTTCACTCAAGTATAAAGATGAAAGTTTTCTTCTATAAAACTTTGGGCTTGAATTCCTTTGAAAGTTTCTAACTGCCCCACTCACCACTCCTGGATCAGCCTCCCTATTATTACATGAAGTTGTCCAAGTCCTTTTAAAGATGTGGCAGTAATTACTCTGCCGGCCCTTCCCCCTCAAGCTAAATGAATCTCCAGTTCAGGCCGACAGTCACTGCTTGCCTTCCCAGCTGCAGTCTGTTCCTGCGGGATGACTGTGATAGAGGAGCGTGGGGAGGATGCTGCTATAGCCACCTGTGGAGAAACACTGGCCCTGGCATTAGCTGCTGACAACACTGAACACATCACCCAAATTTAGTGCTGGCATGACTGAAGGGGCCCTGAGTAAAACACTTGTCTCGACACTGGAAAGAAAGTTCCCTGAGCTGCTCCTGGATGAGTGAAAGTGGAGAGTCGAGCCCAAGCTGGATATGCTATCTAGATCCTTTTTATGGTGCTTGGGGAGGCAAAAGGCAGAATGTGTAGGGAAGGGACTTCTCTCCATCTTTGGGAAGGAGATAGAGGGTCTTAATGTCAGACCAAAATGGGGCAAGAACTCCCAAACTGTTACTTGGAAGAATGACAGTATTTTCGTTTCTGGCTTTATGTGGACAAGTATGTAAAAGTGATCAATAGTAGCTACCATTTATTGTTTCTGCTGGAGGTAGTGTTGCCAGTAATAGCTTTGGCTTTGAAAATAATGTGCCTCTTAACGGAGACAGGTTGCAGTAATAAGTCCATGAAAGGGTGTGAAAAACACACGCATACCTGAAATCAAATGACTACTGGAAGCCCCTGGCAGTCTGTTTTAATGTCTGCCACCTTTGGAGATGGGGAAGGAAAAAACCTTCTCCACATTCTCTCCCCACCTGCTTTGCCAGTGCAGTGGTTGCTTTACCTGAATTGAGACGCAGCACAGAAGGGGCTTTTGGAGATCTTGTGGGATGATGGACTTTACCTTCTTGAGAGCAACCTGAAATCAACCAAAAATGATCATCTATCTTTGACTAATGACAGCTGTGGCCTGACCAAGTTCTGAAGTCCTTACTAAGTAACAGGCAGGTGTCTACACCAAGATAAATGAGTATACCATGTAAACCCAGGGCACCGCAAGAGCTCTGTTTCCAAAGGTGCCTTGACTCCTTTTTTCTTTTGGAGAGTTAGCCAGGCTTATTCTTATTCTCTGCAGAGTGTATTTGGATGGGGTTTATCCAGACTGAAAATGTCTCATTTATAGTAGCTTATGTGCATGAAGTAAGTATTTTCTGTAGTAGTGCTTGGGTCTGGGACATTCCACAACAGAAACAGGCAACCCTGTACCATCTTAGCCTAGGGAAGGTCAAAGTGAGGCAGGCAGGGCTACCTGAACCTGGAGCCTTTGAAATGAGTAACATAAGGGGAAGACCCAAGCGGGGTCAGTGAAGTTTTCAGTCATGAAACCCAGAGGAAAATCTTGGCAGGAAAGCTCTGTGAGCTGAGATACCAGACTGCCTCATGAAACCAATTTTGATCCAGAACTGCTGGGGGTAAGTGGGCAGGGGGAGGGGGAGAGATGACAGGGACTGTGTGGTACTAAGAATTCTCTTGGTGTTGGGAAGTAATTAAGTTCAACTCCTATCAGAATGGAGTTTTCCTAGTGTCATGAAACCCCATTTCAGATTCTTTGGGGGTGCTTCTTGTAAACTATGAGGTGCCCATAAAAAGAATTACCGTAGATTTGCTTGAGCACTGAGTGCTTGGTGGACTTGATGCCTGAGCTGCCTTTGGATGGACTCTTGGTGGTCCTGCCTGCTGCAGTAGTCTTTGGGGGCTTTAATTCCAGTTCTTTCCGCCAAACTTTAAGGAGCAAGGCCGCACACTCTCGGTTCCATCTGTCCACGTCTCCTGCTCCAAGCTGCTTCATATGTATAAGGTGGGAAAGGTGCTTCTTGAGCTGATAGCTGGTGGGGACAGAGGAGGAGAAAGGCTTTAAGACTTACCAGATCACAGTTCTGAGAAAACCAAATTTCCTTAAGGTTCCTGGAAGCTATATAATTAGTATTATTTGCTGAATTTCTGGGAGGTTCAGTCAAGCTTCTGTTCCCAGTTTCAGTGGCAGCATGTTGAGTGTTGAATTCTTTTTCCTATCATCAAACACTTCCTGAACTAGGTAAAATCAACCAGATCAGGCCCTGCGCTAAAGGAGCTCATAGACTAGTGGGATAGGTTGATTTGTTAAACAAGCATATGTAGTATGAGAAATACTATGTGAGAGGAAGAAGCTAGACTGCGTGGGACCAGGTACACGAATGACAGTTTGGGAGGTTTGGTAAGGCTTTAGGAAGCCGAATTACTTCTTTTGGGTTTTACAGGGTGAGTGGGAGCTTACCAGGCGAGAAGGGCATTCCAGGCAGCAGAACTGGCATGCGCAGAGATAATGGGGATTTATGCAGGAAAAGCAGAAAGGCAATGTGGTTTGAGCATTGCATGTTTGGTGAGGGAAGGAGGGGAGGTTGGGCTACACTGTGGAAGAAGCCAACACAGTTGAGGGCCTGTTGTATACCAGGCACTCTTCCTATGATTAAGCCTGAAAATCTCAGAGGTAGACATTAGGAAAGCTCAGAAAGGCTGAGTAACTTGCAGAAGGTCACACAGCCAAAGTCAGGAGGAGCCACCATTCAAACTGTGCTGCCTAGTCCCACAGTCAAATATTGGTAAGGACTTTGCATTCTGTATCTGCTGGGGACCCAGAGAGATTTTTAAGAAGATCGGCAATGGTAAGAGCTATGTTTTACTAAGATTGTTCTGCTGAAGGGTGGAGCCTGGAATGGAAAGAAAAGGGGCAGGGGGATAATGACTGTATTTACATACAGTCCTTATTTGATGGTTTCTATCCCACTTAGGTATCATTCATATGCTCCCTAACTGCTTCCTGAACATGACTGTTTTGGAGCGTCCAAGTTTATCCCACTTAGGTATCATTCATATGCTCCCTAACTGCTTCCTGAACATGACTGTTTTGGAGCGTCCAAGGAAAGCTGCATCAGTGCTCATCATCTGGAGCTGCATTAACTCCTGGTGGGCCTCTAAGGAGCTGCAGCAGCACCCATACCTAGCTGAGCCACATTTTATAGTACACCAGACAGGAAACCATCATCTTCCTAAACCAGCCAAAACTTTGCAGTGCTTGACGCAGCCCCATCCTTCCTTCCTCAAAGGCTGGTTTCAGCCAGACACATAATTCTTCCCTTCTCCTGGAGTGACAAACCATGGCATCCCTCTGCTAGAATAGGTACCACACGTCCAAAAAGCCAATTACAAAAGCGAGGATGACTGCACAAGACTATTCCACAGTCACTTTCTTCTGTTTGAGATGCTGCCAATCTTCCACACTCTTGTGAGCAGAGAACTCGCTGGGAAGCTCAGGTATTGCTGAAGCTGTTAGAAGCCTTGGCTTTCAGTGAGCACAGCCTCCACTTAATTGACTTTAGTACAGAGACTGAGTCTGTGTCCAGGTGATATGATGGTCCCAGTGTTCAGAGGAACATCCTCTATCCCCCCATTCTCAAGAGCATGTGCTGCTGGTATGTTGAGAATCCTAACATGCCCAATAGTCCCTTTCAGCCCTGGGCTCAAGGCTCTTCTTTTGGTACAGCCTATCCTTCCTTATTTACCTGAGAAAAGTCAAGTCTTGACTGGTAATAAAGCTCATACTTCATTTTAAGAGTCTGCTTCATTTTCTCAGGGCCCAAAGTTCAATCTGCTCATTCTATCCCTGTGTATCTTTCAGTCTCCCCTTCTCCATCCTTGACTTCTCTCCTGTAACGATAGCCTGCATTTATTGAGCACTTACGTGCCAAACCCTGTTCCCTATGCCATCCCTCAGTGTTCCTTAGGTTTGCTGTCACCTACAGTTCCAGGACAGCATGTTGGGCTCCTTTAGTTAAAATGGAAGATGTACAAGGATATAACTATCAACAAGTGTTTTCAATGTCACAGACATGTGACTACCATGGGCGGCATCCCAGAAGCTCTTTGAGAGTCAGTGTCCCCAGTCTTCAGAGTTGCACAATGGCTCAGCCAGAGGGGGCCTGTATAATTGCCTTCCCAGATGGGCACATTAGACTATGAACCCACTGTTCTTGGGAAGAATGACTGAAGGCTCATTTGCTACTATGGACACTTACTGACAGGACCTGTCAGCTTCTGACTCTTCAAAGGAGTAAAAGAACAGACTGTCTGATGGGGAGGCATTTTAGCTAGGGAGCAGCTGTGGGACCTGACGTCGTAAATCTTGCTGGCTTGTTTAGATCCCAGGTTTCAGCTGAAACACTTAACAGAAAGCCCCTCTGGGACGATAGCCAGTGCATGTCCTGGAAGAAATCTCCAAGGAGGAAGCACCATGACCATTCCAATCTGTGGCTTCAGAGCAGTGCTTCAAAACAGTTCTGCACAATTCAGTCATGGCTGACAAGGGGAAAACCAAATGGATTCAAATTTTTAAAATGTGGGTGAAGCAAAACAGTAAGTGGAACAAGAAAAATTAGGGTCAAGACTGCTAGAAACAATCTCCCACTTAGAAAACAAGGGCAGCGTGTGTGTTGCATAGCAACCAAATCTCTTGACCAGCAGAGTTGAAACCATGGTGCCCCACTCAAAGATGGCAGCTGACCGTGCCATTTTGAATGCGTGTTAATCTCCACAGTCCTGGGAATAATCCAGTCTCCCGCATCAGGCTTCTGAAAGGGCTCACTACACCTCTTCCAAGTCTCCCATTCCAGAGCTTCGACCTGTAGTTTCTTCCCTTCTGGTTATCATTCTGGTTCACCCAAATTTTAAAAATTCGGATCTGTTCCTGTTTTGCTTCGACAGCCATGACTGAACCACACATAATGGTTTGAAGCCCTGCTTCAGAGGCATACTCAGCACAAAGCCCAGTGCTGATACAAGTTCTGTAACATTGGTAAGTTAACTGTTCCATGCTTCAGTTTTCTCATCTGTAGAATGGAGATAAGAACAGTACCTACCTCAAGGGTTTTTGTGAGGATTAAATGAATTAATTCATATAAAACTACTTAGAACAGTGCCTGGCACAAGTGCCCAATAAATGCTAGCTACTTATATTAATAATAGTAAAAAAATAACAGCATCACCCTGCTGATGGTTACCCTGACATGTGAGCCACCATCCAGGCAGTTCTTGTCCAGCCTAAGGTGAAGAGCAAAAGGCCTCCCTCCTACTTGACCACAGCAAGAACTTTCTTATAAATGTAAGGAAAAGACCCTTGGGTTTGAGTGACAAAGGTTCAAGTGCTGGATCTGCACCCCTAGGACAAGTGGAGAAACTAATCCCTGTCATGACTGCTTCCTAGTGTGGCTGGGAGATCAAATGGGATCATGGATGAAAAAGGACTTTGTAAACTGCCAGGAGCTCGACCAGACAGAGGAAACATTGCAAAGGCTGTGCAAACCCAGTCAGATCACCTGGGGATGTGAGACGCAGTCTTCGTCATATTCCCAGAGGCTCCACCCTAGATCTCACAAGAATCTCTCTTGTTCTTTTCTCTCCCAATACTAGGGTTCTCTCCAGCTCCTTTTTATTCTTCTCTGTACCGGGGAGCACCTTCCTCCTTTGAGCTCTTGAACACGCATTTTTTGGGGGGCATACATGGCCTTGGGCACTGTGTCATGCCGCCTGCTGGGCTTCCCCGTGACTGTCCTGCTGTGGAAGGCTTGCAGCTGCTCGAGTGGGATCCTCTCCTTTCTCACCAGGCCCCACCTCCCTGATGCAGGAGGGCTGCTTAAAGAAGCCTTTTCCCTTTTCACACTGCTGCTCACCAACTGTCTGACCTCTGAGCTTCTCAATAGAGGAGACTTCTGGATGCCTGATTCTATCATTGCCTTCACTGGGGTTGAAGTGGGCCCAGGCAAATAGGCAGATTTGCTTGCCTTTTACCCATTAATCTCTGCAGACAAGGCCACATAAGTCCCACCTGTCGGGTATGGGTCCAGTCCTTCCTTGAGCACTGGTTATCACTTAAGGCCTAATCTAAAATTAGACCCTACCGGTGCTTACAGAAGAAGCCCTGAAGGCACAGTGGTTAAAGTGCTTGGCTGCTAACTGGTCGGCAGTTGGAAACCACCGGCCACTCCACAGGAGAAAGATGGTGTAGTCTCTTCCAGAAAGATTTGCTGTTGTTAGGTGCTGTCCAGTTGGTTCCCACTTGTAGCAATGCTATGTACAACAGAATAAAACACTGCCTGGTCCCACACCATCCTCACAATCGTTATGTTTGAGCCCGTTGTAGCCACAGTGTCAATCCATCTCCTCGAAGGTCTTCCTCTTTTTCACACACCCTCTACTTTACCAACCATGATGTCCTTCTCCAGGGACTGGTACCTCCTGATAACATGTCCGAAGTGTGTGAGACAAAGGAGACAAAATCTTGCCATTCTTGCTTCCAAGGAGCGCTCCAGGTGTACTTCTTCTAAGATAGACTTGTTCGTCCTGGCAGTCCATGGTATATTCAATATTTTTCACCAACACCATAATTCAAATGCATCAATTCTTCAGTCTTCCTTATTCATTGTCCAGCTTTTGCATGTATATGAGGTGATTGAAAATATCATGGCTTGGGTTAGGTGCACCTTAGTCCTCAAAGTGACACCTTTTAAAAGTCTTTTGCAGCAGGTTGGCCCAACACAATACCTCACTTGATTTCCTGACTGCTGCTTCCATGGGCATTGATTGTGGATCCAAGTAAAATGAAATCCTTGACAATGTCAGTATTTCCTTTGTTTATCATGATGTCGCTCATTGGTCCAGTTGTGAGGATTTCTGTTTTCTTTATGTTGAGGTGTAATCCATAATGAAGCCCGTAGTCTTTGATTTTCATCAGCAAGTGCTTCAAGTCCTCTTCACTTTCAGCAAGTAAGGTGGTGTCATCTGCATTTCGCAGATTGTTAATGAGACTTCCACCAATCCTGATGCCACATTCTTCATATAGTCCAGTTTCTTGGAAAGATTTATAGCCTTGGAAACTCTATGAGGGAGTTCTACTCTGTCCTATAGGATCACTATGAGCTGGAATTGACTCAGTGGCAACAGGTTTGGTTTGGTTTTAGTTTGGTGCTTACAGTGTGAAGGAGATTGCGATGAGAAAGCTCTTAGCAAGAGATGCCTTGAGTCCTCTCATAACTACTCCCTGGAAGCATTTGTCTGTACCACCACACATTGACCTGTATCTTAGGAAAGCTTCCACATCTATTCCCACTTCCCAGTCCATGTTTTGAGCTTGGCAGTTGCTCAGAAAAGTTTTTGTAATAAGTTTGTCAAGTAGTTCTCTCTATGCAGGTCTTGGTTTAGATATTTGTGGTATGATTAATCCCTGAGTAGTGAAGACACAAGAAGAAAAATAAAACATCTTATATGTGTCGTGCTTTAGAGTTTACAAAATATGACATTGTTCTCATTCCTGTAACCTGTCTGTATAAACAGGACAGGTGCAGCAATTGTTAAGTCCCACTTACAGGTGAGGAAATCGAAGGTCAGGGAAGCGAAGTGATTTGCCTAAGGTCAGATAATCTGTTAATCCTTCATCCAAAACTCAGGCTTCCTGGTTACAAATCTTTTACACTATGCTATTTTGGGCACTTTCCCATCTTTCCTGGCAAAACACCTCCCAAATAGCTTATGCAAGTAAATTACTAGGATTTACACATGTGTGACCCACAGGGTTTTCCTTGGCTAGTTTTTGGAAGTAGATCGCCAGGCCTTTCTTCCTAGTTTGTCTTAGTCTGGAAGCTCCACTGAAGCCTGTCCACCACAGGTGACCTGCTGGTATTTTAAATACTGGTGGCATAACTTCCAGCATCATAGCAACATCCAAGCCACCACAGTATGACAAACTGATAGAATATTGTCCAACATAGTGCTGGAAGATGAACCCCCAAGTTGGAAAGCACTCAAAATACACAGTGGCTACAACAATGGACTTGAGCATATCAATGACCATGAAGATGGCACAGGACCAGGCAACATTTTGCTCTATTGTATGCAGGGTCAGCATTACTTGGACCCGACTAGAGGGCAACTGATAACAACAACAAAACACACGTGTGGATTTGATGGGTTGTTGTTAGAGGCCGTCAAGTTTGATTCCGACTCATGGTCACCTAAAATTGGCCTTGTCATGCCACCACATAGAATTCACTGGGAAAACATCAAAGAGAACAGGAAGTGTCCTGCTAGAGGCATCAGGGACAACCAAAGAAGCAAAGCTGCCACGGCACCCCATCCTCCTACCTTCTCCAGGCACGCTGGATGACTGCTGCTGCCTTGTTCTTTCTGCGAAATAGCTCTTTCCTGCTTCTTTCTTTCTGGATTATCTGCAGCCGGAGCTCTACGGGGAGAAGGTCAATATTCACACTCTGTCCAGAGAGGGGACCAGGTGATGGATCAGTCTCCTTAGACACTGTGGATGTCCCCAACTTCCTGGGCCCTGATCTCACCACCTCTGTGCTCTGTGGCAAATCTGAGTACACCCCTTCTGTAAGCTTGTCCTGTGTCACTTTGTTTCTCGGTGCTCGAAGTTGGAGAGGATTCTGCCCAGCGTGGAGCACCTCCCCCTTGGCACTGCCAGGCCGGCTAGAACCAGCCGGGGAGCACCTTCCTCCTTTGAGCTCTTGAACACGCATTTTCTGGGGGGCATACTTGGCCTTGGGCACTGTGTCACGCCGCCTGCTGGGCTTCCCGTGGCGGTCCTGCTGTGGAAGGCTCGCAGCTGCTCGAGTGGGATCCTCTCCTTTCTCACCGGGCCCCACCTCCCTGATGCAGGGGGGCTGCTTGAAGAAGCCTTTTCCCTTTTCACACTGCTGCTCACCAACTGTCTGGCCTCTGGGCTTCTCAGTAGAGGAGACTTCTAGACACCTGATTCCATCATTGCCTTCACTGGGGTTGAAGTGGACACAGGCAGATCGGCTTTTAGAATGTTCTCTAGATGTTTCTGAAGAAACAAGAGAAAGGCAGAAGAATATTTATTGCCAAAAATTTGCGTGGTAGGGTGATTCTGTTCATTTGTTCCCATAAAATACTCAGACTTGACCTGTAGTATCACCATGACAGTAGGGACTATAACTAGGAAAAAAGTGCTTAACTCCCACCTCCAGCAATATAGTAGGTTAGATAACCCCAAAACTTTCCTACTTTGAGTGACTAACGCTGACTAAAATATGATAAACGTCCTTTAAAAAGCACAGTCGTGCTTTCAAAGGAAAAAAAAAATGGAAATCTCTAAGGACCAAAAACAAAGAGAAAGCTGAAAATCAGGGCAATATGTGTATGTGCTGCTCTGGTGGCTGTCTAGGCAGGTGATGGTGGTGGCGTGGGCAGCAATTGGTCTTAGTAAATATCTGATTGTGTTTTGACACCCAGATAAGAACAGAAAATGAGACCTTGCTGTATGAAGCCGTACTCTTAAAGGGATAGCCACTACACTTCGGAAACAATAGACAACATAAAAAAATTTGCTTACAAGCTCTGGGACATCAAACCAAAAACCAAACCCATTGCTGTTGAGTTGATTCTGACTCATAGCGACCCTATAGGACAGAGTAGAACTGCCCTCTAGAGTTTTCAAGGAGTGCCTGGTGGATTCAAATGGCCAGCCTTTTGGTTAGCAGCCATAGCACTTAACTACTATGCCACCAAGGTTTAGGGAAGTTTATTTCAGCCTAGGCTCTAGGTCGGGTAAACAGTCTCCTGGGAGACTTTGAACACAAAGCCCTGTGCCTCACATGGTTTTGGTATTCATTTATTCTCAACCCACGGGAGAAATGAATATAAAAACTGACCTCAGGATGGTGATATCCCAGGATATCTAATAGAAACAAACAAAATATGGAATGCCCTCAACGTACAATGCATAGAAAGGGTCATTCTGAAAATGACCTCACAATCCAAAATGTGATAAAACACATAATGAGCAACAGTTTGCAGACACAGCAAGATGAGACCCCCAAGAACTTCAGCTAATAGAACAGCATGTGTACACACACACAATGACTGAACAACCTAAATGCCCATCAACAGATGAACAGATAAATTATGGTATATACACACAATGGAATACTATGCAACAATAAAGAACGATGATAAATCCACAAAACATCTCACAACATGGATGAATCTGGAGGACGTTATGCTGAGTGAAATAAGTCAGCCACAAAAGGACAAATATTGTATAAGACCACTATTATAAGAACTCAGGGCAAGGTTTACACACAGGAAAAAGCATTCTTTGATGGTCACAAGGGTGAGGAGGGTGGGAGAGAGGAAATCACTAAGTAGACAGGAGAAAAGTGTCACCTTCGGTAAAGGTAAGGGCAACACACAGGGGAAGTCAGCACAACAGGATCAAAGCAAGAGCAGAGAAGTTTCCTAGATAAATCCAAACACTTTGAGGGGCTGAGTAGCTGAGGCAGGGACCTGGGGACCATAGTTTTGGGGGACATCTAGGTCAATTGGAATAGCATAGTTCATAAAGAAAATGTTCTACATCCCACTTTGGTGAGTAGCATCTGGGGTCTTAAAAGCCTGTGAGCAGCCATCTAAGATACAACTACTTGTCTGTTCTAGTCCAGAGCAAAGGAGAATGAAGAAAACCAAAGACACAAGGAAAATATTAGACAAAAGGACTAAAGGACCACATGAACCAGGGACTTCATCAGCCTGAAATCAGAAGAACTAGATAGTGCTCAGCTACCACCAGTGACCAGTCTGACAGGGATCACAACTGAGTCCCAGACAAAGCAGGGGGAAAATGTAGAACAGAATTCAAATTCTCACAAAAGGACCAGACTTACTGGTCTGATAGAAACTGAAGGAGCCCCTGAAACTGTGGCCCCTGAATACTCTGCTAGACCAGAATTGAAACCATTCCCGAAGCCCACTTTTCGTACAAAGGTTAGACAGGCCTATAAAACAAAAAATAAAACACGTGAGAAACATGCTTCTTAGTTCAATCAAATATTTGAGACCAAATGGGCAACCCTTGTCCAAAAGCAAGATGAGAAGGCAAGAAGGGACAGCTAGGGGACAAATGGACACAGGGAACCTGGGATGTAAAGGGGGAGCATCCTATCACATTCTGGGGATTTTTTTAGGTGTGCTTTAGGTGAAGGTTTAGGGAGCAAATTAATTTCTCATTAAACAATTAATACACATATTGTTTTGTTACATTGGTTGCCAACCTCGAGATGTGTGAACACTCTCCCCTTCTTGACCTTGGGCTCCCTATTTTCATTCGTCCAGCTTTTCTATGCCCTCCTGCCTTCTGATCCTTGCCCCTGAGCTGGTGTGCCCATTTAGTGTTGTATATGTGGTTGAGCTATGTGTGTTGTTTGTTTTGTGGGCCTGTCTAATCTTTGGCTAAAGGGTGAACCTTAGGAGTGATTTCAGTACTGAGTTAAAGGGGTGTCCAGGGACCATCCCTTGGGGTTTCTCCTGTCTCTGTCAGACCAGTAAGTCTGGTCTTTTCCTGGGAGTTAGAGTTTTGTTCTACATTTTGTTTGGGACCCTCTATTGTGATCCCTGCAAGAGCAGTACATGGTGGTAGCCAGGCACCATCTAGTTGTGCTGGATTCAGTCTGGTGGAGGCTGTAGTAGTTGTGGTCCATTAGTCCTTTGGACTAACCTTTCCCTTGTGTCTTTGGTTTTCTTCATTCTCTCTTGCTCCAGTTGGGGTGGGACCAGTGAAGTATCTTAGATGGCCGCTCACAAGCTATGACCCCAGACGCTACTTACCAAAGTAGGATGTAGAACATTTTCTTTATTAACTATGTTATGCCAATTGAGCTAGATGTCCCCCGAGACCATAGTCCCCAGCCCTCAGCCCATTAATTCAATCCCTCAGGGAGTTGGACGTGTCTATGAATATGTGTACAAATTTTGAATGAGAAATTAACTTGAGTTGTAAACTTTCACCTAAAGCACAATTTAAAACACACACACATACACACGCATATACACAATGGAAGAACTTCTGTAATGGCAAAATTCAGGCATACTTTCTACTGAGGATAACAGAAAAGCCTGACAAAATATTACAAACCACCTGCTTGAAGGCATCAAAGAGTTAGCAAGACATGAAAAGATTGTGTTACCAAGATCCAGAAGAATCTGGTAACCCAGAGAGGCGAGCGAGGCATTTGGGGCTATATTTCCCTAGAAGAATCAGTTTCCCAAGATTTGGGGGACAATACTTGATGAATAAGGCCTGCCAAGAAGGGTTCTTTTAGATTGTGACCCTGGAGGGCTACACCATAGGAGAAAAGGTGAGCTGGGAGTAGACTGACTTTTGCAGGGACTGCTTCATGTCATCTCATTTCTGGAAATTGAATTAAGGTGATCTTGGATTGCCAGCATTCCTAAATGCCTGCCAAAATCCAGTGCAAATCCTCTATGGAGAAAGATAATATAATCCTAGACTTTAAGTTATTTCTACAGATTTTTTATATTCAATGTTAAACACTCAATCAAAAGCATACAGGCTGTCTTAGTTATCTAGGGCTGGTATAACAGAAATACCACAAGTGGATGGCTTCAACAAACAGTTTATTCTCTCACAGCCTAGTAGGCTAGAAGTCCAAATTCAGGGCAATAGCTCCAGAGTAAGGCTTTCTCTCTCAGTCAGCTCTGGAGGAAGGTGCTTGTCATCAATCGTCCCCTGGACTAGAAGCTTCTCAGCGCAGGGACTCCGGGTCCAAAGGAAATTATATTCTCCTGGCTCTTGTTTCTTGGTGGTATGAAGTCCCCTTGTCTCTCTGCTTGCTTCTCTCTTTTCTATCTCAAAAGAGATTGGCTCAAGACATAATCCAGTCTTGTAGATTGAGTCCTGCCCCATTGACATAACTGTCACTAATCCCATCTAAACAACTTCATTGATATAGGATTTACAACACATAAGAAAATCATATCAGATGACATAATGGTGGACAATTACACAATACTGGGAATCATGCCCTAGCCAAGTTGATACACATATTTTTGGGGGACGAAATATAATCCATGACATAGGTAAAAAGGCAATATGATTAAAAGAGGGACAGAGATAAAAGTAGAGGTACAGAAACAATAGAAAATAGAAATAATAGACAATAGAAATAGACACACAGATTATCTAGATAGTCTGTTTTCAGAAACAGACTTAAGGTAACTATTCTTAAATGTAAAAAAATACTGAAGATATGCTATTCTTCACGTAATATAAGTATATATGCTCGTTTCTGCAACAGAAATACAGAAGATTGAACCAGAAACTAAAGACATTGGTTACTTATGGGGATGGGGTAGGAAAGGTGTAGAAAGAAGAGGGAAATGGGAACTGGGTAGTAGTCATGAGGAAGGAGTGACACTTCTCTGGAGTATACTTTTTTGTATAGCTCTGACTCTTCGAACTATTGTTTCATGTACACCAAAAAATAAACAATTAAAATCAACCAAGATATGGGAAAGAACCCAAAATATACTATAAACAAATGAAACTAACAGTGTTAAAAATGAATAAAATAGCCACGCTAAAGTGCATAAGGATGAAGAGAACTAACCTATGTTACTTTGTAAAACTGTATTTTGATTGAATACAGGCAGTATACAGTACACAGGTTACGAACATCCATCCAACTGTAGTTACGAACCAACCCCCGCAAAGCCTATTATATTAAAAATTTGAGGTACATACAATAGTTCATAGTAACAAATGGGTGCTACTTTGCAATATGCATCAAAACATTATTATTAATGTATTATTATGTTAAATAGTTTTAGTGTATCTTAAGTGTTTCTTTCATGTTTTTGATGCATAGAAAGGTAAACTACATACTAAGACAAACATTTGATTAACTGATGTTAGATACAAACTGTTCCTAACTGTTTTGATTTACGTACAAATTTGACTTAAAGACAGACTTAGCAAAAGAACTCTTTCATAATCCGGGGACTGCCTGTACTGCAAAGCTGTTGTTGGTGTTGTTAGGTGGTGGTGGTAGTTGATTTCTGACTCATAGCAACCCGTTGTAACAGAGTAGAACCACCCCACAGGGCTTTCTAGGTTGTAACCTTTATGGAAGCAGACTGCCAAGTCCTTCTCCCATGGAGCCATTGGGTGGGTTCAAACTGCAACTTTTCAGCTAGCAGCTGAGCACCTAACCACTGTGCCATCAGGGCTCCTTACTATATGGCTAAACAAACAAACAAACAAGCACATAAATACTATACTATAAATTAGTAAATCTGTCTCTCAGGGGTTTGGGTTAGCTATTCTGAAACTATATGTATGCTAGGATTTAACAAATACGTAAAAATATATTGTAGATAATGACTAATGTCTCTCACTACTGGAGAAATAAGTTTCAAATAAGGAAAAATGAAAGGCTAGAGTAAACCCTGTGGTGTTGACTGGCATCTGGGAACTTGAGTTGTGGATGGGTTTCCACTATTCCCTAAATGATAAGCAAGGCATACTGAGCCTAAACTGTGCAAACAATATGGTTTATGCTGAATACCTGATTTCCTGCCGGGAGTCTGGAATTTTGGTATGTGCTAGGGAGAGGGTGTTTGTATGATTGACCCTTGATAGAACCCCTGGACTCCTAAGCTTGGATGAGCTTCCTTGGTAGACAACGTTTCACATGTTGTTAAAATTTTTTGCTGGTGAAATTAAACACAGCCTGTGTGACTCTCCTGGGAGAGGATGCTTGTTAAGCCTGCACATGATTTCCTCTGAATTTCACTCCATGTGCCTTTTACTTTGTATCCTTTTACTGTGATAAATGATGTCCCTGAGTCCGACTATTTGCTGAATCCTATGAGTCCCCCTAGCAAATCACTGAACCTGTGGGTGGTCTTGGGGACCCTGACATACTAAATGAACCCCAAACAAGATAAACTCAAAGAAATCCATGCCAAGATATGTCACAATTAAACCTGTGAAAACTGATGACAAAAACTGTATCTTGAATGCAACCAGAGAAAAATGTCACATTACCTATAGAGGAACACCAATTAGAACAACAATGGATGTCTTATCTGAAACCATGGGTGCCAGAAGGAAATAGCACAATATTTTTTAAGTGCTGAAAGAATGCCAACCACAAGTTCTATATCCAGCTAAACTATCCTTTAGGAATGAGGAAGAAATAAAAACATTCTCAGACAAAGGAAAATTTGTTGCTAGCAGACCTACCCTTAAAGATTGGCTACAGGAAGTTCCTCAAACAGAAAGGATGCACTCCTTAAGCACAAGGAAGGAAGAAGAAACAACTAAAGAGCAGATATATGGGTACAGACAGTAGTCTATCCTTTTCCTCATGAGTTTTATAAAACAAAAATTATAACACCATCTGATAGAAAACAATGATATTTAAAAGTGGGGAAGGTAAAGGGGTCTAAATGTTAGTGAGGTTTCGACACTTCACTTAAAGTGGTTAAAAAATTGATACCAGAAGAGTATTACAAGTCACATATGTATACAGTAATACCCAGTGCAATGACTATGAAAACTATAAAAGAGATACACTCAAAAATGCTATAAATAAATCAAGATGAAATCCTAAAAAAAAATTCAAGTAACCCATGGGGAGGGAAGAAAAGAGAACCAGGGGAAACAAAAAATAAATAATAATAAGGCAGATTTTAGTGCTAACGTATCAATAATTATCTTAAATGTAAATGATCTAAATACACCAATCAAAAGGTCCTGCAATCCATGGGTTGTCATCAGAGAACAAAGAGAATGAACCTACCGTTTGGCTTTCTGGAGTCTGTGTCCTGCAGGTCTGAGGAAACATGCTGCTCCTTCTGAGGGGCTCTGTCTGGAGACTCTCCTAGAGACCCCTGATAGTCTCTCTGCTCAGAGCCCTGGGTTGTGTTACTGGTGGGAGGCTGTTTGCCAGGGGCCCAGCTCTCCCTGCTGGGCTGGTCCTGGATGCTGGGTGGATAGGCAAGGGGCTGGGGTCTGCAGGAATCAGGGCTCAGCCTTCCCTTCTGCTGTTCTGCCTCTTTTCGCTTGCTTTCTTCCTCCCGCTTCCTGGAAGCAAAGTGAAGGAAGAAGAAAAAAACATTAAAAGTTCAAGTGGTCCTGAGTGAGATTTAAATTTTAAGAGGAGCCACTATTATCACAAAAGGAACTTGGAAATTCATATTTTTCCAGGAGCAGTCTTTTCTCCAGATAAAATAAAAACCATTCCTTTTATACCAGGTGTTATAGATCAAATGATGACAGAGTTGAAAAGGCTCTTTTAGAGCAAACTTGTACAAAACAGATAACAGGGAACTTTTTTGTATGAGACATAACACGTTCCCAAGGCTGTGTATGCTTCATGTTTATGTGGGATCCCTGGAGCTACCTGTGACTCCACCCCTTTCTCTCTGCTTCTAGAAAATACGTCAGAATACAACTGAGGATGATGGTCATAGGGATAACTTTGCATTTTCCTTATTTACTTAAAAAGAATCCATAGCAGACCTTAATGATTAAATTAACAATTACTTGCAAAGTATGTCACAACTGATTATAACTACCTCTGAGTTGTAATACTGTCATCAAGAGCTCTAGGTAATGAGTCAAAAACTCACTCATTTTGCAGATGAGGCTCAGAAGGTAGAATGATTTTCCAAAAGTTATACACAGCTAGGTTGGAACCCTTGGGGAGCAACAGAATAGAAGATGGCTGGCCAGGAGAGGCCAGGTCTGTGGTACAGGCAGGAGTGACAGAGTGAGCCAGATGGGTCAGAGGTAGCCCAGATGGAGCCCAGGTCCAGAGGGGCGTGGAGCTTGGGGATGAAGAGGTAGACTCCACGGCAGGATTTGTTTGACTGATGCCATTAATTTGCAGGGATTTCCACAAGAAAGAACGGAGGAAGAAAATGAACATTTTTTGAGCCTCTCCTGCACTGGGCACTGAGGACACAAAAGTAAGGACTACATCGTTCAGGTCCTCCCTTGAGGAACCTTCTACTCAGAGAGGGATAGGTAGGAAAGCAAAAACCTAACACATAATAGAAAAATATTGTGCAGTGTAATGAACTACTTAATATGGCCCTTCTAGCCATGGTCTTTGTGACCCACACAATGATTGAATGGAACTATGCAAATAAGGTATATGGAACCTGTGGCAGTTAGGGTTATGTGTAAACTTGGCTAGGCCATGATTTCCAATATTGTATGGTTGTCTTCCATTTTATGTGTTGTGGATCCTGACCTCTACATGTTGATGAGGCAGGATTGGTATAGGGTGTGTTTTTAGTCAAAGCCTTGCAAGAAGGTGTGACTCAAGTCCCACTCTTACTCAAATTATGCCCTTCCCTGGGGTGTGGCCTGCATCTAAGGTATATGTGCGGATGACCTGGAAGGGCTCTCTGACTCTCTGCATGTGGATCCTGTGTCCAGTTCGTGATCAATTGACCTCTGGTTCTTGGGACTTGAGCCAGTGGCCTTCTGTCTACCTGCCGATTCTGGGATTCACTGGCCTCCACAGCCCCGTGGGCCAGCGGCCTATAGTCTGACCTGATTCACCAGCTTCTGCAGCCTTGTAAGCCAGCAGCCTGTGGTCTGAACTGCTGGTTTGGGTTCATCAGCCTCTACAGCCATGTGGGTCAGGAGAAGTCTATGCTTGACCCACAGATTTGGGACTTGCCAGCTTCCATAATCGTGTGAGCCATTTCCTACATGTGGTTTGTGAGTTCCGCGAGATGTTGCAGCAAATTATAGAACCCAAAGATCGGAGGGTCAGTGCTCAGAGGAGGGGGAGTACCTGATGTCAGAGATGATGGACTGGTACAGCAGTTTGGAAAAGCTGGACATTTGGGACATCTTCAACCTTCACCTCATAGGAACCAGCTTTGTGTGGATACTTATAAAAGAAATTATTCATTTATATTGTAACAGTGAGCTTGCGCAGAGAGGCAGTGATTAGCTTCGTTGGAAGAGTCAAGAAGAAGGTTCCAACTATTTATGTGTGGGAGTTTGCCAGGCAAACAGGTGGGGATAGGGATTCCAGTCTGGGCAAAGGCAGGTTGCATGGAGGAACTGGGCGTATTATGCTTCTAATCTTTGAACAGTGCTTGCTAGATAAAGCAGGCGCTCAACATACGCTTGCTGCCCAGATGATTCTCAGTTACTGCTCAGGAAGAGAATTTGCTAGTGGGGAAGGTAAAGGGATCTAAATGTTAGTGAGGTTTCGGCACTTCACTTAAAGTGGTTAAAAAATTGATACCAGAAGAGTATTATAAGTTGCATAAGTATACAGTAATACCCAGAGCAAGGACTATGAAAACTATAAAAGAGATACACTCAAAAACGCTATAAATAAATCAAGATGAAATCCTAAAAAAATATTCAAGGAATCCATGGGGAGGGAAAAACCAGGGGTTCAGTTTAAAGTAAGATGATTCGGGGTGTGGTGGAGATAATCCTGTACTGGGAAATATAAGAATTGCTCTGGTCCTTCCTCTGTCAATAATCACCTGTATGACCTCGAATGAGTCACTTTCTTTGGAGACTCAGTTTCCCCAGTTTTAACGCACTATAGCTTATAATTCTGGTTTGATTTAGGGATCTTTTGGAAACTAGCTGTCTTTACAGAACGTGAGATTTCCTTTTTTAATGAGATAGACAGATTTCTTCTATTGTAATAGCTGGTATCAGAGTCTTTCTTAGCAAGGACCTTGTTTAGACAAACACTTCGATAAGCTTGGGCTGGGAGTAAGGGCTGGCAGAATGCAGACCCTAAGGGCCTAGGTGATAGCCGGCACTGAGGCCCCAGAAAAGAAGCCTGCTCTGTATGAAACAAGGAGAGGAATTTGTTTGTAGCTTCCAACGAGGATGAGGTGAAAGAACCAGAAAGAGACAGGGGAGGGGAAGAAAGGGATGTTAGACTGGATATCATATATGGGAAGGGCCAGAGCCAAGAGAACTCTCCCTTGTTGATGTGATAGAAAGGACTTTTGATCTGTGTTTTTCACATTTTAATGAGCATTCAAATCACCTGGGATCTTGTTAAAATGAAGATTTTGATTTAGCAGGTCTGAGGTGGGGCTCAAGATTCTGCATTTCTACCAAGCAGCCAGGTTACAGAGATGCTGCAGGTCTTTGACCACACCTTGAGCAGCAAGGTTTAAAAAAAAAAAAAAATTTTTTTTTAAGACAATAGGGAAGTCTAATATGATTGTTAACTATTCTGTATGATATAAAATGGGATTCTCTTCAACGATACCCACTTTTTATAAGGTCTATATTTTTTTTTTATATATTTTTATCATAGTCATACATGCTGTTTTCTAAGCAACCTTTTGTGCCAGCCAGGACTCGTTAGTTGCAGAGCTGAGATACCAGGCATATCAAGAGCAAAGGCAAAGGCCCTAAGCCCCCAAGAAGTCATATAATTCTGACTTCCACAGGCTGTGGAATTTGAAGCAAAGCTCATTTAGATCTCAAGGGATGGGGAAGACCCAGCTGACATATATCTGGGTGGCACTTTGATTTAAAGCTTTGTCAACTTGTTAAATTCCCCTTCTGAAGGCCCTTCATCCTGTGTGGTGAAGCCCCTGATCTGGGGTCTAAGCTTGCTTTTCTAAGTTTTCCACTGTGTCTCATCCTGGAGAAAGTGGGCAGAGAGGTCATGCTAACTCCTGTACAGGTCTGATGTTATCTGACTCTGGTTTTGTTGTGTGCTTTGCTAACTGTTAATTTGAGTGTGCCACACTGCAATTGACAGGCTAGCTGCCATTGTCAGCACCTGAGATTCCTACAGATGCTTGTTACTGTTGTTAGGTACAGTCGAATGAGTTTCAACTCACACCATCCTACATGCAACAGAATGAAACACTGTCCAGTCCTGTGCCATCCTCACAACTGTTGCTATATTTGACCACATTGTTGCAGCCACTATGTGAATCCATCTTGTCAAGGGTCTTTCTCTTCTTCACTGACCCTCTCTCTACCTTACCAAGCATGATGTCCTTCTCTAGGGACTGGTCCCTCCTGATAACATGTCCAAAGGACGTGAGATGAATTCTCACCATTCTTGCTTCCAAGGAGTATTCTGCGTGTACTTCTTCCAAGATAGACTTGTTCATTCTTCTGGCAGTCCATAGTGTATTCAGTGCTCTTTGCCAACACCAAAATTCAAAGGCATCACTTCTTCTTCAGTCTTCCTTATTCATCATCCAGCTTTCACATGCATATGAGGTGACTGAAAATATCATGGCTCAGTTCAGGTGCACCTTAGTCCTCAATGTGACATTTTTGTTTTTCAACACTTTAAAGGAGTCTTTTGCAGCAGATTTGCCCAATGCAATATGTCGTTTGATTCTTTGTCATTTGTTTCCATGGCTGTTGATTGTGGATACAAGTAAAATGAAATACTTGACAACTTCAATATCCTCTCCATTTATCATATGCTGCTTATTGGTCCAGTTGTGAGGATTTTTGTTTTTTTTATTTTGAGGTGTAATCCATTCTGAAGGCTGTAATCTTTCATCTTTATCACTAAGTGCTTCATGTCCTATTCACTTTCAGCAAGCAAGGTTGTGTCATCTGCATATCACAGGTTGTTAATGATGCTTCCTTCAATCCTGATACCACATTCTTCTTCATATAGTTCAGCTTCTCAGATTATTTGCTCAGCGTACATGGATGCTAGCAGGTGTCATTTCAGTGTGAGCTGTCTGGAGGGACTGGTATTGGCCATTTTGAATAGGACAATCATATAGTCTACTATGTCAGGAATGACAAATTGAAGAGGGATGGTGTTGCATCCATCATCAAAAAAGAACATTTCAAGATCTACTCTGAAATACAACCCTGTCAGTGATAGGATAATATCCATATGCCTACAAGGAAGACCAGTTAATATAACTATTATTAAAATTTAGGCACCAATCACTAAGGCCAAAGATGAAGAAATTGAAGACTTCTACCAACTTCTGCAGTCTGAAGCTGATCAAACATGCAATCAGAATGTATTGATAATTACTGGTGACTGGAATGCAAAAGTTGGAAATGAAGAAGGATTGGTAGTTGGAAAATACGGCCTTGGTGATAGAAATGACACCGGAGATCACACAATAGAATTTTGCAAGACCAACGACTTCATTGCAAATACCTTTTTTCACCAACATAAACAGCAACTATACATGTGGACCTAGCCAGATGGAATAAACAGGAATCAAATCGACTATATCTGTGGAAAGAGCTGATGAAAAGCTCAATATCATCAGTCAGAACAAGGCCAGCGGCTGACTATGGAACAGAGCATCAATTGCTCATATGCAAGTTCAAGTTGAAGCTGAAGAAAATTAGAACAAGTCTGAGAAGGCCAAAATACGACCTTGAGTATATCCCACCAGAATTCACAGACCATCTCAAGAACAGATTCGATGCACTGAACACTAATGACTGAAGACCAGACGAGTTGTGGAATGACACTGAGGACATCGTATAGGAAGAAAAGCAAGAGGTCATTAAAAAGAAAGAAAAGACCAAAATGAATGTTAAAAGAGATGCTGAAACTTGCTCTTGAGCGTCAAGTAGTTAAAGCAAAAGAAAGAAATGATGAAATAAAAGAGCTGAACAGAAGATTTCAAAGGACATCTCAAGAAGACAAAATAAAGTATTATAATGACATGTGCAAAGACCTGCTGGAGTTAGAAAATCAAAAGGGAAGAACAAGCCTGGCATTTCTCAAGCTGAAAGAACTGAAGAAAAAATTCAAGGCTTGAGTTGCAATAGTGGAGGATTCTATGGGCAAAATACTGAGTGATACAGGAAGCATCAAAAGAAGATGGAAGAAATACACAGAGTCACTGTACCAAAAAGAATTGGTTGATGTTCAATCATTTCTGGAGGTAGCATATGATCAGTAAATGATGGTACTGAAGAAGTCCAAGCTGCACTGAAGAAACTGGCACAAAACAAGGCTCCAGGAATTGATGGAATACCAACTGAGATACTTAAACAAATCGATGCCACGCTGGAAGTGCTCACTCATCTATGCCAAGAAATTTGGAACACAGCTACCTGTCCGACTGATGGCAAGAGATCCATATTTATGCCTATTCCCAAGAAAGGTGATCCAACTGAATGCAGAAATTATAGAACAATACCACTAATATCACATGCAAGTAAAATTTTGCTGTGGATCATTCAAAAACAGTTGCAGGAGTACATAGACAGGGAACCGCCAGATATTCAAGACGGGTTCAGAAGAGGACGTGGAAAGAGTGATATTGCTGATGTCAGATAGATTCTGACTGAAAGCAGAGAATACCAGAAGGATGTTTACCTGTGTTTTATTGACTATGCAAAGGCATTGGACTGTGTGGATCATGATAAATTATGGATAATATTATGAAGAATGAGAATTCCAAAACACTTCATTGTGCTCATGAGGAACCTGTACATAGGTCAAGGGGTAGTTGTTAGAACAGAACAAGGGGATGCTGCGTGGTTTAAAGTCAGGAAAGGTGTGCATTGGGGTTGTATCCTTTCACCATACCTATTCCAATCTGTATGCTGAGCCAATAATCTGAAAAACTGGACTATATGAAGAAGAACGGGGCATTGAGATTGGAGGAAGACTCTTTAACAACCTGCGTTATGCAGACGACACAACTTTGCTTGCTGAAAGTAAAGAGGACTTGAAGCACTTACTGATGAAGATCTAAGACTACAGCTTTTAGTATGGATTACACCTGAACATAAAAAAAAAAAAAAAAAAAACATAAGGAAGACAAAAATCCTCACAACTGGATCGGTAAGCAACGTCGTGATAAATGCAGAAAATACTGACATCATCAAGGATTTCATTTCACATGGATCCACAATCACAACCATGGAAGCCGCAGGGAAGAAATCAGGCGGTACATTGCATTGGGCAAATCTGCTGCAAAAGACCTCTTTGAAGTGTTAAAAAGCAAAGATGTCACTCAGTTTAAGGACTAAAGTGCGCCTGACCCAAGCCATGGTGTTTTCAGTCACCTCACACACATGAAAATGCTGGAAAACCAAAGAATTGATGCCTTTGAGTTGTGGTGCTGGCAAAGAATATTGAATATACCATGGACTGCCAAAAGAATGCAGAAATCTGTCTTGGAAGAAGTACAGCCAGAATGCTCCCTAGGAGTGAGGATGGGGAGACTTTGTCTCACACACTTCGGACATGTTATCAGGAGGGATCAGTCCCTGGAGAAGGACATCATGCTTGGTAAAGTAGAGGATCAGCTAAAAAGAGGAAGACTCTCAATGAGATGGACTGACATAGTGGCTCCAACAATGGGCTCAAGAATAACATCCTCATGATCATGAGGATGGCACAGGACTGGACAGTGTTTCATTCTGTTGTACACAGGGTCGCTATGAGCTGGAACCAACTTGATAGCACCTGAGAAAAACAACATGCACATAAGGTGTTTGTGGCCTACCAAGGGGATAGGACAGCTTGCTGATAATGCAAATAAGGTGCATGGCATCCTCGTGGGGGTGGGACCATGCAAATAAGCTGTATAAAACCCTATTGAGGGAATTAGTCAGTTTTGCCATCCCACTAGGGTTAAAATGAGCAACCCAGAGGTGGAAAGGAGGACCTAACTAGCACCAAGAAGAAGAGATGGTGGGAGCAGAGCGCATCCTTTGGACATGGGGTCCCTGTGCTGGGATCCTCCAGGACCCAGGAGACAGAGATGGGGAGCTATGACATGGAAGACAACAAAAGATGGTGGCACAGCAGTAGCAAGGGCAATAGCGGTGCAAGATGGCAGGAACCAGGAGATCGTTTTGAGATGGCTGTTGTGGGACTTGCCAACCCACGGAGCTAAGAGCTGTAACAATCTGCCCGAGTAGGGCAGAGGTGAGGCCGAGAGACCGGACAAGGGCCTGTCTGTAGCCACGGTCGAGAAGAACCTGTCCGATTGAAGAACTATATCTTGAGTTGTTTCTGATCCCAAGTTGTACCCTGTTACTTCCCTAATAAACCTCGAAACTGAGAGCACAGTCTGTGAGTTTTATGTGTCCCACTGCAAGAAATTATTGAACTCAGCAGAAAAGCAGAGTGCTGTGGGAGGGATGGCTGGTGTCAGAAGTGGTAAAAAGGTTAGGGAGCAGAGGTGTGTCTGACCTCTGCCTCATAGGATTCAGCTTTGGGAAGCTGATGCTGATTTTCTCCCTACCTTGTGAAGTTAGAGGATCTCTGACGCCCCTACCATGCCATTTGTATAGTTAAAGTTTTTTTTTTTTTTTTTTTTTTAATGGACACATTTTGCATTTTCAAGAAAATCTTCCAGTTGGCATGTGGCCTACAATTGTGAAGTTCTCCAGAGCTGGTTCTTGATGTACAAGTATTATCACAGGGAAAAAAAGGGGGTGGGATTAGAACTGAGAATTATGCATGATTTCCAGTCTAGTTTTTGTTTATGCTGCTGCCTTAAAACAAAAACAACAACAACACTAACAACAATACACACACACACACATACACAAACACAGGACAAGGCTCCTGACAGGTGAACATGGTTTCCTATATATGTGTCACTTTGAGGAAATGTCCAGAGCCATTGTTTATAGTCTAAGAGTTTGAAGGAACCCCAGATTACTGAGTCTGATCCCCTTATTTGATAGATAAGGACAGTAAGGCACAGAGATAAGTGACTTACTCAAGGCTACATGGCAATTACAGAGTCAAGAAAGAACTCAGCTGCTTTACCTCTCTAAAATTTATCCTGACGAGAGTCAATTTTTAAATTTCACTTAATCTTCTATAATTTAAAAAAATGAATTGGGCCTTATAAAAAAACTGGTAATATCACATCAAAGTAACCATTAACACCATTTAAAACTAGCTTCCAGTGTAGCTTTTAGTCCTAAACTCTTAGACTCAATATTGTCAATGAAATTTTAGAGTATTTTTTCTCCAACTAATTTATTATGAAGCATCAAAGGTCTTTAATCTTCATGGTGCACTGTTATAAATTTAACCTATTTTACTTGTAAAGTTTAGGAAACAAATACCAGAAGAAGAACCAATGTTATTCCAGTTGATATGGAGAATTAGAAAGGAAAAAACATAAACTCTTGTCTATGACACATGAAGCAGCATTTTAGCAGGAAAAGTGTTAACATGGTAGAATCTTAGTGTATAAATTGTCCCACCATTTTCTCACCTTGTTTCTACTACCTTAAGGGAAATTGGCCAGATAGTAGCCTTCTGATAGGCTGGCAGTTAGTCTTGTTTGTAGTGTCTTTTCCAGAGCAAACTTTCTGGTTCCTCAGAGGTGCACATTATAAGAAAGTCAATTGGGGATCAGATCTTAGACAACATCTGCTTCAGGTCCTGTGCACCACAGGCTGGCAGGGGGGTTGGGGGGCGGGTCTCTAAACCATGGTCTGAAGAAACTGTGGCTGTTTCACCTATGGGGGAAGAAGATTAAGGGGACACATTGCTGGTAGATGTGCTCTGTGAGGTCCCCAAACCAGATCTAAGACTAAAGGATGGGAATTTCTGCAAACTACTAGCCTGGATGACAATTTAGCAAGAAAAAGATCAAAAGACTGCTTAATGTGCAAAAAGCCAGATCAAGGGCAGTAATTTAAGTGATTTGGATGTACAACGGCTTCAGCATCTCAGGACTGGATGCAGCTATTTGCACGATAAGGCAAAGACCTGCCTCTGGGCCGGGGCAATTTGAGTTTTGGAAGTTGATGCATTTTTCTACCCCACTAGTAGCCTATGAGTCAGAATAGACTCCACGGCAACAGGTTTGGTTGTTTTTTTTGGTTTAGGAGCCCCTGGATGGTACAAAAATGCGCTCAGCTGCTAACTAAGAGGTTGGACGCTTGATACCCAAAAGCACCACAGAAGAAAAGCCTGGTGATTACTTCTGAAAAATCAGCCATTGTAAACTTTATGGAGCACAGTTCTACTCTGACACACACGGGGTTGCCATGAGTTGGAGTTAACTTGTCAGCAACCGGTTTATGTGGCTTCTAAGTACTGGAAACCACAGAATTTTATTTGCCCAGTTTTGACAAGAAGAAATTAATTCTATTAGACTCTGCAGAACCAGGCAGGCTCTTTCTCATCCATTAATATTCAAGTTTCCATTTCTATGAATACAAGATGTAAGAGAGGTTTGAGAGATGTGATTAAAATGGTTTCCACAAAAAAGGGAGGTCTTCTTTGTTTAGCTTGACTTGTTGTACTGATTTAACCAGACTTTGCCCTAATGCTGCCATTCTGGTTCACAGTCCTGGTACTGGCTTGGGGTCAACAAATCTTCTTAAGGATTTAGGATACTGGCATACTCTGCTGTGTGAATTTTGAGAGTATCAGAAAGATTTTATTAACCTATTTTGCAGAACTGATGATGACGTTTGGCACCACTGCCTTAACACTCCCTGGCGTCCACTACTGGTGCAGCTGCATAAGCACTGCTTAGGAGAAAAGCCGACACTGGGGGCTGGTTCTACCAGTTACACTCATGGAGATAAGTCAGAAAACGGAAACCAAGGCTGTCTCCTATCAGATGCGCATCACATCAGTGGAGGGAGAAGGACAGATGGCAGCCATTAGCATGGGCTTGGCTGGTGGGATGATTCCCTTGGCCTTGAAACTTAGATATATGTGTGCCATCTCTCGCCCTTACTAGCTGTGCAACTTTGTTCTTGTTAGGTGCTGTCGAGTCGATTCCGACTCATAGTGACCCTACGTACAATAGAACAAAACCCTGCCCGGTCATTGCTACGCTTGAGCCCATTGTTGCAGCCACTGCGTCAATCCATCTCGTTGAGGGTCTTCCTCTTTTTCACTGACCCTCTACTTTACCAAACATGATGCGACTTTGGGTAAGTTGATTTGTGTGTCATTTTCTCCATCTATGAAATGAGATTAATGATGGTTGCCCTGTCTACTTAGTTGGGTTATTGTATGGATTTAATGAATTGATGTATAAGAACTCTGTAAGCTGTAAAGCACTATACAAATATAAGTGATCATTATTCCTTTCACGTACTGATAAAGCTATTACAGATAAAGCTGCACTGTGACAAGATCTGGTCAGATAGAAACAGCAAATCTAAGAGTATACCACTTAGAATTCTGGCCGGGAATGCAGAGAGAGACGAAAATAGACTTGCAAGGTGAGCTGGTGATATAAAAATAGTAGGAAAGCATTAAGTCTAGATTATACCATATATGTCCCAGGCTAACTGCCTGACATTTGTTAGGAAGTAAAGAAAATTGGGAAACTTGTGTAACCAAAAGAAGGTTGTAGAAATGACAGAGGTCACTTATGAGGCTATATCATAAAACATAGAAGTTTCTGTCTTGTTCTTTTGGATCACTCAGTCTGAGGGAAGCCAGCTCCATGTTGTGAAGACACTCAAGCAGCCCTATGAAGAGGTCCATGTGTCCAGGAACTGAGCCACCTGCCAACAACCACGCGAGCCAGCTATCTTGGAAAGAGATGCTCTAGCTCCAGGCAAACCTTCAGATAACTGTAGCCCCACCCAACATCTGGATTTCAATCCCATGAGAGACGCTGAACCATACATAACCACACAGATCAGCTGCTCCCAAATTCCTGACCCACAGAAACTGTGTGAACTAATAAAGACTGGTGGTTGTTTTAAACCACTATGTTTTGGGGTAATCAGTAATACAGCAAAAAGATAACTAATACAGTAAGAATCCTGAGGCATCCATTAAAATAATTTCATGTTTGTACATATAACACTCACCACTTGACGGCACTGGGTTTGATGTTTTTGGTTTTAACTAATACTCTGTAATGTAAGAGACAATTTGAAAACAAAAACTCCACATTATTCAATGGGTCTCAGTTTCTTACAGGTATGTTTTTAGTTTCCAGAGACAAATTAATCATTGACTATTTGGCTAGGCTTCCTTATCTCTTCCAACCAAGAAACAGATTATTTACCTGAGGATAGAAAAGTTGTTAACCAAATCATACAGTGAGACAATTACTAAAAGGAATATTACTTCTACAGTAATTATGCTACTCCTTAAGTGATCAAACCACGTGTCCCATGTAAATCAAGTTCCACAGAAAAAGTGAGGTATGAGTTTTCATTGTGTGTTCTGTGTGTGTGTGTACTGTGGGTTTGGGGAGTTCTTGGCAAGGAATAGGCACTGCAGTTTGTTGGAAAGAGCAAGGACTGGAAGTTGGAAGGCCTTAGTACACTCCTGGTTGGGCCACAGACCAGCTCAGTTGCTTCCCTGTTCTGAACCTCATTTTCTTTGTGCATGGGAGAAAGATAAACTCACCCTGTGTTTCAGATGTTCTGTAAGCATCAGAATGTTTTTAAGCAAGGAGAAGTAATGTATAAAATCTTTCTGTAAATCAGCGCTTCAAAATGGTTTGAACCAGTTCAGTCATGGCCAACAAAGCAAAACCGAAATAGAGCTGACTTTTAAAAATTTGGGTAATCTGGCACCGTAACTGGAACAGGAAAAATTACGGGTAGAAGCCCTGGAATGGGAGTCCCAGAGGAAGCATAGTGAGCCCCTTCAGTAGCCTGATGCATGAGACTGGATTACCAACAGGACTGAGGAAAGTGATACACATTCAAAGATGGTCAGCCACCACCTTTGGGTGGGCACTGCTGTTTCTGACTCTGCACAAAATCCCATGGGCAAGAGATCTGGTTGCTATGCAATGAATACGCTGTACTTGTTTTCTAAGAGGTATATTAAGTTTCTAGCAGGGCTTCACCCCGTAATTTTTCCCATTCTGGTTATGGTTCCAGTTCACCTAAATTTTAAAAATTTGAATCTGTTCTAGTGTTGCTTTCTCGGCCGTGACTGAACCAGGAAGAACTGGTTTGAAGCCCTGCTATAAATTGACAAGTATAATACACAGGTGAAGGATGACTGAGTTAAATCCTTGAAGATTTACTTTTTCTAACTCATTAAAATATTCAATACTTGCTGTTCCCAATAGTCTCTAAATCTGGCAGAGGTAAGACTCATAAGCTGCTCGAGTCTAAGAAGTTTACAGAATCATGGTCTCATGTACAAATATTAAAAAAAAAAAAAAAAAAAAACCACCAACCAAAAGACAAAACCAAACCCGTCGCTGTCGAGTCGATTCGGACTCATAGAAACCCTACAAGACACAGTAGGACTGCCCCATAGAATTTCCAAGAAGCAGCTGATGGATTCCTTTGCTCCTGTGTTGCTTTTTAAAAGCAGAACACAGAACTATCATAAACTTGTCAAATGGTATGATAGAGCTGAAAGATTATTTACTTGTGACCAGTATGCAGGAAGTTGGAAAACCAAATGCATAAATATGTAAGTGCCAGCATGTGTTGAGAGGATAAATGGTACATAAATGCTTTTGCTGCCTTGAGTAAGGTAAACATGTTAAAAGTGGTACACTTACAGGGTGTCATAGTATTAGAACTGAAATTGACCTAAGACAGTATCTGGTCCAACCCTTCTGTTTGACAGATGGGGAAACTAAGGCTCAGAGTGATGAAGGGCAGTTGTTGAACACTTATTTATTGAATCCTTACTATGTACCGGGCATTCTATGGCACCAAAGATACAGAGATATATAACACATAACTCTGCTCTCAAGGACCTGTAAATTTGGTGGAGAATTAGACCCGTATACACCTGTAGATAGTGAGAACAGAAGTGATGAGTACTAAGATAGAGCTATCTACACAATGCTATGGGAGGACATGAGAGGCAATAACCAATTAAACTGGGAGATAAAAAGGCTACAGATGAGCAATGTCAAAGTGAGAGGAGGTAATTTCAGGCCAAGAAAACAGCATGGATAAAGACATGCAACCGAGCTCTCACAGGATCTTTGATTCAGAAGGGATCTTAGAGATCAGCTCCTCACATAATTTTTAGAATTCCTTATGTAATATACTGGAAAGATGTTCAGTCAACTTCTGTGGGAACATTTCCAGTGAGAGGAAACTGACTACCTCACAAGACAGAAAAGGTCTAGCACTAACCTTTTCAGTTGGTGTTACGTGGTATCTAGGGATCTGTCAGATTTCTTTCTCTTCATTGTCACTGAATAACAGGCATAGTAATAGTTGGTCTTCGACTTCCTCTCAAGGGAATGAGAAAATGTCATGTGTTTTAGGACCTCTGACTCACAGAATGTTAGAGCTGGAAGGGACTTCAGAGATCATTTAGCCCCATGGGTTTTTATACTTTTTTTTTGACTCATTAACCTCCTTTGAGAATGTGATAAAAATCTATAGATTCTCTCTCCCAAAATGCACATATGCTCATGACACACAAAATGCTTCATACAATTTCAGGACATCCATGGAACCCCGAAGCCCATCCTAGACATCATTTTACCAATGGGAAATGGAGGCTCAGAGAAGTAGACTGGCATGAAGTAGAGCAATGGAAGTGATTCCTGAAAGGTCACAGCACTGTGTGAGAAGAAGAATCAGACACTTGGATCAACTCTGGGTTGAGGTGTTGACAAACTGGAGGTGTTCAGGGGAGCAGGATGTGATAGGACCAATTATAAAGTGAAAAGGAACTGGGGTGGGAGTGGGAATGTCATGAGCATGTTCTTCAAATATCTGAAAATCTGTTTATGAAAAGGATTTAAACTTTGTTTGGCTTCAAGGTGTAGCTGCAAGACCAAAAAGGAGAAAAGAATCTGCCAGGCAGAACTGTCCACTAATAGAATGTGCTGCCTTGTTGAGGACAGAATAACCTCCTACAGAAGGAACTGACGCATCACAAAGAGTTTGAACAGCATGACCAAAAACTAGACTTGATTATGTAACTCTAAGAGATGCACTCAATCTCATACACTAGCCAGAAAGAAACTCAGGTCTCCCAGAGAATGTGTTAGGTGAGGAAGTAAAGAAAGTTCCGATGGCTGGGCACTAAGTATGAGTGTTTGGGCGGGTGGTGGCAGTGGGGAGAAATGAGATATAAGCAGGAGTATAATGTTGAAGAGTCTTACATAGCATCACGGCTGGTATTCAAGAATGATGGCCTGGATAGAGTAGTGACAGAGAAGAGTGAAAGGAGGGACATAAAAGGACATTTCAAACGAGAACAGAACTAATGCTGGCAGCACCGCAGGGAAATAAAGAGGCCGGAAAGAAAGACCGATCATGGTGACAAATTGTAGATTTTACACAAAGAGTCTGATGAAATGGTGAATATAGGACATGCAAATGGAAATGTCTAGTGGTCTGAAGTGACAGCAAGTAACAAAAGGTTAGCAAAGTGTCCACTATGCAATTGGAGACACGGGATTAGAGTTCTAGGTCAGGATGGGAGAGAGATTAAGGGGTGCACTACAGAGATGAAATAATTGAAGTTTTAAGAATGGATACATTTTCAACAGAAATAAGTATACCATAAGTTCAAGTATAAGCACCCTCTAGGGTGACCTCCGTGTGGAGACAGAATAGTTAAAAAGATGTGAGAAAGTCAGAGAATTATGGGGAGATCTGGAATTAGAGAGCGAAACAGAAAGCTGGCAAAAAGGAAGCTTCAAGGAGGAGGCGTGATCAACATAAACATGGTCTTACTTTAGTGTGTCTCAACTGCGTGCTTTGGCAGGTAAATGGTAGTAATGTTCATTTTTGCAACAACATAGTGCAGTGTGAGTTATAAAGTGCTTTTAAATAGATTATAGATATTTCTTAAATAATATTTTCTAGGATGCATACCTTAGAAAATATGACTAAAACTTCTCTCACCCAATTTCTGTCTGTAAGTTTAATAAGGTCCTTTCAAAGCGTCACTTTAAGGAAGGTGACTCCTGTCATCCTAACGTGATAAACCTGATGTGCCTGGGCCACCTTAGACGATGATGCGGCAGCATTAAGGACCGAGTCTAACATTTTGATTTCTGTTCCTTAAAGCAAAAACCAAAAAAAAAAAAAAGACATATGTATGTATTTATTTACACTTATATTTATACATATAAACAAGTAAAACATAAATAAAAGAGTGACTTAGATTTTTGAGAAATAAAATTAAATTAAATCTGTTTCTCCTCCATTTAAATATTTCTCTTGCTTCTCTACACTACGATGACTACAACGACTGTAGGAGGTGATGGTCGAACTGCAAAAAGCAGCTACCTTGTTTACATCTAATAATAAAGGATGCAAGTGAGAAGTAAAGGAGATTAAAAAATTTCAGTTTTGGAAATTTCAAATATTATCACAGGTAAGCACAACTCCAATTTAAAAAGTTTTTTAAAAATAAACATCAGAGCAGAGAAGACTTATCTTTCACAACAGTGAAACTAATTAGGATAATAACGAAAAGGGGATTGGACTAGATACTTCCTAAGTCTGCTTGTCATCTCAAACCCTGTGGACTGGGAATCAGAAAAGCTGTTATTAGGGGGAAAAATGTTGTAATCCACTATGCTACTTAATTGGCATAGTGGTTAAAGAGCTCAGCTGCTAACCAAAAGAACAGTGGTTTGAATTCACCAGCCACTCCTTGGAAGCCCTATGGGGCAGTTCTGCTGTGTCCTATAGGGTTGCTATGAGTCGGAATCAACTCAGTGGCAATGGGTTTAGTATGCCACTTAAACATGTCAATATTTTAACCCCCTTCCTCTGTATAGGAGATTGTCTCACAAATATATTCCTAGTTCCTAGTTCTAAATACTCAATAGTAGATCAATCCAAACTCTTAGCCCCAGGTATAAGGCCTCTGGGCAGTGCCACAGGCAAACAAATGGAAGAAGAAGCTACAGATCACTAACAGATAAAGACTGGCAGGGTTTCCACAGAACTGGGGAGTGGTGCTGCCTAGAAATCAATTGGTCCAATTTGTCATGTTTCCCAGATGAAGAAACTGAGGCCCAGAGAGAGAAGTGCTGTGTTCAAGTCATCACAAGTAAGTATCAGAGGCTGGATCTGAACCTAGGTCCTCCTTCTACTCTACTTTAACTTTCCTAATCCACTGGAAAAAGAGTTAAGGGGAAAGGGAACTCCAGGACCCCCCTTTCTTCAACAACCAAGTGGAATGTGTTTGGATTAATACACTTTTTTGAGGACACTGAAAAGTCATATTGTCTTTGTGGAGTCCCACCTCATATTCAGGTAGATATGACTTAAAATTCTGAAAACAGATTCTCATACATAAAACAGAAGTTTATGAAAATGTCTGCAGAAGGAAATACAATGTTCCATCCCTTGAAGAGAACATTTACTTGCAACTCAGAATAATTTTTCATGTGTATTACCTACTTACAGTCATCACTTACATGCGGAGATCTCAGGTAAGGAGGCAGGAAAAAAGGGGCATGTAGTGGCTTTAGGTGAATACTGAATTCTTTGACAAAAGTGAAAAGAGTATCATTAAGAGAAGAGCACAAGATAGTTTCTCCTTGGATGCCACCCACTTTGGTAGCTTCAGAGTCACAGAAAACTATGTGTTTCTGTCAATCTTGTCTATTAAAGGTTGGTACTATGGTTAGGATGCCAGTTCACATTATTACAGTCACGTGCAGCATAACATCTCTTTGGGCAACGTCCAACCACACGTACGTCTGTGGTCCCAAAGGTTATAACAGAGTTCAGAAATACCAACAGGAGAACAGGACATAGAGGATTTAGGCATGTCACACACGACGACGATCATGACGATCCTCAAAAACAAAGAAAAATTCTCCAAACTGTTAAAGGATCAGCTCCACTGAAAGCTACAAGACCAACCAAAATGTGAGAGGGACCTACATCAGATATGGAGAAATTGCAAATGACGTGGACTGAGGACTAAACACAAAAGCGAATCCTTCTCAGCACAATGACGATCACTGCTAAGGTACAAAGCTTGTCTGAAAAGCTTAAAGAAAAAGCAGGACCAGAGTTTATTGCTAGCTCTGGGTGGTTCACGTGCGTCAAACAATGTTTTTTGCTGCATAATGTGAAAGTAAGTGTGAGTCTGCAAGTGCTGATGTGAAGGCAGCAGCCACCCCTCCCCTTTCCACCCTGATTCTGAATTGTGAGAACACAATCTCTGTAGCGCAAACTTACTTGGCGGCAGCATCTTTTCTCAACTGTTCATGCTTCATGAGGAGATTTTTCCGGTCTCGGAAAGCTTTTCTGACCTTGTACCCTTTGTAGACAGCCTGGATTTTGAAGGCAGCAATGTCTTGGATAGCAGCAATAGACAGGGCACCATGCTCCAACATGAACTGGATCACTTCATGGCGCTCACCAAGCAAAGCATAGTCAAGGGGTGTGTATCTGAAGGAGGAAGATATACACACACATATTTTAAGTACTGGAATGCACCTCAAGGCACAGTTAAACTGGAAATACTATGCAACAAAAGGAAACCTCATTCTCAGACGTGAAACATTCCCCGGGCAAAACCACCTTCTCTACTCCAGGGCTGTTCCTTTGCTCTATGGAAACTCTGAGGGGTACAAAACTAGGATGAATATGGCTGGGGGCCAGTACTTTGTGCTGCTAACCAAGTCAACTGTTGAGTTTGCTGGAGGGCTCACTAGTTGGGGGCTGTGGGAACACAGGATCCACTTTCCTTCTTCCTTATGTGCCAAATAATTCCCAGCTCCTATCTGAAAAAGTACTGCAAACAACAGTCTGTGAGATTCATAAGTTTGAGACCATTACTACCAAAAATAAATGCTTGTGAAATAGAAAATACACCTCCAAATGGAGAAATTTAGTGTCTGATATGGACGGCATTTTTAAATCACTACAGAAAAGACAGACTATTAATTAAATAGTGTTAAGACAACTAGGTAGCTATATGAGAAAAAAAAAAAAGATTCTCATTTCACATCTTAGACCAAAATAAGTTCTGGATAGAGCAAAGATCTAAATACAAAAAAAGATGCCATGTAAGTACCAGAAGAAAACATGGAAGATTACAAAAAGGTTGGAGTGGGAAGTCCTTTCAAACAAATGATACAAAACTCAGAAATCATAAAAGAAGACTGAAAAATCCAACTACATAAAAAGAACACAAATTTGCAGGGCAAAAAACAAAGTTAAAAGAAAGCTCCCCCAAAAAGAAAATACTGATAACTCTTAAACATATAAAAATATGCTCCATCTCGCTCATAATAAGAGAAATGCAGATTAAGACTAAAATGAGAGAGCACTTTTCACTGATCTTCGGATTACTAAAGATCAGAAAGTTCAGTAACACACTGGCAAGGGCTGGGGGAGACAGGGTTTCTCATATGCTGCTTTAACCTTCAGGGAGAATAATATGGCAATATCTATGAAAATTATTCACGCATATGCCCTCCGACTTAACCATTTCACTTACTGGTATTTATCCGACAGATATGCTCTCATATGTGATATGCTTTAGGTACAAACATATACACAGAACCACAGTTTGTCAAAGCAAATGGTTGGAAACAACTTCACTGTCATCAACAGAGGACTGGTTACATAAAACAAAGTCCATCTATATAATGAAGTCATCTGCACAATGCAATCATTACTGCCGTATATAAACAAATAAGGAACAATCTCAGAATGTATCCTTAAATGAAGGGGGGAAAAAAAATCAAGCAACCAAGCAGTATTAAGGGATGCTCCATTTGTATAAAACAAAATACACATACAGGTTTCTCCCATTATCTGAAAGCAGAGCGTTCCTATGAAACCTTTCATAAGCAGAAATTGTGTAAAGAAGCACTTACCATTAATTTATATGGGAAACATTTTTGAGCAATCCCGGACCCAAAAAATAACCTACCAAATAATACATAAAACCCTTACAAGCTCTCTGAGGCGTGTCTGATACCTTAGGACATATCTTGCTAACAGATACACAAAATAAATTGAGACAAAGCACAGATGGTTCACAGACACAGTTCAAAGCTATGGTGGCCTGATGCTGAGATGCTGAGTGTAGTTCCTGGGAAGGAGCCTGGTGATGCCAGTCTCGCTGCTCTGGGTGTACACCGCCTCTTGAACACTGCAAAACAAACGCTGAACACTACTTCTGCTTTTTGCCGTTTTCATAAAATGAAAAATCCTCTTCAGATTTCTTTTGGTCAGTGAAAACAGACACTAATGCAGGTCTTTCATAGAAGTGAAGTGGTGTAAGGCAAAATTTCAAAAAGCGAAGGATACCTGTACAAGCTTATCTACAGGGCGCGGTGGTTCAGCGGCAGAATTCCAGTCTCCGTGAAGGAGACAGGGTTTGGTTTCTGGCCAGTGCACCTCACGCACAGCCACCACCCGTCTGTCAGTAGCCTGCATGTTGCTAAGGTGCTGCACAAGTTTCAGCAGAGCTTCCAGACTAAGACGGACTAGGAAGAAAGTCATGTCGATACACTTCCAAAAATCAACCAGTGAAAGCCCTATGGATCACAACATGGTCCGATCCACGACCGATCACGGGGTGGCGCAGTCCTGGAGAGCATTTAGTTCTACTGTGCATGGGGTCGCCATGAGCTGGGGCCAACTCCGCAGCAGCTGACAAAAACAAGCACATGCTCGTCTATGTGAAATGTTTCTTCAGAAGGTTCCCAAGAAACCGGTAACAGTAAGACTCTTGGGAGAAAACTGGTTGTCGCAGGGGCAGGGGTAGGAGAGACGTCTAGTTTCACTGAATGTTCTTCTGAATTTTGTATAATGTGCATACAGCACCTTTTTGGTAACATTATTTGGAAAGGATAGGCTTTTATGGTTCTGTATTTGAATCTCAATTTGGTTACTTTCTAGATGAACAATTTTCTAGATAAAATACCTTTAAAAAATAAATCAGATAAATACATGGAAGAAAATAACAATCATCTATATTTCCACTCTCAGAATCAACCACTGTTAATACCTTGGCAGATACGCTTTCAATTTTTAAAGAAAAATTATTATTTTGTAAAAATAATAAATATTTTAAGAATTTAAACAATGCATAAAAGGACAAAAACTGAAGTTAAAAAAGAGAAACCCTCAATTCTATCATTCAGAGATGCTAATGATGTCTGTCACTTTTTAAACAACTTAATGTTTCTAAGCATCAGCTTTCCTCAGCTGTAAAACAAGATAATCCTTCACAGAACTGGCATGAGGAGAAAACATAATAATGTTAGAGGACATACATTGCAGCACAGTTTATGACACCACACTGGCTTATCATAAATATTATTTCCATAGTACTTTTTTTTTAAACTACTATTTAGGATCCCTTAATGACCACCAGGAAACCCTGGTGGCGTGGTGGTTAAGTGCTACAGCTGCTAACCAAAGGGTTGGCAGTTCAAATCTGCCAGGCACTCCTTGGAAACTCTACGGGGCAGTTCTACCCTGTCCTGTAGGATTGCTGTGAGTCAGAATTGACTCGAAGGCAGTGGGTTTGGTTTTTTTACTGACCACTACCGATGCTAATTCATCTCTGGTGACTGATACAAATCCAATCCAATCAGAAGTGTTAGGAGGAAATAATCAGCTGATTCATGAGGTAGAAAAAATTATGATTCTATGAATGCATGATTAGACATAGAATCATCCAATGATTACAGAAAAGAAATTGTCTCCAGAACTCATCTAATCATTATGATAAGACATAAAAGGAATAGATTGTCAGTAACAAGCAAAGGGTGGTTTTGTCAAGTATATAAGGGAGCTGGGTAGCATAATCTCTGAGTTTGGGAGGAAGCCCCAAATTCCGAAGCTGAAGAACATCCATGTTAGGGCAGCTCAACCTCCTGCTACTGTTCAGGAACCAGAGGCTACTCCGCAGGGCTGCCTATACTATAAACTGTAAAATATTTATAGTTACAAAGCATTTTGTAAACTCAGAATAACTTTTTTTTCATTTAACTATATATCCTGAAACACCTTTCATGACTACTTTTCCCAGTGGAAAAGATTATCGCAGTCATAAAAACCCAGAATGGTAGGGCCGAATTGAGTTTTAATAATTGTTTATTTTAACACCTTCATTTTATAAATGAACAAACAGCCCCTGAAAGGTTAAGCAACTTGCTCAAGGCTACATAACTAGTTAGAGGCTAGACTAGAACTAAGATCTGATGAGTCCCAGTTCAGTATTTCTTCTACAACACATCCATCAATTACTGTATATGAGTTTCCTATAGAATGAAGCTACTTCCAAAATTAGTGTGCAAACAACATACACATTTAGTAAGTTTGAACATTTTTTTCTATAATTATTAATATGTAGTATCTTTCATATAGCATACAAGCAGGATTATCAAAATCTGGTTCATGAAATGTCAGGCCCAAACTATGCCTTTATGTACAAATATGACAAAAAGAAATAACATGTAGCATAAGATACCATAGAGAATGCTGAACTGGGAGTCAGGAGACCTTTGTGACCCTAGGTACCCTCTTAACTTCTCTGAGGTTCTTTCCTCATCTGTAAAAGATCAAAGGAAGGAAGAAGAACTAGGTTTTTTTGGTCAGTTCTGGATTGAAAATTGCATTTTAAATATTTTTATTATAAGAAATTCCAAGCATAAACAAAAACAGAATTGCATAATAAACCATTGTATACTGAGTATCCAGATTTAACAATTAGCAAGATTCTTGCCACATTTGCTTCATCAAACCCTCTCCTTTGTATTTTTGCTGAAGTATTTTAAAGCAAATCCCAGAGCTCCTATCACTTAATCTCTACGTACTTCAATATTCATCTATAAATAAGGACATAACCTCGATGTCATTATTGTACTAATAAAATTAACGAGAATTCCTTAGTAAAATCTTAATCCCATTCCATATTAAAACTTTCCCAATTTTCCCAAAAATGTCTTTTTTTTTTTTATAGTTGGTTTATTAAAATCAGGATTCTCAGTCAAACCTAGCAGAGTTTTCAAAATTGAAGTCTATACCTAATATTTAGGCAACTGATGACATTGTAATTATTACTACCAAATCTATCTTCATTCCCATTTCAATTCAGAAACATTGAAGTGCTGTGAATATTCCCGTCATTGTCAGAGTGTGGCTATCAGATGCTTACTGACTGAAAGCCAGCAGTAGATGGCAAAAATTATGTCTATACAGTGCATACCAAGTGGCTAGTGTCAATGCATGAGAAGTAAAAATCAGCACTACATTGATGGTAACCAGCCAAGATACAATGTAGATAAAGACAAGAGACAAGATACAATTGGATTTGCCAGGTTGGAATGGTCTGACGGGATGAGTGGAATACCTAAACTGGGATGTCAATAAAGATAAAAGGCAGTGCCAAGTTCTGACATTTGTACATCAAGGTGCGTTGCTGATGAAACATTAAAGGAGACTGGGATATTGCCACTGTCTCTTTTTATCTACAGATTGGCAAGCAGAGTTAGGAGGATATTTCCTTTGGTCTTTTGGTCTGTAATTAACATATGCTTACTCCAGGAGGCAGTAAGTGCCTTAATTCATGAGGTTACTTAGGTCTGAACTTCAAGGCTTAATATATAAATGGGAATTTGAACTACAAGGAATATATTTTTCATTGCTTTCTTAAAAAAAAATCAAGAAAAAAAGCAGTCAATAAATATTGTTATAGAATAAATTCTTTATAGAAATAAATCATCAGTAATTCTTAGGATTCTTAGTCTTTCCCTTTTGTTTTTTATGGTTTTGAAGGGGAAATCAGCTCTCTCACATGTCTGCTTCAATGTTAAAACCTCAGGCTTAAGGATTCCCCTTGGCTTTCCAGCTTCCTTAAATATTCAAACCCCTAAATCTTCAAGTCTCTTTTATTTTTCAGTTGCCATGTGACTATAATAGAGTTTTTTCTATAATCGCTCCCAAAGTATGACACATTAGTCTGCTTTATCTTATTCTGCATGTACTCCAAGAGTTTCAGAAGTATTTATTAAGCACCTATTTCAAAGCATTGTGAGAAATACAGAGATGATGATGATCTTCAGAAGTTCTATGCTAAAAGGGAAGGCAGATTGCATAAAATTATGATATAAGGCAATATGTGCTAAGTGCTATAAAAATATACAGAATGTATGGGAGAACAGAAGACAGGACATACGACTGTGAGATCAAGGAAGTCTTAGAGGAGACTGTATTTGAATGATGGAATGACACAATTAACAATTATATTAGGAAGGTTACTTTGGTAGCAAATTAACTGAACGAAGATCAAAGGCAGGAAAACAGTGAGGAGACATTGTGATAGTCCCTGGAAGAGTCAATGGGGGCTAGAATTAGACAATGGTGGTGGTAATGAAGAGGAGAGGGTAAGTATGAAACACCATGAGGACATGATGGGAAGGGATGGGGGATCAAGGTAAAGAGCTTTCGGGCTTGACTGACTAGAACAGTGTTTTGGTGGGGTGTATAAGAGAGGTGATAAACTTGATTTTAGGTATACTGAGTCTAATGTGCTCGCAACACAGGTAGGGGAATCCAGTAGGTTGAAGACAATGTGAACCAAGGAGGGACACTGTGTCTGAAATGTAGATTTAGAATGCTTCCGCACCTGCGTAACTGCTGAAGCCTTGGTGGTGGATCAGATCACTAAAGAAGAGGCTAGAGACAGAAGACCCAGTCCTTAAAGAAATGCCTATATTTAAAAAATAAAGAATGATCGATAAACCACTGGCCAAACTGACAGAAGAAAAAACAGAAGAGGAAGCAAATAAGAAATGAAATGGAGGACATTACAACAGACCCAACTGAGATAAAAAGGATCATAACAGAGTACTATGAAAAGCTGTAATCTGAAAACTTAGAGGAAATGGACAAATGTCTAGAAAGACACTACCTACCTAAACTAACACAAACCGGGGCAGAAAATCTGAACAGACCCATAACAAGAGAAGAGATTTAAAAGATTAAAAAAAAAAAAAATACCCCTCCCCAAAATCCTGGTTATGATGACTTCACTGAAGAATTCTTCCAAACATTCAGAGAAGAGCTCACACCAGTACTATTCAAACTATTTCAGAGTATAGAAAAGGAAGGGATACATCCAAATTCGTTCTATGAAGGCAGCATAACCAAAACCAGGCAAAGAAACCACAAAAAAAGAAAATTACAGACCAATATCTCTAGTGAATATAGACACAAAAATTCTCAACAAAATTCTAGCCAATAGAATTACGCACCATATAAAGGAAAAACAGTACGCCATGACCCAGTGGGATTCATACCAGCTATATAAGAATGGTTCAACGTTTGAAAATTAATCAATGTAACCCACCACATAAATAAAGCAAAAGAATCACATGATCATCTCGATGCAGAAAAGGCATTTGATAAAGTTCAACACCCAATCCTTATAAAAACTCTCAATAAAATAGGAATAAAAGGGAAAGTCCTCAACATAATAAAGGGCATCTATACAAAACCAGAGGCCAACATCATTCTCAATGGAGAAAGGCTGAAAACATTCCCCCTAAAACAGGAACCAGAGAAGGATGCCTTTTGTCACACTCATATTTAACATTGTGTTGGAAGTCCTAGCTAGAGCGATAAGGCAAGAAAAAAGGGGGGGGGGGGGGGAAGAAAGGCATCCAAATTGGTTACGAAGAAATAAAACTATCCCTATTCAAGGATGATATGATAGTACACATTAAAAAAAAAAAAAATTGCTGCCGTCGAGTCTGTTCTGACTCATAGTGACTCTATAGGACAGAAGAGAACTGCCCTATAGGATTTCCAAGGAACAGCTGGTTGATTCAAACTGCTGACCTTTTGGTTAGCAGCTGAACTGTTTAATCACTGTGCCACCAGGGCTTCACATTATGCATAGAGAACCCAAAAGACACCACAAGAAAACTACTGGAACTAACAGAAAGATTCAGCAGAGTCTCAAGATACTAGATAAACATAGAAAAATCAGTCGGATTCCTACACATCAATAAAGAGAACTACGAAAAGGAAATCAGGAAAGTAATACCATTTATAACAGCCCCCACCCCCACCAATAGAATACTTAGGAATAAATCTAACCAAGGATGTAAAAGACCTATACAAAGAAACCTACAAAACACTACTGCAAGAAACCAAAAGAGACCTACATAAGCGGAAAAACATACCATGCTCACGGACTGGTAGACTTAACATTGTGAAAAAGTCAATTCTTCCCAAAGCAATCTGCAAATACAATGCAATCCCAATTCAAATACCAATGGTATTCTTTAATGAGATGGAAAAATTAATCGTTAACTTTATACAGAAAGGAAAGAGGTATTATTGAAGGAAAACAAAATAGGAGGCCTTGAACTCCCTGACTTCAGAACCTACTATACAGTTATGGTAGTCAAAACAGCCTGGTACTGGTACAACGACAGACACATTGACCAATGGAACAGGCTCAAAAACCCAGACGTAAAACTATCCACCTATGGTCACCTGATCTTTGACAAAGGCCCAAAGCCCATTAAATGGGGAAAAGACAGTCTTTTTAACAAATGGTGTTGGTGAAACTGGAAGTCCATCTGTAAAAAAAACGATATAGGACCCATACCTCACACCATGTACAAAAACTAATTCAAAATGGATCAAAGACCAAAATATGAAACCAAAAACTATAAAGATCATGGAAGAAAAAATAGGGTCAATGCTAGGGGCCCTAATATACAACCTAAATAGGATACAAACCATAACGAACCATATACAAACACTAAAAGATAAGCTAGATAACTGGGATCTTCTAAAAATAAACACTTTTGTTCATCAAAAGACTTCACCAAAAGAGTAAAAGAAGAACCTACGGACTGGGAAAAAATTTTTGGCTATGACATATCTGACAAAGGTCTAATTTCTCAAAGCTATAGGAAAATCCAACACCTCTACAACAGCAAGACAAATAATCCAATTAAAAAATGGGCCAAGGATATGAACAGACATTTCACCAAATAAGACATTCAGGCAGCTAACAGACATATGAGGAAATGCTCACGATCATTAACCGTTAAACAAAACTCGTTGCCATCCAGTAATTCTGACTCATTGCGACCCTACAGGACACAGTAGAACTGCCCCATAGGGCTTCCAAGAAGCGGCTGGTAGACTCAAACTGCCAACCTTTGGTCAGCAGCTGTAGCTCTTAACCACTGTGCCATCAGGGCTAACAATTACTCAGAAGTTCATCAAGATAGCATCTCACCCCAACAATACTGGCACTAATCCAGAAAAAAAAAAACCCACAAAATAACAAATGTTGGAACAGTTGTGGGGAGACTGGAACTCTTATGCACTGCTGGTGGGAATGCAAAATGGTACAACCATTTTGGAGAATGATATGGTGCTTACTTAAAAAGCTAGAAACATAAATACCATATGATCCAGCAATCCCACTCCTCATATCCTAGAGAAATAACAGCCATCACATGAATAGACATATGCACACCCACGTGCACTGCAGCATTCTTCACAACAGCAAAAAGATGGAGACAACCTAAGTGCCCATCAACAGATGAATGGATAAACAAGCTATGGTACATACACGCAATGGAATACTACACAATGAAAAAGAACAATGATGAATCTGCAAAACATCTCACAACATGGACACATCTGGAGGGCATTATGCTGAGTGAAATAAGTCAATCACAAAAGGACAAATACTGTATGAGATCACTATTATAAAAACTCATGGAAAGGTTTACACACAGAAAGAAACAATCTTTGATGGTTATGAGGAAGAGAAGGAGTGGGGAGGGAAAAACACTAAGCAGGCAATAGGTAAGTGATAATTTTGGTGAAGCGTAAGACAGTACACAATACTGGGGAAGTCAGCACAACTTGACTAAGGCAAAGTCACAGAAGCTTCGTAGACACATCTAAACACCCTGAGGGACCAAGATGCTGGGCTGAGGGCTGGGGATCATGGTTTCAGGGGACATCTAGCTCAACTGGTATAACATAGTTTTATAAGGAAAATGTTCTACATCCTACTTTGGTGAGTAGTGTCTGGGGTCTTAAAAGCTTGTGAGTGGCCATCTAAGATACTCCACTGGTCCCACCCTGCCTGGAGCAAAGGAGAGTGAAGGAAACCAAAGACACAAAGGAAAGATTAGTCCAAAGGACTAATGGACCACAACTACCACAGCTTCCACCAGACTGAGTCCAGCACAGCTAAATGGTACCCGCCTACCACCACCAACTGCTCTGACAGGGATCCCAATAAAGCGTCCCAGACAGAGCTGGAGAAAAATGTAGAACAAAATTCTAACTCACAAAAAAAAGACCAAACTTACTCGTCTGACAAAGCCTGGAGAAACCCTGAGAGTATGGTCCCCAGACACTTCTTTAACTCAGTGCTGAAGTTACTTCTGAGGTTTACACTTCAGCCAAAGATCAGACAGGCCCATAAAATGAACAATAATACATGTAGTTCGACCATGTGTACAAGACTAAATGGGCACACCAGCCCAGGGGCAAGGATGAGAAGGCAAGAGGGGAGAGGAAAACTGGATGAATGGAAATGGGGAAACCAAGGTGGAGAAGGGGAGAGTGTCGACATGTTGCGGGGTTGGCAACCAATGTCACAAAACAATGTGTATCAATTGTTTAATGAGAAACAATTTGCTCAGTAAACTTTCACTGAAAGCACAATAAAAAAATAAATAAAAGAATGGAAGAGGATCCAGAAGAAATGGAGAAGCAGCAGACACGACTGGAAAAGAATCAGGAAAATACACTGTCACAGAAGCTCAGAGAAGATAGTTTCACTATGGTAAAGAAGAGAAGTCAATACAATCAGGTAAGCAGAGAGTTCAAATAGAGTGGACAGAGAGTACAACACATGATTTTTCAATCAGGGATTTCTAAGTGACTGCCTTGGCACAGATTTAATTACAATGGTGAGGATGGAAGCCAGACTGCAAAGGCATGAAGGGTGAGTATGAGGAAACGGAGGCAGTGGAAACAGCAAGAGAAGGAAGGCAAAGAAGATGAACTTCGGAAAAAAGAGAATTAGAAGATAATAAAGGGAAGATATAACTAAAGGAGAAAAGTTCTGAAAGAAGTGGAAAGATGAGGGTTTAGCTCCAGAAAGGAATGATACATTTTCTCTGAGACAGTTGCCTAAAGAAACACATTCCATTGGCCTAACAGAATTCCTGGTCCTGGTCAATTAGGACCGCCTTGACCTTGTGCTAGCCACAGCCAGAAGGTCTAAGTTTCCTCCTCAGTAAAAAAGTAAGCTTGCCCTAGGTCACAGCTAAAGTTTTTAATAGTTATAATATTTCATTATATAATATTCTAAATCAATATTGCATGTACTTTTATTCTTTGCTTCTGGTTCAAGATTTCTTAGTGTAGTCTTTCCTTATGAGTATGCTTATTATTTCCGAACCAATATCTAAATTTGAGATTTCCTAACCTGACAGAAAAGATGTGAGATGAACAACTTGTACTTTTTTTTTTTTTTTTTTTACCAGCAGCTTACCTCTCTTCATTGTTTTCCATCTGATTAGGGAAAGCAGCAAAATCTAGTAATAATTTGATGGCATCAAGATATCCATTGTTACAGGACCAATGCAAAGCTGTTCTTCCCTACAATTAAGAATAAAAATCAAGTACATCTGGAGTAAGTGTTTTTGGACATATGATTACTTTTGCTAACTCAAAAATATGAATAATTCTCCCCCAAACTGCTTCATTACAACAGAAAAAATATAAAGTATACAGTGGAAAAAATGGATGGCACTGTAACCAAGTGATCAAAATTAACACTACCTTAAGGGGCATCATATGCCTCCAGGATAACCTGAGAATTATTCAATATTAATTACATAATAGTCAAAACAAAAATGTAAAACTTGTATTTAATTACAAGGAAACATAGGACAAACCCAAACTAAGTAAGATTCTATAAAATACACAGCCTATATTCTTAAAAAATTTCAATGTCATGAAACATAAAGAAGTAAGGTGTGAAGCACTGCTAGAGATAAAGAGGGTATTTCATAATGTTAAGGAGTCAAAGGGGGAAAATACCACAATCTTCCGTCTGTATGCACCTAATATAACATAGCCTCTAAATATACAAGGTAAAATCGACAAAACTAAAAGGGGAGATAGTCAAATCCATAATCACAGCCAGAGATTTTAAGTCATCTTTTACAGCAGTTGATAGAACAAACAGACAAAAGAATGTAAAGATATACAAGACTTGAACATCACAATTAACGAATTGGACCTAAGTGGCGTATATAGAACGCTGCATCCAACAAGGTCAAATTAGCACTCTTTTCAAGTGTACATGGAACACTTTCCAAAATCGGTCACATACTGGGCCATAAGGAAGTTTCAAAATACCAACAAAAGATTGGAGGAATTCAAACTATTTTCTGATGACAGTAAAATTTACCCAGAAATCTGTGTGGTAGGCAGAATAATGTACCCCTCTTCCCGCCAAAGACGTCCTTGTCATAATCCCTGGAACCTGTAACTATGTTATGTTATATGGCAAGAGGGAATTAAGGTTGCAGATAGAATTAAAATTGCAATCAGCTGACCTGGAGATGGGGAGATTATCCTGGATTATCTAGGTGGGCCCAGTGAAATCACAAAGGTCCTTATAAGGGAAGGAGGAGGTAGGAGGGTGAGCATGATACAACATGACAAAGACTGGACTAGTCCATTGCTGGTTTTGCAGATGGAGGAATGTAGTCATGAGCAAAGGAATATGGGCAAACGCCAAGGAAACACTGTCACTTTGAGCCTCCAGAAGGAATGTAGCCCTGCTGACACCTTGATTTTACAGAAATCCATTTTGGACTTCTGACATGCAGGGCAATAAGATAATAAATTTGCGTTCTTTTCAGGCACAAAGTGTGTGGTAATTTGTTAAATCAACAATAGGAAACTAATACGACCAGTAACAAGAAGATGATGAGAAAATGCCCAACTTCCTGAGAATTAAACAATCTACTTCTAAATAGTTCATGGGTCAGGATAAATCAAAATAGAAATTAGAAAATATTTGAACTGAATAATAGTGATGGTACAACTTATCAAAACTTGTAGTATGTCCTTAAAGCAATGCTTAGAATAAGCATGCTCAATTGAACATGCTACAAAAGAATAGTGAAAAATCAGCAATTTAAGCTTTCACCAAAAGAATCTAAATAAAGAATAGCAAGTCAAACCTGAGGAAAGTGGATGGCAGGAAATGATAAAGATAGACACCAATGAAATAGTGAAGAAACTTAAAAATATAGAAAATCAACAAGTTAGTTCCTTCAAAAGATGAATATGTAAGAAGGAAAATTAAACAAGAAGAGAAATAAATGCATTATCAATATATGGAATGAATAAGAGGAAATCACTGCAGATCCTACAGAGATAAAAAAGATAATAAGAGGATATATGACCAACCTTACGTAAATATATTTGACATTCTCAATAAAATGGATAAAGTCCTAAAAAATAAATAAATAAATAAACTTACCAAAGCTGAAAGGAAAATAATTAGAATATCCGAATAGACTTCTAATTATTAATGGAACTGAATCAGTTATTAACAACTTTTGCACAAACAAAACCTTAAAACCAGATGTTTTTACCAGAGAATTCTTCCAAACATTTAAGAAAAAAGAAAGACCTTGAATCCACTGAACGGCAATGGGTTTTTTGGTTTTTATAGCAAACATCACACTGAGTGGTGAAATATTAAAAGCTTTCCCCTTGAAGTTGAGAATGAATTAAGGGTGTCAGCTATCACCAATACTATTTAACATTGCATTGTAGGTCCTAGCTAATGCAATAAGGCAAAACAAAGAAATGAAAGGCATAAGAATTGGAAAGGAAGAAATCAAAATTTCATTATTCACAAAAGACATGATTGCTTATATAGATAATTCAAAAGAATACACAGAAGAACTGAGAACTGGAAAATAGCTTAATATATTACTTATGTAAGAAACTTGCAAATGGTGACATATAAAAGCCACCACAGACTATAAAGGTCCCTGGGTGGTATGAATGGTTTGCTCTTGGCTACTTACCAAAAGGTTGGTGGTTCGAACCCACCCAGCATGGCTGTGGAAAAAAAGCCTGGTGATCTGCTTCCATAAAGATTACAGCCAAGAAAACCGAAAACCCTATGCAGCTCAGCTTTACTCTGTACCAGTGAGGTTGCTGTGAGTTGCAACTAACTCAATGGCAAGAGGTTTGGTTTGGCTTACAAACTATAAAAGATGCAGCCCTAATTTCTGTGAGGACAGGACCATATCATAGATATTTTTCACTATGTTACTTTCATATTTAATAAAATTCTTGATAAATATTTGTTGAATGAGGTCCCTGGGTGGTGCTAATGATTTGGAGATCAAACATGCTAGTATTTTTAAAAAGTTAAAGTAATTAAAATAGCAATAATAATAATACTGGCTAAACTGAGAGGAAATAATACATTCCTACATAACTGGGGAAAGTACAGATTAACCCGAATCTTTTAGAAATCAGTTCAGCAGTATATATCATAGCCTAATCGGATAAATACCATTTGTTACTTTAATTCAATAATATAAGGAAATAATCCCCCCAAAAGTTACACAGGTAAAACCAAAAAAAAAAAAAAAAAAAAAACCCAGTGCTGTTGAGTCAATTCCAACTCATAGAGATGATTAATATAACATTCTATAATAACAATAAAGCTTTAAAAATAGGGAGTTACTTATTTAATTCTAAAAATTTGGGTTAAAGGCATAATTTGGATACTGGCTCCTCAACCTAGTAAATACTACCTTAGACAAATTACTTAGTCTTCATAAGCATCAATTTCCTCATCAGTAAAATGGGAGTAATAATAACTATATTACAGGGCTGCTGCTGTGAGTGGGAATCGACTCGACAGCACTGGGTTTGGTTTTGGTTTTGGCGAGGAGTAAATGAGTTATTACATATAAAGCTCTTAGGACTTTGGAATATTAAGTATTCATGTTTATGAAAAAGAGTATATACCAATTGGGAAAATGTTGACAATGTGAAGTGGACAAAACATGTTTGAAAAATCACATTTATATGTGTATGTATATGTATATATATATACACACACACATAACTATGCCCTGTATACATATGCCCTGTATATGTATTTTATAGTTTTATAAAAGTATGAAGATATTGCCATTCTGTATTGTAACTATATTAAATTACATATGGATATAAATGACTGCATGAGATGATCATGGACAAACAAAAATCATTTATGACTAACAGATGGATTTTTGGATAACCATTTAGTAAACTGCTGTTTTACAACAAAGAAGAAATACTCTAAACACTCTGAGAAAACATAATCGATTTCTACCTCTTTGTCTTGAATGTTAGGGTCTGCATTATTTTCCATGAGTACTGCCATGCAGTTGATATAGCCCCCATATGCAGCACACTGCAAGGGGGTTCTTCCTGCATAATCTTGCACATTTGGGTTGATTTTATTTTCTATCAATATCTGGCAAACGTCGGCGTTTCCTCCCAGTGCTGCCCAATGTAGAAGAGAATGTCCATCTTGGTCAACTAGATCTACCCTTGCTCCACCTGGAAAAGCAACAATATAATGAAAACATCTAATATATAGAGCAATTGTAAAAAAAATAACAGAAATCATTCCTCAGAAAGTTAAACACCCTATGACCCAGCAATTTCACTTCTAGATATAACGTACTCAAAAGCAGAGTCTCAAATACATACTTGCACACCATTGTTCACTGGAGCAGTGTAAATAATAGCCAAAAGGTGGAAACAATAAATGCCCATCAGCAAATCAATGGACAAAGTGTGGTATATACACATAATGGAATATTATTCAACCATAAAAAGGAATGAAGTTCTACTACAACATGGATGAACCTTGAAAACATCATGCTGAGTGAAATAAGCCAGACCAAAGGATAAGAATTGTATGAATTCGATTATGCGAATTATCTATAATGGGCAACTTTTTAGAAACAGAAAGTAGATTATAGGTTAGCAGGGGTTGGGGCGTCGGGAGAATGGGGAGTTATTGTTTAAAGAGGTACAGAATTTCTGTCTGGGGCGATGGAGAAGTTTTGGAAATAGACGGTGGTGATGGCTGCACAACATTGTGAATGTAATTAATGCCAGTGAACTATACATTTAAAAAAGGTTAAAATGGCAAATTTTATGTTATATATATTTTACCACAATAAAACAAAATTAAAAAAACAGGATAGAAGTCAAAAAATATAACAATAGGTCTAGAACAGTTAGCAAAATACTTTCACACATATTATCTATTTCAGATTTTATAACAAGTCTATGAGTTGTTCAGGGTATGAATCATTCTCCTTTTATATAAAATGAAACTGAGAATCAGAGAGGTGAAGTGACTTTTCCAAAATCAAACAACTATCAATAGGTGGAGCTAGGAGTAAAACCAGCATTTCCTCATGTCCTACTGGAGCCCTGGTGGGTACAGTAGTAAAGCGTTCGTTCTATTCTGCCCTATAGGGTCGCTGTGTGTCGGAATCGGCTTGACGGCAATGGGTTTTTTTTTTTTTCTGTCCCATTACCCATGTGGCCTCTCTGATGTGTAAAGTTTTATTTTAAACTGAGCTTGCAAGAATGCTTCCATTTTGAGAGTGACTTATTAGCAGCACTCTTTTTTTTTTTTATTAACTTTTATTGATCTTTAAGTGAACGTTTACAAATCAAGTCAAACTGTCACATATAAGTTTATATACACCTTACTCCGTACTCCCACTTGCTCTCCCCCTAATGAGTCAGCCCTTCCAGTCTCTCCTTTCGTGACAATTTTGCCAGCTTCCAACTCTCTCTATCCTCCCCTCCTCCCTCCAGACAGGAGATGCCAACACAGTCTCAAGTGTCCACCTGATACAAATAGCTCACTCTTTGTCAGCATCTCTCTCCTACCCACTGTCCAGTCCCTTCCATGTCTGATGAGTTGTCTTCGGGAATGGTTCCTGTCCTGGGCCAACAGAAGGTTTGGGGACCATGACCGCCGGGATTCTTCTAGTCTCAGTCAGACCATTAAGTATGGTCTTTTTGTGAGGAGCACTCTTAATAACTAACCTTTAATAAGTGTCTGAATCACTTCTTTGTGTCCCATCTCGCAGGCTCGGAAAAGTGGAGTATGTTTCATGACATCAGTAGCATCTACTTGAGCACTGTTTTCCAGTAATAGCTTCACGGTACTTACATGGCCAGAAAGGGCAGCAGCATGCAAAGCTAAAAAGGAAACAAAATAAAGACAAATTCGTTAATAACAACTTTGTCTTTTTATTGTTCTAATTATGTATCTTTTCCTCTTTTGATTTGCCCATTATCTTGGATAAATGCAATTCAGTCTTCAAGATTTTCTACTTTATTTTTCACCTTTACAGATTACTTGTTTCCTTCCTACTCATTTGTATCCCTCATACTTTCTTCCTTTCCTTTTTACTTTTCTCATCTCACTGTTTTCTTGATGTTCTGAAATGGTGTCCTCTTCTCAGTTACTACTTTCTTATCTTTTCCTCTTTCTAAGAGAGCAAGAGAAGAAAATAATGACAGAGATAAATGATTTAAACTGTGCAGGCAGTTTTGCCTACCATTCCACTCAGTGAGCAGTCACGTGGCTAAAAGCTTCAATCTGCTGCTCCTTCACTTGGTTACTCGTGCTATCACCTTGGTGGTACGGAACGTGTGTGCATCTTGGTGTATTGAGTGTATTTTTCATACAATATTGCTCCAAATGCAAGCCAGCTACTTCTTTAAGGCTCAATTTAAGAAACGGAAACTCATTTCACCATTGGAGAAAAAACTGAGAGATGGAATGTGGTCTCCTCTCTGGTGTCTACCTAAGGGGTTTTAAAAAGTAATTTTGACTGTCAGTGTTTTTTACATTATACCGACCCCTGCCTATGTTTTTCTGCTGCTGTTGTTAGGTGCTGTTGAGTTGAATTTTGACTTATAAAGATCTCATGTGACAGAGTAGAACTGCCCCATCATTCTGCAGGTTTGAATTTGCCAGGGTAACAGTCTAAAGGCCTGAGCCAATTCCTTCTAAGTATTATGGCTCTATAAAACTTGGTGTTTCTTTCATAATGGGTGATCCATAGACCTGATCTGCCCATAAAAATGCAGGTTCCTGGGAATTTGTTGAGAACCTACTACGGGGTGGGTACTATTTTAATGCTTGGAATTCAGCAGGGAACAAAACAGGTAAGATTTATGGTCTGAACACCAATCCTGGTGCATACTGGAAAGATATGCAAGTATCCTCACCAACACTTCACTAAAATACCTGAAAAAATTAAACTAAAAGCAAGGCTAGTGATAAAGTGAAAGACTGCATACTAATGGCAGTTTGATTTAAAAAGAAAAAAATTAAATGTTCCGACCATTTATAAACTCAATGTTCTACGTGTCTGCACTATGCTCCTTAAGAAACTTAAGGTCTACTGTGAAGCTTTGATAATGAAATAGTTTTGAACGTTAATGCTTTTATCATAAAGTTGGTATCGCTTAAAAGAACTTTCCTGAATAAACTGAATGCTTCAAAGGCCAGTGTAGCAGGGGCAGGGGTTTGGGGACCATGATTTCAGGGGTCATCTAAGTCAACTGGCATAATAAAATCTATTAAGAAAACATTCTGCATTCCACTTTGAAGAGTGGCATCTGGAGTCTTAAACGCTAGCAAGCAGCCATCTAAGGTACATCAATTGGTCTCAACCCACCTGGAGCAAAGGGGAATGAAGAATACCAAGGACACAAGGCAATTGCGAGCCCAAGAGACAGAAAGGGCTACATGAACCAGAGACTACATCATCCTGAGACCAGAAGAACTAGATGGTGCCCAGCTACAACTGATAACTGCCCTGACAGGGAACACAACAGAGAACCCCTGAGGGAGCAGGAGAACAGTGGGATGCAGACCCCAAATTCTCATGAAAAGACCTGACTTAATGGTCTGACTGAGACTAGAAGGACCCTGGTGGTCATGGCCCCCAGTCCTTCTGTTGGCCCAGGACAGGAACTATTCCCCAAGCCAACTCTTCAGACATGGATTGGACTGGACAATGGGATGGAGAGGGATGCTGGTGAGGAGTGAGCTTCTTAGATCAGGTGGACACTTGAGACTATATTGGCATCTCCCGCCTGGAGGGGAGATGAGAGGGTAGAGGGGGTTAGAAGCTCATGAAATGGACACGAAAAGAGAGCGGAGGGAGAGAGCGTGCTGTCTCATTAGGGCGAGAGTAATTGGGAGTGTGTATAGGGTCGCTATGAGTTGGAATTGACTTGATGGCAGTGGGTTTGGTTTTTTTTTTTTTTTGGTTTAGCAAGGTGTATATAAGTTTTTGTGTGAGAGACTGACTTGATTTGAAACTTTCACTTAAAGCACAATAAAAATTATTTAAAAAATTGGTATCGCTTAAAAACTTCTTTTCAATCATTTAGAGTATGTGGTGGTCTAGGTATAGGAAGGGAGATTATTAGGTATAGCAAACCACACTCCCTCCCAGTGCTATATCAATAGTTTTAGCAGCCAAAAAAGATCTTATCCAGGATAACAGGGAGGTGCAAGTAGCTCTAGTATGTTACAAAAAAAAGAAAGAAAGAAAGAAGGAAAAAAAAGTTGAGAAGCTCATCATACAATTTTTATTCTGCTCAGTGTTCATTGTGCTGTTGTACAATTTTTCTTTCTCTTTCTGATTTGTAATTAGGATACACACATTCCACAGGGATGGGACCTCTAAGGTGGCAGTGAACGCTAAAAAAACTTGCAACTCTCTTATTACCCAACACATAGTTAAAGGTCTCTTTTTTTTTTTTTAATTAGAAAAAGAGATTAAAAGAAGCATTTAGTTAACAGTTTTGGATACAACGCTGACTTGAAGCCTTGAAGCTTCTAGTGTCATGGGAAGCTATCTCTAAAATGGGAGAGTCAGTATGGGTTAATGCTATTTAAACCCTAGTAAAGAGCATTTTTAAAGAGCATAGTGAATGAGGCTGGTGAGAATATACTTAGATGTCTGCAATTATTTAACATATAATGACAAATTTTTGAAAATATAATTAATAACTGCTAAATATGCATAGTTTTAAAGTACAGATTTATGCTTTTTTACACAAACTTAAACGATCAGAAGAGTTCCCAAAATCATGTCTGAGGAGCAACTAGGATTTTAAACCAAATGCCATCATTCTCCTGGTAGAAACATGTGCTAATTTCAGTCATAATACTTGGAAGAAATAAAGCCTTTGGGCTGATCTTGGCAAACTCAGACTTGTAAAGTGAAGATGAAAGTCAAACAATATTAGATTAAAAAAAACAATAATTTCAAGTTACTATTTCTACAAGTTTTACGGTACCATCTACGCTTTGGAACATAAACAAATGCAAACTGAATATTCCTACCAGTTCTTACCTGTACCTCCGTATTTGTCTGCCATGTTAATATCGATGTCAGATTTCAAACTCAGCATAGTCCGAAGGACATCATCACTGCCCTTCCCAGCAGCCCACATAAAGGATGTTCTTCCTTCCAGGTCTGAATCATCCTTCACTGAAGGATGCTTTAAAAACACGTTAACTGTTTCCTGTAAGAAAACCTCATTTAAAATATTGAGATAAAGGAATACCATTTTCTATGTCAACAAAGCCACGATCATATGTGACTTCCACTTAGAAGCAAAGCATTTTCTTCTTGCTTTTGAATCAAATGAAATTATCTTTTCATGAATAACAAAATGATAATTTCCATTAAAATTAACTATTAAATATAAAAAATAACAATCCTTTGTCCTTACATATTAGTGTGAGTTTCCACCAGGGCTTTGAACTGGTTCGGTCCTGTTTGAACGCCTGCTGAGAATTTGCATTTCTAACAAGTTCCCTGGAAGTTATACATAAGAATCATCTTGAGATCTTGTTAAAATTTAGATTCTGATTCATTATATCTGGGCTGGAAATGCAAATTCTCATCAGGGGTTCAAATTGGAACAAACCAGTTCAAAGCCCTGATTTCTAAAGCACTTAAAAACATAACCTAATTCCTTCATTCAACGTTTCATAATTGAGAATGATCATCCTTAATCAGGTTTAAAACCTTGTAGGTCACTGTTAGAGGGATGAAGTGACAAAATGCTCAGAAGTATTTAGTGTCATGACCAACATTAAAATGTAGCTTTTCCTGGACATTTTACACGCACAGACACATAGACCCAGGCATGCCTACTGCAAAAGTAAATATATCCTCTTGCTGTGTGTTTTGTTACTATAATTAAAAAAACTGGTTAATGCATTTAATGAATGACTATCATTACTGAGAAATACAGTGTTTAATTTACTTCAACAAATATTTACTCAGCAATTCCTATATTCAAGGTCCTTCTCCTACGCATTTTTATAAAAATTAGGACCTTGACTTTCAGTTTCCTAATTTCTGAAATGAGGTACTGGATTAGATAAGCCTTTGAATTTCTTCGTGCTCTAAAATATCGATAGTAAATATTTTGCACGTTTTTTGCCAGCTCACAGCCTCCAGAATTTTTTTTTTTTCTGAAACTATTCTACCTCCCACTCAAGCAAAAATTTCTACAATCTTCCTAAAAGTTTGTGAGGCTTTAAGGAAAGAGACAATTAAAAAAATTGTGAATATTCCCCATTAAAATTAAGTCAGATGCTATTAGAATTCATATTCATATTCAGAAAGCTGATTCAGCCTAGGCACTATCATGTTGGGCAGACTGAGTGACATAATGGATGAAAAAGTGCTTTGTAAACTACAAAGGGCTGTAAGGAAAGAATTACTAATAATACTCGTCAATAACTCATATTGTTGATTTCTTAGATGTGTATTATAACAATTATTAGCAATAAATAAATAATTAGTAATAAATAGTAATAACACTAATACATTCTATTTCTTGAGTACTTGCTTTCTGCCAAGGCCTATACTAGGCACTTGTCATAAATCTTCTCTAATCCCTACAACAATCCTGAAGGGAAGAGTATAATTATCTTCATTTAACATACAAAGAAACTAAGACTTGGTGAGGTTAAGAAACTTGTGCAAAGTCACACAGGTAGCAAGCAGCACAGTCAGGATTCCAGTCAAGATCTGTTTAATTCCAAAGCCTTGCCTCACTGCCTTCAGGACAATTACAGATTTCTGAACACTAAAACATCCTCAGTGCTTATAAAAGTAACAAAAATAAAGCATGTTTACAGTAAAGCAAAAAGTTACACTGAACATTAAAATAAAACCTACATCAAACATTACATGACTAACAACTTCACAATAACTCAGATGATCACTTGCACCACAGTTAACGGTGTGAACAGTCGTTAACAGATAATTGCACACAAACACACACAAATGAGTGCACATAAAACAGATGAAATTTAAATAAGTCAATTATTAAATAATGTCAATTTCCCATTTGTGATATAGTACTACAGAGTCACAAAATGTTACTTACTGGTGGAAACTGTGTGAAGGGTATATAGGATCTCTGTATCATTTCTTACAACTTCATATGAATCTACAATTATATCGAAATGAAAAATTTAATTAAGAAAAAAGATATTTGATGCATTTTACTTACAGCAAAATTACTTTGAGCTGCATAGTGCAAGGGTGTTGCTCCTTGGCTGTCAGATGGAATGGTTCCAGACTTGTTTCTTTCTAAAAGGAGATGGACAATCTGTGCATGACCTGAAAGCAAATATAACAAGATAGTTATCACCTACAAAAAAAGTTAATAAATTTATAATCTACTTAAAGGAATGGGATTAGAAACATCACTTGCACATAATTCATTATTCAAAATGGTTTTTGAGTAATAACCCCCAATGCAGCCTATTCTAACGTCTCACTAAAATGCTATAACAAAACAAAGGTGAAAACTCACAGCATGAAAAATTTAATGCTTCAATCAAGAAGGAAATGACATTAATTATAATCATCAGATTGAGAAGGGAAAAAACCTGTATCAGGTAGCAACTCATTGCATACCCTGGCTTTACTTTATAGAATTGCCTGTATCAAAGGAGGGGGGGAGCTTTAGAAGCCAGCCCCTCTCAGCCATCTCTATTCCTACTCTAGAGGCTCCACTGACCAGCTAATCAGAATTGCACAGCTGTTTTCTTCTACCATTCAGGTGCTGCTCTGTAAGGTGGACAATAATACAATGTTTTTTTATCTCTGAGTCCTCTTATCCATCCTCTTTAACCTCTCTCCCCAAATCTTTTAACATCTAGGCAGAGATTTCAAATCCCAGAAAACAAGCGGGCAGGAATGATGAGATGGTAGTAGGGACAGTACTCTGCAATGCGTTCTGGAGGACATGGCCCCCACGAGTGAAGGACTGTACAAAAGATCAAAGAATTAAAAAAAAAACCAGTAATGGTATATAATGAAAACTTGAATTTTACACACTCTATCACTTCAGCAAGAGCGCTTGTGGTGCAGTGGTTAAGTGCTCAGCTGCTAACCAAAAGGTTGGCAGTTTGAACCCACCAGTCACTCCACAGGAGAGATGTGGCAGTCTGCTTCCATAAAGCTTTACGGCCTTGGAAAACCTTTGGGACAGTTCTACTGTCCTATAGGGTCGCTATGAGCTGGAATCAACTTGATTATAACAGGATTTTTTGGTTTTTATTGCTTCAGTACATCGGGGAACCAGACGATGAAGAAAATGCCACATTAGCAGAGCAAGGACACACTGTGAAAACCAGGCAGAAAAAAGGAACTTGAGTGGGAGTTAGCTAATCTACCTGCTCTCCAGCTGTGATTTGGGATGGAGTTCTCCATATTACAAATGGATAAAAGTACTATCAAAAGCAGTCTTTGCCAGATAGTTAATATAAACACGTCTCATTTTGTTTGAGGAATAAAGAGAAAAATTCGGTAAAGGCTACATGAAAACGTACTATTGGACAAGGCAAATGAAACAGCACCAGAAAGACGAAGAGGAAAAGCATACCTCTGAAAATGATCTAGAGAAAGGTCCAGAAGAAAATTTCAGGGAACTGGCATCCTCAACTTAGTGTAAAAAGAGATCGCCTTGATTAAAGAGAAATAAAATGTCCTAAGAAGATAACAGGCTGAAATGAAAGGGTAATGGAAGGTGGTGAAAGTGAAATAAGATGAGACAAAATAAATATGGATAAGAGAAATCTAAATTACAATCTACATGGCAGGCAGAAAGAAAGCAGAATTTATAGAACAAAAAGTCAATTTAGTGATGTGGAGACAAATTTGAGAAGCTCTCCCAGAACACAAAGGAAAAGGAAAAAGGAATGAAGGTGTGTACTGCAATGAAGTCTAAATAATAATTATGAATTTGATTATAAAACTGAATGCAAATGTGAAAATCATTTTCAAAAGAGACAATGTATAACTTAAAACTAAGACCAATAATAATTGAGCAAAGTCTCAGATCATATTGCTATTCTTGTTAGTTGCCATCCAGTTGATTCTAATTCATGGCAACCCCTGTGCACACAGTAGAGTAGAACTACTCCAGAGGGTTTTCAAAGCAGTGATCTTTCTGAAGTAGATCACCAGGCCTGTCTTCTGAGGAGCCTCTGGGTGGGTTCAAACCTCCAACCTTTCTGCTAGTAGTGGAGTGCTTAACTGTTTGAGCCACTCAGGGACTCCTAGATTATATTAACAAACAGTAAAGGGGTGACAAGTAAAAGTGTGCTAAATTCCTTCCCTTAAGTAGGTAGCAATCAACAGGTTCAGTTCGCTCTTGACTCTGACTCAGGTTTAGGAAAGTTTTTGATAAATTTAAAACTAGACACTAATAGAATTTAAACACCCTTTTCAACCTAAAATAATTTAAAGCAACAAACAACAAACATAGTCCATATACCAAGAGGCAGAAAACAAAGGAAAACGGGAAAAACAAACAAAAAATTAAGAAAAAATTGAAAACACAAATAATCCGCAGAGAACAGAATAGCAAAAAGAGAGAGAGACCAAATTATGTATAACAGTGCCTGTAATATTAATGGGTAAAACTCCCACACTGAAAGAGAGAGACTCTCAGCTGGGCCCTTCCCCTAAAGAAAATCAAGGCACCTACAGACACCTACAATCATCTACAAAAGTGACCCCCAAAAAGGGTAAGTAAGATGCAGACAGGAAAATACGAGGAAAAAGAAATCAAATATCATGATATTAGCATAAATAGAAATTTAAAATCCCATCTTCCAAAAAATAAAGGCACTGAATGTGAAAAGATGATTATCTTACATTTACATTTGGTTAATGAGTATGCACTGATTTTATAATAAAAATTAAAAGTTAAGGCACGATGGTGAAATTAAAATGAGTATATAATAGAGGATAAATTTATATTACTAAAATTTAAACATATAATAGAGGGATTTAGGTATAAAGTAATTCCACATATCAATTAGAAATTAAAGCAATTAAATAGGAGGTAGGAGGCAAGAGGGGAAGGGAAAGCAGAGAAACTTTCCTATACTCACACATTTCCTCCTACTGTTGATCCTTGACTGACATTCAACTCACCTAGTAAAGCTGCCCAGTGAAGTGGGGTTCTAAATAAGTTATCATAAGACGTTATATTGCAGCTTTCATAGGAGGTCAAGACATCAACCACTGTCACATTCCCATCGGCGACTGCAAAGTGAAGAGGTGTTCGACCCTCATAGTCTTGCCAGTTCAGTAAAGACTCCGTAGGAGCAGCATCCTATTTTTAAGGAACCAGAGACACAAATGGATCCTCAATAAATCACATTTGACAAAAGTATAAACTAAGCAATTTTCTAAATAAAACTTCTACATTCTTTCTCCGTACAAGTAAAAAATGAAAAATGTAATCACTAAAATAAAGACCCAATGGTTAGGATAAATAACGGATTTGAATCAGCTGAAGAAAGAATTAGTAAACTGAAAGACAGGTCTAAAGTAATTACTCAGAATGTAGCAGAGAGAAACAAGGAGATGGAAATATAAAAGAGAAATTAAGGGGCATGGAGGATAAAATGCATAATTGGAGACCCCAAAGGAGAGAGCAGAAAGAATGAGGGAGAAGGCAAGAGATGATAGTTACACATTTTCCAGAACTGAGATCTGATAATCGGAATGTATAACAAACAGGATTAAAAAAAACCACACACACATACCTAGACATACTGTAGTAAAACTGTAGAATGCCAAACAAAGAGAAGAGTTTTAAAGTAGCCAGAGAGAAAAGGCATATGATCTATAAAGGGCTAACAATTAGACTCCTCAAGAGCAACAAAGAAAGCAGCATGTTTTTCAAGAGCAGGGTTGAAATACAGGTATTTTTACCAATGAAAAACAGAGTTTACCGTCAATAGGTATACTCTAAAGGAAGTTCTAAGGAATATACTTCAGGAGGTAAGATAATAACTCTAGAAGAAAAATTTGAGATTCAAGAAGGAATGCAAAGTAGAGAAATTAGTTAACATGTAAGTAAAAATAATCATTCTATAAACAAATTAATATTTTGAAATTCTAATTTGTATGTTAAAAAGTAAATAGAACTAAATATTCCACATAAGTTGGAAATTGGGAAGGAGTGATAAGAAAACTTCAACAAATCTGATATATATTAAGAAGCTATAAGAGAGTTTAGAAGTTGCTTAGATATACAATCAACGCACATAAATATCAACTGCATTTCTACACACCTACAGTAACCAGTTAAATATATACTCTAACCCCACTGCCGTCAAGTCGATTCTGACCCATAGCGACCCTATAGACAGAGCAGAACTGCCCCACAGGGTTTCCCAGGCTGTATATCTTTACGGAAGCAGACTGCCACATCTTACCCCCCTGGAGCGGCTGATTGGTTTGAACCACTGATCTTTCGGTTAGCAGCTGAGCGCTCAACCACCGCACCACCAAGGCTCCTAAATATATACCCTAGATATGTTAAAAAATGTTTGAAGTGATTGTAATAGCAAAAAAATGGCAACAGTCTAAATGTTCATCAATAACAGAATGAATAACGTGTGATTTATTCATAAACTGGAATGCTATGTAACTGTGAAAATTAACATATTACAGCTGTACATAGCAACACAGATAAAATCATCAGCATAATGTTAAACAAGAAAAGTAAGCTGCAAAAAATATATATACCATATAATTCCGTTTACATAAAGTACAAAACCTTAAAGACTAAAAAATATACTGGATTAAGGATACAAGCATATGCGGTAAAACTATAAAAAAATCAGTGGAATGATAAACACAGAATTGAAGATGGTGGTTATTATGGATTGAATTGTGTCTCCCAAAAATATGTGTCAACTCAGTTAGTGCATAATTCTCAGTATTGTGTCATTTGTCCACCATTTTGTTATCTGATGTGATTTTCCTATGTGTTGTTAACCCCACCTCTATGATGTTAATGAGGTGGGATTAGTGGCAGTTATATTAATGAGGCAAGGCTCAATCTACAAGATTAGGTTCTATTTTAAGTCAACCTCTTTTGAGATATGAAAGAGAGAAGCAAGCAGAGAAACAGGGGGACCTTATACCACCAAGAAACAAGAGCCAGGAGAATAGTGCGTGCTTTGGACCCAGGGTCCCTGCACTGAGAAGCTCCTCAACCAGGAAAGATTGATGGCAATGACTTTACCCCAGGGTCGACAGATGGGGAAAGCCTTTCCCTGGAGCTGGCACCTGGAATTTGAACTTCTAGCTTCCTAGACGGTGAGAAAATAAGCTTCTGTTTGTTAAAGCCATCTACTTGCAGTATTTCGGTTATAGCAACACTAGATGACTAAGACAGTGGTTGCCTCTTAGACAAGAGGAACAGAATAGTATTGGGAGGTACCACACTTAGGGGACTTCGAAGGTGATGGTACTTTAACTCGGTGGTGAGTACACGAGTATTTGTTGTTTCCTTATTCTTTATATCTTATATGTACTTTACAAATATTCACTTGTATCTACTGACCATCTAATAAAAATAAGTATAAAATAAAGCCAGGGAATGATAATTTAAATTCAGGATAGTAATTGATGGAAGACAGGAATGGGTGTGGCAGAGAGGGAGACAGTGCATTTGAAAATTATCACATAAAAAATTTCCATGAGGTCTTAAATAGTGGTATTAAAAATGTTCTGTTTCTTGGGTAATAGGTTACACGTTTGTTGTATTCCTTTGCTTCATAATTTGCACGTATGTCATACATATGTTTTCATATATATTGGATATTTCATAATAAAAGTATTTTTTTAAAAGGTCATATAGGTATAACGGCACCATTGTACTCACCAGGATGCATCTCACTGTATGAACAGCGCTTGGATCTTTGTGATTGGCTGCCCAGTGAAGTGGAATCTTGCCTTCAACATCAGGAATTCCAATGTTGGAATCATGCTTGATAAGCAGCTTTACATGCTCAGGGTTATTGTAGTAGGCACTCCAATGCAGAGCTGTTTGCTGCAAAATTGAGAAGTGCTCAAAAAATAACAATGACAACAGTAACAACTAACATTTCCTAAACTCTGGATTATAGGACAACCACTGTTATAAGTTTTATATATTCTTTCTCTGTAGTAATCATGACATCTCTGGGAGATAAGTAATCTTAATTTGCATGTAATTGCTGAGGAAACTGAGGCACAAAGAAGAAAAGTAACCTGCCCAAGGACATAAAGGTAGTAAGTGGCCAAATTAAGATTTTAATCCAAGCAGTCTGACTCCAGGATCTGACTTCTTAATCATGACAAGTATTTAGGTCATCAGGTAATAATAAGTGATAATACTGAGAAAAAGAAAAGCAGTCCCATAATTTAAAAATAAGCGATGAGCATACCTGGTTATCATCAAGCACCTTAAGAATTTGATAGAATGTTTTGAATTTTATATCTATAAAAAAGATGAGGATCTGGAGTCCATTCCCTTGTATCAAAAGGTAAATTTAAATTTAACCATAATTTTACAGGATAGCTTGTTAGACCTGGCAACTGATGAAAAGATACATTTTGAATATATAATAGCACTTGCTTTATTTTAAAGTTAAAAATGAACATCCTGAACTTGTTGAAATTGTTTTAAAATCTCTTGTTCCATTCTCACCAATATACCTCTATAAGGCTGGTTACCATAATAGCAGAGTTATTAAGAAAAAAATAAACTGTCTAGATATACATTATCCTTCAAGCCAATCTAGAATTAGGTAATTTAATAAGCAGGAAGCAAACTCATTTTTCACATTAAAAACTTAAAATATTGATATATGTGGTATTCATTCAAAGGGTGCCTATAGGCATTTTATACAAAGATTCACTATTTAACTCATTACTTTTTTTTTTTTCACAAAAAATTTTATACACAAATTGTTCTGTGATTAGTTGCAATCCCTGCAATGTGTCAGCACTCTCCCCCTTTCCCTTTCTACCCTGGGTTCTCAGTGTCCATTCATTCAGTTTTCCTGTCCCTTCCTGCTTTCTTGTCTTTGCTTTCAGGCAGGTGTTGTCCATTTGGTCTCCCATACTTTGATTGATCTAAGAAGTACATTCGTCATGTGCATTATTGTCCAATCCTTGGCTGAAAGGTGGACTTCAGGAGTGGCTTCAGTTCTGAGTTAGCAGGGTGTCAGGGACCATAGTCTTTGAGGTTCCTCCAGTCTCTGTCAGACCAGTAAGTCTGGTCTTTTTGTTGTGAACTTGAACTTTGTTCTACATTTTTTTCCCGCTCTGCTCGGGACCCTCTATTGTAATTCCTGTCAGTGCAGTCGGTGGTGGTAGCCCAGCTCCATCTAATTCTTTTGGGCTCAGGCTGGTGAAGGCTGTGGTTCATTTGGTCCATTAGTCCTCTGGACTAATATTTTCCTTGTGTCTTTGGTTTTCTTCATTGTCCTTTGGTCTGAATGTGTTGGGACCGATAGATGGATCTTAGAGGACTGCTCACAAGCTTTTAAGACCCCAGACGCTACTCACCACAGTAGGATGTAAAAGATTTTCTTTATGAACTATGTTATGTCAATTGACCTAGATGTTGCCCAACAACTCATTTTTTTTTTTTGTTTATTTACAACTGCAGAACAAAAAAAGTCACAAGTAAAATAGCAATTATCAATTGTATATAAGCACATTTTCTAGAAACAACATGTACAGTTTCTGTTATTGTTCTGATTAAATTTACTGAAATTCATTTTATGTCTGTTAAATTTAATAGTAAAAAGCTTGGGCTTGTATTTCCTGTATCTTTGTTTTTTATTTTATTTTCTAGTAATTTATTCTTAATATGTTATAAAATTATTGTTCTGCAACAGATCGGACGTTAAAAAAACAAACAAAAAACGGGTCCTTCAACACAGATATTTTGAGAAGCACTGCTCTAGGCTTTGTGTCTCTCTCTTTCTCTTCTCTGCCTCTGAGCTCAATCAGTTCCTTGAACTTTCCAGCTTAAAGCAGTATTGTCCTCAATATCTACAGCCCAACCTGCACCTCTTTTATGGTGTTCACACTCCATCTTGAATTATAGCTATTTATACATTTTCTTTATCTTTTCTATTAGACTCTTGTCAGCACATACATACGTAGTTCTCATCACTATTTCACTTCCCAAACACACTTTAAAATGGGTTGGCAAACTACAGCCCACAAGTCACATTTGGCACGTGACTTGTTTTTGTAAAATTTTACTGGAATACAGCCATGCTCATTTATTTATACATTGCCTATGGCTGCTTCCACCCTACAACAGCAGAGTTGATTAGCTGGTTAACTGTGACACAGACTACGTGGCCCGCAAAGCCTAAACTATTTAAAAAAATACTTAATATCTGGTCCTTTACAGGAAAAGTTTCCTGACCTTTCATTCTAAAAGAAGATGTGCAATGCATTCACAAAGAAAAATATAGCATTTTGAGTTTTCCAAACTGAAAACCAGAGGTGTCCACCCGAAAAATAATCAGCCAGCACCCAGGCCTGTAGCAAATTCGTGTAGGTGATTCAAAACTGCTTTTGAATAGAAAGAAAAATAAAACCTCTATTGGTTAAGGGAGAGGTTCCTATGGGCCCTGATCTTTAAGCTCCCTCCCATTCTCTATGTTCTCTAATGGGGAATAGTGAACAGCTCGGCCTTCTTCCCCTTCCTGTACTTCAATTTTCAAATAATTATAGTCACTGAACGCACCAACTATAGGATCTTTTTCAGGCCCTGTCCTTGACCGCTGGGATCCTCTTGCTGTACAGGTGACTAAGTCAGTGGTGTGCATGTGGGGGGGGGCATGAGGATGGTGGCTAGGGGGTTGTGGAGATAAATGTGGAGGATTCAGCATAAATTCAGTTTGCCCAACAGCTCTGTTGAGCTCTTGGGCTCAATTGTAACTGGGCTTCAACTCTATTGCTGAGACTTCGTTTCTGCTTTTTCTTAAGCTCTGATGACTGCATCTCTGCTTTGTTCCCTATGATAAAAGTGCCTGGTAGAAAGGAAGGGGATTGTTGCACTTGTCTACAGACCACACCCCCACCGTACTCCTCTTGTAAAGAATGAAATGATCAGAGCATCAACCAAAACAAAGACCAGTATGAACAATATATTAAAATTCAAGAGCAGAGAATAGATCCTAGCAACAAATGCTAGAGCAAATGTCAGAACTAAAGTGAAACTAATAATGTTTTAGCTAACAGTATGCACTCGGCATTTGTTAAATACTTAGTTTATTATCTCATTTAATCTTTAATGATCTTATTATCCCGTTTCTGCGTATGAGAAAATTGAGTAATATACCCAAGGACACTGAATTAGTAGGTGGTAGCTTCTGGACTGAAACCCAAGGAGTTTGATGCCAAAGCCCAGGCCACTAAGCCACTATGTACGTAGTACATTGCCTTGGGCATTTGGCCACTACGAGCCTAACAGTCTATAGTAACTATCACAATTACCTACCAAATATTGGGTCTTGGAGTCAGAAGATCTGGGTTTGAATTTTGGTTCTGCCTTTTAGACCTTGGGTAAAAACTTAATCTTCCTGAGCTTCAGTTTCCCCATCCGCAAAAAAGGAGATGAAACTACCTACCACGCATAGTTATGAGAATAAAATGACGGAATTTAAATGAAATACCTTCCTGGAGTATAGTAGCCTTGGAATTGCTTTACCATGTGTATGGGTGGTAATTTAGGCCTTTTCCTTGAGGTTTCACATTATAAAGGGAAGCAAATAAAATTTGCTTTCTGTTCTCATTTGCCTTTGACTTGACAATGTATTACCTTGTTTTTATCCTGTGTATCCACTTCTCCTGGTGCCATAAACTTCAGCAGAAGTGCCAAACACTTGGGGCTCTTGTGTCGGGTAGTCAAGTGCAAAGGAGTCATCTCTTCTAGATCCTTTTGCATCCAGTTTGCTCTGCGTGTGAGTAAGAGCTTCATGAAACGATAATTTCCCTAAATAAAACCCAAGAGATGGTAAGAAGAAATTTAGTTTGGGGCAAAAAAAAAAAAAATCTTAAAACGTTTTAAGTATTTTAATTATTCTGCTGGAGTAATAATATTCAGAGAAATTAAAAAAAGGAAGGATACTTACAATTTCAGTAGTTGTCATTTTTAGTTTTTCATGTTTCCTTCCAACCGTTTTCTATATACATGTAGTTTATATAGTGTATAATAATATATAGTGTACAATATTTCATTGTGTTAAAGCAACAGGCTTTATTTAACCATTCTATTAATGGTAAGTATTTAGAATGTTTACAATATTTTCCTTTTATAGAAAATACAGCAGTGTATATCTTTTTTCCACATAGTTTTTCCTTTTTTGATTTTTTCATAAGAATAAATTATCAGGGACCAAACTACCGAATCAAAGGAGATTGAACATTTCACAGTTTCGGATGTACTTTCCAAATTGCTATATAGTAGCAGGAATGTGTGAATGTATTACTTCCAACAATTCTGACCAATATAACCAAAACCAAACTCACTGCCATCGAGTCAATTCCAACTCAGAGAGAGCCTACAGGACAGAGCAGAACTGCCCCACAGGGTTTCCAAGGCTATAAATCTTTACGGAAGCAGACTGCCACATCTTTCTCCTGTGGAATGGCTGGTGGGTTGAAACTGTCAACTTTTTGGTTAGCAGCCGAGTGCTTAACAACCATGCCATCAGAGCTCCTTCCCCTGACCACTATAGCACCTATTATTTATATAGTTCAAAGTATAACAACTCTGTGAAACAAGCAGAGATTTTTAATCCCTGTTTAAAGATGAAGCCCTGGTAGTTCAGTGGTTAAGAACTTGGCTGCTAACCAAAAGGTTGCCAGTTTGAATCCACCAGCTCTCCCTGGGAAACCCTATGAGGCAGTTCTACTCTGTCCTGTAGGGTCACTATGAGTCGGAATCAACTTGACAGCAATGGGTTTTGCTTTGTTTTTTTACTGGTGAGGGAACTGAGATTCAAAAGAGTCAAATGTTTTGTTCACAGTCATCTGGTCAGTAAGGAGTATATGATTAGCTTTTTGTTCTTGTTTTTAGGAGAGCTATTTACAAAAAAAAAAAAATTCTTTTTTTTATTTACAGGTACAACTAAAGTAGAAGCAGCTAATTCAAAGTTTGGATCCCATGCTCATGTGGTCACCTAACCACCAACCCAGAAGTCGCTGTAAGCCCATCCACTTGTAGGCAATATTCTCCATTATCACTTAAACCATCTGAACTGGTAGAACTGACCCATCAGGAGAAAGCGGCTTAGCTACCAGGGATAAAGGAATACAGTATTGGGGATCCAGGCCAACTGTATATAATATATCCATGTAATATGGGAGCTTTGAAATAAAACAAAACTCCCTTAAAAATCGTTCTTTTGAGCTCTTTCCTGAGATCTAGTTCCAAATTTCCAATTCTGGTTAGAGCCTTCCGTATGCTTGGTACCACAAATATTTCAGAGTCAACATAGGAAGTAGTATGTAAGAACGTGACTAAGGCCATGCCTAATATTTATCTTTCTTTATTCAAAGCACAGTGGCAGGCAGGGTTATCTGTCTGTTCCATCTTCTGAGACTCTCTCCACTCTTAACCTTGCTGGAAATGGGGACTTTTAGCATTATAATGGCATTGATGTTCCACTATGAGAGACTATCAATATTAGCAAGAAAGACATTGCTAATTCTTTGTGAAGAACATGAGGCTCTAATACAAAGGGGACTAGCTAAAGCAACAAAGAGGGTGCAGAGGATGTATAAGACTTGCCTGCTTGCCCACAGGGGCAGAGATAGGATTCAGTTGAGCTCAAGGGTTGGGGCAGAGATAAGAAAGAATAAGACTAGGAAAGAGGGATCCATAGGAGTGTTCATATTAGATGGGCAGACTTGGCATGGACTGAAAAAAAACTAATGGGTACTGTAAAGAAATATTTTGCACCATTTTCCAGATTACTGATTATCAATAAAATAGATTCTTTCTAGTAACAGACCAACCTGTTTGCTTTTCTGGAGGTAGAGGAGATACAGTGAAATAATTTATCCTGCCTCCTTCTAATTCTCTTCATTTATTCACTCATTTAACATATATTTATTAAGCATCTACTACGTGTTGATTGGAAACCCTGGTGGGGCAGTGTGGTTAAGAGCTACAGCAACTAACCAAAAGGTAGGCAGTTCAGATTCACGAGGCGCTCCTTGGAAACCCTACAGGGCAGTTCTACTCTGTCCTGTAGGGTTGTTATGTGTCAGAATCAACTGGACGGCAACAGGTTTGGTTTTTTTGGTTTACGTGTTTATTAGATACTGAAGATCCTTTGGTGAATGAAATTAACAGGTTTTTGTCCTCATACAGCTCACAGTCTAGGTGAGGAAGACAAATATTGTACAAGTATACTGACCACTACAAATAAATGCAATGGAGTTATATAATAGGAGGGCGTAATCTAATCTGGAAACCCTGGTGGCTTAGTGGTTAAATGCTATGACTGCTAACCTAAAAAGGTCGGCAGTTCAAATCCGCCAGGTGCTCCTTGGAAACTCTATGGGGCAGTTCTACTCTGCCCTATAGGGTCGCTATGAAGTCGGAATGGACCTGACGGCAATGGGTTTGGTTGTTTTTTTTGGGGGGGGGAATCTAATCTAGGAGGATTAAGGGAAGACTTCCTAGAGGAGGTTTCATTTAAACTAAAACCCAAAAGATGAGTAGCAGTCAGGGGAAGAGTGGGGGAAGAGGATTATGGATAAAAGGAGCAGCATAAGCAAAGCCTACGAGGTGAGAAAAATCATGGGAAGTTAAAGGACTTAAAAAAAAAAGCCACTGCGGCGATACTGTAGGGAGTGTAGGGAGAGAGTGAAAGAAGATCAAGCTGAAGATATAGGTAGGGGCCAAATAAAATTTTGATTCTCCCTCTTCTTTGCCTCTCTTCCTCAATATCCATTCAATAACCAAGTGCTATACAATCTACCTTCATGAACTCTGATATGCATCTACTCCATTCCATTCCCACTGTCATGGCTCCTGGTTCAGGACCTCTTTAACTCTCATCTGAACTGTTGAACCTGAACAATTATTGCTAAAGTCACTTAACTGGCCTCCTCGCCTCCGATTATTCCCTCCCTGTAAGCCATCCTCCATAGAATCTCCCATACAGCCAAAAGAATGACCTTCTGAAGGTACACCTAAAATTGTTATTTCCTCTTTAATTAAAAAAAAAAAAATGAAGAAGTCAGTGGATACCCATTACCTCTAGGATAAAATCCAAACATGTTCATCTAGAATTCAAGTTCCTACTTCAAAAAGACAAAGGTATCTTTCTGTTTTATTCGTCTTTTCAATCAGTTTTTGCTTTTGTTCCACTCTACTGTTTCTTTATTTTCTACTTTATATGTTTTTATTCTTCGTTATTTCCTTCTTTGTACTTCTAACTTCTAGAGCAATGCTTAGTCCATTAATTTTCAGTTTTTCTCTTTTATTCCTAATTTATTCAGTTGTATCCCACAATTTTTAATATACACAGTTTTCATGGTAGGTCAGTTCAAAATATCTTATTTCCATTTTTATTTCTCCTTTGACCCATGCAATATCCAATACCACGTTTCAAAAATTCTAAACATGGATCTTCTGGTATATTTTAAATTGATTTTTAATTTTCAACATTGAGGTCAGAAAACAGTCTGTATGACAAATTCTTGTGCATTTGTTAAGATTAGCTTTAAAGTATAGAAATTGGTCAATTTTTATAAATATTCCATGCGTGCTTGAAATGAATGTATATTTTCTAATTATTGGGAGCAGTATTATTTATACGGTCTGTAAGTTTGTTTAGTTGTCTTAGTTATCTAGTGCTGCTACAACAGAAATACCACAAGTAGATGGCTTTAACAAAAAGAAATTTATTCTTTCACAGTCTAGTAGGCTACAAATCCAAATTCAGGACATCAGCTCCAGGTGAAGCCTTTCTCTCTCTTCTGGCTCCTGGAAGGACCTTGTCAACAATCTTCCCCTAGCTGAGAAGCTTCTCAGGTGCAGGGATCCCAGGGTCCAAGGGTCGTGCTCTGCTCCTGGTACTGCTTTCTTGGTGGGATGAGGTCCCCCTGTCTCTCTGCTCACTTCTCTCTTTTATACCTCAGAAGAGATTGGCTTAAGACACTATCTAATCTTGTAGATCTCATCAATATAACTGCCACTAACCTATCTCATTAACATCATAGTGACAGTATTTACAACACAGAGAGAAATCACATCAGATGACAAAATGGTAGATAATCATACAATACTGGGGATCATGACCTAGCCAAGTTGACAGATATTTTGGGGGGACACAATTCAATCCATGACACTACCATAATTAAAGTCTCACTAATTTTTAATCTACTCTATTAATCTCTGAGAGAGGCACATTAATAAATCATAATGACACATATATTTGTCCACGTTTCCTTGTAGTTCTGTCAACTGTTTGGATATAAGTATATCATTGTGGCAAACATTGTTAATTGGCTAAAAGACCATATCCAATTCCCTTCCTCCCTTGCTGCTTCTCACTGATAAAAAGGGACAGACACAGCTGGTATAGCCCTTCTTCCTTCTTTCTGCCTGGAAGGTAGATTTGATAGCTATCCTGTGACCAGGAGGCAACAAGCATGAAAGAAAGCTGAAAGCATCTTGGTATACTTAGTCCTGACATTATCATGTGGAACAAAAATGCTTTTAATTTTACCCTCACTCTTCGGTCACAGCTTAAGTTGACAATTATTTTCCCTCTGCACTGTCTTTTGGTTTCTACTGATGCTGCCTATTTACTTATGGAAACTCAAAAATGGACTAATCAGAAATTTCTAGCTTCTCTTTGCTGACTACATCCAGACTCATTAATTTCCTCTTAGTTCCTAAGCACTTTCCCATCTCAGAGCTTTTGTTCAAGTTGCTCCTTGGGCCTTGAAAACTCTCCCACAGCTCTTTCCCTAACTGGCTAACTCTGTGTCCTTCAAGTCTCAGCTCAATTGTTTCCTGTCAGAGAGGCTTTCTTTGACCACCTTACCTAAGTAGAACTTATTTTGTTAATCTTTATCCTAGTACCGTTTCATTTCCTTTATAGTACTTCTCTTCATTTGTAGCCACATATATTTTTCTTTGTTTTCCCTTACTGTGATCTCTCTCATACATTGTACATGCCATGAAGGCAGGGACTATATTTTCTTGATCATTGTGCTTGGCATAGTTCCTGGAACAAAACAGGTTCTTAATAAGTATTACTTGAAGGACTAAGTGAATAAGAAGAAATGAAATATCTTCTACAGGTTTTTGTTTTTCTTTAAAAATTCTTTTTAAAGTTTGTGATATTAGATCATAACAGTTAAGGGTCTTAATTTTCATATCTGGTACTTGATTACTTTTACTTATTAATGCTTCATTTATCTGAGCTTCATTCACAGTATATCATTTATCTGGATTATTCTTTTTGTCCAATGCCAGCTCTTGAGAAGGAAGGTGCTAAAATTTCCTCAAGAGGGCACTCTGCTCCAAATCTCTTGCCATCTTTTCTTTGAAAAAAGAGAAAGTGCCCAGGAAAAACAAATCTATGTGGCAGTTCATACCAAAAAATAAGGTTTGACCTTTCTGAGCATAACATTTCAAATATTGCAGAATAATTCATCATGACCTTTTAAAGATGTTCAATCAGACAATCATTTTGATTCTGAGATTAGAGGAAAAGGGAAGGAGAAGAAGTGTTGTTGGGTGGGTAGCTAATAAGTTATAGACACAATGCTTGGCATACTTACATTTTACATTATTCTGGGGACTACCTACACAAAATCTGGTACATCTTAATAATAATATTTACTCATTCATTTATTCAACAAACATTCTTGGGCCTTGTTATGAAGCAGGCAATAGTAAAATATCTGCAGTTCATTTTACTTATTACTAAACTCTTTGACTTCAATTTCATCTTTGCTTCCTAAAGAAGCATCAAAGAAACTTTTTTTACAGATTACATAAACTATTGATCTGTGCCTCTATTTCCTCAAGTGTAAAATGGGGATAATAATAGTACCTGGGATTATTACACATATGAAAAAGATAGTATTTGTAATTAGAACAGTACCCAAAGTAAATGCTCAGTAACTGATTCCTAGTATTATTATGAACAGTTTTCCAGTGTGGAGAAGGCAACAGAACATAGATGGTCAAGCGAGACCCAAAACGGCCCACGTTAGTGGGCATGTACATAGAAAGAGTTAAAAGAGTTGACTATAGGCAGTGTACACAGTTCAGCTAGCAATTAAGGAGAGATCCAAGGTTAGGGACAGGTAAAAGTAAAAATAGTTGTAATGCTGTAAAGTATGGTTTTTCTGATTTTTTTTTTTTTACATTGAGAAATGTGGGAAATGATATAGGACCAACAAGGGCACATCCAATAGGAATTTAGCTGGAACCCTGGGGTGTTTATAGCTATGTGATCACACCAGCTTCTACTACGCCAAAGGACAGAGATCCATCAGATATTATCTATGAAGGCTGGGTCTGGAAACAATATTATCCACTTGGACCAAAGTCAACCTCCTTCACCTCATGGAAATATGTATAATAGCACAAACAAATGTAAGGTAGGCATTCTGTTATATTTCATTCTAAATTCTAATCATATTATATACCAAAAGATACATTACTTAAAATTGAGATGCAAATAATAAAAACATAATTTGTTATTATTAATTCTAATGATATCTATATAATTATATATTTATAAACTCTTAAGGCATTTGCTATATTAATTTTGAAAGAGAATCACTATCCCTAGGAAGTATATAGGACACAGATATTAATAAAACTTTTCTGTAATGGCTGCAGACACAAACGAGTCTTGGAAATACTACAAATAGTATTGGGAAAGGCAATCTGCCATGAGCCCTGAGCATTCCTGCATGTTCTTACTGGTATGCCAAGAATGCAAAGCCTTCAGTGCTCTTTACCGTGGCCATTTCTCAGGGTTGGGTTTGCACAGAGCAATCTTGAGGGATAAGGTAATGTCCCCTCCAGGACAAAGGGCTGGCTTACTTCAAACACAAAAAACTCAAACCCACTGTTAAGTTGATTCCAACTCATAGTGACCCTATAAGACAGAGTTGAGCTGCCCCATAGGGTTTCCAAAGCTGTAAATATTTACAGAAGACTGCCACATCTTTCTTCACAAGAGCAGCTGATGGGTTCAAATTACTGACCTTTTGATTTGCAGCTGAGTGCTTTAACCATTGTGCCACCAGGTCTCCTTCCTGGCTTATTATTTTTTAAAAGCTGAAAATTCCCCCAAATTCAGCATTATTCAGATGTCATGCAAACCCACTGTGTGCACAGTGTCCATCTGGGCCCTCTGTATCACCTCCAAGGTTCTTGGGGGCAAGGGGAACTGGTGCAAACATGCAGGTGTTCATGCTATTTGCTAGGCCATCAGTAATTAAATTTTCTTTTTTTTTGTCTCTGACGGGAATTTCACGTCTTTTGCCAGCATCTACCGGCCAGATTAATCACAGTAGCTGATGCAGTAGCATACTCATGTCAAGAACATGTAGGAAAGAGGGATGGTTTGTTGGGAGAGGCAATCTACCAGGGGCTCTGTGCCTCCCTGCATATTTAACTGGCTATGCTAAGAATACAACGTCTTGACTGCTCTTTATGGAGGCCATTTCTCAGGGTAATGTTCTCCACAGTGATAAAGAACATGCTTGCTTACTGCTTACTATGAAAGCAATAGATTTCCAGAGTTTAGTGTTCCTCAGCTATGACAGAATCCCATTGCATGTAAGGTTTCCATCTGGCCCTTCTGCTTCTCCCCTGTGGTTCTTGGAGGCAAGGGAAACTGATGCAAACATACAGGTGCTCCTGCTTCTTGCTGGGTTGTGAGTAATAAAGTCCTTTATCTCTGAATCTGGAGTCTCGTGTCTACTGTCATCATCCAATGATAAAAGGCTAACTTCTTATTTTGTATGTAGCTTAAATCAAATCACAGACCTACATAAAATCTATAATTGTGATATGAAATGCAGTATAAGAAGAAATACGATTAGAGAGGTGGGCAGGAGCTAGATAACGGAGAGTCTATCATACAAGCAATGGAGAGCCAATGAAGAATTTAAGAAGGCAATAACATGATTGGATCTGTGGTTTTTTTTTTAAATCACTCTGGAGACTATGGGAAAGATTAACTTGAGGGGAACAAATCTTTGGGCAGGGAGATCAGTTAGTAGGTTACCATAGCAATCCAGATTTAACGCTGAGAGTTAAATGGCAATAAGGGGAGAGATTAGAGAAATATATAAGAGGATTCCTGAGTGGGTATGAGATGGAAGGTGATGCCAACAATTGCAAAGATAGAAGAAAAAATATGGTTAGAAATAAAGACTTTTTGAGTTCTATTTCTTAACTTGTGGATTGAGATGTCTGAGGAAAATCTATGTAGAAATATCTAGCAAAAAAAGAAAAAAAAGGATATATGTGGATCTGAAGCTTAAAGGACATGGCTAGGTTCAAAATACAGGTTTATGAGTCATCTCTATTAATAGTTCCCTAAATTGTTTTCTCCAAAGACAGCAATTTTCTTGCATAAATGAAAGAACACAAAACTGAAAATCCAAGCCCCTCCATTCTACCTGAAACCTAAACGTAATTTAAATATCCACATAAAGGGCTCAGTACAATGCAATCTGGTATCGTTTTTTACCTAGACTATGAGACATCACCACTATATCCATACGGAGTATGAATGGGTTGGAAAGCATGGGTTCTTCCTCTACCTGGATCATTGTCTTGCCTCAACTGATTTAGTCATCTGGCTGTACTCTAGTTTTAGGTCTTTTATTTGAAGTGAATCTTCATAATTGCTGGTATCAGACAGGAAAGCAAAGAGTTATAAAAGCCCAAGTTTTTGAAAGACAAATCCACTGAGCTATAGAAATGAAATCTGCAATACTTTTGCCAGTTGTAGATATTTTACCTCTTTTCTTATACTTACGATTGTCAAGCCTAAATGTTTTTTGTTCTATAGATTAAATTTCAAATTACTCAACAACTTTGATGGTAACTACATCACTAACTTGACATATTAAGCAAATCTTTAGAAGGCTTTAAAAAAAGCTATTTGACAATTCTCTAAGCAAAGGCTAAGAATGGTGCTTCAAAGACAGAATAGGAGTTTTATTTGTTATTTTCCAAGTTTAAGATGTTCATCCATCTGGCAGAGGAGCTAGACAATACATCAGCCAAGAACATCTCTCTGGCTTGAAACAGATTCTGGCTCTCAAAGAGGATCTGACTGAAAGAAAGGCAACATCTTTAGTTGCTCTGTGGCTGAACTCTTCTAATATTTTTTCCCAATGCCTCCTCCAAGCCTTGGCTCCATCCACTAACTTGGTTTCCATAGGAATAGACAGAGCTTTTAAGTGGCACATAGTCAAATGGTACGATAGAAAATGTTACTGTCTAAAATTAAAAAAAAAAGGGGGCTTTTCTCTGAGAGGGAACTATGGAAAAGTATTCTTGACTCTGAGGCTTCCTTATCCAATGCCAGAATTTTCATGTGCTTTTCCTGCCTAATATAGTCTATTGTACTTAGATTATGATGAAAATTAGTTTTCTCCCTGGACAGTATTTCATACAGAGGAAGCTATAAAAAATGAGTTTCGAAACAATTATAAAATGCTGTGATGCTTATTTCCACAGGCACAATGCCATTGTGTTTGTGAGGCATCCTCACTTGTTTATAGAGTAGTGCTTTAAAATGGCACCACCTTTTGGGATGATTGTGAAATGCATTTTGCTTTTCATAGTTGATATTTTATTTTTATGAGAGCATTTGTTTTGTCCTAAACCAGTAGTTCTTAAGTTTTAGCATGTATCAGGGTCATCTGGAGGGCTTGTTAAAATAGATACCTGCAGCCCTCTCCCAGAGTTTCTCATCCACTAGGTCTGGTGTGCGGCCCTAAGAATTTGCATTTCTAATAAGTTTCTAGGTAATGCTGGTGCTGCTGGTCCAAGAGTCCACACTTGGAGAACTGCAGTTTCAACAAAGAACCTAATTCTAGTTCTTAATTTTGGGTGCTTTCAGGAAAAAAAAAAAATGTCTATTCCCATCCCAGATCAATGAAATAAGAATTTCTGGGACTTTGGTATTAATATTTTAAAAAATGCTCTGAAGATGATTCTAAAATGAAATCAGGATGGAGAAGCACTGACCTAATTCAATCATTCATGCAACATTCAACAGTTACTATTTATGTAATTACTCTGTATTAGACACTATACTAAAAGGCTGTGGAAGGTTTTAAAAGATAATTAAGATACAGATGTACACTCACATACAAGCAAGCAGGGGTACTTACTATAAAAACGTACAAAAACAGAGTATAAGTGTCACAGGATAGAAGATGTGCTTCTAGTCCTTTGAGGGAAGAGTAAGGGGTTAGATCAGGGAAGACCATGTAGTAGATTTGTGCTGGATCTTGACTTGAGATCACTAATGCTTTAGCACACCTCAGTGTACCTATCTTGTTTCCCCTCCTCATTTCTTTGATATGGAAAATGGTATTTTCTGAATTTTATGTAGAATGCTACACAAAGACAGCTTAAGTCTTACTCCCACCCCATCCAATCAAATTGCCCCCATAAACTCCTCCTATGTAGAAATTCTAAAGGCAACATTAGTAAATTGTGTGTATCAAGTCCCTTGTGTTTGCCTATTACACAGTGCAATGAATAATCTCTACACTATCCCTCACTTTGGCCACAGTATATAGGGAAAAATAGGGAAAAAGCCATATGTAAATACTGTTCACCACTGTATTACAATGAAACCAGCCTGTGATAGACTAAGAATAGGCAGTGGCAAGGATTCTGAAGAGAGGCACCTTAACCAGTCTCAAGGGGTTGGTAAAGGTTTCTTGGAGAAGACAGTGCCTGAGCTGCATCTTAAAGCTTATATACCTAAGCCAGCTAAAAACAGGAAGAAAAGCATTCCTGAGAGAGGCAGCTGAATGTGCAAGGGCATTGTGCATTGGGAATGAGGGTGAGGAAGAGGTGGCTAGAATAACTTCAAATAGTATACCCGAGGACAGAATAGAAAGGGGACAGAAGAAGCTAAAGCCAAAAAGGTAAGAAAGGACTAGATGATGAAAGATGCCAGGCTACGAAGTTTGGACGTTTCCCTTCAGACTTCTGATGCAGCACTAAGGGGTTTAAGTAAGGCAGTGACAGGAGAAAGGTCTCTGCCAGATCACTCTCACATTCAAAGGCAAATAATTTAATTTGACCTAGTCTCAGTTTCCTACCATTTGAAAATTGTGGAGGTTAGATTATAATCTAAAAGCTCTCCCAGCTTAATGTTCTTTGACTCTATGATTCTAAGAAAAATACTTTTCATTGGTACTTCAAAACTAAACGTTTTTTATTCTAGCTACCTCAAACAATAACTTAATTACTAGTATTTTTAGTTTCCCCAACCACTGAGTAATAATTTTTGAGTATATTTCATTTTTCCTCATACAAAAAATTCATTTTCCTAGCATATTGAAGTTCAAGTATTAGGACATTCAGAAATGCCACCTCATGGTAAGGCAGAATGGTGTACTTAAATGAGAATAGACTTTAAAATCAGTGAGGTCTGGGTTCTTTACTGACTGTATTAACTGTCAGCAAGTTACTTCTCAAAGGCTCAGATTTCACATTGGCAAAAAAGAAAAACATAGTGACTGGTTCATAGAAAGTGCTCAATAAATACTGGTTTCCTTCTCAAGATATCATTATTGCTCCTTTCTCACCATAAAAGTAAGTCTTTGTAAACAGAACATCTTTTATTTGACCATGTTTGTTTCAAGTAAAGAAATATTAAGACATTTGCTCCTAGTGCTGTTTAATGCCGATTTTAATCTGTCTGCTCTGTTCTCCCTGTCTTTCACCAACCTTCTCTGAGTGAACATTGCAAGCATAGTTATTAAAACATCATGTTTTAATACAAAATTTCAGAAGCTAAAATTAACCAATCTTGTTTACATCCTGGTTCCTTTGAAGCCCCTCAAGTCTTATGTTACGTTCCATCTTGAGTTCTCCAACAACGTATAGTAGTTCACACCTTAGTTTTATTGATCTTAACAGTTTAAAAAAATCAATTCATCTACTCGGCTAAGATGTGTGTCTTTGGGGAAACTGTTTCAAAGAACTGATTGACTCCATCTGTTGCCTTCTCTACTTCAGTTCCACATTATGGATGGGATTTCTTAACAGTGGGAAAGGCAAATGTACAGAAAAAAAAAAAGTACAGAGAGACGTATAAATTCAATTAAACTCAGAAACCTTTAATGAACCTCACACAGACTATGCATTAAAAGTGTTAATTAAATGGTTAGCACTAACTAGTAATCTGACTCAGTAACTATGAATATTTTTCAAATGGTAGCCAGGTTCCTTACAGTGGTGAATTCAAACCTGCATCTCCTTGTCTCAAAACTTGCCATCTTTTTGTCATATCACAACCCAACTCCGTCTACAAATCAAACCCTGACCTCTGTACTGCTCCTCATTCTAGGCCTTTCTGTCACCATTCTAGACTTTTTTTCTTTGAAACTAAGACAGAGGAAATTGAGCTGATAAAGAACAGTGCCACAGTTTAGTGGCTGGAGTGGAGACAAAAGAATCTGAGGTTAAAAGCTATTTTAGATGTGCCATCTTGCCATTTATCCCAGGTAAGTGTCCTGCTTGCTATAGCTATGTTTTAACTCTAAAACAGTTCCTCTAAGCAAAAGCATATCATAATTCTTAAATCAGCATTTTAGTATCTTCCTCAAGCCCCTTGTGGACCAATTGGAAATAAACACACATTTTAAAAAGTCATATAAAATTAATTATATATTTTATATGTATTAAAATTTTTTAAATAGATAAAATTACTGAAAACTTGGAAAACAGAGAAAGTAAAACAAAAGATCACCTTCGATTCCATTACCCTAAGCCTACCTCAAACTCTGTTAGCATTTCGATGCATTTCCTTCCACGTCTTTTTTTTTTTTTAATAATTTTTATTGTGCTTTAAGTGAACGTTTACAAATCAAGTCAGTCTGTCACATATAAGCTTATATACACCTTACTCCATACTCCCACTTACTCTCCCCCTAATGAGACAGCCCTTCCAGTCTTTCCTTTCATGACAATTTTGCCAGTTTCTAACCCTCTCTACCCTCCTATCTCCCCTCCAGACAAGAGATGCCAACACATTCTCAAGTGTCCACCTGATACAAGTAGCTCACTCTTCATCAGCATCTCTCTCCAACCCATTGTCCAGTCCCTTCCATGTCTGATGAGTTGTCTTCGGGAATGGCTCCTGTCCTGGGCCAACAGAAGGTTTGGGGACCATGACCGCCAGGATTCCTCTAGTCTCAGTCAGATCGTTAAGTCTGGTTTTTTTATGAGAATTTGGGGTCTGCATCCCACTATTCTCCTGCTCCCTCAGGGGTTCTCTGTTGTGCTCCCTGTCAGGGCAGTCATCGGTTGTGGCCGGGCACCATCTAGTTCTTGTGGTCTCAGGATGATGTAAGTCTCTGGTTCATGTGGCCCTTTCTGTCTCTTGGGCTCATAGTTATCGTGTGACCTTGGTGTTCTTCATTCTCCTTTGGTCCAGGTGGGTTGAGACCAATTGATACATCTTAGACGGCCGCTTGTTAGCATTTAAGACCCCAGACGCCACATTTCAAAGTCTTCCACACCTTTTTTGTTTAACATTGGAGGTCATTTTTTTTTTTTTACAGATGTCATCAAACTATACACAGAACTTTTTATTTGGAATAAGCAGTGATTTTAAAAATAACTCTTAATTTTTGTTATAAAAATAATAACATATTCATTAAAGGAATTTCAAAAGTAAGGTATAAAGAAGAACATAATGATAGCCTGCACCTCACAAACCTGAGATAACCATGGTTTTTGATACACTGCCTTTGTGTCTCGTCTAAAGGGAGTGTTACTTATCCTTAGCTTCCACTTATACTTTGAAATGCTCCATCATCATGCCTTAATTAATATTCACAGCATCCCCACCGTAAAAGCCAGAATTAGCTGCACTTCATGGATAAGGAAATACAAATTCAAAAATATTATTTAACTATGTCTTTTTTTTTTTACTTTAAAAAGATTATCAGTTTATATAAAATATTGGAAAAAATATCGCCACTAAAATAGCTGAGTCATAAACTGTGATTTCGTTTCCCATGAAATGATAGGGTTGGAGTAGATGATTTCCAGGATTCCTTCCAGCAGTAAAATAAGTCCAACATCTTCTATTATAGTCAACATTTTAAGTAAAGTGAATCTGTAGTGCCTAGTGTGGTACCTTATATATAGAAAGCACTCAATAAATATTATTGAATGGATAACAAATGCATCACAAGTTGTAACATGGAAAGTTACCAACTTGCAGAGGTTATGAAGATTAAATAATATGTATAAGCATGGTTTAAAAACACAAAAAAGCATGGTTGATAAAGTATAATTGTTATTATTGATGATTTGTAGCAGAAAACTAGAAAACTCACTATTCTAAAATACAAATTAAAGTTATGATATGCCAATGGATGTCACCCAAATTTTTGTAGGAACCTTAGAAATTTACCATGAAGTTTATTTCTATATTACTCTGGTTTCAAGTATAATTCACCTTATTCTCATCAATAACCAATTTAACTGACTGTTTACAGACAGCTGGGGAGACAAATGACAAATTAGTACTCCCCGGGTTTGTGGCATGGACATAAAAAGTGAATTTATTTTTCAAATACCTTTTATAGCTATAGCCTTGCAAGTAAAAGACATCTTATCTGGTTTACTATTGATCCAAATGACAAGGCTGAGCATCAGATTAAGGACGTGTCAGAAACCTGAAAGAAGGCAACCAACAGATACAGCAGGATGGTAGCTTCTTTCAAAATGATCTATTAAGGCTACTGTGTTTACAAAGGCAGTTGAGAAAACATAGTACAATATACTGGCTGTATCAAGTAACCAGCAGAGTGCTCATAAAAACTTCTGATAGTAATGCGAACCCCCATACACCAATCATGATACATATTTATTTTCAGTAATAAAAACTATGTAATGGCTTTTGATGACAAAACAAAGGACATAGGATTTTTCCTTCACTCCACATCCCTTTCCCATGGCCACATTTTCTTTCTTGACAAATGGTAGTTTCCTACGAAATAAGACCTGTTGTAAGACAACACAGAAGATACTATATAATTAAAGCTGACTGCCAAACAGAAAGGTCAACTGCAATTCAAGAATTTCACTCTAAGATATCTTCTTTGATGATAATGACTTGGCTAAGTATGTAATAACAACAAAAAAAAAGTCATGCCAAAATGTGGTCCTGAGAAACAAAAATTCTGAGAGTGTTTCTTATATATGGTACAATATTTTATGAAAAAAGAAACTTTACCTTAGGGATAAAATACCAAGCATGTTTTAAAAAAGAAAAAAAAAAAAAAAGTAGCAAAACAAACAAAAAAAGAAACCTATCCAGAGGTGGGAAAATCTGCCTTTCTGTGGCCACTTTGGGATTAGCACTTCTTTAAGGAATATCCATTACTTTCTAGATTAGAATGAATTGAAGAATTCTGTGAGAATCATGGGAATAGAAAAAGCTTCAGAAAATTCCCCTTTCAGATGCCTTTAGACAGACTTGAACTGGTTTTTCAAAACCCAGAGTGCTTTAACCAGTATCAAGAGACCAACATTTGACACTGTTACAGACAAAAAAGATAGAGAGCTGCAGTCTAAAACAATTCAAAACACTCACAAGCCATTCAACTTTTTAGTTTGCCCTTTCAGCCAGTATATGACACTTTTTATAACAACAATAAAATTTGTTTTTATGTATCACCAGTTTAAATAGTGGTAAATGTAAGTTGAACTGTATTATCATTACTAAATGCTGTACCTATAACTAAAGGTCGGGACACCTAGAGTCTGGTCCTGGTTCTAACAAGGTATCTAAACATATCATTCAATTTCAACTTACCAAACAATTATTGATCACTACTTTGTGTAAGGCATTGTTTTTAGGTGTGACGAGTAAGACAACTTTCCGGGCCTTGGTTTCCTCAACTGTGAAATGGGGGAGTTCAATTAAGTCATAAACTAGTATTTATCAAAGTGTTTTTATAGATCACCACTTCCTTAAGATGTTATTAGGTTTATGCTAAAAAAAAAAAGAAAAAGTATTGAGATCAAACGATTATGAGAAATTCCGTATGAAAAAAAAATTAACAGGTTTTTTTTTTTAACTGCATGACTTCTCAGAGCCTTTAAGATGCTAATATGCATTGTGAATTCCCAAAGAGGAGTGTGCATTATTTCCCAAACTTATTTGACCATGATATCCATTTTTCACACAGCATTTCATGGGAATGCTGTTCTAAGAAAGCAGCTTTGGGAAATGCTACAGGAAATGATATTCAAGGTCCTTTTAAGCTTTCGTGATTTTTTAAAATAAGAAACATAGAACTGTTTAATGCCGAACCTCATGTTTTTCTTGAATAAACTTTGGAAAATATACTTGAGTAAAAACTCTAACAAGGCCAAGGAGAAGACTACTTGAGACTGCAGTTATCAAAAGCAACAACAGCAGCAAAAAGTCAAGCTACTGGGTAATGAGTAAAATAAAATACTGAGAATGAATGCCAGAAAACAAACTGCAGGGTATACCTGAAGCAGAGATTCTTTCCAGTCAAGCCTCCTTTCAACTTTCTTTACCCAAAATAACTAATACGTGCTTGGAAATGGTTCACATAATGCTACAGATGCTAAACATCAAATGTATGCTGGACTTTATATTTTTTATCTTAGGATATATAATCTGTGTATAGCTATGATGAGGAATCTTACTGCCTCCAACATGTCCATCAAGGCCATCACATTACTTTCATGCTCACCACTAGCTCAAATTCCCTATTACATCCTTAACTCTCCTCTGCAAACAGGTAAGGGATATTGCTTTGGTTAGAATCAGGTGGCAGTAAACAGGGCTCTAAAGCTCAGAGCTTCCAAGTGCAGTCATGCGCGTCTGAGGAGGATTTCTGGCAACCCAGGATAAATCTAGTTCGTCCAAGGAGACTAAATTTATGAATGAGTCTACTCAGTAATAGAGTCAAGCTCAAGAATGACTCTGCAGACCCACTAGAGGAATAGTCGAAAAAAAGGAGGTGCAGCAGCTTCTTTAATTCTGAAGGCCATCAATGTAAGTCAGCAAAGTCTATGGCTGCTACTGTGTGATACTTGAAGGTTTAAACTATAGACATGTAATCTGGGAAAGAAAGAATAGGGGAGAAAGAGGAAAAGAAAAGAAATGAACTAGAACAGAAAAAGAGAAATGGAAAGAACTAGGATTAAATAGGAAAGAAAAAAATTTGTGTGATAGGGAACTCCAATCTCTCTCTCTCATTCTCTTCTGAAATGAATTTCACTTCCTCAATGTTTCTAAAAACTGCGTGGCTACTTCTGCCTTTCAATCTTTGCTCACTCTAATTCCTCTGCCTGAAATCCTATCCCCTATCTCCATTCCCTAAGTTTGACATTTCTTTAAGACCCACTTGAAATTTCAATTCCTCCATGTATTAGGAAGGCTTGACAGGAAACAAAAGCCATGGTGGTGCAGTGGTTAAGAGCTATGGCTGCTAACCAAGAGGCTGGTAGTTCAAATCTACCAGATACTCCTTGGAAACTCTATGGGGCAGTTCTACTCTGTCCTATAGGGTTGCTATGAGCCGGAATCGACTTGATGGCAATGGGTTTGGTTTGGTTTTGGTTTAGGCAGGAAGGATTTTTTTTTTTATTAACTTTTATTAAGCTTCAAGTGAACGTTTACAAATCCAATCAGTCTGTCACATATAAGTTTACATACATCTTACTCCGTACTCCCACCTGCTCTTCCCCTAGTGAGTCAGCCCTTGCAGTCTCTCCTTTCGTGACAATTTTGCCAGCTTCCCTCTCTCTCTATCCTCCCATCCCCCCTCCAGACAAGAGCTGCCAACACACTCTCAAGTGTCCACCTGATATAATTAGCTCGCTCTTCATCAGCATCTCTCTCCCACCCGCTGACCAGTCCCTTTCATGTCTGATGAGCTGTCTTTGGGGATGGTTCCTGTCCTGTGCCGACAGAAGGTCTGGGGAGGATGGCCGCCGGGATTCCTCTAGTCTCAGTCAGACCATTAAGTATGGTCTTTTTATGAGAATTTGGGGTCTGCATCCCACTGATCTCCTGTTCCCTCAGGAGTTCTCTGTTGTGCTCCCTGTCAGGGCAGTCATCGATTGTGGCCGGGCACCAACTAGTTCTTCTGGTCTCAGGGTGATGTAGGTCTCTGGTTCATGTGGCCCTTTCTGTCTCTTGGGCTCCTAGTTGTTGTGTGACCTTGGTGTTCTTCATTTTCCTTTGCTCCAGGTGGGTTGAGACCAATTGATGCATCTTAGATGGCCATTTGTTAGCCTTTAAGACCCCAGACGCCACATTTCAAAGTGGGATGCAGAATGTTTTCATAATAGAATTATTTTGCCAATTGACATAGAAGTCCCCTCAAACCATTTTCCCCAGACCCCCGCCCCTGCTCCGCTGACCTTTGAAGCATTCATTTTATTCCGGGAACTTTTTTGCTTTTGGTCCAGTCCAATTGAGCTGACCTTCCATGTATTGAGTGTTGTCTTTCCCTTCACCCAAAGCAGTTCTTATCTACTGATTAATCAATAAAAAACCCTCTCCCTCCCTCCCCCCCTCCCCCCTTCGTAACAACAAAAGTATGTGTTCTTCTCAGGTTTACTATTTCCCAAGATCTTATAATAGTGGTCTTATACAATATTTGTCCTTTTACCTCTGACTAATTTCGCTCAGCATAATGCCTTCCAGGTTCCTCTATGTTATGAAATGTTTCAGAGATTCGTCACTGTTCTTTATCGATGCGTAGTATTCCATTGTGTGAATATACCACAATTTATTTACCCATTCATCCGTTGATGGACACCTTGGTTGCTTCCAGCTTTTTGCTAGTGTAAATAGAGCTGCAATAAACATGGGTGTGCATATATCTGTTTGTGTGAAGGCTCTTGTATCTCTAGGGTATATTCCGAGGAGTGGGATTTCTGGGTTGTATGGTAGTTCTATTTCTAACTGTTTAAGATCACGCCAGATAGATTTCCAAAGTGGTTGTACCATTTTACATTCCCACCAGCAGTGAATAAGAGTTCCAATCTCTCCGCAGCCTCTCCAACATTTATTATTTTGTGTTTTTTGGATTAATGCCAGCCTTGTTGGTGTGAGATGAAATCTCATCGTAGTTTTAATTTGCATTTCTCTAATGGCTAATGATCGAGAGCATTTTCTCATGTATCTGTTGGCTGCCTGAATATCTTCTTTAGTGAAATGTGTGTTCATATCCTTTGCCCACTTCTTGATTGGGTTGTTTGTCTTTTTGTGGTTGAGTTTTGACAGAATCATGTAGATTTTAGAGATCAGGCGCTGGTCTGAGATGTCATAGCTGAAAATTCTTTCCCAGTCTGTAGGTGGTCTTTTTACTCTTTTGGTGAAGTCTTTAGATGAGCATAGGTGTTTGATTTTTAGAAGCTCCCAGTTATCGAGTTTCTCTTCATCATTTTTGGTAATGTTTTGTATTCTGTTTATGCCTTGTATTAGGGCTCCTAGGGTTGTCCCTGTTTTTTCTTCCATGATCTTTATCGTTTTAGTCTTTATGTTTAGGTCTTTGATCCACTTGGAGTTAGTTTTTGTGCGTGGTGTGAGGTATGGGTCCTGTTTCATTCTTTTGCAAATGGATATCCAGTTATGCCAGCACCATTTGTTGAAAAGACTATCTTTTCCCCAATTGACTGACACTGGTCCTTTGTCAAATATCAGCTGCTCATACGCGGAGGGATTTATGTCTGGGTTCTCAATTCTGTTCCATTGGTCTACGTGCCTGTTGTTGTACCAGTACCACGCTGTTTTGACTACTGTGGCTGTATAATAGGTTCTGAAATCAGGTAGAGTGAGGCCTCCCACTTTCTTCTTCTTTTTCAGTAATGCTTTGCTTATCCGAGGCTTCTTTCCCTTCCATATGAAATTGGTGATTTGTTTCTCTATCCCCTTAAAATATGACATTGGAATTTGGATCGGAAGTGCGTTATATGTATAGATGGCTTTTGGTAGAATAGACATTTTTACTATGTTAAGTCTTCCTATCCATGAGCAGGGTATGTTTTTCCACTTAAGTACGTCCTTTTGAATTTCTTGTAGTAGAGCTTTGTAGTTTTCTTTGTATAGGTCTTTTACATCCTTGGTAAGATTTATTCCTAAGTATTTTATCTTCTTGGGGGCTACTGTGAATGGTATTGATTTGGTTATTTCCTCTTGAATGTTCTTTTTGTTGATGTAAAGGAATCCAAGTGATTTTTGTATGTTTATTTTATAACCTGAGACTCTGTCAAACTCTTCTATTAGTTTCAGTAGTTTTCTGGAGGATTCCTTAGGGTTTTCTGTGTATATAATCATGTCATCTGCAAATAGTGATAACTTTATTTCCTCCTTGCCAATCTGGATGCCTTTTATTTCTTTGTCTAGCCTAATTGCCCTGGCTAGGACTTCAAGTACGATGTTGAATAAGAGCGGTGATAAAGGACATCCTTGTCTGGTTCCCGTTCTCAAGGGAAATGCTTTCAGCTTCTCTCCATTTAGAGTGATATTGGCTGTTGGCTTTGCATAGATGCCCTTTATTATGTTGAGGAATTTTCCTTCAATTCCTATTTTGGTAAGAGTTTTTATCATAAATGGGTGTTGGACTTTGTCAAATGCCTTTTCTGCATCAATTGATAAGATCATGTGGTTTTTATCTTTTATTTATGTGATGGATTACATTAATGGTTTTTCTGATATTAAACCAGCCTTGCATACCTGGTATAAATCCCACTTGATCGTGCTGAATTATTTTTTTGATATGTTGTTGGATTCTATTGGCTAGAATTTTGTTGAGGATTTTTGCATCTATGTTCATGAGGGATATAGGTCTGTAATTTTCTTTTTTTGTAATGTCTTTATCTGGTTTTGGTATCAGGGAGATGGTGGCTTCATAGAATGAGTTGGGTAGTATTCCGTCATTTTCTATGCTTTGAAATACCTTCAGTAGTAGTGGTGTTAACTCTTCTCTGAAAGTTTGGTAGAACTCTGCAGTATAGCCATCCGGGCCAGGGCTTTTTTGTGTTGGAAGTTTTTTGATTACCGTTTCAATCTCTTTTTTTGTTATGGGTCTATTGAGTTGTTCTACTTCTGAATGTGTTAGTTTAGGTAGGTAGTGTTTTTCCAAGAATTCATCCATTTCTTCTAGGTTTTCAAATTTGTTAGAGTACAATTTTTCATAGTAATCTGAAATGATTCTTTTAATTTCATTTGGTTCTGTTGTGATGTGGTCCTTCTCGTTTCTTATTCGGGTTATTTGTTTCCTTTCCTGTATTTCTTTAGTCAGTCTAGCCAATGGTTTATCAATCTTGTTAATTTTTTCAAAGAACCAGCTTTTGGCTTTGTTAATTCTTTCAATTGTTTTTCTGTTCTCTAATTCATTTAGTTCAGCTCTAATTTTTATTATTTGTTTTCTTCTGGTGCCTGATGGATTCTTTTGTTGCTCACTTTCTATTTGTTCAAGTTGTAGGGACGGTTCTCTGATTTTGGCTCTTTCTTCTTTTTGTATGTGTGCATTTATCGATATAAATTGGCCTCTGAGCACGGCTTTTGCTGTGTCCCAGAGGTTTTGATAGGAAGTATTTTCATTCTCGTTGCATTCTATGAATTTCCTTATTCCCTCCTTGATGTCTTCTATAACCCAGTCTTTTTTCAGGAGGGTATTGTTCATTTTCCAAGTATTTGATTTCTTTTCCCTAGTTTTTCTGTTATTGATTTCTAGCTTCATTGCCTTGTGGTCTGAGAAGATGCTTTGTAATATTTCGATGTTTTGGACTCTGCAAAGGTTTGTTTTATGACCTAATATGTGGTCTATTCTAGAGAATGTTCCGTGTGCGCTAGAAAAAAAAGTATACTTTGCAGCAGTTGGGTGGAGAGTTCTGTATAAGTCAATGAGGTCAAGTTGGTTGATTGTTGTAAGTAGGTCTTCCGTGTCTCTATTGAGCTTCTTACTGGATGTCCTGTCCTTCTCCGAAAGTGGTGTGTTGAAGTCTCCTACTATATATGTGGAGGTGTCTATCTCACTTTTCAATTCTGTTAAAATTTGATTTATGTATCTTGCAGCCCTGTCATTAGGTGCATAATATTTAATATGGTTATGTCTTCCTGATCAATTGTCCCTTTTATCATTATATAGTGTCCTTCTTTATGCTTTGTGGTGGATTTAAGTCTAAAGTCTATTTTGTCAGAAATTAATATTGCTACTCCTCTTCTTTTTTGCTCATTGTTTGCTTGATATATTTTTTTCCATCCTTTCAGTTTTAGTTTGTTTGTGTCTCTAAGTCTAAGGTGTGTCTCTTGTAGGCAGCGTATAGATGGATCGTGTTTCTTTATCCAGTCCGTGACTCTTTGTCTCTTTATTGGTGCATTTAGTCCATTTACATTCAGCGTAATTATAGATAAATAAGTTTTTAATGTTGTCATTTTGATGCCTTTTCATGTGTGTTGTTGGCAATTTCATTTTTCCACATACTTTTTTGTGCTGAGACGTTTTTCTTAGTAAATTGTGAGATCCTCATTTTCATAGTGTTTGACTTTATGTTAGTTGAGTCGTTACGTTTTTCTTGAGTTATGGAGTTGTTATACCTTTTTGTGGTTACCTTATTATTTACCCCTATTTTTCTAAGTAAAAACCTAACTTGTATCATTCTATATCGCCTTGTATCACTCTCCATCTGGCAGTTCAATGCCTCCTGTATTTAGTCCCTCTTTTTGATTATTGTGATCTTTTACCTATTGACTTCCATGATTCCCTGTTATGTGTATTGTTAGTTTATTTATTTATTTTTTTAAATTAATCTTAATTTGTTTGTTTTTGTGATTTCCCTATTTGAGTTGATATCAGGACATTCTGTTTTGTGACCTTGTGTTGTGCTGGTATCTGATATTATTGGTTTTCTGACCAAACAATATCCTTTAGTATTTCTTGTAGCTTTGGTTTGGTTTTTGCAAATTCTCTAAACTTGTGTTTATCTGTAAATATCTTAATTTCGCCTTCAAATTTCAGAGAGAGTTTTGCTGGATATATGATCCTTGGCTGGCAGTTTTTCTCCTTCAGTGCTCTGTATATGTCGTCCCATTCCCTTCTTGCCTGCATGGTTTCTGCTGAGTAGTCTGAACTTATTCTTATTGATTCTCCCTTGAAGGAAACCTTTCTTTTCTCCCTGGCTGCTTTTAAAATTTTCTGTTTATCTTTGGTTTTGGCGAGTTTGATGATAATATGTCTTGGTGTTTTTCTTTTTGGATCAGTCTTAAATGGGGTTCGATGAGCATCTTGGATAGATATCCTTTCGTCTTTCATGATGTCAGGGAAGTTTTGTGTCAGGAGTTCTTCAACTATTTTCTCTGTGTTTCCTGTCCCCCCTCCCTGTTCTAGGACTCCAATCACCCGCAAGTTATCCTTCTTGATAGAGTGCCACATGATTCTTAGGGTTTCTTCATTTTTTTTAATTCTTTTATCTGATTTTTTTTCAGCTATGTTTGTGTTGATTCCCTCGTCCTCCAGATGTCCCAGTCTGCATTCTAATTGCTCGAGTCTGCTCCTCTGACTTCCAATTGTGTAGTCTAATTCTGTAATTTTATTGTTAATCTTTTGGATTTCTACATGCTGTCTCTCTATGGATTCTTGCAACTTATTAATTTTTGCACTATGTTCTTGAATAATCTTTTTGAGTCCTTCAACAGTTTTATCGGTGTGTTCCTTGGCTTTTTCTGCAGTTTGCCTTATTTCATTTGTGATGTCTTTAAGCATTCTGTAAATTAGTTTTTTATATTCTGTATCTGATAATTCCAGGATTGTATCTTCATTTGGGAAAGATTTTGATTCTTTTGTTTGGGGGGTTGGAGAATCTGTCATGGTCTGCTTCTTTATGTGGTTTGGTATGGACTGCTGTCTCCGAGCCATCACTGGGAAACTAGTTTTTCCAGAAAATCAGCTAAAAAAAAAATGCAGTCAGATCCCTATCAGAGTTCTCCATCTGGCTCAGGCTATTCGAATGTTAATGAAGCCGCCTGGGGAGGGTGGGAGAGGGATCAAAGAGATAGGAGAGTAGCACCTCAGAATATAGCCAGAGTTGCTTGTCTTGCTTGGAATGACTATTATATCTGAGATTTCCGCGGGGCGCGTCGCCTATGTGTGCTGGCTGTGTGGAGATTGCCCCCGGGGGGTCTGGCCCACTGGAGTCACGGTCAGATCCTCAGCTGCCAGCCTGGGGTGGTGCACTCCCGACTCCAAAATCAGTTGCTGCCTCCCGGGGACTCCCCGTCCTGCCTACCGCGTCGCCGCGCCGCCCCCGCGAACCAGCTCGGCTCCCCCCTGGGGTCAGCTCAGGCAAGCGGAGCAGCTCTCCGTGCCTACGCCGCGACCGCGCTTCCCGGCTGGGACGCCACTCTCCCCGCTCCAAGACCCGTCACTGTCTCCCGGGGCCTTCTCCCACTGGCTGCATCACCACACCACCTGCGCGAACTGGCTGGGCCCCCCCCGGGGTCAGTTCAGGGGGGCGGAGCAGCTCCCTGCGCTTGCACCCCGCCAAAATCCCGGCGGGACGGCTCCCCGGCTGGGACGCTGCTCTCCCCGCTCCAAGACCAGTCACTGCCTCCCGGGGACTTCTCCTACCGGCTGCGTTGACACGCCGCCCGTGCGAACCGGATGGGCCCCCTCCCGGGGTTAGTTCAGGGGGGTGGTGCAGCTCCCCGCGCCCACTCCCCTCCTAAATCCCGGCAGGACAGCTCCCCGGCTGGGACGCTGCTCTCCCTGCTCCAAGACCAGTCACTGCCTCCCAGGGAGTTTTCCCAGCGGCTGGGCCCCCTCCCGGAACAAGTTCAGGGGCTAGGGCTAGGCCCCTTGTTTGTGCCGTCTGCCCCCCTGGGCTTTACCCCAAATCGGGCGCCGAAGGTCACCTGACTGGTACGCTGCCTCTCCGTATTTGTCCGTTCTCCGTCTCTAAATCTGTGTTTGTTGTTCAGGGTTTGTAGATTGTTATGTATGTGATCGATTCACTTGTTTTTCCGAGTCTTTGTTGCAAGAGGGATCCGCGGTAGCGTCCACCTAGTCCGCCATCTTGGCCCCACCTCCCCCAGGAAGGATTTTGATACAGGGAATCATGTACACCCCTTCCTCACTTATCAATGTGGTTGGGTTCCAAAGAACAAGTCATTATGTGAAAATTGGCATTATGTGAAAATGGAGGATGATCACATCAGATCACAAAATAGATGACTACATCATTACATAACTGCCAAACCACTGACGATCATGGCACAGCCAACTTGACACATAGCCTTAACCATCACAGCTACTGTTACTCTCGCCTCACACCTCTGTGTTGATGACTGCCAGACATTTGTCGTTAATGCATAAAATGGAGAGATTTTTTACTTTTTTTGTAAATGCAAAACGTCAGATAACAAGATAGTCAATAATTGAGGAGTAGGCGTATTTATAAAATAATTGGAAGGACTCTAACTAGGCCTCAAGAAATTACTCCCTGAACAATGGAAAGGCACCATTGTGATTACAGTATTAAGTTCAGTACACATCTATAGCTGCATCAGGAAGTCAGAATAAAAAACCTGCTGTAATAACTGCCTCCAAACACCCAGGAGGAAGAATAATAGAAACTGAAATGCTCCATGAACTCTTCACTTGATGATTGCTCCCATCTCTGAACCTAAGAGCATTTATGGCCTGACTTGCTTGTGAGGGGCACTCAGCATACTAACATTGGTTTGTAAGATTAATGTCTTCTTCAAATATGTGTCCATTCTCCTTATATTGAGCTGAGTATAAGGCACTTGAAGTCAACACATTGAATGATATATACCAATTATGGTATATCTCTCTAGTATCTTCCTCCTCTGAACAAACCTAATTCAACTCCTTTGGGTAGTTTTTCAAAATATACATAAATCACAAATTTTAAACAGATAAGGAATTTGCATACCATATCTCATCTTTCCAGTTTAGGGTAAAGGGGTCTCGGTACAAGACTTCCAAAGTAATTCTCATTTTTGGCCTTTTGTCATGTTGTGGAATGAAAGATTTAAACCTACTATGGAATTTAAGTTCTTTCCTTTGCAGAGAGAAAAGAAAAGGAAGGATAAGGAGAACGGGAGACCAGATGGATATATTTCTGATACTTCTGAAATCACTTCCAAAGTTTGATCTAAGGTAAATATGCTTTGTCCTTGTACTTACTTGGAGGCAATTCTACAAAGTGTTTCTACATGTCTAGTAACCCAGACCATCTTTTCAAAGATGTCTGCATCTTATATATGCAGTTTAAGGTTTAAAGATTTCCTCAACAAGTAGTTTCAGAGAGCCATCCAGCCTCAATGGTTTCAGCAAGTCTGGATACCATGAGAATTTGAAGTTCTCCCACACCAGTATTAACACCTTAGAATTACCTGAGGGCATTTTTCAAAAGTATTACTGACCGTTTCCTACCTCAGGACAACTGAATCAGAATCCTGGAAGGTAAGACTTGGGCTTTACACTTTTTTAGAAGTTCCTTTTAGATTTTTCTATTTAAGCAGTCTCAACCCTCCTTATCCTTCTAAGTAAGCTAAGACATGGTAGCCCCAGACTGACCACTGAGAAAGTATATCATACCTTGAGTCACCAATACAACTATTCTAATCCGGCAGTTGGCATCCTAGTAATTATCAGTGGGGTCCAATATTTCCTGCCAAGCAACAATTCACTCCCCTGATCTAATAATTTGGCCCACTAAAGGGAACAGCCACTGAATTTTAAATTCTGTTCTGGCTGCTGATTGGAGTCCTGCTATTCCTGGACAAAATTTCTAGTTGCCCACTGTCTACCTGCAGTGGGGTCCTAACTACCACTTGACTGAAACCCTACCTACTTTATTTTGGATCTATTTCTGACCAATAGCTGTCCTTGATTAGTGATCATTGTAATCTTGACACACAATTCAACACCCCTTCCTGATGAACCCCTATAACCAGCTGGGTAACATACCTTCTCTTAGAGCATATGGGTCTAGTATCAAGCTCCTGTCCTTTTTCACTGAGTCGAATGCTATTATCTCATTAATAAATCCCAACATTAGGATAATAAAGGTTTCGTAGAATGAGTAGTATTTTTAATATCTCTGTGAAACTGAAAACTAGACAAATAAGATTATTCAAGGATGTTGGATATTAAACTGGATCCAGAACTAATCCTAACAATACTAGCACAAATATTTATTTATAATAAGTATTTATTTAGCGCCTATTTTGTGAAAGACATTGTAGAGGGTAAAAAGATAAAGTTGATGGGACTATGTACTCTAGAGGGAGCTCTGGTGGTGCAACAGTTAAGTGCTTGGCTGCTGATCAAAAAGGTTGGCAGTTTGAATCCACTCAAGCAGCTCTGCAGGAGAAAGACCTGGCGATCTGCTCCCATAAAGATCACAGCCTAGAAAACCCTATAGGGAAGTTCTATGAGGTCACTATAATTCGAAATCCACTCTATGGTACCTCACAACAACAACAACAATATATTCTAGGTGCTCACAGAACACTAGGAATGTATTTGTTTACGAATAATTACAATGTGGATGAAATGTGCTGAAGTCCTAATGGTATTTTCAGAACTGTTACCTGCGTGCCTTGGTAGATGCCACATAAATTTAGCTTAAAGTGCCTAATTCAATCTGTTTGAATACATTTTTACCCCCTATGCTCAAACGGCTGATCCTTATGTGATCTAAATGAGGGATATTTAGACTATGTGTTCCTTAACAGAATGAAAGGTTATACAGTTCTTTCAAATCCACTGATTTACTTAATTCCCATAAGGGCCTTTTAAGATAAGTATTGTCACAAATTTAAAAAACAGAAAACTGAAGTCCAAAATGTTTAAGCTTAAAACCTGCCTGAAATCACTCAATTAGGAAGAAGCAAAGCCTAAGACATGAACCTAGGTCTTGACTTCTAAATCTAGTCTGATCTGTTTGCCACTGCTACAGCTGAAAGACATCAGAGGAAAGAAAGAGATTCATGGAGAAGTTTATAAAGAAGGTCAAATGTACCACTGAGGTCAAGGAGCATGAAGATTTAGGAAAGGCATCTGAATATTTGATTAGAAGGTCATTGGTGAATCGGTGGCAAATCCTTTCCTTTAGAGCAATATTATCAGTTTTCAAATTTTACATCTAACCCTTCAATAAACACTCAAATCCATTCACTAATCTCTACATAGTCCGCTTCATGGTCTGCCCCCACTTTACTTGCCTAGTATGATGTCTCCATATTTTCTACCTCATAGTCAATGATCCTTACATATTAAACTACATGTTCTTTCTCATCTTGAGAATACTCCACGAATACCAAGAATGGCCTTCCCATCTCTTTTGCCTATTTGATTTAGCAGAAATGTTATCTCTTTAATGAAGCCATTCTTGACTACCACACCCCAGGATGGCTTGGGTATTCCTCTTACATTTTCCCATGATATCTCCAGGCTCACTCCTTTTCTAGCACTTAACACAAGAAAGCTATATTTTATTTTTTATTATTGTACTTTAGATGAGGGTTTACAGAACTAGCTTCTCATTAAAGAATTGGTTCACATATTGTTTTGTGACATTGGTTGCCAACCCCACAAGATGTCAACACTCTCCCCTTCACAACCTTGGGTTCCCCATTACTAGCTTTCCTTCCCTTCCTGTCTTCTCATCCTTGCCCCTGGGCTGGTGTGCCCATTTAGTCTCGTTTTGTTTTATGGGCCTGTCTAATCTTTGGCAGAAGGGTGAACCTCAGGAGTGACTTCATTATTTAACTGAAAGGGTGTCTGCGGGCCATATTCTTGATGTTTCTCCAGTCTTCGTAAGTCTGGTCCTTTTTTGTGAGTTAGAATTTTGTTCTACATTTTTCTCCAGCTCTTTCTGGGACCCTCTACTGTGATCCCCGTCAGAACAGTCAGTGGTGGTAGCTGGGCACCATCTAGTTGTGCTGGATGCAGTCTGGTGGAAGCTGTGATAGTTGTGGTCCAGTAGTCCTTTGGACTAATCTTTCCCTTGGGTCTTTGGTTTCATTCTCCCTTGCTCCAGACAGGGCGAGACCAGTGGACTATCTTAGATGGTGGCTCACAAGCTTTTAAGGCCACAGACGCTACTCACCAAAGTAGAATGTAGAACATTTTATTTATAATCTATATTATGCCAATTGAGCCTTTACTGGGTGGGTTTATATTATGCCAATTGAGCTAGATGTTCTTTGAGACCATGGTTCCCACAGCCCTTGGCCCAGTAATTCGGTCCCTCCAGGAAGGAAGCTATGCTTAATTACCCATTAATCTTGTCTGTTTTCTCCATTAAACTATGAACTCATTGAGGGCAGATTGTGCTTTGTTGATGGTTGTATTTCCATAATTTAGCATAGTGGCTTTCATATAAATAATTATTTAATGAATGGATGAGAAAGATTATGAGGTGTTATGAAGCAACAAAACATTCCAATCCAGTCCCAAGAACAAAAATTTTGCTTTTAGGTCACAAACAGTATGTTTTGACCAAAGGCCCAACACAGACCTAGCTATGTAAACTCTGAAATTCTCTTTGCCAGGATACCAAGCTTACTTCTACCACTTATGTATAATTCTACTTAAGAAAATGTGGTTACAATTATACTTCCGTTGAGATAGCTCTGGAAGAGCATAACATCTGAGAGAAGATTTCTGCAACTGGTATAGTTGTTTCAAAGCTTTAGATTTTTCTAGGTTAGATCAAGGAAAATGAATACCTTAGCTAAGCATATTTCAAAACACTTAGTCAGTAGTATTGAGAAATTTTCTGACCTTCATTAAAACCAAACCAAACCAAACCCAGTGCTGTCAAGTCAATTCTGACTCATAGCGACCCTATAGGACAGAGTAGAACTGCCCCATAGAGTTTCCAAGGAGCATGTGGCGGATTCAAACTGCCGACCCTTGGGTTAGCAGCCATAGCACTTAACCACTATGCCACCAGTGTTTCCGACCTTCGTTAAGGGTTACCAAATGAGTAAAATCCTAGAATCTTCAAGCCAATACTGACATAGGAAGAACTTAATGAAATATTTGCAATTGTAATGAATCTCAGGGTTTGAAGGGCCCAATGAAATCAGTAGGTTCATCCATCCACTGTCTAGTTTGCACACTAATTCAGTTCTTCTGGAGTACTTTTTTGAGCCATTTTAAATCAGGTGGAAGAGCTTTGGATGACTATAGAAAAGAGATCGTGGGGTTCTAGAGATGGGCTGAATGCATAATCCATAACCTAAGAATGCCTATTCACACACTCTTGGCATTATTCTCAACTCAAGGCTTTCATGAATGTAGACAATGCTTAAAAATGCTCTCAGTACCTAGTATATTATAAAAACATTTTTTAAAAAATTAAAGATTTTTGGGGGAGAAGGGTATTTACTAATTAGATAGCAGATAAGATCTACTTTAGGTGAAGGGAAAGATAACACTCAATACAGGGAGGTCAGCACAACTGGACTAAACCAAAAGAAGTTTCCTGAATAAACGAAATGCTTTGAAGGTCAGCGAAGCATGGGCAGGGGTTTGGGGACCATGGTTTCAGGGGACATTTAAGTCAATTGGCAAAATAAAATCTATTAAGAAAACATTCTGCATCCCACTTTGAAGAGTGGCGTCTGGGGTCTTAAACACTAGCAAGTGGCCATCTAAGATGCCTCAATGAGTCTCAACCCACCTGGATCAAAGGAGAATGAAGAATACCAAGGACACAAGGTAATTACGAGCCCAAGAGACAGAAAGGGCCACATGAACCAGAGACTACATCATCTTGAGACCAGAAGAACTAGATGGTGTCCGGCTACAACTGATGACTGCCCTGACAGGGAACACAACAGAGAACCCCTCAGGAAGCAGGAGAACAGTGGGATGCAGACCCCAAATTCTCATAAAAAGACCAGACTTAATGGTCTGACTGAGACCAGAAGGACCCCGGCGGTCATGGTCCCCAAACCTTCTGTTGGCTCAGGACAGGAACCATTCCTGAAGCCAACTCGTCAGACATGGATTAGACTGGACAATGGGTTGGAGAGAGATGCTGATGTGGAGTGAGCTACTTGCATCAGGTGGACACTTAAGATTATGTTGGCCTTTCCTGTCTGGAGGGGAGATGAGAGGGTAGGGGGCTTAGAAGCTGGCAAAATGGTCATGAAAAGAGAGACTGGAAGGAGGGAGCGGGCTGTCTCATTGGGGGGAGAGTAATTGGGAGTATGTACTCGACGGCACTGGGTTTAGTAAGGTGTATATAAGTTTTTATGTGAGAGACTGACTTGATTTGCAAACTTTCACTTAAAGCACAATAAAAATTATTTTAAAAAATTAAAGATGTTTTTGAACTACAGCAATGCACTGAATTAAATCTGTACATAGAGAATAGAGAATGCATAAAGAAAATTATAAATTTTGTTTACAACATTCAGTTTAAGATTTATCATTATTAAAGTTGTCCTATAGAATTTATTGGCTTTAACATTATTTACTCGGCTTTGAAGAGATGGTACTGAGAGCTCTGTACATTAGAGAACAATTCAACACCACCACGTTTTCTGAATGCTTTCCCCATTCATACTCCAAATGATAGGATTATAGCATAAGTAAGCATATAGAAGAGGCTTTGACACTGAATTAGAGATGATACTATTGGCATCATTTAAATTCAGCCCTATTACTTGTTTTAATTTGCTAAGCGTTGTTTTTCTTGGGCATTCCTTTGAAAAAATGACTTAGCTAGCGCATAATTCTTCCTTCTTTGAGTTAGTTCATGCAAGAATAAATGAATAAATATGGAGCAAAAATAACTGTTGAATATACACTTTATATTATATTATTAACTCATCTATCCTTTTAATTTAATGCTTCACTTATTCTCTTCTAATTATAGTGTTAAAAATGCTTATCACCTGTTAATTATGACAATGAGATGACCATTTATGCAATTTCTCCCCTAAAGTTTCATTTTAAATCTCCATTTAAATGGGTTACCTTCTAACATAATCAGACAAAAAGAACCAGCCTGTGTTTCTATTATGTATGTATGTGTGTTTTGCACATCCAGGCTTGAATATATCATTTAAAGGTATATAAATTTATGATCCAAAGGAAAGTCTAATTAAATAAAAATGGGAGCATATGTTAGTTGTGTCGACTTCAGGATCTATTCCTTTGTATAAAGGGCTTTCACATACCTTCCTCCTCAATTCTGAAAGCACACGGTTCCTTATTCCCTTCACCATGAATAAGGCCGACATTTGACAGCTTCACAAGGCTGACAGGGTTACCCAACAGCCCACCCTCCCTATTCTCAATCCAATTAGACCTCTAATCCTCCAGATGAAAGGCCCAACTGCTCACGTTCCTCATGACAACGACAGCTATTGATTATTTGTCACTGCAGCTAACACCTTCCCTGTCGAGGCTGCTCTGACAGAAGCAAACCTACCAAATTAGACAGCACTTTATCTGCCCTAGAGGCCAAATGGCACAACAAGTAAAGGCTAATAAATGGTATAAAAATGAACAAATCATAACATTATGACAGGCTGATCGTTGCCAGCAGCTTCCAGCCCCCAGCTCAAGTTTGATGTTCTGTTAGACTTGCTCCTTCTCTTTCCCCTCTGCTCTAGCTCCAACTTTGACTGAATTAAAGGCCAGAACAATTAAGGCATTTGACCAGCAAAGCTAAGCCAATTGAAGTATCACCAAGGGACGTAAATGTCAATAGCTGACTGCCATTTGTCAATACAAACATTCTGGAGATGCAAATGCTTAGGCTTCTGCTCTCCACTAGGCTGCACTGACTCCCTTTCCACTGAGAGTCAGCTCAAATGGACAGTCTGTGCTATTTAACCATGGGGAAAAAGAAAAGAAAAGAAATACATAGTCCCAAGAGAGGAAATATTCTATGAAGAATAATCAGGAGTCCTTGGGGTTGGAGTAAGGGACTATATGAGAAAAGAGAGAAAAGCAGAGCTAGTCTTCCTCTAAAAAATATTCTAACATTAAACAACTGGAATGTCGTCATACTTTTTTAGTTGAGAATACATACATAACGTAAGACATGCTGGACCACCTAGGAGAATTAACAAAATTAAAACCTTAGAAGTATACTCATTCATTCAACAGATGGTTTTTGAGCACTAGGCACTGTTCTAGGTAATGGGGATAAAGTTGTGAATAAAACAAACAAGAAAAAAAAAAAATCCCTGACCTCATGGAGTTTACATTCTAGTGGGAAAAAGACAATATTCAAGAAAAATATACTATATAGTACTTCAGATAATGTTAAGTGCTAAGTAAAAAAAAAAAAACAACAACAAATAAATTATCAGATGTGTGTGGTGAGGGGGCAATTAGACTTTTGTGTAAAGACTTAATGAGAGTGAAGGGGTTGAACATGGAGATAGCTATTGGAATAGCATTCCTGGCAGATGGAAGAGCAAATGCAAAAACCTCAAGGAAACAGCATTGCTCACTTTTTAGAGGAACAGAACTGCTGCCAGGGGGGCTTATGCAAAGAAAACATAGAGAAGATTAGAAATAAGGTCATATAGCTAGAAGGGGATTCAGAATAGGGCTTTACAGGTTATAGGAAATATTTGGGCTTTTACTCTGAGACTGAAAACTCTTAAAGGGTTTAGAGTAGAGGTGTGATACAATCTAATGAAGGTTTTAAAGGATCATTTTAGTTTATGTGTCAAGCATAGACTGCAGGGGGCAGGGCAGAAGCCAGGAGACCAGTTAGGAGGCTACTACAATAATCCAAGCAAGAGATAATGGTGGCTAGGACCAGGGGCAGAGAAAAGTGGTTGAATTGTGGATAAATTTAGAATGTAGAGCTGACAAGATTTGCTGATGGACACCAATCTCACACAATAGAACATGCCCTTTGCATAAAAATGGGTGCTCAAAATGTGTTACTTGAATTGAATCTTCTACCAGGCAGTTCTATTAAAAATGTTATGCCTTGCATCTAAGTCAAGCTAAATTTTCTAACAACTTTTTTTTTTTTTAAGCAAAGACTTTGGAGTCTGAGAGATCTATGTTTGAATCCTGGGTCTTCCACTTACTGATTAATTTCTCAAGCTCTTTGAGTCTCAGTTTCTTCATCTGTATAATGTAACATTTTATCATTCTTAGCTGAGTGAGAAAAAAGAGTAGAGATGTAAGATAGTGGAGGTTAAGTTAAAAACTTCTTAGCCCTGAATTAGAATAGGAAGTGATGAAATCATGATATTTTTATCTTAAAAAAATATTTTCAAGCTCTGTTGACTGTAAAGGCTTAGAAACAGTGGTCAACCAGTAGCAATTAGCACCTCTAGGCCCTAGATTGCAGTCTCCAAATACTTTTTCCTTGGAGAAATGGCTGCTTCCGAAAACTGCAGCAAAAAATACATAAAGCAAACCTGGAATATTTGGTTATACCAGACAGTAAGGAAGCTATCAAATACAAGGATTGTGTCAAAAGGAACCAGGAACTTATCCCCTGAGGTCACCTTTTAGCGAAATAACAGATTGGCACATGAAATAAAGGATATTAACCGTGAGTACAGAGCTCCATTAAAAAACCATCTATATGATTTATATTACTCTAAAGCAAAAATGTGAAGATGAGGGGGGCAGGGAAGCTAGAGTACTGGAAATGGAACAACCAGAACGCAATTAATGAGAATGCTGACACATTGTGAAAAATGTAACTAATGTCCTGAACAATCTGTGTAGAAATTGTTAAATGGGAACCTAATTTGCTGTGTAAACTTTCACCAAAAATACAATATTATTAAAAAAAAAAAGGATCCAGGAACCAACTTGAAGAAGCTTCCATACATGAAAGATGGAGTAATTTTAATATCAATTAAAGACAATAACTTTAATGGACTGATACAGCAAATATATTAAAATGATACTAAAAAATTCTATGCCTTGTTCACAATGACAATAAAAAATTAAAAAGAAAAAAATTAATTGGTCATCATGGGAGGATACCAGGAAACCAACTCATTATTTTGAAAACTGCTAAAGGAGAAAGAACCAAACATTTATTCTTCCTTTTCTGTACGAACTGTAGCGTTGAATAATCTAGTAGCAGAAACGGGGAGTTTCTCTTCAAAGAATTATTCCAGCTTAATAATTGACGAAGGGATGATAGAATTAGAATGTTACCATTTTGCAACTATTAACGAACTATTTGGAAACCCTGGCGGCATAGTGGTTAAGACCTAGGGCTGCTAATCAAAAGGTTGGCAGTTCGAATCCACCAGGCACTCCTTAGAAGCTCTACGGGCCAGTTCTACCCTGTCCTATAAGGTCGCTATGAGTTGGAATTGACTTGACAGCAATGGGTTTTTTTTTTTTTTAAATGAACTATTGGCTCTAGACACTGGGCATCAATAACTACTAACATCACAAAAATAGAGACAACTAAATATTATATGCCTCCTGATAAGAAACGTATCATAACTATGAAATAGGTTTGCCAAAAAGTTTTAACCTGAATCAGAGTAAGTCTGTAGATCCAATAACTAATTTAGAGGGAACGCAGAGGACAAAGGAACATGTTAACTATACCTGGAGGTGGAATCAACATAATCTAGACTCAGAAAATCTGTCTAGACTGAAACATCAAGGTAGAGTAGAGGTTAAGCTGCCTTTACAAAAAATAAAAAAAATTTTTTTATTTTTAACAAAAAATAGAGGGGGAAAAAAAGGATGAAGGGGAAATCTATATATTTTAAAAGACCTATCAACAAATATCTACTTCTTATTTGGATCCCAAGAGCCCTAGTGGCACAGGCGTTAAGCACTTGCTTGCTAACCAAAAGGTCGGTGGGTCAAACCCACTAGCCCCTTCTTGAGAGAAAGATATGGCAGTCTGCTCAGTAAAGATGTACAGCCTAGGAAAATCTATGGGGCAGTTTCTACTCTGTCCTGTAGGGGCACTATGAGTTGGAATCAACTCGACAGCAATGGGTATAAAGTATTTGGATCCCAATCCAAACAAAGGTAAATAAACAAAAACATTTATCAGGTTTATGAGACAATTGGTAATTTGAACACTGATGAGCTATCTAATGACATATAATTTTTTTTCTTAATTTTTATTGTGTTTTAAGTGAAAGTTTTCAAATCAAGTCAGTCTCGCACACAAAAACTTATATACACCTTGCTACATACTCCCAATTACTCTCCCCACTCTTTCCCTCCACTCTCTCTTTTTGTGTCCAATTCGCCAGCTTCTAACCTTCTCTACCTTCTCATCTCCCCTCCAGGCCGGAGATGCCAGCATAGTCTCAAGTGTCCACCTGATCCAAGAAGCTCACTCCTCACCAGGATCCCTCTCCAACCCATTGTCCAGTCCAATCCATGTCTGAAGAGTTGGCTTCAGGAATGGTAGGTCTGGGGGCCGTGACCGCCGGGGTCCTTCCAGTCTCAGTCAGACCATTAAGTCTGGTCTTCTTATGAGAATTTGGGGTCTGCATCCCACTGCTCTCCTACTCCCTCAGGGGTTCTCTGTTGTGTTCCCTGTCAGGGCAGTCATCAGTTGTAGCCGGGCACCATCTAGTTCTTCTGGTCTCATGATGTAGTCTCTGGTTCATGTGGCCCTTTCTGTCTCTTGGGCTCGTAATTACCTTTTGTCCTTGGTGTTCTTCATTCTCCTTTGATCCAGGTGGGTTGAGACTCATTGATGCAACTTAGATGGCCACTTGCTAGTGTTTAAAACCCCAGACGCCACTCTTCAAAGTGGGATGCAGAATGTTTTCTTAATAGATTTTATTATGCCAATTGACTTAAATGTCCCCTGAAACCATGGTCCCCAAACCCCTGCCCCTGCTACACTGGGCTTCAAAGCATTCCATTTATTCAGGAAACTGCTTTTGGTTTAGTCCAGTTGTGCTGACCTCCCCTGATGACATATGATATTAATTCTTGTTAATGAAAAAAAAAGTATTATGATGATTATATTTAAAAGCAGTCATTTTCTTTTAGAAATACATATTGATATAATGATATAGTATCTGGGATATGCTTTAATATAGGAAGGGGGAAGTGGATAGGGTTACATCAGTACATGAAATAAGATAAGCATAAATCGGTAATTATTGAAGCTGAATAATGATACAGGGGGTCATTATATTATTCTACTTTTGAATATGTTTGAAGTTCTTCCTAATAAACTATTTAAAAGAATTAAGCCTTAAAAAAAAAAACCTTAGTGGCAGATTCACGGACTCCTCTCACATCTATAATCCATCAGTAAATTAAAAAATTGGATCACTTCTTACCACCTCCACTACCACCACTCTGGTCCAAGCCAACTTCATGTCTCAGCTTCCTAATTTGTCTCTTCTGCTCTCATTCCTTGACAGTCTGTCCTTAACACAGCAGTTAGAGCAAGCCTTTCAAAATAGAACCTCGATCATATTTTCTGTGCTCAAACCCTTCAATAACCTTCCCTATTGTGTAGAGTAAAAGCAGAATCTTTAAATAACCTACAGGCTCTGCATGACCTTTGAACACATTCCTACTCCACTAGAGCCACAGTGACCTTGCTCATTGTTCTTTGTAAATACCAAACATGATCCCATCTCAAGGCCTTTGCACTTGGTTTTCTCTCTCCATGCAAGGGTTTGTTGTCTTACCTCCTTTGAGTCTTAAATCAAATGTTATTTTGTTAAGGGAGGCCTATCCTGATCATCCTACATTATTTTGCAACCTCCTTCCTTTGCCTTATTTTTTCCATAGCACTTATCCCCATCTGAAATAATTCTGTACATATTTTATAATACTTATTCATTTGCTTATTGTTTGTTTCCCACCAACATAATGTCAGGGATTTTGTTTTGTTTTGTACACTGCATATCCCAAATACACGGAACAATACCTTCGATTAATAGGTTCTCAATAAGTACCTGTTGACTCAATGAAAATTCTGAAGACCAATGCTTTTTGCAACTATGGCTTTTAATTGAACTTGTGGGGTGAAGAGTACTATGGTCTTGGGTATTGGGGCCCTAATTATTATTATTTTAATGTGCTAACTTAAAAACCTGCCTAGCATCCAAATTTCTTCAAACCTTACCCTTGGTGAGTTCTCGCAGAGAAATGCATGTCCTGCCATACCTCATCCCTTCTTTCAACTTTGTGACTATGGTCCTGCTATTAATTGACAGATTACCTACTTTTCTCATCTCCACATTTCAGCATATGTGTTCTCTAGGTTGTCTTTAGCTCCACTTGCTGGGGTACCCACCCACCATTTCTGGCTGGGCTTTCCCTTATTTTCTGTCCATCCCAGCGATGTCTGCAGTCCCAGCCACTTCAAGTCTAGTTTGAGTGAATTATAAGTTCCACTTCTGACATACTGACAATAAAGTAGATAATATTCAAATTCTTTTTGAGCACAACATTCAGTTTATGTAAGTTTTGTTTTCAGAAGATAATGGTCTAGATTAAATGGTAGCAGAGGGAATCGGAAGGGAAGAATGAATGTGAGATGGTTACAAAATAAGACTCAATAGAACTTGACGTATCTGGAGACTGAGGACATCAGAAGGAGTCCAAGATCAAGGTAAGATTTTAAGCCCAAATTACTGAAGAACGATAATTTTCTCCACAAAAATGGGAAATCAATAAAGGAAGCTGAGTTTTAGGTTACAATAGGATACACAATTGTAAATTATGAAGGCAGATAATGAGTAACTGAAACAAATTCAGAAAAGCGATAACAGCTATAAATTCAGGCTTACAAGTCAGCCTAATGTAAGTGAGGAAGAGCAATTGAGTTCTGAGGGAGAAAGTATAAATGCAAGAAGGCATTCTATTTGACCAATGACCATGTGTATTTTATAATCTACCTACAAACGATGAGACTAAAAAGGTAAACTGCTATACTGTTGGAGAAGATAGGCAACCAGAATTCTCAGATTTCACATTATTACATATATCACTCCATATTCAAGATACAGAGTCAGGTCTGTTGAGTCCTGAGGGATACCCATAAGTTTGTACAGGATGTACACATGGTACAATGTACAATCTCTGTGGTTATCCAATGGCTGTCTCAGTGGTTGGCTGTGCCAAATGGTGAGATCTTTGAAAGAAAGGAAGAATGTCTTCCTCATTTCAAAATCCTCTGTGCACGATGAACGTGAAACAGTGAAAGTAGAACAAATATGCCCACAGTAAATGCTTGCTGAATGAATTCTCAGAGAGGCATCGTTTCAAGATTCACTTGACCATCTTCCTTTAGAATTAGCTAAAGCTTTACATGATAAATAAAAGCACAGCCTGGTGCTGTTCTGTTCATGGCTTTCTACCAATCATTCGTACGTTGAAAGGTCATCCTGGTTAGGACTCGTGAAGTTGTGCCAAGGTGGGTTCCTTTCACCATAACTGAGGACACAGAGTTTGGGGAACCCAACAAAGGTAGCATTCTCATTATGGTCAAGTGAGAAGGCATCCTTCCAGAACATTCATTCTAACAACAGCAGAACCATTGTTGTTGTTGTTGTTAGTTTTCGTCAAGTCAATTTTGATTCATGGTGACCCAATGTGTGTATAGAACTGCTCCATAGGGTTTTTAAGGCTGCAACCTTTCAGAAGCAGATCACCAGGCCAGTCTTCCAAGATGCCTCTGGGTGGGTTTGAACCACCAGCCTTTAGGTTAGTAGTCAAGCACTTAATGGTTTGTGCCACTCCAGGCAGAACCATTAGAGGTAATTTATTAGATGGATGTTTGATAAATAAGCCTCTAGCTACTTTTTCTGAGAAGGCTACAGAGGCAGAGGCAAAGAAATTGAAACTACTCAAGTAGAGATACCTGGTAACATCATGGCTAATAGTACAACTCTCGGCATTTTAATATTTTAAATTACTGAGAGGTTCTGTTTTTTTTTTTTTTTTCTGTGAATACCAGAAGCAGCTGACTTCAGATTTAGTTTATATTTCTTATATATCTATGTTAGTGTGATCTAACAAATAGGAGGTAATTGGTTATGGAATTCCTGGCTTACTAAAGCAATGTTCCTAGAATGTTTTGTGTCTGTGTGCTACTAGCCCAAAGACTACCGTAGTTTTATGCAAATAATACACACATTATGCCAGAACTATCTTACTTAATCTCATCATTTCAGCGCGTTATATGTGGGGGGGTGTTATTTATGTGAGTATGTTATTTGTGAAAAAATATGGTAAACAATAAGGATAGGCTTCCCTCTGAAACAAAGCTGAAGATGTATTAATATAAAACACCATTAGAGCCACTCTGGACAATAATCAGTTTATAGCATTGGTGCAGCTGGTGTGTTCAAACTGCTGACTTTTTTGGTTAGCAGCTGAGTGCTTAATCACTGGGCAACAGGCTCTTTCACCAATAATAGAGAATATAAATTAAGATATATACGATAGAGCTACTACAAAAAGGCTGTCATTCTTTAGAAACAGATAGGAAACTTCCCAAATAAAAACAGTACAGATGGTAGAATAATAAAAACTGGAAAGAAAAATTGTATATACTATGTAATTAAAAAAAAAAAAACTGAGTGACAAATGTTCAATGATACACGCTGTGTTGAGGGCTACTAAGCAACAAGAAAATAACTGTTAAAAGGAAGGAGACAAGTAAGCTTTTTTTCAATTAGGAAATCTTGAAAGGAGATCAGAAAAGTGTCAGAAGTTAAGTTGTTTCGATAGTAGGAGATAATACTGAAAAAATGATTTGGGAAATGAAGAAAAACAGGATTTAGTCCCCTCGCCTCTCTCTGAAACTGAAGATCTGAAACTTAGTTAAATCTCAAAGAAAGTTTAAAATGTAGGGAACTGCAGGAATATAAAGTATTGTCACTATTAAAAGGTATCAGGAAAACTGGCTCGAAATAAAATTTAGAATTTTTTAAAAGTTTGCTTAATGGATTTTTTTCTGAGAATAAAAATATGTCTCATAAAAATGTTTAACTTAAAAACATGAATTTTCTCACAATTCCACTACCAAGGATATCCAATGCTAACAGTACATTTCTTAAGATTTTTTTCAATGTATGTACTAATGCATCCATAACTGTGCGTTTATTTTTTAGTTATTTATTTACAAAAATGGGGTTCTACCACACATTCTGCTACTTGTTTTGTTCAGTTAAAAATATACCTTGGACATCTTTTCATGTCCATGTATATGGATTAATCTAATTATTTTTTTATGGCTTCAAAATATTTTACTGTATGAAAAAATACAATATATTTAATAACACACTACTAATTCACAAATATGTTGTGTCCAATTTTTGCCATTATAAGTAAGCAATGATGAAATGAATATTCTTCTACATTAGTGTGAGTGTACTGTGAGGCAAGTCTCTAGTCACAGGACTCCAGAGTCCAGGCGGATGTAAACTTACTGCTTTTTTCTCCTTTTTATTGGGTTTTAAAATCTTATACTATCAGAAGTGCGAAAGAACATATATGGTTTGAAAAAGAAGGAGAAGTAAGAATATATACATGTATGAGACACAGGAAGAGTAAGCCAGAAAAGAATAAATTTGGTTGCCTACAACAGATGGGTAAAATGGGATGGGAGGTATATGAGAGCAGTGAGGCTTCTCTGAATCTCCGGTCCTCTGTAGTTTTGACTTTCGAAAAAATTAAATTAACAAGGATGGGAAGGGGGGAATCTAAAAATGAAAGCAAACCAAAACAGATGGACCTAATTGTATTTCAAATGTGCAACTATGGTTGCACAACACGGTAAATGTAATTAATGTCACTGAATTGTACATTTAAAAATGGTTAACACGGCAATTTTATGTCCTACATATTTTACCACAATAGAAAAAATAAAAAACAACCCTCCAGTGACTACTCATGTCGTATTCCTGACAACAGCCTAAGCAGGGGCAGCTTTTCCAATAGGCAAGGTAAGTACTTCTTGGTGTATGTACAGGTTCCACACAAGCACAATTAATTGGTGTTCTGGAATTCCCATTCTTTGCAATGTTATCCATAATTTCCTAAGATCCACACAGCTGAATTCCTTTTAAAAGTCAATAAAACACAAGTAAACACCTTTCTGTATTCTCTGCTTTTAGCCAGGATCCATCTGACATCAGCAATGATATCCCTCGTTCCATGGCCTCTTCAGAACCCATCTTGAATTTCTGGAATTTCCCTGTTTATATACTGTGGCAACTGTTTTTGAGTGATCTTCAGCAAAATTTTATTTGCATGTGATATTAATGATTTTGTTCAATAATATCTGCATTCCGTTGGGCCAACTTTTTTTGGAATGGGCACAAATATGGATCTTTTAGTGGGTTGGCCAGGTAGCTGTCTTCCAAATTTCTTGGCATAGACAAGTGGGCGCTTCCAGCATTGCGTCCGTTTGTTAAAACATCTCAGTTGGTATTCCGTCAATTCCTAGAGTCTTGTTTTTCGGCAATGCCTTCAGTGCAGCCTGGCATTAACTGTAAAAGTAGAGGAGGTGCCGGACCTCCTTGTCTAACTTCACAAATAGGGAGGAGAATCACCATCAGCATCAGCCTGAGGCTGATCCCTATGAAGCAGAGGTCAGACATACCTTCTCTCTCCAATCTTTCTACCAATTCTGACACTAGCCGTCCCTCAAATGACACTCTTCACGTCTCTGCTTGGTTTGATAATTCATTGCAATGGCCACACAGAACTCACAGGAAATACTCCTGATTCTGAGGTTTATTAGGAAAGTAACAGGTTACAATTAAGGATGGGGAATAATTCAGGATACAGTTCTTCAATCAAGACAGCCTCTTCTCAGCCATGCCTGCAGGCAAGCCTCGCCCTGGCCCGTGGGCCTCTGCCCTGCTCTGGTAAATGTTACAAAGCTCTTTAGCGCTACCACTAAGTGCCTAGAGGCACCCTACTCTGCAAGGAAGGCTCCTGCCTGAAAGCACTCAGCTCTCTCGCTCCATGAGCAGTTTATCGAAAACAACAAGGGGATACTGCGTAGTTTAATATCAGGAAAAGTGTGCATCAGGGTTGTATCCATTTACCATACTTATTCAATCTGTATGCTGAGAAAATAATCCAAGAAGCTGGAATATATAAAGAAGAATGGGGCATCAGGATTGGAGGAAGGCTCATTAATAACCTGTGTTATGCAGATGACACTACCTTGCTTGATGAAAGTAAAGGGAACTTGAAGCACTTACTGATGAAGGTCAAAGACCATAGCCTTCAGTATGGATTACATCTCAACATAAAACAAAAATTCTCACAACTAGGCCAATAACCAACATCACGATAAATGGAGAATAGAGTGAAGTTGTCAAGGATTTCATTTTACTTGGTCTCACAGTCAATGCCCACAGAAGCAGCAGTCAAGAAATCAAACGATGTATCGCACTGGAGAAATCTGTTGTAAAAGACCTCTTTAGAGTGTTAAAAAGCAAAGATGCCACCTTAAGGACTAAGGTGCGCCTGACCCAAGCCATGGCATTTTCAATTGCCTCATAAGCATATGAAAGCTGGATAATGAATAAGGAAGACCAAAGAAGAACTGATGTCTTTAAATTATAGTGCTGGTGAAGAATACTGAATATACTACAGACTGCCAGAAGAACGAACAAAACTGTCTTTGAAGAAATACACCCAGAATGCTTCAGAGAAGCAAGGATGGCAAGACTTCACCTCACGTACTTTGGAATTTGGACATGTTATCAGGAGGGACCAGTCCCTGGAGAAGGACAACAGGCTTGGTAAAGTAGAAAAAAAAAAAGTAGAGGGTCAGCAAAAAAAGAGGAAGACCCTCAATGAGATGGATTGACACAGGGGCTTCAACAATGGGCTCTTACGTAGCAACAATTGTGAGGATGGTGCAGGATATGGCAGTGTTTCATTCTGCTGTACATAGGGTTACTATGAGTCAAAACCAAATCAACGACACCTAACAACAACAATGTAAGCATGGTGCTTATCTTGCTCACCAGATCATCTGTAGTGAACAATTTCACATTTTTTCACCATATCAATGTTTCTGCTTCTAGGTATGGTTGGCATTTATCTCCTTCCCAATCCCATAGTACCTCCCTACAGAATCAAAGCCTCTTTTCAAATTTATAATCCTGCGGATGACCCAGTAAGCAAGATAAGCCCGTGCTTACCTTGCCTATTGGATAACTGCCCCTGCCTACAAGGCCCTGCAGGGTCAGGTTTCCATTTCTTCTCTGTCCTACATCTTTCATTGCTCCCTCATAATCACACAAGCCTCCTTGCTATTCCTCAAACATTCCAGGCATACTCTCATCCTAAGGGCTTTGTTCTGACTGTTCCCTCGACCTAGAATGCTCTTCCCTAAGATATCTCCCTCAAGTCTGGTTTCATGTCACCATCTCAATAAAGATAACTTTGATTACCTTATTTAAAATTACAACGTTTCCCACCCCTGATCACCTTCTCTCTGGCCCTCTTGATGTCCTTTACTTTGGATTTTGGTTATAATTTTGTTATATCTGCAAATGATCATTTGGGCCTCATACAAGATTTACAGCTAAATGAGGTAAAAGAGCCCTGTGATTGGTTACAGGGAAAACATGGGCCCAGGGGCTGACAATATTCATCCTATAGGAATAATAGGTACCCCCATTCCCTCTTACACTTTTTGAACACTAAATTGGTAGGAAAAAACAAAAGAGAAAATTACATGAATGAATATGGTGCTATGACAGAAGAAGGTTATCAGTAAATTAATGCTCAAATTTTCTTTGGAAAAGATGTTATATACAACATTAATTTTTTAAAAAGTTTAATGAAAGTGAATGGATCTGAAGTTCTTTTTTATCAGTTGTAAGAATATTTGCTGGCCCTGTGCCCAGAGTTTAAAAGAAATCAGCATGGGTCTAATGAAAAACAAGTTGTAAGTCTCAGGGAAATTCAATATATACTCTTTCTTTTCCTATTAGTTTTTGACTGGTTTCCATGGGAATCTAGGCTTGTGGGGATCTCTGAATCTATACGTGGAAAGCAGATGCTTGTATTTTCTATACTTAGTAAAAATGGAGGTCAGTGAATAGGCAAAGATGATTAGAAAATGAATATGTTTGGAACATAACATGTTCAAAACAAAATTCTACAAGCCATGCAGATTTTAAAATACAATCTGCAAGGGTGCTCTACTGTGTTTGAGAGGTATTATAACATAAAGAAGAAACACTGCACTTGAAAGGAAGATACTCTGGGTTTAAATCCTGAATCTGGCCCCATGAAAAAGAAACTCCTTAGGTACTTCCTTAGGGTTTTGACTGGGAAACAATCTGGGAATTCCTCTTGGCCAGAAGTCACCTGAAGTCTGATAAAGTAAGTTTTAACAGAGTATGTATGTTGAAAAACAAGGTAATTCCTGATCCTGTCAGCACAAAGTAGCCTTGAAGAACTCAATCTATATATGTTGTTGTTAGTTGCCATCAAGTTCGCGCTCATGGCAACCTTATGAAACGCTGGCCAGTCCTGTGCCATCTTCATGATTGTTTTAACTGGCCCTCTACTTTATCAACTATGATGGTTAAGGTTGTGTGTCAACTTGGCCGGGCCATGAATCTCAGTGGTTTGGCAGTTATGTAATGATGCAATCATTCTTCATTTTGTGATCTGATATAGTTATCCCCATTTTGTGATCTGATGTGAACAGCCAATCAGTTGAAAAGGGAGTTTCCTTGGGGGTGTGGCCTGCACCCAATATATATGGATGTTCTTGCAATGTTAGCTCTCTCTGGATCCTACATCCAACTCTTCATCCTCTGATCTCTAGTTCCTGGCATTAGCAGCCTGCTATCTGCACGGGCTGCTTATCTTGGGATGTGCAGGTCTTGGGATCTGCCAGTTTCTGCAGCCCGTGAACCAGCAGCATGCCATGTGACCTGCTGATTTGGGGTTCGTCAGCCCCTGCAACCATGTGAGTCAGGAGAAGACTCTGACCCATGGATTTGGGACTTGCCAGCCTCCACAACTGCATGAGCCACGTCCTTGAATTAAGTCTCTCTCTCTATATATATACACGCTTCAATGGTTTTGCTCCTCTAGAGAACCCAGGTTAAGATACCAACTATGATGTCCTTTTCTAGCAATTGGTCTTTCCTGATGATGTGTCCAAAGTAAGCAAGATGAAGTCTCACCACCCTCACTTCTAAGGTACATTCTGGTTTTATTTCTTCTAAGATTGATTTGTTCATTCTTTGGGCAGTCCATAGTATACTCAATATTCTTTGTCAATATCACAGTTCAAATGCATCAGTTCTCCTGTCTTCCTTTTCCATTATCCAACTTTCATATCATACGAGGTGACTGAAGGTGACTGAAAAGACTATGGCTTGTTTCAGATGTACCTTAGTCATCCAAGTGACATCTTTGTTTTTTTAAAACTTTAAAGAGGTCTTTTACAGCAAATTTGCCCAATGCAAGAAGTTGTTTGATTTCTTGACTCCTGTTTCCACGGACATGGATTGTTGATCAATGTAGAATGTAATTATTGTCAACTTCACTACATAGAAAACATAAAATATACAACTAGTCTAACTGCTTTGAAGCTACTATGAAGTTAGGCAAAATCTTTTTTCTTACTAGAACAATATTAGAAAAATTTAAAATAGTGATTTCAAACAAGATTTGCTGACATGCCGCACCTTGTGAAAATAAACTTTATGCATGCAACCTGAAGTGTGTTAACTATATAAACAAAGTGTTAAAGGAGAAACAGGTTTTGATTTGAACTCTCAGATTTGTTTAAAAGCAGACTATTGTAGTGCTGCTATAACTAAAAATGCCACAAGTAGAGGCTTTAAAGAATAGAAATTTATTCTCTCATAGTTCAAGAAACTAGAAGTCCAAATTCAGGTATGGCTCTAGGGGGAGGCCTTCTTTATCTAATTCAATTTCTGGTAGCTGCCAGCAATCCTTGGTGTTCCTGGGTTTGTACATGTATCTGCCGCATGTGTCTGTCTTCACATGGCATCTTCCCTCTTGGTGTGTCTCTGTGTTTATTCTGCTTTTTTTTTTTTATATAACTCATAAGTGATTAGGTTTAGGACTCATTCTACTGTGGTATGACCTAATTAACCTAAGCAAAGAAAAACCTATTTCCAAGCAGGATTACCTCCACAGGATTTCAATACACATTTCTGAGGGACACAATTCAACCCAAAACACAGACCAACTCTGGTTTTCATTGGTTTACTCATTTGAATGTAAGATCCCAAATATCTGAAACTAGCTTCTAAACTGGGACACTAGAAGATTTAGAGATAGTTCTAAATACCTGGAAGAGGGCAAATGTTAATGCTGGTTTGGGAATCCCAGGAGTTGGAATATAATGAAGCAAAGACTCCTTAGACTAGTCTTTCTACCCACCTGGAAAATGCAGTCTAGCTAGGGTTGAGGTTAAATGATATTTGCTGAGAAATTAAGCTCACAGAAAGTCTTGTAAAATCCTGCTTATAAAATTGTAAGGGAGGTAAGGTGGATAGCAACGAGGAATAAATATAACTATTAATTTAAACTTCAACAGTTTGGAAGACCATGCCATTCATAAAAAAGTTATCTGATGGTCACATTGGATTCACTCATGGATTTATCAAGTAAACATTAACTGAGATCTTTATTAACTGACAGGTATTGCACTGGGAACTAGAGCTATAAATAAGACACGGCCTCTGCCTTCAAATAGCTTTAGTGGGGGAAGTAGATAAGTGAAATCTATGATTAACTGTGGTAGTTACGAAACAGGGATATACCTACTGAGGGGGAATATAGGAATAGTACCTTGAAGGGGACTGAGGAATGGATTGTTTAGTGCATTTGTGTGCGAGTATGAATGTGTATAAAATAAGGAAACCTAATACTGTTACCTGGTATTAAGTTTTCCTGAAAAGTTTCAGAAGTATCCTACCCTTTTCCTTTTATTTATTTATTGTAAATTATTAAGACAAAAGTAGCATACCTTGAAAATTGAAAGTTAATATTCAGTTTTCATAGATGAATTAAGAATTCTTTTTGTGAATTAAAAACAAAACAACACAATACAATACAACCACAACCTGAAGTGTCTTTAGTTTTTGTGTTTAAGTTTTCAAAATGGGTACTCTTATTCTCTTGAAGCCAAATTAATAACCTCCTGGAATATTAAAAATATGTAACTATTAACCTACAGAAAGATTGCTGTTGAAACTTTTTTTTTATCCTTATCAACAATTAAATGTATCTGTGGAAGTAAAAAAAAAAACAGAAGCTTCCCTGGAGCAAAACATTTCTAACAATTAGACACCTTTTATGAGAAGCCCAGAAAAGGTGTGACTGATTGCTTTCTTGGATTAAAGCAGGGATACAAAATTAAAAAAAAAATTAGATACAGATGTTCAGTATATTGATATTAATTTTACTTTTCTGGGTACCATTTCCTCAGCCACTTGGGTTAATGGCAATTTGTTTCCACAGCAGTGAATATGTGTCAAAATAACTAAGCCAAGCAGCACAGTTCAGTAGGTTTTTCCACATATATGTATTTTGAAACTGGGCAAATGTTTCTAATAAACAAAATGTCTAGCATTTGTCTTATAATGACTTTCCATATAAGTAACATAAAATGTATTTATTCATTCAACCAAGACAAGTCAGACACTGAGCTAGGTTCTGAGGGATTCAAAAGTAAATGAAACAAGGTCCTTGGCTGGATCTCCAGTCTAGCAGGAAACAGACGATTAAACAATAATTACAATACAAGGTAATGGGGCTTGAATGAGATATGAATAAAATGCTACAGGAAGATAAATTTTCCTCCTAATAAACCTAAGTTAACATAATATAGTTTACAATCACACAGAAACACACACACACAGAAACATAGTAAAATACATCAAGAATGGTTGATCTTCAGATAAACAATCACAACGAGTACTTACATGTTGTGGCCCTTGATATTTTACAAAACATTTATCTGTTGTAAGGTAGATGTGCCAACTTTAATTATCATTGAATGTCTTTGTCCATGATCTTTGTAAGCAACTGAAGGAATCACGTCTTTCATTTATGTATTCCAAGACCCACGCAAAGTACTTGGTACGTAGTAGTTTTAACAAGTGTTGGATGAATGCATGCATGCGTGCAAACATGGATGTTGATGACTGCACAAAGAGCACACCCTCTTGAGTTCACAGATACCATAATCAAGTAGGGCAAACAATGTTTTGATGTTCCATATATCAGAGTTTTTTTTATATCAGAGAGTTTCACTAGACAAAGAGGAATGAAGTTTGATAGTGTCATGGATTGAATTATGACCCCCCCAAAATATGTGTCAACTTGGCTAGGGCATCTTTTCCAGTATTGTGTGATTATCCTCCATTTTGTGACCTGATGGAATTTTCCTGTGTTGTAAATACTAATCTCTGCCTGTGGATAATGAGTCAAGATTAGGTTATGTTAAAGAGGATTAGGTCACAGCCCCGATGTAAAGAGAGTTTCCCGGGAGTGTGGCCTGCATCACCTTTTATCTCACAAAAGATAAAAGGAGAGAAAAGCAAGTAGAGAAAGAGGGACCTCCTACTACCAAGACTCGGGGTCCCTGCACTGAGGAACTCCTGGACCAGTGGAAGATTGATGACAAGGACCTTTCCTCAAAGCTGACAGAGCAAGGAAGTCTTGAAGCTAGTGCGCTAAATTCTGACTCAGGAAGAAATTAGTCCACAGGACTAATGGTCCGCACAAGCCACAGCCTCTTCTAGCCTGAGACAAGATAACTAGATGGTGTCTGGCTACCATTATCTACCATTTTGACTAGGGACACAATAGAAGGTCCCAGTTACAATGGAAGAAAACTGTAGACCAAAACTCAAATTCATGAAAAAAATCCAGACTTACTGAAATAATAGAGACTCAAGGCCCCCTGAGGGTGATTATACCCATTTAACTTGGAACCGAAGCCACTCCTGGAGGTCACCTTTCAGCCAAATAATAGATTGGCCTATAAAATAAACAATAATACCTGTAAGGAATGTGCTCCTTTAAACATGCAACTATATGAGGCCAAACAGTTAACATTTACGCAAAAGCAAAGATAAGAAGGCAAGGAGGGGCAGGGAAACTATTGGATGGATGAAAACTGGGCAGGCGGAGTGGAAATGGTGAGAGTGCTGACAGATTATGGAGACTGTAATCAATGCCACAGAACAATTTGCGTATGAGCTGTTGAAAGGTAATCTAATTTTGTGTGTAAATTTTCACCTAAAACACAATAAAATATTAAAAAAAAAATCTTAAATGGCTCACAAGCATTAAGGACCCTTCATTATAACAAACTTAGTACAAAAGCCTGGCACTGGCACATGGCAGATACTGGTAGCAAAAAATTAATGAGCTAGGTTGTGTTAAGAAAATGAGTTATCCATATTTTTTAAAACTAGATTGGATTCTCTCACAAAAATCAGTTTGTTGTGTATTAAAAGACTTAAATGTGAAAGAAAATATGGAATAATTTAAAAATAATCTCTGCTCAGCTCTTCAGTTCACTGCTGGGTTTATTAGAGCCTTGTCCTAAACAAGCACATTTCAGGAATCTGCTAATGACTTAAGAGGAATTTGTGCCCAGAATGTTGGGTCCCCTTTGCTGTACTTTCCTCTCCAGGATTTTGCCCTTTAAGTCCCAGCCACTGGTAGCTCCAAACTCAACTTTGGTATCCTCAGCCTAGTAAGACTTCTGGTTTTTGCTACGGCTATATTCTTCAGCAACCCAATTTTCAAAGTACTCTAAAGAAAAAAGCCAGGGTAAATGCGGCATTCACTTCACACTTCCCTTCTCTTAATGATTAGATCCTGTCTATGCTGGTTGCTCTCAACTCCTTCAAACAGTGTATGTATTTTGTTCAGTTTTTTATAGATGTTTTTGGCAGCTGGGATAGTTCATAATGAACTGTCATGGCCAGAAATGATGCCTAGTCATGAGAATCTCTTTTTGGTTGCTCATCTTTCTGATTCTTTCTTTTATAACTTTAAACATTTCATCATTAGTTATTTTATATTGTATTTTAAATAATGGCAATATCTGAAGTTTCTGATAGTCTAAATAAATCTTCTGTTTGTTACTTCTGCTGACTCTGATTCACGGCAGGTATGTCTGGTGATCTTTCACTGTGAGATCACGTGTTTTAGTTACCTAGTGCTACTAAACAGAAATACCACAAGTGGGTGCCTTTACCAAACAGAAATTTATTTTCTCACATTTTAGGAGGCTACAAGTCTGAATTCAGGGTGCTGGTTCTAGGGGAAGGCTCTCTTTCTCTGTCAGCTCTGGAGGAAGGTCCTTGTGTCTTCTGAAGTTTCTACTCCTGGTGATTTTCATGTGGCTTGACATGTGTCTTTCTCCATCTTTGCTTCTTTTGCTTGCTTGTTTCATCTTTTTCATATCTCAAAAGAGACTGATTTAAGACACACCGTACGCTAACCCAGTCTCACTAACATAACAAAGACAACACATTCCCAAATGGGCATAGAGGTTAAGATTTACAACAAATATTTTTGGGGGACACAATTCAATCCGTAACATTGTGTTTGGTTTATTTTAATATGGGAGAATCCTGGAAGCTTAAGGTGATGATGTTTGGGTTTGCTTCTGCTCAGAGGCAGGGTTTGTATATAGTCCTGGGACCACATGAGGTTCTCAGCTTCAACTGAGTCTCAGTTCAGCTCCTTCATTTTGAGGTTTAGCTTCTACATAATTTCCAACTATTCTTTAAGAATTATTTCTAGAACCTTCATCATCTTATTCCTGCCTGATCTATACTATCACCAATTTCTTTAATAATGGTCTTTTGTATGAAACAGAAAACCAAACACAATATCTAGATTTGATCTACCAGAGCAGAGTACTAAAAAATTATTACCACTTTTGTTCTGGAAATTCTACTAGTGTTAGCATAGCCTAAAGGTAAGTTGCTGCTTTAGGCAAATTTGAAAAAACAAACAAAGGGGGGAATGCGTAAATATCAGATACATGAAACAACATGAAACTTCTTATTTATGAAATCAGCTACGTAAATTGTAAAGTGTGAGTCAGAATTCTATTTAATCACTGACAATGTAAGAATATCACAAAAATATCAAAGTAGAAGTGGAAAGCAAACAAAACAATGTATTGCATCTTGTGAACAGACTTACAGCTAACATACATACCCCTTCTCCCCTTTTGATCATATTATATCTCTATAATGATGTCATACTATTGGATCATCAAATTAAAACCTCATTTTTTCCACACCATACACTTGATATTAAGTTATGTCCCTCCAACCTATATTTCTGAAGTTGAGCTTTAAACCTAAATGAATCATATTGAAAAATCTAGAGAGTATCAAGTTCTTAACACTGGAGTTGCTCCCCTCTGAATTGTTTACTTTTTTAAATGATAAGTTAAATGGAGTTATCTTTCCTGAGGGAATAATTTTAACAGCTAATAAAGCCTAGGTGGGAGGTTACAAATTCCTGAGGAGTAGTTAAAACCGAGATTGAAAATGAGGGATATTTTTAAAAAGATTACTATACTGAAAAGCAAATTGAAGAGAAATAACTTTGGAAATAACCTGACAGACCTAACTGATAAAAGCATATAACTAGCATATTCAGTAGTGTATCTTAATGTCAGTCTCTTTTTATGCATTCAACTAATGAAAAGATATTTTTCTAACCCTTCAATTAATCAGCTATATCTGGTTAACATTTTTAAATACTTCCTGCTGTATCTAACTCCTTTTCAATTGCTTTTTATTTCAAAAGTATAGAAGACTAAAATAGCAAAAAGAAAAATACCAGCCATTGGAAATATATTTTACAGATCAAAATTTTATGAAGGGAAAATAGTTCTTAGGAGAATAAACCTTTAAATGATTTTAAAAGCTGCCCGTTTTATTTTTTGATATGTTTAATCTTAAAAATCTGAGCCCTTGACAATGTCTTTAAAAACGTGAAAACATCAATGTTGGCAATATGGTTGAGATTTTTTTAAACATTGAAGATACATTCATAAAATAAGTTTCTGTTATTCCCCCGATGCCACATATTTCAGGAGAGACTGCAATTTTTTATTGTAAAAGTAATACTCATTAAGATAAAAAACTTTAAGTAGTAAAAAGTAGAAAGCTTCATACATTTCCCAATATTTATACCCAACCTCTATTAACATTTCAGTGTATTTCTTTTTGGCCATTGTTTTTCTGTATGTATAATTTCATTTGTAATATAGTTTTAATCATACTGTACATATAATTTTCATCCCTTTTTCCCCACTTAACCTTAAGTCACAGAATAAATTCCAGAGTCAGAGGAACGTGGATAGATGAATGCAGCCACTGATGGTTATATATATATATATTTTAATTGATTTTTATTGTGTGTTAAGTGACAGTTTACAAATCAGGTCAGTCTCTCACACAAACATTTATATACACCTTACTAGACACTCCTAATTGCTCTCCCTCTAATGAGATAGCACAGTTCTTCCCTCCACTCTCTCTCCTTGAGTCCATTCGGGTAGCTTCTGACCCCCTCTGCCCTCTCATCTCCCGTCCAGACAGAAGATGCCAACATAGACTCATGTGTCTACTTGATCCAAGAAGCTCGTGCTTCACCAGTATCATTTTCCATCCCATATTCCAGTCCAATCCCTGTCTGTGATGGTTATTTTTACATTACTCTCTATAGTTTAAAGATCGTTTTTAGGAAAACATACAGGATATAAGAATCATGTACTTGTGCTTTCTTTTATAGCTCTCCACTGTATAGTTCCATTAATCAAATAATAATACTATACAAAGCATTTATTCTTCAAGATAATTTTATTTCTCACCTTTTGAGCTGCAAGATGGAGGGCTGTTCTCTGGCTATGATCAGTTTTATTAACATCTGCTCCTGCCTTCAGGAGAGCATCCGCACAATCCAATCTGTCAGCCAACACACAATACATAAGTGGTGTTCTCCCAAATTGATCTTCTTCGTCTTTAAGAGCAGAGTTTCCTATAAGTATAAGAAACAGATAGTGATATTGATTATTGCTATTACAAATGGAACTAGAAACTATATTTACTAAATGTTTACTATCAAACACTGAGCTAAATGCATGAAATGTACTATCTCATTTTTACTTACCTTATGAGGTAGATACAGTAGAATCTGTGAAAGTCAGAACCTGTGTAAAGTGGAAACTTGTCAGAGATGAAAAACTCAAATATCTTCTACCAAAAGGAGCCATAGAAAAGTGGCAAGACCGAACCCTGTCAAAGGCACAAAACTTGTGATACCTGGAAAAACAAGGCAGTTCTGTCAAGTTCTGGCTCTCACAGGTTTCACTGTATCATCACCCCCCTGTTATACGGAACTGAGGCTCAGTGAAGTAACCTGTCTACATTCACACTGAAAGTAGGTGGTGAAGCTAGAATTCAAACTACTGACCTTAAAGACCATTTTTCTTAACTATTATGCTATGCGGGAGCCCTGGTGGCACAGTGGTTAACAGGTACGACTGCTAACCCAAAGGTCGGCAGTTTGAATTCACAAGCTGCTCCCTGGAAATCCTATGGGGCAGTTCTACTCTGTCCTATAGGGTCACTATGAGTTGGAATGAATTCCACGACAATGAGTATATGCTATGCTGAATTGTACTTTGTGATATGTACCTAGTTATGTTCCAGTCTCATTCCTTTCTCTTGTCAATGAATACGTATTTAGTATTTAAAAAAAAAAAATTTTTTTTTTTTTTTTAAATATTGTGGTATGTTTCTATGAGTGAAACAAAAATGAATCATGGTTGGCTTCCCGTTCTGGAAGTACCAAAAACAAAAAAACAAACAAAAAAAAAAACCGCAAACCTGTCGCCCTCATTCTGATTCATAACGACCCTACAGGATAGAGTAGAACTGCCCCATAGGGTTTCCAAGGCTATAATCTTTACAGAAGTAGGCTGTCCCATCTTTCTCTCTTGGAGTGACTGGTGGGTTCCAACCACCAACCTTTCTGTGAGCAGCTGACATGTAACTACTACACAACTAGGATTCCCTGGCGTAAGTACATTCTACCCTAATCCTTTTGCTAATTACAACCAAAAACCCTAGACAAAATTCATGAAACATGGAGGAAAGAATGCAGACTCGTTAGCGACTGCTGGGCTCTTGAGGGACAACATGATGGTTTGAGTTTCTTGGAGTGTTTTGGTTTTGCATCCTATATATATTCAGCCTGAGTATAGATTGGATAATGAGTTCATAGATTGGAAGTAGAAATATTGTTATTTCTTCCTAAATTGATCTATAGATTCCACACAATTCCAATGAAATTCCCAGAAAGTAATTTTTGTAGAAATCAATATGTGGTTGTAAAATTTATGTGGAAAGGCAAATGTACAAGAGTGAAAGAATTTTTGGAGGAAAAGAACAAAGATGGAGGACTTGCACTCTAAGACTTCAAGACTTATTATAAAGCTACAGTAATGAAGACAGTGTGGTAGTGGCAAAAGAATAGATGCATAGGTAAATACAACAGAATAAATAGAACAAATACGCTCTCACATATATGATCAATTAAGATAAATTGGACTTCACGAAAATTAAAACCTTTTCTGTTGGCAACACAGTCAAGAAAATAAAAGGATAAGCCACAAACTAGGAGAGAATATTTCCAGAACACATTATCTGATACAGCCTTCTATCTAGAATAAACAAAGAGGTCCTGCAGCTTAATAATGAGACAGATAATACAATTAAAATATGGTGAAATGTTCGACTAGACCTTTCACCAAATAACCATAAGAAAAGATGCCCAATAAGTTTACTAAATAGGGAAATGCAAATTTAAGCCACAAGGAGATATCATTACACATCTATTAGAATGGCTAAAAAAGAAAAAAAAAATTGACAATAACAAATGCTGGTGAAGATGGTCAAGGACTAGAACCCACAAAAAAAAAATAGGGAAATGCAAATTTAAGCCACAAGGAGATATCATTACACATCTATTAGAATGGCTAAAAAAGAAAAAAAAAATTGACAATAACAAATGCTGGTGAAGATGGTCAAGGACTAGAACCCACAGACATCTGCAAAATGGTACAGCAGCTATATTAGTTTCCTAGAGTTGCCGTAACAAAATATCACAAACTGGTGGCTTACAAGAACGGAAATTTATTGCCTCACAGTTCTGGAGGCTAGCAGTCTGAATCCAGGGTTTTGGCCAGACCATGTTTTCTCTAATGGCTCTAGGAGAAGATCCTTTTTTGTCTTTCCTGGCTTCTGGTAGCCCCAGACGTTTCCTGAGAATTGTAATATAGCTGTCCTTACATGGCTGTCTTCCCTCTATCTGTGCCTCTGTGTCTCTTCTCCCCTTTTATAAGGACACCACTCATAGGGGTTTAGGACCCACGCTACTCCGGTATGACTCATGTTAACTTAACTCATAGCATTTTCAAAGACACTATTTCCAAACAAGGTCACGTTCACAGGTACCAAGGGTTAGGATGTCGGCACATCTTTTTTGGGGGGACACAATTTAATCCATAACAGCTACTATGGAAAATTGCCTGTGAGTTTCTTATTAAATTAAATTTATACTACCACATGACCCAGCAATCTCTTTCCTAGGTATTTACTCAGGGAAAATAAAAGCACGACAGCTTATATGCAGACAAAAACCTGTATGTGGAAATTTATAAGCAGCTTTATTCATAATTGCTAAAAACTAGAAACATCATAAATGGCCCTCAACTGGAGAATGAAAAAAACTATACCACATCTAAGAAATGGAATGCTGTTCAGCAATAAAAAGGAATGAACTACTAATCTACACAATACCATGGATAAATTTTAAATGCATTATATACAAAAGAAGTCAGTCTCAAAAGGGGGCATATTGCATGATTCCATTTTCATGACAATCTGGAAAAGATAAAACTATTGTTGTTGTTGTTGTTAGGTGCCGTAGAGTTGGTTCCGACTCATAGCGACCCTATGCACAACAGAACGAAACACTGCCTGGTCCTGCATCATCCTTACAATCGTTGTTATGCTTGACCTCATTGTTGCAGCCACTGTGTCAATCCACCTTGTTGAGGGTCTTCCTCTTTTCCAGTGACCCTGTACTCTGCCAAGCATGATGTCCGTCTCCAGGGACTGATCCCTCCTGACAACATGTCCAAAGTTGTCCACACAGTCTTGCCATCCTTGCCTCTAAGGAGCACTCTGGCTGCATGCACTTCTTCCAAGACAGATTTGTTTGTTCTTTTAGCAGTCCATGGTATATTCAATATTCTTCACCAACACCACAATTCAGAGGCATCAACTCTTCTTCGGTCTTCTTTACTCATTGTTCAGCTTTCACATGCATATGATGTGATTGAAAATACCATGGCCTGGAGTCAGTCTTCAGGGTGACAACTTTGCTCTTCAACACTTTGAAGAGGTCCTTTGTAGCAGATTTGCCCAATGCAATACATCTTTTGATTTCTTGACTGCTTCCATGGCTGTTGATTGTGGATCCAAGTAAAACGAAATCCTTGACAACTTCAATCTTTTCTCCATTTATCATGATGTTGCTCATTGGTCCAGTTGTGAGGATTTTTGTTTTCTTTATGTTGAGGTGTAATCCATACTGAAGGCTGTGGTCTTTGATCTTCATTAGTAAGTGCTTCAAGTCCTCTTCACTTTCAGCAAGCAAGGTTGTGTCATCTGCATGACACAGGTTGTTAATGAGTCTTCCTCCAATCCTGATGCCCCTTTCTTCTTCATATAGTCCAGCTTCTCGGATTATTTGTTCAGCATACAGATTAAATAGGTGTGGTGAAAGAATACAACCCTGACGCACACCTTTCCTGACTTTAAACCAATCAGTATCCCCTTGTTCTGCCCGAACAACTGCCTCTTGATCCACGTAAAGGTTGCTCATAAGCACAATTAAGTGTTCTGGAATTCCCATTCTTCGCAGTGTTAACCATAGTTTGCTACGATCCACACAGTTGAGTGCCATTGCATAGTCGATAAAACACATGTAAACATCCTTCTGGTATTCTCTGCTTTCAGCCAGGATCCATCTGACATCAGCAGTGATATCCGTGGTTCCACGTCCCCTTCTGAAACCAGCCTGAATTTCTGGCAGGTCCCTGTCGATATACTGCTGTATCCGTTTTTGAATGATCTTCTGCAAAATTTTGCTTGCGTGTGATATTAATGATATTGTTCTATAATTTCCACATTCGGTTGGATCACCTTTCTTGGGAATAGGCACAAATATGGATCTCTTCTAGTCAGTTGGCCAGGAAGCTGTCTTCCATATTTCTTGGCATAGACGAGTGAGCACCTCCAGCGAGGCATCTGCTTGTTGAAATATCTCAATTGATATTCCAACAATTCCTAAAGCCTTGTTTTTCACCAATGCCTTCAGAGCAGCTTGGACCTCTTCCTTCAGTACCATCGGTTCCTGATCATATGCTACCTCTTGAAATAGTTGAACATTGACTAATTCTTTTTGGTAGAATGACTCTGTGCATTCCTTCCATCTTCTTTTGATGCTTCCTGCGTCGTTTAATATTTTCCCCATGGATCCTTCACTATTGCAACTTGAGGCTTGAATTTTTTTTTCAGTTCTTTCAGCTTGAGAAATGCCAAGCGTGTTCTTCCCTTTTGGTTTTCCATCTCCTGCTCTTTGCACATGTCATTATAATACTTTACTTTGTCTTCTTGAGAGGCCCTTTGAAATCTTCTGTTCAGTTCTTTTACTTCATCAATTCTTCCTTTTGCTTTAGCTGCTCGATGCTCAAGAGCAAGTTTCAGAGTCTCCTCTGACATCCATCTTGGTCTTTTCTTTCTTTCCTGTCTTCTCAGTGACCTCTTGCTTTCTTCATGGATGATGTCATTGATGTCATTCCACAACTCGTCTGGTCTTCGGTCACTAGTGTTCAATGCGTCAAATCTATTCTTGAGATGGTCTCTAAATTCGGGTGGGATATACTCAAGGTCATATTTTGGCTCTTGTGGACTTGCTCTGATTTTCTTCAGTTTCAGTTTGAACTTGCATATGAGCAATTGATAATCTGTTCCACAGTCGGCCCTTGGCCTTGTTCTGACTGATGATATTGAGCTTTTCCATCGTCTCTTTCCATATCGCATGATTCCATTTTCATGACAATCTGGAAAAGATAAAACTATAGAAACAGACCAGTGGTTACTGGGAACTAGAATGTAGGGAGTGACTGATTATAAAGGGCCACAGGGGAATTTTTAGATGTGCTGGAATTATTCTATATCTTGATTATTATGACAATTACATGGCTATACATTTGTAAAAATGTAAATATCTGTATATTAAAAAGAATCAAATTTACTATAAGTAAACTATACTTCAATAAACCTTACTATTAAAAAAAACTCCCCAGCCCATCCCGCCCCATCAAAAAAAGATCCCATGGCTCTTGCTATACATTTTAAGTGAAAAAGTGTTTGCTATGTTAGCCACAGGTAACATCCAGGTGGAAGCCCTGGGTGGTGCACATGGTAACGTGCTTGGCTGCTAATGAAAAGATTAGTGGTTTGAGTTCACCCAGAGGTACCCTGGAAGAAAGGCCTGCTGATCTACTTTTGAAAAATCAGCCACTGAAAACTTTATGGAGCACAGTCCTACTCTGACACATATGAGGTCACTGTAAATCGGAACTGATTCAATGGCTGCTGGTGGTGGTGGTGGAATGATTCGGGTATTCATATAGTAAAAAAACCGAAAACCAAATCCATAGCCGTCAAGTTGATTCCAACTCACAGAGACACTACAGGACAGAACAGAACTGCCCCATAGAGTTTCCAAGGAGCACCTGGTAGATCTGAACTGCTGACCTCTTGGTTAGCAGCTGTAGCCCTTAACCACTATGCCACTAGGGTTTCCATTCATATAGTAGCTGAGGGTAATATACATGGGTTGAGCAGGAGGGAAGCCAGTTATAATTCTAAGATGCCTCGGCATGAGCCCTGCAAATGGGAGAAATAAATGGACCAAATATTTATTTTTGGAGGCGGGAGAATTATAAATGCTAGATAAACAAGCATTTATATCTCTCCCGCCTCCAAAAATATAACTGCTAGATAAACAGCCACCACTCGTCTGTCAGTTTTTCATACTGTGGTGGGTTGCATGTTGTTGTGATGCTGACAGCTATACCAACGGTATTTCAAATACTAGCAGGGTCACCCATGGCGGACAGGTCTCAGTGGAGCTTCCAGGCTAGGACAGACTAGGAAGAAGGATCTGGCATCAACTTCTGAAAAAACTGGCCAACGAAAACCTTACAAATAGCAGTGGAACAGTGTGATATAGTATTAGAAGATGAGCCCCTCAGGTGGGAAGGCACTTAAAATATGACTGGGAAGAACTGCCTCCTCAAAATAAAGTCAACCTTAATGACGTGGATGGAGTCAAACTTTTGGGACCTTCATTTGCTGAAGTAACATGACTCAAAATGAGAGGAAACAGCTGCAAACATCCATTAATAACCGGAACATAGAAAGTATGAAACATGAATCTAGGAAAAAGGGAAGTAGTCAAAAATTAAATGGAATACATAAAGATTGATATAGGCATTAGTGAGCTATAATGGACTGGCTTTGGCCATTTTGAATCAGAAAATCACATGGTCTGGGAATGACAAATTGAAGACAAAGGGCATAACATTCACAGTCAAAAAGAACATTTTAAGAACTCTCCTGAAGCACAGTGCTGTCAGTGATACGAAAATATTCATATGCCTACAAGGAAAAACAATTTATATGATGAATTTCCAACTTACACACCAACCATTTAGGCCAAAGATGAAGAAATTTGGGATTTTGGCCTAAGCCTGCAGTCTGAAATTGCTCAAGCATGCAACCAAGACACACTGATAATTACTGGTGACTGGAATGTGAAAGTTAGAAACAAAGAAGGATCAGTAGTTAGAAAATGTGGCCTTGGTGATAGAAATGATACCAGACACTGCATGACAGGATTTTGCAAGATCAACCACTTATTCAAGGCAAAAAACTTTTTTCAACAACATAAATGGCGACTGTACACAAGGACATCGCCAGATGGAATACACAGGAATGAAATCAACTATATCTGTGGAAAGAGATGATGGAGAAGCTCAATTATCATCAGTCAGAACACGGCCGGGGTGAAACAGACCATCAATTGCTCATACGCAAATTCAAACTGAAGCTGAAGCAAATTAAAACAAGTCCACAAGAGCCAAAGTACGACCTTGAGTATATCCCACCCGAATTTAGAGACCATTTCAAGAATAGATTTGATGCACTGAACACTAATGACCAAAGATCAGATGAGTTGTGAAATGACATCAAGGACATCACACATGAAAAAAGCAAAAAGTCATTAAAAAGACAAGAAAGAAACAAAAGACCAAAATGGATGTCAGAAGAGAGTCTGAACCTTGCTCTTTAATGTAGAGTAGCTTAAGCAAAAGGAAGAAATGAAGTAAAAGAGCTGAAGAGAAGATTTCAAAGGGTGGCTTGAGAAGACAACCAAACTCCAAATCAAACCCACTGCCATCAAGTCGATTCCAACTCATAGCAACCCTATAGGATAGAGGAGAACTGCCCCATAAGGCTTCCAAGGAAAACCCGGTGGATTTCAACTGTTGACCTTTTGGTTAGCAGCCACAGCTCTTAACCACTAAGCCACCAGGGTTTCCTTCAGAAGACAAAGTAATGAAATGTGCGAAGACCTAGAGTTAGAAAACCAAAGGGAAAAACATGCTTGGCATTTCTCAGGCTGAAAGAACTAACGGAAAAATTCAAGCCTTGAGTTGCAATACTGAAGGATTCTACAGGCAAAATATCAGAAACGACACAAGAAGCATCAAAAGAAGGTGGAATGAATACACAGTCATTGTACAAAAAAGAACTGGTCAATGTCCAACCATTTCAGGAGGTAGCATATGGTCAAGAACTGATGGTACTGAAGGAAGAAGCCCAAGCTATACTGAAGGCATTAGTGAAAAACAAGGCTCCAGGAGTTGACTGGATACCAATTGAGATGTTTCAATAAACAGATGCAACACTGAAAATGCTCACTTGTCTACGCCAAGAAATCTGGAAGATGGCTACCTAACCAAATGACTTGAAGAGATCCATATTTGTGCCCATTACAAAGAAAGGTAATCCAACAGAATGCAAAGATTAGCGAACAATTTCATTAATATCACACACAAGTAAAACATTCCTGAAGATAATTCAAAAGCAATTGCAGCGGTACATCAATAAGGTACTGCCAGAAAATCAAGCTGGATTCAGAAGAGGACGTGGAACCAGGGATGTCATCGCTGATGTCAGATGGATCTTGGCTAAAAGCAGAGAATGCCAGAATGATGTTTACCTGTGTTTTATTGACTATGCAAAGGCATTCAACTGTGTGCATCATAACAAACTGTGGATAGCATTGTGAAGAATGGGAATTCCAGAACACTTAATTGTGCTCATGAGGAACCTATACATAGCCTTAGAGGCAGTCCTTCGAACAGAACAGAACAACGGGATACTGTGTGGTTTAAAATCAGGGAAGATGCATGTCAGGGTTGTATCCTTTCACCATATTTATTCAATGTGTACACTGAACAAATAATTTGAGAAGCTGGACTATATGATGAAGAATGGGGCATCAGGATTGGAGGAAGACTCATTAACAATCTGCATTATGCAGATGACACAACCTTGCTTGCTGAAAGTGAAGAGGACTTGAAGCACTTGCTGATGGAGATCAAAGACTACAGCCTTCAGTATGGACTACATCTCATCATAAAACAAAAATCCTCATAACTGGACCAATAAGCAACATCATGATAAGTGGAGAAAATATTGAAGTTGTTGAGGATTTCATTTTACTTGGATCCACAATCAATACTCATGGAAGCAGCAGTCAAAAAATAAAATGAATATCGCATTGGGCAAATCTACTGCAAAAGACCTCTTTAAAGTTTTAAAAAGCAAAGATGTCACCTTGAGGGCTAAAGTGGCCTGACCCAAGCCATGGTATTTTCAATTACCTCATATGCATGCGAAAGCTGGACAATGAATGAGAATGACAGAAGAAGAATTGATATCTCTGAATTATGATGTTCATGAATAATACTGAATATACTATAGCCTGCCAGAAGAACACACAAATCTGTCTTGGAAGAAGTAAAGGCCAGAATGCTCCTTAGAAGCGAGGATGGTGTGACTTCATTGCACATACTTTGGACATGTTATCAGAAGGGACCAGTCCCTGGAGAAGGACATTATGCTTGGTAAAGCAGAGGGGTCAGCAAAAGAGAGGAAGACCCTCAAAGAGATAGACTGACACAGTGGCTGCAAAGATAGGCTCAGGCATAGCAGTGGTTGTGAGGGTAGCGCAGGACCAGGCAGTATTTCGTTCTGTTGTATGTAGGGTCACTATGAGTTGGAACTGACTCGATAGCACCCAACAACAACAAATAAAGAGAGGGTGTTGCACTTCTGCCTGAGTTGTTTTTGCCTGAAACTAAGCTATTGTTTTAGTTCTAAATACTTCCTGGAAGTATTAAGACCCACGAGGACTTTAAGGCTTCTCAGACAACTTATTTTACTAACTCATGCTTTCACATATCCTGGTAATAAGGCAGTAAGTTATTGCTCTTGAAATCTGCAAGACTCTTACAAATATATTCAGGTTGTATACAACTCCTGGAGGAGGCAGATGTTTGTATTCTTCTGAATCTTTGTTTTGAAGATGGAGGCAAGTTTTACATTTCATTCAACGTACTTGATAATATAAAATATTGGTCCAATAGAACCCTCTGCGCAAGGCTTCTGAGTAGTATAACACTGCTAGGTATTATTCTCTCCACAAGGGCCTCTAATACCTAATCCAATAGATTCCGGATAGTCTATCACTGTACTTACAGATAAGGACTCATTTAAACCCAAACTCATCAACAGAACTAAAATGTCTTACATGTGCCTTTTATTGGTTTAAGGCCTTTTGAAATCAAAGTTAACACTTAATATGCTATAATAAGGCTTGCCTCTCATGTTTAAAGGGCACTTTTTATTGGCGTCCTATTATTTGTTAGTGTTAAGGGAAGATGGCAGTAACTAGTATTAGTAAGATGACAGAGTTCATATTATGATTTCTCCCTAGAGTGGGATTCCTCCTTGGAAGCTAGAGTAAGGGAGGGGATTTAGCCACTGTGGTTTTTAACCAGAAATGCTGAGAAATGGAGACGATCACTAACAGGTTAACAGTCCTCACCTATCAGGAGACTCAGGGCCAGTGTGAAGTTAGCACTAGTGGTTAATAGGTAGCTCTACCTCCTAAGACACAGAACTTAGGCCAATCACTAGGCTCTTCCCAAGCCTGCTGTTCTCAAGATATAGAGAAACTTCAAGTTCTCTCTTCAATTTCTGACATACTTTTTCTTTTCCCCTTTTTTAAAATACATTTTTTTTTATTGTGGTAAATACATAGGTAGCAAAACATTTGCCATTTCAACAATCTTCACATGTACAGTTCTGAGACATTAAGTATGTTCATCATGTTGTTCAACCATCACCATTAACTGTTCCAGAAATTTTCCATCACCCCAACAGGAGCTCAGTGTCCTGTCTTCCTTTTCCTCTTCCCAAACTTCCTTTTTGCGTAACTGACATTTATACTTCCCAAAGGACAAGATTTGATTGAGTTATGTAGCCACCATCCAATACGCTGTGTTTTTAAGGCAAAATTTGCATATTTGAGGAAACTGAAAAAATATATATCCCCTATTTATAATTAGAAAAAACAGCATTCATCCTCAGTTAGGGCCCTTCTTGAGTTGCTTTATTTTGGGGGCTAGTGGCTTCATAGCTATTTTCTGAGTAGTGTGGGTCCCATAAGGTCCTGAATTTCCTTGCTAAAAGACCATAATCTGAAAGAGGCCTGCATCTTTATCTACCTACCTTAGGCTCTTCTTTAGCTTCCTGAATTATGACATTGAAATAATTCCTGTCCAGCCTATACAATAGCTTATTTTGATGACAAAGTGAAAAGGTGATGATGATGAAATAATGAAATAACTTATAGTTTGGAAGAATTTGGTAAACGGAAACATATATATATTAGGGATCATAATACAAATGAATATTCACTCAATGGCAATGCATTTATTTATTTAAATTTTTATTGTGCTTTAAGTACAAGTTTACAAGTCAGCCTCTCATACAAAAACTTATATACACCTTGCTATATACTCCTAATTGCTTTCCCCCTAATGAGATAGCACACTTCTTCCCTCCACTCTCTATTTTCGTGTCCATTCAGCCAGCTTCTGACCCCCTCTGCTCTCTCATCTCCCCTGCAGACAAGAGATGCCAACAAAGTCTCACGTGTCTATTTGATCCAAGAAGCTCATTCTTCACCAGTATCATTTTCTATCCCATAATCCAGTCCAATCCCTGTCTAAAAGTTGGCTTTGGGAATGGCTCCTGTCCTGGGCTAACAGAAGGTCTTGGGACCATGACCTCCGGGGTCCTTCCAGTCTCACTCAGACCATTAAGTCTGGCTTCTTCACAAGAATTTGGGGTCTGCATCCCACTGCTCTCCTGCTCCCTGAGTGGCTCTCTGTTGCACTTACTGTCAGGGCAGTCTTCAGTTGTAGCCAGGCACCATCTAGCTCTTCTGGTCTCAGGCCGATGCAGTCTCTGGTTTATGTGGTCCTTTCTGTCTCTTGGGCTCATAATTACCTTGCGTCCTTGGTGTTCTTCATTCTCCTTTGCTCCAGGTGGGTTGAGACCCATTGGTGCATCTTAGATGGCCACTTACTAGCGCTTAAGACCCCAGAAGCCATTTTCCAAAGTGGGATGCAGAATGTTTTAATAGATTTTATTATGCCAATTGACTTAGATGTCCCCTGAAACCATGGTCCCCAAACCCCCGCTCCTGCTACACTGGCCTTGGAAGCGTTCAGTTTATTCAGGAAACTTCTTAGCTTTTAGTTCAGTCCAGTTGTGCTGACCTCACCTGTATTGTGTGTTGTCTTTCCCTTCACCTAAAATAATTCTTAACTACTATCCAATTAGTGAAAATCCTTCTCCCTCCCTCCCCCATCTCGTAACCATCAAAGAATATTTTCTTCTCAGTTTAAACTATCTCTCCAGTTATTATAATAGTGGTCTTATACAATATTTGTCCTTTTGCAACTGACTAATTTCACTCAGCATAATACCTTCCAGTTTCCTCCATGTTATGAAATGTTTCACGGATTCATCATTGTTCTTTATCGATGCATAATATCCCATTGTGTGAATATACCATAATTTATTTATCCATTCATCTGTTCATGGGCACCTTGGTTGCTTCCATCTTTTTGCTATTGTAAACAGTGCTGCCATGAACATGGGTATGCACATATCTGTTCACGTAAAGGCTCTTAAGTCTCCAGGACATATTCCAAGGAGTGAGACTGCTGGACCGTAAGATAATTCTATCTCTAGTTTTCTAAGGAAGCACCGAATCCATTTCCAAAGTGGTTGTACCATTTTACATTCCCGCCAGCAGTGTTTAAGTGTCCCAGTCTCTCCGCAACCTCTCCAACATTTATTATTTTGTGTTTTTTAGATGAATGCCAGCTTTGTCGGAGTGAGATGGAATCTTATTGTAGTTTTGATTTGCATTTCTCTAATGGCTAATGATTGTGAGCATTTCCTCAAGTATCTCTTAGATACCTGAATGTCTTCATTAGTGAAGTGAATGGTGGTGCGTTTAAACTTCCATTCCTGTCAGGCACAGCTAGTACAGAAAGCAGCTGGCTAGTGTGCTGTGTTTTTTAAGCATTCTGACAAATGTGGAAGAAGCCTCTAATCCACGACCACGTGGTGCTTGCTGGACTGGAGCTGGCATATTGCATGTGCTCAGTCTGAACATAGCTCAGAAAGCACAGCTATCACTATGACTGGAAAGCCATTGCTCTATTGCAGTCAGTTATTTTAAGGCTAGTTGAAGCAGAAGAATCCGTATGGTTAATGGGCTGGTATGTGCAGAAACCAGAGCTTCAAACCCAGCTGTTAGAGGAAATAACTGTCACTTTGCAGGCAGCAAAAAGTAGTGCCAGTCTATAGCACCACAATGCCCAACACAAGGAAATCCAGCATTCTCTTTTACTTGCTTGTTTTAAAATGTAGTTAAGAGGTTGGCTGCTAACCAAAATCCACCAGCCACTCCTTGCAAACCCTATGGGGCAGTTCTACTCTCTCATACAGGGTCACTATTAATCAGAATTGACTCAACGACAACAGTTTTTTTTTTTCCTAAAATGTTACTTTGACTAATTGCATTTTCTTTCACTACTTCTTACCTCACCCATTTTATACGGTCAGAAGTTGGGAAGGCATCTGTTATCATTTTTTAAAAAATTGTTTATAGTCATAGAGAGGCAACATGGGAACAATAAACCAGTGGCGTCACTAGAGTGATGCAGGGGGTGCGGACCTCACTGGGTAACTCTCAGAGGGGGTGACATAAAAATGACTAAAAATATATCCCTGTATTTAGTTGTAACAACAAAAACATTTTTTGTAAGCCCAGCTTACATGTATCAACGTACCTACGGGGCTAAAACTCTATGCAAATTTACTTTTTGAACCTCCTTTCATGTGCTCACTGCCACTGATCTGTTAGTTTGTCGTACTGTGGTGGCTTGCATGTTGCTGCAATGTTGGAAGCTATGCCACCAGTATTTCAAATACCAGCAGGTATTTCAAATACCTTGGTGGACAAGTTTCAGTGGAGCTACCAGACTAAGACAGACTAGGAAGAAGGATCTGGCGATCTACTTTTAAAAAAATTGGCCAGTAAAAACCTTATGAAGAGCAGCGGAACATTGCATGTCACAGTACTGAGATCAGAGCCCCTCAGATTGGAAGGCACTCCAAATGCGGCTAGGGAAGAGCCGCCTCCTCAAAGTAGAGTTGACCTTAATGATGTGGATGGAGTCAAGCTTTCAGGGCCTTCATTTACTTGTGGGACATGGCTCAAAAATGAGAAGAAACAGCTGTAAACATCCATGAATATTTGGAACATGGAATGTACGAAGTATGAATTGAGGAAAATTGGAAGTCATCCAAAATGAAATGGAATGCACAAAGATTGATATCTTAGGCATTAATAAACTAAAATGGACTGGTGTTGGCCATTATGAATCGGACAATAACATGGTCTGCTATGCCAGGAATGACAAATTGAAGATGAATGACATCACATTCATCATCAAAAAGAACATTTCAAGGTCTATCCTGAAGTACAATGCTGTCAGTGATAGGATAATATACAAATGCCTACAAAGAAGACCAGTTAATACTAAAAAAAAATAGTATGACTTAAATCTATGCACCAACCAGTAAATGCCAAAGATGAAGAAATTGAAGATTTTTACCAACTTTTGCAGTCTGAAATTGATCAAACATGCAATCAGGATGCATTGATAATTACTGGTGATTGGAATATGAAACCTGGGAACAAAAAAAAAAAGGATGAATATTTAGAAAACATGGCTTTGGTGAAAGAAATGATGTCAGAGATCACATGATAGAATTTTGCACAATGGACAACTTACTCATTACAAATGCCTTTTTTCAATAATATGAACAACGACTATACACGTGGACCTCACCAGATAAAATACACGGGAATCAAATCAACTACATCTATGGAAAGAGACGAAGGGGAAGCTCAATTACCATCTGTCAGAACAAGACCAAGGGCCCACTATGGAACAGACCATCAATTGCTCCTATGCAAGTTCAAGTTGAAGCTGAAGAAAACTAAAACAAGTCTATGAGAGCAAAAGTACAACCTTGAGTATATCCCACCTGAATTTAGAAACCACCTGAAGAACAGGTTTGACACTGAACACTAATGACTGAAAACCAGTCAAGGACATCATACACAAAGAAAGAGAAAAATTTAAAAACCTGTTGCTGTTGAGTCAATTCCAACTCATAGCGACCCTACAGAACAGGGTAGAACTGCCCCCATAGGATTTCCAAGGAGCAGCTGGTAGATTCAAACTCCTGACCTTTTGGTTAGCAGCTGAGCTCTTAACCACTGCACCACCAGAGCTCCAGGAATGCAAAAGGTCATTAAAAAGACAGGAAAGAAAGAAATGGACGTCAAAAGGGAGTCTGAACCTTGCTCTTGAACGTAGAGTAGCTAAAGCGAATGGAAGAAATGAAGTAAAAGAGCTGAAGAGAAGATTTCAAAGGGTGGCTTGAGAAGACAAAGCAAAATATAATGAAATGTGCAAAGACCTGTAGTTAGAAAACCAAAAGGGAAGAACACACTCAGCATTTCTTAAGCTGAAAAACTGAAGGAAAAATTCAAGCATCGAGTTGCAATATTGAAGGATTCTATGGGCAAAATATTGAACGACACAGGAGGCATCAAAAGACAATGCAAGAAATATACAGAGTCACTGTACCAAAAAGAATTGGTCAATGTTCAACCATTTCAGGAGGTAGCATATAATCAAGAACCAATGGTAGTGAAGGAAAAAGTCCAACTGCACTGAAGGCAATGGTGGAAAACAGGTTCCAGGAATTGATGGAACACCAATACAGTTGCTTCAACAAATAGATGCAATACACAAAGTGCTCACTTACCTATGCCAAGAAATTTGGAAGACAGGTATCTTGCCAACTGACTGGAAGAGGGTCATAGTTCTGCCCACTGCAAAGAAAAGTGACCTAACAGAATGTGGAAATTATTGAACAATATCACCAATACAACATGCAAATAAAATTTTGCTGAAGATAATTAAAAAACTGTTGCAGCAGTGCATCGAAAGGCAACTGCCAGAAATCCAAGCCAGGCTCAGAAGAGGACATGGAATGACAACATCATTGCTGATGTCAGATGGATCTTGGCTGAAAGCAAATACTAGAAAGATACTATCTTAGTCATCTAGTGCTGCTATAACAGAAATACCACAAGTGGATGGCTTTAACAAAGAAAAATTTATTCTCTCACAATCTAGTAGGTTACAAGTCCAAATTTAGGGTGTCAGCTCCAGGGAATGGCTTTCTCTCTCTGTTGGCTCTGGGGGAAGATTCCTTACCATCAATCTTCCCCTGGTCAAGGAGCTTCTCAGGCACAGGAACCCCAGGTCCAAAGGATGCTGTCTGCTCCTGGTGCTGCTTTCTTGGTGGTATGAGGTCCCCAACTCTCTGGTTGCTTCCCTTTCCTTTTATCTCTTGAGAGATAAAAGGTGGTGCAGGCCACACCCCAGGGAAACTCCCTTTATATTGGATCGGGGAGGTGACCTGAGTAAGAGTCCTGTTACAATCCCACCCTAATCCTCGCAACATAAAATTACAATCACAAAATGGAGGACAACCACATAATATGGGGAATCATGGCCTAACCAAGTTGATACACACATTTTTGGGAGGACATAATTTAGTCCATGACAGATATTTACTTGTGTTTTATTGATTATGCAAAGGCATTCAACTCTGTGGATCACAGAAATTATGGATAACACTGGGAAGAATGGGAATTCCAGAACACTTAATTGTGCTCATATGGAACCCGTACATATACTAAGAGGCAGTCATTCAAACAGAACGAGAGGATACTGTGTGGTTTAAAATTAGGAAAGGTGTGTGCCAAGATTGTACCCTTTCACCATACTTATTCAATGTCTATGCTGAGCAAATAATCTGAGAAGCTGGACTATATAAAGAAGAAGGCAGCAGGATTGGAGGAAGACTCATTAACAACCTGCAATATGCAATTGACACAACTTTGCTTACTGAAGGTGAAAAGAATTTGAAGCACTTACTGATGAAGATCAAAGACTACAGCTTTCAGTATGGATTACACCTCAACATAAAGAAAACAAAAATCCTCACAAGTGGACTAATAAGCAATATCATGACAAAGAGAAAATATTGAAGCTGTCAAGGATTTAATTTTACTTGGGACTGATTAGCTGGGGGTGGGGGCTGGGAATCATAGTCTTGGGGAATATCTAGGTCAATTGGCACAACATATTTTATAAAGAAAATGTTCTACAATCCACTTTGGTGAGTAGTGTCTAGGGTCTTAAAAGCCTGCAAGTGGCCGTCTAAGATAAATCTATTGGTCCCATCCCACCTGGAGTAAAGTAGAATGAAGAAACCACAGACACAAGGAAAATATTAGCCCAAAGGGCTAAAGGTCCACATGAACGAGAGACTCCACTGGTCTGAGACCAGAAGAACTAGATGGTGCCTGGCTACCACCAATGACCACCTTGACAGGGACCACAACAGAGAGTCTGGGACAGAGCAGGAGAAAAATGTAGAAAAGTGTTCAAATTCACATAAAAAGACCAGACTTACTGGTCAGAGAGAGACTTGAGGAACCCCCCAAAACTATGGCCCCAGACTCTCTGCTAACCCACAACTGAAACCAATCCTGAAGTCCACTTTTCAGGCAAAGATGAGACAGACCTATAAAACAAAAAATAACACACATGAGGAAGGTGTTTCTTAGTTCAGTCAAATATACGAGATCAAATGGGCAACTCCTGTCCAAAAGCAGGATGAGAAGGCAGGAAGTGACAGGAACTGGACAAATGGACACAGGGAAGCTGGGGTGGGAAGGGGGGAGTGTGTTGTCACATTATGGGGATTGCAACCAATGTCACAAAGCAATACGTGTATACATTTTTGATGAGAAATTAACTTGAGCTATAAACTTCCACCTAAAGCTCAATAAAAAAAAGAAAACAGGAAAAAAAAAATTCTGGCCTTTTAGCTACCATAATATGGTAATATTTTTGAACTTAGATCAATAACTCTTTTGAGAATGACATAGTAATTACAGGAAAATAAAGAGTGATATATGGAAATAACGATTTATGAGTAACATTAGTACAAAAAACATTACTAAGGATTCCGTATGGTCTGGCATAGAAGGAGGTCTGTGTGTGTGTGTGTGTGTGTGTGTGTGTGGGTGGGTGGTGACACTATGAGTTACCACACTAGGTGACACCAATTCTAATGATGCCGCTGAATCAAATGACTTGGTTTGAGTCTCAGCTTCGGTTGTTCTTTGCTATGTGACCAAATTTCTTAACTTTTGAGTATCAGTGTCCCAACATATGAGAATAACAACATTAGACTTTCTATATTTTGAAGGCATTTGAGATTTTACAAAATATTTTTACATATTTTATCACTATAATTGGTATAAACAAAAAACCCCAGAATGGTAGATATGTTAAAGTATCAATACTGATTATTTTGAAATTATTATAGTTGTTAGATCTTCACGAGATCTTGCTATTTTATGTGTCAATAGAAAATATTCTAGCTGTATTGCTATATCACAACTTTTAAATATTTTGATAACTTTACTTCAATATAATTGGTTTCCTTTGTATTGTATGTATTATATTTAAGCTCTTAAAAATATTTTTTTCTGAGAAGGTATCCGTAAAAGTGTTACCAGACTGCCCAAAGTGGCCCATAGCACACATGCACGCACACATGCACGCGCACGCACACACACACACACAAAAGGCTAAAGAAAACAATCTACATAACCATTTAGCTCATCAGTCAAGGCTCTGATCTGGCCAGTTATTTCTCACTCTTTATTTCTTCATACATACGAATGTACAGATACACTAGAAATACCTACTCATATGTTGAGGCCCTGTAGTTTAGTAACTAAAAGTATAGGCTATGGAATCAGACTTCCTGGGTTTAATCTCAGTTCAGCTACTTATTAAACAAGTTACATAATCTTTCTTTGCCTCAGTTTCCTCACCTAAAAAATGACTCTAATAAAAAAAAATTTAAGGGTTCCTAAAATACTTGGTATTGTTTCAATGTTAAATGAGTTAATGAGTTGTGAAACACTTTACACAATTCATGGCACATGAATCATCAACTTTATAATTGTTAACTATCATTAGAATGAATGCTTATACATTTAAACATATTTTAAAATACATATGTTTATAAGCAAGCATTTATAAAACACTTAACAAACCGGACATTTAAGGTAAGGGTTGAGAGAAAGGAAAAAGTGACCTGAAATAGTGCTGCCACTCTGCCACTTCTAAGGCTCCTTGCCATACCTAACTGTTGTGCTGAGATGTTACAAACAAGAAGCAGAAATAATTCAAAGAGATTTATACTTGCTCAAAACGTGGACCAGACCAAAACCCACTGCCATTGAGTCCATTTCAATTCATAGCGACCCTGTAGGACAGAGTGGAACTGCCTCATAGGGTTTCCAAGGTTGTAAATCTTTATACTAGAATGCCTCATCTTTCTCCCACAGAGTGGCTGGTGGACTGAAACACCAATCTTTCGGTTAGCAGCTGAGTGCTTAACTACTGCACCACCAGGGCTCTGAGAACAGGGACAGAGCAATAGAAGTTGTAGTATAATCAGGATAGTGTTGGCTTGTCACTATACCACTGCAAACAATCCCACGTACTGTTAGCAGTAATGACAATATAAATGATTATACACTGTGTATATTTATAAGTTAATTTGTTTGGTTTTCACAAAGAAAACAGTATTATTCTTTGTAGCATTTACAGCTTTTTTTATTTTGAGACATTTCTGAATTTATATGACTTGATTATTTTACTCTATGTCCAACTTCATATAACAGCAATGGCAATGAAGCACTATTTATTATCTACTATATTTTTTTTATATGTCAGGTTGGAAACCCTGGTGGTGTAGTGGTTAAGTGCTACGGCCGCTAACCAAAGGGTCGGCAGTTCAAATCCACCAGGCACTCCTTGGAGACTCTACGGGGCAATTCTACTCTGTCCTATAGGGTCGCTATGAGTCGGAATTGACTCGATGGCGCTGGGTTTGGTTTTTTTGGTATATGTCAGGTCTGCAGCTTGAATCCACCAGGTGCTCCTTTGAAACCTTCTGGGACAGTTCTACTCTGTCCTATAGGGTCACTATGAGTCAAAATTGACTCAACAGCAACAGGTTTTGTTTTTTTGGTTTTTTTTGGTATATGTCAGGTGCCATGCTAGATACCTTATAGATGTCATTTAACTTTCATGCAAGTGTAGTATCATAACCTATAGTTTGCAGATGAGGAAGCTGAGGCTCAAAAAGATTAAGTGGCTTACCCAAGTGATATAGTTAATAAATGAGAAAGCCAGAATTCGAAACACATGTTTACATGACTCTAAAATCCATATGCTTTCTACTATACTACATTGTAGAGTATTAAAACGAATCTCTTAAATTCTATTATCAATTTTATCTCTGGCATTCATTCAAATTACCTGAATTTGATGTTGAAAGAAAAACCTACATATGCATAAACGATAACCACAGCATAAGAAGATTTTTACATGTTTATGTTTTTAAGCCCCAGAACTGAGCCCTAATATATCTGAATCCAGGAAATAGTGAGTTGTGTTAAAACATTAACACACTGTATTAGGTTAAACACTAAGAATTACTACTGAAATAATGTCTCATTCAGGGGAAGCCTCTTCAGTCCTCCTGCAGGACAATGAGCAGCATAGAAAGTGTTCAATTTATTTACCTGCGTATGTAGAAAGAGTTACTCATCTGTTTCCAAGGAGTCAAACACATTAGTGACATACTTTTCCATGGAAACAGAGAAAGGAAAACAGAAAATGCCAAAGTGAATTAATTCACTAAGGAGCTGGTGAGCAAAAATTCGAGAAAAAATAATTTATCTGTAGTATTTTTTTTTTATTATGTTAATTTTTTTTATTACGTAGCTAATTTAGGAAACAGAAGTTGCATATTTAGAGACAATCAAACTTTTTTTTTAAAAGGATGTTTTAATTATATTGAAATTTAAGATGAAAGTTATTATTTTAGTAGGAATATTCAAATATTGGGAAATATCACAGATTGAAGGTATTGCTATCCATGCATAGGGGACATAACGGCACAATTCTTAAAAGATGAGCAGTCCTATTCTGGAGCCCTGGTGAGACAATGGTTAAGAGCTCAGGCTGCTAACTAAAAGATCAGGAGTTCAAATCCACCAGCTGCTCCTTGGAAACCCTGCGGGGTAGTTCTACCCTGTCCTATAGGGTCACTATGAGTTGGAGTCAACTCGACGGTGATGGGTTTACTTTGGATTAGTCCTATTCCAATTTCACACCATCATTTTCTTTTTTTAGTTTTTTCTTTTTAGGGATATAAAATTATATGAATACTTCAAATTTTATGAAAAAATGTATCAGTTAATTTGTATGACTGACCCTGTATAAGTATTTCTAATTTACAACATACATCATATTTTCTTTCCTTTGATGGCTACATTTTTCATTAAAATAATGAAGAATTCATCTTACAAGGTAATTTTTTTGTAAAGCATTCTAACTTAAAAAAATTTTTCCCCTAGAGAATTTAGTTCTAATTTGTCTCTCAATTCAACTTATTTCAACTCAGATTTCACAAGTGCCCACCCTCAATATGATTACAGTCTACTTAAGAAAAAAAGATCTCTATAAGAAAGATTATAAGATTTATTCATTCCTTCACCAAATATTTTTCATGTGCCTACCATACACCAAGTACTATATACCCAGTACTGTGCTGCGTTTTATGCATATAGTGATGAATTAAACAGATCCAGTATACACTCATGAAGGCTAATAGCTTATTAAAGAGGGAGACATTAAAAATTAGTTAGACAAAGTAGAAACTTTGGTGAAGGGCAAGACAGAACACAATACTGGGGAAGCCAGCACAACCTGTACATGGCAAGGTCATGGGAGCTCCAGATAAACATCCAAACTCCCCAAGGGACCGAATTGCTGGGCTGAGGGCTCTGGGGACCGTAATCTTGGGGAATATCTAGCTCAACTGGCATAACATAGTTTATAAAGAGGATGTTCTACATTCTACTTTGGTGAGTAGCGTCTGGGGACTTAAAAGCCTGTGGGTGGCCATCTAGGATACTCCACTGGTCTCATCCCTTTAGGAGCAAGGAAGAATGAAGAAAACTAAACATAAAAGGGAAAGATTAGTCCAAAGGACTAATGGACCACATTTATCACGGCCTCCATCAGTCTCAGTCCAGTACAGCTAGATGGTGCCCAGCTACCATCATTGACAGCTCTGACAGGGATCACAATAGAGGGTCCTGGACAGAGCTGGAGAAAAATGCAGAAAAAAATCCTAACTCAAAATGAAAGACCAGACTGGCTGCCCTGACAGAAACTGGAGAAACCCTGAGAGTATGGCCCCCTGACACCCTTTCAGCTCAGTTAACAAGGTCACTACAGAGGTTCACCCTTCAGCCAAAGATTGAACAGGCCCATGGAACAAAACAAGACTAAAGGGGCACACCAGTCCTGGGGCAGGGACTAGAAGGCAGGAGGCAACAGGAGAGCTGGTAATAGGGAACCCAGGGTTCAGAAGAGAGAGTGTTGACATGTCGTGGGGTTGTTAATGTCATAGAACAATTTGTGTACTAACTGATGAGGAACTAGTTTGTTCTGTAAACCTTCATCTAAAGTACAATTAAAAAAAAAAAGTCATAAAATAAATATATGCCTACAATCTGAGATGAGTTCTATGAAGGAAAAGTACAAACTGCCAAGAGAGAACAATGAATGATTTAACTGAGATTGATGGCTAGAGCAGATCTTTTTGAAGAAGTGATCTTAACATGGAGACCTGAAGGTTGAGAAACAGCCATACAGAGAATGGGGAGAACAGCATTTTAGGGAAAGGCTCTGAAACGGGCTTGGCAGGTTTGAGGAACTGAAAAAACACAAGTTTTTTAGGAAGACAGTAGTTAAAAATGAGGCTGAAGAGGGAAAGAGATAAATATAGCCTTTTAAATTTTATTCCAAGTACAATGGGAAGCAATTAAAGAGTTTTGAGCAAGGAAGTGACATAATTATGTACATATTTTTCAATTTAAGTGTGCATGGAACATTTAGCAAAACTGGTCGTAGTCTGAGCCATAAAGCAAGCCTCAATAAATTTCAAAGGACAGAAGTCATGCAGAATATGTTCTGTGACTATAATACAATTAAGCTAAAAATCAGTAATAAAATCATAGCTTAAAAAAATGCTCCTGCACTTGGAAATTAAGAAGTATATTTCTAAATAATCCAAGAGCCAAAGAAAATATCATAACAGAAAGTATAAAATATTTTTAACTGAATGATGATAAAAATTCCATTTACTTTGGTTGGATGCAGCTAAAGCAGTACTTCCATGGAAACTTAGATCTTTAAATATCGACATTAGAAAAGAAGGCTGAAATTAATATCCGAACCATTCATCTTTGGAAGTTAAAAAAAAAGAAAGTAAAACAAATCAAAGCAATTAGAAGAAATTTTAAATTAAGAGTACAATAAAATAGAAAGAACTAAAAAAAGCCAAAAGTGAAATGAATAAAAAAAAGATCAAATAAACATCATAAAAAATATTAACAGAGACATTTTCTACAGATGATGCAAAGAAACTATCACGAATCATTTAAAGCTATAAATATATAACCTACCAAAACTGACACTAGAAGAAACAGAAATCCTGAACAGACTCATAGTCATTAAAGAAAATGAATAACCAATCAAAAATCTTTGCATATGAGTTCCAGTTCCACCATGGTATTGGCAAAAGGAAAGATAAATAGCTAAATGGAATAAAACATATTTCATTAATAGACACATGAATATATGCTTACCTGATTTACAACAAAGCACCACTGAAATTCAATGAAAGACAAAATGGTCTTTAAATAAATGATTCTGAATCAACTGGATATCTATATGAAATAAATTAACCTTGACCCATACTTTACATCATATGGAAAAATTAAATGTGAAAGGTAAAAAAATCTAGAAGTAAACACAGCATATTTTCATTACCTGATGATAGGCAGATTTCTTAAATAGGGCACAAAAAGTACTAATCATAAAAGAAAAAATAACTATCAAAATTATTGTTACAAGTTATCATATTATATTGTTATAAACTATACATATATATTTTTTATATATAGCTACATAAAATGGTATCTCATACATATACATAAAATACATAAATATACCCATTGCTGTCAGTCAATTCTGACTCACAGCTACCCTATAGGATAGGGTAGAACTGTCCTATAGAGTTTCCAAGGAGTGGCTGCTGGATTTGAACTGGCAACCTTTTGGGTAGCAGCCGAGCTCTTAACTACTCCACCACACACACACACACACACACACACACACACACACAAAGTTGACATTGTTAGCTGCTGTTGAGTCAATTTGCAACTCACATGACCACATGTGACAGAGGAGAACCGCCCCACAGAGTTTTCTAGGCTGTAATTTTTATGAGAGCAGATCGTCAGGTCTTTCTCCCATGAACCTGCTATGTGGGTTCGAACTGCGAACATTTCAGTTAGCAGCTGAGTGCTTAATTGTTGTGCCACTGTGATCCCTTAAATATAAAATATATATACATGTATGTATATATATATGACATTTATAAGTATACATGTAAATATACATTGTATAACATGGTTATAACCAAAACCATTATTCTTTAGTAAATTTTTAAAAATTTGTTAATCAAAATACACCATTAAAGAGTGAAAAAAGAAGTCATAGATTAAGAGAAGATATTTGTAATACATTCACAATACACGTAACTAGGAAAGGACTTCTATTTAGAATATATTTGAATAAAAAACATACCCTAAAATTAAAAAGAAAAAAAATCCAATTTTTAAAACAAGCAAAAGATTCAAATAGGTATTTCATAAAAGATATCCTAATGATTATCAGGAAAATACAAATTAAAGCCACAGTAAGATACCACATAAGACACAGGTACCCAAAATGGCTCAAAAGAAAACGACCAATGATAGCAGTGTCGTAAGCACGTGGAGCAGCTGGAATTCTTCCACATCAATGACAGGAGTATAAATCAGTACAATCACTTTGATAAAACTTCTGGCAGTAATATACCTCAAAACTATCAAGGTCATCAAAAACAAGAAAAGTATGAGAAATTGTCACAGTCTATAGGAACCTAAGGGGACATGATGACTAAATGTAAGGTGCTATTCTGGATAGGATGCTGGAACACACAAAGGACATGAGGTAAAACCTAAGGAAAGGAGTCCTGCTGGCCCAATAGTTAAGTGCTCTGTTGCTAATGGAAAGGTTGGTGGTTTGAAGCTACCAGGTAAGGAAATACTAATAAAATATCTACTTAAGTTAATAACAATGTATTAATATTAGCTCATTAGTTGTGACAAATGTACCATACTAATACAAGATGTTAAAAATCAGGGGAACTGGGTATAGGGCACTTGGGTACTCTGGACTATCATGGTGGGATAGATCACTTTTCAGTGGCCTTTCCTGCCATGGTCTTATAACTTCCACCCAAGTGACTGAGTAAACCTGTTAAAACCCATTGCCGTCGAGTCAATTCCGACTCAAAGTGACCCTATAGTGATTGGGTGGAATTGTGCAAATAGAGTAATCGTGGTCCACCAAGGAAATTTGTCAGTTTTGCCATCCTGTTGGGCTTGAAATGAGCCATCCCAGAGGCAGGAAGGAGATGATCTCACCACCACCAAGGAAGGGCCAAGAGTGGAGCACATCCTTTGGACCTGGGACCCCTGCTCTGAGAAGCTCCTGGAACCAGGAGGCGGAAAGTGAGACAGAGAAAGCTGTAACACTGAAGATGGCGAGAAGCACTGGCAGGGAAACAATGGAAGGAGAAACCAGCAGGAAAGAATGACAGGAGATGGTGTGGGGGGCTTCCTAGCCCACACAGTGAGAAAGCTAAGGGCCTTTGGGTAGGAGTCTTGCTGGTGGAGTAGAGTGCGTCCAGGCACTTGGTAGAGCAAGGTTTGCCGACCCATGGAGCTAGGGCTGAGCAATTTGGGCCAATGCTTATTGGCAGAGTGGGGGTACCTCCAAGCACTTACTGGCAGAGGTAAAAGAGCTTTGCAACACTTTCCTGAGCAGGGCATAGGCCGAGGGACAGAGAGAGGCCTGCCTGTGAGCATGGCTGGAAAGAGGCTGTCCTGATGGAAGAACTATATCCTGAGCATTCCTCAACCTGAACTGTAACCTGTTACTTCCCTAATAAACCCCATAATTGTATTGACTATGAGTTCTGTGTGGCCATTGCAATTAATTATTGAAACCAACAAAGAAGTAGAGAGTGCCATGGGAGGGAAGGTTGGTGTCAGAATTGGTGAACATGGTCCACAAGGTCCGAGGAGGCACGTCTGACCTGCATCTCATAGGAGTCAGCCTTGGGCTATTGATCTTGATTTCTCCTTCCCCCTTGTGAAGTTAAGAGGAAGTCAGATACCACCCCCACACCATTTTTACAACTACCTACATAACTTTTCTGTAAATCTAAAGTTATTTTAAAATTAAGTTTATTTACACATATACATTTACACATATTACTCAAAAGAAATGAGTACACATGTCCACCAGAAAACATATACAAGAATGTTGACAGCTGCTTTATTTATAATGGCCCAAAATTATATACAATCCTACTGTACATCAACAGAGAATGGATAAATAAGTTGTGGTATATTCATACACTGAGGTACTACATAAAACCAAAAAAACCAAACTGGTTGCCATCAAGTCAATTCCGACTCATAGTGACCCTATAGGACCATAGCAAAAAAAAAAAAAAAAGGATAGACACAAAACAACAGTGATAAATTTCAAAGACATAAGCCTGACACAAATGGTAATATATGATTCTATGTATATGGAGATCAAGAACAGATAAAACTAACCCTTGATGACAAAAGTCAAAATAGAGGGTATCTGTGTGGGCGTACATGTACCCATTCATGCACCTGTGTGTGTGTACGTAGCAGTCTGAGGCCAATCAGGAGATAGAAACCACACAGTAAGTTAAGCAGGAGATATTTAATATAAAAAATTACTAACTATGATAAAGAATAGCCATAACCTGTAAACCCATTCCCACTGAGTTGATTCCAACTCATAGCAACCATATAGGGCAGAGAAGAACCGCCCCATAGAGTTTCCAAGGAGCGTCTGGTGGATTTGAACTGCAGACCTTTTGGTTAGCAGCCATAGCTCTTAGCCACTATGCCACCAGGGTTTCCTAGGATAGCCACAGGATATATAAAAAATTCTATACGATACCCTAGGGCCGAGGGAGAGCACGTAAGAAAGGATAAACATGGAAAGGCTTCAGACATCACTGGAAAAGGTAGCCACCAGATAGCAGAGAAGTTTGCTGGTTTGGCCAGTGTGGAGCTGGTCTGGAGTTTCTGGGCAGGCATTAAGCCATCCTTCAGATGCAGGTGGGGGAGCAGGTGATCAGCAACTGGTGGGTGGGCATGCAGTAGGAACCTAGAAGCCAACGTGTGCAGGCCTTCAGAGTAAGCAGGCCATGTGGTGCTGCGGTTTCTTGTGTAGAAAGGCTGCGATAAGGTATCACCAGCCTTGGGCTGCAAGGTCACTGAGAGACCATACTCTGTGCTCAAGGCTGGGGTAGCGCTCTACCAGATGTCCTCACACCCACACCACCCACTCCAACCTGCACTGGAAACCTGTAGGAGAGCCTCTTCTTCCTGTTACATCCCTCTAGCACCCTATTCTAAGAAAGCTTAACACCATGTTCACTTTAATACTTAAAGGAATTCTGTTGTTTATCCCACAGCATATATTGAAGGGTGCACTCAGAGCTGAGAGGGAAAAAATTGAGAATTAATGCAAGGTGTTGGGTTTCGGGGAGAAATACTCACAGTGAAGGTGCACGAGGAAGTTTTCTGGAGTGATACATATGGGTGTATATACGTATAAAAATTCATCAAGTTATATACTTATGTGTATTTTACTCTATACCTCAAGAAAACATACATATATATACAGACACATATATAAACATATATATACATGGAGCCCTGGTGGTACAGTGGTTAAGCACTTGGCTGCTAACCAAAACGTCAGCAGTTTGAATCCACCAGTCGTTCATTGGAAACCTACGGGGTAGTTCTACTCTGTCCTACATGGTCACCAGGAGCTGGAATCGACTCAATGGCAATGGGCTTTTTGGTTATATATGTATATATGGAAATGTAAAGGGCCACATATAGCCAAGGTACTCCTAAGAAAGACAAATGAGGCAAGAGGACCTGTCCTAACGGAAATTAGTACATGTTATAAATTTTTAGTAACCTAGACTTCTTGGTATAGTAGACAACTAGCTCAATGAAAGAGAATAGAGAACCTAGAAACAGGTCCAGGTATGCATGGATATTTGATTTACAAATATAAGTTTTTATTTCCTGCACCTTTCCATGTGTTTAACATATTTCATAATTAAAACTATGAATAAAAAACCCAAAACCAAACCAGTTGTTGTGGAGTTGATTTCGACTCATATTGACCTCATGTGTGTCAGAGTAGAACTATGCTCCACAGGGTTGTGAATGGCTGACTTTTTTTCCAGGAGTACATTGCTAGGCCCTTCTTCAGAGGTACCTCTGGGTGGACTCAAACAGTCAACCTTCTGATCAGCAGTCATGCATTTAACCACGTGTGCCTCCTAAGGACTCAGTTAAAACTATAAAACGCCTAAAATTTTCAGGCTCTTTGATCTTCCTTGAAGATAATGTTATGAGAGAAGAACATGCAGATATTTTTATTATATTAATTTCATTATTTTATTCGGAATTAATTTAGGTTTCCCAGGAAACTTTATTTCTACAGCTCAGTATCCACTGTCTCATTCTAGATCTCTGTTATTACAACAATAAATTAATTCTCTTAGCATATCCAGATTCAGTGCAAAATACATAGATATTTCTCAACTACTTCTCACCTAATCCTAAGTCATGTTTTTAAGTTTCAGAATTTGATTTCCTTCTTGTTCAACTCTTAACAAAATATAAATAATAATACATTTCCATTACAATGTAAAAGTACACTGCAAATTAAGATTAACAAACTTTTTTAGGACAAGAAGTATTTGTAAAATTTCTGTATTTAAGAAGACTGCTTACCTATGATGAGCCTGTGAAGAGCACCCTTATCTCCATTAACAGCAGCAGCATGAACCTGCGATGCTAATGAAGACCCAGTAAACAGCAAGTTCTCTGACCTGTTCATAGTCTTTTCAAGAGCTGGAGCAACCTGGAACAATGATTCAAACAATGAGTATATACAGTAGATATTTTCTGAAACCTGGATCTTGTCAGATCTTAATACTGCTAACAAGTGGGTATGTTACAATTATGTTTTCCTGGAAATATTTGAGTAGGATTCAAAAAATCTACAGTCCAAGTCCTAGAATCAACACGTGGCAAATTAGGTAAGCTTTCATATAAGTGACTCATGTGTAAAATGAGAGGGTTAAATGCTTCTAAGACCCTTTTCAAGGACTATCTGTGAAAATACACCCAACATTTAACATTGGACACAGGGCTTAACAGCTGCTGTGATTTCTAAGGCAGGCAATTTGATTCCACATAATACTAAATATTAGAATTGATACTGGGAATAAAGGTGATGACCAAGCCATAAAAAGGGCGTGATGTTTACTTGTCAAGTCAGAATTACCTAGATTTAAGTGCTAAGCTGAACATTACCTAGTTCTTTCTCTCATGCCCACGAAAGGTAGAATTTTTATTTGTTGTCTCCTTGTGTCCACCAGGGAAATCTAGTTTGAAATCTTGACTTTAGGACCCTACTTGGAACACTGTATCAATAGGATTAACCATGTTTCATTAAGGAAAATTTTGTTCCAACTGGTAGTTTAATACGGTTTGTTAGGATCTTCTAGAAATGCAATAGCTGCATAGGAAAATAGTGAGTTCCTTGTCATGAGTGTGTTTAAGCAGAGGTTGGAGTATGTCACAAATTCAGCAGGAAGAACTCAAGCATCTGATGAGGGAGGAGAGAGCGGCAGTTGCACTGATCATCTTAAACATCCTTCCCAAACCCAAGGTGCTATATCACAAGTTCTAAACTTGAACGGCTACAAGGGCAAGAGAGATACAAGTATAAGAAACACAGGGAGTCCTAGGGACCCTGGCAAACTGGGGCAAGCACACCCATCTAAAGAGAACAGCTTTTAATCAGCTCCAGTTAATTGCTGCCATGTGGGAGTTCACCAAAACGCCTGTCCCTCCAATCTCTGTGACTCCTAGTGCTCCGGGAGAGTTTTGTAAGATAAATCCATCACAGCTGATGAGCCAGTACTTCTGTTGTCATTGACAAAGATTATTGGTTCACATTCTGTCTTAGAGAAGAGGTATTTCCTTAATTATGGTAAAGGTCAGCTCTTCATGTCTTTACTTTGCTGACAACTTGTGTTAACACGCTGGCAGAAAATATGGAGGAAGAGGGTGGTGTCAGATACTTCTGTCATGTCCCAGATATTCAGAAGAATCACTGTTATATGCAGGGTTATATTAAAGTTGCTTGAAAGAAGCTACAAAACAGGAGCAGAGGTGGAAATATGGTAGAGGAATTGTGGTTGAGCTCTAGGCCTGGTTCTGTTGATAAGAAGCAGTGTGCCCTCAGGCTATATCAGCTCACTAGGTTTCTGTAAAATATAAAAAATGAAGGGGGTGACCATGCTCATTCATTCAACAAGTTGAGTGCTGACTATATGATAGACACTGAACTCTAAAACTGTCATTTTCTAAGTGACCAGGTTTTAAGCATATGAAACTCACAAAAAACTATATCCTTTGAAAAACATACTAAAAATTAGATGTTATACATATATAACATCTCATTTTATATTTATGTTTTAACCTCATAATTCTCAGCACTTAGCACAGTAACAGGTATATAACTGGTGATCAGCAAATGTTTGTTGAATGAAAGGTCACAGGCTGAGTGCCAAGTCCAGAGGGTAAACAGGACCAAAGTTTAATTTCTTGGCCTAATGAATTCATCCCTTCCCTGCTCTTTTTCATTCCCCATTTCAACTCTGCTTGGGCTGTCAGAGAGATGAATGGAAGACTTAAGAGCCCTGGACTAGGAGTGAGGAGACCTAAGTAAGAGTCTTGGCCCTGCCACTAGCTTGTTTTGTCAACCTGTGAAAAGCATTCTCTAGAGTTATTAAAGTTCATTTTTTTTTTTTAAGCTCAAATGTTTTTTGTAAATCATTTTTCATAGAAGAAAATCAAACCACTTTGTTAATTACAAAGTGCTATAAAATGCAAGGGTATAATCACTAATTATAAAACAAGCCAGTGTAATAAATGCTCTAATAATTTTAACTCTACAAAACTAATGGAGCTGGAGTCACACGCAAAAAAAAGTAATTCTGATTCCGGCTAAAGGATTGGTTGGTCGGGAAGTTCTCAGAGATAGTGACATTTGAGATAGCAGCAGGAAAGCTTGAGCAAAGGAGGCAGGGAGTAGAGAAAGAGCCACAAAAGCCCAAGTGCCTCCCGACTACTTAGTAAACTGTGTGCCCACCATTTGGGGCACGTGGGCCTGGATGTCTGCAGTTGAGGCTGGAGAACTACCCTGGGGCCACATAGTTTAGATCCACCACGACCAGGCGACGAATTTGGTAATTATCTGTAGGAGTGATCCATGCATTAAGTAAACAACTGTCGAACTGAGTTTTTCAGTTTACAGCGTGCTTTCCCAACCCTTACGGTATCTGCACTTACACGAGCCCACAGAGGTAATTAGGGACTCATTTCACTGAGGCCTTAAGAGGTGGCCCCGGCTTTCTAAGGCAGGAATTAGCGCAGAAAGAAGAGGCAGCAGGCGAGGAGGCCAGTGACGGAGGCTCAGGCTACAACCCAGGCCAGGAGGGCAGTGAGTCTGGGGCAGAGGCCAGGGCGGTGCAGACCGACCAGAGCCTCCCCAGCCAGACCCCTTCCTACTCACCCTCGCCTCCTCCAGGACTGACGTCCCGGGGCGGCTCCGGGAGGCACAACCCCTACCGGGCCGCCCCTCCCGCCAGGCCAGGACAACTACAACGGGTCCGGAAAGACCCCACCGCGCTGGAGTTGGCTGAGCCCCTCAGAAGGCCGCCCGAGGCTCTCAACCGTGCAGCCTTCTGGGAGTTGTAGTTCCCATCCCCTGTAACTCAGACGTACACCCGCCCCAGCCCTCTCTATCCCGCAAGGCCCCGCGCACAGAGGCCTTGGCGGACCTTGGCCGTGAGCCTGCCGGGAAAGGGAGTCCTAGATGCCTGATTATCTGTCTGCTGAGAGTTGAGCAAGACTACATTTCCCGGTGTGCTCCGAAGCGGGCACGACCCGGAAGTGGGGGTGCGCGGGGCCTCGCTGGAAGTTGTCCCTGGTGTTCGCCGCTGGAGCTCCGGGTCGAGAGGACGAGGTGCCGCTGCTGGGAAAATCTACCGCTGCCGCCGGCTCCCGGAGCTCAGCCCTTTCCCAGCCCAACCCAAACCAGCCCAACCCCAGCCACCAACACCTGTCCCTGTCGCGGACCCCCAACGCTACCATGAAACCTGCCGTCTTCCTACCCTTACCCGACCTCAGATGCTCCCTGCTGCTCCTGGTGAGTGAGTGAGGGAATGACAGACCCTTCGAAAGACACACAGACGGCCTCCCGCCTTCGCCAAGGGGAAACACTGCTGCTTCTACCCCTGCCGTCCTATCTTTTCCTCCTGTGGCGAGGAGTGCATCCTTCCTCGCAGCCTCCGCTTTCGGCATCCGTGTGTTCGCTTCCCGGCTCGGGGTCCTCTAGGCCTGAGAAGCCACGACCGGGGGTTGGGACCTGTAGACAGGAGAATTAGCTCTTGGGGAGGAACTCATGGGAGGGCCAAGACGGAGGGGCTCCTCCTACCCTCCGGAGCCCGGGGGTTGTTTCAGTGTGGAGAGTTCGTGGACTTGGTGGGGGCACGAGTCGAAAGGACGGGGGATAGACCTACTGTTCTGACCCACCCCCTCTCTTTGGGAAGGGTGTGAAGTCGACAGGTGCTGGGGTCGTGTGAATCTCACTCCAGGGCCCTGAAACGGTGACCAGGTTGGCAGAGCCCTCTGTTGTGGCTTGATGCGATTGGTTGGGAACCCGGAACTGGAGACTGGTTTGGTGTCCACTAAGGAAATAAAGGTTTGAAGGGTGGAGGGTGTGACTACCTAAAGCTTCCCTCAGATCTTGTTTACCCTACCCCGCCTTATTGAAGTAAATTTCTTGTCTATAAGCAGAGTTTCTGATTGAAGAATGACTAGGTCTTCTGCATACAGACATACTCATTTCTTAATTCCCTCACATGCCCAGCTCTATCCCAATTTGTAATCTTTCCTCAATTCTTCTTCCTCCAAAGTACATCTTGAGTGTCAACCTAAGTGATCCAGCCAACCATTCAAATTGAGAAAAAAGGTGGAGGACTAGCCTCATGTGGCAAAATGACATCATTTCATCGGGCTTTCATTAGAATACAATAGTCAAAAACACTTTGATTGCAATAGATTTTTACAAAGTCAAATTTAAGGTGAACATTAGTGATTGTTAACTTACAATCACTTCAGAATTTAGCAAACATAATTAAGTGACTCACAGGAAGTGTTACAGCTGGTTACTGGCAGAGCTGGGACTAGAAACAGGTCTCTTGACTTGCAGTGCTTATTCTACCATAACGCTTTAAATTTTTAACATTTGTGTTTGAAATAGGGTTTGTTTCCCCGTTTTTTTTTTTTTCCCTTTAAAATGGCTTGCAGGCCATATTCAAAAGCTGTACACGTAACACGTGGATGTTTTTAGAGAAAAAGTATTATAAAAAACTAAATGGGTGTCAAAAACTTTTGGGGTCTAAAAGTTGTATATAACCATGATAACATTAAATGATAGAAAGTCTTATTGCCACTTTTTATAAGTATATAGCAGTGAATAACTTATGTCTGGAGGAAAATATATATTTTTATTTTCAATGAAAATACATACGATAAACTATACAACACTTCAACAGTTTCTACATGTGCAGTTTAGTGACGTTGGTTACATTCTTCACCTTGTGCCACCTTTGTCAACAACCCTTTCCAAACTATTTCACCATCATTAGCACAAGCTCACTGCTGTTCTAAGTTTCGCATTACCCTTTTGAGTTGCTATTGTCGGTTTCATCACGTACAGATATTTCTTTAAAATAGTGTAATGCTTAATGCAGACATTCTTTTCTAATTAGGCTAAACTATTTGATTCGAAGATAACACAAGGAGATACTTTTGATTCAAGGTTTAAAGATTTCAAGGTTTACTGAGAATTTGAAATTCTGTCTGGAGGAAAATATTTTAACAGTTGCCTACTGTTTCTTGGTGATTTAATTATATATACACTTGATTCATTTTTCCTTCTAGAAGTATTTGAATAATACTTATTAGATGGAGTCCTTGGGCAACGCAGTTAAGCACTCCACTACTAGCTGAAAGGTTGGCAGTTTGAACCCACCCAGAGGCACCTTGGAAGTCAGGCCTGGCAATCCACTTCTGAAAGGTGACAGCCTTGAAAACCCTATGGAGCAGTTCTGCCCTATACACATAGGGTCGCCATGAGCTGGAACTGACTCAATGGCACTTAACAGCAACAATATTATTATTAGAGACCACAAGAACATGTGGTTTCTCTTCTTAAGGAAACTAGATAATACCTTTTTCCTTATCCATATAATAGCCTGGAATCAGTCATCTAGTGCTACTGTAACAGAAATACCACAAATGGATGGCTTTAACAAAGAGAAATTTATTCTCTCGCAGTTTAATAGGTTACAAGTCCAAATTCAGAGCCTCGGCTCCAGGTGAAGCCTTTCTCTCTCTCGACTCTGGAGGAAGGTCCTCGTCCTCAATCTTCCCCTGATTGAGGAGCTTTTCAGGTGCAGGGACCCCAGCTCCAAAGGATGCGCTCTGCTCCTGGTGCTCCTTTCTTGGGGTATGAGGTCCCCAACTCTCTGCTTGCTTCCCTTTCATCTGTTGAGAAATAAAAGGTGGTGCAGGCCACACACCAGGGAAACTCCCATTACATTGGATCAGGGAGGTGACTTGAGTAAGGGCGATGTTACAATCCCACCCTAATTCTCTGAACGTAAAATTACAATCACGAAAAGGAGGATGGTAACACAGTATGGGAATCATGGCCCAGCCAAATTGATACATACATTTGGGGGGGACATAATTCAATCCATGACACCTGGATTTTGAGTTGTCTGCTAGAAATTACTTTTAGGTTACCAAAAAGCAGAAAGGGCAAAAATATTAAGATATTGGAAAGAAAAATTGAAATATTGACTAGAAAAACTACATCAAATACACTTTTCCTGGAATGGTGTTTGGTATTGGAGCTAACTTTAAAAAGGAGACAGGGTTTATTTTGAGCTAACTCATGCTTTTTACAGAAATCTTCCAAATTCTGATAATATAAAGAAGAAGAAAAAAGTTCCTAGTAATTTTACTACCCAGATAACATTTTGCGTATTTTATTTATCTTTCTAGCAAATGTAGAGGAGTAGAAACTTAAAAGACACTTCAGCAAATACCTGTAAAGATTAATGGGGTAGGAAATAAATTACAAGTCAAGTTAGATCCAATTTGAACACAGTGTTTACCAAGGTAGTTTTAATAATCATATACTAGTGATCCAACCGAATGTGGAAATTATAGAACAATATCATTAATATCACACACAAGCAAAATTTTGCTGAAGATCATTCAAAAGCGGCTGCAGCAGTATATTGACAGGGAACTGCCAGAAATTCAGGCCGGTTTCAGACGAGGACGTGGAACCAGGGCTATGATTGCTGATGTCAGATGGATCCTGGCTGAAAGCAGAGAATACCAGAAGGATGTTTACCTGTGTTCTATTGACTATGCAAAGGCATTTGACTGTGTGGATCATAACAAACTATGGATAACACTGCGAAGAATGGGAATTCCAGAACATTTAATTGTGCTCATGAGGACCCTTTACATAGATCAGGAGGCAGTTGTTCGGATAGAACAAGGGGATACTGATTGGTTTCAAGTCAGGAAAGGTGTGGGTCAGGGTTGTATTCTTTCACCATACCTGTTTAATCTCTATGCTGAGCAAATGGTACGAGAAGCTGGACTATATGAAGAAGAACGGGGCATCAGGATTGAAGGAAGACTCATTAACAGCCTGCGTTATGCAGATGACACAAGCTTGCTTGCTGAAAGTGAAGAGGACTTGAAGCACTTACTAATGAAGATCAAAGACCACAGCCTTCAGTATGGATTACACCTCAAATAAAGAAAACAAAAATCCTCACAACTGGACCAATGAGCAACATCATGATAAACGGAGAAAAGATTCGAGCTGTTGAGGATTTCATTTTACTTGGATCCACAATCAACAGCCATGGAAGCAGCAGTCAAGAAATCAAAAGATGCATTGCATTGGGCAAATCTGCTGCAAAGGACCTCTTCAAGGTGTTGAAGAGCAAAGATGTCACCTTGAAGACTAAGGTGCGCCTGACCCAACCCATGGTATTTTCAATCACATCATATGCATGTGAAAGTTGGACAAGGAATAAGGAAGATTGAAGAAGAGTTGACGCCTTTGAATTGTGGTGTTGGCGAAGAATATTGAATATACCATGGACTGCCAAAAGAACGAACAAATCTATCTTGGAAGAAGTGCAGCCAGCATGCTCCTTAGAGGCAAGGATGGCGAGACTGCGTCTTACCTACTTTGGACATGTTGTCAGGAGTGATCAGTCCCTGGAGAAGGACATCATGCTTGGCAGAGTACAGGGTCAGCGGAAGACCCTCAACAAGGTGGATTGACACAGTGGCTGCAACAATGGGCTCAAGCATAACAACGATTGTAAGGATGGCGCAGGACCGGGCAGTGTTTCGTTCTGTTGCGCGTGGGGTCGCTATGAGTCAGAAGCGACTCGATGGTACCTAACAACAACAACAGTTAGTTAGTATCTATGAAACATTTGTCTTGTCTAACTGCAGCTTTGAATGGCTTACATAACTGATAATTCTGTCCTCCTGGTGGAACCTGCTTACTCAGTATTCCACCTATCTAATAATGTATCCTTTACGTTCCTCAAAGTACTATCTTCCTGCTCCCTCCAGCTTTCCCTCTCAGACTGTAAGTTTATCCCTGCCCACACACAGCCATGGAAAACCCAAGTTCCCATCTAGCCGAGGTAATAATTTTTTCCTTAAATGGCTTGCTCTAAAAAACCACATATTCTTTTCCTACACTTTTTTTTTTTCCTGGAAAATTCAGCCCTAAAGAGCAAGGCCTATTCAGATTTAGTCGAGTTCATAAGATAACTGTAGAAACATATATTCCTAAACTTCTCGAGGCAAATGGCTACCTTTTTCATGACCTTTAAGCACTTTGAAACATACTCTATGCCTAAAAAGTCTTTCTGGAATGGGTAACTAAACACAAGCTCAAAGTGATAACTTTTTTCCTGGGCCGTCATTTTTTTTTTTTTTAAGTCAGGATTTTAGAGAATGAATTGTTTCATTGCAGGCTTATTTTAAGAAACACTTCCGTCACCTTTTAGTTTTTTTTAATATATGGAAATACTGTTCCCAGTATGACTTGGGTTGATCCATTAGCTGTGTGATTACAGACTTTAGTTCTGAACATCGTATAATCTATGCTACCATAATTGTGGATGATTTAAATGCTGGAGACCATGATGGTTCTCTGCTAAAGCTCCATCTATGTAATATATGAGGAGCCCTGGTGGCACAGTGGTTAAAATGCTCAGCTCCGAACCAAAAGGTCAGCGGTTCAAACCCACTAGCTGCTCCACTGGAGAAAGATGTAGCAGCCTGCTTCCGTAAAGATTAACAGCCTTGGAAACCCTTTGGGGCAGTTCTGCTCTGTCATATAGGGCCACTATGAGTCAGAATCCACTCGACAGTGGTGAGTTTGGTTTATGTAATATTGGGATTGGGAAATTGCTTTCTAATTGTGTATGCTTTTAAGGAGAGCTTCTTGAATCAGAGCAAGGCACCTGGCCAGGTGTATCATGGTATCAGTTTTTCATTTCACTGAGCCGTGATTATTACATGGCAGCTCATAGGGTAAGCTAAGGGTGAATTTCATTTCTCTCTCTGGCTGAGTAATCTGTTACTGATGATTAATTAGCCCTTTTCTGCTTGTCCTTCTATCTGAGATGGGTTTCTTCAGGATTGAAATTGACCATTTCTTACTTAAATTATTTCTTAGCATTGTTCTTCTAGCATTGGTTGTGTACAAGACTTTCGAAAAGGTGAGATGAGATAAGAGAAGTAGGACTAAATTGGAATGAAGTTGACTTATACATCCTAAGTAACCTCTTCTGTGGTTCAGAGATTGGTAACACTCCCCTTCAGTTGCTTTATTGACGATGTTTTCTCATTAATGTATTGACAATTATGTATGTATTGATAATTATGTATTTACAGATTATAAGTCGTTAGTGTCCCTAATTGCCCTGTCTGGACACTTGAGACTTTTGCCATTGTTGCTGCTGGTTTGTTCAGTATTTTACAGGAAACCAAGAAAAGTTTGGTTAGATAGAAAGCTAAGTAAATTAGAGAGCCAGGTAGGTAGACATTTATTTAATTAAAACCACTACCTAAAAATAAGTAAAGTGGAATTCAGAGATGTCAGTTTTAGCCATTAATGTTAGTAATAAATATAGATTCCAATCTCCAAGAGATTTTCTCAGGCACATAGTTTTACTGATAACTAGGTGAATTATTTATTCTGTTGATACATCTTGCCCCAAATCAGTGGTTCACAAAAGCAGGCTGCACAGTCGATCATCTGGGGGCACTTTTAAAAAGATGTTAAAGCCTGTTCCAGACCAGTTATATCTGTGGAACACAGACAATGGTTTTTTAAAAAAATTCCCCAGATGGTTGCCCTCCGCCACCTTAGTATCTCTTTCTAAAAGATAAGGATTAAAAGCAAAATAAAAACCAGAATACCATTATCACATCTTCAAATATCTAGTCAATGTTTGGATTTCTCTGATTGTTTCAATTTCTTCCTTTTTTAACTGATTGAATGTTGAAAGCATGAACTGTATAAGATCCATGCATTACAATTTGCTCATATGTCTCTTACAAATCTTTTTTAATCTATAGGTTAACTCTCCATCTAATTTTTTTTTCCTTGTAATTTATTTATTAAGGAAACTGGACTGTCTTTCCTGTAGTTTCCAACATTCTGGATGGTACCGATTGCATCTTTGTGGTGTGGTTTAATATGTTTTTCTGTCCCTTGTGTTTTCTATAAATTTGTTGTTAAATTCTGTGTTTTTTACCACCAAAGTGGTACATAGTTAGGCCCATATGTTTATTTTTTGTTTCATACTTATGTGAAGCTTACTGCTTCTATAGCAAAATCTATAAAGTTAGTTATAATTAGAGAAGTCTAGCTTGTATATCTGTCTCTCTTTCTAATCTCCTTCCCAATTTTATGGTCTTTCCTTCCCTTTTTTTTCTTAATAAAAGGAAGTTATATGTATTTATGTGTATGTATCTCCTCCCCCTTTGCTAAACCTTTTTATTCCTCTTTTTTAAACACTTAGGAGCCCTGGTGGCATAGTGGTTAAGAGCTCAACTCCTAACCAAAAAGTCGGCAGTTTGAATCCATCAGCCAATCCATGGATACCCTATGGAGCAGTTCTACTCTGTCCTATACAATTGCTATGAGTTGGAATCAAATCGATGGCAAGGAGTTTTTGGTCTCCTTTTGCTTAACCTTTTTAAAAAAACTTAAACATTTATTTTAGAGATCAGGATAGAAATATTCCTTATTTCTTTTTAAACTGCTTATTTACTAGGTAGATGTATCATACATAGTTTATTCAACTTTTGTTGTTTTCATTCTTCTATTACAAATAGTTCTGCAAAGAACTAAAATTAAAAAAAAAAAAGTTTCCATCTAGTTGATTCTGACTCATGGAGACCCTGTATATGTCAGAGTAGAGCTGTACTCCATAAGGTTTTCAATGGCTGATTTTTTGGAAGTAGATTGCCAGGCCTTTTTTCTGTGGTGCATCTGAGTGGCCCCAAACCACCTGTTGCAGCCAAAATAACACTGGGCTGTTTGTACCACTTGCACTACCCACAGGCTCCTCTCTGCAAAGAATGCTGTTGTTGTTAGGTGACACCTCATAGTGACCCCATGTGATGTAGTAGAACTGCCCCATAGGTTTTTTTGGGGGCGGGGGGCTGTAATCTTTAGGAAAGCAGATCACAGGTTTTTGCCTGGAAAGAAAGCAGATAGGTCTTTGTTCCACAGAGCCCCTGGAGTACCTTGGTGGGATTCAGTTAGCTGCTATTTATCTTTCCATATTCTTGCTACTATGTCTTTGAGATAAATTCCTGTAAGTGGAATTGCTGGGGCAAAATGTAAATGCATATGTAACTCTGTAGTTGTTGCTGGATACTGTCAAATTCTTTCTATAGAGATCTTGCCTTTGGGTAGTCTCATTAACAATGTAACAGTTTCCCTATAGCCTTGTTAACATAGTTTAACGTCAAAAGATTGGGTGTTTATTAATCTAATTAGTGAGGAATTGTATGTCAGTGTGTTTTAATTTGCATCTTTTTATTATGGGTGAGCTGCTTTTTTGTATTTAAAGGCCATTTACATTTCTTTTTCTGTGGACTCTCTTCCTGTCTCTGGCCTATTTTCCTATGTAATTGTTGGTCCTCTGCTTTTAGATGCTTGTGCACACACACACACACATCTGGCCTATTTTTCTATATAATTGTTGATCATCTGTTTTTAGATGCTACACACACACACACACACACACACACACACGGTTTTTAACCCTTTATCTGAGTTGATTCTAAGATGCAGCCAGGGCCGAGAGGCACTAGAATACACTGTATTGTCCATCTGAATTTAATAATATATGTGATGGTTAAAATCTTGTAAAAACCATGGAGAAGATGTTTAATTGCTACAGTCGTTAAAAACCTTTTCTTGACTATAGGCCATGATTTGTGATGGCTTTATGGTAGTTCAACCTTTAGATGTACTATTTAAGGAATAAGCATACTTAGGTTACAGTTTTTCTACTGTTGACCATTGCTATGCTGTGTTTCATCTAACCGAGGAAGTAATTAAAAACAGACTTTTCACAGCATTTATTGATCTTTAGTCTACATTTGATTCCACAGAGAGGGCCTGTCTATGCCCCAAACTATAGGAGCTCAATCAATATTATTGGTATTACTTTTTCTGTTCTTCCCCCCATTTGAGTATCTGTTTGCTATCTGCTATGGAAGAGAAAAAGATAATTAAGATGCGTATAATGTGTCCAAGAAATTTATAATTCAGTTGGTGGTAGAAGATGTATATATAATAATTAGAATACCAAGAGGGAAGTGATACATACCCTAAAAACAAAACAAAAACCCCCGAAAACCAAAAACTGCTGCTGTTGAGTCAGTTCCGACTCATAGCGACCCTATAGACAGAGAGAGCTGCCCCACAGGGTTTCCGAGAAGCAGCTGGTGGATTCAAACTGCTGACATTTTGGCTAGCAGCTGAGCTCTTAACCACTGTGCTACGAGGGCTCCATGCATACCCTGAAGGTATTGATTTAAAAAAACAAAAAAAAACATTGCCATCGTGTTGATTCCAACTCATGGTGACCCCATGTGTTTCAGAGTAGAACTGTACTCTGTAGGGTTTTCAATGACTAGAAGCAGATTGCCTGGCCTTTCTTCTACAGCACTGCTGGGTAGATTAAAACTGCCAACCTTTAGGTTAATAGTCGAGCGCAAACCATTTTGTGACCAAGAGACTATAAAGTATTAATAGAAGTGTGTTATAGATCCCTTCCACTCAGAAGTATGGTTTGGAGCCTAGGCATCTTTGAAAAGGCCTCTCCCAGACCTACTGAATGAGAATCTATGTTTGAACAATATACCCAGCTGATGCATGTGCGCCTTAAAGTTTGAGAAGTACTGCTGTAGGTGTTTGGAAGAAGCAGAAATTATTTCTCAATGGAGGAATAAAGTCTTCTTGGAGAAAGATGAATTTGAATAGAGCCTTTAAGAAAGGGTTAGAATGATGGGTTAATTCTCAGTCCTAAATAGAATGAAGAAAAGGACTGTGCTTTTCTTTACCCTTCCTTTTTGTGTAAGTCAAGAGAACTTTAAGATAAATCGAATACCTGTTTGTTTGGCTTTGTTTTTTGAAGGGAAGCCTTGCTGTCTGGCCTTCTGATATGGCCAGATGTCAGAATTGACCTTAAAGAAGCTGACAAACCCTTTGGCCAGTTTTCATTAGAACAACTTATCAGTTTAGCCAAAATAAAAATTGTGGTCTTTATGGATGCTCAGCATTCAGATTAACAGTATTAGGTAGCCCCACTCAAGAGAGGAGGAAAAAAATGCTGTTTTGAAGGAGCTTCTGGTATATTGCCTCAGGTCTCGTCAAATTCAGACTGCTTTGATTCTGTTGGTAATATGGTGATGAAGATCCCTTAAGATTCCTTCATATCATTACATAGAACCTTGAACATCATATTTGACTATAATTTTAAGTCACCTGAGTTTGTAGACACAATCATTACTAATAGAGAAAAGCAATGAAAAAAAGAAAAAGGAAGCCATCTCAAAAACATTGTAATAACGTTGGAGCAAAAGAAACTGTAGACTCAATAATAGAATGCCAACCCCCCCCCCCATTTCTTAAGATTATCAAAATCTAGTAATAGCCTAGTACCAGGTTTGGTTTGTTTTTTTTTTTTTTTTTTGGTGATTAGATTGAAAATATTTTACTAAAAGGTCTTTTAGTAAAATGAATCGGAAAAGTTCTTGACCCTGAATAAAAGCAGCTGGAGCCCTTTTTACCTGAGGGATTCTACTGTAAGTGTCTGTCTCAGTTCAACAGGGTGTAAAGGGGTATAAGAACCATGAGTGGATCATACTCAGCAACGTTACTAAAGTTATAATCTTGTAGCGCTTTGCTGTAAATGTAAATTGATTAAAAGTAAACAAAATAGAAAATTCAGCTCCTCAGCCTGAATAGCCACGTTTCAGTCACTCAGTGGCCTCACGTGCCTAGTGGCTACTCTATTGAACAGTACAGATTATGAAACATTTCCATCGTCACAGAAAGTGTCATTGAATGGTGCTGGTGTAGCTTCACACTTGCTGTCTGTCTCAGAAACTGAGACAAAAGTGAGATAAAGAATGAGGAAGTTTCTTTAAATAGTGATTCAAAGCTTGTGAGAAATATATCCTGCATGAGCAAGGGACAACAATAATCTGGAAAATGTCAGTAGTTCTCAATGAGCACAGTTTTGGCTAATTGGTTGCCTGATAGCAAATCAGGGATTTGGGAGGGCAAATTAGGGAGGCACCAGAGGATACCAGTTAAAATTAGAAGCTAAGAGTTTGAGTGTTTCTATTGATTGTTCTACTAGTTTACAGTGTCACTTAGGACAAGTCACTTTCCTTCTTGAGGCCGTACTTTTCCCAACTGAAAATTGAATGGACTCTGCTGCTTCTGGCTTTGATGGAATGTGACTGTGGCTTGGGGATTGAAGGGCTGCGCTTTGTCTCTGTGATAAAATACCTTTTGAGGGCTACATCTTTAGAAATGATATTCAAGGAAATTTTTAAAAATAGGAAGGTACTGTACATTTGAGCTAGTAAAATTACCTGTGAAAAGATAGCCTATTTGATATGCTGTGTTTACCCTAGGTTCTTAGAAGGATACCATGCCAGAGCTTAATCTTCTGGTTTGATAAATCTGTAAGTTATTGTGTATCTTTCTGCTTACTTGAAAATGACCCAGAGTTATATGTGCTCATGAGAACAGACTAATATTTAATGCATGCTAAAAATCAGTTTTCTAAGAAATTTGATCCAGCTCCAAAATGTGAGGTATAATTTAGTGACGGAGTATAAAAAAAATATGCAAATAAAATGTCAAATGAGTTAAAATTTCTTGACCCTTTGGATAAGATATTCTCACATTTTGTTGTATTTGAGGTTTCAGAAAATGTAGAAGGAAATAGCAATTTTTAAAACTGAACACCACAGCGTTGAAGTCTGTCTCCTGGCTTAAGGAATAACTTCAGTGTAAGATTAAGTGTTGTCATTTAGAGTTACTATGAGAGAAGAAATTTGGACATTCTTAGTAACTTTGGCTTTTATTACTACCATCCTGGCTCAAGTACGGTAAAGTCCAGCCATCTGACAAGCTCACGCTTCTGTAATGACTTCATATTCTTAAAAGAACTAAGAATAAGGAAGGTTTTTTGTTTGTTTGCTTATTGTTTTTATTTTGTTGTTTAAAGTCAGAGTAGTTTCTTAGAAAACAACTACTCAAATTGACTCATTTCTTAAGCTTTCTAGATAGCAGTGATTTTTACTATAAGATTGAATGCTAATTCTCGTCTATGATTTGCTTGAAATTAACAAAAGGATCACAGTGTTGCAAAAACTTAGTTCCTTGTTAGTTTAACCTTTGAATTAACAGTTTCAGAGACCCTAATTTTGAATTAGAAATATAAAGACTCCACTACATTTTAGAGCATGTGTTACTTTTTGTTTCAGAAATCATCTAGTTTATTACAAAACCAAAAAACCACACCCGTTGCCCTTAGAGTTGGCTCTGACTCTAGCAACCCTATAAGTAGAACTGCCCCATGGGGTTTCTGAGGAGCAGCTGGTAAATTTTGGTTAGCAGCCGAGCTCTTAACCAGTGTGTCACTAGGGCACAGTGAATTTGATAAGTGTTACGGAAAAAAAGAAAACATAGAGCTAGGGTAAGGAGGATCAGGGATATGGAGGGGAGTTGTCGTTTTTAAGTCTTCTTGAAAAGATAAGCTTAGAAATAGGTGAGGGAGTTAGTCATTTAGATTTCTTGGGGGATGAGCCTTCCAGCAGAGGCATGTGCCAGTGCACAGTCCTTAATGTGAAAGTGCCCCCAGCGTATTCAAGGAATGGCAAGGGCAGTGTGTTTGGCCTACAGTGAAAGAGGAGCAGAGCCTTAGAAGATGAAGTTGAATAGCTAAAACACATTTTCACAAACTGTACTTTTCCTTACTATGTATATTGTTTGCTAATGTTTTCTTTTTTTTTCCTGTGTTTTATTTAAAAAAAAATGCTGATCTGACCAATGAGTCGGAATTGACTTGACAGTAATGGGTTTGGTTTTGGTTTTGGATTGATCTGACCAATAGCGTAGAACCTCCTAACTGGGATGCTGGCTGGCAGCATGTAATATTGATATCTTCAAGCCCGGGCCCTGTTGCCTCTGCTGGGAGCAGCCTTAGCCATTTAACCCAGTGTGCCCCAGTATGCTAAATTAAACATATAATTTTCTGTGTGTGACATGATGGGTCACAACCTGCAGTGTGAAAAACACTGTTGTAATAGCTTAAAATGTTGAAAAATTTCCTGACATGTATTTTGATTCCTAAAAGCAGTGGTACAGGAAAGAATAATGAAAAAAGTACGTATACCAACCACTGAAAACATTTTAGAGTATATCCTTCCAATCTTTTTCTGTGCATATTGTTGCAAACTTGAATGGACTTGTGACAATAATGAGTGTATTTTGGGCTCTGGTTTAACCCTGGTGTAGAGTGGTAGACTACTGTTTATGCTGGAATACAGAAGGAATAAGATGCCCACACGTGTACATCTCCATATACTCATAACTTGGAGTTGATTCCTAGCTTGACCACATAGCTTTCAAAAAGTTATTTAATCTTTTTGAGCTTCCATTTTCTCACCTATCAAATGGGGATAATGACCTCTCCTACACAGTTCGGGGAAGATAAAATGAGACCGTTAGTGTATCCATGGCACTTTGTGTACACTTGAACTTTTCTGGTTTCTGCCACATAGTACGTACTCAACAAATGTTTGTGTTTGGACAATTGAATCAGCAAATGAATGATTCAATACATATCCTTTTATTGAAACTCAAATTGTCCATCCAGTGGTGTTAAAAGCATGTGCGTTGTAGTAATGGGCTGGCATGGCTATTTTCCAGCCCCTGTGGTCTCCCTGATCTGAATACTTGTACTGTCATTATTACACTAACAAAAGTGGTATAAAAATGTGATCATCAAGTGAATAAGTTATCTGCTTAGTTCTGGTTTATAATTGTACTTATTATTATGCTTAAATTGTTTGCATAATGATGAGAATAGTCCCTGGAGGCAGCTGTGTTTTGTTGTCTAGGTCACTGGTTTTAAAATTAGAAGAGACCTGGGTTTGAACCCTGTTCCATAACTAGCCACTTAGCTTATTTAAGTCTTATTCATTTAACAAATATTTGCATTTTTACTGTATGCCAGATACTGCAAAGTTTCAGTTTCCTTATTTATAAAATAGACGTGATCATAATTGCTATTTCAGCATCAGAGTTGCTATGAGTAAAGAGAGAATATATGTGTGTGTAACTGTAAATATAAGCAAATGTTATGTTGAAATATTTTGCATACTTAAAACATACATTTTTAGTTGGATTCTTTCCCCAGAATGCTAGGTATGTAATATACATCCCTTTCAGGGAGAATTGTTGTATTATGGAAACCATTCCAGGGTCTGGATTTCCAGGTTAACTAACTATCTTACTTCGGGTTCTCTAGAGAAACAGAACCAGTTAGAAATTAGAGAGAGAGAGATTTGCCAAAATGTTTACAGTCTGGAGGCAGGCCACACCCTAAGAAAACTCTCTTTTCAACTGGTCAATTGAATATTACATTAGATTACATTATGTAGGGTGGATCCATCACATTAGATTACATTGTAGAACAGCAACTAGTCTACTATTTGGCCAAACCACTGGGAACCATAGCCTAGCCAAACTGACACATAAAATTAATTATCACACCAATTAGAAAGTGACTTTGAAACTAGAAAGATCAGGGTTCATTCCCGGCTCTATATCTTTGTAGCTGTGTGATATTACACAAATTTCCTTATTTTTCTGAACCTTAATTTTGTCTTAAAAGTAGAAATAATTATTTTGCAAGGTTATAAGCTTAAGATGTAATGTATATGAAAAGCTTATCATCATGTCAGCATGTAGTAGATACTTTTGAAAGGTAGTGAATAGGAAAGGAAAGTGGTCAAACCCAGGTATTTTTACTTCGTGTGACATCATCATTGTGAAATGGAAAAAGTACCTTAGAGGAGGATAGGGCTTGTGCTGCCAACCCATCTGTGCTTGTACTACCTTTTTGACACTCTGAAATGAGTAAATGGGTGAAGATTTTTATTTCAAAAAAGTCCTCCTCTCAATATTAGTGGTTTTTTTTAAAGTACTTATCATCTTGTCTCTTTTTCCTTTGGTTTCTTAAAGTACTTATCAATGTGTCTTTTTCCCCTTGTAAGTTATGACATAGTCTTAGCAAAATAGTGACAAGTGTAATTATGACTGATAGAAATAAAAATCTAACTTGATATGCATTTCTGCTTTTAATACAAAAGCAAATAAATTCCTGTAAGTGTACAAATGAATGTGGGGAAACATGCTTTATGTTCTGCTGTTTGGAAGGTGTCATTTGCTCCACGTACCAAACAAAACCAAACCCAGTGCCGTCAAGTCGATTCCGACTCATGGAGACCCTATAGGAAGACATTATTCCTGTTACTTTGAACCCTCAAAAATATTCAAAAAATACATCTTTGACCTGTGTTTGAGTAGATATTTGGAAAATGATGATGACTCTTTAAAAATACACAATCCTTCTCCAGTTAAATTTAGTAAGGGAAGTATTACTGCAAATATCCGGTCACTGAAAATTCCCCCCCCACCACCAAAAAAAGAAAAATCCTATCAGTGTGGGAGATTTCAAATTGCTGGCTATACAATTTCATTTGTTCCCTTAAACCTAATGTACATCCACCGTAGTTATCCCTTAAATATTGCTTCCAGTGGATATAAATTTATTTAAATATAAGCATGCATAATGTCTACTACTTTTAGTAAGTTTGGGCCTTTAAGCTAAATCTATTTATAGATTTGATGAAAACTGGGGATATAGCAGTCTTTGAATGTAGATGCTATAATGAAGGTATTCAGTGAGAACCTGTTGGCAGATGATAGTTTATGATGGTGGGCATTTCCACCTGGATCTAGAAAAGCTCATCATGTGGTCTTGTTTTTCTAGTATCATTAATACTTATACACATACCTCCTATTGGGAAGATGGGAAGTTGGTTAGAAGAGGGAGTTAAATTGTGCTTTCTAGTCAACAACGCTGTTATAAAGACCTCCTTGGTATACACTTGTTATTATCTTGAACAGAAGAGTGGTTTAAGGTATATAATACGATGAACGCTCAAGAAATAGCTTTTAATTCCGAGAAATATTCAGTTTCCTCTTATTTGTAAAATAATCAGGTTTTCAGTCTCTTCTTCATTTGAACTGTAGTCAAGAGAAACCACCTGGGTGTCACTGAAAAAGTTAGTTGTACATAAGGGCATTGTGTTTGACGACTTAGTGAAAGTCTTTCTTAGTTTAGTTGTTTGGGGGATACTCATCTATACTGCTGTATCTTAGCTTCCTTGGATCATCTTTAGCTGTTGATTCTAGTGAAAAATGGATTGTGATATTTGATGAAATTAACAGAGATACTTTACTTTCTGTATTCCCATATGAGATGATTTTCCAACAGTCTATCACTTACTTTGGAATATTTCTTTTGAGTACTAAGTTAATAAAAATTCCTAAGTGTTGTAAAGAGTACTTTTTTTCTTATGTATGTGTGTATTAAAATATATGTGTAAATTTATAGGTAATGTTTCCAACTCCCAAAGGTAAAAAAAGATCAGATTTAGAAAGATACTGATAATAAAAGGCAGTAATAATGAAAACTAAAAAAAAGAAATATTCAATTACAGGACCCCTTAGAAAGTCGACTACCTGTATAATAGTTTCTGATTTAAGAAAGGAGCAAGAATGTCTCTGGAACACATTTTCTTCAAAGAGAAATACAAGACTAGTATAGTTATCAAAGTTTATTAACCCATTGTTAGGAACTGGAGTAGTTCACATCAGTAAGTTATTTTCGGTAATTAAAGCCAACATTGGAACAAGCCAAACACGTACAAGTGTGTGTAATCACTTTTTACTGGAAGTTATCCAGAAGTATACAGAAGCGTTTCTGCTTATGCTTAAGTTCTGAAATGCTGTTCGTTAATGCCTTTGTCCATAATTACAGACTAACACGTCGTACAAGGGATGGTGAATTTCATCTGTTGGTGGCAGGCAGAGTCTGTGTGATTTTGTTTGGTTTGCGTCTGTGAAAACTGAAGCTTGTAGATTGAAAGTTAGTAAATAGAGGAGCTGCTGTATACTACATGTCTGTCAAACATTTAACTTTTTGTGATGCCTAGGGTTTCTCTAGGTAGCAGTAGCCTTCTAACTGTGAATTATACTACATTTTGGTAAGTCTCCCAATCTTAACCTTGTAGCATTTCATACTCTTAACTACCCATTCGTGCTTGAAATGCTGTTCCCCGGGGTTCTCGTGTACTGCAATAGTTCATTTGTGTTCTCTGCCACTCATTCTCTGACTTTCTTGTTCTTTTGGCCTCTCTCTCACTTTTTGGAAAAGGGAAAACGGCGTACATTTAAGGGGCAGAAGACAGTAAGGAGATAAAGCAATATTTTTGGAACTGCAAATTGTGACCCATTAGTGGAATATGAAATCAGTTCAACAGGGCTACAACCAGCATTAAAAAAATTTAGAAATAGAAATACCACAGTGCATTGAATGTAGTAAAGATAAGTATTTTGAGGAACTTTTATTTTTGTGTATGTACTGGATCACAGTTTAAAGAGTATTTCCTGCTGTGGGACATGGTAAAAAAAACAAGTTTGAAAGCCCCTGCTCTAAGGTGATAATACACATTTGGTTTGCATTTTTCTAATGGCTGATGACCTCAAGCATTTCCTCGTGCTGCTTGAATGTCTTCTTTGATGAAGGGTCTGTTCATATCCTTTGCCCATTTTTTAATTGGATTATTTGTCTTTTTGTTGTAGAGGTGTTAGATTCTCCTATAGATTTTAGAGATTAGATCTTTGTCAGATTTGGCATAGCCAAAATTTTTTTTTCTGGTCTGTAGGTTCTCTTTTTACCCTTTTGGTGAAGTCTTTTGATGAGCATGTTTAGTTTTTAGAAGATCCCAGTTATCTAGCCTATCTTCTGGTGTTTGTGTGTTGTTAGTTGTGGGCTCTATGCTATTTATGCCATGTATTAGGGCCCCTAGCATTGACCTTATTTTTTCTTCTTATAATCTTTATAGTTTTTGGTTTTGTATTTAGGTCTTTGATCCATTTTGAGCTAGTTTTTGTGTATGGTGTGAGGTATGGGTCCTGTTTCATTTTTTAACAGATGGACACCCAGTTTTGCCAGCACTATTTGTTAAAAAGACTGTCTTTTCCTCATTTAATGGACTTTGAGCCTTTGTCAAAGACCAGGTGACTGTAGGTGGATGGATTTACATCTGGGTTCCCAATTCTGTTCCATTGGTCGATGTGCCTGTCATTGTTCCAGTACCAGGCTGTTGCGAATACTGAAGCTGTATAGTAGGTTCTGAGGTCAGGTAGCACAAGTCTTTCTACTTGATTCTTTTTCTTCAGTAATGCTTGACTCACCTGGGGTCTCTTTCCTTTCCATATAAAGTTGATGAATAGTTTTTCCATCTCATTAAAGAATACTTTTGGTATTTGGATTGAGATTGCATTGCATTTGTAGATTGCTTTGTGCTAATACACATTGGGATGTTAAGTTCTTATGGGGAAAGTTTATATAGTCTCACCTTATGTAACCATATTTAGAATGTCGCTTTATTTCTGTTGCTGTGTATTTTTCCAAGATGTGAGAATGTTATTTATTTATTTATTTGGTGAGGCAGTTTTAGTCTAGTAATGAATTTTAATTTTATTCAGTAGAAGTATTGAAGCTCAGAACATTAGAGTCAAAAGTAGCCTTAGACTGTTAGTTCAGCCCACTTAGTTATGAACTTCCTGAGGTCAGGAATCAGAGAAGTGCGTGTCTAAGATTATACAGTGAGTGGTAGAGCTGCTACCAAAACTTGGGTTTCCCGGCTCCCGGCTCAGAGGCTGCATAAACTCATCAGGAAGTTAAGTTGTGGTTTAGCCATAACCTCAACTAATTATCTGTAAGAATTAGAAATGCAGTTAAAGTTTTTAATGAGAATTTATATTCGGAAATAAGCAATGACTCTTTTTTTTTTTTTTTGCCCTGAGCATATGTTACTTTTTAAATTGTCTTAGCTCTTGCCAATTCGTATAATTTAAGCATGTATTCCCTTTAAAACTATATACGGAAAGCTTTGGTTTTGGTGGTGGTGGTGTTTGTTAGGTGCCATGCAGTTGATCCCCACTCATAGCGACCCTAGTTGCAACAGAACGAAATAGTGCCTCACCCTGTGTCATCCTCACAGTCGTCGTTATGCTTGAGCCCACTGTTACAGCTACTGTGTCAGTCCATCTTGTTGAGGGTCTTCCTCTTTTTCACTGATCCTCTACCAAGCATGATGTCCTTTTCCAGGGGCTAGTCCCTCCTGATAACATGTCCAAAGTACATGAGATGAAGTCTCGCCATCCTAGCTTCTAAGGAGCATTCTGGCTGTACTTCTTCCAAGACAAATTTGTTCATTCTTCTGGCAGTCCATGGTATATTCAATATTCTTTGCTAACACCATAATTCAAAGGCATCAATTTTTCTTCTGTCTTCCTTATTATCCAGTTTTCGCATGCCTATGAGGTGATTGAAAACACTGTGGCTTAGATCAGGTACACCTTAGTCCTCAAGGTGACATCTTTGCTTTTTAACACTTTAAAGAGGTGTCTTGCAGTAGATTTGCTGAATACAACACATTGATTTCTCAACAGCTGTTTCCATGGGCATCGATTGTTCATCCAAGTAAAATGAAATCCTTGACAACTTTTACATTTTCTCTGTTTACCATAATGTTGCTTATTGGTCATGTTGTGAGGATTTTTGTTTTCTTTATGTTGAGGTGTTTTTTGTTGGTTTTGGTGCATGGGGCTTATTAAATCAGCAGCTTCTTGGCGGAAATGCTACTGTAACCAGGTCTAAAGCACCGCTTTTGTCAACAGCTGTATTGAAGCCCAGACAGGATATTCAGTAGGCAGTTTGAAGGTAACTAACTAAAAACTTTTTTTTTTTTTTTTTTTAGTTTGAAGGTATCAGTATAAAATTCAAGTATTTGGAAATCGGGACTTCTATACTCCATTTTTAAATTAGTACATTATAAAAGTCAGAAGGATTTGAGGTTAAGGTTAAGGTTGATGCTTAGGATGACTCAGGGACCCAGAAGATAGCCCCTCTTGCCTCTACTTTAAGGTTTACGGACTGCTTCAAAACTAAAGAAGCGGAGAGTTAGAGAACTGCTTTTTTTTAAGTTCTGCTTTGTCGTTGAATAACTGCTGGTCTTCTCTTTCTGTCTCTGAAATTGTCTTGAGATTTAAAGCAGACAAAAAAAAATTATTTACTTCTTTCTTTACCTCTCTCTTGTGAAACTAAGAAAAGGGGAACAGAAGTAGGCAAGGAAGATAGATTCATAAATTCAGGTTTCATTTTAACAGCCAAGATCATTCCCTGAATGTCTACTAAATCATATAACTTAAGATCTCCAACCCCTGTATTTACCAGCTACTGCTGTTATCAGGTATATTAGTCTAGGAGACCATTCAGTTTTCTTGTATGAATTCAGCTCAGGTTTCCAGGTAGCTGATATCAAGTGTTTGGTACAGGCTCTGTCCTACAGTCTTAGAGGGGCAGGGGTGATTGGTGTATATACCAGTAATCTGATTGCGGCAGGGCGTCACACTCTGAACAAGGCAGGGGGCTGAGAACCGACCCCCAAGTATCTCTGAGGAAAACGCTTCTCTGTGCCCGAGAGCGTGCTGGTGGATGGGTTCTGCATCGGGACCATGGGTGCCCAAAGTTTTTGGTTGTAAGAACTGGGAGGTACCAGTTATCTTTGGTCCCCTGTCGCGGGTGGCTGCGTGACCTGAGTGGAGCTACCAGTCCTTAGGTCCCTGATGTGGGGAGGTGAGGACCTTGTTTAATAGGCAAAGCAATGTCAAACGTCAAACACCCACCTCTCCACCGCACAGCTGAAATGGTTGGAGTTTGCCAACAAGGGCCTATTCTCCTGAAACAGGCCCACGCAGGTCCATGCAAAAGGGAAAGGTGCTCAAGGTCCATGGACAGTTTATGCCTGGACAGGAGCCACTTCTGTCCTGAACTCCCTGGGTTAATGGAGCTAGCAAATAATCTTTTCCCCCCCAGTTGGAAATTTTTTCCTTCCCCAAGGCTAGGAGGATGGCTCCAGGTGCCCACCAGGGTCTATCTCAGGCCTAGGGATTCAGCTGCTGAAGCTGGGTTGGGAGTTGGGGGGCGGGGGGTAAAATATACGCAAGTACTTAGCTTTTGCCGAGAGCACCCTTCTGCTCAGGTTCCGGAGGTGTGAGTGGGCTGTGCGGCTGGCTGCTTCTCCCTGAGGAAACTGCGGCCGAAGGCTAGGACCAGCCCGCCGCCACCACCGGTGCCACTGCTCCCGAAATGGTGCCTGAGGGCTCCCCGCGATTCAGGTCCGGTAACTCCTCTCCGCTTCTGAACAGCCTCTTCCTCCCCGTGCCCCTTAGTTCATTGTCTAAGCTTGCCTTTGATGCTCAGGGCTCCCAGCTTGTCACAAATATACTCGTTTCACTTGTTTTTTCGAGTCTTTGTTGTAAATAAGGCTCGACGGAAGTGCCTGCCTATTCCGCCACCTTGGCTCCGCCCCAGCTACTGCTGTTGGTGTATGCATTTCTTCATTGGGCAGAATATAAGGAAAACATTCCTAAAGGAATGTCTATTTCACTACTAAACGTGTGGCCCTGTTTTTTGATGAGTCAGGAAAGCCTTTAATTAAAAACCTTTCCTTCAGTGAAAATGTTGGTTTCTTATTTTCCAAATTCACTTAGTTCACAAAGGGCTTACAGGCTTTATAGTATCTCAATCTTAAGTAGCATACTATGTTCTAGGTTAAAAAAATTTTATTACCAAATCCAAGAATGATTCCATTATTATATAGACTGAAGTGTTAACCCACTGTTTACTTTAAAAATATGTATCTTCTAATTGTACTGTTACTTCTAACCAAGCCAATTCTAAATGCCAATCACATTTGGGTATGAGAGGCCGTATACTCATTGGTGTTTCGTTTATCCACGGTAGTATATTGGCTGTCTTTCCTTCTCTGTCCCAGTTTTCTTCTCTTCTGGTGCTTCCTTCATCCTCCAAATAAACTGCTTGCAGTCGACTCCTTGTCTCAGATCTGTTTCTGGGGGAAACCAGAACTAAAGTAGGCAGTAATTTTTCATATAAAATTTTACGTATTCTGGTATAGCTGCTTGCTTCCCCGTGGTGTCATTTTACAAGTTTCTTTACATTCAGTGTTTTCTATACAGTGTTGCTGTGTGCCATCCAGTTGATTCTGACTCATAACAACCCTATATGACAGACTAGACTGCCCCAAAAGTTTCCTAGGTTGTGATCTTTACAGAAGCAGATTGTCAGATCTTTCCTCCTGTGGAGCCGCTGGTGGGTTCGGACCTCTGACCTATCAGTTAACAGCTGAGCACTTAACCATTGCATCACCAGGGCACCTTTTTCTGTCACTAGCTCTCAGGTTTTGTTTTGTTTTTGTGAAGAATACTTCAGAAGTGGTGGTTTGTATTTCCTGTTCCATCCCATGAAAAGTAATAATATCTGGCTGTCCCAGTTTTAGTGATGCTAGGATTATTTAATAATAGTGTCAAAATAGTTGTTCCACAAAATGCGTCCCCCAAAAAAAATGAATATTGGAGAGGCTGTGGGGAGATTGCAGCTCTTGTGTACTCCTGGTGGGAATACAAAATGGTACTACCATTTTGGAAAACGATATGGCGCTTCCTTAAAGAGCTAGAAATAGAAATACCGTATGATCCAGCAATCCTACTCCAGGGAATATATTCTAGAGAAGTAAGCGCTGTCACATGAGTAGACATATGCACAGGCATGTTCATTGCAGCATTGTTCACGATAACAAAAAGATGGAAACAACTTAGGTGCCCATCAACAAATGAATGAATAAACAAATTATGGGACATACACACAATGGAATACTGTGCAACAGTAAAGAACAATGATGAGCCTGCGAAGCATCTTACAACATGGGTGAATCTGGAGGGCATTATGCTAAGTGAAATAAGTCAGTCACAAAAGGACAAATATTGTATGAGACCACTACCATAAAAACTCATGATAAGGTTTGCACACAAAAAGAAACAATCTTTGATGGTTATGAGGGGGAGGAAGAGTGGGGAGGGAAAAACAGTAGCCAATAGATAAGTGGTAACTTTGGTAGAGGGTAAGACAGTACACAATACTGGGAAAGCCAGTGCAACTTGTCCAAGGCAATGTCATGGAAGCCCCATAGATGTATACAAACTCTCTGAGACTGAGTTGCTGGGCTGAGGGCCGTGGGGATCATGGTCTTGGGGAATATCTAGCTAAACTGGCATAATATAGTTTATAAAGAAAAAGTTCCACATTCTACTTTGGTGAGTAGTATCTGGGGTCTTAAAAGCTTGTGAGCAGCTGTCTGAGACACTCCACTGGTCCCTTCTTGTCTGGAGCAAGGGAGAATGAAGAAAACCTAAGACACAAGGGAAAGATTAATCCAAAGGACTAATGAGCCACAGCTACCACAGCCTCCACCAGACTGAGTCCAGCACAACTACACTGGTACCAAGCTACCACCACTGACTGCTCTGACAGGGATCGCAATAGACGGTCCTGGACAGAGCGGGAGAAAAGTGCAGAAGAAAATTCTAACTCACAAAAAAAGACCAGACTTACTGGCCTGACAGAGACTGGAGAAACCCCAAGAGTATGGCCCCCAGACACCCTTTTAGCTCGGTAATGAAGTTACTCCTGAGGTTCACCCTTCAGCCAAAGGCCTGTAAAACAAAACGAGACTAAATGGGCATACCAGCCCAGGGGCAAGGATGAGATGGCCAGAGGGGACAGAAAAGCTGTTAATGGGGAACCCAGGGTGGAGAAGGGGAGAGTGTTGACATGTCATGGGGTTGGCAACCAATGTCAGAAAACAATATGTGTATTAATTGTTTAATTGTTTAAACTTGTTTGCTCTGTAAACCTTCATCTAAAGTGTAAAAAAAAAAAAAAAGGTTCCACGTTAAAATTAACTCAGAACTTCTTGAAATTTTGGGCAAAAGGAAGTGCCGACATACTATGGAATTCTCATTGTTTAATGCCTAGCCGTTATCATCTTTTGAGAATAGATAATGACTATGTAAGAATTATGGATGACCATTAAGTTAAAAGGTCCCTGGGTGGTGCAGATGTTTTGCACTTGACTACTAACCTAAAAGTTTTTAGTCTGAACCTGCCAAACTGTGCCACAAAAGAAAGGCCTGGCAGTATGCTTCTGTAAAGTTTACAGCCAAGAAAATCCTATGGAGCAGTTCTACTCTGTAACACATGGGGTCGCCATGAGTTGTAATCGACCTAATGGCAATGGGTTTGGTTTTTTTTTTTTTTTCCCTTAAGTTAAAATACTTGAGAGAAAAATCTGTATGTGTGTGTGGAAAATGTTTAAGTGGAATTAGGTTTGATGATCTTGCTAGATGTAATGTAGACCGCATATATATTACATTTATGTTGTGTTATGCACAGCTCTTTCCCTAGTGCCTGGAACAGTGTTTGGTATGTAATAGACCATAGTGAAATAATGAATGAGTGACCTAAGAAAAAAATATGTAGTAATATGTATGTAGACTCTCTTAAAACATTACTTTCTTTCATCAGGCATCCTGGGCAGGAATGACAGTGTGGCACAAAGTAGTCATAATTTTCTCTTGGCAAAGAATTTGCAAGTATTTGTTGTGGACTGTTACTTGCAAGGCTTTCTGCTGGGTTCTAATCAAAAACAATGGTGAATGGAACATTGTCTCAACCTTCCCAGGCCCAAGATGTGTACAGAAAAAGAAGAAAACAGTTATCATCTTGACTGTTCCAATTTCTGTACTTTGTAAGTATTACCACTGCTAGATGGATCTTGGCTGAAAGCAGAGAATACCAGAAAGAGATTTACCGGTGTTTAATTGACTATGCAAAGGTATTCGACTATGTGAATCATAACAAATTATGGATAACATTGGAAAGAATGGGAATTTCAGAACACTTAATTGTGCTCCTGTGGTACCTGTACATAGGCCAAGACCCAGCTATTTGAACAGAACAAGGGGATACTACATGGTTTAAAGTCACGAAAGGTGTGCTTTCACCATACTTAATCAGTCTGTACGCTGAGCAAATAATCTGAGAAGCTGGACTATATGGAAAAGAACCGGGCATCAGGATTGGAGGAAGACTCATTAACAATGTGCCATATGCAGATGACACAAACTTGCTTGCTGAAAGTGAAGAGGACTTGAAGCACTTACTAATGAAGATCAAAGACCACAGCCTTCAGTATGGATTACACCTCAACATAAAGAAAACAAAAATCCTCACAGCTGAACCAATAAGCAACATCATGATAAATGGAGAAAAGATTGAAGTTGTCAAGAATTTCGTTTTACTTGGATCCACAATCATCGCCCATGGGAACAGGAGCCAAGAAATTAAACAGTGTATTGTGTTGAGCAAATCTGCTGCAAAAGACCTTTCAAGTGTTAAAAAGCAAAAATGTTACTTTGAGGACTCAGGTGAGCTTGACCCAAGCCATGGTATTTTCAGTCACCTCATATGCCTGCGAAAGCTGCACAATGAATAAGGAAGACCAAAGAAGAATTGATGCCTTTGAATTGTGGTGTTGGCGAAGAATACTGAATGTGCCATGGACTGCCAGAAAAATGAACAAAGCTGTCTTGGAAGAAGTACAGCCAGAATGCTCCTTAAAACAGAGCTGGCAAGACTTTGTCTCAAGTATTTTGGACATGTTATCAGGAGGAACCAGTCCCTGGAGAGGAACATCATGCTTGGTAAAGTGAGGGTCAGCGGAAAAGAGGAAGACCCTCAACAAAATGGATTGGCACAGTGGCTGCCACAGTGGGCTCAAGCATAACAACAATTGTGAGAATGGCACAGGACCAGGCAGTGTTTCTTTCTGTTGTACATAGGGTCACTATGAGCCAGAACTTAACAACAATAACCATTGCTAGAAGCTTGGATTTTAGAGGAGTAATACATTGGGATTTTAAAAGAACTACTCCTTCCACACGTTGAGGAGCACTCCCCAACTCTTAAAGCTTTTTATAACAAGAGCATCCTCTGAAGGTCAGGAAAGATATAGGTCCTTAGTATTTATTTTGGAGTCCCTGTGTTATGCAAGTGGTTAATGTACTCGGCTGCTAACCAAAAGGCTGGAGATTCAGGTCTACCCAGAGGCATCTCAGAAGAAAGGCCTGGGGATGTACTTCCGAAAAGTCAGCCATTGAAAACCTGTGGAGCACAGTGCTACTCTGAGACACACGTGCGGTTGCCAGGAGTCAGAGCTGACTCGACAGCAACTGGTGGTAGTGTTTAGTTTAAGGGGATATTTTTGCAATTCTAGTACCTTGTATATTCAGGTAAATTATTTCATCCCATTTTTAGATACAGTGACTATGTATCAGTTTCTTATAAGAATAAAGCACAAAAAATCTATTTTTAATGGAACCTATGTACAATCAAATAATATGTAAGAAAAAGTATAAATGGCAGTGATTTTTGTTTTCATTTTGTCCATGGTTTTTTTACTGACAGAATTTGAGATTAGGGATTGTATGGTATATATTTGAAATTTTTTTTTTTTTTGGTATAGAATATTTTCCAAACGTGTTTGCACCGTATTTTGTGTTATTTAATGAAAAATGCTTGCAACTGGTCTAATCTTACTGTATAAAAGCAAATTGTTTCTAATGTGTGCAACATGAGTTGCGCTGATATTATAGAACGGTTGTACCACTGAGCAATTGAAGGGTTAAAGTAGCTTCCCAGTGTTATTCTACACTTACTCTCATTTTTCCCCTGTCTTTGAACTTTCTAGTTCATTACTATGCTTCTGGGAATACTAACAGTGAGATGCTCCTTGATTGATGCCCAACTTCAAGGCTGTTACAGTGCCTGTCAGCGTTAGCTTCTTTTCTCCTGGGACCTCTTCACATCTCCTGGCTTCCTGCAGCCAACTGCAAACCTTTGCATTTCCTGTTGACTGCCAGCTTAATGCAAAAACTGAGGCTGCGAGTGGACTGACATTGCAGTCAGAGAAGTGGCCTCCAGGGAGAAGCAGCCTGGGTCCCATGGCATTGGGGCTTCAGGTGGTGGCCTGATTTGTCAATCTGGATTAGAAATGGAAGAGAGTTGTTGCCTGATACATTGCTTATTTCTTGCTAGAGACATAGTTTGTAAAGGGCTTTGAAAATCTCTCAACAGAAAGGTAGGTAAATGAAAGATTTAGCGAGAATACCCTAAGCTATAACTGCAGAATGCCTACAGATGTAATGCCAGTTGAGAAGTAATGCCGCAGGCAAGGAGAGATCCTCCATTGAAGTTTCCATTTTGTGCAGATAATTTTCATACAAAACTATCCATTCAGGCTATGTTTTAGTCAGAGGCAGTATACTTTTGAAAATTAATTTTTATGTGTATTTCTAATAAAATGAAAGATTCTACATTTTTCTAAAATCCCATCAATTTACTTGTCAATACTGAATTCTCATAAATGAGCCTTATGGGTTGCGATTTGAGGACCAAAAACATTGTGTGGAGTTTAAAATGTAAATTCATATGCTTCTAGAGTAAAAAGCTTTGTTCTTTAAAGCAATACTTCTTAAACTTTAATGTGCATAGGAATCACCTGGGGATCTTATTAAAATGTCTGGGGTGGGGCCTGAGATTCTGCATTTCTCACAGCTTCCAGATGATGCTGCTGGCTCAGAGACCGTACTTTGAAGACTTAAGGTATTGGATTTAAACAAACAAACAACGTCAGTGGAAATACTTTTTGTTCTCTAAACTTATTTACCCTAAGACACTTCAATAAAACACTTAAAGCAAAACCTAGGAACTACTTCTGTAAATATAAATCTTGCTTACAGAAATAATATTTGATAACCTCTTCTGCCTAATTTTTTTTTAGCTTCTGGCTCTGAAAGTCCCAAATCATTTCTTTTCGTTACTGAATTAACAAACTTAAATAACACCATACGAGTAGTGCTGGATTTTTATCCACTAATGTAACAGAGCTATCCTCAAATAAAGGTAGTCTGTGTGCTGAAGTGTTTGGAAATCATGTCAAAGAACAGCTAGGGGAATGAGAAGAAAGTATTATCAGGGACTCGTGACAGCTCTTAGGCAAAGATATAGAGGGGTTTGTGCAGTGGTGGGAAGATTACTTGTAAGATTGCTTCTAAGTCTGAATCTTTTTGTTATCATCTAGTGTTGTACTTTTCAGTATAACAGTTAAAAACAAATTTAATATAGGCTTTATTCCTATTTGATAACCTTATTTTCCTGAAACACATTAAAAATGTTTTCTGGCTATTCCCATTTCTATACCTTCTATCCCTGCTTCTCACCTCAAGCACCCACCCTCTAAATTCTTAGTTATGTGTTATGTTAATGCATAACCTATCCATTCATCGATCTTATTCACTCAATAGATGTTTGAGTGCTTATTGTGTATATATAAGGCACTGTGGTAGGTGGTCTATGAGATACACAACTGAATAAGGTACAGTCTCTACTGTCAAGGTACTTATGATCTACTCGAGGAGGTAAGAGATCAGCAGAAGTAACCAGTGTGAGGAATAATGTGTTAATACGCTCTACGGAAAATGCCCTGGGAGTTTAGAGGAGAAATGAATCACTATAGTCTGGGACCACCAGGAAAGGGAGCTTTTGAATTGGGTCCTGAAAACTAGATGGGCTTTCCTAGCAGAGGAAACTGACTGAGCAAAGTATTGATACAGGAAAAAAATAAAACATGTTTTAGGAATTGCTAGTACTATAAAGCCCTTTATTCTTGGGTTTATAACTTATAGGATTTGGACCGTCTATGAGTGACCCTTAAAGAGCCATGTAGTAATTTTCATCAGTTACTTATTGTATTCCCTTGCTGAGAGCCTAGTGTCTCAGTCAATGAGTGTGGGTAGTGATTGGCTCATTGTTCATATCTTAGTCTACCTTTATTGTTCTCTATTCACTCGTTTTGTTTTTAATTTTTGCCTTATGTTATTTGGGAGGAAACGTATGCTTATTAATGACTTAGGATTTGTGAAGAGCATGGTGCAAATTCTCTCAGTTACCAAGGGTCTGCTATAGATATAGTGACGGTATAACTTGTTGTCCAAACTGGGATCCTTTGAAGAGTAAGAGGGGGCGGTACTATTAACAGTATTCCAGGGTGACAGGCATAAACTGTGATTGCCTCAAGCAAACTGGAGTATATGGCCAATTAGAATGTATGATTAACTATAGTGCGTGTTAGTTGGAGTTTAGGCTGGATGGGGAGCAGTAGGCTATAATTCAAGAAAGGCAAGCTGGGCTATTTTTGAAGCATTCTAAATGCCAGGCTAATGAGTTAAACTATTGGCCTTGAAAAAAACCCTCAAAGACTTTGTGGCAGAGGAGGAATTCATGTACGCAGAGCTGCATTCAGAAACATTAGTCTGGCCTCTGTGAGCTGGTTAGATTGAAGGGAATACCATGGTAGTTTCCATTATGGATATATTCAGGTGTAGCCACTGGTCATATTATACTAGGAAGATTTATTTTAAAAAATTAACAGAGAAGCTTTTATACGTACATTTTCAGCATGTGTTGTTATTGATGTTAGCTCATACTTCTGAAAAAAGATTTGGCTGGAATAGTGCCTTGTTCAATAATTATTCTTTTAAAAGATAAATAACACTAGGGCTTCGCAGTGAGTGCCAGAGTGTATTTTGTGTGTGTCATAAACAGTTAAGCGCACAACCACTAGCTGAAAAGTTGGCAGTTCAAACCCACTCAGAGGGGCCTGGGAGACATCCCTGGTGATTTGCTTCTGAAAGGTCACTGTCTTGAAAACCCTATGGAGCGATTTTACCCTAAACACGTGGGATCTCCACGAGCTGGATTCGACTCAACGACAGCATTACAGCATATACGTTAATATTTTATATGGGTTAATATTTCAGGAATTAAAATATTAACAAATTAAATATATGTTAATATTTTAGCAGTTAAAATTTGACCTAACGTTGAGCCCTTAATAAAAGGGATTTCCAAAATTACTTAATTTTATAATTTTTGCAGTAAAATATATATAACAAAATATTTGCCATTTTAACCATTTTTAAGTGTGTAATTCAGTGAAAGTAGTTACACTCACCAAACTGTGCAGCCATCACCACTATTTCCAAAAGTTTTTCATCACCCCAAACAAAAACTCAGTACCCCTAAAGCAGTAACTTTCTATTTCCCCCATCCCCCAGCCCCTGGTAACTGCTAATAAACTTTTGTCTCTATGCATTTGCCTATTCTAGAAATTTCATGTAAATAGGTTCATACCGTATTTGTTCTTTAATGTCAGTTTTATTTAGCTTAATGTTTTCAAATTTCATCTGTGCTGTAGCTTGTATCAGAACTTCATTTCTCTTTATAGCTGAATAATATTCCTTTGTATGTATACACCACATTTTGTTTATTCATTCCTCTGTTGATGGACACTTGGGTTGTTCTTATCTTTTGGCTATTGTGAATAATGCTGTAGTGAACACTGGTATGAGAGTATCTGTTTTCAAGTCTTTTGGACATATACCTAGGAGTGGAACTGCTGGCTCATATGGTAATTCTGTTTAACTTTTTGAAGAATTGCCAAACTCTTTTCTTCCAAAATTTATTTAAAAAAATTTGTTGCTGCTGCTGGTTGCCGTCTAGTTGATTCCAATTCACGGTGACCCCTTGTGTGCAGAGTAGAACTGCTCCATAGGGTTTTCAAGGCTGTGACTGTTCAGAAGCAAATTGCCAGGCCTGTCTTCCAAGGTGCCTCTGGGCAGGTTTGAACCTTCCTTTCAGCTAGTAGTCCAATGCTTAACCATTTGAGCCACCTTGGAACTCCTATTTTTCAAATATTTTATCATGTTATCAACTTTTGGTTGTATCTTGTTTTAACTTGATGGCTAATCTAAAGAGATAATTTCTTGTTAACTCCTGTTCCTCTAGCCTATTTTTCATTTTTCCATTCCCTCTCATAGAGTAGGTCAGACTATTAAGAAAAAAAGGTAATTTTCTACCTGAAAAACTAGGCAAAGCTTCATGGAAGAGGGAATTCCAAGGTTAATCCTTGAAGGACTGATTATGTAGTAATGGAGAAAAGAGTACTTCAGGTAGAGGAAACCATGTATGCAAGGAGGAGCAGAAAAATCATGGGATGTATTTTAGGAAAAGCAGCTGGTTGCTAGGTGGCTTCTAAAACACACTGGAAATATAGATAGTGCACTGGGATCCCTAGCCAGTTGGGCAGTCCTGGAGAGTAAGCTAGCCTTTTACTTTATTTTTAAATGAATTTGGGTGCAATACGTACCACTTCACGGGTGTACATTTTACATAAAATCATATCACTGGACATATCTCAGACTGAAATGTTTATTAATTGGTACAATAAAGGCATGTTGAAGGAATTAATCAATGAATTTTGGAACATGATTGGAGATACCTATCTCCTCAGCTTTCCTGCCAAGAAAATGAGCCAATGAACTGAAGAGAACAACCAATTTATAATATATTTCATAAGTTTAGTATGTATATTTACATATACTGTCTTACTGTTCCATCATTAGAGAGTATATTCTTCATGACTGATTAAAATTTTCTGTTTAAGTTTTTGTCTTTTTCTTTCTCTTTCAAATGAATTAAAATTTTTTCCTTCAAGCCTAAATTTAAAATAATTAATGATCTCCCCCCCCCCCATTCCTTGTTTAGAGCTATTTCTGTTTATTTTATTTAAGCACTATAGCATTTGACACATAAAGATGTTTCCCCAGGAGAATCTTTGTTTCTGCCCAGGGCTGACATGAAAAGAAACAATTTGTCAGACTAGTTTAGCTTGCTAGCAATTCAAATAAACAACCTGTCTTTGTCTTCATACTGCTTATTAATACAACTGTTAATGACAATAGTAAAATCCCTCCTTTATAGCCTGCATCGTGGAGAGATTATTGGGTCAGAGATAGTTTTCTTGCTTCAGGCCCTCTTAGGAAACACACCTGTTACCTGAATACCAGTCTTATCAATTGTAAATTCATCGGCACAGTGTCTCACAAGGAATATTTAATACAGTCATATCAATCATTGACTCATTTTTGTTGTTACTTAACATCTAAATTTTTTTTCATGTAAATATTTCTAAGTCAGAAGCAATTAAACTTAGAATATATGCTCTGAAGCATATATTTTGATAGGTGGTATCTAACTCTTTAAAAATGGACTCCTTGGATTATACAACTGAAGACCACCATCATCTCTAGTCTAGCGTTTATCACATCTCTCTTCCTCCTTACAACTGCCACTAGTTTGAGAGCTCCTTAAGGCAGAGCACACCATGCCTTAAATGTTTGTGTTCTCAGTACCTACTGAACCAAAAAAACCAACCCCGTTGCCGTTGAGTGGATTATCATAGTGACCCCGTAGGATAGAGTAGAGCTGCCCCATAGTGTTTCAAAGGCTGTAAATCTTTGTGGAAGCAGATTGCCACATCTTTCTCCCGTGGAGTGACTGGGAATTCGAATCGCTGACTTTTTGGTTAGCAGCTGAGTGCTCAACCACTGCTCCACCAGGGCTCTTCTCAGTATCTAGTAGATGCTCCTTAATGACTGTGGAGTTATTTAATGATTTGACTTTGATAATGACTGACTTCATCTTTTTATATCATATTTTTTTATGTCTTCTTCTTGAGTTTTTCTTCAACACACAATCTACTCCAAAATCTTATTGTACCATTGTAATTGGATTCTGCCATTATCTACAGCCGATTATGTGCTTACAAGGGAAGGATCTGTTATTGAAATATTTGACAGGTCTGATCTTTTCAGTTAAATTCTGAGTTGCTGAAAATAGTGAGATTATTATATCAGCCGAATATCCAGAGATTTTCAACTAATTAGCTTTTACCAGTTGCCGTTGAGGCAGTTCTGACTCATCGTGACTCCGTTTGTGGCAGAGTAGAACTGTGCTCCTGGCTGATTTTTTGGAAGTAGATTCCCAGGCCTTTCTTCCTAGGTGCCTCTGGGAGGACTGGAACCTCCAACCTTTTGGTTAGCAGCTGAGCATGTTAATCATTTGAACCACCCAGGGACTCCTAGCTTACTTTAAAAAAAAAAAAAAAAATTAGGAGGGTGTAATATATTGGTCGCTGGCAGAAATGGTAGTCAGCTGTTGGCTACACCATTATGGTAACTTGAAAGTAAGACTTAGTGTTCTTCTTAGACTTTTTCTAAGAAAAGGATAAATTTATTGAAATATTTCAAATAAAAAAAATTTTATTTATGTGCCAGCATCAGTGCATCTCTTTATACTATTCAGAAATTGAATTGTTGGTGAATTATAAAACTTTTGAGTTGTAACTGTTCTAAGTATTAAAGTGTCCATGAAATGAGTGGGTAAAACAATAGTCTTCAGTACCTTGATCAGGTCCTGGCATTAGTTGATGCTCAATAAATAGCAGTGATTCAGTGAATGAATTTTCACATATGAACTCTGATTTGAACAAAAAATTCTCCAGGCAGCAAACACAAAATGTACTAAAGATGGAACCTAAAAATAAAATACACTATATATACTTTTTAAAATAACAGCTAGTTTACTTCAAAATTATATCTCTTCTTTGGGTTGCAGATGACAGGCTAAGATTTTCTTTGATAAACTTGATCTTCAGCTTTCAGACACATTAAAGTAGAAGCAAAAATATTGTTATTCTTTTTTTTAATACCTTCTCACTTAACACATTGTCATCACCAGGAAGTAAAACTGAGAGAAGAAGGACTTTTGCTTCACAGTTTGCAAAACACTGTCTTAAATTCTTCCCCCTATTCATTATTTTTTTCTGTCTTAGAAACATGATAGGATAGAATCAGCAAGCTTAACTCTGGTTTTATGTTAAATATATTTAAAACCAGTAATCTGGTATTTCTGTTTTTTGAGCTTTAGAGATAAACTTGTCGAAAGTATTAATTTAAAAGGGTGAGTAAAATTTCAGTTTTCTCGTGCCTGGCCACAACCAATGACTGCCCTGACAGGGAACACAACAGAGAACCCCTGAGGGAGCAGGAGAGCTGTAGGATCCAGACCTCAAATTCTCATAAAAGACCAGACTTAATGGCCTGACTGAGACTAGAAGGACCCCGGAGGTCATGGTCCCCAGACCTTCTGTTAGCCCAAGACAGGAACCATTCCCAAAGCCAACTCCTCAGGCAGGGACTGGACTGGACTATAAGACAGAAAATGATACAGGTGAGGAGTGAGCTCCTTGGCTCAAGTAGACACAGACTATTCGGGCAGCTCCTATCTGGAGGGGAGATGAGAGGGCAGAGAGGGACAGAAGCTGGTTGAATGGACACGGAAATAGAGGGTGAAGAGGAGTGTGCTGTCTCATTAGGGGGAGAGTAACTAGGAGTATATAGCAAAAAAAAAAATAAATTTTTGTATGAGAGACTGACTTGATTTGTAAACTTTCATTTAAAGCACAATAAAAATTAAAAAAATTTTCAGTTTTTAGAAATGATCTCTTAAATATTTGGAAGTTTAGCAAGTCTCATTTGAAGTATAAGTGGAGCCAACTTTATTCATAGCTTTTTCTTTTTTTAGACATTCTGCTTTATTTTCCATTTGTGGAAACATTTATTAATTCACATTTTTGAAATTTTCAGGTAATGTGGTTTTTTTCTCCTGTAACAACTGAAATAACAAGTCTTGATACAGAGAATATAGATGAAATTTTAAGTAAGTACCTCAATATTTTTTAAAGTACATTTTTTAAAAGTACACTGTATTGTGTTTACACAAACACAGTAAAATCTCAATTACCTAGAATAGTTGAAAAATTGGCATTCTGATTAATTTCATATCTGACTGAATGAACAAAATACTTTTGGTTTTCACCTTTAGTAATAGTTCTTGAAATGTATACGTTTAGTGTGTAAATAAGTAAATTTATAAACACTTGGTCTTGTTTCCTTTGTCTTGTTGGAGATACCACTCTTAATAACTCATAAACTATTTTGCTAAAGCCTGGTTAGAGGCCGACAGTTCCCACTGTGCAGTACTGGTTTTTACTGACCTTGGGACAGAGCCTAGACATTTTTTTGTCTTTTTTTATTCTAACTGAATCACCTACTCTAATCTCATTATTATCATTTGGCCGGGTAAAGTCAATAAATGTTTTACTGAATGCTGTATTTGCTTAAAATGTGATCATGGATATGATTATCTCGGGAGTAAATTTCTTGTTTTTAAAAAGAGTAGAGTGAAGGTGAAGACATGGTTGATAGAAAATTACCATTTACAAGCTTTAAAAAATACACAATGTGCATACTTTTTTTTTTTAACCCACTGGTTTGAGCATAATAAAACCAAAAGTAATAGCGGTAAAAGGAGTTATAACATTCACTGGGCATCATGTATCGTTTTGTGTTCCTGGAATTGGTACTAAGTGCTAAAAAGTCTGTTCTCACCTTATGGAATCTCTTTAGATCAGTGGCCCTATACACTTCAGCATGCATCAGAATCACCTGTGGAGCTTATTAACATCATACTGCTGGGCCCATCCCGGTTTCTAAGGGTATTGCTAGGCCCTGCTAAAAAATTTGCATTTCGTTAAGCTCCTAGGTGACGCTGATGCTGCTGATCCAGGGACCACACTTTTTGAACCACTTTTTTAGAGTGAATAAAAAAAAAAAAAAACACTTTTTTAAAAAAAATTCACTTTTTTAGGGTGAATAAGCAAGTGGATAAAAAGTGCTTAGCAGGTAAAAAAAGAAGAAGGGACTTGAAACTCACATACCGTTTTCACTCCTTTTATCTTCCAAGTTCTAGAATATCTTTTTGTTTTGTTTTGGTGAGTACTTCAGGAGTTTACTTAAGTTTCTCTGAATTAGGTTTAGGCAAATGTAATGGAGCTACATCTTTCTCCTGTCTTCACATCCTGATATGCAAATAATAGTAAGTTTTTTTTTTTTTTTTTGCAACAAAGAAAATGGATAGGAAACAGAAAAAGTACATGTCTGCAAAACTGCTGTTGTAGATTACTTGTTGCAGTGAGGTGGGACCTGTGAGATGTTGAGATAGCTTAGTTACACAGGTCTCTTACGTGAAATAGGATTTTACTTGCAGAGCTGATTCTCCGTCACTCATGGAAATGGAAGATCATAAAATGGGTCATTAAAATCCAGATCATTTTAAAAGTCATTATAAACTTTGACTACTCTCTGCCGTTATACTTTTTATGAGAGTAAGCTATTGAGTAACTTACTTGCCTGATGTTAGTTTGATTTCTCATTTGCTTTATATTCTTTTAATATGCAGTGCAGGTGTAAAATGGAGGATTTTATTTATGCAGTCCAGGACTCTGTATATGGGTTTCTGAGTGAGAGGTAACTTAACCGGTATTGTGTGATTTTAGTGGGTCCTTATAATGGGAAAAGACTGTGATGAAAACCCTGTCTTCAGTTATGTCAAAATTATGTATAATTACAAATAACTTTGGTTGTTTGGTTTTGTTTTTCAATTTCAGACAATGCTGATGTTGCTTTAGTAAATTTTTATGCTGACTGGTAAGTAATAATCTTTGTGCTTTTGTTTTTGCATCATTTGAGATATTTTTTAACTTGCTACAGGTGAATTTTCCTTGCTGTTTTTTTTATAAAGGGGTGCATGGGGAAGCCTTTTTCTATTTCGAGACTATTTTATAGACCAAATTCCATAGACAAAATCAATTAAGACTCATCCACAAGTAAAACAGCTTAATGTGGTAAAGTTTTATATTTTAAAAGAGAAGTATAACTGATTCCATTCTCCCACGTCTGAACTAGTAAAAGCAGGTAACTTAAAAACCCAAATAAGACAAAAATTCTTTTTTAAAAATACTTATTGAAATTTGTCTTTTTCTTGACTGAGGAAGTAAGGCAGGGTTTGGAGGTGAGGATGTGGGCGTGGCAAGTTTAGAAGGAAAAATACCTATTGACGTTTTTCAACTTACACCATCTACTACCTCTTCCAAGAAGCCTTTACTCCGTCCCTTGGCTAAATCAGATTCTGTTTTCTGTGTTCATATGGTACCCCTTTCTTTGTCTTACAACATTGGTGTTTTTGTTTTGTTTTTAATCTTATCTGTTCACGTCCAAGCAATGAAACTTTGAGGACAGATAGTGTATTAGTCAGTATTCCCAGCATCTAGAGCAAGGACTTGATGTGTAGATATTTAGTGAATGTGGCACGGAGGTAGGAGGAAGGGAGCTTCAGCTGGAGAGAAGTATCAAACATTCATGTAATCTTTATTCATGGACAATCTGTACCTTATTTGACCTTTTTAGGTTTACCTCCTACTAGCTGCCACTACCCTGCTTCGGGCCACAGTATCACAACGTCCCTAGATTCGTGCAACAGTCCTCTAATTTTCTGTGCCTGTAGTTTTACATGTCTCCAATCTGTTTTCTACAATGTAAGCCAGAGTGCGAATCAGATTAGTTTACACCCCATCTTTAAACCCTTAAATTGTTTTCTATTAACTCTACGTTAAAATTCAAGTCCCTTACCTTGGCCTAGAAGGCCCCTCATGACCTGTTCCCTGCTTACCTCTACGACTGTATCTCTCTGTCTCTCCACTCCCACATTCTGCTCCCGTTATACTTCTTTCACTTCCTGTAATATTCTGTAGTTTTTTCATCACTACATCTTTAGTCATATGTCTCCTGCCTGGATAGATCGCTCTTCTCTCACACATGTCTTTACCTAGTTAAGTCCTAGTCATCTTTCAAGTCTTAGATTAGATTCTACTTTCTCCAGGTCACTTTCTTTGATCAGTGCCCCATCTCCCTCTCCGGTCAAGTTAGGAACCCTTCTTATAGCTTCCCATAAGACCCCATAGTTACCCAATCATAGCACTTGTATGCTATAGTTTAGTTGGTGGCTCCCTACTCTATTGCTTGTTTTGTGAAAACAGTTACCATATCTATCTTTTTCAAAAGTAAACTCCAAGTGCTTTGCGTAGAACAAAACCAAACCCACTGCTGTCAAGTTGATTCCGACTCATAGCAACCCTATCGGACAGAGCAGAACTGCCCCATAGGTATCCAAGGAGCAGCTGGTGGATTCAAACTGCCAACCTCTTGGTTACTAGTCAAGTGTCTAACCACTGTGCCACTAATAGTTGGCAACTAAGTACATAATAAATATTTACTCAATGAATGAATGTGTGTATGATATGGGTATTTAAAGAACCTTAGTAAAAAGTTGAAGATAATATAGAGAAAATATCATTTATAAAATGTATAAGAAAGGTTAGTATTTTCCAAGGTAAATTAGGATTGTCCAAACATACATTAGCCTTGCAACTTGGTAGAAGATTATCTAGTCTAGTCTTTCACTTTAAAAAATACGAAAAATGAGATCCAGAGGAATAAAGTGGTTTCCTAAGTTTATCTTACAAGATTGTGGCAGAGTAAAACTAGAATGCAGTTCTCTTGACTGAGGGATTTTGTGTGTTGTAAGAAAGAGAAATTGAGCATGCTACCACCCTGTTGCAAAAACTGGACTGGAAGTGTGGACTATTTTGCGGTTAGTTGGGAAAACGTATTACCTAAAGAATACCTCGAGTTGTTCTGGATTAGGGTTCTTTTATTCAACTGAAAACACTTAGGTAATTGGCAATAGGACATAGTCTTGTATTTGTAGCCTCAAAGACTAGATCCTGAATTCCCTCTGGAATTTATGGATGTGGCACAGTTTAAGGAAGAGTTCTCTAATAGAGCTGCCGTATGCTTCGCAGTGTAATAAACCCATAGCATATCCTTAATAATGCTGTTATGTGCCAGGTTCTTCACAAACATTGTTTTTAATGCTCAGAACTATTCTGTAGGTAGGTATTGTAATTTGCATTTTAGGTTGAGGAAATTGAGTCTCAGAAAGGTCATATGGCTAGTAATTGGTGGAACTGGGATTTAAACTCAGGTATGTTTGACTCCAAAGCTTATTTTTTTCCACACTACGTCATACTAGTAAATGCCCCCAAAGTGTCACTGCAAAGACATGCACTGATATAGCTGATTTGTATAGGGTTGATTCAAGCACTAGATTGGAAATGGGGTTCAGATGATCCTTAAGGTCCTTTTAATAGATCCATTGCTTCTGTGATTTTAGTTTTATAAATGTAATGTTTCTATATGTTTGGACACATGTGTATGAAGGTACAATAATATTGGAATTGAACTTTTGTTTCATCTTCCCCTTTTACCTTTTGATATTAAAACTGACTCAGTTTTAAACTTGAACCTGTGCTTAAATGCTTACTGGGCAGCAAACGAGATAATCCAGAAAGAAGGGTTCTTGATGTGTCTTTACCTTGCCTTTAAGCCAGGAGCCATTCCACGGATTCTTTACTATGCCACATCCTAGTTCGTCAGGCAGCTGTTGATCAGTCCCTCCCCTCTTGCTTTCCCCTGCCCTCTAGCACCCTATTTTTTAGCAGACTGTAAGAACTCACAAACCTGTGGTCCTAGCCTCTGCAGTTCTTCCATTCTGTTAGCATATTTACTCATTAGACATCTATTGAATGCTTATTAGACTATGTAGTCAAATAAGACACGGTCCCTGATGTCCACAGACCCCACCCACCTATCCCAGATGGGAGAGATTTAAGAATGCTAAAAGAGGAAAGAGCTACTTGAAAGCAAGAGATTGAAGATACAGATTGTGTCTCCTTGGTATATTCTAGGACATCTCCTTAGGAAGTCAGGTGAGTGGGCTAGAAGAGATATATATAAAAAGAAATAGGGAGGAAGTATGAAGTTTGCATTCTTTCATAGGCTTTATAATATCTTTGTTGAATTATAGGTAAAATGTATGACCTAATCACATGTGGATTAAAGAGTTCAGAGACTTCATCTCAATAAATGTCTTGGTGGAAAAGGACTCTGAAAGCAACGGTAGCAATTATAGTTTGTTTGTTAACAAGTACTCAGTACCCTTTTCATGTGAGAAAATGACCGTTCTAACCCAGCCAATAGTGTGCTGATTCTGGTTCTTCCCTTATTTCTTATTAGGTCCCATTCATGATCAACAGCATGTATTTAGGAAGTAGTTGGCCTGATTAAGGAACAGTCAGAAATGTCAAGTTTCTGGAATATTGTGGAGTTTATCCCTCTCTTTTTAAAGTTAAAAAAAAAAAAAGGAAACATGGGCATGAAATCTTGTTTAGGAATTTGAAATATTTGCACTTAGTATATACAATATAAAAGCCCATATTAAAAAGGGATAAATTTTGAAAGGAAATAATTCCTTATATTCTTTTAACACAACTTTATTTACCTAGCCTGCTGATTTGCCTGTGAGAATTTGATTGAGCTAGCCAGGTTAATGTCTCATATTTGCAATGAACTTACCACTTGAAAGATTTTATACAGAGAAAGCTGATTATTGTATAAATGCCCAAGCCTCAGTAGTCACAAGTCCTAGTAGGTATCTTAGTGGGATAATTTCAGACTTGTTTCCTGGCCTCTGTGATAGATCCTTAACAGTCTGCTCCATAATATTGGCAATTTTTTAAAGGTGAAAAGCTAAAATCTTTGAATTATTTATAGTCATTGAATTGACATGGGATGTTCCAAATTGTCTTCCTTTCCAGTGAATGGCATCACGATCCACGATTAAATTAAGTGCATAATCGTCTCACAAAGTTGTGTATTGTACATATACTAAACATAAATGGATGATAACTGAAATTTCAGTATTTCTGTTTCCACTTCAATTGGTATTATTCTCTATGTATAGGTGTCGTTTCAGCCAGATGTTGCATCCAATTTTCGAGGAAGCTTCCAATGTCATTAAGGAGGAATACCCAAATGAGAATCAAGTAGTGTTTGCCAGAGTTGATTGTGATCAGCACTGTAAGTACCTCAGTAGGAAGTCTAGAAGAAACTGTCTCATCCCTATGTCTTCTACACACCTGCACACCCCCCCCACCCCGCTTTTTTTAATGGTTCACTTTCAGTGAAGCACAAACCAAAAAGGCTGTAGTGACCTTGGTTAAATTGTTAATATTTAATCTTTGTGTATTTAGAACACTACTTTGCATTTTACCTGTGGAAAGTTTTTTGTTATTTTTTCCTTTAAATGTATTATGGGTAGTAAGTGATGATTAGCAATATTTTCTCCCAAAGCAAATACCAAAATCAATAAATAAAATTGAAATACAGTTTCAGAAGAAAAAATTGACTTCTGTTATTCTTAAGATCATGAAAAAATACCATGTACAGTCATTTAAAAAAAAAACAAAAACCCAGTGCCGTCGAGTCGATTCCGACTCATGGCTACCCTATAAGACATTTAAAGTAAGATAATCTCAGATTTTTGTGTGCTTCTGTTATTTAAAAGATTCTCCTAAGATTTGCCTAGACAATCTTTGATGTGTAATTAGCTCTGTTTACTAATTATAAGTACTGAGAATATTAAAAAGCTTATGTTACACTTAAAATTCAACTTCTTAGATTTTGCTTATCCCAGTTGAACATTCTCTATAAAACCCTCCTGTTTTCCACATGCTTAACAGATGCTCCAGGGTGGGCTAGCGCACTATCGGGGCATTTCCTCCTGAGTGCCCCATTACTCTTGTACTGCCCTCTTTCACAGTACCAAACTCACTGTACTTGGAACTCGTAGTTGATTGTGTCTTAGTTGTCTGACCAGCTGCAATGTCAATTCTTCAAAGGCATGGCCTTTTTTTTTAATTCTTGGTTTTAAGTGAGCATTTAAAAAATGCTTAAGGAAACCACTTATTAATCTCTGTAGTTTGAGCATCTAAAATAGTTTCTGGGAGAGAGAGATTGCTCATTAAAAGCTTACTGCATTGAGTTACTGGTAAGTTGGCCTGAATATAGAAACTCTCTCCCATTCTGCAAGTTTCCTATCCTTTACACTTAACCTGTCAATTAGAATTTGTGTGTTTGTGTGTGTGAGAGGGAGAGAGAGAAACTTTTCATTTTACTGATGAGAAAAATAGAATTAAAGCAACTTAACCAGCATCACACAGCTTAATGTGTAGTCAAGCCAGAATTAGAATCCAGATCTTCCCACCCAGATGCCTTTATAGACCTATTTGCTTCTCTTCTGTTCAGCAAGCATTTTGGGATTTGTACAGTTTTTTACTAGGCAAAACCAACTAATGGCAAAGCATTTCAGAGCCATAAAGCCATATTCCTACACTTCTGTCTGCTGAAATTCACAGCTAGACAGGGTGAAGTGAGCACAACAGGTTGTCAGTTCAAGCATGGACTGCATCTCCACACTGTCTTCTGGATCTTTCCTCCCACCTTTCACCCACAGAGAACATGATATTTTTGGTGTGGGCTCTCATTTCAAATCTTTCTGTTCTGTTCTGTGTTTAATTAGGCATTACAGTGTAGACAGACAATTGTCCTTAACTTTCACTGAATTTGGACCATAAAAATTGAGGTAATGCTCTCAAGCTTAGAGTCATTGGAAAGGAAAATTGATATTTGTATGATTGAACTGTGAACATCCATTATTCTGTGTGTTAAACAGATTAGCTTACTTTGAGGTAAATCTGACATCATTGCTAGTAATCAGGTTCTTTTTTTGTGGGAGCAGATAGCCCTAGTTTAGATGCCTTTTATTTCGTCAGAGAGATCTACAAAGTTAGTTGCTACTAAGGCAGGCTACATCTCAGGCATTGTGTATTCTTTCTGAATATTTTTTCCCTTCAGTATAGTTCATCACTTATAAAAAATGACATTATGGAACCCTTATTGATGATTTGTTCACATTTTTCTCTCTCTCTTTAGAGATTGTTGTAAGACAGACTGTGCTTTTGGTAACCCCTTATGTGCCAGTTAGGCCACAGAGATTTTTGACCTGAGAGAACCTTAAGAATCCTATAATCTGGAAAGAAAAACCTATTAGGCAGATTCTTCTTTGGTGAGATTTCGTATGGTGGCTTTTATTGTTCTTTATGTTGAAAATACACAGAACATACGCCCATCTCAACCATTTCTACATGTACAGCCAGTGACATTGATTACATTCTTTAAGTTGTACAACCATTTTCACTATCCTTCAAATCAAGGAGCCCTGGTGGTGCAGTGGTTAAAGCGCTCTTCTGCCAACTTAAAGGTAGGTGGTTCAAATGCATCGGCCGCTCAGAGAGAGAATGATGTGGCAGACTGCTTCCGTACAGGTTACAGCTTTGGAAACCCTATGGGGCAGTTCTACTCTGTCCTGTAAGGTCACTTTGAGTCAAAATCTACTCGCCTCGATGGCAACAGGTTATATATATACCCATTGCCATTGAGTCAATTCCAACTCATAGCAACCCTACAGGACAGAGTAGAACTGCCCATAGGGTTTCCAGTGAGTACCTGGAAGATTTGAACTGCTGACCTTTTGATTAGCAGCAGAACTCTGTACCACTATGCCACTAGGGTTTCCATATATATGTATATAATTTATAGTATTAGGTTTTACATACAGGCCTATGATCCATTTGGAGTTAATTTTTTATATGTGGTAAAAGTTCATTCTTTGCAGTGGTTAAGAGCTCAGCTGCTCACCAAAAGTTGGCAGTTCGAATCCACCAGCTGCTGCTTGGAAACCCTATGGGGTAGTTCCACTGTGTCCTATAGGGTCACTACGAATTGAAAACGACTTGATGACAGTGGGTTTGTTTTTCTTTCTTTTTTTTAATCAAGCTATTCCAGCATCATTTGTTGAAAAGATTATCCTTTCTTCACCTACTGCCTTTGCGTGTTCTTCAAATTCAATTGACCAAATATGTGTAGGTTTATTTCTGGTCTCTATTCCATTTTGTTGATGTGTTTTGTCTGTCTTTACATCAAATCACACTCTTTAGATAACTGTAACTTTATACAGTTAAATCTTGAAGTTAGGTAATATAAATCTCCCAACTTTGTATTTTTTTTTTAAAGTGTTTTGACTATTCTGCTTGCTTTGGGTTTTCCTATGATTTTTAGAAAGAGCTTGTTAATTTCTAACAACAAAAAGCCTGCTAGGGTTTTAATTGGGATTGCTTTAAATCCTTCGACCAATTCGTGGAAAATAGTCATCTTAGTAATATCTTGAGTCTTCCAGTCTGTGAATGTTGTATATTTCCCCACTTATTTAGGCCTTCTTCAGTTTCCCTCACTGATGTTTTGTGGCTTTTAATCTATAGGTCTTTGTCAGATTTATCCCTAAGTGTTTCTTATTTTTGATGCCACTATAAATATTATTTTAATAACTTTTTATTTTGGAATAATTGTAGATATATAGAAAAGTTGCAAAGATAATACAGAGTTTCCTTTTGCCTCTTACCCTGTTTCCTCTAATGTTAACATCTTACATTTGTTAAAACGTAGAAACTAACACTGAGTTTATCTGATATATTTTGTCAGGTCTTGCACATCTTTCGTGAGACTTACCTCTAAGTAGTATTTTTTCATGCTGTTGTAAGTGGCACTGATTTTTTTAATTTCAATTTTTGATTGTTCATTGCTGGTATGTAGAAAATACAATTGATTTTTGTATATTGATCTTGTATGCTGCTCCTTATTAGTTCTTACAGTTTTTATGTAGATTTCATAGGATTTTCTAATTAAGTAATACGTTGTATGCACATAAAGACAGTTTTACTTCTTCCTTTCCAATGTGGATACCTTTTCTTTTTTGTGCCTTTTTACATTTGTTAGAACCTCTACTACAATGTTGAATAGAAGTTAATTTATGCAAAGTGCTTAGAATAGTAATTAGTACATAATCAAAAAAAAAAACAGTGCATCAATTCCAAGTCATAGTGACCCTTATAGGACAGAGTAGAACTGCCCCATAAGTCCAAGGCTGTAATCTTTATGGAAGCAGACTGCACATTTTTCTCCCAAGGAGCAGCTGGTGGCTTCAAACTGCAGACTTTTTGGTTAGCAGCTGAGTGCTTAACCACTGTGCCACCAGGGCTCCTCAGTTGGGACATATAGTAAGTGCTTAATAAATCAAAGCTTATTATTAGTATTTTCCAGATTGTCCATTTTTACTCACCAGTGATTTTGTTATTTTTGTAGTTTTCTCATTAGAGGACTTCACCTCTTTTTTCTCTTGATTCTTCTAGCCTCAATTCTATATTCATGTGGTCTGTCTTAATTTCCTTATGGAATTTTTTCCAGCCAAATGTACCTGCTTGTTTCTTCAGGATTAGTTTTTGTCAGGCATAAAAAGCTTCCTAGCAAGAGTTGAAGTGGTCTCAGAATCAAGGTATCATCCTGCATACATATGTATCATTCTTATCAATCACCTGGGTAGTATTAAGACAGCCTGCTTTGTCCTGCTCTCTAGGATATTAGTCTGTCTGCTTTGCTTCTGATTCACTGCTTTACCCAGACCTTCTATTCAAAGTAAAAGTGTTATTTTTTGGAAAAGTTCCTGTAAAAAGTTTATAGTCGAATCACCTGGAAAAAACTACTGTTTATTGAGTGCTTACTTGGATTTAGACGTGCTTTTATTTGTGTTATTCTAGTTATCTTTATCACAGCCCCCTGATTTAGATAGTATTGTTCATTCAGTCAACAAGATTTTTTAGTGTCTAATTTATGTAATACACTGAGTTAGGTCCCAGAGATATAGCAGTGAACCAAACACACTCCGGAAAGCAGGAGAAATGAATACATACTTGCATGTTGTGATAACTGTTCTGAAGGGAAGATATCAGGTGCTATGAGATAATGTAAGTCTAACCTAATCTGAGGGGCGTTAGGGAAGCCCTGTCGAAGGAAATGATCCAAGACTTGAAGGAAGAGTTGTAATTCTTAAGGGACATTTGAAAAGGAGAATGTTTCAGGCGGAAGGAGCAGTAGGTGTGAAGTTTCTGAGGTAGGAAGGAACATTGGGCTTTGAGAGAGCTGGAGTATAGTATCATCATTTTATAGATGAAGACACTGGGGACTTAGAGAGGCTGAGTGACTTACCAAGGTTACATAGTAAATGAAAGGAGCCAGAACTGTAACCAAGGAGTATACAGCTTATACGAGCTAACTACTGTTTCGAAAGTCAAAATAATGTTATTTAAACAGGATTTTCTCATAAAAACTAAGAATTCACCCAGTTTTTGTATAAAAATAAAAATGCCTTGTTATGAATTATGGAGTAAATTTTGTTTAAATTGTGGCTAAATTTGTCTAAATTAAGGGACCAGCATATATACAATAAAAATATAATTACTCGAATGTGGTAGCATTGTTTCTACACTATCTGGCCCAGGCCTCTTCTAGGACAGAATCATTTTTTCTGCTGCTGGATGCCAACTAACTGCTTACTAACTCACATGCAGTTGGGAAAACCCCTTAAAAATCACTGAACTTGATTCAGCACGCTCCATAAAAAGTCTCTAGGTGTGTGAGAAAAAGAAAAGTGATGAGATGTTGTGGAGTCTAGTGAGGGTATAGAAGTGTTTGTTATGTTACTTTTCATCTTTTCTGTAAGTTTGAAATGTTTCAAAATAGAAAATTGATGTTAAAAAAAAAGTCACTGAACCTGTGGTTTGTCATTGACTAAGAAAAAAAAATGGGAGGGGCATTGCTGCCTTAGGGTTTTTGAGAAAATGTGTATGGAAGAAGCTAGAAATCTGGATTGTGCAGGTGTACTGTGATACTGTTAATTGTGCTTTCTGTTTATCTTTACTGTAATAAATGACGTTGGGCACAATCATTGAATTCAAAAAGCATTTTCTTGAATAGATTTTAACTGACCTTCCGAGGAATACCTAGAGCCACGTGATGGCTTTTGGGAACTGACCCACAGTTCTCTGTGTGATGGTCTTGAGTTTTTCATTGAAAACCTCTAATGAGCTGGCCTTGCCGTGGGACATCATGTTGTTGGCCATAAAGCTGCCTTTTGTAGGTTGCCACCTCTTGGGTGTTAGTATCTCTGATATACCACCAACTGTTCCGGAAAGTAGATGTGCGTTTTGTGAATATTCTACAAGCAGCATTTATCCCAATAATGCAAAGATGGGTTAATATTAGGAAGTATAAGAAATCTCATCAATATCTAAAAAAAGAAAAATCAACTTTTCAATAGATGCAGAAAGACTTGATAAAATCCAACACAGAAAGAAATTAATGTGGCAAAATGTATGAACCAACTTTGCTCATGTTGGATTTTTTATCCTTTCATGACTATTATTTCAAAATGCATTGCAAGCTCAAATTGAGGTGTGACATGTGTCTGAATTTGGTTCTGAAACCTGACTGTCTTAGCCACAGATCTTGTATATTGTCTTGCTTTGGGGATTTTTGTCAATGCTGTGTTAAATTTTTTTTTTCTTTAGCTGCCCTGTTTGAAATTGAGGATGATGAGAGACCAAAGTTGACAAACAAACAACATAATAGTGTAACAATATAAAAATGTAGTGGCACTATTCATAAAACATTCCAAGTGAGTATTTTCGAAGTAGCCCGTTTGAGAGGCAGTATACCTATGCATTGCTTAGCACAAGTTGTGAATTCTTCATTGGGAGTTCTGCTCCAAGCCGGTTTACTCATCACTCATGAAAACCCATCTTATTACATAGACATAGAAGACCCTTCTTTGGTTTGCTGCCTATAGTTCCTTCTCTGTTTCACCAGCAGCATCCTGTGGAGTGTTTTCTGCTCCACATTTACCTCACTTCTTCATATGCCTTTTCCAGACTTTCTTTGCTAAAAGGTGTAGCTAAATAGGCTGAAAACTGGGGAACTGGAGAAGGATATAGCAGTGGAGAAGGATATAGCAGATTTATTTTACCCATTAGCCCTTCTAGCCCTTCTACTTCTGTGTATGAGCCATAAGGAGCAGCCTTGGCTCCTACGTCCTCTAGCCCATCCCCCTGAAAAAATTTGGAAACTGTAGAAAGAATTTTGAACTCAGATGGAGACCTAAGTGTCATCAGGGAGCTCCCAACTGTTTTTTAAGTTGAATTATATTCTTGAAATTCTGTGCTAAAGCTTGTAGCTTGAACAGCCATGACCTAGTAGTAAAATTTAATTCCTCCCCAAGCCCTAAATTCTCCATATGCTGTATTTAATGTAGGAAACAGACAAGGTAGAAGGAGAACAGGAAGAGGAAAAGGAAGTCAGGGGAATTAGAAAAGAGAATCTAGAGCAGAACCTTGAGGAACAGCCCCCTCTTACCACCTAGCGAACCAAACCAAACCCATCGCCATCAAGTCGATTCCGACTCATAGCGACACTGCAGGACAGAGTAGAACTGCCCCATAGAGTTTCCAAGGAGCACCTGCTGACCTTTTGGTTTACAGCTGTAGCTCTTAACCACTACACCACCAGGGTTTCCAACCTAGAGGCAGTTGATATTCCTGTGATAGTCATAGAGTGGGTATCCTCGCTCATCATGCAAGAGAAGTGGGATGCTGAGTTTCATTTTTGTCATAGATCTGATAGTAACCTTCTTTCTTAGCTTTTCCCATCTGGAGGGCCCATAAAAGGAAACCCCACATCTCTGGTGAAAGATGCCTTTATTGTTGACTTATTTATAGAGGATAATAAGAGTCTATTGGTTTAATAAGAGTCTGTGCTAACGGAAATCCAAATTGGTACATCTTTTGGTCCCAATTCTTAAGGCTCTTAATATATTAAGAACCTTAAGAATTTCATCTAAGATTCTAACTTGTGGAAACAAGAGTAGCAGCAGCAGCAGTAGCAATATTAACATTGATAATAATGATAAAATGTAACCTCTATAACAGCAGGGACCTCATCTCCTTACCCTTCTATCCCTGGCACTGAATGGTGCATAGCTTAATAATTGTTGAATAGGTAGATGGATAACAAATAATAGCCAGCATTTATGAAGCGTTTGTTTTGTAGGTACTATAATTTAAGTACTTTTATCAGTATTTCCCAACAATTCAAGAAGGTAGATTCTGCCATATTTCATCAAATCTAATCTATCATCGATTATAAGGCAAACTTTCATTTACACCCAAAAAAACTGAGAAAAAATTGAATTATGGCACAATATTTTCTTATCGGAATGTTTTATACCTGGTATAAGAACTATTTTAGACTTACTTAGATATAGGTTTTCTTTTTTATCATTAATGGGTGTACCTAAATTAATTTGTCCAAGTAATCCTGAAACAACTTCACATTCAGAGCCTGAGTCTTGTGCATCACCCAACTCTAAGTAATAGATTTTTGTGTTTTTCTATACAATATAGATCTCTGTGCCATTAAGAGTGTTGGTAATGGTCATGATTAAAAAAATTGAGAGTTACATTTCCGTTTCTGGTATTTTCTTTGAAGCTGCTTTTACCTATTCTGCAAGTATCAATGCTGGCGCTTTCCTATTTGACTAACCTCAGTTTATCTCAATTGAAACATGTCACTGATAGTTCAGTGTCTTTTATTCAACTCAGCAAGGTATAAACCAAAATGTTAATAGTGGTTTTCCCTAATGGTGGTTAAATTGCAAATTGTCCTTGTTTTTGTAATTATTTTTTTTCAAAAATTTCTACACACACACATACACACAATTAAAACATGCCCTTGCTTCAGTTGTAGATGGTGATCTCATTTTATCACATCTTCTGCATTTACCTCCTTTGGGGAATTCGGGAGTAGAATTCTTCACTCTCCCTGGGGATCATGGGCCTTAGAAAGTACCATCAATCTGCCCCTGATAGGACCAGGCTCTCTACTGACCTCCAGTGGCGTTAGGCTGTATGGCACCCAGTAAGATGCATTCATACAATTACTTGGTCAGAGCTGAGCTTTCAGACTTCCACTAGTATTTTTAGGAAAGTACTTTGTAATTGTCCTTGGATTAGATAACACATGCGCCCACATACTGAGTTACTCTTACTGACCTACCCTCCAACGCAACTTTAACGGCCCTTTTTGGACACTGGGAAGTTTTTGAAAGAGCTGTACATAAACGATGTGGTAAGAAAAAAGAACAAGAAAATACAAAGAATTTATGTGCATAGAATGGATTTTGAATGAACAGCTTTAGCCTGAGTCCTGACTTAGCTTCTAGGCTTTGTTAGTAATTTTTCTGTTTAGGGTTTTCTTTTGTTGCTGTTGTGTTTTTGTTTTTTGGTTTTGCTTTGGGGTTTTTCCCCCATGGTGGGGGCATGGTTTGGGGATGAAAAAATGTACATAGGCAGCAGTGGCCTTATCCTGGAAACAGAACAGTAAGACCTTCCTGTTGAAATCATCTACCTCATTGTACTGTCTCACATGGAGAGTTATAGCAGGGAGGGACATTGCTGAGACAAGAGCAGGAGGCAGTTTCCCCATTTGGAACCCTGCTGGGCATTAGGCAGGCTGGCAGGCAGGCGGAGCCCATCAAGGAAAAGTAAGTGACCACTGGAGCAAAAGCACATGATAATTTTCCAATCAACAAGCTATTAACCTCTGAAATTTGTAATTCCTCTGACATCCATTTTAACCTTTGATCCCTCCAGTTAATAAAAAAATAACAAAAACGTTTATTATAACCCTTAAGTCGTTCTTTTTTATGTTGTCAAAATGTCACATTGTAATTATCTTAATCACTTTTGGCCAAAGCTCATAAAAAGTCACCTTTATGTCTGAGATTACTGATCAGTGTAATTTTAAGGTTTTTGCTTTTTTATAATTAAAGGCCACCTCATTATGTAGCATACCTGCTGCCATGATATTTTTTGAGAATGAGGCAAACAAGTGTCTATTCCCCAATAGTCTTCAGCTGGTAGTTAATCTTTTTTTTTTAATCCATAACCAGAATTTTATGGCATCCTAAGGGTTGTGATGTTTAAATTCATTCACCAGAAACAAAACAAAACAAAACCTGTTGTGCCATTGAACCAATTCCGACTCACGGTGAGCCCATGTGTTATAGAGTAGAACTGCTCCATAGGGTTTTCTTAGCTGCACTCTTTACAGAAGTAGGTTGCTAGACCTTTCTTTGCAGCACTACTGCCAACCTTTACGTTAGTAGATGAGCACAAACGATTTGTGCCACCCGGGGACCTTTAATTCATTCATAGATTAGTCTTATTTCTTCTGGGGCTATTGCAGTAGCATCTGTTAATGGTCTCCTTAGTTCTCTACACTGCCAGGTGAATATTTTAAAGGCTCAGATTGGCTCCTCATTGGCTGATTACTACATACAGGATAAACTTCAGCCTCCATTAACTTAGCACTTAAAACCCTCTGGAGTCTGTCTTGGAGTCCTGGTGGCACAGTGGTTAAGAGCTTGGCTGCTAACCAAAAGCTCAGCAGTTCAAATTTACCAGCTGCTCCTTGGAAAGCCTGTGGGAGCAGTTCTTTTCTGTCCTGTAGGATCACCATGAGTTGGAATCGACTTGCCAGCAGTGGGTTTGGTTTTTGGCTTTGGAGCCTGTCTCAAGGAGCCTTGGTGGCACAGTAGTTAAAGCACTTGGCTGCTAACTGGAAAATCAGTAGTTCGAACCCACCAACTGTTCTGAGGGAAAAAGATTTACAGTCTTGGAAACCCTATGGGGCAGTTCTGGCAGACTCTGTCCTGTAGGGTCACTATGAGTTGGAACTGACTCAACAGCAGTTGGTTTGGTTTTGGGAGTCTGTCTCCAACCTTACTAATTCACTCCTAGTTTATGCATCTTTGCCTCCAGCACACTGTTTTCTCATTATGCCCACTAATCACCAAGTTTAGAAAGTTAAAAGCATCGTATTGTCTCTGGCAGTGCCTTTTGCTGTCCATTTTCATACCGCTCCTTAGGCCCCAAATGGAAATGGATGTGTGCCATTAGACTAATTCCTCTCCTTCTAGGTTCATCTCATATCCTTTTGGCTAAATCTTTTTGGAGATTAAAAAAAATTCTTTGGCTTTCTGCTGGCCAATTAGGTACCACCTAGGCTAGTTTAGCCTTATTAACATTGAATGTGGTTGTAAATTGGACCTAGTAGGAATATTTTCCCTTCATGGGGCTTCATATTATCAAATTTTATTTTTATTACAATTTTATTTTTCCAATATGATAGGCAGAATGTTATCAGGTAGTTTTAATTTGTAACTTCTTGATTACAACAGAGTATTTTTTACATGTTTATTGGCCATCTGTGTTTCTTCCATGACTTGACTGATATCTTAGCCCACCTATCTTTCTGGTTGTCCTTTTCTTATTGATTAGTCATTCTTTATACATTCTGGGTATTAATCATTTGCTTCAAGTATATATCAGAAACGTCTTTTTTCCAGTTTGTCTTGCAGCTTTGTGGTATTTGTCGATGTCTAGATACTTACCAGCCTATGCAGTGTCAAAATCTGGCAAATGTCTTGGATGTGTGTTTGATGCTGATACAGGCCCTTTCCACAGCAGACATTGTCTCCTATGCACCAAAAGTCATAGGATATTTCACTCTGTCTTTCTGGCTCAGCTCCCCCCTCTCCCCTAGATTCCTATGCTACCCCAGCACTCAGTAAATATCCTGTGGGCACCCAGTAAATGTATGCTTTGTGTTTGGGGGCCCTCCAGGTTTCAGTCCACAATACTAGCCCAGGTGGCTATGAAAAGCTTCACTGATTTATTTTTCTCTGCCTATGCCAGACATAATTCACAGGCCTAAGTCTACAGAAATCACAGATTTAAATTTCCAAAAGGAATTACGTAGGAAACCCCTAGGAAAGAAAATGGCCAGTGATGTTTGTTCACCTAGGAAGGGACCTTCCTTTTCTGGAATTTCAGTTCATTTAGTCTTCATTGCTTTCGTGGTCTCTGATATCTTTTCGTTTTTTTAATTGGTGTTGCCTAGTTGTTGCAGCAGGAGCTATAGATTTCTGCTACCTACTACATCCTACTCAGAAGTGGAAATACTTTTATAGATACCCTCTTGGGTTTTTTGTGAGCATAATAAGATCTGCAAATACTGATGTTTTTATTTCTTACTAAAACCAAACCAACCCACTGCTGTCGAGTCGATTCCAACTCATAGCTACCCTAGAGAACAGAGTAGAACTGCCCCATAGTTTCCAAGGAGCACCTGATGGATTCGAACTGGTGACCTTTTGTTTAGCAGCCATTGCACTTAACCACTACGCCACCAGGGTTTCCTAATTTCTTCCTATCCAGTGTATATATACTCTCTTTCTTGTCTTATGACACTGTCGGAATGGGTAATGGAAATATCGTACTGTCTTATTACACTCCAGTACAGAATTGAATGGAAGTGGTGATAGCAGGCATCTTTATTTCTTTCTTGATCTCAGCAGAAAGCTTTTAGTGTTTCACCATCAAGTTTTTTGGTATTTGTTTACTTAGATATCGTTTATCAGATTAAGGAAATTCTCTTCTATTCTTAGTTTGCTAAGAGTTTTAAACTGTGAATGGTTGTTGAATTATATCAAGTTTTTTCCTGCTTCTTTTAAGAGGTAGGATTTTTCTCTTTTGTTAATATCATGAGTTACTTTGACATTATTTTTCAACTATTAATCTATCTTCAAATGACTTTCAAATATTAATGTAATCTGCAATTCTGGACTAAACCCAGCGTAATTGTGATATGTTATCCTTTGTATATAATGCTAAGTTCATTTTGTTAATATCTTCAAGCTTTGCATTTATATTCTAAAATGAAATTAATGCATACTTTTAATTTCCCTGTCTGATTTGGTAACAAGATTATGTTGACCTTATGTAAGTAGTCAAGAAATGATCCATCTTTTTATATTGTTGGAAATAATTCGCATACACTTGGCATTACTGTTTCCTAAAATGTTTGGTAGAATTTGTTGGTAAAGCTGTCTACGCATGGGATTTTTTTTTTTACTTGAATTAAAAAAAAATTAATTTATTTATTGTGCTTTAAGTGAAAGTTTACAAATCAAGTCAGTCTCCAATGTAAAAAGCTATACACACTTTGTTATGTACTTCTAGCTGCTCTCCTAATAAGACAGCACATTCCTGCTGTCTACCCTGTATTCCCCGTGTCCATTCAACCAGCTCCCATCCCCCCTCTTCCTTCTCATCTCGCCTCAAGACAGGAGTTGCTCACATAGTCTCATGTGTCTACTTGAGCCAAGAAGCTCACTCCTCACCAGTGTCATTATCTGTCTTATAGTACAGTCCAATCCCTGTCTGGAGAGTTGGCTTTGGGAATGGTTCCAATCGGGCTAACAAAGGGTCCGGGGAACATGACCTCCAGGGTCCCTCTAGTCTCAGTCAGACCATTAAGCCAGGTCTTCTTATGAGAATTTGAAATCTGCATCCCACTGTTCTGCTCCATCAGGGATTCTCTGTTGTGTTCCTTGTCCGGGCGGTAATCGATGGTAGCCAGGCACCACCTAGTTCTTCCAGTCTCAGGCTGTTAGAGTCTCTGGTTTATGTGGCCCTTTCTATCTTTTGGGCTCATCTTTACCATATGTCTTTGGTGTTCTTCATTCTCCTTTGCTCCAGGTGGGTCGAGACCAATTGATGCATGTTAGATGGCTGCTTGCTAGTGTTTAAGATGGCATGGGATTTTTTTTATAGGAAGGCTTTGAGGTATGGATTCCGTTTCTTTAATAATTTTAGGACCATTTCTGTTTTTTTTTTTTAGTGTCTGTTTTGCTCAGCTGTGTTTTCATAGGAATTTGTCCATTTTATCTGAGTCTCCAAACTTGGTGGCATTAAGTTACTGATCATATTCTCTTGTCATCTAAATTAAAGACTCTTGCTACATTCCTGAAATTACTTATTTGTATTCTTTCTCTCTTTTTTTTTTTTCCTTGATTCGTCTCTCCAGGGGTTTATCAATTTTATTAGCCTTTGCAAAGAACTAGATTTTGGCTTTGTTCATCTTTTCTATTGTATATTTATTTTGTTTCATTAATTTCAGTTTTTATTTCTCTCATTCACTTTTTTCTTCTTTGTGTTTAATTTGTTGTTGTTTTTATAATTTCTTAAGATGAATGCTTAGTTCCTTGATTTTCAGCCTTCTTCCTCCACCCCCCCCCGCCCACATATCCATTTTAAGGGTATAAATTTCATTCTAAGTATAGCTTTGGCTACATGCTATAAGTTCTCATATGTATTTTCATTATCATTTAGTTAAAAATATTTTCTAATTTCCTTTTGTCATTGCTTCTTTGATCCATGGGTATATTGAAGTTTATTCATTCTCATTATGATTTGGATCCTTTGAAAATTGTTGAGGCTTTTTTTGTGGTTCATCATTTTTTTTTTATGCCACATATATGCCTGCAAAGAACATGTACACTGGGTTTTAGGGCCTAGGGTCACTTGGAATTGACTCGTCGGTGAGTTTGGATTTGTTTTATCCTGAGTGAAGGAAAGCCCTAGTGCTGTAGTAGTTAAGTGTTCAGCTACTAAGGTTGGTGGTTTGAACTCACCAGTCGCTCTTCAGGGGGAAGATGGGGCAGTTTGCTTGGAAACCCTATGGGGCAGTTCTACTCTGTCCTCTAGCGTTGCTGTGAGTCAGAGCTGACTTGATGGCAGTGGGTCTGGTTTGGTTTCTGGTTATATGTAAGGAGAAGTCGTGGTGGCACAGTGGTTAAGAGCTTGGCTGTTAACCAAAAGATTGGCAGTTCAAACTTAGCAGCCACTCCTTGGAAATCCTCTGGGACAGTTCTCTTCTGTCCTGTAGAGTTGCTTTGAGTTGGAATTGATGGCAACGGATTTGGTTTTTTTTGTTGTTGTTATATGTATGGAGTCCTAGTGGTGCAGTGGTTAAGTGCTTAGCTGCTAACCAAAAAGCCAACAGTTCAAACCCACCAGCTGCTCCGAGGGAGAAAGACATGGCAGTCTGCTTCTGTAAAGATAACATTTGAAAATGGAAACCCTATGGGTCTCCTTTGTCCTATAGGGTCAGTATGAGTCAGAATTGACTTGCCAGCAATGGGTTATCATGTATGTGTTAATTAGATCAAGTCTCTTGGTTGTGTTGTTCAGATTCTCTATATTTTTACTGATTTTGTTTGTCATATCAGTTACCGAAAGAGGTTCGTTAATAATCTCCCATCATGATTGTAGATTTACTTGTCTTTATAGTTTTCTTATTTTTTACTTTATATATTGCTAGGCTGTTATTTGATGCACGCAAATTCAAAATTGTTATATCTTCTTGGGGATTGAACTTTTTATTATTATGAAGGGTCCCTCTTAATCTCTAGTAATCTATTTTGCCTTTACATCTACTTACTTGTTATTAAGTAACTATACAAGATTACTTTTGATCAGTTTTTTGTAGTATATTTTTTTCCTCATTATTTTATTTTCAAGCTTTCTGCATCAATTATGTTTTAGGTGTGTCTTTTGTAAGTAGCATGTAGTTAGATTTTACTTTTGCACCTTTGCCAAAAATCACTTCTACTTTTATGTGTGGGTCAAATTCTGAACTCTCTATTTTATTTTGTTGATCTGTTTGTTTATCTTTATGCCAATTCCATACTGCCTAGATTATTGTAAGTTTATAGTGAGCACTGAAGCCCAGTAGTGTAAGAATTCTGTTTATGAGGTACCTTGATCTATAATTTTCTTTTCTTATAATGTCTTTGCCGGTTTTGGTATCAGCATAATACTAGCCTCATAGAATGAGTTAGGAAGTATTACCTTCTCTTCAATTTTCTGGAAAAGTTTGTGTAGAAATGGTATGATTTCTTCCTTAAATATTTCGTAGCATTTACCAGTGAAGCTATCAGTGAACAGAGCTTAGAATATGTATTTTTGAAAGAGAAAAACACATCACGAGTTTATGCTGAAACAATCCAAGAGAAATATAGGATTTTTACATCGTTTCCTTAACTTTATATTTGTATCTTTTTTCTCTTATGCTGAAGATCTTGATTCTTATTGGCATTACCATAATTACCCATGTGCTGTATCTATAATAAGTGCGTGTGTGTGTAATTTCAAAGTAGCAATGCCAGTTTTTTTTTTTTTTTTCAAAACAACAATAAGCCAACTAAATGGCTCATGATTTTTTTTGTGGTTCTTTTTATCCTTAGAATTACTCTCACTCAGGACATTCAGTCAAAATACTGTGTTTCAAAGTTTTAAACCTCTCTTCATGTCTTTTCTGCTGCTAGTTTTATAGATAGGTTCATGTATTTTGATTTTATTTATTTTTTTAATTTTTATTGTGCTTTAAGTGAAAGTTTACAAATCAAGTCAGTCTTTCACACAAAAACTTATATACACCTTGCTACATACTCCCAGTTGCTCTCCCCATAATGAGACAACCCCGCTCCCTCCCTCCACTCTCTCTTTTCGTGTCCATTTTGCCAGCTTCTAACCCCCTCTACCCTCTCATCTCCCCTCCAGACAGGACATGCCAATATAGCCTCAAGTGTCCACCTGATCCAAGAAGCTCAGTCCTCACCAGCATCCCTCTCCAACCCATTGTCCAGTCCAATCCATGTCTGAAGAGTTGGCCTTGGGAATGGTTCCTGTCCTGAGCCAACAGAAGGTCTGGGGGCCATGACCGCTGGGGTCCTTCTAGTCTCAGTCAGACCATTAAGTCTGGTCTTTTTATGAGAATTTGGGGTCTGCATCCCACTGCTCTCCTGCTCCCTCAGGGGTTCTATGTTGCATTCCCTGTCAGGGCAGTCATCGGTTGTAGCTGGGCACCATCTAGGTCTTCTGGTCTTAGGCTGATGAAGTCTCTGGTTTATGTGGCCCTTTCTGTCTCTTGGGCTCATAATTACCTTGGGTCCATGGTGTTCTTCATTCTCCTTTGATCCAGGTAGGTTGAGACCCATTGATGCGTCTTAGCTGGCCGCTTGCTAGCGATTAAGACCCCAGATGCCTCTCTCCAAGGTGGGATGCAGAATGTTTTCTTAATAGATTTTATTATGCCAGTTGACTTAGATGTCCCCTCAAACCATGGTCCCCAAACCCCTGCCCCTGCTATGCTGGCCTTCAAAGCATTCAGTTTATTCTGGAAACTTCTTTGCTTTTCATTTAGTCCAGTTGTGCTGACCTCGCCTATATTGTCTTTCTTGTCACCTGAAGTAGTTCTTATCTACTGTCTAATTAGTGAATGCCCCTCTCCCACCCCCTTCCCTCCCCCCTCTCGTAACCATCAAAGAATATTTTCTTCTCTGTTTAAACTATTTCTTGAGTTCTTATAATAGTGGGCTTATACAGTATTTGTCCTTTTGCAACTGACTGATTTCACTCAGCATAATGCCTTCTAGATTCCTCCATGTTATGAGATGTTTCATAGATTCATCACTGTTCTTCATTGATGGGTAGTATTCCATTGTGTGAATATACCATGATTTATTTATCCATTCATCCGTTGATGTGATTTTCTTTTTTTATTGTGGTAAGTATATATATAACAAGACATTTGCCATTTTAGCTTTTTATTTTTGAACCTAATTTTGTTTTTAATTCTAAAAATTTCCGTGATTCCAAAGTCAAAACTATAAAACAAGGTATATGGTTTTTTTGCCACCATTTTAGAATTCTCCCATTTTAGAACTGTGATAAAAAAGCAAAAAAAAATATTTTAAGACATTTCAGTGCTACCTGAGGTCCTCTTCATTCTAAACATTCAGGGCATCTTTTATCGGTCTCATACATCTGACTAGCATTCCATTTGAGCCTTTCCAGTGTCTGGAAGACATTGATTTCTAGTTCTCACCTCTTGGAAATAACACCAGTAAAATTTAAAGGCATTTCCATTCTGATCGAGTCTACATTTTAGTTATTGTGATTCTTAAAAAATTAGATTAGCATACATTTTGATATAGTTTGTTATTTTGCGACTATAAACACTAATTTTAAAGATGAGTGTTGTTTTTTTTTTTTTTTAATCTCCACTGCAAGAAAATATACCCGTAAGTCATAATAAAGGATATGTTTTAGTGTATACAGCTGCGTTTGGGTCTTTGCTGTATCATCTTAAACAAAATTTGCTTATTTGGGGTTATAAATTCTTCTTCCACTAGCAGAGAATCTAATGTTAGTTTTTAGTATTGGAGAGCTATTTTGATTTTCTTGTATTAATGCTCCTAGTATTTATAAAGTGACTTTAATGACTCTGTTTTAAAAATAGGAATTTTGGCATCCTGATTCTTGTCTGGAATGCATCTATAATAATAATTACAAATATTTACCAAAAACCCTCTGTGCCGTGCATTTGTATTATCTCATTTATTCCTTAAAACAACCCAATGTGGTAGAAATTACTATCCCTATTTAACAGATGAGGAACTAGGGCAGAGAGTTTAAGCAATTTATCCAAGTTTACGCAGCCAGTAAATAGCAAATTTGGGATTTAATCCCAAGCATTTTGTGTCCAAGCTTGGCTTCTTAACCATTGTAAACTCAAGTCATGATTAATTTTTTATCACTGAAAGAGAATAACACGAACCAAAAAGTTTTCGATGATTAATTGTAAGATTTTTGAGTATTGGGCTAATAGGCTCACCCTGACCAAATATAATGGTAAGATTAAAAAATTTTTTTCATTATTTTAGCCGATATAGCCCAGAGATATAGGATAAGCAAATACCCAACCCTCAAATTGTTTCGTAATGGAATGATGATGAAGAGAGAATACAGAGGTCAGCGATCAGTGAAAGCACTTGCAGATTACATCAGGCAACAAAAAAGTGACCCAGTGCAAGAACTTCATAACTTAGAAGAAATCACCACTCTTGATGTAAGTTGTTAACTTTCGCTGGATCAAATGAACATTGCCTGTTTAGTTGAAGTAAACAAATTCTTATGCAAACAAGGAATTTGGACATTCTCTTATAGTTCATTGTAATAAATTTGACATACACATTCTTAGTAAATTGAATTTTTCTTGAATTAATTCTCAAGGGAAATGCTAATATTTTACCAAACTCCTGGATAAAATGTGGAACATACAGTGAAAGTTGCACTAATTTGAATTGAGGACAAAAGGAAGCCTAAATTATAAAGAAATAGAAGTTAAAGTCAAGCATAGGCAGCCTAATTTCCACGTTTTCCTTAGTGAGGGCCCTGAGGAGACCTGCTATAATCACTCCTGTATCAGCTCTTTATATATTTTTTAGTGTCCTCTAAAAGCACCAAATTTTTTTTTTTTTTTAAAAGCACCAGCCTTTCAGTTAGTACTTGAGCGCTACTGTTTGTGCCACCCAGGGACTGACTTTGTCCTCTAAAACAGCCTGTCCTGATAATGCGCTTAACAAACCTCTTTATTTGTATGCTAAGTAGTGTTTAAAAAAATAACAAACACTAGCAAAAACAAAAACGATTGAGCTCAGGTTTATCTAGATTGTCACTGTTAGGTCAGGGGTTTGATTTTACCCTACTTAAAAGCTTATTATAGCTGGCTACTGTTTCATGGATCAGAGACAAAGGTTTTTATTACTCACATCTCAAGTCACCTTATTTAGGAAAAGACTGTCACTGGTAAAATAGTTATCTTATTTCTTGATACTTTAAAATAAAATGCTAGAAGGAAATGTTTATATTTGATTATAGTTAAGATGGTCTTCAACCCAATGTAATTTTTAATATTTTTCCAATAAATGTTAAAAGCCAAATATGCTTTTATAGTCATACTTCATTTGGAGATAGGTGAACAACAGCCGAAGCTGCATAGGTACCAGAATAAGGGGTAAATGAAAATGCATGCTTGTAGAACTATGTATGTTTGCAAAATAATTACATTCTTTATTTTACAGCGCAGCAAAATAAATATCGTTGGATATTTTGAGCAAAAGGATTCAGACAAGTATAGAATTTTTGAAAGAGTAGCAAGTATTTTGCACGATGACTGTGCCTTCTTTTCTGCATTTGGGTAAGTGTTTTCATTGAGACTATGTTAGTAGGTCAGCTTGGCTGCCATGCTAAATTCATGTTACATTTGGTCATTTGCTGAAGATGACCTCTCCAAAAATTATGTCGTTTTTCTTAAAGTTACTAAAGTTACTAATCAGTGTTTATTACCCATTTCTGCCCTCTTTTGAAGGGTTTTAAAGTCTCCGTTAAGAGGAAAAGAATGGACAAGTTAGCAATTAACTCACTTACACATTTGCACAACTCATTTACTAACACTTACCCTGTGGCAGGCAGAATGCTAACCTGTGGGGTTACCAGTTGAAAGGACACATTCTCTTTCTCATTAAGAAACATGAGCTTTATTGTTTTCATTCATCTCCAGCTCTCCACCACCTTTTCTTCCCTGCCTCAGAGGAACACTTCTCCTTTCCAGGGCCAGCCCCTTCACTCATGTCCTTGCAAGTGTCCCCTCAAATTCTTCTAGGGCTTTGATTCATCTGTTGCTCCTGCCAACCCTTTTCATGAACCGCTTTTCTTGTCCTAAAATGTCAATTTCCTGTCCTTCCCCTCTATCTTTTGAACTGTAATCTCATACCTTTCTTTTCATTTCAGATTTTTTTCAAAGATTAGTTTATGCTTGACGACCTTCATTTTCTCAAATTCTAATCAGTAAAAAACCTTAACCTCTTAGAAGCTGACTTTCAGTGACCTTCATCACTAAAATGAAACTTCTAATGCACAGTCACGAAGTGACTTCTTAGTTACGAAATTCAGGGCCCTTTTCTCAGTCTTAACCCTCCTCAGTTTCTCTGAAGGACGTGCCACTCGACTTTCCTTTTTCTGCTCCATCCAAGCTTGCTTTATGTGGACTCTCCCTGGTTTGGTCCTTACCCTTCTGACTTCTCTGGCTTTGCTTACTTCCTATTTTTACTTCCTCTCTTAAAATGAAATCATTCTTGTGGTTCTGTCCTTGACCCTCTCTTCTCATTGGAGGTTATCTCAGCCATCCTTTGACTTCATGCAGTATGATTTCTCCTTTTTTTCTTCTCCATTTTGTGACTTTTGACCTTTATCCTTGTTTTAATGCTTCTGTGGATTTTCTATGCATGTGTATTTCATTGTAGACATTATTGGTGTCTTTTGAAGGTCAATATGTAAAGTAAATAATGGGAGAAATGTCCCCCAATATTTTTCATGTTATTGCTTCTCAGCCATGCTGGGCACGTTGCTATTCCTCAGAGCCTGAAGGCACACACTGCTGCAGCAGAGCTTTTGCCCTTACTGTCCCCCCTGTGTGGAAGTGCTTCTCCCAGATACCTTACAGAAGGACCATCCCTCATAACCTTACATAAAGTAGGACTACCACCTCCCACTTGTCATTCTTTATCCCCTTATTCCACTTATTTTTCATCATGGCATGTTTTACCACCCAAGATATATATATCTGCTTATTTCTCTGTCTTTCCCCACCAAAATGTAGAGCGAGGGCTTTGTCAGTTTTGTTTTGCTGTATACCCAGTGCCAAGACTATATCTGGAACAAAGGAAGCAAATAGTAAATATTTATTGAGTTAATTCATGGAGCATATTCTTCCTTTCTGTCAGCAGACTAGGTTAGCATCTCCTTCCCCATCTCCTGCAGCACTCGAGTCAGAAACTGGAGATAAGTCAGGATTCAATTAATCCAAAAATAGTTTGGAGAGAAAGTTACCTATGTGACTTAGAATTTGTTGTAGAATTCACTCACCAAGTGCTTATTGAGCACATATTATATACCATATCCTGTGCTAGGCACAGGAAACAACCATGGAAACAAAAAATTGCTTATTTTTGGAACTATATTCTAGTGATGATGTTATTTCAGTTCATCTATTTTTAAAATAAATTTTGGTTTTTTAAAAAGTAGAAAATTCATGGTTGAGTCTGTCTTATGAATAAATAACATGTACATCTATCTGGAGCCCTGGTGCGCAGTGGTTAAGAGATCAGCTGTTAACCAAAAGGTCAGCAGTTTGAATCCATCAGCCATTCCTTGGAAAACCTACGGGCAGTTCTACTCTGTCCTGTAGGGTGACTATGAGTCAGAATTGACTCGACGGCAATGGGTTAGTTTATATATGTGTATGTACACGTATACGTACATACATATATATATATATGCACACATATATTTTCTTTTTATGTAACCAACTCAATGATCCTGGTGCCCAGTTTCTTGGAAAACAGTCTGGGGTCAAAAACAGCTTTTTAGTGCAAAAACGGCCAATCGAAACTTATAAAAAAAAACTAACTAAAATTTCCTTTGAAAGATCTGTCAGGTATTAAATTTTTTCTTTAAATATGTACTTTTCTTGGTATTGCATAGTCTTATAAATGGGAAAGATGATGGACAAGTATATATTTCAAGTCCTGAGAATTTATCATTTGCAAAATACCTAGCCAAAAATCTGCTTCATTGCTGGTTTGACAGAGACTGGAGAAACCCTAAGAGTATAGGCCCCAGACACCCTTTAACTCAATACTGAAGTCACTCCTGAGGTTCATCCTTCAGTCAAAGATTAGGTAGGTCTGTAGGACAAACAATAACACACGTGAGGAACATGCTTCATAGTTCAATCATATATATGAAACTAAACGGGCACACCAGACCAAAAGCAAAGATGAGAAGGCAGGAAGGGAGAGGAAAATTGGATGAATGGAAACAGGGAACGCAAGGTAGAGAAGGGGAGAGTCTTGACACATTGCAGGATTGACAACCAATGTCACAAAACAATTTGTGTATTTTTTAATGAGAAACTAATTTGGTCTGTATAAACACACCTAAAGCACAATTTAAAAAAAAAAAAAAAAATTTTTTTTTTTTTTTTGCAAAAATCTGCATCCAGGTGTGTTACTGCTCTTATTTTCCTTAAAAAGTATCATTATTATTTCTCTCTTCGTTTTAGGTCTGTTTCAAAACCAGAAAGATATAGTGGAGACAGCATAATCTACAAACCTCCAGTGGTAAGTTGGTATTTCTTTGCATGTAATTTTATATATAATTTAAGTGAATGTATAGTAAATTCATAGTTTTAGACATGTTAATGTTCACAGAATCATTAAATTTTAGACTGGAAAAGAACCTCAAGGCATCATCTTGTCTAGTCCAAACCTTTAAAGATGGGGACACAGAGGCAGTTAGTGACAGAATGAGATTAGAGATCTTTTGGCTCCCAGGCCTTTTCCAGCGTTTTGTTTTGCATTCAGTCTGGAGGCTAAATTAAAAAAATTTTTTTTCTTTTTTTACTCCTAGCTGTATTGTACTAGGCCAGCTCCCAAATCATCCAGGATATAAATTTACCTGGTACATATCAGGTATTAAGAAGCAAGTAGGTCGTTTTTAACCCTTGGACTAAGAAGTTAGGTGTGTTTAAACTTAGAAGCAGCTAGTTAATCCCAGACTATGGTAGCCACAACTAAGAGGCAAATTACAATATTTGTTATCCTGAATTGATTTAGAGATCTGTCATTGCGTTTTTTTCATACACCCATAAATAGAAATCTATAGATTTTAATTCATGGTTTTTATTTTACTATTTACAGGTTTTTGACACACTGAAGGTTTTATTTTTATGTAGTAAAATGTATCCGTTTTTTGTTTAGGAAGCTTATTTCCTGTGTTGCATTCAGCAGATTTTTTTAATAGTAGCTTTTTTTTTTTTTTTTTTTTTACATGGTATCGTCATCTCTTGTTAGGTGATGTTGAGTCAAGTTTTGACTCTTAATGACCCCATGTGACAAAGTAGAACTTCCCCGTAAAGTTTTCTAGGCTGTAATCTTTTCAGGAGCAGATTGCTAGGTCTTTCTCCTGAGGAGCTGATGGTCGAGTTCAAACTGCCAACCTTTTGGTTAGCAGCCAAAATCTCTAGATTATCAGAATCTAGTGTAGCGTCTCATAATGTAGTGTAGTCGTTCAGAGCACCAGCTCTGGAGTCAGACTGTCTGGGTTTGAATGTCGAACCTGTGACCTAACTAGGTGTGAATAACTCTGGAAATAGAAAAAAATTCCTTAGCTTTTCCGTGCTTCAGCTTCTTCATTAGTAAAAGTAGGAATGGTGACAATAATTGTACCTCCCTCATAGCAATGTTGTGAGGATTGAGTCAACACATATGAAGTGCTGACAATAGTGCTTGGACCCAGTAAGTACTGGCTGTTAGCTATTATTTTTATTATCATTTTAGACACTTAATAACTGTCAGTTTTGAGTGAATGTAGAAACAGATATTATAGGTAATTAAATAATAGAAATGGAAACCCTGGTGGCGTAGTGGTTAAGTGCCATGGCTGCTAACCAAAAGGTGGACAGTTCAAATCCACCAGCTACTCCCTGGAAGCTCTATGGGCCAGTTCTACCCTGTCCTATAGGATTGCTATGAGTCGAAGTCGACTTGACAGCAACGGGGATTTTTTTTTTTTTTATTAATAGTGGAATTAGATATGCCTTAAATTTATATGCATCTTGTATTTTTCAAGCTTTTTCGCTGGAAGTCTCCCAGGTTTTCTTCTAACATTTTCAACTCTAAGGAATAGCTCAATTAATTCAGTTGAATAATTCTTTCCACTCTGTCTGCCTGCCTTTGGTGAAAATATTGATAAACAGTTAATTGACCTTAATCCAAGGAAAAGCAGAAGGCTTAAACATCACACGTTGGGTAATCAGGTCCTTGATAATCACAGAATTTTCAGCTCTTCACCAGCTACAGCTGTTTTTCTCAGAAGTTCTGAAATTCCTGTTTTATGTTTCTTTTATGTCCTCTGTAGATTTTCTGAGTCCATAGGTGGATTTAAGGATGCATTTTTTTGCTAACACAGATTAGATTTGTTTAAGTTTTTTGTTTGTTTCTGTTTTTATAACAGCTTTCTGCTCCAGATGTGGTATACTTGGGATCTATGACAAATTTTGACCTGACTTTCAATTGGATTCAAGATAAATGTGTTCCTCTTGTCCGAGAAATAACATTTGAAAATGGAGAGGTATGGGCTTTCTAATATGTATTGTCGTTTTTAATTCAGATTTCTAAAAGAGGAAGCTTCCTCCTTCCATCTCTTCTAACAGACTTATCAGTTGTAAAGAGCCCTGTTGGTGTAGTGGTTAAGAGCTTGGGTGCTAACCAAAAGGTTGGCAGTTTGAATCCACCAGCTGCTCCTTGGGAACCCTGTGAGGCAGTTCTCTTTTGTCCTTTAGGGTCACTATGAGTAGGAATCGACTGGATGGCAATGAGTTAATGGGTTACCAGTTGTAAAAATCCACATAGTGAAGATAACTCTATCATAGCTGTTCCCATAACACAGGCCAATGGCTCTCCATCTTTGCTGCCCCAGAACCCACTGTTACACTTCCAGTAATAACAGCAGTTCACCATAGCCGTGAAAACAAGCTAGAAAATGCCTTGCAGATGATTCTGATACCCACCCTTGCTTGAGGATCTTTGTTTTAGAAGCAGTGCCTTTTTGCCGCAAAAATATTTTTCTGATTCCCATTGATCCTAAAAGAAGTTGTGTTATCTTTTTCACTGTAAGTAATGAAACCAGCTACAAATGATTGCGTAACTGAGCCTTACTCATCCCATGCAACTGAAGTAAAAAACCAAATCAAACCAAACCCATTGCCATCGAGTCAATTCCAAGTCATAGCAACCTTATAGGACAGAGTAGAACTGCCTCATAGAGTTTCCAGGGAGCGCTTGGTGGGTTTGAACTGCCTTTTGTTTAGCAGGCGTGGCTCTTAACCAGTACACCATCCGGGTTTCCAAAACCTGATGCCATTGAGATGATTCCAGCTCATAGCGACCCTGTAGGACAGTGCAGAACTGTCCCATAGGATTTCCAAGGAGTGGCTCCTTCATTTAAACTGCCAACCTTTGGTTAGCAATTGTAACTCGCTGTGGCTTTTAACCACTGCACTACCAGGAAGTAAAGCCTGCTTAAACACTTGCTGTGCCCTCAAAAACAAAGCACAAAAACATAAGAGATTGGAGGAGGCAAGTACAAGGGGCTAGGTCTGTGAGGTACCTCTCTTCTTTCTTTACTATATTTGAGACATAGCTTTCATTTCATTGATGCCAGACTTCAGCCTTTTCATTTTTAAAACCCATGGTCTAGGAATGCAATTAAAAAATAACGTTTTTATTAAATATATTAAATGCAGTTTTAAAACTTCTTATATGCATATACACTTCAAAGAATTTTAAGTGTACAGCTCAAAAAATTATCACAGAGTAAACACACCCATGTAATTGTTACCTAGTTGGCAAACATTTTCCAAAAAGGTCCAGAAAGTAAATATTGTAGGCTTTGCAGTTCATGCAGTCTCTGTTACAACTGCAACTACTCAGCTTTACAGTTGTAGCACAAAAACAGACTTATGTAACAGTTAAACAAATGAGGGTAGCTGTGTTTTCATAAAACTTTATATATGAATACAGTTAATTTTCACGTTATAAAATATTATTTTAAAAATATTTTTCAGTCATTTAAAAACAAATATGCAAACCATTCTTAGCTTGTGGCTTTACAAACTCAGGCAGCTGGCCAGATTTGACCCACAGACTGTAATTTGGCAACTCGTGATCTAGGTCAAGAAATAGAATATCACCAGAACCCCTTGTCCTTCCCAGTCGTTACCCCATTTACGACCCTTATAACCACTATACTGATTTTGAATAGGACCCTCCAAAGTTTTGCCTGTTTTTAAACTTAAAATGGAATCATACTCTTTGGTGTCTGGCTTCTTGCACTCAACTTTATGCTTGTGAGATTCATTCATTTTGCACAAAGCTGCAGTTAATTCATTTTTACTATGAATACGATTCTGTTATGTGAGTATACCACAATTTATCCATTCTGCTGTCAATGGACATTTAGATTGTTTCCAATTTTTTGCTATTGTGAATAATGCTGCTGTGAACATTCTTTCTTTTATAAGTCTCTTGGTGAATATATGCACACAATTCTATTGGCTATATATACCTATGAGTAGAATTGCTGAGTCATGGAGCATACATATATTCAATTTTAGTAGTTGTTACAAAACAGTTTTCCAAAGTGATTGCTTCAGTTTACATTCCCATCAGTAATTTATGAAAGGTCGTATTGCTTCACATCCTTACCAACACTTAACGGTATCAACCATTCTAATTTTTATCCACTTTAGTGTATGTGTAATAGTCTCATTGTGGTTTTAATTTACATTTCTGTGATGACTAATGAGGCTGAAACAGTTTTCATGTGTTTGTTACATACTTAGATATCCTCTTTTGTGACGTACGTGTTCACATCTGCCAGTTTTTCTACTGGGGTTGTGTGTTTTTTCCTTATTGGTTATAATAGTTCTTAATATATTCATCAGTTGTATGTGTTGGTAATATCTTCTCCCATCTGACTTGCTTTTTCCCTCTCCCTTTCTGTTCATCTTATGTAATGTCTTAAGATACTACAGTTGGTCAATCTTTTTGTTTATGGTTAATGCTTCTGTATCCAATTTAAGAAAGAAGATTTCCCTATACTAAGACAATGTTTCTCAACTAGGGACTATTTTGCTTCTGGGAGAACATTTGGTATTGTTTGGAAACATTTTTAGTTATTACAGTTGAGGTGGGAAGGGCATGCTACTGGCATCTAGTAAGTAGAGGCCTGGAATGCTGCTAAACATCCTACAATACACAGGACAGCCTCTGTCCCAAGATATCATTAGTGCTAATGTGGAGAAACCCTACCCTAAAGTCATGAAGATTTTATCTTCTCTGGCAGACTGCTGGGGGCACTAGCAGTCCTGGATCAGGAATTGAGAAGATTTGAGGTTGAGCTTTAGTCCCTCTTTCTGGTTTACTGCTAGGATGTGGCCTTTGAGTTACCAACCCAAAATTGGCATTGAGGGTCTTCAGAGGTCCACAGAGCCTCCCCTCCTTTATGGGCCCTGAGATTTAGGTTTTTTTTTTTTTTTCTTTTTCTCGTACTTGATGAATCTGTAGAACCTCTGCTGAGCTTATCCCTGTCAGCTGCCTGTTCTGGAAAAGTAGGTGACCCTAGAGGAAGCAGCCACAAACACAGTGCTAAATGCTCTGGGTTTTCTTCTTCTCCTCCAGTCTTTGGCTATAGCTCTTGCCTACCTTTTTAGGTCATCGATACCTTCGAAGAGGTGTTTTTTATATTTCTCCAGCTCTTCTGGTTTTCTCAGTGGTAGGATTGGGTCAAAGTACACCTACCATTACTTTAGAATGCAACTTCTTTAGCACTGTATCTAACAAAACCATTGCAGCAACATCTGGAGTTCCTTAAGAAAGAATGTAATGTCAGATTTAATCTCCTCTGCTGTTAAGCTATAAGGGCATAAGTGCCCTAAGATTTGGGGACTGTGTAGGCAAACTCCCTAAGATTCCCTGAAATTCTACCTGAACATTTCCAGAGACTACTACCTCTTGAATCTTGGTATCTCTCTCCCCGCCTATTGGCTTTTCCAAATTGGAGGCTTTCCGAGTACCCAGCCCAAGGTATATAAGGCCAAAAGAAAACCAGATGTCACGTTGTTTCTCAGGTCCTAAAGTCCCTAGTTGGTCTGCCTTCTTCTGTCTACTTTTCAGAGTCTTATGTTTGTTTTATAAAAAATCCAGGATTTTTAACTGTGCTTCTCAGATAGAATAGGGAAATGTGTATCTACTCCATCTTTCTGGAAGCAGAAACCTGTGCCGATAGCATTTTAAACTTTTTATAAACTTCTTTTAGGTAACTTTAATTTCTCATTTGCATTTTAGCACACTAAGAAAAATCACAGTTATTTAGTGCTTTTATGTCTGCATGTAATATTTCTGCTGTACTTTTCCTACCATAAAATAATATTTTATCCTTATAAGCTTTTGTAGCAGTTTCAGATCAAATTTATGAATATGTACCTTAGAGTCTCTGGATCTGTTTGCTTGAGCAGACCGTTGCAAGCCATTGTGGACTGGCTTTTTGTTTTCACCAAAAGGGGATCCAGACAGTCTAACAAGTCAGCATATCCTTGGGTCATCCTACTTGTCATTTACAATAGCTGTTTCTTAAGGCAGTTGGGGTTCCACAAATGGCTTCTCACTAAATATGATTAATTTGTTTTTAAACCTGGAAGTTTAAATATTGTAAATATGTCAGTCTTCATTGTACTAGCTATAATTTTATATAACAATACCATATTTCAAAATATTTGGAATTCTGAAGCATGGAAAACAGTTGAGCGAAATTTGTACCACAGCTTTTTTCTTTCTTGGTTTCTAGTTTCTTTTCTTTCTGAAGTTCCTAGAGTCTATACTGTTCCTCTCAAATTTTCTAGAACTTCTGAGTGGCATTGCAGTATTTTTATTTTCATATGACAACTTGGCATTTAAAGCCCATTCTTCATGACCAGAAAGTATTTTTCTGTTTAGTAATATTCTGTTGTTTTTTTAGTGTTGTTTTTGAACTCGCTTTCCAAAATAGATATTTGCCTTTATTTAGGACTCTAAGTAATTCCTTATTGTTCTTTAAGATGCATCTTGCATCTTAGGCAATTATAGTTGAGCAGGCAAGAGCAGCCTGAGTATAGATGCTCACATGAGCGCCTTTCAGACCTTTAGTTATGCGTCAGTACAACAACCACCCATCAAACACTGGAAGTTCAGGTATAGGACTTGACCAAAAATTTGGATCCTATAGTCGCTTTCAAACTATTTTTTTATTGCAAGGCACAGTAAAAAATAAAATTTTCCTGTTTTATGTGTCAAATTTTTAATGCAACTATACTAACCTTGGAAACCCTGGTGGCGTAGTGGTTAAAACCAAAAGGTCAGCAGTTTGAATCCATCAGGTGCTCCTTGGAAACCCTATGGGGCAGTTCTACACTGTCATTTAGGGTCACTATGAGTTGGAATCGACTGAACAGCAATGGGTTTGGATTTTTTTTGGTTTTATACTAACCTTATATGCGCAATGGGCTTATTTTCTATGCTCTTCCTTTTTAGGAAAGGAATTATCTAATGCTAGGTACAGATTGAGCCTATCCCACATAGTCTTGTCTCATCTCCAGCTATTATCATCTATTATAAATAGCACTGTTAACGTGGACTTCTAGAGAAAAGTAGACTTATCTCACAGAATTCAAAATGCTTCCTCTTACAATTTGAGTGTTTAACCATTAGGTATCAGTGATGTGCCATAGCACTATACTGCAAGAAGCCTGGAAGAGACTGCAATGTTAATCTCCCTCCCTGGGAGACACAAGCAGCATAAATTACCAGCTACTGTGATAACATGTAAGGAGCTGTGGCTGCGCAGTGGTTAAGTGCTCAGCTGCTAACTGAAAGGTCAGTGGTTCAAACCCAACAGCTCTTCTGCAGTAGAAAGATGTGACAGTCTACTTCCGTAAAGATCACAGCCTTGGAAACCATATGGGATGGTCCTGTGCTGTCTTTTAGGCTCACTATGAGTCGTAATAGACTCAGCGGTAATAGGTTTGGTTTGGTTTATTTTGTTAACGTAATGTAAGATATCAGACTAGTTGATATATATTTTTTTCAGTGTACTCATCTGTTTGCTTATGATTGTTCTCCTAATAGTTGTTAGTTCTTCTGTATTTTTTTATAGAGTATAGCAGGTAATATGTTATATTTCTTTTTACGTTTTGTTTTCTAAGTCTGACAGATTTAAATGCCCCTACAGTTAGGACCATTTTGAATTTAGAACTAGAGGAACTCTTAAATTTTTGAGCATAGTCCTCTCAATTAAAAATGAGAAGGCTAAGACCCTTTGAGGAAAAATGCTGTCACATTGAGGATTAAACACACGAGTTAACCAAAGATGACTAATTTAATTAGCTCACAAATTGATAAATACTTTTGAGTGATGACTTATCTATTAGTAATATTTTCCATTAAAAGATGTCTGTGAATAGACTGTGGAAGAAAATGGTAGGGTCCCTTCAGGAGAAAGGAGAAAGCGATGTCATCTCTGCATCATCTGGGAAGGATGAAGAAATTGAGTCCCAAAGAGGGGCAGTGACTTGCCCAGAATATTCTCATACATTAATGTAGAACCAGGTCTTCTTACTTCCAGTCAAGTATTTCTCATTCTCAGAGGTGACTGCTGAGTCTTCTTTCCCAGTTATTATTTATTTAGCAACATTTGTTCATTCTTTCAGTCATATGTTGACTGCACGTTATTGTATACAAAAGTTTATCAGCAAAAGAGAAGTGAAATAAGATTCTCTGTCTTCAAGGGGTTTTCATTCCAGTATTTCATATAACGTAATAAAACATAAAGACAGTTTTCTATGCCAAATGAAGGCACTGATAAAATGTTCTGGGAATTTAGAGGGTAATTCATTTCTACCTTGAGCAGAGATGGGATGAGATCAGGGAAAACTTCCTAGAGGAGACATTTCAGTCCTGAAACAAGTTTCAGAGGCTTTTTTTTGGAATGAGGAAACTGCTCTGGAATTAGATGGTGGTAAAGGCTGTGCAACCCTGTAAGTATGCTAAAAACACGGAATCGTGCGCCTTAAGAGGATGAATTTTATGGTATGTGAATTTTGTCTCAATTTTGAAAAGAAGATACATGTGACAAGAAGCTTAATGATTTCTCCTGTGTGCAAGTGACACAGGCTTAAACGTAGAGAAAGGAACCAGTAAAAAACCTTTATCCAATAAAACAGGTCCCAGCTTCAGTTGTTTTTTGTTTTGTTTCTAGGATAAAAGACCTCTGCTGAGGCAGTTTCTAAGTTATAAAGATAAGGATAAAAGGATAGTTGATTGAAATAATTTTCTTATGAGGTCCTTTCTGGACTTTTTCTGAAGTGTCAGAACTTACCATTTGTCAGGGAGAATAATGATTAAAGCCTGCTACCTGCACATCACATTTTTCTTATATTATTCTACAGTAACAATAATAAAAAATAGCAGTTTATAATTTTCAAGGTGCTTTTGTGTGTGTGTATATACAAAAGTATATAAAAATACACACAAAGTAGGTACTTATTAATAATGTTGATAAATTGTTTATTGGTTGAAAACTGGCAGTGTTATAGATTTTTTGCCATTTGCTCTTTTTTGGCTTTGAGTAAGTCTTGTATAAGTAGAATGGTTTTTATAATAAATCTTAAACATAAATTTGAGAATCATTAGTTTTTTTTTTTTTTAATTGGTGCTACATTCAGTTTTTTCAGTGTTACCTATAAAGACTGTTAATACTAAACATGTTTTCCCAAATTTAAAATTTTAATTTTTTGGTATGCTATTTGAATGTCAAGGCTTCAACTGTCAGCACTCCATGGCTGGCTAGCTACTACTAGCTAGCAGGCCGACCAGTATTTACTTTAAGGTAGGTAAGTTTCTACAGCAGAGCAAGGCATGTGGGTCCCTGAAAGCCTGGTCTGTGGTGGGGGCACTGAGTTCATTCTTTGATTGAGGCTTATGTTTATTTAAACCATAGGATCTTTTCTTCCAGGTTGTAATTTTTCTGTGTCATGTGAGTTAGCTTCCAGCTTGTTCTACCTACAAAGTAGGTAGAACCAAATGGAGAGGCCTGATAATTCTCATTGAATACTTCTCTAAACAGGAACTGACAGAAGAAGGACTGCCTTTCCTCATACTCTTCCATATGAAAGAGGATACAGAAAGTTTAGAGATATTCCAGAATGAAGTAGCCCGGCAATTAATAAGTGAAAAAGGTAGACAGATTAAGGTGTTTATTTGCTTGCTTCCTTCCTTCCTCCTCTCCCTACGCCCCCCCCCATTATATTCATATCTATGTAAATATATTTGTGTTAAAAACTTAAGTTATTTTAACTCTACTCAACCTCTGATTTTACATGCCAACATGAGAGGGCATTAGTAGGGCGGTAATATGAGAGGCGGCTATCTTTTTTATCATGACTGTTTTAAGGAAAAAAATGAAATAGCATGAAAATTGGGTCATGAATGACAACATTAGTTTTGGACACTTTGTTCCAGTGCCTTGATGCTTGTCTTACCCCTTTTCCAGTAGATATTCCCAGAGATACTGCTGAGAAAGCTTACACAGTCTGGTAAACATTTATTTCTAATTGAAAGAAAGTAGAGTAAATGCTTGTGGACTTCTCCAAAGCATCAAAAAAGGAATTTTAGTTATACCAGCTTACTGTCTGTAATTAGGGAAGAAAGTCAAACAGAAAAACTGAAGACATTGTATAGAGCCATGCACCTGTTAGTCAGTTAGTAAATATTTTGGATTAAAAATTAGTCAGTAGAGACTAGAAGGGTAAATTTGACAGAACGAAGATGGTCCTATAAGAACAACTCATTTGTCAGTTTCAGGAATTTGCTCCCTAGAACCTGGGTAATCTGCAAAAAGTAAATGATTGCCCATTTAAGGAAAATTGGAATTCACTCTAGCATTCAAATTCAGGTTGAGTTCATACACTTTCTAAGTAAATGCATGTTTCACTCTCTCTGCCCTAAGAATGAAATTCCTACCTCTTTTAAATGTTGTAATATTTAGGTTTTATTTATTTTTTTTATCTATATTTCTCTAAAGCACTTTTTTTTGTTTGTTTTGGTATGTCATTTTATGTGAACTTGCAATCTTAAGAATATAATCAAGAAAATTCTGATCTACCTTTCCAAATTCTATTTCTTTTAAAGGTACAATAAACTTCTTACATGCTGACTGTGACAAATTTAGACACCCTCTTCTGCACATACAGAAAACTCCAGCAGATTGCCCCGTAATAGCCATTGACAGCTTTAGGCATATGTATGTGTTTGGAGACTTCAAGGATGTGTTGTAAGTATTGGTTTGTTTTTTTCATTTTCATTACCTACATGTGTCTCAAAAATGAACTTAAAACAGTTGTTGAAATATTTTAAATAACCCCATGTTGGAAAAAATACTTTAATTGGATGGAAGAGATTGGGGTGACTGGTACATTTTTTTCCCTGTAGACTGTGGTAATCAGCTATGAGAATTATGATATGTCCCTGTAGATGATGGTACTACCTACCTAACAAGATTGTAACAAAAATCAATGAGATGATGGCTATGAAATCTCTTTATGAACTGTGGAGCACTAATATTAGTTCTTCCCACTGTACCTATTCTCAAAAGGATACCATTTAGCCTATTAATTCATTAAATATTTGTCCAGGTCTCTGTGTGACAGTCATTATGCTAGGAACCAAGGGTTTAAAGTTTACTGAGACTGAATCCCTGCCCTCAAAGAACTCACAACCAAGTAAAGAAAGAAAACAGCAGGTTAATAGGCAGTTATATTTTATGATGTGATAAGTGCTATGGTAGTGATTATCAGTAGAATATATAGAAGGGGAACTGATCCAAGATTCCTGGGGATGTTGATGCCTAAAGTAGATCCTGTAGTACTGTATGTTTTCCCTGGAGGTGAGAAGGAGACAGTTTAGAGAAAGGGGGTATCTGGACATTGACAGCAGCATGTTCAGAATTGATTGGCCAAAGGGAGGGGGAGTGCTAAGGGATGAGGTCAAGAGAAGCTCATGAAAGCCTTTATATGCCCTGCTAAGGAGTTTTAACTGTCCTGATAATTATGAACAGCCAGTGAAGGGTCTTAATCAGGGAAGTAACAAAGTCAGATTTTTTAAAATTACTCTGGCAGTAACATGAAGAATGGATTACAAGGGACCGAAGTAGAATCTGGGAGATTGTTCAGTAATCCAGGCAGGAGTGATAATAGATAGCCAGTACAGCTAGTCCTCGACTTAGGACATATTCAAGTTACTGTGAACCACACTTACAGCCATCCTTTTTTTTTTGATACATACTAGTAATATGTACTACGTACAGTGTTACAGCATGGAATTTGCTGATGTTAGCATTCTCAGATGTTTGCTCACCGACAAAAATTGGATTTGTAAAGACACTGATAATAAAAGGCAATAATAATGAGAACTAAGAGAAAAAAAGAAGTGTTCAACTTAAAATGGAGTGGTCAGAATGGAACCCTGTCGTATATGGGGAACTACTTGTATGTGGTTCTTGAATAAATGAATGACCCAAATAAATTCTGGCAAGGGCACTGAAACTAGAAGGAAGCAGAAGAATTCTTGAGGCATTTTGCAGGTGGAATTAGGAGGACTCCATATCTTAGTAATTGGGGGAAGGTGGGGAGACAGCAGTGACAGCCAGGAGTCTAACTTGGACAGCTGGCTGTGTTGTGATGCCATTAACTGAGGTGGAGAACTCAGTGGAGAAGCATCTTTGAGGTAAAGATAATGAGTTCCCTTTCTTGGCATATTGAATTTGAAGTGCCCATGTGCCTGGCTGGGTGTCCTCTCCATAGGCTCACTTCCTGAAGCTGCAAACTCAAGCTGAAAGAACGAGTTTTTTAGGAGAAAGGCCAGCTCTGATGACTGGGCTTGCTATGAGAGCTTCCAGACAGAGTGACTGTGCTTGGCATTAAAATGCTTCCTGACCCATGGGTCACTTGTATGAAGTTTTATCAGCACAGTTCCCCACCTCTAGTCATAAATAAATCTTGGGTGGTTTATTTACCTTGTCCCTTCGGCTGGAAAATTACAGTCCTAATTATTAAGTGTGAAATTAATGGAGTTAACAGGATGCTGACGCAGGTTTGATACTGCATGTTTGATTTACTGATCAGCAGCCAAACTAAGCCCAACTTTGGCTTTTGTTCCTGGGAATATTGTGGTACGGGTCAAGGCAATCATGTTGAGGATTTCCAACTTGGCTATCTTAAGTTTTCTCCCTCAGTTCTGAAATCACATTTAAAACACCCTAGCACTTCTAATGGAAACCCTGGTTGCATAGTGGTTAAGTGCTATGGCTGCTAACCAAAGGGTTGGCAGTTCGAATCCGCCAGGTTCTCCTTGGAAACTCTATGGGCAGTTCTACTCTGCCCTATAGGGTCGCTATAAGTCGGAATCAACTCGATGGCACTGGGTTTGGTTTTTTTTTTTTTTGGTAGCACTTCTAATCCCATCTTGGTGTCTACTTTTCAGAGAACCCAAAACACAAGTAGTCAGATTCTTTATCACATTACCCATCCCTATTCTTCCTCAACCATAGCTCACTGGACAAGAGATGGGTACTTGACCAAGGGAAGCTAATTCATCAGCTGAGAGCATTCTACTTATTCCTGATATACTGAGCCAGTAAGATTCTCCAGAGATGTTTGGGAATGGGAAATGGTCCTCTCCTATTCTGTAAGCATTTGGTCCTGTGATAAGAAGGGAGATAAGAAAAGTGACTACATTTGAAGCTCTTTAAAACAAATTACTGTATTAATAGCTCCCTTAGGTACCTGATTTCCCTTCCTAGGCAGTGTTTCCTCTAATATTCTTCTAATTATGAGGAGGCACACATACTGTGTGAGCTACAAATTCAGCCTATGTGAGTAGATGTTAGTGTTAAAAAAAAAAAAAATACAGCAAAGTGAATCTGACATTTAATGGCTTGCATAATTGTTATTGTGCTATATGGTAATTAAGGCTTAAATGATAAGCAGTTTCCATAAATTACTGTGATTACTATTACTTTTACTTAGTAACTCAGCATTTCTGGGGTAAGTTGGAGAAAGTTTGGTTGTGATAAGGAGAGAGAAGGCAGATTGATGGTACATAGTCTCCTCCCACGACAGAACTGGGCATTAGGAGGGAGAGGCCACCAGTGTTCTGCTTCCTTCTTCCTTATTGCAGAGAAACCAAGGCTCAGGGAGATAAAATAACCTGCCTAGTCACACAACTAATTAGTGGCAGGGCTGGGATTCAAATCCGAGTAGATTGAGCCCCAGTATATAACGCTATACCAAAACAGTGACGTTTTTAGTATATCTAAAAAAGCAGTGTATAATGTGAGTGTGAAAGATGTTTGAAGGGACGGTACTTAGCAGTAGCTGAAACTGAATCACAACCTATGAATCCTTAGTTTTTTTTCTATAGTTTGATCAGATTAATTTCCCGCCAGATCCAAAGGAATCAGTTCTATATGGAGATAGGAAAAGAATGAGGAGCAATTTTGGAACCTAAGAGCACTAAAGGCAGGTCTAGGAGATAGAAGAGAATAAATGATGGGGTAGGGTAAAAGCCGTTGAAGGGCATTCAAGAGAATTTACCTTCTTAAAAATTGTAGCTAGCAAACACCCTATCATCTGTTCCTTTTCTTAGAGTTCTTAGCTGCCATTGGAACTTCCAGTGACAGAATAGAAAATGGAAGCAGAGTCTCTGGAACCAGAGATCTGGCCCCTTCTTCAAGAGTAGCAATACTTAGAAGGGCGGAGGAGTTGGACAGGACTCTCACGTGTAGGTAACACGTAATGAGCGGGAATAGCCACCTTGAACAAAAGCAGCATGGTGGTAATGATGTCTCCAGACCTCTCCTTTTTGTTCTCTGCTGTGTGGATATTTTTATCATAAAGTGTAAGCATTACATCTTGCTCTGGAATTTAAGCAAACTCTGGCAATGTGGTCAAGTCACGGGATTTAGAGAAGGGCTTAACAAACTGTGGCTTACACTTAGTGAATAGTCCATGAAGTAAAAATGGTTTTTACATTTTTAAATGGTTGTACTTACTGTACAACTCACATTTATTACCAACTCGTAAGTATTTTGTGTTTTACAAATCATTTTGATGTATTTTACCTCATTTAATCTTGACAGACATTGCGTGCCAACAGAGCCAGCCACTGTACCAGCCTTACTTTATACTTTATATGTGTTCTCAGTTAAGTCTATAGCAAGCTTATTAAAAAGGCATTATTTCCATTCTCCAATAAGGAAATTAGGCTCAGAGAGATTTAGCAACTTGACTAGCCACTAAAGAGGCAATATAGTACAGTGGTTGAGTTCACAGACTCTAGATCCAGACTGTTTAGGTTTGAATCCCATTCTCTTACCTACTCTAACTATATTGCCCTGGGCAAGTTGTTTTACACTTGATCTGTAAAATAGAAATAATAATAGTGCCTACTTCATAAGGTTATTGTAAAGACTTAAATAAATACATATACCTATACCTTTGGAAACATCTCAGTTGATACTCCATCAATTCCTGGAGCCTTTTTTTTGCCAGTGCCATCAGAGCAGCTTGGACTTCTTCCTTCAGTATTATCGGTTCCTGATCATATGCCACCTCTTGAAATGGTTGAACATCGACTAATTCTTTTTGGTATAATGACTCTGTGTATTCCTTCCATCTTCTTCTGATGCTCCCTGCGTCGTTTAATATTTTCCCCATAGAATCTTTCACTATTGCAACTCGAGTCTCGAATTTTTTCTTCAGTTCTTTTAGCTTGAGAAACACCGAGCTTCCCTTTCGATTTTCCATCTCTTTGCACACGTCATTATAATACTTTACTTTGTCTTCTTGAGACGCCCTTTGAAATCTTCAGTTCAGTTCTTTTATTTCATCAATTCAACAAACAGAGGCAGCACTGGAGGTGCTTACTCGTCCATGCCAAGAAATATGGAAGACAGCTTCCTGGCCAACTGACTGAAAAGATCCATATTTATGCCTCTCCCCAAGAAAGGTGATCCAACCAAATGTAGAAATTATAGAACAATATTATTAATATCACACGCAAGCAAAATTTTGCTGAAGATCATTCAAAAACGGCTGCAGCGGTATATCGACAGGGAACTGCCAGAAATTCAGGCCCGTTTCAGAAGAGGACATGGAACCAGGGATATCATTGCTGATGTCCAGTGAATCCTGGCTGAAAGCAGAATATACCAGAAGGATGTTTATATGTGTTTTATCGACTACGCAAAGGCATTCAACTGTGTCGATCATAACAAATTACGGATAACATTGCGAAGAATGGCAATTCCAGAACACTTGATTGTGCTCATGAGGAACCTTTACATAGATCAAGAGGCAGTTGTTGTTTGGACAGAACAAGGGGATACTGATTGGTTTAAAGTCAGGAAAGGTGTGCATCAGGGTTGTATTCTTTCACCATACCTATTCAATCTGTATGCTGAGCAAATAATCCGAGAAGCTGGACTCTGTGAAGAAGAACGGGGGATCAGGATTGGAGGAAGACTCATTAACAGCTTGTGTTATGCAGATGACACAACCTTGCTTGCTGAAAGTGAAGAGGACTTGAACCACTTACTGATGAAGATCAAAGACCACAGCCTTCAGTACAGATTGCACCTCAACATAAAGAAAATAAAAATCCTCACAACTGGACCAATGAGCCACACCATGATAAACGGAGAAAGATTGAAGTTGTCAAGGATTTCATTTTACTTGGATCCACAATCAACAGCCATGGAAGGAGCAGTCAAGAAATCAAAAGACACATTGCATTGGGTAAATCTGTTGCAAAGGATCGCTTTAAAGTATTGAAGAACAAAGACGTTACCTTGAAGACTAAGGTGTGCCTGACCCAAGCCATGGTATTTTCAATCACATCATATGCATGTGAAAGCTGGACAATGAATAAGAAAGACTGAAGAAGAATTGACGCCTTTGAATTGTGGTGTTGGCGAAGAATCTTGAATACACCGTGGGCTGCCAAAAGAACGAACAAATCTGTCTTAGAAGAAGTACAACCAGAATGCTCCTTAGGAGCAAGAATGGCGAGACTGCATCTTACATACTTTGGACATGTTGTCAGGAGGGATCAGTCCCTGGAGAAGGACATCATGCTTGGCAGAATACAGGGTCAGCTGAAAAGAGGAAGACCCTCTACAAGGTGGAGTCACACAGTGGCTGCAACAATGAGCTCAAGCATAATAATTGTAAGGATGGCTCAGGACCGGGCATTGTTTCGTTCTGTTTGCATTGGGTCGCTATGAGTCGGAAAGGACTCGACGGCATCTAACAACAACAACATACCTTTGGTAACCCTGGTGGTGTAGTGGTTAAATGCTACAGCTGCTAACCAAAAGGTAGGCAGTTCAGATCCACAAGGAACTCCTTGGAAACTCTATGGGGCAGTTCTACTCTGTCCTGTAGGGTCACTATGGGTTGTGATCAACTCGAAGGCAATGTAATCAACTCTTAGAAAGGTATCTGATACATGTAAGTGCTATTATATGGCTATTTTATTACAGGCAGTAACACTGGGATTCAAATCCAAGTCTTTCAGACTAAAAATAATATAGTGAAGAAGTAGTTTGAATACAAATAAAGCAGTCTTTGTTCCCATTTTACAGATCAGAAAACTGAAGCTCAAGGGAGTTAAATAACTTAAATGGCAAAATACAGTGTTTTTTATACTGTAACACATTAAGTGAATTTGTACTACATAACTGTATGAGTTGAGTTAAAAAGTAGTAATATTAGGAAATCAAATCCAGCAATATATAAAAAGAATAGTATATCACAACCAAGTGGAGTTTATTCCAGGTATGCAAGGCTAGTTTATAATTCAGCATATTAACAAATAAACAAGAAAAGCTAAGCGATCACATCAGTAGATGGAGAAGAAGCATTGGCAGTATTCAGCATCCATTCATGATAAAAATGCTCAACAAACTAGGAATATAAAGAGACTTCCTTAATCTGATAAAAGGCATCTATGAAAAACCTACAGTGAATATTATATTTAATGGTCAAAGACTGAATGTTTCCCTCTTAAGACTAGAAACTAGGCAAAGATGTCCACTCTTACCATTTCTATTCAGTATCTATAGAAGTCCTAGAAAGTGCAATAAGACAATAAAAATTAATAAAAGGCATTCAGACTGTAAGGGAAAAAAATAAAGCCATCTTTCTTCATAGATGACAAGATTGTCTATGTAGAAATCCCCAATCTACAAAATAGCCCCTAGTGACTTTAGGTTTTCTGCTTAAATGAACAATTGGAAACAAACAAACAAAAAAAAAACCTGAAGTATAGCTCAAGAAGAAAAAAATAAAGAACTATCTAAATAAATCTCCCAAAATATGTTCAAGATCTATATGCTAAAAACTGTAAAATGCTGGTGAAAGAAATCTAAGATGACCAAAATAAGTACAGAGACATTGGTTTGTGGGTTAGAAGACTCAATCTAGTTAAGACGTCAGTTCTCCCCAAATTGAGCTATAGATTTAAGTTAATCCTAGTCAAAATCCCCACTAGGCTTGTTGTAGCTATTGACAAGCTAATTTTAACATTTACATGGAAAGGTAAAGGAACTAGAATAGCCAAAACAGTTATGAAAATGAAACAAACTTGAAAGACTCACACTACCCAATTTTAAGATGTACTGTAAAGCCGGAGTAATTAAAACAGGGTTATATTGGTGAAACAGTAGGTACATTGAGCTCTGGAACAGTCTAGAGATAGACACACAAATATGGTCAATTGATATTTTTTTAAAGTACAAAGGCAATTTGATGGAGAAAGAACATATTTCAACAAATGGTGGTAGACCAACGGAGTATCCACATACAAAAAAAAAAAAAAAAGCTTCCTACTATCCCTCACACTGTATGAAAAATTAACTCAGAATTAATCATAGACCTAAATGTAAAGGATGAAACTTTAAAGCTGTTACAGCAGACATAGGGGAAACTCTTCATGACCTGGGGCTAGACCAAGAGTTCTTAGAACACCAAAAGCGCTATCCATAAAAGAAAACATTGATAAATTAACTGTTATCAAAATTAAAAACTTGCTCTGCAAAAGGTACTCTTAGAATATGAAGAAGGGATATGGGTGGCAAATAAGCACATACAAAGGTGCTCAACATCATTAGTTATTAGAGAAATGCAAATTAAAACCATAAAGAGATACCATTATACAACTATTACATATAATAATTAATAAAATGCTAACAATACCAATTGTTCATGAAGATGTGGAGCAGCTGAAGCTCTCATACATTGCTGGTGAGATTGCAAAATGATACAGCCACTCTGGAAAACAGCTTGTGAGCTTCAGAAAAAGTTAAACATACACCTACCATAAAAAAAAAAAAAAAAAATTTTTTTTTTTTTTACACCTACCATATGACCCATCATTTGTCCTGAGCTATAAAACTTTTTTTTATAAAACTTGCGTTCACATAAAAACTTGTACACAAATGTTCATAATCACCCAAATCTGGAACGAACCCAAATGTCCTTGAATGGGTGAATATATATAAACTAATTATGATCTGTCCACAGAATGGAATACCATTCAGCAGTTAAAAAGGAACAAACGTTTTTATACACAAAACAAAATGGATGAATTTCAGATGTGGTATGCTAAATGAAAGAAGCCAGTGAGTGATTACATGCTGTAGGATGCCATGTATATGACATTCTGGAAAAGGCAAACTGTAGGAACAGAGAATAGATTATTGGTTGTCAGGGATAAGGGAGAAAGGGAAAGTATGACTCTAAAGGGCCGGCCCTTAGGAACCTCTTTGGAGTGTTGGAATTGTTCTGTATTCTGTTGGTAGAGTTATTATAAGATGCTATACATATGTTACAGCTCATAGAAGTATAAATCTAAAAAGGTGAACTCTAAAATTTAGAATTCTAAAAAAATTAAAGTATTACTCAACTTGTGTACATTTGTCAAAGCTCATCTAATAGTACACTTAACATTTGTGCATATCACTGTGTCTAAATTTTGCCTCACCTAAAAATAATTGTAAACAAACAAGGTGTTTGGAGGATGGGAGAGAAACACTTAGGTGTTCTAATTAGAAAAATTGTGCCCTAAGATGTGAAAAAATAATTATTTGTTATGGCAAGGATCTACTTATTTTCCTTTTCAGCAGGTGACTGTGTTGCCTCTCGACATCTTATTGTTGCTTCACTGATTGTCCCTTCCTGCTGGTCACAAGCTAGAGAAGAGCTCTTTTGTAATCTGTTTTTCTACCACATCAATGCAGATTCATCCCATCTCCCTTCTCTTTGCCTTTTGCTCACAATTCTTTCTCTTATCTGTTGACAAGAAAAAAAAAAATATCAAGTTAGGGAAAAATAGGTGCTGAATGTTCTCTGTGAATTTGTCACATTTAAGATTCAGTCACTCATAAGTTTTTCCTTGAGTAGTAGAAGCAGTTCACACTGTTGGTTGTAATCAGCTTTGGACCCTTATAAAACTAACGGGCTTTGTCTTAAACATTGTAGGCTATTTCTGATTCTGTGGATTGAATGGATATATTTTAGCACTTTGCTGAGGGTGACAGTAGATGATCTCAGATTAAATTTACATTGATCTCCTCTCCATGTTTATCTCCGGTGCATGTGCAATTACTTCAGCACCAGAGAACCTTTCAGAGGCATTCTGTCAATATAGCTACCTGGCAGCCATTTGTATTTGTAAACTGTGCATTTGGCGCCTGCTGGTCTCTGTTGCATTGGAGCTAGTGGGGAGCCAAAATGGGTATACCATGAAGTTATTGGTTAGTACATCTCAGTGGGAGTTATTGAAGGGAAGAAACAGCACTTGCAGGACCTCAGGAGAGGATAAAAAGAGAAAGAAACTGGTAATATTAACACAAGCCAGCTGTTCTTTGCTACCAAAAAATAATGTTTTAAAAAGTCAGTCAACTCCATCCAAGGAATTAAGGTGTTCGTGGACCTGTATGTTATTTCTTATAACAGATATGAAAAACAAAGGGTTTCTATTTAAAATATATAATGGAAAAAAAAAAAAAAAGCCAAGGTCTCAATAGAAGACAGATAGTTCATATGAGCAGGAATATAAATTAAAACAAACAATGGAAAAAATACTTAATTTCTCAGGAATGTAAATTAAAACACAGGTGTCTTTTACTTGCAAATTAGTCAAATAAATTTTAATAATCAAAAAGCTGGCAAACATTCTGGCAAGACTTGGAAGGACAGACAGTAGGAGCAAAAATTGACTAATGTTTCATAGGTATAGTTTGCCCAAGCTTTGTCAAAGGTTCTTATTATTTTACACTGTATGTAATCCTACTTTACTGGATACTAATCAAGGAAATAGCTACAAAGCAAAAGCCTGATACATATTTCTTTCGCTCAGATGATCTGTTTTGCTGCTACAAAGCATGTCTCCATCTGGCAAGTTAGTTCATGCATGACTGGTAATTAGGGGAATGATGTCAGTATAAAGTGGAAGTTGTATTTGGTCATATATCACTTTCCTTGGATTATTTTGAAGTCACCAGAGTACGTTTTTTTCACAGTTAAAGAGATTGCCTTAGTGGTACATGAAGACCTCAAAACAAAAACCAAAACCCTGAAATCCCTGCAGAAATGCCTCTCTTTAATAAAAGACTAATTTAATGGCCTTGAGAAATGGTTTGCTTTTCAAAATGTTAAGCTATCCCCTGAAGTTGCATTTGGGGTTGAAGAAGTTGTGAAGACATTTTCTGTTGGGTTTAAAAAAAAAAAAAAGGAAAGGCTACACCCTGGTTTAGACTAGTTGATGAAAGTGGTTCTTCCTGGCAATGAATACCCTCAAGGACCTGCATCTCAAAGGAGGACTCACAAACTCCAGATTAAGGCTACAACCCTAAACTGACTGACACAGGGTTCAGATGCCAGTAGAGATTGAACAGCGCTAATATTTTTGTTGTTGGTTCACATTAGTTTCTTAGGGCTGCTGTCATAAAGTACTACAAACTGGGTGGTTTAAAACAACAGAAATTTATTCTGTCAAAGTTCTGGGGGTCAGGAGTCCCAAATCAAGGTGTTAGCAGGGCCATGTTCTCTCTGAAGGCTCTACAGAAGTGGTCCCTCCTTACCTCTTCTAGCTTCTAGCGGTCTCAGGGTTTCCTTGGTTTGTGGTAGAATATATCCAATCTTTGCCTCCATCTTCACATGGCTGTCTTTCCTCTGCATCTGTGTGTCTGTCTGTGTCTCGTTGCCTCTTTATATAAGAACAGCAGTCATACTGGGTCAGGGCCCACCCTACTCCCATATGACCGCATGTTAATTACATTTTTGTCTTAGTTGTCTAGTGCTGCTATAACAGAAATACCACAAGTGGATGGTTTTAACAAAGAGAAATTTATTCTCTCACAGTCTAATAGGCTACAAGTCCAAATTCAGGACATCTGCTTTGGAGGAAGGCTTTCTCTCTCTGTTGGCCTTCTCATCAGTCTTCCCCTGGACTAGGAGCTTCTCCACTCAGGGACCCTGGGTCCAAAGGACGAGCTCTGTTCCCAGCACTGCTTTCTTGGTGGTATGAGGTTCCCATGTCCCTCTGTTAATTCTCTCTTATATCTTGAAAGAGATTGGCTTAAGACACTATATGATCTTGTAGATCTTATCAGCATAACTGCCGATAATCCATCTTACTACATCATAGTGATAGGATGTACAACACATAGGGAAATAACACAAAATGGTGGACAGTCACATAATACTGGGACTCATGGCCCAGCTAAGTTGACAGATATTTTGGGGGGACACATTTCAATCCATGACAGTCTGCAAAGCTGTTTTCAAGTAAGCTCACATTCTTAGGTACCAAGGGTGAGAACTTGAACATAATTTTGTTGGGGGAGGGGAGGCTGGGATCGGAAGGGTTACAAAGCAACCTGTAGTAAGATTCTCAGTAGCATAATGCTGTAGTTACAAAGCTGCTTAGATTTTAGTGTTTAGCCCCTAACACTGTTTTTCTCTTGAGCCCTGTTGTTTTATTTTTTTTTTACTGTGCTTTGAGTGAAAGTTTACACAGCAGCTTGGTTTCCTGTTCAATAATTTGTACGCAGAGTGTTCCAAGACATTGGTTGCAATCTTCGAAATGTGTCAGCACTCTCCCCACTTCTACCCTGAGTTCTCTGCTTCCATTCTTCCAGTTTTCCTGCCCCTTCCTGCCTTCTCATCTTTGCTTTTGGGCAGATGTTGCCCTTTTGGTCTCCTATAGTTGATTGGTCTCAGGAGCACTTTCTTCACAGGTGTTACTGTTTATTTTTATAGGCCAGTTTATTATTTGGCTGAAAGGTGATCTTCAGGAGTGACTTCAGATCCAAGTGAGAAGAGTGACTAAGGGCTATAGTCTCAGGGGTTCCTCCAGTCTCTGTAAGACCAAGAAGTTTGGTCTTTTGTATGAACTTGTATTTTGTTCTACATTTTTCTCCTGTTTTGTCAGGAACTCTCTATTATGATCCTGGTCAGCGCGTTTGGCAGTGGTAGCTGGGCACCATCTAGTTCTTGTGGTCTTGGGCTAAAGGAGGCTGCAGTTTGTGTGAGCTAATTGCTTCCTTGAGTCTGGTTTTCATCAGCCTCCTTTGCTCCATATGGGAAGAGACCAGTAGTTGTATCTTAGGTGGCCACTCAAAAGCTCTTAAGACCACAGACGCTACTCACTAAAGTAGGATGTAGAACATTGACTTTATGAACTGGTATGCCAGTTGACCTAGATGTCCTCCGAGACTATGGTCTCTAGCCCTCAAGCCCAATAACAGTCCCATGAAGTGTTTGGTTATGTCTAAGAAGTTCCCCTGACTGTGCTTGCTGTGTGCTCCATAAGAGCTCAGCTGCTAGCCAAAAGGTTGGCAGTTCGAATCCACCAGTCACTCCTTGGAAACCCTATGGGGCAGTTCTACTCTGTCCTGTAGGGTCGCTGTGAGTCAGGATTGATGAAAGGCAATGGGTTTGGTTTTTGGTTTTTACATGCAGCATGTACAAATACGTATGTAGAAATATCCACAATTTAGTCTATATATGCACGTGGGTGTTGTCCCATATGTCCCCCCACACCTATTCAGCATACATATCTGCCCGCGTATCCGCTCATAAATTATTGTTTTTTATTACTGTTGTTGCAGAGTTGGGTATGTTGTAGAATTTAACATAATGGCCTTTTATTCTTATGTACCTCTCAGTGTCTTCCTTTACCTTGGTCATGTTGTACTGACTTCCCCTGTATTGTGTATGGCCTTTCTCTTCACCAAAGTTAACACGTGGCTACTGTCTAGTTAGTGGTTACCCCTCCCCCCATCTCTATAAACATCAAAGAATGTTACTTTCTGTGCGTAAACCTTTTTTAAACTTTTTGTAATAGTGCCTCATGCTATATTTGTCCTTTTGTGATTGACTTATTTCACTCAGCATAGTGTTGTTCAGAGTCATCCATATTGTGAGATGTTTCACAGCTTTGTCATTATTCTTTATTGTTGCTTAGTATTCCATTGTGTGTATGTACCACAGATTTTTTTATCCATTCATCAGGTGATCAGCATTTATGTTGTTTCCATCTTTTTGCTGTTGTGAATAATGCTGCAATGAATATGGGTGTGCATATGCCTATCCTTATCACGGCTCTTATTTCTCTAGGATATATGCCTAGGAGTAGGATTGCCAGATCCTATGGTATTTCTATTTCTAGCTTTTTAAGGAAGCGCCATATAGTTTTCCATAGCGGTTGTACCATTTTACATTTCCACCAGCAATGTATAAGAGTTCCAATCTCCCCACAACCTCACCAGCAGTTGTTTTCAGATTTTTGGATCAGTGCCATTCTTGGGGTGAGATGGTATGTCATTGTAGTTTTGATTTGCATCTCTTTAATATGTTCGTTAGCTATCTGAATGCTTCTTTGGAAAACTGCTTGTTCATGTTCTTTGCCTGTTTTTTAGTTGGATTGTTTGTCTTTTTGTTGTTGAGGTGTTGAAGTTTTGTATAAATTTTAGAGGTTAGACCTTTGTTGGATATGTCGTAATCAAAATTTTTTTCCCAGTGTGTAGGTTCTGTTTTTACTCTTTGGAAGAAGTCTTTTGGTGAGCATAAATCCAAAAAAAAACTAAATTTGTTGCCGTTGAGTCAGTTCAACTCATAGCGACCCTGTAGGACAGACTAGAACTGCCCCATAGAGTTTCCAAGGCTGTAAATCTTTACAGAAGCAGACAGCCACATCTTTCTCCCACAGAGCAGCTGGTGGATTCAAACTGCTGACCTTTTGGTTAGGAGGTGAGCATCTTAACCACTGCTCCACCAGGGCTTCTGGATGAGTGTAAGTCTTTAATTTTTAGGCGGTCCCATTTATCTAGTTTATCTTCTGTTATTTGTGCATTTTTATGTTTGGTATTCTGTTTATGCTGTATATTAGGGCCCCTAGCGTTGTTCCTATTTTTTCTTCCATGATCTTTATGGTTTTAGGTCTTTGATCTATTTTGAGTTAGTTTTTTATATATGGTGTGAACTTTGGCTCCTGTTCCATTTTTTCTGCAGACAGACTTTTCCTTCCCTATTTAATGGACTTTGACCCTTTGTCAAAGATCAGCTGTCCATAGGTAGATAGATGTACTTTTGCCTTCTCAATTCTGTTCCATTGGTCTGTGTGTCTGTCATTGCACCAGTAGCAGGCTGTTTTGACTACCGTGGCTGTGTAGTAGTTTCTGAGATCAGGTAGCGTGAGGCCTCCTAATTTGTTGTTGTTCTTCAGTAGTACTTTACTTATCATGGGCCTCTGTCCTTTCCATATAAAGTTGATTAGTTTTTCCACGTCATTAAAGAATGTTATTGGAATTTGGATCCGGATCGCATTGTATTTGTAGATCGCTTTGGGTAGTATTGACATTTTCACAATGTTAATTCTTCCTATCCAGGAACCTAGTATGTTTTTCCATTTATGTAGGTCTCTTTTGGTTCCTTGCGGTAGTGTTTTGTAGTTTTCTTTGTGTAAATCTTTTACATCCCTAGTTAGATTTATTCCTAAGTATTTTATCTTTTGGGGGTGTGTTGTAAATGGTATTGTTTTCCTGATTTCCTTTTCAGAGTTCTCTTTGTTAGTGTAGAGGAATCCAATGATTTCATATGGTGATCTTACACCATGACACTTTGCTGAATCCTTTTATTAGTTCCAGTAATTTTCTTGTGAATCTCTGGGATTTTCTATGTATAGGATCATATCATCTGCGACTAGGGGTAGTTTTACTTCTTCCTTACCTGTTTGGATGCCCTTTATTTCCATTTCTAGCCTTATTGCTCTAGCTACAACTTCTAGTACAAATTGAATAAAAGTGATAATAAAGGACATCCTTGTGGTCTGTGTTCTCAAGGTGGGCCCTGTTATTTTTAGTGTGATTTTTACAGAACATAAGGTTTTTTAGTTGCACATCCGTAATTAAAGAAAATATTTTTTATATAAATGCCCAACAATAAAGGATAGTCAAGTAAGTGTGGGTACAGCATCTCAGTAGACAATGATGCATCCGTTAAAATTATTAGCATGGAAAATTTTCTGTGAAACAAGTGCAAAAGTACTACATGAAACTGAATGTCTAGGTACCATCATTATAACTGTGTAAAAATGTTCTACATATACCTGGCCTCTAACAATTATGGTAGGATGGTGGGATTGTAGGTAAAATTTAAGAAGCAAGATTAATTTTATAAAGTTATTAAAATAGCAGTAAGTCCATTTTAACAGTTTAAGCTAATTTTATATTCGATTTTTGGTTTTAGACTTCCTGGAAAACTCAAGCAGTTCGTATTTGACTTACATTCTGGAAAACTGCACAGAGAATTTCATCATGGGCCTGACCCAACTCTTGATAACGCCCCAGGACAGGTGGGACTCTTGTCTGTTTTTCATTGGGAACTCTCTGTTTCCTTTTTTCTTTTTCAGTTAGTCCTGAAGAAGATCTAAAACTCTTGTGTAAGCATGAGTTTCTGCTCCTGAATGCCTTTGTAGAGAGGTTCTGGACAGATTCTAGAAAAGATACAAATTAAACTGCTTTTTCATTTATTTTTTAAATTTTAGAGCTTCAGCAGTGTTGCAAGAATGTTATAGTTTCTTGATGATATAAACTAAGGTGTTCTGATATTACCTCTGTGGAATATGATTATAAAAAAAAGGGCTAAATTCAGTTGACTTCAGATAGAAGTAGGAAGTAGGACTTGGAAAGAGATCATTGAATAAATTAATGGATTTCGTGAATTGTTCAAGCCTTCCTCTGCAGCTGGGTGATTGACCACACTATAATGATTTGCTGTTCCCGCTAAACCATCCTAAGGGCCCTCACCAATATAGTATTCTTAATGCTCAAGACATACGGTTTAATGTGGCTTTCCCATTTGGGATTTAGAATGCCCGACTACTATTTATCAAAAGTTTCTATTTGCTTTTTTATACTCAGAATTTTCCTAGTTCTACCTTGTAACTTCAGTTGCAAAAAATTTCTATATTCCTGATTTATTAAACACACTTGAGTTTGAGTGGCACAGACAGTTAAGAGCTCGGCTACTAACCGAAAGGCAGTCACATATGTTACCATGATACTAAGAAGGAAGATGAAAGATACCAAAACCTTCCTATTCCATATGCCACTATTTCGACCAAAATACTTCCATTTATAAAAGAAAATAAAAACTGAGTGAGTTTTTCTTTACCTTATTTAACATCAAATTAGTTTCTGAGTCAAGAGCTCCCTGTAGAAATCTGATTAAATGCTTTTTCTTTAAAACCTAAGGTCGGGTTTTCTTTGATAATTAAGCAAGTATAGAAGCAAGCAACAACCCAAAGGTGATTATTTTCTTCAGAAAAGAAGGCCTACATAGTATTTTATAAGATTAGGAAAAGCATTTTATCATTATTGTATTAGCCTTATTTGTTTCAGAGCCCTCGTGGCACAGTGGTTAAGTGCTCAGCTGCTAACCAAAAGGTCAGCAGTTCGAAACCCAATGGGGTAGTTCTGCTCTGTCCTATAGGGTCACTATGAGTTGGAATCGGGCAACGGGTTTTGGTTTTTATTTGTTTCAACTGACCCATTGGACAGTGAACTTCTTGTATTTTATTTATTCATCTTTGTATACCAGTACACAGTAGACACCAAATACATGTTTCTTTTACGGTAATAAATTTCAGCTTAATTAATCCAAACATCTGCCTCACCAAAAATATATACATATATTAGGGAGAAGGAACATGACAAGGTTTCCATTTATAATGGGAATATGTCATCATATAGAGTATTTAATATATGCACTGTGTGCCTATATCAGTCAGCTACAGGGGATATTAAAACAATGACAGTCATGTGTGTCCTTGAGCTCACAGTGTGGAGATAGAGGATAGACTGCCTTTCTATAAAATTCTTGAAAGCCACTCTCAGAGTTTAACTGTGTTTTTTGTCTACTGTTGGTGCACAAGTAAAATACTGTAGAAATTAATTTCTTGCAGCATAGAAGAATTTGTTTTCCTCCTTATTTCAACAAAGTTTTAATAATTTCTGGCATCCAGGTAATTGATAAATAAGAGCTGTATCTACAGAGTAGATGCCTTTAATTCTCTTAGTAACCATTTATAAGTTCCAGGGCTGTGGACATTTTAGGGTTGTGCTACTTCTAAAGAATATTATAGGAAAGCACTCAGGTGTCAGCAAACTACACCTCAGCGAACAATAGGTCCATAGTTCTGTATCTCACGTCTCCGTGGTAACCCTGCCCTGGAGAATCTGAATGGGGCATTTAAAATGAGAAAAGCAAGATTTCAGACATATAAACTTGTCTTTGGCACACAGTTGCTGTGTTTTATTGATGAACCAGGAAATACTTAGAGGGCAACTACTATTCGTCTAATAAAACCAAACCAAACCCACTGTCTGCTGCGCCAATTTGAGCCAATTCCAACTTATGGCACCCCATAGGGTTTCCAAGGCTTTGACGGAAGCAGATGCCACATCTCCCCCTCCCTCTGCTTGGAGCCACTGGTGACCTTGAACCATCAACCTTTCGGTTAGCAGTCAGTCACTTTAACCACTGTACCACCAGGGCTCCTTACTATTCATCTAATACTCTAGTTAAAATATTACAGCTCCATAAAATATTGATATGAAAATGTTTTATTCTTTTGTAGGAATCCCAAGATGTAGCAAGCAGTCCACCAGAGAGCTCCTTCCAGAAGCTAGCACCCAGTGAATATAGGTATACTTTATTGAGGGATCGAGATGAGCTTTAAAAACTTGAAAAACAATTTGCAAGCCTTTCAAACAGCAGCATCAATTTATGTGGTGGAAATAGTAAACCTATATTTTCATAATTCTGTGTATTTTTATTTTGAATAAACTGAAACACGTTTTGGGTTTTTATTTTTATTTTTTTCTCCCCTGATTTAAAATGCATTGTCATTTAACATAGCCTCTTTTTAAAATCTGCTAGGGTTAAAAAAAAATAAAAACCAGAGGCCTGTCTTTGCTTTAAATCTGTCCTGTAAAACTTCTATAAATCAAGTGAAAGGTGGCATTGCCAGAGACATACCGTTAACTTGCACTATTAGGTTAGGGAGGACTTTGGGGTGTTTCCTGTGTAGTATGCGCTTTTCTTTTTTTTCTTTCATAATGATCAATTCTGTTGGTATTTTCAGTATCACATTCTCAAAGCTAAGGGGCTATATATTCTGGATACTTGGGAGGGGAATAAATTAAAATTTTCACGCTGTGTACTGTGTTTTACTGATTGGTCGGATATTGCTTATGAAAATTCCATAGTGGTATTTTTTGGACTCTTAATGTGTAACTTAAACATACTATGAAGAGGAGGAGAGCCATAAGCCAGAACATTTGGCAGGAATTGTCCTTATGAATCAAGAAAAAGAAAATGAAAAGTGTTATTAAATTTGTATGTGTTTATCTAAAAAAGTGGCATATGGATGGCATTTAAAACTTCAGATGAATTTTATCAAAATCTGGGAAAGTTACTAGTGGAGCAGGTTATCACTGTTGAACGAGATGACTTTTAAGCCTCTTCCAAACCATGAGACTTCAGTTTCCAAAGAGGAAAAACCAGCTGAGAAAATTTATTTCAATATTTCTAACCTCTTTCTGTCTACTAGAGTCTTGTTATAGCTGTATAGATCAAAAACAAAGACAAATAAGGATCATAAGCTTTTAATTTTTTTTCCATTGTAAAGTTGCCAGAGGACCCTCCCGCCTCTGGCTTCCCTGACTTCCCGGGCCTGCGTTGTACAGTCAGATGGGTCCCTGTGCCAGGCCTCAATACTGCCAGGGAACAAAACCAGAGGGAGGGGACCCTCCACATTGTATCAGGAAGCCCAATGCCAGAGGACAGACAGGTTCAAAATTGACTTTCCTCAGGGCCTGGGCTGGTGCTATAGGTTGAGTCATTTTTATACTTGGGGTATAAGTCAATCCCAGTTTGGGGAAAGATTATTTTTAAGCTTAAAAGGCTGACACGTGCCATTATATGTAGTATGTAATATATGTAACATCTTCCAATTCTTTTAAAATAATATGAATATTTATAATGGATATTTAATTGTTATTTTTTAAAAATCAGCCTAGAATTTTTAATTATGCATGATTTATCCATAGTTTTGTTCAAAAAAATAAATGTTAATAAGATGGTAAGGGGCATGTTTAATACATTTTACCAGATTGTGAACTAGAAAAGCAGAACAGAGCTCCCACAGGTTGGTTAGTCCTTAGTCCTGTTCTCATCGTTGCTTTTAATCAATAACTTGAGTGAAATCAGAAGTTGTGATCTTTAGGTCAGAAGATGGACCAAATCTGAGGGGTTCAGAATGAAAATTCACAAACATCGAACGAGCTAGCCCAGATGACCAAAAGCAGCACATACAACGAACTGGAATAAAACTTTAATCCTGTAATTGGGTTAAAAAACAATAAAAGTTACTGTCCCAGTATGAGTTAGAGAGACCTAGTTTGAGAGTAATTCTTATGAAAAAGGCTTCAAGGAGCACATGTTCAGTGTGGCTTAAGATAATTGAGTGACTATTAAAAAAAGTGAATGGATTTGAGGATGCATCATTTAGGCTTCCTGCATGTTGGGATGTAGGCTATCACCCTGTGCCTATCATTGTCATCTTTAGACCGAGGTCAGTGATGGCAAGGATACTGAGTTTTATGTCTGTGTCACCAGTGCCTAGCATCTCTGGGCACTTAGTCGTCATGAAATGTTTATTGAATGAATGAAAAGCAGTGTGACCTTGGGTAATTGTTTCACTCCTGATGGGCTCAACTTATTAGGAATTGGTGCTCAGTTTTATAAAAGGTCATTAACAAGCTCAAGTGTATTCCATGAAAAGATAACTAAGATCATAAGAGGTTTTGAAACATAGGTGTTAAGGCTGTTTTCCTTGGAGAAAACTCTGGTCTGAGAGCAATCTTTAGGTATTTGAAGGGCTGTCATTGTCTAGGCCCCAGGTGTTGAACCCTAGGATTGGCGAGAAGCCATGGGGAAGATTTCAGTTTGACATTTATTCAGTGCAAGCTTATTGGTACCATAGTATGTGTTAAAGGGGATACAAAGATGAGTAAAGCGTAAGTTCTTCCCTAGAATTGCTTACAGTCTAGTTGGGAGATAGATGTGTAAACGAATGAGTGTCATAGGTGCTTTGATGTGAAGATAGGAAAATATGGAGGTTAATGGGACATAAAGGAACAGTCAGCTCCAAAGATTTCATTGAGATTTTATGCTGAGATTTTTAAAGATGAATAGGTATTCTTCAGGAGGTAGGGATCTGGGTGGAGGAAATAATTGGAGCAGAGGAATCAAACAGCATAACGCATTATGAAAAGCAAACAGTTCTTGCAGTAAGGCTAGTGCATGAAGGGGATGCCTGTAGCTAAGAAGCTGAGAAAAGAGGTTGGAGAAAGAACTGGTAGCTGATCATGCAGGGCCTTGTATGCTAAGCAAAGGGATTTGTAGACAGTAGAGATTCACAAACAGATCTTAAACAGGGAAGTGTGCACATAGTTAAGTTTTAGAATGAACGCTATGGATGAAGGTCTAGGTATAAAACGAGCCTAGCAGAGGAGATGTGATGGCCAGAACTAAGGCAGTGACAGCAGGAATGAAGAGGAGCGGACACAAGAGATAACAAAGATGTAGATTCCACAGGAATTTGTTACCAACTGAATGTAGAAAGAGAAATAAGGACTCTGCATTAATTCAGTAGTAACCCAGCAGCACAAATGGTAAAGCGCTAAACTGCTAGCCAAGAGGTGGGCAGTTTGGACCTGCCCAGAGGTGCCTTGGAAGAAAGATCTGGCTGTCTGCTTCCCAAAGGTATCAGCCTTGAAAACCCAATGGAGCAGTTGTACTCTGCACACATGGGGTCACCATGAGTTGGAATTGACAGCAACCAAAAACAACAACCACCCAGCTTGAAACTTAGACTTTTTCCCCTCTGACCCATAAATCAGAGACAGAAAGCTATGGGTGGAATTTTTTGTCTAATCTACTCTGCGCCTCTGGCTCCTCAGCTGTGAGAAGGGCATTCAAGCCTAGACTGAAGAACACAGTTGAGTTGCAAAATCAAAACTAGGAACAGGCTTTCCTACTTCTCAGCTCACTGCCTCTTCCAGTTTTCCAAAAACTGTTCCAGGATGAAAACTCACTTAAGATGAAATTCTGAATGAAAGAATTTTTTAAAAAGTCAAATGAACCTAGAGAGGAAGATGGAGAATGGGCATCTAAAGCCTCTAGCGCAGCTGCCTAGAGAGCGCTGATGAAGGCCAGTCAGAGATTAAAGAGGGCAGGTACAGAGGAAGGAAAAAGCAGCATGATAAAGGCCAAAAAGAGGAGAGTGAAATATAAAACCATATTGGAAGTGTTAAAGGTAGAATGAGCTTAAAGTTGCCAAAAATGCTGAAATTGCCAAAAACTTTTTTTTTTTTAACCTGAGTGAGGGCAAAAGAAGAATGGATGAAGTAGTATAATGGACTGACAATCAGGAAAAGCAGAATGACTCAATTTTTTTTCCCTCTGACAAGGAGGTATAGTCCAGCTGGAAAAAGATAAAATGGCATAAACAGAATTGCAAAAATGAGAAATAAAAAAAAACCTTCCTACCGTAAATGATTTCAGGACTTAGGCCCAGATCTACATCCCAGAGAGCTGCCCAGAGTCGCAAATGCTTTCCGTTAGTAACTACTGGGAGTTTTTGAGAAACTATAGAGAATGTAGGGTAACATACTGGAAACAGGCAAATAATTTTTCAGTTTTGGAAATAACTATAGTTAATAGCTTTAGCTATTTTTCTAAAGTAAAACATCTTGGGAACCATACTAGAACGTCAGTAGTCTGTACTGGGGGCAAAGATTTAAATAGGTGTAAAATACAAAACCATTATTTTTTTTTTAAACCCTTTCAAACGCAGTGTTGAAAGTTTCTGAAGACAGTAAGTTTCAGGACTTTAAGTTGTTTTATGCTGATTATGATTGTTTAATGTGTTCGTTAAAGCAGGTTGGATAGGGCCTCTGCTTGGCAACTGTTTTTAGCTGTGTTTTAATTTTTGTATGTATTTCCAAGTAATAAAACTATATTTATAAAATATTTCTATATTTGAGACTCTTTACTAATTCACTTTGTCACAAATAATTTTGTCTTGTGAACACTTTACTCAGAATCCAGATGACCAGAGTCATAAGCTTTTCCAAGTTAAAAGTTATTTTCTAGATCCTTTCACTGTACTTGAATCAAAATGGGAAGCTATGTGAAGCCATGTGCAGATAACTCAAACCCAGCCTTTAGTTGAAATATCACAATTCCCTCTTGAAGAGCACATTGGAGAAAGGCTGGCCTGCCCTTATTTTTTTGGTGTTCCTCGAAGGGAAAAATTGCAGCTCACTAATTCTCCTAAAATGCTCTTTTCTTCCCCCACCTCACCTGGTAAATTCCTCGTATTCATCTTTCGTTGCCCCAGGACGATCCCCACCCCTGTGATCCCACTGAATTTCATTTATATATCTCACAGTACCCAGTCTGGTGCAAAGTTGGAAGTACCTGTATTCCTTTCCCTTATCACCTTGTGAATGCCCTGAAAGCAGAAGCTCCACTATCTTTGTATTCCCAGCTCACTAACCAAAAAACCCAAACCCATTGCTGTCGAGTTCATAGCGATACTATAGGATAGAGTAGAACCGACCCATAGGGTTACCAGGGAGCAGCTGGTGGATTCAAACTGCCAACGTTTTGGTTAGCAGCCAAGCTCTTAACCATTGCACCACCAGGGGTCCCAGCTCACTACAAAACCCGTTGCCATCGAGTCGATTCCGACTCGTAGCGACCCGATAGGACAGAGTAGAACTGCCCCATAGAGTTTCCAAGGAGCGCCTGGTGGATTTGAACTGCCAATCTTTCGGTTAGCAGCCGTAGTTCTTAACCACTGCGCCACCAGGGTTTCCCAGCTCACTACTAGTACTCAGTAAATCTCCAAAGGAAAAAAAAAAGCCAAATAAATAATGAATAAAACACAAGAAAGCATAACCATAACTGCCTGCTTATCTGCCAGTCCCAGCTATCTGATGGTTGTGTCTGCAGGTGTGGATTTCGGTGAATCTGGTCACCATCAATCCTATGTCCTAAACAGGCTTTTAAGTTCTAAGAGTTTGTGTCTACAGTAAAATCTTACTGTGCACACCAAACCCAGAGATTTACGTAAATCTCAGAATGATACTCCAGAGCCCTACAGAGGTGCTGGGAAATTTTCCCATAAACTCTGCAAGTTTGTTGTGAGATAGCTAGTCACCTAGCTTAGTAACTCAGCCTTGAGGAAGGACAGGCAATACTGAGTTGACAAAAATTCCAGGTGTGTTTACAAAACATCAGACATTTACCATTAAGTATTAATGATCTACTTTTGCCAGGTTAAGGATACAACAGTGAACAAGAAAATGCCCCTTCCAAAAATAAGGTAACTAAAGACACAAAGATTAGTCCAAAGGACTAATGGACCACATCTACCACGGCCTCCACCAGACTGAGTCCAGTACAACTAGATGGTGCCCAGCTACCACCACTGACTGCTCTGACAGGGATCACAATAGAGGGTCCCAGACAGAGCTGGAGGAAAATACAGAACAAAATTCTAACAAAAAAAATCCAGACAAACTAGTTTGACAGAGACTGGAGAAACCCCAAGAGTATGGCCCCCAGACACCCTTTTAGCTCAGTAACAAAGTCACCCTGAAGGTTTGCCGTTCAGCCAAAGATTAGACAGGCCCATAAAACAAGACTACAGGTGCACACCAGCCCAAGGACAAGGACTAGAAGGCAGGAGGGGACAGGAAAGCTGATAATAGGGAACCCAAGGTTGAGAAGGGAAGAGTGTTGACATGGGGTTGTTAACCCATGTTATAAAACAGTATATATATATAGTATGTATATATAAAACAGTATATGTATATAAACTATATATATATGTATGTATATATATATATATATGTCAATCTAAAAGAAAATGCTCCTTCCATCATGGAGCTCAAAGTTGAGTGAAGGAGGAAAAAAAAAGATAAAATGCTTGTAAGTGCTATTGGGTGAATTAACCACAGGGGCACAGAGGTGTGTGCTCAGCCTTGGGGAGCCTAAAGAAAGTGGCTTCTTGGCTAGGAACAGAAAGCTGTATTTTCCTAAATACATCAGGCTCCCTCTCCCCTCCAGGTGAATTATTAATCTTTCATCAGTACTTTACGGTAATAGCAAAGTTATACAAGGTGGGGGAGGGAGAGATCAGGGAAAAATGAGTTATTTTTTATATGAGATAAAATATTTTAAGGTATATATCCAAGGAGCTGGAATAGAGGGACTCAAAATTTACTTGTACGCCGATGTTCATCACAGCATTATTCACAATAACCGAAAGGTGGAAACAACTCAAGTGTCCATCAACAGATGAGTGGATAAACAAAATGTGGTATATACATACAATGAAATATTATTCAGCCATAAAGAGAAATGTAATTCTGATACATGGTATGATTTGAGTCAACCTTGAAAACATGCTGAATGAAATAAGTCAAGCACAAAAGGACAAATATTGTAGGACATATATAGAATAGGCAATTGCATAAAGACAAAATTTGATTAGTGGTTACCATCAGCTAGGGGGAGGAGGGACTGGGAGTTACTGCGTTTGAGTTGATGTAAAACTTTCGGACATGGACAGTGGTGTTGGTAGCACAACACGGTGAATGTAGTTAATGTCACTGAATTGTACACTTAAAAATGGTTAAAATGGCAAACTTTTGTTATATATATATTTACCACAATATAATTAAGAAAAAAAATTTTTTAAATGATGCATGTAAAAACTAAGGCACTGGAGGACAGGAAGTCATCAAGACTAATTGATAGAAATGGAACGTATACAGATTGCCAAGACCTTATGGAGAGAGCTGCTAGGTATTGCTGACCTATTGCTTCTCTCTCCAACTCTGGTCCACTCAGATAAAAGATCACGTGTTGCGTCTCATGTGTTTTACTTGAGACGGCTGCCAAGAAGGATACTGGATGCCAGCTGTGTTGGTGCTCTGTGTAAGTCTGCCTAGATAGGATCAGCCTGATACTTAGATTGTTTTCTTGCCCTAACTGCTGCCCAGGATGGGGAACAGAACCAGCGTACCGATTCTGACTTATCAATTCTGATTTCATGAGCTAATTGAAAACATTGTTTAGTAATCCATTTCAGAAATCTCCTAGGATTCAAAGGTAAATCCCTGGTCTGTGGCTTCTGGAATCCAACTTTACCCCTTAAATTTAGACTTTTGACCAAACTCAGTGTGAAGGCACCTTTTTTTGTTTTCTGGTTCTTCAAGGGTTACAGGTTGTACTTGCACAATTACACCTACAAGTTCCCACTAACTTAAGGATGTTTTTTATCTGAGCCTAGAAATGATGCATTCTTTTAAATGTAGTTTTTTGTTGATTTTGTTTTTGGTAGCTCTGCACTGACTTTCATCACTCTTGTAACTAGGGTGACCATGTAATTTTTTTCATCCAAACCAGGACATCTGAGAGTAGAAGGGAGCATATTAATGATTTCACCAGGACTGTCTCAAAGTGCAATGTATGATCACCCTAATCCTAACCAGATTTTATACATTTTCATGTTTAGGTATCATTCTTTTTTTTTTTTTTTAATTTTTATTGTGCTTTAAGTTTACAAATCAAGTCAGACTCTCATATAAAAATTTATAAACACCTTGCTATATACGCCTAATTGCTTTCCCCCTAATGAGACAGCACACTCTTCCCTCCATTCTCTCTTTTCATGTCCATTCGGCCAGCTTCTGACCCCCTCTACCCTCTCATCTCCCCTTCAGACAGGATATGCCAACAAAGTCTCATGTGTCTACTTGATCCAAGAAGTTCATTCTTCCCCAGTATCATTTTCTATCCTATAGCCTAGTCCAGTCCGTCTGAAGAGTTGGCTCCGGGAGTGGTTCCTGTCTTGGGCTAACAGAAGGTCTGGGGACCATGACCTCTGGGATCCTTCTAGTCTCAGACCATTGAGTCTGGTCTTTTTTACGAGAATTTGGGGTCTGCATCCCACTGCTCTCCTGCTACCTCAGGGGTTCTCTGTTGTGTCCCTGTTAGGGCAGTCATTGGTTATAGCCAGGCACCAACTAGTTCTTCTGGTCTCAGGCTAATATCTCTGCTTTATGTGGCCCTTTCTGCCTCTTGGACTCATAATTACCTTGTGTCTTTGGTGTTCTTCATTCTTCTTTGCCCCAGGTGTGTTGAGACCAATTGATGCATCTTAGATGGCCGCTTGCTAGCGTTTAAGACCATGTTTGGGTATCATTCTTAATAGAGATGAAAAAGATTTACTTTCTGCCAGTCGGCACTGATCATGATACCACCTTCTTAATAACTAAGCCTTTAAAAAAGTAATTTTAAGAATTTTTAGTATTTTTCTCAACTCTCCACTCGTTTTAGGTGTCTCTCTAACACTATTCTTGTAGGTACATGATACTGTTTTCATTAATGTGCCTTTCCTTTAAACCTTGGGAAAAATCATGGAAGCAATTACAATAACAGAAGCAGCTAACATTTGTGCAGTTACTATGAGCCAGGAGCCATTCTAGGCATTAATTCTTTCAGTTCTCATGACCCCCAGTGAGATGAGAGGTATTGTGGGGGGAGGGGCTAAGGAACTATCCAGTTGTTCCCCACCCTACCCATTCGTCATCTGGGCATCATTAATGGCGGTGTAGTTTTTCTTCCCCTTCTCATCACTGTACTTCATGCCATGAAATACTCCAGGAGGCAGATGAAATACTCCAGGAAGCTGTTCCCTGCCCTGAAAAAAGTTACAGTCTAGCTGGGGAGACCACCACTACAAAGAAAGAATTTTAAGCCTAGGAAGTTCTAAAACAGAGAGTTAACCACAAGTGAAAATGGGTACCACTGAATTGCAGTAGTCAAGAAATAGTCCTGTAGAAGTGGAAAACTTGGAACTTGACGGACTTGGGCACTAGAAGGTAAATTTCATGACTGTTTTCTCAACAAATATTTATAGAATAAACAGTAGGACAGGAAGACAGTGGGCATTCAGTGTTAAGCAGGGAATCTCACAAGCAGAGAGGCAAAAAAGCAGAAACCATTTCTTACATGTGGAAAAGGAAAACAAATAAACCAGATATACCAAGAACCAAGGCAAATATACCAAATGTGAGGCTTTATTGCTTTGGCAACAAAGTCAAAACAAACTCAGAGGGTTATAACAGTCTTATGTGATACAAAGCAGTGCATCAATTTTTTAAAACAAATTATTAGATTTAAAAGGATACAGCCACCCTAGCCTATATTTCCATCTAACCAGCCTCACCATTCACCGGCACTGAATTTCTTGGTTTTCTCTAAGCACACCATGCTCTTTTATGTTTTGATGGCTTTGTTCATGCAATTCCTCTGACACATGAAGACCCATAACCCCGTCTTCAATCAAGCCAACTCTTTTTTAGGGTACTGCTCAAATACCACGTGTTCCACAAAGCCTCCCTTTCTTTTCCAGACAGAATCAGTCACTCCATTCTCTGTGCCCTCATATTACCTTGTTTATTCCTCTTTTACGGTACTTAGCATGTTTTACTGCAATTACTTGCTTTAGATATTATCTGAGTTCATTACCCTAAGTGGTTTATTAGGGTAGATGCTATAGGTCTTATTTTTCTGTGTATGGCACCAGTACTCAACACATAACAGGAACTGAGTTAAATGTTTGTTAAATGAGTTACACGAGCACCACATGAACACAGAATAAATAACAAAGGAATTCAATAAGCTTTATAGAATCTGCAGTAATTCTCACCATTGGGCTTTTTCTTATGCTGACCCTTTCTAACACCAACGGTTTAACAATAAAATGTAGAACATCTTTGGTGGGTTTAATCCATGAAACTCAGGTAAACATATTTCTAGTGATTAACCTTAATAATATAAGAAATCTCAAATACTTTGAGTAACATATAGAAAATGAGTAATGTTGAATATCTTTCTCAAATATTTATTAGTCAGGGTTTGTACAAGAGCTGGACAATGATCCATTCAAGGCTGGAGTTTCTATGCTGCTTTTTTGGCTACCAGACGCACAGGTGAGAAGACTGATACTGTTCTGAAGGGTTAGAAGTTGGATTTAATTACTTCCGGGGAAAAAAGTTTTCTTTTCCTAAGGAAACAATGTTTGGGTTTGTTTAAGAGCTCAAACAAACTTCAGCTGACTAGACAGTTTTGTAAAATTAAGTAGTACAGAAATTACTTAACCAGAAAAATGTAAACATAGTTTATTACCAGTTTGTAGCTGAAAATTGTTCCTGTGGAATACCTGCTTTTTAGTGGCATTGTCAGATGGCTGAGCAGTGAGTCTGAAGAGCGCTTATTTTATGTGAGTAGTTGGAAGAGATGAGACTGGGGCCAGAATGTGGAAGGCTGTGACTGCCAACCTAAGGAAGTTGAAGTTTATCCGGTATTCAATGGGAGCCACTGAAAATTTTTCAGTAGAAAAATAAAAAAAAATGGATCTGACTCTCCTTCTTGTGGCAGTGATGTGAGGATTGGCTTGAAGCTGGGGAAGATGAGGTAGGGGTATGAGGTAATAAAGTCTTTGACTAGAGTGATGGCCTTGAATGTATTTAGAAATGGATGCAACTAACATTCGAAGTAGAATGGACAGGACTTGGTGAGAGGCTAGATAAAAAGAACGCGGGGAGTCAAGTTGGTGATCACTAAGGTTATGGTTGGGAAATCCCTGGCCAGAATGGGAGAGGGCAGCCACCCATGAGAAAAAGCTTGTTATATAAAACCATTGCCGTCGATTCCAACTCATAGTGACCCTATAGGACAAAGTAGAACTGCCCCATAGGGTTTCCAAGGAGCGGCTGATGGGTTGGAACTGTAGACCTTTTGGTTAGCAGCTGAGTTCTTAACCACTGTGCTAGCAGGGCTCCTTATTACAAAAGGCAGAGCCAAAACTAGAACTCAGATCTCCTGATTCCCCATGCAATTCTCTTCCCACTATAGCAATGTTACGGCTCATCTTAAAGACCACAAGCCTCAGAAAGTAACTGATATGGTATAACAAAAACTCAGTTAAATTACTTGGAGGATTTTTTTTTTTTTTTCCTTAGACTATGATTATAATCCTTAGCTCTTGTGCTAACTAGCTTTGTTACTTTGGGCAAATTGCCTTTGACACCTTTTACATTTTTATTTCAATTTATTTTGTTAACATTGAAACAAACAGATATATTTATCTCCCATAATAATGTAATTTCTTGGAAGGTAGCAAAGATGATAATATGTGGATTCTTTACCACTGATTATCATACCCAAGATCATTTATAATACTCTGTAAAAGGGCATTCAATTAATGAATATAAAATATGAGAACCACTTGTTAAAAATAAAATGAAGCACTTAGAAACACACAATCCACATAGAACCTGAATTTTTTACAAATTTCTCCTAGAGGAGAAGCTCCCGTACCTTTTATTAGGCCTCTGATTACTGAAGAACATTATGTAAAATTCCTAAGTACCTGAGAGCCACAGCCATGTTACACTTCGTACAAGAGAAGAAAGCGTCCCATTTCACAGGAGAACTTGTCCCAGGCTTTACCTGCAGCCTTCATCCCAAAGACTTCATGTGGCAGCAATGAAGGGCAAAGGGTACCCTGAGAAAGACTTTCCATTTTTAAAGTTAACGCAAAGCATATTTTGGTTTCCGTACTTTCCATGGAGAAAAATGTTGTACACCATGTATTTACATTACAGGTTTCCTCAACTTCCTGCAGTTGATAGCACAAGTACTCAGTCCTTTGTCCTGTGCAAACTACCTATGGCAGTTACCAGCAGGCCGGCAGCCCAGAGGAGCATTTCCGGACTCTAAGGATTCTCCCTTTACAGCACTCTGCTTCAGTACAACTAAAAGCTCTCACTCTAAGAAGTCTGGCTAGTTTTGGCAGCACCAGCACAGTCTCGGCAGCCTCAGGTTACTGGCTCCAGCACAGAACGGGGGAAAGCTAAGCCTGAAGAGGGAAAGTTGGACTGAGGAAGGAAGAGAAGCGAGGTCATAAGGACCAGGGAGTGTAGTCTGTGACTAATACAAATGGAGGTGGCTTTCTTATGCGGTTTGCAAAATGTCTTTGGAAGCTATTCCAAAAGAAAAGTTTCAAAAATGTGTGGAGTAATAGTAGCATCACTACAGCAAGTACCTGGCTTCCCAAGGGTACTATTTTAAAAGATAACCACTCCAATCTATGAGTTACAGTAGATTTGTTTTCAAAAGCATTGCTTAACAGTTTTATTTTAAAATTAAGTATAAAAAGCTCTGTTTAAGCACTGGTTATAACCAATGAATATAAGAAAATTTGTAGGATGTATGATGAGATGGAAATACTTTATAAGCTAAGGATCAAATTCTGCACTCTGTACTTCTGAGTTTGGCCACAAATTTAATCTGATACTTGTAGGATATGACATTGAATTTTAAGATTTCTCTCTGAGCTGTACTGGCTCATTTATACTTCTAAACACTTAATACTTTATAGGTATATCGTTTATAGCTGATTAAGTACTAGCAATTTCTACAAAAACTGGCTATTAGGTTTTATTATGGATAAAATAGATATAATTTCTAAATAATTTCAAATTACATAGCTTTTTTCAAGTACTGTAACTTGCCTAAGTGTGAAGACTGCTGGAGTAATATTCCAACCCTGATGAGTAGCAAAAATCAAAGGTCTACGTAAATACTTGCAGTGGTGTCCCACACATTTTTACTGGCTCAGTAAACATAAGAATCCAAACAAGATGTAAGATTCCATTGCAGGTCTCCTCTCTCTCCTTCATGTCCTGACATAAAATTAGCCTGGCATTATAAGGAGTCCTTTGTGCTGCCAAGATGGTCTCAAAGCATGGCCAATTATGGATTAGTAGAGGGGGAATGGAAACCTTGGTGGTGTAGTGGTTAAGTGCTAAGGCTGCTAACCAAGAGGTCGGCAGTTCAAATCTGCCAGGTGCTCTTTGGAAACTCTATGGGGCATTTCTACTCTGTCCTATAGGGTCGCTATAAGTCAGAATCGACGGCAATCGGTTTGGTTTGGTTTTCGGTTTAGAGGCGGAATGTAATACGCAGTGATCAAGATTGGGCCATGTTGAGGAGCAGAATTCTGGAAATTACAGAATTAAATGATACAGCTGGGTAATAATGTTACTCATCACTAATTAACTAACTAATGTTAGTTAACTAGGCTGGACTGGCTATGTTAGAATCACCCATGGGGCTGAAGCTGAGGAATCTTGTTTTAAATCAGCACCCTGGGTAATTCTGATGCTCATTCTAGTTTGGGTACTTTGTGTTAAAGGGACAGCAAGAATCAGAAAATTTTTAAAAAGGAGAGGTTCAAAAGTAATGATTCCAACCTTATGGGTATTCAAAATCAAATACTGGATCAGAATCTGACATTTATTAAAATGATTTCCTTCTTGGAAGGAAAAGATATAAGTCAACAGATAGCAATACTTGACTCTCTCCAATTATTTAATGATAACATGAAATGGTGCTTTCTCTCACTGGAATTAATTCACTGATGAGATTCAAAAAGCAGGAAAAGTCTCTTTAGATTTGACGCAGAAGTAAAAGTTGGCAATCAATAAAAGGTATTAAAAATAAACTCAGCAAGGGAGAAGTGATAAAACATTCAATCCTCTTTTGAACCTGTTTGGCTCCTGGGCAAAAACAGCTCACACCTTCTGCGATGCCGATGCCTGCTCCTCTGTCCTCAGAAAGGGGAAAAGAGTAAGGCAACAGGTGGTTCTTTCCTATTTCAAATGAATTAGGGATGGAGGGTGAGGCTGTCTGCAACCTTAATTTTTTTTTTTTTTCCTGAGGTTTAAAACCTTCCAACTGTTGGAGACACACATTGGGTTGGGCTGGGCCATTCTTGCTGTCAATGTCAAGTGTTGAGATTAGCACCACAAATCCTTCATCAGTCCTGAGTCCTGCCATGGGGCTGAGTCCATCCTCATCTTGACTATGAGGAAAGGCAAGTGAGAATACCATCCTTGGGAGGAAAGAGCAGCTGCAAAAAATGAAGGACAGAGGAGGAAGATAACAAAGCCTGGGAAAAACACAGTAGTAGAGACAGAAAGCTAGTTGGCACCAAAGGCCATTTCCCCAAAGGCCAGCTGAAAAGAAGACTTAAGTCAAAACTCCTTATGTGGCAGGTACAGCAGCCCCTTGAAATTGGAAGATGCTCCAGGAAATGATCTCATATTTCCCCCTGCTAATTTTTAACGCCAAATCTAATAATGTTGGGAATATTTGAGGATTAATTTTTTTCCTTTTTAACCTAGAGGTTACAGGAATGGATGGACAGAGATGGTAGACAACACACACACACACACACACACACACACACACATACACAAAGCAGATTGTGAGAAAAGATCTCATTACACAAGGGTAGAATTCACCCCAAACAAAGAACTTCTCAAAATTACAGGGGAAGGAAGGCAGAGAGCACTAGATCTTTGAGGCCTGTGGAGACAGGCTGACACAAAGAGCTTTGCTGCTGGCTTCATAAATCCACCGCTTTAAATTCTGAGATTTTTATTTAACGAGAGGCAGAAGGAAGGGTTCAGAAAAGAAGCCAGTGTCACAGGTGAAGATTACTTGAAGAGCAGGTGGGCTTCTCTTTCCATTTTCTGCACTTTTAATTTTCTTAACCAGAAATCTGGGGGGTTCACCAAATGCAATAGGATCCACCAACTGGGCCCCATTATCAAGTTCACCTCTACCCCTACCCTAGCTAGATACTGCTAAGAAAGGTTCTTCAACTCCTATTCTTCTCCTTGTTAACAGACCTAAATAATCTCCTACAAATACGCTTGGCCTTAGGATCTCCAAGTCAGCGTTATGGAAGAAACTATTGTTTATGGAAGTATTTCCACACATCCCGTCTTTGTCGGCGTTATGGGTTCAGTTTCTACATGTACAGGCAGAAAATATGCTCTTTGGCAGTCTTTAAACTTTACCTGACAGACATTATATACCCTCAGCCCTGGCTCCTCAATCTCTAACATCTCCACTAACACCCCGGCAAACAACAAAATATATCTACTTATACAGTTCAATCCCGTTTGAACATCTACAGCCACTATCTTGATATACTTGTTTCAAAAGTTGGCTGAGTGTCTGTCAACAGCAGCAAAGGCCATCATTAGGATAGATGTGTTGGTGCCAATAATGCTGCAGTGTGATTTTTAACTGCATTTTTTGTCAGTTTGGCTGGGAAGATCTGGACAGCTGGAAGTGAGCTTTTCCATCATTTTCTGTCTCCGTCTTTGTATCAATTTTCCACCTGTGAAGCCCAACACCCCGCCACCAAGTGCAGCTGCAATTCCTGCCACTTTGAAGCCTGCAAGGAGGCCAATTGGACCCCCCACCACTCCTCCAATGAGTGCACCTGCCACAGGCAGAGCTGCCAGCTTGTATTTTGCAGCCTGTAAAAAAAAAAATTCAATTTAGAAATTGAGTTGAGAATATCTGCCTGTGGTGATGTACATTTTCCTCTCATTACTCCTGGCAATGCCTCTTTAACTCTTGGTATATAATTAACCTTAGAGATTATACCTGTGGGTGGAAAAGAAAGTATTCCACAGGTACTGCCATTGCTCCAGATCTCAGAACTCAGAGAAATCAGCTACAGAGAGTGGACTGCAACACACTGATTTTACTTGCAAAACAATCAATCCACTATCTATCTAGCTGGCTCATTTAAACGGTTTCAGCAGCCGCAGAGCCCCCCAAAGCTTTTACGTTACACAGAGTTTATTCTGTGGCTATGTACCTGGGGTTAAAAGCAACATTCTGCAGAAAATAGATGGTCCCACACCACGCATGCTGTCATGTCCTTACACATCTGCCCCTACTGGATTCTTGCAAACCTTCTCTCATTCTTCTCCCTGAACCTCTGCAAATATTCCCTTGTAGCACCGAATGCCTTAGAGTGGGGCTTCAGTTTATTCTCTTTAAAAAAATTTCTCTCCTGACGAAATGAATCTTAGAATAGAATATTACAACAATCATTGATTTCTTGTGCTACCTATGTGTCATTTCTTCCTTATTTCCTTAATTGCTGGTTCCCTCAACATTAAAGAGAACAGATCAATTGGGTTAATACTAGAGATTCCTGGGAGCCAGAGTACCATTGATTTGTCAGCAGGAGCAGAATCTTACCTTCCCCAAGTTCTTGGTTCCCTCTTGCACATTCACAGCAGCACTGTTGACATGGTCTTCAATGCTGTCAATCTTCTCCTGCTGAGACTAGATGCAAAGGAATTATGAGGGCGCGTTCCTGCTGGGCAGCCACAGTAAGCCAATACACACTATTTTAATTCCTGTAATCAGGGCCGGGTACTGCAGCCTTGCAGGCTTAATGGTGGTTCATTAATAGCATCTGATAAACCATGTCGAAAGTACAAATTCACTTTTATGGAAAAAAGAAGGGGACTTAATTATTTGGTAATAAAAGGGTGGCACCTCTATAGCAAGAAAGCATCTCATAGTAAAATTCATTCACACATACAAACATATTATACTCCAGATAAATCTACTTTCCAAGAGGAAAAAAAAAAAAAAAAAAAACCAAATAAGCATTTACACATCACGTTAGGTTTGATGGAAAAAACAAAAACATAATTGGTCTTCTTTGAAGATTCAGTTAAAAATAGGCAAATTTACCTTAGGAGTAGAATACCCTTGATCCAATAAATACAAATTGTTAGGCTTTAGGACTAAGAATACAATATGGTTTGGTCTGCCATGAGATCTTTCCACCTGTGATACGCAGTCGGGGGCAGTGAATGAATTCACTGTCCTGTGTTTTATTTCTGGACATTATCATACATTTAAAATCATGACAAGTTAAAACGTTTCACATCAAATATATTAGTGAAGTACCTACATCAAAATGGCAGCACCTGTACTGAAACAACAGAAATTGTGACTCACAGACTCTCCAGGTAGAAGGAATGCCTAGGTCACTGAGTGCAACCTTCCTCTCAAATGTGTGACTCTCCACTGCCACATTTCTGACAAGTGGTCATGGAACCTCTGCTCAACCCCTTAGTGACAGGCACTCATTACTTCCCAGAGGAACACAACCTTATGTACATGGAATTTACATACAATAATATCCCATTTTAAGTGTACAGTATGATAAATTTTGACAAGTGTAGAAACTCATGTATCCACCATCACAGGAGCCCTAGTGGTGCAGGTGTTAAAGCGCTCAGCTGCTAACTGAGGGTTGGCAGTTCAAACCCACCAGCCACTCCTTGGGAGAACAATGTGGCAGTTGGCTTCCATAAAGATTTACTTCCGTAAAACCCTATGGGGCAGCTCTGCTCTGTCCTTTAGGGTTGCTATGAGTCAGAATTAACTCAATGGCAATGGGTTTGGTTTTTGGTTTGGTAACCACCATCACATTTAATATAATTTTGTTGTATTTTTTTTTAATTCACAGAAAAATAATTCCTCTGTGATCTCAGCTAAATGCCACCTTCTGTGATTGTGAAATAATTCAACTTTAATCATGAAGTGTTTGACTGCTTTTATGTAACTGACCTATTCACTTATACGGAAGTGAATTTGAGGAGGCGTCCTGGTGGTACAGTGGTTAAAGCACTTGGCTGCTTTCTGTTCCCACCATTGTAACCCATTTGTAACCACCATTTAAGAACAAAACAGCCAACCTTTTTAGGAAGGAGCATTAAAAATTATTTCCCTGAAGCCTTGAGATCACACCTGGGGTATAGAAATGGCAACAATCCTGGCAGACTCCTTTCTCTTGCTGGAATTACTTTTGGGTTGAGGTAAGAAGGACATGTTGGTTGTTCTCCCTCTACCCCTCAACTCATCAAGATACGGAGGTCAATGGTAGACTTTTATACCCGTGGTTTATCTGTATCAGCATAAACTGTTTCAGGCAAATATGGAAAGGGTTGAGGGGTGTCCCAAATAGAAACCATGATAACCCATTGCCATTGAGTCGATTCCGACCCATAGCAACCCTAAAAGACAGAGTAGAACTGCCCCACAGAGTTTCCAAGGAGCGCATGGTGGATTCAAACTGCCGACCTTCTGGTTTGCAGCTGTAGCTCTTAACCATTACACCACTAGGGTTTCCAGAAACAATGATAGGGTGTCAGAAATCCAGACAAGTTGCGTTTATTATTGCTGATCCTATGCTTCTATGAATTAGAAAAAGAAAGCTGACATTAAAGAAGTTTTACTGTCTGAGGAAAATAAAAATTGAATGAAGGAATGCTACGAGAGACCTAATGTTTTAGCGCCCTAAAATTTCAAGCACCATAGGAAAAAATTTAATAAAAAAATTTCTATAAGAAAGAAATATAGAAGTTACCAGTTTCTTGGGAAGTTCAGGATGAGTTTTTCTCCTTATACTTACTTCAACCCCATGATGATTATTATCCTCATTCAACAGATGAGAAAACTGATACCTAGAGAGCTTGCTCTGTCCAAGGGTACACAGTGGCAGTGCCAGGATTTGAATACAGGATATCTTTGTTCAAAGGTGGTGCTCTTAATCCTGTCTAAAAACCAAAAAAACCAAACCTGTTGCCGTTGAGTGAATTCCAACTCATAGTTGTTCTAAAAGTGTGAGAATCAGGGCTTTGAACCAGTTTGAAAGCCCTGGTGAGAATCACAGAAGGGCAACATCACAATCACCTGAGAACTTGTTAGAAATGCAAATTTTAGGCCCCACCCCAGGCCTAAACCAAACCAAAACCAAGCCCATTGCTTCAGAGTCGATTGGGACTCCTAGTGACCCTATAGGACAAAGTAGAACTGCCCCATAGGGTTTCCAAGGAGCAGCTGGTGGGTTTGAACTGCCAACCTTTTGGCTGGTAGCTGAGCTCTTAACCACTGCACCACCAGGGCTCCAAAAAATATATAGAACCCTTTTTATAGGAAAAAATTCTCAAAAGACTCTGCGTCCATAGATTTCATTTTAAGAAACACTGAATTAGGTTGCCTTATTGGCCTGGCCAAAAAAGAAAAGAAAACTGAATCTTAATGAGCAGTTACAGGAGCAACTAAAGATTCTGAAGAAAATGTAGTTCATGAAGTTAATATCTGTCAAGCAGAATGCAACAGGGGCAGTTGATTTCAAAACTAATAAAGAACTGTTCTTCCTTTGAATGCTTGTTGTGGATACTTGTAGGCTCAGCATCCTCTACACCAAGCAACAGTAATACATTCAAGAAATCCATCCTCAAATCCATTTACATCACTATAACGCTCTTCCTTGTGTGCTTGTGCGTGTGTGTGTGTGGGGGGGGGTGGTTTCAGTAGTGCAGTTTTGTTAAATGTGCTTGGGACATTATGAAATTCTTTAAGAAGATAACGCCAAAGCTCCAGGTATTTTCCTTTATTCCTGACCTCTAAATTCCAGCCAGTCTTCAAGGTCAAGCTGCAGTCTTAGATCTTGACCAATCCAGTTAATACTGGTTCTGAACTCATATGGTATGTAATCTATACACTTTAATCATATGCAATCCTATACACAGAAAAGCCTAGAAGCAAAATGCAAACATGATATACAGGCAGAGTACACGGTCATACTGGCTTAGAGTAGGCAATAAGCACAGTAGGTAAACAGGATGTTGACAGCAGGGAATTCAGCAGTAGGAAAGGGACTGAAGGAACTCTAGTCCTAAAATGCTTAAAGGTAATGGTGATGGCATAACTGGAATTCTAAACAAAGAATCAAAGAGGGAATCAAATGGGGGAGGAATAAAAGGAATACAGTTGAGGCGAGTAGAAGGAAAGGGGCTGCGAAGTATAGACATCTCATTTAGTCCTCCCATTAATTTTAAGAGGCTCAGTGTTGTCAATAACATCCCGAAGGTTACACAGGTCAAATGGAGGAATGTGATTCCATTACAAGCCATTTTCTATGCATCCAGAGTAAAACTTGATTACAAAAGGGAAAAAGGCAAGAGGTAGAAAACAAAACAGGACCAACTGCAAGAATGGCATGTTGTTGATCTACTACTGGCCCAGTTTCCTTTAAATTCCCTTCCAGGAAGGGAAGAGGGCACCTGAACAATAAAGGTTAAAGGAAAATGCAGCGGCAGTGTACATAGTATATATTAATTTATTAACATTTATTGGATCACATTTGACTGCTCAGTAGCTTTATAGGTACTTTTTTAATACTATTCTCTATTCTTCACTGAGCTTAGCACAGTGCTATGCACATCGGAAGCGATTAATTAAATACACGGTTAATTTGCCAGATACTATCGTGTCCATGTGATGATAAGGAGAGGATGCGGTCACTCTGGTTATGTTCCCAAGTCATTCTGTGCCTAAATGGAGCTTCTGTGAGTCTTTGGCCATGTGGTCATGAGAACTCAGTCACTCTGGGAATAATAATCAAGGGTTCCCCTTTGAGCTTTTGTCTAACAGCACTCTGTCTCATGTCCTTACATAGATTATTATAAATAGGACATTTGTATAGCTCTAGTCAGAATGTTCCTGAATAAATCTTCCCTAGATCAGGGGTTAAGAGTTGCCTAGCTAACTCAACTGGACATACAACTGTTAAATGACCTCAAGCCCTTAATTTTCCTTTCATTTTTTTTTATGCCTACTCCCATTGGAAGGGAAGTATATTTGTCTTAGGTAGGAAGAACTTTATATATATTTAGTTTTATAAATCAACTTTATTGAGATATAATTTACATACATTAAAACACATATTTTAAGTGTACAGATCGATGACTTTTGATAAATGTTTATGTAACCATACATATATGGATTTTATAAATTACATTATATTCAAATATTCTTAGTTAAAATAACTGAATAAATCTTGATTTAAAAAACACAGTAAAACCTGTAAAAGCTGGAACCTGTGTAAGGTGCAAAGCTGTTAAAGGAAAACTAAAATATTTTCCACTAATAGGGAGGATAGAAAAGTGGTAAGGCTGCACCCTGTCAAAGGCAGAAAACTTACGAGACCTGGAAAAACAAGGCAGTCCCATTAAGTTCCAGTTCTCATGGGTTTCACTGTGTATTAATAGATTATACAGATATCTAATCCAGAGACTTTGTTTTATTTCTCCTGATTTACAGACATCAGAAAAGGAAAATGTTTCAGACAATTTAGTGCATTTAAATTTAGGATAACATTTTTAAAAACTATCTACAAACTAGAACTAGACGGAGTAAGGGCCCTGTACTGAAAGCCTAGAAATTATTTCTCAGAAGGATCACATACAGAATCAAGGGTTCTCAGAGGAGAAAACGCGGCAGTGAGGGCAGGGTGAGAAAAGATGGTATTGGCCTCAAAACCTTGAAAAACTTTTACATGGAAGAAAGACAAAACTTGCTCAATTATGTGGCTCCAGATAGCAAAAGTTCCAGAGGGAAGTTATTAGAGGACAGTGTTTACTTCACATAAGTAAGAACTTCTAAGAATTAGAGCTCCCAAGCGAGATGGTTGAAATATCCCTGCACAATTAATTGTTCAAAAAGAGGCTAGAAAACCACCTATTTCGGAAGCTGGGCAAGAGTAGAAGGATTACATTAGTTAACCTATCAAGCAAGGCCTTTCCAAATCCAATTCTGAAGCTGTGTGATTCTAGGACCTTCTTATAATTTAAAGTCAGCTCTCAAGGAAACCATAACTCAAAGATGGACAACCCTAAAATCGTGGTTTGATTAAGAACAAAGACATAAACTTAGACAAAATTATAAGCAGAAACAGGCTTGTAGTTACATAGATACATACATACATGCATACATACTCATACTTCCTACTTTCCCATAATTCCCAGGAAGGGAAAATTAAAAAAACTTTAGAACAATAATGACAGAAAATATGTTTAATCTGTGACACCAAAATCTGCGTTGTACTTCCTAACCTATGCTAGCAGTATCACTGGCTACCTACCCCATTGTGCAGAATAAAGCCTTATCTTTGACGCTTTCATCTTCCTGGGGTGACTGTGTCAATTAAGTCCATCCCCCAAATCCCTCTCAATTGTTCTTTACCTTTCAACTTGTACTGCCACTGCTCTAGGTTAAACTCTTGCAAGTGACTCCTAACTAGTCCTCCTGCCTATAATCCTTCCCCTACCCTAGGCCATTATCCATACTACTAACAGTGATTTTTCTGAAGCAAAGACTGCTTACATCACTCTAACCTGCTCAAAAATCTACATTGGTTCCCTAATGCCTACAAAGTGAAGTTCAAATTCTTTACCATGGCTTTCAGTGATAACACAATCTGGCCTGCACTCTCCTTGCTTGCCCACAGTACATCAGGCTTTGCTTACACTGGAGTACTGGTCACTCCTGAACAGGCCGTATACTTTTCTACTCTATGTCTTTGTTCACCTGATCTAAAATGCATCCGTCATCACCACCTGTGGACATTTTACTCATTTTCAAGGCTCATGCAAACGCTACCTACCTATGTGAAGCTATCCTTAATGTTTCCACCTCACAACGCCTGCCTTCTTCCGCTGGAATTAAGTGCTTCCTTGGAGCTGATAGTACTTCTCCTCGTAACTTATTTTTTGCATTTAACAATCATTCTTGAAATTTCAGTTTTTGGGGCCCAAGCCTATCTCCACCCAAGAATTTCTCAAGAAATGAGAGCAGGCTTCATTTATTTCTACACTGACCCTTGTCAGACCCCCAAAGTCAAGGATCTAACACAGTGCCTCAAAACACATAACAAATGCTCAACAAATGTTTATTGAATTGATCTGCAATTTCAGGACAGTTAGACTTCTACCATGGCTCAATACCAGTCTTAAAAATTGTAATATTTTAGTTAAAATTCTAATAAAAGCCTAGCGAGTGATGAAAGCCTCTCATGCCAATATTCTAACAACTCTGAGCCAAAAACAGTTACATACTTACATTCACTAGTAGTGAGAATTCGGTGACCAGTTGGCTAAGTTCAATCAAGTCCTTAAAAAGAGAGAGAAAGAGGAAATTACTTACTTTTATGCCTCACAGCTACCAAAAAGAAAATCATTTTTAACATACCGCTTCTAAGGTTTCCCATGATTCTGCGGCATTTTGATCTCGAGGAATTTCAGGCAACGCATATATCTGAGTCAAACTCTGAGGACTAGCTTCAGCTTTGGTACTGTGAAACGTTCCTGGATGAACACAGCCCCACGTTTAGAGTTTATTTGCTTTGTTAGAAAGAAGGCAGCATGAATCAATTCCACAAAACAATTTCCATGTAAAATGCTTATTAATTGAATTCAGGCTAAAAGTAAATTGATTTTTCTGTAAAAATAGAATTATTTATTCATGGCAGCTTGTTGCCCAGATTAGTTAACAAATGCTTTTAAAATTATTCTACAAAGTCATCTAAAAAACTGGCTACAAATGCTTTCTATCTAATCTGAGTAATTTGTGCTAAATGTAGAAGAAGCACCAAAGGAAAACTAGTCTATTTAGCTAATGTTCCAGGAAGAGACATCCAGGAGACAGATTTAACACTGAAACATTGCTAAATCCTTAATCTTCGCTTTAGCTATTTTAGTAATAAACAGCATATTTACAAGATGTTAAAAGTGGGGAGATAATGTCTTTTGATCAATAAAAATCAGTCACACTGGTGACAATAATTTTGCCACCAAACTAACACCTTTTATCACATGCATCTTTTCATACATGTTGTCACCCTTCTTGTTCTTGGATTCATTCTTCTGGCCCATGTCTCCATTGCTTCTTCTACTTCTTTTCAGAATTTAAAAAATCATGGACCAAATGGGATTATTTAATTCCACCTTCAAACCTTTCTTATTTCTTTCTATTGGTTTTTACCAATTATTCATTCATTCAACACTGACATTATATGTATATAAATGTATATATACAGCACAGTGTATATGCCAGTCAGATGCTGGGGATACAATGGTAAACCATAAGAACAGTTCCAAAGAGGCACCACAGCGTAGTGGTTAGGAGCATAAGCTTTTTCAGAAAAACCTGGGTTAGAGCTGTGGTTTGACTATTTACGGCTCTTTGACTTGGGGAGGATTTAATCTCTGACTTATTTTTCTCACTTGTAAAATAAGGTGATATTTACCTCAGAGAGTTTTTGAAAGGATAAAAGGAAATAATGCATGGAAACTACTTTGCACAGTACCTGGCATATGTATCAAGTACAAGTGCTCAGTGGTTACTATAGCTGCTCCAGCTGCTACTATTAATGCAGCTTACTGTATAATGTGCGGTATAAACCAAAAAAAAAAAACAAAAAAAACCCAGCTGCTGCTGCTGCTATTATTAATGCCACTTACTGTATAATGTGTGATTTAAACAAACAAAAACAAACCCGTTGCCACTGAGTCAACCCTATAGGACAGAGTAGAACTGCTCCCTAGCATTCCCAAGGAGCGGCAGGTAGATTCGCATTGCCAACCTTTTGGTTAGCAGCTGAGCTCTTAAACACTGCACCACGAGGGCTCCAATGTGTGAAAAAAAAAATTTTTTTTTTTATATAGACATGTTTAAAGTTAGTACAGTTTGATAAGAATGATGATATGGATAAGTATGGAGCATTATGTGAGAACAGAAGAGAGGTATTTAACTTAGACTTGTGGAGGGGAGAGTAGTCAGAGAAGCAGAAGTCTGAAGCTGAAGATGAACAGAAATTATACAGGTGAACTGGGGTGGGAGTGGAGAGAAGCAGAGTATTCAGGTCAAGGAAAACAATATGTGCACAGGCTTGGGAATGGAAAGAAGTTCAGCAGAGCTGAAGCATAGACTGTGACAAGGAAAAACGCAAACGTTGAGGCTGGAAATCTAAACTGAGATTATTCATGGTATTATAACCTATGTTAAAGAGCTTCATCTTCTCATAAGATACATATGGAACTATTAAAAGGAACCGAAGACTATTGGAAAGCTGGAGGGTGCCACAGTCAGGTCTTAGATTTAGAAAGGGAACCATATCTGTAGTGTGAAGATAAATAAGGATGGAGCTGAAGGTGAGAAAATTAGAGAGGTAAAAAAAAAAAGAGTCGGAAGGTTCTGCAATATGTCTAGTGCAAAACGATGAAGATCTGCTTTAGGATAGTGGCAGTGGAATTGGAAAGAAGGGGTCTGAAAGATCAGATATATCAGGAGACAATTCTAAAACAAGAGTATACTGATAGATAGACAGACAGACAGATACAGTATTTTGTGGCAGTTCCAATGTGAGGGTGCCATCTGCCACAACTTGGTGTGGTTGTGTAGCCTATGGGAAGGCTTCCTAGAAAGGTGATGTAACCAGGAAATGAAGAGAGGAATATACATTCTAAGTGGAGAGACCAGCATAAACAAAGGCCTTCAATGAAGAAAAATATAGCTTACCATGAAAATCAGCAGTTTGATGTTGCCAAAGCATAAAGTAAAAGACAAGAATTTATGAGAAAAAGATATTACTGATGGTTAGGAGAGGGCTTGTAAGCCAGTTAAAGGCCTTGGACTTAAGCTGGTGGACAGTGGAGAGTTACTGAAGCAGAGGAAAACATGGTGACATGTGATACCTGAACTACTCCTAAAAGAAAGTCATTATAACTCTAAGCTCATCTTCTCTCAATTCTTTTTTTTAACCTAGCCTATAGCTCAATGGTATTTTATAAGACTGCATTACTCTTTTACCTTCATAGTCTATGGATGTTTTACCTACTTCTCAAGAAAAAGCCTGTTTGAATTGCTTTGGAAGGGCATGACGGTCAATTAGTTGACTGAAAAGTATTTGTGGGCTTATCAGAATTGATGGTGTTCTTTTATTTTTGTATTTTAACTTATCTGAATATATTTCCTTAACTTAAAGGAACAGCAAAACATCAGATATAGAATAAGTTTTACTTTTCATTATGGCAATTATCCAGTATTTTAAAAGTTCTCAATGATCTTTGCAAATGCTTAAAATAATTAATTACCATATGCTCTAAGTTATCACATAAAGACACCTTTATTTTCACTTCAACCAAGATAAACGAATTACTCTATGACCTTTCTTCCACTTAGTATTTCTCCTGTAATATGGATTTCAGCTTCTTTAATACAGTGACAAATAATGATAACTTCATTATCACTAACAGCCTAAATGCACAGCAGAACTTTCTAAACACCATGCCTACTGTACAGATTTTTTTAAGCTATAACCCCTGGACAGTTAAAACAGGGAGGATCTGAACGAAGTATGCCAAGGTACACAACAAAATGAAGAGAGACTGCCATATATAAATTCTTCATTTAAAAATGAAAGGGTGGGAAAGGTTTGACATTTTTAACAAACATAAAAGATTTCCATCAGTAAAAAGTAAGAAATGTTTGTCATTTACGTCTCATTTGAAACCAAACTGCGTATGCATCTTAGTTCAAATAGAGTCTTAGAACAAAGAAGTCTGTTTTTTTCCACGGAAAACCCTGCTGTAAACTCACAACTCTGTACGCCACACATCAATGCAAGGCATGACTATCAATTAAGAAAGGAAATCTTTTAATATCTACAACTTTCATAATTTGTTTCAGCTTGCATAAAAACCACTACCTCAGCGATCATCCTTTCACTTCAAACTTTTATATAATTCTGTGGATATGATGAGGCAAAACATGGGGATAGATCATAGCTGCAGGAAAGAAGGCTGAAGAACTCTTAGCCTGTCCACAAAAGTCAAAATGGCAGTTGTTTCATGTGACATAACAATCTCAGAGAGTTCCATCTACATGCAAATAATGGCAAGTGCAAAGGGCAAGTAGAATATGTATCACTCACCACTACTTTTCAAACTCCAGAATTGTTCTAAGATCTTACTATTGGCTATAAACTCAAAAAAACATATTTGTAGTTCAAGTGCAAAATAAGCTTAATAACATAGACATAAGACTTCCCTTCCTCTTTATAGATCCAAATATTCTCTTTCTTTCTCCATACTTCAAGAGAAGAAATGGTTCTACCAAGAATTACAACATGAAATATATATAAGAAATTTCCACTAAACACTACTAGGAAAAGTCTCATTATCAATCTAAATTAATTTAAAGGCATTCCTTGAATTTTTTCATGTTCTGATAGCTTTAAAAATAGTGAAATTAATTTACTGATCATCTACATAAATCTATCAACCACAATAAAGTGACTTCTATGCCACGCTTAACTTAGCTGAAAAAGAAGACTTCTGAGAAAATTCAAATCAACTGAAAATACAGATTCTGAATAATATAATACAAAAACCATGTACGTTTCACAAAACTGTTCTGTACATGTATATACCTGCGATAAAATCTAATATTTCATCAAAACTCAATATGCTGGTCTGAAGTTCCCAACAGTTTTCAGATTGGATTCTTTTCTTTTGTGAATATTTGTTTAAAGTGTAATAAGATGCTGTTCCTACCACGCTGATGAAGTGTGTAGTGTGTATGCTGGATGGGGAGGAAAGAAAGACAAGCAGTGTTTCACTCCATACGACCTGATATACCTTTCTAAATACAAATCAAATGTGTAGCCTGATCACCTCTCTTGGTGGGAGGCAATATGCTAAAAAGGAACCACGACCCACAAGGGAGACAGAAGGGAGTTTCTCAGATCAAGCAAGATTGGCAGAGAAGATTCACTTTGGGAACTCTCAAGAGTCTGGACAAAAGAGACAGCAAAATCATCCCAGTTTCCCTCTAAGCTGCTTTCATTCTCCAGGGAACATAAAACATCCTACTCTTCTTGTTATTTCTATCTGTAAATGAAAAACTATTTTTGTATTTTTGATCTTATGGAGATGTGGCAACACTGCTCCTGAATCTTTGGTGATGTTTCCAGCCAATTTATTTAGAATCAGATTGAATTTTTAAAGGAAAAAGTATTTTAAGGCACTTAACTTCTATGCAAATGAAACACATTTTTCTGTATAGGCTGTCACTACTATAATGAGCATCTAAAGCAAAAAAATGAGGAAAAGCTGGAGGGCACAGGATAAAACATGAATGACAGAACTAAGTCTATAGCTAAAACACCACATATGGAGAAAACCAATTCCCATCCCACTACTGAAGTATTATATAAATTCGTTACTTGATTTCTTTTCATTGTTCTCCTTTGCCATCTTCTCAATTATTTCTTAACAATATTTCTGGACTTGTTTGTCTAGTAGAATTCTCACATTTGGTAAAACACTCAGGCACTTGGTGAGACAGTTCATTTTAACTGCTTTATGTTGGCAATGGCTTCACAGTCAAAGCACCATCTGACCAACAGGCCATTCATAACGTAAATTCTGCACACTGTTTTAGGTGTAATCTAGATTCGTGACTTTTTAAAAACCTGGATACGACTGTCTCAATCAAATCAGCACTAGTTTTGAGGTTTAATTTTAGTTTTCTCCAACCAGCAAGTGATTAGGGCTTTAGCTTATTTAGTGTTCCATGAACTGAGAAGTTTGAGAATCAAGAGAGTTGGAATGTGAATTTCACCTGCTATTTCTTCTCCTTCACACACTGGCTCTGCCCCAGTCCTTTTCATTGCCTCTGTACACATGTTTCCTTCAGTTTTGCCAAAATTTTTTTTACACCAGTCAGCTTCCTATGGGGAAAGTTAATTGCCAGCAAATTGGGTAAGCTGCCTTTTGCCAATAATCACCCAATTCCTCTGATGATATATAAACCCAAGACTGTTGAGCCCAAACAGTTCTACTGGTGGAAACACAAACAATGTAATAATAAAACACAAACTGAAGCAGCAAGTATTAGATTATTATCCTATCGAGAGGAACCTCTCAGATAGACCTCAACATTTTTGTTTGCTAGGGAATTGCTGGTGGGTAATACAAAGCTACACAGCCAAGAAGACTGGTGCCAGCTACTCCTTCCAGAAAATCCAGCTTAACTTCACTGCTGTTACTGCCATCGCAACTGTCACAATGTCTAGGTGCATAAGACTGACCCTTAATCACATGGAACTAAAGTCCAGTTTCTTTACACATGCACTTAAAGTGTCGGTTTCCACTAAATGATAAAAACAACATTCAGCCTTATCAGGATGGGGTGGTAACTACAGATGAACAGAATAATGAAAACAATAACTACACACTACATAAAGTATTTTCCTCAATACTCTTCAGCCCATGGTTGAGAGCTACTATCTTCTCCCCAGAATATTTTAGGTACTGGTTATTCACATAGCAAAGTGATTGCAGCACATCTGAAATTGCAAAATTGTCCCTAAAAAGGTATTCATTTCTACTTATAAAACATTTACTAATAGTCCACTATGACACAGTGGCTGCAACAATGGGCTCAAACACAGCAACAATTGTGAGGATGGCACAGGACCAGGCAACATTTTGCTCTGTTGTACACAGTGTCGCTGTGAGTTGGAACCAACTTGACAGCACCTAATAACAACGACAACATGTACCAAGCATTGTACGAGGTTCTAAAGACTCAATAAAAGCAAGATTATTCAGAAACTCTGGATGATGGCCTGAATTATTCTTCTGATGTTGTTTTGATTTCCCTGTAAACTGCTGGATCATTAGCACTGAAATATGAAATTAAAAATAATCTGGCTTTGCAGATAGGAGGTGGTGTAGAGGCTCCTGGGTAAATGAAAAGAGAAAAACCAGGCAGGTGTAGTGTTCCTCAGATTCTAATCTAATCTGTAATTTATTTATACCCTAACCATTCCATAAGGATTTAAGACAATTTAGATGGATACATAAAATGTTAACAGAACGGTATAAATTGAAAATAAAAGAGAGAGAGAGACACACACACACACAAAAAGAGGGAAAAACAAGAGTACCAATTATAAAATAAGGCCAGGATAGTTTAAAAACCTGGCTTTCAGTGGGTTAAAAATTTTGGCTTTAAGCTTTTCAGTAGACAACTCAAGTAGGAAAGCCTTATCAGTTATGTCATTCAATGCTCATAACACAAAAAGAGAGTAACTGCTCAGAAATACTTGTTGTTAGGTACCGTCAAGTTGGCTCTGACTCATAGCCACCCTATATACAACAGAACAAAACACTGCCCCGTACTGTGCCATCCTCACAACTGTTGGTATGCTTGAGCCCATCATTGCAGCCACTGTGTCAATCCATCTCATCAAAGATCTTCCTCTCTTTCACTAACCCTCTACTTTACCAAGGATGATGTCCTCCAGGAGCTGGTCCCTCCTGATAACATGCCCAAAGTACATGAGACAAAGTCTCACCATCCTTGCCTGTAAGGAGCATTCTGGCTGTACTTATTCCATGACGGACCTGTTTGTTCTTCTGGCAGTCCATCGTATATTCAATATTTTTTGCCAACACCATAATTCAAAGGCATCAATTCTTCTTCAGTCTTCCTTATTCATTGTCCAGCTTTTTCATGCTTATGAGGTGATTGAAAATATCACGGCTTGGGTCAGGTGTACCTTAGTCCTCAAGGTCACATCTTTGCTTTTTAACACTTTAAAGAGGTCTTTTGCGGCAGATCTGCCCAACGCAATATGTCATTTGATTTCTTGACTGCTGTTTCTATGGGCATTGATTGTGGATCCAAGTAAAGTTAAATCTTTGAAGCTTCAGTATTTTATCGACTTATTATAATGTCGCTTATTGGTTCAGTTGTGAGGCTTTCTGTTTCTTTATGTTAAGGTCTAATTCATACTGAAGGCAGTAGTCTTCTATCTCTCTCAGTATGTGCTTCAAGTCCTCTTCACTTTCAGCAAACAAGGTTATGTCTCTGCATATCGCAGTTGTTAATGAGTCTTCCTCCAATCTTGATGCGTTCTTCTTCATATAGTCCAGCTTCTTGGGTTATTTGCTCAGCATACAGATTGAATAAGTATGGTGAAAGGATTTAATACTCATAAGACAAAAACAAAGCAACTGCTCAAAACATATTACTATGTACTAAATCAAGAATCTTTTTCAGGGTTCCTTATGAAGATGTTACTATAATATAATCCACAATTATCAATTATATTTTTTGAAGAACATAATGACAAGTTTCACAGGGCACTGATGGCAGGGCCCCCGATGCAGTTTTTTTTATATTGTCAGTTTAATTCAGAGAACTGAATTGGAAGATAGATGTAACATGCAAACTATAATGCCTAAGAAAAAAGTATGCCTAACAGGTCACCCCTCCCACCTGCAAATGAGTGATGAGTAGTCTGCATGCAAGGGTGAAATTCCTTAGAAAATATATAAAAATTTCTTTTCAATACACAGACAAATAGGTACTTGAGGTCCTAAAGTTTCACTTCATACAGTATAGCCTCAAAATTTTTATTCTGCCAAACTTTCCTGGTAAGAATTTCTAGACATACTCAGTCCCCGGATTCAGTTAATTGGAATTGGAATAGCAGATGATCCCTAGAGCTCTCTAGGTAATCTGCAATACCTAGACAGGGAGATGAGCTGTAATTAATTGCTTTACTATGATCAAGAATCCACCATGCGTCTGTCAGTCTGTCGTACTGTTGTGGCTTGCATGTTGCTGTGATACTGGAAGCTTTGCCATCGGTATTTCAAATACCAGCAGAGTCACCCTTGGTAGACAGGTTTCAGCAGAACTTCCAGACTAAGACAGACCAGGAAGAAGGACCTGGCAGTCTCTTTCTGAAAAAATTGGCCAATGAAAATCTTTCGGATAGCAGCAGAGCATTGTCTGATATAGTGCCAGAAGATGAACCCCTGAAGTTGGAAGGCACTCAAAACATGACTGGGGTAGAGCCGCCTCCTGAAAGTAGAATCAACCTTAATGGCACCGGTGGAGTCAAGATTTCAGGACCTTCATTTGCTGATGTAGCATGACTCAAGATGAGGAGAAATAGCTGCAAACATCCATTAATAATCAGAACATGGAATGTACGAAGTATGAATCTAGGAAAACTAGAAATTGTCAAAAATAAAATGGAATGCATAAAGATCTGTAGCCTAGCATTAGTGAGCTGAAATGGACTGGTATTGGACATTTTTTTTTTATTAACTTTTATTGAGCTTCAAGTGAACGTTTACAAATCAAGTCAGACTGTCACATATAAGTTTACATACATCTTACTCCGTACTCCCACTTGTTCTCCCCCTAATGAGTCAGCCCTTCCAGTATCTCCTTTCGTGACAATTTTGCCAGCTTCCCACTCTATCCTCCCATCCCCCCTCCAGACAGGAGATGCCAACACAATCTCAAGTGTCCACCTGATATAATTAGCTCACTCTTCATCAGCATCTCTCTCCCACCCACTGTCCAGTCCCTTTCATGTCTGATGAGTTGTCTTCGGGGATGGTTCCTGTCCTGTGCCAATAGAAGGTCTGGGGACCATGGCCGCCGGGATTCCTCTAGTCTCAGTCAGACCATTAAGTATGGTCTTTTTATGAGAATTTGGGGTCTGCATCCCACTGATCTCCTGCTCCCTCAGGGGTTCTCTGTTGTGCTCCCTGTCAGGGCAGTCATCGATTGTGGCCGGGCACCAACTAGTTCTTCTGGTCTCAGGATGATGTAGGTCTCTGGTTCACGTGGCCCTTTCTGTCTCTTGGGCTCTTAGTTGTCGTGTGACCTTGGTGTTCTTTATTCTCCTTTGATCCAGGTGGGTTGAGATCAATTGATGCATCTTAGATGGCCGCTTGTTAGCATTTAAGACCCCAGACGCCACATTTCAAAGTGGGATGCAGAATGTTTTCATAATAGAATTATTTTGCCAATTGACTTAGAAGTCCCCTTAAGCCATGGTCCCCAAACCACCCCCCCCCCCCCTTGCTCCACTGACCTTTGAAGCATTCATTTTATCCCGGAAACTTCTTTGCTTTTGGTCCAGTCCAATTGAGCTGACCTTCCATGTATTGAATGTTGTCCTTCCCTTCACCTAAAGCAGTTCTTATGTACTAATTAATCATTAAGAAATCCTCTCCCTCCTTCCCTCCCCCCCTCGTAACCACAAAGTATGTGTTCTTCTCAGTTTATACTATTTCTCAAGATCTTATAATAGTGGTCTTATACAATATTTGTCCTTTTGCCTCTGACTAATTTCGCTCAGCATAATGCCTTCCAGGTTCCTCCATGTTAAGAAATGTTTCACAGATTCGTCACTGTTCTTTATCGATGCGTAGTATTCCATTGTGTGAATATACCACAATTTACCCATTCATCCGTTGATGGACACCTTGGTTGCTTCCAGCTTTTTGCTAGTGTAAATAGAGCTGCAATAAACATGGGTGTGCATGTATCTGTTTGTGTGAAGACTCTTGTTTCTCTAGGGTATATTCCGAGGAGTGGGATTTCTGGGTTGTATGGTAGGTCTATTTCTAACTGTTTTAAGATAACGCCAGATAGATTTCCAAAGTGGTTGTACCATCTTACATTCCCACCAGCAGTGTATAAGAGTTCCAATCTCTCCGCAGCCTCTCCAACATTTATTATTTTGTGTTTCTTGGATTAATGCCAGCCTTGTTGGAGTGAGATGGAACCTCATCGTAGTTTTAATTTGCATTTCTCTAATGGCTAATGATCGAGAGCATTTTCCCACGTATCTGTTAGCTGCCTGAATATCTTCTTTAGTGAAGTGTGTGTTCATATCCTTTGCCCACTTCTTGATTGGGTTGTTTGTCTTTTTGTGGTTGAGTTTTGACAGAATGATGTAGATTTTAGAGATCAGGCGCTGGTCTGAGATGTCATAGCTGAAAATTCTTTCCCAGTCTGTAGGTGGTCTTTTTACTCTTTTGGTGAAGTCTTTAGATGAGCATAGGTGTTTGATTTTTAGGAGCTCCCAGTTATCTGGTTTCTCTTCATCATTTTTGGTAATGTTTTGTATTCCGTTTATGCCTTGTATTAGGGCTCCTAGGGTTGTCCCTATTTTTTCTTCCATGATCTTTATCGTTTTAGTCTTTATGTTTAGGTCTTTGATCCACTTGGAGTTAGTTTTTGTGCATGGTGTGAGGTATGGGTCCTGTTTCATTTTTTTGCAAATGGATATCCAGTTATGCCAGCACCATTTGTTAAAAAGACTATCTTTTCCCCAATTAACTGACACTGGGTCTTTGTCAAATATCAGCTGCTCATATGTGGATGGATTTATATCTGGGTTCTCAATTCTGTTCCATTGGTCTATGTGCCTGTTGTTGTACCAGTACCAGGCTGTTTTGACTACTGTGGCTGTATAATAGGTTCTGAAATCAGGTAGAGTGAGGCCTCCCACTTTCTTCTTCTTTTTCAGTAATGCTTTGCTTATCCGAGGCTTCTTCCCCTTCCATATGAAATTGGTGATTTGTTTCTCTATCACCTTAAAAAATGACATTGGAATTTGGATCAGAAGTGCATTGTATGTATAGATGGCTTTTGGTAGAATAGACATTTTTACTATGTTAAGTCTTCCTATCCATGAGCAAGGTATGTTTTTCCACTTAAGTATGTCCTTTTGAATTTCTTGTAGTAGAGCTTTGTAGTTTTCTTTGTATAGGTCTTTTACATCCTTGGTAAGATTTATTCCTAAGTATTTTATCTTCTTGGGGGCTACTGTGAATGGTATTGATTTGGTTATTTCCTCTTCAATGTTCTTTTTGTTGATGTACAGGAATCCAAGTGATTTTTGTATGTTTATGTTATAACCTGAGACTCTGCCAAACTCTTCTATTAGTTTCAGTAGTTTTCTGGAGGATTCCTTAGGGTTTTCTGTGTATAAGATCATGTCATCTGCAAATAGAGATAATTTTACTTCCTCCTTGCCAGTCCGGATGCCTTTTATTTCTTTGTCTAGCCTAATTGCCCTGGCTAGGACTTCTAGCACGATGTTGAATAAAAGCGGTGATAAAGGGCATCCTTGTCTGGTTCCCGTTCTCAAGGGAAATGCTTTCAGCTTCTCTCCACTTAGAGTGATATTGGCTGTTGACTTTGCATAGATGCCCTTTATTATGTTGAGGAATTTTCCTTCAATTCCTATTTTGGTAAGAGTTTTTATCATAAATGGGTGTTGGACTTTGTCAAATGCCTTTTCTGCATCAATTGATAAGATCATGTGGTTTTTGTCTTTTGTTTTATTTATGTGATGGATTACATTAATGGTTTTTCTGATATTAAAACAGCCTTGCATACCTGGTATAAATCCCACTTGATCGTGCTGAACTATTTTTTTGATATGTTGTTGACTTCTATTGGCTAGAATTTTGTTGAGGATTTTTGCATCAATGTTCATGAGGGATATAGGTCTGTAATTTTCTTTTTTTGTAATGTCTTTACCTGGTTTTGGTATCTGGGAGATGGTGGCTTCATAGAATGAGTTGGGTAGTATTCCGTCATTTTCTATGCTTTGAAATACCTTCAGTAGTAGTGGTGTTAACTCTTCTCTGAAAGTTTGGTAGAACTCTGCAGTGAAGCCGTCCGGGCCAGGGCTTTTTTTTGTTGGGAGTTTTTTGATTACCGTTTCAATCTCTTTTTTTGTTATGGGTCTATTGAGTTGTTCTACTTCTGAACGTGTTAGTTTAGGTAGGCAGTGTTTTTCCAGGAATTCATCCATTTCTTCTAGGTTTGCAAATTTGTTAGAGTACAATTTTTCGTAATAATCTGATATGATTCTTTTAATTTCAGTTGGTTCTGTTGTGATGTGGTCCTTCTCGTTTCTTATTTGGGTTATTTGTTTCCTTTCCTGTATTTCTTTAGTCAGTCTAGCCAATGGTTTATCAATTTTGTTAATGTTTTCAAAGAACCAGCTTTTGGCTTTGTTAATTCTTTCAATTGTTTTTCTGTTCTCTAATTCATTTAGTTCAGCTCTGATTTTTATTATTTGTTTTCTTCTGGTGCCTGATGGATTCTTTTGTTGCTCACTTTCTATTTGTTCAAGTTGTAGGGACAGTTCTCTGATTTTGGCTCTTTCTTCTTTTTGTATGTGTGCATTTATCGATATAAATTGGCCTCTGAGCACGGCTTTTGCTGTGTCCCAGAGGTTTTGATAAGAAGTATTTTCATTCTCGTTGCATTCTATGAATTTCCTTATTCCCTCCTTGATGTCTTCTATAACCCAGTCTTTTTTCAGGCGGGTATTGTTCATTTTCCAAGCATTTGATTTCTTTTCCCTAGTTTTTCTGTTATTGATTTGTAGTTTTATTGCCTTGTGGTCTGAGAAGATGCTTTGTAATATTTCGATGTTTTGGACTCTGCAAAGGTTTGTTTTATGACCTAATATGTGGTCTATTCTAGAGAATGTTCCATGTGCGCTAGAAAAAAAAGTATACTTTGCAGCAGTTGGGTGGAGAGTTCTGTATAAGTCAATGAGGTCAAGTTGGTTGATTGTTGTAATTAGGTCTTCCGTGTCTCTACTGAGCTTCTTACTGGATGTCCTGTCCTTCTCTGAAAGTGGTGTGTTGAAGTCTCCTACTATAAATGTGGAGGTGTCTATCTCACTTTTCAATTCTGTTAAAATTTGATTTATGTATCTTGCAGCCCTGTCATTGGGTGCATAAATATTTAATATGGTTATGTCTTCCTGATCAATTGTCCCTTTTATCATTATGTAGTATCCTTCTTTATCCTTTGTGGTGGATTTAAGTCTAAAGTCTATTTTGTCAGAAATTAATATTGCTACTCCTCTTCTTTTTTGCTTATTGTTTGCTTGATATATTTTTTTTCCATCCTTTGAGTTTTAGTTTGTTTGTGTCTCTAAGTCTAAGGTGTGTCTCTTGTAGGCAGCATATAGATGGATCGTGTTTCTTTATCCAGTCCGAGACTCTCTGTCTCTTTATTGGTGCATTTAGTCCATTTACATTCAGCATAATTATAGATAAGTAAGTGTTTAGTGTTGTCATTTTCATGCCTTTTTATGTGTGTTGTTGACAATTTCATTTTTCCACATACTTTTTTGTGCTGAGACATTTTTCTTAGTAAATTGTGAGATCCTCCTTTTCGTAGTGTTTGACTTTATGTTTGTTGAGTCGTTATGTTTTTCTTGGCTTTTATCTTGAGTTATGGAGTTGTTATACCTCTTTGTGGCTACCTTATTATTTACCCCTATTTTTCTAAGTCAAAACCTAACTTGTATTGTCCTATATCGCCTTGTTTTCCTCTCCATATGGCAGTTCTATGAATCCTGTATTTAGTCCCTCTTTTTGATTATTGTGATCTTTTACATATTGACTTCCGTGATTCCCTGTTATGAGTATTTTTTTTTTAATTAATCTTAATTTGTTTTTGTGATTTCCCTATTTGAGCTGATATCAGGATGTTCTGTTTTGTGACCTTGTGTTGTGCTGGTACCTGATATTATTGGTTTTCTGACCAAACAATATCCTTTAGTATTTCTTGTAGCTTTGGTTTGGTTTTTTTTTTTTTTATAATAACTTTTATTAAGCTTCAAGTGAACGTTTACAAATCCAATCAGTCTGTCACATATAAGTTTACATACATCTCACTCCCTACTCCCACTTACTCTCCCCGTCTTGAGTCAGCCCTTTCAGTCTCTCCTTTCTTGACAATTTTGCCGGCTTCCCTCTCTCTCTATCCTCCCATCCCCCCTCCAGACAAGAGTTGCCAACACAATCTCAAGTGTACACCTGATATAATTAGCTCACTCTTCATCAGCGTCTCTCTCCCACCCGCTGACCAGTCCCTTTCATGTCTGATGAGTTGTCTTCAGGGATGGTTCCTGTCCTGTGTCAACAGAAGGTCTGGAGAGCATGACCGCCGGGATTCCTCCAGTCTCAGTCAGACCATTAAGTTTGGTCTTCTTATGAGAATTTGGGGTCTGCATCCCACTGCTCTCCTGCTCCCTCAGGGGTCCTCTGCTGAGCTCCCTGTCAGGGCAGTCATCGATTGTGGCCGGGCACCAACTAGTTCTTCTGGTCTCAGGATGATGTAGGTCTCTGGTTCATGTGGCCCTTTCTGTCTCTTGGGCTCTTAGTTGTCATGTGGGCTTGGTGTTCTTCATTTTCCTTTGCTCCAGGTGGGTTGAGACCAATTGCTGCATCTTAGATGGCTGCTTGTTAGCATTTAAGACCCCAGACGCCACATTTCAAAGTGGGATGCAGAATGATTTCATAATAGAATTATTTTGCCAATTGACTTAGAAGTCCCCGCAAACCATGTTCCCCAGACCCCCGCACTTGCTCCGCTGAGCTTTGAAGCATTCATTTTATCCCGGAAACTTCTTTGCTTTTGGTCCAGTCCAATTGAGCTGACCTTCCATGTATTGAGTGTTGTCTTTCCCTTCACCTAAAGCAGTTCTTATCTACTGATTAATCAATAAAAAAACCCTCTCCCACCCTCCCTCCCTCCCCCCCTCGTAACCACAAAAGTATGTGTTCTTCTCAGGTTTACTATTTCTCAAGATCTTATAATAGTGGTCTTATACAATATTTGTCCTTTTGCCTCTGACTCATTTCGCTCAGCATAATGCCTTCCAGGTTCCTCCATGTTATGAAATGTTTCAGAGATTCGTCACTGTTCTTTATCGATGCGTAGTATTCCATTGTGTGAATATACCACAATTTATTTACCCATTCATCCGTTGATGGACACCTTGGTTGCTTCCAACTTTTTGCTATTGTAAACAGAGCTGCAATAAACATGGGTGTGCATATATCTGTTTGTATGAAGGCTCTTGTATCTCTAGGGTATATTCCGAGGAGTGGGATTTCTGGGTTGTATGGTAGTTCTATTTCTAACTGTTTAAGATAACGCCAGATAGATTTCCAAAGTGGTTGTACCATTTTACATTCCCACCAGCAGTGTATGAGAGTTCCAATCTCTCCGCAGCCTCTCCAACATTTATTATTTTGTGTTTTTTGGATTAATGCCAGCCTTGCTGGTGTGAGATGGAATCTCATCGTAGTTTTAATTTGCATTTCTCTAATGGCTAATGATCGAGAGCATTTTCTCATGTATCTGTTGGCTGCCTGAATATCTTCTTTAGAGAAATGTGTGTTCATATCCTTTGCCCACTTCTTGATTGGGTTGTTTGTCTTTTTGTGGTTGAGTTTTGACAGAATCATGTAGATTTTAGAGATCAGGCGCTGGTCGGAGATGTCATAGCTGAAAATTCTTTCCCAATCTGTAGGTGGTCTTTTTACTCTTTTGGTGAAGTCTTTAGATGAGCATAGGTGTTTGATTTTTAGGAGCTCCCAGTTATCGGGTTTCTCTTCATCATTTTTGGTAATGTTTTGTATTCTGTTTATACCTTGTATTAGGGCTCCTAGGGTTGTCCCAATTTTTTCTTCCATGATCTTTATCGTTTTAGTCTTTATGTTTAGGTCTTTGATCCACTTGGAGTTAGTTTTTGTGCATGGTGTGAGGTATGGGTCCTGTTTCATTTTTTTGCAAATGGATATCCAGTTATGCCAGCACCATTTGTTAAAAAGGCTGTCTTTTCCCCAGTTAATTGACACTGGTCCTTTGTCAAATATCAGCTGCTCATACGTGGATGGATCTATGTCTGGGTTCTCAATTCTGTTCCATTGGTCTATGTGTCTGTTGTTGTACCAATACCAGGCTGTTTTGACTACTGTGGCTGTATAATAGGTTCTGAAGTCAGGTAAGGTGAGGCCTCCCACTTTCTTCTTCTTTTTCAGTAGTGCTTTGCTTATCCGGGGCTTCTTTCCCTTCCATATGAAATTGGTGATTTGTTTCTCTATCCCCTTAAAATATGACATTGGAATTTGGATCGGAAGTGCGTTAAATGTATAGATGGCTTTTGGTAGAATAGACATTTTTACTATGTTAAGTCTTCCTATCCATGAGCAAGGTATGTTTTTCCACTTAAGTATGTCCTTTTGAATTTCTTGTAGTAGAGCTTTGTAGTTTTCTTTGTATAGGTCTTTTACATCCTTGGTAAGATTTATTCCTAAGTATTTTATCTTCTTGGGGGCTACTGTGAATGGTATTGATTTGGTTATTTCCTCTTCAATGTTCTTTTTGTTGATGTACAGGAATCCAAGTGATTTTTGTATGTTTATGTTATAACCTGAGACTCTGCCAAACTCTTCTATTAGTTTCAGTAGTTTTCTGGAGGATTCCTTAGGGTTTTCTGTGTATAAGATCATGTCATCTGCAAATAGAGATAATTTTACTTCCTCCTTGCCAGTCCGGATGCCTTTTATTTCTTTGTCTAGCCTAATTGCCCTGGCTAGGACTTCTAGCACGATGTTGAATAAAAGCGGTGATAAAGGGCATCCTTGTCTGGTTCCCGTTCTCAAGGGAAATGCTTTCAGCTTCTCTCCACTTAGAGTGATATTGGCTGTTGACTTTGCATAGATGCCCTTTATTATGTTGAGGAATTTTCCTTCAATTCCTATTTTGGTAAGAGTTTTTATCATAAATGGGTGTTGGACTTTGTCAAATGCCTTTTCTGCATCAATTGATAAGATCATGTGGTTTTTGTCTTTTGTTTTATTTATGTGATGGATTACATTAATGGTTTTTCTGATATTAAAACAGCCTTGCATACCTGGTATAAATCCCACTTGATCGTGCTGAACTATTTTTTTGATATGTTGTTGACTTCTATTGGCTAGAATTTTGTTGAGGATTTTTGCATCAATGTTCATGAGGGATATAGGTCTGTAATTTTCTTTTTTTGTAATGTCTTTACCTGGTTTTGGTATCTGGGAGATGGTGGCTTCATAGAATGAGTTGGGTAGTATTCCGTCATTTTCTATGCTTTGAAATACCTTCAGTAGTAGTGGTGTTAACTCTTCTCTGAAAGTTTGGTAGAACTCTGCAGTGAAGCCGTCCGGGCCAGGGCTTTTTTTTGTTGGGAGTTTTTTGATTACCGTTTCAATCTCTTTTTTTGTTATGGGTCTATTGAGTTGTTCTACTTCTGAACGTGTTAGTTTAGGTAGGCAGTGTTTTTCCAGGAATTCATCCATTTCTTCTAGGTTTGCAAATTTGTTAGAGTACAATTTTTCGTAATAATCTGATATGATTCTTTTAATTTCAGTTGGTTCTGTTGTGATGTGGTCCTTCTCGTTTCTTATTTGGGTTATTTGTTTCCTTTCCTGTATTTCTTTAGTCAGTCTAGCCAATGGTTTATCAATTTTGTTAATGTTTTCAAAGAACCAGCTTTTGGCTTTGTTAATTCTTTCAATTGTTTTTCTGTTCTCTAATTCATTTAGTTCAGCTCTGATTTTTATTATTTGTTTTCTTCTGGTGCCTGATGGATTCTTTTGTTGCTCACTTTCTATTTGTTCAAGTTGTAGGGACAGTTCTCTGATTTTGGCTCTTTCTTCTTTTTGTATGTGTGCATTTATCGATATAAATTGGCCTCTGAGCACGGCTTTTGCTGTGTCCCAGAGGTTTTGATAAGAAGTATTTTCATTCTCGTTGCATTCTATGAATTTCCTTATTCCCTCCTTGATGTCTTCTATAACCCAGTCTTTTTTCAGGCGGGTATTGTTCATTTTCCAAGCATTTGATTTCTTTTCCCTAGTTTTTCTGTTATTGATTTGTAGTTTTATTGCCTTGTGGTCTGAGAAGATGCTTTGTAATATTTCGATGTTTTGGACTCTGCAAAGGTTTGTTTTATGACCTAATATGTGGTCTATTCTAGAGAATGTTCCATGTGCGCTAGAAAAAAAAGTATACTTTGCAGCAGTTGGGTGGAGAGTTCTGTATAAGTCAATGAGGTCAAGTTGGTTGATTGTTGTAATTAGGTCTTCCGTGTCTCTACTGAGCTTCTTACTGGATGTCCTGTCCTTCTCTGAAAGTGGTGTGTTGAAGTCTCCTACTATAAATGTGGAGGTGTCTATCTCACTTTTCAATTCTGTTAAAATTTGATTTATGTATCTTGCAGCCCTGTCATTGGGTGCATAAATATTTAATATGGTTATGTCTTCCTGATCAATTGTCCCTTTTATCATTATGTAGTATCCTTCTTTATCCTTTGTGGTGGATTTAAGTCTAAAGTCTATTTTGTCAGAAATTAATATTGCTACTCCTCTTCTTTTTTGCTTATTGTTTGCTTGATATATTTTTTTTCCATCCTTTGAGTTTTAGTTTGTTTGTGTCTCTAAGTCTAAGGTGTGTCTCTTGTAGGCAGCATATAGATGGATCGTGTTTCTTTATCCAGTCCGAGACTCTCTGTCTCTTTATTGGTGCATTTAGTCCATTTACATTCAGCATAATTATAGATAAGTAAGTGTTTAGTGTTGTCATTTTCATGCCTTTTTATGTGTGTTGTTGACAATTTCATTTTTCCACATACTTTTTTGTGCTGAGACATTTTTCTTAGTAAATTGTGAGATCCTCCTTTTCGTAGTGTTTGACTTTATGTTTGTTGAGTCGTTATGTTTTTCTTGGCTTTTATCTTGAGTTATGGAGTTGTTATACCTCTTTGTGGCTACCTTATTATTTACCCCTATTTTTCTAAGTCAAAACCTAACTTGTATTGTCCTATATCGCCTTGTTTTCCTCTCCATATGGCAGTTCTATGAATCCTGTATTTAGTCCCTCTTTTTGATTATTGTGATCTTTTACATATTGACTTCCGTGATTCCCTGTTATGAGTATTTTTTTTTTAATTAATCTTAATTTGTTTTTGTGATTTCCCTATTTGAGCTGATATCAGGATGTTCTGTTTTGTGACCTTGTGTTGTGCTGGTACCTGATATTATTGGTTTTCTGACCAAACAATATCCTTTAGTATTTCTTGTAGCTTTGGTTTGGTTTTTTTTTTTTTTATAATAACTTTTATTAAGCTTCAAGTGAACGTTTACAAATCCAATCAGTCTGTCACATATAAGTTTACATACATCTCACTCCCTACTCCCACTTACTCTCCCCGTCTTGAGTCAGCCCTTTCAGTCTCTCCTTTCTTGACAATTTTGCCGGCTTCCCTCTCTCTCTATCCTCCCATCCCCCCTCCAGACAAGAGTTGCCAACACAATCTCAAGTGTACACCTGATATAATTAGCTCACTCTTCATCAGCGTCTCTCTCCCACCCGCTGACCAGTCCCTTTCATGTCTGATGAGTTGTCTTCAGGGATGGTTCCTGTCCTGTGTCAACAGAAGGTCTGGAGAGCATGACCGCCGGGATTCCTCCAGTCTCAGTCAGACCATTAAGTTTGGTCTTCTTATGAGAATTTGGGGTCTGCATCCCACTGCTCTCCTGCTCCCTCAGGGGTCCTCTGCTGAGCTCCCTGTCAGGGCAGTCATCGATTGTGGCCGGGCACCAACTAGTTCTTCTGGTCTCAGGATGATGTAGGTCTCTGGTTCATGTGGCCCTTTCTGTCTCTTGGGCTCTTAGTTGTCATGTGGGCTTGGTGTTCTTCATTTTCCTTTGCTCCAGGTGGGTTGAGACCAATTGCTGCATCTTAGATGGCTGCTTGTTAGCATTTAAGACCCCAGACGCCACATTTCAAAGTGGGATGCAGAATGATTTCATAATAGAATTATTTTGCCAATTGACTTAGAAGTCCCCGCAAACCATGTTCCCCAGACCCCCGCACTTGCTCCGCTGAGCTTTGAAGCATTCATTTTATCCCGGAAACTTCTTTGCTTTTGGTCCAGTCCAATTGAGCTGACCTTCCATGTATTGAGTGTTGTCTTTCCCTTCACCTAAAGCAGTTCTTATCTACTGATTAATCAATAAAAAAACCCTCTCCCACCCTCCCTCCCTCCCCCCCTCGTAACCACAAAAGTATGTGTTCTTCTCAGGTTTACTATTTCTCAAGATCTTATAATAGTGGTCTTATACAATATTTGTCCTTTTGCCTCTGACTCATTTCGCTCAGCATAATGCCTTCCAGGTTCCTCCATGTTATGAAATGTTTCAGAGATTCGTCACTGTTCTTTATCGATGCGTAGTATTCCATTGTGTGAATATACCACAATTTATTTACCCATTCATCCGTTGATGGACACCTTGGTTGCTTCCAACTTTTTGCTATTGTAAACAGAGCTGCAATAAACATGGGTGTGCATATATCTGTTTGTATGAAGGCTCTTGTATCTCTAGGGTATATTCCGAGGAGTGGGATTTCTGGGTTGTATGGTAGTTCTATTTCTAACTGTTTAAGATAACGCCAGATAGATTTCCAAAGTGGTTGTACCATTTTACATTCCCACCAGCAGTGTATGAGAGTTCCAATCTCTCCGCAGCCTCTCCAACATTTATTATTTTGTGTTTTTTGGATTAATGCCAGCCTTGCTGGTGTGAGATGGAATCTCATCGTAGTTTTAATTTGCATTTCTCTAATGGCTAATGATCGAGAGCATTTTCTCATGTATCTGTTGGCTGCCTGAATATCTTCTTTAGAGAAATGTGTGTTCATATCCTTTGCCCACTTCTTGATTGGGTTGTTTGTCTTTTTGTGGTTGAGTTTTGACAGAATCATGTAGATTTTAGAGATCAGGCGCTGGTCGGAGATGTCATAGCTGAAAATTCTTTCCCAATCTGTAGGTGGTCTTTTTACTCTTTTGGTGAAGTCTTTAGATGAGCATAGGTGTTTGATTTTTAGGAGCTCCCAGTTATCGGGTTTCTCTTCATCATTTTTGGTAATGTTTTGTATTCTGTTTATACCTTGTATTAGGGCTCCTAGGGTTGTCCCAATTTTTTCTTCCATGATCTTTATCGTTTTAGTCTTTATGTTTAGGTCTTTGATCCACTTGGAGTTAGTTTTTGTGCATGGTGTGAGGTATGGGTCCTGTTTCATTTTTTTGCAAATGGATATCCAGTTATGCCAGCACCATTTGTTAAAAAGGCTGTCTTTTCCCCAGTTAATTGACACTGGTCCTTTGTCAAATATCAGCTGCTCATACGTGGATGGATCTATGTCTGGGTTCTCAATTCTGTTCCATTGGTCTATGTGTCTGTTGTTGTACCAATACCAGGCTGTTTTGACTACTGTGGCTGTATAATAGGTTCTGAAGTCAGGTAAGGTGAGGCCTCCCACTTTCTTCTTCTTTTTCAGTAGTGCTTTGCTTATCCGGGGCTTCTTTCCCTTCCATATGAAATTGGTGATTTGTTTCTCTATCCCCTTAAAATATGACATTGGAATTTGGATCGGAAGTGCGTTAAATGTATAGATGGCTTTTGGTAGAATAGACATTTTTACTATGTTAAGTCTTCCTATCCATGAGCAAGGTATGTTTTTCCACTTAAGTATGTCCTTTTGAATTTCTTGTAGTAGAGCTTTGTAGTTTTCTTTGTATAGGTCTTTTACATCCTTGGTAAGATTTATTCCTAAGTATCTTATCTTCTTGGGGGCTACTGTGAATGGTATTGATTTGGTTATTTCCTCTTCGGTGTTCTTTTTGTTGATGTAGAGGAATCCAAGTGATTTTTGTATGTTTATTTTATAACCTGATACTCTGCCAAACTCTTCTATTAGTTTCAGTAGTTTTCTGGAGGATTCCTTAGGGTTTTCTGTGTATATAATCATGTCATTTGCAAATAGTGATAACTTTACTTCTTCCTTGCCAATCCGGATACCTTTTATTTCTTTGTCTAGCCTGATTGCCCTGGCTAAGACTTCCAACACGATGTTGAATAAGAGCGGTGATAAAGGGCATCCTTGTCTGGTTCCCGTTCTCAAGGGAAATGCTTTCAGGTTCTCTCCATTTAGAGTGATATTGGCCGTTGGCTTTGCATAGATGCCCTTTATTATGTTGAGGAATTTTCCTTCAATTCCTATTTTGGTAAGAGTTTTTATCATAAATGGGTGTTGGACTTTGTCAAATGCCTTTTCTGCATCAATTGATAAGATCATGTGGTTTTTGTCTTTTGTTTTATTTATGTGATGGATTACATTAATGGTTTTTCTGATATTAAACCAGCCTTGCATACCTGGTATAAATCCCACTTGATCAGGGTGAATTATTTTTTTGATGTGTTGTTGGATTCTATTGGCTAGAATTTTGTTGAGGATTTTTGCATCAATGTTCATGAGGGATATAGGTCTATAATTTTCTTTTTTTGTAATGTCTTTACCTGGTTTTGGTATCAGGGAGATGGTGGCTTCATAGAATGAGTTGGGTAGTATTCCGTCATTTTCTATGCTTTGGAATACCTTTAGTAGTAGTGGTGTTAACTCTTCTCTGAAAATTTGGTAGAACTCTGCAGTGAAGCCGTCCGGGCCAGGACTTTTTTTTGTTGGGAGTTTTTTGATTACCGTTTCAATCTCTTTTTTTGTTATGGGTCTATTTAGTTGTTCTGCTTCTGAATGTGTTAGTTTAGGTAGGTAGTGTTTTTCAAGGAATTCATCCATTTCTTCTAGGTTTTCAAATTTGTTAGAGTACAATTTTTCATAATAATCTGAAATGATTCTTTTAATTTCATTTGGTTCTGTTGTGATGTGGTCCTTCTCATTTCTTATTCGGGTTATTTGTTTCCTTTCCTGTATTTCTTTAGTCAGTCTAGCCAATGGTTTATCAATTTTGTTAATTTTTTCAAAGAACCAGCTTTTGGCTTTGTTAATTCTTTCAATTGTTTTTCTGTTCTCTAATTCATTTAGTTCAGCTCTAATTTTTATTATTTGTTTTCTTCTGGTGCCTGATGGATTCTTTTGTTGCTCACTTTCTATTTGTTCAAGTTGTAGGGACAGTTCTCTGATTTTGGCTCTTTCTTCTTTTTGTATGTGTGCATTTATTGATATAAATTGACCTCTGAGCACTGCTTTTGCTGTGTCCCAGAGGTTTTGATAGGAAGTATTTTCATTCTCGTTGCTTTCTATGAATTTCCTTATTCCCTCCTTGATGTCTTCTATAACCCAGTCTTTTTTCAGGAGGGTATTGTTCATTTTCCAAGTATTTGATTTCTTTTCCCTCGTTCTTCTGTTATTGATCTCTAGTTTTATTGCCTTGTGGTCTGAGAAGATGCTTTGTAATATTTCGATGTTTTGGACTCTGCAAAGGTTTGTTTTATGACCTAATATGTGGTCTATTCTAGAGAATGTTCCATGTGCGCTAGAAAAAAAAGTATATTTTGCAGCAGTTGGGTGGAGAGTTCTGTATAAGTCAATGAGGTCAAGTTGGTTGATTGTTGTAATTAGATCTTCCGTGTCTCTGTTGAGCTTCTTACTGGATGTCCTGTCCTTCTCCGAAAGGGGTGTGTTGAAGTCTCCTACTATAATTGTGGAGGTATCTATCTCGCTTTTCAGTTCTGTTAAAATTTGATTTATATATCTTGCAGCCCTGTCATTGGGTGCGTAAATATTTAATATGGTTATGTCTTCCTGATCAATTGTGCCTTTTATCATTATATAGTGTCCTTCTGTATCCTTTGTGGTGGATTTAAGTCTAAAGTCTATTTTGTCAGAAATTAATATTGCTACTCCTCTTCTTTTTTGCTTATTGTTTGCTTGATATACTTTTTTCCATCCTTTGAGTTTTAGTTTGTTTGTGTCTCTAAGTCTAAGGTGTGTCTCTTGTAGGCAGCATATAGATGGATCATGTTTCTTTATCCAGTCTGTGACTCTCTGTCTCTTTATTGGTGCATTTAGTCCATTTACATTCAGGGTAATTATAGATAAATAAGTTTTTAGTGCTGTCATTTTGATGCCTTTTTATGTGTGTTGTTGACAATTTCATTTTTCCACATACTTTTTTGTGCTGAGGCGTTTTTCTTAGTAAATTGTGAGATCCTCACTTTCATAGTGTTTGACTTTATGTTAGTTGAGTCGTTACGTTTTTCTTGGTTTTTGTCTTGAGTTATAGAGTTGTTATACCTTTTTGTGGTTACCTCATTATATACCCCTATTTTTCTAAGTAAAAACCTAACTTGTATTGTTCTATATCGCCTTGTATCACTCTCCATATGGCAGTTCAATGCCTCCTGTATTTAGTCCCTCTTTTTGATTATTGTGATCTTTTACCTATTGACTTCCATGATTCCCTGTTATGTGTATTTTTTTTTTAATTAATCTTAATTTGTTTGTTTTTGTGATTTCCCTATTTGAGTTGATATCAGGACGTTCTGTTTTGTGACCTTGTGTTGTGCTGATATCTGATATTATTGGTTCTCTGACCAAACAATATCCTTTAGTATTTCTTGTAGCTTTGGTTTGGTTTTTGCAAATTCTCTAAACTTGTGTTTGTCTGTAAATATCTTAATTTCGCCTTCATATTTCAGAGAGAGTTTTGCTGGATATATGATCCTTGGTTGGCAGTTTTTCTCCTTCAGTGTTCTGTATATGTCGTCCCATTCCCTTCTTGCCTGCATGGTTTCTGCTGAGTAGTCAGAACATATTCTTATTGATTCTCCCTTGAAGGAAACCTTTCTTTTCTCCCTGGCTGCTTTTAAAATTTTCTGTTTATCTTTGGTTTTGGTGAGTTTGATGATAATATGTCTTGGTGTTTTTCTTTTTGGATCAATCTTAAATGGGGTTCGATGAGCATCTTGGATAGATATCCTTTCGTCTTTCATGATGTCAGGGAAGTTTTCTGTCAGAAGTTCTTCAACTATTTTCTCTGTGTTTTCTGTCCCCCCTCCCTGTTCTGGGACTCCAATCACCCGCAGGTTATCCTTCTTGATAGAGTCCCACATAATTCTTAGGGTTTCTTCATTTTTTTTAATTCTTTTATCTGATTTTTTTTCAGCTATGTTGGTGTTGATTCCCTGGTCCTCCAGATGTCCCAGTCTGCATTCTAATTGCTCGAGTCTGCTCCTCTGACTTCCTAGTGTGTTGTCTAATTCTGTTATTTTATTGTTAATCTTTTGGATTTCTACATGTTGTCTCTCTATGGATTCTTGCAACTTATTAATTTTTCCAGTATGTTCTTGAATAATCTTTTTGAGTTCTTCAACAGTTTTATCAGTGTGTTCCTTGGCTTTTTCTGCAGATATCCTAATTTCATTTGTGATATCATTAAGCATTCTGTAAATTAGTTTTTTATATTCTGTATCTGATAATTCCAAAATTGTATCTTCATTTGGGAAAGATTTTGATTCTTTTGTTTGGGGAGTTGGAGAAGCTGTCACGGTCTGCTTCTTTAAGTGGTTTGATATGGATTGTTGTCTCCGAGCCATCACTGGGAAACTAGTTTTTCCAGAAAATCCACTAAAAAAAAACTGCAGTCAGATCCCTATCAGAGTTCTCCCTCTGGCTCAGGCTATTCAGATGTTAATGAAGCCGCCTGGGGAGGGTGGGGGAGGGAACAGAGAGATAGGAGAGTAGCACCTCAGAATATAGCCAGAGTTGCTTGTCTTGCTTGGAATGACTATTATATCTGAGATTCCCGCGGGCGCGTCGCCTATGTGTGCTGTCTGTGTGGAGATTGCCCCCGGGGGGTCTGGCCCGCTGGAGTCACGGTCAGATCCTCCGCTTCCAGCCCCACGCCCAGCGTCAAGGCTCCCCTACTGGGACGGTGCACTCTCGACTCCAAAATCAGTCGCTGCCTCCCGGGGACTTCTCGTCCCTCCAGCCGCGTGGCCGTGCCGCCCCCGTGAACCAGGTGGGCCCCCTCCCGGGGTTAGTTCAGATGGGTGGAGTAGCTCCCCGTGCTTGTGCCGCGACCGAGTGTCCCGGCTGGAACGCTGTTCTCCCCGCTCCAATACCAGTTGCTGCCTCCCGGGGACTTCTCCTACCGGCTGCGTCCCACGCCGCCCGCGCGACCCGGATGGTCACCTTCCCGGGGTTAGTTCAGGGGGTGGAGCAACTCTCCGTGTTTATGGCGTACCTGCGTCCAGTCCAAATCCCTGCGGGACGGTTCCCCGGCTCGGATGCTGCTCTTTCTGCTCCAAGATCAGTCACTGCCTCCCGGGGACTTCTCCTAACGGCTGCGTCCCACGCCGCCCGTGGAACCGGCTAGTCCCCCTCCCGGGGTTAGTTCAGGGGGGTGGAGCAGGTCTCTGTGCTTGTGCCGTACCTGACTGGTACGCTGGCTCCAGGCTCTGGAAACAATCGCTGCTTCCCCGTATTAGTTCGTTCTCCGTCTCTAAATCTGTGTTTGTTGTTCAGGGTTCGTAGATTGTTATGTATGTGATCGATTCACTTGTTTTTCCGTGTCTTTGTTGTAAGAGGGATCCGAGGTAGCGTCTGCCTAGTCCGCCATCTTGGCTCCGCCCTCCTTTGGTTTGGTTTTTGCAAATTCTCTAAACTTGTGTTTATCTGTAAGTATCTTAATTTCGCCTTCATATTTCAGAGAGAGTTTTGCTGGATATATGATCCTTGGTTGGCAGTTTTTCTCCTTCAGTGCTCTGTATATGTCGTCCCATTCCCTTCTTGCCTGCATGGTTTCTGCTGAGTAGTCTTAACTTATTCTTTTTGATTCTCCCTTGAAGGAAACCTTTCTTTTCTCCCTGGCTGCTTTTAAAATTTTCACTTTATCTTTGGTTTTGGTGAGTTTGATGATAATATGTCTTGGTGTTTTTCTTTTTGGATCAATCTTAAATGGGGTTCGATGAGCATCTTGGATAGATATCCTTTCGTCTTTCATGATGTCAGGGAAGTTTTCTGTCAGAAGTTCTTCAGCTATTTTCTCTGTGTTTCCTGTCCTCCCTCCCTGTTCTGGGACTCCAATCACACGCAAGTTATCCTTCTTCATAGAGTCCCACATGATTCTTAGGGTTTCTACTTTTTTTTTAATTCTTTTATCTGATTTTTTTTCAGCTATGTTGGTGTTAATTCCCTAGTCCTCCAGATGTCCCAGTCTGCATTCTAATTGCTCAAGTCTGCTCCTCTGACTTCCTATTGCGTTGTCTAATTCTGTAATTTTATTGTTAATCTTTTGGATTTCTACATGCTGTCTCTCTATGGATTCTTGCAACTTATTAATTTTTCCATTATGTTCTTGAATAATCTTTTTGAGTTCTTCAACAGTTTTATCAGTGTGTTCCTTGGCTTTTTCTGCAGTTTGCCTTATTTCGTTTCTGATGTCTTGAAGCATTCTGTAAATTAGTTTTTTATATTCTGTATCTGATAATTCCAGGATTGTATCTTCATTTGGGAAAGATTTTGATTCTTTTGTTTGGGGGGTTGTAGAAGCTGTCATGGTCTGCTTCTTTATGTGGTTTGATATGGACTGCTGTCTCTGAGCCATCACTGGGGAACTAGTTTTTCCAGAAAATCTGCTGACTGGGACTCTGGCTCCAGGCTCCGAAAACAATCGCTGCTTCTCCGTATTTGTTCGTTTTCCATCTCTAAATCTGTGTTTGTTGTTCAGGGTTCGTAGATTGTTATGTACGTGATCGATTCACTTGTTTTTCCGAGTCTTTGTTGCATGAGGGATCCGAGGTAGCGTCTACCTAGTCCGCCATCTTGACCCCGCCTCGGTATTGGACATTTTGAATCAGACACTCACATGGTTTATTATGCCAGGAATGACAAATTGAAGAGGAATGGCATCACACTCATCGTCAAAAAGAACACTTCAAGATCTATCCTGAAGTACAACCCTATCAGTGATAGGATAATAATATCCATACGCCTTCAAGGAAGACCAGTTAATGTGATTATTATTCAAATTTATACAGCAACCACTAATGCCAAAGAGGAGGAAATTTAATATTTTTAGCACCTTCTGCAGTCTGAAATTGATCAAACATGCAATCAAGATGCACTGATAATTCCTGGTGATTGGAATGTGAAAGCTGGAAACGAATAAGGATCAGTAGTTGGAATATATGGCCTTCATGACAGAAGTGACACCGGAGATCATCATTTGACAGCATGATAGAATTTTTCAAGGTCAAATGACTTCTTCATTGCAAATACCTTTTTTCAACAACATAAATAGCAGCTATACAGGTGGACCTTACCAGATGGAAAACACAAGAATCAAATTGATTACATCTGTGGAAAAAGATAATGGAAAAACTCATTATCATCAGCCAGAATAAGGCCAAGGGCCGAATGTGTAACAGACCATCAATTGCTCATATGCAAGTTCAAGCTGACACTGAAGAAAATTAAAATAAGTCCATGAGAGCCAAAATATGACCTTGAGTATATCCCACCTGAATTTGGAGACCATCTAAGAATAGAATAATTTGACGCATTGAACACTAATGATTGAAGACCAGAGGAGTTGTGGGATGACATCAAGGATATCATACATGAAGAAAGCAAAAGTTCACTGAAAAGACAGGAAAGAAACAAAAGACCAAAATGGATGTCAGAAGAGTTCCCGAAACTTGCTCTTGAACACAGAGTAGCTAAAGCAAATGGAAGAAATGGTGAAGTAAGAGAACTGAACAGAAGATTTCAAAGTGAAGATTGAGAAGACAAAGTAAAGTATTATAATGACATGTGAAAGACCTGGAGTTAGAAAACCAAAAGTGAAGAACACATTCAGCATGTCTCAAGCTGAAAGAACTGAAGAGAAAATTCAAGCCTCAAGTTGCAATTCTGAAGGATTCTATGGGCAAAATAGTGAATGATGTAGGAAGCATCAAAAGCAGATGGAAGGAAAACACAGAGTCACTGTACCAAAAAGAATTGGTTGACATTTAACCATTTCAGGAGGTAGCATATGATCAAGAACCAATGGTACTGAAGGAAGAAATCCAAGCTGCACTGAAGGCATTGTGAAAAACAAGGCTCCAGGAATTGGCAGAATACTGATCAAGATGTTTCAACAAATGGATGCACTGCTGGAAGCGTTCACCCATCTATGCCAAGAAATTTGGAAGACAGCTACCTGGCCAACTGACTGGAAGAGATCCATATTTTTGCCCATTTTAAAGAAAGGTGCTCCAACAGAATAAGGAAATTATCGAACAATATCATTAACATCACATGCAAGTAAAATTTTGCTGAAGGTAATTCAAAAGTGGTTACAGCAGTACATCGACAGGGAACTGCCAGAAATTCAAGCCAAATTGAGAAGAGGATGTGGAACAAGGGGTATCACTGCTGATGTCAGATGTATCTTGCGCCTGACCCAAGCCATGATATTTTCAATCGCCTCATATGCATGAGAAGGCTGGACAGTAAATAAGGAAGACTAAAGAAGAATTGACGCCTTTGAATTAAGTGTTGGTGAAGAATACTGGATATACCATGGACTGCCAGAAGAATGAACAAGTCTATCTTGGAAGAAATATAGCCAGAGTGCTCAGTGGAAGCCAGGATGGTGAGGCTTTGTCTCATGTACTTTGGACATGTTATGAGGAGGGACCAGTCCCTGTATAAATATCACGCTTGGTAAAGTATAGGGTCAATGAAAAAGAGGAAAACCCTTGATGAGATGGATTGACACAGTGGCTGCAACAATGGGCTCAAACACAACAATGATTGTGAGGATGACACAGGACCAGGCATTGTTTTGTTCTATTGTACATAGGATCGCTAGGGGTCAGAAGTGACTCAATGGCACCTAACAACAACAATGATGAAAAATAGTGCTTCTGTTCTATTTCCTAGTTTGTTGCATAGTGCCTCGGGCCTTAAAAGCTTGCAAGCAGCCATCCAAGGTACAATTGGTGTCTATTCGCCTGGAGCAACAGAGGAAGAAGGAGAATCAACAAGAGAAGGAAGAAATGGAATGTGTGGCTAACTGCCTCCATGAACAACTTCCTCCTTTGCCATAAGACCAGAAGAACTGGATGGAGCCAAGTACCATCACTGAAAGTTTTGATCAAGGATTCTAGGTAATTCTATATAAGAATCGTGATCAAAAAGGAGAAAATGCGGAACAGAATTTCAAATTGCCATGGTATCCAGACTTTCTAGAGCCATAGAGGCAGGAGGAACTTCCAAAACTATTGCTCTGAGATAATCTTTAAACCTTAAAACAAAAATATCCCCTGAAGTCTTCTTAAAACCAAACAAGTTCAGCTTAACTAGTAAAAAATGTCTGCCTTAAGCATTGTGCTCTTTTAAGAACTATCTATATGGGATCAAACTGACAACACCAGCTTGAAAAATTAGACAGAAAACTTAAGGGACAGTGAGTTTATGTTAATGGTGGAAGGCCAATTTGGAAAAGGAGGATGAAAATGATTTTACAACTTAAAGACTGTAATCAATGTCACTGAATAGTACTTGTGGAAATTGTTGAACTGTTTATGTTCTGTTATAATATATTGTCAAGAACAACAAGAAAAAATATTTTATAAAAAAAGAATAAGACTTGGTACAATACATACCACCAACAGTCATGGATCTGGTCAAAGAAGGCTGTGATAAAGTTTCTTCATCATTTAATTGTTTCTTAAGTTCTTCTACAGATTCCAAATGGAGCTGGAGAAATTCCGCTGTTGCTGCTGATGCTTCCTCTTTAACTGGGTCTATCATTCTCTTCAGAAGTCCTAGGTCATCCTTTCGGACTTTCAAACAAAGTGACTCCATTTCTCGGATGTTTGAGCGGAGTTGCTATAAAAGAGAAAAAAATCATTATTGCCACCATCTCTTAGTATAAAATATCTTTACTTCTGGATGTAATTTGTGATGATGGTTGTGGATAAAAATGCCTACAAGTGTTTTCTACAACATAAGGTACAGTAGAATGCTTTTCTGTTTTCACGTCTGTGTTCACATCTGACTTCTTTAGAACCCATATCCTTATACCTTGAATTTATTTAGCATTTTTTTCTTCATTAAATGTGATTATTATGAAGGTAACAAATACTCTCCATAGTAAGTCAAATATTGCAGAAAAATATAAAGAAAAACTTAATGATTTCCTCACTTCACCAATCCCATCTGCTCTTTTAACCCAGTCCTTTCATGTATTTCTCATTGTTCATGCCTACGATGGGCTACATTGTGTACAATAATCTATACTTTGTCACCCTGCATCCTAATTTAACAATACCATCATGGGCATCCTTCCTAGTCAATAGTTACATCATATTCCATTGTATGGATGTAGTATCATTTATTCAATCACTCCTCCAGTGATCAACAGTCATTCATGTTGTTACCAGTTTTTAATTATTACAAGTATGAAATAAATAAAATATCCTTGCACATATTGTAGTATATACTATTTTTTGTAGGAATGATTCCCCGAAGTGAGAGTAATCAAAGAATATATGCATTTTTCATTTCAATAGGGTATCAGTTTTTTTCTCCCCAAAAGGCTGTAACAGTTCATACCACCCTCAATGTGTGAGAGCCCATTTCCTCACATACTGCCAGTCCTGTATGTTACCTTCTTGTTGTTTTACTCTGCACTTCCTTATGAGTGAGGTTGCTGAATTTTTATCAAATGCTTTCCCCTTCTTTTAAAAAAAAACACCCATTGGCATGATGATAATTTTTCCTTTAATTTGTTGACAATGAATTATGCTCAGATTTTACTGTATTGAGACAGTCTTATATTCCTGGCATAACTCTCACTAATCAATATATAACTTTTTTCAAAAGAAATACACTGCCGGATTTGATTTGCTAGTATTTTATTTCCAATTTAGCATGCATATATATGCATGTGTCTATACTATCTTTACTGGGTTTAAGCTCTCTTTAACAGGTTTAAGGTTGTGCTAGCTTCATAATATGAACTGGGGAGCTTCCTATGTTTTTTGATATTCTAAAATTTGAGAAACATAGAAAGCAATTATTCTTTGAAGATTAAATAGGACTAATTTGCAAAAATGACCTAAGCCTGATTTTTTTTAATTGTACCTCTCCACTCATATATAATATTTTAAATTATTTTCCCCTAAAGTATTTTCATAGATATTAATGCAAAATCCCAGAGCAGTGAGTTGTGAACTCAGGGCCACCTTTGCTTTGGAAGTATTTGCACAGCATGTGTGTTTGACAGCCTCACAAAGCTAGGGGTGAAAACTGGATGCCAGAGCTTGCTAAGTATGAGGACCTGGTTCTTGGGGCTGGAATCTTAAAGACCCACACCCTAGGAGAACAGGTGATTCTGAAATAAACCTGCCCTTGCATGAACTGAAGCTTGGCTTCCAGTCTTTTTGGTAGCCCATAAAAATCTTAAGTCCTAAAATTATATAAAGATGAACTTGGAAAGTTAGTGTAATAAGAGCTTGGAAGAAGCAAACGAAAATCACCTCTGAAGGAAGATAATATCATTCCTAGCTTCAAATAATTTCTATAAACAATTTTTCAAATATAATGTCCAGCACTCAAAGATAATCAAGCATATAAGAACAACATATAAGACAACAAAAACAACAGACAACAGAAACAGATTCAAAGGGACACCTGATATGGGAATCGCAAACACAGTCTATAAAACCATGAGAGAAGTCATCATGCCATCTTGAAGTTCATAATAATGACAAAAAGAATATTGGAACAGTGACACTTCAGGGAAATGGATTTTACCAAGTTTAGAGAAAACAGCAGAAATTATACAGTGATAAGAAGAACTTTTTAAAAAGAGATGCAGTTTCTAAAAAGTAAAATTCTGACAATATAAAAACAAGTTAGTCTGAGAGAAAGAAAGAAAGAGGGATGTGGAAAACCCAATATGGTTGTTTAAGGTGTGCTACGGTAAGAGCAGAATTTTAAGAGACGTCTTTAAAAAAAAAATGGAATGAAAAGACATATGATGATGGATGAATAGGAAAGACTGGTGTGAAACAAGGAGAATCATGTAAGAAACGTAAGAGCCCAGAGTGCGCGGAGGCTGGTGAAAATGTTAAGAACAATAAAAAAGATTTTTAAAAAATACATGTAGAGCAAAAAGAACAAGCGAGAAGGTTCAGGCCTACCGCTTGGGGCAGATGGTATAATGTTAACAGATGATGCAGGGAAAACAGAACTACTTAACTCCTATTTTGATACTGCAAAAATATTAAGAAGAAATAATAAAAATAGAAAAGGGCATAAAAAACATCTTCAAAAGAAATCTGAAACATATCTTACTATAAGGATCTAGATAGCTTCATGAAGGAGGTGAGATTTAAGCTGTTCCTGAAAGATAATGTTGGGAAAACAGAGCATATTAAATAGAAAGAATAGATTGGGAAAAGTCAGAGAGGCAGGGTATGAGCCTTCTAAATATGATATTTTATCAATTTTAAGACAATATTTTTTCTAGTTTAACATCTCCAAAATTCAGATGCTTCTTAAACTAGGTGATAAGAAAGCACTGTGTCATAGTTAATTGGCAACACTTTTTCTTTCTTGGGGAACACAAAAAAATGGTATGTGTTACAACTGATGGCGTCTTAGATTTAATCTTGTAGATTCAATTTTTTAATTGACCTGAGGTTCTACAGTATCTATGCAATTCAGAGTTGAGGTTAAGGATCCTAAATCCTGATTAATCGGCTCATGAATATTTCAAAGACAAAATTTAAGTTATAAGCCCCTCTGAAGCCCTCAATAACCTAAAACACTTTACCTTCTAATAGCATTTATTTTGGAATCTCCTCTTCTATCTTCTCTTCCATTCTCTACCTGACCTTGCTTCTCTCCCTAATCTTTTCTCCTAACTTTGTTTCACTATCCTTGCTTTTTTACTCTCCTCTTCATTTCCTCTTTTCTATTGCTTCCACCTTTTAAAATGCTCTTCTAAAAAAAAATTAAAAAGTAGAGCACTTAAGTGTTCTATGTTTCTCTACGTAAACTCATGAAAGTCACATTTTAATTCTACATGTCCCATGGCTGCTATTATTTGTGTGCATCCATGCTACCAATGGAACTGGAGTAGACTCTCTGCAAAGCAGTATCTTTCCAAATGAGGTCTAAAATCTACTGAATCAGAATGTCTGAAGTGAGATTCAGGTGTTCTCAACAACCTCCACATGCTGGAGAAAAGGCTAGGGGATCAGGTTCCTTTAAAAGAGAAGTTAACGTTCTTAAGTGGATTATGACAGTTGTAACAATTCCCAACTCTCTCATTTAGTTTCAGAATTCGATCACAAAATCCTTTTTAACGCTAATGTTTTCTTATCCCAAAGAAGAAAGTATTCCTTGCAGTTTCAAAACATAATAATAGCTAATGTCACTGAACAATTTGAACAGAAATTGAACAGGGACCTAATCTGCTATGTAAACTTTCACTGAGAACACAATAAAATATTATTAAAAAAAAAAAAAAAACCCATAGTAATAGATGGATTTCCCCTTCTGTACAAGGCAAGCAGAGTTTGCAGAACAGAGTACTGGAGTACCCAAGAGAAGAGTGTTGCACAGAGCATGTGTGTAAAGAAACTATCCAAGCCTGAGGGAAGGACCATCTGAAAAGATTAGAGGACCAGTGTCAGCACTCACTCAGAGCTGGGAACAGTACCTGTTCCCACTTGCTAAACTAGAAAAATTCTTAACTTATGAGGCACTGGGTAGAGCACTCAGAAATATTTTGCCGCAGTAGTGGGGAATAATCAGACTCAGGCTGAGGCTAACAAATCATAAAAGATCCAAAAGCATTAAACTGTTTCCAAGTAATTAAACTAAATTTCAGAACAAATCTCCAGAAGACTTACATGAACATAAAAATATCCAGCACCCAACAAGGTAAAGACCACCCAATCAAAGGTCACCAGGCATACAAAACAAACAGGAAAACATGGCCTATAATAAGGAGAATAATCAATCAATTGAAACTTAGCCAGAATTAACATAGATATTAGAATAAGCAGAGAAGAACATTAAAGGTTATTATAATTATATCCCATATGTTAAAAAAGTTAAGTAGAGACATGAAAGATATAAAAAAGACCCCAAAATGTAATTCTGTAGATGAAAGCTACAATATGTGAGATGAAAAACACCCTGGACAGATTAGTAGCAGATTAATTGTTATTAATTAATTAGATCATTGTTGATGATAAGATTTATGAAGATAAAGGCATATCAACAAAAACTATCCAAAAATGAAAAAGAGAGAAAAAAGAATCTAAAAATTTTAAAAAGACATCCATAAGCTGTGATATACAAAAAAATATTTGAAGATATAATGATCAAAAAACTTCCCAATTTGATGCAAACTATAAACCCAGAGCACAAGAACCCATAAAATAAAAAACTACACTGAAAAAAAAAAAAAAAAAAACACTAAGGCACATAATAATTAAAGTGCTTATAACCAGTGATAAAGGCAAAATCTTAAAAGTAGCCAGAGGAAAAAAGAAATAAAGAAGGAAGATTTCTCATCAGAAGCAATGCAAGTGAGAAGACAGTGAAACAGCCTTAAAGTAACTTCTTCAAAAAAAAAAAAAAAAAGTCAATGTAGAGTTCTATAACCAGCAAAAATTTCTTTTAAAAACAAAAGTGAAAAAAATATATTTTCAGAGATACGAAATCTGAAAGAATTCATCACCAGCTGAACCGAATCCTAAGAAATGTTAAAGGGAGTCCATAGGCAAAAGGAAAACGATGCCAGACGGAAATATGGATCTATACCAAGGAATGAAGAACATCAGAAATGGAAATGACACCAGCAAATATATAAGATTTTTTCCCCTTAATATTTAAATTGCTTTAAAATATATTGAACCCTTTCAAGACCCAATTATTTTCTCCTTTGAATTTTTTGTTGACACTATGTGTTTTCACTAATGAAGCCATGCTTAAAGGACCAATTCAGAATTTTTGTTACGAGGTATGGATTTTGATACCCATTATCTGGGATCCCATGTGTCCTAGTGGTCCTCGGATGACATAAATCCTGCAGATATAAGTCAATGATAAAATCATTTTTCTAATTTTTAAAATTTCATTTCTGGAAAATTTGCAAAACAGGAGGTAAAATATGAAGACACCTGGCAATAATTGCACATGCATTTTATTCTAGTCAACTTCTTCTTAGCCTTTTTATTATTTTTCATGAAACGTCTCAAAACATGGCACAATGTATACCGCAAAAGCAGTGCTTATAGCCTAAAAAAACAAAGCCAAGGGATTTTTTTATCTCAGGAAAATTACCACTACGATGCTTTCTCCATTACTGCAAAAGCAGTACTAGGCAAAATAAATACAACCAAAGGAATTTGAATCTCAGGAAAATTACCACTGCTATGTATCCTTCATTATACTAATAGCTAAGAAGCACAAACAGCTGCCCTGGAATACCGCAGAGCTCTTCACATCCGTGCATTCCACCTACTACATGAGGAAGCAATGATTGGGCCCTAAGATTGGCTACAGGGTAAGAATAACTTACAGGAGTTCCAATCTCTTGAAAAATTACCACTGCAATGCATTATTCCTCATTGGAAAGGCATTATTTACTGTTCAGGAGCTACAAAAGAAGGGAGCCAGTAACACCTGGAAAGAAAGAATGGCATAAAGGAGAAAATGGCCACTATGAATGAAGACCGGCAATAGTTTATTCTCATGATAAGTACATTCTCACAAGACACAGAACTGGGAAACGTAGTGAGGAAGCTTATCTCACAGAAATAAAGGCAAACCTGTCAGAAGTTTAGAAAACTCATGCATCTTAGAGATGTCATCTAAGACAATGCTCAATCTACACAAAAATGAGGTTCACGCATTTCACGCAAATGCTCCCAATTTGAGGCTAAATGCCTTAAAATCTGGCTACCCCCTTTGCAAAGAACTCCAGAGACATAAAAAGTGGACAGGATACTGTTCGTCCCATGGGTCTTGAAGAGGATAAGAATGAAGTAGATTTCTCATCAGAAACAACGCAAGTGAGAAGACAGGGGAATAACAGCCTTAAAGTACATCCTTAAAGAAAAAAAAAAAAAGCAATGTAGAATTCTACAGCCAGCAAAATAATTTTTTTTCTTTATTGTACTTTAGATGAAGGTTTACAGAGCAAATCAGTTTCCCATGAAACAATATACATATTGTTTGGGGACATTGGCTACCAACTCCATGACATGTCAACACTCCCCTTCTCGACCTTGGGTTCCCCATTACCAGCTTTCCTGTCTGCTCCTGCCTTCTTGTCCTTGCCCCTGAGCTGGTATGCCCATTTAGTCTCATTTTGCCCAGCAAAAATTTCTTTTAAAGAAGAAAAAATATATATTTTCGGAGACTCAAAAGCTGAAAGAATTCATCACCAGCTGAACTGAACCCCAAGAAATGTTAAAGGAAGTCCTTGAGGCAAAAGGAAAATGATACCAGATGGAAATACGGATCTATGCAAAGGAATGAAAAACATCAGAAATGGAAACAATATCGGCAATACTTAAGATTTTTTCCCTTAATATTTAAATTGCTTTAAAAGAATGATTGGCTGCTTAAACATTACAGCTTTCTACCCAACTATAAGTCACCACAACCTACAAGTGAGCTGTCCTCGCTGACCTCATCCCCTAACACTCCTTGCTCACACCAGCCACACTGACTTCCTTACTATTCCTTGAATATGCCAGGCATCCTCCTGCCTCAGATTCTTTGCACTTGATTTTCCTTCTGCTTGGAAAACCCTATTCCCCATGGTTTATGCCCTTACTTCCTTCAGGTATCTGGTCAAATGTCATCATATCAGATCTTCCACAACTATCCTATGTAAAAGAACACTCGTCACCTTCTGTGATTCTCTTTTCTCCTTAACCTGCTTTACTCTTCTTCACAGCATTAATAACTATCTAACATAGTGTATATTTAGTTACTTAAAAACAAATTGTCTCTGCTCTCTTCATTTACCACCCTCAGAACATAAGTTCTACGAGAACAAGGATTTCTTTCTGTTTTGTTCACAGCTATATCCTCAGTGTCTAGAACATAGTAAATGTTCAAATGTTCTACTAGTAGTCAGGTCAGGAAGGCAAGTATTATGCCAAATTCTGAAAAACTTCAGAAATATCCACAAGTTAACTCAATCATTCTATAATCGGTGAACTCAGTTAAAAAAAGAAAGTATACTAGTTCAGTATTTAAAAGAGCTCTCTCTCTCATTTCATAACCAAATCCAATAACTAGTTATGACATTTTCCTTTTTTCAGAAATGTCAGCAAATTTCTGTCTAAAGAAAAAAGATATATTCAAATATATACTTATCTATACTGATGAAAACTGTAAAATGTAATTATTCTCAGTTAATTGAAAATTCTGAAAAAATTTCTAATTGTGTATTTAATGATTAAAAGAAGAGTGACTATGCATATATTTGCCTTTGTTCAATATTGATTTAAGGATTCCTAATGTGTTTTTACAACATGTAATTTTGAGAGCAAATTGTGTACAGCAGAAAACATTTGGTATCATAATAATTAATCTGATTTCTTTACAAACACAAGAGCACAAGTCCACTGGTAAACATTTAAACAGCTCAGAGTAAACACATTCTAGACATCATATAATTTATTATTAAGGGCTCCACAGTCATAACTATTTAATTAAAATAAATCCGGACTATTCTTGTATCACCTAACTACTGCACTAAGTTATTGATAGCAATGTAATGAATTAACACTTATTATTTCAACATAAAAGGCACCAAAAAGAATATATACATCTTAAGAAATATTAACCGGACCACCAGAAGGTGTAAAAATCAAAGGAGAAAAAAGTCTTCATCCATTTGTTCAACAAATATCCAATGAGCACCTACTATACAGACATGAAGTGCAGTACTCCACTCTCTATCTCCTGAGTTAATAAAAATATTTTCAGATTAAAAAATATATATATTTTCAGATTAAAAAAATTAAGAATGACTTTGGGATTGGTACTCATTAACAGCTGATATTAAGTGCCAAAATGAATAAACTATAGCTACAAGCACCATGAGCAAATCTTAGAAACATTATGTGAACAAAAGCAAGTCCCAGAAGACTTCATAGACAATCATGGCATTTTTATGAAGCTCAAATCAAACAAAACTAAACAATATATTGTTAAAGGACACATACACATTAGATAAAACTATTTATGGGCAGTTCTACTCTGTCCTATAGGGTCGCTATGAGTCAGAATCGACTCGACGGCAGTGGGTATTCTTTTAAAAAGAGAAGGGATTTGGAGAGTGGCGTCTGGGGTCTTAAATGCTAGCAAGTGGCCATCTAAGATGCATCAATTGGTCTCAACCCACGTGGATCAAAGAAGAATGAAGAACACCAAGGACACAAAGTAATTATGAGCCCAAGAGACAGAAAGGGGCACATAAACCAGAGACTACACCAGCCTGAGACCAGAAGAACTAGATGGTGCCTGGCTACAACCGATAACTGCCCTGGCAGGGAACACAACAGAGAACGCCTGAGAGACCAGGAGAGCAGTGGGATGCAGACCCCAAATTCTCAGAAAAAGACCAGACTTAATGGTCTGACTAGAAGGACCCCGGTGGTCATGGCCCCCAGACCTTCTGTTGGCCCAGGAGAGGAATCAATCCCAAAGCCAAGTCTTCTGACAGGGAATGGACTGGGCAATGGGTTGGAGAGGGATGCTGCTGAGGAGTGAGCTTCTTGGATCAGGTGGACACTTGAGACTATGTTGGCATCTCCTGTCTGGAGGGGAGATGAGAGGGTGGAGGGGGTTAGAAGCTGGCGAAATGGACACGAAAAGAGAGAGTGGAGGGCGGGAGTGGGCTGTCTCATTACAGGGAGAGCAATTGGGAGTATGTAGCAAGGTGTATGTAAGTTTTGTGTGAGAGACTGACTTGATTTGTAAACTTTCACTTAAAGCACAACAAAAATTTAAAAAAATAAAAAGAGAAGGGAATGATAGTCCAAAAGCCAAGACACTGGTTACCTCTGAAGTTTGCAAATGGATGGTATGAGGAGGAGCACATAAGCAGATAATACAAAGCACTGGTAATGGTCTAGTTTTGATTGGATGGTAGGTTCGCTGTTATTAATTATATTTTATAATGTATACTTCATATCTTACATATTTAATGTATTCTTTTGTATGTATCAAATACCATATTTAAAAAGATAAAAGGAAAAAATCCACAAAAGCAAAGACGTAAAAGAGCTTAAAGACAAAAATACAAAATCAGATAACAGCTCTTACTATATAAATTCATTAATGACAGATACAGAAAATCTATAACTGCTTAGGAAACTGTCCCAAATAAGTCTTACACAAACTAGCAAACCAAAAAATGCCAAACCCATTGCCATCAACTCGATTCCAGCTAGCAAGGATCAGCCTATACACAAAACTCAGAGCAGACATGAATAAAACTTAAGATACCATCATCTAACAACTGTTTCAATCTCACTATTTTAATGGCTCACATAAATCTTTTGTGCCAGATGGAGGTCAACAATTCAAACATACATATTGTTAAAAGTCAGTAAACAAACACTTTGATCGTAACCACAATCATCTCAAGAAAATCATAAGTGATTTTCAATGATATATTAAACAGTGAAGACAGTAAGAAATCCAATTTATAATAATCTCATTGACATTAACATGGTTAGTACAACTTAATAAACACTGGGCACAATGTACTATGAAATGTATAAACAGCAGAGACATGGTCTCTGCTCTTTAGGCCTATAATCTAATTAACAAGCAGTAAAATGCATTTATAGAGAGAGAAGTCGAATTTCCATCTAAATCTCAAATCAATCTGTTTTTCTCCATCTGCACTACCTCTAAACTACTCACATCTATTGCCTGGACCTTTGTAACCCCTCCTAAATGACCTCGTGCATTCATTTCATTCTGTCCCAATCTATTCACTATACGGCAGAGGGCCAGATACGCACTCCGTGCTGAAACAGGCTCTAGATTCAGGAACACCAGGCGTAGTGCTAAAAACAGGAATTTATGTGAAAGTCCGTACTGAAAAATGGAAGCCCAGCAGCTTTCACCTGACCTGCTTCTATAACTCTGGAAAATAAGCATCTACCTGCCTTAGGAGAAGAATGAGGATTCTTCTTTAGAAAACTAAACTAAAACAACCTCTACGTACTATTATTTGGAGGTTCCTCCAAGGAAAAGGCCAGCTTTCCAAAGCACCTTTAAGTGAAACCACCAGGAGATAATAAGCTTTTTTTTTTTTTAGTGCTTCAGAGAGAAGACACTATTACATGGAAGCATTAAAAAAAAAAAAAAAAGGTTATTACTTATCTCCTGGTGGTTTTACTTAAAGATGGTTTGGAAAGCTGACCTTTTCCTTGGGGGTACCTCCAAGTAACAGTATCTAGAGGTATATCACTATTACATCTATGAGATCCACATTTGTACCCATTCCAAAGAAAAGTGATCCGATAGAATGCTGAAATTATAGAACAACATCATTAACATCACAGCAAGTAAAATTTTGCTGAAGATCATTCAAAAGAGGCTGCAGCAGTACATCGACCGGGAACTGCTGGAAATTCAAGACGGATTCTGAAAAGGATATGGAACAAGGGATATCATTGCTGATGTCAGAAGGATCCTTGCTGAAAGCAGAGAGTATCAGAAGGCTATTTACCTGTGTTTTATCGACTATGTAAAGGCATTCAATTGTGTGGATCATAACATATTATGGATAACATTGCAAAGAATGGGAATTCCAGAACACTTAATTGTGCTCCTGAAGCACCTGTATTTAGACCAAGAGGCAGTCGTTTGAACAGAACACGGGTATGCTGCGTGGCTAAAAGTCAGGAAAGGTGTGCGTGAGGGTTGTATCTTACTCAATCTGCATGCTGAGCAAATAATCTGAGAAGCTGGATTGTATGAAGAAAAATGTGGCAGGATTGGAGGGAGACTCATTAACAACCAGCAATATGCAGATGACATAACCTTGCTTGCTGAAAGTAAGGGGAACTTGAAGCACTTACTGATGAAGCTGAAAGACCACAGCCTTCAGTATGGATTACACCTCAACATGAAGAAAACAAAAATCTTCACAACTGGATCCAAGAGCCACATCATAATAAATAAGAGAATATACTTAAATTGTCAAGGATTTTATTTTACTTGGATCCACAATCAACACCCATAGAAGCAGCAGTCAAGAAATTAAATGACGCATTTTGCATTGGGCAAATCTGCTGCAAAAGATCTCTTTAAAGTGTTAGAAAGCAAAGATGTCACTTAAAGGACTAAGGTGCGTCTGACCCAAGCCATGGTATTTTCAATCACCTCATATACATGTGAAAGCTAGACAATAAGGAAGACCAAAGAAGAACCGATGCCTCTGAATTATGGTGTTGGTGAAGAATACTGAATATACCATGGACTGCCAGAAGAACAAACAAATCTGTCTTGGAAGAAGTACAGCCAGAATGCTTATTAGGAGCGAGGATGGTGAGACTTTGTCTCACATACTTTGGACAGGTTATCAGGAGGGAGCAGTTCCTGGAGAAGATCATCATGCTTGGTCCTGAGGAGGGTCATGAAAAAGAGGAAGACCCTTGATAAGAGAGATTGACACAGTGGCTGCAACAATGGGCTCAAGTATAACGATTGTGAGGATGGCACAGAACCGGGCAGCATTTTGTTCTGTTGTACTTATGGTTGCTATGAGTCGGGACCTACTCGATGGCACCTAACAACAACAACAACATTACATCCACAGACAAACTGCTGTGGAAAAAGGAAAAGTGAGCAAGAAAAAGCTCTGGAAAATTAAATAACATAATAGCAGAAATAAAGAATTCAGTAAAAAGATTTGGAGATAAAGCTGAGGAAATCTTCCAGAAAAAGAAAATTAGATAAACAGTTCTAACATTCAATAGAACAGGAATTGGCAAACTTTTTTTGGTAAAGGACCAGACAGTAAATAGTTTAGGCTTTGTGAACCACACGGTCTCTGTCACAACTATTTAAGCCTGTCATTGTAGTGTGAAAGCAGCCAAAGACAATATATAAATATATGGGGCGGTTTTGGCCTATAAGCCATAGTTTGTTGTTCCTTGCAATAAAAGATCCAAAAAAAAAAAAAAAAAGGAGCAGAGAGAAAATGCAAAGAAATAAACTATCAAATAAATAATTTAAGAATATTCCCCCAAACAGAGAATATGAATCTTTATGTTTGAAAAGGCCCAACACAACGCATATCATCATCAAATTTCAGAACATTAGGGATAAACAGAAGACCACAAAAGCTCCCAAAGGGGGAAAAAAAAACAGGTCCTACACAAAGACTAGGAAATCAGATGTCAGTTTTTTTTGTTTTTTTTTTTTTTATTGAGCTTCAAGTGAACGTTTACAAATCAAGTCAGACTGTCACATGTAAGTTTATATACACCTTACTCCGTACTCCCACTTGTTCTCCCCCTAATGAGTCAGCCCTTCCAGTCTCTCCTTTTGTGACAATTTTGCCAGCTTCCAACTCTCTCTATCCTCCCATTCCCCCTCCAGACAGGAGATGCCAACACAGTCTCAAGTGACCACTTGATATAATTAGCTCACTCTTCATCAGCATCTCTCACCTACCCACTGTCCAGTCCCTTTCATGTCTGATAAGTTGTCTTCGGGGATGGTTCCTGTCCTGTGCCAACAGAAGGTTTGGGGACCATGTCTGCCAGGATTCCTCTAGTCTCAGTCAGACCATTAAGTATGGTCTTTTTATGAGAATTTGGGGTCTGCATCCCACTGATCTCCTGCTCCCTCAGGGGTTCTCTGTTGCGCTCCCTGTCAGGGCAGTCGTCGATTGTGGCCGGGCACCAACTAGTTCTTCTGGTCTCAGGGTGATGAAGGTCTCTGGTTCATGTGGCCCTTTCTGTCTCTTGGGCTCTTAGATGTCAGTTTTTTTAAGAGCAACATTAAAAAAACTAGAAAACCTTAAAAATTGAAAGTGAATTCCAACAAGAATTCTATACTTAGTAATCACATGTGAGGGGAGAATGAACGTATTTTTCAGACACAAAACTTTACCTCCAAGGTACCAATACTAAGAAAGTTACTAAAGGATGTACCCTAATAAAACAACGGAGTAAATCAAAAATGAGGAAGATATACTATCCATGAAAAACGGGATCCAACACAGAGGAACAGCTAAGGAAAGTTCCATAACAGCAGCTGCACAACAAGCCTGGAGAGCAAGTTCATATATTGGAACTGGAAGAAGAGGGGCTTCAGGAGGGAGGTGTTCAGGATAAAGGGTGGAATCAATGTATTTGAACATATGATTATGAAAAAGAAAAATATTGTTGATACCATGTGGCAGAGGTATATTTACAAAAAAAAAAAATTAACCACGAATAACAGAAAGCCAGGTAATTTAAAAAAAAAACCCAAGTTATTATTAACCTCAGAGAAAGCAAAGAGCTGTACTGTATCTCACTATTTGGATTAGCAGGAAACAGTATCTTCATAATCAAAATAATAAGATACTAATTACTACTTTGAAGCCCTGGTGGTGCAGTGGTTAAAAGCTCGGCTGCTAAACAAAAGGCTGGCGGTTCAAATCCACCAGCTGCTCCTTGGAAACCCTACGGGGCAGTTCTACTCTGTTCTATACAGTCACTATGAGTCAGAACTGACTCGACGGCACCTAACAACAACAACAATTACCATTTTAACCAGAAATTGTAATGTATGTAATTACATAGGGAAAGGGAAGTAGGAGAGCTGTAAGGAAAGTTCTCTATCTACCATAGTAAGAAATGAAGAGATAATGCCCGAATCTGATTAATCAAGAAGCACCAGGCTACACATGGCATTTAGGAATTAGGAGGTAAATACTGGTGAAAATGGCCAGAAGTTTCTTCTAAGTAGGACTTGGAGATAGAGAAGGGTAGGCACTATCTGTCTTTTAATTGTATTTAGGTTTTTAAGCTATGTAAAGATATTATTTTTTAAAAATTAATTTAAAATAATTAATTGACAAAGAATATTTACAACACGTTATAGACAGAAGATCAGTATCTTCAAATAATCTCTTACAAAAGACAGCAGCATAAGAAAATATATGCAAGGGACAAGAACAGACAATTCACAAAATAAATATTAATATCCAAGGTGCATATGAAAAAAGCTTTTGCCGTTAAAGCAACAACAAAAAATCCAGACTGAAACAATAAAGGAGCATTATTTTAACCTACCAATTAGCAAAACTTTGGAAAATGGGTAATATCAGTATTGTTGGTAAGGTTTTGGGGAAAAATGCACTGATTGTGAAGTATAAGTTGATGTATTATTTCTGGAGGAAAATTTGGTAATATGAATAAAAACCTTAAAAATATGCATGAGATTTTGTCCAGTAACTCCTGCTAGAAATGCATCCTTAAGGAAATAGTTACAAATATGTGTGAAAGGATTCAGCTACCCGGGTATCTATTTTAGCAAAACTTTAAGGCTGTCTTTTTCATAGTGATTTACCAGAAACAATATAACATCCTTACCTGAACTGTACGTCCTGCATTGATATGCTCTTCATGCAACTTGTCCCAGATTCTGCACCTTTGATACTATATAAAAGAAAAGAAAAAATATTGAATTCTTTATCACTAACGTGATTAGTTCCATTTACCACAAAATTCTTACTCACCTACCCAAACTTAAACATAGCAGCTAAAGAAAGTAACTTAGTAGTGGCAGCTAAACTTAATAAGATAAGGTTTCAAGATGTACCTAGAGACTAGATATTTGGTCTTTCTTTTAGGGCATATTAAGCCTCATGTATCTACCCTACTAGATTTAATTGGAAAGTCCACAAAGATAAATCAAACCAGGGAACACTCAACTAGAGCTGAATTGAGCAGTTACATATAGCTGTATATTCATGTAACTATTTCACACGTCTCCTTTCACTCAAATCTGAACTTCAAGAAGGTAGGGGCTATGTCTATTTCACTTACCACTGCGTTTCTAACACCCGGCTTGGGGCCTGGCATGCAGCAGATGCAATGCAGCGAATTGCTTTTATATGGTCTTTCTAGCCATGGTCTTGTAACTCCCACAAAATGACTGGCTGGGACTATGCAGATAAGGTGTGTAAAACTCTTGCAGGGATTGGATGGTGACTATGCAAATAAGGTGCCTGTGGCCTACCAAGAGGATTGGTCAGTTTTACCATCCTGCTAGGCTTAAAACAGCCACTCCCACAGTGGTTGAGGGGCACCCCCCTAACATCAAGAAGAGTTGGAAGTGAAGCTCGTCCTGTGGACCCAGGGCCCCTGTGCCAAGAACCTCCTAGACCCAGGAGATAGAGAGAGCTGTAACACTAGAGGCAACACAAGATGGCAGCAGCACAGGACCAGCAGATGGCTGCAGTGGACTTGCCAACCCAGAGAACGAGTGAGCTTGGTGCCTTTGCGCAGGAGGCTTCTTGGCAGAGTTGGGTGCCTCCAAGCACTTATCAGGGGAGCTAAAGAGCTATAATACTTGCTCAAGCAGGGCATAGGCCAGTGACAGAGGCTCAAGCACAGACTGCCTTGTGGGTATGGCTGAGAAGGAATTGAGGACTCTTGGTTGGAAGCTGTCCTTATTGACACACTGTAGCCTGCCTCCTGAGTTGTTCTTGTTACTTCCAAGTGGATCCTGATCGTGAGTTGTAACCTGTTACTTCCCTAATAAACCCCATAATTGTGAGTATGGCCAGTAAGTTCTGTGTGGCCATTGCACCAAATTATCAAACCCAGCAGAAAAGTAGAGAGTGCCACGGGAGGGACGGCTGGTGTCAGAATTGGTTAAAAAGATTGGAGAGGGGAGGTACTCTGACCTCCATCTCATAGGAATCGGCTTTGGGCTGATGGTGATTATCCTCACATTTCCTGATGTTAGAGGACTGCAGCAGGCAAGCATATACATTTGTTCTATAAATTGCAGTAATCTTCTTTATAGCATCTTTATAATTATCCAGTCTTGACTTCTGTTTCTGGCAATATAACAGGTAAAATAAACTGAAATCCTCCCTCCTGCTATAAAATTCCTAGAAATAAACATCCTCTTAAATACAAAGTTGTGCTTACATGAACCTTGCGAAAATCCTCACAGATCAAAAACTAAGATGGAACGAAATGTCAGAGCAGTAAACTTGAACCAATGCTGCAGCTACTAATTACCAGGAGGAGGGGTTGGGGGTGAACGACGTTGCCGGTCTTAAAACCAAGTTTTTAAAAGCCACAAGAAGACAACAGATGAAACCTTTGGCCTAAAAGAGGTGGGGCACTGGAATTTAGATTTCCGATAGAAAGCTAGGATCCATGTAGGGCTATATGCTCAGAAAAAGGATGTGCTAAAAAATGAGGAGAAACTTTTTATTTTGACTGATAATACAGGGAGGCAATAAAAAAACCTTGTCTTGCTCTGGGTTCTTGGTCAAAATAAAGGAGTCTCTCCTGAGAATTGGCAACCTTATGACTATCTTATATGTGTTTAGGGTTTAAATTTACATGGTACTTTTAAGATCCAGGAAATCCTAAATTAAGATGTTATTTTGAAAAGTTATCTCTGAATTAGTCTTGGGGAGCACAGCAGAAACAAATCCAAATCCCATCCTGTTGGGACATACCCTTAACTCAACCCTTTCAAACTGCCAACCATTGAGTTAGTAGTCAAGCACAAACCATTTGCACCACCCAGGGACCTCTTATCCTTGACACACAGTTCCCACAAATACAGCCCCACAAAACATGAGCTTACAATCCAAAATTATAAAACACAAGAAGAAATAATCTGTTACGAGCAAGAGTCAGTATAATAAGAACTCCCACCAACTAAGCTGAACTTCAGATTACAGTATTGGAAAGGGACTAAAAAATATGCATATTTAAAATAATTAAAGATATAAATGAAGCATTTGAAAGCATGAGGAAAGAACAAGACACTATCGGAAAACGACAGCTTTTAGCACTACAAATGATGTGCACTTGTTGCATTTATAAGCAGGTGTCAGAAAATTCTTTCTTGTACTGAGCCAAAACCATCTCCTTGTAACTTCTGACTGCTGGTCCCACTTCTGACCTTGGAGACACATATAATAAGTCTAATCTTTTGCACATGACAGCCCTTCAGAAATTTTAAGACTGGTATTAGAACTAGCCTTCTCTTCTTTAAACTACCAATATCTAGGTCCTTCAGCCATCCCTCAACTGATAAGGTTACCAAAACTAACGAAGAACTCATCCTCTGTGTACTTTCCACTAACCTCTACCTCTATTAGTATTGGTGCACTGGCTAAATTTGTCATACTGTAATTCATACCTTTTTCTTTTTATTTACTGTACTAGAATGGTATTGCTGAGTTACCAATTTAAATCCACAAGTATCTTTATTATGATTCACATCACTATGTAACAACCAATTTTTTTTTTTTTTTTTTACCAATAATAATCTTCATTTACCAACAATAAAGCATAACATAAGTATTAACCCGTTGCTGTCCGGTTGATTCCAACTCATAGAAACCCTATAGGACAGAGTAGAGCTGCCCCATAGGATTTCCAAGGAGCGGCTGGTGGATTTGAACTGCCGGCCTTTTGGCCGTAGCTCTTAACCACTGTAATAAGTATTATACACATTTAAATCAGAGATCACTATCTATTGGTTTGCTAGTTATATTACAGCAATTGTTTGTTGTTAAGGAAATCGGGTCACTATAAATCTTGCTAAGTATCAATGTTGCATGCAGGTCCCCTCCCCCTGCCCCATATGAAATCAAGCCTCACAATAACGCTATGAGGAAGATTAAAATTTTACCATTACAACTCTCTAAAGATCATGGGCATTTATAGCTGTCCCATGAATGGTTAAAATGGTGAATATTAACTCTGTGAACCTTAGGGTCTGCTGCACAGTCTGTGTGACGATTGTGTGTTTATCTCTGACTGGGGATGACATCAATCAAGGCATGTTCCACAGGGAGTAAGTGAGCTGGAGTTTGAATAGTAGACAATGTTTGAAAGGTGACAAATGGTAGGGTAGATGTTGTTAATAGATGTCAGAGAGAAAGCAAAACTATTTTTTCTACCTTCACCTTTATTGAGAAAAATGATCTTCAGATAGAAAAGTATACCATAAACAAGATTAAGAAGAAAATGAAAACCAAAAAAGAGCAAACCTAGATACTTCAAATGAGTTCAAGTCAACAGGCTTAGGGAAATTACATTTGAGTGAACCAAAAGACTGCAAATGTGACCACAGAAACATTTTGCTTATCTATGAGGAACTGTGGAGAACTGGAAAAGCTCCTAGAGACCAGCAAATATTGACCCAATTTTCACTAAAGAAAGTGTATTTAAAACACTGTAAGTCTTTGGGAAAACTCTACATTAGATTATTAGAGAGATGATTTGTGAGACTTAGAAAGAAAAAGGGTGACAGTATACCAGTGTGCTCTGTCCCCTTCCTGGCCAACTATGATTTGAAAACAAAGAATGTACAATTACCACATTTGTAGATAACAATAACTAGAGGGAATAATTAACATAGATGAAAGATCACAATTCTGCATGATAAAAAGAACAAACCTAACAATGATAAGTGTAGAACCTAGTATTAAAATTAAAAAGAGCAACTGTACGAGTAAAAGAAATAGGCATGGTCAGGCTCAACAGGTGCAGTTCAAATAAAAAAGTCCTAGGGGTTTTATTTAATTGATTACGAAGCCAATAAAAAGAGCCAGCAATATAAAATGGCTTCTAAAACAACTGATGCAATCTCAGGCTCCATGCCTGTATATATGTACTCATTTATTAGAAGCACACTATGTTTCAAGCATAATATTAGAAGTTTAACACATTTACAAACATAGTGACCCTCAAGTAAGTAATTGAACCACTTTAAGTCTGTTTTTCCACCTAAAAAATGAAGACAGTAATAATATCCAGCCTATAAGAATGCTGAGGGTTAAATAATATGATATATATAAAACCTTAAACATAGCACTCAACGACTGAAAACAATTTTCACTTTTGCTATTATTATTATTCGCTTACTTGCCCAGGAAGCGGTAGAAGAGGTTACAATCTTGGTGGAAGACAACACCCCAGGATGCAGCCTCTGGAGGGGCTGAACTAGAGATGCTTGGGATTCCTGAACACCAAACACAGCTGAGGGCAGGGATCAGATACCCAGTACCACATCAGAAAAACTGAATCTGGATATGGAATCTCTGAATGGCAAGGGAGTCTGCTCTCCTCCCCACCTACTCTCTTTTCCCTGCTGGTTGAAAATTTATACTATATCCCTCCTCACTCTCCCTACCCCCACCTCTGACACAGTAGCACCCTGACAGGTAGAAGACTGGAGGACTGCTCTCTCTGGAAAGTGAATAGCTAATAAGACCTACAGATACTGACATCTGGTGGTTCCCCATTAAAATGGATCCTCATCTGTTCAACCCTCCAGGCAGCAAGGCCCCCACTACTACACTGCTACACACCTACAACACACACCTACAACACACACACACACACACACACACACACACACACACACACACACCTTCCAATTAGCACTCCCATCCGGGAAAACCCATAACGTGACAAACTGAGACCAAAAAAAAAAAAAGAAAGAAAGAAAGAAAAAAGGGGACTCAGGAAAAACAAAGAAAAGTAAGAAGAAGAAAACATAAAAACTAATACCACAGGCAGATGAGATGATTTCTATCTATGAAACAAGAACAGGATTCTCTTTAAAAGAAAAAAGAGAGAGAGAAATATTGAGAGGAAAAAAATAGCTAGAAATTGAAACATGCTTCTGGTTAGACCATCTTAACTGGAATGTGGATGTGCTAGCTGCAGCTGAGTAGCCATCTTACATGCAAGACAGAAACAAGCTGAGGATGGCAAACACGATAAAAAAAAGCCTGGGTCTTTAATGACTATTGAGGGCCACTGCAGTTCTGGACTGCCCCCATTACCATGACAGAGAGAAAACAAAACAAAAACCCTCTATCTTATTTACATACTATTTTGGAGTTTTCTGTTACTTGCACCTTAACCATATACTAATACCATACATGCTACACAATAAGTTTTCCCCCAAGTCCCTACAATATGAAACAGAGGAAATCATGTTCCAAGCTTACTATCTTGTCATTCATATCAACTTGCTTAAAGTCTATCTTACATTAGCCAAGAAAGCCGAATGCCAACATTTGAAATTTCAGGATTATACTTTAATCAAGTCTATCATGTGTAATAAAACGTAATGCTGAAGGACCGACCTATGGAATACAGTCCCAGGTGTCCACAACACACTACTCTCATTGTTCTCCAATGTTGCACAATCACTCCACTAAGGCTTACCTTCAATTTCCCTTCCGTCTGACTTTCTTCTTTTCAATTCATATTGGATGACTGATGACCAACATAATAAATATTTTATCTTTCTACACCCTTTCCCCAGGAAGAATATGCCTTTTTGAAAGTGAGTCACTGTCAGACACCTGGAGCCCTAACTTAGTTCTTAACTCTTTTGTCCAGAGTGAACACAGAAGCTTTGAAATGTTTAAATGTTTTTACCCTGCCTTAACATATCTATTAAAACATGTTATTCAATCTTATATAGATATAAAGCCACTTTCATAATAAAACTAGAAATCCTACAGATAGTAGAATGGCTAAGAACATGAAATATAGATCAGTATGAGTTTTCGACTCGACGGCACAGGGCACAGGGTTATGAGTTTAACTGCTTGGCCTAAGACGGTATCGCCTATGTTGTTAACTGTAATTATTTTGATGTTGTCAAAAAATTTCACAGTACAACCAATGTCACAAAATAGTATGTGTATTAACTGTTTAATGAGAAACTAATTTGCTCGTAAACCCTCACCTAAAGCATAATAATAATTTTTTTTTAATTTTCACAAAACGTTAAAGGAAACATCTTCCGGCAGACAGGCATCAATATAACCCTGGGATAATTTTCTTATTAAAGTCTGGCATACCTAATCGAATCATACCTGTCCTCTTCCTACCTTTCCCCCAGGGTTCTGGCTTCTCCATTGATGTCTGATTGAGTGATACATGTGGCTAGGATCTGAGGGTAATAAGGTCAGGCACTTTTGTTTAGAATGAATACAAGAAAAGGAAAATCTAAGACAAGCCAAAGGTAAAAGCAAGATAACAAAGGAAAGAAATGGCATTAGTAGGTCATAATCCACCTATTTCTGTCTTTCAGAATCAATTCATCTGCCAAATTCTGGTCTCCCCTTTGTAAGTGAACACTTTAATATGTACTCAAGATTTTGAAATACACCCTGTCAAACCTCCCACACTGAGATCAACAACCAAAAGAAAACAGCTCTATTTGAAAAATCACCGTTTGAGACCAAACAGTCAACAATTACTTAAAACAAAGATGAGAATGTAAGGGAATAGGGAAACTAGATTAACGGAAACAGAACAACAAGAACAGAAATAATAAGAATGTTCATGAATTGTGAATAATGTAACCAATGTCACTGAAGAAGCTGTGTGGAAATTGTTGAATGGGAACCTAAAATGCTGTGTAAACCTTCACTGAAAACACAATAAAATATTACTAAAAAGAAAACTATTTCTATATTGTTATAGTGCTAAAGAGTCAGCCGCCCTCATTAACTAAAGCATGGAACCCTTTAATTTGTTTCCACTCATGACAAAAATGACTACTTACCAGACAACTCTTTCTCTACACTTAAGAGTCATGGCTTCATTTATTTTTATGGGTGAAGAAGAAAGAAATTAAAAGGACGGCAAATTACTAACCCTGAATTCTAGAAGTACCTTCATATTTGCACTGAAATTTTAACCTTAATGTTCTTGGAATTTATTTTCTATACTATTTAAAAGGGACTTAAATATTAAATACTAAGAAGATAGATACTATTTATAGGGGAAAGACAGTTTTCTTACTTGTACAAGCTACTCAGTTGAGGGTGATGAATAGTATTTACATTGAAAGCTTTATAACCATACCCTTTCCAACCCCTCTGGAAAAAAAAAATCAATGGAGGGCCACACAGCTTAAAATTTATACTGGGGAAGTCCTTTTGAAATAGTAAATACTACTGACCTCTCCCACAGCAAATAAGACAATAAAAACCCAGTGCCGTCGAGTCGATTCAATACTACTGACCTCTCTCACAGCAAATAAGACAGTATAACTTGCTAAATCAATGCCCATTACTCAATAAACCTGATGTTCCCATAAATGTCATAACCACTCCTCCAGACTCTGACCAGTCTGAGTCAACCTGGTCAACCCCCACCATAGTCCCTGAGACTAGTTCTTCCTCCCTCTACCAACTTCCTCAACAGGTCTTTAGGCAATGTTTCTCAGTTTAGGGCTTTCCTCAAAGGGACGCAATGAAGTAATGAAATTCCCTCACAGCACATGATTACTGACTTCTCTAATATATGTGCACCTGAAGAGGACAGGAGTTAGTGATGGAAACACATTCAAAGTTCAGAAACCTTATCATGGCATGAATGAAATTAAGTCAAGTCCCCACCTTCACACCTGGTGTACTGTCAAACAGGTTGTATGTTAATTAGTATATGCCTAATAGTTTGATATGTACAATGAAAAAGGGATGGGGTCTAACCCTACATCCCTTCCTAAAAAAGGAATATATGAGAAATGCATCTGTAGTACAGAAAAACCTGCTGAAAAAAATGAATCATGTTGCTAAATCAATAGGAGCTAGGAAGACTGAGATGGATTGACACAGTGGCTATCAAAATGGGCTCAGACGTATCAATGAGTGCAGGGATAGCACGGGACCGGGCAGTGTTATGTTCTGTTGTACATAGGGTCACTATGAGTCGGAACTGACTCAACGGCACCTAATAACAACATTTTAGCAAGGTCTCTTACCTAATATTCTAAATTGAGCTAAAGTGCACAACAAACATACATCCAATTATATAACTGTTTCTCGTGATAGAAAATGAAAAAGCTCACCTTCTCAATATTTATTTGGTGCTTTCTTAACCTCTCCAAGTCTGTTGGGATTACTATCTTAATGAATTTCTGGATAGCTGGCTCAAGACGGCGTAATTTCACTTTTTCTTCATCTTCAGACATCCTAAAAAGATGTTATGTCACTTCGACTTGCAAAAATCGTCTTGTCCACTCATGTAGAAAAACCTAAGAGGGAAAAATTTCTTTAACAATTTTTTTTTAATCAGTTTCCATTATTCTTAAAAGCCAACAATTAGGTAACTTTACAATTTATTCTAAATAGGTATTCAACCTACTGCTAAACTTGTGTGACTTGTTTTTCTTTATGAAACCATTTATTTATTCTAAAACCTTTTTCTCTTTTATAAAAGTAATGTTTATTAACTTAAGAAGGCTTAGAAAATATAGATAAGCCAAGGGAATAAAATAAAACCAACAATTTTCTCTTCATCCACAGTTAACTGCTCCTTAAATTTTGGTAACTGTCGTTCCAGGCATTTTTCTACATATGTATATATGTATGGTACCTCACAGTAGCCCTGGTGGTGTGACAGTTAAGCACTCAGCTGCAAACACAAAGGTGTAGTGGTTCAAATCCACCAGCTACTCTGTAGGAAAAAAGACCTGGTAATCTGCTCCAGTAAAGATAGCAGCCTAGGAAATCCCATGGGGTAGTTCTACCCCATCCTATAGTGTTGCTATGAGCCAGAATTGACTCAACAGCACACAACAACAAATGGTGCCTCAGAAAAAAGGCTTGGCAAACTAATTCCAAAAAATCAGCCATTGAAAACCCTAGAGAGTGCAGTTCTACTCTGACATACATGGGGTCACTGAGTCAGAATCAACTTGATGGCAATTGGTTTCATGTATGCATATAAATACATTTTTTTAAAAAAAGAAAACTAGCTGTGGTGATACAGTGGTTAAGAGCTCAGCTATTAAGTAAACTGTCGGCAGCTTGAATCCACCAGGTGCTCCTTGGAAACCCCATAGGACAGTTCTACTCTGTTCTACAGGGTTACTATGAGTTGGAATTGACTTGATGGCAATGGGTTTGTTTTTTTTTTAGGAATATATTGTCTAAGTTTTCATTTCCCAATATATCTTGGACATGGAATAACATTTTTTATAAAAGGTGTCAAATGGTAAAACTCCAAGAAAAGATTTCATTCTTAACATTGCTGCTAAGAAAAGCAACTTGTACCAAACTCCACTTCTAATGCCATCATAATGTGACTATGTAATTATATACTTCAAATATGATATGTAACTCTTCTCATCAATGCCCTTTAAATTGCCTGTTTCTTTTCTCACAAAGTGATTAATATTGTGTACAGATACAAATAACAAGCAACAGAACAGGAATAAGAACCTGAGTTTTCTGAGAGTATAATCAAATGTTCTTCTTTGTACTTCACCAGTAGTTTTCTACCAGAAATAATAACAGTTTTCTAACATTCATGTTTCCTAGTTTATCATATTGCCTCTTCTATGATACAGATTATATACCATAGGAAGATATTTATATCTACCACCATTCCTATCAAAATGTTTTTGAACATACCTGACACTCAATAGATGCTGACTGAACTAAAGTATCTCTTCACATGTCCCTTTTCAGAGTATCTAATCTTCCCACTCCAGTCACACAAAGCACAATATGCACAGCACATGACAACAGGGTCTGCCTTTAGACTCTTTTCCCTCTCCAATTTTTCCCACTGACTGTCACCAATTAATATATCTAAAAACCAACTGCAACATGCTACTCCCCTGAGCAAAAACCTCCAGTAGTTCCCAATGATTTAAACAAGCAAATACAATCTTCATAATTAGATCTACCCCATCTACCCAACTAGCATCTCCCAATATCTTGTAGCTTTGCAATGGTGCTCCTTCTGTCTAGATGCTCTTTCACATTCCCTCTGCCTCTAAACCTTCAGGATCATTTGATATGCAACTCATATGACTCTGCCTTCTCTTCCACTAATAAGGTGGAGTGTACTTAATCCCCAATTACAACTTGGCTTATTTTCACTGTTGCCTTATACTATTAAAGTAACTTGCTTTTTTGAGTTTCAAAAGTGGCATTTCTAGAGTTTCGCGTGACTCTGCCCTTCAGTTTTCTGTGCACAAGGAAAACCAGCTACCTATCTCAGAAGGGCTATCTCTCAGGGAAGATATTCTGTCCCCCAAAACCTCCCAAAACACTTTTCCAACACTTGGTCTCCTTCTAGAGAGTATTTTTCCCCCTTCTTCCCGCCATATTCTACTTTTATAAAATTATGATAGAATGCCTGTATAAAACTAAGAATAGAACATAATAACATTCAAATAATTGCATAAATGGTGATGTTATTGAAACAAGTTGTTTAACAGCACTTGTGATCATAAAATAGTTCAAATAATGTTTTAAGCTGTTACAGGAAGTCCTAATTCAATATACAAAGTATGGTGCAGAAGTGTGATCAAATAATGAATGAAAGTGTATTTCGGCATTTCTTGATTTTTCAGTCAGAAAATTGGAACAGAAGGATAAAAAAAAAAAAAAATGGACATTAAGACCACAACTGTGTAAAATGTCTAGAAGACCAGACAAAAAAACACAAAAATGTCTAATGTCCCAAACTTCTGCGAAGTTGTTATATTACTTTTTCCATTAAAAAAAATAGTATAACGGAATATCTGGGGTGGTGGGACTGTTCTGTATCATGACAGTGGTGGTAGATATACAATACACTAACTACATGTAGTCCCCGGGTTACGAACAACATCCGTTCCTTACAGTGTGTTTAAGTCAAATTTGTAGGGAAGTCAGAGCAGGTGCATACAGCTCTTATTTAGCCTTACTGTAGTGCAAGAAAAGGCTTGAAGGCTTTTCGAGGATTTAAAAGCTGCTTGTGCAGCAAGCGAAGGTGATTGTGACAAAGTATTTGCTGCCAGTAGGGGCTGGTTCAATTGTTTCAAAGTGAGGGTAAATTTACACAACATTAAAGGGCAAGTATGAGTTGGTCTTAAGTCCTAAGTTCAGAACCTGAGGATTGCCTGCATGTGCATTTGTCATAATCCATACAATTAGACCACAGAGTGAATTTTACTGTATGTAAATTAAAAACAAAAACAGGATACAGAAAAAAAAAATCCAAAATGGAATACAGACTATTAAAAAAAAAAAAAGAATGTAACTATTTTACAAATGAATAGCATAACCACACAGAAAGGAGTGGGGAATAATCTAACTAACTTTGGAAAACAGTATTTTAATAGTGTACTATAAGGCTGGAAGCCCTGGTGGCATAGTGGTTAAGTGCTATGGCTGCTAACTAAAAGGTCGGGAGATCGAATCTACCAGGCGCTCCTTGGAAACCCTGTGGGGCAGTTCTACTCTGTCCTGCAGGGTCACTATGAGTCAGAATTGACTCGATGGCAATGGGTTTGGTTTTGGTTTTGCTATAAAGCTAAAGACAAAAAGAACTGCATACGCTATACAGTAGTTAGTAAAATATGCTTCTCACAGGGGTATCGGTTAGGAATTCTGAAATTACTTTATGGGTATACTTTAAAAAAAAAAAAACAGTTGCCATTGAGTCAACTCTGACTCATGGTGATCCCATGTGTGTATTCTTGTTGTTCTGCGCCGTGGAGTCAATTCCGACTCATAGCGACCCTACAGGACAGAGCAGAACTGTCCCACAGGGTTTCTAAGAAGTGGCTGGTAGATCTGAACTGCAGACCTCTTGGTTATCAGCCTGAGCTCTTAACCACTTTGCCACCAGAAGAGAAAGTATTTTGTAGAAAAAGAGTCAGATTTCTCATTGTCAGAGAAAGAAGTTCTAAGCAGGGAGGAGACTAGAATGAACCCTCTGGTGCTAGTATAGAATCAGAGGTATCAGGATGAATTTGTTTTTTTAATACACAGATAGATAGAGACAGAGAGAAGTAAATATAGATCTTTGTGTATGCCTGGGTTGGTATATATATCTACATTTCTTAAATGTCTTCCGCGAGGCCCTAGAAGTAAAGATACTCCAGTAGCAATGAGCACAGCTAATGCCTAGATCTTGGTTTCTAAACACAAATCTCCAATAAAAGAAACCACGGGTCCTTGGAAAAGTAATTGATTCCAGGGTTGGGGCAGTGAAAACAGAAGATGAGCCTGAGGCATCTAATGGTGCAAGAAAATAAGGAAACTGTCAAAAAAAGGACAGGGTTATACCAAAAGGGCACAGGAAGAACCTGAAAAAACTCCCAATGGCCAAAGCTGGAACAATTTGGGATGCAAACAACAAAAAAGGTATAGTATTATAACCAATAGAAAAAAAAAAAAAACTGAGTCCGTAATAACATAAATCCATGACCAAATAAACAAATGAGAAGAAGGGACTACTCTTCCTTAGAGGAGAACTTCAATTAATAAATGAAGAATGAATGTGGTAAATAGAAAATCACCATTAGGGCAGCACAGTAATAATTACTGAAGGCAAGATACATCATTGGATGCTAAAATTAGCAAATGAAAGTTTGAAGATATTTGCATAATTTAAATCAATTACTTACAAAGGAAGAAACAGTAACTTTACACTGGAGAATCCTAGCAGTCACCATCTTAACTAAGTGATCAAGGTCAACGCCACAAGCAGTAAATCATATCATGGACCTCAGCATGATGAACTGAGAAGGGCACATATACTCCTTGGTATTTTTGCTAAAAATCCATACCCTGAATCTAACAAGGAGAAATACCAAACTCCAATTCAGAGATGCTCTACAAAATAACTGACCAGGACTCTTACAAAGTGGCTGCAACAATGGGCTCGAACATAGCCAATGATTCTGAGGATGGTGCAGGCCTGAGCAGTGTTTTGTTCTGTTGAACATGGAATTGCTATGAATCAGAACTAACTCGAAGGCACCTGACAGCAACTTCAAAAGTATAAAGGTTATGAAAGACAGGAAAAGACAAAGGAACTGTACAGGTTGGAGGAGACTAAGGAGACGTAACAGTGCAGGATCTTGGGATTAAAAAAAAAATTAGTGTAAAAAATGATGAAATCTGAAGAAAGCCACAGTTTAGTTAATAGTATTGTACCGATGTTAATTTCTTGGTTATGATCATTGTATTATGGTTACATTAAATTTAAGGGTGCTGTAAAGAATTCTGTATTGTTTCTGCAACTTTTCTGTAATTCTAAAATTATTTCAAAACAAAGTTTTTTAAATGTAAGGAGTTGATGTTTCACGTAAGAAATCAAACTGTAGTCACTGCACTAATACTTGCATTGAGGGGGTGCCAGGGCTTTGCCAGGTGCTTTACAAACTTTATCCTTTAGTGCTTACAACTAATATGAGTACTGTAATACTCATGATTCCGATGAGGAAAAAAGTACTCAGAGGTTAACTCAATTACTTAAGAAGTTTTATCTATAGGTGAAAAACTCCATTTCCCAGAAAAAGTCCAAAATCGCTGCCAATACCACTTCTCCAAAAGTGATGACGTTTTATCAGCCAAGAGATAATATATTTCCGCTTGTTGATGGTGCCCGATTTTCTCGGGCATTTCCCCAAGTGTGTCTGGCTGGTGCAAAGGGCACTGAATTTGGAGGGAAAAGTCAAGGCCCTTGGACCTCCTCGGAGCCTCCAATCTCGCTTTTGAAAAAGGAGGGAGTTAGACGTAGGGACCTTTTGAGAACCAGCTCCTGGCCTCCCTGACAGTCTCCGACCTTTCACTCCCAGTTCTTCCCCCACGACGCCCGCGCCTCGCGTCATCCCTCGCAGTGTCGCCCACGGCACACCAGGGCCACACACAACAAACGCCCCATTAGCGAATGGGTGCGCTGGCCCGTCCCGGGACCGAGACGCCAGCGACCCTGACGATCTGACTATCTGACGCCCACAGTGCGTCACGGCAGGGCAGGCGCCGGAAACTTTCAACCCTGCAACCCCGGGAAGCCATCACGGTCGCCCGTGTGCGGCCTCCCTACACCCGTTTCAAACAGCTCTTCCAAAAATGAAACTGAGTGAGGTTCTGCCGCTGCTGTCGGCCCAGAGGAGCCCCCACGGCGCTTGCACTTCTGCGCTGCTGCCCCGCTTCCCCACCGGGCGCCTGTCCCACGCGCCAGATCTGCGCAGGGCCCACGGTGTCCGAAGGGCCAGAGGCCCAGGAGGCGCCCACCCGCGAGCCCCTTACCTCCCTCCCCGGAGCTGGAGGCCGGTCGAAGCGCGGCGCAGGCGCGGGCGCGAGGGGGCGGGGCGTCGCGAGGGGCTGGCCGACTGGGCCCCGCCCCATCCCGTCCGGCCTCAAGGGCGCCCAGCCAAACTGAGAGGGTCGGGGACAGTCCCTGCCTTGGCTGGGAGTCGGTTTATTCGCCCTTCTGAGAGTTTCTTCGGTAAAGCAGCCTTGCCGACACGGAACCCACAACTATATTAGATTCTTAAAAAGAAAAAAGGTCAGTGTCACTAAATTGTGACATGAGTGTATACATATGTCAAAACTCATCAAATAGTACTCTTTACATATGTGTGTTTATTGTATGTCAATTATAGCTAAAGAAAGTGTTATTTTTTGTTAAATTCCTTATCAACATTTAATTAAAAAGCAATTGTACGTGTAGAAAGTGTTGAATTGGTTACGTTCTGCTGTGTATATTCTTAACAACAAAAATATAATTATTTAAAACATTTTTTAAAAATATGATCTTGATTTACTTTGTCGGGTCGTGATATTGGAGCCAGGAGGAAAGACTCACAAAGGCTTTTCAGGTCTGTTTCTCATGTTTTGAGTGTGAGATAATTCACATTTGCATAGCCCTCTACATTTCAACAAGTTTTTCTGTCCGTTTTCTTCTGTTCTAACAGAATTTTATAGGTGGGCTGGCCATGTGTTCCTAGCTCTGCTTTTCAGATGTAGAAACTGAGCTCAGAAAGTTTGTGCCTTCCTCTTGCCTCCCAAAACCCTGTGAGGTGGAAAGGGCACAGGTGCCTATCTTAACTGTAACAGCTGCAGAAAATGAATCTCAGACAAGTGATTTCCGCCCAAAACTGGTGGAATGCTTAACGCAAGTGTCCTTATGCCAATTTTATAGATAATGAAGCTGAGGGGCAGCAAAGAGTTAACTGATTAACTCCAGTTCAGCCAGTTAGTGACAGAACTGGAACTTCAACCCGATTTCTGGATTTCCTTCCCAAGCTATTCCAGTTAGACCAGCTGCAACCACATAAACAGAAGGAGGTTGGCTTTGAAGCCCTGTCCAAGTCATAAGTCCTCCTCTCTGGATGGCCTAACTTCCAGACCCAGCCCTTTCTTATGTATCTGCAAATATTCACATGACTTGCTTAGAATTTATCCACTGCTGGTATTATCTTCAGAAGCCATAAGAATGTTTGAACCACAGCTAAGGCAACTCAGTTCTTAGGGTCTTCAGTGGAGCAGGGGTGGAGGTAGAATTGTGGATCAAGGAAGAATAGGGGCCTGTAGATTTGACGAAGTTCTCAAAAGGCAATTTCTTTAAAAAGTGCAAAATCTACTTTGCAATTTCTATTTTCTTTGGGACCATAACAAATGCTGATGTTTCTTTGTATTGCAATTAGCCCTAGGAATGAAGCTCTTATAAAATTTTAATTCTAAGGAGAAAAATTAAAGCATTAGGCAATACCATTTTTTTTTTAAATGCAATGGTCAATTAGACTTAAAATCTTTTGAAGTAAAACTTACTGAAGTTAATTTCTGAATAAAGTTACCTCAAGTACAATAAGGAGGTGGCCTTGAACTTGGCCTTCTAGATTGTTGTATGTATATTGGCTATAAATTATGTGTGTCAAGGTAGGAAGTTAGAATTTTTTTTTATCTGTTTGTTAGCTTGATTTATAATCTTTAAATATTTAGACATATGGTGTGTAGACCGCTTTTTGTACTTTTGCCCTGGGCCCTGAAGTTGTTAGGGGCAGGCCTGCTGCTAGTAGCTCACATTTTTCCTAAGATCCTAACTGAACCAGTAAAACCAAACAAAATAAAACAGTATATATATATATATATATATAAATGTATGTGTGTGTGTATATTAAAAAAAGGAAAAATTATTTTCAGGTATTATGATTGCTTACCTGGAAACTCAAGAGAATGAACTGAAACAAGTTCAACAAGGTACCTAGAAAAATAGCTCTTCTATGAGTTGGAATCAACTTGATGGCAACGGGTTTGGTTTTGTTTTTTAAACCAGCAATTGTCAATTTAAAAATGTAGTGGGAGAAAAGCTCATATTCACGAGTGGCAGAATCAAGTTTGTGTTTATAGGGACCTATTTGAGGAATTAGGCATAAGAGGTAGTTGGGGAAGGGAGGGCAGAGAGAGGAATTACGCAGTGGCATGAAACTCGGGGGGTGATGGATATGTTCATTTCTTGATTGTGGTGCTGGTTTCATTGGTATGTACATATGTCAGAACTTATCAATTTGTACTTTTTAAATATGTGTGTATGTATTGTATGTCAATTATAGCTAAAGAAAGTGTTATTTTTTATTAAATTCATTATCAGCATTTTAATTAGAAAACAAGTGTATGGAGAACCTGAGAATCAAATTCAGTTTTGGCACACTGATGGAAACCGATTAGGTTATCTTCCCGGACTCCATTCCTTTTCTGGGAATTGCATGCTAACAGTTATGAGCCTCTGGCAGCTGTTTTGTACAGGCATGAACCCACGCCCCTGACCACAGTGAATTGGTCCAGGAGCAGACACCTGACTGAAGCTGGAACAATAAATACCTTTCCCAGGAATTTGGAATTGGGACTAAGATTCTAGTTTCATTCTGGCTGCTTTCTTAAATAGAGGAGATGCTCACAGCAGAGCTCTTGGTGGCCATGTTTTTCACTCTGTACACTGCTTCTCTTAGATCCATTTAAAAGCGTGGAGGGGTGAGTGTCTGTATGTACTAGGTCACGATGTTGATAATTTTGTTTTTTAATGTTAGTGATGTTCAAGAAATATTTAAAGGCCACTACCTTTGCCAGATTTTTCTTCTAGCCATGAGTTATTTAAATATCTACTGCACTCCCAACTGCGTTCTACTTCTTTGAGCATTCTATCATTCCCAGCTACCTTGTGACCTTAAAAATAAAGTGATAAAGTGGTTACCTTTGGGATGGGATTAACTAGGAGAGGGCATGCCATAGCTTTCTAAGGTGCTGGAAATGTTCCATATTGCCATGGGTTGAGTTGTGTCTCCCCCAAAATCTGTGTCTACTTGGTTAGGCCATGATTCCCAGTATTGTGTGGTTGTCCTCCATTTTGTGATTATAATTTTATGCAAAAGAGGATTAGGGTGGGATTGTAATACCACCCTTACTCAGGTCACCTCCCTGATCCAATGTAAAGGGAGTTTCCCTGTGGTGGGACCTGCACCAGTTTTTATTTCTCAAGAGATAAAAGCAAAGGGAAGAAGCAGAGAGTTGGGGACCTCATACCACCAAGAAAGCAGCACCAGGAGCAAAGCGCGTTCTTTGGACGTGGGGTCCCCATGCCTGAGAAGCTCCTCTACCAGGGAAAGATTGAGGATAAGGACCTTCCTCCAGAGCCAACAGAGAGAGAAAGCCTCCCCCTGGAGCTGACGCCGTGAATTTGGACTTGTAACCTACTAGGCTGTGAAAAAATAGATTTCTCTTTGTTAAAGCCATCCACTTGTGGTATTTCCGTTATGGCAGCACTAGATAACCAAGACACATAAATACTGATCTGGTGTGATTACATCTATGAAAACATTATTATTCTGTACACTTAAGTTTTGTCTACTTTATATAAGTTGCATCACAATAAAACGGGGAAAAAAGAGCTATCAATTTTTTAATTTAAAACAGACAATACCTCTTAGTAAATGAAGAATAGAAACTTCCTTAATATTGTTTCTCGGTATTACCTCTGTCTGATACTGTGGGGAAATAGCAATACTGGTAATCCCTTATTGAACCTATTGGGCAATGTAAAGAATTTTCAAAGGCAATTCTGACTGTGTATCTTTTTCTTTAATCACTGACTTTAATTCCTCTTATTTACATCCCTCACCATCCTAACTCACCCCCAAAGATGCAACTTTACAATATCCTTGCAATTAGAACACAGTAAACATCCTTAATATTAAAAGTATATTAAGTGTTTTTTAAACTTTGACAATTTACAAGGACCTTGGATTTTGTGGTACATTGAATTATTATCATGAATGTCAATTAATATCACACAATAGATGTACGAACATGCAAGTGGATAGAAATTCCACATACCCCAACCTTATCTCTCATCATTGCACTTAATATATCCTCTGCTCTAACCAAACTGAATTCCTCAGTATTTTTCATCACTGTCTTTTCCCAAACCCTACCCTGTGTTTTCTACCTGGAATATTCTCCACCAATTACTTCATCCTCTCTGCATGTCCAGATCCTACCTATCTTTCCATATTCATCTCAAATGTAGCCTCTTACAGTATTTCTATAATTTCCGGATTTAATTCCTCCCTCCTCCAATCACCTGCCTTATAATCTGGTCTTTTTTTGACACATCGCTGTCTACATTTTATTAAGGAATTTGGAAATACCAAATTGTTTCCACCTCCAATGCTTTTCAACTCTTTCCCTGTCATGGCACAAATAGAAAGCAATGGTATTTGTAAAGCAAAACAAAGAAAAAACTGTTCTCAGCCTCTGCCACTGGCCCAGTTGCCCTAGGGACTTAGGGAGTTAATGCCTCCCCACACCTTTAACCCATTCAAGCATAGGGACTAATAACTTTTACCATCCCATATTAGAACAGAACCTCCCTGAGGGCAGGATCCATGTTTGCTTATCTCTGTATCTCCTTCAGGATCTAGTTGGGTGCCTCACATCTACAGTAAGTTATTGTCAATTGAATAGATGACAAAATGCTATTTAAATTAGCTCTTAGAAAGTACTGAGGGCCTCTAGTTTCAGGTCCAACATGTAAAGAGCTTGGAAGTTGTTACTCCCATCCTTGTAACAACAACAACAAAAAAAGATGAACTGAAAAGCAATGACTTTTCTTGGACTTAGCAGAGAATTGAAGTTGCAGGGCAAACCACCATCCCAAAATCTTTAGAGAATCACAACTGATATCAGCTTACCTGAAGCAGAAACCACTGGATCCCTAAACTTGTAGGAACATTTAAGTGGTTACTTGAAAAAATTTTGGAAGCAGAGTGTGGACTAGTATGAGAACAAAAAACTCCTAGGGGCCACAGTCTTAAATGGCCCCCATGCTTTCAAGGATTTTACCTCTAGGAACTTCATCAGGTTCTCATGATGAATGGCCAAGAAAAAACCCTCATGTTTCTGGTAGGGGGAAGGGAAAAGTAATTATTTTAAAATATTCCCAGAGTATTCTCCCTAACAAAGGCCTTCTTATCAATGGAAAAGACTTTACCAAAGCCATATTGGATTTGGAAGAAGGGAAATTATCCGATTCTAGATCCATCTAGCCTTCCTGTTTCACCTAACAGGGGAAAAAAGTTGAAAAATGCTGTGACGGTCATTGCCCAGTAACAAAGGCCCACTAAAAGACTGACTTAATCAACTGACAATAGGATTATAGAATGTTTCCCCTCCCCCTCACATCTTATGATCACATTAACAGGGCTCCAGTATAACAACAGTGGATTATAGCTGAAAGAGCTGCAAGTTTCATCTTTTATTTAAGAAGGAGTTTTTAGGACAACACAAAGAATGACAGAGGAGAAAAAAATAAGGACACTAGAGGTTACTGAAGCCTCAGACACCAAACATTAGCCCAGCTCCTATAGAGATTAACAAAATCTCAGATTATTTACTTCAGTTCCTAATACCCAATATTACTCAATACAACATGGCCAGCTTTCAACGAGAAATTACAAGGCATACTAAAAGGTAAGAGAAGACACAGTCTGAAGACACAAAGCAAGCAGCAGAACCAGACTCAGATAAATCACATATTTGGAATTATCAGACAGGGAACTTAAAATAACTATGATTAACGTTAAGGGTTCTCATGGAAAAAGTTGGCAGCAGACAAAAGCAGATAGGTAATGTAAGCAGAGAGATGGAAACTCTAAGCAAGAATAACAAAGAAATGGTAGAAATCAAAAGCACTGTAGCAGAAATGACAAAGGCCTTTGATGGGCTGGTCAGTAGATTGAACACAACTGAAGAAAGAATCAAGTGAGCTTGAAGATTTGATGTTAGAAATTTCCTAAAATGAAATGCAAGGACAAAAAAAAAGAATAGAATAGAATATACAAGAAATGTGAGACAAATTCAAATGGTACAATATACACATAATTGAATACCAGAAGGAGAGTAAAGAACAGAGCAGAAAAAAAATTTGAAGTAATAATCACTGAGAATTTTCTAAAGTTAATGACAGACACCAAACCACAGATCTAGAAATTCCAGAGATCACCAAGCAACATAAACACAAAAAATCTTCACCTATGTGTATTATATTCAAACTCCAGAAAACCAAAGGCAAAGAGAAAATCTTGAAAGCAGCCAGGAAAGGGTGTGGAGGGACATTTAACCTATAAAGGAGCATGGATAAGAATTACATTGGGCTTCTCTTCAAAAGCCATGCAAACAAGAAAAGAGTGGAATGAAATATTGAAAGTGATGAAAGAAAAACCCATTCACCTGAAATTTTATATCGAGCAAAATTATCCTTCACAAGTGAAGGAGAAATAAAGACTTTCAAACAAAAACTGAAGGAATTTATCTCCTACTGGTCTACTAGAAATGAACATGGGACATGTTAAGTTCTTCAGGAACAAGGAAAATGATACAAGTCAGAAATTTGCATCTATGTAGAGAAAGGAGGAACATAGGAGAAGGAATAAATGAAGATAAAATAAAATATTTTATTTTTATTTTTCTTCATTTAATAGGTAGCTGTTCAGAGTAATAATAATAGTAACAATGTATTGGGTGATTATAGCATATAGATAAATAAAATAAATGGCAGCAATGTTTTAAGGGCTGGGAAGGAGGAATTGGGAATACTTACCTGCGCTACCTATGAAGCAGTATAATATTATTTGAAAGTGGACTTAGATTAATTATAAATGCACATTGCAAACCCTAGAACAACAAATAATTGTTTAAAAGAAGTATAATTCATATTCCAGAGAAGACAATAAAAGAAGAAAACAAACAAAAAACAAGTGCAGCAAATAGAAAACAGTTATAATAAACATGGATTCCTGTAAGAGTGAGAAATATTAAAACAACTATATCAATAATCACTTTAAATGAGAGTGGTCTAAATACAACAATTTTGTCAGAGTGATTGTTAGAGTAGATAAAAATAAGTCCCAATTGTATGTTGTCTACCAGAAACCCACCTTACCTATAAAGGCACAGCTAGGTTAAAAGTAAAGCAATGGAGAAAGCTGTGCCATGGTAACACTAATCAAAAGAAAGCTGGAATATTTGTATTCATTTCAGACAAAGCAGACTTTAGAAGAAGGAAAATTATCAGGGGTAAAGAGAGGCACTATGCAACAATAAATAAGTTAATTCTCCAAGAAGACATAACAATCATTAATGTGTATGCCTTTAACAACAGAATGACAAAATACGGGAGGCAAAAACTGATAAAACTGCAAGGAAAAATAGGCAAAGTGCCTTATAAGTATAGTATGAGAGCAAATGTGCAAGAATTAAGTTCATGAGAGCTGCCTTTTCTTCTAGGGGAAGCAGGATTATCATAGAACAGCCAAGAAAATATAACAATAGGGCAAAACTATTTTTGAGATATCAAATATTTCTAGATTCCTGTTTGGTTGGAGAAGCTGCCAGAGCTCTCTTTGATAGGATTATAGAATCTATCCTCAATCCTTTGACAACTGACACTCTCACCAGTAAACCTTTTAATCCCCCAACTAGTGGAATACATTTAAGGAATTGGAAATCAACAAAGTTCACAGAGTCCCAGGTTCCCTCTTCTCTGCCCAGCAAGCCGCCAATCCCATTGTCACACCCCTTGGGGGGATTTCTTCTTTTCTGTAGTTCTCAGTGGATCACAGGGCCTTTTTGAGTGATATTTTTATTTCCTCTAGCCAAAGACACATTAACTTTAATACTTCCTTGGCAGATTATTACTTGAGAAAGAAATGTTCCATGCTCATGGAAATAAATTGATAGATTTAGCAACTGCCACTTTGCTTATATAAGTGAGCATTTCAGAAGAGAAATGTTCCAAACTTGAGCAAATGACTTAAACATGGAAAAAAATTTTCCTAAATCCCTGTACTTAAATATTAAAAAACATAATTGGTAAGGTTGAATCTTTCCAACATCTGGTCAGTGTTTTCCCATTCATTCAGTCAGACAGTCTACACACTAAAATGCCAGCCACGATGATGAGTCCTGGCGATTGAAAACTTAAAAAGATCTCATTCTTCCTCATTCATTGCTGGAGAAATTGTAAAATGGCACCATCACTGTGGAAAAGATTTTGGTGGTTCCTCAACAAGTTAAACATAGAATTACCATATGATCTCACAATTCCACTCCCAGGTATATACCGAAAAGAATTGTAAGCAGGAACACAAACAGATACTTGTACAAGAATGTTCACTGCAGCACTATTCACAATGGCCAAAAGGCAGAAACAGTCTAAATGTTCATCGAAAGGTGAACGGATAAACAAAATGTGGCACATATATATAATAAAATATTTAAAAAATAATTTTTTATTATTTTTTTATATTTTTTATTACTCAGCCATAAAAAAAAATGAAGTCCTGATACATGCTACAACATGGATAAACCTGGAAAACATGCTGAGTGAAATAAGTCAGCCACAAAAAGGACAAATATTGTATGATCCCACTTATAAGAAATATCTAGCGTAGACAAGTGTGTAGAGACAAAAGTTTGAGAGTGGTTACTAGGGATAGAAAGGAGGGGGAAAGAGTCATTGCTTAGGAAGCACTGAGATTTTGTTTAGAATGATGGAAAAATTTGGAAACTGATAGTGATGATGGTTGCACGACATGATGAACATAATCGTCACTAGATTAAAATTTTTGAAATGGCAAATATTTGCTATATATATGCATATGTATAAGGACCCCTGATAGCACAATGGTTAAGCAGCTTGGTTGCTAACTGAAAGGTTGGAGGTTCAAATCCAGTGGCTCCATGGGAGAAAAGACCTGGTGATCTGCTTCTGTAAAGATTATAGCCTAGAAAACCCTATAGGGCAGTTCTACTGTGTCATATAGGGTTGCTATGGTTGAAAATTGACTGAATGCACATAACAACAACATATATATATATATGAGCAAAATGGTCTTAAATGTGGAAAAAAAAATTGGAACAGTGGTTAAAGCACTTGGCTGCTAACTGAAAGGTCGGCAGTTTGAATCCACCAGCTGCTTCATGGGAGAAAGATGTGGCAGTCTGCTTCCATAAAGATTTATAGCCTTGGAAACCCTATGGGGTGGCTATGGGTAAGAATCGATTCAGTGACAGTGGGTTTTTTTTTTTTTTTTTTTTTTTCCCATTCCTCTTCTCCAGGGGCTCACAGTCTGGAGGGAAAGAGAGACTACATGAATAAATACAATATAATTAATAAGGGCTATTTTTTTTTATATTAGTTGTCCCTACAAAAGCGTTCCACGATCCGTCTTGTCAGTTTGTCATGCTGTGGTGGCTTGTGTGTTGTTATGATGCTGGAAGCTATGCCATTAATGTTTCAAATACCAGCAGGGTCACCCATGGTATATAGGTTTCAGCTGAGCTGCCAGACTAAGACAGACAAAGAAGAAATGCCTGGCACCCTACTTCTGAAAATTAGTCAATAGAAAATCTATGAATCACAACAGAATATTGTTCGGAATGGTGCTGGACATATTACCTTGAACAAACTTCTGCAAAAGGCCTGTTTAAAGTATTAAGAAACAAATATGTCTCTTTAGGAATCAAGGTGTGCCTGACTAAAACCATGGTATTTTCAATTGCCTTATATGCATACGAAAGCTGGACAATGAATAAGGAAGACAAAAGACAAAATTAATGCCTTTGAATTATGGTGTTGGCAAAAACGTATCGAATATATCAGGGACTGCCAGAAGAATGAACAAATCTGTCTTGGAAGAAGTATAGCCAGAATACTCCTTAGAAGAGAGGATGGTGAGACTACGTTGAATGTACTTTGTACGTTATCAGGAGAGACCAGTCCCTGGAGAAAGACTTCACGTTTGGTAAAGTAGAGGGTCAGCTAAAAAGAGGAAGACCCTCAATGAGATGGATTGACACAGTTGCTGCAACAATGGACTCAAACATAGCAATGATTGCAAGTATGGTGCAGGACTGGGCTGTGTTTTTTTCTATTGTACATAAGGTCCCTATGAGTTGGAACCGACTTGATGGCACCTAACAATAACACAACAAAGTAGTGCTCAAAGATGAGTCCCCCTAGGTTGGAAGGCACTCAAAATACATAGTAGCGGCAACAATAGACTTGAGCATACCAAGGATATGAAGATGGCGTAGGACTGTTTCATTTTGTTTTGCTTTACATGAGGTCACCATGAATCCAAGCCAACTTGATGGAAACTAAAACATAAAAGTTGCTATAGAACAAAGCACAGAGAAGGTGACTTAAGAGTTTAGGCAACAAAAGGAGGAAACAGCCTTATGAACTGAGAGAATGTATGTGAAAGACATGAAGAATGCAACAGTGATATGTTCATGTCCCAAGAGTCGTGAGAGTAGCGAGAGGAGCAGCCAGGATCTAAAACTCCACTTGACAGGATGAGTAATTTACGTCGCTTGTCTGTGCAATTTTCTGCCTGATGGTGCGCACCTAGTAGTGCTAAAGGATAAACAAATGGAAGGCTGCCAGAGGGCAGGTTGAGAAACCATCTCAGATGTGTTTATCAAAGTTCATGTTGATCATGTTCCTATTTGTTTCAGGTCTGGTTATGGCACTGTTTATTTTTAAACCGTTGTTGTAGCCCCCTTCATCTAAAACATATACCACATGGACTCACAGATTCACATAACACCTACTAATTTCTAGTGGAGGCTTCTGAGGCCCTCCATGAGGTTTTAATTTATATTTCAAGCCTCATAGTCCCCCATTTTCTGAAGTTTCACCAGGCTCCTCTAACTCCACAATAATCCATCCATTTTCATGCTTTTATGCTTTTGCTCAAGCTATTCCTCTCTCTCTTTTTTTTTATTCCTCTCTTTAGAATGCCTTCTCCTTCCTTCCCATTTACCGAAATTTTATTCCTCCCTGAAGACCCACCTCAAATACTTTCTCTCCTAAAAAAAACTTCCCTTATTCCCCCAGTCTATGCTCCCACAATGCCTCTAGTTAATATGCTCTGTATTATAGTCATTCAGAAATCTGTCTTTCCAACTGCAGCAGAAACTTATTGATGTCAGCCATCTTATCTTATTTATTTTGCTTCCAATATCTAGTACATGGCCTCAAATGTAGTGCTAGATAAATATGTGTTTTAAATGACATGTTTGTCTCATTGTCTATGTGATCTCATTGGTGTCTTCTCCAGTTTCACAATTGGGTTCCTCCAGCTGGATAAACTTCTGAGGCAGAGATCAGAGAAGAAAAGAAAAACACTGTTATGGATTGAATTGTGTCCTCCCAAAATATGTGTTGTAAATCCTAACCTGTGTATGGTGTGTCTTGAGTCAATCTCTTTTGAGATATAAAAGACATTAAACAAGCAAGCTAAAGAAGCAGAGATGGGGGAAGATTGATGCCAAGCCACAAGGAGATCTCCAAGGAACCAGGAAATAAGCTGAAGAGACAAGGACCTTTCCCCAGAGCCAAGAGAGAGAGAGAGAAAGCTTTCCCTAGAGCTGGTGCCCTGAATTCAGTTTCCTAGCCTCCTAAACTGTGAGAAAATAAATTTCTGTTTGTTAAAACCATCCAATTATGGCATTTCTGTTATAGCATCACTAGATAACTAAGATAAATGCCTACATCATAAATTCTCAACCCTCACAGCACAACATGTCACTTGGGGCCTTTTGAAAAGTATAGCTGCCTGGGCCCAACCTTCAGAGATCCTGATTTAATTGGTCTTGAATGGAATCTAGGCATTGACATGTTTTTTTAAAGCTCTCCAGATAATTCTAAAGTGCGATAAGTTCTGAGAACCACAGACCTAAAGGGTAGGTGTGAAACTGTCACCAGGCTCCATATAGGAATTAGAATAATTTCTAATTCACTTTTATTAAAAGGTGATGCTTTTCTTAGAAAAACATACTTGAAAAATGGAGGCCATGCAGTCTGGGTAAAATCTACCCTGTTCTGGAGAAACTCTTGTGTCTTAATCATCTATTGCTGGTGTAGCAGAAATGCCACAAGTGGATGGTTTTAACAATGAGAAATTTATTTCTTCACAGTAAAGTAGGCTAAAAGTCCAAATTCAGGGCATAGCTCTAGGGGAAGTCTTTCTATTTCTGTCAGCCTTCTCATCAGTCTTCTCCTTCTCATCAGTCTTCTCCTGGACTAGGAGTTTCCCTGCACAGGGACCAGAGACAGAGTTATGCTGTGGGAGGAATCATACTTATAGTATAAAACTCATCCTCATGGTCCCACCCAGCATGTCTAGAGAATCCCAGTGCTCCTCCTCATAGACATCTTTAACACAAAGTTACAGGAAGCCATAAAATGAACTGAAATCTAAACACCAAGCACCAAATTATCAAATAATTTATGAAAATTTGAGAATTCAGTTAGCTGGAGGGTCTCCAACACACATGCACCCCTATGGTATTAAATCAGTGAAATGGGAGGACAAAGCCAGACACTGTGGAGGACACGCAGTGTTTTACGGGCACCATGCATGTTGTATTCCAGGAGAAGAGTGAAGCTGGGCCAATGGGTCCGTGCCCCGCGTGGAGGAAACCAAATTCCCAGACGCTGGCTTTGAGAGAAAGAAGTTTATTTCCCAGGCTAGCCAGCGGGAACCCAGAGGTATGGACCTCAGACTGAGGTACCCGATCTGCACGAGCAATGTACAATTTATACTCATACGTACTTATTTAGGGGTGGAGGGAAACGATAGGCAGGATCAGAGGTTTCACCTATTCATAGCTTCTACTGATTATTATGAGGTGGGGCTAAGACTCGGCACAGAAGTGGCGGACGGATCAAACGCTTTTGAAATGGGCTCGGCTATTGTCGGTGATGTATTTCCGGTGCTTTTGGTTCCTTGGCCTGACTCTCTTGCCTCCTTGACGTAAGTTCTCTTGCGCTATTGAGCATGTGTGGCAGCCCAGGTTCATTTGTTGGTCATTGTGGTCTGCTCTGCGCATGTCAGGCTACTCTGAGCCCCTTAGATCTGGATTCTTCTGGGGCTCTCTGGAGGATCTGAGAAACAACTTAGAGGAAGTGAGTGACGTGTGGGGAGGTGACCGGAAGTGGCCTGATAACCTGGTGAAGTACGAATTAACTAGGTGTCTTTAGTGTCTTCAACCGCCAGCGTTCCCTAACAAGAGCACCCTCTGGAATTGCGTAATGCCACAGCTTGGCATGGGAATTCCCTGTCCTCAGACTCAGGAGATCTCTGATGATGGCCCCCAGCTTGGTTCTGTTCCCCAACCCTCTTCTGGCTTCTGTGAGGAATGAAGAACCTCATCACCAAAACACCTCTGCTGAAGTCTTTTCCTACTTGCTAATCAGAAATCCCCCCAGCTGGCTTCCCTTTTCAACACATCCTTGGTCCCCTTGATGTATTGCACTATCCTGCTGCGCTCCAGCCAGACTTGGTCCCTAAATCAGTCACTGCAGTAGTGTTTCAAAAAGGGTCTCATTCCTTCTCAGCATCACCATCTTTTTTTTCTCTTTGCTCATTGGTGAAAATGTCCACAGAGAAAGAAAGTATATAATTTATTCCCAGATTTTTTTTTGTTTGTTTGGGGAGACTGTCAAATATAGCAATATAAGGACAGAGAAGAAGCAAACAGAAGCTGCACTGTCTATAAAAAAATCATTCCAGCACCTGGTATAGAGCATTATTATTATATTATTAGGTGCTGTGAAGTTGGTTGCAACTCATAGCAACCCTGTGTACAACAGAACGTAACACTGCCCAGCCTTGTGCCATCCTCACATTCGTTGCTAGGTTTGAGCCTATTGTTGCAGCCACTGTGTCAATCCATCTCATTGAGGGTCTTCCTCTATTTCACTGACCCTCTACTTGGCATAGAGTAGGGACCTAAAAAAATATTAGTTTCCATTGTTCTTGGAAGATGACGAGAGTATGGTGGTGGTGATGAGTGGTGTAACCTACTGACGAGCTTTCGCTTTTTATATTTTTAGGGAACTTGGAGACAGCAGTGGGATCCTTAAGGTAAGGAGAGGATTATAATTTTTTTTTTTCCTAAATGAAATTGTGAGAATGAAAAAGAAATACAAATTTAGCACGAGAAAGTGTTTTGTAAACCATAAAACACTATAGAAAGTGTACAGAGTTGTAGCTGTTTTGGCAGCATGTATACTAAAGTGTATGGAGTTAATAAGTGTCCTAAGATATGTACAAACCACATGCCACGAGGGTTTAAAGTACAGGAAGAGACCACATCCCGGGTGGAAATCAGGTGGAAATAGCATCTACCACTTCATAAGGATAGGACCTTGTACAGACTGGGTTTCTATATTGTAGAGCAGGGACCGTGATCCCTGCTGTGACTATAAAACAGGGCTGTTGAGAATAGAGTAAGATTTTTGTGTAAGCATTTTGTGAGTTGTAGAGCACTGTACAGACACAATGATATCATTGTAGCTATTATTGCTATTATTATTCTTGGCTTTAAAGAAATTGGGCAGAGCTGGCAGAAGGCCTTACAGGTAGAGGGATCAGGGCTGGAGAGATTTCAGCCAACTTTCTTGGCCAATTGAGAATTCCTCTAAGTAACAGGGTTATCTTTGGGCATCTGTTGACACCCACTCTGTCACCAGGCCTGTGAGAGTGCTGGGAACACAATATTGAATAAGAAATGCTGTTTGCCTTCAGGGATCTCTCCTTGACCCTTGACTTGGTTTCAAGGATAGCTTCAAATATCAGATCAAGAAATATATAGCTAATTTATAGGCAATGGCAAGCCACTGAAGTTTTTCAAGGAGTGACATGGTCCGAGTTGCATTTCAGGTCTTCCTGGCAAAATATATAATTTAATTTTCAACCAGCTCAATTTATGACCAGGGAGTCTTTTATACTAGCAAGTGATTGAGTCCTTAACCCTCAGGCTTAGGCCTGAGAACCTAGAATGTTGTACCCCTCTAAATAGACATTTTTTTTTTTACTATATGAATCATGGAACTGATTGTTTCCCTTTTTGCAAGGGCTGCTGGGAAGCTCGAGCCAAATTTAGAAAGTGTATAGGACTGCAAAGCATGAATGTGAGTACCCACTTCAGCTTTGGCTTATTTTTCCCCTGCGCATTTCCCCTTTTTAATCCTTTCATTGCTATTAAAAAAAAAAAAAAAAGTTAAGTAATATGTAATTTTATAACTCATTTTAAATCCTTTTTGAAATTAAAAAAAATCTGTTGAATTGATTTCAATTCATGACAACCTCGTGTTTATCAGAGTGGAAGTGCACTGCATAGAATTTTCATGGTTGTGATCTTTCAGAAGCAGATCATCAGGCCTTTCTTCTGAGGCCTCTGGGTGGGTTCGAACCACCAACCTTTCGGTTAGTAGCCTAGTGCTTAACTGTTTGTGCAACCCATAAGTGCCTTTTTATAGTAAGATGGGTTATAAATAGCTAAATATCACTTCTTAATTTTTCCATTTCTTATTCAGTTAACTTCCAGCGATTATTGGAAATGTCCCCTGAGGAAGTGTGCATGGATGAGGCATACTGGAAAAGTAACGCTGCAAACATTGCTTTCTGGCATTACTGCTGATCTCCTAACTTTTAAAACTTAAAGTTGCGTATAGCAGAACACTTGAATACAATGTGAATCTATTGGTAACTGAATATTTTTGCATTTAGAGTTAAAGTTTGAATTTTGTTTTCAAAAGAACTTAAGAAAAGATATAAACTTAAAACTACCTAAATCTTTGTTCTTGTGTGTTTTAAAAATTCTATTTATGTTTAAATTAAAAAGCTAAGGTTTATAGCCTATCAGTACATTAGAAGATAAAATCTATTATCCTGATTTAAAAAAATCATACATATGAAAATGCATTTGAAATGGAATGAAATATGTTCTATTACTAAAAGATATTTGTGATGTTTGAATTACAGCACTAGACCAGAAGAAAGGAAGGTATAAAAAAGTCTGCATTTATTCCTATATTCAATCTACCTTATCGTTTTAAACTTGCATTTTTAAACATTGGAAAGCAAGATAGTCTTTAAGAGTTTGAAAGTATTGAGGATATTTTCCTCCATTAAAAATTCCCTCTTTAGAGATTGCTTTCAGGGCCAATTTACAAGACTTTCAACTGAATCAGTTTATTCGGTTCATGTGTATGCTCTTAGTCTTTGTTTTCCTCATTCCTCCCACCGCCATCATTCAACTTCACTAGAGGATCAAAGTTCATCTTTTTGTATTTCTAATAGATTTCATTGTTTCTGAAAAATTAAAACATCCACTTTCCAAAAGGCAATGACTATCTATGAAGAGAGAAAGTGAACTTCAAAAGGGAATTCTGTAAGAGGAATTTAGAGATGTTCCAAATAAAGGCAATATTATTAGAACCAAAATATTGCCTTTAGGGTGACCACAGGAGTAGAGTGGGCACGTGGTCAGAATGGACTCACTGGAGAGTCTTATCTAGACTTCTGATGAGCAGATAATTACAACTACATTAACTGATTGGAACATAGAAAATAAAATATCATACAGTCAATTTTCTGATTGTGGTCTTAAATTCTGATAAAACAATAAATAACTACAAAAAAAAAAAAAAAAAACCCCAAAACCAAAAAACCAGTTGCTGTCATGTCTTTCCCAACTCATGGAGACCCTGTGTGTGTCAGAACAGAACTGCTCCTTAGGGTTTTCAGGCTGTGACCTTTTGGAGGCAGATCACCAGGCCTTTCTTTTTTATTGTCCTTTAGATGAAGGTTTTGATTTAGCAAATAATATTGGAATCATTATTCCCTGTCCTTGAGCATAGAGAATGTGACCCAGCTGGAGCTGGGACTCGCAAGGACACATCAACTGGACTCTGAGGTATGAAGACAATGGCTAAGAAATCTTGGAAAATATCTTCTAGGAAACTTTTTACATAAGCCAATCAACCAGACCACAAAACACTTTGCACTCTTATCTTTTTCTATTAACATTCAATGAATAGAAAATTGTTAGACAAATTAGACCTTCCTGACTGTCCTTACTGAAACCCTTACCAGTGACAGGGAATTCAAAATGTAGGATCACAGTTTCTAGCCAACCTGTGAAAAGGTGAAGCTTTCAATGGTTTAGCACATTTTGTAACATTAATATATACTGATGACTCTGTAATGTTCTTTGAACTCAGGCCAACATGGCTATGGTAGCATGTTTGTCCACTTCCCAATTTTACCTTTTTGAATATATGCTGAATAAAACTTTCTTTTTGCTTTGCTAAACTTTGTGGTGTTTTTACCCTACAACAGTTTACAGAGCAAATTAGTTTCTCATTAAACAATTAATACATGTATTGTTTTGTGACATTGGTTGCCAACTCCACAACGTGTGTTGAACAATCTCCCCTCCTTGACCTTGGGTTCCCCATTACCAGCTTTCCCCTCCCCTCTTGTCTTCTTGTCCATGCCCTGGGTTGGTGTGCCCATTTAGTTTTGTTTTTTTTTATGGGCCTGTCTAATCTTTGGCCACAGGGTGAACCTCAGGAGTGACTTCAGTATTGAGTTAAAAGGGTGTCTGGGGCATACTCTCAGAGTTTCTCCAGTCTCTGTCAGACCAGTAAGTCTCGTCTTTTTTTGTGAGTTAGAATTTTGTTCTACATTTTTCTTCAGCTCTGTCCAGGACCCTTTATTTTGATCCCTGTCAGAGCAGTTGGTGGTGGTAGCTGGGCACCATCTAGTTGTGGAGGCTGTGGTAGTTGTGGTCCATTAATCATTTAGGCTAATCTTTCCCTTGTTTCTTTGGTTTTCTTCATTCTCCCTTGCTCCAGACAGGGTCAGACCAGTAGAATATCTTAGATGGCCACTCACAAGCTTTTAAGACCCCAAACTCTATTCACCAAAGTAGAACATTTTCTTTATAAATTATGTTATGCCAATTGAGCTAGATGTTCCCCGAAACCATGGTCCTCACAGCCCTCAGACCAGTAATTTGGTCCCTCAGGGAGTTTGGATGTGTCTATGAAGCTCCCATGACCTTGCCTTGGACAAGTTGTGCTGGCTTCCCCAGTATTGTGTATTGTCTTAACCCTTCACCATCTAGGCTGTAATCTTTATGGGAGCAGATCACCTAGTCTCTCATCCATGGTGGGTTCAGGCTGACAACCCTTTCGGTTAGCAGTTGAATGCTTAACTGTTGAGTACCAAGGATTCTTGATACATTTGTAGTGAACTCATATTGTTTCCTAGGGATCACTGCATTTTTTTCCTGTGCTAAATAACTTGTTTAAACTTTGCCAGAGGTTTCCATTAGGCTTACTTATCTGTCTTTTCAGACTAATCATTTCTCTATTTAGAAAATGAGAACATTTAGCTGTTTCAACCTCTTCTTCTCATCTCTGTCCCAAAATGTCTCAGGATGATTAACAGCATCTCTGTTTTTTGCACATTGTGGGATAATTTTATCTGGGTCTAGAGATTTGAAGTAGTTAAGGGCACTCTTTTTTCCTCTTCATCTATCTGGAGCCACAGTTCTCTACTCTTGTGGTTTGACCCTTTTGAGTTCCTATTATGCTTTCATTTTCACCATCAAGAAAATGGAAATCAAGTTGGAATTCAGCGTAAAATGTCAGAGCTAGAAAAGCTATTATATCAAGTCCAAATAAAGAAATAAGTGGGGGACTCAATTTGTAGTCTCTTATGGAGAGAAGTGCATTAAGCTATATCAGGATAACACTAATCAACACTTGCATCATGTACTTACTCCCCTTGTTCTGAGTCAATGCTGACATGCAGCAGGCTGCTGTTAATAATGTGGCCTTCTGTGTAGATCTGCCTATAGATGGAGAATATACTGACCAGAGGACCCAAGTTCCTAGTTATATGTTAATATATAGACTTTCTGGTTTATACATCAGGACTTGCTAGTGGTGTCCACCAGAGAGAGATAGAGGTAGCTACAGAGAGAGAGAGAGAGAATAATAAAGGGAGATCCACGCTCAGTAAACTGCTAAATCAGATTCCTGAGGGTAGCCCCTAGACCATGGAGAAGGTATTGCCCCTTGGAGCCTCTCTTGGCAGCTAGTAATCCTTCCTCATGGAATATTTTGACTCCATCTTGTTGCTAGTAAGGTTCCTGGGTGGTGCAACCAGTTTGCGCTCCACTACTAACCTAAAAGTTGGCAGTTCAAGCCCACACTGCACTGCCATGAAATAAAGGCCTGGCTGTCTTCTTTTGTAAAGATGGCAGCTGAGAAAACCCTGTAGAGCAGTTCTATGCTAACACGTGAGGTCACCATGAGTAAGAATCGGCTTGACAGCAGCGGGTTTTGTTACTAGTAGCCCATAAACATGTGCTTTGGGAAGATAGTCTGCCTCTTGGTCTGTGAGGTCAGAAATAAACACAGCTACTTCACAAGAGGCAGTTACTGACTACAATAGGTCTTTCCTTCCTAGTAGCAAAAACTATACTCCTCCCACATGTTAGCACCTGTGAATCTTCTGAAATGTTGCATGGAACAGAGAATGTTGCTTCTTCTTTAGACATATAACATAAAAATAGATTTTTACAGCCATACGGTGAAATATGCAGCTGTGTGGAAAGCTTCAGAAAGATCACAATAGACTTCCTTCCAGACCTGTTAGAGATTTTTCATATGATGGTATCTAAGTTGAGAGTTTAATACATGTTCCAAGGAGTGAATTCTGGGCCTTTACAACAATGAGGAAAAAGGATAGAAGATACCTAAAACCTTGAACACCCATTTTTCAAAATGCTTGCAAAATGTAATTATTGAAAAAAATACTATTTTGAGCTATATTATGACTAAGGAAGCATCAGAAAACAAAGTTGCTTGGCAATTTTGATTTCTTCTCCAACCAAAAATCTGTTTAATGGACTTTAAAATGATTTTGTATTTGTGTTTAAAAAGTATGCATCTCTATCCAGTTTGACATCTTAAGTACCAGGCTCTAGCCAGATGAAGTCTGAGTGACTAAGGCTGTGCTTCTTAAGTAAGAGCAAATTGGAGCTGCCATCCCAAATCACTATCATTGCTTCTGGCAAGACTAGCCTAGCACTCACACTCTGATCTGATGAGAGAGTCACCTCAAGTTTGGAAATAGCCATATATAACTTTGATCAGGACATCACAGTTTATAAATATCACTCAGCAAGCACAGGGTAAAAAATAGAAAAGGACCCCAGAACTCAGCTTTTTGGCCAGCTCACACAAACTGGAGAATCTTGTAGAGGTGATATACTCAACACTTGGATACATTTAAGAAGAGAGCATAACTCTAGTTTCTTCTCTTAAGTCAGCCCAAAATAGCCCAATGTTGGCCCTCGGTGACCTCTAAAGCAGAGACACTGTCAAGTTTCTTACCTGCTGTCTCTTTATATCTCCTCTTTGTCTTCTTCTGCTACCCAGCTTTGGTTCTGCTTCTGATCCTTTGGATTAGTTTTCAAATTTGGTCGCTGTTCTTCTAGATCCTGGCTTTTCATAACAGATTCCAATTTCGTTTACCCTTTTGGCTACTCTAATTCTTGCCCTTCTGAAACTGACTTCTAGCAGGGTCGACTTAGCTGTTGGCTCTTCTGGTGTCTGTAAGAGTGTCTGTGAGTGAGTGTATGGTGGGGATGGGGGGGCCACAGGGGCAGATTACCCAGTAAGCAAGGTACACACAGGCTTACTTGTGCTTACTTGCTAACCTGTAATGTGTGATTTCACCCATGTGAATCGGAGAACTACAAACTGGTAAGTAAACACAATTAAGCCCGTGAGTACCTTGCTCAGTGGTTAATCACCCCTGGGTGGAGTGGGGAGACTGTGTGCAATTTGGATAATTACTCACTAAAATGGGGGCTGGGTAGAGACATCTAAATAGAAACAAAGGGAGTAGGGAGGTAATGAATTTGTTTCTTCTTATTGACCAGCCTAAGGTTTGAGGTAAATTCTTAATTGTTTACTTCTCTGCCAAGAATTTTATCTCAGCCCTCAGATTTTGCTGCCACCTGGTGCTAAAATATTCCAGGTAGTAATGATGAAATAATTTGACAAACTACAGAAAATACAACCTGGATTCAGAGATAGGATGTTGGATACTTAACATGATAAATAAAAGACAATATTTTAAAAAATAAACAAAACTAGAAATGAATATGGGATGCCTATCATAACAAATGGAACCCTAGTGGCCCAGTGGTTAAGAGCTCAGCTGTTAACCAAAAGGCCAGTAGTTAAAATCCACCAGCCACTCCTTGGAAACCCTATGGAGCAGTTCTACTCTTGTCCTATAGGGTTGCTGAGTTGGAATCAACTGGACCACAATAGTTTTTTTTTTTTTTTTTAATTGTTATAACAAATTTATCAGAAGTGATAAGAATAAATTCCTATGTAGTTCTGAGATATCAGCATCTCTTAGAAGTATGGCCTATATCTGGCTCCCACTCAAGCTGTCGTTCCTGATGTGACAAAGCGCTTAGTGTTAATACACATTAACAACAAATGATTTCTTTCAGTTAAGGAACCCGCTGATTGAACAAATTGTATTGCTTACTCTTTTTAAGTTAAGATTGGCTGATTTTGCCCAACCCATTGCCCACTGCTGTAGAGTGGGTTCCAACTGACAGCGACCCTACAGGACAGAGTAGAACTGCCCTGTAGGGTTTCCAAGGAGCAGCTGATGAATTCAAACTGCTGATCTTTTGGCTAGCAGCTGAACACTCAACCACTGCATCACCATGGCACTGATTTGGCCCAGGTTATGTCCTTATTTCAGAGAAACTTCTTTTTTCCCTTTCGTGGCCTTTGGTGGTCTGCTATTTCTCCTCACTCTCCATCTAGCCACCATTGTTCTCTATTCCACGGTCTGCCTCCATTGCTTATGACCTTTCCAAAACTATGCTTTGTACTGATTCTGCCACTCCCTGTATTGGAGGAAAATTTCCCTTCCAAGTGATTACAAACCATCCAGCCAACTTTTACCAATCTAACCTTTAAAAGCTTCATCCTGGGAGCAGCCATAGCTGCTGCTCCAGGCCTACTATTGAGACTGCACTCAGCACTTAGATATATTCCTGCTACAGCTCCACCTCTACTGTGCGTGAATGAGAAATGGATATTTACTGAACATCCCATGGGACTAGGGGAAGAAGTTCTGTATTGCAAAACTGTATTTGAAAACTCAGTAAAATCCTCTTTAAATATCTCTGTTCTTTCCCTAAATTTCGATTGTGGACAGCAGCTTTCCTGTCTCTTAAAACATCTTCCCTTTCTCTCCAGGGTCTGTCTCCAAACTCATACTCCTCTTCAGGCTCTCATCCCCATCTCATAGCTTCCTCTCCAATTTGCATCCTCAGACCCATCTCTGCACTCAGAAAAGAAGTCCCCGCTTTAGAAGAGGGAAGGATGTGGTATACGTAGAGAATAATTTTTCCCACTCACAAATTTTTTTTTTTTTTTTTTACAAATATATCCATCACAAGAGTTTTTGTACATCAGTTTTTAAACTGGTCTTAAAAACCTTCTTTTTAAAGTGTGAACTAAGTTATACATGCAAAAGAATGAATATAATATATATGTACATGTCAAAGAATAAAAATAGTAACAATACGTAAAAGCCAATGTACTGGATTTTGCTGGGTCAACTTGGTTAAGTTTGGAGTTGTGTTTCCAAGTATTCCATTTACTGTACAATTCAAGGTAAGAGTTGGCCAAAAGAGGAACTTGCAAAAATATGGAAGGTGGAAGTGAAATAGCAGCCTTTATTCTCTGAGGGTTGTCGTAGTAGGATAGTGTGATGGACAGATACAGAGATGCCCTGTAGGTTCCAGCTTGTCCTTCTCTGCCATTAGCATTTAAACCTGTCCTTCCCATCTTTGAGTCGGAATCAACTCGATGGCAACAGGTTTCCCATCTTAAAAAAAATCTCTCCCTTGACCTTATGTCCCTTCAATGCTACCCTTATTTCTTTCATGCTAGTTGTGTTCATTTTCACCTTTCACCTTAATCCTCTGCCTCTGGTTTCTGCTTACATCTGTGCCCAAACACTGCTCTCACTGGTCTTCTCTCTGTAGTTATTCTTTCTGGATTTCTATCTCAATATGTGTTGATGGCTCTCAAGAATATATCCATCCAGCTGTCTCCTCTGAGTTTTATACTTGCATATCCCACAGTCTACCAAACACCCCCATCTGGATTACAGATAGGTACAACTCAGCATGTTTACAACTAAACTCGTCATATTTCCCCTCAAACTGTACCTCCTTCAGGGTCCTTATCTGAGTGAATAGCATCATCATCAGCTCAGTTGTCTAAACCAGAAACTGGTTTAAAAGCTTCCCATTTCTCTCCCTTCCACAGTCACTCTCCTAGTTTTTTAAATTTTCCTTTATTTCTTGCCTAGATTATTGCAACAGCCACTTTTCCTGAAGTTGTGAAGATCCAATTTAGTTATACCATTAGAATGTACCATACAAACTCTGTGACTTACCTTCAGTGTAGACCTATAGTAACCTTAAGAACAGTCCATTTTATGGGAGGAATTAGAGCCAATAATTGGTTAAGAAGAATAAAAGAAAAATACACTTGCACAACAGTGGACATTTTCAGTGTGTTGCACCTGGTGACAATGCTGTTCATTCCATAAACATTTATTAAGCTGTTACTAAGCACCAGGAATTGTGCCTGCAGGAGAAGCTTCCAAGGCATTGATTCCCTTTGTACTTTTTTCTGGGGCTATTATTTTTAGGGAATAAATTAAGTCTAGAGGAAAAGAGCAAGTTTCAGAATCTCTTCTGACATCGATTTTTGCCTCTTCTCTCTTTTTAATGATCTCTTGCTTTCTTCGTGCATGATATCCTTGATGTCATTCCACAATTCGTCTGGTCTTCAGTGTTCGATGTGTCAAACCTATTCTTGAGATGGTCTCTAAATTCAGGTGTGATATACTCAAGGTAGTATTTTGGCTCTTGTGGACTTGCTCTAATTTTCTCCAGCTTCAGCTTGAACTTGCGTATGAGCAATTGATGGTCTGTTCCACAGCCGGCCTCTGGCCTTGTTCACACTGATGATATTGAGCTTTTCTATCATCTCTTTCCACAAATGCAGTTGATTTGATTCCCGTGTTTTCCATTGGTGAGGTCCATGTGTATAGTCGCCATTTATGTTGTTGAAAAAAGGTATTTGTAATAAGTCATTGGTCTTGCAGAATTCTATTATGCAATCTCTGATGTAGTTTCTAAATTTGAATAATAGTCATGTTAACTGGACTTCCTTGTAGGTGTACAGATATTATCCTATCACTGACAGTGTTGTACTTTAAGATAGATCTTGAAATGTTATTTTTGGTGATGAATGCGACACTGTTCCTCTTCAATTTGTCATTCCCAGCATAGTAGACCATACGATTGATTCCAAATGACCAACACCAGTCCATTTCAGCTCACTAAGGCCTAGGATATCAATCTTTATGTGTTCCATTTCATTTTTGATGACTTCCAATTTTCCTAGTTCATATTTCTCATGATCCACGTTCCAGTTATTAATGGATGTTTGCAGCTGTTTCTTCTCATTTTGAGTCGTGCCACATCAGCAAATGAAGGTCCTGAAAGCTTGACTTCATCTACGTCATTAAGGTCAACTCGCTGAAAGAAATGAAGAAAAAAGTCAAGCCTTGAGTTGCAATATTGAAAGACTCTATGGGGGAAGATACTGAATGAGGTGGGAAGCATCAAAAGAAGATGGAAGGAGAAGGCAGAGCTAATATGGCACTATAGGCAGAAGCACCACACAGTCCCTCCACAGCAAAGATTCGAAAACTAAGTAAAACAGAGACAAACATCAATCCTGGAACCTTAAGTGTCGATGAAAGGATAAAGAACTCAACCAAGCACCAAATGGAATAAGAAAGTGAGAGAGAACAGAGAGCAAGGAGAGATACGGAGCAGAGGTCTCTCATCAGCTAATGCAGCACAGATTCGCCATCTTGGACTCCTGTTGGAGATTGGCATACAGGGAGTATGAGAAAGCAGCTTCATGGAGCTCCCCACAAGAGACAGAGCACCCAGTAACCAGTGATACATACTTTCCCACCCCCCACCCTTCTTCTCCTTGCTTGGTCTCCACTGCTTGGATTCACCTCACCCACACCAGGCGGCTCCTTCAGTACCACTTCTTTGTAGCTGCTGTTGCTTTTTTTTTTTTTTTTGCTTCTTTTGGTTTCTTCCTTGTCCCTTACCTCCTCCCCTTCCTTTCTTTCAAGTATCTGGCTCTGTGTGACATCTTTGCTTCTTCTTGACAGGCTATGACCCACCGCTCAGCTGGAGAACTCCTTTTCTGGTCTGTACCACCATGCTGGTGGGATCCCTGGGGCCTTTTTTTCCCCCTTCATTTCTTCGTTTCTCATCTTTCTCTCTACTTACCTTCTTTTCCTGTCTCCTGAGTTTCTGGCACTGTGTGCCATCTCTGCCCCTTCTAGCTGGGCTATACTGCGAGGCTTGGGAACCACTTCCCCAGTCTGTGGAACTGTGTTGGTGGGATCCCTGGGGACATTTCTTTTTTTCTTTTTATCTGTTTTTTTTTTCTTTTTGTTTTTCTTCATTTCTCAGTTTCTCTTCTCTCACTGCTTTCCTTCTTTTCCTGTCTCCTGAATACCTGGTGCTGTAAACCATCTCTGCCTTTTCTGAGTGGGCTGTGTCCCAAGGCCTGTGAGCCACTTCCCTGGTTGCTGGCAGGATCCCTGGGGGCATTTCTTTCTTTTAAAGAAATTATTTATTTATTTATTTATTTTCTCTTTCATGTTTTTCCTTTGTGTTTTTCTTCATTTCTTGGTTTCTTGTCTCTCCGCTCCAACAACAGGCTTTCTCAACATTTTTTTTTTTTTTGGCCTTTTTTTCTCTCCCCATCTCTCTTCTTTCCCATACTCAACTTAGCTCCACACATCACAACCTCCCCCCTCCCTCCTGCATACCTGTACTGTGCACTGAACATTGCATCCCAGAGCAGCACAGGCATGGCCTACTGGAACCTGCCCTGCATTGACCCCCAGCCCGCTCTGTTGGCCCCAGTATATGCCACAAACAACACATCCCATCCCCTCCCCTTCAGCTAGACCTACCCTGCTGCACCATAGCTGAGTGATTGTTCTTGCCCATTGGACAAGGAAGTGAAAAGTATCGTGCTCACAGACAAGCAAACAACAAAGAACACACAGCCTGCCTGCTCAAACATAGCCAAATAAAACAAAAAAGCAGATGAAACAAACAAATCTACAATTAATAAACAAAGAAAATAATTACTGAATGTCCCAAAGACAGCAGACAATATCAAAACATATTAAAAAAAACAGGACAGGATGGTTCCAGTAGGTGTCCAAAATAAAACACCAAATAACTTTCTAATAGAAGAAAAGGCACTGGACCTACCTGATAGGGAATTCAAATCTCTAATGTTCAAAGCTATCCACGAGTTGAAGCAAAAATCAGACAAAAATGAGTCAAATATAGACAAATTCATGGAAAACGCAGACAAAATCATGGAAAATACACACAAAACAATGGAAGAATTCAGGAAAATAACATAGGAACAAAATGTCAAAGTAAATTCACAACTAGAAATCATACGAAACAACAATTAGATACCCAAAAGATAAACAACAAGATTTCAGAAATGGACACTGTCATAGAAGGGCTGAGGAGCAGGTTTGAAATAATGGAAGACAGGATCAGCAAAACTGAAGACAAATACTTGGATACTGATTTGTTTTAAGAAAAATCAGAAAAAAGAATGAAGAAAAATCAGGAAACCCTGAGAATGATGTGGGACACAATCAAAAGCAAAAATTTATGAGTGATCAGAGTTCCAGAACAGGGAGAGAAAACAGAAAACACAGAGAGAATCATTGAATTGCTGTCAGAAAAATTCCCTAATATCATGAGAGAGGAAAAGCTGACCATCCAAGAAACTCAACAAACACCATATAGGATAGACCCCAAAAGAAAATCACCTAGGCGTATCGTAATCACACTCCCTAAAACCAAAGACAAGGAAAGAATCCTAAGAGCAGCTTGAGAAAAGTGAAAAGTCACGTAAAGAGGGGAAACAATAAGACTAATCTCTGATTACTTGGCAGAAACCATGCAGGCAAGAAGGCAATGGGATGACATATATAAAACCTTGAATGGAAAAAATTGCCAACCAAGAATACCATATCCTGCAGAATACTTGTTCAAATATGATGGTGAAATTAGGACATTTACAGATTAACAGAAATTAAGGGAATATGTAAAAACCAAACCAAACTTAAGAGAATTACTAAAGGGAGTCCTTTGGTTTGACAACAAATAACATCAGATGATGGCCTGAATCTAGGAGGCAAGATTGCACCAGCCAGATACCAACCTAGGAAATGAACTCTCAAGGACTATTTAAAACTAAAAGATTTACAACAGGGAACCGGAGAGGTTAATCTGCAAATGACAACAACGTCAGAGCAATAAGAGGGAATAAACGGTGTAGTTATAGAACTCTCTAATGGAGAGATAGGCAAGGCAATACCAAGTAATAAAAAACTGGTTCAAACCTAGGAAGATAAGGGTAAATTTCAAGGTAACCACAAAGGAGTTAACAAACTTACTCATCAAAATAAAGAAGAAAAACATAAAAGTTTCAGTAAAAACAAAATATACAAAAATAAATGAAAAAAACAAACAAACAAAAAAAACCCGCAAACAAAGGAATTCAGTACAGGAAAGTAAGAAGAATGAAGAAAATGTCACCACCACAAAAACAAACAAAAAAACCCCACTGCAAAAAATAAGCAATAAACTCACACCTATCAATAATTACACTGAAAGTAAATGGCCTAAATGCACCCATAAAAACACAGAGAGTGACAGAATGGATAAAAAAAAAAAAACCAGGATTCATCAATATGCTGTTTACAAGAGACACACCTTAGAAGCAAAGATACAAATTTATTAAAAATCAGAGGATGGAAAAAATATATCAAGCAACCAGCTGCCAAAAATAGAGCAGGAGTGGCAATACTAATCTCAGATAAAATAAACTTTAAAACAAAATCCACCATAAAGACAAAGAAGGGCACTATATAATGATTAAAGGGAAGATACATTATGAAGACTTAACTGTAATAAACACCTATGCACCCAATGACAGGGATCCAAAATACATAAAACAAACTCTAACAGCAGTGAAAAGAGAAATTGACAGCTCTACAATAATAGTAGGAGACTTCAACACACCACTCTTGATAAATAACAGAATATCTATAAAGAAACTCAATAAAGTTACAGAAGATCTAAAGGCTACACTCAGCCCACTTGAACTCATAGACATATGCAAAACACTCCACCCAACAGCTGCAAAGTGCACATTCTTTTCCAATGCACATGGAACATTCTGTAGAATAGATCACTTCTTAGGCCACAAAGCAACCCTCAACAAAATTCAAAACATTGAGATTATACAAAGTATTTTCTCTGATCACAATACCATCAAGGTAGAAATTAACAATAGGAAGAGCAAGGAAAAAAAAAAATCAATTATGTGGATACTGAATAACACCCTGCTTAAAAACCACTGGGTAATAGAAAAAAATCAAAGATGGAATCAAAAAATTCCTAGAAAAAAAAAAAGTGAAAACACATCATACTAAAACCTTTGGGACACAGCAAAGGCAGTGCTCAGAGGTAAATTTATAGCAATAGACACACACATCAAAAAAGAAGAAAGGACAAAATCAAAACATTAGCTACACAACCAGAACAAACAGAAAGAGAACAGCGAAAGAAGCCCACAGCCACCAGAAAAAAAAGAAATAATAAAGATCAGAGCAGAAATAAATTAAATAGGGAATAAAAAAATAGAAAGAATCAACAAAACCAAAAGTTGCTTCGTTGAAAAGATCAACAAAATCAACAAACCACTGACCAAACTGACAAAAGAAAAACAGGAGAGGAAGCAAATAGGCCAAATAAGACACGAAATGGGGACATTACTACAGACCCAACTGAAATAAGAAGGATCGTAACAGAGTATTATGTATGAAAAACTATACTCTGACAAATTTGAAAACCTAGAGGAAATGGACAAATTTCTAGAAACACACTACCTACCCAAACTAACACAAAATGATGTTGAAAATCTGAACAGACCCTTAACAAGAGAAGAGATTGAAAAAGTAATCATAAAAAAAAAAAAACTCCCAACAAAAAAAAGCCCTGACTCAGATGACTTCACTGGAGAATTCTATCAAACATTCAGAGAAAAGCTTACACCAGTACTACTCAAACTATTTCAGAACATAGAAAAGGAAGGGTGGGTTACTTCTGAATTCTTTCTATGAAGCCAGCATAACCCTGATACCAAAACTGGGCAATGACACCACAAAAAAAGAGAATTACAGACCAATATCTCTCATGAATATAGATGCAAAAATTCTCAAAAGAATTCAGCATCATATCAAAAAAATAGCACACCATGACCAAAGAGGATTCATACCATGTATGTGGGGATGGTTCCACATTAGAAAATCAACCAACCTAATCCACCACATAAATAAAAGAAAATGAAATAATTACACGATCATTTCAATTGATGCAGAAAAAGCATTTGATAAAGTTCAACACTCATTCCTGATAAAAACTCTCAATAAAATAGGTATAGAAGGGAAATTTCTCAATAAAGCGTATCTATACAAAACCAACAGCCAACATCATTCTTAATGGAGAGAGGCTGAAAACATTCCCCTTGAGAACAGGAACAAGACAAGGATGCCCTTTATCACCATTCCTATTTAACATTGTGCTGGAAGTTCTAGCTAGAGCGATAAGGCAAGAAAAAGAAATAAAGGGCATCCAAATTGGTAATGAAGAAGTAAGACTGTCCCTATTCCTGTATGATATGATACTATATACATAGAAAACCCAAAAGACTCCATAAGGAAACTACTGGAACTAGTAGAAAGATTCAGCAGAGTAGCATGATATAAGATAAATATACAAAAATCAGTTGAATTTCTACACACCAGTAAAGAGAATGATGAAAAGGAAATCAGGAACACAATACCATTTATAACAGCCCCTAAAAAAAAAAAAAAATACTAAGGAATAAATCTAACAGGGATGTAAAAGACCTATGCTAAGAAAACTACAAAAGACTACTGCAAGAAACCAAAAAAGATCTACATAAATGGAAAAACCATGCTCATGGTAAGGTAGATTCAACGTTGTGAAAATGACAATTCTACCCAAAGCAATTTACAAATACAATGCAATCCCGATCTAAACACCAACGACATTCTTTTAACAGTTGGAAAAACTAATCGTTAACTTTATATGGAAAGGGAAGAGGCCCCAGATAAGTAAAGCACTATTGGAGGGGAAGAATAAAGTAGGAGGACTCGCACTACCTGACCTCGGAACCTACTATACAGCTGTGATAGCTAAAATAGTCTGGTACTTGTACAAGAACACATACATTGACCAATGGAACAGAATTGAGAACCCAGGTGTAAATCCATCCATCTACAGTCATCAGATCTTTGACAAGGGCCCAAAATCCACCAAATGGGTAAAAGAAAGTCTTTTTAACAAATGGTGCTGGCAAAACTGGATGTCCATCTGCAAAAAAATGAAATAGGACGCGTACCTCACACTGTACACAAAAACTAATTCAAAATGGATGAAAGACCTAAATATAAAACAGAAACTATAAAGATCATCGAAGAAAAATAGGAACACCACCAGAGGCCCTAATACACAGCATTAACAGGACACAAACCATAACTAACAACACACAAACTCCAGAAGATAAGCTAGATAACTGAGATTTTCTAAAAATTAAACACTTATGCTCATGAAAAGATTTCACCAAAAGAATAAAAAGAAAACCTACAAACTGGGAAAATTTTTTTGGCCATTAAAAATCCCACAAAGGTCTAATCTCTAATCTATAGGAAGTCCAACACCTCTAAAACAAAAAGACAAATAATCCAACTAAAAAAATGGGGAAAGGAAATGAACAGACACTTCATCAAAGAAGGCATTCAAGCGGCTAACAGATACATGAGGAAATGCTCGCAATCACTAATCATTAGAGAAATGCAAATCAAAACCACAATGAGATACCATCCCACCCTGGCATTACTGGCACAGATCAAAAAAACAGGAAATAACAAATTTTGGAGAAGCTGCAGGGAGACTGAAACTCGTATGTACTGCTGGTGGGCATGCCAAATGGTACAGGCGTTTTGGAAAACGATATGGTACTTCCTTAGAAAGCTAGAAATAGAAATACCATGTGATTCAGCAATCCCACTCCTAGGAATATACCTTAGAGAAATAAGAGCCATCACATGAATAGACATATGCACACCTATGTTCATTGCAGCATTATTCACAATAGCAAAAAGATGGAAACAACCTAGGTGCCCATCCACAGATGAATGCATAAACAAACTATGGTACACACACACAATGGATTACTACTCAATGATAAAGAACAATGACAAATCCATGAAGCATCTTACAACATGAATGAATCTGGAGGGCATTATGCTGAGTAAAATAAGTCAACCACAAAAGGACAAATATTGTATGATACCACTACTATAAAAACTCATGAAAAGGTTTACACACAAAAAGAAACAATCTTTGATGGTTCTGAGGGAGAGGAGGAGTGGGGATGGAAAAACACTAAATAGGCAATAGATAAGAGGTAACTTTGGTGAAGGATAAGACAGTACATAATACTGGGGAATCCAGCACAACTTGTACAAGGCAAGGTAGTGGAAGCTGCGTAGACACATCTAAACTCCCTGAGGGACCGAATTACTGAGCTGAGGGCTGTGAGCACCATGGTCTCAGGGAACATCTAGCTTAACTGGCATAACAGAGTTTATAGAGAAAATGTTCTGCATTCTACTTTGATGAGTAGCACCTGGGGTCTTAAAAGCCTGTGAGCAGCCATCTAAGATACTCCACTGGTCTCACCCCTTCGGGAGCAAGGGAGAATGAAGAAAATCAAAGACACAAGGGAAAGATTAGTCCAAAGGACTGATGAGCCACAACTACTATGGCCTTCACGAGACTGAGTCCAGTACAACTAGATGGTGCCTGGCTACCACCACCGACTGCTCTGACAGGGATCACAATAAAGGGTCCCGGACAGAGCTGGAGAAAAATGTAAAGCAAAATTCTAACTCACAAAAAAAGATCAGACTTACTGATCTGACAGAGACTGGAGAAACCCTGAGAGTATGGCCCCTGGAAAACTGTTTAGCTCAGTAATGAAGTCACTCCTGAGGTTCACTCTTCATCCAAAGATTAGACAGGACCATAAAACAAAACGAGATTAAATGAGCACACCAGCTCAAGGGCAAGGAGTAGAAGGCAGGAGGGGACAGGAAAGCTGGTAATAGGGTACCCAAGGTCGAGAAGGGAGAGTGTTGACATGTCGTGGGGTTGTTAACCAATGTCATAAAACAATATGTGTACTAACACTTTAAAGAGAAGCTAGTTTGTTCTGTAAACTTTTATCTAAAGTACAAAAAAAAAAAAAAAAGACGGAAGGAATACACAGAGTCACTGTAGCAAAAAGAATTGGTCAACGTTCAACCATTTCAGGAGGCAGCATGTGACTAAGAATCAATGGTATTGAAGGAAGAAGTCCGAGCTGCACTGAAAGCATTGGCAAAAAGCATGGCTTCAGGAATTGATGGAATAGCAATTGAGATGTTTCAACAAACCCATGCAGTGCTGGAGGTGCTCACTCACCTATGCCAAGAAATTTGGAAGACAGTTACCTGGCCAACCGACTGGAACAGATCTATATTTGTGCCATTTCCAAAGAAAGGTGTTCCACAGAATGCGGAAATTACTGAACAATATCATTAATATCACACACAAGTAAAATTTTGCTGAAGAGAATTCAAAAGTGATTGCAGCAGTACATTGACAGGGAAATGCTAGAAAGTCAAGAGGACCTGGAACGAGGGATATCATTCTTCATGTCAGATGGATCTTGGCAGAAACCAGAGACTACCAGAAAGATGTTTACCTGTGTTTTGTCGTCTATGCAAAGAAGCCCGACTGTGTGGATCATAACAAATTATGGATAACATTGTGAACAATGGGAATTTCAGCACAATCACTTAATTGTGCTCATGAGGAACCTGTACATAGACCAAGAGGCAGTTGTTCAAACAGAACAAAGGGATACTGCATGGCTTAAAGTCAGCAAAGGTGTATGTCAGAGTTGTATCCTTTCACCATACTTATTTAATCTGTATGCTGAGCAAATAATCCAAGAAGCTGGGCTATATAAAGAAAAACTTGGCATCAGGATTGGAAGACTCATTAACAACCTGTAATATACAGATGACACAACCTCGCTTGCTAAAAACGAAGATGACTTGAAGCACTTACTAATGAAGATCAAAGACTACAGCCTTTACTATGGGTTAAACCTCAAAAAAAAGAAAACAAAAATCCTCACAATTGGACAAATAAGCAACATCATGATAAACAGAAAATATTCAAGTTGTCAAGGATTTCATTTTACTTGGATCCACAATCAATGACCATGAAAGCAGCAATTAAGAAATCAAACGATGTATTGCATCGGGCAAATCTGCTGCAAAAGACGTCTTTAAAGTGTTAAACCGCAAAGATGTCACTTTGAGGACTACGGTACTGACCAAAGCAATGGTGTTCTCAGTTGTCTCTATTCATGTGAAAACTCGACAATGAGTAAGGAAGAATTATGAATGAATAAAGAAGAACTGATGCATTTGAATTGTGGTGTCGGTGAAGAATATTGAACATATTATGGACTGCCAGAAGAATGAACAAATCTGTCTCGGAAGAAGGACAGCCAGAATGTTTCTTAGAAGTGAGGGTGATGAGACTTTGTCTTATGTACTTTGGACATGTTATCAGGAGGGACAAGTCCCTGGAAAAGGACATCATGCTTGGTTTTGTAGAGGGTCAGCAGAAAAGAGGAAGATCCTCAATGAGATGGATTGACACAGTGGCTGCAACAACGGGCTCAAGCACAATGATTGTGAGGATGGTGCAGGACCGGGCAGTGTTTTGTTCTGTTGTACATGGGGTTGCTGTGAGTCAGAACCAACTGGATGGCACCTAACAACAACAACAGAGGAAAAGAAAAAGCCCCATTTCAAAGTCAATCTAGAGACTTATGTAGACTGTAGTCTAGATACAAGGATTCTTCACTGGTGATACGTAGGGACCGCCTCCTTGAGACGTGAATTAAATTGCAAGCAATTTCGGTAATGAATTCAGCCTTGTACTCAGCCCATTCCCAGAACCTCTGGCTTAATTATGAGAAGAAAACCTATTTATTCTGGGACAGTGCCACTTTGGGATAAATTCCTGGAAGCCATTCAAAAAGCAAAGGGAAGATCTTTCTCAGAGTTTCTTCTCTGGATTTCTGAGAAAGAAGTGCTTCATGTTTGGCTTGTCAAGTTGCTTTGCATTTCAGTCCATAAATTTGCCCCTTATTTAATCCTCAGTTGACTTGGGTCTCCCTATCTAGCCAGGGCCTATGTCTCCTATAGGAGACTAAGGCAAACTTTTTTGTGCCTTTGTCAGATATTATCTTTATTTGAGCACATCTTCATATTATTATTTAAAAAATGTAAAAATACTAATACTTATATAGTACTTTGAAGAGCCCTTGTGGAACACTGGTTAAGCACTCGGCTGTTAACCAAAAGGTTGCTGGTTCAAGTTCACCCAGTGGCTCTGTGGGAGAAAGACCTGGTGATCTGCTCCTGTAAAGATTACAGCCTGGAAAACCCTATGGGGCAGTTCTTCTCTGTCCCGTAGGGTTGCCATGAGTTGAAAATCAACTCGACAGCACCAAGCACAGCAGCAACAACTACATATAATAGTATACATTTTACAAAACTCTTTTTATGTGTTGTAGTTCATTTAATCCTAATAGCAACCCTGAGAGACAGAGCACTGAGGAACCTGAGGCCCAGAGAAAAATAACTTGTTCATGACCACACAGCTATGAGGTGACAGACCTCACAAATAATCTGGATAGCCTAATTCCATTCCCTTTCCACCGCTTCTCCCTATACCCATTCAGTGGCCGAAGTAATTTCTGGTCTTGACCCGTTTCAAAATGATTCTTAAATCTGAATAAAACTTTGTTAATACTGGGAACACTGATGTTTCTCCTAGAAAACAGCTTGGTTGTAGGAATCCATGGAGGCTCTTCATAAGCCAGGGCCTCAAGAGTGCCTACTAAGAGCAAGAAAATGCAGGAGAAGGACTCCTGAGGCAGTGGTTCTCCACCTTGTTTACACATTGGAAATGCCTGGGAGATTTAAAACTTCTGAAGCCTGGATCAAAATCAGAGATGCTGATTTAATTGGTCTTGGGTGCATCCTGGCCATTGAGATACTAATATGCAGCCAAGATTGAGAGCCTCTACCTGTTCCTTGTAGAACTTGTGGACTCATTCTCTTTTTAAAATGCATATTGCCTAAATGTGTGTGTGTGTATGTGTATGTGTATAGATACAGGTAATCCCCAACTTATGATGGGGTTTCATTCTGATGACTAAATTCTAAGTCAGTTCTGACCTAAGTCGAATACTTTTTTTTTAAGTTTTCATAATTATTGGCTTTTATTATCAGTATCTTTATAAATCTGATTTTCTGATCTTTTATTTGTCTGTGGGGGTTGGAAACATATATTACCTTACAGATATGATGTTATCAGCAAATGACACACTGCAACATTGTATGTAGTACATATTACTAACGAAAAGATGTACAAAAAAGAAAAAGATAGTCAAAAGTGTGGTTGGTTGTAACTAGAATGTGTTGTAAGTCAGGGACTACCTACATGTATATATCAGAGTCATCCTTGGAGATTAATTTTTCCACTCAGACATAATTACTGTTAACAGTTTGGTCTTTTTAGCCTTTTTTTCCCTATATATATATATATATATATATACATATATATGTAAATCAATCTTTTTAAAGTCATTTCTTAATTGAGATATGTTTCTGTGTGACATTCCTCTTATCTTTGCTAATTTCCCATAAATTCAAATCGACGCCATTTTCAAAGGCTTTATAATATTCCATTGTATGGATGTACCTCAGTTAGCATTTAATAATAAATGTGATTTTTATTTTTATCTCCATATCCACTTCCCTTCAGATAATGAAACACTTGAAATTCTAGAACCTAGCAAGGATAATCAGATTTTGTTGTTTTTCTTGGCTTCTGAGCCAAGCCCAATATATATGAAAGAATGATAATCTAACAACCAGTGTGAAAAAAGTCTTTTGGGGGGAAGTTTAGAAACTATTATTAACACCTGAGCCCTGATAATTTAAAGGATGAAAGAAACTTTTGAGCTCTACAACTTCAAGGTTACACTGTCTCAGTAGTTGCTTGGGGTCTTTTTTTTCACATTGTTAAAGCCTACTCAACTATCTGGGGGAAGTTCATTGTGGAAGCCTATGAAATAATGTTAAAAACAACAACAACATTTGCATAGCACTTCACAGTGGATAGTTTTAACATAGCAATAACAACTTCCATTTATTAAGAATCCTTGTTGAGTATCAGTGTACCAGGTACTGAAGTAGTCCTCTATTTAATTTTGCTCATAAACTCTATACAGGGGCATTATTATCCCCGTTTTGTTTTTTGGGGGATGAGACAACTGAGGCTCAATGAATTGCCTGAGCTGTTAAAACTAGAATGTAAACACAGGCTGTGTGATGCTTTCACTCAGCATTGTAACCCAGCGCCTAGCTCAGTGCCTTGCACTGTGCCTAGCAGAGTGTAGGCACACAATACATAGTTGGTAGATGAAGAAATAAATAACCACATGCTGTTTCATTAATTCATACTGCCTGTAGCTGATACAGAGATGGTCTCCTTAGAGGAGATGTGCTTCCCAGGCCTTCATCCTCTAGCAGTGATTAGTTACAGAGTAGTGATTTGGTGGCTCATGGAAATGTCCCTGCATTCTGTTCATTCTCTAGGGCAGTGTTTTCCAAAATGTGGTCCCTGTACCAACAGTACTGCTGTCACTTGTGAGCCTGTTAGAAATGCAAATTCATAGGCATGGGTCTCGGGAAATTGTGTTTTAATAAGTTTACCATGTGATTCTGATGCATATTACAGTTTGAGAACCACTGCTCTGGGCAGGGAATAAATGAAGGCCTTCCTGTCCTGAAAACCCTGGTGGCATAGCGGTTAAGAGCTCAGGTTGATAATCAAAAGGTCAGCAGTTCGAATCCACCAGGTGCTCCTTGGAAACTCTATGGGGCAGTTCTACTCTGTCCTATAGGGTTGCTGTGAGTAGGAATTGACTCAATGGCAATGGGTTTGGTTTTGGTTTCCTGTCCTGAGACTCATAGCAGCAGTTTAGCTTGGATGATTGGCTGAATGGAAAAGCCACTTAGTGAGTTTGGGAAAACAGGAGGCAGAGCAAGTTTGGAGGGAGATAATGAATTTGGGTCTGATACTTTGAGTTTGAGGGACATGTGGGATATCCAGGTGAAGATACCTGGAAGCATCTGGAGCCTCCAGGTCTGAGTAGGAGATATAGATTTGGAAGTGGTAGCCATGGATAAGACTTCTCAGGATAGTGGGAAGCACTAGAGTAAAGGAGGGCCATTCATTTGAACTCTAAGTAATAGCATTTTTTTAAAGGAGGTGGGGTAGAGGAGGGGTAGAGGATGCTTAGAGAAAGAAGACTCCAAGGACAGTCATTCTTCCTTGTCAGTGACTTGCATTGGAATGTTTGTCCCATCTTCCCTCTGGATTATAAGCTCCTCAAAGGCAGGGACTGTGTAAACTTTAATAAGTCCCTCAAACAAAAGTACATTGCTGCACAGTCTGTGTATAATCAGTGAATTCCTACCAGAATTCTGCTCTGCAGATATCCAATGTGATCACAGCTACCAGCAAGATGTTTCCCAAAAAAGCCCTTATGTAACTCCCCCAACTGACAGTGTGGCAGATTAAAAATAAGTGAATAAATAAAGGGCATGATGTATAATCCACTCATATCCATGCTAATCACATTAATAGAGTGAATTAATTACACCTGAAAATAGATGCAAAGTTAAATTCCTTAGAAAATCCATTCATTAAACTCATATTGGAATGCGCGGGCAACAACCCCCATGTTTAGAAATGATCAGCATGATTTGTGGCAACTTCTGATTTACTAACGAAACTGCTTAAAACATTTTTAAAGGCAATTGCAATTACTGTCTGGCATTTGATGGAAAGAAATCTCGTCAGCATTGTACCTTGTGTGTCAACTGTCACAATTTTCTAAAAATTTTGAGGCGAAAAATAGGCAGGCTCTACTATTTGCTAGCCTCGATTAGGGTTAATTCAATGTGTGTCTGCAAATAATAGTGTTTAATGTAATCTCTCTAATTACAGATAAAACGCATTTTCAGTCATGCTCATCACTGACAGTATTTTGGGATAAGTTAAACTGACAGCTGCTTTCTAAAGGAAAGGAAAAAACAAATCTTCCTTGGGGTTGTGTTGATTTTTTTCTCTCCTGTTTTTTTTTTTTCTTCACTAAAGTTCAGAAAAATATGAAACTAGACACTTTGGTTCTAGATACCAACTTTGGAAATCATGACATTGTCCATCTCTTGGGAATTTGACATGCTTTGCATCCTGCACATCCATCAATGAATGACTTGGTTTCACTCAACAAGTATTTTCTAAGGGTTTCTATCAATGCCAGGTATTGTGCTAGGCATTAAGGAGATCAAGAATGAATGATTCACAAAAAAAGACCAGACTAACTAATCTGACAGAGACTGGAGAAACCTCTAGAGTATGGCCCCCGGACACGCTTTTAACTTAGTACTGAAGCCACTTCTGAGGTTCACCTTCAGCCAAAGATTAAACAGGCCCATAAAATAAAATGAGACTAAATGGGCACACCAACCCAGGGGCAAGGATGAGAAGGTAGGAGGGAACAGGGAACCTGGCAATGGGAAACCAAAGGTCAAGAAGGGGAGAGTGTTGACATGTTGTGGGGTTTGCAACCAATGTCACAAAACAATATGTGTATTAATTGTTTAATGAGAAACTAATTTGCTCTGTAAACTTCATCTAAAGCACACACACACAAACACACAAAAGAACAACTGACTCTAACAAAGCTGCTCCCCACAATTGGCCTCCTGAGCCAAGTCTAATTTCCTGTTATACTAGACATGATAATAGGTCCCTAGGTGGCATAAACATTTATGCCTGACTGTTAACCTAGAGGTTGGCATTTCAAATCCACCCAGTGGTACTGTGGAAAATAGGCCTGGTGATCTGCTTCCATTAAGATTTCAGCCAAGAAAATCCTATGGAGCAGATCTACTCTGTAGCATGTGGGGTCGCCATGAGGTGGAATAGATTTGATGGCAAGTAACAACAACAGACACGATAATCATGATGCCACTATATTTGCAGCCCCTAAGAGTGAAACTACTCAAACTATAACATTTTCTGAAGGGTCAGTGCGTGTTCCTCCCCAACCACAGCTGACTAGACCAGAGATGACCCAAGGGCATCTAGTCTACAGACTGGCCATGAAAAGTTGAGGTAGACCCATCAGATTCCCTCTCTCAGGGATGTGAACTGGAAAATACTGAGTGAGGTGGTTTAGGGGTAAAGGTGAAGTTAGGTGATAAGAGAGGAGCCACAAGCTAGAACTAAGACTTTAAGGGAGCAGGCAGCATCAGGTCTATGAGGTTATGAGGAAGCAGAAACACAGGGTCTGGCTCATAGTTGAATGAATAAAGGAATGAATAAATGAACAAATAACTGTACCTAAGATGTCTTTGTCTTTTGTAGTAGCCCCAAAACACTAGTGATTCACACTGAGTCACTATCCGTAATACCCCTGACTCGTTTTCCACATACGTTACAGATGAACCATGTTTCCTGTATCCTGTCTGTGTCAACTGAGATATAGTTCAGATTTGAGTAACTGAAAAACTCAAAATAACAGTGGCTTAAACAAGATAGGAGTTTTTCTGTCATGAAAAGACTAACCCAGTACTAGATATAAACAATTCAGGGTTGACATGGTAGCTCTGCTACACAGAGCCCTCAGGGACCCAGATTCCTCCAACTGACTTTTTACCATCCCTAGGAGGTACCCTTATCTCCATATTCTAAGATGACATCTTCATTCCAGAGGCAAGGATAGAGAGATGAAGAAGAAGGGGCAAAAGGTACCAGCTGTCTCTTAAGATAGGTTTCTAGCACCTGCTACGTCATACATTCACTTACATCTGACAGCTGCGTTCATAACTGGAATCAGCCAAATGTTCTTCGATGGGTGAATCAGTAAACAAACTATCCATACAATGGAAAACTACTCAACAATAAAAAGGAATTAACTGTTGATATATGTAACAACATGAGTGAATCTCAAATATATTATGCCAAGTAAAAAAAGCAAGATTCAAAATAAATGATACCATTTATATGACCTTGTGGAAAAGGCAAAAATGTAGGAGCAGAGAACAGATTGGTGGTTGCCAGGGGTTAGAAGACTTGACTACAAAGGAATAGCATTAGGGAATTTTTGGAAATGATGGAACTGTTCCAGATCTTGATTATGGTGTTGGTTTCACAACTCTATACATTTGTCAAAATGTACAGTGCTCTACAACAACAAAAAGATAAATTTGACTCAATGCAAATTAAAAACATATTTAAAATATTATTTCTAGGGTAGAATAAATACTGCAGAGAACTAGCAGTCTGTACCCTCATCATGTCTAAACAGTAGATACAGGACAGGGACTTCGTCACTATATCCTATTTCCTTTCCAATCTGTATAACTCTTTTTTTTCTCTTTTCTTGTCTTATTGCACTTACTCTAGGAAAAGTGAGTACTTTAGCTATGCAAAGATAGACCTACATTTCAGATCTGGGGAGACTTGAAGATAAGAGGAATTGGTCTTCTGATCTAGAGAGGGAGAGGGACAGGTGAGCCAGACTGGGAGAAGAAAGGAGCAAATCAACTTGGCTGGAAGTAGAGTTGAGGTACAAAAAACTACAAAGGAATTTTTAGGAGAAAGAATGCCTTTCATATAATTTAAGATTGTTTGCATTGTGGCCAAATAAATCTCTCCATCTCCCCAACATTTGGAAAAGCCTTCTCCTTGAGTTTTGGGTGGAAATTTAGGTAAAGATCTGAAATCCACTTCCAGAGCAACACCAGAAACACAAACTACAACAGCAGTAAAGCAAGGCTGACCTTAACAGAGCTAGTCAAACAAAGGAGGGAGCCTGAAGCTGGAGCCAGTCTACAAACAAGCAGGATTTGCGGATATCTTGAGGAGGTCTTTGTTGTTATTAGGTGCCATAGAGTCGCTTCTGACTCATAGCAACCCTACCTACAACAAAATGAAGCACTGCCGGGTCCTGCACCAACCTCACAATCACTGCTGTGTCTGAGCCCATTATTGCAGCCACTTTGTGCACCCATCTGGTTGAGGGTCTTCCTCTTTTTCATTGACCCTCTACTTTACCAAGCATGATGTCCTTCTCCAGGGACTGGTCCCTCCTGATAATATGTCCAAGTATGTGAGACAAAGTCTCGCCATCCTCCCTTCTAAGAAGCATTCAGGCTGTACTTTTTCCAAGACAGATTTGTTCATTCTTCTGGCAGTCCACAGTATATTCAACATTCTTGGCCAACATCATAATTCAAATGCATCACTTTTTCTTTGGTCTTCCTTATTCATTGTTCAACTTTTGCATACATATGAGGCAACTGAAAATACCATGGCTTGGGTCAGGCTCACCTTAGTCCTCAAAGTGACATCTTTATGTTTTAACACTTCAAAGAGGTCTTTTGCAGCAAATTTGCCCAATGGAATACATTGTTTGATTTCTTGACTGCTTCTTCCATAGGCTTGATTGTGGATGCAGGTAAAATGAAATCCTTGACAACTTGAATATTTTGTTTATCATGATGTTGCTTATTTGTCCAGTTGTGAGGATTTTTGTTTTCTTTATATTGTAGTCCATGCTGAAGGCTGTGGTCTTGATCTTCATCGGTAAGCGCTTCAAGTCCTCTTCACTTTCAGCAAGCAAGGTTGTGTCATCTGTATATCGCAGGTTGTTGATGAGTCTTCCTCCAATCCTGATGCCCCATTCTTCTTCATATAGTCCAGCTTCTTGGATTATTTGCTCAGCATACGGATTGAATAAGTATGGTGAAAGGATACAACTCTGATGCACATCTTTCCTGACTTTAAACAATGTAGTATCCCTTGTTCTGTTTGAACAACTGCCTGTTGCACTATGTACAGATTCCACATGAGCACACTTAAATGATTGTGCTGGAATTCCCACTCTTCACAATGTTATCCATAATTTGTTATGGTCCACACAGTCCGATGTCTTTGCATAGTTAATAAAACACAGGTAAGTATCTTTCTGGTATTCTCTTCTTTCAGCCAAGACCCATCTGACATCAGCAGTAATATTCTTCATTCCACATCCTCTTCTGAATTCTGCTTGTAATTCTGGCAGTTCCCTGTCAATGTACTGCTGCAACCACTTTTGAATTATCTTCAGCAAAATTTTACTCGCATGTGATATTAATGATATTGTTCAATAATTTCCACATTCTGTTGGATCACCTTTCTTTGGAAAGGGCACAAATATGGATCTCTTCTAGTCGGTTGGCCAGGTAGCTGTCGTCTACATTTCTTGGCATAGATGAATGAGCACCTCCAGCGCTGCATTTGTTTGTGGAAACATTTCAATTGGTATTCAATCAGTTCCTGGAGTCTTGTTTTTTGCCAATGCCTTCAGCAGCTTGGACTTCTTCCTTCAGTACCGTTGGTTCTTGATCATATGCTATCTCCTGAAATGGTTGAACCTTGACCAATTCTTCTTGATATAGTGATTCTGTGTATTCCATCTGTCTTACTGTTCCTGCCTCATTCAATATTTTCTCCATAGAATCCTTCAGTATTGCAGCTTGAGGCTTGAATTTTTTTCTTTGGTTCTTTCAGCTTGAGAAATGCCAAGTGCGTTCTTCCCTTTTGGTTTGCTAACTCCAGGTCTTTGCGCATGTCATTATAATACTTTACTTTGTCTTCTCGAGCTGCCCTTTGAAATCTTCTCTTCAGCTCTTTTACTTCATCATTTGTTCCATTCACTTTAGCTACTGTATGTTCAAGAGGAGGTTTCAGAGCCTCTTCTAACATCCATTTTCGTCTTCTTTTCTTTCCTGTCTTTTTAATGACCTTTTGCTTTCTTCATCTATGATGTCCTTGATGTCATCCCACAACTTATTTAGGGTTCGATCGTTAGTGTTCAGTGCATCAAATCTATTCTTGAGATGGTCTCTAAATTCAGGTGAGATATTCCCGAGGTTGTATTTTGGCTCACGTGGGCTTGTTTTAATTTTCTTCAGCTTCAACTTGACCTTGCATATGAACAATTGATGGTCTGTTCAACAGTCGGCAGCTGGCCTTGTTCTGACTGATGATGTTGAGCTTCTCCATCGTCTCTCTCCACAGATATAATCGATTTGATTCCTGTGTATTCCATCTGGTGAGGTCCATGTGTATAGTTGCAGTTTATGTTATTGAAAAAAGGTATTTCCAATTAATAAATTGTTGGTCTTAACAAAATTCTATCATGCAATTTCTGGCATCATTTCTGTCACCAAGACCATATTTTCCAACTACTCATCCTTCTTTGTTTCCAGCTTTTGCATTCCAATCACCAGTAGTTACCAATGCATCTTAATTATATGTTTGTTCAATTTCAGACTGCAAAAGTTGATTAAAAAAATCTTTAATTTCTTCATCTATGGCATTAGTGGTTGATGCATAAATTTGAGTAATAGTCGTATTAACCAGTCTTCCTTGTAGGTGTATGGATATTATCCTATCACTGACAGTGTTGTACTTCAGGATAGATCTTGAACTGTTCTTTTTCACAATGAATGCAACACTGTTCCTCTTCAATTTGTCATTCCTGGCATATAGACCATGTGATTGTCTGATTCGAAATGTCCAGTACTGGTCGATTGCAGCTCACTAATGCCTAGGATGTCTATTTTCAAGTGTTCTATTTCATTTTTGACAACTTCTAATTTTCCTAGATTCGTATTTTGTATATTCCACATTCTAATTATTAATGGGTGTTTGCAGCTGTTTTGTCATTTTGAGTCGTGCTACATCAGCAAATGAAAGTCCTGAATGCTTGACTCTATCCACATCATTAAGTTCGACTACTTTGAGGAGGCAGCTCTTCCCTAGTCATATTTTGAGTGTCTTTCAACCTGTGGAGTTTATCTTTCAGCACTATATTAGAAAATGTTCCACTGCTACTCATAAGGTTCTCACTGGTCAATTTTTTTAGAAGTAGATTGCCAGATCCTTCTTCCTAATCTGTCTTAGCCTGAAAGCTCCACTAAAAGCTGTCCACCATGGGTGACCCTGTTGGTATTTGAAATATCAGTGCCATAGCTTCCAGCATCACAGCAACATGCCAGCCACAATGGTATGACAAACTGACAGACAATAGGTGGAGGAGGTCTTTGAACCTCCCTATTTGTGGTGCAAACAGTTAATGCGGTGGGCTTCTTACCAAAAATCTGGCGGTTCATTGGCTAGAGTCCACCCAGGGCACCTTGGAGGAAGGGCTACTCGGACGCAGATGGGGTCACCATGAGTCAGAACCAACTTAACAGCAACTGCTTTTTTATTTTTTGTGGAATAGGGAGTTCAAAACAATCTCTTCTAGATCTTAAGGAGCAAAGACTCCAGCTAACATCTGGGCTACAGTACAAATCAGACTTATTCCAAGACCAGCCCTATATACAAGTCATCCTAAAATAATGCCTATCATGAAACTATACTTCTCTTCTCCGAGTTGATGTTTCCACCTGTAGAACCGCTCTCTGTGGCTAGACAATAGTAATGTAATCTCTAGAAGGCCACTGTTAAGTGCCATCTGGAAAGGGAGAATGGCATATAAGACATAGTGCCCCAATTCCTAGCCTGCAAGACTGTAGAAATTACACCATCTCTGAAGTGGGGGAGTTGGAAAACAAAGGGAAGCTTCTGGACAGTAAGGGATCTTTTGTTTCTAGCATGTTGAGTTTGTCCTGTAAAAAAAATATATATATAAAGCACAGTAAGATACCATTTTATAACCACAGGATTATAAAAAAATAAAACATGACAAATCCATCTTTGGGAAGGAGAAGAGCAGTAGGAACTCATATGTTGCTGGTAGGAGTGTAAATTGCTACAACCACTTTGGAAGAAAATTGGTATTATCCAGTAAAGAAGAACATTTATGTACCCCCATACTCAGCAGTGGCACTTCTTGGTAGGCCTAGACCAGTGGCTTTCAAACTTTAGCATGCATGAGAATCAACTGGAGAACTTGTTAAAGCAGAGATTGCTGGACTCTCCTCCCAGAGTTTCTGATTCGGTAGGTTTGGGATGGGACCTGATAATTTGCATTTCTAACAAGTTACCAGGTGATGCTAATGCTGCAAGTCCTGGTATGACATATTGAAAACCACTAGCTTACAGAAACTCTTGCCTATGTGTATCAGGACATAGGTAAAAAAATATTCACAATATCATGGCTTGTAATAGCAAGTACCTGGGAAAAACTTAAACAGTCATTGACAGGAAAATAAATGAATTACAGTGTACTAAAAAGAGGTACCATAGAACAGTGAAAATGAATGAATTAAACTGAAATCAAACCCATTGCTGTCAATTCGATCCCAACTCATACCGGCCCCATAGAACAGAGTAGATCTGCCCCGTAGGGTTTCCAAGGAGTGGTGGTATTGAACTGCTGACCTTTTGGTTAGCAGCCGAGCTCTTAACCACTGTGCAGCCAGAGCTATCCAATATCATAGATCAATGTTAACCATAATTTTGAGCAAAGAAAAATAACAAGTTGCAGAAAAATATATACCTTATGATACCACTAGTAGAAAATTAAAAAAAAAGAAAAAGTAGCTCTATACAATAAACTGTTTAAGATTACATACATATGCAAGGAAATAAACCGAAATTCAGGATGGTGGGGAAAGAGTACATTCAACTGGGGAGGCATAGGGCGCCTGATGGTTCCTCAGTCAGGTGGTAAGTTCACAGATGTTTGTTACATCATTCCTTTGTATGTAATATTTTGTTTAAAATATTTTCCAATTATTTTATACTTAAAAAATATTTTATTGCGATTTTATGTTTATTAATGTTTCATTTTTTGTGTGCATGAAATATTTTGCTTTTTAAAAGGAGTTTTATTTTATTCCAATTTTATATTATTTTAATTTCCCGCAGAGTCTTGGCAGTGTCAAAACCAACAATACAAATATAAAGATGCACTCCTTTTTATAATTTTAAATCAGAAAAAAAAAAAAACCTAAAAATACATATATGGACAAGGAAACTTGAAAGCTGCTATGTTAGGATAGTATACTTACATGTGTATTTTTCTTCTTTAAACTTAACAGCACCTTTTTATAATCCTGAGGAATTGATTAAAATCTGGTGAGAAAAAATGAATAAAGGTGAGATGTTGGGGGAAAGAAATTAGGGTTTTAGGAATAAAAGATGGAAAATGTGTTAGGAGACACATAGGCTCAGTGGGCAAAATGAAGGCGAGGGTGCTGGGAAGAGAACAACTCTGAGAAGGACAAGGGCTAACTGGTTCTCTTTGTGAGCCCAGTACCTCTTCTCAGGAGCAAAGAAGCCGCATACTGGGGGTGATGGGGTTGGTGTTTGTGGGTTTGGTGAAAGTAGCCAGGAGGAGACAGAGAGGCAGTTGTAAGGTCCAAGAGGGGACAGCTTTGAAGCTTTTGACTCTAGAACCTGAGTAGACATTTCAATCACCTGGAAATTGAGAAGTTGATTGAAGGTAGTAAAGAGTTGTGAGGGGCTGAATGATGATGAAATCCACTCTGAGGGCAGAGAGAGGTAAGTTGAGATTAGAGCGGGAAGCACCAAAAAGGAATCCTAAAAGTGGAGCAGTGCCTTATCATTACAAAGCTCTGTTGGTCTAAGGCTGGTGAGGAACAAAGAGTACTGTAGAGACCAGACGGTGGGGGCTGTGAAACAGAGGAGTCCGAAGAATTACTAAGACAGGTGATAAGTTTGGCAGGGAGGACAAATGAACTTGAGTCGGAAGATAGGAGAGTAGTTGTGGTGCTCGGGTTGAGTTCCTTACCACAGGCTGATAAGCAAGGAATTGAGGTTAAATGACTCCTGTGTTCTGGAAAGGAGCAGGAATAAAGACAGAGCTCCAGGAAGGCAGCCAGGGGTAGTGGGGACAGACTGATGTGTACTGAAATGTCCCTTACTAGCTTTAGGATCTTGGGTGAAGTATTTAACCTCTCCTGGCCTCTTTCCCCATTTCTAGACTGGGGATAACAACACCTTCTTAGAAGTTGTTGTTTTTGTTCTTGTGGGCCATCAAGTCAATTCTGACTCAGCGACCCTATATGAGAGTAGGACTGCCCCGTAGGGTTTCCTAGATAAACTAAAACCAAAAAATTAAATGAGATAACAAAGGAAGGTGTTTACCAGAGTGCCCGGTTTAATGAATGTTAAGTCTCAAATACCACTATAGGACCAGCCTAAAGGTGGCCAGCATTATGGCAGGTAATCAGAGCAGGGATGCATGTTCCACAGGCTGGTTGATGGAGCCATGAAAAGGGTCAGTCAGAGACAAAGAAAAATGGGAATGACAGTGTGCTTGCAAACACAAGCCAAGCAAAACCCACAAACAAAAACTATTGCCCATGCCAGTGTCACAGTGCAACTCAGACACAATGCTGAGGAAGAATTTTCAGAAGCATTTCTCAAAGAATTTTATTTCCAGTGAAGAGTGTCAAATAATGCAAGGTGCAAAAACCCTCTTTGAAACTTGATAGGACTTTCATCCATTTGGGTGATGTATGGGCCTTTTCAAGGAGCCCTGGTGGCTGCTAACTGAAGGGCTGGCGGTTCAAACCTACCCAGCGGTTCGGCTGGAGAGAAACCTGACAATGTGCTTCTGTTAAGATGACAGCCAAGGAGAAAACGCTATGGGACAGTTCTGCTCTGTCACATGGGGTCGCTATAAGTGAGAATTGACCTGGCTTCACCTAACAACAGCAATAAATGGGCCTTTTCGGAGAAAAGTATATGGACAAGATGACAGACCAGTTAAGCCTTTTGGATTTTAGTCCTTTCAGTTTTTTAGCCTAGCCCTACAACAAAGGTTTATTAACAGCCTCATTGTGGAGCAATCTTGGGTGTCTCCTGAGAGAAAGGATGGAGGGGGGAGGCCCTGAAATCAGTGCCTAAGGCAAAAAAAAAAAAAAAAAAAAAACACATGCAATCAAGATTATCCTTGAAAAGCACTTAAATTGTACCTAAACTCACAAGTTAACAATTAGCTTCTTGTGTTTATCTTTGTGCATTTAACAGGTAGAAATTCAATTACAGGCAGGTGTCCCTATTACAGTCCTGCCCCTCCTGCCCCTCTTCCCCATTCAAGCCAGGCCATTATCCCTATTATTCGCAGCAAAGGGGCTTGACTCTCTCATTTTTTTTTTTTTTTTGGAGGGGGTGATCCAAGTACCTGTATTTGAATTCATATGCAAGACGGTGCTCCAGTATTTATCTCTCATCTTTTTCTTACAAATATTTTACAGTTGATGTAATAAAGGTGCTGCTGAGAAGCAGGAAGAAGGGTTTGGCTCCTAGACCACACAGCCTATACTTACCACACAGCCTATACTTGGAAGTCACAGAAAATACTTAAAGATGAACTGATGAAGTCATTAAGAAAGCCCCCACATTTCTCCTTTTGAGCCATCAACACAAAAAAGAAACATATTTGCACTGACTCAGAATACATGATATTTTGGGTAGAGTTGAATATAAGTTGTATTTGTATTACCCACAAAGAAGGGATTTCTAGGCAATGTAGTGGTAATGGCTCAAACACAATGGCAGAGAGTCCTGGCCACTCTTTGAGAACTCTAAATTAATCCTAGTTCTTATAAATTCTGGTTCACAAACAATTGATATCCTATCATCTCGATATAAAAATAAATCCTTCATATGCTTATAAATTCTGGTTCACAAACAATTGATATCCTATCATCTCGATATAAAAATAAATCCTTCATACCCTCAACGAATACTTTTGGGCAATATATTGTTAGCTTCGTTTTAAGTTATATATAATTTAAAGGAAGACGAGGTTTTCTGCACGGTACATGTTTGTATCTCCTCAAAGAACCCAGCAGTGCTTTATCCACAGGAAGCACTCAATAAATGGTTATTGAATTTAGAATGTTCTTCCCAATCTGTGAGGTTTAATATATTTCCAATTCACAATGCCTATGAATTTTTCAGCATTACTAAGCCTTTTAAAAAAATCCATTTGGGGATGTGTTTAAGAGTTCACAGCAAATACGATCTCATAAATGATTGAGAGAAAACTGTTAAGTGAAGCATGCTTAGTCAACACACCAGTAGCCATTGATAAAATGTCATTTAATTTAATCATTTAAATTTACATTGTTAATGTACAAGAGCATTTCTTTCAAACCACAGGTTAACACACACTAAAAAGCAATGCTGTTAGAGGAACAGAGAAACTTTGGAAACCTCTGCTGTCTGAAATAAAAGCAAGGCACTCTCCATTGGCAGCTGGTGGATTCCTGATTTCCTCCCACAGAAGGCATGTTCACACTGAGAGAGCTCTTCTGCAAGGAGAAGAATCACCTGCTTTAATTCTTGTTGTCCTCTACTGAGCTAGTGTGGTCATCCGTTCTGTATACACTTGTGTGTCAACATTAAGACAAAAATAAGAAAAAATAGTTGAACTGATAAATGACTTGGTAGGCTCCCGTAATAACTTTGGAAGACGGAAGCATGCTGGCTGTAATGTTTATTTTCAGCACTAGTGTATGACCTCTAACTAAAAAAAGTTCTTCACTCCTTTCAACCAATAGATACCGCGGCTAAAATGTCTTTTCCTTAAATCTGGTAAGTGTAAAAGTAAAAAGTAACAGCATTTCTCTAGGGCTCTGGGGTTTTGTTTTGTTTTGTTTTTCCTTTACAAACACGACAAAAACAAGGATTAACTTTCCCAATACAAATGGTGTACAAGAGGGTTATATGTATGCACAATGTCTCTAATTTATTCAAATTCAATATGAATTTGGTCTGAAGCTACCTTGTGTGAAATATTAGCTTTCCTGATACTGAATACTGATGTTTTCATATAAGCTCAAAAAATTAATGCAAAAGTACTACTTTACTTGTGGTTATCTTCAGGTATAATGTAAATATTAATGGTTATGTTTAAAAGCCTGTTTTCCTATAATGCAGTAAGTTGAGTAGAAAGGCCAGTAAAAGGGGAATGAGTTCCTAGCCTTGACCTTGGGTAAGTCCTTGCCTTTTGCTAGGCCCCCGTTTTTTCCTCTATGAATTTGCCATTTGGACTAGTTGACAAGTCAGGCCTCTTCCAAGACTAACATTCCAAGATCTGAACATTCCCAAATCCTATCATCTTAATATAAAAATAACACTCTTTCATAAAAGCTCACACAAACATAATACGTGATCAAATATCAGAATGGACTCTTGAAAAACAACACATATATGATTTGCTATCTGGGTTATCCTTTGCCGCAATTAGGCAATTCATTCATTTGGCATTTGTTTGATTGTATAATTTAATGGTAATATAAACAGCGTAGTTTTGTTATTTTTCCTTTAAAAAGACTAAAGCAAAAATGATTTAAAGCTAACAAAAACTACTGTGACATCAGTTTGACATTCAAAGTTTCTTAGCAAAACGACCAAAGGTATTTTGACTTGATACAGAGTATATAATATAAAGATTTTTAGACCTAAAAATCTTCAAACATTATTTGAGTTTAGCAAAACATAAGCAAAATTTTAATATCAAAGTGCTAAACAGTACTGCCTTAAAAGTCACTGCAAATGAGCCATAAAATAACTGCATGGGAAGTGACATTTATTGTACAAATGGTTAATAAAAAGACACATTATAAATATATATATGTAACCTGCTATATTTATATATATATATATATATATGTGTGTATATATATATATATGTTTATTTTTCTACTTGGTGTACCAAGTCACTGTGAACACCCCCACTTAAGTACTCTGTAACTCAGCATCCAAGAGCTGGTGGTCTTGCAATAAATACAGGCAAAGCTATTACAATATAACGTGCATACAAATGTTTATACAAATAAGGACACTATGCAACAAATTATCTCATAAGAATATGGCATTAACAGTATAAACATACAAAAGGGAGTACGAACACGGAATGTTGAAACAAAGCCCACTAATCCTTTCTAATACTCACATTCATACTATTTTTTTTTTAGTAAGACTTGCTTGCTCTCCAAAATTGTCTCTTTAGCTGATAGCAAAAATTAAATTATATATATATATATATATAAACCTTACTATCCCTGATGTTTACCCTGTATGATCCAGTTGCTACTTATTTGCATGTTCTCATCAAGGGATCAAATACTTGCCTGACTCATCTAATGTTCCTGTGGCTTCTGAATGGATGTGTCAGTCAATTGCTATAACTAAAGCCAAGTTTAGGGAACTCTGGCAAGGTTGATAGAATGCAACCAAAACAGTTGTGTACAATCCATTTTATGATTTGAGCCCCCTTCAGGACAGCCGGTCAGTCAGGGCAGGGATCTGGTTCCATCAAGATTGGCCAAAAAGTCTTGGATGGACCATACCTCAGATGGGTTCTACAGGGCAGGTGGACAAAGCCTTTGCTAGAAAAATTAGCATGTGTCATTTGTTAACATGACTGCCTCCTTTTTATTTCCATATAAAACAAAGGAGAGTTAATAAACAAGACGCAGTAAGACAGCACTTTAAAAATTGCACTTGTATATGGAAGCAAACAGCCATTATCATTTTGCTATGTCTGACTTCTGGGTCATCCTTCATTTTTCACCGTTTGTTAAAATAAAGGAAGAAAGAAATTAAGAAAAGGGAATTTCTGCCTTGTTTGTACCACATACGTACCCTTGATACCAGAAGCATATTCTAAAGGGATCAGTCTCAAGACACGTCCTACCCTGGTGAACAACCCTTGGCTGTTCTTGTTTTTAAATACAAAGCAACTCTAATTGTATTCCCCAGAAAGAGTTTTAAAACAGTTATATTATCCTTTTTTTCCCCCTGCTGGGAGAGCATCATCCAAAAGTGCTTTGTTAGCAATTTCTTAGAAAACCCTCATGAACTATACCCCCCACCCTCCTCCCAAAGCCTAAATATAAAACACAACCCCAACACAATACTCTGCAAGTTTTCTGGCTTTATGTTGTAAGGAAAAGTGCCAGAAGGAAAAAAAAAAAGTCTTTGTTTTCTGCAGGAGCTGCTTTTTCTCCTAAGGAAGGACAGAAAATGGTAGGTGTCCAGACTCATCCCTTTGCTGCCTGGCAAGCAGGTGCTAGCAGATGAGGCAGCTCCCTGCTCAGGAGGCTCCCGCTCAGAAAGGCAGGGTGTCCAGGAAGAGCTTGTCGATGATGGAAGGCGGAGACACCAGGTCTTCCAGCTTCAGGTAGAAGATGCGCTGGAGGCCCAGGGTGCAGATTTTCCGCAGTTCTACCAGGGCACGCAGGACCTTGGGTTCGGTGGGCTCCAGAGCCTGTCCCTTACTCTGGTGGTCTTTTAAGCTGCTTGTGATCTTGTTGCATAGCTCCTCCACTCTCTTTGGTTCTTGTAACCCATGTCGTTCTACAGAGGGATGGAAAAGGGCAAGTTTAGGAGGCAGTTCCATCTTAACAGGCCTGTGTCCAGTTCTGCCACGTGAGATGGCAATTTACAACCATGGTGCTCTCCCTCTTAGAGCAGGGCCTTTGGTATCAGGCAACACCGTGGCCTCAATTCCCATCCTGTCACTAGCTGTGTGCCCTTGAGTAAGTCTCTTAACTCCTGAACCTGGTTTCCTTATGGAGCCCCGGTGGCACAGTGGGTTAAGTGATACAGCTGCAAAATACAATAATCATACCCAATTCAAGACACACAGTTCCTGGCACATAATCACACTGAATGAATGACAGCATGGTTATTATTTTGCACACATTCTTCTCACGAAGACTCACCAAAGCCCAGTCAGTAGGCAACTCTTTTTCCGAGTGTCACGGAAATATATCCAGGCCAGTGAATTAACATTCCCATCTGGACAGACTCACTTGGTAGGGGCTGTAAGGTCTGTTTGCGAATGCAAGGGCTGCCCCCATGACTCAACACAAAGTGCACAGTTGTGTCTTCATGCTAACCAGCATCGAGAGGAATTCAGCTTTCCTTTTCTTTGTCCCCTCGCCACCCCGCGAAACACCTATTGACCTATACCTGGCACTCCATAGAAAATATACATGTCCTCCTGCTGTGGAGACGGCAAATTCAAAGAGAAGGTGGGAGGGGGCAAGAAAGATGTGGCATGGACATTTTACAATGTATCAAGACTTGAATACCAGAAACTTACATTTTACAGAACAAAATATAAGGTGATCCCCAAGTTAAACATTCTGATCTCTTTTTTTTATGTATAAAGTTAAGAGATTTTTTTCCCCCAGAGTCACATAGCTATTGAGAGCTAGGATTTGAACCCAGGACTGCTGAAGCAGAGTGTGTCCCCTTGGCCCAAAGTGATGCTGCGCCTCCCTGTCGTGAGAAAGGAGCCTGGACATCCAGTGCAAATCACTTTGCCCTCCCTCAGCATTTAGGTCTCAGAGCCTCTTTTCTAAGTGAAGAGCTTGGTCCCTGTTAACTTAGTCAAAGTTTTCATCTCCCAGTATAATTACATGTAAAATAATAATTCTTAAATGATATACGACATCCTTCCAATGGGGAATCAAGTATCAATTACTATTTTTTCCTATACTTTTAGCTGGTGATGTTTTTGTTAGGAAAAAAAGTTATTTTCTTAAAGCAAAAGCCAATCAGAAAAATGAAGCAACTATCTAGACATATTTCTCTTCTCTGGCCCCAAATAAAAAGGAGCCTAGGAACTAGGAAGTCTGCATTCTTCCCCCAGCTCAGCTACTTGTGTATGACTTAGGTGAGATCCTCCTTCTCTAGGGCTTATCTGTAACGGGAAGAGGTTGGATTTAAAGACCTTTAAGCAGTGTGCTTAGAGGTCAAGAGGTCAGCAGTCAAGAAATCAAATGATGCATTGCATTGAGCAAATCTGCTGCAAAAGATCTCTTTAAAGTTTTGAAAAGCAAAGGTGTCATTTTAAGGACTAAAGCGCATGGTGGCCCAAGCCATGGTGTTTTTAATCACCCCATATGCACGTGAAAGCTGGACAGGGAATCAGGAAGACCAAAGAAGAATTGACGCTTTTGAATTATGGTGTTGAGGAAGAATACTGAACATACACCACGGACTGCCAGAAGAAAGAATGAGTCTGTCTTGGAAGGTATCACATACTTTGTACATGTTATCAGGAAGGACCAGTCCCTAGAGAAGGACATCATGCTTGGTAAAGTAGAGGGTCAGTGAAAAAAAGGAAGGCCCTCAACGAGACGGATGGACACAGTGGCTGCAACAATGTGCTCAGACACAGCAGCGATTGTGAGGATGGCGTAGGGCTGGGCAGTGTTTGTACAGAGGATCGATATGAGTTGGAATCGACTCAATGGCACCTAACGACAACAACAAGAAGCAGTTTGTGATCAGCTACCAACATAAAGGTTAGCAGTTCAAACCCATCCAGAGGCACTGCAGAAGAAAGATCTGGTGACTGTTTCCTCAGAGATTACAGTCAATGCAAATCCAGTGGAGCACAGTTCCACTCTAACACACATAGGGTCCCCGAAAGCTGGAACTGACGTGATGGCAGTGGGTGTGTTTTTAAGGTCCCTTACTCTAACACACATAGGGTCCCCGAAAGCTGGAACTGACGTGATGGCAGTGGGTGTGTTTTTAAGGTCCCTTCCAGTTCTGATGTGTTATAATTAAGGCGCAACCATTAAAACGGCCAGCAACATTTCAGTGGATCATAACTGGCAGATGTCTCATCTCGATGCCACATAATACAGAAAAAAGGGCACAAACCTGAAGTCAGGCAGACCCGGGTTCCAGTTCTGGTTCTGTCACTTCCTAGCCATGTGACCCAAACTTTCTAAGGATCAATGTCCTCTTAGGACAATGGAGGTTATAGGGTGGTAGATATGCAAGTGTCTGTTGTATCCATCTTCATCCCTCTGTGTGTATCAATAAATTAAAAGAAAGAGTGAGGATTATGATAAAACCTGCCTCCATGGGTTATTGTGAAGCTCAGCTAAGACGATGTCATTTAAAAGTGGTTGTCAACTGTAGAGTGCTATACACATGATACAGTCAGCCCCAAAGACAATGTCTGACACATGGTCAGTGGCTGGCAACTGTAGAGCCAAACGAAAGGCAATAAAATCCCCTAATTCCCAAGCTTTGCAGTGCACGGTTTTGCTTTCTCCAGGAAGCTGTTAGCTAATCATCCCGGGCACAGCCCATCCTCAGTGGCTTATCTTTACTAAATACATTGTCCCCAGGTTTCAGTCTTAGACGAAGCACCAAAAGTGAACTTCAAGGGGAATCCTGCCTGCTGTGGTGTTCTGCCTAAAGTTTTTTTTTTTTTTTTTCTCTTTCCAAAAACAAAAAAGCAAACTGAAAATTTGGCAGTACATTTCAAGAGCTATAAAATGTTCATAGCCTCTGACCAAGTAATCCCACTCTTGGGAATTTACCAAAGGAAAAATCCAACAGAAGAATAAAACTGTATGCATGAAGATATTTGGTGCAGCATTATCTATTACAGAAGACAAAACCCAAAACAAAACAAAACAAAAAAACCTGGAAACAAATTAAAGATTGAAGAATAGGGGTGATGTTAACTGAGTAATGATACATCTATATAATAAAAGATCCTGCAGACCATCAGAAAGGACAAATACGGAGGCTACGAAGCAACACGGAAAAATCTTTCTGATATTAAATAGAATAGACTATTAAACTGTATCTAAGCTGTGATTACATCTATGCAAAAATTACTTCTGCATAAGGATGAAAGGAAACAGACAAATGAAAATATTCGGGGGTTGTTGGATAGCTTTTGTTCCTTTCTTTTAAAAATTCCAGTGCATGCTGTTTGTACAATAAACAATGTTAAAATAGAACAAGCTAAGATTTGGTCCTTTGTGAAGCCCTCTAGTGTTTTTTTTTATGATAAAAGGTACAGTATAGTTATAACATGATCAAACAATCATCTTGTTAACACTAAATTCTATTAATACTGAGATATATCAAATTAGATGCATAACCTAGGGAGAGCTGCTTTTCCCAGAATAAAATACCCATCAATTGATTTAAGCTTGCCCTTCCCTTCAGTGCCTCATGGCTGACATACTAGTCAAGATTCCATATTCATTATCAGGGTAAAGAAACTGAGCAATGTGTTGGCTGCATTTCGGGAGGCGGTTGATTACAGAACCTTGTAACCAGACTTTCTCATGGCCAGACTCACAGAAGGTGCCTCGGAGTTCTCCCTGCTCTCCAACCAGTTGTGACTGTTCAATAACCATGGCAACCATTATTTATTCAGTGAATTCAAGTGGAGATCGATACCTCCTGCCAGCTGGATCAACCCTAGGCCTGGAATTCCTCTAGGAATTCAGAGACTTTCCTGTTAGAAGCCAAAGGCACCTCAAACCTTCTTTGTTGTTTTGAACAGCTACTGGATTTGTGGCTTCTTTACTTTTTTAAAGGGCTGAGATAAAATTCAGTCTCCATGCAAACCACTGCCAGCAGCCTGCAAGATTTTCAATTCACTAGGGGAGTCGCTAAGTGTCTAGGACCTTCCTAGTAATTTGAAATTCCTTAAACCCCTGTCATTGACATTTTAGTTTAAGGGATGTCCCTTTCTTTTCACAGCTTGGTGAAAATGGCTGCAGAGCTGCTATTGAGAAAGAGTTCATAAATTCTGGGGCAAATGAGACATTTGGGTTTCCCTCCTTCCTAGAGAATTCTACAGAGAAGCTGTTAGTTTAAGATCTTTGTTCTTAAACCATTACACAAGACAAGCTTCTCGGTATTTGTTGTGTTTTGGGCTACATAATTTTCATCCAGTGCTTCAGTATTTTAACACAGGCATTATGCATTCAAAACTTTAAAATACAACTTATAGAAATGGTAAAGTCATACTCATAGCATAAATGAATTGGAAGGGACTTGAGTTATTTAGTTCAAACTTCTGCCTAAGACAAGAATCTCCACGATAAGATATACAAAGCAAGTGTCCACCACCAGCCCATCTGGGAGTTCACTACTTCACACTGATAATAAAAACACATCTAATAGCGTTTTATACTACGCTTTTACTGAGATAATTTTATCTCACCCTTATAACGATCCTATGTATTAGGCAGGGCAAAGATTACTTTTAATTAATAGACAGGAAGGCGAATGCTCAGAGAGTTCAGTGTCTAGCCCGAGGTTAAAATTAGCAAGTGGCTAATTTCTTTCACTCCAGTCCAGATATATTTCCATTATACCAGGCTGCTTTCCTGCCTCAAATGCCTCCAATTGTTAGAAAGTTCCTTCTCATCCTGAGATGAACTCAGCCTCCCTGTAACTCCCTCCTACTTTATATGTACTTAATTACCAACTAATTAATTAATTAATCAGTGAACTCTTTCAACATATATTTATAAAGTACTTATTCTGTGCCAAGCAGTGTTATGCCACTGGGGTTAGAGCAGGAAACCAGACAGACACACAACAGAGCACACCCCTAACCTGTGTGTGGTGTCAATATCTAAGGACACTGTTGGATTCACATGTATTTTAGCTATCCATGTCATAGACATCTCTGCTGAGAAAGAGAGGGAGAGAAGACGAGAGCTAGAGAGAAAGAGAGGAAGAAAGAGAAAAGAAGGAGAGGGCGGGAAAGAGGAGAGATTGAGTGAAACCGAGCTATTTAGGTCTGTGCTCAGGTTTTCCCTCTTTACTAGTTAAGATCTACTCATCTTTTAGATCTTAGATCAAATATTTCTTCAAGGAAGCTTCCCTTTCTACCCCCAGTCTAGATCGTGTTCTATGGTACTCTCTTCTTTCCCTTTGCACGACATAATATGGTTTGCAATCATATATCTTTGTGACTATTGCCTGCTTACTTGATGGAATGTCAGTGACAGGGGGTCATGGGCTGTATTTGCCCTCCATTGTCTCTCTGGCACCAAACCAAGCACAGAGGAGGCACTCAATGAATATTTGTGAAGTGAGTAAATGGATACATAAATGAAGGATCAAGGACCTATGAAAAATGTGTAGATTGCTCAGAATAAATATACAGGTTGGGAGTCATTAAGAAACTAACAACAGCAAAGAACTCTACAAAATCTAAAAATGAGCCACAAAACCTCTAAGAAGTCAGTGAAGTATGACATTTTAATCCTGCTTTTTCAAAGGGGTCCCTAGGTAGTACAAATGGATAATGTGCTCAGCTGCTAACTGAAAGGTTGGAGGTTTGAGTCCACCCAGAGACACTTCTGAAGAAAAGCCTGGCAATCTACTACTGAAAAATTAGCCATTGAAAACCCCGTGGAGCACAGTTCTACTCTGATACATATGCGGTCGCCACGGTTCAGAAAAACCTATGTTTTCATGCACTTTGCATGAAAATTAAACATTTCAAAATCCTGCTAAGTGTCTGAATTCCTTGTAATCCTGTTTTGATGCAGTCCTAGGAGACTTGGACTGGAGAATTAAGGCACTTGAGTTATAGTTTCAGCTCTACCATCAACTCATTGTGAGACCTCAGACAACCCCTCCCTGGGCCTCAGTTTTCTCATCAATAAAACGAGCGCAGTGAACTAGACCAGGCATGCATGCATTGACTCAACCTCTCTCTTTGCCATTTCAAAATCTGTCTCTCTTCTCTCCTCTTGCTTCCAGAAAAAGCTCTTCCCACATGGGCTCTCTATTCTTCTTGCCTTTGTTTGAAACTCTGTGTTGCTCCTTCAAGTTGTCATTCTCTTCTAGCTGCTTCCTCCTGTCCATTCAGTGCTCACGTCTCCCTCAGCCTAAAAATTACATTAAAAAACTTCTCTTTGACCCTCATCCCTGTTAATATTTTCCCTTTTCCTTCTTCCCTTCAAAGCCAAGTTTCTAGAAAGAATTTTCTGTCCTTCCTGCCTCCACACTTTCAAATCTGACGTCTTTGGACATAGTCTGGTTTTTATACTGAAGAGCTGCTCTCTCAAAGGTCGCAATCATCTATTTCCGCCTAATCGTCTCATCCAGCGGGGTCTTCGCAGGACTCATCATACTCACCTTCTAGTAGCGTTTGATATTACGGATAAACCACTTCCTTCTTAAAATTCTCGTGGACAGTACCCATCACACTGACTCTACTACACAGGGATCCTGTTTCTTCTACTGCCCTGAAGACTACTTTTTCTCGTTTCTAGTCCTTTTAGGTCCATAATCTAAACATTCCCCAACGTCTACCTTCCAAGTCCTCTCTTCTCCCTCTCTTGAGAAATCAAACATTACTTCGATACTGATGTCTATAAAATGTACAACTATAAACCAAAAGTTTCTCTTGATCTCCTGACCTCACCATCCATAAGCATGCAAGACACATCTCTGCTGTAATCCATTCCAGGTACTTCCAAACTGATCAATCATCTCGTCTCTGTAGTATAACATACTCCCCAACGTAGCCTGAATGTCATGAAGACAATTTGAACCTACTACATTAGAAGCTTTGAAACCAGATTGCCTGGATATAAATCCTAGTTCTACCACCTGTTAGCTGTGTGACTTAGGGTCTGTTTCCAGGGCTAATAATGGTACCTGTCTCATGAGTCGTTGTGAGAATTAAATGAATTAATCCATGTGAAGTGTTTAAAATAGTCTCGTATATATAATAAGCAAAAAAAAAAAAAAAAAAAAAGCGATCCTGCAGGACAGAGTAGAACTGCCCCATAGGGTTTCTAAGGAGCAGCTGGTAGATTTGAGCTGCTGACCTTTTGGTTAGCAGCCGAATGCTTAACCGCTGCGCCACCAGGGTTCCATATAGTGAGCACTTAATAAATACTAGGAAGTATCATTTATGTCCAAAACTCAACTCATTACCCTCCCTTTCAATCAGCCACTCCTCTTGGGATCCCCTGTTAACGACAACACAACCCTCCCTGTCACATGGGCTATGATTCTCATCATCATCTCTATTCCTTCCCTTAGCCTATCATATTTAATCAACTGCAAGAACTCTGGTTATTATTTCTGCAGTGTTCCTTGCATCTCTCTCCTCCTTTCAATACCCACTGCCTCTGGACCAGGTCTTCAATATCTGTTACCTAGACTGTTTTAATAGCTTTAACTGGTCTCCCTGTTTCCTGTCTCTGCTGTAACCCATCCCAGGTACTTCCAAATTTATTTCTCAAACCGAAATAAAATAACACATGTGAAGCATTTGGCACAATGCCTGGCACTGAATATTTAAAAATAGTAGATATTATTAATTTCATAGAATCCCAATTACCAACAGCTTGTCCCTTGATACTCAAGTGTGGTCCCTGGACCAGCAGAATCAACTTCACCTGGAAGCTTGTTAGAAATGCAGACTCTCAGGCCCCACCCCAGACCTACTGAATCAATATGCAATTTAACAAGATCCCCAGTGATTCACATGTACATTAAAACTTCAGAAGCTCTGCTCTAGTCAATCCTAGTCTCCATAAGATGCTTGAACCCAGTCCATCAAGTTTTCATCTGTTTGTAAACCTCATTTCCCAAGGACGCAACTCATCCCCCAAGCCAGCCTGTTACAATTCTGAACAGTTCTGCCTATCAGAAGGTTTTTCGTATACTGAACTATAATTTGCCTTCCTGTAGCTCCTAGTTCTGTTTCTTGGGTTCACTCAAGAAATGTCAAGTTCTCTTCCTCATGGCAGGGGCACAGAGTGAGGAAAGGAATGATAGGAGCCAACAGTAGCCTCATCAAGGACAAGCAACTCCTTCTTTTCTTGAGCAGGCTTTAGGGCACAGGCCAACTCAGGGTCAACAATACAGTTTTAGCCGGAGGGAAAGGAAAAGAGGGTTCCTGGAGGGAGATGTGTGTACAGTTCAAACACAGGCAAGCTGGACTTCCTGATCTGAGCTCCACTGCCTTCTCCAGGAAGTCACCTCACTCCTTCTTTTCACGTTAGATATCCTTTCTCTACAGACAGTTCTGGAGACACAGAGCTCATGCTGGTCAGGAAACCACAAGTTGGTGAGCAGCCTGTGTCGACGCTGTAATAGTGCTTCTCAGTCTGCCTGTCTTGGAGTGATTTATTAGAGTATGTGTCTGTCTTTCTCTCCAACAAGGCCACAAACTCCCCGAGGGTAAAGGATTATGGGCCTGGCACATAGCAGATGCTCAATAAATATTTACTGAATTAATCTGAATTTAAATGAGGCAGTTCTCAGGAATTCAGGCTATTTTCTAGTAACAAAGTGGTAGTTTAAAAATAATTAATTCAGATTTTTCTAATTTGGGAGACTTTTTGATATTCACAATTAACTCATTCATTCAATCCGCATTTGCCATGTACCAGATACTATTAAATGCTGAAGTAATTATCAAGATGAATAAAACTCCCACTGCCCTGAAGAAACCCACAGTCTAGCTGAGAGCAAAAGACAAAAAGAAATAAATTAATACAACATGTATACACAACAGTAGGGATGTGTGAACATTTTTAGAGAGGAGAACAGTTAGCTCTTCCTGGAAGTGTGTAAGACAAATAACATTTAAGGATAATAAGAATGAATGCTTGTCTGACATTTTATTCTCGACAAACTACACATTTGCACATTTCAATCTTTGTAATAAACCTCCAAGTAGGTATCATTATCCCCATGAGAAATGAGAAAACTGAGGTTCAGAGAGGGTAAGGGACTTGCCCAAGATCACACAGCTAGGAAGTGACAGGGAAAGGACTTGAACTCATATCTCCAAGTTTCAAATCCCATACCTTTATTTATTTTTTGAAGTATATTGTCCTGCCAAGTTTTACACTTAGTTTTCCTTGCAATGTAGCCGATGGCTATATTTGATACAAAAGCAGGATAACTAGGTAACCATTTAGAATAAGCAGGCGAACTCTGGAAAGACAGGTGGTGGAGGGCATGGCAGGATCAGCCACCTACCTTGTCCCGCCATGCCATTGTTACACAGAGATGCACTGCTTTTTGCCCCTAGTTCTGACCTCCTTCCTCTCCCTCAGTCTTAGAGCCCATGTTCCAATAAGACCAGGAGAAAGACTACAGGCAGAAGAGAAAGGAGTCATTTTCTTACCTGACCAAAGATCTGAGTAGGGAAAAAAATGCCATGGGGGACCATTCTTCTAGCATCAAAACGAAACCATGACTAATACTACCTCAAGCTTTACTCCAAAAAATGAGCAATACTCTGGACTTCCCCTACACTGAACTTGTCCCTTTTAAGGGCCTGAGCACTAACCACTGTACCTCACCCATTATACATGTTACATCAGAGTCATTTATACATGACTTCCTGGTAGACCATGCACTTCCTGATGGCAGAATTCACACATGGCTCATCTTTGCAGCCCTAGAGACTAGCCCAGTGCCTGGTACATGGTGGGCCCTCAATATTGATTTAAGGAATGGATATTTATAAAATTATTATTCCATACTGAATTTTTGTTTGGGAGGGGCTTCTTACTTATTAAACATAATTACCTACAACCGATATCACCTCATTTCTATTACCCCCATGCTAGGGCTGTGGCGCTGGCAAAAGGGAATGGTTAGGGTAGATGAACCGGGGACCTAAAAACATTTGAAAACCACAGCTGTGGGGAACTCCCTACTCATGGTAGGGAAGGAGAGTGATCTGAAAAAAACCATTTCCTGCCTCACCTCCCCCACCTAGTTTTTCAAGAGGGGCACAGAGAGAGGAGGAGGAAGAAGGAAAAAGAATTAGGAAAAAAAAAAAAAAAGCCATGCTTGTGAAAACCACCAGTTCTGTCCCAGTTCTTAACAATTTTCCTGGAAGCAAGACTGGTTAAACTTCTAAGACGCCATTTCCCTTTCATGAGTTCTCCGTGGTTGAGGAGCAGGCAATTTGGGGATGGATTTTCCGATGCCAATAGCCCAGCTGATATTCCACAATCACACACTGTCATCAGTGGAGCTTATTCAGAAGTCAAGATTCCATGGGAGCCCATATTCAAATGAAAATTAATATCCACAGCAACGCACACTGCCGTTTCCTAGGCTTCGCCTTTTCTGCCATGTCCTGATGCTTTCAAACATGGCAAGCCCCCTCTCAACCAGCAAATCACAAACAGAATGCTGTGAGCTCCAGAAATGAAAGAAAAAACAAACAAACAAACCAAACCTGTTGCCCTAGAGCTGATTCCAACGCACAGAGGGGCCTATGTGTCCTATGGATTAAAACCACAGCACCTATAACAACCTGCTTGCACAGGCTGGCAGGAATGATGGCAGGAACTGGGGCTGCCCCGTCAGGGGAGGCCTGAAGATGACACTGTAAAGCACTTTGTAAGCGCTCAGTAAGTAGCAGCTTAACTACTTTAATATCATTGTCCTCCTTCAAGCCTCTCTTTCAAGCATCCGAGGAGATATTCACCAAACACTGCCTTCTAAAGCACCACCCTGTTTTCTCATGCTTCTGTGTCTGATTTCAGGCCATCCCAGGGCTTACGCAAAGGAAAGGGGGAGGCATGTGCATGATTTGAGGGAGTCTTGAGTCTGAGGGTGAAATTTAGGCAGATTGAGGGACTTCTCTGAATACAGTTTGGCTACTTCACAAACCTAACTTCCTGTAGTTCTCACAGCCAATCCACAGAATAGACATTATTATCCCCATTTTACAGATGGGGAAACTGAAGTTCCGAGAAATGAAACATGTTATTCAATAGCACATAATTATTAAATTTAGGACTCCAGATTAAAACCTGGGGGTGCCAGATTCCAAAGCCCATGCTACTTCTGCCATGCCAAACTTCCCCAGCAAGTCTCCACAGAAATGGGCAGTGGGCTGAGCAGCCCCTTACCCGAAAACCAACCAACCAATCCACAATACACACATGCTGAGATGGGGGCACTGAGGCCCAAGGGTGGGGTGAAGGGGCTTGTTCGAGGACACAGAGCAAACTGGAGGCAGACAGGATTGGCACTCCCCTTTCCCCTAATTCCCACTCGTGTCTTGCATTGAACTGTAATCTCTCCAGGCTGGGACCCCCTGGCCTTATACATCCTGGCCTCATGGCTGTCTATTAATTTCCACTTAAAGAGTAAAACAGAGAAAGATGTAGGCCTCAGAGATCCTCCTCTTAAACCACAGCTCTTCCACCTGGGCTGGTCTCTTTCCTGCACTAATGTGTGCTCAAAACCACCTATCAGGGTAGATCTTTCTAAAATACAACCCTGGCCTTGACACTCCTCTGGTCAAAACCTTCTGTGGATGCCATTGCTCTCAGGGTAAGTGCCTACCAGTCTCATCTTCTGTCACTCTGTTTTCTAGTCATTTCCTTCCTGAAACACATGACAAACTGTCATATTTTCAAAGGCTTTATCAAATTTTTATTTATGTCTGGAATTTCTCACTGCTTTCATTTCAGCCTGGAGACATCCTATGCATTTATCAAGAACCAACTCATGTTATCTCTTTAGAGAAGACCACCCCCTGCCTGCCTTCTCTCGGCACTTTGTACACACTCCCACATCTCCAGCACGGCACTTGACACCCTCTTATCACATGTATTATTCTGCATGCCCTGTCTCCTTCAGAGGTGTGTGTTATCATCTCTGAAAACCTGCTGGCATGCAGCACAGTGCCTAGAATGTGAACATTTGTTCATTAACTGGACTCAACATCTATTTCCATAGAGATGTGGCTATGTGTTAATTTTACTTACAGAAAGCCAGAACTGGCTCTAGTTTTGTTTTTTTTTTTAATTAGCCAGACTTCATATTTTCTAGTTTTGAGTGTTAAATTGTCCTGGGAAGAGCTGAACATTCTAGAAGTCCCTGGAAGCTCCCATCAAAAGAAGCAAGTTCCTCATCTAGGACCGGGGAGACAGGAAGAAGTCTGGTTCCACTTGGAATACTGAGGGAACAAGCTAGTGTCTGATTCCTAACTGCAGCGTATGCCATTGACATTTCTTTGCTTCTGTGTAAACCATCAAATCATGAACAGCCTAGCTCTTGAGGTACAGGGGGGACGCATCACTTGGGTAATAGGAGATGTCCCAAGAAGGTGTGTATAAACAACACTTGGGCAAACCAATGCACATTTTTGATGCATCAGAAAGAAGGGCCTGTCTGTGCCATAGGATACAGTTGGTTGGTTGTGAAATTCACCACCTGTCTGAAAAATATGTTTCCTACGACCAAGAGTGTATCATATCTGAACCTTACTCTCAGTCCAATAGCCTAACCTGAGTCTGGGTCTGATGAAAAGGATGGGGGTGAGCCCCAGGTCTGGCTAGACTCTTCTGGGCCTCTACCCTAACACTGCCTCATTGTCCACCCCACCCCTGCAAAAAAAAAAACAAAAACCCACTGTCGTCGAGTTGATTCTGACTCATATTGATCCTACAGGACAGAGGAGAACTGCCTCATACAGTTTCCAAGAAGCAACTGGTAGATCTGAACTGCTGACCTTTTGGTTAGCAGCCAAACCCTTAACCCCTGCACCACCAGGGCTGCACATTGCTCCCTAGTCAGACCTAAAAGGGTGGATCTCTGCAGGAAACTGTGAAGGTGTGAGGGGCAAAGGGAGCTGGGGCCTGGGGCCAATAGAAAAAAATATCAACCATAAAATCAGTTGTCATGGAGTTGACCCTGACCCTACATGTGTCAGAGTAGAGCTGTGCTCCGCAGAGTTTTCAATGGCTGATTTTTTGGTAGATTGCCAGGCCTTTCTTCTGAGGCACTTTCACATAGACTTGAACATCCAGCCTTTAGGTTAGCAGCTGAGCATGTTAGCAGTCTCTACCACCCAGGGACTCCATGATAGTCACAGGAGGATGGTATTCCCTCTCTTACCCAAAATGCCTATTTCCCTTGTCGTTCCCCACCCCCACCCCCTGCCAGTCTTGGGAAAGAGAGACATCTAGGAGGAAAGAAAACATTTCATTTTAAAAAATAAAATATTTTATGCTTGTTGACTATGCTTTATGCTTCTGGTTCTTTTAAAGACCTGTTGAGTTGAACTATTTTCACTTCTTACAAATATATCCATTTTCCTTAGTTGTCTGCTAATCAAGCTTACTAAAATCAAGTTGTATTTTCCATGCGTGTGGTTCTTTGACATTTCTTTGGGTCACTGGCCAAGGGCTGAGGAGGCGGAGGGGGTGCTCTTCACCTCTGTATCACCAGAATAGGCTGCTTAAGGTAATCTTTCTTTGAAACCCTCTGTAAAAGTAAGTACTGAAGCAGACAGTCCAACTGTGAACATAGCTCATACGGAAATTCTGATTTCCAGATGTTTGCTTTGTTCACAACGGTACCTCAGGAGACTAGGAATCCTCTTTTGTAGAATCTCATGGCAGCAACTTGCACGTGTGTACTTCTTTGTTTGAATTGGGTTAAACATAGCAGAATTCAGAAAAGTGCCGGTCATTTACCTAATTTTCTGGTGTGTGTGATGGTCTAAGCCAATCTACCTTAACACAGGAAAAGAGAGAAAAGAGGGCCCGACTGTTTCAGGTGACAGCAGTGTGGTGCTTACCTGTGACCATGCTCAGTGCTGACAGGCATGCTAAGGCTTGGATATCAAGGTTCAGGCTCTGCAAATTTAAGGAAAAGTCTTTAATGGAGTCGAGCCACTCCCCAAATCCACGAAGGCACTGAAGTCGATGCAGGACAAGTCCATTGCAGAACACAAACTTATCTTCAGCAGTGTTCGACCTGCAAGACAAAGTCGTGGGGGGCGGGGTTAGAGACACATTAGATGAGTCTATCCAACAGGATAACATCATAAGGCACAGGCAGTAGAACAGTCACAGGGCAGCACTTGGAACCCAGCGTGGCGCTGGGAAACACGCCCAGACACCTGCGATGGACAAGGCTGCTCCTGGGAATAAACAACCACCACCATTCATCCGTGCTAACTTCCGTGAAGAGAGTCAGCCCAGGGGAAGCTGGGGGTGTAGGGCCTGCTCTCTAGTAGTACAGTCAGTAGCTGGCTTGCTGTAGGACAAGGCATGAAGAAGGAGGGACTCAGAAGGACTATGGTGGGGCAGCCCAGTGCACTGCCTCTCCTGCAGTGTCCACGAGATTGCCCCTTCTATGCTCCTTCACCAGGACAGGTCCCTCATTCTCTTAAATGTCAAAAACCGATAAGGCTGGAGGTTAAAACCAAAGCCAACCAAACCCATTGCCGCCAAGTCAATTCTGACTCATAGCCACCCTATAGGACAGAGTAGAACTGCCCCATAAGGTTGCCAAGGAGCGCCTGGTGGGTAACACTACAGTGCCACTGTGCAGATTCTAAAGCACCAAATCCCTGCAAGGGCCAGAGGTCAATCGTAAACTAAGACGTGGCCTAAAATAAAAAAGAATCCTTATTTTGTATGACCATCTCTGCTTTTAACAGTGGGGCTGTGGATGGCTATTTCTAAATCTTTCCTGAGAATTTGTATTATGTCCAGAATCATCCCATTCTTCTTTCGTGAAAGGTGCCCTGGATGTAGAGTCTAATGGTTTTATCATTATACAATGTCCTTCCTAATAGTGTTAACTTCCAGTTGGACATTACCTTTTAGCTGTGTGGCCCTGCGTACTTCTCTAATCTCTCTGGTTTCCTTTTCCTTATCTTTAAAACAGAAATTCTAATTGCTACCTCCTGAGATTGCAGTTCAGTTGAATTCTTGCCTTCCATGCAGGAGACCTGGGTTTGATTCCTGGCCAAGGTACCTGAGACACAGCCACCACCTGTCTGTAAGTAGAAACTTACATGCTGCTATGATGCTGAACAGGTATCTGTAGAGCTTCCAGACTAAGATGGACTAGGAAGAAAGGCCTGGCAATCTACTTCTGAAAAGCAGCCAATGAAAACCCTATGGATCACAACAGTCTGATCTGCAGCCGATCATGGGAATGGTGCAGGATCAGGCAGTATTTATTTTCACTGTGCATGGGATCTCCATGAGTTGGGGGCTGACTCAATGGTAGCTAACAAAAAGATTGTTGTGAGAGTTAAATAAAATAAAGAATTTGGAAGCCTACACACAGTGCCTAGTACACAGGAGGAACTCAACACCTAACAGAATTAGTTAGCCGTAACTGATTGTGAATTCCATATGGTCCTTATTCTAATTTCAGCTTTCCTTTAATTTTCAAATCTTCTGCCATACATTTATCTCTTTACCCTGGTTGGACTTACAAGTCAGTATCTCTTTAACTATGCTTCTGGGATGAATAGCTTTATTCATTGATTCACTCGGCAAGTATTTACTGAGCACCAAGTATGTTCTATTTGTGCAGCCAGGCCCTGGAGAAAACTCAGCCAAAAGGACACACATGGTGCCTGCTTGCATGGAGCTTATCATCTACTTCATCTTTCCTTCATGTCTGATAGTCACACTGCTGGCTTCACTGAGGTGTCTACCAGATTGGCTGTGAATTATGTTGATTTCTGGCACTCTGGCTGTAACTCCATCCCCTCCTCTCCCACAGATCCTCCGTCCACAGAGGTGCCACCCGTGGCACCGTGATTCAACCTCAGAGTGTAAAACATGGACCCCGGACCATCGGCATCAGAATCGCTGGAGCAGGAGTTAAAGACCAATCTCAGAGTGTAAAACGTGGACCTCAGACCACCAGTGTCAGAATTGCTGGAGTAGGAGTGAAAGAAGCAGATTTTTGGTCTTCTTCCAAGGTCTACCAAACTAGAATAGCTGGGATGAGGCATGGGGGTCTGCACTTTAAATGCGCATTTCTGGTAACACAGTACAAGATGAGGGAGGAGGTGGCAGAAGGAAAGAAAGAAGTGAGTGGGTGGATGCAAGATAATTATTTTTCCTATAATTTTTGGTGAAATGTTGGCCCATGCTCCTAAAAATATAAAACTGAAAGGAAGCAGGGAAGATGGAACAAAAATGGCACATGTGGAATTTATGAGAAGAGCTTATATACCAGGCTCTAGTTTTGAGAAATCACTTCCTCTTTGCTTTTGGTATCACTGAGTATGGTAGATTGAACCAGATCTGATCAAGAAGCAATTCTCTCAGAGTAAACGCAGAATTTGGGAAGCTGTGGGAACTCTTTAGCATTCCATCTGGTATACTAGAACAGCGACTTATTAAATAGAAACCTATGAGGTAAATGCAATCTTCCAAAGCAAACACTTGTTCCCAGGAAATACCTTATGTACCATGAGAATCTTCCTAGAATCAGAAAATGTTGGTGCTACAAGGGACTTCAGAGACCACCAAGTCCACCCTTCTCATTTTACAAAGAAGGAAACGAATTTCAGGTAAGGTAAATGACCTGCTCAGCATCATATGGCAAGTCCACATTAGGACAGGGACTAAAACCCAGGGTCCTGTCTACCCGTCCAGCACCCTTCCCATTACCCACTACTCAGTTTTTTAGTGCCTGATCATATTTCATATCTGATTCTTGATCAAACTCATTACCTATGACTCCGTTACAAATGCAGCAGGTTTCACACCTTCTTCAAAAACATACAGGTGGACTGGAGGAAGATAAAATAGTAGTAATTACCTGATGGAAAGTCTAAGAACAAACAGCTCCAAAAAGGCTGATTCTATAAGTAACGTCTGATCTTCTTTGGGGAGATCAGTAAATCCTGGAATCTTTTCTGCCCAGCTTCTGGATACGTCAATGGAGGCTGTCAGAAGGTTGTAGAATTGTTGTACATGCTCAGCATCTGTGCCTGCAGCGGCCTGGTCAGTGGAACAGTACTAGGATGCAAATCACAGCACAGCAGCGTTATTATCCCCATCCAATGGGATAACAGCACAGCAGCGTTATTATCCCCATCCAATGGGATAACAGCACAGCAGCGTTATTATCCCCATTCAATGGGATAACAGCACCATTTGCAAATTGGCCCTTCCAAAACCGTCAATGCCCAAATCCTTACTTTTAGGTTCCACAGTTCATAAAACTCTTTCACATCCACAATCTCATCCAATTCTCACAACAGGCCCTGTGATAAACTAGAGCAAATTTTATTGTGCCCACTTGCAAGGACATTTGCTTAAGTCCCATTTGTGCAGTGGTTTTCAACCCTGACTGTATACTGCAATCATCTGGGGAGATTTAAAAATTGCTTGTGTCTGTGTCTTACCCTTAGAGATTCTAATTCAATTGGTGTGGGGTGGGGCCTGGGCACTGGGAATTTTAAAAGCTCCCAGTTGATTTCAAAGGGAAGCTAATGTTGAGAATCACTGCCCCAGGGATTTGTGGTCATGTGGGCCTCCAGGATCTACTGCTTCCACTATGACACGGCTTTCTCAAAAGGGGATTCTAAATGAACTGGGTGATTCTTAAAAGTATGTCCCTGGACCAGCAGCATTAGCAATACCTGGGAACTTGCTAGACATGAAAATAGGTCCCACCCCAGAAACTCTGGGTAGGCCCAGAAAATGGTTTTATTGAGACCACCAGTGAATCCCATACACTCTAAAGTTTGAGAATCAGAGGCTTAACCAGTGGGAAGAGAGAATGGTTTTCGCATACTGTGGATGGATTTCTGTGAGATAAAACAAATTGGGGTGGGGGAATTCAGGCAGGTGTATGCCATCAGACTTAGGATTTGTGGCTATTTAAATTAGTTAAAATCAAATCAAATCAAAAATTCAGTTTGTCAATCATACTAGCCATATTTCATGCTCAATAGCCACAGTGGCTAATGACTACCACTTGGACAGCATAGGTGTTGAAGATTTCCATCTCTGAAGAAAGTTCTGTTGGACAGCGTTGATCTAGAGGGTTCCAAGAGAAGAAAGGTACAGGCAGGACACAAAGTCTCTACCCAGTTTTTGAACATTCTGGTAGAGCTAGGGTTTTGCTCTGAATCACTGAAGGAAAAAATTTCCTCCTTCAGGCACGATGATTAATATAGAAAGACTATAATCAAGATAGGACCAACAACACAGAGACTTAAAAGATATGCAGAAATTCTCATGTAAATACACACATCAGTTCCCTCATAGGAACACAGCTGAGTGTGCGTTTGCATCCCTTCTCTCAGTCGATCTGCATGCAGCAGGGATTTTAATCCTTATTTTGCACATAAGGAAACTGAGGCTCAGAGAAGGTAAGAGACTTTGCCAAGTTACATAAGCAATAAATAGCAGAGCTAAGCATGGGCCCTCTGATTTCAAATCCTACACATTCTGGCTGTTAATATGTCTGATGCTACTAACTGGTAGCCCATGGTACAGTGTTTGAAGTCTTTAAAAAACATTTAGCTTTCCCCTAGTTGGCGGTCTACTGATATTTATTCTTTGGTCCCATGTTTCTGCCAACACCATGGTGACTGGCACATAACTAACCTTCAATAAATAGTTGTTAAGTATCGTTCAATGAAAGAACTGTCAGGGAGTACCTAGGTTTGCTGCAATGCCCTAACCTGCCTGGAGAAGAAAGTTGTTAGCAGCCAGGTACTTCTTTATTGTAGAGCTACTGAGGAGGGAGAAAATGAGGCACCTGTCCTTAAATTGGGTCTTTTTCTTTTTCTGCTGTCCCAAGAGGCGCTATAACACTGGACAGGAAGCCCAGCTCCTTTAATCCTAGCTTTGGCCTGGCCCCTGATTTGCACTATAACACAGTTCTGCCACTTACTTTAGTTATCTGGGGTAAGTTACTTCATTGAGTTTTCTCCTCTGTAAAATAGGGATAATAATACCCTCCTCAAGATTTTGTTGCGATGATTAAACGTGATCATGTATGTGAAGGCCCTGACACATAGAACATGCTTAACAAATGACGAGGATGGCGATACTGATGACAGTTACTGGACCTGGAACCATCCCTGTCCCTCAGGTTTCATACTGATAAACTGGGGAAGGGGTCGAACTAGTCAGTCCTGACTTTCTGGGAACCTATCACATCAGGTCCAGTTTGGAGGCCTGGCTTCTCTGTTCTCAACAATACCACCTAGTGCCGGAGATTGTGTAAAGCCCTGGCTCTTCTACGATATAGCGAACCCTGGGAACAAAGCCTGCGAGAAGGAAATAGTCTTCATTCCCAAGGATATGCGAGGATGTTGGCATGATTCTGGTGTCACAGAAACCTGCCTGTACCTCCTCTCAGCAAACATGCTATCGAGGGGACGAGAGTTTAAAAAAAAAGTAATTTTTTTTTTTCACTTTCTTCTCTTTTATGTTAAAAAAAGAAGATTACAGCCTAGGAAATCCTATGGGGCAGTTCTACTCTGTCCTATAGAGTTGCTATAAACCAGAATTGACTCAATGGGACACAACAACAACCTCCCTTATGAATCTAATGCCATACACTCTCCAAGGGCAGAATGGAATTCAGGGCAGACTTGCCTTTTAGAAGCTGACAGCATTGCACGGGAAACTCCCAAGTAAGTGATAATATGGAGTAAAGTACGCAGGTCACAGAGTCCTTGTGCGCTGACTTGCTGTGCAACCCTAGGCAAGTCCCTTAACCTCTCTGGGTCTGTTTCTGCCTCTGAATAGGAAGAGACTGGATTAGGTGATCCCTCAGGCTCCTTCTAGCTCTTGCATTTGTTGATCCTATATTGTTAATCACACCAAATAAGAAACTGTTGCCTAGAATTTGACACAGATTAACACTATTATTAATTTTTTAAGTAGTGTACTAAATAGAGAGAAAAAGACAAAGGGATGTAAACCTGTCCCCGGGATTGGGACCTAATAGCACCCTTCCTGCACCAACTTCCCTGGAATGACCATGGCTGGCAACTCAACAATCTCTCTGCTTCCAATATTTGCTCAGATCCAATAGAGTGTTGCTTTCACCCAGAGACCCCCAGCAGGGCTCTGCCCCTGCTAGGCGCATATTTCATGCATCCTGCACACAGAGAAACGTAGACCCTGCGTACCCCGGGGCATTTTCGCTGATGGAGTCCAGCAAGGAAGAAGGCCAGCAGGACCAGAGCGCCAGACTCCAGCCAGACCCTCTGGGCTTCACCTGCAGTGATTTGGGTTCATGTTCCAGAATTCTGGAGCCAAACTGGATTCAGCCTGAGCCACCAGTAACTTGGAAGTGACTACAGGGTAAGCAGAAAAAGAGAACCAAACATTTTGATTCTTTCTCTTCCTGGCCTAGCAGTTTATAAAACTGCATCCAAGGAACAGTGAACTTGAAGTTGGAAGAGCTGGAACATCAGCACTTCTGTGCTCCCCTACATGGCTCTGCCTCTGGACTAGGCAAGCTTGTGGTTCCTCAGAGGAAATCTAGAAATATTTGTTTACTGACCATTTCAATTGAAAATAGGCCAAATACAGAAAGACTTTCAAAATGAACCTTTTTCCTGTTTATGCTAATTTTTTTCCAGCCTATATGGATAAATGATCCATCAAAAATCTGGCTTTAACACTAGTCAGAGACAAAGCATTCCCTTTACAGACAGCCAATGCCTAAGGGAGGTTTCTCCCAAGTGCCTACATGAGAATCTAGAGCTGCAAACAGCAACGGATGTTATTCAAAATAAAACTAGTCTGCTCATTTCATACAGCAATAACAGAGCCACACAAGTCAGACTTCAGCGACAGCTTGGGCCTAAAATAAGTTATATGAATGGTTACTGAGTGAAACAGTGGTGAACATGGGCCCTGAACAATCAGCAATGTGAATGCTTTCATGGCAGAGTGGAACCTCTTACTCACCCCACCTCACTGGTAGTCCAGGCTACATATGTAAATACCTGAAGAACATGTTTTCTCCTCTTAGAACCTTACTTTTCTTTTGGTCTTTACATCTCTAAAAATTATATATGTGATAATCCTACGAGCCAAACTACATACACGTATTCTTAGATTCTTACACTTTAATGAGTGACACTTTAAAAATTGGCAATGAATATATTTCTCCCCACCCCCCATTTTTTTCTTTTCCAATCTAACTTCTCTCTCCTAAAAACAAAACAAAACTGCATTTGCTGCAGTTATATGTATTTGTTTGCTTTCTCTCCCCCACACTGGAATGTAAGCTCCACAAAGGCAAGGGCTTTGTATTATCTTGTTCAACCATGGGACCCCCGCTCTAGAACAGTGTCTGTTACCCAGCAGCCATTCAATAAACATTTGTTACATTAATTAATTACTTTTGGGAAAATTTTTCAGTGGCTTAAAACATCATTTATTATCTCACAACTCTCTAGAAAATTTATACCTCTAGTTGCTCATCCATCAACCCCCAGAAAAGCTGGGAAAGTCAAGGTAAAATTGGATTGTTCTTATTGAATTATGTCGGTGGTTCTCAGACCTTAAACCAAACCCATTACTGTCGAGTTGATTCTGACTCATAGTGGCCCTACAGGACAGAGTAGAACTGCCCCAGAGGGTTTCCAAGGAGTGGCTGGTGTATTCGAACCACCAACCTTTTAGTTAGCAGCCATAGCTCTTAACCACTGTGCCACCAGGGATCCAACCTTAGCATCCAAAAAAGAAAAATCACCTGAGGCATTTGTTAAAACTCAGATTCCAGTCTGCCTCCCTCTTCACAAATCCTGAGTCAGTAGTTCTGGGTGTGGCCCAGGAGTCTGCATTTTTAAACAAACACCCTGGCTCTTTCTGATAGAGGCAGTCTGGGCAACATGCTGTGGGAACTGTTGATCTGCACTCACTGTGGAACTACAGCAGGCAGAGGGTCAGGGAATGAGAAGGCTGGAAGGGATCATGGGAGCACCCTTAGTCTAACCTGCTCACCATTCAGACGAGGAAACTGAGGCACACAAAATGGCAGGAACTAGCCTGAAATCTAGAGAACTAGTGACATGAGAGTCTTCTAAGTAGCTTCACGAAACCACTCTTCTACAGAGTCCTTGGGCTTCTTTACTCTGCAGGCCTAACATGTGTTAGCCACATTGTTTCTTAGGCTATCTTGCTAACACATTCAGATGCCATTTGTTGGTGCCTGGTTTTATCTGAGCAGTATCTCTTGTATTTGGAGTGTGTTACTACACTAAAAAAAAAAAAGCGGCACCAATTACCAACAAAACATCCTAGTGTGCTGAAAAATATTTGATATGACCAACTAATGAGAACATTAAGTATATTTTCTCACTAGTAATTACACAGGCTCTGAAGCCAAACTAGCATCTATATATACTTGCATTGCTAAATTAAAAGCAACTGTGGGACAGAGAACAGCAACATTTCATGGAGAAACAAATCAAACATGACATGTTTTGACTGCGGTGATATACAATGATCTGAGCTCACTTTTGAAAGAGGGGAGTTTGGCCCAAAGGAGAAGCCAAGGCCCAGAGCCGGGAATACTCCACAGAGCTGGGAATACTCCACAGAGCCAGGAGCTGTCTTTCTGGCCCCCAAAACTTCATTCCCTCCTGGAGTTGGACCAAACTCCCCTGCTCCCCTTTCCTGCAAGCGGGGGAGGACCACTCACCTACTACCTTAAAGGCACAGATGCTGATGCATGAAGAGTCAAGCGTGCAAGTCTGGCAAACATGGTCTCATTTCTCTTTTGCCTGATTCATGGGGGGAAGCGAGCACCTGTAACTAACTGCATCAGTGAAATCAACTGACTCAAACTTAACAGGAAAAACTCCTATTTAAAATGTAATAAATTATGGATACACTCCCAGTGGGATTACCAAAAACCCAAACCAAACCCATAGTGACTCAGTGGCCCTATAGGACAGAGTAGATTGGTCTCATAGGGTTTCCAAGGCTGTGAACCTTTACAAAAGCAGGCTGCCACATCTTTCTCCTGCACAGCAGCCAGTGGGTTTGAACTGCCTATCTTCCGATTAGTAGTTGAGCGCTTAACCAATATGCCACCAGGGCTCCTGAAGAATGGGATTAACCCACTGCCATCAAGTCGATTCCGATTCATAGCGACCCTACAGGACAGAGTAGAACTGCCCCATAGAGTTTCCAAGGAGCACCTGGTGGATATGAACTGCCGACTTTTTGGTTAAACAGCTGTAGCACTTAACCACTATGCCACCAGGGTTTCGGAAGATTGGGATTAGGCAGGTGTCAATGAAGAGGGGAGTCCCTCGGTAGCACAAACCGTTAAAGTGCTCAGCTGCTAACCAAAAGGTTGGAGGTTCAAGTCCACCAACAGGCACCTCAGAAGAAAGACATGGCAACCTCCTTCCAAAAAATCAGCCATTGAAAACCCTATGGAGCACAGTTCTACTCTGACATGCATGGGGTCACCATGAGTCAAGAAGGATTTGATAGCTACTGACTGGTAAATGAAAAGGAGACATCTTTTTTTTTTTTTTACTTTATTCACTTCTAAATCATTTGCATTTAAAAAAAATCAACATATAGTATATATTACTATTGTTGTAATTTTTAAATATCGAACAAATTCTTTTTTTTAAATATAGTAAATTGCCATTAAGTAGAAGTGGCAGTATAGTGAAATAGAAACATATCACCATGGGTGAGATTTGGGTCTAGTCCTCGCTCTGCCACTGACCTTAGGCAAGCCACTGAACCTTTTTAAACCTTAATTTACGCCTCTGAAAATATAAGGTTTGGATTAGTTTTATGAATGTCCAAATAGAAAACTTAAAGGAGAAGGTATTTTGTAAATTGGATTTTAATAAATGACATTCTTCTAAAAAAATTGCTAAAACCATAAATAATTCCCTACAAAGCTGGGACTTCAATGAAATTATGTAAGAATATAAGTGATGGTTCCTGGCTCAAAGTAGGAGCTCAAGAAATTCATTCATTTATGTACTAATGCTTTGAAAGAGAAAAAAGTAAGTTCAATCTTGTTAAATAACAAGTTACTTAACAACCCATATTCTTATAATCATTAGCACTTAGGGATAATAAGGCAAACCCCAGAACCATAAAATCTTAAAGAGTCAGAAGGGACTTAACATCATCCAATATAAACTCCCTCCTTGTAAGGAATCCTGTTGTGTGTTCTCTTTTATTACTTCTTGTGTTGGTGAACTCGTGGTCCCACAGCTGCTGTTGTGGCCAAGACAGCTCATCCACAGAGTGAGCTGGAAGGGGCCTCCCTCTGTCTTCCCCTAGATCTGTCCTTGGGAACCACAGTGCTCTTTTCCCCAGGGAAGCCCTTCAGAAATCCCAGGAGTAACCTAGTCCCCCTGAGTCTTCTCTCCTTCTGTCTACATCTTTCCATTTCCTCTAACCATCCTTTACAAGTTTCTAGAAACACTATGACCCTCTTAAATCTCAGCTTGGAACTGAACTCAGTCAGAGTCCGTGGGACCATCACCAACTTGGTTCTGGTCTCCATACTGCAGGCTAGGGTTATTAACCACCCCTTCCTTCCACTACACACATAACTTTGTTGGTTCATATTAAGCATATATGGAATAAACTCCCCAGATCTTTTTAACACATACCACTGACAAGCGAAGGCTCTCCTATTTTTTCTAAATTCTAAATGCTGAGCTTCACATTTATTCTTGTTAACTTTCATCATGATGGCTTCAGCCCATCCTGTTCCAACCTGTCGAAATCATTTTGAATGTTGATACTGACATCCATCATATTAGCGATCCCGCCCAGCTTTCTGTCATCTGCAAATGTGATTAGTATGCCTTCTATGTCTTCATCCAAGTTTTTGATAAAAACTCACTGTATTTTTCAAAAAGTCTTTTAATTTAATTGATTTGGGTCCAATTTTTGATACTTTTGTAAAGCTCTCTAGAAGCAGGAGAATCCAAGCTATGAGGCTCAACCTGATTCCAAAACAATGCAGTCAAATATGCTTTGAAAAATTGAGGTAGGCCCCAAAGGTAGTATCAGTGTGACCCAGACTCTGGCATGGTCAATCTGCAGCTTTGGACAAAGCTAACAATTAAATTGGATAAATGTTTGTTGATGAGGATGATGACTCTAGTCTAACGGACTGAACGGTGCAGAGGCGAGCAAACACACTGGATCGATTTTTCACTGTGGAGACAGTTCCCAGCTGGGACAATTCAAAGTGCTGGGGGAAGGTTTGCCACTGAATGACTAATTAGGCCATGTAGACCAATAATTGGATAATTTGGGGCCAAAAAGTCACTCTGGGGGCCTAAATTCTCTGGACTGGCTATTAATAGCCATTTCAAGTGTCCTGGAACAAGGTTAGGTCTGTGCTGTAACCTTAGCTTACGCAGCCAAAGGAAGCTTCATTAATTCAGAAGGGCTGCATAAGGAGAAGCCAGGGGTGCCTCAAGGAAGAAGTCTTTATTCCTGAATGCTTTTCCAGCACCCTCACCCAATGAAACTGGAGAGGCAGCAAAGCTTTGCATTTAGCACAGACTTTGGGGTCCAATATACTTGGCTTCTAATCTGAGCTCTGATGCATTAGCTGTATGACACCGGGAAATCAGTCCTTCAGCCTTGCCCTGTTTTAATTTCCTCATCTGTGAAACAGAGCTCATAATACTTACCTCAATGGTGCTGCCGCACAGTTACCGGACATGTGGTGCTCATACTCATTAGCACACTCAACAAACAGTGGGGTAACAAAGTTTGATCCAAGAGGTAATGTACAGGGCACTGTGCTAAAGCTTTGACAAGTATCATATTTAATCTTCATAAACAACCTCAGGAAGTAAATATATTAGTAATTTCTATTCCTATTACCCCCAAATCAGAGATGAGGAAACTGAGGCATTAAGAGGTTTATAGTCACTTGCTCAAGGTCACCCAGCTAGTAAATGGTGATGCTGGGATTACTTATTTTAACCTAAGCCTGCATGATACCAAAGCCTAAGCCCTTAACCACTGCATTATTCTTTTATGCTAATATTTGAGACTTGACTTTAGTTAAGCGATGCTACTTGTAATCAGAACAAGAGTTCTCAACCTTTGATATTAAGGGTTTACTGTACTTATATGAAATGTTGTGATGAGGTAGGGAAAGGAGGCCTCATAGTCTGTAACGAAGGTGTGAATGAGGCAAAGGGGCATGGAGGGCACACCAATCACCCCTTTATTGCTGTCCACATTGTAACCTAAAAGAAAGGCACATAGCAGAGACACACTCAACAGACACACTCTTTGCCAGCCACTGAACCTGAAGTTTGAAATGCTGATTAAACCTGGGGAGAGTCAATCTGGTAGTAGCTGCCAAGCCAGATTAACCAACCTGGCACTCCTGGACAGGCAACCCTCTCATTTGTGTGCAAACTGTGTTTCTATGTTTTCTGTTCTTGGGGTGAGAACTATTTCTATAGCTCACGGTTGTTGAAAAGATTAAATGAGACAATATATACAAGAGTGCCTAGTATCTTGCTCATTTGTGTGCAAACTGTGTTTCTATGTTTTCTGTTCTTGGGGTGAGAACTATTTCTATAGCTCACGGTTGTTGAAAAGATTAAATGAGACAATATATACAAGAGTGCCTAGTATCTTGCCTAGCAGGTAGAAATTGCTCAATAATTGTGATCTTCCCTTTCCTGCCCTCTTCGACCAAGACCCTGTTTTAATAGAAGTTTGCTTTTCTAAGTCCTTTTAAAAATTACTTTACGATAATGTTATACAAGGAGCCCTGGTGGCACAACGGTTAAGCACTCAGCTGCTATCTGAAAGGTTGACAGTACGAACCCATCCAGCCAGGTCTGAGGGAGAATGACCTGGCGATCTGTTTTCATAAAGATTACAGCCAAGAAAACCCTATGAGGCGGTTATACTCCGTCATACCAGGTCACTATGATTCGGAATCGACTTGACACTGCCGAACAACAACAACGTTTATACATTTGCTCAGAAAATCATAGCTCTTCTGTTATCCCAATTCTTGGAAACTTGCAGAGCTCAAACTGATGAGATTCAAAAACATCTCATATAAAATAAAATGTTGATGTTTTGGTTGACTTAAATAACAATACTGGGAATCCTTTATGGCTTTCAGAACATTTTCACAACCATCATGCTTGTGTGACTGACGTTTGCAACCCCCTCTGAAGTTAAATATTGTAATTATCTCCACCGTAGGCAGGAGGAAGCCAAGGGCAGAAGCCAGGTGACACAGTCAGGAGGCCCCAGAGGCAGCATCCATCCCAGGCCTCCTGCACCTCCTGACGTCAAGGCCAGTGCTTGCTCCTCTCCATCAATGGTCTAATCCCCCTGAATAAGCAGCAAGTCAATAAATGCCAATGCAATTGGGCAAAATGCTTAAGGGTAACTTAAGGCTCGCCCAGATGGTTTGATGGCAATACGAAAAAAACAGTAGTCACTTCGTCTAGACTGTGAAAGATACCTACAACTGTAATTCACCTGTGCAGATTTTCATTGGCACAACCAGCAGGAATCCTGTAACAATGGGTATGACAGGTGCAACACTGTCAGGGTCACTTATTAAGGCATTTAGAGATGCAATAAAGCAAAAAGTATTTCGTGCAACAGATGCACTGAATTGCTAGACGGAAAGAGAAATACAGAAAAGGTATGACAACTGTCTAGCACAGTGCCAGGTACAAAATCATTCAATCAACAGTCATTACTAGTATCATTCACAGAGAGAGCTCCTGATCATTGATTTGAAAGCAGGACATCACAAAACTTACTCTGGAATAATCAAGATCTCTGGGTGTTGAGTCTGTTAAAGCTCGGACAAGGGCATTCATCATACAGATCGGAGGAGAAGGTGGAGAGGGCTGAGAAGGTTCCTGCTGTAACGGGCTCTTTGGTTTGGAAGGCAGCCGACCTCTCCTCCCTTTTAGACTATCTGTTCGGACAACTGATGCCAAGAGAGAGAAAGGAAGAAGTCTTCAAAGATATCCATAAATAGCCATAAATCACAAAAAGGAGTCAAAACACATCACAGTTGAACAATTATTAATGAGGCTAACCATTTAACAGTGGCAATAAGTTTCAAGTAATATTCACACAATGATGTAAAGATAGCTGAAACAACCAGCATAAAAACCATTTCATGCTTATATTTGGTAATGAATTAACACTAATTAGAACACATATGTATTCTATTTCTTAAGCGGAACACATACTCATGTACACAAGCTTTTTATTGATTTTGGTGAAAAATTATTATCAGTAGTTCTCAGTTACTTTTTAAATGCAAACACAAAGCATAAAATAAAATGTTGGAGGGACAAAGGAACTACAAAAATATATTCCAACATAAATTTTTATCTTTTCTCATGATACATGAGAATACATATAAGCAAACTGGATAAAAAGCACTATACTCTTACCTTCTTTAACCATTCCGACACTGAGACACTTCTGAAATCGACAGTACTGACATCGGTTTCGACGTCTCTTGTCTACTGGACAGTTTTTATTTGCCAGGCAAACATATTTTGCATTTTTCTGCACCGTTCTCTGAGAAAATACAATACAGAGATAGTCAACAAATAGTTTCTGGGAAGAGGTAGGACCTGACAAGATGTATTTTAATTACAATGTGAAAAAGCGACAGTGCAATTCGTATAATTAGATAAATTTAATTTCCTAACACGCTAGCCTGCAGGAAAAACAATTTTATTAGTGTTCACTGCTGACAATGAAAATCATCTTGGATTGTTCTGAAGCAAGTCTCAGGAGACACCCAACTCTGAATGATAAAATCATATCTGAAATTACCAGGTCAACATACCATACCTTAGAGGATTAGATTATCTCCACTTTTAATATCCCTTTGGGAACAATTTCCTACTTGTTCCACTCCCCTGATTATTGCTGACCTTATTAAAATAAAATCAAAGTTACCCGGGATATACTTGTTTGCTATCATTATCGTAAGTCAAATATCACAGGAACTGGCTTTGTTACCCAATAGAGATGAAATCATAAAAATGCAAAATCAGTACTTGTGTAGTTAAAACACACAGGAAACAATGTTTTAATGCAAACAAAACAAAACAAAAACAAACCTATTTAATCAGCCTGTGTAGTGTGTTTTATCCTTAAAAGAAAGTATATGGCAGACTGACTATTTCTGACTTTGAAAGCAAAATCTTAAAATTTTATGCTAAACCCATTGTCACATCCAAGAAAGCAAAGCAAAAACAAAAACAAAAAAACAAAGAGAGAAAGAAGGAAATATGACAGCCATGTGTTTTCAACGTAAATTCCATTAATAGTTCATTTTGGTGTCTACTATTGCCATAGACACCAAAATAGTGATGTTGAAAAAGACACATTATAAACTTGGACTTGGATATAAAATAATGTGTTTTTCTGAATCACATGGAATTAAAAATGACAGGCGGAGAAATAAACATATGTTCTCATCTTAAAAGAATGTTTGAATTTCTTTATTAAAAACATTCGTGCAAATGGATGTATATTTACCACTTAGGGTACAACTGTTCAGAAATTACCTCGATCTACACAATTCCAAAAAGAGCAAAGTTGGTAATTATTTGGCAAGACTGGGCTGCATTAAAAAAAAAAAAAGAAATCCAGATAATTTGAGTTTTGTGTCCAAAATTCTAGATTTACTTTTAATCTTTACTTTCGGTCATCCATAAAGCCATGTATCAGTTCTCACTCTATCACCTTTTAATTTCATTTTAGGGGAGAGTTTTTAAACTGCTTACATAAAAGTTAAAAAACCTAACAAAGCCAACGTATTTCAAGCAAGATCCATTTCTTCTATTAGTTTAAAAGGCAAAATTCTAAAAACACAAACATACTCCTGAGTTTCCAACATTCAGGGTGTCTCCTGAATGACACATCCTATCACTGAACATACAGTAATTTCTAAAACTCTTTTCTTGCCATCATCCTCAAGACTATATACCAATGTGAGTGCTGCTGGCATTTTGCTTCAGGTATGCTGTACATTGTCCCAGTAACCTGAAACCTTCCCTGTATTTGTGTGTGCCTGCACAGTTTAAGGACAGGGAGAGATCGTTATGGTTCAATCACTGAATTCCCATCATTAACTGCACTTCATGTCACATTTTTAAAGAATTCAATTTAATGGTAGAAAGCCACCGGGTAGAACCTGCTCCTGTTCCCTTAATTAACAGATCCGTGGGGTAGTTCTCCTCCATCCCACCCCCCACCCTTTCAAGTATAGATTTGTTTTCAAGGGATAGCTGCAGAAAAGGGAAGCTGTTGGGGAACGTTTAATTGACATTTCTAGACTTGGAATGTATTACCACGCCTGTATTTTGGTCAACTCTCAATTACTCAAGGGTGATTATATTTGTGGGTTATTCGTGCTTCCCTTAATTGTTTTTCTTTCTATTCCCCCTTTTCTATTTATTTCACTGCCCTTCAGCATTTCCACTGGGATGCTGTGAAAATCAAATCTGCTAAAAGAATGCAGCTACTTAAAAGTAGCTCTGGTAAAACTTTGGTAGTTAAGACAGAAAAAAAATGGTGAAACTGAGGGATCCAGATTTACAGCAGCATAGCCGTGCATACCTGTACGCAGCCAGCGTGTTGCAAAGGCTTTTCATAAGCATTTTCTCATTTATCTGAAGGATTCAATGAGTCACATGGTTCCTATTCCCAGATCAAAAATAACTGCTGTTGTTGGTATGCGCACCCACAAACACTGGAATTTTTACCAACACAACGAAGTATTGCTTTTATGTTCTTTTAAAAACTATAAAGAGCTTTCATACGCATATTATCTCATTTAATACAGCCCTTCTCTGAGGTATGTTTTATTCACTGATAAGGAAACTGAGGCCTAGAAAGAAGTGTCCCTTTCAAAGTCATACAGTTAGTAGGTGGCAGATCCAGGACTCCAATTTGAGTCTTCTAATTCCAGCATGCCCCTGGATACATCCTACTGGCCTCCCAAATCCTGTACTCAATTAGCATCCAACTTCCCCATCCTTCCGCCCTGCCCTCCTCTGGACCAGGGAGTGGTTGTGTGTGGGAGAACATCTGTGGGCTTGAAAATGCCTTTGATAAAGTGAGGACAGTGGCACACAGAATTAAGTATCTGAAGAAGTTCAAGAGTCAACAGCAAAATGTAGAGCAGTAAGTAAACAAGGTTCATCCTCTTGAGCATGGAAGGAACACTGAGCTCAGGAGTCAAATGAAACCAGCTGGAATTGCCTCACTTGCAGCTTAAATTACTGTTTACACAGGCCGACACAAGGGTCCTCACCTCTCCAGGATTCAGCGTCCTCATGGGTAAAATATGGGTGATGCTGAAGACCCTCTCACCTGTATAACACTTCCCTGGGTCTATGAGATAATGAGCAATGCCCACACTTGGTATTGTGTGTGGCAGAGAAGTAGGGAAGTGCTCCTAGAGGAAACAGTGGGTTGGTGAGACCCCGAGTTCTATCCTCCACGGAGGGAGCTGTCCCAAACTGCATCTGGCTAGTTGCCTCTGTCGATTCTGCAGCTGCTGAGCTGCTGGGGTTGGCATCCTGCCTCCATCTCACTCCCTGGGTGTGTGTCCTACACCAGCTGGATAACCTCTTTGGGTCTCCATCCCTCATCAATGAAATAAGGATGATTAAAACCTATCTTCAAGACACTGTTAATAAGAACAGCTAGTGAGTGACCAGAATTCAATCCCAGGTCTGTCTAATTCTAGAACAGTAGCTCTTACTGGGAGGATTCAATGAGATATGAATGTCCAGGGCCTGACACAGAGAACCCAGCCCTGAATAGGTCACCCTGGATGGACAAACAAGGAATGCAATGAGGTTCCTGCACTTTCGAGGACAAAGATTCTTTTGAGAATCTGCTGAAAGCTCTCCCTAGAAAAACGCTCACACTCAATGTCAGGTCCATCCAGGGCGCTTCCTGTACATGGGCTTCAAGTTAAAAACCTCTGAGAACGTGGATGTGAAGGTGCTAGGAAAGGCTGCAGCAATGCACAGTGTAACAATTACACCTGTCACACTGGGAAGGACAAGGATCATCCCTATACCCACCCAAGCGGGTGGCCGAGGGGGCTGGTTGCGGAGGGGAGGGGGCGCCAGGAGGCGGCGCGCTCACCTTGAAGAAGCCCTTGCAGCCCTCGCAGGTGCGCACACCGTAGTGCTGGCAGGCGGCGTTGTCCCCGCACACGGCGCACGTCCCCTCGCCCGACGACGAGCTCCTGTTCGGCGGCGACGGTAGGCCGGGGCTTTCGCCCAGCAGGCTGGACGAGGCGGCGGAGGCAGTGAGGCCGAGCGGCGGGAAGGCTAGCGCGGCTGCCCTCTTGGCCAGCGGCAGCCCGTACGGGTGGCCCTCGAGAGCGGCGGCCTGGCTGCCCGCGACGGCGGCGCCCAGCGGCAGGCTGAGCGCGGCGGCGGCCGTCGAGTCGTAGCCTAGATGGTGGCCGCCGGCAGGGCTGGGCGCGGGCGGGTGTGGCGGTGAGGGTTTGAAGTGGAAGAGCGGGTAGCGCGCGCCAGCCACCGTGGGCACCGCCTTCATCGGCGGGTCCAGCAGCGGGCCGGGCGCTATGCAGCCTGGCGCCGAGGGCAGCGCTTCGTCCCACACAGCTCCCGCCTGCGGGGGAAAGCTCGGCGTGCTGGGGGTGGACGGCGGGGACTGCTTGAAGTACATGGAGGTGCTGGGCAGCACCTCGTCCTCCGGGCCAGAGGACGGATGAATGGGTTGTTGCTGCTGCTGCTGGTGATGATGGTGGTGATGGTGGTGGTGGTGGTGATGGTGGTAGCCGTGGGCGCGGCCCTCCTCCATCTTGATCAAGGGCCGAGGCCCAGATGGCTGCATTTGGTACAGGCAGGAAGGCTTAAGTTCGTAGCTGCTCGAGTAACCCTCCATGAAGGTACTGAAGCTGGGCAGGGAAGTGGTGGCAGTGGCTGTGATCTCGGTACTGCCGAAATCCATGGTCAGCTTGGTGTAATCGGGGTTCATGATCTCCGGGGTGTACTCCGAGCCGTACGTCTGCGCCGCATAACTGGAACCTGGAGGTGAAGGGCTATACTGGGCTTGCACACAGGGCATATCTGCACGGACAGGGGAAAAGTTCACTCAGAAGCAAATCGGTACTGGATTCTTAGCTAACAGCGTTGCATCCACTGCCCTCTAATTTAGGAAATAGAGAGGAAGTGACATCCTCCTCTCCTTCTTGTCTGACCTTGACATGTCCTTGAGAAATTTGCTTTCCCTCATAAGCCTACAGATGTTTAAAAAAAAAAAAAAGTGACTTTGAGTCCTATAAAGTAATTGGAGCGCCTCCTCAGCCACAAGCTGGAGGACAAAGAAAAAGCCAGTGAATGCCCTATTGGTTTATTTTTTGGGAAAGAGGCCACTGGCCCCCCAAGCCACACACGTTGATTTGTAAACCTTTGCGTCAGTAGAAAAGGTGCTCTATGTGGGACATACTGGCCGAGAGAGACAAAGACATTGTAACATTTTATGAGTGCCAGTGGAGACTGCCCACACACATTGTGGTCAACTTCTCCCACTCCCTCTCCACCTCCCCGCCCCTCCACAGAGACAAGCAGCCTGCACAAACTGGACCCCACCCCTTGCATGACTTCAACCAACTAGGTGGAGAGGTGGGAAAGTAGGCCCAGGAAATGGACTGGGGGAGTCTGTGCCATCTGCAAAGAAAAAGAGCAGCAGCTGCAACAAAATGCTCTCTAAACTTGCTTTCTGCCGTATGCATTGCTGTTGTTAGGTGCTGTGGAGTCAGTTTTCACTCATAGCAATCCTGTAGGACAGAGTGGAACTGCTCCATAAGGTTTCCAAGGAGCAGGAGCGGCTGGTAGATTTGAACTGCCAGCCTTTTGGTTAGCAGCTGAGCTCTTAACCACTGCGCCATCAGGGCTCTTACCATATATACGTATACACACACATACACATACATACACATATTTCCAACTCTGACTAATAAAATGTATCAGTGGCTGTTTATGACAACAGTTTACAGCTATTATGATAGGTGAGCTATTCTATGTACTTTCTTTCAAGAGAAGACTTAGTGCCCTGGAACAGAAGAAAGCCGTTTCTGAATAGCTCTGGTTTCTCTGCCAGCCCACAAAGCAACTGTATCCAAGGCGCTGACTCTTGTTAAGAGGGGTTGAACTGGGTGAGACTGTCCTGGGAATTACTGGATCCAATGGATGATTTATCTGATTATTTCTCTTTCTTTACAGCTAAATATAAGTGCTTAAATGGGCAGTTTTTGGTGGTTGGTTTTTCTGAGCCAAAGGAAAACCAGGTGCTAACGTCTCTTTGGAGCCTCTAGTGTAAAAGGTGTGACTAATAGAAAAGTGAGTAGTTCATATTTCCTTTGACATCTTTCTCTTACCCACATTTCCAAATCTGATTGAGTCATACGTGTATGGGATGAAATCTTGACTTGAAAAAAGGTGATGAGGGCCTGTTGGAAGAAGCAGTGATGAGGAAAGGCCGATTCAAGCCTTAAAAGCAGGGCCTTAAAGAGACACTATTTTGGGGTTAAAGGATTACTTATCTTGCTGTCCGGTTGTTAGGATGAAATGTCTACTGGCTGGTCTTTCATTTATTTTCCTTCTCTCTTTCTTTGGCACCTCTAGGATTTCTCTGTTAGTCTTTTTTTGTCATTCCTTCCTGACAATCCCTGCCTATTGCTCTTCTTTGTGTCTTTCTGAGGTTTCCAGCTAGAAAATGAACTTGCTGGGGCTGTGTTCTATTTGTCTGTGTCTCTCTGGTGTCTACACAGGCCTGGCACCTAGTAGCCTTTTAGTAAATGTGTGAAGAGGTTGTGGAAACCAAACCCACAATTCTTTCTTCTGCCAAACTTCAATTTAGTTCTTAGTTTTCAGTTTAAATGCCTTTTTCTTTTCCTCTGAACTTCAATGATCCAAACTTCTCCTGCACCCAAATGATTATGGTTTTATGAAAATGCTCTGTGTTGCTCTAAGTGACCCCATACTCTTCGACACATAAACTGGATATAAAAGGATGACAAAAGTGAAAACAGTAAAATGTATAAAAAAGGACCCTAATCTATCAGTGTATTTATATTTTTTCTCAGAAAAAAAATAATTTTGAGAAACGCAACGCTTAATTTAGTCGGCTGTTCCATTCGGTAGCAACAGGGTGTGGTATACAGAGAAGCTTCGTCGGAAGAAGCCACCTGTTCTGTGAAATGCGTGGTGCAGTAACCGCCTCAGAGCTGGGCAAGTTGGGGTGTCTGGCTCCCCAACCCACCTCTCCCTGCCCAGGAGGAAAAAGGGATCGTGCATAAGACCTACCTGGAGGGTATCTTGCGCGCTGAATGGTTGTGCTGGGGGTCTTTCCAGCAGAGGCTGAGGGTGGAGGAGGTGGGGATGTCCGGGGAGGCGAAGCGGCGGCGGTGCTGCCCGGTTCCGCTGAGGGTGCAGTCTCAGGGCCCGGGCTCACCGGGCTGTGCTCTTCCACAGTGGGCTCTGCGGGCACCGGGAAAGGGGGCAGAGGTCACAGTGAGGCCAGGGTAGGCCTGGGGTAGCTACAATCGGGGGCTGGAGGGGGCCTCTAGAAATGCTGTGTTAATTACAAAGAATTAAGAGGGTAAGGAGGCAGTGCTTAAGAGGACCTGCGTCCCTTGGCAATAAAACATTACATTGCCGCGGGGAAGCAGCGGAAAGGTGTCTGCACTCAATGCACTCACTGCCGTTTTGTGGCACCTGGGCTGTGGCTAAAAAATATGCAGCCAGTAGTCGCCCAGAAATTATTTCTGTGGCCTCACAATTTGTTCAAAGCTCGCAAAGACAGGAAAGCTGAAGACAGACAGAACACTTGAAGAACGAGTTCCGCCCGAATTCGGGGGTCTGTGGGTGTGCACGAGCGGAAAATAGCTATTTTCCAACTCCGCCCGCCCCCAACCCCTCAAATACAAATTTTACACGTTGCATAGGAAATGCACAAGGTCCAGAACGAATGCATGAATACCCGGAGGAATTATGAAAGTCTGCGCTTTGCATTCTAAATGCTAATGGTGCTTTGCTTCTATTAGCCGCAAGTTTCGGGGGCCAGGGGTCAAGCAAACAAAAGGGCACAGTGGAAATGAGGCCCGCGCTGAAAGCAAGGCAACGAGGCAGACGGCCCTCGCGGGTGGTGGGGCGGGAGGAGGGAGGCCCCCGGCACCCAGCCGGTGGCGGCCCCGAAGGTGGGCGGTTTCGAGGCTCACGCCCACCCCGGCCCAGAGGGGGCACATTCCGGAGCGCGCTGAGGACGGCTCCTGGGCGAGCGTCTCTTCGCACAGCCGCAGCGGAACTTTATAGCTGAAAGCGACGGTCGGCGGACTTTGGGGAAGGCTCCGGCGGCCCCAAACTCCGGCCTGTAGCGCCCCCTTTGCCCGGACCTACTCACAGCTCGAGGGGTGGGAACGTGGAGACGAAAAACCCCAATACCTTGGGGTGTGCGGGCCGGTAGGGTCGTGTAAGTTTCATTCCCCGCCGCCCTTGCGCCCCCGGGCTTGCCTGCAGGAAGAGAGAGCGGGGCCGGAGCCCCCGGGTCAGGGAAACGCCGCCTTAACGCTCTCGACGGCCAGGAAACGGGGATTCCCTTGCAACCCCAACCCCAGCCACAGTTGCTCCGACGGAAAGCTTGTGCTCGCTCCAGCGCGCGTACCGGCTAACCTCCCCACTGTGCAGCGTGCGCTACCCGCCCCGCCCGCATCTTCAATGGGGGTCTCCAGGAACACCCCCGCCCCGCCACCGCCAGTAGGTGCCCTCCTTCCCCCTTTCCCCGGGGGCCTTTCAAATGGAGACTTTCTCCGAGGGGAGGCCTCTGATTCGGGTCGCGTCTCCCCAAGCAATGGGTTCCCCTCGAGCGCCCAGCGCCTGCTGGAGAAAGCCCACCACCTTCCTACCGCTAAACCTAGCGTCTCCCGGCTCTCTCCGCCCCCCAAACGGCCGGTTACCTAGGCAAAGCCTCCGCGCCTGGAAACACGTTCAGCCGTGCCGGCTCGCGGCCGCCGGGGCTGGGAGCACAGAGCCTCGAGGTTGTAAATTAGGAAGAAATAACTACCTCTGTCAAAGCCCCTTTCTTTCTCGTGTGCAGACGAAAGGAACACCCCCGTGTTCCCCTCCCGGCGGTAAAGTGTGTGGAGGAAACCGTGAAATGCACCATTGTGACCCGGACTCCTCCGCGGAGTTTCCAACCCTGGGGGGCGGGGACCGAGGTTGGGCGGGGGCTGGAGGAGTGGAGGAGCGACCGACAGAAAGGGAAAGACAGAGATTCTCAGAAAAGACCGAGGGAGACGGCGACAAACCGCGGGGAGAATTTCTGCGAGCGCACAGTCCCAGGAGAGGGGGTAGGTGGGTGCGAGGGGGAGGGAGAAGGTGAGGAGGCTCCTGTGGACTAAGGAGTCTTTGATATTCACATTACGCACTTCTCGTTCAGCTAAGATAAACTCGCATAAACTCTAACTTCATTCATTGTATCCAGTAGCCCTGTTGGGCAGCTTTTACTTTCTCTGAGTTCTATCAAATATTTCTCCGTCGTGGTTAAAAGGGAGGTTCAGGGTTGGATTCGCGATGAAATAACTAAACGACTCCCTGTACCTCTCTCCCAGCACCCTAAGGCCCTGAGAAAACAGCCTGAGATTTCTCATAACCAAACTTCCTTACAGCTTTTCCCTGTGGAGAATCCGGAGGTAGAGTCAAAAGGCAATCTCCAAGAACGTTTTTTGGAATCTAGGAACAAATGCATTCTCCCTCACGACTGTCCTGAAGCCTCCAACAGGTTCTAGAGGTGCCTCTGGAAGGCAATCTCTCTGGCTGCGATCGCTTGACCACTCTCCGCTCACGACCGATCTTTTTCTACTGAGAGTAAAACACTCGGAGCAACTTCTCCAAAGGCGCCGAGTTCTACCAGTTAACAGGAAACCATTACTTTCCCACACCGAACCAAGGCCAGGAGGAGAGGGACACGGTTCCCACGAGTGTCTGGGCGCCGGAGTCAGCAATTACACCCGATTACCTCCGAAGGGAAAAGTGTAAACGGGCAAGTCGAGGACGCCGGCAGACGTGCCTGGCGGAGTCCCAGGCTCATTTCCATGCAATAAGGCACATTCCTACAATTACGCCCGCTTTCCTGGGATTCTCCGAGCGCATCTGCAAATACAGCCGCCGCTGCCCCGGCCCGTTCCCTCCTAAGCTCACTCCCAGTCAACTAGCTCCGGAGTCACCGCTAGATACCTTAACTTGGACCCACCAGAGCCCCTGTTTTCAATCCTACTTAAAAGGTAGGAAAATTACTGCCATTTATCACCGGAGCTGCAACTCCCTGCCGCTGCCGCCGCCGCCGCCGCCGCAGCCGAGAGCATCATTACCATGACAACTAGAGCCGAAATACCCTGAATTACATCGCTGGAGCTGCTACTGCACAAACCCCGGTCCTCCTCTTTGTTAGAGGCTTTCACCTCTCCGGATTGGGGGGGGGGGGGGGAGGAATCCCACGCGCTCCAAAGATACCCACGGGACGGCTCCGGGGGAAAAGTTTCAAATAAGAACCCACCGGCCGCGAGGCCAGCAAAGCTGGTGCTGGGAGGCGAGGGGGAAAACCCCACACTCAAAGTTGTCAATTTCAGGAGCTACGCTCCCCATCGCGCCAACTTTTTAGCAAGTCCCCCTATTAAGTAGGCGAATGTCATACGTACTTGAGTGCTGTGGCGATTCCGTCTTTAGAGCGAGTTTCTAGAGAGCTACCCCAAAATCTGCACTGACGAGGGGTCAGGGGGTCGCAGCTGCTGTCCGGGAAGAGCTGCCGTGTATAAGCCCAGCGGCTCCCAGAGGCTGTGAGAGGCTGGCGGGGGATGCTGCGATCCCGACTCATGGGAGAGCGCGGCCGAAGGGTTCCGCGGGCGTCCTGTCTCTGGCTGCGACCAAAGGGGAGGATGCCGCCGCCGTTCCCACCTCCACGGCCACCGCCGGCGCTGTCAGCGTTGCAAAGTGAGCCCGGGAGGGGCGTCCGGCTACGGCGCCGCGCTGCACCGGCGAGGGCGCTGGGCTGGAGGGGTGTGAGCGCGCGGGAGAGAGTGGAGTGTGTTTGCTGAGCGTGTGTGCGCGCGTGTGTCTGTGTGTGCGAGTGAGGGAGCGGGTGTGAGCGTGTCTGTGTATGGGGAGCGGAGGAGGAGCAGGAGCTGAAGGGGTGGGGGGCGGGAGGCAGGAGACTCCGCTCTCCCGGCTGCGCGTTCGCTCGCTCTCTCGGCACGTCATTTATGCCACAGGAGCCCTAGCGGCCTCTCCATAGAGTGCCTGGAATGCGAGACGTCAATGTGACGCCATGGGACGCTACGTCACCCTCCTCCTCCCTCTGGCCCAGCCGGTTCCGCGTGTGCGAGGGAGGGTGTGTGAATACGTGTGCGCGCGCGCGCGCGTTCCCCGGCCATTCGCACGTCTGCACAATGGAAACTGCGCGGCACAGCCCGCCTTGGCCCGGGGGCTTTTCTGACCCGCGCTGCCAACCCCTTTGCGGCGGCGCTGCTGGTTTCGGCGCTCGTCTGCTGGAGGGTGCAGCGGCCAGCCGGCGGGTCAGGCGGGACCGCCCGCCCAGCTGTCAGGCTCGGGTGGAGTAGAGTTGGAGGAGTGCTTCTGGCGTTCCTCCGAGGCTGCCCCGAGGCAGGGAGCCAGGGCGAGGGGGTAAGGGAGAGGGCAGCGCTTCCGAAAGGGAAGGCTCCGCCAGCCAGCTTCTCTGAGTGACCTGGCAGACGGTGCAGAAGTCAGGCACCAGCCCGAAGACTCCCGAAGGTGCAGCTGCGCTTTCCTGGTGCAAGGGTTCTCAAACTGTTAATGTCTCTTCGGCCCTGTGGGACAAGGTTGACGCCCCTCCCCCTCCCATCATTTGCGGGGTGCAAGTTTCTCATAGCGATGAAGAGGACTCCAGGGATAAGGTTTTATTTGTGTACATTTACGGTTACGGCGTGGGTTTCCTAACTGGACACATTATAACCCAACGAAGTGCACAGCCATCACCCCCGCGCGCGCTGCAGCAGAAACTACTTAATGTGTATAAAACAAATACACACGTGTTGAACAGCTGAGTAGGTCTGACTGTTGCAAACCATCCTCCCCCCCCACTAGAAATTGAACTCACAGCTCGCACTTTCACTTTTTGATGGCTGTAGACGGGTCCCCCCTCCTATCTTCCAAATTAAACATTTCGAAATCAATCAACAGAAGTTATTAGTCAGTCCCTCGCTAGGGGTTTTGCTCTGGTCTCCTGAAACACATTTGTCATGAAATGGTGTGCTGAAAGCCTGGGCGACTGTGTGAGGGAGAGCAATTTCTTCCTGGAAATGATGAATTTGAGTGTGGATTTTTTTTGCTCAAAACAAAAACAAAAATTCACCAAAGTTAAAGTATCTCCTACTTCCAAAGGTTGCTTCTGAGTGAAAACAACTTCTTTCAGAAATTAATTTTTGAGGAGGCGAAAATATTTGCGTGAAGTAATACAGACGTGGTCCCCATCTAGTCCGCTTGAATCAGATGTTACACTTTATTTCTTTGACCTGTTATAATCTTTGAGTGTGTGTGTGTGTGTGTGTGTGTGTGTGCTTGGGAGGGGCGGAGTTGGGGGAGGATCCCATTGCTGAAGGCACAAGTTTCAGAATCGAAGAAGGGTCGACCTAGAACCAGAAACTTGAAAACAAATTTGTATACAAATATAAAACACATGTATGTTTCTTCACCTCCACTTCTACTTCAGACAGAGGGTAGTGTGGAGAAGACCGTGGGAGGATGCTCCGAAAGTTGACCCAGCTTAGAAGACCCGAGCTTCTGCACTGTCGCGGGTCCCAATCCAGTCTTGGAAGGAAGGAGGGCGCTCCTACATTGTATCCATTGAAAGGCTGGAGGGGGGAGCAGGACCTGGAGCCGCTCCGCGCTGACGCACGCAAGGCGCGTGATTGACGCAGGCGATGTTACTAAATTCGGCGGTTGGCCTGGCCCCGCCGCCGGCGCGCGCTGCAGATAGCAGAGTAGGTTCCCCTCGGTCACCCCCGCCCCTTCTCCATTCAGCGCTGCCCCGCGCGGGGCGGGGCTGGCCGGGCGGGGCTCACGGGGCGGGGCGGGGCGGGGCGCGGCGGGGCGGGCGCGCGGCCGCGCCGGGATCCGGCCGAACCAAATACAGTATAGTCGGGCCTGGCTATTTTTAGCCGGGCCTCAAGCGCGAGCGCGCCGCGCGAGGGGGCGCCCTGACCCCGCGGGAGTGCGGAGGGGGCGGGGGCGGAGTCGCCATCTTGGGCTCCGCCGTGCCCTGTCCGATGACCCGCGACGCCGGTTCGGGGTCGGCGCCGGGGGTCGGGGTGAGTGAGTGTGAGGTGTGGGAGAGAGGGGGGCGCGGGACGGCTCTCCCTCTCTCCCGTGTGCCGGCTGCGGCGTGCGAGGCGTGTGAGGCGTGTGAGGCGCGGTGGCGCGGGCGAGGCGGCCGGGCGCGCGGCCGGCGGGCTGTGCGTGTGAGCGTGTGGGACGGTGATCCCCGGCCGCTGCTAGGCCCGGCTGTCCCGCCACCCGGCAGCCCGGCCGGCCCGGAGTCGCGTGGGGGCGGAGCCGCCCGCGGTCGCCGCTTCCTGAGAGCCGGGGATACCCCTCCCGGACGTCACGGAGGAGCCGAGGCGGCGGTGGCGGCCCGGGGCTCATCCTGCACTTGCATCACGGGTGCGGCAGCAGCTGCTGTTGCTCCTTTGTGGCTTTTTCCCTGTTGAGTAACTGCTTTGTTAACTGAAAATACCATGACGGGCCAGTGTGATCACCAGCTCCAGACCTCAAAGAAAGTGAAGCTGTCAGGCAAGAAGAGGGAGACTCCCCCCGCCGGCTGCGATGGTATCTGGTGGGTGGGTGTGTAGAGAAGCATTTGACAGTTTCCACGTATTACTTCTTGCCTAACTCTTCACCCCTAAGAAGGTTTAAAAATACTTTTATTTCCATGCTGTAGAAATTTAATCGGTGTTCTGCACCCCACCCATTCCCCCTTCAGTTTAAAATCTTATGCAGAGCTGGAATGACTGTATATCAGGAACCCTAAAATTAGGTACAGTTTTTTTTTTAAGGGAAAAATGACATTTTCCAACGATTGTCTTGAATAAGCTACACCTTTAAAAGTTTATCTGTAAAAGGCCCTTGCCCACTTTGAGCAGTTATGAAGCTACAAATCAAGTTTGTTCATATGAATTGGACTCAGTGATAGTTTCAAACACGTGGCCTTGTTTACCTTAAAAAAAAAAAAAAAAATCCATCCTTGGCTGAGAATCTCTCTCCAGGTAAAGCATTTCCCTCTTCGGGTGAGTGTGTCTTTCTCGACATCTATCTTGGTTAATTCTGTGCTCCTGCTCCCCTCCGCCGTTTTCCTGCCTGAGCAGACGGGCCACCAATCCGTGTTTCTTGGCTGCTCTGTTCAGCTGAGGGCTGTTGTCTGACCACGCTGAGCCAATCCACGTGTTCCTGGTTTAGTGCTCTTTTGGGTAGAAAGCTGGACTGACAGTTGGAGAAATTCCAGTAGTCACTGATAGGTGGCAACTTATTTTGCACTCAGAAGATCATGGAAGCAAAGATAAAGCTCTCTTATGAAGAGACTCCATACTGTGCTTATATCCTAGGTCCCTAAACATGAGTTTTGTTAGGTGAACTTGAAAGGAATTAATTCCCCTCCATTTATTTTTCCAAATTAATGTCCATTGCTCTATAACTTTTCAAAAGTCAAATTTCCTAGAAATCAGGCATTGCATTCTGTAAGGCATATGAAATATGACCATTTCAGCAATTTAAATTATCTTTTGATCACAATATTTTTCATTAAGTGGAACAATATTTTATAAGTAAGTCCTTCCTTTTTTGGAAATCAAATAGAATAAGGCTACTTTAAATCTGTGAAATGTTGAAAACTTACCTGGTTCAGTCCTTTTTCTAGAAGAGGGACATTCATGTGTGACCTAGTTTACACACACAAAGCAGAGAAAGCAGTTTCTGCTTTCCTAATACTTAGGGCAGCCAATCTGTTAAAAACTCTTTACAGTGTGAGGAAAGGTGAAATAAAAATTCCAAGCCAGAAGTTGTTACCTAAAGTGGAAATAGAGAGGAAAAGTAAAAGAATTGTGTGTAAATCCAAGTCTGTTCTACAATCAGTGTAGAAGTTACATACTATATTTAAGGTGCTTGTATAAAATTTGGTTACTTCAGTTTACATTGATTTATGCACTTAAGATATATCTGGCCCAGGAACCTGGAACTGCTGTAATGCTTTTCTGTCTGGTCTGTCTACATACTATCCGTTATTGATCTTGTCATTGCTAGATGAATCTTCCTAAAATGTGGATTTTGTTATTTCACATTCACGCTCGTAAGTCTTCAGCAGCTGGATGTTGTCTCTAAATAAAACTCAGAGGTTTCCACATTCTGGCCTCTTTTTTTTTTCCTCACAGAATTTCTCTCTTGTAGTCACACTGGTATCTTTATTGTTCTTCAAACATCCTTTCAACTTCCCACATTTACTTATAGTTTTCCCTTTTATAAAATTCACTTCTTCCCCTTCTCTGAAATCTTACCCTTCCTGTAAAATTCAGCTCAAGAAGTGAACTCCGATTGTGTGCTAGTCTTTCATGAAGTTCTTATTTTTACTGCCTTCTTTTTGTACTGCTGTCAGAATATATACTTCAGAAACGTGCCCCACACGTCTTTGAGATTTCTGTGGCACCTAAGAATGTTCAGCAAAGGTGGTAAATATCTGTAAAATATTCCCCCATCTAAATTTCAGTGTGAATAGATAGCAGTCGTAATATAATGTAAGTGACAAATTACATGGATTAGGAAATTTTTGGCATGAGTGGGTATATATAAGAGCATACATTTGTTGTTTTCTTTACCTCAACTTTGGATACTCCTAATTGAGTATAATCTTGTCAAGGTGCCCGTCACAAGCCCAGACAGCTGCACTGTGATACAAAGAAACGGTAGTTTGGCTTGTACTTGTTATATCTGCGTAGGAAGATTTGCTATGATTTTTTTTTCCCCCGGTAGACTTTTGATTTGACTCTTATTCTGCCCACATTCCCCCTTTTATTTGTACTTTCTCTTATGCTGCTTCCTCTCAATGATGAACTGGATGCTGTAGCCTAGGAAATGTTAATAGCAACTTCTTTTAGAAAAATGGAAGGTTTAGAAAATTGAGAACCATGACATCTTTGTATAACCAGCTGCTAAGTAGTTCAATATAAAAATCTTTGAAATTTGTTTCCTTTCCAAAATATGTTTAAATTGATTTGTGCGACACTATTATATGCAGAGGTAAACTGGGCAAAGAGATTTTGAAACTATGATGATTTGTTAGAATTTTTAGGTAGAGACCCATATGACTTGGAATATTAACATTTACTTTAACATGGAATAAGTAATAGATCACAAAAGACTTTCCATATTATAGAAAAATTTCAAAAACAGTAAAAACCTGAGATGAAAAATTACTTAATAATGTAAGTGCTAATAATATTTTTAAATCTCATTAAATAATATTTTTTACATCCCTTGGTAATAATAATAGTCAGGACAGGCTTGCAGTCTGGTTAAAAAGAGAGTTTATTTCTCAGTCATGTTTTTCCTAATTGCTGGTAAACTCTGGAAGACCACAGTAATTTGGGGGAGAAAAGTTATTACTCATTTGTGATAATCAAGTCAGGGTATTATTTATGCTTATGAAATAAGATCTGCATTTCTGCTAGAGCCGATGGATGAGGTAAATACCTCTTCCCACATATAATTGGCATAATCCTTTTCTATCACCCAGCTCTGAAAAAAATATGATTACTTGACATGTACAAGTTCAGTTCCTTTAGCATATTCTCCAAGAATGAGATGGATGTTACAAAGAGCACTGGACTGTGTCTCAGAGGCCTGAGACAGGCTTTGCTGCTATTAAATTATACAACCGTGGAAAGCTTAATCTTTTGGGGGCCTAAATATCATCATCTGTAAAATGAAGTGTTAGGCTCACCGTGTGATCTTTAAGGTTCTAAAGTTGAATGCATTTTTTGGGCCGATTAAATATTGTGAGTAATGAGTCAGCTCTGCCCTGGTCTTCTAAGTCACTACCTGATTACAGGGTAAGGAGACTATGAACTCTTTAGTATAACAAGTGTGCTATTGGTAGTAATGTTGGCAATTAACTGTAGCCATTGAGAGGAATCGTGGTGGCTGGAGAGAGTTAACGTACGGCCTTCTGTCCCTAACAAGGAAATGAGTTGAAACCTGGATAGTCCGAAAGTCATTTTATATTTAGCTTTGGAATTTGTTTTTGGACATTCATTTGAATATGGATGAGTCACAGATTGACCTCATACAAATTAACACACTTACATTGGGGTGGATTCTGTTGTTTGCTCCTCTTCAATTTCTTTCTGCTCCTTGTAAACCATTTCTTCTTAAGCATAGTGGCCAAGCTAGAACTGTCCTTTTTTTTTTTTTTTTACTTTTTCCTAGGCAAGGACTGCTGGTGGTGGAGTTGCAAATCTTTACATCTTCTTTCAGAATGTGAGTAGATAAAGTGAAATGTTGAGAAGGCAGAGCATAAGGAAAGTACCAAATAGGTAGTAAGTTGAAAAAATGTTAGCAGAGTAAGCAGGGAGAATACAATAAATTCTGTTTGCAAATTTGTGAGGTTTGCAGTTAGATACTTTGTGGATAAACAAGTGCTGACTTTATAGGCCCTGAGAAGTATCTGAATTTTCACATGTTGAAAGTTTATGTATTAAGTTAGGTTTGGATGGTAAAAACATGATTTGGCCATTAATTTAATTTGGGTTATTTCTTAAATGCCTGCCCTGCATATTTAAGTATCTAGTTTCCTGTTTAGATCATATAGTTAGTAACTGATTCTGATTTTTTAGTATAATACATTTTCCAGTATTCCGCATGTTTATAGTTCACTACTGGAAAAATTCCTCCCCAACATCTGTTCTGAATTAGTTCCCTTTTCCAGTTATGTTTTCCTGTTTTGTCAGTTGTGATCAGAATAGAAAGTCATATTTTAAAGATTTCTGCTATTTCAGTTTAATAAAATCAAAATAAGCTATCACATTTTCTAATTTTCTGAAAATGATTGCCTTATTTTAAATTCACATGTTTTTAGTAAAACCACAATACATTTTTGTGCTTTTTTTTAAGCAATAGAATAATCTGGATAAAATTTAAAATCAGTTTAGTATAGCTAAATGTTTATAAGCATTTTATAGCTGTCAAATTGACTTTTTAGTGACTTTCCTGTATTTCAAAAATTTGTTGAGAAGGGCTTCTATTTTCTCAAAATCTTTTAAAATGTCTTCTTGTTTAAAACATGGTAGACATTCTCTTTGGGCTGAATATTCTTGGCCATGAATTTATTGAACACGTAGAACACTTCTTGGCACAGAGTAGGTGCTCACTAAATATTTGATGAGTAAATGAAACCAGTTTTCAAGAAGCTGTGTTTAAAACATTTTCTTCATCCCAACCAGCCTGGTGGCCTTATTAATTTTTCTGAGATAGTTTTACTCAAAGATTAGTGAAGGAGAAGCAGAGAAGTCCTGCTCTCCATCATTGTGCTGGTGCTATTACACTGCTCGGTCCATTACAGCTCGTTTGCAGAACTACAGAGATTCCAGTTGCCCATGTTGAGAGCAGAACCCCTGAGTACCACTCTGTGACATCTGTGTTTGAGCTAAGAACAAATTCAGGTATCCTACAGAATTATTGCACCACCTGTTGACCCCAGACACTTGCAAGATTAATCTCTGGCCTGTTTTTTTATTTGGATGTGCCCTTTTTGCTATGATGCTTTCCCAAGATTGTGTTCTTCCCTCTTCACTATCTGTCCACTGGGCATATGTAACCTGTTCATCAGTGAGCTCTTTGCCCCTGGTCATCAGATTGCCAACTGTAACCCTCACTTTGCATTCTAGCTTTGGATGCCACTATTCAAGGTCTACAAGTGCCCAGTCATTTGTCTACTTTCTATCACCATAGACTGAGGAACCCAAGTGTAGAATGTTCACTGAGAACTTGACTTATATCTACTTAAAAAATTTAAATATTTTAATTTTGAAAAGGTAATACGTTCATGATTCAAACAGCAAAACATTTAGAAATGAAAAATCTTCTTTCATCCCTGATCCCCATCTACTTCATTCCCATCCTTCCATAATCTTTAAATGCATAGCCAAGCCAATACAAATTCTGTTTTCCCTTCTTTTTTTATACAAATGAAAGCTTATCATATGCATTGTTCTGCCTTTTTCACTTAACAACGAATCTTGGAGTTCTTTCCTTATAGTGGAAAAGTATCCAAGATATATTTCATTTAACAGTGTGTCTTGGAGATCCAGTCCTTATGTATCATTGTGTGGATATATAATAACTTATTTAACCAGTCTCATACTAGTAGGCATTTGAGAAATTTTCAGTCTTTTTCTATTACCAACAATGCTTCAATATGTACTTTTGTTACATAGATTATTTCACCCCCTTGCAAATATATTTGTGGCATAAATTCCTAGAAGTGGATTTGCTGGAGGGTATGTACCATAGTAGTGTGATGCCATTATTATCACCAGTTGCCATCAGTCAGCTCTGACTCACGGTGACCTCATATGTGTCAGAGTAGAACAGTGCTCCACAGCGTTTTCAATGGCTGATTCTTTGGTAGTAGATTGCCAGGTCTTTCTTCTGAGGCACCTCTGGGTGGACTTGAACCTCCAGCCTTTTGGTTAGCATCTGAGTGCATTAACTGTCCCACCCAAGGACCCCAGTAGTTTGATAAAAAGCAAAATAACCAAACCCGTTGCCATCAAGTCGGTTCTTACCTATATCTTCTTCCCTAGATGACAGAGTAGAACCACCCCATATGGTTTCCAAGGAGCGGCTGGTGGATTTGAACTGCCAACGTTTTGATTAGCAGCAGTATCACTTAAACACTGCACCACCAGGGCTTGATAGGTACTGCCAAATTACCCTCTGTAGGGGTTGTACAATTTATACCCTCACCAGAAATGTATGACAGTGTCTAGTTAGCCATATTCTTGCCAATAAAATGTGTTATTGAACTTTTGGATATTTTCCAATCTGATGGGTGAAAAATGGTATCTTAATATAATTTTTGGAGCTATTGTTGCACAATGGTTAAAGCTCTCAGCTGATAACAAATAGGTCAGCATCTCAAACCGCAGGAGAAAAGACTTGGCAATGTGCTTCCAAAAGAGTACTGTCTAGGAAACCCTATGGGGGAGTTCTACTCTGTCATATAGGGTTGCTATGAGTTGGAATCGACAGCACACAACAACAGTTTAATTTTAATTTGTATTTTTCTTATGAGTGAGTTTGAACATTTTTCATATACTTAAGCACATTTCTAGTTCTTTTTTCTATGATCTCTCTCTTAAATCTTTTGCCTACATTTCCTCCCTGTCTTAGTCATCTAGTGCTGCTATAACAGAAATACCACGAATGGATATCTTTAACAAAGGCAAGTTCATTCTCTCACAGTCCAACATCATAATAAATGGAGAAACTATTGAAGTTGTCAAGTATTTCATTTTACTTGGATCCACAACCAACGTCCATGGAAGCTGCAGTCAAGAAATCGAATGATGTGTTGCATTGGGCAAATCTGCAAAAGACCTGTTTAAAGTGTTAAAAAAGCAAAGATGTCACTTTGAGGACTGAGGTGCGCCTGAGCCAAACCATGGTATTTTCAGTCACCTCACATGCATGTGAAAGCTGGACAGTGAGTAAGGAAGACCGAAAAAGAATTGATGCGTTTGAATTATAGTGTTGATGAAGAATATTGAATATACCATGGACTATAAGAAGACTGAACAAATCTGGCTTGGAAAAAGTACAGCCAGAATACTCCTTAGATGTTAGGATGGTAAGACTGTCTCAGGTACTTTGGACACGTTATCAGGAGGGACCAATCCCTGGAGAAGGACTTCATGCTTGGTAAAGTAGAGAGTGAGCAAAAAAGAGGAAGATCCCCAATGAGTTGGATTGTCACAGTGGTTCCAACAATGAACTCAAGCACAGCGATGATTGTGAAGGTGGCGCGAGACTGAACAATGTTTTGTTCTGTTGTACATAGGGTTGCTATGAGTTGGAAGTGACGCGATGACACCTAACAATAGCAGTTGCATTTGTCTTTTATGACTACTGGATTTTGTGTCATAGTTAGGAAAGCTCTCCCCAGTCCAAGGTTATATAAAAGAATTCTGTGTGTTTTCTTCTGTTACTTTTATGGTTCCATATTTTACATTTAAATTTTTGATCCCTTTTTCTTAGTGTGTGCTATGAGGATAGATCCAGCTTTATTTTTTTTCCAACCAGCTACTCAGTTGCCCCACCACCGTTCATGAATAGGCCACTTCTACATTATTTCTCTATATTGAGTCACCTACTTTGCTATGGTTGAATGTGAATACAGTTCTCCTTTCCTTCCTGCAGAACCCCCTCTTTCATGGCCAAGATGCTATCTTCCAGCTTTCCTCAGAAAAACCAACAGCCTAGCAGCCTCTTAGTATTTGATGAATACAGGCTGCTCAGAAGGTACTCTAGCATTTTCCATGGAGCAATAACTGGTTAAAAAGAAATTCTAACTAGAAGCAGTTTCTGGAGAAGACTATTCCACTCAGAGATGTCTTCTACCTCTCTCTAGCAGTGCTACCCCAGCTAAGCTAAATGTCCACCACCTGGGTTCTTCATTCCTGCGGCAGACCAATTCTGATTGCTCCCTTCTATGTTCCATGTAAATTCACATTGTCTTCCACCTCTACTTTGTTGGACAGTCTGGGATATTATCCACTGTAATTTAGGATAAGAACCATCATATGCCAAAAAAAAAGTCATGCTGGATTCTCCGTCATGCGATGGCCAGCTCCAGAATGTAATTTAATGGGAAAGTGGTTGTGGATGAGTGATTTTGGGAAACTGCCTCCTCAATTTGAAGCTTAAGCAAATTAAGTTTTTTTGTTTTGTTTTGTTTTTCCATCTAGAGAACCTAGGGAAAACTTATGGGATGGTGTCCAGGCAGACAGATGAAATTGAATTTACTTGGTATCTTTACTGGCTTTCTCTAAGCTAAATGGGCTAGGTTTACAGTCCTCCATAAAATACTTCCTACCACTTTTCAACCATTGCCCCAGACAATCTTTCCCTCCTAAACTTGTCTAGGCCATCTTTCCTGTTCTTTATTATCGAACTTACTTTGGATCCTATTTCTTATCTCTGTGTTCAGACTTTCTCCTACTGCTGTAGCAAACTCTTTGATTGATACCATTTTTAAAAATTGTGGTAAAATGTACACAACATAAAACTTGTCATTTTAACCATTTTCAAGTGTACAGTCCAGTGGCATTAATCATACTCACAAGGTTGTGCAACAGTTACCACCATTTGTTTCCAAAATATTTTCATCACCCCAAACAGAAACTCTGTCCCATTAAGCAATAACTTCCTATCCCTCCATCCTCTGAGCCCATGGTAACCATTAACCTACTTTTTGCTGTATGCATTTATCTATTCTAGATATTTCACATAAATGGGATCATACAATATTTGTCTTTTTGAGTCTAGCTTATTTCACTTAGCATAATGTTGAAGCATGTATTAGAATTTCATTCCTTTTTATGGCTGAATAATATTGCATTGTGTGCGATACCATATTTGTTTACCCATTCATCTGTTGATGAACACATGAATTCCACCTTTTGGCTATTGTGAATAATGCTGCAGTGAATAATGGTGTACAAGTATGTGTTTGAGTCCTTGCTTTCAAGTTTTTTGGGTCTGTATCCAGGTGTGGAATTATTGGGTCTGTAAACATGGCATGGTGGGGGTGTCTGACCTCTAACTTCGTGAGGGGGAAGGAGAATCAAGATCAACAGGCCAAGGCTGATTCCTGTGAGGCAGAGGTCAGACATACCTCCTCTCTCCAAACTTTTTACCAGCCTGACACCAATCATCCCTCCCAGAGCACCCTCTGCTTCTCTGCTGGGTTCGGTAATTCATTGCAATGGCCACACAGAACTCACAGACCTTGCTTACAGTTATGGGGTTTATTAGGGAAGTAACAGGTTACAATTCAGGATCAGGAACAATTCAGGATACAGTTTTTTGATCAGGACAACCTGCTCTCAGCTGTGTCTGCAAGCAGGCCTCTCTCTGGTCTTTGGCCCCTTGACCCTGTGGTCCATCAGCCTCTCAGTCCTCTCCTCTTGGGCTTCTTGGGCTGGCCCAGCCTCTGCTGTGCTCTGGCAAGTGTTACAAAGCTCTTTAGCTCCACCAGTGAGTACCCAGAGGCACCCTACTCCACCAGCAAGCCTCCTGCTTGAAGGTGCTCAGCTGTCTTGCTCCATGGGGCAGGAAGCCCACTGCTCCTGCTATCTTCTAGTTCTGCTGCTGCCATTTCTCTTTCGCCACTTTTCACTGTCTTCTGCCATCTCTGATGTTACAGCTCTCTATCTGTCCCCTGGGTGTAGGAGGTTCTCAGTGCAGAGACCCCAGGTCTAGAGGATGTGCTCCACTCCCAGCTATTCTTTTTGGTAGTAATGAGGTCCCCTGTTTCCACCTCAGATGGCTCATTTTAAGCCTACCAGGATGGCAAAACTGACCAATCCACTTGTTAGGGTTCCATACAACTTATTTGCATGGTCCTACCCCCATCACAGGGGTGCCATGCACTTTATTTGCATTATTGGCAAGCTGTCCAATCCCCTTGGTGGGCCATAAGCACCTTATTTGCATAGCCCCACCCAGTCATTTGGTGGGAGTTACAAGACCATGGTAAGAAAGGCCATATAAAAGTGATCCATCACACTGCAGAGTCACATAGTAGTTCTGTGTTTAAGTTTCTGAGGAACCACCAAACTGTTTTCCACAGAGGCTGCACCAGTTTACATTCCCACCAGCAATGGATGAGGGTTCCTATTTCTCTACATCCCACCAACACTTGTTATTTTCTTTTTCAAATAATAGCTGTACTAATGGGTGTTTAACTAACACCATTTCAACTTGTTTATTTTGACCAAGTTCAATTTAGTTGAAAGCAAACTGGTCAACTGAACAATTTGGTTAAAACAGTGATTTGGTGAAAAATTAATATCCTTAATTATTAGTTTTTGAGCTGTGATAATTTTAGTGTATTATAGGGTGATTAAATACTTGAGCCCATTTTTAGGGATTTTCCTAATTTTTCTTCATATTTCAAGGTAATATGTAGCTAAACAACACTTGTTTGGTATAATATCAAATAATTAAAACATCCTAACTGCCCAAGAATAGGAGAATAGTTGGGCAAGCTGGAATTTAACTACAAGACAATAAGAGATTAATTGGAACAACTAAAACATCTAACAATAAAATTAAAGGTTTCTTTTATTTTTTTCCCCCTTATGAAAGAGGCAGTGCATGTGCAGGACAGAGCACTCGGAAAAACATAGATAAGGAATAGAAGGACAAAAAACTCCCAGAAATCAATTTACCTGGGTATAGCCACTGTTTTCCTTCTCTGTCCTTTTGCACGCATTTCATACACAGAAACTGCGTACTGTTTGTAATCTGCCATAATTTTCCCATTATTGGATAGTCACCTTTGTCCGGAATTAGGTTTTGTTTCTTTTTTGCCTTTTGTTTTACAGCTGTGGGCCAGCCCACCTTTAATTGGTAATAGATTACTATTTTCCCTTCTGTCCCTCAGTCTTGCACAGGCTCACTTTGAGTCTGGGCCCTCAAGTCCCCTCTGCTTCCTTTAAGTGAGGCAGTTTGTAAATGAAGCCATTCTGCCAAGTATTTTTGTGGAGCTGCTTAAGGAGTCTGGTTTCAGAATTCCTGTGAAACTCTGAACTCTCTGATTTTATACAAAATTATTTTTTTAGTTCATTCTTGATGTATATTATGTGTACACGTAAAGTGAATGGAGAAAAGGGAGGGGAGGGATTAGATTGAGTCCCCACTAAAATAAAAATAAGACATTGCAGCAGGCAGAGAAATCCATTATTATTGGAGGGAAATTATTTAAAAAGATTTGCTTTTAAACAGGGTTGGCAAATATATGCTATGTATTGTGCTCCAACCTGTGTCTGTGGCTGCTGCTGTTAAGTGCCATCGAGTTGGTTCCAACTCATGTGAACCTATGTATAACAGAAAGTAATGTTGCCCAGTCCTGCTCCATCCTCACAGTTGTTGCTATGTTTGAGCTCATTGTTGCAGCCACCATGTCAATCCATCTCATTGAGAGCCTTCCTCTTTTTCACTGATCCTCTACTTTATCAAGCATAACGTCCTTCCCCAGGGACTGGTCATTCTTAGTAACATGTCCAAAGTAGTGAGATGAAGTTTCTCCATCCTCTCTTCTAAGGAGCATTTTGGCTATACTTCTTCCGAGACGGATTTGTTTGTTTTCTGGTAGTCCATGGCATGTTCAATATCCTTTGCCAACACCATGATTCAAAGGCATCAATTCTTCTTTGGTCTTCCTTATTCATTGTCCAGCTTTCGCATGCATGTGAGGTGATTGAAAATATCGTAACTTGGGTCAGGTGCACCTTAGTCTTCACAGTGACATCTTTGCTTTTTAATATTTTAAAGAGGTCTTTTGTAGCAGATTTGCCCAATGCGTTACATAGTTTGATTTCTTGGCTGCTGCTTCCGTGGGCAGTCATGGTGCTATTTTTCATTGAGTCCAGATCCAGCTTTAGAACGCTTTTCAAAATGCATTCTAGGTAGCTACATCCATTGGGGGTTGCTTTGGGAGACAAACTTATTTACCATTTTTACCCTAAAAATTTGCACTAAAGTTTTTTTACGATGATCAGTTGACCAAGAAAGTTGTAGTAAAATGTTTTATATATGATAAATACTTTTATCATATTATAAATACTTTTATCATGATAAATATGGGATGTAAGAAAAAAGTAAGTATCTGAATCTCTGACAAATCACAAAATCACATTCTTCATTAATTAAGATCATGGTAACAGTATAATTAAATTACAAGTTTGTTATAGAGTGAAAACAATGTCACAATAATACACATTATAGTTTGCCCACTCTCTAGACGTGGTGATTGACTCTCCAGCATTCATTTTAGCACAGATGATTAGTCTCAGTAGTCAAGGTTAATCCCATTTCTCTTGTCAGTGAGAGTTTAGGAATGGCATGTCATGTATTTTGGCCAAGGGGGTATAAAGGAAAGTATGGAGGAGGGTCGAGTGCTTCTAGGGAAGGCTTTCTTATCCCTAAAAAAAAAAAAAAAAAAACTACTCTCGCCATCCTGGGACAAGAAGAGAGTCAAGTTTTGGGGGAGGAGTCCCTGGGTGGTGCAAACGGTTAAGTGCTGGACTACTAACTGAAAGGTTAGTGGTTCTAAACCACCCAGAGGAGTCTCAGAAGAAGGGCCTGGCAATCTACTTTCAAAAGGTCACGGGCTTTGAAAACCCTAAATTTGTTACTAATGCCTGTCTAATTTCTTTCATAGTATTTTTGTGATTCAAATGAAATAATGTGAATGTGACAAATTAAAAAAATTCTTTTTTTTTTTTTTAGGAACACTTAAGCGTGGTTGGATTTTATGATTATTTTTCAGTGAAGTATATATATCAAAGTATTTAGAATCAGGTCTGTGTAGTTTGTTACCGTTTGTAGACAGGCATTGGAGTACGATGTGGGGCGCATCATACAAACTGACATTTTGGTGATGACCTAAGGCCTGATATGGAAGAAAGGGCCACACAATATGGAAGGGGGAAGTAAAGGTCAGAATGTTGATCTTAAGGTAACCACCGATTCTGCCTGCAAGCCAAATTAGGGGAAAGAGAAACCGATAGAAGAAACACCCCCCTCTAGTGGCTAGGGGCCAGATTCTACACTTGGTTACTAAGATGGGTGACTGGAGAATGAACGACTTCTGAAGATATTTCTAAAGTTTATTAAGAAGAATTCTGAAGAGCTACAGTTAGAATTCTTAAGGAGGATCTTTACCTCAGGCTTTATTTATCAAGAGAACACATTTCACAGAATAATGTCTTGGCACTCTCATGGAATTGATTGTCTCAAAAATGTAGAGGCTCCAATTGTTGGAACAGGTTCACAGTTTACTTTTGTGTAGGTCATTTGGAGGTAACAAAAATTGGAAAACTATTGTTGCTAAACTTCTTACTGGTTTGAGATTATACAGAAGGTACCATTTGTAGGGCAGGGGGAACCTATATTTGGTGTTGTGGATAATGCCATAGAGTGTAGTATTCATCTTTATTCATACATAATAGTGGCAATGGATTTCCTAAGCATGATTTTTGGGTTGAAATTTTTAGTGGAGCTTCTGAGAACCAAATATTTAATTTGCATCTCTGAAGTGATTTAGTTGCTACCTACGGAAAAAAAAAAACTTGTCCAGTCAATCCTGACTCATAGTGACCATATAAAGTTTCTAAGGAGTTGCTGGTGGATTCGAACTGCTAACCTTTTGGTTAGCAGCCAGGCTCTTAACCACTGTGCCACCAGGGCTCCACCTGTGTATCAAAAGGCAGTGAAATTAAGTATATTAAAATAGCATATTACTCACAATTCAGTGGCCTAGTAGGAACACCTAATGAGTTCTTGAAGGGCATCTCATCTTAAGAATGTATGCTGTTGATGATGATGATTGCAGGTGATTTTTACATGTACACATCTTGAAGTTCATTGAGGTTTTTACTGTTTCAACTTCTGTTTGGGAGGAATTCTTTTGAGTTTACTTAAAGATCTCTGAAGACGCAAAATTTCAGAGAATAAAAATTTTTGTTTTTAATGGTACTTTGTGTTAGATGTAAAGAAGATTTGAATGCCATTCAACTCTGATACAGAAAAGAATGACTAAGGCACAAGAAAATAAATTATGGCATAAGACTACATTATCAAAGTGCTGTATCTTTATTTCTTAATATCAAACTTCTTTGCCCTGAAGAAAAGAAATTTGAAACTCGTAGTAGACAGCCTCTCTGTAGTTTGGACTATGTTTGGTGATGCTTCTTGTGAAACATATTGTTGTTGTCAGGTGCTGTTGAGTCGGCTCTGACTCATAGCAACCCCTTTGTACAACAGAATGAACCAGTCCTGGTCCTGCGCCATCTTCACAATTGTTGCCATGCTTGAGCCCATCGTTGCAGCAACTGGGTCAGTCCATCTTGTTGAGGGTCTTCCTCTCTTTTGCTGACTTTACCAAGCCTGATGACCTTCACCAGGGACTGGTCCCTCATGATAACATGTCCAAAGTGCATGAGATGAAGTCTCACCATTCTTACCTCTAAGAAGCATTCTGGCTGTACTTCTTCCAAGACAGATTTGTTCATTCTTCTGGCACTCCATGGTATATTCAATATTCTTCACCAACGCCATAATTCAAAGGCATCAATTCTTCTTCGCTCTTCCTTATTCATTGTCCAGCGTTTGCATGCATAAAAAGCAATTGAAAAGACTATGGCTTGGGTCAGGTGCACCTTAGTACTCAAAGTGACGTCTCTGCTTTTTAACCTCGTGAAATAATAATGGAAGAATTCCCTAGAAAACATAAATTTATACCTGGATGAAGTGGATTAGTTATGAAAGTAATTTTTGTTCATAGCTTGTGGAACTAATATCCTTAGTTTATGGTTGTACTTCATAAATATACTTTATTTCAGGAAAGCAGTAGGCCTGGCCTTAGATTGGGATCCACCTACTGGGGAAAACCGGAAATAGGAGGAAGAGGTTATCAGTGTGTGCATTTCTTAGCTGAGAAAAATTCAGTATGGAATAATTAAGGTCATTGAAGAAAGAATTATGATTTTGTTAAATGAGTTCACAGATATTGTTGAAAGTAAATAGGCTAGAACTTATTTAATACATACGGGGCCGTTCAACCAATTAGATGATCTCCTTACTGAATCAGTGTGACAGCAGTAGAAGGTATCTGGAGGGAAGTGGAATGGATGATAAGATTAGTAGTAATTAGACCTTCTTCCATTAAATACTAGTACCGAAGAGATACTGTGTACCTTAGTGACAGCTTAATTCTATAAATAAAATTTGAAATTAAGAATTGGTATAATGTTGGTATTGTTAAAATTAGCTCACATTGTTTTGTGTACAGAGTTGCAGCAAATGGGTTTGAATAAACGAGGCGCCAAGCCTCATTTGAAATTCCAGATAAAGTATAAGAATAATGATTCATATTTATATAGGATTTTACAGTATTCTGAGTGTTCTTACATACATAAAAAAAAAAAACATGGTCTCATTTAATTCTTATAAGAACTCTAGGTGATAGTAGGACAGATTTGATTATCCTTTTTTTTTTTTTTAAAAATAATTCAGTTGAAGCTCAGAGAGATTGATAGACTTCCTAATGAGCAAACAGGGACTAAATGACAGGAGTGGAACTTGAACCCAGGGCTTCCTTCTAACGGTTAGTAGGAAGTATGGTTATATACTTCATAAATATACTGGTTTTCCCCAATAGGCGGATTGCAATCTAGTGCCAGACCTACTTCTTTCCTGAAATAAAGTATATTTATGAAGTATAACCATACTTCCTACTAATACCTGTTCATGGTATTAGTTTCCTGCCGTAACAAATTACCACATACTTGGGCACTGGGTGGGGGTTTTGGAGGCATAAGACAGCAGAAATTTATTCTGTCACAGTTCTAGAGGCCAGAAGTCCAAAATCAAAGTGTGGGCAGGGCCACACTCTTTCTGGAGGCTCTGGGGGAGAAATTCGTTCTGTGCCTCTTTCAGCTGCTGGTGGCTGTTGGCATTCCTTGATTTGTGGCCTCGTCTCTCTGATCTCTACCACTGTGATCACATGACCTCCTTTTCTGTGTCTTCTGTCCCAAATCTCCCTCTACCTGTCTAAGGACGTTTGTCATTGGATTTAGGGCCCACCTGGATGATCCAAGATGATCTCTTCATCCCAAGACCCTTAAATGTATCTGCAAAGACCTTTTTTCCGAATAGGGTCACACCCACAGGTCCCAGGGAGGACATATCTTTCTGGGGGCCACCATTCAACCACTACATTTACCATGCCATTGAAGTCTACATTTTCCTTTTGGACTGAAGAAATAAGCCTCTGTCTGAAGATGTGCAGATGGACTGGGGAATTTTTAGCTAGTATGTAGAGAGGCTGGGAGCCGTGGTGGCACAGTGGTTAAAGTGCTCAGCTGCTAACTGCAAAGCTGGCTGTTCGAAGCCACTAGCCGCTCTGCGGGAGAAAGATGTGGCAGTTTGCTTCCATAAAGATTTACAGCCTTGGGAACGTTCTGGTGCAGCTTACTCTGTCCTAGGGTTGCCGTGAGTCAGAATCAACTCCACAGCAGTGAGTTTTTTTTTTTTTTTAAATGTAGAGAGGAACATTTTCTGTGTTGCAGATTGAAGTGCAATGACTTGCTATATGCCAGGCTCTTACATGTACTATCTCAGATACTACTTCCAACTAACCTTAGAAGCTACTATCATCATAGCATGAAGAATTTATGTAAGTTGCCCAAGTTCACACCAAAATTTGAACTCAGGTAATCTGACTTCAAAGACTATGCTCTGAAGTCCAATGCCAGTCTGATACTCATTCATTTGGAAATAACCTGTTCTTTCTTTCTGAAAGCTTGTATCTTTTCCTTCATTCATAAAATTCAGAAATTTCATCAGGTTACATCTAGGTGTATGTGTTTTTTCCACCACCCATGTGTTAGTTTGTTGTGCTGTGGTGGCTTATGTGTTGTTATGATGCTGGAAGCTATGCCACCAGGATTTCAAATACCAACAGGGTCACCCAGGGTGGACAGGTTTCAGTGGAGTTTCTAGACGAAGACAGGCTGGAAAAAAAGGCACAATGATCTAATTCCAAAAATTAGCCAAGGAAAACCTTATAGATCACAACAGAACATTGACTTGCTTGCTTTGGACACGTCATTAGGAGGGATCAATCACTAGAAGAGGACGTCATGGTTGTTGAAGTACAAATTAAGGATGTGGGAGACCCTTGGTGAGATGGATTGGCACAATGCCACAATGATGGACTCAAACATGCTGGTGATTGTGGGGATGACACAGGACCAGGAAATGTTTCACTCTGTTACATGTAAGGTCACCATGAGTTGGAGTCAACTTGACAGCAGCTAACAACAATGTGCCTTTTTCTCATTTATCCTGCCTGGCACTAAGTAAGTCCTTTTGATCTGACAACTCTAGTCTCCTACTGAGGGAAATTTTTTTTTTTTTTTGGTACTATATCTTGATTATTGCTTTCTTCATGGTCCTTGCTTTCCTTCTGGAACTTGCTTTATTTGTAATTAGGCCTCCTAGACTGTTCTCTAGTTCTTTTCCATTTGTTTTTATTTTTGCTCTGGCTAATTTAATATTCAGTTGCTTTTCCAGATAACAAATTTGTTGTTCAGAAGGGTTGGTTCTTTTTTTACTTCCTCAACTTAAATTTAAAATTTATAAATTATGTTTAAAGAATTCCTCAATTTATTATTTTTTTCCAGTTATTTCTTTGCATTCAGCAGCATGTAAAACAATACCATAACTAAGTAAACAAGGTTTATTTTAGAAATGGAAGTCTATGTCAATGTTAGAAAATATTAATGTAATATATCACTTTAATAGATCAAAGGAGAAAAATCTTAGGCTCATTTCTAAATGTACTGCAAAGACATTTGATAGATCAATATCCATTTTGATTAAAAACAAACAATAGACAGCTCTTGGTGATCCAGGAAATAAAGGATACTTTGTGAACAGTTAACATCATACTTAACATTCCAGTGCTTGAGCAACAGTTCCCAAGTGTGTTTTATATAAATAAAGGTAATACAGGATGTTATAACAATACCAGTGGCTTAATACAATAGAATTGTATTTCTCCCTTGGGTAGTAGTCCAATGTGGATGTTTCTGATTGATAAACAATTTTTCTCTATGTGGTGAGTCAGTGATCAGGTTCCTTCCATCATGTAGCTCCACCATGTACTAGGGGCTTGAAATCTGCTTCCAGCTGGTGGAAAGATAAAGGGGAGAGGGTGGAGAATGCACACCTGTTTTTCCGTTACCTTGGCCTGGACATGGCACATTATTTCTGTTCACATCCCATTGTCCAGAACTAGACCCATGACCTACGAGGTATGTGTGAAGGTCAAGGGGAGACAGGAAGGGGAAACGATATCTGGGCAGCCATAGGTAGGGAAATAGACCTTCTCATTTGTAGTTGGGAGGAGTGGAAATTAGGACCACCTGAATGGAAGGCACATAAGTAATATCTATCGAATTTTAAAATATACACATCCTTTGACCTCAAAATTTTACTTCTAACAATTTTTCCTACAGATATATTAAAAAATGCATGCATGTTTGCATTTTAAGAATATACTTAGCAATATTGTAATAGAAAATTGAAAACATCCTGAATGTATATCAAATGGGATTGGATGGAGGAATTAATTATTATTTAGCCATACAGTGGAGCGCGCTGCAGCCAGTAAGAGGAGGAAGGCAGTGCTGTGTACAGTGTGTGGGGAAAGAAAACTAAGGTACAAAACTGCGAATGCACTGCTACCATTTCTTTCAAAAGGGGAATTACTATATATATGCTCATGTGTTCATGGAATGTTTGTAGAAGGATCAGAAGAAACTGGTTAACAGTGATTGCTTCTGGTTGAAACTGTAGTGGGGGGATGAGATTGGGGGAGAGACATATTTTCACTTTTGTACCTATTCAAATAAAATAATAGTTGTAGAAGTATAGTTAATAACACGAAAGGATGGTTGTAATATATTGTTGCTTGGAAACAGCTTGCTTACAAGTATGTACATATGGTCCTATTTTTATAATAAATAAAATGGCATGTATAAAATATTATAGTGGTTTGTGGTGGTTTTTTGCTTATCTGCTTTTTTAAAATTTTTCTATAATGGACATGTATCACCTTTGAAACTTAAATTACAAAAATTAAGAAAGAAACACAGTGAATGCTTTTCTTAGGAGTCTCAGTTGACCCTGCCATGAAACCTTTTCCCCTTACCCTGTTAAGATTAACGAATGCCCCCTTTTTGCTTCCATGCTACATTTTTCATACATTTATCACACTCTCAAACACATGATCTTGTACACATTTAGCTCACCGACGTTGGAAGCACTTTGAGGACCTGGATCATGCCAAATTCATCCAGGTACCCGCCCCTCTTTGTGCCTAGACATAACAGGCCTTTCCCACGACAGGTGTGCAGTAAATACTGAGCTGGCATTTAAAGCAGGGAGCACAATGTAGGTAAAGTGCTTGTGCACTTGTGTGATGCACCCTGTCTGCAATATTGTTCAAAAAAAAAAAAAAAAAACTGGCCGTCGAGTGGATTCTGACTCACAGCGACCCTAGCGGACAGAGTAGAACTGCCCGGTGAGGTTTCCAAGCAGCGGCTGGTAGATTGACTGCCGACCTTTTGGCTAGCAGCCTTAGCTCTTAACTACTACACCAGCAGGGATTCCTATCACTTACTCTTTTGTGGATGTCAGTGGCTTCTTAAACCAAAAAACCCCAAACCCGTTGCCATCAAGTTGATTCTGACTCACGGAGACCCCATGTGTTACAGAGTAGAACTGCTGTAACCTTTATGGAAGCAAATCGTCAGGGCTTTCTTCTGTGACACCTCCGGGTGGGTTCACACCACCAACTTTTGGGTTAGTGGTCAAGTGCAAACCATTTGTGCCACCCAGCGAAGCAAAGCATATGGCATAACAGATTTCCTTTCTATAATGACATTGGTTATTTCTAGGGCTCTCTCTGCATTCTAAATTAGTCACGTGGTCTGTTGTAGAACTATATGAAGTAAAAAAAATGGCATAAAGTTAAAAAATAAACGTAAGAATAATCAAACTGCTGATGACAAATGGTCTCTGCTCTGGGAAAGGTGAATACTCTCTTAAAGACTCCTATCTGGTTGGTATTATTTAGAGCAGTCTCTTCCTATTTTTCTTTCCATGCTATTTTTCTTTCTCCATTTCTATCCTTTTGTCACAAACCCTGTTTGTGCACATAGCCATGTTTTTGGTGTAGATAATCAAGGGTCAATTATGAATGAACAAGAAAAAAGTTCAAAATAGAATTGAAAGCTGATAGCATTACTTGTAAGATTTCTAATTGAAAGTTGCTTGAGAATAGGTTGACTATTTGATGTTTTGGGTCTCTGCAATTCCCAGTTTCATTGCCACTGTCTCCTTACCCTCCATCTCTCTTCCCTATGTTCTAGCCACAGAAGCCTGCTTATTATGCCCCAAATGTTCTTTCTAGGGTCTTTCATCAAAGCTTTTCTTATTGGGAGGTCCTCTGAATATATCCATTGGTCCAAGTACTACCTGCCCATAAAGTGCCAATTCAGATGCCACCTCAAAGGAGTCATCCCTGACCCTCCCAGTCAATTTCTCTCATTTTTGCATCAAATCATCATACCTCTTATTACAGCACTAATTGCAGTCTGTTCATCATTCTTTACATCTTTGTTGAATGTGAGCAAGTTGTTCTGGGAGCTAAGGTAAGAGACCACTAAGTATGGCCTCAAGGAGCTTACAGAATAATGAAGGAGATAGATAAAACAATTTCAGTAAAATGCAGTAAGTACAATGTGTGAGGAATTTTTGAGACCGCAGAGTAGGAGCGTCTAATGTAACAGGCGATTGGTAATTCCAGAAAGAGTTGAGTTGAATATTGAAGGTAGAGAAAAAGAGGTAGGGAACGAAATTTTCCGGATGGACGGAACAACAGGTTGTAAATTATGGAGGTGTGAAATATATGGCACATCTGAAGAATGATATGTAGCTCAGTTAGGCTGCAGGAGAGCTGGGGAAAGGGGCAGGGGATGAAGCCAGAAAAGCAAGAAGGGGTGGACTTGGGACTTTTTCCAAGCTGAGAATGTGAGCTTTCTGCAGAGTCCTTGAGGGAGTTTATGTAGGGGAACAATACACCTAAGCTTTGAATTATATGAGATCCTTGAGGGTAGGAATCAAGTCTTACATGTCATTATATCACCTGAGCACCTAACACAATGCTTAATACATCCTGGAGGTTCAGTAAAATTGAGTTGGACTTCCTGTATACTGCTCTGATTTTGTAAAGGAATTAATTTACCTGAACTAATATAACAACAGTAATAGTGTTGAACACTTATTGCACTCTGTAAAATCTATAAGCGTTATCTTACCTAATCCTTGCAACTACTCTATGAGATAGGTATAGTGGCTTAGAGGGTTTAACTGACAGTACTGTAGCATAGTAGTATGTAGCTTAGGTCTGAATTACCACTTCCTCACTAATTTTTGACCTGAAAGTTAAACCCTATACGTGCCTCAGTTTCCTCAGCTGTAAAATAAGAATCCTGGCTATCTGCTTCAGAAAGGTCACATCCTTGAATACCCCATGGAGCAGTTCTACTTTGCACACATGGGGTTGTCGTGAGTCAGAATCAACTCGATGGCAACTGAAAACAACCAAAGTGATAATGATGATACCTATCTCATAGGGCATTAAGGTTAATGATATAATGCATGTAAGGAGCTTGGCCTTATACTTGCCATGTGATTCCATGCTCAATAAATGTAATTCTTAGCTATTATTAGAAACATACCTCAAAGTCACATGACCAATTAGTGGTGAAGCCTAGAGTGATCAAGGCAATCTGACTTCAGAATCCACACTCTTTAATTACTATACTATGCTATGACCGCTTTTGTAGTTATAGAGATGTGTTTACAGATTGATGGGTTCTAAAGCAATGAAACAAAAGAATTTCAGTCAATGTGGGAAATACCATTTGGGGTAGAGGGTTCTTCTTCTTCTTCAAATTACCCCACTTAAGGAATTCTTCCTTTGCTACCCTGCCTACATGTTGGGAATTATTTGAGAAATAAATGTCTATAATTAAGGTGTCATTAGCTCCAGGCTTATAATGAGCATGGCTCCTGAAGCTGGAGAATACCTTACAAAGGTCTCCCTTTAGGAGTTGATCTGCTAGTGCTGACATCTGGCATACTGTGCCAACTCTTGCTACTCTGTTCCCATTCCCCACACTCCCTTGATTTTTCCAACTTTAGGACCCAAGTGGGAGTCTTATGTTGGAGGATGTTGTGCAAACCACATGCGTAAGGAAAATAATTTACATTTTTCCTTTCTTAGCTTCTGGAACATCAGTGATTCTATCCTCCCACTTCTATTGGGCAGAAATTGAGGTATTCTCCTTATGCTCCCTCATCTTCTCCAAAACCCACCACACACACACACACGCATACACACATACCACACTCCCTGCCATACATGTCAGAGCAGAGCTAGTCTTTTTTTTTTTTCCTGACTCAAGTACCCAACAACATACAGAGTCTTCGGTAATCAAGGAGTTCATGAGCAATTAGCTTTTTCTTCTCTACTCCCATCCTTTCAACTCATGACCGTCTTTAGCTTTCTTTCCTCACCATTTTATCCCTTTATTCCTTGCACAATGCCTGGTATATAGTAGACATTCAATAAATAATTTTTGAAAGAACAAATGAAAGGGAAGATGCTTTGTATATTCAGTACCTTAATGATATTCAATTATAGAAAAGTGTGCAAAAATATCACCTTGCTTTAAATTTTGACAAGAGCAGAGTATTCTTAGCAAATGGATCCTACCTTCACCTTTACTGCCACATTAGGGCTCCCATGATTTCTCTATTTCTTTGATTGCCCTGGGTATAGCTTTGGGTAGTAAAGAAACTGAATGGATGTCTCAGAAGCATTTAAGGAGATCTACAGGCTGGAGGCAGGTTTGTCCCCTGGTAACTGTCATTCCTCTGCGTTCATTTGTAATTTTTTTTTGCCATTTTTTTTTTATAATTTTCATTGTGCTTTAAGTGAAAGTTTACAAATCAAGTCAGTCTTTCACATAAAAACTTATATACACCTTGCTACATTCATTTGTAATTTTTAAGACTTTACAATGGAAAAAGTTTCCACAGATTTAAGACCGTAAAGGAAATTAATAAACCACAGTAGGTATACTAACTTTGAAAAGTGTGGGTAAAAATAACCTGAGGGAACTGGAAGGTATCTGGAAAGCCTGACCAAGTTCGTTGCTTTAACTCACGTTCTAGGTTTAGAACCTCCATGGAAATCACTGGCTTCCACAGACCTCCAAGGACATCAGCCTTCCAGGAGAGCACCAACCCTAATTCTCTTAGTTTCCAGTCTTTGAATCCCTTGCTTACATCTTTAATTATATTTGAAACTGTAGTAATCTTCTCTCCTTAATGTCTTCCTATTCTAATCCCCCTATACACTTTTTTCTCCCTTCAACTCTACTAAATTGTTAGAATTTTTATTTTAATTAGCTCAAATTTATTGACATCATCTGTTGATCAGAGTGCTAAAGTCTGCAAAATAATAGCTACAGATACCTGGAGCCCATAGTCTTAGAATAAATAACCATCATTTTGGTATCGAAAGAGCTCAAATTTATGTAGACATGGATGTAGAGAAACCCCTCCCCCACCTCCACTGGTTTTCTAGGAAAAGCTTTAGAAATGTGAAAAAAAAAAAAAAAAAAAGCCTTAAAATTTGGGATCCTATCCTTGCCTGGTTTAAAGTCAGGAAATGTGTGCGTCGGGGTTGTATCCTTTCATCATACGTATTCAATCTGTATTCCAAGCAAATAATATGAGAAGCTGGACTATACAAAGAAGAACGGGGCATCCGGATTGGAGGAAGACTCATTAATAGCCTGCGATATGCAGATGACACAACCTTGCTTGACGAAAGTGAAGAGGACTTGAAGCACTTACTAATGAAGATCAAGGACTACAGTGTTCAGTATAGATTTCACCTCAACATAAAATAAACATCATTACAACTGGACCAATAAGCAACATCATGGTAAACGGAGAAAAGACTGAAGTTGTCAAGGATTTCATTTTACTTGGATCCACAATTAACACAGCAGTCCAGGGATCAGCTGATGTATTGTGTTGGGCAAATCTGCTGCAAAAGACCTCTTTAAAGTGTTGAAAAGCAAGGATGTGACTTTGAGGACTAAGGTGCGCCTGACTCAAGCCATGATATTTTCAATCACCTTGTATGCTTGTGAAAGCTGGACAATGAATAAGACCCAACAAGAATTGACACCTTTGAATTATGGTGTTGGCGAAGAATATTGACTATACCGTGGACTGCCAGAAGAACGAACAACTCTGTCTTGGAAGAACTACACCCAGAATTCTCCTTAGAAGCTAGGATGGCTAGACTTCATCTTACATACTTTGGCTATGTTATCGAAGGGACCAGTTCCTGGAGAAGGATATCATGCTTGGTAAAGTGGAGGGTCAGCAAAAAAGAGGAAAACCCTCAACAAGATGGATTGACACAGTGACTATAACAATGGGCTCAAGCATAGCAAAGATTATGAGGATGGTGCAGGACTGGGGAGTGTTTCGTTCTGTTGTACGTGGTGTCGCTAGTCAAAAATGACTCAATGATACCTAACAACAAGGACATCCTCACCTGAAAGCCCAGACTCATGTTTATTCTGGGCCATGCTGCTATACCAGTAGACTATCCAGACATATTCAAAGCAGTGAATCTGGTCCTTCAGGACTTCTATTGGCGCTGGATCTGATACAATGTACTGCAATATGCAGAAACATTCAACAGGTATTCAAAGACGACAAGCATCTGCATCTAAAGCCTAAGCATGCTGTGTGTGTGTGTGTGTGTGTGTGTGTGTGTGTGTGTGTGTGTGTCCAACCTGGAAGTAGTCTCCAAGACTTCAAGTGAAGTCTTGAATTGGATGTCCTCCACATCCAAATATGTTTACTGCCTGTTCTGTTCCTAAACCTCTACACTACACTGTACTCCTTTACCTGCCCTAACAACTGGGGAAGAAAATGCACAATACAAAGTTTGGACTCGGGCACCACTGAGGTCAACTGTAATTTCTAGGAAATTAGAAGGGATGTATACCTTAGGGATATACCTAGGAGAGTACAACCAAGCTCAACTATGTTTTTCATTTTACTAGGGCTGTCTACCTGGAAATCTGGGGAAACCAAATCTTCTCCAGTGGAAAGAGGAGATGTGTTACTATCTGATAGAAAAATACTGTACCCGAAACACCAGAAGCCATATCTTTTACAAGGATTCAGAGAATGTTCACCAAGATAAATCGTATAGCTCTGAACACAACAGAATTATTTTAGAAATCAACAATATCTAGAAAATCCCCAAATATTTGGAAATTAAATAACATACTTCTAATGAGATTTTCTAGTGAGACCGTATTTTGAAATTAATGACAATGAAAATTTGTGGGAAGTAGGTCAATAGGGTGTAGAGAGAAATTTATAGCTTTAAATGCTTACATTAGAAAAGAAGTAAGGTGTAAAATCACATATCTAAGTTTCCACCTTAAGAAATTAGAAAAAGAACAAATTAAACTCAAAGTAAATAGAAGGAAGAAAACAATAAAGAGAAGAGCAGAAATCAGCCAAATAGAAAAGAGACAAATACCAGAGAAAATTAAGAAAACCAAAAGTTGGTTCTTTAAAAAGGTTAATAAAATTGACAAATTCTTATGAAGACTGACGAAGAAAGGGAGAAAACATAAGTTACTAATATTAGAAATGAAAGAGATATCACTATAGATCAGACTGATATTAAATGAGTAGTAAGGGAACATCATAAAAATGTGACAATAAATTCAACAAATTGATACGTTTTTAAATTCCTTGAAAACGCAACTTACCAAAGCTAATATAAGATGGAATATAAAACCAAAGTAACCCTATATCTATTTAAAAATTTGAATTCATAGTAAAAAACCTTGAAGAAAACTCAAGGTCCAGATGGCTTCTCTGGTGAATACTATCAAACATTTAAGGAAAAAATAATATGAATGTTAAACAAACTCAGAAACTAGAGGAGGGAACATTTCCCAAACTATTTTATGAGGTAAGCATTACCAAGATACTCAAACTTGAGAAAAATATTTTAAGAAAAGAATATTGCTGGTAGATATTCTTTATGATTACAGACACAAAAACTCTTAATTAAATATTAGCAAATTGAATCTAGTAATATGTACCAAGGATAATATATCATGACCCAGTGAGATTTATCTCAGGAATGCAGAATTGGTTTAATGTGAAAATCAATGTAGTTTACATTATCAGACTAAAGGAAAAAACATATATATAATCCTGTCAATTAATACATAAAAAGCATTTGAAGAAAATTCAATGTTATTCTTGACAAAAACTTTCAGCAAACTAGGAATAGAAAGAAATTTCTTTAACCTGATAAGGGCATCTACAAAACGCCTATGGTAGCACAATATTTAACACTGAAATACTGACAGCCTTTCCCCATGAATGGGAACAAAGTAAGGATATCTTCTCTTCCCACTTCTATTCAGCATTCTACTGGAGGTTCCAGCCATTGTTATAAGGCAAGAAAAAGAAATAAAGTCTGTAAAACTTGAAAAGGAAGAAGTAAAACACTCTCTTTTTACATATGACATGATTCTTTACTAGAAAATCTTAAGGAATCTGCAAAACAATTAGAATTAATAAATGAGTTTAGAAAGGTCACAAGATATATAGTCATATAAAATATATATAAAAATATGTAAAAACCAATATATAAAAACCAATTGCATTTTATAGACTAGCAGCAAGCAACTGGAAAATACAATTAAGAACATAATTCTATATTCAATAACATCAAAAACATAAAATACTTAGAGATGGATCATAGATTCAAACAGGAAATTAAAACCATAAAGCTTCAAAAGAAAATACAGGAGGATATCCTCACAAATTTAGGTTTGTCGAAAATTTCTTAGAGAGGGTAGAAGTACACTACACATACAAAAAATAGATCACCAGGCTTTTCTTCCGCGGGCCTCTAGGTGGGCTTGAGTCGCCAAACTTTCAGTTAGCAGGTGAGTGCTTAATCGTTTGCACTACCCAGAGACTACACACACACACACACACACACACACACACATTTACAAAACAGAAGTGAGCAGAAACCAGTTAGAAAATATAATAGAAAAAAATTCCTTTCACGATCACAATAAAAACATAAAAATAGGAATTAATTTAGCAAGAAATATGCCGGACTACACGAAGAAAGCAACAAAGCTTTTCTGACAAGAGAAAATTTGAATAAGTGGAGAGACAGACCATATATAAGGATGGAAAGACTGAAAATTTAAAAAATCTAAATTCCCTCCAATTACTCCATAAATTAAATTCTAACCAAATCCCAGTGACAGGTTTTGGGAATTTGACAAAATGATTTTAACATTTAGATGAAGTTACAAACATTCAAAAATACCTAAAAAATATTTCAAAAAAATAATAAAGGGAGATTTGCTCTATAAGTTATTAAAACATCATAAAAAAACTCCAAAAAACCTGTTGCCTTTGAGTTGATTCTGACTCATAGTGATCCTACAGGACAGAGTAGAACTGCCCCACAGGGTTAAAACTTTGTGAAGTGATTATAATTTGTAGTCTTTCAGAAATAGATATGCGTTTCGTAGGGATAGAATCAAAAGTCTAGCAACAGTCAAAGTTTATATAACACATTAGGACACAATGAATGACACAGTTTAAATAAGGAGGATCATACTGTATTATTAAAAAATGGGGGGGGGCATTGGCTAATTTGTCTTAGAAAAATAATTTTGTAGCTCTCCTGCAGTCTCTCATCACAATATCAAATTTCTCTAACTTCCAATATCTTCCCTGCTCTCTGTAGCTGCTTCTAGTTCTATTACCTTTTTCTCCAAAATTTCTTCCAAATTCTTTCTTGAATTGAGCTTTATCTTCTTTCTCCCAAACTTTCCCTTTCCAGGGTCTTTGTTCCAGCTGATAGTTCTCTCCCTTTGCTTCATTCCCCTATCTCCCTTAAAAAAGGACAAACCAGTCTTTTTTCGGGTGGTGTTCGGGGTGGTGTGGGTTGACGAGGCAATGCTCGTTAGAAAACTACAGGGTTTACTTGTGGGTGGAGAGGAGACTGAGAATAGTGAGGTGCTGATTTTTTTTTTTTATCACTGTTGGAGTTAAATAAATTATGGTTCACTGCTGAACTGGTATTTTCATTAGCTTCATCATATGAAAGCTGGACAACGAATAAGGAAGACAGAAGAAGAATTAATGCCTTTGAACTGTGGTGTTGATGAAGAATATTGAATATACCATGGGCTGACAAAAGAACAAACAAACCTGTCCTAGAAGAAGTATAACCAGAATGGTCCTTAGAAGCGAGGATGTTGAGACTATATCTTACATACTTAGGACACGTTGTTAGAAGAGATCACTCCCTGGAGGACATTATGCTTGGTAAATACAGGGTCAACAAAAAAGAGGGAGACCCTCAACGAGATGGATTGACACAGTGGTTGCAACTATGAGCTCAAGCATAACAACAATTGTGGGCATGGCGCAGGACTGGGTGGCGTTTCATTCATTTGTACATGGGGTCTCTATGAGCTGGAACCGACTCGACAACACTTAACAACTAAGGACAACATGAACTGGAATGCACTCACTAAAAATGAAACATTTCAGTGATTTTCAGATTGATTGGGTGCTATGAAGATGCCTCAGAGGCTGCCAGAAGTAGACAAGGAGAAGGACAAGCAGGCAGGGCATGACTCCCTAAATGTGCTTCAACCAGAACAATATTTATATATTGAGGGTTCACATAAAATGTCCTTTAAGGAAAGGTTTCTGTTGCTAAGAAGTTTGAAGATCACTTCTTATAAACAACTAAATGGTAAAGATGCTCAACAGAAAATAAACTGATTTAAAAAGCAGTATGGTATGTAAATTAAAAAAAATGCTTGGCCATAAAAAGCATTTAAGAATAGTTATATCTGAATGGTGGGAAGTGAATGCTTTTATTTGCTTTTTTTCACTTATCACTATTTAAAGTGGTTTTTTTACAGTGGATAACATACTAATGTTATTTGTTTTTATTTTTATGTTTTAGAAATATAATTTACATACAGAAAATTTCACACATTTTAAATGTATAATTTGATGACTTTTTTCATCAGCACCCAAATCAAGATACAGAACATTTCTATTGCCCAGTCACGTCCCATTCCCATGAATAGCCCCACTCCCCATGCCCCTCCACAGGTAACCATTATTTTGACTTAATTTGGATTAATTTTGTCTGTTCTTCATATAATATGTAATTTTTGCATCTGGATTATTTGCTCAAGATAATATTTCTGAGATTCATTCAAGTTGTGTATATCAGTATCTTTTAATTGCTGGGTAATAATCCATTTTATTACTATACCAAAATTTGTCTATTCTTTTGTTGGACACTTGGGTTCTTTATAGTTTTTGCTATTGAGAACAAAGCTGATTTGAACAATCTTGTTCTTGTACAAGTTTTTGGGTAGATATATTCATTTCTCTTGGGCATATACCTAGGAGTTGGATTGTAGGATATGTACATCTTTAACTTTTCAAGACATTGCCAAATTTCTCTTGAGAGTGGTTGATTGAATTTACATTTCAATTAGCAGTGTTTGAAAGTTGCCCATTCTCTTTTTCCCTCTACCACTATAAAGTAAATGAACAAGGCAGACTTGCTGCCACTGGCAAGACCAAAAGTAAGCCTTGGGGATGTGGCAAAACCAGTTTTCATCCGGTCCAGCGCTGATCCATGAGAAATATGCAGACAGCAGCAGTAGGTCTTGGCTCAGCAATTGTTGACAGTATCAGTGTGCATCGCAGTTATAAGCGAGGAGTGTGGGAGATAAAGTGAGGAGTATAGAAAGTCACTCAGGGAAAGGGTGACAGACACTACACAAAAGGTCAGGTTCCCCTAGATAACTGGATAGGTTTTCAGCTCCTCAGGGAACTGGAGGATCTTGGGCAGAAAGGATAGGGTGCCTAGACAGGTTTTGCTTGATGTCTACAAAAGCAACAGGGCTGCTGCTGCTTCTCCTCTCTGGGCACCCAGGAAAGGAAGCTCATAGTATGCCACTAAACCTAGGCTGACTTGAAACTGCAAGTAGAAGATCTTACAAACAGTTAAGGCAGAGCTGGTATAGATAGGGACAGCTAGTACCAAAAACCCAACTGTAGACTTGAGCCTAATCTCGGGGCACAGTTTGTATGTCAGTTTTCTAGGCAGGAAGTTGTCTAAGCGCATGGGGAACCTAGGTCTATAAATGTTTGAAATAAGTGGGTGTTACTTGCTAGGACAAGGGGAAAAGATCTGAACTAAGTTGGGTCCTAATAATCACGGTGCCAACGAGGCCATGTTTTCAGGCATAGCACCCATACAAGTTACTCATTTTTGGTCCATTTCATTGTCATAATCGGATTCCTAAGTCTCCCAGGATGATTTAAAAATTTGTTGCTAAGACCCGGATGACAGAATTCAGCTGATTCTGGGTCTGCTTCTAAAAATTTATCTTGAATCCTTTTTCTTCTTTCCAATTCCAATGCCATCACTGTAGTTGAAGCAACCATCATGTATATTCTTTGGTATATTCTAGTAGTCTCTTTAGTGACCTCCTACTACCAGTTTCTGCTGCACTTCAATTCATTTTTCCCGTAGCATTGGGACATGACATTTGATCAGGGTCATCATTTTCTTAAAACCATGTTGAAATTTTAGGAGCATGTGTTTTAAGATAGGTAACATGGATACTAGAAAATATACTAGTTTGGGAGTTAGAAGATTTAGGTTCTAATTCTGGCACAACCATTAACCAGCTGTATGTTTATGAACAATCATTTTTCCACCCCTCAGGTCTTAGTTTCCTCATCTGTAAATAAAAGGATTGGATCAAACTAGAAAATCCATAAGGGCCATTCTAGGTCTAACATTCTGTGATGCTTTGTGGGGCTATTCAGTGTTCTTGCCTGGGAAGAAGAGAATTGAGGATCTGAGATGGTATTTCAGTCAGCCCTCTTATCTTTTTTCTTAGAGAGGGTAACAGTGGCTGGTATCTTTGAAGTTTGAAGACAGTTCCCATATACTAAGGAAACCAAATCCAAACCAAACCAAACCCAGTGCCGTCGAGTCAATTCCGACTCATAGCGACCCTATAGGGCAGAGTAGAACTGCCCTGTAGAGTTTCCAAGGAGTGCCTGGCGGATTCGAACTGCCGACCCTTTGGTTAGCGGCTGTAGCACTTAACCACTAGGCCACCAGGGTTTCCATACTGAGGACAGCCATATGAAAATGTTTAAAGACCATTTCCTCATTTCAGCAAGTGTGCCACAAGGACTATGAGTTGCTGCAGTATAGGGAAGTCTGGGTGGTGGTTTTACGTTGGTCTAGGCTCTTGTCGGAGCCCTGGTGGTACAGTAGTTCAGAGCTTGGCTGCTAACCAAAGGGTCGGCAGTTCAAATCCACCAGCGCTCCTTGGAAATTCCATAGGGCAGTTCAACTCTGTCCTATAGGGTCGCTATGAGTCGGAATCAACTCGACAGCTACGGGTTTTGTTTTGGTTAGGCTGTTGTCAAATTCTCTTTGCATACTTGACCTTAAAGTTGTGTGGATCTTTAGAGGCTACCAATCCAGATTTTGGTAGAAGAGACCATAAGTTTCATGGAATGCTGCTGCCATCTTTGTAGGATTCTGACTGAGTGGTTGATGTAGACATATAAATTTGTCCAGTCATATTTTTTAAAATGTAAGTATTACGATATAAACTACACACACTGTATACATCTCAATTTGCTGGTTTTGATATTGTATTGTAGTTACATAAGATGTAATCATTGGGAAAACTGGATGAAGGGTATGCAGGACCTCTCTATTCTGTCTCTGTAACTTCCTATGAATTTTTAATTATTTCAAAATAAAAAGTTAGAAAAAGATGTAAATCTTACAAGTTAGTTAATAGGACTTTTACTAGGGTTGAGTCCATAACATCTACAATGGCCTGAGTTGTGGCTTTTTTTTTTTTTTCCTGAAGCAAAATGTTGATTATCCAACAGTACAATGCATTTTCATAATTTCAACTATGAAGTCTGTTCCCGAGGAATTCCCTGTTGAGGGCTCAACACATACATTCAATGACCTGTATGTTTATATTATATTTGGTCAACACCAAGGCCAGCCTCAGCAAGAGCACTGTATGTGCTGGTAATTCTGGGTCAAGAATTTGATGACCTTTTCCTTGGATTGGGATCCAGTTCCTGCAAGACAACATCTACACCATGTCCCACCTTTCTCTTCTCCGCTTCTGGGATCCTCGGCTCTCCCTAGCTCTAGGAAGTTCATGTAGACAGAAGAGCATGTACTGGTCGGGCCAATGGCCTTCTCAGACCTCTGAGGAGAATGGGTGGGGTAAAATGTGCCCCGGTAGTCCTTTAGGAATTCAGTCAATCCAGAATCCATTCTTTTCAGGATTGGAGAGAGTGTGTGTGTGTGTGTGTGTGTGTGTGTGTGTCTGTAGGGATGAGGGGAGCTTCCTGAGGGAAGAGGAAAGACTGAGAAGTAATACTTAGTATACTTAGTAGACAGAATAATGCCCTCCCCCAGATGTTCATGTCCTAGTCTCTGGAGCCTGTAAATAAGTTACCTGGCAAAGAGGAATTAAATTTACAGATTTAATTAAGGTTGCTAGTCAGCCAACCTTAAAATAGGGAAATTATCCTGGACTATCAAGGTAGGCCCAGTGTAATCACAAGGGTCCTTTAAAGTGGAAGAGGGAGGCAGAAAAAGAGAGTCAGATAATGAGCTGTTATAATGGAAGCAAAGTCAGAGAGATGCTGTGTTGCTGGCTTTGAAGATGGAGGAAGGGGGCCACCCAACACATTGGGCGGCCTCTAAAAGCTGGAAAAGGCTAGGAGATAAATTCTGTCAATCCAGTGTCTGTGGGTGACAGTGGAATGTGGCTTCCCCCTTCCCAAAGTAACTTTGCTCTACTTTCGAGTACTCATTGTATCGCCTAAATGTAGAAGTAATGACCATGGTAGATGCTAGCCTCCCAGGGATCAAAAATAGCTTATTGTTACAGAGTTGTATGTATATGATGCTTTTCATGGTGCAAGCTCAAAGTCTTCACAAACTATCTTCTTTGGTTTCTCTTTTGGGTAGACAGGTAGTAGCCATTTTGTAGTTGGCCAGAAAAAGACCAGGCTATGGATTCCCAAATATCTTTGAATTCTGAAGCATTTAGTATTCTAGAATCCTGAAATACTGAACTCAGTAAAAATGTCTTTGCATTCTGTTTGATTTTGTACACTTTTCAGTTTCACACAAACCTTTTACTGACAGAGCATTGTAGCATCTGCCAGCGATAGGGCAACCAGAGGGTTTGGCAGCTTGTGGGTGGGAGTTTCAGGGTTTGGGGACTTGGCGGCAGTTAGATTGGGCTGTTGGTGTGGGAGGATGGAACTGTGTATTGATGATGGTCTTTGCTTTCCCTAAATCACAATTGCATCATATGAGATAGCTGAATTTATGTTGAGCTTCACAAAAGCCTCCTGGGAAAAGGGCAAAACTGGTTTGAGTGCGTAAGAAATTTATTTATGGCAATTATGGTACCAAACTGAGACTGGAGACTGTTGAGAATCTGGGCAGTTTTCTGGTGGAGAAAAAAAGATTCATTTTGTTTTTGTAAGTAGGAAACATATAGTAGAATTACTGTTTGTAGCTACAGTGATTTTTGAAAGTCTTATTGCCCTTTCCATAGGCAGCAGGTCGTATATTCTTACCAAACTAATTCTACTAGAGTAGATTCTGGAAGGAAATATGAAAAAAAGAATAAGCGTGAGTGGAAAGACAATGGCCAGCTCCACGGAGGTGGTTAGAGGATATCAAGTATGGTTGGCCAGTTCCTCATGACTCATCTGCATGGCAGAGTGTTATGACAGGTCCTCCTGGAAACACTGGGGTCACGGCTTTCTGTAGTACTAAGATGACTCACTAAGAAGGGGGCTTAGATTCCATTTCAGGTTAATCTGCCAAGCATAAATGTGACTTATGTCTTTGATTTTTCGTATTTATTTTTAACTTGTGTTGCCCTGGTCTCTAGTAACAGAATGCCATGGAAGGAAAATTGTATTAAGTAATTTTTTTTTTCCCAAAAAGATGATTAGAAAACCAGAGAGCACCCCAGCCATCCTAGAACCTTGTCCTTTAAAATGGATTACTTTTGGTAAGGTTCTAACAAGAATTCTTCCAAATACAGTGTAGTATAGTGCAACCTGTTGACAACTCAGTTGAGATGTAATAAGCACTGTAATTTTTTTTCAGTCGCTACTTTCTACTAAACTGAGTAGAATCTTCTTTTTTCTTTCTTTAATAGCACCAAAACATCCTAGTCATTTTCGATGAGTTAAACTCAGTCCAATACAGAGTCCAAAACTTCAATCTCATATCTAGTTTAAAACTCTTCTCCTAACTCCTTGCTCAAGAGACTTGAAGAGTGGATTGGCGGGGGTGTGGACAAAAGACAGAGATAGAGAAGAGAGAGAGGTGGGAAGGGAGAGAGAGAAAGAAAGAGAAAGAGGGAGAGAAAGGAGAGGGAAAGGAAGAGGAGGGGAGAGGGAGGGAGAAGGAGAGGAAAGTGGGGAGAAGAGAGTGAGAGAGACACACAGAGAGAGATAGAGGGACAGAGGCAGAGAGAGAGATTGATTTTACAATAATCCTTCCTCTTCCCTGTGTACTTGTGGATCATCCAGGGTGGGTGGGGGGCACTTGGATAGAAGAGGCAACAATAGTCTTACACACTTGGTCACCTGCCAGTTTTGGGAAGATGCCTTTGGTCATGCTTTAATCACTCTGATTCTGTTTGCTTCTGGTGGCCTTTGATGATGTAATGGTCTCCATATTGATGGATTTTTGTTCAAGTAAAGCTGTCCTCCTCCGTGAGAATTTCCTTAGAGAGGAGCAGCCCTGCTAGTGGTCCATACCTCGAGTCCCCTGTCCAGTAGGGACATTTGTCCTGACAGTCTGAATAGCCCTTTTTGTCCCTTGTCCCTCATATGCTCTGTAGTCCTTGTGGACTGATAGAAACCACTGAAGTTTTCTTCCACACCTACTGTCATGACACCGAGGTGGGAGTACCACCCATCCTTTTCTTCCCAGAATTACTTCTCTACTTTCCCTCTTCTTGCCTTCATAAATCTATAGTGAGAGCAGGAACAAATAGGAACAAGTCTCCGTGTTCAAGTATATGCTCCCATCTTGAAGACTCATATGCCAAGCCCTCCCTAGAGCTCTCTCACCAGGCTCCACTCTGCTCTAATAGTGGCACCAAACTGGGCAATGAGATGCTAGTCTCCCTCTCTTGTAGTTACTCTCAATCTTTGCAAGTAATTCTCTTAGGGTTCTGCTCTACCTCATCTCTCCTTCACAAACTTGGATTTGTGGGGTGGGTGGAAGAAAATTTCCTCACTATAAATACTGTCTTCTGTGTGAGGCTGGGGATTCCAGTCATTCTTCTGTTCTTCCCCAGGCTTCTTACATGAACTGGAAAGAGGGTATGAGGGTTGGGTTGATGGCTGCCAGTGACAAGGTTGGCTTCGCCTACTAGTCAGCCCTAAGGGAAGGTATCTGTCCCTGTAGAGATGGAGACTCAGTGCTCTTGGGTTTCATCTATAGACTAGTGCCAGTTCTGGGACCACACAAAAAGTTCCACTCAAGATGCTGGAATACTAATATTTGTTTTTATGTATGACTGTGTTCTCCTGTCAGCGGCCTTTCAGTGTTGTGGGATATTATGGTGTTTTTTGTATCTGTCAATTCCTAGAAAAGTCATAGAAAACAATGGTTTATAAAAAATAATCCCAGACTCTGTTTACTTCAGTACTGAAATTTATTTATGAGATCCAGTACAAATTTATCAGAGCCTCATTTATTGTATATCACTTCTCTTCTGCACTGATTTGTGACCTTTTCTTATCATATATTAAACTGTTATGTATAATAAGCCCTGTTTATGTATAAATTCTGTTACTGATTTCAAGAATATCAATGGCCAATAGGGTTTTTGGGTGTCAAAATGCAAATATTGTGCTTCCGGTTGTGTATTTATCTGAGACATCATTTGTGGGTATCATGGTTACCCCACACTAGTATAAACTCAAGTGTTTTCAGAATGTAGTCATCAAGTGATACTACGTTACATCGAAATTTATTTATAAATATTGGTCTTTCCACATAGGGTCAAAGCTCAACACCAGTGGTGTTGAAAAGAAACGCTGAGTATCATGTTCAGATTTATTAACAAGCAGAAGTGATTTAAAAAAGAAAGTTTGCTCCCATACCATTTGTAGAGCCATTAGCTGTTATTATGTCATATTTACTCTTATAAGTAATCCCCTTCTATACTTCCCTTGCTAACTGGGCTAATGGCAGTTAATATAGAGTATTCAATTTTCCCACCGAGTAAAGTTACTCCAAGGAGCCCTAGTGGAGCAAGCGGTTAAGCACTTGGCTGCCAACAGAAAGGTTGGAGGTTTGAACTCACCCAGCGACTCTACAGGAGAAAGACCTGGCGCTCTGCTCCTGTAAAGATTACAGCCTAGATAACCTGTGGGGCAGTTCTACTCTGTCACATGGGGTTGCTATGAGTTGAAATAACAACCACCAAGTTACTCTTTGCATTCAGCTCATGCTTATAACATCTGGTGGTGGATACAGTTCTGTTATCAGCTTCATTCATCAGGCCAAGTCAAGTGGCCAGAAGTGTGAGATTGAACATGGCAAAGACTCGTAAAGATTCCTTGTGCCTAATTCCACTAGTGGATTTTATTTCTTCACTTTAACAATGATATGTCTGTTGACACATAGGATTTTATTTATACGATATATATTTTCAATATTAAGCCACTTTAGATATTTTTAGGATACATACTTAAAGTAATTGGAATCATTCTCTAGGTATTTTTTATCAAGTGACCTTGCAGATTTGAGCATTCTGGTCTTTAGCAAAGATCCTGCTTTCCCAATGACACTGAATCTGGGGGTTGATCTCATAGAGGTGGACTCTAGGACAATCATGGCTTTCTTGGGATTTGACCCTCTGAGCCAAATTCTGCCTGCATTTGGATTCTTGGTCTCTTACATCTAAGGGATCTAAAGGATAGCAATCACTCTATTTATTGCTACACAGTAGAGCATCAGAATTTGGTGGGTTGTTTCTTAAATTTTTCTGATCAAAGCGGCCATGAATTTTCTACTATCGTCTTAAGTTCACGGCGTGTGTACACTGATTTTTCAGACTTGGCCAATCCACCAAAGCGTCTCTGCTCCCTCTTTCATTCTTACAGAAGCAGGAACACCAGCCCCCATGAGTTAGGAAATTTGGCTGAGGCTGGATTCATGGGTTCTGTGGAGGAAGGATATCTATGGAGCTTAAATGATGCTGGAGTCAGTGCCTGCAGATTTGGGGAGGCTACAGGAACAGCAACAGAATGTTTTAGTGGGAAACAGGCAGATTTTTATGAAGTTTAGTAATCAGACAGAACTGGTAGGTGAAGAGTTAGAGCTATTTGAGCTTTCAGGGATATAAAGAGAAATAGGCACATATTTCTGAAGCTTTGGCTATCATCTGGGATTCATGGGGAAGAGAGGTTTTCATAACCTTATCTACATCTCAGGGGTTTCTTTAGCAGGTTCAGGATCTGATGGAGGAAGCAGATACCACCTGTTCCAAGGCCAGAATAACATGGGACAAGAGGCTCAGTGGTAGAGTCTAAGCAACCCAGGTCCTCCCAGCCCTTGAAGATATAACTGCGATTGGGCTTCTACGCCCTGGAAGAGAAATGACCAGAACGAGAATGTAAGCAAGTGATAACAGGACTGGACACAGCTGAAGCATCTCTTCATAAATTCAAATCCTACAATCGTATTTGATTCTGGGATGGGAGAGTTTTTTATACTTTTTTTTCCTTTCTCCTTGGGCCTGAACTAAAGGCTCACTTGGCACTTTATTTCATTGGAAGGGTGGTCAGCTAAAGCTGAGAGGATCGGGCCTTAAAATCCTGTCAAATCCTAAGAGTGAAACTGCAGGGAGGAACCCAGGATTAGAGATTAGGGAATAAAGGGCTTGAAGTAGTAAGGATTACAGTATTTAAATTAAAGAGGGACAACAAGATGTCAGAATTCAGCAAGGTTATGCTTAACAAAGGAGCCTTGGTGGCGCAGTGGTTAAGAATTCAGCTGCTAACCAAAAGGTCACCAGTTCAAACCCACCAGCCGCTCCTTGGAAACCCTATGGGGCAGTTATACCCAGTCCTATACGGTTGCTATGAATCAGAATCAACTCTACAGCAACGGATTTGGTTTTGGATGCTTAACAGAAGGAGCCCTGGTGGCGCAGTGGTTAAAGCGATAGATTGTTAAACACTCCATGGGAGAAAGATTTGGCAACCTGCTTTCGCAGAGATTTACAGCCTTGGAAACCCTCTGGGGGTCACTATGAGTTGGAATCATTTGGCGGCAGTGGGTTTTGGTGGGTTCATGCTTAACAGGCATAGGACCCTAGTATAAGAATGATGTCTGATAACTAAGGCAAGACTTAGGGAGACAGGATTCTGGCTCAGGGTTTTAATTTTTAGAAGAAAAGAGTAGTGTCTATTAAATACCATGTAACCCCAAAGATAGCTGATTCCTCTACTAGATAATTTAAAATAAAACTGTCTCTAGAATGTTTTATATTTCAGATTAAAAGCTAAAAAAATAACATGAGTGCATATTTGTGAATATTCCCTAAAAATTTTAAGTATGTATGTACTATACACTTTAAGACATAATATCTATACAAAGTTAGCTTGATTCGTCTCTTGAGTCTGTGTTTTTATTTTTGGCCTGCAATTTGCAGCAAGTGACTCAGAAACGGAAGTGAAAAATTATTTTACAGTTTGACTAGAGTTTTTTTTTTTTTTTCTGTTAGGGTTGTTGTAATCCTTACATAATACGCATACAAACCCCTGAATGTTTATTAGATGTCTGGTGCTAGATTTCTGTGTAAAACAATACCAACCTCCTAACTCCCATACCTCTCTAATTATATGGAAACTTGTTTAAGATCATCAAGTACAATGATTCATCACTCCAAGGTGCTTTGCTAAAGGCAGCATTGTTACAAGACTATTGTTCTCTACTGAAGTTATTTATTTTGAGCTTCGGTTACTTTTTTATTTTTAGAAATAAACTCGAGATTTCTATCTGTACTTATGTAAGAAATAATAAATAAATATTTGAATGTCTTTATCTACTTAAAAAAAGTTACTTCGTATGAGAGAAACAGGAGGTTATTGCATTCTGAGAAATATCTGTTTAGAATTGTTGCCATCATTAGCAGCAGCATCATAATTATCATCGCCTGTTGTCATCAGCATCATCATGTTATCATTGGCTGCTAACCATTTAGTTGAGCCCTGGTGGTGGAGTGGTTAAGTGCTCAGCTGCTAACCAAAAGGTCGGCAGTTTGATTCCACCAGCTGCTCCTTGGAAACCCTATGGGGGCATTTACGAGTCAGACTCCATTTGACAGCAACGGGGTATAACCATTTAGTTCAGGACATTTATCAATAGTGTATGTTAAATAGTAGGAGCCCTGGTGGTGTAGGGGTTAAGCGCTCAGCTGCTAACTGGAAGGTCAGTGGTTCAAATCCACCAGCTCAGTGGGAGAAAGATGTAGCAGTTGGCTTCATAAAGATTTACAGCCTGGGAAACCCTGTGGGGCAGTTCTACCCTGTCCTATAGGGTCACTATGAGTTGGACTCAACGGCAATGGGTTTGGTTTTTGGTTTTTATGTGTTAAGTAACAGAGCCTCTGCCCTTAGAAAATCTAGGGCTATGAAAGAGGAAAAAAAGAAAAACGAGTAAGGGCCAAAGCTGTAGGCAGTTCCTAACTTTCAAATGGGTTATTGCCAGACTTTGTAAGGCAGTATGTTGGTTCGATTGATTGAGAAGCAATGTTATATATGGGGTGTATGTACACAGTTTTGCTCACACACACACAAAAAAACAACACTAGAGCCAAAACTCTATATATTTAACTCTATAATAAAAGCATTTGAATCAGGGATCTACTTGTAAAACTCTGTAGTTCACACTCATATCTGATAAGAGCATGGGCTTTAAAGTCTGATAATCCTTTATTAGCTACGTGATCTTGGAAAAGAGGGATAAAACTGTATCTATATATATGTGATTTTCTAATGTGAGAAGGAGCATTGTTGTTGTGTGATGTTGAGTGGATTCCGACTCATAGTTACCCTACAGGACAGAGTAGAACTGCCCCATAGGATTTCCTAGGCTGTAATCTTTACAGGAGCAGGTGGCCAGGATTTTTCTCCCACGGAGCCACTGGTGGGTTCAAATTGCAAACCTTTCAGTTAGCAGCCCAGCTCTTCACCATTGCGCCACCAGGGCTCCTGGCAAAGAGTAGTGCTCACCAAACGTTCCTATTCAGCTCCTTAACATTTGCACTCCTCCACCTGTAATTATGTTAACTAGTTCTAGACAATGGCTGTGGGTTACTTAAACTGACTAGGCCCTTGTTTTCAGAACTTTAGAACAGGAGTACCATTACATCTTCTTCATAGAGTAGTTGTAGGAATTAAATAAGAAAATGCACATAAAGTACTTAGGAAAATACCTGGCACATAGCAATATTTATAATAGCGAAAGGACTCATTAACAGGGTGGCTGAAGAGGTCCTGTGTTCCAGATGCAGTTACGAAATGGTGAAGTTGCCATCAGCCTGGGTCTTTGATAAGCTGTGTGGAGCAAAGCCCGCTGCTGATCAATGATAGACAGGTAGCATTAGTGAGAAATAAACCTTGAGTTAAGGCACTGAGATTTTGGGAGTTAATTTGTTACCACAGCATAATCTATCCTATCCTGACTCATATACTTATCGTTACAAAAGTACTTACAAAAAGACTTGAAGACAATTCATCAAGATGGCAATAGTGGTTATTGTTGGATAAAGTGATTGTGGGTGATTTTAGTTTTCTTTAAAATTTTTTTTTTCAGTATTAAGAAACTTTTTTTTAAAAAAAGGTTACAGTGATGTGTTTGGTTCATTTTTAGAACGATTTTGATCAAAACTGGTTAAATTAGAGAAAGCATTGACTCCTGAAGGGTAAGCTTTAGCTGTTTAGAGAAGATTAATTAATGAGGATTACTTCACTCTCTAGCAGTGTCAACTAAATGAGAATTTAGTGTAAATTGGGAGTTGGCAAAGGAGCCCTGGTGGTGCAATGATTAAGTGCTCAGGTGCTGGCTCTGCAGAAGAAAGGACGTGGCGATCCGCCCCCATAAAGTTTACAGCCTAGGAAACCCTATGGGGGCAGTTCTACTCTGTCATATTGGGTTGCTACTCAACGGCTCACAACACCACCACCACCAATATCAAGGAGATGGCAAACTACAGCCTGTGGGCCAAATCTGGTCTTAAATGTGTTTTTGTAAATAAAGTTTTATTGGAACACAGCCACACCTATTGTTTAAGTATTGTCTATGGTGCTTTTGTGCTACAGTGGCAGGGTTGAGTCATTTCAACAGAGACCACATGGCCCGCAAAGCCTAAGATATTTACTGTGTGATCCTTTACAGAAAAAGTTTGCCAACCATTGGTGTAGACAATAAACTGAGCAGGGCCAGGACGAGGGTGAGAAGAGTGAGGCACTTGCCTCAGGTGCAAAATTTAAAGTGTGCTGAAAAATTCAGTAATCAAGATGAAACTTTTTAATGCATTATTTAAAAATAAATATTAATGTAAAAAACCCATGACAAGCAAAATATCAAAATTTTAAGCAAAGATAAGATTAATAGTAGTGCCATGTCGGGCCATATTAAAACCTGAGGTAAAAGGAAAAATTAATAATAGTAATCTCATCTTTATTTAGAATTTTGATATTTTGTTCATCATGTAGGGCAGAGGAGTGCCCTAAATTCCCTAGCACAATGCCTAGTATAGTGGGACTGTAATAAGTTTTTTCATTGATTATGAATTCATTAGCATGATATTGCAAAAGAGGAATTTAGAAAATTGTGTGAGTGGGAACAGTTTGACCCAGTTGTTCTGGTAGAAGGTAGCATTTTAATCCTCAATTTATGTACCAAGTCTATTCATTATTTTGGTGTACCAACAAATATTTGAGGTGAGTTTTGCCTTAGTCTCTAGACCTGTAGGCACCATCCTAATTTATATGACTGTTTTAAGGTAGTATTTGGGGATTTATTATGCTTTAAGCATGATTTTGAATGTACTTTTTTGAGATTTAGATTGTAAAGACTTGCTTGTACAATCTAAATACTTCACGTATTGCTTTTTAGCCAACTATTTCTGGCGTCCTCTTCCGTTTCTTAGTTGATGTATTCATCAGATAGACTAATCTCATCCTCTCTTTCCAGGCTCTTCTTCTAGTATCTTCATTCTGACTGGAAGATGAAATGTCCATTCCAAAAACCAGATTTGTTGGGATTCTAAGCCACGTTTTTCAGAGTTCAAAGGTTCGTGTAGCATGTGAACTTGAACTTTACTCAAAATGATAACTGGATCTAACTCTTTCCAGGGAATGAACATTATATTGTTAACTCTTTGGCACAGAGACTCACGTTGATCAGTACGGAGGCTTGGACAAGGAAAGGGAACATTCACCTCGTTCTCCCGAATACTCATTAGTTGTGAGAAGGAGGTAGAATTGGCAAAGACTGGGGAAGGCACACTACGAGAGTAGTTGCTAAAGTTACATAATGGTTATCAGATAGAACATTTTAAAGGGAGGATAATAAATATAGAAACAGAGAGTACAATGCTGCATTTAATTTATCATTGATAATCAAAATAAATATACTCAAGTGTTAGTTATATGCAAAAATAAATTGATCATGAAATTCTGATAAGCTTATAAGTAGTTTAGTCTCAATTATATTTAAAATGTTAGCTGATATTCTGTCAGACGTCTCCTTTGCCAGACTTCTGATTACCTAAAAGTAAAATTTCTGGTTCTTCTGTCATGTAGGGTGTGGGGAAGGACAAGATATGTTGTCTTTCTTTACCTCAGTTCTTTGCTGTGGATGGGGTAGAGGCGGGGATGTGGGAGGAGAGAGAAAATCCAGATACAAGGTTTAAAGAAAGGAAGAAGTGGAGAGAGTGAAAGGAAGAATTAAAGGAGAAACATGGAGTGGGGAAAGGGGAAAGAGGCAGAAAGAAGTTGCAAGGAGGGAGCAAGAGACAGGAATCTGGGTCTAGTAGCTCCGTCGTATCTACTAACCGAAGATAATACAATGGAGACAGACTTAGTAACGTTTGGCAGTGGAAACTCATCTGATTCATTACTTATTTACTATGCAAGTGCCTTGCAAATCACTGTATCAAGAGGGATCATAATTTGGGACTGCTGCCACTATGATTTCTTCCGAAGGCCGATATTCTGAGGTTTGATAAAATTCCTCTTCACCTTTACTGTCTCCAAGATAAAGAGCACTAAGAAGAGCTAAACATTTATCAAGGACGCATGGCAAGACCTGTGAGGAAGTTGCCTGAGAATTAAGTCTTCACTTAATTAACACTTCATTTAAGGAGCCTTGGTGGCACAGTGGCTAAAGCGCTCAGCTACTAACCGAAAGGTCGGCAGCTTGAACTTATCAGCCGTCCGGCAGGAGAAAGATGTGATAGTCTGCCTCTGTAAAGATTTACAGCCTTGGAAATCCTATGGGGGCAGCTCTACTCTGTCCTATAGGGTTGCTATGAGTCAGAATCGATGAGGCTGCAGCGGGTTTTTTTTTTTTTTTCTTTTTAACACTTCATTTATTCTCACTATCCAAATTTTCTTTTATTTTTAAATCTTCTGACATATGTTTTCCTGAGGACTGCCTATTGCGTGTTCTTTGGTATGTAGAAAAATGAAAATTTTCTGTTTTTGGTCGCCGGATTGTCTATGCTGTAGTAATTACTGTTGTTGCCCTTTGTTCCTGCATTCTTCTTAGTGTCCTCCTATGCCTTGGAATTCTTTTTTTCTTTTACTTTTCTGAAGAAAAATTCACTGCTCTCTTAAACTTTATCTGGAGGAATTGGTGTCTTAACCAGGGTTTCAAACCAGTTTGTTCTGGTTAGAACCCCTGCTAGGACTTTGTGTTTCCACCTCAGATATACTGAATCAGAATCTGCATTTTGACAAGATCCCTGGGTGAAAAAAAAAAAAAAAAAAGGGTGATTGTTATGTAATAAAATTTGAGAACCACTGCTCTACTAGTGGTTCTCAGAATCGGTCCCTAACCAGCAGCATTTGCATTGTCTGGGAACTTGTTAGAAATGCAAATTCTCAGCAGGGGTTTGAACCTGAACAAACTGGTGTGAAGCCCTGGTCTTGACTTCTCTCTATTTTTAAAAATCTTTGAGAGGAAACTGAAAGGTTTCGTGGTGACGCATAGGCAGTTTTCTAACATTCCATATCTGAGTCATGTGGAGAGAATATTTCTACTTTTGACGATAACTGTCTTCCCTCTGGACAGAATAAAAGATAGATATTTCTTTGTACCTCTCACAGCACCTAGCCACAAGCTTTGTTTGCAGAGGGTCCTCAATAAGAATTCACAAAATTATTAATTTTAAGGTTTTTATAAACAGTGACAAGGAGTCCTGGTGGTGCAGTGGTTAAGCATTCTGCTGCTAACTGATTTGAACCCACCACCCGCTCTGATATGGCACTTTGCTTCCATAAAGATTTAAAGCCTTGGAAACCCTGTGGGGACAGTTCTACTCTGTCCTATAGGGTCGATATGAATCGGAATGGACTCCACAGCAATAGGTTTGGGTTTTTTTGATAGACAATGATGTATATATAAGAGGAATTTCTACCTAACTATATGAATTGTGTGCTCTTCAGCCAGCTTGTATATCTGTTATATTTTATGTCTAAATTATATTACTGGTTTTCATTTTTAATTTAGTTTTCATTTTTATAAAACAAATATAAATGCACAGCTAAAAATGTCAAACAAAACAACATCTCACCCTGACATTACTGGCACTAATCAAAAAAACAGAAAATAACAAATGTTGGAAAGATTGTGGGGAGACTGAAACTCTTATGCTTTGCTGGTGGGAACGTAAAATGGTACAACCACTATGGAAAACAATATGGCGTCTCCTTAAAAAGCTAGAAATAGAGATACCATGTAATCCAGCAATCCCACTACTAGGAATGTATCCTAGAGAAATAAGAGCCATCACACGAATGGACATGTGCACTCACATGTTTGTTGTAGTATTATTCACAATAGCAAAAAGATGGAAACAACCTAAGTGTCCATCAACGGATGGATGGATAAACAAATTATGGTACATACACACAATAGAGTACTATGCAACCATAAAAAACAATGATGAATCCATGAATCTGTGAAACATCTCCCAACATGAATGAATCTGGAAGGCATTATGCTGAGTGAAACAAAAGGATGCATATTGTATGAGACCACTATTATAAAAACTCAAGAAAAAGTTTACATACAGATGGAAACAATCTTTGGTGGCTACAAGGAAGGGGAGGGGTGGGGAGGGGAAATCACTAAGTAGATGTTAGACAAGCATTAACTTTGGTGAAGGGAAAGACAAGACACAATATAGGGGAAATCAGCACAACTTGACCAAGGCAAAGTCATAGAAGCTCCCCAGACACATGCAAACACCTTGAGAGACCGAGTTACTGGGGCTGAGGGCTGGGGATCATGGCCTCGGCGGACCTCAAGCTCAATTGGCAGAACATAATTCATAAAGAAAATGTTCTACATCCTACTTCGATGTGCAGTATCTTGGGTCTTAAAAGCTTGTGAGTGGCCATCTAAAATACATCTTTTGGTCCCATCACATCTGGAGCAAGGGAGAATGAAGAAAACTAAAGACACAAGGAAAATATCAGTCCAAAGGTCTAATGGACCACATGAACCACAGCCTCCACCAGCCTGAGTCCAGAACTAGATGGTGCCCGGATACCACTATCTATGCTCTGACAGGGATCACAATAGAGGGCCCTGGATAGAGTGGGAGAAAAATGTAGAACAAAATGCAAATTCACAAAAAAAGACTAGACTTACTGGTCTGATACAGACTGGAGAAACCCCTGAGACTGTGGCCCCCAGACACCCTGCTAAATCAGAAATGATTCCACTCCTGAAGTCAACCTTTCAACCAAAGATTAGACAGGCCTATAAAACAAACAATAATATATGTGAAGAACGTGCTTCATAGTTCAATCAAGTATGGAGATCAAACAGGCAACACCTGCCCAAAAGCAAAGACTAGAAGGCAGGAAGCGAAAGGAAAACTGGACAAATGGAGATGAGGAACCTGGGGTGGAAAGGGGGGAGTGCTGACACATTGTGGGGATTGCAACCAATGTCACAAAACAATTTGTGTATAAATTTTTAAATGAGAAACTAATTTGCACTGTAAACTTTCACTTAAAGCATAATATAATTAAAAGAAAAAAAAAGTCAAACAGAACAAGCCTTATAACAAAAAAGAGCAGGGTATTGTCCAGTACTTTCCCACACCTGATTTCTGTTTGTTAGACTATATTACTAGGTGTTTTACCTCCTTATTTCTAAATAACATCCTATACTAACATTTTCATTTTATGTACCAATGACTTCCTTCTATGGAACTTTAGCTCTCTTATACTATTTTTTTTCTTTCGTTCTCTTCTTCCTCCCTTCCTATTATCCTTATATAAATAAAACCCATTGCCCATATCATAATTTTGTTTGAACTGAAATTTAGTGTTTTTTTTTTTTTTTTTATTATGATGTAAGTGTTTTCCATGACTGGGCCACTTAGAAATCTGTGATTACATTTCCTGTTTTTTATATTCCTCTACCTCCTGTGGAGTAGTTCTCTATGTATCAATCATTAATTTAGCCCCAGATTTTCTATTGAACTTATATATAAAAAAAAAATCCATTACTGCTTTCACATATCATATAAGCCATTGTTTCCATCCCCCCACCCCAACATCTCCCAAAGCTTCCCCTCTTCCTGCTCCAATTTGGAGTGGCAGCTCTGTAGGTCTATTGCTTAGCTGTCACCATGGGACTCTCTTTCATCATCATCCTGGCGTCCTCTTTCCTGGTCAGATTCTTGTTTCCTGAATCTCATGTCTTCCTTTTTCTTGGTGTGTTCTTTTGTTTTTGTAGACCATTTCCCTAGTAGCTTTCTGAGAAAGAATGCATGAGGGATATATGTTTTCTAGAGATCTTGCATATCTGAAAATATTTTCATTCTACCCTACCATTTGAGCAATAGTTTGCCTGAGAATAGAATTCCAGGTTGGAAATAATTTTCTCTCAGTATTTTAAAGGCATTACTATAGAGAAGTCTGATGCCATCCTGATTCTCATTCCTTTGTATGTGGCCCATTTTTTCCTCTGTGGTTTTTCTCTTTATATCTGGTATTCTGAAGTTCATGGTGATGTGCTTTGGTTTGGTCTTTTCCCATTTGTTGTGCTTGTACTTGGCAAATCCTTTCAATATGACAGCGCATGCCAGTGAGTCCTAGAAAACATTCCTGAATCCATCTCCAAATTCTCTGAGTTGAACAGAGTGAAGGGGGCTATTTAGTATGTTAACTCTGACTCAATCCCTATTTTCAGTTTGTTATCCCCTATTCTGCTTTACCTAAGGCTAGAACATCTTGAGTTCTGCTGTATAGAGAGTAAATGTCTTGCTTTTTTGCTGGGGTGTGGAAGGTTAGGTTGCCCGGATATGTGGAGTAAGAGAGAAACTGAAGATGTGTGTTCACTAGGCAAATTTTAAACTAGTCGGTCTGCAGCACTATTGTGCACCCCAACCTTCAGCGATAACTAGTTTTAATTCCTGAGACTTTCTAGAATCCTGTGGCTTGCAGCATGAGTGCCGTTGTTGCTGTTGTGTATGATTGAGACCCATAGTGACCCTATATGACAGAGTACAACTGCCCCATATGGTTTCTTTATGGGAGTGAAGCCGTTAGTGGGTTGGAATTGCCGACCTTTTGGTTAGTAGCTGAGCTCTTAACCATTGCACCACCAGGGCTCCTTGCAGCATGAGTAGACCTGCTTTTTATTGGCTTCTCCCTCTGCAGCATCCACTCCTTGTGTCCTGTTAAGTCAGGTACCACTCTTGCATCTGCTTTCCACCTTCCAAAACATTCTGGACAGTACTTTTTTGTTGTTACCTTCCATTCTTTTTGTCCTTGTGGGTGTATGATGATTTTTATTCGTTTGCCATCAGTTTAGTGAGACATTGGGGGTAAGCAGAGATAAACAAATGTATTCCGTCCACCACGCTTAACTAGAAATCTTTTTCTAAAAATTCTTTTTAATGGTTGTACTATATGACTCATCAAATATACCTGTGGAAATTTATTTTAAGAAAATAATCGGAGGTGTACACAAAAAATTTATATACACAGATGTTTATTACAGTGCATGAGCAATTATGAAAAAGTAGACAATATCTGAAGTCTAGCATTAAGAGTTTTTTTTTTTGTTGAAATGTATTATCACCTATCCATGTGATAAACTACTGTGCAGCCATTAAAAAGCATGCTTTTGAAGACTACTAGTAGCATGGAAAAATGTTCATGATATAGTGAGGGAGAAAAAGGAAATAAAATAGTTGACAGTATATCTAGTTTGACACAAATTTTGTTTAAGAAAAGAAAAAGAACATATTAAGGGGCCATGGAAGGCTACGGACCAAAATGTTAAAAGTGCATTACTCTAGATCATGAGATTGAAAGGTAATTTTTTTTTTTCCTGTTTAGGCTTTTCTGTATTTTCAAAGTGAATCATGTTGGCAAATTGCTTTCTCAAAGGGGTCTGTGATTTTGCAATACCGTCAGCATTTACAAAACTAACAGCTGAATTGTATTCTCAACAGTACTTGGCGTGGTGCTATTATTTTAAAAATTCTTGATAGTAGAAGCACCCCTTCTTTTCATTTTTATTTGGACATCTTTGTGGAATGTTGACTTGAATTAAATGCATTTACTTTTAGCTATATTTTATAGGCAGACAAGAAATTGTCATTATAGGTGCAGTTTCCGTAGGTGCATTAGTCATCCTAAATTTATTTTGGTAATTTAATTGACAACAATTGTACCTTATTTTGAGTTTCATTTCTCTGATTGTGCTCAAATAATTTTTCATAGCTTTCTCTTTCTGTTGTGTATTGAATGTATTGTGGGTTATTTGTTCATGCCCTTTGGATGGTAGATTTTGAGATATTAAAATGGTGATGGGGATTATTCTAAGCAAAGGGGACAGAGTGAGCGAAAGCATAGAATCATAAAATTGTGGAAAGGGTTTGTAAGATAGCAATTCCAGTTTGACAGTGTCTTAGTTATCTAGTGCTGCTATAACAGAAATACCACAAGTGGATGGCTTCAACAATCAGAAGTTTATTCTCTCACAGTCTAGTAGTCTAGAAGTCCAAATTCAGGGTGTCAGCTCCAGGGGAAGGCTTTCTCTCTCTATGGGCTCTGGAGGAAGGTCCTTGTCATCAATCTTCCCCTGGACTAGGAGCTTCTCAGCACAGAAACCCCGGGTCCAAAGGATGTGCTCTGCTTCCAGAGGTGCTTTCTTGGTGGTGTGAGGTCCCCATGTTTCTCTGCTTACTTCTCTCTTTTATATCTCAAAAGAGATTGGCTCAAGACACAATCCAGCCTTGTAGATTGAGTCCTGCCTCATTAACATAACTTCCACTAACCCCATCTCATCAACATCATAGAAATAAGATTTACAACACAGGAAAATCACATCAGATGACAAAATGGACAATCACACAATATTGTATATCAGTATGTATAGCCAAGTTGATACACATATTTTTGGGGACACAATTTAATCCATGACAGACAGGATTGTGGAACACATGTAGGGGAATAAGGTAGAAGAAAGTATGCCTTAGAGACATTGATCATTGCCTACCTTTCCCACTTCTTTCTAAAAGAATCTTTCCTGCCCATATCCGTGCTTTGCAATAGTCCGTCCTCTGACCCTGTTGTCTCACCCATCCCACATATTATTGAATCACAGCTGATTGGGATAGCTGTGGACATCTGATCCAAGAACAGACAATCCATAGGCTGTTTTCTGGAATTTCGGTGATTCATCATGAAAAGACAGATTGAGCCATTTGGATGCTTTGGAATTGGAAAATTAAAGAGACTGAACCAATTAGTTCAGAAGTTCAAGGAAGTGTTGAGAGTTGCCAAGGTTTAGGAGGCATTGGGAGTGGCCGTATTGTACCCTATGCTAGCTGAAACTATGAGAGAATGGAAACTATAAATAGCCAGAGGAAGCAGGACAACAGAGAGAAGGGAAACTGAAAAGAGAAGCAGAGATACTCATTAAAAAAAAAAAAAAATTAAATTTCAAAGCTTTCTTTTTTGCCGAGAGTTATCAGTTGGAGTTCTGATCAATGAGTATTCTTTAAATCTTTTTCATTTTTTGAGTTAACTCGAGTGGACCCTTAGTCCTTCCAAACATGTAGGCATTTTGGGGGCCATATTATGAAGAACTTTGGATGCTAGGACAAGATGTTGTAATTTACTAGGCAAGGGAGAAATACAACTATTTTTGAGCTGAGGAGTGATATCACTAGATGTGTATTAGATGAAGATTGATCTAGCACTAGCATGTAGGAAAGACTGGAGAAACTGATTTGGGAAGCTATCACAATAAGAAGCACAGAAGGTAATTAAGGCCTTGAATTGAGATAATGACAGAAGGAAGGTAAGGGTATGGACAGACATAAAACATATAAAAAAGGCAGAATCAACAACATGTGATAACTTATTGGATATGGGGGCAAGGAAAAAGAACAAGTCAAAGTTGAAGCTGAGGTGTCTAAGTCTTGAAGATTAGAAGTTGGTAATCTCATCAAAAGAAATAGAGAATTTAGGAGTCTGGGGTGTTTTGGGTTGTGGAGGGCCAGACAGCTGTTTAGTTTTGTGTCTGCTGAGTTTCAGGTGTTAGTTCAAAATATTGTTTAAAAAAAAAAAATTAAAAAAATTTTTATTGTTTAGTTCAGCTTAAATAACCTTTGTTGAGTTCCTACCAACCTATTTTCCATGCCCTGAATGGTGGAGCTGGGGGGTTGAAGTAAAAAAATGGACAAAATATATTTTGTTACTCTGGGAGGCCCCTACAGTTGTCTGTCAAGTAATTAGATATGTATGTGTGGAGCTTGGGAGAGAACTTGAGGACTCGAGGTCCATATTTCAATAAAGATACTCCCCTCCCCAAATGCTGAATGATCAGGGGATAGAATGAGGGGGTGTAAAGACAAGAACCAAGGGTAAAACCATGGGGAATACCTTGTTTCTAAAGACAGAAGAAGGAAGAAGAACCAAAGGAGGCATGTCCAGGAGAAACAGGATTGTACAGGTTCACAAAACCAAAGGAAGGGAGGGTTTCAGGAAGTACAAGGCTATCAATAGCATTAAATACTGCAGAAATTTTCTTGATGAGAATGAAGTTGGAGAAAAGGCTGTTGGATTTGATGTAAAGGAAGTCATTTTTGATCCTAGAAGGAATTAATTAATGAGTAAGGCGCTACTGAACAAATACAGGAAGCAAATGTAGACTCGTTTTATAATTCGGGTGTTAAAGAATGAAAGAGGGATGATAGAGGGATGATAGAGCAACGTCAAGGGGAGATTTTGTTTTGCTTTTGAAGACTGTGTCACCCCAAGCAGGCGGAAGAGGAGATGGCTGGTCAGGAAGGATCAAAGATTTAAAGAAGAAAATTTGAAGGAACAAAGAAGTAAGGAGGTGGGAGAGTTTGTAACCAAGAGTCAAGGTGAAGGAGCTCACCTTACCAGAATGAGGGACATTTCATCCTGGAGCCAAAGATGCAGAAATGGAAAGTAGGAATATAATAACAATGCAGAGAAATTGAGAAGTGAAGTGAAAGGAAGTAAAAAGAAACATACCTCAAATGGCTTTTATTTTCTCAGAAAAATAGAAAGCTAGAAGTGGAGTCTTGTGATTGGGGATTTTAGGAACCTAGAGGAAGAGAAAGTTTTAAAAGGCCACTAAAGGGAATGGAACAGGGAATTAATAAGAGGTGAATGAGAGGATTTTTGAGTGTAAAAAAAGAGACAAATGAGGATGAGAAGGTGAGCGATGAACCAAGAAAATGGAAACTATTTCAAGTTCTAGGAGTACTTAAGGAATTTTACAGAATTTCAGAGAGTTCTTCTCTCCCCCACTCGTACTATTTTACAAGTAAAGAATTTAATTCCAGACATCTCATGGATTTGTTGGAGTTCTTTCTCCTTCTTTCTGTGTCAAAAGGGATGTGACAATTGATTATAAAGTTCATTTAGGGAATTGGTTACATCTTAAATACAATCTGAACCCTGAAATCTGACTAAAAGTGACCCAACCAAAAGAGCAGAACCTGTGTATGTTGAAAAATGTGATAGCAGGTCAGTGAGTCACAGGAAATGATTCATGAAAATTCTCTATAGTTTGTGTTCTGGGTAAGAATATTTTTTGAAATTTTGAAACAATTATGATTTTTCATATAAATATTTAAATGTCTGATTTATAAAAAATATCTACCAATTAAGTCATTTTCTAAACGGAATTCAGTTGTCCTAGTGCCTATTGTATAATGAAAGTTCAGCTTTCAGTGTGAGAGTTACAGTTGTGGAAGATAATCTGAAAAATTATTACACATTTAGAAATAATCCCTCATTCCTAGCAATGGAGAGAACACTATTTAAAATGTTTTTTAAAGCATTTAATTTATTCCCAGATCTCAAGACTTGTTTCTTGTTTCCATAAAACGTCTTAAAGATGAGGCTTTGAATTTCTAAGTACTCATTTTTCAGCAGAGCTTCAAGGCTGAATTCCCTTAGAGGTAGTAGTGAAGTAAGGTAGTCCCCGATTTACAGCGGGGCTCCGTTCCCATGACTGCGTGGTATGTCAGTTCTAACGTAAGTAGCTCTGTTTTTTTAAGTTTTAATTATTATTGCCTTTTATTGTCAGTGTCTTTTTAAGTCTGGTCTTTTAATACATTCATACATGTATACATTTAAAAATGCACAAATCGTTAAAAAAAAGTCAGTTGTAAATGTGGTTTGTCAGAACTCAAGTATGTTGTAAGCTGGGGACTACCTATAGTATTCTTATTTGTCTTTGTGGACTGCATCAAATAATAACTTTATATTGAATTTCAGTGATAATCATTTGTTGTTGTTAAGTGCTGTCGAGTTGGTTCCGACTCATGGCAATCATATGTACCACAGAATGAAACACTGCCCTGTCCTGTGCCATGCTCACAACCGTTGTTATGCTTGAGCCCATTGTTGCAGCCACTGTGTCAGTCCATCTCCTTGAGGGTCTTCCTCTTTTCCGCTGACCCTGTACTTTACCAAACATGATGTCCTTCTCCAGGATCTGATCCCTCCTGACAACAAGTCCAAAGTGTGTAAGATGCAGTCTCTCCATCCTTGCTTCTAAGGAGCATTCTGGTTGTACTTCTTTCAAGACAGATTTGTTCATTCTTTTGGCAGTCCATGGTATATTCAATATTCTTCACCAACACCATAATTCAAAGGAGTCAATTCTTCTTCGGTCTTCCTTATTCATTGTCCAGCTTTCACATGCATCTGATGCAACTGAAAATACCATGGCTTGGGTCAGGCACACCTTAGTCTTCAAGGTGACGTCCTTGCTTTTCAATACTTCAAAGAGATCCTTTGCAGCAGATTTGCTCAATGCAATGTGTCTTTTGATTTCTTGACTGCAGCTGCCATGGGTGTTGATTGTGGATCCAAGTAAAATGAAATCCTTGACAACTTCAGTCTTTTCTCCATTTATTATGATGTTGCTTATTGGTCCAGTTGTGAGGATTTTTGTTTTATGCTGATGTGCAATCCATACTGAAGGCTGAAGTCTTTGATCTTCGTCAGTAAGTGCTTCAAGTCCTCTTCACTTTCAGCAAGCAAGGTTGTGCCATCTGCATAACACAGGTTGTTAATGAGTCTTCCTCCAATCCCGATGCTCCATTCTTCTTCATATAGTCCAGTTTTTCGGATTATTTTCTCAGCATACAGATTGAATAGGTATGGTGAAAGGATACAACCCTAACTCACAGCTTTCCTGACTTTAAACCATACAGTATTCCCTTGTTCTGTCTGAACAAGTGCCTCTTGATCTACGTACAGGTTCCTCATGAGCACAATTAAGTGTTCTGGAATTTTCGTTCTTCACAATGTTATCTATAACTTGTTATGACTGTGTGGTAACCCTTAGGGGTCAAATAAATTATCACAATTCTTTTCTGTTGTTTCCACGTGCAATCTTAGTAGCCACAGACAGAACAGATAGAATTGCCATAATAGGCAGAGTATTATTATTACTCCCAGTTAGCAAGTTCTGTACACATTTTTTTTTTTGCTGTTGTTGAAACTAAATAGAAAGTGACTCCTGAAAAAAGGTGAAAGTTTCATTAGGCATTTGTTTTCAAAGCACATTATAATTGTTGGTTATCTTTTATCGTGCTGTGATAGCTGATGGAAATGGCTGTCAGTGATGTCCATAGACTTCAGGATGAGGTGGGGGTCAGTGATAGTTCTGACCTCTTGCTCAGGAGATGGAATGACTCAGTTTTCTTGGCTGAATTCCAAGAAGGCCTTGGTGATGCCTTCACACTGAACTGGTACAGAACCTTTAACACTTTTATGAGTTGGTAGATCTTGTGCTCAGGGTAGAGGCAAAGCTATTGATACACCCACCTCTACTCTCTGTGTGTGTGTGCATTTACTGATGTTAGCAGTCCCACAAGGGGACCACAGCTGGACTCTGAATCTCACTATCTCTTCGGCCTCAGCTTAGGAAGGGGTGTTCTGCATTTCAGAGGCATTGCTAGCCAAGGACTACAACTTACAGGTTGAGGTATTGGACAGCTGTGTAGATGAAATTGTGGTTTGGCAGACTAGGCTCCCCAGCTGACTCAAAAGCCTGAACATTGTCCCTGGATGTCTTTGTTCATGAGGCCACATTCTAAAGAGTTTGCCCTCCTTAAACTGTGTCTGAAGTATGAGTCAAGGGAGCCTAGTGCTAATTACTATACTTTAAATTTTTCTCTTAATTCTTCTTTTCCTTTCATCCTCTTTCTTCTTCCTTTACCTGCATGAGTCATTTTGGAGCTCTGGTTATACTATTTATAGGGAATCTCTGTTGTTCTGTCTGTCTGCCACTTTTCACTTTTCTGAGAACATTTTCCACCTCTTTTGGGAAATGCTCCTTCACACACTGCAAATAGTTGGTTCAAATGTGAGCTGCCATGTTCCTGCAGACCTTTCCACCTGGTCACAGTTGATGGCTGAAAGGTGGTCAGAACTCATCATTTGGATTTGTGAACTAGGGATGAGGGTGGTAAAGCTAAGATGAAGTATGGTAGCTGCTGGTAGCCATTTTTCTTATCATATGCTTGAAGTTAGTCTAAAAGACTAAAATAAACTTGATAGAAAAGCAATGATGAGACAAGAAATCCTTGTGGGAATTCAGATTTCTGGTTCCAAAGTTTCTGACGTTCATATCTCTGTCTTTGATGCCCAGCTGTAGCACTGCCCTTCTTACAGCACACAAACCAGTATGTTTTCCCCTTTTTAACTAAACTATTTGAAGCTGGGTTTCTGTTAACTTAAAACCGAAAAAGCCCCAACCATTCCACTTATCTTCTTCCATATAATCTGTTCCATGCATTAAACCCTGCTGGTGTAGTGGTAAAGAGCTATGGCTGCTAACCAAAAGGTCAGCAGTTCGAATCCACCAGGTGCTCCTTGGAAACCCTATGGGGGCAGTTCTACTCTGTCCTATTGGGCTGCTATGAGTCAGAATTGACTTGACGACAGTGGGTTTTGGGTTTATGTTATTAGGTGATTTGCACTGATTACACTTTTGCTGAGCATATACTGAGTGTTCATGGTAAGCAGTGTCATAAGGAAATCAAGAAGGACAAGTGGGTTGACTAAAGAATACATAGGTTAGTCAGGAGGACTGATTCACGTGTAAGGTCAGCCAAGATTTATTCTCTACAAGGCAGGAGACCAGAGTGTTGTCTAGAAAATGAACTGGAAGATCTGGGATTTGAACTCTGAGGTTCAGAGAACCCAGAAAGAAAAGATTGTCAGAAAATTATAAGCACGGACTTAAGTTGGTGGCAAGTGGTATATATTGTTGTACAGAAATGTGTACCAGACCAGGGAGTTTAACATTTTCTTAGGTGTTCAACATCTGTATATACCTATATTGTAGTGTATGTAGAGGTTCAATGTGATAAGAAGATTTTTATTTATTTGCTTTTAGAAGAATTTGGTGAAAAATTGGGCTTGGGTTTTTTTTTAAATGGGAAATTAAATATGACTTGGGGCAGCTCAGTTCATGTATTCTGTTTTATGAGCTTAGAAGGGTTCTTTTAACTTGGATCTTACAAATGCCATCACAATAATAAAAAGACAAACAACCCAATAAGAATGGGCAAAATATTTGAACAGATATTTCACAAAGGAAGATATATAAATGGCCAATAATAAGGACACAAAAACATGCTCAACATCCTTAGTCATCAGGGAAATGAAATTTAAAACCATGATGAACCAACATATAATACCCACTAGAATGGATGAAATTAGAGTCTGATATCACAAAACGTTGGACAGGATGTGAAATAACCAGTATACTCAGTCATGTTGGTGGTGTGTAAAATGGTTTAACCAGTTTTGAAAAAGGTCTGGAAGTTTCTTACAAAGTTAAACATAAAACTTCTCTATGACCCAGTGATTCCATTCCTAGATATTTACCAAAGAGAAATTAAAAAAAAAAAAAAAAGTGCTCACAAAAACACTTGTGTAAGAATGTTCATAATAACTTTATTCGTAAAAAGCAAAAACTGGGAATAATCCTAGTGTTCACCTACAAAAGAATGGATAAAGAAATTATGTAGGGTATAGTCAAACAATGCACTATTACTGATCAATAAAAATGACAAACTACACAAACACGCAACAATATAAAATAATCTAAAAAAGAAAACTAAACAAAATTAAAAAGACCCAAAGCTCGGCTGAGTGAAAGAAGCCAGGCACAAAGGAATACATACTAAATATTGTATGATTCCATTTATATGAAGTTATAGAACAGATGGAACTAATCTGTGGTGAAAAAAGTCAGAACAGTGGTTGCCTCTGGGGGAGTGTGGCTGGGATTCTTTGAGAAGGAGCTTGAGGAAACTTTGTGGGATGTGGTAATGTTCTATAACTTGGTAGGGGTTGGGTTACTGTCTTAGTTATCTAGTGCTGCTATAACAGAAATAGCACAAGGGGATGGCTTTAACAAAGAGAAACTTATTCTCTCACAGTTTAGGAGGCTAGAAGTCTGAATTCATGGCACCAGCTCCAGGGGAAGGCTTTCTCTTTCTGCTGGCTGTGGTGGAAGGTCCTTGTAATCAATCTTTCCCTGGTCTAGGAGCTTCTCTACACAGGGACCGTGAGTCCAAAGGACATGCTCTGCTCCTGGTATTACTTTCTTGGTGGTATGAGGTCCCCCCCCCGCTCTCTGCTCCCTTCTCTCTTTTATATCTCAAAAGAGGTTGACCTAAAACACAACTTAATCTTGTAGATTGAGTCCTGCCTCATTAACGTAACTGCCACTAATCCCACCTCATTAACATTATAGAGGTAGGATTTACAACACATAGGAAAATCACATCAGATGACAACATGGTGGACAATCACACGGTACTGGGATTCATGGCCTAGCCAATTTGACACATTTTGGGAGGGCACGATTCAACCCATAAGTTATATAAACTCAAAACTCTTACACTTAGGATATTTGCATTTCACAGTATATAAATTTTATCTCAAAAAAGAACTGGAAACAAATATTAAATTCTAGATAATGATATTCACGCTGAAGCATTTAGGGGTAAAGTTCTGATATTTGCAAGTTACTTTGAAATACCTTTAATAATAAGATGGGTTGATGAGTGGATAGAGGGGTGCATAGATGGGTAGATAAATGATAAAGCAAATATGGTAAAATGCTAGCTGTGAAATCCAGGTGGTAGGTGTGTGGATGTTCACTGTACAGTTCTTTCAACATTTCTATATGTTTAAACATTTTATAATAAAACATTGGAAACAAATACCAAAGTGGGAAAAAAAGACATCAAATCTGTTAGTGAGATTTGATCAGGCATTACAGAATGTATTATATACCGTTCATTAAACAATCAACTTACACATAAATATATTACCACCACATAAATAAATTGCAAATGCTATATGTTGTTAGTTGCTGTTAAGTCCGCTCCAACTTATGGTGACCTCTTATTTAGGGCTGCCCTAAACCAGTTTGAAAAGTGATGATTATGTCAGAAATATTATTATATTAAGAGCACATATGTACATACATTCGTTACAGGACTAAGCAGTGTGGTAATACAGACTCGTCTCTTGGTCCGACAGCAAGTGCAGCAGATTGAGTTCCATCAAAGCTCACAGCCAGCCAGAGCTGGTGAGTAGGTTTTGCCAATCTGTTGGCTTGTTTGTTTTTTTCTATCGTAATTTCTCTTTTTGACATTGTTCCAATTTGGTGAATAGGGTTGAGCCATAAGGGCTGATAGAGGTGTGTAAGTGGGAGTGCTGGAGGTGCCATAATACAACAAAAGTCTTGTGATGGATGTTCAAAATGCTAATTTTCTGTAGTGTGTGATCTGATAAAAAAATATGGTAAAACCCAGCAGTCCATTAGGGGCTACTGGGAGTCCTCTCCTGGGGGAGGTGTGGAGAGTGCAGGCTGAGCAGCCAGACTGCCTGGTTCTAATCTTGGCTCTGCTGCTTACTTGCTCCATGTCTGTGGGCAAATTATGCAACCTCTCTGCCTCACTTCCCTCATTTATAAAATGATATAATCCACAGTACCTACTTTATAGGGTTATCGGGAGAATACAATGATTTAGTATGTGTAAAGCCCTTAGCCAGAACCTGGCACTTAGTAAGAACTCAGTAAAAATGTAACCACCATCATCATTATTATGAAGGGCATCAGAAGCATCACTGCAGCCTGGGAGGATGCCACTGGCAAATATCTCAACAAATATGATAAATAAATTATGGCCATGGACATATCAGAACTTCAGGGACTTTGACGGGAATGAAATGAAAATTACCAGTTTGTGATATAGGAAATGCAGCTTCATGGGAACCCACCACAGTTCATGCTCCCTTTTCCAGGAATGTATCCCATGTACTAAGAAGGGCTAAACTGGAGTGGTAGTTCCTCCTTGCTAGATTCAGGACAGCCCCTTAGTCAGGAGGTCTGTCCTAATCTAGCTCCAGATCCTTTTCTTAGATCATGATTGTTGCAGTAAATTCATATCTTTTTTTATTTTCATCACCTAGCATCTAAATCCAGTTTCTATGTTTGAGAAATTTTGTACGAGTCTTGGGGAGAAGCAGGACCCACTCTGTTACAGACACACAAAAAGTCTGGTATTTGTTCTCTCTAGCAGCTTGCTAACCTCAGCTATAGATTCTCCTGCCCAAGAATTTGAATCCATAGTGAGTTACCTGAAGAAGGTGTTGTTGTTAGGTGCCATCGAGTCGGTTCTGACTCATAGTGACCCTATGCACAACAGAATGAAACAGTGCCCGGTCCTGCACCATCCTTACAATCGTTGTTATGCTTGAGCCCATTGTTGCAGCCACTGTGTCAATCCACCTCGTTGAGGATCTTCCTCTTTTCCGCTCAACCTGTACTTTGCCAAACATGATGTCCTTGTCTAGAGACTGATCCCTCCTGATGACATGTCCAAAGTATGTAAGATGCAGTCCTCACCATCCTTGCTTCTAAGGAGCATTCTGGTTGTACTTCTTCCAAGACAGATTTATTCATTCTTCTGGCAGTCCATGGTATATTCAATATTCTTCGCTAACACCACACTTCAAAGGCATCAATTCTTCTTCGGTCTTCCTTATTCATTGTCCAGCTTTCACGTGCATATGGTGCGATTGAAAATACAATGGCTTGGGTCTGGCACACCTTAGTCTTCAAGGTGACATCTGTGCTCTTCAACACTTTAAAGAGGTCCTTTGCAGCAGATTTACCCAATGCAATGCATCTTTTGATTTCTTGACTGCTGCTTCCATGGGTGTTGATTGTGGATCCAAGTAAAATGAAATCCTTGACAACTGCAGTCTTTTCTCCATTTATCATGATGTTGCTCATTGGTCCAGTTGTGAGGATTTTTGTTTTCTTCATGTTGAGGTGCAACCCATACTGAAGGCTGTGGTCTTTGATCTTCAGTAATAAGTGCTTCAAGTCCTCTTCACTTTCAGCAAGCAAGGTTGTGTCATCTGCATAATGCAGGTTGTTAATGAGTCTTCCTCCAATCCTCATGCCCCGTTCTTCTTCATATAGTCCAGCTTCTCGGATTATTTGCTCAGCATACAGATCGAATAGATATGGTGAAAGTATACAACCCTGATGCACACCTTTCCTGACTTGAAACCAATCGGTATCTCCTTGTTCTGCCCAAACAACTGCCTCTTGATCTGTGTAAAGGTTCCTCATGAGCACAATTAAGTGTTCTGGAATTCCCATTCTTCACAATGTTATCCATAATTTGTTATGATCCACACAGTCGAATGCCTTTGCATAGTCAATAAAACACAGGTAAACATCCTTCTGGTATTCTCTGCTTTCAGCCAGGATCCATCTGACATCAGCAATGATATCGCTGGTTCCACGTCCTCTTCTATCGATATACTGCTGCAGCCACTTTTGAATGATCTTCAGCAAAATTTTTCTTGCGTGTGGTATTAATGATATTGTTCTATAATTTCCACATTCGGTTGGATCACCTTTCTTGGGAATAGGCATAAATATGGATCTCTTCCAGGCAGTTGGCCAGGAAGCTGTCTTCCGTATTTCTTGGCATAGATGAGTGAGCACCTCCAGTGTTGCATCTGTTTGTTGAAATATCTCAATTGATATTCCATCAGTTTCTGGAGCCTTGTTTTTCGCCAATGCCTTCAGAACAGCTTGGACTTCTTCCTTCAGTACCATCGGTTCCTGATCATATGCCACCTCTTGAAATGGCTGAACATCGACTAATTCTTTTTGGTATAATGACTCTGTGTATTCCTTCCATCTTCTTTTGATATTTCCTGTGTCATTTAATATTTTCCCCATAGAATTCTTCACTTTTGCAACTCGAGTCTTGAATTTTTTCTTCAGTTCTTTCAGCTTAAGAAACACTGAGCGTATTCTTCCCTTTTGGTTTTCCAGTTCCAGCTCTTTGCACATGTCATTATAATACTTTGTCTTCTCGAGGCGCCCTTTGAAATCTTTTGTTCAGTTCTTTTACTTCATCAATTCTTCCTTTTGCTTTAGCTGCTCGATGTTCGAGAGCAAGTTTCAGAGTCTCCTCCAACATCCATCTTGGTCTTTTCTTTTTTCCTGTCTTTTCAATGACCTCTTGCTTTCTTCATGTATGATGTCCTTGATGTTATGCCACAACTCATCCGGTCTTCGGTCACCAGTGTTCAATGTGTCAAATCTATTCTTCAGATGGTCTCTAAATTCAGGTGGGATATACTCAAGGTCATGTTTTGGTTCTCGTGGACTTGCTCTGATTTTCTGCAGTTTCAGCTTGAACTTGCATATGAGCAATTGATGGTCTGTTCCACAGTCGGCCCCTGGCCTTGTTCTGACTGATGATATTGAGCTTTTCCATCATCTCTTTCCACAGATGTAGTCAATTTGATTTCTGTGTGTTCCATCTGGCGAGGTCCATGAAGGTATTTGCAATGCAGAGGTCATTGGTCTTGCAAAATTCTATCATTTGATCTCTGGCATTGTTTCTGTCACCAAGGCCTTATTTTCCAACTACTGATCCTTCTTCTTTGTTTCCAACTTTTGCATTAAAATCACCAGTAATTATCAATGCATCTTGATTGCATGTTCGATCAATTTCAGACTGTAGCAGCTGATAAAAATCTTCTATTTCTTCATCTTTGGCCCTAGTGGTTGGTGCGTATATTTGAATAATAGTCGTGTTAACTGGTCTTCCTTGTAGGAGTATGGATATTATCCTATCACTGACAGCATTGTACTTTAGGATAGATCTTGAAATGTTCTTTTTGATGATGAATGCAACACCATTCCTCTTCAAGTTGTCATTCCCAGCATAGTAGACTATATGATTGTCCGACTCAAAATGGCCAATACTAGTCCATTTCAGCTCACTAATGCCTAGGATATCGATGTTTATGTGTTCCATTTCATTTTTGACGATTTCTAATTTTTCTGGATTCATACTTTGTACATCCCAGGTTCCGATTATTAATGGATGTTTGCAGCTGTTTCTTCTCATTTTGAGTCGTGCCACAGCAGGAAATGAAAGTCCTGAAAGCTTTACTCCATCCATGTCCTTAAGGTCGACTCTACTTTGAGGAGGCAGCTCTTCCCCGGTCATCTTTGGAGTGCCTTCCAACCTGGGGGCTCATCTTCCAGCACTATATCAGACAATGTTCTGCTGCTATTCCTAAGGTTTTCCCTGGCTAATACTTTTCATAAGTAGACTGCCGGGTCCTTCTTCCTAGCCTGTCTTAGTCTGGAAGCTTAGCTGAAACCTGTTCTCCATGGGTGACCCTGCTGGTATCTGAATACTGGTGGCATAGTGTCCTTCATCACAGCAGCACACAAGCCCCCACAGTACGACAAACTGACAGACACATGGGGGCCTAAGATAGGGACAGAAAAAAAGAAATAAGAATTTTTTTATAGGGGTGGTGTTGGCAGTGGTATCCAGAGTCAAGTGGTGGTTGAGAGAGCAGTTTCAGCAGAGTTCCCTCAAGCTGGAGGTGGTGGCAGTGCCAGCTGCAGCATCCAAAATTCAGCAGTGACGTCTGTAGCATCTAACCTGTCTATTCCTAGAATATGGCCTTGGCAGTGATTCTGGTTATCTATATTTTCCTGGTTTCTGCTTATGTTTTGAGCCTAATTTTTCAGCCTTTGTGTGGATACTATGAATTATCCAGTAGCTCTCAATGAATTCATTTTTTTTTTCACTAATTAGCCAGGGTTGGTCTCCATTGTTTGCAATCAGTAACCCTCCCTAAGGCACTCATATTCTGTGATCCACTGATCCTGTTCTATATATATTACTACACTGGCCATTTCTGTGCCACAGCAAATGTATCAAGTGTAGAAGAGTTTAGCCTTGTTTGTTGCAATCCTTTAAATTTCAGTTTTTATAGTGCAGGCTTCATGTACCCAGAGATGTTATTTTTATTAGGTGCTGTGGAGTAGGGTCTGACTCATAGCGACCCTATGTACAACAGAACAAAACACTGCCTGGTTCTGCACCATCCTCACAATTGTTACTGTTTGAGCCCACTGTTGCAGCTCCTGTGTCAATCCATCTCACTTAGGGCCTTCCTCTTTTTTGCTGATCCTGTGCTTTACCCAGCATTATATCCTTCTCCAGGGACTGGTCCCTTCTGATAACATGTCCAAAGTGCATGAGATGAAGTCTTGCCATCCTCCCTTCTAATGAGCATTCTGGTTGTACTTCTTCCAAGATAGATTTGTTTGCTCTTCTGGCAGCCCACGGTACAGTCAATATTCTTCACCAACACCATAATTCAAAGGCATCAATTCTTCTTCTGTCTTCCTTATTTATTGTCCGGTTTTCCCGTGTATATGAGGTGATTAAATATATCATGGCTTGGGTCAGGTACACCTTAGTCCTCAAGGTGAAATTTTTGCTTTTTAACACTTTAAAGGGGTCTTTTGCAGCTGATTTGCCCAATACAATGTGTCATTTGATTTCTTGGCTGCTGCTTCCGTGGGCATTGATTGTGGATACAAGTAAAATGAAATCCTTGGCAACTTCAGTATTTTCTCTATTTATCATGATGTTGGCTATTGGTCCAGTCATAGTCAACTATGTTTCTTGTCAGGAGTCTGCTGTATTTCTACAATGTGTGTTATATTTATTCAATTCATTTTGATTTAGCAATCACACAGTCAAATAAAACAAGGTTCCATCTGCACATAGTAGCTGTTTAATTTGTTATATCACATTGTGATGTGGGCAAATCAGTTCAGTCACAGCAACCACACCAAGAAAAAAAGACTCAAACAGTTCAGTTAATGAGTAAGAGTGAGGGCGGGAAAGGCAGTGTAACTTGTGCTAGAAATATGGACGTATAAGTTTGACCAGCCTTGGTTCATAATCAGGCTGTTTTTAATTTGCTGTGTGAGATGGGACAAATTGCTTAACCTATCTGAGCCTCACGCTCCTTATCGGTAAAGTGGGGATAATAACACCTCAGTCCTTTGGTTATTTTGAAACTTAAGTGAGATGATAGAGACAAAGTGATTGGCACAGAGCTTGGTACATAATTAAGTGCTTATTAAATGGTAGCCATTTTTACATCCATCACACGCCTGTCAGTTTGTTGTACTATTGTGGCTTGCATGTTGCTATGATGCTGGAAGCTACATCGCTGGTATTTCAAACCCCCGCAGGGTCATACACAGTGAACAGGTTTCAGCGGAGCTTCTGGACTAAGGTAGACTGGGAAGAGAGGCCTGGTGATCTACTTTCAAAAATAAGCCAGTGAAAGCCCTATGGATCACAACAGAATATTGTCAGATAAATAGTGCCCGAAGATGAGCCCCTCAGTTGGAAAAAAAAAAAAATTTTTTTTCTTTTTTGGAAGGCCCTCAAAATACACAGTGGCTGCAATTATGGACTCAAGGATACCAATGATCATAAAGATGGAGCAGGACTGTTTAATGTTCATTCTATTGTACACAGGGTCGCCATGAGTTGGAGCTGACTTAACAGCAACTAACAACAACAACAACAATAACATTTTCACACAGTGAATCGACTTCCCGGAAAAAAAAAAAAAAAGAAGAAGGACAGTGTAATTCCTGGGGTAAGTACAATGCTCAAGAGCATACAGCGTACCTGCAGAGTCTATGTTAGTTTCATTGGCTCCTTGACTGCTTTGGTCCCTCTTTTCTGGCCTTTTCCAGTTCTATTATACTATTCTTAACATCGGTGGTCGTAAATGTATATTTTTTCCAGCATAGATAAACCACAGTTTCAAATAGAAGTAGGCAATATTTTCTGCCTATTTTCAATGGCCTAGTTTTTTTTTTTTGAGTTGATGCTGTTTAGCAGCATTTTAATTGAATTTTTGGCTGTAGTATCAGGTTCAGGCAGTGTCTTCAGGGAATTTTTTTGTCTTTTTCCTGGGTCAGAGGTTGAAGTGGTGTCATGATATGGACTTGAGAGTGTTTTTTTTTTTTTTTTACCCGATTGCATAAAAATATACTTTACCCACACTGAGACCTCTTTGCCCCTTTCCTCTTGGCCATTTACTACTATTTGATATAGTAGGTTGACTTATATGTTTCAAAAGACATTTATGACTCATGAATCTTCCTCTACTAGCATTTTTTCCCGTGAAGACCAAGGAAAATTATTAATTTACTGAATTTGCTATCTGATCGTTTCCCTGAATGTACCTCTTTTAGACCCGAATCATTAAATTGTTATTCAGATTCTTCAGTTCATTTTGATTTTTAAAAATGTGTATTAAAAATGTTTTATAGCCTTTGGAGTCCTGTTCAAAGTACTCCCCAAATGATATTTGTTCTTGTTTTTAGTTTATAGCTAACTTGCTGTATTTTGTAGGCTTTCTTGTTTTTCCTTATATGGGCTAATTTTCCATTTTTAAAAACAGGTTTTTTTTTATCCTTGCAGTTGTTTTTGGCCATCACTGATACGTATGTGTTTTTGTTGTTGTTGTTTATTCTTGGAAGAGTTTTTAATTTTTTTTTTTTTAGTACTAGTTTTAGTCCTTTAGTTTTAAAGGACAAATATCTGCATTTTTGAAGCGCATTAAAAAAAAAAAAAGAATTACTGGAATAATTACCACTGACCTTTATTTAGGTGTGGGAGTCAACTTCAGTGAAAGAGGAAATAGGTAAATTCATGAAAGTTTTCTTGGTTGATGCCAATGTCACAATATTTATTGAATTATGGAAACCCTGGTGGTGTAGTAGTTACAAGTTTGGCTACTAACCAAAAGGCTGGTAGTTCGAATCCACCAGACGCTCCTTGGAAACCCTGTTGGGCAGCACTGCTCTGTCCTATGGGATCTCAAGTCGGAATTGACTCAATGGCAACACGTTTTTTTTGGTTTTATTGAGCTATAAGATTGTATTCAGTTATAAAAGATGAAGCTCTTTACTTGTAATCAATAATAATTCATAAGGGATGAACAGTAAAAAATGTCAATTTTATTATTTGCCTGACAATATAGTATGGGACATATGCCTTGGAGAAATAATGGGCTGGTGAACTTTTAAGCTTACTTGCCAATGGGTTATTAGTGTTACAAGAACGGGGTCCTTAAAAGTATCTGTAAGCTAAGTCTCCCCTTTTCCCTCCGTAACCCATTTAATTTAAAGTTTTTTTTTTTTTCTTTGTGGGGATGATCTCTGCCAGGTAGTTTGAAAAGGTTGGAGCTGAGGTAATTTTGGAACTATTATCTGAACGGAAGCATCTAAAAGGATTGTTTATAACAGATAATGGCTGTCAGAAAAAAGAAAATAGAATGAAAGCGTAAGCAAACTGACAGAAAATAACCGATGAGCTAGTGGAAAACCCAGAAAACATTTTGCATAAAAATAATCTCATAGTAGGGTTTTGCTTAATTTTATGGGAAGAAGTTAAACAGTAAATGTTAATTTTAGTCTGCTTCTCAAATTCTTTCTCTTCCAGGAAAATAATAATTGTTTGAAATCTCAGTTACCACACTTGTAATCTAAAAAAATAAGTTCGTATTAAATTTTCTTAAAATCATGGCTCTAATTTAACTCTGTCTTCTAGTCTCCTTTGAAACTTCAGGGATAAGAACCATAGTTACTGAAAGAAAGTAGGGTCTAGTATTCCAAAAAATTTCATTCTTTCCAGGTTCTTTTTCCCTTAAGTAATATCTTTTCTTCATGAGAACCTATTTCTTGTTGCCTTGGCTAACCCAGGATTAGGCTTTTTACTAGTTTTTCTTTCTTTTTTTTAATGCTGTGCTACTTTATGTTCACCTAGCTTTGAAGTAATGAAAAATTTAATCATAAAATAGTAAAAAAGGGCCCTAATGTCTCTTTTTCTCTCTTGAACTTGAAAATCCTATTCGAGCACACTTATGTCTGTGCTTTTAACCATCTTTTTCATCTTTTACTAGTTCTTACCATTTGATTTTCTGATTTATTTTCCCTTTATTTTCATAACTAAATTTCCTTCAAGTCGTAAGTACCAAATTTTGATTTATTACTATTTTTTTATTTTTATTTACTTATTTTTTTAATAATCCCTTAGGTTTTTTTTTTTTTAATTGTGGTAAATATGTATGTAACAAAACATTTTCCATTTCAACATTTTTGACATGTATAATTTAATGAAGAAACCCTGTTGGCGTAGTGGTTAAGTACTACGGCTGCTAACCAAGAGGTCAGCAGTTCAAATCCACCAGGCGCTCCTTGGAAACTCTATGGGGCAGTTCTACTTTGTCCTGTAGGGTCCCTATGAATCAGAATCAACTCTACGGCAGTGGGTTATAATTTAATGACAGTAATTATGTTCATCTTGTTTGTGCAACTGTTAACTCTATCCCTTGGGCATTTTTTAAAAAATTTTATTGTGTTTCAGGTAAAAGTTTACAGTGCAAATTAGTTTTACACTCAAAAATTTATACACAATTTTTTTTGTGATGTTGGTTGCAATCCCCAAAATGTGTTAACACTCTTCCCCTTTCCCTTTCCACCCTGGGTTCTCTGTATTCATTTATCCAGTTTCCCTGTACACCTTGGGCATTTTTTTCAAAATTGTGCTTTAGATGAAGGTTTATAGAGCAAATAAATTTCTCATTGAACAATTAATACACATATTGTTTTGTGACATTGGTTGACAAACTCATGACGTGTCAATACTCATCCCTTCTCGACCTTGGGTTCCCCATTACCAGCTTTCCTGTCCCCTCCCGCCTTCTTGTCCTTATCCCTGGGCTGGCATGCCCATTTAATCTCATCTTGTTTTATGGGCCTGTCTAATCTTTGGCTGAAGGATGAATCTCAGGAGTGACTTCAGTACTCAGTTAAAAGGGTGTCCGAGGGCCATATTCTTGGGATTTCTCCAGTCTCTGTCAGACCAGTAAGCCTGGTCATCTTTTGTGAGTTAGAATTTTGTCCTACGCTTTTCTCCAGCTCTGTCCTGCACCCTCTATTGTGATCCCTGTCAGAGCTGTTGGTGGTGGTAGTCAGGCACCATCTAGTTGTGTTGGACTCAGTCTGGTGGAGGCTGTGGTAGTTGTGGTCCATTAGTCCTTTGGACTAATCTTTCCCTTGTGTCTTTGGTGTTCTTAATTCTCTCTTGCTCCAGAAGGGGTGGGACCAGTGGAGTATCTTAGATGGCTGCTCACAAACTTTTAAGACCCCAGATTCTACTCACCAAAGTAGGATGTAGAACATTTTCTTTATTAACTATGTTATGCCAATTGAGCTAGATGTCTCCCCAGACCATGGTGCCCACAGCCCTCAGCCCAGTAATTAGGTCCCTCAGAAAGTTCAGATATGTCTATGAAGCTTCTATGATTTTGCCTTGGTCAAGTTGTGTTGGATTCCCCAATATTGTGTGCTATCTTACCCTTCACCAAACTTACCACTTATCTATTGTCTGTTTAGTGTTTTTCCATCCCCACCCCTTTTGTCCCTCATAATCATCAAAGATTGTTTCTTTCTCTGTGTAAACCTTTCCATGAGTTTTTATAATAGTGGTCTGATACAGTGTTTGACCTTTTGCGATTGACTTATTTCACTCAGCATAATGCCTCCAGATTCATCTGTGTTGTGAGATGTTTTACAGATTCATCATTATTCTTTATCATTGCATAGTATTCCATTGTGTATATGTACTATAATTTATTTATCCATTCATCTGTTGATGGGTACTTAGGTTGTTTCCATCTTTTTGCTATTGTGAATAATGCTGCAATGAAAATGGGCGTACATGTGTCTATTCATGTGACGGCTCTTATTTCTTTAGGATATAGTACTGGGAGTGGGACAGCTGGATTACATGGTATTTCTACTTGTAGCTTTTTAAGGAATCACCGTATGGTTTTTCAAGATGGTTGTACCATTTTACATTGCCACCAGCAGTGCATAAGAGTTCCAATCTCCCTGCAGGCTCTCCAACATTTATTTTCTGTTTTTTTTATTTGTGCCAGTAATGTTGGGGTGAGATGGTATCTCATTGTAGTTTTGGTTTGCATTTCTCTAATGGCTAGTGATCGCAAACATTTCCTCATTTGTCTGTGATGCATCTGAATGTCTTTTTGGTAAAGTGTCTGTTCATATCCTTTGCCCATTTTTTAATTGGGTTAATTGTCTTTTTGTTGTAGAGCTGTTCGATTTTCCTATAGATTTTAGAGATTAGACCTTTGTTGAATTTGTCACAGCTAAAAGTTTTTTCCCAGTCTGTAGATTCTCTTTTTACTCTTTTGGTGAAGTCTTTTGATAAGCATAAGTGTTTAATTTTTAGAAGATTCCAGTTACCTAGCTTATCTTCTGGTGTTTGTGTATTGTTAGCTATGGTTTGTATTCTATTTATGCTGTGTATTAGAGCCTCTACTGTTGACCCTATTTTTTCTTCTATGATCTTTATGGTTTTTGGTTTTATATTTAGGTCTTCGTTCCACTTTGAATTAGCTTTTGTATATGGTGTGAAGTATGGGTCCTGTTTCATTTTTTTACAGATGGACATCCAGTTTTGCCGGCACCATCTGTTAAAAAGATTGTCTTTTTCCCCATTTAATGGACTTTGGGGCTTTGCCAAAGATCAGGTGACTGTAGGTGGATGGATTTACATCTGGGTTCTCAATTCCGTTCCATTGGTTGATGTGTCTGTCATTGTACCAGTACCAGGCCGTTTTGACTACCACAGCTGTATGGTAGGTTCTGAGGTCAGGTGGTTCGAGTTCTCCTACTTTATTCTTCTTCTTCAATATTGCTTTACTTATCCGGGGCCTCTTTGCTTTCCATATAAAGTTAATGATTAATTTTTCCATCTTGTTAAAGAATGCTGTTGGTGTTTGGATTGGGATTGCATTGTATTTATAGATTGCTTTGAGTGGAATTGATATATTCACAGTGTTGAGTCCACCTATCTATGAGCATTCATTCCCATCTTTTTTTAAAATGTCACTCTGTCTTAATCATTTCCCCTACCTGATCCCAACTTTCTTCGCTTTTCCTCCCATTCTACCTTCTATAAAGAGCTGTCTTTTTCATGTGATTCTTTTGCTTTTCCTTTTCCTTTTCTTCTTTGCATCGAGGAATGAGGAATGTTAGTTATCACTGAAATTTTACTTCAACTTGTTCTAATTTACAATATTTGACTGATGTCATCCACATTCATAATCTCAATTATAATCAATAAATTTATAATTCCCACATCTATATCTCCTTTCCAAGCCTAATTTCTGGGTCTATATCTGAGTTTTCAACTGGTTCAGAAAGTAAGGTATCTGGGTGTCTCACAGATACCTTACTTTCAACCTGCCCCAAAATGGAAGATATTACCCAACCTGCTGCTTTACTGATGTTATCCTCTTTGTTTTCCATCTTGATGGTACTATTATTCACTCCAGTGTCTAAACCAGAAACTCCACAATTAGTACCTGCTATTATGACAAAAAAAAAAAATTTTTTTTTTTTTTATTATGACTATTGGAAATCCTGGCAGAATAGTGGTTAAGAGCTACAGCTGGTAACCAAAAGGTCAGCAGTTTGAATCCACCAGGCGCTCCTTGGAAACTCTATGGGGCAGTTCTACTCTGTCCTATAGGGCCGTTATGAGTTGGAATTGACTCGACAGCAGTGCGTTTTTGTTATGACTATTATTTCTATCATTTGTATGGCCTCCCTTTTTCTCAGTTCTTTATATCCATTTAGTCACCAACCCTGCTGATTCTTTCAGGTTTTTCTGGAATCTGCCCCCTTCCTTCTGTGGTCACTGTTTCTCCCTAACTTACGACCCTTATAATTTCTTGAAAAGATCACATTAATTGTGTTTTACTGTTGAAAATTATTAGCTTTGCATGAATGCAGAAAAGTTATAAGGAAAACAAGAAAACAAAGATAGTCATAATTCCATCACTTACATAACCCCTATTATTGTAAAAAATAATGCTTGCAAATGATTCTATAGCAGTACAAACTCAAACCACTGCCGTAGAGTTGATTTCGACTCATGGCAACCCCATAGGGTTTCTGAGGCTGTAAATCTCTACAGAAGCAGACTGCCACATCTTTCTCCTGAGGAGCCGCTGGTGGTTTGGAACAGCCAGCCTTTCAGTTAGCAGTCAATTGCTTTAACCACTGCATCACCTGGACTTCTTAGTGAAGTAAAAATCCTAAAGTAAAAAGGTCCTCTCACTATTTACTACAACTCTACCATCCAAAGGAGAATACTCCAAACAGTTTGATATGTAGCCTATCGTAAGCATGTCACTACCTGCATAGATCTGTCTATATATGTATAAATCATCTACATTTAACTAAAAGGATCAGACACAATCCATCCTATTGTGTATCTTGCTTTGTAAATATAACCCTCCATTTTCTAGTTTTTAATATATAAACACACATAGATTTTCCCCACTTTTTAAGTAGCTGCATAGTATTTCATTATATGGATGTGCAATAATTTAACTTTTAGGATAATTTGAGTTTTTAACTATGGAATAACTTCTTACCTGGTTTTCGTATTTGCCTCACCTTCTATCCCATCCTATACACTGCTGCCAAAGGAATCATATCTTTTCTCTGCTTAAAATCCATTGGGACTTCTATTGCTTTCAGGATAAAGGTCAAGTCCCTTTGTGATCTGGTCTCTGAAAACCTATCCAGAGTCAATACCCCTCACCTTACACCCCATGCTCTGGATTTTACAAACTTCTTTGTTTCTTGTAGGTGCCATGCTCTTTGGCCTCTGAGCCTTTGCACATGACACTCTATCTGCATGGAATTACCCCCACCCCATCCCCAAATATAGCCAACTTCCTTTGCCCTTCAGTTCTCAGTGTCAACATCAATTTTTTTAGGAAGCCATTCCTGAGCCTACTTGCCTGACTGGAATAGGTGCCCCTACTATGGGTCTCCATAAAAAAAAAAAAAAATATATATATATATATTTTAATTTTTGGCACCCAATATTAGCTCATTAAAGGACTTATCCCACTGTATTGCATATGTTGTTTGAATAATTTTCTCTACCGCTAACTTAAAAGGTCCTGAACCTAATACAATGCACATCATAGGCACCAAGAAAATATTTGTGGAATAAATAAAATTATGCTTCTTATTATATTTTAAAAAATTATAGTTTAATTAATTCAAACTCTTGGTTACTAGTAACATAAATTAATTCAAAATCTTAGACAAAAATAGGAATGTGTTGGTCTATGTCACTGATATGCAAAAAAGTAGGAATGCAGCATGTTTCTGGAACAACCAGAACCAGGGAATAGAATGCAACCAAGACTCTTTCCCATCCTACTTCTTTTCTGCATGTCAGATTCATTCTCTCAGACCAGTTTTCTTCACACAGCCACATGTAACTCTTGGCCTTTATCATCAGAGATGTTCCTCTTCCTTAGTTCTGACTCAGAACTCCTAGGGAAGGACTTTAATTTGCCTGGCTAAAGTCATGTATCCTCTCTGGTGACTAGGAGTATGGGTACTATGCTTTGTAACTCTGACTGTTCCCAAGTTTGCCATTTATTATCTGTATATGTTAAATTTGGGAAGTTTTCAGCCATAACTTCTGCAAATATTTTTCTACCCCCTTTTCTCTTTCACCTACTTCTGGATTTCCATTACCTTATGTGTTGGTATGCTTGATGTTGTCTCATATGTTTCTAAGGCTCTGTTCGTATTTTTTCACATTGGATATTTTCTGATGTGGTTTCTGATGATTTGTCTTCAAATTCATGCATACTGCTGCCATCTAGAACCTACTGTTGAGCTCCTCTAGTGATTTTTTTCTCATTTCCGTAATCGTACCTTTCAACTCTAGAATTTCAATTTGATTCTTTTTTTAAAATTTCTGTATCTTTTTGGAGAATCTCCATTTCTTGATTCATTGTTGTCATAATTTCCTTTAACTCTTTAAATGTGATTTCCTTTAGCTCTTTGAACATATTGATATAATAACTACTTTGAAGTCTTTATTTGCTAAATCCAACATCACAGCATTCCTGGCTGACCCTGAGGCTGCTTGAATGTGCATAGGAAACTAGAAGGGCTCTGAGGAAGGTAAAGCCTGAGACAGATATGAAAATCACCTGAACTTTGAATGCACTCCTCTACCCACACACAGACCCACAGGCAGGAGACAGAGTCTTCCGCTCAGAGTGTGTGAGACAACCTTTGTCCCACAAATGACTGACCACTAAGTTATACACCTCTAGGGCAACCACTAGGAAGGAACAGTAGTCCTATATAGCAGAAAACATGTTGCCTTGAAGACTATTTTTTTCCTTCTGCAAAGATGCAGAACATTGTGACTAGTATATGTCACAATGTTCTGCATCTTTGTATGTCTCATAGCTTTTTGTTTTTTTTTTTTTGTCATTGTTGTTGAGAACTGGATATTTTAGATAATGTATTATTTACAATGGATTCTAATATATTTCCCCTGAAGGTTGTTATTTACTGCTGGCTTTTGTGTTTGTGTGTGCATGTGTGTGTTTATTTGTTTTGTAACCCTCCTGTGAAATGTCTCCCCTGCAGTGTACAAATGTGCAGCCACCAATGTCTGACCGATTTGAGATATATATATGTTCAATTTGAGATAAAAAACCAAACCAAACCCACTGCCATCAAGTCGATTCTGGCTTACAGTGATCCTATAGGACAGAATAGAACTGCCCCATAGGGTTTCCAAGGAGCAGCTGGTGGATTTGACCTTTTGGTTAGCAGCTGTAGCTCTTAACCACACGCCACCAGGGTTTCCTCAGTTTGATATATATATATATATATATATATATATATATATATATATATATATACATACACACTCGTATACATATATATATATATCTCAATCAACCCGTTGCTGTCGAGTTGATTCTGACTCATAGTGACCCTATAGGACAGAGTAGAACTGCCCCATAGGGTTTCCAAGGAGCCGCTGGTGGATGTGAACTGCCTACCTTTGTGTTAGCAGCTGAGCTCTTAACCACTGCACCACCAGGGCTCCAATAATACACACACACACATTTTGAGTTACACACACACACACATGCACACATATATCCCTAGCTTGTGCAAACTGTTTGTACTCGACTGCAAACCCACCCACTGGTACCACAGAAGAAAAATGCCTGAGATCTGCTTCTGTTAAGATTACAGCCAAGAAAACACTATGGAGTAGTTTTATTCTGTAACACATAGGGTTGCCATGAGTCAGAACCAGCAACCTTTTGGTTAGCAGTCGATTACTTACCATTGTGCCCATAGGGTTCCCGAGTTAATGTAAAGAGCTTATAAAATATGTAGCACACATTATACGGAGAGCAACTAGGGTCGCATAACAATGTGTGTATAAATTTTTGCATGAGAAACTAACTTAAGCTGTAAACGTTCACCTAAAGCACACACACACACACAAAGTGGCACAAAGCTTGTATACAATATGTGTTAATTGTTATTATTTTAATAGGAACTGAGGAGCCAATGGAAGTTTTGAGTGGGAAGAGTGACTCAATCTCTGCTTTAGAAAATTCAATCTGTTAGTGGTTTATAAATAGGAGTTGGGTGGGGAAAGGTTGGGGCAAGATCAGAAATGGGGAAGACTACTTTAGGGAGTTAGTAAATACTCCAGGTGAAAGGCAATGACAGCCTGAAGAAGAATGGTAGTAGTAGACATTAAGAGGGAACAGTCACTAGTCTTTCTCAAACATCAGTGTGCACACAAATTATCTGGTGGTCTTGCAAAATGCAGATTCTGATCAATAGATCTGGGTGGGCTTGAGATACTGAAAACAAGATCCCAGGAGATATCCATATTGCTGGCCCATGAGCCCCAGTTTGAGTTGCAAGGTTTTTGAGGCTAAGATTAATAAGGTTTGACAATTGATTGGTTGTGGGGAGAGGAGGCAGAGGGATGGGGTCAGACTGATATGCTAAACTTGATTTCCTCCAATTAGGGTTGCAGGAGGTAGAACAATGTAATTACAAAAGAGGAGATTTATTATTAAAAGACCTGGATTAGATTCTGGATCCAACAATTATTAGAAAGATTATTAGGGACCTTAGCTGTTCTTCATCTCGAAACTGGAGACCATAATAACTACTTCAAAGGAATGTTGTATAGATTATTTGAGATACATTGTTTTGAAAACTTCTGACATGGTGGCCAGCACATAGGCAGAACTTAATGAATAAAAATTGCACATATAGAATGTGATTGCCTAATGTGACTCCTGGCAAGGCTGGGCTGGGCTTTATCATATACATTTTTTTCCTACAGTGTGTATACTGGTAGATACTTCAAATTGAACGGTAATTTGACAGCCTTCTGAACTTTATGTTTTCTAAGCATTCATTAGCTGACATAATTTCAGGGGACTTGAATGCCAGGATTGGCAGCGGTTCCACCAGAGCTACATCCATCAGAAACCTGCAATTGTCAGATTCTTCCTTTTAAGGCACTTCCCCAGGAATAACAGTCTGAATCAAAGAGGAAAATATCTGGTCAAACTCATTTATAATCATAGTCCAATAATGGTAAATGGCAGGCTGTGGGAGAAATCTGTGGATTTTTCATGTATGTTTCCAACCAGAGACAGCATTATTGATGATTGAAGAATTAGCTCTTCAGAGCTTATCTATGTTCTTGAGTTGGATATTTTAGACTGTTGAAAGAAAATATTTTCCCCTTAAACTTAATTTGAACTTTCAAAATAGTCCTTGCATCGGTCCCTACACAGAACTCAATAAATGAGAGTTTAGGGATAAGGTTAAACTGAAGTGAAGGTATAAATTTATGATATGAAAAGAATTTATGGCATATATTTTATCCTGAAGGCTTCATTAATAACTGTTTATAATGTTAACTAATTGTTGTTATACTACCACATTGTTGGGCAATGTAAGAACAACCTCTTTTATTTCTTGTGTCATAAAAGAGAGTAGAGAGCAAAATAAATACATAAAATAAAAACAAATTCCAGGCTAAATTATCAAGATTGTATCTTAAATATGACTGAGATCCAGTCATCCAAAGACCCACTAAGTTACAATTCTTTTAAAAACAACTTATTCTTTCCAAAAATTAAATTATATACATAAAAAAAAACTTGGAATACTTTGGGCTGGACTGCAGGGACACTAGCAGTGCAGACCTAGGGACTTTGAATCATTTAGAATCATGTGTAAGAACTGATTCCTAAATAAATCATCTCAGTTTCTATTCTAATGCTCTATTTTGTTGTCTCCAGTACTCTCCATAGCTGGAATCCATTGTTTTCCTCAACTCTAAGAAAAAAAAAAATCCAATCTTTCAAGGCTGAAAAAGCTCCAGAAGAAAATCTCTGCTGCCAGAATTATTTTGATCTTGCTTGAGTAGTTGGCCGAAGTCCTTCCCACTCTATTTTACTTAATTAACTCCACAGGTATGGATCCCTCAAGATGAACACTAAGTGTAGTTGACTCCAGGTTCAAAAAGAGAAGCCCTCCATCTTCTGAAATCACAGAACCATTAAGGCTTTTAGAAACAACCTCAAAATAACACCAAATTTCTTCTTACATTGAAAGGCTAAGTCCCAATCTAATAGTTTGCATAAGGGACAAACCAGATTTAGGCTATAAAAATATTTGTTGAATGAGTGGATTCTATTGCCTATATAGATCTACATTTACACCTGCTCCCAGTGAAGGTAATCCCACTGAATGTGGAAGTTATCAAACAATTTCATTAACATCACACACAAGTAAAAATTTTGCTGAAGGTCATTCAAAAGTGGCCGCAGCGGTATATTGACAGGGAACTGCCAGAAATTCAAGTCAGGTTCAGAAGAGGACACAGAACCAGGGATACCATTGCTGATATCGCATGGATCCTGGATGAAAGCAGAGAATACCAGAAAGATGTTTACCTGTGTTTTATTAACTATGTTAAAGCATTCAACTGTGTGGATCATAACAAATTATGGATAACGTTGCAAAAGAATGGAAATTCCAGAACACTTAATTGTGCTCATGAGGAACCAGATCATAGATCAAGAAGCAGTCGTTCCAACAGAACAAGGGAATACTGTGTGGTTTAAAGTCAGGAAAGGTGTGAGTCAGGATTGTATCCTTTCACCACACCTATTCAATCTGTATGCTGAGAAAATAATCCAAACTATATGAAGAAGAATGGGGCATCAGGATTGGAGGAAGACTCATTAACAACCTGCTTTATGAAAGTGAAGAGGACTTGAAGCACTTACTAATGAAGATCAAAGACTACAGCCTTCAGTGTGGATTGCACCTCAACATAAAGAAAACAAAAACCCTCACATCTGGACCAATAAGCAACATCATGATAAATGGGGAAAAGATTGAAGTTGTTCAGGATTACATTTTACCTGGATCCATGATCAACACCCATGGAAGCAGCAGTCAAGAAATCATAAGACTCATTGCGTTGGGCAAATCTGCTGCAAAAGACCTCTTTAAAGTGTTGAAAAGCAAAGATGTCACCTTGAAGACTAAGGTGCACCTGATCCAAGCCAAGGTGTTTTCAATTGCCTCCTATGCATGTGAAAGCTAGATGATAAATAAGGAAGACTGAAGAAGAATTGACACCTTTAAATTGTGGTGTTGGCGAAGAATATTGAATATGCCACGGACTGCGAAAAGAACGAACAAATCTGTTTTGGAAGAAGTACAACCAGAGTGCTCCTTAGAAGTGAGGATGGCGAGACTTCATCTCACATACTTTGGACATGTTTTCAGGAGGGATCAGTCCCTGGAGAAGGGTATCATGCTTGGTAGAGGGTCAGTGAAAAAGAGGAAGACCTTTAAAGAGATGGATTGACACAGTGACTGCAACAATGGACTTAAACATAACAACGATTGTGAGAAGGGCAGAGGACTGGGCAGTGTTTTGTTCTGTTGTACATAGGGTCTCTGAGTCAGAACCGACTCGATGGCACCTAACAACGACAACAGTTGTCTATTTTATTTCCTCTAGAGAATAGCTGAGACCTTTGTGAGATTTTTTTTTTTTATCTGAATTAATTATTTTTTCCCATAATTCTCCTTTCCCTGTATTCAGTACCTCTAGCCAGCATTTCTAACCATCATCTCCATTACCCATCTGTTAGCTGGATGTACTGGGGTGGCATGCATGTTGCTGTGATGCTGGAAGGTATGCCACCAATATTTCAAACACCAGCAGGGCCACCTAAAGTGGACAGGCTTTAATGGATTTTCCAGACTCAGACAGGCTATGAAGAAAGGCCTGGTGATTCACTTCTGAGAATTAGTCAGTGAAAACCCTATGGATCATAACATAATATTGTCTGATATAGTGCGTGAAGGTGAGCCCCCTAAATTGGAAGGCACTCAAAATACACACTGGCTGCAATAATGGACTCAGGTGAAGATGGTGCAGGACCTGGCAATGTTTCGTTTTGTTGTACATGGGGTCTCCATGAGTTGGAGCTAATTTGAAGGCAACTAACAACAACAACAACCATCATCTATCCCATAATCTGAGAGAGCAATATGGGCATTGTCTTGGAATTCTCCCTGCCTTCCCCATATCTAATCAATTCCCAAGGCCTGCTGACTTCTACATCCTAAATGTGTGTTGACTCTATTCTCTTCCCTCCCTGCCTTTTGGCCCTACTCTAGTCCAGGCCCTCACATTTCTCTCTGGGGCTTTCTACTAGCATCTTAAGGGCTTTCTCTGCTTCGGTCATGGCATCCTTCACTTTACCCTTCAGAGAATCTTCACAGTGATATATTTAAAGTCCAAATTTGATCATGTAATTTTTTTCCAGTGGCTCTCCATAATCCTCAGTAAAGAGTCCAGGCTCCTTGGCATGGAATCCAAGGACTCCCCTGATCTGCATTTTACAGCCTCTTAGGTTTATCACCTGCCTGCTGCTCACCTCCTCACACTTCACACTGCTGCTGGCTTTCTCTACTTCTGCGCTACTGATATTCTGGGCCAGATAATTTTTGTCATAGGGGGCTGTCCTGTGCACTGTAGATTGACAGCTCTTTGGCTTCTATCACTCTAGATACCAGTGGCGCCCCCTTCCCCCAGTCACAACAAAGGAAAATGTCTCTAGACATTGACAAACACTCTTAGGGGACAATATCGCCCTCGGCTGAGAACCCCTCAAGGGTGACTTTTTGAAGCCCTCAGCCCTCACCAGGCTATGCTGCATCTTCATTCCTTTGCTTTTGTTGTCATCTCTTCCTGGAATGCCTGTCGGAGGGGGATGAATAGGGAAAGAGGAAAAGATTCTGTCCTGCCCACTCTTTCTTTCTCTCCCCTGAGGAGGAAGGACTAGGGATCTGATTGGTCAGGTTCCAGGACACTGATTGGACCACATTTATTAGTGGGTGGGGTCATTTATTTGACAGGTCACACAAATGAGTCTCTTTCTTTACATTTTAAAAATATTACCCAATTAATTCATGAATCCATACTTGTAAAAATTCAAACAATACAGAACATAGAAGTAAAAGCATTCCAGAGTTAAAGCAATCATAACAGCACAAAAGATTTTGATAATACTAAACCAACATTATCACCACCAGACATCCTCCCCCTTTGTGGCTGTGCCCTTTGGCATTCCAGGGTAATGTATGGAAGATTGAAGTTACATAAACCAAATCAAAACCAAAACCATTGCCATCAAGTTGATTCCAACTCATAATGACCCTATAGGACAGAGTAGAACCGCCCAATAGAGTTTTCAGGGAGCACCTGGTGGATTCGAACTGCTGACCTTTTGGTTAGTAGCCCTAGCTCTTAACCACTATGCCACCAGGGTTTCCCCAAAGGATCCCTAAAACACAGGACACGATTGACTTCATGTTGCTTTCTAGTATTATTGGAGCAGGTGACTCACATTTCAGGCCTATTTAGCTCAAAGAAATTTCACCAAAGCTTATATAGGCCAGGTCTTTCATCCATAGTACCATCACTTCTCCAAATCCTTATACTGTTTTCCCTCCCATCCCCATAAAAATCCACCACACATAATAATCAGAGCTATTATCCAAGAATAAGTGCTACAGCTGCTAACCAAAAGCTCGGCAGTGTGAATCTACCAGGTGCTCCATGGAAACTCTATGGGGCGGTTCTACTTTGTCCTATAGGGCCACTATGAGTCAGAATCACTCGATGGCAATGGGTTTGGTTTTTTTATATTTTTTATTATCGTCCAAGAAAGACTTTTTTTTTTTTTTTTAAATAATACAAGTTTATTGTCTTACGGTTCCAGTTCAGAAGCCCAAAGTTGGTGTTATGGGCAAAAACTAAGTTGTCAGCAGGGCTATGTCCCTTCTGGAGGCTGTAGGGTAAAATCTATTTCCTTTCTTTTCCAGCTTCTAGAGGGTGCCCGCATTCCTTGGCTAGTGGCCACACCACCTGACTTCTGCTTCCATCCTTACATCTCCTTCTTGGAGTCTTCTTCCTCTCTAAAAAAGGGAGACTTTTGATGTTTTGTGATGTATATTACCAAACATCAGTCCATAGATGAGGCCCAGAGATTTGGCTTCACAAGGTCAAAGGTGAGTCCGAGGATCAGAATTATTTATCAGCTCCCCAGCTGAGTCTGATGTACAGTCCGGAGTGAAAGCCACTGACTAAAGAGCTACAAATGAAAATGTACAAAGATGCATCCAGGTACCCAGCAATTTGACAGCTGAGTATGGTGCTTCCCGTTCATATGGATTCAACATCCAGCATCCACATTTAAAAAATTCTACCTTACATAAATCGCTTATAGCAGATGGAGGAAAAGATGTCTATGTCTATGTCTTAAATACTAAGCAGGCCTTCAAAACAAACTAGGTAAAGAAGAAATACCTGCAAGGCTCTTTCTTAAGATAAAAAAAAACATGCCTGGTGATGGGGAAATGTAACTATTTTCATAAAGATTTCCAGCTGGGGAACAAAGGCTGAGGAAAATACTTTCCATACAAGTTTAATTCTAGAGACCCCATCCCTTAAATAGGGAATTTAAAAATAGCACTTTCCCCTAATTCTGTTGATTATTGATCTTTTGAAGCCTTCCTCACCACTTAGGATCCCAGGGGCGGTCACTACGGATGGTGGGGGTGGAGTGTTTCCAGTAGTAGAAATGAAGATGAGGGAGTCAAGTGGGAAAATGTCTTAAAGGCTCTAATTAAGACAAAAGCTAACTACAAACGTGTATCTGAGCTGTGATGACAACTATAAAAGCTCTGTCCCCACACGGACAGGACTGCGAGGGAGCATGGAAAGGATGCAATTTGCTTTGTTGGATGGCAGCATTTTTGAATGGATTGTTCTTGTGTTTTGAGTTTTGTCAATGTTTTTGTAATGTTTTGTAATAAACAACGCTATAAAAGAAACAGCTGAACCTGCTGACTAATTATTTTTAGAAAGAGCAGTTCAACTCTATCAGAGCTAAAATTGCTGCTTTTGGCAGATGCTTTTCAACATTTAAGTTGATAATACCAGATAAGCTTAACTAAGAAGTCAACTCCTCTGGTCTGTAGGAGCACTCTCTTTCTTTGCTTCTTTCCAGCTAATGTTTTCTGACAGGCATACCAAATATTAGTCCAAGCGGGGCCAAAATGAAGGTGTTTTGTTTTGTTGTTTTTATTTACTTGTTAAAATAATTGAAATGGTCGATTGGCCACCCCTGCCCTAACAAAGGCCTGGGACCAAATCATCTTCTGCAATATAGTGAAAAACTCAGGGTCCTCAAAAGAGTGCTTGTCTAGGTGTGTGAGTGGATTCAAACTCCGTTTTGAGGAGAGTATTGGTGTCACCTGCAGGAACCCCTGCAGCTTCTCTTCGCGCAGAAATGAAATGGCAAGAATACAAGTCAGGTTCTTAAAATTTGACAACAGAATGTCAGCCTTACTTCCTGCACATCTGGTGTTTAAAGCATATGGATAATCAACAGCATAGACTATTGGCACTTCAGGCACTTGACAGAGAATTCAGTCCTGAAGTGTCTTGTAACTACGCACTTGCCAAAGGCTCACCTAAGACAAATAACACTGAAGAAAGACAATTTAGTGGACAGATGGTCTCTACATTTCTCTTTGAGAAACTAATCTCTGTTGCTCTAATTTGTTACCGTATCAGGAAGCAACATAACTGGACAAGATTATCTCTGTTTATGATAGAAGTGCTCTCACTGAATTGAAAATTTATACTCTGAGACTTATGGCATTCAGTGTAAGAATTATCCATCTGAACAATGTTTTTACATCTTTTGCGAATACCATGTTGTCCCTTATGCCACCTAAAATCTATTATTTAAAAAAGGACGTGATAAATTCCTTTTGGATTTAGGACTTTCGGTTTCCTAAGGAGAATCGTAGTGACTCTGTAGGACAGAGTAGAACTGCCATGTAGAGTTTCCAAGGAGCACCTGGTGGATTCAAATTGTCTACCTTTTGGTTAGCAGCCATAGCTCTTAACCACTACAGCACCGGCACCGGTACCAGAGTTTCCAAGGAAAAGGAAGTTTCCTTTGTTTGTATCCAGGGCTTTGAACTGGTTCATTCTGGTTTAAACCCCTGTTGAGAATTTGCATTTCTAACAAGTTCCCTGCTGATAATTTGCATTTCCACAACCTTGATAGACTGAGTCAGAATCTACAGTTTAATAAGATCCTCAGGTGATTCTTATGTATAACTTCCTGGGAACTTGTTAGAAATGCAACTTCTCGGCAGGGGTTCAACCAGAACCTGTTGGAAGCCCTGCTTGTAATACAGCCTAGAAATCATGTAATTTCTCTTTGTTCTTTAGCCACCAGGAAACTCCTCCACTGGCAGTTTCTTACGGATTAAAGGAAATGAGGTGCTCAGATAGCAGAGGTGGGCATAAGGAGGAAGATACCATTTGGTACCCATTCAGTTGCTGTTAGGGCTAGCTAGGTAGGCACAACTCTTCCAACTTTAATGATTGCACTAGAATTTTTTTTTTCCTCCAAGAATCTGTTGTTCCTGAAGGGCTAGATTTTCATAAAGGAAGAAGTGCATTTCATTTTCTATAAATATCAAAATTAATTACTCATCGTTGTAACTATTCATTAAAATTCAAAATTAGATAAGAATGTTCTTCATAGATTTTTTTTAAAAATAGTTCTTAAGCTTTGAAAGAGATAAGTTTTATTATAGCATCTATAGCTCTGCTATTTAAGGAAATCATGACATAAGGTTCATAATTGAATTAAACCAATACCTTTGCCTAGATCCTAAGAAAAAATTAGTAAAAGACGGTGGGTATAATTATGGTCGTTTGTTAGGTGGAGGGAAAAATTGAAGCAATAGGGTAGAATTGTTTTTGTAGGTCTCATCCCAGCGTGTCTAGGTGGAAACATATTCATTTACTTGCTCATTCATCCTTTCAGTCCTTCATCTGTTTGAGGTACTGAGGATATATCGGTAAATAGAACAGACAGAACTCCCTGCCTTTACATTCTAGTAGGAAGAGACAGTCAATAAACAAACTGAAAAATCATGGTGTGACAATTGGTGTTATGTGAGATAGAGAAAAATCAGTTAGGTAAGGGGGGGATGGGGTCCTCTTGGTGTGGGGGTAGAGTTTGCTATTTTAAATAGTATGATCAGGTAGCAGCTGAGCAGAGATTGGAAGGAGAGAGCTAGCTATGTGAGTCTCTTCAGGAAAAGTTTCCATGCAGAGGGAAGAGTATGTGCAAAAATCCTGGAGCAGGTGTGTTCTTTTGAATTTGAGGAAAGCAAGGAGACAGGCATGGCTGGAACAGAGTATGGGGGGAGAATAGTGTGAGGTGTGACCATAGAGAGAGTAGGGAGGCAGATCATACAGGCTTTCAAGATCAGATGGGGAACAACTAGAGGGTTTTGAGCAAAAGAGTAACATGACCTGACTTATGTTTTAAAAGCTTTATTCTGCTTGCTTTGTGGAGAACAGACTATGGTGCGGGGTGGGGAAAGGGTGGAAGCAGGAAACCTAAATAGGAGGCTACTTTAATAATCCAGACAGGAGATGATGGTGGTTTGGACTTGGGTGGTAATGGTGAAGGTGGGGAAAAGTGGTCAGATTCTGGAAATATTTTGACTTTAGAGCCAGTAGGATTGCTGACAGGATAGGAATGATGAAAGTGAGGCTTCTGGTCTGAGAAGGTGCTTCAAAAATTGCAAAGGATGGGGTTGCTCTTTACCAGATAAGGAAGCCTGTGGGGGGAAGATCGGGAGTTTGGTTCTGGACAGATTAAGTTTGAGATGTCTATTTGATATCCAAGTGGTGATATCCAGTAAGCAGTTAGACAATATGAACATTAACTTTTGATGTACTCCTTTTTTAGAGAAACACTGACAAATTAAATATATTCCAAAGAGAATGACTAAGATGGAGAGGGCAGGAAACCATGCTGGATAAGCAGCAATTGAAGGGCTTGGATATGCTTAGCGTGAAGAAGAAAAATTTCAGAGCAAATGTGTCTCTTTTAATGTTGGAAGAGCCATAATGTTGAAAAGGGGGTGCAAGTGAATTTCACTTGTATTTCTCTGGGATGGATAGAAGTTACAGGAAACCAGGTTTAAGGTAAATGTAAGAATATGTGTATATATTCTTTTTTTTTCTCCAAGGTTCATTCCTTTTTGTTTCTGTGTATTTTTCCTAGGGACCATAGCTCTCCAAGTACCAACACACCACCATGAATATTCTTTCTTTTGTGTCTTAAGAGTTCATGAGTTTATGACTTCTTCCTACACTAGACTGTAAACTCTTTGAGGATTGGGGCATGTTTTCTCCTCTTTGTAGTCCCTGAAGCACTTGGCAAAAGATTTTGTATGTAACAAGTACTCAGAAAAATACTTGATGGTTGAATAATTTTACTTTCAAGGCATCCTTCTCCAAAATATAAACAGTCCTGGGATGGGAAATACATACACAGCAAACACCTTAGTGTGGTTGAATCAAGAGGACCAGTTTCATCCTTGAAACTCTGGGAGTCTGAGTAGGGGAAGGCTCTTAAATGAGGAAAAGAAGAGATTTTACCTACATCATACCTTTGCCTTTGGCTCGTCCTGTTTGTGTAGAAAGTCAACCTAACATGACAAATATTGTGGTATTGGACTATTAAGAATAAATATTAGAGTATTTGTCTGAATGATGTAGTAAAATCTTAAAACAAATAACATCCAAAGATAGTTATTTGATAAGCTTTCAGAGAAAGAATCTCATTACTTCATGTCTATAGAGTCTATAGACTTCACAGAAAACTAATAGAACTGGTAGCAGAGGTTTAATGAGTTCCTTGTCATAGAAAACGTTAAGGTAGAAAATAAATAACCAGACTCCATCCATCCATCCATCCATCCATCCATCCATCCATCCATCCATCCATCCATCCATCCATCCATCCATCCATCCATCCATCCATCCATCCATCCATCCATCCATCCATCCATCCATCCATCCATCCATCCATCCTTCCATCAACCCACCCATCCATCCACCCATCCATCCATCCATCCAAAATTTACTGAACAGATGCTATGGAGTGGACACTATGGGGAGGGGTTCAATGAAGGGCTTTGACCTTGAGGAGCTCACAGTTGAGTAGGAGAGATCATCTAACATTTATTACACTGTGCTAAGTTCTGTATGGTGGCAAAACGAAGTTCTATGGGATCAGAGAGGAAGGAGTGGCCAACTTCTTGGGTGCTCAATAAATTTGTGTTGAATGAATGAATGAATGGAGTGGAGACAAATACATGAAGTCACGGAGGAGGTGGATGTTGAGGCAGTGGCCTGGGTGAATGCCTAACTCAAGGCCACAGTAAATGTGAAGAGGAAGTCCTCTGCAGCCCACTGAACACTGACTCCCTTCGCTCATGTACAACAGCTGAATTAGGTTCTTGTGCGTGAACAGAATGATGCTGACACCCTTCCTGCTCTATTTCCCACCCATGTTCCTCCTTGCTCCCTACCCCCATCCCCTACGCTGAATAGGGAAACAAATTGATATGTTTAGGTCACTTAAACAAATATGAGACTTTATTTTGTGAAGTAAGTGTTTAGGTGGTAAAGGGATCAATGGATTATTTTGGATCAAACAACTGTGTTTTCTTTAGCTGTTGAAAGTGATCTATTTTCATTTTTTAAGCCATTGCCTTGTGAAAGGACCTAAGAATATCCCCAACTTAGTGTTAGATCCCGTAATTACATTTTCCCATTTTGAAAGCAGTTATGCAGTCCTTACAATAGAGTCAACGGAGCTAAAAATAAACTCCAGGCAGTTCATATTAACTGGGTAATAATAACAGGCAACAACGAGGCTCAGTGTCCAAATATGATGAAAACAGGAAGTTCATTACACAAGCTGTTCTTTTCTGATAGATCTGAATTCTTAAAGCCTTAACTCAAAAATAATCCCTTCAGGTTATAAATAAAAGCAGAGAATTGTCTCTTACTTGTGACTTAATGGAGATGATAACATTGTAGCTAAATAAATCCACGTCATTATGCATTGAATGTAATGCCAGAGCGTCTGTTTTGGAGGAGGAAAGAGTAATTTTGGAGACCCTACTCCTCATAACAAACCCATGGACACATTTGCCCCACGGTTCACTCTTTTTTCCTGAGAACAAGTTGCCAAGGAGATATTGCTTTACTCTGATGCAGTGGCAAGAAAGCAGAAAACCTTCAGGTGTGGAAAGGGTTTTGATTTTGCCCTGGGAAGAAAGTGGATTAGCAGAACTACTCCAAGTCTAAGTGTTTGCCAAGGATTATAAATTTCAATCCTGGTTCTCCAGGGGAAGAAATGGGCATTGAGCCCAAAGGAAGAGGTTCAATCTCTCTTCATATAGAACTCCTTTTCTCAAGCGAGTATCCTTGATAGTAAAGATTCAGAATTTCTTGAGAAAAACAAGGTGAGCATGGAGGAATATTTGAATTTATGTAACTAGAATGAACACCACCAGCTTCCTTCCTGAAACAAATCTCAACCCACCAGGGTGTCAGAGGGGCACTGTGAGGAGGGACTCATGACCTTGCGATCAACCTCCTCTTTGGGAGACTCTTATTAGTGTTATCACAGCCACCAGCAGTGTCACCTTGGCCCAAACATCTTTTGTTAACTTCCTGGAACACAGCAGAGATCAAGCTGGAAGGCTTAATCAAGACTGGACTAGAGGCTTGGAGAAGGGTAGAGAATGGGGCTAACAAAGGGGCTCCAACCACAGAGAGTAACAGCCTCAAGCTGATCTGGCTCAGCAGGTAGAGTTTTCTCTCCAGAGGCTGGGTCATACATCTACAGAGTCTGCCTTGAACAAAACAGCACACCTGGAGAGTGCTCTCCTTTTGGACTACAGCCCCTCCCTGCCCCAACCATACTCTCCCAGTTATTCTTATTCCTCTTCCATGTTTGGTGCACTCCCCCTTCCAGGAGAGCTATCTTTATTCCTTGCCCTACACAGCAAGTCTAGGAGTACATTCCAGGAAGGGGGTTCTTGCTACTATGGGAGTGATAAGGAACAAGGACAGTCTCAGAGGCCATTAGGAGTGCCAAGGTATCACATTCCAGAACAGCCTCAGATTTAGATTTTTGTTGCTATTTCCAAATGGGGCTGTACATATAGCCATAGACATACACAGACCTAATTTAAAAAAGAAGCTTCCACACAGTTTTAAACTTGCTTTCTATGACTAGATCACATTAGCTGTTGAGTACTATGAGTTTTATATTTATAAATCCTGTGAATAGCACGATTATATTACATTAAGTATATTTATTAGATGTAAATATTTAGAATATGTGACAATTTTTGGAACACTGTTTTTGTCACTTCTTCATTTTCTAGAATACTTGGGTTCTTAAAAATTGGACGTGATCTAGCCTCTGAGAGGCTCTAAATAGAGTCTCTGAATAGATCACTCCACTACGCTGCAGTAGAGACTTCTGCAGAGAGAAGAAGAAGGATTGTTCTGGAGGGCTTTATGGAAATACGTCCTCATGGTGGATGGTGCAATGGTTCTTAAAGTTACATGGGAAACAAAATCTCCTAGGAAGCTTGTTAAAAATGACACATGATGCACTGAGATTTCCTGGTTCTGGACCCAAGATCTTGACTTTGTAGGTCTGGGACTACTCTTGGAAAAACTCTGGAGCAGATAGTAGAGGGAGCTGTTGGGGGAAGGTCAAAGAGTGAAAGAGTTCTCCTTTGGGAAATGAATAATGATTTTCTCTGGGAATGGTGAGGAGCCTATCATGGAGAGAAGTTACCCCACTAAAATCAATGAAGAAGCAGAGAAAGAAGCCTGGTAACTGAGAGTGAGAGAGCACAAGCTCAGAGGATAGTTAGGGACAGCTGCCAAGCCTGGATGTAGAGCGCATGGAAGACAATGGGGAAATAATTGAATGAGCAGACCCTGAAGATGGGCAGTGACTCCAGAGGGATCCAGGAGAGGGACAGCTTCTGCAAGACCTCACTGGAGGTGAGTGGTGAGAAGACCTCAAAGTAGACCAGGTACCTCCCAAAGGGATCAGAAATTTGAGCAAGAAGCTGAAGAAGGAGCCAGAGCCTCTGCGAATGCTCGTGTAGGAAGAACCCTCATATAGGTAGAGGCCCTGTACTAACTACTCCATCCAATAACTGTCAACAAGCTAGAACACTCTTTTTAGGCCTCTTACCTAATGTATGCACAGTGCAAACTGACTTCTGATGATGTTTTTGATTAATTAATCCTTTGGTAAAAATAAGGGAGTACTAAGAGTACTTGAGGAGCCCTGGTGGCACAGTGGTAATGCACTTGGCTGCTAACCAAAAGGTCAGCGATTTGAGCCCACGCATCGCTCTGCAGGAGAAAGGTGTGGCAGTCTGGTTCGGTTAAGATTTACAGTCTTGGAAACCCTATGAGGCAGTTCTACTCTGTCCTATAGGGTTGCTATGAGTCGGAACTGACTTGATGGCAGTGGGTTTGGAAGAGTACTTGGATAGGGAAGAAATGTGTCTTAGCTATTGGTAAAGAGTAATTTTCCTAGATTTTTGAGTCATGGTTTGAGCTAAGTTAAGTAAGACATTCCTTCATAGAGCAACCTGTGCCTGTCATACCATTAGTACTTCTAACCCAAGATCAATTTTATACATTATTATAGTATAATTTAAATATATTAGTTTCATTTCCATACTCCACTTATAATCCACAGTGCCACAAATAAAAAATTCTTTTATCTTAATTTTTGTGCCAAGAACCTAGTACAAAACCCTTCCTAAGAGTAATAGAAATATGTTCACTCTCTACATAAATAAATCATTATTGAGCTTTCTTTGGTTTTAAATATCAGTGACCTCTGTTACATACAGTTTCCTTAACTTTACATTTTATTTCTTCAGTTTTCACTCATGATAGCAACTGTGCTCCATATGTGGAATTATCTGCCTAGCAAATTGAATATGAGCCATTTGAGCTAACAGTACTCAAGCTTTCTGGATTGCAAAACTCTATTGTTTCTTGACTTCCACATATTATCCATTATTTCTAATGGAGCAACATTAGCAGATTACAGAAAAAAGCCATAACAACTCAACTTCTATTTTGCTTCTGTTGTCTCCATTACAAGTAATGGTTCCCCGGTTATAAAAAATAGGACAAATATTGTTAATAAGGTTTTGAAATCAAAGATAGTTGTTAGGTGTGTGTTTGTTAACACGGTTTGTGCACAGGAAGTCAAAAGACAGCCTACTTAATTAATTCAACCAATATCTAGTTAGTGCCTAGTGCTTGCCAGGCCTAGTACAGATGCCAGGGATAAAAAAGTGTACAAAGCAATGTTTCCACTCTCAGAGAATTTACACGCTTATGGTGGGAGACAGATAACAAATAGGGAGTGACAGAAAGTGGGATATGTATGCTCTTTTATAATAGGATAGTTAGGAAGGGCCTTTCTAATAAGGTGACAGTTGAACTGAGACCTGAAAAAAGGGAGCAGAGCAACTGGATATCTGGAGAAGGGGATATCTTGGTGTAGGAACTTTGGGTACTTGGCACAGGAGATTGTACAGCATTTTGAAAAATATCAAGGAGACCAGTGAGTGGAGTGGATTGGGTGAGGAGTGGAGTGGAAGGAGATGAAGTTGAAAGTTACCTGGGAAAGATCATGTGAGGTCTTTTAGTCCAGGGTAAAGACTTTGAACTTTTTTTTTCCTAGTGAGATTGGTGAACCCACCAGCTGTGCCTCAGGAGAAAGATGTGGGAGTCTGCTTCTGAAAAGATTTACAGCCTTGGAAACCCTGTGGGGCAGTTCTGCTCTGTCCTATAGGGTTACTGTGAGTAGGAATTGACTAGACGACAGTGGGTAAGTAAGACTGGAAGCCAAGGGAAAGTTCTGAGCAAAGGAATGCTGTGAACATTTTAACAGGAACATTGTGGCTGCTGTAAGAGAAGTGTCTTAGGCTGAGTTCCCTGGACGGAGAGCCTGAGAGGGGACGTGCATGTGGCTTAAAAAGGGAGTAGTCTCAGGAGAAACTGGTGGGGGATGAGGGAAGCAGGATGAGGATGATGGGGGAGAGAGCATGGCAAGAGTGGTTTCAGGTGAGATCTAGCTTCAGCCTGCTCCCACGGGAAGCTCTGGAGCATAAATTACACTGTACAGTTTTTTTCCACTTTGAGGCAAGGGTACCCTCACCCTGATTATTGGCCAAAGACTCTGGGAAAGAGGATGGATGTATAAATCCCAGGTGTAGTGGTTTCCATTGCCCAAAGGCAATCTTCACTGAAGGACTCACAGCAGCTGGGGAAAGACCTCACCAACCAAGGAATAAGAGTGGAAGTAGAGAGACTAGGAGGCTATAGGAGGTTAGTGCAATCATCCAGAAGAGAGACAAAGGAGGCTGAGATTAGACTGTAGTGGAGGTGTTGAGGAGTGGTTGCATTCTGAGTATATTTTGAAGGCAAAGACCATAGGATTTGCTAATACATTGCCTACAAAATATGAGAAAAGGAGAAGAATCAATGACGACTGCAAGGTTTTTGGTGTAGCTATTTATTGAGATGGGGAAGACTGATGGAAGAGCAAGTTTGAGACTGGGGTGACAGAAAGTCCATTTGAGACATATGAAATTGGAAATGCCTAGAAGAAGTACAAATGAAGGTATCAAGTAGGTAATTGAATGCAAGTGTCTGACGTGAAAACATGTTTCAGTTCATAGGCTCTGATGACTAATCCTCCCTGATACTACAAGAATGTGCATATGTGCTTGAGGTATCACTGTTGATAATTTTTATTGGGGTTCTGAGAATGGATGTGGAGTGAGAGAGTCATAGGCTGTTACCATCGAGTTGATTTTGACCCATAGCAGCCCTATAGGACAGAGTGGAACTGCCCCATAGTGTTTCCAAGGAGCAGCTGGTGGATTTGAACTGCTGACCTTTTGTTTAGCAGCTGTAGCTTTTAACCACTGCACCACCGGGGCCATAATTAGCTTAAATAAACCTCAAACAGGGAAAAAGGTAAATACTGACCATTATAGAAAAGTGTGATTTTGGGTGTTGTTGGGGGCCTTCCAGTCAGTTCCAACTCTTGTATGTACAACAGAATAAAACACTGCCCAGTCCTGTGCCATCCTCACAATCATTGATATGCTTAAGCCCACTGTTGCAGCCACTGTGTCAATTCATCTGGTTGAGGGTCTTCCTCTTTTTTGCTGACCCTCTACTTTACCAAGCATGATGTCCTCCAGAGACTGGTCCCTCCTCATAACATGTCCAAGTCTTGCCATGTTTGCTGCCAAGGAGCATTCTGGCTATACTTCTTCCAAGACAGATTTGTTCATTCTTCTGGCAGCCCATGGTATGTTCAATTCTTCACTGACACCATAATTCAAAGGCATCCCTTCTTCTTCGGTCTTCCTTATTCATTGTCCAGTTTTTGCATGCGTATGAGGCTGTTAAAAATATCATAACTTGGATCAGGCACACCTTAGTCCTCAAAGTGACACCTTTGCTTTTTAACACTTCAAAGAGGTCTTTTGCAGCGGATTTGCCCAATGCAATACGTCATTTGATTTCTTGACTACTGCTTTCAGGGACATTGGTTGTGGATCCAAGTAAAATGAAATCCTTGAAACTTCAATAGTTCCTCCATTTATCATGATGTTGCTTATTGGTCCTTTATGTTCAGGTGCAATCCATACTGAAGGCTGTAGTCTTTGATTTTCATTAGTAAGTGTTTCAAGTCTTCTTCACTTTCAGCAAGCAAGGTTGTATCATCTACATATTGCAGGTTATTAGTAAGTCTTCCTGGAATCCTGATGCCACGTTCTTCTTCATATAGTCCAGCTCCTTGGATTATTTGCTCAGATACAGATTGAATAAATGTGGTGAAAGGATACAACCCTGACTCACACCTTTCCTGACTTTAAACCTCACCTTATCCCCTTGTTTTATTCAAATGACTGCCTCCTGGTCCGTATACAGGCTCTTCATGAGCACAGTTAGGTGAGGTGTATGAATTTGTGAAATTCTGCAGTCTTAGTATGTCCAGCTTTTTATACAATGTTTGTCACATTTCTTTACAATATCCTCCTGGACAAAATGAAGAAATGTGGAGCAGTACATAGAATAGTTATGTAGCTTCCTAACTGGCTAAGCAAGAAGAGGAAAAGAAGCCCCAAACTATAGATTATATGTGCTGCTGATCAAGTTGTTATATCACTAGATCCAGTGCTAGTCATCATTTTTATCAGCAACTTAAATGAATGGTTAGAAAGCATATGATTAGATTTGAAGATAGCTGGGGGAAAATAGCTAATAATACAGAACGCAAGTTTAAAAAGATTTTAGCAGATTGGAAGAAGAAGCTTGAACTCACAAACTGAAATATAATAGGGATAGATGCAAAATACAGCAAAACAACCCATTTCACAGGTTATGAGAGCTCTCCCTTCATAACAATTGACAGAACAATTTAACTTTTTTTTTTAAAAAATAGGCTATTTTTCGTTGTTAACTGTGGCATAAAGTGAAGAGTACAGGTTTTGGAGCCATCTGCCTTGACCGAAATCCTGGCTCTGCCATTTACTAGCTGTGTGATCTTGGGTACGTTCTTTTTCATTTTCCTTACACATAAAATGAAGATATAAATATTGGTTTTAACCTCATAGGGTTGTTGAATGAATTAAATAGGTAAATGAATTAAATAGTACCTGCAAGGCACTTAGAGCAATGCCTGACACATAATAAGTGTTCAATAGATGCAACTGTTATTATAAGTTCAACAGTGTTACCTGGTTGCTAAAAAAGACACAATAATGCATCTTGGGGTAGGAGTGAGGAGTGAAGATCAAAGGAAGCTTATGCCCCACTGTATTTTTTTTTAATTAACTTTTATTAAGCTTCAAGTGAACGTTTACAAATCTAATCAGTCTGTCACATTTAAGTTTACATACATCTTTCTCCGTACTCCCACTTTCTCCTATTGAGTCAGCCCTTTCAGTCTCTCCTTTCGTGACAATTTTGCCAGCTTCCCTCTCTCTCTATCCTCCCATCCCCTCTCAAGACGAGAGTTGCCAACACACTCTCAAGTGTCCACCTGATATAATTAGCTCACTCTTCATCAGCATCTCTCTCCCACCCGCTGACCAGTCCCTTTCATGTCTGATGAGTTGTCTTCGGGGATGGTTCCTGTCCTGTGCCGACAGAAGGTCTGGGGAGCATGGCCGCCGGGATTCCTCTAGTCTCAGTCAGACCATTAAGTATGGTCTTTTTATGAGAATTTGGGGTCTGCATCCCACTGATCTCCTGTTCCCTCAGGAGTTCTCTGTTGTGCTCCCTGTCAGGGCAGTCATCGATTGTGGCCGGGCACCAACTAGTTCTTCTGGTCTCAGGATGATGTAGGTCTCTGGTTCATGTGGCCCTTTCTGTCTCTTGGGCTCTTAGTTGTCATGTGAGCTTGGTGTTCTTCATTTTCCTTTGCTCCAGGTGGGTTGAGACCAATTGATGCATCTTAGATGGCCGCTTGTTAGCATTTAAGACCCCAGACGCCATATTTCAAAGTGGGATGCAGAATGTTTTCATAATAGAATTATTTTGCCAATTGACTTAGAAGTCCCCTCAAACCATGTTCCCCAGACCCCTGCCCCTGCTCCGCTGACCTTTGAAGCATTCATTTTATCCTGGAAACTTCTTTGCTTTTGGTCCAGTCCAATTGAGCTGACCTTCCATGTATTGAGTGTTGTCTTTCCCTTCACCCAAAGCAGTTCTTATCTACTGATTAATCAATAAAAAACCCTCTCCTTCCCTCCCTCCCTCCCTCCCCCCTTCGTAACCACAAAAGTATGTGTTCTTCTCAGTTTTTACTATTTCTCAAGATCTTATAATAGTGGTCTTATACAATATTTGTCCTTTTGCCTCTGACTAATTTTGCTCAGCATAATGCCTTCCAGGTTCCTCCATGTTATGAAATGTTTCAGAGATTCCTCACTGTTCTTTATCGATGCGTAGTATTCCATTGTGTGAATATACCACAATTTATTTACCCATTCACCCGTTGATGGACACCTTGGTTGCTTCCAGTTTTTTGCTATTGTAAACAGAGCTGCAATAAACATGGGTGTGCATATATCTGTTTGTGCAAAGGCTCTTGTATCTCTAGGGTATATTCCGAGGAGTGGGATTTCTGGGTTGTATGGTAGTTCTATTTCTAATTGTTTAAGATAATGCCAGATAGATTTCCAAAGTGGTTGTACCATTTTACATTCCCACCAGCAGTGTATAAGAGTTCCAATCTCTTTGCAGCCTCTCCAACATTTATTATTTTGTGTTTTTTGGATTAATGCCAGCCTTGTTGGTGTGAGATGGAATCTCATCGTAGTTTTAATTTGCATTTCTCTAATGGCTAATGATTGTGAGCATTTTCTCATGTATCTGTTGGCTGCCTGAATATCTTCTTTAGTGAAATGTGTGTTCATATCCTTTGCCCACTTCTTGATTGGGTTGTTTGTCTTTTTGTGGTTGAGTTTTGGCAAAATCATGTAGATTTTAGAGATCAGGCACTGGTCGGAGATGTCATACCTGAAAATTCTTTCCCAGTCTGTAGGTGGTCTTTTTACTCTTTTGGTGAAGTCTTTAGATGAGCATAGGTGTTTGATTTTTAGGAGCTCCCAGTTATTGGGTTTCTCTTCGTCATTTTTGGTAATGTTTTGTATTCTGTTTATGCCTTGTATTAGGGCTCCTAGGGTTGTCCCTATTTTTTCTTCCATGATCTTTATCGTTTTAGTCTTTATGTTTAGGTCTTTGATCCACTTGGAGTTAGTTTTTGTACATGGTGTGAGGTATGGGTCCTGTTTCATTCTTTTGCAAATGGATATCCAGTTATGCCAGCACCATTTGTTAAAAAGACTATCTTTTCCCCAATTAACTGACACTGGTCCTTTGTCAAATATCAGCTGCTCATACGTGGGTGGATTTATATCTGGGTTCTCAATTCTGTTCCATTGGTCTATGTGCCTGTTGTTGTACCAGTACCAGGCTGTTTTGACTACTGTGGCTGTATAATAGGTTCTGAAATCAGGTAGAGTGAGGCCTCCCACTTTCTTCTTCTTTTTCAGTAATGCTTTGCTTGTCCGAGGCTTCTTTCCCTTCCATATGAAATTGGTGATTTGTTTCTCTATCCCCTTAAAATATGACATTGGAATTTGGATCGGAAGTGCGTTATATGTATAGATGGCTTTTGGAAGAATAGACATTTTTACTATGTTAAGTCTTCCTATCCATGAGCAAGGTATGTTTTTCCACTTAAGTATGTCGTTTTGAATTTCTTATAGTAGAGCTTTGTAGTTTTCTTTGTATAGGTCTTTTACATCCTTGGTAAGATTTATTCCTAAGTATTTTATCTTCTTGGGGGCTACTGTGAATGGTATTGATTTGGTTATTTCCTCTTCAATGTTCTTTTTGTTGATGTAGAGGAATCCAAGTGATTTTTGTATGTTTATTTTATAACCTGAGACTCTGCCAAATTCTTCTATTAGTTTCAGTAGTTTTCTGGAGGATTCCTTAGGGTTTTCTGTGTATAAGATCATGTCATCTGCAAATAGTGATAACTTTACTTCCTCCTTGCCAATCCGGATACCCTTTATTTCTTTGTCTAGCCTAATTGCCCTGGCTAGGACTTCAAGTATGATGTTGAATAAGAGCCGTGATAAAGGGCATCCTTGTCTGGTTCCCGTTCTCAAGGGAAATGCTTTCAGGTTCTCTCCATTTAGAGTGATATTGGCTGTTGGCTTTGCATAGATGCCCTTTATTATGTTGAGGAATTTTTCTTCAATTCCTATTTTGGTGAGAGTTTTTATCATAAATGGGTGTTGGACTTTGTCAAATGCCTTTTCTGCATCAATTGATAAGATCATGTGGTTTTTGTCTTTTGTTTTATTTATGTGATGGATTACATTAATGGTTTTTCTGATATTAAACCAACCTTGCATACCTGGTATAAATCCCACTTGATCAGGGTGAATTATTTTTTTGATGTGTTGTTGGATTCTATTGGCTAGAATTTTGTTGAGGATTTTTGCATCTATGTTCATGAGGGATATAGGTGTATAATTTTCTTTTTTTGTGATATCTTTACCTGGTTTTGGTATCAGGGAGATGATGGCTTCATAGAATGAGTTGGGTAGTATTCCGTCATTTTCTATGCTTTGAAATACCTTCAGTAGTAGTGGTGTTAAGTGTTCTCTGAAAGTTTGGTAGAACTCTGCAGTGAAGCCGTCTGGGCAAGGGCTTTTTTTTGTTGGGAGTTTTTTGATTACCGTTTCAATCTCTTTTTTTGTTATGGGTCTATTTAGTTGTTCTACTTCTGAATGTGTTAGTTTAGGTAGGTAGTGTTTTTCCAAGAATTCATCCATTTCTTCTAGGTTTTCAAATTTGTTAGAGTACAATTTTTCGTAGTAATCTGAAATGATTCTTTTAATTTCATTTGGTTCTGTTGTGATGTGGTCCTTCTCGTTTCTTATTCGGGTTATTTGTTTCCTTTCCTATATTACTTTAGTCAGTCTAGCCAATGGTTTATCAATTTTGTTAATTTTTTCAAAGAACCAGCTTTTGGCTTTGTTAATTCTTTCAATTTTTTTTCTGTTCTCTAATTCATTTAGTTCAGCTCTAATTTTTATTATTTGTTTTCTTCTGGTGCCTGATGGGTTCTTTTGTTGCTCACTTTCTATTTGTTCAAGTTGTAGGGACAGTTCTCTGCTTTTAGCTCTTTCTTCTTTTTGTATGTGTGCATTTATCGATATAAATTGGCCTCTGAGCACGGCTTTTGCTGTGTCCCAGAGGTTTTGATAGGAAGTATTTTCCCCACTGTATTTTTTTAGTGCTGGGATTTTGTGTTCAGCTCTGGGTCCCATTTAAAAACAAACAAACAAAAATATTGCTTTTGAGTCAGTTTCGACTCATAGCAACCATATAGGACAGAGTAGAACTGCCTCATAGGGTTTCCAAGGCTGTAAATCTTTACTAAGCAAATTGCCACAGCTTTCTCCCTCTGAGTGGCTGGTAGATTTGAACCGCTTTTGTTTAGCAGCCAAGTGCTTAACCACTGTGCCACCAAGGGCTCCCTGTCCCAAATTAAGAAACTGTCCACACACTGAGGGAGATTGAATGCTGAATGTGGTGAAGGGTGTAGGATCATGCCAAGTAAAGAAAAGTTGAAAGGACTCGAGTAGAAAGGTGACTTGGAGAAAATTTAGGAGCTGAAATAAAGCTTTCTTGAAAAATTTGGAGGGCTGTCTTGGAAAAAGAAATAAACAGTCTACATTGACCCTGGAGACAGATCTAGGACCAAAGAGGAGGGGAGTAGGGTGGAGGAAATGTTTTAAATGTTTGCTATGGTCAGTGGGACGACAGAAACCTGTTCTTGCCCTGCTACTAACTCACTGTTCAATGTCAAGTCCCTCAAGTCTTCAGACCTCAGTTGCATAATCTGAGAAAAAAGGGTTTAAATTAAGTGTTCTCTAAAGTAGCAATTACAATTACAGTTGGTCTACCAATGGACTGTCTTTCTAGGCATATCAGAGTAGGCATTATTGTATTTGGCCAGAGTTTGGCCTAAATGATACCAAATATCTGTTTCAATTCTAAGATTCTTGACTTTTTTTATGTGTGTATTTAGATAGCCTATCGATTCTCCATTCCTACCCGCTTAGCTCTGCTTTCTCTCTGGAGATCTAGACTCTAAGGACTCCTTACATTCTCTGTTGATTATACTGAGGTGTTATTCCGGCCCCATTCACATTCCCTAGGGCATAAACCCCACAGAGAATTGGATGACCTCCTGAGACCATACATGGTACTAATTCCCACGGTGCCTAACTTGTCACAGAAGAATTTCTAGGTCTGGCACTCTAGTGTTGCTCCTGTTCTTTGTCTTGAAAGTAGAAAAAGTGGAAAGCGCGAACAAGTCACTGATTCAATGTTACAGGCCCCTAGGTTCATGGCTGTGTTTTGGGTACTTGGTGCCTGTGGAGGTGTGTGCAGAGTGGAACCTGGGAGGCAATTATTCTGAGGGCTGTAGTGCTGCTGTCACTATAACATGGATGCTTCCACGGTATGGTACTTGTGTAGGAATGGATACAAAGCAAATTTAAGGCCAATTCTGGCCAGAAGGCTGGAGACTTCCAGTCGCACCTTTTACTGGTCACAGGCAGAGAAACCATCAACTGGACAGCAATGGGATCTTTTAATAGTGAATATTGTGGTCCAAAATTCAGATTCTGCAAGACCCATCCATTTGTAATAATAAATAAATAGACCAAGGACTTAAAATCATCAAGATGCTTTGTTTTTATCCTAAAAAATTAATAAGTAATCTGCTTCTGTATTTGAGAAATCAGTGTGTTCTTGTGACAAAAGTACACCAAACTTCCATTCTTATTCCCAGTGTCTAGAAAATCCAGTAACACTTGCCTCAGCATTGAACAAGCACATTAAAAATGAAGTTATTGACTTTCTCTGCTAAAACTTTTTAAAATCAGTTTACAGTTATACCCAAAGCCTTTAGTTTTGAAGGATGGTAGCATGCTACATTTGTGCCAGCTATTTTTTTTTTTTTTATTGTTAGGCATTAGGGGCCAAAGTGGTTATTTTTGGACATAAAATCAACTTGAACCTGGCACCAATGACTTAATGCACTTGCAAGACAAAGCTTTAAGTGAAAGTCAATCATGTACTCCTGTTTGGAATGCCTTTTGTGAAACCAAAGCTCAGGTGATTTCATCCAGCCAAGATTAAATTCAAAGTTAAGATTTTAAAGTCAAAATGGAATATAGTCAATGAATTGGATACTTTGTTCAATTTATGGTTAGTTGAAAACATAAAGCAAGATATCCTCATTGCCCCTCTACATGTATGCCTGGAGGGAGTGGGTATGAAGGATCACTCCCTGATAATCTGTTTTATGTGGTTTTGTATCTGGCCAGTCAGCTCTGGACCATTGGCTCATAGTAGGAGAGGAAGGGTAAAAATTTTGTTTTCCTTGTCGTGTCCCCTGATTTGTCAAACCCTGTGTTATGGATTGAATTGTGTCCCCCCAAAATGTGCGACAGCTTGGCTAGGCCATGATTCCTAGTATTGTGTGATTACCCACCATTTTGTAATCTGATGTGATTTTCCTTTGTGTTGTAAATCCTGCCTCAATGATGTTAATACCAGTAGCATAGGTTTCAGCTGAGCTTCCAGACTAAGAGAGACTAGGAAGAAGGACCTGGCAGTCTACTTCCAAAAGGAAGTAGCTAATGAAAACCTTATGAATAGCCATGGAACATTGTCTGATATAGTGCTGGAAGATGAGCCCCCCAGGTTGTAAGGCACTCAAAAGATGACTGGGGAAGAGCTGCCTCCTCAAAGTAGAGTCGACCTTAATGACGTGGATAGAGTAAAGCTTTCAGGACCTTCATTTGCTGACGTGGCACAGCTCAAAATGAGAAGAAACAGCTGCAAACATCCATTAATAATTGGAATGTGAAATATATGAAGTATGAATCTAGGAAAATGGGAAATTGTCAACCATGAAATGGAATGAATAAAGATCAATATCCTAGGCATTAGTAAGCTGAAATGGACTGGTATTGGTCCTTTCGAATCAGACTATCATATGGGTTACTATGCCAGGAATGACAACTTGAAGAGGAATGGCGTTGTGTTCATGGTCAAAAGAACATTTCAAGACCTATCCTGAAGTACAACACTGTCAGTGATAGGATAACATCCATATGCCTACAAGGAAGACTAGTTAATACAACTATATTCAAATTTATGCACCAGCCATTAAGGCCAAAGATGAAGAAATTAAAAATTTTTACCAGCTTCTGTGATCTGAAATTGATCAAACATGCAATCAAGATGCACTGATAATTCCTGGTGATTGGAATGCAAAAGTTGGAAACAAAGAAGGAGGATCAGTAGTTGGAAAATATGGCCTTGATGATAGAAACTATGCCGGAGATCACACGACTAAATTTTGCAAGACCAGTGACTGCTTCCTTGCAAATACCTTTTTTCACCAACATAAACTGAGACTAGACACATGGACCTCGTCAGATGAAATACAGAGGAATCAAATCAACTACATCTGTAGAAAGAGATGATGGAAAAGCTCAATATTATCAGTTAAAACAAGGCCAGGGGCTGACTGTGGATCAGACCATCAATTACTCATATGCAAATTCAAGTTGAAACTGAAGAAAATTAGAACAAGTCCACGAGAGCCAAAGTACGACCTTGAGTATATCCCACGTGAATTTAGAGACCATCTCAAGAATAGATTTGATGTGTTGAACACTAGTGACCGAAGACCAGACGAGTAGTGGAATGACATAAAGGACATCATCCATGAAGAAAGGAAGAGGTCATTAAAAAGACAGAAGAGAAAGAAAAGGCCTAAATGGATGTCACAGAGACTCTAAAACTTGCTTTTGAATGTCGAGTAGCTAAAGCAAAAGGAAAAAATAATGAAATTAAAGAACTGAACAAGATTTCAAAGGGTGGTTAGAGAAGACAAAGTATTATGTTGACATGTACTGGAAATAGATGACATGAGCTGGAAATAGAAAACCAAAAGAGAAGAACACATTCAGCATTTCTCAAGCTGAAAGAACTGAAGAAAAAATTCAAGCCTTGAGTTTCAATACTGAAGGATTCTATAGGGAAGATATTAAATGATGCAGGAAACAACAAAAGAAAATGGAAAGAATACACAGAGTCACTATACCAAAAAGAATTGGTGGATGTTCAACCATTTCAGGAGGTAACATATGATCAGGAACTGATGGTACTGAAGGAACAAGTCCAAGCTGCACTGAAAGCATTGGCAAAAAACAAGGCTCCAGGAATTGACGGAACACCAATTGAGATGTTTCAACAGACGGATGCAGTGCTGGAAATGCTCACTCATCTATGCCAAAATATATGGAAGACAGCTACCTGGCCAACCGACTGGAAGAGATCCATATTTATGCCTATTCCCAAGAAAGATGATCTAACTGAGTTTGGAAATTATAGAACAATATCATTAATATCACATGCCAGCAAAATTTTGCTGAAGATCATTCAAAAGTGGCTGCAGCAGTATATCAACAGAGAACTGTTAGAAATTCAGGCCAGCTTCAGAAGAGGACGTGCAACCAGGGATGTCATTGCTGATGTCAGGTGGATCCTGGCTGAAAGTAGAGAATACCAGAAAGATGTTTACCTGTGTTTTATTGACGATGCTAAGGCATTGGACTCTGTGGATCATAACAAATTATGGATAACATTGCAGAGAACGGGGATTCCAAAACACTTAATCGTGCTCATGGGGAATCTATACATGGATCAAGAGGCAGTCTTTCAAACAGAACAAGGGGATACTTCATAGTTTTAAGTCAGGAAAGGTGTCTGTCAGGATTGTATCCTTTTACCATATTTATTCAGTCTGTATCTGTATCATATACATATACATATATGTATCATATAGTCCAAGAAGCTGGACTATATGAAGAAAAATGGGGCATCAGGATTGGAGGAAGACTCATTAACAACCTGTGTTATGCAGATGACACAACCTTGCTTGCTGAAAGCAAAGAGGACTTGAAGCACTTACTGATGAAGATTAGAGACCACAGCCTTCAGTATGGATTACACCTCAACATAAAGAAAACAAAAATCCTCACAACTGCAACATCATGATAAATGGAGAAAAGATTGAAGTTGTTCAGGATTTCATTTTACTTGGATCCACAATCAACACCCATGGAAGCAGCAGTCAAGAAACCAAAAGACACATTGCATTGGGCAAATCTGCTGTAAGAGGCCTCTTTAAAATGTTGGAAAACAAAGATGTCACCTTGGGGACTAAGGTGTGCCTGACCCAAGCTATGGTGTTTTCAGTTGCCTCATATGCATGTGAAAGCTGGACAACGAATAAGGAAGACTGAAGAAGAATTGACGCCTTTGAATTGTGGTGTTGACAAAGTATATTGAATATACCATAGGCTGCCAAAAGAACAAACAAATCTGTCATGGAAGAAGTACAACCAGAATGTTCCTTAGAAGCAAGGATGGTGAGACTACATCTCACATACTTTGGTCAGGTTATCAGGAGGGATCAGTCCCTGGAGAAGGACATCGTGCTTGGTGAATTAGAGGGTCAGTGAAAAAGAGGAAGACCCTCAATGAGATGGATTGACACAGTGGCGGCAACAGTGGGCTCAAGCATAGAAACAAATGTGAGGAAGGTGCAGGACTGGGCAGTGTTTTGTTCTGTTGTGCATAGGGTCACTCACTATGAGTCGGAACCGGCTGCACCTAACAACAATAATGATGTTAATGAGGCAGGGTTAGAGGCAGTTATGTTAATGAAGAAGGACTCAATCTCCAAGATTAGATTGTATCTTGAGTCAACCTCTTTTGAGATATAAAAGAGAGAAGAGAGCAGAGTGACAGGGGACCTACTAACACCCAGAAAGCAGAGCCAGAATAGTGTGTTCTTTGGCATGGGGTCCTTGCTCAGAGAAGCTCCTAGATCAGGGAAGATTGATGACAGGGACCTTCCCTAGAGCTGACAGAGAAAGCCTTCCCCTGGAGCTGGCACCCTGAATTTGGACTTCTAGCCTCCTACACTGAGAAAGAATAAGTTTCTCTTTGTTAAAGCCATCCACTGGTGGTATTTCTGTTGCAGCAGCACTAGATAACTAAAACACCCTGTGTACACAGCTTCTTCTGCAATTCTCCTTTCCCTCCCCACTCCTTCCAGTGTCTGAAACCAATGATTCAGGTAGATACGGTTGACCACTCAAAGGTTCATTGAAATATAAGGAGAATCAAAAGCCAATGCAGAGCCAGCACTTTAGGAAAAGGTTACATTTTTATAAATTATGCCTAGGGAGAAACTGTCTGAAATCTAATCCTTTAGCAACAGCACTTATTAATGTTTTTCAAAAAACTGACATATAACCTTATAGAGAAGTTCTACTCTGTAACACATGGGATGTCCATGATTCGGAATCAATTTGACATCAACTTTTTTTTAAAAGTTTTTGTTTAAAACATGCAAACATATCAAATTATTCAATAAATCTATATTGCAACATTGTAATTGTAAAAGATCGAAAGCCAATTAAATGTGAATTGTTGTGGCTCATAAAAAAAAGAAACAAAAAAAACATAATTTACATACAGTGGAAATGCTCTGATTTTTACATCAGTCAGTTTTGATGAATGCATATCAAGACAAAATAGCTTCATCACCCCAGAAAGCTCCCTCATGCCTCTTCCCAGTCCATCACCATACCTACTCCACCCCCTAAACAACCACTGATCTGATTTCTATCGCTATAGATTGATTTGATCTATTCCAGAATTTTTTATAAATGCAATCATATAATATATACTCTTTTGCATTTTGTTTCTTTAGCTCAGCATGTTTTGAGATTAACTCATGTTGTATGTGTCAGTAGTTCATTCCTTTTTATTGCTGAGTAATATTCCATTCTTTGGCTATACTACAATTTTTGTTTGTTTTTAAAATACCTGTTCCTTTGCTGATAGACATCTGGGTTGTTTCCAGTTTTTGGCTATTGTAAATAAAGCTGCTATGGACATTTTTACACAATGTTTTATGTAAGCATATATTTTCATTTCTCTTAAGAAAATATCTAGAAGTACAATTGCTGTGATATCCTTTTGTATCGTAACCCCCATTCCCATTTCACTCCAATGCTGATTCTTTATTGCACCCTACTCATCTGCCTCCAACTTCTAGGCTGCTGCTCCTGGAGGGTCTGTATGACTTGGCATTTGTTTTATTCCCAGCAGTTTACACAGATCCTAGCACAACCAAAAGACCCTATTTGTTGACGAATTGATGAATGAATGCAATGCGTTTTCCAATTTTCTCACTTGACAAATGCCTATCTGTCTTTCAAGACCAAAACCAAATGTCACCTCCTTTGAGAAAATTTTATGAGTTACCTCAAGAGTTAATTGTTCCTTTTCTGTGTCTCCTTAGTACTTTGTACATTTCTCCACTAGAGAAAATGTATGGTGATCATTTTTTTTTAAATCATTTAGTCTAGATTGTGACTGCTCCCCTCTCCGGTTGGGGTATGAGCTAGTTCTTATTCTCTGTCTTCAGGTGCCTAGAACGAAGTGTGGTCCATGTTAATTGTGACTTAGTTTGTTAAATGGATACATAAAAATGGGTTTCTTAAATGCGTTCTTAAATGTCTTTGTTGAATGATTATATAAAATAGTTTACATTAATGCTGCTTTTATTTACATGATTAATAGCATGAAGAAATACACTCGTAATGGTATGTGTGTATAAATGTGTGCATGTATTTTACTTCCTAATCATGTAGGTAATTGCAGAATTTGTTTAGGGCAAAGATGGCAACCATGTGGACATCTGCCACCATTTTTCCCTGGTGTGGCCTTGCTCAAAAGAACAAAAACAAAAACAAAAGCAAACCAAATCTGTTGCCGTTGAGTTGATTCCGGCTCACGGTGACCCCACAGGACAGAAGAAATGGTCCAAAGGGTTTCCAAGGCTGTGATCTTTATGGGAGCAGACTGCCACATCTTTCTCCTGTGGAACAGCTGCTGGATTCTAACCACTCACCTTTCAGTTAGCAGCAGAGTGCTTAACCACTGTGCCACCAGGGCTCCTTGTGACCTTGCTAAACCATTCGATTTTTTTTCTTATTGATCCCAGGCATAGACTCAGAATCCTACTTTCTAATGATAAGTCCATCATTGGATTAGATTTGTTGAATGAAGTAACGATTATTTTCCTTCCCTAATCTGATGGGTCCCTGAGACAACAAACTGGGAGGTCCTTGCTCTTGAAGGATAACACCTAGAGGGAGGATTCTAATAAGCAGACACTCTGCAGAGTCCTGTCTCTCAGAGCTTAATCACATTTGCATTTGGCTAGGATAAGGTGGTGCAAACGCAAACTCCAAACTGTCAATCAACTTGGACTTCTTTTCCAACGTTTCCTAAATCCATTTCTTTTTTAAAAACCTTTGAATATTTTTTTAAACAGAAAAATTGTACAACTAGTTTTTAAACAATTACCATGTTTTCTACCTATATACGAACACTATAATTGGCTACCTAAAATTGTTCATTGCTGAGAACCTAATTTAGGAGGTGTTCATGTGAATGTGTGTGTCTCTGTGTAAGCAAGCATATTTATGCACTGAGGTGTTCCTGGGATTTGGAGGAAAAAAGAGGAAAGATATTTATTAAAAAGGTATTTTATATTGTCCAGTTTTTACCTTTAAAATGCCAGTAGAAAAATTTCTGAAGCATATAGATTTCTGGCGTGTAATTATCTTCAAAACAGAATTTAACCTCACCAGTTATAAATTTGAGTTCTTTCTGAATTAACCATGCTGGCATTACCCCAGCTGCCTCCTTATGTTCACATGGTTGCTTCCAGACTCCATGTAGAATTTTATGCCTCTGTAGTATCAAATTTGTTAAGTGGCATATTTTTATATCAGTAATTTTTATAGCATATTGTTATTCCAGACTTTTACATGCCTTTAATTTATTCTTAACTTCAATATAGCAGTATTGATTTTTTTTCTTTTAAGTTGGATGGTATGAACAGTTTCATTGTGATTTAAAGTCATTTCACTACTGTCAGTAATTTGTAGTTCATTTTCTATTCTTTTGCAAACTTTAGCTATTTGGACAGGTACAACAGTAGGTATTAATGCTCCTCCAATTCCTTCTTTATATCTCTTTGAAAAAAATTTAGATAATTTATTAATATGATCAAGATTTTGTGGCTCTGATGACCTCGGATTACTCGTGGTGCTTAAATGCAGAATAGTTAGAACAGTTTTCGCTGCAAATCACATAAAGCCTGGTGAAGTTTCCTTAAATCATATTTCCTCTTCTAGTAACAAGGAGTAAATTGACCATGCTCTTTCTCTTCTGTACACCAAATATCAATGTCTTTTATGAAATGAGATTACTGGGTCGCAGAGTTGGCTTTAGGAAAGATTTTTCGGCAGTGTCCTTTCTCAGCTGTCTAGGTACCGTGTTTCTGTGGCTGTCAGGATTAGGCTTACAGGCAACGTGAGTGAAGGAGGCTGATGAGGCATGCTTTGGTTGCTGTATAAAGCAAGTTTCCCAGTGCAGCAATCAAGAGACTGATTTTTTTCCCCTTGGATACTTTGTTTGCAATTGAGATAAGTTGCCACCAGGTTAATGGTGGTACCCTAGTTACTTAGCCGATGATTCAAATAGCTTTAATGGGAGACCAGTTCAGAGCATTTATTTTCTGTTTTAATTATAGCATTCTTTTTTATTGACACGGAATTATGACCTCATTCATGGAGGTAAAAATAAAGAAGGAAAAATTCAACTAAAAATCAGGTGTCTTTGCTTATTTTCAGTCTGCGTCCATTCATAAACATCATATTCCATAAACAACAGATTCCATTACTACTATCTATTGCCAAAAGTTTTTCATCCTCCCTAACAGAAACTCAAGGAGCCCCGGTGGTACAGTGGTTAAAGCGATTGGCTGCTAATGAAAGGTCAGTGGTTTGAAACCACGAGCAGCTCCTCAGTAGAAAGATGTGGCAGTCTGCTTCCATAGAGATTACAGACTTGGAAACTCTATAGTGTTGGAATCGACTCACCAACAGTGGGTTTAGTTTTTAACAGAAACTCACTACCCCTTAAGCGATAATTCTTCCCTCTTTCTAGCTCTTGGTAATGACTGATGAACTTATCTCCATGCATTTGCCTAGTCTAGATATTTCCAGTAAGTGGGATGGTACAATATTTGTCCTTTAGTGTCTGACTTATTTAGCATAATGCTTCCAAGGTTCGTCCATGTTGTAGCATGTATCAGAACTTCATTTTTTTATGACGAATACTTCATTGTATGTATATACCACATTTTGCTATCCATTCTTCTGTTGGTTTGGGACATTCGGATTGTTTCCACCTTTTGGCTATTGTGAATAATGTTGCAATGATATACAGTAGTGCATTGGAATACAAGTATCTGTTTGAGTCTCTGCTTTCAGGTCTCTTGGGTATGTACTTAGGAGTGTAATTCCTGGGTCATATGGAATTTGATGTTTAACTTTTTGAGGAGCTACCAAACTATTTTCCACAGTGGTCGAACCATTTTACATTCCTACAAGCAAAGCACAAGGTTATAGTAGCCTTATAAAATGAGAAAATGAATTGCAAAGTATTTTCCTATATATTTTTTGTTGTTGTTTTTATTGTGCTTTAAGTGAAAGTTTAAAATCTAGTCAGTCTCTCATACAAAAACTTATATACACCTTGCTATATACTCCTAATTGCTCACCCCCTAATGAGACAACACATTCCTTCCCTCCACTGTCTCTTTTCGTGTCCATTCGGCCAGCTTCTGACCCCCTCTGCCCTCTCATCTCCCCTCCAGACAGGAGATGCCAACAAAGTCTCCTGTGTCAACTTGACCCAAGAAGCTCATTCTTCACCAGTATCATTTTCTATCCCATTGTCCAGTCCAATCTCTGAAGAGTTGGTTTTGGGAATGGTTCCTGTCTTGGGCTAACAGAAGGTCTGGGGACCATGACCACCAGGGTCCTTCTATTCTCAGTCAGACCGTTAAGTCTGGTCTTTTTTATGTGAATTTGGGGTCTGCATCCCACTGCTCTCCTGCTGCCTCAGGGGTTCTCTGTTGTGTTCCCTGTCAGGGCAGCCATCGGTTGTTGCTGGGCGCCATCTAGTTCTTCTGGTCTCAGGCTGATGTAGTCTCTGGTTTATGTGGCCCTTTCTGTCTCTTGGGCTCATAATTACCTTGTGTCTTTGGTGTTCTTCATTCTCCTTTGCCCCAGGTGGGTTGAGACCAATTGATGCATCTTAGATGGCCACTTGCCTAGCATTTAAGAGCCCAGATGCCACTCTCCAAAGTGGGATGCTGTTCTCCTATATTTTAACTCTAGAAGAGTTTTCATAAATTTGGGATTATCTTTTTCTTGATTTTTTGGTGGAGCTTTCTAGTAAAGCCATCTGAACAGGAATTTTCTTTGTGGGGGGACTTTATACTTCTGATTCAAAATCTCTAGTGTTACAAGACTATTCTGGTTTTCTATATCCAGGACTCCAGTTAGATATATGCTAAACCTTTACACACATACATACCTTTTAACCTTTTATTTTTTTATTTGTCCCTCTGTGCTGCATTCTGGATAATTTCTGCATGTCTTCCAATTTACTGATTTTGTTTTCCACTGTGTCTAATCTTTTTTGAAACTCTTCTGTGGAGGTTTTGATTTCAAAGATGATAAGTTATTTTTTTCTCTTTTAAAAACATGATTTCTGTTTTTCAAGTATATTTGTCATTTGTTGAAACATTAGATGTTCTTAGTTCACGTTATGTGTATGTTAATCCAATATTTACATATTTCTGGTACTCAGTGTAAAATAAAAATGTGGGACCCCTATTCAAAAATCAGGAAAAATGCTATTAAAGGTATATTATAAGGCTTTTTCCTTTCTTATGTGATCTCTCTATTGACTCTTCATGGGACTCAGCTTCACGCATCCTCACCTATTCTTTCTTCCTTCTCTTTGCCTAAGAGGAAGGGGTTCTTTCCTCCAACCAAAAGCTAATCTTTTCATTTTCACTGTAACCCAGTGGTTTTCGAACTTTAAGGTGTATCAGAATCATCTGTAAATAGGGCTTGATAAAACAAATTTGCTGGGCCCCACTCCCAGAGTTTCTGATTCAGTAGGTCTGGTATGGAGCCCAAGAATTTGCATTTCTAAAAGTTTGAGTCCCTGCTTTCAAGTCTCTTTCAGGTCATGCTGATGCTGCTGATTCAGGGCCACACTTGAAGAACAACTGCTCAAGGTCAGGAGCCAAAACCCTTTTCCTCCCAAGGGCCAGATGGTAAATAGTTTAGGCTTTGTGGCCCGTATGGTCTCTACTGTAGCTACTCAACTCTGCCATTGTAGTATGAAAGTAGCCATGGATAATACATACATGAATGGGCATAGCTATGTTCCAATAAAATTTTATTTACAAAAACAGGTGACTGGCTGACTCATGGGCTGTAGTTTATCAACCCCTGCCCTACACCTAGCTGGATTTCCCCAGACCACCCCCCGGTATGGGCATGGCATATCAGTTCAGCAGCTGACAGGAGAGGAAACTCATGAGCCTTCAGGCTCCCTGTGTTTTGGGGTGGGTTCCAGGCACCTGTGAAAGTCTACACTAGCCATGCAAAATCCCCATGCCCTGGAGTATCCCTTGGCCAGCTCCATCCCAGAGTGGGGGTGGGAGGATAGTTCTCTCTCTTCCTTCTTCCAACCCTCCTGAGTCTGGCTTGGGTTTGTTTCTGCTGACCTCCAGGGATGAGCCATGAAATACCAGTTGGGTTGTGTCAGTGATTCCGCATACAAGTTAAATGCTGTGAGGCTTGCATTTGAAATTGACATTACTGAAATGAGCCAGTTCCGAAAGACCACGTTTTGTATGATTCTCTTTATATTAAATGTCCAGAATAGGCAAATATATAGAAACAGAAAGTAGGTAACTGGTTGCCTAGGGTTGAGGGAGAGAGAAATTAGAAGTAAATGCTAATGGGTGCATAGGTTTTTTGGGTGGGAGGTAATGAAAATATTCTAAAATTAGATTGTGGTGATGATTGTACAATTCTGTGACTATACTAAAAACTACTGAATTGTATACTTTAAATAGGTGACTTTATTGTATGTAAGCTATATCTCAATAAAACTGTCATTACCTGGTCCCCAGAGCTCTATCTTTGTTTCTAGGGGCCAGATCCCCTGCAGGGGTTTAATTAAACTAGCCACTCAGGGATTCCTGCCTACAGACCAACCAAAGCACAGGGACAAATTTGCCTTTTCTATGGCCCCTCTTTTCTAAGAATTCTTGTCAATATTTAGTGAACAATTCCTGCATTGTGAAAGTATGAAAGCCAGGGCAGAGAGAGAAAAAGAGAATGGTGAGGGAGAGAGAAAGAGAGAGAAACAATGGTCCTGGGTTAGAGTATAATTTCTATCCCCCTCAATGATTGTCTCTGACACCGTATGAATTAGTAATTTAAAGTCAGTTGTATTCTTAGCAAACCAGTTCACACAGTTATACTCTTTTATACATCTTTCTGCTATACAGTTAGAATTGTATTTCTTGATGAAAGAGCAAGTAAATTCTTACATATGAAGTACTTTATCTCCAGACTTGTTTTCCTCTTGCTCTGCTTACCGTGAAAGAAGACCAGAGAAAGAGATAAGAGGGTATTCAGTGATGAAATAAATGAAACTGATACACCTGATGTGTCATATTGTGACCTATGGGCTCTAAAGCGCTCACATGAACTCATTCCTGTGGTGGGAAGGGGTGGGAGCCAAAGAGGACTAAGTAAAGAGGTGGTGGTCTAGGACAGGGAAAGGAGAAAATTGCTAGGGTCGTGATAATTTCTGTCTCATCACCATTTACATCACAATAGAAAAACTGGCAAAGTGTAAAGCCATCATAAAAAGATAACTAAAAATGTGTGATAGACATGTATATAAAGATTTAACTCACTGGTAAACAAAGAACCTAGTTAAACAGGTTTACCTATGAGTTTGGCAAAAGTTAAGGTTATCATACCCAGTGTTGGTGATGCTGTGGGAAACAGGTAGGCTCATATGCTGCTGGTGGGAGAGTGAAATGTACTTCTAGAGAGTTTGGCAAGTTAACGCAAGTCTTAAATATGTGCATATCAGCAATTCCACGTCTAAGAATTTAGCCTGAGAAAATAATCAGACAAGCTGTATATACAAGGATGTTCACCTCAGTACCCTTTATAGGAGAAAAATAGCAACAATGTCCAATATCAGGGAACTGGGTAAATAAAAGGATGATGTAGCTCTATATTGAATTGAAAGATATTTACAATATATTTTTTGGGTGAATTGGTCATAAAAATGAAAGAATAGTGTGATTTTTTTTGAAGGATATGCATTAAAATGTTAGCATTAGTTATTATTATTTTTGACTGGTAGAATTATGGGTGGTCCTTTATACTTTTCCATGCCTCTGTTTCTAATTTTCTCTTGGTAAACACATATTACTTGGATATTAAAGCAATATTAAAAGTAAAAATATTTTCCAATTTGATAGGCAAATCAGCCTCTTGATTTAATTTGTTTTTTGATTCCTAATGAGTTTAAATAATTTTTCATGTTTATTAATTACTTGTAATTAATAAAATGTAAATAGGACTAAATTAAAAGTCCTGTCTTTTCAGAAGGGATGTTACAGTTGAAAGGAAACTCAGCACCTTCCAGTCTGAAGCTCCCATTTTATAGATAAAGGCCAATAAGTCCAGGGAGGTTATAACAATTTGATCAGATTTGAGACAGCTATGGCCTATGTCTCTGACTCCCAGACCATTGAGCTTTCTGTTATAGTTTGCTGTCTGTCTCAGATCGGACTCCTGGTACCTCATATATGCTTCCCAGCAATATTAAGTGTTCTATTGTATCAACTGAGAATAATTGGTAATCATCAATCAGCTGTGATTCATGAAAACCAATGATTAATTTTGGAGGTGATTTTTTAAGATGGATGTTGATTTACACAAATTTTGTGTGTGGGGAGCTTAAGAGGGGTGTTCATTGTATACCTAAGTCTGTGCAACAGAGGGAAGAATTTCAGGTTTGGTCATAGGACCTGAGTGTGACTACAGCAGCACCATCCCTAGCTGTGTGTTCCTGGGCAAGTTACCTAGCACCTTTTGAACTTCTTACATAAATGATCAAGAATATCTACTTTGCAAGATTGTAAAGAAGATTAAATGAGGTTGTAAAGAGAACTAATGTATGTAAAAGTCCAGTAAAGTGCTATATTGAATTTTATACCTCCTATTTACTCTCATTTTCTTATTTCCATTTTTTCCAAAAAAGAATTTTAGAAGGCAGATATATATGGTATGTTTATGGTTGTTGTCATGGTTTCTACTATTATGTCAACTCTGTGGGAATGTTGGGAATCAAGGTGGCTTCAGGAAGGAAGCATAAATATTTACATACAACCTGTTCCAGGGAACTGGAGGGTGGTAAAACCAAAACCAAACCCACTGCCATCAGCGAGTTGACTCTGACTCATAGCGACCCTCTAAGACAGAGTAGTACTGCCCCATAGGGTTTCCAAGGAGCAGCTGGTAGATTTAAACTGCCTACCTTTTTCTTAGCAGCCAAACGCTTAGCTACTGCACCACCGGGGGTGGGGGTGGGGTGGGTGGGTAGGGAAATCTTCTTGGGTAGGAGAGTCATCTTAGGGCTAGGAGTAAGTCTGTTAGTCAGGATGGGGTAGAATAATCATCTGGCTGAGCAATGTGATTTACTAGAGGCCAAACACCTCTTGGTCTAGAGGAAAATGTCCCTTTTACTAGAGAGTCTTCTAGGGGATTGTGATGATTAAGGTTGTATGTCAACTTGGCTAGGCCAAGATTCTCAGTGGTTTGGCAGTTATATAATGGCATAATTTGGAGTTATGTAATGATGTAGTTATCCTCCATTTTGTGATATAATGTAATCACTTCAATGATGAGGCCTGATATAATGTAATCATCTCCATGATGAGGTCTGCTATGAGCAGCTAATCAGTTGTAACGGGTGTTACCTCAGGAGTGTGGCCTGCATCCAATATATATGGATGTTCTGGAAAAGCTCGCTGGGTTTTTGTTTGCTCTGGATCCTACATCCAGCTTGTCATCATCTGACCTCTGATTCTTAGGACTTGAGCCAGCGGCTTGCCGTATTGCCAGCCAATCTTGGATTCATCAGCTTCCACAGCCTGTGAGCCAGCAACCTGCCATCTGACCTGCTGCTCTTGGGTTCATCAGCCCCTGCAGCTAAGTGAGTCAGGAGAGGCCTCCAGCATGACACCTGACCCATGAACTTGACTTGCCAGCCTCTTCAACCAGGTGAGCCATTTCCTTGAGATAAATCTCTCTCTCTTTCTTTCTATACATATATATATAAAACCAGCATATATATATATATATATATACATGTATATATATGGGTTATGTATGTGTGTGTGTATATATATATATAAAATCACTGGTTTTGCTTCTCTAGAGAACCCAGCCTAAGACAGAGATATTTAATAGTGGTCTTCAAATACATTAAGGGCCGTCTCCCTGACTAGATTATATTTTCCTTACTGTCAAGTTTATAGGTGCACAATGTAGAATGGAACCTGGGAATATGGGCTTTGAGTGAATGTTGGTTTAACTAAATGAGCAGCACTGTCACGTGGAAGAAACATTAAGGTCTCTTCTTAGAGATCAGAAGTTCCAAAGAAGCAGATTTCAGGTTATCAAGGAGAGCTGCCCCAAGTAGTATTGGCTCCCTCTGAGGTATGTCCATCCCTGAGATGGGTCCACAAGAACTTGGCTGTCCACCTAACTACTCAATATTATGTAGAGTTTCTGGCACTGAATGACAGGTTGAACTAAATGGAATCTTGACTACTAGGATTCTATCATTCAAACTAAGGGAGAGAAGAGTGAAACTCAGAACTTAATATCATTCTTTTGCTCTGGGTGGTGCTAACAGTTAACACACTTGGCTGCTAACCAAAAGGTTGGAAGTTCTAGTTTGACCAGAGACACCTTGGAAGAAAGGCCTGGCACTTCTGAAAAATCAGCCATTGAAAACCCTATGGAACATTGTTCTACTCTGACACACATGGAGTCACCATGAGTTGGAATCAAATTGATGGCAACTGGTTTTTACTGATTTTTCCACTGAATCACACTCCTTCTCTTAGAATTTCCATGAGAGAAGCCATGATGAGATTGATGTAGTTGAAAGAGCACTACAATGAGTAGCAGGAGGTTTTGAGTTATAATTCCACTTCTCAACTAATTTGCCATGTGAGTCTAGCAAGCCTTTTCATCTCACAGGGCCTAAGTGTCCTCAAGTGTGGGGGCTAGACTAGATAATCCCTAAATTCTCTTTCAGCTCTAAAATAATTTTATCCCAGGATTAGCAGGGCACCTCCTATTGAAAGATAGGACAGACTAGCTCAAACAAGACATTTCCCTGTTATGTATTGCCAGAGTACTGAGGTTCTGCTTTTAAAAATATTTTTCCCACCTTCTGATCCCATCCCTGTCTTAGCTGCTCAGCTCCCATCCTCTTTCTAGAGCCATGCCTCTATCTTGCTTTTTGGTACCTCTTACTGGGAAAGTAGGTTTAATCAGGCTGCAGTTTTACCCTTTCTTTAGCATGCCTATGGCAAGCTCTTTCTTGCTAAATTCTGCTCATTCAGCTGGTGAAGGATTTGGAGCTGTCCAAGTCTTGGAGGGTTGGGGATATCAGCATTGAACCTCAGAAAGTGGTTGAAGCTCCTTTACTTAGGGCATTAAACACCGACAGCTCAGATTTCTCAAAGAGGAACATTTTATTCTTAGTGGAAGCAGTTTCAGGTCCCAGAATGAGCCATCTACCCATTTCTCTACTTAGGTTCTTTAATTAGAGAGCTTTACCTAAATTATTTTTTAAAAATGCTGGCAAGATTCAACCCTAAATGAATTCTCATCTGGCAACATTTTTCCCCAGCTTCCACTCAAATAGCCATCAAACAGTGAGTGTGGTCTCTAATTACCTCTAGACTTTTGTTTGAACTGTTCCAAGTTTTAAAAATTTCATTTGACTCTGGTGCTTAATATTCAATTAATTTACAGTTGCCTGTATTCCACACTATATTTGACCACATATCTCATATTAATTCTGAAGAGCCTTAAAAATTGCAGTGTCATGTTAAGAACTCCTGTTAGTCCAAGGCATGTCAATACATGTTGCCAACTTCCAACTGATTCTCATCCAGAAGATTAGCAAGGCTGCCACATGGTGTTCTTTTTTACAAAATGCTATTGCCCGCATTATAGCTAGGACTCAATGTGGTGACATTAATCCCAAATCTGCAGAATGGTACTCTTAATTCTGCTTGAGTGGAGAGTAACTTGAGCTCTCTGCATAAGCCTTTTATTTTGGGAATACCATTCTTTTTTGGGGTGGGGGGCAGATACTATTCTTTGTTATGTCTAAAAGGAATCTTAGTCAGTTACTAAGAATTTTATTTTCTGCATGGAAAAATAATGTTTTCCCTATTTTTTATATTAAGATACCCAATTTCATATCATTAGTGAATGATCTTTAGCATTGATTTAGTTGCTGATTATCCTCCCCAGACATATTTTAATTATTAATTAGGAATCTATAGGAGTTCCAGATAAATGAAGTCTGTCAATCAGCCCCTGGTGAAGTCTTTCCTACTAAAATGCCTATAAAGACAAAGAAAAAAGGTAAAAATGTAAATATAAGAAAACGATAGACAGCATAATTTCAAAATTGGGGAAGAATCTCTACTAACTATAAAGCAAGATTAAGACATGTTTATCTGGGCTTTTTTCTATGGCACACCAGGCAGACTTTACTTCATGACACAGAAATCATTTGTGGTGAGGAGGGGAGGCACTGTTTCCTCATCACTGTCTGCCCATCATCCGACTCAGAGACTCAGGGTCAGCTCCAATGAGAAAACTGGGCAGGTAGGCTTTTACCCTATTTGTGTAATTTGTGAGACTGAGAGTATTGATGTATCATTCTATATTTAGAGAAATTACAATTCTCAGAAAACAACTTGGATGGTAGGTCAGTCTTAGTCAAGAGGGGTGGACTTGTGAAGGTATATTGCATTTTCAGAGGTAAAATTTCTGCAGGCAAAGCTCTTTAGGGTGGGTCAGAAACCAAAAACAAACAGCAACAACAAACAAACAAAAAAACCCACAAAACAGCCATGGTAACAGTGCATGCTGAGAATTACTAATTTTTATGTACATTGCAGATTCATAGCATCAGGAAATCAGGTAGTGTTGGTAGAGCAAGATGGCGTCTCAATAGGAGAGTGAATTAGATGAAATAACGCTGGAAACTGGACCTTGGACTAGGGGCTGTACACACTGATTGGATAATACGGAGTCAAGGGTACTTCAACTGTCCTGTCTTTGGACAAACACCAAATCTGAATACATTTCAAATTGTTTAAAGATAAATAAGGAGGGGGAGAAAAGCACAAAGGTATGTTAAAAAAAAAAAAAAAGGCTTCACTGCAAGGTAAGAAGATTATCTAGAAGACTCAGAGGAAGAGCCCATCTCTGAAATAATCTACTAGAGGATCCAAACACATTCAGAAACTAAACATAAAGTATGACCTGTTGCCGTCGAGTCGATTCTGACTCATAGAGATCCTTCAGGCAAGAGTAGACCTGCCCCATAGGGTTTCCAAGGAGCAGCTGGTGGATTCAAACTACCAACCTTTTGGTTAGTAGCCACGCTCTTAACCACTATGCCACCAGGGTTTCAGAAATAAAGTATAATATTCAATAAAGATGATATTCACATAATATAAATAGGAATATAAAAATGTAATATAAAACATTAAATAGATATGATGTTCCTATAATGTAAACTAAATATGAATATAAAAGATATGAATGTTAAAGAGTAGAGAGTTAAATGTATGGCATATTGATATTCCTAAAAAGATACTTAAACAAATGGAAGAAAAGCAATAATCAAAGATATAACAGGAAAAATTTAGGAGCAGAAATAAGACACATATTGAAAGAATAATTGTGTTCCAGACAAATCAATGAACAAAGGCATACACAATGATGTACAGTAGCAAAAATTTTAATTTGTAAGGATAAGAAAAAACTTCCATATGCATCTAAGCAGAAGAAACAAGCAACCTCCAAAAAAAAAAAAAAAAAAAAAAATCTGGCCATTCTCTGGCTTTTACTCTGAAAGCTTAAATTTAGAAGAAAATGGAGCACTTACACAGAACTTTAGGAGCCAAAATTCGTGACTTAGTGCTTTTATACCTAGCCTAGTCATCTTTAACTTGTGAAGCAACAAAAAGACATCTCAAATACGTAAGAACTCAGAAATATGTACCCTCCTTGAAAACAATTACTTGAAAGAAAAGCCTAAGAATGGAGAAGTTATGGTAGAAAAGGATTGTCTTTGGGTCTGAAACCAAATAGAGATGTGACCAAATCAGTGTTTACCAACCTTCTTTTAGTCTTAAAATCCTTCATTTAGAGGAAATATTAATGTGAAAACCCAAAATATAAAATGGCTACAATTGTCATTCTCCAGTTAAAGAGATAGGAAATACTAAGAGGTTCCATAGAACAAAGTTTGAAAATCACTGGTCAAAAATAATTATTGTAGTCCTGTTTGTAGAATTAGGTTCAGATGTCAAAAGTTATCAAAATAAAAGATTTATAAGAGATGGATTAATTTGCTGATAATTTGGATCTAGAACTCCAGATAACAATAAAGGAATTTATAGGCTGATAGGTTTAGTTTAGTAGGAAGGTATTGTGAGGGGAACACAAGAGTTGAGAAAGACAAAAGATATTGTTTTAAACTTGATACTGACAGGTAATAAAAACTAAAGGCAATTATTAGAATTAAAAAGCAAACAAACAGAAACACTCCCCTGTCTTGGTTATCCAGTGCTGCTGTAACAAAAATACAAGTGGATGGTTTTAACAAACAAAAGTTTATTCTCTCACAGCCTAGTATATACGCTAAAGTTCAAATTCAGGGTGTCAGCTCCAGGGGAAGGCTTTCTCTGTTGGCTCTGGAGGAAGATCCTTGTCATCAATCTTCCCCTGGCCTAGGAGCTTCTCCACAGAGGAACCCCAGTTCCAAAGGACACACTTTCTCCCAGCGCTGCTTTCTTGGTGGTATGAGGTCCCCAACTCTCTGCTGGCTTCCCTTTCCTTTTATCTCTTGTAAGATAAATGGTGGTACAGGCTATACCTCGGGGGAACTCCCTTTATGTTGGATCAGGGATGTGACCTGAGTAAGAGTGTTATATCCCACCCTAATCCTCTTTAACATAATCTAATCTTGCCTCATTAACTACAGGCAGAGACTAGAATTTACAACACATAGGAAAATTACATCAATTTTTTTGTTTAGTGGTGGGTAGGAAAATTACATCAATCACAAAATGGAAGACAACCACACAATACTGGGAATCATGGCCTAACCAAGTTGACACATACTTTTTGGGGACACAATTCAATCCATGACACCACTCCACCAAAAAACAAACAAAAACCCACCACACAGTCCATCTTTTAAAAATAAGCTAGAAACCAAAGGGAACAGTAAGGAAACATGAAAACATAAAACAAGATTTAAAAATGTCGGTTATAGGTGTAAATATTTCTACATATTAAAAGGTATGAATTCTTAGATTGCTTTTAAAAACTATGAAATTTAACTAAATTCTGTAGGAAATCTACCCAACACAATATGATACAAGGAGTTTAAAAGCAGAATAATTTTGTTTTAACAAAGGTGCAATTTCAAATGAAAATATATTTAAGCAGACCAAATAATATTCCCTTGAGTGCAAAATTTGTTAGCAAATATACAGAAAAATTATTGTTGACAGATTATATTGAAAAATATAATATTTTTTCTATTTCTGTTCCTTTATCTCTTTTTTTCTATCGATATTTTTATGTCTATTTAGGTACTCCAAACTTGGTTTTTTTAGCATTAATAGAAACTTTACAGAATTCATTATTCATTAGCCCTGAAAGAAAATCTTTTTAATTTTATTTTTTATTGTGCTTTAAGTGAAAGTTTACAAATCAAGTCAGTCTCTAATACAAAAACTTACATACACCTTGCTATATACTCCTAGTTGCTCTCCCCCTAAGGAGACAGCACACTCCTTCTCTCCACTCTATATTCCTGCTATATTCAGCCAGGTTCTGTCCCCCTCTGCCTTCTCATCTCCCCTCCAGAGAGGAGCTGCCCACATAGTCTCATATTTCTACTTAAGCCGAGAAGCTCACTCTTCACCAGTATCATTTTCTATCTTATAGTCCAATCCAATCCCTGTCTGAAGAGTTGGCTTTGGGAATGGTTCCAGTCTTAGGCTAACAGAAGGTCCGGGGACCATGATCACTGGGGTCCTTCTATTCTCAGTCAGACCGTTAAGTCTGGTCTTTTTTATGTGAATTTGGGGTCTGCATCCCACTGTTCTCTTGTTCCCTCCAGGATTCCCTGTTTTGTTCCCTGTCAGGGCAGTCATCAGTTGTAGCCAGGTACCATCCAGTTCTTCTGGTCTCAGGCTGATGTAGTCTCTGATTTATGTGACCTTTTCTGTCTCTTGGACTCAAAATTACCTTGTGTCTTTGGTATTCTTCATTCTCCTTTGCTCTAGGTGGGTTGAGACCAATTGATGCATCTTAGATGGCCGCTTGCTAACGTTTAAGACCCCAGATGCCACTCATCAAAGTAGGACGTAGAATGCTTTCTTAATAGATTTTATTATGCCAATTGACCTAGATGTCCCTTGAAGCCATGGTCTTCAGACCCCCACCCCTTCTACTCTGGCCTTCGAAGCATTCTGTTGTATTCAGGGAACTTCTTTGCTTTTGGTTTAATCTGGTTGTGCTGACCTCTCCTGTATTGTGTGCTGTCTTTCCCTAGCCCTGAAAGAGAATCTTAATAAATTTCAGTGGTGTTGTTAGGTGCTGTCAAGTTGGTTCCAACTCATAGCGACCCTTTGTATAACAGAAGGAAACAATGCCTGGTCTTGCACCATCCTCACAATCGTTGTTATGCTTGAGCCCATTGTTGCAGCCACTGTGTCAATCCACGTCATTGAGGGTCTTCCTCTTTTTCACAACCCTCTTCTTTACCAAGCATAACATCTTTCTCCAGGAACTGGTCCCTTCTGATAATATGTCCAAATTATGTGAGATGAAGTCTTGCCATCCTCCCTTCTAGGGAGCGCTCTGGCTGTACTTCTCCCAGGACAGATTTGTTCATTCTTCTGGTAGTCATGGTACATTCAATATTCTTTGCCAACATTGTAATTCAAATGCATCAATTCTTCTTCAGTCTTTCTTATTCATTGCCCAGCTTTTGCATGCATATGAGGTAATTGAAAATATCATGGCTTGGGTCAGGCGTTCCTCAGTCCTCAAAGTGACATCTTTGCTTTTTAACACTTTAAAGAGGTCTTTCACAACAGATTTGCCCAATGCAATATGTCTGTTTGATTTCTTGAGTTGTATAATTTGATTTCTTGAGTTGTATAATTTCAGTAGTAGACATTATACAACTTACATTCTTGGCCACAATAGATAAAAGTAGAAATTAACAATTACATTTAAATAGCAAAAATATACCCATTTGTGAATTCAAAGCAAAATAAAACAAAAAACACAAACATTCTCTTAAATAATTCCTGTGGCAGACAGGAAATCAAGAGAGTAACTCAGACACAGATTGGTTAGGACACTCTTTCTGAAATTTCAAACTTTCTGAAAATGTTAATCTCCAGTTATAAAGATTTAGCCAAGTTTTACATTTTAAAATTGTTTTTGTTGAGGTACTATATATGCAACAACATATACAGGTATTAAGTATGGTTTGATGTATTTTGTCAATGTATATACTTGTGGTATATGTTTAACCTATTAAGAAATGACAAAGAGTTTTCCAAAGTAGTTGTTATGCACAAGCAGTGAATGAAAATTGCAGCTACTCTATATTTGTACCAACTTTTTCGAGTTCCTTTTTAAAAATTTAATTCTGGTATGTGTGACAAAGTGTCTCATTGTGATTTTAATTTGCATTTTCCCTGATTACCAATGACGTTGAGTGCCTTTCCATGTGCTTGTACAGTGTTCATATAGCTTTAAGTTCAAATTTTTATTATTGATTTGTAGAAGTTCTTTATATATTCTGGATATAAATCCTTTTTATATGTACTGTGAATATTTCCCCCTACTTTTTTCTATGGGTTCCGTTTTCACTTCATGGTTTCTTTTGATAAACAGAAAATTTTATTTTGATAAAGTCCAGTATATATTTATCAATTTGATCATATATTTTTTTCAATATTAAATAAAAATCAAAATTTGAGTTTAAGCCTTCTTCACACTCAAAGTCCGAAAACCCTTCTGCATCTCTTTTTGTATCATCAGTTTGGTATAACATCATGGCAACACACTGCTTTTCACACTTGTTCTTCTAATCATAATATTCACCTTTAGAATCATTAGTTTAATTTTAAAGCATATTGAAAGTGGTTCACTTGCTTATTCTACTTGCTTAATTTTTTTCCTTGATTGAAGTACATATAGCTAGATGACAATTAGCACCTTTAGATAATAGTCAGCCAGAATTGGTCACACTCCCATCCTTTGATTTGAAAGTTTCTATTTTCTGTTTGCAAAATTTGTCAATTTCTACTATAGTTAACTGTATTGCCTTGTGCAAGACAGAAAGTTACCTGCATACATAATTTTCATTTCAGTGCTATCACATAGTATGATTATTTGGATCACATTTTAAGTGAAACTTCAGGAATTATTTTAAGCTCAAATATAACCCTATGTTATGCTATCAATGTAAATAACTCACCTGACATGACAACTGGATAAACGTACCTTCCATGCCTGTGGCAATGATAATTATGCTTCAAATTATTCTTCTGTTTGGTCACTGCCAGATTTCATTGACATCTATTGAAAGATGCATTCCAACTTCAGCAAAGTTTAAATCTGAAAATAATACTAAGAATTATAGCATGGGAAAATTATACAATTAGTGAATTAACGAGCTTTTTCTTTTTTAAGAAATGATATATAAAGGTATGCATGTTTGGAAAGTGTGTTAAAAGAAAGGAAAAATATAGATTTAGAGATTTTAAAAACAATTACTAGAGCATACCATGTCAGTGTTTTAAAAACCTGGATAAAAAGAACGATTTTCTAGGAAAAGATGTATTACCAAATTACCTCAAATACAGTAAGAAAACTTGAACATACAGTAACCACGAAATAAGTTTAAAAAATTGTCAAAGACCAAACCAAACTTAGAAGAAATATTAAAAGGAGTCCTTTGGTTAGAGAACCAACATCGGGCAATAACCTGAGTCTAGGACACAGGACAGCATCAGAGACACCAGCCTAGATAAAGAACTCTCAATAATAAAACAAAAGACTTAAAATAGGGAAACAGAGATGTCAATATGTAAATGATGACAAAGTCAAAACAATAAAAGGAGGGAATAAGCAGTGTAGGAGCAGAACTTTCAAATGGAGAGGAAGTCAAAGTGGTATTGAGTAATAAACGACTGGTCCAAACTTAGGAAGATAAGGGTAAATTTCAAGGTAACCACAAGGAAAGTTAACCAACCTACTCATCAAAATAAAAAAGAAGAAAAACATAAAGACTAAGTAAACACAAAATCTATAGTAACAAAAGCAAAAAAAAGCCACAAACAAAAGAAACTGAGCACAAGAAAGAGGAACAAAGAAAACATCAGCACCACACAAAAAAGCACAGTATGAAAGCAATAAACTCGTACCTATTGATAACCACACTGAATGTAAATGGCTTAAATGCACCTATAAAAAGACAGAGAGTGGCAGAATGGATTAAAAAAAAAAAAAGACCCATCAATATGCTATCTACAAGAGACACACCTTAGCACAAAGACATAAATATATTAAAAATCAAAGGATGGAAAAAATATATCAATCAAACAGTAACAAAAAAAGAGCAGAAGTGGCAATATTAATTTCAGATTAAATAGACTAAGGCAAAATTAACCATAAAAAACAAGGAATGGTACCATGTAATGATTAAAGGGACAATCCACCAAGAAAACTTAACCCTAATAAATATGTACGTGCCCAATAACAAGGTTCCAAAGTACATAAAACAAACTCTAATCACACTGAATAGAGAAATTGACAGTTCCACAATAATAGTAGGAGACTTCAACACACTACTCTTGGTAAAGAACAGAACATCTAGAAAGAAATTCAACAAAGATACAAAAGATCTAAAGGCCACAGTCAACCAACTTGACCTCCAACAGCAGCAAAGTATACATTCTTTTCTAACACATATGGAACATTCTCCAGAGTAGACTATGTTTTAGCCCACAAAAGCAACTCTGAATAAAATTCAAAACATTGAAATAATACAAAACATTCTCTTTGATCACAATGCCATAAAAGTAGGATCAGTAACAGGAAGAAAAAAGGGGGAAAAAAATCAAATACATGGAGGCTGAATAACACCTTGCTTAAAAACAACTGGGTAATAGAAGAAATCAAAGAGGGAATCAAAAGATTCCTAGAATCAAGTGATAATGAAAACACATCATACCAAAACCTTTGGGACACAGCAAAGGCAATGCTCAGAGGTCAATTTATAGCCATAAACACACACATCAAAAAGGTACAGGCCAAAATCAAAACATTGGCCCTAAAACTGGAACAAATAGAAAGAGAACAGCAAAAGAAGCAAGCACAAAGTCACCAGAAGAAAGGAAATAAACATTAGAGCAAAAATAAATGAAATAAAGAACAGAAAAACAATAGAAAGAATCAACAAGACCAAAAATTGGTTCTTTGAAAAGATCAACAAAATCGATAAACCGTTGGCCAAAGTGACAAAAGAAAAACAGGAGAGGAAGCAAATAACCCCAATAAGAAATGAGGTGGGGGGCATTACAACAGATCCAACTGAAATAAAAAGGATCATAACAGAATACTATGTGTAAAAATGGCGTGGCTGAGGTGTCTGACTTCTTTTAATTAACAAGGGGGAAGGAGAATCAAGATCAACAGCCCAAGACTGATTCCGATGAGGCAGAAGTCAGACTTTCCTCCTCTATCCTCTGTCTTTACCAATTTCGACACCAGCTGTCCCTCCCACGGCATTCTCTACTTCTCTTCTGGGTTCAATAATTCATTGCAATGGCCACACAGCACTCACAGACGATACTCACGATTATGGGGTTCCTTAGGGAAGTAACAGGTTACAGTTCAGATTAGGAATGCCTAGGATACAGTTCTTCCATCAAGACAGCCTCTTCCCAGCCATGCCCCCAGGCATGCCTCTCTCTGGCCCTTGGATTCTGCCCTGCCGATGATAAGTGCCCTGAGGCACCCAACTCACCAGTAAGCCTCTGCCTGAAGGTGCTCAGCTTTACCTCTGTGGATCAGCACACCTAGCTCCACCAAGTGCCCCAAGGCACCCTTCTCTGCCAGTAAGCCTCAGCTCCAAGCGCTCAGCTTTCTAGCTCTGTGGGCCAGGAAGCCCACTGTGCTGTCTCCTGTTGTCTCTCCTGCTGCTGCTTCTCTGCCACTGCTTATTGCTGTCTTCACTGTTATAGCTCTCTCTCTCTCGGTCTCCTGGTTCCAGGAACCTCTCAGTGCAGTGGTCCCAGGTTCAAAGGATGCACTCCATTCTTGGCTTTTCTTCCTTGGTGGCAATGAGATCCTCCTTCTGCTCTGGAATTGCCTGCTTTTAAGCCCAGCAGGATGGCCAAAGTGACCAATACTCTTGATGAACTACAATTACCGTATCTGCACAGTCCCACCCAATCACTTGGGTGGGAATTACAAGACCACACAAAAGCTATCTATTGCACTGCACTATGAAAAATTGACTCCAACAAATTTGAGAACCTAGATAAAATGAACAATTTTCTAGAAACACGCTACCTACCTAAACTAACACAGACTCAGATAAAAAGTCTGAACAGACCCATAGCAAGAGAAGAAATCAAAGAGGTAATTAAAAACAAAAACAAAAAGAAACTTCCAACACAAAATCCTGGCCAGGCAGCTTCACTGGAGAATTCTACAAAACGGAAAAGCTCACACCAGTACTACTCAAGCTATTTCAGAACAGGAAAGGAAGGAATACCTCTGCATTCATTCTATGAAGCCAGCTTAACCCTGATACCATAGCCAAAGACACCACAAAAAAAAAGAAAAGAAAATTATAGACCAATATCTCTCGTGAATATCGATGTAAAAATTCTCAACAAAATTCTAGCCAATAGAATTCAGCACAATATCAAAAAGATAATATACCATGACCAAGTGGGATTCATACCAGGTATGCAAAGATGGTTCAACATTAGAAAATTAATCAACATAATATGCCACATAAATAGAACAAAAGAAAAGGACCACATGATCATCTCAATTGATGCAGAAAAGGCCTTCTATAAAGTCCAACACCCATAACTGATAAAAACTCTCAATAAAATAGGAATAGAAGGGAAATTCTTCAACATAATAGAGGGCATCTATACAAAACCAACAGCCAACCTCATTCTCAATGTAGAGAGGCTAAAACCATTCCCACTGAGAACGGGAACAAGAATGCCCTTTTCACCACTCCTATTTAACACAGTGCTAGAAGTGCTAGCTACAGCAATAAGGAAAGAAAAAGAAACGAAGGTCATCCAAATTGGAAAGGAAGAAAAACTACCCCTATTTGCAGATGATATGATACTACACATAGAGAAGATTCCACAAGAAAACTACTGGAAATAATAGAAAGATTCAGCAGAACAGCAGCATACAAGATCAAAACACGAAAATCAGTTAGATTCCTGAACACCAACAAAGAGAACAAATTATGTTACATACACACAATTTTTTTTTTTTACACACAATGGAATATTATGCAATGATAAAGAACAATGATGAATCTACGAAACATCTCACAACATGGATGACCCTGGAGGTCATTATGGTGGGTGAAATAAATCAATCACAAAAGGACAAATATTGTATGAGACTACTATTATAAAAACCCAGGGAAAGTTTTACACACAGAAAAAACAATTGTTGATGGTTATGAGGGAGGGGAGAGGTGGGGAAGGGAAATCATTTACTAGATAGTTTTTTTTTAGACAAGTGTTAACTTTGATGAAGGGAAAGACAAGACACAATACAGGGGAAGTCAGCACAACTTGAGAAGGCAAAGTCATAGAAGCTTCCTAGACACATCCAAACACCTTGAAGGACTGAGTTACTGGGACTGAGGGCTGGGGACAATGGCCTCTGGGGGACATCTAGGTCAACTGACATAACATAGTTCATAAAGAAAATGTTCCACATTCTACTTCGTTGAGTAGCGTCTGGGGTCTTAAAACCCTGGGAGAGGCCATTTAAGTAAGATACATGTACTGGTCCCATCCTATCTGGAGCAAAGGAGAATGAAGACAACTAAAGACACAAGGGAAAGATTAGTTTACAGGACTAAGGGACCATATGAACCACTCCCTCCTTAGTCCCTGAGCCCAGAAGAACTAGATGGTGCCTGGGTACCACTACCTACTGCTCTGACAGGGATCGCGATATAAATTCACACACACACACACAAGACCAGACTTACTGGCCTGACAGAGACTGGAGCAACCCCCAAGACTGTGGCCCCCAGACATCCTGTTAACTCAGAACTGAAGCCACCCCTGAAGTCCACCTTTCAGCCAAAGATTAGACATTGTATAAAACAAGCAGATACCCTGGTGGCATACTGGTTAAGTGCTACAGCTGCTAACCAAAGGTTGGCAGTTCGAATCTACCAGGTGCTCCTTGGAAACCCTATGTCCTATAGGGTTGCTATGAGTTGGAATTGACTTGATTGCATCGAGTTTTTTTTTTTTTTGTATAAAACAAGCAGTAACACATGTAAGGAATGTACTTCTTAGCTCTATCAGGTATACCTGACCAAATGGTCAACATCTGCCCAAAAGTAAAGATGAGAAGGTAGGAAGGGACAGGAAAACTGGATGAATGGACATACGGATCCTGGGTTGGAAACGGAATGGGAAAGAGTGCTGACACAATGCAGGGATTGCAAACCATGTCGCAAAACAATTAGTTATATAAATTTTTGAGTGAGAAACTAATTTACACTCTAAACTTTCACCTAAAGCACAATAAAATTGAAAAACAAACAAACAAACAAAAAATATCAATGGTCTAATGCCCAGGAAAGGCCTAAACTAAATGGATTTACAGGCAATTTTTTAAAATAACTTTTAATGAAAAATTAATTCCTATGCATAAACTGTTCTATAATAAACAGATGGTAAAAAATTCAGTTAATTTCTCAAATTTTTTTTTTAACAGGGCAATTAAACCAAAACCTTAGAAATGCTACAAGAAATATGAAGTATTTTTATTTTAAAAATTTAAAGAAAATTAAAAATAAACCTATTGGGGGCAGAGTTTTTGTTTTTTTTTTTTTCCCCAGTTACTGTTCATATTTAAGAGACTAAGAATCTGTTTCCTTGAAAGGTAGAATAAAGCTGAACACACAGTGGGTTGTGGAACCAGGCTTAGAATTTGTAACTTTTAAAGCTATATGTCAGTATCATCTCCCTTCGTTCCTCCCTTCCTCCCTTCTTCCCTTCCTCCCTTCCTCCCTTCCTTCCTTCTTTCTGTCTTTCCATCTACCCACTCACTCATCCACCCGTCTACCCGTCTACCCATCCATCCATCCATCTATCTAATGGTTAAGAATTATCATATTAAAAAACAAGAGTGAAAAATTCTTGAAGATCGTTTCCTCGAAAAGAGGTGAAACTTTAAAAATTGGAGCCATAGTGTTGGAAGGAACCTTAGAAGTCATCAACTTCACTCTCTGCTGAGGCCAGTGTCAGTCTCTTCTAAGGCATTCTGTTGTGTGAGTCCAACCTTGGCCCAACCATCTGCAGGGGTAGAGAATCAATTTTTTCCTGCGTTAGTCCACCAGATTTTAAGATGGTGGCAGTTTTAGTTATTCTGAATCAGGGACAGTCCAGGTTTTGTTGGTCCTGAAGTGTATAGAGTCTTGTGGTTTCTCTTAAGAAAAAGCATACAAAATTACAAGCACAAAATTAGTTTCAAAATTAGGGCCTAGAGGAGCTGGTGCAGCAGAGTCCTATAGCATAATCATCAGCTTCATGGAAAATCTGTCTCTGTTCTTAATTCTTTTAGCTGTTTTCCAAATTTAGTTTGTTTTGAGGCTTCTTATTAATCTGTTGCTCTACCAGTCCTAACTTGGGTTATCCAAATCTCTTTATGAGTATTCCCAGAAATAGACATCACTATTCTGATTAGTCCAGGATAGAAAAGAACTATCAACTCCTTTCCTTTAAGATCTTTATACTCCTATTACTGCAGTGATTATACTGGCTAATTTTTTTTAAAAAGAAAAATACAATATATAGGTACTTAAAAGTGATCTTAAAACCAAAAACCAAACCCACTGCTGTCAAGTCGATTCTGACTCATAGCGACCCTATAGGACAGATTAGAACTGCCCCATAGAATTTCCAAGGAGCAACTGGTGGATTGGAACTGCCGACCTTTTGGTTAGCAGCCATAGCACTAAACCACTACGCCACCAGCGTTTCCTAAAGTGATCTTAAGTCACCTAAAACACTTACGTTTCACTGACAGAGGTGAATTTTGTCCTTTACTTCCCTCCAGTGTACTTACCAAAAAACCAAAACCAAGCTCGCTGCTGTTGAGTTAATTTTGACTCATAACGACCCTACAGGACAGCGTAGAACTGCCCCATAGGGTTTCCAAGGAGCGGCTGATGGATTCAAACTGCGGACCTTTGGTTACCAGTCGAGCTCTCAACTACTTCACCACCAGGGCTTAAGAAACTCATAATTCGGATTATTATACTAATACCACAATCAATCAATCAACAACAGCAAATAGCAATTAACACCTATTGAATATGTTAGGCACCACTTTAAGCACTTTATGCATCTTAATTCAATCCTTACAAAACTCCATGAGGTAGGTACAATTATCTTCATTTTATAGATGAAAAAACTGGGATACGAAGAAGTTAAAGACTTGCCCAAGACTCTTAATTCACACCGTATATGAAATTAACTCAAAATGAATCAAATACCTAAATGTAAGAACTACATTTTGCAACAAAGCATAGGAGTGATGCTTTGAGACTTAGTTTTTGACAATGGATTTATCAATATGACACCAAAAGCATGAGCAACCTAAGACAAAATAGACAAACGAAACTTTTGTGCATCAAAGGACTTTATCAACAAAGTGCAGGGACAACCTATAGATGGGAGAAAATATTCGGGAGTCATACATCTGATAAGGGTTTAATATCCAGAATATATCAAGAACTCTTACAGCTTAACAAGGTCATTAGTCATTAGGGGAATGCAAACCAAAGGCAAAAGGAGATACCACTTCAAACCCACCAGGATGGCTAAAACAAACAAAAAAATGGAAAATAGCAAGTATTGGTGAGGTTGTGGATAAATTGGAATCCTTATACATTGCTGGTAAGATCGTAAGATTGTGCGAAACTGTGGAAAACAGTTTGGCAGTTCCTCAATAAGTTAAACATAAAATTACTATTAACCAAAAAACAAAAAAGACCCAAAAAACAAGCCTGTTGTCGTCAAGTCAATTCTAACTCATAGCGACCTTACAGGGCAGAGTAGAACTGCCCCATAGGGTTTCCAAAGACCGGCTGGTGGCTTCAAGCTACTGATGACCCAGCAATTCTGCTTCTGGGTATACTATACCCTAAAGATGTAAAAACAAGTGTTCAAACAAAAACTTGTACATGAATGTTCATAGAAGCACTATTCACAGAGGGGGAAGGTAGAGGAGTGACCACTTAATGAGTATGGGGTTTCCTTTTGGGGTCATAAAAATGTTCTGGAACAATAGTGGTGATGGTTGCACAACATTGTGAATGTACTAAATGCCACTGAATTGTACGCTTTAAAATGGTTGAGATGGCAAACATTATGTTATGCATATTTTAACACGATATAAAAACAACCACAAACTTGCCCAAGGTCACACAGCTGGTAAGTGGTGAAGCCACCTTATTTCTAAAGGAATCTCAGAGGACTCAAATTACCATTTTTTCTTCTGTTAAATCTTACTCTACTTTCAAGGTCAAGCTGAGAGTTGCTTTCTCTAGGAATCCTCTCCACATCCCTACAATCAAATGAATCATCATTTGAGATCTTATGTCATTTTAATTACACCATGGTTCGTAGCTTTCTATTATGAATAGCTGTGTCTGCATTCTCAGTGATTTGGGAACTACTTGAGGGCAAGGACCCATCTTGTCACCTTTCTCCTCTTACCTGTTCAACTCTGACATAAGATCTTGCTGGTAGGGGAGCACTCAGAAGGAGTTCTAATTCTGGCCTCTCTCAATTGAACTAGAACAGGAGGGCAGGGCTTGATGCATCAAATAGGTATTTTTGAAGAAAGAAAAGGAAACTGTTCTTTTACACAGCAGGGAGTAAACTTATTACTCATCTAGATAGAGGAATGTAGAAGATGAAAATGCACACAGGTCCTGGGAGAATTTAACCAAACTTGAGTAAGTTAGAGAGATGTGTAGCATGTTACCAAGGGAAAAAGGGAGACATGCCTTACCTTTCAAGTGAAGGCCATGGTTGACAATAACCATGATTTCTCAGGACTGTCCTGGCTCACACAGGACATCCAGTTACCCATTGATTTGGCAACAGTTCAAGTATTCTGTTCAGTTCAGATCACCAAGCTGGCTAATACATGCTTTCCACTTCACTGCAAGCTCTGGAGACACAAATGCTTGTCCACACCCCAGAATGAATCCAAGCTGAGGTTCAGCACAATTAGTTATTTGTTTCCTCTAACATCTGAACCTTGTGAGATTCAGCCACCTCCTGGGAACCAGCCGTCTGCCAACAAGGCATGAATAAAACAGAGGAGGATCTAGCTGGCATCACCTGCTGTGTTTTGCGTTATTTCTCTACCTTGCATTTCTAGACTCCTGAAATCCAGGGACCTCTCTCAAGAGGATGCAATCAGCATGGGCTGGGGCTTCAAGACCTTGCTTCCATTTTCTTTTTCTATTTTTTTTTTTTTTTGAACCTTAGCCTGAGTCCTCAGGTATTAGATAATGGAGCTGGAACTCTGATCCTCAGATTTTCACATGGCTCTGACTACTGGCCAGCCTCACAATCAAGTCCTTTCCAGGTAGCCCACTGGATATGATTAATCTGTAGATCACATAAAAGCTCATCTTTGAAGAGTGCCTATACTCTGCCATGCCGACTCTCTTGTTCTCTTGTCCTGTGTTAACAATGGTTTAGGTTCATTGTACCTACACAGCTGTAAACCATGGTTCTTGTTGAACTTTCGTTGCTTCTTCTTTCCTTTGTAGTATCTCTCCCTGAGTACATGGTGACCTGTCCTCATTTCCACTGCTATTGCCTTAGTTCAGCCTTTTGTGGCACTTTGCCTACCTGTAGGGGTAGTAGTGTTTAAATACCTGGATTCTGGAGCCAGACACTTGTGCTTAAATCCTGCATCTGCCAAAGCTGTGTGGTTTTGGGTAAATCAAATACTCTTCCTGCATCTCAGTTTTCCCATCTGGGAAACTAGCAATAATAATCACACCCATTTCCTATAGTTATTTTGATGATTAAATGAATTAATGTGAAACCTGTAAAGTGCTAAAAGTAGTATCTTACTTAAATAGGATCTGTAAGAGTGTTAGGTTGTTACTGTTGTTGTTGTTATCATTACTCCTCACATTACCCAGGACACTGCCTTGCACAGAGCATCAGTTCAGTTGTTATGAAAATAAGAATTATTTCCTATCCATTCTCTATTTTGGCAAAAAAAATCAAATTAAAATAAGCCTCTCATAGATAGGCTGGATCTGAGAGAAATTTGGTAAAAATGAGGTCTTCAAAATGCAGGTAATCCTCAGAGATGAGACTGAAGAATTAGATTAAGGGTAAACTCTAGAGGTCCTTTAACATGAAGCAAAGATGCTGGGTGTTATGATGAAGGCAGAGGAGAACCACTGAGAGTTTTGAGCTGGGAATGACCAGGAACACTGAGAGATTAATCTGCAGGAGATGTCTGACTGATTTAAAGGGGAATGGTGGTTCTAACCCACCCAATGGCTCCATGGTAAAAAGACCTGGTGATCTGCTTCAATAAAGATTAAACGGGGGGCGGAGCCAAGATGGCGGACTAGGCAGACGCTACCTCGGATCCCTCTTACAACAAAGACACGGAAAAACAAGTGAATCGGTCACATACATAACAATCTACGAACCCTGAACAACAAACACAGATTTAGAGACGGAGAACGAACTAATACGGGGAAGCAGCGATTGTTTCCAGAGCCTGGAGCCAGCGTACCAGTCAGGTACGGCACAAGCACAGAGACCTGCTCCACCCTCCTGAACTAACCCCGGGAGGGGGACCAGCCGGTTTCACGGGTGGCGTGGGACGCAGCCGGTAGGAGAAGTCCCCGGGAGGCAGTGACTGGTCTTGGAGCAGAAAGAGCAGCATCCGAGCCGGGGAACCGTCCCGCAGGGATTTGGACTGGACGCAGGTACGCCATAAACACGGAGAGTTGCTCCACCCCCCTGAACTAACCCCGGGAAGGGGACCAGCCGGGTTGCGCGGGCAGCGTGGGACGCAGCCGGTAGGAGAAGCCCCCGGGAGGCAGCGACTGGTATTGGAGCGGGGAGAACAGCGTCCCAGCCGGGACACTCGGTCACGGCACAAGCACGGGGACCTACTCCACCCATCTGAACTAACCCCGGGAGGAGGCTCAATGGGTTCTCCGGGCGGCACGGCCACGCGGCTGGAGGGACAAGAAGTCCCTGGGAGGCAGCGACTGATTTTGGAGTCGAGAGTGCACCGTCCCAGTAGGGGAGCCTTGACGCTGGGCGTGGGCCTGGAAGCGGAGGATCTGACCGTGACTCCAGCGGGCCAGACCCCCCGGGGGCAATCTCCACACAGCCAGCACACATAGGCGACGCGCCCGTGGGAATCTCAGATATAATAGTCATTCCAAGCAAGACAAGCAACTCTGGCCATATTCTGAGGTGCTACTCTCCTATCTCTCTGTTCCCTCCCCCACCCTCCCCAGGCGGCTTCATTAACATCTGAATAGCCTGAGCCAGAGGGAGAACTCTGATAGGGATCTGACTGCATTTTTTTTTAGCGGATTTTCTGGAAAAACTAGTTTCCCAGTGATGGCTCGGAGACAACAATCCATATCAAACCACTTAAAGAAGCAGACCATGACAACTTCTCCAACCCCCCAAACAAAAGAATCAAAATCTTTCCCAAATGAAGATACAATCTTGGAATTATCAGATACAGAATATAAAAAACTAATTTACAGAATGCTTAATGATATCACAAATGAAATTAGGATAACTGCAGAAAAAGCCAAGGAACACACTGATAAAACTGTTGAAGAACTCAAAAAGATTATTCAAGAACATAGTGGAAAAATTAATAAGTTGCAAGAATCCATAGAGAGACAACATGTAGAAATCCAAAAGATTAAGAATAAAATAACAGAATTAGACAACGCACTAGGAAGTCAGAGGAGCAGACTCGAGCAATTAGAATGCAGACTGGGACATCTGGAGGACCAGGGAATCAACACCAACATAGCTGAAAAAAAATCTGATAAAAGAATTAAAAAAAATGAAGAAACCCTAAGAATTATGTGGGACTCTATCAAGAAGGATAACCTGCGGGTGATTGGAGTCCCAGAACAGGGAGGGGGGACAGAAAACACAGAGAAAATAGTTGAAGAACTCCTGACAGAAAACTTCCCTGACATCATGAAAGACGAAAGGATAGCTATCCAAGATGCTCATCGAACCCCATTTAAGATTGATACAAAAAGAAAAACACCAAGACATATTATCATCAAACTCACCAAAACCAAAGATAAACAGAAAATTTTAAAAGCAGCCAGGGAGAAAAGAAAGGTTTCCTTCAAGGGAGAATCAATAAGAATATGTTCTGACTACTCAGCAGAAACCATGCAGGCAAGAAGGGAATGGGACGACATACACAGAACACTGAAGGAGAAAAACTGCCAGCCAAGGATCATATATCCAGCAAAACTCTCTCTGAAATATGAAGGCGAAATTAAGATATTTACAGACAAACACAAGTTTAGAGAATTTGCAAAAACCAAACCAAAGCTACAAGAAATACTAAAGGATATTGTTCGGTCAGAGAACCAATAATATCAGATATCAGCACAACACGAGGTCACAAAACAGAACGTCCTGATATCAACTCAAACAGGGAAATCACAAAAACAAACAAATTAAGATTAATTAAAAAAAATAAATAAAAATACACATAACAGGGAATCATGGAAGTCAATAGGTAAAAGATCACAAGAATCAAAAAGAGGGACTAAATACAGGAGACATTGAACTGCCATATGGAGAGTGATACAAGGCGATATAGAACAATACAAGTTAGGTTTTTACTTAGAAAAATAGGGGTAAGTAATAAGGTAACCACAAAAAGGTATAACAACTCTATAACTCAAGATAAAAACCAAGAAAAACGTAACGACTCAACTAACATAAAGTCAAGCACTATGAAAATGAGGATCTCACAATTTACTAAGAAAAATGCCTCAGCACAAAAAAGTATGTGGAAAAATGAAATTGTCAACAACACACATAAAAAGGCATCAAAATGACAGCACTAAAAACTTATTTATCTATAATTACCCTGAATGTAAATGGACTAAATGCACCAATAAAGAGACAGAGAGTCACGGACTGGATAAAGAAACACGATCCATCTATATGCTGCCTACAAGAGACACATCTTAGACTTAGAGACACAAACAAACTAAAACTCAAAGGATGGAAAAAAGTATATCAAGCAAACAATAAGCAAAAAAGAAGAGGAGTAGCAATATTAATTTCTGACAAAATAGACTTTAGACTTAAATCTACCACAAAGGATAAAGAAGGACACTATATAATGATAAAAGGGACAATTGATCAGGAAGACATAACCATATTAAATATTTACGCACCCAATGACAGGGCTGCAAGATACATAAATCAAATTTTCACAGAATTGAAAAGCGAGATAGATACCTCCACAATTATAGTAGGAGACTTCAACACACCACTTTCGGAGAAGGACAGGACATCCAGTAAGAAGCTCAACAGAGACATGGAAGATCTAATTACAACAATCAACCAACTTGACCTCTTTGACTTATACTGAACTCTCCACCCAACTGCTGCAAAATATACTTTTTTTTCTAGCGCACATGGAACATTCTCTAGAATAGACCACATATTAGGTCATAAAACAAACCTTTGCAGAGTCCAAAACATCGAAATATTACAAAGCATCTTCTCAGACCACAAGGCAATAAAACTAGAGATCAATAACAGAAAAACTAGGGAAAAGAAATCAAATACTTGGAAAATGAACAATACCCTCCTGAAAACAGACTGGGTTATAGAAGACATCAAGGAGGGAATAAGGAAATTCATAGAATGCAACGAGAATGAAAATACTTCCTATCAAAACCTCTGGGACACAGCAAAAGCAGTGCTCAGAGGCCAATTTATATCAATAAATGCACACATACAAAAAGAAGAAAGAGACAAAATCAGAGAACTGTCCCTACAACTTGAACAAATAGAAAGTGAGCAACAAAAGAACCCATCAGGCACCAGAAGAAAACAAATAATAAAAATTAGAGCTGAACTAAATGAATTAGAGAACAGAAAAACAATCGAAAGAATTAACAAAGCCAAAAGCTGGTTCTTTGAAAAAATTAACAAAATTGATAAACCATTGGCTAGACTGACTAAAGAAATACAGGAAAGGAAACAAATAACCCGAATAAGAAATGAGAAGGACCACATCACAACAGAACCAAATGAAATTAAAAGAATCATTTCAGATTATTATGAAAAATTGTACTCTAACAAATTTGCAAACCTAGAAGAAATGGATGAATTCCTGGAAAAACACTACCTACCTAAACTAACACATTCAGAAGTAGAACAACTAAATAGACCCATAACAAAAAAAGAGATTGAAACGGTAATCAAAAAACTCCCAACGAAAAAAAGCCCTGGCCCGGACAGCTTCACTGCAGAGTTCTACCAAACTTTCAGAGAAGAGTTAACACCACTACTACTAAAGGTATTCCAAAGCATAGAAAATGACGGAATACTACCCAACTCATTCTATGAAGCCACCATCTCCCTGATACCAAAACCAGGTAAAGACATTACAAAAAAAGAAAATTATAGACCTATATCCCTCATGAACATTGATGCAAAAATCCTCAACAAAATTCTAGCCAATAGAATCCAACAACACATCAAAAAAATAATTCACCCTGATCAAGTGGGATTTATACCAGGTATGCAAGGTTGGTTTAATATCAGAAAAACCATTAATGTAATCCATCACATAAATAAAACAAAAGACAAAAACCACATGATCTTATCAATTGATGCAGAAAAGGCATTTGACAAAGTCCAACACCCATTCATGATAAAAACTCTTACCAAAATAGGAATTGAAGGAAAATTCCTCAGCATAATAAAGGGCATCTATGCAAAGCCAACAGCCAATATCACTCTAAATGGAGAGAACCTGAAAGCATTTCCCTTAAGAACGGGAACCAGACAAGGATGCCCTTTATCACCGCTCTTATTCAACATCGTGTTGGAAGTCTTAGCCAGGGCAATTAGGCTAGACAAAGAAATAAAAGGTATCTGGATTGGCAAGGAAGAAGTAAAGTTATCACTATTTGCAGATGACATGATTATATACACAGAAAACCCTAAGGAATCCTCCAGAAAACTACTGAAACTAATAGAAGAGTTTGGCAGAGTCTCAGGTTACAAAATAAACATACAAAAATCACTTGGATTCCTCTACATCAACAAAAAGAACACCGAAGAGGAAATAACCAAATCAATACCATTCACAGTAGCCCCCAAGAAGATAAGATACTTAGGAATAAATCTTACCAAAGATGTAAAATACCTATACAAAGAAAACTACAAAGCTCTACTACAAGAAATTCAAAAGGACATACTTAAGTGGAAAAACATACCTTGCTCATGGATAGGAAGACTTAACATAGTAAAAATGTGTATTCTACCAAAAGCCATCTATACATTTAACGCACTTCCGATCCAAATTCCAATGTCATATTTTAAGGGGATAGAGAAACAAATCATCAATTTCATATGGAAGGGAAAGAAGCCCCGGATAAGCAAAGCACTACTGAAAAAGAAGAAGAAAGTGGGAGGCCTCACCTTACCTGACTTCAGAACCTATTATACAGCCACAGTAGTCAAAACAGCCTGGTATTGGTACAACAACAGACACATAGACCAATGGAACAGAATTGAGAACCCAGACATAGATCCATCCACGTATGAGCAGCTGATATTTGACAAAGGACCAGTGTCAATTAACTGGGGAAAAGATAGTCTTTTTAACAAATGGTGCTGGCATAACTGGATATCCATTTGCAAAAAATGAAACAGGACCCATACCTCACACCATGCACAAAAACTAACTCCAAGTGGATCAAAGACCTAAACATAAAGACTAAAACGATAAAGATCATGGAAGAAAAAATTGGGACAACCCTAGGAGCCCTAATACAAGGTATAAACAGAATACAAAACATTACCAAAAATGATGAAGAGAAACCCGATAACTGGGAGCTCCTAAAAATCAAACACCTATGCTCATTTAAAGACTTCACCAAAAGAGTAAAAAGACCACCTACAGATTGGGAAAGAATTTTCAGGTATGACATCTCCGACCAGCGCCTGATCTCTAAAATCTACATGATTCTGTCAAAACTCAACCACAAAAAGACAAACAACCCAATCAAGAAGTGGGCAAAGGATATGAACACACATTTCACTAAAGATGATATTCAGGCAGCCAACAGATACATGAGAAAATGCTCTCCATCATTAGCCATTAGAGAAATGCAAATTAAAACTACGATGAGATTCCATCTCACACCAACTAGACTGGCATTAATCCAAAAAACACAAAATACTAAATGTTGGAGAGGCTGCAGAGAGATTGGAACTCTCATACACTGCTGGTGGGAATGTAAAATGGTACAACCACTTTGGAAATCTATCTGGTGTTATCTTAAACAGTTAGAAATAGAACTACCATACAACCCAGAAATCCCACTCCTAGGAATATACCCTAGAGATACAAGAGCCTTCATACAAACAGATATATGCACACCCATGTTTATTGCAGCTCTGTTTACAATAGCAAAAAGTTGGAAGCAACCAAGGTGTCCATCAATGGATGAATGGGTAAATAAATTGTGGTATATTCACACAATGGAATACTACGCATCGATAAAGAACAGTGACGAATCTCTGAAACATTTCATAACATGGAGGAACCTGGAAGGCATTATGCTGAGCGAAATGAGTCAGAGGCAAAAGGACAAATATTGTATAAGACCACTATTATAAGATCTTGAGAAATAGTAAACCTGAGAAGAACACATACTTTTGTGGTTACGAGGGGGGGAGGGAGGGAGTGTGGGAGAGGGTTTTTTATTGATTAATCAGTAGATAAGAACTGCTTTAGGTGAAGGGAAAGACAACACTCAATACATGGAAGGTCAGCTCAATTGGACTGGACCAAAAGCAAAGAAGTTTCCGGGATAAAATGAATGCTTCAAAGGTCAGCGGAGCAAGCGCGGGGGTCTGGGGAACATGGTTTGCAGGGAATTCTAGGTCAATTGGCAAAATAATTCTATTATGAAATCACTCTGCATCCCACTTTGAAATGTGGTGTCTGGGGTCTTAAATGCTAACAAGCGGCCATCTAAGATGCATCAATTGGTCTCAACCCACCTGGAGCAAAGGAAAATGAAGAACACCAAGGCCACACGACAACTAAGAGCCCAAGAGACAGAAAGGGCCACATAAACCAGAGACTACATCATCCTGAGACCAGAAGAACTAGGTGGTGCCCGGCCACAATCGATGACTGCCCTGACAGGGAGCACAGCAGAGGACCCCTGAGGGAGCAGAAGATCAGTGGGATGCAGACCCCAAATTCTCATAAAAAGACCAAACTTAATGGTCTGACTGAGACTAGAGGAATCCCAGCGGCCATGCTCCCCAGACCTTCTGTTGACACAGGACAGGAACCATCCCCAAAGACAACTCATCAGACATGAAAGGGACTGGTCAGCGGGTGGGAGAGAGATGCTGATGAAGAGTGAGCTAATTATATCAGGTGGACACTTGAGATTGTGTTGGCAACTCTTGTCTGGAGGGGGGATGGGAGGATAGAGAGAGAGGGAAGCAGGCAAAATTGTCAAGAAAGGAGAGACTGAAAGGGCTGACTCAAGAGGGGGAGAGTAAGTGGGAGTAGGGAGTGAGATGTATGTAAACTTATATGTGACAGACTGATTGGATTTGTAAATGTTCAGTTGAAGTTTAATAAAAGAAAAAAAAAATTTAAGCCTTATAAACAAAGGGCAAGTCTACTCTGTTCTATAGGGTCACTATGAGTCGAAATCAACTCAACAGCAAGGGGTTTAGTTTTGGTTTTATATAGACTGGATATTGAAAAATTGTTTTTCCATGGTTTGGCTATAAATATATAGGCACCTGGTGAGTGAGGAATTAAGCATAGATGTAACGAGAGCACTAGATTACTCCTTTTAAAACTTGCTCAGGTTGTAGAGTACCCTTATAATTTGATTTTACTCAATAACAGAGGGAGAAAAAACATGAATCGCTAAGAAGTTGTAAAAACACATCTTTTTAGACTTTAACACTGGACATTATTATGAGGATTAAACAACTTAATAAAAAAAAAAAAAAAGATTAAAGGAACAAACAACAACAAAAAATCCATTGCCATCAAGTCAATTCTGACTCACAGTGACCCTATAGAACAGAGTAGAACTGCCCCATAGGGTTTTCAAGGAGTGGCTGGTGGATTTGAACTGTTGACCTTTCGGTTAGCAGCTGAACTCTTAACTACTGTAGTAGTTAATATTACAGCTTAGAAAACCCTGTGGGGCAGTTCTACTCTGTCACATGGCGTCACTATGCATCGGAATCCACTTGACGATACCTAACAACAACAGAGCTTATTTAAAAGGCCAACCCTATACCAAAAACCAAACCTGGTCCTGTCGAGTGGATTTCAACTCATAGCAACCCTATAGGACAGAATAGAACTGCCCCATAGGGTTTCCAAGGAGCCCCTGGTGGATTCAAACTGCCGACCTTCTGGCTAGTAGCTGTAGCTCTTAACCACTACGCCACCAGGGTTTCCAGCTCTATAGAGCCTGAGTTTTATTCATTTATTAAAAATTTCAAAGGACATTCAATGCCAGTTACTTACTAGGTTCTGGGAATACAATGGTGAGTAATAGTTCCTATCTTCATGGGGTTCACTGTCTAGAGGGGAAGTTGTTGTTAGCTGCCATGGAGTGGATTCCGACTCATATTGACCCTATGCATGCAGAGTAGAACTGCTTCCTAGGGTTTTCAAGGCTCCGGGTAGGGCTTTCAGAAGCAGATGGCCAGCCCTGTCTCCTGAGGCGCCTCTGGGTGGGTTCGAATCACCAGCCTTTTGGCTAGTAGTTAACTGCTTAACCATTCGTGCTACCCAGGGGCTCCTGTATGTGTGTGTACACACACACACACACACGCACACACACATCTGTGTATGTATATATATAGTTGAATAGACACATATGCACATGCACGCATATATTTAGTTGAATAGAGACACATCAGAAGCAATTTAAAGTTAAAGAAATATATAGATACCTTTTTCTTAAACTAAGCTTTATCTATAATCTGTCATTGCCTGATCTAATTTTTTTTTTATGTCTTTTCTTCACTCTTCTCTAAGGAGAATATCTTACTTTCTCACACTTAGATACGAATGCTTAACTCTTGTTAAGAGAGTTCCCACTTCCCCCCTTTGGTGTGAATTGCCTTGACAATTCTTAGTACCGTGGTAAAAGAATATTTTCTTTGCAATTTACTTTTGTTAGGTACACTAAGTTCTTTTTTTTGCAGTTTTTTTTTTTTTAGCTCCAGGCTTGGCTTTTGTACTGAAGAAACGAGATTACCAAGGCCGGCATGAACAACATGACTGTCATTTTCCAATCAAGTGAAGGTTATAACTGGCCAGCCATTTTTATGCTGTTCTTCCTAATTTCACATGCCTGATATGAGGGAAAGCATGGGCTTTAAGTCAGAGAGCACTTGGTTCAAGACTCAGCGTTGCAATTCATCTTTGTGATCTATGGCAGCTACTTAACCTCTCTGAAACTTAGTCTTCTCTTCTGTAAAATAGACAGCAAATTACATGATACGATTATGATGAATATTAAATAAAATAATATATAAATTACCTACCACGGTATCTGTACATGATAAGTACTCAATAAATTTTGATTTCCTTATCTCTCTCACTCCCGTCTCTTGAGGCTTATAATTGGGGTAAAATTCTTTGCACAAAATATTAATTATTGTAATTTAGCCACTTTAACAGCTTGCAACATACTTTAAACCTTATTTTTAAAAGAATGATTCCTAAATTTTCTTGGGCTTAAATATGAAGTTCACTGCATTTATTATTTGCCTCAGAATACTGAAAGAACTGGCAGTTAATAATTCACAGCTATTGTCAGTAATCTTTGATAAGACATGGAGGATAGGAGGAATTCCAGAACACTTAGAATAAGTAAATTTCCAAATTTCTAAAGGAAGAGCAAAATATGTACTCCCACCCCCACCCCACTCAACAATAGTAACCAGTTGCCACTGAGTTGATTCCAACTTATAGCGACCCTACGTGTTACAGACTACAACTGTTCCATAGGGTTTTCTTGGCTGTAATCTTTACAGAAGCAGATTGCAGTGCCTTTCTTTCATAGTGCTGCTGGGTGGGTTCAAACTGCCAACCTTTAGGTTAGTAATCAAGTGCAAACTATTTGTGCCACCCAGGGACCTTAAACAATAGAGTAACCAGGTTGATATCAATCTCTGGCAAAATTCTAAAATGGTAACCACATTTATGATTTGTAAATATTTAGAACAGAAAGCGGTGAACTCTAGGAACTAGTATGGATTCACTAAGAACTGGTCAATTAAACTCGTTAATCCTTCCTTTTCTTTCTTAGTGATTGTAAGTCCTGTGTCTTATGTGAATGTAATAGACATAGTGTATTTTGATGCAGCAAAGCATCTAACAAAATTCTTATGATATCCTTGTGGATAAAATGCATAGAGAAATGTGGGCTTGATTATCTGTCTAGTATCCTTATCCTTGTCCTGAAAAGACTTTTGGTGGCTTTAACAATACATGAAATTCAATAAGATAAGGAGGAAAATTAAATGAGGAAATTGGGGCAAAGGAAAAACAAGGTTAGGGAAAATAAGATGAAATCTTGAGTATGTAGTGGTCCATAAAACACATGCCCTGAGATTCTATTATTCTGCAATCTGTATATTTCCTAGAGGCTTACAGATTTTACCGTGGGCTTCCTAACAGTCAAGGCAAAGAAAAAACATAATAAAGAAAAGTGTCTATAGGAAAAAAAAAAAAAAGCCAGTACCAAGAGCAGAGAGAAACTTGTGGGTCTTCGTAAAGAGGACATATGTCATGTAGTAAACAATCTGCTCAGTACATCCTTACATGAACTGCAACAGACAGTTTAAAGGAACGCTTCTCATGAAGCGCCTTAGTGTAGGCCAAAGCACCGTCGCGTTAAAAAAAAAAACCCAAAAAAGCCGTATAGCCAATTGGGGACTGGGAGTCTTGAGAATGCCATCAAGATACGCAACTCTGGTAGTCTGGGAACACTTTTACTGTTAGACTTTAGTAAGACAGCAGGCTTATAAAACTTATTCAAAGATCATCGCTTAACGAATTGATGTCTCCACCACTCTGCTCTATCCTGGAATTATCATTAAGAATGACATCACTGAAGACACTACTCATGTTTTTGGTTAATGGGAATTGGCGAAGGACATTGACTACAGATAAACAGTCTTGATAACTGAAAAGTTGAGTTAAAGCCTACAAGATAGAATTTAGTACCTATGAATATAAATTAGGGAATTCTATGTTAAAAAAGTAAATCCTTGAGTCATAGAACAAGATAGGCCGTGGAAGAAAAGCAGGCTCTCTGAGAAGGACCCCAGGAGCTTTCAGAACTGCAGACTTGTATGGATCAATAGTGTGATTCAGTTTTCAAGAAAACAAATTTCATCTGTAGAAGCTCCGTGTCCACACAGAATCCCATCATACTCTGCCCTGGCCAGGTCGCATAAGAAGCATTGTGTTAAATTTTTACACCATTTTCCAAGAGAGGTAATTCATTCAAAGGAGAGTGTTTGAGATGGTGAGCCTTCTAAAGGAGAGTTTAAAGAAACTGTGGATGCTTCTCCTGGAAATGAGAAGACAAAACAAACAAAATCTGCCTTAGTTGAAGCCATATTATGTGAACGAGAGACTAATTTCCTCCTGTGTTAATCTACAAGGAAAAGTAAAAACTGATGATTGACTATAGAGAAAGATATTAAAGAAGAGTATTCTAATCATTAGAACTCTCTGAAAAACCAAAATGCCCTTCCTTATGAGGGGTGAGCTTTCCGTCACTGAAAGTATACGTCTGTAATGCTCAGAGTCTGGATGGCTGCCAGAGATGTTGTAGAGGATGGTCTGATATGGGTGAGAGATTGTTCTAGATGACCTCTAAGTTCTCTTCAAACTCTACAATTTTATGTGTCTTTACCAAATGGCAGAAATTTCAGGAGTTAAAAAAAACAAAACAAAACAAAATCCACAAGTTATTTAAGGAAGAAAATCAATCTAGTCTCAGACTATTGTTAGTGTTTCTGAAGATCTGCCCCCAAGTGACTAAGCTAAAATAACACAAGCAGAAGATGATGAATCATGCTGCTTTTCCTAATGGTCTCTAATGTGCAAAGCCCAAGATCACAGCTGCCACTCCGAGTGACTATGTGGGGAGGGAGAACTAAATTACATACAGCAGGTATAGCCCTGTAATGTTCTCAGTTGGTAGCTTCTGTGTATGTGATTACCTAGTATTCCTTACCAGCTGTTTTTTTTTTGTTGTTGTTGTTTAAAACATTAGTCATACTGATTTAAAACAACCACCCTCTTTTCATTTACCTCAATAGGCACCGTTCTTTTTGAAGGGGTAAGACACTTCACTTAAGAATGGAAGCTTTCCTTAGTTTTTAATTGTGTATGATGTGATGGTATATGTTCTTCCCAGGGTCATTGTGTGGTTCAGGCGAGGTAATTGTTGGGATTCCCTGCTTTTATTCCTGACCCAGATCACTGAGGTTAAGACAGGTTCATGGCAGTTAGGAAAATCAGTCTCTTCTCTGCGGGCCAAAAAAAAGGAAAGCTTTTGTGTGTGGATAAGCCTTTGGACAGGGTCCATGGAAGATGAGCAACCAGAACAGATGGTCTCCAATTGCCTTTCCCTGTTCCCTATGTGAGGGGACCTAGATGAGTGAGTTTTCTTTCTTGGTGCTCCTGGGGCTTAAATGAGACAAATCCGGAGGTGTGCTGGGTTGATAACAGAAGTGTGATTGTACCTAGTCTGAAATGGGGATGGAGTCACTGAAGGGAAGCAGGTTGAGGGACTGGATATTTCTAGGAGGGTCCCTGGAGCTATTTTATCAAGGGCGCAGGTGGGAGGAAAGCCTGAAAACCCATGTTCAAGGACTGAAGCCTAACTGGGAACAAGTAGGGTATCTAGATATTGGAAGCAAGAAAAGAAATCAGGTAAAGCTGTCCATACAGATTCTGCTGAAAGGCTTGTGGACTTCCCAATATAACTTATGTTTTACTCAGGGGCAGCTTAAAGGCCTGTGACACTGATGAAGACTAGAGGCTCCCTAGAAGCCTGGCCTGCTGGTGGGAACATGATTCCTCAATAAGACAAAACCTGCTATTACCATCTAAGATATCTCTAAGACAAATGGGTCTACTGATTAAAAGAATCTGGTTCCCTCAGGCAAAACATATGCCTGATTCCAGTGTGAATTCCTCTGCTGAGAGACCTATGAAAACTTGGGTCAGTCATCTCTCTGTTCTCAATAGTGAATTCCATTGCAGGGAGCCACGTAAGCTTATCTTCCTTGGCAGCTCTGCTAGTCAGTGTGCACCCAGGTGACTTCTGGGACAAGCAGAGGCATCTAAGGATATCACTTATTGCCCCTGGTGTGTCCTTGTACTGTCTGTTCTCTGAAACACAGACTGAGCCTTCAACATACCTTTCCTGTAGTCTAGGATAGTCTACATATCTTTCTACACTCTAAAGCTATGCCAACAGCCTAATGATAATATAATTCTAATTGGATATCTTCTTAAATTATATTTACACTTTTAATTTCCAACCACTTGTAGAGATTTAACTAGTCACCAGTGAATGCTCTTGTTGTTGTTGTTGTTGGGTGCCATCTAGTCAATTCTGACTAAAAACAATCCCATGAAACAGAGTAGAACTGCCCCATAGAGTTTTCTAGGCTGTAATCTTTACAGGAGCAGATTGCCAGGTCTTTCTCCTGTGGCACCATGGGGTGGGTTCCAACAGCCAACCTTTCAGCCAAGTGCTTAAACATTGTGCCACCAGGGTTCCTTAGTGAATGCTCTTAACCTTGTATAATATCATAAATAAATTACCAGGATTCTTGAGAATTCCTCCAAAGGCTCCTTCATCTCTGCATGGCTTATTTTACAGGTGGATTGGTTCTTTGAATTCTTTCTTAATTCCTTTGCCTATAAAAGTCTTAGGATGGTCTCACGTGTATACATTAACTCCTCATCTTGTTGTTATTATTTTTATTACTATTTTTGCTTTTCTGGGCCTATTACCACATCAACACCCGTGGAAGCAGCAGTCAAGAGATCAAACCATGCATTGCATGGGGCAAATCTGCTGCAAGAGACCTCTTTAAAGTGTTAAAGAACAAAGATGTCACTTTAAGAACTAAGGTATGCCTGACCCAAGCCATAGTGCTTTTAATAGCCTTATTTGCATGCAAAAGCTGGGCAATGAATATGTGGAAGACTGAAGAAGAATTAATGCCATTGAACTGTGGTGTTTGCAAAGAATATTGAATATACCATGGACTGCCAAAAGAATGAATAAATCTGTGCTGGAAGAAGTACAACCAGAATGCTCCTTAGAAGCAAGGATGACGAAACCTTGTCTCATATACTTTGTACATATTTATCAGGAAGGATCAGTCCCTCGAGACAGACCTCATGCTCGGTAAACTAGAGGGTCAGCGAAAAAGAGGAAGACCCTCAGTGAGATGAATTGACACAGTGGCTGCAACAATGGGCTCAAGCTTAACAGGGATCATGAGGATGGCGCAGGACTGGAGAGTTTCATTCTGTTGTACATAGGGTTGATATGAGTTGGAACCAATTCTATCGCACCTACCAACAACAAGATATGATATTATTCAGGTTTTCCTTTAACAAACCTTGAGCACCTGCATTATGTGTGCTGTACATATAGACATATAATGTCTATATGTTCTCACATATATTATCTCATTCAATATGTATCACAACCTTGAAGGTAGGTATTTTTATTCCATCTTAACAGATAATTAATGTCATAATGAGGCTTAAGGAGGTTAAGAGCCTTGCCCAAGTTCACACACCCCCACCCCACACAGCAAGCCAAAATTTGGACTTTGGTCTTTTGACTTCAGAACTGATGCTCAATTTTTGTGGACATCATTATTTATTGACAAGCAATATATATAAATTCCTATCTTACACTGTCGTTGGGTAGGGTCTGTGTCTTATTTAACTTTTTCTTCTTCATTGTAGAACAGAGATTTTTTATGTAGTAAGTGCTCAATAAGGAGCCTGGTGGTGCAATGGTTAAATGCTTGGCTGCTAACCAAAAGGTCAGTGGTTTGAACCCACCATTGGCTCCATGGGAGCAAAGACCTGGAGATCTGCTCCTGTAAAGATTTCAGCCTAGGAAACCCTGTGTAGCAGTTCTACTCTGTCCTATAGGGTCACTATGAGTTGGAATTGACTTGAAGGCAATGGGAGTATATGAGACTAAATGGGCACACCAGCCCAGAAGCAACGACAAGAAGGCAGGAGGGGACAGGAAAGCTGGATGAATGGAAACTGGAAACCCAAGGTTGAGAAAGGGAGAGTGTTGACATGTTGCTGGGTTGGCAACCAATTTCACAAAACAATATGTGTTTTAATTGTTTAATGAGAAACTAATTTGCTCTGTAAACTTTCACCTAAAAGCAAAATTAAAAGAAATTATATACATATAAATGTAAATGCCCAGAAATAGGAAATTGTTTAAATAAATAAATTATTTTATATTTACATAGTGGAATACTAAGCAATTATAAAGATTACATTATGGTTGAATATTGTTGAAAGTGGCTTTAACTGGAATTAATAGAGTTGTCCTGAAGTCATTGTTAAGTGGTGGGGGTCAAATCCACTCTGGTTAGTACTTTTTTCGTCTTATTCTCCACGATCAGACACTGTTAAAGTCCCATATCATCTTGCATATCATAGTGTCACCAAACTGAACTTTCCTTTTTTTTACAACTTTCTACTTGCACCTTTCCTGAAGCTGGCATAAAGAGTATAGGCGTGTTGGTACTTGTCTGATGTTTTTTCCCATTTGCTGGTTCCTTCACATAGACCCAGACTTCTAAATATTGGTATGTCCCAGGGCTTGGCTCTTGGACCTATTCTATTTCCTATTTACACTTACTCTCTTGTTCACCTCTATGGCTCTAAATACCATCTATATGCTGATAACTCCCAAATCAGAATCTCTAGCCTGGACCTCTCCCCCAGACTATGGTTAAATCCATTCTTCCAGTTTCCAGGATCAAAAACTTTGGTGACATCCTTAACTCTTCTCATTTTCTCATACCCCACATCAACACGGTTACCATATTATGAGGCTGCATCTTTAAAATTTATGCAGAATCTGACTGCCTTTACCACCTACACTGTTGCCCTCTGGTCCCAGCCACCATCTCCTGGATTTTTACAATGCTCTCCTAGCTGGTCTTCCTGTTTCCATTTTTCCCCTCTGTAATCTTTTCTCAACAAAGTGTTCCTCCACAAACCTAAGTCATATTATGTCACTCTTCTGCTCAAATCTCACCAATGATTTTCCATCTCCCTCAGAGGAAAATTCAAGGACTTCCCATGACTTTGCAAAGTCCTATGTGACCTTGCCCCTAGTTACCTTTCTGACCTCATCATCTATCACTTTTCTCCTCACTCTATTTCACCCACATTGGGCTCCATACTGTTTCTAGAACATGCCTAAGCATGTTCCCACCCAGGGCAGCTGCCTGGAAGGCTCTTCTCCTACTATCCATATGGCTCACTCCTTCCCCTACTCAGGTCTTTGCTCAGAAGCCATCTTTTTTTTGTTGAGGTCTTTCATGGCTGTGCTGTTTAAAATCACAATCCTCCTTCTCCCTTCATGCCACTACTTATCCACCTTCCTTGCTTTCTTTCCTTCCTAATGGACCTATCATCATCTAACATACTTAATAATTTTTTTGTTGTTGTTTCCTCCAACAAGAATAAAATCTCCAGGAGTGCAGAGATTTCTCCTGTTTTGTTAACAGCTTCATTCCAAATGCTAAGAATGGTGCCTGGTACCAAAGCAAAAAACCAAACCCATTGCCATTGAGTTGATTCCGACTCATAGCAACCCAGTGGGGCAGAGCGGAGCTGCCCCATATGTTTTCCAAGGAGCAGCTGGTGGATTCAACCTGCCAACCTTTTGGTTAACAGCCAAGCTCTTAACCACTGTACCACCAGGGGCTCCACATGATGGATACTCAGTCAATATTTGTTGTTGAATGAATCTACCAATGTTTCATCGAGGAAATACTAAGGTGTTACCCTTGGTGTTAAGATGAGTAAAGCTCAGAGACATTTGGAATCTTTTAAGTGCTCATGGGGTGGGTGAGTGCTATAATATCATAAGATGCCTAAAGATAACTACGGAAATGTAAAATGAGACCTTTGAGGCTCAATTATGGATGAAGCATGCTTCTTCACTCCTGTCTGATTGTGCTTCTGCCACTTGACCTGGGATGTTGCTTGTTATGATGATGGAGGGTAGGGTGGTGAAACTAGGAGAGGATTTTGAAATAATGTAATGAAAGACGGTTCAAAATATCTCCCTTAGAGTTAGGCAGGAGACACTACTGGGGAAGACACTATCTCATCATTAAAATCTCCTAAGACTATATAGGAAACGCTGGTGGCATAGTGGTTAAGTGCTATGGCTGCTAACCAAAGAGTCGGCAATTGGAGTCTGCCAGGCACTCCTTGGAAACTCTATGGGGCAGTTCTACTCTGTCCTATAGTGTTGCTATGAGTCGGAATCGACTTGACGGCACTGGGTTTTGTCTTTTTTTGGTTAAGACTATGCATACCCTGCCAATTTTTATCTTATTTCGTATTACCCATTATTTCAATGATCCATGGCTATTATAGGAGTGGGTATATGATTGTGGCAAAAAATATAAATTGACAGATAAATATATTTACAGTATATTGTATTTTTTAAAAAAGAGTATAAAACAGTATAAAGACAGAACCCACTGAAAACCCAGAAATCTTGTTTAATTAGAAAATACCTATGGTGGCACAGTGGTTAAGAGCTCGAATGCTAACCAAATCAATGAGCCGCTCCTTGGAAACTCTATGGGGCAGTTCTACTCTCTCTTATAAGGTCACTATGAGTTGGAATCCATTCTACGTCAATAGTTGTTTTTTGTTTTTTTTTAATCTATCTATCTGTCTGTCTGTCTATCTGTCTCTCTATCTACCTGTCTGTCTGTCTTTCTATCTATCATCTGTTTGTCTATCTATTTGTCTATCTATCTACCTGTCTGTCTGTCTGTCTACCTAGACACCCACCCATTCACATACCTACCTACCTACCTATGCCAAGAAACTGTAGTGGAGAGATATATACCAAGGTCCTACCAGTGATGACGTCTAAATATTGGAACTGTTTTTATTTTCTTTTTGAATACCCATATCTATAATTTCTAATTTTCTATAGTGAAGATGTTTTTCTTTTATAATAAGGAAGAAATTGTGAGCATGGTTGAGAAATTAGTAGGCTATTGGAGAGTATGGATAGATTCTAGGCAATGATCATGGGATCTAAATGTTGGAAATGACTTTTAGGTTGTAAGGTCCTTGCCAGGTGGTTTTCTATTTGCCCACCTCCAATAACAGAGAGCTTACTGACTCCTGAGTCAGCCCATTCCATATATCTGCCAGTAACTTCCACACATTGGAAGTTCTGCACTTTGGACACATAGATTCTGGATTATTGGAGCAGCCTTCTATTTGGTCTTCTACTTCTACCTCTTGCCCTTTGTAATCTATTCTCAATAAAGTGATCCTCCAAACACGTAAGTCATCTTATGTCATTCTCCTACTCAAAACCCGCCAATGGTTCTCCAACTCCGTCCAAAGACTTTCCATGATTTACAAGTTCTAAGTGATTTTGGTACATATTCCACATGAAAACCAGCTTCCTTAACACTTGCTTATGATTTTGAAACCTATTTCTTCCTGGGTACTTCACTCTGGTCATTCTTCAGCTTTTAATTTTCTCTTACAGTGTTTGTTTTATTGAGTCAAACACATTATTCCTGGGAATACTGAACACCACAGAGCAGAGCATGATGTTTTCTTCTTTGCCCTGTTACTTCTATTAATTTAGCCCAAGATTGAATAACTTTTCTTTGATGACTTCTCAATAGTGTAAAGAAAGAAGAACATGTTCTAGTTTCTGTTTTATTGTTTGTGGCTACTGCAATCTTCCATTCCTAAGAGATATGTGTGTGTGTGTCTATATATATATATAGTTTCAGTCTAATATAAGGGGAAAAGAAGGAAGAAAGAAAGCATAAAGAGGATTTGATACTAGAGACTTCTGTGATACTAAATCATTTTTTGTGGAAGGAACACTATTCTAGACACTATTGGTGAAGATGGAAAGCAATGAATAGAGGAGGAATTGAAGATATGGAGTCTTTTGTCATGAAATACACTATCTAGCAGGGGTAACATATATGCCTGAAACTGATAACATTATCAAACAGTCTAAGAGCAGACACAGTATCCTATAAAATGAACCATAAACACAAGGTTTCAGGGTATTGGTAAGTTAAGGGGCAATGGAGTACACCGGTGTTCATATTCCATTCAATAAATATTTCTCTAATACCTGTTCTCTGCAAACTACTGTGCTGAGTTCTATGGAAATACACAAAGAAGAATAAAAATTGATCTTACCCTCGATGACTGTGGTTCAATGGAATTTGAAGTTAAGCAGTTACAGGGGTTTTTAAAGACTTGGGCAAATACTCATGATAAAGTTAAACTAACAAAGAAAAAAAAGCATACAAAATTACATATTCAGCATGACCTCAGCTATGTAAGAGGTCTTTAGAAGATTAGAAGGAAATATGCTGAAATGTTAAAAAAAAGTTAATCACGTCAGGGTGATGGGGTTAAGCATGACCTCCCCCCATGCTTCTTTATATTTTTATGAATTTATACTTTTTGTACAGCACAATGTATCATCATGTTCCAAAATCATTAGAAAAAAACCAAGAGTTAATAACTCCCATTTTATTGAAATTTTGTCTTGCAGGATAATAGAGACTTTATTCCAAATTCTGAGGTTTTTTCTTAGCCTTTATTCGTATTGAACTTCATAGCTTTTGACCACCCATTCTTTTTTTTTTTTTTTTTAATTGAACCCATTTTGTCTTAACACACCCTTGACTTCCATGAATTTGCAGTTTTCTGGGTGTTTTTCCAGCTTGCATTTCTCCTCCCTCCGCTATCCCCTAACTGTGTCCTACGGCTCTGCTCTTAGCCCTCACCTCTCTCTGGGACTACTCTCTGCACACGCTGAGGGGTCTCAAGCGCACAGCCTGTGACCCTGGCAGCACATCTAATTGCGGAATCATGAAACTCAAGCCCTGGCCTCTCCAGGGAATATCAGGACCCAAGATGCTCCGCCATAATACACATGTGCTTAAGCCCTCCCACATCAGAGCATTTTCAAAGATAATGTGAGGCAGTGGGGCAAAGTGAAGAGATGGGGCTATGTCTTAACTCTTCTGAACCTCTGTTTCCTCATCTGTAAAACTGCATGGAGGGTTATTACGAAGCTTCAAAGAGTATGAAACTTCATATATGTAAAGTGCCCAGCATGGTGCCCGGCCTGCAACAGCTGCTCCAGGAATGTTCCTTCTCTTCTCTTTCCCCTTTCTCCATTTCTGCCATCTGCCTGAATACAAGAATGACAATCTCCAGGACATATTGTCTGCAGTTCTTACTATATACATCTATTAGGGATCCAGTTAATCTATTTTGGTTGCCATCAAAGCAAAGGATTGCCATCAAAATGTCTATTTATGCAAACAGAATGGAGTACTTTATTGATCTGCCAATTAGTTGTGTTCTACTATTTTGGTCTAGTCTCAGCTTTTGGGAGTTTCTTCTGCAGTTAGCAGAATGTCAGTGAATAAACAAATAAAATAAATGTATTGTGTGGGATTAAAACAGTAGCAAGAGGGATTATTAAAATTACTTAGTTTCACTTTTATGGTTTTTCTAATGTCTGTTTACTTTTTTTTTTTAAGCCTTCGATGGAGTTTAAGGTCAATAAAATGGGGTCCTAGAATGTCTTTGCCCCAACAATACACACCCAGGGTATTGAAAATAATTATGATTAATCTTGCAGAGAATACTCTTCTCTTCCCATCTTGATGATCCTTGGCATTAAAGTCAGAGGCAGTATAGTATACTGGCGAGGGTCTTGGTCTCAGAATCAGATTAGCTGGATTTGCATTCAGGCTCTTTAAGAGTGGGAAAAAAATGTATTTCACAGGGCTAAAATGTGGATTAAATCAGTTAACATCTATGGAATAATTTTTTTATTCCATAAAATTATTTCTTAAGGCAAAAACACAAATCATCCAGAAACATCCATCTCCAGCTTTTCTTTCTTTTTTTTTTTTTAATTTGTTCTTTAAGTGAAAGTTTAAAAATCAAGTCAGTCTCTCATACAAAAACTTATATTCACCTTACTATGTACTCCCAGTTGGTCTCCCCGTAATGAGACAGCACACTCCTCCTCTGTACCCTGTGTTCCCCGTGTCCATTCAGCCAGCTCCTGCTTCCCGTGCCTTCTTATCTCCCCTCCAGACAGGAGTTGCCCACATAGTCTCATGTGTCTACTTAAGCCAAGAAGCTCACTCCTCACCAGTATCATTTTCTGTTTTATAGTCCAGTCCAATCCCTGTCTGAAGAGTTGGCTTTGGGAATGGTTCTAGTCTTGGGCTAACAGAAGGTCCAGGGACCATGACCTCTGGGGTCCTTCTAGTCTCAGTCAGACCATTAAGTCTGGTCTTTTTATGAGAGTTTGAGGTTCGCATCTCACTGTTCTCCTGCTCTCTCAGGGATTCTCTGTTATGTTTCCTGTCAGGGCAGTCATCGGTTGTAGCCAGGCACCATCTAGTTCTTCTGGTCTCAGGCTGATGTAGTCTCTGATTTATGTGGCCCTTTCTGTCTCTTGGGCTCATATTTTCCTTGTGTCTTTGGTGTTCTGCATTCTCCTTTGGTCCAGGTGGGTTGAGACCAACTGATGGATCTTAGATGGCCACTTGCTAGTTTTAATTGGCATTTTGTTATGCCAGTTGACCTAGATGTCCACTGAAACCATGGTCCCCAGACCCCCACCCCTGCTACCCTGGCCTTTGAAGCATTTGGTTGTATTCAAGAAACTTCTTTGCTTTTGGTTTAGTCCAGTTGTTCCAGCCTTTCTTGATGTAGTTAAATATTTATTTTGTTCTCCAGCATGCTTGCTCTTTTAGCAATAGTAATAAAAAGTAAAAAAGATAGTTATCTTTAAAAAATTAGCAAAGAGCCTCAGCTAGTATATCTTTTGTCACTTAGCTAGTGTATGGCTTACAGTGGATCTTCAAGAAACATTTATTGAATCAGTAAGGAATGAAATAGATTTACCCCTGCCTCACAGAAAAACACGTATCACCTAGGGACACTCTAACACTTAGGGACAACGAAAATTCACTGACTATTCTTCAAAAGAAACCATAAAGTTGTAATCAACTAGTGCTGGATCTCTCTGAAGACTGTAAAATATGTGCTCTTGGATTTCCGGTTGGCCTCCAAGTTTTAGTTCCAACCTATCAGTATTTATTAATTAACGAACTTCAGCATTTACTGAGAACCTTGTAGTTCATGAAGCACTTTCACTCACAGTATCTCTTTAACATTATGGAGTTGCATTAATTCCATATTATACACAAGGAAATAAAATTTAAAGAAATTAAGTAACTTGCTTAAGGTAATATCAAAAGTAAGAAGCAGGGTCTGGCTATGAACTCAAGTCCTTTGGATCCAGGCCTAGGGCACCCTAACCTAAGACTTCTTCTGCCGCGGCTACTGCTAAGCTGGTACTGGAGTATGTTGCCTCTGAATTTCCCCAGGGCCGAGGATGAGACACTGGGAGGCAATTTGGTTTGGGAGGTGCGGAGGGGGAAGCTGGCTGTTCTACAATTGCTTGCTGAGCCATCTGCTCTCTCTTCCTCTTCAGAAATGATGCATTTGTTACTGTGGGCTGCTTTTGCCGAATACTTGGATTATGTCACTTTCTCTGTATGTCACATGTGGGGCATTTGGTGACATGCAACTCAGCCTACATTTGGTTTCCCTACGTAATGTGATAGGCGCACGCACATTTGCTTTCATTTCAACGTCTGAACAAGGTTAATGTCATTGAGACAAGAGTCACATGTCTGTGGAACAATAGAAGGCTTCACATTTTCAACTTCCCTTTTTAAATAATGCTAATAGAAATTGGGGGAAAATAAGTGTACATATGCGCCCTCACGCATGGACTCACACATGCATACACACAACAAAACACACCAAAGGCGCCTATGACGTAGGACACTGGTCAATCACGTTACTCCGTTTTACACCAGTAATGATAATTATATGTGTGGGTTTGTCTGTAATTTTATGATTTAGTGTCCTAAAGTCGGAAGCGACTCGACAGCAATGGGTTTTTTTTTTGTTGTTTGTTTAACCTATTCACGTTTAGTAATAAAATATTATTATCTTGCAACAGCTTGTAAGTGAACCAGTGGTTGAAAGGCTTATGCGTGGGTGGGAGAATTAATTTTTACCCGAGTAGGAATGTTTGGTAAGATGATTAAGGATCAGCGGACTCAGCTTAGTGCTGTTGCTAATTTGCTTTATGACCTTGGGGAAGTAATTTCACCCCTCTAAGCCCCACTTGTCCTATCTAGAAAACGATGGGTGCAAACAAACTCTGATAATTAATAATTAACAAAAGAAGAACTCTGATAACTCTGTGGGTCTATAAGTAACTGATTTTATGATACGTAGAAATTAAAGGTACCTGCATGGGCATAATTTGTGGGGATAGGGAGATGGCTCCAAGCATTTTGTTTTTTTCTTTGTGAGTAGAGAAAAAAATTTTAAGAGTGCTGTCGGGCTGTGCAGATATCTCCAAGAACAGATAGAGTATGGGGCTTATTATTTAGATATGAAGCCTCCATGAGGCAACATTCTGGCAAACACAAGATTGGGAAAATTCCATTTCTGGGAATATGTTTAATGCCTTCATGTTTTATTAGGGTATTCAGAGTCCCTGAAACATTGATGAAAAGTAGTTCATCTCAGATTGGACTTTTTAATTAATGATTTATTCATTCTTCAAATAAATGGTGAGTACTTAACAATGTGCCAGCCACTGTGGTTGATGATGAGGATTCAAGGATCAATTTAATCTGACCTTAAGGGACACCAGTCTGATGTGAAGGCAAGCCTGTAAACAGTACAAGTGCAATAACAAGAAGAGTGTACAAATTAACACAGATGGTAAGGAGGGACAGAGTTGTCCAGAGGAAGAAAAGATGATACCAAGTAAGCCTTACAGGATAAGAAGATAATTTACAGGTGAAATAGTATATGATGGGTTTCTTAGACATCTAGTGCTGCTATAACAGAAATACCACAAGTGGATGGCTTTAACAAAGAGAAATTTATCTTCTCACAGACTATAGGTCCAAATTCAGGGTGTTGGCTCCAGGGGAAGGCTTTCTCTCTCTGTTGGCTCTGGAGGAAGGTCCTTGTCCTCAATCTTCCCCTGGTCAAGGAGCTTCTCAGGTGCAGGGACCCCAGGTCCACAGGACGCACTCTGCTTCTGGTGCTGCTTTCTTGGCGGTATGAGTTTCCCACTCTCTGCTTGCTTCCCTTTCCTTTTATCTCTTGAGAGACAAAAGGTGGTGCAGGCCACACTCCAGGGAAACTCCCTTTACATTGGATCAGGGAGGTGACCTGAGTAAGGGTGGTGTTACAATCCTACCCTAATCCTCTCAGCAAAATTACAATCACAAAATGGAGGGCAACCACACAATACTGGGAATTACGGCCTAACCAAGTTGATACACACATTTTTGGGGGGAACAGAATTCAATACATGACAATGGGCAAAAGGCATGGAAAGACAGTAAGTGGAGGGGATGGTAGGTTGGAAGATAAAGAGTTGTGAAAATGCATGGAATTTTGGGCAGTAACAAGCGGTATGATCGAAGTATGTATGAGATGCAGGTTGGTGAAGTTGAAGAGATAGTTTAGACCTCAACTGTGAAGAACCTTGATGTCAGTCTAAAGAGTTTGAATTTCATTCTACGTTTATCAAAGGACATTAAACAGGAGAGTAGCATGAACAGCATTGGGTCAACTGCTGCTGCATTACAGACAAGCTCTTGGCATGCTCACTGAGGGAGTCTGGACCAGCTGAATGCAGACCTGAAAGCTTCCTTTTGGCATTGAATTTATTTCTTAATAGCCTGCTTTTAGTAAAACTGTAGTTGTTCATGATGAGTTCTCGTGCAGTAAGAAGAGAGATTCTCAGTAGCTGGAGGTCTGCCTGATGAGGTTAGGAAGAAAGGAAGAACTTTGTTTTAATTAATGCAGTGAGAATAAGAGAAATCAGCCGAGGACACGGGAAAAGTGGAAGCTGAGCCAAACAGCAGGCAGAGAGAGCAGTTTAGTAGAGGATTCTGTACTTAGTGTGCTAAGGACTAATGGTTAAAGCCTCACAGTGGATGATATTTGAATAGGATTCATCGGGTTGGAATTTAACCTTGTCAACCACTTTGGAAAACAATATGGTAGTGTTAGTGAGCATAGGTCCTATGCCCTAGCAATCTTACTCCTGGATATAAATTCCTACAAAGGCAAACAGGGATTATGTGAAAGCATGTGGTAGAAAGCTGAAGGTAAACTTGACTTCTTTACTGCAGAGAATGGATAAATAAAATGTACTGGATGGACACTATTGAATATATGCAGCTATAAAAAAGCAATAAACTGAATATACACAGCATAGTATAAGATATATGTATGTATATATATATATATTTTGTATTGGTCAGGAGGGACCGACCCCTGGAGAATGACATCATTCTTGTTGTTCTAGATTGAATTGTGTCCCCCCAAAATATGTATCAATTTCGTTAGGCCATGATTCCCAGCATTGTGTGATTGTCCACCATTTTGTCTTCTGATGTGATTTTCCCATCTGCTATAAATCCTACCTCTATGATGTTGATGAGGCAGGATTAGAGGCAATTACGTTAATGAGTCAGGACTCAATCTACAAGATTAGGTTGTCTCTTGAGCCAATCTCTTTTGAGATATAAAAGAGAGAAACCAGTAGAGAGATAGCTGGACCTCCTACTACCAGGAAAGTAGTGCCAGAAGCACTACTTTCTAAACTGTGAGAGAATAAACTTCTGTTTGTTAAAGCTATCCACTTCTGGTATTTCTGTTATAATAGCACTAGATAACCAAGACCCTTGGTAAAGTAGAGGATCAGTAAAAAAAAAAGGAAGACCCTCAATGAGATGGATTGACACAGTGGCTGCAACAACAGTCTCAAACATAGCAACGATTTTGAGGATGGCACATGGGCAATGTTTTGTTTTGTTGTATATAGGGTTGCTGAGTCAGAACCAACTTGACAAAACCTAACAGCAACTATATATATGTATGTTGTTGTCAGTTGTTGAGTTAGCTCTGACTCATGGTGACTTTATGAATAACAGAACAAAATTTTGCCTACTCCTGTGCCTTTTCGTGATCATTGGTATGTTTGAGTCCATTTTTGTTGTTATTATGTCAGTCCACCTCATCGAGGGTTTCCCTGGTTTTCATTGACCCTCTAGTTTACCAAACGCTATGTCCTTTTTTTGAGATTGGATATCTATCTCTATATCTATATCTGTATCCATATGTACACGTATATTTGAATGAAAACTGCTGAGCTGTTTCCAAAGTGATGGTACCATTTTACATTCTAACCAGCCCTGGTGGCACAGTGGTTAAGCACTTGACTACTAACCAGTTGCGGAAATGAGGACTGTAACTGTTATGATTATTTTTGCCTTGTATGAAAAAAAAATTTTTTTTTTGTATGTGTGCATCAAATATTTTTGTTTTCTTCACTTATAAAATATAAGATGTAAATAGGGCTGTTGTACCAGTTGTACTGTGAGGTATTTTTGTACATGAGCTAGGCTAACTTTTTTGCAGCAGCAGCAGCACGTGCAATAGAATTGGCATGACAGCGTTTGAGATGGTGCCTTGCCTGGGGAAGGCGTGGCTGGCAAACAAACGCAGAAGGCTCATGTTATTTGTGTAAAAATACGGCATGTATGAGTCCATCTCTGTTTCATTGATTTGTTTGTCTTTTCACCAAGACCATACTTATGATTATTGTAGTCTTGAAATCAGGCAGTGTTAGTCCTACAACTTTGTTCTTTTCCAAGTTTCAAGTTTCATGGTCCTTTTCATTTCTATATTGTCTTAGGCTGGCTTCTCTAGAAAGCAAAACCAGTAAGCATATATATATATATATATATATATATATGTAGAGAGAGAGATTTATATTAAGAAAATGGCTTACACAATTATAGAGGCTGGAATGTCCCAAGTCCATGGGTCAGAATAAAGGCTTCTCCTGATTCACATAGTCACAGGGGTTGGCACCCTGAATTCAGACTTCTATCCTCCTAAACTGTGAGAGAATAAACTTCTGTTTGTTAAAGCCATCCATTTGTGGTATTTCTGTTATAGCAGCACTAGATAACTAAGACAGAATTTGGTACCAGGAGTGGGGTATTGCTCTAGCAGATACCTAAAATGTAGAAGCTGTTTTGAAACTGTGAATGGATAGAGGCTGAGTTTTAAAGTGCCTAATAGTAAAAGCCCAGATTGCCTTGAAGAGACTGTTGGTGGAATTGTGGACATCAAAGAGAGTTCTAGTGAGGACTCAGAAGGAAATGAGGAGAGCTGTTGCTAGAGATGGTGCAGATGGCAAGAAGCAACAGCAGAAGCAGGAGACCAGTGTGAGACAGTGCTGGAGCCCACCCATGGAGTGAGAGAGCTGAGTGCCTTTGGCAAAAGGCTTCCTGGTGGAGTGAGGTGCCTCTGAGCACCCCACTGGAGCTAGGCTTGCCAACCTACAGAGCAAAAGAGTTGAGTGCCTTCTGGCCAAAGCTTACTGGCAGAGTGGGGTGCCTCCAGGTAGTTATCGGTAAAGCTACAGAGCTTTGGAACACTTGCCCCAGCAGGGAAGATGTGGGTGGTGAGGCCTGAGGGGCTGAGAGGCCAAGGAACCAGGGGGCTAGAGAGCTGAAGGAGAACAAGTTTCCCCAAAGTTGCCGCAGTGAGGAGTTTGTTATTTTAAACAGAGGCTGAAGAAACTATAGGATTAACAGATATAAGAGAAAGTGGAGAAGGTAGAGGATGGACTTGCAGACTCTACAGGAGGCTCTTAAAGTGGAAATTCAGATTCACCAGAAACTGGTTGCTCAGATGAAGCAGGACCCACAGAATGCTGATTTAAAGAAACAGCTTCATGAGCCCCAAGCCAAAATCACAGCTTTGGGTGAGAAACATGGGGACCTTATACCACCAAGAAAGAAGCGCTGGGAGCACAGTGCATCCTTTGGACCTGGGGTCCCTGAGCTGAGAAGCTCCTAGACCAGGGGAAGATTGATGACAAGGACCTTCCCCCCAAAGCCAACAGAGACAGAAAGCCTTCCTCTGGAGCTGGCATCCTGAATTCTGACTTCTAGCCTCCTGCACTGAGAGAGAAAAAGCTCCCATTTGTTAAAGCCATCTACTTGTGGTATTTCTGTTACAGCATACTAGACAAAAAAAAAAAAGATAATAAAGAGATATGACTTTTAGAATTGGGTTGTCAATTCTAGAGAAAGCATACTAGGATTTTTATTGGAATTGCATTGAATTTATAGGTCATTTTAGGAAGAATTGACATGTTAACAATACAGTCTTCTGACCCACGAAATGCTATATCTCTCCATTTATTTAGGTTTTCCTTAATTTCTCTCAGCATTGTTTTGTAGTGTCTAAGTATTGCATATCTTTTTTTTCAGATTTATCCTTAAGTAAGAAATCCTTTGATGTAATAAAATCATTATCTTTTTTACCTTATTGCTTCTGCATTTTGGATCTTAAGAAAGTTTTTATATCCTTATATCACAAAAATATTCTCTTTTTCAAAACAAGGTTTTATTGTGCTTTCGGTGAAATTTTACGTGGCAAATTAGGTGCCCCTTTAACAATTTCTATGCATATTGTTCAGTGACATTGGTTACATTTTTCACAATGTGTTAATATTCTCATTATTCCCATTCTGGTCATTCTGTTTCCATAAATCTAGCTTCCCTGTCCCCCCACCCCCACCCCTGCTCTTCTCATCTTTCCTTTAGGGTAAATGTTAACCATTCAATCTTTTATAGTTGATTTTTTAAATAGAGCACAGTACTCATGGATGATGTTATTTATTTTATGAGCTAATCTGATATTTAACTGAAAGGTGACCTTTAGGAGTGGTTTCCATCCCAGGTTTAAAGGGTGTCTCAGGGCGATAGTCTCGGAGGTTCCGCTGGTCTCTACTGGCCTTTTTCAAGACTATGAGTTTTGTTCTATGTTTCTCTCCCATTCTACCCAGGACCTTCTATTGTGTACCTGGTAGCCAGGCTCCATCTAGTTCTACTGGTCTCAGGATATATGAGGTCATGTTTCTTGGGGGCTATTATTCCTGTAGAGTAGTTTCTTCTTTGAGTCTTCAGTTTCCTTCTTTCTCTTTTGCTTTAGATGAGTAGAGGCCAATAGCTGTATCTTAGATGGCCACTCGCAAGCTTTTAAGACTCCAGATACTACTCACCAGACTAGGGTATAGAACATAAACTTTATGAACTATGTTGTACCAATTGACTGAGTTGTCTCATGAGACTGTGGTCCTAAGCCTTCAAACCCAGTAAGCCAATTCTGTGAGGAGTTTGGCTATGTCTAGGAAGTGCCCATAACTGTGCCCCTTTGTGCTTTATTATATATATGAATATATATATATAATGTATATAGCTATACCTACAGATACATATATATACACACATATATATGTATGTACACACATATATGCATACTTACCTACCTATGTAACCATACATATAAAGCTATTCTTTTATATTTTATTCTGTTAGTTTTCTAGTTTTACTCTATATGGAAAGATCTTTAGTCTGTCTTGAGTTCACCTTTGTGTATGGTGTAAGCTATGGGATCCAAGTTTATTTCTATCCACATAGTGAGCCAATCTTCCCAATACCATCTACTAAACAATTATTTCCCCCTTATTTTATAGTGCGCCTTTGTCATAGATCAAATTCCCATGTGTACATGGATTTGTTTCTGAGCTCTTCATTGGTTCCACTGACTTATTTGACCTTTATCGACCATACTGTTTTAATTCCTGTGGCTTTTTATTATGTCATAATATCTGGTTGGGGTAAAATAAGTTCCCCTTTCTCTTTATTTTCAAAGTTTTGCAAGTTATTTGGGAACTTTTATAACTTCATATAAAGATTAGATTATTTGTTTAAATGTTGGAAACGCAAGCTGGAATTTACTTTGTGATTACATTTTCTTCGTAGATTAGTGGGAAGAATTGACTGTATTAATTATCTCATCCACGAACCTGGTTTAGCACTCCATTTATTCGAATCTTCTTTGATGTCTTTTAATGGGGTTTTCTTTTGTTCTTTGTTAGGCTGATTCTTAGATACTTTTAAGCATTTTGCAACTATGTATCATTTTCTAATAGAATTTCAAGTTGATGTTAGAATTCTATTGACTTTGTAGGCTAGTCTTGTTTCTGACAACACTTCTGAGTTCTCTTTTTAGTTCTAACAGTTTGTCTATTGGTTTTGTTGTGTTTTCTCTGTAGATGATTATATAATCTGCAAGTAATGGTGGTTTTATCTCTTGCTTTCCAGTTCTTGTATATGTAGTTTTCTTTCTTTTTTTTCTATCAATTTTTTTTGTTATGTTCTTTATTTTTTTTATGGTACTTTAGATGAAAGTTTACAGAGCAAATTAGTTTCTCATTCAATGATTTATACACAAATTGTTTTGTGACATTGATGGCAGTCCCTGTGATGGGCCAACACTTTCCCCTTCTCCAACCCGGGTTCACTGTTTCCATTCATCCCATTTTCCTGCCCCTTCCTGCTATTTTGTCTGTGCTTTTGGGCAGGTGTTGTCCATTTGGATTCATTTACATGATTTACAGAGTAGCATTTTCCTCACATGTGTTACTGTTTGTTTTATAGACCATTGTAATCTTTGGCTGAAGGGTGAACTTGGAGTGACTTCATTTCTGAATTAAAAGAGTACGTGGGGGCCATAGTCTTAGGGTTCTTTCAGTCTCTATCAGACCAGTAAGTCTGGTCTTTTTTTGTGAATTTGAATTTTGTTCTATGTTTTTCTCCAGCTCTGTTTGGGACCTTCTGTTGTGACCCCTGTCAGAGCAGTCGGTGGTGGTAGCCGGGCACCATCTAGTTGTTCTGGTCTCAGGCTGGTAGAGGCTGTGATACTTGTGGTCCTTTAGTCTTCTGGCCTAACATTTCCTTGCGTCTTTGGTTTTGTTCATTCTCTTTTGCTCTGGACAGGATGGGACCAGTAGATGTATCTTATGATATGTATTTTTCTTGTCTTTAATGCTAACTAGAACCTGTCACACTATGTTATGTAGTAACTTTGATAGTGAGCATTCTTGTCTAGTTCCTGATTTTAATGGAAATATATCGAAAGTTTTTTCAATATGTTTAATGCTATCTGTAAGTTTTTGATATATATCCTTTGTTAATTTGAGGTAGTTATATTCCATTTCTAGTTTTCCAAAAAGTTTCAATAAAAATAGGTGTTAAATTTTATCACATGCTTGTTTTTGCATTCTCTGAACCAGCCGTGTAAATGACAAACTATAGTCCCCCAAATGAACTGTACTGTACCAGAGCTCTTATTTCTTTTTTCCATACCTGACTACAGTTCTTTTCTTGTGGAGAATTTCCATTCTAGCATATAAAACACTCCTGTTACTTAGTGAAACGCCCTTCTCCTCTTTTAACAATCTTTTCCTAGAAGTAGAATTTTTCTAAATGAATATAGAAAGAAGAGAGGATTGAAAGAAGTCATGAAAAAGGAATATCATAATAGTAGAGAGATGACTGCTCGATAATTTGATTGGCCCTGACCCTAGTATTCTGAGTCAGGGTTTAAGATTGTGAATGAGAGACAAGTGTGTTCATATTTTATTTTATGTTATTTGGACATTTTTAAAAAAAATTGTTGTGAAGCAGGAGGAATCCATTAGTTGTTTCTCCCCATCTAGATAGTGAAAATTCCTTCCAGATTCTGGCAACCAACTTGTCTGCTCAGCTCAGTTTTCAGAGCTGTTTTTAATTTGGGGCTTTTCCTCTTTCTTGGTAAATTTTACTAGGCTGTTGGAAGTAATTGTGTCAAGGATTGCTAGTTTGATTCCATTCTAAAAAGGAATTCCCTTGCACATGAATTTAAAAATATTTTTTCAAGTTATATTAGGAATAGTTGAGGTTTGCTTTGGAGTTGCTTTACTTGACAGATTAGCCTGTGAGGGATTTTCATCTTTGTACTATGTACTCTCTTCTTTATAGATTCTTTATTCATAATTTAACATATATTTTGTGTTCTTTTAAAACATCTCTATTTTAATGTTTTTGTTGGTGTGAATGAATTGATTTTATTTTAATTTATGACTGGTTTTGTTGATATAGAAATGGCGTAGAATACTGTGGGTTGATATTTTTTCTTATCACTGACTACTTTGCTGAAGTCTTTTAATGACTTTGATAAATTTTATACCTGATTGAAAAATTTTTTTCTGTGTACATAATTATATTGCCTGAAATTAGGATTTTTCTCCTTTCTTATATCTAAAATTATTAATTTTAAGTGGCATTGTGTCTTAGTTATCTAGTGCTGCTCTAATAGAAATACCACAAGTGGATGGCTTTAACTAAGAGAAATTAATTTTCTCAGTCTAGCAGGTTACAAGTCCAAATTCAGGGTGTCAGCTCCAGGGGAAGGTTTCCTCTCTCTGTTGGCCCTGGAGGAAGTTTCCTTGTCATCTATCTTCCCCTGGTTGAGGAGCTTCTCAGGCATAGGGACCCCAGGTCCAAAAGACATACTTTGCTCCTGGTGCTACTTTCTTGGTGGTGTGAGGTCCCCAATTCTCTGCTCGCTTCCCTTTCCTTTTATCTCTTAAGAGAGAAAAGGTGGTACAGGCCACACCCCAGAGAAACTCCCTTTACACTGGATCAAGGAGGTGATCTGAGTAAGGGTGGTGTTACAATCCCACCTTAATCCTCTTAACATAAAATTACAATCACAAAATAGAGGACAACCACACAATACTGGGAATGAGGCCTAACCAAGTTGACACATATTTTTGGGGGGACACAATTCAATCCATGACACATTGCATTTGTTAGAGTCTGCAATGCAATATTAATTACTAAGTAGTGATAAAAGGCATTTAAATTTTGTTTCTATTCTTAATGAGAACATTATCTAATACCTTCCTCAATTGCGTAGAATGTAAATTCATAGTTTTAAGTTGATGCTCCTTTGTATTGATTATCCTTCTGCATAGTAAGGATTCAATAACATTTTTGTTAAGTTAAAATGTAATTAATTTTATTCCTATATTTTCTGCTTAGAACTCATAAATAGGTTTTGATGTTTTTGAGAAATCCTTTGGGCATCTATTTAACTATTGTTTTTGTTATTTATACTGTTGATGTAGTATATTGCTTTGATACCTTTTCTTATGTTGAATATTCCTAAAACTCATGTGGTAAGTTCTACTTGTTCATGGTGTATTATTTTTTGATAAATAGCTGAATTTTGTTTAACATTTTTGCATGCATACTAGTAAATGAAATTGGCCTATAGCTTTTTAGGGGTTTTTCTGGTATTATCTTAATCAGGCTCCCGAGTTAAGTGTATATTTTACTTTTAGTTTTACCATCTTTTGCTATGTTAAAAAATGTTTTCTGTAACTTAGATATTATTCCCTGAACATTTTAGATAATTTATGTATAAACTCATAATCCATATGTTTTCTTTTGCAGAGAAGTTCTTTGATGTTATTGCCAATTTCCTTTTCAGTTTTGATTGTACTTTGTAAGAAGAAATCATCCATTACATGAAACGGGGTATTCATACAACTGTGTGTTCACTCATTTTATTTCATATTTCAATGATATGTTCTTCTCGTATCTATTTATTTGTGTTTTAACCTTGATTAAATTGTTTCTGTAGGTCTTTTTGTTTTTAGTGAGTCATTGCTTGGTTTTATTTATCAATTATATTCCTACTTAGTTTTCCAAGATACTTAATTTTAATTTTTTCCTTTTCTTGTTTTTGTTTGATTGGCTTTTTGCCTCTTAAAAATTTCAGCTGATCTTCAATTTTCTTTTTTAACATGAGATGCATTAACATGACGACTCTTCCTCTAACAGTCTCTTTTGCTACATTCTGTAGACACATTTAATTTTCAAGGGCATCATTTTCTATATTGTCTGCCATTGTATTCTTTATTATTCTTCTGTAAATGTGTTTTGTGGATATGTTTTACATTCAAAGGTTGTATTCATTTTTTTGTTATTAATCTGCACATTTATTATACTATGGTTAGATGATGTGGCATCAATACTTTATTTAGATTTTTTTCTAGCTTAATACATAAATACTTTTTTTTTTCCTCCAAAAGCTATAGTTTTTATTTATATTAGAATTGAAATGGAAATTGGTTTTGGAACATACCCTGGGAATTGAACTATTTTTTTCCCCTAAACACTAAAATATATTTAAAGTAGATTTTGTAGGAAGGATAATTGTTTTGATCTTAAAAACTAGTACTTCCAAAACAGCCTGGTACTGGTGCAACAACAAGCACATAGACCAATGGAACAGAATTGAGAACCCAGATATAAATCCATCCACATATGAGCCGCTGATATTTGACAAAGGCAGTTAATTGGGGAAAGACAGTCTTTTTAACAAATGGTGCTGGCATAACTGGATATTCATCTGCAAACAAAAAGAAACAGGACCCATACCTCACACCATGCACAAAAACTAACTCCAAATGGATCAAAGACCTAAACAAAAAGACTAAAACAATAAAGATCATGGAAGAAAAAATAGGGACAACATTAGGAGCCCTAATACAAGGCATAAACAGAATACAAAACATTACTAAAAATGACGAAGAGAAACCAGATAACCAGGAGCTCCTAAAAATCAAACACCTATGCTCATCTAAAGACTTCACCAAAAGAGTAAAAAGGCCACCTACAGATTGGGAAAAAATTTTCAGCTATGACATCTCCGACCAGCGCCTGATCTCTAAAATCTATATGATTCTCTTAAAGCTCAACCACAAAAACACAAACAACCCAATTAAAAATTGGGCAAAGGGTATGAACACGCACTTCACTAAAGAAGATATTCAGGTGGCTAACAGATACATGAGAAAATGCTCTCAATCATTAGTCATTAGAGAAATGCAAATTAAAACTACGATGAGATTCCATCTCACTCCAACAAAGCTGGCATTAATCCAAAAAACACAAAGTAATAAATGTTGGAGAGGCTGCAGAGAGATTGGAACACTTACACACTGCTGGTGGGAATGTAAAATGGTATTGCCATTTTGGAAATCGATTTGGCGCTTCCTTAAAAAGTTAGAAATAGAACTACCGTACGACCCAGAAATCTCACTCCTTGGAATATACCCTAGAGAAATAAGAGTCTTTACGTGAACAGATATATGCACACCCATGTTTATTGCAGCCCTGTTTACAATAGCAAAAAGCTGGAAGCAACCAAGGTGTCCATCAATGGATGAATGGGTAAATTGTGGTATATTCACACAATGGAATACTACACATCGATAGAGAAGAGTGAGGAATCTGTGAAACATTTCATAACATGGAGGAACCTGCAAGGCATTATGCTGAGTGAAATTAGTCCGATGCAAAAGGACAAATATTGTATAAGACCACTATTATAAGATCTTGAGAAATAGTTTAAACTGAGAGCACATTCTTTTGTGGTTACAAGAAGGGGGAGGGAGGGAGGGTGGGAGACGGTTATTTCCTGATTAGATAGTAGAAAAGAACTACTTTAGGTGAAGGGAAGGACAACACTCAATACAGGGGAGGTCAGCACAACTGGACTGGACCAAAAGGAAAGAAGTTTCCTGAATAAACTGAATGCTTCGAAGGTCAGTGGAGCAAGGGCGGGGGTTTGGGGACTATGGCTTCAGGGGACATCTAAGTCAATTGGAAAAATAAATTCTATTTAGAAAACATTCTGCATCCCAGTTGGTAGTGTGGCGAGGCGTCTGGGGTCTTAAACACTAATAAGCAGCCATCTAAGATGCATCAATGAGTCTCAACCCACCTGGATCAAAGGAGAATGAAGAACACCGGGGTCACAAGGTAATTATGAGCCCAAGAGACAGAAAGGGCTACATGAACTAGAGACTACATCATCCTGAGACCAGAAGAACTAGTTGGTGCCTGGCCACAACCGAGGACTGCCCCGACAGGGAACACAACAGAGAACCCCTGAGGAAGCAGGGGAACAGTGGGATGCAGACCCCAAATTCTCATGAAAAGACCAGACTTAATGGTCTAACTAAGACTAGAAGAATCCCGTTGTTCGTGGTCCCCAAACCTTCTGTTGGTCCAGGACAGGAAGCATTCCTGAAGTCAACTCATCAGACGTGGATTGGACTGGACAATGGGTTGGAGAGAGATGCTGATGAGGAGTGAGCTACTTGCATCAGGTGGACACTTGAGACTATGTTGGCATCTCCTGTCTGGAGGGGAGATGGGAGAAGAGAGGGGATAGAAATTGGCAAAATGGTCATGAAAGGACAGACTGGAAGGAGGGAGCGGGCTGTCTCATTAGGGGGAGAGTAAGTGGGAGTATGCAGTAAGGTGTATATACGTTTATATGTGAGAGACTGACTTGATTTGTAAACTTTCACTTAAATCACAATAAAAAATTATTAAAAAAAAAAACTAGTACTTAAAGAAGAAAACATAAGAATGTGGTATTTTGAAGTAATGATACTATTTACATTTATCTTTTTGTCCTTACAATCTTTTCAACTTTGAACTTCTAATAATGAGTGTTATGTTAGTAGCAGTATGATTTTCTTTCATTAATAGGTAGGGAAACTCAGAATTTTCCCTTTAGCAAATATTTCTACTTGCAGTTTGTACCTAGGTTTAGTTTTCCGGCTTTGTTTTTTCTCCTTGTTGCATGGTGTTAATTTTATTGGTTACTATTGCAAAGAAAGACATATACAAGATTAATTTGGAATGTTTGGGTTCCACCTCATGTACTCCATACTACAATATTAGAAATCCTGGGACTGAAACCCAAAGATAAATTTTAATGAACACTTTTTCTTGCTCACACCATATTCAGTTGTAAAAATGGTGGGGAGGATGGTGTCTGACCTCCTCTAATTTCACGAGGGAGGAGGAGAATCAAGATCAGTTGCCCAAGACTGATTCCTATGAAGTGGAGGACAACCATACCACCACTCTCCAGCCTTTCCACCAATTCTGATACCAGCTGTGTCTCCCACAGCACTCTTTACTTCTCTGCTGGGTTCAATAATTTGTTGCAGTAGCCACACAGAGCTCACAGACAATGTTCTTGATTATGGGGTTTATTAGGGAAGTAACAGCTTACAACACAGTATCAGGAATGACTCAGGATTCAGTTCAGGATGCACCCCGTTCTGCCAAGAAGCTTTCTGCCCGACGGCACCCAGCTTTCTTGCTCCATGGGTCAGCAAGCCTAGCTCTGCTGACAAGTGCCTGAAGGCATTGCACTCCACCAGGAAGCCTCCTGCCCAAAGGCGTTCAGCTCTCTCATTCTGTGGCTCAGCAGACCCACTGTAACCACCTTGCTCCATGGGCCGGGAAGGTCACTGTGTTGTCTTGCTCTGGTCTCCTGGTTCTGGGGCCACTGTTTCTCTGCTGCTACTTCTCACTGTCTTGGGCTATCTCTGGTGTTACAGCTCTCTCTCTCTGTCTCCTGGGTCTAGGAGGTTCTCAGTATAGGGACCCTGGGCCCAAAGGACACACTCCACTCCTGGCTCTTCTTTTTTGGTGGTAGTGAGATTCCCCACTTCTGCCTCTGGAATGGCTCATTTTAAGCCTAATGAGATGGCAAAACCAACAAATCCCCTCATTAGGGTTCCATACACCTCATTTACATAGTCCCACCCCCACAAAGGTGTCACACACCTTATTTGCATTATTAGCAAACTGTCCAATCTCCTTGGTGGGCCACAAGTACCTTATTTTCGTAGACTCACCCAATCATTTAATGGGAGTTACCTTATTATTAAGATTAGTATTACCTTATTATTAAGGTTAATGTATGAAAACAAAATTACTAACGTATCATCGTAGGTTACATATATGATAAAGAAATGGTGGTAAGTAGCTATATCAGAATGCTCCTTAGAAGCAAGGATGGCCAGACTACGTCTCACATACTTTGGACATGTTATCAGGAAGGATCAGTCCCTGGAGAAGGACATCATGCTTGGTAAAGTAGAGGGTCAGCAAAAAATAGGAAGACCCTCAATGAGATAGATTGACATAGCGGCTGCGTCAATGGGTTCAAGCATACCAACAATTGTAAGGATGGCGCAGGACTCAGCAGTGTTTAGTTCTCTTGTGCATAGGGTCACTGTGAGTCGAAACTGACTTGATGGCACCTAACAACAACAACATACCATAAGAACTTGCATGTAAAGCTCACTTTCTTAATTATTTTTATACACCGTTTTATAGTTTACAGAGCCCTTTTCATAGATATTTTCATTTGATCTCTGTAAGGACCCTATGAAACAGGAAAGCAGGCACGTGGTGTTAATCTACTTTACACTTGAGTAAATTAGGTTCATGGAAATCAATTTATTACTCAAGTTCTCATGTTAGTTAATGGAAGATTTGGGCGTATTACCCAAATCTCTTCCTTCCAACTCCTATACTTATTGCACAATGTCACAATACTTCAAACCAATCCTGAACTTAAATGCTACAGTGTGCATTCTTTTCTAGTAGTTGGCTACAGATGATACATCATTTTAATAACATATGCTTATTTCCAGAAAAAGGATTTTACCCCCATTCTATGCCAATGTTATTTTAATGTGTGACATTACATAGCAGGCTGCATAGTCTTACATGAAAAAAATTTTAGGAAAGAATGTTTGCATGTATCTATTTTTATACATCCATTCTAATTTAAGGAATCATGATGATCAAAAACTTATATTTCAGAACAAATTAGAATAAAAATTCCTGTGAGATCTTGATTTTTACCTCCTTTGAAGCCAATGTAATCCTAATGAAAGTCTAGGGAAATATTCTAAATTTCCAGGTTAAAATCGATTTCATGAATGAAATCACAGGATAGGTGAGTGCTAGACTCTCAAACTTTTCTTTCTTTGTCTCATGGTACCAAAGAACTCATGGCTGGGAGCTTCTTTTCAGGCATGAGACATGCTATGATAATCATAGTAAGAATAATACCTATCCTTTCCTTTATTTAGCACTTGGAAGTTTACAAAGCCCATACGCAGATACTCTCTGTAAACTCATGAGAAACACAAGCCAAGAGTTATTGACCTTATTTTACAGATGAGGAAATAGACTCCGGTGTGAAGGTTCTGCCCAAATTCACAGGGTGGAGCCCTGGCTTAAGCCCACATCCGTTGGCTTGTTGTTTAGCACCTTCTCTACCACGTCATACTGCCTTCAATGTGGTCACTAGGGAGATCTCTTGGGGGAACTGGGAGTGCTAAAGGTTTAAATCTATTCCTGGCTATGACAGCAAAATCATGGAGCACTTTGCAAGACTAAAGAACAGAAGGAAACACGTCTTTTTACAAGGTGTTGTGAAACATTTTAGGATGAAAATATAACAGGTAGCTCCCCCCCACCCCCACCCCCACTAGAAGTTATGCAGTCTGGTCTATGGCCTTCAAACACAAAAACAAAATGAAACACACATCCTTCTGGGCTTTATTTTGATAGTGAACAGTCCTTTTTGACTTCGTGTTGAGCTATTTTTTCAGGTACTGTTGCATTGTATAAACTAATATGCTCACATATGCACACAGAAGACAGGTATGCATATGTACGTAAACTCGGATACGTGTGTGCCCATATGTACTAAAACATTTTCTGTTGAGACTCACCAGCAGCCCAAGAGAATTATAACTGTTTCTAAAACAGAGTCAGAATGCTCATCTCCCAGACCATGTCCACAGGCAACGTGAGTACAAAGACTGTCCTCCAGGGTTTTAGAAAAAATCTGGCCAATTTTCTGAAAGGGCAATAAATCAGGGGGCGCTCAGCTTTGTTTGCGTGAGGGCAAGGTGATTTGCAGGGTCTTCTTTCTCATGTTTGAATACAATCTCAGTACTACAGAATTATTTTTCTTTTTTCTTTTAAAGCTTATTGTAATCTCTAACTGTCTCACTGTGTGTCTGTTTAAAGTGTACATTTGGTAACACGCCACTCTGGAATACTAAACAGCAAGGCAGAGGCTCACCTCAAAGTTTTAGTTAAACCACTAGTTGAAGACTTGATCAGGGACGTGCTTTTATCATCATTGTTCTATCCTTGGATTAGGCTGCCATTGTGTTTGTCTGATCTTTATGTCCTTGAGATCATGAGATCATTGATGTGGCAGTTCTGACAACCGCCCAGATGTCGACTTCAATGGTTGATACAGCTATTCTCTTGAAAGTTAGAGATGACCCCTTAAGTACCAAATCTAATACCTTATTCTTGGTCTCTAACCTCCTGGAACTCTGCTTCTGCAGAGGAAGCAGTCGCCATTAGGAGGAAACATGGGCTTGGAAAAGATGGAAAATCTGAGGAAAGGCAAATATCTACAGAGCCAGCAGCTGAGCCTTAAACATTGTAAATCAGAAATCAAGCAAAGCAGACCATGGCCCAAGGCAGAGTAAGAAGAACATGACAAAGACCGCTTGATTAAGATCAGACACCAACTTAGAGGACTGTGAGTTTCAAAGGATTGATCTGTGGTAGGGATAGGGGTGGAAGGTAGTCTAAGGTTCCTGCCTCCGGTCAGCAGAAAAACATAATGTGAGGCAGAGATGTTAGCTACATATACAGTTCTAAATTTTCAGTGGCCACATGAAAAAAATAAAAAGAAGCAGGTGAGCTTAATTTTAATAATACGTTTTATTTAACCCTGCAGGAAAAAAGATTTTTTTTTTTATACTGAATACCACCATTTCAACCTGTAATCAATACATTATTAATGAGGTACTTTACATTCTTTTTCCCATACCAAGTCATTGAAATCCGGGTTTATTTTACATTTACAGCACGTTTCCCCAATTTGGACTAGCCCCATTTAAGTGCTTAATAGCCACATGTGCCTAGTGGCTTCCATATTGTCCGGTGCAGGTCTACAGCCTAAAAGAAAGACTAAGCTTATGGGTGGGAGTCCAGCAGCCTCTGCTGTTTAGAGGAAATGGCTTATGAAGACTGGGATTAGTAAGCCTGCTAGCTGCCAGATTAATTTCATAAATGGCAAATTTCAGCATGTACTTTAATATACTTAAAAACCTTTACTATCAAATAACAAAAATAATGTTATTAAGTGCTGTCAAGTTGGTTCTGACTCATAGAGACCCTACGTACAACAGAGTGAAGCACTACCTGGTCCTGCACCATCCTCATGATCCTTGTTAAGCTTGAGCCCATTATTGCAGCCACAGGGTCAGTCCACCTCGTCAAGGGTCTTACTCATTTTTGCTGACCCTCTACTTTACCAAGCATTATGTCCTTCTCTAGGGACGGATCCCTTTTGATAACATGTCCAAAGTACATGAGTTGGAGCCTCGCCACCCTTGCTTCTAATGAGCATTCTGGCTGTACTTCTCCCAAGACAGATTTGTTTGTTCTTCTGGCAGTCCATGGTATAGTCAACGTTCTCAGCCAACACCATAATTCAAATGCATCAATTCTCTTTTGGTCTTCCTTATTCATTTTCCAGCTTTTGCATGCGTATGAGGTATTTGGGAATACCATGGCTTGTGTCAGGTGCACCTTAGTCCTCATGGTGATATCTTTGCATTTTAATACTTTAAAGACGTCTTCTGCAGCAGATTTGTCCAGTGCAATACGTTGTTCGATTTCTTGACTGCTGCTTGCATGGGTGTTGATTGTGGATCCAAGTAAAATGAAATCCTTGACAGCTTCAATCTTTTCTCCATTTATCATGATGTTGTGTATAGGTCCAATTGTGAGGATTTTTATTTTCTTTGAGATATAATCCATACTGAAGGCTGTAGTGTTTGATCTTCATCAGTAAATTCTTCAAGTCCTCTTCACTTTCAGTGAGCAAGATTGTGTCATCGGCATGTAGCAGATGTCAGTTTGTTGTACTGTGGTTGTGGTGGCTTGTGTGTTGCTGTGATGCTAGAAGCTATGCCACTGGTATTTCAAATGTTGGCAGGGTCACTTATAGTAGACACATTTCACTGGAGCTTCCAGACGAAGGCAGACTAGGAAGAAAGACCTGGCAATCTACTTCTGAAAAATTGGCCAATGAAAACCTTTAGCAGTGGAATATTGTCTGATATAGGGCCCCTCAGGTTGGAAGGCACTCAAAATATGACCAGAGAAGACCTGCCTCCTCAAAGTAGAGTCGACCTTAATGATGTGAATGGAGTAAAGCTTTTGGTGCCATTATTAGCTGATGTGGCACGTCTCAAAACGAGAAGAAACAGCTGCAAATATCCATTAATAATATGACTGTGGAATGCATGAAGTATGAATCAAGGAAAATTGGAAGTAAAAAAATGAAATGGAACAAAAACAGTAAGCTTTACTATTATTGCTTATTGCAATAAGTTCAAACTCCTTTGCCATTTTAACTATGACGTTTGAGATCCTCCTTCATTTGGACTTAACTTGTATCAATAATGCATTCTCCTGCTAGTCTCCCACGCTTGCAACTGCACCATCTCAGCTCTTTAAATACAGCAGAAACTCTCTTTTTTGACATGTTTGACTAGTTTATTGAGGAAAAAAAAGTCATGGAGATAAGGAAATTATAAAAGTGATACATATTTATGTCTTAATCATTTTTTAAATAAAACTTATGCCTGTACATTTATATGAAGAAGGGATAAAGAATATGAATCATCTGATTGAAGTGCTTCATAAGATTTCTAATTTGTATTTTCTTTGTCTTATTTTTAATTTATATTTTCAATGTTGTTGTGCACATTTCTTTGTGTTTAATTGTGAATTGAGGCAAGAATAAAACAGAAAAATAGGTAAATGCCCATCTTTTAAATTCTGAGAATCATCTAACATTTTGTGTCTTGCACATAGTTGGCCTGTTTAGTTAAGAGCATACAAATCAGCCAGGGAGATAAACAATTTATATGGTAATTCCCATTTCTACCCATAGCTAATACTGATTATTCTGTTCAGTGTATGTTTCTTTTGCCTGAAATGTTTGGATAACTGTTCTAACTTTCCACATCCTCAGCGGGGATAATAAAGGGAACTTAAACTGAAACTGATGCTGCAAGTGAAGTCTTAACTGTGTGAGTCACCAACTCAAAATAGGAGCTCTTCCATCATGTTCTGGCTCTTCTGGGTGAGACACTGGGACTTTTATGAGAGAATTTTACAGAACCAGGTAAGATGAACTAATACCTGTCTAAGGAATATAAAGAGCCTTAGTGGCGCTGTGGTTAAGCACTTGGCTGCCAACAGGAAGGTCAACAGTTTGAATCCACCAGCTCTTCTGCAGGAGAAAGATGTGGAAGTCTGCTTCCGTAAAGATTACAGCCTCAGAAACCCTATGGGGGCAGTTATACTCTGTGCTATAGGATTGCTATAAGTTGGAATCGACCCAGTGGCGATGGGGTTGTTGTTGTTAGGTGCCGTTGCATCGGTTCCAACTGCTAGTGACCACATGAACAGAATGAAACACTGCCTGGTCCTGCACCATCCTCACAATTGTTGCTATGTTTGAGCCCACTGCTATAAGCACTGTGTCAATCCATTTCATTGAAGGTCCTCCTGTTTTTCACTGAGCCTCTACCATGCATGATGTCCTTCTCCAGGGACTGCTGCCTCCTGATAACGTGTCCAAAGTATGTGAGACAGTCTCATCATCCTTGCTTCTAGTGAACATTCTGGCATACTTCTTCCAAGACAGATTTTTTGTTCTTCTAAGTTTCAAATGCATATGAGGCAATTGGAAATACTGTGACTTGAGTCAGGGGCACCTTAGTCCTCAAGGTGACATCTTTGCTTTTTAACATTTGAAAGAGATTTGCCCAATGAAATATGTTGTATGATTTCTTGACTGACTACTCCATGGATGTTGATTGTGGATCCAAGTAAAATGAAATCCTTGACAACTTCAATTTTTTCTCCATTTATCATGATGTTGCTTTTGGTACAGTTGTGAGGATTTTTGTTTTCTGTATGTTGAGGTGTAATCCATACCGAAAGCTGAGGTCTTCAATTTTCATCAGTAAGTGCTTCAAGTCCCCTTTGAAAAAAAGGAATGTATGGTTGGAACTCAACTATATAATTTTAATTATTTTCACATTCATTTTGTAGCACAATTAAATTCTCTGCTTAAGTCATAGATTCTAAGATATAAAAGTGAGGAAAGATTAGAAAACAAAATGCAGACTTAGAAAAATCTTCATCAGTTCTTATGGTTTTTTAAGTCTTGTACTTCAAATAATCTATACATAAAATATTTTTAAAAACTTTGAAAAAAGAACAGCCTGAGAATAAAATGAATATCCTTTCTTCCCCATCCTCCCCAGACAATTCAGTTGTTATCTCTTCACTCCTAAGTTTTCTACAGATCCATTAAATTATGCTTTCATAAAATTTCTTTTAGTGTTTAGAAACTTACTAAAAATTATCAAAATCTCCCTTTAGTCATTTTCCTTTTTGGCAACATGTTTTCAGTTCCCCTTTCCCATTGTTCTAATTGGTAATATATTATAAATAGGTTAGCGTTTTGAATATTTACATTCTATTCCATTTGGTCATAATTTTTTTTAAAACTGAAGAACAAATTATACTTGATGTAGTCAACGGCAAGACACATTCTATAAAATTTCAAGTCTTTTAGGAGTTCCTTGTTGGATGGTTACTCGTTGTAATTCAGCCCCATGAGATGGAATATTTGTAACACATTGACTGTGGACAAAATAAATATATATATTTTAAAATCATAAAGATACTCTTGTTTGAAAAAAAGCATAGAACTATTGTTTAGAAAATGAAGCTGCATAAATAAAATACTCTCTCCAGCTGATAAAGTTCCCTCTGTTTACATATATAACATATATTTGAGTAACCTTAACCCATTGCCATTGAGTCAATTCCAACTCATAGCGACCCTATAGGACAGAGTAGAATTGCCCCATAGGGTTTCCAAGAAGCACCTGGTGGATTTGAACTGCTGACTTTTTAGTTAGCAGCCGAAATCTTAACCACTTCGCCAGCACGCTGCCACCGCCTCAATAACATAAATAATAAAAACCATACTTAAATAGATGCCGGAAGGATTTTTAAAAAATGCCACCAGGGTTTTCTGAGTAACCTTATTCATATTCATACTATTATTTGATATGTTTCATGTAAAATATTTCTCTATTAACCTGTACATAGGCAAAGAGGCAGTCATTTGAACAGAACAAGGGGATACTGTGTGGTTTAAAGTCAGAAAATGTGTGCGTCAGTGTTGTATCCTTTCACCATACCTATTTAATCTGTACGCTGAGCAAATAATCCAAGAAGCTGGACTATATGAAGAAGAACGGGGCATCAGGATTGGAGGAAGACTCATTAAAAACCTGCCTTATGCAGGTGACACAACCTTGCTTGCTGAAAGTGAAGAGGACTTGAAGCACTTACTGATGAAGATCAAAGACCACAGCCTTCAGCATGGATTACACCTCAACATAAAGAAAACAAAAGTCCTCACAACTGGACCAATGAGCAACATCATGATAAACGGAGGAAAGATTGAAGTTGTCAAGGATTTCATTTTACTTGGATCCACAATCAACAGCCATGGAAGCAGCAGTCAAGAAATCAAAAGACGCTTTGCATTGGGCAAATCTGCTGCAAAATATCTCTTTACAGCATTGAAAAGCAAAGATGTCACCTTGAAGACTAAGGTGCGCCTGACCTAAGCCATGGTGTTTTCAATCGCTTCCTATGCATGTGAAAGCTGGATGATGAATAAGAAAGATGGAAGAAGAATTGATGCCTTTGTATGTGGTGTTGGAGAAGAGTATCGAATATACCAAAAGAACTAACAAATCTGTCTTGGTAGAAGTACAATCAGAAAGCAAGGATGGTGAGATTATGTCTCACATACTTTGGCCATGTTATCGGGAGGATCAGTTCCTGGAGAAGGACATTGTGCTTGGTAAAACAGAAGGTCAGTGGAAAGGAAGACTGTCAATGAGATGAATTGACACGGTGACTGCAACAATGAGTTCAAGCATAGCAACGATTGTGAGGATAACATAGGACCAGGCAGTGTCTCATTCTGTTGTACATAGGGTTGCTACGAGTCAAAACCGACTCAACAGCATCTAACAACAACAGAGTAGAGCAGGGTAAGTTGGCAACTTTGCTGGAAGTAGCGACCTTCACAGTATTAAGGAGAAAGAGAAGTCCTCTTCAGGAAGACCCAAAAACGTGGCGTAGTGGTTAAATGCTAAAGGAAGACAGCTGTGAAGAAAAGGAGAAAAACATGCTTGAAGCTCAATGAATTTTGTCCAGTTACTGCTGTTTTCTGAGCTAACATTCATAGTATCTGCTTCTTCAAATGCTTCTGTTTATCATCTTCACGGTTTTCTATAAACTTTTTTTTTTCCTAGATTGTGATAATTTCCAATAAATTACTAACAGAAGATATTTGGATTTGGTTTCCTTTATGCAGCTACCTGAAGTTGCTGATATTGACCATTTTTTGACCTATAGAATGGTTCAAACTAATACAGCTGAGTATTTCTTATTAAGATCAGGAAAAAATAGCTTTCTGTAGGAAAGAGGTATTTTTAACTGATAATGGGAGGTAAGAGTAAAAATGCTAAGTGGAAGGGAAATACGGAGCCCAGTAGGTTGGGCATAGAAGGAGACAGTGATGGAGGGTGATAGAAGTTCTCAGGAGAGAACATCAGGGCAGGTATTCAGTATTTTTATATAAATGCACAGAAAGTATATAACTAATATGTAATAATATACCTTGAAAGACAATATATAGTGATTCCTTAAACATAAATCTCTATCCCTCCAGGGTGATATCACATTTGTAGGGTGTGAAAGAACTGTTTGGAAAACTTGAAGCTAGTTAAACGATCATTTACATCAATGGAGATCTCCTTCCTGGTTGACTTTGGCACATTAAACAAGACTCTTTGGATAGTGATTTGATCATCCAATCTGTATTTCTCATTTTGATGCCTAAGTATGTTATGAAATGCTTGGTCAGATACAATGTTGAGTGAGGATACTTTTATCTGTGGCTTTCTCCTGTATTAGAAAAAGTAGATGAGGGTTGTCTGTCTTATTCTTGGTGAACCTACATATATTTGTGTTCCATAGATGGGACTTCATTCAAAAGCATGACTGCCATCTTCTAACACCTTCCTGGATGAAAAGTGGTTACGTCCTAGCCTTAGTAGTTGATGAGATTATTCTCCACCAGACGGTTTGAGTTGATTTTTCCTCTTTGAGGAAACAACAGTCCAAAGTAATTATGTAAACTAGGGAATATGTAGTACTATTAATCAAAATGACACTTGCTATAGAGTGGCATGAGAACACCATATAAGGTAAAGATAAGGTCTTAGTGATGTCTCAGTAGATGGCCAGGGCTTTCTTGAGGATTTCCTCTTTCTTTCCTGTAGCACCACAAAAACAGGACTGGCATCCAGCTTCCAGCGCACATTCAAGAAAGCGAAATGGGGATAGTGCTATGCTTTGCTGATGGGATGACCTGTGGACCTAGACTCCCTAGTGCCAGAAAAGCCAGGAAATTTCCTTATGAGAGATAGTTTTATAGTTTCTTCGTAACTAGAACTCTGTCATTCAAAGTGGCTTGATATACAATTGATCCTCCAATTGTTTTCAATGAGGAGAGGTGAGTGCTGGCCTCAGGCAGCAGATAAAGTCTGGCACCAGCCACTGCCAACGCAGCATTCATTGCAGTCACAATTAGGCACGGAAAGTAAGACATAGTTAAGATGATCTAGAAAAAAAAGTTTTAAGAAATCATTATTTCCTTATTCTTTATTTTTTCCTGAGCCTCCTTCTCCTCTACGCAATTATATTTTGGGGTTGAGATCTATGGTTTTCCAGATTACAGAGGTCCATTTACTGGGACAAACAGCAGGGTGGCTGTGTCGTACTTAGGCGTTCAGAATGCTGAATTGCTAAGTGTGTGTGGGTATGAGATATGTATGTGTGTGCTAGCATTTCAAACATACCTCCTGATCTCTTATGGAATTGATAGTGGTTCCTCGTTCCCTTCTTTTCTAGTGCTTTTACACAAAAAACACATATCATGATCTTTGCTGGAGCCGAACATGTTTATTCTGCTTCTTTTCCCTTTTTTCATCTCAGCCAGTTTGTGGGGGGGAAAAAAAATTTTCTGTCCATTTTCCTTCAGAAAGACAGATTCCAATGCTTATAAGCTGTATCACCTTGTATAGCCTTGTTTAATACTTTACTCCAAAAAAGTTAAAAATTGTCTTAACTATCCACCACCAGGGTTTCTTCTTCTTTATTGTTGTTGTTGTTCTTTAGGTGCCGTCGACTCAGCTCTGACTCATAGCAACCCTATGCACAACAGAATGAAACACTGCCCAGTCCTGCGCCATCCTTACAATCGTTGTTATGCTTGAGCCCATTGTTGCAGCCACTGTGTCAATCCACCTCATTGAGGGTCTTCCTTTTTTCCACTGACCCTGTACTTTGCCAAGCTTGATGTCCTTCTCCAGAGACTGATCCCTTCTGACAACATGTCCAAAGTATGTAAGACGCAGTCTCACCATCCTTGCTTCTAAGGAGCATTCTGGCTGTACTTATCCCAAGACAGATTAATTTATTCTTCTGGTAGTACATGGTATATTCAATATTCTTCACCAACACTACAATTCAAAGGCGTCAATTCTTCTTCCATCTTCCTTATTCATTGTCCAGCTTTCACATGCATATGATGCGATTGAAAATACCATGGCTTGGGTTTCTTTTGGGTCAGGTGCACCTTAGCCTTCAAGGTGACATTTGTGCTCTTCAACACTTTAAAGAGGTCCTTTGCAGTAGTTTTACCCAATGCAATGCATCTTTTGATTTCTTGACTGCTGCTTCTATGACTGTTGATTATGGATCCAAGTAAAATGAAATCCTTGACAACTTCAATCTTTTCTCCATTTATCATGATGTTGCTCATTGGTCCAGTTGTGAGGGTTTTTGTTTTCTTTATGTTGAGGTGCAATCCATACTGAAGGCTGTGGTCTTCGGTCTTCATTAATAAGTGCTTCAAGTCCTCTTCACTTTCAGCAAGCAAGGTTGTGTTATCTGCATAACGCAGGTTGTTAATGAGTCTTCCTCCAATCCTGATGCCCCGTTCTTCCTCATATAGTCCACCTTCTTGGATTATTTGCTCAGCATACAGATTGATTAGGTATGGTGAAGGAATAAAACACCGGCACACACCTTTCCTGACTTTAAACCAATCAATATCCCCTTGTTCTGTCTGAATAACGGCCTTTTGATCTATGGAAAGGTTCCTCATGAGCACAATTAAGTGTTCTGGAATTCCCATTCTTTGCAGTGTTATCCATAATTTGTTATGATCCACACAGTCTAATGCCTTTGCATAGTCAATAAAACACAGGTAAACATCCTGGTATTCTCTGCTTTCAGCCAGGATCCATCTGACATTAGCAATGATATCACTGCTTCCACATCCTCTTCTGAAACCGGCCTGAATTTCTGGCAGTTCCCTGTCTATATACTGCTGCAGCCGTTTTTGAATGATCTTCAGCAGCATTTTGCTTGTGTGTGATATTAATGATATTGTTCTATAATTTCCACATTCGGTTGGATGACCTTTCTTGGGAATAGGCATAAATATGGATCTCTTCCAGTCAGTTGGCCAGGAAGCTGTCTTCCATATTTCTTGGCATAGATGAGTGAGCACCTCCAGCACTGCATCCATTTGTGGAAACATCTAAGTTGATAATCCATCAATTCCTGGAGCCTTGTTTTTCACCAATGCCTTCAGAGCAGCTTGGACTTCTTCCTTCAGTACCATTGGTTCCTGATCATATGCCACCTCTTGAAATGGTTGAGCATCGACTAATTCTTTTTGGTATAATGACTCTGTGTATTCCTTCCATCTTCTTTTGATGCTTCCTGCGTCCTTTAATATTTTCCCCATGGAATCCTTCACTATTGCAACTTGAATCTTGAATTTTTTCTTCAGTTCTTTCAGCTTGAGAAACACCGAGCATGTTCTTTCCTTTTGGTTTTCCATTTCCAGCTCTTTGCACATGTCATTATAATACTTTACTTTGTCTTCTTGAGCCACCCTTTGAAATCTTCTGTTCAGTTCTTTTACTACATCGATTCTTCCTTTTGCTTTAGCTGCTTGACGCTCAAGAGCAAGTTTCAGAGTCTCCTCTGACATCCATCTTGGTCTTTCTTTCCTCTCCTTTCAGTGATCTCTTGCTTTCTTCATGGATGATGTCCTTGATGTTATGCCACAACTCGTCCGGTCTTCGGTCACCAGTGTTCAATGCGTCAAATCTATTCTTCAGATGGTCTCTAAATTCAGGTGGGATATACTCAAGTCATGTTTTGGCTCTTGCGGACTTGCTCTGATTTTCTTCAGTTTCAGCTTGAACTTGTGTATGAGCAATTGATGGTCTGTTCCACAGTCGGCTCCTGGCCTTGTTCTGACGGATGATATTGAGCTTTACTATCGTCTCTTTCCACAGATGTAGTCAGTTTGATTTCTGTGTGTTCCATCTGGTGAGGTCCATGTGTGTAAAAAAAAAAAAAAAATTTTTTTTTTTTTGTGTAGTTGCCGTTTATGCTGGTGAAAGAAGGTATTTGCGATTCAGTCGTTGATCTTGCAAAATTCTGTCATTCGATCCCCGGCATTGTTTCTATCACCAAGGCCATATTTTCCAACTATTGATCCTTCTTCTTTGTTTCTGGCTTTCACATTAAAATCACCAATAATTATCAATGCATCTTGATTGCATGTTAGATCAATTTCAGACTGCAGCAGCTGATAAAAATCCTGTATTTCTTCATCTTTGGCCCTAGTGGTTGGTGTGTATATTTGAATAATAGTCCTATTAACTGGTCTTCCTTGTAGGTTTATGGATATTATCCTATCAATGACAGCATTGCACTTTAGGATAGATCTTGAAATGTTCTTTTTGACAACAAATGCAACACCTTTCCTCTTCAAGTTGTCATTCCCAGCATAGTAGACTGTATGATTGTCCGATTCAAAATAGCCAATACCAGTCCATTTCAGTTCACTAATGCCTAGGATATGGATGTTTACATGTTCCATTTCATTTTTAATGATTTCTAATTTTTCTGGATTCATACTTCGTACATTCCAGGTTCCGATTATTAATGGATGTTTGCAGCTGTTTCTTCTCATTTTGAGTCATGCCACATCAGCAAATGAAGGTCCCGAAAGCTTTACTCCATCCACGTCATTAAGGTTGACTCTACTTTGAGGAGGCAGCTCTTCCCCAGTCATCTTTTGAGTGCCTTGCAACCTGGGAGGCTCATCTTCCAGCACTATATCAGACAATGTTCCGCTACTATTCATAAGTTTTTCACTGGCTAATACTTTTCAGAAGTAGACTGCCGGGTTCTTCTTCCTAGTCTGTCTTAGCCTGGAAGCTCAGCTGAAACCTGTCCTCCATGGGTGACCCTGCTGGTATCTGAATACCGGTGGCATAGCTTCCAGCATCACAGCAACACTCAAGCCCCCACTGTGTGACAAACTGACAGACACGTGGGGGCCTTCTTCATTAGAGAAGTTGAATTAGTGGGAAATGCGACAAAAGTCCTACTGGTTCATCCCTGTTTCATTGCCCCTGAGGAAGGATAACTCAGGCTATCCTTGCTTGGCTGTTAATTTCAACAGGGGTTGCCAGTATTTCCCAGGTAGGGTTGTGATGTGGTTGCTGAATGAAAATGCAACTTTGTTTTCCTAGCAGCCGTGTCTAGTTTTCTGTAGGCGATTTACTTTTATAAGGACTCTTGATCCATATTTTAAGATAAGTTAGGCTGCGTTTTCAAATATTCACCTTCAAATGTGCTCAAGTTTAAGGTATTAGCTGTTTATCCTTAGTTCTGGCCCAAATCAATGTTCTCTTTCCCTTTTGTGCCTACAGAGATAAAGAATGGATCCAATTGCATGTGGTGGAGAATGAATCCAGTATCTTCACAAAAAGAGCCCTTTGTGCAAATAAAGGACATTAAAAAAAAAAAAAAAGCATTTTAAACAAACAAAACAAAACAAAATTCCATTGCCCAATTGTAATTCTCCCAGGGAAACTTCTGTTTGTTATGTGTACTCTCTTCAAAATGACACAAGGAGGGGTCACACATCCCCAGTAGTTCATGTGGGGCTTACTGGGCATGACTAGCAAAGTGGGTTTTCCAACACATTTGTTTTGGGGACTTTTCCCCCCTCTGAGTCTTTAGTCTGGTTGCCAGACTCTTCCCTAATTTCATTGTCCTGTTGTTGAGGATGCTATTGGGTGAAACTTACAGACATATTACTCAGTTTTACAAGAGTGGGGTAAAATGACCATTTTCTGACATTTGCTTTTTAAGAAGCTTTACTTATTTCTCTGTTGAACTGACTGCACTGACATTTCTCCTATGTGTTGTAACAGTCTAAAATCTAAGAAAGACATCATTCTGAAAGATGATGCTTCATCCAAACCCACTCTTGGTATAGCTGTATAAATAAATCCTTAGGGGTACTGCCATGGTATATAAAAGTAAACCTTCTACCCTGGTCCTCCCTCATCTTGTTAAGCCTTTTTTTTTTGTCCCCTTCTGGGACTAAAATTAAAACCCATATGTATCTTCCTCCAGATTCCAGGCTCAGTTGACTGACTATGGCAGAAAAAGACTTGTGGGTTAGTGCAGAGCCCATGCTGAGTATGACTAGAAATAGAGTTTTCCCTCCCTAGAGCAGATCTCAGGAATACATCACCTTTCAGTGGCTCCACTCTGCTTTCAAAACTCCTCAGCTTTGGTCAAATTAGTCTGGTGTCTCCTGTGTTTTGGCTCAGGAGTCTGGCCATTTTTGTGCCTCTCCAAGTCTGCATGTTCACCTTCTTATCTTCCCATGCCTAACTTAAGTTCTATTTTCTCCACAAAGCCTCTGATAAGTCTCCTTTTCTCCCATATGAAAGTAATCTCTTCTTGTTCAATTTCTTTTGCGTTTTATATGTAGTTCTCTTACGATTCTGAGCATTTTCTCCCTGTTCTCATAGTTATTTGAATGCATGATTTCCATATTAGAAGATAAGGTACTCAAAGAGGAACCATGTCTGATTCCCTTTGTATCTGTCACAGTGTGGTACAGATCCTGGCACACAGTGAGTGTTCAGAAATGCTGAATGTTAATGAAGAAATGAATAAAAGGAGCAAATCACAGCTTCCCCGGAAAAAAGCATGACTTGCCGGGACAGAGACTTTAGGTCTGAGTAATCTTTAAGAGCTGTATTAGGATCAGCTGTTTTCATTTAGGCCTGGTAAAGGGGGAATGAGCTTTAACCATGGTGGGAGGGACTCTGACTTAAAACAATTCAACTTTATTTCTATGGAAGCTCAATAGCCAAGGCCTGGGATTCTTTGCTAGAGAGGACTGGAATTTCCTTCATTAAGGTAGAATTTGGGAGGTGGATGGGTGGATGGAGCAGGGTGGGAGATTAGAGGAAGTCTTTTTTGGCTTTATTGTTGTTGCTAGAAAGTAATCCATTCCAGTGCAAGGATTTCCAAAAATAAAAAATCCTGGTCTGAAAGGTCTCAGGGGGGCTCTCAATAATGAATGTGAAGATGATTCTACTTTGAAGACATAGCTACATAGTGTGCTGTCTTAATAATTGAAAAAAGTGAATAATAAAAATTAAAACAAGGAACAAAGAATAGCAACCCAGTTATAGTATAATGCTTAAAGCCCCAACCCCTGCAACTTCTCAGCACATGCTTTGAAAAATCACCTATCCACTTACCACTACTTTCCTGGTAGGACACTCAACTCTGGACTAGGTTTGTAAAATCTGTCCAACCTTTGGTTCTCCATTTCCAGGAGTCTACACCACAGCCATGTAACTATCTACACATTTACAAGCAAACCCATTGTCTTTTTCCTTAAATATATTATGTTTGTAGAATTGCTGTATTTCCCAACAATAAGTCCCAAATCCTTGTCTTCTTTGAGTCCCCCTCACACTTGCCTCCCAGCTAAATGTCTCCAAGTCCAGGACTTGCTTCTTCATACCACTTTCTATAGTGGTGAAGTTTTATATGCCAGGACTTCCCATCTAGATACTATATTCACTGATTTTCCTGTCTCCTAACTCTCCTTTCTCTAACCCATCATTCCTAAGCCCTTACGTTTACTATTGCATTTTCATGATCAACAACGTTCGGTGCTTCTCCATTGCTTACAAGAGAAAATCTAAACTTATCAGAATGGAACATAAAGCTCTTGTCCTTCCCTATCAAAATTTTATCCGTTCTCAAGGATAAAATTAAATTTCCTATATGTTTGCCTCCCTCATTAGGTAATAAGCTTCTTGAGAGTAGGAACTGAGTCTGACTTGACTTTGTATTCTCAAAGTGGCCAAGACAGTGTCTATCAGAGAAAAAAATCTTATACTCTAGCTTTATGAGGGTAAAGACTATGTCACATTCATCTTTGTGATCCCAGAACTTACACAGTGTCTACCTCCCATAAACATGTATTGAATGATGAATGAAATGACAAACATTATGTTTTTCCATCAATGAAAGTAGAACCTATCTCGCTTCCAGTTCCTCTTCAAAGAAGAAGCAGCATGGTATCAAACAGATGGTTAAAATGTTAGCTCTTCTAATCTCTAGTTGTTAGACCTCGGATCTATTACTTCACTCCCTAGATCTCAGTTTTTGCTTCTGTTAGAAGAACAAGTTAATGCTTTGAGGTACTCACTCATCAGGCTTAGATCTAATTTTGTGTGGCGGGGGGAGCTGTGGGAAGTAGGGTGGGTGAGAAATGGGGAAGAGGGGAATGGGAAGTGGGGGAGAGGGGTTGGGAAGTAGGGGAGAGAGAAAAAGAATGAATTCCATTGGTATTTCCTTGGAGACAAAGAAATAATCTTTCTTATAATTAAACTTCATTTATATAAATTAGCACAGGGCGATACCATGCCAAAAGAAGTTCAAATTTAGAGTTCAAAGAGGTCCTTTTATCTTCTGAAGCTGGAAGAAGCATTGATTTATGGTTGCAACCTTGACTTGGGTCCACAATCTTGGGACCTAGTGATAATAAATCACATCACAACTGAACTCATCCTCTATAGTTTACAAAGTACCTTTGTTTGCTTTCTTCTATTTTCCTCTTTCTTCTGGCTCTGGTTTTGGCTACAAATGTTTTCCAAACATTTCAAATCTCTTATCATTTCATTGGAGCTTCACAAACACCCTGTGAAGTAGCTTGGCTAGATATGGCTATGATCATTTTTAATTGTGTTTTGACTTTAGAATTAAATAGCCTTTTAATTTTTACAATTTTTATTATAAAAAAATTCAAGCCATTCTTGGTTCGTAATCCAGCTTTATTTCTTACTAGTTGTATGACTTGTAACACGTTACTTCACCTCTCTGAAACTCAAGTTCTCATCTATAACATGGGATAACAACAATATCTACCATGCAGTTTTGCTGTGAGGATTAAATAAGATAGTGCTTGCAGAATGCTGATTATCGTGCCTGGATCATAGTAAATGGTAAAATAAATCAGCTACTCTTCGTGGGTCATTGACAAAGGAGGGAGGGGACTGGATACCCTGTGCACTTTCCTAAACTCTTTTAAATTGCAGGGCAACTTCAGCATCACTAGTTTTGTTAATATCGGTGGTAAATGAACTTGGGTTTGATGATGTTGGTATGGGGCTTGGAGGTTTAAACTTAGACTTCCTGGCATATTTTGTTGTTGTTGTTTGTTTTGCTTTTTCTTGGAATTGCTATTAAGCAGAAATTCAGAGTCAAACCAGTGTAAAGACCTGACTCTCTGAAGCCATTTTCCACATTAATCTGGGCTTTGTCTGGCCATCTTTGTTGCCCAGGTCACTCCTAAGAGAGAAGTTCAAAGGGGTTCTTCTACTTTTTCTCTAGATCTGATCTGCTGGAGGACATAGAGTATCTCTTGCCTGACATAGAATCTGGCAATTGTCCAAGTACAGCGCTGGGCCCATTCTATAGCTGTGTACGATTCTTAAAGAGCATCGATTAAAGGCAAACTAACAACAAAAAAAATTGTTTTTAAGCTATTAGCGTTCTATAGAGCAAAGATGGAAACAGTAAAAGGTGCTACCACTGAGGTCATTGCTGACCTATCATAAGATTCAGCCCTCTAAATCCTTGCTACTTAAAATGTGGCCCTTAAACCAGAAGTGTCAATATCACCTGTGAACTTGCTGGACCTGTGGAATCTCTACCTAACCTCAGGCCTACTGAATGAGAATGGTCTTAATCTGCATTTTAACAGGATCCCTAGGGAGAACCTATGTACTTTAAAGTTTGAAAAGCACTGCCCTAAAAGACTCGCCCTCAGTCCAACCCAGTTTAAACCATGCCTGAAGGGCACAATGGCAGATTGGCTGTGCTCACCAGATTACAAATTCCCATATAAAAATTACTAAATCACATAGTCCTTGATGACGTCTTATTTTGTTCTGTTTGTATCCCTGCTCATTTTTCTGGCTTCCCACTTATGCCATTTTGGCAATCTACTGAAACAAATTTGGGGGGCTTGATCTATCTGCTTTGCTCTCCAATTTAACAACTCGTATTCCCCCTTCTGGCATGGTTTTCCTACAGATTGCTAGTCCTGATCTCCGGTATTTATCTGGTCTTCTGGGCTGCTCTCTTTGGGCAATCCCTCACTACTTCCTTGTTCAGGCTTTAGACAATGGTGCCTTTCTTTTCTTTTCTTTAAATAATATTATGTTTTTGGTGAAGGTTTACATCGCAATTTAGGTTCCCATTCAAAAATTTCTACACAGATTGTTCAGTGACATTGATTACATTCTTCGCAATGCATGAACATTCTCATTACTTCCATTCTGGTTGTTACATTTCCATTAATCTAGTTTCCCTGCACTCTTACAGTCTCATCTTTGCTTTAAAGTAATTGTTGACTGGTCTCATATAGGTGATTTTTTATAACTGTGCTTTAGGTGAAAGTTTACAGAGCAAATTAATTTTTCATTAAACAATACACCTATTGTTTTTGCCAACACTGTGATGTGCCAACACTCTCCCCTTCTCGACCTTGGGCTTCCCATTTTCATTCATCCAGTTTTCCTGTCTCCTGCCTTCTGTCCATGCCCTTGGGCTGATGTGCCCAATTAGTTTCGAATACATGATTAAACAACATGTGTTGTTTGTTGTATAGGCCTTAGATGATAGAACCTTCAAAGGGTATGTATTAGAATTATTTGTGTGTGTGTGTATAAATGCAAATGCAGCCAGATATGCTGAGCCTCAAAGGAAAAGTGCAGATATTTCTACTAAAAAGCACAGACATCACAATCTACTAATGTGAGGACGGCTGTTTTAAGAGTGGGTGGCTGTCCGGTAGTGATTAGGCTTTCTTCTTAAGTGTGAGTGCTACAGCTGCTATATATAAATTGTTTTACTGATGCTCTCACACTGAATATTTTACATTCGATTCTGTTTTTCTTAAAACAAATCAAGCCACTGAGAGAAAGAGTTGTTTTTGAAGATTTTTTCATTTGGGGAAAGGGGAGCTTTTGAAATTCTTCTACATGAAAATTTCTTGTGTGCACAGCAAAATACTAAAAGGAAATCAACCCAGTGCAAAGAAATGAGGAGCATAATGACCTCAGATGTTTTCATCATATTTTTTGAAATACTCTTCCTCTCTTTTGTAAGGTTTCGTACTGAAATAACACCCTTGTCAAAATGTCTGAGCACTCCAATAATAGTTGATGGAGAAATGGTGACAGAGAGAAAACAGGTGTTTCTAGCTCACCAACAGAGCATCCAGGCGAGGCTTTCCACTCTTACCTGTCCCACAAGAGTAAATACTTTAGAACCACAGGCTTAATGAGGGTCAAAAGAACTGTGACTAATATTGCCAACTTTTCCTGAAGGAGGATTTTAACCTTCATATTATTAAAAATGAGATTTCACCTATTTCCAACCTTTTCTTTCATTAGCAATTGTATTGTTTGAACATTGGCAGGAGAAAAAAAAACTATTGGTGACTTGTCCTATGTTAACATGTGTTCATGAGCTAACAAACATTTTCTTTCCTCTAATTTGGGAATTTTGGTCTATATAAAACAACAGAAATGGTTTTATATTAATGATGGTTGAGACTGCAGTTGTTTAATTATAATCAGGAGATCGCAAGTGATCTGCTGCCTCCCATCCAAATGTCCTGATTTCCTCTCCTTTTCCCTCAGAGCAATGATACACGATTGTATTAGGATTAAGTATAATAATGAATGTGAAAAATACTTGTCAACTCTACATTGCCATGCCATGTTGTTCTAGTCTGTGAAATGGAATGCATAATCTGATAAAGTAATTTAAACATATGTCTTGTGAGCTGATGGTGGCTTAATATATAAACTGGGTAATAGTTGCTTTGTGACTGCCGCTTGCAATGTATTACCAGCCAGTGAAAACCCTATAGATAATATAACATTGTCCAATATTGTGAATGTTGGGGAGTTTTCTTGTCGGCAGGACACTGCAGATAGGAGCTGCTTTTTGTTCAGGACGGCCTGCCTTAAAAAAAGAAATCAAGACTGCCACAGGTGCATGACTCTGCTGCATAAGTGGTGTCTCCTGGAGTTGTACAACATGGTGGCACTGTCTATAGTCACACCACCTAGCAGGGGACTTTTCTTTACCTTGGTGGAAGGGCCCTCATTTTCCTATGAACCAGACCTTCAGGATATTGTATTGAAGAAGCCATTTCATATCTTTTATTAAAAATCTTGCTACATTTGTCTTCTAGAGTTTTCTAGGGTATAAAATGAAGTTACAGTTTAGAACTACACTGTACAATACCCCTTAGCCCCAGGTGGCTATTAAGCACTTGAAATATGGCTAGTCCAAACTGAGAAGTGCAGTTAGTGTAGAATATACACCAGGGTCTGAAGACTTAGTTTAAAAAAAAAAAAGAATGTAAAATACTTCACTAATAGTTTTTTTTTTAAATATTGATTAATATTGATATTTTTGGCTATATTAAGTTAAATAAAAAATATTAAAATTTACTTGTTTCTTTTTACTTTTTTAAAAATGTTGCTATTAGAAAATTTAGAACTACATACATGGCTGTCATGTTCCTATTAAACAGTGCTGGTTAAGAAAGTTTTAAATTTTAATAATAAAAGCATCAAAGCAGAGAGGACAAAAGCTGTAAGGGAGTAAAGGAACCTATGGATTGAAAGACCACTGTGGGATTTTCACTCAGCCCAGCAGGACTTACACTGCCACGTGCTTCTTTTCCCTTCTACTTTTCCATGAGGTAGGAGATGACGTAAGTAATGCTAGCAACATGGCAGAAAGTTTCTGGTGGAAACAGAGTCCTTGGGAAGGAATTTCCTCTTCCTCCCAAGGACAGAGTTGAAACTCTCTCCAGCCAGAGAGAATATACAGACAACAAATGGAAGCTGCCTACAAGAATTTTTGATGCTAAGTTGCTTTGAAGTCCCCGAATTCACCAACATATATTAGGAGGATCCATCTCTAAAAACCACTACTTGCCTGTCAGTTTGTCATACCGTGTTGGCTTGTGTGTTGTAATGCTGGAAGCTATGTCGCTGGTATTTCAAATACCAGCAGGATCACCCATGGTGAACAGGTTTCAGCAGTGCTTTCAGACTAGGAGAGGCTAGGAAGAAAGGCCTGAATATATATTTCTGAAAATCAGCCAATGTAAACCCTGTAGATAATAGAACATTGTCCGATATAGTGCTGGAAGCCCCCTAGGTTGGAAGACGCTTAAGGTACACGGTGACCACAGCAATGAACTCAAGCATACCAATGACCGTGAAGATGGCGCAGGACTAGGCAATGTTTCATTGTGTTGTACATGGGATTGCCATGGGTCAGAACTGACTCAACAGCAACTAACAACATCAACATCTTTAAAAGATTCAGAGTGATCTTGTAGATTTAAGAAAGGATGGAGACGGCAGGGTGAGTACCTGTGCTAGCTTCCTTCATACTATCTTCCCATGCTTGACCTATTCTTTGTGAATTCCACTGAATAGCAAAGCCATTTTGTTTTCCAAAGCTAATAGCTTTTAATTTTTTTGGTCTGTAGTTCCCAATTTCCACATTTGCTCCACTTTTGAAAGCTGCACTGAAGGCAATGAGAAAAAACAAGTTTCTAGGAACTGACAGAATACCAAATGAGACATTTCAACAAACAGATGTAACACTGGAAGTGCTCACTTGTCTATGCCAGGAAAGTTGGAAGAGAGCTACCTGTCCAACTGACTGAAAGAAATCCATATTTGTGCCCATCCCAAAGAAAGGTGAGCCAACAGAATGTAGAAATTATGGAATAATATCATTAATATCACATGCAAGTAAAATTTTGCTGAAGATAATTCAAAAACAATTGCAGCAGTACATTGACAGAGAACTGCCAGAAATTCAAGCTGGATTCAGCAGAGGACATGGAAAAAGTGATATCATTGCTGATGTCAGATGGATCCTGGCTTGAAGCAGAGAATACCAGAAATGTTCATCTGTGTTTTATTGACTATGCAAAGGCATTCAACTGTGTGGATCATAACAAATTATGGATAACATTGCAAAGAATGGGAATTTCAGAACACTTAATTGTGCTCATGCAGAACCTGTACCTAGACCAAGAGTCAGTTGTTCGAACAGAACAAGGGGCTACTACATGGTTTAAAATTAGGAAAGGTATATGTCACAGTTGTATCTTTTACTACCCGTACTTAATCTGTATGCTGAGCAAATAATCCAAGAAGCTGGACTATATGTAGAAGAACATGGCATCAGCATCGGAGGAAGACTCATTAACAACCTGTGATATGCAGATGACAAAACCTTGCTCGCTGAAAGTGAAGAGGACTTGAAGCACTTATTGATGACGATCAAAGACTACAGCCTTCAATATGGATTGCACCCAATATAAAGAAAACAAAAATCCTCACAACTGGACTAAAAGCAGCATCATGATAAATGCACAAAAGATTGAAGTTGTCAAGGATTTCATTTTTCTTGGATCGTAATCAACGCCCAGGGAAGCAGCAGTCAAGAAATCAGACAATGCATTGCGTTGGGCAAGTCTGTTGCAAAAGACCTTGTTAAGGTGTTAAAAAGCAAAGATGTCGCCTTGAGGACTAAGGTATGCCTGACCCAGGCCATGGTATTTTCTTTTGCCTCATATGCATGTGAAAGCTGGACAATGAATAAGGAAGACTGGAGAAGAATTGATGCCCCCAAATTATGGTGTTGGTTATACCATGGACTGCCGGAAGAACAAACGAACCTATCTTGGAAGAAGTACAACCAGAATGCTCCTTGGAAGCAAGATTGGCAAGACTTTCTCTCACATACTTTGGACATGTTATCAGGAGGGACCAGTCCCTGGAGAAGGACATCATGCTTAGTAAAGTACAGGGCCAGCAAAAAACTAGAAGACCTTCAACACAATAGATTGACACAGTGGCTAGAGGCTACAACAATGTGCTTAAGCATAACAACAACTGTGAGGATGATGCAGGACCAGGCAGTGTTTTGTTCTGTTGTACATAGGGTTGCCATGAGTCAGAACCAACACTACGGCACCTAACAACAACAAGAACAATATTTTTTTGTCTCCCATCTTCTTGTTACCTTCGTTTTTCAGGATTAGTGACTTTGTTTCTGTAGTCACATCTGTGTGTTCTTTTAGTGCCTCAGCATACTCACCTGGACTGGATGACATGCTTAAAAAAAAAACAAAAAACCAAACCCACTGCCATCGAGTTGATTCCGACTCATAGCGACCCTATAGAACAGAGTAGAACTGCCCCATAGAGTTTCCAAGTAGCGCCTGGTGGATTCAAACTGCCAACCCTTTGGTTAGTAGCCACAGCACTTAACCACTGTGCCGCCAGGGTTTCCATGACATGCCTAGACATAAATATTTCTTCTTAAAAGAAAACTTCCTTGATCTCCTGGCCCCAATCTAAAGGAAGTCATTAATGGAAATCAATCTATTGAAATCAATCAATAAAATCTCCACTTTATAATTCTTCTTGGATCAATTTACATAATTAGTTTTTTATTAAAAATATTTATGCTTTTTCTACACTTCTAATATCTTAATGTAGAGAAAGTTTTCCTTTGCAGTGTATCTCTCCTATTTCACAGAGGCAAGACTGTCGCTCTCCTTTCGTCCCCCTGTATGTTTATTCACTATCAAAGTAAGCAAAACCCCTCTAGCTTCAGCTGTGGTTCTTAGATTGGTCCGTTGCCTTCTCTAGTGAAAATCTGCTGGCTCCTTTGGGGAGCTCCTGTCTCGATCCATGCCATTGCAGTCTTCTGCTTTCTCTTGCACAGGTGCCAATAAGATGCAGGTCTTGCCTCTTGGTGGTTTGTCCCACCCACTTGTATTTAAGTGTTGGTTCATGCGGACACCTTGTCACCCAGTTTTGTTGTAAATGTTCTCCATAGACTTTTGGTTTTGCTATCTAGTGGCTGTTTTTGAATTGTGGTACAAATATGCATAATAAAACATACACCAACTCAACAATTTCTTCATGTATAATTCAGGGTAAAAATGGCATCAGACTTCCTCTAACTTCAGGGGAAGAGAGGAGAATCGAGATCAGCATCAGCCCACAGCTGATTCCTATGAGGTGGATATCAGACATACCTTCACCCCCCAAATTTTTGACCAAGTTTGACACCAGTTGTACCCCAATGGCATTCTCTACTTCTTTGCTGGGTTTGATAATTTGTTGCAGCAACCACACAGAACTCACAGACCGTACTCATGATTATGGGGTTTATTAGGGAAGCAACAGGTTACAAATCAACTTCGAAGTAATAGGAACAACTCACGATACAATTCTTTGATCAGGACAGTTTCTTCTCAGCCTGCTGCTGCTGGGCCTTTGCTTTTGGCCTGGGCCCTGCACTCTTGGCCTCACCTCTGCCCCCACTTGGGCAAGTGTGACAAAGATCTTCCCTCTGCCAGTAAGTGTCTGAAGGTACCCCACTCTGACAGGAAGCCTCCTGCCGGAAGGTGCTCAGCTTTCTCGCTCTGTGGGTTGGCAAGCCTACTTTATTCACCTTGCTTTGTGGGCCGGCAAGCCCACCACACTGTCTTGCGCAAGTCTCCCGGTTCTTGCCACTCACGTTGGTGCTATTAGGCTCTGCCGTGCTTGCTCAGGTGTTACAAATCTCTCTCTTCTGGGTCTAGGAGGTTCTCAGCACAGGGACCCTGAGTCCAAAGGATGTACCCCATTCCTGGCTCTTCTTCTTGATGGTAGTGAGATCCCCTCCAGCCTCTGGGTTTGGCTCTCTTTAAGCCTAGCAGGATGGGAAAACTGACCAATCCTCTGCAAGTGTTCCATGTACCTTATTTGCATAGTCCCACCTCTGAAAATGTTCTATACACCTTATTTGCACTATTAGCGTGCTGTCCAATCCCCTTGGTGGGCCACAATCACCTTATTTTCATAGCCCCACCCAATCATTTTGTGGGAGTTACCAGATCATGGCTAAAAGGGCCCACCTGTTGCCATTGAGTTGATTCCGACTTACAGCGATGGTATAGGACAGAGTATAAAACTGCCCCATAGGGTTTCCAAGATGCAGCTGGTGGACTCCAACTGCTGACCTTTTGGTTAGCACCATACCTCTTAACCACTGTGCCACCAGGGCTCCTTAATTAATTCACTATACTGCATTCGGTGAAATGATTACATTCTTCCAGTTGTGTAACCACTCTCACTGTTCTGTTCCAAATCATTCCACCACCATTAACATAAGCTCAGTGCCCCCTAAACTAGTTGTGTGTTTTTATGTGGGGATTTGGTAATATCCAAAAGCCACCCTGTTGCTGTTATTGCCGTCTTTCTTAATTTCACTTGTTAGAACCTTGTTTACTTTATTGCTGTGTTCAAAGACCAGCTTTTGGATTTATTTACCGATGAAGATTATTGGCTATTTAATCTTTTTTTATTCCTTTACCTTTATTGTGATTTTAATATTTATTTATACCTTCTCCTATTTTCTTATTCTGTTGTTTTTCTGGATTTTAAACAAAAGCTTAGTTCATTTATTTTCCATCTTTCGTGTTTAATTTAAACCACTGAAGACTAGGATTCTTTTTTCTGAGAATAGTTTGAAGTATTTCATATACATTTTTACAAATAATTTTATCATTGTCTTTATTTAAAAAATTATCTACAATTGAAATTTATTTTTCTCTTAAGAGTTGTTTGGCAGAATGATTTTTAAATTTGTAAGTAATTTAAATGTATAGGGCTTTTCTTTAAAACGTTTGTTATTAATTTACAATTTTGTTAAATTTTATTCAGAGATGTGACTTGTAAAACTTTTGGTTTTGGGACTCTGAAATTTTCTTTATGTGATATATGATAAATTGTTGTAAATAGTCTACAGGTCTCTGAAAAGAAAATACATTTTCTGTTTGTACAATATCAAATTGTACAATCTTATAAATTGGTACATTAAATCAATTTTAACAAACACATTAATCAGCCCCTTTATATCGTTGCTTTTTCATTTATTTCCTCTGTCAGCAACAGATACATAAATATTTCTGAATACAATCACATTTCTGACATTTTCTCCTTGTATTTCTAACAATTTTTGCATTACATGTTCTGATGAAATATTATTTTACATATAAATGTTCATAACAATTATATTTTTGGTGTAAATTGTACCCTTTATCAATATAAAATGATGGTTTCTTCACTTTCCATGTATTTTGCCTGGTATCCGATATTATCTGATAGTAATATTGTAGTGTGCTTTATGTTTATGTGTATTTACATAATATTCCTTTGCCTATTCTTTTTCTACTATTATTATTTCTGTTTATTTTTTTTTAAGGAGCATTTGGCAAACAACAAATAACTAGGTTTTGTTATTTGATTCAATTTGAGAATCTTTGAATAGGAGGCTATAACCCATTTATGTGTTTTTGTTAAAACAGATATATTTAATATCATTTTGTCATCTCGTGTCATTAACTCTCCGTTTTTATACTTTCTTCTTACCTTTTTGAGAGTAATTTTCTACGTGGTTTGTAGTTTCTTTCCTTTTAACTTCTCCATTGTTTTGGGGAACATATATCTTATTTTAAAGTCTACAAATCATTACTTTTATAATTAAAAAGCATTTTCTAATATGTTCTAACCTATTTGATCTAAGTTTGAGAGAAGCAAGTAAAACAGTATCTTTTGAGCCTCCCTTATTTAAGTCAAGAAATTTCATGCTGTTTAGCTCTTTTGGAGCCCTGGTGGCACAGTGGTTAAGAGCTCAGCTGCTAACCAAAAGGTTGGCAGTTTGAATCCACCAGCCGCTTCTTGGAAACCCTATGGGGTGGTTCTACTCTGTCCTATAGGGTCACTATGAGTTGGAATCAGCTCAATGGCAATGGGTTTAACTCTTTTATTTCCTCAAATAAGGTTATTAACGTTAATTCAGGTTTTGATGCAAATTTTGATTGTAAGAAATTTTTTACATTATATATCCCTGCAAAATAATAATACGTATTAATTAATTAAACCAATATTTATTGATTAGTTAAACAAATACTCAGGCCCTGCACCAAGTACTGGACGAAGATGGACACTATCCCTCATCATATTCCAGACTTCATAATCTAGTATGTGAGAGAGACAAGTACGCAGGCTGTCATATTTCAAGAGTGGCCCACTGCTGTGGATTGGGGGTGCTATGAAGCTGCTGTACAGGCACCCAGGAGAGTGCTCTGGGGGGGGTCAAAGTAAATACTCTTTTTAAAAAAAAACATTTTATTGTGCTTTAGGTGAAGGTTTACAGAGCAAAACAGTTTCCCATTCAACAATTTGTATACAGAATTTTCAAAGACATTGGTTGCAGTCCACTCAATGTGTCAGCACTCTCCCCATTTCTGCCCTTGATTCCCTGTTACTGTTCATCCAGTTTTCCTACCCCTTCCTACCTTCTCATCTTTGCTTGTGGGCCGATTTTGCCATTTTGGTCTAGTATAACTAACTGTTCTAAGGAGATCATTTCTCTTGGGAGGTATTGTTTATTTTGTAGTCTTGTCTATTGTTTGGCTGAAACGTGGACTCTGGGAATGGCTTCAGTTCTGTGTTAGAAGAGTGTCTTAGGGCCATAGTCTCAGGGGTTCTTCCAGTCTCTGTCAGACCAATAAATCTGGCCTTTTTATGGACTAGATTTTTGTTCCACATTTTTCTCCTACTCCATCCAGGACCCTCTATTGTGATCCCAGTCAGAGCAGTTGGTAGTGTAGACAGGTACCATCTAGTTCTTCTGGTCTTGGGGTCATGTAAGCTGTAGTTCGTGTAGTTTATTAGTTCTTTGAACTAATTGCTCCCTTGAGTCTTTGGTTTTCTTCACTCTCCTTTGCTTCAGCAGGGGTGAGACCAATAGTTGTATCTTATATGGCTGCTTGGAAGCTTTTAAGATCCCAGACATTACTCATTACAATAGGATGTAGAACGATGTCTTTATGTACTATGCTATGCCAATTGACATAGATGTCCCCTGAATGTGTGGTCCTTGACCTTCAACCTATCAGCTTTGCTCTGTAAGCTGTTTGGTTATGTCTAGGAAGTTTCCATGACTATGCCTCTGGTGTGTTCTATTGTCTATTTTAGTATACATACAGCATCAACAAATGTGTATGTAGTAATATCCACAACCCAAACTATATCTGTGCCCTCCCAATCCTTTTTTAGCACAACTTTCTACCTATTTGGAAACCCTGGTGGCATAGTGGTTAAGTGCTATGGCTGCTGACCAAAAGGTCAGCAGTTTGAATCTGCCAGGCGCTCCTTGGAAACCCTGTGGGGCAGTTCTACTCTGTCCTGCAGGGTCACTATGAGTCAGAATTGACTCGACGGCCATGGGTTTGGTTTTGGTTTTCTACCTATATGTCCATTTGTAGATTATTATTTGTTAATACTATTGTCATAGGGTTGTCTATGTTATGGTAATGACCATGATTCCCCTTTATTCTTGTGTTCCCCTCAATGACTTCCTTTGCTTTGGTCCTGTTGTATTGACTTCACCCCTGTCATATAACGTCTTTCCCTTTACCAATACTAACACGTGTCTTCTTTCTAGCTGGTGATTTTCCCTACCTGCCGGTTGCATCCCTGCTATGCACATGAAAGAATGTGTGTTTGTGTGTGTGCGTGTGTGTGTGTGTGTAATCCTTTTCTTGATTGTTTACAGTAGTGGTCTTATACACTATTTGTCTTTTCGTGATGGGCTTATTTCACTCAGCATAATGTTCTCCAAGTTCATCCATGTTGTGAGATGTTTCGTGGATTTATCCTTGTTCTTTATCATTGCATTGTATTCCATTGTGTATATGTACCACAGTTTGTTTATCCATTCATCTGTTGATGGGCACTTAGGTTGTTTCCATCTTTTTGCTGTTGTGAATATTGCTGCAAAGAAAACGGGAGTATATCTGTCTATTCATATCACAGCTCTTATTTTCCTGGGGTATATACTTAGGAGTGGGATTGCTGGATTATATGGTATTTTTATTTCTAGCTTTTTAAGGAAGTGCCACACCATTTTCCATAGTGGTTGTACCATTTTACATTCCCACCAACAGTGCATAAGAGTTCCAATCTTCTCACCACCCCTCCGGTGCTTATTGTTTTGTTTTTTCCATTAGTGCCCTAATTGTCAGGGTGAGATGGTATCTTGTTGTAGTTTTGCTTTGCAACTCTCTGATGGCTAATGATTGCAAGTATTACTTCATGTGATTGTTTGCCATCTAAACGTTGTCTTTGGTGACGTGCCAAAGTAAGTACTCTAAATACTCATAACTGTTGCTGAGAAAAATGGATGACTTCCCATGTTTTTTAGTTCCCTTTACCTAACAGATGAGTCCTTCAGATTTCTTCTGACTTCTTTGTTCTCATGTGAGTTTAGGAGGTAGAGGAAGGACTCAGATCATTTAAGGAACCCTATTATTTCTGTTATACATAGGTTGCCATGAGTCTCGACAGCAACTAACAACCATTTCATAGGCATTGTGTGAAGGGCCTTCCATTAGTCAGATCTTCTAAAGCTCGTAACAATCCTGTGAGAGAGATATTTATGCCCACCTCACAGATGAAGAAACTGAGGCTCAGACAGGTTAAACATGGCTTGCAAGTGATTCCATTCCAAGCCTGGCTGGACTCAAATCCCTTGATCTTTCCATCAGCGAATGCAGAGACTGAGACTTTGAGTCTTTTTTTTGGAAGATAACACCTCTGTCCCTTCCTCCCCTATCATTTGTTGCCTCAGTTATGACTTAGGAGGCACCACCCACCTCTTATTCTTCCCCGGGGGTGGAGGGCAGGAGTGGAGGAGTGGAGTGGAGGGAGGGGTGGTAACAGGATTCTTCCTACTTCCTCGTGCCTGGGTCTCACTGAATTTATTACATGGAAGATAGGCTATTACCTCTTTAAAGAACTGAGAATTCCCTATCATGAAAAGAACCAATGGAGAGTTTCATTCTTTTCTTCTCCACTGTGTCTACCACTTTTTAGACTACTGACGTTGGTTTTAAGTCCTTGTCTCTTTGGAATAATTTTCTTATTTGTTACATTTGTGGATGTTTTCTTGCCTTTAGTTCTCCTCACAAGCCAACACAAGGAAAGATATTTCTTGAGACCATTTGTATGGGCTATTGTTCTCTACCTCTAGTAGACAGGGAAGAGGACCACAATAGAAATCTTCCCTCTTGGCCTGCACAGGGAGCCAGCCTGCTTCCATGGCTCCCTAGAAATTTCCCTGAATATTGCCACAGAAAACTGCCTGTTGGCTCAGTTCCTTGCTTGTGGAAGAGTGATTTTAACTCTGCCTGGCTACTTTCCTTTCTTTGCTGCTATTCTTGTTAACTTGACGGTTTGCTGGTAATTAATTCTAATGAGTCCAACAGGGATTTCACCTTCCCTTCTTTGGTAAACACTACTTGGGTGTATGCATTGCATTTCAGCCTCTTTCTCTCTCCACTATAGCCCAGGACCTTTGCAATGAGTTGATAGGCACTTGTGTTGTCCTAGCAGGAGGTCTTTTGGCTTGGATCCTCTTCAGAGCTTAGCTGAAAGGGACTGAAGGGGCACTTGGGAGGCATGTGACGCTGTGGTGATGCTACTGGGGTTTGCTTCCAGGGATCTTCAATGAGTTCCTGAAAAAGAATGGCAGAATGATAGCAGCCAAGGTAGGGGAAAACCTGGGAACTAGGAAGCCAGCCCTTTTCCAAGAACATATTTTCATCAGTTAGTTTCAGAACAACAATGACCATCCCAAGAAAGAGAAACTTATTTCTCAGTAGGAGCCCTAGGTTACACTCCACAGGCTAGAACTGGAAGGGACCTTAAAACCAAATCCATTGCTATCCAGTCGATTCTGACTCATAGCGACCCTACAGGACAGGGTAGAACTTCCCCATAGGATTTCCAAGGCTGTAATCTTTATAGAAGTAGCCTGCCACATCTTTCTCCTGTGCAGCAGCTGGTGGATTCAAACCGCCGACCTTTCAGTTAGCAGCTGAGTGCTTAACTACTGCACCTCCAGGGCTCCTTAGGAAAGGACCTTAAAAAAAAAAAAAAAAATTTTAAGTCTTATTTAGAGATGTCTAATTTCCACAGATATGGAGCCAGAAACTCAGAGAGGGAAAGCAGCTTATCTAAGGGCAAACAGCTAGCTATGGACCGTAACCAGACCTCCTGGCTTCCAGACCAATTCTAATTTCATTACAGCATGCTGCATATTGATTTGGGGCCACTGTTGGAGGTGAAAAGAAATCATTAGAAAATGAATGTTTCCTGAAATATCACCTGCAATTTATTGCACTCAGAATTTCACACTGATAAATAACCTCTTTCTCATTAACATGCAGGCTCCCTACAATTAGCACTCTCATTTGCACTATGTAAACAGCTTCTAACTGTGCCTTTTACCTCTTTGTTCAAACAAAGATTTCTGTTAGCAAAGAAACAAGGAGGAAATTAGTAGCAGGTGAGAGCTTATTTTTAATTATACTGAGATTGACAGTCGTTCGCCAAATCTTGTTTAATTCTCCCAAGATATTTATTTGCAGACCCAAGTTTTTAATCTATTAAAGCAGCAGCCATTTCTGATCTTTATTTACTAAATGAAAATACAAATGCAGCAGCGGATTTCTGGATTGATGCCAAGGGAGGCAGCGGAGGGGTGGGGATGGTACTGGATCAAGCTTTGATCTGAGGGTGCCCGGCACGCAAAGCAAAGTAGTAAATATAAAAGTTGTTGAAGAGCAATGATATTGGCGTACGATAGGCTGAGTCCCAAAATCAAGGCTTTCTCAGTGATAACTCCCAACTTCTACTACCTGAAGTTAAGCTTAGGTTCTTTAGCAGAAGGGTTTTAGTTTGTCTCCAACAGTGAGAAACTCTGTGCCTGCCAGCAATGAATGGACCAGGTTATAACATCTTGTGGTCAGAACAATTCAAATATTGTCTATAGCAACTTCTCACCGAGTGTAAGAATCCGTCTGAAATGTCTAACAGTGTTCTAGGATCTCACCAACTCAGTTGTTAACATACTTCATTCTGAAATTTGTCTTCCTCTGAATTGACATCTTCTTTCCAGCACCTTTCACACATTGGAAGAAACCACTCCCTCTTTCACATGACAACTCAGTATCATTGTCTACATCTGAAGAGAGGGGGCATGTCCTGAGTCTGCTCCAGTCTATGTGTGCCAAATTCCTTTAACCATTTTTAGTTGGATGTGGTTCCTAGACCCCTTATTAACCAGTTGCCGTTGAGTCGATTCTGACTTATGGCAACCCCATGTGTGTCAGAGTAGAGCTGCACTCCATAGGGTTTTCAATGGGTGATTTTTCGGAAGCAGATTGTCAGGCTTTTCTTCCTAGGCACCTCTGGGTGGGCTTGAACGTCCAACCTTTCAGTTAGTAGCTGAGGGCATTAGCCATTTGCACTGCTCAGGGACTTTGGGCCCCTATTACTCTGCTCATTTTCCTTTGAACACACTGTATGTTGGGAGAGTCCTTATACAGTGGACCATCAACAACTGAATACTAGAATACTCCATTACTGTATCAGTGTAAACAAACAAAACAAAACCCATTGTAGTGGAGTCAGTTCCATTATCCTTGGAAACCCCGTGTGTTACAGAGTAGAACTGTTCCATATAGTTTTCTTGATTATAATCTTTACGGAAAAAGTTCATGAAGCCTTTCTTCCATATAGCTGCTGGGTGTGTTTCAACTGCCAGCCTTTAGTTAGCAGCTGATCACAAACCACTTGGACCACCCAGGAACCTGGTCAGTGCAAAGTCACTATGGATATAAGGCCATATTCCTTCTAGCCTGGGACCTCACCATGCCCACCGTTACACTGCAAGTCTTCCTCTGTTTGAGGAGCACGTTAGAATACTCTAGGTTGCTTTTGAAAACTTATCACCTTTCCTTAGGAATAGGAAAGCTCTCTTAGATGAAGGATTGGTTAGCGCATTTGAGTGGAATTTTTATTTACTTTATTTAGCATTTCTGAGCTATTTCATTAGTTGTTAAATAATTTGCGTTTTATAAAACATTTCATTTTACAAAGAACTTGCACACCTATAACCAAATGTGATCCTCACAATAACCCTAAGAGAAAATCAAGGTCACAAATGAGGAGCCTGGACCTAAAGAGGTAATGACCTATCTAATGCCATATGGAACAGAGTTGAGATTTGAGCCCCAGTTCTCTGACTCAGGGTTTAGTCCTTGTTTCCACTAAACCAGAGTGAGCTCTCCTTACCGAATGATTGGGTTGAGAGGGAAAAACTTTTAACTCCTGGATCAACTGAACAAGGCTCAGGTTCCTCTACTCTCTGTTAAGTTTAGCAGCTCTTCTAAGCACTTCATTCTTCTGTCATTGTCCAGTGAGGTAGGTTGATGGGAGTCTTATCATTGATGAAAAATTGCAAACATATACCACCAATCACACCATAAAAAATGTAAGATCTACCCAAAGTTATAAGCTGAATAGAGAAGGTGGAACTTTCTGAAACTGAAGGGAAAGCTTGAATTGGAATTATTTATATTACACTAGTTTGTCGTTTGTCATTATCAGGAGGGACCAGTCTCCGGAGAAGGGCATCATGCTTGGTAAAGCAGAGGATCAGAGAAAAAAAGGAACATCCTCTACGAGATGGGATGAATGGCTCCAACAGTGGGCTCAAACATAGCAACGATTTGAGAGGATTACGCAGGACCAGGCAGTATTTCGTTCTGTTGTGTACAGGGTCGCTATGAGTCAGAACCGACTTGACCTAATAACAACAATTTGTCATTTGTGCTCTACTTCTAGGTGACTTAATTGGAAGGCACATTTTAAAAGAATACTTAACGGAAAGACTCAATAGTAGAAAGCGACACAATTGTACCTAGAAATCTAAGTCAGAAAGAGTTATGATTGGCTTTCGGTTTCCTGGTATCCAAGGTAAGAATGAAAACACAATAGGTTACCTAACTCTCTTTTTCTTATAAAAGGAAGTACACCTTTTGTGAGAAGTAATACCAACCAACACCAATTTATCACTTTCATTGTTATATAAACAATTCTGAACACCGTAAAGATCCTTGACTTCAATGAATTTTACAAACTCCCGGGGAGATTTCATTCAGGAGTTCTTGGTTGTGTTCTGAGAATCTGCATTTTGAAACATCTGGGGGTCAGCCAGATCAGGGAGCTACTAGCACTGGGGTGCTTGTTAAAAATGCAGATTTCTGACTCTGCTCCAGAGATCCATGTGCTGGGGATTCTTATGTCTTTACTGGTTGTTTTTTTTTTAATCAAAGCAACAGCTTGTTAACTAATAATTGGGGCTTTCTGGTGAGGTCTAGAAGGCAGGAAGGGGAAGAAAGCCACAGCCATGATCTTTTCTTCTGACAGGTAAAGATTTGGATTTGTAATCTCTCCAGGAGAGAGGATCACTTCTCTTTATGAACCAGTCAGTTACCTACAGGTGTGGCCCAAACTCCTCTTATTTAGGAAAAATTTTGAATCAACACATTTGCAGCCCAAGGGTTTGACACCACAAGGCAAAGGAAAAGCATTTTGGTCTGGAAGATTTGGAGGAGGATCTTGTTAATCATCTGCCTGTCGACAGCAGAAGCTTAAAATGTCTTCTGCAGAGTGTTTGATTCTGCATGATACTGCAGTTGTCCCTCTGTACAACTCAACACACCTCTGCATAACGCGATAAATTCACCTCTTAGGGTTATTTAATGTTGTGCATCTGAATGCTGGAGAGTGTCTGCACATTCGCATTAATGTCAGTCTTAAAAAAGAAACTTTTTTTTTTTTCTTAGACATGATAAATATGATTCTTGTGACTCCTCTGAGAAGTTTCACTGGGGTACTGTTTTATTGTCTGCTGTCTCAAAGACTTAAATCTCCTTTTCTGCCTTCAGTTCATAGGATGAAAACATGTGAAATCACTGGCGTTATACAGGCAGATTTGGCTATATAAATTTGGCAGATATAAATCAATGGTACAGCACTCTTTCCAAGAATGTGTTAGAATGTACATGTGTCTGGGGAGCAGACATGGTATTTCTATTATAATTTTGTTTGTTAGGTGTGATCTGAATTGTTTGGCTTTGTTTTATAACATTCACAATTTGTGGTTATTTAATTGGTTCTCTTCTGTTATCCCTACCCAGTGGCTGCCAGGTTCTTTTTTTGCCTCCATGTTTCTCTCATCCCTTTACTTCTCTCTCAGATGTCCACCTGTTCATTCTCACCCTTAAGACCTAACTCTGGTACCATCATCTTGGTGAAGCCTTTCCTGATAATTCTGTATTGATCTTTCCTTAAGCTTACTTCAGAATTGTTGCCAGGACCTTGTACTTAACATTTTATTTAACACTTTCCTAGTTATTAACTGTCTGGATCACCCAACCTAGCACTTTATTTTTACTGCTTTGTGGGCCAACAGTTTCATGTGTATATCTCATTTTCTCAATTAGATTTTGAGCTCATCATGGGCAAAGTCCACATCTTACATGTCTTTTTTTTTTTTTTTTCTGACCCCCTTCCATGGTGTGGAACTTTCTAGATTTAGGCACATGTAGATGTTTAGTGCATGACTGATTGGTTTAATCCCTCACCACTACAGTCTGTAAAGATATCTACTTGCAAAATCAATTTAAGGAGCAGCAATGAGTGTTTCGTTATAAGCCCCATGAAGGCAAGAACCATGTACGCCCTGTTTATCAACACATTTCCAGTGTCTTAATTTGTCAAATGACTTTGTTTTTTTTGTCTAAACCTGAGCTTAAATGAATGTGTCTCAGATGAAACTTATCTGAGGAAATGGAAAATAAGGTATTTATTTCTGTCAAGGGAGAAGTTTCCAGAATTTGTGACGAGCTGGGACCTATTCTTTTCTTTCCACTTTCTCTGGCCATCCTTCTCTGCCATATCCCAAAATAAAGCAAAAGAGGCAAAGAGGGAGGGTGAGATCCTGTGCCTTTATAGGGGCAGTATCTTCTTCCTCAATGAAATCCTCAATAAAGTCATTTGGTTTTTTAGACATCTCTAGTTCAGACTTCTTTGCTCCCTAAAGAATTTGAAATTCCTTTATATCCTTCTGGTATCCAGCAACTGACATGAAACATTCCAATCTACATAGGTTTCATTTACAAGATAAGGTAAAATCAAGTACCTGTTTAAGAATGTTCTAAATATGGCGGAAGGGTTCTAAAGTAATGAGAACCAAAAAACGTCCTTGTGTAAACATCTCATCCTTCAACTTTGGTTTGAAAAAACAGGAAAAAACAGACTTTAAACGTTCCACTCTTGAGTTTTTATATTAGGCCTGGAGATTTATCCTAAGGATATATGGGAATGTCCCTTCATCAACCACTCAGTTACCTAAGTTTCTATTTCTTCAGTACACATTTCCCATCCAGTCACAAGAAGAAGCTCAAGAAAACTGCTAAGCTCTGGTGACCTCTTCTCTCTGTTTATTTGGCTCATTTTGCCTCCCAGCAAAGAAGATTTGGTTGGGTCAGCTTACCAAGACTTCCTGTCTAAGGAGCTACCTCATGGATAGTTGGTCTTTATAGGTCTAACTCATGTAAGATCCTCAGCATGAGCACCAGAATTACTCCAACCAACCATGCTGAGGGTAGCAGTATTGGTTTCACTTCTATAATAAGTGTATTGGGAGGGGAATAGCAAGTGAAAGCAGGAAAATCGACTGGGGTTCCTTCCTTTGGGAAGAGTCTGATAGTTTCTTGAGGCTTCATGGATTCTCCTTTGACCTATCTAGTCTAAGACTCATTGTGGGTTTTGGGGGCAACAGTGGTAGGGCTGAGGAAGAAATGGGGCAGGAGGAGCAGTGACCAGTTCACAGGGAGGAGGCTGGGGCAGACTTTAGATAGGGCTTCTTGCAGTATGCCTAGGAGTTGTTCAGGGAAGGAGTGGGTTTCAGATAGAACAACAGAAACTGGGTGATGTTTTTTCTTTATAGGTAAGCAATCCTATTCCACCTTTCCCACCATTTAGGAGTGATTCATAGATGATCCCATTCCAGGTCAGGGGATTAGAATTCGTTCAGTAGAAAATTATCTATCTGTTGCTGACTTTTTTCTATAAAGGACTTAAGCCAGTTGACAATAGTAACTGGGATGTGTAGGGAGTTCAAAACCATGATCTGTGAGATACCGTTAAAAGTCTTCTTTGTTTGCAAATTTCTGATGGCCTCACAGAGAAGAGGAGTTAGTTTATTCCATAAGAAAGTATAATGAAGACCAGTGGGTGGAAGATGCAAGGAGGCAGATTCGGGTTCAATGAAAAGAATGATCTAACAATAATTAATTCTGTTCAAAGATATTCTTATTGTCTCAGGGAATAGTAAGTTCCCTATTCCTTGAGGTGTTTGAGCAAAGGCTAGAAACCACACAGGAGGAATGTTAGAGAGAAAATTCTCTTTCTAAAAAAAGTAACAATATAAAAGGTTGAAGTGTTCAACTTTGTCTTTGGTTTCTATTGCAAAGGCTTAATCAATGACGATGACAAGAGCAAAGATAGACCTTTCTCCTTTGAGGGTCTCAATTTCTTTCTTTGCAAAATGACAAGGCTGGGCCAGGTACCCTTGAAGATCAGGTGGGCTCTGGCATTCTGTGCTAATGCTAACAATGTAGGTAATTTACCATCCCTGTTTTGAGGTCATGTTGCTAAGAGCATATCCAGGTGGTGTGTCAGGTTCTTTGAGTACCTTAATTCTTGACCTTAGGGAGCAGAGAGGGAGAAAGTTCAGCCTAGGTTCCCATGACTTCAAAGGCCACACATTAAAGGCCTTGGAGATTTTCTTGGCTGTTTTACACCCCAGCCTTGTCTGTGTGCACTAAGGGCCTGGGTGAAGCCCCAAGAGACATCATTGCCCAGCAAAGGGAGCTAAAGGCTTCAAGAAGTAGTTGAGGACTGATTCTGTTCTAATAAAGCTGGGGTTTCGACTCTGACCATTTGTACATGTTCCTAAATTGGAACTTGTAGGAATTCTGTTGGGATTAACAAGAGGTAGAAATGGATGAAAGAGAAGGCCTGCTCTCTATCTTAAAATCTCAGTGCTGGCAGGTAATTGGAGCGCATGTATGTTTACTACACTTTTCTTTTTTAAAGACCCTGCAGTAAGGATCCCCAAAAGTCAACTACAGAAGTATAGCATGGAGGAACATACATTCCTTGCTCGCCCATTCATTTCATCAATATTTGAGTGGTGACCATGTGCCAGGCATTGAGATAAGCATAAAACTGTGACTTATGAATGGCAGGTATTATAGTGATAAAAAGATTTTAGCTGACAGGGAGCTCAATGTGCTTTAACTGGCTTCCTAAATGTAATAGCAATCTTAAGCTGTGGGACTGGAAATCTGGCACAGTGTATGTTCTCTTAGTTTACATTTAACTGACTTATTGGATTGACCTATGTTCTCTGTTCCTTCTGTAAAATACACTGACCAGTCTGGTGAATGCTGGTGGCCGCTGGATTATTCTCTAGTATGCCCAGGCACTTCTGCCCCCACCAGGTGGACCCATGGTTTCCAGGAATCACTGTGTTTGTTCACAAATACGGAAATGCCAGTTATACTTGTTATTGTAATTATACAATTCAGTGACATACCATGTGAATTACTGAAATATAAGTGCAAAGGAGAAACATTTCTATGAAAACTAAGTTGAATGTTTTAGCAACATTTGATAAGGTGAGTTACTAGAAGAATTTGTGTCAATGTGAGTGTGAGTGGGTCAACCATACAAGACTAGAAGATTCTGTACTCAGATTGTTTCACTTGTCTTTAGTTTCTAAGCTTCGCTTAGTCCCCAAACTGTAAGCTCTATGAGGACAACTAGGTTTATTTATTTCACGACACCTAATGAATATAGCACAGTGTCTGGTGTATTGTAGGTGCTCAATAAATAATTGTTTAATGAATGACCTCTGTGAACATTTTGGTGCCTTTCCTTCTAGTGTTTTCTCTGTAATACTAGAATAAACATTATAATATTTTCTACAATACTGTAATATACATTATAATATATGCACTTTACAATTTTTGGTATACATTATACATATATTTTTTGTTCCCTGCTTTCTTTGCTTAACCTCGTTACATCCTGAACATTTTCCCAAGTCATTAGAAATTCTTAAGAAAACAAATTTTTGCTTTGGAGTTATAGCTGGTACACTGGGAATTGTGCATAATTTACCACCTGTTTTACTTAACTTGAAGGTTCTAAGACATCTTGGATATGGCTAAAAGGATGCTATGACTGTGAATAACATTTTTCACAAGTGTTGCTGCAGAAAAGCCATTGTAACTGCTGCTTTATTGGATAAAACAGCTTACAAAGACCAGATTGGTTTATTCAGTTCTGAAGTCTACTCAGGAAGATCTCTGTCAGAGACCAGGATACTAAGTAATTCTCACTTTCTGATATGACTCTCTCCTGGCTGTCTCCACTAAAGGGTTTACAGGTACCCAAATCCCCGCCGCCTTGAGTCAATTCTGACTCATAGGGACCCTTTAGGGCAGAGTAGAATTGCCCCATAAGGTTTCCAAGGCTATAAATCTTTACGGAAGCAGACTGCTACATCTTTCTCCCACAGAGCAGCTGGTGGGTTTGAACCGCTGACCTTACGGTTAGCAGCCAAGTGCTTAACCACTGTACCACAAAGGCTCCTTTTACAGGCACCAGAACTTAACATATCCAAAACTTTCTTCTCCCCCTGTGTTACCCGGCTCATTTGAGAGCACCAGCATTTTCCTAATCACTCAAGATGAAAACCTTGGGTTTCTGTTTGACTTGTCCCACTCTTTCCATATTGGATAAGTCTTGCTGATTCCGTTTCCGGAAACTGTCCTGAATCTGCCTCCTATTCTCCATTAACTCTGACCCTGCCCTGGCTCAGACCTTCATCTTTCCTTCGATTTAGGTCTTTCCTTCATCTTTCCTTACCCACTTCTGATTCACTCTCTATGCTCTAGTGAGTTTTTTTCCTCCCAAATGCAGATTTAATCATATTGCTCTTTTATTTTCTGCTAAAAATACTTTGAGGGTTTCCCTTGCCATAGCATAGAGTTCTCACTCCTTCGCGTGCCATTGAGTGCTTACTCCATGCTACATTTCCAGTCTTTTTTTGTGGCATAAAATATTTTATGATAAAGTGATTAAAAGAGCTTTGACTTTATTACATATAGACAGACATAGTCTACATCCTGGTTCTGCCCCTTTTAACTGATAATTGGGGCATATTAATTTACCCTACAGAGTAGTCATCTCAATGGTTAAGAGCAAGAAGCCAGGAGTCCTCTTCACTTATCACTGGTGGTTAAGATCATAAGTAAATTACTTAAACTGTACAGCTCAGGCTCCTCATCTCTAAAATAGATTTTTCACCTTTACGGTTAAATTGTAGTGAGGGTTAAATGAATTAACACATGTAAAATTCTTAGAATAGCACCCAGTAGATAGTAAGTGCTAGATAGATGTTTGCTATTATAAGGCCAGGTTTCCACATCTGTAAAATGGGGATAGGATTACCTACTTATCACGCAGAGGTATTTTATAATTGAGTAAAATTATATGAGATTGCCTATGTGAAAGCACCTAGAACAATCTCTTGTACAGATTAGACGTTCAGTTCTCTTAATTATTTGGACCTCAGCTTCAAATATTTTTTCTGCATCTTGGAAGCTTTCCTATGGAAAGATTTGTTTATAGAATTAATATAACACTAGTCACTCCATTATAAATAAATAAATACACATATATGTGTATATATACACACACATATACACATTCTACTTTAAATTCTTAGCTCCTTGAGGGAGGGGCCTGTGCTTTATTAATTTCCATATGACTAATTCATGGCTCAATGCCAGGCACAGACGGGTGAGGCATTATAGGTAGTGATTATGAATGCAGCCTCTTGAATCAGAAAAACCTAGGTCCGCATCTCAGCCCTGCCACTTGCTAGCGGTAGGCTGAGGAGTGCATGAGGTAACTAAGGTGAAGCACAGTGACATCATCATCATAAGAGCCCAATAAATGTTGTCTGGTGATAATAATCTATTTCCTTTGGTTCTTTTATTCCATAGATGATGATATGGGTGGATGTGAATTCACTTTTTAGGTTTCAGTTACTGGCTTTTACTTCTTTCAGAAAGCTGAACCAAGAGGTAAGGACCAAAATGGGAAGCTCTATAACGAAGGGCAGAGTGAGGAGAACCTTCCGTATTTTCACTAACAAACAGAAAGAGGGGCTACCCATGTGATAAAGAAACAACCTTTCTTATCATTAGTTTGTTCAAATTGAAGAAACGAAATGAGCATTGACGGAGATGGGTGACATTACACTGTCATTCACCATCCCTGAAATACCACTTCCTCTTTGTGGAGGCAGGAGGACCCAGCACAGAAACACAGCTCTGTCCCTCCCTGTGGGGAGGGTTCTTCAGATGCTGACTTTCAATGGCAGAGTGCCATTGCCAAACAGCTGGCTACCTATTCTTTGGAGGAAAATAGACATAAAGTGAAGAAATACATAATTTAGACAGCAGCACACGGACTATTACCTTTTGGACAAATTATCTGAAAGGCCTGATACATTATGCCCTCCTACCCCACCACCACACATGTACCCTTGAAGTCAATTCTATGAAAAATAAATTCGGTGTGCCAGATTTGTGCTAGACATTGTGATAGATGCTATGGGAAGTCACAGTGAGGCAAATGCAAAGATTTCTCTGCCATAGTAATGTCCAATAAGAAGTTTATGATCTAGTAGGAAGACAGGAGTCTTCTAAAGTCATTGATAACTTATAAAACAATGAATAACAAGCTAGTGAAGAGTAAGCAGAGAGCCATGGGGCACTCAGGAAGAAAGAATTACCCAGACAAAGAAAATGAACATTTGTTGAGCAGCTATTATGCGGCACATGTTATGTTAGGAACTTTACATGTATTATTCCTTTCATTAAAAAATCAAGTGAGGTCAGTATTATTAACTCTTTTACAATTGGCTAAATTGAATCTCCAAGAGGTGAAGTATCTTGCCCATAGCGTTCAGCGGGTGATAGTCAAGGTGGCATCCAAACACAAGACTATTTCATGCCTGAGCCTTGGCAGTTTCCTTTCCACTGGAGACACTTTTGACTGGGGCTCAGAATGGCTGTGAAATGGGGAGTGTAGGGAAAGTAAAGGAAAGCTGTTCATCCTGAGAAAAGGATGGTGTGTCAGCAGAAAACTCAATGATTATTCTGGAACCCCACTCCCACCTCATCTTCCCTTTCCATCCCATCCGTTCCAACATCAAACAAATCACGCACAGCTTCCATGAGGCAGGCCCTGTACTAGTCACTAAGAGACTTCGGTGCATAAGACAAAAATCCATGACCTCATACATAGATTGTAAGTCATATTATACCCCGTGATCTGAGCAAATAGTGCATAGTAGAAGTGATGCTTAATGTGGCACAAATGTGTTATGAATTATGGTTATTTTCTCTAAAAGAGAATGGTAAGACTGTGTAGAGGTATCATGAAAAGGCACTGAACTGGAATTTGGAGGACCTGAGTTCTAGCCTTGACACTGCTACTTTCTGACTTTGGACAAGTCACATCCCGTCTCTGGGCCAGAGTTTCTTCATGTGAGGTGTAAAGGTTTAGTTTACATAATTTGGGAGGTCTTCCTTCAAGTTCAAAGTATACACTGAGGATCTTTGTTAAATTTACTTTATTCTGTTAGGTTCTTTCTTCTCTTTCATGTATTCTCCCCCATATCACAGCCCACCTGTTGCTGGCTGATGCTCACTTAGCAGCATTTATTGAAAACCCCTAATCTACTCAGGAGCCCTGGTGGTGTAGTGGTTAAGAACTTAACTGCTAACCAAAAGGTCAGCAGTTCGAATCCACCAGTCATTCCTCAGAAACCCTATGGGGTAGTTCTGCTGTGTCCTTGGAATCGACTCTACAGCAAGAGGTTTGGTTTGGTGTTTTGGTTTTTAGCCTACCTCAGAGTGAGGGAGTAGAGGTGAGGAGAGGGAGGGAACACACGTAAACGCTGTCCCTGAGGAGGAAGATGGAGGAGGTCAGCTGACTGTGGCTGGGAAACCCCATACTGGAAGATCTCAAAGGCCCCTCTCCTCTGACTATCTGTGTCTCAGCGTGTGAAAGTCACAATAAGGGCCTGTATTAATCACCCAGCCACCAACTATGTTTACAAAATATGACTGGTAAATTCTGGATAATTGGCCACCACTGGATAAAATTAAAAAAATAAATCATCTTGTTATTGTGAGTCAGCATAGAGGAGACTACGAAAGGAAGAAAACAGGTTCATTCGAGGCGAACCTTTCTGTGTTTACTATAAATTTCAGCTTACTCTTGGACTGCTAAATACACAAGCTAAATAATAATCTCTTCCCAGGTACTCTGTTGGAGGGCTGGTTACCTAGGGACTCTTGTGGGCATATAGAGCATTTAAAAGGCTTGCATTCCAGTCTTAGCTCTAACAATAACTTTCTGTGTCATCTTGGATATGCCACGTTGCTTTTTGTGCCTGAGTTTTCTCATTGGTCAGATGAGGGAGCTCAACAAGAGCAGAGGTTTCACTCATTAACTTTTCTTACCTTTTTCTGACCAGTGATCCTAATTTTGAAACATTTTCATTCCCCCATATTTACATTTATTAAGTAATAATTAATGCGTTTAATCTAGTTTTTCATTTATCGTGTTGTGCTGTCGTTGTCAGTCGCCATGGAATTGATTCCAATTCATGGCAACCCCATATGTACAGAGTAGAACTGAACTTCTCCATAGGGTTTTCAGAGCTGTGACCATTCAGAAGCAGATCACCAGGCCTTACATCCAACACACCTCTGGGTGGGTTTGGACCACCAACCTTTCAGTTAGTAATCCGGTGCTTAACCATTGGTACCACCCAGGGAATCCTCATTTATTATAGATACATATAATTTCTAGTCAAAATTTTTGATCACGATCAAGAAACCAGTGTGATCACACTGCAGTGATATAATTCTGGACATAAGAGAAGAAACTTGGCCTTTTACCTCACCTGGGAAGCCTTACCACAGGTAAAAATCTGATTACCCAGGATCTCTGCACTGAGAAGCTCCTAGATCAGGGGAAAACTGATGACAAAGACCTTCCTCCAAGGCCGACAGAAGGAGAAAGACTTCCCCTGGAGCTGGAGCCCTAAATTTGGACTTCTAGCCTACTAGACTGTAAGAGAATAAACTTCTGTTTGTTAAAGCCATCTGTTACAGCAGCACTAGATGACCAAGACAGTGCAGAGATGCTGGGTCCAAAGGATGTGCTCTGCTCCTGGCACTACTTTCTTGGTGGTATGAGGTCCCCATGTCTCTCTGCTCGCTCCTCTCTTTTATATCTCAAAAGAGATTGACTTAAAACAGAACTTAATCTTGTAGATTGAGTCCTACCTTATTAACATAACTGCCTCTAATTCTGCCTCATTAACATCATAGAGGTAGGATTTACAACACATAGGAAAATCACATCAGATGACAAAATGGTAGATAATCACACAATGTTGGGAATCATGGCCTAGCCAAGTTGACACATATTTTGGGGGGACACAATTCAATCCAGGACAATGATGAAAGGTTGAAAAGAGCTGGAGGACCCAAATTGCCGAAACCACAAGCTGACTTAGGTTTACCTCACGTTACCATTTGGTAGCTCTGTGACTTTGGGCAAATTACCTAACTTCTCTGAACCTCATTTTCTCATCTATAAAGTAGAAATAATTGTAGAATTGTATCTACCCTGCCTATCTCATAGGTTTTGTTCTAGAAGTTAAATAATACATGTGGAAATTCATCCAAAACTGCAAAACCTTATGCAAAATGTAAGTTATTATTCCTAGCATTATAAATATCCCAATTCCACATGTTGTTAGACTGTTTAATTACAACTGACAATTTTCTAGACTTAGATTCCACCAGCCGTCCTGTTAGATGTACGAAATGATATGCCTCATCTTTGTCATCTGCTTCTTTTCCTTAATCACAAATGGTCCTCAGTCTTTGTGGGTTATTGCCTTGAGGCTCTGATGACACATACAAATACACACAATTGCATATAATTTCAAGGCATTAACAGACACCCTAAGCCCATTAAGTTGCCTCAGATTAAGAACTCTTGCTCAAAGAGGAGATTTTTCACTGAATCCTCCCAATTATTCATTCACTCTGTATTTATTGAGAACATGAAGGCATTTTTCTATTTTCTGGGGAAATAAAAGTAATAAAGAAGCAGATGAGCATATCCTGCACTCATTGACTGGTGGGAGATAAACAGTAAACAAAGTAAGTAAATTGTATGGTATGTAAGAAGGTGATAAGTGCTATGGGAGAAACAAAGCAGGAGAGGGAGCTAGTAAGTGCTGAGGAGGGCACTGCAATTTAAATAGGGCAGTCAGGCAGTTCTACCCAGAGGTGACTTGGAAGAAAGGCCTAGTGATCTACTTCCAAAAAATGAGCCATTGAAAACCCTGTGGAGCATACTTCTACTCTGGCACACAGAGGGCTGCCATGAGTAGGAACTGACTTGATATCAACTGGTTAGTCACCACCTCACTGAGATGGTGACCTTCAGATGGGTACTTGAAGGTGTGAGGAAGTGAACCATGATTTCCAGGGGAAGAGTGTTCATTCTTACTGATAGGAAGACCAGATTGTCTTTCCTGAAGACCTGCGCTTGGCTTTAGCAAAGAGGCCTAGGTAACGTTCCTATTTCCTGCCACAGGGGCAATTCCATCTTTAAATTACCAAATAAGAATTCAGGTGGACGAGAGTATCTTTCTAAAAAGTCTAGAGTTTACTATTTCATAGTAACTTAGGGCACAGGCTTGGGAGTCAGACCCTGTCTTTGCCACAAATATCTACACACATTTTTAGAAAGTTACCACTCTTAATAGCTTTTTCATCTTTAAAATGGTAACAATAATCCTGTAAATCTTACCTTTTTTATTTGTTGACAACACCATTCAACGAAATGCAGTATGCAAAACACCCAGGGCACTTCCTGACATATAGACTGTGCTCAATAAATGGTGGGTTAGTTTTACTTATTTACAGAACAGTTGCTCATTGCTCTTCTCTCCTTAAGTAAAATCCTTTTGCATGCTGCTTAACTGTGAGGAAAAAGGAAGTGTTCCGTTGCATGTATTGTTTAAGGCAGGAAAAAAAAAAAAAGGAAGTGGGATAGTTTGTTATGGGGCTTGAAGAGAAAGAGAAGATTTCTTTCAGCCCCTCTGATACAAACTGGTTGACATCTCACCTTTCTGCCTCTATTTCAAGAATCACGCTGGATTTTCCTGGGTTTTGAGCTCTTTGTGTCTTGTTTTGGCCTTAAAGGCAGAATCTCCCTTACCCAGCTCCCTCCCTCAATTCTTTCAGGTCTCCAGAGATTATTTCCTGAGCTTGCTCAACTTCACCTCTCCCTCTCCAATCTGTCACTTCACGACTTCCACCCCTTACCCTGTTTTATTTTTCCTCATAGCACTTAACAATTTTTTGTTCCCAGGGTATAGAACAGTTCTTAGTACATAGCAGCCATTCAAGAAATATTTATTGAATGGGCAAATTGATTGAAAATCTCAGAACTCATGACTTTTGTACTTCCTGTCCACTTGATGTTAGGTATGACTAAATGACTTACTTTGACCAATGAACTGTGAATGGAAGTGACATATATTACTCTTGGGGGGAAGCTAACAAGCCACTGCATGCTCTGTTGTATTCTCTTTCCTTCTGCTGGGTAACCAGAAATATTTAAGATAGTAGCTACATTGTCATCCTGGGTCCCAGTGTGACTACAATGAGTAGAGCCTCCCCTGCTTTCTTGTGATGGACATGTAGTGTGAGCAATAAACCTTTGTTGTTTTTAAGCCATAGAGTCTTATGGATTGTTTGTTACTGCAGCATAACCTAGACTACCCTGACTCATATCCTGATAAAAGTACCCACCTTGTAATTTAGTCTTCTTACTCTCTCTCCCCAAGAGAGAGATATGGGTATTACTTACCTTCGCATAAAACACTTATGATTAGAAAAAAATAGATGTGGTATTATAGTATCAGCTTAGGCCACATCTGATTTATTCATAAGAAGTCTACAGGACAACCATGGATCAGCTCCTATTTCACATGCATGCTAGAAACTGGAGAATGAGCCTAAGTTTCAGACGTCCTTTCCTTTCAGGAGCAGAGGTCTCTGCACACAAGATCCCCTCACCTATCTCCAGGCCCTGCGCCAGTGTTCTTCCTCAGTCTCCATAGCAATGACCAAGACTGTGCTGTCTCTGACCAGCTTTACTTCTTTTATGTTGGTAGGATAGACAATTTTCTTAATCCTCCATTTCACATTTATTGTTTGAAGCTTTGGTGGCATGGTGTAGTGGAAAAACAAACAGATGAATAAACCCAAAAGATTTGGCATGAGAAGACTAGGTTTATGATTCTGGGTAAATTACTTAGTTTTCCTGAATCAAAGGATCCCAGGTGTAAAACTGGGATGGCAGTGCGAGTCCATGCTCTTTGCAACCAAAAGTTTTGGGGCAAGGATTTGGAATTCAGAATTCTTCATATTTTAGAAAGGTAATACGTTGCTTATGATGTACTGATCCAAACAAACCCAGCAGGACCAGGGGCAGAACTCCAAAAGCAAACAAATTAGTATTTCTATGGCAAAACAAAGTGATACAAGTAAACAGGATAAATAAAAGCCATAAAGAGGCTCATTTCAACTCAAATCAGGCTTTATCACCATATGAATTCCCCCAAAACTTTCAGTACTTACAGTTTTTTTCTTTTTTTGAATTATGAATAAGGTATTGTGGACCTGTACCTATTTTTCAGGTCGTTCTAAGGAATGAGTTTTAAAAAATGTATATAAAAGGGACATTGTGCATTATGCCACCATAAAGATTAAATTGGTATATGTTTACAGCACGGAATTGGTAGTTCACTCAATATAATATTCAACACACGTTCCACGAGCATCTACTATGTGCTGGTCACTGCTGTGTTAGGTGCTGGTTCTTATGTCATTAATGGATCAAGGGCCGTTTCTTCTATTCAGCCTCTTTCCCAAAGGATGCAGGTGTTCCTGTGCTATTCTTCCCAATATGTGTGCACCAACTGAGTCAGTCTTTTGACCATTTCTTAGGCTTATTAAGATACTTCATTATTTGAGGGCTTAAAAATATATATCAGATAAATTAAATTTTCTTCTTTTTATAACAAATTAACCCTAGAAGGTCTTCTTCTGGTGAGTCACGTCCTGAGCAGAAAACCTGGCATTGAGGCATAATTAACATTTGGGTTGCCCCCAGTTTCTATGGAGATGAATCTAGCCCTTCGGGGGAGGAGTGAGGGATGTGTAATCTCTAGGATAAGTAACTGACAGGTAAGAAATTTTCCTTTCTCAAGTGCCTTAATTATTCACATTCATTATTCATCAAATACTGTGGATTTCTATTTAGAAATGGGACCAAATAGAGAAATTATTCCCTGTCCACTTCCCATAATCAAACTCTTCCAAGGACTGCTGAGAATCGAATAGGTCTGCTGTTTGGTCTAGTTTAATGGAAAGTGTTTGTATACTGTCACCAGGAGATGGAATAAAGACTAATCACCTTGTTAACTACAGCAGCTAAGGCTTTCAAAGGCTTCAACCTACCCAGTCACTGATATTTTCTTCTTATTTTTTGCTGCCCTCTAGAATGTACCTCAATAAGAACCCAGAGCATGCCTGCTTTGTTGACTACTGAATCCCTGGCACCTAAAACAGGGTATAGACACTTAACAAATATTTATTGAATGAAAGAATGAATAGGGTTTGGATCTGGGAACAGCAGAGCACATTGGAGTAAATGCACTATGAACTGTCACATGGAGGATCCAGCTCCAGTTCTTTCAAAGGGATTGCTGTTCACACACTCCCCTCCCTGGCTAAGAGGTACTGTACAAGGAGGCACAGGGGGAAAACAGTTGAGATAAAACCTTTAGCCCATTCCAGAATAGGCATCTCTTGGCTCCCAAAACCAAAACTAATCCCGTTGCCATCTCTTGGGACATCCTTTAAATCCCTTCTTACCGCTAACACTGTATTTTTATCAATTTTTCTAAATTTACACTTGTTCTCTGCCTGAAGTGTATCCCAGAGCCATGGTGTCAGTCAAGAACTACAGATTGCCTCTACAGATCAGGCTGTGAAACACCACCAGTTGCCTGGTCCCAGTCTCTAGCCTTGGCTCAGGGTCAATTCTCCAACAATGAATTTGCAAAAACAAATTTGCAGAAGGCCAATTTGTCCAAAGACCAATTTACCAAAGAAGTGTTCTCTGTAATCAACTTGGAAACCCTGGTGATGTAGTGGTTAAGCGCTATGGCTGTTAACCAAAAGGTCAGCAGTTTAAATCCACCAGGTGCTCCTTGAAATCTGTACGGGGCAGCTCTACCCTGTCCTATAGGGTCACTATGTGTTGGAATCGACTCGACAGCAACAGGTTTGGTGTTTTTTGGTTTTATTATCAACTTATAAAGTGGATAGCCATTGGTGTTTGATGGGATAGTGTCAAGTCTTTTACAAGGTGTCATTTGGTTCCATATTAGTCTTAGTTGCATCAGAACCATTTCTCCATGACAGGTCAAGGGTTTGTGTTTTGTAGGTTTTTCCTTCTTTGGATCTGTGAGTTTGTGGCATGGGAATTTTTTGTACGTATTTTAAATCAGGCATTGTCTGTATGTTAAATGCCAAGGATATTATAAAAGACAGAGCAGGTATCTCTTGTCTAACACATTCTAAATTAGTTTACTGCCTAAATACTTATTAACTGGTTCAAACAACTGAATATTTTGTTTAGCATTAGAGCATTAGAGATGTGCTTCAGGGTCTAAACTATTAAACATGTAAGAAATTGATGTTCAGTCCCCTGAACTGAAAGAGCCCAATGGCTGAGAAGAAACAGTGGTTAGGGTGCTAAAAACTAATTGTGCTTCTTAATAGCACATCCTTTCACTTATTCATTAATTCCACAAGTATTGAGTCCCTTTTCAGAGCCAGGCCCTATTCTAGGTTTTTGTAATGAAAGAAAAATAAGACAATGGCTTCTACTTTAGAGACTATTCTGCTGTTGTGGAATCTCCTGGTAAGATGTAGGGCCCATTCTGTTGAATTCATCTGAAAAGGTTTTTTTTTTTTTTTTTAATTTTGTGGCCATTCTCATAGCCCACTTAACCTTCTTTTTAACATGTATAACTTCCTCTTATGTGTCTTAATCATACTAAATTTGAGCTGCATGACCTATTTTAATTCTCATAAAAATGCCCTTTCTAATGCTGTAAATACGACTTTATAATTAAAGACTTCAGTTTTATCCTATTAGCCCCATTATGCTATTTCTTGCCCTGGCAGCTCTGTCCCTTTGGAGGGTTATTTGGTATTCAAGTTCTGTTCTCGCTTATCAAGTGTGCATGCAGCAAATCATTTGGCTTTGGAAGCTCAGTCTTTGCATCTGTTAAGTGGGAACAATGAAGATGAACTCACAGTGTTATTATAAGTGTAGTGGAGAGGATTTTGTAAACGCTAAAGCACTAACGTGTGAGATTGCAATAGATTAGTACAAGCCAAGTTCTAATGCAGTTAACAAGGGAACTAACATGAGAACACAGAGGAGAAAGTAATTAGGGAGATAAGTAAGGTGTTGTAAAGCAACTGTGGTGAACTTAGCCTTGAGAATAGGGGCTCTCTAGGTGAGGAAGAATATTCCAGGCAGTAGAGCCAGCGTAGTCAAAGGCTTAGAGTCACCAAAGAGTCCAGTGTGTCTGGTGGATAATGAAGAGGGGTGAATGTAGTTTGGATGGGAAATCTTAGGTATTGCTAAGAAAGGTTGAAGCCATTTCCTGAAGGGTTCTGTGTGCCATGTTAAAGAGTATGAGCTTTATTCCAGAAACCACTGAAAAGTTTCATTCATTTATTCTAGAAATATTTTTTTGAGAGTCAGTATGTGCCAAGCATGATGCCATGAGAAGAATTATAAAAAGAACACCTATATACCCACCACCCAATTTAAGAAACCAGTCCTTTATGAAACTCTGTGTTCCCCTCCTTAAAGGAATCCTTCCCTTACTCCCCAAGATTAATCCACCCTCTAAGTTTTGTGTTTGTCACTCCCTTGTTTTCCATTTCAGTTTTACTTACATGTGAGGAAATGGGTCCACTAAATATTTGTTGAATAGGTAAATAAAAATATATGCCCCATGTAGGTGGTCCCTAGTGTCCTTTCTTGTAGGTATTGCTTCTCTGTCTGTTTTCATTAACATATCTATTCTGTCAGCCAGTCTTCCATCCTCAGGTTTCTTGATTTATATACTGGCATGTGTCTTTATTAAACAGCTGTATTTACTATTTAAACAATTTAATACGAATTACTCTTTGGACCCCTTTTCTTTAACATACCAGTACCAGTTGCTGTTGAATAGACTCAGACTCATGGCAAGCCCCATATATGTTAGAGTAGAACTGGGCTCCATAGGGTTTTGGTAGCTGATTTTTTGGAAGTAGATTGCCAGACCTTTCTCTCTTCCAAGGTACTTGTGGGTGAACTCGATCTCCAACCTTTCAGTTAGCAGCCAAGTGTGTTAACCATTTGCACCATCCAGGGACTCCTTTATTTAACATAACTATTTATGATTTTTATCTTTTCTTCCCATCTAGTCATGTGTAAATGGAATTATTATAATTGTAGACATTGTGGTCAATGCTTGAATTTTTCACTTAGTACTACAGGTAGTCCATGAGTTATGACGTATTTGACTTACGACAACCACAGTAATGCATGCAGGGGATATGGGAAAAAATTGCTGAGTTATGTGAACATGCTCCAAGCAACTGATCAGGATAATATGATGGAAGAGATTGGTGGAAAAATCATCCATATGGCAAGAGCGCTAAATTTGGAGCTTGATACGATGGTGTGAAACAGCTCATGGATCACAAAGAAGGGAAACTGATAGGTCAGGACTTAATGGATTTTGAAGAGGAACAAAATGCTGAAGAAGAAAGAAATAATGAGGAAGAGGAAGGAGGGAAGTTGTCAAAAAATTTTACAGTGAAAGGATTAGCTGGAGTTTTCTCTGAACTAAATCAGGGGCTTCAGTTGTTTGAAAACATGGACTCAAACGCTGATCACTTTGCTAAAATCAACAGGCAGATTTGGGAAGCCATGAAAAATTACCATGCATCGTATGAGGAAAAAAGGAAAAGGACTGTACACAGACAATTCTCACTAATTTTCTCTCTAGAAATGCCATCCCCATTCCCAGGAATAATCCCGATGACCCAGAGCCTTCTACAAGTGGAGTTATTACCGAAACAGACAAAATGCCAATATCGTCCAAGCCTTCTTCATTGTTGGAGTAAATTTTTATGGTTTGTATTTTTTTTTTATGTATTATGTATATATTAAGATAAATCTGTAAATTTGTATGTAATGTTTCCAACTCCCAAAGACAAAGATTGGATTTATAAAGATACCGATAATAAAAGGAGATATTCTACTTAAGCCAGAACAGAACCTCGTTGTAACCTGGGGACTAACTATATTTTGTAGTTTCTGTATTTCCAGATAATCTTTGAATTAATTATTTTTATGACTGCAGTGTATTCTATCAGCAAATATATTACAATTTGCCTTATCATAATTAAATTACTGGATTTCAGGTTGTTTCCAATTTTAAATTATTTTAAATAACATTGTTATAAAAGCCTTTTTACTTTTTTTTTCTTATTTTGAATTATTTCCTTAGGACACATTTTCTTGAATGATGTTACTCAAAGGTATGATTAATTCCATGGTTCTTTTACCTGAGGGGCTTGTTTTATATACATAAATTACTTGTTTTTCTGATTATAAAAGTAATTTATGCTCATTACAAAACACCTGGAAGATACAGAATGTATAAAAAGAAAACAAAAAACCTCTCCTAATCTTATCTCACAAAGATAATTATTATTAACACTCTGGTATATTTCCTTCAAGTTTTCCAAAATTTGAGTCATACATTGCTTGGTCTCCTGACTTTTAAAATTTATCATCAGCTTTTTCCCATGTCATCAAATATTTTGTTATCAAATAAGTGATATTTTTAACAGCCACATAATATTATGTTGTGTGGATGACTATCAATCCCATAGTCCTGAACACCTAACTCTCAGACCCCTTTCACGTAGCCAACTGCTCACCTCCTGTGGCTGCTTGTCTTCCAAGGTTACAGACTTCAACTGGAAGGAGAACTGGGCCCTCTGGTCTTTCAATTTTTATCCAGCACTTCAAAGTGACTGGAGAAATAGACTGGTCTTTTGGTTGCTTTCTGGGTCTACAGAAAATATGTGGTAGTCGGTGAGCTTAGGAAGTTTGGTCATCTCTGTGACATGTTGTGGCTGTATATATCTCATACCCTGTCCATCCAGGTCACCCCTGCCCCCTCAACAGAGACAAATCAACATTGGCAACAGAATACTTCCTCTGCGAAGCTATAACTGAATTCCTTGCACTGCTAGCATTTAAGAGTTCTCTTTTTTTTCAGGCAGTTGAAGAACACATTTTGGCACTGTCTTATATTATTATTTTACTGTTTCCTATGTGTACATCTTGCTCTTTCTTCTCTCTTCACTTTTTTAAGTTCCTTAAGCGCAGGGATCATGTCTAATCCTCCTATTACACCTCCTCTCCCCCATGCTCCTCTGGTCTGCCAGTGTTTATGATACGCCTGGACACAAAATAGACGTGCAGTAAATATTTGACCTAACGTGGCTGCACGTCATGTAGAAACGAACACTGGGTTGTGAGTAATGTTGCTATTACTTTCTGGCTTGGGTAAGTTACTCAGTTCCATTCCATTCCACCCCATCCCATGGCTTCCCATTCCATTTTTATTTGTCGTAGCACTGTGTTATGTCAGGCTCTAGGAAACAAGCTAATGACACAAAAGAGAGTGATATAAAACCCTTGCTCTCAACTAACCCTCAAAATGTACCTTTCTAAGCCTTAGGTTCTCATCTGTAAGATAGCAAGAACAATTGCATCGATCTCACTGGGTTGTGGTGAGGATAAGATCAGATAAAGTACATGAAAGCATTAGTAAGCTGTAAAGAGCTATTCAAAGGTGAGGAATGACTGCTATTTTAAACGCTTAACCATTGTTTTCCCGAAAAGACAAGATGGCTCCTAGAGATTACACATCTCGATAATTTTCCTCCATCTTCTATAAGAATTTATGATATGATAGCCACACCACTTAGAGAGAACCTCTGCATTTCTTTTCCTAGATATTTACTGAGGGGCCTGGGTTGTAATTATAACTCTATCTTTTTGGGGGGAAGGGGGTGAAACAGTTTCAAAAGTCTGTTTAAAGGATTTCTAGTTGCCAGGCTGTCCTGTGAACTGGCCAATAGGATTGCTTGAATCATCGCCCAGTGCGGACCCAAATTATATTTGGAATTTCATGCCATCTTGTAGGAACATCATCCAGTGCCAGGGTCTTCTAGGAGCTAATTGGGCTTTGGCAGTGATGTCATTCCACGGTGGGCGTTTGTCGAGACTGTGGCGGCGAGAACTCCAATTTCGTCTTCAGCGCGTGCCCATGTGTGCGAAGAGGCTGCTTGCTCCCTCACGTGCAATCACTCCGCCTGCTGAAGTTTTGCTTCTGGTCTCTTTGTGAAGACGGGAGATCAGTAGGCTATTTATATCCAACGGCTAGAAACATTCCTCTCCTTACGTGCTATGTGCAACTGTTTCTCCTGTTATTAACATAGCTTAAATAAAATTCGAGAGAAAAATAATCAGAATTACCAATTTTTGGTAAGCAGGAAACATTCCTAGAATCATAGAGGGAAATATCTAATAAGCTTTGGAGTCAAGGAAACTGTTTTGAATGGCTACTCAGCTACTTCTAGCTCTGTGTACTGGCCAAGTTTGTTAATCAGTCTGAGCCTCAGTTTCCTCATTTTTAAAACAAGGGTAATACTTTTTACCTCACAGGGTGTTAGGCTAAATGTAACCCAGACTTATGGCTGTCCCCCTGTCTGTTGACTTCGCAGCTCTCAGATTTTCTATTCTGCAAAGTAATCCTTATGTCCCAAGAACACTGGGGAATAAAGAAGAATTTTCTGGTTGTTTCCTAGAGGAGATGGAGAGTTTCATTGCGTGTCCCACCGCGGGACTTCCACAATCCCCAAGACCCATCCCCAGCACTGTCCTCACCGTCTCCTCCGTTAATACGGAGCCATTCATTCAGCTCTGTTCCAAACCCGCACACCATTGCACAGCCCGCAGCCCTGTCACAACTCAGCAGTTTACAAGCCCCGCCATTAAGTGAGTATCTGACCGACTTTCGGAAAGAATTTTAGCATTCATCTGTTGTTCCTTGAATATGTCTTTTGGGGTTTCACCACTCACTTCAAATGGTCTATCCAAATATCGCTTGCAATCATATTAAAGTGCACCCCCTGAGAAGAGTTCCAAGGGTTAAAATAAGAACAATGTCCCACATTAGTTTTAGATTATATAATACATATAAACACTTCATACAATGTCTGCTCACAGTAGTACTTAACAATCAAAAAGTTTTTTTTTTTTAGGTAAAGTGAAAACAAGGTAGCAAGATGTGTAGCTTTGACACATCTGACACAAAGCCTCTATCTAAAAATTCAAGTCTTGTATTTGTCCCTTAATTATTAACATTCTATTAGAAAAGGTATTGGCGTGCCTGAGACAGAGATGCCCAAGGCACTAAAGGAAAGCATCAAGGATGTATTGCTCTGGACTCGAAACTCCATCTGGAGACCAGGCTATATCCCTGCACTGACAGCTCAGTAAGCTGTCATCAGCCTCTAACTGGCAAAAGTATGGGCTATAACATAATTTTATTAAAGAAAATAAATACTTGGCCACCATTTTATACTCCCCAACATGCATATTGCGTTGACTCAATTTCCCCCAATGTCTCATGGCCTCTCAATGTTCTTCATTGAGTAGTTATTGATGTTCCTGGCTGTTTTGATTGAGAAGTGTCTCCTTTACGAGTAATAGTAAAGATTCCTCCTACCACTGCATGACTTGTCAGCTATTCTGGTGACTTTTTATGCATTTAGCTACAGAGAATGGGCTCTGGGCTAGACAATCCACCAAAGGCTGGAGAAACAGAAGGGGAGAAAATATGGCTTTTAGATGAGCCCAGCTCCAGTCACCCAGAGGGTATACTGTATGACATTTGATGAGTCAAGTGTTCAAAGAAAGGCAGAATGGGAGGAATTCATTTTGCCTAGGAGTGGAGAACCAGGGAAGGTCTCAAGAGACCTGACATTTGAGGTGGGCCTTGAGGAAACCCTGGTGGCATAGTGATTAAGAGCTACATCTTCTAACTAAAAGGTCAGCAGTTTGAGTCCACCAGATGCTCCTTGGGAACTCTATAGAGTAGTCCTACTCTGTTCTATAGGGTTGCTATGAGTTGGAATCTACTTGATGGCAACGAGTTTGGCTTTGGTTTTTAAGGAACAGGTAGGGATTTTGCTGTGTCATGAAGCAGATAATGACAACAATTCCACCCTTGCCAGTGGGAATCAAAGTAAGAACTCCAAGAGGGAACAGAAACTCAATAGTCCTTTCCCATGTGGAGATCTAGCTCCCTTATAAGTGGGATCATTTTTCTTATTATACAGAGAGGTTAAATGACTTATCCAAGTTTGTATTCCTAGTTAGTGACAAACAGAACCTAAACCCAGGGCCTATCACAGGCATGTCAATTGTGTGGTCAATAATCGGTATTTATTGCATGATCAATGAATGAATGAATGAGTTAATGAATGAACCCAGCTCTCTTGACTCCCATGATTTCTGCTACTTAGCCCCTTATTGTTGTCGTCTGGTCATACTACTAGCAATCACAGATTATTATCACCATCCAAAGCCTCATTCCAAGAGATACACCCTGAATCCCCAAATTCATGAAATCCACTATAACAGGTAAATTTCTTCTTCAAATGAAAACTTTACATAGGGCAGAACATTCACTGAAGAGTTTTTAAAGTTGTTTTCCAGTTTTTCTGCCTCCAGTATGCGTTTCCATCCTTCCTGCACATAGTCATCAGTGGGTTAGACTAGTTGTACCTTGAACCACACCCCTCACATGCTTTCCATGTAGCTTTCCATGGCCTGCAGTTCAGTGTTGCTCCCCCCACCAGATGTTAGAGGCCTCAACCTGCCCTTTCATACTTGTCTTTCACTTCATTTTTTTCCCATTCATTTAACATTCTCTTCCTTTCATTCACTTAGCAAATACTTATTGGCCACCCTTAAGAATCAGACAGACCTTGTGTTGGGTAATGGGGACACCACCAGGATCAAGAGGACAGATGACACAGTCTCACCTTGTGGTGCTCACTGTCTAGTGGAAGAAACAGCAATAGATGAAAGTTATGCGTATGCTTACGGAATGGTAGTTTTGATAAACTGCCACTAAAGGGAAGCACAGGGAACTGAGGTTGTTTAGCAGGGGAATCAAATCTATTTAGGAAGGTGCGGCTTCCCCCAAGGGACTGCATGTAGGATGAGTAGAAATTGTCTGGGCAAAGAGACGGGGGAGAACATTCCAGGCAGAGGGCGTGACCAGGGTAAAGGTCCCGAGGTCAGACGAACTTGCCTTTGCCAAGGAAATTTGGAAAGGCTCATGCGGCCGGAGTGGCTTGGCTCATCAGTAGCCCTTCCGTGGCCTCTTCATGAACTGAGAGCAAGATCCAAAGTCCTCACTCACCCGTATGGACAAGCCCTTAAATGATCTAGAGCTCTACTACAGCTCTAATTTTATTTCCTCATCCCCTAATGACCTCATTTTCCTATTCTTCAAATAAGTCAAGCATAGTCCATTTTCTGGACACTTGCATTCTTTTCTTCCTTATGCCTAGGACATTCTCATACCAGATATCTTCTTAGCTCAGTACCTCATTTTGGTCAGGTCTGTGCTAAAATGCCACCTTATCAATGAAGTCATCCCTGACCACTCTACTACCAACTCTCTGTCCTGTGACCCTGCATCATTGTTCTGCATGACACTTACCACTGCCTGACATATTTTTATTTATTGATGGACTGTGTCCCTCTGGTACCTTATAAGGGTCCTGGGTGAAGGCACCTCATTGACTGCTATATCCCCAACACTTATAATGGTGGCTCATCATAGGCACTCAGTATGTATTCAATAACAGTTTAATGGGAAGGGGGATACACGACGAGAATGGAGAGGAAGTCAGGAGCCAGGCCCTGTAAGGGCATGTAGTCATGTCACCATTCTCTAAACCCATATTCTTCCTGAACATACCATGCACTTTTATGCCTCTGGTTTTACTTACGCTTTTCCCTCCACCTGGAATGCTCTTCCTTACCCCCTTCCATCACCATCTCTATCACTGAAAGTCCCACTGACATAGTCTGTGGCTTGAACTTCTATATAGCATTTATTTACTAATTTCTGTTTGGATTTGAATGAGTGGGATACATGTTTGACTCCCATCCCTAAATTCCAGTTTCTGATGGGCAAGGCTATGTTGAGTTCATGCTGGTCCCCACCCCCAGGACAGAGCTTGACCCACAATAGGAGCTTAGGAAAGCCTTTGTTTAATTGACTGCCAAGAGTGTAGTAATCCAGAGAGCTAAAGAGAATGGTCAGGGAACTGAGTCCAAGCTAAGGCTGCGTTTGAAGGAACACAGATTTAAGAGCATGAATTCAGGACCTGATTGTCTGGATTTTCAGTCTGGCTCTCTCACTTACCAGTGATTTACTTAACCCACAAAGACCTCAGTTTCCTCATCTGTAAGGTTGGGATAATAATAGTAGCTCTCCCATAAGACCACTGTGAAATCTATATGAATTACTGTATGACAGTATTCAGAATGGTGCCTAGAACATAATAAATATGCTACACATGTGTTGTTAAAAAAAAAATAACTCAAGAATGTTGTTTATAGGCAGGAGTCTTCAAAGTCCAGGGAGCCAAGCCCAATCCCAACAATCCTATGTTCCAGCATTTCATTTTACAGAAGTGGAAATTGAGCCCAAGAGGGGGAGTGTCTCATCCAGGCTTCCGCCGTGACAGAGGAATGGTGAGAATTCAAGTCTCTGGCCCCCAGTCTAATGCTCCCCTGCCATCTCCTCACAATGTATCAATGGGAGCCAATGACTGCTTCACAGAATGATGGTTTAATATTTATTTTCTTATTTATTTCTCTCTTTGCTCCACAGAGAAATTAAGGTAGTTTCTAGGAAGCATAGAGAATGGAAAAGTAAACATGTATCAAAAACAAAATTAGGATTGTTGTTGTTGATAAGTGTTGTTGAGTCTGCTCTGACTCATAGCGACCCCATGTACAACAGAACAAAACATTGCCCAGTTTTGAACCATCCTCACAACAGTTGCTATGCTTGACCCCATTGTTGCAGCCACTGTGTCAATCCATCTCAATCCAGTTGAGGGTCTTCCTCTTTTTTGCTGACCCTCGACTTTACCGAGCATGGCGTCCTTCTCCAGGGACTGGTCCCTCCTGATAACATGTTCAAAGTACGTGAGACAAAATCTCTCCATTCTCCCTTCTAAGGAGTTTTCTAGCTGTACTTCTTCCAAGACAGATTTGTTCATTCTTTTGGCAGTCCTTGATATATTCAATATTCTTTGCCAGCACCGCAACTCAAAGGTGTCAATTCTTTGGTCTTTCTTATTCATTGCCCAGCTTTCGCATGCATGTAAGGTGATTGAAAACACCATGGCTTGGGTCAGGCACACCTTAGTCCTCAAAGTGACATCTTTGTTTTTTAACACTTTAAAGAGGACTTTTGCAGCATATTTGCCCAATGCAATACGTCAATTGATTTCTTGACTGATGCTTCCATGGGTATTGATTGTGGATCCAAGTAAAATGAAATACTTGACAACTTCAATATTTTCTCCATTTATCATGATGCTGCTTATTGCTCCAGTTAAAATTAGGATTAGGAAAGGTATAAATTAAGATAAGAGGACAGAGTAGTGGTGAGGTAGGAAAGGAGAGAGGACTGATGACAAGCAGAATACAAGTATCTGCCCAGTTGTTATTTTCATGTGTAAATTAAGCTCTGAGTTTTCCCATGGCCAAAGTGAAAAGAGGCACATGGTCAACTATAAAGACGACAAATATCAAAGCTTTTCCTTAATTCTTAGCTCTAAAAGAAGTTTCTCATTTATGCCAGGCTTCTTAGGATGAAGTTGAAAGCAAACTCTTTCTTGTGATAACGTCCATTCTGGTGCTCTGGGGCCATCCTGGCTAATGGGTTGTCCACATTTCTCCCCTAAGGTGGTTATAACTTCTTGAAAAACCTTAGATCCTCATTCCGACTCTGATGTGATTATGGGATTCCCCCGATTGGCCAAGAACTACATTTGTGATTCAACCTCTTAGAATTTAATTGTTTTGAAAGACCTTAAAGGTCACCAAGTCCAATATCCTCACCGCATTCACCTCCTGATGTTTGAATCTTCTCTGCAACAACTCCATCAAGTGGCTATCCAGCTCTTGCTTGAGTGCCTCCAGTGACAGGGAACTCACTACATCCCAAGGCATCTCATTTCATCTGTCCTTCATAAAGTTTCTTATTCTATAAATGAGTTGACATCTCAGTCCTGGACATAACTATTGAAAAAGACATCTCATCACTGAGGAAAGAAATTAAATCAAACTGGCCACCAGTAAGAAACTCTTTGGGAGTCCTTAGCTTCATTAGAAATAGACTTCTGTTCAAATAAAGTGTTAAAACTAAAGCAGCATATATCTGAGTGGGGCCAATTGGCATTAACTCATCACAGCATATGGTGTGCTTCCTTTTATATGCATGTTTAACAGCTAGTGGGTACCAAACCTCACACAGCTCTCAATTGCTAGCACTAATGAAGGAACTGTTTGCCTTTGGGGATAAAGATGGTATCACTGATTCACAGTTGTTTTTCCAGGAGTGATGAACAGATTTCACTTCCTCATCCACACTCTCTTGCATGGTCCTTTCTTGTCCCGCTACCACTGTCCTTCTTCCGGCCCTCATTGTCTCTTGGCAGGACTGTTTGCTTGTCTCCTAACTGGTCTCCCTGCCTTCAGTTCCTGACCTCTCTGATCCAAGATCACACCACCAAAAGGATCTTCTTAAAGCACAGATTTGCAGTATCACTTCCAGCTCGAAAACCTTTAGTGGCTTCCGTTAGCTGCAGAGCAGAATCTGTTTCTCAGCATGTAAGATAGGCAGGGCAGGGTCAGAGGGTCACTTGTGGTCATGGGACAGGGCAAAGCAAAGAGTCCCTCATTCAGACTGAGCCCCTGACATACTGTAAGACCTTCTGGAAAAACAGTGCCCATTTGTTTAACTGTACACTTTTCACAGTTGGTTCACTGCCAAAAATTCATTTAATTCCCAATAACAGAAGAAGAAACAGAGATTCTCTCAATACTAGTACTAGTACTACTATTACTACTGCTGCTGCTACTACTATTACTACTGCTGCTAATATTATGAGGGAACCTTCAGTGAGATGGATTGACACAATAGCCTCAACAATGGGTTCAAACATATCAAAGATTATGGAGTTGGCGCAGGACCAGGCAACATTTTATTCTGTTATATATAATGTTGTGATGAGTTGGAAATGACTCAAAGGTAACTAACAACAACATCTATTACTATTAGTACTACCAGTATGAAATATTTTATAACACTTACTGTTTGTCAGGCTCTGTTTCTAAGCATTTTGTGTGTATTAACTTTGTTTAATCCTCACAACAAAGCAATGACACCTGCACTACCCAGAGAGTGAGATCTTCCTTAAATTTTGTGTCCTGGTGCCTCATATACCTCACCCCACTCCCAGCTCCAACTGCACTAATAGCTTCCTAAACAAGTGTAGATGACGTATGGAGCAGACTCAGGGGGCAACTGATGGGTATATCTCAGACAGAAGAGTCCAGTCCAAGCGCAGGTCCAGCCACATGGCTGGCAGTCAGATCAGAAGTACCAGCCCAGAGTTTTGCAGTCAAGGTCAGAGAGCCAGAGGGCCATTATCATAATGGGTAGCATGGCAGACAGAGAAGAATGCAGGGCTGGGATCTGGAGACATGGATTCCCATTGGTGTTTTGTCACTGGTGGGCGATCATGTTCAGTGTGTTTCATTTCTGGGCCTCAGTTTCCTCCTTTGTACAGAGTATTGATGACCCTTCTGTATTGAATATACCATGGATTGCCAGAGAAACAAACAAATCAGACTTAGAAGAAATACAACCACAGTTCTCCACTTCAGCTCACTTAATTTGGACATGTCATTAAGAAAAACCAATCCCTAAGAAAAAAAAAAAAAAAAAAAACCATATTTGGTGAAGGGTCAGTGAAAACGAGGGAAACTCTCAATGAGATAGACTGACACAATAGCCACAACAATGGACTCAAACATACCAATGATCATGAAGATGATGCAGGACCAGGCGATGTTTCGTTCTCTTATATGTAAAGTCTTCAAGAATCAGAGCCAATTTGACAGCATCTAAGAACAACAACAACTATTTCCTTTGCAGATCCAGTGAAGGGTTATGATAAACAATAAAGGGAGTTGGTGGAGAGGGCATCAGAGGGGTATGAAGAGCCTAGGGTCAAGCCCATATCTACTACTAAATTGCTCTGGGGCCTTGGACACACAACTTCCCCTTCGTGTCTCATTAATTTGGATGAGACAACTCAGCTTGACAAAGGCAGCTGTGCTTCGTGTCCACAATTGGGAGAACTTGTTGGTGTGAGATGGCTTCTGACAACTCCCATGCCATCATCCCAGCCTGTGGGCAGCCCCTAGTCAGAATCAGCATGGCCTTCAAATCTGAGCCTGAGCTCTCTCTTTTTGATGAACATCTCTTCCAGCTCAGTCTCAACAAACTGTCCCCTTCTTCCAAATAAACCTAAGGCTGTGCCCAAGCCTGCCTATCCCACACTTCCCCTGAGTCCTAAAATATACCACATCACTTTCCTAAAGACTGGGAGGCCCATCGTAGGAAGTGTAGAATCCAGGTTGATAACTAGCTAGGAGGCTGATTGAAAATATTTGGGAGTTTGCATGTTAGCTCTGTCAAATCAAGTAAGAAATCATTTTTATTTACCATAACTAGCTGTTACGGAAGTCTGCCAATGGCATTAACTAAAGAACTTCCTTACTTCTCAGAGCGTTTATCATAAATGAGGAACAGGAAAACTCAGGGCAAGAAGTAGAAGGGACCTATTTAATTCTCAGCAGTAGCCATAGCCCCATCTCAATTAATGCCATATGGGGAGACTCTAACCTGGAGGGCAGGGTAAATCTGGTTCATTGTGGGCAGATATTTGAGTTTCATATTTGCGTGATAGGGTATCATCTTGAATGGGGTAGGCATCCCCTCAAGTATGGATGAACCTTTACACTTCTGACATCATCACTTAAGATTTTAAGCCTCACCTTGACCCTGTGTGGTGGGCAGAGTGGATGCTGTCTACATTATCTTTTTTGATATTCACAATAGCTCAGAGATGTTGGTTATTGTTCCTGTGTTGCAGATGAAGAAACTTAGGCTTTCTTGCTATAAAACAGAGTTCAGCAAACTTTTTGTAAAGGGCTAAATAGTAAATATTTTAGGTCGACGTCACAGCTACTCAACTCTACCACTGTAATGTGAAACCAGAAATAGATACTACATAACAAATAGGTGTGGTTGTGTTCCAATAAAACTTTATTTTACAAAAGCAAGTGGTGGGCCATAGTTTCAAACTCTTGCTATAAAGCACTGAGCTTCTTTTGGAGGGAAGAGGTAAATAGAAAACCTTAATGAGGGAATTTGCTACTGACTCAAAAAATATTACTGAGCATCTACTGTACGTCCCCACAACACATCCATCACTTTGTTGTACTGTGGTGGCTTGTGTGTTGCTGTGATGCTGGAAGCTATGCCACTAGCATGCCAAATACCAGCAGAGTCACCCGCAGTGGGTGGGTTTTAGTGGAGCTTCTAGACTAAGTCAGACTAGGGAGAAAGGCCTGGCAATGTACTTCTGAAAAATTAGCCAGTGAAAACCTTAGGGATCACAACAGAACATTGTCCACCTCGCTTGCGTTTTTGACATGTCATCAGGAGGGATCAGTTGCTAGAGAAGGACATCATGGCTGCTGAAGTAGAGGACCAACGAGGTTGTGGGAGATCTTTGGTGAGATGGATTGGTGCAAGAGCCAAAATGATGGACTTGAATATGGTAGTGATTGTGAAGATGATGCAAGACTGGACAACGTTTCATTCTGTTGTACATAAGATTGCCAGGAGCTGGAGTCTACTTGATGGCAGCTAATAACAAAAACTGTATGTCCAGCACTGTAAGGGATACATAGATGAATTTGACATGGCTCAAAGAACTCATGGTCTGGTGTGGAGGGATGAGGAAGTCAGTAGTAGAGATGGGCTTGACCAGGCTTCTCATTCTCATATCCCACTGATGCCTTTTCTACCACTACACTTTACTGTTCATCATACAACTTCACTACACACACATGCACATACACACACACACATACACGTATGTTACTGCTGTTAGTTGCCACAGAGTCAATTCCCACTTGTGGTGACCCCACTTGTGCAGAGTAGAGCTGCCCCATTGAGTTTTCATGGCTGGAACTTTTCAAAGCACATCACCAGGCCCTACTCTGAGGCGCCTCTGGGTGGGTTTGAACTGCCAGCCTTTCAATTAGTAGTCCCGTGCTTAATAATTTGCACCATACAGGGACCTTACATTTTTATAATGTAAGTCCCAAAGTGCTCAGGACTCCGAGAATTCAGAGCTTTAGGACATCCGGGAGCCTTCCTAGGTGGGCTTTGAAGAATGACTAGAAATGGAACTTGAAGCCTTGTGCATGGGGGTGAGCGAGGCATTCTTATTAGAGGATTGATGAGTGTGGTCATGTTCCCCCTCCTTATTATGCTACAGCTAGAGCCTTCGTAGGATGGGTGTGATGGTGAAAAGACACTCAGGCTCTAGAGCCAGAACTGTGCTCAAGGCCTATGGAAAAGGTAGATCCAAATTAGGCCATGCAAGAGCCAGCTGGGGTGAGATAGGTGGTTATGAGTACTAGAAAAAGAGAAGTTGAGGTGAAAGGCATTTCACGACACTGAGTCATAAGGAGGGGACAGTCCCAGGGCCATGGCTGCATGGAACCTCAGGCTGCAAGTCATAATACTGTGGCTACAAACCCTAGGCTCTAGGCCCTGGGCCAGAAGGAGTTTCCCTTACCAATTGGAGTAATGATCTGAATTTGGGGTAGTGCTTGTGGAGCTTTGAGATTATAACGTACATTCACAACCATTATCTGTTAATCCTCACAGCAAATACTCTGAGGTCAGTACTATCACCCCCATTTTATAGGTGGACAACTGTGGCTCAGAATAATGTACTGTCATGCCCAAAACTTTGATGTCAGGTTTGTGTGCTTTTCCCACTACTCTATACTGCCGCATAGTACATGTGCCAGGCACTAGAGACAGAAGAGTGAGAGAATAAGAAAATATAGGTCAGAATCCTAATCAGGAAAAGTCACTAAAGTGGACATAGGGCTAAAAAGAGTAATGTGGGAAGGAGACAAATTCCCACTTTATTGGAAATCCTGGGTTGCCATCAGGGACAGATTACCCAATAAGCAAGGTAAGCATGTGCTTAGGACATCAAAAAAATAAGGGCACCAGTTGTCCAAAGCAAAGACCCATAGATGCCAAGCAGACAGGACACAAGGAAAAGCGAGTGCTGTAGTGGAGGGGAACAGGCAGGGCACTAAGTGAAACTGATTCTCCAGTGTGAGAATGTGCTGGCTGGAAATAAAGTTCATGTAGGGTCACAAGGACACCCACGCACAAAGTTGTTTAAGCTATGAGGCCCCTACTACTTCAACACCTTCATTGACATCTGTCTCTTATAGTCCCCTCCCTTGTAATTGAAATTCCTTATCTTAGCGGGTCTCTTGGGAGTATATATACTATTTCTTTCTAATAAACAAGAGGTGGGGATGAGCTGTCGAGTCTAACTCTTGCTACATTCACCCAATACACAACTGGATTCAACATGAGCAGTTACTGGGCATGGTTGGATTGTATTAATAGATAACAGGCCTCTGATCCATTTTGAGAGAACCACCTTGTGCATTCACATCTGCTGATCCAACAACTCCAGCCAGCAGAGCCAGCAGTGCTCTTTGCCTTGATGTAAACACAAGGGTATGCTCTTGCACACGTCCTGGTAAACAACCAATGGGAACTCCAGTCCCAGGTGACTTGCAAAAGTGAGGGAACTAGAATAAGTCGACCGTTGCAATAAATTCAATCAAGTTCCTTTTTAACTGTATAGCATTTATGTACAGCGTTACGTCCTAAGTTTTGTAAACAATAATATTTATCATTTAACTTTAAAATATGTTTGGCATACATGAAGATGCAAACTAGCATACATTTAATATTATACTAACATGGGTATTGATTTAATTTAATACTAACATGGCTGTTCAAAAAATACTGGAAAATAAGTATTTATCTAACATGAAAAGTTTTAACTTATGTATCAAGTGAATTTTTTTATTGTCTGTTGTAAGGAGCACAGAGATTGATATCACTCTATATATGCTAATAAACAAGGTGTTAGGCATATTAAGAGGATGTGAAGTATGTTTCTGTTTTGCAACAATGAGTGTGTTTCTAAATTCATCTTCCAAGAAAGCAATAAAGGGCATTTATCAGGACATTACATTTATATTTTAGTAGAATATGTACATATCTCTGTGTAAGGAAATTGAACAATTCCTCCAAGAAATAAATTAAATGAATATTCAGATAACAAAAATAATATAAATGTATTTTATTTTCCATTTCCCTGAAGACCGACTTTCTTTTCAGAAACTGATACTATGACTTGCAAAACAAACTTGCTCTTCGAGAAGCGAGAAGTGGTGCTATCGTTACATCGATTATGTGTATATCTCCGAATATGGCAGCTGACCAGTTCCGCAAGGATATATGATAACAATTAAAAATAAATAAATATATATTTTTTTTCCATTTCAGACTGATCAGGTATAACCTGACGTTCAGTTCTCTCTTGTTGACCACATAAGAACAAGCCATTGGCACTGTAATCACATGACTCGGGACTTACCTTGTTCTGTCCCGAGCAGACCCTTGTATCTGTATTATGCTCTTTGGCAAAGAGTCTTTGCAATTGCTCTGCCCTCATTGGGTATCAGTAATAGTCCAATTAACTGTGGAGACACAGCATCAAAGGACAGAAAGTGAGTCTACAAGTTTTTAAGCATTATTTCAAGATGAAAAACGCTCATGGAGATCTGCAAAGAGCCTGCCAACAAACATCCTACGACAAATGGATGAAATTATTTCCAACTGTGTTGTAAGTACTACTTCTTTTGACTATCTCAGATCTGAAGAACAAAATTACATGAGAATTAAGTTTACAGGTTCAGGAAAGACAAGTTTTACTCATGTAGTCATGTATGGTTCCATAATAGATGATAAATTACAATACCCATTTCTCAATGTTGAAACTGCTTTACACATATTCTTCACTTTAATGGTCACAAATTGCACGGCAGTACGCTCATTTTTGTGCTTGCTTAAAGAGACTTCAGGAAAGACTCGATTCATTTTCCTTATTATGCATGGAAGTAGATATTATTTGGCAACTTAATTGTGGTGAAATCATTGAAGAATTTTTAAAAGCCAAGAATAGAAATATTTTTAATTATAACAAATTAGAGATGAAAGGTCTATCTAAAAATAAAATATAGTAATTTGTTACAATAGTTGTTTTTTGATCATTAGATTTTCTTTTATGACATCTTTTCATTTCTTCATTTATAATTACAGCATTTGTTACAAAACAAGCATCAAAATTGAAGTATGAGCTGCTTAAAGCGAAATTGGTGAAAGTCAATTTTTCGGTGTAGATCAACAGAACTTTACACTGATCGTTGAAATGACTAAGTTCACTGACTCGTTTTCTTTGTTGTAGAATATGTGGAATATTCTTTTTGTAGAAAATGTGGTATATAGTAAAAATCTTAGTGTCCTGAATCCATGAAAAATTTTACAACCCAGTTCATCTCATTCCACTAAAATGTTGTATGCCACCTTTGTCTTCAATAGCTAATATTATAGTTGCATTTAAAAAGAAGTTACATCATGGATAGCTAACACACACACATATTTACACACACACACACACACGTGAATATATAACTGACATATCCAGTTCCAATGTGTGAATAAGTAGAGGAGGGGGCACCCCAGATTATCAGTGCTCAGGGCCCTCACATGCCTTAGTCTGGCCCTGGTTCCCATGGAATGTGCTTTTATTGATCCCAAGGTGACTGGCTGTGGACTAGGAGTGAGTCAGCTTCAGGCCTCATCCCTAAACTCTCAGGGCATATCCCCCACCCATGTGGCTGCCAGCTGGTGGACTTGGGAATGTTTCTGTGTTCTGTCCCCTTTGCTCTGCTTCTAGCTTTTACTATCAGCCTGGTCTCTCTGGCTTCCAGCTCTTTCCAGCTAGCCTCTTTGGATTAGTTATTTCTTTGGACAGTTTCTCAGGGTTTGACTCTCAGAGCGTCGGGAATCAGGCACCCATGTCTATTGAAGGAGGTGGCCCAAGAGAACTACATGCTCAGGACTCACTCATGACCAGCCTCCAATGTCTATCCTGAACTCTCATCACCAGTTGAAGTTATGAACACCATCTCAGCCACATATGGCCAAGCCTGACTGAAGGCACACATCACACAACAGAATATTGTGTCTCTTCATGGGACTAGAGCCATGATGGTATAATTAATTAACTGACTTTTTAAAAAGGGGGTTTTATGACTGTTTTCAAGAGCAAATAAACATATTGCAGTGCACATGTGGTTTCAAAGCTACAATTTTTACAAAGTAAAATAAAATAAAAGTAAAATAAAAAACAGCCCCCACATGTCTGTCAGTTTTTCATACTGTGGGAGCTTGTGTGTTGCTGTGATGCTGGAAGCTATGCCACTGGTATTCCGATATCAGCAGAGTCACCCATGGAGGACAGGTTTCAGCTGAACTTCCAGACTAAGACAGACTAGGAAGAAGCACACTGCAGTCTACTTCTGAAAAGTATTAGCCAGTGAAAACCTTATGAATAGCAACGGAACACTGTCTGATATAGTGCTGGAAGATGAGCCCCCCAGGTTGGAAGGCACTCAAAAGATGACTGGGGAAGAGCTGCCTCCTCAAAGTAGAGTCAACCTTAATGACGTGGTTGGAGTAACGCTTTCGAGACCTACATTTGCTGATGTGGCATGACTCAAAATGAGAAGAAACAGCTGCAAATATCCATTAAGAATCGGAACCTGGAATGTACAAAGCACGAATCTAGGAAAATTGGAAATTGTCACAAATGAAATGGAACGCATAAACATCGATATCCTAGGCATTAGTGAACTGAAATGGACTGGTATTGGCCATTTTGAATCGGAAAATCATATAGTCTACTATGCTGCGAATGGCAACTCGAAGAGGAATGGTGTTGCGTTCATCGTCAAAAAGAAAGTTTCAAGGTCTATCCTGAACTACAATGCTGTCAGTAATAGGATAATATCCATACGCCTACAACGAAGACCGGTTAATATGACGATTATTCAAATTTACGCACCAAGCACTAGGGCCAAAGATGAAGAAATAGAAGATTTTTATCAGCTGCTGCAGTCTGAAATTGATTGAACATGCAATCAAGACGCATTGATAATTACTGGCGACTGGAATGCGAAAGTTGGAAATGAAGAAGGACCAGTAGTTGGAAAATATGACCTTGGTGATAGAAACAATGCCAGAGATCAAATGATAGAATTTTGCAAGACCAACGACTTCTTCATTGCAAATACCTCCTTTCACCAACATAAACGGCGACTATATATACACATGGACCTTGCCAGATGGAACACACAGAAACCAAATTGACTACATCTGTGGAAAGAGACAATGGAAAAGCTCAATATCATCAGTCAGAATGAGGCCAGGGGCCGACTGTGGAACAGACCATCAATTGCTCATATGCAAGTTCAAGCTGAAACTGAAGAAAATCAGAGCAAGTCCACGAGAGCCAAAATATGACCTTGAGTATATCCCACCTGAATTACAGACCATCTGAAGAATAGATTTGACACATTGAACACTAGTGACCGAAGGCCAGACAAGTTGTGGAATGACATCAAGGACATCATCCATGAAGAAAGCAAGAGGTCACTGAAAAGACAGGAAAGAAAGCAAAGACCAAGGTGGATGTCAGAGGAGACTCTGAAACTTGCTCTTGAGCGTCAAGCAGCTAAAGCAAAAGGAAGAATTGATGAAGTAAAAGACCTGAACAGAAGATTTCAAAGGGCCTCTCGAGAAGACAAAATGAAGTATTACAATGACATGTGCAAAGAGCTGGAGATGGAAAACCAAAAGGGAAGAACATGATCGGCATTTCTTAAGCTGAAGGAACTGAAGAAAAAAATCAAGCCTCGAGTTACAATAGTGAAGGATTCCATGGGGAAAATATTAAACAACACAGGAAGCATCAAAAGAAGATGGAAGAAATACACAGAGTCATTATACCAAAAAGAATTAGTCGATGCTCAACCATTTCAAGAGGTGGCATATGATCAGAAACCGATGGTACTGAAGGAAGAAGTCCAAGCTGCTCTGAAGGCATTGGCGAAAAACAAGGCTCCCAGAATTGATGGAATATCAATTGAGATGTTTCAACAAACAGATGCAGCACTGGAGGTGCTCACTCGTCTATGCCAAGAAATATGGAAGAGACCTTTCTGGCCAACTGATTGGAAGAGATCCATATTTATGCCTATTCCCAAGAAAGGTGATCCAACCGAATGCGGAAATTATAGAACAATATCATTAATATCACACGCAAGCAAAATGCTGCTGAAGATCATTCAAAAACGGCTGCAGCAGTATATCGACAGGGAACTACCAGAAATTCAGGCTTGTTTCGGAAGAGGACGTGGAAACAGGGATATCATTGCTGATGTCAGATGGATCCTGGCTGAAAGCAGAGAATACCAGAAGGATGTTTACCTGTGTTTTATTGATTATGCAAAGGCGTTTGACTGTGTGGATCATAACAAACTATGGATAACACTGCGAAGAATAGGAATTCCAGAACATTTAATTGTGCTCATGAGGAACCTTTACATAGATCAAGAGGCAGTTGCTCGGACAGAACAAGGGGATACTGATTGGTTTAAAGTTAGGAAAGGTGTGGGTCAGGGTTGTGTTCTTTCACCATACTTATTTAATCTGTATGCTGAACAAATAATCCGAGAAGCTGGACTATATGAAGAAGAATGAAGCTCCAAGATTGGAGGAAGACTCGTTAACAACCTGTGTTATGCAGATGACACAACCTTGCTTGGTGAAAGTGAAGAGGACTTGAGGCACTTACTAATGAAGATCAAAGACCACAGCCTTCAGTATGGATTGCACCTCAACATAAAGAAAACAAAACTCTTCACAACTGGACCAATGAGCAACACCACGATAAATGGAGAAAAGATTGAAGTTGTCAAGGATTTCATTTTACTGGGATCCACAATCAACATCCATGGAAGCAGCAGTCAAGAAATCAAAAGACGCATTGCATTGGGCAAATCTGCTGCAAAGGACCTCTTCAAAGTGTTGAAGGGCAAAGATGTCACCCTGAAGACTCAGGTGCACCTGACCCAAACCATGGTATTTTCAATCGCGTCATATGCATGTGAATGCCGGACAATGAATAAGGCAGACCGAAGAAGAGTTGACGCCTTTGAACTGTGGTTTTGGCGAAGAATATTGAATATACCTTGGACTGCCAAAAGAACGAACAAATCTATCTTGGAAGAAGTGAGGCCAGAATGCTCCTTGGAAGCAAGGATGGAGAGACTGCATCTTACGTACCTTAGACATGTTGTCAGGAGGGATCAGTGGCCCTGGAGAAGGACATCATGCTTGGCAGAGTACAGGGTCAGCAGTGACTGCAACAATGAGCTCAAGCCTAACAACGATTGTAAGGGTGGTGCAGGACCGGGCAGTGTTTCGTTCTGTTGTGCATAGGGTCGCTGTGAGTCGGAAGCGACTTGACGGCAGCTAACAAGAACAACAACAAATATTTAAAATATACCACAGTTTATTTGGCCCTGTTTTTGAATTTCTTCCTTTTTATTTCAAGTACCAAAACCTCAAAAATGGAAAGGTCCAGGGTTTCTCTTGATCCCTGAGATACCCTGGTGGCCCAATGCCCCAGTTCTCTGGAAACAGGAATTGAGGGAGAATTCTATTGTTCATCTTCTGTCCAGATCCTGGTTAACAAAACTGCTATCTACTCAGTCTCCCAAGTTAGAAACCCCTCTCCAGTAGGTGCTGTCGCTCTGCCCACACAGCCTCTGCCTACGTTCTGGTCTTCTTCATCTTTCTCTTGGACTGTTATTTAAACATTCTGTAACATGATCCTTCTGTTAACCAGTTCCTTTATCCAGTCCATTCTCCACACTGCTGTTAGAGCGATGGCTATAAAAAGCAAATCTATTCCTGTCCTCTCTGGCTGAAAACTTTGGTGCCTTGGTTTCTCTCCCAGCTTGGTTGGTTGGGGGGTCTTTGCTGCTGTCATCTCCCACAGTGACTTCTCTGGCATAGGAATGCCCACAGCACCCAGCTTGGTTTCAGAGAATAGATGCTAATTCCTTCCTTGTCTCCCCTGCTTCCATCCTGCCCCAGGAGGCCAGCCTTCACCAGACCCATGAGCCGGACAGTGGTGTCATTATACAAGGTTCTTTACCAGATCCAGGAAGAGATGCACAGTATCAAAGTACACAAGTCGGAAAACTTGCTCCATGTTCTTTTATGCTACCCAGAAAATTACAGGCTTTAGGTCTTGCTAAAGACAATGCCTGCCTTCCTGCTGACTGGCACTTCTCCCTGTGGACCCCCCTTCCCTACAGTTTCCTCTTCAGTTCTTCAGTCTAGTGTCCTCACTTTACACCTTCATCCGAGAGGCAGTTCTGCCCTTTGCTCTCTCTGATCTTGCAAATTCGAGTAACACCTCAAGCTTCAGTGTGTCAGGTGTGACAGGCTCTGTAGTGAGAGGCAAGGGTGGGCTCTTGTTCTCTTGATGACTGTGAGTTTGCAGGTCAAGTTCAGCTTCCCTCCAGAGAGAACTGTGGCTGATTTTTTGATGTAATTACTTAAGAGGTACGCACATCTCACCAAGGCAAATGGTGGTTTTTTGGTCTGTTTATTTTTTGAGTCAATCATCTCACTGTGTTGAGGAAAGGATTTTCCCTCCCATGAGCATATTTTGGCCTTGACTCTTCACTATTGTGCCTGGTTTTTACTCGCCAGCTTGGCTATTCTGTAAAGGCTAGCTGTAAGCAGCTGCTTTCTTTGCCACCCGGGAGGGGCTGTACTGCTCTGACCTGCGTCTGATAGGAAGGGCAGTGGAGGAGTTGCTGGTGCACCCAGCCATACAGCCTCAACTCCTACCACCAGGAACCTCGTCACATCCCAAGACAGACCAAGTTGTTCTGCGCTTGTGCCTTTGCGTAGGCTCTGTCTTTGATGTCTTTCACTCTCTCCCCGCCTGTACACCATCCCCACGTTTCCCTTGCTTGACAACCACATTTCATCTCTATAGCACCAGCTCAAACGCCACCTTGCCTGTAAAACCTACCGAATCCCGGGGCACTGTTACTTGCTCCCTCCTCTAGGACCCAGCAGCAAAGCATGAATTTGCTTGTAAGGCACCTAGCAGTCAGAGTCTGGGAAAATGAACCAGCTGCCCTGCGGTTGACTCCAACTCATGGTGACCTTGACTTATAGTGACCCCATGTGTATCAGAGTAGAACAGTGCTCCATGGGGGTTTCAATGATTGATTTTTTTTTTAAAACAGGTCACCAGGCTTTTCTTCCAAGACTTCTCTGGGTAGACCTGAAGTGCCAACCTTTCAGTTAGCCGCTGAGCACATTAATTGAAGCAGGTCAGAAAAGTACAAGGTGGGGAGAGAGCCAGAGACGGAGGGAGGATACAAGGAGCGGCTGAGCAACTCACTCTGCAGATATCCTTCACCTACAGTAGCTAACCCCCACCGGTGGCTGCTTCTCAAAGGAATCAAAGGTGCCAGAGCAGGAGACTGAAGATACAGAGGCCATGAGAAAATTCTCCCACCCTTCCTAAATCTCTCCTCCTTTTCATACAAACACAGAAATTCCTTCAAGAGTCTTTCCCTTCCTGTCAAAGGTCAGCTGTAGCATTTATGTAGTTTCCATCAGTGCCTGCTTTCCCTAGTAAGGCAAACAGGAAACAAGACAGCTCTTGAAAGATGAGGGTGGCCAAGGGACAGGCCACAGACACCAAGATGTCCAGGGTGACGGTCGGTCCTGCGTACCCTCAACTCTTAGGGTCAGTAAAAAAATAGGAGAAGGGAAACTTTATGCCGAATAATGGACACTGAATTAGGAAACAAGGGTTTCAAGACTGAGCTCCACTTTAGCTCTCCAGGACCTTCCCTTCTCTGGGCTTCACTTTCCTCATTAGTGAAATGAGACAGTGAGCTGTAAGAACCCAGTGGCTCTAGGAGCAGCTGTTATCAAGGACCATTTTGTTCTTTGGGGATTGAACAGAACGTTTGTACAAGGCACCCTCACCACATGAACTTACGAGGCTGCAGCAGAGGAAATAGTGTCCACACATTTTTGGGAATCACTGGAGAAATAACAAACACTTGATGAATTCAAAGACAGTACCAGACTCTGAAAGTCATTCAGCCTAGAGAGACAGTCTTGGCTTTCAGAGGGCTTATGATCTAATGTATGGGGCAGATACCTTCGAAAGTTACTGTAATCCAGGTCAGACTGATACCTGCTATCATAGAGCAAGTTCACAGGATTCAGAGAAGATTTCAAGGAGAGGATGACGTAGCTGAATCTCAAGGGTGAGTAGGATGTAGGTGTCAGTTGACCCATTTGAATTATGGTGTGGGAGAAGAATGTTGAATATACCATGGAATGCCAGAAGAATGAACAAATCTGTCTTAGAAGAAGAACAGCCAGAATGCTTATTAGAAGTGAGGATGGTGAGACTTCTTCTCATGTACTTTGGGCATGTTATCAGGAGGGACCAATCTCTGGAGAAAGATATCATGAAAAGTAAAGTAGACGGTCCAAGAGATGGATTGACCCAGTGGCTGCAAAAATGGGCCCAAACATAGCAGTGATTGTGAGGATGGTGCAGGATCCAGCAGCATTTTTTTCTGTCATACATAAGGTTGCTATGAGTCAGACAAGGGCACCTAACACCAACAGGATGTTGGCATGAAGCAAAAGAACAAACAAGGGAAGAGAATTCCAGGCAAAAGGACCAGTCTTTACAGAATGCTTGGAGATTTATTTACAGGTGAAGTAAATGCCCTGGTGTGCATGAGTCTGAGAGGGGTGAAGAAATGAGTCAAGAGAGGTAGGTTGGGACCTGGATCAGTTACAGTGCATTTCATTGCTATTAAGCAAAATCAGTTCAAACTTGCTTAAATATTAAAGGAAGTTTGTTGGTTTAGGGACCTGGAAAGGCCAGAGGTAGGGCAGATTTCAGAAGAGTCAGGATCAACTCGATGACAACAGGCTTTGTTTTTTATTTCAGTGGCCTACTAAAGTTCTGGAAATCTAGCTTCTTTCTGTCTTTCTCCGCTACTTTCCACAGAGTCAGCTTTATTCTAGACTGGTGCCTCTTCAGCCAAAAGATGGTTGCCAACTAATTCCTCTCAGGGTGATATTCTTCCTTGGTACAACCCAGGAATAATGAGGGGAGATTGCTTCTGGAAGCTCTCTTGGAAGATTAAGGCAGTTCTTTCACAGAAGTCTTGGGCAAATGTCTTCTGGCATTTCATTGGCCAGAATTAAGTCACCCTCGAGCCAGTAACTGTGGCCAGAGGTAAAGTCTATGCTTATTGGCTTAGGTCAAGCCAATAGGCACTACCCATAGATTTGAGGCTAGCGTCACCTTCCTCCAAAGCAGACAGACTGCTACCCATTGCCATCGAGTCGATTCTGACTCATAGCGACCCTAGTTACCAAGAGCAAAGGAAATAGGTGTTGGGAGGTGTGATAGATACTGTAGATACTGTAGAGTCCTTTGTAGTTAGGGTTCTGCACATGGTCAAGGATCTGCCAACAGGAGGCCTAAGAGAGCAGTGAGAGATGCTGACTATGAATGAAAATGACTGGCACTTTTTATGAACATGGTGGTGGAGGCATCTGCTTCTTCTGGGATAGCTGTGATAGAGTTTCTAGCTCCAGTTATAGTGGAATTGTCCCATGGAATGGTTGGGAGTTTTTCCTAACTGCATCGCTCCTGTCTTTGTTGTTTCTGGCTATAACAGCACTGAGGTCCTTCATAGTTAGATGGTGGAAAGTTACTTTCATCATAAGGAATACAGCCTTTATCTTTTCACATGGAGCTTCATTGATGGGTTTTAAATGGGAAGGTGGTGATGATTGGACAAGATCTTATTCACTGGTAATCATTGATGACTTTCTTTTTGCCAAACTCACTGGTCACTTCTCTTCCATCATTTTACTCAAACTTTTAGGAACATTTGACACAATTAACAGTTCTCTTTTTCCTGATGGCTTTCTTCTCCTGAATCATTATGTAACCCTCCTTGCTTTCCTCCCACCTCACTGGCTACTCTTTCTTACTATCCTTTGCTGTTTCCTCTTCCTCTGCTAAACCTCTGGATATTGGAGAGGCCCAGGGCTCCTATCTTCTCTTTTTATCCTTTCTTCTTAGGAGTTCCATGGTCACAAGTACCAGGTATATATGCCAATGACTCTCAAATTTATATCTTTAGCCAAACCTTCTGTTTACCTCTGGATTTGTGTTTCCAGCTATCTATTTGACATTTTTACTGGAATGTCTGATGAATTCCATACATGTAACATATTTTAAGAAATACTTGTTTTTCTTCCAGCTTAGTTCCCCTCATTGCCCCCACTCAAAAAGGTATCATCCTCTATCCAGTTTCCCAAGCCAAAACCCAGAGTCATTCTTGACTTTTTTCCTAATTCCCCGTGTCCAATCTATCAGAATGTACTGTCAGCCCTACATCCAAAATATGTTTCGAGACTATCTATCTCTTTTCTTTTCCACTACTACCATCCTAGCTTCTGCCTTTCTTTCTAAGAGCCTCAACCCCTGTATCTCTCCTCTTGCTCACCACCTTCCAGCCTCCTGGATCTTCTTTATATTCTTCAAATAGACATGTTCATTTCCACCTTCTGGATCTCCTCTTTCCTCTGTCTGGAATGTTCTTTCAGATCTTGGCGTGGCAAATTTTCTTCTTGTCTCTAAGACCTTGGCTCGAACATGACTTAACACCAACTCAAGTCACTTTCTATTCCATTGTCCTGTTTTGATTTCTTCCTATTATGAATCACTTATCTGAAATAATCTGTTTGTTTTCTTGTTTACTGCCATCTCCTCTAGATAAAAGCAGAGTACCTCTCTGCTCTGATCGTTGTTGCACTCCCCATATACAAAAGTGTCTAGCACCTAACAGTAACTGAATAGATCTTTGTTGAATGAATGAATGTATGTTTTAGAAAAAATCCCACTAGTGGTAATTTGAAGAATAGACCTGAAGGGAAGAAATCTGTGTTTCAGGAAGGTCTCCCTGACTAGAGTACACAGTATGTATTGCACTTAAAAGCCTCTCAGTATTTGGAACACCAAAGCTTGCAGGATGTTTGGTGAGATGCAGAATTTAGTGTAGTTATGACTTGGGAGAGTCTTTCATTGATTGCAACAAGTGGGCTTCTTTCCTTGTGCTGTTGCCTTTAAATTGGGTGGTTCAAATATGGCCAAAATAGGTTTCTGCATGTGGGCTGCTGACACCACAAGTGTGTGAAAATGGAATTAGATACTTTTCCTTTGCAGCTCCTGACCCACAAATCACAGACAATTGCTGCAGGGACAGAGTGGTTCTCTGAGAACGCAGTCTGGTAGGGGAGGAGTGAGGAGTGCTGTGGGGTGTGCTGCATCCTTGTGTCAGAGGTTCTTTCGGACAGCCTAATGGTGGATAACGTAGAGACAATTCTTTTCTTTCCATAGCTTCGTTATTACACAAAAGAGCACACAGAGTGTCCAGAAAGGGGTTAGCCAGGCTCTGTAACTCTAGGATTCTTCTTTCTCTCTGTATCCCAGAGCCTGAGTTCTCTTCCATTCTTTTCAAAGCACAGTGGAAATAGAAAGGATGCTTACAAAAGTGGATAAAAAAGAACAGCATAGAAGTCTCCTACACCTGGCAAATCCTTCCCCAGACCCCGTGTGATACAGTATTTATATTCAATAAAGATATTGTTTTCAGGACAAATAAAAATAAATCCTAATGACAATGATCACCCCCCCCCTTTTGGGGGGGCAGATTTATGGAGTGATTTGAATACTTAGGGCCTTTTTTTTCACTGCGCAGACTGAGAAATCGTAAACCTCATAATCGCGAGAGCTGGTGATCTGAAAGAGGAGACAAACCAGAATTGAGGAGCTGGCACTGTCCCCAGGATTCATTCGCACAGAAGCTGAGCCTCACCAGTCTGCATGGGCATTCCTTGTTCTAAAAAGTGCACGGTGTTCTACCTGGCAGCATGGTGTCATGAACTGAACTGTGTCCCCCCAAAATGTGTGTATTAATTTGGCTGGACCATGATTCCTGATATTGTGTGATTGTCCACCATTTTGTCATCTGAGATAATTTTACTATGTGTTGTAAATCCAGCCTCTATGATGTTAATGAAGAGGATGGGCGGCAGTTGTATTGATGAGGCAGGACTCAATCCACAGGATTGGATTGTGTCTTGAGGCGGTTTCTTTTGGGATATAAAATAGAGAATTGAGAAGAGAGACAGGGGACCTCATGCCACCAGGAAAACAGCACCGGGAGCAGAGTGAATACTTTAGACCCGGGGGTTCCTGCACAGAGAAGCTCCTAATCCAGAGGAAGATTGATGACAACGACCTTCCTCCAGAGCCAATAGAGAGAGAAAGCCTTCCCCTGGAGCTAAGGGCCCGAATTTGGACTTTTACCATACTTTAATGTGAGGAAATAAATTTCTCTTTGTTAAAGCCATCTACTTGTGGTATTTCTATTACAGAAACACTAGATAACTAAGACATATGGTGTAGTAGAAAAATATGGAGTTAAAAAAAAAATTTTTTTTTTTTCAGAAGTCAGGAAATCTAGGCTGTGATCCTCACCAGTTATGTGACCTTGGGCAAGTGATTTAGGTTTTCTGAGCTTAGGCTTTCCTGTCATAAAGTGGGAGTAATAATGACTCTTTCCCCCGTGTACAATGCTGCACTGAGAATTAAATGTATATGCAAGAGTGCTGAGAAAACTGTAAAGATCTCCGTATATCTTAGTCATTATTTTCTAGTTTGTAAAACCAAAGTCTTCATCTAAAATAGATAAATCTATTCACAGTGAATGACAGACTGATTGATGATAACTTGGGATTCTGGATTCAGACCAGAAGTCAGAAATAAACCTACTCTTGACGATGTTTTAGAACTTCTCTAATTTAATATGATTTAATTTGCTTTTTTAGTATAGAATTTAGATATTAGATAGGGCTAAAAATTGGACTATTGAGATTTAGTTAGAAAAGCTGATTTTACCCATTCAACATTTACTCACTGGATACAGGTAAAGCATTTATAATAGTGCTTGGCATATAGTAAGTGCTCAATAAATGCTCACTGTTATTATTGTTATTGACATTGTTACTATTATTGTTATTTGCCTGGTCCTGGGCTGGGCTCCAGGGTTGCACATATGCAAAGCCGTGATTTCTGCCCTCTGGGAGCTCTAAGGCTAGTGGGAGAGACAGATTTGTGGGGTGACAATTATAGGAAAATGAAGCGGGGCGGGGGGCGCGGAGCATCAGAGACTGACTCAAATCAGCCTATCTTTGAATTCCGCTCCAGTTCTAATTAGGTGGGTAAACTTGGTCAAGTGACTTAACCTTTCAAGCTTCATTTCCTTCATCTGTAAAGTGGGAAAATAATGCCATTGACTTTAAGGGTGTAGTGTGATGGATTGCTCTTCTCAGCATGGTGCTGTAACTCCCAACCAGGCAATTGAATGAAACTGTGCAGATAGGGTAATTGTAGCCCACCAAGGGGATTGGACAGAAACTTTGGTGGCATAGTGGTTAAGAGCTATGGCTGCTAATCAAAAGGTCAGCAGCAAATTCACCAGGCACTCCTTGAAAACCCTATGGGACGGTTCAACTCTATCCTATAGGGTTGTTATGAGTCGGAATCGACTTGATGGTGATGGGTTTTTTTTTTTTTGAAGGGGATTGCTCAGTTTCGCCATCCCACTGGGCTTGAAATGAGCCAGCCCAGAGGTGGGAGAGGATTCCACCACCACTGCTCAGCCAGGAGTGGAGAGCACATCCTTTGGACCCAGTATCCCTGCTCTGAGAAGCTCCTGGAACCTGGAGACCAAGAGACAGAGTGAGCTGTAACCCTGAAGACAGCAAGAAGCGGTGGCAGGAGAGACAGGTAGGAGAGGCCAGCAGGAGACCACACAGCAGGATTCCCAGCTCATGGAGCTAGAAAGCTGAGCACCTTTAGGCAGAAGCAGAGGGCCGGGAAAGGTGTACCTGTGAGCACGGCTTGGAAGAGGCTGTCCTGATGGAAGAACTGTATCCTGAGCATTCCCAAGCCTGAATTATAACCTGTTACTTCCCTAATCGGAAACCCTGGTGGTGTAGTGGTTAAGTGCTATGGCTGCTAACCAAAGGGTCATCAGTTCGAATCCACCAGGTGCTCCTTGAAAACTCTATGGGCAGTTCTACTCTGTCCTATAGGATTGCTATGAGTTGGAATCGACTCAACGGTACTGGGTTTGGTTTGGTTTTTTTTACTCCCCTAATAAACCCCATAATCATATTGTCTACGAGCTCTGTGTGGCCACAGCGATGATTTATTGAACCCAGCAGAGAAGCAGAGTGCTGCAGGAGGGACGGGTGGTATCAGACTGGTAAAGATGGTGGAGAGAGGAGGCATGTCTGACCTCCACCTCATAGGAATCGGCCTCGGGCTGTTGATCTTGATTCTCCTTCCCACTTGTGAAATTGGAGGCCAGACGCGAACCCTACACCATTTTTACAAAGGGATTGCTGAGTGAGTGAAATTAGATAATTATTCAGTTATTTACTAATCAAATATTTATTAAGCTTTGTGGTTGGCTGAATAATGGCTCCCCAAGGATGTCCACAACCTAGTCCCCAGGACTGTAACCATGTTATATTACATGGTAAAGGAGAATTACAGATGGGACTCAGGGAAGACAGCACTAAGGGTACCTGTGAGGACACTTGCTGTACCTCACTCTGCTCCTAAGTTACTGATTGACCCACATTCATCCATGGTCCTCTCTGTGTCTCAGTTTTCTTTTCTGTAAACTAAGGGGTCCTTTCGATTCTAACACTCTAAAACTATGGTCTAGCAATGGAGTTGTTAGGAAACATATGTATCACTGCAATCATGTGGATTTGAAATCACAAGACCTGTGCCCAAATTCCAACTCTTCTGCTTATGAGTTTGTGTGACTTTGAGCATGTTGTCTTTATCTCATTTCCTCATCCTTATATAGTGAAAACAGTACCTACCTCACAGACGTGTTGGATGGAGAATTTGATATAATGGATGTGAAACCTCTTTAGAAAGATTATGATGCTATGGCTATTTTTAGCTATAAAAGACTGCTAGGTTGGCTGCCAGAAGTCGATTCTATTCTCTTGGCCACCCTAATGACATCTTTCCAAGCAATTCCTTGGCCCAGCTGATCCAATTCACTTATCATGGCAGTCAAATAAATGGGCTTGGTTGTTTTCCTGTCAGCTTCTCTGTGTGTCACATCAGTGCAGCCTAAGATAAGGAGCCTCTGTCTCTGACCCAGACACTTTGGACCTTGGTGCCTCTGTTGTATGCCAAGGAAAGTGCACTCCCTAAGGCTAGAGAAAGCCCCCTCCCCCAGCTCCCTGCTTCTGGGCTTGGCTCAATGAGGTTTTTTCACCCTCCGGCAGCAGGGGGATGGGTCAGTGGAATGTGGCAAGAGGCAGTACAGCCTGGGAGCCTGGGGCCTGAGGGCCAGTAGAAATCTCTGTGGACTCGTTGTGTGGCTGCAAGCAAGGCTCTTCCCCTCTCCGGGAATGGGTACTCTCTGTTATGGATTGAATTGTGTCTCTACAAAATATGTATTGGAGTCCTGACTTGATCCCTGTACCTATGGATGTAATCCTATTTGGGAATAGGGTATTCTTTCTTATGTTAATGAGGTCATAACGGTGAAGGGTGTGTCCTAAACATAATCACTTCTGAGTTATAAAGAGATTAGACACAGAGACAAGCAAGCACAAACGGGAAGATAGATGCCATGGGAAGATTGCCAAAGAACTGAGAAATGCCTGGGCTAGAGAAGCTGAGACAAGGACCTTCCCCCAGAGCCAACAGAGAGAGAGCCTTCCCCTGTAGATGATGCCCTGAACTCGAACTTCTAGCTTCCTAAACTGTGAGAAAATAAGTTTCTGTTCTTTAAGCCACTCACTTGTGGGATTTGCATTACAGCAGCACTAGGTAACTAAGCCGCCCTCCTCTTTGTGATGAGGGGTAGGACTTGATGACTTCCAAGGTCCTTTCTGGCTCTGGCCCTCTATGAATTATGAATTACACTCCCACTTTATGTCCGTGACTCTCAATCTTTCCTGCACCCCCAGTCTTGATGCAGCTTGCTTGTTCTCAAGAGTTACTCACTTCAGGATCAAACTTCAACTTGATCCTTGCCTCTAGCTCTGAGCTTGTCTTCACTTCTCTCCCCACTCTTAACTTTGACTCCTTTCTGGTCCAGTTTTCCACCATCCCGCATGGCTGGCTTTAGAAACATCTGCTTTCCTAATGCCTGCTGAAAGGCTAATGACAGATTTTGGCTGCAGTTCTCATTCCCCTTGCATTTTCATAGAGGAGCAATACTTCAATCCCAAAAGAATGAATCTCTCACAATAGAGTCTAGACTCAGAGCAGGAAGATAGGTTCCACAGAAGATGGGACCAGCTTATGAAGGCTTCCAAAGAGAAGCAAAGGAGCTTGGACTTCATCCAGTGGCAACACGGGGCCACTGATTGTTTTTAAGCAGCAGTAGATGTGATCTGAGCTGTATCTTCAAGACATCATTCAGGCAGCTTTTTGAAGACTGGATTAAAGTGGGGAGAAGACAAAGGCAGCCAGGAGAGTGACACCAAGATTTAGTTGAGAGAGACCAAGAACAGTGGCAGTGGGCATGGAAAGGAAGAGGGTAGTCTGAGAGACTTTAGAAGAATCCACTAGACTTGGGCCCTAATGAATGTGGGAATAAGAGAGAGGGAGGAGTTGAGAATGACACCGACATTTCTAGCTTGAAAAGTCGATGCACAGTTTTGCCTGTGGCTAATATAGAGAACAAGGTGTCCTGGTGGTGCAACAGTTAAGTGCTCGGCTGGTAACTGAAAGATTGGCGATTCAAACCTACCCAGTAGCTCTGTGATAGAAAGACCTGACGATCTGCTTTGTAAAGAGTACAGCCTAGAACACCCTATAGGGAAGTTCTACTCTATCACATGGGGTTGCTATGAGTCAAAAATTGACTCAATGGCACACAACAAGGGTATAGAGAACACATGCCCTGCCGTTCTCCCCTGAGTATACTGCAGCCACACCCAGCCTCCTTTCTGCAACACCAGACTTGCTCCTGCCTTGGGGCTTTTGTTCTTGCTGATCTCTGTGCCCAGTTTTAGCTCAGTTAGGGTTGGTCACTTCTTTCAAGAGACTTCATTGACTACCCAGTCTTCAGTAGTGTTTTTGCCCCACTCACCTTCTACCTCAGGCCTATCTTCACAGCTCATTCATCTATTTGCTTACTTCTACTACAATTTCTGTCCCATGTAGGTGGGGGTGTTCTCTGTTTTGTTGGTGATTGTGTCTGTAGCACCCAGAACAAGGCTTGGACCACAGCAAGTGCTCAGTAATTAGAAGTTGAATGAGAAGGAAGGAAGGAAGGGAGGGAGGGAGGGAGAGAGGGAGGGAGGGAGGGAGAGAGGGAGGGAGGGAGGAGGGAAGGAAGGAAGGAGGGAAAGAGAAACACTAGAGTGAGATATGGTAGATTATTTCCAAATATGGCTACAACAATATCTCCCATTTTGGATGTCATATGCAATGAGATTTGACGGTCCTCTCATCAAGTGGAATCTGTTTCCTTTCCCGTTGAATCTGGGCTGGGTCTGTGATTTGTTTTGCCCTGTATGTAGGATGCAGTGGAAGTGACACGGTATGACTTCAAAGAGTAGACTTTAAGAGGCCTGTGGCTCCTGTTTCACATGCTTGCAATGCTTCTTATTGAAACAGTGTCTTGGGACCACCTTGCTGTGAGAAAGCTTTAGTCATGTGAGGAGCCCCCAGGGAGGGAAACTGAGCACTCAGCCAATAGGTCGGCAGAGCCCAGCCCCAGCAGATCTGCCAGCTGAATGCAGCTATGTGAGTAGTAATTCCAGGCAAGGAGAACGCTCCAGCCGATCCACTAAATTGTGAGAAATAATGAATTGTTCCTTTAAACCATTAAGTCTTGGAGGTGGTTGGTTACTCAGCAATAGATAATAGAAAAGTTTTTCTTCCTCTCTCTCTTCCTCACTCTATCTCTTTCTTTCTTCATTTTGGACTTTGAGGTTAAGGAGACGGTGAGGATCCAGATGGAGATGTACAAGAAATTAAATATAAGGATGCATGCTAGATTCTCGTTCTTGGCGGTTGTTATGTTCTACAAAGTCGCCAAGAACACTGAATTAGTGAATATTGAATCAGCCTTGATTGACCTCAGCTGGGAACTTGGGGGTTGGGTGACTCAGGTTTTTCACCTTCCTGCCATTGTCTGGAATGACCTGTGAAAGTGCTGTGAACATTGATTATAGAGTTACAAATAAATTTTAGTGACTAGGAGAATCAGCGGATGTGGAATCTGTGAATAATGAGGATCAGCGGTATATATATTCACATTCTTCTGGTGAAAATGGATTTGATGACCTGTAAGTTATATATGAACTTTTCCAATGATTGAGAAAAGAAAAATCTTATATTTTTTAGTTGAATTGTAAAGAAAATTTTAACAACAGTGTGTTTTCTCAATCTCTGAATATTTTTCAAGTGGATGACTGGGGACAGCTTAACCAAAAGGTCAGCAGTTCAAATCCACCAGGCACTCCTTGGAAACTCTATGGAGCAGTTCTACTCTGTCCTATAGGGTCACTATGAATCGGAATTGACTCGACAGCAATGGGTTTGATTTTTGTTTTTTTTGGTACAGTGAGACAAAGGAAGCATTCTCCATCCGCTGTGACTTAAGAAGCAGCCAAAGTTTCTGCCCCACTGCATTATGCCACCCTGACCCCGCTCTTACTGTTAACTTCTTTGGCCTAAAGTTAGGCAATGGAAGCAGTGAATGCGGAAACATCCACTTCCAAGCTACCCTGGAATAACAAACATCCAGTGCTTTTCACTTTATCAAGCATTTTCCCGTAATTGTTTTATTTGACCCTCATAGCAACCGCATGGCATGGGTTTTGATCCTTGTTTTGAAAATGAGGAAAGGGAGAGTCAGACTGAAAGTCACACCGTGAGTTAGTGGCAGAGAGGGGGACAGATCTAGCAGCCTCTCTATACTCCTGGGTAAGCATGCTTTCAGCACCACCACACTCGTTCTAACGGGAACAGTCTATGAGCTTCTTGGGAACTATCTGAATAACAAAGAGAATGACCTTGGTCTTGAAAGCCATTCATTGTCACAGGAGACAAGAGATACTATCTTTGGGCAAGGTCTTCACTCATTTTGTAATTTAAGTAAAACTTTCATGCTAATTTCCTCTCCCTCCTAGTGTTAGCCCTGGCTCCTGGGAAAGGAAGGGAAATGCTTTCACACTTTACAGACAACCTTGGCTTCAACCACATCATTTACTCCATTTTTTCCTCCAATGAAATATGAAAAAGCAGATGTAAAGGCTTCTCTGTTTCTCTTTAAAGGGAGAAGATAATAGTTGTTTTGCACATTTTAATTTAGCATATTTAAAAGTATTGAGAGTTGATTTTTTTTTTAATTGTAAGATCTGTTTTGGATAAAAATTAATGTGGAATAAGCTAAGAATATTTTCTTGAGTACCAGGAGACAAAGAGAAGGCTCTGGAGATCTGTTTGCATACATCCAGCAGCCCTCATGGTCTTCCTGAGACCAGCCAGACACTGCCTGAAATCCTAGCCCCTTCTGGCATCACAGACACGTGAGCCACAGTTAGGATATTTGATAGTGTCTTCTAACCAGGCCTCTCAGCTCTGCAATTTTACATCACAGAATGAACGGCCACAGTGCATTCTCTTTCCCCATTGGCTCCCCACCCTCATTTCTTGGCTGCTCCAAGCTTCCTCTCATTACTAAAGTGCTCTCTGTGTCCCTGCTTCATGGTAAATAGCTCTCCATCCACTAAGACCTGGTTTTCCCAGAGAAGACTACTCATGCTCTTACTTTCTATGCACCATGAGGCCAGGACATGGATCTTCTCTTATGCTTCCAGACGTCATTCTTTCACCCTGGTTAAAATTGCAATTTATTTTTAGGTTTGTGATTTTGACTATATAATCTGCTACCTCTTCTATATCACTGTATTCTATTGGTTTCCCTGCCACTGCTGCTCACTTATCAAAGATTTTGATACCTGACTCATGATCTTACTCTCCATCTCAACTCCTGCTATCATCCCAGGACATTTCAACATCAAGTATTGAACTATCCGACCTCTTAAGCTCATAATTCTGGAACTCCTTTTCTCTGGGGTCTATCATTGCCTCACTTCAGTCATATACTCAAAGGCCATCTCCTAGAAGAGTTTCCCCTCTGAAATCTTGAACTTCCTCTTAGTTTCCTCATGCCCTTTCATCTTCTAGGCCCCTGGTTCCTCCATTTTCACTTCATCAGTTGGCCATTTCCCTGCCTTTATTTCTTCTTTTCCCTTTTTGGTTTCCATGATTGATCATTTTTCCTTTTCAGAAACTCTCTGAACCTTTACCACTCTCCTTGAATTTCATATGCAACTCCCCACAGTCCACATTCTTAGCAGATCTTGAATCTTACCCTACTGAGAAAATGGATCTTTCCAGAATGATCTTTCTCAACTTTCAGCTGCTTTCTGTGCATAGTCCTTCCTTCCCCAGTCTTACAAGATGCATGTCCACATGTCCTTGAAGCCACCTCCTCATTTCTTCTCGTGCACCTTGTTCTACCACTCATCGCCTCTCTTGCCTTCTACAAAATCTGCCTCAGCACGTAAAAATGATCAAGGTTTTCCACCCTAGAAAACAACCTGTTTAAAAAAAACTGACTTTACCGCATGTTCACCTCTAACTATGTAACACCTTCTCTAAATATCTCAGAGAGTTGACCACACTCATTGCCTCCAGTTTCCAACCTCCCATTCACCACTCAACCTGCTGCAATCTGGCTTCCTGCTCCAGTCATTCCACTGAAATGGAATGTCACTAAAATTAATAACTTCCTAATTGCCAAATCCAATAGCTGTTCTTCAGGTCTTATCTTAATCTCTTCCCAACATTTGACCTTGTTAATCACTCTTTTCCTTCTTAAAGTTATGGATTTCCTTGGCATTTGGGACATTCATTCTTCTGGTTTTAATAGTATCTGGCAATTCCAACTCTGGTCCTTTGTAGGCTCCTATTCCTCTTGCTTATTGGAAGTCTTCAGAGTTGCCCACTGTTTCACACTCTCCCTGGGTCATTTCTTTCACCTCCATGACTTCTATTAAAACCCACAAGCCAATGACTCCAGAGTACCTCTCTTTAATCCATACCTCTCCCTGAGTTTCAGAGTCAGGGATTTGATTACCTTCTAGATAGCTCCAGCTGCTCCCTTAAACTCAGTGTGTCTTCACACCAGCTCACCTTTATCCCAAACCAGTTCCTCCTTCTGTATCCTGCAATTCAATCATCATTGCTCAATCTGCAGGCTAAAACCTGAAGTCTTCCTCAACTTCTCTTTCTCCTTTGCCTCCCACATCATATCAATGATCAAATCTTGCCAAATTAGGTTGGGCCTCATCTCTCTCTCTTTCCTGGACCACAGCAGTGGCCTTCATACAGGGCTTCCTGCCTCACTCCTGTTCATTTCCTGTTGATCCTCTCTACCATAGTCAGTACAATCTGATGAAGTATAGATCTGACCAAGCCAAGACGATGCGTAAAGCATTTAAATAAGTCTTTGGTATCTACAGAAAAATGTCCAGGCTTATCACACGTCACACAAGGGCTTCCATATACAGCACCTGCAGATGTCTTCAGCTTCATTGGTCAGCCCTCCCTGCTTGATTTTCCTGCTCCAGCAACAATGAACTGCACAGAGCACACACCTCCCACCACCCCAGCCATGCAGGCCTTGGTGCTTTTGTTTCTGCTTTTCCCTTGCTTGAAATTCTTCACCACACCTATCATTACCAGAAAACCAAACCGAACCCATTGCCATTGAGTTGATTCCAACTCATAGTGTCCCCATAGGACAGAGTAGAACTGCCCCATGGAGTTTCCAAGGAGCACCTGGTAGATTTGAACTGCTGACGTTTTGGTTAGAAGCCGTCACACTTAAGCACTATGCCACCAGGGTTACAGCTAATTCCTACTTATTAGTTAAAACCAGTTCACAAGTCCTCCCTGAGCCCACTTGGCTGATGTATGAGGCTCTCCCCAGACCTTGCGTAATACTCCATGTGTATCTCTATGAAATTGCCTTATACTATCTTTTCTGTCTATTCTTCCACTACACTGTAAGCTTCTTGAGATCTCATTCAGCTTTTGGTCCTTCCTGCCCAACCTGGAGCCAGGCACAGAGAAGGTGTTTGAACAAAGCTTTAGATTCAGAATTAAGAAACTAGGGTTCAAATCCTCTCTCTTCCACGCTTTAGTTCCATGACGTAGGTAAATCGCCTTACAAGTTTCAACCATGCTTCCTTATCTATAATTAATCTATTTACCTTACAAGGTAAAATTGAAGATTAAAATGAGATAACATATGAATATTCCTTATAAACTCCAGAATACTATAAGAATGTTTTGTTACATAGAATACACAGAAACATAGAGGGAAAAAAATGCCTATCACACCATTACGGATCCTGTACAAATTTTAACAAGACTTCGTATTTATTCAAAAACCTACATAAGCATTTTTATATCAGTGTGGTAGTCCGAAAGTGTGGTGAAAGGATTATCTCTTTGTTTTAAAAACTTCATCGATGTGCCTAGTGGAAGTAGAATAGGACTTGTGAAAATTACCTAATATGACTTAATAGCTGTGACAGGAACATTAATTTCACCTCAACATCAGCAGGACATGTATCTTAAAGCATTCATTACATCACATCTTTTTTTCCCTGCACCTCCAGACTGCCCCTTCTATCCAGCTCTTCCAATGGGCGCATTTTACACACTTCTCAATTCCGTGTGAAAATGAGCCAAGGAGAAGAGGCAATTCAGATGAGACTTCACAAACCAATCTGGTTTACCTTAAGTGAATACACGTCATTTATCCAATTCTTTATTGCTTGCTGAGAAAGGAGATAAAACAGTTCCGCTCTGCAAGGGCAACTCCTGATTCAGATAAATGGAAACTAGGAAGAAATCACTGGAAGTGACCTGCTTAGGAGAAGGCGATCTTTATAGGAAATGGGGGCTAGAGAATTCCCACTTGCAGGTCATGCAACAAACAGCTTCAAGGAACTAAAAGCATCAGGCAATAGAAACAGACATTTCCCCTTCACAGGGGAGAGGGGCAGTGCAGATGTTCCCCGAGCAGGGAGGCTTTTTCTGGGCCTCAGTTTCCTCATATATCACATAGGAGGAAGACCTATCTCCTAGAGTTGTTGTGTATCTCAGAGAAAGAAAGAAACAGAAAGGTAAGTGAAGGGAGAGGAGGAGGAAAAGAGATGAGAGGGAGAGGAGAAAAGGGAGGAAGGGGGAGAGGGGAGAGGAAAAGAGTGAGAGAGAGGGAGGCAAGAAGAGGGGAGTTATGTGCTGTCTTGAGTCAGTTCAGACTCATAGAGACCCTATAGGACAGAGTAGAACTGCCACATAGGGTTTCCTAGGCTGAAATCTTTACGAGAGCAAGTCACTGGGTCTTTCCTCCCACAGAATGGCTGGTGAGTTTGAATCGCCCACCTCTCAGTTAGCAGTTGAGCGCTTAACCATTGCACTACCAGGGCTCCCTGAAGAGAGGAGAGGAGAGAGGAAAAGAGAGAGAACCTGGTCTATACTTAACAAATACTAGATATTTTAATTAAAGTTAAATTATTTTGGAAAAGAAAAGTGAAAATGCAGGTGGATAGAGAGGGTTGAAAACATATATTAAGGCTCGATACCAAGTTCTTGAATTCCAGATTATAACGTTTAGGTTTCGTTCAGGCAATGAGGAGTCTGTGAAGGTTTTTGTGCAAGACTATGACACAATAACAGCTGTGCTTTTTGAAGATTGATGTGAATCAGTATATGGAATGAACTGGAAGGTAAATATCAGGAGGCAGGAGACCTAGTAGGAAATTATTGCTTTAGTCCAGTGAGACTTGAGGAAATCTGACCTAGGGCAGTAGAAACATGGATGAAGGAGAGGGGACATAGGGAGGGATATTTTGAGATATAACTGGCAAAAAGGAGTTGTTAAAGATAGCTTCCATGTTTCACACCTTTGCAACTAGAATGGTGCTGCTGTTTATTTCAGAATCAGAAAGCATCACAGGGATTGGGTTTGGGAGGGTTTACAATTTAATATTGGATGCAGGTGTTTTGGGTGAAATATCAAGGTAGAGAGATCCCATGGGTATTTGGGTATGTCTAGCACCCTGACTAAGATCAGTATTTTGGTATACTTTAACAGACTACTGGTTCTTATTCCAGAAGCATCTACGTTTGATTTTTTTTTTTTTTTTTTTAACACAGTGGGTGAAAATGTAAGATTTATGAACATAAACACTATAGCAAAACTGGCTGGACTGCATCTCTTCTGTTAAGTGACTCTTAGTCATCCCCAGCCCACTGCTGTGCTACCAGGTTAACTGCATTTATTTGCTACCAGAAAAGTGGTTTGAATCCAGATAGAACCCATGCAAACTCCTCTGTCTTCCTAGAGTGCCTATGTTCTACTCCCCACCCAAAGTGCTGGAAACACGAGCAAACCTGATCCTAGTACAACGATGTTGAACAATCTGTTTCTTCATTCTCCTTATCAAAGAACTCACCCTGGCTGCAGAGGCTCAACCTCCCCAGGGAAAGCCACGCTGAGACCTGGTGGCATGTCCATCTTATCTGTATTGTACTATTCTGTCTTTCTTTAAACTCTGTCTGTTGTCCTGATACCGAGGTGATGCTTAATGGTCTGAAATCCCCATGCCCCAAGTGGTGCCTCTGAGAAAGTTTGGGCCCATATTAGCAACTTTCCAATTTTTGGTAACAGTGCCTTTGGTAGGCCTATCATTCTGCTGACCATTTCACACTTCGTATCCATCCAAATCCCAGACAAGGGAGAAAAAGTCCCGATTGTCCTTGTTGGTCATTTCCAGCTTCCAAGGATTGATGTTTTTGAGAGAAGCTTTATGTAATTGATCAACTTCTTTTAAAAACATGTGTTAGTATTTATAGTGTGCAAAGCATTGAACTAGACAAAGCTGGGAACCTTCTCAAGATGAAGGAGATATAGTTCTTGTTTTTAAATGAAATTAAAACCAACTGGAGAGATTGACATGTACACCGTCGAGACAAGAGAGGCTGGTAGGGATGGGCATGAGGAGGAGGAGGGTAGAAAGCTAAGCATGAGTTAAATCTGCAACTTATCAGCTGAAATTTTATATTGAGGATGTTGTTGCATGCCATCGAGTTGATTCCAGTTCATAGGAACCCTATAGGACAGAGCAGAAATACCCCATAGGGTTTCCAAAGCGGTCATCTTTACAATAGCAGATTGCCACACCTTTCTCCTGTGGAATAGCTGGTGGTTTCAACCTACCAGCTTTTCATTTAGCAGCCAAGCACTTAACCAGTGTACCACCAAGGCGCCTCATATTGAGGATAAGCTGCTTTTAAACCCTTTCTCTGCAGAACGGTTGATGGTAGAGCCTGAGAAGGCTCTGGCTGCAGGTGGAAGGCCCAATTCAGTGCTATTGTGAGCCCAAATAAGTATGGGATGTACTTTTAACTACAAGAATGGCTGAGAAGTCTGGTTGAAGGGACCATTTTGTTTAACTGAAAACAGCAAACACACACACACACACACAAAGTAGCTGATGTGCCACCTTTAACAGTATACAGAGGAGATCGAGATGGTGCACTGCTTAAGTAATTAAGTTTTCAGTTTAAATCTAGAACTCAGATAAGGATTTTATTAGTTAATTTTCTTACTTAATTGTTTTCAGACTGAGGATCTCACTACTGCAACTTCTAAAGGAAGACACATTTTATGCAATGTATCTGGTGTGCACAAAGGACACTAGTTTATTGCATATGCATTTTGCATTTTCCCATTTGATCCCCATACCAGCCCTGTAAACAAGGCAGACCTTGTTGTTGCTGGGTGCTGTCAAGTAGATTCTGACTCATGGTGACCCCGTGTATGCAGAGTAGAACTGCTCCATAGGGTTTTCAAGGCTGTGAACTTTTGGAAACAGATCTCCAGGCTTGTCTTCTGAGGTGCCTTTGCGTGGGCTCATACTGCCAACCTTTCAGCTAATAGTCAGGGCTTAGCCATTTGTGCCACCCAGGGACTACTTATTATGGTCTGGGATCCAGAAAAATAAATTCTGTCTTAGCTCAGTCACTTCTCTAAATGAGGTTTTATGCTATATATGTATATATATTTACAAAAAATAAAGGGAAAGGGAGGCAAATGTATATTTTATTGTGAGCTGGGATTGAGCCCCAATCTAATGCGGAGAATTCTGGCAGGCTGGGCTGGAGCACTTTTTCCCAAGCTTTGCAGGATTTTTTTTATGCAGGACTCAAGAGCTTCAGCCAAGGGTCGATACAACATACTTGTTAGCAAAAGGGCAAAAATAATCAGAGAAAAAGAGACTCATCTAGGAGCCAAGCTGGCCTAAGCTCAAGATCATTGCTGCTACTTAGAAGAAGTCCAACTTACCAGTTTTTAAATTTTGTTTCACACTTTTTGTGTCCTGTATAAAAATATCTTTGCCTATCTCGTGGTCTCAAAGGCTTTTTTGTTATATTTCTTCTAGGAGTTTTGTTAGCTTTTATGTTAACTTCTGTGATTGATTTCAAGTTAATTTTTGTGTATGATGTGAGGCAAGGGTTGAGGTTCATTTATTCCCATACAGATGCCCAGCGGTTCCTGCACCGTTTAGTGAAGACTGTGTTTTCCCCATTGTATTACCTTGGCACCTTTGTTAAACACCAGTTGATCATGTGGCTTCTTCTCCACCTCCCCACAAGTGATATTGTTTGTTTTATAAGCCAATCTATTATTTGACTGAAAGCTGACCTACAGAAATAGCTTCAAATTCAAGTTCAAAGGTTATCTTCAAGCAATAATCTCGGAGATTCCTCTAGTCTCTATTGGTCCAGTAGGTCTGGCCTTTTTTTTTTAGAAATTTGTGCTCTGTTCTACATTCTTCTTCTGTTCTACCTGGGACCTTCTGTTGTGTCTCTGGTCAAAACGGTAAGTGGTGGTAGCCGAGCACCATCTAGTTCTTCTTGTCTCCAGTCAGAGGAGGCTGTGGTTTGTGTCGGCTATTAGTCTCATGGACTTTGATTTGCATCATTATCTTTTGCTCCATATGAGTAGAGACGAATAGTTTTGTTTTAGATGGCCGCTTGCAAGCTTTTAAGACCCCAGATGCTACTCACCACTCTAGGATATAGAACATTATCTTTGTGAGCTATGTTATGCCGATTGACTAAGTTGTCCCCCGAGGCTATAGTCCCAAGCCTTCTAACCCAGTAAACCAATCCCACAAGTTGTTTGGATATGTGTATTAAGCCACCATAACTGTGCCCCCTATGTGCTATGTTATATATGTGAATATATACGTAGGACACACAAACATTTATATACACATGCATATAGATACACCTGTACATGCATGTGTGTTTACTCGCATATGCCATTCTATACACTGTACGCATCCGTATCTACCCATGTAACCCTACACATTTTTTTTGGTTGTTTTTACTGTTGCAAAATTGTGTATAACATCTGCCTAAATTGTCCTCTTTTTCTTGTATACTTCTTAGTGTCTATTTACCTAGGTCAGGTTGTGCTGACTTCCCCCACGTTTGGTCTTGTCTTTCCCATCACCAAATGTAACAAGTGTCTACTATCTGGAAAGTGATTCCCCCTCCCTTTCCCTCCCATCCCTGGTAACCATCAAAGAATTTTGTTTTTTGCGTGTATATCTATTCTTGTTTTTTTTATAATGGTGGGACCATACAATGTTTGTCTTTTTTGTGATTGACTTATTTTACTAAGCATAATGTCCTCCAGATTCATCCATGTTAGAAGATTTTTCACGGACTCCTCACTATTCTTTATAGTTGCATAGTATTCCATTGTATGTATGTACCAGTTTGTTCATCCATGTATCCATTGATGGGCACTAAGATTATTTCCATCTTTTTGCTATTGTGAATATGCAGCAATGAACATAGGAATGCATATGTCTATTTGTGTTGCTGCTCTTATAACACTAGGATATAAACCTAGGAGTGGGATTGCTGGATCATAAGGTATTTCTATTTCTAGCTTTTTAAGGAAGCACCATGGCGTTTCCCATAGTGGTATACTGTTTTTACAATCCCACCAGCAGTGTATAAAAGTCCCAATTCCCCCTACAACCTTGCCAGCATTTATTATTTTCTGTTTTTTTGATCATTGCCATTCTCACAGGGATGAGAGGACATCTCATGGTAGTTTTGATTTACAGCTCTCTAATGGCTAATAATGGAGCCCTGGTGATGCAAAATGTTACAGCCGTTGGCTGCTAAACAAAAGGTTGGCTGTTGGAACCTACCAGCCACTCTGCAGGAGAAGGATGTGACAGTCTGCTCCTATAAAGATTTACAGCCTTGGAAACACTATGGGAGCAGTTCTACTTTGTCCTATAAAGTCACTCTGAGTTGGAATTGACCCAACAGCAGTGGGTTTGGGTTTTTTAATGGCTAAGGATAACAATCATGAGCATCTTTTCATGTATTTGTTGGCCACATGAATGTCCTTTTCAGCGAAGTGTCTGTTCATGTCCTTTGCCCATTTTTTTGATTGGATTGTTTGTCATTTTGTTGCTGAGTTGTTTAAATTTTGTATATATTTTAAAAATTAAATCCTTATCAGATATGTCATTGCCAAAGGTTTTTTTCCCAGTCTGTAGGCTCTCTTTTTACTCTCTTGGTAAAGTCTTTTCATGAGCTTGTTGTTGTTGTTAGGTGCCATCCAGTTGGTTCTGACTCATAATCACCCTATGTACAACAGAACAAAACACCGCCGGGTCCTACGCCATCCTCACAATCCTTGCTATGTTTGAGCCCATCGTTGCAGCCACTGCATCGATCCATCTTGTTGAGAGTCTTCCTCTTTTTCACTGACCCTCCACTTTATCAAGCATGATGTCCTTCTTCTTGGACTGATCCTTCCTGATAACACGTCCAAAGTATGTGAGACGAAGTCTTATCATCCTCACTTCTAAGGAGCATTCTAGCTGTACTTCTCCCAAGACAGATTTTTTCATTCTTTTGGCAGCCCATAGTATATTCATTATTCGTTGCCAGTACCACAACTCAAAGGTGTCAACTCTTCTTCAGTCTTCCTTACTCATTGTCCAGCTTTCGCATGCATATGAGACAACTGAAAACACCATGGCTTAAGTCAGGAGCACCTTTCTCCTCAAAGTGACATCTTTGCTTTTTTAACACTTTAAAGAGGCCTTTATGCAGTAGATTTGCCCAATGCAATGTGTTGTTTGATTTTTTGACTACTGCTTCCGTGGGTGTTGATTATGAATTCAAATAAAATGAAACCCTTGACAACTTCACTCTTTCTCCGTTTATCATAATGCTGCTTATTGGTCCAGTTGTGAGGATTTTTGTTTCCTTTGTGTTGAAGTGTAATGCATACTGAAGCCTGTAGTCTTTGATCTTCACCACTAAGTGCTTCAAGTCCTCTTCACTTTGAGCACGCAAGGTTGTGTCGTCTGCATATCACAGGCTGTTGAGTCCTTCTCCAATCCTGATGACGTGCTCTTATTTTGCAGAGCGTGTTGTTGTTGATAGGTGCCATCGAGTCGTCTCCAACTCATAGCGACCCTATGCACAACAGAACGAAACACTGCCCGGTCCTGCGACATCCTTACAATCGTTGTTAGGCTTGAGCTCATTGTTGCAGCCACTGTGTCAATCCACCTCCTTGAGGGCCTTCCTCTTTTCCGCTGACCCTGTACTCTGCCAAGCATGATGTCCTTCTCCAGGGACTGATCCCTCCTGACAACATGTCCAAAGTATGTAAGACGCAGTCTCGTCATCCTTGCTTCTAAGGAGCATTCTGGCTCTACTTCTTCTAAGACAGATTTGTTCCTTCTTTTGGCAGTCCATGGTATATTCAATATTCTTCGCCAACACCACAATTCAAAGGCGCCAACTCTTCTTCGGTCTGCCTTATTCATTGTCCAGCTTTCACATACATATGACGTGACTGAAAATACCATGGATTGGGTCAGGCACACCTTAGTCTTCAGGGTGACATCTTTGCTCTTCAACACTTTGAAGAGGTCCTTTGCAGCAGATTTGCCCAATGCAATGCGTCTTTTGATTTCTTGACTGCTGCTTCCATGGATGTTGATTGTGGATCCAAGTAAAATGAAATCCTTGACAACTTCAATCTTTTCTCTGTTTATCATGATGTTGCTCATTGGTCCAGTTGTGAGGATTTTTGTTTTCTTTATGTTGAGGTGCAATCCATACTGAAGGCTGTGGTCTTTGATCTTCATCAGTAAGTGCTTCAAGTCCTCTTCACTTTCAGGAAGCAAGGTTGTGTCATCTGCATAACACAGGTTGTTAATTAGTCTTCCTCCAAACTTGATGCCTCGTTCTTCTTCATATAGTCTAGCTTCTCATATTATTTGTTCAGCATACAGATTAAATGGGTATGGTGAAAGAATACAACCCTGACCCACACCTTTCCTAACTTTAAACCAATCAGTATCCCCTTGTTCTGTCCGAACAACTGCCTCTTGATCTATGTAAAGGTTTCTCATGAGCACAATTAAATGTTCTGGAATTCCCATTCTTCGCAGTGTTATCCATAGTTTGTTATGATCCACACAGTCAAATGCCTTTGCATAATCAATAAAACACAGGTAAACATCCTTCTGGTAGTCTCTGCTTTCAGCCAGGATCCATCTGACATCGGCAATGATATCCCTGGTTCCACGTCCTCTTCCGAAACCAGCCTGAATTTTTGGTAGTTCCCTGTCAATATACTGCTGCAGCCATTTTTGAATGATCTTCAGCAGCATTTTGCTTGCGTGTGATATTAATGATATTGTTCTATAATTTCCGCATTCGGTTGGATCACCTTTCTTGGGAATAGGCATAAATATGGATCTCTTCCAATCAGTTGGCCAGGAAGCTGTCTTCCATATCTCTTGGCATAGACGAGTGAGCACCTCCAGTGCTGCATCTGTTTGTTGAAACATCTCAATTGATATTCCATCAATTCCGGGAGCCTTGTTTTTCGCCAATGCCTTCAGAGTAGCTTGGACTTCTTCCTTCAGTACCATTGGTTTCTGATCATATGCCACCTCTTGAAATGGTTGAATATCGACTAATTCTTTTTGGTAGAATGACTCTGCATATTCTTTCCATCTTCTTTTGATGCTTCCTGTGTTGTTTAATATTTTCCCCATGGAATCCTTCACTATTGCAACTCGAGGCTTGATTTTTTTCTTCAGTTCCTTCAGCTTGAGAAATGCCGAGCATGTTCTTCCCTTTTGGTTTTCCATCTCCAGCTCTTTGCACATGTCATTGTAATACATTATTTTGTCTTCTCTAGAGGCTCTTTGAAACCTTCTGTTCAGTTCTTTTGCTTCATCGATTCTTCCTTTTGCTTTAGCTGCTTGACACTCAAGAGCAAGTTTCAGAGTCTCCTCTGACATCCACCTTGGTCTTTTTTTCTTTCCTGTCTTTTCAGTGACCTCTTGCTTTCTTCTTGGATGATGTCCTTGATGTCATTCCACAACTTGTCTGGTCTTCGGTCACTAGTGTTCAATGTGTCAGATCTATTCTTCAGATGGTCTGTAAATTCAGGTGGGACATACTCAAGGTCATATTTTGGCTCTCGTGGACTTGCTCTGATTTTCTTCAGTTTCAGCTTGAACTTGCATATGAGCAATTGATGGTCTGTTCCACAGTCGGCCCCTGGCCTCATTCTGACCGATGATGTTGAGCTTTTCCATCGTCTCTTTCCACAGATGTAGTCAGTTTGATTTCTGTGTGTTCCATCTGGTGAGGTCCATGTGCATAGTTGCCATTTATGTTGGTGAAAGGAGGTATTTGCAATGAAGAAGTCGTTGGTCTTGCAAAATTCTATCATTTGATCTCTGGCATTGCTTCTATCACCAAGGCCATATTTTCCAACTACTGATCCTTCTTCGTTTCCAACTTTTGCATTCCAATCACCAGTTATTATCAATGCATCTTCATTGCATGTTTGATCAATTTCAGACTGTAGCAGCTCATAAAAATCTTCTATTTCTTCATCTTTGGCCCTAGTGGTTGGTGCGTAAATTTGAATAATAGTCGTATTAACTGGTCTTCCTTATAGGCATATAGATATTGTCCTATCACCGACAGCGTTGTAGTTCAGGATAGATCTTGAAATGTTCTTTTTGACAATGAATGCAACACCATTCCTCTTCAAGTTGTCATTCCCAGCGTAGTAGACTATATGATTGTCTGATTCAAAATGGCCAATACTAGTCCATTTCAGCTCACTAATGCCTAGGATATCAATGTTTATGTGTTCCATTTCATTTTTGACGATTTCCGATTTTCCTAGATTCATGCTTCGTACATTCCAGGTTCCGATTATTAATGGATGTTTGCAGCTGTTTCTTCTCATTTTGAGTCATGCCACATCAGCAAATGAAGGTCCCGAAAGCTTTACTCCATCCACGTCATTAAGGTTGACTCTACTTTGAGGAGGCAGCTCTTCCCCAGTCATCTTTTGAATGCCTTCCAACCTGGGGGGCTCATCTTCCAGCACTATATCAGACAATGTTCCACTGCTATTCATAAGGTTTTCATTGGCTAATGCTTTTCAGAAGTAGACTGCAGTGTGCTTCTTCCTAGTCTGTCTTAGTCTGGAAGCTCAGCTGAAACCTGTCCTCCATGGGTGACCCTGCTGATATCTGAATACTAGTGGCATAAGTTCCAGCATCACAGCAACACAGAAGCCTCCACAGTATGACAAACTGACAGACACGTGGGGATTTGCAGAGCATAGGTACCTAATTTTTAGGAGGTCCCAGTTATCTTATTTATCTTCTGTCTTTTGTGCATTTTTAGTTTTTTTGATAGGCTATTTATGCTGAAAATTAGGTTCCCTAGTTTTGACCCTATGCTATATTCCAAAAACGTTATGGTTTTAGCTTTAACATTAGGTCGTTGATCCATTTTGAGTTAGTTTTTGTGCACAGTGTGAAGTATGGATCCTGTTTCATTTTTCTGCGTATGGATATCCAGTTTTGCCAGAACCATTTGTTAAAGAGACTGTTTCTTCCCCCACTGAATGGACTTTGGCCCTTTGTTTAAGATCAGCTACCGATACGATAGATGGATGGATTTGCTTCTGGATTCTCAATTCTATTTCATTTTTCTGTGTGTCTGTCATTGAACAGTACCAGGCTGTTTTGATTACCATGGCTGTATAGGAAGTTTTGAGATCAGAAAGTGTGAGGTCTCCTACTTTATTCTTCTTCAATATTGCTTTAGCTATTTGGGGCCTCCTTCCTTTCCATATAAAGTTGGAGATTAGTTTTTCCGTTACATTAAAGAATGTTGTTGGGATTTGGATCAGGATTGCATTATATCTACAGGTTGCTTTCGGTAGTATTGACATTTTTACAATGTTAAGTCTTCCAGTCCATGAGGATGGAATGTTTTTCCATTTATGTACACCTCTTTTAGTTTCTTGCAGTAATGTTTTATAGTTTTCCTTGTATAAGTCTTTTACATCTCTGGTTAGGTTTATTGCTAGGCATTTTTTTCTTTTGGGGGCTATGGTATTGTTTTCTTGATTACCATTTCAGAATCTTCCTTGTTAGTGTAGAAGAACCCAACAGATTTTTTTGTTTATCTTGTACCCTGCTGCTTTGCTGAATCCTTCTGTTAGTTCCAATAACTTTCTTGTGGAGTCTCTGGGATTTTCTATGTATAGAATCACTTCATCTGCGAATGTTGTTGTTGTTGTTAGGTGCCATAGACTTGGTTCCGACTCATAGTGACCCTATGTACAACAGAACGAAAGACTACCCGGTCCTGTGTCATCCTCACAATTGTTATTATGCTTCAGCCCATTGTTGCAGCCACTGTGTCAATCCACCTGGTTGAAGGTCTTCCTCTTTTTCACTGACCCTCTATTTTACCAAGCATGATGTTCTTCACCAGGGACTGACCCCTCCTGACAACATGTCCAAAGCATATGAGATGTAGTCTAGACATTCTTGCTTCTAAGGAGCATTCTGGTCATACTTCTTCCAAGACAGATTTGTTTGTTCTTTTGGCAGTCCATGGTATATTCAATATTCTTCTCCAACACCACAATTCAAAGGCATCAATTCTTCTTCAATCTACCCTATTCATTGTCCAGCTTTCACATGCATGTGAGGCAATTGAAAACACCATGGCTTGGGTCAGGCACATTTTAGTCTTCAAAGTGACGTCCTTGCTTTTCAGTACTTTAAAGATGTCTTTTGAAGGTTTTCCCAAATGCAATGCATCTTTTAATTCTTCACTGCTGCTTCCATGGGTGTTGATTGTGGATCCTAGTAAAACGAAATCCTTGACAACTTCAATCTTTTCTCCATTTATGATGATGTGACTTATTGGTCCAGTTGTGAGGATTTTTGTTTCCTTTATGTTGAGGTATAATCCATACTGAAGGCTGTGATCTTGATCTTCATCAGTAAGTGCTTCAAGTCCTCTTCACTTTCAGCAAGGAAGGTTGTGTCATCTGCATAAGGCAGGTTGTTCGTGAGTCTTCATCCAATCCTGATGTCCCGTTCTTCTTCATATAGTCTAGCTTCTCAGATTATTTGCTCAACATACAGATTGAAAGGATACAACCCTGATGCACACCCTTCCTGACTTTAAACACTGCAGTATTCCTTTGTTCTGTTTGAATGACTGCCTCTTGATCTACGTACAGGTTCCTCATGAGCACAATTAAGTGTTCTGGAATCCCCATTCTTTGAAATGTTATCCATAATTTGTTATGATCCACACAGTCAAATGCCTTGGCATATTCAATAAAACACAGGTAAACATCCTTCTGGTATTCTTTGCTTTCAGCCAGGATCCATCTGACATTAGCAATGATATCCCTGATTCATGTCCTCTTCAAATCCAGCCTGAATTTCTGGCAGTTCCTTGTAGACACACTACTGCAGCCACTTTTGAATGATCTTCAACAAAATTTTGCTTGCATGTTTTTTTGTGATATTAGTGGTACTATTTGACAATTTCTGCATTTGGCGGAATCACCTTTCTTGGGAATAGGCATAAATATGGATGTCTTCCAGTCAGTTGGCCAGGTAGCTGTCTTCCAAGTTTCTTGGCATAGACGAGTGAGTACTTCCAGCACTGCATCCGTTTGTTGAAACATCTCAATTGGTATTCTGTCAATTCCAGGAGCCTTGTTTTTTACCAATGTCTCCGGTGCAGCTTGGACTTCTTCCTTCAGTACCATTGGTTCCTGATCATATGCTACCTCCTGAAATGGTTGAACGTTGACCAGTTCTTTTCTGTATAGTGACTCTCTGTATTCTTTCCATCTTCTTTTGATGCTTCCTGTGTCATTTAATATTTTCCCCATAGAATCCTTCAATATTACAATTTGAGGCTTGTATTTTTTATTCAGTTCTTTCACCTTGAGAAATGCGGAGGATGTTCTTTCCTTTTGGTTTTCCATCTCCAGGGGTTTGCACACTAGTGACCGAACACCAGAGAAGTTGTGGAATGACATCAAGGACGTCATACATGAAGAAAGCAAGAGGTCACTAGAAAGACAGGAAAGAAAGAAAAGACCAAAATGGGTGTCAGAAAAGACTCTGAAACTTGCTCTTGAACACAGAGCAGCTAGTGTGAAAGGAAGAAATGATGAAGTAAAAGAGATGAACAGAAGATCTCAAAGGATGGCTCGAGAAGACAAAGTAAAATATTATAAAGACATGTGCAAAGACCTGGAGACATTTGAATAAGGATAGTTTTATTTCTCTCTTTCCAATTTTGATTCCCTTTATTTCCCCTCCTTGTTTTATTTCTGTAGCTAGGACTTCCAGTACAATATTGAGTAAGAGTGGTGATAAAGGATAGTCTTGTCTCATTCCCAAACTCAAAAGGGAATGCTCTCAATCTTTCTTCTCTGAGAATAGTGTTGGCTGTTATGTGCCCTTAATTATGTTGAGGAATTTCCCTTCTATTCCTATTTAGTTGAGAGTTTTTGTCAGAAAAGTGTGCCGGATTTTTTTCTGTGTTGATTGAGATCATCATGTGATTCTTTTCCTTTGTTTTATTTATGTAGTGAATTACATTGATTAATTTTCTAATGTTGAAACATCCTTGAGTCCCTTGTATGAATCCCACTTGATCATAAGATACTATTTCTTTGATATGCTGTTGAATTTTGTTGGCTAGAATTTCGTTGAGAGTTTTTGTGTCCATATTCCTGAGGAATATTGGTCTGTAATTTTCTTTTACACTGGTGTCTTTGTCTGGTTTTGGTATCAGAGTTATGCTGGCTTCATAGAATGTATTAGGGAGTATTCCTTCCTTTTCTATGTTCTGGAACAGTTTGAGTATAACTGGCATCAACTCTTCTCTGAATGTTTGGTAGAATTCTCCAGTGAAGCCACCTGGGCCTTTTTTTTTTTTTTTGGCAGGAGAAGGGTGGTTTAATGATTTCTTCAATTTCTTCTTTTGTTGTGTATGGATCTGTTCAAAATTTCTACCTCTATTTGTATTAGTTTAGGTAGTTAGTGTGTTTCTAGAAGTTTGTCCATTTCTTCTAACCCAGTCCCAGTGCCGTCGAGTCGATTCTGACTCATAGCGACCCTACAGGAGGTTTTCGAATTTGTTGGAGTACAATTTTTCGTAATATTCTGTTATGATCCTTTTTATCTCAGTTGGTTCTTCTATAATGCCACCCCTCTCATCTGTTATTTTGGTTATTTGCATCTTCTCATTTTTTTTCCTTTGTCGATTTGGCCAGTGGTTTGTCAATTTTATTGACCCTCACAAAGAACTTCTAGTCTTGTTGATTCTTTCTGTTGTCTTTCTGTTTTCTAACTCCTTTATTTCTGCTTTGATCCTATTCCTTTTTTTCTGATGACTGTGGGCTTCTTTTGTTTTTCCTTTTCTATTTTTTTCCAGTTGTAGGGTTAAGCTATTGGTTTTGGCCATTACTTCTTTTTTGACATGTGCATGTATTGCTATAAATTCTTCTCCAAGCACTGCTTTTGCTGTGTCCCAAAGGTTTTGGTATATTGTGTTTTCATTTTCATTTGATTCTAGGAATTTTTTAATTTTCCTTTTTATCTCTCCTATCACCCAGTAGTTTTTAAGTACAGTGTAATTACGTTTCCATGTATTTAATTTTTTTCTTTGGTCTTTCTGTTATTGATTTCTAGTTTTATAATGTTATGGTCAAAGAAGATGCTTTGTATTATTTTGGTGTCTTTTAATTCATTGAGACTTGCTTTGTGGCCTAAAATATTGTCTGTTCTGGAAAATGATCAATGTGAGTTGGAGAAGAATGTGTACTGTGCCACTTTTGGGTGGTGTGTTCTGTATGTGTATGAGGTCAATTTTGTTGATTGTTTTTTAGGTCTTCTGTATCTTTGGTGAGTTTCTTTCTAGTTCTGTCCTTCATTGAAAGTAGTGTATTAAAGTCTCCTACTATTATTGTAGAACTGTCTATTTCTCTTTTCAATTCTCTTAGAGTTTGTTTTATGTATTTTGGGGCTCTGTCATTGTCATTGTGTGCATAAATGTTTATTATGGTTATGTCCTTTTGGTGGATTGACCTTTTAATTGTTATATAACACCCTTCCTTGTCTCTTATAATGGATTTTGATTTAAGTCTGTTTGATCAGAGATTATTATCGCCACTCCTGCTCTCTTTAGGTTACTCTTTGTTTGGTATATTTTTCTATCCTTTTCTTTAACCTATTTATGTCTTTGTGTCTAAGGTGTGTCTCTGTAGGCAACATATTGATGTGTCATATTTTCTGTCCATTTTGCCACTCTCTGTTTCTTGACTGGTTCATTTAAACCATTTGCATTCAGTGTGATTATTGATAGAAATGAATGTACTGCTGTCATTTTGTTATTTTTATTTATTTTTGTGGTATTAACCATTTCTTTGTTCTGCTTAATCTTCTGTGCTGAGTTAATTTTGTTTATGAATTTTCTTTTTGTTTCCTTTGTTGTTGATTTTATGTTTGCTGAGTCTTTTTGATTTTCTTTATTTTGGTGAGTAAGTTTATTAATTTTCTTTGTGGTTATTCTGAAATTTACCTTTATCTTCCTAAGTTCAAAACAGTCTATTATATCTTGATCCTGTCTTGACTGCTCTTCATATGGAAGTTCTATAACTACACCATTTATCCCCTCTTTTTATTTTGAAGTTGTTGTCATTTACAGATTGATATCTCTGGTTTCTTGTTTTCAGTTTTGCCACTTTATTTTACTTTTGAGAATCCTTTATCTGGATTGGTATCTGGGTGTTGCTGTCATATATCTTAATCTCAGGCTGTTGTCTGATATTATTGGTTCTCTGTCCAAAGGACTTCCTTTAATGTTTCTCGTAAGGTTGGTCTAGTTTTAAAAATTCCCTTAATTTCTGTTTATCTGGGAATGTCCTTGTTTTGCTATCATATTTGAAAGACAATTTTTCTGCATATATGATTCTTGGTTGGCAATTCTTTTCTTTCAGGATTTTATGTATGCCATCCCATTGCCTTCTTGCCAACATAGTTTCTGCCAAGAAATCAGTGCTTAATCTTATTGGTGCCACTTTGTAGGTGATATTTTGTTTTCCTTGAGCTGCTCTCACATTCTTTCTTTGTCTTTGGTTTTGTAAAGTTTGATTATGATATATCTTGGTGAGTTTCTTTTGGGGTCTATCCTGTATAGAGCTCTTTTGAGCTTCCTTGATGGAAACCTTCTCATCTTTCACAATATTAGAGAAATTTTCTGCCAATAAATCTTCAAAAATTCTCTGTAGTTTTTAAACTCTTCCTCTTCTAGAATTACAATTATGCATAGTTTATTCCTCTTGATAGTGTCCCACATAACTCTTAGGCTTCCTTCATTCTTCTTCATTCTTTTTTCTGATTGTTCCTCAAACAAATTAGTATCAAAGGATTTTTCCTCTATTTAGCCGATCCTTTCGTCAACTGATTCAATTCTACTTCTATGTTCTTCCATTGCGTTATCTGTTTCTGATATTTTATTGTTAATCCTCTGGATTTCTACTTGTTTTTGCATGGTTTCTAATTGTCTACTTATTTTGTCGTTTTGTTCTTGTATTGTTTTCCTGAATTCTTCTAGGGTTTTATCTGTTTTTCCTTGATTTCTTTGAGGATTCTATGCATAAGTCTTTTGAATTCCTTATCAGGTAAATCTATTACCATTTTTTCCCCAGAAAGGTTTTCTGTTCCTTTATTTTCCTCTCTTCTTTGAGACATCTTATCCTGATTCTTCATATCATTAGTTATTGTCTACTGTGTCCATTGCATTTAGGTGTTTATTTACTGATTGTTTATATGTATGTTTGTTTTGTGCTGATTTTTTTGTTTTGTTTTGGTGTGTCTGGAGCTTTGTTTATTCTTTTGCCCTTTAGAATGTCTTTCTTCCTTTGCCTTATTTTAATTTGTGGTTCTGGTCTTTGTGTGACTTTGGTGTTATCTGTTGGCTGGGTGTGATTTCCTCCTTTAGTGGATATGGTGGATCACACTAATATTCTAGTCCTCTGTGGTTATGTTTGTATGCCTTCCCTTACCAGATTGAGTGGAAGTGGGAGAGCAGGTGATATTGGGTGACAAGTGTTGGATGGTCAGAGTCCCTCCACAGCCCTTGTGGGACCATGGGGTCCTTCTGGGTTGGTACTAGCAGTTAGTGTGTTCTCTGGAGGTCAGGGAAGGACTTTTCCATATCTGCTGTGAAGTACTGCTCCCCAAATGGATAGGGTAGGCCTACTGTGTGTGCATGAATTGGCATCTCAGTAGGTGGTAGGGTACCAAGAGGTTTCAGTGGAAGTGCAGATAGCCTGCAGGAACTTTTTGGGTGTGGGATGTGTGACACTGCAGCTAGGTGGACATTGGAGGATGGCACTAGGATCTCCTACTCATGGTTTGGCTGAGGTGCAGGTGGCACCTTTCAGGTGGGGCACGGGGATGGGCGGGGGCAGGTGTGATCCTCTGGTTGCAGGTCTAATGGTGTGGGAGTATTCACCATGTATTGCCAGGTGTGGGGGGAAGGGGTCTCACTGCTGGTCAGTGGGAGGGCAGTGGAGGATATTAAGGGGGCACGGGGGCAAGCCCCACAGAGAGTAGCTGGCAATCAGGACCCAGCTCCAACTAAATGCAAGGAGAAGGGGGCTGTCCAGAGTCCAGTTGGGTGAGGGATCTCTAGCTGCCACTCCAAGGACCCTCCACTCCACCAGCTCCACCTGCCCAATGCTCAGGGACCTCGGCTGGTGAGAAATTCTGTCCCTATTTTCTGGTTCCTTCTCTGCTGTATGGTTGCCTGGTTCCGTAGGGTTCTCTCCTGCCTTCTTGCATTTTCCTTCCTTAGATCCAGCTTAAGTCCTGCTCACTTTGCTTTGTTCCGAGTTTGTCCACACAGTATTTCTGTCTCCTATTGGGGATTCCATGAAGTTGCCTTCCTTTACTCTTCACCTGGGATCACTACTCGCTTTTTTCTTAAGGTAACCATGTTGCACCAGGCCAGCTGCTACAGTACCTACAGTCCATAAGTCTCCTTGTTTGCTGTTTTCATTTAATTTCTCTTTCTCTTCTGTGCTTGATCTAATTCTTCATCCTCCTGTTTGCTGTTCTGGATTCCCAGATTGTCATCTGTATCCATCTCATTTGGTTTCTCTGTTCTTTGCTTAGGGGAGATGTCATGGTGTGTGTGACTAAGCCGCCATCTTGGGTAAAGTATTCGACCATATGACTTCTTGAAGAGTATGTCTAGGTTGGACCAGAGTCTGCTAACATAACCCGCTCTTAAGGATTCATTTGTGTGGGCAAATGTCATCATCAAATTCTCCAGGAATTCTTCTGTGCTGAGCAGAACACTACAGAACTTATGGATACTAGCACAGCTTCCTTTTCTGCTTCTTCAGAACATTATTTGAAAGAATAATATGGAAAAAAATCTGGTTACCTGGGAAGCAAGTGACTGTCTAAGACACATGTCTGAGAATGGAATTTGGATTTGGGGACCAATGTGTTAGAAATGATGAGCTGTTACTTTGAGATGAAAATGTCATGGCATTTTGAAAAGAGCAAGGGCTTTGGAGTTAGACAAACCAGGGCTCAAATTTCAGCTTTGATGGATGCTCTTCATTTTCCCCCAGATCCACATTTCACCCTGCACCACCTTGCTTTGTGTCCAGGGAGACTGACGTAAGGTTTCCTCTCTTCCTTGCTGTTGGGTTCAGCCAATGGGAGGCATTGACATGTCATCAGAAAGTGGGAAGTGAGGTCAGGGTGAGCTGAGCTACGGTTTGACCATGGCTTCTCTTGACAGCTGGCTCTTTTCTGCAGCTATCTCTCCAGGTTCTAGTAACTACTGGCCCTTCTTATTCCTTCATGCCCAAGGATGGTGAAAACTTCTTGTTATTTCTAGCCATGGGTTGCTTTGTCATCCCTTGTAGGTTTCTTGTATCTTTGCTCATACCTTAAAACTGTCCCTTCATTAAGCTTCCTTCAGTTAACCCATTTGAAGGTGTTATCTCATGCCTGGCAACTACATCTGACCAGCCACTTACTAGCTTTGAGACTTACAACAAGTTGTTTAATCATCTGAGCCTCAGTTTTCTCATGTATAAAATAGGAATGAAACATCCCTCACAAAGATAAGAGGTAATATATGTAAATAGCACATAGTAGCTATCCAGTAAGTGGTACCTGTCATCATCACTGCTAATAACTCTTATCACACAAGGACAGAGGATCATGATGTGCTCAGTGACTATTGAGATAAAATTACAGAGCTGGTTACCACTTATCCAGAAGCATACAACTGAAGGAAGAAGTCCAGGAAATGAAAGGTGAAAACTAGGCAAAGAATATTACATAATGAGAATGTTGGGAACGTTACATATTTTCTCAGATGTCTACCTACAAGTTACTGTTGATGTTGTTAGTTGCCATTAAGTCGATTCCAATTCACGGCAACCCCATGTGTGAAAAGTAGAACTGCTCCATAGAGTTTTCAAGGCTGTGGCTTTTCTGAAGCAGATCTCCAGGACTGTCTTCCAAAGCACCACTGGGTAGGTTCAAACCATCAGCATTTCAGTTAGTAGTCAAATATTTAATCATTTTCACCACTATGCCACCTCCTAGTTGCTAACCAAAAAAACTGAACCAAACCCATTGCCCTCGAGTTGATTCCGACTCATAGTGACCCTATAGTGACTTTAAAGGACAGAATAGAACTGCCCCATAGAGTTTCCAAGGACCACCTCATGGATTTGAACTGCCAACCTTTTGGTTAGCAGCTGTAGCTCTTATTCTATAAAATAGAATAATTTTGAGATTTTAATACCAGAAGGGAAAAACAGCTTTAAGTGTCTCAGAGACTTGACAGAAGGATCCTTGTACCTAAATATGGCAATGGAGGTGTTTACTTTGTTAGAAAGGAGCAGGCTTTCAGAAGAATAGATATAGTAGTGCCATATATCACAAGACAACTACCTAAATTGAAATTCTTTGAGCTGTGAGTCAAATTTTGAGGACATGTATAAGAAAAAAGAAGTTATTATTGATATGGGTATATCCTGCAGACAACACACGCATATGAAAGAAATGGATCCCTGAACCAGATTACGGGTCTGAGAAGGAAGCAAGGTACACATATGCTGAGGCACAACAACCCCATGTGTGTCATATTAGAACTGTGTTCCGTAGGCTTTTCAATGGCTGATTTTTTTGGAAGTAGTTCTCCAGGCCTTCTTGTGAGGTGCCTCTTGGTGGTCTTGAACCTCCAACCTTTTGGTTAGCAGCTGAACATGCTAACCATTTGCACCACCCAGAGGCTCCACAAGGTATATAGGAGCTAGTATTTTGATTGGTCCCAGCTTCCTTTTATACCATCACTTGATACCCCACTGCTGTTCTGACTTTCTGGTACTTTCCTTCTTCCATGTTCCAGTCTCTAAGAGGAACCAACAACTGAGTTTGGTGAGAAAGCTCTTTTGGTTTATTCACTGTCCCATCAATAGAGGGGTCAGAGTGGATTCAAGCCAAAGTTCCCCCACCTGTTCTTAGAATCTCTTCTCCCTACAGGCCCTCAACCTCTGTCGTTGTGTCATGTAAGACCTCTTTTCCTTTGAAAAAAAATTATCTCCAAGAGATCCTGTAAGTCCTCTTGCAACTTACTTTCTACTGGGTGCTTTTACCTCGCCAGTTACTCTGACATGCCACATATATCTGAGTTTTTTCCCCAGGGGACTCCTCAGCTCCCATATTAGTCAATGGACAAAGCTAGAATAAGACAGTGTCGCCTAATTCCTCATGTCAGACCTAAACAAATCTCAGCTTCTGCTAAATCCCTACTTGCCCTACAGACAATATTTCCTCCCAGAGGGTAGATGAAGTGATGAGACCTGTCCTCTGTGCTTGATTGTGATCAGAAAGTAGAGGAAACCTGAGAGAAAAAGCTTGTATTAGCCATGGGGAAGAAAGGAAATTCAGAGAAAAGATATGGCTAACTTAAAATTCCAAAGCACCAAATGTCTCATGAAGGTTGGGAGATGGGGTGTCCTCATGTTGGACACTTTTTTCTGTGAAATTGCATACAATCCTCCTGAAGAAGAAGCAAAGGCAACATCTAAACAGAATCCTATGGCTTCACAGGGAGCTCTGTGTGAGCCCAGAACTTCAAAGGACCCGACCAGAAAGCAAAGAATGAACAAAAAGGATGATGACAATTTGTGCAAATGACGTCAGAAAAGCAAAAGCTTGGGATAAACTCTGACTCGTAGGCAATGTTTAGGACATCATAAAAAGACACAAAACTCTGGAGCGAGTTGAAAAGTAGAAAAAGACAAAGGCAAATGCCTTGGGTAAATGCTTTCAAAGTCGTTCAAAAAACTCTTGGCTTTCTGTTTGCTCTGCCAAGTAGAATGACCTTTTGAAAGGAAAGGGTGGAACAAACATGAGCATAAAAAAGATAATCGAGAGCCAAACTGGTGAAGAGGCTGTGAGTGAGCACAAAGTTTCAAGCCTCCTGGCCCAGGAACAGTATATTCCAGGAAACTGAGAGACCTTGCACATGAGATTACTGGACCACTTTTGGTTATCATGGAGGAGCTGTGAAAAATGGGATGTGTCAGAGGACTGGAATCAGTTAAACATAGTCATGATTTTCTAAAAGAGGCAAAAATGGGTTATGTGCAGGGGATCATAAACTTAAACGTTTATGGAGACCAGACAGTAATAAGAGTCAGATAGGGTGGTAGAGACCCTAGTTAGCTGGAGAGGGCATGCCCCATCCAAGAGGGGCAGTTGTTACTGAGCTCCAGCTGGTTGTAGCCATGCCCAGAATTGCTAGAACATCAACATTTTTATGTTAAATTACATTATTTTCAAATGTGGGTAACTACTTAACTTTTTTTTAGAAACATTGCGCAGGCTAAATTAAATAAGTCTGTAGACTGATAGGGCCAATAGGCCACGAGTTTGTGATTTCTGCCTGTAGGTTTGCCATGTTGCGGCTAAGAAGCTGGGGAAGGAGATTAAAAGATTCACCTGGTAAGCACTTGAAAGGAATTGGCGATCCCCAGAAACTGCATGGATTCACTAAGGACTGACGTGCCACACACTAACCTCCCATCCCTCTTTGATTGGCCATAGGGCTGTGGTAGAGTTGGAATCTCTGATTCTGGGAAGACTGACAAGGACTGCAACATGCTCCTTGGGGACTAGGTGGAGAAATCCAGATGCAATGTCAGTGCTTTTAGAAAGATTCTTAGCTAATTGGAAAACTGTGCTTGAGATTTAATTAATTAGCCAACTCTGGATTGATATTGGACTAATAACCCAATATTGGAAACCCTGGTGATGTAGTGGTTAAGTGCTATGGCTGCTAACCAAAAGGTCTGCAGTTTGAATCCACCAGGTGCTCCTTGGACACTCTATGAAGCAGTTCTACTTTGTCCTTTAGAGTTGCTATGAGTCGGAATCGATTCGATGACAATGGGTTTTTTTAAGGACAATATTGACCAGTAGGGAGGTCTCAGTTCTCTTATCTTTGCCTGGTTGAGCAGAGTCAGAAATGAACTCAAGAACTGGCTTATGGTTTGGTTCTTGAAGAGTGCAATGAGAATGTCAACACCTTTGATCTTGGCTCTGTATTTTGGTTAATGTAGCTCAGGGATCAAGGAGCCCTGTTGGCATAACCATCAAGCACTCAGCAGCTAACTGAAAGGTCGGATGTTAGACTCCATCAGCTGCTCTGCAGGAGAAAGACCTGGTGATCTGCTTCCATAAAGATTACAGCCTAGGAAACTCTATAGGGCAGTTCTACACTGTTATATAGGGTCACTAGGAGTCAGAATTAACTAAAAGGCACACAATGCTGTTGCAACAACCCAAGGGTCAGCAAACTACAGTTTATGGGCCAGTTCCAACTGCTGCCAGTTTTTATAACTAAAGTTTTATTGGAATATGTTCACATTCATTCTTTTACGTATTGTCTATGGCTGTTTTCACTCTATAACAGCAGACGTGAGTAGTTGCAACGGAGATCATATGGCCTACAAAGCAGAAAATATTTTCTATCAAAACTGTCAACTTTCTGATGTTGCTAAACATCATATTGGTCATCTTGGTGACTTCCTTACACTGTTGATTAATCTTACACCAGAACCCACTGCTGTCAAGTGGATTCTGACTCATAGCAACCCTACAGGACAGAGTAGAACTGCCTTCTAGAGTTTTCAAGGAGTAGCTGGTGGATTTGAACTGCCGACCATCTTGTTGGCTGACTTAGCTTTTATCTGCTGTGGCACCACGGCTCCACCTGTTGATTAACGCAGGCTTTGTCAATGCTGATCAATAAAAGACCCATGTCTATATCTTATGAACTTGTATCAAACCACATCTTTTTGAATCCTGGATTGAAACATTTTATAGAGTAAATCAAAGGGCAGGGTGTTAAATTTTATCCTAGCTGGGAAAGCCAGTACAACTTGTCCAAGGAAAGGTCATGGAAGCTCCATAGACATATCCAAACTCCCTGAGGGACCACACTGTTGGGCTGAGGGCTGTGGGGGCCATGGTCTCGGGGAACATCTAGCTCAGCTAGCATAACATAGTTTATAAAGAAAATGTTCCGCATTCTACTTTGTGAGTAGTGTCTGGGGTCTTAAAAGCCTGTGAGCAGCCATCTGGGATGCCCACTGGTCTCACCCCTTCAGGAGCAAGGAAGAATGAAGAAAACTAAAGATACAAGGGAAAGATTAGTCCAAAGGACTAATGGACCACATCAAACATGGCCTCCACCATACTGAGTCTGGTACAACTAGATGGTGCCCAGCTACCACCACTGACTACTGTGACAGGGATCACAGTAGAGGGTCCTGGACAGAGCTGCAGAAAAATGTAGAACAAAATTCTATCTCAAAAAGAAAGATAAGACTTGCTGGCCTGACAGAGAGTGGAGAAACCCTGAGAGTATGGCCCCTGGACACCCTTTTAGCTCAGTAATGAAGTCACTCCTGAGGTTCACCCTTCAGCCAAAGATTGGACAGGCCCATAAAACAAAACAAGACTAAAGGGGCACACCAGCCCTGGGGCAAAGACTACTGGAGGGGTCAGGAAAGCTGGTAATAGGGAACCCAAGGTTGAGAAGCGAGAGTGTTGACATGTCATGGGGCTGTTAACCAATGTCATAAAACAATATGTGTACTGTTTAATGAGAAACTAGTTCTGTAAACCTTCATCTAAAGTACAATTTTAAAAAATGTAAAAAAAAACTTATCCTTGATAAAAATTTATGTTAAATTTTGTCCTTGATAAAATTTAGCCTGTTGCTTTATAATTTTTTGTCCAGCTTATTAACAATGCCTTGCAGATTTTGTGTCCAATACATTCCATTTTTGGAGTGATACAGGGTGAGTCCTCTTGGTGGGAGAGGGTCCAGAGGCCTGAGCCCAGATGGCAGTTCAGAGTGGCCAGAGGCAGATCTAACCTTAGGGCAAGTTCAACATGAGGCCCCAAAGAGGAGAGTTAGGGTCAAGGGCAAAGAAGTCATATCAGTCATCATTGGGATGGACAAAGGCAGCATCCAAAGCAGGAGGCAGAGCAAGAGGTCAGGGGATGCGTGAACATGGAAGCAGGACTGGAAGTGAGGTCAACATGAAAGCAAGGCAAGAGTCCTGGATTGTCTTTGAAGAGGACGAGGGTGCCCAACACTCTCTCAGGAGGCATTGGGTAGATGAGCTGGGGAAGAAGGGTTATGCTGGAGCAGTCAGTGTCAAGTGTAGTTACATAAATAACTATTTATGTACTACCAGAGCTTCACTTAGGATATCTCCTAGTAGTATTTGATGAAACTCTGATGTCATCAATTTTACTTTTTAACATAAAAAACTATCAAAGCAGCTAAACAGAAACACTATCGGATATTTAAGAAACTGGACTTTAAAAGCAAAATAATAAAAGAAAAGTAGGTGTAGTTTGGTGTATATATATATATAATTTTTTTTCCCCGCATGCTTCTCAGAGTCTAACAGGTAATTCTACTCACTGAATGTCTGAATACCCTGGTATATTTTTCATTGCTTATTAATTAATATCATCTTTTCCATTTATGACTTTGAGAAGAAAAAAAATTTAATTCTTTCTACTACTTAACATACTTTACCGTTGCCAGCTTCAGGGGCCAGGAACCAGATTTTTGGCTCTTGGCAGAAGGACCTCAGTCAGTGTTTCTCACAGCTGTGACTGGCATGTGGAAGAAACATAAAAGGAGGAAGTGTCCCTTCTCTGGTGGCATGACTCAAGGCTTAGTTTTAAGGAAACAATTCCTGTTGTTGCCTACCTTCTTGCTACTGAAGAAATTCCCTCGGGGTTTAGAATTCCTTCTACCCAGAGTTCTCTTTTTTTTTTCTTTATTTCTTCCATGCAGCTTGACTGAAGCCCAGAGAGATTACTACCACATGCATTCCACATTTTCTGGCATGAACCCTGGTAATTTTCTTTGCCCTAATGAGGAAGGACTTTCCAGTGCCTAAAAATTACCTGTAATTCTTAAGTTTATTTACTAAACAATTTCTCTAGAGACCAACTCTTCTGTAAGATTTTGTGGTTGGTTTTTTGATTCAGATTGCTATTTTTAAGTGCCTGGAGGTTTTAATCTCTACACAATCCGAGATTTTTTTTTTTAATGAAAATATCTTTTTATTTTCTGAAAATTCATGAGTGTGTTAAAAAAAAAATTAAAGGTTAGAGTGAAAATGAAAGTCCTCCTGCAATCATACTCTAGGAGATAATCCTTTATGTTTAAAAAAGCAAACAAGAAACATTTAAACAGAATTCATCAAGGGCTTAAATAGAATCACAGAATGTGGCTTTAACATATCAATCAATTGCTACAGAATGTGACCTTAATGCTGAAGTTGTGTGGTTAAGGGTCAGATTTTCAGAGACAGACCTGGGCTTGACTCCTGGCCCCTCCACTTGTAAGCTATGTACCCTTGAGCAAATGACTTCTCAGCCTCAGCTTCCTCATCCAGAATGTAGAAATGAAGCTGTGTTAGTGGCCTTAGGCTCTGATGCATACTGACCATATTACAACAGCACCAAACATTTCCGGTCCTGCACCACCTTCGTAACTTTTGGTATGTTCGAGTTCGTTGTTGTGGCTATCGTGTCAGTCCTTCTCACTGAGGGTTTCCTTCTTTTTGTTAACTCTCTACCAAACATGCTGTCCGTTTCTAACAACTGGTCTTTCCTGATGACAAGTCCAAAGTAAGCAAGCCAAAGTCTCTCCATCCTCGCTTCTAAGGAGCATTCTGGTTGTATTTTTTCAAAGACTGATTTGTTCATTCTCCTGGTAGTCCACAGTATATTCAATATTCTTCACCAGCACCACAGTGTGAATGTATCAATTCTTCTGTCTTTCTGTTTTCATTGTCCCTTATTCACAAACTCATGGGATGATAAGCCATAGAACATCTGAAGCACACAACATAGTGCCTGGGACATAGGTGATGGTCAATAATGGTAGTATCACAGTTTTAACTCTGTTAATTATTAATATGGCTTTAATACACTGTCTTGGAAAACAAACAAACATAAATTTACCTCTCTCCTGTATAAACCTTTGTCAGAATAAACTCATGCCTAATCTCTCAAAGTCTTTTGAAATCTGGTCATATCTGTTAATGGTTAGATTTTAAAAGACCTTTGTGTAAAAGTGTTCAAGGCACTGGGCTGATTCTAATGTTTCCTAATGCTGACAGTGGTAGAAGTGGTGGCTAAACAGACCTGCCCAGCTTCTAGGGTAAAATTACTTCTCAGATGCCCTCACTGACACTGTGCAGTGTCTTACGGAGCAGACGTGTCTGATTGCTGCCAGCCTAGGCTCTGCTAATGGAGGTTTATAAAGGCCTGTGCAATTCCTATGGTAACCTAGGAGAAAGACTGTTGCCATGGGGACTAGTCAGCTTATATAAACCTTCCATCTCTATCAGACAGATGAGAACGATGTAAGAATGAATCCTTTACTAGCTCACCTTCTGAAATTGCTAACAATTATCTCTGTTTTTAGAAAGGGATTCATCATTTCTTTCAGGAGGAAACTCATTCACATTTTCAGCTTTCAATAAGTATTATTCAAAAGCTTGCTTGATGATCTTGGCGTCAGCTTAAGTCATCCAGAGGGTGAAATGGCTAGTGAACAAACCATTTCCAGATTTTTACAGTGTTATCAGCCACTGAATAACATTTATCTCAAGCAGATGAAACTTGCATTGTTTTAAAAGAATAATATGTTCTTTGAAATGAATTAACCCTAAGCATATGTCTTTTAATGCACTTCTACATTGTTTTATAGTTGACTCAAAGAGAATCTGAGCTCCTTAAAGAAAAGTTCTGTTTTTATTCATCTCTATATCCCCAGCATCTAGCCCATTGTGTAGCAATATCAGGGGCTCAGTAAATGAATGAATGAATGTAACCCACGTATTGATGGTGGTAGAGATAATATTGGGCTTTGAGTATGTAATACATAGGAACCACTTCTAAAACCATATTTTTATTCATACTTTCATTCATTCATTTATTAAAAGAAAATTTATTGAGGATCTGCTAGTTTTATTCAGTCAAAGATGGCACTGTTCCTGCTTTTAGTTCACTCCAAAAATATTAAGGATGCTACTCTTTAGAGATACAACATTGAACAGGACAAGGCCCCTGATCTGTAGGCAGAGACAGACATATACTCCTATCAGAGTTAAAAGATCAGTGTTAGAATAGAAACACACAGCCACCATAATTATGTTTAATTCTGTCTGGGGTTCATTCAGAGAGGATGAATTTTGAGCTGTGCCTTGATGGGTGAGTAGGTGTTTCATAGGCCGTGAAGGCAGCTGAGAAGTAGGGGTATGTGGAAGGAGAAAGCTAGAAATTTTAGGGCCCTGAAGGGTGAATATGAGTTCCAGAGGCAGGCAAGGCAAATGAGAAGTGGAGGTGTGCAGAGAGGAGGAGGTGAGGCATTTCAGGTAGTGGAAAGAGCATATATTAAAGAACATGGTGCTTTGAGAGTGTGATAGGAATTTTACGGTGGCTGAAGTCTAGGTTTTCTGAGGATTGAAGCAGGAGGCTGACCTGTAGCCAGATTATTATGAGCCTAACGTGCTATTCTTGTCCTAATTCTCCTCCTAGGCAAGTGGTGTACTTGGAGTCTGGGCCTGGTGTGGAATTCTGAGAGTCAGCATTGGGCAAACATCTGTACACAGAAGTGGGGTGTGGAAGGAAGGGTCCTCAGAGTGCTTCCAGGATGTGAGGCTTTCTATGAGAGTCTTTTCACTTTGATTTTACTTAAAAAACTCTTTTCGATGTAGAACAATTTCAAACTTATTGAAAATGTTAAAGTAGGCTACAATGAATTCCCATATGCCCTCACATTATACTACATTTGCCTTTCTCTCTATATATGTTTTTATACACTATGTGAAAGTAAATTGCAGACACAATGCCCAGTACTCCTGGTATTTGTATTTCCCAAAAAACAAGAATACTCTCCTACATATCCACAGTATAACCATCAAAATCCATAGACTCCATTCAAAATTTGCCAGTACATCTGAGGTAATCAAAGCTAGTAAGCGGCCACCTAAAAAATGCATTAATTGTTGTCAACTCACCTGGAGCAAAGGAGAATGAAGAACACCAAAGACATAAGGTAAAGATGACCCTGAAAGACAGAAAGGGCCACATAAACCAGTGACTACATCAGACTGAGACCAGAAGAACTAGATGGCGCCCGGCTACCGCCGATGACTGCCCTGAAATGGAACACAACAGTGAATCCCTGATGGAACAGGAGAACAGTGGGATGCAGATCTCAAATCCTGATAAAGAGACCAGGCTTAATGGTCTGAATGAGACTAGAGGGTCCCCGGACCTTCTGTTAGCCCAAGACTGGAACCATTCTGGAAGCCAACTCTGCAGACAAGGATTGGGCTGGACTATAAGACATAAAATGATACTGGTGAGGAGTGAACTTCTTGGCTGAAGTAGACACATGAGACTGTGTGGGCAACTCCTGTCTGGAGGTGAGATGAGAAGCCAAAGGGGGACAACGGGAGCTGGTTCAATGGACATGGGGAATATAGGGTGGAGAGGAGGCGTGTGCTGTCTTATTAGTGTGAGAGCAGCTAGGAGAATATAGCAAGGCGTGTATAAGTTTTTGTATGAGAGACTGGCTTGATTTGTAAACTTTCACTGAAAGCACGATAAATTAAAAAAAAAAAAATTGCTGGTAGTTCTAATGGAGCCTTTTACAGATTCAGGATCCAATCCAGGATCATGTGTTGCACTTAGTTGTCATGCCGTTTTCTTCTGGAACAGGTCTTTACTGTTCTGTTCTCTTTCATGAATTTGATATTCCCATTGCTTTGTAAAATGCCTCTCAATTTGGGTTTGCTTCCTGTTTCCTAATGATTGGATTCAGGCTATGTATATTTTTTAGTAATACCACAGAAGTGATTCTGTGTTCTCAGTGCCCCATATCAGGAGGTACATAACATCAATTTGTCCCATTACTGGTGATGTTCACTTTTATTACTTGGTGAAGGTGATGTCTGCTAGTTTTATCCACTGTGTGTTTAATTAATAACTGTTTTAGATTTAGTAATGAATAAGTATTTTGTATTTACTACTTAATAAGTATTTTATGTAAATATGCCCATTACCTGGTGCCGTCAAGTCAATTCTGACTCATAGCAACCCTAAAGGACAGAGTAGAACTGCCCCATAGAGTTTCCAAGGAGCGCCTGGTGAATTTGAACTGCCGACCTTTTGGTTAGCAGCTGTAGCACTTAACCACTACGCCACCAGGGTTTCCTTATTATGTAAATATGTTCCTGTCAAATTTTTACCCATTAATTTTAGCGTGCATTGATATTTTGCTTAAATCAGTTATGGCTTTGATGGTTGCCAAATGACAATTTTCTAATTGTACCGTTCATTCAATATTTATTGGTTGGTATTCTATTTTAAGGTAGAGCTTTCCCATTTCCCCTATTTTTTTTTTAATGCATTTAATCATTTGTATAATTATAGATTTGTGGATTTTAATTTATTCAATGGGTTATAATCTGTGACTGCCATTTATTTTGATGTGCAAATTTCCCCCAATTTGACCATTGGGAGCCCTTTAAAGCTGGCTTTGTGTCCTTTTGGTATGTCACCATGATTTTTGAGCACTTTCTTAATTTTAAGAAAATGTCGCTGTCTCTTCTTGTACTTTTGCTATCTCAGCCTTGGAATCAACCATCTCTCCATCCTCTCCGTCTCTGGTTCCCTTTTAGTGGTGAATAGTATTTTAGTGCAGTGAACAACTTTCTTACTCTTGCAAAGGGTGGAATTTACTCAGAAGGGGCACTTTTTTTATTTTATACAAAGGCACCATATGGGCTAGTTGTGGTCACATACAGGGAGATTGAGCAAATAAGTAAATATATTGAGTATAACCTGCAGCAGCCCTATCAATTTCAGAGTCTGTGCTCTTAACTGTTATTCCATAATTATTCCTTCAGTGCAATTAAAATTAATGTGTGACATTGACCAAATGGCACAAATAAATAAACCAAGATCTGGGTGCTAGGTGGGAACATTGCTACTGGTATGATATTGTTTTTAGACCCTTTCAGTGAAAAGAACCAGAAAATTGTCTATGTATACATGCACACAGACATACATACATATGTATACATGCACACACACACATACTAAAAAAAAAATATTAGAAACCATTAATTCACATTGATATGCCTAATTCCAATTCAACACACCTTTCTGTATTTGAAGCTCCTGTCTCTGACACTGAGAAATCCAGTTTCCATTATCCTCAGTATATTTACACCCAGGTCATTAAGCAAAAATCATTGTTATGCAAAAATGTAGGATGACCATATCAGCTCACAAAATGGAGGACGACTACATCATTACATAACTACCAAATTACATCATTACATACCTACCAAACCACTGAGACTCATGGTCCAGCCAAGATGACACGTAACCTTAACCATCACAGCCAATGTTACTCTCACCTCACATCTCAGCATTCCTTACTGCCAGATGTTCATTGTTAATGCACAAAACAGTCAGATAGTAGATTTTTTACTATTGTCTTAAATGTGAAATGTGAGATAACATGATAGTCGATCAATGAGGAGTAGGTCAGTCCCCATGTATGTAACCGTTACTAGCCCATGCTGTGTCTTTGTATGAAAAAGAAAAAGATGCCCCGTCTGGGTAAATTCCACCCCGTGCCAGGGGACAGTTTTGTGAGTGAGTGCAGTCTGGCTTTCAGGCCCTATTGGCCTGCTCAGCTGATCGCCTCTGTGCAGTGAACAACTTTTATAACCTTCAGGAGCTTTGCCAATTTCAGTCTGTACCTTTAACCATTATTCCATAATTCTTCTTTCAGTATAATTAAAATTAATGTGTGACACTGACCAAATGGCACAAATAAAAAGCAATTTGGGTCCAATAAACCATTTCTTTTTTATTTTTGTCTAACTAAGTCTTGCATATGGTTTCTCCAAAGTTAATTATATTCTTAGGAATAGCGAACTCAAGGAAAATTGGGATGTGTTACCCTGCTCTGCTAAGTCCTGGTGTTACTGCAGCTGGCACATGGTATGCCTTTGGGTTCAGAAAGTTTAGAACAGATAAAGTTAAGAGGAAAGCTCTGAAGGGTAAAAGGAGTAACACTAAGGTTGGGGAGATGTGACATCTGAAGAGAGAGTGAGAGATAAATGTACCTGCCTGGAAATATACAGATGGAAGCTGAGGGGACCCTGATTGTCCTATAAAGAATTTCAAGGGGATGCTGCAATTCCTTGTTTCCGTTCTCTTCTAATTTTCTGATAAGCACTCAAATGGGGGGAAGAAATTATTTACGGTCCAACTTGAATGTCATTGACTTCATGAGGTCTTCCCTATTGTCTACTATTGCATCCTTATAACCCAAGCCCCAAATCATGTCAGAAACCTGAGTTTAGGTGGCATGAACCTGAACTAGAGTGGAGAGGAAGGAAAGACTCGTCCAGAATTAGAGAAGGCACAGTGACAACAATAATAATAGTTAATATGATTGGATGCTTACTACGTGCCAAGCATTGCTCTACACGCTTTACCTGTATTGACTCATTTCTGTCACAACTGCACCATGAGGAAGGTACTGTTGCCATCATCCCTATTTCAACTCAGAGAAGTTGAATAATTTGCCCAGGGTCACATGGTTACTGAGTGGCAAAGCCAGGAAGCACACCCAGGGAGCTTGACACTGCAACCCTAATCAGTACATTATGTGCCTCTGAGGATGGGAAAGAGAAGCTAGGTCTTCAATAGTCACCTTTCCTCCAGGAATTCCTCATTGTCTGGAAGCAAAGTCCGCTTTCAGAGGCTGACCAAGCATATTATATAGGTGTTTGGGGGACCCGAGGCAGGTGGCAAGATGGTGTTTGCAATAACAGACCAAGGGTTAGACAGAGACATGTGGACACCTTTTAAAAAGAGACTCTCTAAATATTTGTGTAGTATTTATTCAGTGGGTAAGGGGAGAAACTGATTTTCTAGTAATACAAATGGCATAGCTCTTTACGTTAAAAAGGGATTTATTACATCTAGTAAGCATATCGTAACACTTCAGCTTATTCAGAATTGCCTAAGACTTGTGCTTTTTCAGAATTGGATAGCTTTTGGAGCTAGCTATTTGGGAGAATTTAAAATTTAAATAATAAAATACATCACTCATTTCCAGTAAACAATACTATGCTATGTATTAACTTAGTTTTGGAATATTAGTGGCTGGTCTCTGTGTTGGGAATGCATCCAGTAATTGTATTGTATCATTTGCACATGCAAAGGTCTGAAGTGTTGTTGTTAGATGCCCTCGAGTCAATTCCAGCTTACTCACCTGGAATTGGTTACTACCAGCTAAGAATAGTTTTAAAATTTCTCCTCCACTGTGCTATCTATGTTGGTTTCGGTAGGTTCAATTTCTATTTGTCCAGTTATTTAAATGAGTTGTATGAGAACCTGGGCTCACTCGTGCCATATTCATCTTTATTCCAGTGATGTTTTATCATCCCTTACAGATTGGTCATCACAACTCGATGGCAATGGGTTTGGTTTTGGGTTTTGGATTCATAGATTGGTACCACAAGTATCTAGAACTAAAACAGGTCATATTAAGATGTAAAGAACATCAGTGCTAACTAACCTCTTCTAACAGACCTGTCAACACCTGAATCTTTTCCTTAGAAATGTTTAGTCAGGTTGGGCAACCTTAGTGGGGGTAGTGAGAGGTGACGTGAAACATTGGGTGGGAGACTGGGCTTGTTGACATGTTATGTCCCTCCTAAACATTAGGTTTATGAGTCTATGACTTTGTATTTGGACCAGAAGAAAGTGCCTTAAAGGCAATTTCAGACTCCAGTTCAGTTTATTAAGTGCAATGATTTGTTGATGAACCTGAATAATTGAGATAAAAGGATTAACAAAGTGGCTCAGTTTTCAGGGAGGTCACAACCTATTTGGTAAACATGTGGGTACCATAGGCAAAAGCAGGGGAAGAAATACCTTTCCAAGCAGTTGGTCTAGAACAGCACAGGGCCTGCACAAAGTATCTGCTCAGTAAAATGTCCAACATTGGAATGAATGAACTGCCAGGTAGTTCCTGGAATGGCAGTTTTTCAATTATAGCCTATATAAGAATGACTTGGAGTTTGGGAAAATGAAGACTCAGGGACTGCACCCTCACGCCTTAGGCTCTTCATTTTTTACAGGCACCACAGGTGATTCTGAGGCTGGTGTTCCAAGCATCACCTTCTAACCACACTCTGTGGAAGATGTCAATGAATAACTTGAGAGCCACAGGGCACCATGGGCTGTCAATGGGGTGCTGAGGTCTTGGTAGTTTGAAAGCTCTGAAGTCTCATTTTAAAAAAAGCCCTTGGAAATCAGCTAGGAGTAATTTACTCCCTGGGAAACCCCAGAAAATTGCCGTCCATGCATAGAGTGACTCAGACCTGAGGAGTCTCAAGGTCATCATCTCAGATTTGATGTTTGAGAGATTGTTATAAAGAACCATCTAACATCACTAAGCAGAGCACCTGCAGATTTCTTTGGACACATCCTTATTCCTGTTATACGTGATGGTTCGAGTAGCAGCATTGATTTTAGGAAGCCTTTTTTTTTAGTGTAGGTGTTTACGCTAAAACGCTGTAGACACCAGAAGTTAAGAAAGTGAAAGGCTGTTATATAATGAACACTGGGTAAAGATTACTTCCTCTCACCTGGTCCCCAGTGTTTTCATTTGCTAAATGAGAAGGTTAGATTAGATAAAATCTAAAGGTCTTTGCATAATATTTGTTATAATATCTGTAATTTATTGCATGCCTACTATGTGCCAAGCACTGTTTTGGGACTCTGCCTTTAGTGTTTGTAGTAGCTAATTCTCAGAACAGCATAAAAATATAAAACAAAAAACAAATCAAACCCGTTGCCACTGAGTTGATTCTGACTCACAGTGACCCTGTAAGACAGAGTAGAACTGCCCCATAGAGTTTCCAAAGAGGAAGCTGGTGGATTCCCACTGCCGACCAGTTCAAATCCACCAGCAGCCAAGCTCTTTACCGCTATGCCACCAGGCTCCCACAAAAATATAGTCCTTATATTTCATAAAGATGTGTTACTTCTTCATTCGTTTAAATCTACTGATTGTGTGCTGTGTGCTAGGCATTGTGCCAGGCACTAGGTATTTTGTCAGGCACTGGGACATAAGTTGCTCAAGGTCATAAAACTAGGAAATGGTAGAATGGGGAATCAACTCCAGATATATTAAACTGAAGTTCTAGCTGTTTCTCCTATCCCTTGCATATTTCCTCTAAGATTATCTTTCTATAAAATTTATTTGAGATCATGGAATTTTTTCCTAATTTCTAAATCAGTGATCTCCTGGCTACTCATTAGAATCACTCAAGACCCTACCTCAAACCAATTAAATAAGAATCTCTGGTGGGAGGGGGTGAATAAATCAATTAAAAAAATAATTCCCAGATAATTCAAATGTGCAGCCAGAGTTGAAAACCAAATCCTGTAGATTCTAATTTTTAAATCCAATTCTATTTTATCACATGGTTTTGGATAGTTATCTATGAGTTTTAAAATGATTCCAATTTTTTTTGCATTATTTTTCTTCCCTCGTTTTGAGAATCTCTCGAGATTCAATATTGATCACTCTTCTCAGAACTGTGGGAAGGGAGGTTGGTGGTGCTTAGGAGGTAACTGACAAGATCTCTGCTCTCAAGTTGCTTAGTGTCTAGCTGGGAGCTTGCTTGCAGCCTTACTGGATTTTTATCTTGCCTCAAGTCATATCTGGACCTTCTGATGGCCTATTAAATTGCTCGTTCTTGGAGGGTGGAGAGCGCTGAAAACACACTTTGACTAAGTAGAAGGGTAAGCAGATATTCCACGTAGAAAGAATAAATGCAGTGAATTGCAGTGTTGAGAATGGACATAGTATTTTGGAAAGAAGACTGGCCAGACTAGAAGTAAAATGCAGGTTGGAAAATAATGAGAGATAATGTCAGATCAACCAAAGCCAGATTTGGGAGGATCTTGAAAGTCAGTCAGGGCAGATGGAATTGCTGGCACAGGTTGTAGGGTTCTAAATCTACTAGAGACTATGGGATGGAGAGAAGACATTCTGTACCAAGTGAGCAATCAGCTAGGCAGGAGCAACATCAAGGAAAGTAGGCAGAAAAGGTGAGTCTAAAACATTTTTAAGAGAGAAACTGCAGGCTTTGAAGACAGATTAAATGTGGGGCTATGCGAGGGAGAAGAATTTTCTAGGGATGAAGTAGTTATCTCTCCAAAGGAGATTGTAGTATGGGGAGGACAGGGAGCTCCAATATTGGTATTAGCTACACTAATGTTTCACTGCATGGGTCAGAAAACCCAAAATCAATGACTTTTTTAAAAAACGTAAGTGTATATTTGTCACACACACACACAAAATTCAGAGCGAGCAGCCCAGGATTAATATGTTGTTGTTGTTGTTAGGTGCCGTCGAGTCAGTTCCGACTCACAGAGACCCTACGCACAACAGAACGAAACACTGCCCGGTCCTGCACCATCCTTACAATCGTTGTTATCCTTGAGCCCATTGTTGCAGCCACTGTGTCAATCCACCTCCTTGAGGGTCTTCCTCTTTTCTGCTGACCCTGTACTCTGCCAGACATGATGTCCTTTTCCAGGGACTGATGCCTCCTGACAACATGTCCAAAGTATGTAAGATGCAGTTTCACCATCCTTGCTTCCAAGGAGCATTCTGGCTGCACTTCCTCCAAGACAGATATGTTCATTCTTTTGGCAGTCCATGGTATATTCAATATTCTTCTTCAACACCACAATTCAAAGGCATCAACTCTTCTTCAGTCTGCCTTATTCATTGTCCAGCTTTCACATGCATATGATGCGATTGAAAATACCATGGCTTGGGTCAGGCACACCTTAGTCTTCAAGGTGACATCTGTGCTCTTCAACACTTTGAAGAGGTCCTTTGCAGCAGATTTGCCCAGTGCAATGCGTCTTTTGATTGCTTGACTGCTGCTTTCATGGATGTTAATTGTGGATCCAAGTAAAATGAAATCCTTGACAACTTCAATCTTTTCTCTGTTTATCATGATGTTGCTCATTGGTCCAGTTGTGAGGATTTTTGTTTTCTTTATGTTGAGGTGCAATCCATACTGAAGGCTGTGGTCTTTGATCTTCATCAGTAAGTGCTTCAAGTCCTCTTCACTTTCAGGAAGCAAGGTTGTGTCATCTGCATAACACAGGTTGTTAATGAGTCTTCCTCCAATCCTGATGCCCCGTTCTTCTTCATATAGTCCAGCTTCTCGAAAAGCATCAGCCAGTGAAAACCTTATGGATAGCAGCGGAACATTGTCTAATATAGTGCTGGAAGATGAGCCCCCCAGGTTGGAAGGCACTCAAAAGATGACTGGGGAAGAGCTGCCTCATCAAAGTAGAGTCGACCTTAATGACATGGATGGAGTAAAGCTTTCGGGACCTTCATTTGCTGATGTGGCATGACTCAAAATGAGAAGAAACAGCTGCAAACATCCATTAATAATCGAAACCTGGAATGTACGAAGTATGAATCTAGGAAAATTGGAAATCATCAAAAATGAAATGGAAGACATAAACATTGATATCCTAGGCATTAGTGAGCTGAAATGGACTGGTATTGGCCATTTTGAATCAGACAATCATATAGTCTACTATGCTGGGAATGACAACTCGAAGAGGAATGGTGTTGAATTCATCGTCAAAAAGGACATTTCAAGATCTATCCTGAAGTACAACGCTGTCAGTGATAGGATAATACCCATATGCCTACAAGGAAGACCAGTTAATACAATTATTCAAATTTATGCACCAACCACTAGGGCCAAAGATGAAGAAATAGAAGATTTTTATCAGCTGCTGCAGTCTGAAATTGATCGAACATGCAATCAAGATGCATTGATAATTACTGGCAATTGGAATGGGAAAGTTGGAAACAAAGAAGAAGGATCAGTAGTTGGAAAATATGGCCTTAGTGATAGAAACAATGCCGGAGATCGAATGATAGAATTTTGCAAGACCAAGGACTTCTTCATTGCAAATACCTTCTTTTACCAACATAAACAGTGCGGACCTCACCAGATGGAACACACAGAAATCAAATTGACTACATCTGTGGAAAGAGACGATGGAAAAGCTCAATATCATCAGTCAGAACGAGGCCAGGGGCTGACTGTGGAACAGACCATCAATTGTTCATATGCAAGTTCAAGCTGAAACTGAAGAAAATCAGAGCAAGTCCATGAGAGCCAAAATATGACCTTGAGTATATCCCACCTGAATTTACAGACCATCTCGAGAATAGATTTGACGCATTGAACACTAGTGACAGAAGACCAGGCGAGTTGTAGAATGAAGATTAATATAACTGTCTGGTTTTCCCTTAGTCACATTAACCTCAGGGTTGCCAATACACAATTCACCTTCCTACCTACTTTTGCTCTTTCTCTTTCTCTTTTATCCAGTTGTTAAAATTCAGGCTTTATGTTTGGTTTCTTGATTCCCCACAACCAGTCAGGAGAAATGCAACTGTACATCTGCAATGTGTCTTTGACCTGTCCCTTCTACACTGTCCCTCCTGCCTTAGCCCTGGCCTCAACTCTCTCCTTTGGACTTTTGCCACAGCCTCCTCAAATAGTCTCCTAGTATCTCCTTTAATCCTTCCTTTTCATGGCTGCCAAGTTAGCCTTGGTAACGACCACTTCACTCCCAAATCATAATTTTTTATCATCTCCTATTGTTTCCAGAATAGTTAGAACTATTTAGCGTGACATTCAAGGCTCTCTAGGTCAACTAACTAAAATCTTACCACCTAAAACAGTTGATTAATTTTATTTTAATACCTTTATTTTAATCTCACTTAATTTTTCAAACACTTTAAGAGACATGGTTTTTTGTTGTTTCTCTTTAGGGGAATTAATGACTAGGCGAAATTATTTTGGTTGGAGTATTTTCACATTTAAGGCCAAATAACAAGGTGACTGCACTCTACCTTTTCAAATGTAGTCAGATTTTGTCTTGTTAGATTGAGACCACTTTTCCAACTTACGAAAGAGCCATGAATTTTTTAGATTTTCTCTTAGTAACCACAAGTCAGCTGCCCAGCACAAAGGGAAGCGGCAATCTGACGCTACCATAGACCTGGTCTGTGTGGTTTATCAGGCAAAGCACTTGACCCTCCTAAGCCAATGTTCTAACAGAGATCTGTTTCCAACTAATGACCAGCACCTGCTACTATTGTGTGCCAGGCACTGAAGTAGGCTACACAGCCATTGCCTCATGGAACTCAGAGTCTAATGAGAAGGCAGGCACTTAAACCAAAAAGGAGAATTGAACAAGCACAAGCGAGCAACGTGCTGCAGAGAGGAGGTTCCCGGTGCTTTGGCAGGAAGTGCAGAGACAGAGACGCTCAGGGCACTGGAGAGGTGAGGGTGAAACTGAAACCTGCAGAGCAGTGGGGGTGGGGCTGGGGATGGCTCTGAGGGTGGGCCCAAGGGTTACAGGAAAGGAGACCATAACAAAGGTTCTGTTTTACTTCCTTCGTTCTAACTTTAACTTCCTCAAAGGGCACCTTGAAAAAAAGAGAAACTTGTTTTAGAAGCTGTTATTTTTGCCTCCACTCCCTTGAAACTGGGCTGAGTGGAGGAAGTGGCATTGAATATAAAAGCAGAGCCTCCAGAATCTTCCAACCCTTAAGCCTTGAGTCAAACCCTTTGGTTCCACTTGTGGTGGTTCTCAGAGGTATAGGAACTCACCTCTTCCTCCTGTTAAGCTGAAATTCTCTCACCTCAGCAGCTGTGTAAGGGTGTATCCGAGGAGGGCTGTTGCAGTGAATAAGCAGTAGCTCCATCCCTATTCTGCACCCTGTCTGCTCACACCCCACCTGGGGTCCTTCCAGCTGTTAAGATCAGTCTCGTTCACACCTTTCGTTCCATAAGTCAAGGCCATCTTAGAAAATCATGATGCAGAGAGTCACTAGAAATGTAATCTGAGAACGCTTAAGAAGAATTCTCAATTCTTTTCCTTATTAACTCCACAGTCACAGTTTCCTCATCTGTAACACAGGGATGAAAATGCCTACTTCATAAGATTAATTCTTTGAATTTTCCAGATTTTGCATTTTATAGATGTAGTAGCAGGACCCAGAGAACTAAGCTATTTGTGCAAAGTTACATAGCAGGGATTGGGAATGGAGTCCAGGTCCTCTCACCCTAAATCCAATGCTCTCTCCACTTGCAAAGCTGCTGACAGGTGTGCCATGGAATAATAATGTGCCACAAATGGTCTGTCATCTGCCAAAACGTCAATCCCCTTAAGGTGACCAGGTGCTGCTTGGGGCTGTAAGAGAAAAGGTTGAGGAGCCCCCAATATAAGGCTCTACAAAAAAAAAAAAAAAAAAAACCTCAGACATGCTTGTTTTGCTATCGTGTCATGGGTCATAGCTTTAATTTTTTAAAATTGTTTTTACGCTAAATCATTGGTAGAAAGCAGACTCTCTGTTACAACATTGGCCCAAGGAGGTCATGTGCTTTGCGTGGTAAATAACGCAGACCAGGTCTGTGGTATGGCCAGACTGCCACTTTCCTTTGTGCTAGAGAGCTGAAGGTCATGTGCTCTGACCTTAGCCCTAGACTCCTGAAGTCACTGTCCAGTCAAGCCTTCCATCCTGTGTCAGATTCAGGCCATGACATGGTTGCAAGGAGTCACTGCTACCTCTCTTATTTCCTCAGCCCAAATCCCAAATTTATCAGATTTGGCCCCTTAGCTTTCACTGTCCTTGCATGGACTCCACTGAATTTCATGAGATTTTACGTCACATTCCTTCTGGTTAGGAAACATGAGTGAATGAGTTGGTATATTGTTTTTTAGTCTTCACTGTTAATTCTCTTTAAAAATGAAAGGGTAGGAGACTTTAAGCATTTTGAAAGAGACGGTTAATCAATACACATTATTCTCCAAACATTCTAGGAAATTCAAGGAAATTATAAAGTGCCTTCTAAAGGCCTCTTCAGATATCTGTGTGCCTGCCCTTCAGATAGAAAGTTTCCTCTTGGCACATAAGGAAGTCAAATTAGGCCCAGAAGAGACTATCCTTGTTGGAGAGTGAATGTCAAAGAAACAATCTTCAGTAAAATAGCTTTCCTTCTCAGCATGTTCTGGAGAGAAAAATAATTTCGGTGAATGGGTCATGTTTGCACAGAGCATGGTGAGAGTTTTGGGGATCACAAGACCTGATATTTGTATGAGGTTTGAATCTCTTGCTAAGGATTTTCACCTATTCCAACTTTGGTAAGGACAATTTGCTCTGGAGTGCACTAGGATTTGGGAGCTGCAGAAGGGACAGTGCCCAGCCTCTCACAGGACCAGAGTTCACTGCCGTCAGCAAGACTTGAAAATCCTTCCCTTCTGTAGATATGTGAGATAAAAACTTGTCCATCTCTTCTGGGTGGTGCAAACTGTTAATACTCTTGGCTGCTTACCAAAAGGTTGTAGGTTTGAGCCCACTTTGAGGTGGCTCAGAAGAAATGCCAGGCAATCTACGTTGAAAAAATCAGCCATTGATTTTCATCGGGCATAGCTCTACTATGGAGCACAGTGCTACTCTGACACACATAGGATCACCATGAGTTGGAGTTAATTTGATGGCAACTGGTTGGTTACTTCTGCCAACTTCAGAGCAAGGACCTGGTGCGCCTCTGGGGCCAAGATTTTGTCTCCAGCCCAGAGGACAACCCCCTGGAGGATGTTTACAAACACTTTCCTGGTGACCAGACTTCATAGCTATGAGATTTCAAGACAATGGCTTAGAGACAGAGACAGTCCTAGGAACTGAAACTTGAAGAGTTTCACAATGATTAATCAAGCTGAGGTTCACCTTCTCTGTGGATAAGTCCCATGATTCCAGCTCAGGCTGGGCCAAGAGGCCAGAGTCTCCTTTTGGGAGATGAGCAATAGCTGAGTACCCTTCTGGGGCTTGGGAGAGGGTGTATCTCTCAGGCTTCCTGGGTGTCAGAAGCAGCAGCCTCCACAGGCCCCTGAAGTGGTCAACACATTCCAGGCTCAGCACCTCTGCTTATCACCTCAAAAAACACTATTGTGTCCGTTCATACTCCAGTAACTAACCCAGAGGCCTCAGTCTACCTGCATTTGGGGGACAAAGTAGGAACAATTGATTCAGTTGAAATGCATTAAGGAGGTAGCATTGTGTTCAGTATGGTTAAAATCTCAATTTTGCTATTTTCTATCTGTGCAATTTTGAGCAAGCTACTTAATCCCTTGTGAACCTGAGTTTTCTCGCCTGTAAAATACGTATAATAATATCTTATTTCTTTAATGATGTAATGCATGTATGGTGTTTAGCACAAGGCCTAGCATGAGGAGGCACTGAACAAAGGATAGATTTAGAATATTCTAACAAAACAAGAGATGGAAGTGGAGATTTCTCCTTTGCATGGTCATTAACTTAGGGCAAGGCCCTCCCTCTTGGACTTACGCAAATTAAACCAGTTACCATTAAGTTTGTTCTGACTCATAGGGCACAGAGGTCAGTAGAGAATTGTGCTCCATAGAGTTTTTAATCAGTGGCTGATTTTCTGGAAGTAGATTCCCAAGCCTTTCTTCTCAGGCACCTCCGGGTGAACTCCAATCTCCAATCTTTCAACTAGCTGCAGGAAAAAAAAAAAAAAAAAAGAGCACGTTAAAATTTACACCACTCACGGACTCTTTATGACAATTGGGAGACCCATATTAGATCAGGGAGCTCCTTGGTGAACTCAGATTCAAGAGAACCTAAATTCAGGGTCCCTTTGTTGCTGTGAGGAGGCTTCTGTTAGGCTGACCCAATGAGTACTCAAAATCAAGGCAGCTTCTGCCCTGGCTGTGCTGGAGTCCACTGGGACCCTCATACTCTGTAGTCATTCCTTGGTATGCCTCCGTTCCAGGCCAGCCACATTTTGGTTGACACATGGTCCTCTCTAAACACTTGATTATACCATTGACTAGACTAGATTAAGTATACCCGCAACTGAAAGATAACTCTGATCCCCCGATGAGCTCAAGATACTCTGGTCTTGTAATTCTAAAACTTCACACAGCCTCTGAAAGCATCTGCTGTGTACCAGACATTAATCTAAATGCTGGAGATATGGCAGTAAATGAAAGAGACCAAATGCCTGTCCCATGGGGCTTACATTGTAGTCAGGAAACAGACCCTAAACAAGGATATAATAAATGTAGTACAGTATATCATTGTAGTTGTTGTTAGTTGCCATCAAGTCAATTTCTACTCATGATGACCCTATATGTGCAGAGTAGAGCTGCTCTGTAAGATTTTCAAGGCTGTTACCCTTCAGAAGGCCTATCTTCCAAGGCACCTCTGAGTGGGTTCAAACTGCCAAACTTTCTGCTAGTAGTCGAATGCTTAACCACCAATCAGAGGCTACTCAGTATAATGTTAGTGTAGTATAAATAATACAGTATAATATGACATAGTATAATATTAGTGCTATAAAGAAACTAAGCAGCAGAGGTGATCAGGGAAGGCATCTCGGAGGAAGTGATGTCTGGAAGAATCTTGAAGTAAGTGAAGAAATGAAGCATGTGACTATCTGGGGTAAAAATGATCCACGCAAGGGGAGTTAACAGCCCAAATTTCCCAAGGCAGGAGAGTGATTGGTGGGTGTCTTAGTTATCTGGTGCTACTATAACAAAAACACCACAAGCAGATGACTTTAACAAATAGAAATTTATTGTCTCATAGTTTAGGAGGTTAGAAGTCCAAATTCAGGGTGCCAGCTCCAGGGGAAGTCTTTCTTTCTCTGTCAACTCTAGGGGAGGGTCCTTATCATCCATCTTCCCCTGGTCTAGGAGTTTCTCTGCCCAGGGACACCAGGTCCAAAGGACACTCTATGCTCCTAGCTCTGTTTTCTTAGTGGTGGTAGGTCCCCCTGTCTCTCTGCTTGATTCTCTCTATATCCCATAAAAGATTGACTCAAAATACAACCTTATCTTGTAGATTGAGTCCTACCTCATTAACATAACTGCCTCTAATCCTGCCTCATTAGCATCATAGAGGTAGGATTTACAACACAGAGGAAAATCACATCAGATAACAAAATGGTAGACAATCACACAGTACTGGGAATCGGGACCTAGCCAAGTTGACACACATTTTTGGGGGACACAATTCAGTCTATAACATTTCACCCTTTGGCCCCCCAAAATTCATGTCCTTGCACATGTAAAACATGTTTGCTCCATCATATCATAGCTAGAGATGTTTGTCAGACATCAGAGTGGAGACATTGTGTGGCTTTTCGGGTGTTAGAAAGTGTTGCTCTCCCAAATCAAGGATGCAACAAGCATTCCAGGTCTGTGATCACATAGCTGAAGCTCTAAGGAACACCTCAGGAGGCACTCGCTCAATGCCTGTATTCTTAGAAAAATTGCAGACTGAGTGTGACCCAGCCTGGGAACAGCTAGGTTTAGTTAGATTACAAGAGTGACAAATAACATTTGAGCATAGAGAGATGTTCAGCACTGTACTTAGGTTTGAATTTTTTGTGTCAATAAAAAAGGAAAACTTGGATTCATACAATGTTTTATAATTTAGTGATTCCAAATCCATCATTGTATTTGGCCTTCACAACTGTCCTGTGAGGCACCAGCTACTGTTGAGTTGATTCCGATTCATGGCCATGCCATGTGTGTCAGGGTAGAACTGTATTTTATAGGTTTTTCAATTGTTGATTTTTTGGAAGTAGATTGCCAGGATTTTCTTCCGAGATGCCTCTGGGTAGACTTGAACCTCCAATCTTTTGGTTAGCAGCCTAGCACATTAACTGTTTGCACTACCCAGGGACTCCATCTTATGAGGTAAGAGTGTCTTCATTTTGGAAGTGAGGAAATGCAAATTTAGAGAAGTTAAATGACTTGCCCATGGTCCCACAGCTAACAGAAGATGGAGAGAGTTCTCAAATAGCCAATGCTATTTCCATTTTCTTGTGTTATTCCGTTTTATTGTGGTTACTACGGAGTAGTCACGTATGGATTCTGCAAGTATAAAAAATCAAATTAATAGTCCCTAACATGTAAGATGTGTGTGGAGCCCTAGTGGCGCGGTGGTTAAGAGCTATGACTGTTAACCAAAAGATCGGCAGTTCGAGTCGGCCAGCTGCTCCTTGGAAACCCTGTAGGGCAGTTCTACTCTGTCCTATAGGGTCACTGTGAGTCGGAAATTGACTAGATGGCAACAGGTCTTTTTGTTGGTGGTGGTGGTGGTTTTAAGATGGTGTAAAACATCCCGTGCCCCCTGTTGACTACAAACCAGCCATGTGCTTAGCTCCACCTCCCAGGAGCGCCTCTCCAATCTGAGGTTTCTCTGGCAGATTCTCTTCCTTGGCAACCAAGTGGCTAACAAGCTTCACCCCCACCTCCCGTCTCTGCTAACGAATTCCTTTTTATCAATGGTTCATTTGCATTGAAAGAGGTTTTCATGCCAAGCAATATTTTGGGGAATATTTTACAACTCCTCTTGCTAAAGTTCTGAGAGATGCTGCTTCAAAAAGGCTCAAATTCTTTCCTCATTGGACAGCTTCAAAACACAATGTGGAGAGAATTGTTTTTCCAATGAGCATTTCTGTAATTCCTGCAAAATATAACTTAGTCCTGATTGAGATCACAGCTGTGTCTACATGATGCTAAACATCTGGACGAAAACCAAAAATGGAAAGCGTCAGGATGTAGAAAGCCAGCTTTGATGCCCCCTAGACACTGTGAGGAACCCTGGTGACGCAGTGGTTGAGAGTTCAGGTTGCTAACCGTAAGGTTGGCAGCTCGAAGCCACCAGCTGCTCCTTGGAAACCCTATGAGACAGTTCTCTCTGTCCTATAGGGTGGCTATGAGTTGGAATCAACTTGATGACAACAGGTTTAGACACAGAATGGTTTCCCTCGGGTAACCCAAACCCCCCTGTGTCTCCTGTCAGAATGACAATGCATCACGCCAGTGTAGGAAGGACTGGAGGGAGCAGTGGACTCGGAGAAAGAAGGTTGAGTCAGTCCTGACTGGTGTTTCCTGATGAGTGATTTTCCAAGCCTCAGCTTCCTCATCTGTGAATCAGGCATGCTAATGCCTGCACAGCTTCCTGAGACTTTTATGAAGACAAATAAAGCATTCTTCTAAGCTGAAAACTACATAATTTTGAACGAGACAGGCTCATGTTGTATTCATCTTGGCCTCTCCAGCCCCTAATACAAGCTTGTAGTAGGGACTGGTTAAATGTTTTCTGAATAATTTATGAATGGGTGTAGTATAAGCAACGCTATAGCACCTATAATTTATATAGCTCTATTCATGTTTGCCAATTCTCTCTAGTACTTAAGCAAATTTACCATTCCTAGAATATGAGGATACATAACCCAGAAAAAAAAATTTACTAAAAGCATAAAATGTACTGTGCTAAAAGAAAAAAAAAAAAAGGTGCAAATAATATTTTCCCCCAGCTAGTCACAATTTTTTTTTTTTTTTAGTCCAGTTAGTGAATAACCCCAGCTTTTGTTCTATTTGGAGCACCTGTTTGTAATCCATGTCATAAATATTTTTGTGACTATTGCTTAGTAGTCAATGAGTTTCTTTGTTGGCACAGAATTTAAGATATTTCCCTAATAAGGACACCCAGTGTTAAAGCAATGAATTTCTACAGCTATGCAGCTCAGAGAGTTACCTAGGAGATGAAAAGCTAATCTGTCTGGAATTTCTGCCCTTGAGACCAAAGATACTATAAATTTGCTCAGGAGGAAAATAATCATGGTAAGCATCTTAATTTCTTCCATCTCGTTTCCAAGCAGATGTCGCCGTGTTTTAGCCTGGAATTCATCTCTCTGATACATCAACATTGACATATTACATCTTCATCTCTTATTATAGAAAATGGAAATGAAACCAGAATGTGAGCGTGTTGAATGAATCGGGCTCCCCAGAGATTCGGGGGAGAAGAAGCCTTCCCACTCGCCTTTGACTTTTGGATTTCTTGTTCCCCTCATGTTTGGATTGCACTTTGAGAAGTCCATCTGGAAGTTCATGTTTTATAATTTGCACACGCATACACAGCTTATTATCAAAAGACAAACCTCTAGAGGAAGAAAAACACTGGGTGGTGGGAGGAGGATCACCTCAAAAACACAGGGGCAGTATTTAAGGTTAAACTCTGGAGATTAAACTCTATTTCTGGGCTTGACTTTGCCAGTCTGCTAGTTTGGGTGAAAGCGTGGATATGTTTAGCTGCTGACTTCCTATATATTAAGCTCTCCCTTTAGAGGATGAGTTTGGATAGGTGTCAACACCTGCAAATGTCATCAATCTTGTAATACCTTTGTGGCACTGAGTTATCAAAGCAGCACTGCAAAGCTTGTGCGACACTTTCGTCACCCCACAGCGGGCACCAGTACCCTTCTATCCTTTTTCTGGCCTAAGGAAAACATTCTTAGGATTTCAAGATCCTATTATATGTTGAGTGAATTGCGTTCTTCTTGAATTCCTTAAGAAGTCACCCTGGTCCTTTAAGATTAGAAGTTTAAAACTTTGAATGCCATGCCTCGGCAACTACTCTTCACTTTGCCTCCCCAGCCGTTTCTGCCACAGCCAGACTTAATCCTCTCCAGACATATCAAGTCAACCATCAGTCAAGGTGATCTTTATTTCCTTCTACATGCTACAGAGATTAAGGCTGCCTCATTTTCTCGTATGTATTCCCTGGTACATTTGGCTACTCTCTAAGACTGATGTAAATGTTTATAACTTGGCCTGAACCTGTTGGCCACTTGGAGGAAGAATCTATGTTATCCTAGAGCCACAAAGGCTAATGCCATCTTGGCCACAACAGGCTGGCTGGATCAAGCGTTAGCACCCCAGGACCTCTTTGTAAGGTGGACCAGGAAAGAGAAAGAAGAGTTTGCTTTACCAGCTCTAGGTAAAATTGTTAGCATTAGGCAAAGAGGCCTGTGAAAATAGTGTTGGATTTAAAGTTGGAACCCAATTTCAAATTCTACCTGTACTACCCTCTAGCTCTGTGACCTTGGATAAGTTACTCAATCTCCATGCACCCATGTTCTCAGCGGGAAGATGGGAATACTATCATCTGCCCTACATATACCATTAGGCATCTGGGATAATGGATTCATGCTACCCTTATTCTCCTCCTTGTCCTGGAGAATCTCTTTCCTTCTAGACTTCAAAAAATACTTTCCATCCCCTCTCTTTCCTCTCAGGCCCACAATTTAAAACACTCTCGCCTGACGACTTCTCTAAAACAAAATTCTGGCTCTTCTCCTGAGATGGGAGCATGGATGTCATCTGCTTCTTCCTGATGAGTCTAGGTAGCGAGAAAAAAGACACAGTTTTTCAATAGGTTATTGTGTTATATTCTTAATAATGTGTTCTCAATAATATGAAGACACAAAGATAAATAAGATCCAGTTCTTGCCCTCAAGAAGCTCACCACGTAGTTTGCATTGTAAATTCCATTTATTGGTTTAATTAGGACATGGTGGCTATCCCATAAGTTGATCCACTGCTTAATAAATATATATTTCAGGAATAAATGGATTACAGTATGGAGTCTATTGAGTGTAGTGTGCTAATGAATGATACTTGTCCCTGGTACTGAAGTCTGGTATAGAGAGTTTTTATTTTATTTTTTATTGTACTTTAGATAAAGATTTACAGAACAAACTAGCTCCTCATTAAATAGTTGGTGCACATATTGTTTTATGACATTGGTTAACAATCCCACGACATGTCAACGCTCCCAATCACCAGCTTTCCTGTCCCCTCCTGGGTTGTAGACCTTTTCCCTGGGCCGGTGTGCCCCTTTAGTCTCATCTGGTTTTATGAGCCTGTCTAATATTTGGCTAAAGGGTGAACCTCAGGAGTGACTTCATTACTGAGCTAAAAGGGTGCCCAGGGGCCATACTCTCAGGGTTTCTCTAGTCTCTGTCAGGTCAGTAAGTCTGGTCTTTTTTTTTGTGAGTTAGAATTTTGTTCTACATTTTTCTCCAGCTCTGTCTGGGACCCTCTATTGTGATCCCTGTCAGAGCAGTCAGTGGTGGTAGGTGGGCACCACATAGTTGTACTGGACTCAGTCTGGCTGTGGTCGTTGTGGTCCATTAGTCCTGTGGGCTAATCTTACCCTTGTGTGTGTAGTTTTCTTCATTCTCTCTTGCTCCTGAAGGGGTGAGACCGGTGGAGTATCTTAGATGGCCGTTTACAGGCTTTTAATGCGCCAGGCGCTACTCACCAAAGTAGAAAGTAGAACATTTTGCTTTTAAACTATGTTATGCCAATTGAGCTAGATGTTCCCTGAGATCATGGTCCCCACGGCCCTCAGCCCAAGAATTTGGTCCCTCAGGGAGTCTGGATGTGTCTACGGAGCTTCTATGACCTTGCCTTGGCCAAGTTGTGCTGGCTTCCCTAGTATTGTGTACTGTAGTAACCTTCACCAAAGTTACCACTTATCTCTTGTCTATGTAGTGTTTTTCTATCCCCAACCCACCCCCTCCCTCGTAAGCATCAAAGATTGTTTCTTTGTATGTGTAAAACTTTTCATAAGTTTTTATAGTAGTGGTCTCATACAATATTTGTCCTTTTGCGATTGACTTATTTCAGTCAGCATAATGCCCTCCAGAGGCAACTGTGTTGTGAGATGCTTCACAGGTTCGTCATTGTTCTTTATCATTGTGTAGTACTCCAATGTGTGTATGTACCATAAAGTGTTTATCCATTCATATGTTGATGGACGTCTAGGTTGTTCCCATCTTCTTGCTGTTGTGAACAGTGCTGCAATGAACATGGGTGTGCATATGTCTATTCATATGACGGCTCTTATTTCTCTAGGTGGTATAGAAAGTTTAAGTCATGGGCATAGTTTTAAGTCATGGGCATAGACCAGGGGTATGGAAGAAATCACCCAAGGACACTTAAAAGAGTGAGAAGCAATGACTGAAGCCAGGATATTGAGCAACATCACTGTTTATAAAGCAGAAAAGGAAGGGGATCAACAGTGGGACAATGGGAGGGAGCAACCAAGGAAGGATAATTTCAAGAAGCTGGGTGTGGTCAGCAGTATCATGCCACAAAGGGCGAAACTAAGATGAAGTCTGGAAATAATCCATGGGCTTGATGGTCAGGGGTTCATTGGTGATGCTAGCAAGAGCAATCTGTGACATGGTGAGGTGGAAACCACTGCGGTGGGCTGTGGGGTAAATGGCAGGTGAGGCTGTTGTGGATTAAATACATGCCGGTAGCCCCTAGTGGTGGATCAAAAACTCAGCTACTTCAGAGTCAGAGTCACTTGTGGGGCTTTACAGCTTTCTGGCGCTGTTGTAACAAAATATTACAAAGTGGGTGACTTTAAAGAACATAAATTTATTTTCCCAGAATTCTGGAGGCTAAAAGTCTGAATCAAGGTCTTGGCTGCGCCGATTCCTTCTGCAGCCTCTTTCCTAGTTTCTGGTGACTGCAGACAATTCTTGCCATTCCTTTGCTTACAGACGAGTCTTTACATGTCTGTGTTCATGTCTCTGGAAACCCTGGTGGCGTAGTGGTTAAGTGCTACAGCTGTTAACCAAGGGGTTGGCAGTTCAAATCTGCCAGGCACTCTTTGGAAACTCTGTGAGGCAGTTCTACTCTGTCCTATACGGTTGCTATGAGTCGAAATCGACTTGATGGCGGTGGATTGGGTTTGGTGGGTTTGGTTCATGTCTCTGTTTATGCTGTACTTTTTTTTTGTTTTCTCTGTTGTTTATTTTTTTATATATAATTTTTATTGTGCTTTAAGTGAAAGTTTACAAACCAAGTCAGTCTCTCACATAAAAACTTATATACACCTTGCTAAAAAAAAAACATACTCCTAATTACTCTCTCCGCAATGAGACAGCCTGCACCCTCCTTCCACTCTCGTGTCGATCTTGCCAGCTTCTAAGCCTCTCTACCCTCCCATCTCCCCTCCAGCCAGAGGTGCCAACATAGTCTCAAGTGTCCGCCTGATCCAAGTAACTCACTCCTCACCAGCCTCCCTCTCCTACCCATTGTCCAGCTGAGTGCTGAGGCTGGGAGGCTTTGTGATGTGCTCTGCATGGGTGATGGTGCTGGTGCCATGCAGAGGCTGTTGGTGCCACTGCTGGGGAGTATGCGCCCACTCCGCCGCTGGTGCTGCCACCCCCACACAAACCCCTGCAATAACATCCTATCATTTGTCACTTCAAACTACATACACCTTGGATTTGTGCCAGTGCCAGAGGAATTCATAATGAATCCAGTTCCCATTCATGCAGGAAAGAAAGTAAGGTTTGGGGAAAAAAATCTGAAAACATTGTCTTAGAGTTTGTGCAGATGATGACGAACATCAGATTTTGAACAGGGCTGGGAAAGCCATGATTCCAGTTGGAGTGCTAGTTTGGAAGAGCACAGGCCTAATATTAGCATCATTAACTAGTGTTTGCATTCCACTCTACAGTTTACGAAACACATGTGTTTTCTCCTTTGTAGTTAATTATCTTCATTTTTCAGCTAAGAAAACTGAATCTGAGGGAGGTCAAATAATTAGTGGCAGAACCAACTCTTGAACTCCTGTCATTGGTTTCCACATCATGTTCTCTTTCCACTGGGCTGCTTGGGCTCCTGTCTTAGTGTGGTTTCCTGTTTCTGATAGTGGTTATTTTGCTCCCGTTGGTGTGCTTGTCCTCCAAGATCACAGGACTCCTTAAAGCAACTGAAAAAGAAAGATATGACTGTGGTCACACATCACAAAATGGAAGATTTATAAACTGAGATGTCCAGGAATTGAGTGTTTGCAGTGTTTGTGGCAGACAGATTTGAGCCCTGTCTAACATCTCCAAAGTCCTGAGACTCAAGGCCTGACTCTGAGCATGGGAAGGCTAGCTTAGAGGTAAGAAAATGTGGGAAGGAGATGTGGTCCACACTCAGTCATGGAGGGGGACTCTGTGACTGTCCCTGCACTGGGCACCAAGAAGAGAGACAGGAAAAGACTCAGCTTCACTACTGAGGATCCCCCATAAGTAGATAATTACACTATAGGGGTTACTCTATTAAAACCCACAGTGATAAAGGGCCATTATACACACAGAAGCTGCCCAGAAAATGAGAGTCCCCTAGCACAGTTTGAATGTCTCTACTGATGTCTGAGATTCTCCAGTTGGCCAATTAATCATTGTTCTGCACTGCTCAGACACTGATGGTTTCCTATTTGCACATCTAGCTTCTCAGTATTTATGGATATTAATCATAGTCTTCTAGAACATTGTATATTGAAAACATTGTGAAGATATTTAGCATCTTCCCAGAGTAAAGACTCCCCAGAGCTCTTCCCATGTTTGGTTTCTTATAACTAGACTGCATTAAAATCCCCATCGGTATCCGGCCTGAACGCGGACAACCCTAAGGATGCAAATTTTCCCTGACTTCAGTAATTTGTTTTTCTTCTTCCTAGTGCTCTGCTCTTCCTGTGTCTGTCATTGGTACTCCCTTTCCCTCCCGCTCCTTCCCTTGAGCCCCACTCTGAACTCCCCTAATGAGATGGTAGTGGGTCCCTGCCCTAGAGCGGGTGTGAGAGCAGCAAGGAGATAAAACATGTTTGCCAACAATTCTGAACATAGGAGAAGCAGAGAGGGTGAGACTTGGAAGATAGGTAAGATTTGGGTATATGCCGATTGGCCCTGAGAATGGGGATGGGGCATCCTGGTGGAGGGAAATGTGTGAATATGGACCCTGAGGCAAGAATATGAAGGGCTTATTTGGGAAACAGTGAGTGGTTCAGTTTGGAATTAATCCAAGAGTGGTATTTGTATTAATTCAATTTTCTGGCGATATGGAGCATGGTATGAGAAACTGGATTTATCCTGGAAGATGCCCTAGGAGAAAGGTATGTCATCTAGGGGCTCTATGAAGGCTTCATTCCTCAGGTCCAAGAATGGCACACCTGTCCCAGGAAGCCTTGGACTTGCTCAAAGAGTTATTGGAAGTCTTAACAATCCCAGTAACAGCAGCTGTAAAAATAGATGCTCCTTAAACAAGATCCCTGCACTTTTGAAATATCATCATCGTAATTATCAGACCTATTGAGTGCTCCTGACAGGCTTGTATTATTATCTCCATTTCATAGATTTGAAAATGGAGGCTCAAAGAAGTCAAGAGACTTGCCCAAGATCACACAGCTAATAAGGGTTGATGGCAGGATTCAAACCCAAGCCGATCGGACCCCATTCAGCATCATTTAGCTGTCCCCAGATCCGTGTGAAATGGCTTTGGGTTAACCATTTACTAAGAGCTTTTCTCTAGGGACTGAGGAAGTCAGACATGCCATGACGGGATTTTTAAGAAACCTGAGGGGTGGGCCCTAGCAAGCTAAATGCTTTGGCTGCAGAGGCTGAGGGCTCAACTGAACCTTCTGTAAAACTGAAACTGAGGTCTTTGGGAATATGTCTTCCTGGAGCAGGTTATTAAGAGAATAGAGAGTTGAGTATGTGGATGGAAGAATAATACAGCTGCTAACAGCTGTCCAGATGGAAGCAGCAACATTGCTATAAGAATAACATCAATTTCTTCTGGACACTTTACAGAGCTCCTTTCCTTTCATCATTTCATGGTCATTCGCTCCAGCCCTGGGAAGTTGGGGTGAAAATCTCCATTTACAACTAGCACATAGAGGCTCAGGGATGCTATATGATTTTCCTCAGGCCACATAGCTTGTTAGTAGTGCCATTTGTGTTCAAGTTTTCTAAGGCCATCCTTCTCACCCCAGCCCTTTCCATTATATTCCTGGAGGGCCTTAGGGACCAATAGGCTAAATCAAGAAGATGCATCCTTGCCAAGGTTGGGAAACGTAAAGAACCAGAAGAAACAAACAAACAAAATCATTTATGGTAAACACCAGGCACAGCAAGGAAACAGAAGGGCCAAGAGGCTTTTTTGAGGACAGGCTGCCAGGATGGGTCAGCTGAATCTGAAGTCCTCAGAGGAAACAAGGAGGTGGTAGGCAGAGACATGGGGAAATGAATGGAGGACACACAAAAAGAACTGGGTAGCAAGTCCACTTTAGGTGGGATCTGCTTTGGAAGGACTAAGGAAGGAAATGGCAGGATTCAACAGAGTGGGGAAGTAAGAAAAGAGACCATCTGGAGAACAGGGGCTCTAATTCATTTGTGAGGAAAGCAGGAGGTGAAAGACAAAAATCATTTTCAAAATACAGGTGATACCCAAGCATGTTATAGAAATCATGTATGTCTTATTTAATTAGTGTGTTGTAATGCAAGTTCCACAGTGGGTGGCTTTAATAACAGCCATTTTTTTCTCTCACAGTTCTGGAGGTTAAAAGTAATGGCCGTTTGGATTCCTTCCTTGTTGGTAGTCCTGGGCATTCCTTGGTTCCTTGGCGATCCTCACATGGCATCTGTCTTCCCCAGTATGTGCCCACTTCTGTGTCTAATCTTTTCTTTTTATAACTCAGAAGTGATTAAGTTTAGGACACATCCTGCACTGATATGGCCTTGTTAACATAACAAAGAAAATCCAATTTCCAAACAGGATCACATCCACGGGTATAAGTGTTAGAATTCCAGTACATATTTTGAGGGGACACAATTCGGCCCATAACAATGAAAGAGCAGAAAGCTGGTATGTGTTCTTAATGAGGCAAGAGACATCAAAACTGGGTGCATTCTTATTACAATAATTAAGGCTTTTTTTGGTTTCTTTCTTTTTTTTTTTTTAAGGGCGCTATCAGGAATGAAGAAATTGAATGTGGGGATCACTTGCGCCAGATGACCATCCTCTGGGTGCTGTGGAAAGTGTTTGCTCCCATGCCCTCTCGAATTCCATTCCACTCCTGGGTTGGGCTGTTAAGGTCATTGACCAGACTGATCAGCCCTGCCAGGATCTGGCTATTTCCAGCATCTCAACCAAGCATTAATCCCTTGGCTGTGCTTTTGGTTGGATTCCATAAACTGTGATGAGTAATATTCATGAATTCTATTCTGAAGATGCTAATTATTCTTTAAGAGTACTATTATTGGATATCACAAATCTTTTTCATAGAAGTAGCCATGTAGCAGTTGCAATCAGTCCCATAAGCCCCATAACCTGGAAGAGAGTGAATTAAAAGTAATTTGCTTTTAAGATTCCATGGGAAGTTTAGCAATATCAGTATCAGGGAGCAGTACTTGATACAGCTTCAGATTTGCTTTTTAAGACATCCCAAAATGAACTTGTTACAACTAGGGCATGTAATCAATTAGGAACTCTAATTCATAACACTGTTTGGAAAGGGGGTGGTAACTTGATACCCGTCTTTTTTAAAAATTCAGCTTAATCAGTGCCTTGTATTGAGAGCCTAATTTTACCCAGTGGGGGTTCAGAGGACTTTGGACTTTACCAGGTAAGATCAAAACCAAACCAGTTACCATTGAGCCAATTCCAACTCATGGCGACCCCATGTGTGTCAGAGTAGAACTGTGCTCCATAGAATTTTCAATGGCTGATTTTTCAGGAGTAATTTCCAGGCCTTTCTTCCAAGGTGCCTGTGGGTGGACTTGAACCTCCAACCTTTCACTTAGCAGCCAAGCACTTAACTGTTTGTGCCATCTAGGGACTGGGTAAATGAAAGGTATTCTTTATTTTTAAAGTATCCTATCTGGGGTCAAGGATACTACAAACTGTGGCCATTAAGAAAGGTGTAGAGGGCCAGGGTCAGACTGGCAGAGTCAGACCTGGTTGGGGAGACCAAAGGGGAACCACAGGGGGCCCTAACCAGATTCACTGCTTTGTGAGGACAGTGAGCTGGGCAGAGCCATGTGGCCTCATGGTCTCCTTCAAAGGCTTAGGGTTTCCCACACCCCCATCCCAGAAGTCCTGGATTGTGATGGTCTGGACCTAAAGCCTGGGCCAGGAGCTGATATCTCTGCATATAGGAAACCATGGAATACAATTACTCATGTTTGGGGCCTGTGGAAAAGGACCTTTAAAGAACAGGTTTGATTACAGGCAGGCATTCAATATCTACTCCGTTAATCCGACGTGTTAATCATTTTGGCTGTGTTTTATGGAACGGATAATAATCTTGGGAGAGGATTAATCCAAAGAAAACAATTTTAGGATAAAATATTTAGCAAGTATATGTCAATGTGCTGTGGTGCAGAGAGCACAGAACTGAGAATCTGGGTTTCAACCCCACAGAGCTAATGACAGTGATAAACAATGAGCTACACAAGGGTGGGGTAGTGGTGTTAATACGGAGGAAGTGGCGGCTCAGTGGTAGGATTCTTGTCTTCTGTGTGGGAGACCAAGGTTCGACTCCCAACCAATCCAACTCATGCGCAACCACCCTCTGTCAGTGGTGCCTTGTGTTGCTGTGATGCTAAATATGTGTCAGTGGGGCTTCCAGACTAAGATGCACTAGGAGGAAAGGCCTGTGAGCTACTTCAGAAAATCAGCCAACTAAAACCCTATGGATCCAAATGGTCTGATCCCCAACTAATTGTGGGGATGATGCAGGACCAGGCAGGGTTTCATTCATTGTGCATGGGGTTGCCGTGGGTTGGGGACCAACTCGATGGCAGCTAATAACGATAACAATATTGATAATAAATGACAAGCCTGAGGAAATACAACTTAACCTCTCAGAACTTGGACTTCCACCTAGACTCAAAATCCTGGCTGTAAAATTTACCAGGTCTGTAACCTTCAGCGAGTCCATTAGCCTCTAAGGACCTCAGTTTTCTCGTCTGTTAAGTGAGAGTAACAATACTGCAGTTAAGTCTTTAAGGGTAACTGCAAGGGTTAGATGAAACAGTGCACATAACATGTTTGCATGTCATTAATGCTCAGTAAGTGTGAGCTGTGAGTATATTTTCAAAAAAATTAAAATGAAAGAGAGATCTCCTAAGGTCAGGCTGGGTTTCAGAAGCTTCAGGAAGGCTCCAAACCCTAAGTGGATCACTTCGAGCTGGGTAGGAAGAACAAAGGGTGCAAGAGCAGCCCAGAGAGAGAAGGGAAGATGTCTGATGGAGTAATCCGCCAGCTGCCAAGAAGACTTAACCCCTAGCTTGTAAGTGTCGTTGAGTTACATTAGGGCTCCTGGGCATGGGGCGGGGGTGGGCGGAGCAGACTCTGTGGCTCAAGAGGGCACAATGAGGACCAGTGGCGGGAGCTGCAGAGGACAGAGTCTGGCATGGTATGGGGAGACACTTTTCACCAGGGCTTTCCAAGGACAAGAGGGCTCCTCAGAAGGGCCAAGCCAGCCATAGGTTCGACCCCCCTCTGTGGAACCTCCCTCTGTGGGGCACTCTCAGAGCAAAAAGACAGCCACAGGCTTAATCCCCTGAAACCAGTGCCGGTTGCCATTGAGTCATTTCTGACTCAATGGCAACCCCTTGAGATTCAGACTAGAACTGTGCTACATAGGACTGGGCCTTTCTTCTGAGGTTTCTCTGGATGGACTGGAACCTCCAACCTTTTGGTTAACAGCTGAGCACATTAGGAACAATCCCCTGAAAGGGCCCCTGTGATCTGAACTAGCTAATCCCATCTTGCAAACTTGCAGTCCTTTTTTCTTTTTCAGATAGGTTCATAAATTCGTAAACTTTTGTCCTTTCTATGGCAGCAAATGATATTAGAAAGCTAATTAGCTACAGAGCTAATTTTCATGTCAGAGTGAAATTATAGGTTTCATGGTATAGAACAAAATTATCTTTCTGTCCCTCCTCATCCTCCACTCCCCCACCCACCCCATTCCTTCTCCCAGCACACGTATACACTCCCCTCTACTGTCTGGTCAGAAATGTCAGGAGAGATGGGTGGCAGCTCAGGGTCCCTTTCTCTTTGGTGTCAGGCATATTTGCATTTGCAAACAGCTTTAATTGAGTAGAGTTTTCATTGCTCTTTTTCCTTCTCCCGTTTTTTTAAATGCAAATGTTAATGTTTGGTTAGCATGAGTTCGGAATTAAGCCCCTGCTACCTGTGGCTACCTCTTCCCTGGGTTCTAAATAAGCACTGGTGGAGGATGGTGGCCTGCTGGGAGCTTCTAAGCCCTGGAAGACTGGAGTCCAGCTAATTGCCAGTCGTGCTGAGAGGGCCAGGCAGAGCATCGTCTCACTTACTAGCTCTCAGGAAGTCCTGCTTCCTACCAGCACCGAAGGAGAAAAAACAGTGTGCTGAGAACAGAAGAGAAAGCGGCAAAAGGCTGTTCTTTGGAATTAAGTCCTAGACTCGTTTTGTGGAATTGAGAAAACCATCAAAGGTCATCGAGTTTGGGCCCCATAAATTGAAATCCCTTAGGCCATTCTCTTAATGGTTTGTCATGGTGCCTCTGCTTGAACACTCCTAGTGGAGGGTGGAGAGTTCATTCCTTCACAAGGCAGCCTCTTCCACAGACAGGCAGTTCTATTTTTTAGAAAAGGTGTATTGAGCCATCGGTTCCACATAGAAGTGGTTGGTCTCATTGCCAAACAACAGCCTTTCAGATATTTGAGGCAACTCTTACAGAGCCTCCAATGCTTTCTCGTCTGCAAGCTAAAGATTCCCATGGTTTTCAGATTTCTCCCATCTGCCTTGTAGGCTCTATGTTCTGCTCTTCTTCCCACTGGGGACCCAGGTTATCTGTCTTTCATAAAGCCGAGAATTGTAATTGGGGGAGTGGTAATCCAGATATGGACTGAGTAACACCAGGTAGGAAGGGGCCACTCCCCTCCCCTCTCCAACATTTTTACCAATTTTGACACCAGCCGTCCCTCCCACGGCAATCTCTACTTCTCTTCTGGGTTTGATAATTCATTGCAATGACCACACAGAACTCACAGACCTACTTTCAGTTAAGTGGTTTACTAAGGAACAGGGTAGAACTCAGGATCAGGATCAGGATTAGGATCAAAAAGCCTAACTCAAAAATGTCTATTCTACCAAAAGCCATCTATACATATAACGTGCTTCCAATCCAAATTCCAATGTCATTTTTTAAGGGGATAGAGAAACAAATCACCAATTTCATACGGAAGGGAAAGAAGCCTCGGATAAGCAAAGCATTACTGAAAAAGAAGAAGAAAGTGGGAGGCCTCACTCTACCTGATTTCAGAACCTATTATAGAGCCACAGTAGTCAAAACAGCCTGGTACTGGTACAACAACAGGCACATAGACCAATGGAACAGAATTGAGAACCCAGATAGAAATCCATCCATGTATGAGCAGCTGATATTTGACAAAGACCCAGTGTCAGTTAATTGGGGAAAAGATAGTCTTTTTAACAAATGGTGCTGGCATAACTGGATATCCATTTGCAAAAAATGAAACAGGACCCATACCTCACACCATGCACAAAAACTAACTCCAAGTGGATCAAAGACCTAAACATAAAGACTAAAATGATAAAGATCATGGAAGAAAAAATAGGGACACTGTTAGGAGCCCTAATACAAGGCATAAACAGAATAGAAAACATTATCAAAAAGGACGAAGAGAAACCAGATAACTGGGAGCTCCTAAAAATCAAACACCTATGCTCATCTAAAGACTTCACCAAAAGAGTAAAAAGACCACCTACAGACTGGGAAAGAATTTTCAGCTATGACATCTCTGACCAGCGCCTGATCTCTAAAATCTACATGATTCTGTCAAAACTCAACCACAAAAAGACAAATAACCCAATCAAGAAGTGGGCAAAGGAGATGAACACGCACTTCACTAAAGAAGATATTCAGGCAGCTAACAGATACATGAGAAAATGCTCTCGATCATTAGCCATTAGAGAAATGCAAATTAAAACTAAGATGAGATTCCATCGCACTCCAACAAGGCTGGCATTAATCCAAAAAACACAAAATAATAAATGTTGGAGAGGCTGCAGAGAGATTGGAACTCTCATACACTGCTGGTGGGAATGTAAAATGGTACAACCACTTTGGAAATCTATCTGGCATTATCTTAAACAGTTAGAAATAGAACTACCATACAACCCAGAAATCCCACTCTTCGGAATATACCCTAGAGAAACAAGAGCCTTCACACAAACAGATATATGCACACCCATGTTTATTGCAGCTCTGTTTACAATAGCAAAAAGCTGGAAGCAACCAAGGTGTCCATCAACGGATGAATGGGTAAATAAATTGTGGTATATTCACACAATGGAATACTACGCATCGATAAAGAACAGTGAGGAATCTGTGAAACATTTCATAACATGGAGGAACCTGGAAGGCATTATGCTGAGCGAAATTAGTCAAAGGCAAAAGGACAAATATTATATAAGACCACTATTATAAGATCTTGAGAAATAGTAAAAACTGAGAAGAACACATACTTTTGTGGTTACGAGGGGGGAAGGGAGGGAGGGAGGGAGAGGGTTTTATATTGATTAATTAGTAGATAAGAACTGCTTTAGGTGAAGGGAAGGACAACACTCAATACATGGAAGGTCAGCTCAATTGGACTGGACCAAAAGCAAAGCAGTTTCCGGGATAAAATGAATGCTTCAAAGGTCAGCGGAGCAAGGGCGGGGGTTTGGGGACCATGGTTTAAGGGGACTTCTAAGTCAATTGGCAAAATAATTCTATTATGAAAACATTCTGCATCCCACTTTGAAATGTGGCGTCTGGGGTCTTAAATGCTAACAAGCGGCCATCTAAGATGCATCAATTGGTCTCAAGCCACCTGGAGCAAAGGAGAATGAAGAACACCAAGGTCACATGACAACTAAGAGCCCAAGAGACAGAAAGGGCCACATGAACCAGAGACCTACATCACCCTGAGACCAGAAGAACTAGTTGGTGCCCGGCCACAATCGATGACCGCCCTGACAGGGAGCACAACAGAGAACCCCTGAGGGAGCAGGAGATCAGAGGGATGCAGACCCCAAATTCCCATAAAAAGACCATACTTAATGGTCTGACTGAGACTAGAGGAATCCCGGCAGTCATGGTCCCCAAACCTTCTGTTGGCACAGGATGGGAACCATCCCCGAAGACAATTCATCACACTTGAAAGGGCCTGGACAGTGGGTGGGAGAGAGATGCTGATGAAGAGTGAGCTAATAATATCAGGTGGACACTTGAGACTGTGTTGGCATCTCCAGTCTGGAGGGGCGGATGGGAGGATAGAGAGAGTGGGAAGCTGGCAAAATTGTCATGAAAGGAGAGACTGGAAGGGCTGACTCATTAGGGGGAGAGCAAGTGGGAGTATGGAGTAAGATGTATGTAAACTTATATGTGACAGACTGACTTGAATTGTAAACGTTCACTTGAAGCTCAATAAAAGTTAATAAAAAAAAAAAGCCTAACTCAGGAAGCATATAGGCAAAGTCTCCCTTCTTCAGTGCAGGGCAGCTGTCTCAGCTCCTCTCGGCCCCCTGAGGACAGGGTCCTTTTGGCCCTACTGTCTGTTACCCCTGGCTCTTTCGCCGGCTCCTTCTGGGCCTATTGCCTCAGGCTCTGCCACCATCAGGCCCCTTAACGAGCCTCTTGCTATCTTAAGTGTTACAGCGCTTGATCAGTATTATAGCTCTTTTGGGAGGTTCTTTGTCTCCTTTCTCTCTCTCTGCTTCTTCTTTTGTTTTCTTCCTTTTGCTTCTCCCTTGCTGCTTCTCTTCTTGTTTATTTTTGTCTGCTCAAACCTCTGTGGGGCTGGCTGCATATATATATATATATATATACACAACTTCTTGTCAATTTCAAGGCATGACCCCACCCAGTGGGAGGCACAAACTGACCAGTCTCCTCTCGGTAGGCCACAAACACTTCATTTGCATAGTAGGCATGGCTGGGCTACAACTCACCTCATTTGCATAGTCTTGAAAGGTGCGTACCAATAACAGAGCAGGCTGCACTTCAGGGCCAGACAAAAAGTATCAAAACCAAGTTGCCCAGGAAATGTCCATCAACCTGGATGAATGTACCAAACCCTCTGGGATAGAAAACTAGGGCAAAGTAACTCCTCAGGGATTAGGGGAAAAAAAATCTCTCAAGCTGTTTTTCAAAAGAACCAAGGCAAAAGGCCATATAAAGGAACTCATTTCACCAGTTTGGGTCAAACAGATGGAAAGGAAACAGAAAAATAGTGACTTGTAAAAGTAGAGCTATTGATAGGTTTTCACTGGCTAATTCTTCACAGAAGTAGACCGCTGGGCCCTTCTTCCAAGAGAGGAGGAAGACTCATTAACAACCTGCGTTATGCAGATGACACAACCTTGCTTGCTTAAAGTGAAGAGGACTTGAAGCACTTACTGATGAAGATCAAAGACCATAGCCTTCAGTATGGATTACGCCTCAACATAAAGAAAATAAAAATCCTCGCTACTGGACCAATAAGCAACATCATCATAAACGGAGAAAAGATTGAAGTTGTCAAGAATTTTGTTTTACTTGAATCCACAATCAATGCCCACAGAAGCAACAGTCAAGAAATCAAAAGATGCATTGCATTGGGCAAATCGGCTACAAAAGACCTCTTTAAAGTGTTGAAAAGCAAAGATGTCACCTTGAAGACTAAGGTGTGCCTGACCCAAGCCATGGTGTTTTCAATCACCTTATACGCATGCGAAAGCTGGATGATGAATAAGGAAAACCGGAGAATTGATGCCTTTGAATTGTGGTACTGGTGAAGGATATTGAATATACCATGGATTACTGAAAGAACAAACAAATCTGTCTTGGAAGAAGTACAACCAGAATGCTTCTTAGAAGCAAAGATGGTGAGACTACATCTCACATACTTTGGACATGTTATCAGGAGGGATCAGTCCCTGGAAAGGGGCAACATGCTTGGTAAAGTAGAAGTCAGTGAAAAAGAGGCAGACCCTCAACAAGATGGACTGACACAGTGGCTACAGGAATGGGCTCAGGCATAACAATGATTGTGAGGGTGGTGCAGGACTGGGCACTGTTTTGTTCTGTTGTACATGGGGTGGATATGAATCAAAACCGAGACTGCATCACCTAACAACTACAACCTAAGTAGAACAGAGTCCCTGGGTGGTGCAAATGGTTAATGTGCTCAGCTGCTAATTGCAAGATTGGAGGTTCAAGCCCATCCAGAGGTGCCTTGGAAGAAAGGCCTGGTGATCTACTTCTGAAAAATCAGCCATTGAAAACCCTCTAGAACATAGCCCTACTCTGACACACATGGGGTTACCATGAGTCAGAATCAACTCAATGGCAACTGTTCTTTGTTTGTGCTTTATAAGTAGAGAGGAGAAAAGTTTAGTATTCACACAAGCACAGAGTTGCCTTTTTGTGTTTTAACCTGCCTCCGAGCCTTTTTGGGTATACTACTTCACTGAATCTTATAACAACTTGTGAAATGCATCAACAGCCATTTGGCAGTTGACAAAACTGTCTTTGGTAGACATGAAATAACTCCTTCGATTAGCAATGATCAGAGATTGGACTTGAACGCAGGACTCCTACCCATCAGCCCGACACTTTTTTTTGCCCCCATTTTACCATGAGCAATTTTTATTCCAGGCTGAAGGACGACTTGGTTCGGAAGCTCTATGGGTGCGAACTGAAAGCTCGGGATTACTTGGGATGGAATCTTGGCTTTAATCCCAGAGTAAATCTTCCCTCAAGGGTTGGATCTTGGATGACATTATTGATTCAGCCAGCATTTGCTGAGTCCTTAGTAGGTGCATAAACAGAGATGAATCGGACATGGTCCTTGCCTTTAGGAAAGCCATTGTGGTGAAACACAGAAGACCCACATGAAAAATTACATTATGACCTAATGTAGTATACGGGAAGTGCGAAAGAAGTGGCACATGTTTATAGGCCATAGACTAAGTGTTCTCAGGTTCTCAGGCAGTGAGTCCAGAGAAAGCAAGGAAGGTGAAGGAAAGCTACCTGGAGGACATAGAACCATTAGGTAAGGAGGCTGGGACAGGAAACTCAAGAGTCAGGAGAAGCAATGATGCTATAAAGCTATAAAAGCTTTATAGAAGCTATAAAGATGCCTAACTCTGTGTGGTCATGGTGTGTTCAGACCACACTGAGGAGTCTACTCTACCTGGAGCATGGAGTACAAGGGACATGTCTGGATAACCTAACCAAGGTGGAAGGGCAAGCCACCAAGCCCCCTTGAATTTAATTTTGAAGTCTTATAAAAATGAACTGCCCCTTTGGGGTAAAGAGCTAAGTGGAAAGAAGAATAAACTCAGATTTTTTTAAAAAATCACCACAAAATGACCTCCACGATCATCTTAAGAAAAAGAAACACATTTGGCAGCCTTACCTTTTATTTTGATGGGCTCTGCTACAGGCCACTTCCTAGAAAAGCGGCAGACAAATGGCCTTGTCTCGGGATCCTGCGTTGTGGAGACATCTGCAACTGGCCACCAGGATGGGTTTCATCATTGATTTCCAATGTGTTAGCCAAGGCACAAAATTGAGCTGTGTACACAGTGGAATGCATTGTTTTCTGGATTGGTGGTTCATCATGACTGAAAATGAGAGCAATGGAAATGAAAAAAAAATCAAACAGGCATTTCTCAAAGATTAAAACAAGCCTTATATATCCAGGGCCACAAACTAATGAGTTTAGACTGGAGAATTTACCTGTGTGACTGTACACATGGAGACACCATCTTCTCTCTGGACCTTGCTTTTCTCATCTGTGAAATGACCAGGCTGGATGTGGTGATCTCTGACTGTTAACTTTAAAAAGTTCATTTTAGGTTGGCTCCTTGGTGTCTTGAAAGAGCAATGGCTCAAAAACAACATAATGGTTAATTCGTAAAGATCTATGATCAAATCATAAAGATTTTAAGAATCTTAATATGAATTAAAAGCAGCAAAACTTCCTTCCTTATTCCTTTACAATAATTTATTTTATTTTATTGTTGTCGAGGATAACCCAGAACCTAGTGCCGTTGAGTTGATTCCGACTCATATCGACCCTATATGCACAGCAAAAACATACACCAAATCAAGTTGCTACATGTGCAATTCAGGGACATTGATTACATTCTTCAAGTTGTATAACCATTCTTACCTTCATTTTCCGACTGTTCCTCCTCCGTTAGCATAAACTCACTGCCTCCTAAGCTTCCTGTCTAATCTTCCGAGTTGCTGTTGTCAATTTGATCCCATAGACCTTAAAAGAGCATAATGGTCAATGCAGATATTCTTTACTAGTTAAGCTCAACTATTGTTTGATTTTAAGAAGACTTCAGGGAATATTTTTGGTTTAAGGCTTGAGGATTATCTTAGAGCAATAGTTTTGAGCTTCATGCAGGCTCCATGGCTCTAGAAAGTCTGGATTTTATGAGAATTTAAATTCTGTTGTGAATTTTCCCCTTTTTGATCAGGATTCTTTTACAGAATCTTTGATCAAAGAAGGGGGAGTTATTGTTTATGGAGTACTGAGTTTTGGTGTATGGTGATGGAAAAGGGTAGTGTTGCACAGCTGATTTATGTAATTGCTGTCAATAAGTTAAACACCCACAGAAAGTTGAATTGGCGAAAGTTGTGTGACAGATATATTTACAACAACAAAAGAGTAGTTGCTTAGGTTTTTTATGTACAATACCTCATGAGATTGGGTTCCTTGCTTTGGAGGTTTAGGGTCACGGTTTCATTGGACTCTCAGTTAATTGGACTAATAATGTGTTCTTTGCTTCTGATATTTCCCCCCAAAATGAAAGCAATACTTTCCAGAAGCAGAAAAAAAACACACATAATCTCATTGCCTCTAAGCAATCCTTGTTAACTTTTTAACAAGTTTCCATTCAGGGCTTTTTTTTTTTTCTTAATAAATTTTGTTTATTTATAGTAATTTTAGGTTTACAGAAAAATTCACCAGATGGTACAGAGAGTTCCCATATACCCCCTTTCTTCCCTCCCATCGTTTCATCTATTATTAGCATGTTACATTTGTGTGATACGTTTATTATGATTGATGAACAAATACTGATACATTATTTTTAACCGAAGTCCAGAGTTGCTCAAATACTAGTTCAATTAATTAATAAAGTTAATAAAAGTTAATTAATAAAGTCCATCAATTGCACACAACCCAGTGCTGTCGAGTCAATTCTGACTCATAGCGACCGTATAGGACAGAGTAGAACTGCCCCACAGAGTTTCCAAGGAGCGCCTGGTGGATTTGAACTGCCGACCCTTTGGTTAGCAGCCATAGCACTTAACCACTATGCCACCAGTGTTTCCATTCAATTGCACATATGCAAGTTAAATTGAAGCTGAAGAAAACTAGAACAAGTCCACAAGAACCAAAGTAAGACCTGGAGTATATCCCACCTGAATTTAGAGACCACCTCAAGAATAGATTTGATACATTGAACACTCATGACCAAAGACCAGACAAGTTACAGGAGCACATCATACATGAAAAAAGTAAGGCAGTAAAGAAAAGATCAAAATGGATGTCAAAAGAGGCTTTAAAACTTGCTTTTGAATGTCAAGTAGCTAAAGCAAATGGAAGAAATGATGAAGTACAAGAGGTGAACAGAAGATTTGAAAGGGCAGCTAGAGAAGACAAAGTAAAGTATTATAATGATATGTGCAAAGACCTGGAGTTAGAAAATCAAAAGAGAAAAACACACTTGGCATTTCTCAAGCTGAAAGAGTTGCAATATTGAAGGATTCTATGGGCAAAATACTGAACCATGCAGGAAGCATCAAAAGAAGATGGAAGGAATACACAGAGTCAACATTCAATCATTTCAGGAGGTAGCATATGATCAAGAACAGATAGCACTGAAGTAAGAAGTCCAAGCTGCACTGAAGACATCGGCAAAAAACAAGGCTCCGGAAATTGACAGAATGTTTCAACAAATGGATGCAGTGCTGGAAGCACTCACTTGTCTATGCCAAGAAATTTGGAAGACAGCTACCTGGCCAACTGACAGTAATAGGTCCATATTTATTCCTGTTCCAAAGAAAGGTGATCCAACAAATGTGGAAATTTTTGAACAATATCATTAATATCATATGCAAGTAAAATTTTGCTGAAGATCATTCAAAAGTGGTTGCAGCAGTACATTGACAGGGAACTGCCAGAAATTCAAGCCGGCTTCAGAAGAGGATGTGGAATGAGGAATATCATTGCTGAAGTCAGACGGATCTTGGCTGAAAGCAGTGAATACCAGAAGGATGTTTACCTGTGTTTTATTGACCATGCAAAGGCATTCAACTGTGTTGTTGTTGTTGCTGTTAGGTGCCGTGGAGGCAATTCTGACTCATAGCAACCCTATGTACAACAGAACAAAACACTGCCTGCTCATGTGCCATGCTCATGATTGTTGTTATGCTTGAGCCCATTTTTGTAGCCACAGTGTCAATCCATCTCATTGAGGGTCTTCCACTTTTTCGCTGACCCTCTACTTTGCCAAGCATGATGTCCTTTTCCAGGGACTCGTCCCTCCTAATAACATGGCCGAAGTATGTGAGACAAAGTCTTGCCATCCTTGCTTCCAAGGACCGTTCTGGCTGTACTTCTTCTAAGACAAATTTGTTCGTTCTTTTGACAGTTCATGGTATATTCAATATTCTTTGCCCACACCATAACTCAAAGGTGTCAATTCTTTTTCAGTCTTCCTTATTCACAGCTTGGGTCAGGCCCACCGTAGTCCTTAAAGTAACATCTTTGCTTTTTTAACACTTAAAGAGGTCTTTTGCAGTAGATATGCCCAATGCAATGTGTCAATTGATTTCTTGACTGCTGCTTCCATGGATGTTGATTATGGGTCCAGGTAAAATGAAATCCTTGACAACTTCAATCTTTTCTCCAATTATCATGTTATTGCTTATTAATCCAGTTGTGAGGATTTTTGTTTTCTTTATTTTGACACATAATCCATACTGAAGGCTGTAGTCTTTGATCTTCATAAGTACTTCAAGTCCTCTTCACTTCCAGCAAGCAGGGTTGTTTCATCTGCGTAAGGCAGGCTGTTAATGAGTCTTCCTTCAATCTTGATGACATGTTCTTCTTCATATAGTCTATCTGCTTGGATAGAATAAGTATATTGAAAGGATGCAATGCCGATACACACTTTACTGACTTTAAAGCACGCAGTATCCCCTTACTCTGTTCGAACAACTCATTCTTGATCTATGTACAGGTTCCTCATGAGCAAAATTAAATGTTCTGGAATTCCCACTCTTCATAATGTTATCCATAATTTGCCATAATCCACACAGCCTTTGCAGAGTCAATAAAACACAGGTAAATGTCTGTCATGGATTGAATTATGTCCCCCTAAAAATGTATGTAACAACTTGGTTAGGCCATGATTCCCAGTATTGTGTGGTTGTCCTCCATTTTATGATTGTAATTTTATGTTAAAGAGGATTAGGGTGAAATTGTATCACCCTTACCAGGTCACATCCCTGATCCAATGTAAAGGGAGTTTCCCTGCAGTGTGGCCTGCATCCCCTTTTATCTCTCAGGAGATAAAAGGAAAGGAAAGCAAGCAGAGAGCTGGGGACCTCACACCACCAAGGAAGCAGCACAAGGAGCAGAGGGTGTCCTTTGGACTCGGGGTCCCTGGACCTGAGAAGCTCCTCGACCATGGGAAGATAGAGGACAAAGACCTTCTTTCAGAGCTGTCAGAGAGAGGAAGCCTTTCCCTAGAGCTGACGCCCTGAATTTGGGCTTGTAACCTACTAGAATGTGAGAAAATAAATTTCTCTTTGTTAAAGCCATCCACTTGTTTTATTTTTGTTATGGCAGCACTAGATGACTAAGACAACGTTTTTCTGATATTCTCTGCATTCAGCCAGGACCCATCTGACATCAGCAATGATATTCCTCATTCCACATCCTCTTCTGAATCAGGCTTGAATTTCTGGGAGTTCCCTGTCAATGCACTGCTGCAACTGCTTTTGGATGATCTCCAGCAAAATTTTGCTTCCATGTGATATTGTTTGACAATTTCCTCATTCAGTTGGATCACTTTTCTTTGGAATAAACATACATACTTCCAGTAGGTTGGCCAGGTAGCTGTTTTCCAAATTTTTGGTATAAACGAGTGTGCACTTCCAGCATTGCATCTGTTTGTTGAAACATTTCAACTGGTATTCTGTCAATTCCTGGAGGCTTGTTTTTCACCAGTGTCTTCAGTGCAGCTTAGACTTCTTCCTTCAGTACCATCAGTTCTTAATCAGCTGAGTGGACCATTACAAATTATGGATTACATTGTGAAGAACGGGAAATGCAGAACACTTGATTGTGCTTATGAGGAACCTGTACATAGGCCAAGCAGCAGTTGTTCTAACAGAAGCTCCTTGTCATCAACCTTCCCCGGTCAAGGAGCTTCTCAGCGCAGGGTCCTTGGGTCCAAAGGATGTGCTATTCTCCTGGCTCTTGTTTCTTAATGGTATGAGGTCCACCTCTGTTTTATCTCAAAAGAGATTGACTTAAGATACAACCTAAACATGTAGCTTGTCTTCTGCCTCACTGACATAACTGTCTCATTAACATCATAGAGATAAGACTTACAATACATAGGAAAATCACATCAGATGACAAAAAGGTGGGCAGTCACACAATACTGGGAATCCTGGTCTAGCCAATTTGACACACATTTGTGAGGGACACGATCCAATCCATGATAACTATGGACTGCCAAAAGAACAAACAAATCTGTCTTGGAAGCAGTGTAGCCAGTTTGTTCCTTAGAAACAAGGATGGTAAGACTTCATCTCACATGCTTGGGACATGCTATCAGGAGGGACCAGTCCCTGGAGAAGGACATCATGCTTGGTAAAGTAGAGGGTCAGTGAAAAAGAGGAAGACCCTCAATGCGATGGATTGACACAGTGGCTACAAAAATGGGCTCAAGCGTAACAACAATTATGAGGATGGGGCAGGACCAGGCAGTGTTTTGTTGTGTTGTACATAGGGTCGCTGTGAGTTGGAACCAACTTGTTGTCACCTAAAAACAAGAAGTCAATAGTTACATTAGAGTTCATTCTTTCCTCTTTTTGCAAAACACGCATCTTTTCACCTGCTTATTTGATATTTGTATATCTTCTTTGGTAAAGTGTCCGTTCAGATCTTTTGCCCATTTTTTAATTGGGTTTTTAGTTTTCTTATTGTTAAGTTTTAAGAGTTCTTTCTATAATTTGACTATAAATCCTTCTTCAGATGTGTGTTTTGCAAATATTTTCTGTGAGTCTATGGCTTATCTTTTCATTTTGTTATCAGCGTCTTTCAGAGAGCATAAGTTTTAAATTTCAATACAATCCAACTTATCCATTTTTTTGTTTTGTGGATCATGCATTTAGTGTTGTATGTAAAAATTCATTGCTGATTTCAGGGTCACAAGAGGAAAATCATGATTTGGAGATGAGTTGACCTTAAGGATGATAAGTTCAGCTTCTGACGTGTTGATTTTGAGATGCCTGTGGAACATTCGAACCCTGGTAGCACAGTGGATAAGAGATCAGCTGCTAATCAAAAATCTAGCTGCTGCTTGGAAACCCTACAGTGTAATTCTACTCTGTCCTACAGGGTCACTATGAGGAGAAATAACTCAACGGCAACAGGTTTGGATTTTGTGTGTGTGTGTGTGTGTGTGTGTGTGTGTGTGTGTGTGTAACATTCAGATAGAGGTGTCCAGTAAAAGGTTGACTTTATAGATTTAGAATTCTTTTGAGATGTCTGAGCTAGAGTTAGAGATTTGGGAATAATCAGCATAGAGATGGTAACTGAAGAGTTGGAAGCAAATGAAATCAGCCAGGGAGATAAAGAGCAAGAAAACTGGGAGAATATGGGCAAGGCCAATATCTAGGGCATGGGCAGAAGAGGAAGCAGCTTAAGAGGTAAAGAGGCAGGCAAACATGAGTCACCAAGACCAAAGGCAGGTGGTAATTGTGGAAGAAGACAATGGCCAGCCATGCCAAAGGCTGCAGAGAGGCCAATTAAGCTAGGAGCACTAAGCTTGGTGATCTGTAAACTCATATTAGCTCAATACATGTTGAAATGAATTGCTAATTGGTAAACCACTAAATTGGTGCTGTTGTTTTTAACTTAATTATTTGGTCTGTTTTGGTCTTCATTAAAAACAGTACATCTAAATTGTGTTTGTCGAGACAGACAAAATGGTAGACCCTGCTTATGTTAACTCTTCCTTGGGTTAAATAATGGAGTTAAAACTTAAAAAAAAAAAAAATTTTTTTTTGTTTGTTTTGAATGCTATAAATGCACTTTTTAATTGTTAAAGAAAATTTGACAAGTACAGACAAGAATAAAGGAAGAAAATTAAGATTACACTGAGGAGAGGCAGATTGAGGCTAGGGACTGTTTTCTTCAGCTATTGCCATACTCTTTAGAAGCCACCTAGATGATAGGACTTGGAAGAGGGTGACTTCAGTTGTGGAAGTCAAAGTGTCATGCTTTGTTTGTTCTTTCCTTTCTGTAGATCAGGGATGCTTCTGAGAATCTGATAAAAGTTATGGACCTTTTCCCCAGAAAAATACCTAGAACATTAATGCCTATAATTTTTCATCCAAATTCTGTGAGACCTTGAGAAGTGTAAGGACTTCCAAACTTAGAAGGAACTGTTTTCACTCATTTACCCCATGCCCCTCTTCTCCCTAGCTTGTAAGTATTCCTACCACAAATTGTCCTCCAGGGCCTCTGGTTGCCTAGTACTGGGCCTTCTTCCTCCATTTGTAGAGCAGCCATGGAGCCTCCAGATGCACTCAGGACCCCTGGTTTTCACCCACCATCAATTATCACTGGCCTCTCCAACGGGATTCATTTCCAGGCCAAAGGAACTGTTCTGAGGGGTTAACTCACAGTTTGCCAGTGATTCTCAGCAGCTTTTTAGAAGGGAAAAGCACTGGACTTGGAGGGGGAAGATCGGGATTTAAGTTTCACCTCTGTTGTCTATTCACGGTGTGACCTTGAGTAAGTCACTCCACACTATCTTAACCTCCATATATTTGTTTGTCCAATAGGAAATAATAATTCTTTCCCTGTCTGTCTAACAGAGCATGCATCTAATGAGCTAATAGATATGGAAGTGCTTCATGAAGTAAAAAACATGACATGAATGTGATGGTTAGTTATTATGAATTGAATTGTGCCCTCCAGAATGATAATGCTGAAGTTGTAATCCCTGTACCTGTGAACATGACCTTGTTTGGATACATGGTCTCTGAAGATGTTATCAGTTAGGTTTACATGAGGTCATACTGGAGTAGGCTGAGTCCTAATCCAATATGAGTGATGTCCTTATAAAAGAGAGGAAAGTCACAAAGATAGAAACACACAGGGGGAAGATGCCATGTGAAGAAGCATCTATGTACCAAGGAGGACCAAGAAACACTGGGGACTACCAGAAGCTGGAAGAGACAAGGAAGGACCTTCTCCCAGAGTGGACAGGGAGAGCATGGCCCTGCCAAAGCCCTGAGTTTAGACTCCTAGCCTCCAGAACTGAGACAATGGATTCCTATTCTTTAAAGCCACCCACTTTGTGGTATTTTGTTACAGCAGCCCTAGGAAACTAAGACAAGTCTATATAATAATAAAAACAGCTGATATTTATTAAGCTTTTACTATGTTCCAGGTGCTGCATTACATGTTTTACATCTTTATCGCATTTAATCCCTATGACAACTTTATGAGGTCAGTACTCTTTGTTTTACCCGTGAGAAAAGCAAAGTTCAGAGAGGTTAAATAATTTGTCCAAAGCTACACAGCTGGTAAGTGGTTGAGCTGGATTCACAAAAGATAAAGGCTGTACTGGAGCAGTTGGTTTCTATGGAACTTAAGGATTAGGGATGTGGAGAGAAAGCTCATTCTTGTGGACTGCCTATTAGTCTACCAGGTTCTTTACTTAGTTACCTCAGAAGACTCCTAAGAAGCAGATTGTGTATGTTATACCTGCAGAGAACAGGCAACAGTGCCTGGCACATAACACACCGTTAGTAAAGATTAACTACTAGAATGATATTATTATTGTAATACCCATTATAATACTCATTATAGATTGAGAAAACTGAGGCTCAGAGAATTTGTGACCTGGGCAAGGTGATATAGTCAGTAAATAGCAGAGCTGGTCTTGGCATTCAAGTGTCTGGGGATAGAAATGACATTTCCCATTAACCATACTGCTCCCTGCACAAGGAATGCTCACATCTTTTTCCCAGACCCTCCACCCTTCCATAAGACCCCACGGCCTTGAGGTTGGGAGGTTCGTGGCCTACCAGACCACGGGCCTTTAGTCTTTATTACTGCTGCTATCCCTTTGGGTTCACTAAGTTGAATTGCCAAATTTGAGATTTGGTACCATCCTGATTAAACATTTATTGGCCAGATCCCTTCTCTGTCAGCATGCCAGCTGATAGGCTGACAGCCCTGGGGACTGTCTGGTTTGAGCAGTGAGCGGTCCTGCTAGCGGCTGACTGGCCCCACAGCCAAGCCCGGAAGACTGGGGGGAGGGCCTGGGGGTTCGCCAGATGACAGACAGGAGACAGCAAGTCTGCACAGGGCGTAAAGAGGCTCCCTCTCCAGCTCTGGTTTTGTTTATGCATCATTTAGACCCCAACAACTTCCCAAAATAATTTGACGTGGCTAATGGCTTAGGTTTGTGTAGTGTTTCAGTCTACAGAGCACTGCCATTTAGTGATGTGATTTGAATCACGGAAACATCTCTAGGAGTGGGTGGTGTACTATCCATTTCACAGATGAAGAATACTGAGGCAGAGGCAGCAAAAATAACTCACCCGAGGTCACATCATGCATCACAGTCAGGGCTGAGACTCAAACTCAGGGCTTCAGACCCTAAAGTTGCTGTACTTCTACCATACCGTACTGCTTCCTACTCAAGTATATATGGTGAGGAGGGAGGGCTAGGAATAGAGGAGTAGTTAAAAGGAGGGAGAGGGGCTGTGTCAAGTCTAGGGTTGGTTGGTGGTGGGACATTTGGCTGAGAAATGTCAGTCCTGCCCCCGAAACTCCTGCCCGGGATGCTGGGCCCTAGTGGATTGCCCATGTGGGCTTCTGAAAGCCACTGAGTAGCCCCCCCCATCCCTTTTTTGAACAATTATTCTCTAGGCACTAAGTTTATTAACTGGCTTGGGAAATTTGGCTAATCTAGGAAGCAGCTGTCCCAAAGTCTTATTGGAGCAAGGAGCTTCAGGAATCATCCAGGAATGCCCGGGGCTGCCCCTACCTTGGACCCCTCTCTGCTCTGACTAAGCTCAGCACCAGCGCTGGGCTGCCTTGGCCTATGCTCCTGCCTTGCCTTGTTTTGGACCAACCTGGGAGAAACTGGAGTAGGGAAGGGAGACTTAGAAATCACTAGTCCTAATCCTCTATCTTTGACAGATGAGGAAACTGAGGATCAGCGAGATGACAGCTCATGTTCCCTATGCCATTCTTCTTCTAAGATATTGTATTCCTGAGTAGTATTGCCAGGTTCTCAAGTCTTCGGTCTTGGCCCTGTCATACTCACACCCTATCCAGACCTCAAGTGGTTTGATTGCATCCCCAGCCCCAGCCAGACCCGCCTAGACTGGAGCAAGTGTAACAAAAAGGCTGGCAGCTCTCCTTGCAGACCCGGTCTGTTGCAGGCTCTTCCGAGCAAGGCTCCATCTGAGCTGTGGCCAGAATCCCAGCCCGAACAGCCAGATGTCTTTGACCTATCCCATTGCCAGAGCCAGGGAATGAGTTCAGCTTTGGTGAATACAGAGTACAAGGCTGGGAAATCCCTTCCTCCAATCCCTTCAGATCCCTGAGTATTCCAGTAAGACCCATGGAGTTTACTGTGAGCAATAGTCCTAGATTCTTACAGAAATACATCACAGTTCTTCCAAACAAGTCTGTGTGCTCTGCCTGTACGTCGCCCTTTGCCTTCAGATGCATCAGCATAAGCTCCAGCTAAAGTCAAATGAATTCTGAGTCCTCATGTCTTAAGTATAAGGGACTGCAGCAAAGAATCATGAATCCCACACTGCACAAAGGTGTAGCAATCTTATTTATACCAGTGCCTAAAAACTAGAAGAAAATCGACTAAAATGGGCACAGGACTATATTTTGTAATAATAATAAAAACCAAACCAAGCCCAGTGCCGTCATTAAGCGCTACGGCTGCTAACCAAAGGGTCGGCAGTTTGAATCTGCCAGGCGATCCTTGGAAACTCTGTGGGGCAGTTCTCCTCTGTCCTACAGGGTCGCTATGAGTCGCTATGATATTTTGTAATACATGCTATAGAATGGATTACTCTTGATTCCATCCTCTTAATACATGAAACTGATCCCAGAATTCTGGAAAAGGGGACGCTTAATACATTGCTAGAGATGCTTTTTTGTCTGCTTGTTTGTTTTTGAGAACTGCCCTCTTCTTCAAACATGTAATCAGTGGTTTATTTTGCATAATTAAAAAAATCAGTCATTTAAGATTGTTTAAAATCTACAAACATTTATTGAGCATTGCATTATGTCCCCAACATTGCTGGATTCTGGGAATTCTGAGGTGAATAAGAAGACCCTCAACCTGTCTTTGGTGGGGTGAAGGACACATCAGCAAATAATCCAATTTGGCATTAGGAGGATGAGAGTAGAAATCAGCATGATGTACCAAGATAGCTTAGGGAGAGAGGCAGGAACGGCTTCCCCAAGAAGCTGCTGACTGAGCTGAGTTTTGAAAGCAGGACAGTTTTCATGGTTGGTGGCGAGACGGCAGGTCAAAGGCATTAAGAGTTCAAAGAACAATTTGTGCAAAGTCACAGGAGCAAGAAACAACCTGGTATACTTAGGTCTGGAAATGTGAAGCGCAACAGGAGCAAGAAACAACCTGATTACTTAGGCCTGGGAATGTGAAGCGCAAAGAAGGAGTAGTGACTGGAGATGAAACTGAGGGGGCAGGTAGAGACCAGATGATGCTCTGATTGCTATGTCCAGCCACGTATTGTAACTCCAACTCTGAAGAAATCGGGGGATTTTACCTTTTTAGTTGTAAGTTGTTGACCTGAGGAACTAACATTCATTTTTATATGCATTATTATTTTAGATTAGGATCTCAAAATGACAAGGTGAGATTTTTAAAATTTATTTTTAAATTTACATACAGTAAAATGCACACTTTACGGTAGTATAGCGTTCAATGGGTTTTGATAGATGCCCAGAGTCACGTGTCTACCACTACAGTCATAATGCAAAATAGTTTCATCTTTCAAAAAACCACACTAGTGTTGCCCCTTTGTAGTCAATTCCTACTCCCACCCTAACCCCTGCTCTCTATCTCTACAGCTTTCCAGAATGTTATCTAAATGGAATCATACAGTAAGTAGACAAGGCAAGTTTCTAACATTAAAAAAAAAGGGGGGGGGGTGCAGTTTGTACCCTTTCAAGTTCAGAGATTGGGATGTAAAATAAAGTCGGAGGGAAAAGAAAATCAGTGTAACGGGGGAAACGTTGGTGAATATGGAAAATGTGGCTTCCCAGTTATCTTCCAAATCATTGATAAATAGGCTGAGCAAGATACAGGCCAAATCAGGCCTTTTAGATTCCTCTATCCAGATTACCTGGAAACCCTGGTGGCGTAACGGTTAAGAGCTATGGCTGCTAACCAAAAGGTCAGCAGTTCAAATCTACCAGACATTCTTTGGAAGCTCTGTGGAGCAGTTCTACTCTGTCCTGTAGGGTCACTATGAGTTGGAATCGACTCGACACCAGCGGGTTTGGTTTTGGTTTCATCCAGACTACCACCTATCATAACCTATACTTTTTTAAGTATTTGTTCAGTGCACAGCTATGTTCACCAAGTCCACTGCTCTGTAGCCCACCAGCCCACTCTTCTCTGTGTGGTTCCACAAATGAGTTGTGGAGACTTGGACAAGAGCCTTGCTGCAATTCACCAGCACCCACAGAGGAAATGCCCTGATCTGCACTTTTATCAAAAAAAGGAAGTCAGGATGGCTTGGTTAGCATCTGCGCTGACTCCTTGGGATCATAGCTTTCTGGCTATGACCAGAGAAAGGATCCCAGTTCTAGCTCTGGGCACGGTAATGAGGTTCAATATGTGACCACAGCTGGGTGGCTGATGTCTAATGAATTTAGGGAGGTGCGAGTGGAGGAGGCCAAGAAAGCATATGACTGAGGAATTCTACATGGGGTCAACCTTCAAAGTCACAAAAAGTGATGGCAAGGATGGCAAGGATAAACATTATCCAAGGGCTGAAATCTTGGGGAAATAAAGGAAAGAGCTGCAGTGAATACTTTCTGAGAGTTTTTACTATTTTTTTTTTTTTTTATGTTTTGGAAAATTTATTAATAAATTAAAATTTATGAGAAAAATAATGTCCAGATAATTTTTGTGGAGGTTTAAAAAAAAAAAACAGAAGTAATATATTCTCATGGTAAAACCTTCACACAATTTAGAGGGATGAAAGACAACAAGTGAAAACTTCTCATTTTCCTCCTCTCTTCCTATTAGCATCTCCCAGTGATTAATTTTCTTGCATAATCTTCTAGAGTTTTCTATGTATACAGAAATACATGCGATTTATGTTAAATCAAATGAGATCATATTACCTACCACTCTGACTTTTTATCACTTATTACCTTAATATATGTTGGACACCATGCTTGTCAGGATATATAGCTTACCTTTATATTTTGAACAAATTCGTGATATTCCATAGTGTGATGCACCGTAATTTAATCTAACCAGTTCCTTGTGGAAGGAGATTTAGATTATTTCCATTTTTTTCTATTACCAATAATGCTGCAATGAGCATCATTGTACATATGTCTCCACATACCCTTTGCAGTACTCTGCCAAGTATCAGCATGAAGAAAAACACTTTCTTGAATTCAACTTCTATCTATGCTCAAATATTCTTGTCTTTTGTTTCAGTGATGCTTCTGTCACAGGGTTCAGCCTCCGTTTGAAATCAATCTTTTAATAAGCTCAACCTTCCCTCTTTTGTTTCTCTCTTTTCAGCATCTTATCTCAGTAGAAAGACCTGATGCAGCCACATAGGTTTCCCTTGAAGCCCCTGTGTCTTTCTTCTTCATTGGCCTGAGTCTCGTATAGTTCTTAATTTACAGAATCTAAAACAGGGAGGTCTGTCTGATGAGTTATCTGATCTCTTCTCCCTGGAGAGATGATCTTGAGGGGGCTTTGAACCTGCTTATGCAGTGAGACTTAAATATAAAGAAGAATAAAAAAGAGATAATTTTCACGTTTCGAGCAAGAGCGCTATGGAGCTTCAACTTCCCATCAGCTGGGGGAGGAGGAGGGCGAAGCTGGGAAGTCTGCCACAATATTTGGCATGGCTGGGCTTCCAGATTGTATCTATTTTTGTAGCTGCTTACAAGTTGGGAGGAGATTAGAAGGATAGTCAAATTTCCTGCTCCAGGTTGTAAATTGATCAAGAGATGGAAGGAGCTCTAGATTGAGTCAGAAGACCTGGTTCCTAGCCCCAGATATCCCACATATTAATACTGGAACCTTGAAAGAGTCCTTTCCCCTCTTTAAACCCCCATTGCCTCAGCTCTGAAAAAAGGAAGTTGGATTAATTGGTTCGAATGTCCCTCCATCTCTAATATTCTATTGTTCTGAAGTTCTAGGAATGGTTTCCCCTTTAAAAAAAAAAAAAAAAAAACTTTATCAACTGTGAGAATGTTTACCTTGATCAAAAAGATTAATTAGGAGTATCTTTGTTAGAAGATAAATTCACAGGTGAGTTAGAAGTCAGATCTTTATCCTTGTGTCCTCTGCTTCAAAGCTTTTCCTTCAATAATAAAGATTGGGCTGAGGTGACATGCAAACTTACAGAAGAAGGTCCTGGCGCCATGTAGAAGCCACTGAATGAGGCTGGTGAGATGGCTGAGAAGCATAAAAAGCTGCCTGGGCTCCAAAGTGAAGCCCATGAGATGGGTAGGTCCATGCAAATCTCCACATGTGAGTAATCAGTTCCACCCACTTGAGGGGTCCCTCTTGGTGCAGACAATCTGGAGATGGCCAGTGAAAGTACATGTGCACCCCATGTTCCTAGTGAGCCTTCTCAGCCACGCGTGTCTCATGACACCTCTAGGCCCACCCTGTCCTGAGTGTGTCCACCTGGGTCTCCCCAGCGTGTCTGTCTCCGGAGGCCCTGCCTAGAGAAAGGGCCCTGCATCCCCAGGATGCTTCCGGGATCCTTGGTCACTTAAGGCTTTCCTGGTGCACCCAGAAATGAGGGTGCTTTCTTTGACTTTCTGTGAAATTGCCAGGCCTGGCCTATGTAGCAAATTTCACCTTTTTTTTTTTCTTTGTCTATAAACCCATTGCGGTCGAGTTGATTTTGACTCATAGTAACCCTGTAGGCAGAGTAGAACTGCTCCATAGGGTTTCCAAGGAGCAGCTGGTGGATTCGAACTGCCAACATTTTGGTTAGTTGCCGAATGCTTAACCAACTCACCACCTTTGTCTAAAAAAAAAAAAAAATTGTCTATAAAAAAAAGTTTTTTTTTTTAAGGCGACCCATAAATCATTACTTCAAGCAACATTAAGCTTTTTCTTTTAGTCACTAAGCATGAAAGAGAAAATGATTTCTATTGAAATAGCAGATTTTTTTTTTCCAAAAGAAAAACTGGTCTGGAAAAAGAAAGGACCAAATTTCAGTCAACAAAAAAATGTCAACAGCAGTAATAATTATTGTTGTCGTTTGTGCCATTGAGTCAATTCCAACTCATAACAACCCTACAGGACAGAGTAGGACTGCCCCCATAGGGTTTCCAAGACTGTAAATCATCACAAGAGCAGATTTCAAGGTCTTTTCTCCCACGGAGCCAATGGTGGGTTTGAACCGCAGACCTTCCAATTAGCAGTTGAGCACTTAACCATTATACCACCACGGCTCCTACAGTAATAATATACTATCATAAGTATGAACAATTTATTGAGTGTCTCTAGACTGTAAGCTCTGTAGGACCAAGGATCTTGTCTAGCTATCTGCTGTTGCCCCTGCCTTAGAACAGCATCTGGCATACAGTCATTGCCGAGTCAATGCTTACTATGATTCATACGGTGTTATTTTCCCCATTTTGCAGATAAGTTAACTGAGGCTTAAGGCTTATAAAGAGATTGTCTTGCCCAAGATCACAGAGCTAGGAAGTGCCAGAGCTGGGATTCATACTCCACAATGACCTCTGTGGCTACACTACATGTCCTTCCGTGTCTCTAGGTCATTTCAAGCTGCTCAAAGTGAAAGATCACATCTTGCTTTCTTATATTCATGGTGAATGATGGCTTATTTATTGATTTGACTTAGCAATCACCTTTTGCAAGTTTCCACTCTTTCAAAAATTCCAGTGGGTAAAGCTTTAGGCTTTTCTTTAGAAATCAACCACATTACACATATGACCCCTGTGGGGGTATGTGAAATTGGAAAATAAGGAAGTAGAATTTACTGTTTTCTTCAGAACTATTCTTGTTACAGTTTTTAAACAGAGATGCAAATTGCCTAGGATAGTTTTAGGATTACTAACTTTCATGTGAAAATCCTATGAGCGTTGACTGTTAGAAATATCTAAAGCAAGTCTCTGAATACTGGTGTCTATTTTGGAGAGAGACTTATTAGAAATCTTATTCTCTGCCTCACTCCCAAAATGCTAATTTGATGTGTGCACTTACCCAGAAGATGACTGATTCGTTCATCGGCTGATTGATATTTGGCATCACCCCCACACTGCTGCTCCTCACGGAACGCGCAGGAACAATAATCAAATGTTAAGTTTCTTAAGAACCTTCCTTCCAAAGAAAATCAAACCACTTGCCCTTTGTTATCTCAATTATCTCCAGAGCATCTTGGGAAGAGCTTATTTTTACCTTTCTTATCCAAGAGGTACATGTCATGTGAAGAACACCAGACTTGATAGAAGACTTGGGTATGAATCCTGGCTTTGCTACTGTGAAAATTCAGAGAAATTAGTTTACTACTCCTTTTCAGTATAACAGAATTACCTGCCTTTTAGGGCTGTTGGGACAGTTAGATAAGATGACACATATAAAATGCCTGGAATGAAATAGATGATACAAGGGAATTGTCAAGAGCCAGCTTAGCATGTTGCAAAGAGAGTGGTCTCTGGAACCAGCCAGCCTGGGTGTATATCTCAACTCTGTCACCAGTTTACAGCTTGACCTTAGGCAAGTCCCTCGACCTCTCTGTGCCTCAGCGTCCCCATCTGGAATTAGAAGATAATAATAGTACATCTGCCTCATAGGGTTGTTGTGAGGATTAAATGAGATAATACACATAAAGGTGCTAGTAGCAGTGCCTGGCCCATAGTTAGTTCTCATCTTAAAAACGTTTTAAGGGATAAATAAAATGATTTACATGGAAATACGTACAGCCTGTAAACCACTGCACAAATATGCATTCAGTTAAAATTAATTGAGCTGCTATAGTGCACTAGGAGACGAGGCTCTGAAGATGCTCAGACAAAGCCCCTGCCTGCCTGCCGGTACTGCTCACTGTAGCTACAATTGGAAGTCAGAGGGCAGGGAGTCACCTGGGACAATGAATGAGCAGATAAGAGAATTCAGCCTCTTGGAGAGATATTCTAGGCTGGCCAAGTCACGTTCCTTCTGGCCACAATAATCTTCAAAGAATGTTTTATAGTTTGTGAAGCACTTTCACAAAGAGTCTTTGTATTAATCCTTGCCTCACCTCTGTAACATGGTAGGGCGGATGGAAATATTTTGCAGTTGAGGACAAGAAAGCTCAGAGAGGTGAAGTGGCTTTCACAAGGGCTCTCAGCTTGTAAGTGATGGAGCTGGGGCTTCCTCTTCCACCTCCTCCTCAAGCTGTGCCTGGTGGCCATCTGTCCCAGGCCAGGGCTTGTCAATGTTCTAAGGTATTATTTTCTCTAGCTCTCTGCAGTACGATAGTGGTTATTAGATCCAGAACATCTGTTGACAGAAAGCTCTATGTAGGGTTGGAGAGGGAGGGAGCTGGCAGCAAGGAAAGAGGAAGCAGTGTCTCTTTGCACTGTGAGCTGCTGAGCTGGTGGTGAATTTTTACAGAGAGTTCAGGGAGCTGTGGCCCATCAGGGATACTCATTTCTACAACACTCAGTTTCGTCATCAGTGAAATGGGGCTATAATGATCTCCTTACCTCTCTAATCTACGGGAGGATTAAAAGAGACAAACTATGGGAAAGAACTTCGTAATAAAACGATCAGTTCTTCTTCCTTCTCATACTTCATAGTGTTCAGTGAACACTGGGGGCATACAAGACAGGACCCCATAGGAACTTTCTCCCTATCCTGGCAGTCACACCACAGAGGTTACATCCACAAACTCTGCTCAGGGCGGGGGAGGGGAGCATATATGTGCTCTCCCTGAATCATGATACCCCAACCTAGGTTCATCTCTGGGCTCTGGTGAACTTAAGCTTTTCTAGACCTCTGGTTCCTCCTGCTCTTTGTCGCTGCTCCATCTCACCAGAACTGGTCTAGAATTGTTATAGAATCATGCCTTTTAGAGGGGATACACCCTCGGGAGTCATCAGGACTAGCTACCCTTGTATTTGCCTTCTGTATGTACATTCAGATTTTCCTCCCACATATCTGAAGGTTTGGAAAAATGCAGTGGCTCCTAAGAAAACCTCTGGAACTGAGACATTAGGGTAATGAAATCCTTTCTAGATTATCTTTGTAAAGTTGCTACTTGAATAACTCAAATGACAGGGAGGTCCTCTTATTTTGGTGCTGTTATTTTGCACAGATTTGTGTTTTATTTTTTTAAGAATAGCACTAGTACATTGTTGAGATAAGATGTAAGTATAACAGGCTTCACTTTCCAGAAATTTGGACTTCCTGAGATGACTCATTGTGCCGAGGTCCAGTCACACCCACAGCCTCTTTTGGAGAAAACAACGATGTCTGACCCTCACCTCTTTCTGCTATGGTCCTAGGCAGTTCCTTATGCATCAGTGGCCAACCAACCTGGCTACTCTGATCTTAGCTGACTGGACCAGGGATGAACACTTGACCTAAAGGCAGCCAATCTCTAAGCCGACAAATGACAGATGAAGAAAGATGGTAAAGAATTGGGCCAATCAGATTTCCTCTCTTGGGGGGTTTAATCAAAGAGTTTAGGGCAGGAAGCCACTGGTATTTGGAGCCAAGATAGAAAGACACATTGAAAAAAGCAGAGATAAAGGTAGGAGTCAGTTTAATGAGGAGGCCTAGGCTAAAGATCCTTGATGTCCACTTTCAATAGTGTCAGGCAACTTTCCATTTTTGAACTACTCTGTTTCTGTCTCTATCAATGTTTCCTTTTCTTCCATGAGTCTGGTTGGGCACCCTTTTTTCCCTCTATTTCCTTGGGTCTTGGCCCCAGGGTGATGATTTCGATTTCTTTATTTCTACGTATATTCTTTCAATAAACTGTTTGTTCATCCCTTGAGATAACCTGAGTCTCTATTCTTTGGACCAACTAGTATCATAATGTCAGCTGCCAGTGGGCTACCTTTCCTCGCTGGAGGGGACAGGGCAATAGAGAAGCCAAGTGGTACTATCTTGAATAGCATTGTCAACTAACTTCTTCAGAGCTGCCATCCCTAACGGCCAGGTTGAAAGCAGCAGCCTGTTTCCACCCCACCCAGTCATACCATCACATCCCCTTGTATTTTCTTCACAGAACTTAGCATCATCTAATATTATATATAGAAAACCCGTTGCCATCAGTTCAATTCCTACTCATAAAAAAAATATTGACCCATAAATGTATAGTTTCCTGTGGCTGCTGTAACAAATTATCACAAAGTTAATGGCTTTAAAAATGCAAATTTATTATCTTCCAGTTCTGCAGGTCAGAAGTCCAAAATGAGCCTTGCGGGGCTAATCAAGCAGAGATGCGTCCTCTGGAGGCTCCAGGGGAGAATTTTTTCCACACCTTTTCCAGTTTCCAGAGGCTGCCTGCATGCCTTGTCTTGTGGCCACATCACATCACCAATTCTCCTTCTGGTTCTGTCATCACATGGCCTTCCTCTGTCTGACCTTCCTGTGTCTCTCTCATAAGAACCCTTGTGATTATATTGGACCCACCCAGATAATCCGGGATAATCTTCCCGTTTCAAGATGCTTGACTTAATCATACCTGCAAAGTCGCTTTTGCCATATAAAGTAACATTCATCGGTTCTGGCAATTAGGATATGAACATCTTGGGGGCAACATTATTTGGCCTATCACAATCCTGTTGATTTATTTCCTTACTTGTTTATTTATTTATTTCCTTCCCTCTCCTTCTCAGTAAAATGGAGCCTCCGTGGTAGCCTCCTTTGTCTCGTTCGCTGCTGTATTCCCAGGGTCTGGGATAAGGCCTAGCATATAGAGATGGTGATAAATATTTGTTGAATGAATAACTAAACTGATTAAGAGAGAATGGCTAGAGTTTCTAAGGTCCCAGAGGCTCCTTTGGTCTGAAATCATATTCTCTTTTGGATCTTCTAAGCCAGTGTTCTCTAAGCCAGTTTCGTGGAACACTATTTCTGCAAGACGCATTGTGAAAATTAAAAAAAGAAAAAAGTTCTGTGGTCAAATAAGTCTGGAAATACACTTACTATAGCCTCCTGTTTGTGGGGCTTAGTCCACCTTAGTCTAGCCACATCACTAAGAAGTGCACAATAAGGAAGCTCCATCAATTGATTGGACAATCCAACAATTCTAAGATTTATTTGATCAGAGTTAGTTGCTCTTTTCCTTGCTATACCTGCTAATAAAATTTCACAGAATTAATGCTCTAAGAACTCACATTGGGAAATGCTGCTCTTTTGCTGGATTTTACTTTCTTTCTCTCTCTTTTTTTTTTTCTCTGAGTTTTTTGAAAAAAAAATTTTTTTCCAACTTTACCTCTTAGCTTATTTTAGTCCTTAGCTTTCTCTACTCTGGCAAGCTCCTACTCCCATCACCTTTCCATCCTTCCTCATGTTTCTCTTTGGAGAATATTCTGTACTTTGCTGGGCTCCAGCCTACCAACGCTATGCTTAGGTGTTCCTACCACACTTTCACGTTCATCTTTGGTTATGTGACCCTCCTTCTATCCTTTGGACATTTTCTTTTTTTAATTCCAAGTTCTTCACTGATAAAAAAAAAAAAAAAAAAAAAAGGGAGGCTTATTCCATGATATATTCACAGATAAGGAAGAGAAAATGTTATCAATCCATTGACAATTTACCTATCAAATGTCCTTGTAATCCTAGTCCGGGCAGAATTACATTTTACATTTTCGAATATGCTTTGTCTTCTGGAAGGGTTGATCCTGGAGGCCTGGACGCTTAAACTGATCTTCTAGCCATATGGTCGCCCGAGCTGGACTTCATCATTTGGTGAGCACAGAGAATCTATTGCTCGGATGGACATTCATTCTCTTGGAACCCCATGTCCATTGAGGTGTTTGTACTCCCCAAATTGAGCAGCAGACTTTGAACAGCTTTTACATTCCTGGCGTATCTCCAGGATCCAACCAGTGTAATTTAGGCCACATAATAAGCGCTTCTTGGTATAATCATATTTCTCTATTATTTCAGCTTTCATAAACTAAAAAAAAAAAAAAAACTTTATTGCTGTCAAATCAATTCCAACTCATAGCAACCCTATAGGACAGATTAGAACCACCCCATAGAGTTTCCAGGGAATAGCTGGTGCATTTGAACTGCCAACCTTTTGGTTAGTAGCCAAGCTCTTAAACCAAATGGCACCACCAAAGCTTAAAATTCATTATCTTACCCAGTTCTCTCAACAGCTCTGTAAGGCAGAAATAAACCCATTTTACAGATGAGGAAACAAAAGCTCAAGGCAGGCAGCCAGTGAGTGACATTCAAGACTCAAATTTTAATCTTCAGACTGTGATAACGACGTTTACACTAAAATAAAGAAATGAGCAAATATTGGTAAAGTGATTTCCTGTTTACAGTGCATTTTTATGTATGCGATTGTTGGATCCTTGCAAGTACCCTGTAATATCTGCAGAGCAAATATTTTAATCCTCATTTCATAAACATGAAAAAACTAAAAGCTGAGGTGAGTAGACTCAACTAAGGTTGAATACCTAGTAAATCGCCAGGACTGGATTTAAAACCAGTGCTTCCAAATTCGTACACCAAACACTTAGAGGGAACCCCCAGTCTTCCTCATATCCCAAGGCTCTTGGAAAAAGGTATAAAATATGTGGACAAAAGAATCTAAGCTTATAAAATCCAACCAGTAAACTGGGGTAACAACTGGCTGAGGTGTCTAAGGTATTTCAATTAAATAACAAATGGTAGAGATTTTCGTCTTGTGGCTTTTAAAGACAGATGGGATGTGGAAGTGCCTTGTGTATTCCAAGGTTACAGTCACTAAATGAAGGAGCTTTTACCCTTTACCTCTTGTCCCTATTCACTGTCCTCATTGTCAGGAAGTTCTTTTTTATTTGTAAACCGATTCCCCCATGCTGCAATTTGAATCCTAGTCCCCTTGTTCTGCCCCAGGGGAGAGAACCCCAGTTTGTCATTGAACCTTCCTTTCTGTTTCACACTGGCTACAATAGAGTTGCTGGTTGTCTAGGTTTTAATTTCCCCATTGCCTCTACCCTTGCCTTGAATAATTCCATAGAGGAAGCCCTGTCATTTTGGGTTTTGAGAATCACAGCAGTTAATATGAAAGACATCTCTTTTAAAAAGTTGTTAATGACCAGCCCAGCTCAGGTTGGAAGAATTCAGGTTAGGAAGAGGATACAGGTTTGAGATGATGGGAGGACACAAAGCAGAGCTGGATGCCCTTTGCATTACAAAGCTGGATTCTGACAAGGCCTGGTGTGAGCTGTCTCTAGCAGCGTGTAACGTGAACCTCAACCTGGCCCTGGCCAGGAGCTTCTTGGTCTGAGGCTCCACTAGGGTTTGCCCCTCTGTGAGGACTGTGTCCCTGAAGAGGAGTCACCCGGCAACTTCTGGTTTGGAATTTTGTCCCCTCTCCACATGGAATAATTTATGGCAAGCCCCAAAATAAGCTCCTTAAAATATCCAAACAATGTTGTTGTTGTTGTTGTTGTTGTTGGGTTTTTTCCTTTCCCCCTAAGCGTTTTACATCCAGGCCTCCATCAGGCAAATTTCAGATAAAAGGTGATTAGTGTTTTGGCAGGATTTTCATGAGGCTTTCTCTTGTATTCCTGCCAAATAGCTTGCCAGGCCCAGATTTGATTAAAATGGCAGTGGGCTCTGCTACTTGAATGTAATTAGAACCATTCATTAAAGCTTTTGCTGACAGTTTGGCAACCTGCGCATTTTTCAGAGTATGGCCGGAAGCCCGTGGAAACGGCCCGGGGAGGAGCCAGGGCCCAGCAGCCCAGGCCGAGCTTGAGGAATGGAATATCCTCCACGTCCTCGAGGTCTTTGCATGGCCAGGCTGGCATCGCAGCTCCTGAGAACTCCTTTAATTGGATTAAGGGGGAGGAGAGTGCTGCCTTCTTATCAAAGCCTAAGCTAAGCTGGAGATTCTGTGGTGCTTTTCAGAGAGAATAAAGTGTGCCTCAGTTCCAATAACACGCACGCTTGAACAGACTCTTCACACAACCTCACAGCCACACAGGAGGGTAGACCACATTGAAGCAAGGGTGTTCTATTCTTTTTACCTCTAGTGCTTAACATAGGGTCTGACACTTAGTAGATGCTTAGTAAGTGCTAATGAATGGATAAGTAACAGATGAGAAGTAGAAAAAGAGGATATCGGTTGTTTTGAAATCAGTTGTCGGGGGTCTGGTCTCCCTGCATCCAGTCTTGCTCCTTCCAATTCATCTACCACAATGAGTTGTCTAAAATACCAATCTGGCCATTCTTCTGCTTAAAACATTTCAATGGCTCTCATTATCCTTGGGAAGAGATCCGCCATCTTTAGCATGGCCTACCAGGTCCTGCACAGCTCTTGTCTACGGCTCTTGTTGTTGTTGTGTGCCATCGAGCAGATTCGGACTCATAGCAACCATATAAGACAGGGTAGAACTGCTCCATAGGGTTTCCTAGGCTGTAAAATTTTGGGGAGCAGATCACCAGGTCTTTTTCTCCCACGGAGCCGCTGCTGGGTTCAAACCATTGATCTTTCAGTTAGTAGCCAGTCACTTAACCATTATGCCACCAGATCTCTCACCATGCCCCTCCACACACACAAATCACTTGCCTCCTTTCCTTTGGAGGCTCCAAATTCCAAGCAGTTCCTGGCATAATCTATACGCCCTCACTTTTGCACAAGCTCTCCCCTCTACCTAAACCACTCTATTTTCATGTTTGATTCCTACTTATTTGGAGTTCTGTGCTTGAATGTCACTTCTTCTGGGAAGACTTCCATGTGCAACTCCAAAGTTCTCTGGAATAATTTTTCTGACCCCTAACATTGTGGCCAACACAGTCTACTGAAATAGTCTGTGTACATGTCTCTCCAAACCAAAACCAAACCTGTTACCTTCAAGTCAATTCCAACTCATGGCGAGCCCATGTGTTGCAGATTAGAACTGCTCCATAGGGTTTTCTTGGCTGTAATATTTACAGAAGAAGATTGCCAGGCTTTTCTTCTGGGGCACCGCTGGATGGGTTTGAACAGCCAACATTTAGGTTAGTAGTCAAGCACAAACCACTTGCATCACTCAGGGACCTACATGTCTATCAGTCCCACTAAAACGTTACCTCCCTGAGGGCAGGGCCAGGGACTCTGTCTTTTTCACCTCAGAATCCTCAGAGCCTAGCAAAGGAAGTGAATGTGGTAAATTCTCAGTAAGTATCTTCTGAATGAATGAATGTGGTTGAATATAATAAATACATTTGGGTGCGCAGTGATTTTCTTTCTAGGTCTTACCAGTGTGCAAAGTGACTCTGATGTCATGGTTTAGCCCTGGTAGTGTAGTGGCTAAGAGCTATAACTGCTAACCAAAAGGTCGGCAGTTCAAATCCACCAGGCACTCCTTGGAAACTCTATGGGGCAGTTCTACTCTGTCCTATAGGGTTGCTATAAGTTGGAAATGACCAGACAGCAATGGGTTTTATATATATATTTCATTGGTTTTGCTTCTCTAGAGAACCCAGCCTAAGACAAACTACAAGGAAAGAGTGAAACGCTTAAGAGTGAAAACTTCAGTTCAAACCCTGGATCTGCTTCTTCCTAGCTGTGTGTCCTTAGGGTTCCTATAGTCTATGTGCTTCAGTTCTTTGTCTGAAAAATGGGGACTTTAATAGTACTTATAGATAGACTTCCATCACTCATCTGTTAGTTTGTTGTACTGTGGTGGCTTGAATGTTGCTGTGATGTTGGCAACTGTGCAACTGGTATTTCATATGCCAACAGGGTCACGCTTGGTGGACAGGTTTCAGGAGAGCTTCCAGATTAAGACAGACTGGGAAGAAGGGCCTGGCAACCTACATCTGAAAAAAACTGGCCAGTGAAAACCTTATGAATAACAGCAGAACATTGATATAGTGCTGGAAGATGAGCCCCTCAGGTTGGAAGGCACTCAAAATCCAACTGGGGAAGAGATGCCTCCTCAAAGTAGAGTCAACCTTATTGATGTGGATGGAGTGAAGTTTTTGGGACCTCTGTATGCTGATGTGATATGACTCAAAATGAGAAGAAATAGCTGGAAACATCCATTAGTAATTGGAATGTGGAATATACAATGTATTAATCTAGGAAAATTGGAAATCATCAAAAATGAAATGGAACACATAAAGATCAATATCCTAGGTATTACTTAGCTGAAATGTACTGGTATTGGCCATTTTGAATTGGACAATCATATGGTTTACTACACCAGGGATGACAAATTGAAAAGGAATGGCACCGCATTCATTGTCAAAAAGTACAATGCTATCAGTGTTAGGATAATATCCATACACCTACAAGGAAAGCCAGTTAATACAACGATTATTCAAATTTAAGCACCAACCACTAATGCCAAAGATGAAGAAATTGAGGGCTTTTACCAACTTCTGCAGTCTGAAACTGATCAAACATGCAATCACAATGTGTTGATAATTACTGGTGATTAGAATGTGAAAGATGGAAACAAGAGGAAGGATTGGTAGCTGGAAAATATGGCCTTGGTGACAGAAATGATGCCAGGATCACATGACAGAATTTTGCAAGACCAATGACCTATTCATTGAAAATAACTTTTTTCAACAACATAAACAGCGACTATACATGTGGACCTAGCCAGATGGAACATACAGGAATCAAATCAACTACATCTGTGGAAAGAGACCATGAAAAAGCTCAATATCATCAGTGAGAACGAGGCCAGGGGCTGACTGCATAACACGCCATCAATTGCTCATATGCAAGTTCAAGTTGAAGCTGAAGAAAATTAAAACAAGTCCAGAAGAACCGAAGTACAATGTTGAGTTTATCCCACCTGAATGTAGAGACCAACTCAAGAATACGTTTGACACATTGAACACTAATGGCCGAAGACCAGAAAAGTTGTGGGATGACCTCAAGGACATCATACATGAAGAAAACAAAAGGTCATTAAAAGACTGGAAAGAAAGAAAAGACCAAAATGGGTGTCAAAAGAGACTCTGAAACTTGCTCTTGAACATGGAGTAGCTGAAGCAAATAGAGGAAATGATGAAGTAAAAAAGCTGAACAGAAGATTTCAAAGGGCAGTTTGAGAAGAAAAAGTAAAATATTGTAATGACATGTGCAAAGACCTGGAGGTAGAAAACCAAAAGGGAAGAACACGCTTGGCATTTCTCAAGCTGAAAGAACTGAAGAAAAAAATTCAAGCCTCAAGTTGCAATATTGAAGGATTCTATGGGCAAAAAAAAAAAAAAAAAAAAAACTACCAGTAGACACAAGAAGTTCAGAAGAAGATGGAAAGAATACACAGTCACTGTACCAAAAAGAATTGATCAACCGCTTCAGGAAGAAGCATATGATCAAGAACCTGTGGTACTTAAGGAAGAAGTCCAAGTTGCACTGAAGGCATTGGCCAAAACAAGGCTCCAGGAATTGACAGAATACCAATTGAGGTGTTTCAGCAAACAGATGCAATGAGCACTCACTCGCCTATGCCAAGAAATTTGGAAAACAGCTACCTGGCCAACCGACTGGAAGTGATCCATATTTGTGCCCATTCCAAAGAAAGGTAATCCACTAGAATGCAGAAATTATTGAACAATATCATTAATATCACATCCAAGTAAAATTTTGCAAAAGATAATTAAAAAATGCTTGCAGCGGTACATCGACAGGGAACTGCAAGAGGTTCAAGCTGGATTCAGAAGAGGATGTGGATTTAGGGATATCTTTGTTGACGTCAGATGGATCTTGGCTAAAACAGAGAATAGCAAAAAGACATTTACCTGTGTTTTATTGACTACTCAAAGGCATTTGATTATGTGGATCATAACAAATTATGGGTAACTTTCCAAAGAATGCGAATTCCAGAACACTTAACTGTGCTCATGCAGAACCTTTACATAGATCAAGAGGCAGTTGTTTGAACAGAACACGGGGATGCTGAATGGTTTAAAATCAGGAATGGTATCTATCAGGGTTGTATCCTTTCACCATACTTATTCAATCTGTATGGTGAGAAAATTATCCGAGAAGCTGGACCATGTGAAGATAAACATGGCATGAGGATTAGAGGAAGACTCAACAACCTGCGATATGCAGATGACACAACCTTGCTTGCTGAAAGTGAAGATGACTTGAACCACTTACTGATGAAGATCAGACTATAGCCTTCAATATAGATTACACCTCAACATAAAGCAAAAATCCTCACAAATGGACTAATAAGCAACATCATGATAAATGGAGAAAATATTGAAATTGTCAAGGATTTCATTTTACTTGTATCCACAATCAATGCCCGTGGAAGCAGCAATCAAGAAATCAAATGACATATTGCACTGGGAAAACCTGCTGCAAAAGACTTTTTTACAGTGTTGAAAAGCAAAGATATCACCTTGAAAAGTAAGGTGCTCCTGATCTAAGCCATGGTATTTTCAAATGCCTTATATGCACACAAAAGCTGGACAATAAATAAGGAAGGCCAAAGAAGAATTGATGCCTTTGAATTATGGTGTTGGAGAAGAATATTGAATATACCGTAGACTTCCAGAATAATGAACAAATCTGTCCTGGATGAAGTACAGCCAGCATGCTTCTTAGAAGGGAGGATGGCGAGACTTCACCTTATGTACTTTGGACATGTTATCAGGAGGGACCTTTGACTGGAGAAGGACATCAGGCTTGGTAAAGTGCAGGGTCAGCAAAAAAGAGAAAGACCCTCAATGAAATGTATTGCCACAATGGCTGCAACAATAGGCTCGAACACAACAACAGTTGTGAGGATGGCGCAGGACTGGGCAGTGTTTCTTTCTCTTGTGCATGTAGGGCTGCTATGAGTCACAACCTACTGGATGGCACCTAACAGGAACAACAGCAACAAATAGGTAGGCTTGCTCCTAACATTTGCTGAGACTGGGGCAAGAGTCCAAATGGAGGCCTGACCCCCTTTTCTTACCCACCCCCAGCTCTTGTACCTCAATGGGCCTAAAACACAGCATCAAGGTCAAACTCACCCAAACACACACTCTTTTGCCTTCTGCAAATAGTCCTCCTCCGGCTGTATATTTAAATAGATACCTAAGCTTGGAGAGACATAGGCTGAAGGACTCAAATGGAAGGGGACGCTTTCACTTATACACATCATTAAAACAGACAGGATTTGAAATGATTTTTCAATTTTATTTCTTTTGTTATTCTGATTTTGTTCAGCAATTTGACTTCTAGGATTCTATTCTAAGATAATAACGGGACAAAGTAGGTAGACTACATGTATAAGAGTGTTCATCGTAGCATCAGTTATGTATATAACAGCAAACATTGAAAATAATATAAATATTCAACCTGGAGCACTGGTTGAGTTAATCATGATATTCCCTTAGATGGAAATTCATGGAGCCATTAAAAGTAACGCTGTAGAAAAATATTTATTGACATGAGAAGTCATTCACAATATATCACAAAGTGGGGGAAAAAGCAGCTTGTGAAACAATACGTACATTATGATCTCATTTTGTTTATAAACCATGTACAGAGAGAAAACTCTGGAATGGATTCAACAAAATCTTATCCGTGATTTATCTTTAGAAGTATTTTAATTTTCTTTGTTATATGTATTTTCCAATTTTTTTTACAATGGAAAGAAATAACGTTTATAATAATTTAAAAAGTTATAAATCAGAGCTGTGCCGCCTGGAGTTTAGCACAAACATGGGGCTCCAACTGGGGCTTTGCCATTGCCAAGGAAAGCGGAGAAACCAACTGTTTGGTTTCACACATGATGTTGGTGAGACTGCAGCCAAGGGCAGCATTTGTGTATGAGTGTGACCATTGAGACCAATGCCCGGGAACTTCATCATCACCAACGCCCACATCCTTTCCATACTGTTTCCAGTCTGGTTAAGATGCTGCTCAGAAGATGCATAATTCACTCAGGAGAGGGAAGTCTGAATCAAACTGGGTCCTTTGCTAACTACACGGAGCATTTGCACCAATATTTATCCCATCTGTGCTGAGAGTCTGCTCCCCATTATTTACCAAAACTGTCAATGGCTCCCATTATATACACATTCTTTGGCAGTCTTGCAAGGCCTGCCCTCAGCCTACCTTCCCAGCCACCTCTCGCTCAGGTTCCTTGCAGTTACCTACTGCTCACCATTTTCTAACAATTCAGTTAGCATGCTTTCAGTTAGCTGCCATGATTGGAAACTCAATCTGATTTCAACAGAAGGAAAACCTATTATCTCACACAATAGCGATAGTAGAGATCAGGTAGACCAGAGGGATGATTGGCTTCCCAGGTCAGCGATGTCACCAAGGACCCCACCTCTGGTCTCTCCCATCCTTAGTGTTGGCTTCAACCCCAGGCCAGAACCAATTGGAAGCAGCAGTTCCAACCATCCTTAGTGTTGGCTTCAACCCCAGGCCAGAACCAATTGGAAGCAGCAGTTCCAAGTATCACATTCAGACAAAGAACCATCTTGAAGAAAAAAGGACACCATCTTTCCTGTGGTTTTCTCTTGAGACAAGGGAACTTTTCCAAGAAGCCCTCCTAGAAAGCTCGTCCTCACATTTCATTGGCCAGTGTCAGGGCACATGCTAGTCCCAAACTGATCACTGACATGGTGAATGGCATTGCACTTAGACCAGTCAAGACCACGCTCAGAGCTGGGAAAGGAGCACTGTTTTCCTGATATGTGTGGCTACAGGAGGGAGGGGTCCCATACCCAAACCCATTGCCATCAAGTCAATTCTGACTCATAAGAGGGAGGGGTAGATACCTAAAAGAAATCTGGGTCTCAGGATGAAGGGGGAATGCTGGGTGGTCATCACATCAAACAGCCCCGTTACTTCCTGCCTTGTATATTTATTCACACTGTTTCCCATGCCTGGAATGCCCTTCTTTCCAATTCTTTCTGTTCAAATTTTAGCATTTTTGTCCATGTTTCATGGCTTGTGTATTGGCTTAAACTATAGCTCAGAAAAGAGATTCCAATAGTTATATTAATTTGTTCATCAATTTATTTAATAAATGTTAATTGAGGGCCTGCTCTGTGCCAGGCACTATTTGAGACTATAGGGATAAGGAGGAGAACAAGACAGTTCTGGTACCATACCATCAGCATTGTAGTATTTTCTTTTAGTAGTTCTCATATGTCCCATATTAGATTAATTATCAAATATCCTTCCAGTTGGTCAAGACCATAATCCTTGGCATTTTCCCTTTTCCTCTCACACTCTATATCAGGAAATCTTATTGACTCTACCTTCAAAATATTTACAGGACATATCCTGTTACTGTTATATTCACTGCCCTAACCTTGGCCCAAGCCACTATTATCTACAATAATCCAGGTGAGAACTGATAGTAGTCTGAGCCAGCATAGAGGGGAAGGATAAGACAGTAGAGCCTTGCCTCAACAGAGTCACCAGAGTGATCTACTTAAAATGCAAGTCACATCATGACATTCCTCTGCTAAAAAACTGCATTTCACTTAGTAAAAGCTAAAGTCCTTAGAGTGGTTGACATGGGTCTTCTCCAAGGCTATGTATAATTACCTTCCCCCTCTACCCCAAAGCCAATTCAGTCTCCTGGCTATGCTATTTCTCTAAGACACCAAGGAGTCTCCTACCTCAGGGCCTTTGCACTGGCTGATTTCTCCATCTGAAACACTCTTTTCTCAAATAGCCACATGGCTAATTCATTTGCCTTCTTCAAGTCTTGACTCAGATGCTACTTTCTCAATGGCATTGACCACCTAGAACTCCATGGTGACTGCCTGTAGTCTGATTCTTCTTACTCTGCTATTGTCATTCCCATAACACTTAGCTTCAAAGATACGATGCTATTTTCTTTTGCTTTGCCTGTCTCACCAGTAGAACAAATGTTCCCTGAGGACAGGGATTTTTATTTTGTTTTCTGCTGAAACCCAAGTGCCCAAAACACTGTTGTAGCAGGTAGTCAAAAAAAAATCTGTTGCCTTTGAGTTAATTCTGACTCATAGAGACCCTATAGGACAGAGTAGAACTGGCCCGTAGGATCTCCAAGGAGCAGCTGGTGGATTCGAACTGCTGACCTTTTGGTTAACAGCTGAACTCTTAACCAGTGCCCCATCAGGGCTCCTGGCATGTAGTTGGCACTTGGAAAACATTTGTTAAATTAATGAATAAAATGTTTAATGTTTTGTGTTACTATTATAAATCAACTTCCTTTTTTAATGATATTTTCTAGCTATGTATCTCAGATTCTTGGGAACGTAATTGGTTATTATACATCTGCTTGACATTCTGCCACTTGGTTTTCCTCACTTGGACTTTGCGTCAATTCCCTTGGATTTTGAGAAGGTGATATTTTTCTCTTTTCCTTTTCTGCATGAATTCCCTTTTATAAGTACCTCTAATCTATATTAAAAACTGTATTTTGTTCTCTTAGGGGGCATGCCTTTCTGCAACTTCTTCATTGAGATTAACATTAACTTCTTAAAAAAAAATTTTTTTTTTAGGTATGTATTTTATCCATATATATATGTGTGTTTATCCATATATATAAAAATATATATCCACTTCTGGTTCTTCAGAAATGCACAGTCTTTTTCCAAATACATGGTTCTACCTGTCTCCCGAGAAGAACTGTGATCTACTAGGAACACCAGAGCAAATCAGGTTACAGTCCAGGGCTGCCTCTGTCTCACAGGAGGCGTTTGTTTGAGCTATTTTCCACCTTTGGGCCAGAGTTCCCTCATCCTTAAAATGTGAACTTGGACAAGCTGAACCAAAGAGAACTGTTTCTTACTGCTCTGATACAGCCACAAAACCTGGTTTTTACTGCTTTGTCTATTGATGTGATAGATTAGTTAATAATCTTCTTTGTATTGAACTAGATTCACATTTTGATTGAGTCATGCCTTACCACAATGCCTGGCACGTAAACAGTGTTCTGTAAACGTATATTGAAGGAGGGAGGAAGAAAAGTATGACAATGGAAAGATAATGAGATTTTGAATAAAAAGAAGCTGGGTTCCAAATTCTCATAAAAAGACTAGATTTAATGGTCTGACTGAGACTAGAAGGTCATGGTTCCCAGACCTTCTGTTAGCCCAAGACAGGAACCATTCCCAAAGCTAACTCTTCAGGCAGGGATTGGTCTGGACTATGGGATAGAAAAAGATGCTGGTGAAGAGTGAGCTTCTTGGATCAAGTAGACACTTGAGACTATGTTGGCATCTCCTATCTGGAGGGGAGATGAGAGGGCAGAAGGGGCCAGAAGCTGGCAGAATGGACACAAAAAGAGAGAACAGAGGGAAGGAGCAGGCTGTCTCTTTGAGGGGAGAGCAATTAGGAGTATATAGCAAGGTGTATATAAATTTTTGTATGAGAGACTGACTTGATTGGTAAACTTTCACTTAAAGTACAATAAAAATTAAAAAAAAAAAAGAAGCTGGGTTGAAATCTAATTTCCATCAGTTATAAGCTGTGAGCCTTGGCATCTCAGTGTTATCTTTTTGAAAAGGGAGATGCTTAATATAAAACATTTATTGTGACAAATAAGACTGTAAATGTGGAAGAGATTTGCAACTATAAGATGTCATGAAAATATTACTATTGTTACTGTTATTGTACCATAAATATGAAGGCTTGCTAAATTCAGGATGCATTAGGCTTTAAAGCATTAGGCTTTTCCTGCTGTTCTTAGCGGATCATGTATCATGTGACTACGTTTGGCTCCCAAGCAAAACTCTCTCAATAACCACTGCTAAGTCTAGTTCGCCAACATTGTCAATACCCTTGTCAGGATGTCACCCTCCCTGATCTCTCCTATGACTCTATCATGAGAAATAAAGACTTCCACATTTTGGCAGCTGTTGGATCTGACACACAGAAGCGCTCGGTACTACTTAGCCACTGATTGACCGTTTGACACAGGTATTGACATTTTCTTGGTACTTGGGTGAGGAATTGACAAAAATTCCATTGACCGTACTTATAATTCACTGCCTTTCTCTTTTCTATACAAATTGGAAGATGTACTTACATGAAAGGTACTTAAGGGTAAGATATTAAGCACAGCCCATGGAAATGTCTTTAAAAAGATAAGTAGTAGAATAGAATTATCACTCAAATGAAGGTTAGGAACCTGGTTTTCCTAACCCCAACTCCACCACTAGCTCTGAGAATCTAAGCAAGTCTTTTAACACTTTTACCTCAGTTTCTTCACCTCTAAAAGAAGAGGTTTATGAAAGACCTCAAGAGATTTCCCAGCCCTGAAAGTCTATGTAATAAAATGAAATCTTAACGCTAAGAAAACTCTTGCCATCCAAATAAAAGTTAATAAAATTTAAAAGACAAAATGGTAATAACACTCTAAGGCAGATTAAAGCTAAAATGGAGTCTTAATACATTTAAGAAGTAATTAATTGTAGAAAGGCACTGCCTGGAAAAGCCAAGACCCAGCAAAAACCCAAGACCTGCCAATACAACAAAAAACTTCCCTGAGCATGAAATAGTAGACTCCTAATACTATAAAGGGCTGGAAAGGAAAACAAAAAAAAAAAAAAGGTAATTAAATTCTTAGTTTTCTAAAACCCAGAAACACAAATTCAACATCGTAGTGAACCACATATTAAATAGTGTGCAGACATTAGAATCCATCTAAAAGCAGTCCATGTACTGAGGTCAGTGGAGGCTTCCGGAGCTAACCTTGCCCTTGGGTCCTGTGTGACATCTCCTACACAGGACACTGGGGGCTGGAAGCAACTGGGAAACCGGTCGCTGCTTGGCCAATCTCCCCAGGCTGAGTGCCTTGGGCATAAACTCCCCAGTTCAGCAGGAGCCTGGAGCTTATACAAACTCTGCTGGACAGAGAGAGAGCGTATCAGACACAGCTGACCCTAGCACAGCTTCTACCATCAGACTGATCAGAATTGGATATACTGACAACTCCACACACATGTTGGGTTTGGAATTCACAGCTGCCCACTTCCTGCCAGTGGATAAGCCTGGAGCAAATATGGCTGAGAAGAGCTTAGGCAATGTGTGAGAACACTTGATTTAAGCCCTTTGACAGCCTGGAGAAACACTGAGAATGCCTTAGCCGGCTACCCAGTTTGTTAACGTGGAATCCACAGCCCTGTGACTTTGAATCCAGGTTTGCAGAGTGGTTACCTATGAGCAAGAAGTATGAAAATAAAGTGAGGCAGGTTGACAAAACAACCTGAATCAACTCTCTCATTCATCTGGAGAGACAATTCTCTCCATCTGCTCTCTGGAATTACCTTTTATTTGGATAGTCTATATATTGAGTGTGGACATAAATCTCAAGGATAGACCTATCACTCGCTTATTCAACAAACATTTATTGAGCATCGTCTATGTGCCAGGCACTGACCTTGGATGCTTTTAATATTACGACATCATTACTTTTATCTTGTGGGTGAACGCATCTTAGGTCTTACTTCGATACACATAGAAGATTGATTTAAGGGAAAAATTATAAATTTTGCAAAGAGCAACACTTCAAAACAATATACAGTATAACACACCCTGAAAATAAAATCCCCATGTATATATTACATATCATGAAAATATACAAAGCAAAATCATAGGAAACACAAGAAAAATGATAAGAAACACAACAGAAATAGGAAAGTAGGTAGACAAAAATGTAAATAATAATACTGAGACTCTGAATAATATAAGACTGACTGAGTAGATAGTCTTCATAATTTACATCCTGAAAACTTACTGCATTCTCTTTTGAACATCCATGGAACGTTTAAATCCATACATACATATGTAACCTAAAGGTAGGAGCAACAAGAAATTTGTAAAAATAAAAACAGGAATTTTTGAATTGGAATGGGAACAATTAGAATTAGTAGATAAATCCCAGAGTTTGTTTTCCGAAAAGTAAACACATTTTAAAAATGAACTGTTCACTTTTTTGTTGCTGTCAGTTGCCGACAAATCAATTCCCACTCATGCTGACCCCATGTGTTTCAGAGCAGAACTGCTCAATAGGGTGACCTTTCGGAAGCAGGTCGCCAGGCCCATCTTCCGAGACTTTCAGCTAGTAGTTGAGTAGCTAACTGTAAAAAAAAAAAAAATTTTTTTTTTTTTTTTACTGTGACACCCAAGAACTCCTAAACAATTCACTGCAGAACCTAAACAAGAAAAAAACAAATCACTATCATCCCTGAACAAGAAAGAAAGGGAACAAAACAAAACACCCCAAATAAAAATGGAGAAATAACCACAGATACAGAGAAGGGCAAAAGAAACATGAAAGAATACATTGCAAGGTGCCTTCCAAAGACAGTTAAAATCTGGATGTAGTTTTTAGTTACTGAGAAAAGTTTAGATTGAACAACAGCCCTGGAAGCAGTTGAAAAGATTGGCAAGGCTCTAGGGTGTGAGGTTAGGACGGTTGCACAGGCAAATGCCTTTCAAACTTCAATGTGTAGAAAATTCTGTTCATCTTTCCTTTTTTTTCCCATAACGTAGGAAAAGGAGTAAAGCTTTCAAATTTAGTTATCAAACCCACCCTAATCCCTGTATTAGCTATCACGAAGGGATTTAAAAATAAAAAAGAAGGATATACATTAACCGCTAATAATAGAAGGCAGTCCCAGGACAGTGAGTACAGTCAATGCTACTGATTTCTCTCCTCCATGTGCAGCTGTGTACTATTTCTTCATAATAATAGTAATAGTTTTTTTTTAATAGCATTTATTTGATGCTTCCTAAATGCTAGACATTTTACAATCATTATCTCATTCAATCCTTACAGCAGCCTATGGAGTAGTATTACCATTATCCCATTTCATAGATGGAGAAAAATCAATAATTATGGGAAAGCAGAGTCATAGAGCTAGTAAGTGACAGAGTTACATGTTGACTCTACATTTTCTGACCTCCATTTTTGTCTCTTCCACCATTTTAATCTCTGTGTCTTTTTCCTTTGCATTCTGAGAGATTACCTCAAGTTTATCCTCCGTATTATAGATCTGATTTTCTGCAGTCAGTTTTGCTCTTCTCTGCTTCTACCAATCATCAAAAGTATTCTGTAGCATGTCTTTACCTATACCCTTTCATTAACTACCTCATTGCGTATTAGTATATTGTATTATCATCTCATCTTTCATCTCCTATTTCTTAGAATCTTTGCTTTTATTTCCTCAAGGGTACAAATCAGATGCTCTCTAAATTTACTTCTTTGCCTGAATGAAATATATATTTTAAAAATAGCCTTCCTCTACCTAATAGTGCAACATTTTTCATCTATGTTGTAGAAGGTTTGTATAGCCCCTCTGTGAGGTGTGTGTATGTGTGTGTGTGTGTGTGTTTATTTATGCCTGAATATTTAGTGGAGTCCCTGGGTGGTGCAAACAGTTAACATACTCGGCTGTTAACAGAAAAGTTGGAGGTTTGAGTCTACCTAGAAGTGCCTTGGAAGAAAGCCTTGGCAATCTATTTCTGAAAAAATCAGCTGTTGAAAATCCTTTGGAAGATGGGGTTTTCTATTCTGACATACGTGGAGTGCCATGAGTTGAAGTTGACTCAATGGCAACTGATTTTTATTTATTTTTGGTATTTGCCCAAAATTAAAAAATTAAGGTGAGTGAATTCTTTTTGAATCTTACTCAGCTGCACTTAGAATCTTTCAGTCTTCAACTGGAGGGCTGCTTATATATTATCAGTCCAGGCATGCAACAGCCTGTGGGTAGGAGAGGTCTTGTGCAAGGGGAGCTTCATGTTAACAAAGCTTTCTGCACCCAAGCCTCAGTCTGGCTTCGCCTCCATTACACATGGGCTCAGTGTCTGTGTCTGAGAGCCTCCCTGCACTTCTGCCTGCTACGTAAGGGAAAGAAAGCCCTGCTGTATCAGAGAAGGGCAGAGCCGACTTACAGAGACTCCAACTCGGACAGAAACAATGCTTTCCTAGGACTTCCTGCTGGGTGCACCTTGTTTTCCCCTGGGCTGCTAAAAAAAAAAGCTAGCACAGCTAATTCCCGACTTTCTTCTGCAGTAACAAAAGCATTTTCAAGTGAAGTGGCCCTTGCTCTCCCATGGCTCAGTCTGGCCTCCAGCCTGCACGCCTCAGGAATTGGAGTGCAGTTCGCCTTGAAGGGAACTCTGATGGCATAGTGGTTAAGAGCTACAGCTGCTAACCAAAAGTTTGGCAGTTCAAATCCACCAGGTGCTCCTTGGAAACTCTATGGGGCAGTTCTACTCTGTCCTATAGGGTTGCTATGAGTCGGAATCGACTTGACGGCAAAGGGTTTATCCCCCCCACCACCCTGAAGACTTCCTCCAATCAAACATCCAGTTGCTCCGTTTGAAAATCAAAAGCTCTTCACAGTTTGTGGTGTGTGGTTGACAACCTTCTCTAGTATTCACTAGCGATGTTGTTTTGCCCCTATTTTTAAATTTTCATTTTATCATTTCAGTTGGTTTTTTTGAGGGAGCTCAATGTCAATATGCACAGCAATATCTTTTCCCTTAAGACCTTCCCCCCATACTTTAGCTTTTGACATCTGCTCCTGGTCCCGTGGTTGTGGTGACCCCATCAGATGCTTCTCTGGCTTATTGGATATAACTTTCCACATGACTCCTGGCTCAGCCCAGTCCCCTGTCAGTATTTGCTGCATTTTGAGGGAGAGTCCTCTGTCAAGCACAGTTCAAAGACATCTTCTAACTGGGTATTTCTATCCTGGCTTCCATTCAGGGTTGAAAAGATTTTGATTCTTTATTGGGATCTTAATTTTTCTTACCTTATGAATATGATCTTTATTTGGCATAGAGCTTAATCCTTTGCTGTATTTCCTTCGATTAACTCTCCCCTTTTTCTTCCTTTTTTAAGAAAAGTGTTCAATCTAGTTTTAAGGTGCTTTGTGACCTAAAAGAGATCAGTGCCTGGTGGGACTCAAAGTTAATTGAGAAGCTGAAAGCTGATGTCTGTATTTCCTTGGCAGAATTGAAAGTGACTCAAAGATTCTGTCAGTGTGATTCACCCGAGCTATTTTGTAAAGCCCCGGGCAGGGGTAATGATTAGGGAGGACACCCAGAAATAGCAGCCTTGCCAATCATGGGGGCAACTTATCAAGGCCAGTCAATTGAACAAACCTGCTCTACTTATATGTACTTCTGCTGGGGTCAGGCCTGCCATAGACAAGGAGAGAATTTTCTCAGGAAGAGGTCAAGGTGGAATAAGTTCTACCAATGGAAAAGCTGATTCCAAAGAAGGGGAAAATACAGGATAATGTGTTATGTAAAAGGCAATGTTGGATGTTACTGGGCCCTATATGTAGCTGCTTCTCAATTAAAATTGCTCCAGAGTTACACTTGAATCCCAAGAAAAAGTGATTCACCCATCCCAGTGGCTGTGGAACTCTGGACCAATGGTCAATGAGCCTCTCTCAGGACTCTCAAGATATGAGCAAAGCATCTTCTGAGTGCCACAGTGTAGCTCTGTTTAGCTCGCTGGGAGAAATAGCTGCATGAGGTATTTAGAGTGTGTGAGGAAGGCAGTGATGGGGGCAGCTGATCTGAGCTGGGGCAGTGAATGTGACATCAGCTTTGCCAGCAGAGGTGCTGACAGCATTGGTTGGGACATGGAATTGTGTTGACAGGAGTTGAATCATCAGACACCAGAGCGGCAGGAAGGAGCTCGCGTGAGTTGTCCCAGATACAATGCCCCCCTCCTGATAAACTGCCAGGATACATAACGTAGTCCTAGTATTAGAGCGAAAATGCATTGATGCTGCCCACGACTGATGGAGGAAATCAGCAGTGGGCTATCTTGCTTTGCTGCTTGCAAACAGCCTTCCAGAACCCAAACATTCATCAGCAGTGAAATTTCTGTACTTGGGTGAAAAACCAATAAACGGCAGGCTTTTTATGATAGTCATTCATGTGGCAGTTACTGTATTTCTTTAAGTCTAAGATACTATTGATGGTAAAACACACAATTATTTTACTTATACAGGAAAGAAAGATGCTGCCAAGTAAATTGTGATGTACTAAGTGGTTCGAACCCACCAGCTGCTCCATGGAAGAAAGATGTGGCAGTCTGCTTCCATAAAGATTTACAGCCCTGGAAACTCTATGGGGCGGTTCTACTCTGTCCAATAGGGTCACTGTGAGTGGCAACGAGTTTTTTTGTTTTAAGCCTCCAGAAGGAATACAGCCCTACTGACACCTTCATTTTAAACTTTTGATCTCCAGAGCTATAAAAGAATAAATTTGTGTTGTTTTAAACCACTAAATTTGTGATATTTTGTTATAGCAGCAGTAAGAAATTAATACAACCTACTTTAAAAAAAAATTTTTTTTTTTTTTTTTTACTTTACCTTATTCGTGTAAGGGAAGAATTCCTCTCCGCAAATATAGGCCTTCCCAAAAGGTAGGCCCTCTCTCAAACATCAAGCCTTTTTCTCCTGTGGAGTTGGGGGGTCTGGGTGGTAGAGGAGGGATGAGTGGTAGGGCCGGTTCAGGAATTAGCACTCTCAATAAGACCTTGTTTCTGTGGTGGGGCCCAACCACCCAAGGCTCCCTTAACAGCTTAGGACTCAGAAAGTGTAGACTAAGTGTCTTTACTCTCCACTTGGGGGTCCTAGCTGCAATTCTAGGGCAACAGGAAAACTCCAGTTGACAATCTTATTGCAGTTGCCAATGAAGACCCCAAGGGACAGCTGTGTGGAGGGGCTGCCCTAACAGTCAGATCTATCTTACCCTCTCCCAGAAGCACCTGTAGTTCTTCATCCATAAGTCTGCCCAAACTCCTTAGAGGTCCATTTATAGTTCTTGTCAGTAGCCACTTTTGAGTTACCATGCACCATAGATTTACTATCTACTGGGTGATATTGGGAAACCCTGGTGGTCTAGTGGTTAAGAGCTACCGCTGCAGTTCAAATCCACCAGGTGCTCCTTGGAAACCCCATGGAGCACTTCTACTCCACCCTATAGGGTCTTTATGAGTCAGAATTGACTTGATGGCAACAGATTTGGTTTTGTTTTTTTGGCTGATATAGAGAAGCTCTGGTGGTTCAGAGGTTAAGCGCTTAGCTGCTAAATGAAAGATGGGTGGTTTGAACCCACCAGCTGCTCCGTGGAAGAAACATCTACAGCCTTGGAAACCCTGTGGGGCTGTTCTACTCTGTCCAATAGGGTTTCTGTGAGTAGGAATTCGGCTCGACGGCAAGGGTTTGGGTTTTTTGATTGAGTGATACAGAGCTAATGAGAAAGAATCCTGGAATATAACCAAAAAGAGAAATGATGGCGAGAATGGCTTCTCTGGACAGTTCTTTTTTATACTGGTCAGTTGACTATCTCTACATCCTGTCTCTTCACAGGTAAAACTGCTTGTTTTAAGAGGGCAACAATTTTTATGTTTGTGTGTAAGCAATTCGAAGAATAATGATTCCTTGGATTAGTTCAAATGTGCCTATTCCTCCTCTGTGACTAATTAAGGCTGCAATCTCTGCATCCAGGAAGCTGTTTGGTATTTGCTGGTATCTGGGCAGGCCTGCTGTGCTCGATTGCCCACTGTTAGTTCATAGCAGTTGGACAGACCAGCCGACTTCCAGGATTGTCTCAGTTATCGAGATATCTTGTCACTTTTCTGGCTAAGTTTTAACGTCTTCACCTAATCCCCATTGAGAGTGTGTGTTTTAAATTTGACCTCATCTGGAGGATTAGTAAAAACATTGGGCGCTTCCTCCTTAGGTGGCTAATGAAGGCCCCAGCAATGACAATGGTACAAATCACTTGAAAATAGTTCCTATTTTTGTCCATGCTAAAAATACTCTTTCATTTATATTTTCTTCCAGACTTACTAATGTCTCTTTCCAAAGTGAAGAAAGAGAAAGATTCTGAATAGGAGCCTTATTAGACTAACAATGCAATATTTAGGAGGGTGGGTTAAAAATGCATCTATGAATTATAAATAATGTATAATATGATTGTATAATATAGTGCATACTACAAAAATGCTCCTTTTTTTCTCAGGGGGTAATTTTTTCCACTTGTGGATTTATATTAAAGTCACAAGTCCTGGTGGTGGGATCGATGGGCACAGCTTTAATTGGGGCTCTCTGGTGATTATCTAGATTGACAGCTGGTGTCAATCAGCTTCTGAAGAAATTTCTGAGCCAATGATTAGGCCGATCCTGTCATGGTGGGCCCCTTGAGGCACTGTTAATGCTCCCAGCCACGGGGGGATCCTTAAGAATAGTGGAGCTGTAATTTTCCAAGTTGCTGGCTTGCCTAGCAACATACATGCCCTAGCTTTCTGGTTGAGTCAACTCAGATGGGTTGATATCCTGGCATATTCTGGGTATATGATTTTGTAAGCAAAGCAATGCTATAAGTCCCTTGACAGCTTCCATTAAAGTAAAACAATAATAGCCCATGTATGTGTGTAGAGCACTGTATAGTTTTATAACTACCAAAAACAAACCCATTCCCGCCAAGTCGATTCCAACTCATAGCGACCCTATATAGAACAAAGTAGACCTGCCCCGTGGGGTTTCCAAGGACCACCTGGTGGATTCAAACTGCTGACCTTTTGGTTAGTAGCTGTAGCTCTTAACCACTACACCACCAGGGCTTCCGTTTGGTTTTATAGTATGTAATTGAATCCCATTGATAAAGTTACAGTGTATTGCTGTTCTTTACTGGGAGGGGGCAAAAACAAAGCTCACAAAATTTCTCCTGCCTTGACATACCTCATATTAAAAAAAAACTCTTTTCATATGAATTAAAAATCTAAAACAGTTTTGGATTACTTTGAGTTTATAATGGCTTGATCTCATTAATTCAGATCCCACTAATTTAAATTTTATGATAATTCAAATAGGATTGGACTAAATTTGTTTTCTCCTTATCCTTGAATTATGATGAATAGTATAAGCAGTTCTCCGTTGGCTAAAAAACGAGCTGCCAGTTTCTTATAAAGTTAAACATACACTCACTTACCATATGAACCTAGCATTTCCACTCCTAGGTGTTTCCCCGGGAGAAATCAAAATATATGTCCACTCAAAGACTTGTACACAAATGTTTGTAGCAGCTTTATTTGTAAGAGCCCAAAACTGGCAACAACCCATATGTTCATCAGTAGGTGAATGGATAAACAAATTGTGGTATATCCAAACAACAGAGTACTACTCAGCAATAAAAAGAAATGAATTACCGACACATGAGAATGAATCTCAAAAATACTATCCTGAATGAAAGAAGCCAGACACAGAGATTGCATGATATATTATTCCATTTATGTGAAATTCTAGAACATGCAAAATAAATCTATTAGGACAGAAAGCAGACCGATAGTTGCCTGGGAATGGCATATTAACGGGGCAGGGACTCTGAGGCTTTTTTGAGGTGATGTAAATGTTCTGTATCTTAATCAAGGTGGTAGTTATACAGGAACATACATTCGCCACACTCAATGAACTGTACTCTTAAAAGGTGCCCATTTTATTATACGTACATTTGATTTTTTTAAATCAATAAACTTGATTTTTTAAAAAGTGACATACCAGTACATATATCTTCAAATAGCAAAATTCCTGTCCTACCCCTTGTGCCTCCCCCTTTCCACTATTTGCCTTTTTGAGCAATATCATTTCCAACATGAATATGGAATAGAGAATTCCCACTTGAGTCCAAAAGATATCTATAAAAAACACTAACAAGAAGATTCAACCTTCTACCTCATATCTAATAGATCTCAAAATTCTACTTCCTCTTAAATATTTCTTGCATCTTGACACTGCTCCTCAACTTCATCTACACTGCTTAGTTTAGCTTTCATTTATCTTCATATCAGTCTCTTTCTCTCTAGAGTCCTCTCTTTCAATCCTGCCTCTGTTCTGACACCAGAATAACATCTTAAAACAAATTCTCTTATATCGCATCTCTTCTCAAGGTCCCTCAGTGGTTCATCATCCCCCATAAGAAAAACCCAAATTCTCGAGCACTCTCTGGTCTGGGCTGTCTTCCCAGCCTTACCTCCATCACCCCTCTGTGCTTCACTTTCCATCTATGTTTTAGGTTCACTGAATTTCTTGCCTCAATTAAAAAAAAAAAGAATTTTTTTTTTTTTTTTACAAAATATTAATTCATGCCCCCATGTCTCCTTATTCTGTTTCCTCTGCCTAGAATGACGATCTTGTACGTCTGGTAAACCCCTATTTTTTCTTCAATATCATAAAACCAGTTGGTGGAGTTGGGACTATAAAAGAATCTTTAAATCCTTCCCTCCTCTCTGTTATAATACTTGGCCTATCCCTCTTTTAAGGATCTCTCATGGCACAACAGTCAAGCGTTAAGCTACTAGCCAAAAGGTCAGCAGTTCAAACCCACCCAGAGGCTCAGCTGAAGACGGATCTGACCATCTGCTCCCATAAAGATTATAACCTGAAGATTCTATGGGGCAGTTCTACTCTATAACGTGGGGTCACTATGAGTCGAAATCAACTGCATCTAACGACAACATCCCTCTTTTAAGGCATTTGTCACTTTCTACCTTATATTTTAATTATTTTTAAAAATGCATCTTGTCTTCTCTAGCAGACTATGGATTCTGCGATGACGGTGTTATCAGTTAGGGATCTTTAGACGCAAGCCACAGAACATTCAGGTAGCTCATAGAATCATGGAAAGAACTGGAAAACCAAGCATATGGAAGGATAAGAATGAGGCATCTCTAGGAATTTCCTCCCAGGAGTGTATCTAAAAAAGGAATTAGTAGTTGGTTCTTAATTAAAACAAGAGGATCCGCCACACCACCTTTTTGATGCCAGAAAACAAAATGGTACCCAGAAACCTATGTTGAAAGATGGTCAGAAAATTATAGGGGAGGAAGCAGACAAGTGGCAGAACTGGAGAGGGCATTTGGGGACAGTAGATGAAGCCTTCATATGCTTGCTTCTGGGATTCTTAGGATCAAGATGTGATCCTGAGTAAACGGAATTGTTTGAATGCCGTTGGTATTTTCTGTGTTCCTTTTCTTTAATGTGTTAGTGAGGTCCCTTTGGAAAGTATCTGCCAATTTCAATTTTGCTCTAGAGAACAGAGTCTGTTTTCCATGGGAACTGCTGGGAAAAGGCCAAGTGTGGTGCTGGCTGTGGGGATCAAAGGCAGGGAACCCAATGAGGACAGGCTACTTGGAAGGGCAGAACCAGAACTCAAAGGTACAGCCTGCCCCAGGCCCTCCCTCCACCCAATCTTCACAATTTTTTCCTAAGTCCCTACATCTCTGCCTGCCCCAAAGAGGATTCTGTCCTATGCTTATTACGGGAGTGAGTTCTTTTCTGTCTCCTCATAGTCTTCTCTGATTGTCAGAGAGCTTAGTGACACTGACTGGTCACAGGACAGGATAAAGGTGGCGGTTTTCAGCCAGTTTAGTTCATTGTAAAAGGCCTAGAAGAGCCTTTCCCATCTCTGAAAGTGACTTTTAGCAAGGCTCAGGATAGACTAGCCTCCAGCGAGAGATCTCCCATAGATTACACACTTGTCAGGAGAAGCACAGGCCCAGCTCAAAAATTTCCACCTTAAATTTTCAGATAAGCCACTTGCTAAAGGTTCCAGAGGTGCCAAAGGATGCCAGAGCAGCCATTAAAAATCAAACAAGTGAGCAGAAACTGAACTTGACTTTTGGCCCCAGGGATAAGAAAGATGGAAATGAAAACTGACAGGCTCTTACTTGACAAGGCCTCTGTGGCGCTCAAATGGATGACTCAGAAATCGGAGTGGCACTTCCTCCTTATGGGCTGTCCTCTGAGCAAGGTCTGAGCACCCTCACCCAGCCCCCCGATGCCAATGCTTCTGAGTCCACTGACTGGGGTATCGGCAGGCAGGCCTGGACACCTTCAACAGGGCACATCTTTGGAGGTACAGCTTTAACCTTAAAGGCAGCCATGGCTTTAGCCCATAGATATGGCTCTGTGGTAAAGCAGCGACATACGTTTTATCATAGGGAGCCCTTGCCCACAGCCTTTCTTTTTAGTAAGTTTTCTAGTCTTGGCTCTGCTATTGACACGCTGAGTGAACTCGAGTGAGTCACTTAGTCCTCGGGAGCCAAGTTTCCCCAGCTATAAAATAAAAAGAGTTCATTGGTGGGAGGGTTAGACATGCAAACAGCAATCATATTAAAAGTTGGTGATAATGCGTCAGGAGGCCAGACTAAGGAGAGATTAATCCCACTGAGAGAAGGTGGCATTTGATTTGGGGCTTGAGAAAGCAATAGGGTTTTCCAGTCGGGCAAGAGAACAGAATATTCCAGACAAGGTAATACATTCATAAATGTGCTTTTGAATGTGGAGATAAGAAAGGGAGGGAAGAGATGATGAGGCTGGTGTGTGGGAGAAGCAGTGGATTTGAGGGTATAAGGGGATAAGTTACAAGGTGTTTTAGAAGTAGAATCAGTAGGCCTTGGTGCTCAGCTGAATGTGGGAAGTAGGGGAGGAACAGAGATGGCCTGCTGGCTCCTGACTGGCCAGATGATGATTTAATTAAATCAGCCAAAGCAGAAGACGGTGAGAAAATGATGAATCCAGTTTCTGACGTTGAAATGGAGGTATCTGTAGTTCAACCAAGTGACATGTCTGAAGCTCAGGGGAGCAGCTGAAGCTAGAGATACAGATCTGGGCGTCATCAGCTCGTATCGACCTAGATAATTTCTTAAATTTCTTTCTAATCTAAAATCATAGAATCTTGTGGGAGGGAAAGTTCAAAAATAAATCTTTTTTCTCTTGCTGGGCACATTATTTTACTAAGATACTTGGTATATTTTTCTCTACTTCCTGTTATCATGTTTATGTGCCAACATTATATGTTCATAGGATTTTTGCTGCTAAATTTCATTTTCATAAGTGTATATGGTTTCTGTCAACTATTAGTTGCACTATTTTAGACGATGTAGAATGGTCTCAGCCCAGATAATTAAACAGTAATCTGACTACTCACACCAATGATGAATCCCCAGAAGGCTTGGGAAAAGACAAGAGTAATCATGTTACCATCCTTCTCAGCAATTATCAATGGCTCCCCATTTTATGTGGAATAAAGCCCAGGCTCTTCAATTTGGCATTTGAGTCTCAGCATTAATTGGCCTGAAACTGTCATTCTAAATTTACAACCCACCTAGGAATATATTCCATTCTCTAAACACCGTATTCATTTTCCTCCCTGGTCTGCCACATAAGCCTCCAGTTGCCCACGAAATGCCCTCATTCTCCTTCTGTTCCCCTGTAAGTCCTACCCATTCTTTAATACCCAGCTCAAATTCTGCTTCCACAATAGGCCTACCAGTCAGAACTAGGCTTTCCTTCCATTCCACGGAATGCTTATCAAATTATGCTTTCATTGGATTTATATGTCTCTCTGCCCCCCATTATCCCTCCCTCACACACAGATACCTCCCCTGACTATGAGTAACCTGAGGGCAGGGATTTGGTCTCTGTATCATTAGTGCCTAGTATGGAGTCTGTCACATAGTAGTAGGTCCTTAATATTTTATACTGAATTTAAAAACTTTGGATGCCTGGGCCACCCTTTCTTTCTCATTAGATGGCAAGGGTTGCTGGTAGTATCTGGTAGGGTTTAATGGCTGCTTACCACTCTAGGACTGTGGGAGGCAGCCTCCAAGATGGCCTCTAAAGATCTCTACCTCCTGATATTTATGCCGTTGTGTAACACCCTCTCCTTGAGTGAAGACGTGATTTAGTGACTCACTTCTAACAAATAGAATAAGGCGGATGTGATGGTATATGACTTGGAGGCTAGGTCGTAAAAGGCAAAGTTTATTAATGGTTACCAGGGACATGTGGGAAGGGGAAATGGGGATTTATTGCTTAATGGTATTGACTTCCTGTCAAGAATGATGAAAAAATTTGAAAATGAATAGTGGTGATGGGTGCACAGCATGGTTAATATAATTAAAGCCACTGAATTGTACACACAAATGTGGTTGGAAAGACAAATGTTTTGTTATATATATTTTACCCCAATTTTTTTTTTTTAAGTCAGTGTGAGATCTCTCTCTGTCTCTCTCCTTTTCTCTCTCTTCCGGATCACTTGCTCTGGGTGGAGCAGATGCCATGTCAGGAGCAGCCTATGGAAACACCCATGTGGTGAATAACTGAGGCCTCTAGCCAACAGCCACATGAGTGGGTGTGAATGCAGATTCTCCAGCCCCAGTCAAGCCTTCAGATGACTGCAGACCTGGCCAACATCTTGTCTGCAGTCTCCTGCAACTCCCTGAGACATAAGCACCCACCTAAGACACTCCTGGATTCCTGACTCTGAGAAACTGAGATGAATTGTTCTTTATTTTAAGCCTGAATTTGTTAAGGTAAGATAAAAGGAAGGAGAAATTTGCTTTTCTGATACCAAAAAAAAAAAAAAAAAAACCCACTGCCGTAGAGTCAATTCCAACTCATGGAGACCCTATAGGACTGCCCCGTATTGTTTCCAAGGAGCGCCTGGTGGATTCAAACTGCTGACCTTCTGGTTAGCAGCCGCAGCACTTAACCACTATGCCACCAGGGTTTCCACTTTTCTGATAACACGTGGAAAATGAGCCAGGAAAGGTTTACAATGATTTAAGCACTTTGAAAGAGGATTAAGCAGAATACTCAAAGACTAGAGGCCCTTATTCTTCTGCCTATTCCAAAAGCCAGGAGTTCGAATCTGCCAGGTGCTCCTTGGAAACTCTACGGGGCAGTTCTACTCTGTCCTATAGGGTCACTATGAGTTGGAATCAACTCCACGGCAGTGTTTTTTTTTTTTTTTTTTTTGGTTTTATTCACTGAATTGCTTTGAAAACATCATGTTTCCTGTTCTGGCCTCACTTTCCTTACTTGTAAATGGAAGCAAGAGCACTAGTGCCCAGCTCCATTCTAAAACCCTTACATATGTATAGACCTTTATACCTTGCAAAGTGTTTTTATATATTATGGTCAGGGCCTGGAGACTACAAAGAATGGTCCTCAAAACTTGAAATTATTCTGGAAGCCAATCCCATTTCCCTTACTTTCCAAAATCAACACACAGGCATCAGGACAAAGACAGGCAAAATTACCTTAATGCGGTGTTTACGGATCCTTTGAATGACAGGCTGTAAATGGAACCGAAAATACAACTACTTTCTTCTTATCTGTGAATGGTGGGAAATACCATTAATGCTCATTTTTTAATACATGCAAAGCCCTTAGAAGACTCCCTGGAAAGAGCTAAAGAGTATTATTTTTATTTATAACCAAGGGAGTCTTATTAAACTAGTAGGTAGATTATTACAAGATACCAAGATTTGATATTCATCAACTAAAGGAGCATATTACCAGATCTCTAACTTGGTGTCCTAACAAGAAATATGGCCGCTACAGCAGTACTGGGCAAAACGAAAAATTCCCAATCGTGTAACATTGTCCAGACAGAGAGTTGGGCCTTCTGAAATGCCCGGGTAGGATGCTTTGTTATCAGTGCATCTTCAGAGTTGTCATGAGGCAGACATGGTTTTCAACTCCTGTTATTCTTTAATTAATTTAAAAATTATATACAGGTCTTATCCTTATTGGTAATTTGGGGGTAATTGCTGCATTGTTATATTTTGAACATTATTTTGTTGTTTGCTGATTTTATCACCAAGTTTTTTTTAATTTTATTTTATATTTAAATTTTTTAAATAAAAACTTCCCTAAACTGTGTGCGTTTTCTATTGCTGCCATAACAACTTAATGACTTAACACAAATTTATTTTCTTAAAGTTCTGTAGGTCAGAAGTCCAACACAGATCTCGCTGGGCTAAAATTAAGGTGTTGACAGGGCTACACTTCTTTCTGGAGGCTCTAGGGGCAAATCCATATCCTCGCCTTTTCCAGCTTCTAGAGGACACCTGCATTCCTTGGCTCTGTCTGCCTTCCTCTGTTTTCAAAGCCAGCAATGGCGGGTCGAGCCCTTCTCAGTCTGCCATCTGTCTGGTTTTCTGCAAGGAGGCAAGTTTCTCTACTTTTAAGGACTAGTGATTAGATTAGCTCCCCTGAATAATCCAGTATCACCTTCTCATCTCAAGGTCTTTAACCTTAATCACATCTGTAAATAACATATTCACAGGTTCTGGGGGTTAGAATATGGACATCTTTGGGGAACCACTATTCTGCCTATCACTGTACACATATAATATTGTTGTTGTCGTTGTTGTTAGGTACCATGAAGTCAATTTGGACTCATAGCAGCCCCATGTGACAGAGTAGAATTGCCCCATAGGGTTTTCTAGGCTGTAATCTTTACAGGAGCAGATTGACAGGCCTTTTCTCTCATGGAGTTCCTGGGTGAGTTCAAACCACCAACACTTCAGTTAGCAGTGAGTGCCTAACCATTGTACCACCAGGGCTCCTACATATGATATTATTTGTAGTATATAATATATACAGTGTATATATAATATACACACTATATATGGGTTTTTATATATGTATTAAATATTTTTGTATTATATCTTATAAAATATACCATATTTTTATGCAAAAGATGTGCACTTTCTACATTTGTTTACTAACTGCTCCCTCTTCTCATGACGTATTTTTGTCAGCACTCTACGCTTATTTTTTTTTTTTGCAGCAAAATACAAAAAAGAATTGGCATAGCAACACTTGTGAAAATACCTTGCAGGGGGAAGGAGCAGTTGGCAAACTAACATACAAGGCATGCGTTATTTGCGTAAAAAGGCGGTATTTTTTAGTTTTTAAAAAAAATTTTTGTGTATGCAGACTGTGTGTGTATAATATGTATTTAAAGTATGCTGTGGTGAAATCTCTGTGAGTCTTTTTCACAGTTGCTTTTTATCACTCTTCTTTCTCTACCCTTTGCTCAACACTCAATGAATTTGATGAAATGAGATATCTCCATCTTTTTCTTTTTTTATTATTTTACTGAATTCTACTTTTATGGAAGTAATTACAGCTGTGAGATAGGCTAAATTATAAACATTAATAAACAGTCCCCAACTACAGTGGCTTAAAACTAGAAAAGCTTAATTCTCCCTCCTATTATGTCAGTTGCAGTGTGACTGAGGGGCTCTGCTCTGTGCTCAGGGACCCCAGTGGACGGAAAATACAGCTCTGTGATCCACAAAAGCAGAGATAGGAAAAGCAAATGTGTTGGACTGTGTTCTCAGTCCTGAAGCTTCACTTCTAGTCATATTTCATCAGCCATAGAGTGTCATTCCACCACATCTACGTTCAACAGTGCACTGGATCTTTCGGGACAGCCCTAGTGACCCTTTTTAAAATACCCATTGTTGTTGCTGTTAGGTGCTATCAAGTTGGCTCTTAAAATACACAGGCATCCTCTTAACATTCCATATCTTTGAAAATGATACTATAGGTTTCATCATGAAAAATGGCATTTCCCACCCCCTCCCCGAGGACTTCACCTAAGTAGGAACCACTTTAAATTATTTCAGTAGTTTCTTCTAGAACTTATCTCCAACTTTCTAAATAACATGTGTTATTCCTGACTTTTCCATTTTAAATACCACCCGTTGACTTCCTATTAGGGAAGATTTAACTTAATTTTCTTCCCCATTGCCACCCCACTCACACTCTCCCCCTCCCGCCCTCTCAATAGGATCACCTAACAATTTTTGGTTAGACCAATATTTAGTGTTTACAACATCATGACCCTATAAACAACACTTACAGCTGAGCTGCGTAGTGTACTATGGTTTCATTTCCTTTCTTGTATATATTTTTTCTAGTGTGAGTAAGTGCCTCTTTTTTTTCATTTGCTTAGTTTTCTGTGTGCCTGTCATTCATTTTTCCCCACGCTCTATGACCAAGCTATAAAACTCCTATCAGAACAATCAGAAACACGCCTCCCGAGGCCCTCAGTCCTCCTGCTCCAGCTTGGCAGGTTACTTTCTAGCCCATATACATCTAGGATTCCTTTTCCTTTAAATCTACAGGTTACCAGTCAAATTGGTCCTAAAGAAAAATAAAAGACTAGATTACTTCTGAATCCCTGCTCCCTGTTCTGAAGGTTTGGTGCAGAGAGAAACTGTTATGAGAAGGCCAAATACATTCCAAGGGTTGGTTCTGCACCATGCCCTTTAGCTAAGGCTATTCATTCACCCTCTAAGAAGTCCCTGGGTGGTGCAAACAGTTAATGTGCTCAGCTGCAACTGAAAGGTTGGAGGTTCAAGTCCACTCGGAGGATCCTCAGAAAAAAGGCATGGCACTCTACTTCCAAAAAATCAGCCACCATTAAAAACCCCATGGAGCACAGTTCTACTCTGACACCCATGGGGTCACCATGAGTCAGAATCAACCCAATGGCAATTGGTTAACTGGTAACTCATTCACCCCCGGGTTGACTGCTGGATTCTGTGTCCGCCCTGGTCCAACTCCGTCCTGGATTCCTTCCTGTGGCTTCTAGTTTCTGGTGCTTTCCAGAACTTGATCAGCCTTTGCTCTTCACTGTCCTGGAACCAATAATAAAAGAAGCAGGGAAAGGGTCAGCGTTTTGGTGGGGATTCTAAAACTCTTGAACCCCAGCCCTAGAAGCACCCCCATACTTCTTGCTATTCCTTTGTTCCATTAGAAGCAAAATTATTTGACTTTACTCAAAAAGTGGAAAATCCAAGTCATAGAGGCAAACGGTATGAAAGTTAATGTCTTGTTATGCTCTTATCTAGGAGCTGATTGAATTTCGGAAAGCCCTCGAGGTGCTCCTGCTGGCAGCTGTGGCTGAAGGTTCAACGCAGAGAAGCAGGGCTTGTAGGGAAATGTTCTTACTTCGTGATTGTCTTCTCATACCTGGCGATGGGCTGAAATATGCAAGGGGGAGTGGAGTGGGACTATAAATATGACAATAATGATGGCAATGCTTCCATACCTGGTGTGGGATGAGATTTGGTTTAGTGGTAGAAGGATGAGGTGTGGAGGACAATCAAAATGATTCGGAGATATTGATGAAACCCAGGGTGGTGTGGCTCTGTGTGGAGCGTGTATTAGAGAAGCCTGGGCGATTTCTGCCTGCTTAGCCAACCACCAAGGACATTATCTTATCTTTCCCCTCCCCACCCTTTTTCTCTTATGTGAAACACAATTGGAGATTAGAAAACACATTCCCGGGGCTGTTTCTGAAAATAGTGGCCCCCACCACAGTGACAGAAAAAGGATTGATGCTAGGAATTACCTATGTGTTAAGGGAAATTAATACTCTAATTAGCAAGATAGGAAAATCTATCTTATTGTAAATAGCGATACTTATAGATTGTGATATTCCTCCAGGGACAGCCAGGTTATTTAAAAGGAATAAATCAAGAACCACATTCAGGGCCATGAAGACTATCAAAAACATTCATAGCAGACATACATCTAAAACTGGCAATATTTTCACCAGGATTGTAAAAGGATGGGTAAAGGCCATTTTTAGAAAGATACACACTTGTAATTTTTGTTATTTCTTAGATGGAAAGTGTCTTCAGGTTGGCTTTTGAATACCAACATTGTCACCTAGACAGCTTTGTAGGGAACAGACTGAAGACACTGGATAAAAAGATTAGTCTCACAGAAAACAAGGAGATGGATACAGCATTTCAAATAAAAACAAGGGTCTCCCAGAATGAAATATAAACATTCCATTAATCTGCAGCTCTGATGAAAATCTATAAAATGGCCTAACGTTTCTGTAGTTGTTAAAATAGGGAACATGCTTTCACATCCATTAACTCATTTAATTCTCTAAAGCATGGATGTGTGTGTGTGTGTGTATCTGTGTATGTGTATATGAGTGTAAGTATATGTGTTATGTGTATACGTGTGTTGTATACATATGTATGCATGCGTGTTGTATGTGTATATGCGTGTTGTATATGTGTATATGTGTGTAGTATGGGGAGGAGGTAAACTAAAAGAAACAAACAAAAAACCCATTGCTGTCGAGTCGATTCCAACTCATACCCCATAGGGTTTCCAGGGAATGCCTGGTGGATTCAAACTGTCAGCCTTTTGGTTAGTAGCCGCAGCACTTATCCATTATTCCACCAGAGTTTCTGGAGGTAAAGTAGAGGGATGTAAAGTATGATTCTCACTCTATCAGAAGAAATAAAGCCCAGAAAGATTCAAAATCACATTGCCCCCCAGGTACTAATAGCTGTGAATATCTAGTGTTAATTGCCTCTGAATCAGAGTTAAAATGCAGGCAGTTAAAACATATGAACACTGGGATGACATTCTAGTCACTGTGAAGATGTGACTTCAAATTTATGAGTTCAAGAATGAACTGATGCCAGCCAGTTAGGAAACCTCTTCTCTCCTTACCTCCATGAATATGGATTTAGGGAATAGCAGAATTTCCTCCCACTGTGCCCATAATTACACCCACATTTGATGGATCAGTTAGGGCTCTGGTAGTTACAGCACATACCACCCTAGCCCTTTGCTGTTGTGTCGATTCCGACTCATAGCAACACTACAGGACAGAGTAGAACTGCCCCATAGAGTTTCCAAAGAGCACCTGGTGGATTCAAACTGCCGACCTTTTGGTTTGCAGCCATAGCACTTGACCACTATGCCACCAGGGTTTCCTGCACATATCACAGTCTGTCTTAAATTAGGACTCTTCATGCGTACATGACTTCCTTCTGGACCACAAGAGTTCACAGAGCAGCAACCACGCTTTAATATTTTTGTCCCTGCCCAGTGCCAATCCTAGTGCCTGGCACAAAGGAGGTGCTTCATAAACACGTGAGGAGTTGAAAGAAATCATAGGAGCAGACATCTTGCAACTGATCGAGTTATAGTGTAGACATACAGACTGGAAGACATAGTCTCTTCCACTTGGTCACATCAGAATCTGTAGGGGTTGGGCCTGGGAAGGGATTTTATTTGGAAGCTTCTCAGGTGATTGTACTGTGCAGAACCACTGGACTAAATAAGCTGTAGTCTCTCCATTGGCTGGAATGTTACCAGTAAACTTTTTTTTCTAATTATTATTTTTAGTAATCCACATGTAACTGACATGAAGAGAAAGTTGCAGAATATATACTGTATCATGCCTTTTATGTAAAAACAAAACTATGTTTTTCTAGGGGTATATATATTGCACATGTATGTGGGTGGGGTTCTAGGACACCAAAAACATTGCACTTATATTGCAAGATCAATTTACACACCTGTTGGAAGTATACAAAAATACCTCCTTCCCCACACATTTTCCACCCGGGGTATTATCTAATTCTTAATTTTTTTTTTTAACTTTTTACTACTTTGATGAATTAAAACAAATAATATGTCGTTTCTTTTCATTTTACTGATTACTTGTAAGGTTTGTATCTTTTTATGTATACAACCAGTTAAGAGCACAAGTTACCGTGGTTTGTATTCTAGCTTTGCTATTTTTGAATTATGTGACTTGAGGCCAGTTGCTTAACTGCTCTGTGCCTCAGTTTTCTTGTTTGTAAAATGGGAAGGCTAATGGTGCCTACTTCATAGGCTTCTTTTAAGGGCTAAATTACTTAATATAGACAACATTTTTAGATCAATGTCTGCTATACAGCATCTTAGGCTGGGCTCTCTAGAGAAGAAAACCATGTATGTATGGGCGTATATGTAGAGAGAAAGAGAGAGAGAGATTTATATCAAGGAAATGGCTCACGTGGTTGTAGAGGCTGGAAAGTCCCAAGTCCATGAGTCAAGCTGGAGGCTCCTCCTGACTCACATAGCTGCAGGGGCTGGCAAACCCAAAATCGGGAGGTCAGCTGCTAGCTCAAGACCCAAGAACTGGAGGTCAGGTGAACAGGAGCCAGCTGCAGGATCCATAGTGAGCAAAAGCCTAGAAGCCTTGCCAGAAAGTCCACCTATATTGGATGCAGGCCACACCCCCAAGAAAACTCCCTTTCAACTGCTGGCTACTCACAGCTTATCCCATCAATGAAGAGATCACATTATGTCAGATCTCATCGTGGTGATGATTACATCATTATAAGTTTGCCAAACTGCATCGTAACTGCCAAACCACTGAGAATCATGGCCCAGCCAAGTTGACACACAACCTTAATGTTCACATATAGTAGGCATGCAATAAAAATTAGTCATTCTCTTTTGCCATTTGTACTTTTTAGCATTAGTGCTTAATAAGAAAATAAAATTAGTTATTAAAAATTGGCTCATCCAGAGAAAGCTACCCGAGCCTGAAATCCCTCAGTGGCTAGAAGCCTTATATACCTTGTTCCTATTCTCATATATGAAACAGGAATGACAGCTCCACATCTGTCTAAAGGTGAGGTTGGTGAAACAGATGTCCTTTCGACATCCTTAACAAGTCAAAAGTAGGGGACGTTGGTGGTTCATTGGTAGAATCCTTACCTTCCATACTGGTGACCTGGGTTAGATTCCCAGCCAGCGCACCTCTGAGCAATTTGTTCTGTTGTGTATAGGGTCGCCAATGGGGAGCTGGGGGAGAGGGAGAGCAGCTAACAAGAACAGGTCAGAGATGATGTTTTAAGTCTACCATTGTTTATCAGGAAGCAGAGTACTTTCATCACTACCACAAGGCAAATGTGTAGTGCTTCATCTAGAAGCATAGACTGTCAGATCTGGGAGGACATTAGAGATTACCTGCCAAACACTGCATTTTATAGATGAGGACACAGAGTCCCCAAGACTGAAAGTAATTTGGATAAGCTCTAGGTAATGTATTACTTAGCAACTTGTCTTAAGGCTAAGGAACCCAGTGACAGAGGCAAACTAGAACCTAAGGATTTTGACCTTTAGGAGGTTTTTTGCTGTACTTCTCTCTTGCTCATTTGGGCCTGGGTAACAGTGTTTTGGTGGGACAGGTTCTAATACTAATATGTGTGTGAGTAATAAGCTCAAAAATTTTTTTAATTTTATAAAATTAAGGCAAAATTGGGAATAATTAGGGCAAATAATTAGTATTTGCTATTTTAAATATGATAAGAATACAAAAATTTTTTAACTGTAACACTACTGGTTCCTTAGCCTTAAGACAAGTTGCTAAGTAATACATTACCTAGAAAATGTGTTCACGCCACAGGATAATTCTTTCAAGGTAAACGTCCAACAAATCTCTCCAATTAGACATTAAAATATTCAAATAAAACGTGCATTCACATGAGAAATATTATGATTTTAAAAACTAGTAAATATTTGGTGTCCCAGTGTGATTAAAAATATCTCATTCTGACCCAAGGATGAAGGAGTTTAAAAAGATTTTAACTTAAAAAAAAAAAATTCCCAAATTGACTGTGAAATTCGGCCTTATAAAATGTTCACTCTTAACAAAAAATGACAGACACATCCATCTCTGGTTTTGAAGCAAAGCAAAGATGAAAAACTAACAAGAAATATGAGATATTATTTTGTTCAGTAGATTAATTGCGTAAAATGTTGACAAACTAATCTGTAATGCTATTTTGATAATACATTGAAGCAGGTGAAAAAATTGTTGTCTATTATTTGCTCTCCTAAAGTGAAGGCTTCAATTAGTGTATGCAAAAGCCATCAAGGGGATTCAGCAGGCTTAGGAAGAAATGCTAACGAGAAGCTGACCCGTCTGGATGCTAATATAAGGCAATGAGGTCTCAAGGGTGTCATCCTGGAGCACATCTTCCTGAATCCTAATTTCCATATACTAACGGTGGGACAAAGAGTGTTGGTTTAAGCCCTTTGCATTTCATTTCTGGGATTTGGGATTTCAAATCTGCTCTTAGTAATGATTTACAGCACTGGGTTAATCCTGCCACTCCTTACTGCAGGAGACACCAAGGGAAGAGGTCAGATGACTTACACAAAATCAAACGTACAGTGACCGAATGGAGGCATTCAGCTGATACCAAAATAAGCCCTGAGAGAAAGAACTTTACAGTCATTGTCTTACTTCTGTATTAGTTATCTAGTGCTGTGTAACAAATTAGCCCAAAACTCAGTGGCTTAAAATAACAACATTTATTAACTCAGTTTCTATGGGTCAGGAACTCAGAAAAAGCTTAGCCGGGTGCTTCTGGTTTAGTGTCTGTCATCAGGTTGCTGTTAAGATATTGGCTGGAGCTGGAGGAGCCACTTTCCAGGTGGTTCACTCGTGCGGATGCCAAATTGGTACTGGTTGTTGGCAAGGGCCTCAGTTTCTTGCCACGCGGACCCTATCCATAGGCTCTCAAGTGCCTCACACCGTGGCAACTACATATATCTAGTTTCAAAGGCCATATTTTCATTTCTGGGAATTACAGTAGATCTTTTTTTAATATTTGCTGTTCTTATTTAATAACCCTCTCCTCTTGTTGCAAGATTGCTCAAGTGTTTTGTAATTTTTTTTTAGCTCATCTTGCATAGGACATTTCCCTCCCAAGTACGTTCCTTTCTGTTGCACAGACCTTAGAAAAGCCTTAAAAAGTTTTGGACTTTTCTTTCCCATGATGGTAGGGAAACGTCTCACCAGCTAAGACTTGGCTCTTGCTTTCATACAGTTTCCTCTCTCTTCTGAGCTATAGGAAAAAGACATATTTCTGGCCGTACCCTGGGCTCTGGGTAGAGTAATTTCAGACCAAATTCACTGGCTGGGAGCATAATTCCACTCCCTGGTTTTCTGCAGGGTGCCTGTTTCCAGTTTCCCAACACTTGTGGGATGTATTCTCTCTTTTTTAAACCCCCAAAAAAAAAAAAAAAAAACCCCAATGCTTTCGAGTCGATTCCAATCCATAGTGACCCTATAAGACAGAGTAGAACTGCTCTGTAGGGTTTCCAAGGAGTGCCTGGCAGATTCGAACTCCCGATATTTTTGTTAGCAGCCATAGCACTTAACCACTATGCTACCAGGGTTTCCTCTTTCTTAGGAAGCCCAAATCTGGTTCTCAGTTCCCATGGCCACACTTCAATCCCATTCGCCATGACTGATTTTCTCTTTCTTCCTGCTCCATTTATTTCCAGTGTATTTTTAAAATTTTAAATACTTTATTAACATTCCTACACATCAAGGCAGAGAAGGAAGAAACTTAAGTGTGTTTCCTCCACCATCCTGACAAAGAAGGGCATTATCTGACATCTCTAATTCTGATTCCTCATTTCTAAAATAGAAACAAAAAATGTGTCCTTAGGGCTTTTCTGAGGTCAAATGAGATAATTTATGTAAGGGGTTTAGCCCAGTGCCAGGCACATAGACACGCACAATAAATAAATAAATAAATAAATAAATAAATAAATAAATATTTACTGCACATTTAATAAACTTTTATAGAGCAAAGCACTATACTGAACACTTTTCTCCCTGGGCCTTAGTCTCTTCACCTGAAAGATGTATGAATTGGACTAGGTTAGAGGTGGCGAAAAGGCTTCCATACACCCATTCTGTCATGACAAAATAGCATTGGGGTGTCTTGAGAAGAATTCTGAGGCTAAATCTCAAATTAGCAGAAACGATACTTTCATAGATTAGCGATGTCTGCTGAAGTCTAGGAGCAGGCAGTGGTGAAACTCATGCCACTTCTTTGCATGACTAGATAATAAGTCAAGTCCATTGAACTTTAGAAGTATAAGATGCCATAACCTGCCCACGCCTTCTCACACCCAGAAGAAATGTTCTGAGCCCAAGTTCTAGATTATCCAGAGTTTTCTATACCCAGCTCAGTAATAATCTGTGTCTTTACACGGTTTTATTCTCTTTTTTAAACAGTCAGCTTGTTACTTAATTGAATCCACCCAGTTGTTTTCAAAACAACCAGGAGTATGACCAAATTCAGCCTTGTCTTCAAACTAGTTTTGCGTGTCTCTGTGAGTGTCTACATGACGATATATGTTATTTTAAACTCTCCTTATTTTTAATGATATAAACAATGAGAGCCCAAGTAAGAGAGAGGAGCTAGCACATTTATTCCCATTCTGCCATCTGTTTAAAGTTGCTGATGTAATTCCAGTTTGAAATTGCATTAGCGCTTGCCTCCTGGACTTCTTCCTTATTTCCTTTTGTATTTCAGGCCTTCTGTACTTGAGAGAAAGCACTGCCCCTAGGATGTCGGTCAATTAATGCGAAGCTACAGTATACCTCTGGCCATTTTCAAACTGGTCTCCGATGTGGATTTCCTTCACCATTAGCTAGGATGACTGTAACGGGAGTGTTATTGGCTTAAATGTATTTGGTAGTTAAGGTTTGATTAGTGATGTTTTCAGCAATATCATCAACAATCAGCAGATTTGTTTACACTGAAGACGATGACAGAGATTAAGGGCTGTGGTCGTGCATACTCAATCATTGCCTACTGGCTTTTTTGACTTTTACCTCTTGTATTGTGCCTCAGGATTCAATTTTAATTTTGCTTTAAAAAATGAAGCTGCTTTACACTGGTTTGAATAATATTATGATAGAAAATTTTGTTTTTTAATTGGTGTGATTTTTGTGATGTGTGTGTGTGTGCATGTGTGTATGTATGTGTGCACGATTGTGTCTCTTATGAGGCTAGAATCCATTTAAAATAAATTTTGACCAGAGAGTGGTTTTTTTTCTTGGATAGAAACTGGGGGTTCAGGTAAAGCCCTTTTTTCTTTTTACTTCCAAATGTTCACCAGCTGGGGATTTGGCATTGGGGAAGGTGGCCAAAGTGCGTGAGGGTGCAAGTGGTATTGGGACAGGAAAATGGGAAACTTGGGCAGCTTTCTCCACTTTCCTGAGCCTCAATTTTCCCATCTGGGATTATACTCACAGATTCTAAAGTCTTCCCTGCTCAAAACAGATTCTACTCATGTCAGAATAGGCATCTTTGCCTTTTCCTAATATTACTGTGGTCAGGGGCACCTCTTTGGATGGGGTGAAATGGAAGCTCATGCTAGAAAATGTCATCCGAATAATGGAAGACTGGAGTTGGAAGAGACCTTAAGGATTCCCCCCATATCTCTTTTTAGGCTCTCGGTGACACCCACCCTCAGAACCACATACTCAGTGGAGAAGAGTGTTTCCACCAGGTATAAAGGACACAGCCCAACTTCAGAAGCGTATCGGAGTACCACTTGCTAACCTAGCCATGGCTCAGAACCATCTGGATATATATATATCTCCAGGTCCTACATCTGACTTGCTAAATCAGAGTTACTGGGAGTTGTGGCCAAGTATTTGTATGCCAGAGAAGAAGGAGTGAAAAGGTACAATTTTTGAGTATCTACTCATCTCTTCTGGAGATTGTGCTAATTGTTAGAGATAGTGAACAAGACAGACATGGCTTCTCCTCCATGGGGAGCTTTGTTGGAATATACATGGAGAAGGGAAATATTAGGAGTTGGGTCTGGAAAAGTGATCTGTATCAGCTTATTAAAAGTTTTCACTGCCAGGCTGTCAGTTAATGGTTTTGGAATTGACTCTGTAGTTCTGTAGGCTATTGTTTATAACAGTAAGTCCACAGCACACTGGTGTGCTACCATCAGTGGTATGAGTCTGCAAGTACTTTATTAGTGACAGCCATGAAACAGGCAGTAAATGATAGAGGTAAGAAGGTAGGCTCTGGAGCCAGGCCACCAAGATTCAATCCCAGCTCTGCCATGTACCATCCACAAGCCCCCTACTTTTCCCTGGGCAATTTCTTTAAGTACTCAGTGCCTCAGTTTCTTCATCTGTATAACAGGGATAATAATGGCACCTACCTTATAAGTTTGTTATAAGAATTAAATGTTAATACCTTAAGCACTTTGAATAGTACCTGGCAATATAGATATCATTATTATTATCATTACTATTATTACTACTACAAGAGTTTGAAAAGTCATATGTATGTGTATGTATATACATATTTTTATATAAACACACATATATATATGCTAGAGGACATTCAAAGTTATTTGTAATTTATACTCACTTGATTTATTGAACAGAAGAGAACAAGGGAGAGGTAGATCATTGTCTAGCAAGTTGCTTATAACCATGGTTATGCCCAGGGGAGTGAGTGGGGCCTGACATATATCTTGTAGTGTGAACCACTGCCACAGGCAATGGCAAACCACCTGAGTATGGTTGTCAGATAGAATACAGGGCACCTGGTTAAATATGAATTTCAGATAAACAGTGAATGATTTTTTTTAATGTAAGTATGTCCCAAATATTGCACAGGACATACTTATACTAAAAAAAAAAAAAAAAAAAAGGAAACATATGAGGTAGGAAGAGGCAGTCCATGTCACCTTAGGAGCCAGGGTCCCTTCCAGAGAGGTTGGACCTTCATGGTCTCTCTGAAGGAAGAATCCCATAGGTAAGGGTGGGAGGTTCATCCCTTCTGGCAAGTTGGTGTTGGGCCCTGAAAGTTGAAAAGGATTTTTACAGATGAGAAACTGTATATGGCATTGTAATCAAGGGCATAGCATGCCCCGAGACTCAGAGGCATGGAGAGTCTGCCATGCCGTGTAAGATCAAGGCGACACGGGTGGCTGTGTGTGTGTGGTTGGGCATGGGTGTGTGTGTGTGTCTGCATGTAGTAGGGGAGGGCTCAGGGGGACATATGGTCAGAGAAATGTTCATGGACCAGAGTTCAGGAGTTTAAGAAATTAGACTGAATGAGTAACAACCCAGTTCCTGAATTAGTCATTTTGCTTCCTTTCTTAATAATTTTATTACAGACATTCTAGTTTCCCTAAGCATTGACTTTTTTTTCTTATTATGATTAGTTTCTTTATTTGTTTGTCTATTTATTTTCCAGTTCTTCTGTGTTCAGGCAATGAAAAGTTGTAAGATGAATAGGGACAGCAAGACTCAACGATTATTTAACAAGTAATAAACGGAGAGTGCAGTCAAACAAGCTTGTCATTGGGAGCCTTACTCTGCTCTCTGAAGCAAACGTGGCAGAGCTAGTTTATTTAATTAGAAGCTGTTTTTACTGGAATCCTTCCACGAGGACAGTGGGTGTATTCTATGGAGTTTCAGAGGGCCTTAGATTTTAGAAGTCTCACAGATAGAAATTAAATGAAAGGGGACAGTTAATATAAAACCCTGGAATCTTGACTTTCTTCAGGAGTGTCTGTTGACAGATTCTTCCCACTTCAGCTGTTTGGAGATAGAGACCTTTATCCTTAGAACTAAGCAGATATAAGTTACATTAAAAATGAACTGAGTTCTTTTGGTGTTTTTCCCAGATTTAGAAGACACACATCTTGCCATTTCTTGATTAATTACTACATGGAAGTTGTAGAGAGGCAAGCTTGGCTCAACATAATGAAGGGCTCGCATGTGATCATGGAAAGACTGCCAGGCTGGGCAAGGATGGATTTGGGTTCCAGGCTCAGCTACCACAGTAATTCTTTGAGTACCCTCGGGCAAGTTATCTCCCTTCTCTGGGCTTCAATCTCCTCATCTTCAGAATGATCAGATCTTTATGTTTCCTTTTAACTGCCCCATTTGTAAATTCTGGGACACACTGACATGAAAGGTGTCGAAAGAAGGATACCCAGGCAAGTCAGGACAATAAGGAAAGGACTTCTTCATGACAGATACTGAGTAGAGCCTTAAAGGACGAACAAGTATAAATGAAAAGAGAGCACTTTACAAATGTATTCTAAATAAATAGTTATGGATGTATGCAAAGACTTAGCTAGACAAAAGGATACTGCCAGGAGGTTCTTTGGATATTATTATCTTGAGAGTATTAAATGAGTTAATGAGGATAAAGTGCTTAGCATAGACCTTCTTATTTCTAGGAATAGTGGAGTAAGTTATTTAGACCAACCTTACTGAAAATATAAATTTTTGAAAACATTCTTAAAAGCATCGAAGAAATGACAAGAAAATAAGGAATTGTCGGATTGAAAATAAAGGGAAAATGAGAAGTTAGAGAAGAAGTGAGCACAGAAGCTGCTTTTGATCTGAACATATTTGCTGATTCCTCAAAATTAGAAGCTTTGTTCTGGCAGCCTCGGGAGATGGTGGGAAGAGAAATTAAAGCCTGGGACCACACACAGTAAGGAATCTGCCAGGAGAGCCTCCCCTCAGTAAGCTGGGACCTCAAAGGCTTCAACCCAGCATAAGGATCAACCAGAAGTGGTAGAGCCCACATAGAATTATAGCCTGGTTCTAATCTGCACGTTCTCTTCCAGCCCGTTGCTGCTCAAAATGTGGTCAATGGATTCACATCATCAGTATTACGAGGGAGCTTATTAGAAATGCAAATTCTCAGGTTCCACTCCAGATGAACTGTATCAGAATCTGTACTTTAAAAAGACCCCTAGTACCTAAATTTTCATAAGACCAGACTTAATGGTCTGACTGAGACTAGAAGGGCCCCAGTGGGCATGGCCCCCAGACCTTCTGTTGCCCCAGGACAGGAACCATTCCCGAAGCCAACTCTTCAGACGTGGATTGGACTGGACAAGGGGTTGGAGAGGGATGCTGGTGAGGAGTGAGCTTCTTGGATCAGGTGGACACTTGAGACTATGTTGGCATCTCCTGCCTGGAGGGGAGATGAGAGGGCGGAGGGGGTTAGAAGCTGGTGAAATGGATACCAAAAGAGGGACTGGAGGGAGAGTGGGCTGTCTCATTAGGGGGAGAGTAATTGGGAGTGTGTAGCAAGGTGTATATGGGTTTTTGTGTGAGAGACTGACTTGTAAACTTTCACTTAAAGCACAATAAAAATTATATTAAAAAAAAGACCTCTAGTAGAAACAAACCCAAATCCTCTTAGGAGGAAAGTACTTCCATTACAGGCCTCAAATTATTCCTGGGAATAATTTTTCTAATGCAATTTCCTATAAATTGTCTAAGACAACAAGGCACAAAAAGAAATTAGTCTCCACAAGAAAGAACTAGTAGAAAAAACAGACAACAGAAATAGAACCACAGAGACCTCAGATTTTGGAATTATCAGATGTAATCTACAAAATAATTTATATTTACAATAGCTGTGTGAGAAAGTGAGCATAAAAAAATCAAACTGGAAGAGCTCATCAGTGAATAGGAAACTATAAAAAGTTCAAAGCACATTTGAGTAAAAACCAAATGGAAATTCTAGGCATAAAGTGTTTAGCACGATTCCTAGATCTTATTCATCCGTGGATGACTGCCTTGAAAGTAGTGAGCTCCCCATCATTGAAGTTGTATTCAGTGCAATGGATCACTTTTAAATGGCCTTTCTTACCATGGTCTTGTAACTCCCACCCAAATGATTGGGTGGGACTATACAAATAAGGTAATTGTGGCCCACCGAGGGGATTGGACAGCTTGCTAATAATGCAAATGAAGTTCATAGCACTCGTGTGGGGGTGGGGCCATGCAAGGAAGGTCTATGGAACCCTAATGAAGGGATTGGTCAGTTTTGCCATCCCAGTAGGCTTAAAATGAGCCATCCCAGAGATGGAAAGGAAAGGATCTCACCACCACCAAGGAAGAAGACCCAAGAGCAGAGCATGTCCTTTGGACCCAGGATTCTTGTGCTGGGAGGTTCCTGGAATGAGGAGACTGAGAGAAAGAGAGAGAGAGAACTGTAACACTGAAGATGGTGAAAAGTGAAATGGTGACAGGAGAGGCTGACAAGAGATAACAGCAGGAGACAATGCAGTAGGCTTCACAGCCCAGAGAACGAGAAAGCTGAGTGACTTTGGGTAGGAGGCTTGCTGGTGGAGTAGGGTGCCTCCAGGCACTTTGTGGAGTTAGGTTTGCTGACCCTCAGGAGCTGAAGCTGAGCGCCTTCAGGCTGAGGCTTACTGGTGGAGCAGATCGCCTCTGGGCACTTATCAGCAGAGCTAAAATTTTTGCAGCACTTGCACAAGGCAGAGGCTGAGCAGCCAGAAGGAGGCCTGCCTGCGGCATGGCTGGGAAGAGGCTGTCCTGATGCAATAACTGTATCCTGAGCATTCCTCAACCTGAACTGTAACCTGTTACTTCCCTAATAAATCCCAAATCATGAGTATTGTCTGTGAGTTCTGTGTGGACATTGCAACAAATTATCAAACCCAGTAGAGAAGTAGAGAGTGCTGTGGGAGGGACAGTTGGTGTCAGAATTGGTAAAGATGGCAGAGAGAGGAGGCATGTGTGACCACCGCCTCATAGGAACCTTGGGCTGTTGATCTTGATTCTCCTTCCTTCTTGTGAAGTTAGAGGAGATCAGGAACTGCACCCACACCATTCTTACACATGTAAATAAGGCTAGACAACTGGTTATCAGGATAGTTGAAAAGGGGAGTCTAGCCCTGGCTAAGGGTTACCCTGGTCATCCCCAAGTCTCCTTACGGACAGTGGGATATTCTCCAATTGGCCAGAGAATTATTTACTCCAGGGCCATCTCTAGCTTGACTTCTTGTGTGGGCTTGTCAATTCTTTCCAAAGCTGCTGGATCGCCCAGTGGCCTGGAGTAAGTAACACTGCAGCCGTGTAACTCAGGTAGGCACAGAGGTAGGCGTCCTCTGCAGAAACTCCAGATGAAACAGAAGGAACCCACCTGGGAAACACATCAGGTACCACGGATCCAAGAGAAGTTATCAACTGTGGTCCATCTGATTATTTGCACACTCCTGCGTAAGTCTAAACAAGTCCTCTCTACTTTCAAAAATCTCAGAACTTCATAGTTGTCAAAAATAAAAGAAGAAACACTAGGGTCCTTCTTTTGACTCTTGGCCCTTCTTGGTATTGTTGATTCTCTCCCCTGCTCTCTCTCTCCTCTATGAAACTTTTTAGATGTGAAGCCTATGGCAGATATTTTCTGTTCACCCTCACCCTTCAGAACCCCTGCACCCTAATTTCTCTGCATGATATGCAGCTTCTTCAAGTTTGGCCTTTCCTAGGTTCATCTTCTACAACGTCTCTGCAGCTTTGGGTATGCTGATCATCTCTTCCTTGGGGCTCTCTCTTTGGAAATCATAATTACCATTTATGGGACACCTGAGCCACCTTATATCACACCATTTACTCCTCACATGAATCATGCAAGGTAAGCATTTTTGCCAGCCCTTTTTCATGGAAATGCATATTCATTACTAAAAAAATTAGAAAGAAAATGCCTGTAAGCAAAAAGAAGCAAATTGAAATCCCCTCTCATTTTTATTATTTGGAGATAACGTCACCACTATCAATATTTAGTATATTTTCCCATGTTTTTTTCATGAATTTTTTTACAAAAAAAAAAATGAGATTTTGTTGAACATCCAATTTTATAACCTGTTTTTATTCACCAACAACAGAACCTCTGTTCATGTTATGATATAAACCTCTGTACATGTTAATAAGTATACATCTACAACATAATTTTTAATGTTTGCACAGTATTCTCTTGTATGGATCTATCATAGCTTAGTTAACAAACCTATTGTTGAGCATATGAGTTAATTCCAATTTTCACCATTAAAATGGCATCTTGTAGCTGTATCTTTGTGCATGTCCTTAATTATTTCTCCAGGATAAATGTCTAAAAGTGGAAACAGGTTAATTCTACTGATACTGACAAAAATTTCCCTTCCAAGAAGTTTGTAGTAATTTCGATTCCCAACAGCGATGTGTGACTGTGAGCCTTTCCCTGCACTCTAACCAAGGAATCAAAACCAAACCCATTGCCGTTGATTCCGACTCATAGTGATCATATAGGACAAAGCAGAGCTGCCCCATATGATTTCCAAGACTGTAAAGCTTTACAGAAGCAGACAGCCACATCTTTCTCCTGTGGAGCAGCTGGTGGATTCCAACCTCCAACGTTTTGGTTACTAGCCTTGTGCTTAACCACTGTACCACCAGGCTTCCTACTTTAACCAATAAGACAAAACCAAACCAACTGCCATTGAGTAGATTCCGACTCATAGCGACCCTATAGGACAGAGTGGAACTGCCCCATAGAGTTTCCAAGGAGCACCTGGCAGATTCAAACTGCCGACCTCTTGGTTAGCAGCTGTAGCACTTAACCATTATGCCACCAGGGTTTCCCCTTAACCAATAGTTGGGTGTCATTGTTTTGATCTTCTTGGTTATTTTCATAAGCAGCATTTTATTGCCATTTAAATTTTCTTTTCTTTGGTTATAAATAAAACAGAATTCTTCTATGTTTCTTTACCATTTGAATTATTTCTTTTCTGAATTAAACTGCTAGTATTCTTTATACAGTAACATACTGACACATGGAAAGCATTCAACAAATATTAGCTAATTTTTTAATGTTATGAACATCATCATTTCATTATAGGTAGTAGGCCTTGTATACTGCAAATAGTTTTTCTCAATTTGTCATTTGCTTTTAATATAAAGCAATTTTATTTTATTTATTTAGGCCATACAGAGGCTTAAATTTTTGATGTGGACAAACTCATCGACCTTGACCTCTGTGGTTTCTGCCTTTGGTGGCATGTTTAGAAAGGCCTTTACCACTCCATTTATATAATTTCTATAATATTACATAGATATTCACCTAGAGGATTTTTATGGTTTCACATTTTACCTTTAAATCATTACCACATCTAGAATTTATTTTCATGTAAGGGTGGGATAGAGACTAGTGGCTTTCACAAAGGGCCAAGTGGTTTTCCTACTTAACATTTTAAGTATTTTTCAAATGGAACAGAGCAGAGACATTTTTGAATCAAAATCTGTGAATGGCTACATCTCTAAGTGGAAAGGAATTAATTACTGCATGTCAGAAATCAGCATGGGGCTAGAGCTATTAAACATACTAATGGCTTGGATAGAAGGGGAGCTGCAAAGCAGGCTGCTAGCTTCTTCCTGTCCAATGGTGATTTAAGTGGGTTACTTACTGCCCAAGATTACAGAGTGAGGAAAGCCAGACGGCTTTCAGTATCAGAGAAGGGTACAGCCATGGTGTCAGCAAACAGAATTGGATCTGGCTCTAATCTATCTTCATGGCTCATTCAACTCCTTGGCGCTGGTTATGTAGACTGGAAAAGGGAACAGAAGGCCTGAGAAGGACCAGGGTCTTCAAAAGCAGCAGCCTTTTGTGGCTGAGCCTGGAACATCCACACCCAAAAGCTTCTCTAGGTAATACCTCAGCAGCTTTCTGTGCTCAGGGTTCCCCTCCAGTGTGGCTGCCCCTTTGACTTTTTTCCGTGGACTTCTGGCTTCTGCTTTCACTCTCCTGCATCCTCCACTCCATTTGCTTTCTTCACAGCACGTGTTTCGTACTCAAATGCTTCTTCTCTAGGCTTTTTTTCCATGCTGTATGGCAGTCCTGTCATTGAATGCATTCTCCAACTTTAAACTGTTTCACACAATACTCTGTTTTCTACAAACAGCCCTTGATTGTTCTACCGGAGCAAGAACCATAATGATACTACTTGATAACTACAACTTGCCTCTATGTGTTTTAAGGCAAAACCAAAAAACCAAACCAGTCACCACTGAGTTGATTCCAACTCATGGCAACCTCATGCGTGTCAGAGTAGAACTGTGTTCCTATGGGTTTTGAATGGCTGGTTTTTCAGAAGTAGGCAACCATGGTTTTAAGGCAAATCTCAGAGTAATCCTGACAGGTAGTGGGGAAGATCCTGTGGCAAAGCCCAGATCTGAGAAGCGATTTGTCTTAGGGGCACAGTGAATCTGGAGCAGATCTGGAACTTACCACCACGGGCCTGGGCCTACCTTCAGAGCTGTTTACCAACCTCTGTGATTTCTTTCCTACTTAACGTGGTGGTTCTTGAGAGCCCGTGATTCACCAAAACTGTAAAAAATTTCTCTGTCACAACCCGTTGCTAGGTTTTAAGAGTAGCAAGACAACTGAGTCATAATCAGTCTTTCAATGCATTCATTCTAGGAGAGACTTTTGTGTATTTTGTGTGTACAAAATACAGCGATGAACAAGTTAACCTCTGTCAGGCTGTTGCTCAGGGAAGGCCTGCCAGAAAACCGTATTTTGGCATGCAGGTTGAGACCTGTCAGACGAGATGAGATTTGGGTCTTTAAAAGTCATCTCTTGTCTTATCCTGCCTGGCACCCATTCACTACCCCCACTAGGATGCTGTCGTTATTGTTAGGTGCTGTTGAGTCGATCCTCACTCGTAGCCACCCCAGAGTGGCAGAGGAGAACTGCCCATAGAATTTAATCTTTGTGAGACCAGATCACCAGGTCTTTCTCCTGCAGAGCCTCTGGGTGGTTTTAAACTAAGCACTTACCTGTTGTGCTACCAGGGCACAATGATACACCCCGATTTTCTCTTTTTTTTTAGTCTTAGTCTAGAAACCCTGGTGGTGTACTGGTTAAGAGCTACGACTGCTTATCAGAAAGTTGGCAGCTCGAATCCCCCAGGCACTCCTTAGAAACCATATGGGGCAGTTCTACTCTGTCCTATAAGGTCACTATGAGTCAAAATCAACTTGATGGCAGTGGGTTTGGTTTTTGGTTTTAGTCTTAGACTGTGCAAATTCTTCCCGCGGCCATGAACACAGCCTAGGTTTGTGGCTCATGTTATTCCAACTGATACTCAACCCTGGGTTTTTCATTAATTTTACTGGGGGGGAAATGCTGTCTTTCCCCGAGGATGGCTTAGAAGCCGGTGGCCATCCTACCTCTGTGAGAGGAGAACATGCCTGAGAATGGAGCCCACACAGAGGACAGCAGAGCTGGCAGAAGCAGAGTGTCAGACTGAGTCTTCAGGTCATCCAGCCACACCTGAAAGCACATACCTATGACTTGTACAGTTGTATGTCCAATAGATTTCTTTTGTGTGTGTGTGTATAAACCTCTTTAGGTTGGGTTTCTGTTACTTGCAACCCAAAGATCTTTGACTCACATAGAATCCTTCTAAATATGAAGCTCTGTGAGTCCTTGGCAGGTTGATGAACACAGGAGCCAAGATGGTGTCCTCACTGCTTCACCACCCAGCTCCTGTGCCTTTGAGGTCCATCTGGTAAGCATTCATGAAATGATTGGATCTAGGATCATCACGTTTTCAAAGCCATAGATTTTTGCTCCTGGGTGGTGTGAGGTTCCAAAGTAGCAGGATTTCAACTCTACTCAGTCAGGCAAACTACTGTAAGCATTTCGGCAGAGTGGTCCAGCCGCAGGAATCCTAAATGTGGGCCACAGATGATGGCACAACCCCAGGGGACCCCCACTGTTTATCTCTCTAGGAAAACAACCCCCTTCTTCTGGAAAATAACCCCTTTCCCACTCTAGCTGTGTGGTTAGAATGGGGGCTGGCAGAATCTTAGTGGCACAGCCATCTTACCAAAGTGATTGGCCTGGAGTGGGCACCTACCCAACGATGTGATGGAGAAAGTTGTCTCAGATCTTCTCCAAGTGAGGAGATATCTGGAGCCATCAGTAACCAGGTCCCCTGTACTGTGGAAGAAATCGTCTGAGGAAGGAGAGAATGAAGTGGCTACGCAGAGAGAACATGGGGCTAGGAATCAAGGATGTGGATGGGAAGGGCAGAGGTAAGGTCATTTTCCATTACCTGGTACTATTGGTCTTCGAGATCCTGCTATATCTAAAGTGAGCCTCCTAATAAATTCCCTTGTAAATAACCAAACTAATTTAGCTGAATTAGGTCTCTGACATTTGCAAGCCAAAAAGCCTTCTATTGCTCCTGGATTCTCCAAGACCAGGCCTGGCTCCATCTAGCTAATTAGCCACCCACTAGATCAGGGGGTTGCAGCCCTGGTTCCCACAGAATTTCCCAGGGGACTTTTAGAACAAAATGGTATCCAGGCCCCAGCCTCAGAGACTCTTATTTAATGGATCTGGGGCAGGGCCCAAGCATCAGATGTGTTTTTAAGCTCCCCAGGTGATTCTAACATGTATCTATGCTAGAAACCACTGCATAGATGACCAACTTACCCCCTTGCCTATGGAATGGGATGATGTGGCAACAAAGTGTGAGGGACAGACCATTCAGTGGTCTTGGAATCTGAAAGTTTTGGTGACTGACTTGTTCTGTGACTGGACGCAAGTGTGTTGACCATCCAAGCTTCAGGGTCACCATCTGTAGAATGGAAATAAGAACTACTGCTGTGCCTACCTCACAGAGTTCTAGTGGCCAAACACGAAGGCGCCGAGAACTCTAGGAATCCAAAGCCCGCATCTCCCACAGTGGAGGCTGCATGTCCACTTCACACACTCCTCACACACCTGGTGTTTTCAATCGCCTCATATGCTTGCGAAAGCTGGACAATGAATAAGGAAGACCAAGGAAGAATTGGCGCCTTTGAATTACGGGTTGGTGAAGAATATTGAATATGCCATGGACTGCCAGAAAAATAAACAAATCTGTCTTGGAAGAAGTACAGCCAAACGCTCCTTAGAAGTGAGGATGGCGAGGCTTCTTATCACATACTTTGGTCATGTTATCAGGAGGTATCAATCCCTGGAGAAAGATGTCATGCTTGGTAAAGTGGAGGGTCAGCAAAAGAGAGGAAGACCCTCAATGACATGAACTGACACAGTGGCTGCAACAATGGGCTCAAACAGCAATGATTGTGAGGATGGCGTGGGACAGGGCAATGTTTCATTCTGTTGTACATGGGGTCACTATGAGTCAGAACCGACTCGACAGCACCTACCAACAACAACACATACATGACCTCTTCGTTCCTTTCCTGGGATCAGGCTTGAAGCCTCAGAAAGGAGAAACAGGCAACTCCAGCTCAGCAGAGGAGCACAGCAGAAAATGGGTCTCTAACCCTGCTGTTTACACAGACATCACCTGTGTCCTCATTTCCCAGCCCACCCCCACCCTGCCCCCATCAAAGTTCCTGTAGGAACACCTCGAAGATTTCTTGTCAACAGCCAGCCACCCATTAAGGCTACTTAATGATCAAATCAGCCTTTCTAGGCCTTTTCCTAGAGGATTTTAATCTCTGTCCTTGTTCTCGCCTGGATTTTTTTCCACCACTCTTTGGCTTAATAAATGCCTTTCAAGAAGGCTTCAGCCTGGCTGGAAGTGTACTCCAACAGCAACTCTGAGTCCTTATTAGCTCTATAGTGATCAGGTGAAGGGATAATTGATCTCAATCAGGAACACCTGGTTTCATAATTGCACAAATGATTATAATTCAATAATAAAAGTCAATTTAACTAACTTAATTCAGATTGCTTTAACCTCTTATAGACAGTTAAGAAGTGAACAAGCAAACAGGGGGGGGAGGTGGTAAAAAAAAAAAAATGCAAGCTCTGTCTAAACTGCCTGACCAAATAGGTCGAAAACATAACCTATTCCTTGTTCTCCTATCAGCGAGTGTATTCTCAGTTCTGGGCCTTGGTTCATTGTACTCTTTTTGTGTGGAATGTCTTACCTACATCTGTATACCTCAAAAGTCAATCCATTTTGCAGACCTAACTCAAATACCCCTGACTTCTCTTCGTTTAGAAAGATTTTGAAGGGCTTACGGCTGACAACAGCAGTAGTTGGTCTTATTCTTGATCCCTGGGCAGCAGGTCTGTATTCATCTCAGGCTACCCCCTCCATGGCCTTTAAAACAAGTTCTTAGAGAGACAGACCCTGTGCAGACACTCTGATACACATGATACATGGGCTTAGTTGGCGGTTTCTGATCACATTTTCTTTTTTTTAGAACATTCTGGCCCTCGTGGATAGTGTTTCTTTTGAGAAACTGTCACTATTAGCTGTGAACTCTCCCCCTACCCCACTTCTGGATGAGCTGCTTTTGAAAAAAAAATCAATTTATATTAGTTACAGAAAAATTAGGAAATGCAGATAAGCAACTATTCTTCAAAACTGACTGTAAATTCCACCACCCATGGACAACCCCTGGCGCCATTTTGGTGTTTGTTCAGACATTGTCCAATCGTCAGATACAGGTTGAGTATTGACATAGTTAAAAAAAAAAAAAAAAGTCATCATGCTGCAATCCTGCTTTGTCACCTGCCTTTTTCACATGATACTACATGATGGGTACTTTTCTATGGAATCACATTTTGAGCAAATCATTTCTATACCTTTTTGAGTCTTGAAATCTGCAGCATGGCAGTGCATAGATAATGAGGTGTAGGTGATAGTGAGGATCATGGGAGGAAAGCCATAGTGTTTTGAACCCTGGTTCTCGCTCCCACTAGCTGGGTGACCCCTCTGAACCTCACTGTTCTCATCCGTCAGCTATGGACAGTAACTGTCCCTCTGGCAGGCCCCCCAGAGCTCGGGGAGCATCTGTTTAGGGACAGATATGAAGTAGTACTGTAGGCACTTACTGAATTATACAAAAGTAACAGGTGTGTAACTGTTGGGGTACTTAGCTAATACTGCTCAGAATTCTCTTCCTCCTGCTGTTGCGAGCTCTGAAATGATATGTCAAAAATCCCCAGGCTGGCTTCATTGTTGGTGATGAAGTTCTAACACTCCAAAGGAGCCCTGGTGGTGCAGGGGTTAAGCGCTCAGCTGCTAACAGAAAGGTCAGTTGTTCAAACTCACCAGGCACTCCACGGGAAAAAGATGTGGCAGTCTGCTTCCGTAAGGATCACAGCCTTGGAAATCCTATAGGGCAGTTCTATAAGGGAGAAATTACATCAGCCTGCTTACTTGTCTGGGGTGTTTTAACTCCATTTTTCCTAGTCTTTTGGTCATCTTATGGCCCAGGTTCCAAACAGGCTGAGTATCCTTCCCAGCTCCCTCCTCACTGTGGATCAGGCTTCCTGCACCTCCTATGGCCATTCAGAATCTTCCTGACACTCTGCCAGCCAAACTTGCCCACTTCCTCCTACCTTTTCTCTGTTGCCTCTTTGAGAAGGATATTGTCCCCTTTGTAGCCAATTGTTAGAACTTCCTCACTTCTCTGCCCCACCTTCCCAGGATCAGAACCCCACTTTGGCAGGAGAGGAAGCTGAGCAGTTTGCCAAGGCTTCTGATGGTGACTTTCCAGGGGGGCAGCCCCAGGGTTCCAAAGCAGCCCCTCGTTCAACCCTGCCTCCTGCTGCAGCTGACGTTCGTATAGCCCAGGCATTTACGCTCTCCTGATGTTGGCCACCAGCTGGACTCCTCAGTGTCCCACTGAGCACTTCCAGCTGCTCCTGCTGAACATTCAGCCACCGACCATGAAATCCCAAGTGGTAACTCTCTCCACTTCCCAGGATCCCATGACAGTTGAAGGAGCTGTGATCTGAATTCACAACTGTTCCCTGTCTCCCTCCAGCCTTTTCACTTGTAGTTCCCTCTTACCGAGTGTTCTTCCCACCCCACTTGCCCATTCCCCAGACGTCCCCCTCCTCCTCCTTCAGAACTCAGCTCAGACCTCAGGGCCTCTGAGGACTCTTCCTCATTCTCCAAGGCTTGTTCAGATGCTTTTAGCCACACTCCAAAGAACATAGCACTTCTGATTGCTACAGTGAATCCCAGTGTTCTGTTAACTTGTCTCCAAGCTGTGAGTTCCTTGAGGACAGGGACTCTTATTTTCTATTATTGCCCCAGTGCCAAGATCACAGCCTGAAACATAGTCCCATTACCCACTGCCGTCGAGTCGATTCCAAATCACAGCAACCATATAGAACAGAGTAGAACTGCCCCATAGGGTTTCCAAGGCTGTAATCTTTACAGAAGCAGGCTGCCACATCTTTCTCCCTCGGAGCAACTGGTGGGTTTGAACTGCCAACCTTTTGATTAGCAGCTGAGTGCTTAACCACTGTACCACCAGGGCTCCTTTGAAACATACTAGGGGCTTAATAAATATTTGTGGAATGAATGCCTAAGCAAACTTAGTATCTCTTAGTCCCACCAGGACCACATTGACCTTCATCTGTACTTCTGGAGACAGTGTTGGTAACTTAGAAATCCATCCATCATTTCTCCTGCACCTGAGCTATAGAAAGATGCAACAAGGTCAAGGTTGGCAAACCTGCTGCTAGTCCTGCATCCTGGTAGCCCTTCCCAGTAATCCAGGTGGGGTTGCTGGAATCTCCAAGCGCCAGTTCTTTTTTGCAGGAGGGAAGGCCAGACCTGGGACCACCAAGGTCTTTGGACTTAATTGCATTCTCTGCTGTGTTGGGGAGTCCCTGGGTGGTGTAAACGGTTAATACTAACTAAAAGTTGGCAGTTCAAACCCACCCAGAAGCACCTGAAAAGAAAGGCCTGGCAATCTGCTTCTGAAAGGTCATAGCATGAAAACTCTATGGAGCAGTTCTGCTCTGCAACACATGGGGTCACCACGAGTCAGAATTGACTCGATGACAACTGGTTTGGCTTGGGTTTCTGCTCTATGGACCTCCTGGACTATCTTCCCAAAAGCTGCCTAAAAAAAAAAAAAAAAAAAACCCAAACCTGTTGCCGTCGATTCCAGCTCATAGCAACCCTATAGGATGCATAGAACTGCCCCGTAGGGTTTCCAAGGGTTTTTAAGAGAGCAGGCTGCCACATCTTTCTCCCGCAGAGTGACTGGAGGGTTTGAACTGCCAACCTTTAGGCTAGCAGCCAAGTGCTTTAACCACTGTACCACCAGGGCTCCTTAAAAGCTGCCTAGCACTGATTTATTTTCCAAATGAAAGTGAATTTTGTTAATGTCCTGAGAAGTTCATGATATTCCTAAAAGTAAATAGAGATATTCCACCCCCATTCTGCTTAGATAGCATCAAAGCTGAAACAGAAATAGCTGAGCTGACTTCATTCCTGCCTGACTCATTGAGTCAGTAAGCATTTATGAGGTTCCAAGTATGCCTCAGGTAATGTGGTAGATGCCAAGAATCCACATCCCACTGTAGATAAACTTTAGCAGCTCACACTGACTGAAGAGGCTTCACCCAAAGCCATTTCCTCTGTTGGTCAACTTATGTAATGACCAGCTTGCCTAAAATTCAACCCTCTTGCCATCTTTTTTTTTTTTTGCATTCAAAGATCAATTCTTTTAATGGTTTCATCTTTGAACTCTTTCTGTATCTATTAAGATGTAGTCTTTAAAAAATAAAGTATTCAAATGAAACTGAGGTTTGAAGACTGGAGTTTGTGGAACTATTGAGCTTCCATGCCTTCTGGAATCCCTTTGCCTGAGTCTACAGTCAAGGGGGTATTGATTTTTGATTGATGGAAAGGGTGCTTCAGGAGGGAATATGCAAAGAAGAGAAACGGCAGGACAGAACATGGTCTGCCCTCTGCAGAGCTAAGAGATTGATTCTGGGGGAAGGAGAGGCAGCCAGCTAAAAGCTGATGGACCATGTCCCAAAAGATTCAAAGACTCTGACCACAGGCAAGCCTACCCTGGGATGAGGCCACTCACTTTCTCTCTCTGTGCCAGAGGCAGAGGGTGGCTTTAGCCCTTTCACTCTGAGGGCAAGTATCCTGAGCAGCAGAATTATGCTGGAGGGAGGATTCGAAGAAGAGGCCAGGGATATAACACAAGCACCCTGGGAGTAAACTAAAAGAGCTGGAGGTGGAGGCTTCAGAGGTCCCCTGCTGATCAAAAACCAAACCCATTGCCATTGTGTTAATTCTGACTCATAATGACCGTATGTGTTACTGAGTAGAATTAGTCCATAGGGTTTTCTTGGTTGTAATCTTTATGGAAGCAGATTGCCAGGCCTTTCTTCTGTGGCACCACTGGGTGGGTTCGAACCACCAATCTTTAGTAGTCAAGTACAAACTGCTTGCACCACCCAGGGACCTTCAGCTGATCAGGGAGAAGAGGGGGAGTACTAAAAGCCAGCAATATTTTTTTTTTTTTACAAACTGCTTGCACCACCCAGGGACCTTCAGCTGATCAGGGAGAAGAGGGGGAGTACTAAAAGCCAGCAATATTGGGGCGTTAATGTTAGTTGAAGTTCATTTGTATTCGCAAGCTGGTAAGGCCTCGGCACGTTTTGGCTACAGATACCCTCAAGACTATAAAACAACCCCACACTTCAAAAAAAATTCCGTAAGTTGGATGAATATTATTGGAAATAAGAAATAACTTGAAAGTGCCCAATTTTAAAATTATGAAAAAGATAACTTTGGCAATGTAAAAATTCGACAAAAAACGAGGCAGCGGGTCAATGTGTTATCAGGCAAAGTGAACATTCGGGGAACCGGTTTTAGGCAAAGTCGCTTTAGGCGAAGGGACTCAGCTGCCCTCAGCCTTACATTGCAGTCCCGGGCCCGCGGCTCCTCCTCTAGCCAGGCTCTTGGAACAGGCAGGATGAGGGACCGAGGAAATAGACTTGCGCTCCCATCTGGTCCCCGCATTGCTAAGCAGAGCAGGCCCAGCTGCTCGTGGCAATGCTCTCTGCTGCAAGAGCTGTGCTTTGGGCCGAGCAGCCTCCCTCCTGGCAGCGGAGAGCAAACAAAGGTAGCCAGGCTGCGGCCAGGCACGCAGGGGCTCTGCGCCCTGACATGCTCCCGCCAGGCTGGCCTCCCCTCCTTGTCCAGCGGGACCTGGGGCAGAGACCAGCGCAGCAGTCTAGGAGAAAATCCCTCCGCTCCTAGAAACACTAGGCCTGCGGGTAGTTCTGGGGCTCTGGGGTCACCAACAAAATCTCGAGCCACAAAACCCTTAGGGTTTCTGTTGTCCAACCCCCTTGTTTCACAGAGCAAGTTGTTGGGGCCCAGAAAAGGAAGTAATTTGTCCACTGTCACTCGGAAGGTCAGTGACGCAGGCTCTCAGTGCTCGGCTTGGCGTACTGCGCTGCCACCCTGACAAGGGACCCTGGGTTTCCATTAGGTTAATCATGAAAATTAGCATAATTACGTCTCTCAGTATTTTCCAGTCACTGGAAAAGTCTAACTTTGTTAAATCCACAGAGCATACATAAACATTTGCCAAAGTGTTTACCCAAATGATACTCAATTAAAGCAATATTAAAGGAAATAAAATGTATACATCTACTGACCACCTACGCAGGATTTATATCACATTCTCTTAAATGAGTGTTAAATCGATGGCAGTTCTCACCGGCTGGGATTTGAACAGCAGGGAATTCGCATGAGCCCAAGGATTTGACAGGCAGCTGGAAAGACAGCCAGCAGACCCACCTCCTCCCTCAGCTTGCCACTCATGGGCCCAATGACCTTGAGAAAGTCCCCCAGCCTCTTTGAGCTTCAGTATCTTCATCTCTGAAATGGGGATGGTGTTTCCTGCCCAGCCCACTCCCCAGGGTTGTTGCAAAAATTACATGAGACAGCCCTTTGAAAATTGCAATGTTTGGTGCAAATGATAGTGTTTTTATAGATGCCCTCAATCTAGTAGCCAGCTGCAGAAAGGAGAGCTTCCAACTAGAGCAGGTCAGAGGAGGCCACAGGTGGGCAAGGGGACCAGAGATCAAGTTCTCACAGGAACAGTGGCAGTCGCTGGAACTGTCACACCTGGAAAAAGTGGCATCTTGAGAAATGTAAAAGTTGCATGGACAGCAGCGTCACTAGGGTTGGTGTCACCCAGTGCCATAACTCATGGTGTCACACCCCCACTCCCTGGCGGGCAGGGGAGGAGGGGCACCCTGCCGCTGTGCAGGGCCCAGTGCCCTGCTGTTTGGCCCCACCCCTCTTAACCCCCCTCCAAGCCCAATGGTGGGCTCTGTGACTCAGCTGCCCATGCCCTAACCGTGGAGTGATGGGGAGAGGCTGGTGGTGATGAGTTGCCACTGCCTTGGTGACCCCTCCCTCAGCAGCGCCAGCCTGCCTGCCTCTTCCAGGGACCCTGGGGGTTATTTTGGTGTCACCCCCTCTGACGGTGTCAGGGACTGGGTCTGCACCTTGCCCTCCCATTCCTCTAGTGAAGTCACTGTGGATGGACATGAGGGCTCTGGCTCTTTCTGGCCATGTGACCTTGGGCAATTCATGCGATTTCCTGTGCATGTGAAATGAGGATAAAGAGACCCACCTTGCAGGGCTATTGTGAATACCAATAATGGTAATACCTGGCATTTATTGTTTATTATACCTCAACACTGTTCCACGTTCAGAGCCTATATTAACTCATTTAATTCTCACAACAATCCCATGAGACAGCTGTTATTACTATCTCCATTTTATTAATGAGAAAATGCAGGCAAAGAGAGGTTAACTAGTTCAAGATCACACAGCTACTAGTGATGGAGTCAGGTTTTGAATCTGAGCAATCTGGCCCCAGAATGTATGCACTTAACCTGTATAGAGAGTGTATTAGTTTCCTGCTGCTGCTACAACAAATTACCACAAACTTAGTGGCTAAAAATAATGCCAATTTATTGTCTTAACAATTCTGGAAGTCAAAAGTTCTATAATCAATGTGCTGGCAGGGCTACACTCTTTCCAGAGACCCTAGGAGAGAATCTGTTCCTTGCTTTTTCCAGGTTCTAGAAGCTGCCCACATTCATAGGCTCATGGCCTCCTTCAAACAATGAAGTCATTGCTTCCTTCATCACATCTCCTCTGACTCTGACACTCCTGCCTCGCTCTTACAGAGACCTTTGTGATTACACTGGGCCCACCTGGATAATCCAGGCTAGCCTCCTCATCTCAAAATCCCTAATTTAATCACATTTGCAAAGTCCCTTTTGCCATGTAAAGGGAAATTGTACTTCTGAGGGCTTCCAAATAGTGCCCGGGTCATTTCCTCCTTCTCAGTGTCTCCTCTCCGCCAGCATGAGGAAACGAGTTGATGAACCTGTGCCCTTAGCCTTTTCACTCCTCCTAGGAACCAGTATCGATGGGGACAGACCTTAACTTCTCTGGTAGTCAGAATCACTCAACACGCTGCACACATAAGGTAGAGGGACTTCATGGGCCCCAAGAGGTGACACTGGAAAGAACATTTCTGGCTTGGGGATGGCTGTGGCAGAGGTGGCCTCCAGCTGGGCCTTGAGGCCTTGAGGGTGAGGAGGTGGATTAGCACACTGGTTAACAAATGCTGGCCTGTGGACTCACGCTGACCTATGATAGTTTTTCTTCAGTTCACAGTAAAAGCAAGAAAAATAAGGCAAACAGTGGATTTTTTATAAAGCTAATTCATTCGGCTTGATGTTTTGTTCTTTATTATGACATTATGTCCTTCCTATATTATGGGTATCAAAATGCTCTTCCATTTATAAAGTGATTGTGATTGTCAATGGTAGCTGTTCACAACTATTCCAGCTGTCTTTCCTTTTTAGGCACGTGGGATAATTAATCTCCCCAGCCCTGTTTGCATTGGTGTGGCCAAGTGCCTCATTTTCAGCATTGAAACCTAAGTAGAAAGGCTGTGTCACTTTCAGGCAAAATTTTGGAGAGTTGGTGGACAATGTGCCTCGATCCCATTTTCCTGCCTCAGAGAACAGGGAAACATGTCAAAACGCAGCCTCTATCAGCCCAGTCCCCCAGTGTCCACGACCCTGACAGCTTCACCGGGCACGCGGTGCGAGTGAGAAAATTTTACGGTATTAAGCTGTGGGATTTGGGAAGTTTTTGTTCCTGCAACACAATCTGACTAATAGAGTGGCTGGCGTTTTTGTTGTTGTTTTCATGCCTTTATTTAGCAAGATGAAACACTGGCAATCTTCCGTTGGCATTCTTTTTTTTTTTTTTTTGAATTTTGACATTTAACTGACCCAGGAAATAAAAATGCTGTGGACACTCTGACACTCTGATAACTGAGCAAAAGTTCGACAAAAACAAAAGTTCTCAGGCCAGGGGCCACCACTGGGGGGCCCTCAGCCCCAATTCAGTCAGAGACACACCGGTTTTATCCATGTAAGGAGTAAATGAACAAATTTACTGGGCTTCTGCATAGGATTTCAGCATAAGGAAAGGTTTTAGAGGCAAAAAGAAAAGGTTAAAAGTTATGTGGCAGACACTGTGCTAGGCCGTGGGGATATAATGACAAACAGGATGACGGGCACAGACCATGTTCTCGTTTACTTACATGTTGTCTATGGTTTTCAGTTTGGGGGGTGGGGGCAGGGCGTGGGCCAGGGAGCACAGACAAAAGTAAACAAATAAATAAGCTAAAATACTAAAAAGCATGGTATAGGTAAGATACAGAGCTGAGGTTGAGAATAACAGGAGGGCCTAGCTGCACAGGGTGGTCCTCCAAGACCTCTTCTGGGGGGCAGGGGTTATATTTAAGTTGCACCTGGAAAGAGGAGCTGCAGCCAGCAGGGAAGTAGTGGGGAGAGGGCATTCCAGGAATCAAACTCAGGTGCTCTGACAGGCAGAAAGTTTCATGATCTGCTCATGAGGCTGAAATTTCTACGTGGGTGCAACATAGGGCTGGGAAGGAGAAAGGGAGGAAATAGGTTGGTGGGTCGGCAGAAGCCCGATCATCCAGGCCACAAGGGGGTGAGTAAAGGAGAGCAATAGCGCATGAAACTGGCTATTCCATGCCACCACTTGGACGGCTAAGAAACACTCAACATAGCACATTCAAAGAGAAATCCTCATGTCTACTCACTCTCTCAACCTGTTTCTGCTCTACCTTTCCCACCTCATGAATGGCAATTCCCTTCTTCCAGATGCTCAGCCCCAAAACCCAGGAGTCTCTTACACCCACATTTAGTCCATCGTGGAATCCTAATGACTCTGCCTTCAAAATACATCCTGAATCTGACCACCTCTCACCACGCTGTGACCACAAACCTGGTCCAAGACACCAAACCCAGGCTACCATAGCCTCATAACAGGTCTCCCTGCCTCTATACTTAATCCTACAGGCTATTCTTTATACAGCAGTCAGAGATCCTTCAGAATGCAAGGTTAGACCATTCTCTGTCCCAAGCCGACGATGGCTTCACATCTCAGAATAAATCCAAGGTCCTTGCAGTGGCCTTCAAGTCCAACACGGTCTGGGCTTTTGCCATCTCTCTGATCTTATCTCTATCTTCATCCTGCTTATTCAGCCTCAATCTTACAAGCCTTCCTGATGGCTTTGAACAAACCAAGCATGCTTGATGTCAGAGTTTTAATACTTGCTATTTCCTCTCTCTGGAATCCTCTTTCCTCTGTTATTTATTTCTTGTGGCTTCCTCTCTTCCTTCATCTGGATCTTCCCTCAACAGTCATGTTATCAGAATGGGCATTCATGGATACCCTTTTCATCATTTCTATCTTCTCATCTGTTTGTCTCAATGACACGTATCACCACATGACATACTACATACTTATTTTTTAGACTCAGAGGTCGGCAAACTTTTTCCACAAAGGGCCAGATGGTAAATATATTAGGCATTGCAGGCCATACGGTTGCTGTCACAACTACTTGACTCTGCCGTTGTAGTGTGAAAGCAGCCATAGACAGTACATAAATAAATGAGCATGGCAGTGTTCCAATAAAACTTTATTTACAAAAACAGGTGGCAAGCCAGATTTGACCCTTGATTTAGGCATTTGTTGTCTTTATCCCTTACTAAAGTGCAACCTCCAGGAGAGCAAGGACTTGGTCTTTTTCTGTTTACTGCTCTCTGCAGCACCTACAACAGTATCTGGCACATGTTAGGCAGTCCAAAAACACTTATCGAATGAATGATTGATTGATAAGCTCTTAGGATCTTTAATTTTAGTGGCCTTTTTTAAGGAGTTCACATTTTCTTCATAAAAAATTTTTTGAAAAGAGCCTTTGCCAGTTTTAACAATGTTCGTGACTTCTGACTGACAGATCTTATCTACAGTCTGCGATTCTCAGAATGGAGACATTTTGAGACAAATGACAGCCGCTTGCTCGGCTCACTGTTTACTCCTCTCGTAAGAGCACTGTATCGTGCACATCGCACATTGAGCTGGATGTGTGATGCATCGGGCCGCTGCCAACGAAAACACATCACAATCAAATAATCGTGTCTGCAAAGGCCCGGGGATGCCACTCCAGACACCGCCATGGAAATAAGGGGGCCCACTACAGGGAGCAGGTCCAAGGACCCACCGTGGTGCTAGATGTGGAAAAGCAGAGAGGTCAAGGCATGATTAAATGGGTGACAAAGAGAGACAGCTGTGAGGAGACAGGTCAACCTAGGTAAGGGAATAAGTGGAGCCAAACAGAAGGATGGCCCACATTTTGTGGGGCATAGTGAGCCAGGGAGCAGGGCTGGCCATGAGCAGGTTGTACTCCTGAGTTCTGAAGAACCTGGCCCAGATACAGGAGGTTGTTTCTCTTGAGGAGAACTGGGTTAGATGTGTGGGTGGGGACTGTGGGCAGGCTTGAAAGCCAGTCTGGAGACCTTGGACCATCTGGGCAAGGTGAACCGCTGAAGGTTTTTGAGGAGCCTGTGGTGATGGTGATGGAAATTCACCTGCAGAGGTTGTGAAAATTAGTGAATGAACAAAGGGAAATGAATGAATGATGGAGGAGTGAATCTTAGCAAAGGAGTCAGAAATGAATTTTGAGGGCCCTGGTGAGCCATTAAAAGGTTTTAGGTAAAGAGTGACATGGTCATCTCTCTCTTTTTGGTTGAAATGGGGAGGAGAGATGGGATTGAAAGGGGCAGGAGAGGCTTAAGAGTAAGGAGACTGGTTAGACCAGCGCTTCTAAGGACGTCCCGTTATAGCATACGCACTCACATTAGGACACCGCCTGTGTCCCCCTCCACACTGAAGGTCACCAAGTCGACAGAGTATGTTTATTTGCTAAATCTGGCAACCCACTCAGGTGCCACTTCCTCCATGAAGCGTTCCTGATTTACCCACTTGGAATGGCCCTTTCCTGGGTGAAGCTCTCATGTCTCTTTAATGTTTCCCTCTAATTGCAATAATTACATTTTATCTTAGCACCAGGCTGCCTAGATATGAATCACAGCTCTACCACTTGCTAGCTTTGTGGCCTTGGTCAAGTCTCTTAGCCTACCTGGGCCTCCGTTTCCTCATTGATAAAATGGGGATAATAACAATACCTTTCTCCTAAGTTCACTGCAAGAATTCAATGAGTGAATGTATGTGACATACTTAGAACAGTGTTTGGAATACAGTGAGCTATATATAAGCAATGACTATTATTTTTTTATTATTATTTTAAGTTATTTCTGTCTATGTCTTATCTCCTTTAATAGATATAAAAAGGTAAGGACTACGCCTTATTCACTTTCTTGCCTTCCCCAGTAAATAGCAAAATGCATTCACATAGTATGTGCTCAATAAATATTTGTGGAATGAATGAATAAACGATTGAATGAATGAATGGAGTTTAACTAAGGTGCAGTAAACAAAGTAGTATTTGCATTTAGGGACACTTTAATTTTTAAAGGGAAAAACAAATGATGTGGGTAATGGCAGCAATTTAAGAATCTGAGTACAGAGGAAAACTGGGCAAACCCTCAGCATGTGTTTTCAAAACCCAACACTGTGCCTTGATTTTCCCACCTGCAAAATGAGGAGGTTGGGTTAAATTATTCCAAAGGTCCTATCTAGTCCTAAAGTTCTATAATTGGGATCACTAGACTCTCAAGAGTCTTGTTTTTTTGTTGACTACAGCATTAGGAATTTCCTAGAAAAATGAGTGGAAGAATTTTTTTAATTGAAAAAATACTTGCTAGGTTTTTTTAGTACGTTTAGTACTAGGACATAGGGAAAGGTATTATCAAACATAGGGGGAGCTTGAGTTAGAGGTAGATCCTGTGTTCCCTCACTTTAATTAGAACTAACACAGGAAGTAAGAGGAGAAATTCTGTCAGAAATTTGAGCAGCAGCCACATTTACCCCAAAGACACTGTAAGCTTGAAAACATGAATCAAACCTCCTTAGAACTCTCTCAAGAAAAGAAACAAAGTGAAGCATCCGAGAAACTAACGCTAGCTCGCTGGAGACTCACTGACCCTGTCTAATCTGTGGTTGGCACATTGGGACTCGGGACTTAGCGTGAAAGGTGAAGGCTCCGTAGGTGGTAATGACGCCTTGGAGCTGCGGGAGAAGAGACCTGGACCTGAGTACTGCCCCCACTTCACCCCCACCCCTGCACCGTCTTTAAGTCTTGGGCATCATCTGCTTGTATAGCTTTCATTTATGTTACTAGATATGAAATTTCCCAAGGGTTGTGCTTATGTATCTCAGGACCCCCTACTACCTAGTAGGTGCTTAACAAATATTTGTTGAATGAATGAATGAGTGAATGAAGGTTGGCCAATCCTTAAAACCTGACTTTGGGAAATGCTGACATGAGAGAGGAAGAGCTGTAAGTACTTAATATCCAAGTCACGTGGTGGTGACCCAATGAAAACTCATTTCCGAGTTAAAGTATATGTGTTAAGGTGAAGCAACCAACACAAATTCTTCATTCTTCTCTCTTTTGACTTCTCAACCAAACCGGGCTGGGAGTACGGAAACCTAGAGCTGTAGTATCATGTTCAATCCGTGGGTCTGCCTGTCTCTGAGATGGTGCTGTGGTATAGGGTAGCTGGTTGTTGGGGATAACAAAAGCCATGCAACAGCCCCGGCTGATTCCTGTTGGGGTTCTGCCTCTCCTACAGAAACCCTGCAGTGTGTGATCTCCCCCAAAAGAGTCCTGCATTGGGTTCTGAGTGGGGAGAGGGAAGCTACATTCCTCCTCAACAGATGTCACCATAATTAGATAACTCATTATATCAAGAAATAAGGGAAGGAGATTGACATGGATACAAAAGTGAACATATTGATAGCTTTTCTGCATGTGAGTTTGTGCAGTCTTGGAAACTGATTTCCTGGACAAGGCTCAAGGGATGAGTCAGCGGTTTGGAGCCTGGGGAGATTTTCCACAATGAATTTCTAGTCCCCGTAAAGTATCCTAAGAGCTTTCCACACTGTAAGACCATCCCCAGGGGCGGTCATGGCTCAAAGTCAGTGTGGGTGTGTGCATATGCTCACCAGAGAAGCCCCAGGAGGGAGCCAGGGCCTGGGGGCGAAACGGGGCAGAGGAGGCAGCAAGGCACACTGTGAGGCAGGGTGTGGGCAGTGGTTGAAGCTGATCCAGAATTCTCCCATCCACCCCATCCACGGAGTCAATTGCTGCCTCCAGCCCTGGGAACTAACTAGCCCATTTCCTGCCATCCGTATTAGGGGAAGACCAGAGAAGTCTTCCCTGGTGCCCCAGCTGGGATTAAGTGTCCTTCAGAAATGTTCCCAGATGACTTCAGTGGTCCTGTTGGAGCAGCCATCATTCTGTAATACATTTGCCTCTTGCCCTGTGGCAAAATGTGAGGATTTGGCTACATGAGCCCATCCAGCTTGAAGCAAAATGCCTAAATATTAGGAAGAAGTAAAAGAAGCAGTGAATTAACATCTAGTACTTGCCAACTCTTTTGCTGGGCACTTCACATACATTACTGTCTGATGAGGAGGCAGGGTGGTTCGGTGGTAGGCTTCTTGCCTTCTATGTGAGGGACTCAGGTTCGACTCCCGGCCAGGGCACCTCATAAGCAGCCACCACCCATCTCTCAGTGGAGGCTTGTGTGTTGCTGTGGTGCTGAACAGGTTTCAGTGGAGCTTCCAGACCAAGGCAAAGAAAAAACGCCTGGCCATCTACTTCCAAGAATCGGCCACTGAAAACCATATGGATCGCAAGGATCGGATCTACAACCCGTCATGGGGATGGTGCAGGACTGGACATCATTCCGTTTCACTGCACGTGGGGTCACCATGAGTCGGGGCCCTACTCCACAGCAGCTAACGACACCATTTTCCAATAACGGAAAACTGTGGTAGAGCTCCCAGTTTTCAGGGGGAATGATCACTTAGATCCCTTACACCTTCTGAGGACACCTGGAGAGACACGGACTCTTTCCCTGCAGTCTAGCTGGCAATCTGCTCTTAATCACTTTTCTCCTGTGGGGGAGACTTAGGGAAGTGGACGGTGTGAACAGGGAGAGCCACTCCTGGAAGAGCTCCTAATGTATGTTCTCTCCCTCTCTGGTCTCCACCCCACCCCTTACCCCCAGGCATTCCATTTGGTGCTCTCCTACCTCCATCCCAGCACCTAATTCCCAGCAAATGACATCTCCTATTAGAGCTCTCATGGCGCAGTAGTTAAGAGTTCAGCTACTAACCAAAAGGTTGGCAGTTCGAACCCACCAGCCACTCCTTGAGAATCCTGTGGGGCAGTTCTACTCTATCCTATAGGGTCACTCTGAGTCAGAATCAGCTGGATGGCAACAGGTTTATTTTACAGAGAAAATAAAATCCACTGGAAAGGAACTCCTCAGCTTAATGCCATGAAAGGAGTACCCTACATCCTTTTTAAAGACTTTCCCTGTGGCTGGGATCCATCTCACCTCTTTAGAGTCATGCTCTTTCCTTGATTTTATTTCTTGAATTTATCCTCTCCTCTGTCCCCTGCCTGGTCCAGCCTCTTTAGGCTTTTCCTCTGGATAATTATGATATCTCCCACCCTCCCTCCCCACCGGTCTCTCTAGACCAGGCTCTTTGCCTGCCTGCAGCCAGATCGGCCCTGGATCTCCCTCCCCACATCTCATACACCTTCCTTCTTTTAAACCTACAAAAAGCACCCTCAACTGCCGGAAGATGGCATTCACAGATCTCGGTAGGAGTTCTGGGGAAAATCTCTTTGGGAAGCTAGAGCCCACAAGCAGATAACATTGTGCTAAAGCAGTTGAAGCAAGTAGGTCTTAAATATAAAAATGGCGGATGCAAGCTGATCATAATACAGCGGTTTATATTTAGGAGCCAATGTTATCCTTGAAATGTTAAAAGCATAACGGGCTTTTAGCTATACATTTTTAAAGAATTAATGGTTACTATTATTCTTGCTTGGACATCCAGCCTGAATGAATAAAAGTTAGGGCTACACCCAAAATACAATAATTAGTCTCTAAAAAAAAAAAAAAAAAAAATTTTTTTTTTTTTTAAATTCTCCTGGAACAGCAGAGGAAGGAGACCCAGAATTCAGAGAAGGAAATGGACCGCAGGTTTAATTGCCTCCATGAACTACTACCTCCTCTGCCACAAGACAAGAAGAAACGGATGGTGCCTGCCTACAATTATTGAACATTTTGATCAAGGATTCAATACATGGATCCTGATCAAAAAGAGGAAAATCGGGGAACAGAACTTCAAATTCCTGTGGAAACCAGATTTACTGCATCCAGTAAGGCTGAGGGAATCTCCAAATGTATTGCCTGGAAATAATCTTTAAACCTTGAACCAAAACTGTCCCATGAAGCCATCATTAAACTAAACAATAGTTTAGCTCAGTTAATAAAGAGTGTTTGCCTTGAGCATCGGGCTGTTGTAAAGAATTATCTACGTGAGTTCAAACTGACAATAGTTAATCTAAAGCACAGATGAGCACTTTAAGGGGCAGAGAGACTAAATTAATGATGATAGGACAATTTGGTAGAGACAGTGAGAATGGTGACACAGTGTGAAGTATGTAAACAATGTCATCGATCTATACATGCAGAAATTGTGAATGAATGTATGTTTTGTTGTATATATTACCATCAAAAAAAAAAAAAAAAAAAGTTAGGGCTACACCAAGCTGGCCCCTTAAAAGAGAAGAGCTGATAACCATTTCTCTGAGACAGCCAGAGTCAATGATACCCATGCTTGATCCTGCTACTGCTGCTGACAAGGGGGCCACCTGGCTTGGTGAGAGGATGCAGACGGACCCCATTTCCCTGGGGACCCACAGACTGTCAGACTGTCTCTACCCTCTAGTGGAGTCATTGGCATGAAACCTGTCAGAAGGGTGAAAAACAGTGACCCCTCTTTGCCCAGGGATCCTTCTCTTTCTTTCCACTTGGTCTTGGGGGAATGGGAGACAGCATTAAAGCTTTCTAGACTGGTTTTTGCTCATATCTGTGAGTCCATATAAAAGTCCATTTAGAAAACCTGTTTGTAATCCCACCTCTGGGACTAATTAATTAGACCTTAATTAGACTTATACCAACTTACCATCCCCTTTGCAGCCTTACCACTTAATTCTGTGTTAAAACTCTCCCTGCATATACACCATGTTTGCCTTTCCTCTGTTTCCCTTAATGCCCAAATCTGACCATCCACCAAAGATCCATTCAAGCTCCACCTTTCCAGGAAGTCTTCTGGGCTCTGCCTATCCTAGTCTCTCTCACAGCCTTATACTGTCCTCCCCTGGACTCTTAAAAAAAATAAAAACTCTTAGCACATTCTATTTTCTGTTAGAGGTACCGGTATACCTGTCTTGACTCTTCCGCTGCATTGGAAATGTTTCCAAGACATAGACTTAATCTGAGTCATGTAAGCACGTCTCCTAGGCCCCTGCACAGTATCGCTGACTGAATGTGACTCACTATGGAAGATGTATATTATTTCCTGGCATATATATTTATTATCCCGTTTAATCTTTCCAAAGTCTTGGAAGGTATTGTTATCTCATTTTACAGATAATGAAACTGAGGCTCAGAGAGGTTAAATGACTTGCCCAGGATCACACAGTTCACAAGAGGCTGAGCTGGAATTTGAACCCAGGATTTTTTTGTGTTTGATTTTCCCCTCCTCCACCCACACCCAGAGCTAATACGCCCTCCTGCAACGTGAACAGAAGGGTGAGAGAGGACAGAACTGCTAACTTGCTCAGGTGAGTAAACGCTGCCTTACAAGCACAGTCTCTTCCCCCCTAAATATGCATCTTAAATGTGTGTGAAAACTTTCTAAGCCACTCCTGGAAGAATGGGGTAAATAAGAACAAGGTTAAAGGCAGAAGAAAGAAAAGAGAGAGGAGAGCCAAGAATTCGGTTTCCTTTCACTGGTCCTCCTCCCCATAAAACAGTTTGGCTTGCAGTTTTGCAGGGAGAAATGGGGGCAGAAGAGATTGTACATGGCTCCAACGGTCCAGCTATCAGAGTATGGGCAACGTGCGGAAGATAAACAGGCAAAGAAGAATTTGGCTGTGATGCACCCAATGAAAGCTCTCCATTTTGCCTCCTGAGAAGAGACCTCAGTAAAAAATTAGATACGTTTGCATTGCTTTCTGGATGTCGGACTGGTGTTTCTTGTCCATGTGACCTAATGAGGCGAGGCTGGAGGTCACCCGGCATTATCTGACACTTTGTCCCCACCACATCTTCTCCCGGTGAGCAGAGCAGGTGTTGGCATCTCTAGTTCATAGTAAGTGGAATCACATGCATCAAACTCAAATCTCCTGACCCCTGGGCCAACGTCCTTTCTCCGTGCTTTCTTGCACCCACCTGTTCTCCTGTGGGCCTCTTCTCATCATGTGAATCCTGCCTATACACCCTGCGGCTTGTGCAAGGAAAGAGACTCACCTCTGTGCTTTGCAACACTCTTGTGTTTCCCCAGTTATGGAAGCTTCCAAGTGGCTCTCAATGTCCTGGCACTGATGCTGACTTCTTGTGGGGCACTAGCACTCTGTCTTGGTAGCAAGAGCAAAAGAAAGAATTAGGGGGATCCAGTTCACTGTACATTCAAGCTGCATCAGAGGTGGGTGTGGCTGCAGAAACAAGACAAGTGTTTTGAAGTGCAACGTCCAAGTTTATTGTGCTATTTAAACCATAGCTAGAGTACTTTGTTCAGTGCTGGGTCTCACATATATGTCTACCAAAGACTGACCATGTTGCAAGCGGACTGGCAATAATACTCTACGGTGGACGATTAGAGGAATCTTGACTATGGCAGTGGTGGAAATCTAATCTCTAAAGGGCTGTTTGGAGGCAAAGGAAGCAGAAGGAGCCTTGCAAGGTCTGGGCTGGGAGGCAGGGTAAGTGGAAGAAAGCTGTAGGGAGGCAGCTTTCACCCATTAAGGGGGCTCTTTCTGAGGCTTAGACCTTCCCAAAGATGAAATGAATGGTGGTGATCTCTCTGTCCCTGAGTGTGTCCAAGCTTCGGCCGATGAGCGCTAGGATTGGGGAAGGGGGGTCAGGTTGGTACAATCTATTACATGTGAAATGTAGAATCTATTGCATATGAAATGTAGCCCATGGGGTTTTCACTGCAAAGATACAATCTGCCTTCTTAGTTTGCATTTTCAATTCGTTAGTCAGGAAACAAAATGCCAGAAACTTTTTGAAACATACAAAAATCCAAGGTAACCAGTTGCAAATGACCCAGAAACCAAAGGAGCCCATGTTTTGCAAATTTGACTGCAATAAACATCTTTCCTATTTTGAGCGTTCTTACGTCCTTAAACAGAGCCTGGCATTTCTGGCTCCCACTCCAGAAACAAGAACACACCCTTAGGGCTTGTAATCCACACTAGAGAAATCATTAGCTCAGACACCAAGCTCCATCTGAGAGAGCAGTTATATCTCACTGGAATCAAACAAACCAGCAAATATTTACTGAGCACCTAGCTTGTGCAAGGCAAACCAAGATGGGTAAGATCTGCTTCCTGCCATCCAGTCTCCAACAAGACAGTGGAGGGGAGAGGACAGGTTTGTGAAAAGCTTAATTAGGCTGTCACCTCTTTCAGCACTTTTCTGACCAGTTACAATTATTTGTTTCAAATTGTCAGCTGCCCCACTAGGCTGTGAGTTCCGCAAGGACAATAGGGTTTATTGGTTAAGACAGAGTATTTGTACTTATAAAACCTGAGTTTACACCCTCACCTGGCCGTGTGCCAGCTACAACCTTGGACGAGTTGCTTTCCTGTTCTACACTTGAGTTTCCTCATCTGAAATTAAGAATCATGATAGTACCGATTGTTGTGTGAATTAGATTAGATAACACATGTAAAGCACATAGCACTGTAGCCTGGCAGTTGCTGCATGCTCAATAAATGCCTGCTGCTGTTTATAATCATAATAAATAACACAGTGGGGTTATTCTTACGTGGGGCTTCGTTTTTAAATTAAGTTCTTAAGGTGAAAACTAGTTAAAGACATAACGGGTCAGAAAGTTATTTCCTGACTTCCATTCCAGCGTTCTTTCCCCTGCACCAGGAGTAGCAAATAGATTTTCTTTCCTGTGCTAACTCTGATCATGGCTACCTTGAGAACTCTCTTGAGGAAGGTTCCCAGGCTCTTTAGGGATCTGTGGGAGAGTACTGTGATCGATTAGCAATGTCTGTCATGGCCACTGGATGGGAGCGTGGTTGCTCAGGTTTTGTCATCCCTGACTTACCACGCCTCATCACAGAACAGAACTGTTTGTGGGGAATTTCAGGCTCAACTTGAGAACCAACAGGTAAAAGAAGAATGAAAAACTATGCAATTGATTCTAAAGAAGATGCTTGAAAGTGCCTAGACAAAAATTTAGAGGTGATAGTCAATGCAAGGAGTCCCTGGGCGGCGTAAATAGTTAAGCACTCAGCTACTAACCAAAAGGTTGGTGGCTTAAGTCCACCCAGAGGCACCTTAGAAGAAAGTCCTGACAATCTACTTCCAGAAGACCACAGCTGTTGAAAGCTCTACAAAGCGCAGTTCTACTCTGACACGCATGGGGTCGCCATGAGTCAGAACTGGTACAACAACAACTGGTTTTTTTGATGGATTTTAGTCCATGTTTGCTTAGGGAACCAGTTCACAACTATAGTCAAAAGTTTGCTAAGGAACACTGGGAACAAATGGTATTGCAAACTGTGAAAAGGGCTTGTGAAAGCTGGAACGTGAGAGCTGAGGGAAATAAGAGTCTACAAAAGCAGAACAAATAACGATTAAGTTAGAACACAGTGTACAGTGTGCACACTGTATACAGTATATAGAAGTTTGCTGCTTTTATGCTGCTCTAACTGTAATATCACCGTTTAGGCGAGTCAGTGAAATTGATTGATTTGTTTTCATGAGCATAGTTAGAAGCAAAAAACTATAAGCCTATGGACTGGCCAATCCCTGCCATCCTTGATTCTCCATGCCTACATTTTATTCTAGATAATAATAACAATAATAACATAATAACAATAGCTTCTCATTTAACCCCCATTACAATAATGCAAGGTAAATACTATTATCATCACCGTTTTACAGATGAGGAAACTGAAGTTTAAATGAGCTGTGGAACTTGTCCAACACCACACAATTAATAGATGGCAGAGCTGGGATTTGGATCAAACATGGGATCTTACTGCTTCACTCTAATGAAAAGCTGGGCCCAACCTGAGGCATGTTTGAGAACTGCTGGAAGTTACTAGAAATGAGGTACAGTCCTTTCCAAAACTGGCCCTGAAACCCAGCCCCTCTGAATATGGAGGCGATGTCTTGGTCTTCCTGCTGTTTTCATTTACCAAAATTCAAATCACCGGTCATCATCTCTCTGACAAAATGAAGTGACCCACCACTTCAGAGGAAGCGTGTAGGGTTTGTGCACGACTGTTTTGTATCTCCCTGGAGCCAGCGACACAGCCAGTCCAGGTTAAAGGGTATCAGCACTGCCACACACTCTTCTTTTCCCCCCAAATTAATCAAGAAGTAGCAATTTCTGACAAATGCCATCTGCTGATTTTTCAGAGACGAGTTTTGGTGGTGTGACCAGCAGGTGCCTCTGCTTTTTCTAGCATGCGGTACCAAAATAGTCACCATGGCAACCCTCGGAGGGCAGAATTCCAAGGAGATGCATTGTGAGCACAGAAACTCTAGAGCACTTCCAAGCAAGCAGGAAGGAGGCTCAGCGGGTGAGTTTCCAATTGTAGTGAGTGGGAGCTCTTCCCACACCCCAGGGCGGACCCAAGGCTCCCGTGTTCACTGGGCTCAGCCAGGCCTCGTTTGCTTTGCCTTATCCGGCCCAGCCTCCTAGAAAGACAGGTGAAATGAGAATTTGTGGGGAGTGGCAGGAGGACCAGGCAACTCAGGGGCTGAAGTAGACTTGGAGGAGGGGACAAAAGAGGTGTGGCCCTGTGCCCAAGACAGGAGGCCTGGGTTGTGATTCCGACCTCTTGTTAACCAAGTGACCTTGGGCAAATGACCTATGCTCTCTGAGTCTCGGATTCTCATCTGTGAAATGGGGCTGGTAATCTCACCGCCTCTTCACAGGGGAACTTGAGGATGTGATATCAGGCTTGTGAAAGCCCTCGGTGGGGTGCTCAATGGGCAGTGCAAAGCAAAAACAAGCAGGGATGGGGGTCAAGAAGCCTGGGCTTCCTACCAGGCTCTGCTGCTTTCAAATCTTATGACCTTGGTCTTCTCAGATGTTGATTTTCTCACTTTACGGCCACCAGAAGCTGAGAGAGTGAGGCTAACAACCCCCGCCTCACAGTGTGCTTGTGCGGTGAAACGGAACACAGCGTGCACAATGAGATATCAAGGCTGGGCCTCTCCCCTCTTTGCTCTGCTCCTCTGGGCTCCTGTGGCTTCTTAATCCTGGGCTCCTCTGTGACCTGGGGTTCCACACTTCCCTACGGTGTTAGAAGCAGATGCCAAGACAGGATTAGACAAGAACCTTCCTAGGGGAAACACCAGTAAGACAAAATAGGGTGGGAGCTGACAGACGCTGGGAAAGCCTTCACACCATGATGGGACCCCGAGTGACCCCCAATAACCCTGAGTGTAGGAGGGAGGGAAGGAATATTGGGTGAACACATTCTAGACTGCTTTACGGTCTAGAAAGGTTCAGATAGGCCAACAGGGCATCCTTAAGCCAAAGTCACTGGTCAGAGAAGTCACCTGTCCCTTAGAGACGGATCTGCCTTAGTATCCCTGCTATACTCAGTCACTGACTGGCTGGGAGCAGCCCATAGGAGAAGTGTTACTTCAACATAAATAGGAGTGCACAGCCACTGGGGACCTTGGTCAATTGTGCTCCCTGTCTGCAAGGTATATTCTCATGGCTGCCATACGTACCCAATCCTGACATTTTACTCTTGGGCACCCACATCAGGGGCTTGGCCCAGGCTCACATCTCCACTCCAGGAGTGCTTTACCCCCACATCCAAGGTCCCCTCACCAAGAACATTATAGGAACTTGGGCTCAATGATGTCTCAGGACCCCAACTCTGGAAGAAACAGTGTTTCCCACCTCTTCCTTAGATCACATAGCAAAGGTGCACATGCCATGTGTCTGTGTCTGTATTTGAATGTATACGTGTATAGGTATGTGTGTTTGTTTGTCAGTGTGCATGGATATGAATGGATATATTTGCATATGTCGATGAGCATTTATATCTATGGATCTGTGTGTGAATTTATACAATGATGCAATTAGCTAAGCGTTTTACACGTATTATCTCTAATCCTTACAGCAATTCTTGGAGGTGGATAAGTAAGTCGGTGGGTAGGTATTATCTTCTTTTCAGCTTAAATGTTTTCCCCAGCATATAAGGCAGAGTCATGGTTTGAACCAGGAAAGTTTTCCCTTAAAATGTGAGCTCTTCTTCTCTATCCCTCCGCTGCCTACTCACATGACCATTTATTGCACAAAACCATACATACGTACATCCACAAGAAAAATGAAGATAGAGGAGGAAGCTATACGTGGAGAAGTATAGATTGATGACTGATGGTTGATTGCTCATGCTTGCAGAACCCCCTCATTATAATTCTACTCTATTAGTGTGCACCATCTAGGAACACATATTGCTCCCTAATCATTAAAAAAGTCTATATAATAGGCTATAGCTAGCACACATTTTGGATATTCTAAGCAATTGGGGCATCCGATTCCTCTAATATAATTCTACAGGAGATCCTCTTTCTTATCCCTCCTCAACAGCCTTCCTACCATGGCAAGTTTTACAGCCTGTCATGTGGAGTTAGTCTTGTCCTGATTGGGATATGTTTTTTTTTTTTTAAACAATCTACCTCAACACTTTAATGGCACTAGAAAAAAAAAAAAAAAAACCTCAGCACTTTAGTTTTCTGAATCATTTGTTTTTGCTCATTTCCTGGCAGCATGAAATACTAATCTGGGGAAATAGATTTGGAATTAGTCTGAATTGCCATTTATCGAGCACAGGTACTGTGCTTGAAAATTTCACATAAATGAGCACGCTTGATTTCCAGATGATCCCCCATTTTACAGAGGAGCAGCCTGAGGCTCTAAGAGGTTAGAAGACTTGCTCAAGTTTACTCTGCCAGTAAGGGGGTAGACCAGGGCTGTTCAGTTGGGCTCTGTGAACCTACAGCTCAGCTCTTTCCACTGTATTAACATTCTCTAAGTTATGATCTGTCCAAAGACTTGGTTTTCTCAGCCGTCTACTAGTTCTGCTGTATCCTGGGAGCCTGCAGGACCAGCCAAGTCCAGGACAGGGCTGCTTTGGGCCAGGGCAGGTAGACTTACCTGGACGAGCACCAGCCTAGCTATCAGCATATCCACTTTCTTCCTCTTTCCTTTGGCAGCTTCCTTCCTTGGTTCACAAAGAGAGTTCAACTTCTGCCAGTCCTGACTGCCATTCAAGCCTTTTCTCTTTTTAAGAATTTTGAGGGAGAAAATCATCATGTGCTCAAAAGGGCCCTAGTAATCAGGAGCATACGGAGATTTCAAGCTGTTAACACAGAGAGATGGCACACATATCTTCTAGGACATCGTTAGGGGCCCAAATGGCAGCTGGAGTCAACATGGCTAGAGTCTGGGCAGGGTTCCAAGTATGGCCGCTAGTGGAGAGTGCGGGAGGGCCGGAATGAGGCTCCATATTTGTAAAGCACGGTACAGTTCATCATCAAATATTATCAGCTCCACTCTCTCCCTCAATCCTCACAGCAACCCTAGGTGGTGATTGACGTTACTCTTTCTCAAGGTGGAGGAAACTGTTCAGAGAGGTAAAGTGACTTGCCTAAGGGCAGACAGCTAAAAGGCAGAGCTGAGACTAATCAGGTCTTCTGACTTCATGACAGAGTCTCGAGATTTATCCAGGTGGTCCTCATCTCTGTATTGGGGGCCCATGGCAGTGTCAGTGGAAAATAGTAGAAGAGCCTGGAAATGGTGGAAACATCTATAAAAGGTGAGGAAGTAGAGAGCCCTGGAAGTCCTTTCCATCCATGCAACTAGCCAGGCACTGTGCTAGGCACTGGGACACCATGAAGAAGGAGTTCACACCCCAATCTGACAGTCATCATCTAGTTGGGGAGATCAGTGCTGGGAGGGCAACTGCAACACAGAGTGATAAGCATTCTGGTCGAAGAGATGTTATGGGTTGAATTGTGTCCCCCCAAAATATGCATTGAAATTATGCACCTATGGATATAATGCAATGGAATCTAATGTGATATAATCACCTTTCATAATGCAATCTAATGTAATGTGATCAATCAGTTGAGGTCATACCAGTGTAAAGTAAATCCTAAACCTAATCACATCTAAGTTATGGAAAGAACAGCTCAGACACAGAGACAAGGAAGCACAAATTGGGGAAGACAGATGCCATGTAAGGATCCTCAAGGAACCAGGGTATGCCCAGGGCTACTGACAAGAGAGGAAGATCCTAGTTTGGACTGTCAGCCTCTGGAATAGTGAGAAAATAAATTTCTTTTCTTCAAAGCCACCCATTGGTGGAATTTCTGCTACAGCAGCACTAGGAAGCATACAGGCTCTATAGAGCACGTGGGAGTGCACCCCACTCAGACACCATACAGGGCTCTTGATTTATTTTCCAAGTATACAAAAGTGACTCAGAACTTAGAGTAGGAGTGAAAAAGAAGGTGATAGTGTGGGAGGCGCAATCCAGGAAATCTTCCCAGAAGAGGTGGGTAGCCTTCAGGAGCTATGGCCTTGAAGGGTAGGTAGGATTTCAATGTGAAGAGATTTGGAGGAAAGACATGGCAGCCTAAAGAAACAGCATGGCCCTAGGCACGTGCACAGATGGAAGAGGCATGGCCAGGGGACAATAGCTCTTCTCCAGCAACTGTGGGTAGACTGCATGGTGTAGGGTAGCAGGGGACACAGCTGGAAAAGCAAATGGGAGTCAAGTACGAGTCTTAAAAATTGGACTTTGCCCTGTAGGCAATGGAGAGCCATCAGAGGTATTTTGAGTGGGGCAGTGACACTACTGGCCTTACAGTTCAGAAATGTAGTTTTAAGGGAAGTTTAGATGCTAAACTTCTGAGAGCCTGGAAGGATAGGGCCAGTCTCTGGTAGAGGTGAAGGTGAGAGGTAATAAGGGCATCAGTGTTCAGTCCTGGGGCAAGAGCTCAGTTACTGAGGGGGTCACTCAGGTTGGCTTCAGGGGGCAGAGCCAGACTGCAAGCTTGAGCATGTCTAAGAAGAAAGGTTGAAGTCCTATCCAGTAGAGGCAGGTTTGTTTTAAATCCAAGGAGCAAACCCAAGGCTAGGGATGAAAAGAGAGAGCCAGAGGGCTGGAGTAGGGCAAACGAAGGGGTCAGGCTGGGGGCGAAGCAAGGGGTATGAGGGCTATTGCTGGAAATGGGCCTCAGATCTCTAACTGAATGTTAGTGTGTGTGTGTGTGTGTGTGATGTACGCATGTGCTGCTGGATGGGAGAGATGACAGGAGTTAAAGGATGACAGAGAAGAAAGATAACAAGGGCCCTCTAAGAGGTAGATGGGGGACATGCAGCCAGGAACAGGTCTTTGCACCCACATGGGCAGTCAACCCTTGGCCAACTGTATCAAGGGAATGGAGACCAATGAGCTTCAAACAGAACAGTTCTGTGCTCCTTGGTCATGCTTTATACCAGGAAACACCCAGGTGTCTAACTCAGTAATCCAGCCCCGATGCCCTGTTCAACTACTGATTGCACCACACAGGAAACACACCAGTAAAAATCCAAAGTCTTTTTTAAAAGACTGGAATCAAACCTCTTCCAGCATTTTCCACAGGTTTCTAGAAGCTTTGTCCCCTGCACTCAGGGCTGAGGAAACTTGCTTGTCTGCATGCGGATCATTGCATGGGGTTCATTTGAAAACTTCCTACTGTCTCCAGGAGCTAGCAGTCTGTGGGACAGTGGGCAAGCTCCCTGGTGAAACCCCAGAGGCAAATGATCTGCATTTCCAAAACAATCCTGCCCAGATCCTTTTCAGCACAGAGATTCCTTCCTTCCTTCCCCGCCTCAGCTAGAGTTTTCTGTCTAGTCGTGGAGCTCCGTGAGAGCATGTCAGAGCGGTCCGGCCTGAATGGCTCCGCAACAAGAGAGGGGCGGGCGAGCTGACCCCTGACCGGCGGTGGGTACTGTACCGGGCGGTGGGTTGTCTGTTTTCCCTCCCCTCCTCTCCGCTGCTGACGCACGCGTCCTATAATAAGCCTCTGTGACTTGGAGCTGGGGCGGCTCCGTAGTAAGTCGAAACCGCTACTATATTTACACCCTTTCCACATTTAGACAAAGGCTATTTTTAACAGAAGGACTATTTGTGGGGGTTGCCCACGTCACACTCTGTTCACATGCATCTCACCATCCTGAGTCTGTTATTCTGATTTCACACTCACACCAGGTCTCTCTCCCTCTCTTTTTCTCTTCCCTCTTTCCTTCCCTCCATCCATTTGTTTCCGTTTCTTCTTTCCTGTTCCTTCCCTTCTCCATTCTCCTTCCTTTCTGTCCCAAAAGGAAGGCAGAATGGGAGGTCTTCAGCAGGCTGTGTTGCCAGAACCCTCTGGGGACACACTGTCCCCTGTCCTCGCTGAACAGGGTGGGTGGTGTGGCCAAGCACTATGCCTGCCGGCTGCTTTTTCAGTGCCCGTGGGGCTCAGGGGGAGAGACCACAATCCCTGGGGGATTCCTAACAGCCTGTTCTGCTGCCAAGTTTAGTCTGAGCAGGACCTGGCACTGTCGCTGCCTGCCTGGTCTTCCTGCCCCCAAGGCATTCCAGTTCCTTGGGGCGGGGGGGGAAGTGGAGGTCAGAGGGAAAAAAGCCAATGGGCTCACATTCATGCAGAGCCCTCTTTCTGTTTAAAATGTATTTAATCCGATTTTCCCATGAAGGCAGTTTTGTTTAGATGAAAGGGGATTTCATACTTTCGAGATGCATGATCCATTCATGGAAGGGATGGGGGATCAGTGGAATTAAGGCATACCTGCTTCTGTCAGCACAGTGCAGGTGCTGTGGAAACCTGTGCCCTGACAACAATGCCAAGGTATAGTCCTGCCTGCACCCAGGTTACAGGTGAGAGAGGGTCTGAGTCCCCTTGACTGGTAAGTGGTCGGCCACACTGGGACCTAAATCTATGTGTGTGGATCGAAACTACACCCTGGCCCCAGATCTCATCCCTTCCCCACTGCTCCCGCTCTCCTCCCTAAAAAATAAACTGCCTGCATCCATGCTGCTTCCGCTGCCCTCCTCGCCTCCCACCCCAGCTAGAAGAGCCCTTGCCCACCTTGGAACCCCAGCAGCACTTCCTTGGTCCATTTCTTCAGATGCTGAGCAGCGACTGGTCTAAATATCATCACATTGGAATCTACAAAGGATTCCAGCCCGTAGGCTCCTGGAAAGGCCTTGTAGGCCCTAAAGGGTCCCAGAGAAACCTCTGGTTGTCAGATCTTGTTTTTTTCCTCCCAACAACCAGTTTGGATTGTGGCTTCAGAGTGATAGATTTTTCTTGTATTTCTAAGAGCAAAAGGTACTGAGATTTGAATTTGCATCAGACTGTAGTAGAAACCCCTGGAGCCCTGGTGGCACAGTGGTTAAGAGCTATGACTGCTAACCAAAAGGCTGGCAGTTCAAATTCACCAGCCGCTCCCTGGAAACCCTATGGGGCAGGTCTACTCTGCCCTATAGGGTCGCTATGAATCAGAATTGACTCAATGGCAATGGGTTGATTTTTTTTTTTTTCAAATAGTGGAACCGGAGTACAGGGTCAATTGTAGGAACTCCTGGCCTCCTTAGCCCAGCTTCGGTAGGTGTCAGAAAACTCATGGAAGCCAAGTGCCCTCTGCATCCCCATAACCACGACTTTAAAATTGCTGACTCTGGCTCAGACATTTCCTAGAGACTCTGATAAGAGATGACTGTCTGCTTGGTGTCCTAGAGTCAGGAGCCCTAAGCCCGGAAATCTAGCAGCTGTTTCATTAGAGCAAGTCACATTGCTTATATTTAATTTAATTTCTTCTTCTCTGAAATGGAGCTGGTAATACCATCTTGCTCACTCATCCACTCCACAATTTGCAGTCTTAAATGAATTTATGAGAGTGTGCTTAGAAAGCTGGAAAATGCTGTAAGACTGCCCATTGCTAAGTGCTGATACGTTATCAATAGCATAGATGGAAAAGAGAGCTCAGAAAGGCCAAGTGCCCTGGTCAAGGCCACACAGCAAGAAAGTGGTTGAAATAAAGGCTTAACGGCCCGGTCTCTCCCTCGGTGAAGGGCTGAAAAGAAATCACAACACCAATGGCAGGGTTGGGTGGTGAGCTCCAGCAACACTAGGCTGAGTTCAGCCCAGAAATGGGGACACTGATTTGGGATGGATCCCATTGCTCTCCCTGGCTGACCCTCCATGCACCTTTGTTCCTGAAGCTTCTCAGGCTTCTCAACGGTGTGGGTGTCCTGTCCCAGCCAGAGCCGAAATCCCAGAGCAGCAAAAGAGAACCCAGTGTCATGGGGCTTCTGGTTTCAGGATATACTGGAAAGGTGAGAAGGAAGCTTGTCTTCCCATGGATCTGGGCCAGGGCTGGGTAGCTGGCCTCCCCTGCTAGGAGCTGGGATGTTCCCCAGGTGCCGGGCATTCCCAGGTCAGTAGGCCACCAACACTTTTCCACAGCATTAGCTTGGGTCGGAAAATAAATCATTTGGCCCTTTGCAGGGACCAAGTGCTTTGCCAGTGCAGGCAAAAGTTACCCCAGAATCTACAACCCAACAATACCTTGTACTCACCCAGCTTAGGAGCCAGTTCATGGAAAAGGAGTAAAGTCCCATGGAAAGTCTTCTTGGAGGACTCAAGAAGAAGACCTCTTTATATTTCCATGCCTCCATAACTTTGAGCTTCATGTCTTTGGCCACACCCTTCCCCCTCCCCCCAACCCACCCCCGCACATCTTTCAAGACCTGGTTTAGCTATTACGTCTTCTCCGGAATCTTTTCTGGTCCGCTGTCTCCCAGTCAGGAGTCCCTGGTGGCACAGATGGTTAAGCAATTGGCTACTAACGGAAATGATGGTGGTTCGAATCTGCCCAAAGGTACATCGAAAGAATGCCCTGGTGATCTACTTCTGAAAAATCAGTCACCGAAGGTCCTATGGATCACAGTTTACTCTGACACACATGGGGTCTCCACAAGTCATAACTGACTCAACAGCATCTAGATTGGTCTCTCAGTCAGAAAAAAGCCCTCACTTCTCTAGGCTCCCATGTGGACATGATGGTATGTCCTGCGCTGGTCTGTGCTGGAATTGCCCATAGACCCCACCTAGAGCAGAGGAGGCGAGTGGTTAAGTCATAGGATTGAAGCGAGGCTTAGTTTCACCCCTTGTCCTGAACATGGAGCAGATTCTCTGGGCTGGAGGGATATAGACAGTGTAGTAAATGCCACGGTGCTCTACCCAGATCCGTCTTTCTGGGCCCATCTGCCACCCCCAGCTGCCTATGCCCCAGCTACTGTGAGTGTGGCTTCTAATGACCCACAGCTGCCCCCCTTCTCAAAAGAATTGCTCTCACAAGATAGAAGCTGCCTCTCCAGGAAGTGCCAACTTCCTCCCCATTGCAGCCCCTCCAACCACAGCCAATGGCTGAATGATATTGTTGTTGTTGTTGTCAGCTGCTGCCAAGTTGCCCCATGCACAACAGGATGAAACATTGCCCAGTCCTGTGCCATCTCCATGACTGGTTGCTGATTGGACTATTGTGAGCCATAGGGTTTTCATTGGCTGATTTTCAGAAGTCAATTGCCAGGCCTTTCTTCTTAATCTGTCTTAGCTTAAAAGCTCCACTAAAATCTGTCCACCATGGGTGACCCTGCTGGTATTTGAAATATCAGTGGCGTAGCTTCCAGCATCATAGCAACATGAAAGCCACCCCGATATGGCGAATTGACAAACAGGTGGTGGCTCATTCCACTAGAGCTCCATTATTGAATCTTTACTCACAATCACAAAATCACAGGACTGGAAAAGACTTTGGGGAGCCTAGTCCAAACCTTAGCAGATCCATGAGTCAAGTCCCCCCCAAAACACTCCTGCCTCCACTTGCACACCTTTGGTGTGCAGAGCGCCATCCCACTGTGGCCACCCTTCCCATCGTTGGACTGCTCAGCCATCTGAAGGTGCTTCTTATATCCAGGTGTAATCTGACTTCTGTGGCTTCCTCTCATTGGTCCTAGTTCTTCCAGTGAGAACACAGAAGAGCACAGTCTTGCTGGAAGATGGTATGCAGAGAGGTGTGGGGAGGCGTATGGAGAGATGTGGTGAGGAACGAAGGCAGAGTTGGTGAGAAATATCAGCGAGAGAAGTGGCAGGAATGTGAATGTTCTACAAAGGACCTGATCCTGCATGCTTACAATTTTCTATCCTGCTTTTTTAAAAGTTCTGTGGCTAACAAGGTTACTCCTCCACTCTCTAGAACACTTGTCCATCCCAAATACCTTAGAGAATTACAGTTTTCTGAGAATTACAGAAACCTGGAGTATTGTGTTACCTATTATGCTGGCAAGAAAGGGGTGATGAGGAAGGGAGGGAGGTGTCACACGGAGAATACTTGAAAAAACTGGGTCTGTTTAGCCAGGAGGATAATAGATTTGAGTGGTAAAGTAGCTGCCTCTGAGAATCTTCCTGGGGAAAAAGGATTGGACCAATTCCAAATGGGCCAAAGAATTGAGTTTAGGACAAAACAGTAGATAATCACAGAGACCAAAAGTTTTCTAATTGTTGTTAATAGATGCCATCAAGTGGATTCTGGCTCCTAGCGACCCTACATATAATAGAAACAGTGCCCGGTCCTGTACCATCCTTAACAATTGTTCCTATGCTTGAGCCCATTGTTGCGGCCATTGTGTCAGTCCATCTCATCAAGGATCTTCCTCTTTTTCGCTGACCTTCGGCCTTACCAAGCATGATATCTTTCTCCAGAAACTGGTCCCTCTGATAATATGTCCAAAGTACATAAGACAAAGTCTCTCCATCATCACTTCCAAGAAGCATTCTGGCTCTACTCCTTCCAAGACAGACTTGTTTGTTCTTCTGACAGTCCATGGTATATTCAATATTCTTTGCCAACACCATAATTCAAAGGTGTCAATTCTTATTCAGTCTTCCTTTTTCATTGTCCAACTTTCCCTTATACTAAAAAAAAAAATTTTTTTTTTTTTTTTTTTATACTAGGAACTGAAAATATCATGGCTTGGGTCAGGCATACCTTAGTCCTCAAACCGACATCTTTACTTTTCAAAACTTAAAAGAGATCTTTTGCAGCAGATTTGCCCAATGTAATGTGTCTTTTGATTTCTTGACTACTGCTTCTGTGGACGTCAGTTGTGGATCCAAGTAAAATGAAATCCTTGACAACTTCAATCTTTTCTCCGTTTATCATGATGTTGCTTATTGGTCCAGTTGTGAGTATTTTTGTTTTCGTTATGTTGAGGTGTAATCCATACTGATAGCTGTAACCTCTGATCTTCAACAGTAAGTGCTTCAAGTCCTCTTCCCTTTCAGCAAGTAAGGTTGCGTCATCTGTGTATTGCAGGTTGTTAGTCTTTCTCCAATCTCGATGCTGTGTTCTTCTCATATAGTAGAGCTTCTTGAATTATTTGCTCGGCATACAGATGGAATAAGTATGCTGAAAGGACACAACCCTGACCTTTTCTGATTTTAAACCACTTGCAGTATTCCCTTGTTCTGTTCAAATGACTTCTTCTTGGTCTATGTACGGGTTGCACATGAGCACAATTAGGTGTTTGGGAATTCCTATCCCTTGCTATGTTATCTAACCATAGGCAACCTTGGATAAAGTAGTGAGGTCCTAGTGACTGAAGGTGTCCAAGCAGCAAGAGGGAAACTCTCAAGGCTGTTCATGCATTGGGTGGAGGCTGGACTTGATGGTTTTTTATATCACAGAGTCCATGGGTTTTCTTTTAGTGTATGTACATCACCACGACCACCCCAACATACACACACACACATACACACACACACAGAAGTCTGACCTTTTAAAGCTAGAGCCTCTTTATTGTCTGAGACACATGAGTGCAGGGTCTGCATCTATCTCTTGCTTTGCCTAGCTTTGGCCACCCAGAGATTTTTCCTACTGCGGACTTTGCTGTCAACAAGAAATAAAAGCCTTTCCCTTCTCCTTGGAAGGAGCGGAGCAGATTGCCTGGATCTGCCTTGCATTGCCCTGGCTCCGGTATCAGCACCAAAAGCATTCCTTCTGCGCAGTCTGTTCCCGTTTTGACAATGCTGAGGGGGAGAGCTGGAGAAAGTCCCGAAGCTACGGGTACTAGGAGCTGCAGGGCGGGGCTTTGCTGTCGGGCAGGATGGATCGCATTTGCATGTAAGGAAAACGTTGCTGAGTCCCTTGCTCCTGAAGCAAGCAGAAAGTTTCACTGTTTTTGTCTTCCGTCTCAGCATCTTTCAAAGAGAAAGTGCTCCCTGCTGCAGCCACACCAGTGTTTTCTCAAGGATGGAGTCTGAAAGAGGGTTTCCATAGGAGGAAACTCCCCTCGCCACCTCTAGCATCTTGGAGATTGAAATAATAATAAGTTAGCTTTCTCTGCATAAGAGATAAGAATTGTGCTCTGCTACCTGAGGACAGAGCACTGGACTGTTTGCTTTATTGAGGTCTGTAACATCCAGAGAACATTCTTTTGACTAGAACACTATACATACTGTGATCTGCCAGTAGCAAGTCATTAAACGATATTATTCAGCAAGGATTTATGGGGCACCCACTCTGTGCTAAGGAGCCCTGGTGATGCAGTGGTTAAGCGCTAGGCTGCTAGCCAAAAGGTCTGCAGTTTGAACCCACCAGCAGCTCCACGGGAGAATGATGTGGCAGTCTGCTTCCGTAAAGATTATAGCCTTGGAAACCATAGAGGGCAGTTCTCCTCTGTCCTATATGGTCGTTGTGAGTTGGAATCAACTCCATGGCAACGAATTTGGTTCTGGGTTTTGGTTCCACTCTGTGGTAGGCCATGGACCAGGCACTGGGGAACAAGGGTGAAACAGGTCTAGGACTTGCCCTCCAGAAGCTTATAGTCCAGTGGGAGGGACAATCACAAGCAAAAAATGAAAATCCATACAGTCGGGGCCTCAGAAGAAGGGTGCTGGGAGTGCACCACTGTCTAGCTATCTTGGGAGCATCTTGTCCTCAAGGAATGGGTGTTCGAAATGAGTTTAAAGGAGGAGCAGGATTTTAGGAAGTGCCAAAGGACAGGAGTGGGGAAGGATGTGGAAAGGTCTGTGTGTGCAAAGGTGCAGAAGTGTGGGGAAGCTTTGTTTATTTAAGGAGTCACGAGCCCTTTGACGTGACCAGAGCTACAATGCAGGCAAAGAAGTGCCAAGAATGAAGCTAGAGGGGCGTTTTCAACAAGGGGCAATTTTGCACCCCCAGGGAGATTTGGTTTGTCTGTAGACATTTTTGATTGCCAGAAGGTAGGGGAGAGGGACAGTGCTACTGGCATCTAGTGAGTAGAAGCCAAAAACAAACAAACAAAAAACCCAAACCAGTTGCTATCGAGTTGATTCTGACTCATAGCAACCCCGTTTTCATCAGAGTAGATCTGTGCTCCGTAGGGTTTTCGATGGCTGATTTTTTGGAAGTAGAACACTGTGCCTTTCTTCCAAGGAGTGTCTGGGTGGATATGAACCATCAACCTTTCAGTTGGTAGTTGAGAGTGTTAACCATTTGCCCCACTCAGGGACTCTGGGTAGAGGCCAGGGATGCTGCTAAATATCCTTCAATGCATAGGACAGACCTCACAACAAAGAATGACCTGGGCCACAATGTCAATAGTACCAAGGTAGAGAAAACCCGAGCCAAAAATAGGCGGCAGCCATATCATGAAGGCCTTGAATGCCTCACTAAGTAATGGAGTGCCTTTGAAGTTTTAAAATAAACAACAAAATTTATAGAAGTAGTGCATCTTCACTATGGAATATTTGGAAAGAATGTGTAGGTAAAAGAAGAAAATGAAAATTGTTTAACACCAGATCTAAATACCATTACTATTTTGATGTATAGCCTTTGAGTCATTTTATCTCTTTATTTAAGTTTAATTTTTAAAATCCTTCCAGAGTTTTATCTAACAATATATAAATACATACAAATGAAAATTGAGATCATACATCTTATAATTACTTTTTATCATTTTTCCATGTCACTAGATATTAGTTTACTAAATCATTTAAAATGCCTGCCAAGTAGGGGCCACCCTACCAGATCAAACATATTACAAGGTCTTCCTAATTGAGACAGTGTGGTAATAGCACTTGAATAGACAAGTAAACCATTGGAACAGGATGGAAGATCCAGAAATAGACCCAGGTGCACATGGAAATTAAAAAAAAAAAAAAAAAACCTTGCTGTAGAGTCAATTCTGACTCACGGCGACCGTATAGGAAGAGTAGAACTGTCCCGTAGGGTTTCCAAGCACCCGTTGGTGAATTCGAACTGCTGACCTTTCTGGTTAGCAGATAATCTCTTAACCACTGCACCACCAGATGCAATATTAAATATAGAGGCAAAAGATAGACATTTTAATAAACAGTGCTAAGAAAATTAATAGCAACTTGAAAAAAGATAAAAGTGATTTGTAACTTACACAGGTGCACCTATATTCATTTTTTATGATTTACAAATAACTGTTCCCTCCCGAGACATTACACTTGCTTTCCCCCACCCTCCCCAAGATGAAAGACTTTTAGAAAGCTTGTCCCACTCCTTTCTGATGCACCACCATCTCCTTGGTTTCAATGAACTAGTTTAGAATCTCTAGTCCAGGGTGGTGTGGTTTTCCCTTATAAAATCATAGGTCAATTATCTTTCCTTAGCTCTGACATTATACTTCACAAGGCATATAATTATTAATTAAGTGTTTACCAGGTACCTTCTTTATGCCAGGCACTGCTCTAGACAATGAAGACACGACAGAGAAAATAAGTTCTTTCTCTAACAGAACTTAAATTCTAGTGAAAGAGACAGACAAGAAATAAGTAAACGAACAAAAGGAAATAAAGCAGATAATCACCATTCATTTACCACTCACAGGAGTTCCTGGGTGTCGCAAATGGTTATGCTCTTGCACTTGACATTACATTCACTTTTAAGTATCAGTGTAGGAGTCCCTGGATGAGACAAATGGTTAAGCATTCCGCTACTAACTAAAAGGCTGGCAGTTTGAACCCATCCAAAGATGCCTTGGAAGAAAGGCTTGGCCATCTTCTTCTGAAAGGGCCTAGCCTTGAAAATCCTTTGGAGCACAGTTCTACTCTGAGACACATGCAGTCACCATGAGTTGGAATCGACTCAACAATGACTGGTTCGTTTGTTGGTGTCTTAGTTTCTTAGTGCTGCTATAGCAGAAATACCACAGGTGGTGGCTTCAACAAAACGAAATTTGTTTTCTCACAACTTAGGAGGCTAGAAGTCCAAAATCAGGGCACCAGCTCTAGAGGAAAGCTCTTTCTCTGTCGCTCTAGGGGAAGGTCCTTGTCTCCTTTCAGCTTCTGTTCCTTATTCTCTTGGCAATCTTCATGTGGCTTCTATCTCCCCCCATCTGTGCTTGCTCACTTCTATGCCTAATCTGCTCTTTTTGTATTTCAAAAATGATTGGGTTTAAGATATACCCTACACTGATACGACCTCATTAACCCAACAAAGAAAACTCTGTTCCCAAACAGAATTATATCTACAGGTATAAGAGTTAGTATTTGTCATGGATTGAATTATGTCCCCCTGAAAATGTGTGCGTCAACTTGGCTAGGTCATGATTCCCAGTATTTTATGATAGTCTACCATTTTGTCATCTGATGTGATTTCATCATGTGTTGTAAAACCTATCACTATGATGTAATGAGATGGATTAGTAGAATTATATTGATGAGATCTACAAGATTAGATAGTGTCTTAAGTCAATCTCTTTTGAGATATAAAAGAGAGAAGCAAGCAGAGAGGCATGGGGACTTCATACCACCAAGAAAGCAGCACCAGGACCAGGCGCGTCCTTTGGACCTGAGGTTCCTGCACTGAGATGCTCCTAGACCAAGAGAAGGCTGATGACAAGGATCTTCCTCCAGAGCCAAAAGAGAGGGAAAGCCTTCCCCTGGGACCAGCGCCCTGAATTCGGGCTTCTAGCCTACTGGACCGTGAGAGAATGAACTTCTCTTTGTTAAAGCCATCCACTTGTGGTATTTCTCTTACAGCAGCACTAGATAACCAAGAGAGTATGCCAACACATATTCTGGGGGAACACAATTCAACCCATGATTGTTGCTATCTGTGTAGTGCATGGTATGTTCAAAATATTGCAGCAGCCGGAATGTTGCATAGAAAAAAATATCGGATTAGGAGTCAAGAAACGTGGGTCTACATCCTTGTCAGTTATTAACTAACTGTGTGGCCTTGGGTTTCTCTAATATAGAATGAGGAGGTTGCGTTGAATATTCTCCCGGTGCACATTTCCAGCGTCTAGTCTATGATCCCCCTCACTGTGTTCTCCAGCATGTCAGTGTGTTGAATGATCTCAAATTCTTCCACGTCATTTCTAGATCATTCGTGGCCTTCTAAAATACCTGAATGATGGGGGCTGGACCTTGCAGGTGGTTGGAGAGGTGCAAGCTGGGAAGACTACCAGGCAGAGGAGGACGTCAATTTGTATAGAAAGAGTGTCACTATGGTTTCATTGAATTCTCAGTGGAAACCATGGATTTATAGCAGTGGTGTTTATAATCCTAAAAAGCAAGACATAACCTAAATATTCAAAAATAAACCCATTGCCGTCAAGTCAATTCTGACTCATAGCAACCCTATAGGACAGAGTAGAACTGCCCCATAGGGTTTCCAAGGCTGTAATCTTTACGGAATCATATTCTCACGTCTTTCTCCTGAAGAGCAGCTGGTTAACAGCCGAATGCTTAACCACTGTACCACCAGGGCTCATTAAAAAATAAGGTTGGTTAAATATATATCTAAGATCTCTGGGTGGCACAAACGATTTGCCCTTGACAACTAACCTAAAGGTGGTGGTTTGAACCTACCCAGCGTGCTACGAAAGAAAGGCCTGGTGACCTGCTTCCATAAAGTTTACAGTCAAGAAAACCCTATGGAGCAGATCTACTCTGTCATGTGGGGTCGCCATGAATCAGAATCAACTGGACGGCAGCAGGTAAATATATATCTAAACACGTATTACAGCAAAAATGAAATTGCACACAGCCATTAAGATTGTGCTTCAAAGATGTTTATTAAATGAAAAAGACCCATAGTGTTCCAAAATTCTTTAATCTCTCTCCAGTAATAGGATTTTCCAGCCATATTCTTTGCCATGCAACTGAGTGGTATCTTCCCATCATGGGCTTTCCTAACTCGAAGGACCAAGAGAAAATTAAACCTTTCAAAAAGAAAAAATAGGTAACTTACAAATAACAGAAAACTGTGTAAAAAGTCTCATCGCCAATGCTGAGAGCTAGAAGACAGTGGAACAATATTTATGGCCTGCTAAGAGAAAATGACCACAATCCAGTGACAAATCTGTATTTACTCAAGTTACCATTTACATACTAGGGCAAATAAAATATATTTTTAGACATGAAGTAACTAAGTTCTATCCAGGTATCTTACCTAAGGAAAATTCAGAAATCAAATAAAAATTAAATCAGAACAAAGATTTTAGGGCAGTACCAGAAATGGTGGTAAGTGATAATAACCCATTGCTTTGAGTTGATTCTGACTCATGGTGATCCCAAGTGGGCAGAGTAGAACTGCACTCCATAGGGTTTTCAAGACTGCAACCTTTCAGAAGCAGAAGGCCAAGCCTTTCTTCCGAGGCACCTTTGGGTCTGTTCAAACCTCCAACCTTCAGTTAGTAGCTCAGTGCTTAACCATTTATCCTACCCAGGGACTCCTACACTTACACGTAAAGGTAAATATAAATGTCAGTAATGTTAAATGCAAGAAGCAAAGTTTTCATTTTCTAAAGTTTTCATGAAATAAGTAAACTAATCTTATTTCTCAGAGATTTTTTCCATTTAGAAAAGCTTAAGAGCAACTCTAGATCCTAAGCCAGTGTGAAAACGGTGACAGGCCTTGTGAGCCAACTGTGTCCAAGGGAACTGATGACGAGGATATATTTTCTGTTTGTGTAGGAACACAAACATGCTAATGGAAAAAATAAGGGCAAAGCAAGCAATTCATAAAAGACAAGCATACAAGAAATTCTTCAAGGAGACTAATCATTAAAAATACATAAATTAAAATAATAGTAAAATGCACTTTTTTAGTTCTCAAAATGGCAAAATAAAGATAACACTGAAAGCTTGTGCAAAATATGAGGGTACTCTCATAACCCTCTGATGAGAGTGTAAATTAATTTATTTCTGGAGTGTAATTTGACAGAATGTATCAAAAGTTTTAAATATGCACATGTCCTTTAAGGTAGCAATTCCATATCTGGGATTTTCATCCCAAGAAAACAAGCATGTATACAAAGATTTATCTACAAGAGCATACATCACAGCAATGTTTAGAAAGAAGAAAGAGGCAGGTAAACATCTGAATGTTAAAAAAAAAAGTATCGATGTAATAATTGAGATTATAGCCATGTACCTATTAAATGAAAAGAACTTTATGAATGAGTTATTTACTTTTGAAAATCCAATTTACTTGTACGTATGGTATATCCTATTTTTGTTCACTATTATATATATATATTATTGGAAACCCTGGTGGCGTAGTGGTGAAGAGCTATAGCTGCTAACCAAAAGGTCAGCAGTTCGAATCCACCAGGCACTCCTTGGAAACCATGTGGGGCAGTTCTACTCTGTCCTGTAGGGTCGCTATAAGTCAGAATCAACTCAACGGCAAAGGTTTTTTGTTGTTGTTGTTATTATAGATTATTACATATTTTGCTATATATATAAAACCTGGGTATCTTTTTGCAAAAATATTAAAAATGGCTGACTGTGGGCGAGTGGGGTAATGGGTATTTTAAAAATTAACTAAATGTTTTTCTTAGCTGAGTAATTCATGTTTATTGAAGAATTAGAAAATATAGGATGCACATAAAAATAACATATGGGCATTTCATATGCTCTGCCTTCTACTCATCTTTAATTTCCAGTATTTTAATAATAGGCATACATTGATTTTGTAAAAAATAATGCAATGAAAGTAACTTTAATTCGAAGGAGGAAAAAAAAATATATATATATATATATACCAGCTTTCTCCTTTCTGGCAGTTGCAGTGGCCAGAAGAGTGATCACTTTATCTTTACAGTTCCAAGTTCTCAGCAGGTATAGCCAGAAACAATACATTAAAACTGTCTGTATACTGTATACTATATATATGGAATAAAATTGACAACAGAAACTTGAAAAGGTAGATAAAAAGCTTACGGGGCAATGAGTTTATGTTAATGATGGAGGAATAATTCGGGACAGGAGGGAAGAAGGACTGCACGACCTGAAGAACGTAATCAATGCCACTGAACTGTACATGTAGAAACTGTTGAACTGATGTATGTGTTGCTGTGTATATTTTCAATAACAACAAGTAAAATAAAAGAGATTATTTTTTTAATGATTTTTTTAAAAAGTCTGAGTTGAGCAGAAATTTTAAAAATGTACCCAAGATGGATGATGCCAGGAAATGGGTTAATTTGAGCAACTTGTTTTATTCAAATGCATTTCTGCACATCAGGGCAGGTCAACTGAGCAGGAGAACAGTAGTCTGGAAGCGGAATGGAGGGTGTGTGTGTGTGTGCTCTGCGTGTGTGCGTGCGTGCTGTGTGTGTGTGCTGTGTATGTGTGTGTCTGTGTGTGCTGTGTGTGTGTGCGCGCATGGTGTGTGTGTGTGTGTGTGCTGTGGCGGGGCACTGTTTCTGTAAAAAATAAATAAGAAAGAAAAGCAGAGGGATGAAAGGGGACTGTCCTGAAAACTATCTTTATTCTTGAGACCTGATTTCTAAGAGCATTTGTTTACAACACTTTTATTCTTCTGGAATGACCAAAGGCCATGGACAGATGGGCAACTGACCCTGGGAAGATAGCATCTCAGCTTCGCAGAATAATGTCAAATGTGTAATTGGAAAATAGAGCAGAGACCAGACTAGGGCACTTAAGTTAAAAAAAAAAAAATCTCTAACAGCCAACTCTTGCCACCCAGCAGATACAGGTCAGGAAGGTTCCAGGGCCTTCCTCATCAAGAGAAACCAGCATAATTCAGCTGATAAAAGGGCTGAGCACAGGGATGGCAAATAGTTTGCGATTTGCCTGTCACCTCCAATTTATTAGTTGTGGCTTCGAGGCTCAGTAGGAGTGAATGCTGGTGGATCAGCCATGTTCGCCATGGGTTTGGAAGGGACCAGCACAGTATTCAGGTGGTATGTTTGCCATCCCAGGCCCAACACTGCCCGGCAACCTGTGGCACCGCCCAGAAACTCATTTTCCACTTCTTAGCTAATGGAACCTGGAATTTTAAGCTGGGATTTGCTCAGTGAAGGCACTGTGATCTCTTTGACCCACAGACACACCAGATGAACCAGACCTGTCCAAGGTTCTGGTAGGAAAGGAATGTTCAGCTGGGTCTTCTTCACCCCCTGTGGCCTGTCCGTTTCTTCCTGGCCCTCTCTACAACCTTAGTTGTGGCTAAGGCTGGTCACAGCACTTTTTATTTAGTGATACATAGTTACTAGGTTGCTTCTTGAGGTATTTTCTCCCAGATCCTTGATACTTTATCTTTCTTAAAATCCCGAAGTTTCTGGAGAAACTCCAAGAGTATGGCCCCCGGACACCCATTTAACTCAGCACTGAAGTCACTGCTGAGGTTTACCCTTCAGCCAAGGATTAAACATGCCCGTGAAACAAAAGGAGACAAAATGGGCACACCAAACTAGGGGCAAGGGTGAGAAGGTGGAGGGGACAGGAAAGCTGGTAATGGAGAACCCAGGGTTGAGAAGGGGAGAGTGTTGACCTGTGGTGGGGTTGGCAACCAATGTCACAAAACAATATGTGCGTCGTTTAATGAGAAACTAATTCGCTCTGTGAACCTTCATCTAAAGCAAAATAGAAAAAATTCTAAAGTTAAATTTAGCATTGGGGAGTATATATGACCTCATTCCTTTTAAAAAGCCATCATAAGTATATATTGGGTGTGACTTCTCAACCTGTGAATACATACATTTCTAGCTCAGAAGCCATAGAACCACGGGAATCATAGGGTTTTGAAGTTGAATGGGGTTGAGAGAAAAATCTGGTCCAACCCCCTTGTTTTATAGGGAGGAGACTGATGTCCAAACACCAGTCTTTCCCAGAGACAAGCAGCTGCTTAGAGCTGATGCCAACACCTGTACCCTGACTCCATCCAGGGTTTGCTCTAGCCTGGTGGTGTCAAAGTAAGTATACAATTCAGGCTTGCTCTCTAAAACCCAGTTGCTGTCAGGTTGGTTTCGACTCATGGCAACCCCATGTGTGTCAGAGCAGAGCTGTGCTCCACGCAACTTTCAGTGACTGATTTTTTAGAAGTGGACCATCAGGCCTTTCTTCCAAGGCACCTCTGGGTGGACTCGAACCTCCAAACTTCCTGTTAGCAGTCAAGCATGTGAAGCATTTGCACCACCCAGGGACCTCCTAATCCTGGTAAATCTTCAGGAGTTCCTCTCTCTCTGCCTTTTTTCACTTCGATCAGTTTTAAGTCATCATTAAAAGATTTCAAGGACTATACCATGCTATAAGTTCCCTTTCTACCATATCTTGACCAGATAATCACCCAGCATCTGCTTGCACACTCCAAGGGCAGGGAACTCACCATCTCACCATGAATTCTCTTCTCTTTGAGGACAGCTCTAAGATCACAAAGTTTTCCTTTTAGCATTAATTGAAACTACTTCCCAACTTCAATGGTCCTGGTTCTACCTTTTGGGAAATCACATTCCATTTCTCTTTAGGGGTTATTTTTTTTTTTAAGCCTGTTCGTCAAAGACTAAAACGTCTCTTTTAGAGGGTAGGAAACAGGGAGAAGTAGTTAAAATTTTCTTTGGCAGGAGGGGGCTGGGGAAGCCTGGGAATACTCTTATGCTAATTTTTGTCCCTGATCTCAAGTTTGTTCTCGTGTAAACTCCTGGGAGAGCACACACAGACATACAATCATGAGGTGCATGGGATGGGCTTGATATGTTTTGAGGAATGAGGGTCATGGCACCAGCACAATGAGAAAGATACATTCATATGCATTGCACTTTGTGTAAGAAACAAATTGCCCTCTGGCAAGAGAATGTGGAGAGGTACCATTACATGCATTATAGGGGGATGGTGGGAGAGGGATGAATATACAATTTGATTAGGAAATTCAAGCCTGAAGTTGAGTGTGTCTTGTCTCATGGAGAATGTGGTTCGCATTGTCACCCCAGAACAGAAGTGGCTGATGCTGATACCCAGCATAATCACTCATCTGGCCTGATGTTGCATCCTTAGAGTGTTTGCTATATCAGATAACCTGGATTATTGCTGCGAATCTTTACTCCCTCTCCAGTAATAGGGTTTGCCATAGCCATGAGAAAACATGCTCTGGCTAGTCTGCTGGTCCTAGAAAGATGAGAGCAGAGCATCCCCAGGTGAGCCATCCCATCCAGGCCCAAGCTAAATCTGCTAACTCCCTGCCAACCTACAGATGAGATTGAACTCAGCCAAGTTCCACAGATTGGCTGCCCAGCTGAGCCCAGCCTAGACCAGCTGACTCCCAGCCAACCCTCGAATGCGAAAGCTAATTAAATGCTTATTGTTGAATTTCACTGGGACTTTGGGGCCGTTGGTTTTGCAGCAATGTTCTAACAATGGTTAACCAATACGTGGACCAATCCTTTTCAGAGACTTCTTCTGTGTTATCAGCTAGGGTACAGTCACAATGATAGGAACCTCCTTAGGTATTTCAAATACTTCCCAGAGGGGAACAAAAATGTTTGAAAGGCTGAAAGAGCTAAAAGAGGAAGGTGTGTTCACCCAGAGATTGGTAACTGCAGGAAGTCTCCGCCACCCCTAGTACTAGAGAAACAAAAAGGAGAGGTGGTATCCCAGAGGCCAGAAGCACACTTGCTGCTGAGCAGAACAAAAATTGCTCTTAAAGTTGAAACTTCTGGCACTGCTGCCTTATCTGCTAATTCTACTGGAGCCTGGAGCCACTGGTAGCACTTGGCATTTGCCCATTTCTGTGGTTGGAACCTCCAAAGACCCCACAGCCATGCGGTACTGCTGGAGAGGCCACCAGAAACAGAGCAGAAAAAAGGTTTCTCCTCATACTCCAAACCCAGCGCCATCGAGTCGATTCCGACTCCCTCATACTCAGCACTATTTTTTCTCTCCTCTTATCTCTGCAGAGAAGAATCTCATCCTAATAGAAAACATTGTGGAGGAAACTGAACTCCAAAGTGGGGAGGAGAAAGTAAGACAGATCAATTACTTTAAATGAACCAAGGCTGGAGGCCCAAAGGACTTAAAACCCAGGAGGATCAGAGGCCTTGGAGATTTGCTCTCAAGATCACTATTAGCATCTACAGGAAATCCTAGAGAACTGACATCTAGGATGAACTAATTCAGACTCAAATTTTCAAACAGTAGAAGGGCAGATTCCAGAAAATATCACCTGGTTCCAGATGTCCTTTAGATGTGTTACGGATTGAATTGCGTCCCTCAAAAAGATAATGTTGAAGTCCTAACCCTCAGTACCTGTGAATATGACCTTGTTTGGAAATAGGGTCTTTGAAGATGTTATCTTTAAAGCAGTTAACATGAAGCCATACCAGAGAAGGATGGGTCTTGATCTCATCTGACTGCTTCCCTTATAAAAGAGAACAGACACAGAGAGACACACAGAGAAGAAAGACGGCCGTGTAAAGACGCATTTACAAGCCAAGGAATGCTAAGGATTGCCAGGAGCCACCAGAAGCTAGGAGAGAAGCATGGAACAGTTTCTCTCTCACAGCATCAAAGAATCAATACAGCCGATACCAAATTGGGGCCTTTAGCCTCCAGAACTGTGAGATGATAAAGTACTGTTGTTTAAAGCCAACGGATTTGTGCTCTTTTGTTACCACAGTCCTAGAAAACTGATACAGCACGTGAATGGTTAAACAAGCTGTGGTACATCCATACCATGGCCTACTTACTACTCAGCAATAAAAAGAAACAAACCGTTCTCAGGGAATAGCTAGCTAAATTGATACAACATAGCTTATAAAGAAAGTGTTCCACATCCTACTTTGGTGAGTGGCATCTGGGGTCTTAAAAGCTTATGAGTGGCCCGCTAAGATGCTCCACTAGTCTCACCTGTTCTGGAGCAAGGGAGAATGAAGAAAACCAAAGACACAAGGGAAAGATTAGTCCAAAGGGCTAATGGACCACAAGTACCACAGCTTCTACCAGACTCAGTCCAGCACAACTAGATGGTGCCCAGCTACCACCACCAACTGCTCCAACAGGGATCACAATAGAGGATCCTGGACAGAGCTGGAGAAAAATGTAGGACAAAATTCTAATGCACCAAAAAAAAAAAAGACCAGATTTACTGGTCTGACAGAGATTGTAGAAACCCCGAGAGTATGTCCCCCGGACTCCCTTTGGACTCAGTTCTGAAGTCACTCCTGAGCTAAAGATCAGACAGGCCCATAAAACAAAATGAAACTAAATGGGCACACCAGCCCAGGGGCAAGGACAAGAAGGCAGGAGGGGGCAGGAAAGCTGGAAATGGGCAACCGAAGGAAAAGGGGAGAGTGGTGATATGTTGTGGAGTTGGCAACGAATGTCACAAACAATATGTGTATTGTTTAATGAGAAACTAATTTGCTGTATAAACCTCCACCTAAAAAACAATTAAAAAAAAAGAATTTTTTTTTTTTTGTAACTTAGATGAAGGTTTACAGAACTAGTTTCTCATCAAACAGTTAGTACACACATTGCTCTATGGCATTGATTAACAACCCCATGACAGGTCAACATTCTCCCTTCTCAACCCTGGGTTCCCTATTACCAGCTTTCCTGGTCCCTCTTGCCTTCTAGTCCCTGCCCCGGGGCTGGTGCAACCCTTTATTCTTGTTTTGTTCCACGGGCCTGTTCAATCTTGGCTAAAGGGTGAACCTCAGGAGTCCTGAGCTGAAAGGGTGCCCGGGGGCCATACTCTCAGGGTTTCTCTAGTCTGTCAGGCCAGCAAGTGTTGTCTTTCTTTTTTAGTTAGAATTTTGTCCCACGTTTTTCTCCAGCTCTGTCTGGGACCCTCTACTGTGATCCCTGTCAGAGCAGTCAGTGGTGGCAGCCGGGCTCCATCTCATTGTTCTGGACTCAGGCTGGTGGAGGACATAGTAGATGTGGTCCATTAGTCCTTTGGACTAATTTTTCCCTTTTGTCTTTAGTTTTCTTCATTATTCCTTGCTCCCAAAGGGGTGAGACCAGTGGAGTGTCCTAGATGGCCACTCACAGGCTTTTAAGACCTCAGACACTACTCACCAAAGTAGAATGTAGAACATATTCTTTATAAAACAGACTATTGATATATAAAACAACCTGGATAAATCTCCAGAGAATTATGCTGAATGAAAGAAAAAAAAAAAGCCAATCCCAAAAGGTTACAAACTATATTATTCCATTTATGTAATTTTTTTAAGTGAAAAAATGTATAGATAAATAAGGAACAGATCAGTGGTTGCCAGGCATTAAGGACAGGGTAGGGGCAGGAGGGAAGTTATATGTGTATAAAAGAGCAACACAGAGACCGTTATGATAGAAATGTTCTGTATCTTGACTGTATCAAAGTCAATTCCTGGTTGTAGTATTGTACTATAGTTTTGCTAGAGGTTACCATTTGGGGAATAAGGAAGACCAAAAAAGAATGGACACCTTTGAATCGTGGTGTTGGCAAAGAATATCGAATATACTATGGACTGCCAAATGAACAAACAAATCTGCCTTGGAGGAAGTATAGCCAGAATGCTCCTTAGAAACTAGGATGACAAGACTTGATCTCACATACTTTGCACTTGTTATCAAGAGGAACCAGTCCATGGAGAAGGACATCATGCTTGGTAAAGTAAAGGATCAGTGAAAAAGAGGAAGACCCTCAATGAGATGGATTGACAGTGGCTACAACAATGGGCTCAAGCATAACAACGATCATGAGGATGGCGAAGGACCAGGCAGTGTTTCATTCTGCTGTACATGGGGTCACTAAGAGTCAGAACCGCTTGACGGCACGTAACAACAAAAGCAACAAACCATTTAGGGCAACTGAAGAAAGAGTACATTTGATCTTTCTGCATTATTTCTATAACTGCATTTGAATCTACAATTATCTCAAAATAAAAGGTTTTATTTTTAAAATACTGGTAAAAATATGGCTTGCTAGGATTGACCTTTCTTTCTGCCAGAATTCTAAAATCATCTGTTAACTAGACAGCATTACGAAAAGAACACAGTTCTCATGAGGGGCCAGCACAAATTCATTCCATAGGAATTTTTCAAGATTTACATGCTGGACAACATTATTTTATAAACACAGCCATTAAATCAGTTGATCAGGAGAATCTTAACCCCTAAACCAAACCTACTGCCATCAAGTCAATTCTGATGCATGGCGACCTCATGTGTTACTGAGTAGAACAGCTCCATAGGGTTTGCTTGGCTGTAGTCTTTTATGGAAGCAAATAGTCAGGCCTTTCTTTTGTGGTGCTGCTGGGTGGGTTCAAACCATCAACCTTTTGGTTAGTAGTCCAGTACAAACCATTTGCACCATCCAAGGTTAGGAGAAATTTAGATAGCCTTAATCCAAGAATGGCCTCATGTCAGAGAAGCAAAAACGATGTCCCGTGTCCTACTATATAGCATGAGGTTCCATTATGGCACTACATTTCCGAGGGCCACTCCCAGGGCATCGAGAAGACAGCAACAAGGTAGTATGGGGCTTTCAGATCCTGCCACCTGAAGTTGCCTTACCTGTGTCTCGGCCAACCCTCTCAGCTATTTTTTTCTGCACCCATTTGATAAGCCTGCACATTGTTGCAGCTCCTCCAATTTGTTGATAAAAGTATTAAAAACAAAGATTTCTAAGATACATTGGATTCATATAACATCATTCAACTTACGGGGCATTTTGCATCCTTCATCTCATTTTTCTTATTTTGCAAAAGAGAAAAATGAACCTCAAAGAAGTTTTACAATTTAGGAATTATTTAACTGCAACATGCTCAGCTCCCACCTCTTCTCCTAGGCTAGTCCCTGGGGCCCCAAGTCTCCATCCGTCAGCCTGGCCATGGAGGGTGCTGACAGTATTCTCTATCCTGGCCTTAGAGCCCTGTTTCCTGGCTCCCTGGATTCCTATCTCTGTGAGGGGCCAAGACCAGGCCCTTGGCCCCCCTCTGACTGTAGCCATGACACTCACATACCCTTCTGACCACAGGGGCCCCCGCACTCCCCATGGTGACCTGGCTGCCTGGGTAAGTGCCCCTCTCATGGCTGGCATGTCAGGGACAGCTGCTCAGCTCATGTTCTCTGGACAGGAGGCAATACTGACCCTGTGATTTGGCCCTTCAGCCAAAACGGCAGATGGGCATAGGTGTCTTGTTGTGACACTGCTCCCCCCTCTGACCAATAAGTAAACTGAGCATGTCTGACTAATAAATCACGCACAGAGGACAGAGAGGAGGACGGCAGAGTCAGCTGAGGGGTGGGCTCCATCCAAATGAACCCCAAATTACTGCTTATCTGACGTGTCACAGGTCTCAGGGACACACTGACAAACCAAGCCAGGTCACACACTGCAGAAACACTCAAAATTGACACCAGTGTTCTAATAGTTTGTTCATGGCCCGTATATCTGTGTTTAGAAGTTTGCAACGTGACAATCTTCTACCCTGATAACTCATCAGGGGTGATTCTCCACATTCCCAAAATCATTGCCATCTCCGCAGTCATCCAAGGAAAAAAGCCTGCGTCTCCCTCCCGTCTTCATCTCCCACAACCAATTAATTACAAACCTGAGGATAAACATAATCACGGGCAATGAATCTTCATAAAATAATGGAATCCTCCGTGGTGTAGGCTGACCTGTGTCACCCCAACACTGCCCTGCCCTGTGCCGCCCCATCAAACCTCCCACTCAGCAGTGTCTCAGGGTGGCTCCATGTGTCCTCCACAGCTCCTCCGGCCACCAGCATGGTCCACCAGCTCTCTCCTTCTGACCACAGCTTCATCCCTCTCCAGTCATATTGCTCCTTCTCCTCCCGTGTCTAGCCTCTTTGTCAAGGCTACAATTGTGAAGGGAACCTGACCCCTGGCTACAAGGTGGGATGGATAAGAGGGGAACAAGAGAAGGTGGGAAAAGCCAAGTTAGGGGGTGGCTAAAGCAGTACGGGTGAGGGGTGTTGGTGGCTGGGTCTGGGGAGCTGATTAGTGAGAAAGAGAAAAGGGAGATGTGAAAACTGAGCCTGTGTTGGAAAGAATGTCAAAAGGGGGCCAAGCACCTGATGAGGTGAAGGGGAAGGAGAGGCGTCCTTTGGGCAATCAAGGGGAGCTACATTGGCTTGGCTACCACTTGTCTGTCAGTTTGTCTTATGTGGTGGCTTGCATGTTGCTGTGATGCTGGAAGTGATGCCACCAATATTTCAAATACCAGAAAGGTCACCCATGTTGGACAGATTGCGGTGCAGCCTACAGACTAAGACAGACTAGGAAGAAAGGCCTGGAAATCTACTTCCAGAAATTAACTAATGAAAACCCTATGGATCACCAAAGAACATTGTCTGATATAGTGCTGGAAGATGAATCCCCTAGCTTGGAAGGCACTCAAAATACACAGTGGCCTCAGCAATGGACTCAAGCATACCAGTGATCACGAAGATGATGTAGGACTGGGCAACATTTTGTTCTGTTGTACATAAGATGCCATAAGTTGGAGCCCAATAAACAGCAACTAACCACAACAGGAGCATTGGCTTGGAGCTGTGTCTGACTCTGATCCTACACAGTAAGCACCCCCTCCCTGGGGTGCAAGACAATATCACCCATTTCTCCATAAGCCACCTGCTGACATTTCCCAGTGGAGAGCTCTCCAGGGACACCCGGTCCTCTCCCTATATGCTTGATCATCACCCCAAGCCACTGCTGAGCAAAATTCAGCTGGGCACTAGAGGGTAGTGGGCTCACATTAGCACAGGGGATTGGAACGGGATAGAGTGGGGAGGGCTCAGCATCAAGTCCTGGGACACTGTGACAGTGAAACAGCCAAGGTGTCAAGTGGCTGCTCACTCCGATGAGGTTTCTAAAAATACCCCCAGTCCCGTTGCTCACGGGCACCAAACCAGCCCTTGTGAGCACCGGGCAGACAGGCGCGTACAGCTGCTCCCCCTCACTCACCCCACTGCCTCTACCTTAGGTCATCATCTACTCTGATGGGGTTGTTGCACAAGCCTCTTAACTGCTCTCCCTTCTCCATGCAGACCACCAGATTGGCTGAAATACACAGGAGACCACACACATAAACAGAGCCTCTTCATTCATTCATCATTCATTCGGTTATTCAACATGCATTCAACATACATTTAAGTGTTGAGTGCCTTTTCTAAGCCAGGCCTTGTGGTAGATGCTATAGATCGGGCGAGCAGAGCCAGACACAGAAGAGAAAATATAATGTCTGAGTACATTTCTATGATGCTCAAGAATAGGTAACTCTAATCTGTAGTAAAGGAAGTCAGAATACCTGTTGCTTCTTGGAGGTGGGACTATAGCTATGGACTGGGAACGGGCATAAGGGAGTTTTCTGGCATCTTGGAGGATGATGATCGCCAGGGTGTACCAATACGTAAGAATTCACTGAGGGTGTACACTTCAGGTTTTATGCCCTTTGTGATATGTATGTTATACCTCAATATTTTTTAAAACTGTATATAAGGAAACCCTGGTGGCGTAGTGGTTAAGTGCTACGGCTGCTAACCAAGAGGTCGGCAGTTCAAATCTGCCAGGAGCTCCTCAGAAACTCTATGGGGCAGTTCTATTCTGTCCTATAGGGTCGCTTTGTGGTATGTATGTCATACCTCAATATTTTTTAAAACAGAGTATATAAAGTATGATTCTGATTTTACTTTTTAGAGCTACATGTGTATCCATGAATCAAGACTAGACGAAAGAGTTATACACCAACATTTTAGCAGTGGTTGTCTGAGTGGTGAGATTATGGTGAATTCTTAATTTCCTTTTTTACACTTCTCTGGGTTTCCCAAATATTCTACACTGAGTAGGTCTTGCTGTTGTAATGAGATTAAGATATTAAATGTTGTTTTAAAGATAATAGTGCCAGAGGTGAGATACTCAGCAGGCACGAGGCAGGTGGCTCTCTTCCCGGAGACGGGCAGAACCCGCTCACGAGCTTTTGTCCTCTTTGGCAGTAAGGACAAGGCTTAGGAGTCCTGTTCCAGGTCTGTGGGATTTCAGGGCAGCTAAATAAAGCTGCTGGCCCACTGGGGACTGAGGGGGGGTTGCTGGAGGAGCCCTCAGGGCTTTCCTCTCATTCCTGAAGGAAGGAGGCTCCCAGGCAGGCACGGTTTAGAGGCCTTGCCAGCCTGGCCTCACCCTGGCAGCGTGAACACTTGCCTGACTCCCTTGGCCTTCATTTCTAAGCCAGGAGCCCTGGGCTCCCAAGCCCCAGCCTGCCCGGAGTCCTAACCCATGGGAGTGGGGTGAGTTTAGGACCCACCATCTCATTCCTTCAGCAAGAAGGGCCCAAACTGTGTGTGCAGTTTGGGGTGAGGCAGAGTGAGCCGACGGTGGGAGTAATAAAAAGAAAACTCAGTCTAAACCCTGGAAACCCTAAGGAAGGAAGAAAAGGGAGCATGGAGAACCACTCAGGCCTTGATTTTCTCATTGAGAAATGGGACTGTTGTGAGGTTAATATATGAAATAGTACATGGAAAGTTCTGGAATTGGGGGTGGGCACTGAGTCTGTGTTCAATAAGCATTAGTTTTGCTGACAATTTGGGGGACAGAGGCTAGTCAAATGGCTGCCCCTTGGGGGTCCTACTCCAATACTAGTGTCCTCTACCCCAATCCTAATCCCCCCCTAGGCTACCACCTGCACACAGCAGGGGTGGGGGAGGTATTTTTGTGACCAAAGCCTGAGTTCTGCATTGGCACAGCCACTGTGGTCATGTGATGACTATCAGCTTGTGATTCACACATGTAATTTGTATTTCCAGCCTGGATCCTAAAAGCAATTCTCCATCCCTCCTACTCCCTCCCCCGCCCCCCTGACATGCAGGCTCCCACAGAGAAGTCATGTGAAGCCTCCTCAGACTGAGCCAAGGAATGAGCCAGCAGCCCGCTCTGCCCTGTGACACACACAGCCTCCAGCGGTCACATGGTCTCCAGCTGCCACCACTTGCCCTGTGTCCCCGGCCTGGTGCCCTCTCCCTGGCAGGCTTCCTAAGCTGACTCATCCCTCCAGGCAGTAGCCTGGCAGACAGCAGGTTGAGGGACAGAGTAACGGGCCAACAGGCTTGGACAGTTCTGGTCCCAGCGGACCTCGAGGTGGAAACCCATCCAGGAGTCTTCCTGGCACCACGTGGTATGCCCCAGCAGGGATTAGGTGCCCTGCTGGCCTGAGGCAGAGGTGGGGGAGCTGTTGGCAGCTGGTTCCCCACAGCCAGCCCCAGCCACAACCCCCATGAGCAAAGAGCTGGAGCCACAGGCGCTGAAATGAGCCTATGCTGGGAGTCCAAGGCCCCATGTAGCCTGTGCGCCTGGCGAGAAGGCTGGAAGCAGCTCATTGTCACACTTTAGGGAGAGGGAAGAGGGCAAATTCCAGGAGGGGCCATCGGTATACATACTCTTAAAAAAAATACTCTAGAGTAGTGGCTCTCATTTAAAAGCAGTTTTGCCACCCCTCCCCCCTCCCCCATGGGACATTTGGCAACATCTGGAGACATTTTTGATTGTCACAACTGGGGAAGCACTACTGGCATCTAGTGGGTAAGGGTCAGGGAGGCTGCTAAACGTCCTACAATCCACAGAACTCATCGGCTCCACTGCAGCCAGAGGGAGCTGTGACTGTCACTCCAAGCCTTGGAACCTTTCGACGCCTGTCCAGGACCCTCAGATTTGGGCCCCAAATCCTTGGCTTGTGTACCAAGCCTTCCATGATCCAGTCCTGGCTCATCCCTTCAGCCCTCCTCCTGCTGTGTTTCAGTCCTGCCAAACCACGCATACTGCCCCAAATACTCCAAGGCCTTTTCCCCTGAGAAAGAGGATTCAACATCCTCTGAGTAGACTGCTCTCCTCCCACTTCTGTCTGGCAAATGCTCACCCATCCTTCCAGGTCCAGCTGTGACATATCCTTATCCAAGAAGCCTCTTGTCGTTGCTACCTTGAACTCTCCTCTTCCCCGGGGTAGCATATGGTGCCTGTTCTACCATAGACCATCACACAGGATCTGTGCTGGCATGGTTGACTTCTCTGTCTGTCTCCCCCACCAGACTGTTTTCCCTTAACATCTGGGTCTGTCTCTTCAGTACCTAGTAAAGAACCTTGTACAATGGCAGCCACTGATCATCCCCTGCTTGTTGGGTGCGTGGATAGGTCTGGGTATTATCCCTTAGTGGCAGAAGGTAAAAGGGGAGCTGGGGAAAATGAAGAGAGAGATGTGAGGTCAACGGAGCCATCAAAAGGTGGGAAGCAGGGGCAGGAATGAGTCCTGAGGGACTAGCTGAGCAGGAGTCTGGACACAAAGCCATAGAGGAGCAGTTGGTCTGAGGGGCCAGAAGAGAGATGGTCTGTATCAATTCCAGAAGGGGGAGCATGGGACCTGTATGCTCCCCCTGCATACCCTGGGCAAGTTCTGTGTTTGATTGGACACTTTACCGAAGAAGATATATGGATGGCAAATGAGCTCAAAAAAAGATGCTCAACATCATTAGTCATTAAAAAAAAGCAAACCAAACCCATTGCCATCAAGTCAATTCTGACTTACAGCAACCCTATAGGGAAGAGTAGAACTATCCCACAGAGTTTCCAAGGAGCACCTGGTGGATTCGAACTACCGACCTTTTGGCTAGCAGCCATAGCACTTAACCACTAAGCCACCAGGGTTTCCCATTAGTCATTAACAGAATATAAATAAAAATCATAATAAGATACTACAAGAGACCTACTACCCACAAGACACCTACTACCCACAATACACCTACTAGAAAGGTTCAAATTAAAAAGACTAACCATAAGAAGTGTTGGTGAGGATGTAGAGGAACTGGAACTCTTGTACATTGCTGGAGGAAAGGTAAAATGGCACAATCAGTTGGACAGCTTCTTCAAAGTCTAAACATAAACTTAACTATATGACCCAGCCATTCCACTCTTAGGTATTTATCCAGACTTACGAAAATATTTGCTCAAACAGCGGGCAGACTGTAATCAGGACTGGAATGGTCCCCAAGTCCTCATAAGTGCTTATTATATGTGTGAGGAAATTTGGTAATTTACACCTGAAAGCAAGGCCACTTACTTTTCTTAAGTAAATACACCTCAAGGGGAAGACAAGGCAACAAGAGACATTTCCATTTTATAGACGATGAAGTTCATTTTTTTTTTTTATTATTGAGTGATAGTCCATTGTACGGATATACCCACAATTTATTTTTCCATTCACCTGCGTATTGACATTTGAATTGTTTCCAATTTGGGGCTATTACAAATAAAGTTGTCATGAGCATTGGTATACAAGTCTTTGTGGGGACATGTGTTTTCATTTTTCTTGGGTAAATATCTAGCAGTGGAATGGCTGGGTCATATGATTGCTTTATGTTAACTTTTTTAGTAACTGCAAACTGTTTTCCAAAATGATTGTGCCATTGACATTCCCACTAGGTGTATCAGAGTTTCAGTTACTCGACATTCTTGCCAACATTTGGTAGGGTGAGACTTTCTCATCTTAGCTGGTCTAATGGGTATGCTGCTGTTGCTGCTAGTTGCTGTCCAGTCAATTCTGACTCATGGTCACCCCATGCGTGCAGAGTAGAACTGTTCTACAGGTTTTTCAAGGCTGTGACCTTTCAGAAGCAGATCATCGGACTTGTTTTCTGAGGTGTCTCTGGGTGAATTTGAACTGCCAGCCTTTCAGGTCATTGTCGAAAGCTTAACCGTTTGTGCCATCAAGGCACCCTAATAATGGGTATGTGGCAGCATCTTACTATGGTTTGAATTTGCATTTCCTAATGACTGGCGATGTTGAGCATCTTTTCATATACTTATTTGCCACCCATATACCTTCTTTGGTGAAGTATCTGTTAAAACATAGAACTCTGAAAGAGTTGTGTATTTGTTTATATCAGATATAGAAAAGCACATAATTATGAACTTGAACGTTGGAACCTGTCTGATCTGCCTTTAAGCCCTGGCTTGCCAATTTGCTATGCAACAAAAATAAGTGACTTACCGTCTCTGAAATTCATTTTCCTCGTGTGTAAAATTAAGATAATAATAGAAACTGATAAGGTTTTAGTGAGGATCAAATACTTAATGCCTTTAAAGTACTTAAGGCCTAGCACATAGAACTTAATAAAAATTATTAATAATTATTATCATAACATCCTTCATTGTTCTGATTTAAAAGTATAACAACTAAGGCCACTGGCATAACTCAGAAACAAATCTGCCTGAGGAATAAACGGTGCTTTATGTCTAGCACAATATTTTTTTTATCTTTATGTATGTGAAGAATGGAATTTGGTAGAAGTCTAGCATGTCAGACCTGAAAGGGTCCTTAGAGATATTGAAACCAACCCCATGCTTTAGCCCAGATTCTCTGGAAAGCAGAGCCTGAGGCAAGGATATAGTGCTGGTAACTTAGAGGGGGAGGTAAAGGTCAGGGTAGTGAAGGTTAGAAAAAAGTTGGGAAGTGAGACAAAGGAAGTGACAAGGGTTATCGTGCAGGTCACCACTACACAACGGGGAGCCAAAGAGGCACGGCAGGTCTTTCTACAGGCGTGCTTGCTCAGCACACAGAAATCCCCCTAAAGGTTTGCAAAGAGAAGCCACACTTAAGAGCAGTCCAATGAGGGGAAGAGTAGGAGACATTCCTCTCCAGCTTCTTTCCCATTTCTTGTTTTCTTTTGGTTAAGGTTCATCCCAGAGAGCAAACTCCCCTGCACTTGCAGGTGTGTCGTCTGGCACCACTGTGGCCTCTCAGGAAAACACACCCCATGCACTGCACTGTGACATTTCATCTAAGCCCAGAAGTGGATGGGCAGCTCAGTGCAGGTGAGGCACCAGCCAAGGGAGAGGAAAAGGGAGGTACACAAGGTCTGTGTCCTGTCTTAGGCTGGGTACCTCCAGAAGCTGACCCTGAGTCAAAGATTTGAGTGCAAGCAGTTGGGGGGGTGGGGCGGACAATGATTTCAGGAAGCACTTAGGGAATGGGGATGGGAGATAGAGGAGAGAAGGAAGCTGATAGAGGGCATGGGATGAGGTTACTATTGTGGGCCTCTGGGACAACATGGAGAACATCTCAGGATTCCCTCCTGAGGGACAAGGAAGCTGGAATACCTACCCCCAACTTCCTACCTCATTGGTTCAGGGCTGCTCCTCCCCAAAGGAAAGCCCTCAGGTGGAGAGTCTCAGGTGGTGGCAGTAGGATGCCTTTGGCAGATCCTTGAATGATGAGAGCCTCACCTGCACATACAAATCAAACCCATTGCTGTAGAGTGGATTCATAGCATCCCTATAGGACAGAGTAGAACTGCCCATAAGGTTTCCAAGGCTATAGTCTTTACAGAAGGAGCCCTGGTGGTGCAATGGCTAAGTGCTCGGCTGCTAACCGAAAGGTTAGCAATTCGAACCCACCAGCCGCCTCAAGGGAGAAAGATGTGGCAGCCTGCTCCCGTAAAGATTTAAAGCTTTGGAAATGCTATGGGGCAGTTCTACTCTGGCCTATAAGTTCATTATGAATCGGAATTGTCTCCATGGCAGTGGGTTTGGTTTTGGGGGTTTAATCTTTACAGAAGCAGACTGCCACATCTTTCTCCCGCATAGCAGCTGGTGGGTTCAAACTACCCATCTTTTGGTTAACAGCTGAGCGCTTAACCACTGTACCACCAGGCCTCCTTTGTGGTACACCAGGGGTCAGCAAATGTTTTCTTAAAGGGCCAGAGAGTAGTATTTCAAACTTGCAGGCCATGCGGTCTCTGTTGCAGCTAGCAGACTCTGCCATTGTAGTTAATCACAAATAATACATAAACAAATAGGTATGGCTGTGTCCCAATAAACTTTATTTATAAAAACAGGCAGCCAACCTGCAGGCCATAGATTGACGACTCTTGAGCTACATCCACGTATGCATCCCATTTTACAGACGGAGAAACTAAGGCCCGGTAGAAAAACATAATGGGTCATACAGCCAGCCAGAGACAAATCTCCTGACTTTTTGCCCAATATTCCCTCCACTATTCCTTGCTGGAGTCCTGGTGGTGCAGTGGTTAAGATCTCAGCTGCTAACCAAAAAGTCCACAGTTCAAATTCACCAGCCCCTCCTTGGAAACCACAGGAGGGTAATTCTTACTCCGTCTATGGGCCTCTATGAGTCGGAATCGATTGGACAGCAACGGGTTTGGGTTTTTTTCCCGGTTTATCCCTTGCTACCTCCTCACTGGGGCCCTTGTGTGTTTTTTTGGAGTCAGAGAGCCAGAACTCTTCCAGGGAGTGCCTGTGTTTCCCACAATGCTTAAATCAAACTTTGTTTCCCTTTCCTCCTGATGGCCAGACCTGCTCCAAAGATCGCTCAGAGCCCCGCGAACGTCACTGAGTGGGTGGCTTCGGAAAGCCTCCCCCGCGCCAGGCTCAGTCCCATCAGCCTCTGCGTCGCTACCTTGGCAGAGCCTCTCCCAGCAGTGGCCACAGTGCGCAGAGTGAAAAGCGGTTAGAGCTTTGGATCCTGTAAAGCTCTAAAAATAACCAGGAATGTGTGCACATATGTGGCCCTTCTGTGATCAAAACATCTGGGGAGAAGATCAAATGCTCCTTCTTTAATTTGCCTAAAATTCTGCGAGGACTTGGGAAGGGAAAGGAAGTTGAAAGTCATTGACTTACTGGAGGGAAGAACGTCACAAGATTTGTTTTTTTTTTTTAGACAAAATAAGGTCTGCTTATGAAGAATCCTCCCCTGGGGGAAGTCCTCGACCTCGATGTCCTTGTATTCTTCGGGACGTTTCTCATAATGGGGGCGAAAAGTTCATTGACTATTGGTTTGAATTCTTGATTTGATGCCTTTAAAAAAAAAAAAAGATCAAAATGCCAAGTCCCTCAATTGAAACATTAGGAGCTATGATAGTGTAGGAAATCATCAAATGTCAGATTTGAAGAATGCCTGCTATAACCCATGTGTCTGGCAGATGAGGAAACTGAGACCCAGAGAGAGAACTTTACTGGTGTCACACTGAGAGTGGGAGAGGCAGGAGTGAAACCCACATGTCCTGACTCCCAGACCAGGGGTCTACTGGGAAGATGAGTCAGAGCAGAGTTTCAAGTCCTGGTTCTGTCACTTCTAAGCCCTGTGACACATCTGTGCACTAAAGATGATAATTGTTAGTTTTGTCTGTAAGAAGCCATGGTGGAGGCCTTGGAATCTTGAGAAAAAGTTCTCAAATTATGTCAGATCTTCCCTTTGCCCTTTGTTCCTTCTGATTCTGCTTGATCACAGTAGTAAGAGCAGTAGAAGCCAGGATGGAAACTGGGTCCTTGAAGAGTTAACAAAGGCAGGCAAATGCTCACTCTCTTCATTACTAATCTTGGCCCCAAACCCTAAAATAGTGTCCCAGTAATTTGGGCTGGCTGATGTGTGAGCCTGGGTTACCTTTGGTCCTTGGTTCGAATCCTTAGCCAACAGCAGGCTAAGGGTCTCAAGGGTACCCTCCCTCAGGCTATTTCCTAACTCTAGGCCAGAGAAAACCAGCCCCCTCCCCAAAGCCTGAGGCAACCTGACTAAGCCCCACCTCCACCCATGCTTCTTTTCCCCTGGGTCTCACTGCAATTCCGACTGGCCTTGGGAGGGCAAACAGTGGCTTTTTAGGCCACCTCTCCCACAGGAGATGACAAAAAGACCCAGCATAAAATTCCCAAAGAGCAAGGGAGGAGGGTCTAAACAGATCCTGCTGCTCAAACTCCAGAACTCTTCATCCTGTCGTCATCATTGAGAACTCCAGCCTGGAGAAATAGAATCCAAACATGTCCTTGATTTGGTCTCCATGAGAGGTGGGGCCTAGGGCGCCCCTCTAGAGACCAACATTTTTGTTTAGCTCCAGTTATTCCAATCAGCTCAGTGACCAGGCCAGGCAGGAGAGAGAACATAATGAATTATCAGAATAGTCCTAATAGTATCTTGGCAACAGTACTTCTCCAATCCCTCCCACTACTTCCATGTCCCATTTGGTCCCATGGAACCGTTGAGAAGGGGGTTCAGACTCCCAAAGTCTTTATGAATGCCTTTCATATCGACTCACACACTCTAGATTAGGCTGAAAAGTCATGTTCTGTCATATTAACCATGTAACTAACAAGCTTAAGACTACATAATGGACATCAAAGAGCAGCAGTGATTGCTACAGAAAAGGCCCAAATTTCTCACCATCTTATCAAGTTATCATTGTATATTCTTTCCTATTTTAATCATTGCCTTGAGTCCACAGAAAAATAAGCATAACCCCCTCCTTTTCCAAAGAGAAAATAATTTCTCAAATTATGTCAAAAGCTTCCCTTTGCCTCTCGTTCTTTCTTATTCTGCTTGAGGCCAGCCATAAGAGTCATAGGAGCTAAAATGGAAAGCGGGACTCTTCCTCAGTAGCTGCAGACTGAGACATCTCATGCAGCAACAATTCTCGCACCTCCTGAGTTGGATCCATTCAACTCCAACTCTCACATGTCCCAATTTTCCAAAGTTCCAAAGAGTCAACAGGACAAATTAAAACATTACTGTACCAGGACTCATTTGAGGAATTGGAAAATAAACAAATTTCAAAGCCGAATGACAACCACATATTCCAGCTTCTAGGAGATGGTATTTAAATGTAAACTCCTTCTCACAGCCCACCTCTGGGGAATGTCATTGTTATTTATACCTGCCTCTGACTCATGGCAACCCCATGCACAACAGAACAAAATGCTATCAGGTCCTGCACCATCCCCATAATCCCTTGCAGATCAGAATGTTGTGATCTATCAGGTTGTCATTGGTCAATTTTCAGAAACAGATCACCAGACCTTTCTTCACAGTCCATATTAGTCTGGAAGTTCCACTGAAACCTGTTCAGCATTATAGCAACACTCAAGCTTCCACTGGCAGAGGGGTGGTGATTTTGCATTGCGGGTATCAGCTGGTAATTGAACCTGGGTCTCCCGCATGGAAACCAAGAATTCTACCAGTGAACCACCATTGTCCCCAACAATTATAGACTCTTAATAATGTTGTCCACCACTCTTCTGTCAGTTTGCCATACTTTGGTGGCTTGCACGTTGCTGTGATGATGGAAGCTATGCCACTGGAATTTCAAATCTTAGCAGAGTCACCAATGGTGGACAGGTTTCATCTGAGCTTCCAGACTAAGACAGACTAGAAAGAAGGACTTGGTAATCTACTTCCAAAAAAAATTTACCAGTGAAAACCTTGTGAATAGCAGTGGAACATTGTCTGATATAGTGCTAGAAGACGAACCCCTCAGGTTAGAAGGCACTCAAAATGTAACTAGGGAAGAGCTGCTTCCTTCAAAGTAGAGACAACTTTAAGGACTTCGATAGAGTAAAGCTTTCAGGATCTTCATTTGCTAATGTGGCATGACTCAAAATGGATGTTTGCAAGGACATCATATAAGGAGAAAGCAAACAGTCATTAAAAAGACAGGAAAGAAAGAAAAGACCAAAATGGATGTCAGAAGAGTCTCTGAAACTTGCTCTTGAAAGTAGAGTAGCTAAAGCAAATGGAAGAAATAGTGAAATGAAAGAGCTGACAAATTTCAAAGGGTGGCTTGAGAAGACAAAGTAAAGTATTATAATGAAATGTGCAAAGACCTGGAGTTAGATTTAACAAATGGTGCTGGCATAACTGGATATCCGGCTGCAAAAAAAAATGAAACGAGACCCATACCTCACACCATGCACAAAAACTAACTCAAAATGGATCAAAGACCTAAATATAAAATCTAAAATGATAAAGATAATGGAAGAAAAAATAGGGACGATGCTAGAAGCCCTAATACATGGCATAAATGGTATACATAACATTACTAACAGTGCATAAACACCAGAAGACAAACTAGATAACTGGGAGGTCCTAAAAATCAAACACCTATGCTCATCCAAAGACTTCACCAAAAGAGTAAAAAGATTACCTACAGATTGGGAAAAACTTTTTAGCTATGACATTTCTGATCATCATCTGATCTCTAAAATCTACATGATTCCTCAAAAACTCAACAACAAAAAGACAAATAACCCAGTGAAAAAATGGGCAAGGATGTGAACAGGCACTTAACCAAAGAAGACATTCTGGCATATAACAGATATATAAGGAAATGCTCACGATCATTAGCCGCTAGAGAAATGCAAATCAAAACTACAATGAGATTCCATCTCACATCAACAAGGCTGGCATTAATCTAAAAAACACAAAATAATAAATCTTGGAGAGGTTGTGGAGAGAATGAAACACTTACACACTGCTGGTGGGAATGTAAAATGTATTACCACTTTGGAAATCGATTTGGCACTTCCTTAAAAAGCTAGAAATAGAAGTACCATATGATCCAGCAATCCCACTCCTTGGGATATATCCTAGAGAAATAAGAGCCTTTACACAAACAGATATATGAGCACCCATGTTCACTGCAGCACTGTTTACAATAGCAAAAGATGGAAGCAAGCAAGGTGCCCATCAACAGATGAATGGACAAATAAATTATTGTATATTCACACAATGGAATACTACACATTGATAAAGAACAATGAGGAATACATGAAATATTTCATAACATGGAGGAATCTGGAAGGCATTATGCTGAGTAAAATTTGTCAGTTGCAAAAGGACAAATATTGTATGAGACCACTATTATAAGAACTCAAGAAATAGTTTAAACAGAGAAGAAAATATTCTTTGATGGTTACAAGAGTGGGGAGGAGGGAAGGAGAGGGGTATTCACTAATTAGATAGTAGACAAAAACTATTTTAAGTGAAGGGAAAGACAACACACGACACAGGAGAGGACAGCACAACTGCACTAAACCAAAAGCAAAGAAGTTTCCTGAATAAACTGAATGCTTCAAAGGCCAGCCTAGTAGGGCCAGGAGTTTAGGGACCATAGTTTCAGGGGACATCTATGTCAACTGGCATAATAAAATCTGTTAAGAAAACATTCTGCATCCCATTTTGGAGAGTGGTGTCTGGGGTCTTAAACACTAGCAAGCGGCCATCTAAGATGCATCAATTGGTCTCAACCCAGCTGGCGCAAAGGAAAATGGAGAACGCCAAAGACCCAAGGTAATTATGAGCCCGAGAGAGAGAGAGGGCCAAATAAATGAGAGACTACATCAGCCTGAGACCAGAAGAACTAGATGGTGCCCGGCTACAACCGACGACTGCCCTGAGAGGGGATAAAACAGAGAACCCCTGAGGGAGCAGGAGAGCAGTGGGATGCAGACCCCAAATTCTCATAAAAAGACCAGACTTACTGGTCTGACTGAGACTAGAAGGACCCCGATGGTCATGGTTCCCAGACCTTCTGTTAGTCCAAGACAGGGACTGTTCTCAAACCCAACCCTTCAGACAGGGATTGGACTGGACTATAAGATAGGAAATGATACTGGTGAGGAGTGAGCTTCTTAGATCAAGTAGACACATGAGACTGACTATGTGAGCAGCTTCTGTCTGAAGGGGAGATGAGAGGCAGTGGGGGGCAGAAGCTGGCTGAATGGATGGGAAAATAGAGGGTGAAGAGAAGGAGTATGCTGTCTCATTAGGGGGAGAACAACTAGGAGTATATAAAAAAAATTATAGCAAGGTGTATATAAAACTTTGTATGAGAGACTGACTTGATTTGTAAACTTTCACTTAAAGCACAATAAAAATTTTTTAAAAAGTAAATGGAAGAAATACACAGAGTCACTGTAACAAGAAGAATTGGTCGAAGTTCAACCATTTCAGGAGGCAGCATATGATCAAGATCCGATGGTATTGAAAAAGTCCAAGCTTCACTGAAGGCATTGGTGAAAAAAACAAGGCTCCAAGAATTGACGGAATACCAATTAAGACGTTTCAACCAACAGATGCAATGCTGGAAGCACTCACTCATCTATGCCAAGAAATTTGGAAGACAGCTACCTGGCCAACTGACTAGAAGAGATCCATATTTGTGCCCATTCCAAAGAACAGTGATCCAACAGAATGCAGAAATTGTCAATCAATATCATTAATATCACATGCAAGTAAAATTTTGCTGATGATAATTCAAAAATGGTTGCAGCAGTACATCCACAGGAAATTGAGAAAAATTCAAGCTGGATTCGGAAAAGGACGTGAGACAAAGGATATCATGGCCAATGTCAGATGGATCTTGGCTGAAAGCAAAGAGTACCAAAAAGATGTTTACCTGTATTTAATTGACTATGCAAAGGCATTCAAGTCTGTGGATCATAACAAATCATGGATAACATTGCAAAGAGTGGGAATTCCAGAACATTTAATTGTGCTCATAAGGAACCTGTATATGGACCAAGGGCAGTTATTTGAAGGAGATACTATGTGATTTAAAATCAGGAAAGGTATGCATCAGGGTTGTATCCTTTCATCCTACTTATTCAATCTGTATGCTGAGCAAATAATCTGAGAAATTAGGCTATATGAAGTAGAACATAGCATCAGGATTAGAAGATGATTCATTAACAACCTGCCATATGCAGATGACACAACCTTGCTTGCTGAAAGTGAAGAGGAATTGAAAGCACTTACTGATGAAGATCAAAGACCACAGCCTTCAGTGTGGATTGCACCTCAACATAAAGAAAGCAAAAATCCTCACAACTGGACCAGTGAGCACCATCATGATAGAGAAAAGATTGAAGTTGTCAAGGATTTCATTTTAATTGGATCCACAATCAACGCCCATGGAAGCAGCAGTCAGGAAATCAAACGACATATTGCATTGGTCAAATCTGCTACAAAAGACCTCTTTAAAGTGTTGAAAAGCAAGGCTGTCACCTTGAGGTCTAAGGTGCACCTGATCCAAACCATGATACTTTCAATCGCCTTATATGCATGCAAAATCTGGACAATGAATAAGGAAGACCGAAGAAGAATAGATGCCTTTGAATTATGGTGTTGGTGAAGAATGTTGACTATACCAAGGGCTGCTAGAAGAATGAATAAAATCTGTCTTAGAAGAAGTACAGCCAGAATGCTGCTTAGAAACAAGGATGGAGAGACTTTGTCTCATGTATTTTGGATATGTTATTAAGGGACCAGTCCCTGGAGAAGGACATTATGCTTGGTAAAGTAGAGGGTCAACAAAAAAGAAGAAGACCTGCAAAGAGATGGACTGACACAGTGGCTGCAACAACGGGCTCAAACATAGCAAGGATTGTGAGGATCAGGCACAAGACCAGGCAGTGTTTTATTCTGTTGTACAGAGGGTCACTATGAATTGGAACCGACTTTACAGCAACTGACAACAATAATGTTGTCACACATTTAGATACATTCTAGGTGAAGGGAACAGAATGAATAAAAGCATGACACATTTACTATTCATGCTAAATTTTCTCTTTAAGGAGAACTATGGATTTAGCTGATAAAAGAAATTGTAAGAGAAAGCAAAATGGCAGACTTACATGCCCAATATTGGAAATAAATATGAGGTCATAAATATTTTAAAGAATAAACATATGTGTATCTGTATCTATCTCCCATTCTGCCTAGTGTTTTATCAGTTCATGCCTTTTTTTTTCCAGAAATGGTTGCCTTCACATGGTATATAATCCAATTTCCCAACCAGCTTTAGGAGATGCCAAATATTTAATGACACCCCACCTAGAAACAATAAATACATTTGAGGCAGCCTTAGACTCCTGGGGAAAGGGATGCTGAAAATTTGATGAAACCGATTAATAAATTATAACCAGGCTATTAAGATGTGAATCACTAAAAACTCCTGACACCTTTTCCATTTCTCTAATTAGAATTAGAAAATAAATAAACAGACTCACCTCTCTGTGCTTAGAATTTTGCCCCCTCTTTTCTGAGGCCACCTTGTTAGTCTAGTTCATGGACTTTCACTTAGACATCAAAATGGCTTTACCAACCAACAGTAAGGTTTTGACAGTCGGTTTAGAGGCCATTCACTGGCTCTCTAAGCCAGATGTTATGACTGTATTGGTGAGCCGCCAATCACACAGCTGGGGAGGGGGAAGGTCCAATTTGTTGGCCATGGGACATCTTCACAATCAAAGTGCCCCCGCTGATGGATTCCACAGCCTGCTTCAAACCGTCATAGACCCAAGCTGCCTAGAAGGAACCTTAGAGATAATCTCCTCTCACCCCCTTCTTTTTGTATAGGTGGAAAGTGAGGCTGAAGGAGAGGGATCAAGCTGCCCAAGATCATGCAACCGTTATTAGCAGAAGCCACACAAGAACCTGGGTCTCCTGACTCCATGACCACTGCTCTTTCTACACCTATTTCTACACTGTGGGGGGCCAAATCCAAAGGTTCTGTACTTCCCTTCCAATCACTAGAATAACCCTTTATAATATAGGCATCAGAGGACAACTACAGGTACCAGGAGGCAAGCCCAGCCCCTCACTGTAGGTGAAGCATCTGCAGCCCCTCCCTATGAATCCCTGGCTTGGAGCTCTGATGTCACACTTGCTTGGTTTGGGTGCAGAAATGTCTCTCTTAAAAGAAAAAAAAAAAGGCAAACCCGTTGTTGTCCTAGAGTCAATTCCGATTCCTGGCGGCCCTATAGGACAGAATAGAACTGCTCCATAGGATTTCCAAGGAGCTACTGATGGATTTGATCTGTCGACCTTTTGATTAGCAGCTGAGCTGTTAACCACTGCGCCACCCAGGCTCCACCTTTACATCCCAGAGCCTGCGGCAATGACAGTATAGAAGAGACTTGGGGGGAAGGGGGGAATGATCCTTAGATGAATGAATCATGAGGGTTTATCTAATTTTAGAACTTCTCTCTTTTTTTTTTTTTGAGTGCAAAATGACTGAAAGCCAAAAATGGTTAAAAATGCAATTTTCTCCAGTATTTCATGGATTCTGCTTAAAGATAATCCCTCAACAAACATTTACTACATGGTACACGCTTAGTTAAGGAGCCCCAGTGGTGCAACAGCTAAGCACTCGGCTGCTAACCAAAAGGTTGGCAATTTGAACCCACAAGGGTGTATCCATGGGAGAAAGACCTGGCCATCTGCTCTAGTAAAGCTTACAGCCTAGGAAACCCTGTCCCGTGGTCTAGTGAGAGCAACAGATGACCAGACCATTGTAACCCAGGATGATGGAACACCACGAGAAACATGTATCACAGAAGGGCTACCCAGACCAGAGGCAGGGGTAGGGTATCAGAGGAGGTAACAACTGAGCTGAGTATTGAAGGATAAGTGAATTGGGAAAATTGAGGAAGGGAGTTTCAGGGAGAGAGAACAACATGTGTAAAGCAAAAAGATTTCAGGAGAAAGCATGGCCAAAGAGGTAGAAAGAGCGCAACTGGCAGATTTTAACATGTTGTACAAATGAAATTAAATTTGGCTGCTTCTGTGTTGGTTTGTTTTTCCAGAAGAGGTCATTGCTGAATAGTGGAAGAAGCACTGGATTTGGAATAAGAATGACTAGAGAAATAATGATTCCATTTATAGTTGCTGAGCTCTAGTTGGATATGCAGGCTCTTCTACACAGTTGCCTCATGATGGAAAAAATATTGCATCACCCCAGTTTACAGATGGGGAAACTGATGCTCCGGGAGTACTAGCCAGTAGCAGTGGACTGTTTTTCTTCCCAGTCCTACTTGTTGAGACTTAGGGAAGTAGTAGCATTGGATCCAATACCTTAGATGCAAGTACAAAGCAACGTTATCCTCTCTCTTGGCAGAAGTTGCCCTCTGCCACAAAAATCGGCAATTCCTGTATCCCGGTAGTGCTTCCTGCAAAAGCACACAGGCATATCCTAGACTCTTCTGAAACACTGGAGAACATTGCCCTGCCCATTCTCCTGCTGGGTCACCTCAGACACCTCTCAGTTACCTTTCCCACAGGCCTGGAAGTGCACAATACGGGTGTGTGTGTGTGTGTGTGTGTGTGTGTCTTCTGTTTTCCTAAACATTAATCCCACTGTTCCATTCATTCATATCCTCCTTAAAGACTTTCTGTCATCCAGAGCTGCCCCTGCCCTTGGATGAGCAATTGCCTAGTCATCCTTAAAATCAAGGACGGTGTCACCTTTCCTGAGGAGCCCCCTTCTTCCCTCACACACACAATCACTCCCTCCTCTGGGCTTCCCCTGTCCTTAGGGGCATCCCTGTCATTTGTCATAGCTCAGTCGACTCTGCATCTCCCCTAAGACAAGGAAAACAGTCCGCTGATACTGGCTAGTACTCCTGGAGCATCAGTTTCCCCATCTGTAAACTGGGGTGATGTAATAATTTTTCCATCATGTGGTAACTGTGTAGGAGAAGAGCCTGCATACCCAACCAGAGCTCAGCCACTCCTGGGAAAACAGTTGGCCTCCCTGGTATATTTGAATTCTGGAGAAGGTTCAAGCCCTGACTCTGCCATTTGCTAGCAGAGAGCTTAGCCTTATTAGGAGCTGGTGAAAAGCGAGGTTCTCGTCTTAACCTGGAGTTCCTGAGTGGTGCAGACAGTTACCTTACTCAACAACTTGCTCAACAATAACATTTCCATTATCTGACACCAACTGCCAGCCAAGGGCAACTGCCAGAGGTGAGGTGGGTAGAAAGAGTCTTGGGAGGCAGCATTTTCTATTTGCCAGAAAGCCTGTGATTTAAAAGATGAACAGCATGGACCAAAAACCCATAAGGAAATAAGCATCCGGTGCAAAGGAAATAATGGATTTGGTGAAGGGATATTTGAGACAAGAAACTCGAACTTGCTCAACTGCTAACCAAAAAGTTGAGAGTTGGAATCAACCCAAAGGCTCCTTGGAAGAAAGGCCTGGCAATCTACTTCTGAAAAATCAGTGACTGAAAACCCTATGGACCACAGTTCTCCTCTGACACACATGGGATCACCATGAGTCAGCGTCAGCTTCACAGCCACCGTTCTGTTTTTTTGTGCTTTTTTCCCTGACCTTACTCTGGGATGGAGCCCTTGTGTCAAAGTGGTGAAGAGCTTGGCTGCTAACCAAAAGGTAGGCAGTTCTAATCTACCAGATGGTCCAGGGCAGTTCTACTCTGTCCAGTAGGGTCGCTATGAGTGAAATCAACTTGATGGCAAAGGGTTTTTTTTTTTCACTCCAGCTACCACACAGGACTATAATGAGGCAGGAAGGAGGGTCTGGGTACCCTTCCTACTGGGATCAGCTTCTGCCAGGAGTCCATCCTTATTTCCAGACCATGTAGTAAGCCGGCAGGTGGTAATGGGGTGAGACCAAGTTGTCATCCCCTTGTGTGGTGAATTGCAGCTCCAGCAGCCCCACCACCCCCTCAGTCCAGGCATGTCTCCACTGGATCCTGCAGGAAGTGCCTGTCATTTCTAGTGAGCAGGTGGCACCCTTCCCTATTTCCCTGCACGTTGATTATTTCCTTCTTATATTTCTCTGATCATCTTAATGAGATTTTGGATGAGGGTGGAGTAAAATGCATATGTTCAGATTTCCATCTTGGAACCCACCAAAGCTTTTAAGTAGGAGGATTTCTCTTAAGAATTATTTCTGGCCAAGGAACGCTCAATACTCTGACCCTTTTGATGCTAACGTGGCTTACGCTTTCATCATTGGGTTTGAATCCCAATGCCTCCAATTACCAGCTGCATAATCTTGAACCAAGTACTTAACGTCTCTGAATTAGCTTTCTCATCTGTAAAATGGGAGTAACACCACCTATTTCACAGAGTGCTTGTAAAGTTGAGAAATAATGACGGATTGCCCATAGTAAGCACTCAACAATTCCCCTGTATTTTGGGTTTGGATTTGGGAACTGGGCCTTCTTTTGACTTTAACAAGAGGCGTTTCACTGAAAAGACTGGGCTGGAAAATAACGTGCCATGAATTTGTGTGTGAACTTGCCACAGATCACACTTCCCCTCTATCCTTATATCAGGACTTCCACATCAAACCCCCAAACTCAAATATCAGACAGTGGGTTCCAGGCAAAACTCACATCTAACTCCCAACCACCACCAGGCCAGAAATGATAATCACTTGAGAATGTTAATTGAATGTTATAATTATAGTTGAGGCGTAATAGGCATTTTGCTCTGATGTTGTACACTGCCAAGAAAATATTTACTTGGCTAACTCAAGTCCATGACCAAGTCTATTTTTTTCACAACAGAAATAATGCTCTAATTTGGCATCACCAGACATGCCAGGGTGAAGCATCCTGGACGTTTCAAACATAATCAAGATATCTCTGACGCTTTTGCCCCTTTCACAAGTCATCTGCCTCCTTGCTCTGCAGAATCTCCACTGAAGTCCTGTGTGGGCTTTTTTGTCTTCCTTACTCATCTTTTAATGGGATCAGTTATTTATTGAAGATTAGTGTGGAGGAGCATAAGAGGAGACCCAGAGCTCTGGTTCAGGTTTTTTGTCTCAAATATTCCTTCATCAAATCCATTACTTCCTTTTCACCGGATGCTTGTGTCCTTATGTATTTTTTGGCCCATGCCATTCACCTTTTCAATTATAGGCTCTCTGGCAAATAGTAAATGCTGCCTCCCAAGCCTCCTTCCACCCGCCTCCCCTCTGGCAGTTGTCCTCGGCCAAGAGTTGGTGTCAAATGATGGAAATGCTATTGTTATTAGCTGCCGTTGAGTCAGCTCCTACTCACGGCGACCCTATGTACAACAGAGGGAAGTATTGTCCGATCCTGCACCATCTTCATGATTGTTGGTATGTTTGAGTCCATTGTTGTGGCTCTTATGTCAGTCCCTCTCACTGAGAGTTTCCCTCGTTTTTACTGACACTCTATTTCACCAAATAGGAAGTTCTTTTCTGGTGATTGGTGTTCCCTGATGACACGTAGACCGGGAACTACAAGTGGAAAAAGGTAGAGTTTGCAAATATGAGGAGCCCCAGATGACACAATTGGTTAAGTATGCAGCTGCTAACTGAAAGGTTGGAAGTCAAATTCACCCAGAGGTGTCTCAGGAGAAAAGCCTGGTGATCTACTTCCAAAAAGTTACAGTCATTGAAAGCCCCGTGGAACACAGTTCTACTCGGAAACACATGGGGTTGCCATGAGTTGGAATAGACTCAACAGCAACTCGGTTGATTTTGTTTTTCTTGGATGCATATATAAATTAAAACATGCCCTGCTCTTCCTTCCATTTGTCCTTCTCTAAACTCCTATTTCTCTTTATCTCTTTGTAAGTCTCCTTATTTTTAACCTTCTTTTCTGTCATTTCCCTCATCCACTCTGGAAACACTTCCTATTCTCTAAAAATGCCCAAAGAAATATTCCTTGGGACTTCTCGTTGTCTCCTCTAGCAAGAAGAGTAAACTGCACTTGGTTCTCTCCCTTAATGGCCAAGCCTTGTAGGTTCCTACAGCAGTTGCCTGGTTGTCCACGTGCCCTGGATCTCTAAATAATCAGTAGCTTTACGTGGCTCCCTCTGAACTCTTCACCACTGCCGTGGAAGCTGCCTTTTTCTGGCCTTGATTGAAAATGCTTCTGGGAGAACTGCTTTAAGGCACACCACATCGAGCCCTTTTTCTGCAGAACTGCTGATGTGCCCCCAGTTAGCTGAAGAGCCCCCTCCTCCCTCCCACCCACATCTCCCCTGGGGCCACTGAGCGATATAAGCATGGCAGAAGCAACGTCCTGCTCACCAGAGTTCCCACCTGCTTCCTGCACCTGTTTTCTGGGGTTCCTGATCCAAGGAGAAAGAAAAGATGATTCAACCTCGCATGTCTGTTTATCCTGCTGGTAGAATATCATTAAATATGGAAAGTCATGCAAATAGAGTTCCAAAGAGATGGATCACTGGATAGACAATCCCCCTGGAACGCTGTGTTTCCCAAAAAAGATATTTCAGAACCCAGAGTAATAGGAGGAGGATGAGGTTATGACTTCCTACTGAATGAATGGAGGAGCATGAGAACCCAGATTTAGCGACAATAACTTCTACTAAGAACCTTCTAGACGCAGACACCACAAAGGGTACATTTTACACTGTATCTCATTCAGTCCTCCCAATAATCTTGCAAGGTATCACTCCCATTTTATGTACAAAGATATCAAAGATTCTAATAGAGAATGGAAGGGAACATGGGAGTATTTTTACAGCCAGATTACACTGTTGGTGATTGCTGGCTTTAAAATTTTTTTGTTTTCATGATTGACTTTAAATAAGTTTTAAAGAGGCTGAAAATTGAGACGTATGGGGCTTACCCTGAGCTTCATGTCCTTATACAAATTGGGATTAGAGACTACTCTCTCCTGTGGTGTTTCTGAGTGTGGGGATAAATTCCATATCTCTCCCAAGCCAATATACCCCTTTCCCAGGGTGAGTCATTAATGTAGGAAGGTCAGTTCACAAGTCAGTTATCCTAAGTCACCATGATAGTTCTGTTTTTATTACTGCAACTGTAAATATGGCTAATTAGTACTTTCCAATTATATCAAAGATCACAGGACTTTTGACCTAGAGGGATTCTTAGAGAAACTAACTCTTGCATTTTAAAGAATAGTAACTGAGGCCCAGGTAGGCCTAAGGAGAGCATACTCAAGCAAGTTTAAGCTAAGTCCCTCATCATCTATCCAGTGCCCCCACCATCTGTCCAGTGCCCCCACCATCTACCCAGCGCCCCCATCATCTATCCAGTGCCCCACCACCTGTCCAGTGCCCCCACCACCTGCCCAGTGCCCCACCATCAACCCGGTGCCCCCATCATCTATCCAGTGCCCCACCATCTACCCAGTGCCCCACCATCTATCCAGTGCCCCCACCATCTGTCCAGTGTCCCTGCCATCTATCCAGGGCCACCACCATCTGTCCAGTGCCCCCATCATCTGTCCAGTGTTCCCACCATCTATCCAGTTCCCCCACCATCTGTCCAGTGCCCCCACCATCTGTCCAGTGTCCCCATCATCTGTCCAGTGTCCCCACCATCTGTCCAATGTTCTGTATCACCTGTCCAGTGCCCCCCACCACCCATACTGTGCACTCCACCATCTGTATAGTGCTGCTACTATTTCCTACAGAAAAGTCTTGCTTGCCCAGTGCCCTGCTAACTAACCAAGGTGGACCTTCAAAAGGGGGTGATAGCTTTTAGTACCCAGTCCTTTAGGATATTCTACAATGTCCTATAGCCCTAGAGGTATAACCCCATAGTGGGTTCAGGCGTCTACCTACTGTGTAATTTCCAACCACCATCCTAGAATCCAACAAGGGTCGGTCTCTTTACCTTTTAAACACTATTAAATCTTGGGGACATTCCACCCTTTTCTCCCACCTGTGTGCTTATGAGTCCATCAGAGAAGGCCCAGACCTCAGAAACGCAAAGCCCAGCCCAGCTGAATAGATACCTTTATTTAGTTTGTTTTTCCTTTAACTGAGTATATACTGAGTGCCTGGTATATGCCAGGCATTATTCATATTCTATTCAATCATCATAACAATGCTTTGCAGGCAATGATGATTCAAAAATTCAGGGACATTAAGTAACTTGCTCGAGGTCACGCAGCTAGCTAGTTACTAGACCTGAGATTCAAGTTCAAATAGGAAACTGAAAAGTTCAGCGTTTGAAACATCTCAGTTTGCTGCCTTGCCTTTCTGGCTCCACTGTTGCTAACATTTGTGAACAATGGAGTCATAGAGTTGAAAAGGCAGGCTTCATCTCAACCAATCCCCACCCAGCCCTCACCCGATATTTCATTCCCCTCCAATACAGCAGGGAAGTAAGTGGGAGCTCTGGCTATTACAGGGCCTTCCACAGACGAACCGAAATCCACCTTCCTTCAGCTTTTCCCAAATAATCTAGCTCCGGCCTCTGGGACTACACGTGACCAACCCAATCCTTTCTTTCTCTTGATAACTTTTCAGGGTTTGGATGAAAGCTCTCCTGCCCTCTTTCCATCCATCTTTTACAACCCAATCATTCCCAGTTTCTTCAAATCTTCCATCTATGGCTGGTTTCAACTCTTGGCCATTTACTTCTGGTGTGAAGGTGGATGGTGAGGGATTTTTTTTTTTTTTTCAGTATTAGGCTAAATACATATAACAAAAATATTTCCCATTCTAGTCATTTTTACATGTACTATTTACTGACATTAATTAATTGCTTTCACCATGTTGGCAGCCATCACCATTAACCCTTTCCAAAACTTTTTCATCACCCCAAAGAGATACTCAGTACTCCTTAGGCAATAACTCCCTATCCATCCTCCCCCACCCCCCAGTCCCTGGTAACCACTAAGAAACTTTTGTCTCTATGCATTTGCCTAACCTAGATATTTCACGTAAGTGGGATCATAAAATATTTCACCTTTTGTGTCTAACTTATTTCACTTAGCATGATGTTTTCAAGGCTCATTCATGTGGTAGCACGTATCAGAACTGTATTTCTCTTTATAGCTGAATAATATTCCATCATGTGCATATGCCACATTTTGTCTATCTATTCATCTGTCAATGGACACTTGGTGTCTTAGTTATCTAGTGCTGCTATAACAGAAATACCACAGTGGATGACAATGGCTTTAACAAACAGGAATTTATCTTCTCACAGTTTAGAAGTTCAAATTCACAGCATATAACCACAGGCATAGAGGTTAGAATTTACAACACATATTTTTGGGTGACAAAGTTCAATCCGTAATACGTGGGTTGTTGCCACCTTTTGGCCATCGTGAATGAACATTAGTGTACAAGCATTCGTTTGAGTCTCTGCTTTCAAGTCTTTGGGGTAAGTACTTAGGAACGGAATTGCTGGGTCATATGGTAAGTTCTGGAAGAAGTACAGCCATAATACTCCTTAGAAGCAAGGATGGTGAGACTTGGACTCACCTACTTTGGACATGTTATCAGGAGGGACCCGTCCCTGGAGAAGGCCATCACGCTTGGCAGAGGGTCAGCAAAAAAGAGGAAGACTCTCAACAAGATGGATTGACACAGTGGCTGCAACAATGGGCTCAAACATAGCAACAATTGTGAGGATGGCACAGGACCCAGCAGTGTTTCATTCTGTTCTACATAAGGTTGCTATGAGTCGGAACCTGCTAGACTGCACCTAATAACAACATGATAATTCTATGTTTAACTCTTTGAGGAATCACCAAGCTATTGTCCACAGCTACTGCACCATTTTACATTCCCATCAGCAATGGATGAGAGTTCCAGTTTCTCCACACCCTCACCAATGCTTGTTATTTTCAATTGTGTTTGTTTGTTTGTTTGTTTGTTTGTTTGTTTGTTTGTTTGTTTGTTTGTTTGTTTGTTTGTTTGTTTGTTTGTTTTTTATAATAGTCACCCTAGTGGTGTGAATTTGTGTCTGATTGTGGGGAGGGAATTTTTGAAAGAAGCATCAGCTATTGTCAGTCATATCACTGGGCATTTGAGTTGAGTAAATCCTCATTCCCACTCTTTGATAGACTCTATCAGGTGCCAGAAACATTTGAACACAACTCCTGGATGATTTAGGAACATCCTTGAAAAATCTGCCTAGTAGGTGACAAGATGTTTACCTGTAATTACCTCAGAGCAAAGGTTAAGCACTTTGGAATAGTGAAGACATTTTAAAAGATTATTTTCAAAATTTGCAAGAGGAGAAAATCTGAGAACATCTGTTCTTTAAAATCACTGTAAAATATTCACGTACAAATAAAAATACCGAATAGTGAAGCTCTTTGGAATCATTTGGGTATGGGAGGAGTTCAGAGAGTCTCAGCTGGGAAGAGAAGGGGTTTTCCCTAAGAGTTCCTTCCTAAATCTTTCTATCTTACAATTTTCTTTATAATACTACACTTTTCCCTGGGGATTATTGCCGGGATATTTAAATACTTTTTTTTTTTTTTTTTTTGTAATAAGGCTTTTTTAAAAATAGATCTTTCTTGGCAAGTGAGAGGAGTTCTTTTGGAACTGTTTTAGTCTCTGAGATAAACTTTACGTAAAGGAGTGTTTATGCTGTGAGCCCCGGAGATTCACCTGAAGCACTATCCTGCCCTCTATAGAGCAGTTTCACATTTATGCATTGCATTCTAGGCTCACACATAGGAAGGTCCAAGCAAGGGCTCTGATTCTTACAGATTTTACATCCTTCCTAATATTTGTATTAAAGAAAGCTAAAAGTGACTGATAATTTTGGTGACTTTTTGGTAAGATCAAGACAAAATTCTCTTAGGTACTAAAGGACCTCCAACCCTCTTTTCCCCTTCTGTATGCAATCATGGTTGGCAGTGTTTGGAAACATAGAAAATGAACTGCTGACTTGGCCCACTTTCTCAAATGTGTAGTACCCAAATGACATTGCCAGTTTTTGGAGGGGAATGTATATATATATTTTTTTAATTATTAATATATATTTAAATATATACATAAATTCAAATTTAACTTCAGAATTTGAATTTCAGATAAACAACATTTTATGTCAGATGTTACCTTGAAGACTAAGGTGTGCCTGACTGCGGGGACCGGTATCTCCTGATAACATGTCCAGACTACATGAAACAATTTTCATTCGCCTCACATGCACTTGAAAGCTAGACAATGAATAAGGAAGACCAAAGAAGATTGATGCATTTGAATTATGGTGTTAGTGAACAATACTGAATATACCATGGACTGCCAGAAGAACAAACAAATCTGTCTTGGAAGAAGTACAGCCAGAGTGCCCCTTAGAAGCAAGGATCGTGAGACTTCGTCTCGTGTACTTTGGACATGTTGTCAGGAGAGACCAGTCCCTGGAGAAGGACATGATGCTTGGTAATGTAGAGGGTCAGCAAAAAAGAGGAAGACCCTCAAGGAGATGGATCGACACAGTGGCTGCAACCATGTGCTCAAACATAACAACAATTGTGAGGATGGCGCAGGACCAAGCAGTGTTTCATTCTGTTGTACATAGGGTCCCTACGAGTGACAGCCAAGTTAATGGCACCTAACAACAACAATTTTTTAGTAAGTATGTCTGAAATTATGTCTGAAATATTGTATTTCATCTAGCAACCGTATGTCTAAACTCAGTGTCAACTGCCCAATGTTACTTTTCACTAATGAACTGGACTTCAGAAATACCTCCATTGTATGATCAAATTAAAACTGCATGTATTTTTTAAACCCCTATTAAAAACGTAAGAAATCTTTTCTTGACAAAAGAAATATGTGCCAACAGAGGCATATGGCCAGCCTCACCCAATGTATGCGCCTTGCACAGAAATGGGATCGGGGCCTCCACTCACTTATTGAGAGCTGATAATTAGGGAAAACTACAAATGAGCTCAAACCAAAACAAAACAAAAAATAATAATAATAAAACGAAGGGATGGAAGGAGAAGGAAATGATCTTAGCACCTGAAGAACCATGAGGAGACCAGGAATTTTGTGTCTTTTCCACCACTTTTCCTTCCGGCCCCTCGCCACACTTGGTACTGTGTCAATACACAATAAATACTTGTATAACGTGAAAATAAATCAATGAATAAATACTCATGTTCAAAACCTCGTTCTCAAGCCATAGCTATAAAATATTTACCATAGCTGTAAGATATCTAGGGGTCTTTTGGATCTCAAAGTTGCCTTAGGCTCTAAAGTGAGAGACCAATTAGGCTTTAAAATGTGTGTGCTGTGTTTGTGTGAGTTTTGACAGGAAACAAATTTCTCTGCCCTAAATGAAACTGTGCTTCCCACCTAGGATAAAACAGATGAAATAGACTTAAGTTTGAATGAAAAGCCACATAGCTGTTCGCAGCAAGGCATTCATGATCAAATAGTTAAAAAAAAAAAAAAAAAACCTTGAACACCGCCAATACCCCCCATGCTGACGAATAATCCCCTATTAAAGAGGACACTCCATGTTGAAGTGTTAAGGCGTGTTAATAGCAGGCCGACGAAAAACAAAAACCAAACCCATTGCCGTCGAGTCAATTCCAACTCATAGCGACCTTATAGGACAGAGTAGAACTGCCCCCATAGAGTTTCCAAGGAGCTCCTGGTGGATTCAAACTGCCGACCTTTTGGTTAGCAGGCTTAGCACTTAAACACTACGCCACCAGGGTTTCCAACAGAAAGCCAAGGATCAGCAAATCTGAATGGGGAAAATGGAACAATGTGGACAGGAATAGGGTGGCATGGCATTGTACCGTGTGGGAGGGATGGGATGGCATGGCATAGAATGGTGAGATGGTTAATGTTATGTGTCCACTGGGCTAGGCTATAATTTTCAGGGGATGGGCAGACACTGTAATCATCTTCCATTTTGTGGTCTTATGTGAGCAGCTAATCAGTTGAAAGGGGAGTTTCCTTGGGGTTGTGGTCTACCTCCAGTCTGTAAATGAATGTTGTGGCAAAGCTCGTTCTCTTTCTTGCCTTTGCACTCCTCTTGTCACTTGACCTCCAGTTCTTGGGACTTAAGCCTGCAGAAGTCTCTGGGCTCCCACCTGACCTGCAGATTTTGGGTTCATCATACATACGTATGCTTCACTGGTTTTGCTCCTCTAGACAATCCAGACTGAGACAGATGGGATGGCATGGCATGGCATGGCATGGCATGGCATGGCACAAAACAGAACAGAATGGAATTAAAGCACCTAAGTTTACTAAGGATAAAAAGGTCATATGTCAAGATTTTATATATATTCAGATGACATCATAAAGGCACTGTGGGTCTCTGAAGCATAAAAATTTTGCACTAGAGTGTTACCAGTACTTTAGAGAGATCTGTTAAAATACTAACCAGAAAGTTTGCACCAAGTAATTGAGCCTCAACGACAACAACAAAAAAAATCCTCACAACTGGGCCAATAAACAATGATAGACAGAGAAAAGATTAAAGTTGTCAAGAATTTCATTTTCTTGGATCCACAATTAATGCCCATGGAAGCAGCAGTCAAGAAATAAAATGATGTATTGCACTGGGCAAATCTGCTGCAAAAAGCCTCTTTAAAGTTTAAAAAAAACAAAGATGTCATTTTAAGGACTAAGGTGTGCCTGACCCAAGCCATGGGGTCTTCAGTCGCCACATTTGTATGTGAAATCTGGACAATGAATAAGGAAGACTGAAGAAGAATTGATGCCTTTGAATTACGGTGTTGGAGAAGAATGTTGGATATACCATGAACTGCCAGAAAAAAACAAGTCTGTGTTGGAAGAAGTACAGCCAGAGTGCTCCTTAGAAGCAAGGATGACGAGACTTCATCTCACATACTTTGGACATGTTATCAGGAGGGACCAGTCCCTGGAGAAGGGCATCATGCTTGGTAAAGTAGAGGGTCAGCAAAAAAGAAAAAGACCTGCAACGAGATGGACTGACACACTGCCTACAACAATGAGCTCAAACATAAGAACAATTATGAAGATAGTGCAGGACTGGGCTGTGTTTCGTTCTGTTATACATAGCATTGTTATGAGCTGGAGCCAACTTGAGGGGTACCTAACAACAACAATAATTAAGCATTAGGGTAGATATTATTTAACTGGCTAAGTGGTAATTTATTTAGTAATCATGTGCAAAGTCTATGAGACCAAAAAAATGTTTTATGTTTTAATCACTCTAATTGAGTACTCACCAAGCCTGTTCCTTATACTATTATTCTTTGATCCCAGAATTCCTAATCACTGGAGAATTTGACTTATATCAGACCAATTTCATGAGATAAATCACTAGTTAAAAATTTTCAAGTAACTAATATATATTTTTTCTATGAACAGGGCATTGTTTCCATAGAGGAAACCCTGGTGGCACAGCAGTTAATGCTATGACTGCTAACCAAGAGGTCAGCCAAAACCAAACCCTTTGCCATCAAGTCGATTCCAACTCATAGTGACCCTATAGGACAGAGTAGAGCTGCCCCATAGCGTTTCCAAGCAGCGGGTGGTGAATTTGAACTGCCAGCCTTTTGGTTAGCTGCCGTGGCACCTAACTACTAAGCCGCCAGGGTTTCCATCTCCGTAGAAGGAACCATAATACCGGTTTTCCATGATTCAGCTAGATAAGGGCTTTAGATTTTGTAATGTAGATGTACATTTTAATGGGCTTTTGCTGTTGTTTTTGCTTATCCCAAATCACTTTGTGACTTCATCACAAAAACTCAATGCAGATATTTTTACTTTCTAAAGCTGACTGAAGCAAATGAGTACAGTGAACAGTCTCCAATTCTATGTTCTGAATGTTAAGGACGTATTTGCTGTGCTGTGATGTACTGTGGAGAAAACAGTTATTTTGTGAAGTGATTTAAAAATGCAAACAAACTTTTAGAATCAGTATAAGTTCTTCAGCAACACGCGTTTAGTAGCCTCAATGAAACAAGCCTCTATTTTTATTTGATTTGAAATTTATTTTTTAATGAAAAATACAAATTTTTTTAATTTAAAGGAGTATGTTGAAGAGGTCAGCCTGATCAACGTAAAGAATCGTATTTGTTTCAAAATATATTACCTATCCACACCCCACCCCAACTGGGTAGAAGGTAACATAACCCAAAACACGAGTGTGTGGATGATTTAAAATAAGAGGAAGAGACAACCTATTATATGTCTGAAATCAGCTGATCTGTTCTCCTCTGTTTGTTTTGGGTTTTTTGTTTTTTGTTTTTTTAACTAAAGTATACAACTTCTTCAACCATTCCCCCATGCATTGTGGTGTCGGTGTCTTCCATTCTTGGTCCATAACTGAAGACGCTCTGTTTTATTAATGTCCCACTTACAGTGTAAAACCAAAACCTGACCGCAGAACAATAGAAAACTGGCAGATCACTTCCTGGGCCTGGGCACTATACACTTAATGACACTTACCTGTATTGCCTTTTTGGCAGCCCAAAACAGCTTCATAAAAGATTCCGTTTGTTTTTTCATTGCTTATTATTGAATGGGTGTGAAATTTAATGAGTCAAGATAACATTTTGAAGTATTTTAATGTGGTTTCCTTTATCCCACTTCTTTGCATGTCAAATTCATCCTTTTCAGCCAGAGGCTCACTGCCTTGAGGAGAATAATGATTGTTATAGCTGGGATGCAAAGAGAAGGAAGATGTCAGCTCAACCTTTAGCTTCCAAATTGGAGTCTTAGAACTGTGAAAATCAAGAATTTCGTTTTCAAAAGCAAAGTTTTATTAGAAGAAAAAAAAAAAAAAAAGATCTATGGGCTCTAAAGAGCCAGATCTTAGAGAACTCAGTTTACAGCGTTCACCACAAACCATTGAGCAGGTAGAATGCAGGATATGCATAAGAGTGGAAAATAAAAACTCTTCTTAGACTGGAGGAGAGAGCTGGTAGTGGGGGAAGAGAACAAGAGAGCTGAGATTCAATTGTGGTCCTTTTCCCTTCACACACGCACATACAACCCAGAGCAAAAAACTCCCTCTCCTTTTTCCTCCTCGGCATTGTGTGGGGGGCAGGGGGCACTAACATGATATCATGACTTCTGAGGATGGGGGTCTGGTTTGTGCTTCCTCCAGATTCTCACTGGCATTTGCAAGGGTGTCTCATCCTTTGCCCATTGCAGGTTGGTCTCTATTTCCACTGCATGTACTACTGATGTTCATTTTCCTTGCCATGGTCGGTCTCCAGTTACAAGCCCAGACCTCTCTGGGAACTCTCCATCCTAACCAAAAAAACCAAACCCCATACCTCTTTTATAGTCTTTTCAGCAGCTGAGTCCACCGCTGGAGCTCAGGAGAACATCTGGTTCTCCTCCGAAGCACATGCAGGCATGGAGAGCTGGAGAGGATGGTATAGTGCCATCCTCAAGTTCTCTCTTCTTAAACACATCACGTCTTCACTTCCACTCTACTGGGTTGAACCATGGTCCAAGTCACCACAAACAATCACGGCATGGAGAAAGACAGGCAGCGTTTTATTCCATTGTATGTGGAGTCACCATGACAGGGGCTGACATGAAGGCAGCTAACAATAACAACATACAGGGGCCCCTACACAACTTGCAGCAAATGTCATCCTTTTTCTTGGTTTTATTTTTCTGTCTTAAAATTCTGGGTTCATAATTCCTACCAGAAAATTATTTCTTGAGAAGTGTATATGTAGAATTTATTATATCTTCTCTAAATATTCTTGTTTCTCTCTGACCTATTTCCACATTTTTGAGATTGCTGCTCTTATTAGCTGTATTGTTTTCACATTCATTATTATTACTTTCTAATTGCAAAAAAAATCAATAGCATAATCTTGTCAACACTTCCGTGCATGTCTTCTGCTGGCATGAGAAAGTTTAGATGCTATAGATATTTTTAATAAATTGTCTTAATTTTGCTGGTTGTGAAAATAGTGTGCATTTTTTAGCTTATTTTTATGTGAACATCACCTTTTCCTTGTGGTTAATTCTCGATCTTATTAACTTTTTCTCTCCCCTTGTTGTATCTTATCCCATTTGTTCTTTTCATTAAAACCTCATCGCTGCCTGCCTTTTGGCAAAGACATTTTAGCTTTGCATATTCTAAGTAGGTGATATTATCTAGTGCTATTTCTTACATACTTAAATACTGCATAAATTTATCACCTCTAAGCAACTGGGCCAATATTGTTGTCTTCTCATTTTTTAGACTTCTATTGTCTTAGCCTTGATATTGAAATCCTCTGTTGACTTACAATGCTGATTTCACTCTATGCTAGATAATTTGGTTGCCTCTCAGGATAAGTGCTGGGCCTGTAAACTCAATGGATCAGTTTCTTCTTGGGTCTGTTACTAAAGTGATTTTTTTTTAATCAGTTGATTCTCCTAGTAATGAGGATCTCCAGTATGATTTAATGTGTCCTGTAGCAATAATAACCATAATTTATTATCTGTTTATTATGTACCTGGCCCTGTGCTAAATGCATACATCATCTCATTTAATCCTCCCCAAATAAGTGTTATTCGGCCCATTTAACATATGACAACACCAGCCTAGCCACTAGGTTGCAGAATGTCATTCATGCCCAGGTCTTTCAGACCCCAAAGCCTGTCTCTGATATATTTAACACTAGTACCATGTAACCCAATGGCATCCCAATAACACTGAAAATTTAATCCAATGGCGTTCCAATAACACTGAAAAATTTGACCAAGCTTAACCTCTCTGGTCTTTAACTTCATTACACCTACTCCTCACTTATCAACACAGTTAGGCTCCAAAGCCTAGGTCATTATGTGAAAATCAGCATTATGTAAAAATGGAGGATGACCACATGAGATCACGAAATGGAGAACGACTATATCATTACATAACTGCCAAATTACACCATTACATAATTGTCAAACCACTGAGAATCATGGCTCAGCCATGCTGACACATAGCTTGAACCATCATAGCCAGCATTACTCTCACCTTGCACCTCGACATTCTTTACTGCCAGATGTACGTACGTCATTAATGCATGAAATAGATAGTAGATTTTTCACTATGTCATAAATACAAAATGTTGAATAGCCAGAGAGTCAATACGTCAGGAATAAGTGTAGTGACTTTCTGTTTATTCTGTTTCACCATATGAAACCTTCTAGCATTTTTCAAACTTATAAGATTAAAAAAAAAACTAGTGGGTATTTAACTGCAAGAATTGAAATAAAAAATTCAGGGTTTCAGGTCACATCAACGTTTTCATTATATTTTAAAATCCACCAATGTATTGACTTCCTTGGGTTTAAAATCATATTCTGACGTTCTTCAGCATACGTACTAGGCTTTCCTCTAAATGTTTCCTTGTGCTGTTTGGCATGTAGGTGCCTGGAGACTTAGTTATCCATGGAAAGAGGGTTACTTGTCATTGTTTTATGGAATCCTGTGTTCTACTTTCTGGAAGCAAAGGGGAATGTGACAAGAACTTTTTCTGTCACATGTGCCCCACACTTCAGCCTTGTTGCACCAGGAGGCACACACACAAGCTCCCGAGAAAAGAGCAGTGTTGCCAGAGGACCACTTGGAGAGGCGACCCTGCCTGGGCCTTGGTTCTCCATGCGGAGGCCATGCCACCTTCACACCCACACCTTTTCTGCCCCTTTAGTCTCATGCAGTCTGGCACTAACTGGGGCCTGGACTCTTGAACTCCTAAGGAGGAACACCTCTTCTAGCCCTTCTTTTGCAGCACTGAGGCTTCCATGGCTAATCATGCGGGCTTTTGTCATTGCTAAATTCCCCTCTCATGGTTTGGACCAATCATTCTACCCTGTCACAGTGATTATGGATTTCTATAATCCAATATTACAGTCATGACTCCCACTTTCATTTTGTCTTCAAAATTGTAAAACACGGTTTCAACATCTTCACATAAATTTTACTTACAATGTAGAATAGGTCCAAAGATGGAATCCAAAGACATTAAAAAAAAAAAAAAAAATCCTCCCTACAGGTTTACCCTGAATATTTAACACTTTATAGATTCATCCATGCTATCAGTCAACCTAAAAAAAATTCCCCAGTGTCTTGATGATATCAAGATATAGAGATTTAGCAGTTCCCTCTCTGCCTGTCCACAAATATAACAAAAAGAAATGATATCAGTTTAAGTGTGAGTATGAGTATCAGTAGTATTAGAGAACTTGAAGGCCCCCAGCAATCACAAGTGTAGGTTCTCACAGCTCCTCCTGTCTGGCAACCTGTTCTAGAAGCATTTCAAAACTGTTTGTTTATAATCTACAGAGGTAACATGGTACAGTGGAGCCACCAGAAAGAGCTTTAATTTTATTCCTTGCCCTCCACATCAGCATGTGCGGGTTTCATTCCTAGATCCTCATGAAAATTTTACAAAGTTTTCTCTAAGCCTACGCTGCCTCTCCCATGAAGTGTGGAGAACGTAACTGCCCTCACAGGGTTCTTGTGAACGGAACGGCGTGCCCATGAAACAGGCATAGCGCACGGCTCCCTGGAGCTGATCGACTATCGCTTTCCTTTTCCTCATTTTCCTCTTCCTTTTTTAAATTGTTCAAACTCCAACTACTTTCACTTTTCAAATTTACATCACCTTTTGTGATATTCAGTCCTTTGGGGAGACTCTTGACCCCACAATTTCTCAGAATAACTGAGCTCACCTCTCTCCTCTTATCCAGTACACCAAGGTGGACTTTCATTAGCATGAAAGACTTGAGCTCACTCCTATCTCTTCCTCTAGCTGAGGTTTCCAGTCCCTTCTAATTACGGTTGTGGAATCTTTTCCAGTTGGCATTTCCTTCTTCTTGCAAGAGAGATTAGATGCAGAATGAAAAGGAGTGGTTTTGTTTTCTCTTTTACTTATTATAATTAGACCATATGTCCCACCACCATCTACACTCCCAGCAACCGTGTGGACATATGGGTAGGATTTTCCTTGTAGTTAGCTAATCTCCTCCCTCAAGAGTGGCAGCCACATGCCCTGGTTGACCTTAGGATTGGCTGTTAAGCCACTGGGTTCGCAGTATTGTAGGCATCTGGGGAAACAGGTACACTCAAGCTCTCTGTCCTTCTACAACACTCTCCTTGCTTTGCTCCAAGAGAAGTGAATTCTAAGTAACTTCCAGTTCCAGGGAACTCCCTGGACCATGTATACTGGTGGGCAGAGCTCCTGAGTATTCAAAAATCATACCTCTTGGAACATGGCTGGCCCTCTTAGTTTACTTCTTTCATAAGAACTCAGTGGTGAAAGTACCAGGGTCTTCTCAATCATGGATGGGGGAAGATGGTGTTGGTGGGGGGGGGGGGGGGTCTGACCCTGTCATGTACTCTCTCTCTCTCTATCTGATGAATATTCTTTGGCCTAGCTCTGGCTGGCTGATAGTATGCTTTGGGTTTAGGATTAATGGTTGAGACAGGCTCCATTAGGCTCTGGGCCTTAGCCACAGTCTCAGCTAAGTTTCCCAGAGCTCTGCCTTACAGTTTGAGGACAAGCTCAGCAGGAATATGTTACTTTCCTATGGCATAGTCCCTCAGGTGTAGCTCCTTTGGGGACCTCTGAAGGTGAGGTAAGAAGCATTCAGGCATTTCTGGGTCTTCTACATAAGACCATCCACTAGCACCATATTTTTAATGTCACAAGACTAGCAGCTAGAAATAGCCTTTGTATTTTTTTCCATAATTTTTCCAAGTGTCATCTTAAGAGGGTTTTATGCTCCAAGATACATTCTTCTAAGTCCCTGCATTCTCTTTTCAGCCTTGTTTCAGAGCTTCTGTTCCATCTGTGTTCCAAAGCCTTTTATAAAGTATGTTTATCAGAAAGGCCCCAGGGTAAACATATTGATTTGCTTGGACCACTATTACCGCCATCTCTCTTGGTTCTCCTAGCTCGTCCAGCTGTAGGATAAAACATTCTCTTTCCCCTTAATTCAAGCAGCATGCTAGCCTTCATTCAAACCCTTTAACTCACCAAGCTCCTTCCTGCCTCAGGGCCTTTGCATGTGCTGTCCCTCTGTCTGGAATACTCTCTGCCCCCATCTCTACCTTCCAGCACACATTTCCCCACTGCAGCCTCACCCTCCACCTCGCTCCTCACATCCTTCAGGTCTGAGATTTCATGTCACTTCCTCAGAGGAGCAGCCTCACATCCTCTAAATTACATCGTCTGTGTCGGATGTCAATCTCAGAGTCCCTGGGTGGTACGAACAGTTAACACCCTTAGCTGCTAACCGAAAGCAGGTTCAAGTCCATCCGGAGGCTCTTCGGAAGAAAGGTCTGCTGATCTACTTCCAAAACATAAGCCACTGAAAACCCTGTGGAGCACAGTTCTACTCTGACACACATGGGGTCACCATGAGTCAGAATCAACTCGATGACAATTGGTTCTTAGGTCACTGTCAATCATATCACTCTGTTCTTTTCCATCATACCATCTGCCACATTTCTATTTGTTCATTTATTTATGTTTGTTTACTGCTTATCCATCTCTCCCACTTAGACTCTAAGCCCCATGAGGGCAGGGCTTGTCTGCTTTGTTTGCCACTATAACACTATACCCAGCCCAGGGCATAAAAAGCCCCAATAAATACTTATCAAATAGATGAATGAGTGAATAATCAAATGCTGAGTATTTTAGGGATATTTTCTGTAGAAGACAGAAGAAAATAATAAATTTGAAATGCAGCAACTAAAGAGTTTAGAGAATAACAATTCTCAAAATTTTTTGTTACTCGGTATCTTAACTTTAAGGAACCCTGATGGCAGGGTTAAGCAGTCAGCTACCTAATGATTGGTCCCCATGAAGATTATAGCCTAGGAAACCCTATGGAGCAATTCCACCCTGTCCTATAGGGTTGCTATGAGTCGAAATTGACTCAACAGCACACAACGACAGCATCTTAATTTTACTATAACAATTGAGCCCATTAGTTTAACTGAGTATCTCATGGGGGAAACTGGCACTAGGATGACTAACCACCCCAGCTTGTTGGGGACTGAAAATTCTTCATCCTGGGAAGCCCTTCAGTCCTGGACAACCCAGGACCATTGGACACTCTACCTAGTCCAACCCTTGCCTTAGCCCTACCTGGAATGAGAGGATAATACTTTATTGACCTCTGAATGTTTTTATTCAGTATTGAGGATGATTCATTTTTGTGGACCTTCTAGCTGTGTAAAAATTCTCTCTTCTCTTTATATGCAAAGGCGTATTTTGGCTGGACACCAAATCTGGGGCTGGGTGCTTATTTTGTTTGGTGGATTAAACTCTGGGATCATAAATGTCATTTTTCTCTGGAGTGGCTGTTGCTAAATATGGCACTATTTTTATTATATTGAGCTGTACAGGGTAGCATTTTCCTTCTTCCATATGTTGTTAAGATCTTTTCATTACACTTGGATTTAAGAAATTTTGGCCATTAATTATCTCAGTGCATCTTTATTTACGTTTCTCTTTGAAGGTATTTTAGAGTTTTTTCTATGATAATTCTTTGGGAACTTTATTGTTATAAAATTTTTTCTTTGTTTTCTTCTTATTTTCCTTTTTTTGCCTTCTTCAAATTTACCTATAGCTTGAAGAACATTCTTCCTCTGCCAATCCTCAAGGCCCTCTCTTGTTTTAAAACCCAATTTATGAAAGACCAGACTTAATGGTCTGACTGAGACTAGAAGAATCCCAGCGGTCATGGTCCCCAAACCTTCTGTTGGCCCAGGACAGGAACCATTCCTGAAGACAACTCAACAGACATGGAAGGGACTGGACAATGGGTTGGACAGAGATGCTGATGGAGAGTGAGCTACTTGTATCAGGTGGACACTTGAGACTGTGTTGGCATCTCCTGTCTGGAGGGGAGATGGGAGGGTAGAGAGGGTTAGAAACTGGCAAAATGGTCATGAAAGGAGAGACTGGAAGGAGGGAGCTGGCTGACTCATTAGGGGGAGAGTAAATGGGAGTATGTAGTAAGGTGTACATAAGTTTATATGTGACAGACTGACTTGATTTGTAAACTTTCACTTAAAGCACAATAAAAATTATTTAAAAAAAAAAAAAAAGACCCCAATTTATGGGATTTCATGGCACGGGCTGTCCTCACCCTCTCGTCTGTGAACCTATTTTCAATTTCTTCCTGCTGGCTGGTAATGATTTCCAGTTTGCTAGCTTTTGTTTCTAATATCCTTTTTCTAATTCCTTGAAGCTTGTGATTGTAAAAAGGGATAGATTCAAAATCCTCCTGTTTCTCAATTTCTGAGAAATGTTTTGTGAACCATTTCTTTTCTCTGTCCTTCCTGTCTGCTTCCATTTTATTCCATCTTATAATAGTAATTACTAATAATACCACCCGGTGGTTTCTCCTTTCATTTAGTCACCTTTTTTCTCTCCTGAATTAATTAATTAACTGGTCTACCATTTTCTTTCTTCAGGGGCTTGTCTGCTTTGTAACTCGGCAGCGGTCATGACTCCTTCCCTGTTTCGAGTTTTAATAGCATTCTATTTTTATGGGACGGGGGGACCACAAAATTGAGCACAAAGGCTTGTTGGTCATTCATTCTAGCCACATCTTTACATTTTACCATTTAGATTTGGTTATTGAGACAAAAGACCAAGCCATCCCGATCCACTGAATAGCCTCTTCTCTGGATTTTACACACAGGGGTTCAGGAGCACCGTTCCTCTTATGAACACAGACCAATAAAGTAACATGACCCATTAGAGAGTCTACCCAGGACTTGGAAAAAAAAAAAAAATCCTATGGGTCATTATCTGAAAATTAGTAAATAGAAGGTTTGTGTGATAAGGTGCAAAAGAGAAGCACTTGGCTCCCAGAAGGACTGTTTCCAGTTCATGATTAATGAAATCAATATAAAAATCTCAGTCGAAATAGCCTGAAGGCACAAGAGTCTCAGAGGATTGGTGAGCCCCTTCTATTCATGATTCCTCCCTTCAAGAAACAGATACATACCCAGGAAACCTTTAATAATGGGGAAATTATTGGAAGGACGCAATAGCAGCTCTGAGCTAATGCTCAGATAAACACATCTCTTTCTCTCTCTCTCTCTCTCTTCTTGTGGGGTTTCTGCTTTCCCTTGGTCTCTTCTGTTCAACCCTCCTTAGTAGAGAGAATTTGATAGGGCCCAGTGGTAGTGGTGACCATCCAGTAGGAGCTTCTGTATTGGGCAACCTTTAGCTCCAGCTGTTTCAACCAGGATGGTAGAATTTATGAGCCATAAAGAATGGTGATGCAGCCATTAAAGCCATTGACTGCTAACTGAAAGGTCAGCAGTTCAAAACCACTAGCGGCTCTGTGGGAGAAAGATACGGCAGTCTCCTTCTGTAGAGATTTACACCCTTGGAAACCCTATGGGTCGCTATGAGTCAGAATCAACTCAACAGCAATTTTTTTTTTTTTTGATTGCTAAGAGGCCACTTTTCTCAGAAGAGAACTAGCTAACAGGCACATTTAGGGTTATATGGAAAATAAAATGAGAATGTGAACAGCTCGTCAAACAAGGAAACAAAACTATATGTTCAGGTGGGTTAGAAAGGTATAGAAGAGACTAGACAACAATTTTCTTAATTTTTCCTGTGATATTTACTTCCAAACCTTTTGCCTTGATGTATGAGGTTGAATAAGAAATCCAGTATTCAACAACTTTTCCCTCATGAAAAAGGCTATTTCACTAGGTTTGATCTGATATATTTTTTTTATATTATCTGAAATGCTATTGGCTTCCTCTGCCATTTTTTTCTTTCTTTTTTGGTAGTCAAATCCTACTTATCCTTTAAGGCCCAGTCCAAAAGTCAATACTCCACAATGCTCACTTGAGTCTCCCAGTTGAAAGTCTCCCCTTCCAAGCCTCAGCATATCATCTAATAATTTATCATGACCCTAATCACCACCCACATCGTATGATAGGTATTCCTCTACATAGCTGATCTCACCTTCTAACTGTGCACTTCATTTCTGTACCCACCATGCACCCCCTCCAACATCTCCTACTGCTACATTAGAGTAGGAGTTTTTGACAGGCAGAATAATATTTAATATGTTACCTTACACAGCAAGAGGGAATATAGGTTGCAGACACAATTTAGGTTGCTAATCAACTGACCTTGAGATGGGGAGATTATCCAGGGTTATCCAAGTGGATCAAATCTAATCAAATAAATCCTTAAAAGTCAAAGAAGAAGATGCAGGTGAGAGTATCAGACTAATGCAATACGAGAAGGATTCAACCCATCATTGCTGGCTTTGAAGAGGCAGGAAAAGGCCACAAGCCAAGAAATTCAGGCAGCCTTTAGAAGCTGGAAATGCAAGGAAACTGATTCTCCCCAGTTGTTGTTGTTGTTAGGTGCCCTCAAGTCAGTAACGATCCTACAAGACAGAGTAGAAATGCCCCATAGGGTTTCCAAGGAGCAGCTGGTGGATTTGAACTGCCAACCTTTTGGTTAGCAGCCGAGCTCTTAATCTCTAAGTCCCCAGGGCCCCAAAAGGAAAATAGGCCTGCCAACACCTTGATCTTACCCCAGTGAAATCCATGTCTGACTTCTGACCTACAGAACCATAAGATAATATACTTTTGTCATTTTAAACCACTATTTATGTTAATTTGTTACCACAGCAATAGAAAACTAATACAGGGCTCAATGTTCGTTTAATTAATCAATTTTAATAATTTCTGAAACCAGGCTTTAAATCAACTCGGATCTTACAGAGTCTCACATTTAGAAGCTTTTTATTTGTTTACGAAGATGAGTAGAAAGATAAACCTTTCTCTTCATTAAAACTGACATTCAGAAGTAGACCCACTAAATAGACCCATAACAAAAAAAGAGATTGAAAAGGTAAGCAAAAAACTTCCAACAACAACAACAAAAAAAGCCCTGGCCCGACGGCTTCACTGCAGAGTTCTATCAAACTTTCAGAGAAGAGTTAACACCACTCCTACTAAAGGTATTTCAAAGCATAGAAAATGATGGAATACTACCTAACTCATTCTATGAAGCCACCATATCCCTGATACCAAAACCAGGTAAAAAAAAAAAAAAAGAAGAAAGAAAGAAAATTACAGACCTATATCCCTCATGAACATAGATGCAAAAATTCTCAACAAAATTCTAGCCAATAGAATTCAACAACATATCAAAAAAATAATCCACCACGACCAAGTGGGATTTATACCAGGTATGCAAGGTTGGTTTAATATTAGAAAAACCATTAATGTAATCCATTACATAAATAAAACAAAATACAAAAACCACATGATCTTATCAATTGATGCAGAAAAGGCATTTGACAAAGTCCAACACCCATTCATGATAAAAACTCTCAGCAAAATAGGAATTAAAGGAAAATTCCTCAGCATAATAAAGGGCATCTATACAAAGCCAACAGCCAACATCATTCTAAATGGAGAGAGCCTGAAAGCATTTCCCTTGAGAACGGGAACCAGACAAGGATGCCCTTTATCACGGCTCTTATTCAACATTGTGCTAGAGGTCCTAGCCAGAGCAATTAGGCTAGACAAAGAAATAAAGGGCATCCGGATTGGCAAGGAAGAAGTAAAATGATCTCTATTTGCAGATGACATGATCTTATACACAGAAAACCCTAAGGAATCCTCCAGAAAACTACTGAAACTAATCCAAGAGTTTAGCAGAGTCTCAGGTTAAAAGATAAACATACAAAAATCACTTCGATTTCTCTACATCAACAAAAAGAACATCGAAGAGGAAATCACCAAATCAATACCATTCACAGTAGCCCCCAAGAAGATAAAATACTTAGGAATAAATCTTACCAAAGATGTAAAAGACCTATACAAAGAAAACTACAAAGTACTAGTGTAAGAAACTAAAACGGACCTACATAAGTGGAAAAACATACCTTGCTCATGGCTAGGAAGACTTAACATAGTAAAAATATCTACTCTACCAAAAGCCATCTATACATACAATGCACTTCCGATCCAAATTCAATGACATTTTTTTAAAGTGATGGAGAAACAAATCACCAACTTCATATGGAAGGGAAAGAAGCCCCGGATAAGTAAAGCATTACTGAAAAAGAAGAAAGTGGGAGGCCTCACTCTACCTGATTTTAGAACCTATTATACAGCCACAGCAGTAAAAACAGCCTGGTATTGGTACAATAACAGGCACATAGACCAATGGAACAGAATTGAGAACCCAGATACAAATCCATCCACATATGAGCAGCTGATATTTGACAAAGGCCCAGTGTCAGTTAATTGGGGAAAAGATAGTCTTTTTAACAAATGGTGCTGGCATAACTGGATATCCATTTGCAAAAAAAATCAAACAGGACCCATACCTCACACCATGCACAAAAACTAACTCCAAGTGGATCAAAGACCTAAACATAAAGACTAAAACGATAAAGATCATGAAAGAAAAAATAGGGACAATGTTAGGAGCCCTAATACAAGGCATAAACAGAATACAAAACATTACTAAAAATGACGGAGAGCAACCAGATAACTGGGAGCTCCTAAAAATCAAACACCTGTGCTCATCTAAAGACTTCACCAAAAGAGAAAAAGACTACCTACAGATTGGGAAAAAATTTTCAGCTATGACATCTCTGACCAGCTCCTGATCTCTAAAATCTATATGATTCTGTTAAAACTCAACCACATAAAGACAAACAATCCAATCAAAAAGTGGGCAAAGGATATGAACATGCACTTCACTAAAGAAGATATTCAGGCAGCTAACAGACACATGAGAAAATGCTCTCGATCATTAGCCTTTAGAGAAATGCAAATCAAAACTATGATGAGATTCCATCTCACTCCAACAAGGCTGGCATTAATCCAAAAAACAGAAAATAATAAATGTTGGAGAGGCTGCGGAGAGATTGGAACTCTTATACACTGCTGGTGGGAATGTCAAATGGTACAACCACTTTGGAAATCTATCTGGCATTTCCTTAAAAAGTTAGAAATAGAACTACCATACAACCCAGAAATCCCACTCCTCGGAATATACCCTAGAGAAATAAGAGCCTTTACACGAACAGATATATGCACACCCATGTTTATTGCAGCACTGTTTACAATAGCAAAAAGCTGGAAGCAACCAAGGTGTCCATCAACAGATGAATGGTTAAATAAATTATGGTCAATTCACACAATGGAATACTATTCATCGATAAAGAACAGTGATGAATCTGTGAAACATTTCGTAACATGGAGGAACCTGGAAGGCATTAAGCTGAGTGAAATTAGTCAGATGCAAAAGGACAAATACTGTATAAGACCACTATTATAAGTTCTTGAGAAATAGTATAAACTGAGAAGAACACATTCTTCTGTGGTTACGAGAAGGGGGAGGGAGGAAGTGTGGGAGAGGGTTATTTACTGATTAGTTAGTAGATAAGAACTACTTTAGGTGAAGGGAAGGACAATACTCAATACAGAGAAGGTCAGCTCAACTGGACTGACCAAAAGCAAAGAAGTTTCCGGGATAAACTGAATGCTTCAAAGGTCAGCGGACCAAGGGCGGGGATTTGGGGACTAAGGCTTAAGGGGACTTCTAAGTCAATTGGCATAACAAACTCTATTATGAAAATATTCTGCATCCCACTTTGAAGTGTGGCGTCTGGGGTCTTAAATGCTAACAAGCGGCCATCTAAGATGCATCAATTGGTCTCAACCCACCTGGATCAAAGGAGAATGAAGAACACCAAGGTCACACAATAACTATGAGCCTGAGACAGAAAGGGCCACATGAACCAGAGACTTACATCATCCTAGGACCAGAAGAACTAGATGGTGCCCGGCCACAACCAATGACTGCCCTGACAGGGAGCACAACAGAGAACCCCTGAGGGAGCAGGAGAACAGTAGGATGCAGACCCCAGATTCTCATAAAAAGACCAGACTTAATGGTCTGACTGAGACTAGAAGAATCCCAGTGGTCATGGTCCCCAAACCTTCTGTCGGCCCAGGACAGGAACCATTCCCGAAGACAACTCATCAGACATGGAAGGGACTGGACAATGGGTTGGACAGAGATGCTGATGAAGAGTGAGCTACTTGTATCAGGCGCACACTTGAGACTGTATTGGCATCTCCCGCCTGGAGGGGAGATGGGAGGGTAGAGAGGGTTAGAAACTGGCAAAAGGGTCACGAAAGGAGAGACTGGAAGAAGGGAGCGGACTAACTCGTTAGGGGGAGAGTAAATGGGAGTATGCAGTAAGGTGTATATAAGCTTATATGTGACAGACTGACTCGATTTGTGAACTTTCACTTAAAGCACAATAAAAATTATTTTTAAAAAAAACTGACATTCAAATCAGTATTTTTAAAAATGTTTGAGAAAGGAGAAAACCTTACTGAGATGCAACTGCTTTCATTTTTTTTTTTTCTTATTCCTTTCCATGCCTGGTGATAGGCACATATAATTTTGCATTATTGAAATCATAGTAGAAATGTAATTGTATGTTAATATTACCCTGTTGCTGTCGAGTTGATTCCGACTCATAGCGACTCCATAAAACAGAGTAGAACTGCCCCATAGAGTTTCCAAAGAGTGCCTGGTGGATTCGAACTCATGACCTTTTGGTTAGCAGCCATAGCACTTAAACACTAAGTCACCAGGGTTTCCATGTCAATATTATACATTTAATATTGTATAATAAATGTTCCATTATTCTATGTGATCTTCATAATTATCATTACCATTGCTGCATATTCCACTAAAGTTGAGATATCAGAATTTACTTCCGTTTCTACTGTGTGTGAGTAATTTGGGTTGTTTCACGTATTTGTTTTTCCTTTAAACTGAGAGAAAGCTCTAGATGTCTTCATCTAGCGTTTCATAATTCACAGAACAGGTTCCCATATTTGAGATAACTTAAAGAAGGGTCAGGGTGATTGTTACGGCTCTTGATGAATATCAGCAGTGTGATTCCAGGAAGGCTACAGAGGATCACGTTTTGTTTCACAACGATTTTATCGGCATTAGGGTTTATCACAATTGTTTATATTGCTGGCCTTGCTTTGATTCCTACTCTGGATTAGCATTTATCCTTCTGTTCTTTCCTTAGTTATATTTTTTATCGAGCAAAATACACGTATAGGCTGTGTTCATTTACCTATGAGGAATTTATTTTCTTATAAATAACACTTTTAAAACACCCTTTAATTTTAGCTGTGGAGGTTTGGGTTGATTGTTTGCTTTTTGAGTAATGTTTTAGGAAAACTGTACCAAACCAAAATATCAACAACAAAATGAAACAACTTATATATTATCTAAGCTCTATAACTAGACAATTCAAAATTAATTAAAAAGAAAGAAGTTGAGTGCTGCATGAATAACCCCTGTTATGATAACTTTAAATTTTGGCCTGATAACTGATTATATAATTTAAAACATTACTAGCAATCTATTATTTGCTCTTACAGACAAAATTTCTGTAGCTCACTTCATTTTCCTTTATCACCTCACATAGCTATAATTTCAAAATGAGCAAAATCAACCTTAAAATTAAATCAATTCAAGGAAAACTAATCTCTACTTCTTTTTAAACATTTTTTTCTGATTATAAAAATACTGTTTGCTTGTTTTACAAAAGTCAAAAATGAAAAAAATCTAAAGATAAATAAATTTCAACCTTGATCCCATCATCCAGAAATAACTCCCGTTAACATTAAAGTGTGTACTCTTTCGGTCCTTTTTCTGTGTGTGTCGGCCTGTATAAAAATATTAATAAAATTTTGATTATACTATTCTGCATCATATTGTTTTATCACCTGATATTTGCTAGTGAGCATTTTCTCATTTCATTAGATACTTTCGAAGTAATTGTATAACCAAATAACATAATCTAAGTGGGCTAATTAGGCTCTACCTTGGAATCAGTTTGAGCTCCTAAAGGAAGTCTTCTCATTCCTGAGTGGAAGGATGAGTCCAATTTTTCTGCCCTTGGTTCCAAGATCAAGTTCGTGGAACTCCCCCCCGCCCCCAACCCCTCACCAGGAGCAGCCAACAACACAAAGATGCCTGTTCTGGAGAACTAGAGCCCACCGTGTGGTCACTCTCTGTCACGCACCCCACCAGCTCCATCCACTTCTTAAAAGTCCATGCTCATTGTGTTCCAAGGTGCTACTTATTTCTAGGTGATGTTTTCCTCTTCTTTCTGCAGCTGTTTTTAATTGCAAGCTTCAGGCACTAAATCTCAAAGAAACCCTGGCAGAGACAAAGGTGTAAAGAAGGAGGGGAGAAAGCACTCATCAGAATTGTCTTGGACACTGTATTTATGGAAAATGAGCTTACCCACACAGAACAGCACATTTATGCGCATGTTATGACAGAAAGAGCACAGGATGTGAGGCCAGATAAACTGTGGTTCGAGTCTGCACCCTGCCTCTTCATTGCCAGTGGGGTGACCCTAAAGAAGTCACCTAACTAAACTTTAATCTCCTCTGTATAACACTAAATGCTGCACTAAGTTATAAGGGTTAAATGACTACGTAAAATTGCTTTGTGAACTGCAGTAACTATCCTAAGTTCTTTCACAAAACGTGAACATAATTCAAACAAGTTCTCTGCCACCTTACATTTATATCTTTTTTAAGAGTGCTGATCTCTCCGAGGGACATTTATGGATGGAATGATATGAAGTCTAGGATTTGCTTCTAGATAACCCTGGTGGAAGGAAAGTGTGCAGGGTTATAGATAAACAAGAGTGGTGAGTTGAAAATGGTGAAAGCTAAAAACACTGAGTTTCATTACACTACCCTCTCTGGTTTTGTAAATGTTTAAACTTTCCTATAATAAAAGGCTAAAAAATTCCATGAAATCACTTTTGTTGGGGATGTCCATCTGTCTTAGTTACCTACTGCTGCCATAACAGAAAACACAAGTGGCTGCCTTTAAAGAACAGAAATTTATTTTCTCACAACTCTGGAGGCTTAAAAGTCCAAATCAGGTTCTCAGCTATGTCCATTCCTTCTGTGGGCCCCTCTCTTAAGTTCCTGGTGACCACTGGCAATTCTTGGCGTTCCTTTGCATGTAGACAGGTCCTCATATGGCATCTGTCTTCCCCTTGTGTGTGTCTCTTCTGCTTTTTCTATAAGACATCATTCAGAAATAATTAGATTTAGGACCCACTCTACACTGGTGTGACCTTATAAACATAACACAAGAAAAACCCTGTTTCCAAACAGGGTTATATTTACAGGTACAGGGATTGAGACCTCTACATTTCTTTTGGGGGGACACAATTCAATACATACTTTTAGTGGAGGGAGAGAAGGAACGTCCAGGGCGTCTTTCTTACACACCCATTATTTACTAATTATACTTTCACAAGTATATCAACAACAAAATGAACCAGCTTATGTGTGATCTAAACTCTGTGAAGCGACAAGACAATTCAGAATGAACTGAAAAGTGCTGAGTAGTTAGGGTAATGCTAGCAGTTGAAACAAATTCTCAAATTTCAGTGGCTCAACGCAAGGAAAGCTTATTTTTCATTCAAGTGAACATCCAATGCAGGTGTTTCTGGTTGGTCAGCAGCCTTCCAGGGACCCCGGCTCCTTCCATATCATGACTCAGTCCTTGTCCTATGGCCTTCAAGGTCCTCGGCATTTAGCCAGTAGATGTGAAAATTGAAAGGGGGGAGATGAAACACACTTATCTCTTAACCACCTACACATCATTCCACTCACATTTCATGGCAAAATATTAGTTTTAAAGCACATATAAGTGTAAGGAAATGAGGCACTAGTGGTTTAGTGGTAGAACTCTTGCCTTCCATGTGGAAGACCCAGGATCGATTCCCAGCCAATGGACCTAAGGCACAGCCACCACCATCTCAGTGGAGGCTTGCAGGTTGCTATGATGTTAAACAGGTTTCAGCAGACCTTCCAGACTAAGATGGTCTACTTCCAAAAATCAGCCAGTGAAAACTCTAGGAGTCACAACAAATCCCATCTACAGCCCATCACGGGGATGGTGCAAACCCGGGCAGCATTTCCTTCCATGGTGCCTGGGGTTTCCATGAGTTGGCAGCTAACAATAGTGGGAGGAAAGCTGGGAAACGTAGCCTCGGTTTTGTGAGCAGCTAGCCAGGTTGCCACATATATTAATATAATTAATAGAAGGTAACATATGCAATAATAGATACCAAGATTGAGCATTAGTTATAGTTTGGGGTTAAAAATGAATGGTATAGTTATTTCTGTGTATTTCCCAGCGTACTTTGTCTGTTTACAGCGGTCTCTTTCAGAGGAAGACTACATTTGTTTTGTTCATTTGTTTGTTGATTATTCATCCATTCAAAAAAGTATTTGTCAAAGCACATACCATGAGCCAGTAACCTATAGCCAGGGACGGATTAACTAGCAAGAAAGGTACGCACAGGCTTAACCATGTTTACTTACTAATCTATAGTGTGCAATTTCACCTGGATTTCACATCTTTGATGTGGTGAAAAACAAGTAAAATTGCACACTACAGATTAATAAGTAAGCACAGGTAAACCCGTGCATACCTTGCTTATTGGGTAATCCTTCCTTGCCTGTACCCATGAAAGTGACTCGTTGGCAGCCTGGGGGCTCTCCCTTTGCTCTGGAGAGGATGTCAGGCCCCTTGCTTCCTCTCTCAGAGGTGCTACGAGCTTCGAGAGGAGAGCTGCGATGCCCAAATGCCTGCGTTCCATAAATTCTGATACACAGTACAGGTTCCGCAGTCGAGCTGCTGGCTCCAGTCTGGTCTTGCCTCTGATTAGCTGTGTGGGCTTGGGCAAGTCATCTAGCCTCTCTGAGCCTCTGCTTCCTTATCTGTAGTGCCTGTGAAGCTCTTTGCACAGCCCCAGCACACTGTGAGCGCCCCACACAAGTTAGCTCTGTTGCCATTGCCACCACATCTTCTGCTACCCACCCCACACTAGATCTACAACAACCCTCACTTGAATGTGCAGGTCTTGGAATTGGGCAAAGATTTGTTATTCAAATAAATAAATTTTCCTGAATCCACTAGCTGTGAAATCTGCCAGTGAGGATGTGCGAAGCGTGATTATTTTGATGATGGAAAATTGGAAAGAGAATATTCTAAATCATGGCTTGCCAGCCCTTTTCATAGACAAATATAATATTAATAGATATCATTTATTAAATGCCCGCTTTTGAGAGAAAATGCTGAAGTGAGTTTTTTAGATATTTGATTTCATTTAATTCCCACAGTGTCTTCATGAAATGGGTATCATTAGCTCCTATTTTATAGAGTGAATAGCAATTACAACCAAAATGAAGATTACAGGGTTTATGATTTGTCCAAAGTCACGCTGATAAAATTCAGGATTCAAGCCCAGGTCTGTCCAGCTTCCGGTCTGTACTCTGCCCACTGGACCTTTAAACGGGCTCTTTCTTCGCTGTGGCAGGAAAGAATCACAATATTCTTGTATTACTTAATCATTTTCAAAATTCTATGCTCTCGTTTGATCCTCATATCACCCTACGAAATAAGCAGAGTGGGAATTACTGCCCACATTTGACAGGGAGGAAAAACAGAGACTCAGTGAGACCACTCAGGTATCGCATGAGGGGGTCAGGACTGGAACCTCATAACAGTAATAGCTAGCATTTACTGAACCCTAACTCCATGCGTAGCACTGTGATAAGGACGGTATACACATTTCTTATTAGTGCTCTTAAACACCAGATCATGGGTGCCTATATTATTCCCATTTTAAAATTCAGAAACTGGCACTTAAATATGAAAGGTTTATACCCAACCATGAGATCCCCTGGGTGGTGCAAACAGTTAAGCATTCAACTACTAACCAAAAGATTGCCTTTTCAAACTCGCCCAAATGTGCCTCAGAAGACAGGCCTGACGATCTGCTTCCGAAAAGTCACAGCCTTGAAAATTCTACGGAGCACAGTTATACTCTGCAACACATGGGGTTGCCACGAGTTGGAATCAACTCAACAGCAACTGAACTGTTTTTGGTTTTGTTTTTATACCCAACCAACCAGCATAGAACAAAGATGACAACATTGAAATATTTTTCAAACCTGAAGAAACTGGCAGTTTTTGTCTCCCATGAACCTTGTTTGAAAACAACAATGACAAAAAAAACAAAAAAACTCATTATTTCAATAACTATATCCTGAACATCTACTGTGTGACATGCAGCCATGGCCAAAGAGACAATGCCCCGCTCTCATGAAACTAAATCTTAGTAGAAGACAGGTGATAAACAAGGAAATAAATTAGTAAAGAAAGTATTTTATAATATGAATAGTGCCATAAAAAAAAAAAGAAAATAGAGGGCATTAAACATGACAAAGGGGGAGAGAAGGATGGGAAGTGCCTAGCCTAGATAAGGTGATGATATTTCACCAGGCCACCCAAACACCTCAGGGAAAGGTATTCCGGCCAAAGGAAGAGATAAGTGTATATTGGCATTGAGATGTGAAAAAGCTTGACATGTTTGAAGCGTAGTAAGAAGGCTAGAGTAACAAATACTCTACAATTCACAACAGAATAACACTAAAGAGATGAGAACAAGAAGAGTAAGAAGCAAAGGAAAGTATGGGCAATTGTCATTTAGGAACAACAATGATGTAAACACCTTAAATTATAAATATTAACAAATCATATCCAATAGTATATCAAAGAATACAATTATCCAAGGAGAGGTTATCCAAGCAGCAAAGGACAATTCAACATTAAAGAAATTAGTACTGTAATACAACACATTTAGAAATTAAATAATATTAATTATCTCGATAAATACAAAAAAGCGTTCAATAAAATTCAACATTCAGAATTAATTTTTTTAAATCTCAGTAAGTTAAGAATAGTTCCTTGGCATATAAAAGGATATCTATCAGAAACCTTCAGTAGTTAAATACTTAATGGTGAGATCTTAGAAGCCTATAAATCTTTCCCTAAATAATTTTAAGCCTGTTGGAGTCAATGCTTAAGACCCCAAAATGAAATTTAAAATTGCAATGCATTACTAATAATCAAAACAACTTACAAGCATAATATTTTGCAATTATCAAATACTTCAAATCTATCATTCAATTGATCTTTACAATAACCCTAGCAGTTATACAAAACAAGGATTATCATCCCATTCCAAAAGTAAGGAAACAGACCCAGAAAGTGTATTAGGCTGCCCAAAGTCCCATAGCTAGCAAGAGGCAAAGACCAAACACGGGTTTTTGACTCTAAAATACATGCTCTTTCTACATCAATCCAGCTCATTCAAAATAGCCAGTAGTACCCCACTTACACCCCACCTGTACCAGACTCTAATCTGGTAACTTCGACGTTCAGGAACACTGTCCCTAACCCAGAAATGGGCAAACCTCAGACAAGCTCTCTCGAAGTCTCTGCTGTGGGCTCAGCCCCTTTATCCTGAGGTTTTTGCCTCTTGTCCAGTAAGTAGTAATCAGAACCACTGGGCTTTTCTGCCCCTGAAAGATTAGAAATAGAGAATTTGAGTGGGTGGTAGTGGAGGTAGGAAGGACCTTTGAGAAATGAGCTGTGCTATTCCCATTGTTTTTACTCAAACGTGAATCCTTTTTCTACGATGCAAATTTTGGTGCCAATCTGCTCTGAACAAAAGAATCTTAGTGTGAACAAATAAAATTCGAACTGGGAAGCCTGGCTTTCCTAGTTGAGCTTTTGAGCATCTGCCTCTACCCACCACTCTCCACATTGGGCCTCTCCCAAAGGTAGTCGTAATCTTTGAGGAAGACTTCTAGGGTTGCTTATCAGTTACCAAAGTTAAAGAGAGCCTAGGGTATCATATGTCAAGGTTCCAGGACACAAAGATCCTTATAATGTTTCAGAGATTGAACCAACAGACCACGTCGTGGTGGTGGTGGTGGTGGTGGTGATGCTGGTGGTGGTGCTGGTGGTGGTGGTGGTGGTGGTGGTGGTGGTGGTGGTGGTGGTGGTGGTGCTGGTGGTGCTGGTGGTGCTGGTGGTGGTGGTGCTGGTGGTGGTGTGCCGTCGAGTGGGTTCCAACCCTACAGGACAGAGTAGAAGAGCCTCGGAGGGTTTTCTAGGCTGTAATCTTGATGGGAGCAGATTGCCAGGTCTTTTCTCCCATCGAGCGGCTGGTGGGTTCAAACTTATGGTTACCAGCCAGCTCTTAACAATTGCACCGCCAGGTCTCATCAACAGGCCATTAAAAAAGAAAAAAACTCGTTGCTGTCCAGTCGATTCCAACTCATAGCGACCCTATAGGACAGAGTAAAACTGCCCCATAGGATTTCCAAGGCTGTAAATCCCTTACGGAAGCAGACTGCCACATCTTTCTCCCACAGAGTAGCTGGTGGGTTCAACTGCCGACCTTTCTGTTAGCAGCCAAGTACTTTAACCACTACACCACCAGGGCTCCTTCAACAGACAGTAAGGGCCCCCCGAAATTCAAAGTACTTAAACGTTCTGTAAAAGGGAGAAGTCTCAACAGTTTTTATCAAAGACCTGACCTCCTGAATGAAATTTTCCATTGGCTTTGTTGTCTGTAATATAATATTAGTGACTCTCTTTTAAATACATATTTATTATAATATATATATTTATTAAGCAAACAATTGTTTAACAAAAGTGCACTTTTTCCATATTCTCTTCTATTCAGCCATATACTAAAAAAAAATAAATTAAATAAAGGAATCATATTTTTATTCTGCCACCCCACATCAAATGTCATAAGCATTTTGCATGTTGATGTGTAGATTTTCTAAAATCATTTTAATAGCTTGGGAATTAAGCTCAAGTCCAAAAACTGTAGCTGTCAAACTGCTTCGTTTAGCTCTGATACATGTGTAGATTCTAGTCTTCCTGAAAACTCTGTCATCATTACACTAAAAGTCCCGCAAAATATGAAGGCCTGTGAAATATGGGGCAGAGCGGGGGGCAGTGAGGAATGAGGAGAGCTCTCGCTGTGTGTGTTTGTTTGTGTGTGTCCTCTATCACTTTGCTCCTTGGAGCGTGATCTCTACCAGCAGCATGGGCATCCCCTTGGAAACGTGTGAGAAATGCCAAATCCCGGGCCCCACCCTACTCTTACCAATCAGAATCTGCATTTTAACAAGACCTCCAGGTGATTTGTAGGCCCAGCACATTGAAATTGAGCACTGATCTAAAATACTAATGGGGCCCTGATTGGTGCAGTGGTTTAGGGATTGGTTGCTAACCAAAAGGTTGGCAGTTCAAATCCATCAGCTGCTCCTTGGACACCCTATGGGGCAGTTCTACTCTGTCCTATGGTTGCTGTGAGTCGGAATCAACTCAACAGCAATAGGTTTGGTTTAACGGGTTTCAAGTACTAAAGGAGATAATAGCAAGAAAAACCAAAGCCGTTGTTGTGGAGTCGATTCCAACTCATAGCGATCCTACAGGACAGAGCAGAGCTGCCCCATAGGGTTTCCAAGGAGCGACTGGTGGATTCAAACTGCTGACCTTCAGGTTAGCAGCCAAGCTCTAGTGACCCTATAGGACAGAGTAGGAATGCTCCATAGGGTTTCCGAGGAGCAGCTGGTGGATTTGAACAGCCAACCTTTTGGTTAACAGTCCAGCTCTTAACCACTGCACCACCAGGACTCCAACAGAGATAAAGAACGTTATTTAATATGATTTCTGATTATAAAAGTAATCAAAATTCATTGTAGAAAATTTGGAAAGCATCTCCTCACTCCATTCCCATTCATGAGAGAGGAGGAAGACACTTAGATGAGAACATTATCAGGCTCTAGCATGTGGTGATTACAAAGCTTCTCCCAGCTTCGTGTAATTAAGAGAGCAGCCATATTTAGTCCAATAAGACTGGCCGGGGGTTGCGGGGCGGGTAGCAGAGTAGAAAGGAAGATGAGAAGAGTTACTAATAGGACTTTAGGAGCCTGGGTGGTGCAAGCAGTTTGAGATTGGCTCCTAACCTAAAGGTTGGTGGTTGAACCCATTCAGCAGCTCTGTGGAAGAAAGACCTGGAATCTCTTCCATAAAGCTTACAGCCAAGGAAACCCTAAGGAATAGTTCTACTCGGTAACACATAGGGTAGCCATGAGTAAATGGCAGCCAACAGCAATACTTTTCTGAATAACAGGGTGGGCAGGAGCAGTTTTGTAAACTACAGGACAGGTAGGAAAATGTTTCTCTTCTTCTCCATGACTTTCACCTGTACCGACTCTGAGACCTGGAAGAGAAGCATTCAACAGGAGTCTTCTGGGTGCTATCCAGACCAGATAACTCAGACTGGAATGCAGTCCTGCTGAGGAGAAGCAGCAAGCAGCTCTGGAGGGGAGAACAAGCTCCCCTGGTTGGAGTTCCCCAAGATGGCAGAGATTTGAAGGAGGAAGTTAAAGGATAGTGGTGCTCTTAGAGGGACGAGAACTAGGAATAGCAGGGAACGGGGTCGGCCTAACTTCCCTTGGAGATTAGAAAAAGCTGGTAGTGTGCAGGCAGTTTAAATTGTTCCATTTTCTGGGGAAGCCTGTAAGAAAAGTGAGTCTATCTCACGCTCAGGTCTCTCCCATCCCCCTCAGTTCTCCAAGGCTAAGCAGTAGCCCAATTAACCTGAGCTCAAATTCTATACACAATGGTCATGGTACTTTATTCAATTAATGTTAATAATGTTAAAATTTTCTCAGAGGGTTAAAAATTTTTTGAAAACATCATTTTCTAAGATGGTATCATTTCCCATCATATGGTGAATCATATTTCATTTAAATATTTCCCCTTTTTTGGACTGTTTGATTAGTTCTATTTTTCACAATTACACATGAAACACCAATAAACATCTTTATTCATGCAGCTTTGCTCATATACACAATTATTATTTTATTTAAGCTTTTTTTAATCGAAGTGTACCAGGTAGATAGAGAAGTATACAAAATGAAAGTGTACTGTTTCATGAGTTTTCACAAATGAACACCCTACAGGACCACCACCCACATCTAGAATCAGAATACTATCAAAATCCAGCCTCTCTCATCTGCCCTTCTGGTTGCCACACCTCCCCCCAGGATAACACTATCCTAACTTTTAACACAGTAGATTGGATTTTATACAAAACTTTTTACATAAAGAAGAATTTGTACAATTTTGTATGTGGCTTCTTATGCTTGGCCTTATCTTTGTGAGACTTGGCCATGTTTTTACTGATAACAGTTCATTCATTTGCATTGCTGTATGAATATATACCATTTTTCTTTTGTATTTTGTTCAGCATTTCCAGTGGTTCTTAACAGGAGCATGAGGTTGCTACAAGCTACTCCTTCGTAACCAAAAGTAGAAGTCCACTTATTGCTTTTTGAGAAATATTTAGAAGTAGAATTCTTGGGTAAAAAGAAACAACAAACTTTTTTCAGGCCATTGGTGCGTACTGCTAATTGTTTCCTATAAAATCTGTGTCAATTTACACACAAGAAAAAAATAATGTGAAATTCTCCTGAGGGGCAGCTGTCAGGAGTCATCCTAATTATAATAAAAATTAAATAGTCCTAATAATAGTTATAGTATAAACCTTATAATTGTCTAATATGTAAACTATAAATATTGAAATGTTGGTATCACATTTTTTAAAGTCCCTTGTGCTCATTTATTAATTCTCACAAAACTCTGAGCGCTAAGTTTTATTACTGTTCCACTTTTAAGATGAGGGAACCATGGCTCAGAAAAACCAAAGTGACCTGGCTAAGCCACGTGGCTAATGAACAGCAGAGTGTAGCCTTGAACTCAGACTCTCTGCCTCCACAGACAATCTTCCTGACCCATGCCAGGCTATCCCTAGCCTAAAGTGTTGAAGGAGGAGTACATCTCAGACATTGCAAGACAAAACCGGGTGCTAGGGACAGGGGCATGCACCCTTTGGTATACACTGTGCATCTTTCAAAGCCCAGTTCAAATGCCACCCTCTCCCTAAGTAACCCTTCCCCCCACCAATCCACCTAAGTGGAAGTAATACTCCCTTTCAGGCTCTTGCCAGCAGGATCCGTGAATATCAGTGCTGAGATCATTTAGTCCAGAGATTGCAAACGGGGGACACACAATGCCACTCTCCTCTCCCATGGTAATGGCAGACATAACTAATCAATCACCATCTAGCCACTGTCTAGCTTTCTAAGTCCACCCCTACTTCCCCTCCCACACTGGCCTCCTCTCTGTTTCTTGAACATGCCAAGTGCCATCCTGCCTTGCAGCCAGCCCATTTGCTGGTCTGGGGTTATCTGCGGCCAGATCTTATGGCAGATCTTCCCGTCATTCAACTCTCAGCTCTAATGTCACCTCCTCAGAGATCTCTTTGCTGACCCCCCAATCTAGAGTGGCATCCTCTTCCCTAATTTACCTTCTGTCATATCATCATTTTTAAAATCTGTTTATTCATTTGTTTTTCTTATTATTGTTGTTTCTTCCCACTGCTTCTTGAGAACAGAGGCCTCTTTTAATTTGTTCTCCTCTCCCCACTCCCTAGTGCATACGAGGTACCCAGTTCGTAGTTGCTGAAGGAGTCAGTTAATCAAGATACATTTTTCTGCTGAGCCCAGGTATGGCATTAAAATCTTTCCCATCACAAAGCAGGACAGCAGTGGGATGCAGACCTCAAATTCTCAAAGAAGACCAGACTTAATGGTCTGACTGAAACTAGAGGGACCCTGGACGTCATGGTCCCCAGACCCTCTGTTAGCTCATTCCCAAAGCCAACACTTCAGACAGGGATTGGACTGGACTGTAAGACAGAAAATGATACTGGTGAGGAGTGAGCTTCTGGGCTCAAGTAGACACATGAGACTACGTGGGCAGCTCCTGTCTGGAGGGGAGATGAGAAGGCAGAGGGGCACAGGAGCTGGCTGAATGGACTTGGGGAATACAGGGTGGAGAGAAGCAGTGTGCTGTCTCATTAGAGCAACTAGGAGTATATAGCAAGGTATATATAAATTTTTGTATGAGAGACTGACTCGATCTGTAAACTTTCACTTAAAGCACAATTAAAAAAAAATCTTTCCCATCACAGCAGTATAGCCATTCGATATCAACAATCAGAATTAACACATGGGATAAACCTTTCTGCCACGCCTAACCTCTTTAAGGGGACAGTGGTGGTTCAGTGGTAGAATTCTCACCTCCCATGCAGGAGACTAAGGCTCGAGTCCAGGCCAATGCACGTCATGCACAGCCGCCACTTGTCTGTCATTGGAGGCTCATACGTTGCCATCACGCTGAACAGGTTTCAGCAGAGCTTTCAGACTAAGACACACTAGGAAGAAGGTCCTGGCAAGCTACTTACAAAAATCAGCCAATGAAAACTCTGTGGCTCACAGCTGTCCAATCAGCAATTGATCAGGGGAGTGGTGCAGGACCAGGCAGTGGTTCATTCTGTCGTGCAAGGGGTCACCGTAAGTCACAGGTTGACTGAGCAACAGCTAACAACAACTTCCTCAACCCCCATTGTATAGATGGGGAAATTGAGGCCCAGAACAAGAAACACGCCTCACCCAAAGCTACAGAATGAGTCAAAGAGGCAGAGCTGGAACGGGTACCAGCTCCTCCCCCGCCACCTTCCTGCCCAGCCCTCCCCACCACAGGCGGATGCCAGAAAGAGCTGTCTGTCGTAAACTGTCAGCCACGAGGCAGAAGAGCAGGGCCATTGTGCTTCAGGAGCTTGCCTATGAATTACGTACATAATTACCAGCTGCCTTTTTTCCCCATTCTGTGGGGAAAAGTCTGATCACATATAAAATTCTCCCTATGTTTCCGTGGATACAAAGTGATCCTAATTTCAAACTCCCTTGCAAATGGCAAATGAGTGAACTTAATTTTAATAAAAACAAGGAAAATCATACGTGTGAGCTTAATAAAATCTAATTTGGGCAATTTGGAGCTCATAAAATAAAGCCTTTATGTAAAAACTAGCAATTAGCTTTATGAAACAATACAGTGAACCCTTGGCATTCAGGAGGGGTGGGAGCCAGAGGGCTCCAGGGATAAGGAAATGTGCCAATTATGTGAGAAAGCTAAAGAGGCAGGGAGCATGGTTCTCAATGTTAGAGGATTTGAGTTCAAATCCCCAAGCTTCTTAGCTTGATGACCTTGGGCAAGTCACTTTCTCTCTCTACACCCCAGCATCTTAATTTTTTTCATGAGGTTAATGAAACCTATTTTACCTAGTAGGATAGTTAGTTGTATGGAAGAATAAATAGGATAGGCAAAAGCTTTGTAAAAAGGTCCAACAACTAGTTCATCTCACCTGTCTAACAGCCTTCCTAGCAAGGATGGGGAAGGAAGATCATGGGTTGTATAATGCCAGTCAAGGAATATAGGGTGAAGTTCAGACAGAGGGCAAGGGTGGAGGGCAGGCATGTAGTCTTCCCCATTCAAGAATCAGGGACCTAAGACATGCTTCCAGAGGCAAGTCCCTAAGGTGGTTTGCAAGAACCAGCAGCAAGTCTACACACCAGACTGAGCTTAGATGAGGACCTGGGTCTCCTGATAAGCCATTGCTGTCGTCCTTCACATCTGTGCCACTGACAGATCCCCTACACATACAGATCTCTGCAGCAGGCCATAGTAGTCCTATTTCACAGACGAGAAAAATGAGCCTCTAAGAGATGCATCTACCACCCATCCATCAGTTTGCCATACTGTGATGACTCGCATGTTGCTATGATGCTGGAAGCTATGCTGCCAGTATTTCAAATACTAGCAGGGTCACCCATGATGGACAGGTTTCAGTAGAACTTCCAGACTAAGAAGGCTAGGAAGAAAGGCCTGGCAATCTGCTTCCAAAAATTAGCCATTGAAAACTCTAAGGATCACAACAGAATACTGTCCAATATGGTCCTGGAAGTTGAGCCCCCTAGGTTGAAAGGCACTCAAAATATACAATGGCACAACGATGGACTTAAGCATACCAAGGATCATGAAGATGGCATAGGACCTGGCAACATTTTCATTCTGTTGTACATGGGATAGCCATGAGTTGGAGACAACTCAATGGCTACTGACAACAACAAGTACAAGGAGGTGCTGCGACTTAACTGAGGTCACATAACTATGTGCCCCAGTCAAGACTCAAGCCAGGTTTCCTGATACCACACTCAGATTGCTCCCATCACCACCCACAGCTACAAAGGCAACTCACTCTCAAGCTCAGGACCTGGTATCCGTTGTGTCCCTTCCTCCCCCAAGGGCATTTGCAGCTTATATCAGAGCTCCTGGGCCCACATCCCCAAAGAGCATGGTCTTCTTTTCAGAGGCTCCCAGCCAGCAGGGGCTTCTCCCAGTCCCTCTCCCAAGCAACTCACACTCCAAGCAGAAAGCAATTTTTCCTAATGCCTTCCCAGAAGCAAAGTGGGTAATTAATTGCTCTGAATAACACATTAAATGTACTAATAATTGGGTAGTCACAGCAAAATGATTACTTTGAAGAAATATTACCGATTCCCTGTTGTACTTAACATTTCTCCTTATTTATCATTACCGTTTTAATCAATAATAGTCACAATACTAATAAATCCATCTTAGTTTTAATTGTGTTCAATTGGATGTACCAGTACTTGAGTATTCTGAGCATACTTCATTATTTATATTAATTTAAGATCACTTAAAGGCAAATTACTTAGGTTGTACTTTCAAGTCGGTAGGTAATTATGACAAAGTTTCTCCAGACTCAGCATTTTCAAGGAGTGAGAGGTATCAGGCATCTATCCTTTTCTGTTAAGCACAAGGGTCAGCGATGGAGAAGATGAAGGAAGCCCCCATTGAATTAGCATATCCTGGCCTTTTAAAAGAGGCTTGGGTCCCTGAAAGTATGATGAATAGCTCAGTGACTTTGCCTGTACTGTCGCCATCTAATCATTAACGCAGCACTCATCCATTCATTCACCAACGCCGTGGGGCAGACACCACACTAGGCACCAGCAGACAGGGAGAGAAAAGAGTGAGAAAACCTAGAAAATGTCAAGAGGCCCTTAAGGGGGCTCTGATAAAGGGGGACATCCATCGAAAGGCAGAGGAGACAAGTAACATGTATTTGAAGGAATCAGGGAGTACTTCCATAGGCAGAAGCATTTTTCTAGGTCTTGAAAGTTAGGTAAGATTCCGCAGAGAAAAGGGGAGCGGATTCCAGCACTGCCAGAGAGCCAAGTAGGAGGATCCTAGCAGATCTCCAGAGGTAATGGTGGTGGTGATGGCAGAGAAGGCCCAGAAGGACTCACCGTGGCAAGGGCAGATTTGACCCTCAGATGTGGCTTTAATTGGGTGATTGGGGGTTAGTAATGTCACAAATGAAGGAGGGAGAGGGCACCCAGGAGAAGAAGGAGTTTAGGAAGCAAGAAGGTGAGTTTTCTTGGGGACACACTGAGCCGGCGGGGCCATGAAGGAGCCAGGTGGAGCTGCCTCGCAGGTAAGTGGAGAAGCTGGTTCCAGTCCAGAGGAGTGATCAGCACTGGAGACAAGGGTCCTGGAACTGTCAGGAAGGGGGTCCCAAGAGTAACAGAGAAGGGTGACAATTGAAGCCTGTGTCTCCACGGGCTTTAGTTCACAAGTATGTTCTAACGTATCCACAGCCCCCAGGGCCCCACCTAGGCAGCTGCTTCTGCCTTCTCCACCCAGGATCTGATAATCAGGACACGTCTTTTGAATCAAGTTGTATTGAATTAAAACTGCGTGACAGATGTGTCGTCACTGGCCTCATTTTGTAAGGCCATCCTGCTGCCTAAGGGGATAGGTACAGGGGCTACGTGACCCAGAGCAGTGGTCTCTGGAGCTGTGGTGAGTGAGTGTCTTCTAGACCACACTGACAGCTGGGGTGTTGAGGTCTCAGCACCTACAACAATTTGCTAGGAGGGTTGGAACTGGTGCTAATGATTTCTAGAAACCTAGAAGTTGTAGGAGAGGTATTTAATGGGAAAGAGGCTCCACCTCCTGGTAATATTCAAAACCAACATTTCTTCAGCACTTTACAGTTTATAAGCAAAAGTCAGCTTTTAAAATCTCATTTAGTTCTAGATCTGGATGGCAGTTAACCAGGTGTATACGATTTTAAAAAAAGAATCAAGCTTACAGTAAGATTCATGCACTTCATTCTATATTAGTTATACCACAGTAAAACGGTATAAATAAGCAAGTAGATAAATAAATAACACCTCATCTAATCCTTGTGTCTTGGTTATCTAGTGCTGCTATAACAGAAACACCACAAGTGGATGGCCTTAACACAAGTTTATTCTCTCACAATCTAGGAGGCTAGAAGTCCAAACTCAGGGTGCCAGCTCCAGGGGAGGATTTCTCTTTTGACCCTAGGGGAAGGTCCTTGTCATCAATCTTCCCCTGGTCTAGGAGCTTCTCAGCACAGGAACCTCAGGTCCAAAGGACATGCTCTGCTCCTAGCACCGCTTTCTTGGTGGTATGAGGTCCCCCTGTTTCTCTGTTTTATATCTCAAAAGAGATTGACTGAAAATAGTCTAATCTTATAGATTGAGTCCTGCCTCATTAACATAACTGCCTCTAATCCTCCCTCATTAGCATCACAGAAGTAGGATTTACAACACATAGGAAAATCATGACAGATGACAAAATGGTGGACAATCACACAATACTGGGAATCATGGCCTAACCAAGTTGACACACATTTTGGGGGGACACAATTCCATCCATAACACCTTGTAATCATCCTATGAAGTCAGCAGCTTCATTAATCACATGCAAAGGAACCTGGGGCTGAACAACTCTCGTCATAGCTCCAGGGTTAGTGAAATGACTGAGAAGCCAGCACTGACTGGCCCAAATTCCTCAGGTCAGACTTGGATAACGGGAATGATAACAGCACTAACAGCGCTCCAGAAGGCCGGAGAAGGGAGCGATCATGGCTCAAAAAGGCCTCATGGAGGTCTTTGGAGACAAGATCTGCTGGCTCCATCCAGCTCTCCCTCCTGCTGGGACCCAGCTTTGGCTCAGGCAGACGTTTTATCGGGGTGCATATTTTTGCTGGAAGAGCAACTCAGGATGGGAAAAGTCTCAGGAGTCTCGCATCCCCAGGGTCCTGTTGGTCTTTCAAAGTTCCCTTGGGAGTTTATACAAAACGAATAATACAAAATAAAACCAGCCTGAGGCTGCCAGCAGGTTGGATGTCATGCTTAGCGTTCATTCAAAAGACAACAGCTAAAGCACCAGAACCTACAAGGTTCTTGGATCTCTAGAAGGGAGTAGGAAGCAAGTCCTCCTCTCTGGCATAGTGTGGCAAATAGGCCCTTAAAAGAAAAAAAGGCAAGAGAGTGTGAGGCATAGAGGAATGTGTGAAGTGCTATGAGAATCCAGAGTAGAAAGTGGCCAGCTCTGCCTGGGTGAGTCCACACAAGAGGTGTGATTTCAGCTGGGCTTCTAAGTACAGATACAAGTTTGGTAGGCAGAGAAGCAGGAGGTTCTCTCCAGGTAAGAGGTCTAGCATAAGCTGATACCCAGAGGTGAAAGTGTATCAGAAGAGGTTGTGGGGAGACCAGTTGAGGGCAGGCTAGAAAGGTAGGGATGGGTTAATCAAAAAGGGCCCAGGAATCTGGTTCCTCTCCATTGACATGCAAGGACTCCATTCATAATACCTCTGTCCCTCACAAGTTAGAAGAGTATAGACATTTAGAAGAAGTGTCTCTGGTCTCAGTGGACCTTTAAAATGTTTATAATCCAGATGTGGCAGGCTTCTGTTCTTGTCTCCATGCCCACAGACTCAGCATGACTTAGAAATTCTTGAATTCAGCCCCACAAAGCACTAGCAATTTAGCTTTCTCTTGGCTAATCCAGCTTGCTTCTTCATCCCCATCACTATGAGCAGCAAACAAAGCTCCCCGCCCCTTCCAGGCCCCTCCTTTCACAACTTAAAAAGAAGCAAAGAGTTTGTATATATTATTTTCCCTGTCCCAGAAAGCATTTCTCTTTCACAGATAAATTCATGCTTGCACTACAACTGTGAATCATGCATGCGAAGAATCTTCCAGAATCACATTCTGGAAGTGAGAGACTGCTAACAGCCACACCCTGATTCTCCTGAAACAGAGCTAGCTATTCCATAGCACTATTCATGTGGTTCCTGGTGCTGCCTGTGATACTCAGGAAGTTTTCCCTCCGGTGGCTAAGAAAATCGGTCCACTCCATTTCTTTCCTAGTTTCCAGCCTCAAGATGGGATTGAATTTCTGTCAGGTATCAGCTTTCAACGTGATGAATGGGCCCTTGGTTTCTATCTTCATCTCTGGAAGGTCCAGATTCCCAACTGGGGTGGCCGATCCACCCAGGGACAAAGGCATTTGACAGACATGAGGGAGACGCTTCAAACCGCAGCTTCCTGGGGCCTCTGGGGACAGGCTTAGCTTGCATACAGGGCTCTGATAACAAGAAGCAAAAAATCAACATCTTTTAGTTCAACCTAGTTGCTCATTGAAACAATATTCTCCAACCTTTCTTACCAAAAAATACCTGCTGCCGTCGAGTCCATTTTGACTCATAGTGACCCTAGAGGACAGAGTAGACCTGCCCCATAGGGTTTCCAAGGAACACCTGGTGGACTGGAACTGCTGACCTTTGGGTTAGTAGCTCTTAACCACAAAGCCACCAGGGTTTCCAAGCTCTCTAGCCAGGGGATTTACCAAGATATTAGCAACGTTATTGGTAACACTGACTCAAAAAACCACACTCCTGGCTTTATGCTCTCCCTCCTCCTTTCCCATCCACCTCCACCCACCCAACCTTTCCCCACTTAACCAGAAGCACTCCAGGTAGATAAAGGGCCTGTGGTCCCAAGTTTAAAGCTGAAGCCACCTCTCTGCCAAGTTTACTACGAGGTCTTAGGCAAAACTCTCTGAGGAGCCTATTTTCTCATCTGCAGGACAGAGGTGAATGCGGTTTCCCCCAAGGCTGACCGCTTTGTACATGTAGTATTCACCTAATTCATTTTTATGGGTCTGCGACAGCCCCTGTTCTAGAAGCTGAGATTACAACATTGATAACCTGCCCTAACGCTCTGGAGGTCAAAGGAGAAAATGAATGCACTATAGCGAAGTGCACCGCTGGGTGCACCTTAGTTATCAATAGTAGCACAGCCATCTGTCTCTCAAAATGCTTAGGACAGGAAACCACAGAACGGCTAAGGGCAAACGCTTTGGAGTTAGAACTAGGTCATCGTCTAACTGTGTGATCAGTCGGAGATCCCCAACCTCTCTAGTCTCGATGTTTTCATCTGTAAAATAGGTATAATAACATCCCTTTTGTCAGAGGGTTGTTTGAAGGGGTAAATGGAATAATGCGCCTAAAGTAGTTTACAGAACTGGCTGACAGACTAAGCGCTCAACAAATGTTAGCTGTTACCAATATGATGAAGATGATGACGATCATTATTTTAAGCTGAAGGTCGGGCACAGCAGCCCCAAACCACTCTCCTGGCCCCTGGACGTGTGTGCGAGTCAGCGAGCTGGAGCGCTGAGCGAGGCACCTTGAGCTCCACGTGGTGACACGGGTTTCTCGTGTTTATCCCTCAGGGCTTCCGTTCAGCGTCTTCTTCCCCAGCAGCTGCTCTGTCAACAGTCCATATGCTGCCTCAGCTACCAAGCAGCTTTCAAGATGGAGCTGCCAACCCAGTAGGGGAACTTTGACGGGGAGTTCAGGGGCACACGCGCTGCCATAAATCACTCCTCCGGAGTCGGGCCTGTGGTTCCTTCCCTCCTCCTTCTGGAAGCTGGAAGCGGAAGTGGGCAGGGGAGCGGCGGGCAGCCGGGGCCTGGTTCCCCGGAGGGGTGTGCACGTGGCAAGGGGGCCAGCTGGAGGAACAGGAGGGGACAGATGCCATGGGGGCCCGGATTTGTTCCTGCAGGAAGACTGCAAGGAGCTAATTATCTCATTACCCGGGAGCGGTTCCTCCGTAGCCCTGCCTTGCTGTGTGGAGAGAGCTCCCCGGTTTGTGCTTGTCCACCAGCGAGTGGGCGGCCCGGGGAGGGAGGGGAAGGCTGCCCCGGGCCTGGATTTCTTCCAGCCCCCGCTGCAGAGTACATTCTAGTTCTGGGCCCCTAGGCCTTGGGAAGGAATATGCTTGGAAAATTCAATACGGCCCACTTGACTGGGAGAAAAGTCCACCCGGTGCCTTCCTCTCCCCAACATCACCCTCAACATGAGCAGGTGTGAACACACACACGCACACACTTTACACCCTGTCATGATCTAGTTTCCTATCCAGTCTTTTTTTCGTGTGTGTGATAAAAATATATATAACACATTTGCCAATTCAACATTTTTTGCATGTACAATTCAGAGACGTTGAATACATTAAACACGTTGTACCACCATCACCTGTATCCATGGCCAAATTTTCCATCCCAAACCATTCTTTAAACCATGAACGTACTTGGGTCCTGACTTGGCTTTTTTCTATCTTGGTTCTCAGGCTTTCCTGTGGCCTGGCCTTTGCCACGCTGGGCCCTTCCAGCTGTGCTGTTCATCTAGTCGGCCCAGGTGAAAACCCACTTCTCCCTTAGGCTTTCATTACAGATGTTTCCTGCTTTTCTACCTCCGATTTCAGACTGCCTGGTATTAAAAGGAAGGTAATTGACCTTTGTGAAGCACCGTAGCTTTTACAGGAGGTTTCCACCCACACTCTCCATCTCTGCCTCCCCGTGACAGCCCTGGGAAGTAGGCAGGATAATGGGTTACCTCCATTTCACAATGCAATCAGATGGTAGATGGGAAGAATATTCACAGCCCTGTCCAACATGCTGTCTACACTGAGCCCTTGAAACATAGGAGGCTGGACCTTCCTTATCTGGCCAGCTCTTGCAGACATCATTCTGAGGTCCTGGCAGGACCTAAGAGTCCCTGGGGGGCACAAATGTTTGAGCACTCAGGTACTAACCAAATAGCAGTTACATTCCACCCAGAGAAGCCTTGAAAGAAAGGCCTGGCTATCTGCTTCTAAAAGGTCATAGCCACTGAAAACCTTATGAAATTTTTAGAGGGATTCCTTTGAGATAACGTTAAGTGTGCCCTTGTTAGCCTTAACTGAGCGAACCTCAGTTCCCTCATCAGTATAATTAAGAGTAATCTGTCTGCCTTCTCAGTGTGGCTGTGAGAGTTGCATAAGACGAAGAATGTGAAAATGTGGTGTAGATGATAATACCCTGTATCAGTGAGAGGAATTTTTAGGATCAGTAATGATTTTCATGGGGAGCATCTTAATGGGATTGTTTGGGTTGGGGATCATACATTCCTAGCACTCCTCCAGCACTGAACATGGAACATGTATTAGGTATTAGTGGGGTAGGTTTATACCTGAGAGCATCACTGTTAAGCCGTAAAATTCTCGCCTTACAAGTGGGAAACCCAGTTTATAGTACCAGCCAATGCACGTCATGCACAGCCACCACCCGTCTCAGTGGAGCCTTGTGTCTTGGTATGATGCTGAACAGGCTTCAGTGGAGCTTCCAGACTAAGATGGAGTAGAAAGAATGCCTGGCAATCTACTTCCGAAAATCAGCCAATGAAAACCCTATGGCTCACAGCAGTCCCGTGTACAGTCGATCATGGGCATGGCACAGGATCAGGCGGTGTTTCATTCCATTGTGCATGGAGTCGCCATGAGTTGGGGCCAACACAGTAACAACAACAACAACAGGTTTATTCTCATTCAGGCTCCAAAAACAAAGGACTGTTGTCACACTGATAGAGGCTACATAATGCCCAGGAGTCAGGAAATCTGCATTTGAAGTCTACATCTGCCACTTCTTGCCTGTGACTTTGAATTAGTTACTTCCTTCCTCTAAACCTCAGTCTTTTCATCTGAAAATTGGAGATCATATACTAACTTATCTCTGGGGAGTCTGCTAGCTCTTGCCTAGTAGTTCTGATGCTGCAGAACCCAGAATCCCAGCACAGGGTGGGGTGGGGGAATGGTTCAGATGTATATCCACCCTAAGACACTCTGAGACCCTTTTCTGCTGCCCTTGCCCTGCCCATGTCAACGTCTCTCAGATGATTCTCTCCAGCCTCTCGGGGACAGTCCTTCTTCAACTTAACCTTCCAGAGCCCCTGGAGCAGCCAGAGTGTAAGTCTCAGGACAGGGCTGAAATGCCACCTTTGTCTCAGGCTGTGCAAAAGGCTTCTGTCTGCCATAAACATGACTGAGATGTCAGGGCTACAACCCTTGACTTCGTCAAAACCATTCCAAGCACCTGCAAACGGGTGCTGGCTTGTTAAGAGGAATCATTTCCATAGCTCCCCACTCTGACCGCATTAGTCATTCAAGTGCTGAAGACCAATATAAATTCCCGTCATCCTAGTTTATATGACCACTAAGATTTATTCCAACTGACAGGTCATTAAGGCATCTTCTCTTTTTTTCTCAGATTTGTGGAGAACTCATAATTCTGTTCCGTGTTATAGACTGCTAACAGCTATGTTTTTGGTCAGGGAGTCCGCAATAAATCTGAATTTAATAAACTGACAAAAGATCGCTATCCCAGAGACAGTCTGAGCCCCTATTCCTCATCTCCTTTTTTATAAAGCCTTTTGTATCAAGACATCTTCCACATAAAAGCCACATTTGCCATCAAAATATTCACCTCCCCCAAGAGATCTTTTTCTTTTCAGAAACTGATCATAGAATTACAAAGTGGTAGAGCTGGGGGGCCCCATAACAAGCCCGGGGGTGGGGCAGATCTGAACTGCAGGCTCAGCTCTGTTGTTCCCTGGTGGGGTGACCTTGGATATGTCATCAACTCTGAGCCTCAGTTTCTTCATCTATAAACCAAACCAGTTGCTGCTGAGTCCACCCCGATTTATGGCAACCCTGTGGGTGTCAGGAGCCCTGGTGGTGCAATGGTTAAGAGCTACATTTGCTAACCAAAAGGATGGCAGTTCAATTCCACCAACCGCTCCTTGGAAACCCTATGGGGCAGTTCTGCTCTGTCCTATAGGGTCGCTATGAGTCGGAGTTGACTCAAGGACAGCGGGTTTGGTTTTTTGGCTTTGATGTGTGTCAGAGTAGAGCTGTGCTCCATAGGGTTTTCAATGGCTGACTTTTCAGAAATAGATCACCAGGCCTTTCTTCCAAGGCATCACTGGGTGGACTCAAACCTCCAACCCTTCAGTTAGCAGTGGAGCATGTTAACTGTTCACACCACCCAGGGACTCCTTCTTCGTCTACAAAGTGGAAATTACCATCCTCCGCCTGTCTACTTCTCAGAGGTGCTGTAAGATTAGATTCAAATGAGGGTAGAACGGGGACCATGAAGCTCTATGCAATTGTGGAGGATTGTGACTACTGTTAGTTTTAAATTTTCAGTATGTTACAGCAGGGGACATCTTAGAGATTCTTCACTTTACAGTGGAAAAAACTGCGTTAACAGCAAATTGACAGCTCCCCCAGAGCAGCCGACTCCTTCTCTGGTGCTCTTTTGTCTAAACCACACTTCTCCCCCAGTCTCACTTGATTGCTCTTCCTGGAGGGTGTTGAAGGGAAGGGTTCTCTGAATTTTCCTAGGAAGCCTCACTCCACCACAGACTGCTTGGTCACTGGGAGGCTGTAAGAATTTTTTACCCTGTTGCTAGATATTAGACTCCCCAGATGGTGCAAATGTTTAACGCACTCGGCTGCTAACCAAAAGGTTGGCGATGGAGTCCACACAGGAATACCTCTGAAGAAAAATCAGTTATTGAAAACCCATGGTGCACAGTTCTACCCTGACGCACATGGGGTGTCCATAAGTCAGAGTCAACTCAACAGCAAACGGCTACCTGAGACTAGAGTCATCATCAACATGTCTTTCTCCATCTCACATCTAGTTGTGAGCACCTTGAGGGCAATGACCGATACTTACATGGAGATAATCACTTGGGAACGATTATCTGAGTGAATTCTAAATTAATCTATGGGGGCTGATATTCTGGCTAAACTCCAGAGAGCATCCTGGTGGCTTGCTTACTTGTTGATTGATGAGAAAACGGAGGTGTCTATCTCAGTAGTCCAGAAGCCCTTTCGCAAAGCAGCAAAACTCTCCTAGGAGATGAAGGCGCATGCTCCTTTCCTACTCGGCCTTTCAAATGCACCTCAAAACATGGATAACTCCACTCCCCAATATTGTAGAGCAGAAACAAGACTTTCAGAAGATTAGCATGCAAACAAATATATCAAGCCCTCTATAAACTTCTGTCTGGCTTTGTAAATAATAACCATATAAGGATTTTCCCAGTAAACACTGGAGGCAGAAATGTATAGACATCTCTGAAAGCCTGTTTTGACTAGCTGAGCAAAGCTTATAAAAATTATACTGTGCAATCTGTCACCTGTTTTGTAAACTTTTCACCGTTTTGTAACCTCAGCCATAAACCCAGAACAATTCTAATTTACTAGCTCTCTCCGTGCATGTTTCTGCAGTCTCCAGTCAAAACTTGGTGCAAATGGTGGAAAAAGTAACCTTATTGATTACAATTATAAATTTTTAACAAGTACAGCTGTTTAAAAAAAAAAAAAAGGTAGAATACGGCTGCCTTGAGCAATAGTGAGTGCTCCACCGCTGGAGGTATGGAATCATAGAACTGGAGGAGTATCTGCTGAATGGTCTAAAGGGGAGTTCCTGAAATTGGGTGGGCAGTTGGATTAGACAACCTCCAACATCCTTGCAATTCCGAAATTCTGGGACTTCAAGATGTCCATTCCCCTGAAAAGCTTCTGAAGGTTTAATCTGTGCCAGGGTGTGGACTGGGGAGAGAGAGATAAAATACATCCAGCTCCTTGTAACCCTTGGTGAGATCCAAGCTTAGTGAGAAGACAGGCAAGTCAACAGCTAAATCAAGTACAAAGCAAAATGATGCAAGTGTTGGACAGAGGTGACCAACTGCCAGAAATGGCAGTGATGAAGAACCACCCAAGACTGCAGAGGAAGTTCCCTGTGGCCTGCTTCATGGGATTGGAGTGCTCTGGTTAGGGAGAAGTTATCTAGATAGAATTATATTTTTTATTGAGCATTTTTTAGGTGCCAGGCACTTAACGCGCTTACCAGCTATTCTGTATAACAAGCCCATAAGGTTGTTGTTTTTGTTAGGTGCCATCGAATTGATTCTGACTCGGAGCGACCCTAGATACAACAGAACAAAACACTGCCAGGTCCTGTGCCATCCTCATGGCTGTTGCAGCAATTCTCTCAATCCATCTCGTTGAGGGTCTTCCTTTTTTTCACTGACCCTCTATTTTACGAAGCATGATGTCCTTCTCCAGGGACTGATCCCTCCTGATAACATGTCCAAAGTATGTGAGAAGTAGTCTCACCATCTTTGCTTCCAAGGAGCATTCTGCTTGTACTTCTTCCAAGACAGATTTGTTAGTTCTTTTGGCAGTCCACAGTATATTCAATATTCTTCGCCAACACCACAATTCAAAGGCATCAATTCTTCTTAGGTCTCCCTCATTCATCGTCCAGCTTTCACATGCATATGAGGTGATTGAAAACACCATGGCTTGGGTCAGGCACACCTTAGTCCTTAAAGTAATATTTTTTATTTTTAACACTTTTAAGTGGTCTTTTGCAGCAAATTTGCCCAAGGCAATGTGTTTTTGATTTCTTGACTGTCACTTCCATGGGTGTTGATCATGGATCCAAGTAAAATGAAATTCTTGACAACTTTTATCTTTTCTCCATTTATCATGATGTTGCTTATTGCTCCAGTTGCGAGGATTTTTATTTTCTTTATGTTGAGGTATAATCCATACTGAAGGTATGATCTTTGATCTTCATCAGTACGTGCTTCAAGTTCTCTTCACTTTCAGCAAGCAAGGTTGTGTAATCTCCACAATGCAGGTTATTAATAAGTCTTCGTACAATCTTGATGCCCCATTCTTCTTTATATAGTACGGCCTCTCAGATTATTTGCTCAGCATACAGATTGAATAAGTATGGTGAAAGAATACAAGCCTGACTCACACCTTTCCTGACTTTAAACTTTAAACCATGCAGTATGCCCTTGTTCTATTCAAATGACTGCCTCTTGACCTAGATACAGGTTCCATGAGTGCAATAAAGTGTTCTGAAATCCTCGTTCTTCACAATGTTATCCATAATTTTTTATGATCCACACAGTTAAATGCCTTTGCATAGTCAATAAAACACAGGTAAACATCTTTCTGGTATTCTCTGCTTTCAGCCAGGATCCATCTGACATCAGCAATGATATCCCTGGTCCCATGTCCTCTTCTGAATCCAGCTTGAATTTCTGCCAGTTTTCTGTCAATATACTGCTACAGCTGCTTTTGAATCGTCTTCAGCAAAATTTTACCTGTGGGTAATATTAATGACATGTTTGATAATTTCTGCATTCAGTTGGATCACTTTTTTTTGGAATAGGCATAACTACGGGTCTCTTCCAGTCGGCTGGCCAGGTACCTGTCTTCCAAATTTCTTGGCATAGAAGAGTGAGCACTTCCAGCACTCATCCATTTGTTGAAACATCTCAGTTGGCATTCCGTCAATTCCCGGAGCCTTGTTTTTCACCAATGCCTTCAGTGCAGCTTGGAGTTCTTCCTTCATTACTGGTCATATGCTACGTCTTGTAATGGTTGAACCTCCTCCAATTCTCTTTGGTATAGTGACTCTGTGTATCCCTTTCCATCTTCTTTTGGTGCTTCCTGCATCATTTAATATTTTCCCCATAGAATCCTTCAATACTGCAACTCGAGACTTGAATTTTTTCTTAAGTTCTTTCAGCTTGAGAAACGTCAAGGGTGTTCTTCCCTTCTGGTTTTCTATCTCCAGGTCTTTGCACATGTTGTTATAATATTTTACTTTGTCTTCTCCAGCCACCCTTTGAAATCTTCTGCTCAGGTCTTTTACGTCATCATTTCTTTCTTTTTATCTGGAAAACACTGGTGGCGTAGTGGTTAAGTGCTACGGCTGCTAACCAAAGGGTTGGCAGCTCAAATCTGCCAGGCGCTCCTTGGGGCTGTTCTACTCTGTCCTATAGGGTCGCTATGAGTTGGAATCAACAGCAAGTTTCCAAGTCTTTTCTGACATCCATTTTGGTCTTTTCTTTCTTTCCTGCCTTTTTAGTGGCCTCTTGCTCTCTTCATGTATGATGTCCTTGATGTTATTCCACAACTCGTCTGGTCTTTGATCATTAGTGTTCAAAGCGTCAAATCTATTCTTGAGACGGCCTCTAAATTCAGGTGGGATATACTCAAGGTCGTACTTTGGCTCTTGAGGGCTTGTTCTAATTTTCTTCAGTTTCAACTTGAACATGCATATGAGCAATTGATGATGTGTTTCACAGTCAGCCCCTGGCCTTGTTATGACTAATGATATTGAGCTTTTCCATTGTCTCTTTCCACAGATGTAGTCGATTTGATTCCTGTGTATTCCATCCGATGACATCCACATGTATAGTCACCCCTTATGTTGGTGAAAAAAGGTATTTGCAGTCAAGAAGTCATTGGTCTTGCAAAATTCTGTCATGCGATCTCGGCACCTTTTCTAACACCAAGGCCATATTTTCCAACTATTGATTCTTCTTCTTTGTTTCCAACTTTTGCATTCCAGTCACCAGTAATTATCAATGCATCCTGATTGCATGTTTGATCAATTTCAGACTGCAAAAGTAGGTAAAAATCTTCAATTTCTTCATCTTTCGCCTTAGTAGGTAGTGTGTAAATTCGAATAATAGTTGTATTAACTGGTCTTCCTTGTACGCATATGGGCGTTATCCTATTACTGACAGCATTGTACTTCAGGATAGATCTTGACATATTCTTTTTTGGCAATGAATGCAATGCCATTTCTCTTCAAGTTGTCATTCTTGACATAGTAGACCATATGACTGTCCAATTCAAAATGGCCAATACCAGCCCATTTCAGCTCACTAATGCCTGGGATACTGATGTTTATGTGTCCCATTTCATTTTTGACAATTTCCAATTTTCCTAGATTCATACTCCGTACTAGTGGATGTTCACAGCTGTTTCTTCTCATTTTGAGTCATGCCACATCAGGAAATGAAGGTCCCAAAAGCTTGATTCCATCCATGTCTTTAAGGCTGATTCTACTTTGAGGAGGCAGCTCTTCCCCAGTTGTATTTTGAGTGCCTTCCACCTGACGAGTTCATCTTCCAGCACTATATCAGACAGTGTTCTGCTGCTATTCATAAGGTTTTCACTTGTTAATTCTTTTCAGAAGTAGACTGCCGTGTCCTTCTTCCTAGTCTGTCTTAGGCTGGACGCTCAGCTGAAACCTGTCCACCACGGGTGACAATGCTGGTATTTGAATACCGGTGGCATAGCTTTCAGCATCACAGCAACATGAAAGCCCCCAGAGTATGACAAACTGACAGATGCATGGGGAAAAGAATCACCTCATATATATGAGGAATCTGGACAATGAATAAGGAAGACCAAAGAAGAATTGATGACTTTGAATTATGGTGTTGGCCAAGAATATTGAATACCATGCACTGCCAGAAAAATAAACAAATCTGACTTGGAAGATGTACAACCAGAGTGTTCCTTAGAAGCAAGCATGGCAAGACTTTGTCTCATATACTTTGAACATATTATCAGGAGGGACCAGTCCCTGGAGAAGGACATCATGTTTAGTAAAGGGTCAGAGAAAAAGAGGAGGACTCTCAAGGAGATGGAGCGACACAGTGGCTGCAATAATGAGCTCAAGCATAGCATAGCAACGAGTGTGAGGACGGCGCAGGACTGGGCACTGTTTTGTTCTGCTGTACATAAGGTCACTATGAGTCAGAACCAACAGGATGGCACCTAACAGCAACACCTTCTAAGGAGTGCTGATGGCACAGTGGGTCTCATTCTCTTTAGTCTCCTCTAATCTGGAACATTTCCGCAACTTTCCTTTCTCTTTTATGACATTGATTTCTGAAAAGCACCATCACTATTCATTTTATAAAATGGCCTTCATATTTAGTTTGTCTAATGTTCCCTCAAGACTAGATTTGTTATACATTCCCAACCAGAGTACTATACAAAAGATGTTGTATCCTTCTCAGCATATTGTATGTGGAGGTGTAGGGTGTCTTTCTGTCCTTCATTGGTGATGTTAACTTAGGTCATTGATAAAGCTGTTGTCCAATTTCTCTTCTGTATAACTATTATATATCTCTCTACATAGTTCCCTTATAACTACAAAACAATCTGTGGAGAGATACTTAAAACCATTCAGATATCCTGCTCCCCATCAATATCTCTCATTAGATTTAGCATCCACTGACGGTCCTTCCCTGAACTCATCTTTCTTATGATTGTTGCAAAAAGGTGAATTTCCAACTCTTGCGCTCTCTCCACATTATTAATTAGCATCAGAAAATGCCTTTATTAAAAAAAAATAAAGACTTAAATGAGTGAAGTATTTACCATAAGAAACTAGGAAAAGGGGGGAAGTAATAAAAATTTTGAGGCAAGAATCAATAAAGACAAAATGGGAATTAATAAGAAAAAAAAAGAGTAGAAAGGATAAATAAATTCAAAAGCTGGCTCTTCTAAAAATGCCAACAAACATCTCACAAACCTGGCTAAGGGAAACAAGGAGAGAGAACAAAAAGATGCAAGATTAAAAACAAGAAAGGAGGTAAAGGAGGGGAAGACAGCTCAAGGAGATTAAACGAATTTTATGTACAACTCTATGGAAGTAAATTTGAAAATCTAGAGAGATGGTAAATTCCTGACATAAATAAATTATTAAAACAGAGCCAAGAAAAAGTTAAAAAATGTAATTTGATGGACCAATTACCTTTGAAAATATTAGAAACGTTCATCATTTTTTAAAGGCATCAAGCCCAGATAGTACAGTTGAGTTCTATCCAATCTTTAAATTCTAATGCCTTTTACGCTATTCCATTCAATGGAAAAAGAAGGAAACTTCAGCTCATTTTATAGAAGTAAAAAAAAAAAAAAAATAGAAGTAGCAGGACTTAAATACCTAAAATAGTTATCCATCTCATTCATAAATATATTTTAAAATCCATACAAAATTTGAGCAAGTCTAATTCACAATGTTATATCTACAAATTAAAGGTGAAAATATGTCATAATTGCAAGAGATAATGAAAAAAGATATTGAAAAAATATTTGACAAATTTTAGTACCGTTTAAAATTTCTCAATTGAAAATCAAACTCTAAGTGAAAACAAATAAAATAAAGCTATTTACAAAAACTCCACACAGTCAACATTATATTCCATCTGCAACAGGAACAATGGGTGCCTTCTATCACCATTATTAGCCTTCTTCCTTGAAGGGCCTAGTTAATATAAAACAAGGAAATTAAATCACCAGAATGAATATTAGAAAAGAAAACATTAAATCTATTTGCTAATTATGCAATTCTATACATTTTTAACCCAAAAGACTCTTATAAATAACTTCCATAATTAATTAGAGGATTTGGTCAAGTGGTTCAATAGAAGATTAAAAAAAAAAAAACTTATATATGGGTATTTATCTTTGTACAGTATTATGTGAGCCCAGAGAAATATATAAAAGAATATATATCAGGTTGTTTCCATTGGTCACCTTGGGAAGAAGGGTGAATCGGAAAATGCAGCAAGAGAAGGGAGGGGATGGGGAGAAGAAAAAAACATCTAGCAGAACTGCCAATGCAATGATGTTAAATATACTTGCATGCTGGTGTTTGTCTATAGTTTTTACCTTTTAATGGGTTAAACTTACCAGAGACTTGTCTATTTTAAAGAAATCAGCTCTTAGATTTTTTTGTTTCCTAATTTGTTAATTGGATACTTTTATCTTCATTATTTACATCCTGCTGTTGTATTTAGTTCAATATTTTATGTATCATTTTAAGACAGTGAATATTGCACCTTCCTGAATATATTATTTACTTTTATATCTACGATTATTTAGAATTATATTTATTATTGTTCCAAATAGAAATAGCACAGAAAATAATATCTTTGAGTAATTATTTCAGAAGAAGTATGTAGATGGTATACTTTCTGAGAGCTTTTTATGTAATAGAATGTTTCCGATTGCTTTACACATAGACATCTTGACTGAGTTTAATTCATGGGTGAAATTAAATATCCTTCAAGCTCTGTATATATACATTGCTTCATTGTCATCTAAAACATCATTTCCCAAAGTATGGTTGAAGAAACATTTATCGCACATACTATTTCTGAGGAAAAGAGACCCACGGTCAAAAGTTTGAAAGGTGTTTCATGCGTTGTGTCAAAAATTCTAGTATTTGAACATTTACTACGAACACAAAAAGCCTGAGAACCACTGACCTAAGATATTATATATGTGAAGTCACCGCCTTTTGAGGTACATCACACACCACCACCAGTCTCTTTCAGCCTTGACTATATGTTATTCCCTGGACTATAATTAGATTAAGAAGAAAGAGATTCTGAAGAACTTCCGAGGTCTGTCCTCGATGCCTTATTTTGGAAGTTCCATTTCTCAGTCTGAGCTCTTCTACCATGGGGAGTAATATATACCTCAGAGTATCTTTGTAGGGAATGAAGAAAGTATAATGTGCGGAGTATAAGATAATGAATAATAATTTGGTTTATGCACCTCAGATTTCAGTTTCAATGTATTAAAAGTCTCACGTATGTCTTGTAAATAAACATATCAAACCCCACTAAAAATGTATCACTTTCTTAAAGTGTGACACCATTGGTCTACTCTCTGGTATTTCAAAAACAGGGCAACAGGACCTCCCATTGTAAGCAAATTTCCCTCTGACAGTCAACGAACTTCACCATAAAAGAGAAGAATTTTGTCATCCACATTCAATTTTTCACACAGCAAAGCACATAATCTGATGTTTTTATCTAGTTTTTTATATATTTAAATGACAATCTTTACGGCAAGGTTGAAATCATCTTATAAATTGCTTCCGAGTAAATGTACCATATATCCTAAAAGCAGATTAAAATTTAAAACTATTTTTCCATTTAAAAAATCCTAATTTCAAACCCAGCATTGCTGAATCACCAACGGGACATATTATAAATATTTTTTTCCAATCAGTTCATTAATTTCAAATAATTTTGGCACAGTTTCAAAGACATCAACTGCAGTGATGATCTCCAAGGTTTTAAAAAGCAATGCTTTTTATTCCAATGCATTTCTAACCATGTATCATACATACATAAGAAAATAGCTCTGCTTAATCCCTCTCCTCTGTGGATTTATCACAACTAAAAGCAAAAATCGGTGATGATTGGCTCTTTTACAAAACTTGATGCTTGATATTTACAGCTAACATATCAATTTGACATGACTAGGGAACTAAGACAAAAAAAAAAAATCTGGTTTTTATCTCAATTTTATCTCCAAGTAATTTTTGGCAGTGTTCCAAAGGCAAGATTTGAGGAGAATATCTCCATTGGAGGAACATTTTCAGAGATTATTCTTTGTAATTAAAGGGGCTACTTCATGCAACACTTTCACTTTCATATATTCCTGATCCAATATATGTGTTGCAGAGATACACAATTTATGAGAAAATACAGTCTTTTTAGTGAGGACAGTATGATTTTATTTTAATATTATTCGATTTGAGAGACTCTCAAAGCATATTTGGCCTTAATTTTTAAACTACTCATAATAAGGAAGTTGGACTCCTCCTTTACAATGTGTATGGACCCATATGTATTAGTCATCTATTTCTGCATTAAAAAGTAACCACAATTCTAATTCTTTAAAATCTAATAGTTATGCTGGGATATGTCATGTTAAATTTTCTCAAATAACCTAGTAGGCCTTTTCAATATGTAGATTCATTTCCAGGAAGTTGTCCTGAATTTTAGTTTTAAATATTCATTCTGTTCCATTGTTGTAGCATCCTCAATTATATATATGGAATGTATAGGGACTCCAATTATATATATTTTTTTTCTTCTTTGCCTGGCTACCATTTTAACATTTTTTTCCCTAACCCTTTTTGCTTCTTACTTTATCTTGTTTTAGAATACTTTCTCACCTTTCTTCAACGTTCTTCATCAAATTTTCATTTGAGTCTATTCTCACTTCAGCACCTTGTAATTTAGTTCTTGATTTCTGGTGTGATTTTGTCTTTTGCTTCAGTTTCTCTCCTGAATTCAATCACTAGTTCAAGGATGAATCTCCTCTATCTGTGCCAATGTACAGTTTTTCTAAAGAATGGCTTTTTTTTTTTTTTTTTTAAGTTTGGGAAAAAATCATGTGTCCTCCAATTTTTTGTTTTCTTATCTTAGAAGACTCTACATTTTCTTTCTTTTGCTTCTTTTCACCTTTACCAACCAACCTCCAAAAAATATTTCTCCTTCCTTTTCACATTCTCTTCCCTCAGAAGCCTTGCGAAGATTAACATCTCAAACAGTATCCACTTTTAAGTAGCAAGAGCACTTAAAGCAAGTGCTCTCATCTACCAGGAGTCTTTGTCAGTATTTTCTAACTCAGGGTAGGCTTTCTCTTACTTGCAGTGATTGTAAACCAATCACAAGGCTGCCGCTATCTCTCTTCTTCTCTTCCACATAGCATTTCCCCAACTTGCCTTGTTCTTCCTGAAGGCTAATGGGTAAAGCATAAAATACTACTGGGATTTTATTTGTTTGTTTCTCCTCACGGGTACCTTTAAAATGTGAACATTCCCTATCTTTCAGTTACGCTGAAGGCATGTGTCTTAGTTATCTAGTGCTGTTATAACAGAATTACCACAAGTGGGTGGCTTTAACAAACAGAAATTTATTTTCTCAAAGTTTAGGAGGCTAAGAGCCTGAATTCAGGGTGCCATCTCTAAGGGAAGATTTTCTCCCTCTGTGGGTTCTAGAGTCTAGAGGAATGTCCTGGTGTCTTCTCAGCTTCTGCTTCTGGGCGATCTTCATGTGGCTTGGCATCTCTCTTCCCCCATCTCTGTTTATCTAATCTGTTCTTTTTATATCTTGTAAGAGATTGAAGACACACCTACAATAATCCTGTCTTATTAACATAACAAAGACAACCCATTCCCAATTGGGACTATAACCACAGGCATAGAGTTTAGAATTTACAACACATTTTAGGGGGACAAAATTGGACCCATAAAATTCCACCTTTTGGCCCCCCAATATTCATGTCCTTGCCACATGCAAAACACATTCACTGCATCACATCATCCCAAAAGTCTTAAATCAACTCCAAGTTCAAAATCTCATCTTCCAAATCATCTAAATCAACTATGGGTGAGATGTTAGGCATATTCCATCCTGGGATAAATTCCTTTTCACCTGTGAACCTGTGAAATCTAGAATACAATTTTTCTGTTTCCAAAGTACAATGGTAGAACAGGCACAAGGTAGACATTTCCATTACAAATGGGAGAAAGTGGAGGAAAAGAAGGGAAAACAGACACCAAGCAAGTCCAAAATCCAGCAGAATAAATTACATTAGCTCTCAAGGCTTGAAAATAATTTTCTGTTTTTGGGGGGTCATCTGGGCAATGACCCTTCCCTCCAGACTGGGTGTTGGCCATGCCCTCTGGATTCTCAGTGTAGGCCCTGGCCCCTGGGCTTCAGCTTCACCTTCCAGGCCCACAACTTTGCTCCCTCAGCTTTGGGCGGCCCCATTCTCCTAGCCTATCTGAGTGGGGACCTCACCCCCTGAGGCTTGGCAGACCCCTTTCTTCTGCCCCTTGGGCAGCAGCCCCGCTTCCCTGGGACACCTTAAAGGTAGCCCCACACTCCAGAACCCAGTTGGTGAAGATCTGACTCTTTGAAACCTATGAGGCTGTGGTCCCACCCTTTGAGGTTTAGGAGATCATCATGGCCCTATCCTTTGAAACCGAAAAGGTCTGTTTCTCATGCTTCTTCCAACAATCCTGCAGATCTTCAAGCTGCTCCAGGGATGGTCCTTTTCTTTTCTTGCAGAACAACAGTTGTAGTGCCTTTGGCCTGTTTCCTGCCTGTAGAATTCCAAGAAGCAGACAGTTTTCTTTCCTTTCATCCTGTCCCTGACTCCTTCAGTCTAAGCTGATGGGTTTTTAGCTGTAGCAGTTGGTTAGTAGTCACAGGTTTAATCTCTTTAACAAAAGACTGTAAGCCCTGTCCTTGGTGAACGTCCTAGAACACATGTTCTTAGTTTGCACAGCAGAATTTTCCAAATCTTTAAGTTCTGTCTTCATTTTGCACAGTTCATTTTTAAGTCCATCTCTTTCTTCTCACGTTTTACTATAGGCAGCAAGGAGAAACCACATGGCCCCTTTAAGATCTTGCTTAGAAATCTCATCAGCCACGTATCCAAGTACATCACTTGTAAGTTCTACTTTCCACCAAACATTTGAACATAATTCAGACAAATCCTTTGCCACTGCATAAAACACATTGCCCTTCTTCCATCGCCCAATGACATGTTCATCATTTACTTTTAAAGCCTTATCTGAAGCACATTTAATGTCCACATTTCTAGCAACATTCTGTTGCTTGTTTCATATCTATTCACCTAGATAATAGACACTTTCTTTATAGCTCTCCTCACTTCCTTCTGAACCCTCACCAGGATTGTCTTTGATGTACATAATTCTACCAACAGTCTCTTCAATGCAATCTAGGCCTTTACTATTAAAACCAAAAAACCAAACTCATTGCCATTGAGTCAATTCCAACTTTTACTATTAAGCACCTTAAAACTCTTCCAGCCTCTACCCATTACCCAATTCCAAAACCATTTCCACATTTTTAAGTGTCTGTTATAGCAGCACCCCACTCTTGGTACCAAATGTCTTAGGCTGGGTTCTCTAGAGGAACAAAACCAGTGAAGTGTATATATAAATGTAAAGAGAGAGATTTATTTCATGAAAATGGCTTATGCAGTTGTGGAGGCTAGTAGGTCCCAAATCTGTGGGGCCAGTATCAGGCTGGATGCTTCCTCTGACTCACATGATTACAGAGGCTGATGAACCCAAAATCGGCAGGTCAGACGGCAGACTGCTGGCTCATGTTCCAAGAACCGGAGGTCAGAGAATGACGAGTTAGATGCAGGATCGAGAGAGAGAGGGCAAGATTTGCCAGAACATCTATAGTATTGGATGCAGGCCACGTCCCCAAGGAAACTCCCCTTTCATCTGATTGGCTGCTCACATCAGATCACAAAATTGAGGATAATTACATAATATCTGCCAAACCACTCACAATCACAGCCTAACTAAGTTGACACATAACCTTAACCATCACAGCATGGTTTTTGTGTAGTTTCATTTGCTCTTCTCGCTATTCTGTATTGTTTTGAGATTCGGACTTTTGTGGCCATCATCTCAACTACCTCTAGGAATAATTTAGAATGTTTTCTTACTGTACCTTTTGTGTGACCTCATCAGCCATAAAGATTTCATTAAGCCTCATTTCCTACTATACCACCTATAAGTATTAGCATCAGGACATGACTGTTTACATATTGCTATGATTAAAATAAAAGCAGAGATAATTTAAGTGAAAATAATAAATGTCTCACTTGAGATAAGTCAAAACAAATCCTGTTTAGATCTTTAGTCCTCATGCACTATAACTTTAGATTGGTGTGTACATATTAGTAACTGGAAAAGGATCACTTTAGACTACCAACAAGTAAATTTACAAATAGTTTTTCAAAATATAATCTTTTATCAGTGGAGGAGTCTGTGGATCTAGTTCAGTCTGAAAGAATCCCCTCCATTTTTCAATTACCTTTTTTCTATCTCTTTACTTTTCTTAAAATCTCTTAGAATGAAAGATTTTGGCAAGCACTACAGAGAAGATCAAAGGAATCTTGGAACCTTGGGACCACAGGCTACAGATTAGGCTTATGAACTATCAAGTAAATTTCTGTCATACTCACCTCATTTGCCTTTATCTATCATGGGACCAAATATTATGAATCATACTTTGTTCCCTCTTCAATCACTTCTAACAATTAGCTATTAGAATTGACAATCATGCAAGTCAAAATTCCATCTAACAAACACTGAAGTTTCTTTTGTCGTTGTTCTTTTTTCGTTTTGTTTTGTTTTGTTTGTTTTCTCTGAAATAAGCCTAAAAGTACTTTAGGTTCTCAGATATGCAGGTAGAAAATGAGGGACCCACCAGGACCTTGTCCCCAGACTGTTACTCTGTCTCCAGTCTCCTGTTTGCATCTCTTAAGAAATAGCTCTTTTTCTTCTGACACCCAAGCCCAGAGCAGCGCTGAAGCATCCTTCCTACTTAAGAGGTGTAATTTATCATCTGACAGTGCCTGGTGCAAATTATTACTCACCAGTCCTGAATGTGACAGGATGGACTGATGAGGGGCAGCAGGGAATAATGGGAAGATAAAAGCATTAGAAGGCAGAGGCTAGATCCTAGCCCAGCTCTGCCACTGGATCGCTGTTTAACCTGGGGCAAGTCCCTGCCCTGCTCTCTGGGCTTCAGCTTTCCTGGTAGTTCCTTGTCTGCCATGTTCTACTCAGAATGTAAACCTTTTCATAAATTGATGTCATCTTTGCAGAGTCTATACTAAACTTTCCTTTCTTGTCACTTAATCTTTTCGCTTTCTCTTTCTTCACTTTTCTATTGACTTTTGCAAATTTTCTCACTGATTTGTAAAGACTAACTTAAGTATAGAAACCTTTGTCATAGATCTGGAAAATATCTTTCTGTTTTGTACTTTGTTTTGGACTTCGTTGATTTAGAGGGGATTTTATGTTTATGTAGACACATACACAGATACCTTCAGATGTCATATGTATTTAGAAAGGCTTTTCTGACCCTGAGATGAGAAATTCACCAATATCTCCTTCAGGTTTTTCTAGCTATAATTCTGTAATCCATCTGGAATGTATTTTGTTGTGCGGTATGCCATAAGAATCTAACATTTTTTCCAAAATAGTTGGTCAAATTTCCCAATATCTTTCATCAAATTAGTCATACTTTCCTCTCTGGTTTATAATCCCTACTTAGTCATATACTTAATTTTTATTTGGACTTAAAAGAGGTAGAAATGATTATTATCAACAATCTTGACTTGGTTTTTAAGGGTGAGATAAATTGCTATTTGTTTTGGATGGGAAAAGAGAGTGTGGTGTAGGATAAAATCGGAGGAAGGCAGTTAAGATGGTCATGGAATTTGTTGTGAAAAAGGAAAGTCTGAGGAAGAAATGGCAAAAAGGAAAACTACTGACTCATACAAAGAATGTGTTATCAAAAACAATGAATTAGGAATGGCCATAGGGAAGGAATATTGGGGGAGTCTTAAAAAGAAGATGATGCAAACAGAATTAAACTAGTTTTACGGGCTCCACGCTGAAGGGAAAAGATCCACAGTCAGTCCACTTTGCCATATATCTTAAGTGACTATCACAAAACTTGGCATAGAGTAGATGTTCTGTTAGGGCTCGTTGTAAATTAATTAACAAATGCAAAGAATTGACATTATTGCTATATTAATATCATCTTAAAGTAATATATGTTTGTTATTAAAAGTATGTTGTTGTGTGCCATCAAGTCGATTTTGACTCATAGTGACCCTACAGGACAGAGTACAACTGCTCCATAGGGTTTTCAAGGAGTGGCTGGTGGATTCAAATTGCTGACCTTTTAGTTGACAGCCTGAGCTCTTAATCTCTTAATCACTGTGCCACCAGGGCTCCAAAAATAGAATAATGCTAGCTACCTTTTACTGAGTATCTATCTTTCAGACCAGAAGAGGATGTGGAACCAGGGATATCATTGCTGATGTCAGATGGATCCTGGCTGAAAGCAGAGAATACCAGAAGGATGTTTACCTGTGTTTTATTGATTATGCAAAAGCATTCCACTGTGTGGATCATAACAAATTATGGATAACATTGGGAAGAATGGGAATTCCAGAACACTTAATTGTGCTCATGAGGAACCTGTACATAGATCAAGAGGCAGTTGCTCAGACAGAACAAGGGGATACTGAGTGGTTTAAAGTTAGGAAAGGTGTGTGTCAGGGTTGTATCCTTTCACCATACCTATTCAATCTATATGCTGAGCAAATAATCTGAGAAGCTGGACTATATGAAGAAGAACAGGGCATCAGGATTGGAGGAAGACTCATTAACAACCTGCATTATGCAGATGACACAACCTTGCTTGCTGAAAGTGAAGGGGACTTGAAGCACTTACTGATAAAGATCAAAGACCACAGCCTTCAGTATGGATTATGCTTCAACATAAAGAAAATAAAAATCCTCACCACTGAACCAATAAACAACATCATGATAAACGGAGAAAAGATTGAAGTTAAGGATTTCATTTTTCTTGGATCCACAATCAACACCCATGGAAGCAGCACTCAAGATATCAAAAGACACATTGCAACGGGCAAATCTGCTGCAAAGGACCTCTTTAAAGTGTTGAAAAGCAAAAATGTCACCTTGAAGACTAAGGTGCGCCTGACCCAAGCCATGGTATTTTCAATCGCATCATATGCATGTGAAAGCTGGACAATGAATAAGGAAGACCAAAGAAGAAAAGATGCCTTTGAATTATGGTGTTGGCAAAGAATATTGACTATACCATGGACTGCCAAAAGAACCAACAAATCTGTCTTGGAAGAAGTACAACCAGAATGCTCCTTAGAAGCAAGGATGGCAAGACTGTGTCTTACATACTCTGGACATGTTGTCAGGCAGAATCAGTCCCTGGAGAAGGACATCATGTTTGGCAAAGTACAGGGTCAGCAGAAAAGAAGAAGACCCTCAAAGAGACGGATTGACACAGTGGCCGCAACAATGGGCTCAAGCATAACAAAGATTGTAAGGATGGCGCAGGACCAGGCAGTGTTTCATTCTGTTATGCATAGGGTCGCTATGAGTCAGAACGAACTTGATGGCACCTAACAACAGCTATCTTCCAGACACTGTATTAGCCTCTCTACCCATATTTTACTTTAAAAAAAGGAAAATAAAAATTGTAATTCCACCATCTGAGATTAACCACCATGAATACTCTGCTGTATTTCTTTCATTCACCTGATATGTGTGTTGCATGACACTAGCTAACATGTATTGAGTCCTTACCCCCCATGCCCAGCACTAATACACATACTTTACTTACACTCCTTGTTTTAACCCTTGTAATAATCCTATGAGATAGTCGCTATTTTTATCTTGATTTTACAGATGAGGAAATTGGGATTAGAGAAGTTAAGTAATATGTCCATTCTATATTCCCAGTTTTGTAGATTACTTTTTTATCAAATAAGCTTATATCAAGAGCATTTTCCAAAATCATTAACAATTCCATAAGAAGATATTGCTTAATGGCTGCAGAATGTTCTATCACATAGGCTTGACATTATTTATTTAATCATGTCAGTATTTATGTTCAGTTGTTAGTGACTACTTTATAGTATGAACACTGCTGTTTAGAACATTCTTGCACTTAAAATTTTGTGCATGTCTGAGCATTCAGATAAGAAAGAATTAGCAGCTAAATTACTGAGTCAACTTTTTTTGCAGACTTTCTACATATTGTCAAATTATCTTCAAGAAAGTTTCTACCATTTTACACTCCACGAGCAATAAATGAAAGTACCCATTTTATGCCCTAGGTATTATTAATTTTTAAATCCTAGACAATATAAATGAGTGGACAATTACATATCATAATTTTAGTTCATTTTTACCACAGAAGGGAAACAAAACAGACTTTTGTTCTTCAAAAAATTTTGATTGAGCCCCCATCATATGCTGGGCACTCTTCTAAGGACTAAGAATTTACAACCTAACTTGATAGGCCCATTAAACACATAACTAATGAATTCCAGTTGTAAGCTCTATAAACCGTAAACCAAACCCACTGCCATCAAGTCAATTCCGACTCATAGCAACCCTATAGGACAGAGTAGAACTACCCCGTACAGTTTCCAAGGAGCACCTGGTGGACTTGAACTGCCAGCCTTTTGGTTAGCAGCTGTAGCTCTTAACCACTACGCCACCAGGGTTTCATAAGGTCTATAGTGACCGCTTAAGAGCACTTATTGTTTACAGCCCTTTTTTAAAGTAAAGTACTTAGAACTCATTAATCCTGACAACAGCCCTTTTAGGCGGATATTATTATTTAACTCAACCAGTAATGGGCTTGGGTTTTGTTATTATTATCCTCATTTTATAGATGAGAAAACTGAGTCACCAAGAGGTTAAGTAACACGTCCAAGGTCATGCAACTAGCAAGTAGAAAGGGTAAGATTCAAATTCTTAGTTATCTAGTGCTGCTATAATAGAAATACCACAAATGGATGATTTTAGCAAACAGAAATTCATTCTCTCAGTTTAGGGGGCTAGAAGTCTGCATTCAGGGTGCCATCTCTAAGGGAAGGCGTTTTCTCTGGGTCTAGGAGGTTCTCAGCACAGGGATCCAGGTCCAAAGGACTTGCTCTGCTCCCAGCTCTTCTTTCTTGATAGTAGTAGGTCCCTGCTTCTCTGCTTTCTTCTCTCTTCTTTTATCTTATGTAAGATAAAAGTTTATGCAGACCACACCCCAGGGAAACTTCCCTTACATTAGATCAGGGCTATGACCTGAGTAAGGGTGTTGCATTCCCCCCAATCTCATTAACATGACTTAACCTTGACTCATCAGCATAACAGACAGCTGACTCCCAAATGAGACCATAACCACAGGCATAGAGGCTAGGATTTACAACACATCACAAAGTTTAAGATAACCGGGTCACAGAATGGAAGACAACCACACAATACTGGGAATCATGGCCTAACCAGGTTGACCCATGTTTCGGGGGTGGCACAATTCAATCCACGACATTCCCCCCTTTGGTCCCCAAAATTCATGTCCTTGCCACGTGCAAAACACTTTCACCCTACCATGTCATCCCAAAAGTCTTAAATCAACTCCAAGTCTGAATTCTATCCTGGGGCAAAATTCCTCTTCACCTGAGAACCTATGAAATCTAGCATATAAGTTATCTGCTTCCAAAGTACAGTGGTGGGACAGGCACAAGATAGATATTGCTATTACAAATGGGAGAAATTGGAGGGAAAGGAAGGATAATGGGCACCAAGCAAGTCAAAAACCCAGCAGAACAATTTACATTAGCTCTCAGGTCTTGAATATAATCCTCGGTTCTCTGGGACCATCTAGGCAGTGGCCTTGCCCTCCAAACACTGACCTTCCAGAGTCAAGTCAGTGCCCTTAACCACTACACTATGCTGCCTTCCTTCCGCTGGGTGCCAAAGTACAGAGTGCTGTGAGACACTGAAGTAAGTTGAAAGAAGATATGTAAAAACAGAAAATTTAAAATAAAATGCATGTAAATGAACAGTAAAAGGATCTGAAATGGAAGGAACTCATGTGGGTCAGGAATATTTCCCAGAGGTGCTGAATTGTAACTTTCCTCTCCTTTTTTCGGAGGAGTAAATGAGGGTCTCGCATGGCAAAAAACCAGCAGATCATACACTGGACACCAAACCTGGAACAGTCCAAAGAGAGAGGAAAAGAATGGTCTAAATTATTCTGCTATGAAGTAGCAGAGGAGGGAAGAAGGGTTTTCTACCTTTCTAGACCTCAAGAAATGGGAAACGCAAAGGGCTCAATCCTAGCAGCACTCAAAATAAGAAGATGAGGAAAATGGAAAATTAAACTTTCCTGGGCTTCTGGCCAAGAGTTCCCCCAGACTGGCCTGAAGCTACCGCTCCTACTGGCAGGGCTTGCAGTAACGCAGAATCACCAGCAGGCTACATTCGTGTGGACTGCAGCGCCATCTAGCTGATTTGGCTGTGAAATGGTATCATAACTACTTGGACAGCCCTTAAAAAAAAAAAAACTTCAAAAAATAAGTACCCACGTGGCAAGCACTGTGCTGTTAGGGTCACTGTGATGCAAAAACAAGTCTCTTCCCTTGAGAAGTTCACGTTCCATCTCAGGAGACAATCACAGATTCTAGAGCAGAGATTTGTGCAAGTGTTTAGGGAACAGAGAGGAGTAAGACTGACCTTTCCTGGGGTTCAGAGAAGGCTACAAAGAAGAGGTGATAAGTAAACCAGGTCATAAAAGATGAATTATTATTATTTGTCCAGCAGGAAAAGATGGGAGAAGCTTCCAGGAGTGAGACCCAAGCCACAAAGGCTCAGAAGTGTGAATGAGCGTAGTAGATTCACGGAAGACTAGAATTTTCTAATCACAGACCAAGAGGAATCTTAGAGACCAGCTAGTAGAACCAGCTTGTTTTATCGATGGTTACCGAGATTCTGGCAACAGAAGGACCTTGTGCAGATTCACAGCACAAATCAGCAGCGTCTACCCTAGAACTCATGTCTCCTGACTCTCAGCTCAGTGCTCTTTCCTCTGAACCATGAAAGGGGTTAGGCCTGCCACCCTGCCAACAACTTCCTGGAGGGCATCACCTATACCTGATATGACCGCATAGTAAGAGCAGGACCCAAGGCATAGAAGTTAGACCTTGAACTTGAGAAGAAGACACGCTTGGGTTAAAAACCCACCTACACAAATAGCTACGTGAGTTTTGTTATTTATTCTTTCCAAGTCTCAGTCTCCTTATCTGTCAGATGAGAACAATAACAGTCCTTACCTCATAGGGCTATTGTGAGAATTAAGAGTTCATCCATAGTAAGTGCCAGACATGTGCTAATTAATTGCTTCGTAATTAGATATTAAAGACCATGATTTTAATATTATCACTTTTTTATTATAATATTGCTGGTATTTTTCTTGTTTGAAATTACTTATTATTATTAATTTCTTATAATGGCTATTATTTTACTGTTTCTTATTAATTACTGAGAACTTATTGAAAGAACTGGGACTATTCTGTCTGGCTTAGAACAAACACAGAAGATACAGTGTGTTTTCAAAACTCAAAGGGGCTGTACAGGAACAGAGGGAATGGACGTGGTGTACAACATGAGCAGTGATTGAGAGCTGAAGAATGGCAGATTTGGGTTCGATGGAAAGAAGAACTTTCTACACTTCCAGTGGCCTTGGGAAGAAGGTATTTACTTGTTGTCGGAAATGTTCAATCTGAGACCAGACGGCCATTTGTCAGGGCTGGGTCCTACCTTGCCTAGGACAGGAAGTCATCTAGTCCATTTCACTATCTGATGCTTTAAACATCTAACTGAGCTCTGCTTTCTAGGGGAATATGATTTGGTAGGTCATCTGGGAAGACAGCTGTCTATGTTTATAAATTTCAAAGTCATGAGCAACACTGAAGGAAGTTAGGAACCAAAACACATAACCTTGTTTTTCAGAGTAATTCATTAGATTTTAGCTGGAAAGGTGAGGAAGAGGCTGAGATACCCGTGTCAGGCTGGAAACAAGGGGAATGGGCTAGAGAAGCAGGAAGCAGCTGAGCTTTATTCTGGAAGTGCTGTCTGGAGAATGAGTTTTCATTTTAAGAATATGAGAGGGGCTTTTACAATCCTTTTTTATAGTCATATAGGATGTAGAGGTATCTTCCTAAAATCATGTAACAGAATACATTCAATGCTAACTATTCAAATATGTACGCAGGGTCTGCTGTGTGCAAAGCACTGGGAACGTAAAAGTAAATCCAAAAACTGACTCTAGATGAAGCTAGGAGGAGGGGCAATGAAGATCAATGCATCTTATGGTGAGGCTTCCATCATTACACTCAACATTGGCTGCCTGCACCAGTCATGGAGCAGGTAATCTACTTCTACCATGTGCCCTGCACCCCAAATTTTGAATCCCAGAATGTCACTACTGGATAATACCAACACTTTTTAATATATGGTTGTACCACTCTGTGAACATAGTAAAAACCATCGAATTGTATCTTTAAATGAGTGAATTGTATGGTATATGAATTATATGTCAATAAAACTGTTGGAAGGGTTGAGCAATTGGTACTTTCCCAGAGTCAGTGTGAGAAGCGCTGGATTAGATCACAGAGAACCCTCCCCACCACTGTATAAAAAGGGACACTAAAGCCCAGACAGGGGGAGGGATTTGTCCAGGGTCTCACAGTGAGTTGATGACCAAGTTGGACCAGCACACAGGGTCCCTGCCTATCGGCTCAGTGTCCTTCCCACCATGCAGTGCTATTCCCAGTACTTTTCCACTCCCAGGGCCATACTCCTCAGGTAGAATTCATAACCACACCTGCCTGAGAGTCTACCTGGGGGAATGTGGAAAGAGCGGCAGAATCGGAATGTTTGCTTTCTAATCTCAGGGTAGGAAGAAAGGCCATAACTGAAGCTTACATTCCCTTTTTAACATCCAGCATCCCTTGAACATCCTTGCTGACAGGGAACTTGGTACCTTCAAAAACATCCCTCTTCCATCTTTGGCAGCCTTCCACCTTTCAGTGTCCCTCTGTGGGAGGCCTTAAATAAACTGCAATTGTGTTTACAACTATTTCTTCCACTAGATTGTGTTTCTAAGGACAGGACTGAGTCTGATTCTATACCCCATTTCTTGAAATAGAACCAGGCACAGAGAAAGGAGTTCTGAATGTTTGGTGAAGGAATGAGCGCACCAAAGACAGAAACCATAGGATGCGATGCTTCTAACCACGTCCTGCCCCTGGAGAGTCTCTCTTTCCTTGGTTTTGATGACATTATCTGCTCTTGATCCTCCACCCATTTCTGGGGCTCCTCCACTATCTCCTCCTCTGCCTTCTGCCTTATCAATGTTGGCATTCTTAAAACATTGAACTTCAGCTTTACTGGCTCTTTTCACTGTTAGAGAATGCTACTCTCCCAGCCAGGCTAGCCACTTGGGTGAACTTGGGTGGCAATTCTGAGTGCCACTGGGCATCCCAACTGAATGCCGCCTATTACTGCAAATGTCCAAAACCAACTCATCATGCCTTTGCCAACAGCAGCGCCTTCTCCAGGCTTTCTTGCTTCTTATTAGTACCAAATATGGCAGAAAAAAAATATTTTGATAAGTTAACAAGCACATCTTTCATTCTCATTTTTTTCTTAACTCACAGTCTTTTTCCCATTAAAACAAAATCAGGAGGCTAAGGCATTCAGGACTTACTGCCTCAAAGCAAAACTGGCAAGCTGAAATGTAAAGGGAAAGCAAAGAATCCAATTCTTGGCTTTTGAAGTAGATTTTGGAAATTCATGGCAAAAACATAGTCGTGAAAGCCAAGAATGTGGATTGGAAGAGCTAGGCTTTTTAAGATACAATAGGGCTCTGCGCTCTGTCTAGAATATGGTGTGGGGCATGAAAAAACAGAGTTGGAGAAACTGGGCTTTAATTCCAGCTATTCATGTCTTCTTCTCCCCCCTTTATACCCATTCCCATCACATCAGCTAGGCAACTCCCATGTCTTCACTCCTTCCCATCTGCCCTGCTCCTGGCTGCATACTCACCACCCCATGCCTAGACTATTATAGCAACTCCTTACTGAGCGCCCTGGCTCTGCATCATACTCCTACAGTCCATTTTACATGGTCTACCACAGTGATATGTCTGAAATTCTACCTCACACACCTTCATTGTCTCCTCTTTGCCCACTGTAAAAAAAATCATACTGATTCAGCAAGTGCTTATTGAACATTCGCTAGATGCTAGGCAGCGTGCTAGGTCAGGAGCAGCAAAGTACAACCTCAGGGCCAAATCCAGCCCATTGTCTGTTTATGTAAATAGTTTTATTGAAAAACAGCAATGCTCACTCATTACATATTATCTATGGCTGCCTTCACACTACCATGGCAGAGTTGCTATTCTGATAGAAACTGTATGGCTCAAAATGCCTAAAATATTTGCTATCTGGTCCTTTACAGAAAAAGTTTGCTGGCCCCTATGCCAGTTGCTGAAGATACCATGGTGAGAAAAATCGACATTGTCCCCTACTATCACGGAACTTATAGGCCATGGCTTTCCACCATCCAGTCTTGACAACCACTTCTGCCCTTTCCCCCGTCACCCCCATCCATAAGTCCTCTGAATCCAGTGGTTCATAGATTTTTTTGAATTCATGGATCAATAAAATTTTAATGACGAGGATAGACATAGGGTTGTCAGGAATATACATTTTAAAAAACCAACGACCATCTAACATCACCATTATTTCATAAGAAAGAACTCTTTAACATCAAAAACTAGCAAGGACACAACCGATGACTGCCCTGACAGGGAACACAACAGAGAACCCCTGAGGGAGCAGGAGAGCAGTGGGATGCAGACCCCAAATTCTCATAAAAAGACCAGACTTAATGGTCTGACTAAGACTAGAAGAATCCCGGCGGTCATGGTCCCCAAACCTTCTGTTGGCCCAGGACAGGAACCATTCCCAAAGCCAACTCTTCACACATGGATTGGACTGGACAATGGGTTGGACAGAGATGCTGATGAGGAGTGAGCTACTTGCATCAGGTGGACACTTGAGACTATGTTGGCACCTCCTGTCTGGAGGGGAGATGGGGGGATAGAGGGGGTTAGAAACTGGCAAAACGGTCACAAAAAGAGAGACTGGAAGGGGGGAGAGGGCTGACTCATTAGGGGGAGAATAAGTGGGAGTATGTAGTAAGGTGTATGTAAGTTTATATGTGAGAGACTGACTTGATTTGTAAACTTTCACTTGAAGCACAATAAAAATTATTTTTAAAAAAAGTAGCAAGGATATTTTCTAAACATAAAGAAGAATTCTTCAAATTACATTCCTTTTATGAATTTTATTCTATTGGCTTTATTTTTCTCTTTTTGCTATGGAATGATGAATATTCTTCCTGAATCCTCACAGGTCTATGGCCAGGCACATAAGAACCTCTGACCTAGTCTGCTAAACTGTTTTCCTTAGTATTACCCAAATTTGCTATGAGTCTTCCCAGACAATTTTACTTCTAGATAGTTCTTCCTCCTTCTTTCCTCCTCATTGGTCAAAGCCTAGCTCATAACAGGCAGAAGCATAGAGTTCCCTCCAGCAACAACCTAAAGGAACCAGCTGCTCACATTAGCATGCAGGCTGTCGGCAGCAAGGTAAATGATACAGCTGTCGGTGTCTGTCAGCCACAGGGCAGGGCAGGGCAGGGTGGCAGGACTGCCAGGAGGGCTGCCTGGAGTGTGGCCCTTCCACTGGCACGTGCAGGTGAATCCATCTGACACAGCCATGCTGACAGATCCGGGGCATAGGTCTCCCCCAAATACCAGAGTGGTGAGCACCAGCTTCCTGACAAGACTCTCACATGACCCGGGATGCTGTGAGGGCCCCAGGTGGTGGCCAGCCAGCTCCTGATCAGCAGTTGGCAGCGGCAGATGCTGACAGAGGTCGCCTTACTGGCAGGCAGCCTCGGAGTACTGGGTACTTACTGCTCACATGAGGCTCCCGGAATCCCCTTGTACAACCTCGAGGCCTGTGGAAAAATAAATCATGGCTCCACCATGAAGACAATCCCAGCAATGCCTGCTGCCAAGAGCATTTTCTGCCTGACTTTCAGTCAGAGACAAGCCCCTGCTCCAAAACCCCCTGCTCACTCAGCACCATTTCCCTCCTCTTAGGGTGTGTGTGTGTGTGTGTGTGTGTGTGTGTGTATGTGTGTGTGTGTGGTGTACATGTGTGTGTGGTGTGTACATGTGTGTGGTCATATGTGTGTGGTGTGTATGTATGCGTGGTGTGTGTGTGTATGTATTGTATGTGGTGCACATGTGCGTGTGTGTGTTGTGTAGTGTGTGTGATATGTGTGGTGTGTGTGTATTGTGTGTGGTGTGCGTGTGTGTATTGTGTGTGGGTCATAGGTGTTCGTGTGGTGTATATGTTCATGGTATTGTGGTGTGAGTGTGTGTGTGGTGTATAGGGGTGTTGTGGGGGGTGTATGTGATGTGTGTGTGTCTATGCATGTATGACCACTTGTTGAAACCCCCCTAGGACGGGTGAGAGATAATCAAGCTTTCTGGTTTGTTTGTTTGTTTTTTACAAACAGCGTGGTGTGCATATGTGTGTATGTGGTGTGTGCATGTGGTATGTGGCGTGTAGTGTGTGTGCAGTGTGGCTTTTTCTAACTGCTTTACACATGAGAGGGTAGAGGTTTCATTGTCCTTCTGAACTGGTGTATTGCCAAGTTGCTTCACTTCTCAGTTGCTCCCATTTAATCCCACTTGTGAGACATAGAAACAAATGCTCATAGATTTCCAAGGGGGAAATTAGAGACCCTGAGTCAAAACTGAAAGAAAATTTTGCCATCACCTGCCCCAAATGCGTCACATTACAAGGGGGGGACTGAGGCGCAAAGAGGGGAAGAGACCTAGAAATAGGTAGAGCTGGAACTAGAAATCAGATCTCCTTGGTCAGTCCCAGCCTCTTTCAACTATACTCTGAAATGCCCAGTTTATACTTTCCTATATTCCAGACAGAAGGTAATTTTTCTTCTAGAAAATGGGGGGTGTTGGGTGGGCATCAGCTCACTTAGGCATAGGACACAGGGAGGAGGGGCTGGAGGTGAAAAGGGAGAACATCAAATCCAGCAGGTAATTACATGACATATACTTACCTCTTGTAGGAATATTTCCATTAAAGACTGAAAAAACAAAGTTCCCCAGATTTTAAGTAATGACATCACAAAATTTATTCTCTTATCTCCTTCACACTCTGCCCCTTACTTTGCCCAGATGGGGAAGCTGAGGCCCTGAGAGGGGGCAGGAACTAAATGGAGGTCACACACCACCAGGTAGAGGGTGGATTAGGGCTAGTTCTTGGGGAATAGGGGCGATCTGGCCGAGCTCTCTCCTTGGCACAAGCTGAGCAATCCCTGTCCTAAGGCTAATGGCCAATCTTGAACTTGGTACTTCAGCTCAGCTTTTCCTGCAGAGTCAGCTGTTCTTTCAGGCCCGTTGGTGCCAGGCTGATTTTGCATTCCTCTCCTTGCGCTAGAGCCAGGGACATGCTCACTGCTGGGGCGGGTAACCAGACCCTGCCCACGGCCTAATGCCACCCCGACAGCATGATTTCTGTGTAGTGGCACAGGGAACAGCTGGCTTAGGGGCTGGCAGGCAAGACTCTGAGTCAAGCCTGGCTAGCTCTGGGATGATCACCTGCCCACCAGAGGGCTTGAGTTTTACTGCACTTTTGCCATGTGTCACAGCAGAACATGCTGAACTCTCCCTGTGACTTGAGAACATGGGTCAGGCTCCCTGGGGTAGGGAGGGAGAGAACCCTGAGGGTAACCCAGGCAGCATTCCATTCCCTGAGAGTGTCTCCAGGGCATGCAGCAAGGAGACACCCATCCCAGCTCCTGCCCTCATGTGATGGGGATCAGTCAGTCCTGGCCTCAGAACCCCCAGTTTGAAACCCATCTCCAACATGCCCTGGCTGGTGGGGCCTGTCAAGGAAAGCAGACCAGCTCAGCAAATGATAGTCGAGAAAGATGCCCATGCCCATAAAAATAGCCAAGGACATCAGAAAGTAACTTCCTGCCCCCGATTCCCCAGCTTCTGTGGGCTGACGGACCTCAAAGATTTTCTAGCCCAAGCTCTTCCTGATACAGGAGAGAAAACAAAGGCCAACAGAGTGAAAGGCACTTGCTCTAGGTTACACACTAACTTAGAGTCAGGGCGGCTGAAATAGTCTTGCTGTCCAGCCCAGTTCTCATCCCACAAATGCTTTCAGAGCATGGAGATGGGAGACCTTGCTCAGGCCCCCAAGTGTTATGAGGAGAGTAGTATCTCTGGAGCCACCAGGGGCCCTACGGGGTGAGTAATAAGAGTAGTTACCTTTTAGAGAGACAGGTACCGCACAAAGCCCTTATATGCATTATCTTGGTCAATACTTCCAACAATCCTATCTAAAAAAAAAAAAAAAACCTGTTGCCATCTAGTCAATTCCCATCCTATAGGACAAAGTAGAACTGCCCCATAGGGCTTCCAAGGAGCACCTGGTGAATTCAAACCACCAAACTTTTGGTTAGCAGTCGAACTCTTAACCACTATGCCACCAGGGTTTCCATAACCCTATTAGGCAACCCTATTAGGTAAGTGCAATTATTATTGTCATTTTACATGAAAAGACACCTGAAGGCCCTCATTGGGTCCTCCCTAGCCATTCCTGTTCTTGTTTTCCTCCGCTCTGTCAAGCCCAGCCAGTGGACTACTAAAGAGAGGCATCTCCAGAAGACCCTTGGAACAAGAGTTAGAGGTGCCGTAAACAGAATTCCAGGTAACCAAGATCTCAAGGACCAGAATATGGATTCTCTGCAAAACACCATCAGAAACTGCTCTCCAGCCACGGAAGGGAATCAGCAGGGGACAGTCCAGTGCTCTTCCCAAGTGGCCACACTCTCGCCCTGTGACCAGCACAGGGCCTACGTGACCACAGCCTCCCAGCTGGAGTGAAGTGCAGCTCACAATAACCCTGGCCCATCTATTTTCATCCCATCACACATACCAGGGCTCTGTTTCCTCCCCCTTCTCCTGCTTTCCACCCGACAGTGGCTGCCCACCCAGAATCTGCAATTAGAGCCCTCCTCTGTCTTTTTCCCTGCCAGCCAGTGAAGCCCAATGAAGAGTGTGCTCCCCCTGTCACTGAGGTCCAGCTGATGGGCAAATTGGAGTACACCTGAAGGAAGTGGCCAGAATAGGGAAGGGCCTGGCCTTCAAGTCCCTGGAATTGCATTGAAGGAGCTTGATGGCACTAGGGTCATTCAGCCTGAGGAGAAATAAACTCCTCCTGGAGCATGGTCCCTGGAAGGATGTCAGGAGCGGAGAGAGCAGATTTGCTCTGTGGGGCTCCAGAGGGCAGAGGGTAAGACAGTCAGGGTGGTCACAGAGAAAAGATTTTAGCTCAAAATGAAAAACTCCTTGGTAGGCAGAACAATCCCAACATGGCCCAGGATGCTTCAGGCCAAATAGCAAACACACAATACTTAGAGGTGGGAAGCCTCAGTAGTAGGCCCAGCTCCTACCTGTGCCATACTGAGCGGTTAAAATTACTCAATACTCAGCACTCCTGAAATGGATATAAAGGTGTATATCTCACTGTACCAAAAAGAATTGGTTGACATTCAACCATTTCAGGAGGTAGCATATGATCAAGAACTGATGGTATTGAAGTAAGAAGTCCAAGCTGCACTGAAGACGTTGGGGAAATATCCAGGCTTCAGGAACTGATGGAATACAAATTGAGATGTTTCAACAAACGGGATCAGCACACCTGAGGTGCTCACTAATCTATGCCAAGAAATTTGGAAGACAGCTACCTGGCTAACTGACGGGAAGAGACCCGTATTTATGCCCATTCCAAAGAAATGTGATCCAACAGAATGAGGAAATTATCAAACAATATCATTAATATCACACATAAGTAAAATTTTGCTGAAGATAATACAAAAATGGTTGCAGCAGTATATCAACAGGGAACTGCCAGAAATTCAATCCGGAATCAGAAGAGAATGTGAAGTGAGGGATATCATTGCTGATGTCGGATATATCTTGGCTAAAAGCAGAGAATACCAGAAAGATGTTTACCTGTGTTTTATTGACTATGCAAAGGCTTTCGACTGTGTGGATCGTGACAAATTATGGATAACATTGTGAAGAACAGGAATTCTAGAACACTTAATTGTGCTTATGTGGAACCTGTACATATAGACCAAGAGGCAGTTGTTAGAGGAGAGCAAGGGAATACTGTGTGGTTTAAAATCAGGAAAGGTGTGCATCAGGGCTGTATCCTTTCACCATACTTATTCAGTCTGTATGCTGAGCAAATAATCTAAGAAGCTGAAGTATATGAAGAACACGGCATCAGGATTGGTGGAAGACTCATTAACAACCAGCAATAGACAGATGACACAACCTTGCTTGCTAAAAGCAAAGAGAACTTGAAGCACTTACTAATAAAAATCAAAGACTACAGCCTTCAGTATGGATTACTCCTCAACATAAAGAAAACAAAAATCCTCACAACTGGACCAATAACCAACATCATGATAAATGGAGAAAAGACTGAAGTTGTCAAGGATTTCATTTTACTTGGATCCACAATCAACAACCATGGAAGCAGTAGTCAAGAAATCAAACGACGTATTGCACTGGATAAATTTGCTACAAAAGACCTCTTTAAAATGTTGAAAAGCAAAGATGTCACTTTGAGGATTAAGATGAGCCTGACCTAAGCCATAATGTTTCAATTGCCTCATATGCATGAGGAAACTGGACAATGAATAAGGAAAACCGAAGAACAATTGATACCTTTGAATTATGGTGATGGTGAAGAATATTGAATATACCATGGACTGCCAGAAGAATGAAAAAGTCTGTCTTGGAAGAAGTACAGTCAGAGTGCTCCTCAGAAGTGAAGACAGTAAGACTTTGTCTCATGTACTTTGGATATGTTATCAGGAGGAACCAGTCTGTGGAGGACATCATGCTTGGTAAGGCAGAGGGTCAGTGAAAAAGAGTAAGACCCTTGACAAGATGGATTGACACAGTGGCTGCAACAATGAGCTCAAACATAGCAACAATTGCATGACGGGGCAATGTTTCATTCTATTGTATATAAGGTCTCTATGAGTCAGAACGAACACAACAGCACCTAACAACAACAGCAACAATCTCATAGACTCATTTAGAACTTCTTACAGCACACCCAAAGGCAAACCTGCAATTCTCCAACAGAAAGAGACTCAGCTTGCACATGGCCCTGGTCTCAACCTCACTCATACACAGAGATGTGGTCATAGCCAGGGCAGGCACAAAGATGGGAGGCTGCTGGTCAGGAGCCAGACTAACCTTAATTCATGTCCCAGCTCTGTTCTTACCACCTTAACCCTCAGCAAGACACTCAACCCATCTGAATATCTCAGTTTTCGCATCTGTAAAATGGAGCTATATGCCCCTTCCCTAACTTCCTAACAAGGTTGTGGTTAGGGTCAAATGAGAGAAGGGCAAGCAAGAAGCAATGATGTGTTGAGAATATCTGAGTAAAATTGTTTTTATTCCCAGGCAGTCACAATGGGTGACACAATGATTGCATTCAATAATAAATGTGCTTTCAACAAATATTCACTGGGCACCTACTATGAGCCAGAAACGATGCCAGATTCTGGGGATGCAAACATAAATAAGACAAATATCTGTGCCCTCTAAGACAACTAGGAAAATAGACATGTAAATTAATAACTAAAGTAGAATGTGGTACCCAGAGCTACGTACAAGTTACAGTGAAAGGACAGAGGAGAGTAATTCTGCCAGGGCAGGAGCTGGGGGGAAGCAGAAGGCTTTGTGGAGGAGGCAGCATTTGAATAGGGTTTTTAAGAATGAAGAAGTATACAAAAGCAAAGAAGTTTCCTGAATAAACTGAACGCTTCAAAGGCCAGAGTAGCAGGGGTGGGGGCTTGGGGACCATGGTTTCAGAGGGCATCTAGGCCAATTAGCATAATGAAATCTATTAAGAAAACACTCTGCATCCCACTTTGGAGACTGGCATCTGGGGTCTTAAACCCTAGCAAGCAGCCAACTAAGATGCATCAATTGGTCTCAACCCACCTGGAGCAAAGGAAAATGAAGAACACCAAAGACAGAAGGTAATTATGAGCCCAAGAGACAGAAAGGGCCACATAAACCAGAGACTACATCAGCCTGAGACCAGAAGAACTAGATGGTACCTGGCTACAACCGATGACTGCCCTGACAGGGAACACAACAGAGAATACCTGACGGAGCAAGAGAGCAGTGGGATGCAGACCCCAAATTCTCGTAAAAGACCAGACTTAATGGTCTGACTGAGACTAGAGGGACCCTGGAGGTCATGGTCCCCAGACCTTCTGTTAGCCCAAAACTGGAACCATTCCCAAAGCCAACTCTTCAGACAGGGATTGCACTGGACTATAAGATAGAAAATGATACTGATGAGGAGTAAGATTCTTTGTTCAAGTAGACACATGAGACTATGTAGGCAGCTCCTGTCTGGAGGGGAGATGAAAAGGCAAAGGGAGACAGAGGCTGGCTGAATGGACATGGGAATACAGGGTAGAGAGAAGGAGTGTGTTGTCTCATTAGGGGAACAGCAAGTAGGAGTATATAGTAAGGTGTATATAAATTTTTGTATGAGAGACTGACTTGATTTGTAAACTTTCACTTAAAGCACAATAAAGAAAAAAAGAACGAGGAGGTATGTCCCAAGCAATCCAGGCGGGGTACAATCTAAACAGACAAAACTGTGCAAAAGCATAGATGTATGAAAGTAATTGGTGTTCTCTGGAAATAGGAAACAAAGATATCTCCTATGTGCAAGACACACAAGAACAAGGGTGGCCACAGTGGGCTGGAAAATTCCCTGAATGCCATGCTAAAGAGTTTGCGTGCTACTCTGTGGGTTCTAGGGAAAGATGTGGTCACAGCCGTGACTTAGAACAATCAAATTGGGAAGAATCTGGGAGGGTAAATGGGACCAAGGAGACAAGGAGATGTGTAATGAGCGACACCACCTCTAGCCGGACATGAAAAGGGAAACTGCCTCGCAGACAGCCCCAGCTCCCAACTCTGTGGTTGTGATGGTTAAGGTTATGAGTCATCTTGGCTAGGCCATGATCCTCAGTGGTTTAGCAGATATTATGTAATCATCCTCCATTTTGTGATCTGATGTGAGCAGCCAATCAGTTGAAAGGGGAATTTCCTTGGGGGTTGGGGGGTGTGGCCTGCATCCAATATATATAGATGTTCTGGCAAAGCTCGCTGTCTCTGGATCTTGCATCCAGCTTGTCATCCTCTGACCTCTGGTTCTTGGGACCTGAAACAGCAGCCTGCCATCTGACCTGCCAATTTTGGATTCATCAGCCCCTGCAACCACACGAGTCAGGAGAAACCTCCAGCCTAATGTCTGACCAATGGATTTGGGACTTGCCACCCTCCACAACTGCGTGAACCATTTCTTTGAATGCTCTCTTTCTCTCTCTCCCTACACACACACATACACGTATATATACCGTAAAGCCCAAACCCCTTGCCATCGAGTCGATTCTGACCCATAGTGACCCTATCGGAGAGAACAGAAATGTCCCATGGAGTTTCCAAGGAGCTGCTGGTAGATTTTAACTGCCAACCTTTGAATTAGCAGCCAAGCTCTTAACCACTGCACCACCAGGGCTTCCTATATATATATATATATATATATATATATATATATATATATATATATATGCTTCATTGGTTTATATATATGTGTATATGCGTGTGCGTGCACACGTTTGCATGTAAACATGCTTCACTTCACCTAAAACAGTAGTCAACCTCTATGACCACCGTTCCAGTGCTGCGCCAAGAGTGACTCAGAGTACTTGCCTTGTGGTGCCATCAGCTGAAGGCAAGAGGGATTCCCCTAAAAATTTTGAGAGCACGAATGAAACCAGGAAACCAGGAGCAAACATATCGGGTGGCGGGGGGGCGGGGAGCTTCACATGAAGCTCCTGTCTGCTGTGTCATTCTCCCTGCACCATGCAATTTATTTGGGTGACACCTGAGCAACTTCAGCCCCAGAGACAATGGGGTGCTTGTCTTCCTGCAGACCACCCTGTGATTTTCACCAGCTGACACGAAGTCTCCAAACAGGTGAGTTCAGTTGTGTTCTGCCTGAAACAGCCGAAAAAAGAAAAGAAAAAATATGCATAAAATGAAAGTTCTGAAGACACCGGGCATCTCACAAGATGAGAGATGGGCAACAAATGAGGTAAGCCCTGTGACTGCCCATTGTACTGCCTGAAGAGAGTTTTCATTCTGTAGCACAGGAGTGGGAATTGCGCGGGGTCTGGCAAGCTCCCTGAGCTGAGGAGACAAGGCTGAGACTATAGGCAGACTAAGGACCTAAGGACAGCTAGAGTTTATGGGACAGCACACCAGAGAGGAGGGAGCTGGAGAGAAAGAGAACCTCACAAACCTGCACAAGATTGCCCTAGGCACCCATCAACGTCACATGAATGTAAGGAAACTACCTGAGGATGAAGAAAGAACCACCAGAAAGTATTAGAGGGAACAGTGTCTGGTGTCCACACAGACCTGGGATCAGTACCAGGAGCCACCGGCCAGACTGAAAACTCATAATTCATGGGGCCTGGGTGGCGGGGGTGTAAAACACTCAGGAGGATCTTGCCTCAGCAGTAAAGAACAATTAGCCCTAAACTCAGCACTACTCTAGACTGGCCTAGGGAATCAAAACAGTGATCTAACAGGATCACACTGTTTCCAAGTACTTCACTGCATCCCAGAACTACACTGAAGAGTTATGGACCAGCATCCAACAAGGTAAAATTCACAATGTCCGACCTAGTCAAACATTACTAGGCAGGCAAAATAACTGAGAAACATGACTCATAATGAGAATAATCAAGAAATTAAAAGCAATTCAGACGTCCACAGCAGATTATTCACAATAGGTGGAAACAACCCAAATGTCCAAAAGCAGATGGATGGAGATGAATAAACAAAATGTGGTACACATATCCAATGGAATATTGTTGAGCCGTAAAGAGACAAAAAGAAATGACATGCTGATACATGCTACAGTGTGGGTGAACCTGGAAAACACTGTGAAATGTCAGACACAAAAGGACAAACATTGTACGATCCCACACTTACACGAAGTATTGAGAATGGGCAGATGCTTAGAGACGAAAGTTTATTAGTGGTTACCAGCGGCTGGGAAGAGGGGGGATGGGAACTTATCGCTTAGGTGATACTGAGTGTTTGTTTGAGATGGCGAAAAACGTGTGAAAATGGATAGTGGTGATGGCTGTACAACATGGTCAATGTAATTAATGTCACAGTATACTTATTTACTTAAAAATTATTATAATGACAAATTTCTTGTTATACATATTTTATAATAAAACTTAAAATTTTTGTGTAATATAAATAAATACATTTTAAATGGGGAGAAGACAAAGTCCTTCTTTATAGGAGAATGACAACTAGTATGTGTGGAAAGAATGAGAAAAATATTGTGGGTTTGGAATATGGAGGAAATTGAAAGTACATGGAGGACAAGTGACGGGGCCCAGTGTACATGGCAACTGAAGAACAAATTATACACCCCTGCTATCACAGCAAAAACCCTGGTGGCATAGTGGTTAAGCGCTACAGCTGCTAACCAAAGGGTCAGCAGTTTGAATCCGCCAGGCTGTATCAGAGCAATGTAACTATCTTTCACAACTCTTCTTCCCACCTCCTGAAAAATTCATTTTTTATTGGCCACTTTGAGGTTCAAAGGGCTCTTCTGTCTTCAGTGTTTTCATTTGCTCCTACCTACCCAATGACTACTCCCACTGCACCCCAATTTAAGCAAAAAAAATTGATGGATGAACCTCCACTTTGGGGGAAGAAGACAACATGGAATTGTGGGGTTCATATTTACCTAAACTGAGAAATGGGAACCAACTTCATGACTTTCTTGTTCTATGACCTTTAAAAGTCCACATTCTTTATGCTTATCTGTAAAACAGGAATTAAAATTATTTTTCTACTTCACTGAGTGGTTACTAAACCCATGGCCGTCGAGTTGATTCCGACTCATAGCAACCCTATAGGACACAGTAGAACTGCCCCCAAAGAGTTTCCAAGGAGCACCTGGCAGATTTGAACTGCCAACCTCTTGGTTAGCAGCCGTAGCACTTAACCACTACGCCACCAGGGTTTCCAAGTGGTTATTAGGGCCCAATTATTCACCATGGGAGAAAGAGCTTGTAAACCACAATGCTAGCCGACACCTAAGGTATTAGAGAATTAACAGAGCTTCTTAAGGAAGAGCTGGGGGTGTGGGAGTGAAATGGTCCACCAGTGCAAGACAGATCAAGGTCTAAATCATTTTTTTAAAAACTTAAATCATGCACTAAATCCTTGAAAAAATTCTCAGACTGCAAGCACTGAGTTAGATTACTGTTATTATAATGCTTCTTCCATATGAAGAAACAGAAAGCTAGGTTTTGATGCTTGCAGCTGAAACCAAAGTAAATTTATAAATTATATAGGAAGTAAGAGCATCTTTGAAAGATGAGTGTGAACATGTGAATAATGGCATTTAGTAGCAGTGAACTCAGAAGTTCAGGATTGAAGTCCTGAGAAAAAGAGTAGAAAACCAGCTTTTTGAAAGAGGTTGTCCAGACTCCTCTTTTTTTTTTATTTTTTTCTCCCTGGGATGTTGCATTCAGATGAACATAATGTACAAGAAGTTAATGATTTTTTAGAAAGTCTACTTTGAGCTTCATCAAAATAGAATGCTATGTCAGAGCAGAAGATATTGCTGTAAATATTTATGGTTTACATATGTAAATATCTGTAGGACTTGTAGGATTAACTTTCTATGGACATGTGGTGGGTGGCTGACAGCGAGGGGCAAGGGGGATGTTCAGGTCACTTCAGTGGAGTGATAACTGTCTGATGGTAACAAAGGTTTGGATGCCAACCAAAGGCCATATTGTATGGATCACATTTTCAGGGTTTTTCTCCAGTGTGGACTGTACCACACGATGGTATGTTCATAAAATGGACTATTCCACAGCTATTAAAATGAACAAACCACAGTCACATGTTACAACATGGATGGATTTCACCACCATAAGGTTGGGTAAAAAACGAAGTCACAATCAGAAAGGGCCACATGAACCAGAGACTACATCAGCCTGAGACCAGAAGAACTAGATGGTACCCGGCTACAACCAATGACTGCCCTGACAGGGAACACAACAGAGAACCCATGAGGGAGCACGAGAGCAGTGGGATGCAGACCCCAAATTCTCATAAAAAGACCAGACTTAATGGTCTGACTGAGACTGGAAGGACCCCAGTGGTCATGGCCTCCAGACCTTCTGTTGCTCCAGGACAGGAACCATTCCCGAAGCCAACTCTTCAGACATGGATTGGACTGGACAATGGGTTGGAGAGGAATGCTGGTGAGGAGTAAGCTTCTTGGATCAGGTGGACACTTGAGAGTATGTTGGCATCTCCTGCCTGGAGGGGAGATTAGAGGGTTGAGGGGGTTAGAAGCTGGTGAAATGGACACGAAAAGAGGGACTGGAGGGAGAGGGTGGGCTGTTTTTTGTTTGTTTGTTTTTTTGTTTTTAATGTTAGGGGGAGAGTAATTGGGAATGTGTAGCAAGGTGTATATGGGTTTTTGTGTGAGAGACTGACTTGATTTGTAAAGTTTCATTTAAAGCACAATAAAAATTATAAAAAAAAAGTTTAAAAAAATGAAGTCACAAAAGAAGACATACAGTATGATTTTATTCATATAAAATTCACAAACAGGTAACTCAACTCTACCATAGTGGGACACACACACAAGGTTGTAAAACTTTAAAGAAAATGATTCTCACAAAAGTGAGGATATTGGTGACCTGCAGGGAGGAGGGAGGGGGCGTAGTAAGGGCGGGACAGACAAAGATGGGGTAAGGGGTACAGAAGGGGGGCTGCAAGGCTGCTTTTCTTGACTGGGTGGTGGTTACACAAGAGTTTGCTTTGAACTTTTCTCTTTGTATAGATTACATTACTTTAAAAAAATGAGGAAAAAATGAAGAAAAACTAATACAAATAGATTAAATATTAACCGTCCCTGTTCTGGTGGATCTGTGTTATACATAACAATCGTTGTTGTTGTTAAGTGCCATCGAGTCAACTTCAACTAATAGTCACCTCACATGACAGAAGAGAACTGCCCCATAGGGCTTTCTTGGCTATAATCTTTACAGGAGCAAATCACCAGATCTTCCTTTGTACAGCCGCTGGGTGTGTTCAAACCACCACTGTTTTGGTTAGCAGCCCAGTACTTAACAAATGTGCGCCACCACGGCTCCTTTCATTAATTATACTTCTCTGTAATTTGTTAATTTTTCTCCAATCATTATGCTGATTGAAAGAAGCCAGATAAAAAAAAAAGTACATACATTATTACTCCATTGAGGTAAAATTCTAGAAAATGCAAACTAAGCTAAAGGGATGAAAAAGCAGATCAGTGGTTGCCTGTGAGAGAGGGGGTAACCAGTGAGGGGCAGGAGAGAGGGATTACAAAGGTCTATGAGGAAACTTTGGGGGGTGATTAAACTTATAAATTATGTAGGAAAGTGATAGTGTCTTTACTGTTGATTGTGGTAAGTTTCACCGGTGTGTACTTATGTCAAAACATACCAAATTATACTCTTTAAATATGTCAATTATACATCAATAAAGCCGTTTAAAAAAAAAAAACCCTCTTTGTGCCTTTTCATGTTTCATATAGTCTTCAGTGTACATATATTGCCTTGAAAATGAGGACGATATTTTTAAATGGTCAGAGAAACCACTGGTCTGGGTTTGGGGTGTGTTGTTGTCTAGGGTGTGGGGGTGGAGGTAGCCATGAGATGCAATGATACCTGTATTTTTGTTCTGCCTTTGATAGAAGAATGGTCTTCTCTCTTTTCACTTCTCTCTTATCTTCTGTTTCTACTCTCCCTTCTCTTTTTATCTCTTTTCCTCCATCCCTCCCGCCTTCTCTCCTCCTCTATCCTCTTCTCTCTCCCTCTCTTTTCCCACTGTATCTCACCCTCCCTCTTTCTTTTTTCTTCTCTTTGGTTCTCCCTCTTGCTCTCTCTCAGAAAAAAACCTTTTCCTCATCTGAGCAGGCAGTTTTAGCAGACATGACAACACTCATAATAATGAATAGCATTTTGTAGTTTAAAACATGCTTTCTCATATCTGTCTTTGATTCTCACAACAATCCTTGGTGTAGGAACAGAAAAATAAAAGGCAACTGTAAGTGCTTCTGCCTTCTAAACTCAAAAAAAACCCACTGCCTTCTAAGGAGGGTGGTAAATTTCATATCAGTGGGAAAGTAAATCCCTTAGCTGCCCCTTCCACTTACAAAGACTGTTTGTGAGGACAGCAGGTGAAATAGCCTGCCAGTTCTTCTACTCCAGCTCCCTCCCTTCAGCACTGTGGGTGGCCCCTTAGCTTCAATAGAATAATAATGACCCCACTGCCTATGCAGATAGGTCCAGAGCTGAGTTGGGTTGTGACTGACTGCTGGTTGCCTACCCGAAATTTATTCTTCCCTCCTGGTGGCATAGTGGCAGTTTGAATCCACCAGGCGCTCCTTAGAAACCCTATGGAGCAGTTCTACTCTGTCCTTTAGGGTCACTATGAGTCGGAATCGACTAGACGGCAATGGGTTTTTTTTTTTTTTTTTTTCCTTACTTACACAGGACAGTGATTTTGTTGGAGATGGAAATGTCCCCAGCTGAAAAATTAGATTTCCCAGCCTCTCCTCCAGATGAGAATGGCCATGTAACTAACTCTTGGCCAATAAACCTAAGTCAAAAACTATTATATGAGACTTCTGGGAATACTCCCTAAAAAGGAGACTGAACCAATTGGCAGGCCCCTTTTGGCCTTCCTTCTTCCTCTGCCTGAAACATAGATGTAATGACTGATGCTGCAGCAGCCATTTTGCAATCATGAGGTGACTTTGTGGACAGCAGACTTGTGCTAAGATTAGGACCTTGATGAGATCGTAGCACTACCTACCATGCCAGCTCTCGAATAACTCTCTCCAGGCTTCCTTTACAAGGAAGAAAAATATAAACCTTGTTTAAGGCATTGTTTTTCAGGTCTCTGTTGCAGTAAAAGATAATTCCTAAATGAAGGAGAATTGATGTGTTAAGTCACTCTGTGTTTTAAAGTCAGGGCAGGGCATTTCTGAGATGAACCCTGTAGGAGGATGCCCTGAAAGGAAGCAGGAGCAAGTGACATGGTAATGCAAACATCTCTGTTTTCTTACATCTTCTGTAAAGTCTGCTACACATATTGTAGATGCATTGCACATATGTGAGGGGAAATCAAGGAAAAGGGGTTGCAGTTCCTCATAAATGTGGTGTGAAACAGGGACAGTACACGTGAGGCAGCAAGCTCACACTGGAAATAAATGGGATCTTGGAGCTAGAGGTGATGAGAATCATTAGTAGCCCCTCCCTTCCCTTTTATATCCAGAGAGGTTGCTAGAGAAACTTATCTTACTAAGTGTGGGATAGAGTTTGCATCTCATAAGACAGGACTGTAGTTAGCATTTGAATTACAGGAGAAAGTATCCTCAAATGAGGAAACTGAGGACCAGAGGGGTGAAGTGACAGCCGGCTTGAAATCCAGGTGTTCTAATGTCAAGGTTTGTTTTTTATTATAACATAGCTGCACCTGGGATTCAAGAGGACCAGTCAAGGAGGCAAAGAACAGTCATCTAAGCCACCAGATAGGACATGTGAATTCTAGCAGCCAACGATGACAAAAGTTACTGCCAGGTTCCCTTCTGAGTGTAAACATTTATGTGTACATATTGCCTCCCTCTCATGTAGGTATGCATATGAAAGCTGGTATGAATAGGTGTATTAAGGGCTTCTTTATATGATGGAAAGAACAACACATTTGAAGTTAAAAAATCTGGTCTTGAATCCCAGCCTTGCCCTTATTACCGATGTGATCTTGGGCAACTTCCTTAACCTCTCTGGACCTCGATTTTTTCATCTGTAACAGGAAGAGATGGGCCAGATTAAGTTCTAAGGTCCAGTCAAACTCTAACATTCTAGGAATCTATATAAAATAGACAATTAAAGTAAGTGTGAATACCACAAGTGGATGGCTTTACCAAAGAGAAATTTATTCTCTCACAGTCGAGGTAGCCTCCAAGTCCAAATTCAGGGTGTCAGCTCCAGGGGAAGGCTTTCTCTCTCAGTTGGCTCTAGAGGAAGGTCCTTCTCATCAATCTTCCCCTGGTCAAGGAGCTTCTCAGAGCAGGGACCCTGGGTCCAATGGACACACGCTCCTGCTCTTCATTCTTCATGGTAAAAGGTCCCCAACTCTCTTCGTGCTTCCTTTTCCTTTTATCTCTTGTAAGATAAAAGGTAGTACAAGTCACACCCCAGGGAAACTCTCTTTACATTGGATCAAGGATGTGGCCTGAGCAAGGGTGTTAAGTCCCACCCTAATCCTCTTTAGCCACAGGCAGAGATTATGATTTACAACATACAGGAAAATCACAAAATGGAGGACAATACTGGGAATCATGGCCTAACCAAGTTGACACATATCTTGGGGGGACACAATTCAATCCACGACAGTAAGTTTACATCTATTAAGCACTAAGTGAGAATTAATTCAGTTTTATATAAATGTATGTGACATAATGAAAATCCATTATTTCAAAAACTGGGGTTCTTAGAACAATGTGGATCTATAACTGAATGAGCCAAGAATGCATAGATGCTTATCCCATACTATCCTTAAATCATTCCATACGTGATACAGATGATAGAAACTTCTAGCTCCTGACACCTAGGTACCTACGTACATTTACATTAGAAAATCCACTTTAACCTTGAAAATCACTTTCTTTAAATAAAAACTAAGTAGACACAATGGGAATTTAAAATACATTCTGGTACTGTCTCAATAACACAGAGATGTGAGACATGAAGTTAGCAACATCAGCAGGGCCACAGGAGGACTTTATTAGACAAACCAGATAGTTTATTAAACATCCCAGGGCCTTCTCACCATAAATGCAGCCAAGCAGCCTGCAGTAATGGGGATGGAGCCCCTGGTGAGCTCTAAGCTCTTTATTCTACCATTTAATGCACGTAAAAAGCTAGGGATGGATGGCATCGTTTATGTGTCCTCATACACCCAAGAAAAGGGTGATTTCAAAGGTTCCCTTGGGATCTTTGCTGTCTTGTCAATAAATCATGCCTGGATTAGCAGCGTTCCTCTACATTCCAGAATCTTGCCCTCAGCTAGACTTGACACCCAAGACCTAGGTTGGGGAGGGTCTAGAGGCTGGAACTCTCCATCACCTGTGAGTGTATCAGCGCACCATTTGCAGAATTACCATTTCAATCTTGTTCTCTGGCAGCCTACATTATTGTAGTGGAGTAGAGAAAGGTTGCCTGTTACCTGTAACTAGAAAGCAGTTTAAATATATTATACCTGTAAACAGGTGAACATCGACTAATTCTTTTTAGTGTAATGACTCTGTGCATTCCTTTCACCTTCTTTTGATGCTTCCTGCGTCATTTAATATTTTCCCCATAGAATCCTTCACTATTGCAACTCGAGGCTTGTATTTTTTCTTCAGTTCTTTCAGCTTGAGAAACCCCGAGCGTGTTCTTCCCTTTTGGGTTTTCATCTCCAACTGTGTTTGCAGATGTCATTACAATACTTTGCCTTTTCGAGACACCCTTTGAAATCTTCTGTTCAGTTCTTTTACTTCATCAATTCTTCCTTTTGCATTAGCCACTCGACATTCGAGAGCAAGTTTCAGAGTCTCCTCTGACATCCATCTTGGTCTTTTCTTTCTTTCCTGTCTTTTCAATGACCTCTCGCTTTCTTCATGTATGATGTCCTTGATGTCATTCCACAACTCGTCTGGTCTTCGGTCACTAGTTTTCAGTGCGTCAAATCTATTCTTGAGATGGTCTCTAAATTCAAGTGGGATATACTCAAGGTCATGTTTTGGCTCTCGTGGACTTGCTCTGATTTTCTTCAGTTTCAGCTTGAACTTGCATGTGAGCAATTGATGGTCTGTTCCATAGTCGGCCCCTGGCCTTGTTCTGACTGATGATATTGAGCTTTTCCATCGTCTCTTTCCACAGATGTAGTCACTTTGATTTATTTGTGTTCCATCTGGCGAGGTCCATGTGTATAGTCACTGTTTATGTTGGTGAAAGAAGGTATTTGCAATGAAAAAGTCGTCGGTCTTGCAAAATTCCATCATTCGATCTCTGGCATTGTTTCTATCACCAAGGCCATCAGGAACCAATGGTACTGATGGAAGAAGTCCAAGCTGCTCTGAAGGCATTGGCGAAAAACAAGGCTCCAGGAATTGATGGAATATCAATTGAGATGTTTCAACAAACAGATGCAGCACTGGAGGTGCTCACTCATCTATGCCAAGAAATACGGAAGACAGATTCCTGGCCAACTGATTGGAAGAGATCCATATTTATGCCTATTCCCAAGAAAGGTGATCCAAACAAATGTGGAAATTATAGAACAATATCATTAATATCACATGCAAGCAAAATTTTGCTGAAGATCATTCAAAAATGGCTGCAGCAGTATATTGACAGGGAACTGCCAGAAATTCAGGCTGGTTTCAGAAGAGGATGTGGAACCAGGGATATTATTGCTGATGTCAGATGGATCCTGGCTGAAAGCAGAGAATACCAGAAGGCTGTTTACCTGTGTTTTATTGACTATGCAAAGGCATTCGACTATGTGGATCATAACAAATTATGGATAACATTGGGAAGAATGGGAATTCCAGAACACTTAATTGTGCTCATGAAGAACCTTTACATAGATCAAGAGGCAGTTGCTCAGACAGAACAAGGGGATACTGATTGGTTTAAAGTCAGGAAAGGTGTGGGTCAGGGTTTTATCCTTTCACCATACCTATACAATCTGTATGCTGAGCAAATGTTATAAGAAGCTGGACTATATGAAGAAGAAGGGGGCATCAGGTTTGGAGGAAGACTCATTAACAACCTGCGTTATGCAGATGACACAACCTTGCTTGCTGAAAGTGAAGAGGACTTGAAGCACTTACTGACGAAGATCAAAGACCACAACCTTCAGTACGATTGCACCTCAACATAAAGAAAACAAAAATCCTCACAACTGGACCAATGAGCAACTCATGATAAACGGAGAAAAGATTGAAGTTGTCAAGGATTTCATTTTACTTGGATCCACAATCAACACCCATGGAAGCAGCACTCAAGATATCAAAAGACACATTGCCTTGGGCAAATCTGCTGTAAAGGACCTCTTTAAAATGTTGAAAAGCAAAGATGTCACCTTGAAGACTAAGGTGCACCTGACCCAAGCCATGGTATTTTCAATCGCATTATATGCATGTGAAAGCTGGACAATGAATAAGGAAGACCAAAGAAGAATTGACGCCTTTGAATTGTGGTGTTGGCAAAGAATACTGAATATACCACGGACTGCCAAAAGAACGAACAAATCTGTCTTAGGAGAAGCACAACCAGAATGCTCCTTAGAAGCAAGGATGGCGAGACTGCATCTTACATACCAGACATGTTGTCAGGAGGGATCAGTCCCTGGAGAAGGACATCATGCTTGGCAGAGTACAGGGTCAGCGGAAAAGAAGAAGACCCTCAACGAGGTGGATTGACACAGTGGCTGCAACAATGAGTTCAAGCCTAACAATGATTGTAAGGATGGCTCAGGACCAGGCAGTGTTTCATTCTGTTGTACATAGGGTCGCTATGAGTCAGAACCCACTCAACGGTTCCTAACAACAACAACGTATAAACAGAGCTCCTACTTGATAGCTATAAACCAGAAAACCAAACCCATTGCTGCCGTGTCAATTCTGACTCATAGCAACCCTACAGGATGGGGTAGAACTGCCCCATAGGTTGCCAAGGAGTAGCTGCACTCGAACTGCCAAACCTTTGATAAGCAGCCAAGCTCTTAACTACTGTGCCACCAGGGCTCCTTGATAGTGATAGAGTGGCCTAAAGAAGGCAGGGATTCCCCAAGGGGAGTGAGCTCCCCATCACAGGAGATGACCAAGCAGGGTCAGAAAACCAAATAGAGTGTGTCAGCATCAAATTGTGTAGGAAATGGGTGTGGGACAGGGCTGGGTCATCTAAAGACTTCAATTTCCTTTTCAGCTGTAGGAAGTCTGGGATTCTTTCACTTATATAGCACCAAATGTTACTCAGTGTTAATGATAATACTTGTTATTTATGGCCTATATGTACCAGGCACTGTGCTGAGTATTTTACTTGAATCCTTCCATTTAACCCTTGACAAAAAAATATGTGTCAGCCCTATATCCATTTTATATGATACTACATCCAATTATCCACAGACAAGGAAACTGAGACTCAGGGCAGCTGAGCAATGGGATCACACAGCTCCTAGGTGCTAGGTTGGGTCCCAGCTCTGGTCTGAGGCCCCCAGAGCCTGTGCTTTCTGCCACACGAGGCAGGAATTACAGCAACTGGGTCATAAGGGAAGCTGGCCAGAGCCCCAGCCTAGAATCGTTCCTCCTCCTCTGGCAACTTCTTATCAAGGGTCTGTACAGGAAGGCAGAAGATTCAGGGATAACAGAGCATGGGAAAAGTAGAGACTTTAAGGGTTAGCAGGCGGGGCAGGGAGATCTCTTAATGGTCCAAGGGCTGCTCTATGAGAGAAAGATAGTCGGAAAGTAAGATACTGAAGTTCTGTTTCCTAAGGGCATCCCAGAGACTGGAAATTCTATCCAAAGTGTTCCCTATTCCTTGAATGAGTAGGATGCTTGAGGCCAGGGTCACCCCCAACACCCCTCCCCCGCATCCCAAAACCATCCTGGCAGAGAGTCATCACCATTCAAGCCTGGGCTGTCATCTCTAGAGCCTCCCAATCAGTTCATGGCCTGCACCCCCTGCAGAGCCTGGGGTTCTCTGGCTGCTCTCAGATCCCAAGATTAAAGTTAGTAGAAAATGAAAGAGATTTAAGAACTTTGTCTTTCTCTCTCTCTCCAAAGGAAGCCCCCAGGGATGTTTGTTCTCCAAGAGGCCCTGGGAAGAAAGATGGTCACTTTCCTTTCTCCCAAAGATAATTGAAAAGAAGTAGGAAAGTACCTGTGTTTTCAGGGACAATGATAACAATTAATCTCTACACATAAGGCCTAACTGTTTAATTCTTTAAAGAAACAACGTTAGGAGTTTAACAACAATCAAGAGAATAACATTAAATTAAAAGAAATAGTAATTAAATCAGGGAAGAAGTTTTTACAAAGAGAACAGTAAAGGAAATTAAAACGAGTAATGCTGAAAAATGTGGTGGGCAGAGGTAGGAAAGGGGACAGCTTGGTGGAGAAGACTAAAAAGCAAAGAAAAGGAAGGAAGACTGGGCTGGGAGATGCAGAGCATTTGGCATGAGGAAAAGGAATTTGGAAATTGTTCTCCTTGAGAGACCAGGTGTCTGGCACTTCCAGTTTGTGTCTAAATATGTCCAATTCCTTATGGAGACATGCTCTCCTTTAGGAAAACAGAAGTAGTATAAAATCAGATGTAGTATAAAATAAAACAGCCATAGACTTGGCTGTAGTATAAAACAGACATAGACTTGAAGTAGGCTGACCAGCCATCCTGGTTTGCTCAGGACTACCACGGTTTTAGTACTCCATTGACCCAGGAAACCCCTCAGTCCTGGGCAAAACAGGTCTCAGAGAGGTGTCCCCCAACTCTGGTGGATTCAGCCGTTTTCTCGCAGTGCGGAATCTGCTGGGTCGAAGAAGCACAGAACCATGGCTCTCTGCCTTTTACACTACTGGGGTGAGGCTGGGGGGAGGGGGGGCGGTGGGTGCCACACCAGTAGTTAATGGTTGACGTAAAAGGAAATTCTTGCCCAGCACCACCATTACATACTTCGCCTTTCATTTCCTACTGCGTCCTGGAGCCAAGTGAGGGTTTCAGTGCAGCAGGCCTACTAGGGCCTACCACAAAGAGAGGAAGGAAGGGGCAAGAGGAAACCTGACAAGAGTTTGTTTTGTTCATTCAGGCAGCACATCCTTTACAAAAGAAGGCACTGATATTGAGTCAAAGTGAGAGAGTTGAAGGAAGAATCAGAGTCAAGATACCCAACCCCATGGGTATCTTGACTGTGTGTATAACCAGCTTATTAATATACAAAATGCAAAGTCACAAAAGGCAGAGTGAGTTTCTCTAGACACAGTGCAGACTGCAAAACAAACAGTAATGTGGTTAAAGCTTCAAAGCAGAGAAAATGGAACAAAATTAACACACTAGTATGGGTTATGGGTCTGGAAGAAACTACAGGCCCAGGTGACCTTGGCCCCATGTTATGACTCCTGCCTTATAGAGCAGGGGCTCCCAGGCCAGTGCTGTCAAAATTTGCTACAAAACAGCAGCAGATTCCCTTCAGGTGATTCTGATGTACAACAAAATTTGAGAACCACTGATCTAAGGGGCAAGCTGCTCTAAATTCTACAACTCAAACCCAAATTTAGACAGGGCCCTAGGAGAATGAGCTTGGGGCAGGGTGGGGATTGTTTTTTAACCTTTTTTATTCTACTGAGTTGCTGAACGGGGAGGGGGGAGAGCTCTGGTGGCACAGTGGTTAAAAGCTTGGCTGCTAACCTAAAGACTGGCGGTTCGAACCCAGGAGAAAGATGTGGCAGTCTGCTTCCACAAAGATTATAGCCTTGGGAAGTCTATAGGGCAGTTCTACTCTGCCCTAGAGGCTCACTATGAGTCAGCATTGACTCGAAGGCAATGGGTTTAGTTTGGTATACCATTGAGTAAAAGGGGAATACAATATGGACAGCAGCTACAGGATTTAGTTAACCTGCCTTTGACCAAAATCAATGAGAACAACATCCATATTTATAACACTAACTTAACCCTTTTATGCCTAATTCTAGTTCTTCCCCTTATGTCCTCATTTGCTGTCAGAGGCACAAACTTCTACACCTTTCCTCAAAATGGAGCAACGACTGGAAACCCTGGTGGTGCAGTGGTTAAGAGCTATTGCTGCTAACCAAAAGGTCTGCAGTTTGAATCCACCAGGTGCTCCTTGGAAACTCTATGGGGCAGTTCTACTCGACCTATAAGGTCACTGTGAGTCGAAATCTATGGGTTCATCTGCATATCTTTTATCTCATTTTAAACTCTTTAGCATGAGAAAGAAACCCAGTTGCCAGAGCAACTGCATTAAAACTTTAGCCTTTACTTAAACCTTAACCCTACTTGGTCAATCTTACGTGTTCTTGGCTCACTTACCATTTGTGGTCCTAAGAATTTAAAACACTACAGTTATGCTGGCTGCTTCTCCCTATTCCGTCTCTCCATAAAGCCTCATGAACCTGTTGACTTTTTCCTGAATTTACTAACAAACTCACTTTTTTTCTGCTAGTTAAACTTGATGACCTACCTACCTTTGATTAATACTGCCCACTAATCAAAGCCCACCACTAAGTTTCTCTAGTTTCTAGAGCCTAACCACTAAAAAGATGTCAGCAGGCATGTGTACAGGCTCAAAACAGGCCTCCCAGTGCAGTGCTGGGAAGAAGCCCTGGTCTGGAAGCAGGAAGCCTAGTTCTGGACTCTACTATAAAATAGCTGCACAACCTTGGGCACATCCCCCCCCCTCCAGACCCAGTCTCCTCTGTTGTGTAATGGGGAGCGGGACACAATTAACTCTCAGTCCTTTAGCTAGGGCATCCCAGGATTCTCTGGTTTTCCTCTGTTGGACAAGTGACCACACAGCATGGATCTCTTGGGGGTAGTGCCAATTTTGCAATCCCTGGCACCACTGCCCACATACCATGAGCATACTAGTTCTTAAATGGTGGTCCCGACTATTAATCTCACCAACGGCAGGGAACCCTGAGAGAGGGCTTCCTCTCTGGCTTCTCCATAATGACACAGCTACTTATAATGTGCAGCCTCAGGTGAGACTAAGGTCCTAGCATCTGAATGCTTTATGCATTTCTAAAATCTTAATAAAACAGCATGGCACACAGTGTTTGCCGAATGAATAAACACTATGCTTTCTCTACAAGAGTTCCACAGAATGTACAAAGGTCAGAAAGACTGAAGTAGAGAAATAAATTCCTTCTGTAAAACCTAAAACCTCAAACTAAAGCGATTTAATGCCAGAAGTACATCAAATGATTGTGCGGCACTATGGGATAAAGAATTTGGTTTGGCCCTTTGACTCCTGTTTCTGAAAACAACCTGAGCAATCAAGATGCCTTTGTTTTTCAAAATAGCTGGGCAAGTAGGAGCTATACAGGCCCCAGCCTAGAGAACTAACTGCAAGAAGGGAGGGGAGCCTAAAGCAGTCATGCATATTCACTGAGGTCCCAATGACTATGGGACCCAGAATCTTGGAGCACTCTCTTTGGGGCCTCCTGGATTGGTGAGAACATCCATGCATGGGAGAGGGTGTGCATGGCACAGTACCTGGGGACAATGAAGGCCCTGTGCTGGGAACTCTCCCAGTCCGTGCCTGATGCTTCTCTATACTTGTATCCTTTCTTGTTATAATAAATGGGCTAACTGTAAGTGTAGATAATAGTCTGCTTGAATTTTGTGAGCCATTACAGAAAACTACAAACCTACAGTGGCAATAAGCCAATAGGGGTTGGCAATACAGAGTTGATTTGTGTAGACCCAGCTCTGGGTGGCTGGGTGATAACGGCTACATGGATAGTCAATGAAGAAGGACAGAGTCCTTCTAGTTTGTGACCTAGTCCCAGGGCACTAGAGAGAGGCGAGCTGGTCTGAAGTACAGGGAATTGTGCAGACTCCTGAGCCTGTGGTTGCTCCCCGATGACCTGATCTCAAGTGGTCAGGGATGTTCTGACCCAGCTCAGGACAGCCAGGGATAAGATCTGACTTAACACTGGGTGGTTATGGTCAGAGAGAGGAAATGCCACAGAGGTGCCTGGCAACAAGAAGTGGAAATATGGGAAGGTGAGGCTTGGATCCACTTCCAGCTGGGAACTGGATTCATGCTGATCCTTGCTACAAAGTTAGGGATGAAGATGGAATTTGCCTACCTCGCCCCTTTTATAACATCACGGGCACTTTCTTGGAATTGTATTTTTAAAAGCTCTATTACTGACACCCTCTCCTTACCCCCCACCCCAGAAAGTAAATAATCCACTTATGTGACTCTAAGTAGGTAAGTCAGAGATCCGGAGTTAAATCCCAGCTCTTCCATTTACGAGCTGAATGGCTTACACTTCCATTTCCTCCTGTGTAAAATGAGGCACATAGTAAAGTCCACATTAGATTGTTGATTAAATAAGAAGCTATGTCTCTAAAATTGAGAATAGGCACTTGATAACTTAGCTAAGCTTCTTTCTTATTTAATCCTCCTAGTTGGTAGGAATTGTCATACTCATCCTCACTTACACACAAGAAAAATGAGACCAGGGAAGGGAAGCAAGTTGCCCAAGACCTCACAACTAGTAAGTTGCAGGGCCAGCAGGTGAACCCAGGTGTGATTTTATCAGAAATACCTCCAAGCCTGGAAGATGGGGTAAAGTAGGTACAGTAAGTTTGGAAGACTTTAACTGTACACCCAAAGAGGCAAACAAAGTGGGTCCTGCCTGAGCCTCCTCCTCCAGCATTGGAGAAGCAATGCAGCTCTGGTGCTCAGCAGGGGCAGCTCGGAGGTAAAGTAGAGCTGGCTCCATGCATATAAGAGCTCCACGTGCTATGCGGTATTTTCCGTTATAGACATTTTCATTTATTTTAACTCCATGCCAACATTTGCATGATTTCAGAATATCTTTTCAATTCTTCCTATGGGGACACTGGCACCTGGAAAAAAACTGGAGTCTAGACTAGTATAGGCGTGAAACAAGCTAAGTCGTACTCAGCTTCTCACAGGGACACATCTATCCTCATCCATGCTTTACTGGAACATGTTCAGGGTAGTTCTAGGGCCAAGATCTTAGTCATTCTATCCCCTACGAGTCTTAGGGACTCTTGGGTCCTTTCCCTAATATGGTCTTCCTCCAATGACTTAAAAGGCTCAGTCCAAACTTAATTTATAATGTAACTTATTTTCCTTGTTTTATTTAATCACTTGCTGTTTCAACTCTGCATTTGCTGGCTTATGTGTCCACTCAGAAGTGGTTAGAATTGCAGCCCGTGGCAAAAGGAGCTTGAACATTCTTTGGGCCAAGGTAGCCTTAACTCAGGTAAAGATCTAATTTGTTTAGCTTTTGGAAATAATGTAAATGGCTTGTGGACCCCTGGGACTCAGGAAACACAGTCTAGGAATCCCTATTTTAAAAAAGGGGAACAGTTTGAACATCAAGGTTTTCAGCTATGGTATTAGTATTGTATAAAAAAAAAAAAAACATACTAGATGTACGTCTTTATCCCCAGTCCCCAATTTTCCTTCTCTTCCTTCTGCTAAATGAAGCATCTCCTTGTTGCGTCTTGTTTATCTAGTGATGCTATAACAAAAATACCATAAATGGATGACTTTAGCAAACAAAAATTTATTCTCTTCAGTTTAGGGGTCCAGAAGTCTGAAATCAGGGTGCCGTCTCTAGGGGAAGGCTTTCTCTCTCTGTCTGCTGTAGAGGAAGGTCTTCATCAATCTTCACTGGGTCTAGGAGGTTCTCAGCACAGGGATCCTGGGTCCAAAGGATATGCTCCGCTCCCAGCTCTTCTTTCTTGATGGTAGTAGGTCCCTCCTTCTCTGCTTCTTCTCTCTCCTTTTATGTCTTATAAGGTAAAAGGCGATGCAGACCACACCCCAGGGAAACTTCCCTTACATCAAATCAGGGCTGTGACCTGAATAGGGTTGTTGCATCCCACCCTAATCCTCTTTAACTTAACCTTATCTTGCCTCATTAACTACAGGCAGAGATTAGGATTTACAAGACGTAGAAACATTACATCAGTTCACAAATTGGAGGACAACCACACAACACTGTTAAGACAGGGAGCAAAGGCCCTGAGATCAGAGGGTGCCTGTCTGAGAAATAACAAAGAGACTGCTGTGATTAAAGGAGAAACAAGAGAAATACACTATACTATCAGGGAGGTAATAGGGGGTTAACTGTAGAACCTAGAGACTTAGCAAGACAGAGAACAGAGGGACCCCCAAATCTGCAAACAAAGTAACAAGAAATGGGCCAGGGCACAGAACCAAAGCCATTCCCCAAAACAACGGGGCGGGGCATCTAAAAATAGTACCCAAACTTCTTTAAAGTTACTTTTCAAAAGCAGTTGGAGAAGACCAGGTCCAGGGACATGCACAGAACATCCACCTGTGACCGCTGGGTGACCTTCCACCAGGGGCAATGAGGGGCTACAGCCCCAGCCAGGGAATCAAACCCAGGGAACGAGAAACTGTGCAGGCACGACACCCCATAATAAGTCCTGCTACGAATCCCAGAGGCCTCCAGGACAGGAGCCATCTTGGAAAGCTGCTGCGCTGGCACCTTAGTTAACATATCCCCACCTGTGTCTAGGAATAAACATGAATCTTTTCCCGCCCAAGAACTTTTTAAAAACTCTGGCCCTCCTTTGTTCTGTGAGATGAGGGTAAGCTTTGCTCTAGGCGCTCCTCATCTCCGCTTGCAAGCCTCTTCAATAAAGCTTTGCTTGTGTGGAAAACTACATGCCTTACCTGCTCATTCTTGTCCAGTGAGAGGCAAGAACCTTATTCCGGTAACACTGGGAATCACTACCTAGCCAAGCTGACGCACAGTTTTGGGGGACACGATTCATTCATAACGCTCTGGCACTGGAAACTAGTGTTTTCTTATAAAATCACTAGCTCAGAAAATTCAAGTGATTTTCATCTATCACCTCTACTAGAGACCACTGGTGGGCAGACGGGGCTAATACGCAGCATTACCTAGTGAAGAGAATACACTCTCACAACCAAATAACCCCCCACGTGGCTTCATCACCACCCCCGAGAAAAACAGGCTCCTCTGGACAGAACAACAGATTTCTTCTCCAAATCAAAGGTATAACTTTTAACTGTTATTGGTACGATTGATCTAAATAGCAGAAAAACTCACATTACAAATACTATTGTCTTTCACGTCTTCCAAATGAAATTCAGGCTTTTCAGCCTGCATTTCAAAAAAGAAGACACCTATCTCAGGCAATAAGGAATTCCCAGGACCCAAGGGAACCAGTTTTTCATCATTTTCTTCCTAACAAAATTACATTGGTTAGGATTGTTGTAGGGTAAAAATATAAAGTTTAGTAAAGCAAAAAGAAAGTTTTATTCAGCAATGTTCAAAGAGGCAAAGTAGGAAATGGACAACCGTGCTGCCAGAGTCATGTCTGCTCAAGTCCAAGGAAATGTTGCAGAACAGACAAAAGTGGGAAAATGGACAAGTATGCTGCCACAGCTATGTCTACCCGAGTCCAAGGAAGGTTACAGAATCATCAGTGTATACTGACATTACAAATGGGCAAAACCATTGAAAGCATCACCTTTTCACAGATTGGCTAGAAACTGTGATCCTCCTACATTTTGAATTGTCCTTCTTAACAATCATTGGTACGGGTTTCAGTAACAACAGTCAGGAGGGTCCCCATTGGTCCAACAAATTTTCCATTCACTAAACGTTAACCGAAAAAGATGAGACTGTAAAGCCCTTTGTGCTCTCTTTGATTGGCTTATGTGGAAGGTTCCCTAAAAGATATTTTCCAAGATTGTCCTAGCTATTGCCTTTATACCTCAGGACCCAGATGATGTGTGTCCATGTGAGTCCAGCTCTAGCTGGGTCACATTCTCTTTGCTCTAGGACAGGGAAAAATGACTCCAATATTAGTTCCTAAACCAGGATTTACAAGAGTGCACTCACCCATGTATTGTACTAGGTAATCTTTTTTTAAAGATAAATGTTCTCATCATTTAAATCTGGCACTTTGGACCTAAACTTACTTTACATCCAGGATTTAAGAAAAACATGAAACTGCTTCACGGTTTGTCATGGATAGAATTATGTCCCCCCCAAAAATGTGTGTATCAGTTGGGCTGGGCCGTGATTCCTGGTGTTGTGTGATTTTCCTATATGTTGTAAATCCTGCCTCTACGATGTTAATGAGGGAGGATGGGCACAGTTGTGTTAGTGAGGCAGGGCTCAATCTACAATATTGGATTGTGTCTTGAGGCAATCTCTTGAGATATAAAAGAAAGGGAGCAGAGACAGGCGTACTTCATAGCACCAAGAAAGCAGTGCCGGGAGCAGAGCGTGTCCTTTGGACCTGAGGTCCCTGTGCCTGAGAAGCTCCTCAACAAGGGGAAGATTGAGGACAAAGCTCTGAAGCCTTCAGAGCCAACAGAGAGAAAGCCCTTCCCTGGAGCTGACACCCTGAATGTGGACTTTTAGCCTACCTTACTGTGAGGAAATAAATTTCTCTTTGTTAAAGCCATCTGCTTGTGGTACTTCCGTTTTAGCAGCACTAGATGACTAAGACACTGTTCTAGAAATGTTTTTAAGACTAGGCTTACCTTATAGTGCTGCAGGAAACCCTTGTGGTGTAGTGGTTAAGAGCTACAGCTGCTAAACAAAAGGCTGGCAGTTCGAATCCATCAGGTACTCCTTGGAAACACTATGGGGAAATTCTACTCTCTCCTATAGGGTCACTATAAGTAGCAATCAACTCAACGGCAACGGGTTTGGTTTGGTTTTTCATAGTGCTGGAGGATGAGCCTCCTAGGTTGGAAAGATCATGAAGATGGCCCAGGACAGGGCAACATTTCATTCTGTTATACACAGGGTCACTATGAAAGCCAACTCAATGGCAACTAATTACAATGCTCTTCAGAACTGTCAATGTCATGAAAGACTGTAGAACTGTTCCAGATTAAAGGACAAAAAAAAAAAAAAACAACCAAACCCATCACCATCAAGTCAATTCCAATTCATAGTGACCCTACAGGACAGAGTAGAACTGCCCCACAGGGTTTCCAAGGAGGGGGTGGTGGATTCTAATTGCCAACCTTTTAGTCAGCAGCCAAGCTTTTAACCACTTTGTCACCAGAGCTCCTTCACTGTTCCAGAAATGTTTTTAAGACTAGGGTTGCCTTATAGCGGAGCCTCCTAGGTTGCAAAGAACATGAAGATGGCTCAGGACTGGGCAACTACATTCTGTTATACGTAGTCACCACGAGTCAGAGCCAACTCAATGGCAACCAATAACAATGTTCTTCAAAACTGTCAATGTCATGACAGACAATGGAAGACTGCAGAACTGTTCCAAATTAAAGGACAGACAAGTATAATTCAGTGGTTTTCAGTATATTCACTGAGCTATACAAACACCATCACTATCTAATTCCAGAATATTTTCATCATCCCATAAAGAGACTCCACACATGTTAGCCGTCCCTAGTCTCCCTCCCCTGCTCCTGGCAACCACTGATATACTCTCTATATCTACAGACATGTCTATTCTGGACGTGTCATACAAACAGAATCAAACAATTTTAAAAAAGTAGGTGGCGCTTAGTTCATGAGGAAAAAAAAATTTTTTTAATTATCTGATTTTTAACTAATACACCGCATTTTGTGATTTTGCTGAACAACCAGGGCATTTTATATGGATCACATACTCTTCAGAAATTCTGGCTTGGAGTACAGGCCCCTGGAGTGTACTACCTTTGGGCTATTCTCAGTATTTCCTAGGGTTACACCCAATAAGGTAGCACATGCTAAGTGAAACTTCAAAAACTCTTATTTTTGGTTGGAATTATATCAACTCAGTATAGAAATACTGGTATTTCACTCCGATTAGACAGGTATTTAATTTTCAAAATGAAAACAATTTTATTTGATTAATCCAATTTATCAAATGAATTCTTTCAAAACGTGGGTTTAGTAATAAATGGATGAAAGCCCCTGGTCTACATGCACAGAATTAAGAACTGGAAAAATACTGTCTATGATTTTAGAGACAAAGAACAGAATGAGCAAACATTTCATCCAAGATTTCTGGTTTGTGATGTCTTTGACTATTCCCCTGGGTACCAGCTGCCTCTGAACACAAATCTGCCTGATGGAGTTATACGCACACTCCTTGAAAACTGCAGTAATACCCAAAGTGAAGATCACCAGGACAGAAACACCCAGAAAAAGTCAAGTCAAGGCCACTTACAGTATCTTGGTTTTGAATGACTACATGGTCATATCAGGAATTGTGACTCCAACATATAAAGTCTCCACAAGATTTATGTTCTAAGTATTTACTTGTAAATTCTAAAGACAGAGAGACTAAGGGCATTAACAGTCAGGCATTGGCAATCAGACTTGGTATAAAATAATTAAAAAGTTTATTGGCCAAAGGAAAAAAAAAAATGATTCCTCAAAATCAATTCTTATTAAGTTCCCTGTAAAACAGTAAGCTTACAGAAAATTTCTTTCTCATGAACAAAAAAAATCACTATGCTTTTGGTCCAAGATATGTTGGTTTTTTTCCTTCTTCTTCAGATGAAAGACAGATGGATGGAGCCGAATCTACGAACGAGTGTACTTGCCCCAAATGTGCAACATAAATACAGAAGCGATGAACAGAAGACTCATAACCAATACTGGAACAGGGCCACTGGAAATAAGAAGAGAAGGCGTACTTACTTTTAGTAATAATACGTTGTTATATTTTCAATAGTAATGATTGCCTAGGAGAAAGGGGAAAACCACTGAAGATTCATCCAGGAACATCACTTACATCATTTTGAAATATCTCCCAAACTGTTATTCTGGGTACTTTGAGGGCATGGTGGTGGCACTGTGATTTTATTTAGAAAGGAGGAGTCCTTATCTTTTAGCGAAGCACACTGAAATATATTCAGATAAAAAGGGGTGATGTCTCAGATTTGCTTCAAAGTAGGAAGGAGCAGTGCAGAGTGGGTGGGAGTAAAGAAGAAACAAGACTGCCCATCAACTGATAACTGCTGAAGCTACAGGACAGACACACGAGGGCTCTTTATACTAGTCTCTCTACTTTCATGTATTTGATTTTTTCATAATAAAAGAAGAAGAAAAATTTCCCACTCTAAGTGCAAATGATCCAATTATCTAATTTTTTTTCAAATTATGATTTGTTTGAAGACAAGAACCTTCATCGCCTAACTACAATGTACCAGGTATACAAAGATGAGTATCACGTTATAATTTATAAAGTGTTTCCAAATACATTATTCCATTTGATCGCTACAGCAAACACATGAGGTAGGTGAGAGATATCTCATTTTATGAATAAGGAAAACTGAGGTTTAGCAAGATTATTACTTCCTAACACATAGCCAAAAAGGAAACATCTGAACTCAGGTTTTCTGATTTTACACGTATTACTCATTTTACTGCTTCAAGGTTCCCACCCTCAAGAAGCAAATATTCTAGGCAACATTTATTAAGTTTGATTTATAGAAGGAAGCTGATTTTACTTACCAGCCTGTCCCTAAATCTAATACTTTTCAAGTTTAAAACAAGTACTGCATATGGGTTCTTTTTAAAGAGAGAGCCCATTGATCTTACATAGCCTATAAATGATTTAATTTAGTGAACTGTTACAGGCCCCATCTCATTGACTCTTGCTGCCAACACAAGTTTTGGAGAATTCAAGAAGTCTTACCTCACTACCCAAATACAACTGGGGACAATGGGAAAGACCACAGAAAAGGAATCTTTATAATGATCAAGGTGACAGAAGAAACCCCAGTGGAGCAGCAGGGGTAACAGAATCCACTAATGGACAATAAATGTTGCCTAGAGATCAAAGTCCTTGCTACACTACTATTTTGTTCTTCTAAAATTTATACAATTAAGGGAGTAAACAACTTTAAAAGCATGTGATCACACTCCCTTGCTTTACAGCAATGCTAAGGTGACACCAGCTGTGGAGTATGCTAGCTGAGAGTGCCGCTCTCAAACTGCAAGGGGCTGGAAACCAGCTGTCACTTAGGGGCTATGAGCCTGGCCCTGTTATTTACCTTCTCCAAGCCTGTTCCCTCGTCTGTAAAGTGGAGACAATCACAGTACCTACCTCACAGGGTTGCTGAGGTATTAAATAAATTAATACACACACAACACTACCTTATAGTAAGCACTCAGTAAACGGTATTATTATTGCCTGGAAAAAAAAAATCATAAATTCCCAGGAAGAGCTAAAAACATGGTCAAGCTGCTCTAAGATGTGAATTTGGAGACAGGAATTTCCAACTGTGTCCTTTTACCAAAAACACCTATCTGTGGTGTGATGAGGATGTGGTTTATAACACTTTAAGAAACAGCTGCTAACAACTCCTGGGAGGACTCAAGCAACAGTAGCAAGCAAGCCAGGCTGCGCAACAGCAGACGGCCCAGAGCAGGCACAAGTCAGACTCGCCCACAGGAGAACAGGCTTCTCCTGCCTTCTGGGGAAGGGTGTAAAAGGAATCCCCTGGATACTCTGCAGAGCAAGGGGCTTCAAAATTTCTCTCTGAAACACTCAGAAAAATTGCCTCTAACGAAGACCAAAAGTCATCAGTCAGAACGCACCAATCCCCATGTCCCCAGCCCCAAGAGTTACTTCCTAAAAACATTCTGACCTTACTATACAAATCTCCACTATAACCGGGGGAAAAAAATCAATCAATAAAGCTAAATCTCAAGAATTCCAGGGAAGTCCTCATAAAACCATAATTGCAACCCAAGTAAAACCACTGGTTAAATGAAACTAATCCAAATTCATCCAATTTGGTCTTTTTTCCTACCAGACAGGCAGTATGGGAAGAGCGTGAGATTCAACATTCAGAATATCTGGTTCTGCTTCTTGCTGTCTATCTTTCAGTATGTCACTTTGCCTCTCTGACCTGAGCTCCCTCATCTGCAACATGCCAAACATCACCCACCTCAGAGGATTACTGGGCAGATCAATTAGAAAACAGATATTGACAGTTCTTTGCAAAGTACCAGGTGCTATGCAAATAAGAGCTGTTGCTGTTATTCCCATTCTTCATCCACTAGGTTCAGTCAAGAAACGGCTGTAAGCAGAGGCATTCGAGAGCCTATACCATTCAGATCCCGGTGGGGATCAGGTCTACCACAAGGCACCAGCAAGCCTGGCAGTGAGGTGAGCAAGGCTTGGGGACAGGGGTTCCCAGGACGTCCACTTTCCAGCACCTAATGATCAGTCCCTGGAGCCCTGGTGGCACAGTGGTTAAGAGATTGGCTGCTAACCAAAAGGTCAGCAGTTCCAACCCACCAGCCGCTCCTTAGAAATCCTATGAGGCAGTTCTACTCTGTCCTACAGGGTTGCTGTCAGTCAAAATCGACTCAGTGGCAAACTTTTTTTTTTTTCCCCCTTTGGTTAATGAGCACTCCCAGGGCTAAGAATCTGAAAAGTGATATGTTCACTCCCTGGGGTTTACTCACCACCCACTGACAGCACAGAGGCCAAAGAACTTTTGGTAACACAGTCTAATGGAGAAACTTCTATTAGGCTGTAATCACATCAACTATGCCTCCAAGAAAGCTTTGAAAAATCACCCAATTCCTATTCAAATGGTTACTCCTATTTCTCAGTGTGGGACAAGAACACCAAATGAAGAGCAATTTCATCTAATTAAGCAGTTTTCCCTCCAGTTCTCTCTGTTCCCATCATTTACTTTGACACAGCTACATGATAAGGCCCTTTCTCTCACTCAGTGCATGAAGAGATGTCATTCCAGGGTCTAAACTGTCTAGTCAGTTGATGTACGGGCAAACCAAACCCAGCTCACCTGGCACAAACAAAGCTATGCGTATTATAAATCTCATCAAAGCAAGCACCACTGGTGGCAGATACAGAGAGCACTGCCAAACCACTAGCTGATAAGGACAGAGGCACAGGGTCTGTTCCCGAGACTTACACTTTGAGCCCAGGTGAATCTTCTGTGTAGAATCGCCACATCCCCCCAGTGCCCGCTGAGGTCGTGCGGCCTGCACTCCTTGTTCCACAACTGGCATTTTTCCTGTAAGAGAAGAAAATGTCACAAACTACCTTTTCTTGGAAATCCTTACAACAGCATTATAGCATATGCTACCATTACACTGTTAGTTTAAAAAAAAAAAAAGAAGTAACCTTTTCTCTGTGCTGATACCCCCCAAACTCCTGTTTTACTCCTCTGGCCATACCCACTATGAACTGAGTACCTGCCAGATGCCAATGTTTACAGCAACCCAGAAGAGCAGTTACTGCTTCCATTTTATAAGTGAGGAAAATCAGGCTCAGAAAAGGTGAAGAAAAGTGCCTAAGCCACACAGCCAGCAGGTGGTCAAGCTGGGATGTGGACCCAGTTCTGCCTCCAGGGCCTAGCTACTTGCCAACATCAGGCCACCTCACTTGGACAGCTCATTTCAGTTTCTCTTCATACGTATTTTTAAGAAGCCAATAAAACCCATTTAAAAATAACATATACATCTTTAATTTTAACATCCCACCACCCAGTGCCCTCGAGTCGATTCCGACTTGTATAAATTTTAACATATACGTATACAATAACATATATGCATCTTTAATTTTAATGAATACTGTCCAGATTACTTTTCCTAATGGTTGAAGTAACTCATATTACAACCAACAATATATGAGGGTGTACACTTCCCTGTGCCTTGCACAGGACATAATTGCTCCTTTTACATTTTGACAGTTTGATTGGGGGAGGAGGATTACCATTTTTTTGTTTAAGTTGCATTTTTCTCACTACTAGAGAGGATAAAGATTGTCTCATATGCTTAAAAAAAATGGCTACTGGAATTTTTTCTTCATGTATCATTTGCACATTTTTTATTCCTACAGTTTTTTGTCCTTTTCTTATCAATTGCAAAAGTACTTTGATTATTAGGAATATTAACAAATTGCTTGTGATATTTTTTAATTAAGTTTTACAGTCTACTGTTTGTCTTTTGTCTTCAGTTGTGGATTGTCTGTTTGACGTACATTTTTTTTTTTTTTTTTAATTTTAAAAAATAAAAATGCTCTGAATCCATATAATCTGATCTTTAAAAATGACTACTTACAGTAAGTTTAAAATGTGTCTAGGTCTCAAAACAGAGCATGTATTTTATAAAAAATTACTTTGTAATGCTTTCACTATTTTGATATACTGACCATAGACCTCAGACAGAAACACCCAAGCAGGACTTGTCCCTAGCAAGGAGATCAAAGCTTGTGACATGAGCTCTGTGATCCAGGCAGCCCTGGAGACAGAGGTAGTCTAATAGCACTTAGGTAACAACACTCAGCTACTGACCAGGAAGAGGCCCACGGATCCCCTTCCCTCCTCTTTGGGAGAATCCCTCAGGCACTGGAGAACCCCACTCAGTAGCTATTCTCCCATGCAGTACTATCCCAATCCCAGTTTTTCTTCTGACTCCAGGGCTGGAGGGGTACAACATGGGAGTGAGTAGTAAGTGGTGAGAGAAGTCAGGAGGAATCCTCTTTAGTTCGGGAGTCTTAGGTAGGGGGGGAAGGGAGAGGAAAGAAGAAAAACCCTGTCCCATCCCAGCCCCTCACCTGTATAAACCAAAACCAAACCAAACCCAGTGCCATCGAGTCAATTCCAACTCATAGCGACCCTATAGGACAGAGTAGAACTGCCCCATAGAGTTTCCAAGGAGCGCCTGGTGGATGTGAACTGCCGACCCTTGGGTTAGCAGCTGTAGCACTTAACCACTACACCACCAGGGTTTCCGCTCTCACCTGTATACTCTCCCTTAAAATAGCATTCCAGTATCTGTGGGCTGCTGATTCTGGGTTTTTGAAAAAGAGAAGGGTAGAGAAATGAAACAGAAGTAAAAGCCTGTTTCTACCATCTATTCTCACTGCCCTCCCAACTTTGGTCCTAATCCCCACCTCACCCTGTGTTATGGATTGAATTGTGTCCCCCCAAAAGATATGCTTATGTCCTAATCCTTGGTATCTATAAGCATGACCTTGTTTGAAAATAGGGTCTTTGAAGATGTTATCAGTTACCACGGGGGTCATACCAGATTAGAACAGGTCCTAATCCAATCTATGGTGTCCTTGTAAGAGAGAAGACAGAGACAAAGGGACAAAGGTAAGCCATGTGAAGACGCATTTACACGTCAAGGAATACCTGGGGCTACCAGAAGCTGAGAAAGACAAGAGCCTTGGGAGAGAACATTGCCCCCACCAACAACCTGAATTCGGACTACTAGCCTCCAGAATTATGAGACAAATTTCTGTTGTGTAGAGCTACCTACTTTATGGTACTTTGATACGGCAGCCCAAGGGAACTTAATACCCCCTGCCATGGCCTTTAGCCCACACTCTGAATGCAAGAAGCACTGGTCTCAACCTCAGGGAGCCTGCCCCTACTGCATGATGGGGCGGAAGAGTAGAGTCCTGGTTCCAGTTCGGGCTCCAGCAGAAAAAGCTGTGTTCATGCTACAACTTTGAAAGCATTTTCCCACAATCAGTGTCAAATAATGATTAGGGTCTATTACACTACAAGGAATTTAATTCAGACACATTGATTATGGGCTACAGGTGATAAGTAGGTCTTCGTGAGCTTCCCTGAGAACTTCTAACTTCATTTGCATGATGTTTCTTTGGGAAAACTGATTATAAATGGCAAACACAAATTGTACAGAGATTTATAGAGCTAACTAGTACACTTAGAAGAACTTACATGCACACACACATCATTTAATCTGGACAGCAGGTAGCTGGAACTTGAGCTAGAAGGTAAACCCAGTGTGGACATATTAAGTCACTGGCTGAGTCTTAGGACCATGCACTTTCCACTATTCCCACAGCCTCCCAACTCTAGTTCCTGTCTACAAACCAACCAAAAACCAAACCCACTGCCATCAAGTTGATTCCAATTCATCACCACCCTGCAGGACAGAGTAGAACTGCCCCATAGGATTTCCAAGGAGCAGCTAGTAGATCCAAACTGCCAACCTTTTGGTTGGCAGCCTGAGCTCTTAACCACTATGCCACCAAGGCCCCACAAAGTTTCCTGGAATTACAGAAGGCCTAAAAGAATCAAAGTCTGGCCTCATTTAAGATTTCTTATCTCTGCTGGCACATGAGACATAGCAGAAAATTTGAAAACCAGGGCACCTAAAAATACCAAACCAAAAACTAAACTCACTGCTGTGAAGTCAATTCCAACTCATAGAGACCTTACCAGATTCAGTAGAACTGCCCCACTGAGTTTCCAAGGAGCAGCTGGAAGATCTGAACTGCCAACCAAAACTACCAAAACATACTCAAAATACCCCCCATCCCTGCACCGGAAAGCTAGGCAGAGGCTGATAGAGCCCACGTTAATCTCTTAAATTTCTGTTCAGAGTCTATTTTACCTTTTTTTTTTCAGGCTACTGTGTAATTGCCTCCCTTTTCCTATACCTTAACATGATGGTTTTCATAACCACCCTTTACACACTTCGTTCTAACACAATGGCTTTTGGGCTGTTCCTCCGAGAAGCCAAACTCATTCTGCCTCAGTCTTTACAATTAACTGTTCCTTCTGTGTGGAAAGCCTATCCTTCCCCAGATCTTTGCATCATTTGCTCCCTTGCTTTTTTCAGGTCCTTCAAGTGTCACCTACTCTAAACACTCTTAACAACACACCTATCCATCCTCCCTCTATCCCCACCACTACCAAGCATTATTTTTCTTGATGCCCTAAAATTACATAATTCATTTCTTCGCCTTTTTTAAAGTCTTCCACACGAGAATATAAGGTTCGTGAATACAAACCTGCCCTTCTTGATCAGATATATCCTCAGAGCTAGAACAGTGCCTGTCATGTAGCGGATTCTCCATAACTATTTCATGACTATCTTAATATCCTCGATTCCTCTTAATCCTGCTAGAACACCATTCAGCACTTTAAAGTTTTTTTTGCACCTTTTCATTTTCATAGCAACTTCATTTCACACTGCAGTAAGAGCCAGGACTTCAATCCTGGTCTGACCTTAAATCTTACACAATTTCCTCTCTAAGGCACTGCCTCTATTATCTCATTGAGCAGGAAACAATGCCAACCTGCAAATAATATTATCAACCATTTGCTTCAACTTTCTCTCAGATTTATAGAGCAGAGATTCTTAGACAGTACTTAAAACATTACACTCATGAAATAATACATAAGCATGCCAAAAATCCTAAAGGGGACATAGCAGGGTCTCTCAATACATACAACCATGGTCTCAGCACCTAGTTATACTGGCCTCAGCCACACTGATTCCTGAAAGATAACAACAATACACACAATACACTTTAGAAGCTGCATCTGTCCCTAAACTTTTAAGTTCATTTTACTTACCCATCAGTTATTTTTCTGTACCTCATTTTCTCACCTATAATAAATCATTTACTATCATTCAACAAAGTACCTAGTCCTACTGATTTCTGTATCTCTGCATCACCTCTCAGATAAGTCTGTGGATCTTTCTCTAATCTCAGCCATTGCCCTTTGCTGCTCACATCTGGTTTATGAAATAATCTGCCTCCCTCTGCAACTCTGCTCCAACCTACTCACTGAATCCCTGTTCATGTCCTATAACCTAGCTTTATTACTTCCTTACTCTGGAAGAAACAGTAATGTTTTTAATCTCTGCCATTAGCTATAGTCCAGTCTCCCTACTCTATATTCTAGGATGACTTTCAAAACTCATTGCCGTGGAGTCGGTTCCAACTCATAGCAACTCTATAGCCCTATAGGACAGAGTAGAACTGCACCACAGGGTTTCTAAGGCTGTAAATCTTTTTTTTTTCTTTTTTTTTAAATAAAGCCCCCATTTTATTATGCTCACAGATTCTATAGATCAGGAATTCAAAGAGTACAATGGAGGTGGCTGCATGATGTCTGGGGCCTCAGCTAGGAAGACTCAAGGGGCTCAATGGCTGGGGTTGAAATCATCTGGAGGTGTCTTCACTCAGATGTTAATGGGCTTTTCTGTTTACTGGCTATGGCCTCAGGCTGGAACACCTATACCTGGTCTCTCCATGTGGTCTCACTGCATCAGGTAGTCTGGGCTTCCTCATAGCATGGCTACTGGGTTTCAAGATCAAGTGCTCCAAGAGAACCAAGCAGAAGCTGTACTGCCTGCTGAGACCTGGCCTTAGAAGTTAGCACCATGTCACTTTTGACAGTCAGTCTGCCATGATTCAAGCAGAGGGGCACAGACTTCATTTCTAAAAGACAGAAGCATCAAGGTCACAGTGGAAGAAGAGAGTATGAGATTGGAGATATCATCGTGGCCATCTGTGGAAAATACTATCTACCACACCGGGCACCTGAGCACCGCTAGAAAAAATGTAACAAAGCAAAATTAGTTAATTCATGACTCCAACCTCAACTGAATCCTTGAGACTACCTGAGAGTCTACAATATTCTTCCGCTCAACTTTTTTTTTTTCATTGTGCTTTAGTTGAAAGTTTATGGCACAAATTAGTTTCTCATTCAAAAATTTATACACAAATTGTTTTGCGACATTGGTTGCAATCCCCGCAACATGTCAGCACTCTCCCCTTCCCACCCTGGGTTCCCCGTACCCATTCATCTAGTTTTTCTGTCCCTTCCTGCCTTCTTGTCTTTGCTTTTGGGCAGCTGTTCCCTACTTGATCTCATATATTTGACTGAACTAAGCAGCACATTCCTCATGTGTTATTGTTTTATAGGCCTGTCTAATCTTTGGCTTAGAGGTGAACTTTAAGAGTGGCTTCAGTTCTGAGTTAGCAGTGTGTCTGGGGGCCATAGTACTGGGGGTTCACCCAGTTTCTTTCAGACCTGTAAATCTGGTCTTTTTTTGTAAATCTGAATTTTGCTCTACTATTTTCTGCCACTGTGTTTGGAACCCTCTACTGTGATCCCTGTCAGAGGAGCCGGGCTGTAAATAGTTCACGGAAGCAGACTGCCACATCCTTCTCCTGCAGAGCAGCTGATGGGTTTGAGCCTCCCACTTTTTGGTTAGCGTCCAGGCATTTTAAACACTGCGCCACCAGGGCTCCTGCCCGGATGACATTACCGGCCTTTATCTCCCACGTAATAAAGAGCCACTCATGCCTTCAGACTTTGCTCATGCAGGCGCTTCTTATACAGAATATGCCTACCTGGCCTCTACATTTAAAAAAAAGAAAAACCTACCTGTTCTTTGCCCTTTACTACCCACTGAATAAACTCCACGATTTGGGTCACAAATCAATTTTCTGACCCGCACTGCATTCTTCTTTCTCTGAATGTTTACAATGCCTAGAATTTGAATCACACTGCTTACCACTAAGGGTGACTGTCAGGTCACACTCTTGGATGGTGTCATGAATTAGGCCTTGTCTCCTCAGCTAAAACTCGATGGCGCTGGGTTTTTTGGGTCCTCAGCTAAAGGGTAATTATGCAGATAGGAACAGGTCACACGTGGTAGGCACAAGAAAGTCACAAAGTAAGACTTGTGGAATCTATACAGGCATACCTCAGATATACTTCAGATTTGGTTTCATACCACCACAATAAAAACAATAGTGCAATAAAGCAAATCAGATGACTATTTTGGTCTTCCGGTGCATATAAAAGTTATGTTTATACTATACTGCAGTCTATTAAGGGAGCCCTGGTGGTACAGTGGTTAAAGCATTCAACTGCTAACCAAAAGGTCAGCAATTCGAAATCACCACTGGCTCCTCAGGAGAAAGATGCGGCAGTCTGCTTCCGTAGAGATTTACAGGCTTGGAAACCCTACGGGGCAGTCCTACTCTGTTCTATAGGGTCACTAGGAGTCGGAATCAACTCAATGGCAGTGGGTTTGGGTTTGGACAGTCCATTAAATGTGCAATAGCATTATGTCTAAAAAAATAATGTACATACCTTAATTGAAAAATACTTTATTACTAAAAATGGTAACCATCATTTGAGCCTTCAATGAGTCACAATCTTTTTACTGGCAGTAGGTCCTGCCTCGATGTTGATGGCTGCTGACTAATCTAGGCTGTGGTTGCTGTAGGTTGGGGTAGTTGTGGTAATTTATCGAAATAAGACAGCAGTGAAGTATAGCACATCAACTGACTCTTGCTTTCACAAAAGATTTCTCCGTAGCATGTGATGCTGTTTGATAGCATTTTACCCACAGTAGAACTTCTTTCAAACTTGGAGTCAATTCTCTCAAACCCTCTTGCTGTCTTATCAACTAAGTTTATGTAATATTCTAAATCCTTCACTATCTTTTCAACAATGCTCACAGCATCTTCACCAGTAGTAGATTCTATCTCAAGAAACCACTTTCTATGCTCATTTATAAGAAGCAACTCCTCATCCATTAAAGTTTTACCATGAGACTGCAGCAATTCAGTCACATCTTCAGGCTCCATTCTACTTCTAAATCTAGTTCTCTTGCTATTTCCTCCATATCTGCAGTTACTTCCTCCACTGAAATCCTGAACCCCTCAAAGTCATCCATGAGGGTTGGAATCAACTTCTTCCAAACTCCCGTTAATGTTGATACTTTGACCTTCTCCCATGAATCACAAAGGTTCTTAATGGCATCTAGAATGGTGTCTTAGTCATCTAGTGCTGCTATACCAGGAATACTACAAGTGGATGGCTTTAACAAACAGAAGTGTGCTCTCTTACAGTCCAGTAGGCTAGAAGGCCAAATTCAACATGTTAGTTCCAGGGGAAGGCTTTCTCTGTCAGCTCTAGAGAAAGGTCCTTGTCATTAATCTTCTCTGGGACTAGGAGCATCTCCACACAGAAACTCCAGGTCCAAATGATGTGCTCTGCTCCCAGTGCTCCCTTCTTGGTGGTATGAGGTCCCCACTCTCTGCTTGCTTCCCTTTCATCTTTTGTAAGATAAAAGGTGGTGCAGGCCACACTCCAGGGAAACTCCTTTTACAGTGGATCAGGGATGTGACCTTAGTAAGTGTGTTATAATCCCACCCTAATCCTCTTTAACATAAAATTACAATCACAAAATGGAGGACAACCACACAATACTGGGAATCATGGCCTAACTAAGTTGACACATATTTTGCGGGGACAAAATTCAATCCATGACAAACGGTAAATCCTTTCCAGAAGGTTTTCAATTTACTTCACCCAGATCCATCAGAGGAATCACTATCTATGGCAGCTATAACATGACAAAGTGTTATTTCTGAAATCATAAGACATGAAAGTTGAAATTACTCCTTGATCCATGGGCTACAGAATGGATGTTGTATTGGCAGACATGAAATCAATATTAATGTCCTTGTACGTCTCCATCAGAGCTCTTGGGTGACCAGGTGCATTATCAGTGAGCAGTGATATTCTGAAAGGAATCTTTTTTTGTTTTTTTCTGAGCAGTAGGCCTCAACAGTGGGCTTAAAATATTCATAACCCATGTTGTAAACAGATGTGCTGTCATCCAGGCTTTGTTGTCCCATTTATAAAGCACAGGCAGAGGAGATTTAGAATAATTATTAAGGACCCTAGGATTTTCAGAATGGTAAATGAGCACTGGCTTCAACTTAAAGTCACCAGCTGCATTAGCCCCTAATAAGAGAGTCAGCCTGTTCTTTGATGCTTTAAAGCCAAGCATTGACAACTCCTCTGTAGCTATGAAGGTCCTAGATGGCATCTTCTTCCAAGATAGTACAAGGCTGTTTCACCCACACTGAAAATCTATTGTTTAGTGTAGCCACCTTCATCAATTATCTTAACTAGATCTTCTGGATAACCTGCTCCAGTTTCTACATTAGCACTTGGTGCATCACCTTGCACTTTTATGTTATGGAGAGGGCTTCTTTCCTTAAGCCTCATAAACCAACCTCTGCTAGCTCCAAACTTTTCTTCTGTAGCTTCCTCACCTCTCTCATCCTTCATAGAATTAAATAGAGTTAGAGTTAGGGCCTTGCTCTTGATTAGGCTTTGACTTAAGGGAATGTTGTGGCTGGTTTGATCTTCTATCCAGGTCACTAAAATTTTCTCCATATCAGCAATAGGGCTGTTTCGCTTTCTTTTCATTCCATTCATGTGTTCACTGGAGTAGCGCTTTTAATTTCCTTTAAGAACTCTTCCTTTGCATCTATGACTTGGCTAACTTTGGCGCAAGAGGCATGACTTTCAGCCTTTCTCAGCTTTTGACATGCCTTCCTCACTAAGCATAATCATTTCTAGCTTTTGCTTTAAAGTGAGAGGCGTGTGACTCTTGCTTTCACTTGAACACTTAGAGGCCATTGTAGGGTTATTAATTGGCCAAATTTTAATATTGTCGTGTCTCAGGGAATAGGAGGCCTGAGGAGGGGAAAAGAGACGGGGAACGGCCAGTCGGTGGAGCAGTCAGAACACACACAATATTTACTGATTAAGTTGACCATCTTATATAGGCATGGTTCGTGGTGCCCCAAAACAATTACAACAGTTTAATATCAAAATCACTGATCATCATAACAGATATAATAATGAAAAAGTCTGAAATATTGTGAGAATTATCAAAATGTGACACAGAGACATGAAGTAAGCTCATGCTGTTGGATGATGGTGCCAACAGACATGCCACAAACCTTCAATTTGTAAAAAAAAAAAAAAAAAAACACAGTACCTGCGAAGTGCAATAAAGCAAAGCACAGCAAAATTAGGTATGCTTACATTACTTTATATTCCACTCAACAGCGACAGGTTTTGGAACCAAGAAGAAAAGATCCATCCTTCTTCGCGCCCTTAAAGACAGTTGTCATGTACCCCTACCAAGTCTTCTCTAGATAAAAATCCCACTAGTTTCTTCAAAACTCTTATAACAGGGTTGCTTGAATCTTTCATTCATTGATCATTTATTGTTGTGTCAGGCCCTGTGATAGGAACTGGGAATAGAGAAACTGACTAGCTACCTGCAGAGTAAGGGAAGGCCTGAGAGGAAATAATTCCTGAGCATCAGGGCCACCAAAAGAGCTAGTAAGTCCAGAAACAGTAATAAGTTCACTGTTGCTGGATCACAGATGAGAAGAAAGAGAAAGGTTAGGCTGAAAAGACCATCAAAAGCCTCATACCCCATTTTTAAAAATTCTCCAACAAGAAACTCACAGAGATCTTTAAGTAGAAGAATGAGAGTCAGAGTGAAGGACAAATTACAGTGGAAATGCCTGCAGAGAAGAAGCAGCAAATGCAAAAGTCCAGATAAAAGAGGCTGAGGCCCCCAACCCACCCCCAACACCCTGCTAACTCAGAACTGATGCCACTCCTGAAGTCCATCTTTCCCCCAAAGATTTAGATACGCTTATAAAACAAACAATAATCTTGGGGGACATCTAGGTCAACTGGCATAACATATCTCATAAAGAAAACATTCTACATCCTACTTTGGAGAGTAGCATCTGGGGTCTTAAAAGCTTGCGAGCAGCCATCTAAGACACATCTATTGGCCCCATCATATTCGGAGGAAACAAAAGTGAAGAAAATCAAAGACACAAGGAAAATACTAGTCCAAAGGACTTATGGACCACGTGAACCACAACCTTCACCAGCCTGAGCCCCAAACTAGCTGTTGCCCGGCTACCACCACTGACCACTCTGACAGGGACGGCAACAGAGGGTCCCAGACAGAATGGGAGAAAAATGTAAAGCAAAATTCAAATTCACAAAGAAGACCAGACTTATTGGTCTGACAGAGACTGGAGGAACCTCCGAGACTATGGCCCCCGGACACCCTGCTAACTCAGAACTGAAACCAAACCCGAAGTCCACCTTTTAGCCAAAAATTAGACAAGCCTATAAAACTAATAATAACACACGTGAGGAACGTGCTTCTTAGTTCAATCAAGTATACACATAACCCGTTGCCGTCGAGTCGATTCCAACTCATAGCGACCCTGTAAGTAAGATCAAAAAATCTGTAATTTCCACTATGGCCACGTCACTTAAGGTTCATTTTGTCCTTATGAATCGTGATATCCCAGGACCTCCTTCCCAGGGCCAGAGAATTCTTCGGCCCCATCCCTCTGAACCCATAGCCCAGCGGGTCGCATGGATCCTCACCTCTGCCGGACGGTGGATCCCGCCGCTCGGGCGGCCACTGCTTTGCTGGGAGAGCGCCCTGAGGAGCCCACACTTGTGCCGCTGGGGGCCGGACCTGGCTGCAGAGGAAGACAAGGAGACAGACCGGTCAGCGCCGCGAGCCCGCCACCAGACCCTGACAGCCGAGACCAGCACCCGCACCGGAGACTCGGGAGAGCGAAGGGGACACGGGGAAAGAGCAAGACACAGAGAGGATTCAGGGCGCCTGGGAGAGGCGGGGATCAAGGAGGGGAGACTGAGGCACCATACCATGTTGGAAACTAGAGGGTGGCAGAAAGCTGAAGCGCACTGCGGGAAGCCGAGCAGCCCCTCCAACTACCGCGGCCGGAGAAACTGGCTCACCGCCCGCCCCCAGACCTGCTGGCAGGGTCCTCGCCAACTCCAAGGACGCCTGGGTTGTCCCCACTATTTGCCTGTATAAATTTCGCTCCAAGAGGCTTGGTGAGCCGCTATATGGAAAGTACAGACCTACCATCTCCTCCTTTTGGACAAAGAGTCCTTTATAGGATCTAATGCCTGCCCAAAAGAGGATATAGGCGCTGTTGGGCAAGAAATTTTATCCGGCAGTTATAAGGCACCCATAGATTTGCGCTGATGTGGCCTAACCGACGTACGCACAGCGGGGCGGGGTCGGCCCCGCAGTGGCCAGCTGGGAGCCGGGGAGGCGGGGCTCCCTCAGGGCGCGGGACGAAGGCGCAGCTCCCGGGCGATGGCGGGGGAGCCTGATCGTGACCCGGACCCGGGTCCCGGCCCGTCTGTACTTTTCCTGCACCCGGACCTGGGCGTGGGCGGTGCCGAGCGGCTGGTGCTGGACGCGGCGCTGGCGCTGCGGGCGCGCGGATGCGACGTGCAGATCTGGACCGCGCACTACGACCCGGGCCACTGCTTCTCCGAGAGCCGCGAGCTCCCGGTGCACTGCGCCGGGGACTGGCTGCCGCGCAGCCTGGGTTGGGGCGGCCGCGGCGCAGCGCTCTGCGCCTACGTGCGTATGGTCTACCTGGCGCTCTATGTGCTGCTGTGCAGCGGCGTGGAATTCGACGTGGTCGTGTGCGACCAGGTGAGGCGGCCGCTGTGCAAATGCGGCCATGCCCAGGCCCTCGCTGCCGCTCCTCTTCTCATTATGGAGGGTCGCCCTTGACCTCTTGAGTACTCCCAGTCTGACGTTCGGAAAGATCCGAACTGATCTGGAGAAATCAGAGCTGGGGGTGAGCCCATAGGTGTTGAACTTTAGTGTGGGCGCTCATTGCATATTCCAGGGTCCCACCCTTAGAAGTTTTCATTCTGGAGTCCCAGGTGGGTCCCAGAAATCTGCATTTTAAATGGATCTCCGGGTCATTCTGAAGCAGATCAGCCTCGGAGCTCGATCAAGAAACAACTTTTACTTCTGGATAACCCGTATGTCTCTTCCCTATTTCCTTTTATTTCTATGAACTACTTTCAAGCCACATGCACCCCACTGTCTCTGGTTGTCTTAGTCGTGTAACAGAAACACCACAAGTGGATGACTTTATTCTATCACAGCATAGTAGGCTAGAAGTCCAAATTCAGGGTATCAGCTCCAGGGAAGGCTTTCTCTGTTGGCTCTGGAGGAAGGTCCTTGTCATCAATTTTCTCCTGGACTAGGAGCTTCTCTGCACAGGAACCCTGAGTCCAAAGAACACATTCTGCTCCCAGCACTGCTTTATTGGTGCTATGAAGCCCCCCTGTCTCTCTGCTCACCTCTCTGTTATATCTCAAACGATTGTCCTAAGATACAGTCTACTCTTGTAGATCTCATCAACATAATTGCCACTAATCCATCTTATTAACATCATAGTGATAGGATTTACAACGCTTAGGAAAATCACATCACGTGACAAAATAGTGGACAATCACACAATACTGGGAATCATGGCCTAGCCAAATGGTTACACGTATTTTGGGGAGACACAGCTTCATCCATGATACTAGTCCTTGCAGCCAGGTCATCCCGCTCCTTAGCAGTGTGATGTGTTAAAAACACCAATCTAAATATGCCATTCTCCTGTTTAACGTGACTCCCCATTGCTCTTTGAAGAAAAGTCCCAAGTTTTTTGCCTTGCTAGATAAAGTACACTTGGAGCTAGCCTTTAGCTATGCTAGACTCTCCTTTAAAAAAAAAAACCCGTTGCTGTCGAGTTGATTCCGACTCATAGTGACCCTATAGGACAGAGTACAACTGCCCCATAGAGTTTCCAAGGAGCGTCTGGAGGATTTGAACTGCCAGCGTTTTGGCTAGCAGCCATAGCGCTTAACACTATGCCCCCAGGGTTTCCCTTTCCTTCTCATGCCCACCTAAGTTTCTTTTTTAAAATAACATTCACAATTAAATGTAAAAGAGCCACTCCATTCCACTCCCCAGAGATAGCCACTGTTAACAGTTTCTCCTGTATCCTTCCAGAAATTGCCTTTGATGACACCAGCATATGTGTTTACTCATACATATGACTTCTTAGCTGCACTTAATGGAAATTTTAACACACCTGCTATTGGGAGAAAGGCCTGGCAATCTACTTCTGAAAAATCAGCCACTGAAAACTGGATTACAATGGTCCAATCCCATTGTGTTTTGGGTCACCGTGAGTTGGAGGCCCAGTGGATGGCAGCTAACAACACTATTGGACGATTTCCTTTTTTTCACCAAGAATTTCTATTCGGAGCATCCTTATGTATCAATTTTAGAGATTCACTTCATTCTTTGTAGTGGCTGGAAAATCCACTTTTGTTTGAATGTACCAAAACTTGTACATTCTTCTGTTACAGAACACTGATGTCATAACCAGTTTTTTGTGAGTAGATCAGTGTGGTACTGAACATCCTTGTGTTTTGTTTTGCGGGGGGTGGGTTTGGTGATTCTACAAGCATGTCCTTTGAGTAAATTCCCAGAAATGGAGTTGTTGGGTCAAAGAGCGTGTTCATTTTAAATGTCAAAAGCTATTGCCAAATTTGCCTTCCAAAGAGGTTCTGTTATTTTACTCCCATGATGTATGTTTAGCACTCATTCAGCAAACATCTACTGACCTTCTATACACCATGCATGTGCTGGGTAAGAGACTGGGGGAACACAAAACAGACTCAGACATTACCCATAAGGAGCCCATAGACTTGGAGCCAGGGTGGGTGTCTGTGCTTTTATTTGGTTGAAGTTGAGCTGACGAGTCACTTTACGTGCTGCTGATTTTTGCTTTGGCTAGGTGTCCGCATGTATCCCAGTGCTCAGGCTGGCCAGACGGCGTAAGAAGATCCTGTTTTACTGTCACTTCCCAGATCTGCTGCTCACCAAGAGAGATTCTTTTCTTAAACGGCTGTATAGGGCCCCGATTGACTGGGTGGAGGAATACACCACAGGCATGGCCGACTGCATTGTGGTCAATAGCCAGTTTACAGCTAATGTTTTTAAGAACACTTTCAAGACCTTGTCTCACATAGACCCTGATGTCCTCTATCCATCTCTGAATGTCACCGGCTTTGACTCAGCTGTTCCCGAAAAGCTTGATGACCTAGTCCCCAAAGAAAAAAAATTTCTGTTCCTCTCCATCAACAGATACGAAAGGAAGAAAAATCTGAAGTTGGCACTGGAAGCCCTAGTAGAGCTGCGTGGAAGATTGACGTCCCAAGACTGGGACAGGGTTCATCTGATCATGGCAGGTGGTTATGATGTGAGAGTCCTGGAGAACGTGGAACACTATCAGGAGTTGAAGAATATGGTCCGGCAGTCTGACCTTGGCCAGCATGTGACCTTCTTGCGGTCTTTCTCGGACAAGCAGAAAATTTCACTGCTCCACAGCTGCACTTGTGTGCTTTACACACCAAGCAATGAGCACTTTGGCCTCGTCCCTCTGGAGGCCATGTACATGCAGTGCCCAGTCATCGCTATTAATTCAGGCGGGCCCCTGGAATCCATTCTGCACAGTGTCACAGGGTTTCTCTGTGAGCCTGACCCAGTGCACTTCTCAGAAGCCATGGAAAAGTTTATCCACAAACCTTCCTTGAAAGCCACAATGGGACTGGCTGGAAGAGCCAGGGTGAAGGAGAAGTTTTCCTTTGAAGCATTTGCAGAACGGCTTTACCAGTATGTCACCAGACTGCCAGAATAATCAGATTCTTTTTAAGGTCTTTATGCTGCATTAATTAATAACATTTTTGTGGTTTATAGACCAGAAATCAAAAAGAAACCTAGCATCTACCACAGAAGAGATTAAAAACTAAATATGAGCTACCTTCCCGTGCACCACACCTCCCTGTCTGCTTTTTCAGAAAAAATATCTTTTATGCTATAATCATTCCTGGTCTTACCGGTGTTAAAATACAAATGTACAATTCCATGTTTGGCCGAATACTTTAATTACATTTTCTCTGGATTAGTGTTACTCTGCCTATAAGTTTTGAATCATATTGTGCCTTAATTGTTTTTGATAGTTTGTGTCTCATTGTCAAAGGTGGTTAATTTGATGTCAGCATAATGAGAATAGGATTACCGTAGTTCCCAGAAACCTAGGTGTTTACTGTCCTGTGTTGGGGAATTTTTGTCATCATACTTTTGTCTGGGTCCCTGCCAAGAGTGCTATGTATTTCCAAGGATTTTTTTATTGTATTTTTGCACACTGGGGCATGACAACAAAAGGTGTGTATCTTACAGAGTAGCAGACAATAAAATTTTAAATTTTGGCCTCCATGATCTGTTTGGGTATCTCTAGGAACGTAGATGTGACAGCTAAGCCTGAAGTCAGAAAATGAGAGGTAAACAGTGTTGCAGTGAGGAGGGAGTGTTGGCAAGCATGCAGCGTGCATCTTGTTCAGGGCTTCTTAATGTCACCTGAGTCTCCAGTTTGGTTAATACTTGTGTCATATTCACTAAGTTCCTACTAAGTGTAGGACACAAACACTTTTTATCCTTCAAGGCCTAGCTCCAATGTGGCTGCTGTGAAGCTGTCCCATCTGCCTGCCTCCCACACTGGAGGAGATCTTCCCTTCTGCCCTCCAGCCCTTTCATGGCACTGACCAGTCTTTGAGTTCACTACTTACCTGCTGGTCTCTGCTGGCAGCCCAGGCTTCTCACCGGCAGACGCTGTCTTACTCATGTATCTCCCCAACAGCTAGCCTTACACATGGTGAATGGATAATAAATGTTGCAAAACTAAGTACAAAATAAAAACAGCAGTTTTCAACATACCTTTAAAGCTAAATTCATATTTTAACAAAAACAGCAAAGATCAGTATATAGGAAAGGCTCTGCATTAATTAACTCAAGAGCACAGACTTGAGAGTCTGACAGCCTGTGTGATGTTAAGCAAGTTACTTATCTCCTATGTGCCTCAGTTTTTTATATAAAGTGGGACAATCGTATTATGGTACTTTTCATGTAGGGTTGTTAGGATGACATTGCATTAACCTGCAAGGTGCATAAAACAGCATTTAGCACATAATCACAGTGACCCAATCCTGTTGTGGATGAGGTCACCATGAGTTGGGGGCCAACTTGCTGGCCACTAACAACAAATGGACTGTATGGAATCCCTGGGTAGTACAAAAGTTAACATGTTTGGCTGGTAACTGGGAAGCTGGAAGTTCAAGTCCACCCAGAGGTGCTTGGAAGAACGGCCTGATGGTCTGCTTCCAAAAAATCAGCCATAAAAAGCTATAGAGCACAGCTCTCTGGTATAGGGGTTGTCATGTGTCAGAATCCATGGCAACCAGTTTTGTTTTAAGGGCTGTTTTTCAATTTGGGGGTGTTAAAAATTAGACTTTCATGTGAGTTTATGGTGTGCTACCATATTGTTCTTTTGGGGCTTGTCCTTTTCAGTGGATGACATTTCAGGTTGTAATTTATTAAGTGAGTCTGTATCATGGGAGTACTTTAATGAAGTGACTGCCAAAAAGAAGAGTTCCATAAAATGATGGTGTCAGATTGACTGAAACTTTTATGGAATGAAAAGTAAGTTTTACTGAATTTCATTTTCTTGAGTATTAGAAAGCTTTATCAACCAGTAAAGAGGTCAACCCCATTTTGTGACTTGATACATGTGCTTCTCAGGGAGCTACAGCCTTCCGGGATGTACTGGTGGCTCTGACCTCTGGGTTTAGGACAGACAGACTCGATCTGATCCGAAGTTTTATTCACCCATTCCAAGCACTAAAACTTGTTTATCTGACCATTTTATGCAGACCCTTCCAAAATGGACTACATTTGTTCATGGGCTGTAAGTTTAACCCATCATGGTCCTGAGCCCCCAGGCGATAGTAGGTGACAAGACTTCATAGGCTTCTGGGAGAGATGAAGAGCCCTTCCTGCCATGAGCTTCTGCAGTAACTCCCAGCTCCCGGAGCTTTGCCCAAAGAAGGTGTTCACAGCTTCCAAAACTAAGCTGAAGTTAGGGGACATAGAAGCATGGGACACTGAAGGTGAATCGTCAAGGACTTCATTAAGAGCAATTTTTCCAGCACTTACTCTGTGCCAAGCATTATATGAGATGCATGGCAGACAACTCATTGGACCTTCACAAGCGTTCCAGGAAGTATAGACATCCTGCCTGCTTTATAAATGAGAGCGGCTAAGCAGCTGGCCTGTGCAAGGGCGGGACAAAGTCTGAAGTCAGATTGTAGAGTCCAGGCCTTTAACTGTTCTTCACACTGTTTGCTTTGCCCTCACCAAGCTCCCTCTGGTGTCTTCGGTGAAACCCCCTTTGCAGCACTGCAATCGCACTGACTCAGACGGGCCCTCAGTTTTGGAAAGGCTTTGCTATTTTCATCTTCAGGGCAATCTTGTGAGGTGGGTACGATTATGCCCATTTTACACAGGAATAAAGAACCTCACAGAGGTGAACTTGGCCCAGGGCACACAGTTGAAAAGTGACTGAACCAGGATTCAGTGCATGGTTGCCTGATCATCCAGGACTCCTAACACGTTACAGAATTTCTCAGCCTGGCCCCCGTCGATAAACATAAATATCACGTGTCCTCCCATGCTTTACGAAATTCAAAATAAATACCTCATTCTGAGTAATAGCAAAGCTAGGGGACAGCATGCTCTTCTGTCTTCTCATAGTCCTTTGACCCTAAAAGTGATGCTGACATCCCTACCCCACCTCCTGACCCCTCTGAGGATCCTTGTGTTGAGACCATGCTGCCTGCCCTCACAGCTGAGATTCAAAGACACAGTGGAGGTCAGTACTTCAGTAGCCTACCTTTTCTCCTTCATCAGGGTCTTTTGCTTGCAAAAAGCAGAAATTTAAGTTAGTTTAACTCAAGAGACTTATTAGAGTAGAGTGTTTCAAGGAATCCAAGCCAGAAGATACAGTCAGGCCTCTCCAATGCTATGTGAACTGGGAATGAAAGCCCACCCCACCTCCCTCTGATTATTGTTTTCCTGTGTCTTTGCTTGCTCACTGGTGCACCTGGTCTGCCAAGGTGGATGCTGCAACCTCTGACCTTCCAGGGATGCAGGAATCTCCCCCAATTAGCTCAAATTGTACACACACTCACACACATACACACACACACAGGATGGTGTGCACAGATGAAGCTCGGCTTGAGGTTCAAATGGAACCAAGAATTCAAATGGCCACCAGAAAACTTTTTTAATACGTGATGTCATTGTCTTTCATTGTTGACTAGTTTCCTCCTTGTGACAGGAAATATGGCCACCAATAATATCCCAGACCTTCATCTTACAGTTTCCATCACAGAGAGGAACTGACCCTCGTTCTCAGAATTGGAAAAGGCAACAGTGAAAGAGTATGATGGGCCCCTCTTGGATCAGGCGCCTTCCCTTGAACTGATTAGCAAGACCAGAAGGGTGCTATGGTTTGCCAGGCTCAGGCCAGCTGCCTAATCCTGAACCCATCCATGGTGGCGAGGATCCAGGATCACACAGCAGCAGGAATCATACCTGGAAGGAAGGAGCAGAGGGTGGGCAGAGGGAGAAGGAGGAGGCAGCATCTAAGAGAAGGTGAGTTGGGCAGATGAAGTAGATGTTCTTTTTAGTACTCCAACATGGAGCTACCTTAAGCACTTAAACCCAAGGAGTCCTGTCAGGCAAGCCATCTCCTCCTATATACCTGCTGCGCATTGCCTCCACTTCCACAAGAGATTTTACTAATATCCATTTAGGACCTACCTTGTGCAAGTTTCTCTGGATAAAGAGATGGAGTCGTAACCACTGAACACTATTGGACTTCAACAATTTTGCATTGCTTGATGTTAATGTTCTTTTTGTTCACATTTAAATCATTTTACTGATATTTTAATTTTGAATATTTCGTTTTATTTTTGTTTGTCTAATAGGCAGGGAGACTTTGGGTTTATTTTCTCAGTTCTAAGAGGATTCACCTTTAGTGCTTATTGTAAAGTCTACTGGAGTTGCTTTTATTATACCTTTTAATAATAATATTTATAACTATATATATTCATATATTTCCTTTTTACCTTCCTATTTTTATTCTTTAAAAAGAAGCTTGCTTTCCCTTTCCCTCATCCTCATTTTGTATCTGCACTGATGTATGCTGTTGTCCACTTATTTTAATACAAATAATTTATTTCAAAATATTTTAATCTTTTAATTTCAATGTTGACAACATACTTGCTTCTATTGTTTAGATTTACTTCAATACAATCAACTGGTCTCACTGCTTCCAATAAGTTCTTATCTGCTATTCTTGAGTTTCTAATTTAGGTTCATTGTTCTCTTCATGTAGAGCACATCTTTAAGTACTATTTTTTTCAGAGAGAATATATGTGTTTCCATAATTAGGTCCCAAGCTTTCGCATATAAATTGATTGATTGTATAAAAAATTCTTGAGTTGCGTGCTTTTCTTTCAAAGCTTTGTAAATGCTTTGTCGTCATTTTCTCAGGCAGCTTTTCCTAAAGCAGGTTCCAGGGAAAATAAATGTACAACATGCTTCAGGGCGAAGGTTTCCATGGTCGTAAAATATGGGGAATGTTCCAGACCACCGCGCGTACACCAGGAACATCAGTGTAGTAACGAGTGAGCTAACGAAGCCAGTGTCAGTTTGTTCCAGGATAGCCAAGCTAGGTGACCACAGTAGTGCAGAGAGAAAGCAAATGACCAGTAATAGGGTGAGAGATAACATTTGTTAGCATTTACTGTACAGCAGGTACTTCTCTAGTACTCACTCTATATCAACTCTAATCCTCACAGCAACTGTATACGGTAGGTAGGATTATTATAAATAGGTAAGGAAACCGAAGCACAAAGAGTTAAGTGAGCTAGAAAATGGTGGAGCAGGATTCAAATCCCAGCACTCAGCTCCAATGGCATTACTCAGAGCCTTAAAAGTTGGCAGGTAAGAGCAAAATAAAGGCAGCTTCTATATCTTTCCCAAGACTGAGAAACATAGCAAAACATTTAATTGTACTGAAAAAGAAAGAAAACTTTCCACCAACCAGAAATACACCCCACTAGTCTGTAATAGAATTTGCCGCTGAATTACAGCAAAGGCACTTTTGGGGATAATCTGATTATCATCAGCACAAGTGCTCCAACTCCACTGTTGGCCAACATCCAGGACCCGTCATTGAATACTCATCACCTCATCAATTCATCCTCCTCGACTGACGGGCAAAACAACATCCAAATATTCATTGCACATCTGTGCCAGGCAGATTAGACATTAGCAATTCAAATCTGGCTGGTGTACTGGCCGTCCCTGCAAATGCGTCTGTTTGGGTGAGCTGCCTTGTTGTTTGGGACAGATAATAAGGCAACTCGGTCTAATCTTGAAGAACAATCAACCCATCTTGCGAAGGTGACTGGCTGTGTGTGTTCTTGCCCTGGCATCGTTGGAACAATGGCCCCATAACACACTCGACTCAGCTGGCAATGAAGTCCCCTCCTGATTAGTAGCCGTGGCTGGTGTCAATCACCACAGGATGTATCATTGTCCTCTGGTCCCCAACACAGTTTATTTACAGGAAAACAAAGACTTTGGGGCGCTATGGCTGCTTCCCAGAGATTGCAAAATAGATTGAGCTGTCAAGCACACAAAGTAGATGAAGATTAATGAGTTGTGCAGACAATAAATATGAAGAAATGACCATGAATATGCTAATGGACATTATCCATATACACTGTAATTGCTACCAAAATTAAAAGGTGGCATGAAGGAGATGGGTCACAAGGTGAGAGGGAGATAATCTTGGAAGCTTGAGACGTTCACCCCAAATAAGACTCTCTACAGGTTTCCTGTCCCGATTAAACCACCCAAAATCATCATTGTTCACAAGCTGTCGGAATAAGCTCCTTTAAAATGGAGATGGAAGGGGTGGGGTGAGGGGACAGCTGAGAAAGTTACTTTAGGGGAAGGTGTTATTAGAATAAGAAAGGTGCTTATCGAAGGCAAGAAGTGATCAGCTGTCAGGCCCCCTCTCCATCCCCAGGGACAGAGTTGATGAGGGATGTCACTTCAAACTCCCCACCTAGAGCCACAGGGGTTATTATAACTATGAGAATGTTATTTAGATCACCTTCCAGGGAGGGTGGTGATTTTCCAAAGTGTTCATATACTCTGATTGTTTTTTTAATAAACAGAAATTTAAAGAACATAACGTGTGAAGATTTGATTTGGGAACATCTGTATTCTTAGGGCTGTAGCATGGCTGTGGCATGACGAAGGTTTCACCCAGTCCTGCAGCCAATCCTCACAGTCTTCTTTGTGGCAGGCTGGTGTCCTCTGTCCCCATTCAGCCCTTTTCTTCCTTCCCATCCTCATGTCTGTGGATGTGGCTTAATTTAGCATAATAGCATATCGAGATCATGCTACGAAAGCCTCTGAGATAAGGTCTCTCCTCCGGAGAGCCTGGGATCCTAGACCTCCTTTCCTGAGGTCTATGGGATATCACCCCCCGATGGTAAGAACTCATCATTGCTTCTCCAGGATCGAGACCAAAGGCTATATTGCTTGGCCTACACCAAGTGAAGAAGTCCCTGGGTGGCACAAACAGTTGAGTGTTCAACTACTGGCTGAAAGTCTTACGATTCAAACCCACTCAGAGGTCCCCAGAAGACAGGCCTGGCAATCTGCTTCCAAAGTTCACAGTTTTGAAAACCCACAGAGCGGTCCTACTCTGATACACCTGGGGTCCCCATGAGGCAAAATCGGCTCCACAGCAACTAACGACAACGACACAGCGACTGAAGAGCTAGCAGGATGAACCCAGGGTTTCGGGAAGGAGGCAGCAGTATAAAAAAGAGGGACGGCAGTGAGGAGAAAGAAAGGGTCCCAGGGGACGGGCTGAGGCTGACTCTAAGCGGATTGAAAACCCACCGGCGTGCGTGCGGGAGAGTCATGCAAACGTATGAAACAGCCTCACCGAAAGGGGTGGATGAAAAGGGACTGACCTAAGTGACTCTGAAAGTTAATGCAGGCTGTAAGACTATAAGCAATAGGAACTGCACATAAGCACTACATTCTAGTTGATAAAGTCGTTTCCCATGGAGGGAGGTCCCCATTCTGTTGCCATACAGTTGATTCCAACTCAAGGCGACCCTATGGAACAGAGTAGAACTGCCCCGAAGGGTTTCCGATGCTGTAATCTTTACAGAAGCCAATTGCCACTTTTCTCCTGAAGAGCAGCTGATGGGTTAAACTGTGAGTTTTGGTTAGCAGCTGAGTGCTTAACCACTGTGCAACCAGGGCTCCTTCCATGGCGGATAATGATTAATAATTCGGAGACCACTATACATGTATACTGGAATTAATTAAGTGAAAGGATGGCAGATACTGGGACCAACACTTCTCACTGTTAGAGTGGGAGATTATGGAAAAGCAAAGGGAGGAAGCTAGAATATTCATGTGGTAATGGATTATAGCTGGAGACATCAGTATACACACTTGTATTTCCTTGATCTCTCAGCTGATAGGGCCTAGAAGTAATAGCATTCCATTAGCAACAACACGCCAGTAACAACAAGCACTCCTAGCATCCAGATCTTGGCTTCTAATATCATTTGCCAGCAAAAGGAACCAGGGCTCCTTGGAGAAATGGCTGATTCTAGGACTAGGGCAGGAAATAATCAATAAGAGCCTGAAGCATTTTATAGTGCTGGAAAGAGAGGAAGTGCTCAAAGAAAACCACAATGATGGGGCTATGTCAAAGAGACCCAGAACCAACTAAAAGAGCTCTAAAGGCCAAACCTGGAACAATTTGAGCAAGAAAATAAATAAAGTGTTTTTGGGTTATAACCTAAGTTATAAGATAAACGCCCATGAGCTCATACTAATATCAATAAACAGATAAATTAATATTATCAGGGAGAATAGACAAATCTCCCATGCTAAGTAAGAATTCCAAATAAATTCTTTAGATACTCCACCTAAAGAAGGTAAAGCATGACTCCCTACTCAAGTGTGGGCTGCACATAGTGATTTGCTTCCAAAGGACACAGTATGGAAACAGGGAGGGAGGAATAGTAACTTCACAAGGGAGAAACCTGATGAACACTACTTCAGCCAGATGATCAAGGCCAACATCAACAGTCATAAATCATGTAGATAGTATATACCTTTAATATAATGTGATGAAAATGGCAATTTATCTCTGTGACCTTCCTCCCCAAAGCCCATAACCCCAATCTTATCATAAGAAAAAAATTAGAGAAATCTCAATAGAGACATGTTCTACAATATACCTGATCAATAGTCCTCAAAACTGCCAAGATCATAAAAAACAAGGAAAGTCTGAGAAACTCCCACAGCCAAGAAGAGCCTAGGAGCCGCGATGCTTAAATGTAACATGGTATTAACGGATAGGATCTTGGGACAGAGAAAAGACATTAGGTAAAAACTAAGGAAATCTGAATAAAGTTAGTCAATAATAAGTTTATCAGTATTGGCTCATTAATTGTAACAACTGTACCATATTAATATGTTGCTGGGGAGCCCTCCCCCTCCACCCCGATTCATGGCTACCCCATGTACAACCAAACAAAATGCTGTCTGGTCCTGCCACTCTCCTCATGATCACTTGGGGATTAGACCATTGTGATCCATAGGGTTTTCATTGGTTGACTTTTGGAGTAGATTGTAGGCCTTTGTTCCTAGTCCACCTTAATCTGGAAGCTCCGCTGAACCCTGTTCAGCATCACAGTAACATGAAATCTTCCACCGACAGATTGGGGTGGTAGCTGTGCAGAAGGTACATTGGCCAGAAATAAAACCTGGGTCTCCCACCTGGAAGGTGAGAATCCTACCACCGAACCACCACTGTCCCAACCATATAAAATGTTAATAATGGGGGAACTCTATGCAGGGTGGGTGGCAGGGAATATGGGAACTCTGCTGTGTTTTTCTGTAAATCTAAAACTGTTCTAAATAATAAAGTGTATTACTTTTTAAAAGGAAGTTTGCAGCATCATTTGTGCTCAGCAGTAAGCTAGCAGCAAGACTTCAGAGGATAAAGTAGCTAAACATCCAGTTTTCCAGTCCCTTTGCAGCCAATAGTGGCCACATAACTCATTTTATATCAATGAGTTGAGAGGGATAAGCTTGCAGGTGAGCTCCTGGAAAAGCCACTCTTTCTCTAAAGGGAAATGAGCATAGGGAAAAAAGGTTCTCACAGTCATAACCTTTGCCTTGCTTCCTGCCTTTGAATGCAAATGGGGACCCAATAACCATCTTGCAATCATGAAAGAAAAACCTAAGACGGACAGGCCTAGGAAGGATGGCAGAACAGAAGGCTGGAGTCCCTGATGTCACCATTGGACGGTTGCATTCAGGCCAGCAGCATTCTCCTATAGACATCCTGTTAGGTAAGGGATAAAGGTTCTCATGGTTCACACCACTGTTGGTTGGATTTTCTCTGACATGCAGCGAAAAGCATCCTAACCAATATACTTGCCTCAAGGGGTTGTTGTGGGAACTAATTAGAATCTCCCTTGTGCCTGGCATGCTGTGAACACTTGATAAATGGGAGTTTATTGTTATTACTATTGACCATAGTCTGAACCTCAGGGAGCTCAGTCTAGTTGAGAAGACAGAGGGAGGAGAGAGGAGGGGGAAGGTGTGAGGGAGCGGAGAGCAGAGGGGAGAGGGAGGGCAGAAGGGATGAGGTGGGGAGGTGGAAAAGAGCAGAAGGGGAGAGGAAAGGGGGGAGGGGAGAGTAAAGGAAGGAGTTAGAGGGAGGAAAGAGGGAGAGAGGAAAGATGGTAGGGAAAAAAAATTCTTTTTTTTTTTTTTTAAGGGAAAGGAGACCCAATAATAAGAGTTCAGAGTCCGAAGTTGATTTAAAGGAAATAAAGAATATTAATTGTTGTACACCTGGGTTTCTGGTCTGAGACCCAATCCACTGCTCTGGAAAGTGTCTGTGAGCATCTAATAAGACAGCACATATGAAAGGGCCCCGGTGCATGACAGACACTTAATAAATGTTTGCTGAATGGAATGGTAGCAGCTCAAGATTGCCAGCTGCAGAAGGGACCAAAGAACCCAAGTTATTGCACCCCACTTCATACCACCTGCATGGGTATTAGATGCCCCCTGAGATGCGACACTGAGCTCCTCCTAGCTGCAGTTAGAAAGGGGAGTTGGACAGGGTCCAGCTTTTCTTACAACACCTGGTACTCAATGTCACTAAATAAGAGGGTGCAGGACTCTACAATACAAGCTAATGTCATGTGGTGAACAGAAATGCCCTTGGCTACACAGATCAAAGGTCAGTTTTAACCCACCCACAGGGTTTCCAAGGCTGTAAATCTTCATTGAAGCAGACTGCCACATCTTTCTCTCACAGAGCAGCTTATGAGTTCGAATCAGTTAGCAGCTGAACACTTAACCACTGTGCCACCAGGGCTCCTCAAACCAAATCTGTTGCTGTCAATTTCAACTCATAGCTACCCTATAGGTCAGAATAGAAATGCCCCATAATGTCAGTTTTACCCCAGGTAATTAAAAAACAAACAGAATGGATTATAACACACACACACACAGAGCTATAAAATCCATTTTGGAGACTTTTGAATAGAGACTTTATTTTAAATTATACTATAGGATTATTGTTTCCTTAGTGATAATGGTATTGTGGTGATGTGGGAGTATGTTCTTATTCTCAGGAGACTTATGCCAAAATACATAGGGATTAAGAGTAATGATATCCAGAAATTAGTTTTAAATGGTATGGTTTCACAAAAAAAATATTTTAAAAGGAATCAGAGAGAGATAAAACAAATATGAAAAACCTTCAAAGTAGAGAAGCTCATTGAAATCGGTGACCATGACTCACTCATTTTTGTATTCCTCTTCACCTGCCCATCACCCCTCTCCCAAATCCACCTTCCAGTCTGCCTGGCAACACGTTTGTGGAATATTAAAAATAAAACTCTCTTTACCTGTTAATGTCTGCATAACTAAATAAAGACATGATTTTAAGCCATTTGCAAAGAAACACAGCTAGTCACTTTCTTAAGTAAATGTAATTTGCTTAAAATCACACTTCAACATTAATTTTTTCCCTCCCAGAGTCAAGTATCAAAGAAGAGCCTGCTTTCCCAGAAGGGAACTCTAATTCCCTGTCCTCTGTCCCAGGATGCTCTAGCCTGTTCCCCAACCTCCAGAGGGCCTAGCTCCCCACCCACAACATACCCAGTTCTGTGTGCCTGCTGCCCTCACTCAGGGTCCCTCCTACAGGAAGACCTTGGGGGCAAACCATCCAGACAAAAGCAAGCTGTTGGAAAGCAGTACATATATCCCACACCAAAAAAAAAAAAAGGAATGATTTTAAGGAACTGGTGAGTGGCACAAACTGTGCTCATCTACTGACTGAAAGGTTGGCAGTTCGAACCCCCCCAATGGTGCCAGGGAGGAAAGGCCTGACAATCTGCTTCTGTAAAGATTACAGTCAAGAAAACCCTGTGGAGCTCAGTTCTACCCTGTAACACATGGGATCACCTTGAGTCAGAATCAACTTAAGAGCAATGAGTTTGACTTTGTGTTGGGGGTTTTGTGTATGTGTGTGGGTGTGTGTGTTGCAACTAAACTGTAAAAATTGAAGTCACGAAAACATCACCAAAGAAGCAGAGCGATGAACTCTAATTCAGTGTCAGAGCATGAATTAGTCATTTTAAAAGCCCTAAACATTTTCGGATTCTTTTCTATTAGTGTTTTACTGCATTCTTTACTGCTTTTTTTCTTATTTCAAAGGAACTTATGTTCGTATAGAAAAATCAGAAAATGCAGACAAGAAAAATAAGTCATCCTCGCCCTGAATGACTGTAACTTTGCCACAGGTCCTTGCAGATTCCTTTTCTATGATAATAGAAATTAGTATTTAGTGAGGGTGTACTATGTGCCAGGCACAACAAAGACTATGAGGTGGATCTCCCATTTTACAGATGAAAAAAATGAGGCTTAGAGAGGTTAAGTCATTTGCCCAGGATTACACAGCTAGTCCTAACTTGGAACACTGTCTCCCATAGGTTTCTATTACTTTCTTTACAAAAGCAGGATTCTATCACACAAGCCTTTATTGCTGGATCATTATATTATATGCTTCCAGTTTGTATTAGCTTCTTAATGCCACTGTAACAAACCATCATAAATTTAGTGGCTTAAAGCAACATAAATCTATTCTCTCACGGTTCTGGAGATCAGAAGTCCAAAATGAGTCTTACAGGGCTAAAATCACCGTATCGGCAGGGCTGGTTCCTTCGGGAGCTTCCAGGGTACAATCCATTCCATGCCTTTCCAGCTTCTAGAGGCTGCCCAGCATTCCTCAGCTTGAGACTGGATCACACCAGTCTCTGCTTCCTGTCACATCACTTCTACCTGACTCTGAACTCTTGTCTCTTATAAGGACCCTGTGATGACATCAGGCCCACCAAATCATCCAAAGCCAACTCCCCATCTCAATATCTTTAATATCTGCAAAGTTTCTTTTGCCCTGTAAGGTAATGTATTCACCGGTTCCAGGGATTAGGACATGAACATATCTGGAGGACCATTACTCAGCCTGCCACACAGCTTTTCAACCCATAGAGTCATTCCCACCCCCGTGCTCAGGCCACCATCAGCCTCCCGTCCATTCTGACACTTATCAACCATCCTGGAGCTAACCAATCCCATTGCCCACTAATTTTCTGCAAGCATGATTTCAATCAGTGGGGTCCCAGGCTGACTGCTTTCAGTGTATCTGGATCACTACCCTTCCCCGCCAGTTCCCACCTCCTTTCATTCCTGTCCAGGAGGGAGGTGTTGGAATTAATCCCACCCAGCCTGTCAATCCCATGAAATTAAAGAGTCATCAGCCTGGAGGTCCTTAGATCCTCCAGCCCTCTGGGGCCATACTTTGCCTCGACATTCAAGTAGAATGACTTTGACCCTCAATCCATACACACTGGGAAACAGATGCTCTCCCCAATATCTCAGAAGAGTTTCAGGGGTAAAGAACTTAAATTTTTCTTAGTCACCTCAGCTTCCAGTTTTCTACTTTTCAACTCCAGTAATATGTAGCAGCTGCTCTTCTCCTGGAGTCCCTGGCCAGCACAAACGGTTAAGTGCTCAACTACTAACCATAAAGGTTGGCAGTTTGAACTCACCCAGAGGTTCCTTGGAAGAAATGTCTGGAAATCTTCTTCCAAAAGGTCACAGACTCAAAAACCCTATGAAGTAGCTCTATGCTGCAACATATGGGGTCGCCAGGAGTTGACATTGACTTGATGGCAACAGGTTTGGTTTGGGGTTTGCCCTTCTCCCACAACAATTCAACCGATTTGAACATCCAATACACCATCAATGTAATCAGAGCACATGTATGTCAACAATTACTTGCTACAACTTAGATATCAAAATAATAACAACTTGTTTTATCTATAACGGACCCCATCTTGTACTTAAGCCTCTATTCCCTCTGATGAGGAAACTTAACATAGGTCAGAGGCACTTAAATTTGTCAGTTAAAGGTAATACAATCTCTTCTCATTTAGAATAGTATCTTTTGGGCACGTCTTTAAAGTTAAAATCCATAAAGGCATGTTTTTTTCACTCACAGCTTCGCCCTACCTCCTCATTCCCAATATGGTATCTGGATTCAAGGAGAAGCAGGGTGATGGGAAGAGCAAACTTTGGTTCTTATACTCCTCTCTAGGTCCTCACTGGTTGCCACTACAATGTCTTCATCCTGTGGGTCTCTGGGCATCCTGTGCAGGGGTTTTATGGGGGGTGGCTGGTCTGGTCTGGTCTTTTGGGGGTGACAGACAGTAACTTAAGTCCTTCCATAGCCTGGGATCCCAAGGGCTTACACTTTATAGCTCTCCTGTGCTGGCCCCTATACTCTACAGGCCAACTAGTTCTCCTGGAGGTTCCTCATCCCCCAAAAGGGCATGTGGGAATTCCTGGATCTCTATCCAAGGATAAGATATCTACCCAGGAACACTACTTCTGCCCCATCTCTCAAGACCCCTTACCCTTCTAATGCTGCTTTACGACTTCCATGCCATGTCAGACATGATGCCTTGTCAAAAGAGGAACTCTCTGAAAGGCCTCCCCGCCTTTTTTTTAAATTAAGGGGATTTCTTTTACTTACACTTCCTCTCTGAAGTTCAGTCCCAAGGTGGGTGGTATATTAGTCATCAATTGCCACACTAATTCTGCATAAGAAATCACCTCAAAACTCAGTGGTTGACATCAAGTGTTTATTTTCCTTACTTACACGTCTGGGGCTTAGCTAGGCTTCAAGCTTCAAGCTTCAAGCAGCAGGTCAGCTGGGATTGGCTCCAGGTTTGGGTTGAGTTCAGATTTGTTCCATGTAATTCCATATTCTCCTTGGAATAGCAGCTCCCAGGGACACATTCTTCTCATGGAAAATAGTAGAAAAGCATAAGAGAACATGAAACACATATTGCTTCTCAAGGCCTGAGCTCACAACTGTCTCAATCCTATCTGCCCACATCTCACTTGCCAAATTAGTTGCTTGTCAGAGTCCAGCATCAGTGAGGCAGGGAAATATATCCCACCCACTGCGTGTACCGTGTGGTCACAAGGCAGAGGGAAGGGAGTGATGTTCAGGGCTGATAATGTGGACTTTTACCTGAGCCCTGTGAACCTGGAAAACAGCGGTGGTTAAAGAAGCCCTCCTACCCTTTGTGTTCAGGAAAACAGCTTACTGTAAATAACCAACCCTCCCAAAAAAAAAAATTTTTTTTTTTTCCCATAGAACTTAACTAAGATTCGTGATGCCTCCTTGTTTACCTCTGACATGGCCAGACACAGATTCCCCAAACTCCCATTCCCTGCGTCATACATGAGTAACTGAACTGCTTGTCCGCACTGATCAGGAACAAAATACTTGGTAACCAAACGTTGGTTAAGCTTCTCTTCTTCCCCCACATCCCTCAACTTTGGCCCGCCCTCAGCCTGAGTGAACATACCAGCTGCTGAGGAGTCAGTCTCAACTCATGGCGACTCCATGCCTGTCGGAGTAGAACTGCCCCCCACAGGGTTTTCAATGACTGAGTCTTCAGAAATAGATCACTAGGCCTTTCTTCTGAGGCCCCTCTGGATGGACTCCAACCTCCAACCTTTCAGTTAGCGGCCAAGCGCGTTAATATTTGCACCACCCAGGGACACGCAAGCCAATATGCTACCCCTCTTTAAGGGCCTTTCTGGTAGAATAGGCTGATCTCAGGGTAAAACATTCTGATTTGCTACCTAACGACATCATCCTTTCATCCCACTTGGGTTTTTTATAGCCTTGTCTACTCAGTCTCCGTAAAATAAAAATACTTTTTCCCTAACACTTCAGAAGCTTGCAAATTTTATGGTGGGAGTGTTCTCCCAATTACAATAGACGCCTGCTCCTGTTGGGATAGTCCCTTCCACCCTTTTCATTCTGAATAAAACTTTTCCTTATCAAAGTCTGTATTTGTTTTCTATTTGACGGGGCTTACTAGAAAATCAAGAGGAGGAAGAAATGACCTCTTTCCGGGAGCTCTGAGAAGGCTTCACAGAGGAGATGACCTTGGAGCTGATTTACAAGAAGAGCAGCTGTTTACCAAATGGCTTAAGGAGGAAGGGTATTTTGGGCAGGAACTGCTCTATGGAAAGCCACCAAGAAGCAAGAGACCATATATTGAGTCAGCAAAGCCCAGTATGATAGGAAATGAGCCTGGAGAGAGGGGCAGAGCCAAATCACAGAGGTTTTTATAAGCCAGGCTAAGAAGCCTGAGGAGGGAGCCCTGGTGGTGTAATGGCTAAGACTCAGCTACTAACCAAAAGGTCGGTGGTTCAAGCCCACCAGTGGCTCTGTGGGAGAAAAGACCTGGTAATCTGCTTCCATAAAGATTACAGCCTGGGAAACCCTATGGCGAAGAAGGGACATAGCAAGGGTAAGAATATCCAGAAACAATCTCTAAGTTGCACCCCCTTCCCCCAATTTCAAGATGAATAGATGTTGATAGAGGCAACGCATCAGCAGAAACACCTTCTCCCCTCTTGTCTGGCTGCCTCATACTTGCCTTTCATATTTGTGGCACCTCGGATTGTCATTCCATGCCTCGTTTGGTACCCCCTTAGACCTGTGCCCAGGGGCAAGTGCTCCCCTCTGCAACCCCCCTCACTATGCCTCTGTGGGGATGTTCTACTCTGCCACATGGGATCACTATGAGTCAGAATCAACTCAACGGCATACAACAACAACAACAATCCGGAGGAGTACCTGGGTGGTACAAACATTTAAGTGCTTGGCTGCTAACTAAAAGATTGGAGGTTCCAGTCTACCCAGAGGCTAGAGGAAGAAAGGCCTGGTGATCTACTTACAAAAAATCAGCCACTGAGAACTCTGTGGAGCACAGTTCTACTCTGATGCACACGGGTCACCGTGAGTTGGAATCAACTGAAGGGCAACTGATAAATGTGAGAAGAATCCTGAGGGTCAGACTATGTTCTAGAAGCTATGGGGAGCCTCTGGTGGGTTTTATGCAAAGAAGAGGTCTGACAATTTGGCTAACAAGGGCCATCAGGTAGTGGGGCAAACATGCACAGGTCTTCTTACTCCCAAATCAGTGCTCTTTCCACTAGGACTCTCCTCCATTCTAACTGCAGTCAGGCAAGTCTCCAAATCACAACCCATCTTTCCTCTGCCCACCCAGCATCCAGCATTCCCACCAGTTCCTCACACTGATGGTGAAAGGAGAAGAGTGAGGAGGCCTCTTTCAATGGTCCTGGGAGAAGACCCTGCTCCATTTCACAGGACCGACTTAACAAAATGTGGGTGGCTGTACACCATGAATATAAGTTCCTGGTCTCTATCATATTTATTTTAGTTGGTGACTAAGAATGTTTGAACAGCATACAAATTTATGGTCAGAAAATATTAGCAAGACTATGGTGGCATAGTGGTTAAGAGCTGCTAACCAAAAGGTCAGTGGTTCGAATCCACCAGCCACTCCTTGGAAACTCTATGAGGCAGTTCTACTCTGTCCTATAGGGTCGCTAGGAGTCGGAATGAATTCGATGGCAAAGGGGTTTGGTTTTTCCTTTTTTGGAAACACTGCAAGGCTGCCCCCCCCCCGCCCCCATCACTTCTTTAAATTCAGATTGTTCTCCTCTTCCATCACTTGCAATCAGAATTTTCATCACAGACAGATTTTTACAGGTCAGTCCTAGACCTGGGATTTATTTGTGCCCATAAACAAAACTCCGATATTAACCGCAAACTATTTCTGATTCTAGGTTAATGTTCTTAAACATCTTGTGCCCCAGGGGACTCTTTGCCCTGTCATATGAAGATGATGTTTCAAGATTTATATTTCCCCAAAGAAGCAAGGAGATCATAAAACCTAATGTATTCCGTGGTTTGGAATGATAATTTCACCAAGAGGTGAGGGAATATTTCACTGCGGATCATTACAACCTCTGCGTAAGTTGTTATATACTACTGCCCTCTAAATATTCATCCAGTTCCTGCCTACAGAGCAGCTTCTACTTCCCCAGAATGGGAGTAGCTCATGGGTGGGGCCTTAGTGAGGACAAAACTGTGGATAGCTCCTGGACTTAGGGAGAAGAGGAAAAGCATGATGGACGCAGACAGGAAGGAAGACGCTGTCAGAGGCAAACTGACCAGTTCTGGGCACTGTCCTGGAGGCCAGGAGAGGAGAGGGTTTTGGCAAAGAGAAGGGGCAGTCTGCAGGGTCCAGAGCTGACACTGTATGTGGCCACAAGTTTGTCTGTTCCTGGAGACTTGGCTGGGATGGGGCAAAGCCACGTGCAGAACCCGGATGCTCTCAGAGAGGTTGAGGAAGGAGTGAGGAGAAAGAGGCATGTGATGCAGGGAAGTCATTTTCACCCCTACTCAAAGCAAATCAGTAGGTCTTATGGGCAAGTCACCTGTGCTGGGCACTTTCTACATTACTGACAGAAATATATATTGGTATAGTTTCTGTAGGCAATTTGGACTTTCCCTCAAAATCGCAAAAGCAGGTACTCAGTGTTACGGGTTGAACTGTGTCCCCCAAAGAGATGTGTTGAAGTCCTAACCCCTGTGAATATGAAATTATTTGTAAATAGCGTCCTTGCAGATATATAAGGTTAAAGTGAGGTCTCGCTGGATTAGGATGGGACCTAATCCCATATGACTGGTGTCCTTAAGAGAAGAGACACACAGGGAGAACACCATGTGGCAGTGGAGGCAGAGGGTGGAGTGACACATTTATAAGCCAAGTAATGGCAAGAGTTTCTGTAAACCACCAAATGCTAGGGAGAAGCAAGGAAGCATCCTCCCCAAAAGCCTTCAGAAACAGAGTGGCCTGCCAATACTTTCATATTAGCCTTCTACACTTCAGAACTATAAGAGAATACATTTCTGTTGTTTTAAAACACTGAATTTATGATCATTTGTTATGGCAGCCCTGTGTTGTTGTTAGGTGCCGTCAAGTGCATTCCGGCTCATAGTGACCCCATGTGACAGACCAGAACTTCCCCCATAGGGTTTTCTAGGCTGTAATATCTACAGGAGCAGATCGTCAGGCCTTATCTTCACCAGAGCCTCTGGATGGGTTTGGACCTTCACCCTTTTGGTTAGCAGCTGAGCACTTAACCGTTGTGCCACCACAGCAGCTGTAGGAAGCTAATATACCCAGTGACTCTGCTTTCATCTCCATGGTAGGAGGGTCGGTGTCAATAGACTCAAGCAGAAGGAGCTGCAGTGACCAAAATCTCTTGTCTTCAAAAAAGAAAAAAAAAAAGTTGCTGCATGGCCAATTATTGCAATTGCTGTCAAAAAGTTGTATACGTCATTTGAACAGAACAAGGGGATACCACATGGTTTAAAGTCAGGTAAGGTGTGTGTCAGGGTTGTATCCTTTCACCATACTTATTCAATCTGTATGCTGAGAAAATAATCTGAGAAGCTGGACTATATGAAAAACAGAGCATTAAGATGGAAGGAAGACTCATTAACAACCTGAGATACACAGATGACACAACCTTGCTTGCCAAAAGTGAAGAGGACTTGAAGCACTTACTGATGAAGATCAAAGACTACAACCTTCAGAATGGATTACACCTCAACATAAAGGAAACAAAAATCCTCACAAATGGACCAATAAGCAACATCATAATAAACAGGGAAAAGAATGAAGTTGTCAAGGATATAATTTTACTTGGATCCACAATCAACGTCCATAGAAGCAGCAGTCAAGAAATCAAAAGACGCATTGCATTGGACAGATCTGCTGCAAAAGACCTCTTTGATTGTTAATAAAGCAAAGATGTTACTTTAAGGACTAAGGTGCGTGTGACCCAAGCCACGGTGTTTTCAATCACTTCATATACATGTGACAGCTGGACAATGAATAAGAAAGACCGAAGAAGAATTGATGATTTTGAATTATGTTGTTGGCGAAAGATGTTGAATATACCATGAACTGCCTGAAGAACAAACAAATTTGTCCTGGAAGAAGTACAGCCAGAAATGCTTCTTAGAAGCAAGGATGGCAAGACTTCATCTCACATGCTCTGGACATGTTATCAGGAGGGACAGTCCCTGGAAAAGGACATCATGCTTGGTAAATCAGAGGGTCAGGGAAAAAGAGGAAGACCCTCTAAAAGCCTGTGAGCAGCCATCTAGGATACTCTACTGGTATCACCGCTTTGGGAGAAAGGGAGAAGGAAGAAAACTAAAGATTCAAGGGAAAGATTCGTCCAAAGGACTAATGGACCACGTCAACCACAGCCTCCACCAGACTGAGTCTAGCACAACTAGATGGTGCCCAGCTACCATCACTGACTGCTCTGACAGAGATCACAATAAAGGGCTCTGGACAGAGCTGAAGAAAAATGTAGAACATTCTAACTCAAAAAGAAAGACCAGACTTGCTGGCCTGATTGATAGAGGCTGGAGAAACCCTGAGAGTATGGCTCCCAGACACTCTTTCAGCTCAGAAATGAAGCCACTCTTGAGGCTCACGCTTTAGCCAAAGATTGGACAGGCCCATAAAACAAAATGGGACTAAAGGGGCACACCAGCCCTGGGGCAAGGACAAAAAGGCAGGAGGGGACAGGAAAACTGGTAATAGGGAACCTGAGGTTGAGAAGGGAGAGTGTGGACATGTCATGGGGCTGTTAACCAATGTCATAAAACAATATGTGTACTAACTGTTTAATGAGAAACTAGTTTGTTCTGTAAATCTTCATCTAAAGTACAATAAAATAAATAAAAAAGAAAAGAAAAAGAGGAAGACCCTCAAGGAGATGGACTGACACAGTGGCTGCAACAATGGGCTCAAGCATAACAACGATTATGAGGATGGCGCAGGACTGGGCAGCATTTCTTTCTGTTGTACATAGGGTTGCTATGAATTGGAACTGACTCGACGGCACCTAACAAGAACAACAAGTTGTATACATCTAAAAAATTGAACTGGCAAAAGTTGTGTGTTAGGTAGATTTACAACAACAATAAACGAGTAGCTACTGAGGCTGCTTACGTACAGTCAAAAACCTCATGGAATTTGGTTCCTTGGTTTGGAGGTTTAGGGTCATTGTTTCATGGGACATCCTAGTTAATTGGCCTAATAACTTGTTTAGTGCTTCCTAGTTGGTTTTGTAGTGCCTGGGGTTTTAAAAGCTTGCAAGCAGCCATCCAAGGCACAACAACTGATCTCTACTCACCTGGAGCAACAGAGGAAAGAGAGCCAGGAACAAAAAAACAGACCCATTGCCATCCAGTAGATTTCAACTCATAGGAGGGGGAAATGAAGGTATGTATGGCTTATTGCCTCCATGAGCAACTGCCTTTTTTGCCATGAGACCAGAAGAACTGGATGGTGCCCAGCTACCATTACTGAACATTTTGATCAAAGATTCTACAGAAGAATCCTGACCAAAGAGGGGGTGGGTGTGGGGGATGCAGAACAGAATTTCAAATTCTCAAGGACTTTAGACTCTCTGGAGCCATGGAGGCTGGATGAACCCCTGAACTATTGCCCTGAGATAATCTTTGAAACTTAAACCAAAAATAGCCCCTGAAATCTGCATAAAACTAAACAATAGGTTAGCTTAACTAATAAAGAATGCCTGCCTTGAGCTCTTTTAAAATCTATCCATTTGGGATCAAACTAACAAACAGCAATTTGACAGAAACATTAGGGGGCAGTTAGTTGACATTAATAGAGAAGACAACTCAGAAAAGGAGAGGAGAATGGTTGCACAACTCAAAGAATGCAATCAATTGTGTATATAGAAACTGTCAAATTGGTGTATGTTTTGCTGGGTATATTCTCAAAAACAACAACAAAAATAAAATAAATTATTAAAAAAAAAAAGTGGCCATCGATTCCTGCTCATGGCAATGCACGTGTGTCAGAGTAGGACCGTGCTCCATAGGGTTTTCAATGGCTCATTTGTTGGAAGTAGATCGCTGGGCCTTTCTTCCGAGCCGTCTCTGGGTGGACTCCAACCTTCAACCTTTTGGTTAGCAGCCAAGCATGTTAACCTTTTGCACCACCCAGAGACTCTTCTCTTCATATACCATGCAATTTAAGCAGCTCCTTTGCTTCCTTTGGAGCCCTGGCGGCACAGTGAATAAGAGTTCAGCTGCTAAAATAAAGGTCAGCAGTTCAAATCCACCAACTGCTCCTGCAGTTCTACTCTGTCCTATAGGGTCACTATGAGTCGGAATTGACTCAATGGCAACGGGTTTTTCTCATTTAAACCACCTAGTGAGATGGGTTTGGGAAATATTATTAACCCATTTTACAAATGAGGCAACTAACAGTGTAAATACAGCCCCCCTGAGCATCAGAGCTGGGGCCTGTACCTAAGTTCTCTTGACTTCTCTGTATGCTTGTACTACCTAAGAAGTCATTCCTAAACCACACTGCTCCTTAGGATGGCAATATGCCACTTTAAAGGCTTTAAAAAGCTCTGGGGGTGGAGAACGGGAATTCTTATCATCTTTCCTTAACAAATTCATCTTTTCACAACTCCCCAGATTTCCCAGTCAAATGCCCCTGCTTGTCTCCTTGGGAATATCCGAAGTGTAGACAACCATTGCCCTCTCGTGGCTGATGGACAAAGTGCTTTATAGTCATAATTCAGAGAACAAAGACCTGTCAGTCTCCCTCCTGCCCCTCACTGGCAAAGGAAGGGATGGGCACAATAGTTTTTTATTCTGGGGGCCCTGGCCCTTCGCTGCCATGGCTGGATTGACTAATGAGTATACATCAGCCCAGGAAACAGCAGTTGAGAGGCTGAGTCTGAAGGACTGAGGTGAAAATATAACTGTGTGTCTGCTGTTGTGGCAGGCATTTGTGCTGAGAAATCACCTTCACTAGAGCTGCTCCATTGTTCATAAGAACTAAGTGCCCCCTCCCAACCTACCCCATCCCAGCCCCTCCGCTGGCACCGAAATCCAACTACAGGGCCCAACTCTCACACCCCCTCCTTCATGAAGCCTTGCCTGCTCTCTCCACCTCCCCTGAGTAGATGAACAGCTCTTGTCCTGGCTTGTGGCCCACACCCCTGGTACCACCTCTGCCATGTCTCAGAGACAGCTGGGTCTGTAGCTTAGGTCTGCCCCCCTTTCTAATTTTTGAGAGAAGAGGCTGTATCCTGCTCAGCTCCATGTCCCTGGGATAAGGCCAGACCCAGTCTAGAGCGAGAGAGCGAGTGAGTGAGCCAGCGAGCGAGCTTGTTGAATGAGAGCAAAAATTTCAGTCCGGCCCTCCTTTTCCCAAGCCGACACTCAGCCCAACAGGTGGATCAGGCACCTCTGGAGAAGGGTGGGTTTTGTGGGTGTCATACTTACCAGTGCTTTGCCACAGGGTTGAGGATGAGGCCACAGAAAAAATTTCTGGATGGAGTGGTGTAGACTGAACATCCAACCTCTAGTGCTCGCTTCTTCACCCATTGACAGCCTCCACTTCTCCAAGGGTTACCTCAGAAACTGGGCCTGTTCAGCACGTCCTCCTCTGTGGAAGAAACAGTCAGCTGGGCCTGGGCTTGACTCGGGGGGATTTATCTTCAAGCCTCAATTTCTTCTTCTATACAATAGGAGCAAACACTATTAACCTGACAAGAGTTTAAGAACATTAAATGAGACAAATGATGAAAAACGATTAACACCAAGCCCAGTAGGTAAGCGTTTTCAATAATTTCTGGGTTCTGAGCTCTGTGTGGCATTTCCCACTGAAGAATTCATTCAGCCACTGCTGCAGTGACATAGAACCATGGTCCAGAGCCTGGGCACTGGAACCGGACTGCTTGAATTGGGATTCTTGCTCTGCCACTTATCAACTCTGGAACCGTCTGCATGTTACCTAATGTCTGTGCCTCAGAAATTCCATCTAGAAAAGGGAGATGATAACAGCACTACCTCATAGGATTATCCTGAGCATTAAATGAGCTGACATATATAAAGAGATTAGAACAGAGACTGGCAGTTAAGAAATGCTCAAAAAAAAAAATCTTTTTATTGCATTATTGTATAGAAGCATTGTGGAGTCTAGCCGCTTGCCATGAGGATGGCTCAGCTGGAATGGTGCCTCTCAAAGATGAAGCTAAGCTTCGTTTTACACAAAGTTGGGTCTTTCTGATGCACACACCTGGTATGAGCTTCCTCGCTCTGCGGTGAGCGTGTGACTGATGTGAGAGGAAAAACTTAGCATGTCTTAAATACATTTGTTGCTTTAATGTTTATTGAATGATTGAATGACCAGGTTTTATTTTTCCTACACAGATTTCCCTTACCTGTATGGATTTGTAAATGAGGAATCAATAAAGGACAACAGAAATATTGGGCTGTGATCTCCAACCTATGGCTACAACCAAGCAGAGGCTGGTGGCAGATATGGGAGCCATATATCTACTGAGAACCCTGAAGCCCTTCGTGACAAACTAGAAGCATTTAATATTTTCATTAATGACTTGAAGAATGGAATCGGGGCTCAGCTAATCAGATTTCTGGATGATACAAAGCTGGAAGGGATCTAAGCTACTTTGGGAGGACAAGATTAAAATGCAATCCAAGCTTGACGAATTGCAGAGGTGGACCTAAATCAATAAAGAGAGCAGCAATAAAGATAAATGCAAGCGGCTTTGAACAGAGCTGAGAAAATTATCCAGGTACCAAATGTTGATGAGAGAAATGAGTTTTGAAGGGGCTGGGAGGAAGTACCTGGATGTAAACTGAAGATCAAGGCACAGTACTTTTGAAGTGGAGGCCCAGCTCTACCACCTAGTGGATCTCAAGCTTCAAAGACCATACGAATTACCTGGAACAGGGGTAAGGTGGTTCTGATGCAGACAGTCCCGTCTACAACTGCACTTTGAGAAGCAGAGCTGGGGCCTAGCAAGGAAGGAGGCTCTGACCATGCCATTATTTTCCAGATGTTCCCTCTGCGGAACATATCCCATGGGATTCTCTGTAAGAAGTGAGTTCCATGGTCAAATAGGCTGGAGAGCGGTCCCTTTTAGAAAAGAAAAAAAAAAAAAAGATAAATGAGCATATTAATGACTCCAAAATTTTCTGCAATCGAATCTTAACTTGGTTTAAGTCAGAGTTTCCCAAACTTTCTGACCAGGGAACTGTTTTTCAGGTAACATCAATCCACATCTTATGGGACACACTTCAAAAAATATTGTTTGGGTTCATGAGCCTCTCTCATCAAGTTCTCCAGGATTTCTCAGTCCTGGGCCTTTCAGTGCCCAGTGTTGAAACTTATCCAGAGGGCTGGGAATGTACAATCATTTAAAATACTTCTCTGTCTCTTCGATTAGCCTGGATCTGAACTTTGCTCTAACATTTACAAGAGAGGATAGAAGCAAATTAGCTAAAAGTTTGCATTTTAGACTTTCTACTGCTTATCAATAGCCCTCTGGGTGGTGCAAATTGTTAACACACTTGGCTGCTAACCAAAAGGTTGGCAGTTCAAACCCTCCCAGAGGTGCCTCAGAAGAAAGGCCTGGCAACCTGCTTCCAAAAGATCACAGCCTTGAAAATCCAAGGAATGGGGTCCTCCTCTGCACACATGGGGTCTCCATAAGTCAGGAGCAACTCGATGGCAACTGGTTTGTTTTAGGTTTTTTTTGTTTTTGTTTTTGTTTTGTTGCCTATTAATAGTGCGCCATATACCCAAGACTGGAGGAAAAGGGGAGGCATTTTCCTTCTTTGTCCAATGTCTTCAGCATATGCCAACAATTATTGGTTGCCTCTCCATTGTTTATTCTCTCCCTTAGTAACAAAAATCCCCATATTGTTGAGTGTGACAATGTGCTCAGCTACAAAATCACATTCCCCAGTCTCCTTTGCAGATAGGGGTGGTCAGTCAGATACAAGCAGAAATCACTGGGTGGCATTTCTGGAGAATTGTTTTAAAGGAGGCTGACTCATTTGGAAGGCACCTTTTTTTCTCTTTTCCACTTCCTTCTTGTTCCCACCTGGAACACAGATACGGCAGAAGCACAGGCAGACAACACCCTGCACTGCAAGCAAACTTGAGGATGGAAGCTGCTCACTAAGGTTGGCAGAGCAGATAAAAGGCGCCCCAGATTTTGATGGCATTGTGAAGCCATCGTACTGCACTACCTAAGAGAAAAAGGCACCTGCTTTGCTCGAACCACTGTTTTATCAGGTCTCTGTTGCCACCAAAAAAAAAAAAAAAATCAGTCGCCAATTCTGACTGTGCTCCACAGGGCTTTCAACAGCTGATTTTTCGGAAGTAGATCATCAGGTCTTTCTTCCGAGGCATCTCTGTGTGGAGCCAAGCCACCAACCTTTTGGTTAGCAGCCCGGCGCGTTCATGTTTCCACCATCCAGGGGCTCCTCTTAACTGATAACAACTTCAAAAACTCTATGTTCAAACAAGACCACATTCACAGGTACAGGAGACAGGATTTTGACATATCTTTTTGGGGGAGACACAATTTAATCCATAACAACGCCTGTTCTCTCCCAATAATATAAGGGCATGAATATGCCTTAAAACAGGCAGGAGTCATATGGCATGGTTTCCTACATCCCAGGGCCTCCTACTGATTGAATGAAGGAACAAATGAATGAACGTTGAATAACTATTGAGTAAAGTAAATATTTGCAAACACGTATAAACTGTGCTGCTCCCATACAGAAGAAGCTTAAGATGAAACTCAGAAGGTTCCACTCAAGCACAAGCAAGACTCTGACTCCCTGATACTCAAAACAAATCTACCGTATTCTTTCCTAATAGCCCCAGAAGATAGTTCCCCTTTGTAGATAAAAGTTTTCCCTCTAAAAACAAAGATAAACCAAACCAAACACCAAACCTGTTGCTGTCGAGTCGATTCTGACTCATAGCAATCCTCTAGGACAGAGTACAACTACCCCATAGTGTTTCCAAGGAACAGCTGGTGGATTCGAACTGCCGACCTTTAGGTTAATAGCTGAGCTCTTAACCACCTGCCTCTAAAATAGCTTGTCATTTTTTTCAATATAATCACAGGGCTGCTCACTGGATGCCTTACTTGCTGAATCCTGTCATCTTCCTTATCCGGTGGTCAAATAAGCCAGTCAGTCAATGCTTGATTCTCCAATTGACTGGATGGCTCAGGGAACAAACCCACGAATCTGATTACAGGGAAACTCATTACTTTAAGTCCTCCCCCCAGGTGCAGAGCTCATAAAAGAAGCCTCCAGAGGCCCCCGCTTAGGGGAAGAGAGGATCCTACACAGCAAAACTACAGGTTGGCAATAATTAACCTGAACTAATTTTTTTTTTTTTTTTTTTATTGTCAAGCCCCAGGTCAGTATTCCCAGATAAAGCCTCTCTCCTGACAACCGGGTTTTCAGAAGAAGAACTTTTCACTCAGATACAAAAGGAACATTCGGCAGATTTTAATATAAAGGAGCATGGCCCACACAGGATATTCTCCAAGGCTGAGACTGAGCCGGTTGGTCACAGGTTCACTCACAGCAGTTTAGAATCTCCCCTGAGGGATTTTTAAGTAAATACCACCACAAACACTCACACGCAAAGACAAACAGCAAGCTAGGAAAGATACATAAATTTTATTTATTGAAAGCTGACTTGAAAAAAATAAGGAAAAAAAGAAGATATTCCAAAAGAAAAAATAGTAAACTATAAGGAAAAGAAGTACAGCTAGAATGCTCCTTGGGAGCAAGGATGGTAAGACTTTGTCTCACGTACTTTAGACATATTATCAGGAGGGGCCAGTCCCCGAAGAAGGACACTATGCTCAGTAAGTTAGAGGGTCATCGAAAAAGAGGAAGACCCTCAATGAGACGGATTGACACAGTGCCTGCAACAATGGGCTCAAACACAGCAATGATGATGAGGATGGTGCAGGACTGGACAGTGCTTTGTTCTGTCGTACATAGGGTCGCTATGAGTCGGAATCGACTCGACAGCACCTAACAAGTTCACCACAGAAACAATAGCCAATCAACACAACAGAATAACATTTTCTTTTATGTTCAACCTCACTAGTAAGAAAAAAAAAAAAAAAGGCAAAAGCAATGAGAAAATGTTTTCCTCTTATGAGGTTGGTAAATAAATGTATTTTTAATTGTAATGCTTGTGTTAATAAAAGAGTATAAAGTGAAAAATTGGTGCAAAACTTAGAAGGCAATTTGTCGATACCCCCCCCCAACAAAAAAACAAACCCACTGCCGATCGAGTCAATTCCGACTCATAGCAACCCTATAGGACAGGGTAGAACTGCCCCCATAGAGTTTCCAAGGAGCGCCTGGCGGATTCGAACTGCTGACCTCTTGGTGAGCAGCTGTAGCACTTAACCACTATGCCACCAGGGTTGTCAATAGATAACAAAAATCTAAAATATGTATATCCTTTGACCCTTTGGCCTAAGAAATGTATCCTTCTCAACCAATGCTTCTCAGCCACGGGTAATTTCACCATCCAGGGAACATTTAACAATCTGGAGGTTTTGATTGTCATGATGTTGGGGGGAGGGATTGCTATTGACATTTAGTGGGTAGAGACCAGGGATACTGCTAACCATCATATGATGGACAGGACAGCACCATACAGCAAAGAATTATTGGTCTAATGTCAATAGTGTCACAGCTGAGAAACACTGCCTTAAGGGGAAAATGCAGGTAGATATACCGGGATGTATATACAAGTACACTCAGTGCAGCAGGAAACCCTTGCGGGCCTAGTGGTTAAGAGCTATGGCTGCTAACCAAAACGTCAGCAGTTTGAATCCACCAGGCGCTCCTTGGAAACCCTATGGGGCAGCTCTGCTCTGTCCTATAGGGTCACTATGAGTTAGAATCGACTTGACAGCAACAGGTTTGGTTTTGGTTTTTTTCAATGCAACATTGTTTCTAAAGTTAAAAAATTAGAAACAGTGGCTATTGATGGGGGACTTCCAGTACAGTTGCTGTCAAGTCTGTTCAAACTCATGGCGACCCCATGTGTGTCAGAATAGAGCTGTGCTCAGAGTTTTCAAAGGCTGAGTTTTTTAGAGCAAGTCACCAGGTGGCACTGGAACGTCCCCCCTTTCAGTTGGTGGCAGAGTGCACTAACCACTTACACCACCCAAGGACTTCAATAGAGGACTAGTTAAATAAATTCTACTGCATACATACGCTAGAATACCCCATAGCCATTATGAGTTGAATAAATTCCTGTTTACTGACATGGAAATATGGTCATCCTATGGGCTAAGTGAGAATAACTGGTTTCAGAAAGAGATGCTCAGTATGATAAAATTTTTGTGTCCATATATATGTTTAGAAAAAAAAGTCTGAAAGGATATATAAGAAATATTTAACAATGGTTGTTTTGCTTGTTTATGAAAAGGTGTTTTGATTGTTTTTGCTTATCAGTGTGTTTGATTTTTCTTCCAATAGCACGGCTAGCGGACACCTTATAATGTGGTGTTTAGGAGCAAGGGTGTTTGGAGTCAGGCACCAGAGCTCTGGCTGGTTGCTTTCCTGGCAGCAGGAAAAACTGGAAGAGCTGGTCGCAGTGAGCCTGCATTTCCACATGGCTACCATCAGCTAGGGCTGTCCCCTTAGATGGGATGTACATCCTTCGGTTCACCCAGTTCCCATAAAATCATCCCATGGCATGATGTCAATATTTGTCTTTTCTCTTCCTGGAAATCATCCAAAAGCAACAATTTTTCCTGAAACGTGAAGATAACTAAAACTCCAGAATCAAAATTATTTGAAACCACTGCCCAAAGCTGTAGAACCAGCAGGAGATGGAACGGGGGACTCATACGAGGAAGTGAAAACATTGTGGATCTCAGAATGAGCCAGCAAAACATACTTCTGGAAAACGAGGGCCATCCCCAATACACAGAGCTGGAATCACATGTTTGCAACAGCGGGAATGTAGAGGTTATTAACTAGCATAAGGACATTTTCTGGACTTGGTTTGATTCTAAGAAGAGGAGGTGGGGCTAAACGAGAATCATATGAAGTAGCCATGTTTGCGGGAAGCAGCTGAGAACAGAGAATGTGCGTGGCCGAAACAATCAGCTTCTTCACCTGGGGGAAAAAAGAAACTCATGGTCAGGATATAGTGGTGAAACAACCAGACATAATTCCTACCTTTGTGGAGCTCAAAATCTGGTTGGGGGAAGCAGACCTTGGTCAAATAATTAAACTGCAAATGCAATACAATGGTTAAGATCCAAGATCGAACCCCTACTCAGTACTTAACCTCAGAGACTCTACTTTGCTCATCTGTACAATGGGGAAGTACAGTATCTCATAGGACTGTTGTGTAGTTTCAGAAAGATCATACATGTAAGACACTTAGCTCAGTGCCAACACATGGTAGGTGCTCAATAGAGTCTTGCTTTTGTTATAATCAATACAATTGCTATTATCATTATTTGATGTTGTTGTTGTGTGCTGTGGAGTCGATTCTGACTCATAGTGGCCCTATAGGACAAAGTATAACTGCCTCATAGAATTTCCAAGGAGCGGCTGGTAGATTCGAACTGCTGACCTTTCAGTTAGCAGCCTGAGCTCTTAACGACTTTGTCACCAGGGCTCCTTATTAGTGGTAGTAGCAGCAGCAACAAGTAGTAATAAAAATAATAGTATGATGAAGGCAAAGCAAAAGTTGCTGTAAGTGCATATAACCGGGCCGGGCTGGGGAACCATGAAAGCTTCTCTGGGGAAGAGCTAGAGGAAACGGGAAGAGCACAAGCCTCCATGAATTTACAAAAATCTTGGAAATGATTTGGATTTCTCCAGTGTGTGGCACAGGTATTCAAAACTGAGCTTAGATACTTAACTAAATCCTAGGGGCCAGGAGTCCCCTGCTGACATCTGAGCCATATTAGAAAGCAGAAAGCCCCCACCCCCACAGCGTCAGCCTCTCCTGTCAGCAGGTACGAGCAGCCTGGCAGGAGCTAATGAAATGTTTACTGAAAAGATTAGCTTGTCAGTGGAGCCTGGACAGATGGCTATTGACCCTCTGTTCGTCTATCATCTCTATCCCATCTGAGAGAAGGTGTGAGAGCAGATTCTCTCTGACCCAAAGCTCAGGGTAGGGGCTCAGGCCCTAGGTACAGAGCCAGGTGACCTACTTCTCCGCAGTAGCACACAGGAAAAGATGTTTGCAAGCTGAGAAAGTCTCTTAGTTCTGTGGCATGGTCAGCCCTTACCTCTGCCCCCTTGGATTGTTCAGCCATGAGGTCATGGAAAGAGCATATAGGAAAAGCTAGACTTGAGTTCAAATCCTGCCATCATTATTTTGTGACCTTAGACTCTGAGACTCAATTCTTCTCATATAAACTGGGGGTGATAATACCCACCTCATAGAAGTGTCACTAGACTGAAATTAAGAGATGGATATCGAAGTTCCCAAGGCCAGCATTGTTGAGGGGATGTTTGATGTGTACAAATGAGAAAATTAAGGCCGAAAGTAGAAAGACTGTCCTAATCCAGAACTTTTCCAATGTTTAACATCAGTTGATGATCCTGAGTCCGACTTATAGGATGTTCTAAGGAGCTTGACTCTTGACCTGAGGGCAATAGTGAGCCAGTGAGGGATGGACCTTGATAAAACATGGGTTTAGCAGGATCACTCTGGCTGTAGGGAAGTAAGACTGGGATTTGTCATAGTTAAGGTAGTGGCAATGGGAATACAGAGGACAGAATGGATTCTAGAGGCTCATTGGAGACTGAATGTAGGGTATGATGACTGATTAATTGATTAATTGACTGGACATGAGGAATGGGGAGGAAGGATGACTCCCACGAGCATGGGGGCACTCTTCAATGAGATGGGAAGCCATGGAGGAGAAGCAGTTCAAGGAGAAGACAATGAGTTCACTTTGAACATGGTAAGTGTGAGATGCCTATGAGACGTTCAAGTGAGATGTCTCAGAGCCAATTGGATATACGAGCCTGATGCTCAGGAGGCAGGTCTGGGCTCAATATAGAGATTCGAGAGCCGTCGTCATCATCATCTTCTTCATCTTCGTCGTCATCATCATCATCTCCTTCATCTTTATATAGTTGGTAATGGAAGTCACAAGAGTAGATATGAGGCTGCCCATGGAGAATGTGTGACAAGAAGAGAAGGGGCCTAGCCCAGAAGACCATAAAGAGACAGACAAAAAAGAGATGCCTGTAAAACCAAGAGTCATGGAAGTCAGGAGAAGGAGAGTTTTAGGAGGGAGGGAGTGGTCGACAGTAGAAAATGCTACAAAAAGGTCATTAAAAAAAAAAAAAACTGAAATGTGTCTCCTGAAATTTAGTAACAAGAAGGTAATTTTGAACTTGGGAAAGGCAGTTTCAGTGGAACAATTGGAGGCAGAAGGTCACTATGGTAATCTGAGAGAAGGTGGGAGGTGAGAACCTGCAATGACCATAGATGTCCTCTGGAGAAGCTCACCACCAAAGGAGAGAAGCAAGGTAGGGCTGTCACTGGAAGAGTAAGGGGAAAGCAGGGCTATTTTCAGATGGGGGTCACTTGAGAGTATTCCAGTGTTTCTGAGAAGGATCCAGGAGACAGTAGGAAGGTCAAGACATAAAGAAAGGAGTGGAGCAAGGTCCCTGAGGAGGCGCAGGATTCAGAGGCCAGGTGGGAGATATGATCAGCTATTAACTGAAAGGTTGGTGGTTTGAACCCATCCAGAGGTTCCTTGGAAGAAATTCCTGGAGATCTGTTTCTGAAAAGTCACAGCCATGAAAACCCTATGCAGGGCAGTTCTACTCTGACACACATGGGATCGCCATGAGTCAGAACTGACTCTGTGGCAACTGGTTTTTCTACAGCTAAGGGGCAGGCTGTAAACAGGCAGGCTGAGCACTAGGGAGGGGGAAGGAAGCCAAGTTGGTGCCGCCTGATGGTCTCTATCTTCACCAGGAAGGAGGCGAGGGTGTCCGGGGAGGACGTGGCACCATGGATTAGGGGCTTGGGGAAGTCAGGAAGTTATGAAACAGTCACTGTGGGAAATGGAAGAGAAGAACAGACCAGGGGCACGTAAAAGGCCTGCCAGGCCATGTGGAGGCCCAGCTGGGACTGGAGACCAGGCATGTGTACTGGAAAGGAAGAGCTCTGTTTGAGTGATGTCAAGAATGAAAATGGGCAGGACTCAGGGACTGATGGCAGATGGAGGTGAGGGAGAGGGAGGTGTCTAAAAGACCGTGGAATGCAGTGCCATTCAACCCGCAGCATACGTGCATGCAGAGGACGGGGGCAAGCCTAGAAGGGCACTGTAGAATGGGCTGCCCGGAGACCCTGAGCCCTCCCTCCATTAGTGAGCCATGTCCCTATCCCCTCCACCCTTTCCCAACCCTCTTAGACGCCTCTTGCTCTTCAACCAACCTTCAGCTTCATGAAGTTGGAAAACCTGGGACCAGAGAAGACACTGCCGTGGCGTTTCAGTAGTTCTCTTCCTTTTTCTTGGCCTCGGTTTCCCCGTCTAGTGAACAAGAAGGTTGTATCCAAGAATCTCTAAGGGACTCTGGCCAGTGATGACATTTTCCAAAGTGAAGTTTTGTTTATGAGTGTGCTTTTTTATAACCTGAGATGCTGGCAAGAGGAGCGTAGAGCTTAGCTCAGAAACACAAACACGTAGTTAGCAGTGAGCAGTCTAAACAAGATCTGAACCAGTTCCTTGTTAATTAATGGCTTCCTTTGAGGTTATTAAGTTAGACTGGGTAGGTGTGTGGCCTTTCTTTCTACTGCCCTTCCAATTAAGAGGCGCTTGCTTGGTAAATGTTAATTTAGAGTAATTGGGCGTGCAGATGAGAGTAGGGCAGGCGGGGAAAACAATGCTCCCTCGACTGTAGGTTAATTGCTAGTAAGTGCTGTTCTGGAAGCCCAGGTCCTGGATGATTAATGGCTTTGGAGTGCTGGCTGTGGAACCCAGGAGGGTCAGCAGAGGCTGTGGCAGGCTTAACCCCTCAGTGACCGAGATGAGAGCAGAGAAAAATCCCAGTGGATCTTGGCTTATGAGCAGGAGACCTTGTGGTGGCTGGGAAGTCAGGAGCCTGAGTTCCCACCTGGCTTCACCTGTGTCCTCACCTGTGAAACAGGCTAACAGACCGCCTCCCCACTGGCATGCTACAAAAGTCAAGTATCCCCCGGGAAACAGCAGCAAAAATGCTTTGTCTTACTCATAGAAGGAGTAACTAACTGAACCAGTGATTACCCTGAGTTAGTCCTCATTTTATATCTGGAGAAATCAAGTGGATTTCCAACAAAGCTCCAACAGCACCCCCCCCCCACCCCAGCCCTGTAGCCCCTGCTCTCAATCACTTCCAACCAAGTCAACCCGTGATGGTCAGCTTGATGTGCCCAACTGGTTAGGCTACCTTCTGTCCTTGTCCCAGTCATTCCAACAAACATGAATCAGGTGCTGCTGGAAAGGTATTGTGTAGATACGATTAAAATCCATCATCCATTGACTTTAAGTAGAGGAGATTGTCCCAGATAATCTAGAAGGGCCTGATTCGATCAGTTCAAAGTGTTTATGAGGTGAGGCTTCCCTGCAGAAGGAGAAATTCTGTCTGTAGACTGCTGTGTCAGTTCTACTGTGTCCTTCAGGGTCACTATGAGTTGGAATCGACTTGATGGCAACACGTTTGAGTTTTTTTTTTTTTTAGCGAGCTCCCACAATTACTTAAACCAATTCCTAGCTATAAATCTCTTAAAAGACATCGCCTACTGGTTCTGTTTCTCTGTGGAACCCTGACTGATACACAGAACTGGGGGACAGTGCTCAGAGCCCTGCTCATCTCCCCCAACTGCATGCCCTGGAAATGAAAATTAGGGCTGCCTCCCAGTCTTCAGAGAAACTTCCTGCTCCCACCTGGGGTCCTGGAACCTCCCAGGCTCACCTGTCCCTGGACAATTTCTTCCTGAGACCTTCCTTTTGAGGAAGGGGCAGTAGATGTACAAACTTTTCCTTTAAAGAAAGATAAACTATTGTAACATGCATGGGATGAGGGTATAAATGCTTTATTGTGAAAAAGAAAATATATAAACTCTTGTAAATTTATTAATTAAAAAATCTCCAGGTTATAATAAGAAAAAAGGAGAAAATATTATGTATCTTTTTTTGTAAGAAAGGAGGAAGAATTAGAATATATAGTCATATTTACATAAAGAAACAGTGGAGGGATAAATAAGAAATGAATCAACGAGGTTATCAATGGGGATGGTGGGGTGGGGTGAATTGGACGAGGACGAAAGACTTCTTTCTCAGTGAGAGAAGTTTTGAATTTTAAATTGTTTAAATATACTACCTATTCAAAAAAATGGAGCCCCGGTGGCACAGCGGTTTAAGCACTCAGCTGCTAACCAAAAGGTCAGCGGTTCGAACCCACCAGCTACTCTGTGAGAGAAAGATGTGGCAGTTTGCTTCCATAAGGATTTACACCCTTGGAAACCATATAGGGGAGTTCTCCTCTGACCTATAGGGTCGCTATGAGTCACAATCAACTCAACGGCAGTGGGTTGGGTTATTCAAAAAATGAAATAAATTGAAAAAAAAAAAAAAGATTTTCCACAGTAAGTTCCCGAGCACCTCTGCAATGGAGTCTGAGAGCAGAGAAAGGAATTAGAAACTCTGTGTGTGTGCGCGTGAGAGAGAGGGAGAGGGAGAGACCGGAGGAGAGAAAGAAACATTGTGACTTTGGAGGCGGAGGCCTTCCTGGAGGATGTGAGTTTTGAGCTTCCTAGGATTCAGACAGGCAGGAGTGAGGAAAATCGGGAAGACACAAAGTTGGCAGTACCAAGGTGGTCGAGGCCATCTAGGAAGTAGATATGCCCTCAAGTTTGTCGCTTTTGAGATTGATTCCATTCCCACCCCCCCATCAGCCCCACACACATTTTTCTCAATAAGGGTGGGTTCCTGACTTCTCCCTCTTTTTGAGAAAGTTCAGAGAAGAGACTGTCTCATTCCTGGTGCTTCTGTGAAACCTGCAAATCTAAAGCTAGAGAATCTGAAACACACGCACCATGAATCACTGGCAGACCAACACTGCCATCTACTGAGGATTTCTTAGATGAGTTGGGAAAGACTTTTTTTTTTTTTTAAATAATAATATTTTATTGTGTTTTCAGTGAAGGATTATACAGCATATTAGGTTCCCTTTCACCAATTTCTACACAAGCCATTCAGTGACATTGGTTACATTCTTCACAATTCATGAACATTCTCATTATTTTCGTTCTGGTTGTTCCATTTCCATTCATCTAGGTTTCCTGCCCCCTTACATCTTTGTTTTAAAGTCATTGTAGACCTTTTGGTCTCATATGGGTGATTTTTTTTTAAAGGAGTACAGTATTTACAGATGATATTATTTTTTGAGCCAATGTGTTATTTAGATACAAGGTGACCTCAGGGGCCTTTTGTTCTGTTTTTTAAATAGCATTACCTTTTGAGATCTACACTGACCCGAAATCTGGTTTCTCTTCCACGAGGAGCATGGATTCCTAGCAATGTAAGTAAGAAATCAGGATCATACAGAGAGGTGTGTCAGGGAGTCATGGGCAGCAGGTGAAGAAACAGAGTTTCCTCACTTTAACAAAGAGCAGACCCAAGGGCACAGGGTCTCAAATTCTGAAGCAGCTGTGCTAGAGCAAAGCCCTGGTGTGTGGGACCCCAGAAGACAAATGGGGGAAGAAGTGATAGGGTAACATTTTGCTCTACTGGAAAGAAATTTTCCTGGGTGTTGCTTTCCAAAAATAACTTATATTGTTCCATGAAATAGTGAGTGCAGCCCTGGTCACTGAAAATGTGTAAACAGAGGCAGTGTGACCCTCCACTGGGAAGTTACAGAAAGGATTTGTGTACTTCCGAGGGAAGTCAGGTTAGATGCTCCCTGCATTCATTCAACAAATACTTATTGAGTGCCTACTATTTGCCAGGTACTGTGCAGGTCCCCATACAACCCAGAATCACAGCTCCCAGTAGGCTGGCTTTTGGAGTGATTCAAATATAGCGGAGGCCCCTTGGTGGTACAAATGGTTTGTACTCTTAGTCATTCAAATCCACTCAGCGGCACCACGAAGAAAGACCTACCATTCCTGGCGATCTACTTCTGTACGCTTACAGCCATTGAAAACCCTTTGGAAGCATAGTTCTATTCTGAAACACATGGGGTCACCAGGAATAGGATTCGACTCATCAGCAACGGGGTTAAACACAGCCAAGGCACCCAAGTGGTAGCCACTTAAACTACTATAGGCAAAGAGTTCAGAAGGACTCAAACTGTGTCTGATGAGCCATCCAGGCAAACCCAACCTACAGGGGGCTGGCAAGTACTGTAATCCCACATACACTTAACCGTGCTTAGGATGCCTTCCTTAAAAACTCAGGCCCTGGGGTCCGATAAGCTCAATTCATTTCTTTTTAAAGTAAAGGTTGAAAATAACTTCCCAATAAGATCAAAGCAGACCTCATTCACGTATTAGTTTTAAAAAAGTAAAAAATATATTAGAATCACAAAATATTGGAATTGAAAGGGACTTTCAAAATCATGTGGTTTATTAAGCTCATTAGTTGTATTGAGCTCCAGAATGCTGTAAATCAGAACTTCGTTGTTTGTTTTTAATCTTGGAGACAGTGGAAGAAACTTAAAAAAGGTGGATAATAGGCACAAGATTTGGTATATAGTCAATGCTCAATGTTTATGGGGAACATAAAAATATTCCTTCACTTTAAATCATTTAAATCAAAAGGTGCCAAGCTTCCATCTTACTAAACGATTTTTTTAAAATGGAACCAAGAATGTGAGAAATACAAACCAATAAAAGGACAATGAAAGTAGTTGATAAAATAAATAAAGCGAATAGTAGAGAAGGACCCTCAGTGAGATGGACTGACACAGTGGCGGCAATCAGGCGTAGCAATGATTATGAGGATGGCACACGGCCTGGCAGTGTCTCGTTGCATTGTACATAGGATCACTATGAGTCAGGATGGACCGGGCAGTGCCTAACAAGAGGGAAGCCAGAGATTGGTGGGGCTGTAAGGACAAAAAGACCTGAGGGAAAGCTGGGATCTTGAATGTCTTAAGGAGCAGTGATGGTGCTGTGGTTAAGAGCTCGGCTGCTAATCAAAAGGTCGGCAGTTCAAATCCACCAGCCGCTCCTTCAGGAACCCTGTGGGGCAGTTTTACTCTGTCCTATAGGGTTGCTACGAGTCAGAATTGACTCAACCACAGCAGGTTTGGTTTGGTTTTTGGTGGATGCCCTTAAAAAGAAAAGGGTGCAGATCCTGCATTTGGGAAGCTCCAGAGTGAAGGACTCGGCTTCTACAAAGTAAATTAAGTATGAAGCTCCGGAGCTGCAGTCTGTCAGGTCAGTTCATGTTCATTCATTCAGCTAACTTTTCTTGGGGCCTGCTTTAAGTCAAGCCCTGGGCTAGGTAAGAGGTTCGGAGATGAATCACATATGGTCCCTGTTCTCTGGGTTCATATCTAGCTGCAGAGACTGCCTCCAAACCATGCAGTCACAAAATTATACAGGTATTCAGAGGGAAGGATGTGGGCAATGATGCAGTGTCAGAAACAGAATGTGAGGAATATTCAGAAAAGACTCCCCTAAAATGTGGCATCGTATTTCTGACGGGGCACTCCATGTTCCCTGAGAATCTAAGGGTCCAGCAGAGTTAGCACCCGAATAGTCACCGTTTTGTTAGTTCTTGTGGTAGGTGCTTTGAAAGGGAAAGATGTGAAAACCACCAGCTTCCTTAAAGAGAAATAGGGGAGTCCTAAAAATCCCCGCTGTGGTGGTGTTAGCTACCACCAGCTGGCCCGACTCATGGCGACTCTGTGCACAACGCTGCCAGGTCCCGCACCATTGTAGATGGGACCATTGTGATCCACAGGGTTTTCACTGGCTAGTTTTCAGACGTACATCTCCAGGCCCTTCTTCCTAGTCTGTCTTGGTCTGGAAGCTCTGCTGAAACCTGTTCGGCCTCATGGCCACACATACACCCTCAGTGAGGGAGGGGTGGTAGCTGTGCAGGACGTGCTTTGGCCAGGAATGAAACCTGAGTCTCCCATATGGAAGGTGAGAATTCTACCACTGAACGCCCCCTGCCCTCTGAAGGGGGTTGGGGAGGATGGAAAGGACGTCCAACTTGAGGTTGAGCCAAGTAACTGCAAATGCTGCAGAGGATCAATGACCTACTTGAGGGGCAGGATGAGTGCATGTTGGGGAAGGGAATGATATTTGAGCTGAGCCCTTGGGATGATTCAAGTTAGCAAGACAAGAAAAAGCAGTTTTCGCAGCAAGAAGTGGCTGGGCTGAGACAAGCAGCAGAGTGTGACCGGGGGAACTCAAGGTTATTTGGTATGCTGACACAAAGTATGCTGGGTGGGAAGAATGGCAGAGCGTCTTTTTTTTTTTTTCCCTCTAATGGCTTTATCGAGGTATAATTCACACACCATAAAATTCACCCATCGCGTATGTACGATGAATAATTCATGTTGAGATTCACCTATTAAATTTATAGTTCTGCATCCATCACCAAAATATAGCTGTAGAGCATTTCCACCATCTCGAAATTTCCTCATGTATTTGCAGTCTTCTTCCTGTGGCTTCTTTCACTTGCCTTAACGGTTTTGAGGTTCATCCATTGCGCAGGAGTCCATTGCTTTTTATTGCTGAATAGTAATCCTTTGCATGAATATACTACCTTTTTTAAAGAACCAATTCAGCAGCTGATGGGCATTGAAATTGTCTCAGTTTGGGTTATGAATAATGCTGCTCCAAACATTCACCTACGAGTCTTTGTACGGATACGTGTTTTCATTTTTCTTGGGTTACGGTTGCCAGATTTAGCAAGTTAAAATACAAGATGCCAATTTGAATTTCAGATAAACAACACATCATTTTTTACTGTAAATGTATCCCATGCAATAATCTAGAATTCAAGTTTAACTAGTGTCCTGTATTTTATCTGGCAGCCTCATTGTGTATAAGTACCTAGAAATCGAATTGCTGGGTTATGCGGTAAATTCATATTTAATTTTTAAACAAACCACCAAAGTTCTCCAAAGGGGCTGAACCATTTCACATTTCAGCAACGTATGAAGATTCGTTTCTTGTCATCCTCACCAACACTTGGTACTGTCCTTGATTATAGCCGTTCTGTGTGTAGTGATTTCTCACCGTGGTTTTAATTTCATCAATAGTTTTTAGGGGAATTGTGTTTATTAGCCATTCATACATCATCTTCAAAAAATGTCTATTCAAATATTAAGATTTTTTAATTGGGTTGTTTTTTGAGTAGTAAAGTTTTATACAGTACTCTGAATACAAGTCCTTTACCAGATACAGATTTGCAAATACTTTCTCCTATTCTGTGGCTTTTCACTCTCAAGTGTTTTTCTTCTTTTTTAGGTCCATAATTTTTTATTTTGATGAAGTCCAATTAACAATTTGTTTTCTTAATGGCTTGTGCCATATGTTGAATAACTCTTTGCCTAACCCAAGTTCACAAAAATTTTCTTGTAGATGTATAGCATTAGCTCTTTTCTCTATAATGAGATAAGCTAACTTTAATTTTCTGACCCTGAGACTTGGCCAGCTGCCACTGGAACCCCTAGGGGTCATGTTGAGATTCACCTTGTGGGTAAAAGCAGCTCACAGGTAGAAGAGCTGGCGAGAGAGACTATTCCTGAGCTTTTCATATAATATCTGCCCTCTCTGGCCTCACTCCTGTATGACAGCCACTTCCAGCTCACCTTCAGCTACTCCCTAAAGGACATGATTCCCAGGATCCTCTTAGTCCCACGCCCCTTCTTAGGATATCTCCAGTTGGTCACCAGTTGGTGAGATCGTGCATTTGAAAGGACTTGGAGAAAACACATTAGGTATCAGAAAGCAAAATTAACTCACACGTGGAACTAAATCCCAAAAATGCATTTAATCCGTTACTCACTTGAGTGCCCAAATCTATTCCAGTCTGTCAATCCAAAGATCACCTGATTCTTCCTGAAGGTATGAGAAGGTCCAAGCAGCAGTTCCAATTTTTAGTGTTGATGCTGGTAACATTTCCTAGTTTTTACTTCCGAAACGTCTATTACCAAGTAGTCTACCAACTCACATCTCCCTGTACACCATCTATTACAGTATTAAAATTCTGAATGTTTCAGTGCTCCCCACAGAACACCTGAGCCCTAGTCGTGCAGTGGTTAGTGCTCAGCTGCTAACCAAAAGGTCAATGGTTCAAACCCACCAGCAGCTCTGTGGGAGAAAGATGTGGCAATTTGCTTCCATAAAGATTTACAGCCTTGGAAACCATATAGGACAGTTCTACTCTGTCCTAGAGGGTAGCCATGAGTCAGAATTGACTCAATGGCAAGAGGTTTGGGTTTTTCGGTTTATCACGATACATTCTTCTTCTATTACTGGCTGACTCCCCTACATCCTATATCTCCTACTTTTCTTATCCTCTCCTTGACTGTTTCTTTTGCCTTCCCCTCTCTGCGATATTTAAGATGTCCGTCCCCTTTTCTCTAACTCTGTTCTTTCATAATAAGCAAAAACACAAATTGTCGAGTTTCTTCCCTTCTTCATCTCCCTAACTCAAAGCATCTTTCACTTCCACGTGACTTGATAATTAGGAAACACCAAAGGCAGAAGGGGTGTTTAAAAACCTAATTCTGCTGTTTCTTTGAAATGATGTTTTAGAAATAATCTCATTTTTCCCCCAGCTTCCAACAAAAGCTCCACACCCCCGTCATGTCTTTATCATGAAGAAAGAAAAAAATCCCTAAGTCCAATCTTCAAATTGAAGGGATTAGTTTTTAACAGGGCTTCGAACCCATTTGTACCCCTGCTGAGAACTTACATTTCTAACAAGTTCCCAGGTAGTTGTACATAAGAATTACCTGAGGGTCTTGTTAAACAGTAGATTCTGATTCAGAATATCTAGGGTGGACCGAACAAAACCCCTCCCGGAACCAGTCGAGTGTTTTGGGGCCACTTTTCAGCATCATTTCCCCAGTTCTCACCCCCAGGAGACTTACCTGTTTAAATCTACTTTAAAAAAAAAAAAAGCCCATTTCTACAAATTATGCCCATTCCTAAGTTAGGAATTAATATGAAAATATTTTTCCTTTGAAAATCATTGAAAAACTTTAAAAATCAAAGACCTCAAATTGTAATACCACCTTAACAAAAACTTAGCAAATTTGCTGAGCCAAAAGCAAAGGAGTTCACAGGTCCACTCTGCCCACTGCCAGTGACAACCAAGAGGATGCAGTAAGAAGCTGCCCTTCCCCCCCCCACCACGGATGTACTTTTGGCAGGTGGGTCCTTCTCAAATACAACCACTAAACGCTCTCCAAAACCAAAGACCCCAGTCTCTACCTACAGTGACTACCTTTCATAAAAACATGGCTCACTCCAATACACACACTTTAGTTTAAATTATGCCACTAGCACATTGGGATAAAAAGTAATTTATTTGCATTGCTTCAATTTCTCTATTGTAGTGTTAGGACTTAACATAAGCATCACTCATCTACTTCTATTTACAGCTCATTCCGAGTATTACTACAAATACAATATATATAATTTTAAAAAACTTATGGAGAAATGCAGTTTATGTTTTTCTCTCCTTTTTACAGGTTTCTCAAAATCATTCAACTTAAATGAAAATTTATATGGACATTTTCTGTACATATCTGAAAGGGTAGATAATACACTAATAAAGCCAAAAGAATTTTGCACAAATACAATAAAATACAGAAAACAGAAAGTAAAGATGATGTTATTTGGGGTACAAATATAAACAATACAGTACCATTTGAGTAATTTAGCAACATAATACCCATATTTTATAGGAACAAAACTGAAAACCTGGAGAATGCTTTGACAAATATTAAACATTATATATATACACAATGAGGTAAATGTACCTTGGTCTCTTGAGAGGTAATTTAAGTTTAAAGCAATTGGCATTTTGAAGCATCTCCTTGACATATAAAGAAATATCAAACACCTCTGTAATCATTCCATTGGCACAATGTGAAAAAGGGATATCAAAACACGGTTTCATGATATTCAATTCACAAATCATGTTAAAAAATAAAAACAAATTCATTGAAGTTCTTTTTAAGCTCTAAGAAACAGGCTGAATGTTATTAACCACATTTTAAAAAATTTACAAGTAAGATTGCATAATGGGTTTGAAAAGTTAAATGTACTGACAGTCCTCAGGATGTCCAGAAGTCCAGCATTCATCGAGAGAGGACCCATGGGTATTCCGCATTCCAAAACAGACACAAGAAGCTTCAGTACATGTTTAGAGTTATTCTATAAGATCTCAAAATATCTGCACTGGCCTTTTCTGCTGAGTTGTAACAGAACCATCATTTGGAATCTCTACCATCTGGAGTCAGAACACAGCCATGGTCAAGAAACAAAATTAACAAGTTGATTTATGATCACTTTCAATGCAAGGATGAAAATAAACTCTTGATATAACACATCTAATGGGATACAGATTTTGTCGTGCATTTTTATTAGCACTTTGCTGCCCTGTTTTTACAAAAATGTTTGTATCTGACAGTTCTCAGACAGAGAAAAAGGTAATTCATGTGTGGGCTGCAAAATGGCCAAGTGACCCACTTAGACTTCATAGTAAGAACTGAAATCTGGAATTCTTAATGGCCGTGGCATTGTACACTGACTCAAGGCACTTCCTGAGCACTATCATCACAGCAGAATCACAGGCTCAGCAGCTCTTCAGGCCCTACCCTGTCCTATACGGAATACAAGTGGCCACTCCTTCTTGTGCAGCCTCCATTGCCACAGCTACCACACCTCACCGCCACCCCACTCCTCATCCATGGCTACAGTCAAAGCAGGGCAGCCAGCACAGGCTTCCCAAGCCTCACCCACTCCAAACTCGGAGACCCCTCCTGACAGCATCTAGGAATTGAACGTGAGTCACACAACTCCCACTAACTATTTTATTCTAGGTCTCAAAAGCAGCTCTTCAGTCAAAAGGCTGTGGGGGCCGGGAAGGGCAAGGGAGAGGGGTTGTGATGGGATGGGGGAGTGGCAAGGCTATGGCCTCTGAGTCAGGGATTGGCAGGGGGCAGGTTGGGAAAAACAGAGCTGCATATAAAAAAAAGGATCAGAAATGTCTAGGCCCCACTTACTCATACCTTCCCCACCTCTATTCCCCTGGGGTACTGACAGAATGGATGTGAATAGGCAACCTGCCAGAAGATATGTTTTAGCCCAACTGAATCTTGGAGGGTAAGCATCTTAGGATAGGCAGTAGAAACAAAGGCTTGTGTTTCTAAATGACAAAACTAACATTCTAGTCAAATTTAACTGCAGTTATGGCCACAGTAATCATGATTCATCTCTTGTAAGTCACTTTCATTTTCAGTTTTAGCCAGCTGGGGCTTTATCGCTAGCCAGAAAAGGAATTAGCTGCAGTTAATATGTAAACCGAATTTAGAACAAAATTCCAACTTTTAAAAAATTCCCTGATTTCATCAAAAGTACATTTTATCCACCTAGGCAAGAACAGTATAATGGTAACTTAATCTTTAATTTAATAAAGAATATCTTCAGCAAAAGTTGATTACCTTATATGAAAGTGAGAAATCATGTATCACAATTTTAAACCAGACGAGAACTTTTGGTATGTTCTTAAAATTATATAAAAATAGTTCTAGTGATAAAATGTGATAAAATGCATTGGTCCCCTGGATTTCATAAAGCAGATATGGCAGGCTTGGAAATGTCCAAAAAAAAAAAAAAAGTACCTGATCACAGAGCTAGAGATTATTAAACAGGAAATGTAACACAACTATAAAAACAAACCTCTCAAACTCATTCATTTGCTTCAATGAAATAATGGTAACTACAGAAAAAACTCAAATTTGTAGTCAAAATATTAAATAACCTCTAAGCACATTTTCCCCATGATGTTTTTTTAACACATGAAATTGACATTAAATTCCTATGTAAAGTCATTTATTCTAAGATTACTTTGGTTTTAAGACCAAATAAGTCTTTCAAACTCATCCTTACTATGCGTAAGAGATAAGACATTATCAGAATGGAACTCAGGTCACCATCTCTTACTGACCGAAACACTGTAAAGGTTATTCTGACCCTTTTATCCGGACATTGATAGCACTATAAAAATCAAAGTCTTGCCTCACAGCTATGATACTTTTATTTTCCCCAGAACAAGATCACAGTGATAAAAAGGACTTTGAAAACTGTGAAAACCCTACAAAGACTTTATAGCACTGGAAGTAAAAACCAGTTATTACAAGCTGGGTTCAACTTAATGTGAGAAGACCACAATAAGTTTGCTTTAAAACATTTGATTGAAAGCATCTGTAAATGGAAAACCTATATTCAGAATATTCTTTAGCTACCACCTCTCCTAAATATCGAGGATGCATTGAATTCATTACGTAACTATGCAAATTAAGCAGCTGCAATATCTGCACACTGAAGAAGGAAAGACTAAATTAAAAGCTGCCTTTCTAAAAGTGCATTGAGACCTCAAAACCACACCACCTCCAACCTTAGTTACAAAGACAGAGAATCCACCAAATGTTTGCTCCTACAGAACGACGTGACTCTTGCACACCTGTTATCTAGTCAAATTATTAATTATTTTTACCTTCCTAGAAAGATGTCTATTATTTAATATTAACCATATTCTAATTTTAAGTGTAATTCATGTCTTAAAAAAATAACACTGCCTTTGATCAGATAAAGAAAAAAATGGCTTACTGAATGCCATACAACTTTTCACAAGTAGCCAGACAAACTTTCCCTTTTAGGAAAATTAGTCTGTATGCTACGAATTTTAAATTATTAAAGTACTATAAGCATCTACAGAGTTAGAGAGTGCCACTTGATTTTTTTTTTTATAAAGTATTCTTAAGATAGAGCAATTAAAATGGGAAAGCTTGATGTGAGAATATTCAACACGACCATAACAATTTACCAATTAATCCACTTCATTTCTTTAGTGCTTTAAGCACATTTTGGTAGGAGAAAGGCATTTTAAAAATGGAATACCAAACGACACACCACAAAAACCCTTCCAAAACACAAGAAAGTATGGATTACCCAGATAAACTTTTTGAATTCAGACACTGGGGTTTTAAAACACACAGACTTTAAGTTATTTCACTGATTTCCATTAGAAAGACACAGAAGTGGCACTTACTGGTATAGTACAATCCCATTTTGAAGGCATGTAATGTTCTGAATACGTGAAAGAACAATAATCGTATACAAAACATGATTGCATAAATTATGTTCCTCACTGCTATATGAGGTCATTTTTAGACTCAAGATAAAGAGTTTTATGTGTTAGTTTTAAGATCCTGAAAATTATAGAACAGTACATTCAAAGTCTGATTCAAGGAAACCCTTCAGTGGTTCAGCATCCTGAGAATGTACTAACCAGGAGTAAATCACTTTCTTTAAAAAATAAGAAATATTTCATGTAACTCAGCAATTCGGCTCCTTTACCATTAAAGATGATCTTCAGCACAAAGGAGTTACTTAAGTTAAGACCAGCAATCATCTTTTTAAAAAAACAAGTTTTGTGTTAATAAAAAATAAAGGTAGACTACACAACATTTTGTAAGTGTCCTGGGAAAGCATTCATAGTGCACAGGAAGGACCCACATGGCTGTTTCCTGGATCCAAAGAAATCCCGGGAGGTTTCTTAATTGGCCTTATTACACTGGTGCCAAAGGAAGCAATATCCTTCTGCTCCCTCTCAGTGAGGTATAACAACTGACCCCCCAAACGAAAGCCCAGGAGTGGATCTGAAGAAAAAGCAGAGTTCAGGCAAAGCTGCAGAGTTACATTTTGATGCCTTCCTGTTGACTGAGTTGTGATAACGTTTTCTTAATCCGCAAAGCTGTAAGTCTGGCTGCTCCGTTGGCATACCAACATTCTCTCATGATTTTAGCCATTACTCTCAAGGCCTGTAACAAAATAAAAGAAAAATGATGAACGCATGGACCACTTTCCATTGATTTGGATAAGAACACTACATTTTCTTTTTTAAATAAAGTATGTATGAGATTTTTTGTTTCAGCAGTATTTGTAACAGCAAAAGAGTAGAAATGACCGAGATTTCTATCAACAGAGTACTGGTGCCAGCAGCTGAAAAGCAGATGGCTCAGAGATAACTTATTTAGCAGACCTAAAAAAGCTAAATCCTAAACCAGCCCTGGGCAAGGCAAAGAAGGAAACTGAAACTCCCTCCAAACGGAGGAATTTGCTGCATCAAGTACCTCAGGTTGTGGGGATGAAGCTCCGGCTCAAAATAGAAGGATTCGCTCAAAGTATGCTTGTGAAGTAGCTGGAATCCTAGCTACCTGCCCCTCTTCAACTTCACATGGCTCCCCACTACCTCAACCCCAGCAGAAGGCTACAGGTTCTTTTCTCAGAGAGGGTAAAACAGATTTCTGGCCTGGGGAACATGAGGGCAGAAGTTCTGTGTTAAAAACATGCTAAATGCTTTCTGTCTAAACATGGGCAGCAACTCAGACATACTCTCCAGGCAGGAGATTAGAAGAGGCTCCTTGGGAGAATTGGACCAAGCCAAGGGGAAAGACCTGAAAGAGTGACATCAGTGGTTTCTTAAGGAAGCAGCTCGGATAGCTCATCCTAAAGATCAGTCAATAAGCTCCATTCACAAAGCTTCCGATCAGCTTTCAGTGCCTTTTTTTTTTTTTTAGAGTTTGAAGACAGTGAGGTTGATCAGACATCTGAGGACAGTAATATGAAATGCAGAAACTGAAACAAACAGGAAAAAACAACTTGGAGAAAACAGAAGCTTACAGAGAGAAGAAAATGTCAAAAATCTATCACTAATATCCTCAGAGAGAAGATACTGATACTGTGCCTATCGTTGATAACTCTACATTTTTTTCCATTTTCTTTTCTCCAAGAACTTTTTCCTCAAAGTTGCTTTTGTCCCCTGATGTTTATTTCAGTCTCCGTATTTCATATTAGGTATCTGACAACGAACAGGAGGCTACAAACAAGCTAACGAAAATTAGAGGATTTGTTTGGGTGCTCTAACATTCAAATACCCGGAGGAAAGAGAATAAAGAAATGACAGGGAAGAAATCAAAGAAATACTTCAAGAACATCTCCTAGAAATGAAAATTTGTTTCCAGATCAAAAGAACCAAGTACCCAGCACATATACTCACTCAACCAATATTTATTCCATCCCTACCATGTGCCAGATACTTTCTAGCTAGGTGCTACGGGTATAGCAGTAAGCAAAACAGACAAAAATCCCTGCCCTCAGAAAGCCTACTTTCTCTTGGGGTAGGTCATATAATAAATAAGCAGTAAAATAAATAGATTGTTGGATGGATGCTAGGGAAGGAGATAAAGTATGGTAGGGAAGGAGAGTGCTATCTTAAATGGGGAGAAAGGGAATGACTCACTGACAAGGAAACATTTGAGCAGAGACCTGAAACAGGTCAGCAACTGAGTAAACCAAGGAAAAGGAAGACACAGAATTCAGGAAGGGGATTCAACATAAGAAAGAGGCAAAGGGAATCTCAGGATGTAAGGTGAGAGATGCCCCCAAATGACAATGGTACAGTGGGCCTACAGAGCAACCAGCTGAGACTGGAACAGGTCTGAAGGCTCGGGAAGAGATTTTTTTAAGGTATTCTATTCTTGATATGTTTCGACTATTGAGAGATTTCTACAACCAAAGAAAATGAAAGATTGAATTTGTAATAAATACATAGAAAATGAAGCAAACTGAGACACAAACAAAAATGACAGTGATAACATGAATTCAGCAAGGCATGACAGGAACTGCAAATCGCATGTGTGCTGTTAATGTTCACTGTTAACCTTTTAGTTCTTAAAAGCCATCTGTTTAATAATAATTTGTTTCAATAATTATTGAAAGAGTGTATGGATACTTCTAGTCTGTATTCCGTAGTATCCAGATCAAATTTTAAAAAGACAAAATCTGGTCCCACCCTCCCTTGTTAAACTATGTCATGTGCAAATTCTTTGAGCATTCTGATATGTACCTTACCTGGGCCTGGATATCTGATCTTGTTTGAAGTAGCTAGGAGCTCTCTGAGGAGTTCTACATTATTCTAAGATGCAAAATCAACTAGTGAAGTGACCGATTTTCCATTCCCCCTGAGCTACAAAGCTGTAGGGAAACACCTTGCCTCACCAACATAATGGTAACAGCTAGCAATTAAGGGCAAGTTAAATAAAATTTGTCTAATGAATTCTGTCAATTTAGAACTAAGTAAACATTTCTAAAAACTGTCATCAGAGCTGAGGTTAGCGGAGAGGTTTGTGTGCTGCTGGGAGGTATCTTCCCCAAATCCCTGGTAAGTGGCCATGCAGACAATCAGGTGAATAACGTACAAAATCATCTGAAGCCCCTTCACCATCACCTAAGTCCCTCATTTTACAGACGGGACGTTAAGACCCTAGAGAACAGAACTGATCTAAATGGCAGCCGCGCTTGCTAGAACGTGAGCCTCCTAATTCCCATCCGGTGCTTATCCTGCTACTCTGGGCCACCCTGGTTGGAGAGGGGGCATTCACTTAAAAAAGCAGGTGCCATGGTTCATTTGGCAGATTTAAACACTGTTCCAATATATTAACAACAATGTTCCATGCCCCTTGCAACATGCTTAAAATTGGTCAACATGAAAACCAGATTATTCAGTTTTTATTCATTGGCTTAATTGCCATGAGAAAGGAAGAAAGGGGAAACCTTGTGGCTGTTTTCCTTAGAGAAAAGTCGTAAAGTTTCTGTTTACTAAGCAGAAGCCGTTTCAAAAATTGTGTTAATATCCGAAAGAAGCACTCACTTCACAGCTTTGCCATCTGTTTGGAATATTCGGCCTTAACTTCTGTTCACAAACAACTTTTCTCATTTCTTCAACTGATGGATCAGAAGGTACAAGATCATAATAAGGCAGCTGGTAATCTTCGTGAATTCCTGTAAGGGTTAAAAAAAAAAAATTAAGTTCTATTTTGAAAAATTTATTTAGATAAAGCCAAACCATTCTCTGACGAGTCAGAGAAGAGCACTTTCTGAGAATCCTATTATAGTGTCCCATTGCTAAATCCGGAAAGCAGAACTGGGCTTACACCTTCCTCCCCTTCTTCATCCATAACTGTACCAACAATGCACCCTCCTGAGTAGGTACTGGGTCCATACCCTAAAACTAACTGTTGCCAGGGGATCAGCAAAGACTATTTCGGTGATGATTAACTGTGAGCTGTGATGACAAGACTGACGTTTCCTCCTGGAACTCCACTGTGCAGCAACTGAGTGATTTTATTCTGTGGGTGTGAGCTTCTCACTCAGTATGGGGATATATATATACGCTGAGATGTGAATTCTACAAGGCAAATCTGAGGTATGAATTTCTTTCTCTACTTGCATCTATCAATAACATGTCATATTTGTTGCAAAGCAGAGAGATACACTGCCTCTCACTGTCTCAAAAACCTGAGGTCCTGGGTCTCTCTGCCAAACGTGGGCACCCAAGCCTACAAGTCTCTCTTGAGTCAACATCTGAAAGTGTTCAGTCTAAAACCAAACCTAAAAGTTAAAACAAACTTATTTTAAAAAGTCAGATGTAATGGCTATTATCAAGATAGAAAATACCCCTCCCAAAAAACAAGAAACAGGGACTCATTTAAAATGATTTGTGTGACACCTACCAATCACTACAAGTAAAAAAGAAACAGACAAGATGTCCACCTCTGACACCATATCTCATTGGGTATAAACCAAAGACAGTCTCTCAAGTAATTAACAAGGGTCCCTGAGATAAGAGTACAAACTTGGCGCAAAGAGTCCCAGTCTCAAGGGAAAAATACCAGTTTGACCTAGATACACGCTAGAAACAGCTTCCTAGGTAGCCTAGCAAACAACAGTTCATTCTAAATAACTATATTCCAAGATAGAAGTGGCTGGGATCAGATGCTTCCCAAGATTCAAGTGGAAGAAAAAGAGTATGCTAGGATAAAGCTGTGCATTTGCTTGTCATTTTCCCTCACTATAGGTTTTATCTCCTTTATTTTCTCTGGTACTGTCAGTGATCACCTGTAGAACATAATTTCAGACTGCTGACTGTGTGTAATTTCATTCAATGAAAAAGAAGGCAATTCTCGAACAACTTCTTTTTGAGACAAATTGTTGGGGAGGGGGAAGCAATTTACCACCAATGGAACATCGTCGAGCAATTTCCCAGAATACTAAGCCCATTGCATAGATGTCAGCACGTTTGAAGGATTCAAAGTGTTTCATATTTATGGAATCATCTAGAACTTCAGGGGCCATGTACCTAAAAAAGAAGTCAACATTTTATTTTATGGAATGGTGGCCAATTTTTTTTTAACTGTTTCATAATTTTCTTTTTCTCCTGAGAATCAAAAAAATCAAAATTAACTGATTTTTTTCCTCTTTGAGCACGGTTCTAGTATTTTTAAAAGATGATTCTTGCTTATTACAAAAAAAGTCCTAAAGTACAAAGTGAAAAAAATCATCCCATTACTACAACATATTAACATTTTGATGAGAATTGTTTTAGACATCTCTATACATATATAGATATACACACAATATTACATAACTGAGATTACATTAGACTCAAGAAAAATATTAAATATTCACGCTGGTTTGCCAATTAATTATGTCAACTAAATCCCATGAAAAGCTAAAACAGCAGTTTCAAGCCTTATGATCTTAGTTTCCAATAAAAGACACACAGAGACACTTGTGACTATTACAAATATCTTAACGTACACCACCTGCCTTGTCATGTATGATGCAGGGATTATATATTTTAATCTAGAAGTCTTCTCACCATAAGATGAAAGGAAGGACAGGGACATACTCCAGGGAACAAAATACTAGGTAAAAATGAATGTCAGTCCTCATATTGATGCCACATTGTAGGGTTTCTGTAGATAAGGTTTTCAAACCTCATTAGGCTTCTGAAGTTTCAAAGACCCTCGCTAAGATTACAGGTCAGGGACCACAAAGGTGTGTCCTAGACCCATGAGCTAATCAATAGTTCTGAGAGTCCCAGTTGAATCCAGAAACCACGAGTTCACTATGAATAGCCTTATCCAAGGCTTATTCCAAGCAGCAAATTTTGAAGAAATGTTGTGGCAGCATGCTGTTATGCACGCGGCAAGAGCTTTTAAGTTGGAAACGCCCAGGTTCAAATCTTAGCTCATCAGTTTTCCCATCCATGTGAAATTGGCCCCATTACTAAACTTCCACGAGGCAGTTTCATCATCTGTGCATAAGTGGTAATGAAACCTACCTAGTTAGGTTCTTTTGAGGATTCATGGACTCGACAAATATTTACTGAGGGCCTACCATGTAATAGGCACTGTAATGAAAGGAAGGGTGAGTACAAGTTAGGGATACAGTAGGGGAAAATACGCTCTAGGGTACAGCACATGCAAAAGACGCTAAGAAAGAGAGAATGGCATATTTCTAAGAACTGAAAAAAGTTGGGCTAACTACAACACAGCATTTGAGGGGGGCATTAAAGGAGATAATATACGTAAAAGACCTATTAAAATGCTTGGCACATAGTAGGTACCTATAAGCATTAAATACAATTGCTCTTATAATTAATATAACTAACAGTAATATTTTCTGGAAGGGACACCTTTCATCAGGAGGCATCTGTAAGTCAGGTAACTGGCTTCAGAGCAGGCAAGACCATGAGATCTACCCGTGGGCAATCTAATAAGGTACACATTTGAGTCTCAGAAAAATATGAATATGCAAACGAGAAAGAAAAGAAATTGATTTTCGAAGGTATTAAAAACTATTTATTAACAAGTTCACCTTTTTGTTCCCACTCTGTGATTTGGAGCAATATCAATTGTATCAGTGGCTGAATCGTGTCTTACTGCCAGTCCCAAGTCTGCAATACAGCAAGTTCCATTCTTCTTTACCAAGATATTCTTTGATTTCAAATCTCTATGAGCAATGGCTGGTTTTCCTAAAGAACCAAATACGAAACGTGATTGGTTAAAAGTTAATACCAAGCACAACTCTCACCTTCAAGTTCAAAAGCCTCTCTTCCCATGCCAGTATCAAAGCACTTCAGCCCACATCACCTGCAGCACCCAGGGAATTACCAAACTCAACCTCAAGTGAAACATTATAACCAAAGTCATTGAAATTACATTTCTTTGAAGGAAATGGAGATATAAGATGCTCCAAAAGATAATGTTCAAAAACCTTAAGACTAACGAGTCAAAGACTTGGGAACCCTACTCACAGACTCATGTTTCCAGCCCAGGAACTCAAGTATCTGGATCACTTCCCTTTTCTATCAGCTGGAATGTGCTCAGTATTTAAATATACTACCTTTAATACTAACCATAAGGAAAAGTACTGTTAAAAAATAATAATTAACCACGTGGAAAAATTAGAACCTTCATATATGTACTACTGGTAGAAATGTAAAACGGTGCAGTCACTTTGGAAAACAGTCTGGCAGTTTCTCAAATGGTTAAACATAGAGTTTTCATATGATCAAGCAATTCCACCCCTAGGTATGTACTCAAAAGAATTAAAAACATATGTTTACACAAAAATTTGTATGCCACTGTTCATACAGTATCTATAATAGCTAAAAAAAAAAAAAGGAAACAACCTAAATATCCATCAATGAATCAACGAAATTTATTTTATCCATACAATGAAACAGATAGCATCCATAAAACGGAATGATGAACTAGTAACACATTAAAAGTCAAAGAAGCCAGGCATTAAATATCACATATTGTATGACTCCATTTATATGAAATGTCCAGAGTAGGGAGATCTATAGAGACAGAAAGCAGATTAGTGGTTGCCTAGGGCTGAGGGTTTGGGGGGAAATGGGGAGTGACTGCTAATAGGTATGGGATTTCTTTCTGATGTGATTAAAGCTTTCTAAACTTGATTGTGCCAATAGCTGCACAACTCTGTGAATATATTAAAAACCACTGAATTGTATACTTGAAATGAGCGAATTATATGGTACCTGAATTATATCTCAATAAAGCTGTCGTTAAAAATAATGATAATAATTACAAATATGAGGCTGGCTAAGATATGAAAAGAATATAGCACATATGTAGTAAAGTGGAGAGTCAGGAGTCATCAGGTAGAAGAGGATAATCAGCAGAGCAAAGAGGTACAGTGGCATCTGGTATCATACGTGTCACTAAACCACACCATAAAAATATAACTAAAAGTTATTTAATTTTCAACTGTAAAACTGTATCATATGGTCTCCTTATCTCCGAGTACAAGTAGAATTATTAATTGATGGCCAGGTACCATTTATATAGCAAACTGTCATTTACAAACCACTTTAACATTGCCTTTGATACATTCTTTTCACCTTGAGCTCTAAATAAAACTCAGATACTCCAAAAATCACAAGCGTGGATGCTACTTTTAAGAACTCACAAAAATATCAGTGTTGTTACAATGACTACAGAATTTGTTAACAGTCCCAGATTCCTAACTTCAGCTGAGATTTTTAACAAAGATAAAATGTTCTTGTCTAAAAACTCATTTTAAAACATTTCCAATTAGGCAGATTTTTTGCAAAAATTACTTTTTTTAAAAAAAAAATGAAATCTTGAAATGTTTTTATTAACTCTATATCATCTTAACTGAGTGATATTTAAAACAATATAGAATCACTAAGCTTAAAGCCTGGAGAGAACATGACATGTAATTTGGTCCAAAAACTCCACATTACAGATTGAGAATCTGAGAGCCTAGAACATCAATTATTGACTTGCCCCAAATTAGGTTTATACAGTCACTCCCCTGCTAAAAAGCAACATCCATGGGCAACCTATTTCTTAAATGATAAAGTCAAGTTTTCTTAGATTGCATTTAATTTCTGACCACCATGACAACAAACAATCCAATGTCACAACCATGGTGAACGTCATTTCCTGAACAAGATGGGATATTCCTTTATGTCTTTGCAATTGTACACCTTTACCCTCTACTTAGAATATCTCCCCCATCTTGTCACCCTGAAAACTCCTACAGCTGCTCCTTGGAAACTCTATGGGGCAGTTCTACTTTGTCCTATAGGGTCGCTATGAGTAAACAGGTTTGCTTTTGGTAATAACATTAAGCAGGGCCACATGACTTACTTTGGTCCACGGCATCTGAGTGGATGCTACCTGTATCACATTGAGCAGAAGCTTCAAGAACTACTTCTTTTTCTTTCCCTTGCTACAAGAATGGTATGTCTCAAAAACATTTTCTTGGTAAGACATTATATTCCTGAGAATTTAATGCTTAAATAATAGAACTGCCTGAAGAATTACCTTGGGTACCAACAATCTCCATGTGAAGATGCGCAAGCCCACTTGCTGTGGACAGAGCGAGTTTTATCATTCCTTCCACGGTAACTGTGTACCTATTCAAGTAATCAAAAAGAGATCCATGCTCATGATAATCTGAGACCAACCAGAGCTGGGTCCATGTGCCATTGTCTGCAAAACAGAGTAAGAATGTTTCAGCTGGACTGCAGAACATTTATGATTGATTTATTCAAAGGTTCACTTTTTATTATCGATCCTGAATCATGCCACTGCAATACTTTGGCACCTTATGTGTGTATGTATTTCCTTCATATTTTCAGTTGGTCTTATACTTTTCAAAATACTTTTACATACACATCCTTTAGACCCTCACCATAAGCCTCCTATTCTTGAGATGAGTCATGGATTATTAACCCCATTCTACAGGTAAGAAATTATAGTTCAAACATGGCTACTTTCTCGAGCCAACACAGTAGCAGAGCCGGGACCCTTCAGTGCCTAGAAAAATGCCTGGCTTAGGTTGGTGCTCAAGGATTGTTTTTAGGAGAGAAGAAACAAAGAAAAGAGGGAGAAAGGATGGGAAATGGAACTTATCTAGAGCCTACTGTGGTCACGTGGGAATGGAATATCATGGGACAAAACTGAAAGCATATTTAAGTGAAGAAATGGTGAGCTTCAGGGACAGACAATGGATAGATAAGGTGCCAGATAAGATGACTATGATTCTAACGTTTCCAGATTTAAAAAACTTCAAAAATAGCAGTACTGCTGACACACAGGGAAGCTGAGACGGGAACTGAAATGTCAGAAGGGAGCAAAAGGAATGGGGATTGAACCAAATTTTAGACAAGGTAATTCTAAATGTAGATTCTGGAAGCTCATTTGTAAGCTGATATATGAATTTGAAATGTGTTTTCCCATAGGAAAAATGGTAAAGGTTCTGGCCAGGCTCCTAGGCTGGTCCATAAAATCTTATTAAACCTAAAAAACAGTAGATCTTTAAATCGATTTAGTACAGCGCCTAGCACACAAAAACTTAGTATGTGCTGTTTCCTTTCCAGTCAATGGCAAAACAAACAAAACCCAAATTGATATAAAATGACTTATATTTTGAAGGCGGTTACTTGAAGAAAAGCAATTCTGATTGGAATAGATTAAGGAAGGAGATGAGACCTTTTTAGAAGACTCAAAGGAAATATCTGGATCCTTTCAAAAGGATTTAGATTCATGATATGGTTCTTTATAAACTTGTTCTTCATAAATTCTAAAAACTGATTCTGTCCAACTTGTACCTTTTCTTTTCCTTGATACAAGTGCCTCAGCAGAGTTATTTGCATGCTTATTAACCCTGATGCAATTTTGAAAGGCTCACAAACACAAGAAAAAAACAGGAACAGAGGCAGATGGAAGAAAGGGATATTTTCTTGAGGTAACTGACAAGACAGGCAGAAGGAAGAAGATACTTAAGAGGCTGTGCACATGTAAAGGATTGCCTGAGGGAGAATGAACTAAATCATGATGAATGAAAACAAAGGAAAGGGGAAATAGAGTGGAAGGACTGGGTTCTGAGCAAAGTTTCATTAACCCCTGTGAAAGAAGAAAAGAGGAGCTGGGGAAGTGCCAGCAGGGTCAGCTAGTTCCCATGGTGACCACCAGATGACAGCACCAGCTAGACTGCTGCTTGCATGAAGGGGAAGGGAAAGTTCAGGTTACAGCAGCACCAGGTCTTTGTGCCAATGGTGTATGTTTGCAACTTGGGATGTGCTCTTAAAACAGCCTGGGTGAGGTTTAAGCCTCGAAATACAGATTTGAAAGTAACCAGGGTAAGTTACTTAAAGGAGTAATTACTATTTGTAGAATTAGCACCCGCATACAAATCAGAAAAAGAGTAAGAGTTCAAGGAAACAAAGATAACTATGAAGAAATAAGAATAAATATCCAAGCAATGTCACTAAATTGTACATGTAGTAATTGGTGGATTGGTGTATGTTTTTCTTTGTATATTCTAAACAACAACAAAAAAGAAATAAGAATAAACAAAGAAAAGCCAAGGGTCATATTATTTAATAAAGAAAAGTAGGGAGAAGCGAAATGGTGTCAAATGGAAAAGAAAATGAGAACTAAGGATTTGGTTAGACTGTGATCACTGCTTTTGTTTGTTTTGTGATTTAATTAAGTAACACTGAATTTTTAGTGGCCAATGATAATCACTGTCTACATCAGTTACATTCATCATTGGCCCTAGTATCACACAAAAAAATAGTAAAACATTATATGCTTCACGATGTGATGTAATAGGAAGCATACAACATACCTATTACGTATTTTGGGGAAACCAATAAAGCCTGAAACAGATCCCGCCTCTATATCGAACTACCAGTTTTCAGAAAATACTGATGCGCAAGTTAAGAGATACTATGAAAATTCAGTCAGCAAAATCCAGAATATGGTAACCTCTACAAGGACAAACAATGTAGTTTCTTCAACAAATAAACCATTAAGATGGAAAAAAAGATGAAAGGGGGAACCTAGAGATTAAAAAGACTTAAGAGAACTATCAACCAAATGCAATGTGTGGACTTAAGATCCTAATTTGAACAACCAATTGTTAAAAAAAAAGAAAGAGACATTTAAAGAAATATGAATCTAAGTTAGATATTTGATGACATCTAAAAAACTGGAAATGATAGTGTGATTATGTTTCACAAAAAAGATTCTTCATCATTCAGAGACACAAATTAAAAATATTCATGAATGAAATGATACATTATCTGGGATTAGCTTCAAAATAATTCAGTTGGGGGTTAAAAGTAGATGGAGATAAAGATCAAATACAATCAACAGTGAGCTGATAACTGCTGAAACTGGGTGATAGGAGCTCATCATACTATTCTCTACATTTGAATCTTTTTTAAATAAATAAATGTTTAAATAAGTAACACATACTTGCTGTAAATAAATTTGAAAATAACAGAGAAGCATCAAAAAAAGCCACAAAAATCATCCATAATCACCAACTAGAGATAAACATTGTTAGTATTTTGAAAAAATATTATTGAAGAAATGAATGGGAGGGGAGAAAGGGGAAAAGATGATGACTACATTTCTAGACAAGTAAAAGATCACAGCACTTTTAAAGAAACAGGAAAGCTGGGAAACACAATTCAGGTGGGAATGATGAAAGTTGAGTTCTGAACGTAGATCTGAAGTAATGTAACACAATATCCAACTGAGGTGTCTTGTGGGTCATTAGGCATTTGGGGCAGGGGTGAAGGCTGCAGACCAGGCACATGTCGGTGACTGACACTGTCGAAGCAGAAGTTGTGGGCATGAAGGGATTAACTGAAGCCAAGAAAGTAGATGAAGCATAGTAAGTAGATGAAGTCTGAAGTCACCACTCACTGACTCTCCACTAACACAGTTTCCTTCAGCATCTGATCTGACCCTGGACCTCAGCCACCTTTGCTACAAGCAAGAAGGTATCCACGTAACACATGGTTACTAAAGGTAAAGGTGTTTTGAATAAACCATTTTTCCTACCTACCTACCTGAGTTTACATAAAAGATTGATCCATTTACCCCTGACAACTCAGAACACAGAATACACTGAAAAGCCCTACTGGTCAGTAAGAGTTAAAAGGAAACAGACATTTGAGCCCTAAAACTACCTCAAAATTTTGAGCAACGAGAGCTTATAAATTTTTTCTATATTATGACTATACTCAATAGCTGCCTTGAACTAAAATAAAAACAGGCAGTTTTTTTTTTCCCCCCAGTTATTTACATTTTATTTAAAAAATTCAGATTTAGGAAGTTCCTGTTTTTAAAGGTTTCTAATACATTCTGTTTGATTAATGAGTTTAATCTATATGACAAACATCTATTTCTCACCAAAACTGACAATGTTTAGTAGCCATATCCACATATAGGCTTAAGCAGATTTTGTTATACCCAATATAAGGAAAAGATGAAGGTTACCAATCGTCTTAGTTATCTAGTGCCACTGTAACAGAAACACCCACGAGTGGATGGCTTTAACAAAGAAATCTATTCTCTCACAGTTTAGGAGGCTACAAGACCAAACTCAGGGTGCCAGCTCCAGAGGAAGGCTTACTCTCTGTCGACTCTGGCGGAAGGTCTCTGTCATCAATCTTCCCCTGGTCTAAGAGCTTCTCAGCGCAGGAACCCTGGGTCCAAAGGACGGGCTCTGCTCCTGGCACTATTTTCTTGGTGGTACGAGGTCCCCCTGACTCTCTGCTTGCTTTCTTTATATCTCAAAAGAGACTGACTCAAGATACATGGAGTCTTGCCTCATTAACATCACAGAGGTAAGATTTACAACACACAGGAAAATCACATCAGATGACAAAATGCTGGACAATCACACAATACTGGGAATAGCTTTTGCGGGACATAATTCAATTCGTAACACCGACCTTTATTGTCTGCTGCTATAAATCCCAGGATGTTTTCATGACGTAACATTACAGTTTGATAAATCTCTGCCTCGCGAAACCATGAGCGTTCTTCTCTAGAGGAAAATATTTTAACAGCGACTTCTTCTCCCCGCCACTTTCCTCGCCAAACTTCTCCAAATCGACCTTTGCCAATGCTTTCTTGTAATACAATAGTTCTTGCGATTGTTCTCTGAACAAGCAATGGTAAACCTAAAGATAAAGAAAAACCGTATTCAATATAATCAACGATATTGTGCTCCTAACACCATCGATAGGCACTAAAGAGTGATCCAGAAAGGTATAACTTTCTAAGCTCTACTTCTAAGGAATTTTTTAACTGAGGAGATATAAACTACATTTGCACCAAAATAATTAATGATAAAATGAAACTAAGCTAATAAACAAAATAAAAGAATCCAGAAAGTCCTGCCTAGGGGGTCCAAGTAGGCTTGATAAAGTGGAATGTAAACTGTCCTTTACAGAAGGGACAGGACCAAAAGAGCAGAGGAGAAGATAAAGTGTTTAGATAGGAGAAAGTTGCGGGCAAAGGAAGAAGGAAATTAACGACACATGTTCAGCGGCCCAGCTTGTATAAGCAGAGAGAGAAAGTGTGTGGCAAAGTGTATTCACCAGAACATGAAAAGTCCAGAATGCTAAGCTCAAGATGGCCAATGAGAACCGTAAGTGAAAGAGGAACTACTAAAGCTTTCTGGGAAAGGGCTTTGAATGGGAGGAAAAAAATAAAAGAATCAGAAGTCCTGGTCTAACTTAAGAAATCAGTAAAAAATACTACAAAAATCATTTCAAGGCAAGCAATTTACTTGTTAGAAACCGGCTACCTAAGCAACACCAGTATCTTAAGGAACAATGTCAAATAACTTGCCTTTGGTAATGGTGTATTTGCCTTTTTTCATTAACTGAACTTGCCTTACTCTAAAATACATATTTTTAAATACTGCCAACACTTATTTCATTTACAGAAAAGCATTTACTAACTACTTAGAATATTTAAGTGATACTTTATTAGGGACTACTTTAATTCACTTAAAATCATATGGTCTATGGCAGTGGTTAAGAGCTATAGCTGCTACCCAAAAGGTGGGCAGTTAGAATTCGCCAGCTGCAGCTTGGAAACCCTGTGGGACAGTTCTACTCTGTTCCCTTTAGGTTCGCTATGAGTTGGAATTGACTCGACAGCAACGGGTTTCTATCCACTCAGGGACTGTCATCTTAAATTATACTGACACTAACAAATAAAATAGCAATGCACATGACCCTCCCTACCTCCTCCAAGGTAGTTAACAGTCTAATTATGAACGCTTGTTTTTATAAAGAGACTGCTAGCTAAAATTGCTGTGTGAAATCCTTATTTAAATCACAGAACTCCTTTGTCCTATGAATAATTAATTCCTAATTATGCTGTTTAGTGTAAATGCTAATCTACTAAATTTTCTTAAAAGCCTTACACAGGGCCATACCTAAGTGTACATTTAAGTACAACTAAACTTAGGAGTTAAACTTCAGAAGACTAAACTGGAAGTAACAAAGGCAAATAAAGGAAAAAGGGGAATCGCAAATGGGAAGTCTGAAAAATGTGTGACTCATTCAAGAGTTGTGCAAATGGCATAGTCAAGAAAGTCTAACAGGATAAAGAAAGTTTTGTCTTCTCCAACACCACTGAATTCTAGATGTAGAAAATTAAAAACAAATCTAGATTCACATTATCTGTATTTGGTTAGCATAACCCACATAAATACGTGAGCATTTCAAAAAGCAGTAATTTTCTTCTAAAGACAAAAACAGCCCTCTATAATCTCTGCTTTTCTCTTCTGTCCCTTCAGAACTGCTTGAGAGAAAACTTCAGTAGGGGACCAGCGTATGAGCAGCTTCATATGCAGTGAACAACAGAAATAATTCCTGAACAACATGCATGTATTACAAGAGATCATAAACATTCATAAGACATAAACAACGGTCTAAGAGACTTTTAAAAACTGGCACACATGGGCACACTCATAGACATGCTTTTCAGTCTAATTACAGCTGAAACTTGGACACATGCACAGGCGGTGATTCAAATTAATACGTCAAGGAATAGGTTAGCTTTGAGGTTAGTGCTGCCAGAATCAGGCTCTCCACTGCCTAGCTTGAAGTTTCCAAGTTAAAAGTACAGCCTCTGAGAGACAGAAGTAGGTAGGGCCTTTCCTCAATTATAGCCACGGTACACAATAATAAACATGCGAATTCCTAACATAAAATGTTTTGTTTTACCATCTCCTCAATGAATGAAAGGACTAAAAAGGGTATTAAGAATAGATATTTTACTTATTCACTGGCACCAGTCCCATGCACAAGGTGGCATTAAGGCTTTCTAATGACTAGAAGGGAAACAGATGGCATTTTTTATTACCACTCAACAGACTTCTGCGTGGGTAAGTTCGGGGGACATTTAGTACACAATGAACTCTGACAGTTTAAAGGAGGACTTTACACTAAGCTTTCTGAACAATGAAGTAAATTGATAACTGTATGTCTCAGGTTTTTCTTCCAAATAGCTTTTCACTAAGAGTAACACCTGCCATTTGGACAAAACTTTACCAAGTGCTTTCACATAAACATCTTATCTCACCTGAACCTCACATTTCAATGACACATATAGGGCAGGGTTCATCACTTTCATTTTAAAGATGAAGTCAATCAGGCTTGAGACACCAGCTAACTGCCCAAAGCCACAAAGCTAGCAAACAGGGTAGTGGTTTTTGAGGGGTAAGGCTTAAAAGGAGGGAGAGAAGTTGTCAGATAATAGACAACAGACAACAGGTCCCTGATGGATCTAGAAATACATATACAGTAGAAAAATAATGAATTCCACTTCTGTATTTCATGTTTATATCTTAAACGGTAAACAACTGTATTCTTATTCAGAAATCAACTGCCATTACACAGCAGTTTCTTTAATCATTAAGATGGATTTGTTCCCCTTGAGGCTCGACAAATGCCACTGTGCTAAGTGGCATGAGCTGCTTTTAATTTCCCCGGGTGTAAATTTGGCAACAAGAGAACTGGTCTAAGGGATTCATTCCAAATGATCTGCAGCCACCTTAACTCTGTGACTTTTGTACTTGGTTATCATCATTTTGGTCCAGAATAAGCCAGATCCTTTAATGTTACCTGATTATAAAATGAGTGGAGTTTTCATTATATATATTTTCAAATCTTCATTTTACTCATGAATTTAGCCTTTATTTGAAGCTGATTTATACTTTTCAAAGGATAACCGAAAATCCAAACCCAGTGCCACTGAGTCGATTCCAACTCATAGCGACCCTAAAGGACAGAGTAGAACTGCCCCACAGAGTTTCCAAGGAGCACCTGGTGGATTTGAACTGCAGAACCCTTTGGTTAGCAGCCATAGCACTTAACCACTACTCCACCAAGGTCTCCTTTCAAAGGATAGCATATATTATTTAAGAGTCAATAAACCTTCCGGTATTATTACCAACAATGTCTGTTTCATTTTACTGAAGAAGAAACAAAAGCCTGAAGAGGAAACATGGTTTAACCAAGGTCATAGAGCAAACCAATGACAAAGCTTGGATTAGAATCTAGATCTCTGACTCCAAACCAGTATCAAATTCCAATATTCTAGGAGATAGAAGTGTTCCTCTCCTGGTATCCTTCCAAACAACATGCAAGAAAAAATAAAAGTTAATTACCGTTTGGCTTAAATACAAACCACTGCTTTGCCAAAATTCACTTCGGATGATTTTGACATTTAGCCCATCTATTTACTATCCCACAAAAATCAACAAACACAACTGAGAAAAGAAAACATCATAGAGGCTATGCGTCCACAAAGCTATTTTAAATAACAAGGTGGTTAAATAACAAGGTGGTTAGGTTACTTTCTTAAGCAAAAAAAATGACTAAGAATTCATTAGATTAAAAAAAAAAAAAAAAAAAAAAGCCTGAGCTGAAAACACCAATTTTGTACAATGTTAAAAAAGCAAATAACCTTGACAATTCCAAACACATTTTCTGTCATGCCTACTTTTAAATACAAAAATAATGCTGCTAAACAATCCTGAGTAGAAGGGGCAGCTACATCTCAGACAGATCATTTAACAGCTTTGAGCCTCAGTCTCACCTACTTGATTGTAACTGTCCCTATCCTTTCTATCTCGCATTGTCCGAAGAGGCAAATGAGATTATATAGGTGAGAACGCTTTTGAAATTTATACAAACATGAAGCTGACTTACTGACTTGTTTCAACAATAAAAGTAAGTTCCAATCCATCTACACTAAACTAGCCACATTTAGATACAGACCAAGCTTAAAGGCCTTTATTAGGCTCATACCTGGAATACAGGTCACACTACTCCAAGTTTTAACAAACCATGCCAACTAATAAAAGAAATAACCACTCCCCTGCCCCGCAAAAAAAAACCAAACCAGTGCCGTTGAGTCGATTCTGACTCATGGTGACCCCATGTGCTACAGAGTAGAACCGCACCCCATAGGGTTTTCATGGCTGTGATCTTTCGCAAGCAAATCGCCAGGCCTTTCTTCTGAGGTGTCTCTGGGTGCGTTTGAACCACCAACCTTTCAGTTAATAGCCCGGCACTGCCATTTACACCCCCTGGGGCTCCAATGAGGCAAAAACCAGTTAATTTTTTTCTTAGAAAAAAGGAAAAACATTACATTACCTGATCCAGAACCTGATGTTGTCATATCATAAATTAAATCTTTCAATGTGGTACCCTCTGAAATAAAAGGGCGATCTAATGAAGGATCCTCTTCGTTGGGCACTCGATGGTGAATGACAGTGCGGTTATGGCAGATATAGACCATCAACATGAGCGAGATGCAGACGAAGCACACTGGTCCAGCGATGACAGCTGCCAGTTCAACAGGACCAAGGCCGGATGTCGGCTTTACTGAAAACGGGGCAAAAGTAAAATAAGCATAAACAGGTGGCATCTACATTTTCTTGATCCTCCACATTTCCTGCAGTATTGACTGCCACCACTTAGTCATACAGAAGCTCACAGAGCTCGAAGCCAGATTCATTCAGTCTTCTCTCATTGGCCTTCTTTTTCTTCTCACCAACTCTGACACTACCTGTTTACTCTTTCTGTATTCTTCAGCCATCATCTAAATCCAGCTGCTGCAGTCATTCTAGGACCTCCCTACTTATCACCCTCGGGTCACTAATAAAGTAAGCAATAATAGAAACTCCCATTAAAAACCCCTTAAAAGCCTTCTTTTTTAATAACAGAACTTTTGGCTTGTCCTGCTATCCCAAGGTTAGTACATGCTCCAAACAGGAAATATGTAGACATACACACACACACACACACACACACTCAGAAGTGAGCAAAAAGTAAAAACAAAAACTACCTACAGCCTCACCATCCAAAAACACAGTATATATCTCTACCACTTTTTTTTTAATCTTTTTTTTTTTATTAGTGTTTGCATGTACGTATTTCTAGTCTATTTAACCAACTTTTTCTTCTATTTTCTTATAAATCTTTTTTTTCCCCTTTCTTTTCTTTATGGTTGAATTCCGGGGGGCATCTTCTGCCACCCCACTTTGTTGTCCAGTTTTCTGCTCAAACTATACTTCATTCTCTTGCTTTTTTTTTTTTTAACTTGAGCTTTAGGTAAAAGTTTACAGCTCAAGTTAGTTTCTTACACAAAAATTTATATACATATTGTTATGTGACACTAGTTGCAATCCCTATAATGTATTGTACACTCCCCCTTCCCACCCTGAGTTTCCCGTGTCCCTCCAACCAGCTCCTGTCCCTTCCTGCCTTCTCATCCTGCCACCAGGACAGATGCCACCCATTTGGTCTCATGTATCTGCTTGAACTATGAAGCACACTTTTCACAAGTATTATTTTATGTTTTATAGTCCAGTTTAATCTTTATCTGAAGAGTGGATTTCGGGAATGGTTTTAGTTCTGGGTTAACAGAGTGTCCAGGGGCCATGGCTCTGGAGGTTCCTCCAGTCTCAGTCAGACCATTAAGTCTGGTCTTTTTACTAGAATTTGAGTTCTGCTATGTCAGGGACTCTCTACTGTGTTCCCTGTGGTGGCAGTCGGGCACCATCTATTTCTTCTGGTCTCAGGTCGATGAGAGTCTCTGGTTTATGTGGCCCTTTCTTTGTGTCTTTGCTGTTCTTCATTTTCCTTTGCTCCAAATGGGCTGGGACCGATTGATGCATCTTAGATGGCCGCTCACAAGCTTTTAAGACCCCAGACACTGCTCACCGAAGTGGGATGCACAACATTTTCTTAATAAACTTTGTTAGCCAGCTGAACTAGATGTCCCCCTAAACCATGGTCTTCAGACCCCTGCCCCTGCTGCTCTGTCCCTCAAACTGTTTGGGTTATATTTGGGAAACTTCTTAGCTTTTGGTTTAGTCCAATTGAGCTGACTTCCCCTGTATTGTGTGTTGTTCTTTCCTTCACCTAAGATAATTTTTGTCTACTATCTAGTGAATACCCCTCTCCCTCCCTCCCCACCCTTGTAATCATCAAAGAATGCTTTCTTCTGTATTTAAGCCTTTTCTTGAGTTCTTATAATAATGGTCTCATACAATACTTGTCGTTTTACAACTGGCTAATTTCACTCAGCATAATGCCTTCCAGATTCATCATTGTTCTTTACCATCGTGTAGTATTTCATTGTGTGTATGTACCATAATTTGTTTATTCGTCTGTTGATGGGCACCTAGGTTATTTCCACCTTTTTGCTATTGTGAACAGTGCTGCAATGAACATGGGTGGGCATATATCTATTCCATGTGACGGCTCTTATTTCTGCAGGACATATTCCATATGGGTTTGGGTTTACGGTACTTCTATTTCTAGTTTTTTAAGGAAGTGCCAAATCAATTTCCAAAGTGGTTGTATGTACCATTTTACATTCCCATCAGCAGTGCATAAGTGTTATAGTCTCTCTACAACCTCTCCAACATTTAGTATTTTGTGTTTTTTGGATTAATGGTAGCTTTGTTGCAGTGAGATGGCGTCTCATTATAGTTTTGATTTGCATTTCTCTAATGGCTAATGTTCGTGAGCATTTCCTCATGTATCTGTTAGCCGCCTGAACGTCTTCTTTGGTCAAGTGCCTATTCATATCCTTTGCCCATTTTTTAATTGAGTTATTGGTCTTTCTGTTGTTGTGGTTTTGCAGTATCTTGTAGATTTCAGAGATTAGACCCTTATTGAATATGTTGTAGCCAAAAATTTTTTCCTGGTCTGTAGGCTGTCTTTTTACTCTTTTGGTGAAGTCTTTGGATAAGCGTAAGTGTTTGATTTTTAGGAGTTCCCAGTTATCAAGTTTCTCTTCTGGTGTTTGCACATTGTTAGTTATGTTTTGTTTTTGGTTTATGCCATGTATTAGGGCTCCTAGCATTGTCCCTATTTTTTCTTCCATGATCTTTATTGTTTTAGATTTTATATTTAGCTCTTCAATCCATTCTGAGTTAGTTCTTGTACATGGTGTGAGGTATGGGTCTTGTTTTGTTTTTTTTTTTTGCAGATGGATGTCCAGTTATGGCAGCACCATTTGTTAAAGAGACTATCTTTTCCTCATTTAATGGACTTTGGGTCTTTGTCAAATACCAGCTGCTCAGAGGCAGATGAATTTACGTGTGGATTCTCAATTCTGTTCCATTGGTCCTATAGGTCTACATCTGTTGTCATACCAGTACCAGGCTGTTTTGACTACTGTGGTGGTAAAATAAGTTCTAAAATCAGGTAGTGTGAGGCCTCCCACTTTGTTCTTCTTCAGTAATGCTTTACTTATCTGGGGGCCTCTTCCATTTCCATATGAAGTTGGTGATTTGTTTCTCCGTCTCACTGAAAAATGTTGGAGTTTGGATCAGGATTGTATTGTATGTGTAGATCGCTTTGGGTAGACTGACATTTTCACAATGTTAAGTCTTCCTATCCATGAACATGGTATGTTTTTCCACTTATGTAAGTCTCTTTTATTTAACCAGAACAGACCTAAATAATCTCTTTAAATAATTAAAATTTTGCATTGTTTCAGAAACACATTAATTATAATTATTTTGGCATTCATCCTGAGCCTTGCTAGTTCACTGCTCACCACCATTTCTTTCATGTCATATCCTTCCCACTCTTAAGCTCTTTATCTGGATTGATTTCTTATTATATAAAATTCTATTTCTAGTACTTTCTTTCAGAAAGAGTACATAGGTCCATGTATACTGAATAGTTAATGTCTAAAAATATGTCCACTGACTTTATATACGAAAAATAGCATGGCTTACTCGAAGAATTTTGGGTGACAATAGATGTTTCATGTCTTCTGGCATTTAACAAGGCAGAAAATCTGAACTTCTTTTTAGTTTCTATAGATAACTACTATTTTCTTGGGCTTAAATATGTAAAAGACTTTTTTCCTGTATTCTTGAAATGGATGAATTTCTTCAGAATATATATTATGTTGTCTTGTTTGTTAATTTTGCCTTTCTTCTCTCTTCTGTCAGCTCTTACGAATTTTCTCGAATTCTCATAATGAGCATATTGAATCACCTTGCTCTGTCCTTTATCTCTCTCAATTTGCTGTCTTTTTCTCTGAATTGCCAAGCAATTCCTCAAGCTTGTCTCAAGTCTGACTGTGAAATTAGTGTCTAGTCTGCTCTTCACTATCAATATTACATTTTTTTAGAATATTCATCAGTTGGATTTTTCATCTGAAAGCGATCTTTAACAACTGTGGGATGTTCTCATTTCACAGCGAACTACTGAAAACAGGCCTTGGACCATCTGAAAGCTTTTCCCTGTCGTATAGTAAAAGTGTATTTCATGAGATGGCATCTACTCAGATTTATCCAGTTGATCCACTTTTTCTGAACCACTGAATCTTTTCATTTGGTTTTTTTTTCTTCTTTTGCTGTTCGCTTATCTTGGAGCTGAGAATGAGGTGTTTGTTTAGCACGAGAAATGAGGTGTTCTTCAAAAGGCTTTGTGAATTTCCATTCAGATCTTTCAAATCCAAAAGATGGAAATGGGAAATTCTGGAATTATCACTTTCTTGGCCATATAAGAATTGTAGATGCCTACATAAAAGTAAGGAAGAAATTATGGCCTGAGAGAGCCTGGCCACAAGGAGCTTACTCATCATGCTGAAGATTTAGCTTTACTACATTGTTATCACTTGAACTGGGTGAGGACTACCTCCCTTCTGTAAGTGGCAAGACTGGCCATCTTCCTCTGAACTACAACAGTGTTTCCTCTTTTAATTAGCATGATACCTGGCCCAACTCTGTGTGGAAAGTGAACACTGTGATCTGCCCCTCTGAGGAGTGAAACCAGGTGCTTTCTAAAGGAAAACCAAGAGTTTATCCCTATGGTCTAACCTCTCCCATAGCCTCTCAGCTTAAGGTATTGTTAGGATTTTGCAAGAGGTCTTTTCACTTCTCACATGGTGTCTTCTATAGTACAGACTACAGAAGTTCCTCAAAAGCACTGGCATGTGGCTAGCATTCTTCCACTTATTCTCCTAGGATTAATATAAGTATTCCCCATTTTATATTCCCTTGATTATTACATTAAGAACTGGGTGGGGGGGGGGGGTTGTGGGAAATGGTAGAAGAGTTCAACACATAGGCTCAGAATGACATCTTAAATCAGAACCTTAAAATTAATCTAATCCTGAGTTTTTGAAGTCTTCAAATTCCTGGTTCTGCCGGGACATTTTAAAGTAAACTATGGATACCTGTTAAAAGCCATGGCTGTAGAGTCAATTCTGACTCAAAGCAACCCTATAGAACAGGGTAGATCTGCCTCATGGGGTTTCCAAGACTGTAATCTTCATGGAAGCAGACTACCACAACTTTCTCCAGTGATGGGGCTGGTGGGTTCGAACTGCCAACCTTTCAGTTAGCAGCCGAGCTCTTGACTACACCACTGGGGCTCCTAAACTACGTGTAAAGGACCAAAAATCTAAAAATCATGTACAGTAATTTACACATACAGGTCATAAGGCAAGGTGAATTTACAAAATGAAGTCATTTGAACTATTTAGTGTTGTTCTTAATCTCCACCAATGAAAAGCTGTTGATTGTTTCAAAAGGTCCATGAAGAAGAAAATTTACTTTGAGGACAAAGTGAGGGCACTCTGAGGACATACTGCTGTTGGGCTTTGTCATAATTCTCTTTTAAGAGGGTGACTTTTTTAGGTACAGCAGACCTCAGAGAAAGTCTATTCTGGAACCACCCTCTCAAACAATACACACCCAAGAGTCAGTATCTTGTCACTCTCATAACTCTGCAACTATGGACAAGCCGCTTCTTGCCTCTAAACCGAACAGAATGGGCTAGATGATTTTTAAGATCTCTTCTAGTCCTGAAATTATAGTCCAAGTCTCAGAGTTTTTCTATAGTATCACGAAAAAACTCTTACCACTTACCAGGAGTTGGGAGTTCTATTTTATTGCAATGATCCTGCTTGCAGCAATATGTTGTAGTAGCAGACCCAGTTTTTGAAGAGGGCGCACATACAAATGGCCTGTCTCGAGGAATTAAGTCGTTTTCCGCTATACACATGCTGTTGTGTATAACTTTGTCTGTGGTCTCTGTGACAGAGACAAAGCAGAGGCCATCTGTCACACATGTAAAATTGTCTTTCGTACAGAGGTGGCAGAAACACTGTAATGCTAGAAGATGAGAACAAGATTCTGTTAGAAAAAGATTTCAAGGTTAAGAGTTCGAAATTATCCAATATTCATTACAATAATACATTCTTAATTCTATTAGAATCACAATCTCTATGCACTGCTCCAAGCACAAAACTCTTCATTCATCTTAGAAATTCTAAATTCTGTTGAAAACTGCACATAGGAGCCCAAAGAAATATGACAAAGTTTGGTGCCAGACTTTTTTCTAAAATTTTTTTGTTTCCAAATATAAAAAATTTTGTGTCTGTTACATGCGTAATCACCAAGGCAAGGAAAGGATTTGCCCTCCCATTTTAGACGAAGTGCATTTAAATTTTTAATGGTCGTACTTGTTCTTATCAGCCCAAACTATGTATTCCCACACTCCCCCTTCGAAGAATAACAGTGTGAAAACACTACTGCAAACTCACTGTACTTAGGAAATGTCATTTGGATGGATTTATAGCAATGAGGAAACCCTGGTGGCGTAGTGGTTACGTGCTATGGCTGCTAACCAAGGGGTCAACAGTTCAAATCCGCCAGGCGTTCCTTGGAAACTCTATGGGGCAGTTCTACTCTGTCCTATAGGGTGCCTATGAGTTGGAATCGACTCGACAACAGTGGTTTTGGTTTTTGGTATAGTAATGGAAATTTACTTATAGTGAACCAATCCCCCTTCCTCTTTGGTAAATCTTGCCCTAATTATCACCAACACTTTCCCATACACATACACACAGACATGCACACCCTCAACCAGGTGCTGATGAGGTCAGTTGTTTATAGTTAAGGACAGGTATTGGTAGCCTTTAGTATTACTGAAGTTAAAATACAGAAACAGATTTAATGTGCAATCAGATCTAAGGCTATTTTTTTCCTACTGTGAAAATGAATCTCCAACCTTTCAGTCTGCAGACGAGCATGTTAAACCATTTGCAAAGCACACACTGTTTACCAACATCACAAGCAGTGTGGTTTCTGTTTTTCTCTCCCTATGAAATCATAAACTCCTTGACGCAAGAGATCTGTACCAATCATCCACGTAAATCCACCTAGCACTATGTCTGGTATATAGCAGCATTCAAAAACTTCTATGATGAGACCAGCATGGTCCACCGTATCTAGAAAAAGAGCAGCTAGGCAGAGGCCAGAAGAAAGCTAACTCTCTGAACAGCTACTTGTTGTGAAGGAAAGGCCTAATTCAGCAGGCCTGGGCTGCTTAAACCCTGCATGTTCCCAAGAAAGGCCCACCTTCACCCTTGGTGAGCTTTGAGTCCTTGAAATATCTTCCAGATAAGAGGGTTTTGTATGCCTGAAACCTTGGGTCACTTGATACCAGTTTGTTCAGACAGATTATGGTTACAGTGTGATTGATGGTAATTGTTTTTGCTCTTGGGGGGACTAAAGTCTAAGTAGCTGAGGTCATTTGTACAGGTACTACATGCCTACATGACTGACCCCCAATAAAAACCTTGGACACCAATGTCCAGATGAGCTTCCCTGGTTGGCAACACTCTGCACATGTTGTCATACATTGTTGCTGTGAGAATTATTAAGCAGGTCCATGCAACTTCACTGGTAGGGGATACCTGGAAGCCTGCATCTGGTTTTTCCTGGACTTTACCTTATATACCTCTTCCCTTTGATTTTAAATCTGTACCCTTCACTGTATTTAACTGTAAACCATGAGCAAAACAGCTTTTCTGAGTCCTGTGCATCCTTCTAGCAAATCATCAAACCTGTGGGTGGACTGTGGCTCACTTAATAAATTCAAACTCAGAAATCCCAAATTCTCCTTGAGTACAGTCGGCCGCACTCCGTATCCGTGGGTTCCACATTCCGTGGATTCAACCAACCACGGATTAAAAATATTTGGGAAAAAAAAGTTCCAAAAAGCAAAGTTTGAATTTGCCGTGGCCCAAACATGAGAATGAAGTGATGTGCAGGCATACCCTGCTGTAGCCTCCTGCCATTTCACAGATCCTCAGTCTCTCTCCAGCGATTGTTGTTTGAGCATTGTTTGCCCTGCTCATTCACTACTTGTACTGTGTGCACCCTTTGTTTCTGTGAAAAAATGGCTCCTAAAAAGCAATTAAGTGGTCAAAGCAATCTCTCAAAGGCTGAGAAGGAACATAAAGTACTATGTCTCAAGGAGAAAATAAAAATCTTAGATCTTTTGAAAAGCGGCATGTGACCTGCCTAAGTGGGTCGTACGGTCGGTAAGAAGGAATCCAGCATTCACAATGAAGCAAAAAGAAGCTGAAATTTGTGGAACTATTAGCGCTGGCCCTACAACGGCAAAATGGGTCAGCAAAATGGTTTGTGATAAAGTGCTTGCAAAGACTGAGAAAGCATTGTTAAGTGTAAGCATTAACAACTACTTATATAGCATTTACATTGTATTAAGTATTATAGAGATGATTTAAAGTATACCACATAGGTTATATGCAAATACCACGCCATTTTATATTACGGACTTGAGCAGTGGTATCCGTCGGGTATCCTGGAACCGATCCCCTGTGTATACCAAGGGCCAACTATAGCTGCTTCTTGGTTGCTGGTTTAATTAGCAGGCTTGTCTATTATCTTTACAGACCAATAAAGGGTTAGCACACCTGTCTATTATCTTTATAGACCAGCAAAGTTTTACCACGGATCACTATAAAATTTTTTTCTCTTCATATATAGTTCAACTACTTGACTTGACCCTTCCCAAGCATGACGAAAACTCAAGGAAAGTACAAGAAAGAGACTCGATCATAATCTAACATTTAAAGACCCAATTAAAAAGACAGTTGTTCAAAGTGAGGTCTTGTGATGATTATGCATTCCCTGCATAGAATTTCCTAAGAAGAAATTCTGAACCAGGAATCCATAAAAGTGGCTTCGGGAGTACATGAATTCCATGGAACTGTAGAACAAATGTTTTACGTATATGCACTTTCAGGGAGAAGGTCTGTAGCTTTCCACAAAACTACAATGGGGTCTGTGACCACACAAGAGTAAAACCACCAATGGGTGATTGTCTTCATTCTCTCCTGATTCCTCTGTACTTGATTACTCAGTCATTCAGCAAATGTTTTCTAAGCCTTTATCAGTTACTCTACCAAAAGCTGAGGATTCAAAGATCAATGACACATGATCATGGTCCTTGATGAACTCTGATGACAAGTGAAGGAGAGCATTACAATACTATGTAGTAACTGTTACATATAAAAAATGCTGTATGAATATACTCTCCTAGTTCTAAGGCCTTCACAGCTCCCCTAGAGTATATGCAATAAAGGCTAAATACTAGCCCTAACACTTAGGACTTTAATATTGGGTTCCAATTTACTTCTCACATTACAAATGCTACTGTAGTGCTACAAGCTTCTCACCATTCTCATAATCATGTCCTTCATACCATCTCTCTGCTTGGTCTGCCTTCATTTAAACCCACCCTCTGTTGTCTGTCTCACATCCTTTAAGAAGACCTAATTCAAACACAATCCTCTCCAAACCTTTCCTCTACCCTAAGACAACTGGCAGTACCCTTCGACATGTGTGCATGGCCCTCTGTTCATACATTTAGCATAAGCACAAATCAATCTATTTGAAGTTTACTGTTAAAGTGTCTCTCAGATTATGAAGGGCCAAGTTTTGTTTTGCGTTGTTCTTCCCATTTTTGAATCCTGGACCTCTACGTAGTGATGAGAAAAATATTTGCTAAAGCGACGTTTCCCAAACAGGAGGTCACAAACATAAAGGGAGAGGAAGGGGATTCTAAGAGTTGTTTACAAGAATTTTAAAAATATTTTCACTTAGAAGATAATCTAAAAACAATGATAAACATTCTGGACCATAAGTAACCACCATCTATGTAAGTACTGTCACTTGGCTTTTACTGATGCTCCTTCAGTTGTGTTATGATCTCCTTTAAGCCGAATGTACAAGCAAAGGTTTCATAGTAAGTAACTGAACGGGTGAAAAAAAAAAACAAAAACAGGGAAGTTGAACCATCAGAGCATATGGCAATGTAAACCTGGTGCTTTCAGGTCAATTCTGACTCACAGAATCATGACTGTCAGAGTAGAACTGTGCTCCTTAAGATTTCAGTGGCTCATTTTTTAGAAGTAGATTGCCAAGCCTTTCTTCTGAGGTGCCTCTGGGTGGATTCAAATCTCCAACCTTTCAGTTAGCAGCCAAGTACATTAACCATCTGCATCATCCAGGGGCTCCTATGACAATACAGACATAGCATATTCTAAAACCAGTAATAGCCTAAAAGCCAAAACCATACTTGCACTACAAGCATTATATGGATCCTATCTTCATTGTGGAGCCCTGGAGGCACAGTGGTTAAGCTTTCAGCTGCTAGCCAAAAGGTCAGCAGTTCGAATTCACCAGCCGATCCTTGGAAACCCTAAGAGACAGTTCTACTCTGTCCTATAGGGTTTGTATGAGTCAAAATCAGCTCATCGGCAATGGGAGATCTTTGTTGTACAATCTGTGAAAGTTCAGTAGCAGTAAATGTGGTTGTAAACAATCAATGCCTTTTTCCATTCTCACTTTCAGCAATAATTGGTTTAGAGAACCATTTAACGAAGATTTTGATACTGTCATTACGTTAACCTCATCCCGGAGTGAACAAGACAGCTGACATCTCATTAAAATTGGTATATGAGGAATGCTTGCTGGCAAGTGTTTAGTTAGGTATGAGGCCTGATTATTGTGAACTTATCAACAAGGCCTTAAAGTCATTAATACCATCTCGCACCATGTTACTGATGAGAAGTGGCCCTCACAGCTTTTACTATCACTGAAGTTAAAAGTACAGAAACATATTTAATATGGAATCAGACCAAAGGCTATTTTTTTCCTTCTGTGAAACCTAAACATCATGTGTCACACTGAATAATTGTATTAATTTGAATTTTACTGGCTTTTGTAATTCTCTTTCTATTTAATTTGCAGATTTGGGTTATAGTAGTAGTCTGCCAAAAACATAGGGTTTTATATCTAGACTCATGCTTATACGATTTAAGTAACATTATGAAATACACATTACGTACTTTTTTTTAACTTTCAAAGAGGCTATTATGTTATGGAAAACTTGAAAAAGTCAGTGCTAAAGAGCTTCTCCTAACCACTTTTTCAGTGAGAAGAGCAGGTCACAAGACAAACATAAACATCATAAAACACAAAAGCTTAACAAGGTAAGGATTTCTTTCTTGAGGGGATTTTTAAAATTCTTTCTCACCACCTAAATCAGAGTCTTGACTGAATAATAATAAAAAAATTTTTTTTTTTCGTGACTGAATACACAATTGTAATTTTATATATATGATACAGTAAAATCGTTCAGGGAAAAACTAAAACAGCGATTCAAAAATACCCATGGGACAACAAAAAGACAACCCAATCAAAAAATGGGCAAAGGATTTGAATAGACACTTCACCAAAGAACATATATATAAATGGTCAATAAGCACATGAAAAGACACTCAAGGTCATTAGTTATTAGCCAAAACACCAGTTGCCATCCAGTCAATGCCAACTCATGACAACCCCATGTGTCAGAGTAGAACTATGTTCCATAGTTTTCAGGGGCTGAGTTTTCAGAAGTACATCTCGAGGTCTTTCTTCTGAGGCACTGAAACTTCAACCTTTCAGAATTTCTAACCTTTTCAGTTATCTTTAACCATTTGCACCACACAGGAATGGCAAATGCAACTCAAAACCACAATCTGATAAAAATCAGAATGGCTATTATCAGAAAAATGGAAACCAAGTTTCCGCAAGGATGTGGAGAAATTGGAACCTTCCTCCATTACTGGTTGGATTATAAAATGGTGCAGCTCTTGTGGCAGTTGTCAAAAAGTTAAACTAGGAATTACCATAAAAATATGAGCCAGCAATTCCATTTCTAGATATATACCCAAAGGACTTGAAAGCAGGGATACAAACAGATACTTATACACCCTTGTTTACTGCAGCACTATTCATAATAGCCAAAAGGCAGAAACAACTCAAATGAATCAACAAAATGTAGTATGTAAATACAACAGAATATTACTTAGTCATAATGAGGAATGAAGTTTTGATACATGCTACAACATGGATGAATCCTGAAAACACTATGTTGAGTGAAATAAGTCAGACACAAATGGACATATGCTGTATGACTCCACTTAAAAAAAAAAATCTCTGTTAGGCAAATGTATAGAGACCAAAACTTACTACTGGTTACCAGGGGCTAGTGGGAGATGGAAAGGGGAAATTACTGCTTTTGGGGCACTGATTTTCTTTTAAATGGGGTGAAAAAATTTGGAAACAGATATTGGTGATGGTTGCAATGACAAATGTTTCTTATATTTTACGTCAACTAAAAAATGAATTCACAAAGATTTCACTATGATTCAGCACTGAAATGAAAAGCTACTTGGTTCAAAGAAAACTGTAAGTCTCACACCAAGAAATGCAATTACTAGCAGAAGAAATTTCCAAATCTTACACAATAAATTACAGTACTTTCAATGTTTGAAGATGTTGGTGTGAAATGAAGGACTGTCAAAACCCAAACATCTAGTTGTCAAAGGAAGTGACAACATTAAAAAAAAAAGTCAGCAGGACAAAATGAGGCTAAGGTCATTGTATCATCGCTTATCTAATCATATTCAGTATCTTATGGTATTAGAGTGATAAATCCCAAATTGAAATCCTAGCTCTTGGCCACAACTATAAAGGACATTTCCATCATTGCCTCATTTCAGTGTGTTTGGAGGTCACACATGGAAGCTCTTATTACTTCTGCCTAAAGCCAGGGCTACCAGGGGTTCACTTACAAGCCCATTTTTCTGGCTAGAAAATGGGGAGGTGGACAGCTTGCAAATAGTATATGGAAAAGATTATTTGTACATTTCTATGACTCTGCTGAAGTTATCAAAATTGGTCCCAAAAATCTTATCTTCCCAGGCCCAGAGTTGAGTGTTTACAAAACTTAACATATATTTGAATACTGCCTTTCCTTTTTCGACCCTTATTATTTAGCCTCTCTCTCCTTCCATCTCCCATCTTCCTCCAATCCCGAACTCTACTGGAACACCTCCGAAGTTCACAGTACTGTCCTTCTGGTTGAATTCAGTGTTCTTTTATAAATTTTTTAAGATAGGAGACACAATGACACACCTTTATTAGTTTACAGGACACTAGCTACACTTCCCTAGAATAACATTTCAGCACTCAGCCCTTTGCTACATCTCAGATCTTTATCTCCAAACTAGTCCTAGCCTTTTACCTATATTCCAAACTTGTATTTCTAACTCCCTCCAGGAAACACTGCATATACCTATTAGTGCAAAGTCAACATATTCAAAACCATATACACTACAGCATTATTCTTCTAACACAGACTTCCTTTCCTGATACTTGTATTACACTTACTAATACCTGTGATGAAAAGGCCCCTGGAAAGACTCCTAGTTTCCTCCTTGCTGAGACAGAAAGAGGGATGAAAAGGAGGGTACAATTTGTCTCACCAAAGACTAAACAATCTTTTCACCACTCTTGACTTTTCTGGTAATGATTCTTTTCTTTCTCCTTCCCTGCTTGCTACAGCACAATTATACTTTACTACACAGTGAGAATATTTCCAAGTACTACGAATATGCACAAAAGGCAAGTGGAGGACCTAACATGCACAATGCCCTTTATTCAGTCAACTTGGCTACAATTAAAAGCAGATTACACCAATGTTGGCAAAGGTGAAGGCAAAAACTTAGAAGTTATTCCAGGTACGAATGCCAATCTCTTACCATCCAACCTATTTGTCCACTCCAGTTCCTCTGAGTAATCAACCTTCCTCTCTTCTCTCCTGTGATGGTTAAGATTGTGTGTCAACTTGGCTGGGCCATGATTCTCAGCATTTATATGTGATCACTCCCAGGCTGGGATCTGCTGTAAATAACCAAACAGCTAAAAGGGAGTTTCCTTCAGGGTGTGGCCTCCATCTGAATATAAGCAGACATCTGACTTTGTGCTCGCTCTGGATCCTGCAGCTGCCTCCTGTTCATCTGACCTCCGGTTCCTGGGACCTGAGCGGTCAGCTTATCTGCTGATATTGGGATTCGATGATCTTCACAGCCTGTGAGTGAAAGCCCTGCTTTCCGACCTGCTGATCCTGGGTTCACCAGCCCCTGCGGCTACGTGAATCGGGAGAAGTCTCTATCCCAATCCACGGACTTGGGATGTTCCAGCCTCTATAGTCGTGTGAACCGTTTCTTTGATATAAATCTTTCTCTATATATATTTATATGGTTTACTGGTTGTGCTTCTCTAGAGAACCCTGCCTAAGACATCTCCATTCCCAATGCCATGCCCCACTGGCCTCTTCGCCCTTTTTCACCTCTGGAGTATAAAGCATACCACAAAGTTTATCTTCCTTTTTATGCTTAGTATTTCTTTGACAAGAGTAGAGTCCTGACCACCAAAACACCCTCCAGTCTACTGCCCTCGGTTTTGTTCCCCAAAGCACTCAGTGGTTCTTCTCAACCCACCCCCTTGGGGTTACTCTGCAGCAATAATGTCAAAATGAGTTTGTCAAAGCACACAACGTACAAGTTCCTCAGGAGCACAATTAAGTGTTCTGGAATTCCCATTCTTCACAATGTTATCTATAATTTGTTATGATCCACACAGTCGAATGCCTTTGCATAGTCAATAAAACACAGGTAAACAACTTTCTGGTATTTTCTGCTTTCAGCCAGGATCTATATGACATCAGCAATGATATCCCTGGATCCACATCCTTTTCTGAATCCAGCCTGAATTTAGAGACCATCTCAAGAATAGATATGAAGTGTTGAACACTAACAACCAAAGACCAGACGAGTTGTGGAATAACATCAGGGACATCATACATGAAGAAAGCAAGAGGTCATTAAAAAGACAGGAAAGAAAAAAAGACCAAAATGGATGTCAGAAGGGACTGTGAAACTTGCTCTTAAACATCAAGCAGCTACAGCAAAAGGAAGAAATGATGAAGTACAAGAACTGAACAGATGTCAAAGGGTGGCTCGAGAAGACAAAGTAAAGTATTATAACGACATGTGCAAAGACCTCGAGATAGAAAACCAAAAGGGGAAGAACACACTCAGCATTTCTCAAGCTGAAAGAACTGAAGAAAAAATTCAAGCCTTGAATTGTAACATTGAAGGAGTCTATGGGGAAAATATTAAATGAATCAGGAAGCATCAAAAGAAGATGGAAGGACTACACAGAGTCATTATACCAAAAAGAACTGGTGGGTGTTCAACCATTTCAAAAGGTAGCATATGATCAGGAACTGATGGTACTGAAGGAAGAAGTCCAAGCTGCATTGAAGGCACTGGCTAAGAACAAGGCTCCAGGAATTGAGGGAACACCAATTGAGATGTTTCAACAAACGGATGCAGCGATGGAATGTCATACTTTGGTTCTCCTGGGCTTGTTCAAATTTTCTTCAGTTTCAACCTAAACTTGCATACGATCAACTGATGGTCTGTTCCGCAGTCAGCCCCTGGCCTTGTTCTTACTGATGATATTCGAGCTTTTCTTTCCACAAGATGCAGTTGATTTGATTCCTGTGTATTCCATCTGGTGACGTCCATGTGTACAGTCACCGTTTATGTTGGTGAAAAAAACGTATTTGCAATGAAGTCATTGGTCGTGCAAAATTCTATCATGCAATCTCTGGCATCGTTTCTATCACCAAGGCCATATATTCCAACTACCAGTCCTTCTTCTTTGTTTGAACTTTCTCATTCCAATCACCAGTAATTATCAATGCATCCCAATCGCATGTTTGATCAATTTCGGACTTCAGAAGCTGGTAAAAATCTTCAGTTTTTTCATCCTTGGCCTTAGTGGTAGGTGCGTAAATTTAAGTAATAGTCACATTAACTTGTTGCATCCTTTCGCTATACCTATTTAATCTGTACGCTGAGCAAATAATTTGAGAAGAAGAACGGGGCATCAGGATTGGAGGAAGACTCATTAACAACGTGCGTTATGCAGGTGACACAACCTTGCTTGCTGAAAGTGAAGAGGCCTTGAAGCACTTACTGATGAAGATCCAAGACCACAGCCTTCAGTATGGATTACACCTCAACATAAAGAAAACAAAAATCTCACAAATGGACCAATAAGCAACATCATGATAAATGGGGAGAAGACTGAAGTTGTCAAGGGTTTCATTTTACTTGGATCCACAATCAACACCCATGGAAGCGGCAGTCAGGAAATTAAAAGGCCCATTGTGCTGGGTAAATGTGTTGCAAAAGACCTCTTTAAAATGTGAAAAGTAAAGATGTCAACTTGAAGTCTAAGGTGCACCTGACCCAAGGCATGGTATTTTCAATTGCATCATATGTAAACGAAAACTGAACAATGAATAAGGAAGACTGAAGAACTGCCACCTTTGAATTCTGGTGTTGGCAAAGAATACTGAATATACCATGGACTGCCAAAAGAACAAATCTATCTTGAAAGAAGTACAACCAGAATGCTCCTTAGAAGCAAGGATGGCGAGATCGTGTCTTACATGCTTTGGACATGTTGTCCGGAAGGATCAGTGCCTGGAAAAGGACATCATGCTTCATAATACAGAGTTCCAGTCAGAGAGGAAGACCCTCAAAAAGATGGATTGACACAGTGGCTGTGTCAATGGGCTCAAGCATAACAACGATTGTGAGCATGGTGCAAGACCAGGCGGTGTTTCATTCTGTGGTACACAGGTCGCTCTGAGTTGGAAATGACTCAATGGCACCTAACAACAACAAAGAGCCTGTTAAAATACAGGGCACCATACAATGTAAATTTTATTCTAGTCTACATATCATCCCCAAACTTCAAGCTTACAAATAAAAGTCTAATTTTTCTAGACTTTATTCCCAGATAAATTCCATTTATGGTATCTTCAAAACATTTAGGCATCATTTATAATTTAACACACACCTCATTTTGAAAATATGAGTTCACTCCTAAATTCCCAATCTCTTGATTTCCCACATAACCTCTGATTTCAGTCTAGGCACAATGGAATTAGCTGAGATATTAACTGATATCTGAGAAAAGCACACTAGGAAGAGGCTGCCTAAATGGTAAAATGAGATATAACAGGGGTGGTTAATACAAAGGCCTTCATTTAGGTTCCAAATAAAATAAATACCGCAAGTACAGGATAAAGATCTGCTTAGCAGATCTGGGGGATTTATTTAACAACAGATTTTTTTTTTTAAGTCAATAGCTGCTCTTAACTGTAACCATGGTGGTTAGGGGTGAGTGAGAGAAAACTGGGTACAAAATCCCACATATGTGCAATATTGTAAGTAATCAGCAAGTATCACTTGAATATAAATCTGCCAGGTACATGAGTCAAGAGAATTAAAGTTGAAAATGAAAGGTAACCTAGACATGGAAACACAAGAAAACTTATTGCCATCAAGTCAATTCTAACTCATAGCGCCCCTACAGTACAGAGTAGAACTGCCCCATAGGGTTTCCAAGTCTGTAATCTTTACAGAAGCAGACTGGCACATCTTTCTCCCATGGAGCAGCTGGTGAGTTCCAACCGCCCACCTTTCGGTTAGCAGGCAAGTGCTTAACCACTGCGCCACCAGGGCTTCATTCACAGAGACAACAACCCATATTTTATAGCTGTACCAATTAAGTCAATTTATCCTACTCCAATACTAAGTCAAATCGTATGGTTAGGATGCAACAAATTGTTCAAAAAAAAAAAAAATCTTTTCCTAACAACTACAACTCCTTCCTACAATGGAAATGGCTACTTCAAAAGGTCATGACTTCCCTGTCATTAGATATTAAAACAGAGGCTTAAGTATCAACAATCAGGAGTGGCGTAGGGATCTCCTACACTAAATGAAAGCTTGATCTACAACTCTACTATCCTCATAATAGTAAGATTCTATTATTTAACAAGTTACATCAAGTGATGCATCCATGTTCTCATTTTATGACTACCTCAACTCAGGTTCTCATCTTCAAGGTACAAAAATTACAGCAGTGTGCCTCTTTTTATAATGGCTTATTTATCTATTTCCTCCATTCAACTGTGAACTTCAGGCCAGGAACTGGATTAATGCTTTATGTATCTCTTTATCCCTAGATCGGTACCTGGCACTCAGGAGATCCAGTAAATGTTTCTTGGCTTAAAACTCAAGGAGCATTTCATTAGCATGTGGAGTGGTTGCTACCACCAGGGTCCTCAACACAACTGTTGAGCAAACAAAATTTTATCCTTCAGTACCTTCCTTTCTGAAGTCCCCTTCCCATTTCTTGGAGCTCTCCTTTCAGCTGTCCAAAATCCTCACTTAGGTGCCTCCCTCAAGCCCATTTCACTTCAAATATCCCATTGCCCAAAATAATCTCTCCCTCAATATAAATAAAGGGCAAGGTGACACTTTCAAAATTACAAATGAACATACCCTCTGAGCCAGTAGGAATGTGTCCTACAGAAATACCTGCACAAGTGCAAATTGGCTTATATATGAGGTTATTAGTTTCCTAATTGCTTATATTAGATTGTTTCTAATCTTTTGCTATGCATCTATCAAAAGAATGGTAAAATAAAATGATGGTTCTGCTATAAAATGGAAGATCATGCGGCCAAAAAGAGAAGAACATAGTTTTCTTTATGTACTGGGTAGACTGATTCCTAAGACACACTAAGGGAAAAATGCATAGTACAGAACAGTATATTTGATATGGTAACGTCTGAGTAATAAAAGAAACGCGTACACACATTCTATTCTGTAACACATCCGGGTCGGCCAAGAATGTCCCTGCAAGTATACAAAGAAACAGGCAGCACTGGCTTCCAAGGGAGAAAGGGAACGAGGCTGCCTAGAGGATAGTGATGCGAGGAGACATTTCACTATACAGCCAATTGTAATTTTTGAATTTTCAACAATGTGAGTGTATTACACCTATTCAAAGTTACCAAAAAAAAAAAAATTAATGCTTCTCTATGCTCCATTCCCCTTCCCTACACTCCCTTCCAAACTCCAACTCAGCAAATACCCTAAGGAGTACGGCCACTCTGTGCTCATTTCCAAACTTTATATTCTTTCTGGAAAATAATTTGATAAAATACAGTGAAAACCTTTAAAAAGCATATACCTTTTAATTCAGTAAGGAATTCAGTCTAAGGAAACAATAGACGAAAACAAAGATATACGCATATGGATGTTCACTACATCATTCTGATTGAAAAGACAACTTACGCGTGACAATAAAGCAATGATACAATCATAAATGCAACATTATATCTTCATTAAAACTGATATTTTAGAAGAAAGTTTAAGCTCAGGGAAATGGTCACGCTATTAACTTAAGAAAGGGCAGGAAATAAAGCTGTATACATCATGGTTACGATTAAGTTCCTGTCAAGTGACCTTGTTTTAGTTCCACCTCAATGAGTTGAGGGGACACGTTAACATACAGAGCAAATGTGTACACTCTTCCTTAGCCTTTACCCCAGACCCTGAAAAGAAATAAAGAAACGTCTATTTCTAACAGTGAGTGCTAAAGCAATAACAGAATTTCTTACTTTTCCTCAATCTAAATATAGTTTTATTCACGTGTCTCATTAGATTTTATTCTGACTAGTAGGTACTATGGAGTATGGTAGTTAAGTTCATGGAATTTAGACAAAAAAGACTTAAGTCCAAGGAGTCCCTAGGTGGCATGAACAGTTAAGCTCTTGGTTACTGGATGAAAAGTTGATATTTGGAACACACATTTTACAGCTATAGCAACTGGGTCAATTTATGCTATACCAATACTCAGTCAAATCATAAGGAAGACAGGCCTGGTGACCTTCTTCTGAAAGGTCACAGCCTTTAAAAACCCTGTGGAGCAAGTTCTACTCTGCACACCTGGGGTTGCCGTGAGTCAGAATCGACTCGACAAGTATACCATTCTACAACAACAAAATGGAAATACTGCAAAAGTTGGAATCCGTATAAAGCGGAAACCTGTGCAAGATGGGAAACTCATATATTTTCTATTAATAAAGAGCAAGAGAAAAGTGGGAAGACTGTCAAAGGCGGAAAACTCGCAAGACCTGGAAAAGCAAGGCAGTGCCAGCACGTTATGGCTCACAGGTTTCACTGTAGTAACACAAGAAGGGATCTGTGAAAAAGAAACTGCCCATCCCAGAGGATGACATATAGCAGATGTTAAAAAAAAAAACCACTTACATTGGAATCCTATCTCTGTCAGTCAACAACTGAGTCATCATTTAACTTACTTGCATCTGTTTCTTAAATTTGTTAATTTGAGATAACAGTTCCAATCTTGGAAGGCTTGCAAATTAAATGAGATAATATACATAGAATACTTAGCATAGTGCCTGGAACAAAATAAAATGCTTAAAAATTCAATTATGCATTCACTCAACAAATAGTTATTTAACACCTGTTACGTGCCAGTCCTTGCTATACAGTTCTAAGAGGCAAAATTCATACAGTACAAAGTAAACCACTGCAGATAAAACAGTAAACATTCATGGTAGCTATTATCTTTCTCCACGCCTAGATACCCATACACAGAGTGTTTCAGCAACATGACTGTTTGAACAGGACTAGCTCAAGCACTTCACTGTAGCAGCAACGGGAGGTACCTACAGAGAAGTATATTTTAAATTCCAACCCATATTAACCAATTATTTAAACACATCCAGATTGTAGCTTTATATATAATACCTCTAATAAAGAATCATAACTCACTGACCCTAAAATGTTCATGCTGCAAGAAACCTGGTAATAATCTAATGCTAGCACCTTATTTTACAAATGAGGAAACAAAATTGCCCTAAGTGGTACAGACATAATCCACATTTATTCTAAAAGCACAGAAAGGAAAATAAAGGGGGTTATTAGATAATCTATGGCGATCTCTCCCAAGTAAAATAAGACAAAGAACTCAATCCCTTCCCTTTGGAAAGCAAGCCAGGCCATAGGAGGCAACTGTAACTTGGTTGTACAGACACTGAGAGGTAATGACGGATGATCCTAAACGGAAGTGGCAAATAATTCTGGGCTAGGGGAATGAGGCATAAAACAGAATTGTGGTAAGAGACGGAAATGGCAACCACCTACCAGCTGCCTTTGAATTAAGGGCAGAGTCGAGTTACACCTGGGCCAGCAAACAGTCAAAGACCTACTGAAGCCACAGTTGAGGAAATGAGCTGACAGTGCTGTGCAGTCAGTAATTTTAGAAACAGACTAAGGCCTGAGTACCTTCTACCAGAAAAAGACAGCACTGGTAGCCTGTGTAGGAAATAAACATACACCTAAACAGACCCTGAATGACCACTTATGTTTTAGGCACCTTAGGAGGACAAGATGATTAGGATGAGACTCCTGCTCTCAAGGAGTTCACAATGTAGAGAATATACATGCCTCTGATAAACAGTAAGAAGCCCTGGTGGCACAGTGGTTAAAGCGATGGATTGCTAACCGAAAGGTCAGCGGTTTGAAACCACCAGAGGCTCTGCAGGAGAAAGATGTGGCAGTCTGCTTCTACAGAGATTTACAGCCTCGGAAACCCTATGGGGTCACTGTGAGTCGAAATCTACTCGACGGCAGTGGTTTTGATAAATGGTATGCAGACAAAGTACAGGGAGAGCACAGAAAATGGAGACTTTTTTGGAAGATGACACATACAGTTATACAGGCTTTAATTTTCTTGCCTTCCTTATCTGAAATGTTCATCTCCCTGTCAAAGAAAATGCCAAAGCGAGCAGTACAATCCTGGTTGCAGTCTCCTACAGGAACATGGGTAAACTAAAAAAGCCTAGCCAAAATGGCCAATATTTCTAATCACTGAATTCATGGCTCCATTGTCCCATGAGGATGCAAGCATCTAGTGTTAACTGAATTCCTGTCAAGGGAACACTTGCCCTTTAAGACTAAACTATGTATATATGAAAACTGAAGCTTGGGACACACTGTAACCAGCCCAATCAAGTTTTCAGAGGTCAAAATCTAGATGTCTGGAGACCTGGCATTAGGAATATGGATTTCAAATTGTTGGTAGCATTGATGGTTACTGAAAAAGGCCTCCAGCAGGGTGTTAGTTAAAATATAAGGGTATGCCAGGGCTTGATGCTCTTGGTAACAGAAAATAGAGCACAGAAGACTATCTTGCAGAATTATGAAGCCTAGATACAGTACTTACTAGATCCTAGCTATGGTTTAGAATGGTTCAGAGGTGATTACTGTGTACCCATTTGCTCCAGAAGACTTTTCCCAGATCCAAGGACTCTAAGCTAAATTAGATGCAAGCACCCATTTGCTTATAGCAAATATTTCCTTAGGGCAGAGGTGTAACAAGTGGAGGTTAGAACGGGTATTTACCCCCAGGCGCGAGTTCAAGGGGGCACCAGATGAGGCTGGCCAGCGAATCGCACACACCTCCCACCTCCCCCCATGAGGGGGGGCTCAGTTTAAGAGACTGCCCCTGGGCGCTGTTACCCTCTGCCTTACGTACACCATCTGTTTGCCATGTACAGCTAATCCTGAGCCTGCTGGGCCTTGCAAAGTATCTCCTTAGGTTTTTCTGCCTGATGCTTAAATTCAATTCATTTAAAGCTCCTCCCTTCTTTCCCTTCTCTTATCATAAGGCAAAGGCAGGATAGATCTGACAAAACTTAATAGATGAGAAAGGGTGGAGAGGCTCTAGCTATAAAGAATATTCATGTGGCTTTTTTTAAAAAAGGATGAAGCGGAAGGAACAATTGTGATCATGGGAAGAAAGACTATGTGAGAACAGAGAGGCTGGAGCTTATAAATTCATAATAAGGAGGAGAACAGAAGTAAAATCCACCATGGAGGAAAATGAAACACTGGAAAGCATTTGTTCATAGGAAAATTACAATGTTGTTGCTTGCTGCCATCAAGTGAACTCCGACTCATGGTGACCGTATGTACGATGCATCATCCTCATAATCTCCAGCATGTTTGAGTCCATTGTTGTGGCTACTATGCCAATCCATCTCACTGAAGGGCTTCCATGCCCTCACAGGTCTTCTACTTTAGCAAACATGAAGTCCTTCTCTAGTGACTGATTCCTCCTGATAACGTGCCAAGCAAGCGAATCAGACAATGTTCTGCTGTGATCCATAAGGTTTCATTAGGTAGTTTTTAGAAGTAGATCACTAGGTCTTTTTTCCTAGTCTGTCTTAGTCTGGAAACTCAACTGAAAACTGTCAACCATGGGTCCCTACTGGTATTTGAGATACCAGTGGCATAGCTTCCAGCATCATAACAACACAAGTCAGCACAGTAAGGTGAACTGGTAAGACGGGTGGTGGAGAAAAGTTATATACAGTAACTGTATGAACTGGCTTGTCAGGTGGTGGTTAGGGAATTATAAATCTGCATGCCCTGGTGGTGTAGTGGTTAAGTGCTACAGCTGCTAACCCAAGGGTCAGCAGTTCGAATCTGCCATGCGCTCCTTGGAAACTCTATGGGGCAGTTCTACTCTGTCCTATATAGGGTCGCTATGAGTCGAAATCGACTCAACGGCACCGGGTTTGGTTTTTTAATGCACAACTATCATTTGTAATTTGAAAAAAAAGAAGAGGGGGGAGGGAAAGGAAAGGAAAGGAAAAAGACCTGCTGTTCTCAATCTCTGGCAAATGTCAAGGCCTAGAATACACATCCAGAGGGCTCTGACCCCATGTTATTTCATTTAGCTGTGGCAAGCACTGCTAGCTTATCTGTGCTGAGAGAGATCAGTAATAAAAACACATCTGGAGTAGGGAAATACTATGGATTTTTTTCAATTTCTCCCAACATTTTATTATGAAACTTTTAAACATTCAGAAAAATTGACAGAACTGTGAAGTGAACACCTATATGCGACCACCAAAATTCTGTAACTTACTATGTTGCTATATTGATTTTATCTTGTTTCTATCTATCTATGCATCCATCTCTTAGGGATCTCATTTGAGAGTATTTAGATCTTTCATAAATTTAGTCAGTTAAAAAAAATCAGTCTCCTTAACGGAGGCTTGAGTTAGGAAAGGGATATTAGATGCAGTTCTAAGCAAGGAGAAGCCTGATTCCTATATTCTATCATTGTTGCTAAGTGCCGTCAATTTCAATTCCTAGTGACCCCACATTACAGAGCAGGGCTGTCCCACAGGGTTTTCCAGACTGTAATCTTTAAGGGAACAGATCACCAGGTCTTTTTCCTTAGCTGACTATATTCTGTTGAAATACCACATAATTTCTGAGGCCCGGTTTCCCCACCTATTAAAATAAACAAGTTAGATGAGACGATGATCATGATCCTTTAGTCATGGTTCCTTCCAGTCTAAAAATTCTCTGAAAAACGATCTCCTTAATAACCATCACTTATTGCTGTTCTCTACATGCAAAGATTCATGCTAAAGTTTTACTTGCACAATCTCATTTAATCTTTACAGGTCCCTTAATATTTTTGAGATACCACATTCATGAAAACCATCAAATATTTTAATACCACATAGGCAGGAACTATTTCTAGTTCCCCTGCTTCCCTACATTTCCATATTCTTTATCAAGGCCAATTTCGCATTGCTTTGGTGGATCAGGCAACCAGAATTTATCATTCTTCCTTCAGAAACATAAACAAACTCTGGTCCCTTACTTGTCATTTTTTTCCAAATGTGTAATGAGATAAAATAGCTACAACGACTTTAACGTGTTTGTTTTGGTAAAATAATTATATATAATTATTGTTGAGGAAATCTATAATACACAATTTTAGTGTATTTAAATCTTAGCGTATTTAAATCATTTAAATCTGTTGCGCATTGAATAACAAAATTAAAATGTCAGTTTTTCAACTGGAGAAAGTACTCAAATCAACTGCCATGTGCTAAACAAAGAGACTCAATTAGAACACATTATGGTTGGATCTGGGAATGAATACATCAAGCTACAAAAAAAAAAACCGTATATGAAAAGCCACAGTTCCTGCTTTTCTGTTTCTACATTTCTCCTTAAGTTTAACCATCTATCTCCTCCATGTTCAGCACTCCCAAATATGTATGTTGCTGTGTGCCATGGAATCCATTCCCCATTCAACTCATGGCAACCCTACAGGACAGGGGACAATGGCCCCATAGTGGCTCCTAGGCTGTAAATTTTTACAGGAGCAGATTGCCACATCTTTTATTCAGCAGAGCTGCTGGTGGGTTCAAACCTATGACCTTTCAGTTAGCAGTCAAGTGCTTAACCATTGTGTCACCAGGGCTCCTTATATCAAACCTAAATTCTAGTAGAAAGTGCCATCTGTTTCTGCTCTTACCCATAGGAGCTATTTGTATTTCAATGCATATTTAAAGACCTTATATTGTAGAAATGTAACAGGATGCCTGCACAAGGTGTCCTGGAACTATAAATAAACACTATTATGTAATCAGTGAGGCTCACACCTAGGAAATCTAGATGGAATGGTTTATCCTGAAGTGAGCAAAAATAAGGAAGTTCAGTCCTGTTAGTTAGAACAGGGAAACACCAGGACAGACCTGACATAGCTCAGCAACAGCAGAATAACAAAGGAAAACAAATCCATACAAGTCAGGGAGAGTGATAAACTATTCACTTTATTTTCTAGAAACTTGTTTCTAGAAACTTATTTTTCCCAAGGAAACCACTGTGTCTCTAATCAAAGAATTCTCCTCACGCTAATGTACGTGGATATCTTTTATATGACTATTGAGCTTATTAGGAGACCAGTGCAGTAGGGTACACTTTATGGGTAAGTGTGGTCTCTCCTAAAGGGTCATCATTACCAATATCCATCACCCAGAAATGAGACCAGAAACTCAAGCAAAGATGCTCTCCAGACCATGCTGTCTTGGACCTGTTTGAAGAAAGGTAAATTTTGGCTCTGTTCACCTTTGGTGGCAGTACAAAGATGATGCCTGCCAAATGAAGACAGGCCAAAAGATAAGGACCTGAGGAAAATGCCTTGTAAGCCAGGTTGAATAGGTTCATGTGGCTCTCTATTCATTACTCCCTAGCTTTTAGCAAAGCTTGATTTAAATGTTTCAGCCTTTCATCAGCTGTTTTCTAAGAAAGACTAATGTGTCCAACCTTGGATCATAACCTCTGAATGGAGTACCAGCAGTATTAAATGAACCCTCAATACATGTTAAAGATGAATCCCGATTAGAAGAATCAAGGGCGCCAGGTCCACCAACCACTCCCCACTTAAGAGATTCTCTCTGCATTGCATTGGTGTTTGGGGCTCCATTTTATTAAGGAAAGTGGCAGCCTTCTCATGAACTCTCAAGAACTGGGCAATGAGATCTTTGCAAACAATCTGATTGCCTTATTTGCCTTTGCTGCTAGAAAATGCAGAGCTAAGTATGTGCCCAATTGCTAATGCTTTCTTCAACTAAAAGTTATGGATAATTGTACTCTTCCTCTTTTATTTACTGGTTCTTATCCTTTCTGGTCATTAGTTTTGTTCTTAAACTGCATTTGTTTTTATTTCAAACTACCTAAATCCTTTTTTGGAGAACGGCCAGAATGAAAGCCTATCAACGAATAAATTTCTCCCATATAAGAAAGTTACAAGTAGTGCTCATCTTGAAGCCATGAATGCTAGGGAGGTTAAACCTACATGCTGGCTAAAAACAATATGCAAAGAAGTATGGGCTACGCTGAAAGTACAGAGTCCTAGAGTCGAAACAAGAGCTTGGAGATAATCAGGTACAACCTGCTACCTAACGTGGGAAACTCCTTCTACAGCTTCTCCAACAGAAGGTTATTCAGCCTCTGCTGAATATTTTCATTCAGTTACAGGGAATTATTACCTTACAATGGTCTATTCTATGACAACTCTCACTGATAGAAAGTCCCTCCTTATACCGAGTTGAAATCTACCTCTCAGGCTACCAATTAATCCTAATTCTTCATTAGATAGGCATGTAATTCCTATTCCAAAAGACATTCCTTTGCTTACTTAAGTATGTAACTCCCATTTATTGAATACCCATTGGTGTCAGGCTATGTGCTAGGTACTTTATAAAGACCATTTCATATTATCTTCATAACCATCACGTAAGTTAGGTGCTATCCTCCTTTCAAAGTGAGTCCCAGAGAGATACACTGATTATAATCTAATTACACACAAATAATGTGGGGCTCTTATACCTACCTCCTATAAACAAAGATTGTATTAAATTTTTGGCAACCAAGTCACATGAACTGAATCTGCCCTCAAAACTGGAAGCAAAGCAGGCTTATGTTAGATCTGTCTAAACAGAAAAATAAAGATGGCCTAGAGATACAACTGCACCAATGTTTGATCCACGGAGGAAAAAGCAGCAGCAGAAGCATTTAACAAGACAGCTATCAGGGAACTACAAGAGACAGTAAAGGTGACATCTGTATTATCAGCTACCATGACCAAAGCCAAGAGTGTACACACCCAGGACCCAAAGAGGAAACTTCTCTTCTCCCCAAGCCAGCAACCAGAGCAGGTTTCCAAGAGGTCAAACATATTACTGCAGGGAAAGCAGGACAGCCTGAAGGCTAATTTCAGTGCAACCAGAAGATCAAGTATAATTTTAAATATATACTTCTTCGGCATCAGTGAGGTGGGAAAAAAAGACAAATTATGAACCAGTAACCCAGGAGGGACAAATATTCCAGTAAAGTGGGAAGGGCTCTAGATCCAAGCTAGGGTTACAGGGTCAAAATAAATAGTCGACCTTAGGTGGCTTTCTAGAGGACTGGAAAACAAAAGGTAAAGGGCAAGGCGGGGCCAAGATAGTAGAGTGGTCAGATGCTTCCTGTGGTTCCTCTTACAATAAAGACCCAAAAAAACAAGTGAATTGATTATATATGACATTCTAGGAGCCCTGAACATCAAACACAAAGTTGAGGAATCGGACTGAGCAGAAGGGGAGAGAGTGATGGTTCAGAAGCAGCAAGGAGTTGCCAGATGTGACCCGGCGGGAACTGGAACCCTGCAGGCGGGAACTGACACCTTGCAGGCCGGATCAGCTGTGCACAGTGAGGCAAGCAGTGGCGCTTGGGACACGTTTTACACATCGGGAGAGACGGAGCGACCGGAAAGTCTGCTCATCCCTTCAGAACCAGTGAGAAGCAGCCCTCAAATGGCAAAAGTTAAGTACTTGCATCTAACCTACTGTGTGGATCAAAAAACACCCCTCTGGGAAAAACTTCTCTCCCTGTTCTCTCCCTGCTCTGCACCAGTCTGGTCCGGCCTGCTTCAGGGACTGATACTTCCCCTGGGCTTGAAGTAGGGCCCATTATGTGCCCTGAGCCACTCTCGGCCTGGGAGAGGGAACAAATTAATGAACAGGAAAAAATAACCTGCCAGCTCCCCTGAACTAGGAACTCAGGGCAGGCACAGCTCCTCTGCCTAGGCACAGGTGTAAGAGGTCCATGGACTTAGAATGCCTTTTGCCCCTGCACAGGCCTGTGTGGGCCCCACTTCAACACGGTAGGCCCTCGCTAGCACAGTGCAACAGGGTATATACCTGAAGCCTAACTTCATTGTATCAGCTATATGGTGGAGAGGCAGGTTTGTGACATTTGACACCACCCTGCCTATTAAGCACAGTCCTCACCTACCCACATCAGGGGCCTGAGGACTGGTGGCTGCACTCATGCCACCTAGCCAACCATGAGAGAGGTCCAAGAATAAGTGGTGCCTTCCAGTCCTTACAGCCAACAGCATTGGGTGCCCATACTCTGGCTACAAAACCCATCTACCTACGCACTCTGGGGAACAGGGACACACTTTCCTCACAGACCCTCAGGGGAGGCTATCAGCCCCCTGCCTTCTCGTGCACGACTCCCTACTGCAGCCAGATACCGGTGCCTATACCAATCACCCCTGCCCGTCTAAGACTGTAGGTGAAAGCCTGCACCACACACTTGGTGACCAACTACCTGGACATATGAGCTAAATCCATACAAGAAAAGTAAATGGACTCCTGCGCTCACATACCTATTAACAGCTCTAACCATCTAGTGACAAGATGTTAGAGCTTCAAAGGCACCGATAATCAAACTAGCTCACACAAGCAGCCCATTTGAGCATATCAAAACAAAACAAGAAGCTAGGACACAGTAAGCGAACATAAAATAAATACATACAACAACTTATTGATGACTCAGAGACAAGAGCCAGTATCAAATCACATAAACAGGCAGACCACGATGGCTTCGGCAAGCTCCCAAAACAAAGATTCAAGAAATCTTCCTAATGAAGAGAACTTCCTGGAATTACCAGAGATAGAACACCAAAGATTAATACACAGAACTCTTCAAGAGATCAGGAGGAAGGAGATCAGGCAAAACAAAGAACAAGCCAAGTAGCACACAGACAAATTTAAGGAACTTCAGAAGATTAGAGAAGAGCATAATGACAAATTTAACAGGCTGCAAGAATCCACAGAGAGACAGCAAACAGAAATCCAGAATATGAACTATAATATTTCAGAATTAGACAACTCAACAGAAAGTCATGGGAGCAAAACTGAGGCAATGGAAGTCAGAATTAGTGAGACTGAAGATAAAGCACTTGACACCAACATATTTGAGGAAAAATCAGATAGAAGAATTTAAAAAAATGAATTAACCCTAAGAATTACGTGGGTCTCTATCAAGAGGAATAACCTATAAGTGACTGGAGTACCAGAAAGGGGAGGGGGCAGATAATGGAAAATACAGAGAGAATTGTTGAAGATTTGTTGCCAGAAAACTTCCCTGATATCATGAAAAATGAGCAGGTATCTATCCAAGATGTTCCTCAAACCTCTCACAAGGTAGATCTCAAAGAAAGTCACCAAGACATATTATAATCAAACTTGCCAAAACCAAAGACAGAGAGATAGAGAATTTTAACACCAGCTAGGGATAAACGAAAAGTCATCTACAAAGGACAGTCAATAAGACTAGGCTCGGATGACTCAGTAGAAACCATGCAGGCAAGAAGGCAATGGGATGACGTATATAAAGCTTTGAAGGAAAAAAATTGCCAGCCAAGGATTATATATCCAGCAAAACTGTTTGTCAAATATGATGGCAAAATTAGGGCATTTCCAGATAAGCAGAAGTCTAGAGAATTTGTAAAAAACCAAACCAAAATTACAGGAAATACTAAAGGGAGTCATCCAGTTAGAAAATCAGTAACATCAGACAACAACCCAAGACTAGAACACAGGACAGAGCAACCAGATGTCAACCCAGATAGGGAAATCACAAAAATAAATCAAAGCTAAAATGCTCAAAACAGGGAAACAGAGACCTCATTACGTAAAAGATGACGACATTAAAATAAAAAAGAGGGACTAAAAAATGTAGTCATAGATCTTTCATATGGAGAGGAAGTGAAAGCAATATAATAAAAAATTGACTTAAACTTAGAAAAATAGGGGTAAATATTAAGGTAACCAAAAATGAAACTAACAGTCCTACACATCAAAATAAAAAACAACAAAAACATAAAGGCTCAGCAAATACAAAACCAACAACAACGAAAAAGGTGAAAACAAAATACATAAAGAAAAATGACTCAGCACAGAAAATTAAGTGGAACAAAGAAACTGTCAACAACACACACGAAAAAAGAGACATCAAACTGACAGCACTAAACTCATACCTATCGATAATTATGCTGCATGTAAATGGACTAAATGTACCAACAAACAGACAGTGACAGAATGGATTATAAAAACACTATCCGTCTATATGCTGCCTACAAGGGACACATCTTAAAGACATAAACTAAAATTCAAAGGGTAGGGAAAAAACATATCAAGCAAACAATCAAAAAAGAGCAGGAGTCGTGTTTTAGTCATCTAGTACTGCTATAACAAAAATACCACAAGTGGATGTTTTTAACAAAGAGAAGTTTATTGTCTCACAATCTAGTAGGTTAAAAGTCCAAATTCAGGGTGTCAGCTCCAGTGGAAGGCTTTCTCTCTTTGTCAGCTCTGGAGGAAGGTCCTTGTCCTCAATCTTCCTCTGGTTGAGGAGCTTCTCAGGTGCAGGGAAAGGATGTGTTCTGCTCCTGGTGCTGCTTTCTTGGTGGTATGAGGTGCCCACTCTCTGGTATCTTCCCATTCCTTTTATCTCTTGAGAGTTAAAAGGTGGTGCAGGTCACACCCCAGGGAAACGCCCTTTATACTGGATGACCAATGGGACCTGATAAGGGTGTTACAATCCCACCTTAATCCTCTTTAACATGAAATTACAATCACAAAATGGAGGACAACCACAGAATACTGGGAATAATTGCCTAACCAAGTTAATAAACATTTTTGGGGGGACATAATTCAATCTATGACAAGTGGCAATATTAATTTCTGACAAAATAGACTTTAAATTTAAATCCACCACAAAGGATAAAAGACACTATACAATGATCAAAGGGTCAATATGCCAGAAGGACATAACCATAATAAATAGTTACACACCCACTGACAGGGCTCCAAAATACATAAAACAAACTCTAACAGCGCTGAAAAGAGAGACAGACAGCTCCACAGTGATAGTAGGAAACTTCAACACAGCACTTTTGGTCAAGGACAGAACACCGAGAAAGAAGCTCAATACAGACTCAGAAGATCTAAATGTCACAATCAACCAGCTTGACCTCATAGATATATACAGAGCACTCCACCCAACAGCGGCCAAGTATATTTTCTTTTCCAACATAGATGGAACATTCTTCAGAATAGACAACATATTAGGCCATAAAACAAGCTTTAACAGAATCCAAAGCACTGAAATATTACAAAGCATCTTTTCTGACCATAAAGCCATAAAAGTAGAAATCAGTAACAGAAAAAGCAAGGAGAAAAAAAAAAAAATCAAACACATGGACACTGAACAACACCTTACTCAGAAACTACTGGGTTACAGAAGAAATTAAGAATGGAATAAAGAACTTCACAGAATCAAATGAGAATGAAAACACATCCTACCAGAACCTTTGGGACACAGCAAAAGCAGTCCTGAGAGGTCAGTTTATAGCAATAAATGCACAATCCAAAAAGAAATGGACAAAATCAAAGCATTAACCCTATGACTCAAACAGAAAGCGAGCAGCAAAAGAAGACCTCAGGCAGCAGAAGAAAGCAAATAATAAAAACTAGAGCAGAATTAAATAAAATAAAGAACAGAAAAACAACTGAAAGAGTTAATAAGACCAAAAGTTGGTTACTTGAAAAGACCAACAAAATCAATAAATCATTGTCCAAACAGACAAAAGTAAAACAGAAGAAGCAAATAACCCGAATAAGAAATGAGATGGGCGATATCACAACAGACCCAACTGAAATTAAAAGAATCATAAAAGTATACCATGAAAAACTGTACTCTAACAAATTTGAAAACCTGGAGAAAATGGACAAATTTCTAGAAATGCACTACCTACCTAAACTAACACAAGCAGAGGTAGAATAACTAAATAAACCTATAACAAGAGATTGAAAAGGTAATTAAAAAGCCCCCAACAACAACAAAAAAGCCCTAGCCCTGATGGCTTCACTGAAGAATTCTACCAAACTTTCAGAGAAGAGTTACCACCACTGCTACCAAAGGTATTTCAGAGCACAGAAAAGGATGGAATAATCCCCAAACTCATTCTATGAACCCAGCATAATCCTGATACCAAAACCAGGTAGAGGTATCACAAAAAAAGAAAATTACAGATCTATATCCCTCATGAACTTAGATGCAAACATCCTCAACAAAATTCTAGCCAATAGAATTCAACAACACATCAAAAAAATAACTCACCATGACCAAGTGGGATTCATACTAGGTATGCAGGGACAGTTCAACATTACAAAAGCAATTAATGTAATCCATCATAGAAATAAAACAAAAGACAAGAACCACAGGATCTTATGAACTGATGCGGACAAGGCATTTGACAAAGTCCAACACCCATTCATGCTAAAAACTCTCAGCAAAACAGGAATAGAAGGGAAATACCTCAACATAATAAAGGGCATTTATACAAAGCCAACGTCGTCCTAAATGGAGAAAGCCTGACACCATTCCCTTTGAGATCGGGAACCAGACAAGGATGCCCTTTATCACCACTCTTATTCGACATTGTGCTGGAGGTCCTAGCCAGAGCAATTAGGCGAGATAAAGAAATAAAGGGCATCCAGATTGGTAAGGAAGAAGTAGAAGTATCTCTATTTGTAGATGACATGATCTCATACACAGAAAACCCTAAAGAATCCTCCAGAAAACTACTGAAACTAATAGAAGCTTCAGCAGGGTATCAGGATACAAGATAAACATACAAAAATCAGTTGGATTCCTCTACACTAACAAAAAGAACATTGAAGAGGAAATCACCAAACCAATACCATTTACAGTAGTCCCTAAGAAGATAAAATACTTAGAAATAAATCTTACCATAGATGTAAAAGACCTATACGAAGAAAACTCCAAGACACTGCTGCAAGAAACCAAGAGAGACCTACATAAGGGGAAAACCTTACCTTGCTCAGGGATAGGCAGACTTAACATTGTAAAAATGTCTACTCTACCAAAAGCCATAGGCAACGCAATTCCAATCCAAATTCCAACGACATTTTTTAACGAGATGGAGAAACAAATCACCAGCTTCATATGGAAAGAAAAGAGACCCCGGATAAGTAAAGCATTACTGAAAAAGAAGAAGAAAGTGGGAGGCCTCACTCTACCTGATTATAGAACCTATTATACTGCCACAGTAGTCCAAACAGCCTAGTACTGGTACAACAGACACATAGACCAATGGAACAGAATTGAGAATCCAGACATAAATCCATGCACATATGAACAGTTGATATTTGACAAAGGCCCAAAGTCACTTAAATGGAGAAAAGACAGTCTCTTTAACAAATGGTGCTGGCATAGCTGGATATCCATCTGTAAAAAAATGAAACAAGACTGATACCTCACTCCATGCACAAAAACTAACTCAAAATGAATCAAAGACCTAAATACAAAACCCAAAACGATAAAGATCATGGAAGAAAAAACAGCCCTAATACATGGCATAAACAGTATAGAAAACATTACTAACAATACAGAAGAGAAACTAGATAACTGGGAGCTCCTAAAAATCAAACACCTATGCTCATCCAAAGACTTCAGCAAAAGAGTAAAAAGATTACCTACAGAATGGGAAAAAGTTTTTAGCTATGACATTTCCAATCAGCGTCTGATCTCTAAAATCGACATGATACTGCAAAAACTCAACTACAATAAGACAAATAACCGAATTAAAAATGGGCAAAGGATATGAACAGACATGTCACTAAAGAAGACATTCAGGTAGCTAGCAGATACATGAAGAAATGCTCACGATCATTATCAGAGACATGCAAATCAAAACTACAATGAGATTCCATCTCATTCCAACAAGGCGGGCATTAATCCAAAAACCACAAAATAATAAATGTTGGAGAGGATGTGGAGAGACTGGAACACTTACATATGCTGGTGGGAATGTAAAATGGTACAACCACTTTGGAAATCGATTTGGTGCTTCTTTAAAAAGCTAGAAATTAGAACTACCATACGATCCAGCAATCCCACTCCTTGGAATATATCCTAGAGAAATAAGAGCCTTTACATGAACAGATATAGGCACGCCCATGTTCATTCCAGCATTGTTTACAACAGCAAAAAGATGGAAGCAACTCTAAGGTGCCCATCAATGGATGAATGGATAAATAAATTATGGTATATTCACACAATGCAATACTACGTATCAATAAAGAACAATGACGAATCCGTGAAACATTTCATAACATGGAGAAATCTGGAAGGCATTATGCTGAGTGAAATTAGTCAGCTGCAAGAGGATAAATGGTGTATAGACCACTATCATAAGAACTCGAAAAACAGTTTAAACAGAGAAAAAAAATATTCTTTGATGGTTACAAGAGCAGGGAGGTAGGGAAGGAGAGGGGTTTTCACCAATTACACAGTAAAAACCAAAAAACCAAACCCAGTGCCATCAAGTCAATTTCAACTCATAGTGACCCTAAAGGACAGAGTAGAACTGCTCCATAGAGTTTCCAAGGAGCCCCCTGGCAGATTTGAACTGCCAACCCTTTGGTTAGCAGCCGAAGCACTTAACCACTACACCACCAGGGTTTCCAATTACATGGTAGATAAGAACTATTTTAGGTGAAGGGAAAGACAACACACAATACAGGAGAGGTCAGCACAACTGGACTAAACCAAAAGCAAAGAAGTTTCCTGAATAAACTGAACACTTTGAAGACCAGCATAGGAGGGGCGGGCTTTGGGGACCATGGTTTCAGGGGACATCTAAGTCAATCGGCATAATAAAATCTATTAAGAAAACATTCTGCATCCCACTTTGGAGAGTGGCATCTAGGGTCTTAAATGCTAGCAAGCAGCCATCTAAGATGCATTGATTGGTCTCAACCCACCTGGAGCAAAGGAGAATGAAGAACACCAAACACACAAGGTAGTTATGAGCCCAAGAGACGGAAACGGCCACATAAATCCGAGACTACATCAGCCTGAGACCAAAAGAACTAGATGGCACCCAGCTACAACCGATGACTGCCCTAACAGGGAACACAACAGAGAACCCCTGAGGGAGCAGGAGAGCTGTGGTATGCAGACCTCAAATTCTCATAAAAAGACCAGACTTTGGTCTGACTGAAAGTAGAAGGGCCCCAGAGGTCATGGTCCCCAAACCTTCTGTTAGCCCAAGCCAGGAACCACTCCCAGAGCCAACTCTTCAGAGAGGGATTGGACTGGACTATGGGATAGAAAATGATAGTGGGGAAGAGTGAGTTTCTTGGATCAAGTAGATGCATGAGACTATGTGGGGAGCTCCTGTCTGAAGAAGAGAAGGCAGAGGGGGTCAGAAGCTGGCTGAATGGACACGAAAATAGAGAGTGGAGGGAAGGAGTGTGCTATCTCATTAGAGGGAGAACAACTAGGAGTATATATAGTAAGGTGTATATAAGTTTTTGTATGAGAGACTGACTTGGTTTGTGGGCTTTCACTTAATGCACAATAAAAATTAAAAAAAAAATAAAAGAAGTTTACTTACCACCCCCCCTCCAAAACTTTTACAGTTCTCTCCTTAGTTTAACTTTACTTAGATACATAAGCATTGGTCACCCAGGTCTAAACCTGAGGATAAAAGGACTTAAAAAGAATCTTTCGGAAATTAACCTGTACATAAGAAAGAAGCTTTTGTACTGTCTGGTATACAACTATTATCTAGGGTTGTTAAGACAATTTAACGAGGCAAAGCAAGCAGAATGCCTGGTACAGTCTTATATTCTCTTCAGATTAATAAAATGGTGCAAGGGCCACTGAACCATCGAGAAACGCCAAAGCAACCTGTGTGTATATATACTCTGCAAGTCATAACTTTTTAATAAGTTAGAAATCATTCTTCATAATATGTACTGCTCTCAGATTGCCAAAAGGGCCAGATCTAATCTATAAAATTGGACTCATAAAACCAGTCTTACCCCTCTAACACTTGGGGAAAGCAAGACAGGCAAAAAACCTACAAGTCAACCAATCACAAATTCATACCGAAAAAAGGGTAACCACAAGAAACCTACCTGCATTATCTAGGCCAAACCAAACTACACAGCTAAAACTGGATCTAATTCAGAGTAGCAGCAAATTTTAATGTTTATGGAGGCTGCTTGGATTTGATAGTGAGAAAATTCAGTTGAGAGAGGCACTAAAAATTATTCTAAGTACTGGACTTTAACCGGGTCAAGACAGATCATCAATTTTTAAAAGACTAAAAGTTTCCTAGACCCAGCAATAGGATAATGCATAAAAATTCCCAAGAAACATGCTAGCACCTGCCCTCAACTCCAGAAACAGGAAGCAAAGATGTGATCCAATCACATGACACCAAACCACAGTCCATCTGTTCAAAGAAGGCTGCTATTATGTAAGCCCTGACCAAGACAGAACAGCAAAAGGCCTGCAGTTTATCAACATCTGCAGGCAACTTGTGGTTTGAAGAGAAATGGTCTCACATCAAAAGGGCCATCCATAAGTTAATGATATTTTCAAAACTCACCTCATTAGACATGAACATATCTTATGCAATACAATGGTACTCTAAGAATGCCGCTGAATCTGGATAACTGTTTTCAACTAGGCCTAGAACCTTTCAACAGGTTTCTCCCACCTACAGGAGCTGGCATCCCCACAGGAACAAGATTTATCTCCCCCATGATTATTTTCTTCATGTCAATTCCTCATTTAATTTCAACAACAAAATAAATCATCTTAAATTCTAAACTTAACCATGTACCTCAAGGCTTTTCAATTATAACTATACCCCAGTTCAATTAAACTCTACTTATTCAATACCGCCTCACCATCTTCCAAACTACTATAAGTCTACTTTTCTCAATCAATAAGCAATACCAGGTTTTTTTTATTAGCAACAGAAAAAGATAATAACCTTTCCCTTGAGGACTTATAACCAATAATTACTTCCCCTCCGCTACCTTCAAAAACTCACTCTTCCTTCATAAGTTATGTGAGGTTTAAGACCAACTTCACTTAGGGAACTCACTCCACTAACCTTGTTCCTCCCTCACCTCCAAGTCCTTTACGCTTTCAAGTGCCTTACAGGGCACAATATTTGGAATCAGAAAATCAAAGTCCCTGTTTCAGTTCTGCCACTCATTTGTTGTACAAGCCTGAGAAATTCTTCTGATCTCTCCATGTCTGTTTTCCCATCTGTAAACTGAAGGGATACTACCACTTTTACTTTTAGAATGCCTAGCCCTGGTGGGTACCCCATAATGTTATTCTCCTTCACTCATGCCACTTAAGATTACCTTCCTATTTTGTTTCTAGTCACACAGCATAGAATTCTTAGAATTAATAAAAATAATAGTGGTCAATACATCCAAAACCCACATTACAGAATAAAGTACCTAACTCTAAAGAGTAAGTTGCCAGTTAGTCAATAAAAGTTTCCTGCTGCCCTGTAGAGGCTGGAGACACAGGTTATACAGGAAAAAAAACCTAACACTCATCAAATCCCTGTCTCTGCCCATCTGAATTCTAGCCACCCTTCAAAAACAGCTTAAGTCCTAAAGTGTCCAGGAAGCCTTCCGCAATCACTTCAGTCTGTACTAATCATTTTCCTCTTTGAATACTGAAGCCTCTATGGGTGACAGTAAAAATATGTAACAACTGGCATCGCTAGGGTACCAACCAATCAGAACTGCCAACCTTTCTGGTGAGCAGCTGAGCTTTTAACCACTGCCCACCAGGGCTCCACCCCCAAAAGGGGACAAAATTAATTATGCAGTGGAAAGACTGAGCAGTCAGGAGTCAGGGGGAAAAGAGAAATCGCTGGAACTGAGGGTTTGCACTAGTGAAAGGGTGAGATTCTCTGGTCTGATACTCAGAGATGGTTCTAATCATGGGTCTCAAGTATATGCTCTAATGGCTGAATACAAATAGGAAGTCTTGTAAACCCTTCCTGGGGATCACTGAGGAAGATTAGTTTGGCAGCAGCCTGTAGAAAAGACCAGATGAGAGAAACAATGGAAAGCAACTAGATTCGAGGGATAACGGGCAGCTGGCTGCATACAAAGAGGCATACTTAAGAGGCATTAATAAAAAAAAAGAGTTGGGTTTTAGGCATGTTTTCAAAGAAAAAAAAGTTATGAAATGGCAGAAAAGAACCTGCATTCTCAAATGGGATATATATGTAAACATAGTGGTATGAAACTCTGCACTAGGGATAGGAAACCATTTTCCCTAGAGAAATCTATGCTGTAGAAAGCAGAAGCCAGGCAGAGAAATATAAAATTAACAGCCAGCCGATAAAGAACTACAAGTTCTTGAATAAGGAAGGCAATTATAAAGAAAAAAAAGCTTCTGAGCTTAGCTTCTTCCGTATGTACAAAAAGGATGAACTGAAACATCAATATGAGCAATCAGGGCAGGCAGACTAGTTGACGTAGTCTGGGCTTGGAGTAATAAGCATCTGGATCAGCTTTCTATCGTATGCATGCCAATGTATTCTGTAAACTCCTTCAGGGCTTGGGTTGAGCAATGTTCTGTACAGCCAATTAAGTCTAATACTGTTACCTGAATACATGAATATTCTGTCCTACAATAACTGGAAAAGAGTGAATTACGTTATTCAAGTTAATAGTGATGTGGAAATGTCATTTCTGTTTGATGTATAACTATGCTGATTCTACCACAGGTCCACACAATTATCTCCTCTCCCCGAGGCCAGTATCAAAAATCCATTGTTTTTTCTTGTAGTTTCAGTGTGAAGGGACTCAGGAATGTGCTGGCAGTTAGAAAGAAGGCAACCTGGTATTCAAATTTTGAAGCCAAAATCTAAAAGTGAATAATAAAGATCAATCACTATCAGATGACTGAACAAGAAAAATGGGCCGGGTAAGACAGTCTGGCATATATAAGGTGTACAGGCTTTGGAAACAGAGCCCTGGATGCAAAGATGCAAATCCTAACTGTAGCACTTAGTAAATGAGTACTTAACCTCTCGCCTCAGTTTTCTCATCTATAAAACGGGGGCAAATGCCACTAGCCTTGAAGATTTAGTTGTGAGGATTAGCTGAAGTACTTTAGTGTACTTTATGCACCTACATCATAGTAAGCTCTTAAAACACAGTAGCTATTCAGACTAATAATTGACACCCTCAGCCTTGGGTTGAGTCTTTTGTTTTTTATACAGGGTGTCCGATTTCAGAAATAGGAATGTACTTTTACTATATTTCAGTTGCTAAAACTAGGTCCATATTTTAGCTTCTAGTATTGTCATTTGGTTTGTAACACGAAGTTTTTCACCCTGTACTCCATTTGGGTAGATAACCACCTACCCCATCCTGATTGAGTATTTTGGAAAACCAAGCAAGCATTTTCCCTTGAAAACCAGCTATGCAGATGACTGATTCAAACTACTGTCACTGGGGAAAAGAAAGATCACTAGCATTCTTCTTCGAGGAAATAAAAGCTTTTGATAAATTCACAGAGTAATTCTCATTCAAACATTCCAAACCCCGCAGAGTGAGCAAACGTTCCATTTTTTACTATGAAAACAATCCGTAGCCGTCTGGTTACTGGATTCGCTTCAACACTTTCCAGACGCACGAAAGAAGAAACATTCCGCACATCTTCGTCCGCCTCCTTCCACACAAAGCTTCGCAGCTCCCTCGCCAAAGGCACCCCAGGCTGTGGAAGCAGCCTCTCTGAGCAGGACCGGGCCGGGGCCAAAGCTGGGGGCAACCCTAATGACCCGGGGGTCTCAGCCACAGGTAGCCCCCTCTCACCGCCCGGGGAAGCCTGAAGGCTCAGAGCTCACACTCTGCCTGGGAAGCTTCTTTGGACCCCAACCCCGCCCCGGACCCCTGGGGCCTCAGGCACCGACTCGCTTGGGGTGGGGATACCAGGGACAAGGCTTCACAGTTCCCTCGGCGGAGGTCAGCGGAAGGCCCTGCTCTGCTCGCCCGGGCCACCCTCGCACCCTCAGTCCTGGGCCCTCACTCACTCACACCCCAGAGCGCAGCCCCCGGCCTCGGACGGCTCCGCCCGACGCCACCTCTCCGGGGGAGCGCCAAGTGGGGCGGCCTCGGGCTGCCGGGCGTCCACCCGCGCTCGGACACACGCCCCCGTCCAGCCTCCCCACCGCGCCTGCGGTTCCGTGGCGGGGGCCTGGCCGCGCCGGGCCAGGGAGCCCAACACGCGCCCAAGTCCCGGCCCCGGCGCCGCCACCTGCGCCCCCGGCCCGCGCCATGTTTGAGAAAGAGAAGGAGCGAGCCAGAGGCCGGGCCCTGCCTGCGCGCCCGCCAGCCGCCCGCCAACCCGGCCGCGCCGCCACTCACCCGTCGTCCCTGGGACCAGCGTCGCCGCCGCAGCTAGCACGAGGAGGAGCAGCCCGGGACGCGGAGCAGCAGCCGCTGCCTCCATGGTCCCGCCGCCGCCGCCGCCTGTGGCCCGGCCCGGCCCGGCCGCCGCCTCGCCTCAGCAAGCCTCGCCTCGCCCCACCTCCCCTGCCGCCGCCGCCGCTGCCGCCGCCGCCGCCACCGCCGCGGCCTCGCTTCAGCCCTTTGTAACTGCTCCGGAGCCGCGAGTCCATTGGCTGCCAGGCTCCCGCCGGCCCCGCCTCTCCGCCGTCTGCGAACCGCCCAGCGAAACCCAGCCGGGAGCCCCGCCCACGGGCCCAAGTGGCAGCCAATCCCGAGCTGCGGGGCACGGCCGCCGACCACGCCCCCAGCACTCCCCCTGCGCAGGGCGCCCAGACCCCAAGCCCAGCCCGCGCTGCTCCGGGCTCGGAGGCGGCCGGGTGGGGGCAGGGTCTCGCCAGCCCCGGTGCGAGGGCGTCTCTTGTCCCGGATGGGCGAAGGCTGAGAGACGGGTCTGTCTGTGAGTCGTCGGAAAAAGGCTGTGGCCCCTCGACTGTCTTTTAGCTTCCTCTAGACACCAACGACCTGGCACTGACCTCCACCCCAACCCCAACACATTCTGCCCAGATCCGCAGTGTCCTCAGGCTTCAACTCTCCGTCCCCAGGTCCGCGCTTCAACTTTCAACATCTGCCCCCTCAAAACCCTTTCTCGGTGCCCTTCCTTTACGACTCAGTCTCCTGTTTACTCCTGCTCTAGCCCAAGTTCCAGGCTCAGAAAATTCCCAAATCCTAGTCTCAGAGCCCAGCCTCGGACCCAGATCCTGAGCTCAGACACACCCCCCAATAGCCTCCCTCCAGAACTCAGAGAAGACTCAGGCCTTCAAACTATTCGTCTTCCCCGTTCTCCCTTCCTGATCCAGGTTGGAAAGGGAAGCCCCCACCCCACCAAAGGAGGAGGATTCCCCTTCTCAGCACCCGCTCCCACGGGGCGTAGGAGAAGCAGGCATTACCTTGAGCTGTCTGACACGCCCATACAATAATTCTGAGGTGTCACTGAAAACCCAGATAAACTCAACTACGTTTTCATTCTGAATTCCTAATTTACTGTGAGGCGCTCCACCCACCTTCCCGCTGGGACACCGAAATGAGCTCCAGATTTATAATTCTTCCTGTCAGACTGATCCTTTCTTCAGACACAAACACAGCCAAGGAGGCTGTTACATAGAACAGAGAACATTCTTCCGCAGAACCTTTTAAGGAGAAAACAGTTCTATTTTCTGTGTGATTTGAACTTGGAATTAAATAAATGTTGGTTGAAAGACTCATACCCAACCTCAAGTAAACTACTTTAGCGCTATTGGCTGAGCCTTTTACCCACCTATTTAGACTTTTTTTTTCAGTGAGCTGTCAAGTGCGAGGGCTGGGGGCATTGGACTAGAATCTGAGACCTGCTCTAGTCACTCCTGATGAGAACACTTAGCCTTTCTGAGCCTCAGCTTCTTCTTCTATAAATCGGAAATAATATCTGCCTCCCAAGGTTACTGAAAGACTATGATGAGATTTTGGGGTTCCCTTAGCCCCTTTTAAGTTCCATTTCAAAGTACTCCCTTCAGGCCCCTGCCTACTCCCCACCGCCCAGAAAGGTAAAGGCATGGTATTCACTGAGCCGTGGAAACTTCCCGGTGGAGCTCTGGACCACCAGCCACAAGCTCTACTCCTCCTGGCTGCTGGCAGGCAGAGATGCTGCTGTTGGCAGGCTCCAGCCCCAGTCTGCTCTCTCAGTCCTCAATGGAAACTTGGGTAAACCAGGGCCCCGTGACACACAAGGTCTCTGGACTGTCTTTTCGATGCTTTATTCTCAATGTCTTGCATAAAATAAGAGCTCTCAAGAGATATTTATTGTACAAACGAACGAACGATTCGCCTTTGAAAAGTGACTGTTCTCTGAACTTTAGGTTCCTCCTCTGTAAAGTAGAGATAACCGTGCTGTAATGCCTACCCCATTTGTAAATAAAAAGGGATTGAATCATATGTCTTGGATTCCCTAAATGATGCGCTGTGTCTGGAACAGTGTCTGGAACATAGTAAATATTTAGTTAATGCCATTTCCTTTGCATATCCCCCTTCCAGCTCTGTATGATTCTATCCAACATTTATGTTCATATTAATCTGTGCCTTTGCTTTACAGAGCCTCAGTCAATCCATGTTAAGATATCTTCCATGACACACCTCCAGTTCCTTAACATTTTCCATGGAACTGACTGCGTTCAATAGAAAACTGAGGAAGAGGAAGGAGGAACAGAGTATTTTTAAATTTTATTTTCCTGATATTTGGAGGAAATTTCCATGAGCCACGGATCCACAAATAAACTACATTGGAATAGACCAATAAATTGTAACTTTAAAATGGTGGTTGTGAGACCTTAAAGTGTCTCCAGATTACCTGGGAAGCTTTTAAAAATGAAGATCCCAGGGGTCTAGCCCCCAGAGTCTGGCTTCAGTTGACTTAGAGGGGGCCCATAAATTTGCATTTGCAAAAAGCACCCCAGGTAATTCTGCTGCAGGTGGCTGCCATGCTACATTTTGAAAGTGGTTTAGAAAGTATAACCTTAAAATTCAGTAAATTAAAATGAATGAGCTTGTTCCACCTTTGGAGAAAAGATGAACAGTGGAAAGAAGCCTTTGACTTTGGGGGCCTGCAGACTTTAGTTGGAATTCTGGCTCTGCCACTTACTAGATCTGTGCACCAATGTAGATGCTCTGAGATTTAGCAAGCTCCAGTGCAAAATGGAATAATATTCACATATTGTTCCTACTCATATATTTGTTATGATATCTAAATGAGCTCTTGAACATAAGCAATTTATCATAAAACCTAATTCCCATAATAGGTTCTATAGGCTTGTAGGTTATCTACTCCAATGTCTAACTTACAGGGGAAGAACCCGAAAACCAGTTCCCCAGCAAGTCTGGTGCAGAGCCAGGACTAGGAGACTCACTGCAGTGCTTTGTTCCCTGCACAATACTACTTCTCATTCTTTATGCTGAGTACATTGTGTTTGCTTTTCCTTCTGTTTTCATATTTACCCCCGTATAGAGCACGGAGACTCCTAGTTGCCTAACTTACGTCCATTTCCCCATATGCTTTATAACAGAACCCTGATTTACTTTGCTAAAGAAATCCACCTAGCTAAAAAAAAAAAAAAAAAAAAACCTCAATTTTCCAGGCTTCCTTGCAGCTAGGTATGGCCATGTGACTGAGTTGTAGTCAGAGAAATATAAACAAAATCTGTCAAGTGGAGCTTGTGGGAAAGATGTGGTTTTTCTCATAAAGAGACAGATTCATCACATTCTTTCCTTCCTATTTCTGCCTGCGACACAGTTTTAATGCCTGGAGTTACAGTAGCCATCTTGTGAACATAAGGATGATGGCCATAAATGGAGATGGAAGGTAGAAAAGAAAGATGGAGAGATAATGGGTCCTTGTGGACATCAACTTTTTTTTAAGTATCTGTCCAAGTCTTTTGCCCAAGTCTTTTTATTAACGATTTGTAATATATATCTATAACCCAAACCCACCCCAGTACCGTCAAGTCGATTCCAACTCATAGCGACCCTATAGGACAGAGTAGAACTGCCCCATAGAGTTTCCAAGGAGCACCTGGTGGATTCGAAATGCCGACCCTTTGGTTATCAGCCATAGCACTTAACCACTATGCCACCAGGATTTCCTAATATATATCTATATAACCCGTATATGAGTCTTTTGCTGGATATATGTATTGCAAATGTTTTTGCTCAGTCTGTTATTTTCTTAACATTGTTTTCCCAAGAACAGGAGTTTTATCCCTGAGGGACTGAATTACTGGGCTGAGGGCTGGGGACCGTGGTCTCAGGGGACATCTAGCTCAATTGGCATAATGCAGTTTATAAAGAAAATGTTCTACATCCTACTTCAGCGAGTAGCATTTGGGGTCTTAAAAGCTTGTGAGTGGCCATCTAAGATAACTGCACTGGTCCCTCCCCATCTGGAGCAAGGGAGAATGAAGAAAACCAAGGACGCAAGAGAAAGATTAGTCCAAAGGACTAATGGACCACAACTACCACTGCCTCCACCAGACTGAGTCCAGCCCAACTAGATGGTGCCTGGCTACCACCATTGACTGCTCTGACAGGGATCACAGTAGAGGGTCCTGAACAGAGCTGCAGAAAAATGTAGAACAAAATTCTAACTCACAAAAAAGGACCAGACTTACTGGTCTGACAGAGACTGGAGAAACCCCAAGAGGATGGTCCTCGGACACCCTTTCAACTCAGTACTGAAGTCACTCCTGAGGCTCACTCTTCAGCCAAAGATTATACAGGCCCATAAAACAAAACGAGACCAAATGGGCACACCAGCCCAGGGGCAAGGACAAGAAGGCAGGAGGGGACAGAAAGCTGGTAATAGGAAACCCAAGGTGGAGAAGGATAGAACGTTAACATGTCTCGGGGGTTGGCAAACAATGTCACAAAACAATTTGTATATTAATTGTTTCATGAGAAACTAACTTGCTCTGCAAACCTTTGTCTAAAGTACAATTTAAAAAAAAAGTTTTAAATTTTTTTGTTTTATAGTTCTTTTTGTGTCCTGCCTAGAAAATTGTTCCCTCCCCTCAATTGCAAAGATACTCTCCTACATTTTCTTCTAATTCCTATAGGTTTAACGTTTACATTTAGGTCATTAAACCATCTTGAATCATCTCTTGTGTAAAATGTGAGAGATGAACTAAGATTGAGTTTTTCTCCCATGCTGATATCCAGTTGAGCCAACATGATTTCTTGAAGAGAGTTTCTTTTCCTCATTGAATTACATTGGTGTCTTTGTCAAAAATCATATGACGGTGCATTCTTGGATCTATTTCTGACTCTCTATTCTTTTCCACTGGTCTATTCGTCTATCTTAGTGCCACTATCCCACAATCTTGATTAGAACAAACATCTAGCTTTGTTCCTCTTCAACATTCTTTTGGCTATTCTAATACCTTCATAGTTTCAAGTAAATTTTAGTGACAGTTGCCAATATCTACAAAAAAAAAAGAAAGCCCACTGGGATTTTTATTGGAATTGCATTGAATCTATTAATCAATTTTGGAAAAATTAACATCTTAAAAATATGAGTCTTCTAATCTATGAGCATGGTCTATCTCTCATTTATTCAGGCCTTGAATTTCTCCCAACAATGCTTTTTAGTTTTTATTGGTAGAAGTCTTTTAAACATTTGCTAAATTTATCACGAGGTAAATTTTTATGTTATTGTAAACGGGATTAATTTTTAAATTTTCTCTTTCAATTTTTTGTTGTTTCCATTTTACATTTTAATTTCAAACATTTCATTCATAGAAGTTTATACCTAGATCTTTTTCAAATTCTCTTAGACTTCCTTTATAGTTCCTTGTTTCCAGCCTATACTTTTCAATTTTAGCAATTATAGTTATTTTACAGTTTTTGTATAAAAATTCCAGTATTTGAATTTTTGTGGGCCTGTTTCTGCCATCTATTGTTTCTCATCCATGGTGACTCTGAGTAAGTAGAGTTACTTTTTACTGCAAGCTGTTCATTTTTATCGGGATTTTATTTGTGGAGATTTTTTGAGATTTAATATAACGGTAGGTTCCTCTACTAAGCATTTGCATTTGTTTTTGCCACCTGGTTCACTGCCAGCCCCAGATTACTCTAAATTGTTGACTTGAGTGTTTGGTTTGTTTGTCGTTTGGAATGCACAGGTAATATGAATTTGGGCTTCAAACTACATGAGGGACAGCTTGTGGTTCCAAATTCTCAGTGATGACACTTTTTTCCCTTGCTCAACACCTAGGTTCTAGACAATCGATTTTCTTTGCAATACCTTGGTGGTGATGGGAATAGTAGTTATTTCTAGTTCACCCTTTCACTGGGGGTATAGGTCTTTGGGTCCCATTGCTGTGGAGGTTGTGTCAAGGGACCTTGGATAACCCTTGATCTTTGTCTCCTCTTTTCCAAGACCATGACAATGGAAGTTCAAGTTCACCTGGTTAAAAAATGCCTTCAGAGCAACAGCCAGCTGCAGTGCTCCAGTTATCCTGCTAACTTCCTTCTTTCACTTCATATTTTGCCCTGAAAATACCTTATTTTCTTGACAGATCGTAAATGCATTTAGGAAGATATATTTCCCTGCATTTTTAGTTTAGTTTGGTTTTTTCCCATGGGAGGGTTAATCTATCAATTATCAAAAACAACTTTCACTACCTTCCTTCCCCTCTCCCTACCCCCCATTATACAGACAAACTTAAAAATCACCATCAGGTTTTCTGTTTCAGCAGGATAGTCTTAACTGTTCCAGGTATTGAAGGCGATTCAAACAAAAAACATTTTACCAATACCCATTGAAAAATCCATTGCCCCTGAGTCAATTCTGACCTATAGTTACCCTATAGGACAGAGTAGAATTGCCCCATAGGGTTTCCAAGGAACACCTGGTAGATTCGAACTCCCAACCTTTTAGTTAGTAGCCAAACTCTTAATCATCACGCCACCAGGGTTTCCTTGGCCAGTACAGTACAAACAAGGGAAATTTAGCTTTGGCATTGTCTCCACTGCTTCTTTAACATTGCAAATATGCTCACAGGCTGTCTCTCTCCCCACCTCCCTCTTTCAAGCTGGTTTCCCCAAATGCTTGGGTTACTTTATGAAGCTGTATTTTTTTGTGTTTTGTATTGTTTTGTTTACATTTAGACTTTTGTTATGAAAGCCTACTTTTAAACACACTATGGATAAAGAATTTGTCCTGTACTTTTTCTGCTTTGGGACATTTATTAAGGCTCCTGAACTTCTGATCAATTTTTAAATGTCCCATGGATACTGGAAAACAGAGTGGACTCAATTTGTGCATGTGCATGTGTGTGTGTGAATTTGTATGTGAGTGGGCATATGTGTATGTATATCTAATGTTGGAAGTTAATCTTTATTTTTGTCTGTTTGATCAGATAGGGGTGCATTAAACTCTCCCCACTGCTTTCCCTGTTTGCCTGGAGACACATATCCAGGCCTTCACCATCCTTTCAACCTCATCACAGAGCTAAAAAATGAGGCCGATTTCCAGGCCCTTCTGAGTTTTTTTTTTTTTTTTTTCTGAGTTAGAGCTGGGGGCCAGCAGGCATGACCTGCCTTCTCTGCACCCTAGAAGGTGATCCCACAGCTGCAGTCTGTTGACCCCTGCCTGCGGACTCTGCAGTAGTCTCCAGCACCGGATCCTGTCCTCAGACAGCTAAGCATGAAGAAGCCCCAGCCTCCTTCTCTGGCACTCAGCTTCTAATGGGCTGACAACCAGCTTTCTGACTTGTGCCCATATCTGTGGTGCTGTTCTGTTCCCCTGTGCTGTTCATAATTCCTCCAAGGCTGGCCCAGCCCTCTTTCAGCATTCCCTCTTGCACGGTCTGGAATCTGAGGCCCACACGGAGCCCAGCGGATGAGTTTTTTCTTCCTACAGACGGACTACCCTAATGTGGTTGTCTCTCTGTTTTCCAAGTACCCATTGCTGCTCTCTCTTTGTCTGTTGAAGCCTTGTGCTGCCTTGTTAGATTCTCCAGAGCTGACTGTCTGCATGTCATCTGTCACCCTTGCTGCTTGCCTGACTAGACTCACTGCCTCACCACAGTCCCACTCTCTTCCTCCCATCCTGCCCTGTTGACTTGAATTTTCTCAGAGGGAGCCTGACTTTGCTCCTCATCATTCAGGAAAATTCCACCGTGGTCAAGACAAAATTGAGGGTTTTCAGTAGGTTGCCACTACCCCTTCTTCCTCTTGGCCAACATTTTCCTTTAATCATATGTTCTGAAAAAGAACAAAGAAAACACACACACACACACACACACACAAGGCTCAAAACTATGGGATGCATGCCCATGTCACACACTCTGATACAAATTCACACACATGTTTAGAACCATACATAAAAAACAACAGCGTTCAAATCTGATGAAAGGATTCAACAGAAATACAGCAGGAATGGGGAGAGCTTAATATGACTCTTACACAGGCAGTCCCTGACTTATGATATATTCAGGTTATGATGAACCACACTTATGACCATCCTTTTTTTTAAAAGATTTGTGTATTTTTATGTATGTATTAAAATACATCTGTAAGTTTATATGTAATGTTTCCAACTTCCACAGATAAGTAAATCTCAGATTTATAAAGATACTGATAATAAAAGGCAATAATAACGACAGGAAAAAAATGAGGTATTTGACTTATATCAGAACTGACTTACGACAGAATCATTGGAACAGAGCCCCGTCTTAAGTCAGGGACAACCTGTGTTTGGCAGATCAAATAGTCAAAAAATGAGCAAGGATAACTATCAAGATTAATTATACACATACATACACACACTCACACACAACTTCATGTGCACAAGAAACAGAGTCCATTTCTGTCCTGTTATCCATGTGACACTTATAAAATTGACCATAAGTTAAAGAACTTCGATAAATGCCCCCAAATTGATTATAAATGAAGAATCCTTGTCAAGTTTCCCAAAGCAGAAGCAGGAGAGGACAAATAGCTTGTCCATAGTGTGTTTAGAGTTAGACATTCATAACAAAAGTTTATGCGAAAACAAAACAAAATACTCAAAAGCACACACACAAAATTTCCTAAAGCAATCCAAGCATTTGGAAAAATCAGCTTGAAAGCAGGAGAAGGCGAGACAGCCTGTGAGCATATTCTTGAAGTTAGGGAAAGTGGAGACAATGCCAGAAGCTGAATTTCTCTTGTACCGTTTTGGCAAAATAACTTTGGTTTGAATCCCCTTCAATGCCTGTAACAATTAAGACTGTATTCTACAGCAGCAAAAATTGTGAGTGATTATTAAGTTTGTCTATGTAATGAGTGGGGGCAGAGTAGGGTGTGGGGAGGGGCAGGGGATAGTGGAGTTCCAGAGGACCCAGCTGCTCCCAATAGCTCAGTATCAAGGACACCACCTAAAGGTGAGCAGCCTCCTCTACCACCATCACCATGTGTAGCCTCCACCCATCTAAGTTAGGCAATCCTCCCTCCCTAATAAAGAAAGGCAAAGGAGCCCATCTTCATCTAATTACAGTGTCCTAGACACAAGGAGGAAACCCTGGTAGCGTAGTGGCTAAGTGCTATGGCTGCTAACCAAAGGGTTGGTAGTTCACATCCGCCAGGTGCTACTTGGAAACTCTATGGAGCAGCTCTACTCTGTCCTATAGGGTTGCTATAAGTCGGAATCGACTCGATGGCAATGGGTTTTTTTTTTTAGACACAAGGAGGAGCCTGAGCCTCTAAAAATGTTCTTGGCCAAAGCAGAATGCCAACTGTCTGCTGATGGTCTTCTGCAGAAGAAATGGGGGATCCTATAGAGTGGTTAGTGAGCCCTTGAGGCACAGTGGTTAAGCCCTCAGCTGCTAACCAAAAGGTTTGTGATTCAAACTCAGCAGCTGCTCTGCTGGAGAAAGATGTGACAGTCTGCTTCTGTAAAGATAACAGCCTTAGAAACCCTATGGGGGCAATTCTACTCTGTCCTACAAGGTCGCTATGAGTTGGAACTGACTCAAAGCACATGACAACAATAACAGAGAGTGGCTACACTGCTTAACCTGGAAAACTCAGGAAGGAGGGTGAGCCTGAGCAGGTTGAAAAGTCTCTCCCCTTTAGTTTGACTGTCCTGTGCTCCCAGCTCCATCTGAATATCCCACTTTTTAAGGTAATCCTAGAGGAACTAGGCAGCAATGGTTGTGGCCCCAACCATCTTGAAAGTTGCCAGTGGACCCAAGCCTCACCCTTTTTGCATCTCAGCATTCCCCTGAGTGCCACATGGGGTACTAAGGACATAGTCAACTCCTCTTCATCCACCCCCAAGTATAGGAGCTTGAATCTGATTTTATTAAAGTAGGCTGTATTGTAGAGAAATCGATCTGAGCTCTGAGGCAGGAGACCTAAGTGCTAACCTGGTTTCTGTCACTATTTTGCTGTGTGACTGTTCTATGGACCAGTTTCCCCATTTGTAGAAAGTATGGAGGGAATCCGGGAAGAATGTGGAGAAAGTAAAACCTGCTGTCTAAAATCCAGATTGCCTTCACCAGTGACTAGTTGTGGGGATTCTATGGGCTGTATGAGTAAAGAACTCATCTTGAAAAAGCTTAAGCAAAAAATAAAAAAGCTCTCATGACAGAAAGGGACAAGGGCAGATGTCATTAGCTCTCTTGGTCTCTGTCTCTTTCTGTTTCTCTTTCTCAGGCTTTCCTCTGGGTTGGCCTCATTCTCTCCTTCAGACATCTTCTTGCATGCATTATGGGGTAGGGAACATGGCCATGGTGGCTTCAGGCATTCCACAAGCCATCTTGGGAACCTAGAGAAAGAGACCTTCTTTTGTCAGACATTCTTAAACAAAATCCCAGGGACAGATTCTGACTGGCCCAACTGGGGCCAGCTGCCCATCTTTTGGGTCAGGGTTTCTCAACAGAAAAACTATTAACCTTTGGGATAGAACAGCTCTTTGTTACAAGCAATGTCCTGGGCATTGCAGATGTTTGATAATCTGGACAACTAAATGTCCAATCATTTTGACAACAGCAACAACAATTAAATTGCCTTCCTCTCCCCATTTTCTCAACACTGCTGGGCATGTGGGGCACAGTCCCACCCTACATTGAGAACCGCTGCCTTATATCAATCTCTGAAGCCAGGGTCTTGGGACAGTGTGATTGGCTCAACTTTGGCCATCTGCTCTCTCCTGTGGTGGAGGTCAAGATTGATAGGGTACTGTGTTTGGCAGCCCCACCAGAACCATACGGCACTGATGGTTGGGAAGGAATAGTTCCCCAAAGGATCTACTACTAGGTTCCCATTACCAGAAGGGATGCTATGCAGACAAGGACCAACAGTTGTTGATAGCAGATCTTTGCCACCATCCCTGAGGGGAAAAATGAGTGCTTTCAAGGGAAAGGATTACAGCCCTCCTACCAACCAACTCTCCATCCCTTAGCTTCTCTGCTTCCTAAGTCCCAGGATGCCAGCTCAAAACCACCCCCCTCACCTGGCAATAGAGACTGTCCTGATCTCTTTTGCTTTGAAACCTCACACACATGCATACTCCCTGGACTGTGATCCTCAAGAGGGCCAAAGATTCTTATGTCCCCAGTGCTACACCAGGAGCAGAGCCAACTCAGAAACTTGCTGGATGGAACTGGAGCCAGAAGGGAGATTCTGTGGATGAATCGTAACCAAGGCAAACACTGTTTTTCTTAGGGTAAGCCCATCAGTACAAGGCCATGTGGCACTTCCAGGAAAGAGCAGAGAGGCCCAGAGCCCCAGCCATCTTCATAATTCTGAGAAAAACGGAAGGTGGAGCCGTTTCTTGAAGAGCCTCGTTGTCTTCCTGGCTCCCCAGCTGAGCTGATGAGGCACCTGGCTGCAGGAGCTGGGATCTCAGAAGCACGTCACATAACTCAAAAGTAAAGGCTCGGACACATTTTCAGGACTGATATCAGAGACCCTGAGCAGTGCATGAGCACTGCTTGGGTAGGAGCTGGCCACGCCAGCATTGCCACCTGTGCCCCTGAGACTTCTCTGTAACCCACAGTCTGCCTTCTTCTGCAGCAAACACCATGCCCAGCCTGCCAAAGTACAGTTCTTAACTCCTCCCTCAGGCCCCAGAATGTACCCAAACCCCTTCCTCATTTCTAGTAAGATGGTTGAGACAATCAGGTACTTTCCAAAGGAATTTAGCTGTGAAGCTAAGGGAAATTAAACAAAGAAGCCTACCAGCTTACAGAATCTGGGTGTCTGAGCTTCTGGAACATTCTGCTCCACACCCTGTGTGAGAGTTCCCTTTATGGAGAACTCCATATTATTTCTGAGGTAGGTTCCTTTCTCCCAAGTCCAACACAAAGACAGTGGGGGGTCAGGCTTCCTGACTGAGCTGCTTTCTCTCTCCCAGCCTTCACAGATAAACAGGGTTGGGTGGGCAAGGACATGTGCTCCTGGAGGAGCTGGAGTAAAGCACAAGGGCTTTCCACTGATCCTTTCTTCTACCCTCCTCAAATATTCATAGTTCGCCTCCTCTCAGCCCAGCTTTTTTTTTTTTCCTTCTGGGAGCTTACAGTTTAGTGAGGTAAATGGCTGCATATAACTAACTACTTATTGTAGTAATGTAATTCCAATACAGCTGGACCACCTCCTAGCCCTCTTATTATAATGTTTCATCAAAAGAGGCAACAGCCTGACTCCCCAGAAAGCACCAAAAAGTCTGTTAAGTTTTTAATTGAACTGAAAAATATTAGTGGTACCAGAAGGGATTACCTTTAAATCTTTTCTCAAAATGTGGTCTGCAATTGCTTCTAAAACCCCCCAAATCAAAGAATCAAGACCTTTCCCAGATGAAGATATATTCCTGGAATTGCCAGATGTAGAATATAAAAAGCTAGTATACAGAATGCTTCAAGACATCAGAGATGACCTTAGGAATGAAATAAGGCAATTTACAGAAAAAGCCAAGGAACACACAGACAAAGCTGTTGAAGAAATCAAAAAGATTATTCAAGAACATAGTGAAAAACTTAATAAGCTGCAAGAATCCATAGAGAGACAGCATTCAGAAATTCAAAAAAGATTAGCAATAAAATTACAGAATTAGACAACTCAACAGGAAGTCAGAGGAGCAGAATTGAGGAATTGGAATGCAGAATTGGGGAGATGGAGGATAAGGCAATTGGCACCAATATATTTGAAGAAAAATCAGATAAAAGAATTAAAAAAAAAATAAAGAAACCCTAAGAATCATGTGGGACTTTATCAAAAAGAATAACTTGTGTGTGATTGGAGTTCCAGAACAGGGAGGGATAACAGAAAATACAGAGAGAATAGAGAACAGTTGTTGGCAGAAAACTTCCCTGGCATCGTGAAAGAAGAAAGGATATCTATCCAAGATGATCATTGAACCCCATACAAGATAGATCCCAAAAGAAAATCACCAAGACATATTATCATCAAACTTGCCAAAACCAAAGATAAAGAGAAAATTTTAAGAGCAGCCAGGGATAATTGAAAAGTCACCTACAAAGGAGAAACAATAAGAGTAAGTTCGGGCTACTTGGCAGAAACCATGCAGGCAAGAAGGCAATGGGATGACATATAGAGAGCAGTGAAGGAGAGAAATTGCCAGCCAAGAATCATATATCCAGCAAAACTCTCTCTCAAATATTAAAAAAAAAATAAGAAGGTGAAATTAAGTCATTTACAGATAAACGTAAGCTTAGAGAATTTGCAAAAACCAAACCAAAGCTACAAGAATTACTAAAGGATGTTCTTTTGTCAGAAAATCAATAATATCGGGTATCAACACAACACAAGGACACAGAACAGAACAGCCTGATATCAACTCAGATAGGGAAATCACAAAAACAAAATAAGATTAATTAAAAAAAAAAAGCCAAAAACAAGGAATCATTGATGTCATTATGTAAAAGATTACAATAATCAATAGAGAGGGGACTAAATACAGGAGGCATAGATCCTCCACATGGAGAGGAAATCAAGGCGATATGGGAGATACAAGTTAGGTTTTCACTTAGAAAAATTGGGGTAAATATTAAGGTAACCACAAAGAGGACTAACAATTCCATACTTCAAAATAAAAACCAAGATAAACGTAACGACTCAGCAAAAATAAATGCAACTACAGTGAAAATGAGGAACACACAATTTACAAAGAAACAAAAAAATGACGTGTCAATCAAATGATAGTAGGCTTTGCTTTCTTTAGGTTTCCTTTGGATAGTTATTCACTCACTCTCTCAACAACCTTTACAATTTTTATGGCCTCAGGTAGGTACTGGAGCATGCTATCTAGCTGGACAGGCAAAAAACAAAATAGTAAGTGTGCAGGTAAAAAAAGACCAACTAAATTGTCCTAAAGAAGTCAAGAAGGCTTCGCAGAAGAGATGACATTTGAGCTGGGAATAGAAGTGTGAGTTTAACAAGTAGAGAAGAGGAATAGCATTCCAGGCAGAATTTCTGACACAGTAAAATTCACTTGGGTCTGTGCTCTATGTTGCTAAAAATGTATGTGTGTGGAGGCGGAGAGGGGGATTTGTGGCAGGATATGAAGCTGGAAAGGCCAGTTGGGGTCATGTGGTAAGGAACAATAGATTCCATGCCAAGAAGTTTGGCCTTCATCCTACAAGCAATCAGTTAAGAAAGAGTTGTAAGCAGGGAAAGGAAACGGCCATGGGCCAAGGCTTTTTACCAAGACCACTCAGGTAGCCCATGGGCATATGATGACAGCTAGGATTAGCTCAGTCAGTCAGACAAACATAACTACAGATAAAGATCATCATAAAACTTGACAAAAATTAAACTTCAAACAAAAACCAAGTCTTACCAAGTTTACGTTAAAATCATGTGCTCTAACTAAAAAAAAAATTAAAGTTGAATTTATGCAGTTAGCCCCAACTAAAAATCTATGGTCCAGAAAATGGCGTTTAATATAACTATTATTAGGCAATAAATACATACGTGGAAATTTTTCTCAAAAAAAAAAAAAAAAGAAGAAGAAGAAGAAAACTCACTTGGAACTGAAAAAAAAAAAAATGTGGTCTGCGCCACCCCATTCACTTTCCTGGATCTATCACTTCCTTCAGAGAAGTCCTTTGGCTGTTCTAAAGTATATCTACTTAGATTTCTACCTCCACATCTCCCACTACCCAGACAGCTGTCACAAAAGCCTGGGAGTCCAGGTCTTGGCAGGCTACCAGAGAAGGGCTAGGAGGCGAGATTGTTTCTGCTGGTGTCTCCACCATGATGCAGTATGACAAGTGAGTAGTACTGGTGTTCTCTCTGACTGATCTTTCTTCTGCCCTCCCCCAAGCATTACTGCTTCCCAGGGTCTGTCCCAGGTCTTCTCACTTTGGCTCAATTTACTCCTCTCCCTGAACATTCTCAAATGCTTCCCTGGCTTCACCTGGTTTTCTCCTGACTTTCCCTGGCACAGACGTGCTAATAATTCCCAACTTCAGTTTCACCAGAAATTCAGCCTCCTAAGTTCTCAAGTTTTTCCACTGTGTAAAGTGTTCCTCGGGGCAACCCAGAGCTTAAGAGGGGCTCGTGGTGACCTACAAAGTTGTTTTTAGGCTAGCAAAGCCATGACTGGTATATTATCAATAATTTAACTTAGAAATTACCCTGTGTCTGGTTTTTTTTTTTTTTTTTGGATTCCTTTTTCTCCCTCCCCAACAAGTTCTGGCTGGGGATAAGGTGGGCAGTGAATAGGCTTTTTGTGTTTCAGACCAGGTTGAGACTGTCCAAAGCATTTATTTGTAAGATTTCCAGGCTTATCAAAGGATTTGGTTGGATTCCCTGAGAGACAGACGCCTGGGTCAACCGGGTCATATGTCCCCCCCACTGTAGCCACGAAATGGTATGTCCTGATTGGTCTAGGCCAGGATTACTCCCCATCTCAGAACATGGTGGCAACTGAGTTGGAATCATGGTAATTGGTTTAGGCCAGACTGGTCCCCTCCTAGAGCGCATCTGAGCCTCCAGGCTGCCCATTGCAAGGGAGAGATGGAAGGTGACTATGAGGCTAAGTGCCTCCTACACAGGGCCTCTTGATTAATGGCTTGCAAGCTTTTTTTTTTTTTTTAACATAATCCATAGTAAGAAATACACTTTACATTGTGGCCCAATACACACAAATTCACACATGTACTAAATTGGAACAAAACTGTCACGAAATAATATTTGCCCCCTTGCTTTTGGGAACACTCTCTGATACTTTGTAATCCCGGTTGCATGGCCAGGAAATACCCAATTGCACTTCAATTTTTAAAAATGCTGGTCTGACTGTGGTTTCAGGGGACATCTAGGTCAATTGGCATAACAAAATGTATTAAGAAAACATTCTGCCTCCCACTTTGGTGAGTGGCATCTGGGGTCTTAAACACTAGCCAGTGGCCATCTAATCAATTGGTCTCAACCCACCTGGAGCAAAGGAGAATGAAGAACACTAAAGACATAAGGTAAATATGAGCCCAAGAGACAGAAAGGGCCACATAAACCAGAGACTACATCGGCTTGAGACCAGAAGAACTAGATGGTACCTGCCACCACTGATGACTGCCCTGACAGGGAACATAACAGAGATAAAAAGACCAAACTTAATGGTCTGACTGAGACTAGGAAGGACTCCGGAGGCCATGATCCCCTGACCCTCTGTTAGTCCAAGACTGGAACCATTCCTGAAGCCAACTCTTCAGACAGGGATTGGACCGGACTGTAAGACAGAAAATGATACTGGTGAAGGGTGAGCTTTTTGGCTCAAGTAGACACATGAGACTATGTGGGCAGCTCCTGTACGGAGGTGAGATGAGAAGGCAGCAGGGGACAGCAGCTTGCTGAATGGACACGGGAAATACAGGGTAGAGAGGAGGAGTGTGCTGTCTCATTAGGGAGAGAGCAGCTAGGAGTACATAGCTAGGTGTGTATAAGTTTTTGTACGAGAGACTGACTTGATTTGTAAACTTTCACTTAAAGCACAATAAATAAAAAAACTTTAAAAAAAATGGTGATCTGAACCCACTAAATTGACTTCACAACTCACTGCCATGGCCCCCAGTCCGAAAAACCACACTCTTAAGGTCATTGGTTTGCCTAAAATGCCTGCATAATTTAAATGGTTGTTAAGATGTGACATTTTAAGTCTTGCCAAAAGTATTCTTCAGTAATTAAAGAGAAAAGTGTGTAAGAAAATGGAACCTGGGTTACTGGAGAATACAAAATCATTAATGGTACAGAAGGAAGTTTTTTTTTTTTTTTAAATTGTGTTTTAAGTGAAAGTTTACAGTTCAAGTTAGTTTCTCATATAAAAATTTATACACACATCGTTATGTGACCCTAGTTGCTCTCCCTATAACGTGACAGTGCCCTTCTCCTTTCTACCCTAGGATTTCCAGTGTCTGTTCCACCATCTCCTCTTCTTTTTTGCCTTCTTATCTCACCTCCGGACAGGAGCTCCCCATTTAGTCTCATGTATCTACTTGAGCTAAGAAGCACTCTCTTCACAAGTATCATTTTATATCTTATAGTCCAGTCTTATCTTTGTCTGAAGAGTTGGCCTCAGGAATGGTTTCAGTTCTGGGTTAACAGAGAGTCCAGGGGCCATGTCTTTCAGGGTCCCTACAGTCTCAGTCAGACCATTAAGTCTGGTCTTTTTACTAGAATTTGAGTTCTGCACCCCCCTTTTCTCCTGCTCCATCAGGGACTCTCTGTTGTGTTCCCTGTCAGGGCGGTCATTGGTGGTAGCCGGGCACCATCTAGTTCTTCTGGTTTCAGGCTGATGGAGTCTCTGGTTTATGTGGCCCTTTCTGTCTCTTGGGCTTATATCTAGAAGGAAGGTTTTAAGAGAAGAGATTTTTGTGCTTCAAAACGGGGACACCAGCTTCAAGTAGTAAGGCAGCTGGGTATGCAAAGATGTTTTGTTTCCATGATTTTCGTTGCCCAGAACCTAACTCCAAACTCCGATTAGGCTTCTTCAGCCTTTTGGAGATGATGGTGAGCAGGCAGACCTTCTTTGGCCATGTAAGAGCCAGGCTCCTACATTATGCAGGACACTGTATGCGTGGAGGGGTTGCGAGCGGAGTGGAGAAGGTGGTGAGGATAAATAAGCATCGTACCCATTCATATAAAGTTAAATGACATATACAATAATACGTTTGTAGGCATACACTCATCTGACAAAGACAAAGTTTAGAATAGTGGTCGGGGTTTAGAGAGGAAAAGATACAGGGAAGGGACACAGACAGTAACGGTTACACTTTACTTCCTAAGTGGTGGGTACATAGGTGGCTGTTTTATTGTTCATTAAGTATTAAAGATGAATTGTACACACACATACACATACTTATTTGGTATGTATGACAAAAATATAGTAAGCCATGGACTGTATGCTTAATGAGCTCACAGACTCAAGGGGGAAGACATATATGATTACAACTAATACATTAACAATGATATTATAAGGAATATAAAGAGGCAATTAATTCTGACTGGTGGTGGGAAAAGAGTCAGGAAAGGGTTCATAAGAAAATGCTATTTGAATCAGGCCTTAGAGAATGAATAGGACTTTTTCAGGTAAACAAGAGAAGGTATTCCAGGCTAAGGGAATGGCAAATGCAAAGACCCAGAGGTGAGAAAACCAAAGAGATCAGGGAATGTCAGGTAGTTCGGTGGAGCTGGAGCATGGGGTGGCATGTAGCAGGAGGCTGGAGATGAGGATAACATGAATGAATGCACACTTCTTTGCTCTGATTTTCTTATTTTATCTTTGCAACCATCTTGCAAGACTGGCATTATCAACTTCATTGTGTAAACAAAGAAACTACAGAAACACGGTGTAAGCCACTTGACCAGGAAATGCGCAAAAATGCCAGGTCACGCTCCAGAAAACCGATTTACTATCTGTGGTGGTAAATGACCAGTCAGGAAAGTAGAAACTATGCTAGGAATGTCAAACAAAAGGGGCTTGGATATGAGGAACTGGTTACAAAAGTGCAGAAAATGGCTGATAGAACAAAAGGGGTGAGATGGTGACATTCAGAGCTCACAAATGCATGCCGGCCACCAAGGCAACTGGAGTGCCCGTACTGCCTTTGCTGCTGCAGCTAGAGCCTGCTGCTCCCAAGCAGGCATCAGAAGCGCGCACTTCCTCTGATGCCGCTAAAACTGCCGTCAAGACTTCTGAAGCCAGCATTCGCCTGCCATTGCCCACAGTTACCCAATTTTACCACCACCAGAAATGCTAATGCTGCTGGTACCTACAGTTACCTGTTGCTGCCAACTCCAGAGAATAGTTTCCACTTTCCTTCCTCCCACCTTCCAGTCTTCACAAGTGCTTCTCATTGGTGGAACCTAATTAGAAATCAGCTGGCAAGGAAGACTGGAAAATGTAGTCTTCAGGTGTCTAGCCCGCCATGATACAGAGAAGAGCTTGGAAGGGCAGGGATAGGGCTGGGTACCAAAGCTTGTCATACCATCCTTTGGGGCACAAACAGAGATTTCCAAAAGCAACCATCATTCTAAAGAGACAAGAGGGACAGTTTCTAAGAGCAACACTGTGAGGGCCGAAAAGTGGACACTATACATGGCTCATGTGCATCATTCTCTCCTTGTGTGACCTGGGCAGGAAGGAACGACATACGACAGGGTGAGCTGAAGCCACAGGATGTAGATTTGGGAGATGTGAAGTGTAGGTTTTGCTATGTACGTGCTAGTTACATGACCTTGGGCAAGTCATTTTATTTCTTGAAGCCTTAAGTTCTTCAGGTACAGATAATAATATATATCTAATAGGTTTCTAGTGAGAATCAACTGATATATAATGCATGAGAAAACGTTTGACAAGCTGTGAAACACTGTTAAAAATGTGAGGTAATATTATCACTCTGGGCATCTTTGCAACTGTCTATTTCTTCTATGAAAACTGCTATCCCACACAGTTTTGTGCTCAAGTGGTAGTCTGAGGCAAGCAAGTTGTGATTGTAAATTATTCTCAATGTAACATATTTTGCGTCTAGCACAAAGAGGGCTAGGAATAAAGGAGGTACGGGCAATTGCTAAACAGCTTGAGATTGTCAGAACAGAGACTTGGAGCTTAAGTGACCCATGGGATGGCTAGTCTAGGGGGACTAAGACTTTGAACTAGTGGGCTATTTTTTTCTTTTCTTTTTTTTTTGAGGGGGGGAGGCTTTTGCCAGCAGGCAGCCTGAGACAGCAGTCAAGCTGGTCCAGCCAGGCCATCCTGGAATGGGAACTTGGGGACAGCCCATCATCCCAGGGGTTAGTGCTGGGAGGAGAGCACTAGGCTTTACCTTCCTAAGGGCTCTTTCAGTCCAATTAGCAGACCCTTGCCACCACTCTCACATTGGGCCCTGGCAGGTGCAGCTCCTCCTTAGTGCTTTGCCTACTCATGGATTCAAATCCCTTTCCTGGCTCCCATCAGCCTACATGTAAGAAGCAAAGGAAGACTCTGGTTCTGGTGCTGTTAGAGTAGCTCTCTTTCAGGATAACCAGACCCCGTTCTTGCCCCCTCTGCTGTGAGACATCTAATGCCAGCCGAGGCAGCCAGCACAGCTTTGCAGGCTTCTTGCTCAAGGTCTTGATTTACCAAACCCTGGTCATCTCCATATGAGGGGCTCTACCTTAAAGTGGAAGCTTTTTCTCAGAAGTCAGGGTGGAAGTAGTCACTAAGCCATGGAAGCCCAGGTTCAAGGACTCTGCTGACACATTGACTCTAGAATGTAGGATCCTAAGATTCTCTTTTTGGGGGTAGAATATCTCCCAGTGCCTGGGGGAGACTGAGACACCAGAGTGGAGTCAGGTAGTCTTAGCTGAACAGGTGGCAGACTCAAACTGGGTAATTTGAGATGAGTTTAATAAAGGGATTAATTCCGAAAAGGATGGCAGGGCATGGAGAAACCATAAGGGAGAATGCAGAACCCTAAAGGGCTTGTCTTGGCACTAGTAACAGCAGGGTGCTGCCTGAAACGGTGAGGTAAAAGAGAGCTACTAGTACCTAGAGAGAGTCATGTGAGGAGGGCTGCTTGATAGGAGCTGAGATGTTAATGGAGGGGTGCAGCCAGCCCATGAAGATTCCATAGGGAGGGAAGCAAGCATATAATTACCCCAACCTCACTCTCCCTCCTCCCATTTCCAGCCAGTTGGCCAAACCCAACTGGAAGCCAAAGGGCAATGGAATCCACCACTGTATTCCAGACCAGTCATGCTGCAGGACACAGAGTAAGAGCAAGTGACCCATGCAGCCTCGTTGGGAAACAAGAAAGATCTAGAGGGGCCAGACATGAGCAGCATGTCCAACAGTCCAGATGAGGTGACCCAGAGGACACCAGAGATGACAAAAACACCAACAAGCAGTAGATTTGGTAAGACCAACTTAGGACCACAGGAATTCAGAGACAGAAAAGGCCACTGGGAGGCAGGGGCACTTCAAGGACTACTTATGTGCAAGAGCACATCCTTGATGGCTGCATTCAAGTGTCGTGTGTTTAAACCAGGACCAAGTCACATCTTTGTAGAAATATTTTTGGCATGCAAGAATTGAACTCTTTTAGTACTCTCCCTTGTAGCACCAGATTGAAATTTCCTATCAACTGCTTTCAAGCACATTTAGAAGCAAATTTGTAGCAGACACTCCATTACTTGTTAAGCATCCTTGTGTGACTTAATGGAAAGATCACTGGGCAAAGATTCAGAAGAGCTTCATGTGAGACTTAACTCTGCCTCTAACTCATTGTGTCCTTTAAGTCACTTCCTTCCTCTCACTGGGCCTAGGTTTCCTTCTCCGTGGTGTGAGAGGGAGGGCTATGATCTATTTCTATGGACCCTTCTGGTTCTGGCATTCTAAGACTCTAATAGAGACGATGTGATCAGTACAAGTCATGAGATTTTAGCGTGGCCAGCTTGGCAGGCACGATGGGATTCCATATTGGTAAACTATAAAATAGTTTCTTTGAAATCTCTCTTTAAAATTGCTCCTTTTCTTAGTGCGTCACAGAGGCATGAGAAAAGAATTGCTTTCCAGTGGACTCAAGCATACAAAAACAAACCCAAGTGTACCACCACCAAAAAGAATCCAGTCTGCCACACTTCCTATTTATTTGGCTTTGGAGGATTGGACTGGGCCGGGCAGAATTGAGGAAGGAGTGACACACTGCAATGAGTCATCACCTGAAATGGCTTCTTTATTCAAGGGCTTCCTTCAAGCCAGGGAAGGTAGGGCTTGTTCTCACAAGCTTCTTCCTCAGTACGTTTCTCCAGAGAGGAAGACATTTGCACTCACTTCCTCATTACCATTTCTGTCCACAAACTTCATTTCTTGTTTAAATTAGAAAAGAAAACAAAAGCAAGTCTCTGAATGCTCACTCTTTCTTTGGTTCCTGGAATTAAGTCTACTGACAGTAGGAGGGATCTCTTGTGTTTGTCTGCCCACCTTCTCTTTTCCCTTTCTTAACAGGGACAGCCGTCCTCACTCCCTTCCTTTGGAGACGTGCTTCTCCATTACTCCAAACATGCCATCGATTCTGGTGCCAATCACAGATTCCTGACCCTTGGCCGCAAAGATGATGACATAACTGAGGCATGACTGATCACAAGACCCCATGCCCTGGCCACCAAGGCTGCATGACAAGACTGATAAAAGCAGGACCAATTAGCTGGGATTTAAGAACTCTCTCACTGCTTTGGTGTAGCTGAGCTAACTGATATCAGCCAGGTGCTTCTTGCAGCCCTGCCTCCTGAGCCCTGCCCCTGCCAAAATGTAGACATTTGAAGCAAGAGAAAATGAGGCCTGAGCACAAACAAAAATCAAGCTAAGTCTTGGGTGGAAAGAAATAGCAGTAGAGGTGAGAAAGACTTAACAGTATTATTTTTTCTGAACATGGTGCCCCCGATGCCACACCCACTCTTGTTATAAGAGCCAATAGCACCCTATTTTTGGTTAGCTAATTTTACCTGGATTTCTATCACTTATAACCAGAAAGTTTTGAATAATATGGAAGTTGGTGCCTGCAAATGGGGACTAAAATGTGGAACTGGCCAAGGCATGGCAGTGAGAAGTCACAAGGATTCCTCTTTCCTGGGTACTTGAGAAGCTGCAGTCCAACCCATGTGATGGTCAAAGAGCAGGCAAACCTTTGCCAGTTGTTTCAAGAGGTTTAGGTCAAAAAACATCTGGATGTTGGAATGGGATGGCTATTTCACGTGCCCTTTAGTGAGGAGATAACCAAAAAATATGCTTCCACAGAAGCCAGCTGTTTGAAAGCAGAAGGGAACAGTAGACAAATAGAAGAGAGGCTCCTTCTATTTGCAGCAAGATTCTAAGTGTGCAAAGAGTTGGATTTTTTTTTTTTTTTTTTGCTTTAAACAACTGCACAAACAGAATTCTGTGGCTGAGAAGGGGGATACCCTGAGGGAGCTGAGAAAAAGGAACATCTTATCTTGGAGCAACACGGACTAGGACACAGCCTAGGGCCTGTATAGGCCTTCCTCACTACCTGGAGCATCAAGGCAGCTGAGGCCAGGAGGCTGAGGCCCCAAGAATGGGCAAGTCCCCAGGCCTATGGTGAAGAGCAGAAATTCTTCGAGTATCGTATATGAATTGAATTGTGTCCCCCAAAATATGTGTGTTGTAAATCCTAAACCCCTATACTTGTGGATGTACTCCCATTAGGGAATAGGGCTTTTGTGATGTTAATAAGACTGTACCAGTGTAAGATGTATCCTAAACAATTCACCTTTGAGATACAAAAAGGGCAGATCAGGCACAGAGAAGGAAGCACAGATGGAGGGGAAGACACATGCCACATGAAGATTGCCAAGGAACCAAGGAACAGAAAACTAGAAAAAGACAAGAACATTCCTCCAGAGCAAACAGAGAGAGAAAACCTTTCCTGAGAGTCAGTACCCTGAGTTTGGGCTTCTATCTTCCTAAACTGTGGGAAAATAGATTTCTTTTCGTTAAAGCCACATGCTTATAGTGTTTGTTATAGCAGCACTAAGAAACTAAGATGTATGGGGTCCACATTTGCCACTGATTGGTCAAACTCTCTCCAGTCCCCCCGAGAATAGGAGGGCAGAAAGAAATTTCTTCTCTGCCAGAGAAGTCTTTGCTGTCTCCATCCAGAAGGATGGAATATATGTTTGACAATGACAACTGAAACTGCTTCTACTTCCCTCTTTTTTAAAATAGATATTGTGTGAGTGTGCACAGAGTATCATTGAGTTATAGGTGGCAAGAGCATGAGTATATCCAGTAGGCTTTTTAACTATATCTTGTCCAAACTATTCCTTTTCATTTATTCAACACATTTATTGAGCACCTACTAAGTGGCAGATCCTCTTCTAGACCTGGGGATACAATAATGAAGAAAACAAATGACAGCAAGTGAATCTTGCCCTTATGGAATCATTCCCACACCAAGAAATGGCATGTCAAAATCCCAGGAATTGTGCTTTATTCTTCTCATTCTCTCATAACTGAGACCTATAAGCAAGGCTCTTCCTCCTAAATTAATTCCAAACCACACCACTTCTCACCATCCCCACTGCTTCAGCCACAGCCCAGGACATCATCATCTCTCAGCTAAATCACTGGAAGAGTTTATTAATGGTCCATTTGCCTTCAGTGCTGCCCCTACAGTCCATTCAGTACCCAGAAGTCACAATGATCTTTCCAAAGCAAAAATCTGTTCACATGCTTTTAAGCCTAATGGATCTGTTGAAAGCAAAAATCTAGGCAATCTTATCTATCTCAGTAATAAAATGGATTGTTAGCCATAGGATATGACTACGTGGTTGTGAAACTGTCTTTGTGTATATAAAGGGTAAATGTTGGTTTTCCTTTTTCTGATGATGGAAAATGTCATAATGATACACCCAATTATACAATTTTCTGCCCCCCCCCAAAAAAAGAGTTCATGTCCCTGTCCTGCTTAAAACCCTCTAGTAGCTTCTCAGGGCAAGCAGACATAAAGTCTAAATTCCTTACCTTGGTCTACAAGAACCTACATGATCTGTAGCTGCTTACCTAAAAAAAAAACAAAAAAACCCATTTACCCTCCCTTATCTCCCTCTGTCTTCTGCATTTACTTTTTCCAGCTCCTATCAGCCTTGTTTGTGCTCTTTAGATGCTCCAAACTAGTTTGAATCTCAAGCCCTTTAAATTTAGTGTTCCTCCTTTTTGGAATGTTCTTTCCAGATCTTTGCAAGCCTACCTCCTTTCTATTGTTCAGATGTGACAGGATGTTGAATGGGATTTTTCCTGTTGTCTGGGAATTCCAGCTAAAGCCCTTGGTGAGGATAAAGAGGAGCTAAGGACATCATCTTCTCTAGAGAACTGCCCACACTGACACCAGACTCTCCTCCCAGGGCTTACTAAGAGGTGTCAGAACTGCCCCTACCAGCTGTGCTTTATCCCTCCTCCCCAATTTTCATGAGATGATTGGGCATGAGAGAAAGAAAGAAGCTAGAGTCAGATTCATCAGCCTTGTGGGAAGTGCAATGATTGTGGTAAAGAACAATACCCACCCGAAGCCAAGTATTGGGAGAGATTCCAAGAGAATCAGACATAGAGGGGGGTCTCTGAAAAAAAGGGGGATTAGCATGCTATCCCCAAGTTGGATATCCATTTTCTAATTTGCTCTTGGACTGAGTAAAATAGGAGAGAACTGGCGATATTTCAGGGTGGGAATAGGGGCAGAAGAGGAGCTGCCTATACTCCTACTGTTGGCCTGGCAAGAATGGAAACATTTCCAGTTGGGCTAAGTGGACATTGCAGAAGGTAGTTGGGCTTGGGCCTCACAAGCCCTCCAGAGGACCCATCATCATTTAAAGCCTGCCACAGACAGGGTATTAATGACCACTGTCAGCTAGAAAAGCAGTAACAACCTAGAAAGGTCTACTGCTGTGGCCAGATAAGTAAAGAGGCTCTCGTCCCCTTTCCTCTCCTGCCCACCCCAATACACTGGAGGAACCTTGAAGAAGGAGGGGAAGTTTCTCCAAACGTCACACTCTTTCCCAACCTCCGTTTCCAAAAGTCAGGAACCTAGCTCAAGGCTGCTCTACCAGCCAAAAAAAAAAAAAAAGTTTTTTTTTTTTTTTTGAGATTGACGTCTTAAAGTAAACTGGATTTTTCATAACCAGAAAGTCATGGAATCTTCTTGTGTCTGTCCTGGGCCTGTTTGCTCTCAAGATATATTTCTCACCCATCCAACCCTGTTCCATATTCTGGCTGGGGACCTGATGCTGAAAAAGTACCACGGCAAGATTTGATAGAGACCTGTATCGGTGGCAGATGGGGTTGAGGTGGGAGGATACCAGGACAGAGTGATCACGGCACGGACCATCTCAAGACTGCCACGACTTCTGCACAGTTCTCAGCAACACCAGCTCTTCACTGCCAGTGGAGCGGTGACGCCAGGGAAGTGAGTCTGGCCACAAGGGACATGCCTGACTTCCACTCCCCACCAAGCACCCACAGGTAAACAATGAATAGAACTAATTTCTGGGCAAATATAAGCAACTCTGGAATATTTGAAGGAAGAAATTTTGAAGACTTTTTGAGGAAGGAAAAGACTGGACTTTGTCCTAATTTCACATCTAAGGGCTGAGACTTGTTAATTTATGTTTTAAAAGAAACACAAATCTATTTTGTCATAACAAGTTGGGAAGATCTGAGACATATTTTACGACTACATTATCAACAATTATTTAGACCAGCATTTCCCAAAATTCCATCATCTGTACAATTGGTTATTTAATATTTTTCTTTACACCAATACACTTTTTAAAATTTACATATCTTCTTCAGCATATTAAAAAATGTGAAATTATGGGTGTGGTACTGATTTATATTTTTCTAAAAAAAAAAACACATGTTAAAATAAATACGTAACTCTTAAAATAAAAACCAGCTAAAATGCCAGATAAAATAAAAACCACCTAAAAACCCATTTCTTCCCTCTGTATTGGGAAATATAGATTTAGATAAAACGACAAATTTTCCTGACTTTGTGTCTCATAATATTTCTTCTATATTATAATATCCTCTACTTTGTGTGGTCTTAATTTTCTGTCAATTTTTATTTGGTTGTAAGTCTTCCACAAAGTTTGTTCCTCGGAAAGTGTATAACCCAAAAACAAGCCAAACCCACGGCTGTCAAGTCGATTCTGACTCATAGTGACCCTATAGGACAGAGTAGAACTGCACCATAGAGTTTCCAAGGAGTGCCTGGTGGATTTGAACTGCCGACCTCTTGGTTAGTAGCTGTAGCAGTTAAAGCAGTTAACCACTACGCCACCAGGGTTTCCCGGAAAGTGTATAAGCTGGAAAAGTTTTGAGCTTTGACATTTCTGAAACTGCCTCTCATTTGTTCTCATGCATGAAAGTCTGGCTGGCTGTGGTATTTTGAGATCATAATTCTTAATCCACAGCATCATTTATACATTGCTCTATTGTCTTTTAATTTTCACCGTTGCCAGTGACAACTTCACTGCCAATCTGAATCTCTTTCTTTATGGAAGTTTATAGAGTTTTACCTTATCCTTGAAATTTTACCAACAGTATCCGGAGAGAGTTTTTTTTAAATAATATTTTATTGTGTTTTTGGTGAAGGTTTACACAGAAGTTTAGGTTCCTGTTCAACAAGTTCTATGTAAATTGTTCAGTGACATTGGTTACGTTCTTCACAATGTGTAAGCATTCTCATTTCTGTTCTGGTTGTTTCGTTTCTGTTTATCTATTTTCCCATCCCCTTTTTTTTTATATTCATATCTTTGTTTTAATGTAATTGTTGACCGTTTGATCTAATTTAGGTGATTTTTAAAGTAGCACAGGACTCACAGGTGATATTATTTTGTAGCCAATATGTTATTTAGCTACAAGGTAACCTCGGGGGTTAGTTTCAGTTCAAGGTTTGAAGAGTATCTCAGGGCAAAAGTCTCAAGGAGTCCTCCAGTCTCAACCAGTCCAGTAGGTTTTTTTTTTAAGGAATTTGAGGTTCTGTTCCACATTTTCTCCCATTCTATCAGAATCCATCTATTGTGGCCCTGATTAGAATTGTCAGTAGTGGTAGCTGGACACCATCTAGCTTTTCTGGTCTCGGAGTAGACGAGGCTATACGTCGTTCATGTAGGCTGGGGTGGGTCTTTTGCAACGATTCTGTCCAGCATTAGTGAACCATTTCAATCTGTAGATACAGGTCTTTCTTCAGCTCAGGAAATTTTCTTTCCTTTGTTTTTTAAATTGATATTTCTCTTCCATACATTCTTCTTTCTTATTCCATAACTTCCATTATATAAATGTGGAACATTTTGTCTGTTCTCCCTGTCTTATATTTTATCTGAAAATTTATCCTTTTGTTCTGAGATCATATTAATTCTTATGAGTTTATCTGATAATTCACTAAGTCAGCTTTGAGTTGTATACATATTGTAGCTCTATTCAATTTTGGAAAGCATGGAACATGGACTTTATTTTCAAGGACTCTTGTTCTCCTAGAATTCCATGTCATGTTTCTCTTACCCCCTGAAATTTCACTGGAAATACAAATTCGTTTTTGTTTTTTTTTTTAAATCTTATCTCCTAGCTTCTGTAATAAAGTCTTTTTTATTGAAGCCATTTGCTCTGATTGATATGCTGGTTCCCTTTTTGAGGCTGCTGAATCTCCTCAGATGACTAGGTGGGGCTTGCTATTTATTGATATTTATAAATATGAAAGTCTATATTGAAAAGGATAGCTGTTTTGGGTGTTGTCACCAAGTGGGTACATCTCTATGAGCTTTCACCCAGCTGTTCCCAGCTTATCTTTGCCTCCAGCCCCTGCTGGCACAGCCTTGTGGATATCAGCATCAGGAGAGAATTGCAGGCAGGCCCTGCCTTTGCTGGGGTTGTAATATATCCAATCACACCAGCTTTATATCTTCCAGAAAGCCCTCAAGGTTTCTGTTCAGTCGATGTTGTTCTTTCTTACTTAACGGTGGTATTGCAGATTCTTTTATTTTTTTGAAAAGGAAGGGAAATTAATGTAAGCTGAAATTGTTATCTTGAAATAAAATGTAAGCCTGATATAGTTGGCTCTGCCATGCCCTGCCCACCTGCCCTTGGGCCTAACCATTGCAATGTTGTGTGGTTAGTTGCCATCCAGTCGATTCAGACTCATGGCGGCCCCATGTGCAATGCACCCCTCCAATTTCCAATTTCCAGTTGCTGTATCTCTCTGCCTGAGAGCTTTCTCAGGCATCCTGAGCCCCCTCTGTCTGTACACAGTAAGCCAGATGTACTGGAATGTAATACTCTACCCCTTTCAATGACCGATGGGGTTGGCGTATAAATACCCCAGATCCCTTGTCCTTTAGGTTGGAAACTCAGAGATGCCTGTTGTACACTGGCTTCCAGAGTGGCTAAGCAGAGAGTACAATCTAGTTACCCATAGTGGGAAAGCCTACTTTTCCTTAATTGTCTGTCTTCCCATTCCTCTACTAGTGTTTCCTGGGATCACCTCCCAAACAAGCTACTTGCAAATGAATCCTTGTCTCAGGGGAAACTCAAACCAAAACAATGACTGAGTGCAGTTTTCTCTCTTGGTGTGGAGCATGAGCTAGAGAAGAGAAGCTAGAGAGTGGGAGATCAGCATGGAAGACCAACACATGCAACAAAGCGAGAGTGACCCAAGATATTTTAAAAAGACTTTGACATTGAAAAAAATCAAATTAGTCACCATGGAAATATGCAGACTTTGCTGAATTTCCTAGCACTTGTTTTATGGTTGTTTATTATTATTATTAGGAAGAAAGGTCTGTTAGCCAACGAAAATTTCATGGATCACAACAGAATATTGTCCCATGTGCCCCCTAGGTTGGAAGGCACTCAAAATACATACATAGTGGCTGAAACAATGGACATGAGCGTACTAAGAATCATGGAGATGGCACAGGACCAGGCAAAGTTTCGTTTTGTTGCATATGGAGTCACCATGAGTCAGGGTCAGCTCAATGGCAATTAACAACAACATTATTATTATTAAGGAGGCATTCATTAAATGAATGAATGGAAAAATAGTTGGTGGTGCCATTCACTGAGAAAGGAACCACAATTCAATCTATAACAGGCAGGATCCCTTCTGACTGGCAGAAGCACACGTCCTGTGATTGTTAAATAGTCAGAGTGTCCCCCTACCTAAGCTTGCCCAGGACCCTCATTTGCAAGAAGGACCCAGAGTGCCCTGCTACCTGACACACTAGTAAGAGGAGGTCACCTTCCCTACCTCTTCTCCACCGACACTATCCTGTCTGTGACCCAGGGCCATAGTGAGCTCTAACTTAACTGGACTGCATCTTCACTTCGTGACCCCACGAGTCTCCTAGCCTGCCCCCCCCCATAGTTCCTATCCAATACCAGGCACCCCCCAACTCGATTTGCTGAGTGTGTGGGCTAGTCCCGAACAATCTACCTCTGGGGCTTTCCAACCTACAACCAACGTCATTCCATGACGCATTAGGAAGACTTACCACTCTTCTATTAGGAAGCCCCAAAGTGGAGGTTTTCGGCTGTCTGCTGTTTTTTTCTCTTCAATTTCCTTCCTATTCCAAGGACTTTTAGGGTGAATTCACTTTGCTGAGTTTCTGGGCCAGCCCAGCAGAATGGGAGGAAATATCCCAGCAGGCCACATGCCTGATGATTATGCTTCTCCTCCAGGGTCAAACCAAGGGCCAGAGATTCACAGACTTGGAGCTAGGAGGGAGCAGAGAGGCAGCCTTCAACAGTGTTTCCCTGAAAAGATCTTGGGTACTAGAGTGGGAGAGCACCTGAGTCTGAAACCAGCCCTGTGACCTAGAACAAGTAACTTCCCAAGCCTCAACTTTTTTTATTTTTTTTTCATCTGCAAAATGGAGATAAAAATACCTACCTTGCAGCATTATCATGAAAAGTAAATGGGACATATAATAAGTTTGATGTTTAATAACTGAGAGCTGATATTATGATTCTCTTATCCCCACCCGTTTGAAAGAAAGAAGCAGACTTGTCCAAAGTCATGCATTGAGATAGTGGCAGAGCCACTGTTCATCCAGCTTCCCAGTCTTGGGCTCTTCTGCCCAACCCAGTTGGCTCCCACCAGGTGGAAGACGACAGGCAGGAGCAGATGAGCATGATGGAAAAATCTTCTCATTGTCTGATCATTTCTTCAGGGGTATTACAAGTGGCAAGGAGTCCCTGGGTGGTGCAAGCGGTTAACCACGCAGCTCCTAACTGAAAGGTTGGAAGTTCGAACCCAGCCAAAGGTGCCTCCAAAGAAGGGCTGGCAATCTGCTTTCAAAAAGTAACAGCCATGAAAACCCTACTCTGCAACACACGGGGTCGCCATAAGTCAGTACTGGTTAGCTCAAGTGGCAGGGGACAACCCAGGTCGGCTTCCACATCAACGGTGAAGAATAAAGGGACTGGGGTGGAAAAAAAAAGTCAACCAGAAGAAAGCACCTGGAAAAGATGTCTTTATGGCCACTGTCATGGAAAAAAAGATCGAAGTATACAGCATGGAGATATACATTTCTCAGAAAATTCATCCCTATGGACCTTTTTGGTTTCAGTAAATGTTGCAGTTATAATTCAAGAGTTGCCAAACGAAAGTCATAAAATGGGGGGGGGGGGGGGTTGGGAGGGAGGCAGAGGCAAGGGAAAAGTAGTAATTATGTGCCATTTCTTTTCTTGTTTCAGATAATTTAGAGTCTCAACTTTTCCAGCAAGTCAGAGTTATATAAACAGATGCCATACTAAAATATGGTTGTGTAAAAATATAAAACTCCTAAAGCATGATGGCAATAATATTTTAGAGGAAAAAAAAAATTAAACTCTGGTAATATCTGAAAATACAAATAGGATCATTTGAGCAGTTGTGTTTCTCTGAATAGCAGTCAGCAAGCATTGGATGTAGGCTCAGGAATAAAGCATTCGGTCTGCACATAACTTAGATAGGGGTCACATTTCTAAACACTGACTTTGAAAGAAAACATGAAGGACATCTTACACTCAACAGCAATGGTTAAAAGGAGGAAATCACTTTCTGAAGGATGCATGGGCAGAAGGCCATGACTTTTATTTCCAACTTGCTCTTAACCTGTGTTGGGATGTGTTCGCTTCCTACTGCATGGGGTTTCCTGCAGAATCTAGCACCAATATATGAACCAGATTTTGTCTTTGATCTGAGTCCTTTATGTCTTCAGTTTTGAGCGTATTGTATTGAGGTATGTTTTCTTTGGTTGCTGTTGTGGTGAATGTGTAATTAAAAAACAGTAATATTTACAACATTTAAACATTTTAAATTTCAGTGTCAACTTTTCATGTAAGAAAACTGGACGATGTTTAGGAATCATTGGAAGGTCATTCATTACTTTCTAGCATCTGTCATGAAGCTGTTTTCGATACACAGAACAATGAGCCTACTAGCACAGTTATATGCTTTCTGGTCCAGAATCTTCCCTGTGCTCAGTGGGGAGGCGAGTCCTGTGACTGCCATGTCCTCGGTTCGCCATGCTTCACAGTAGTTATCCACCAGACGGATGCCATGGGCGTTGGAGCCATGCCAAACGATCTTCTCTGGCCTAAAAAGTAATTTTGTTGTATTACTTTTGGAAATGACACTTCTTTGTGATATATCTTGGTGAGTGAATTGGCATAAGCCTAGGGAATCAAGGGTCAAGCTCCTTAACCCTCCATGGATTGACTTCAAATGATCTCCTGCCCTCATTGCTCTTTCCATCTTTTTGAACACACTATATATTCCAACCACAGCCAGGTTGTAGCTGTTTTCACATCATACCTTGCTGCTGTGAATTTGAACCTTTGCTCATGAGGTCCCTTCATCTGGAGCGGCCTCTCTTTCATTTTCAGTCCAGGGAGTCCTCCTCATCTTTCAAAGCCCAATAAATGCCTCCTGTTGCATGAAGCCTTCTCTGATTCTTGCCCCCAAGCTATTGCTGTTGCGTGCTGGCGAGTCGATTCCAACTCATAGTCACCCTATAGGACAGAGTAGAACTGCCCCATAGGGTTTTCTAGGCTGTAATCTTTACAGGAGCAGATTGCCTGGTCCCCTCTCCCTTGGAGGAGCTGGTGGGTTTGAAGTGCCAACTTTCAGTGAGCAGCCAAGTGCTTACCACTACACCACCAGGGCTACTTTGCCCTCAAATAAGAACGAATATTTCCTCCATGCTCTTATCATGTTATCTCTGTTTCCAATTTATAATTACATTATTCTGCCTAGAACCATAGTTTGTCTGTGTGTGTCTTTCCCTGTAAGGATAAGAGTAGGGGCCATGTAGGTTCATCATTGTGCCCTCTGGGCCTGACACTGAGTCCTGCATAGAGGAGGCACTCAGGAAAGGTTTGCCAAGTTGCTCTACTCTGAAAAGCATACATAGTTTTCAAAGAATTAGAGTGCAACTCACAGTTTAGGGTTACAGAATCACCAAGGGTAGCATCACTCACCACTTACTAAGTGCCTACTGCATGCTAGATGTCCTCACACATATTCATTCATTTTATTCTCAGATCAATCCTATGGCATATAATTACCTCGCCCATTTTACAGGTGAGGAAGCTGAGGCTCGGAGAGTGGAAGAGACCTGCCCAAGGTCTCATGTTGAGCTACTGGACCTAGGTTTCCTGGTTCTAAGGCCAGAGCTCTCTCCATACCCCTCAACTGCATCACTGATGCTTAATGCTAGCAACATCCTAGAGGGGCAGCTGATGATGGCATCCCATGTTGGGACGTCTCCTAAAGCTGTTTGTCATACCATACACCACAAGGTCTTCCACCACCACTTACCAAGAAGGATCTGTCATCACGTCTCGGCCATCAAAGGAGTATATCGGAACATGAGTATTGAACTGACCTCCGTGGCCAGAAAAAATCGAGTCCCAATTATTAAAAAGTACTTGGCCCTATGAAAACAAAACACTACTTTAGAATCATTATATGATCTGACTGCAAATGGACTAGATTTCTACTCATTGTTCAAGGTTCAGATGCCACCTCACACCTAAGCTCCCAACCCCAATCCCAGAGCCTGGACAGAGTTGGGACTCTGAAATGTTTGTGGATTGCTCTATAATCCATCCTTGAACCCTGCTGGTCTGGATCTTTTATTTCTCTTACTATATGTGGGTACAAGGCTCCTCTCCATCAAATGTATATTTTAGGTCTTTATTTTATTTTCAAAATTTTATACATATATGCTGTGCTTCAAATTTGTGCCAGTGCCACTCTGCACTGTGGGTGATGTGGAGACGAATCTCTTTGTCCTTTTTCATGAAGGAGCCCAGTCTCTTGTGGAGAAGCCCATGAGTACAAATGATCAAGTAAGCGAACTGTTGGAAAAGAACCCTGGGAGAAGAGACAGAAAGTGCTTGCGTGGGGTTAGGACGGAACTTGTTAGCCTTAGGTTCCAACTCAAAATTCTACGGTTACAGGGACCAAAGGGTCTCAAAGTGCCTTGGAGATCTAGGTAGTAGTCAGAATCGAGAATGTGTCTCAATAGCGGCAGAATTGTCCCTCTTTCGTCTTAAAGGAGACAGCTGCTTCCACGGTATAAGTGAAGGAACCTACGGGGGCCTGCTGGCCAGCAAGTGGGGGCAGAGAAATGTCTGCCAGCTTTGACAGCTTAGATGCACAGAGAGCACCAAACCAGGGTGCAGGACAGAGTGCTTCTGCCCTGGGACCATGTTCACAGCTGTTCTTGGCTGCCACTTGGCAATGCCCTGTGGAAAGAGGCATCCTTGGGTGGAACAAAGAGCCCAGACGTGGGAATCGGGGAAACTAAGTCTAGATTTCAGTGACTTTGAGCAAAGTGTTTTTTCTCACTGAGTCTTCATGTCCTCTTCTGACAAACTGAGAAAAGAATAACTTCCATCTTTACTGTATCTATTAGGATAATGATGTTGTTGTGTGGCCTCAGGTTGATCCTAACTCATAAAAAAAAAGCAACCTGTAAATCTTTATGGGAGCAGATTGCCAGGTCTTTTCTCCTGTGGAGCCACCGGTGGGTTCAAACTGCTGATCTTTTTGTTAGCCACCAAGCACTTAACCATTGGGCCACCAGGCCTCCTTGGATAATGAATGTAAAGTGCTTTATAAACAGAAAAATGAAACTATATAAATGAAAAAGATCACAAGACCATCAAAGCAGGAAGGGTCAGTCTAAATATAAGAAAACTGAGGCCCAGAGAGGGAAAGTGATTTGCCTAAAATCACACAGCCGGTTAGGGACAGAGCTGGGCTTTGAACCAGCAGTCCTCTGATGATCTCATGGAATGGCAGCAACCTGTGGTCCCTGGAGTGACCAGTGCATCTGGAAGACAATGGGAAGAATATTTGTTTTTACCTTGAGGTTCACTATTGGAAGGCTGTATCTCTCTGCTTTCCTCACAATTGTGGAAAGATCTTGCAAATGGGAGGATAAGAATGCCCGGTAGGTGGACAACAGTCCTGCAGCCCTGGCCTGCTGGAAGCACTGAAAATCAGCTCGAATGTACCCAGAAAATGGCATGTTCAGAGCAACCAAGTGCAACTGAAAAAAGTGAGAGAAAAGATGTTGCAGTCAAAGAGCTAAGGGTAAATACCAATACTTATAACCTTCTAATGCGCCTAATAAGGTCATAGACTTCTTAGGATGGAAGCATTTTCGAGGTCATCTTATTCACCCTCTACCTGAAGTTGGAATTTCAGTTCCTGCTTGAGTGTTTCCAGTGTCTCATGATCTCCCAAACCAGCACGTTCCAGTTCCAAACAGTGCTAAATCGTAGAAATGCCTTCCTTATACTGGCTCCTTGGATCAGCCTTTGGACTATTAGTCTGAGATCTCTGGGTCCTCCCCCAGCCCAGTTTCCTGCTCACAGCAGAGATTTTAAGTTGGCTTTGCTTCTACGTCCCAAGCTCCCTTTAGCTCTCTGCCTGCTGCCCCTTTCTTCCATCTCCCTAGCAGGCCTGGGACCAGGAGGAAAAGACATTGAAAAAAGAAGGGCATGGCATTTATTACTAAGGTAGCTGGCATAGAGTCTTTTGGAAGCTAGGGATCATATAACAATTCTACCCTCAGTAAAGGCCAACAGCCAAAATCAAAGCCATTCCATAGTTTGCTTTCTCCCACAGTTTCTCTCCCCAAACCTGGCCCTCTCTACTGCCCTCTCTCCCAACCCTTTCTGCCATACCCTCAGAATACATTTCATGATCAAGGGCCACTCATTCCTCCTCCTCCACCCCTCCTCCGTAATCTAATCTCAGGAGTTACTTTATCTCATAGCACAGAGCTGGGGAAGGATGGTGCAAGACCTGGGTCTAAGGTGTCAGAAAAGAAAAATGTTTTCAGATGTCTTAAGTCAAAGGACAGGGAATGAGCCCACATGGTGGGGCAGGAGGTTGTGGTGCTTTTCTTCTGTTTCTGTGGTGCCTAAAGCCTTCAGTAGCTCCCCACTGCCCACCGGAAAAGGTCGAAGTTCCTACCCTGGCTCCCAAGGCCCTTGACGACTAACCCTTGCCCTTTCTGATATCTGCAGACTAAACTTCTCCTTTCTCAGCCGCACTGGAATATTTGCCATTAGAGAAATGCACAGTGCTTCCCCTGGCCTCCCACCAGCCCACAGTCCCTCTGTCAATTCCGATCCTCCTCCTACACCTGGCTCACTCCTGCTCCTGACTCTCCTTTGGGTCTTAGATTAGACCTCACCTCCTCACGTAGACTTCTCTGACTTACCAGCACTGGCCTTGCGCAAACCATTTATCACACTAGATTGTAAATGCTTATCTTTTTGTGTGTGTGTGTGGAAGTATACAGAGCCAAAGATACATCGTTTCAATAGTTTCTACATGTACAGTTCAGTGACATTGGTTACATTCTTCAAGTTGTGCTACTCTTCCCATTATCCTTTTCTACATCATTCTACCATGATTATCTTAAACTCACTGCCCCTTAAGCTTCCCATCCAACCTTTCGAGTGGCTATTGTCAATTTGATCTCACATAGATAAGTCTTTAAAAGAACACACTGCTCAAAGAAGATGTACTTTACTAATTAAAATAAGCTTTTTTGTTGTTGTTCAAAGAACACTTCAGGGGATCGTTTTGATTTAAAGATTATCTAAGGGCAATAGTTTCAGGGGTCTCATCCAGCTTCAATAGCTCCAGAAAGTCTGGATTCCATTGAAAATTTTTAAAAGTTGTTCTGTATCCCCTTCCATCAGGATTCTTCTACAGAATTTTTGATCGAAACGTTTGTAACTGCCTATCTTTTGTTTGCCTCTCTCACTACTCTGTAAGCATCTAGAGGGTAGCAACTGTGTGCCAAGCACAGGAGGTAGCACATAGCAGACACACATTAAATATTTGCAGAGTCAATGTGTGAATTGTACTTACCGCAGGCTTCTCATAATTGGTACTTAAAATAGGCGTCAGTGGAGGCTGAGGACGAGGCTGATGTGGCTGTTATATCAATGAGAAAAACAAATGGTTCTGAATATGCCTTGAATACGCATTGAATTCGTTTTTCAGTACACTGAGGTCTTAGTGCAGTTTTTCTTGAGAAGGTACTTTAAATAGTTTGTTATTGTCTTTGGGCCACTCTTAACTGTGAAGTTTCCTGCTCCAGTAAAACAATTAACCTCAGAAAGAGAGGAGATGGTCTCAAGCCTTTTAGAAGGAGCACCGAATCAAGGAAGCAGAAGACCCATGTTTTATGGCTCACTCTGTCACTTAATAGAGCTAGTTACTTCTTCAGAGCCTCAGTTTCCTCATCTGCAGAATGAGGATGATAGTACCTGCCTCACAGAGTCACTGTAGGACTAAAAAATGGACAATGTTCTTATCAAGCCAAGAAGTCTCAGGGCATCAAAATTAAAGCGCTCTTCTAGACTGCTTACACCAAGCAATGATTTCACAGATGAATAAACTGAGGCCACGTAGGAATTCAGCTACTACAATGGGAAAGACAGGTCCCCAGCCTCTGGGTCCAGTTTTTCCTTGACTCTATTGTGAGACTCTTCTGTTGGCGCCTGGTATTTTCTGGACTTCCACAAGATACTAAACCTGGCTGTCTGGAGCTCGGAGAGCTTGATGCTTAATACCAGGGGGACTCGGTAAACGCTGACAACTGAAGGAACAAGCTGCAAAGCCGGAAAATACTCACATTGCTGGCAAGTGCAGGGGGTGGAAGGCTGTCGGCAGGAATGGGGATCAGTTCTCCCAGCTTTAAGGAAAACAGGACAGCGAGGATGAAATACCAACAGGAAAGTGGCATTCCCAGGAGCAGACTATTATTTTTAGAGGGTATCGAGGCCGTTTGTTAAAGAAACTTTAAAAATTACCTGTAATTTTTTCCAGCCTTCTCTGACACGGATGAAAAACTCAGTGCTGTCCCTCAGGTAGATGAACGTCCCTTCTATAACCAAATGTGCTTTCTGCAGCATCTCATCCATGCTGTTGAACACTGTGACCTGTCAGATAATTTTAAATTCCAAACACTGCAGTTATCATTATAGCAGTGTCACAGTGTGAAAGCTGGCCCCTTTGTAAAGTCAACAATGAGCCATTCCCTCATACTCTATCAAAAGGCTTATTTATTGTGCCCCGTGGAGATACATGACTTCATTAATAGTCAAAGGGTGTTCTTTTTGATGAAACAAAACCATATATTGCTTTGAAACACAAGTCTAAACTATAAAGAATTTAACAAATTACAACAGAAAAGGGTATTTCTTGAGTACAAGGACACTTAAATAGTGTAAGCAGAGCTGTCTGTTGGGTTTTGCATTAGCAAAATCACCGGGAAGTGCTACCACTGGCATTTTTTCAGCTGCTCAGTGACCCTAACGTTTTTAAATGATGCTATCTTGTGCTGTTCTTAAATGGTTTCCAATTTGTTTTCATTTGGACAGAAATGAAATAAATATAAAATAAGAAATGCAAGCAAGTGAGCAACTTATGCTTGGGTCTTGAAATCTTGTGCCTAGCTGGGTAGTTACAATGTTACATACAGGATAGAAAACGGTGGTCTGCAATTTCTCTGTCTAGAAAACCGCCAAAGTTAGACCGTCATCTTGGAATTTTAGAAGAAGACATAAACTAAAAAAACCAAACCCATTGCCATCGAGTCAATTCCAACTCAAAGCGACCTCATAGTGTTTCTTAGGCCATAAATCTCTATTGAAGCAGACTGCCACGCCTTTCCCCCACGGAGCTGTTGGTGCTTTCAAACCTTTCGGCTAGCAATTGATAAAAATCTATTAAATAGCATCAAATCTCAAAGATGTAGCAGCCAAAAGAGGCATTTTTTTCTTTCATTTCAACTCAGATTCTAAAAAAATTAATTTTCAATTAGCCTTAAATGACTTTGTGAATCCAAATGGCTGAGAAATTCTCCCAAAGTGGCCAAGTATCAAAATTCTACCATCTGCTGGAGAGCTCTTCTTTTGGCAGTCAAATTTTGACTAAAATCCAGCAAAGACGGAGGAGCGTTCCTAGGACGCCTGATCTCCTTGTGAGGTATTTGTCCACCTTTTGTGCATTATTGTATTTTCTTAGCACTCAATGGCAATGGGTTTCTGCCCTGCCCAGTGATCTGCAGGGTAACGAATGTGCGAGCAACATGCTTTGACGGAATAGAGAAGGCTGGCCAGCACAAGGACCAGCACAAGACCACTTGTGTTTATAATTTTTGATGTAATATGATTGGTTCTTATTATAGCTTAGTCAATTAAGGATTAGAAGGATGGAACTTAAATAATAAATGATTGCTTTTTCTGTATCTTATTACTTTGTTAAGTCAACTGAATAAATAATGAACACTGCTTGCAGTATTTAAACATCTTCGTACTCATAAAATATTTCCTTGTTTTAATTAACCCGTAAGCCATAATTAGATTTGTCTCTCAAAGTAATACATAGTTTTGTTTTATCTACCAGTTCTATTTTCATGGAGGCCTTATTCCAAAATAAAACACGTGCCAGCTGTGAACACTACAGCCAGAGTTTTAAGTAATTTCATCCAAAGCAGAATGGAAAATACACATTGGTACCAATACTGACCAGGTTTCTGGTTCCAGGAAGCCCTGGTTGTCCTGGAGGACCTGGCGGGCCTGGGAGGGCCACAGCTAAGACAAAGAAGAAAGGGGAAGTTAAAAAACACACTTGTTGAAAAATGCAGAGAGGAGTGTTCATAACCCCTTTCACAGTGCTGCCAAGCATTCCACTCTAACTGCATCTTGGATGCTCTGGGTCCAGCATGTGACCCAGGTTGCAATGATTGATTCGGGGAACACCTGGGATTCTTGACTGAAGCCCTGGATCAATCAAGCCATGCCTAGAACTTTTCAGTTTTATAAGTGAATAAACTCCTTTCACTGTTGTTTGTATAAGCCAGTTGGAGTTTTCTGTCATTTGCATCCACAAATGTCCTGACCGATACAACATACTTCACCCAAAAGACAACCATATGACAGAAGAAGCAGGCTCTGAAAGAGGAGAAGGTGTTAGGCTTCAGAAGGAGGGCAGGACAGTGCTGTGACAGGAGCCCTGACCTTGGGGCCAGGAGACATGGATTCAGGTCACTGGTTTGTCAATTCCTAGCTGTGAAAATGGAGAAAAGATTGAAGTTGTCAAGGATTTCATTTTACTTGGGTCCACAATCAATGCCCATGGAAGCAGTAGTCAAGAAATCAAAAGACTCATTGCATTGAGCAAATCTGTTGCAAGAGACCTCTTTAAAGTGTTAAAAAGCAACGAGTTTGTTTTGTTTTGGGGGGCGGTTATGTTTTTGTTCTTCTACTTTTCTAACTCTATCATCCTACCCCACACCCCTCTCATTCTCACCCCAAAATTGTGAAGTTCTTGGCAGAGTTAAGGATGTTTTTACAACTCCCAGAATTACTGTATGGAATTTTTCAGGTCGTTCCATGCAAGTCTGCAGTTCCTACGAAGGACTTGAAAAATCTACATGTAGGTGATGAATGTCTAGGGGAATAGAGGGTTAAATGACTTAGGTTTGGATTCTAGTCATGCCACTTACTAGTGTTTGTGGCCTTGACCAAGTCACTTAACCTCTCTGAACTTCAGTGTTTTCATCCATTAAATGAGTTTGATAGTATATCCATTTCATCTCCCCCACTACAGTTGTCGTGAAGGCTACACGAGATGATGGACAAGTGAGTGTTCTGTAAACTGTGAATTGCTGTATATTATGTGAGGGGCAACCCTTACTCAGTAAAAAGATGTGTCCTGGGTCTCCCTATTCTAGTGTTACTACAAATTTTCTACATCCTGACCACATCCTATAATATCCTTCCACTTTCTGTAATGTCCTTCCACTTCCTGAAATGCCTACTCATCCTTCAAGGCTATGTGGGCACCTGTGGTTTTATCTGTCCTGTACCTTCCATCTTTGCAGGATCAATATCCTCATTCCCTTCTCTTGGGATTTCCTCTTTCTACAATCATTTGGTTTCAGAAGGAGCTGCCATGTTTTTATGTGATCCTATCTCCTCTACCTCCTGTCACATTATTGGCCCAAGGTTGGGCACCTGGTCCAAGACAGGCCAATGAGAAGACTTACTTCCCCTACCTCAGGGCTTTTCCAACTAAAATTGAGAAACACAATCAAGGTTTCTAGCTGATGGCAGAAACTGTAAATTGTAGGTAGCCATATTTCCCACCATGCAGCAGATGTGGTCTCTGGTGAGGAAATACAAAGCTGCCAAACAGACAAAAGCCAAGATCAGAAATGGTGAGAGAGTCCTCGCAGCAGGTGAGTTCCTGAGGACCAGTTGCAGGTCTGCCCCTCTCACAAATTGATTGTTCATCCCCTTCTTCCCATCCAGTACATTTTCCTTTGGTTTGATCTAGTTTGATTTAGGTTTTGGTCACTTATAGCCAAAAAATCCATTACTAAGTCAAAGCTCCAGCCCCCCAGCTTCTGTAAAACTCTCCTTAATACTGCAAACACTGTGGACTGTAGGTCTCCCTTTTCTGTAACTTCCACCACACCAGGCTCAGGCCAATCCAAACAAACAATCAAAAATGCTTACTGGTGCTATTATTGCTACTAGTATTATTATTTTCCAGCTACACTGATTTGGGTCCTAATCTTGTGGGTGCCACTTATTAACTGTGTGACCTTCGAAAGGTTTTTAGGTGTTTTTGAGTCTCGCTTTCCTCATCTGTAAAATGAGGTTTCTAATATATTCCTTGAAGGACTATTGTAACAATTTAATAAAATAATGTAGTAGAGTGACCAGCTGAGCACCTAATGCTAGGTAAACATTCAATAAATGGGGATTTCCTTCTATCTCACCCATATTACATTTGAGAAACTGAGGCTCAGAGAGGTGATGAAATTTTCATAACAAGAATCAATGCTGGTCCCTAATCCACACGCTTGACTGTCAAATCCCTAAGGCCCAGGCATTGACAAAGCTGCTCAGAAGGAAATACCCAGGACACAGACCTCTGTTAGTGCGGTTTACCAAAAGCTCTAAGAAGCCACCCAGAAGTGGTGACCCTGAACACAGGAAGGACAGCATGAGTGAGGGGCCAGCTCATAGTACCAACCTGCTCCCAGGATAGCTGGAGGTCCTGGTGGCCCCGGGGGTCCTGGTGGCCCAGGGGTGCCAGGTCTTCCAAAGCCAGGTGGCCCAGGCAGCCCAGGAGCACCCGGGGGTCCTTGAGGCCCGATGATCGTTTCTCCTTTCTGGCCCTATTAAGGCAAGTACACAGTCACAGAAGAGAGAAAGCAACATAAATCACTACAAGTCCATTCAACTCCTTTAATAAAGACATCTGTTTGGACCTCTTGGTTAAGTCATCCAGGCTGTGCTCACCCCACCCACCATCTTCCACCCTATCTAGTTGGTCTCTCGATTGTTCAGATTCCCCCACATCCAGCCTTATCTCTTCACTACAACACCACCATCCTAAGATCAGGCCCTCAGAAATGCTTTTCTTTAAGAGTTACTCTTTCCTCTGATCATATATATATATGCCATGCTATTTGTAGAAAATTTAGAAAATGCAAAAAAAGAATGATAAGGAAAAGTGAAAAGATTTAGAGTCAACACTCTGAGGAAATTTCTATTAACATTTTGATGTTTCTTCCAGTCTTTTTTTTCCAAGGCTTTCATTTGTGCAATTTTCACACAATTGAGATCATAGTGTATACACATTTTCATATTCTGCCTTTTTAACATCACTGGTATTCCCAATCATTAAATACTCTTCACAATCAGCATTTTAGTGGCATATTATATGCCTTTTTTTTTTTTTTTTTTTTTTTTTTACCTCTATTAAACAATCCTCTGGACATCTAGGTTTTTCTAAAGGTTCCATTCTGCCATTCAACCAATGGATGGAAGGACAGGCTTTTCTTACATAAGCTCCATCAGGGAGCAGTATAGTGCACTAGGTAATAGCCCAGGTGTGGATCCTGATCCTATCCTTTCTTACTCTATGGTATTGGTCATGCTACTGATCCTCAGTAAGCCTCAGTTTCCTCCTCTGTAAATGGGAATAATGATGGTAACAACCTCACAGGATTATTATGAAGATAAAATGAGATAATTACATACTTGGTATAGAGATAAAATGCATACTTAGTATAATGTCCAATATCCAGTAAGAAGTCAGTAAAAACCAGCTGTTGCTATCATTATTCTCAGTACTGGGATCAACTCAAGGTGGTGCAAGACCTAAAGAGCAGCAGCCCTCCTCATTGTGTTGAATGACACAGACAGCCCTGGAGTCAGAGGCCCCTTGGAGATCATCTAGTCTAGCCTTTGCATTTTACAAATGAAGAAACAGACCTAGAAAGAGGAAAGAACTTGCCTAAGGCCACAAGGTGAATTAAAAGCAGAGCTGGAAATAGCACCAACACCTGTCTCCTGGCTTTGCTGATTCTACCTTTATGGTGAGCTCTGGGACCAGAATTTGGTGCTGGTCCCTGAGGGTCAATAATTGGATTACATTTTCTTTGGGGACACAGCTTGATTTTCTCTCATGTGGCCTGGAGAAACCTCATATCTTACACCAAACCTGTCTAGGCGCTACTTTCTTGATATGATTTCAGAAAGGTCAAATAAAAACTTAGTTACCGTCAAGTTGATTCCGACTCATGGTGCCTCATGTGTGTCAGAGTAGAACTGTGCTCTATAGGGTTTTTAATGGCTGATTTTTCAGAATTTGGCAGCCAGGTCTTTCTTCTGAGGCACCTCTAAGCAGACTCAAAACTCTAACCTTTCAGATCAAATAGCTCCTCTAAAAATACCTCCCCACTTCCCATTCTGCCTCTGTTATCTCATGTGTCCATCACTGGTATGTAACTCCTTTATGTTGAGTGGGTTTCCCACCATTTACATGAATAAGACAGTGCGGTTAATGGCCTGGAGTTACCTGAACATATAAAGTCTTGGCCAGCTCCCTTTCTTCCATGGGCCTCAGCCAAGGTCACCATCAATAAACAAGTATGGGGAAGAGCTGGTCAATGCCCAAGTCCTGCCTTCAGCTTGTAGTACTATGACTGACCCTTAACTCTCCAACTGCCTAATCTTATTGAGAACTTTCAGGGAAAGCCATAACTCCTTGAGGAAGACGGCTGGGAGGGATTACTACTCACAACCAGTCCAGGACTTCCTGGCAGGCCCGGAGGCCCAGACACAAAGAAATTGCCATTAGAGTCTCCTTTTTCGCCTTTGAAGCCCCTGTCTCCATTCTCTCCCTGGAAGCAGAGAACATAGGACTATTTTAGTAATTTAGTAATTTTAGGGATGAAGTTGGTTTCCGACATAAGCCCAAGAACTTGGAAACACTGGCCAAATGTTTAGTAGAGAAATACTCACCTTCAAACTGTTCAGAAAATGTCTCAGATAAGTTGGATCAACTGGAGGACCTAAAAAAGAAATGCTTCATAAAATTCACAATCATAATTTCAGAAATTTAAAAATAAAAGTCTCCCAGTTGGCAGCCACTGTTATATGCTACAGGAAGTAAACTAGGTTTGTCTAATTGAGTGATCACTGACTTGGAATCAGAAGTGAGTCCCTAGTCCCAGTATTCCACTTACAAGGTTGGAAGAACACCAACTGTGCAGCAACTCACCTCCCCCAAGCACTTGTGAGAAGCACTGTTTCCACAGATCTGGGACTATATCACTCCCTTCTCCTGAACTCTTTATATGGGAATGGGGCACAGAAAGGAACCTTTCAGAGACCAGCATTTGAGGAGTTACCACCTTTCCCCACTATGGTGTGTGAGGTGGACACTAGATCAGACAGACAGGATACCCCTTTGCATTTCTGGTACCTGAGACACTGTGGGATCTCGAGCAAGTCCCTGGCCCACTTTGGGCCTCATTTCACATATGAAACATGAAGGAACAGGACTTCTGGTCTCTCTTGATAACCTTCTACCTTGGACACTCCTCGCCCATAACTGGGTCTCTCTAGAACTCAGTGGAGCTTGAGGTCAGGGTTGAAATGTAATCAGTCTTACTCTCTGGCTCTGTTACATTTCTCAGGAACAAAACCCAAAGGCAAGATCTGGAACAAGAGCTGGGTTACCTGGTGGTCCCTGGGCTCCCTGGTCACCCTTTTCTCCTTTTGAGCCAGGAAGACCCCAGGAACCTTTTTCTCCTTTAACACCTGCCAAAAAACACACACACTTAAAAAAAAAAAAAAAGATTGTAGAAAATCACCATTCCATATAAAACTTTTCTGAGACAATTTTCAAGATAAGCTCTTCAGCAAAGTCCACTCAAACAAACAAAGGCCTATTGAGGAGTCACTAGGTATAAAATCCTTTGCTTAATGATGGGGAGAGCAGAGGCAGATACGTCAGACACAGTTCCTGACCTTGAAAAGCTTGGTTTCGTTGGGGAGCCAGACAGAGCTAATGATAATGCAAGGCGAGATGAAATAAGTGCTATCATTAAGATACCAACTGTGCATCATGGGAGCCCAGCAGAAGCTACAATTAACTCTCACATGGAGGGCTTCATGAATGTAGGCTAAGGCTCAATCCCAGGTCGGCTTTCCGCCTCATCTTATCCATGCCTGTGCAGCATGGTAGTGTAAGGGGAGAAGAGGAATCTTTTGAGTTGGTGACTAGGGCTCGCAAAGGACAACTGAGTATTCCACTTACAATGTTGGAAGAACACCAAGTGTACAGTGACCCACCTCTCCACAGTGCTTATAAGAAACTCCTTTTTCACAGAACGGAAGCTACAGCCACTCCCTTCTCCCCCAGCTCTTTATGTGGGAGTGGGGTACAGAAGGGAGCCTCTCAGGAGACCAGCATCTGGCAAGGGAAGCTACCCCCTTTCTGTACCACAGTGGATGGGATGGATACTAGCCCAGACAGACAGAACATCTCTTCAAATTCCTGGTTCCCAAGAGGTGTGAAAAAGCAACCTCTGAAGCCTAGAGATGGGGGTAGACAGGGTAGATGAGGTTTGTAGGCTCAGGATTTTCAATATGGGAGAAGGAAGGTGAGCATCAGAGGCATGTGGTATGGTGCTGCTGTCCTGGGGTCAGTAGGAAGATGCAATTGCATCTTGCAAGGCCTCACCGATGTTGTGGGAGCTGCTTGAGACTGAGGACCTGATGGTGGGGCCTCCACCACCTACAGTAAGACCCCAGACAGTGGTGACAACCAGAGAGAAGGACAACGAGCTTGCCGATGCAGCTCACCTCAGGGAAGAGTGGTGACCACCCACAGTGAGTAGGAGGACATGGGCTTGGCCGGGGCTGTCACACTCAGAAAGGTCTGTTCCCTCTCCTTCCTCCCACAAAGGCCCCACAGGGAAGGGGAATAACTGGGCATCTGAGAAAGCAAAACCACCTCCATACCCTCCTTTCCAAGGTCCACCTTGCCCCAGAGGAGAAGGGAGAGACTTAAATTGGATCAAGCATGGAGTTTTAAAATAGCCTAGACTTGGGTGTTTGTAACAGAGAGTGACCAAAAAAACAAAAACAAAAACACAGGACCAGATGTCATTAGGGAGACTGCTACCTGACAGCCTGGTGGTAGCAGAGACTAGCCAGAGGTGGGTGTTGTTGGAAAAAGAAGATCTCCTGTCTAAAGCACAGGTATTCAGACTCCTTAACTAAAAGGGGGACAAATGGCCTGGCAAGATATGGGGACCGGGAAGTTAAGAGTGACTGCTCACCTATAGGTTTCTGTCTCATGGCCTATTCCTCTCTGATGTGTTGGGCATAATCTTCAATAGGTCATGGACATACTGACATTTATTAATCAAAACTCCAAGCCAGTGCTTCTCACCCCTGACTGCATACACATCACCTCGGGAGCTTGTTAAAATGCAGATTCTGCATTTCCAACAAGCTCCAAGGTGACGCTGATGCTGATGCTGCTGGTCCAGGAATCCTCCAAGGCAAGGGTTTTCTGAGCTCCTGTGGCCCTTCCCTGCATTATAGCTCTTGGTCTATTGCATTATAATTGTTTTCTAAATAGTTGGTTTCACCTAAGGGCCTGGGTGGCAGGAACAGGACAGGATTCATGTGTCTCGGCTCAGTACATGGGACAGCCAACAAGCAAGGTGCAGGCATTAGGGAAAGTTTTATGAACCAACTAACAAATGAATTGCTTCCTCCTAACTAGGGGGCTCAGCCAAAGTGTGTAGGATAGACAGATGAGTGACAAAACCAAACAGTTTCCCAACTCCACACCATGACTCAGCTACCACTCCCTCCCCAACCACATGCAGTCAGACCTTCCTGACCACCTACTCTGCACCCAGCACTGGACAAATGGAAACCACCTTCCCTAGGGCTACTAGGGTCAGCAAATGTCCTAGAGAAATATAGATGAAGAAGGGCAGGTGTACCATGGAAGGTGATGAGCTCTGAATTCCCAGGATATGTGGTACCAACCTGAAGAGAAAGAAAGGCAAAGTCATACATTGCAAATCCTGTCCGGTGTCTCCATGCTTATACAGCCACCGTCCCCGGGGTATGCGTCAGGAGGGCCAATGTCATGCAGCCAGGCCTTCCTTTGGATCTGGAGGCCCAGGAAGCCAGAGTGCCCCACCCCTTGCCCTCCCACAGCCCTAGATGCACAGGTATCCCAGGCCTTCAGTTGGAAGGCCCATTATGTAGCTAGACTGGAGTAGACAGAACTGGGTCCTACTGGCCAAAACCTCAGCATAGGGGAAGCCCAAAGCTTTAAGACAACAAATCATGGCAGTGCTGGTTTGGCCAACGATGAGTATCCTTGGACTCCTTTCTCATGGGTTAAGATTGATTCATGTGAGGGGTCAAGTGTCCCAGTGAGTGATGTACCCAGCCATTAGCTTTGCTATTGTATATAGTCAAAGATAAGCATAACGAACAGACACTAACTGCAGTGGTAATTAATATGGGGTTATCATTAGACTTTGGGGGACTCCCCATCCTGGACTCTCCATAAAGTTCCAGGGGTCTGGAGTCCCAGCTGTTGTAGATAATATTCCTTCTCCTTTTTTCCTCACATTCTTGCATTTTCTTATCTTTTAAAACAGAGCCACCTGTAACCTTGCTTATGTAGCCCACCTTCACCTTTTCCCCAGTTGATGTGTACAATCAAAATGATCCCTCTGGCGCCAGCATTCTTCGGTGCTTATGGGTGGAGGGTCACAAGCTGCTGAGGGGTCACAAGAGAAGGTGGGGGGGCACAGTAGAAAACTTTCCAGGAAAAACCTTTCTAGGTTAAGGATGAAAGTTGCAGCACCGAGCTGTTATCGTGCAGCTATGTTGATAAAGTTCCTCCACTCCACTGTTATGGGGTTGGAAGGGGCTGGCGTGAGAAGGGTGATGTGAAATGCTGGACGAGAGAGGACACATTTCTGTTTCAAAATGTTCACTTGGAAAATCGGTCAGGAAATGTCCGTGCCCCAGGTGCCATGGTGTCTACCCAGGCAACATGAACTGAAAAACTCACCTAAAATACTTTGAGCTTGTCTTTGGCTTCTCTTAAGGTGTCCCATGACCCCTAAAGGCCACCGTTATTGCAGAGGGTCCAGGCATAGGTCATGGTAATTAAGGTGACATTTTTCAAGAACTCTAAAGTTTGTCAAGTGCTGTCACGTGACTGGTCCATTTGCAACCTGAAATCAGGCTAGTTGGGAGGGGCTTTGCCTCTCTGGGCTGCAGTGTTCCCGTCTGCACGTTAAGCAGGTGGGACACAGTCATCTATCAGGATGGTCTCTTGAACCCATCGATGTAAACATGTGAAAGCTCCGTTCTGGGTTGCAGTTGCCCTCATGTTGAGCTGGAAGCCAGGGCATGTTAGTCACTTTCAGCAGGTGGGTCCTGTCCTCTGCCTTCCAGGCCAGAGTTCCCGGCCCCAAGGTGAAGACTCGGCGCCTCTAAGGTCAGACATGGGCGGATGTCTAGGCAAACACTCAGCAGAATTGGATCATCTTAAACCCTCCAACCCAAGCCTCATCATCACCTCCAACAGGCACCAATTTTGTCCACACTTGAAGGAATCTCTCTTGCAAATTGTAATTTGCAAGCTCCTGGGAGCAGAAACCACACCTGTCTAGTTCACCCGTGTCCCTAGTGCCAAGAAAGACTTGGCAATCGGTAGGTGTGCAATACATATTTGTTGGATGAATGGTTCCATGACTAATGCCTGTACACAGAGAGAGGCCCACCCTCCCTAGGTTTTCGCACAGAAGCAGCACTCTGTTTACAAGAGTGAAAACACAGGGACAGTGCCACTGACTGGTTGCAGGACCCTGGCATGTTTTGACCCCCAGGCTCAGAGTATCTGTATCTGCTTGGTGGTAGGAGACCTGGGCTGTCATGTCCCCACTGAGGACCTTGGATAAGCCTGTTAGTTTCTCTGAGTCATAGTTTGTTTCCTCATTATAAAGTGGGACCAGTAATCCCTGCCTTGCAGGGTTGTGTGCTGAGCAGTAACAGGACAACAGGAAGGACAGAGCATGGCCAGTAACAGATTTTAGCTCAAAGTTCCCAATGCAAAGACCAAGTGGGTGGCAGTGCTTCTTTAATGTTCTTCATCTGTATTTTTGAAGGGGTCTATTTCCTCTTTTTTGTGCTGCTCCAAGCATGAGGCCAATGTGGTTACGATAACAAAAGGCTTTTTCAAGTGCTTTAGAAGAAGCACGCTGGCAGTGTGTGCCCACTCAGAAGATCCAGAATGTTTCGCTGCCACAGGTTATTATCTAAAAGCTTCTGTTCACTTAAGGGTCTATACGAAGGTGCTAGAAGACATCAGAGAGGACATTCATGGATAGAAGGGGCTCAAGACAAAGACTGATCTTTTTCTTTCAGTTGCTCTCCAATGCAGTCTACTTACTGGCATTTTGCAATGTGGCCGGGCAGGTATTGGGAAAATGGCCTGTGGGAAACGAGAACAAGAGAGGTGAGGCCATCAGCCCACTCGACCCCAGGACACCAGACTCTAGCTTAGGCCAGCCCAGCGCCCATTTCATGCTTGCCTGCTGAAGTCCCTGCTTGCTCCCCCAACTTACTCCTTTGATGTTAATCACAGCTCCAGGTGGTCCTGGGGGACCTGGAGGACCAGGTAAGCCAGGTGGGCCCTGAGGAAGGGAAGAAAGGTGGTTCCTCAGTCAAGGCAGTGTCAGTGCAGAGGCAACTGCCTCAGCCTCCCTCAGAGCTTGGGAACACAACAAGGAACGCAGGGACTTCCAAAGCCAACCAACTTTTTCCATGAGTAGGCCAGTTCCTCTTGCAGCGCACTTCTACATTCACGACTTTACTTTTCACAACAAACCATACACCAGTGAGAACAGCCCAGCAACTATTACCTCTGCTTTACAAATGCAGATAACAAAGCCCAGAAAGGAGAAGCGACCTGCTCAAGTTCACACAGCAATTTAAGGCAGAACCGAGACTGAAACCCAGCTTCTGACTCCCAGAGCAGCGGACAGTCCATACTAGGCGGACGTGTCTCTATCAGCACATCCCGAGTGTGGAGATGGGGTGGGGGTGAGAGTCCCTCATGTGATACAATGCATGTGAGAGTGCCTCATAAAGGCAAGACAGGTCCACTCTTATTACATACTAGAGTCATTTCCAAGGCTGGGTGACTCTGGCCTTAATACCATGCAGCTTCTTCTCCTTCAAACCTGGAGCCCAAGCAGACCCTTGCTGCAGGAGGGGTAGGCTCTGATTAGCAAGCATGAGGACTCAAGCCCCTGTGGAAGCTCTATTGATCACCCCAAATTAGGGCATTGGTGTATGGTTTACCTAACAGCTCCAGTGGGCCTGATGAGTGTTTGTCAGTCCCCAGTGCTTCACTAAAATTCTATTTCTTGATTTCTGGACATAGCAAGCAGAGGCAGTGCGGTATGAACAGCAGCAGCAGTGGGCCTAGAGCTGTGTTTGCATCTTCATTGGTGGCCAGGGTGGGCACTTAACTTCTCTAGGCCCCAGTTTCCTCTTGTGTAAAACAAGGGCCCCACGGAGTGTCTCATGGGGTAGTTATCATCAAGACTAAGTGACGTACTGTCTTTAAAAGCACTTTGCACTATGTCTGGTATGCAGTAGGTGCTCAGTGAACATTGTTTTCCTTCATCTAGCCCCGGTACCCTGCTGATGCCCCACAGTACTGCCATCTTGTGAGGCCCTGCCTAAGTAGCTGCTGAGCCTTTGATATTCACTTACGAGTATTTATTGAGCACCTACTGATGTATGAAGTCCCTGGGATTGTGCAGAGGGGAGGGGGGCATTTCACCACTAGAGTCAGAAGACCTGGGATTTGAAACAAGATTTCCTGAGTACACCCAGGGCCTCTTTCTACCGCCCTTCCTTGGGTCTCCCCTAAGCTGCTTTAGGTGGCAAGGACCCTCCTGAGAGTGAGCAGAGGACAGGGCTGGGCAAGAGGATCTGTGGAAGTGGCAGTGAGGAGGAAGGAAAGCATTCCTGATCTTTTAGTCTTCAAGCCCTCTCCCTGAACCCAGCCCCTCACCACACCCGCCCCTCTCCACCTTCCTGTGCACACAGGCCTCCCTGCTCCCTGCCACAGGATGGTGTGGGATGGGGGCTATGGTTGTGGCACTCACCGGCATCATGACCCCTCGATCTCCTTTGGAGCCCTTGAGGCCATTCAGTCCTGGGCGACCCTGAAACCCACACAAGACACTTTAGCAAACCCACTGCCTGGCCCATGTGTCCTTCCTTTGCATCCCATCTGAGGACACTGATACTTACAGGTCGTCCGGGGAGGCCAAATTCTCCTTTATATCCCGGTGGTCCTTTGGGCCCCTATCAGCAGAATGAATACAGGATTAGGGAAGAATAGAAACTCAAGGTCCATGGAGATGGAGGGTACCCAGCCTGCCTTCATGGGCAGTGGTGATAATGAACCATGGGTAGAAGAAAGGAGGACAAGGACAAATGATGATGTAACCACCTGCCAGCCTCTCTCCTCACAGTTGGAACCTACTTGCTCAATCCCTCACCACACCCCCACCCTCCTGTTGATTCTATCCCCTCCCAGACCTTGGAGCTGTCTCATCAAGACCAACTAAAAAGCAAGAGGTCAGTTGCTCACGGCTTCCACTCCCAGGTAGCCTGATGTTGGGCCAGAGCTTACATGTCCTCAATTCTGAATGATACATCCCTGCCTCACCCCTCGTATCAGCCCTGCCTGAGACTCTACTCCAGGATTTGGTTCCTGCCTTGTTTCCACCTGTCCCTAAGGACCAGAATCTTGTCGTGGTACCCCTGTCTTCCAGCTGAGTCCCTGACCCATGGGCGTAGCCTATTCCAGCACTGGCTGTCTGGATTCACAGGCTTCTAGAGCCACTGCCTGCCTCCAGTCTCCCACAGGAACCCTCGTGCCCTCCGGGCTGGGGATGCACACTACTTGGCGTAAGCTGCCATCAAGGCTGCCCCTCTTCTCAGAATATGTTCTACCTGGGGCCTGGGCCTGCCTACTCCTATAGCTGGGTCTGCACATCACACTACACCCTTTGTATTTTCACAGCTGGGACAAGGAAATCTACCAGGGCCACAGTGTGCCAAATGCTTCGACCCCCAGCCTAGACCTTACTGAGAGACACTCCACTTACCATTGGCCCCGGGGCACCATGCACTCCAGGTTCACCCTAAAATAGGGAGACACATTCTTGTCATTCAGAGGAACACTGTTTGAGGCAGAAAACAGATGGGAAGCTAAAGCAGATGTGTGCCCTCAGTGTCTGAAGACATAATTACCTTTCTCCCCCTCAGCCTTTCCACAGGAATGTCCCCAGTCAAGATGGCGCCCGGCTCTCCCTTCTCACCCTGCAATTCAGAGAACCTTTCAGTGAGGTTGGGTCTCCTCTTCACTATCTTGTCCAGAGGGTCACTAAGGCCTCATACCGTCTATCGCCATGATTTCTCTCGCCTTCATTCAGCCCAACTGTTCAGACACTCCATTCCGCTATAGGATGCAGACAACTGCCTAACAGACTGGAGGTCCTTTGAGCTATTCCCTCCATGTGCCATCAGAGTTACTGCCCTAAAGCGCAGGCCATGGTCTTCCATGCCTCTGCATGGCTCCCACTGCTGGCAGATCTACACTCTCACCTTCAGCCCTCCCAGATCCAGCCCCAACGTGGTCCTTTCCACCCTTTCTTGTACAGCATCCATCCAGGAACTTCTTGCTCCCAGTATACTTGATGGCTTGCTTTCCTGACAACTCAGCTTGAGGTCTGCTCCTATCAAGAATCCTTATTCTTGTTAAAACAGCTGAAATTGGGAAAGGAGAGGAAGGAATAAACACTAAGGCCTCTCAATGTAGTGGCTTTGCATCTCCATGTGGAACTTTGTTCCCCAAACTCCAGGCTTCTGTGCAAACACTCACTTGGTCAGGCAAAGCTACCCTACTGGTAGGAAATGGGCTGGTGGCAGGGACACAGGGCCCTGCCCGGAATGCTGTCCTCAGCAAAGCCATCTACTATCCCAGGAGCCTTCTGAGAAGATATATGTCCAAAGAACAAGGCCAGGTAGAGAAAACTTTCATATCATTCTCAGGTTTTGGCCCCAAACTTCAATGTGGGCCCCTGGGAAGCTGGGCTGGACCACCATGAAGCCTCCTTTCAACAGGGCTGGAAGCAGCCAGGGCAGTGTTACCAAAGCTGGCAGAGCAGCCTCTTCTGCTCCATCCCCTTAAACCCACACTTGATATTTGGATCTTACCACTCCGCTGGTGAGGAAAGGAGTCCTGAGCACTCCAGCAGCAAGAAGAAGCAAGCACAAAAGCATTAGAGGCAGAGCAAGAGAAAGCGTGTTTGCTGTGACGGCTGGAGCAGAGTTGTCTGGGCGCCCATCCCAGTCTTTCAAGGTGGCAGGAGGTTAGTGGTGGGGGCGGCACACAGGTCCCTCTAGATCCATCTGACTGAGCCGCATGAGAAATAGGGCATTTAAAGCAAGAGCCACTCTTGCTTTCACAAGAGATACATGACTGGGCCTCCTCCCAAGCCAGAGTTGCCCTGGCCCCAACCCCACCTTTCAGGCCCATGGCAACAAAAGCACCCCAAGACACCACCCCCTTGCAGCACCAAACTGAGGCCCCTTTGCCTGGCACAAAGAACCCTCCACCTTCTGGAATTGTGGTCCTACAGGCATTGGAGCCCCTCTCCTCCTCCCTGGGGGACAGTGGTGGAATGGTGGGGGGGGGGGGAGGAAGGATAGAAGCCTCATGCTCTCTTCTCTCAGAGAGCACACCCACCCTCTTTGACTCCCCAGACTCTCCTTGCAAAATGCTCCAACTGGCTTTGTACAAGCCCCTATCACAGCAGTGACCATGTTCCCTGTTGGGTCTTTGGATGCCTGCTCCCCATATCTTATTTTTATATCCCTAAAGCCTAGTATAGGAAACTGGCTAGCATACCTTAGGGAACCAGCAGACAGATGAATAGATGGATGAATAAATGGATGGACAGATGAGTAAATGAATATAACCTCAAGTCTTTTATGTCTGTTTGTAGATATCACCCCTTCCCTTATCTATAAAAACCAACCATGAAGTCAATTCAAAGAGACAAATGTGGAAAGGTACAAAGAAAGTCCTTGAGAGCTCTCAAGGAGTACTCTGCATGCTAAATGCTTATTCCAAGGATTTTGAACCAAGATGCCATTCAACTGCAAAATGCCCCAATTTATAATTTCTAAGAATTATCATTCTTTTCATTCACTAATGATATATCCTCTCATTCAGTAAATGTTTTGAGTGCCATTTGTGTGCCAGGCCCAATTAAGTACTAGAGTTATACAGGAGAAACTGGCATGAGGCTTGCCCTCAGAGACTGTACATTCTAATGGGGGTACCCAAAAGTCAGTTAAAGCATAAAACCAAAAAAAAAAAAAAAAAAAAACAAAAAAACCTAACCCACTGCCTTCAAGTTGATTCTGACTCATAGTGACCTTATAGGACAGAGTAGAACTGCCCCATAGGGTTTCCATAGAGTAGCTTAGTGGATTCGAACTGCCAGTCTTTTTGGTTAGCAGCTGAGCTCTTAACCACTGCGCCATGAGGGCTCCAGACAAAGCATAGCATGTGTGATAACACTTTCAAGGGAATGTTGGGTTGAGTTTTCTTCCCAAACTATGACGAAAATCAATTTCACCACCCATAGCCCACCCACATCATGGAAGAACTTTGAAATTATAAAAATTAACATCTGGCAAGTGGCTGCTAATGGGTATGGGGTTTCTTCTGGGGACAATAAAAATTTCCTGGAATTAGATAGTGGCAATGGTTGCACAACCTTGTGAATATACTGAAAACCACTCAATCGTACACTTCAAAAGTATGAAGTTACGTATGAAAATTGTATCTTAATGTATAATAACACTCACAAAAAAGTTAACAGCTACTTTCAGCCAATTGGAAATGTTCAGCAAATTCTGGAGCACAATCCCACTCAGATACCTGGGCCCCTCTTACCTGCTCTCCCTTGAGTCCTGGAAATCCAGGTATGCCAGTGTCACCTTTTGGTCCTCTAGGGCCCTGGAAGGAATTGTTGGAGGGTTTTTTGTTGTTGTTGTTGTTTGTTAAGATTAAAATGCTTTAATCAATCAGAAATACTTTTTTCCTGGAAAGTAGAATACAGAGCGCCATTCCCCAGCTAGGTGGAAATCACAATTAGCCATGGTATTTTCCTAATTTTAAGTGGTCCAGAAATTATGGTCTGGTAGAAAGAAAACAGCTCAGAGCATTAGGAGGCCTGCAGGCTCCACACCTCTTTGACCTTCAGTTTCCTCTATCTGGGTTCTGTGGAAACAGCCTTTAACTGGTCTTGCCGCCTCTGCTCACACTGCTCTTCCAGGCCATCCTGCAGCCTCAACTCATTCATCTTCCCTGACTGCTCCTCCTTCTCCAGTTCCCCACTGTCTGTGGGATGGGATTCAAGTGTCCTAGCCTGACATCCCAAGCCCACCCCAGCCAGGCCTCAGCAGCTCATCTTCCATGCTGCCTCACACCACCAGGGGTGATTCCTTTCCCTTTAACCCTCTGCAGTCCCCACTGCCTCTGCACCTCTGCCCCACCATCCCCCCCCAAAACCATGAATGCCCATCCACCCCTCTCTGCAGACCCAAACCCCACATCCCCTTTAGATCTCCCAGTCAGAGGTGACCTCAACCCCAACAGACACTAAATGTCTGTGACAGTGACTCACATAATAATGACTTCCACCCAAAAAAGGCACTTCAACCCTTCCCTGCCATTTAACTTTTCACAGTTCCTGTCTTGTCTCCTGGGTTAAAGAGTGAGTTACCCATTAGAGCAGTAGCTTTCAGATATTTGTTATTACTATTTTTTTAATAGTGAAACTCATTGCTTTTCTTTTTTTTTCCAGATAAAGTCTTAAATGGAAGCCCAATATATAAAGTATGTCAAAAGGGAGATTCCTTTATTGGAAGGCTGTGGCCTGGATTCTGCTTGCTCAACCCCCTCCTTACTCCCTGTAGTGGCCTTGGAGGCTCTTCCGAGGAGCCTGGGGCTCCCTCAGGAACACAGAACCACTCATTTATAGGAAAATGTTTTCTGGAACATGCTCCAGGTCATGCAGCAGCCAAGTTGGGGCTGGAGCCCAGAGGCCTGACTGCTTCTCTTCCTAACACCAGGGCCTTCTCTGTGGCTGCCACTCTCTTCTCTGTCTTTTAATGTCTGGTTTGTGTGTATTTTTAGTATTATCATAGGACAGAGTCCTTTAGAAAATGTACCAAGTTCAAAAAAGCATAAAGAAAAGGAAGTCACTTATAAATCCACGATCAAGAACTAACTTCTATTATATTTTTGACACATTTCCTTCATTTTTTCTGGAAGCAGAAGCTGTCACTTGTTAGCATCCAGTCTTTCAGAGGGAGCCCCAGAGTTACTCATTCAGTGTCTTAGAGAAATACTGCAGGTCCCACCCAGGGGCCAGGTAGGTGGGCTTAAGCAAAGGCTCAAACTTTTAGATAAAACTTTTACAAAGAAAGGCATTTTCACCTTTCATGGTGGAAGCCCTACAGTGGTGACACAGACTATTAATTATTGGAGTTCTACTCCATGGCCCGCCTCCTTTCCCTGCCCCCTACCACCATCACTCTATCCTTTTGGGGACTTTGATGGACTTTATCTACTTGAAATACTTGACTCATCCACTTGCATTTGTAGAAAGTCAACCGCTGCTCAGGCTTCAGTTGGCTCCGGGTTAGAGAAAGACCCAACCCTCCAGAAGCTGATCACAAAGGACAAGGACACAAATAACTATAATTCAAGACAGAAAAGAACCACAGGAAAGGTGAAAACAAAGCCTCATGGGATTCAAAAAAAAGGATCAAAAAGGCAGGGGCAATGAGGAAGGTTACATGGACAAAATGGAGCTAGACCTTGGGCACACAGAGATGGAAGAAAACAGTATTCCAGGTGGAAGGAAAAGAATTGGCAAAGATGTGGAAGTAGCAAAGCCATGGGCACAGATGGAAGGGAGCTACCGGGTACTTACTGGAAATCCTGGCAGTTCAGGCACGTCCTCTGGCCCCGTGACACACCAAAGGCAAAGTAGGCCAGATTAGAGGCAGTCTTTCCAGAGCCACAGCAGGAACACTGGTCTACGCCCTCCTGGTACCTTCCAAATGTCCTAAGCATTTTCCCACAAGCAGGGCTCACTAGCTCATTGTGCAGAGGAAGATTTTGAGGCCCGAGAGGGAAAGAAACCTGTGCAGAGTCACACATCTAGTTGGGGCCAGAGTCAGAAGTTTCTCAGGCACCTAGAGCCTTGGCTGCCCCCAGCCAGAACTCTCTCAATTTTACGTGGCAGCATTCTCTGTGAAATCACAGATGAGGTGCTGTATTTGGGGGTGGAAGTGGGAACATGTTTGTAGGACTCTTCTTTCTTCTCATAGGAGCCAGAAGGTTTCCCTCCATACATTCGAAAGTCACTGGGACACAGAGTTTGTGGTTCATTCCTTCCTGCCAGCCCCAGGTACCTGCAGCTATTAAAGGCTTAAGAATATGGCACAATACAGAGAGGGATCTAACTAGATATCAGAAGTTTCCCAACATACCATGTATGCGGGGAGGCAGGGGAGCATAAGGGTGCCAGCCAGGACTAGAGCCCTCTCCGACAGGGAACTGCCCCAGAGTAGGAAAAACCATGAGAAACCAACTAGGGATAGAGGGGGATGCTGAGGGCCTGGATTTGCCCAACTGAAGGACAGTAAGTCGACCTGCTCTGAGCTGGAAAGGAAGGACGCTCTCAGGGTGACTATGGCAGTGCAGGCAACCAGGGCCCAGGGACTATTGGATCAGAGATGCCAATCTTCATTTTTAAGCTTGTCTCTGTTTTGCTTCAGTATCAATCTGCCTATCACCCTAAACTTCCAACACAGTTTTGTGAAAACAAAGACCTTCTGTGCGTGAACTTTTATTTGTGGGTTGGTTTATTTTAGAGTGTGATTAGTGGGTGGTTTTGAAGATAGGAAGACAACCACAAACAGAGATCACTCAGCAGAAGTAGAAACTTGGCGCCAGACGAGCCTCGCAGATATGTGCAGAAATCTTGGAGAGGGCGCTGGACTTCCCCTTAGACATGGGTGGGGCTTTGGGCCAGTATTATTGTGATCTGCAGGATTGGGTGGCCCCAGCAGACATCCGGATTGTACAGTTGTGGAAGGATAAGCCTCATTGGCTTGTGCCGTGTGCCTCAGTTTACAAAAGGAGTTTCACACTTGTCACCTCTTATAAGCTGCCCCAAAGTCTGGCGAGATATTGCCAGAGAGCAGAACCAGAGGCTCATAGTGGTGCGTGGTGGAGCTGGGGCTCGACTCCAAGCATCCCAAAGCCAGAGCTCTTTCCGCTTTCCCCAGCTGCCACCCAGCAGGTGCTGGAAGATGCAGGGTGGCTTTATTGCACAGACTAGAAGAGGAAGCTTCCTTCTCCTAAGTCCTGTCTGACGATGGACCAACATTGTGGACTTGAACAAATTATTGAACTTCTTTATGTGTTAGTTGCCTGATCTCTTAAAATGGGGCTCAAAAGACCAAGGCAAGTCAAGTTCCCTCCCTGGGCCTCAGTTTCCCCATTAGGACAATGATAGATCTTTCAAGGCTATTTCTGAGCTGTGAAATGAGGAGATGCAAATAAAAGCAGGTCAAAAGCATTTCACAAATGGGAGCTCCTAAAAATCAAACACTTATGTTCATCAAAGTACTTCACCAAAAGAGCAAAAAGACAACCTATGGACCAGGAAAAAAGCTTTCTGTCTGAGAGGGCTGTAGTCCTCAATGGCATTCTTATACTTCCCTGCCTGACCGCATGCACAGTATGTTGGGAAACTTGTGATATCTAGTTAGATCCCTCTCTATATTGTGCCAAATTCATTCGATCAGGGTCTAATCTCTAAAATCTACAAGATGCTGCAAAACTTCAACAACAAAAAGACAAGTAACCCAATTAAAAAAGGGGCAAAGGAGATGAACAGACCCTTCACCAAAGAAGACATTCAGACAGCTAATAGATACATGACGAAATGCTCATGATCGTTAGCTATTACCTGTACCCGTACCTGTTGCCGTCGAGTCGATTCCGACTCATAGCGACGCTATAGGACAGAGTAGAACTGCCCCATAGAGTTTCCAGGGAGCGCTTGGCAGATTTGAAACGCTGACCTTTAGGTTAGCAGCTGTAGCACTTAACCACTACGCCACCAGGGTTTCCCGTTAGCTATTAGAGAAATGCAAATCAAAACTACAATGAGATACCATCTCATCCAAACCAGGCTAGCACTAATCCAAAAAACACAAAATAATAAATGTTGGAGAGGTTGTGGAGAGACTGGAACACTTATACACTGCTGGTGGGAACGTAAAATGATGCAACCACTTTGGAAATCGATTTGGCGCTTCCTTAAAAAGCTAGAAATAGAACTACCATATGATCCAGCAATCCCACTCCTTGGAATATATACTAGAGAAATAAGAGTCATCACATGAATAGATATATGCATATCCATGTTCATTGCAGCAATGTTCACAATAGCAAAAAATGGAAACTACCTAGGTGCCCATCAACGGACAAATGGTAAACAAATTACAGTATATTTACACAATGGAATACTACACAACGATAAAGAGCAATGGTGAATCAGCAAAACATCTCACAACATGGATGAATCTGGAAGGCATTATGCTGAGTGAAATTAGACAGTCACAAAATGGCAAATATTGTATGAGAAGGGCAAATATTGTATGAGACCACTATTATAAGAACTCAAGAAGGTTTAAATATAGAAGAAAACATTCTTTGATGGTTACGAGGGTGGGGAGGGAGGAAGAGGGGCATTCACTAACTAGATAAAAAAATAGTAGACAAGAATTATCTTAGGTGAAGGGAAGGACAGCACATAATACAGGGGAAGTCAGAACAACTGGACTAAACCAAAAGCTGAGAAGTTTCCTGAACACAACCAAATATTTTGAGGGACAGAGTAGCAGGGGTAGGGGTTTGGGGACCATGGTTTCTGGAGACATTTTGGTCAATTGGCATAACAATGTGTATTAAGAAAACGTTCCGCATCCCACTTTGGTGAGTGGTGTCTGGGGTCTTAAAAGCTTTTGAAAGGCCATCTAAGATCCAACAATTGGTCCCAACCCACCTGGAGCAAAGAAGAATGAAGAACACCAAAAACACAAGGAAAATACTAGCCCTAGAGACAAAAGGACCACATAAACCTGAGACCAGAAGAACTAGGTGGTGCCGGGCTACCACCAATGACCACCCTGACAGGGAACACAACAGAGAGTCCCTGAATGAGCAGGAGAAAAGTGGGGTGCAGAACTCAAATTCACGTAGAAAGACCAGACTTAATGGTCTGACTGAGACTAGAGGAACCCCAGAAGACATGGCCCCTGGGCTCTCTGTTATCCCAGAACTAAAACCATTCCTGAAGCCAACTCTTCAGACAAAAATTAGACTGCACTATAAAACAAAATAATACTTGTAAAGAGTGTACTTCTTCCCACTTTGGTGAGTGGCGTTTGGGGTCTTAAAAGCTAGCAAGTGGCTATCTAAGATGCATCGATTGGTCTCAACCCACCTGGAGCAAAGGAGAATGAAGAACACTGAAGACACAAGGTAAATATGAGCCCAAGAGACAGGAAGGGCCACATAAATCAGCTACTACATCAGCCTGAGAGCAGAAGAACTAGATGGTGACTGGCTACGACCGATGACTGCCATGACAGGGAACACAACAGAGAATCCCTGAAGGATCAGGAGAACAGTGGGATGCAGACTTCAAATTCTCCTTAAAAAACCAGACTTAATGGTCTGACTGAGACTGGAGGGACCCAGAAGGTCATGGTCCCCAGACCTTCTGTTAGCCCAAGACTGGAACCATTCCTGAAGCCAACTCTTCGGACAGGGATTGGACTGGACTATAAGACAGAAAATGATACTGGTGAGGAGTGAGCTTCTTGGCTCAAGGAGGCACATGAGGCTATGTGGGCAGCTCCTGTCTGGAGGCGAGATGAGAAGGCAGAGTGGGACAGAAGCTGGCTGAATGGACAAGGGGAATACAGGGTAGAGAGGAGGCGTGTGCTGTCTCATTAGGGGGAGAGCGGCTAGGAATACAGAGCGAGGTGTATATGAGTTTTTGTATGAGAGACTGACTTGATTTGTAAACTTTTACCTAAAGCACAGTAAAAAAAAAAAAAGAGTGCTTCTTAGTGCAAGTAGATACGGGAGATTAAATGGGCAGCTTCTGTCCAGAGGTGGGATGAGAAGGCAGAAAGGCAGATAAGTGTTGACTGAATAGACACAGGAAACCCAGGGTGGAAAGGAGAAGCGTGCTGTCACATTATAAGGATTGCAACTAGGGTCACATAACAATATGTGTATAAATTTTTGTATAAGAAATTAACTGGAGCTGTAAACTTTCACCTAAAGCACACACACAAAAAAAACCATTGCACAGACATCAATTTGTTACTTACGATTCTCTGAATTCCAGTACACATATTTCTGATGCACAGGAGTGGACGGTTCCATGGCATTGGACAAAACTCTGTACTACCAGATTGCCGCGACAGCAACTTTTCAAGAACGTAAAGTTCTCTTTCCTTTTTACTCTCATATATTCTAGCACTATGGTTCCGGAGCTAAAAGGATTCTAAACCAACCGGAATTTGTCTCAATACAGACATCTGGGTAGGAACCTCACTCTAGGGTAGCTGTGGATACGCACCGGAGGCCCGATGAGTTCAGGAACGTCAGAGAAATTCACGAAGCCATGGGTGATGTTGATCAAAGCCTGAAAGAAAAATCAGACAATGAGGACAAACAATGGCTTGTTTTCTGCCTTGTTCCTGACAATGAGGCTTTAATTAAAGTCACCCAGCACTAGTTTTTTTTTTTTTTTAGCATGTTAGAACGTGGGCAGACCTAAATAACACCCTCAAGCCCACTGCCAGCCCACCCACCCCTCTCACTTCTTATAGAACAGCCCTGAGCTGCCTTATCACTTTCCTCTTTTAATTAATGTTTAATGGCACAATGTATGAATGTATTCTCCCTTTTAAAAATTTAAATACACGCATACACACACTCACAGAAAACATGTAGCGTTGTTCTGTGTATTCCTGTATATGTGTGTGTGTGGTTATTTTACATAAATTGCATCGGGCTGTCTGTATTGTTCTTCAACTTGCCTTTTTCACTCAAGTATATAGCTTGGAGATCTTTCCAAGGGAAATTGGTGGCTATGGACATTTTTAGTCTTCACAGACTGCCAAAAAGCTGTCCAACGGGGCTGTGCAAATTTACGCTTCCACTAGAAGCATATGAAAGTACCTATGTCTCCCCATCCTTCCACACACTTGATATTTTTTAATCATACTTTTGTTGTTGTTGTTGTTCTAGTCATTCTTCCCACTATTTGGGGCTTTTTGTCTTTCTGTCATCTATCAGTATGGCATCATTTCTCTTAGGAGCCCACATGTGATGTCCTAATATTAAGTGGAATGCAATCTGGTTCCAGCCCACATTCCAGCTTTCTCTCCAAATTTCCATCTCTCTCCACCCAGCCCATGCTGGCTGTCCCACGCCAGTCAGCTCCTGTGCCTTGGACACACCCACATGTTCCTACCTCTGTGCTCTGGCTCCGGGTGGCCCTGCCACCTAAACTCTGGAAGCCCTGTCCTTCAGGCAAACCTGGTAAAATCCTCCTAGGCTTTCAAGTCCCTGCTCACAGACACCTCCTCCAGAAAGCCTTCCTTGAGTTCTCTATCCCAAACCATCTTTCCTCTCTTGTTTGCCCACTTGTGTTTCTTTGCCTCTCAGTTACAGTCATTCTCTCCTCCTGCACTGGGGACTCCTCAAAGGTAGGGATTGTGCCTTACTTATCTTTGTACCCACAGGGCCTAGCACAGGACCTGATATGGGGGGTATGGAGATGGGTGTTTGCTGTTGTTGTGTGCCATTACTCAATTTCCAAAGAGGATTACACAACATCTAACATTTCATTCAGCTCACAGTGACCGAGCATGCACTATGTGCCACGCACTGGGATTCAAAGATGAAAAGGACCCTCAGGAGCACGTGGAGGAGACAGGCATGTGAACAGGCCATTGCTGTACAAAGACCTGAAGGAGGGATGGGTGGTCCAGAACATGGAGGCCTACCCCGCAGGGATCTTAATGATGACACCTTACTGACTTCCCTGTTGATGAGGGTGGGGGCAGGGATGTGTTCCCCCCACTTCAAATCAAGCCTTTGACATGAAGGCAGCTGATTTAGAAGCTCCCTTTGGCCCGTTACTCTGCCCCTGGGGAGATGGAGTGGCCTATCTGATTGGCAGTTTGGAGAAGCATAAATGGGTATGCTCAGTTCAGCCCTACCCTTCTTCCTCCTGGGATCCGCCTGCCTCCGGGGAGCATGCCCAAGGACTGGTGGGCAAGTCTGCCGAATCTGGGCTTCAGTTAGCAGGAACATTTGGCTCTCTCATAGGCTAAGTCCTTCAGCTTCACCTCTATCAGTAATAAAGGTGGTATTTGGGCCTTCCTCTTAGTCTTTGATTTTATTTTTCCATTTGTTCAGAGCCTGGCTGTGTGCTGCCTATTCAGGGCTTCCTCAAGACCCCAATACCTCTCATATTCCTAGGCTGCTTTTGGAGTTGGTCCCCATGTTCCGTCAACCAAAAGAGCATTCTGGAAGCACCATGAGAAAGAACAATGGTAACGGGGTAAGAAGAGACAGGTGTGCCGGCTGGTGGAAGCTCCAGACACCAGATACCCACTCCATGCTCCCTGCATAACAGCAGCCCTGAAGGCAGCCAACTTGTGGACAACCTCCTCTCCCCTTTACCAAGGCCAAAAACACGTGAGTCAAGCTCTGATCTGGATGATACTCACGCTAGACAAGACCTCGATGCGCCCTGGTGGCCCCCGGGGCCCCGGGGGTCCCACAATGCTGGCTCCATCCAATCCCCTGTCACCCTGGTTCCAGAGTGAGAAAAAATGAAAGATTCACTGTAAATGGATAATGGTCCTAGAAGCAGGCTGAAAAGACACTCGCCCCCCGCCCCGAGACACACACACATCTCAGATCTGTGACCTCACCTTGGGTCCCTGGTCTCCTTTTTCTCCTTTAAGACCCTGCAAAAAAAAAAAAAAAAAGTAAACAAACAACACACACATAACACAACAACAACAACAAATTCTTTGGTTTTCTTCTGCTCACTTTGTTCACTCCCATTGATGCCCCATTTCTCCATCTCTCCCCAAGCTCTGGCACTGATTCTGTCCCAGGCAATGGGAGTGAACGATGAGAGGCGAATCCCTCTTTCAGAGCTGGAGGGAAAGAACATCCCACAGAGAGTGAGAGGACCAGACTCTGGAAGGGGAGTCTGCCTCTCATCCCTGGGTCCCTAACTCCAGCCTGACAGCATGACAACCCTCATAATGAAAGCTTCAAAAATCAACCTACACTTGAAGCTGTTGGTAAGGAGGTTCTGGGTTCACTCAACAGCCTGATGCTTCCAGAGCCTTCAGTATCCTAGGAAAGGAGAAAGAATGACAACTTCAGATCAAGCACCATGTCCTGGGCATCTACCTGTGCCGGGTGTGGTGTTGGGAAATCAGCAATTCCCACCCTAAGAATAGCCTCCTTTCCAGTAGCGATAGTGTACATAGTTCTTTAACCTCTGTAGGACTGAGTAGAACTGCCCCATAGAGTTTCCAAGGAGTGGCTGGTAGATTGGAACTGACAACCTTTTGGTTAGCAGCCAAGTTCTTAACCACTGCACCACCAGGGCTCCTTAACCATAAGAAGAGCGACAATTACCTCAAATCCAAGTCCGATGGCACATCCAGGGCCTGGAGGCCCAGGTGGTCCAGGAGGCCCTGGAGGACCCATGAGCCCCGGGGTGCCAACTTGTCCGTTTTTGCCTGGGGGTCCTGGTAAGCCTCTGCTGCCAGGGTCACCCTGCAAGAAAGAGGACAGGCTGATTACCCAGCCCTGCATTCACTCAGGGAAGGAACAGCGCACACCTGAGTCAGAAAGGCATTCTTTGAACTTAATTAGGCTGAGGAATTCTCTGATCGGTGCAGCTTCATCGGTGCAGAGCAGCTGTCCTGCTAACTGACATTTGTCTGGGAGATAAGCTGCTTCCCAGCATCTGAAAGCACTGTGGAGACAGGGTGAGGAAGGAGAACACCTCAAAGGGACTTTACCCCCAGCTGTTCTCCTCCCCTGAGAAGCTCCTTTGAGATGAATTTCTCTGCTCCATGACACTGATATGTTCAATACTCCAGCCCAACAGTCCAATTACAGTAAACCATAGGAAGGAGGGGAAGAAGGAAAAAGCTTTTTTTTTTTTTTTTTTTACCTTTTCACCAACTGAGCCATCAGGCCCTCTTGCTCCCTGAAAAAGAAAATATCAAAAGCTAATTAATATATATCTCATAACCAAAACCCAAACCCATTGCCATCAGGTGGATTCAGACTCATAGCAACCCTATAGGAAAGAGTAGAATTGCCCCACAGGGTTTCCAAGGAGCGGCCGGTAGATTTGAACTGCCGACCTTTTGGTTAGCAACCAAGCTTTTAACCACTGTACCGTAAGGGCTCCAGATATATCTCATGTATATATATCTCACAGGTAAGAAAACACAGACTATGCACTCTTAAGTAACAGGATATGAAAACGGGACTCTTTCTGTCCTGGTTTTGGCCGATGTCTCAAAGCCACTGAGTATGGTACGATAGGGGTCAGTCCCCTATGCAAGGCATGCTGAAAGCTGTGAAACCCACTTTTCAACTACGGTACTAGCCCATCACCTGCTCGAGTGTAAAAACCAGGGAGAGGTCACAGAGGAAGAATTGCTTTGGCAAGCTGTCAGTGTGCTGGGATGGTCCCCTTCTCCACCCCTCCGGTGATAGAGATAGGAGGGGAACTTCCTCTACTCTGAGCCAAGGGAAGGGGCTTCAATAACTTGTATGTATCCTCTAGAGTTTGGGAGACACTTCTGGAAACATCTAAAGACCACAAGCTAGCGGGACAGAATGGGGGGTGGGGTTTTGCATGGGAGCAGGCTGCAGGTGCACCCTCAGTGGGGGCCACAGTTCGTATTTCTTGGGGGTTGGATGTGGACCCTGCAGAAAGACGCCAGCTGTGAGCCCCAGGTAGAGGGGAGGGCTGCCAGAAAGGATGCTAGAGTGGTAGTGAATTTCTGTACTCAGAGCCCACTTAGATGCCAGCCTAGATTGGGCTAGGTGCCCTGCATGTGAGAAGGGAGGCCACTCTCTCAGCGGCATGTGGAAAGACATCCTTGTGTGTGTATCCATCCAACAGTGGAAGGCTCTGCTGGGCAGGAAATGAGTACCTCGTCACGGGAGGTGTGCAAGCTGTGGAGGGGAGTCAAAGACTAACATGTCACTGGATCTGATGTTGTGTAACAACCCTGAGGTTGTGTATTTTCTTTCCCATATGTTTTCTTTTGTGTGTGTGTGTATCCTTTTGTGTTCTCTCGTTTGTTTTTTATTGTGGTGAACATACTTATAACAAAACGCTTGTTCTTTCAACATTATTCCCATGTGCAATTTAGTGACATACATTGTTTTCATCATGTTGTAAACCATTATCGTTTCCAGCTTTTTCCTTCACCCTTAACGGAAGCTCAGTGTCTCCTAAGCAGTGAGACTCCTTATCCCCCGCCCTCCCACCACCTTTGATGACCACTGATAAATGAGGTCTGTATACATTTGCTGGTTCTAGATCTTTCATATGAGTGGAATCATACAACGTGTGTCCTTTTGTGACTGACTTATTTCACTCAGTGTGATATTTTCAAGGTTCATTCATGTTGTAACATGTATCAGGACTTTGTTTCTCAATGTAATATTACATTGTATACATGGGCCACATTCTAGGTATACACCCAAAAAGAACTGAAAGCAGGGATTCAGATACTTGCACACCAGTGCTCATTGCAGCACTATTCACAATAGCCAAAAGACGAAAAAAATCTCAATTCCCATCAACGGACAGATGGGTAAACAAAATGTGGCCCATATATGTAAGGGAATATTACTCAGCCATAAACAGAAACACACGTTTTCTTTATTCTACATCCAAATCATATTCCTTGGTTTATTTTTATTTTTTCACAATGTCACGTGCAAGTTTCCCTCAAGCCCTCAGAAGGAAAAATGCAAATTTCTGAGTCTTTCGAGAGTCTGCTCTTACTTGAAGCATCATTTAAAAAAAAAAAAAAGAAACAACCAAACCCATTGCCGTTGAGTCCATTCTGACTCCTGGGGACACGTGTGTCGGGGTGGGACTGCACCTCACAGGGCTTTCAGTAGCTGTGAGCTTTCAGAAGTAGACTGCCAGGGCTTTCTCATGAGGCTCCCCTGGGTGGATTTGAACCACCGAGCATTTGGTTACCAGCCAAGTGCTTAACTATTTGCGCCACCTAAGGACTTCCGGGAAACCCTGGTGGCATAGTGGTTAATAGCTACAGCTGCTAACCAAAAGGTCAGCAGTTCAAATCCACCAGGCGCTCCTCGGAACTCTACAGAGTCACTATAAGTCGGACTCAACGGCAAAGGGTTTGGCTTTTTGGTGATGACTCCTGAGGAAGCATCACGTCCACACATAAATTAGGACACCTGGCAAATTTCAGAAATCAACAAACACACATGTGTTTTCTCTCCCAGAATTGCCCTGGGCAAACCTGCAGCACAGCGCAGGGCTGGTTCTCTGAGCAGCTACAGAGTGCACCTGTGTGGGGGCTGCAGCTGTGGATGTGGGTGTGAGACATTTTAAGTTCAAGACTCAGTGTGTAGGAGGAGTGAGGGGAGGGGGAGTTGGTAAGAAGAGGCAACATGAGTGTAGGTCTGTGATTTTTCCTACAAAATTTAATCTCTTATGAAATGGTACATGTAAAATGAGTTCTGTAAAGCCTGGCAATTGTTTCTTTCCTCTTTTTCTGAGAAATGATCTTCCGGGAAAATCAAGTACTGTTTCAATTAAAATAAACACACTTGAGAGCGCACAGAAATGGGGAATTCAGTTCAGTGAAGAGGATGGTGTCTTTTGAGTCAGCATTTTCCATGCCTTCATCCAGGTGGAGTGTGCAGAAGAACCCCACCCCCATCCAGCTGGGAGGGCCCATCCCTCCATGGAATTCCTTCCTCCACAGAATTCCAGTCAAACTCAGGACTCTCCCACTAGCATGAGGCTCACTGTATCTTTATTGCCCCCTTTTGTTGACATAGCTTATCTCATCAACCACATTGGGGGCATCCTATGGATAGGAACACTGTCCCCATCCTTCCGCAGCACCAGCTCAGGGCGTCCAGACAGGGTCCCAGAGAATGAAAGTATGAAAGGCTTCAGGAATGACAGATTAAAATGGTAGATTATCTGAGAAAGTTTCCCTCATTCATCACACGCTAATATTGGCCTGTGCAGACTCTTAGGATACAGAGACAGTGCCCCATGCTCCATGTTTGCCAGGATGGAGGGCAGGCAGGTAAGCTAACAGCTTTAGTGTCATTGGCTAAGAGGGGTCCCAGCAGAATAAAAGCTGTACTGATGGAGAGTAGAAGGAGGAGGAATATTTTCTGCTCGTCAGCAGTCAGGGAGAGCTTCCCAGAGGTTATATCTCAACTGGGCCGTGGAGGATGAGGAAAAGGGAAGGACATCCCAAACAGACAGAAAACCACGTGCAAAGGCCAGGAGGCTGAAAAGAAGGGCATGCCCAGAGAATTTTGGTTGGCCTGGCTTGTGGGTATGGAGGCCATGTGAGGGAGAGGTGGAGATGGGCTAGGAAGGCAGGTTAGTGCAAATGGTGAAGGGCCCTGAAGGCCTGTTTGTAGGTTATTTGCAGGGCTTCAAACGGGTTCTAAACAGTTCAGTCATTGCCGATGGGAACAAGGGCAGTATACGTGTTGCACAGCAACCAAATCTCTTGCACGTTGGATTTTGACCCGAGTAGGATTTTTTTAGGAAACAGGTGGAGCCCTGGTGGCACAGTGGTTAAGTGATACAGCTGCTAACCAAAAGGCTGGCAGTTCTAATCCACCAGCTGCTCCTTGGAAACCCTATGTGGCAGTTCTAGTCTGTCCTACAGGGCGGCTACAAGTCGACATCAACTCGATGACAACGTGTAGGAAACACGCAGCAGCACCCAGCTCAAAGAGGGCAGCTGACTGTGCTGCTTTGAATGTGTGTTGCTCTCCACAGTCCTACTGCATTGGAAAAATTTCAAGAGCCAAGAATCCAACCTCCCACATCAGGAAACTTTCAGGAACCTGATACTAGAGACTGGGTTATTGGCAGGACTGTGGAGAGCAGCACACATTCAAAGCAGTGCATTCGGCTGCCATCTTTGAGTGGGGCACTGCTGCCTGTATCCTTAAAAAAAAAAAAAAAAAAAAACCAAACCCATTGCTGTGGAGTTGATTCTGACTCATACTGACCCTTTGGGACAGAGTAGAACTACCCCATAGAGTTTCCAAGGAGCACCTGGTGGATTTGAACTGCTAGCCTTTTGATTAACAGCTGTACCACTTAACCACTATGTCAGCAGGGTTTCTGCCTGCTTCCTATGCAGAAACAAGGGCAGCATATGCATTTCATAGCAACCAAATCTCTTTTGCATTGGATTTTGACCCGGTCTGTTTCCTAGTCAGGTCAAAATCTGATGCACAAGAGACTTGGTTGCTATGCCATGCACATGCCGCTCTTGTTTCCATTGGCCATGACTGAATCACTTAGAACTGGTTTGAAGCCCTGGTTATTTGTGGTTACCAAGGGCAGGTGGGAGGGGGTGGAAAAGGGGACTCGCTGCTTAGGAGACACCAAACTTCTGCTAAGGGTGAGAGAAAAAGCTGGAAACAGATAATGGTGATGTTCGAAAAACATGATGAATACAATTAATGCCACTAAATTGCACATGTGAAGAACGTCCAAATGGCAAATTACAAATAGTTAGGGCTTTGTCCCGTAGGCAGCGGGGAACCAGTGTTGTTTCCTCAGTGGAGAGGGCAGTGCCTGGTGAGAACCCTGCTACAGGAAGAGAAACTGGGCAGCTGGGTGAAGGAAGGATTGTGGGTGGAGAGAGTGGGGCACCAGTGAGGAGCCAGATGCCAGAGGGTGAAGTCCGAGCAGCGTGCAGAGAAAGATGAGGGATGTGGAAGTCAGATTGGGTAGTCTTGGCAAGTGACCAATTGTGGTAGGAGATGGGGAGAGAGGAGGAGTTAGAGAAGACTGTTTTTTAGTCTGGGTAACCAGGTAGATGGTAATGCCCTTCTCCGAAGCTGGGAACACATGGATAGAGATGCTGAATTCAGGTTTGGGCATAATGAGTCCAGTGATGGCTGAGAGGATCAGCAGGGGTGACATTCACATAAGAGGGAGGGTCAAGCCCGGAGATCAGAGAGAGGATGTATGGCCCCAGGGGCTCCCATGTGCTGGAGCCCTCCCACCTTCTGTTACCTTCTCCCCTTTAATCCCAGGAAGTCCGGAGGCTCCATCAAGTCCAGGCTGTCCTTCTGGGCCCTGGGGAACATCAACAACAGCAATCAGCCCACAACATCTCTGATAAAACCAAAAAAACAAACGCATTGCTGTCGAGTCGATTCTGACTCACAGCAACCCTATAGGACAGAATAGAACTGTCCCATAGGGTTTCCAAGGAGCGCCTGGTGGATTTGAACTGCCGACCTTTTGGTTAGTAGCTGTAGCCCTTAACCACTACACCACCAGGGTTTCCATCTGAGATAAGAATAATAAATAAACTCTTATTGGAAAAGAAAAAGGGGGGCAGGGTTGGGGGGACCCAGTGGGTGAGGCCAGTGAGCCCAGGGCTTTGTGCCAGGTCCCAGGATGTCCTCAGCCACAGTGTGGCCACTGCCAGTTGTACACCTCTGGACCAGTGCCCTTCACTTTCTGAGTCACGTTTTCTCCTCTGTCAGGGAGTTCTGGCACAGTTGGACTGGATGGTCTCCAACAGTCTCCCAGTCCAGGCCCAGTGCTGATATCCTAGGATTCTATGATCCTACATAGTCTGTGTTTCCTACACTGACTAAGATACAGCAGCAAAACACTGTGTAGGATGATGCTTTTCTTGGTGCGACCTCTCATGAGTCTTAGTAATGATTCAATGAGGAGGATGTCTGTTTGCAAACATTAGCTAGCTGCTCTTTCCCTGTTGTGTGCATTAGCCAGCGCTGAGGGTCTGCAATGTGGACACCCTTCCCTGGCCATAGAAAGCCCCATAGCTACAGGGATGGGAGTTGACTTCAGAAACTCACTGGGGGCCCAGGTTCACCAGCAGCTCCATCCTTGCCAGGAGATCCGGGGGGCCCCATGAAAACATCAGCTCCTGGTGTTCCTGGAATCCCGGGCAAGCCAGGTGGGCCCGGTGGGCCTGGGGGGCCCTGGAAAACAGACATTCTTAGAAATGGCTAGGGGGAGGGCAGTGATAAATATACACTGAGCACATATGTTCTGTACATCCTCTCCATTCCTTATAACAGAGGCAGGGATTGGTATTTCCATTTTGCACTTGGGGAAACTGAGGCTTATGAGATGATGTGACTTACTCAAAGGTTCGCACTCACATAGCTAATTAATAGAAGAGCTGGCATTTGAATCCAGGTCTTCCTGATCCTATTATTTTATGTTTTCTCCCTAGATGTGCGTAAATAAAAACCTAATTAGTCAACAGAGGAAGGAGAGTCAAGAATAGGAGAGGAATATAGAATGAGTGTCTAACTGCATCCATGAACAACTGCCTTCTCTGCTATAAGACCAGAAGAACTGGATGGTGCCCAGCTACCATTACTGAACATTCTGATTGGAGATTCCATAGAAGAATCCTGATCAAAAGGGGGAAAATGTAGAACAAAATTTCAAATGCTCACGGACTCCAGACTTTCTGGAGCCATGAAAGCTGTATGAACCCCTGAAACTATTGCTCTGAGATAACTTTAAACCAAAAATATCCGCTGAAATCACCTTAAAACCAAACGAGTTTAGCTTAACTAGTAAAAAAAAAAGGTCTGCCTTGAGCATTATGCTCTTTTAAGAACTATCTATATGGGATCAAATTGACAACGGCAACTTGAAAGATTAGATAGCTGCAGCTAGAGAAGGGAGGAGTCCTTCCAGGCGTAATTCAGAGAGGGACGAATGGAGCCTCAGCCTTGGGTAGAGGCCAGAGTGGGAAGAAGTGCCAACGAGGGAAAAGGGAAACAGACAGGAACAGTGACCTGGAGAGGTAAAGAGAGTGTAGTCTTAGGGTAGGATTTCAAGAAAGATCTGGAAGCCAAAGTGTGAAATGCTACCCAGAGAAGAGGTCTCTCTAGTGAGTAAGGGGAGAGAGTGGGGGCAAAAGCCAAATTGTAGGGGTGACGGTCAAGTGGTCCTTTTGCTAGAGGTTGTGGTGGAACAGCCTGTTCCAGAAGGCTACCAGGGAAAGGAGGGAAGTGAAGAAGAGGCCCTAAAAATGAGGTCCAGCTCATGCTCACTTAAAATGGAGCTCATAAAAGTAGAAAATGTCAAACATGTGAAACCGTAGAGGGAAAACTATAACGAACGCCAGTTAGCCCATCACTGGCCTCAGCAATATCAGTGATGGTCAATCTGGTTGCATTTACAACCCAACCACCACGTCTCTCCCTTCTGGATGATTTCGAAGGAAATCCCAGACACTAGGTCGTTTAACCCATGTAACTCACTCTTAACAGCTCCTCACTGTGCACCAGGTCACCAGAGCCAGAGCCCAAGTCCAAGTCGGAGCCCCAGGCCAGGCCAGAGCCCTCGGCCTCTGCTTCCTTCTAGAGAGAGAAAAAAATCTCAACTTGGTTTCAACTGCCACTTTCCAAGGACAGCCATGTTCACTAAAAGTTTTTCCCATACTCTGCGGCCCTATGACTTCTGCTCCCAACTTTTCTTCCGGACTTTTCTCCCACGCCTTTCTACAGCTACCCTCCTCTCTCGCCCCCTCCTAGGTGTGCAGAGGACACACGGCCAGTCCTCTACCATATACCCTCTCCCACTTCCTCAGCCTCTTTTCCTGCCTTTCAAAGCCCTTCTCGTCCTAAAGGCCCAGTTCCATGGTCACTTCCTTTGTGAAGTCCTCCCCGTCCCATTTCCAGGTGGAATCATCCCTCCTTCTTTCTGTCCCCACCGACCTCTGTTGAGGTCTCTATTGGGCACCACAACCACTGGACTTGAAGCTTAGTTTTACTTGTGCCTATCGGTCCTTCTAGACTAGGGCATCTCAAGAAGAGGCCCAATCCTGAGACAACTCTGGGTGCCAGTGCCCAGCAGGAGGTCTGGCCCCAAGAAGCCACTCAGTGCATACTTGTTGAATGGTATCAAATTCTCCCAAAGAAGAAAAGGGAATTGCCAAAATGTCTCTCTGGTACTTAATTCATGAAGACAGGAACCAGACTAAGACTAATTCAATCATTAAAAGCATATGTATTGAGCACCCGTTGAAAGGCTGGGTTGTGGGGTTATACTGGGCTTAGGATGGTCATGATGATATGTGTAGGGGGGTGGGAGGAGGAAGATGCTGATGCTGGAGGCTGATGCCATTGTCCGAGAGAGGAGGAGACACTGCTCAGTCAGGCTCGGCGGGTCCCGGTGACTCACTGGGTGGATGTGAAGGAAGGAGAGGGACCACATGTGAAGGTTTCCTTGTTTCTCCCCTGATGACCAGGTAGATTAGTGCCTTTCCCAGTGTTGGGGACCACAGGAGGAGGAGTAGGTCTGAGGACATAGACGTTAAGCTTGGTTTGGGATACGCTGAGTTCGAGGACCCTGTGGGCCATTCAGGGCCCAGGATGTAAGCAAATTCTGCTCCTAAGTACACTATAGGGTCAGGTAGAGGGGAAAGCCCTGAGCTCTGTCTGGGCGGTACTGTGATGGCTGCCATAAAGAATCTTCAGCCTGCGGCTATTCTTACTGCATCCCTGGCTTCTGCAACCTGTGGGTGTGACAAGCATGGGTGGGACTCTTACTGTGGGTCCAGCAGGCTCAGCAGGTTCAGGGAAGCCAAGAAGTTCTTCTTCAGCATCAACCTAAAGAGAACAAAATGGCCAATGAAGCACTGGGCACCCCCTCCCACTGCCCCTTTTCCTTTTGAATAGAAACTGTTCATATTTAAGACCGGAGTTACACAAGACTGAATAAAGGGACTGTCCTTTACAGAGACAGCCATGGGGGTGCCTTGGCCCACTCAGGCTAGGGAGCCCTTACTTTCCGTACCCACTGGTGGGGTGGATGGGGAGAGGTGGAAGGGCTGGGCAGTGGAAAAGTGTTACACGCATGCCCCTTGTCATCTAGGATTTCCCCGGCCAGGCCCAGCATGGGTTCCCCTCTGGTGCCTGTCTTGCTCACCCAGCTCCTCCCACCAGCCTTGCAACCTTAAAAAAAAATTGCCAGTTGAGCTGGCTTCAACTCATGGCGACCCCATGTGTGTCTGAGTAGAACTGTGCTCCATGGGGTTTTCAATGGCTGATTTTTCAGAAGTAGATCTCCAGGTCTTTCTTCCAAGGTGCTCTGGGTGGCCTTAAGCATCCAACCTTTCAATTAACAGCTGAATATGTTAACTTTTTGCACCACCCAGGGAACTTTTAAGGGTGCTTAATTATTCACGGGTCTGCCTTGCCCATGACCATGGGCTCCTGGAGGGTAGGCAGTGTGCACGAATCGCCTCCAGGTCCCAGCGCCTGGCACACGGCTGATGCTCAAGAAAAGCTTTTAGAATGGCAGAAGCACTCATTTGCAAAGGAGAGTGAAAGAATAAAATGAGGAAAAGTGGCATCCCAGAAGGCATTTGGTTGTCAGGAAGAAGCCAGAGAGATGGCTGCTTTCATAAATAAGGGGACAGAATGCACAAAACCACCAAGAAAGAGTAGAAACGTGGAGTGTAAAATCCCCAAAACGTGTGGTATGACGTCCCCGCTCACATTCCCCTGCTGCTCAGCAGATCCTGCTGAAATCTGAAGTCCATTTTCTCCCAAAAAAAGCCACTGAGGCAGCCAGAGGTAGAGAAGAGTGAGGAACGCCCTCCCCAGGCCCCCAGCCCTCTCTCTTCCCTATAAATGCTGCAGGCAGACTCAGAAGGCACCAAAGAGGAAGCCCTGTCTGCCCTAGGGTTGGGTGGGGGGTGCCACAGTCAAACAACTCCCTGGGTAGCCCTGGGGAAGTGAGGTGGGACAGAGGGCTAGGGCCAGAGTGGAGAGAAGAAGGGTCCCCAGAGGCAGCTGAGTTGCTGCCTGTGGCCAAAGCAGACCGTAGGCAGGGCCCCCAGGATATGGGGATCCTTGGGCTGTGGGCACATCCCCTTTGCATAGTTTCACAAGAGCAGTTGTCTCAGTAAGAGGAATTTCTTATCTTTCTGTGGTGACCGACATCAGATGAAGTCTTTTCATAAACTATCACCTCCCTTTATCCTGACTATTGTCCTGTGGGGTAGTCATCACCACCCCTACTTTACAGATGAAGAAACTGGAGCAAAAAAGTGGTAAAAAACTTGCCTGAGGTCCTACAGCTAACAAATACACCCAGGTCTGTGGGCCTCTGAAGCTCTGGTTTGGCCCACGCTTTCCAGGAAGAAAATCAGAGGCAGTGACTGGAGCTCAGACACAGAGCCCCAGAATCAGAAGGACCCTCCAATTCTATATGGGGAAACTGAGGCCTTCAGAAGTCAAGGGACTTGGCCAAGGTTACCAGTTGCTAAGGAGATGAGACCTAGCCAGGACACAGTCCCATGCTGCTTGTGCGATTCTCCTAGACTCTCAATTCCATCTCTGTTGGGCTCAGTCCCCTTGCAACTCCTAGAATTACCTTAATCAGAACTGACTAAATTAACCCCAAATAAAATGCTCAGGGCACTTGACTGGGAGCCAACGTGTCCTCCAGAACAGCCACAACACAAAGCTTTTCTCCTTTGGGCCCAGCCTGTCCTTTCATTCCCACACGTCCTCTTTGAGCCTAAGACAAGAAGATGTGGTTAAAAGTCGGTCAAAGTGTGCTTGGGACATGGAGCTGCTGAGCTCTGATAACACTGTCTGGTCTGGTGAGTGGCTGTGTCCACTGCACTTGGCAGATAATACTCTCCCAGGTAACTGTTAGCTAAACAACCAGTGGGAAGGCCATGGTATCTGAAGTCACACAGACCTGACAATCAGTTTTATCTTCTACTAGAAGTGTTCCACAAACACAGATTTTGAAATATATGATTTCATTTTAAGGACAATGTTCCTTATATGTTGTCTAAAAAGCTCTAATATATAGTCTGTCCTTAGAAATGGAATGACCTCATTTGGACCACTGTGGGCTTTGCTGCCCAACTTCTGGTTCATGTCTGAAGATGGGTGGTTGCAGACAGTGCAAAGAACAAGGGCAGAAAGTCCAGAGACCAAGACTCTCACCTCTACCCAACCCCTTGGGAGCTGTGTGACCTTGAGCAAACCCTACGCCTATCTGGGCCTCAACTGCAACTGAGCATGTACCATATGCTAAGTCAAGCTTTTGTGTACTAACTTAGTTAATCCTCGCGACAACCCAAGAGGTAGGTACTCTGATTTTGATAACGGTTTTCTGCATGAGTAAACTGAGAAAGGGAGCAGTGAAGAAATTAGTCAAAGACACTGACCAATCCAGGCTTGGACCCTCATCCCACCCACTCTACTGTACTGCCTTGGCTGACTCTGACATTCAAAATGATCCTAAGGATACTCCACAGTGGGTTCTTTCATGATTGTTTTTACTGTGCTTTTAAACTATCTGCTCAGGATTCGAGGCATCCGTTTTATCAAAGGTTCCTGAAAAATTCAGGCACTGAAGTGGAGATATCTCATCATTAGTTATGTCCCAGGATGGAATGCTGCGTGGGTTTTTTCTATTTTTCTCTTCCTGGAGATTTTTAAAAATCTCATAAGCCCCCAAGGTAGAAAACAACCACCCACAGTTCTACACTTTGAGGCAACAACTGTTAACATTTAGGATATTTCCTTCTAGTCCTTTTGGATGTGCGTATTTTGAAATAGTCAAGACCACAGAAGACACTCAAGTCTATAACCAACTTTTTTCACTTAACATTATATGGTAAGGATTTCCCCCCATCATTATCTACTTCTAATAAATATAATTTTAACAGCTGCATAATATTTCATTGTTTGAATATACTTTACTTCAATTAATCCCTCTATTGTTGATCAGAGCCCAGGTGGTGCCATGCTTAAGAGCTCAGCTGCTAACCAAAAGTTCAGCAGTTCGAATCCACCAGCTGCTCCTTAGAAACTTTATGGGGGCAGTTCCACTCTGTCCTATAGGGTTGCTATGAGTAGAAATCGACTCAATGGCAATGGGTTTATTGTTGATTAGTTAAATCATGCCCAATTTTTCTCTATTGGGCAATACTGAGATCAACATGCTTGTACAAGAAGACTTTTTACATCTCAGACTATCCCCTTTAGAATCAGTTCCTAGAATAGACATTTCTGGGACAACAATATGTAGTTTTTAAGGTTATTAACATATGTTGACAAAGAGCTTCCCAGAAATAGCAAACTCATCTCTCCTCCAACCAGCACTGCTAGGCTCACTAGGCCCTCACCAAGCACCAATTTCTCAAAGAAGAAAATACAAAGGATCTAAAGGACAACTGGCCCAGCTTCTTCAACAAGTGGCAAAAAGAGAAAAAGAAGGTGGGACACAATCACAGATTAAAAGACTTAAGAGACATATCAACCAAATACAATGTGTAGACCTTGTTTGCATTCAGAGTCTCAAACTCACTGTAAAAAACCAAACCAAACCCATGGTCATCAAGTCAATTCCGACTCATAGCAACCCTACAGGACAGAGTAGAGCTGCCCCATAGAGTTTCCAAGGAGCACCTGGTGGATTCAAACTGCCGACCTTTTGGTTAGCAGACACAGATAGCTCTTAACCACTACACCACCAGGGTTTTCAGGCATTTTGAAAAAACAACCAGGGTATTAGATGATTTGAAAGACCAAAACCAAACTTATTGTTGTCAAGTCGGTTCCAATCCATAGAGACCCTAAAAGACAGAGTAGTACTAGGCTTTCCAAGGCTGTAAATCTTTATGGAAGCAGACTGCCACATCTTTTTCCCACAGAGTGGCTGGTGGGTTTGAAACCGCCAAACGTAGATTAGCAGCTAAGTGCTTAACCACTTCACCACCAGGGCTCCCTTGATTTGAAGGAAACATTGTTAATTTTGTTAGATGAATAATGACATGGTGGGGGAGGAGAGGCCCCAGATCAATATATTAGCAATGTATGAGAAAAATGATATGATGTTTGGGATTTATTTTAATCTATTCCAGGCCTCCCCACTCCTCTAAAAAAGACAGTGGTAGGAGGTAGGACAGATAAAACAAGATTGGCAAAATGTTGAGAGCTGTTCAAAGTGGGTAATGGGTATGTGGGGGTATATTATACTATTCTAAGTCCTTTTGTGTATTTTTTGGAATTTCCGTAACACAAAGTTAAAAAGGGAAAAAAGGAGAACTGGTACTATCTAAAGGTGCGGTTGCCAGTCACTAGGGGAAGCTTGGTCAGGGTGTTTTGCGTAGATATACCTTGGGGAGAGGAGCAGAAAAGGGGTTTAAGTTTAAGAGTCACAATGTGTGCACTGGGGGCCACAGGCACAGAGCTAGCCCAGTGGGTCCCGGAGCTGGCTGCCCACTGAATCACCTGGGAGCCTGAGCCCCAGCACCAGTATCTTGCTAACTGGTCTGGGATGGGACTCAGACACTTGTACGGCTTTAAGCTTCCTAGGTGTCTATAATGTGCAGCCAGGGTGAAAAGCAGAGCCCTTGTTCTTCTCCCTCCTTGTAAAGATGGTGACACTGAGGCTCAGGAAACACCCTGAATCAGTGGCATCCCGGGAAGCACAACCTCAGCCTCTTGGCTCCAGGCCCGGGCCTTTCTGCCACACCACACTCTCACGGATGAGAACATCAGTAGGTGAGGTTCAAGAGCAAGAGCTCTGCCGGCCAGCCTGCCTGGGTGCCAATCCCCACTCTGCCTCTTGGAGGGATGCCCTGGTGGGCAGGTTACTTCACCTCTCTGTCTCGCTTCCCTCACCTGTCAAATGGAGATCATTCGCCTTATACCAGAGAGTAGGGGGTGTGATCAAATTACACGAATTTGGAGTACAGAGTGCTTCATAAATGTCAGCTCACAAACAATTTATTTCCTGTTCCATTTTGACCGTGAATTCCTTGGGGACAGGAACTAGGTCATCTTCATCTATCTCCAGGTGTCTGGACTGAGGACCCTGAGTCGACGCCCCAGTTTGTGAATTCCTTGGGGGCAGGAACTACGTAACATTCATTTCTATCTCCAGGTGTCTGGACTTAGGACCCTGAGTTGACGCCCCAGTTTGTGAATTCCTTGGGGGCGGGAACTAGGTAACATTCATTTCCATCTCCATGTATCTGGACCGAGGACCCTGAGCTGATGTGCATGGAATCAGTGAACGAATCAACAAACGCATGGACCACTCCAAATAATGAGACAGTAAAAAATGGAACAGACACAACACGTGATGACCACGGACCAGTAGAAGAGGCCCTTGAGCAACGAGCATCCAGGAATCTCGTTCTCAGACCTTCTGTCCCACAGCCTCTCCCCCTCACTGGTCAGCCCTGAAGCCCTGTGGCTGACAGACCACATGCCAGTAGCTTGAGTCATGGCTTTCAAAGTGTCTGCGACCAAGTGTTACTCCGGGACCTGATGAGGCCACGCTGGTCACCAGTGGAGTGTTTCCTTTAAAAATATTCACATTTGAAGAACAATTTCATTCCCTGAGTCACACAAGCCCACGCTGAGGACTAGCCCTGGGCTTCCTGTTTCTGAAAGACAAAGTCACAGCACTCAATGTGGTGACCAACGCTGTGTGTGCGCAGAGCTTTCCAAACTGCCCTCCACACATTCTGTAACTGGATTTCACAGCTGCCCTCTTTTACAGATGAGGAAGCTGAGGCCCAGAGCAAGGGAAAGATCTGCTTCAGGTCATTCAGCTGCAGCCCAGAATCACAGAACCTCATGTGTAGTGGCCACCTCTCCCCACGCACCTCTGATACTCCGATTTCCTCTACAATCCCTGCCAAGTCCTATCTGCTTTCACACTTTCAGGATGGGGATCTCAGGACATTTGAGATGGACATTGCGTCTTTGGACAATCTTCCTGCTAGAAAGTTCTCATTCCAGTTAAAGAGGTGGAAATTCGGGACATAAAGCCAGGTCTCCTAGATTTCTACCTCTTGCTTTTTCCTCTACAAATTGCAACTTCCTTGAGTCTTCTCCTGGTCCAAGTCCCTCGAAATGCCCAAATTCAGAACTTGGCAAACCAAAATGAAAGTTCACTTCCAAGAAAGCCAGGGCACTCCCCACCCACAATTCTGGCCTTTCTTTCTTCCCCCGTAAGATTTGCCGAGTCAAATCTTCATGCCACTTACTGGAGTGACGGCCCTTTCAGGAGCAGCTGTGGGTGCGGGGAGCGGCGGCCCACCAGGGGGCGCACCGCCAGACTCTTCTCCCCAAGCCATAGTAAGAGGCTCCTCTGTTCCTGCTGATAAATCTTCCTCGTCACCAGAACCCTGGAAACAAGACCAGCACGGGGAATCGGTCACCTCACCCACTATGCAACTTGTGCACAGCTGCCAAACCCAAACCCACTGCCATCAAGTTGACTCCGACTCATAGAGGTCAGGGCATTTTAATAATTGCCATTTCTGTGATGCTAGCCCAATTTCAAAACACTTCTTACTACAGCTTCTTTATCCCCAACATGTTCACAGACTCACAGGCTTGCACATCTCCTCCAAGGTGCACTCCCCACACCCAGCGATGGGGAGCTCATGGCCTCCCCAGCAGCCCCTTCCAGCCTTGGGCCGCCCTGCCTCTGGGGAAGTTCTTCCTGGACAGTTAGGAGAAAGCAGGGTTAAGACTCTGACTTCCTCTGTTCTGCTCTGTCCGTCACCTGCTGTCCTCGATGCAGGCTACCCGGTTAGGCACCCATCGTGAAACCAAGTGTCCATCTGCCTCTGGGGAGGCCAGTAACTGCTCCGTGCCATGACTCTGACCTCTCTCCCCCATGAGCCATGCTGAGGCAGAGACGGCACTGCTCCGTGCCATGACTCTGACCTCTCTCCCCCGTGAGCCATGCTGAGGCAGAGACGGCACTAGGTGACAGACACTTACCGAAGTGTTCTCTTGTCCAAGAGCCACTGTGGGTGTGAGGAGGGCCAGCCTATCTGTGGGGACCATGCTGGCCTCCTCCTCCTCAGCTGTGCTGAGTGGCACTTCCGTTGTAGCTGCTGCTGTTGTTCTACCTTCTTCACCGTTTGGACCCTGAAACAAAATTGGTGTGTGGATCGTGCCACTTCACCCACGTCCCTGGGCCAGTGGGTGTGTGGCTGCAGGGAGGGCACTGCTGGGGTCACCAGGTAACTGGCATCTTCATAGCTTCCCTTCCATTGCTCACCTAAGACCACACCTCCACTGCACAGACTCCTGGCAGCCTGGGGTTAGAATGCAACTCTCAGGTCATCCCTTCCAGCAGCCCCCCAGGCCCCTTTAGCACATCTCTGCCAAGTGCCTATCTGCCCTTAGCTTGCACAGCTCCAGAAGCTGGGGGTTCAGCACTTCCACAGGAAGCCCTTCTATTTTCACACAGCTGCTAGTCAAGGTCTGGTTTCTACTAAGCCAAGGCTTGGTAGAAATGGGACCTGGTTTTCTCACCCTGTGAGGAGTGCTTTGCCTTTAAAGAAGGATGATGCAGGGAGGGCAGGGGGGAGAGGAGGAGGAGAAGAAGAAGGGAGAGGAAGGAGAGGAGGAAGAAGAAGAAGAATAGGAGGGGAAGGAGGAAGACGATGATGACAATGATGATGAACACAATGATGAAGACGATGACAGTGACCATTTTGCTAATTGAAACCACCCATGTAACTGCCAAGTGGCCTGGAGAGCTCTGTGGGCTGGACACTGTCAGGTGTCCCCACTGTAAAGTCTCCCCAGATGGGCATTGGACCAGAGGTGGAAGGCTGCCTAGCCAGTGCAAGCCAGGCCAGGGGAGCAAGCGTGTGGGCGATCTCAAAGGTCAGAGTTGCTGACCTGTTATGGCCTGATAATTCCCCTCCATTCGTTCGCTCAGAAAATATTCACTGAGTGCCTGCCATTTGCCAGGGATGAAGGCCAGTGGCTGCTCTCAGCCACGACCTCAACCTCCCAGCCCTTGACACTCCTTACCAGAGTGGCCTCTTCCTCCGGGTTCTCGATAGACATGGAGAGGGCCAGCCCCTGGGTGGGCAAACTGCCAGCCTCTACTTCCCCAGCACTGCTGACAGGCACCTCAGTCTCTCCTGATGCTGCCGCCGCTACTGTTAAACTTTCTTCATTATCCGAACCCTGAAAGGAAAGACATCATGGGGGACGGTGTCACTGGACCCACCACCCCGATTCAGTGTGCCTGTGGCTGGAGGAAGCAGAATGCATCTTGTCACTCCCTCACCTTCAAAGCACTTGAACATCCAAGTCCTCACCTTGCACTGGTGCCCCAGTGTGGCATCAGTACAGAGACTGGGACTCTCAGACACCACCCAGGGTGTGCGTTCCACTCCAGCACCCCACCAGAGTGGTTCACCCTGCTCCTACTTCCAACCTGCGGCACTCACCAGCGGGTCCTTCCAACTTCTGTCCACACTCTGGAGAGTGGGGCTTCTCCTGGGTGCCTAAACCCTTGTGCTGGGACAACACCCAGGCCTTTGGACTTGGTAGCTTTCTTGTTGGGGGTTGTCTGTACTCACTGACCACTTGCTCCTCTCACTCCCTCCTCAGCCCAGTGCAATCGGTCTTCCACCCCCCCACATGCTTAAAATTACCCTCCCCAAGGTCGCCAAGAGTCAAGTTTATAAATCCAATGGACACTTTCCAGTCCTTAACACAGTGGCACTTTGGCACAATCTGACACTGTTGACCATGCCCTTTGTTGTTGTTATTAGGTACCATTGAGTAGATTTCAACTCATAGCGACCCCATGTAACAGAGCAGAAATGACCCCTAGGGTTTTCTAGGCTGTAATCATTATGGGAGCAGAATGCTGGTCTTTCTCCCACAAAACCACTTGCTGGGTTCGAACCACCAACCTTCTGGTCAGCAGCCGAGCACTGAACCACTGTACCACCAGGGCCCTAGTGTGAACTAACTCTATCCCTCATATGGACCACAGACATAGCTTTTAACCTGCCTCCAGGTTTCCCCAGTCTTTCTCCCTCAATAGTCGGGGTGATCTTTCTAAAAATTTTCCTTGTTCAATGCTGTTCAGTGGTTCCCATTCTGCTGAATACTCCCAGGCTCCTTGCCATGGCTTCCTAGGCCCATTATGGTCTTAGAGGCCTCTCCAGGCTCATCTCTCCCCTTCCCCAGCTCACATATTGCACTGTAGGTATGCTGGACTCCTATAAGTCTTCATAGAGTCATCTTGCTGGTCTTGCTGGTCCACTTGCCTCCACACCCCCATCCTGAAGCTCCTCCTCAAGGTCTCACCTGCGGCATCCTTTCCTAGGACTTCTTTGCCCCTGAGGCTGGGTCATGGGCCCCTTTTCTGTGCTCCCAGCGCATCCTGTGCTTCTCCTATTGCCCCACTTGCCACTCTGACCCAGGAGCCTCATCTAATCTATTTACCATGCACCTATGTGAGCCAGGCCAGTGCCCAGCAGAGTGAGTCAAGCCTGTTTCTCTGCCTCTCTGCTTGGTGTCCACTTGGACTCAAGACCACAGAGGCTATCATCTGCATAGTGCAGAGAGATGAGGAATACAGTGACTGCTTCTGCCTGAGAGTCATCCTCAACCCTCCCCCCAGCAACCTAGCCCCGGGAAAGCAGGAGAAGCAGGGTGGGCACTGTGTACTTACCAGAGTGACCCACTCCCCGAGGCTCTCAGTGGACATGGACAAGGCTTGGCCCTCGGTGGGCACACTGCCAGTCTCTGTTTCCCATGTAGTGTTGACAACCCCCTCAGCTTCCCCAGCTGCTGCGGTTGCTGCTAAACCTTCTTCAGTATGTAGATCCTGAAAACAAAGCCATCATGAGACAGCATGTCATTGAGCCCGCAGCCCTGATCAATGTGTCTGTGCTGGAGAGAAGAGGCTGTTGGGGCGCCTCCAGCAACGTGCATTTCCGTAGATCCTTTAGCTCAAAGCACTTTCACATCTGTGACTTCACCCTCACCCCACAACAGCACAGAATCACAGGGACAGGGGAGACTGTCAAGGCACCTATGTCTGCTGTTTGACTTCGAGCTTCTGTTTGCACACCCCAATGGCAGGGATATCGCTGTCTCCTGAATTAACCTGTGCCAGGACTAGACCCTTCTACCAGAAAACCTCTCTCCACACTGAGCTTCCGTCTGCCTCCCTCTGGCCTCCTCTTAGTGCCCATCCAGAGCTGTGAGAGCCAGTTGAATGACTTTGCCCATGGCAGTGCTTCAGATGGGCAGGCGGCAACTCCGACCTCCTCAGCCCTCTCCAGACAGGAAACCATGGCTTCCTCTCTTTCCCTGTGACTCAGTTTCCTTTGAGAAATGCACAGATTTCTCTGAAGGTTACGTAACAAATGAGAATATGGAAACAGAACAGCTTTGCCTACTGGTGTCAACAAACTATGTTTTATCTGTTTCCCAAAGTGTTTTCCTTGTTTGTTTGTTGTTGTTGTTTGCAAAAAGTAGTTCCTTTGGATACTAAAAAGCTACTAGGCTTATAGTCAGACAGATTTCCTTGCTGCAGGACTCCTTCGGGCCTTTAATAAGGGGACTACAGAGTGGAGTATTTCTCAAGCTCATTTGACCACAGAATCGTTTTTCTCCATGTAACATACTAAGTCCTTGAAGGATTATTCTCCCAAAACACAGAGAAAAGATGAGTTAAAATGAGATTCTTTCTGACTCAACTTCAGTTAAAGTCCCAAAGTTCAAGAACAATTCAATAAGCATCCTGTAACCCATACATCCTGAAACAAGGAGCCAGACCACTGATGTGGGACACGCTAAGAAACAATGAAACCAGTTCTATCAGCATTAGTCCATCACCTACAACCAGGCTGTATAAGAAAAGGTAAAGAATTCATTTGGGGGCTGAGTGACTGGACAGTGAGAACATCTTTGGGGAAAATTTTCACTGTGCCATGGCTTTTCCCCTTCCCTCCCCTTCAATACAAGCCATTTGGTGAGCTTGATATGTATTCTTTGGAATTTGGGAGACAGAGGGACTGGTCTCTGACTCTCTCCATGGAAAGACAAAAGGCGAAAGCAGGGAGCTACCTAGACCCAGAGCAAAGAGAGAGAGCAGTCTGCTCTGCAGTGGTTTTACTGGGATAAACAAGACATTGCTCCTCCTAAGAGAGCGGCTAACACAATCTTGAAATGGACTTTGCCCCAATTGACCATGGAGCCATCTAGAGGTTCAGGACCACCAACAGTGAGGTGGAAACCCAGGCAGAAGTTAAGACCCAACAATGGAATTGTAATCCCAGACCCCCTGCACGAGGACCTCCAACGAGTCACAAAAGCTCCCATGAGAGAAAGTTCCAGCAATCAGGCATCTTCCACACAAAAGCGCCAGATCACAATTTAACCAGCCAGGTAAAACTGTGCCTTTTCCCCCTGACCTTTCCCCAGGTGGGCAAGACCCTGCCCATGTTAAGAGCTGCTGCTATGGGAGGTGGGCATGGGGAGAAAAGAAAGAAGCAGGAAACTAGAGAGGAAACTCCTGACTATGCTTCCTGTCCCTGCTGTAGGTTCCTGGCCTGCCTCAGGCCTGCGTATGGAAGGGGAGGAGCCGTATTTGTATTTCTGTTGAATTTCTGGTATCATACTGGATTCGGCTGGACTTTTAAAACACCTGTGAAAATAGACTGTTATCTGATAAGTGACGGGGAGAGCTATAAGAACTGAGTTTCCATCACAGGACAGGGAAAGAATGAGCTGACACTGTGGGTTGTTAGCAAGGGCCACTGGGAGAAAAATACATTTGCTTGAATTCTGCACCCCACTGTTTGCAGCATTTCAAAAACTGGCTTTGCAGGTGACAAAGCCAATTAGCAAGCAATTGAGCAGACACACCTGTAGTTAATCTGATTCTGAACTGAAGGGGCTCAAAGGGCTGAAGAAGCTGTGGGAACTTCACAATTGAGCAGGAGGCAGGTGGTAACCTGGGAGAGGGGAGAAGGGCGCCTGGGCAGGTGTGAGAACCAGCCTGAGCTGCATCTCCTCCCCCTGTCCTGGACATCCCTGAGAAGCCTCTGGGGCCCTGGGACTCCTCACCTCCTCTGTACCATAAGGAAAGAGGCAGCCTCCATCTCGTTCAGTTAAACCCTCGTGGTTCTCTAGGATACCCAATAAAAGTCACCATCAAGTTGGAAATAAGCAAACAAATTTACTACCAGCTTAGGAAATGAAATTCGCCATTTTACTCACCTTTTCTTCCATGACACCAAGGAAGGCCCCATTCCCTGAGCCACTGTCTGTTATGGGGTCACCGTCCACAGTGTGGACCCCCTCCAGAGTGCCATTCAGGATCTCCCCAGACCCTACAGGAAGCAGGCATTCTGTAGTTAGTAACTACATTTTGCAGTCTTGAAAAAGAATGAGGTATCTCTTCCTATTGACTTGGAAACATGGCCATCACACAGGATTAAGAAGGCAGGCGTGGGGGGCTGGACAAGTTGCAGAAAAACAAGCGTAGAAAGGTGGTCTTGCTGGTGATTCAGACCACGGGCTCTGTTCCCAGCTTTGGGGCCTGAATCCCACCTTGCCACTTAGGAGGAACATGGCCTGTGGCAAGTCACTTAACCTGTGCCTCAGGTTCCTCAGCTATACAAGGCGGTAATAATGACTCCTGCCTTGCAGGGTTGTTATGAGGATCATGCATGATACCATAAGGATTAAACAGGTTAATATACAGAAAGCATGGAGTACAGTCCCTGGGGTGTAGTGAGCAATGGATGAATGTTAATTAACTGTTATAGTCAGTGTGGTTCTCTATATGAGTAGATATGATTTATTATATGTAATTAATTATCCCTACAACAATGCTTAACCATCAGTGTCCTCCTCTAGAGGCTAGGAGTGGAGGAAGTAAACTTATTTTTTGGCTCAGACAACTCTGCATTATTGAATTTTTGCTACAAGCACACGTTTCTCTTGCAGCTTCACAAACTAATGGAGCCCTACAGCAAAGAAAAAAATTATACTAACACAAATGCATGCCTGCTAAGCTCATCCCATGCACTTTCGCGTTGAATCCTCCTGCTAGACCATCCATCCCACCTACAAGAACCCATCTGACCACCTTGCTGCCAATGGGGCAGAGCCAGGATGGGAATCCCACATTTTCAGCCACCGCACTATCACCACACAGCATGTGTGTACTGCCCTGATCTGCATGTTAACACATTATTACTGTTAACCCCATTTTGCAGAGGGGGGAATGAGGTCCTGCAGAGGGTAAGTAGCTGGGAGGGGCCCTGAAGCCAAGTCAGCCTGCCCCGATTCTGGGCCCTTTCCATGCGTGCTGTGCTCAGGCATGTCCCACGGTAAGAACAGCATGGAGGGGAGGGTGCCGAACTCTGCGAGGGACCCTGCACCCACATGTACTCTTGAATGACTGAATGCCCAGGAGTGGTCAGCCCCTTGTCAGTCATTCTTATCCTCTCTTCTCTGACCACCAGGGGGTGCTGTGCAAGCAGCTGGCAGGACCCCAGCCTCTAAGTCCACACCCTTTGGTGCATGGAGGTGGAGGGGCATATTGTTGGTGTCAGGGAAGCTCGGGATAAAAATATTAGGGGCTTTCCCTAGCCAGAAGCAGGGCTCAGTGCTCGGTACCTTTCCCCCACCATCTGGGCTGTCTACCCGACAAGAAGAAAAGGAACATTTCAGCCACCTCGATTGTTTCCACTTGGCCTTCTGTCTGCCAGATAAACACATTTGCCTGATTCCAGGGAACAGGCAAGCAGTGCTGGGACCCGGGTACCAGCCTCCATTTTATATTATATGCACCCATCAGCCTAAGACAGACCTGAGCCCAGAGCCCCACAGCCTCTGCCAGCCGCTCACTCTCATTCAGAGATTCTAATTCCACCCCTGAGAACAGCACTCACAATTTATAAACCAGGTCCACATCCAGGCCACATCCAATCCTCTCATCAACCTAGGAGGCAGCAATCGGTGTCACTCCCAGAGGACAGTTAAGAAATCTGAAATCTGGAAATGTCAAGCAGCTTGCCCCAGGCCCGGCAGCCAATAGGTGGCTGAGCAGGGCTCCATCCAAACCGTCTGACTCTCGACCCAGCAGTCTTTCCACAGCAACACCCTGACTGCTTGGTTTTATTATGACTTTATTAAATTATTATAAGTCTTTTTCTATTCAGTGCTGTATACCTTGTCTCTCCCATGGGCTTCGCAAGTTTAGATTTTAAAAAAGCGTTCATTTATGGATGGCAGAAATAAAAAATATGTATATATATTATTACGGAAGACTTATAAAATACAGAAGTAGGAAAAAGAAAATAAAAACCACCCATAACCCTATCATCCACAGATATATAACATTTTAGTGTATATTATTCTAACACACACTTAGACACGCACACACATATCACTCTCTAAAAAAACAGAAAACAGCTGCCGTGAATTTTGACTTATGGCAACCCCATGTGTATCAGAGCAGAACCGTGCCCCACAGAGTTTTCAATGACTCATTTTTCAGAAGTAGATCACCAGGCCTTTCTTTCTCACTCTCAATGTTGTTGTTGTGTGCCATCAAGTGGATTCCAACTCATAGTGACCCTACAGGACAGAAGAGAATTGCCCCTTAGAGCTTCCTAGGCTATAATATTTATGCAGCAGATTGCCAGGTCTTTTCTCCTGCAGAGCACCGGGTAGGTTTGAACCACCAAACTTTCGGTTAGTAGCCAAGCGCTTAATCATAAAAAAAAAAAAAAAAATTAATCATAGCTATATATAGGTATAAATAACGTATACAAAATTAGAATCATAGCAAACAAACAGTTTTCAATTCTGCCTGTTTCTGTGGAATATACCATGATTTATTTCCCTGGGTCATTAAGTAGTCTTTTATATTATCAATTTTAGGGCTGCTCACAGGAATGAAATATAATTTGCCCAGCCAATCCCTACTGTGGGTGCTTTGGGTTGCACTGGCTATTAGGAGCAGTGCTGTTAGGAGTGACATTGTTCCTAAATCTCGGTGGTCTGGTGCTGGCTGTAATGCTGCCTCTCTGATAAAGGGCAGAAAGTGCAGGCCAGTCTCAGGGCATGGGCACACGTAGAGCTGCAGCCTGGGTATAGAGTCTGATCTTGGGCTCTTGCCAGAGCTACTTCTGCACAGGTGGAGGAGCAAGGGGTAGGGGTGAAAGCACTGGACAGGTAGCCAGAAGGCCAAACTCCCACCCAGGCCTGCTGCTGACCCGCTGGGTGACCTTAGCAGTCCTGGCCCCTCTCGGACCATCGGTTACCCAGGTTTCCCATGTACACCTCACAGTTTTGATGACAGGATCCTCTGGATCAGGGAGTTTGTGGCAGAGGCTGGAAAGAGTGGGGACTCTGGTGTCAGCTCACTGGCTGTGTGAAGTGTGGGCATGTCACTTAACCTGTCTGAGCGACGGTTCTCCCATCTATAAAATAGTGGCTAGTGACTTCAGTTCTGAGTTAGCAGGGTGTCAGGGGGCCATAGCCTCAGGAGTTCCTCCAGCCTCTGCCAGACCAGTAAGTCTGATCTTTTTTTGTGTGTGAATTTGAATTTTGTTCTACATTTTTCTCCCACTGTGTCTGGGACTCTCTATTGTGATCCCTGTCAGAGTGGTACGTGGTGGTGATAGCACCATCTAGTTCAGGCCCACTTTTCAGATGAAGATTAGACAAGTCTGTAAAACAAACAATAACACACGTGGGGAACATGTTTCTTAGTTCAATCAAATACACAGGACCAGATGGGCACCTCCTGCCCAAAAGCAAGATGAGAAGGCAGGAAGGGACAGGAAAGCTGGATGAACAGACACGAGAACCTGGGGTGGAAAGGGGGAGAGTGCTGTCACACTGCAGGGATTGCAGCCAATGTCACAAAACAATTTGTGTATAAATTTTTGAGTGAAAAATGAACTTGTGCTATAAACTTTTACCTTACCAAAAAACCAAACCCATTGCTGTCGAGTTGATTCCGACTCACAGCGACCCTGTAGGACAGAGTAGAACTCCCCCATAGGGTTTCCAAGGAGCAGCTGGTAGATTCAAACTGCTGACCTTTTGGTTAGCAGCCAAGCTCTTAACCACTGACAAAGCACCTTGAGCACAGCCACCACCCCTCTGTCAGTGGAAGCTTGCGTGTTGCTATGATACTGAACACGTTTCAGCAGAGCTTTCAGACTAAGATAGACTAGGAAGTAGCAATCTACTTCCAAAAATCGGCTGATGAAAACACTTTGGATCACATCAGTCCCATCCCATTGTGCTTGGGGTCTCTATGAGTTGGAAGCCAATGCCTCGGCAGCTAACAACAACAACGTAGCCTTACATGAGTTACTTAGCTTCTCTGTTACTTGATTTCCTGGTCTTGTAGGTAAATGAAGAGTACCGTAATTCCTTCCTCAAAGGGTTGAGTGGAAGGTTAAATGAAACCCTGCATGTTTCACACATGGCTCAGGTGGCACACAGGGCTCACGCAGTGCAAGGGCACTCCATACGAAGGTGCATCATGGACTTGCCTTCCTCGGAGATGCTATGCACAATGACGCTCAGGTTCGTGGCTTCCGGGGTCTTCTCAGGCACAGGTTCGCCGGAAAGCTCCACGTCCTCAGAAGGAGGGGATGGAGTTGGAGGTGTGCTTATGGGCTCTACTTTCGCTTCTGTAGGCTGAAAGGAGGAAACGAGACTTGACAGTAAAGCAGGAAAAAATGGCAGTGAAAAGAATATATCCACGGTGCAGGTTAAACCCACAGGAAAACCTACATCCGCCTGTCGTTTACCTGGGCAATCACGGAACCTCCCAGGGCCTGAGAGAGGTACCCGCTAAAGGTAATTAATACATTCTGTCCAGTTTACAGCAAGATTCTGCTAATCTCAGCTGAGCTCTTTGAGCACAGAGACCACACGTCTGTGATCCCTGCATCCCAGCTGGCACAGGGGAGGAGCTCAATAAAGAGCTGTTAAATGAGGGAATGAATGAACGAATGAATGAATGAGCCAAGCTGCACTCAGTAACTGCTGTATAAATCCCATTCCAGGTGTGTGCTGGTCATGGATGCCCATGAAATGAAAAATGGGCGTGGTTTCCTTCCAAGGAAACTTTAGCATCTGTGTAGCTTTTCCAAAGCCAGTAAGCGTCAACCAACTTTACCAGCTAGGGGGCAAAAAAGGGCAGCCAACAGCTGGAAACACAGAGCATGTCAGAAATCCAGACAGAAATCTTGACATAGGGCTGTGGAGGTTGTGACATCACCCCCAGACCCAGGATACAGGTGGCAGCTCACAAGACCCAGGGCTTGTCAACATTCAGATGGTCTCATCACTTTCTGAGCTTCAGGGGCTGCGCAGTGAATGGAAGGATTCTGTCGACCGGTGTTGAACTTGTGGTGTCAGCAAGAAATAAAGCTTTGTCTTGTTAAGACATTAAGATTTCAAGGTTAATTTGTTACTGCAGCATTATCTGCCTATCCTGACTAATAACAGAAAGTTATTTCTTTAATGTCAGAATCTAGGGTATAATAAATCTCTGGTCCATCAGAACAAAGAGGATTCTTAGGGGCCCCATAACTTAGGGTTTGATGGTTCATTCCCTACAGTCAGATCTTGGTCAAATCCTAGCTCTCCATTTATTAGCTACGTTATGTTATGTTCAAGTCATGTAACTTCCCCAAGCCTCAGTTTCCTCCTCTGTAAAATGGAGACAATAAAATAACTATTGGGAGGGTAGAACATGCATGGAGGTGCTCGGCACAGTGCCTGACCTATAGCAAGAGTCCCACAGATGGTAGCCCTCATTAACATCACTGGAATTCTGAAATTCTAGAAAGAACAGCCCCTTTACAGTGATTTTCTCTAGGTGCTGGTATGAAAAGGGATTGTCTTATGTTTTTGTTCATCTGCACTTCTCAAAATTTTTAATGGTAAATATGGAATATTTGTGTGATAAAAATAAGTCTATTGTTTAGAGTACTATAATATCTTCAGGGTGGATATATGAAACAACACTTCAAGGACATGGGTCTTGAAGAATGAACAGGGTTTCAGAAAACAGAGGGAGGGAGGATTTGGGGTGAGGAAGAACATGACATTGCCAGGACCTGACAACTTGGACTTGACAAAAGCCAAAGGTTTGAGGAGAGAAGGAGGGGGCAGAGCCTGGGTAGACAGGCAGATGGAGGGAGCTGATTCCTCGGTGAGAAGAAGAGGCATGGATTGAGGGCAATGGAGAGTTGCTGTCTGGTATTAGGCTGGGAGTGGCATGGTCACGTGTGTGCTTTGGAAAGCTCACTCTAGTGGCAGTGAGAGCATGGATTAGGGAAGTTGAGGTTTAGGCCAGAAGACCGGGAGGGTGTAATAAAGAGGCCCAGTGAGGCAGAAACTAGGGCAGTGGTAGGGGAGCAGAGAGCAGGCACCATTCCAGGAAAGGTTGTGAAGAAGTAGACTTCCCTATGTCTCCCCAGCTGCAGACACCATTTAGCAGGGCACGTAAGGACTCCCGCCCCCAGCAGTTCCTCCCCTCTCCTTGTGAGGGGTCTGGGCAGAAGCCACTTTGCCTTGGATCCCTGATGATGCCAAGGAAGCCTAAGAAAGCCCTGGAGTGAGGCTGCTTTACAAGGCATTTGGGCTTTGGAACAAGGCAGGTGGGGTGGGTGAGGGGCGGGAAGCACAGGAGAATGAGGTAATGCTGGGCTAGCTCTGTAACTCGAGGTGCAGAGGTTGGGTTTATATGAAATCACTGACTCCAGCTCATCAGCCCCAAACTTCTTCTGGCAAACCCCCAGCAAGGCAGCTACAAGCCCCTGTCCAAGGGCAGAATACCATGCTGGCAAGCTGACCCTTGGTGTGGAGCTGAGAGGCCTGCCTCAAGCAGGATGCTGTTGGCTTTCAAGGGTCCACATGGATGGGGAGCCCGTGAGGCCTATGATATAGCAGGAATGTTGAGTCATTTCCTGAGACCCTACCGTGTGCCAGGTCCTTGGCTTAGCCCTGGGGATACAGAAGGAATAAATAAGACAGTGTGTCTGCCCTCAAACTGTCGGACCACGGGGGAGACAAGGAAGCAGACCCAGACACAACTAACCGTGATGTAATGTGACACAGGGAACAGCAGAAGTGACAGCCAAGTGCGGGGAGGGGGACCTGGCAATTATGGCCTCCCAGGAGGGGCATGGGCCAGATCCTGAAGGACAGTTAGGAATCTGCAGAGAGAGGGGTGGGGAAGGGAACTTCATGCAAACAGAACTGCATGAGCTAAGGCGTGAACCTGCTGCTGCCCAGCCGATTCCAGCTCATGGCGACCCCACGTGTGACAGAGTAGCATTGTGCTCCATAGGGTTTTCTTGGCTATAATCTTTTTTGGAAGCAGATCACCAGGTCTGTGCTCCACAGCACAGCTGGGTGGGTTCAAGCTGACAACTTTGAGGTTAGCAGTCGAGCACAAACCTATTGTGCCATCCAGGGACCTTCAGCTAAGGCATGAATGGAGGTGAAATTGCTTGGTGTGTTTGGGGAACTGGGAGCATTCGGGTGTAGTCACAAGAGAGGCCCTCAACCTTGGCTGTGGTTCAGAATCACCTGCAGAGCTTTGTCTATGTCCAGATTCATGGACCCCCCTCCACACCTACTGAATCTGAATTTCCAGCTATGCAGCCCAGGCAAGTGTCTCTTCTCAGAAGATCGCCACCCCACTCCCACAGGTGATACCGACGCACAGCAAGGACTGAGAACCAAAAAACAAAAAAAAGAAACTGGTTGCATCGAGTCGATGTTAATTCTAACTCAGTAAAACATAGAACTTTCCAGAAATGGAAAACTCTCAGCTGAGGCTGACTGAGCACAGGGCATGAATGGGGTAGCAGAGACTACTACTCTAAAAGGGGAGGAAGGTAAGGAGGGCCTGGCTTTTTAAGTTCCTAACGGCTCAGATGGTCCATGATTCAGCTTGAGGGCTGTGGCTTGTGTCTTGAAGGGTGGGGGGCTGGAATGAGTGAGGACAAGGAAGTGAGATTCACTCCAAGAGAGAAACCAGACAGAAGGGAGGGGAAAGTCTGAGGGAGAAAAGGGAAATCCCCGTCCTTGGGGGTGGCTGCTAAAGAGAACCCTGGAGCCCTTCCAGGAGATGGTAAAGGGGAAGTTCCCAGCTGGGCTCTGTGTGTATGTGTCTGTGTCTGTGTCTGTGTCTGTGTGTGTGTGTGTGTGTGTGTGTGTGTGTGTGTGTGTGCAAGTGACAGAGGCCTAGATGTAGAACCAAAACCTGGTTCTGCCACCTATAGGCTGGGCACCCTCAGCAAGGCTGGTTAAGCGTCTGTGCCTAGGTGTCTGACTCTGTTGAATGGACGGGAAAACACCTCCCTGCAGAGGACACTGAAGGAGGGGAATTGCTCTGCAAAGATCAACACCAGGAGCACGTGGAAGACATTCTGATCTTCAGAACCAGACAAGTAAGCATCAGGATGCGCAGCTCCTGGGTCTCAAAGCCATAGCGCTGGGTGAATTCTCTTAGGACCAAGGGCAGCTGCAGGGATGTGACAAGCCCAGCAGCAACTGCCACCAGGCAATCAGGAAGCAGGCGCTGGGGGAGGGCCCAAGAGCTACTCGGCAGCCTCACTGTGTGCAGCCCTGCACTGAACACCCTAACGCTTCATCTCCCTTCATCCACACAAGAGACTGAGCAGGCAGGCGATGTCAACAACAGCCAACACTTGCTGAGTGCTCACCATGGGCCAGGCTTGGTCCAGGGCTCCAGCATGTGTCAATTCCTCTAACCCTCATGCTAACCCTGTGAGTTTCCATCTTAACCGAGGAGGAAGTTTTAAGACCGGAGATGTTAAGTTACTGGCTCAAGGTCAACAACCAGTATTTGGCAGAGTTGGGACTCACTCTCTGTGGGATTCTAATCTGCACCAAAAAAAACAAAAAACAAAAAAAACCCTTGCTGTTGAGTCAATTCCACCCCATAGTGATCCCATGTGCTACAGAGTACAACTTCTCCACAGGGCTTTCTTGGCTGTAATCTTTACAGGAACAGAATGCCAGGTCTTTCTTCCATGGCACCAATGACTGGGTTCAAACAGCCAACGCTTTAGGTTAGGAGTTGAGCACAAACCGTTTGTGCCACCCCCGGACCATCCAATCTGCACCAGTTCTGATAAAAATCACTGAGATGAGTGAAGATGGTGAATATAAAAGGAAGTGTTTTGGGTGCCTCAAAGGCTATGAAATCCATCAAATCACAAACAACCTTTTTTGCCACTTCTCCACATATTTTGGGGATTTGTTTCATAACCCCCCATATCTGCCTCTGTGCGTGCAATACCATGGTCCAGGGGAGAGGCCCCAGGTCGGGAGCCAGGGGGCTCAGGCTGGAGTACTGACTCTGCCCTGGAGTGACCTTGGCAAAGCCACCTTGCCTCCTGAGCGTATGTCTGATGCCATCTCCCTTGCAGGATTGCAAGGAGGAAATGAAGGTATTACGTACAAAAGCACCAGGCACATGGTAAGCATCTAGAAAAGCTGGTCCTCTTTCCTCCCCTCTCTTCATCCTTTCCCATTCCTCTGTCCGTGTCCAAAGCTGCCTTCCTGTCCACCAGGAAGTCATCCCTGACCACCTCTTCACCATGATCATCTCATGCTCTCAAACTAAATCCTCTTCCTGTCCCTCTCTTGGGCCACCTTGGGTTATTGGGATCTCAGCTTAAGTCTGCCCGCCTCAGAGACTGCAAACTAGTGCACTGTGGTGGGGGGTACAGCATCAGACTGAGAAGGCCCAAGGGCCACTGCTCTGTGCTCTGCTGCCCTGTGCCCTGGACATGCCCATGAGGTGGCCAAGGGCTGATGGGCACAGAAGATTGCAACACTACCCAGCAGCAGCCACCCTACCAGTCCCTGGGTAAGCAGTTGATTCTTAACTTCTTCCATCCCAGCTGCCTGAGAATTGGCTGTGGTCCTGGGGATAGGCCCCTGCAACACTGTCCCTGGCCAGTAGCACGGGGTCACAGCCTGAACCCTGGACAGGTCACTGGGAGGCCCATGTGCTAGCTCAAGCTCTGCCCATGCAATCTTGGGAAGTCTCTTCCTCTCTGTGGCCTCAATTTGCCTATCTCTACAAGGGGAAGTTTGAAAGAGGTGTCTTTTAAGTCCTTTCCGCCTGTAGACCAAAAGGAGTCATTCAAACAGAACAACTCATTCAAATCAGGAAAGGTGCATGTCAGGGTTGTTTCCTTTCACCATAATCAAACTGTATGCTGAGCAAATAATCCAAGAAGCTGGACTATGAGAAGAAGAATGTGGCATCAGAATTAGAGGAAGACTCATAAACAACCCGCAATATGCAGATGACACAAGCTTGCTCACTGAAAGTGAAGAGGACTTGAAGCACTTACTGAAGACAATCAAAGACTACAGCCTTCAGTATGGACTGCACTGCACCACGAAGAAAACAAAAATCCTCACAACTGGACCAATACATTATGATAGATACAGAAAATATTGCAGTTGTCAAGGATTTCATTTTACTTGCATCCACGGTCAGCAACCATGGAAGCATCAGTCATTGCATTGGGTGAATATGCTGCAGAAAACCTCTTTAAAGTGTTGAAAAGCAAAGGTGTCACCTTGAAGACTAAGGTGCACTTGACCGAAGCCATGGTATTTTCAATTGCCTCATATGCATGTGAAAGCTGGACAATGAATAAGGAAGACCTAACAGAATTGATGCCTTTGAATTATGGTGTTGGTGAAGAATACTGAACATACCATGGACTGCTAAAAGAACGAACAAACCTCTCTTGGAAAAAGTACAGCCAGAATGCTCCTTACAAGCAAGGATGGTGAGACTTCTTCGTCTTATGTACCTTGGACATGTTATCAGGAGGGACCAGTCCTTGGAGAAGGACATCATGCTTGGCAAAGTAGAGGGTCAGTGGAAAAGAGGAAGACCCTCAATGAGATGGATTGACACAGTGGCTGCAACAATGGGCTCAAACATAGCAATGATTGTGAGGATGGCGCAGGACTGGGCACTATTTCGTTCTCTCGTACGTAGGGTTGCTATGAGTTGGAACTGACTCCATGGCATCTAACAAAAACAAAGCTCTACAGTCCTATTCTGCCCACCCAGATCCCGCAGCCATGGTCTATAATTTATTAGCCTCTGTCTTATTTCCATATCTCTGCTTTTTTCTAACCAGAGTAAGCTAGACCACTCGAAGGGACTGCCTGGGACTTTTCAGAGACTCAGACACTGCTTGCTGTTTTCATTAAAAATGGGAAGCTTGATGTTCCCATATTCTGACTCAGTGCTCCTGAAACCACTTCCTCGTCTTGTCCTCAGTGAATTCCCAGGAGGGAGGAGGCTTGCATCCCTGGGAGGAGGCTGCCTTTTCTGTGGCCAAAAGTGAACCCTCAGGGAGGACTTTGCAACTTTCAGAGGTTGGGGCCCTTTCTTCTCCCTCACAGCTGAGCCCTGAGCAAATGTTTCGACAGTCACTGTTCAGGGTCATTTCCCTCATGCCAGGCACTGGGCTGAGACCTGCCTCTGCACTGCCTCATCTAACCTTGCAACAATCCCATGAGACAGGATAACTGTGATTACCATTTTATGAAAGAGGAACCGAGACTCAGAGAGGCTAAGTGACCCAAGGGCACAGAGCTGGGAAATGACAGAGCAGCATGTCTGCCTTTGGACAGTCCTCTTGTGTCCATGGCACATGGTGGCACTGAGGTAAAAGGCGTTCCAGTTCACCCAGGGTATCTGCAAAATGCCCACCAGCCTGTACTTTCCTGAATCTTCCCCCAGGTGAGCCAAAGGTCGAGGTCACAGATCTAAGGACAGAGACATCAAGCCTGGGGATCCCCAATGCCCCTCAGCCCCCTAAAAGTAGACCAAGATTACACAGTGCAACACTCCAGTACTCACGGGGGCTTGAGTGTAGGTGACGGCCTCTAGAATCTCAGCCACTCCATCTGTCTCCTGAAGCCCACTCATCTCTCCTGAGGCCTGCGTAGAGACAAATCACGCCACGCATCAGAGAGGCAGCAGTTTACACCAGAGACTGACAAGTGGGAAAGTAACAAAAATGTGGAAGAACTCTATGTGTGTGTCTGTGCATGCACACGCATGAGAGAGAACATGGTGTGTACATGAGTGTGCGTGTTAGATATTCTTTTTGTTTCCTTCCACATTTTATTGCTCAAAAACACACACACACACACAAATTTTATTTACGGTCTCTCTAACACATCTATTTGCATTTTTTTCAGGTTCCCTTCAACTTCTGTCAAAAGGCACTCCAATCTTCACAGAGTTGTAACCAGAATTCTACACTGCGAACTGTTACACCCTAAGTATCCCTTCGTGTTGCTACATAATCTTCATAACTAGCCTTCTACAAATGGCAACCAATGAGTCTGTGCTCCATGACTGTGTAACCAATCCCTTATCACTGGGCTCGAGTTGTTTCTACTTTTTCATTATTAACGGTAACACAGAGATGAATGGCTGAACATATGTAAGGTCTTCCTGCGCTCGGCGTCACCGGAGTGCCAGGCTGGGTCACGGGCTGAAGGAGTACAGTCATTTCTTACAGAGTCAAATTCCACTCCAGGGGACTTCCCCACCAAACTGACAGCAGTGTTTGCTAAATTCATGAAATCAACTTATGTTTTATTTTTGGGTTGACACCATTCAAAGACAAACAGAAACTCCAGGAACATGCCACCTCTGCTCGGCCTCTAACTTTTGCATCATGCTGTCCCTTCTACCTGGGTGCCCTTCAGCCTCTTCATCTGGCTACCTCCTGCTTGTCATTAGCCAGGTGTCAACTCCTCTCTGACTACTTTCTGTTCCTCCTCTTTCCCCTCCCTGTCACACCTCCCCTGTGTTTCAATCACACTCAGCTCCGTCCTTGCATTTGGGTGTGTAGGTTATGTGAGCAGCTTGAGGACAGGGACAGTACCCAGATTATCCCTGTATCTCCAGCATCTACCCAGGGCCATCACCTGGCAGGGGAGGGAGGGAGAGAGGGAAGGAAGGAAGGAAGAAGGAAGAGAAGGAAGAAGAGAGGGAGGAAGGAAAGAGGGGAGGGAGGAAGGGTGGAAGGAAAGGAAGAGTTATCTTTTTTCTTGTCCCCCCCCCCCCCCCCATTTTAGGAACTAATTCATTTGCCAAGCTTAAAAGCTAAATTTAGGTTAGTTTTTATAGGACTTCACACCCAGAATGTCTTAGAGTTTTAACTTTGATTTTAGAATCCTGACACTCTCAGCTGGCAGGAAGGCTGGAAATCAGACTATTGCCTGCCACAGCCACGGAAGAACCTAACACCTTATAAGAAGCAGAACCCTAAACGCCAAAGAGATGGCTGAAGCTCTTAAAAAAGTAAAATAAAAAAATTTAAAAAGCCCAAAATAGGACTTAAAGCAGCGCTTGCCAAGACAAGAGATTTCAGAGATGCCATGACGTTAGAGATGAGGAATTGCCTGGACACCGGACCCTTCCTTGGCAGGCTGCTGCCAGGGTTGCAGGGCCCACTGTGGGGGCTGGGGGCACTCACCGAGGACTCTTCAGCTTCACACAGCTCCTCAGGGGCCTTGGGGTCAGCATGGATGGTGAGCTGCTGTATGGAGCCCTGGGGAAAAGCAGAGGGGTCAGAAGTTGCTGTTTGCACATCTACAGCACAACCGCCGTAACCACCAGCGGAAACCATGTTTTTTTGTAACAGAGGAGAACATGTGAAAGAACAAGGGTGAGAATTGTGACAAGGCCACCAAACCACCCCTTCGTCTTTCTCGTTATATCTCCAGTATGAAACAAACCCCGTTAGCTGGAAAGGTCCTTGGAGAACACTATGTTCACAATTGGACTAACACAAACCAAAAACACCAAACCAGTTGCCAAGAAGTTGATTCCAACTCATGGTAACCCCAAGTGTGTCAGAGTAAAACTGAGCTCCATATGGTTTTCAATGGCTGATTTTTTGCCAGGCCTTTCTTCCAAGGTGCCTCTAGGTGGACTTGAACCGCCGACCTTCCCATTAGCAGCCAAGCACATAAACGTTTGCACCACCCAGGGACACCCTCTTAAAATATGCCAAGTGCTTCTATATGGGGTATCTTATTTAACTCGCCAACCTGTGAAGTAAGTTTTATTCTCCCCACTTTACAGATGAGGAAACACAGAGAAGCTCAGAGGATTCAGGTACTGTCTAAAATCATCAGGCTAGTAAGTTAAAGACTTAGCATGGGGAACTAGGTTTTTGAGTTCCAAGCCTAGCATTCTTCTCATCATAACATACATGCCCCTCTGAGGACATAAGAATAAAATAATATTAACAATAAACCCATTGGTATGGAGTCGATTCCGACTCACAGTAACTCTATGGGACAGAGTAGAGCTGCCCTATAGGGCCTCCAAGACTGTAATCTTTACAGAAGCAGACTGCCACATCTTTCCACAAAAAAGCTGGTAGTTTCGAACTGCTGACCTTATGGTTAGCAGCCAGGCACTTAACCACTGTGCCCCCAGGGCTCCTTATAATAATGATATTTGCTGGTATTTACTGCACAGCGAGTCTGTGCCCCGGAGCCTCTCTCATCTGCCGGGAATAGAACTTTGATACTCACGGTGAATCTCTCCAGCCCTGTGGCTCCTGCATTGCCTACGAAGATGCCCGCACTGGGTTCTATATTCAAGGCCTGAGAGGACCGCTGGAAGGGGATATGGCTGTGCTCCTCACAGTCCACGAGCAGGGCTACTTCCTCGCCCTGGACGATCACGGCAAAGCGGTTCCACCTGTGAGTCATCACTGGCACTGAGAAGACAGCAGCTTCATGGGACACGCGGGAGCCGGGCTCTGTGTAGTAGAGGATGACCTGCTGGTGGCCATCTGCCACACCTGAGAGCCGCAGGCCCAGATAGATGACTTTCTGGAAGGCATCCGTGATGGCGAACAGCACACCACCTTGGGCGCTGCTGGGCTTCACTGTGACCCTGATGGCGAAGTCCCTGAAGAAGGTGGATGGGATGAGGGTCCTGGCCGGGCGGCCAATGTTGGCACCAGGCCCGAAGCTGTAGGCTGGGAAGCCACCGTAGCCTGTGACGAAGGACACGGAGGCGGGCAATGGGACACCGACGAGCTCCGTGAGATCCAGGTGGCCCTGGGAAGCCGGTTCTGTAGGGAAGGAGAGAGGCCATGTGTCACACATGTATTCTACTATGACTGGAAGAAAGCAGGAAAGAAAAAGTCCCACTATATTTTCTAAATTCGTGTTTTTCAAACGTTTTTGGAATGACCCCCAATAAGACATGCATTTACATCGCAACACAATCTGCACATATATTTTCGTTGGTAGCTGCCGTCGCGCACACAAGGGAACAAAACACTGCCCAGTCCTATGTGATCCCCATGATGCGTGTGGATTAGACAGTTGTGACGCATAGGGTTTTCACTGGTTGGCTTTTGGAAGTAGATCACCAGGCCTTTCCTCCTGGTCCGTCTTAGTCTGGAAGCGCCACTGAAACCCATTCAGCATCATAGTAACACTCAAGCCTCAGTGACAGCCGGGCAGTGGCTGTGCGTGCGGTGCGTTGGCTGGAGATCAAACCCAGGAATTCTACCATTGAACCACCAACACCTCGCATACATATATAAATAAATACATATCTGCAATACTAAAATAAATATTTCCTTAAATATTATTTCCTTTTAATACTCATTGGGCACTCTGACATTTTCTTTCCTATTTAGTTACTATTTTCCATTCTATTTTATTAAAAACCATGCTGGATCAGGGCCACAATAGACGGACCCTGATAGAAACTGAGAAAAGCCCAAAACAGAACCAAAATTTTTCAAAAGTCCAGACTTACTGGACCAGTTGAGACTAGAGGACTCCCTGAGACTATAGCTCTGAGATACTCTGTCAACCTCGAACTGAAACTATCCCCTGAGGTCACCTTTTAGTGAAATAACAGATTGGCACGCAAAATAATGGATATTACCCTTGAGTACAGTGCTCTGTTAAAAAAAAAAATCTACACGAACCCAAAAGGTCAACAATTTCTCTAAAGCAAAGATGAGAAGATAAAGGGGCGGGGAAACTCAAGTACTAGAAACAGAACAACCAGCACACAATCAAACAGAATGGTGACACATTTGAAAAATGTAACTAATGCCACTGAACATTTTATGCAGAATTATCGAATGGGAACCTAAAGTGCTATGTAAGCTTTCACCAAAAATAGAATAAAATATTTAAAAGAATAGAGAAGCAACTCTTCTTGCAAAAAAATAAATAAAATAACTATCAGGTGAAAAAAAAAAATCATGCTGAAAACAAACAAAAAACCCAAACCCACTGCCGTTGAGTCAATTCCTACTCATAGCGACCCTACAGGACAGTAGAACCGCCCCATAGGGTTTCCAAGGCTGCAAATCTTTATGGAAACAGACTGCTACGTCCTTCTCCCACAAAGCAGCTGACAGGTTCGAACCGCCGACTTCTGGTTAGCAGCCGAGTGCTTTAAACACTGAGCCACTGGGGCTTTTCACTACCTGCTAGCGGGTCATGACAGGCGCTATGGAAAACTTTTAAAAATATTTCCTGTCCTAGAATATGTAATGTGCACCCATCAACGATGAGATTTTTTTCCCCCACTGCTTTCTGTAAAACTGGGTAGGTTTATTTATTTTGTTTTGTTTTATTTTGAATGTGGTCTGCTGTTTAAGTGCCTCAGGGTGTGGGAAAGGATGCAGGGAGAAAGTGAAACGTCACAAGACTCCAGGAGAATTGAAATTTCCATGACCACCATGCAGTAGGCTGGCGTCTTCATCGTCAGCACTCCCTGAGTGCTCACTGCGTACCTGGTGCTGTTCTAAGCTCTTCACAGACATCAGCTCATTTCATCCTCACAACAACCCCACGAGGTTAGGTACCATCATCCCCATTTAACTTCTGAGGAAACCAAGCCTTAGAGAAAGTAAGAAATTTGTCCATGGTAAATTTGATCCAGGGTCAAATCCAGGGCATGTGGCCTGGAGTCTGGGCTCTTAACCACCACACCTCAGGGGGGAGAAATGATAGGCCTCCTTATAGGTTGGGTCGCTAGGTGCCGCTGAGTCGATTCTGACACACAGCGCCCATGTGATAGAGTAGGACTGCCCCATAGGTTTTTCTAGGCTGTAATCTTTACGGGAACTGATGACCAGGTCTTTCTCCTACGAGCCGCTGAGTGTGTTCAATCCACCGACTCTTTGGTTAGCAGCTGAGCACTTAGCCATGTCTCTTCCCCACCACCATACCCCCATTTCCACCTATTGGCCCTTATCTGAAAGAAAAATTAAAGAGTTATTAGGAGTTTCATTAGCTCCTTCTCAGCCCAGGGCTCCTTTGGTGGCCTGGAAAGGAACCCAGGCTCAGAGCCTTGGACCATCCAACCACCGTCCCTGGGAGAAGACTGCAGGCTGGCATGCAGGGACCCACATCCACTGCCAAGACACCCGTGATGGCCAAGGTGTCAGCAGGACCCAGGGAGAGGTAGACAGAACCACTGCAGCTGAGACAATGGACAAGCAAGGCTTTTTGGCCTTGGAAGTGGTGCCAGGTCCTGAGGGTTCGGTGGATGAGGAGGTCTGAAATGAGTGGGGATCAAATCAAATAGCGGCTTCTTACAGGGCCAGGGGTAGGCAGGCTCACCTGGCATCTGCCTGGGCAACAGCCAAAGGCCAGGGACTCATGAGAACCTCAGTGACAACAGGAGGCTTGGCAGGCTGGTCTCCAGGAAGGACCCTAGCTGCTCCAGGGCACCTCTGAGTAAAGCCCCACCTGATGAATCAAACCTGCTTTCCAGTTTACCCAACTTGCCACTGTCCTCTTGGACACAACTTACTAGCTGTGCGACCTTGGGCAAGTCATATAACTGCTCCCAGGCTGATGTCTTCCTCTATGATATGGGGTGACAGCGTGTGATCCGTGGGGATGCGTAAACGTGACCATTTGTGTAAACTCTGGTAAATAATAGTAGTGATGCAACAAACATTCATTCGCTACTCTTTATTTTTCTAACATTCACTCAATAATCCCAGTGGGCAGAGATTATTACCTCTACTCTGCTGACAAGGAAAACAAGCAGAGCTGGGTGCCTGGGTGCCCTGCCCCCTGTGCCCCTGAGCTCCCAGTAAAGAATAACAACAGCTTTGTTTTTCACCCATGATTTTACTTAGTCTTCACAGCTGTTGTCCCATTTTACAGATGAAGTACTTAGGAAGAGGACGTTACACAGCTAGTGAGTGGCAGGTGGTTTCAAGCCCTGGCCAGTCTGACCTATGGTTGGGTCACTGCTGCAGCCTCACTAAGATGGGGCTCTCTCTCATGGGTCCGGTTGAGGCTCAACCCATTCGTTATAGCAATGACCCTTCAACAGCAGGAAGGATGGAATCAGAACCCCAGGGGGTCCAGGGATTCAAGTTTCCCATGGGTGGTCATGTGAGTTCCTGGAGGTGTGGGAGAGAGACAGGCCCCAACCCGACCCCACCCTGCAGCACCCACAGGGAAGACTGCCCCCAGTTAGCAACTAGTGTGTACGTGTGCATGGTTTGTGTGCATGTGTGTATGTGCATGTCTGCGTGTGTGTGTGTACATGTACATGTATGCATGTGTGCATGTGCAAGTGTGTGTGTGTGAAAATTTATTACGAAATACTTAGGACATTCAAAAAGGTATAAAGAGGAACACTACGCATCGATAAAGAACAGTGATGAATCTGTGAAACATTTCATAACATGGAGGAACCTGGAAGGCATTATGCTGAGTGAAATTAGTCCATTGCAAAAGGACAAATATTGTATAAGACCACTATTATAAGAACTTGAGAAATAGTTTAAACTGAGAAGAAAACATTATTTTGTGGTTACGAGAAGGGGAGGGAGGGACGGTGGGAGAGGGGTATTCACTAATTAGACAGTAGATAAGAACTACTTTGGGTGAAGGGGAAGACAGCACACAATACAGGGGAGGTCAGCACAACTGGACTAAACGAAAAGCAAAGAAGTTTCCTGAATAAACTGAATGCTTCGAAGGCCAGTGTAGCAGCGGCAGGGGTTTGGGGACCACGGTTTCAGGGGACATCTAAGTCAATTGGCATAATAAAATCTATTAAGAAAACTTTCTGCATCCCACTTTGAAGAGTGGCGTCTGGGGTCTTCAACGCTAGCAAGCTGCCATCTAAGATGCATCAATGAGTCTCAACCCACCTGGATCAAAGGAGAATGAAGAACACCAAGGACACAAGGTAATTACAAGCCCAAGAGACAGAAAGGGCCACATGGACCAGAGACTACATCATCCAGAAGAACTAGATGGTGCCCAGCTACAGCCAATGACTGCCCTGACAGGGAACACAACAGAGAACCCCTGAGGGAGCAGGAGAGCAGTGGGATGCAGACCCCAAATTCTCCTAAAAAGACCCGACTTAATGGTCTGACTGAGACTAGAAGGACCCCAGTGGTCATGGCCCCCAGACCCTCTGTTGGCCCAGGACAGGAACCATTCCTGAAGCCAACTCTTCAGACATGGATTGGGCTGGACAGTGGGTTGGACAGGGATGCTGGTGAGGAGTGAGCTTCTTGGATCAGGTGGACACCTGAGACTATGTTGGCATCTCTCGCCTGGAGGGAAGATGAGAGGGTGGGGGGGGTTAGAAGCTGGCGAAATGGATACCAAAAGAGAGAGTAGAGGGAGGGACCAGGCTGTCTCATTACGGGGAGAGTAATTAGGAGTATGTAGCAAGGTGTGCGTAAGTTTTTGTGTGAGAGACTGACTTGATGTGTAAACTTTCACTTAAAGCACAATAAAAAATTATATATAAAAAAAGGTATAAAGAATCACATAAGAAACATGCATGTGCCCACCACCCCACTTAAGAAACAACAGGTCAGCTGAGCTGGAGCTCTTACTGACTCTCTCCAATTACATTCCCCTGCCCTCACCCCAGAGGGAACCGCTCTCTGGGTAATTTGGTGTTTCTCATTCCCACCCATTTCTTTATATGTTTACTATAAGGGTATGTGTTCCTAGCAGAATGCAGAACCCTGTGCATGATTCCACACCTCATGTAAATAGTAGCACGCTGCATGCATTCTTCTGACACTTACTTTCCCCCCTTCCCCACTCAGCATTGTATTTTTGAGATCTATCCTTGTTGGTACATGTGGCTCTAGGTCATATATCTTCACAATAGTACCCTGTGGTACAAATAAACCACAATGTGCCCTTTTTTCTGTTGATGGAAGGTGAGGTCTCCATCACTATTACAAACAATGCTATCTTGGGCTTTCTTATACTCAGGAGCCCTGGTGGCATCGTGGTTAGGCACTCAGAGAGAGAGGCTCCAATTCCTGACTCCCACCCTGTAGCACCCACAGGGAAGACTTTCCAAAGTCAGCAACAAGTGTGTGTGTCTGTGTGTGTGCATGCATGGGTGTGTGTATGTGTGTGCCTGTGTGCGCTGGCAGTTGGAATCCACCAGCTGCTCCTTGGAAACTCTATGGGGCAGTTCTATTCTGTCCTATTGGGTCACTATGAGTCAGAATCAAGTTGCCAGCAACGGGCTTGGTTTTTTCATGTGTATGGTTTTTCTTGGTTTTATACTCAGTCAGGAAATCAAATGACACATTGCATTGGGCAAATCTGCTGCAAAAGACCTCTTTAAAGTGTTAAAAAGCAAAGATGTCACTTTAAGGACTAAGGTGCTCCTGACCCAAGCCATGATATTTTCAATTGCCTCATATGCACGCAAAAGCTGAACAATGAATAAAGGAGATCAAAGAAGAATCGATGCCTTCGAATTGTGGTGTTGGTGCAGAATATTGAATATACCGTGGACTGCCAAAAGAATGAACAAATATATCTGTTTTGGAAATACAACCAGAATGCTCCTTGGAAGCAAGGATGGTGAGAATCCATCTCACATACTTTGGACATGTTGTCAGGAGGGATCATTCCCTAGAGAAGGACATCATACTTGGTAAAGTAGAGGGTCAGTGAAAAAAAGGAAGACCTTCAACGAGGTGGATTGACACAGTGGCTGCAACAATGGCCTCAAGCATAACAGTGATTGAGAGGACGGCACAGGACTGGGCAGTCTTTCCTTCTGCTGTACATAGGGTCGCTATGAGTTGGCACCGACTCAATGGCACTAACAACAACAACATACATAGCTCTGAGCGCGTACCTGTGCATGTTCCTCTAGGGAATCCACCTGGGGGTGGAATTACTGGAGGGTACGGGTAGGTACAGGTTCAACTTCGCTGGATGTCACTGAGTTGTGCTCTGAAGTGGCTTTTGCATCCCCACCAGTAAAGTATTCTTGTCAACACTTAGGGTTTGTGACTTGGGAGAGGTCCTCGGGGCTTTTCAACTGTAGTGATAATGTTTATTTCTTAAACTAGCAACATTCGGAAGAACTACTACCTGACTTATTTTTCATAACTCATTTTATGCAAATATTTCACAACATTTTTTGCGAAAAAAATGACCCCCTCCTCAACAGAAGGGCAAGTCTGATCACGTTGTTGCTCTACTTAGAAGCCTTCTGTGGCTACCCAGGTTGTCAGAGTCAGCCGGGCTGCAGCCGCCTGGCTTGAGAGGCCTTTTGCGGTCAGGATCCAGCTGCACTGTCTACTCCACAACATGCCCTGACACAGTCCCCCGGGAGCCCATGCTGTCCAGGTCTTCACACATCAGCCAGAAAGAACATGTTCCCCTCTGCCGTTCACCCCACCCCACCGCACCCCACCCGGCACACACATACTTTGCTGGAATAACTTCTGCTCATCAATCAAGACTCAGCCCGGCCTCCAAATCAACAAAAAACAAAACAAAACAAAAAACCCATTGGTGTGTCTCATAGCAACCCTATAGGACAGAGCAGAGCTGCCCCATAAGGTTGCCAAGGTTGTAACCTTTACGGACACAGACTGCCACATCTTTCTCCCTTGAAGCGCCTGGTGGGTTCAAATCACCAACCTTTCAGGTGGCACCTTAGCACTTAACCATTGCATGGCCCAGCCTCACCTCCCCTGAAATCTCGTTTCACCTCCCACAGCCCCCCTCCCCTGGGGGCCCCCAAACTGGGGTCCTTCATCATATAGCCCCAGAATACTGCATATGTCATTGTTGGGTCTCACGTCTCTCTCCTCACTGGAGGATGAAGATAAGGACTGCACATTCATCTCTGTTCCCAGCGCTCAGCCCAGTGCTGATGGGGGAAAGAATGAATGAGCAAACGAATGAATGAATGAAGTCCAACCCCCTCACTTTACAAAAACTGAAACTGAGGTTGAAAGAGAGGAAGTGTTTGCTGGCCCCAAACTCAGATCTGATTCTCAATTTAATGCTCTCTAATTTGCAACTTACTTTAAAACAGAAATTAACTTTAAGTATAACTCAAATCCCAGAAGGTATAGACGAAAAGATGAATAAATCTGGTTGAATTTGACTACAAAAAATAAAAAAGCTCTGCACAGCAAAAAAAAAAAAAATCCCCACAATGCCAAATAAAACCCAAAAGCTGGGGGAAAAAATATTCACTACATATATCACAGACGAAAAGCTAACTTCCCTAATACATGAAACACTCCTACAAAGGAACAAGCAATTTTCATAGGCTTAAATTTTTATTTTACTCATTTTATTTCTAGTAACCTATTGCTGTCAAGTCGATTCCGACTCATAGCGCCCCTGTATTTCCAGTAAAGGACATAAAAATGGCTCTTAAACTTATGAGAAGAAACTCAACCTCACTCATCGTGAGAGAAATACAAGGTAAGACTACGAAGAGATCCCACTTCCCCTATCGGATTGGCAAAGATCAGAACGTTGGCTAAGAAGCTATGCTGTCAAGGCTGTGGGGGAAGAGGCTCTCTCACATATGACTGGTGGGAGCATGCGCTGCTATAACGTCTGTGGGAGGCAATTTGACAATATTGATCAAAATCACAAAGGCACATGGACTCTTTGACACAGTAGTTATACTTCTAGGGTTTTTTTTTCTTTTGCACATAAAGTTACATATGCAAATATAAAGTACTTATAAGAATATTCGCTGCAGTGTTATTTAAAATTCATCTAAATATCCATCTTTGGGAATGGCTAAATTAATAGTAGGGTATAATACACCTAGACAATGAATGACGATACAGCCTTTAAAAAGATGTGATTCCACAGGGACTAATACGAAACAATCAACAAGATGTATTATGGAAAATAAAATAAAAAGGTGCAAAACAGAATTGCCCTCAGTTGGAAATATATATATATGTAGTAGAATACATCTAGAAAGATATCGAAGACAGTGGTACCAAAGGTTGTCTCCAGGGAAGGGAGCTGGGTGGCTGGGGGCAGGAGTATGAAAGAGACTTGTTTTTCTCTGGATGCCCTTTTGTACTTACTGAATTTTATACCATGTACATGGTATGAAAAATAAAGACATTTACATATTTTTAAAGACATTAACTTCCCCTTTAGAAATGATAAAACCTATTCTTGCGGCCCTTCACTGAGATACAGCGCATATTTGTTCAAAAACAGAGGAAGAAATAAAGGAAAGGAGGAAGGGAGGGAGAGAGGGAGGGAAGGAATGTAAGCAAGAAAAAAAGCAAAGAAAGCAAACGAAAAAGAAATAAAAGTAAACAACCCACTGGGACCTCCTTTCTTCCTCCCATTGTTTAAAGGAAAAACAAAAAAAAACGAAGAGCACCCCACTGTCCTGCATTCTTCTTCATTCATCTACTCTGGTGATCAAGATTTTCCTCTAGTTCCTGCCTCTCTCTCTCCCTTACCGAATGGGATGGGGAAGCTCCCTTCTAGCTGGGATGCTCCAGGTTTGGGAGAGTTCAAGATTCCAAGGCAGGTAAATGGGTCAGAGCCTCACATCCAATGGCTTGTGTCCAAGTGGTGTCCTGGGGATTCAAGGGCTGGGTTCATGGGACTGGGGTGGGGGGGGGGAGGTGCAGGGGTAGACAGGTTCCCACCTGGAAGACTGCTTAGACCAGCCCAGTGTTTCCCTTGGCTGGTGTAGCCCTGGCTTTCACATGGCAGTTCTGGGAATTTGTATTCCTAGAGGGATTCTGCTAATAATAATAATCACAAATCTATCCAACTTCCTTGTTATATAGACAAGGGGAATGTGCCATGACCAGAGACACAACCGGAAAGTGGCAGAATAAGCAGTGAAGCTGGAGAGAGGGTGGCTGTGGGGCTGATTTTGAATCACAAGTTGCCAAAGCTAGTGCCCTTCCGACACCCCCTGGCTGCCCCAGCCCTTCCACTGGGGCACTGGCCATTGGGTGGCCAACTGGAGAGCCAGCAAAAGAAAGAGCCGGCCAAGGAGAATGCTCTCGGCTTTGGACAGAGCCAGGTTCAGGTGCAACCTTGGTCATTTACCAAGTGTGTGGCCTTTGGGCGGGTGACTTAATGGTGATGGTGATGTAGGGGTGTCCCCACCCAGCTTACATGGTTAAGGTGGGGCTCCATTGATAAGAGGGAGAGAAGCACAGGTGCTCAGCATATGGTAGCTATCGGTGCTCGATTTGATTCAAACGTACAAGCTTTGCAAAAACCAAAGTCTGCAAAGAGATCCCTTCTCTCCTTCCCACCTTGCCGCCCAGGCCTCAGACATGCGCAGAGGAGAAGCGTACAGCCAGCCAACAGGCCTGTTTCCACTGGTCTGGCCACAGAAGGAGCCAAGCCCACAACTCTCCAGGAAGCCCACATCAGCCCAGCCCTGCCCTCAGCTCCCTCACTTCTCTCCCCATGCAGGCCTGTGGTGGCGTGGCAGACAGTGACCCCTGGCAGGGAGCGACCCCTGGCCTGGAGTGACCCGTGCTCAGGGATGCCCCTGGGGCTGTTGGCTCCTTTCCACTTGGCCTCCAGCAGGAGGGCCACCTGTTTAGGCAGTCACCAGGGAGGGGAGAAGCCAGGGGCCAAGACAAACTGGCCCAGCAACTTGGTCCACGGCTTATCCCTGAATGGCTCTGCGCTGATCCAAGCCAGAGGATGGGAAGGGAGGTCACAGCTGGTGGGAAGTCACTCCCACTGTCCTGGGTTGGGGAAAGACGAAGCAGAGGGGGGCCATGCTCAGAAGGGCTGATCATGGAACTCTCCAGCCTCAGGAATCTTGGGGCCCTTCCTGGGAGGAGGCCGCATTTCTCTATAGATAGTTAATAATACCTTTTTTTTTTATCTTGTAGGACAGTTGTGTGACTTGAATAAAATAACTAAAATGCTCAGCACACTGCTTAGCATAAAAAAAAAAAAAAAGAGTGCTTAATAAAATGTATTATCCTGTTATTTTTCCACGCACTTGTCATACGGGAACACTCAAAGTTTCCCCAATGGGTCCTATCCCTTCACACCTCCAGGCCTTTATGTATCCTGTTCCCTCCACCTGAGGAACTGCTCCCTATTGCTCAAGGTCCAGCGTCAATGTTGTCACCACCTCCATGAAGTCTTCCTGGATTGCTCCACCAGGTGATCTGGGCAGTCCTGCTCCAGGGCTTGACCCTGACCTCTGTGTAGCATTCATCATGTCATGTCAAAAATGTGGCAGACCCCACCATCTTGGGAGCTCCTTGAGTGTAGGACTGCCTTCCATCTCTCTCCGTCTTCCCAACACCCAGGCTCTGGCCCCAGCGGGTAGTCAGGAAGTTCCTGCTGGATGCACTGAATTCCAAGCATTCCAGAATTGGAAGTGCCAGGCTCAGAGTCTGAGGCGCCACCGGTGAAGATCAATGAGGTCAGGCCTGGGCCCCACGCCCAACAATAACCTCACTGCAAGCTCATTCATCGCTTGAGGTCTGGGCAACCCTCCCTTCCATCTCAGTGATGCTAGGTCCACTGGCCCAGGAAGTCCCCCAGGGATGCACATAGCCATGGGGCAACAAGAGAGACCAAGGAAGGAAGGGCTTTATCAGTGTCCTCAAATTGATGACTTGGAAGAAGAGGTTGAAAAACCCTCACTGAAAATGCATTAATGAATTAAGTGCATTAATGAAGTGAGAGGTTAAGACAGAGGTCAGAGTCAGCCCCAGGACATGTCGTGAAGGCAGTGAAGATGCATAGAATATATCGAAGTGAATATAATTCTGAGAGTTCATCTTGTCTAACGCCCTGATGTGCAGATGGGGAAATTGAGGACAGGGAGGGGAAGCAGCTTGCCCAAGAGCACAGGTAGAGTCAATGGCAGAGCTGGGACTTGAACTCAAAAGCCCCCACATCATGTCTTGTGTGGTGCTGGGGATACAGAGCCGAACGTGGAATGCACGCGTCCAACAAGTTCACGATCTAGGTGCCTCGGTGAACAGTTATCTGCTCATGTTACCCACAAGCTCCAGAACCTTCAATGGTTCCCCAGTGCCTTCAGGATCAAGTCAAAATTCACTTCTGCTTCATCTCTCATTTTCCCCTTTCCCAGTCACTGTCTTCATTCACATTGTTCCTTCTATTGGTAACACCTTCCTCATCTTTTCACGGCCGATTCTCAGCTGCACTCTGCTCCCAGGTCACCAAGCCCCACCCCATACACAGAGCTGAAGACATCGCCCCCTCCTCTAAACACCCACATCCTTCACAGGGGCCTGTGCACTGCCTACCTGAGTTGTGCCAACTTGGGTACTAACAGCTCTCCCCTGCTGGACCATGAGCCACCTAGGGGCTGGCCGGGGCCTGATTCAGGGCGTGGCACACAGCAGGCACTCGGCAATGTGACCTGAAGGAAAGGCGACAGGGAGACGTGACTGGGCCTCGCTCCCCCCACATCTTCAGTTCAGCTTCCTGAGCACAGCCCTATGGCAGTCCCCTCCCAGGGAGAAATGAGAGGGCCTTAGAGATGGGCAGGCAGAGGAAAATCTGAGCAGTCACTGCAGGGTGCGACTTTCCTCCCCAGGGGTCCAAAGCCAGTTTCCACGGAAACCAGGGAAGAATCCTAGCGATGAAGAAACAAACAGGGCAGGATTCAGGCTTTCCTTCCACAGAGACGGTGGCGACCTGGCCAGAGGAGGTGAAGCCCCACACTGCCCACTACGTGGCCAGGGGAACTCCTCCCTCTCCTCATCTCAGCCACAGACTCTGGGACATCCCCTCAACGGCTGACCTCAGTTTCCCCTTCTGTGCAACAGGGCAGGACTGGGTGCCAGGTTAGCCCTTCTATGTGCTTGGTTCTGAGGCAGTGCCCTCTGCTAGCCTGAATTTTGGAGCCTCGCCTCCCTGGGGAACTGTGTCTGGCAGTGAGGAGCTCCACCTCACAGATGATCATCTGGGACCCGAGCCCAGCACTCGTTCCTGTTAGCATTTAAGGCCTGAAGAGGCCAAGGAGCATTCCTCTGGCTCCGGAGAGAGAGGCCAGATAGAGGCCTGACCAGGGAGGCCGAGGACTCCCCAGGGAGCCTGCGCAGCAGCGACCCCTAGTGGACACGCGTAGAATTGTGCTTCACCAAACAGAGCTGAACAGAAGGAAACTGGGACCACTGGGATCCTAGCAACAGAATCAGAGTCAGGGGCCTAGAAAGGACCCAAGACAGCAACCAGTTCCACCATCTTACTGTACAAATGTGAGGTCCAGAGCAGACCCAAGGTCACACAGTGAGCTGTGGCCCAGCCACGACTAGGACCCAGATGCCTAGCTCCCATCCTCTGCTCTTTCCCACACCTGCTGCCTGGAATGCCAAAAGATGCCCCTGCCCCGCATCTCTCTCATTCCCACCTGAGGTTGTGAGGACTAATGGAACTCCAGTTAGCTTAAACGGGGACACACTGACTGCTTTGAGTTGGTTGGCTGGAGGGTGGGGTGGAGATAGCCCTATGATGGCCAGGGGCTGGGTTAGAAGTCAGGGGGCAGAGGTGGGGAACAACTTCTCTCAGATGCCAGCAGGACCCCTCTGGCCTGGACTTCCCTGCACTGTGCCACTGGGGAGACGGAAGGTCCCTGATAGTCCCTCTACTGCCTACAGTGTGAGCCAAGAGGCCTCAGAGAACCCAAACGTTCCTCCCTCTCTCTCCTTCTCAGGCTGGAGGAAGGAGTTCTTGCACCTTCTCAGGCCTGTTCTTTCCCTTCCTTTTGGACACCCCCACAGAGAGGCAGCCCCTGAGGACTCTTGTGTATCTATATCAGACCTCCTGGTCTGTGGCTTCCGTTCTTCTCACCTCCCCAGAGGAACAGAGAGTTCGGAAAGCCAGAGATGTTGTGCAGAAAGAGGGCAGCCCAGAGTCTGAAGAAGGAATCTCCCGTGCTACACCCCCACCCAAAGGCCAGCTGGTCTCTGCTTGCACATCTACACTGTCGGGGAGTTCACTCCCCTCAAGACAGCCCTGGCCACTGCTGGACAAATTCTTAGGCTCCAGCAGTAGGTTCTCATATGGAACTGAGGCGTGTCTCCCTGTAACCCCCACCCACCCAGCTGGGCCTGGCTCTGCCCTTTGGGACCACACATAAATTGGCTTCTGCTTCCACATGAGGGTCTCTCAGATGCTGCACGAATGAGATGGTGGAAGAATTGAGGCCTGGGAGGCAGGGCCCTGGGTTCTAGTTTCTGCCACAAGATCAGTGTGTATGATCTTAGCTTCTTTGAGCCTCAGCTTCCTCATCTGTAAATGAGAGGTCGGACTAGGTTTCCAAAGGCCCTTGCCAAGTCTGAGAGTCTCAAATTCCGCATCCTCCTAATTTCCAGTCTCTTTTCTCTGACCACCCTTAACTGCCAGTTCCTTCAACCCACAGCCTTCAGGCCTGGAAGGAATGACTCCAACAGGGGCCAGGACAAACCCAGTCCTTCCCACAGACTTTGTCTTTGGGCAGCACACTGGCTAGAGGCAGGGAGCTCTGTGCCCAGGAAAATGTCACAGCTCTCTGCCTGTGTGAAGTCTGCCCCACCCAGGCTGGAGTCTCTGGAGGCTTCAGCTCTACCTGGCTCCCTTCCCTAGGAAAATGAGCACAACAGAATTTGTGCTGCATGGGGATCCGCCAGTACCCAGCAAATCAGCAAGAGGTTCTTGGAAAAACCTACTGACCAATGCATTTCTTAGAAAAAGCACCGTTTCCCCGCCAGGGAAAAACTCCTGGATCAACTTAGAAGGGAGACCTGGGCTTGGCAATAATCAAAGACCCCATTTTTCTGAATTACAGAAGAGCATTTTTCTACATGTAAACTTAGAACGCCTCCTTCTCTTTTCCGGTTTTCATATATAGCATAGGAATTTTCCTGCTCAATGAAGTTACTGTGTGAGCTTTCCTCTTCTCTCTCTCTCTCTCTCTCTATCCCTTCCCACTGTCCCTCTCTCTCTCTGTCTCTCTCTGGGCTCAGGCTTAAGCCGAGGAGAGGATGGGGTCGGGGGAACCTGGAGGTGGGGTCCAGGCCTGAGACAGAGCCCTGGCAAGGTGTGGGCCTTGTAGCATCACTCTGGCAGCTGGAAGGGGTTCGGCCCAGTTGAGGTCCCAGCAGGAAGGTGAAGTCATTACCTGTCTAGAGCCCTCTCCAGTTTCCAAAGCGTCCCCTCACCTGTTCCTTCCATCGTGATTATCGCCTCATTTTGCACAGGAGGGATTAAGCTCCAGAGAGGGGATGAAACTCACTCAGAGCCCGTGGTGCAGAAGTCAGCACTGAGGACCCAAAGGTGGGCACTGCCCGTTACTGCCTCCTTGTGGCTTTCCTTGTGGCTCTCCCCAGGTCAGCTCCCATAGCCCTTGTCTATCCCTCCACCCAGACACCCTCATGCTTTTGTACTCTAATGGTTAGTTCTCGGTCCTTCTCTGATAACACTGACTGTGGGCACCTGGGCATGGGCCACGCCATCTCATCTCTTGGTCCCCAGCACCAGGAGAGAGCCTAGCAAGGGTGACCTATGTTTTTGATTGAATGCCAAGAAATAACAATAATAGCAGCAGCTGAAATTGGCTGTAATCTTGCTGTATGCCAGGCACTGTTCAAAGCACTTTCCATAAATCATTTCATCTTCACATTTGATTCCCTGTGAGGTATATAATATTATTATCCCCATTTTACAGGTTAGAAAACCGAGGCTTGGAGAGGTTAAATTACTCCTCCAAGGCCATGCAATTCATATGTGATTGGACTCAGAATTCAAACCTGAATAGGTAGCATAGCATGGTGTGAAGGTCCCAGTCCTCACCACACATCAGAGTCACCTTGGGGATTTTTTAAAAAGTCAGAGTTCTGCCCCTCCTGCCAGGCCCTACTGAATTGAGTCTTCTAGGGCCTGGCCTGGGTGAGTCTGATGCCCACCCCCAATTGACAGCCATGGATAAAGGCTTACCACCTGCTTTGGCATCAGACAAATCCAGGCTTGAGCCCTAGGTCAGCTGCTAACTGGTTGTGTGACCTTGGGAAAGTCACTTCCCCTCCCTAAGCTGCAAACTCCTAATCGGTACAGTGGGACAGCAGCAGAACCAGGTCACAGATCATTGTGAGAAGGAATAACACAGCAGGTGGCTGCGCTGCAGCCCAGGGCCTGGCAGGTTGCGTGCATCTGTAAGCAGTGAGAGTCCACTGATCGGATGGTGACTATGGGCCAGGCACTTCCCAAGCCTCAAGCACACCCACCGTCTCCATTCGGCTGAGTTCAGCCAGAGAGAGCTTGGTATGATGCCCTCATTCTGTGACCTGGGTCTTTTCAGCGTTCCTCCCTCCCACACCCCCAAACATCCATTAACCCCTTGAGTCCTGGCAGGAATCAGCTCTGCTGTAAGTGCTAGATCTAAGCCTCAGGAAGCATGCAGTGGGGTCTGCTGTCTTGCTGTGGGGAGGGTCTTTATACCCCTTCCTCCTTCCCCTTCCCCAAACCTCCACTCAGTGAACCCCTTCCTCTTCTCCTTCCCCAAGCCTCCATTCAGAGCGCCCCCTCCCCAGGCATCACATGGACCAGGTGGCATGGTGAAGGCTGATGGGTGTGGCCAGGCATGAGCAGCCATGGGCATGTGGGAAGCGTTTTATAGTCAACTCCCAGTTTTTGGGCTTTCCTTTTCCATTTGGGGAACAAAGACTCTTTGAGTGAGTGTGCTGAGGGCCTAAATCCTAGGATGACATCAACCAAATGACTCATAACCCCGGCAGGCAGCTCTGAAGGACTCAGTTGAGGACTCTTCGAGGATAAGGGGCCGGTCGGGGGCACGTGAGGGGCACCTGATGGGAATGTGCAGCGACCTGCTGGAAGTCAGTGCCCTACAAACTTCGGCTCCTGAACACCGGCAGGCCTGGCATTTGGAGGAGACGGCAGCTGGCAGGGCTGGCAGGGCCAGTGTAGAAGACGTATGGACCAGAGGGTTTCAAACTGCATTCCCAGGGCCAGGGAGGCAGGGAGGATGAGGAGGAGAGGTCTTGCCCCTGTGGCCCAACACACACACATACACACTCACTCACTCATATATACTCAAACATACACACTCTCATACACAGATTCGCATTTATGCACATACTTTCACATACACCACACACATTAACACTCACACAGTCTTACACACACACACCTACTCATTCACAGATACTCTCACACACATTTCATACACACCTGCACTCACATACTTTTTCACCTCCACTCACATACACGGTCACACATTAACACACTCATATACTCCTTTGGGGATACTCTCACATTACACACATACTCCACGCCAGAGCAGACTGGACTTCATCTCTTTAGTATATTGGGTTCCAATTAGAGTCTCATTTGAAGACAGGGTTCTGCAGCTAAAAAGCCCTTCCAGGTTACAGATGTTGGCATCGAAAGGGGAAGGTTTCACCTAAGGGCACACAAGACAGGTCAGCAGCCCACTCCTTCTACTCTCTTTGGGCACCTCTCTAAAGCTCTGGAGAGCTTTGGCTGCACTGGGTACCCACAGGGTTTCAATTTCTCTCATGTGGGTACATTGTATTTTCCTCCTTCCCCCTTGGCAGTAAAACCTTCTCCCCAGCATATTGGACCCAGGCTCAAGTCTTCACAAGCCTCGAACTCAATTAATCCGTTCTCTTGGAGGGAATGCTGGAAGTGGTCCATAAGTAAATACCAACAGCTGATATGTACCTCTGACACGTGGCGCTGGGCCCAGAGCCTGGCACAGGTAGGCAGGTGCTCAACAAACATTTCATGAATGAACGAGGGAATGAATAATAACAGCTCGTGTGTATGGAGCCCTTACCACGTCCCAGCAGCAAGTGCTCTGCCTGCATAGCAGTGGTTCCCAGCCCCAGCTGTACAGCAGAATCACCTGGGGAGATTTTTTAAATTGCTAATGCCTGGGCCCCACCCCCAGTGATGTCAGTTCATTTGGTCTAGCTGTGGCCTGGCCATGGGGAGTTTGGAAGAGATGGTGCCAATTTGTAGTCACTGAGGTCTTTCCAAACACACTTGATGTGTATTCTAGTTGTTCCCAATCTACAGATGCAGGACCTGAGGCACAGAGACGGTTAATAACTTACTCAAGGGCACAGCTATCAAGTCAAGCACTGGGGATTTTCAAGCCCTATCTTTGTGAGGCAAGGAGTTGAGTCCCCCTCTGCTCCTCCCCAGGAATGGAACTTTAACCAGAGGCTGACCCACTCCGTAAGCATACCGAGGGTCCCAGGCCTCAGTGACCTCAGACCCATAGCCTCTCTGTTCCCATTGCCCTGGCCACGCCAGCCACCCCACCCATCACTCTGAGCCTCAGTACTCCGCGTCTCCCTGCTAGGTACCAGGAATGGGGATCTGCTGATGGTGAGACAGTCTGACGGGCCTGGTCTTCGGACCTGAACTACGAGGGCAGGGTGCTCTGGCCCTGCTGGCCGATGGGCAGCCCCTGCTCACCTTGGCTGAACTGGAGTATTTTTATTCTTTTTCTTATTGTACTTCAGATGAAGATTTACAGAACAAACTAGTTTTTCATTAAACAGTTAGTATACATATTGTTTTACGACATTGGTTAACAGCCCCACAAAATGTCAGTACTCTCCCTTCTCGACCTTGGGTTCCCTATCACCAGCTTTCCTGTCCCCTCCTGCCTTCTAGTCCTTGCCCCCGGGCTGGTGTGCCCCTTTAGTCTCATTTTGTTTTACGGGCCTGTCTAATCTTAGGCTGAAGGGTGAACCTCGGGAATGACATCAATACTGAGCTAAAAGGGTGTCCGGGGGCCAGACTCAGGGTTTCTCCAGTCTCTGTCAGACTAGTAAGTCTGGTCTTTTTTTGTGAGTTAGAATTTTGTTCTACATTTTCCTCCAGCTCTGTCTGGGACCCTCTATTGTGATCCCTGTCAGGGTAGTCTGTAGTGGTAGCCGGGCACCATATAGATGTGCTGGACTCAGTCTGGTGGAGCCCACGGTGGATGTTGACCTGGCATATTTTTAGAGGTGGCAAGAGGATCTATGAGCAGCCTGGTTGTTGGTGGTGGTGGCTGCAATCAAGTCGGTTCCGGCTCATAGGGTTGTCAAGGCTGTGACCTTTCGAAAGCAGTTGCCAGGCCTGTCTTCCGTGGCACCTCTGGGTGGGTTCAAACTGCCGATCTTTTGGCTAGTAGTAGATTGCTGAACCACTTGCGCCACCCAGGGACTCTGAGCATCATGTTGCTGGGAAGAAAGGCTTAGCCAGCTCTCGCTTCAAACCCTGGGCCTGCATTTAAAGGCTCTGTGATGTTGGACAAGATAACTCTGCCTCTCTGAGCCTCGGTTTCTACATCTGTAACGTAGAAATAATGCCATCTACTTCAAGAGAGATTTCTGAGGATTATCTGAGATGAAACACCGAGCAGAGGGCCCACCAAAAGCATACCTTTAATAAATCACAGTGGTGGTTGTTACTGTTATTATTATCAATGACATTAGCCTTCTTTTCTCTCCCCTGACTATTGTCTATAACGGCCCTGAAAAGTAACCTTGTGCAATTTTCCCTCCGGGCCTCAGTTTCTCACCTGCAAAATGAAGAAGATACAACCTTTCTCCATAGATGCAGTGAGGATCAAACGTGGCTCTGAATGTGAAAATCCTTTGTCAAGTGCAGCCTCCCCAGGCATGAGAAACAATTATCTCTGACAGAGGGTTCCAGACAAGTGGCTAGGGGCCGGGAGTGGTATTCTCTCAGACTGGTAAAATTTGAACACACTGAAAAAACGTGGCCAGTGTAGCTTCATAAGCAGAATTTCCGGCCCCAGCCTGGGAATGGGTTGTATCGAGTAAGATGGGGCTGACCAGGAGGGGCTGGAACCTTGAAATTGCCTTACCACACACCTCAACCCTCACCCCCCAGGGCAGGAAGCTAGGGACAGGGGCCTAGCTACTGAAAATAGCGCCTACAGCAATTAGTTTAAAATTGCTGAATGTTCTCTCACAGCTGGCAATGGAAATTGCTATGGCCAATAGAAACTGCTCTTTAATGCCCCTCCTCAAGTGGCACCCAAGGCATGCCCCTACCTGCCATACCTTGGTGATGCCTCTGGTAGGGCTAGAGCCCAGCCGCAGCTGCTGGAGAAAAACCAATGATGGTAATAGTCCATGTTGGCTGTGGCTGGCTGAATGGTGGCCCCCAAAAAGGTATGTCCATGCCCTAATCCCTGGAACCTCTGGATGTGACCTTATTTGGAAAAAGAATCTTTGCAGCTATAATTAAGTTAAGGATCTTAAGATGAGGAGGTATCCTGGATTATCCACGTGGGCCCTAAATCCAGCGACAAGTGTCCTTAAAAGAGAGACACAGAGGAGATCTGACAGATAAGAGGAGGCCACATGACCACGGAGGTAGAGGCTGGAGTGATGCTGCCACAAGTCAAGGGATGCCGGCAGACACCAGAAGCTGGAAGAAGCAAAGAGCAGATTGTCTCTGAGAGCCTCTGGAGGGAGCACAGCCCTGCTGACACGCGCTAGTAAGTGGCAGAGCCAGGATTTGCACCCAAGCAGTCTGGGTTCAAGCTCCAGAGTCTACCAGCTTATCAATTCCAACAGTAGTTCTCCAAGTATGGTTCTTGGACCACCATATCAGTATCACCTGGGAACTTATGGAAATGCAAATTCTCAGGCTCCACCCCAGTCCTACTAAATCAGAAACTCTAGGGTAGGGCCCAGTACCCTGTGTTTTAACCACTCCTTCAGATACTTTCAGGTACCTGATACAAGCTCAAGTTTAAGACCCACCACCCTACACTGTGCTGCTGAGACCTAAGGTGGGGTCCTAGGACCTGGACAGAGGCCAGTCATTCAGAATCATAGAGCAAGAGATACAAGCAGGCAGCCAGCAACAGAGAAGTCTGACTTAGGGAGCAAAGACCCACGCACAGGACTTGGGGGGCAGGACTCCAGCCATTTCCAACAGCAGAGCAATTGAGCTACCTCCCAGCCAGGCTGATGTCCCCTGAGTGACTCTATCATACTGACTGACAACAGGAGGGTGCTAGGGCCTGGAGTGAGCCAACCAAGTGGCCCCAGCTGAGGGAGAAGGAGGCTGGCGAGCAGGAAGCCTGCCCAAGGCAGTCCCTGGAGGTAAGTGGGATGCAGAGAGGCTTGTCAGCTTTTGGTGGGCTGGAGCCTGGGCCTGGGTGTGTCAGGGAGGGTTCCGCACCTGGGAGGAAGCTTGGGGCCTCCAAGAGAACCACTTCCCTGGGGAAGTATGCCCTAGGCAGGAGGGACCCATGCCTTCCAGGAAGGCTGGTAGAAGCTACTTCCCTTGCCTCACAGTGGGCTTAGGAGCCAGAAAACACTGCAGAAGGAAGCCCACTCTAGCCACACTGTGAAGCTGGGCCTGGTGGCCTCCCATTCTCCATGAGACTCCTAGGTTGCTACAAATGGCTCACACCATCTCACCAGGATGTCCTCCCTGGGTGTTGCCCAGGAAGCTTCATTTTTACCGTGAGCAGAGAAGACCCTCACTGTTCTGCCATTATCTGTTTACTTGCCTCTGTCCCCCACTGGCCTGGGAGGCCCTCAAGGGGGTAGGCATAATGCTGTTTCATCTTCAAATCTCCCACCCTCACCCCATCCCCGGTGCCAGCACAGGCCCTTGCCTGGGGTAAGCAAGAATTGAGCATTTAGTGAATGAAAGAACTGATAATAAAGACATGAGTAAATGAATGAGCCCAGTGGTTTCTGGACAAGAGTGAGTGTGTGCCTGTCTTTGAACACTGTGATTATGACAATCATAAAGAATTCTAACGAGTGCCAGTAGTTGTTATAGTAATCCCGCCAGCACTACGCAACCCCAATATGCCTTCAAATCCTAGCTCTCCTCTGATACCCGCTGCTGAGGTATAATATATATTATATATATTAATAAAAAAAAAATTTTTTTTTTTTTATATTAATAGCCACACAGAGGCTGGATGGGAACTTTGCTGAGGTCTGCGATCTTCCATCTTTCTGGCTGACCCCGAAGCAAGAGGGCTTTGAATGGCCAGCCTTCTGCAAGGTGGCAGCCCTCAGCGCTCATGCCTCACCAAGTGGGTTGGGAGCACCTCTGCGAGAAACACACTGGCCTCTAGACTTCAGACTGAATTCCAGCCACCTCCACCTTCCCCCTCCCTGAAACAAGGGTCTGGGCAGGGACCGTGAAGACTGTATGCTTCCCTTCTCTGTTACATGCTGTTGAGGTTTCAGAGGTTTGGCTGGAGGCCCCAGGGAGGCTGCTCATAGCTCACTTGGGTGTTAGAGTATGAACTGGGGCCACTGGGCAAAAAGGGATGGGACAGCCCCCTAGATCCCAGGAGCAGAACATCTCTAACGATAAGATTCCTGCTCCTCACTGCATCCCACCACCATCCCCACGGAGGTAGGGCACTGGAGGGGCATTGGATGGTAGGAGGAGCTTGGAAGTGTATTGTAATTCTGGAGTTTTCTCTCTCTGAGTGAGGCACGTCCTGGGGGATTTCTTGAATTCCTTGGCATGGTTGATACCACATGGTCAAAAAATCTCTTAAGAGTTGCCATCTAGATGCCTCAATTCAGTCATAAATTATATTATCCCAGCCCTGAGGGAATGTTGCTCTCTTGGTCCCAGTTGAGGGTTCTAACCTCACCCACAACCAACATCTAGTAGCTGACCTTGCCTGGACTTGGCCCTGGGCTGGGGTCTGGGGGTCAAGAGGAAGGTGGCCTAGGGATTCGTCTCCAAGTAGTTCTCAGCCTGGTAGGCACTTATACACAGAGCCCTGATACATGATCAAGGAGCAAGCAAAGGTCTTAAGGGGCTTAAAGCTCCCTTTTTTTAAGGGTGTCTGGGAGGGTAACCTGAAAGAGGGGGCAATTGAGATGGGCCTGGCAGGCTTTGCACAGGTAAACACGGCAGAGAGAGAAATGTATAAGCAAACTCAGAGAGTTAGGAAACGTAGGGGGCAAGTGAGAGATTCCAGTGGATGGCAGAAATGGGACCGTTAGAGAATCTCCAGCGTTAGAGTAGGAAGAAGAGAATTATGGACCCAGATTTAGAAATGTGAAGCCAACAATGGGCCAAACTCCAAGTTAAGCACTTACATGCATTAGCTCATTTAAGATCATCACGATCTGATGAGTGGGGACTATTGCTATCCCATTTTACAGATGAGGGGACTGAGGCTGAAGGAGATCGAGGTCACAGAACTGGTGACTGGGGTGGTTGATTACAAGCTGGTTGCCTGAGGTCCTTCCCAGCTCTTTCTATTCTTAATCATTTTTTCACTTGCAAGACTAGAGCCTAACTGTGGAGAGTCTTGAATGCCAAGGCCAGGAGACGAAAATCTCCCTGACAGGAAATGAGGTACCTCGGCAAGTCTCACAGGAAGGCTCCTACTGACCATTTTAGGAGGAATCACCCTCGCTGCACCTCGAGCTGCTGCCCTGGCAGTGGGCCCCCTTTCCTTGTCTTTGCCAGGAAGAGGGTGGAATTGGGTGATTTGGAATGCGGAGCGAAGGCGGTAGTTTGGCACCAGCAGTAGACATACTTTCCTGCAGTCTCTCAACACTTGGCATGTTATGCCCTGGGCAAAATCAAGCTGCCCTGGGAACAGCCCGGGGCGTCCCAATAGACGAGCTTGTGTGGATTCAGGCAAGGCAGCCCTGTAACCCTGGCAGAATGAGCTCACTGCTTCAGCAGGCACTGTGAAATCTCACGCACACTGACCACAGTTGGGGCAGAGGCTGGAGAATTGGAGACCCACAGAGCTGGAAAGGGCTCAGAGAGTCCCCAACATGGGGAAACCGAGGACCAGGCTGGTGATATATGTCTCGCCCAAGCGTCCAAGATGTGTCATGTTCCCAGTCCAGCATGCTTCCACAGCTCTATTCTACCCAGGCCACTCTTAGCCACTACCTAAGTCAGGCTAGATGGGGGAATGTGTCTCACACAGTGCTTGGTACACAGTAGGTGCCCAATGGATGAATGAATGCATTTCACATATATGACTCGGATGCTATTGAGTAGGGGAAACAAACACCATAAGCAATTTGTCCTACGGCTGTGATCAGGAGGACACAAGAGACCCAGAGCAAACATGAACTCTTGTCCTCCTTCCTTCCACACCCCCAAGGACACTGCATCTTTCAGCAGATTGTCCTCCCCGACCGTGCAAAGAGACATGCTCTCTGCAGGATGCTGGGGCCCATTTGGCTCTGAAATGGGATTTCAGTTTAAGGGAACAGCCCAGAACAGATGGTGACCCTGAACTCATATTTTGAAACAGGCGACTCTTGTTTAATTTAGATGAAAGTACAGCTTGACAGTCTCCAAATGTTTGCTGGAGGAAGAGCCTGTGGACCTCCGGAATAGTGTGAGCGCAAATCAGACTTCCGAGACGAGAGCCCAGGAGACTCCTCCTAACTAGAGACCAGAACCTGAGTGGGGGTGACTGGAGTCTCGACCCACAAGGATCCTGAGGAGGGTGCGCCTCACCCAGCATGGTGCAAGGGGAAGGACAGGGAATACAGCACCAGGGGGACCTGTGTGTAAGTCCTTGCTCTACCACTTACTAACCAGGTGACCTTGAACAAATTCTGTAACTGCTCTGAGCCTTAGCTTTCTTATCTAAACATGTTGTTGTTGTGTGCCCTTGAGTTGATTCCAACTCATGGTGACCCTATATGACAGAGTAGAACTGCCTCACAAGGTTTCCTAGGCTGTAATCTTTGCAAGAGCAAATCACCACGTCATTTCTCTTACAGAGCTGCTGGTGAGTTTGAACTGCTGACCTTTCAGCTGGCAGCCCAGCACTTAACAATTGCACCACCAGGGCTCCTTTTTATGTCAACATGTTGTTGTTCTTGTTATTGTTAAGTGTAATTGAGTGCATTCTGACTGCAGCAACCCTATGTACAACAGAACGAGATACTGCCCAGTCCTGTGCCATCCTCACAATCATTGTTATCTTTGAGCCCATTGTTGCAGCCACTGTGTCAAACCATCTCTTTGAGGCTCTTCCTCCTTTTCATCGGCCCTCTACTTTATAAGCACGATGTCCTTCTCCAGGGACTGGTCTCTCCTGATAAGATGTCCAAAGTACATGAAATGAAGTCTTGCCTTTCTTGCTTCTAAGGAGCATTCTGACTGTACTTCCTCCAAGACAGATTTGCTTGTTCTTCTGTCAGTCCAGGGTATATTCAATATTTTTCACCCATACCACAATTCAAAGACGTCAGTCTCAACATAGAGATGACGATACCTAGCTCTCAGGGTGGTGGTACTGTATCAGTGTCAGGTGCCCATATTTTTCATGCATTCAGAAAGGATTCCCAAGCTTACATCACCAAGTATCTGGCACCGTTAGTGCTGAAGAGTTAGCAGTGACCAAGACAAACGTGACCCCTAATTCATGGTGTGTGTGGTCTAGTGCTGAGCTCCTCAACCCTGACTGCACAATGGGAGCTTTAGCATACTGATGCCTGGTCCCCAGCCCAATCACAATCTGAGGATGAGACCCAGGCATCAGTATTTTTAAAAGCTCCCCAGTGGTGCTGTTGGGCAGCACGTTGAGGTCCACTGGTCTAGGTGCTACCCCCCGCTCTCTACTCTGAGCAGTCTTGAGGCATTATCTGCTGATGTCTTCTACCCTCTCTTATCCAGATGATGAAACCAACACTCTTTCCTATCTGCCCGAGTCAGATTTGAGGAAACCCTGGTGGCGTAGTAGTTAAGAGCTACGGCTGCTAACCAAAAGGTCAGCAGTTCCAATCCACCAGGTGCTCCTTGGAAACTGTATGGGGAAGTTCTACTCTGTTCTAAAGGGTCGCTATAAGTAGGAATTGACTCCACAGCAATGGGTTTGGTTTTTTGGAGGCGGATTTGAAGTCCGTCTGATGAATCGTAAGCCCAGTTCTACCATACATGGCCAGGCCCATAAGAGACCCAGAGCAAATGTGAACTCCTCTTTTTCTTCTTCCTTCCGTACCCCTGAGGGTGACATAGACTAATGATGCATCCCAAGTCAAGAAAAACCAAAATCCATTGCCACTGAGTCAATTCTGACTCATAGTGACCCTATAGGACAGAGTAGAACTTCCCCACAGGGTTTCCAAGGAAAGGCTGGTGGATTCGAACTGCCGACCTTTTGGTCAGCAGCCATAGCTCACAGTAGCTCTTAACCGCTGTGCCACCAGGGCTGCAGGTCAAGAAGGACTCAGGAATTTCAAAAGGTGCAACGTCATCCACTTGGACATCAGAAGACCTGGGTTCTAGGCTCAGTTCTTCTACATTTGAACAGTGACTCTCAGTAAGTCCCTGGTTCTCTCTGAACCTCTGCCTTCCCATCTGTAATTTGGAAGAGCTGAATAGATGAGGCATCCCTGGGTGGCACAAATCGCTAATGCACTTGGCTGCTAACTCAGAGGTTGGGGGTTCTACCTAGAGGAGCCTCAGAAGAAAGGCCTGGAGATCTACTTCCAAAAAGTCAGCCATCGAAAACCCCATGGAGCACAGTTCTACTCTGACACGCGTGGTGTCGACATGAGACGGAATCAACTCACAGGCAGCTAACAGCAGAATAAATGACCCCGGAAGTCCAGCATCTTCCAAGTCTTCAAGATTACCAGTGGGTTTGATGGAAACGAGGCATTTGGGGAACTTGGGAGCCCTGTCAAAACTGAGGCTCTGGGGCCCCAGATGTCTGAGGTACACAAATGGTGAACTGTGTCTTCTCCCACAAGGAACCACTATGCAGCATGGACCACACTGGGTAGGAAGCTGCCTCCAAAGGGCAATTCTTAGAAACCTTGACTTTGAGCTGGACTGGCCAGTCTCCTGCATGAATATGCATGAGCAGGATTTTTCACATTCCACCGGACCTCCCCATGCTAAAGAAGCCCTGCACACTGATTCCTGGAAAGGTAAATGCAGGCTGGGAAATGAAAGCTTCTGTAGCCATCAACACACACACGTCCATTCATGCAACAAGCATTTATTGAGCACTTGTTGCATGCAGCCACTGTTCTAGGTGCTGAGGATCCAGCAGCAACTTAAATAGACAAGTTCCTTCCCTCGTGGAGTCCACAGAGCATTTGAGAGCAGTGATCTCCACTTTGGCAATATTAAAAAAACACTAATAACCCCTTCCATACGAATAACTCTGAGCCTTGCCCACAAGTTGGAGGCCTCAGGTCTATACATAACATCATCTCCATTTAATCATCCTGTCATCAGAGAGCTAGGACCCTATACCTGAGGGTCTGGGTCTAGCCGTAGAGTCCACTGAAGCTTGGACATGTAGTAAAATCTCCTGCTTTATCTTTTTTTCCCAACAATTTCTACATGTATAATTCAGTGACATTGGTTACATTCTTCATGTTGTACAGCCATTCTTGCTATCCTCTTCCAAATTATTCCACCACCATGACCATAAAGTCAATGCCCCCTAAGCACACATTCCTCCTTCCCCCCCGCCACCCTCCACCCCCGGTCACAGCTAATAATCTTTGGTTTGTATACATTTGCTTATTTCATATCAAGTGAGACCGTACACTATTTGTCCTTGTACAACTAACATTCTGCACAGCACGTTTGCAAGGTTCGTCCACGTTGTGGCGGGCATTAGGGCTTCATTTCCTTTATGGTGAGTATACTGCATCGTGTGTGTGCGCCATGTTTTGTTTATCCATTCTTCTGTTGGTGGACATTTCAGTTGTTTCCACATGTCGGCTATTGTCCCCTGTTTTATTTTTTAAATGCACGTCAGTTTTGCACTGTGCTACCTAACATGTGTGTGTATTTCTTTTAATAATATAAAAACGCTCTGACTTATTCCCCAGTTGTTAATGAACTCCACACTTCCCCACCCCAACTTAACAATCTCTATGAAAAGTGGATGCCCCAGGAAATGAACGAGGTGGCTGTGCGTGCCGTTGTCACGCGGCCAAGTTCCGTGAGCACACCCCAGTTTGGGGAGCAGATGTTTAAGGGATGGCTCGGACAGGAGTGGGTGATGGATCCAGCTGGTCCCACTTGTACAACCATTTCCAAAGGGACTGCTTCCCTAAGTAGGACAATCTATTCCTCCTAAGGCCTTTTTTCTGTTCCCTGGCGAGAGAATTCTGCACTGTGTTTATGGATGCATGTTCTGAACAGAGACCCAGAGAGAGACAAACATAAAAAAAGAGATAATGTCAGAGCTGGATAAGCCTTAGAGCTGGCCTAACCCCTCCACTGTTCAGATGGGAAGGAGCTTTCTAAAGCCAGGTCTGACTGGTGTCTAAACATACCGGGCCATTCTTAGAACCCTCTTCTCACTCGTCCTTCGTCGCCTCTCAGTGACAGCAGCACCTGGTGGATTCGAACTGCAGACCTTTTGGTTAGCAGCCATAGCTCTTAACCACTACGCCATCAGGATTTCCAAAAGTGGGCAGGCAACAAATATTTGTTGAATAAAAGGGAGTGAGCAAATGAACGAATAAAAAAACTACCAGAATATGACAGGTAGACCAGTCATTTCCACTGAGGCCAGAAACTTTGGAGTTAATTCTATGCCATCCACCCACACTTGCAAAGTCATTTGTCTGCTATATTTCACTCTTTCCACATCGGATTGTTCATCTCCCTCCACTGGAAGGTTACAATCTAAGCTCCAAAGATGAATAGCCTTGTCCCAGCCTTCCCTGTGCTGGGGGAGATGGACTTGCCAGTGGCTCCTACCCCGATGGAATGAACCAGGTACGAGCAATGCTGAGAGAGGCCACAGGAGGGTTTAGGGACGACATCAGGCAACACCGAGGTTGAATCTTGTTAGCATGGCCATTACCCTTTACTAGGTGCCAGGCACTGTGCTAAGCTTTGGGGGACATTATTTCATTACTCGTCACAAAAACTCTGAGATGGGTACTATTGTTATCCCCACTTTACAGATGAGGAAACCAAGGCTTCAAGAAGAAGGCTCCAAGGTCACCAGCTAGTATGTGCAAATCAAGTCAGCTGTGACTCCACAGCCCCGGCACTTAGCCATCATGCTGCAGCAAAGCACTGCCTTTCACTCTTCAGTACACACGCACATTATGTGGGGGCCTGGTTCAAGTGCACACTCTGATTTCATTAGGTCTGGGTGTGGGCATGAGAGTCTGCGCTTCCACAAAGCTCCCAAGTGATGCTGATGCTGTTGGCCCAGGGACCACACTTTCAGTAGCAAGTCTACAAAGGAGAAAATCATTTGCCATCGATTCATCTCTGACTCATGGCAACTCTATATGTATCAGAGTAGAACTGTGCTCCATGGGATTTTCAAAGGCTGATTTTTCAAAAGTAGACGATCACCAGGCCTTTCTTCCAAAGCACCTATGGGTAGACTTGAACCTCCAACCTTTTGGTTAGCAGCCAAGTGTGAACTGTTTGGGACTCAGGAACTCCATAAAGGAGAAATACAGAAAGGATTTCAGTAGGGAAGGGCAACTATTCAGGCTGAGGGGAAGCACGAGCAAAGGCTTAGAGAAGGGAACATGCCTGGTAAATTCAGAGACCAGCAAGCAACTCAGGGTGGCTGAAGCCAGGGCAGGGAGGGTTGTAACGGGAGAAGGGGCCTTGAGCTCCAGCCCAAGGAGTATGGAGTATACTGTGCTGCAATGGAAAGCACCAAAGAGTTCTAAGTGCAGACATGGCATGACGGGACCTGTGTTTTAGAAGAGCTTTTTTCACTCTGAGTGCAGTGCTATAGCAGGGACAGAGGGGAGGGCCTCCGGCAAGGGAGCTAGGTGACAATCCACCGGAGAGACGTGGCGCTGGCCTGAACTCAGTGGGCCAAGGAGATGGGAGGGAGACAGTGGATGCAACAGGCATTGCAGGGGCAGAATTAATTTTTACTATTTTATCGTTCTTGTTGTTGAGAATATACAAAGCAGAACATGCACCAATTCAGCAACTTCTACACGTACAATCCAGTGACATTGATTACATTCTTCAAGGTGTGCAACAATTCTCACCCTCCTTTTCCTAATTGTTCCTCCCCCATTAGCATAAATTCATTGCCCCCTAAATTTTCTATCTAATCTTTCAAGTTGCTGTTCTCAGTTTGATCCCAAAACAAAACCAAACCCGTTGCTGTAGGCTCAGTTTCAACCCATAACACACACTGTAGGACAGAGCAGAACTGCCCCATGCAGTTTCCAAGGAGTGGCTGGTGCATTCGAACTGCTCACCTTTTGGTTAGCGGCTGAACTCTTGAGCACTGCGCCACCAGGGCTTCTGATCCCATATACATAGATCTTAAAAGAGCACAATGCTCAAGGCAGACATTCTTTGCTAGTTAAGCTAAACTATCATTCGGTTTTAAGAAGACTTAGGGGATATTTTTGGTTTAAGGTTTAAAGATTAACTCAGGGCAATAGTTTCAGGGGTTCATCCAAGTTCTGTGGCTCCAGAAAGTCTGGATTTCGTGAGAATTTGAAACTCTGTTCTTCTTTTTCCCCCTTGGATCAGGATTCATTAATGGAATCTTTTTGTTTTTTTTTTTTGTGTGTGCTTTAAGTGAAAGTTCACAAATCAAGTCAGTCTCTCACATAAAAACTTATGTACACTTTGCTACATACTCCCAATTACTCTCCCCCTAATGAGACAGCCCACTCTCTCCCTACACTCTCTCTTTTCGTGTCCATTTCGCCAGCTTCTATCCCCCTCTACCCTCTCATCTCCCCTCCAGGCAGGAGATGCCAGCATAGTCTCAAGTGTCTACCTGTTCCAAGAAGCTCACTCCTCACCAGCATCCCTCTCCAACCCATTGTCCAATCCAATCCTTTTAATAGAATCTTTGACCAAAATGTTTGGTAATGGTAGCCAGGCGCCATCCAGTTCTTCTGGTCTCATGGCAAAGGAGTTGTTCATGGAGGCAATTAGCCACGTGTTCCATATCTTCCTCCTATTCGTGACTCTCCTTCTTCTTCTGTTGCTCCAGGCAAACAGAGACAAACTATCGTACTTGGATGGCTGTTTGCAAGCTTTTTGGATGGCTGCTCACAAACATTTAAGGCCCCAAGCACTACATAAGGAGAATTTATTTAAAACAAAGCTACTGTACTCTTTCCTGGTGTTAAAAATGTCTAAGCCACTCCATGCAGTACAGAGATTAGAAAAGCTGATGGGAGGTATAAACTGAGATGCATAAAATGCCAACAAAGTCTTAAACAGAACTACTGCTAGAAATGGGGCCCCTGCAACTACTTCCAACCCAGTCCCACCGTCTTCGTTGTAAACCATCCTTTCCCTCACTTGGCAGATGAAGCATATGAGCCCAGAGAGTGGAAATGATTTGGCCATGCTCCCACAGCCAGACCTAGAACCAAGGAGCCTAATCACCAGGCCAGTGCTGCGGATTCTAGAGAACTTTCCCCAGCCAAGAAAATGAAGACATTCAGTCATAATGTGATATCAGCCCACACTTGCAAACATTAAGCAAACAAAACCATTCCGCTTCTTAAACTGGAAGCTTATACCCTAAAAAGGGGAGGGTAAGGTGGGGGGAACCCTGAAATGGAGACATCTACTGTAGACAGTTAAACCTGAAATAAAATTAGAAAATGTGTCACATGGAAAGACTGTGCAGTGAGAAAAGGTTTTTTTCAACGGGTTTCTTTTCTGTGGGAGAGTGAGTAATGTGGCATTTTAACTAGACAGAGGGAGACGGTAGCTGTGGTCTCTGTTTTGTACCAAATACACACAGTCATTGCGCATGGTTTTGTATCCTGTCTCCTGGAACGGGGATGTCAGTGGAGGATTTGCTCAACGTTCAGATGAACAGGGCTGAACGTTGCTGAGTTGAATCACTTCCCCAACTGCCACAACGTTTGGTTAAACTGAACTCAGATCTTCCAGAATGCTTCAGCTAACTATGCTTTTAGGATTCATCTGCTCCAACCCCTTCAGTTCCCAGATGGGGAAACTGAGGCCCAGAGAGGGACAGGAACTTGCCCAAGGCAGAAGAGCAAGTTAATGCAAAGCTGGGACTCTGGTTAAGTCTCCACCGTGTCCCTCCTTCTTGCCATATTTGTCTCTAGCACATCAAGGCCCCCCTGTTGCTGGTGCGGTCTGAATATAGCCAGATTCCACTGGGTTATTCATTCAACAAGTATTGCCTGGGTACCTGCCAAGGGCCGGGCACAGTACTAGATGCTGGGGGTACCAACGGGAACAGTCCAAGTCCTGGCCCTCAGTGGAATGTGTGGAGCACACATTCCGGCCACTCTGGAATCTCTGCGTGTTTTGTGGTCAGGATGTGGGGAGGCACAGTCTGGGAGATAAGGCCAGAATAGCACATTGGTAGGATATCAGAGGGCCTTGAATGCCACACTGGGGAGTAGGGTGTTGTATTAGTTTTCTATTGCTGCTGCAACAAATTACCACAAACTTAGTGGTTTAAAGCAACACAATCTATTATCTTATAGTTAGAAAGGTTATAAGTCCAACACAGGTCTTACTGGGATAAAATCAAGGTCAACAGGCTGTGCTCCTTTCTGAAGACTCTAGGGAAAATATGCATCCTTCCCTTTTCCAGTTTCTAGAGGCTGCCTGCAGTCCTTGGCTTAGGGCCCCTTTCCTCCATCTTCAAAGCCAGCAAAGGCTGGTCAAGTTCTTCTCATATCACATCTCTCAACCTTCTCTTCTGCCTCCCTCTTCCACTTTTAAGGACCCTTGTGATTACATTGGGTTCACCTAGATAACCCGGAATAATCTCTCTATATTAAGGCCATCTGATTATCAACGTATTTCCATCTGCAACCTAATTCCCCATCGCCATGTACCATAACATACCCATAGGTCCCAGGGATTAAGTTGTGGACATCTTTGGGGGTCAATTACTCTGTCTAACTCGAGTGTTTATTGTGGGTTTCAAGCAGGGGATGATGTCATCAGAGAGTGCTGCTCTAGCTTTAATCTTGTTAAAATGCAGATTCTGGTTTATTGGGTCTGGGGCGAGGCCAGAGATTCTGTATTTCTACCAAGCTCCCATGTGATGCTGATGCGGCTGGTCCACAGACCACACTCTGAGGAGCAAGAAGCTAGAAGAGTCCTGTGACTGCAGTGTGGGGATGGGCTGTAGAGTGGAGAGAATGGAGGCCAGGAAACAGATCTGTATACTGTTGCCAAACTGTAATGGAGCCTCTTCATTTATTTCATAGGGCTGTTGTGAGAATTAAATATACTAAACACACACACATAATAGAAATAAATACGAATGTGGATGTGAATATAGATATAACCAGTTGCCACTGAGTTGACTCGAACTCATGGCAACCCCACGTGTGTCAGAGTAGAACTGTGTTCCATAGGGTTTTCAATGGCTGATTTTTCAGAAGTAGATTCCAGGCATCTCTAGGTGGACCCAACCCTCCCAAACTTTCAGTTAGCAGCCCAAGTGCCTTAACTCTTTGTACCACCCAGAGACTGCCAGATATAGATACAGATATCCTGGATAATTAAAACAGTGTCTGGTACATAGAGAGTACTATATAATTTTTAGCACATATACCATATCTTGGTACTTTCTCCGGTCTGTGTCAAGCTTTCTAAGCACCAGAGCACGGGCCCGAGAGTCAGAATACCCAGTTCTAGGCCCAGCTCTGCTGCCAACTTGCAGTGTGACTTCGAGCTAGGCTCTTTCCCTCCCTTGGCTCCATATTAAAGATAGGGCTAGCCAGCCACAAAGACTGTGTGGCTAAAAAGGGAGAAACAGCAGCTTACCCAATTTCAGATGGAGTTCTGTGTGACTTTCTTGAAATTTAGGTTCAGTTTGTTATCAGCTTTTAGACTCTCTGCACCTCTGCTCCACTACGTGGAATAGGTTATAACTTTCCAGCACCAGAAAGCATACCTTAATTTTTCTCTCAGGAAATGTGTTCTATCCCCTATGTATCTGTCACATCCAGTCCCTGCTCTCACCCCTACTCCCATCCCTCCACCAGCCATTGACAGTGGGTGGCTGCAGGGTGGTCTTCCAGGAGGGCTGAAGGGACACATAGACTTTGCTGTGGTTACAGGTTCATAATGCTGGGTTTTCATTCAGATCTCCACAGCCTTCGGCTTTCAATGATTCATTCATTAACGTATTCAAACGCTCATTGTATCCTTCTGGTGCCATGTCAGATGCTAGGGAAACATGGACAAATAAAGCTGGGTTCTTGCCCCCAAGGAACACACAGCCCCAATGCTTATCTCATAACTTCTTACAGTAAGAATTATTGTACTATTTTATACATAAAAAAGATAAGGCCTCAGGCCATCCAACGGGAAGTAGCAGAGCTGAGATTTGAATCCAGGATCCTGGGTTCCAGAGCTCACGGCCATGAGCTACACCCTGGGATGTTCTCTGGGTTTCAGTGCCAGCTCTGACACTCGCCTGTTTTGTGACCGTGGATAGGTACTTTCCCTCTTTGGGACTCAGGATCACCACCTTGAAAAGAAGCCATTGGACTGGATTGGTTGTTTTCAACCCTGGCTGCAGAAGGTGCTTTTAAAACCCACCAGTGGCTAGACTTCGCCCCAAATTGACAAAGAATCCCAGAAGAGCAGAAGGACTGGGCATCAGGTTGCCTTCCAATCCCCCAGGTGATTCTAAGGCGTAGCCAGGGTTGAGAACCACCCAAGTGCATTATGCCCAAGGTCCTTGTGACCTGAGACTCACATTCTAATTTCCTGAAGAATCCTGTACCCCTTACCACAAGGCATATGCATATGGATGAATTAATGGAGGGAGAGGGAGAGGGAAGAATCCCAGGCTCTATTAGATGAAGGCCACACCTGGAGCAGTAAAGTTGGTACTGTTCCCTTAACCAAAAAACCAAACCCTTTGCCATTGAGTCAATTCCAAGTCATAGGGACCCTACAGGACAGAGTAGAACTGCTCTACAGGGTTTCCAAGGAGCGGCTCGTGGATTCAAACTGCTAACCTTTTGATTAGCAGCCATAGCTCTTAGCCACTACACCACCAGGGTTTCCACTGTTCTCTTAGCTGTTGTCATGTTCTCCTTCCTGATTACAGAAATAGCAGAAGTGGATACAGGCAGGGTGAGCTAAGCATTCTTATACGTTGTTGTTGGGAGCATAAATTGCTATTACCTTTCTAAAGGATGCAATCAAAGCCTTAGAAATGAGCATGCACTTGACCCAGAATTTCAGTCTTAGGAATCTGTGCCTAAGAAATAAGAGCAGGTATCGTTAAACACAAGAATATGGTCATCACAGTAGTGTTTATAAGAGTGAACAATCAGAAACAGCCTAGAGGCCTAAAAGGGGACGAGTTAAATAACTGTGGGACGCCCTCACAATGAAATACTATTTCAATGACAAAGGGTGTTAGAGAAGAATATTCAGTGTTCCAGACGAAGTGTCTAGGTGATTGTTCAGGGAACAAAGCAGTCAACAAAATACAAAGTACAGAATGATCTATTCATATTATAACGTATTTGCCCTGGTTGCTCAGTGGTTAAGTGCTCAGATTGTAACCCAAAGGTTAGAGGTTTGAACGAACCAGCTGCTCCACGGGAAAAAAATGTGGCAGTCTGCTTCTGTAAAGATTCCAGCCTTGGGAACCCTACGAGGCAGTTCTACTCTGTCCTCTAGGGTTGCTATGAGTCGAAATCAACTTGACATCAATGCATGTTTGCATATTTAGACATGGAAAAATAAACTTGAAAGATAGCCAGACAAATGTTATTGGGGTTTATCTTTGGATCCTGAGATAATATGTGATCTTTTTTTTTTTTTTTAATAATTTTTATTGAGCTTTAAGTGAACTTTTACAAATCAAGTCAGTCTGTCACATACAAGTTTATATACACCTTACTCCATACTCCCACTTACTCTCCCCCTAATGAGTCAGCCCTTCCAGTCTCTCCTTTCATGACAATTTTGCCAGTTTCTAACCCTCTCTACCCTCCTATCTCCCCTCCAGACAGGAGATGCCAACACAGTCTCAAGTGTCCACCTGATACAAGTAGCTCACTCTTCATCATCATCTCTCTCCTACCCATTGTCCAGTCCAATCCATGTCTGATGAGTTGTCTTCGGGAATGATTCCTGTCCTGGGCCAACAGAAGGTTTGGGGACCATGACCGCCGGGATTCCTCTAGTCTCAGTCAGACCATTAAGTCTGGTCTTTTTATGAGAATTTGGGGTCTGCATCCCACTGATCTCCTGCTCCCTCAGGGGTTCTCTGTTGTGCTCCCTGTCAGGGCAGTCATCGGTTGTGGCCGGGCACCATCTAGTTCTTGTGGTCTCAGGATGATGTAAGTCTCTGGTTCATGTGGCCTTTTCTGTCTCTTGGGCTCATAGTTATCGTGTGACCTTGGTGTTCTTCATTCTCCTTTGATCCAGGTGGGTTGAGACCAATTGATGCATCTTAGATGGCCGCTTGTTAGCATTTAAGACCCCAGATGCCACATTTCAAAGTGGGATGCAGAATGTTTTCATAACAGAATTATTTTGCCAATTGACTTAGAAGTCCCCTTAAGCCATAGTCCCCAAATCCCCGCCCTTGCTCCGCTGACCTTTGAAGCATTAATACGTGATCTTTTTAAACTCCTTTTTTTTCCTCAACTTTTACAATGACTGTGTATTATTGTTGCCTTTGAATTGTGGTGTTGGCTAAGAATATTGAATATACCATGGACTGCCAGAAGAACGAACAAGTGTGTCCTGAAAGAAGTACAGCCAGTATGCTCCTTAGAAGCAAGGATGGCGAGACTTCGTCTCACTTACTTTGATCTTGTTACCAGGAAGGACCTGTCCTGGGAGAAAGACATCATGCTTGGTAAAGCAAAGGGTCAGCAAAAAAGAAGACCCTTAATGAGGTGGATTGACACAGTGGCCGTAATTATGGGCTCAAACATAGCAACGACTGTGAGGATGGCACAGGATGGGGAAGTGTTTCGTTCTGTTGTACGCAGGGTCGTTATGAGTTGGAACATACTCGATGGCACTTAACAACAACATGTATTGCTTTTATTATCAAACTTTCAATGTCATTGAAAAAATACATTTCCTCTTTCAAAGCTGGCTGCATGCCTCCACTTCCCCCATCTCCAGGTGGATGCGGGTGCCCCCGCTTGGTATGCACAGAGGCTCACTTGCACCTGTATTAGGATGCCCAGGACAAGCCCCCTAGCCTTTGAGCCAGCTGCTTCACACCTGTCTCTACTACTGGACTGTGAGTTCCTCCAGGGTGAGCTGCAAGTCCAGTGCAGCTCTTCAGCTTCCCCACCACCCACTCCAAAGGGTCTCAGAGAGAGTAGAAAGCCGGTAAATATGGGACATAAAACAAACAAACGTGTTGCTGTCAAGTCAATTCTGACTCCTAGTGACCCTAATGGACAGAGCAGAACTGCCCCACAGGGCTTCCAAGGAGCATCTGGTGGATTCAAACTGCTGACCTTTTGGTTAGCAGCCTAACTTCTAACCACTACACCACTATCTATTTATAGATAAATAGATATCTATAAAAGCAATCACAACACAGAACAGAGCAGTTTTGAGGGCTTCAACAAAACTTCAGTTTGGGTCACAACAGACCTCCTGGTGGGAGGGGGGGTTTTCAGCTGAGCCCCATTTGAGTCCCTCAGTGATGGGAAGAGTGAGTACTGCAGAGACCTTGGGCAGGGCTTCCCCCTGCCAGCCAGATGTAGCCAAGCTCCCCAAACCCAGGAAAAGGCTCCCAACACCTGAAATCAGGGCTGTGGTCACTTTAGAGTGATACCAGGGGCCTCAGCACAATTTAATGTCCCCACCAGTTCTTTAAGTCACCCATAGCATGCAACAAGATTGGATAGATGGGATGGGATGGGATGAGTGAGTTGATTTAGTTCTGATGTGGATGAAGGGTAGGCTGCATACATTAGGTGACATGGGCCCCATGTTGTCTTCATCAGATCTTGCTCAGGAAGAGGTCTGGACCTTCTCCCCGGCACTGCCCCAACCCTAGATTTTTTCTCTCTCAAGTTAAGGAGGAGCAGAGGAAGATGATGAGTCAACAAACCCGACTCTTCCCAACACCTCCAGCCCATCTCTGCTCCTCTGGTCTCTGTGTCCAGAGCAGTAGCTCAGACCCTTCCATCTGCTGACCTGACTTTGAAGCCTAATTTGCTGATTTGGAGTCTTATTGTAAGACTGCCTCCCTTTTCATAAACCCTACCTACTCACCACCACCAGACACTCCTGGCACCCAATCATCTCATGGGTACCAGGAAATTACATGATAAATCAACCCATACTGAAGAATTTGTGGCTAACTACAGAGGCAAGGGTGACATTCCCTACCAGATTTAAAAACGTATTACAAAGCTACAATCACCAAAATCATATGGCATTATTTTTAAAAACACATACACAACAGAATGGAGATCCTAGAAATAAATTTAAATCATTAAATTAAAAAAACTTTATATGATAACCAGGGCAACACAATGATGGGAAAATAGCTCACATTTTAATCAGTACTTTGGGGAATACTGATAGCACTTTGGAAAAGAACTGACTTCATATTATACTCTAATCTATAGTTCATTTTAAATAGATCGAGCTGTAGACATTAAAAGAAAACTGGAAAATAAGCTCATATATTTAGATTGAAGAGAAAAGATCAATGTACAACTCTGGACAAAAAATGGCAGCTATCAGGAATAAGATGGGTGGGGATAAGCTAAAAAATCATTTATAGAATTAGATGCAACGAAACAAGAGCAGAGTAATATTAATGTAAATTCCCACCTAAGTAGCTACTAAAGGAAAGAAAATTAAAGCCCCAAAGGCACCCTGCTTACTCTGCCTTGGTCATCCCCAAGGTTGGCGAGGCTGTGGAAGAAACAGGATGACCTACATACCACCGAGGACTTTGTAGGTTGGCCATTCTCTAGAGACCACAGACTGGACCTATCCATTCACACCTTCTTTGAGTCATTGAAAAAGTTTGCTGAGTGCCCACTTTGCCCCAGGTTCTGGAATTCAAAGTTGGACAAGGTCCAGTCCCTGTCTCGTGGACATTTCTGTGAAGCAGGTGGCAAATGAGTAATCAATGATTGTAGTATAGGCTGAGGAGCCCTGTGGCTGATTGATGGATGATGCACAGTGTTGGCCCCGAGGAGAGACACCTAATGTACAGTGAAACCTGCAAGAGCCGGAATTCAACAGGACTGCCTTGTTTTCCTGGGTCTCAAAAGTTTTCTGCCTTTGACAGGTCCGGTCTTACCACTTTTCTACCACTCGTTTTAGTCGAAATATTTTAATTTTCCTTCTCTGACAGGTTCCAGCCTTACAGGTTCCAGCTTTTGAAGGTTTTACTGTGCCTGGCCCAGCAGAGAGGGTTTCCCAGAATGGAATCTTAAAGGATGAGTGGGGGTTTGCCAGGGTGTGAAGAGAAAGGCATTCTCAAAAAGGCACTGACCTGTGAAAGACACAGATGTGTGACACTGCATGTCTCATTTAGCAAACTGCCAGTGGTTCAGTGTGAGCCCAGGTCAAGGGGGTTCAGTGTAAGTGAAGGCCGGGAGGCTGGCGAAGGTCAGACCACAGAGTGCCTTCCACAGCAAGGAGCATGACTCCATCCCAGGCACAATGGAAGGGCAATTAAACTAGGCAGTGGCATGATTGAATTTGTTTCTAGGAAAGATACATCTAAATGTATAACCAAACCAAACCAAAAAAAAAGAAAAAAAAAGCCAAACCCGTTGCCATCGATGCAATTCTGACTCATAGCAACCCTATAGGACAGAGTAGAGCTGCCTCAGAGGGTTTCCAAGGAGAAGCTGGTGATTTGAACGGCTGACCTTCTGGTTGGCAGATAAGAGTTATCCAACTCATTCTGTTCTTTGACTGGGAGAATCCATTGGGCGAATATAGCCGAAGGAAGTAACTCAAAAGGAAAACAGAGGATATTTGTCTAAAGATGTTCCCGACAGTGTTGTTTATAATCATAACAAAATGGTAAAAGTCCAAGTGGCCAGCTCTGGACAACTGCCCTGGGGGAGATGGAAACAAATGAGGCATGACCATACCCTCCTCAAGGTGCTCCCATGGGAAACAGAGACATAAACAGTGACAGTACAGGGGGGACAGTGGCTGGTGCCTGGAGAGACAGATAAAGAGCTGTGGAAGTTTAGCAGCAAGAGAGCACAGCTGGAGAGATCTGGGAGAGGTGGCATTTAAGCTCAGAGAAGGTGGAAGGATGAGAAAGGGAACTTTATACAGGGGACTAGTGCACACCTTATAAACAGAAACCAAACCCATTGCTGTCAAGTCCTATAGGACAGAGTAGAACTGCCTCAGAGGGTTTCCAAGGAACACCTGGTGGATTCAAACTGCCAACCTTTCAGTTAGCAGACATAGCTCTAAACCACTATGCCACCAGAGTTTCCAGTGCACACTTTATGCAAAGCCAAAACCTGCTGCCATCAACTCGATTCTGACTCATGGCAACCCCTTGTGTTACAGAGTAGAACTGCTCCATAGGGTTTTCTTGGACATAATCTTTATGGAAGCATATTGCCAGGTCTTTCTTCTGTGATGCCTCTGTGGGTTCAAACCACAAACCTTTAGGCTAATAGATGAGTACAAATCATTTCACCATCCAGGGACCTACGTGCAAGGCTGTAAAATTCTAAATCTACTTGGAGAGCTGTGAGTGGTTCAGTGTGGCAGGAGGCTTCAGCCTTCACTACGCTGTGAAACCCACAAGTGTGACATGATGCTGCCCCAAGGCATTCCCAACTGTCGATAAAACCAAAACATTAGCCAGGAATTCAAACACCACCATCATTTTTGTTCATCACAGCCCCTAATGGTATGTGAGCAACCGTAGCTCATTACAGGCAGGGGCGCAGGTAAGGCAGGATGCCAGTGATGCAAAATCTCAGACGTGACTCTACTTGCTCCTCCCTCGCTCAGGAGAGCACATCAGACTGCCAGCGAGCAAGAATGACATTATTAGAGGGAAAGCCTGAACTTGGTTCATTTTTTTTTTTTTTAGGTGAAAGTTTACAAATCAAGTCAGTCTCTCATACAAAAATTTATATGTACCTTGCTATGTACTCCTAGTTTGATTCATATTTTTAAAAAGTAAATTAGGATAACCGAATGGCCAATAAACGTGAAAAGGCGATCAACTTAATTAATAATCATGAAATGCAAATGAAGGCAACAGTAAGATTCTAAGCAGGCACCCATCAGAAAGGGTGGAATTAATCCCAGTGACGAAACCAGTGCTTTCAAGCATGTGAAGAAATGGGACTCTCCTATCAGGCTGGAGGCTAGGTACACTGGTCCAGGCACAGTGGAAGACACGCTGGCACTGTCTACTCACTGGGAAGATCTGCATCCCCTATGGCCCAGCCCTCCACTGCTAGAACCTACAGAAATGCGTGCACATGCGCATGGAGAGACACAGGCAAGACGGTTCAGAGCCACACTGTTCTATTAGACAAAAATGGAAACAACCCAAACACTGTCAGGGAAAAAAGGATAAATGACATATGGTATGTTCATACAGTGGAACATTATACAGCAATGAAAACAAACTAATGACAGCCATATGCAACAGCATGGATGAATCTCCAAAATTTAACATTTGGAGAAAGAAGTCATACAAAAGAATACATACTACATGTACGAAGTTCAAAATAAGTAAAATTAAACTTAGTACAGGTAGTCTCCGATTTACGACAGGGTTCTGTTCTGACTTCCGGTGTAAATCAGTTCTGATATAAGTTGAATACCTCTTTTTTTTTTTTTAAGTTTTCGTTATTATTACCTATTATCGTCGGTATCTTTATAAATCCAATCTTTGAACATCTTCGAGTGAGCATCTGAGAAGGATAACATCAGCAAACTACACACTGCAACACTGCATGCAGTATATATTACTAACTATAAGATGTAAAAAAACAGACAGCGGTAAGTGGGCTCTTTGTAACCCAAATATGTTGGAGGTATTCCAATGATACTGAAGCTTCACCGGGGAAAGAAAGGGGCGATGCTGTCATCCAGCTCAGTCCCAACCCACTAGGGGCATGAGGGGCCTTGCGGGGGACACCCCAGTGTCAAGGGTCTTTTCAAGCAGAGTGGTATGGGAACGTGGGGTAGGCTGCACATTAAGACATGCTGGATATCAGATCGGAAGAGTTCGAGAAAATTTGCATTACCATTGTCTGTGACCCTGTCTTTCTGCCCCCGAACTATGAGCCCCTCAGAGCAGAGATGTGCCCCAATCCTCTCTGCACCCCCAGCAGCCAACACAAGGGCTGACTTGGAGCGAGTGCTAGGTATGAATTTGTTGAAATAAATTATATAGACTAATTAAACCTCAAACTAGATAGATGCTATTTTGTTTTGTTTTCTAGTATTTTAAACTAGAAGGACTATTGAGATTAGTGAATCTTGCCTCCCCATTTTATGGATCAAAAAACTGAGGCTCAGAATGGAAAAGTGGTTCATCTAAGTTCACAGAGGAAGTCAATGATGGAACCCAGGTCTCTCTCAATGCCTGTGGTTTTGCTATTTTTTGGATACCACATAGCTTGCAAAGATCCACTTTTCAACAGATTCATTCCATTATCAGCAAATTACCCTACATCTTGTGCCACCCCTAGCTGAGGATCCTGGCACTTGGCCCACAGCGGCAGCCTGGTGATAGGAAGTGTAGGGTCGGAGGCCTAGAGGAAGAGGTGGGCCTGGCATTTCCAGCTGAAACCCAAGACCAGTTTTCCCAGAACAGTGCACTATGAGGCTGGCACTTTCTGAGCAGCATTGCTACTGTGTGCCAGCTCCGTACCAGGCTGGCCAAGGGCTCCACCAGGGAGCCCCACCCGACCTGGAGTGCTGATGTTCTAGCCAAACACAGCCTTTTGTTGTTTTTTAATAGCATTATTGAGATATAGTTTACATTCCGCCAAATTCACCCATTTTAAGCATATAGTTAGATGAGTTTCAGTAAATTTACATAGTTACACAACCACCACCACAATCCAATTTTAGAATATTCCCCAAAAAGTTCCTTCCTGCCTAGTGCAGTCAACCCCGGCTTCTACCCTTGGCCCAGGCAACCACTAATCTGTTTTCTCTCTCTGCAGTTTTTCCTTTTCCAGAAATTTTATGTAAGTGGAATCTTACAATATATAGTCTTTTGTGTTTTACTTCTTAGCATAATGGTTTAAAAATTCATCCATGTTGTAGCATGTATCAGTATCTCATTCCTCTTTCTTGCTGAGCAATAGTCCATCGTATGGACAGACCACATTTTGTTTATCCATCCACCAGCCGATGGACCTTTTGGCTATTGTGAATGCTGCTGCAACGAACATTCACACACACACACACACACACACACTCACGTGTGGATGTTTGCTTTCCTAGCTCTTGACTAGATACCTAGGAGTGGAATAGCTGGATCACAGGATAAACATATGTTTAACTTTTTAAGAAACTGCCAAGCTTTTGGAAAAGCACATTCTAAGCTCATAACAAACCACTTACAAACAGGCTTTCAGAGGCCAGCCTGCTTGAGCAGACAGCACAGTGCATGAGAGCACAGATTCTGAGTCAGTCACTCTGGGTTCAAATTGTGCTTCTGCCACATAAGGCTGCCTGCTCACGGGCAAATGACTTCACCTCTTTATGCCTCAGTTTCCTCATCTCTAAGAAGGGATAATAAATGGGGCTGTTGTGAAGACTGAGTGAGTTCATTAACAGAGGGCACTTAAAACACTGTTGGCTCATATTAGTGCCAAAAAGTCTTAGCTATTATTATTATTTTTTATACTCAGTCAAGCAGTGGCCCTGTGGGGAAAACAGCACCAGTGTCAGCGTCTGCTGATGGGGCATGGCTGTCATGGATCTACCCAGTTACGTTTGTGTGGCCTCGAGCAAGTCATATCCCCTCTCTGAGCCTCTTCTGTAAGATGGAGCCCAACTTACTTCTCAGCGCTATTGGGTGGTGGATCCAGTGTCTGGGTGGAGGGCAAGTGCTGTGTTGTGTAGACGGTACAATGCCATGCAGATGCAAAGGGCTTGTGTTATGATTGTGACACTGCGATTATGCGGCTCACTGGGGAATGTGGGGCCCCTGAGCCTCTCTCAAGCCTTCTGTCTGTGAAGCTCCTCTAACTGAGTAATACAACTGTTAAGAGCAAGTACTCCGGAGTCAGACTATCTGGTTCAAATCCTACCCTGGCCACTTACAAGGCGTGTGAATTTGGGTCTCAGTCTCCTCATCTAAAATACAGAGATAACGGTCCCCACACCCCAGTTCCTCGGTTACAGTGAGGACTGGATGAGTGAAATCCGAATGTGTTCAGATCTCTGCCTGGCACATGTGAAGCTTTTGATAAGTGTTAGCCACATTAAACTCATGCAAAATCTGGGTTGTAGGAGGGTATTTCGTATTTCTAGGAAGGCTGTCTTCAGATTCCCAGTGGGGCACTGAGTACCTGTCAGATACAAACGGCCCTCCTGTGGGCCCTCCTCAGCTCCTGAGGGTTTCCTGGTCCTCCCGTTTTACTTTATAGATGAAGAACAGGGCATCCTCTGTGTTAGCAATAACAGTGCTGACCTGACATTGAGGGGTCCAGCCCACAAAAGCAGGGGGACAGGGAAGAAACACCAAAGTTTCATTCCCCAGAATCCTGGTCCTCTTCAGGGAGGGGACACCCAAAGCTGCCCTCTGCCGCTGAGTTGGTGATGCCTGATATCACATGCAAGATTGCCATGTTCAACGTGGGCCATGGTGCTAAGAAGCCAAAACTATTTCAGCTGCCCTTTGATCTGCAAGAAATGCCAGGCTGCACGCTCAGGCAGGAAAAGCTGTCATCGTTTTTTGGTCTTTCTTCCGAGAAAAAAATGGTCTGAGCGTTCAGGTTTCCTCAGGCCCACAAAGAGTTAAGCAAGGCTGCCCACTCTATCCTGTTTCCTTCGGGGGACCAGACGCCATGGTTCCTGGTCTCCCCACACCCTTCTTCTGTTGAGTCAGTGTACTAATGTCCTAAATCCAAAAGGGGGTCAGAGGTGATTGTGTGGATTGTGTGCAAAACTGCATGGGGGAGGGCTCCAAGCAGGGACTGGAGCAGAGAGACCTGAGTTCTGCTCTGGCTCTTGGATGGCCACTTCCTACGCCACTGCTCTCTTCTGTAAAAAATGCCTGCATTGCTTTCTAACCCACAGGTGTTGCAAGGATCAAGCTGCCATTTCTATCACTTATTTTGTGCCATGTGCCAGGAGAACGGAAAACACTTTATTTCTAATCTCTCCTTTAATCTTCACAGCACCCCTAGGGGGTAGTGTAATCTGATCATTCCACCTATTTAGATAAGGAAACTGAGGCACAGAGAGGTGGTATCCCTTGAGAAGGTCACCCAACTTACCCACAATTCGAACTCAGGCAGCCTTACATCTTAACCTAGACCCATTTTAACTCAGACCCCACTATTTATCCAACCACCTCTGGGACCTGGTGGGAAAACTGAGGCCCGGGGAGCAGAAGGGACCCGGATACCCAGCCTCCCAGCCCACACCTCTTCCCATCACCCATGGTGTCACTACTCACGACGGATGTCATCCCCTAGGTAACTGCGCTAAGTAAGGCTTCGGAGTAATCCGGTCCCGTTATTTTTTGCCCGGCAAAGGGGCCAGGTGTCCCTACTGGTGGCCATGCTTCCGCACCCGTGTATGGGACATGCAGCAGATCTGCTGTTACCCCGAACCTGCCAGCCAGTGCGTACGATATGAGCGCAGAATCTGCGTGGGCTGGAGCTGTCTCTGCGGAGCAGCCGGCGCTGTCACTGCACTTCTCAACTCCCTTTCTGCCCAAGACTGGCGGGGCCGCGCCAACTCAGACACCCCGACCCTGGGTGCCCGGATAGCGTTCCATCGCTCCGGTAGCCCTGGGACCCCCATTCGTGGCTCAAACGCCGGTACTGGCCCGGGGATGTGGCCAGCAGAACCGCCAGTGCGCACGGAGTGGCAAGCACTCCCTTTTATGTCCAGGAATGAGGCGCGCACCGCAGCCGCGCCCGCAGCTAAAAGGAACTTCCCCGGGAGGACAAGCAGCCGGTGCCACCCCCCTAAGCCGGGTCGCTTACCTGTCGCGGCACGGGTCTGAGTGATAGCGGAGAGAAGCGCGGAGACCAAGAGCAGCAAGAGCAGGCGCCAGCACTGCCCGTTCTTCCTGCAAGAAGTGGCCAAGGAAGAGAAGGTGAGGCGGACGGGAGAGTGGAGTGGCCCGGGGTGCGGGGAAGCGGATCCTACCTTGGCGCCATCTCGCAGGTCTGCGGAGTCCCTGAAGGCGCGCAGGGAGCGGAGCCAGGCGGCAGCTGAGGCGCCGAGCTCAGTGAAGGATGAGGGGGCGCTGAGCCTGGCCGCCGCGCTCGCCCTTTCTGCAGGGAACAAAGACGGCACTCCGCGGCGGCGGCGAGAAGGGTGCCGGCTCCCGGCTCGCGCCCTGAGTCACCCGGGCTCTGAAACCTGACTCCGCCGCGCCCTGCGCTCCCGCGCGCTGCGCCCCACGTCGGGCAGCGGCAGCGCACTCGCCCTGGGGATCCCGGCTGTGCCGGCCGCCTCCCCACGCCCCTTTCCCCCTCGATGGGCGCGCGCTCCCTCTCCGCTGCCTCCACCCTAGGCGGCCTTATGTAACCTTCGAGGAAATCCCCGTGCCCGCGCTCGCCTTGGGCTAGCGGCACCGGGCTCCCTCCGCCCTCCCGTCTGTCCCTGCTGGGGACCTAGCTCTCTCCCTCCCACTGTCCCACCGTACCCTCTCAGCCCTGGGAGGCCGGAATCACTGTGATTCCGCTATTTGATGGATGAGGAAAGTGAGGCTCAGAGAGGTGCAGTGCATGTCCCAAGGTCACACAGCTGGACAGCTCTTGGCTGCAGTGCCCCACCTAGCACGACTGACCCACGAACCCACTTGAGTGCCTAGGAGTGGCCCCATTTTGGGGGGCATAAGTGATATATAACTAAATGCAGCCCCCCCAAATTTTTTTTTAACAAATCTAATTCCAGGGCTCTCCTCCCTATACCTGCCCACCTCACCAAAATGTAAGCTCCACTTGGGCAGGAGTTTTGTTCTCTGCCTAAAATAAAACCTGGTTTTTTTTTTTTAGTAAGAGGTGAAAAAAGAGGCCTGGTGGTGCAGTGGTTAAAGCCTTGGGCTGCTAGCTGAAACGTGGGCGGGATCAAACCCACCAGCTGTTCCCGGGAAGAAGGATGTGGCAGTCTGCTTCCCTTAAGATTACAGCTTTGGAAACCCTCTGGGGCAGTTCTACTCTGTCCTATAGGGTCATGAAGAAATATTTGATGAATGAAAGAACACAGTCTTTCTTGGGTAAGACACATGGCCAGGCACCATGAGGGGTGGAGAGAGATGAACCAGTCTCAGCTCCCAAAACCCTACAGAGCAGGGGAGAGGTATAAGCAGACTATCCCACCTGGATAGAGCCTGGCACCTGGGGAGCCTTCAAATGGTGGCTTTCTGTCATTGTCATTAGTACCAGGCATAAGCGTGGTAAGATGTTTGAGTGAGAGGAGACACTGCCACAGTCAGAAAAGACTTGGACAGTTCCGAATCCAGGCCCACTCCAGGGGCTCTTTTCCTGAGGCACCAAGTAGATGCAGAGGCCTGTCGCTCCCTGGTCAGTTCCTGGTTGTTGTTAAGTATCTCTAGATGTCAAGTAACCACAAGGCCGGTGAAAAGGTAATTTGAGTTAGCCCTGCAGGAGAGAATGGGATTGGATGGGGATGGTAGCTAAAGCAGGCTGAATAATAACCCCTCAATCCCTGGAACCTGTGAATGTTACTTTATACAGAGAAAAAAAAGGACTTTGCAGATGTGATTAAATTAAAGATCTTAAAATGAGACTATCCTGGATTATCAGGGTGGGTGGGCCCTTATAAGTGGGAGGCAGATGGAGATTTGACACACACAGGAGAACAAGGCAATGTGACCACAGAGGTAGAGATTGGAGTGATGCAGCCATACGCCAAGGACTGTTGGCAGCCACCAGAACCTGGAAGAGGCAAGGAATGGATTCTCCCCTAGAGCCCCTGGAGGAAGTGTGGCCCTGCTGCTACCTTGATTTCAGCCCAATGAAATGGATTTTGGACTTCTGGTCTTCTGAACTACAAGAGAATAAATGTGTGTTGTTTTAAGCCACCAAGTCATGGTAATTTGTTATAGCACCCATGGGAAACTAATACAGTAAAAAAAAAAAAAAAAAAGTAGCTAACGTTTATTGAGTGCTTGGTTGGTCCCAGGCCCTGTGCCAAATGCTTCACTCATCTTCTCACTTACTCTCACAACAGCCCTGTGAGGCTGGAACACTAATGACCCCTATGTTACTGGTGAAGAATCTGAGGTTAAAAATGTGCCCAGGCTAGTACATGACGAGTGCCAACACCCATGCTCCTCACCACTGAGCAATACTGCCTGTCTGTCAACAAAAGGCTTAGACTTGCTCCCTACTCCCAAGACCAAAATTGCACTGGAGACACTGAACCCTCGGTCATGAAAGACAGTGTGCAGTTCAGGCAGTGGGGGCTCTGAACATCAGGAGCCTGGGCTCTAGTCCCAGTTCTGGCCCTGACTGCAAAGTGATTTGCAAAGGTAAATCATGCCCTTGTCTTTTTTTTTTTTTTTTTTTAATTCTTCATCTACATAATGAAAGTAATGATCCTGACCTCAATAAGAGGCAGCAGAGAAGGCAGGAATTACAAGTTCGGGCTCTAAGGTCACACTGCCTGGGTTAACTCCTGGCTCTATTATTTATAAATGATATGAAACTTGGAAACCCTGGTGGTGTAGTGGTTAAGCGCTATAGCTGCTAACCAAATCGTCGGCAGCTCGAATCCGCCAGGCGCTCCTTGGAAACTCTATGGGGCAGTTCTACTCTGTCCTATAGGGTCGCTATAGGTCGGAATCAACTCGACGGCACTGGGTTTGGCTTTGGTTTTATATGAAACTTCAGCAATTTACTCAACCTCATCTGTAAAACAGAGATGACAAAGACTCTTTCCTCCTGGATTGCTGGGAAGATTCAAGGTATTACTGAAATATAAAGCATTTATCAGAGCTCTTGGTACAGAACAAAGGAGCCCTGGTGGCACAATGGTTAAGTGCTCAGCAGCTAACAGAAAGGTTGGCAGTTTGAACCCACCTGCCTCTCCGCAGAAGAAAGACCTGGTGATCCGTTCCTGTAAAGATTACAGCCTAGAAAACCTGATAAAAAAAAAAAAGAAAACCTGATAGGGCAGTTCTATTCTGTCACATGGAGTCACTATGAGTCAAAAATCAACTCAATGGCACCCAACAACAACAATAATAGTACAGGGCAAATGCTCATCGAATGTTAGCTTCTATTATTGGTGGTGGCAATGTTCTTATTTTGCTGGTTCTGTATCAGTATCTGATGATTCACTGGAATGTGAAGATGTAATTCCCCAGAGCACATTTCTCCCCTAAAATGATTGGAAATAGGTGCTCATTAATATTGTTAAATTTGTACCTTTTCCACCTGGGAAACCAGGTGAAATAAGGGCTCTCATTTTGGAGTTTGGCCCGGAGGTGGAATTGTAAACTCAGACTGACAGAGGACAGGGAAGGCCTCAGGACCAAACGGTCCCAGCTATGAGTGTGGGAGGATGAAGGCAGGAAGCCAAGCAAGGCATTTCACCTCCTGCCAGACTGTGTTTTGAGGGCTCAAGCAATTTCCTTCCATTCAATGTGAAGTTGGAGAAATAGCCAAGAGGAAGCTTCATGTCATACCCAAGCTGGGCTAAATTGTTTACCACAGCTTCAGTACAGTCGGGAAGTGTGGAGATGGGGGGATCTCATGTCTCAGCTCTTCCAGGACTCGACTAAATTCATAGGCTGTTTCGTTTTCCTATAATCCATCCAAGTGTCCCAGAAAACTCAGTATACGAAAGAACTTTCCAGACTGTCTCAAGCAGCTGGAAGGGGCACAAAAATCGGCCAGAAGCATCCCAAGTTTGGGTTTGGGAAGAAGTTACCGAGCATATTGGGCATATCATTCCAGACCTCAGTTTCTTCATTAGTTATTGGTGTTAGTTGTCAAGGAGCCATCTCTAACTCATGGAGACTTTATGCGTAATAGAATGAAGCCTTGGCTGGCCCTGTGCTGTCTTCATGACCATTGGTGTATTTGAGTCCATCACTGTAGCCATCGTATCAATCCATCTCATCAAGGGTTTCCCTGGCCTTCGGTGGCCCCGACTTTGCCAAACATGATGTCTTTCCCCAGCGATCAGTCTCTCCTAACGACACAACCAAAGTAAGCAAGTCAAAGTCTTGGACAACATTCTTTTATCCATAGGGTTTTCATTGGCTAGTTATCAGAAGTAGATCGCCAGGTCTTTATTCCTAATGTCTGAATGTAGAAGCTCTGCTGAAACCTGTCCACCCTGCTGGTATTTGAAATACCTGTGGCATAGCTTCCAGCATCATAGCAACATGCAAGCCACCACAGTATGACAAACTGACAGGCAGGTGGTGGGATTTTTTGTGTGTGTGTGTGCTTTAAATGAAAGTTTACAAATCAAGTCAGTCTCTCCTACAAAAATTTATGTCCACCTTTCTATGTACTCCTAGCTGCTCTCACTCTAATATAACAGAGAAAATCTGAGGGTTTTCTCTGGCTGCTGGAGCCTGCAGGCTAGAAATGCTAAGGAATTAATCCTGTCACTGCCTCCCACAATCCCAAGGAGCTGTCAACAATTGACTGACAGGAGCTGGTGGATAAGAACCTCAGCTCCCTCACCCATCTAGTGGGAACACTCAGGAGCGTGTTCTATATTTGCACCCAGAGCTCCCCAGCAGGATAATCCAGTTGCCCACAGGGTGTTGTGCATTCACCCTTTAATGGCTTCCTTCCAGCTTCTGTCTCACTTCTATCATTTCTGCTGGCGCCAGAACACTTGCCTCAGGGGCTACTTCTAGAGGAATCCAAATTAAGATAACCACTTCAGATTCTTTTGGCTTCACCTGTCTCCAGCATCTTTGGCCACTTGTTCCAGCCCCAGGCCTCTTGGTGATGACCAACTCTACCTGGCCTTTCACCAACTTCAAACAGGCGCGCTTATAGCGCCTTGCCTCACACCCTCTCTGAACATCTCTTGCTTCCTGCCCCAGGGCCTCCCTTTTGATGCTCAGGTATGGTGCCCTAAGTGATCCTCTCAGCACCCATCCATGAGCAACCTGGAAGTACAGTGGGAATAACATCCTTTGGGACAATTTTTTTTTTATTGCACTCTAAGTGCAAGTTTGCAAACCAAGTCAGTTTCTTACACAAAAACTTATATGTGCCTTGCTATATACTCCTCGTTGCTCTCCTTCTAATGAGACAGCACACTCCTTCCCTCCACTATTTTCATGTCTACTCAGCCAGCTTCTGCCCCCCTCTGCCCTCTCATCTCCCCTCCAGACAGGAGCTGCTCACATAGTCTCTTGTGTCTACTTGATCCAAGAAGCTCACTCCTCACCAGTATCATTTTCTATCCCACAGTCCAGTCCAATCCCTGTCTGAAGAGTTGGCTTTGGGAATGGTTCCTGTCTTGGGCTAACAGAAGGTCTGGGGACCATGACTTCTGGGGTCTTTCTAGTCTCAGTCGGACCATTAAGCCTGGTCCTTTTACAAGAATTTGGGGTCTGCATCCCACTTTGGGACAAAATTTTAACCAATGAAAAACAGAAAAGAAATCATTCTCAACTTTCTCCCCCAGATGGATTGTCCTGGTCTCTCATAAGACGGTCTCACCTGGCTGAGCAATCACTTATGCTTAATGCTTAATGCCTCTTATTGGCTTTTCCTCCTTCATTTCCACACTTCCACTCCCTAGGATTGTACTCCTTAATAAAACATAGATCCGTAAGACTTTGCCTCAGACACTGTTCTCTGAGCAACCCAGGATTAGGCAAGTGGTGGAGTTTCTCTCATGTTCTGACACTTACCTTTCTTAACAGGGTACCTAGGGTATTTGTCACTTCCTCACCAGGTCCAATTAGCATGATGTCACCAATGTGGAGGTAAGCGTTATAGTCTGTGTCATGTCAGGATGATTGAGGTCCCTGTGGACTACACTATAACAGAGAACAGGAGAGTTAACATAGCCCTGGAGCAAGATACTAAACATGTACTACTGTTTTTGCCATGTGAACATGAATTGCTTTTGATCTTCCTTACTGATGGCGATTGAAATTGCATTTTCCAGATCCTCTTGCACCCCAAGTGCCAAAGGCTGTGTTGATTATATTCTAGTAAAGATAACACATCTGGCATGGCAGCTGCAATTGAGGCTACCATCTGGTCAGATTAATGGTAATCCACTATCATCCACCACAATCCATTTGGCTCTTGCAGGGGCCATCCAGGCGAATTTATGGGAATATGATGGAGCAAACCGCCCATATACTCTCTAAATCTTGATAGTGGCTCAAATCTCTGAAATATCTCCTGGGGAATGGTATTGCTGCTTATCTGCTATCTTGATGTGGGGAAGGAGAGGTAGTGTTAAGGATTTCCACTTGACCTTTCCCACCAGACCCCTCAGGTCAAGTGGCTAATGTAAGCATTATGACAGAAGCTAAGTATGTGTGTATAGTGTGTGTGTGCATCCCAATTATATATCTGAGATCAGACCTAAGCAGGTCTGGAAGGCACAAGTAGCCCAGGTTCCCATGTCACCAACCTCTTTGCACAAACACCCCTCCCTTACCTCACACTTATGGCCTCATGGGTGGTTTCCTACAACCAACAAACAGAAAAGAAAATAACTCAGGCTTTTCCCCAGATGAGTCAGCATGATCTGTTGATGCTAGTTGGAAATGGACTGTTGCCCAGGATTGGCTCTGAAGGACGACGACGGTGAAAATTCCTTCCAGTGGGTAGAACTATGGGCAGTATATTTGGTCAATCACGTTGAAGGCGGGAGAAGTGGTCTGAGTTACAGATATACACAGATGTCTGAGCAGTGGCAAATGTCTTGGCTGTTGGCCAGGGACTGAAAGATAAGATTGGATGGCCAGGGGCAAGGAGATCTAGGGAAGAGCTATGTATATGGACCTGTGGGAAGGGGTCGATCTTTATATCTCACAATGTTCTCCACCCTAGAAAAGACATTCAACAACCAGATGAACAGGATGACATTTACAGTGAGTGAATGTCAGCCAGACCCTCTCCTTGGCAACCTCAGGGTTGACAGGCTGCAGCCTTAAACAGACTGACAATGATGGCAGCAATAAATGCTAAGCAAACAGCATGGGCCCCGTCCCTGCACAGCAGATCTAGCTACTGACATTGCTGAATGGCAGCTGCAGAGACCGTCACTGACCCCTCAGTGTGGATTTGCAGAGGAGCTGGGCAGGAGTCCCGAAAGGCAGAGAGAAGAGCACTGGACTAGGAATAAGGACACTTGGCTCTGGCTTTGCCCTAGATTAGCTGTGGTCCTGGGCCCTTTTTTCCTCTGGGCAAGAGTGGAGGCTGGGCTCTAGCATCTCTGAGTACTCTTCTAGTTCTGACATTCATGATTGTAAGTCTGTGCCTTTTGTTTGTACTATACAGATAAATATAGGGTTGCTATGAGTCGGAATCGACTCAACGGCAACAGGCTTCATTTGGTTATACAGATACCAAAAAAAAAAAAAACCCGCCGCCATTGAGTCAGTTCCGACTCATGATGACCCTACAGGACGGAATAGAAGTGCCCCATAGGGTTTCTGAGACTGTAATCTTTATGGAAGCAGACTGCCACATCTTTCTCCTGTGGAGCAGCTGGTGGGTTTGAACCAGCTTCTTTTGGTTAGCAGCCAACCACTTACCCACTGCCACCAGGGCTCCTCTACACAGACAGAGGTGCTAAATAATAATGACACAAAAGAAAAATGCTTAGTGAGTGCTGTGTGCCTGCACTATAATTTGATTCATTCAACACCTCTATATTATTATGACTGCTTTTTCAGTTCATGGGAAACTTGAGACACAGAGAGATTAGGTAATTTACATAAGGTCACACAGCCAGTAAGGGGCAGGCCCTGGATTTAATCCTATACAGTCTGATTTTGGATACCCTATACTGCTCATGGAAACTCTGGTGGTGTAGTGTTAAGAGTTCAGCTGCTAACCAAAAGGTCAGCAGTTCGAATCCACCAGGTGCTCCTTGGAAACTCTAGGGGGCAGTTCTACCCTGTCCTATAGGGTGGCTATGAGTTGGAATCAACCTGACGGCAAGGGGTTTTTTATACTGCTCATATGTCAGACATTAGATGAGGCCCTCTTTGTGTTTTGGAATTGAAATGGATATAACCTCTGCCTCCTCCCAGTTCCACACATCCAGAGTCAAGACCATTATAAATCAGAAAGATAACTGAAAATGAATGCCTTATTCTTGCAATATGTCTCAAAATCTCCACGTGCTTTGCTAAGTGCTTCCATAGAATCTGTTACTCTACCAAATAGCATTGTTCAATCATGGTTCAGACCAGTGTTTCTTAACCTGTATCAGAATCACTTTGGGAGGAAAGTATGACAGTGCAGATTCCCAGTCTCTGCCCAAGACCTACTAAATCCAAATTTCTTCAGGTAGGTCCTGGGAATTGGAATTTAAGGAGCTCCCTGGTCCTTCTTCTGAACACTGAAGTTTCACGTCTGTATTTCTATGGCACCTGGTTCTCAAACACTATCTTGGCATTTCTTGCATTATGACACTTTCACGTTTCAAATATAACACCTACGATGATATTTGCAGTTTCCAGCTCAGGCAGACTGCCAAGACTTCTCTCGGATGGATTTTCCTGTTCACCACACTCTTGAAAGAGCAAGAGAAAATGTGTTCTATTAAGTTAAGGCCTCTAGAATTCAAGATTTTGGAGTGAACACAGCCCAGAACTAGACGGAATCTTCCATCTGATCCCAAACCCAATCCAGTCAGAGGCTCTGCTCATGTTTAAAAAAATGAGAAGCCTGCTGAGGTAAAGACAACTTGAGAATCCTCTAGATACCATTGACTAGAGAAGGGGACCTGTGGAAGAGGATGTGAGCAAAACTCCACACTTGTGGGCTCACCTGCCTTCCATCCTCCCACAGCCCCCTCATCAGTACGCCTGACACTGCCACTTCCCCGATATGTGTGAAGAATAGGGAAGCACTAAATTTAACACCTATTTTGTCTCAAGGAGGGTGAGAGTTGATAAATGTATCCTTGAGATAATAAGCCAAAGAGGACAGGATGTGAAATCTGGCCAAAGTGATAGGAGTTTTATCGCTGATTGAGGCCCGATGTCCCCAAATGGCCAGGGCCATACCTTGCCTCTGAGAATGGCCCATGTAACAAAAAGCACAGCCTCTGTCTCCCCTTCTATCTACCACACTGTCCCCTGCCCACTGTCTCTTGGAAACCAGCTTTGCTGGAGCCACACATCCTGGACATCATCACCAAGCAGCAGGAATAGTCGGTTAGACCAGCAACAGGTTGTAGCTTCCTCTTTCTTCAGCCCTATAGGTTAACTGGTGGCAACAGTTAAATGCTTGGCTGCTAACCAAAAGGTTGGTGGCTGGAACCCAAAAGCTGCTCCGTGGCAGAAAAGACCTAGAGATCTCTCTGGTAAAGATCACAGCCTATGGGGCAGTCCTATATTGTCCTATGGGGTTACTATGAGTTGAAACGGACTCCACGACACAGAATAAGAATCGGTTCAATGGTTCACAAATGATCAATATCACCCTTAGGGTGCATTGGGAAATGCTGTGAGGAGTTTCTTTCATCACAATGAATGGGAATACTACTGGCATTTGGCACACGGGGGCCAGGGATGCTAAATTCTGCAATGCAGTTCTACATAACAAAGAAATATTCTGCCAAAAATGACAATTGTACCCCCCTGAGAAATACTGGCAGACTGTGGCTTTCAAACTTTTTGGACCAAGACCTTCGGTTTCACAATCCCATGAACGCACACATCTGACATAAATATTTCATGTAACAATGGTGATGTTGTTGTTGTTAGGTGCCGTAGAATCGGTTCCGACTCATAGTGACCCTATGCACAACAGAACAAAACACTGCCTGGTCCTGCGCCATCCTTACAATGGTTGTTATGCTTGAGCTCATTGTTGCAGCCACTGTGTCAATCCACCTCACTGAGAGTCTTCCTCTTTTCCACTGGCCCTGTACTCTGCCAAGCGTGATGTCCTCCTCCAGAGACTGATCCCTCCTGAAAACGTGTCCAAAGTAGGTAAGACGCAGTCTCGCCATCCTTGCCTCTAAGGAGCATTCTGGCCGTACTTCTTCTAGGACAGATTTGTTCATTCTTTTGGCAGTCCATAGTATATTCAATATTCTTTGCCAACACCACAATTCAAAGGTATCAATTCTTCTTCAGTCTTCCTTATTCATTGTCCAGCTTTCACATGCATATGATGCGATTGAAAATACCATGGCTTGGGTCAGGCACACCTTAGTCTTCAAGGTGACGTCTTTGCTCTTCAACACTTTAAAGAGGCCCTTTGCAGCAGATTTACCCAATGCAATGCGTCTTTTAATTTCCTGACTGCTGCTTCCATGGCTGTTGATTGCGGATCCAAGTAAAATGAAATCCTTGGCAACTTTAATCTTTTCTCCGTTTATCATGATGTTGCTCATTGGTCCATTTGTGAAGATTTTTGTTTTCTTTATGTTGAGGTTCAATCCATACTGAAGGCTGTGATCTTTGATCTTCATTAGTAAGTGCTTCAAGTCCTCTTCACTTTCAGCAAGCAAGGTTGTGTCATCTGCATAACGCAGGTTGTTAATGAGTCTTCCTCCAATCCTGATGCCCCGTTCTTCTTCATATAGTCCAGCTTCTCAGATTATTTGCTCAGCATACAGATTAAATAGGTATGGTGAAAGAACACAACCCTGACCCACACCTTTCCTGACTTTAAACCAATCAGCGTCCCCTTGTTCTGTCTGAACAGCTGCCTCTTGATCTATGTAAAGGTTCCTCTTGAGCACAGTTAAGTGTTCTGGAATTCCCATTCTTCGCAATGTTATCCATATTACATGCAACATATTCAGATATTTTCTACTCTGTTTTATTCCGTTCCAATTTATTAAAAGAGATACTGGTGGAGAACCATTAAACAGATTTCATGACCCACAAATAGGCCACAACCCATATTTGTTGTTGTTGTTACGTGCCCTGGAGTCAGTTCCAACTCAGCCACCTCATGCACAACAGAAAGAAACACTGCCCAGTCCTGTGCCATCCTTGTAATCGTTGTTATGCTTGAGCCCATTGTTGCAGCCGCTGTGTCAATCCATCTCATTGAGGGTCTTCATCTTTTTCACTGACCTTCTCCTGTACCAAGCATGATGTCCTTCTCCAGGGACTGATCCCTCCTGACAACATATCCAAAGTATGTAAGACGCATTCTCGCCATCCTGGCTTCTAAGGAGCATTCTGGTTGTTGCTGAAGAAGTACAACACCCCATATTAGAATGTGACAATTTCAAAGCTCTTTGAATCAGCCTCAGTGGAAGGAAACATGAAATTCATCTTACTGTAAGAATCACTTGTCTGCTGTCACTCATACTACTTTATTTAAAAATCTCAGTGCTAGAGTGAAAGCCCTCATTACTTCTGTTAAGTTACACTATTCCTGCTCTGTCTCCCAAAACCAGCTGCCCAAAGAGAGGCAAACGATTGTCCATTGCTTGAAGCAGTAGAGGCTAGAATCTTACCTACTCTGGGCAATTTACTGCGGAAGCCAGTAGCCTCCCCCACCACAGAAACTCCTGAAAGCAGGCGGGTACTGAGCACAGTGAAGTGATTGCTGGTTATCCTGATGACGTGTGTCATTGAGACAAGCTTAACTGTGCTTTGTGAATTCTTTTTACAAAAGTTAGAAATTGTAAAAAAAAAAAATTTTTTTAAAGATTGTCATTAAATACCCAAATAAAATAAGCAACTTTTTATAATGTTTTAATTTAAAAGGGCAAGCTCTAAATACTTAAGAAAATTATAGGAATGGCTCATTGCTCAAATTTTAACATACATGTGTTACAAGGGACTTTTTGAAGCCAAATTTCCTTTTATGTTTGGGAACCTCATGAAATGGAACACCTACCTTCTTCAAAAGATACTTTGAAGCCATAAAAATGTTCATACACTTCGACTCAGTAATCCCCTTCTGGGAAACTCGCCTAAGAAAATACCCTGAAATATGGAAAAGACCATATGCAGAAAAATATTCATCAAAGAGTTGCTTATTGAAAAACTGGAAATAGCTCAAAGATTCAAAAAGGGGGTGGGGTGGTTAAGTAAATTACGGTACGGACATTAAAGAAATATTCTGTAGTCATTTAAAATTATGGATATGAAGTTTATGAAGGATCATGGCAAATGCTTATTATAGAAATATTAAGTGAAAGGTTTCAGGAGAATATTTGCACACACATTATTTGTAAAAACATGAAGAGACTATAAAAAGTATTGTCTCTATCTCACAGTGGTAGGCTTGTGGATTTTTTCCTTGTTTTCTAAGTTCTCTAATGTTATTGTATCTCTACATTTTTAAAAAAGTTCAAATCCCTCCAAAACAAAACAAATAACCATAGATGCTTTTAGCAGGAAGAAACACCATTAGTGGAGGTGAAGGTAAGTTGAGATGAGAATCTGCCCATCAGTTATTAAGTGTCTTTAGAGTGCTTTCATGTGTTATGAAACAAATACAAAGCACACGCAAAAAGAAAATACAAAAGTGTATTTTTCTTCAAGGGACAAAAAATTATGTCCCTGCAGAAACCATTCACGGCTTAAGGATTCTCTTATTTCTGTGTTCGCTGGTTGCTATGGATCCACTTAAAAGGCACATCTCGTGGAAGAGCACTGAAACGATGCTTAGTTGGCTTTCTACATGTCTTTAATTTTAGCACTCAGTAAGCCATGATCGAGGAGCCCTGGTGGTGCAACGGGTAAGCCCTTGGCTGCTAACCAAAAGGTTGGCAATTTGAACTCACCAGTGGCTCCGAGGGAGAAAAGACCCGGCAATCTGCTCCAGTAAAGATTAAATTAAAAAAAAAAAACAAAAACCCATTGCCATCAAGTGAGTTGTGACTTATAGAGACCCTACAGAACAGGGTAAAACTACCCTATAGGGTTTCCAAGGCTATAAATCTTTACAGAAGCAGACTGCCACAACTTTCTCCTGTGGAGCGGCTGGTGGGTTCAAGCCACTGACCTTTTGGTTAACAGCTGAGAGCTTAACCACTGTGCCACCAGGGTTCCTTGGCAAAGATTACAGCCTAGGAAACCCTATGAGGCAGTTCTACTCTGTCCTGTACGGCGCAGTTCTACTCTGTCTATAGGGTCGCTATGAGCCAGAATCGACTCGATGGCACACAACAATAAGCCATGATCAGTTGGATATGGATGTAGTGTTCAAAAGACAAATCTCCTTTTCCCACCCCATCATTCAGGACATCGAAGTCATGAACTCTGAGAGCTGGAAGGAAAGTCCGGCGTTGTTCAAGTAGAAATTGCCTAGGCACCAGCACCTTCCCCTGTAATGTGGGAGTTAGCTTTGCAGCCTCCCAGACAAGTTATGTAAGGGTGAGAAAGCAGAGGCAAAGTCTCATCCAGGAACAAAGGAAGGCCAACTGGCAAAGGCTGTTGACTGGAAAAAAAAAAAAATCACAAATCCAAATACCTGGAAAAATGCAAATGCAAATCAAAGCAACATAGAGGCACCTGTTCCAATTATCTGTTCTTGCATAACAAACTATCCTAAAACTTAGAGGCTGAAAACAACCACCATTTTACTGTATTTCACGGTTTAGGCAGGGCTTGGCTGAGTCACTCCTTCATTCCTTGTGGCATCTGAGGGCACTCAGTGGTACTCAGCTGCCAGATGGGCCAAGGGGACCCAAGGTAGCTTCACCCACAGGTCTGGCACCTAGGTGGGGAGGCTGGCAGGCGGGCCTCTTCCACCTGGCCTCCCCAGCATGGTAGTCTCCTTGGAGTGGTCAGACTTCTCACATGGTAGCTGATATCCCCCAAAACAATGGTTCTGGAGGGACTTAGGCAGAAACTGCAACGTTTTTACAACTTAGCCTCCCAAGTCCCAGATCATCACTCCTGCCACATACTGTTGGTCAAGCAAATCACTGAATTACCCAGCCCAGATTCAAAAGGACGGAAATTAGACTCCACCTCTCAATAGACAGGAGCCCTGGTGGCGCAGTAGTTAAGAGCTTGGCTGCTAACCAAAAGATTGGCAGTTGAAATCCACCAGTCACTCCTTGGAAACCCTATGAGGCAGTTCTACTCTATCCTATAGGGTCGCTTTGAGTCAGAATTGACTCAAGGCAATGGGTTCTCAATAAAAGAGGAAGCAAAAGGTTCTGTGGTCATCTTTAATCTACCACAGCACCATTTCATATACATTATACAGGGCGGTGGGAACACCATGACCCAATACAGACAAAGGCAAGAAGAAAGAGCTTGTGTGTGTATTGGTGGTGGTCGTGTAAATTGGTACAACACTGAGAAATTATCTTGCCAATCTGTGCAGAATTCATAAAATCATTCATCTTTGGGAGTCCCACAGTCCCGCTCCACTTCACCCTTCTGAATGTCAGTGCGCCCTCTGCAAAAAAGACAGTGATGCCTGTCTCGGGGTTACCACGGATGACACTAGGCTAGCATCTAGAAGGCCTTCAACAAACAGGAGTGCTCTCCCTCTTCAGGCCAGAACCAGAGCCTGGGCAGCAGCTGTCTCCGTATTCTGAGGAAGCAGCTCACTCCAGGAGGGAATATTCAGGATTCTGAAACATTGTTCTCAGGTGTAGTCCCTGGAGAAAGAGCAGGGAATCAGGGCCTGGAAGGCGGTGGAGATGTGGTGATGAGGCCAAACCCCTGTGAAATTCACTACAGATTAGTAAATAAACACAAATCAGCCCCTGCATCACTTGCTTGATGTAAACGGCTGCGTACTGTGTTTACTGGTTAATCTGCCCCTGTCTGGGAGGCTTTCGAAAACACTGATGCCTGGTGCCACTCCCAGAGATTTTGGTATGACTGGCCTCAGTGTGGCCTGGTAATCCCAGTGTGCAGCTAGGACGGAGAACAGCTGCCCTGGAGGCTTTGGGATCCTCCTGATAAAGACCAATTGAATGAATTAAATTGGCCTTTTCCTTCTTGTACTTTAGGGCAAAGTGCAGACGAATGGGGGAGGGGGAGGTCTCAGGGACCAAAGATTTAGGAGATTAAAGAAAAATTTAACCCCTCAGACACTGAGTTCAACTCTGAAATGTTACCACATGTTTCACACTTGGAGATTTTGCCAAACCTACTTTAAGTTGTTTTTTTTTTTTTACACTTTAAGTTGCTTTAAGTCTGCTTTTCATACCATGTTGAATAGCTCTAAGTTGGTTTTTCTTTCCTCTGTGTTATTTTGCAATGGCCTTTATTCAAAAGCTTTAAAATTTTGATGTACCATGTCCTCTGATACCAATGCCTAGGAATAAATTAGAAAACATTTGAAAGATAATAAAAAATATATAGAAAAAATACCATTTTGCACTACAAGAATCGAGGGTCTATAGAAAGATGCCTTTCAGAATAAATGTCAGGCATTCTTTTAAGATGAATAAGTTCCCACAGAGGTCCGCTTAGCACTGGTCACTTCATCCCCAAATTGGACTCATAAGGGCTTATTGATTTCTGCGTGAGTTGTTGTAGAATTGGGTTGTGGTGCAAACATTTGCAGGGGTGACACTGGAAACTCTCCATCTGGTCCTGGGAGATTGAAGCTTTCACACTCTTCACAAGCCAGAGGGATCTGGCAGAGCCTTCCAATTCTCTCTTTAGTTGCTGTATTAGTTTCCTACGACTGCTGTAACAAATAACCACAAACTTGGTGACTTCCGGAAAATTTATTCTCTCACAATTCTGTAGGCCAGAAGTTCAAAATCCATTTCACTGGGCTAAAATCAAGGTGTTAGCAGTGTCTCGCTCCCTCCAGAAGCTGGTAGGGAAATATCTGTTCCTTGTGTTTTTCAGGCTGTAGTGGCTGTTGGCAGTCCTTGGCTTGTGGCCGTATCACTCTGACTTTGCCTTCATGGTCACATTGTCTTCTACTGTGTGTGTCAGATCTTTCTCTGCCTCCCTTTCATAAGGATACATGCGAATGTGTTTAGGGCCCACTGGATAATCATCTTATTTCAAGATCCTTAACTTGATCACATCTGCAAAGTCCCTCTTGTCATGTAAGGTAACATTCACAGGTTTCAGGTTTTAGGACATGGGTGCCCTTTGGGGGACCATTATTTAGCCTACCAGAGTCTTGAATCTTCATGCTCCCAAGATCTGATGAATACGGGCTGTGGAAGAGGAAGTATAGCATGGTATAGTGGTTCTCAAAGTTTGTTCCCCTGACCAGTGGCAGCAACATCACTTACAGCACAGCATCAGATGCACCACAGACCTACTGGGTCAGAAACTCTGGGGTGTGGCCCAGCAATCTGAGTTTTAACCGGCCTTCGAGATTATTCTGATTCACAATAGAGTTGAGAACCACTGATTTAGAGGTTAAGAGCATAAACCAAACATGAACAGACTTCGATTCAAATTCCAGCTCTACCACTTTTGTGACCTTGGGCAAGTCACTTCACCTCTCTGAGCCTTTGTTTCCTCTTATGTAAAATAGGAATAATCATAGCAGCTACTGCCATATCATTGTTCTGAGGATTAAGGGAAGGAATGCAGGTAAAGTGTTTAGCATAGTACTTTGCAAAGCCAGGACCAAGGTGAAGTCAATGAGGCACCGAGGGTCATGCGAGTACCTCCTTAAATTTTGCATCCTAGATGCCTCACTCACCACACCCGGGTCCCAGCTCTGGATCTCATTGTTTCAAAAGTACTCAGTAAATGACAGCTACTACTTTATACCTTTGATGGCTCTGAGATTTCATTCATGTTAGAGCCTTGACCAGGCAGTGGTCTGGAGTCAAAGTCTTCAGGCAGTTTGGTGTAGAAGAAAAAGCATTGGCATTGGAGTCCACAGGCCAGGGTTCAAATGCTAGGAATACCAGCCAAGGAGAGAGGCACAGAGGCTGGGGCAAGCTCAGCTTCTGAGACAGGCTCCTTCCATTGGAAAGAGTGGTTCCCCCCGCCCCTTTCCTTCTTTTTGATAGAAAGCAGAGGACGCTCTTGAGTTTTGACTCATCCGTACTCACTATGATTTCTGTGTCAGTAGAAATCAACATTCATTCCTGACAAAAACACTCAGCAAACTAGGAGAAGAGGACTTTCTCAATGTGATAAAGAATATCAGCTAATATCATACTTAATGGTGAAAGTCCAAATGCTTTAAGCCTGAGATCAGGAACAAGATAAGAATTTCCACTCTCACACTTCTACTCAGCATTGTACCAGAGGTTCTAGTTGGTTCATTAAGGCAAGAAAAAGAAATGAAAGACATCCATTTTGGAAAAGAAGAAATAAAACTATCCTTGTTCATAGGCAGCATAATCATCTATGGAAAAAATCTCATGGACTGTACACTAAAACTACTAGAACTAGTGAGTTTAGCAAGGCTGCAGGATACAAAATACATATACAAAAATCAGTTATGTTTCCACATACAAGCAGCAAACAATTGGAAACCCAAATTTTAAAAAATGCCATTTTCAATAGCATAAAAAATACAAAAGGCTTAGGTATAAATTTGGCAAAAGATGTGAAAGACTTGTACCCTAAAAACAACAAAACACAGCTGAGAGAAATAAATAAAACCTAAAAAATATAGTGGTATACTGTGTCCATGGGTCAGAAGAATCAATATTGGTAAGATGACAGTCGTTCCCAAATTGATCTAAAGATCCAACTCAATCACAATCAGATTCCCAATAGGGTTTTTTTTTTTTTTTGTAGAAATTGGCAAACTGATTCTAAAATTCACATAAAATTTCAAAAGGCTTAATATAGCCCAAACAAGTTCGAAAAAGAACCAAGTTGGAGGATTAACACTACCTGATTTCAAGACCTATTATAAAAAGCTATGGTAATTAACACCGTGTGGTATTTGGTGTCAAAATCAACAAAGAATCAGTGGAACTGAATGGAGAGTCCAGAAATAGACACGTGTGGACACCTGATTTTTGAAAAAGAGGTGAAGGCAGTTCAGTGGAGAAAGGATAGTCCTTTCAACAAATAGTGCTGGAACACTAGGATATTCATGGGCCCTTGAGGCTTTACTTTCTCTTACCTGTAGCCACTGAGTTTGGAACAACCCCCTTTTTCTGATGCATTTCTGTTCCTTCTAACTTTTTTTTTTCTTTCTTTTCAAAAACATAAATTTAATTAATTCAATGAAAATCTTCTGGCTCTGTGTTCCTCTTTTTGCAGGCTGTGGCTTATCTCTCCATTCATAGACTAGTCCCTGAAATCTGAGAACATGAGGAAATTGGAGGGCAAAATTGACGGATGACCTGTGAATCTGTTCTCTGTGCCGCTCCCCCCCCCCCCCGCCCCAAGACAAATGGCCCTCCTTCCCCTTGGCCAGCTCTGGGGACAGGCTGGAGCAGCTGCAGTCACCAGGGTCCGGGCACCTGTAAGGCTCTCAAGCTCCGGCAAATGCAAGAAGTAACTTTCTTTCTTCGTTTTTGAACGGCAAAGGGCCTCCTCAGCTTCACCACCCACGTCCACCCTTCTCCATCAGCATAACACGTATCTACATATCATCAGTGAAAAGTCTGGTACACACGGATGCCCAGTCAACCCTCATAAATGGCTTCAGTGGGCCTGCCTTTGGTCCTTGGTAGGGCTGGTGGTATCTGGAAAAGCTCTACTCCAGCCAGCGGTTCTTACAGTGTGGTCCCTGGTTCGGCAGCAGCAGCGGCATCACCTGGGAACTTGTTAGAAATCCAGTTCTTGGGCCCCTCCCCAGACCTATTAAGTCAGACACTCCGGGCTGGGGCCCCGCATCTGTGTTTTAACCAGCCCTCCAAATGATACCTATGTCCCTGGGCAGTTAAAGAGCTTAACTGTGTTCTTTGCTGTTGAGCTGCCCCATCGGGTTTCCTAGGCTGTAATCTTCGCTGGTGCAGATCGCCAGGTCTTTTCCAGGAGCCGCTGGAGGGTTCTAAATTCTGACTGGTTAGCCACCAGGAGCTTAACCATTGCATCACCAGGGCTCCTCAAGAGCCTAATTGCTGGTTCTGAATGACCCAAATTTCATAGCCTGCTTCTGTCGTTTTCTACCTATTACTTAAAATATCAGGATATCAGTCTCCTCCTCTATAAAATAGAGATGACAATGGTACCAGCTTCACCAGACTCTAGTTTGAAATAATGAAATGATCTACGTAAATTACTGAGGAAGTACTTAGAATCATTTAGCTTATGCATGTGAATTTCCCTTGCCTTAGCTATTTGTGAGGCATCATTCTTGTGTATAATAGTTGTATAGCAGTTGTTAAAATTTTACGAGGAAATTTGTATACTATGGCCCTATTAGTTTCCATAACCAGCAAGGTAGGTATTGTCATCATCTTCGTTGTACACATGAGACACTGAGACCCAGATGGAGAAGGTTCTTTCCAGCATCCTCATGAGGAAATGATAGAGCTGGACCATGATGTTCTGGCTTGAACATCTGTGTCTGATGTCCCTCGCGTCCTAAGTTCTAGAGTACAGGCCCACTATCTCAGTGGATGCAAGTTTAATGGTTCTAATTTTGGTACCTGCATTTTGTCAACTAGGAATTCCCGGGCGGCACAAATGGTTAAAAGCTCAGTTACTGACAGAAAGGTTGGCGGTGTGAACCCATCCAGAGGAACCTTGGGAGAAAAGCCTGGCCATCTGCTTCAAAAAGGTCACAGTCTTGAAAACCTTGGAGTGAAGTTCTACTCTGATACCCATGGGGTCACTGGGAGTCGGAATTGACTCCATGTTAGTTGGTTTTTGTTTTTTATTTGTTCACTGCAAGAAGAAAGATGTGGTTGATGATGATGCTGTTAGTTATATTTAAAGTCCTTTGCAGGATGCAGCTTAGCACTTGACACATCACGGCTCCCTGAAATTCCTCATTTCCAAAAGAGGAGAAGCTGTGTGATGAGGTGGGACAGGCCGAATTAGCTCCAGCCTCTGGCTTCACCACTTTCTAACTGACTGTGTCGCCTTGAACAAGGGGCCTCACCTCTCAGAATTTCCTTTCCCTCCTCTGTAAAGTGGAGTATGGGCCCTGCATTGCCTCCTCCCAGAGCAGCCTTGGGTCTCAAATGAAATAATAGATGTGGAAGCACTTGGCAAACTGTATAGGGCATGCACACATACGGGGTTGGTAGTCACAGAGGTGGTAAAGGAAGAGTTTGCTGAAGGAATACTGCGGGCCCTCACCAGCACTGACTGGCTCTGTGGTCTGGCAAGGCCAAGGCAGTGTGCAGCTGGTGGGAGGGAGTTGGGGACTGGTGGAAACTTAGGATGTGTGGTCTGACCCTAGCAAGGGAGCAGCCTGCAGGGGCAGGGGTAGGTCAGAGACCCTGCCAAGCAGGCCCACAGACACATGCCATCATCTTGGGGCGACCCACTGCTGCCCTCCTTCATGGCCAGCCAAAGGCCCTCTGGACTCAGGCCCAAGGAGTCCTTGAAGTGAAACAAGTTCTTGCTTCAGCTACCAGTTCACAAGCTGACCCTGGGCAAGACCCTTGCTTCTCTGAGCCTTAGTTCTACAAAACCAGGTGCTGGTTCTCCACTCTTCCACCACCCCTCTATTACTCCTCCTACGCTACTTGGATCCCAAAATCTTCCCTACCAAATACCCTTCCCTGAATAATGACTTTCAGGAGACTGTTTCCTCATGGTTGATGGTTGGAGCTGAGGAATCAGACGGCCTGGATTTGATTCCTGGCTGGATGTGTGGCTATGGGCAAGTTGCTTTACTCCTTTGGCCCTCAGTTTCCTCATCTGCAAAATAAGGATCATAAAAGTACCCACCTTCCAGGGTTGGAGATTAAGTAAGATGATCTGTGTAGACGGTTTAACACAGCTCCTGGCAAATGATAAATGCAATGGGAAGCTGTTATTATCATCACCAGCAACAGTAGGGTACAGAAGGACCACCCTGAATCGATTTCAGGGAAAAGCAGAGACACCTGCTTCATTGACCAGCTCTGGGGAAGGGCCGTAAGCAGTGGCAGCTGCAAGGATTTGTGAGCTTTTGGGGTTTGAGAGAGCCTGCGAGGCCTCACATTTAGGCTTTTGAAAGTCCTGGAAATAGTTCGAGAACCTCCAGAGTCCAGGAACCCCAGCTTGGGAACCACCGGTCTCAAGGTTGTCAAAGCTTCTTCTAGCTCTGCAATGTCTCAGCTGTGCTGAGGGTCAGCCAAGCCTCTTAAAAGACAGCGGTGTGGTCAGCAGCAGCTGGACCTGCGGTGAGCCAAGGTAGACCTCAGGAGGAGCTGCCACGTCCTGTGTCCTATGTCCCAGGGCCAGGCCCCCAAAGAACAGCCACACATCAGAGGAAAGCTGCAGCCTCTGGTTTAGTGCATCTTGGAACCAAGTCTCCACACTGCCTCCCGCCTCTCTGATCTGAAAAGGCCAGGAGGGAAGGAAATGGTATTTCAAAGACTGGGCGAGCCCCCTTTGAAAAGGGGGTCAGAGTGTCTGAGTCTTGAGGTCCCCAAGGAACTGCTGAAAGAGAGGATTTTGCCTGTTTCCTTTTCTTCATTTCCCCTTTCCTTTCTTTGCAAGACCATTCTAAATATAATCTTAGAGGAAAGATACAGGAGGTCAAGACGCAGAAACCTACCCACGAGGGGCAGAGAGAAAGCTCAGGGGCTGGGTATGATGGGAATAGCCATACTAGTGAGGTCTTCCTAATGCCACCTCTGATGGAAATGATCACAGAAGCCCTCACCTCTGTGGATGCATTCACACCCGTTCTCCCTCTGGCTTCTCACATCAATCTCCAGAGACATCCAAGGCAGGGATTCTTATTCCCATCATACAGAGGGAGAAACTGAGAGCCAGTTCACTAAGCAAGGTAGTAAGAACTACACATGCATTATACTATTTAATCCTCACAAGAATCCCATGAAGTAGGTACTATTACTCTCCCCCTTTTACAGATGAGAAAATTCATTCTCAGAGATGTCAAGTAAATTTAGTTCTGTCTGATTTCAGAGCCCATACCTTCAATCACTGGCTACACTGACTCTTGCCTGGCGAATACACAGCAGGTCAGTAGCAGGACCAGGAGCCAAGCCAGGGTCTTCTGACTTCAAGTTTAGGGCTCTTTCTCTGCCACCCGTCTGCTTCTACGTGGTCAGCACAAGGATGACTACTAGTCTAACAGTCACACCTGTATAAAAAAGGAACCAGCTGCATGGAAGGGCATGAGCACCCATCCTGAGGAACCTCCCAGCCCAAGCCAGATGATCACTCAGTGGGGTGTTGCAGAAGCGACAGAGGTTGAACTCTACGGTCCCTTTCAGGCATGAGTATCTACAGTTCCAGATTGAAAGGAGACCATGAAATGCATTGTAGTTGTTAAACAAACCTCCAAAAACATTTGTAGGCTCTATCTTTTCTTTCCTTTCTCATTTCATTTATTCATCCCCTCAATCCACAATTGGAGAGGCTATTGTGTGCCAGAATATATTGGTTTTCCAGAGCTACTGTAACAAAATACCACCATGTGGGTGGCTTGTAAGAACAGAAATTTATCATCTAACAGCTCTGGAGGCTGGGAGTTTGAGATCAGGGTGTCGGCCATGTTGATTCTTTCTGAGGCTTTGGGAGAGAATCTGTTCTGTGCCTCTCTTCCTGCTTCTGGTAGCTCTAGGCATTCCTTGCCTTGCAGCTGCAGCCCCACGTGGCCTCCTTCCTCTGTTTCTCTGTCTCTGCGTCTTTTCTTTCTTTTATAAGGTCTCCAATAGTATAGGATGAGGTCCCAGCCTACTCCAATAGGACCTCACGTTAACCTGAAAACATTTTCAAATACCCTGTTTCCAAACAGGGTCACATTCGCAGATACATGGGCTAAGACCTCAATATATGTTTCAGGAGGACAAAATTCAATCCCTAACAGACACTGTGCCATATAATGATGGACACGACAGATACAGCCCCTGCCCTCCTGAAGCTTACATTCCAGTGACCCACACAACTCAACTGGCTTATGGGAACTCCCTCTGCTAAACCAAGGTATCCCACCTTTGGACCTTAGCTCAGGCTCTGCTGTTTCCTTTCCTCCTAGCTCCTCATGTTGAAACCAAACTCAATTCAAATGCCACTTCTGGGAAGCCTTCTCTGGTATTCCAACAGAAGGTGTCCCGCCTTCTGCCAGGCTCCTGTGAACACTGCAGGATGCTTACAGGTCTCATGAGCAACTGTGTTGATCTACTTTGTATCTCAGGTAGATGTGGGGCAGGGAAGTTCTTCTACAAGACCACAAGCTCTTTGATTGCAAGGATTGAGTCCAAGAGCTTTGGCTCCCTGGTGCAAGGCGCCCTGGCCTAGAGAAAATACTCGTTCATTCATTCAACAAGTATTGAACACCTATGATGTGCCAAGCACTGTTCTAGCCACAGGGTATTTGACAGCGACCAAAACAGGCAAAAGCGCTACCCTTATTTTTGTTCTAATGGAACCGTTAGGTGAACAAATCAATGAGAGTATTTGTTTATGCATTGAGCCCTGAAAACCTACATTGAGACCCTACACCAAAAAAAAAAAGGTACATTTTAGGACTGTTTGTATATCTATAAGGCCAAATATTTATCTGAACTAAGTGAGCTCTTAAAGGAAGCCTACCTTCCTCTGTGGTGTGAGTGTTTAAAAATCACCGGAAAGAGATTGTGTTGGAATTAGTCTTTGCAAGACAACCCTGCTTTGAGAATCCAAAGCCACTGAGGTGACAGCCTGAGACCTGGATAAAATAAAATAAAATAAACTTGAGAGCCACAGGAATGATTCAATTTGAGGAAACATCAGGCTCAGGGAGAGTAATAAGAAAAATAATCACTGCAGACAGTGACACATCACATACCGTGTGCCAGGCCCAGGAGAAGCCCAGGTTCCCGGCAGATGACAAGGCTCTGTCAGAAGGAAGGGGAGGCTATGAGAAGGGTGACCTTGACTGGAGCCGTCCCTGAGATAGCGCCATTGTTCATTTGGGCTCTGACTCTCCCATGCTCCTCAGCAAGCTTGCTGGCCCAGCGCCTTTGAAATTCCCAGGAATTCTATGCCAGACAAGGCAGGCCTCCTCAAGTAAAAGGAATTTTGACTCCTAAAAATAAAACAAACTGCTCAGGAGAGGAAATTCTTTGGGACTGTGAAGGTGTCCTTATTCCCTGAAAAGAAGTTTGGGGTACACGTTTATTACGCACCTACTACATGCCAAGTGGAAACCCTGGTGGTATAGTGGTTAAGTGCTACAGCTGCTAACCAAGAGGTCAGCAGTTCAAATCCACCAGGCGCTCCTTGGAAACTCTATGAGGCAGTTCTACTCTGTCCTATAGGGTCACTATGGGTCAGAATCAACTCGATGGCAGTGGTTTTTGGGTTTACATGCTGAGAATTGTGCTTGGACTTGACACGGACTGTAGTTTACTCAGTGCTGGGTGCTGTGGTAGATGTGAGGCTATAGCCAGGAATGACATAGACACTGTCAGTCCCCAGGGCTGACACACAGCCAGGATGTCCCTATGCACCTGTTCCACTTGTTAATATACTTACACATTTCTGTTCTAGCTGGCAGCTGCCCCGAGTCTCCTAAGTGCCCCTGCCCAGCCCAGCTGCCCCAGCCCCTCTTTCAATTCCACCCTTCCTCCCTTCCCTGCTTAAGAATTGATCCAGCTCCAGACCATGGCCTAGTCTGTTCCTGTTGGTCGAAGCAAAAGCCAAACTAGCTGTCATTGTGTGTCAGACTAGAACTGTGCTCCACAGGGTTTTCAATAGCTGATTTTTCAGAAGTAGATCACCGGGGCTTTCTTTTGAGGTACCCCTCGGTGGACTAGAACCTCTAACTTTGCAGTTAGCAGCCAAGAGCATTGACCTTTTGCACCACCCCGGCACTCCAGTCACAATTGGCCAGTGCAAGTTAAATGTCTGGAGATTCTCCCTGCCTGCCCTCTTGAAACCCTCGAGCCAGTGGACAACTCACTTAGCCCCCAGAAGTCCTGTGAGGGAGGGACCCTTGACCCTCTCAGACACTTCCTTCTAGCCCCTTAAATGCTGCTGCCCCCACACTTCCTTCCTCGCCCACTGCCTTCACTGTGTCCTGTCATGATCTTATCCCTCCTGGGGTGTTCACCCTTTCTACCCACTCACACCCCTAAAATCTGTCTCTCCAGCCTGAACCTCTCTCCTGACCTGGCCAGATGGCCAACTGCCTGCTGGACATCTCCCCAGAAAGACCAACTGCCACCCCAAATAACTCAGGTCAGCCTCCCTCCTAGGGCTCTCCTTCATTCTCCTGTGTTCCCCATTTCTCTTGTTCATGCATGCATGCCATAAATACCCGCAGAGCATCTACTACATGCCAGGCACTGTTCCTGACACTGAGAATGAGGCAGGAAGCAAGATGAGCCCTCAAGGAACTCATAGTCCATCAGGGTTACATCAGCCCAGAGACCTGAGCGCTATCTTCAGCTCTCCCTCCCTCGCCCCATGTTAACGTTGAACACTTCATGCTATGTGGCCATTTCCCTCCAACTCCACTACTAAAACCTGAGCTCAGACCCTTACCCTTGCTCACCAGGGTAGCTGTGCAGCCTCTTCAGCCTGCCCCAGTATTGCCCTCTCCAAGTCTTTCTCTGCAATGCAACCAGAGGGCCTTCTCTACCACACATCGAAATAAGCCCCCTCCTCAACTGAGAGCCTTCCATGGCCCCTCATTGTCCTCAGGATCCAAGTTCCCTGGCCTGCCATTAAAGGCCCATATTGACCTTCTCTCTTGCTCCAGCAGGGCTGGTCTGGCAGGAGATGAGCAGAGTGTGATGGAGCCATTGGTTCCCAATCACCGGCTGACTCCTTATTGGAAGCACATGCACACAGACCCCCATACACACACAGAGACACATACAGGTACAAACACACATCCCCTCAGGTACACCCAGAGACGTAATAAGCTAGCCCACTTCTATTGCCACACATGCATACGGACAGGGTTGACAGATTTAGCAAATAAAAACACAGCTAAATTCAAATTTCAGATAAATACAAAATTTTTAGTATAAGTAGGTCCCAAATATTGTATGGGATATAGTTATACTAAAACTATTCATTGTTCATCTGGACTTCAAATTGAACTGGGCGTCCTGTACTTTATCTGGAGACTCTACATATAGAGAAGGTCTAATACAAACCTAGACCCCACACACATATATATACACAATGCTCACACGTACATTTCCTGTGTGAATGTGCACCTCACGCTGTCAGGTCTCCAAGACTAATGGGCATCTCACCACCTGAGGCCAAACCGGGGCAGGGCTGTGACTTTGGTCAGTTGCTGGGAGCTCTTCAGGGAAATGTTTGTTCCATGAATAAATGCCTGATTGACAGTAATTCCTGGCTGCCCAGCCCCTGAAGCGTTGTGTACCCAGAGTGATCCCTGTGGAAGCTGGGCTTCCATTGAGCACAATGCTCTGACCTGTCGGGACGGCAGTGGGGTGAGGGGCCTGTGGGACCTGAGACTCTCTTTCCCTCTCGTGCTTTCCACAGACTTCCAGAGCAGAGTTCAAACCAAAAAACAAGACCCATTGTCATCGAGTGGATTCTGACTCACAGAGACACTTTAAGTCAGAATAGAACTGCCCCATAGGGTTTCCAAGTAGCAGCTGGTGGACTTGAACTGCTGACCTTTCGGTTAGCAGCCAAACACTTAACCACTGCACCATCAGGGCTCCTAACAGAGTTCAGTACCTATAAATTCATCTTCCAAATAGGATCTCATTGTCCAAATCGCAAGACAGCCTGGGAGAATGGGAAAAACAGAATTTGAAGCCAGACAACTAGGTTTAAAAGCCCGACTTCAACACATTTGTACTGTGTGTCCCTGGGCGAGTCACTTAGCCTCTCTGAGCCTACATTAGCTCATCAGCATAACGGAAATGTTCTGCTAATAAACCAACTCTTTAAGGATATGATGAGAACTACTAAATGAGATCATGTATATGAAAGCCTTTCTAGAGTTAAGGATAAAAGTTTTCATAAACTACTACTGTCAATAATCATTGTATTAATACTTATTAGTACATACACAAAATCAAACAAATGTTCAGTGCAATCACATTCAGAGATGGCGTGGCCACTGAGGTTATAAATGAAGCACAGATGAGGAGAAGGTGGTAAAATGCTGGGACAATTAAAATCAGGCATTGTTGTTTTTTCTTTTTTTATTGTTGTTAGCTGCCTTTGAATCAGCCCCCGACTTACGGCGATCCCATATACAGCCTGAACAAAACCCTGCCTGGTCCTGCACCATCCCCATCATCTGTTGTGGATCAGACCACTGTGATCCATAGGGTTTTCGGAAGTAGATAACCAGGCCGTTCTTCCTAGTCTGCCTTAGTCTGGAGGCGCCACAGAAATCTGTTCAGCATCATAGCAACACGCAAGCCCCTACAGACAGACAGGTGGTGGCTGCACACGATGTGCATTGGCCGGGAATCCAACCTGGGTCTCCCACTTGGGAGGCAAGAATTCTACCACTGAACCATCACTGCCCCCAAGTCAGACATTAGTATTAATTAAATACTGTAGGGCCACATTCGAGGCGAGTGAGGTTCTAAATTCAGCACATAAGAGGAAAAGTGTGTATGTTCAAAACACTTTGAAAATCCTTCACGATTGTGTATAACATGTTGTGCAATGCCAAACAATAGTTCTTATCACACTGGACATTGAGGACCACTAGATAGACTTAAAGGGGCAGACAAAAAGAACTTCTCTATGCAAACGTCTAGATAGATTCTGCTTTTAAAATGATTAGCAAATCCCTAGTGGTGAATGACAGGGGTGGAAAATTTCTGAGTTTCTGTTTGCCTGCAGGGTTTCCTCCATTCTTTTTAAAATATTAAGCTTCTATGTGGTCAGCAAGTCCCCCTGGTTGGTGCAAATGGTTTGCTCTCAGCTATTAACCAAAAATTTGACAGTTCAAACTTGTCCAGCGGCATCATGAAAGAAAGGTCTGGTGATCTGCTTCTGTAAAGATTACGGCCAAGAAAACCCCATAGAGCTCAGTTCTACTCTGTAACACAGGAGTCACCATGAGTCGGAACTGACCCGATGGCAACAGGTTTTTTCTGTATGGTCAATATCAGTGCTGTTCATCAGTGTTTCTGGTTATCTTCCACCTATGCACACAGTAGGATTGCACGTGCCTAGTTCCTTAGACATGGCCATGTGACTTGCTTTGGTCAATGAAATGTGACGTGCGTGACTACTGGGCAGAAGCATTAAAGTGCAGCTAAGCAATTCTTTATCTTCTCTGTCTCCTGCTGCAGTGACCAACAGTATTCCAGATGTTGGAGCCTGGGTATCTCAGAGAGACCAATGTGGAGCAGAGACCCCAGCATTCTATAGTGGATGTGTAGCATGAGCAAGAAATGACTCTTTGCTATCTTAAGCCATTCAGATTTTAGGGGTGGTTTATTACTGCAGCAAAACCCAGCCTATCCAGACTAATTCAACTGGGCTTCCTGTATTTTATCTGGAGACTCTGCATATAGAGAAAGGCTAATACAAACCTAGACCCCACACACATATATACACAATACTCACACATACATTTCCTGTGTGAATGCGCACCTCACGCTGTCAGGTCTCTAAGACTAACGGGCATCTCACCACCTGAGGCCAAACCGGGGCAGGGCCATGAGTTTGGTCAGCTGCTGGAAGCTCTTTAGGGAAATGTTTGTTCCGTGAATAAATGCCTGATTGACAGGAATTCCTGGCTGCCCAGCCCCTGGAATGTTGTGTACCCGGAGTGATCCCTGTGGAAGCTGGGCTTCCATTGAGCACAATGCTCTGACCTGTCGAGATGGCGGTGTTGATCTTAATACATATTAATTGATTTGCTAGTCAGGAGGATTAAAAATGGTAGTATTACTTCTTATAGGAGGAGTGATGTTTTAAACTAAGCTCGTGAGTTAAATGAGCCTGATGCACCTTCGCTGTAATTATACCCTGCCTCGCCTACTCCAAACAGAATTTGCGGTGGCTTAATAAGTCAAAATACCTACTGGCAAACAGAGTGGCTAAAATAATGATGGAAAAGAGATGGGAATCCATTCAGGGAAAACAGGAGAGAATTGTACCTGGAACCCTTGCCAAAAGTCAAGAATGAAATATCAAATCATGGACCTGTGAAAACATTTATGAGCGGGTAATAGAAGAAATTCTTAGGGCCAAGAGACTCTGGGCCTGAGGGCTGGGAGCGAGGAAACCAATGTTTGTTGAGTGGCTGCTGTGTGCCAGGTACTATGCTACATGCATTGAAAATATAGTTTCCTTATTGTTCTCACTAAAACTCAATGAATTAGAGACTGAGGCTCGCAGAAGTCAAATAAGTCATTTGAGATCATACAGTGGCAGAGCGAGAATCCCCGTCCATCTTGACCTGGCTCTTACAAGGATTCTCTCAGTGAAGCCACAGGGAGGCTGAGCTTGGCAGGATGAGCTTGACACCCATTGGGTCCAAACATGGTTGCAATTTAATGTGGCAACAGGCCAGCATTCAGTTCCCAATAGCTCTGACATGAAGGTCTGCTGTGAACCACAGTGTCCAGAGGGCCTGCCCCACACAGGGCGGCCCTGTTTCTGACTTCCTGCTTTGCACCCACAAGGGTCCCATGCTTCATGAGAGAGTCCTGTGAAGAGGAAGCAGCATTCCAGGCCCAGATGCAGACAGCTGTGCACTTCTTCAAGCCTACAGTGACTCATGCTGGGACAAGAAAGCTGCTTCTTGGCCTGGATTCCCTGTCCCCAAATCCTAATCTGGGGAAAGCTGCCTTAAGCTCCCTGAACACAAGACCCTATCTGGGTGGCTGGTCACTAAGGAGGGTGGGGAGTCGATGACTTCCAAAGAGAGCAGGGTCCAGAACAAAGAGGAAATTCAGGGCAAGTGATCATCTTCTCTCCCTGGCAAGGCTCCTGCGGCCATCTGGCTGAGGGGGCTGTTATTCAAACCTCTGGACCGTGGTCTGTTTGTTTTTTACAAGTTTCAGCTGACTGTTTTCCTCAAATTCCCTACAACCAACTGTGCTGGCTCCCTTAGCAGGCAAACCTGTGCAACAAAGGCGTCTTCTTGGCTGGGTCCACAGATCCCCTCACAGGGAACCAGCAGCATCGGCTCTTCTGTAACCAACAAGCAACTCTGAAGCCAGGACAGGCCCTCACCTCTGGATACCTGGCCGGTCCCCCAAATGTCCTAGCTGACACCAACCAGAGAGATGGGGTATAGGAGGGACATCTGGGAGATCAGAAAGGTCCAGTGGTCAGACTGGCTCCAGGGATCTTTGGTGTTTGCATCCCAGCTCTTCAGAGGCTTGCCCAGCCTGTCCTGGGTCTCTTTCCTGAGCAGAAGGAAGGTCCCTAACCTGAAAAGGCAGGATGTAAAGATCTCAAAGAGGACTGAGTATGGGGTTCAGATCCAGCTTCCACGACGCCTGCTGTACAGCCCCAGCCTCCATTTGCGTCTTTGGGATTAGTGGATTGTAACACTTTATCTCCCTGGGCTGTTGCAAGTATACAAGTGAAAACATACAAACATAATAATGTATTCAGAAGGCCTGTTATGTGATTGAATTGTGTCCCCCCAAAAAACATGTGTTGGAATCCTAACTCCTATACCTGTGGATGTAATCCCATTTGGGAATGGGGTTTTGTTTGTTATGTTAATGAGGTCATATCAGTGTAGGGTGTGTCTTAAACCTAATCATTTCTGACATATAAAAAAGCAGATTAGGCACAGAAGCAAGGAAGCACAAATGGAGAAAGACCAATGCCACATGGAGATCACAAAGGAACCAAGAAAGAGAAGCTAAAGAGACAAGGATTTTCCCCCAAGCACAGAGGGCTTTCCTCTAGGGTCGGCACCCTGAATTTGGACTTCTAGGCTCCTAAACTGTGAGAGAATAAATTTCTGTTCTCTAAGTGGCATTTCTGTTACAGCAGCACTAGATAACTAAGACAAGGCCTAAGACCTTATCTGCACATAGGTTCTCGATAAATATGATTTGTTCCCTTCTTCTATTTCTTCAAATATATAATAAATCTATTGGCTCTTCAGCTCTCCGGGCCTGAGGAACAGATTCCTGGGCTGGGGTTTCCTCACTGCTGGGGAACAGAGGCACTGAGAATGGCCCATGTCTTCAGAGCAGTTGTGGCAGCCATGGACTGGTAACTTCTTACCCAGAGAGTAAAATCCAAATGGTTTGGCAAGACGTGCTCAACTGTCTTCTGGACGTTACTCAATCCTGGACGCCAGCCTGGCTTTGAGGCTAAGGTGATGGGCCAGGGCAGCTTGTCTCCTCTACCAAAGCAAGCCCAGAAGGTCCTGTACAAAAGTCAGGCACTCCTTACCTAAAAACCTGGGTCATGGCAATTTATACACCGAAATCATTTTTCCCCCTTTGTATTTTAACTTCTCAGTTCTTCTGTCTTTTGGAAGTGAGAGAAATGGGGATTCTTACAATGACCCACCTGGCTCCCTGCTGCCAGCCCTCCTCCCCACAGCTGAGGCTGCCCCACCTCTCCCTCAGGGGTTTCAGGGGACTCAGCCCAGGAAGACCTGGTGGCTGGGCCTCCAGGGAAGAGTTTCTGACCCGTTACTGATAGCAGTCCCGACCTTGTAGCCTGTTTCCTCAAAGACCATTGTAAGCTCCTATACCCCTGCCCCGAAGACTTGAGTCCTGACCCCAAACCTCAGGCCTGTGGTTACAGCCCTGGCTCGCAGGCTTCCCCAGAAGCCACCACCAGCCCAGAGTGTTCCACAGTGCCCAGTCCTCAGCTCCTGGTCACTGCTCTGTCTGCTTTGGAACCCAGCGGGACTTTCAAGCCTAGCACAGTCTCTGGACCCGCTGCTGTGCCATGTAGCTGGCCTGTACCCATTCATCACTTCAATGACTATGACTACTGTGCCAGGCAGGTCCCCACCCTTGAAGAGCCTGCTGCACACAGGGCAAGAGAGTTATGTGAATGAGTAAATGGCAATGTAGTGTGAAAATTGCCATAGAGACACATAAAGCATGGAGACCTTGTTACTGAGAAGAAGTAAGCCTCTCCACCCAGTGAGTGGGAAGGGGACAGGGAAGGCCTTTGGAAGGAGACATTGTCAAACATGAGCAGAGAGAGTCAGTTTTTCATTGATTTCATCGTCACTTGTAGCTTTACTGTATGTAATCCATCCCTCTTGTGGCTTATGACTCGCTTAGTTTTACTCCCAAATTAAAAATTCGAGGCAGAATCTTGTCCTATGTCAAAGGGTCTGGATTTCCTTTGTGTAGAATAGCTAGTAAAGGAGGGAGCCCAGGGTGCGGAGTCAGAAACCCTTGACTGAGCCTTGGATCTGCCGATCTTTAGGAGTGTGTGACCTTGAACAACTCTTTTCACTTTTCTGAGCTTCAGTTTCCTCATCAGAAAAGTAGGGAAAGTTACTCGGCCCAACCCACCTCCAGGGCAGTCGTAAGGTTCAGATGGAGTAATCGATGTGACTCTGCTTCATGAGCTGGAGGCCCCTCTCCTCTTGAGTAGCTACAAGTAAATCCCAAATCTGCATTTTCCTGTGTCCATTTTGCAGGCCTCTAATTCTTGGATTTGTTGGCCAACATGTGCCGTACAAATGAGCTTTTAACAGGCCTGGTGTTTCACACAGTATTTGCTTTCTCTTGCAACCATTTTTTTTTAATGCTAAAATATATACAACACAAATTTTACTGTTTTAAATGTACAATTCTGTGGCATTAATTACATTCACCATGTTGTGCAATCATCACATTATCTATTCTGCCCGTGCAACTAAGGTTGAATGAGTGTACATGTGTGTGTTGGGGGGCGGGGGGTGGATTTCAATACAGCAAGCTCTGTGTAGTTTTGAGGTTTCATCTAAAAAGCAGGAGAAGAAACAGAAGGAAGGGAGGAAGGGACGGAGGGAGGGAGGGAGGGAGGGAGGGAGAGAGTGAGGTCGATTTTGGGGGGAAGGGGAATGCTACCATTTGCCAAACACTGAAGAATCCTTAGTGCAGGTAGCAGGACTGCGCATGCTCCTGACCTGCTCCTGACCTCTGTGGGGAAGCTGAGGGAAGGAGGGTTCTGGAAGGGAAGCCAGAGGGAAAACGGGAAGAGGGCAATCAGGGCAGGGAACTCTCACCAAGTGAGAAGGTTCTCAGAGCTAGTGAGAGCCCCATTGACTTTGGGGGCAGGGAAACTGTGGGAAGAAAAGCCAACACCAAGAACCAGCTGAAAGAGCCCCGACCTGCCTGGGACTGCTGAGATGGGGGAGGTGTCACATCTCTTTGGGGGAAGTTCGGCTCCTGATGCTGCCTGTGTGCGGCCATTGCAGGCCTTGGTTTCTCCTTGTGTAAAGCTAGGGGATGAATTGTGCAATCTCTAAACATCTTCCAGGAATGACTTTTGTAGTCTCTGATGCAGAACAGATGTCAGGTCAAGAAACCCAATTAGTCACTCAACCACATCACTCTGTCCATTGAATTTCCCATCATCATTCTCACAAAGATATTGAGTTCCTAACAAAATAAGAATGTTCATTGCCATTTACATAGTTTTATAGAGTACATCCTACATACAAAGGTCCCTGGTGGCACAAACAATCTGCGTTAGACTATTAACCTAAAGGTTGACAATTCAAATCCATCCAACGGTGACATGGCAAAAAAGCCTGACAATCCCCTTCCAAAAAGATTACAGCCAGGAAAACCCTATGGATCCAAACCTTATTCCTGATAAAAACTCTCAGTAAAATAGAATTAGAAGGGAAATTCCTCAAAATAATAAAGGGCATTTATACAAAACAAACAGCCAAATTATTCTCAATGCAGAGAGACTGAAAGCATTCCCCTTAACTATGGGAATAAGACAAGGATGCCTATTATTACCACTCTTATTCAACATTGTACTTGAAGTCCTAGCTAGTGCAATAAGGCAAGAAAAGGAAACAAGGGCATAAAAATTGGTAAGGAAAAGTAAAACTATCTCTATTTGCAGATGATATGATCCTGTACTATATGAAGAAGAACGGGGCATCAGGATTGGAGGAAGACTCATTAACAACCTGCGTTATGCAGATGACACAACCTTCCTTGCTGAAAGTGAAGATGACTTGAAGCACTTACTAATGAAGATCAGAGACCACAGTCTTCAGTATGGATTGCACCTCAACATAACGAAAACAAAAATTCTCACAACTGGACCAATAAGCAACATCATAATAAATGTAGAAAAGATTGAGGTTGTCAAGGGTTTCATTTTGCTTGGATCCACAATCAACAGCCATGGAAGCAGCAGTCAAGAAATCAAATGAAGCATTGCATTGGGTAAATCTGCAAAGGACCTCTTTAAAGTGTTGAAAAACAAAGATGTCACCTTGAAGACTAAGTTGCGCCTGACCCAAGCCATGGTATATTCAATCGCCTCGTATGCATGTGAAAGCTGGAGAGTGAGTAAGGAAGATCAAAGAAGAATTGATGCCTTTGAATTGTGTTGGTGAAGAATATTGAATATACCATGGACTGCCAAAAGAACAAACAAATCTGTCTTAGAAGAAGTGCAACCAGAATGCTCCTTAGAAGCAAAGATGGCAAGACTGTGTCTTATATACTTTGGACATGCTCTCAGGAGAGATCAATCCCTGGAGAAGGACATCATGCTCGGCAAAATACAGGGTCAGAGGAAAAGACGAAGACCCTCAACCAGGTGGATTGACACAGTGGCTGCAACAATGAGCTCAAGCATAACAACAATTGTGAGCATGGCACAGGACTGGGCAGTGTTTCATTCTGTTGTGCATAGGGTCACTATGAGTTGGAACCGACTCGATGGCACCTAACAACAACAATGATCCTATACATAGAAAATCCCAAGAATCCCACAAGAAAGACACTGGAACTAATAAAAGGATACAGCAAAGTAGCAGGATACAAGATCAACATACAAAAATCAGCTGGACTCCTATACAACAACAAAGAGAACTTCGAAAAGGAAATCCAGAAAACAATACTACTTACAATACCTCCCCAAAAGATAAAATACTTAGAAATAAATCTAACCAGGGGCATAAAAGACCTATACAAGGAAAACTATAAAACACTACTGCAAAAACCGAAACAGACCTACATACTGGAAAAACATACCATGCTCATGGATAGGAAGACTCAACATTGTGAAAATATCAATACTACCCAAAGCGATATACAGATCTAATGCAATCCCAACCCAAATTCCAGCAACATTCTTTACCGAGATGAAAAAACTAATCACCAACTTTGTACGGAAAGGAAACAGGCCTAGGATAAGAAAAGTAATGCTGAAGAAGAAGAACAAAGTAGGAGGCCACGCATTAACTGATCACAGAACATACTACACAGCCACGGTAGTCAAAACAGCCTCGTACTGGTACAATGACAGACACATAGATCAATGGAACAGAATTGAGAACCCAGATATAAATCTATCCACCTATGCACAGCTGATCTTTGACAAAGGCCCAAAGACCATTAAATGGGGAAGAGATAGTCTCTGCAATAAATGGTGCTGGCAAAAGTGGATGTCCATCTGTAAAAAAATGAAACAGGACCCATACATCACACTAACTCAAATTCGATCAGAGACCTAAATTGTAAAGATCTTGGAGGAAAAAATAGGGACAATGCTAGCGGCCCTAATATATGGCATAAAGTACCACATATAACTAAAAATGCACACGCAGCACAAGATGTACTAGATAAATGGGACCTCTGAAAAATTAAATACTTACGTATAGCAAAGACTTCTTCAAAAGCGTCAAAAGAGAACTTAACAGACTGAGAAAAAAAAATTTGGCTACGGCATATCTGACGAGGGACTAATATCTAAAATTTTTTTTTTAAAAAAAAACTTCAACACCTCAATAATAAAAAGACAAACAACCCAATTAAAAAATGGGTAAAGACTATGAACAGACACTTCACCAACGAAGACATTCAGACAGCTAACAAACATATGAAGAAATGCTCGTGATCATTAGCTATTAGAGAGATGCGAATCAAAGCTACAATGAGATACCATCTCACCCTGACATTACTGGCTGTCTTGGGCTGGGTTCCCTAGAGAAGCAAAACCAGTAAAACATGTGAATGTATATATAGAGAGATTTATATCAAGGAGACGGCTCATGTGATTGTAGAGGCTGGAAGTTCCAAGTTCATGGATCAGAACAGTGGCTTCTCTTGATTCACATAGCCAAAGGAGCTGGTAAACCAAAGATTGGCAGGTCGGAAAGCAGGGCTCTTGCTGAAAGGCTGTGAAGATCGATGAACCCCAAAGTCAGCAGATAAGCTGAAAGCTCAAGAACCGGAGGTCAGATGAACAGGAGCCAGCTGCAGGATCCAGACTGACCAAAAAAGCCAAAACAACTGCTTAAATTTGCATGCAGGCCACACCTCCAAGGAAACTTCTCTTCAACTGATTGGCTACTCACAGCAGATTCCATCATATAAACACTGAGAATCATGGCCCAGCCAAGTTGACACATAATCTTAACTATCACAGTGGCACTAATTTAAAAAAACAAACAAACAAAAAACAACAGAAAATAACAAATGTTGGAGAAGAGATTGGAACTCTTATACGCTGTCGGTGGGAATGTAAAATGGTACCACCACTTTGGAAAATGGTATGGCACTTCTCCAAAAAGCTAGAAATAGAAATTCCATTGTTGTTGCTGTTAGGTGCCATCGAGTCGTTTCCAACCTATAGCAACCCTATGCACAATCGTTGTTATGTTTGAGCTCATTGTTGTAGCCACTGTGTCAATCCACCTCCTTGAGGGTCTTCCTCTTTTCCACTGGCCCTGTATTTTGCCAAGCACGATGTCCTTCTCCAGGGACTTATCCTTCCTGACAACATGTCCAAAGTATGTAAGACGCAGTCTCGCCATCCTTGCTTCTAAGGAGCATCCTGGCCACACTTTTTCTAAGAGAGATTTGTTTGTTCTTTTGGCAGTCCATGGTATATTCAATATTCTTTCCCAACACCACAATTCGAAGCAGTCAATTCTTCTTCGGTCTTCCTTATTCATTGTCCAGCTTTCACATGCATATGAGGCGATTGAATATACCATGGCTTGGGTCAGGCACAACTTAGTCTTCAAGGTGACATCTTTGCTTTTCAACACTTTAAAGAGGTCCTTTGCAGCAGATTTACCCAATGCAATGCTTCATTTGATTTCTTGACTGCTGCTTCCATGGCTGTTGATTGTGGATCCAAGTAAAATGAAACCCTTGACAACTTCAATCTTTTCTGCATTTATCATGATGTTTTGCGTTGAGGTGCAATCCATACTGAAGGCTATGGCCTCTGATCTTCATTAGTAAGTGCTTCAAGTCATCTTCACTTTCAACAAGCAAGTTTGTGTAATCTGCATAAAAAAAAAATCTACATAAGGCAGGTTGTTAATGAGTCTTCCTCCAATCCTCATGCCCCGTTCTTCTTCATATAGTCCAGCTTCTCGGATTATTTGTTCAGCTTACAGACTGAATAGGTATGGTGAAAGGATACAACCCTGACACACACCTTTCCTGACTTTAAACCAATCAGTATCCCCTTGTTCTGTCCAAACAACTGCCTCTTGATCTATGCAAAGGTTCCTCATGAGCACAATTAAGTGTTCTGGAATTCTCGTCCTTCGCAATGTTATCCATAATTTGTTATGATCCACACAGTCGAATGCCTTTGCATAGTCAATAAAACACAGGTAAACATCCTTCTGGTATTCTCTGCTTTCAGCCAGGATCCATCTGACATCAGCAATGATATCCCTAGTTTCCCGTCCTTTTCTGAAACCAGCCTCAATTTCTGGCAGCTCCCTGTCGATATATTGCTGGAGTCCTTTTTGAATGATCTTCAGCAAAATTTTGCTTGCATGTGATATTAATGATAAAAAAATATATATTGTTCTGTAATTTCCACATTCGGTTAGATCACCTTTCTTGGGAATAGGCATAAATAAGGATCTGTTCCAGTCAGTTGGTCAGGAAGCTGTCTTCTATATTTCTTGGCATAGACGAGGGAACACCTCCAGCATTGCATCTGTTTGTTGAAACATCTCAGTTGATATTCTGTCAATTCCTGGAGGCTTGTCCTTCGCCAATGCCTTTAGAGCAACCTGGACTTCCTCCTCCAATACCATCAGTTCCTGATCATGTGCTACGTCTTGAAATGTTTGAACATTGACTAATTCTTTTCAGTATAATGACTCTGTGTATTCCTTCCATCTTCTTTTGATGCTTCCTGCATCATTTCATATTTTCCCCATAGAATCCTTCACTATTGCAACTCAAGACTTGAATTTTTTCCTCAGTTCTTTCAGTTTGAGGAAATGCTGAGCATGTTCTTCCCTTTTGGTTTTCTCTCTCCAGCTCTTTGCATATATCATTATAATACTTTATTTTTTCTTCTCAAGCTGCCCTTTGAAATCTTCTGCTCAGTTTTTTACTTTATCATTGCAAACATCCATTAGTATTCGGAACCTGGAATGTATAAAGTATGAATCTAGGAAAATAGGAAATCATGAAAAATGAAATGGAACACGTAAACATCGATGTCCTAGGCGTTAGTGAGCTGAAATTGACTGGTATTGGCCATTTTGAATTGGACAATCATATAGCCTACTATACTGGGAATGACAACTTGAAGAGGAATGGTGTTGCATTCATTGTCAAAAAGAACATTTCAAGATCTATCCTGAAGTACTACTCTGTCAGTGATAGGATAATATCCATATGCCTACAAGGAAGACCAGTTATATGACTATTATTCAAATTTACGCACCAATCACTAAGGCCAAAGATGAAGAAATAGAAGTTTTTTATCAGCTGCTGCTGTCTGAAATTAATCGAACATGCAGTCAAGATGGATTGATAACTACTGGTGATTGGAATGCAAAAGTTGGAAACAAAGAAGAAGGATCAGTAGTTGGAAAATGTGGACTCGGTGATAGAAACAATGCTAGAAATCAAATGATAGAATTTCGCAAGACCAACAACTTCTTCATTGCAAATACCTTCTTTCACCAACATAAATGGCAACTATACACATGGATCTCACCAGATGGAACACACAGGAGTGAAACTGACCACATCTGTGAAAAGAGACAATGGAAAAGCTCAATATCATCAGTTGGAACAAGGCCAGGGGCCGATTGTGGAAAAGACCATTAATTGCTCATATGCAAGTTCAAGCTGAAACTGAAGAAAATCAGAGCAAGTCCATGAGAGCCAAAATACAACCTTGAGTATATTCCACCTGAATTTAGAGACTATTTGAAGAATAGATTTGACACATCAAACACTAGTGACCAAAGACCAGAGGAGTTGTGGAATGACATCAAGGACATCATATACGAAGAAAGCAAGTGGTCATTGAAAAGACAGGAAAGAAATAAAAGACTAAGATAGATGTCAGAGAAGACTCTGAAACTTGCTCACAAATATCGAGCAGCTAAAGCAAAAGGAAGAAATACCATATGATCCAGCAATCTTACTCCTAAGGATGTATCCTAAAGAAATAAGAGCAGTGACACAAATAGATATATGCACACCCATGTTCATTGCAGCATTATTTACAACAGTAAAAAGATGGAAACAACCTAAGTGCCCATCAACAGATGAATGGATTAACAAACTGTGGTACATACACACAACAGAATACTACCGAATGATAAAAAATAATGACGAATCTGCAGGAACATCTCACAACATGGATGAATCCGGGGAGCATCATGCTGAGTGAAATAAGTCCATCACAAAAGGATTGTATGAGACTACTACTATAAAGTAACAACAAAAGTTTCATACACAGGACAAAAAGATTTTTTTTGATGGTTACTGGAAATGGGAGGGAGAAGGAGGGAAAGTTACCATAGATAGAAGACAGGAATTAATATTGGTGAAGGGAAAGGCAATACATAATATGGGAGAAGTCAGCACAACATGACCAAAGCAAGAAAGCACACTGAGAGGAATGCAAGAATAAAGGCAACTAAAGTAACCGCTATAGCTTAGATAATCCTGCAGCAATAGTATTAAAAAATAATAATTTACAAATGGACAAATAGGTAGATGTATATGCCAAGAGGTATGGGAGGATGTAAGGGAACACACTCACTGGCAAATATAGGTTTGGTGGTGGATATTTCTACATCATGACTGTAGGTATGGTTCATATAAAGCACACAAGGGGTATAGTCAAGGACATCTCTTAGACATAACCAAACACTTCACTGGATGAAGTTCCTAGGCTAGGAGACAAAGGACCATAGACTCAGGGACATCTACATCGATTGGCACAACATAGTACATAAAGACAATGTTCTGCATCCTGCTTTGATGTCTTAGTCATCTAGTGCTTCTATAACAGAAATACCACAAGTGGATGGCTTTAACAAAGAGAAATTTATTTCTCACAGTCTAGTAGGCTAGAAGTCCAAATTCAAGGCATCAGCTCCAGAGGAAGACTGCCTCTCTCTGTTGGCTCTGGTGGAAGGTCCTTGTCTTCAGTCTTCACCTGGGCTAGGAGCTTCTCCATTCTGGAACCCCAGGTCCGAAGGACATGCTCTGCTCCTAGTACTGCTTTCTTGGTGGTATGAGGTCTCCCCACCCCTCTGCTTACTTCCCTTTATCTCTTGAGAGATAAAAGGTAGTGCAGGCACACCCTCAGGGAAACTCCCTTTACATTGGGCCAGGGATAATACCTTAGAAAGTGTGTTACAATCCCACCTAATCCTCTTTAACATAATCTAATCTTGCCTTATTAACCACAGGCAGAGATTAGGATTTACAACACATAGGGAAATTATATCAATCACAAAGTAGAGGACAAACACACAATACTGGGAATCATGGCCTAACCAAGTTGACACATATTTTTGGACACACTATTCAATCCATGACATTTGATGAATAGCATCTCAGGTCTTTAAAGCTTGTGAGTAGCCATCTAAGATACAACTATTGGTCTCTTCCTGTCCAGAGCAAAGGAGAGTGAAGAAAACCAAAGACTCAAGGGAGCAGTTAGTCCAAGGACTAATGGACCACATGAACCACAGCCTATATGACCCAGAGACCTGAAGAACTAGATGGTTCCCAGCTATCTCTGCCAACCATTCTGACTGGGATCACAACAGAGTGAGAGAAAATTGTAGAACAAGACATCAAATTCACAAAAAAGACCAGGCTTGCTGGTCTGAGAGAGACTGGAGGAGCCCCTGAGACTATGGCCCTAAGATACCTTTCTGACCTGGAACTGAAGCCATTCCCAGAGAGCACCTCCCAACCGAACAAAAGACAAACATGTAAAATAAACAATAACACCTGAGAGGAATGTACTCCTTAGAACAATTATACTCGATTGAAAGGGTATTATCTTTCCAAAAGTGAAGATGAGAAGGCAGGAAGGGGTAGAAAATCAAGTGGAAAGAAAACTGGGAACCCAGGGCGGAAATGGGGAGAGTGCTGATACATGATGGGGAATGAAACCAAAGTCATGAAACACTTTATGTACAAACTATCAAACAGGAAACTAATTTGCTCTGTAAAATTTCACCTAAAGCACAATTAAAAAAATCCCATGGAGCAGTTCTACTGTGTAACACATGGGGTCATTATGAGTCAGAATTGACTATATAGTAATGGGATTGTTTGATTTGGTTTGGTTCTGCATATTGTCTTGTTTATGCCTCCCAATGACCCTGTGAGGAAATAATAACTACAGTTTGAGTGCTTATTGTGTGCTGCATGCTATTCTAAAACCTTCACATATTTCACCTTATTTAATCCTCACCATAATCCCATAAGTGTAGGTATTACTGTCCCTGATGAACTGCTGAGGCCTTGTTCTGCCTCACGTGAGCTCGTCCACAGAAGGGGTCCTCTGGATGCCCAATGACCTGGGGCCTCCTATCCTGACCCCTGTGCCCTTGGCATCCTTTGCCAAAAAGCTAGAGTTCTAGCCCCTGGGCCAGCCCCTCCCTGTTTCCATTAGACCTCTATTTCTCTCCAGATGTCCTTGGCTCCAGCTTGCCTCCTACCAGAGGGGGTTCTTGGGAAATGGTTCTCCTGATACCAGCAGGGAGAGGCCACTCGGGTGGGCAGGGTGTGAGGGGAAAGCTGTGTCTCTTTCCACCAGTGCACTCCTCCTCATGCAGAAAGAAGGCTGTCCACCGAAGGCTCTTCAGCAGCCTGAATGACCATCTGTTCTAGAACCTTGGATGAATATTTCTTCCTTCCTCGCTGTCTCTGAGGAGCCAAGGTCATGTCTTCAGGGCTAAGCCCTCCACCTGTGTCCTAGATCCCAAAGCCTCCCTCTCTGGCACATCTTTCCCTCCCTCCCTGGCAGCCCCTGTCTCTCCCTCTCTTCTGGCTCCTTCCCACCAAACTGCAGCTGAAGTGCAGCAGAGAGACCAGGACTCAAAGTCCAAAGACAGTGAGTCAAACCCGGGCTCCACTATACATCAGCTGTGACCCTAGACAGGGTCAGTCACCTGGCTGAGCCTCAGTTTCCTTACCTAGTAATGGGAGGTATGTGGTGATGGAATAGCACTGGCCCTCCAGTCTGATCTCCAACTACTCCCCATCTTGCTGCCTCTGCTCCATCCAGGCCTGTCTCCTGCTGTGGATTATTGAACAAATCCACTCAATAAACATGCTGGACATATCAAGGAGTCTCGTGGGCAGGCAGACGATAAACAGGCCATTACAAGACAGCGTCTTGAGAACTGTGGGGCCAGAAGTAAAGGGGGCTGGGGGAATGTGGAGGAAAGGGATCGAATTCAGGCTTGGGATCCCTGCCAAGGCTCCCCATAGGGGGAGACATCAATCTGAGAGATCAACGGCTGGTAGAATTTAGCCCTCTGAAAATGAGGAGAAGAGTATTCCAGTTGGAGGAAACAGCTGGCACCAAGGCCCAAAGATAAGGGAGGGTGGGCAGGTTAGAGGAAATGTACATGGTTTGGTCTGGCTGGACCATAGTGTATGTGTGCATGTGCAATACATGTGTATATGCATGCATGCATGTGTACATACGTGTGTATGTGTGTTGGGGTATGGAGGAGTGAAAGGCAAGGCTGGAGAGGTGGGCAGGGACTGGCTCATGCAAAGCTTAGGGGCCACACAAGAGTCTGGGCGTTTTACAGAGAAGAGTAAGGGTCCATTGAAGGAGTTTTAAGCAAAAAAGAGACATGGTCAGGTGTGCATTTGAAGAAAGATCCTTCTGTCTGCCATGGGAAGAGGGGATGTGACTTTAAAAAAAAAAAAAAAAAAAAGATTGACAATACCAATTGTCCTTGAGGATGTGGAGCCAGCCACTAAAACTTCCACATTCCTATACCCTGGGGCAGTGTACTTTTCAGGAACCACTTGGCAATACCTGCTAAAGCTGAAGATCTGTATATATATATTTTTTCTGTGAACTTCTTTCTTTTTTAAATTTTTATTGTGCTTTAAGTGAAAGTTTACAAATCAAGTCAGTTTCTCTTATGAAAATTTATATACACCTTGCTATATACTCCTAGTTGCTCTCCCCCTAATGAGACAGCACACTTCTCTCCACTCTCTATTTTCATGTCCATTCAGTCAGCTTCTGACTCCCTCTGCCCTCTCATCTCCCCTCCAGACAGGAGCTGCTCACATAGTCTCATGTGTCTACCTGATCCAAGAAGCTCACTCTTCCCCAGTATCATTTTCTATCCCATAGTCCAGTCCAATCCCTGTCTGAAGAGTTGGCTTTGGGAATGGTTCCTGTCTTGGGCTAACTAACAGAAGGTCTGGAGACCATGACCTCCGGGGTCCTTCTAGTCTCAGTCAGACCATTAAATCTCGTTTTTAAGATCTGCATATTTTTGATCCAGCAATTTCACTTCTTGGTTTCTGTCCTAGAAATGAAGTCACACACATGTGCCCAAAGAGAACTTTGTGAGGATGTTCACCACAGTGCCATCTATAATAGTGAAAAAGTAGAAACAAACTAATCAGGTGTCATGGATTGAACTGTGTCCCCCAAAATATGTGTCAACTTGGCTGGACCATGATTCTCAGTATTGTGTGGTTGTCCACCATTTTGTCATCTGATGTGATTTTCCTATGTGCTGTAAATCCTATCTCTATGATGTTAATGAGGCAGGACTAGAGGCAGTTATGTTAATGAAGCAGGACTCAATCTACAAGATAAGGTTGTATTTTAAGTCAATCTCTTTAGAGATATGAAAGAGAGAAGCAAGCAGAGAGACAGAGGAACCTCATATCACCAAGAAACGAGAGCCAGGAGAATAATGCATCTTTGGACCAGTGTTCCTGCACTGAGAAGCTCCTAGACCAGGGGAAGATTGATGACAAAGACCTTCCCCCAAAACTCACAAAGAGAAAAAGCCTTCCCCTGAAGCTGGCACCCTGAATTCGGACTTCTAGCCTCCTAGACTGTGGGAGAAAAATTTCTCTTTGTTAAAGCCACCCACTTGTGGTATTTCTGTTATAGCAGCACTAGATGACTAAGATGACAGGCACCTGTAAGGGAAAAGATGTGTCAACTGTGATTTGTTCATACGATGGCATATGATACAGCAGTTAAATGAATGAACTAAATCTCCATGTATCAAGAATAAACCTGAAAAACATAATGGGCTATAGGGGGAGAGGAAGGCAAATTGCAAGAAGATATGAACAGTATGCCAACCTTCTGGTTAGCAGGTGTAGCTCTTAACCACTATGCCACCAGGGTTTCCATTATACCAATTAAAACACACAAAATACTGTATATTGTTTTTGGATATAGCATATGTAGAAAAATCAGACATAAATCACATCAATTTTAAGATAATATTTACTCTGGGGAGGGAGAGTTAAGGAACGGGGTAAGACTTTAGCTGAAACTACAGTATTAAGTTTCTGTAGAAGACAAAGAACTGAAGCAAATATGGTGAAATGTTAATGTTTATTAAATCAAAATGGTGGGTATCTTGGTGGCTATTATTTTCCATAGCTTTTGTTATGTTTAAAGTGTTTAACAATTAATAAGTTAAAAAATGGATTGGCAGGGAACAAGACAAGGAGACGGACCTGTTGGTGAGGGATGCTGGTGACCTGGACCAGGAAGAGCCCACTAGGGATAAAGAGAAGTGGCTGTAACTGAACGATACTCAAAAGGTAGAATTAACACACTCCGGCTGCCCGTGGTGCCCTTCCTTCCTTCTCCTCTCTCCTATTCTCCAGCGCCTAATTGCACTGTCCATAGTCAGTGCTGGAGAAATTCTTGTGGGATGAATAAGTGGATGAATAAATGAGTTCCAGAAAGAATTACTGAGGAAATGCAGAGAAACATGTGGCAGACAACAACTTTGCTATTAACAAGTTGTAGCTTTGGGAAAGTCACTTAACCTCTCCAAATCTGTTTTCCCAAATACAAATGGGGATAACTCCCATTCTTCAGGCTTAATGCTTATGGCTATTATACTAGAGATCTCCATCAATTCCTCCCCAACCACACTCACATCTTATAGAATTTTCCCTCTTCCAACCCAGAAAGTGTGGCCTCTTATACCAGGTGACCCTGCTCCTTCTGGCGACAGCTGATTGAACCAGGGGTGGACCCCTGACCCAGGCTGGGCCCTTCAGACTCCCTCTCCCAGGAATTTGGAATTGGAGCACAGAGACCTAGTCAACTGACATGTACTCATCAAACATTTGCAGAGCAGCCTACTCTAGGCATGCCCTGAGTTTGCACAGCACTGTATTTTAGCCAACATGTTCCAATGAAAGAAGAGAGTCTGGGAGTTTGAGGGGTGGGTGGGGGAAATAGGACACTGTCCTTGTCTCCTGACTCATATCACAGCCTACCTTAAACCAGAAATCTCTGTGGACAAGTCTTTTCTCTCTTGATAGACAAAGACCGACCTACCCTGTCTTTCCCCGAGAACTTAACCTATGCCTGACACCGAGAAGATGCTCAGGTAACATGGTTCCAAAGGAGTCCTACTAGATTTTAATGGAAATGGACTAAAACTCACAAGCAGGCTAGTGAGCGCAGGCAAACCAAATCCTAGGAACTATGTTTTAAGCAATTAGTGATGCTTAACTGTTGCAGAAAAGACTTGGTGGCAGCAAAAAGGAAAAGGAATCCAAGGACGTCTCTATAGCTAAACGTTACAGGGAAGCAAGTTGTGTCTTCACGCCAGGAAAAAGTTTCTGTCAGAACTGCTCAAAGATTCACTGGGTTGTCTTATAAGCCTTCTTGTTTTTGAGGTATGCAAGCAAAAAGTGGGTATCACTTAGCAGCTATTTGGGTACTATATGAAGGGGTTTGGAGCCCTGGTGGCACAGTGCTTAAGAGCTCGGCTGCTAACGAAAAGGTCAGCAGTTCAAATCCACCAGCTGCTCCTTGGAAACCCTATGGGGTAGTTCTACTCATTCTATAGGGTCTCTAATGAGTCAGAATCTACTCGACAGCAATGTTTTTTTGTTTGTTTTGCTTTTTTATGAGAGGGTTGGACTAAACGGCCAGCAAAATTCCTTTCAACTTTGAGGGCCTAAGGTTAAGCTTTTATTTATTGGAGCACCCCAGATGACACTGTCCGAGCCAGAGTTCTAGTCATTGATGAGATTCCTCTACAGCCTTGGCCATGTGTTCTAAGATGAGCATTGGACACAGCATCCACGGAATAAGTCTTGGGATTGATCATTTTATTTGTTTTATTATACAGTTGTATTGATGTTGGACAAAGTTTTAAGAAAAGGTTTTTGCCTTAAAAATGTTAATGGGCTGGTTCAAAAGAGCACAAATTATTAATAAGAAAATTGTGTAGTTACAGTGTCAACCTAGAAGTGGAAAGAAGAAACAAAGTTCCCAACAGAGTTTTTGGCATGTGGTCAGCCATGGACATGTCCTGCTCTCTCTCCCTTTGCAGCCTGTCCAAAGTCACCAACAGGATAAAACCAAGATCAAGACCAGGCTGGCTTACAGAATCCAAGGGGAACTTATGTCTGTGTGATACCAGCTAACCGAAGAAGGATAGATGGTTTTCCAAAATTGTATATGGAATAATAATTTCCCCCCAAAACAATACCTCCTCTGGTGCCCTCCCAATTCACTTTCCCTGTCACCATAACAATTCACTCCCTTAATAAGCAGGGCCATTCTCAGAAGAGGCAGAAAGCAAGGAGTTAGAGGCACGCTTCGAGATTCGTCCGTGTTTTGCATGCGTCAGTAATTCCCTTCCTTTTGTTGCGCAGTTGTATTCCATTGTAAGGAGCTCTGGTGGTGCAATGGTTAAGTGGTCAGCAGCTGCTAAAAGAAAGGTTGGCAGTTCCAACCCAGCCGCTGGCTCCAAGGGAGAAAGACCTGGTGATCTGCTCCTATAAAGATTACAGCCTAGAAAACACTATGGGGAAGTTCTACTCTTTCACATGGGGTTGTCATGAGTTGAAAATCGACCCCAAGGCACCTAACAACAGCAACAACAACATTCCATTGTGTGATTGTACACATTTTCTTTATCCATTCGCCAGTTGATGGACATTTTGGTTGCTTCCAGTTTGTGGAGATTATGAAGAAAGCTACTATGAAGAAGGGAAGCATATTCTAGGCAAAGAGAACATAGGCAAAGGCATTGAGCTGAACGAGTCAATGAAACGTTAGGGGGGAATATGGGCAGCTCAGTGTGGAATCATGAGGAATAGAATCATAGTTTTAGAAAAGCAAAGATGCCTTCACCCTCCACATCTGGTGAGGTGAATCAAGTTCAGTAAACAAACAAAAAAATAACTTAGAAAAGTTCTCACTGAGTTTAATGAATCTCACTTTATCTGGGGCTCGAGTAAATCCTTCGATGTTTAACAAAGGTATGTCATAAGTGGAAAGATTCAAACAGTCACAGTGTACAAGGACCCAGAGACACTTGGCCTTCTGAATCTGACCTAGAGAAACTAACTTCACTAAAGGTACACTTTGAGTTTTTAGCGTAAAACTTTGGAGAGTGATCTTTGCAGACCTTGATCCTTTTCATTGTTCTGTGTATTCACGGACACTGCAGAAAGACAAAATAACTGCATGGACTTGGAGGCTTCATGATCAAAGCTTCTTGGGCAACAGTGGTTTAGAGAGCGCCCTTGGGGATAGTGCAAAAGTGGCCCTAATGGCTTGCACTTAGCTATTAACTTAAACGTTGACAGTTCAAACTCTTCCAGCGACAGCATGGAAGAAAGGCCCGCCTATATGCTTCCATAAAGATTACAGCCAAGAAAACCCTGCGGAGAAGTTCAACTCGGTAACACACGGGATTACCATGAGTCAGAATTAACTCGATGGCAATTGGTTTGGCTTGGTTTTTTGGTTTTTGGCCTGTGCAGTCAGAAAACACAGGTTTGAGGCCTGCTGCTGGCACTTACTGCACATTGTGACCTTTCATTCCTTTTAAGTACTTTAGTTCCTCTGAGCCTCTGTTTCCTCCTCTGTGAAATAAGCACCTTAATGCCTGCTCGCCTTACTCATATTACGGGATTGTCAGGACAGACCAAAGGACCTACTTTGTGTGGAAAAGCTGTAGGGTACAACAGTGATGCAAAGTGCTATTATTACTAATAATAAACAAAAAGGATTTGTAACAATGACCAGAATTTCCTGTTGAGACAACGACTTCACAAAACCATGAAGCAAGGTAGGATGTTTTTCAGTTTCACAATGAGAGCTATGTGCTGGTATTGTTTCAGTGCTCTCCAGGGAATAAACGGTTTGATGGTAATAAAGAACGAGGCAATTTGTCTTAAAGATTCCTTTTCTCTCTAGTACAGTTTCAGTAGTTTCTTTTGTCTTCCCAAGAGTTTTGCTGCCGTTCCTGGCATGACTGGTGGGAATGGGGTACACTCGATATATTTTTCTTTAAATTGAGGTACTTTCCATATGCAAATACTCATATAGTATGCCTGTCTAAGACTCACTTGCAACACGGGCACAGAAGTACATCTGTGTCCTTAGTGAACTCAGAGCTTTCTTCTATCAACCAAGAAAAGAGATGAGTGCGTGCCAGACACCAAGCCACTCAGCTGGAACCCTTCACTCTCTTTCCACCAGCTCAGGATGAGGCTTCCGTGTGGACACCACTAGGCATTTGTACATTTGTTAAAGAAATGAGTGTGGGCGTAGCACTCTGGGTGATACACATTGCCCTTTAGAGACATAACAGAAGGATTCTTTCTTGTGGGACTAACGATGCCTGCTGGCAATCTGGGTGACCTTTGGGCCCTTGTTTTCATTTCATGCCATCAGACCCTGGAGCCAATGACTGCCCTCCCCTATATTCTACCATCCAGAGCTCATGGGTTCTGGTCCCAGATGGTGATGCGAAGCCTTACGTTGAAATTTCTTTACTTCCAAATTTGCATTAAAGTACTCAAATGCTATAATAATGGAGAAAGTCTGCTTTACCACTGTGAACTTGGAAAGGATTCCATCTTTTGCCAGAATTTTACAGATCTTCTCAAATTTCAGTGTGCACACACATCACCTGGAAAGCTTGCTAAGCTGTAGATCCTGATTCATAGGTCTGGGGTGAGGTCCAAGAATTTGTATCTCTAACAAACTCTCAGGTAATACTGATACTGCTGGCCTGTGGACCACACTTTGAGACGCAAAGAATCAGAAGACAAACTTAAGAAATTCTCTCAGAACTCAGAGAAAATGGTTAAAGAGAGAGAGGGAAAAAAAAGTTGAGGAGAGAGCCAAGAGCTGTAATGGACATCTACAGACAGAAAAAGATAATGAAGCAGATACAGAAAAAAATTGAAGTTGCATGTATGTTTCAACTTATTATTATGATTATTATTAAGGGTATTTCAACTTATTATTTTTGTTTTTATATTATTTATATTATTACTTATGATATTATAATATTATGTTATTTACAATACTTTATATTATTATGTTTCAACTTATTATTATTATTAAGGATATTTCCTTAAGTGACAAATGTACTCTGAGTAAAACCAAATTGGGCAGGATGCTTAACGGTGAAATCCTAGAGAAGCATCTCCATTAATATCAGTAGCCAGAGGGTGTCCCCTCTCATGGGTGTTATTGACAGTGTTCTGCAAGTCCTAATCCAAACAACTAAATACGAAAATGAAATTAGGGGTAGTTATGGATTCAATTTTGTCCTCCAAAATATGTGTTCAATTTCTGGCCCTTGTTGGGATGCTGTTTGGAGATAGGGTCTTTCTTTTGTTAAGTTAATGAAGTCATATTTGAGTAGGTTGGGTTCTAAATCTAATCACTTCCAAGTTATAAAAAGAGCGTATTAGATACAGAGATACACACTCACAGGGGAAGACAGATGCCATGTGAGGGTCGCCTACAAGCCAAGGAACCAAGGAACACCCAGGGTTGACCACTGACAAGGAAGGAATCAACACGGCTGAGACCCTGATTTGGACTTTCAGCCTCCAGAACAGTGAGAAAATCAATTTCTGTTCTTTAAAGTCACCCACTTGTGGTATTTGTATTACAGCAGTAGTAGGTAACTAAAACAGGGGTGATATCACTTAGGGTTATGCTCAGTTTCACTTAATCATGGCTTAAACAAAATAGAAGTGTTTTTAACTCTCACCTAAGTCTGGAGGCAGTGGTGCAGGCTCGGGTAGCAGCTTCACAAAGAAGCCAGAGACCCAGGCCTTACTAGTTCTCTGCCCAGTAATCATGGATGTGGCTCTCATCCTCACGATGCAAGATGACAGCTACAGATGATTTAACAGTGCTATCTATACCTGTAAACCCTGGTGGCGTAGTAGATAAAACTACAGCTGTTAACCAAAATGTCAGCAGTTCAAATCCACCAGGTGTTCCTTGAAAATCATATGCGGCAGTTCTCATCTGTCCTATAGGGTTGCTATGAGTCAGAATTGACTCGACGGCAATAGGTTTGGATCTACACCTGTCACAAATATTTGATGACTTGAACCTCATGAATATTTAGTTTTTCCTTGGTTCTTCCTGTGTTCAGCCCACATATGCTCTCCTAATTTTATCTATAGCATGTCACATAGCTACTTGTTTCTACTGTTCACTAAAGCAGAATTTAAAATTTCTTAAATAATACAGCAATACACATTACAGAAAATAAACATACTACACTGAAAAAGAGAGTTAATCTAGATTAATAAACATATAAGAATAACTAGGGTTTTTTTAAATTTATTGTGTTTTAGGTGAAATAACTAGGGATTTTTTAATAAGCAATAATATGAACATATTCTAGCAAATATTAAATTGTACCATAAAGAAGCAACACATTTAACAGTCTATTAACAGCTGAGGAAGAGACAGATCAATACAGAAAAGAAAATTCAGTAATAGTCCCAAGGGCATACAAAAATTCATACATGCTAACGCTGTTGTTTCAACTCAGTGAGGAAAAGATACACGAGGGGGTGCAACCTGCTAACCGAAAAAATAAAATTAGATGCCTACCTCACACTATCCACAAATTCCAGATGAATTAAAACTATACATATAAAAATGAAACCACGAAAGTATAACAAGAATATATATGTATGTATTTAAATAATCTTGGGTTGGGAAAAGACCTTTAAACCTGTTAACAAAGATGGAACCAAAACGAAAATACCAATAGATTTGATTCTTAATTTTAAAGGTCTGTATATTTCTTTAGAGGCCAAAATTGAACTAGAATAATGAAGAAAAGAGGATCTGGAAGAGACCCAGCTAGACTTGCCTAGTCTTTCACCCACTTCTACTAAGGAGGGATAGTAGATCACACTAAGTTCACACTTTCACTTTGCCTGTGTGCTATTTGAAGGTTGGTGTGCATATATAATTTTTAGTTGTTCAAAAAGTATATGCTTGTCTTAGTCATCTAGTGCTACTATAACAGAATAAATAGAACGTTTATTCCCTCACAGTCTAGTAGGCTAGAAGTCCAAGTTCAGGGCATCAGCTCCACCGGAAGGCTTTCTCTTCCCTGTCAGCTCTGGCGGAAGGTCCTTGTCATCAATCTTCCCCTGGACTAGGAGCTTCTCCACGCGGGAACTCTGAGTCCAAAGGATGTGCTCTGCTTCTGGTGCTGCTTTCTTGGTCGTATGAGTTTCCCCTCTCTCCGCTTGCTTCCCTTTCCTTTTATCTCTTATAAGGTAAAAGGTGGTGCAGGCCACACCCCAGGGAAACTCCCTTTATATTAGATCAGGGATACGATTAGTAAGTGTATTACAACCCCACCCTAATCCTCTTTAACATAAAATTACAATCACAAAATGGAGGACAACCACACAATACTGGCAATCATGGCCTAACCAAGTTGACACATATTTAAAGGAACAAAAGAAAGAAGCCAGCCCCCAAAGGCCACACATTATATGATTCCATTTATATGCAGCCCTGGTGGCACAGTGGTTAAAAGCTCAGGCTGCTAAACAAGAAGTCAGCGATTTGATTCAAATCCACCAGCCGCTCCTTGGAAACCCTAAGGGGCAGTTCTACTCTGTCCTATAGGGCCCCTATGAGTTGGAATCGACTCGACAGCAAAGGGTTTGGGTTTAATTTTTTTTGGTTTTTTATATGAGAAATTCTGAATAGGAAAATCCAGCCAGGGGTTGGAGAAAGCAGAGAATGGGGAGTGTCTGCTAATTGGGTATGGGGTTTCTTTTGAGGGAAATGAAAATATTTTGAAATTAGATAATGGTGATGGTGCACAATCTTGTGGACATACTAAAAAACACTGAATTGTACAATTTTAAGGATGCAATTTATGGTATGTGAATTATATCTCAATTAAAAAAAAGTTCATGCTGCAGTTCGTTACTACTGAGAGTGAGCTTAGTTCTTCTCCACCAACCCTACAATTGCCTCTATAAAATAATGGGTTAAAAACACCCCTTTCACAGTGGGATGCAGACCCCAAATTCTCATAAAAAGACCAGACTTAATGGTCTGACTGAGACTAGAAGGACCCTGGTGGTCATGGCCCCCAGGCCTCCCATTGGCCCAGGACAGGAACCATTCCCGAAGCCAACTCTTCAGACGTGGATTAGATTGGACAATGGGTTGAACAGGGATGCTGGTGAGGGGTGAGCTTCTTGGATCAGGTGGACACTTGAGACTATGTTGGTATCTCCTGCCTGGAGGGGAGATGAGAGGGTAGAGGGGGTTAGAAGCTGGCGAAATGGATACGAAAAGAGAGAGTAGAGGGAGGGAGCAAGCTGTATTTTTAGGGGAAGAGTAATTGGGAGTATGTAGCAAGGTGTATATAAGTTTTTATGTGAGACTGACTTAATTTGTAAATTTTCACTTAGAGCACAACAAAAATTATATATATATATATATAAAAAAAAACCTTCAGGTATTATTAAGGCAAGATGCCTAAGCAAGACCCACTCAAGGGATCTTTCCATCCTGATGGCCAGAGTGGACCAACCAGGGACGCTGGACAAGCCGCCCTGTATGCTCACCACTTAGATTAGCTATAGCTCTGCATCCTGCAGACAACTCAAGAAAGTCAGCTTTCTCCCATTTGGGCCTCTCCCATTTGGACAAGCCATGCTATACACCCACCACTTAGATTAGATATAGCCCTGCATCCTCCAGACAACTCAAGAAAGTCTGTTTTTAGTTTACAAATTTGAGCAAGTATGTGCTGAACCTCCAGTGGGTAGATTTGGCCATCTGTGGTTTCTGAGCTCAGAGCATTTCTGAGCTTTTGGTTCCTAAACCATGGTCTTGAACTCACTAGGACTGGGATTCTCTCCCAGAACTCCATTCACATCACTTTCCAGCAACTCCATGTCAGTAGATCTTTCATCGATCTGATATCATATAAATTACAGATTCAGCATATCAGAGCCAGAAGGAAACTTAGAGATTAATCCATCCAGCCACTCCAACCTCTGCCTCCTTCAATCACCATGTAATGGCGGAGGTCCAGAGAAGGGAAGGGACCATTCTAGATCACCCAACAAATAAGTGAGGAAATTGGAATTAAATTACTGTGTCCCAGTCCCCTAAGAACATGTAGTTTTACATCCAATTATCTCTGTTGCAATAGTGGCCTTAGTAACTCCACTTTCAATTAAACTGTCTCTCACACAGAGAGAAGCAAATGAAATGGCACAAGACCAGCATCAAAACAAGGGTCTTAACCCTTTTAGGATGTTCCTGACAATGTTAGCCATTGAAAGCCACGCTCAGGCAGACACTACTGAGAACACACACTTTCTCCAAGGTCTCTGTGACTAAGTAAACTTAGCCTTGTTCATGGCTGCAGATGGAATTAATATGAGGGACCCATTTAACTGCAGAGCAAATTTTATAGTGTCATAAAACATTATGACATAAAGGTTTCTCCGTCTTTCCTCCATATCTCCCCCTACTGTCAACATAGCAGTTTCTTGGGTGGTATCAAACACCCACCGTTTCATTCATTCATTTTCTCAACCAACAAACACCTGCAATGTTCCCAGCACTGTGCTGGACTCTGAGACTCAGATGTGAGTCAAGCATCAAACCTGCCTTCAAGGAGCTCCCGCCCTATTGGGGGTTGTCCATGTAACCACCAGTCTTATGTAATGGAAGGTTTAATTTAACATAGGCCAACAAATGTTTCAGGAGGTATTTGCCCAGGGTCCTTTCCGTTCTTAACAAGGAAATGAGGAGTCCCTGGGTGATGAAAACAGTTAACACACTTGGCTGCTATGTGAAAGGTTGGAGGTTCAAGTGACCCAGAGGCTCCTTGGAAGAAAAGCCTGGAGATTTACTTCCAAAAAATCATCCATTGAAAACCCTAGGAAGCACAGTTCTACTCTGACACACATGGGGTTGCCATGAGTCTGCATCTACTCGATGGCAACTTGTTTTTTCAACTGGTGGACTTAGAAGCCAGGACAGGTTTCCTGGGAGAGGGAAATGGAACCAGAAGGTCCCGTTGCTCTGTGTCGAGGTGGACACATCCAGATATCCAAGAAGGGGTGAGTAGGGCAAAAGCCCTAAGGGGTTAAGACCTTCTTCCCATGACAGCTTCAAACACCTGGCTCTTTTCTAGGCTCTAAAATTGGAACAGCCAGATATCCACATCCTCCTAATCAAGATAAGCTCAGGGCCGAAGATCCAGACAATTGTGCTAGGTCATTTAATTGGCTTCCTCTTGAAAACCTTGAGCCAGCCATAGGGAAATTCTCCGGCCAAGTTAAAGAATAAGGGTCAACACCGTGTTGTATCCTGATGCCTTTTACAGACCCCAAGAGCCACAGGAGAAATCAGTTCCAGTCAAAGGAATTACAAAAAATAAAAATAAAAATAATTTTTTTTAATGGAACCAATATTTTAAGATTCTCTAAGTCATGAAAAAAATACACTAAGAACTTGAAAACAATGCATAGTGTCTCCAACAGCCCGGAATTTCAATTTTCATTGTTGTCTAAATAAAACCAGGCCAATTCAATAAGGCGGTTGTGTTGTTTAATCCGCCATAAAACGATCTGTTATGAAGCATTAATGGGAAAAATATTAGTACAAGTTATTCCCACTTTTCTGGCTGCTCATGATTTTGTTACTAACCATGCTTTTCTTCTCAAAGCTTTTTTTCTTTTTCTGACTACACAAGTAATACATATTCATTGTTGAAATTTTGGAAAAAAACAAGGGAAAAAATTTAAATCACTGTAATTACCCAGCGTTAACAAGTTTTATGTGTGTGTGTTTTACAAAAATTGAGCTCGCACTGTATATATATACTTTTGCTGTCGAGTCAATCCCTACTCATGGCAACCCCAAGTTTTACAGATTACAAATGAGCTCCATAGAGTTTCCTTGCCTGTAATCTTTATGGAAGCAAATAGCCAGGCCTTTCTTCTGTGGTACTGCTAGGTGGGTTTGAACCACCCAGGGTTTTGTATTCTTTTTTCATTTAGCCCTTATCAGTGGCATAGTCCTATGATACCCAATATTCTCCAAATATGTCATTTCTATCAGTTATATTGTATTGCTCAGTGTGGGTCTGCCACGATTAATTTAACCAGTCACAAGCCAATGAACATTCAGGTTGTTTCCAGTTTTCTGATTTTATAAATTACATGTGAGGAACATTCTTGAGCAAATCTCTTTGTCCTGATCTCTAAGAGTTTCCTTAGGAAGTAAAATTACTAAGCCAAAGGGTATGAAAAGCTTAAAGTTCTAGATACTATTGCCAAATTGCCTCCCATTAGTTCAACAAATATTAATTGAGTTTCAGGCATAGTTCTGGGCACTGAGAACACAGCAGTGAACAAAACAGACACACTCTGTGCCCTGGGGGGCACCAGTCTAAAGGTGGCACCGACTTACCTTCCCACCAGCAAGGCGTGAGAATGCCTGGGTCATCGCATCCTCCCCAGCGTGATGATCTTTCCATAAAAATAAACCTTTGGTAACTCAATGGTCAAAAATGTTCTTTCTACTGATACACTGCTGGTGGGAATGTAAAATGGTATAACCACTTTGGAAATCGATTTGGCACTTCCTTAAAAAGCTAGAAATAGAACTACCATACGATACAGCAATCCCACTCCTTGGAATACATCCTAGAGAAATAAGAGCCTTTACAAGAACAGATATATGCACACCCGTGTTCATTGCAGCATTGTTTACAAGAGCAAAAAGATGGAAGCAACAAAGGTGCCCATCAATGGATGAATGGACAAATAAATTATGGTATAGTCACACAATAGAATACTATGCATTGATGAAGAACAATGATGAATCCATGACACATTTCATAACATGGAGGAATCTGGAAGGCATTATGCTCAGTGAAATTAGTCAGCTGCAAAACAACAACTATTGTATGAGACCACTATTATAAGAACTCAAGAAATGGTTTAAACACAGAAGAAAATATTCTTTGAGGGTTAAGAGAGTGGGAAGGAAGGGAGGGAGAGGTGTATTCACTAATTAGATAGTAGAAAAGAACTATTTTAGGTGAAGGGAAAGACAACACACAATACAGGAGAGGTCAGCACAACTGGACTAAACCAAAAGCAAAGAAGTTTCCTGAATAAACCGAATGCTTCGAAGGCCTTGGGGACCATGATTTCAGGGGACATGTAAGTCAATTGCCATAATAAACTCTATTAAGAAAACATTCTGCATCCCACTTTGGAGAGTGGCGTCTGGGGTCTTAAACACTAGCAAGTGGACATCTAAGATGCATCAATTAATCTCAACCCACCTGGAGGAAAGGAGAAGGAAGAACACCAAGGACACAAGGTAACTATGAGCCCAAGAGACAGAAAGGGCCACATAAACCAGAGTATACATCAGCCTGAGACCAGAAGAACTAGATGCTGCCCGGCTACCACTGATGACTCCCCTGACAGAGAACACAACAGAGAACCCCTGAGGGAGCAGGAGAGTAGCAGGATGCAGACCTCAAATTCTCATAAAAAGACCAGACTTAATGGTCTGACTGAGACTAGAGGGACCCTGGAGGTCATGGTCCCCAGACCTTCAGTTAGTCCAAGGCAGGAACCATTCCCAAAGCCAACTGTTTAGACAGGGATTGGACCGGACTATGAGATAGAAAATGATGTTGGTGAGGAGTGAGCTTCTTGGCTCAAGTAGACACATAAGACTATGTGGGCAGCTCCTGTCTGGAGGAGAGATGAGAAGGCAGAGGTGGACAGAAGCTGGCTGAATGGACATGGAAATAGTAGAGAGAAGTGTGCTGTCTCATTAGGGGGAGAGCAACTAGGAGTATACAAAAAAAAAAAAAAATTTTTTTTAAAGGTGTATATAAAATTTTATATGAGAGACTGACTTGATTTGTAAACTTTCACTTAAAGCACAGTAAAAACTTTTTTTAAATGTTCTTTCACTATTGTTTTCATTTGCTATTCTTCAATTAGCATATTTTTCATAGATTTAGTGATCATCTCCCTTGCATGTGTGTGAATTGTATACTCATCTCTTTTCTTAAAATGTTTACCTCTTATCTACAAAAGTTTTTAATACGCTTTACATATCAACTTGCTATCTGCCATGTTTTAAAAATATTTTTCATTTGCATTTTGGAGATTTAGGGCACTTTCTAACTTTCATTCACTTGGCGAACGTTGAGCACATACCGGGCTTGGGGGATGGAGTGGTGAACAGAAAAGGACATGATGTCTGCCCTCATGGAGGGTACAGGCCAATGGGGAGGCAGGCATCAGTCACTGCACTCACAAACAGAGCTCAGTGCTGTGAAGGACAGGACCTGCTTTATGTGAGGATAAGACAAAGAAGTCTAACACCGTCATCCACGGACACGCGAGGATTCCTCGGGGGGGTGGGAGTTTGGCATATGTCTTAGGTTGAGCTCCTGAGAAGTAGAGGCTGAGACAGGGATGTAACCCCTGAAGAGGGTGCCCTAGGGAAGAATCCTGTAGACAACCAATTGGTTGGAGGAGGGTGGGTCAGTACAGGTATAGATCAGCTATAGATCACCAGGCCTTTCTTCCTAGTTCATCTTAGTGTGGGGGCTCCCCTGAAACCTGTTCAGCAACAGAGCAACACACAAGCCTCCACCGACAGACAACTGGTGGCTGCACAAGTCAGATCTTGGTTGCGAGGTGGCCCTGAAGGGGTAGAGAATGTAGCCTATTCCATGAGGTGGTTCCTGAGAAGGGGCAGCTGAGGGCATATGAGCTGTGAGCCAACACTCCTGCAGCTGGAAATAGGTGCTCCAGCCTGGCGAGAGGGATGGGGTGGTGCACCAATGGTGTCTACTACGACAAGTCAGACACACCAAAAAAGGCCAGTGTGCTGGAGAAGCATGGGAGAAGGGCAGTATGACCACCTCTGCAGTTAATAGAGATCAGTTTGGCTGCAGTGTGGAGAGTGGGGAGGGGAACCAGGCAGTGAGCGGCTGCAGCAGGCCAGGAATGATCAAGTAAGTTTTTAAAAACCGGTTGCCGTAGAGTCAGAATCGAGCCGAGGCAACCTCATGTGTGTCAGAATGGCTGATCTTTCAGAAACAGATAGCCAGGCCTTTCTTCCAAGGTGCTTCTGAGTGGACTCAAACCACCAACCTTTCAGTTAGCAGCTGAGCACTTTAACTGTTTCCATCACCCAGGGACTCTCAAGTAAGTTTGGGGCATGCAAAAATATAAAATCCTTTACCTTGGGGAGGCTATGAATAGTCCTACAGTATAGAAATGTGTTTAACTTTGTTCAAATCAACGTTTCTCAAGAAATCACAGAGAAACAGATGAACAGAAAGAACACCAGAAAAATATAACAGGTCAGCTCCAGGTGAGCAAGACAGCAGCCCAGACCACGGTGGTGGCAGCAGGATCACAGAGCAGTGGGTATATTGAAAACGTATTTAGGAATTAAAAACCACAGGACTTGACTGAAGATTGGATATGCAACAAGAGAGAGGAAAATGTCAAGGACAACTCCCAGCTTCTAATTTGAGCATCTGGAGGGTGACGCATCCTTCTCAGAGAAGGATTTAGGTCTGAGGTCGGGACCAGGAGGGGAGGTAGAGGGAGAGGACCATGTGTTTGTAAATAAATGTTACCCTTTAGATATTTTAAGCTAATAGATGCCAGTAAAATGTGGAGCCATGGAAAGAGCCCTGGACTAAAGGTTCGGGTTCTCGATTCGGCTCTGCCAACAAACAACTCTGTCATCCTGAGCAGGTCCCTCCACCCATACAGCCTCATCTTTCTCACCTGAAAAAGGGAGATCAGTCCTGTTCCAACTACCACATTATTTTATTTTGATCAAATAAAATAATGGCAATGGAAGTGTGCTCTAAATTGTGGAATGCAGCACAGAGAGTATTATGACTACCACTAGAGATCGTTAGGGGGCACCTCAGCCTAACTCCCCAAAGAATCAAGTTAGGGCAAGACATGAGGTCAACAGACCCAGAGACATAAAATTAGGAGGCAGCTGGGTTATAAAAGGAAACCCTGGTGGCATAGTGGTTAAGAGCTACGGCTGCTAACCAAAAGGTCAGCAGTTTGAATCCACCAGGTGCTCCTTGGAAACCCTATGGGGTGGTTCTACTCTGTCGCTATGAGTCGGAATCAACTCGATCACAGTGGGTTTCGTTTTTGGGTTATAAAACGAATTACCGCCCCACTGATGCACTTAAAATCACCCCAGCGAAACTTTTTTAGGCAGGAAAAGATATTTTTCCCTGTCATTAATGCCTCTGCCTCCTCTCACATTTAATCAATCAGGGCTTTCTACCGGAGCCACTCCCAGCCCCCTCAAAACCTGCTCCAAGAAAGGAATTAAAGAGATTCACATTCAAGAGAAAGCAGCCAATAAAGCTTGAAGTGTTTTCTTCCTTTCCAGGGGGACTTGCCTGTCTTCAGCAGGGAGTCAAATCCTTCTGCCAAAGAAGGGGATTCCTAATGGTGGAACTGGGGTCACAAAGGGAGCATATTCAAAGCGGTGCTAAGGAATCTCAGGGTACTGATTCTGGTGCCCCAGCAATCACCCTGCGTAGGAAGCCTACCGCTACACACACACACGCCACACACATACACATGTACCCACACACATGTACTCACATGCATGTGTGCACATACCTGCTTGCACACATATGCCCACACATGCTTGCACATGCACAAGTACACTCATACACACACACACACACACACACACAGCCCTACCCAGCCTTCTCCCATCAGCTAGGCAAGAAGAGCTGGGCCCAGTCATTTGGGCTTATATGGGGTTCACTCTAGAACTTTTAATATTCAAAGGAATCTTTGTTCTAGCTGTGGAGCTATTTCTCATCCCATTTAGTTCTTACATAAGCCATACTTTGGGTCTGATATATGAGAAAGGAAACCATTACCCGATTTACTCATTTTAAATAACATAAAAATAACTATCTTCCCTATTTCCTGGAACCAATGAAGACTGTTTGGAAAGGACAGAGGAAAGACATATGTGGTATAAAGAAAAAGAGCCCTGCACTGGGCATACACAAGCCTGGGTTCAAAACCTGGCTCTGCCCTTCATCTGCTGTGTGACCTAGGGAAAGTCCCTGCACTTCTCTGGGCCTCAGGCACCTCATCTATCAAAACAGTGTTGCACTGAACCATCTGGCTATTGAGCTTCCTCCAACTCTGACATCCTACTTTTTAATAAGGTATCTGTAATGGATTGAATTGTGTACCCCAAAAATATGTGTCAATTTGATTAGGCCATGTGTGGTTGTCCTCCATTTTGTGATTGTAATTTTATGTTACAGATGATTAGAGTGGGATATAACACCCTTGCTCAGGCCACATCCCTGATCCAATGTAAAGGGAGTTTCCCTGGGGTGTGGCCCGTACCACCTTTTATCTTACAAGAGATAAAAGGAAAGGGAAGGAAGCAGAGAGTTGGGGACCTCATACCACCAAGAAAGCAGCACCAGGAGCAGAGCTTATCCTTTGGACATGGGGTTCCTGCACAGAGAAACTTCTAGTCCAGGATAAGATCAAGGATCTTCCCCCAGAGCTGGCAGAGAGAGAAAGCCTTCCCCTGGAGCCAATGCCCTCAATTTGGGCTTCTAACCTACTAGGCCGTGAGAAAATACATCTCTCTTTGTTAAAGGCATCTGTTTGTGGCTTTTCTGTTATAGCAGCACTAGATGACTAAGACAGTATCTTATTTCGCTAGCCACCCAGTAGATGAATCATTTTTATTATTTAGAAACTTTTCCAAATAATTTTGATGTGATCCTGTTTAGTCAGAAACAGGTCATGTCATCCCTCCTCCCATTCCTGGTTGAGTGTGCAGAAATCGTCGTTTATGCTCACAGTCTCCACTTCCTGTGCTCCGTTGACTCCCTGCAGTCTGGCTTCTGACTTCCCAATCCTTTGAAATGGCTCTTGTCAAGGTCACCATAACCTCCTATGGCTGAATCCAATAGACATGTCTCAGTCATCTTCCTTGACCTTGCTGAAGAGCATTTCAACTTGGGTGACCAACCTGTCTTTCTTGAGACACTCCCCTCCCTGGGCCTGATACGAAAAAGAACTTGTTCTACCAGAGACCTGAGTATCAACACCAGAACTCGTACCAAAGATTTTGGTGCCAAAGTCTGGGACCTCAATGCTGTACCACTTTGATTTGCAGTGACTCACTTTCCCATTGTGATCCTTTTGCCACCAAATTCTAGATTCTCTGGGTGATTCATTCATTCATTCAACACTTACTTATCCAGAGCCAACTATTTACCAAGCACTATATGCGGGCACTGGAGCCCCGGTGGTGCAGTGGTTAAGAACTATGGCTGCTAACCAAAAGGTAAGCAGTTCGAATCCACTAGCTGCTCCTTGGAAACCCTATGGGACAGTTCTACTCTGTTCTATAGGGTCGTTATGAGTTGGAACCGACAAGATGGCAATGGGTTTGGTAATGGGTATATTAGCCACTGGAGCCCCTGGGCAGTGCAAATAATTAATGCCCTCAGCTGCTAACAGAAATGTTGGAGGTTCGATTCCACTGAGAGGTGCCTTGGAAGAAAGACCTGTTGATCTTCTGAGAAATCAGTCGTGGGAAACCCTATGGAGCACAGTTCTATTCTGATACACTCAGGGTTGCCATGAGTCAGGGTTGACTCAAGGACAACTGGCTTTTTATATTAGGCATTTGGAATATAGCAAGACCCGCACAGCTCCTTCTACTCTTCCATGGAAGAGTCAGACACTAAACAGGTAAGTACAAGGTTACATGTATAATTACAAACTAATGAGTTCTCTGAGGAAAAAGGACAAGGTGCTGTGAGACATGAGAACAAGAGGGGCCGACTGTAGGCACACTCTGAGAGTGTCACATTCTCACCAAGGCGCGAAAGACAGGAAGGAGCCAGCAGAAGCAGGTAGAGAGGGTGAAATCAGTGCCTGTGAGGGCTTGGTGGGGGCAGTATTTCCAAAGGGGGAGATGAGGGACAAGATGTTATTTTGTACCAACAGCACCCTACTTTTACTTAGATCGGGTTTTTTGCAGTAGCTTTAGGAAAGCAGATGAAGGTGGTGGAGGAGCCAAACCCGCACTCCCACCCCAGCCACCCCTTGGCACTGCCACTGGGTAAAGGTCCAGGGAGGTCATAGCTTGGACTGTTTCAGGGCTAAAGGGGCCAGAGTGAGTGAGAGGGCAGAGCAGTGAGGGGGAGTCAGGCGGGGGCTGGATCATGCACGGTCTCAGAGGACACTCCAAGAGGTCATCCAACTTATGTTTCAGAAAAAATATTCTATTCATCTGTGGAGACTGGGGGGTGGGGGTGGGGGGCCGTGGAGGCCAGTTCTTTTGCGCTGACCCAGCTTATTTCCAACAGACTTAAAATTAGAAATATTTTGCCGGAGGGAAGGGAAAAAAACAACTCTTCTTCAGCTTTCCTATGGAGAATAGGTGCTCCTGTCATCACTAAGCCCAGAGGGCCCTAGAAGATGACCTGGTCTCACTTCCTTGGTGCACAAATGAGGAAACTGAGGCCCATGAGGCTAAGTACCTCACCCAGGACCACACAGCTACCAGGTGGCACAGGTAGGACTCAAACTTTGACTGCCTGACTGAAGTCCACACCTTGTCCATGCACTGCCCTTTGACGTCACCTGGGCCAGCCCACCTTGTTTTACAGATGAGGAAACTGAGGCTCAGAAAGAAGGAGCAACTTTCCCAAGGACAGGAACCCCAATCCTTACAGGTTCATCTTTGCTCTTCCCCTGGGCTAAGTGCCTTCTCATAGATGGCAGGAGAGAAAGTGTCCCCTAAGTAAATGCATTGTCACACTGCTGTGAACAAAACACAGTTCCCATGGCTGGGAGCAACCCAAGGCTGTATGAGGAAAGCCATCGTTGCCTTCCCCAGAGCAGCTGGTGTGGGAGTTGGAGCATTTTCTCAGCCGCTCCCTCTCCTAGGAACATAAAGCTCAGGAACAAGGTTTGGGCAGGAGCCCGTGGGAAGGAGTCCTGCACTCGCCTCTCCAGAGACCACCCTGGCCACTGATGATGCTCCAACACAATTCTTGCTGGACATCTGTATTGTACGGGGACAGGCGTGGGGGTCCCACTGCCACAAGGGGCTCGGCAGGAGTCCACCATTTCTGGGGCTGTCACCTCTGATCCTGCAAACAAAGACCCTGCCTCTCAGAATCTACATTCTGACCCTTGGAGGGAGTTACAGGGAGCTTAGACAGATGTTGCTCTTACCAGTTTCCTGTGGAAATTAAGTGAAACCAGGAGGCATCTCATTCAAGGGAGAAGCTGAGATACTTGAGGACAATAGAGGAGGTAAATACATGAGGTGTTGGATTGCAAAGCAGTCATTTCTTCCCCAATCAGCGCTCCTCAGAAGGAAGTTCCCCTCTGGCAGGGCACTCTGCAGCAAACAGGACCCTTACCAGCCTGTCTTCTATCCCCAAACTCTCCTACCCCACAGCCCCCACCCTAGGGTGCCCACTGCAATGAGTACATAGTTCCACATACTTCATGCTTGTGCACATTTCTGAGCCACTGGCCTTTCCACTAGTAGCCACGTGCTTAACTGTTGGAAACCCTGGTGGCACAGTGGCTAAGTGCTAACCAGAAGCCCAGCAGCTCGAATCCACCAGGCGCTCCTTGGAAACTTTATGGGGCCGTTCTACTTGCACCACCCAAGGAACCCTCTATCTTGTTTAAGCCACTACTATCGTCAGTGGGCAGCTGTGGTACATAGTCTAATTGGTGAATTTTCTTGGGGGGTTTTATTTCTCAGAGGCTGACCCAGCTTATTTCCAACAGGCTTACAATTAGAAATATTTTGCCAGAGGGGAGGGAAAAACTCTTCAGCTTCCTTGTGGAAGGTGGGTGCTCCTATCAGCACTAACTAAGCCCACAGGCTCTTTCCTCTGCGTGAAATTCTTTCCTGGAGAACTTCTGTTCATTTCTCATGGACCAACTCAAATGACAGCCCCTGGGACTCCCAACTTCCCAAGCAGAAGTGGTGTGCTCCTCTGGGTTCTCTCATCACCCTGCAAACAGCCCCACGGTGATCTTGCTACACGGACTCGGGAGGGCAATGATTGGTTATATCTGCCTCCCTGGTTAGACTGAGGCAGGCTCTGTGCCTTAATCATCCCTGTAACCGCAGTTCCAAGCAGAGAGCCTGGCACAGGAGAAGAGCCCAGTGACTGCTTTGAGTATTGAACGAGAGGAGGGAGAGGGAATGGGAGGGAGGTAAAGAAGTGGGAAGAATGACAGGAAAAAACATTGGTTTCTTCAGGATATTTGTAAGTGCCTCTGCTCTTCCCTAGTGATTTGAGCCAATACTAGCCTCTGGGAATCAAAACATCTCAAGAAAAATCACCAGTTAGACTATATAATAAGGCTGCTCTGAGCAACACAAATAATTGTGACTTAAACAAGATAGTGGATTCCCTGGGTGGCATAAACAATTAAGCACTTAGCTACTAATCGAAAGGTTGGTGATCCAAATCCAGCCAGAGAGCCTCAGAAGAAAGGCCTGGTGACCTATTTCCAACAAATCAGCCATGGGAAACCCTATGAAGAACAGCTCCACCCTGAAACACATAGGGTTGCCATGAGTCGGAGTTGGCTCTATGGCAACTGGTTTTGTTCTGTTTTTAAACAAGGTAGAAGGTCATTTCTCACTCGTATAAATTATAAAGATCATGCCTGTGTATGGTGGGCTGCTCCTTGAAGTCACCAGGGGCCATTGTTGCTCTCCCATCCCAGGGGTATTGTACTTATCCAGGTGGTCCAAGACGGCACACCACCAGATCCACACTCCAGCTACAGAAGCAGTAAAAGGCAGGGGAGGACACTCTCTTCCCCTTAGGGCATGGCCTGGAATTTAAGGACATAGATTCTCCCTCATCCTCCATGGCCATCCCTAATGCAAGGCAGCTGGGAATCAAGGCCTTGAGCTGAGCAGTCGCTTATGTGCCCAGGTAAAAGTTTTATTCCATGTAAAAGGGGGTAATGGGTTTTGGAAACAACCAGAAAATTTTTTCAACAACAACATTTTAGAATATATTTGACCATCCCAATAAACCAATGAGGAAACTGAGGCTCAGGGGTGAACATGCCTTTGGCCGAGGGCACTGTGAACTTGAAGGAACAGGATAGAAACCTCAATACTTGATACAAACCAGGTTTTCAACTCAAAGCCACACAGATGCTGGAAAAAGGCCAGGGAAGACATAACTGGGCAGCTGTTTCTAGGGAGAAGGTCTGGAAGTCTGAGTTGACTCCCAGCTCAGTATATCCGCTGTTACGTGTCTGTCCTGTAACTACGTGAATGGAGGCTAATACCCAGAGCAAATGGGCTGAGTGGTCTGCTTTCCCTGGCCTAGTCAGACTGCACCTAGAATGTTGTGTTATGAGGACCAGACTTTAATGGGAACACTAAGAAATGGAAGCCTGTTTGGGACCGGGACGGGCTGAGAGGGGTCTGGACACTCTGTCCTGCGAGGAACGCTATGGAGAAGGGCAAAATCAGGAAGAATAAAATTCCTTATCTCCTCATCTCTGTCATGGGGAGGACAAAGTGACCTTAGTCTGGGTAGCTCTGAGGAGCAGGACAGTGGAAGGAAGTGAGAGGAAGTCACCGGGAGGCTGAGTTAGCTCAAAGAAAAGGCAAGAGTGGGGGTGGTGGGCAGGCGTGCAGGGCAGATGTGGTCAGAGGGGAGGCCTTATCCTTGGAAGGCTCTCCCCAAAGCAGAAAGTACTGCAGTCAGGATTCTTCTTGTCAGAAGTTTCCACCTGGAGGCTCCTGAGGTTGTGTGCAGATCAGGGGGAGTGTGTGTGGGGTGGCTGTGGGTGTGCACACATACATGTTTTTCTAGGGGCTAGCTTCCTTGAAATTCTCAAAGGAGTCTGTGACCCAACAGGGCTCAGCTCCTGGGAGGCCGAGTGGGACCTCCGGGGTCCCAGTGTGGGTATACAGGGGCCCCTGGTGGCGAGGAAAAATAAGGAGAATAAATAATTAAATAAATAAGGAGAATCAGAGCGGCAGAAGGAACAGGGGCTCACTGGGAAAGATGGCGCTGTGACCCCCACCCCCTAGCACAGTACGTGCCAAGAAATCCAACTACACAAACCACCCCCTGGGCACACACATGAGTAGACACTCCTCCCCCTTCCTAAGGCTGGAATTATCCTCAGCCACCAACTGTAAAGTGTCCAGGGATCTCACGTGTATCACACGCCAGACCTAGAACACCCCTCCAGCCAGCAGAGCTCTTTCCTTTTTTCTTATTACTGCTTTTTTAAAAAAATATTTTATTTTAATTGGTTGTTGAGAATATACATAGCAAAACATACATCAATTCAGCAGTTTCTACGTGTGCAATTCAATGATACTGATTATACTCTTTGAGTTGTGCAACCATTCTCACCCTTGTTTTCTGAGTCGTTCCTCCACATTAACATAAACTCACTACCCCCTAAGGCTCCTACCTAATCTTTCAAGTTGTTGTTGTCAATTTGATCCCGTATAGATAGATCTTAAAACAAAAAAAAAAAAACCTGTTGCCATCGAGTCAATTCCAACTTATAGCAACCCTATAGGACAGAGTAGAACTGCCCCATACAGTTTCCAAGGAGCACTTGTTAGATTCGAACTGCTGACCTTTTGGTTAGCAGCCATAGCACTGAACTACTACGCCACCAGGGTTTCCAGATAGATCTTAGAAGAGCATAATGCTCAAAGCAGACATTTTTTACTAGTTAAGCTAAACTGTTGTTTGGCTTTAAGAAGGCTTCAGGGGATATTTTTGATTATCATCTCAGGCAATAGCTTCAGGAGTTCATCCAGCCTCCATGGTTCCAGAAAGCCTGGATTCCATGAGAATTTATATTCTGTTGTGCATTTTCCCCCTTTTGATCAGGATTCTTCCATAGATTCTTTGATCAAAATGTTCAGTAATGGTAGCCAGGCACCATCCAGTTCTGATCTCACGGCAAAGGAGGCAGCTGTTTATGGAGGCAATTAGCCACAATTTCCTCTTGCTATTCGTGACTCTCCTTCCTCTGCAGCTCCAGGTGAATAGAGATCAATTGTGTGTACTACTTTTTTGTGCTCCACAATTAGGGATCCTTCCATATGTGTGATGTCAGTGTACAGTGACTTGTAAACTAGCCTTTCTGCCGAGCAGTGCGAGGTGGTGGAGAGGAAGGGGTGGAAATGTGGAACAGACACCTGAACCCTGGTCCCAGTGCTGGCACCAATGCCCTGAGTGACCTTGAACACATTCTCTCCCCTCTCTGGGCCTCGATTTCCACTTAAGTGAGTTTCTACGGGGATTAATTGAGATGATGTATGTATGTGCCTGACCAGTACTTGACACAAAGAAGGAACTCATCAGTGTTTGTAGTTCACCTTGTACCTCGCTGGGGAGTTTGGGGATGAAGTGAGAAAACATAAGTAGAGCACCTGGCTCTACGCCTGGCACATAGTAGGTGATGATGGTGCCTATTCCCAGTCCCTTCTGCACGCGCCCTGCATTTTCCCAACTCTGTGCCTCTGCCTATATACCTCGGTACTGTTCTGCCCCAGTCATGGGTTCAGGAAATGACTTGGGGGGAGGTTTAAAGAGTGTTCATCAAGCACTTCTCAGTCTTTAGTGTGCCTGCCAGTCACCTGGAGCTTGTTGAGATGCAGAGGGAGTAAAAAGTGGAGCCCCAGGTTTCTGGCTTAATTGGCTGAATAAATGCTGCTGCTGAATAAATGCACTTTCGGTGGCAAGAAACTGAAAATCCAATCAAACCAACTTTTTTAAAAGGGAGAAGGGGAGTGCGTGGTTCATACCTCTGAACAATGTGAGGGTGGATCTCACTTCAGACATAACTGGGTCCAGAGGCCCAGACCACGTACATCATCAATATACTTTCTCTCCATCTCAGATACTCCGTCCTGACTCCATTTTTGATGGCTCTTCCCCTTTGCCATGAACCCACTGCTGGAAACAAATAAGAACAAAAACCAGTGTCATGGCATTCCCATCAAGTTTTAAGATTTACTCTGATTGGGCCAACTTAGGTCACATGCTCACCCCTGAACCAATCACTATGGTTGTGTTAATTCCTTTACACCTGATCCATGGCTTAAACCCTAGAGCTTTGGTGGAGCCACACAGATTGCAGGGACTAAAAGCGAAAGGAGTGGATCCCAAAGAAACATTGGGGCTCTTGCCAGAGTAAAGGGAAGTAGATGCCAAAAAGACAAACCACTGCTGTCCACGTCCATGGACAGCATGGGGAGAAGAGTACCAGGTTGGGAAGGAAAAGATGATGAGTCCAGACTAGAATGTGTTGTGTTAGCAGGGTCTATGGGATGCCCGTCTTTTCAATGACCTCTTGCTTTCTTCATGCATAATGTCCTTAATGTCAGTCCACAACTCATCTGGTCTTCGGTCACTAGTGTTCAATGCGTCAAATCTATTCTTCAGACGGTCTCTAAATTCAGGTTGGATATACTCAAGGTCATATTTTGGCTCTCATGGACTTGCTCTGATTTTCTTCAGTTTCAGCTTGAACTTGCACATGAGCAATTAATGGTCTGTTCCACAGTCGGTCCCTGGCCTTGTTCTGACTGATGATATTGAGCTTTTCCATCGTCTCTTTCTACAGATGTAGTCAATTTGATTTCCATGTGCTCCGTCTGGTGAGGTTCATGTGTATAAAAAAAAAAAGTCACCGTTTATGTTGGTGAAAGAAGGTATTTGCAATGAAGAAGTCGTTGGTCTTGCAAAATTCTATTATTCGATCTCCGGCATTGTTTCTATCACCAAGGCCATATTTTCCAACTACTAATCCTTCTTCTTTGTTTCCAACTTTCGCATTCCAATCACCAGCAGTTATCAATCCATCTTGATTGCATGTTAGATCAATTTCAGACTGCAGCAGCTGATAAAAATCTTTTATTTCTTCACCTTTGGCCTTAGGGGTTGGTGCGTAAATTTGAATAATAGTCGTATTAACTGGTCTTCCCTGTAGGTGTATGGCTATTATCCTATCACTGAAAGCGTTCTACTTTAGGATAGATCTTGAAACATTATTTTCGAAGATGAATGCAACACCATTCCTCTTCAAGTTGTCATTCCCAGCATAGTACACCATATGATTGTCCTATTCAAAATGGCCAATAGCAGTCCATTTCAGCTCGTTAATGCCTAGAATATCGATGTTTCTGTGTTCCATTTCATTTTTGATGATTTCCAATTTTCCTAGATTCATACTTCATACATTCCAGGTTCCGATTATTAATGGATGTTTGCAGCTGTTTCTTCTCATTTTGAGTCATGCCACATCAGCAAATGAAGGTCCCGAAAGCTTTACTCCATCCACGTCATTAAGGTCGACTCTACTTTGAGGAGGCAGCTCTTCCCCAGTCGTCTTTTGAGTGCCTTCCAACCTGGGGGGCTCATCTTCCAGCACTATATCAGACAATGTTCTGCTGCTATTCATAAGGTTTTCACTGGCTAATGCTTTTCAGAAGTAGACTGCTGGGTCCTTCTTCCTAGTCTGTCTTAGTCTGGAAGCTCGCTGAAGCCTGTCCTCCATGGGTGACCCTACTGGTATCTGAATACTGGTGAAATAGCTTCCAGCATCACAGCAACACACAAGCCCCCACAGTACAACAAACTGACAGACACGTGGATGAATGTCAGAGGAGACTCTGAAACTCGTTCTTGAACGTCGAGCAGCTAAAGCAAAAGGAAGAATTAATGAAGTAAAAGAACTGAACAGAAGATTTCAAAGGGTGGCTTGAGAAGACAAAGTAAGGTATTATAATGACATGTGCAAAGAGCTGGAGATGCAAAACGAAAAGGGAAGAACACACTCGGCATTTCTCAAGCTGAAAGAACTGAAGAAAAAATTCAAGGCTCGAGTTGCAATAGTGAAGGATTCCATAGGGGAAATATTAAACAAGGCAGGAAGCATCAAAAGAAGATGGAAGGAATACCCCCCAAAAAACCCATCACAGAGTCATTATACCAAAAGGAATTAGTTGATGTTCAGCCATTTCAAGAGGTAGCATATAATCAGGAACCGATGGTACTGGAGGAAGAAGTCCAAGCTGCTCTAAAGGCGTTGGTGAAAAACAAGGCTCCAGGAATTGATGGAATATCAATTGAGATGTTTCAACAAACAGATGCAGCACTGGAGGTGCTCACTCGTCTATGCCAAGAAATATGGAAGACAGCTTCCTGGCCAACTGACTGGAAGAGATCCATAATTATGCCTATTCCCAAGAAAGATGATCCAACCGAATGTGGAAATTATAGAACAATATCGTTAATATCACACGCAAGCAAAATTTTGCTGAAGATCATTCAAAAGCAGCTGCAGCAGTATATTGACAGGGAACTGCCAGACATTCAGGCCGGTTTCAGAAGAGGACGTGGAACCAGGGATATCATTGCTGATGTCAGATGGATCCTGGCTGAAAGCAGAGAATACCAGAAGGCTGTTTACCTGTGTTTTATTGACTATGCAAAGGCATTCGACTGTGTGGATCAAAAAAAATTATGGATAACATTCCAAAGAACAGGAATTCCAGAACACTTAACTGCTCATGAGGAATCTTTACATAGATCAAGAGGCAGTTGTTCAGACAGAACAAGGGGATACCGATTGGTTTAAAGTTGGGAAAAGTATGTGCCAGAGTTGTATTCTTTCACCATACCTATTCAGTCTGTATGCTGAGCAAATAATATGAGAAGCTGGACTATATGAACAAGAACAGGGCATCAGGATTGGAGGAAGACTCATTAACAACCTGCGTTATGCAGATGACACAACCTTGCTTGCTGAAAGTGAAGATGACTTGAAGCACTTACTGATGAAAATCAAAGACCACAGCCTTCAGTATGGATTGCACCTCAACATAAAGAAAACAAAAATTCTCACAACTGGACCAATAAGCAACATCATGATAAATTAAGAAAAGATTGAAGTTGTCAAGGATTTCATTTTACTTGGACCCACAATCAACAGCCATGAAAGCAGCAGTCGAGAAATCAAGAGATGTATTGCATTGGGTAAATCTGCAGCAAAGGACCTCTTCAAAGTGTTGAAGAGCAAAGATGTCACCTTGAAGACTAAAGTGCACTTGACCCAAGTCATGGTATCTTCAATCGCCTCGTATGCATGTGTAAGCTGGACAGTGAGTAAGGAAGATCAAAGAAGAACTGATGTCTTTGAATTGTGGTGTTGGTGAAGAATATTGACTATACCATGAACTGCCAAAAGAATGAACAAATCTGTCTTAGAAGAAGTACAACCAGAATGCTAGGTAGAAGCAAGGATGGCAAGACTGAGTCTTACATACTTAGGACATATATTGTCAGGAGGGGTAGTCCCTGGAGAAGGACATCATGCTTGGTAAAGTACAGGGTCAGTGGAAAAGAGGAAGACCCTCAATGAGGACGCAGTGGCTGCACCAGTGAGCTCAAGCATAACAATGATTGCAAGGATGACGCAGAACCGGGCGGTGTTTCGTTCTGTTTTGCATAGGGTGGCTATGAGCCAGAACCGACTCGACGGTACCTAACAATGACAACAACATGGGACACCAGAAGACCATGTTCAGCAGGCAGCAGGGCGTGTGAGTCTGAAGAGTTCAGGGGAGAGACCCAGGCTGGAGGGAGAGCTCTGGGAGTTACTAGTATGTAGGTTGTGAGGGGGAGGCTTAAGAAGGCAAGTGATGACACAGACTTTTGGATCCACCCTGGACTTCCTGCTTAAGAAATAGCAAGTCTGGCCTGGTGATAGTCCCTTCCTCCCTTTGCTCTTCAGGATAAGGTAGTGTGAGCAGCCCCTGCGATCCTGAAGTGAGCCACGCTTCAGCCACCATCTTACAACACCAGCTTTCACTTCTTGTCTTGTTTTATACCTTCCTCTCCCTTAGTTGATATTGAGGACCTGCATATATTTGATAATCATTCTATCTATTGATGCTTCAAATGAAATAGATCCATGCCTGCCTTGATGTCAGGACATGTGACAGAGCCAGGGTCCTTCAGAGCTGACCCTAAATCCATTGTGCTAGGAATCACACAGGCCAATGCCCCACCAGAAGACAGAAGGACAAGCAACTCCAAAGGGGGGACGACACTGATGACGCCTCCCACCTCCCCTGGTCATGTTCTTCCAAGTCCATCATACCTTGGGGTCTGTGATGGTACTGGGAGGGCACCAAAATGGGGGCAGGCTTGTGAAATGTTGCAGTGGGAGACGGGGACTCGGTGACCCACAAAAGCCTTGCATATATTTGAGATACGGCGTTGTGTCTCTGTGTCCTGGGAGCTTCACAAGGATAATTAAAATCTCCAGTGTTACTGCCCACCGGTGTGCTTGCTATCTTCATTATTTCTTACCTGATGACTCCTGGGCCATGGCTATTGAGAAAAAAGTCCCAGAAAAGTGTGCCTATTCCATGTCCTAGGGCCACCATAACAAAATGCCATAAGGTGGGTGGCTTTAAAGGACAGAAATTTAATTTCTCACAGTTTTGGAGGCTACAAGTCCAAATCAGGGTCTCCCATATCGATTCCTCCTGGGGCTTTGAGAGAGGCATCCTTTGTTGCTTACAGGTGGATCTTCACATGGTGTCTTCCCTTCGCTCTCTGTGCATGACTCCCATTTTATAGGACACCACCCAGAAGGGATCCAGACCCACCCTACTCCAGTAAGGTATTTTTAACTGATAACATCTGCAAAGGAAAACTCTATTTCCCCAAACAAGGCCGCGCTCGACAGGTACAGGGGCTAGGACTTCAACATATCTCCGTGGAGGGCACAGTTCAATCCATAACACTATCCAACATTGATTCTCCTCTCCTTGCTCACTACTAAAACCTTGCGTTTGCTTAGGATGACAATATGCCAGCTAGAAAAACCATACTTCTCAGCCTCCTTTGCAGCTAAGGAGCAGCATGGCACAGGGCTAGACAGCAAGGTGGAGTACACAGTTCCCTCTCCCACTGTGGGCAGAGTATAAGTCCTTACCCCGCTGACGTTGGGCTGGGCTATGTGACTTACTTTGAATATTAGCAGAAGGAATAAGCAGATGTCTGCTGTTTACTTGCATGGTTTGGCCCATTTCTTTTTCTGATGACTCACCATGAGAAAAGCCTGCCCTGGGTAATCCCTACTTGTTCACCCTGGGTCCCAGGACAAGTATGCTTGGAGCAGACCCAGAGCCCAGGCCAGCTGACCCCAGTCTGGAGCACTAGCCCTACCCTGATGAGCCCAGCCTGAATCAGCTTGTCACGCTGAGTTTGGGGGTGCTTGTTACAAGCATTACTGTGCTAGTAACTGACTAATGTTGTTACCTGCCATGGGGTAGGCCCCTGACCCATGGCCACCCATGCACAACAGAACGAAATGCTGCTTGGTCCTGCGCAAGCCTACCTGTCTTAGCTTCCCAAGGCCGCTACAACAAAATCCCACAAAGTGGGTGGCTTTAAAGATCAGAAACTTATGGTCTCATCGTTCCAGAGACTGTAAGTCCAAATCAGGGTCTCAGCTGTGTTGATTGTTTCTGGGGGCTTCAAGAAAAGACCATTCCACATCCCTCCCCTAGTTTCTGGCAGCTGCTCTACATCAGTTGCAGACTGGAATGTTTGATCCATAGGGTTTTCATTGGCTGATTTTTGGAAGTAGATCTCTAGGCCTTTCTTCCTAGTTTGTCTTAGTCTGGAACCTCTGCTGAAACCTGCTTAGCATCATAGTAACACACACACCTCCAGTGACAGACAGTGATGGTTGTGAGGTGCATTGGCTGGGAATCAAACACAGGCCTCCTATATGGAAGGCAAGAATTCTACCACTGAATCACCACTACCCCTTTAACTGACTAATAAAAAGCAAACCAGTTACCGTGGGGTCTATTCCAACTCATGGTGACCCCAAGTGTTGCAGAGTAGAACTGTACTCCATATAGTTTTCAAGGCAGATTGTCAGGCCTTTCTTCTGAGGTGCCTCTGGGGGGGTTTAGGTTAGTAGTCAAGCACTTAACCATTTGTGCCACTCAGTGATTCCAATAACCAAAAACACCTACTGCCTTAGAGTAGATTCTGATTCAGGGATGTAAGCAGAGGTCACTGGTAGAACTTCTGGGAAAGCTCTTTAGCATGGAACAGACTCAGCTGGCAGGTCTTTTGCCCTTGGTCCTTCTCTTTCTCCTTGAATGAAAACAGACTCAATGCTTGGAGGTAGGATAGCATCTTAAAACCACAGGGTGACAGAAACATGCTCTTGGCATGGCTATATGGAAAGATAGAATGAGCCTCCGTATCTGGTAACACCATGACATCACCGTATCAGGCCTGAACTGCCTGAACTTCTTATGTAAGAAAAATAAAGCCTCTAATTTATTTATGCCACTCTTCTTTAGGTTTCTGATGCTTGCGGCTGAAAAAAAAGTCCTAACTGATGGGCACATGTCACTGCTGATATTAAAGCCGTGTCTGCATTCTCACCCACCGACAGCATGAAGGGTCACGAGAGGGTCCAATAGAGTCTGGGAAACGTGGTATAAAATTTCCTTGGATAGGCAGCCCACAGAAGTGATTGAGAAGGAAGGGTCTGAGGGGTGGATGAAGGACCATGAGACACGGTGGCCTGGAAGCCACGAGAGAAGACAGGGATGTTGTTGTTGTTAGGTGCTGTCAAGTTGGCTCTGACTCAAAGCAACCCTACGTACAACAGAATGAAACACTGCCTGGTCCTTCACCGTCCTCACAATCGTTGTTATGCTTGAACCCATTGTTGCAGTCACTATGTCAATCCATCTTGTTGAGGGTCTTCTTCTTTTTCTCTGACCCTCTACTTTACCAAGCATGATGTAATGTCCTTCTCCAGGGACTGGTCCCTCCTGATAGCATGTTCAAAGTACATGAGACAAAGTCTCGCCATCCTCGCCTCTAAGGAGCATTCTGGCTGTACTTCTTCCAAGACTGATTTGTTCCTTCTTCTGGCAGTCCATGATATATTCGATACTCTTCACCAACACCATAATTCAAAGGTATCTGCTCTTCTTCGGTCTTCCTTATTCATTGTCCAGCTTTCACATGCATATGAGGCAACTGAAAATACCATGGCTCAGGTCTTCCTCACCTTAGTCCTCAAAATGACATCTTTGCTTTTTAACACTTTAAAGAGGTCTTCTGCAATAGATTTGCCCAATGCATTGCGTCTTTTGATTTCTTGACTCCTGCTTCCATGGGCATGGATTACAGATCCAAGTAAAATGAAATCCTTGGCAACATCAATCTTCTCTCCGTTTAACATGATATTGCTTATTGGTCCAGTTGTGAAGGTTTTTGTTTTCTTTATGTTGAGGTGTAATCCATACTGAAGGCTGTAGTCTTTGATCTTCATCAGTAAGTGCTTCAAGTCCTCTTCATTTTCAGCAAGGAAGGCTGTGTCATTTGCATGTTGGAGGTTGTTAACTAGTCTTCCTCTAATACTTACGCCATGTTCTTCTTCATATAGTCCAGCTTCTCGTATTATTTGCTTGGCATACATATTGAATAAGTGTGGTGAAAGCATACAACTCTGACACACATATATCCTGATTTTAAACCACGTGGTATCCCCTTGTTCTGTCTGAACAACTGCCTCTGTCTATATACAGCTTCCTCATGAGCACAATTAAGTGTTCTGGAATTCCCATTCTTCGTAATGTTATCCATAATTTGTTATGATCCACACAGTTGAATGCATTTGCATAGTAAATAAAACACAGGTAAACATCTTTCTGGTATTCTCTGCTTTCGGCCAGGATCCATCTGACATCAGCAATGATATTTCTTACTCCATGTCCTCTTCTGAATTCGGCTTGAATTTCTGGCAGTTCCCTGTTGATGTACTGCTGCAACCACTTTTGAATTACCTTCAGCAAAATTTTACTTGTGTGTGATATTAATAATACCGTTTGATAATTTCTATATTCTGTTGGATTGCCTTTCTTTGGAGTGGGCACAAATATGGATCTCTTCCAGTCGGTTGGCCAGGTAGCTGTTTTCCAAGTTCCTTGGCATAGACGAGTGAGCCCCTCTAGTGCTGCATCCATTTCTTGAAACATCTCAACTGGTACTCCGTCAATTCCTGGAGCCTTGTTATTCACCAATGCCGTCAGTGCTGCTTGGACTTCTTCCTTCAATACTATCAGTTCTTGATCATATGCTACCTCCTGAAATCACTGAACATCAACCAATTCTTTTTCATACAGTGACTTTGTGTATTCCTTCTATCTTCTTTTGATGCTTCCTGCATCATTTATTATTTTGCCCATAGAATCCTTCAGTTTTGCAACTCAAGGCTTAAGTTTTTCCTTCAGTTCTTTCAGTTTGAGAAATGCGAAGTGTGTACTTCCCATTTGCTTTTCTAACTCCAAGTCTTTGCACATTTCATTATTATACTTGTTTTCTTGAGCTGCCCTTTAAAATCTCGTGTTCAGCTCTTTTACTTCATCATTTCTTCCACTCTCTTTAGCTACTCTATGCTGGAAAGCAAGTTTCAAAATCTCTTTTGACATCCATTTTGGTCTTTTCTTTCTTTCTTGTCTTTTTGATGACCTTTTGCTTTCTTCAGGTATGATGTCCTTGGTGACATCTCACAATTTGGTCTTTGGTCATTAGTTTTCAATGTGTCAAATATATTCTCGAGCTGGTCTCTAAATTCAGGTGGGATATACTCAAGGTCATACTTTGGTCATGGACTTGTTTTAATTTTCTTCAGCTTCAGCTTAAACTTGTATATGAGCAATTCATGGTCTCCTCCACAGTTGGCCCCTGGCCTTGTTCTGACTGATGATACTGAGCTTCTCCATCATCTCTTACCACAGATGTAGTCGATCTGATTCCTTTGTATTCCACCGGGGAGGTCTATGTGAATAGTCACCATTTATGTTGAAAAAACGTATTTGCAGTAAGTCCTTGGTCTTGCAAAATTCTATCATGTAGTTTCTGGTGCCGTTTCTATCACCAAGGCCATATTTTCCAAATATTGACCCCTCTTCTTTGTTTCCAACTTTCCCATTCCAATTATCAGTAATTATCAATGCGTCTTGATTGCATGTTTGGTCAATTTCAGACTATTAGAAGTTGGCAAAATCTTAAATTTCTTCATCTTTGGCATTAGTGCTTGGTGCGTAAATTTGAATAACAGTTGTATTAACTAATCTTCCTTGTACCATCCTACCACTGACAGCATTGTCCTTCAGGATAGATCTTGAAATGTTGTTTTTGACAGTGAATATGATGCCATTCCTCTTCAATTTGTCATTCCTGGCATAGTAGGCCACATGATTGTCTGATTCAAAATGGCCAATACCAGTTCATTTAAGCTCACTAATGCTTAGAATGTGGATCTTCAAGCATTCCATTTCATTTTTGAAAACTTCCAATTTTCCTAGATTCATACTTTGTACATTCCCTGTTCTGATTACTAATGGATGTTTGCAGTTGTTTCTTTTCATTTTGAGTTGTGGGACATCAGCAAATGAAGGTCCTGAAAGCTTTACTTCATTCATGTCATTAAGAAAAACTCTACTTTGAGGAGGCAGCTCTTCCCCAGTCATATATTGAGCGCCTTCCAACTTGAGGGACTCGTCTTCTGGCACTACATCAGACAACGTTCCACTGCTATTCATAAAGTTTTCACTGGCCAGTTTTTTTCAGAAGTAGACCACTAGGCCTTCTTCCTAGTCTGTCTTAGTCTGGAAGCTCAATGGAAACCTGTCCAGCAGTGATTGAGAAGCAAGTGTCTAGGAGTAGATGAAGGACCAAGAGATGTGGTGACCTAAAAGCCACGAGAGGAGACAGGGCTAGACCAGGCCAATTGCAGTGGTGAATGCAGGAACATGAAGAACATTTTTCAAGAGAAAGTGAAAACCCTTGACCTTGACAAAGGAGCGTCAGCACAGGGTTGGGGGCCAAAGCCAAACTGTATAGGGCGATAGAATGCTAGCCCTCGAAGCTCACTCCAGGGATACCCCTCAAGGAAGGATGATGCAATGGGAAGAAAGCATCCCTGGGCTAGCTGCAACCTTGTTCTCACTGCACAGGCAATGGCTTCTCCTTGCCTCCAGGAGGAAATCTGAATTCCTCAGTTCCAACCTCCAAGATGTGCATCAGCCAGAAATTGGCCTCACGTCCCAGCATCCCTTATCTGCATTCCAGTGACACCACAATGTGTTGGCCACATAATCCTTGGCCATGCTGCCCTCCCTTTGGACTGCTTTCCCCCACCTATCCACAGCCTACTCAGAACAGATTGCACACTGCTTCCTTCTTTCCCTAGGAAGACAAAATGCCCTTTTTCCAGGCTTCTTCCTCCTCTGTGTCTGCCTTCATCATAAGTGGCTGAGTCTCAGGGTGGACACAGTGTCCATGTTATCTGTTCCCCACAGGGCAGAGCACACTGGTGTAGCACACAGAGGGGGCCAGTAGCCTTACCAATTTGTCATGGGCTGGTGACATGTCCTTCATGATGTTTCCATGTTAAGGAGACCATGTGAGCATCTCAGGGCAACACCCGCCCCTTCTGTTCTGACAGGGCCAGCGCTAGAGAGCTCAGGAAGGAAGCAGAAAAATCAGGAACAGAGTGTGAGGGCTGCCTTCTCTCTCCTCTCTGGAGGCTTCCCAGAGGGCAGCTGCTTCCTTTCTCTTATTTTAGAACAAGAAGACATAATTGTGACCAAATTTAGAAACAACCAAACATTAAAATAAAATATAACCCATATTTTATAGTCCATTTCAACAGCTCCACCCCACTAAAAGGAATGTCTGTTGGGAGCAATGTGGGTGAGGAATCAGCGGCAGAAGTAGCAACAAGGCTGGCTGCTATGTCATGGGTTCAGGGCCTGGGAGGTGGGGGTAGTCTTCTCACCTAAGACAGCCAAACCCACCACATCAGCAAATGGTTGGGCTGACAAGGTCCTGGGGAAGAGTGGAGCCAGGCATGGGGGCAGATGGACCCAAATTCCAGGAAGAATTTTCTTGACTTTTTGGTTCTGCCAATAGCTGGAGAGGAAGGATGCTTCTAGAAGCCACCTCCCAGACCAGCCATAGTGGGTGGGCCACTCCCTAGCACCATACTACTTTTAGTACTTTGTTCTATTGTGTTTTGTGGGAAACAGAGGGAAACCCAGGGAACCAAACAATGTCACTCACCTTACTATAATAATAATAGCAACCAGGTATTTGGTGTGTATTATATGCCAGGCGCTGTGCTAGGAGTTTTTTTTTTTTTTTTTTTAATACTGTTACCAGGAATTCTGTATGAGTCATATTGCCTTACAGAGATTATCATGAGAGAAGGGGAGGTCTTTTTGGGCCAGAATGAATGAAATTAATTTTTTAAGAACAAATGTAAAGGCTTGCATTACAAGTATGGTATCCAAGGGGAAGTTTTGGTAAGGCTGTCAGGAAAGCTACTGTGTTCTCAGGCTGCATTAATAGAGATAAGAAGGATAGATTAAGGAAGGTGATAACCTCACTGAGCTCAATTCCCATCAGCCCAGGGACCCCTCCCCTCTGAGCCTCAGATTCCTCCCCTATGAATACCCCTTTGTAGGAGGTATTTGTAGGGTTGTTATGAAGATTAAACAAGTTGATACAGGAAACCAGCATACGCCTTGCAAGTAGCACACCCTTCATAGATGGCAATGATAGTGACAGTTGTCATAAACTTCGGCGCTTAAAATGAAGTTGAGGTTTTCTCCCTGGGGTTGGAGGTTGTCTTCACCTACCTTTTATGGGCAGGAAACAAAAGGGATTAATTCTGCACTTCCGCCAAAAGACAGAGCCGTGACCTCTAGGTGAAAGCTATTATTGAGCCAATTTCAGCCAAATGAAAGGAGTTATGATTATGGAAAAAGACTGGAAGGAAATACTTTCAAATGGTGGTATCTTTTTGGGTAGTGAGAACTTAAATGATTTCTTTCCATTTTTATGTAGTTTTCAAATTTTCAGTAGTTAGCATATATTTTTTAATAATCTGGAAAAAACAAAAGTGCTACTAAAAAACAAAACAATAACAACAAAAAACCCCAGCTAGAGACAGGAATGCTGCAGTAAGGACATTATTCCATTTGAGATCCTACCAAATGTGAATCTACTTTCCAAACTTCAAAAAACTGAAATGCATTCCCAACAGAGGCAACTCAGCACAAGAGTGTCCTCCCTCCCCTGTCTTGGGTCGCCCTGTCCTCCCCCTCAGAGGACAGAGAACAGACACCCTGTAAAAGGACCACCGAGTCCAGCTCCAGGAGCACAAGGACCAACCATCCCAACAGGAAGTGTTTCCCAGCATCTTGGAAGCCTGTGAGGTGGGGTGGGAATTGTCCACCCCAGCATCAGGGCCAGTGAGGCCCCCCTCTTTAGGCAACAAATATGTGGACCTGGCCTTGCTCTTCGAAGTGTGACCAATCTCACCATCAGAGTGTGGCAGAGTTAAGCCTTCCCTTGATTTTTAATTAAGAAAACAGGCTCAAGTTGAATTTGAAAAGGCAAACGCCATGGAATGAGAGGCAGAGGCAGGTGGTGGGTGGGACACTGGATCGGGCAGCAGATGTGGGTTCTGGCCCCAGTTTCATCGCACCTCGCTGTGTGATGCTGGGTAAGTCCCATCCCTCTCTGGGTCTCAGCCTTCCATCTATAATTTCAAGGAGTTGGACAGGATGAGGAGCTCTGGTGGTGCAGGAGTTAAGAGCTGGGCTGCTAACCAAAAGGTCAGTAGTTCAAATCTACCAACTGCTCCTTGGAAACCCTGTGGGGTGGCTCTACTCTGCTCTATAGGGTCACTATGAGTCGGAATCCACTCGATGACAATGGGTTTGGACGGGATGAGTTCTAAGGTGCTTTCTAGCTCAGAATCAGCAGTGTGGTGCAGTAGACCCTTGGCCATTCTTTCTCCCTAGACTTGAAGTCTCCATGGCTCAGCATACATTAGAAGTCCTTCAACCCTATTGTCTAATCCCTGCCTTTAATGAAGCCACATCTGGAGTTTATCTCCTCTGTTCTGTTTTGTATAGTTCCTCACAGCTGGATCCATAAATCAATTTGTTCTGCAGAAAAGTTCCCAGAATTGTCCAGAATCCAACTCGGAAAAGGCAGTTTTATTTCCCTTTAGGTTCTGGTTCCAAAGAGCTGAGCCCAGTCCACGTCAGGACAAGTTCCCTGGGACTTCCAGATGCTGTGGCCAGGAAGGGTTTTGCAGAATGGCTGAACATCATGCTCCTGTTTCCTATCTGTGGGCACCAAGGACAAACCCATACCCTCTCTGGGAACCCTAATTGTTTCCTTCCTAACATGAGTTTGGAATATTTCTTAAATATAATTCGTATCAAAGTAATACATGCACTCATCTTAAAAAGCTGAATAACACTCAAGGTTTATAATAGAATCAACAGTCCCCCATCCCACCTCTCCCCACTCCTCCCCACCCTCACATCTGGCTCCCACAACTCTTCCAGCTACTCCAGTATTTGCCTCCATATTTCAAATAACATATTAACCCTGTCTTCTCATGATTTTCCCATTGTAGATGTTATTATTAACTTCCTATTATAGAAAATGTAGACTTTTCTCTCTTGCACTTACATCATTTCTCTCACTCTTGCTATCTCTCTCACACATATACTCTCTCACACACACACACACATACACACACACTTTCCTGTTCCACCCCACAGTCTACTAATACAGTTTTAGGCCCTTCACAGCATTTGGGGTCACCTGAGCCTGGTCTGGCCCTCTCTCCAGGGAAGGAGTATGGAGTCTTGACCTTTGGTTAAACACAGCAGATTTAGTGCAAATGTTAATCTTCACTCCCCCGCAGAAACCCAGTGAAAACACCATCCCAGAACAAGATGGTTTGAAGAAATTAGGGCTAGTAGCCGAGAGCACAGGAGACTCGGGGGATGTGTCCTCTCTCCTCAAATCTCTGAGGGCCTGTCCTGGGCAGAGAGCATAAACCTGCTGGGTAGCCCCAGATGGGGACCCAGAGCAATAGGAAAGCTACAAGGAGAGACTTCAGCTTCATTACGAAGCCACCCGAGAACAGAATGGGAGGCCCTATAACTGAGGGGCTTCCTCGCACTGCATTGGCCAAACAAGGGTCAGGGACATGGACGAGGGACTCCTGCATTAGGAGGGAGCTTGGACAGAGGACTTCCCAAGTCCCTTCAGATTCTGTGGCCCAGAACTTGCTTCTTTTTTTAACAGTTGGCAATTAGAATCCCATGGTGCTTTGCAATCACTCTTGAGTTAATAACTAGAGCTGCCCAGTGGGCATACCCGTCTGACAGTGTCCTTGTAGGATGCTGAAATCAACTGTCCTAAATTCTCATGAGGAGTCTGTTCCACTGACCCTTGCCTCATAAAAGATTCAAGATGATTCACAGAGGAATCATGACATGGCAGCTGGGGCAGAATGCTCCGTCCCATGGGCTTTAAGCACTCTGAAGACAGATAAGTCCTGGATGGAGCAATTGCAGTTGACTTGGCCACTGGCATCCCCAACGGGGAAAATGAAGAGACACTCCCAAATCCTGCCTCTCTGCCCCCCTCCCTTCACCCCGTTTTAAAGAGAAGGAGGGCAGAGTGCAGGTGTGGGTAAAACAGACGTCTACCTGGACAACTGCTCACAGGCCCTGGCCTTGGAGCACAGTCGCTAAACCTGCTCCCTGACTTGACACTGTTGGAAGAAATGTGCTCACCCAGAGATGTAAATCAGATCTAAACTCCTGTCCTTCAGGGGCAGGGCAGACTCATTAATTTCCATGTCACAGTTGTGTAACTGGACTAAGAGTGGGGGCAGGGGGGCTCTGGTCTGGGGACATCAGCCATGTGACCTGGGCAAGATGCCTATACCCTCTCCAGGAAGCAGAAGGCACAGCAGTTAAGACTGAGCTCTGGAGTAACACTGGGTTTGAATCCCAGCACCATCATTTATCTGCTGTGTGACCTTAGACAAGTTCCTTACCCTCCCTGAGCCTCAGTGGCCTCACCTTTAAAAGAGGGGAGAGAAGACTAGCACCTGTCTCACTGGTGTTTTGAAAATTAACTTTGTTAATTTGTATGACATGCTTATAAAAGTGTCCAACTCACGGCATTAGCATTATTATCAGCAGCTATCAAAGCAGGAGACAGCAACCCTCACTCTTATTGGATCAGTTGACCTTACAAAACCAAACCAAACCCAGTGCCGTAGAGTTGATTCCGACTCATAGCGACCCTACAGGACAGAGCAGAACTGCCCCACAAAGTTTCCAAGGAGCACCTGGCAGATTCGAACTGCCAACCCTTTGATTAGCAGCCGTAGCACTTAACCACTATGCCACCAGGATCAAGCAAAATGATACCCGTGAAAAAACTCTGAAGCTATGTGTAAGTGTGAGAAATTTGGTGTGTAATAAACCCCACAAACATTGGGAGGCTGTGAGAGGTCACGATTACGACCTCACTTAGGAAATAAATATTGTGGCTGTGATACAGCAAGCTATGTGGTCAAGTTTTAGAACATGTTCATCAAGACAGAAAAATAATTTCACTTTGTAATTGTACATGTTGTTGGTTGTTATTTGCCATCAAGTCGTTTCCAACTCATGGCAACCCCATGTGTGCAGAGTAGAACTGCTCCACAGCATTTTCAAGAGATCTATTTCACCTGGCCTGTCTTCCAAAGACCCTCTGGATGGGTTCAACCGCCAACCTTTCGGCTAGTAGTCGAGTGCTTAACCATGTGCATCACCCAGGGACTCTAAAAATGACATACAGAAACCTTCAAAAACCTATTTTTGAAAATACAATTAAAAAAAAACACTACTTTAACCCTTTAAGAAAAATGACACACCCAGGCAAAACTCAGCACACTGGCTACTAATGGGATGGTGGGTGTTGATAAAGAACATACCATTCTCACTGTGTGATCTGGGGCAAACTCCTCCCCCTGCTGGCCTCAGTCCCTGTTGACAACATTGGCTTTAGGTGATCCCTGGGCGCCTTTCAGGTCAGCCACCTGTGGATCCATGATTTGGAGAATTTTTTATATCAGAAGACTTGGCCGCAAGGAAAGCATTGTCGCGTTTCCTGAGCTGACAGCACCACCTAGTGGGAGAATGGGAGTAAGACACCCAGGACCAGCCAACCACTTTTCCTCTCTCCCTTTTTTTCTCGTTTTAATAACCTGCTATTCAAAACGTGGTCCGCCAACCAGTAGTATCAGCATCCTCTGGGAGCTGGTGAGACATGCAGACTCTCAGGCCCCACCGCAGACCCCTCAACACGGAATCTGCCTTTTAACAAGATGCCCAGGTGATTCTTGTTTACATCAAGTGTGAAAGCGCTGTGCGAATTGGAGGAGAAAAAGGAAGCTGGCTGGTGCAGGAAATTTAACAGATGCGTCACCCATAAAGAAATCCAGACTTGATCCACATAAATAAAACAATCCTTCCTGACATGGAAGGAGCTTGTCGTGTAACGAAGATTGAATTTCTTGGGAATTTTTACCGGTTTTCAAAATCTTCTTGAATGGTAGGTAGGCATCAGAAGGCAGAGATGGGCATCCTGGGGCCCCAGTGAGTTTCAAGTGTACCAGCATTGTCTGCCTTATTTATGTAATAACCACACTGATGAGTATTTTCCAGAGCGTGGATTGGGCCATTCTTGGCTCCCAGAGGCCACCCTCAGGCTCTTGTTGCATGGCCCTCTCACAACATGGCAGCTTACTTCTCCAAAGCCAGGAGGGGAATCTCTCTCAGAAACAGCTTTTAGTAGCTGAGGGCCTCAGTTCTGCACCTGCAAGGAACTGAATTCCACCAACAAGCAGGGAGTGTGGAAAAAGACGCTGAGCCTCAATGAAATAGCAGCCTCAGCCGACACTTTAATTTCAGCCTTGTAAGGCCAAGGCCCTAAGCAGAACCCAGCTGAACCATGCCTAGACTTCTGACCTACGTGAACTGTGAGATAATAAATGGGTATGGCTTTAAATTACTACCCAGGGGTGGATTAACCAGTAAAATGCACCAGTTTACAGTAAGCAAGGTATGGGCACGGGCTTGTGTTTATTTACTAATCTTTAGTGCACAATTTCACATGGGTTTCACCGCATCTTTGACAAGTAAAAACCAGGTGAAACCCACATGTGTACCTTGCTTATTGGGTAATCTGTTCTTTCCATTACCAATACCAGTTGCTGGTGGAGTCAACTCCAACTCATGGCACCTCGTGTGTGTCGGAGTAGAACTGTGCTCTGTAGGGTTTTCAATGGCTGATTTTCCAGAAATAGATCTCCAGGCCTTTCTTCCGAGGTGCCTATGGGTGAACTAGAACCTCTAACCTTTCGGTTAGCAGCTGAGTGCACTCACCATTTGCGCCACCCAGGGACTTCTTAAGCCACTAAGTCTGTGGTAGTTTGTTACACAGCAATAGAAAATTAATATATTATATGGTATCTGGACGTGAGATGCTGCTGTATAATACCTAAAATGTGGGAGCAGCTTTGGAATTCAGCAGTAGGAGGAATTTTGAGAAACATGATCGTTGTTGTTGTTAGGTGCCACTGAGTCAATCTGAACTCATACCGACCCCATGTGCCAGAGCAGAACTATCCCACGGCATTTTCTAGGCTGTAGTCTTTGTGGGAGCATATCACCAGGTCTTTCGCCAGTAAGAGACACTGGGTGGGTTCAAACCATGAACCTTTCAGTTAGCAGCCAAGTGCTTCACTGTTGCGCCACCAGAGTGGTGGTAGAAATACGGATGTTGAGGAAGCTGTCAGTGAGAGCTCGGAAGTGAGGAACGTGTCATTGGGAACCAGACGAAGGAGGATCCTTGTTATGTAGTGGTGGAAAGCTTAGCAAAATTGTCTCCTGCAGTTATGTGGAGAGTCAAACAAAAACATCTTCAGAGTTCATTCTTGTCCCCACTTTGCAGATGAGGAAATGAGTCCTAGGCGAAATGACGTGCTATAGCTAGGGCAGGCCTCCAGTACTCCCAGCTCCATACCCCAAGGCTAGGGGCTGGTTCACACCTCCTCGTGGGCTAGGGGAAACCCTGGTGGCGTAGTGGTTAAGAGCTACAGCTGCTAACCAAAACGTCAGCAGTTCGAATCTACCAGGTCCTCCTTGGAAACTCTATGGGGCAGCTCTACTTTGTCCTATAGGGTTGCTGTGAGTTGGAATTGACTCGATGGCAGTGGGTTTGGTTTTTTTTTTATTGGGTGAGGTGGAGGTTAAGTGGAAGCCCACTCAGGCAAAATTAAGGTGAGAATTTCCTCACATCCATGCAGGCTTTTTCAGACTCCTTACCCAATAGCGAAGGAAAAGATTTCTCAAAATACTGTAAACGCCTTCCAATCTGTGAAAATACATTTCCCCTGACACCAAAAAAAAAAAAAAAAATCCACTAGTTTTTTTTCCACACAAGCAGAGTTCATTTGCTGTGGTGCCCAGTGGATGCACACAAACACACCCGTGTAGCCTCCCTGCACGTCATGGATCCTGTTCACGTGGATTTCATGTCTGCCTGAACTGCCGTCCACATGTGGGAGGGCTGACAGCCCTCACCAAGCTCAGACTGACACTGCACAAAGGGCGGGAAGAAAGAGGAGGCAGGGCAGACCTTCTCAGCTCCATGACAGCGCACTTTTACCGTTACCATAACAAGGGGAAGGCTCAGCCCACAGCGCGTACATTTACGAGAACAGACCTGGAAGGAAAGGAGTTCACACTACAGTTGTCTTCGAGGAGCTGTTTAATCCCACCAAGACAAAATAACTAAATTATTGGATATTTGCTTTTGAATAAACACTGATGTTTATTGTTCTTTATATTTTATAAAGTGCATTCATAAAAATTTTCTGTTGGGTGCCACCGAGTCGATTTTTGACTCATAGAGACCCCATGTAACAGAGCAGAGCTGCCCCATAGGGTTTGCTAAGCTGTAATTTTTTGTTTGTTTGTTTTTAGATGGTTTACAGAACTAGTTTCTCATTAAACAGTTAGTACACATATTGTTCTGTGACATTTGTTACCAACCCCATGACATATCAACACGCTCTCTTCTTGACCTTGGGTTCCCAATCACCAGCTTTCCTGCCCCCTCCTGCCTTCTAGTCCTTGTCCCTGGGCTGATGCACCCACTTAGTCTCATTTTGTTTTATGGGCCTGTCTAATCTTTGGCTGAAGGTGAACTTCAGGAGTGGCTTCAGTACTGAGCTAAAAGGGTACCTGTGGGTCTAGGCTGTAATCATTATAGAAGCAGATTGCCAGGTCCTTCTCACATGGAGCTGCTGGGTAGGTTTGGTTAGCAGCTGAGCACTTAACCATTGTGCTGCCAGACCAAAAAAAAAAAAAAAACTCACTGCCATTGAGTTGATTCCGACTCAATAGTGACACAATAGGGTTTCCAAGGCTGTAAATCTCTACGGAAGCAGACTGCTACATCTTTCTCCCACAGAGCCACTGGTGGTTTCAAACTGCTGACCTTTTGGTTAGCAGGTCATCACTTTAACCACTCCTCCCACCACGGCTCCTTATTCATGAAAACAGAAGCTAACATTTGGTGAGCCTACACTGTGTGCCTGGCACTAAACTAAGTTCTTACCTGGTCTGTGTTATTAAATCCTTGCAGGCACCCTGAGAGCGTGCTATGACTATCCCTACTTACAGATGAAGACACCGAAGTACAGAACGGTTAACATGCATCAGATTGACCCAAGCCAGGCCCACTGGAGCTGTTTCTGGGTAATTATTAAAGCAGACCCCAATGGGTCCTGTCAGGGAGGGGAATGTGGGTAAAAAAGAGCCTGAGACACAGTTGATAGTTTTTAATCAATTGCATAATGTGTCTTCATTTCTTAGGGCTGATTGGTTGCAATAGATCTACAGCTTTCTCAGTTTTTTTTTCCATTCGGATCGACTCCCTTAAGTTGAGAGAATCTCAAAAGTTGAGCTGGGATCATTCACAAATCAGAACTAATGAGACAAACTTCAGCAGCTGCTACAGTGGCCCAAATATCTAACAGATAGATAACCAAACGTTATTAATGAACAAATTTGAAAAACGAATTTCACATAGAACATTAACTCTCTAACACTATTGTGTGATAAAAATTCTATAAACACATTTTAAAGTCATAGTTGTCATTAGGTGCTGTCAAGTCAATTTCAACTCATAGCAACCCCATGTGACAGAGTAGAACTGCCCTAATAGGGTTTGCTTGGCTGTAATCATTACAGGGGCAGATCACCAGGTCTTTCTCCCACAGAGCTGCTGGGTGGGTCTGAACCCCTAATCTCTTGGTCAGCAGCCGAGCACTTAACCAATGTGCCACCAGGGCTCCTGAAAGTCATAGTATAATTACTAAAAGCAGGCAGCCACACCACGGGGCTAGGCATTGTTTGAAGTCCACCCTGTGTGGTGGATGCTTATATTAGCCCGATTAAGTCAAACTGTTCCTTTAAGACTTTAGCTCAGTTTCACTTAAAGTACAATAAAAAATTGAAAAAAGAGTTTAGCTCTGGTTCGTCCTCTTTGGTAAACAAGAACATTAACTGGAGTTTTTATTGTGGTAGCAATACATAATTAAATAGCATTATTTATTAAATAAACTTAGAATAGCCCAGTGATCTGAAGGAATCAATACAATGTTCCTAGTGCCTGTCTCTATACACAGAAAAACCTAACCCAACGTTTGAGGTATCATCAGTGTATGCAAAGTACAGTCCATGTCTGATTTCCATCTGTGCAAACATCTTCATACCTGGGAACCCTTGCAAATACCAACATTAAATATTTATCTTTTTTGCTAGGAGGAATAAAAGGCACAGCAGTAAAATATACATCTTGATAGAAAAATATTCCAAGGTTTTAATTCTCTGAATACGAAAGTTAACATTTTTAGGATTATCCCTTGAAAACAGGGTATTTGGGACCAGTTTTAAAGTTTTCAAAATCATAGTACAAAGCTTATTCACATTTTTACTAAATCCAACACCACTTTCACAAACTGCAGAACGAGTTCCTCTAAAAGTAGAGCAGCCAGGTTTTTGGTGGGCTCCATCACTGTCCTTGGCCAAGTCTCTACTGGCCACAGAGCCCACGGGCCCACAGTCCTTCAGCGGGCTCCTTGGCGCAGTGACGTTTCATGACATGCGTTCCTTGAAGAACCATTTCTGACGTTCCGAGTTGGTGCAGTCTCGTAAGAGTGGCACCACACTGTCGCCAGGTGCCTTCCTCTCAGCCTGAACACATTTCTTGGACGGTACGTGAAATAAAGAACCATCCTACAAGACAAGAGACGATGTCTTGTCAATGGAAGTCCAAGTCATTCCACAGAAAAAATATATTTTTCCTTAAAACATGTTCTTAAGAGCTGGGGGTGTGCTTTTGACCATTTCAGGATTACTGGTCCAGGGATAACTGTCTGCACTGCACAAAGGTAAATCCCAGTCCACTTGTCATCCAGTCACCTCTGACTCATGGCGACCCCATGTGTGTCAGAGTAGAATTCTGCACCACAGGGTTTTCAAGGGCTGGTTTTTTTGGAAGAAGATCGCCAGGCCTTTCTTCCAAGGTGTCTCTGAGTGGACTCAAACCTTCAACCTATCACTTAGCAGGAAGCATATTAACTGCACCACCCAGGGACACCAATCCCCATCTCAGAGCTGGGGGAAATGAGGCTTAGAGAAGTGGAGGGACTTATCCCTAGGTCTAACCTCACATCCTTACACTTTGACTATTTGTTTCATGTGTTTAAACCCTATCTCATCTTAGAGTACATTTGCAAGGGCTTCTATTACAACCCACCGCAGCTCAAGGTGTAAGGGACACAGAAAAGACTAGAAGGGAGTAAACAGCGAGGAAAGAAGGAAAGCACTACTACCTCTGGAGGCTGTGGGACTCTAACACTTCTGCCAGCTCAGACTCACTGTGACGCTCCCAGGCTCACAGGACACCCCATGGTGGCCGCCTCACTCTGATGCTCCCAGGCTCACAGGGCACCCCATGGTGGCCGCCTCACTGTGATGTTGCCAGGCTCACAGGACACCCCATGGTGGCCGCCTCACTGTGATGCTCCCAGGCTCACAGGACACCCCATAGTGGCCGCCTCACTGTGATGTTGCCAGGCTCACAGGACACCCCATGGTGGCCGCCTCACTGTGATGCTCTCAGGCTCACAGGACACCCCATGGTGGCCGCCTCACTGTGATGCTCCCAGGCTCACTGGGCATCCCATGGTGGCCGCCTCACTGTGACACTCCCAGGCTCACAGGGCACCCCATAGCAGCCACCTCACTGGGACTTGCTCACACTACAGACAGAATGTCTGACTTTCCCTTTACAGCCCAGGTGACTGACAGCAAGGAGGCAATGACATCGCGCACTCACCTCTCGGAAGATGAACTTCTGATTCTCAGGGGCGGTTTCCTTGCAGAGCTCCATGAACAGAATATCTGATTCTGCAGGCGCAGATACACAGCCCTCTGGCTGTCGGGTGTTATAGCGTATTTCATTCTGGGACGTGTACTCGAAAAACTGAAAACAGAGCAGCCAACAGGATCAAGTTACCCTCTGATGACAAAAGAGGGAAAATTGCTGCCCAAGAACCTGGGGTCACAAAAGCGTGGTTGCTGGGGCCAAGCAGTCTCCTCTCGCCCCACCCCCACACCAGCCCGTGTGATCAAACAGTTTCGTTCATGTCTCCACAGCACTCTGCTACTGTTAGGTGCCGTTGTGTCAATTCTGACTCCTAGCAGCCCCATGTGACAGAGGGGAACTGCCCCATAGGGTTTCCATGGCTCTAATCTTTACAGACGCAGATCACCAGGTCCTTCTCCTGAGGAGCTGCTGGTGGGTTTGAGACTGCTGACCTTTTGGTTAGTGGCCGAGCACTTAACCACTGTGTCACCAGAACTCCTTTCACAGCACTCTTGTTGCTGTTGTGTGCCATCGAGTTGATTCTGACTCATACCGACCCTACGTGACAGAATACAACTGCCCGTAGGGTTTCCAAGGCTATAATCTTCATGGGAGCAGATCGTCAGGACTTTTCTCCTGCAGAGCAGCTGGTAGGTTTGAACCACCAACCTCTCGGTTAGCAGCCGAGCTCTTAACTGTTGGACCACCAGGGCTCCTTCACAGCACTCTAGGGAACCTCTAATGCAGTGCTGAGCAAGTGCTTATCAGGTGGCCCTTTCTCATGCTGTCTCGCTTGCTAGACTGATGAAGGCGCTGGTGCCTGGTCCGCCTCGTTCCCCCATGCCTAGCCCTGTGCTGGTGTGGGGCCGTGGGGTAAGAAGATAAACCAATCCCAGCTCAGGTATTTAGGAGCTCTCTGCAACCTTTATCAGCCACTTCTCCTTTTCCTCAGTCTCTTCCCATCCCAACAAAAACAATGATGTGACAGTGCCTTGTAAACTATAAAATGCTGTGCACAAGTAGACAACATGACTGCTAAGGGTACACTTGGGTCTTCCAGAGCAATGGTTTTCCTGCTTTTGTCTGCCTATGGATTACCTACAGCACTTGTTAAAAATCCTGATTCCTGGCCCCAGCCCAGAGAGGGAGTCCTTCTGTCTGAAGTGGGGCCTAGGAAGCTGCATTTTTTTTATTGTACTTTAGATGAAGGTTTACAGAACAAGCTAGTTTCTCACTGAACAGTACACATACTGTTTTATGACATTGGTTAACAACCCCACAACATGTCAACACTCTCCCTCTGTGACCTTGGGTTCCCTATTACCAGCTTTCCTGTCTCCTCCTGCATTCCAGTCCTTGCCCCTGGGCTGGTATGCCCCAATAGTCTTATTTTGTTTTATGGGCCTGTCTAATCTTTGGCTGAAGGGTGAACCTCAGGAGTGACTTCATTACTGAGCTAAAAGGGTGTCCAGGGGCCATACTCCCAGGGTTTTTCCAGTCTGTCAGGCCAGTAAGTCTGGTCTTTTCTTGTGAGTTAGAATTTTGTTCTGTATTTTGATCCAGCTCTGTCCAGGGCCCTCTGTTGTGATCCCTGTCAGAGCAGTCAGTGGTGGTAGCCAGGCACCATCTAGTTGCACTGGACTCAGTCTGGTGGAGGCCATTGTAGATGTGGTCCATCAGTCCTTTGAACTCACCTTTCCCTTGTATGTTTAGTTTCCTTCATTCTGAGGATGCCGCATTTTTAACAAGACACTCACCCCACCCACCCTACCTCCCTTCCAGGAGTTCCCGACACAGATGGCCATTCCCAAGGCTGTGGGGCAAAGAAGCCTCCTGGAAAGCTGGTTAAAACAAGACTCAGATTCCGTAGGGTTGTGGCAAGGCCCCAAAATTTGCATTTCTAAGCTCCCAGGTGATGCTAATGGTATGCGTCAAGGGACCACCTGTGAGAAGCACTTTTCCAGAGGGGGGGCCCTGGTGGTACAGTGGTTAAGAGCTCTGCTGCTAACCAAAAGGTGGGCAGTTCGAATCCACCAGCTGCTCCTTGGAAACCCTATGGGGCAGCTCTACTCTGTCCTATAGGGTTGCTATGAGTTGGAATTGACTTGACAACGATGAGTTTTTTAATAATTCTAGAAGGTATTGAAGAACCTGAACAATTTACGGTTTCAGGCATCCAAATTATGAAAGCTTGAGGCTTAATATTCAAACGGACCTGCTGTGAGTCCAGATTGGAAGGGAACTTTTGCATCCTCACCCCTTCATCTCTAGGTGTCTGATACCTCCTCAGCAGCCCTGCCCCTGGCGAGCCCATCCACCTTCCAGGGCCAGGAGCCTGTTCTGACCCGCTGGTGCTCCAGGACTGTCCCTCCTCTGCCCTGTCTGAGGCACAGCACTTAACAGAAGAAGATCCACCTGAGCCCCTAGGTAAATCAACATCCCTCAACACCGTTTGCAGTACGGCACTGTGCATCAAAACTGCAATTCCACTGAAGGATTGCTCTAAGGGAATCATCCAAAATGCAGAGCTGTTGGTTTTTCCCTTCTTTCTGATATTAGATGTCAGTGGCAGAGTTATTTATAATTGCAAAAAAAGCAGGGAGGGGTAGGAAATCAGTTCACTAAATAGTAACATATCCATGCAATGAAATATTAAGTGGCCATTAGGAATGATATTCTAGAAGGGCTTCTAATAATGTAAGAAACGTACGTTGAAATAAACGGAAATCATGGAACATAAAACTTGCAGGTGTTTTAACAATGATTTCAAACAGATTATCTAAAGTCTGTGCATAAAAAAAGAAGGAAAGAAAAGATGTCTTAGGCGTATTGGTGGTGCTCTCGGTCCTGTCACTCACTCTCTTTTCTACTTCCCAGATGTTCTGTAATGAGCATATATTATTTTTATAATGAAACACCCAATACCAGGTATTTAATTTAAGAAAAAAACACATAGGTTTCTACCTCATCTCCCCCTTTAGAGGCCACATTGACAATCCATTGAACGTAGAGCCTCCTGAGATGCAGCTCCTACCTGGTTCTGGCCCATCCCGTGGCAGTGGTACAGAAGGACTTGGTGGCCTGAGATCTGGTCATCCTTGGGAGGGTTATAGTCAAAGCAGTATTCTTTTAGTCCTTTGTTCTGCAGCTATATTAATAAAAGATGAAGTTAATAATATATTTTATTTAACCCAATATATCCCAAGCATTATCATTTCAACATGCAATTAATATACTTAAGGAGGCAGGATGGTACAACATTTAAGCGCTCAGCTGCTAACCAAAAGGTTGGCAGTTCAAACCGACCCAGTGGTGATCTGCTTCTGTAAAGATTACAACCAAGCAAACCCTATGGGTCAGTTCTACTCAGTCACATGGGGTTGCTATGAGTCAGAATCAACTCAACGACACCCAACAACTAGAAAATTTTAAATTACCTATGTGGTCCACATTATATTTCTGTTGGATGGCACCATCTAGAGGCAATGACAACCCACAGTGAGAAGCACCCCTAGGATCGACTGTAGACTCTAAATATCATTTCCCATTAAAGGGCCAGGGCTTCTTGGAGGAACAGCAGGGGATATATAAGATAAACAGATTGGCCAGAAATCAGGGAAGTTATTAAAGCCATTAAAATGGGCTCAAGGGTCACAGAAGCTAAAACGAAGAGGCTCCCACTGGCCAGAGATGGTACCATGAGAACATGGAACAAAACAAAGTAAAAAAAGAAAAAAGACTGAATTGATTAAAACACAGTAACTATATAAAAATCTGTGAGTTTACAACAATACTCAAAAAAAAGAAAAATCCCCCCCCCCACAAAAAAAAACAAATGAGCCAACAAACCAAAAAAACAACCCACTGGACACAATAGAAGGAAACTACACTGCCAACTTTTATTCTGAAAATGGGCAAATTAAGAGAAAGACTTATGAACGTGTCATGCCTTTCCTATACCAATTTGAAATTTCATGGCTAACAAATTGCCCTAGTTAATGAGGGAACGTTCTTCCTTACAGAAGAATCCCAGCAAATAAATGTGGGAAAAATGACAGAATTAGAAAAATCACCATTTGGCAACTCTCTCTGAAGTAATGGATCTAGGCAGTGATTATCAATGTCTACTAAAAACATTACACAGAAGGCTGGTGGAAAGCTTTCTAACGGATGGTTCAGGCTGATGGTTCTTGAATCCACTGATCAAGCTTAGCACCCCTAAAAGCAGGATGACCATATATTACCTGCCTCCCGATATGACACAATATGAATACAAAGCACCACCTGAAGCACCAACTTTTTCTTGCCAAAAAGTTGACCCTGACTCTAATCAAGCCTTTGGGCCTCATTTCCATTTTAAAGAAATATGGGGGAGAGAGGCACAAGTTAAGAGACACCACAAAGAAGCAAATGTGTAACTCCAAATGTGTATCACTCTACATACAGGACAAGTGATGCTTTTTTTCTACAAGTTAATAGTGCTGCAAAAGGAAAATATGGAGGGGGACTGCTTTTTAGGTTAAAAGAGACACAACAACACAAATGACAATCAAATGTAATGCACGCACTTTGCTGAGATTCCATTTCAAACTAGCCAACTACCAAAAGGTATTTTTTCAGAAATTGAGAGAGTCTGAATAAGGATTAGATATTCACAATACCAAGAAATTATGGTGATCCGATTCGGTGTGATAATGACTTCATTTTGGAAGAAAAGGCTCACATTTTATACAGACACATACTGAAGTACATAGGAGTGAACCAACATGATGCCTGGGATTTGCCTCAAAAAAGAAAAAGGTAGGAGAGTGGAGAGGAGGAGAGAGAAAGTGAGAGTGCCAAAATCTTGGTAATTCCAGAATCTCAGGGTCAGGATTCATGACACCATACTACCTGACCTGCGGAAACCCTGGTGGCGCAGCGGTTAAGTGCTAGGGCTGCTAACCAAGAGGCTGGCAGTTCAAATCCACCAGCTGTTCCTTGGAAACTCTATGGGGCAGTTCTACTCTGTCCTATAGGGTCGCTGTGAGTCGGAATCGACTCGACCTGACCGGCATTTGTGTGTGTGTGTGAGTATCTTCATAATGAAAGTAGAACTTAGTGCATTACTATCCTGTTTTGTATTTATCAAAGGCCTCCAAAATGTAACATCTGCACTTCTGACCAAAAAGACACAGCAGAGTAAATCCCAGCAAAAGATGCTGGGTATTTATGTTTTTTAAAATACTAGAAGTAACTCTCTATTCCCACTCTGCCTTTATAGATGCCTAGGTTGGGAAATATTAATTGGTCCAGCCATTTAGACTTGAAGTAATGCGATGAGGTATAACTGGAAAACAGAAATACCAAGTGAGCCTTGGTTTCCTCATCATAAAGCAGGAGGCTTACACTTGCCAATTCTGGATGAGAGGCCCAGACACTCACAGGAGAAGGAAGGACAGTTGATGAAAGTTGGGAGAGGCTGAGGGTAATGGGAGGGCACCAGTTCCGATGAAGGGGCCTTTCTTGCCCAGGATTTGTCGCTCAGACCTGGAGGCCAGGCAACTCCCTGCCCTCACAACGTGCCTTGCTTACCATCCCAAAGAAGCCAGGTCTGTCTTCCGGCACGTGCAGTTCTGGATACACCGTCTCCAGGAACCATCTGAAGTCCCTGCACTGGAGCTTTGCACGGAGCTGTCTCCTCTCTGTCACATCCCCAAAGGGCTCCTGAGAAAACAGCACAATGGTGAGCCCCGGCAGGTCACGGCGTTTCCTATCAAAACCCTCTCCTCACTGATGCTCAGTCGCACTGGGTCCTATGCAGGACACAGAGGGTAAAAAACTGCCTTAGCCCTAGTTCCAGCACTCTAGAGGCGAGACAATCACACGAACAACTACATTCCCAGGTGCTCTGGGGAGGTGTGACCAGGTGTGCAAGGGAAGGTGACAATGCATGTGCTGATGGAGTCCAGAAGCCAAGCCCTGGGTTGGCATGGATACCCCAGACCTGAGTGTCATCAATGAGCGTGTGATCCCAGAGGTCACCTTGACATCCCACCAACAAAATGTCAGTCATACCCACGTGCCATGACCTTCTGATTTACTATTAATATCTGAATATTCACTTTCAAACACAAATAAGCATTCTAGATGAAACCAGGAGTGAAAAGCCTTCTTAGCTGCTCAATATACTGAAGTATAAATACACAGCTTATGATGGCAAGAGCAAAATGCTGCAATAGTGAATATTTGTGGACCTTGAGTTTCACGGACAAACCCAGTGATTGAGAAACTTCAAGTAATTCAGTGAAGCACGTGTAGAGTGTGGCAACGTGCAGCCACAAAAAATAATATCACCATCCCTGCACTATGTTCAACTATTAAGTTTGAGAAGTTAAATATTTAATAAAATGGTAATAAGAATGAACTATTTTAATAAAATTTCCAATTTCTGCTTATTTCTTAGAGGTTCTATGACGAGAGTCACTGTACCCTCAGCTTAGCCACGTATCTATTTTAACACTCAGGCATTCGGGCAAAAGGTTTACTTGGTGACCTTCCAACATATTATTCGCTGGGAATCTCACTGGCAGGAAACTGAGGGTTCCAGACAAGGTCACAGAGAAGATCAGGTGTTTCCACCCTGCAGCCGTGGGCAAAATAGAGGACGCTGAGATAAATGACTCTGGAGTCCCAAAGAGAGTGAGGGGCAAGGAGGGAGGACAGGCCGAGAGTCTGTGAGGCTCGGCAGGGCAGCAGTGAGAGGCAAGGCACACCGCAACAGACAGGCTGAGGCCGAGTCCTACTCCATCTCAGCCCCTAGGCCTTGGGCAAGCTCCTTACACCTCCCTCGCTCTGAGTCTTGGCTTTCCCATCCACAAAACAAGCATTTTCTAGCTATCTACAGGGCTGCTATAAGGATTCAGAAAAGGGATTTTCATTAAATGGCCGTGAGACAGGTCTTGGAGCAGAATTAGTCTTGCTAAGTGGCCCTCTAAGTTATGCAAATGCAGGGTAAGTGGGCACCCCTGTCCTGGGGACACGCTGCCACATGCCCCCTGGCAGGTAGAGCTGGTCCATGCAGGGGCAGTAGACCACCTTGAGTTGGAAGCCCAGGATTTCCTGGGAAAATCGGTGGACCATTCCACAGTACCCCTATGGTAGGGGCAGAACAAGGCTCTGGGGTGAAGAAGAGCAATGAGCCCCTAAAAGAAGTCACCAGAGGAAAGACAGAGTCTGGCCTGAAGACCCACCTTAGTGTGGGGGTGTGGGCTGGTCTCAGCACAGCATGTGGCCAGGGTCCCTGGGGAGCAAACTGACAAAGCTGAAACTTCAGCACCCACAGGGACACTCTGACCACTGCTCTGACAGACAGGCTCGGCAAGGCTCACCTGAGCGGGAGGCAGACCAGCCCCTACAGGGCTGTGGGGACCTGGCTTCCATAGCTACAATATGTGGTGAGAAGATGGCAGAGGTGGCCAGGGCCACTCTCCAGTTCTCCCTCTGACTGGAAATGGAGGCAGCGCTGAGTCCCCATTTTGGAAAAGTAAGTCTCAGGGTTGTTGGAAAATTCAAGGAGGCTAGGAAAAGGACTCAGGAGGGAAATAGCAGACTTCTAGCTAATAAGGCTAATAATAATAATAGGTTTTTAGCTAATAAGGCAGTTGTGCCCTGCTCAGTAAGTTTGCAAATAAAGAGCTTGTGCCTTGTACCCTAAGTGTGCTGACCTGATCCCGCTGGTTGCAGAGAGGTAATACAGGTAAGATGCCTGCAACATCACTCTAGGTATCCAGTGGCCAGCTGTGCTGGTTTATTATTATTATAAACGGAGGAACAAGCTTTTTCCATACTTTTATCATGAATGTCCATTTATTCTCTATTTCTAAAACCGAATTTACTATGTTGGGGAGGCCACGTGTTCAGATGAGGCCAGGTGGAGTGTGGGAACTTGACCAGGTCTGGGTGGGCAGGAGAACTCACCAAGCGGGCATGCGGGTTGCGATGGTAGTAGAGCTCTTTATATTCATCCATCCACACTTCGGCTGCGCGGACACTGTTGGCCAGAGCCTTGTTGCGGGAGTAAGGGGCCTTCTTGGGGAAAACGTGGCCAACGTGAGAACAAGGGTGAGTCTCCAGGGTCCCACCACACTGCCAGATCTACATACAGAGCAGAGAAGAAGCTGGGCTGAGCAGCAGAGTGGGCTGCAGCGAGGACACGGAACACATGGCGGTCACAATGACCACTGCCAACACGCGCACACTCCACGAGCAGAAGGCCACTTATCCAGCACACTGATGACACTGAACGCAGTCAAACACCAAGGGAGGAGCCCCAAAGGCATCGAAGCCATCGGAACCAACACCCCAAGCCCATGCAGTATAAAGCTCATGCTCTTTGTTCATAGGAGGGCCCACAGGAATCTCACTCGGAACCATTTACTCATCATGTGAAATACGGGCTTGATTACCTGATCTCCTAGCCACAGAAGATAGGAAAGCAGCAAGTAAGAAGAGAGGTTTGGAAGGGGAAAAGGAAGAGCTTCAAGAGGAAGGCAGAGCACCCTGACACCTAGGGAAGAGGCAGAAAGACCATTAAAAGTGCACCCCAAACCTCAGTGGGCGGAGGCACTTGGGACCGTCTTGTCCTAGGGCAAAAGGCCATGAACACCTCATTGCCCCAAAGACAGTACAACTAAGTACAACATCTGGAAGTTATCATGGAGAGCTTGAGGCCTCGGTGGAAGGCCAAATTCTTGTTTATTAACACTTTTTATGAGGGCAAGAAGCCATTTAAAATATTATTTAAAAATTAAATTTTCTACTGAACAGCATGAACAGTACATAAGCTTTCGATACTTAAAACGTAATATTCCACTAACTGGAAAACCCACGGAAATGCTAGAGGTTTCTCAAAGGTGGATCAGTGGGCCCTGCACACCAGAATCAGTTAGGTGGGCTTGTTACAAAAAGCAGATTTCTGGGCCTCACCCTAATGCTATAAAATTTGACTTTCTGGACACTGCGCCCAGAAGCCTGCCTTCTTAATAAGTTTCCCTGATGATTCTTACATGTGTCAGAGATTGAAAGTCACTGTGCTAAATGAAGAGGCTATTTATAAGTCGTTAATCAAATGAAGGCTCCGGAAGATGAGATCAAGAGGCAGGAATCCATGTTTTAGCCACGAACTCATTGTGTGACCCTGAACAGGCAGGTGCCTTACCCTCGCTGATACTCGGTTCCTCCCCTCTGTAGAAAGAGAGGGCAAGGTGACTTTCAAGGCCCTTACTAGCCCCAAATTTACTAAAAATACATTTTTTAAAAAGCTGAAACAAGAAGGCAAGCGTGTTTATAGTATGTATGTGCCATTATCATCTTTTAGTATCACTGGATAAACTGCTGCGATAGATGAAAGTCCACCAGGCTTTCATAGCAAATCTCATCATCCCAGAGAGAGAGAGAGAGATGACAGATTGGGAATGAGTCTAGAAAGAAGACTAGAATACTTACCCTAAAAGAGAACTCGAGGTTCTCTCCTCCCCAAACTTCCATTCCTGTGTCATAAGACCCCAGATATTCAAAATATTTCTTACTCACAGCAAAGAGCCCACCAGCCATCGTTGGAGACCTGGAAGAGTGCGATACCCATATTTCAATGCAAGCAGCAGAAAACCATCCCAGTTAGTTGCATTGTCTTCCTGCTACAAATCCTTTATTCCATTCATCCATCTCTACTGGTACTGAGTGCCGGCTCTGCCAGGCTCTCTGCTGGGCCTGGTGACGTAAACATACCCCACGGCCCCTGTCCTGAGGAAGCTGACACCCCACAGGCAATTACAGAACAAGAACATGGTGCGGGATAAATGCTTTAACTGAGGTCAACCCTGTGGCTGGTGGGAACACAGAAGAGGGCAAGAGGCAGAGAGGGGAGGGCTAAGTTTTCTGGAGAAGCTGAGGTCTGGAAGACAAAGGGGAGTTAGTCAAGAAGAAGAATGTAAATGGTACTCTGAGAAGACAGACCAGCGTGAGCCAAGGACTGTGGGTGACAGAAACCCTTATACTTTCATACTTTCAGAAGCATAGAAGCAAAGGGAGATGAGGAGAGATAGAGAACCCGTGTTCCCCGAGGGCATGGCAGGGGCTGGCCTATGGAGGCTGCGGCCATGTTCAGAAACCCTGACTTCATAGGCAGGCACTCACAGATGCAGCTTAGAGGCTGCCCAGCAGAAGATCACAAAAGCAAGTTGGGTGTTTTAATGGACCCAAGGGCTGGTTTCTCTTCTTCTCGAGTGGTTCCCCCTCTAGGACCTGGACAGCCAGCTTTGGCCTTGTTTTCTCTCTACCAGGTTTATCTAGAAGCCAGCACAGATATCAGAATGGCCCGAGGCTTCCATGCTACCTCACAGAGAGCTGTAAGGCTACACACCACAGAGAGGCAGATGCAAAAGTTCTGAAATGGGGGAAAATACAACATTAAAAGCCTGGTAATTTAAAATATGTAAGTTTCTCCAGCCACTCTTTGGGTGGTGATAAAGTAATGGCTTTCCCTGCATACCAAGGCAAGCTCTCGGCCAACTGAGGAAAGGACAGCAACATTCCCAGTGGAAGGGAAGGTTCTAGATACAAAGCACTTTCCCATGTGTTCATCCTTAAAATCTGGGAAGTAAGCAGGGTGGATATGATCATACCTATTTCATAGATGAGGAAACTGAGGCCCAAGGATATCATGGGAGGGGGAGGATAGTTGGCCACAAAGTCCTAGAGCACATTTACGGGGGAAGGTAGACAATGGGAGCCTCATGCCAGTATGACAGGCTGGATTTGTGACCCTGTATTAGATCTTTCCTACTCTGCCTCAGTTTCCAAATCTGTTTAGTGAGGGGCTGGGCAGGAAGCTCTCTAAAAGCTCCTGCAGAAGCCTGGTATCATCCTCAAGACCTCCCTTCCCTGTTTCTCCCAATTCTTCCACTTTAACATCTCTGGAATCCACCATTTCCCTCCATCCTGTCCTCCACCATTCAGTCCAAGCTGCCATTATCTCTGACCTGGAAGACTCCAAAGCTTCTCACTGGGGTCCCTGCCCACAACCCTGCTTCTTCCAGGCTGCTCACCACTTGGCATTCAGCACGATCTTTAAAGAATGCAACATGCTCAGGTCCCTTCCTGCTCAGATCCCCTCACTGGCTTCCACCCTCTCGGGGTGAAGTCCCAGCCCCTCCCTTCTATCTTCAAATTCCCCCCAGCCCCCATGATTTGGCTCTGCCCATCTCTGCACTCTCCCCTCACTTGCTCCACTCTAGCCAACGGTCAGTCATCTGAGGGTCAGGACTCGGTGGAAAGATTCAGAGCCCAGTCGCCAAACGTGGATGCAGATAGATCTAAGCCACCATTTCCAGTTCAATGCACCAGCAATGAGGGTGAAGTCCTGACCTCCACCTGTCTGACCCTTCTTCCTGTCTGCCAATCGGTTCTGAATTTGGAAGACGAAAGACTATTACATCAACACCTCAAGAATGAGAGCAACTGATCCTCCCTTAACCCCTCTGCTCAGACCCAGACTCACCCACTGGCCAGAGCTAGAGCCTCCCCCCAAATCCACCCAGCCCCAGTTCAAATGGCCCGACAGCTAACCATCTTCTGAGGGCTTTCACTGACATGTTAGCCAGATGCTACCAGACACACTCAGAGACAAGTAACCTAGAATTCGGTCCCTGACCTGATGACATCGATGGGGGACCGCATCCGCCTCCTCTCCCTCTCGGGGACCGTGTGCCAGGTGAACACCAGTCTCCAGTCGAAGCCGCCGATCTGGGGCTCCCCGGGGTTCCCCAGGTACTCGAAGGTGTCCCAGTCGATCACGTCAATTACGGGACACACCACTGCCGACTCTTCTTCATGGATCCTGAAAGCACCCAGGACACCCTGTCTTTCCACGTGGATGTGTGGCTGGCGAGCAAGTGGGAGATTTGTGCATGAATTCTCCTCACTTTTCCACTAGGAAGGAGGAAGACCTAGCTAAGAAACACCTGCTTCTCTTATCCCAGGTGTCTGCACCCTGGCAGACCATCTGTGGTGGACATGGTGCAGAGGAGGCCGTTCTGGTCTTAGTCTGAGAAGTCTCAGGGCTCTATAAACTTGGCTTCCTCTCTGAATGTCAAGACGTGTACAAAATATCTTTTAAAACAGAAACAGATTTTCAATTTCTCAGGATTGAGTTATTTATTCACAATGGAGTGTCTTAAAATCCAGAAGTAATTATCTCTGTGAGAACAGAGATGCACCAAGACCAAAGGGTCACCTCTGGAGTTAGAATATAGGCTCTAATTCTGTCCCTTACTTGCTGTGTGACATTAGCCAAGTCACCCCGGCTCTGCTTGAAGGAAATACATCTAAATGTGTGTTCTCTAGGGCTGTGATTCTGTAAGATTGACAATTTTCTTTTTATTTTCTTGACTGTACTTTCTAAGTTTTCTACAATAAACTTGTGTAATATATAACAAGGAAGCAAACATTTACATAGTGCCTTCCACATGCTGGTATGTTCTAAGCACTTGATATTAAATCATTTAGTGGTCTCAACACCCAGTGAAGTGGGATCCATTACGATTCCCAGTCACAGAAGACTAGCCCAAGGAGTATCTCAACACAAAGAGTATCTGAACCAGGTGCTCCAGGCCCCAGAGTGTGCCCCGAGCCCCAGAATGTGCCCCTACTGCACATCTACTGCCTCTCCACCAATGGTAATGAGCTTACTTTTCATGTGAGTCTGTGGCCCCGCCCCATGTGATAGGTCACGCACCTCTCCAGCAGCGGCTCCAGCCACCCTTCGTGGCACTCACAGTGACAGTCGAGGAAGGTCAGCACGTTGCCCTTTGCCACGGACGCCCCCAGCAGCCGGGCTCGTACCAGGCCTTCCCGCTTGTTAGCGCGGATCAGGCGCACCTTGGGCAGGCCAGACAGCTCAGTGGCCAGACGCTCCTTCAGGTGCTCTAAGGAGGGACAGCAGAGCAACAGGGATTACCCTGACGTCTTGAAGGAGCACCTCGTCCTAAGCCACATCCTTCCACAGCCTCGCCTTCCCAAAAAGAAGGCTGAACACATATGAGCCTCCTTTTCTTTGGAGTCCCTAGGTGGTCGACACAGATAAACACTCAGATATTAACTGAAATGTTGGTAGTTCAAATCCTCCCAGAGGAACCTTGGAAGAAAAGCCTAGTGATCTACTTCTTAAAGAGCACAGTTATTGAAAATCCTATAGAGCACAATTCTACTATGACACATTTGGGGTCACCACGACTCAAAGTTGGCCCAGCAGCAACTGCATTTTCTCCTATGCTTTGCCACCTGGCGTGTCCTTATCTCACCCACGACCAACGCTGGAAGCACTCTGAAGGCTGTGAAATGTTTATACAATAGCCTGGAAAATGCGAGGCTAGGGTTGAGGGGTTCCAGAACCACCATTTGCTCCCCCCAAAAATGCATGCAATCTTTTAACCACAATTTTTATAACAGTAGAATGAGGCCAGTGTAATTTTTCTCAGGAGCACATTACAGTTTAGACAGTAGTAGTAATAATATTACTGGCAGCTAAGATTAATGAGAGTCTACTGTGTAAGCTACCACTCGTCTGTCAGTTTGTCATACTGCAGTGGCCTGCGTGTTGCTGTGATGCTGGAAGCGATGCCACCAGTATTTCAAATACCAGCAGGGTCACTGATGGCAGACAGGTTTCAGCAGAGCTTCCAGACTAAGCCATACTGGGAAGAAGGACCTGGCAATCTACTTTGAAAAAAATTGGCCAGTGAAAACCTTATGAATAGCAGTGAGACACTATCTGACATAATGCCAGAAGGTGGGCCCCTCAGGTTGGAAAGCACTCAAAATATAACTGGGGAAGTGCTGCCTCCTCAAAGTAGAATCAACCTCAATGACACAAATGGAGTAAAGTTTTCGGGACCTTCATTTGCTAATGTGGCATGACTCAAAATGAGAAGAAACAGCTGCAAACATCTATTAGTAATCAGAACATGGAATGTATAAAGTTTGAATCTAGGAAAACCGGAAGCTGTCAAAAATGAAATGGTACAAAAATCAGAAAAGGTGTGCATCGGGGTTGTATCCTTTCACCATACTTACTCAACGTATACGCTGAACAAATAATCTGAGAAGCTGGACTATATGAAGAAGAATGCAGAGCCTAGATTGCAGGAAAACCCCTTAACAACCTGCAATACGTAGATGACACAACCTTGCTTGCTGAAAGTGAAGAGGAGTTGAAGCACTTACTGATGAAGCTCAAAGACTTCAGTATGGATAATACCTAAGACTTTGGTATGGATTACACGTCAACATAAAGAAAACAAAAATCCTCACAACTGGACCAATAAGCAACATCATGATAAATGAAGAAAATACTGAAGTTGTCAAGGATTTCATCTTACATGAATCCACAATCAACACCATGGAAGCAGCAGTCAAGAAATCAAACAACACACTGCATTGGGCAAATCTGCTGCAAAAAATAAAATAAATATATATATTTTTATTTTATTTAAAGACCTCTTTAAAGTGTTAGCAAGCAAAGATATCACTCTAAGGACTAAAGTGCGTCTGATCCAAGCAAGGCGATTTTAAATCGCCTCATACGTATGCGAAGTTCGACAATAAATAAGGAAGACTGAAGAAGAATTGATGCCTTTGAATTATGATGCTGGTGAAAAATACTGAATATACCACGGACTGGCAGAAGAACAAACAGAGCTGGCTTGGGAGAAGTACAACCAGAATGTTCCTTAGAAGGGAGGATGGCAAGACTTAGTCTTATGTATTTTGGACTTGTTATCAGGAGGGACCAGTCCCTGGAGCACATCACGCTTGGTAAAGCAGAGGGTCAGTGAAAATAAGAAGACCCTCAACGAGATGGATTGACACAGTGGTTGCAACAATGGACTCAAACATAGCTATGATTGTAAGGATGGTGCAGCACCAGGCAGTGCTTCGTAGTGGTGTACACAGGGTCAGTACGAGTAGACTCAACAGCACCTAACAACACCACAACTCTGTACTAAGAGATGTACAGAACCCTGGTGGCACAATGGTTACAGCCCTTGGCTGCTAACTGAAAGGCTGGCAGTTCGAACCCACGAATCTCTCTGTGGGAGAAAAGACCTGGAGCTCTGCTCCCATAAAGATTACAGCCTAGGAAACTCGGTGAGGCAGTTCTACTCTGTCTGATAGCGTCTCTATGAGTTAAAATCAACTCGATGGCACACAACAACAGCAAAGTGATTTACATATAACTTATCTGATCCTCATAATCCTATGAGGTAGGTGTTACTATTACCCCATTTTATAGATGAGGAAGTTGAGGTCAGAGAAGCTAAGCGACTTGCCCAAGTTCACAGATGAAGTAAGCTGGGGAGCCAGGATTTGAACTCAGGAACTCTGACTCCAGAGTTCACAGGCTTTACCACTGTCTCGCAGAGCTTTCTTGTGCAATTTCTCATCTTTATTAAATAAATATAAAAAACTTTGTCAAGAGGACATGCTTATCCCACTTTACAGACGAGGAAATGAGTACTAAAACGCTGAAAGAAAGTGCCAGAGCCAGGGCGGTCCCCAGCAGTCCTCTCTCCTCATGAGGACTCTGGGCTGCAGGCTGAGCCACACCCCTCAGCGGGTTAGGTGGAGGCAGCAAAACGAGAGAATTTCCCTACATCAATGCAGGCTTTGTCTCCAAGTCCTCACCCCTCAGCGAAGGGAAAAACTGTCGAAAAGGTCCTAGATTGCTTCATAGTTTGTGAAAACATTTCCCTAAATATCTTTGACACTCAAAAAAACATTCACTGAGAACACCATACTGAGTGGAATAAGCCAGACACAAAAGAGCAAATAGTGTATGACGCCACTTATATGAAGATATGTAGAACAGGTAAATCGCTGAGACAAAAGATCAGTGGTTACGAGAGGGTGGAGGGGGGAATGGGGAGTTAAAAAAAAAAAAAAAGGAATAATTGGATAAGTACTTTTTAAGAAGCTTAGTGACTGTGACAAAATCCCTCATTAAAATCCCCAGAAAAACTATACCAAGAATTAGCAAGAGAAGTGGCTTAAGCCTGCCTCATCCAGCATAGCCACTGGGCTCTGTGCGTAGATAATGACTGCCAACAGTCAAAGTTGGTGCAAGTTAGCAACTCTGCTAAAGCCCTGATACTAGATTATATTTAAACAAGTCTCAATCCAAATTATGCCACTCCTATTGACACTCAAGGGTCCCTGGTGACACAATGATTAAGCGTTCGGCTGCTAAGCAAAAGGTTGGCAATTTGAACCCACCAGCCACTCCATAGGAGAAAAGAGCTGGCAATCTGCTCCAATAAAGATTATAGCCTAGGAAATCCAATGGGGCAATTCTACTCTGTCCTATAGGGTCCCTATGAGTGGGAATCCACTCAACGGCACACAACAACATAGACACACACACATACAAAACACTCACTGGCTGATTTTTTTCAATTCTAAATAAGCAAGTAAACTGGTGGCAGGATTAAGGGGGTGACTTCTGAAGCAGAGTTCATTTGCTGTGGTGCCCAGTGGATGCACACAAACACAGGCACGTAGCATCCCTACGTGTCATGGATCCTGTTCACGTGGATCTCGTGTCTGCCTGAACTGCCGTCCGCATGTGGGAGGGCTGACACCCCTCACTGAGCTCAGACTGACACTGCACAAAGGGCGGGAAGAAAGAGGAGGCAGGGCAGACCTTCTCAGCTCCATGACAGCGCAAGTGGGGTATCTTCCTGCTTTTACCATTACCGTAACGAGGGGACAGCTTCCTGGCCAACTGGCTGGAAGAGATCTATATTTGCGCCTATTCCCAAGAAAGGTGATCCAATCGAATGTGAAAATTATAGAACAATATCATTAATATCACACGCAAGCAAAAAATTCTGCTGAAGATCATTCAAAAACAGCTGCAGCAGTACATTGACAGGGAACTGCCAGAAATTCAGGCTGGTTTCAGGAGAGGATGTGGAACCAGGGATATGATTGCTGATGTCAGATAGATCCCGGCTGAAAGCAGAGAATACCAGAAAGATGTTTACCTGTGTTTTATTGACTATGCAAAGGCATTCGACTGTGCGAATCAGAACAAATTATGGATAACATTGCGAAGGACAGGAATTCCAGAACACTTAATTGTGCTCATGAGGAACCTTTACACACATCAAGAGGCAGTTGCTTGGACAGAACAAGGGGATACTGATTGGTTTAAAGTCAGGAAAGGTGTGCATCAGGCTTGTATTCTTTCACCATACCTCTTCAATCTGTATGCTTAGCAAATAATCCAAGAAGTTGGACTATATGAAGAACGGGGCATCAGGATTGGAGGAAGACTCATTAACAACCTTCATTATGCAGATGACACAACCTCGCTTGCTGAAAGTGAAGAGGACTTGAAGCACTTACTGATGAAGATCAAAGACCACAGCCTTCAGTATGGATTGCACCTCAACATAAAAAAAACAAAAATCCTCACAACTAGACCAATGAGCAACATCATGATAAACGGAGAAAAGACTGAAGTTTTCAAGATTTCATTTTACTTGGATCCACAATCAACAGCCATGGAAGCAGCAGTCAAGAAATCAAGACACACATTGCATTGGGTAAATCTGCTGCAAAGGACCTCTTCAAAGTGTTGAAGAGCAAAGATGTCACCTTGAAGACAAAAGTGCACCTGACCCAAGCCACGGTATTTTCAATCGCCTCGTATGCATGTGAAAGCTGGACAATGAATAAGGAAGACCGAAGAAGAATTGATGCCTTTGAATTGTGGTGTTGGTGAAGAATATTGACTATACCACGGACTGCCAAAAGAATGAACAAATCTGTCTTAGAAGAAGTGCAACCAGAACGCTGCTTAGAAGCAAGGATGGCAACACTGAGTCTTACATACTTAGGACATGTTGTCAGGAGGGACAGTCCCTGGAGAAGGACATCATGCTTGGCAAAGTATAGCGTCAGCGGAAAAGAAGAAGGCCCCCAATGAGGTGGACAGACACAGTGGCTGCACCAATGAGCTCAAGCATAACAACGATTGTAAAGATGGCTCAGGACGGGGCAGTGTTTCGTTCTGTTGTGCATGGGTCGCTATGAGCTGGAACCGACTTGACGGCACCTAACAACAACAACAACATAACAAGGGGAAGGCTCAGCCCACAGCACATTCATTTATGAGAGAACTGGGCTGGGTCGAAACTCCGTGTCCAGTAGGCTACACCCAGCATCAAACTCCAGCCAGGGTTAATATGCTGTCACGGAAACTGCCAATTATTCCCGAAAGCCCACTCTTCCCATGATGTTTAGCTGAGCACATGGCCATCTGGGATAAAGACTATATTTCCCAGCTTCTCTTGCAGCTAGGGTGATCATGTGACCAAGTTCTGCTCAAAGGGATGTGAGGGAACTTTCAGGTAGTGAAAGGCTCTCTTCTACTTTAACCCCTTCCCCCTGACCTGGGTGAGCAGGAGGTGGAGAACCAACATGGACCAGCAGACTCACATCATCCTAGAGAAGGTGAAGTAACAAGACAGAAGGAGCCAAGCTCGCCTAACACCAGAGAACCCCTACACTAGTCTGGGCCACTTACACCAAATTTGTGATGAGAGAGAGAAATCAGTTTTTCTCTTGTTTAAACCTGTTATTTTGAGTCTCTGTGATGGCAGACAAACACATACACCTAAACCAGTCGTTGCTGAGTTTGATCCTGACTCATGGCGACCTCATGTACGTCAGAGGACAACTGTGCTCCATATGGTTTCCAATGACTGATTTTTCAGAAGCAAATCACCAGGCCTTTCCTCTGAGGTGCTTCCAGTTGACTCAAACCTCTGACCTCCCGGTTAGCAGCTGGGCGTGTTAACCATTTGCACCATTCAGGGACTCCACACACCCACTAGTGCACATACATGCTGGGCTTTGCAGCCAGACAGGGCAGGCAGTGCTGAGACAGCAGATGCCCAGTAAGCAGGAGTTGCTACCCTTCTGGGTGGCCCAGGGGTAGTAATTTGGTTTGAAACAAGCTCTAGCAACTAAGCCCCCAGCTCAGCCTGTGGTTACAGCCTAGACATTTCCTCTCGGGTAACCGTAGCTGCCCCCTAGAACCAGTCACCCAATATTTACTGGCTCATTTCCTACAACCCCATCGCCACTGCTAACGCCAGCCCAAGCCAAGTACGTGGGCACCACAGTGGCCCCTTACACCTCTCCCTGCTTCTATCCTTGCCCAGCACCTCCCCCACCACCCCACCTCCCCCCCCCAAAAAAAAACAGGTCATTTTCCACACAGCAGGCAGAGCGACCACTGAAACTGGCCCAGACCGTCCTACTGGGCTCCTAATCATGTCCCCTGATGCATCCTACCAGGTTTGTATTTAAGCCTAAACCCCTAGTATGGCCTCCAAGGCCCTACTTGACCTGCCCCTGCCCACCCTGCAACCTCTTCTCCTACATCATCGCCCTACTGGCGGTGCCCTGCCTTGGAGAATACCACGCTTGGTCCACCTCCTGGCTTCTGCACCTGCTGCCCCCTGGCCTGGGATGCTCTCCCCAAGGTCTTCATTTGGCTGCCTCCTTCTTGACAGTCTAGCTTTAGTTTAAATTCACTTGGTCAGAGGGGCCTTTCCAACCTTCACTGACTAGCACAGGCCCTGTCCCCAGGCTCCACTCCCTTTCTTTCCTGCTCCCACTTTTCTTTTACAGCACTTTCTACTTGTTGAAATACAACACAAGATAACACAGCACCACCATTCACCTGGAGACCCAGGCCAGAAGGCCAGAGTATTCCTCACGCTTCCCTCTCCCTCACACCCCTCAGCCAGCCAGCCTCCAGGCCCTGTGGAGCCCACCTCTCCTGCCCCTCTCTGCCACCATCTGACTCCAAGCCCACCTCACACCTGGGCCACCTCAACAGGCCCCTGGCCTCTCCACCAAACGATCCTGCACACCACTCTCCACACTTCAGCCAAGGAGGGTCCTTCTAAAGGGGAAAACTGCCCTCCTGTTTAAAACTCCTCCTTGGCTCTCTCTGCCCTTAGAGTAGAGTCCAAACTCCTCATGCTAGCCCCATTTTTTGACTCCCCAGAGGCAGCTGACACTCCATCCTTCTTGAACTACCTGCAGATCCAAACAACCCATGCACCTTTGCACTCCAAGCCTTTCCACACTGGGTACCCTCCACCTGAGATGCCCTCCCTGCAACCTTTCCCACCTAGCAAACTCCCCAACCTTGGAGACTAAGGCCAACCATCACCGCCTCTGTGAAGTCTTCCTGACCACCAGGTGGAGCCAGTTCCTCTCCTCTGTTTCCTGCAGCATGAGTGGTAGAGCCCTCGGTCATCACATCTGCGTCCCCCACCAGGCTCTGAGCTCCCCAAGAGCAGGGGCTGGTCTGCTTATCCTCAGTGCTGGGCACAGGGGACACAGGGAGCCTGTCTTCACCAGGCGTCTTCTATTCCTCCTGGGTCACCCTCCACCTCCCAGTCACCGCCACAGAGGGAGAAGCTCCTCCAGTAGTCCATGTTGGGCCTTACCTCTATCACTGTAATCATCGACAAGGATGACTTCCTCCAGAAGCATGTCTGATGATGTCTCGAGGACACTGTAAACTGTCCGAAGGAGAGTTGACCAGGCTTCATTATAAAAAGCTATGATCACAGATGTTCTTGGCAAATTCTCATAATCGTACTTCTTCTCCATGCACCTGTAAATATGACACAACTTCAGAAATTAAGAACCTACTGTTGACCTTGTGCACCGGGCCCAGGCTGGCACTGGGGTGGAGTGAGGAAGGGGACAGGGGCCGTGGTCTCGAGGCCGCCCCTAGGGAACTGGAAATAACCTGCCAGAGAATCATCCTGAGCCCTGCATGTCCCACCTGGAGACTCTGAGAAATGTTCGAACCATGCACCCAAGAAGCTTTGACCGTGGGATATTGTTTTTCAGCTTCAAACCCAGTTTTCAGACTTAGGCACCATACAAACTGAGCAGAATCAGGAGGGAGAGAGATGTCAAGTCCATCTCTCCAATAGCTCTTCTATCTGTGCATCCTTTCCAACCTCACTGTCAGGCCTTTGCTCAGACTGTTCCCTTGTCCTGGATGCCCTTTTCTTCCCTTCTCTAGTTGGCCAACTCCCTGGCTTCTTTTAAGAAGAACTCAACCCAATTCTCCTCTGGTAAAGCTTCCCGGGTGCCTGAGTCAGGCTGGTGCTTGCTCCTTAGAGCCCCTCTAGCACCTTGTCCACGCCACACCTCTCTTCCAGCATGTGTCACTCCAGCACCCTGGTTACTTCACGTACCACTGCGTCTCTACCTTCTCTCCAGCATCCAGCAGTGTCTACCCTTAACAGAGGTGGTGTGCTGAGTGAATGAACTAGAATCAAGGTTAGAATGTATGAGCATTCCCAGGAGGACATGGACTAACTCCCCAATATCAATGCCCCCGCTGCTCCATTCTGTGGCAGTCACAGGGTAGGGTGGGCTGACCCTGCCCAGCTCCGGGGTGGGCCTGGTTGGCGGTGATAGGAGCCACTCCACTTAGTAGAGTCTTCTGTCACTTTGCACTGAAAGTTCCTTGGTTGACACAGAAGCCTATCCTTAGAGGGACCAATGTCAAACTCAGTGTCATGGGACTTGACTGAGGGGTGTGCCTAGAAACCATCAACAGGTCTCAATTCTGTAAGTGGCTGACAGCAAGATGGCGGGGGGGACAGGAACCCAAGAAGGATACCATGGAGACACCAGAAGGATCAGGGTTTGAATGCTGCACTGGCCAAAGGCTGGACCAAGGGACCAGCTAGAAATGTGAGAAGGGGACAAAGGGCTGAAGATCAACCAAGGCTACCTGGACAGGTAAGGCAAGGTCAGAAGACAGGATTGGAGATGCAGAAACTTAGCAGGATGAGGGGTGAACACGACTATTGACTGCTGACTGTGCCCCAGGGCCCCTGACTCATCAGTCAGTCACCAAATGCCTTCGGTTCTTGTTATTCATGGCGGTTATGTTCTATAAAGTCTCCCTAAACACTGAATTAGCAAACACAGAGCTTATTGAAATCCTAAATCTGAACCCTAAAATATAGGGTTAGATTCCCGTGAGCCTCTGGTCACAACATTTTCATCAATCAATCAATACATACCCTTGTTTTACATGTATTTCTGCTTAAAGACACTTACATAACATATATTGTTGATTTTCTGATATTGAACTCATGGCCAATAGCACTATAACTCATCTCTGAACGAACCTATCTAACATGTATTTTCTCCATAAGGTATGTCACCGCCTTTTTACGCTTAGGAACACTAGATATTTTAAACATCAAAATCACCAACAAAAATCATTAAAAATGAGAAAAACATAACTAGACCATGAAAAGGACAGTTGCTTACGCTATGAGAGCTGAAACAAGAAGGCAGAGTGTCACCAAGTTCGACCTTAGTTGGGAACAAGTATATCAGGCAACTCACATCTTTCACCACTCTGCACATCTCTGTGAATGACTGCAAAGCACTGCGAGTACTGATTTTGGGGTTACAAATAAATGTCAGCAAATTCACAAATACAGAATCCATGAGTGATGAGGATCAAACGTGTTTCCTGATCATCTGCTATGTGCCACACAGGCAGGTCCTTACTCTCATGGAGCTTACATCCTGGGGAAGGGGAAGAGGGAGGAAGAGTGGAGAGAACAGTCAAGAAAACAAACAAATCAACAATAATTTCAGAAAGCAATAGGGGCTACGAAGAAAGTAAAGTAGGGTGATGAAATAGTGAGCAACTCTGGAGGGGAGTGGGAAGGGGGAAGGTGAGCAACCTTACAGCAGGTGATCAGGGAGGGCCTCTGTGAGGAGGTGGCATTTAGGGAATGATGAAGGACCCTGCCCCCATGAAAAGCCAGGGAAGAGCCTGTTGCATGCACAACCTTATTTCTTTGGATTTTTAAAAATTTTTACCATGAAAAATTTCAAACATATAAAAAGTAGAGAGATTACTATAAGGGTACACTCCCTTCACCCATCTTCAACAATTCTCAACATATGGTTAATCTTGATTCATTTATGTCCTCACCTGCTCCTTGATCCCAGATTATTTTTAGCAAACCCAGCATATCGTACCATCCATAAATGTGGTTCTGGCCGTGTGGCCTGCCTTTTGTTCCTGCTGCTCTTCTAAGCTCAGCCTCTCCAGCCTTTCCAGTGACTTTCTAAGCTACTCAACATCCTTCTCCTAAGTTCCTGTTTCTGTTGCCTGCACCCGAGAATCCTGACCAATGTGCCTCCCAACTGTCTCCCAGCATCTACTATCCAGCAACCAGAGGGGAACTTAAAATGTAGGTGTGACCATGGCACTCTCTTATTTAAACCCCTTCTATGGCTTCCCATTTCACATGAGATGAAACCCAAACTTCCAGTCATGGCTTATAAGGACATAGCCCCTGTCCATATCTCCGATCTCATCTGGTGTGGTGGTTTTAAAATATATCCAGAAATTCTTTCACAGCCTTGCCTTCAAAAGATGGAGCTTAATTCTCCTCCCCTTGAATGTGAGTTTGACTTAATGACTCATTACTAACAAAGAGAACGCAACACGAGTGACAAGTATGTGACTTCTGAGACTAGATCATAAGACACAGAAGTTTCCTTTTTATTCTCTCCATGGGTTGATTGCTCTGCAGAAAGCCTGCTGCCGTGTTGTGGGAATACTCAAGCAGCCCTATAGAGAAGTCCATGTGGTGAGGAAGTGAGGCCTCCTGCCCATGGCCAGCACAAACTACTAAACACGTGAACGAGCCATTTTGGAAAGAGATCCTCCAACCCCAATCAAGCCTTCAGATGACAAAAGTCATCATTTTGACTGTGATCTCAGGACAGAACTCCAAGCCAGATCAATCCAGCTAAGCCACTCATAAATTCCTGACCCAAGAAATGGTATGAAATAATAAATGTTTACTGTTGTTGTAAGCCACTAAATTTCTGGTAATACACACTCTGAAATAAATCCTAAGATAAATGAGACAGACCCAAATTGAGAGACCTTTTACAAAATAGTGGGCTTGTACTCTTCAAAATTTCAATTTCAGGGAAGACTATGAAAGACTGTCCCAGGCTGAGGAACTGTTCCAGACTCAAGAAGACCAAATAGACACGAAACTGCACGCAGATCAAGAAGAAAAGAGGTGCTCTAAAGGACATTATTGAGACAGGGAAATCCCAATACTAGACCAGGAAGAAAAAAGTTGCTATAAAGAATATTTTGGGAATAGTCAGAGAAATTCAATATTGTGTGAATTTCCTGAATTCGATAACTGCACCATGGTATCATGAGAGAATATCTTTGTTCTGAGAAAACAAATGCTGAAGTAACAGGTAAAGGGCCGTGATCTCTGTATCTTACTTTCTGATGTTTATAGTATTATAGTATACGTACAGAAAGAGTAAATAAATATACAAATATACATATAAAAAAACATTGCCATCCAGTCGATTCTGACTCACAGAAACCCTCTAGGACAGAGTAGGACGGCTCTGTAGGGACCTTTCGGTTAGCAGCCAAGAACTTAACCACTGCACCACCAGCGCTCCAAAACCCGTTGCTGTTGAGTCGATCTCAACTCATACAGACCCTTTGGGACAAAGCAGAACTGCCTTACATGGTTTCCAAAGAGCGGCTGGTGGATTTGAACTGCCAACCTTTTGATTAGCAGCCGAGCTCTCAACCACTACGCCACCAGGGCTCCACATGTACATACGGGAAGAGTAAATACAGGAAGGGTAAATAAAGTAAAAGGGGCAAAATAATAATGGACAGAACAAGGTGAAGGATATACAGGAGTTTATTGTGTTATTCTTGCAAATCTTCTGCAGGCTTGAATTTTTCCAATAAAAGAGTTTAATAAAAAAAAGAGAAAAAGTTAAATGTTGCAAAGGGTTTACCCCAAACATTAAGTTGCTTTGGTGTATAGATATTTATCTCAACCTTGGCAGACCTTAGCAAATTCCTCTATTTCATCTTTCTCACTTTAACCAAAAAAAAAAAAAAAAAGTCCTATGTATACATACATACACATATATAAAATAGCAAAGGTAAAAACACATATTCCGGTGTATAAAAATACTAATAAGTGTCTGGATTTCTTAAGACTCTGAGTACTAGACAGGAAAGGAAAAAAGCTATGTAAGGCCGAGTCATAGCCCACTAAGAGCTTCAGAAAGAATTAACTGTTTATAATACATGAAAAAAAAATGTTTTTCTGTGAAACCTAAAAATAAAGACATTTCTAAAGGACAGTTTAGTTTTCAAAATTAAAATAACCAGAGTGAGATACTCATTCTTAATGATTCAAACCTTTCAGTGAGTCCCAACACTGTTTGAACTTTTCATAATGAGAATAAAGCAGCCAAGCTTTGCTTGACCAGATGGAGTTTCAAATCCTATGTCAGCCCCTCCTCAGGTTTTTGTGCTTGTTTATGTATATTCACTGCTCTGTGAAAACCAAAGGGCTAAGACCACTGTTCTAGAATATCTAAGTGGGCTCTCTATTCTAAATCACAAGAAAGGCATGTACCAATTTGTCAGCAGGTACCCAGAGCTTTAAAATGTGTATCTGTTCTTGGATCTCATATCCATATACCTAAAAATTTCTTAAGAAGACTTGTGGTGCAATGTTTAGGCACTTGGCTGCTAAACAAAAGGTTGGCGGTTCGAACCCACCCAGCAGCTCTGCAGGAGAAAGGCCTGACAATCTGCTCCTGTAAAGATTACAGTCTAGAGCAACTAAGGTGTCTATCTATGGATGAACGGATAAATCAATTATGGAATATTACATATCAATAAAGAACAATGATGAACCTGTGAAACATTTCATAACATGGAAGAATCTGGAAGGCATTATGCTGAGTGAAATTAGTCAGTTGCAAAAGGACAAATATTGTATAAGACCACTATTACAAGAACTCAAGAAATAGTTTAAACAGAGAAGAAAATATTCTTTGGTGGTTACAACAGGGGGGAGGGAGGTAGGGAGGGAGAGGGATATTCACTAATTAGATAGTAGATAAGAACTATTTTAGGTGAAGGGAAAGACTACACACAATACAGGGGAGGTGAACACAACTGGACTAAACCAAAAGCAAAGAAGTTTCTGGAATAAACTGAACACTTGAAGTCCAGCCTAGCAGGGGCAGGGGTCTGGGGACCATGGTTTCAGGGGACATTTAAGTCAACTGGCATAAAAAAATCTATTAAGAAAACATTCTGCAACCCACTTTGGAAAGTGGCATCTGGCTCTTAAACACTAGCAAGTGGCCATCTAAGATGGATCAATTGGTCTCAACCCACCTGGACCAAAGGAGAATGAAGAACACCAAAGACACAAGGTTATTATGAGACTGAGAGGCAGAAAGGGCCACATAAACCAGAGACTACATTAGCCTGAGACCAGAAGCACTAGATGGTGCCCAGCTATAACTGATGACTGCCCTGACAGGGAACACAACAGAGAACCCCTCAGGGAGCAGGAGACCAGTGGGATGCAGACCTCAAATTCTCGTAAAAAGACCAGACTTAATGGTCTGACTCAAACTAGAAGGACCCCAGAGGTCATGGTCCCCAGACCTTCTGTTAGCCCAAGACAGGAATCATTCCCAAAGCCATCTCTTCAGACAGGGATTGGACTGGACTATGGGATAGACAACAATATTGGTGATGAATTAGCTTTTTGGATCAAGTAGACACATGAGGCTATGTTGGCATCTCCTGTCTGAAGGGGAGATGAGAGGGTAGAGGGGGTCAGAAGCTGGCTGAATGGACATGAAAAGAGAGTGGAGGGAAGGAGTGTGCCGTCTCATTAGCGAGAGAGCAATTAGGAGTATATATAAATTTTTGTATGAGAGTCCAACTTGATTTGTAAACTTTCACTTAAAGCACAATAAAAATTAAAAAGATTACAGCCTAGAAAAATCTATCGGACAATTCTACTCTGGCACATGGGGTCACTATGAGTCAAAAATCAGCTTGACAGCACCTAACAACAACAAAGAATTTCTTAATCAGAGATACCCCAAGAAGGCTAGTTGTAAAAAAAAAATTCTTTATAGTATTATTTATAATGGCAAAAAGCTGGAAACAAGATCAATGTCCAAGAAGAAAAAAATGGTCAAATAAGTTACTCAATGGCACATCACAACAAGGCTGCATGAAGAAATACAAAGGTAAGTCAAAAAGTATTGCTACTGGAGGCGGAGCCAACATGGGGTTATAGACAGAAGCACCATGACATCCCTCTGCAGCAAAGACCCTTAAAACAGATACAAATGTCAATCCTGGAACCCTAAGTACCAAATGAAGGAATAAAGAATACGATTAAGTACTGAACGGAATAAGAAACCGACAAAAAAAAAGAAAAAGAGGAGAGCCATGGAGTGGAGGTCCCCTACCAGCCATACCAAGATGGCCAGATTTGCCATCGTGGGCTACAGCCACCAAAGAACTCAGACAGGGAGTAGAGGAAGGCAACATCACGGAGCTCCTAGCAGGAGACAGAGCACTTAGTAACCAGGGATACGCAGTTTCCCACCCCACATTCTTCCCTCTACACAGCCTCTGCCACTTGCCAATGGGCCATGGTTGCTTGGCTGGAGAGATACCAGCTTCCTACCACTCGGATTCGCCACATTGAGGCTTGGCCACCAAGGACTGTGGACAGGGAATACAATAAGGCAACTTTGTGGTGCACCCAACAGGAGACAGAGCACCCAGTAACCAGGGATACATGCATTCCCATACCCCATCCTTCTCTCTACATGGCTTCCACTGCTTTGCCCAGAGGCTATGGTTGCTTGGCCAGAGAGACATTAACTCACTACAGCCGGGGTTCACCCTGCCCCTACTGGCTGGCGCCTTCAGTGCCATTTTTTTTTTTGTTGTTGTTGGTTTATATTTTGGTTTGTTTTCTGGTATTCTTTTTTTGGCTTTTAATTTGTTGCTTCTCTCTCTTGTCCTTCCTTCCATTCCTATCTCCCACTCAGCTCACCCCATGTAACATCCCCTCCCTTTTCTTGATGGGCTCCGATTTTTTGATTTGTTTGCTTTGTGCTTTGTGTGTGTGTGTGTGTTTCTTTTTGGCCTTTTTTTGTTGCTTCTCTCTTTCCCTTCCTTCCTTTCCTTTCTCCTGCCCAGTTAGGCCTGTGCGCCAACCCCTCCCGTTCTTGACGGGCTGTGATTTTTTTTGGTTTGCTTTGTTCTTTTATTTTTTTTCTGGTTTGTTTTTGGTACTTTTGTGGGGGGTGTTGCTACTCTCTCTCCCTTCCTTCCCTCCCTTTCTCCCGCCCAGCTAGCCCCGTGTGCTATGCCCTCCCCTTCTTGATGGGCTGTGATTTTTTTGGTTTGTTTGCTTTGTACTTTTTTTTTCCCTTTTTCTTTCCTTCTTTCTTCCTGTTTCTTCTTTCTCCTTTCCTTCCTCTTTTTTCTCCTGCCCATTCAGCACTGTACACTATCCCTGTCCTTTCTGGAGGGGCCATGCTGAACAGTTTGGTTGGAGAGTAACTGTAGGCAGTCTCCCTGGTCTCTGCTGCCAAGACTGACTCCCTCAGCGCCATCTTATTTATTGTTCGTTTGTTTTTCTTTTGTTATTGGTTCTTTTCTCTCTCTCTCCCTTCCTTCCTTTTCTTTCTCCCATCCATCCAGCCCCGTGCACTGTCCCCAACTTCTAGGTGGGCTGTGCTGTACTGTTTAACTGCAGAGCCTCTGGCAAACAGCCTCCCCAGGTCTCTGTTGTGCCCACAGGCTAACTTCCTTGGCGTCATATTTTTTATTTTTCTTTATCTTCCCCCTTCTCCTTTTCCTTCTCCGTATCACCTAGGCCCTGTACTGCCTCCACCCCTTACTGGCGGGCCATGCTTTGTCACCCAGTGAAAGAGAAATCAGCTCGCCTCCTCCACGACTCTGCCCTGCCCCCAACGGCCGGTGCCCCACCACCATATATTTTTGGTGTTGCTTTTATTTTTTTTATTACCTTTTATTCGTTTGATTGTTGGTTTCTTCTCTTTCCCCCTTCTCTTTTCTCTTGTCCACTTAGCCCCATGTGCCACCCACGCTGCTTCTCAACAGGCCAAGCCACAATGCTCAGCTACAGAGCCACCAGGACACAGCCTCGCCAGGTCTGCCCTGTCCCCACCTGCAAAATCATACCCGCCTCCATTTTATTCGTCTTTTTTCTTTTTCTTTTTACTTCTTTTTTCACCTTTTTTGTCTTTGGTTCTCTCTCTTCTTTCACCCACCCACTTAGCTCTGCATATCACATCCTCTCCTTTCCCTTCTGCCTATCTGTACTATGTGCCAAGTGCCACACTCCCAAGTGGTACCAATGCAGTCCCCTGGACCCCGCCCTGCACTGCACTCCAACCCCACCCCATCGCCCCCAGTTCATGCTGCAAACTACCCAACCCCACCACTCCACCCCTGCTAGACCTGCCCTGCTGTACAATAGCTGAGTGACTGGGCCTGCCCACCTGGACAAGGTGGTGGGAAGTATCGGGCCCACAGGTGAGCAAGAAACAAAACACACCCAGCCCGCCTGCCCAGGCATCACCAAATAAAACAAAAAAGGACAAAACAATCGAATCTACAATCAATAAATGAAGAAAATAATTTCTGAATATCCCGAAGACAGAAGAAAATATTGAAACATATTTAAAAGTGACCAAAATACCAGATGACCTTCTGCTAGAAGAAAAGGTACTGGAACTACCTGATAGGGAATTCAGAACTCTAATATTCAGGGTTCTCCAACAGATGAAGGAAAATCAGATAAAAATAAGAGAAAAAATAGATAAAATCATTGAAAAGATAAAAAATGGAAGGAATCAGGAAAATAACACAGGAACAAAAATGTCAAAATAAATACACAACCAGAAATCGTACAAAAATAGCAATCAGAAACCCAAAAGACAAACAAGATTTCAGAAACTGACAGTGCAATAAAAGGTTTTAGGAACAAATTTGAAACAATGCAAGACAGGATGAGTGAAATCGAAGACAAATCCTTGGATACCACTTTGAGGAAAAATCAGAGAAAAGAATGAAGAAAAATGAAGAAACCCAGACAACAATGTGGAATACAATCAAAAGCAAAAATTTGCATGTGATTGGAGTTCCAGAGCAGGGAGAGAATATGGAAAACACAGACAGGATTACTGAAGATTTGCTGAGAGAAATCTTTCCTAATAACCTGAATGACAAAAACCTGACTATCCAAGAAGCTCAACAAACCCCGTACAGGCTAGACCCCCCGCCCCCAAAAAATCACCAAGACATCATAATCACACTCGCTAAAACCAAAGATAAAGAAAGAATCCTGAGAGCAGCTCACGAAAAACACAAAGTCACATACACAGGGGAAACAATAAGACTAAGCTATGATTACTTGACAGAAATCGTGAAGGCAAGAAGGCAAGGGGATGACATATATAAAATTCTGAAAGAAAAGACCTGCCAACAAAGAATAATATACCCTGCAAAACCTTGCTCAAATATGATGTCAAAATTAGGACATTCCCAGATAAACAGAAATTAAGGGGATACGCAAAAACCAGACCAAACTTACAAGAATTACCAGAGGCAGTCCTTTGGTTAGAAAACCAACAATATCAGACAACAACTTGAATCTAGCATGTAAGACAGCATCAGCCAGATACCAGCCTAGATAATGAACTCTCAAGGATAAAGCAAAATAAATATTTACAAAAGGAAATCGGTGAAGTCAGTCTGTAAAAGACAAGAAGAACAGAACACTAAAAAAGGAAATAAACAGTATAGGTATAGAGCTTCCAAATGGAGAGGAAGTCAAGGTGTTATCAAGCAATAAAAGACTGGTTTAAACTTAGGAAGAAAAGGGTAAATTTCAAGGTGACCACAAAGCAAGTTAGCAAACCTCATCAAAATAAAGAAGAAAAACATAAAGTCTCAGTAAACACAAAATCTACAAAAACAAAAGAAATGAAAAAGAAAAAATACAAACAAAAGGAATTCAGCACAGAAGAGTAAGAGGAGCAAAGAAAATGTCAGCACTACAAAAAACTACTACAAAATGACAGCAATAAACTCACACTCATCAACAATCACACTGAACTTAAATGGCTTAAATATACCCATAAAGAGACAGATGGTCACAGAACGGATTAAAAAAAAAGTACCCATCAATATGCTGTCTACGAGAGACACACCTTAGAAACAAAGACATAAATTCATTAAAAATCAGAGGATGGCGGCGGAGCCAAGATGGTGGAATATACACATGCTTCCAGCGAGCCCTCTTTACAACAAAGACCTGAAAAACAAGGGAAACGAGTATATTTATGACAAGCTAGGAGCCCTGAGCATCAAAGGCAAGCTTAGAAAACGAAGAGAGGGACAGGGAGAGGAAGAGACGGTTCAGAAGCGGAGAGGAGTTACCAGACCTGAATCGCAGGGAGCCCTCTAGCACCATTTCTGGAGTGGCAGTGGCGGGCTGGTACTAGCGTTTGGCAGCAATTTCCTCAGGGAGAAGCAGCCAGCCACACAGCCTACTCACACCTCTGGAACCTGAGAAGAACGGCACTCTCGGAAAAGCTAAGTACTTGCGTATATTTTACTGTGACCCCCAACCCCAAGCCGGCTTCAGCGGCTGAATTCCCTGGGCCTGAGATAGGCACTGTTGAGCACCTTGAGCCATCCTCCCAGCCTTGGAGAAGGAAAAAATTTGCATTTGGGGGAAAAGATAATTTGCCAGCTATACTAATGGGGAGCTCAGGACAGAAGCGGCTCCTGCCCAGGCATAAACGCTCTGTGGCCTTTGAGTACCTTTCCCCTCTGCATGGACCTGTGTAGGCCTATTTCAGGAAAGCAGGCCCTTGTTGGCAGACTGCAACCATTTCAGCTGTGCAGTGGAGAGGTGGGTGTTTAATGGTTGACATTGCTTTGCCTATTAAACAGGGTCCTCACCTACCCACATCAGGGGCCTAAGGGCTGGTAGCTCCACTCAGATCACCCAGCCACCCACGAAAGGGGTCCAAGGATAACTGGTACCTCCCAGTCTTTACAACCAAAAACACTGAGTGCCCATGGTCCGTCTGTAGAACCCACCCACCTGTGTGTTCTAGGGAACAGGGACATGCTTTCTTCAGGGACACTCAGGGGTCGGTTCTCAACCCCCTGTTTTGTTCAGAGCATGATCCCCTGCTGCAACCAGATACTGACACGTACACCAATCACCCCTGCCCCTCTAAGACTGTAGGACAGAGCCTGTACCACATACTTGCTGATGAGCTACCTGAACACCTGAGCTGAATTCATACAAGAAAAGTGAATGGACGCCTAGACTGATAGACCTGATAACAGCTCTAGCTGTCTGGGGACAGGACATCAGAGCTCCAAAGGCAAAAATAATCAAGCTAGCCCACTCAAGCAACCCATGTGGGAATATCAAGATGAAACAAAGCAAGAAGCTGTGACACAGTAAGCAAACATAAACTAATACAATAACTCACATGGCTAGGAGACAACAGTCAATACCAAGTCACATAAAGAAACAGACCATGATCACCTCAACAAGCTCTCAAAACAAAGAATCAAGGGATCTTCTAGATGAAAGTGCATTCTTGGAATTACCAGAGGCAGAATACAAAAGTTTTATATACAGAACCCTTCAAGACATCAGGAAGGAAATCAGGCAATATGCAGAACAAGCCAAGGAACACACAGATAAAGCAATTGAAAAAATTTGAAAGATTATTCAGGAACATAATGAAAAATTTAATAAGCTGGAAAAATCCATAGACAGACAGCAATCAGAAATTCAGAAGATTAACAATAAAATTACAGAAGTAGACAACTCAACAGGAAGTCAGAGGAGCAGAATTAAGCAGTAGAAGCCAGAATTTCTGAACTTGAAGATAAATCACTTGGCACTAATAATATTTGAAGAAAAATCAGAAAAAAGAATTAAAAAAAATGAAGAAACCTTAAGAATCATGTGGGACTCTATCAAGAGAAATAACCTATGAGTGATTGGAGTACCAGAACAGGGAGGGAGAACAGAAAATACAGAGAGAATTGTTGAAGATTTGTTCACAGAAAAATTCCCTAATATTGTGAAAAATGAGACGATATCTATCCAAGATGCTCATCGAACTGTACATAAGGTAGATGTTAAAAGAAAGTCACCAAGACATATTACAATCAAAGTTGCCAAAACCAAAGATAAAGAGAGAATTTTAAGAGCAGCAAGGGATAAACGAAAAGTCACCTACAAAGGAGAGCCAATAAGAATAAGCTTGAACTACTCGGCAGAAACTGTGCAGGCAAGAAGGTAATGGGATGACTTATTTAAGAAACTGAAGGAAAAAAAATTGCCAGCCAAGAATCATATATCCAGCAAAACTGTCTCTTAAATATGAAGGTGAAATTAGGACATTTCCAGATAAACAGAAGTTTAAGGAATTCATAGAAACCAATCCAAAACTACAAGAAAAATTAAGGGAGTTCCTCGGTTAGAAAATCAATAATATCAGGTATCAACCAAAGACTTGAACACTGGGCACAGCAATCAGAAGTCAATCCAGACAAGGAAATCCAAAAAAAAGAAAGCTCAAAACAGGGTAACAGTGATGTTATTACATAAAAGAAAACAACATTAAAACAATAAAGAGGGACTAAGAAATATAAGCATAGATCTTCCATATGGAGGGGAAGATAAACAATATGAAGAAATAAAAGTTAGATTTAAATTTAGAAAAATAGGGGTAAATAATAAGGTAACCACAAAGGAGACAAACTATCCTACTCCTCAAAATAAGATACAAGAAAAAAATAGAGACTCAGCAGAAACAAAACCAACAACAATGAATATGAGGAAAGGACAATATATAAAGATAATTTACTCAGCACATAAAATTAAGTGGGAAAAAGAAACCGTCAACAACACACAACAAAAGACATCAAAATGACTGCACTAAATTCATACCTATCCATAATTACACTGAACGTAAATGAACTAAATACACAATAAAGGGACAAAGAGTGGCAGAATGGATTAAAAAACACGATCCGTCTATACACTGCCTAGAAGAGACACACCTTAGACTTAGAGACACAAGCTAAAACCCAAAGGATGGAAAAAATACATCAAGCAAACAACAATCCAAAAAGAGCAGGAATGGCAATATTAATTTCTGACAAAATAGACTTTAAAGTTAAATCCACCACAAAGGATAAGGAAGGACACCATATATGATTAAAGGGACAACGTACCAGGAGGATATAACCATATTAAATATTTATGCACCCAATGACAGGGCTGCAAGATACATAAAACAAACTCTATCAGCATTGAAAAGTGAGATAGACACCTCCACAATTATAGAAAGAGACTTCAGCACACCACTTTGGGTGAAGGGCAGGACATCCAGAAAGAAGCTCAATAAAGACACGGAACATCTAAATGCCACAATCAACTAACTCTACCTCATAGACATATACAGAACACTCCACCCAACAGCAACCAAGTATACTTTATTTTCTAGTGCACATGGAACATTCTCTAGAAGAGACCACATATTAGGTCATAAAGCAAGCCTTAACAGAATCCAAAACATCGGAATATTACAAAGCATCTTCTCTGACCATAAGGCCATAAGTAGAAATCAGTAACAGAAAAAGCAGGGAAAAGAAATCAAACACTTGGAAACTGAAAAATACCCTGCTCAAAAAAGACTGGGTTATAAAAGACATTAAGGATGGAATAAAGAAATTCATAGAATCCAATGAGAATGAAAACATTTCCTATCAGAACCTTTGGGACACAGTGAAAGCAGTCCTCAGAGGTCAATTTACATCAATAAATGCACACATTCAAAAAGAAGAAAGGGTCAAAACCAAAGAATTATCCCTACAACTTGAACAAATAGAAAGAGAGCAACAAAAGAAACCCTCAGGCACCAGAAGAAAGCAAATAATAAAAATCCGAGCAAAATTAAATGAAATAGAAAAGAGAACAACAATTGAAAGAATTAACAAGACCCAAAGCTGGTTCTTTGAAAAAATTAACAAAACTGATAAACCATTGGCCAAACTGACAAAATAAAAACAGGAGAGGAAGCAAATAACCCAAATAAGAAATGAGATGGGTGATATTACAACAGACCCAAGTGAAATTAAAAAGAATCATATCAGATTACTATGAAAAATTGTACTCTAACAAATTTGAAAACCTAGAAGAAATGGATGAATTTCTAGAAACACAACGCCTACACATCATCAAAAATCACATTTTCAAAGATTATTCAATGACAAATGAAAATGATCACACTATAATGTTAAAAGAGCAGGGTACAGATCTTGTCATCTAGTGGTGCTATAACAGAAACATTGCAAGTGGACGACTTTAACAAAGAGAAATTTATTCCCTTATAGTCTAGTAAGCTACAAGTCCAAATTGAGGGCATCAGCTCCAGGGGAAGACTTTCTCTCTCTGTCGGCTCTGGAGGAAGGTCCTTGTGATGCATCAGTCTTCCCTTGGTCTGGGCGCATCTCAGCACAGGAACCTCAGGTCCAAAGGACATGCTCTGTTCCCGGTGTTGCTTTCTTGGTGGTCTGAGGTCTCTCTGCTTGTAGATCTCATCCATGTAACTGGCACTAGGCCATCTCATTAACATCATAGTGATAGGATTTACATACAGCACATAGGGAAATCACATCAGATGACAAAATCATGCAATACTGAGAATCGTGACCTAGCCAAGTTAACTGACACTTTTGGGAGACACAATTCAATCCATGACAGATCTACAAACAGCATTACCCCGATTCTATAAACAACAACATGAGTGTGCACGAAATCACATATAGACAATAAACAATGGAAGGAATATGCCAAAAATGCTAACAATGGTTATCTCTGAAAAGTGAGATTATCAATGATTTTTTTTTTGTTGTTGTTGTTGTTGTTAGGTGTCGAGTCAGTTCTGACTTATAGCAACCCTATGCACAACAGAACGAAACACTGCCCGGTCCTGCACCATCCTCACAATCCTTGTTATGCTTGAGCTCATTGTTGCAGCCACCTCGTTGAGGGTCTTCCTCTTTTCTGCTGACCCTGTACTCTGCCAAGTATGATGTTCTCCAGGGACTGATCCCTCCTAACAACGTGTTCAAAGTATGTAAGACGCAGTCTTGCCATACTTGCCTCTAAGGAGCATTCTGGCTGCACTTCTTCTAAGACAGATTTGTTCTTTGTTTTGGCAGCCCACGGTATATTCAATATTCTTCGCCAACACCACAATTCACAACTCTTCTTCGGTCTTCCTTATTCATTGTCCAGCTTCCACATGCATATGATGCTACTGAAAATACCATGGCTTGGGTCAGGCGCACCTTAGTCTTCAGGGTGACATCTTTGCTCTTTAACACTTTAAAGAGGTCCTTTGCAGCAGATTTACCCAATGCAATGCGTCTTTTGATTTCCTGACTGCTGCTTCCATGGCTGTTGATTGTGGGTCCCAGTAAAATGAAATCCTTGACAACTTCAATCTTTCCTCCGTTTATCATGATGTTGCTCATTGGTCCAGTTGTGAGGATTTTTGTTTTCTTTATGTTGAGGTGCAATCCATACTGAAGGCTGTGGTCTTTGATCTTCATCAGTAAGTGCTTCAAGTCCTCTTCACTTTCAGAAAGGAAGGTTGTGTCATCTGCATAACGCAGGTTGGTAATGAGTCTTCCTCCAATCCTGATGCTCCGTTCTTCTTCATATATTCCAGCTTCTCGGATTATTTGCTCAGCATACAGATTGAATAGGTATGGTGAAAAAATACAACCCTGACGCACACCTTTCCTGACTTTAAACCAGTCAGTATCCCCTTGTTCTGTCCGAACAACTGCCTCTTGATCTATGTAAAGGTTCCTCTTGAGCACAATTAAGTGTTCTGGAATTTCCATTCTTCACAATATTTTCCATAGTTTGTTCTGATCCACACAGTCGAATGCATCTGCATAGTCAATAAAACACAGGTAAACAGCTTTCTGGTATTCTCTGCTTTCAGCCAGGATCTATCTGACATCAGCAATGATATCCCTGGTTCCACATCCTCTTCTGAAACCGGCCTGAATTTCTGGCAGTTCCCTGTCGATATACTGCTGCAGCCGTTTTTGAATGACCTTCAGCAAAATTTTGCTTGCATGTGATGTTAATGATACTGTTCTATAATTTCCACATTCGGTTGGATCGCCTTTCTTGGGAATAGGCATAAATATGGATCTCTTCCAGCTGGTTGGCCAGGAAGCTGTCTTCCATATTTCTTAACACAGACGAGTCAGCACCGCCAGCGACGCATCCGTTGGTTGAAACATCTCAATTGATATTCCATCCATTCCTGGAGCCTTGTTTTTCGCCAATGCCTTCAGAGCAGCTTGGACTTCTTCCTTCAGTACCATCGGTTCCTGATCATATGCTGCGTCTTGAAGTGGTTGAATATCAACTAATTCTTTTTGGTATAATGACTCTGTGTATTCTTCCCATCTTCTTTTGACGCTTCCTGCGTCATTAATATTTTCCCCATGGAATCCTTCACTATTGCAACTCCAAGCTTGAGTTTTTTCTTCAGTTCTTTCAGCTTGAGAAATGCCGAGCGTGTTCTTCCCTTTTGGTTTTCCATCTCCAGCTCTTTGCACATGTCATTGTAATACTTTACTTTGTCTTCTTGAGATGCCCTTTGAAATTTTCTGTTCAGTTCTTTTACTTCATCAATTCTTCCTTTTGCTTTGGCTGCTCAACGCTCAAGAGCAAGTTTCAGAGTCTCCTCTGACATTCATTTTGGTCTTTTCTCTCGTCCTTGATGTCATTCCACAACTTGTCTGGTCTTCTGTCACTAGTGTTCAATGCGTCAAATCCGTTCTTCAGGTGGTCTCAAGGTCATATTTTAGCTCTCGTGGACTTGCTCTGATTTTCTTCAGTTTCAGCTTGAACTTGCACATGAGCAAGTGATGGTCTGTTCTACAGCCGGCCCCCGGCCTTGTTCTGACTGATGATATTGAGCTTTTCCATCGTCTCTTTCCACAGATGTAGTCAATTTGATTTCTGTGTGTTCCATCTGGCGAGGTCCATGTGCACAGTCACCACTTATGTTGGTGAAAGAAGGTATCTGCAATGAAGAAGTCGTTGGTCTTGCAAAATTCTATCATTCCATCTCCAGCATTGTTTCTATCACCAAGGCCATATTTTCTAACTACTAATCCTTCTTCTTTGTTTCTAACTTTTGCATTCCAATTGCCAGTAATTATCAATGCATCTTGATTGCATGTTCGATCAATGTCAGACTGCAGAAGCTGATAAAAATCTTCTATTTCTACATCTTTGGCCCTAGTGGTTGGTGCGTGAATTTGAATACTAGTCGTATTAACTGGTCTTCCTTGTAGGCACATGGATATTATCCTATTACTGACAGCATTGTACTTCAGGATAGATCTTGAAATGTTCTTTTTGATGATGAATGCAACACCATTCCTCTTCGAGTTGTCATTCCCAGCATAGTGGACTACATGATTGTCCGATTCAAAATGGCCAATACCAGTCCATTTCAGCTCACTAACGCCTAGGATATCGATGTTTATGCGTTCCATTTCATTTTTGACGATTCCAATTTTCCTAGATTCTTACCTCGTACATTCCAGGTTCCGATTATTAATGGATGTTTGCAGCTGTTTCTTCTCATTTTCAGTCGTGCCACATCAGCAAATGAAGGTCCCGAAAGCTTTACTCCATCCACCTCATTAAGGTCTACTCTACTTTGAGGAGGCAGCTCTGCCCCAGTCATCTTTTGAGTGCCTTCCAACCTGGGGGGCTCATCTTCCAGCACTATATCAGACAATGTTCTGCTGCTATTCATAAGGTTTTCACTGGCCAACGCTTTTCAGAAGTAGACTGCCGGGTTCTTCTTCCTAGTCTATCTCAGTTTGGAAGCTCAGGTGAAACCTGTCCTCCATGGGTGACCCAGCTGGTATCTCAATACTGGTGGCATAGCTTCCAGCATCACAGCAACATGCAAGCCCCCACAGTACGGCAAACTGACAGACATGCGGGGGGGGGGTTTATTTACATCATTGTATTTTTCTGCATTCTAAACTTGTTCTACGATGAACATACATAATGTTTATAATCACAAAGTATTTTTATATAGCTGGATCATTTTTCTTTAGCTCCCCATAACAAATGCCTTCATTGAGCAATAATTTAATATTCTTCCCTCTCCTTTTTCTTGACCTGGTATGTTTCTGCTTCTTTCATTAAAACCTCCCCTAAACGTGTTCTCCTTTAAGCTCAATATATCCTTCTGGAATGCCTCTGTGCAAAATTTCTCTAAGTTTGTTTCTAGGAAAAACTTTCTCTTTTTCCTAACAAAAAAAAGCTGTGCTTTGATTAGACAGGAACAGCTACGCATTGTAGGGTTCCACTTTTGCCTTGAGGACAAAAGGAAGCTCAGAGCCAAGTTTAATTCCAAATCATAGTATCATTTCCTTAAATTCCTGGTATGTTCCGTGTGCTCTGTGAGAGCAGGGGCTAAGTCCTATTTGTACTTTCAGGATGTCCTGTATTGTACCTGGCAATAACAGTCACATTTATTGATTGCATATGTCATGGATTGAATTGTGTCCCCCCAAAATATCTGTCAACTTTGCTAGGTCATGATTCCCAGTATCGTATGATTGTCTACCATTTTATCATCTGATGTGATTTCCCTATGTGTGTAAACCCTACCACTATGATGTAATAATGTGGATTAGCAGCAGTTATATTGATGAGATCTAAAAGATTAGTGTTTAACCCAATCTCTTTTGAGATATAAAAGGGAGAAGCGAGCAGAGACAGGGGGCCTTATACCACCAAGAAAGCAGTGCTGGGAGCAAAGCACGTCTTTTGGACCCGAGGTTCCTGTGCTGAGATGCTCCCAGACCAAGGGAAGGCTAATGCATCACAAGGACCTTCCTCCAGAGCCGACAGAGAGAGAAAGCCTTCCTCTGAAGCTGATGCCTTGAATTTGGACTTGTAGCTTACTAGACTGCGAGAGAATAAATTTCTCTTTGTTAAAGTCGTCCACTTGCAATGTTTCCATTATAGCAGCACTAGATGACTAAGACAGCATACTACATGTGAGGCACTATGCAAGCATTTCACATATTACCCCATTTAGCCCTTATAACAACCATATCGGGTAGGACCTAGGAGAAGCCCCACAGGTATAATATATGTGGATGGAATGAATGGACGCAGTGAATATCCTCTGGTCTTCTTTCATCTTTTTATTAGGGTTATCACATAAATATCTTTAAAAAAAAATGGGCCAGGGAGATTATAATGTACATTTGGGAGTTATGACTGTTCAAAATCCTTTCCCCTTTCTTTATATCACTGTACCTTCTTTTCTCTTTCAGGATCCATGCCTCCCTGACTCTCAGCCTATGTGGTTTGTATAGGGTCGGACACATAGTAACACACACACACACACACACACACACACACCATCACTACCACCACACCCTCTGGAAGGTCACATGCCCCAAGTCTGGCAAATCAACATTCTCCTGATGACATCATTTCAGTCCCAGGATCCAGGGCCAGGAACAACCTGAACCCAGTTCAAATCCTGGATTTTAATATGATAGATGTCAACATAATTTCTTTTTATGTTTAAGTCAGTTTGTGTTGTTTTTGGTCCCTTGTAACCAAAAGAGTCCTAGCACATAAAATACGTGCTTTTAAAAAGTGTCTTAGGCTGGGTTCTCTAGAGAAGCAATACCAGTGAAGAGTATATATGTGTGTGTATAGTTTTTTTTTTTATATATATATATATATACACACACATATATACAGACACACATACAGAGAGAGAGAAATTTATGCCATGGAATTGGCTCACACAGTTGTAGAGGCTAGCAGGCCCCAAGTCCATGGGTCATGCATTAGGCTAGAGGTTTCTCCTAAATCACGTAGCTGCAGGGGCTGATGAGCTGAAGATTAGTAGGTCAGAAGGCAGGCTGCTGGCTCACAGGCTGAGAACGCCAACGAATCCCAAGACTGGCAGGTAAGACGGCGGGCTGCTGGCTCAGACTGCAGAAGCTGATGAATCTCAAGATCAGCAGGCAATACAATAGGCAGCTGGCTCAAGTTCCAAGAACTGGAGGTCAGATGTTGACAAGCCAGATGCAGGATCCAGAGCAAGTAAGTGAGGTTTGCCAGAATGTCCATATATACATTGGATGCAGGCCACACTCCCGAAGAAATTTGCCTTACTACTGATTGGCTGATCACATCAGATCACATCATGGAGGATGACTACATCATTACATAACTGCCAAATTATATCATTATATAACTGCCAAACCACTGAGAATCATGGCCCCACCAAGATGACACACAACCTTAACCATCACAAAAGTGAATACAGGACTTCCATTTTTGACAATATGGAAGACTAAAATGTCTAGAGAAATCCTCCTGTTATATAAAACGCCCAGAAAATTCTTGATAAAATACTTTCTAAAATCTTTTAAATGCATAGCTTAGCTGACAAGCAAGTAAAAGAAATCCTCAAAGCCCAGGAACAACAAAAAACACGAATCTAGATACCACAAGTAAGAAATACAGAGCATAAAATAAGTAAGCTTAATATGTTTAAATAAATAAAAGAATATCTCAAATGAATGACAAAGGAGCAAGAATGACAGATTTGCCTAAATGTCGACTTCTCCCAGCAATAATACAAAGCCAGGGGAAAATCTTCAAATGCCAAACTATCAGTCTAGAATTACATACCCAGAAACACTATTTTTCAAGAACAAGAGCAAAATAAAAACATTTTTAGATAAATAAAAGTGAGCGTTTAAACAACAGACCTTCTCTGTAAATCACTGTAATGATGAATACAAGATGTATTTCAGGAAGAAGGAAAAGAATCCCAGAAAGATCTTCAACTCGGAAAATAATAACAAACTTGTGGATAAATCTAAATAAAAACTGCATTAAAAAGAATGTCTAACTCGTTGGTTTAAAAACCAAGGCAGAATTAAAACGGTGGAGCGGAATGTCATACAAACTGGGAGGAAGGTGATAAGTGCTCAAGCACTCTAAGGTCCTTGGTTCAGGAAAAGCCATAGTTCCTGATTAACTTCAGAGTTTGCTGAGTTAAATATATCCTTTAAAATTTCTAGGGTTACCACAAAAATAAAATAGATAACTGCCAATTTAGTAGAGAGAGAAAAATGGAATGAGAAGGGGAAGGGGAAACTTCTATCAATTCAAAAAGCAACAACAAAAGAAAAAAATAGAAAAATCATAACAAATGGAAAACATAAAATAAGAAGACAGAATCCAAAAGTATCAGTAACATAATACATATACGTGGATATAACTATCTAGTTTAAAGACAAAGACTGCCAGTCCGGATTTTGTAAAATGAAAACACAGAATCAAGCAGCATGTTATTGAGACACACACCTAGAACATCAGGACAAAGTAAGAGTGAAAGTCCAAGGATGAAAAAAGATATCACAAAAATACTAAATAAATTGAACATATTCTGTGAATTTAATGAACTGACTCAAAAAAGAATGTCATCCTGATGACCACAAAATGGGGCTAATAAGAATTAATAAAATGCCCTGCATTTTACAACCTTATTGTGGAGGCAAAAGAAACACACATCAGTCTAATCTCTACACCACATATGATGTTTCTCCAAAGATAATGTTGTTACAAGAACAGACAAGCAGACTACATGTCTTCAAAAAGAGATATCCTGACCAACTCCCCCCTGCCAACCTCAGCAAGACGCAAACACTTTCTTGGGGGAATTAACCTACTTAGAGCTATTTTGAGACTCTTGGCCTTTCCAGCACCCAAATCCTGAACCCTGAACTCAGATACACCTACAATTATGTTATTAACAAGGCAAAAACTAGAGCAAGAGTTTAAGAAATGCAAACTCTTGTGTATCAGTTACATGCTCTCCCAACCAGTGGTTCACAACTCCTCTGCCGCGGGCAGAAACCAGCTCCTGTTCATACGCATGGCACCCTGGGGAAATAAATGCACAGCACACTCTGCCTTTTCTCTCTTCTTAAGCAGGTCAGAATGCAAGTGAAGATAACATTTTAATGATTATCTCAAGGCCTCTCTAGTCTATGAAAACTGAAACTTTCTGCAAACATTGGTACAATATTATGTTTGTTTTTAGCTGCCGTCGAGTCGGCCCCTAACTCATGGCAATCCTATACACAACGAAACTAAATGCTGCCCAGTGCTGTACCATCCCCATAATCAACTGGGGATCAGACCATTGTGGTCCACAGGGTTTTCACTGGCTGATTTTCGGAAGGAGATTGCCAGGCCTTTCTTCCTAGTTCATCTTAGTCTGGGAGCCCCACTGAAACCTGTTCAGCATCATAGCAACGTGCAAGCCTCCTCTGACAGATGGGTGGTGGCTACAGATGAGGTGCATCGGCCAGAAATCGAACCCAGGTCTCCTGCGTGGAAGGCAAAAATTCTATCACTGATATTAGCAATCATTTACTTGTGACACACTGCACAACTAACTGTGCTGTCATCCCTAGTTTCATCTGCATTTGACTTATTAATTTCTACTTTGTCTAATTCTGGTATTCTCCCACGCCCTCAAAAACACCCATCCTAAATCTTCTGAGTAAGAAATCCACAGGTTCTGGGCCAGTAGCTTTCAATCCTGGCTGCACATCAGACTCAGCCTAGGTCTGACTCAAAGACTCTGATTTAACTGTTAAGGGGAAGGTCTCTGGCATTTGTATTCTTAAAAGGCTCCCCAGGATCGTAAACCCAGCTATCTGGCTCCCCACTTTGATTTGCTGCCATCTCAGAGTGAAAGTTCCCCTCCTTGCTAAGATCAAATGGGATGATATTTGTGAAAGTGTTTTGCAAAACCTACACTTGCCATACTACCATGCAAAGATTCCCTGTCAGCATACTTCTCATCTTCTATCCAGTTCTGTAACGAATATAAATAAAGCTGTGCTGAAGTCCACTGGCATGTGAATTGTTAGTTCTCAGAGGGGCTGGGTCTACACAGAGTCTCTCAGAGTTAGAGCCAAGACTCCAAAATGTCTCTTTTTTGGTCTGGCCCTGTCCAAGGGAGCAGACATAGTGCCAGGCCTTGCAGACACCGGGAAGAGCCAAGCCAAACATCCCTCAGTCGCTTCCAACTCCTTGCTCCTGCTAACTGGTTAATGCACGTAGTGCAAAGACTTTGGTTAAAAACATGTGGACCTATGTACATGTTCATGTTTGAGTATGTTCTCATCCACACACCCAAATGTACGTTTTTCAAAACCTAAGCATGCTGAAACCAAAGACACAAGGAAAATCTTAGTCCAAAGGACTAATGGACCATATGAACCACAGCTTCCACCAGTGCCCAGAACTACATGGCACCTGGCTGGCACCACTGGCTGCTGTGACAGGGATCACAACACAGAGTCCCAGACACAGCCAGAGAAAAGGCAGAACAAAATATAAATTTACAAAAAAAGACCAGACTTACTGGTCTGACAGAGTATGGAGGAAACCCCAAGACTATGGCCCCTGGACACCCGGCTAACTCAGAACTGAAGCCACTCCCAAAGTTCACTTTTCAGCCGAAGATTAGACAGGCCTATAAAATGAACAATAACACACATAAGGAACGTGCTTCTTAGTTCAGTCAAGTATACAACACCAAGTGGGCAACCGCTGCCCAAGAGCAAAGACGAGAAGGCAGAAAGGGACAGGAAAACTGGACAAATAAACACAGAGAACCCAGGGTGAAAAGACAAAGGGGGAGAGTGCTGACACATTGCGGGATTGCAACTAATGTCACAAAATAATTTGTGTATAAATTTTTTGAATGAATAACTAATTTGCACTGTAAACTTTCACCTAAAACACAAACAAAAAACCTAAGCGTGCTGAATTGACTCAACAGCAATAGTTTTTTTTTTTTTTTTTAAAGCATGTTGAATAGGGTTTAGCAGCACTTCCAGACTAAGTCGGAGTAGGAAGAAGGCCTGATGAACTCCTTCTGAAAATCAGCCAAAGAAAACCCTATGGATTGCAATAGTCCAATCAACAATCCAGGACTGGGCAGCATTTTCTCCCGTTGTGCACAGGGTCACCATGAATCAGGGGGCTAACTCAATGGCAGCTAAGAACGACAATATCTATACCTGGAAAAGTCTAGACAGATAAACAGCAAAATGTTAACAGCAGTTCTCCTGAGATGGTAGGTTTATGGGTGATTTTTATTTTTTCCTTTTTGCCTCTCCGTATGTGCTAAAATTTCTTGACTGAATACATATTACTTTTAAAATTAAACCAATCCCACCGCCGTCAAGTCAATTCCAACTCATGGCGACCCTACAGGGCAGAGAACTGACCCATAGGGTTTCCAAGGCTGTAAATCTTTACCGAAGAAGGCTGTCACATCTTTCTCCTGTAGAACCTCTGGTAAATAAAAAAATCCTCCGACATTCCCAAGAAGAAGAAAGAGGATAAAAAAAATCTGGGTTCTAGGCTAGCTCTGTTTCAGATATGTTGTGTGACCATGGGGCTGTGGCTTTTCCTCTTTGTTTATACTGGATGCTCCCTCAAAGCCCTCTCTCCTTCAACATTCAAGGACCTTAACCACCTCTCTAAGGAGCCTGGCAACGCAGTAGCTAAACACTCCACTGTTAGCCAAAAGTTCAGTGGTTCAAACCCACCAGCCGCTCTGTAGAGAGAAAGATCTGGCTGTCTGCTTCCATAAAGTTTACAGCCTTGGAAACCCTATGGGGCAGTTCTACTCTGTCCTATAGGGTCATTATGAGTTGGAATAGACTCGTCAGCAATGGGTTTAACCACCCCTCTGACAGGAACCCTGGTGGCACAATGGTTAAGCACTTGGCTGATAACCAAAAGGTTGGTGTTTCGAACACACACGGCAGCTCCAAGGGAGAAGGACCTGGCGACCTGCTCCCATAAAGATTACAGCCCATATTAGAGCAGAAAAAAATCAGAGTACAGAAAAACAATAGAAAGAATCAACAAGACCAGAAGTTGGTTCTTTGAAAGGATCAATAAAATCAACAAACTACTGGCCAAAGCGACAAAAGAAAAGCAGCACAAGAAGCAAGCAGCCCAAGTAAGAAATCAGACAGCCATAATTACAACAGAAACAAGTGAAATAAAAAGGATCATAGAAGAATACTACGAAAATTTGTACTCCAACAAATTTGAAAACCTAGAAGAAATGGACAAATTTCTAGAAACACACTACTTACCTAAACTGACACAAACCGAGGTAGAAAAACTGAACAGGCCCATAAGAAAAGAAGAGATTGAAGAGGTAATTAAAAAATAACTCCCAGCAATAACAACAAAAAGCCCTGGACCAGATGGCTTCATTGGAGAATTCCACCAAACATTCAGAGAAGGGCTCTCATCAATACTACTCAAAGTATTTCAGAGCATAAAAGAAGAAGAAATACTCCCAAATTCATCCTGTGAAGCCAGGATAACTCAGATACAAAGCCAGATGCAGAAACTGCAAAAAAAGAAAATTACAGACCAATATCCCCATGGACATAGACACAAAAATCCTCAATGTAATTCTAGCCAAAAGAATTCAACAACATAACAAAAAAATAATTCACCATGACCAAGTGGGAGTCATACCAGGTAGGCAGGGATGGTTCTACATTAGAAAAACAATCAAATCCATCACATAAATAAAACAAAAGACAAGCCCCACATGATCTTATCAATTGATGCAGGAAAGGCATTTGACAAAGTTCAACAGCCATTCATGATAAAAACTCTCAGCAAAATAGAAATAGAAGGGAAATTCCTCAACATAATAAAGGGCATTTATATGAAGCCAACAGTCAACATCATCCCAAATGGAGTCTGAAAGTACTCCTCTTGGGAACTGGAACCAGACAAGATGCCCTTTATTATCACCACACTTATCTGACATTGTGCTAGAAAAAGAAATAAAGGGCATTCAAATTGGTAAGGAAGAAGTAAAAGTATTTCTATTTGCAGATGATATGATCTCATATACAGAAAACCCCAAAGAATCCACAAGAAAACTACTGGAACTAAGAGGATTTCAACGAAGTATCAGGAAACAAGATAAACATACAAAAATCAGTTGGATTTCTCTATACCAACAAAGAGAACTTCAAAGAGGAAATCACCAAATCAATATCATTTGCAATAGCCTCCAAGAAGATAAAATACTTAGGGATAAATCTAACCAGAGATGGAAAAGACCTATACAAAGAAAACTTCAAGACACTACTGCAAGAAACCAAAAGAGACCTACAAAAGTGGAAAAACATACCTTGCTCTTGGATAGGAAGACTCAACATTGTGAAAATGTCAATTCTACCCAAAGTGATCTACAAATACAATGAAATACCGATCCAAATTCCAATGGCATTTTTTAATGAGATGGAGAAACAAATCACCAACTTCATATGGAAAGGGAAGAGGCCCTGGAAAAGTAAAGCATTACTAAAGAAGAAGAATAAAGTAGAGGGGCCTCACAGTACCTGACTTTAGAACCTATTGTACTGCCACAATAGTCAAAACAGCCTGGTACTAGTACAATAACAGATACATAGACCAATGAAACAGGATTGAGAATCCAGATGTAAATTCATCCACCTATGTTATGAGTAGCTGATATTTGACAAAAGCCCAAAGCCCGTTAAAGGGGAAAAGACAGTCTCTTTAACAAATGGTGCTGGCATTACTGGATATCCACCTGCAAAAAAATGAAACAAGACCCATACCTCACACCATGCACAAGAACTAACTACAAATGGATCAAAGACCTAAATACAAAATTTAAAACAATAAAGATCACAGGAGAAAAAATAGGGACAATAGGAGCCCTAATACATGGCATAAACAGAATACAAAACATTACTAACAATGCACAAACACCAGAAGAGAAACTAGGTAACTGGGAGCTTCCAAAAATCAAACACTTATGATCATCAAAAGACTTCACTAAAAGAGTAAAAAGGCAACCTACAGACTGAGGAAAAATTTTTGGCTACAACAAATTTTTTGCTACGACTAATCTCTAAAATCTACAAGATACTACAAAACTTCAACAACAAAAAGACAAACAACTCCATTAAAAAATGGGCAAAGGATATGAACAGGCACTTCACCAAAGACGACATTCAGACAGAAAACTGACAATATGAGGAAATGCTCACAACCATTAGCCATTAGAGAAATGCAAATTGAAACTACAATGAGATAGATACCATCTCACCCCAACAAGGCTGGCATTAATCCAAAAAACACAAAATAATAAATGTTGGAAAGGTTGTGGAGAGATTGGAACACTTATACACTGCTGGCGTGAATGTAAAATGGTACAACCACTTTGGAAACTGATTTGGAGCTTCCTTAAAAAGCTAGAAACAGAAATACCATAAGATGCAGCAATCCCACTCCTTGGAATACATCCTAGAGAAATAAGAGCCATCACAAGAATAGATATATGCACACCCATGTTCATTGCAGCACTGTTAATAGCAAAAAGATGGAAACAACCTAGGAGCTCATCAACTGACGAATGGATAAACAAATTATGGTACAGTCACACAATGGAATACAATGCAACAATAAAGAACAACAATGAATCCGTGAAACGTGTCATAACATGCATGAATCTGGAACACATTATGTTAACCAAAATTAGTCGCAAAAGAACAAATATTATATGAGACCACTATTATAAGAACTCAAGAGAATGTTTAAACACAGAAAAAAACATCCTTTGATGGTTAGCAGGGATGGGAGAAGGAGAAAGGAAAAATAACTAACTAGATAGAAGACATGTGTTAACACTGGTGATGGGAAAGGCAATACGCAATATGGGGGCAGTCAGCACAACAGGACCAAGGCACAGGAAGACATTGAGAGGAACGCATAAATAAAGGGCAACTACAGTAACTACTATAGCTTAGATAATCCTGCAGCAATAGTGTTAAAAAATAATAATTTACAAATGGACAAATAGGTAGATGAATATGCCAAGAGGTATGGAAGGGCATTAGGGAGCATGCCCTCCTGCAGATATAGGTTTGGTTGTAGATATTTCTACATACATAATTGTAGGTGCTGCACATATATTAATACAGACAACAGCCCACACAAGGGGCAGAGTCACAGAAACCTCTTAGTCATAACCAAACACCTTGCAGGACAAAGTTCCCAGGCTCAAAGGCAAAGGACCATAGACTCAGGGGACATTTACATCAATTGGCACAACACAGTACATAAAGACAATGTTCTGCATCTTACTTTGGTGAGTAGTGTCTGGGGTCTTTTAAGTTTGCAAGCGGCCATCTAAGATATAGCTATTGGTCTCTTCCCATCTGGAGCAAAGGAGAGTAAAGAAAACCAAAGACTCAAAAGAGCAGTTAGTCCAAAGGCCTAATAGACCACATGAACCGCAGCCTACACGACCCCGAGACCAAAAGAACTAGATGGTTCCCAGCTACCACTACTGACCGCTCTGACTGGTATCACAACAGAGCAGGAGAAAAATGTAGAACAAAAAATGAAATTCATAAAAAACACCAGACTTACTGGTCTGACAGTGACTGGAGGAAATCCCAAGACTATGGCCCTAAGACACCCTTCTGACCTGGAACTGAAGCCATTCTGGAGACCACCTTTCAGCCAAACAATAGACAGGCCCATAAAATAAACAGTAACACTGAGAGGCATGTGTTCCTTAGAACAATCAATTATACAAGATCAAAAGGACAATACTTGCCCAAAACCAAAGATGAGAAGGCAGGAACGGGAAGAAAATCTGGAGGAAAGGAAACGGGGAACCCAGTGCTGAAATGGGGAGAGTGCTGATTGATGGAGGGGAATGCAAACAATGTTAGGGAATACTTTATGTACAAACTATTGCATGAGAAACGAATTTGCTCTGGAAACTTTCATCTAAAGCCCAATAAAAAATTTAAATAAATAAATAAAATTGACAAAGGAAGAGTTAAGGTTCTGCTGTCACCCCCCCCAAAAAAAAAATTACAGCCTAGAAAACGCTATGGGGCAGTTCTACTCTGTCACAAGGATGGAATATTGCTGTGAGTTGAAATCGACTTGATGGCACCCAACAACAACAACAACCCCCGCTTATTAATTAGGCTCTCAAGGAAAGCCCTCACACGCTGTGAATTCATAACTTGCCATTCCAGTTTCTCCTGCTAAATTTCGAAACTCTGATTAGCTCCGCACTCCTATATGAAGTGAGTCTCCACATAAGGCCCTGCCTTACTGACCGGCGAGCTGAAACCAACACTGCTCAAGCCCACCTTTCTTTCTAGTCTGGCAAGAATAGCCCAACAGGCCCTGATGCAGGAATTAAAGGCAGGAGGCATTCACACTCCTTATCATGCTGTGTTTGCATTAACTTCCCAGAGTCAATGCAACAGCAGGATTTATAAGCCAACCTTGATAGGACACAGGGCAGCTGCATCACCATGGAGACTGGAAACCACAAGCCGCACAGGTCGTCCAGTGTTTTCAAAGGGACCTGCCCAATTGCAATCTCAGACAATAAAGGAAGTTGGATCCTGGAAAAGAAAACCTTTACGAGCAATCCCTAGATGACTCTCAAAAGCAGCTTCCTGAGTGTATTCTTGGCAACAGGGAAGGAAGGAAAAACTAGTAAGAATTGAGTACACTGTGTTGCTCCCAGGCACGGTGCTAGCTGTTAGTTCACAGATTGCGCTATTTCTACTAGTTCACTATTTTATAGATAGGAAAACTGCAGCACAGAGAGGCTAAGTAGCTTGCTCAAGATCACAGAGCTGATAAGCAAAAGAGACCAGATCTTTTTTGGGCTGGGTTCCACCTGAAAGCTGTGCTCCTTCCCTAGATATTGCCTCAGTGAGCATCTTTGGGGTTTCAAGGAGTTAAATGTGCACTAAGTCATTTGGGCGAAGAGGGGAAGGCTACTAATCCCAACAAAGTTTTACTCAAAAATATTAACAGTGAAAATGCCTCAGGCAAAAGCATGAAGTTAGAAGTGAGCAAATGCCGAAAAATAGGGAGGACAGTGAAGTTCAAGTCCATCCAAGCTTTGAGGACTGGGGCGGGAAGGGTCAGGGGGCGGTCTGAGCTTCCTCATCTAGGTATTCATACTCTCACTGGCCAAAGTTCTGCAGGGCGAGCCCCTAAAACCCTGAAATCAGCATGGTGCCAAGAGGGCCAGGAGGGTCACTTTCCAGCTGGGGGCCTTGGTGAGTCACCTATCCTCTCTGAGCCTATTTGCACACCTGTGTTGGAGCCCTGGTGATGCTAACCAACAGATGAAAAAAATGATAGAACTATCTCAGAAATTGAAGAATCCACCAGCCGCTCCTTGGAAACCTACGGGGCAGCTCTACTCTGTCCTATAGGGTGCCTATGAGTCGGAATCAACTCCATGGCAGTGGTTTGGTTTGGGTTTGGAAAGCAGGAAGGACAAGGAGAGAAAAGGATGGCAGGTGTGTGCCAGCATACAAATCAGGCTGTCCACAGTGGCTCCTCCAGGGACGCCCTCTCTGATCCCTCTTTCCCTCTAAGTCTTGAAGGAGGGGGCTCAGCTAGGGTCCTGGAAGATTACCACCAACTGGGAGAAAAGGAGAGAGGCCAGGAGGTCCAGGGGCAAAGGTGGCAGTAGCCACCTGGCCTTTCTCCTACTGCCAGCTTGTTCACCTGTTACTTACCCACCCAGAGGACACACACTTGCCCAGCCAGCAGCTCCAACAGGAACCAGGCCTTCTCATCACACAGGCTGGGTCCAGCACCACCCACAGGCATGAGCTGGGCTGGGCCACAGCCAGGAGGAACTCATTCCACCAGCTGCTCCTCCCTGCCTTCCTTCTCCTGAAGTTCCAGACCCAGCTCTCAGTAAGAGGGGAAGGCAGCTTGCAGACACTGGCTTGGCCTTCCAGCCACTTTTCCCCTCTCTTGCCTGGCCGCCACTCCCAACGTGGTCCATTCGCTGGGGTGGCACACAGATGAATAAATCTGGCCTACCTCTGCTCCCAGGAGTCACTACCTTGGCGGACAGACACACACCAGAGCGACACAGGCAGAACGGGGCTGTCCTGGGCGTGTTGCGAGAGCAGAAGAAGGGCAGCCAAAGCGAGACTCATCAAAATCTATCTGCTTAGGCCCCAACCCACCTCTTTCGGGGCTGAGACCACTTAGTAACAGATTCGTCAATTTCTGAGATTTTTCTCTTTTTTTTTTCACTTTCTTGCTTAGCCCGACCCCCCCCCCCGCCCATGTGCACCCTGACACTGCTCACTTCCGAAAAGACTCACTGAGATGCCATACCCACATATTCAGAGACTCCAGTTCCACCCTGCCACTCTACAGAAGGAGAAACTGAGGCCCGGGGAGGGGCAGGCCGGGACTCCGAGTCCAGTGCTCCTCCCCACCACCTGAGGACTCACAGCGGGTTTCTGCGCTCGGGCAGGCGGCGGTGCAACGAGATGCGGTCGCTGAGGTAGACGTTGATTTGGTGCAGCTGCACGCTCTCCTCCTGGAGCCGCAGCTCCTCGCCCTGCAGCTGCAACCGCACCGCCTCGCCCTGCGCGCCCAACGCGTCCGCGGGCAGCGGGGGCCGCAGCAAGACTGGTTCGCGCCGCCCGAGGCGCGGGGGTCTGGGCTCTGCCGCCCCGGCCCCGCGCCGCGCCCGCAGCACCGAGCCCAGCCCAGCCAACGCCAGCAGCGCCAACAGCGCCAACAGCGTCGCCCGGCCCCGCCGCAGCCCCCGCGGGCAGCGCCGCCGCCCCGCGCGCCCCCACATGCGCCCACCAGCTGAGGCCAGCGGTCTGCGCGCCCGAGCCGGTGACGGAGAGGAGATCCGGATCCCGGAACCGCAGCGCCGCGCCGCCCCGCCCCCGGCCCGCCCCACCTGCGCGCCACCCCCTTCCCGCCCCGCCCTCCCTCGGGAGCGCGGTCCACCGTTTTTCTCAGATTCTCACACGGGCTTACTAAGACTTGCACCGTCTTCGCTGGGCTGCGGTGCATTAAAAAAAAGTTGTTAGATATCGCGGTGGAGTCGATTCGAACTTATAGTGAGCCCACGTGACAGAGTAGAGAACTGCCCCGTAAACTGTAATCCTTACGGCAGCAGATTGCTTTTTTTTTTTTTTTTTTGGTGTTTCTTATTCTTCATTTTACAGACGCTGACTCCAAGAAACTGAAAATGAACTGGAATAAACTATTTTCTCAGGAAAACGCACCTATGCACACATGATCACACACACTCCGTCTCATGCGTTCATGTTAAGAGCCCTTGGCTTCGGCTAAAGCTCACTTCTGGCAGTTGCGGGGGGCTTGAGGAACGAGGGAGCCTGCTGGGGTGCTGGAAACACTAGGGCCGGGGCTAGAGGGAGGCTTGAGGCCCTTACCTAGGTGCATGATTTAAGGGACATTGTTAGTTACCGTGGAGTCCATTCCAACTCACAGCAACACCATTGCCCAGTAGAGCTGCTCCACAGTGTTTCCAAGGCTCTGACACTTCAGAAGCAGATCGCCAGACCTCTCTTCACCGTGCATTGGGTGGGTTTGAACCACCAACATTTTGGCTAATAGTCAAGTGCTTAAATGTTTGTGCCACTTTTAAAAATCAAAATAAATGTAAAAAATTCATAATGAACAAAATATCAAAATTTTAAATGAAGACAGAATCTGGCCCTGCGCTTACAGGTTTCAAGAAGAATCCTTGGCCCTTAGTACAAGCCCTGAAGTCCTCAGCTTGGTGTGATGGGCCCTTCAGAATGTGGCTACTATCTCTGCAACTCCTATCTCCAGCCACTGGAGGAGAGGAGGAGGCCTTTACAACTCCAGGCCTTTGCACATGCTGTTCCCTCTCCTTGAATGCCTCCCTACCCCATCATCCAAGGCTCTGCTCAAAAGCCACCTCCTTTGTGAAGGCCTCAAGGACTCCACAGCCTTTTAGACAAATGTATTTCACGACTGCATCATCCCTCTGTGTATCAGTCAGGGAAAGAGAACCAGTAGGATACAGATTTCAAGAGACATACTGCAAAGAATTGGCTTATGCAATTGTGGGGACTGGCTAGGCGAGGCTGAAACCCATAGGGCAGGCCATCAGGGAGGGCAAGTTATCACGAAGGGCAGGCTGGAACTCTCTGGTACAAACTAATGCTACATTCCACAGGCAGAGTACTTTCTTCAGGGAAACCTCAGCTCTGTTCTTGAGGCCTTTCAACTGACTAAACCAGGCCTACCCAGATAATCTCCTTCACTTAAAGGATTATAATCAGCTGACTATAGACTTTAATCATATCTACAAAATACCTTCACAGCAACACCTAGGTTAGCATTTGATTGAATAACTGAGGATGCAGACTAAGCAAGCTGACACATCAAACTGACCATCACACTTGGTACAGCAAAAAACCAAACCCAGTGCCGTCGAGTCGATTCCGACTCATAGCGACCCTGTAGGACAGAGTGGAACTGCCCCATAGAGTTTCCAAGGAGCGCCTGGTGGATTCGAACTGCTGACCCTTTGGTTAGCAGCCATAGCACTTAACCACTACGCCACCTTAGTACACTAGATTACTTTTAATTCACACCCTGGCTTTATAACAGGAAGGATGTGAGGGGCTTAGAGTATAAGCTGTGGTCACTTTATGATCCAGTGCTTGGTACAGTGTCAGGGACACATTAAGAACTCAGTGCTAACGCTGCACCTCATGCTGACTTCCTCAGACATCAGTGTGAACTCACTGGGGAGGCTCCTGATGGACTGCACAGCCTGCTTATGTGCAGGCAGAGGCTACTCTCAAAATGTAACAAACACGAATTCCTAGAGTCTTGCTGCCGCAAGGGCCTCAGTGACAATCTACTTTGGCAGTTTTCAAAATCCCCTCCTGGGAACCCCAGGAAAGTAAAAGGGAGGCCGAGTGGGCGGGGCTCTACCTCTCCTCCCTGAAACCTGAGCATCGACATGTTTAATACTTTGAACTTCCTTATTAGATTAAATTTAAAGAACTTTTTCCAGTACACTCCCTATTTCCTGAGGGACAAGGCCAAGGGAAGTGTGTTTTCTAGGGCCACAGCTGGTCACTGGCAGAACTGGAAATAGAACTTTTTTTTTTAAGAGGGTATGGCAGAAGCTGCTGGATGCCTGCCAATATCCACTCTCTTCTTCTTCCTTCACAGTAGAACCCCTAACTCTCCTCCCCCCACCTTCACAATGGGCACAGGGGTTCCAGCTCAGGTCTTTCAGAATGAAGACTAGATTTCCCAGCCTCCCTTGCAGCTAGGTGTTGCCATGTAACTAAGTGTGCCACAAATGGGCTATACGTGGGGGTGTTGTGTGGGACTTATGAGTAATGTGTTAGAGGAAACTTCTTTAGCCTTTTTCTTCCTCCTGGCTGGATTGTGGATATAGACTGGAGCATATGCAACTACTTTGGGCCATGAAGTCAGAGTCATATGCTGAGGATAGTGAAAAAACATGGCAGAAGGAGCCCAGGTACCCAACACTGTAGACATAAACCAGTTGATGGCCTCCTTCCAGGCTTCATTTACGTGAGAAAGAAATAAACTTCTAATTTAGGCCACTAGTTTCTGTGGGTTTTGTGTCATATGCAGTCAAATCTAATCCTAACTGATACCGAGGAGTAATTTCAAGAGAATTCCCCGCAAATCTGGCTCTGATAGTGTGGCGGTTTTAAAACAAGGCTGCAAATTCTTTGATACTCTCTCCCCTTGAATCAAGGCAGATTTGTAACTGCTTTGATCAATAGAGTATGGCAGAAGTGACACTCTGAGACTTCGGAGACTACATATAAAAGGCTAAGCAGCTTCCAACTTGTTCTTGGCATCACTTGTCTTGGAGCGTTGAGCTGCCACGGAGAAAATCCAACTATCTTCATTCCATCATGCCGGAAAGATCACAGGTAAACACTCCAGACAATAGTGCCAGCTGAGCGTGACCTTCAGCCAGCCCAGCCAGCCCAGCCAGCCCAGGCATCAGACAGATGATTGAAGAGGCCAGCTTGGAAGGGGATCAGATAGACCCTAGCCACCTGAGTCATCCCTAGCCATTCAAGTTATCTCAGCTGTGGCCCCAGATACAGAGAAGGGAGATAGCCTTTCCAAATTCCTGACCCACAGAAATCCATGGGCAGAATAGGAGTTGATACATTATACCATGAAGTTTTGATATGGCTTGTTATGCAGCAATACATAACTGGGACAAATGAATATTTTAACCAAAAGTTTCTGATTCAGGAAATATCTGTTGAGCATGCTAGGTATTAGACACATAGTGAACAAGACAGGCATTTTTTACACCAGAGTGCTTAGAATGCAGTAGAGAAGACAGATATTAAAATGATAACTTACTAGAGTTGTGATAAGTATTTTGAAGGAGAATTACAGGGTGCTATATATTTTTTTTTTATATAAGAGCTGAGGAAACCCTGCAGCCGTAGTGGTTAAGAACTATGGCTGCCAACCAAAAGGTCAGCAGTTCAAATCTACCAGGTGCTCTTCGAAAAGCCTATGGGGCAGTTCCACTCTATTTTATAGGGTCGCTATGAGTCAGAATCGACTCTACGGCAACAAGTTTGGTTTTCTTTTTTTATAAGCACTAATAGAGCCCTGGTGGGCCAGTGGTTAAGAGCCTGGCTGCTTACCAAAAGATCAGAAGTTCAAATCCACCAGCTGCACCTTGGAAACCCTTTGTGGCAGTTCTACCCTGTCCTATAGGGTTGTTATAAGTTGGGACCAAATTAACAGCAATGGGTTTGAGCTTTTGACTTATAAGAGCTGATAAAAAGCCCTGGTGGTGCTGTGGTTAAAGTGCTTGGCTGCTAACCAAAAGGTCAGTAGTTCAAACCTGCCAGCCTCTCTGTGGGAGAAAAATGTGGCAGTCTGCTTCCATAGAAATTACCTCCTATGGGGCAGTTTTACTGTGTCCTATAGCGCTGCTGTGAGTCAGAATCAACTCAACAGCAACGGGTTTGGTTTTTTGGGTTTATAAGAGCTGATAATAGTAGAACATGATCTAGTTTAAAGATCTAGGGAGGCTTCTCTGAACCACTATGTTTACACGTATGCCTGAACGCTAAGGTGAGATCGGAGATTTGAAAACCTACCTTACGTTCATCTGAAACTCCCTCTGCTGGTACCCAGCTCAGAGAGAACAGTTTTGCATCTCCTGTGGACAGATATTGTAAACTGTGTATGCATTTTTTTACCCTGGGGAAAGGGTCCAAAGGTTTTTATCAAATATTCTTAAGGGAACTACAAGCCAGTAAAGGCTATGAAGCACTCCTCTAGTCTGATTCTGTCATTTTACAGACATAGAACCTTAGACACAGGATGGGAAGAAGGTCTGGAAAAAGTTGGTGGCTCAGGCAGAGTTAGGATCTAACTTGCTGTCCTCTTCACCACACAGTCCCTGGTTGTTGGCGCCCCACAGGAAAAGGGCCTTCATGATCTTCTTCTGCAGGCACCAGGAAGAAGACTCAGTTTGGAGTGGGCCAGGCAAGGCAGCTCCCATCTGCTGTGATGCCAGGCCTGTGGGAGGTGGCCCCAACCATGGCCCCACCTGCTTCCCCTGCTGGTGGGTTTGGAAGTGCAGGTGTGAAAGGAAGGGTTGGGAACTGTGCCTTTTGGCCTCTATCCAGACGCCCAACAGATTTTAAGATCTGAGATCAGATTAGAAAACAGACAAGGATTACAATTCATAAAAATTTGGATCGGCTTACCAATTGGAATGCTTTCCGATAGAGGCTCAGCTAAATGAAGAGAGTGATGGAATTAAAAAAAAATGGAATCAGGCCTTAGAAAACAAGGTTCAAGTCCCAAGTGCTGGATAAAGGTCATCACTTATTGAGTACCCACTGTATGCTGTAAACTGTTAAACGCTATTTTACTATCTCATTTCAAGGTCACTGGATGGTACAAATGGTTTGCATTCAACTACTAACCAAAAGGGCGGCAGTTCAATTCCACCCAGCTGTGCCATGGTAGAAAGGCCTGGCGATCTACTTCCGTAAGATCACAGTCACTGAAAACCTCAGGGAGCACAGTCCTACTCTGAAACAGATGCAGTTCCCACGAGTCAGAATCAACTCAACAGCAACAGGTCTCATTTCACCCTCTTGACAGTCTTGCAAGGTAGATAGGTAAGGAAATTTAGGCTCAGAGGTAAAGTGACTTATCCAAAGACACATAACACGCAATTGGTAGAGCAAGGGTCTATAGTCCAGGACTCCTGACTTCCAGTCTGGGATTTCCCAGCATACAATTCACTGTCTTGGGGGCTGCTGTGAGACCAAATGGCAGCTTAGCTTAGTGGTTAAGAGTACAACATTGGAGGCCACTTGCCTGAGCTCAAATCCCAGTCCAACCACGAAGTTCTGTGTGGTCCTGGGCAAGTTATTTAACCTCTCTCCATTCAATCCGCTTGTCTATTTTAAAAAAACAAGAATGAAAAAAACCATTGACATTAAGCTGCCCCATAGGGCTTCCAAGGCTAAAACCCTGGTGGTGTAATGGTTAAGAGCTATGGTTGCCAACCAAAAGGTTAGCGGCTCAAATCAACCAGGCGTTCCTTGGAAACCCTATGGGGTGGTTCTGCTCTGCTCTACAAGGTCACTATGAGTCAGAATCGACTCAATGTCAATGCGTTCAGTTTTTTTAGTCTTTACAGAAGCCGACTGCCACCAGGCGACTGATGGGTTTGAAGTGCCAACCTTTCAGTTAGCAGCCTAGTGCATAACCACTGTGCCACCAGGAATCCTTATAAAATGGTGGTGATATAACAGTACCTCCTGAGTAGGGTTGTTGGGAGCTTGAGTGAGTTAATAGAGTGGTCTCTGTGCAGAGTAAGTACTATATTAGTGTCGTTAATGGTGACGAGTTGGCATCCTTAGGGGACTGAGCCACTGGGGACATTAATTCTTTTCATACCTCTTCCCAAATTGAATACCTTGCCTTTCTGTGAGTTTGTTGTTAGCTTTGGGGTCTTATTAGTTCACTGACCACACCGTTTATCTCATTGGTTGCTTGACCAACAAACAAATTTCTCTAGAAGGCAGTTTTGATTTGTTCTATTAGCTCCCTTCATAGAGGTCATTATATCCTTTTTAGAACTTACTATGGCATATGAAAAATGAGGCAATTCAAACAATAGTGGGGAAAAGGTGGATGTTGGGACAATTTGATAACCATCTGGAAAAAAAAAAGCTAAATCTCTACATCACATCCTACACCAAAATAAATTCCAAATGATCTAAAGATGTCAAGGTGAAAAAAAAAAAAAATCAAGAAGGTAAAAAAAAAAATTTAATCATGAAAGTACTGAGAAAAAAAAAAGCAACCCAAAAACCATACAGAAAAGATTTATAAATTTGACTACATAAAAAAAATTTAAATTCTATAAAGCACAAAATACCACAAAGAAGGGCAAAAGACAAAAAACTGGAAAGATCTGAGATGACATTTCCCCAAAATGTGAATCAATAGAGAAATAAAAAGAACAAACAGGGAAAAAATGGTCAAAGGATTTGAAGACTCTTCCCCAAAGAGGAAATACGAATAGTCTATAAACATACGAAAGCACGCGCAACCTCTCTATTTAAAAAGCATGCAAATTAAAATTACTCTGAAATATTTTTTCAACTATCAGATTGGCAAAGATTAAAAAGGTTATTAATCCCAGTGTTGGCAAGGATGTGAAAAAACAGGCACTCTCACATATACTGTCGGTAGGAATACAAACTGGTATCACCTTTTTGGAAAGCAATTTGGCAACCTTTATTAGAAATGTGAAAACCCTGGTGGCGTAGTGGCTAAGTGCTATGGCTGCTCACCAAAGGGCCAGCAGTTAGAATCCGCCAGGCGCTCCTTGGAAACTCTGTGGGGCAGTTCTACTCTGTCCTATAAGGTCGCTATGAGTCAGAATCGACTTGACAGCAATGGGTTTCATTAGAAATGTTAATATTCATATCCTTTAGATTCTGCAATTCTACTTCTAGGAATTTATCCAATACAAATAGATTCACAAGTGTTCAAAAGATATGCGTAAAAGGAAATCTATTGCAGTGTTGTACGTAAAAGCAAAAAATTGGAAACAACCCAAATGCCCATTAATAGGAGATTATAAAATAAAATATTGCACATCTGTATACTGAAATACCAAAAATGGACTAATTCTAGGTGTTTATCATACAACTGTGCTTAAAATACATTGTCAAAAAAAAAGCAAATTGTAGAACTGTGTGGGTAAACACTTCCCTCCAAATGTGTCTCCCAAAAACATGAACATAGAGTAATATATGTTCACAAACGCAAAGGAAAAATCCTAGAGGAATATTCACCAAATTGTTAACTATACTGATTTCTGGCAAATGAGATTGTATGGCCCTTTCACTTTTATTCAATTTATTCTTATTTTCAATAAACATTTATTGATTACCTCCCATTTGCCAGGCAGTGTGGTAGATTCTGGGGATATAGAATCTAAAACCATTTATCTATCTATCCACCTATGGTCATTTGACCATCAATTGGGGAAAAGGCACTCTTTTAAACAAAGGTGCTGGCAAAACTGGATGTCCATCTGCAAAAAAAAAATGAAATAGGACCCATACTTGACACCATATACAAAAACTAATTCACAATGAATCACAGACCTCAATATAAAACCAAAAACGATAAAGATAATAGAAGAAAAAACAAGATCAATGCTCAAGGCCCTAATACACAGCATTAACAGGATACAAACTGTAACAACACACAAACACCAGGAGATAAGCTAGATAACTGGAATCTTCTAAAAATTAAAAACTTATGCTCATCAAAAGACTTCACCAAAAGAGTAAAAAGGGAACCTACAGACTGGGAAGAAATTTTTGGCTATGACGAATTTGATAAGGGCCTAATCTCTAAAATCTATAGGAAAATCCAATACTTCTATGACAAAAAGACAAATAATCCAATTAAAAAATGGGCAAAGGAAATGAACATACACCTCACCAAAGAAGACATTCAGGTAGCTAACAGGCATGTGAGGAAATGCTCGAGATCACCAGCCATTAGAGAGATGCAAATCAAAACCACAATGAAATACCATCTCACCCCAACATTATTGGCGTGAATCAAAAAAACAGAAAATAACAAATGCTGGAGAGGTTGCAGGGAGATTGGAACTCTTACGCACTGCTGATGGAAATGCAAAATGGTACAACCATTTTGGAAAACAATATGGCACCTCCTTAAAAAGCTAGAAATAGAAATACCATATGATCCAGCAATCCCACTCCTAGGAACATATCCTAGAGAAATAAGAGCCATCACACGAATAGACATATGCACACCCATGTTCACTGCAGCATCGTTCGTAATAGTAAAAAGATGCAAACAACCTAGGTGTCCATCAACGAATGAATGAATAAACAAACTATGGTACATACACACAATGGAACACTATGCAACGATGAAGTACAATGATGAATCTGCGAAGCATCTCACAACATGGATGAATCTGGAGGGCATTATGCTAAGTGAAATAAGTCAACCACAAAAGGAAAAATATTGTATGAGACTACTACTGTAAAACTAATGAAAAGGTTTGCACACAAAAAGAAACAATCTTTAATGGTTACAAGGGAAGGGAGGGGTAGAAGGGAAAAACAGTTAACAGACAATAGATAAGTGGTTACTTTGGTGAAGTGTAAGACAGTACACAATACTGGGGAAGCCAGCGCAATTTTTCCAAGGCAATGTCATGGAAGCTCCATAGACACATCCAAACTCCCTGGGGGACCAAATTACTGGGCTGAGGGCTGTGGACCATGGCCTCAGGAACATCTAGCTCAATTGACATAACATAGTTTATAAAGAAAATATCCTATGTTCTACTTTGTTGAGTAGCATCTGGGGTCTTGGGAGCTTGTGAGATGCCATCTAAGATATCCCACTGGTCTCACCCCATCTGGAGCAAGGGAAGAAGATTATTCCAGGGGAAATATTAGTCCAAAGGATCAATGTACCACAGCTACCACAGCCTCCGCTAGACTGAGTCCAGCATAACTAGATGGTGACTGGCCACCACCACCGACTGCCCTGACAAGGATCGCAATAGAGGGTCTCAGACAGAGCTGGAGAAAAATGTAGAACAAAATTTTAACACACACACACACACAAAAAGACCAGACTTACTAGTCTGACAGAGACTGAAGAAACTCCAAGAGTATGGCCTTAGACACCCTTTTACCTCAGTAATGAAGTCACTCCTGAGATTCACCCTTCAGACAAAGATTAGACAGGCCCATACAACAAAAGGAGACTGCATGGGCACATAAGCCCAGGGGCAAGGACAAGAAGGCAGGAGACAGGAAAGGTGTAACAGGGAACCTAAGGTCGAGAAGCGTAGAAGAGTGTTGACATGTTGCGGGGTTGGCAACAAATGTCCCAAAACAATATGTGTATTAAGTGTTTAAGGAGAAACTGGTTTGCTCTTAAACCTTCATCTCAAGCACAATAAAATAAATAAATATAAAACCTTTTATCTAAATCTAAAACCCAAAACCATTTATCTCAAGGAGCTTACATTCTTTATTTCTGCAGTATCAGAATCCTTTACAATAACCATTAATTACCTTATTAGCAAAAACAAAACAAAACTGTTCCTTCCCAACTGTTTCCTCTCTTTTCCTATACTTACCTAGACTCCACCCAGTCTTTTGGCCCAGCTTGCGGCTAGCCTCTCCTGTGAAGCTGTCAGTAACATGTCCCTGCTCCCCAAAACTGTGATAGCTTCCTCTGAACTTCCTTGTTCTGCAATCACGTGCGATTCCCTGGAAGCCAGTGGCTGCATCCCTATCATCCAGCACACGAATGCCTTGCACACAGAAGGCACTCAATAAATGTTAGTTGAACGAGGACTGTGTTGGCGATGGAGGTGCACCATTCAGATCTAACTTCAAGAGAACAGGACATGGGAGCACAGCTGACTGAGAGTCTTCAGCTGCCATGCCTTCGGGTCCTTCCTGTCATTCATGCTGAGGCCACATTTCTCCTGCCTTCTTCCAGTGACTGAGCATGGTGGGGATACGAGAACATGGCCATTCCTGCCTGATGCAGGATTCCGTAGCAGGAAACTTTGCTTGGGGACTCCCAATCGACCTAGTCAAAACTTTTCCAAAAGTCAGCTATAGTCTGAAGTTTTTCCCACCCGCTCAAAACAAACAAACAAAACCCAAAAAACCAAACCTGTCGCCATTGAGTCAATTCCAACTCATGGCAACTCCATGTATTTCAGAGTAGAACTGTGCTCCATAGGGTTTTCAATGGCTGTGATCTTCTGGAAGTAGATGGCCAGTACTTTCTCTGAGGTGCCTCTGGTTGCCAATCTTCTCTGAGGTGCCTCTCGGCTGCCAACCTTTCAGTTAGCAACCAAGCACAAAACGTTTCGGCCACCCAGGGGGACCTTCTTCTTAGCAAATCCTCCTCCTTTCCCACTGTCCTTTCCCAGGTGTCAGATCTGCACTGTGGTCTGAAGGCTCTCCTTGCCTTCTCCTCCTGCTTCCCCCTATATGCTTCACAGGCATTTATCCTAGGAATATCCATCTTGGCATCTGATTTTCAGAGGACTCAAGCTGACACAGGGTTTAATGGGGGAAAATTTGCTGGAAAACTGTTCATAAAAAGAAGACCATAGATACACTCTCTTAAGAAATGTATGTACAGAGATGTGCCGGATCCATGCTTCATAAGCTTTTATGTGTGCACGAAATACCTAGGGATCTTGCTGAAATGCAGATTGAGGTCCAATAGCTCTGAGGTGGAGCCTAAGAGTCTGTATTTCCAACAAGTAACCAGGTGGCACAGCTGCTGTTGGTCCAAGGACCACACTTTGAGCAGCAAAGTGCTGGGCATCTTCCATTGCCTCTCCTGAGTCTCTTTCTACTTGTCTCCATCCTGCTCTGTGCCCAAGGAGACTGACCATGTGGACCAAATCAGGGGGCTTGGAGTGTCTGGCTTCTAGTTGGGTCTGATCAGTGAGGAGCACTGGCAGGAGACCAGAGTGTGCAAGCAGAGTGGAGTCAGAGGTTTTGATTTCTTTGAAATTGTGCCCTGTTGGGTTGCTGTGGGTTAGCTGTGTCCCTCTACCAAAAGCCACAGCTCCTATCTGGTAGCTTTCTCCATACAGTGTCTCTCTGGCAGAATTCCTGTAACTGTACCCCTTCAGGTCTAGGGCGGTAATGGCTCCCCCCTGTTACCTGCCCTGGAGTACTGCGCCATCCCTGGTGACTCTTCCGAAACACTGCCCACACTTCTGTAAATAGCCTATTATTAAGCATTCCTCAATTCCTCAGCCAAGTATGCCACCTGTCTCCTGCAGGGGCTCTGCCTGCTAACAGCGCTGTTCATTGCAGAATTTTTTTGTAATTGCAAAAAACTGGAAACAAGCTAAATGTGCATTATTAAGAAATGATTAAATATATTATGGTATACATCCTTAATAGTGTTACATGCAATCATTAAAAAAGGATGTAGCAGAACTATATTTGCCTACATGGAAAGTTGCCCAAGGCATTCACTGAGTGAAAAAAAAAAACAAGATCCAGAATAGTAGGTATAGCATCAACCCATTCAATTAAAACATAAATTATGCATTTGTTAAGGCTTAGATCGCAAGTGACCACAACCCTACTCAAAAGAAACTTAACCAATAAGAAGAGGTGGGAAGACGATTTCTGACTTACAGACTTAAACAAACTGAGAAGTGAAAGGGGTGAAGTTGGCTTTAAGCATGACTGGACGGCTAATGGCATCAGCAATCAGTCTTTTTCTATCACTTGGCTCTGATTTCCTACGTGGTGGCTTCACTCCCAGGCGGCCTGTCTTCAGTGGTGGCAGATCTGTCACCAGCTAGGCTTACAACATCTGTGGACCACACTCTGAGAGCCACTGATAAAGAAGGATAAGGTACGCCAGGCGCTCGTAGCCAGAATGGCTCTGCCCAGGTGAAGGACCGCTACCGAGGGCTCGGCAATACCTTCCGGGAGTAGAGCGGACTCCTTCGTTTCTTAATTCAGTCAACAACCATCTAAAACGCCCAAGTTCAGGGCCAGCGATGCACGCCACAGCAAGGCCCGTGCAGAGGTGGACTTAGCGATGAAGGACTTGGGGCGGCCGCTCCGCGCTCGGCACCCAGCAGGAAGTCCCTCGCGCTGCTGGAGAAGGCCGCAAGCAGGCGCGGAGACAGCGATCCCTCCCGGACGCTGGCAGTGGAAGCGCGCGCGACCCCGCACCGGCGCGCGCCCGGCACACAGTAGGTGCACAGCACCGCCCCAGGCGCGCGGGCGGGGAGGCCGGGAGCCGTGCTCGAGGCGGGCGGAAGGGGGCGCCAGCGCGCGGTATCCGGGGGCGGAGCCGGCGCGACCCGCCGGGCAGACAGTCTCCGGCCGCGCGGCGCGGGCCGCGATGGGCGAGGGCGGGCTGCCCCCGGCCTTCCAGCTGTTGCTGCGCGCCTGCGACCAGGGCGACACGGAGACGGCGCGGCGGCTGCTGGAGCCGGGGGCGGCGGGACCGGCGGAGCGCAGCGCGGAGTCCGAGCCGGGCGCGGAGCCGGCGGGGGCCGAGGCGACTGGGCCCGGGGCGGCGGCGACGGCGGCGGCGGCCGGGGCGCCAGTGCCGGTGGACTGCTCGGACGAGGCGGGCAACACGGCGCTGCAGTTCGCCGCGGCGGGGGGCCACGAGCCGCTCGTGCGCTTCCTGCTGCGCCGTGGCGCCTCGGTCAACAGCCGCAACCACTACGGCTGGAGCGCACTCATGCAGGCGGCCAGGTGAGGGGCCGGAGACGCCAGCGGCCCCGGGGGCGGTGGCCGGCGCCGGCCCGGGAGGCAACCCCGGGAGTGCGGGCCGGACTCAGGCGGCTGGACTTGGCCGGAGGCCTCGGTAGAGTCCCCGGGAGGTAAAGAGTCAAGGACACGCTAGCGGGAGTTAGACTGTTAAAACTTTGAGCAGCTTGGGATTCCTAAAGTAGAAGCGCTTTTTAATTAACATAAAATCTGAAGCTTAGAAACTTTGGCCTTCCAAAAGAGAATCTTGGAGACTGCGAATATAATCTTAGAGACTCTTAGAGGTATTCATTTATTCCTTCTTGCAACAAGGGCTTCCTAAAAACCTGCCTACCCACCCTGGCCTGGCGTTGGGGATACTGCGGGGTCGGGAGACGTCCCCAAAGGGAGAAGCTTAGGCGGCGGTGGGCACGCCAGGCAAGGGAAAGGGCTTGACGCGGAAGGTTCAGGGAACTCTGGGGGCATATGGCCCAGCCCGGGGGAAGTGTAAGAGGGTTTCTAGTAGAAATGATACATATTCACGCCGAAACCCGAGGATGCATTAGAATTAACTAGGACGGAAGAAGGGGGTGGGAGGCCCATCCAAAGCTTGGAATCAGGAGCAAAGGTGTTGGGCGGTTGCTGTTAGCTGCCATGGAATCGTCGGCTCCCCCACCTCATGGCGACCCCGTGTGTTACAGAGTAGAACTCCATAGGATTTTTTTTGGATATAAGCTTTAGGGAAGCAGTTCGTGGAGCCGGTGGGTGGGTTCAAACCGCCAACCTTTAGGTTAGCAGCCCATCGTAAACCGCTTAGGGCTGTGAATAGCTGTTATGCCAGGGAAGAGGCTGGAAATAGAGATGAGCCCTCCCTGGAGAAGAGGCGGCAGGTGCCAGGTGGCCTTGCTGAGAAAGGTTTGCAGTCCTCAGGGCAACAGCGAGTCATGGAAGGTTTCTAGGCAGAGTGACAGGGCCAGATTAGTTATAGAAAGATCACTTTCACTGTACTATGAGAATGGATTGGAGAGGTAGGCTGCAGTCAGAGAGGCTGGATAGGAGGTGATTGCAGAAGTCCACCTCAGAGGCGATGGTGGCCTGCACCAGGGTGGAGACAGTGGAGCAGAGCAGAGCAGAGCAGAGTTTGAGATGTACTCAAGAAGTAGGGTTAACCAGACTTGTTTAGTGATTGGCCATTAGGAAGGGGGTGAGGAAGACGGAGACAGCATGGATGACTTCCAGATTTCTGGCCGTAGGTGAACAGGGTACGATGGTAGTGTCTTTCATAGAGAACACAGGAGAAGGGACAGGTTTGGGGATGAAGCTGGCCTTGAAGCACATGTCAAGTGAGGATCCCTGTCGAGGACCCCCCAAGAAGAGATGTCCAACAGGGAGCAGAACATGCGGGTCCAGAGGACCAAGGAGGATTTGGGCATACAGAAGGGTAGTAGCATATTGATGACAGCTGGAACTTTGGGATGGAATGTGTAATGTAGGAATGATTCCTAATAGCCGATGGTATTGATATAGCTACTGCTGCGGAACAATCGCTGTGGACCTGGTGGCTCTTGCCAAACAACAGACATTTATTTAGCACGCAGCTTTGCTGTTCTGGTCTCACCTGGGCAGAGCAGAACTGCCCCGTAGGGTTTCCAAGGCTGTAAATCTTCACTGAAGCAGACTGCCACATCTTTTTCCCACGGAACCGCTGCTGGTTTCAAACTGCCGACCTCCCAGTTAGCAGCTGAGCGCTTAGCCATTGCACCACCAGGGCTTCATATGTTTGTCGTCAACTGTAGGTCCACTAAGTGTGGCTCTGTTTCTGAGGGTGGGCTGGCTGTCAGCGGGGGCTATAGGGTGACTGCACCATTTCTCCATCCTCCGCCAGCCTAGTCCAGGCTTGCTCATGTGTCTGCAGCAAGGTCACTGGGTTTGGAAGCACACTGGTCACTTCTGCCACATTTTCTTAGCCAAAGCAAGTCACAAAGCCAGCCCAGATTCAAAACGTGGGACACAGACTCCAGTGCTAGATGAGGAGGACCTGCAAAGTATATTGCCAAGTGCCTGAATACAGGGAGGAGAATAACTGCTGTCATTTTTGCAAACAATCTACTACACTAATATTTATTGAATATTTATATACAAACCCAGAGCCCTGCTGGTGCAGTGGTTAAGAGCTCAGCTGCTAACCAAAAGGTCGGTAGTTCGAATCCACCAGCCAATCCTTGGAAACCCTACGGGACATTTCTACTCTGTTCCGTAGGGTCACTATGAGTTGGAATTGACTCAGTGGCAACGGGTTTGGTTTTTGGTGTATACAAATACCCTTATAATAAGAGCTTTACACGTGTTAGCCCATTTAATCTTCACTGTAGCTATGTACTTGTAGGTACTATTACCACCATTTTACAGAAAAGAAAAAACAGATACAGAAAGGTCAAGTAGCTTGCCCAAGGCCACACAGCTGTCAAGTGGAAGAGCCAAGATTTGAACTTGGGTAGTCTAACTCGTGAGCTTGACCTTTCTCAACCACCTTACCAGGGCAGAACTCAGTAAAACACCAGCACTTAAAGGCTGGACAGAGGTGGAGGTAGTTGGGGATTTAGGAGGGAAATGAGAGTGTGGACAACGGTGTCACAGCAGAGAGGGAGAGGGAAGACAGGGGCTGATTTAGCAGCAGGCAGTGGGGCTGGGACTTGGGCAGGAGCAGCCCTGTGGATGTGGAAGGCAGAGCGGGATGTAAACACAGACTACAGACAATCTGTCAGTGAGCTTGGCCATGTGGGGAGGGGGCTGCTTATAGAAGGGCAGGGAGGGTTTTCCAGGCTGAGTTGATACTGTTCCTGTAGAGAAATGTGTTCTGAAGTCCAGTCATTTTTTTAAACTTTTAATTAAAGCTATGTAATTTATAATTGGAGCCCTGGTAATAACCTTTGAGGGCTTCTCTTTTAACCATCTGTTTTATTGTGTTAGATATGTATGTAACAAGTTGTCTGCCTTTTGAATGATTCTTCATGTGTACAACCCAGTGACATTAGTTATGCTTATCACGTCGTTCAACCCTTATCACTATTTGTTTCCAGATTTTCCCAGCGTCCTTAACTCGCGCTCAGTGTCCCTTTAAGGGCATTTTAAATTTAAGGTTTGAATAAATAATATAGTCATGAGGTACAAACATAATACTGCACACACACTTACATATAAAGGTATATAGTGAAGCCTCACCGTTGTCCCCTGTTTACTCAGGTCCCACTCACCCCTCAGTTTCTTGCATAGCCCTCAAGAGTTTCTTTATGCTGGGGTTTCTCCACCTCCGTACCATTGGCATTTTGGACCAAGTAACTTTTGGTGGGTGGGGGCTGTCCTGTACATTGTAGGATGTTTAGCAGCATCCTTGACCACTACTCACTAGATGCCAGTAGCATCCCAGTTGTAACAATCAAATATGTCTCCACATTGTCAGATGTTCTTGGGGGGGCATAGTCACCCCATTTGAGAGCCACTGCTTTTATACATGTATCAGCAAATAGGATTGTTTGTTTTCTTTTATCCTCCTTTCCTTTTTACACATACTCTGCATACCGTTCTGTACCTTGATCTTTTCACTTGTTGTTCTTTGGCAGTCTTTTCATATCAGTACGTGAAAGCCTTCCTCATTTAGCCACATACTGTTCTGTCGTGTGGTAATTTATTTTCTTATTGATGGTCATTTGGGTTGTTTCCAGTTTCTTGCTATTACACTTAATGCTGCAGTGAGTAACCTGGTACATATGTCATTTCATACATGAGCAAGCGTATCTGTAGGAAATTCCCCAAGGAAGGAATACAGGTCATTTGTCCTTTTGATGGATATTGCCACATTGCTCTCCATGAGGTGTATTAGTTTCCTATGGCCGCTATAACAAATTACCACACATTTGGTGGCTTAAAACAACGTAAAGTTATTATCTTACAGCCCTAGAAGTATGAAATGAGTCTCACTGGACTAAAATCAAGGTGTGTTGGCAGGGCTGCATTCCTTTCTGGAGACTCTAGGGGAAAATTTGTTTCCTTGCCTTTTCCAGGATCTAGAGGTCGCCCGCATTCTTTGGCCTGTGACACACACCCCCTGCCCCGGTCCATCTTCAAAGCTGCTAGAGATTGTATCACTCTGATCTCTGCTTCCATCCTCACATCTTTCTCTAACTCTTCTGCTTCCTTCTTCCACGTGAAAGGACCCTTGCAATTACATTGGGCTCCCCTGGATAATCCAAGATGATCTCTCCATTTCAGGGTCAGCTGGTTAACAGCCTATCTGCAACCTTAATTTCCCCTTGCCATGTAACAACATACAGGTTCCAAGGATTAGGACAAGGACATTTTGGGGGGCCATTGTTCTACCTGCCACAATGGTTACATGAGTTTACCCTCCACTGGCAATTATGTGAGTACCTGTGTGTGAATGTATGCTCAGCCTTGCCGACCAGGTATTTTTCATACTTTTCATTATTGCCAAGCTGTTGGGGAAAAATGGTATCTCAGTGTAGCTGTGACTCATTTTTTATCGCGAGTGAAGAAGAGCCATTTACTTTTCTAAAAGTCATTGAAAACACTACGTTCCTACCCTTCTTGTGGTGACCCAATAATATTTTATTTCTCTGTGTACTTTTCCTCAGTTGTTCTAATCAAATCTCATTTGCATTATTGTTGTGTGCTGTCAAGTCAGTTCTGACTCATAGCAGCCCTACAGGACAGAGTAGAATTGCCCCATAGGGTTTCTTAGGCTGTAATCTTTATGGGAGCAGATCACCAGGTCTTTTCTCCCATAGAGCAGCTAATGGGTTTTAACTGTGGACCTTTTGGTTAGCAGGCCACTTTAACCATGGAGCCACCAGGGCTCTTATTTGTATTACTGTTGTTGTGTGCCGTCAAGTCGATTTCAACTCTTAGCAACCCCGTGTAACAGAGTAGAACTGACCCTCAGGGTTTCCTAGGCTGTCGTCTTTATGGGAGCAGATCGCCAGGTCTTTCTCCTGATTTGTATTACTAGCAAAATTTTATTCTGCATTCTTTGCAAATGTATTGTTTTCAATGGCTGCGCTATGGTCCTTCTATGTTACGGTGCTGTGGTTTGCATAACCATTCCCCAGACCTTGCACATTTAGGTCAGCCAATCTCTAAACATACTTTGGGAACACTGCCCACTTATAACGAAAGGGCTGCCCATTTGCGTGAGTGTACTAGTGTTTTATGCACCTGCCTGCATGTTGGGATCCTTTGTCCTACACACTTGATTTCTAGTCTGGAACATTCTGGGGTGACCATAAAGCCTTTGGGCTGTCATTATTTTTTCTGAGGCTCCCTCTCTTTCTCTCATGATAAATAGTATTTTAATGGAATATTTATTTAAAATTTAGGCAAACGTTCATGATGAACAAAATATCTGACAAGGGTAGGGTTAGGGCCAGGGCGGTGAAGTGAGTGGTGCTAGTTCCTGTCTCTCTAGATGGTACCACCACTCTCTCAGGTAATTCTCAGCCCCGATGCCTCTCTGCAGCCTGGCCCAGCCTGCACATATTGTGAGAGCACCTGAGTCCACACCCCTCTTTCCATCCCCACCGCGTTAGCCCAGGCCAGACCTCTGCAGTGGCCGCCTCGCTGCTCTCTGCCTCCAGGAGCACCTCCTGGAGCCCATCCTCGAGCCCATCCTCTCCAGAGCCCCAGCAGATCTGAAACGAATGCTTGGTCGTGCCTCTCCCGCGATGGCTCCCTTTGTCATTGGATCAGCCCATTGGAGGCCCTGTGCCCAGACTGCGTTTTAGTCCACTATGGATGTTTTAGTATCAGAAATGTTTACATTTTCACTTAGAAATTAGTATTTTTTTCCTTTAAAATAGTAGGTAACCGTTATTGAACGCTTTGTGACAGGCGCTATTGCTGAGTGCTTTAAATGAATTAGCTCATTCAGTCCACACAGAACCTTAGGCATTAGGAAGTAGGTACTCTTATCATCCCCATTTCACAGATGAGGAAGCTGAGGCACAGAGACTTTAAATAACTTGTTCAAGGCCACACAGCTAGTAAGTGGCAGAGTCAGGCTCACACCCAGGCACATGGTGCCTGAGCCTGTGTTCTCAGCCATGATCCTGTAACTGTTGCCTCTTGGTGTTGGCCACAAGGAAGCTACTCCTCAGATTCGCCAGCATCTTCTGTCAAAGGGACAGGGTTGTGTGGTGTTTACTTTAGGTTCTAACTTCACCCTTCATCTCTTCCTTCTTCTGCCCTCATTTCCTCGGCCACCAAAGCGGGAACCCCAGCCCAGTGCCTGCGAGTGGTGGGAATGTCCTGGGTCTTTAAACACAGGTGTTAACTGATGAAATTAATTGGTAATTATAGTGGCTGTTCAGAAAGCCCCTAGCATCCCCATCTCCAGTAATTACCTACCAGAAACTTAGCATCTGGAAAACAATCTCTGCCTTCGTTGAATCTTTTCATATTTTCAGCCTAATTGAATGATCTCTTAGACTACCCAGGAGGTCAGAAAACGTTCCAAATTTCAGAGTTTCTGCTCTAATTCAGCTCTTTTCTTCCTCTGGTGTACTGGAAGAGCTGGGATTCTGGGTTCTAGGATCTAGGCTCAAGTTTTGATTGTCACTTCAAATCAGGGCTTCAAACTGGTTCATTCCGGTTCAAACCTCTGCTGAGAATTTGCATTCCTAAGGAGTTCCCAGGCCATGCTGATGCTGCTGGTTAGGGACCACGTCTTAGAACCACTGGTAGAGCAATAGCTCTCAAATTTTATTATACCTAAGAATCACCTGGGGGTCTTGTTAAACCGTAGATTCTGATTCTGTATATCTGGGGTGGAAATGCAGATTCTCAGCAGGGGTTCAAACTCTGTTCTATAGGGTCACTATAAGTTGGAATAGACTGGACGGCAGTGGGTTTGGTTTGGTTAGGGATTATGCTAGATTCTCTCTCATCCTTGTTAACTAAACAGTGTTATCTTTATAAAATTTCTACTCCTGTAGAGGATGCAGCATTTCCGTTGCCCATCTCTGGGCCTTCCCCTAATTGGTTATGCCACTCATTCATTCACTCATTCGTTTAACAAAATTTGTTGTTAGCTGCCATCAAGTCTATTTCTGGTGGCCCTGTGTGTTATAGAGTGAACTGCTCCAGGGTATTTTTTGGATGTAATTTTAAGGGAAGCAGATCACCAGGCCTTTTCTTCCGAGGTACCACTGGTGAGTTCCATTCACCAACCTTTAGGGCCTTTAAACACAGGTGTTAGTTGCTGAAATTAATTGGTAATCATAGCGGTGAAAACCATTTGTGCCACCTGGGGACCTTTAACAAAATTTACTGAGCTCCAGGAATTGTCAGCCACGATATCGATGCTGGGGAAACAGGAATATGGGGAACCCAGTCCTGTCCACAGTCTAGTGGAGGAGACAGATAATTGCAGACGTGAGGACGTGGAATTGTGGGTGCTCAGAAGAGGGGTGCCTTACCTAGCCTGGAAGGGGGTGGGAAGCTGTTCAGAGGAGATGACACCCGAGCCAAACCCTGAAGCAGGATAAAGAGTGTGCTGAGTAGATAAGACAGGAGCATGCTCTGGGTGGAGGGAAGGAGGGAGGGAGCGATGTATGAGGTGAGTACAGGTGCGTGAGGCAAGAGAGTATGTGTGGGAGTTTCAGAGGAATGAGCTTGGCAAAGTAGGCAGGCCTCCTTCAGCCGGAGAGCTGGGAGTGACTGTCAGACTCAGGGTTTAGGAATATTGTCTAGGGCTGCATGGAGGTCAGGCAGGAAGGGACTAGACTGGAGGCAAGTTAGGGCTGCACTTCCTGCAATAGAGTTTATTTCAGTTTGATTTGAACTGCCTTGCTTTGGGAGAAGGTGGGGGGGCCCAGCTCCCATCTGCAGCTGGGGAGCTAGTTCACCAGGTTCCCCCTCCATGGGCCAAGGTGGCCCTGTGCTGTTAAGGTTCACATCTCAGGAGGTATTTGTAAGTTCAACCAGCGCCTCGGAGCAGAGTTCAGCCTCTGCCTACACAGGGAGGAGGGAGACCCTGGGTTAGATGAGGTACAAAACCCGCTTCCAAGAAGGAGGGGTGGGCAACAAAAACCTCAGAAAGCTGTCTCACGATGCAGAGACATGTAAAACCTAGCACAGGTGGTGTCCAAGGCCGCCTCCAGCCCCGGCACACAGCTCTGAGCCCAGGAAGTGTGTCCCATCAGAAATGCTGCAAGGCAAAACTTTTCTCTGATCTGGAGGAGGCCAGCCTCAGGGGACAGTGAAAGATGGAAGAGTTTTTGCTGGGAAGAGGCATCTGCTTTCTTCCTGGTATTAGAGCATTGGGGAACACATGTCTGTCTCCCCAGAGTCTCAGCGAGGCCTGCGCTCAAGTTTCATTGAGGAAGGCCTGACCAGGTCTCAGCTGCCTGCAGTGAGCATTCCTGCCAGTGGGTGGCAGCAGGACGCGGCATGAGAGGTGCCCACCCCATCTTTGCTGACCATGGCCACGCCATACTTCCTGGCACAGGGTCTGGTGTCTCATTGCGAAGAACCTTCTGTGTGTGTGTGCTTAGGGAGGGTAGGAATGAATCAGACATGGGCCCTGCCTGTGGGGAAATCAAAACAGGCAGAGAGACAAGATTTCAGGGTTATAAAGGAGAATAAAATGAATGCTGTGAGATTTGGGAGGCAGGGTAGAGGTACGAACAGAGGGTAATGGGATTCAGACAGACTTGGGTTCTGATTCTGACACCACCCCTTACTATCTGGATGACTTTGGGCTTGTTGCTTAACTTAAAAAAAGAGCAACAATTATATCAGCTAACATTTATATGGTGTTTCTTTGGCCAAACACTGTTCTAGGTGGAGGAGGTCTATATGTATGTATGTATATATATGTACACATATAGAAACCTTGGTGGATAGTGGTTAAATGCTACGGATGCTTACCAAAAGGTTGGCAGTTGATATCTACCAGGCACTCCTTAGAAACTCTATGGGGCAGTTCTGCTCTGTCCTGTGGGGTCACTCTGAGTTGGAATCATACATTGTATATATGTAGGGTCGCTCTATGGAAACTGAATGGGGCAGTTCTACGCTGTGCTATAGGGTCGGCATGAGTCGAAATTGACGACAGGTTTGTTTTTTTTTAATGTGGCAGTGTGCTTTGAGAAAGATTTACAGCCTTAGAAACCATGTGGGACAGTTCTACTCTGTCAGTTAGGGGTGTTATGAGTAGGAGTAGACTTCACAGCAGTATATGTGTGTGTATATATATAAAAAAAATATGTATGTATATACAAATTTGTTGTTGTTTAATCCTCAACAACCATTGAGGTAGGCATAGGTATATCCCCATTTCACAGATGGGGAAATGAAGGCATGAAGAAGCTAAAGTTCTTTTTCAAGGTCACGCAGCTAGTGGATGGCCGAGCTGGAGTCACCCCAGGCAGGGAAGTTGCTCCTCTTTGAGATTGTGCATAGGAGGTGTCTAGCACTGTGGCTGACACCAAAATAAAACCGTTTATTATAAGCAGCTGTTAGTAATTAACAACAAACGAGTTACATGCTGATTACGTGTCAGTGACACTCATTCTCCATCTCTCTGGTAGGTTTGGGCACGTGAGCGTGGCACACCTCCTCTTGGATCATGGGGCCGACGTTAATGCCCAGAACCGATTGGGGGCCAGCGTGCTCACGGTGGCTTCTCGGGGTGGCCACCTGGGCGTGGTGAAGCTGCTCCTGGAAGCTGGTGCCTTTGTGGACCCCTCTGGTGAGCAGCTGAGGACAGGGGGCAGCAGGGATGAGCTGTTGGACATCACAGCCCTGATGGCTGCCATCCAGCATGGGCACGAGGCCGTGGTGCGTCTGCTGATGGAGTGGGGGGCAGACCCCAACCGTGTGGCCCGGACTGTGGGCTGGAGCCCACTGATGCTGGCGGCGCTTGGTGGGAAGCTTAGCGTGGTCCAGCAGCTCGTGGAGAAAGGGGCCAACCTGGACCACCTCAGCGTGCTGGAGAAGACTGCCTTCGAGATTGCACTGGACCGCAAACACAGGGACCTTGCAGACTATCTGGACCCACTGACTACCGTCAGGCCCAAGACAGGTCAGGCTGCCCATGTGCTCCTCCCACATGGCTTTGCCCCCAAATTGTGTATAAATGGTTAAAGCTGGAAGGACCCACAGAAATCAGGGTGCAGCCCTGCAGACCTGTGGGTCTTAAAATGCGGTGTGCATTAGAATCAGTTGGGGTGCTTGTTGAATGCAGTTTCTGGCCCACCCTCCAGGGAGTCTATTTGGTAGCTCTGGGGAAGAGCTTAGGAACCTACAATAATAAGGCCCCTTAACCCTAATTGGATGGTTTTGATGCTAGTCATTCAGGTATCCCTCTAGAATAGGGGTCAGCAAAATTTTTCTGTAAAGGGCTAGATAGTAAATATTTTAGGCTTCGTGGGCCATACAGTCTCTGTGGCAACCATTCCACTCCGTTAGAGCAAAAGCAGCTGTGGACAACACGTAAAAGAATCGGTGGGCTCTGCTCCAGTAAGGCCAATTCCACAAACAGGCGGTGGGGCAGATGTGGCCCACGGACAGTAGATTGCCAACCCCTGCTCTAGGCCAAGGTGCCTCAACTCATCTGCCAGTGATCAGTTCCCAGATACGCATCAAATTCAGCCCCCTTTTGAGTTTTTTTAAACACCTGTTAGCATGTCCTGTTTCTTTATACTTTTTGCCATCTTTCTGTCATTTAGAGGATTGTCTTAATAGTCTTTAGCAAACCTGCCACAGGACGCCCTTCTTATCCAAACCTCTCGTTCTTCGTGTGCAGAAGGACCATGGAATGCTGCGTGGTGCACACAGCCTCTGTCCCTGTATCTGCAATGGAGCTGACTTAGTGACAGGACTGAGACAGCCCAGGCCATAGCAGTGGGCTGCAGTGTATAGCCAGTGTATAAGCGTTTTGGGCCGAAGGGTAAAAATTTGAAGGAAGTCTTCAGACAGACTATCTAGAAAGGTCTCCAAGTGTTGAGACATTCAGTACTATTTGAAGAATATATGTTCATCGCATCAATCAGAGATACTGCAAACAATGTAAATGCTCATTACGAATGTGTTATCTAATCAGAGAGGCTCTGAAATAAACACAAGTAGAAAGCCCGTAATGACGGAGAGATGGCAAAAATAAAAAGGACACCCAAACAGAAAGAAATAAGAAATGAAGTTTAGGTAAACCTGCTTGAAGCCAAGAGACTTCTTACCTCGCACAGACTGGGAAACTGAGGCCCAGAGAGGGGATGAGGCTTGCCCAAGGTCATACACGACTTAGAAGGCAAGGGGTCCTGTGGGAAGAGCCCCTGGCCATGACTCCTCACAGCCCCCGCCCTTGTCAGGGGCTCTGTGAGCTTGCTGCCCCATCTGTAAAATGGGGCTCCTGGCGACTAACTGCTGTGGGGTGATGTGAGCAGAAAATAAATTAACCTCTGGAGTATGAGGCCCTTCAGCCCAGTGCAGGCATGTAGCAGCAGAGTGGTGCCTGAGAAAATCCAAAAAAGAAAACCAAGCCAGTTGCTGAGGAGTCCGTTCCTCCACCCGGAGTGAGGAAGGGACCAACCCAAGGTCACTTGTCATCAGGGGCACAGGAGGTCCCAGGCTCCTGGGGTCAGGCCAGCCTCTGTCAGTGATTAATTGGCACCCAATGGTTGCTTAGCAGCAGAACTAAGCCAGGTGACACTCTTTTCCATCAGAGCGTCTTGGCATCAGACGGCCCAGCCCACAGCAAATTTGACTTTTAAAGGAACGTGACATTTTTAAAACAAAGATGCAGAATTGTTTCTTTACAGTATCTCACAGGCAGATCAGACGCTTGGTTCTGTGCCCACGTATGTGCTTCCTGTGAAGGGTAACTGGAGCTAAGGAGTTACCGTTTTGGGGTGGCGGCGGCGGGGGTGGGGGTGGCTGCTGGTAACTAGTACCAAAACCCAAACGAAGCCTGTTGCTGTCGAGTCCATTCCGACTCATGGCGACCCTGTAGGACAGAGTAGAACTGCCCCATAGAGTTTCCAGGGGGTACTTGGTGGGTTCAAGCTGCCGACCTTTTGGCCAGCAGCTGGAGCTCTTAACCACTACTCCAGCAGGGTCTCCAGTAACTAGTACAGATAGTAATTGCTCTGTGAACACCAACACCAGCTGCCACAGAGTCGTCTCTGACTCATGGCAACCCCATGTGTGTCAGAGTAGAGTTGTGCTCTACAGGGTTTTCAACGGCTGATTTTTTTTCAGAAGTATATTGTCAGGCCTTTCTTCCAAGGTGCTTCTGGTGGACTCAAACCTCCAGCCTTGCAATTAGCAGCTGAGTACATGAACCGTTTGCGCTAACCAGAGACTCTGTGCTCTTTGAATAGGCCCTTACGATTTCTGAAGCATCTTCCCATCTATCATCATCTGATCCCCGCAACAGCTGCATGAAGTAGCTGTCCCGTGTTAAGGATGAGAAGGCCGAGCTCACTCTGGAAATGCGGACTCAAATTCAGATAGGCCAGCTGAGACCCAGTGCCTTGTGTTGCACTACCACTTTTCCCAGCTGCCCGAGGGACTGATCTGGACCAGAGGTTCAGCCCAGAGCCGCGAGTTTCACCTTGCTGCTGCCCCATCCCTGGGATTAGCCAGAGGCTGCTGGTCATCCTGCATTCAGCCCGTGTGGTAACTGAGCACAGGGGTGTCTGCTTTCTGACAGGGCAGGGGACCCACTGGCCCAGACTTGGAGGAGGGGGTCAGATGAACTGGTGGGGAGGGATTAGTAGGGGGAGGGAAGAGCAAGGCCCAGCAGTAGGGGAGGCATAGGGGTCTGGGCCCCAGCCAAGGAACTGGACTGCAGGGGCCAGTGTGAAGGTGTCCAGGTGGGCAGCTGCCTTCTGGAGCTGTCTGCGGATGTGGGGCAGGGGTGACTTCCAGAATCATATTCAGATGGCTGCATATTTGGAAAGGAAAGTAAAAATTAACACTGACTCTTGGGGTGAGTCTGTGACCTTGCTTTGAGCTCAGCTGCCCATGTCTCAGGAGTCCTCTGTTTGTGGAATTATCTCATGGTTTGTATTTAGGTTATAGAAGACAAGAACCATCCTTTCTCTTTTAAAATTTCATGGGAATCCAGGATCTTCCAAGACCCCATAATGTTCTGTTATATGTGAGAAAGGAAATCGCAAAGTTCAGAATGCCTAAAATATGATTGCTGTGTCAGTATGGGAGCCCTGGTGGCACAGTGGTTAAGAGCTTGGCTGCTAACCAAGAGGTTGGCTGTTCGAATCCACCAGCTGCTTCTTGGAAACTCTGTGGGACAATTCTACTCTGTCCTATGGGGTCGCTATGAGTTAGAAGCAACTCGACGGCAGCAGACCTGGTTTTTGGGTTTTTTTTTTTTTTTGGTATCAGTATGGGCCAGAGCAGTAGTCTGCTCTCATTCATGTGTTTTTGGTCAAATGACCTCCCAAGAGCTGTCTCTAAAGCATTTTCAGACATTCCTTGGTGATAACCCCTCTAGGAGGGCTGCTAGATTCCCTGTTGTACAGATCTCTTGATTATTAAATTCCTTCTAAGAAGTAGAACATTTTTAAAGCGAGGTTGTGTTGTTACACCCTTGTGAATTTTCTGTTATATTAAACCTTTCCGTGGTTAACTTTTCAAATCTTTGTTTACCCAGATGAAGAGAAAAGACGACCTGATATTTTCCATGCATTGAAAATGGGTAAGTGCTTTAGAAAATCTTTTTGGGTATTTAAGAATACAGCGCCACATTCTTCCAGCCTCATATTTGCAGTCCTTTTCAAGGCCACCCAGAGGATTTGAGGAAGAAGCTGGCATTTTGTTGTTCCCTAAATCTACAGTTTCACCTAGAGAGGCTCAGACTCAGGAGGGTGGCGTTTATGATGCTTGCATGCAGTTTCTAGACCTCCCTCCCCAGCCCTTCCACCTCTCCAGCCAAGCCTTGTGACTGTACCCTGGCTTTTCCCTACCCCCAAAATGCCTCACAGCCCATCCCCCCACACACTCCAATCTCTGAATGATGAAGGGCTATTTAGTCTAAAATTTACTCTCCTGATGTAGCCCCTGCCTCCAGGAAGCTCTCCCTCATTCCCAACCCCAGCAAGTCTTGAGCTGTCCTGCATGCACATTGCCCTTCATCTACCTTCTTTATCTGTTCCCTTAAGACACCAACACTTCTGTCTTTTAGTAAAGCTATTTGGAAACCCTGGTGGCATAGTGGTTGAGTGCTATGGCTGCTAACCAAAAGGTCAGCAGTTCGAATCCACCAGGCACTCCTTGGAAACTCTACAGGGCGGTTCTACTCTGTCATATAGGGTCGCCATGAGTTGGAATCAACTTGATGGCAGTGGGTTTGGGCTTTTTTTGGTTTATTTGTGTACTGGAGTCCCTAGGTGGCACAAATGGTTAACCATTCAACTTCTGGCTTAGAGGTTGGTGGTTCCAACCTACCCAGACACACCTTGGAAGACAGGCATGGCGATATGCTTCTAAAAGGTCACAGCCTTGAAAACCCTATGGAGCAAGTTCTCTGCATTCATGGGGTGAGACCATGAGTCAGAATCGACTCAAGGGCAACTAACCAAGACAACATTCATGTCCTTGTCTCTGCCCTTCGTAGACTGGGGGATTTAAGCACGGGAACTATTTCTGAGTCATCTTCGTAGCCCCCGCGATGCCCAGCAGCCCAGCACAGGGGCAGGCTCAGGAATCGTTTGGTACGTGAACCAAAGGAATAAAGTCAGCGATGCCAGGCCAGTGGATCACCAGGATTCCTGCCTGTGTTTGCAGGAAACTTCCAGTTGGTCAAGGAGATTGCTGACGAAGACCCCAATCACGTGAACATGGTCAACGGGGACGGGGCGACCCCTCTCATGCTGGCAGCCGTCATGGGGCAGCTGCCTCTGGTGCAGTTGCTGGTGGAGAGGCACGCTGACGTGGACAAGCAGGATAGTGCGCATGGCTGGACCGCCCTCATGCAGGCTACCTACCATGGGTAAGTGCCTCACACCTCTCCCACAGCGGGAGGCTGCAGGGATGCTCAGCCTGAGATAGGGCCATACCAGCACTCTGCTGGGGTTCAGAGCTTGAGATGCCGCAGGTAAACTCCAGGGCAGTGAAGCCGCTGAGGCATGCAAAAAAGATGAAAGCAGTGCAGGCTCCTTGTATCCTGCATGTCTACTCTCCGTGTTTGGATTTCCTATCACCCTGCTGCAGAACCTGACCAGTGGCCACTAAAACCATGCACAGGAGTGTCGTAAGCAGACAGGTAAGTTTCTGTAGATTGACGTCGGTTGAATAGTGATTGATTCATTTGGAGTTTTCACACTGAGATATAGTAGCCTTCTCAGGCTGCCCCATATGAAATGAAGGAGCCCTGGTGGCACAGTGGTGAAAATGCTCGGCTCCTAACTGAAACCCACCAGCTGTTCCGTGGGAAAAAGATGTGGTAGTCTGCTTCTGCTTCTGTAAAGATTTGCAGCCTTGGAAACCCTGTGGGGCGGTTCTGCCCTGTCCTGTAGGGTCGCTATGAGTCGGGATCGCTTCGATGGCAGTGAGTTTGGTTTTTTTTGGGTTTTATATGAAATGAACCATTGGGCATTCATACCATTGGCTTCTTGGAGACTTGATGGCGAGGATCGTGGTAACCCTGTCCTTAGGTCAGCAGCTGAGTGCTTAACCACGGTGACACCAGGCCTCCTCCTCCCTTTGAGTAGGCTCTGGCATTTAGTACTTTGGAATCCTTTCTCATCTGATTATCCCAGCAGGGTAGGGCCCATTCTGTACTGGAGATGTCCTTGGGCTGGGGCTCAGGCAGTGTAAGAGATCCGCACACAGTCTCCTAGCCACTAAGTAGCTCGACTTCAAATTCAGGGCTCTTTCTTTTCCCCATTTCTTAGTTTCCTAGTGCTCCTGTAACAGAAATACAGCAAGTGGGTGGCTTTAAAGGACAGGAATTTATTTTCTCACAGTTCTGGAGGCTGAAAGTCCAAATCAGGATCTCTGCCGTGTCAGTTCCTTCTGTGAGTCTCTGTCCTAGTTTCTGGTGTCTGCCAGCAATTCTTGGCATGTCTTTGCTTGTAGATGGTCCTCACATGGTCCGTCTTCTCCCTGTGTGTATGTGTCTGTTTGTCCATTCTGGTCTTTTTATAACTCAGAAGTGATTAGGTTTAGAACCCACCCTATACTGATAGGACTTCATTAACATAACACAAGAAAACCCCTGTTTCCAAACGGGACCACATCCACAGGTACAAAGGCCAGGAATTCAACACATATTTTTGGGAGACACAATTCAATCCATAACACTCTGCTTCAAGTTGATTATATCATGGCCCTGCATCATTTGAAAGCAGTTGTTTTTCTCATCTGGCGAGCCTCAAACTTCCAAAATCTTGGACTGTACGAGGCTTCCATGATGGAGGGTCCTGAATGGGGTAGGAGGTGGGGCCTGCGTGTGGTTGTCAAGGCCCAGTGATTTGGGGGCAGAGCCTTTGGTTTTCCTTATAGCCATGGAAGGAACATTTAGGCTTTGGTTTAACTGACATTTGCGTCTGACCTGCCTAAGTGGTAGGGAATGACAGTGTTCGCAATTTTCATACCCTTCTTAAATGCTCAGAGACTCAGAGCTGTAGTTAACGCTGTCAGTCTTACTGCCCAGGGGCAAGGCCGTATTTTTCCTGTCAGTGGGTATAACTCTAGCTTTTTCTGTCTTCCCCAGGAATAAAGAAATTGTCAAATATCTGCTAAACCAAGGTGCTGATGTCACTCTTCGTGCAAAGAATGGATACACAGCCTTTGACCTAGTGATGCTGCTGAATGATCCTGGTGGGTTATCTCAGGAAAACTGTTGTAATTCCACCCAGCCTTTCTCTGGCTGCGACTCCAGATACCTTCTGCCTCTGTTAACCATGTTTGAAGCACTTGCTTATTCAGGGGAGAAAGCCAGTTCAAGTCCCAAGAGCTTACCATGTGGCCTTGGGCAAGTCACTTCCCTCCCCAGTGCAGTGTTGGGCTTAGCCTGGGCATCACTAAGGCTTATTTTGGCACCAGCCTTCTAGGTGTCTCCAAGGAGGCTGAAGAGGCATGTGTCTGTTTGCAGTGCACACTAATCTGCTCGAATGATGTCTGTGCTTTGTAACCAATGTCTGAGAGTGCCTCAGCAGGGGCTTAAAGGCCCCTTCGGCCAGCAGAAGCAGAGATGGATGGATGACACCCTCGGCTTAATTGTGCAGGTAGAGGCTGGAAGATCATCACCCTTATTGGCCTCACCTCTCTTAGTCTCTGACTGGCCCCTGCTGCTCGCCTTTGACCCTTACCTACTGTGACAAGCCTGCTCCTGGAACCTGGGGCTTCTGATTAGCCAGCCCAAGGGGCAGGGTCTCTCTGCTGTGTCATCTCTCCTGTTACCTTGGAGTTTTAGCCCAGAGAGAGGAGAAGCTGAGAGGCCCTCTGACCAACAGGCTTTGAATCCTGTGCGGGTATCCCACCCTGCTAGCTGTCGGGGAGGAGTTTTAACTCCCAGTCCCAAGTGAGGTTCCTCCCGGTGCTCCATTGCCACTCGTAGCTAAGGGAGTGGCAGGCGCCTCATGCCCCTCACCTGCCACAGGCCCCTTCCCCGTCACAGGTATACTCTTGGTTCCATTTGATCCTATCGAAATTTATGAGGGGAAGAGGAACGTCATATTATCTTGTAGAGATGAGGCAGCCGAAATTGGGGGGAATGGTTTGACCAAGGACACCAGCTAAAGAGCTGGGGGTCCTCTGCCCCATGTCCAGTACCTCATTGGCCTCACCCGGGACCCTTTTCATATGCCAGGAGTTGACATTTTCGGAATTAGAGTCCTCCAGCAAGCCTGGCTGGATTGCACACACGTTTTTTTCTGAGGGACTCGTCTCTTTCAATATATCCCGTCTCCTAACTTCCAGCTTCCTACTGCCTTTCCCAATAAAACATTCTACCCGTAGTGGGTTTTTTTTCCCTAGTGGGTTTTTAAGTGAAGTTTACGCTCCTGATTTATCAAAGAAGCACACACTCATTATTGAACACTTGGAGGGGGAAAAAGGAAACAATTTTTGAGAGAATAACACTCTCAGATACACGGTTTGGAGTATTTTCTGATATATATGTGTATATGTTTTTTATTGTGCATTAGGTAAAAGTTTGCAAGCTCACTGTTTTTTGACGCTTTCTCTTAACCTAGTTGAGTTGTTAATAACTCCTAATATCTAACCTTTCTTACGCACTTACCATGTGCCAGGTACTCCTAAGCACTCTACAGGAATCCCCCACTAACCCTCAGACACCTTTGTGGGGGGGGGTACTGATGACATCCCCGTTGTGCAGAGGCACACAGAAAGGCTGCACGGTTGATCTGTGATGGCCCAGCCCGCGGGTGGCGCCGGCAGAATCAGAACCTGTGCAGTCTGGCTGTGGAGCCTGTCTGTTTGGACGTGCCACCCCCTGCCTTCCCGGTGGGAGAGGGCTTCTGGTCTTCATTCTGGATAAGCAGGCTGATGACAGCCCTGCCAGTCTCTCTTTGCCACCTTTTGAAGATCAGATGCAGAGTTGCTTACCATCTTTACATTCTGATGGGAATACAAACCCTGGAGCTGCAGGGCTGAGCTCTAAGGTCAATGGGGATTCTCTTGGGTCCTCTGCCCATGGCCTGACAGTCATATTTGCAGGTAAAATGCTGCCTTTTGTGTCCATAGACACGGAACTTGTTCGACTGCTGGCATCTGTCTGCATGCAGGTGAATAAAGACAAAGGCCGGCCCACGCACCAGCCACCTCTGCCCCACTCAAAGGCCAGACAGCCCTGGAACATCCCAGTGTTGCCCGATGACAAGGGTGGACTTAAGGTTTGCTTTTCCTATCTTAAAGGGCATGAAGTTCGGAGAGCCAGGGCCAAGGAGATGGGGGCTAGGGGGTGCCTGCCACTTCCTGTTGACTCAGGGCTGGTTCAGGTTGGGAGGGTCCCAGTGGGGGAGGGGAGAACTTGAGCTGGGAGTGAGCAATAGGGAATGATGGAACTGGTGCAAATTGGGGTGACCGAAACCATCTAAATTGGCAGCAGTGGTTGCTTCACAGGAATGTGGGTCCATGTGGCCAGATCTTTTCCATGTTTTTCAAGAGAAACCAGAAACCCAGATTCCAATATGAAATCTCAATTTATAAATATAGGGAACCTATTAAAATTCCTCCCACCTTTAATTTTTTAAAGCCCCTGCCAGGCGACCTGTGGTGGCCTCTGCTTTAGTGTGTAGGAATGTTTGCTGATCACACTGCTCCAGGGTCCCCTGCAGTCCACTGGCCCCCATCAGCTTCTTCCTGGAAAACCCAGAACAGCCTCTAGTTGGTTCTTTCTAACTGCAAGCTGAGTGCTCTGTTTGCTCTTCTGGTCATCCTCATTCTGCTCTACTTGTCTGAAATCAAACTTAGCTTTTTCTTGAAAAAAACAAAACAAAAACCACGCCTTTTCTCCTGACCACCCAATTGTGTCTGGGGTACCAGCACCCTTCTCTGACCAGCACACTTGGCATTCTTCCCATGCCTGTCACCCACACCAGCTTCGGGATCCCTCCTCCTGGTATTGTTTACGTGTATCCCTTCACCCTATCCTTACTGCCATCTCTGTAGGTCAGGCCCTTACAGCCTCCCTAACCTCTGAGATGTCATAGGGTCATGGGGTCAGTAGGACACCCTGGGGTTGGCCTCTGTCCTCTGCAGGTGGGGTGGGGCTAGCTGCAGGAGCAGATGACCCAGGCCTTGGTGTGGGCCCCGTGACACTTCTCACGTCTTCATCACTGGGATGGGGGAGGAGGTTAAACAGTGATAGACGTTAAGACATTTGGAGTTGCCTTTGCATCCGTCTGTCTGCCTCTGTCATGCCTCAAGCAAGTTGGCGCCCCTGTCTCTATCTCCATTTCTCAATCTGTGCAGTGAGGGTATTAAATAGATGAGGAATGGCAAATAGGTTTTACTGCCACCTCCAGTCTACTGGAAATGGCCACCTGGTCAGGAAGGATTTCGAGGCTAACCATGGCATATTAGGAAAGGGTGCTGTGATCTGTTGGCCATGCCTGCCGTGGGCTCAGGAAGGGAGGAGAAGCATGTGTGCAGTCTATCACTACCCCTTAGCCAGGTGCCTCCTCCAGCTCTTCCTATAGCGTGACTTCTGCTCTGCGTCCCCTCGGCAGTCGTGGTGGAATCGCATGTCCAATCGGTTCCGGAAGCTGAAGCTGATGCAGACACTGCCCCGTGGGCTGTCCAGCAACCAGCCTTTCCCCTTCTGTGATGATCCTGAGCCGGCGCTGGACTCTACTATGAGAGCGGCCCCCCATGACAAGAGTAGTCGCTCTGGGTTCCCCCACGTGGCCCCCACCACCAAAGGCAATGGTAAGGAAGGCTGCATGTGTGGGAGAGTTTCCAGAATGGTCCCAAAGCCCCATCCTTTGCCCTTTGTCCTCTTCCCTAGTCTCGTGGTACTGGAGCTGAATGGCTGGGCTGACAAGAAAGAGACGTAGACAGGGGCTCAACAACTGTCAGTGCGGTAGATGGGGAAGCACTGGCCAGTACAAGAGTCCCAGGTTCCTGTCCCATACCCCCTGCTGAGGGGTGCTAGGTCAGTCACTGCCTCTCTCCGGCCTTTGATAGGTGGAGAAAACCACCTATCAAATGAGATTGGTCTCTGGCACTGAGAGTGTCTTAAAATAGCATATATTACCTTAGGTGGGATAATGAGCTCCCCATTACTGGAGGTATTCAACAGACTGGATGACTTTTGTCAGGGTGCTGAGGAGATTCCCATGCTGATTGGGAAGTTGCTTCAGTGCGATCCCTCCTAGCAGTCGGTCAGATTCTCCTCACCCACACTGGCTCCTCTGACACCGTTGTTGGAGACAGATTATTGAGCTGGGTGCCCCAGTGTCTGACTCAGCGCAGCAGTGGTTTATGGAAAAGCTGAAAACATGCTCTGAAATACCTTTAAAATGCCTTCCTTCTATTAAAATATTGAATATCAATTATTAATACATATTTAATCACCCAGGGGAGTTGGTTTTCCAGGATGAAGGCCGGCCCAGTCACTCATCCTCATGCCCTGGACACTTTGGGAGGTCATTTCAGAAAACTTCCATTTGTCTCTTAGGTCCTGGGAGCACAAGAGGAGAAAAGGAAGATGCATTATTGACAACCATGGTGAGTGTGAGGTTTTCTAAAAGCCCTTCAGGTCCCCAGTGTGCTCCAGCCAATCATTAGATTGATTTACAAGGAGGCACGTGGACGCTTGTCTGTCTTGATGGTGGTCACAGCTGGGGTTGATGATCTGAAACTTTAACAGTGGACAGAGGCTGGGTACAGCTGGGTCATTGATGAATCGGAGCCTGTGAGGCTGTGCTGGTGCTTAGTGGCTGATGTAAGCCCTGGTCACGTTCTCAGGGAAGGCAGCACTGGGACAGAGAGATCGAAAGGGAAGTAATTGCTGGGTGATATTGGACAGGAAGACTCACCGTTTTGGTCATGGAGAGTCGGGGAGAAGCATCAAAGAGGAGGGTATGTGTCCAGGCTGAGAGAGGCCTCAGTTCCCTAATCAGTGAACTGGAGATCTATTGGGAATAGGTTCAGCTATGAGTAACAGAAAACACCCAAATAGCAGTGGCATAAATAAGAGAGAAACTTAATTTCTCTCAAGTAAATGAAGTTCGGGACTGGTACAGTGCTTTGTGGAGTTAGGGACCATGTTTGCTTCTATCTTGTTGGCCTGACATGCATGGCTTCCGTTACCAAGGTTGTCTTATGGCCCGAGATGGCTGCTGGAGCTCTGGCTATCACTGCCTCATTCCAGCCAGCAGAAAAGAGGAGGGGAGAAGAGGCAGCCATAGGCAAATACCAGCTGTCTTTTAAGGAAGTTACCCGGAAACTGCCACATGTGGCTTCTGCTTCCATCTCATGGGCTAGAACTTAGTCACATGGCCACGTCATACTGCATAGGAGGCTGGGAAATGAAGCCTTTGCTCTAGGTGGCATGTGCCCATCTAAAAATCAGTGGTAGCATTACTAAGGAAGGTATGGGAGAGAGATACTGGGAACAGTTAGCAATCTCTGACTTAGGGGTAATATCCCTCATGGGGTGGTTGTGGTTATTAAATGGAATCATCCCCAGGAAGTTCGTAGCATAGTGCCTGGCCCAGGATAAGCTCTCATTTATTTTCTGTGTGGTCTTGGATATGTTACCTCACCTCTCTGGGCTTCATTTTCCTCCTCTCTGAAAGGAAAGCCTAGTGGATGGAGACTCTGGTCCCTTCAATGCTGAGACCTTACTTTGGAAGCTGGCCAGGAGAGGGCAGTATTGGAGAGGAGACAGGAGCAGAGGTGGTCACAGGGCAGGGATAACCAGAATCACAGCTATATTGTTAGGGATCATGGTGCTCAGCATGTGGACCAGGATCAGCCCCGCCACACCCCACCACCAATAGGGGTAAATCAGGGTCTCTACACACTGACTGTGGGAGCTTGTACTGCCAGACATTTGATAATGCTATTAAATGAGTAATTAAACGTTCAGTATAAAGCCAGAAATGCTATTGTAGAAATCTTGGAAAGCCCAGGAAAGATATAATCATGACTGACATTTTGCTGTGTATATCTTTTGAGTAATTTTCCTAAGTGTTTTTTAACATCTGCAAAGCATGATATTACATTATAGGTAATAATAGCAAACACCTAACACAGCATTTACTGTCAGTCACTATTCAAAGGACCTTACATATACTAACTCTTTTAACCTGCGAGATGTTGCTGTTGTTGTTAGGTGCCATCAAGTCCGTTCTGACTCATAGAGACCCCATGTACAATAGAACAAAACACTGCCTGGTCCTGAGTCATCCTCACAATCGTTGTTACACTTGAGCCCATTGTAGCCACAGTGTCAGTCCATCTCATTGAGGGTCTTCCTCTTTTTCACTGGTAAAGTCAAGGGACACTCGACTTTACCAAGCATGATGTCCTTCTCCAGGGACCGGTCCCTCCTCATAACATATCCAAAGTATGTGAGACGAAATCTCACTAATTTTGTCTCTAAGGAGCTTTCTGGCTGTACTTGTTCCAAGACAGGTTTATTCATTCTTCTGGTAGTCCATAGTATATTCAGTATTCTTCGCCAACACCATAATTAAAAGGCATCAATTCTTCTTTGGTCTTCCTTATTCATTGTCCAGCTTCTACATGCATATGATGCAACTGAAAACACCATGGCTTGGGTCAGGTGCACCTTAGCCACACCTTAAAGCTTCAAAGAAATCTTTTCAGTAGATTTGCCCAATGTAACACGTCATTTGATTTCTCGACTGCTGCTTCCAGTGGGTCAGGCACACTTTAGTCCTCAAAGTGATGCCTTTGCTTTTTAACACTTTAAAGAAGTCTTTTGCAGCAGATTTGCCCAATGATATACGTCATTTGATTTCTCTACTCCTGCTTCTGTGGGTGTTGATTGTGGATCCAAGTAAAATGAAATCCTTGACAACTTCAATCTTTTCTCCATTTATTATGATGTTGCTTATTGGTCCATTTGTGAGGATTTTTGTTTTTTGTTGATGTGTAATCCATACTGAAGGCTATGGTCTTTGATCCTCATTTTTAAGTGCTTCCAGTCCTCTTTACTTTCAGCAGGCAAGGTTTTGTTAGCTGCATATCGCAGGTTGTTGATGAGTCTTCCTCCAATCCAGTTGCTGCATTCTTCTTCATATAGTCTAGCTTCTCAGATTATTTGCTCAGCATACAAACTGAATAAGCAGGTGAAAGGGTACAACCCTGACGCATACCTTTCCTGACTTTAAACCACGCAGTATCCCCTTGTTCTGTTCGAACTACTGCCTCTTGGTCTGTGTACAGGTTCCACATGAACACAATTAAGTGTTCTGGAATTCCCATTCTTCACAATGTTAGTCATAATTTGTTATGACCCACACAGTCAAATGCCTTTGCATATTCAGTAAAGCACAGGTAGCCCTTTCTGGTATTCTCTGCTTTCAGCCAGGATCTGTTTGACATCAGCAGTGATACCCCTTGTTCCACATCCTCTTCTGAATAGGCTTGAATTTCTGGCTATTCCCTGTTGATGTACTGCTGCAGCCATTTTTGAATGATCTTCAGCAAAATTGTACTTGAGTGTGATATTAACGATATTGTTCAATAATTTCCTCATTCTGTTAGGTCATCTTTCTTTGGAATGGGCACAAATATGGATCTCTTCCAGTCAGTCAGTCAGGTAGGTGTCCTTCAAATTTCTTGACATAGACAAGTGAGCACTTCAGCTCCAAATCTGTTGGTTGAAACATCTGTATTCCATCAATTCCTGAAACCTTGTTTTTCAACAATACCTTCAGTGCAGCTTGAACTTCTTCCTTTAGTACCATTGGTTCTTAATCATATGCTGTCTCCTGAAATGGTTGAACATCAACGAATTCTTTTTGGTACAGCGACTCTCTGTATTCCTTCTATCTTCTTTTGCTGCTTCCTGCGTTGTTTGATATTTTCCCCATAAAACCAAAAAAACCAAACCCAGTGCTGTCGAGTTGATTCTGACTCATAGCGACCCTATAGGACAGAGTAGAACTGCCCCATAGAGTTTCCAAGGAGCGCCTGGTGGATTCGAACTGCCAACCCTTTGGTTAGCAGCTGTAGCACTTAACTACTACGCCACCAGGGTTTCCATTTTCCCCATAGAATCCTTCAATATTACAACTCTAGGCTTGAAATTTTTCTTCTTTTCTTTCAGCTTGAGAAATGCCAAGTGTATTCTTCCCGTATAGTTTTCTATCTCGAGGTCTTTGCACATGTCATTACAATATTTTACTTTGTCTTCTCGAGCCACCCTTTAAAATCTTCTTTTTAACTCTTTTACTTCATCATTTCTTCCTTTCGTTTTAATAATTCTACATTCTAGAGCAAGTTTCAGAGTCTCTTCTGACATCCATTTTGGTCTTTTCTTTCTTTCTTGTCTTTTTAATGACCTCTTGCTTTCTTCATGGGTGATGTCCTCAGTGTCATTCCACAGCTTGTCTGGTCTTCCATCATTAGTGTTCAATGCGTCGGATCTATTCTGAGATGTTCTCTAAATTCAGCTGGGGTGTACCAAGGTCGTACTTTGGCTCTCATGGACTTGTTCTAATTTTCTTCAGCTTCAACTTGAACTTGCATGTAAGTAATTGATGATCTCTTCTGTAGTCGACCCCTGGCCTTGTTCTGACTGATGATATTGAGCTTTTCCATGGTCTCTTTCCACAGATGTAGTCGATTTGATTCCTGTGTATCCCATGTGGCAAGGTCCATGTGTATAGTCGCCATTTATGTTGCTGAAAAAGGTATTTGCAAAGAAATCTTCGAGATAGATACTCTTCTTTTCTGCATATTGTGTTGAACCTTATTTTTTAGCCACCTATCATGACCATGTTTTCCATGTCATTAAACATCCTTTGTCCCTGGGTAGCACAGTTAAGTGCTCAACTACTAGCCGAAAGATTGGTGGTTCAAACCCACTCACAGGTGCCTCAGAAGACAGGTCTGGCAATCTGTTTCCAAAAGGTCATAGGCTTGAAAACCTTATGGAGCAGTTCTGCTCTGCACATGGGGTCGCCATGAGTCGGAATTGACTAAACAGCAGCTAACAACAGCAAACATTCTTTAGCCATGTCACATTTCCTGGCTGCGTGATACAGTATTCTGTCATGGGGGCTTGTCTTTACCTCTTTATCTAAGCCCGACCCGTTGGACTTTGAAGTTTTCTAGTTTTTTGTTCTTTTATCAGGGCTCTGACAAATATCCTTATCCCTCAGCTTTGCCTACTTGCCTGATTATTTCCTCAGAATAGGTATCTAGACATGGACCTCTAGGGTCAAGGGTGTTATGAAGGTTGCAGTGGTTTAGACTCTCACCCCTGGTAGTGAAATTGGCATCTTCCAGTCTAACCCCCATATGCTGGGTACAGTTGCTGAGGTCCATAGAGGGGTAGCACTTGTTCACAGAGTTGGAGAAAAGCAGGACAGGCTTAGGGTGGGAACCCAGATACCTGCTCTTCCTGCCCTGGCACTCTCCTGTCCTGACTCCTTGTGCCCTACAGAGGTCACCAGTGCGCCTGCCCATCTGCCCATGGCAGATGGTGGATGGCCGGGCACCCAGCTGAGTGGGCCTTTATAGCCATGGGCACTGAGACGCCTGCCTGCCCGGCTCCCGAGGCGGGTTTAGCTGTGGGATGCCCTTCCCCGCAAAGCTCCATCTGGCATCAAGTTCATGGTCTTTTCTTAATTAAAGCTAGTGGGGACTGTATGGATGTGCTTCCTTGATCATCAGCAGTCATCATGGTACAGATTTTATGCTGACCTCAAATCACATTTCAAACGCAAAATTAAATTACAGTGAAATGTCAGCAGTGGGAGGTGTGGCTGACGTGGCGGGGGACGTGGTGGAATGGAGAAGGGAGTGTGTACTCAGCTCACAGGGCCTGTGAGAGCTGGGCCTCCAGCCCCCTCATCCCCTGCCCCTTCCTCCTGAAATCCCCAACTCTGGTCACACTGATCTCCTGGCGGTTCTGCAGAACTTGTCCTGCTCCTTGTCTTGGGCCTTTCCACCCTCTGCCTGGAGTGCCCAAGCCTGTTGTCACTGGGCTCAGCTCAGTGCCCTCCTCCACAGCGCCCTCTCTTACTGTAGCTCGGGTGCCCCTCCTCCATGCCCGCCTAGCCTCCGGAGTCCCATGTCCCTGTCCTGATCCTGCTGCAGCTGGGAGCTGGAGCCAGGCAGGTGTGAGTACTGCTTGGTTGCTGGGAGGAGAGCTGAGGACACTGCTGTGGTTTCTGGCTAGGTGGAGGGGTGGGTGGTGGTGCCATTCCCTGAGAAGCAGGATCAACCTGGAGTCTTTCCCCTGGAGCCCTCCTGGGGCTTTTCTAATCCACAGCCTGTCTTTTTCAGCTTCGAAATGGAGCCCCCTACACCAGACTCCCAAGCGACAAGCTGAAGGCAGTCATCCCCCCTTTCTTGCCCCCTTCCAGTTTTGAGCTGTGGAGCTCTGATCGATCCCGGACATGTCACAACAGGAAGGCTGACCCCACGAAGACTGTGCTGCCCCACAGAGTCAGCAGGGGCCACACCATGGGCAGCGGCAACACGGACACTGTAAGTCATTGGCTGGCAGGCTTTATGCATCAAGGAACCCAGAGGAGACCGGTGTGACTGGAGCAGAGAGTAAAGCAAAGGGTGGAGGGAGGCTGGGTTGGAGAGGGGCATGACCAGGAGCACTGGGCACCAGGGACTGGGCTGGGGAAAGGCTTCACGAGGCAGTGACTTGGGGCTAGGCCGTGAAGGATGTGGAGAGGCACATTCAGGCTTTGGGACCTGTGGGGGCAGCAACGTAGAAGCAGGCTCGGGCAATGCCGAAGGAGCTGGATTTTGTCCTGGTTGTGACAGGGGCCTTCTGAGGTTTTTCAAGGACCAATATGGTCAGGTTTTCTCAGCACAAGAGTTGGGTGATACCATGGTTAAGCGCTCAGCTGCTAACCAAAAGATTGGTTTGAACCCACCAGCCACTCCGCAGGAGAATGATGTGGCAGTCTGCTTCCATAAAGAGTAAGACAAAAAAAACTTTTTGCCATTGAATTGATTCTGGCTCGTAGCCACCCTATAGGACAGAATAGAACTGCCCCATGGGGTTTCCAAGAAGCAACTTCTGGATTCGAACTGCTGACCTTTTAGTTAGCAGCTGAGCTCTTCCGTAAAGGTTATAGCCTAGGAAACCCTATGGGGCAGTTCTACTCTGTCCTATCGGGCCACTATGAGTTGAAATCGATGGCAACAACCAACGACAAAGAGCTGGGTAAGACTGAAAGCAGGGTGACCCGTGGGGAAATGGTGATGTCCTAGGAGCTCAGCCTGAGGAGAACTGTCTAAGGGCTGGGCTGTCAGCAGACGGACGGGAGCCGCCACCCCTTTGTGACTTCAAGTAGGCTGAGCACCGACTGGCAAGGATGTGCTGTGTGGTGCGAGTAGAGGTTGGACCGGCAGAATTCCAGGGTCCCTCCGCACTGGCACTCTGAGCCTGGAGAAAGGAACAGCAAACCCTGACCGTACCACCCACCTTTTTCTTGCAGGCTCCCATCAGGCCCGTTAAATTCCCAACTCTCTCCAGGAGCCCAGCATCTCCCACCAATTCTGGAAACTTCAACCACTCGCCTCATTCCTCCGGCGGCTCCAGTGGGGTGGGGGGTGTTAGCAGACATGGTGGGGAGCTGCATAACCGCTCAGGTAGGTTTCAGGGCAAGAGGTGACTCAGGGGAGGGGGAAGATCCCTTGGGGCTGAGGGTGTGAACTCCTCCTGTGCTTGGCCTGGGGATCATCCCAGAACTAACGCATACATATGTCTTTCTCCTTAATGTGGTTAAGGGATATTTCAGTGGGGTCAGTACTTGGGGTTGTTTTATGCATTTTCTTTGCAGGGGGAGGAAATGAAGCCCATAATGCTTTATTTTCTTGTAAAACTTTATAAGAACTTAAAAGAAATGCCTAGTGTTTTTATGATGTTTAAAAGCCTAGAAGATAAAAGCTTAGCTTCTCATCCAGCCTTTTCACTGAAAAATAAGGAACTGAAGTTCAGAGTGGGCAAGAGCTTTGCCCAGGGTCACACAGCAAGTTGACAGGACTTGCATTGTTCCCCACAGATATTTTATGGTTAAAATGTACTTCTCCGTCCTCCCTGAGACTGTCCAGGGTTAACCTAAGCCAGCTTTGCGGGGAGGGAACCCCTCCTTTATGCCATTATATGAAGAATGCATACTTCTTATAGAAACAAAAACTTTAAGAAAACAAAAGATATAATCTCACCCACTAGATATTATCGTTAACGTTTTGGTATGTATCTTTGCAAAGTCTTTCTATGCATGTTATAGATATTTATAGAAGCAGAATAACAATGCATTGAGCACTTAGTGCATGCCAGGCACAGTGCCAGGACCTTCCCATAAATGATCTCATTCGGTCCCCCAACAGCCTGTAAGGTTATCTCCATTTCGCAAGTGAGGGAACCGGGGCTCAGAAAAGGCTGAATAACTCATCCATGATCACACAACTATTCAGTAATAGAGCCAGTACCGGAACCCAGTCTGACTTCAGAGCTGGTTCCCTTAACCACATGCCTGACTGAGGTGCAGGAAGTTTTGTAACTTTTTTTCTCCACATGTTACTATATTGGCAACACCTTTTCATGTTGATACGCATATATCTACAGCGTCTTTTTAATAACTGGTATCCATTCGTATGAGGTATCACGGTTTATTTAACCACCTTCCCCTTGTTGAACACTGAGGCTTTTCCTAGGTTTTTGCCCTTACAGTAACACAGCACGACGTAATATCCTTGGACCTCTGTGTTTGCCTACTCATCCAATGATTTCCCTAACTTAAGTTCCCTAGAATCAGGATGGCTGGGTCAATGGGTTTGCCTCTTTTTAAGCTTTTGATGCATTTTGCCCTCCAGAATGGCTCAATTTATATGTATAACATATTTACAACCCTGCTTGGCACAGAGTAAACGCTCTGTACTTGTTAGTTATTAGCATCTTCCCATTAGTACCCTCCCTAGTTCTGGGTATTATCACTTTCATGCTTTCATAATAACTCAAGGTTGTCGGTAGACATAGGGAAACGAGAGCCAATGCCAGTCAGGCCAGCCAGGGAAGCAGAACCATCCTGAGTATTATGGTGTTAGGAATTTACAATGGAATTAGACCTTACACAATTTTGTTGATAGCTGGGGACATAAAGGTCCAATAGGGGGTGCCAGAGGGTGAGGAACAGTCACTAAGCAGCCCTGGTGCGCTGGGTGCCTCTGCAGAGGGGCTGCATCTATGCAGTGGAGGGCCAGAGTCGCTGTCAGTCAGAAGGGCAGGGCATTGGTAAGAGGAACTAGATGTTCCACAGGGAAAAGCAATGACATATTGAGCAGGGCGCCCTTCAGAGTGTGGCAGCTGCCTCTTCACTTTCACCTCCAGTTCTCATGCAGAGTTCTCTTGTGGTCAGCCCTGACCCAGAGCCACACGGAAGGGGGCCCAGGACAAGTGGCCCCAGTTTAGCCAAGTCAGCTCATGACAGCCCACCACCCCTGCATTGCCAGTACTCCGCAGCCATTGCAGCCATTCCTATTTCTGTTTCCTCAGGTGGCAGCATAGATAGTGTCTTGTCCCAAATCGCCGCCCAGAGGAAAAAAGCAGCTGGATTATCGGAGCAGAAGCCCAGCCAGCGGTCAAGCCCTGTTGGGCCGGCGCCGGGGTCCAGCCCATCAGAGCCCCCAGTCTCCCCTGCAGGGGGCAGCACTCCTGGTGGCAAGGTGCTGTTCTGTGTCGTCTCCTCTTGCTACACTCAGATTGCTTCCTAACCTGGCCCTAGGTGCGGGGGGCATGGATGGTGGCACAGTTGTAGGACAGGGTTAAAGACAGGCTCCCTCCTCCCTGGGCTTTCTGAGAAGGGCTCATGTGAATTGTGTGGGCATCACCAAGAGCACACCTGTGCGCTGCTCAGGTGCGTGTGGCTCCCACCTGGTCTCCAGGGCATCTCCAGGTTGGGAGGGGTGGGTACCAGGCTCCTGCAGCCCCTGTGGTGGTCCGTTAGCCTCAAGTTGTGCACATTTGTGCATTGATTAGATCAGAATGGTTTAGAGCATGGACTCAGGAGCCAGCCTGCCGGGGCTGAAATCCCAGCCCCACACTTTAGCATTTAGAATGGAGCCTGGCACATGATAAACCCTCTGTAAGCATGAGCTAGTACTGTTGCCAGTATCATTAGTAGAGTTAGTGCTCCTGCCCTGTTCATTCACTGTGCACATGTTTGAGCTCTGCTCTGTGCCTGGCCGTGTGCTAGCAATGAGGACCCCACTGTCCATCTGTGGACCAGGGGGTTTGGTGACTACCCTGAAGGCGTTCACAGTCTAGTGGGATGTCGTACCTCGGCATGATAGGGGCTGTCGTAGAGAAGTGAGGACGCTGTGGGGCACAGGTGGGGGTCCCTACCCAGGCTGAGCGTGTCAATGACATCTAAACAGGGATCTGAAGGATTAGCCAGATGAAAGGGGTATGCGTGGGGCGAGGGGTGGTAAGACTGTTCCAGGGTGAGAGAGCAGCATGTGCAAAGCTCCAGAGAAAAGCTCGGCATGGGGGGCACTGAAGGAAGGTCTGTGGGGCAGGGCAGAGTGCATGGAGCCTCACCTCCTGCATCTGGACACCATGTCTCCATAGCTGCAGCCTGAGCATACGTTTGCTGTCTTACAGTCATCCATTGTTAACTCTTAGGGAGTTCGCAGTGACGGGGAAATACCTCTGTGGAATGGGAAGTCTTTCAGTGTCTTTGGAATCTGCCCCTCCACCTCCTGAGCCGCTTGTCATGAGTTGATGTTCCACTGGGTACTGGGGTGAGCCCCGGGCTGTGGGCACGTAGTTGTGAGTGCGAAGCAGCTTCTGCACCCTCCCCTACCAGATGTCCCCCAGTAGTACAGAGTAGCTTGTTTCCTCCTCTGAAAGGACCCCAGGTCCAGGCAAAACCTAACTCTTCATCATTCTTAGATGTCTTAAGCTTTCTTCCTGAGGAGGTAGGTCCCCAGAAAGCCTCATCCCTGGACTTGTGCCCACCACAGAAGTACCTCCAGAAATTTATGTTTTAATCGATGAATGACGAATATTTTTTATTTTCTGCCCAACAATTGTTGGGTACATGACCCTTTTTTGTTATTCCAAGTCCCCTATGAAATAGGACCTACATAATTAGGTTCCTTCTACACTTTAGGTCCAAAAAAAGTTTCTCTCTTCCTACATATTAGCCTATTTTCCATTGCATTCAAATTACTTGGGTAATGGGACTATGTAATTGTGCTTCTTTTAGAATTCAGCTCTAGAAAAAAATGTCTTCACTGATACTTTAATACATTTTCTTTTATTAGGTAGTAAGAATTATATAATCTGTTGTATTTCTTTTTTTGCCTTTGCTGCTAGGAAACTCAGAGCTACTCAATAAAGTAAGTCTGCTAGTCTGGGGCTTTGATAGAGTTTTCCTTTTCTCTGTTGTCTAAAAGTTTTTGTTTCTATTTGATGATCTTAGATATGTTAGATGTTATTAGCTTCCATTCATCAGTGTTGGAAATAGGTAGGCTAGATCTAAGTGATAAATGGCGTAGTGGTTAAGTGCTATGGCTGCTAACAAAAGAGGTCAGCAGTTCAAATCCGCTAGGTTCTCTTTGGAAACTCTATGGGGCAGTTCTACTCTGTCGTATGGGGTCACTATGAGTCAGAATCGACTTGGCGGCAGTGGGTTTTTGGGTTTGTTACCTTGCTTGGGTACATCTGTCATATATAATCTATATACAAGCACATTCTGATGAAAGGAAATTGACTTTGTCAAAAGATGCATTCAGGAAACAATAAACTGGGGAAATGATCCATTTCAACGATCACCTGATATTTTTGACGTAATAACAATGCTGTAACCTTGGGGAGCTGTTTAAAAATTCAGGTTTCTGGGCTCCACCCAGACCTAACTGAATTAGACTCTGAGGGTAGGGTCTGGGGAATCTGTTTGTTCCCCGAAAGAGTCTGTTGCACCCAGCCCAGCCCAGGGCTCTTAGAAACCACTGCCCTAAATCAAAGGACACAGAAGTGAGTTTTCTGTCAAAGGCTCAAGCAGCAAACAGAGATAAGAAGTGCTTTTCAAAGACTCCCTTAGGAAGAATTAGAAATCAGTATTCAAAATATAATCCTCCTGAATCTGGTTTTTGCACTTCACTTAAAACAAACAACTCACTGTACTGGTGGCATATTCACAAGGCAGGAATTCTGCATGTTCAAGAATTAGCATGAAGTGAGCATTAGAGGACACCAGAAATGTGTGGGATCGCAGTCTGCGTCAGTACTTCCCAGATCTCTGGAGGCCCAAGTGAGCACACAAGGTGTATCAGCTTTCTATTGCCACCCTAAAGCTCAGTGGTTTAAAACAAACAGCATTCATTTAGCTCATGAATCTGTAGGTGGGCAGTTTAGTCTGGGCTTAGCTGGGCAGTTCTTCTGGTCTGGGGGCAGGGGATCACTCACAGATCTGGCAGTCTGCTGGTATGACCAGGATGACTGGTCATATGTGTCCCATTTTGCAGTGGGCCAGCTGGCACATGATCTCATGGCAGTGGCAGAAGATGAGCATTGAACAAGCAAGTGGCTTAAGCAAGTCAGTACGCCCACAGTAGGAGAGCTCAGAGTTACAGGGCAAAGGCTGTGGATCCAGGGAGGGATACAGATGACACCATCTGTGCAATCAGTCTACCATACTGGGAATCTAAGGAATCCTTCCAGTATTCCAGAGAATCCCAAATAATTTTCTGTTACCCACTCTTCTTCCTCCCAATATCCAGGGTGTCACGTTTTTTTGCTTTTGGCTGGAGTAGATCCATTTTGTAGGGCTATACTAGTTATCTCCTGATAATGAGAGAAAAAGCAGAGGGAAGAATGTATTGACAATATAGGCAGCTCATTGACAAGAACCTTTCAAATTCTGAGGGAGGGGCTTCTTTTTCTACTCCAGGATGTAGTCAGCTAGAAGGAGCACTAAATGCCCAGCAGAAGGAAAGGTATACCTATTTGCAGGTATAAACTCTATTTAGTGTCTACTATCCTACGTGAGAAGCCAGTTTTCAGGAGAAATTATAAGGCATTGGAAAGGGCAAGAAAAAGCACACTCCCAAGAAACAAAACAGTCATCAGAATCAGACTCAGATGTGACATAGATGCTGGAATTATCTGACAGGGAAATTAAAATAGCTACAATTAATATGTTAAAGGTTCTAATGGAAAAATGTGGACAGCATTAAGATCATATGGGTACTTTCAGTAGAGTAATAGAAACTATAAGAAAGAGCCAAATTGGAATGCTAGAAATAAAAAACACAGTAACAGAGATGAGGAATGCCTTTATGGGCCTACCAGTGGACTTGACACAGCCAAGGAAAGAATCAGTGAACTCGCAGGTAGGTCAGTAGAAATTACCCAGACTGAAACACACAAACACATACATAAGAACAGAAAACCCAAATGTTGTAGGAATGAATGTCTAATATTCAGGTAATTGAAAACCCTGAAGGAAAAGGAAGAGAGAAAGAATGCTACAGAAGGAATATTAGAAGAAATAATGACCAAGACTTTCCCAGAGTTAATGACAGACACCAAACCACAGATCTTGGAAGTGCAGAAAACACCGAACAGGATAAATAATTAATACCAAATAATACCATAGCCATATCATGTTTAAACTACTGAAAACAAAAGATAAACAGAAAATGTTGAAAAAGGCATCCAGAACAACAAAAAAAGATGTTCCCTGTTTTTGGGTGTCTGTTTTAATAATTTCCATCCTCCAGGTTATGGCTTATGTGTGTGTCTTACTCTCTTCAGCAGAAACTAGAGACAAGCAAAAGGCCTCAGTCTGGAACGTCGACTACCTCCAAAAGCACCTCCCCCACCCTCACACCCTCCCCTTCACCCAAAGGGCACACTGCCGAGTCCTCGGTGTCCTCCTCCTCATCCCATCAGCAGTCCAAGAGCAGCGGGGGCTCCAGCAGTGGCACTATCACGGACGAGGGTGAGTCTCCTGGGCCCTGAAACCCCACCAGGTAACCTGGGAGCAGAGCTGCGAGGCGCCCTTAAATACTATAGCATTCCTAGGACAAGTTTCTTTGTTTTTTAAGTTAAACAAACAGAAGCCCGCCCCTCCTTCTCTGATTATACCTTACATTTTTATCTTCACTGTGCAAAAGGAGGGAGCCATGTTCTGGTAAGTTCCCTCAAGTACTTGTAGCATGTAGGTGAGTTTTGTTTATGGACACAAAGGTAACACCGGTGGAAATGCTTCTCTTTTTCATTGACCCTTGATTTTACCAAGACTGATATCCTCCTCCGGGAACTGGTCCCTGCTGATAACATGTCCAAAGTACATGACACGAAGTCTTGCCATCCTTGCTTCTAAGGAGCATTCTGGCTGTACTTCTTCCAAGGCAGATTTGTTCATTCTTCTGGCAGTCCATGGTATATTCGATATTCTTCACCAACACCATAATTCAGAGGCGTCAGTTCTTCAGTCTTCCTTATTCATCGTTCAGCTTTCACATGCATATTAAAAAAAACTAAAATTAGGCAATTGAAAATACCATGGCTTGGGTCAGGTGCACCTTAGTCCTCAAAGTGACATCTTTGGTTTTTAACACTTTAAAGAGTTCTTTTGCAGCAGATTTGCCCAGTGCAGTACGCCGTTTGATTTCTTGACTCCTCCTTCTGTGGGCATTGACTGTGGATCCAAATAAAATGAAATCCATGACAACTTCAGTCTTTTTTCCATTTATCATGATGTTGCTTATTGGTCCAGTTGTGAGGATTTTTGTTTTGTTTATGTTGCGGCGTAATCCATACTGAAGGCTGTGGTCTTTAAGCTTCATCAGTAAGTGCTTCAAGCCCTCTTTGATTTCAGCAAGCAAGGCTATGTCATTTGCATATCACAGGTTGTTAATGAGTCTTCCTCCAATCCTGATGCCACATTCTTCTTCATATAGTCCAGCTTCTTGGATTATTTGCTCAGCATACAGATTGAGTAAGTACGGTGAAAGGATACAACCATGATGCACACCCTTCCTGATTTTATTGACTCTCCTTTGTAGGTGACTTTTCGTTTTTCCCTAGCTGCTCTTAAAATTCTCTCCTTATCTTTGGTTTTGGCAACTTTGATTATAATATGTCTTGGTGACTTTCTTTTAAAATCTACCTTATGTGGAGTTCGATGAGCATCTTGGATGGATATCTTCTTATCTTTCACGATATCAGGAAAGTTTTCTGCCAGCAAATCTTCAACAACTCTCTCTGTATTTTCTGTTATCCTGCCCTGTTCTGGTACTCCAATCACTTGTAGGTTATTTCTCTTGATAGAGCCCCACATGATTCTTAAGGTTTCTTCATTTTTTTAAATTCTTTTATCTGATTTTTCTTCAAATATATTGGTGCCGAGTGCTTTATCTTCAAGTTCACAAATTCTGCTTCCACTTCCTCTGTTCTGCTCCTCTGACTTTCTATTGAATTGTCTACTTCTGTAATTTTATTGTTAATCTTCTGAATTTCTGATTGCTGTCTGTCTATGGATTTTTCCAGCTTATTAAATTTTTCATTATGTTCCTGAATAATCGTCTTAATTTCTTCAGTTGCTTTATGTGTGTGTTCCTTGGCTTGTTCTGCATATTGCCTGATTTCTTTCCTGATGTCTTGAAGGGTTCTGTATATTAAACTTTTGTGTTCTGCCTCTGGTAATTCCAGGAAGGCACTTTCATCTAGAAGATCCCTGGATTCTTTGTTTTGAGAGCTTGTTGAGGCGATCATGGTCTGTTCCTTTATGTGACTTGAGTGCTGCTTTTCTCAGTGGTTCATCAAAATCCCAGGGTTAAAGGTCATGCCCTGGCTTGGCTGTATTTGCAAGGCTTTGGGTCATTTGCACATCCTTGATCATCTCTGTCTATGGGGGAGGAATGTGCTGATTGGCCAGGCCTGAGTCATGTGTCTGCCTTTGGAGCTGGAGTTGCAGTCTGCCCTCCTGATGCTGTGGACCGCAAGTGAGAGAGAAGTGGTCCCTCAAAGGAGGGAGGGGGAAGAATACGGGCAAGCAAAACCAATCAGTGTCCACCACAACCGGGAGAACTTCGGGACCTGCATGTGTGCACGCTCTCCTGTGAGGATAATGAGGAAAGGAAGATGGGGTAGACGTTAGGGCAGGAGGGGAGGCTTTGTGGGGGGGGGGCCCAGACAGATTAAGGAACGATTAATGCTCTCTGGTGGCTCCTGGGAGCTGGAAGGAGGGAGCTGAGCTTTGGTGAGAGGTGGGGCCCAGGTAGGTACAAACCAAGGAGCGTAAATCAGAGGGGCAGGTGAGGTCATGGAGCATGTCACCCTCACAAACGCATATTCACTTCTTGCAACTGCTGGGAGGAAAGTGTGGAGCAGTTTCTGCTCAGCAAGTGATGAAAAGTTGAAATCAACTGCACAGGCTCCAGTTTGGTGAGTTGATGCATGCTGCTGTTGATATCCCCTCTATTTGGCAACTGTTTTTATCATCTTTTGGTACCTAGCGTGATCATTTATAGAGGCAACATCATTCCTCCTTAACCATGTTTCCTATGTGGGGTCTTAAGGCACTTTCATCTGGAAGATCCCCTGATTCTTTGTTTTGAGAGCTTGTGGAGGCAATCATGGTCTGTTTCTTTATGTGATTGGATATTGACTGTTGTCTCTGAGCCATATGTAAGTTATTGTATTAGTTTATTTCATGTTTACTTACTGTGTCCTAGCTTCTTGCTTTATTTTATTTTGATACACCCAAATGGGTTGCTTGAGTGAGCTAGCTTGATTATTTTCACCTTTGAAACTCTGACGTCCTGTCCCCAGGTGGCTAGAGCTATTATCAGGTATATCAGTCGAGGAGTCATTCATCTTTCTTGTATGGATTCAGCTCAGGTGTCCAGGTAGCTACTCATCAAGTGTGTGGTACAGGCTCTGTCCTGCAATCTTAGAGGGGCAGGGGTGATTGGTGTATGTACCAGTATCTGGTTGCAGCAGGGGGTCACGCGTTGAACAAGGCAGGGGGCTGAGAATCATCCCCCAAGTGTTTCTGAGGAAAGCACATCCCTGTTCCCTAGAGCACACAGGTGGATGGGTTCTGCATACAGACTATGGGCACCCAAAGTTTTTGGTTGTAAGGACGGGGAGGTACCAGTTATCCTTGGACCCCTGTCATGGGGTGGTGGGTGACCTGAGTGGAGCCACTGGTCCTTAGGCCCCTGATGTGGGTAGGTGAGGACCCTGTTTAATAGGCAAAGTGGTGTCAAACATTAAACACCCACCTCTCCACCGCAGAACTGAAACAGTTGTAGTCTGCCAACAAAGGCCTGTTCTCCTGGAATAGGCCCACACAGGTCCGTGCAGGGGGGAAAGGTACTAAAAGTCCACGGACTGGTTATGCCTGGACAGGAGCCGCTTCTGTCCGGAGCACCCCGGGTTAGTGGAGCTGGCAAATTATCTTTTCCCCAACCTGTGAGTTTATTCCTTCTCCAAGGCCAGAAGAATGGCTCTAGGTGCTCAACAGGGCCTATCTCAGGCCCAGGAAAATCAGCTGCTAAAGTCAGCTTGGGGCGGGGAGTGCAGTAAAATATATGCAGGTACTTAGCTTTTGCCGAGAGCACCATTCTTCTCTGGTTCCGGAGATGTGAGTAGGGTTTGTGGCTGGATGCTTCTCCCTGAGGAAACTTTGGCCGAACACTAGTACCAGCCCACCACCTGAGGGCTTCCAGTGATTCAGGTCCGGTAACTCCTTTCTGCTTCTGAACCGTCTCTTCTTCCCCTTGCTGCTCAGTTTATTTTCTAACTTTGCCTTTGATGTTCAGGGCTCCTCACTTTTCATAAATATACCTATTTCACTTGTTTTTTTGGGTCTTTGTTTTAAGAGGACTTGCTGGAAGCGTCTGTCTATTCCGCCATCTTGGCCCCGCCTCTCCCTTGCTAATTTTAAACCATGCAGTATCCCTTGTTCAGTTTGAACAGCTGCTTCGTGGTCTATGTACAGGTTCCACATGAGCAGAATTAAGTGTTCTGTAATTCCTATTCTTTGCAACATTATCCATAATTTATTACGATCCACAGAGTCAAATGCCTTTGCATAGTCAATAAAACACGGGTAAACATCTTTCTGATATTCTCTGCTTTCAGCCAAAATCCGTCTGACATCAACGATGATAGCCCTCATTGCACATCCTCTTCTGAATCTGGCTTGAATTTCTGGCAGTTCTCTGTTGATATTCTGCTGCAACTGTTTTTGAATGATCTTCAGCAAAATTTTAACTTGCGGGTGATAGTGATGATACTGTTCGATAATTTCCACATTCCGTCGGATCACCTTTCTTTGGAATAGGCACAAATATGAGTATCTTCCAGTCAGTTGGCCAGGTAGCGGTCTTCCAAATTTCTCAGCATAGACGTGTAGCACTTCCAGCTTTGTATAAATTTGTTGAAACATCTCAATTGGTATTCTGTCAATTCCTGGAGTCTTGTTTTTCACCACTGTCTTCAGTGCAGCTTGGACTTCTTCCTTCAGTAGCATCGATTCTTGATCATATGCTAACTCCTGAAATGGTTGAATGTCAACCAGTTCTTTTTGTTACAGTGACTGTATGTATTCCTTCCATCCTCTTTTGGTGCTTCCTGCATCGTTCTGTGTTTTGCCCATAGAATCCTTCAATATTGCAACACAAGACTTGAATTTTTTCCTCAGTTCTTTCAGGTTTAGAAATGCCGAGTGTGTGCTTCCTTTTTGGTTTTCTAACTCCAGGTCTTTGTCCTTATAATACTTTGTCTTCTCAAGCCATCCTTTGAAATCTTCTGTTTTGCCCTTTTACTTCATCTCTTCTGACATCCATTTTGGTCTTTTCTTTCTTTCCTGTCTTTTTCATGACCTTTTGCTTTCTGCATGTTATGATGTCCTTGATGTCATCCCACAACTCATCTGGTCTTCTGTCATTAGTGTTCAGTGCATCAAATCTGTTCTTGAGATGGTCTCTATATTCAGGTGGGATATACTCAAGGTCATACTTTGGCTCTTGTGGACTTGTCTTAGTCTGGAAGCACCGCTGAAACCTGTCCACCATGGGTGACCCTGCTGGTATTCGAACCATAGGTGGCTTAGCTTCCAGTATCACAGCAACACATCAGCCACCACGGTAGGATGAACTGACAGACGAGTGGTAGAAAATAGTAAACATAAAGGTATGTTAGTCATATTAAAAAAGAAAAGTGTTATGTACTAATTTATTTTACTGCACGTCCTGTTGAGGTTATTTAGTCTCCTGGCTGGGATACTATATATATTGTTATACTTCTACTGTACGTATCTCATAAATCTGCCTTTGGGGACATTACCTTGGTAGCTTAAAATTGGCCACAATTGGGGTGTTTACTCCATGGCAATCAGCGAACAGCACCAATCTGGGCCTGATTTATTGTTTTGTAGCTTGCCTAGTTATAAGAAAGTGATGGAGAAAATGTTAATGATGCATACAGTTAAAAGTCTCATCACGTCTCTAGCCCTTATACGTGAACAGCATAAAAAGTTGAGGAAATAATCTTCCGGTATTTGAAAACCATTATCTGACTCTGCAAAGTTGTTCACATGACATTCCAATATATATCTTTGCTGTTTCATTTTCGCCTTACATGTTCACGTTAAGAAGTCTCAGCCATCCTTCATGTCGGCACTACAACTCATTAGCTGCAGGTACAAGAGTTAGGCAAAAATCAATGAAAGCACTCTGTGAGAAACAGTTGACTCTATGGAATTTACAATAAGGGATGTTGTATACTTTATTATTATTTGTAAATTATGTGCTACACGTTCTTTATATTGGTAAATTTACAGCCAGCTTATGTACATGTAAACATGCATGCATTTTGCCCCAGAGAGCCAGTTGTTAAACACTGTGGAGAAAGCCCTGTATCTGCAGGGAAAGCAGGAACAAGGATTGGCATCATGAAAGTGCGGTGGATTTTTGTGTGGACTGCAGCTCAATTCATCTCACACATACTAGTTCAGTAGCAGCTTTTTCGTGAAGCCTTCCCTAGTCCCTTGGGCTGGGCCAGCTGCTGACTCTGTCCCCAGAGTCCCTGTTGTTCACTTCATCATAGCACTCCTCACTGATGAGAGGCCATGGAGCTTAGGAACGGACCCGGGAGCTGGGCTTGAATCCCTACTGTGCTAGGGACTAGTGGAATGTCCTCACCCACGATGTGATGCCTAACCTTTCCCTGTCTCACTCTCCTCAAATGTAAATGGGGACAGTAAGAGGGATTGTTGTAAAGCACAAATGAGTCATCCATGTACAGGGTGCCTGATGGTGAGCGCTGTGCATGAGCTTCACCCTCGTCATTGTCTTCCTGGCCACACTGTGAGCACCTTCCAGGCAAGGACCTTTCTACCTTGATCCCCAGCTTGCAGCAGGCTCATTGGTAGTTACTGTTGAATGAATTAGTGAACAAATAAAAGAAAGAACCCAGGCCTCCTAACCTCCAGTCCACTCTTCTTTGAAGAGTACCCACTGCCTCAGGGCCTTTCCACTTGCTGTTCCCAGTGCCTGAAGTGCTTTTCCCAAGGTATGCGCAGGGCTCAGTCCTTTTCTTTACTGCTTTAGTGTCACCTTATCACCCTCTGTAAAACAGCATCTGCTCATCCTCTGTTATCCATCCCTGCCTGCTCTGTTCTTCCTCTTTGCGTTTGATCTAACAGCCTGCTTGTTGAATCCCCACTGCCTACTCTGGTAGATCTCTGTTGAATGTGTGAATATGTATTGCTTCCAGCCCCCCAGATGCTGGTCTTGTCTCCTCCTTTCTTTATCCTACCCCCTCTGCTGTCTTGATACCCAGAACCTGCTCCCGTTTTCCCCAGTCTGTGCCCTCATGGGGAAGCCCACAGCCTCCACACACCTGAACCAAACGCCCAACTCTGCTCTTAGGCCTGCCTGCCTGTTCTCTTAAGTTCTGTCTCTGAGGAACTGAGGACTTGCTGGTGTTAATGTTTGCTGCAGGTGCTGCAACCAGCAGTCAAGAAATCATCATTTAAAGACGTTCTTAGGAGGAGGCAGTTTTAGTCCTAGCAGCTGGAGTTCCAACAACTTGAGGGTTGCAGTCTTTGGGGAGCCAGCCCTGGCCGTGGCCTCATGCCCTCTTTGCAGACTGATTTGGGGTATCAGCAGATGCCACGGACGTGTGTGGAGGGGAGAGTGTAGCTGAGAAGCAGCTCAGGATCCATCTCCAGTTTCCTCTGCAGAAATGCAGCTTAGATCTGCTTTCTGGGTTGGGGTTCCTTGTAGGACTTCATTTGAAATAAGATTACCGCTGCTTTGTATGAAGGTTTGAAGACCATTCTTCTGATACATTTTAAAAGATAATAAAATGTGGTTGTTTTACATCCTTCTCTCTTGAAGATGAGCTGACTGGAATCCTTAGGAAATTATCACTTGAGAAATACCAGCCCATTTTTGAGGAGCAAGAGGTAAGGATGTTCTTGTTGAATGTCATTTTAAACCTACTGTAAAACAAAACAAAACTTTGAGCATGTGGGTTTTCATCCTGCACGCCTAGATCGATCCTTTCCACTGAGACAGCTGAGAAAATAGAATTTGTGTTCAGCACATTTAGTTTGGTCATTACAGTGAAATGCTGGGGACCTCGTGGCTTGTTTTGTTGTAATAGAGCTTTGTAGCATCCAACACTGCTTTCTCTAGTAACGTTTGCATCTGTCCTGCAAGCATTTTTGCTGACAAGGATTGACTGGGAGGCCAGGTCAAAAGCAAATCCTAATGGATGTGTGTTAAATGTCTGGGTACAGAGTCGGTGTTAATTTGAGAGAGTTCACATTTGCTTAAAAGCATTCAAAATTACATTAAAAAAATTTACTGTTCTGGAATTTAATAGTACTTCAAAATGTTAAGTTAATAGTGGTCCAGCAGTTCCATTCCTAGGTATATACCCAACAGAAATGAAAACATATGTCCATACAAACACCTGTACACAGTGTTCGTAGCAGCATTATTCATAACAGGCAAAAGGTGGAAACAACCCAAATGTCCCTCAGCTGGTGAGTGGATTGAAATACATGGTATGTCTATGCAGTGGAATATTATTCAACAATAAAAATGAACAAAGTATGATACATGCCACAACATGAATGAACCTTGAAAACATGACATGACACTACGTGAACGAAGCCAGTTACAAAGGCCACATGTTATATGGTCCCATTTATATGGAAGGTCCAGAATAAGCAAATCTATAGAGACAGAAAGTAGATTGACGAGTGGTTTCCCAGGGCTCAGAAGAGGAGGGGATGAGGGTGACTACTTAATGGGTGTGGGGTTTCTTAGTGGGGTGATAAAAATATCCTAAAATTGATTGTTGTGATGGTTGAGTAACTCTGTGACTATACTAAAAATTATGAATTATATACTTAAATGGGTGAATTGCATGGTGTATGAATTATATCTCAAAAAAACTTTTAAAATTTACTGTTTTAGATAAATAAAAACAACCCTGCAGGCCCAGTAATCACTGGTTAGACACCCCTGTGTCCAGCTCGGTACACGAAGGCCTCATAGTTACCGCAGCAGACATTAGAATCACTCATTGCCCCCAGCAAGCTTGGGATCCAGTGGGGGAGTTTGTATTTTTGTTCAGGAAACAGGCGAGAGTTGCAGTGGCTTTCTTTATCAGTTTGGTTTTCTGTTGTATCCAGTCTGCTGTCCCTGCCTCCTTGGCGTTTTAAAATTCAGCAGTGATTTTTCTCTTCACCAAGAAATCTTTCCTGCTCACTGATGGCCATCTGTTGCTTTTGTTTTATATGTCTTGTGTCCTCTTGGACCTGTGGTTGGAGCCTTATTTATGAGGCTGTCGCATTTTCTGTAACAGCAGCTTCCCAGTCGGGGAGGGTTCAGGCAGGTGACAGAGTCCCTTAATCCTAAGAGAAAGTCATGAAAGTCATGGCATTTGAATAAGGAGGCCACATCCCTCAGGAGAAGCTCATGAGAAAAACCAGTGGATCAAGCAGCTTCGATGTGTGAAAGACGATATGGCTCTGTGGATGAGAGCAGGGCCTCTGGAGCCCACAGCCTGCGTTCAAATCCCAGCTCTGCCACTTACTAGCCATGTGACATTTTGGGTGCTAAAAAAAGCTCTCTGTGCCTCTGTTTCCCTATCTCTAAAATGGGGATAATAATGTGAAGATTAAGTGCTTTGCACATAGTATTTACTGCTGTCATCCTCCTCTTTATCTGACAGTGAGACTGGCTTCCCAGTGAGGGTGTGGGATTGGATTCTGCCTGGGTGAGGAGGCCTCTGCCCCCTGTGTCTGAGATGTCATTGCGCATACCGGGTCGTGGGTGCACTTGCTTTGTCCGTGCCACTTTGGCCTTTCCTTCCACCCTGACTTGGAGGGGCAGAAAACCTGCAGTGTGTAACACTGTGTAGCAGGGAGCCCTGCTGGCCTTTCTCCAGGAACATAGTCCTGGTTTGGGTACCCAGAGCCCAGGCAGGGATGAGACTGCTGTAGAAACCGAAAACCAAACAGCTTGTAAGTTCTGAGCCCTTCTCCACTTCTGTGCTCCATGGCTACCCTTTCCTTTATTGCTTCTGCTTGTTTACTTTCTCGTTCTGTCTTTCCACAGTCTGCGTCTCTCTTGTTCTCTTTGGGGGATGCATGGTGAGTACTGCCATATGCCCACATTTTTCTGTGCAGTATCCAATGTTATCACTGCAGTAACTTCGGAATTAACTTTGTAATAGTCAGACATAGATTTTTTTTGCCATTCTAGCCACCCAGATCACGGTGACCCCGTGTATACAGAGTAGAACTATACTCCATAGGGTTTCAAGGCTGCGACCTTTTGAAGGTAGATTGCCTAGCCTTTTTCCAAGGCACCTCTCCGTGGCTTTGAACCACCAGCCTTTTGTTGTTAGCCTTGTTGGCCCAGTGGTTAAGAGCTCAGCAGCTGACTAAAAGGTTGGCAATTCGAATCCACCAGCACTCCTTGGAAACCCTACAGGGAAGTTCTACTCTGTCCTGTAGGCTCGTTATGAGTCAGAATCAACTCGATGGCAGCTGGTGGTGGTGGTGGCCACCCTGGCTTTCCTTGTGTCATTTTCAGGGTTTTTCCAGAATACAGCTGTTTTGAAAACCCCAGGGCTAGAGCTGAGGACAGTTAGTTTTCAATGAGATTTTTCAGCTAAACTTTAAATATGAAGTCAGGAACTAGAAGTCGTAAATAATAATTAACTCGCTACTAATAAGGCCTAATAGCTCATAATGGTATTTCTGCTCTGGGTGGGAAAAGAGAGGTGTGGCCCAGGCAGATGGCAGTGAGTCCCCTTCTCTCGTCCCAGGTGGATATGGAAGCGTTCCTCACGCTCACCGACGGTGATCTGAAGGAGCTGGGCATCAAGACAGATGGATCCAGGCAGCAGATTTTGGCAGCGATTTCTGAATTGAACGCAGGCAAGGTATCATTCTCAATCTTTTTTTTTTTTTTTTCTGGTTTCGAACAGCTAAGATCTTCACCAGGACCCCAGGCCCTTGGTGTTCTTGAGAGCCTTTGTGGTAGTCTGATGTCATCTCCTTTGGCATAGCTGACAGAGAACCCGTTGCATGCTTCTCACGATTGAGTGCTTACTACCCCTAGAGTAGCCTGTTCCTTTTCAGACCTCTTTTCTGGTTAGGTTGTTTGTCCACAGATCCAGCTGAAATGTTTCAACCCATAGAACTAGGTTCTGCCCTCCAGGCTGTGGGGTCAGGAGACCAGTATCTCACTGTGTTACCTGGGGCAGGTCACACACCTCTCTGAGCCTCCCTTTCCTCGTCTGTAGGGTGGGTGCAGTGGGGGTTGTTCCAAGAACTGACATGCTTAGGAGAGCACCTGGTACACAGTGAGCCAACAATCACCGCTATTATTGCTGACAGCCCACAGTTTGGTCTAATGTTCCATTTCTCTTCCATCAGCTTTAAAGCCAGAGATTAGCACTGGCCTTCACCCAAACGGCAAAACAAACAAAACAAGACAAAAAGAAAGCTAAACATCACTCACAAACATTAGTTTTATGTGGCTGTGATTGGGCTATTCATCTTCTTTTTCCTTATCATGATAAAGTATGAATTTTTCTGTTTCTATTCCAGCAACAGTGTATAACACTTGCTAACCTGTTGGTTTTGCACACTTTTCCTAACAGCTTCCCACTTGTTGGACAGTAGTGTCATGACTGGAATTTTGCCATTATAAGTAATACTGTAATGGACATCTCTGCCTTTTTTCTTTTTCTTTTTTTCCCCCTGAAGCTGTGTTCTATAGTACAACGCTATGTCAGAAAGCTTGACCAGTTTTATGGTTCTTTTTATACATTGCCAGGTTATGCACAGAAATACTGAATAGTCTTATAACGCCAGCAGCAAATAAATATTTATGTAGTAATTTATCATTTACAAGTCATGTTACATGCATCTCCTCTGTTAATCCTTCCTGTGGCCCAGCCTAGCCTCACACTCCTTGTCTAGCTGGTGACCACTTCTGCACATTCTCCTGGCCACACTACACTGTGTGACGGCTCCTCCCAGCCCTGCCTGCATGGGAGTGGCTCTTTTTGTTGTGGTCATCGTCATCTTACTGCCTATTGGCCATGAGGTGACCCTTCAAGATGATTTTGTCAGCTTTGCTTCAGGCAATTGTAAGTCAAACATTTTTCCTGGCATCTTTACTATTTGTTTTTTTCTTCTCTGAAATGGTGTGTTCCTAAACATCAGTCACCCTGCCATGGGGACCAGACTGCCTCGCTTTACAGATAAGGAGCTGAAGCTCAGAGATGAGCAGTGACCCCCGACTCCCAGACCAGCGCCATTTCTGCTCTGCGGTTAGACGTGAGGAGAGGTAGGGGAGGTGGGCATGGATGGGCAGGTCTTGGCTGTTAGGAAGAATTATCACCCAGGAGGTTCACAGAAGGTAAGTAAACTAAGGCAAGCACCAGAGTCTTTGGTGCATTCATTTATTCATGAAAAAATAGTGCTTTGAGCTCCTGCCATGTCCCAGGTGCTATGTGGGTGTGGAGCACTCAGAATCACTGTGTCAGGCTCTGTGCCATAAAGACGTCACATGTAGTCATTCATTTCATCCTCACAAAACCCACTGAGGTTGGATCCCGTTTACGGTTGAGGAAACTGAGCCACAGAGAGATTAAGGAACTTATCCAAAGCCACACAGCTACTACGTGGCCGAGCCCGGATGGGAACCCACAGTTTGTGTCCTGGCTACTATGCTGTGCTGCCTCAATGTGACCCACAAGCACACATAAAGGAGAAGCATGTGAGACTGCAAGAGCTTCTGACTTAGAGTGGAGCCAGAAAGGTGAGGGCCGTGGAGATGTTCCTGAGGAAGTGGTAGGAGGGCTGAGATCTGAGGGAAGAGCAGAAGCCAACTGGATGAAAGGCGAAGAAGGAAAGAGCATCCCAGGCAGAGGGAAGCACATATGCAAAGACCCTACGGTGGGAAGGTGTGCCTCAGCACAGAGAGCAAGAAGCCTGGCTTGAGGGAAGGCCGGGTCAGGGGACAGATTAAGGCTCCCAGGATGGTCAAAGGTGACCCAGTCAAGTAAGGGCAAGGGGATGAGTGAGCAATGGTAGAGGACTGTGGCTGACGAGTTGCACGACCCTCCCTCGTCCTACCCTCCGGAAGCCATACGTGTGAGCCAAAGAGGAGATGAAGGTGGGGAAAGCCATGTAGTCCAGTCACGGAAGGAGGACAGAAAAGGTTCCAGATGTAGGGGCGGTGAGGACTGTGGAGGGCAAAGGAGGACATAACCAAGAGCTGGGTGCCGTTCAAGCCTGACCCAGGCCTTGGCAGATGGTCAGCACTAATGCTTCTGGAATCTTCCCCTTGCCATCAGGTCTGTGACGTCCTTGGTACAAAATCACAAAAAGAAGACAGACTGGGCTGGTTTGCAAATCTTAGGAAACTAAGCTGGGATCATCAGAGTGGATGCACGTGACATCTTTTTTTTTTTTTTAATTGTGCATTAAGTGAAAGTTTACAACTTGTTAGTTTCTCATACAAGAATTTACACACACATTGTTATGTGACCGTAGTTGCTGTCCCTATAGTGTGACAGCACACTCCTCCTTTCCACCCTGGATTTCCCGTGTCCATTCAACCAGCTTCTGTCCTTTTCTGCCTTCTCATCTCGCCTCCGGAGAGGAGCTGCCCACTTAGACGCTGTGACATCTTAAGTCCCCTCCAAATGAGGTCGTTTTTCTTAAAGTTTATACACACTGGACTTTTTTTAGTTTTCTCTCAAGTTCACTGCCCTCCAACTCCCTGCTTCCCTAACAGTCTGTGTCCTGTACTAACTTCTTTCCCATAGTGTCCCTGCTGTACTGGGAGAAGCAGAAGACACACCTACTGGTGGTCCTCCTTGGGGGCCCGAGCCCCCAGCTAGAGATCTGGGTGTCTCTGACATGGTAGGCCAAAGAGACCACCTAATTCTACCTCGTCCTTCCCACATCAGCATCCGCCCTGCAGAGACAGACGCTTGTGCGTGGCAGTGGGTGCGAGGGGCAGGAGGCGACCTGAGCTGCCTTGCTGGAGAAGGGCCTGCTCTGCGGTTAGATGTGAGGGCAGGTAGGGGAAATGGGCATGGATGGGCAGGTCTTGGCTGTTAGGAAGAGTTATCACCCAGGTGGTTCACAGAAGGTAGGTAAACTGAGGCAAGCACCAAAGTCTTTGGTGCTTTCATTTATTCATAAAAAAAAAAAAAAAAAAAAACAGTGCTTTGAGTGCCGGCCATGTCCCGGGTGCTATGTGGGTGTGGAGCACTCAGAATCACTGTGTCATTATTCGGGGGCCAGCCGTTCCAGATGAAAGTGTTGGAAGTGTGGACCACGTATCATAGCCTGCTGTAGAGAAAAGGTATGGTTGGGAGAAGCTTAATATTAGAAAAATGAGTTTATCTCCTATTGCACTAAATCTAGGTTATCCTTGCCACTGTGTGCAGGTGCTTAGAATGAGCCAAGAACTCCTCAGGCTTCCAAGAGCCCTTCTTACGGCCCTTCAATGTCCTGGGCCTCCGCACCCTCCACACCAGGCTGGCCTGACCCAGACTTCAAGGTCTCCTGCCTTTTTCTGGATTGTTTGAAGGCATGAGCTTCCTCATCTGAGGGTCACACTTTTTCTTTCACAACCAAGATTGGCCAAGAGAGGGCCCCTTGTGGGTCTAGTGCTCTGTGCTCAAATTTGAGATCCCAGGCCAGGACACGTGAGAGGGGGATGGCTGGCATTCCCTGCCTGCCAGTGTTTTTCTAGCTGTTGTTGCTGGCAGGTTGTGATATCAATTAAGTGCATCACAAACAGAGTTTTAAAAAATGAAATAGAGTAGAAAATACTAACAGGCTTCATAGGTAGGGAGGGTAAAACCTTTGGGAGTTACAACATGTATATATAAACAGAAAGAGAGAGGGAGAGGGTTGCGATATAAAATGCATTTCTTACACAATCAAAAAAAGTTTGAGTATTTTAGCCTAAAAACCTTCTAAGTGAGTATTAACCAAATATCTGGCTCAGCCGTAAAAATACCAGCAAAGCTTTGTGGACCCTGAGCCTATAAGTCAGGTAACTTCCAGTGAGCCACCCAGTATTTGAGCACTGGGTGCTGTGAGTAGTGTTACATGTTGAATAATATGTTCTGCTTGTTAGTTTGTTTTAAACAAGTTACACATCAGAGAAGGATAGCCAAAAGTGATCGTTTTAGTTTTACCCATAGTTGGTCCTAAGCCAACTTTTTTCTGTTCCCATTTTTCCAGATCCTCAAAAGCAATGCATATTTGTTTTACAAACCCTGCGCAGTACCAAAAGGGTGAAAAGAGTTTTTCAAGAAATCACAATCCAAACACTCAGAGGCCACCATTGTTCACATTTGGGCAAATTATTTTAGTGTTTTATGCTGCATGTAGTTTTTTCAATGTGGCTGAGATAAATCTGGGTGTATAATTTTACATTCTACTTTCTTCATTTAACAATGAATTTGTGCAGTTACCCATGTCTTTTTGATATACCACATTTGTTTGGACGTTCTAAAAATGTTTTTAACCCCCTACATGTTAGATACATAGATATCCAAACGTTCCATCCATAATGCTGCAGTGGACAGGCTTATGTATAAAGCTTTCTAATCATCTCCTTGGAACAGATGTCTAAAAGTGTCATGACTGAGTTAAAGGGTCTGAATCAAGGTATATGATACACACACCCAAGTTCTTTCCAGAAAGAGCCAGTGAGCATCCTCACCAGCCGTGGGAGTGAGTTTCCAGTTTTCACTGCACCCTTGCCAGCGTGGAGTATTATCAGTTTGTTTTCTAACCTTTATTAATTTGACAGGCAATAAAAGGTACCTTGTTTCAATTGGCTTTTCTTTAAATGCTAGTTAAGTTGAACATTTTTTTTTTCTATGTTTATGGCCATTTGTTTTGTTTTTTCCTCTTGAGAATAATCAGCAGGTCCTTTGAAACTCGGGGGTTTTTAAAGGGCAGTTATCATTATCATCTTCAATGCAGAGAGTGATCACCGTTGTCATCCTCTGTAGCTCCCTCCTAAGGTTAGGAGGCAGCGAGTGCTGGAACCCTGTCTCGCCCTGACCTCATTTCTCAGGCAATTGAGGCTAAGGTGGTGTTTAATAATAAAAGTGCACGTCATCCCTGGTGTTTATTTTTCAGCCCTCTGCAGTTTGCACAGTTACCCCATTCATTATCAGAGGTTGAGCCACAGGACAGCCCTGGCAGGTAACATCATCCCCATTTCACAGGTAAAGAAACTCAGTAGAATGGGGGCATGCCACAGATAATAAGTATCAGGCCCAGGACCCGAGGGCCCTCTGACAGCACCCCTGATGCTCTGTCCTTCCACCCTGCAGCCTTCAGGTTTGTGTTGGTAGCATCCTGGTGGCATTTTTCAGCTTATCTTTTAAACTTTTTTTATAATTTATTTTGTTGTTGAGAGTGTGCATAGCAGAACACATACCAATTCAATAATTTCTGCATATACAGTTCATTGATGATATCTTTGAAGTTGTGCAGCCATTCTTGCCCTCCCTTTCTGAGTTGTTTTCCTCCATTAACATAAACTCCCTGCCCCCTAAGGTTCCAGTCTAACCTATTGAGTTGCTGTTGTCGCTTTGATCCCATGTAGATAGATCTTAAGTTTTAGATAGATGTTAAAAGAACACAGTGCTCAAAGAAGACATTCTTTACTAGTTAAGCTAAAACTGCTGTTTGGTTTCAAGAAGACTTCAGGGAATATTTTTGGTTTAAGGTTTAAAAATAATCTCATGGCAATAGTTTCAGGGGTTCATCCAGCCTGCATGGCTCCAGAAAGTATGGATTCCATGAGAATTTGAAATTCTGTTCTGCGTTTTCCCCCTTTTGATCCACCTTATTTTAGGTTACTTGAAAGGCTCATCATAGAGGAAGAACCTCAAGTGCTTAGAAGGCCTCCTTAGCACCGAGGTCCCTTCTTGAGGGGGTGGAGAGGGGCCACTGGGGGCATGGGGAGCCTGTGAAATGTAAGAAAAGGAAGTTTGAAGTCTGGGCTCATTCAGTGAATGTTTTTTTTTTTTTTTAACTTTTTCACTCTTAGCAGAGAACAGTCTGCCAGAGATTATCAGCTTTTAATTTGCTTTACATTTAGGACCACACTTATTTGTTGATTATATTTAATCCACGCTACTGACACTGGACCCTTTGTGGGCAGCAGCACAAGGCAGAGGGGTGCCTGCCCTCAGAGGGGTCATACCCTCGTCAGAGAGATGGGTATTGGGATGAACCCAAGCAATATAAGGTCTGTCTGCTGTCTTCACCTGCTTCTAGAAGTCAAGCTCATGGTGTGGAAGAAAGAGTTTATTTCACCATCCCTGAAACCTCTGCTTTGGAAGGGAGGGGGTTTTTCATTTACCTTGAAAAGGTTAAGGTTTGGTCACTGAGAGGAAGAGCCACTCAGGCTCTGGTGATCTCTGGTTACTGCTTCCTTCCAAACAACTAACTCTCTGAGTCTCCAGGGCTGACTGGGAGGAGGGCTGGGTGGAGCCACTGCAGGTGCTCTGGCTGGGCCCTCTGAGCGACTGAACCTCTCCGCCCAAGCGTCTCCCACGCTGACTCTGTCTCCAGCACCCCCAGCTCAGCCGTCACCTGGGACAGCTCCACCCCAGCCTCAGCACAAACAGCACCTGCCCCAGTTTTTTGAGCCAGCGGCGGCAGCCTGGCATTGTCAGGAGTGTTAGGTCCAAAGGAGGAACAGAAAATAAATCATGAGAGAAATTGCTCTTGCCTAGAAGTTTTCAATGCGCCCAGCTCAGCCCATGTAGAATGCTGTGGAGCCTCCACTGCCTACTGGAGCAGCCTTGGGCAGGTCGCTTAACCCCTGCAAGCCTGAGGCACCAAGAAAACATACCTCCCATTGATGTGGGAATAAACTGAGATAACATAAGAGAAAGCTCCAGCAGAGGGCAGGCCAGGGGCAGCATTCAAATACTGTTCATTCACGTTCTTTGTAATCATGTCTTTCAAACACTAGAGTTCATACAACTTTTTCTCAGCACTTTGCTTGGTTTCCAGGCTCCAAAGTCTTTACGTGCTCACATCCTCTGTTGTCTCCCAAAAGATGTTCTGTGTGGTCTGCTTAGTCTTCCCACTTAGTCTTCCCATGGGTGGTCTTGAGGCAAGCCAGCCCCCGGCAGAGCCTCACCTGGCCAGTATTGGGTGGGAGGTGGCAGGTTGCAGGGGTGGTTTGTTCTGATCCCCCCACAGTGCAACCAGGCCTGTGTCACACCACGATCATTGTATCATCTACACAGAAGGTTGACATACACAGACACACTCCCCTCAGAAATATCAATAATAGCATAGTTTTTTTTACCATGTACCAGATTCTCATCTACAGCCTTCAGTATGGATTACACCTCAACATAAAACAAAAATCCTCACAACTGGACCAATAAGCAACATTATGATAAATGGAGAAAAGATTGAAGTTGTTGAGGATTTCATTTTACTTGGATCCTTAATCAACACCCATGGAAGCAGCACTCAAATCAAATGACACATTGCATTGGGCATATCTTCTGTAAGAGACCTCTTTAAAGTGTTAAAAAGCAAAGATATCACTTTGAGGACTCAGGTACACCTGACCCAAGCCATGGTGTTTTCAATCACCTTGAAAGTTGGAAAATGAATTGGGAAGACTGAAGATAAACTGATGCCTTTGGATTGTGGTGTTGGCAAAGAATATTGAATATACCATGGACTGCCAAAGAATGAACAAATCTGTCTTGGAAGAAACACAGCCAGAATGCTCCGTAGAGGCAAGGTGAGACAACATCTCACATAATTTGGACATGTTATCAGGCGGGATCCATCCCTGGAGACGGACATCGTGCTTGGTAGAGAGTCAGCAAAAAAGAGGAAGACCCTGGATGAGATGGATTGACACAGCGGCTTCAACGACGGGCTGAAGCATAACACCGATTGTGAGGATGGCGCAGGACTGGGCGGTGTTCGGTTCTGTTGTACGTAGGGTCTCTATGATTCAGAACCGACTTGATGGCACCTAACAACAAGAGTGGATTCTCGTCAAGGCATTACACACACACATCTGCGTGTGTGTGTGTGTGCATGTGCTTGTGTGTGTGTGCATGTGCGTGTGTGTGTGTATATGTATATATCTAACTCAGTGCTCGTACCAACCATTTGAGGCACTTTTATTATCCCCATTTTACAGATTAGTAAACCAAGGTCCAGAGAGATTTAGTATCTTGCTCAAGGTCACCTGGCATCTAAATAGGAGAGATGGAATTTGAATCCAGGCTGTTTGATTCCAGTATCTGTGTTTAACTTCTTTGTGTTGCTACCTCTCCGCCAGTTATTAGCTAAGATGTTCTCCAAGCTTTTTCTTTAGAAACATCCACATTCCTCCTCTTTTCCCATCTCACAATGTGTGTGTAGGGGGCATGTTGCAGGAGTGGGGAGGGAAGTGAATCATTGAAAAGGAGTCTGAAATCTTTTGGGCAAGGGGGAGCAAAGGCAGTTCCAACTCTCACTCTGTAGCAGAAGAAAATTCTGCTCCCACTGAGTTCCTTGGAAATGTGAGGGCTGGAAAGGCTGTGTGACCTGGGGCAGGTCAGTCCTGCTCTCAGGGCTCTGCCTCCTGACCTCTTCCAGGGATTGGACCACTGGGTTTCAGAGCGCTGACGTGCTGTGATTGTGGGTGCTGTGGGAGAGTCTGACTCAGTGTGTTTTTATTAAACTCGGAACTCTTTCAGTTAGATGATTTATTTTCCCCAAGACGCCCATGGGTTTTTCAAGTATGAGTTAAGCATTAACAGCACTGTGTCAATTGAATTAATGGTTAAAAGATTTAACAAGACTTTGTGTCTGTTTTCAATCTCTTCCACAGGGACGAGAGAGACAAATTTTACAGGAAACCATTCACAACTTCCACTCTTCCTTTGAGAGCAGTGCCAGCAACACCAGGGCCCCTGGAAACAATCCCTGTGCGTGATCCTCCTTCCCATGGTCACCAGAGTGAGCTTTCTGAATCCCGCTTACAACCCTGTCTCTCCTCTGCTTAAAATCCTGCGATGATCCACGCTGCCCCTGGGTTATCTACTTTCGGGTCTTTGCTGTGGTATTTGAAGCACCTCATGATGGGCACGTCTTAGTTATCTAGTGCTGCTATAACAGAAATACCACAAGTGGGTGGCCTTAACAATAGAAATTTATTTTCTCACGGTTTAGGGGTCTAAAAGCCTGAATTAGAGCACCAGCTCTATGGGAAGGCGTTCTTGCTGTCAGCTCTGGGGGGAAGGCTCTCATCTCTTCAGCTTCTGTTTCTCGGTTCCATGGAGATTTCCATGTGGCTTGGCATCTGTCTTCCCCCATCTCTGCTTGCTTGCTTAATCTTTCATATCTCATTTAAAAGAGATTGATTTAAGAAATTTTTTTTTTTTTACAATAATAGTGCCACATTAAAATAACAAAGAAAACCCTTTCCAAATGGAATTATAACCACAGGTATAGGGGTTAGAATTTAGAACACATATTTTGGGGGACACATTTCAACCCGTAACACCATTCCTGTTGCATTAGTGCGTATGTTTGTAGCTCAAACAAACTCCAACACAGTGAAGGTTTATTCTCACTTAATAGTCCAGTATGGGTGCTCCTGGTTGGCCAGTGGCTCGACACAGCGATTCAGGCACCCGGCTCCTTTATTTTGTGTCTCTGCCATCCCAGGAGGACTCAGAGTCTTTGCTTCTGACTGGCAGAAGGGGAAAGGGACTGTGGAGAAGACACAGTTAAACCAGTTGCCATCGAGCCAACTCCAACGTACAGCAATCCCGTATGTGTCAGAGTAGAACTGTGCTCCATAGGGTTTTCATTGGCTGATTTTTTCAAAGTAGATTGCCAGGTGTTTCTTTCTGGCCTGTCTTAGTCTGGATGCTGAAACCTGTGTAGTATCATGGCAACGTGCCACCCTTCACTGACAGACCCGTGTTGTCTGCGCATGAGGTGTATTGACCAGGAACGGAACCTGGGCTTCCTGCATGGAAGGTGAAAATTGTATTACTGAACCACCACTGCCGCCTCTCTTTTAATACTATATTCTTTGAAAGGGAACTGACCCGTGAGTTTTTTCATGTGCTGCTATATTAGAGTGGTTCAAGCTTTTTAAAATCTAGTAGCTTTCTGAAGTGTTTTCAAGTGAGTAATTCATTCAGCAAACAGTTGCTGCATTTCTGTTATGTGTTGGGGGCACAGCGATGAGCCAGGCCCAGTTCTTAACCTTGAGGATCTCAACAGGCAAGAGAAGACATCGAAGTGGGTGGTCCCAACACTGAAAGGCAGCATAGCATAGTGGGAAGAGCTTGGACTCTGGACTCGGGGTCAGAGTTCAAATCCAGCCCTGCGGCTTGCCAGCTGTGTGGCCTTAATCAAACTTGGAGCCAAGTACTTGACCCTTAGGAAGTACCAAAAGGATGTTAGCCTTCAGAGAATTCTAGTCTTTAAAGGCACCCTGTCTTTATCTCCGCAAGCTGGGCTGGGCCATGTGCTGGTCTCCGTGGAGAGCCCTTTCTTCTCCACTGGCTTTCTGGGCAGTTGTTACTGCACTCCCCAGCGCCTTATAGTGTTCACCCTCTGCCTACCTGCCATCCCTGGGCACCTTTCCTCTCCACCCTCACCTTTCCACCTGCTGATGCCGCCATTCCACCTGACTAAAGACAAAGCGAATTTTATTTTAGCCATTATTGACAGACATCTTTTGAAATATTCCTCACGTTTCAGTCTTCTTTAAGGAGACATGTTCATTGAGCACCTACTGTGTGCCAGCAGCTTTATCACGTCATTTCATCCGCACTGCCTGGAGGCTGATGTTATTTGTTATTATCTTTATTATCTATATGTTATCTATCTATCTAATCTATCTAGCTGTCCTTCCTCATCCTGCACACTGGGGAAACTGAGACACAGGAGCAAAGCCTCTTGCCAATTACATAGCCAGGAAGGAGCAGATCTTGGGGTTGGAACCAGACTGGTTGGGCCCCTGAGTCTTTGGCTCTTCCACGAACTCCTGTAGACTCGTGGAGCAAGAAGCATCAGGGATCCTCACTGCTTTCACTTACTTGTATGTTCAGGGGTTATTGATAGAGTTGGTTTGTTCCTGAAATTCCTGGTCCCCCACCATATGTGCTTTGAGGTTTTATACCTGTTTTTTACTGTTGCCCCATTCTTTTCATAACCCCCATGTTTGTATGGGTTTTACCCAGCTTAGTTAGATTGAACACCCATGACAGCCAGGGACTCCACTGTGGGCTAAGCTTTCTACAAATCAAACCTCCATGACCTTATCGGATGACCACAGACAAGACAGGGCTTATCGTTCCTGTTTTACAGATGGGAAAACCTCTCTCATATGTTTTAGTGGACTCAAGTAGTCCCACGGCTTTTTTCTCCAGTGCACTTTGTGTGCTGGTTGGTGAGACGCCCCTGGCCCCCATGACCGCCCCCTTCCAGATGACTCTTCCCCCACCCCCAGCCTCAGGAGACTATTCCCTCTACACCAAGTACCTCCCTTGCCCAGTGACCTTCACCAGCATTTCCCAAAGTATATTTCTAGGAATACTAGTTTTACAAGATGTTGATAGATTTTCAGAAAGCAAAATAAAAGGAGGGCATATATGTGAAAGTGGGTGAGGTCATGTGATCATGTAGATTTGTCAGACTCTGGGTTGAAGCCAAGTTACACGATAGTCTTTGCTGTGGGACACCTCAGAACCTTCAGCACACCAGTGGGCACTGGGCCTCTCCAGGGGGGCCACGGGACTTCTAGCATTTCCCCTGTGCATTTGATCACAGAATGCTTTTCCAAGGTGCCTTTGCAAGTCTGGGGTCCCGGGACACTGGTGGGGAAACTGCCCTGATTGAGACATTGGCAGGGTGAACCCTGAGTCCCTGGGAGGAGGGAGTACCCAGAGGCTTCCACTGGATCGGGCTCCTTGGGGCCCTTGGTAACCGCCCTCTCCTCTCCCCGGCAACTGTCATCGGATGTGACAGTGGGATATCCGGGTGAGGGAGTCTCCTGACCTTGAGGTGTCTGGCACACTGCTCAGAAGGCCCCCATCCCGAGGGTCTCTGAAGGGTGGAGGGCACTGTTTCTCAGCATTAGTACAGTGTGCTGTGTGGTATGTGCTGGGTCCCTAAGCCCCTCTGACCAGAGGGAGGCTTCCAGCTCCTGCCCAGGCTCCTCGCCTCCACACCAGACTGGTAATATAGAGGCCAGCTAGTTTTGCAAGGAGAATGCTTCCTTTTTCATTCTTTTATTCACTGAACGTTTACTGAGCACCAGTGTCAGCCCCTCACATGTGCTTTGGATCCAGAGATGAAAAAGACTCACCTCTGCCCTCAAGGGGAGGAGACGAGCACGTAAATAAAACATTGCAGTGCCGGGCAAGGAGTCCTGTAATAAAGGTGCATGCCAGGTACACGGCACAGAGAAAGCCATTGCTGACAGCTCAGGGTGGGCCTGGGCAGGCCCCTTAGGAGAAAGTATGCTGGAACTGGGTCTTAAAGGGGAGTCTGGGTGCAGGGCTGGCAGGTGGGAAAGAGAAAGGGCAGCCCAGAAGAGGGAATAGCATGTGTGAAAGCAGTCAGCATATAACATTTGTAGATTATATGTCATCTGGGAGTAGGTGGCGGTTATTTGTTGCCATAGAGTCAGTTCTGACTCATGGCAAACCCATGTACAACAGAATGAAATGTTACCCAGTCCTGTGCCCATCTTCGTGATTGTTGGCATGTTTGAGTCCGTTTTTGTAGCCACTGTATATTTTGAGTGCTTCCCAAACTAGGGGGCTCATCTTCCAGCACTATAGTGGACAGTCTTCTGTTGTGATCCATAGGATTTTCATGGGCTAATTTTGGGGAGTAGATTGCCAGACATTTCTGCCTAGTCTGTCTTAGTCTGGAAGTTCTGAAACTTGTCCACCATGGATGACACTGCAGGTATTTGAAATACCAGTGGCATAGGTGCCACGTGCAAGCCACCACGGTCTGACAGACTGACAGGCGGTGGGGAGTAAGTTAGAGACTTGTTTTCCCAATTTGTTTCTTTCCTTTGGAATGTATAGAAGCCACCTGTTACCCTGCAAAGAGGACTTTGTCTAGAGTCAGATCTAGCACTGGCTTTGGCTCAGCCACTTGTCACTTGGTAACCTTGGGCATGTTTCTTCATCGCCTTGAGCCTCAGCTTTCCTTTTGGTCACAAGGGGATAGCGATTCCCAAGGTGCTGAGGATTAGGTGAAGGTAAGAAAGCCCTTTTCATACTCTGTGGACCCAAGGGCAGATAACTCAGTGAGCAAGGTAAGCACAGGCTTGCTTATGCTTACTTATTGATCTGTAGTTCACATTGTTTTCACCACACTTTTGGTGAAGTCTGTGTGAAATTGTGCTCTACATGTGGTGAAATCCAAGTGAAATTGTGCACTACGGATTAGTAAATAAGCACAAATCAGCCTGTGTTTACCTTGCTTAGAGGGTACTCCGCCCTTGTCAAGGATTGTAAATTTGAAAAGAGGCTTTGATTCTTCTGTAGGAGGGTGCTGTGGGGTTGGGTGAGTGGTAGATGCCAGCCATACCTAGAAGCAGAATCTTTAATGGGGTTAAAAAAAAAAAAAAAGTGAAATTATGCACTACAGATTAGTAAGCACAAGTAAGCCTGTGCTTACCTTGCTTACTGAGTCATCTGTCCCTGTTGGGGATTATAAATTTGAAAAGAGGCTTTCATTAGAGAAATGCAAATCAAAACTGCAGTGAGATACCATCTCACTCCAACAAAACTGGCATTAATCCAAAAAGCACAAAATAATAAATGTTGAAGAGGTTGTAGAGAGACTGAAACACTTATACACTGCTGGTGGGAATGTAAAATGGTACAACCACTTTGGAAATCAATTTGGCACTTTCTTAAAAAGCTAGAGATAGACCTGCCATACGATCCAGCAATCCCACTCCTTGGAATATATCCTAGAGAAATAAGAGACTTTACACGAACAGATGTATGCACACCCGTGTTCATTACCCACAAACAAAAAACCCAGTGCTGTCGAGTCGATTCATTACAGCACTGTTTATAATAGCAAAAAGATGGAAGCAACCAAGGTGCCCATCAACAGATGAATGGATAAATTCTGGTATATTCACACAATGGAATACTATGCATCAGTAAGGAACAGTGATGAATCTGTGAAACATTTCATAACTTGGAGGAATCTGGAAGGCATTATGCTGAGTGAAATTAGTTGCAAATTAGTTGTATGAGACCACTATTATAAGAACTCGAAAAACAGTTTAAACAGAGAAGAAAATATTCTTTGATGGTTACAAGGGAGGGGAGGGAGGAAGGAAGGGAGAAGGGTATTCACTAATTAGATAGTAGACAAGAATTATTTTAGGTGAAGGGAAGGACAACACACAATACAGGAGAGGTCAGCACAATTGGACTAAACCAAAATCAAAGAAGTTTCCTGAATAAACGAAAGCTTTGAAGGCCAGAGTAGCAGGGTGGGGGTCTAGGGACCATGGTTTCAGAGGACACCTGGGCCAATTGGCATAATAAAATCTACTAAGAAAACATTCTGCATCCCACTTTGAAAAGAGGCTTTGATTCTCTAGTGAGGTGCTGTAGGGTTGGGAGAGAGACAGATGCCAGCGATACCTAGAAGCAGAATCTCTGATGTGGTGAAAAAATGTGACATTGGTCACTACAGATCTGGTAAGCAAGGTAAGCACTGTGCTTACCTTGCCTATTGGGTAATCCACCCCCACTTGGGGCTGTGCAGAGGTAGGAAATCTTGTCGATAGTTGCACATTTGAAATCGTCTCTCTTGTATCTTCTCTCCTACCTGTCCTGGGTGTAGCCATGGCTGGTTGGGTGAAGCCAGAAGAAGCAGCCTCCAGCAAGAGGTAGCAGCAGCACGGACCTCTGTGTTGGCGTCAGAGCCCTTAGTAAGCGAGGACTGGCCGTGAACCCCCACCCTCCAGCTGGGCCTGACTCTGGGTGTTTGTCACTGAGATTCCCAGCAAGGTGGACAGAAAGAAGAAGAAGAGTCCAGCCACATCAGATCCAGAGGGCACAGTGGGGCAGGGAACCCCCCTAATTTGCACCTGCCTTGGAGCTACCCAGACGATGCCGTACAGGACAAACAGGAACTAGACAACTGCGGACATGAAGACTGACTCGGGCTTCCAAATAAGCACCTGCGGAAGAGCCTAGGACCTTCCTGAGAAGACTCTGCAGCCCCAAATGAAGGTGAAGCCAGCAGATGGATACTGCGAAGCACCCTCGTGACTGCCTCTCGTTGTCTGTTTCAAGCCAGATAATCATGTCTTATTAACCAGTTGGTCCTGTTCACACATGTGAGGAGACCTGATGTTTCCCCTAATAAAGTTGATACCAAATCCTGCAAGGCTGTCTCAGAGAGTGAATCTCCTCCCTGAGTGGGGTGGGTGGTGAGTCACCTCCTCTTGGCGGTTTCTCACTCATTTGTCACAGATTTCTTGACTTGCCAGGCTGACCTCGGGCCACGGCTCCTCTTTATGTGTAGCCCAAGAATGGACTTAGGCCCTGCCTTAATTTCGGCCTCTCAGCTGAGAGCCATCTGCCCTCTAGTCGATTCCTGTTCGTGGTGACCCAATGCGTGTCAAGAGTGGAACTGTGCTCCGTAGAGTTTTAAATGGCCGATGTCTCGGAAGTAGATCACCAGACCTTTCTTCTCAGGTGCCTTTGGGTGGATTCAAATGGCCAACCTTTTGGTTAGCAGCTGAGCACATTAACTATTTGCACCACCCAGTGACTAAGAAGCCAGTCCCAAATAGGCAGGGATTCACCAAGGCTTGGGGATGAGTGAAGGGAAATACACACCAGGAGTCACTTGTAGTTAGAGCACAAAGCCCAGTTCACTTGTCTTCAGCTTGGGACCCTCACTGGGTTTTCCTCTTGAAGTGGAGAACATACTTCTCTCCCCACCCAGGGTTCCTTAGAGCCTGGCACCGGTGAGGAGGATACACCCCCACAAGCGTAAGGATCCTTTCCATGTTCCCGCTCCTGTCAGAGCCTCCAAAAGTGATAGACACAGAGAATGACAATTTTCCCCATCTTGCTACCCCCCATCTTCCCTCCCACCCCTCGGTCCTCAGCAGGGCAGATGTATCTGTGCATAAGACAGGACAGAAAAGACCAGGACTCCATTTTATTTCAGTGCTACAGTCACCGTCTTTTCACGACCACACACTTCTTTGTATTTTATTGTTATTTCCTTGCAGGGACTGAACTCTTTGGGTGATTTTTGTTTGCCAATCTGCACATATTAAATAATGTTGAATTTGCCTTCTCACTTATTTTGTTCATCAAAGCATAAAACACTGCTCAGATTTCTGCCAGTGATAGCTATCACCGAGCGAGTGCCTGTGGTGCACCAGGCGCTTTGGTGAGTTGCCTGACCTCACTTCACAACCCTGTGAGGTAGCCTTCACATTTATTTTGCACCAGTGATGTAACCGCGGCCCACAGATATTAACTACCTTTACCAAGGTCATACAGTCAACAAGGGGTTTGGACGGAAGCCTCACCTCAAAGTCCATATTCTCTTCATGATGGCTTGCTGCCCTTCAAGCACGGAGAGGAATGTTAAATTGGTATGAGACCAGGCGCCGACAACAAATCTTTAGTCTGTGTAGCTTGTTTGCATTTTTTTTTCTGGGGTGGAGGACTTTCTGAAATACTGTAAAGAGTTTGGAGAGTCCCTTTGTTTCTTTTAAGAAATCAAAGAACTCTCACAAGGTTAAGAATTCTCACAAGCCTCTCCCCAAGCCCCCCCCTCAGTATCTCTGACTGGCATGCTCAGTCCTAGGGAGCATCTGGGATGCCGAAGGTGGCATAGCCCAGTCCTGAAGGAGATGGAGCCCTGGGGCCCTAAAGAGCAGAGCAAGGGGCTTGGGGAAGCTGTGGGAGCACAGCCATCTCTCCATGAGGAAGAACATTCTTGAGTGACGTGCCAGGGCAGGTCAAGATGGGAATTAAGGCTTTGGGTGGGGCCTGGACCAGGCTCACAGTTCTCAAACACCAACACCAGGTGAAGGTTCTGTGAGAACAAGTAAACTGAGCTTGCCTAACAAGGAATGTATTCACTTGACAGGGGTGGTCTTGGTTCTGAGACAAGGCTCTCCTACTTTTGGAAGAGGTGGTGGTGATGGTAGTTTTAATTTTATTGGTGTGTGCAACCCAAAAGTCTGAATCAAAATGTCATTCCTTGAAGCATTGTGATTCTGTGAAAAGCTATAAAAATGAGGACGCTCATGACTTGGGCATGCCTTCCTCCCTTCTCCAGTCAGTCTTGTTCATCATCTTTCTATCTTGTCCTTCAGTATAAAAAAAAAGTCACCATCCTAGGGTCTTCCTTCATCTCTCCACTCCCACCATACGCACGTGTACACACACTATTCTCTGTCCCTTTTGTCTGTATTCCTGATAGAACTGAGAGTCTTGATGGACTGAGGGTCTCAAGCCTGTGTCCCCAGAGCCCAGCACAGAAAATTTTTCATAAACAAGTGAGGGAAAGAGGTGGGGTCACTGTGCCCCGGGTTCCAGGGAGGGCGAGTCCCTTCAGAAGGTCAAAACTTTCTAAGGCACCAGGGAGCCTCCCACACTCCACGCCCTCTTACCACTTCTCTGATTCTCACTTCCTTTTTCAACGTGCCTCTTAGCTTCTCTGCTTCACTGGCTTGTGGCTCTTTTCAGCAGAATAATTGTCTCCACTTTCATCACAATCAAAAACACTCCCTTTGAGTCCACAGATGACTGTTTTGAGAAACGCTTAAGTGTTGGCATAGACACCTGCTCTGAGGGACTTTCAACAACTGATGCCTCAGGGTGGCCCTAGGCCCCAGCGACTCCCACTTCTCTGCCTGCTCCCCCGCGCCTTAGCCATGATCCCCTGCGTCTCTGTGGAGGCTGCATCACAGCCAGCTTCTCCCTCTGCCCAGTCCTATCGGTCCCACCTCCTTCCACAGGTTTTGATCTAATGACCACTCCCTAAAAAACATGCTGCTTGCTAATCTCCATCTCAGAGTCAGCTTCCCGGGGAACCCATCTGTGAGAACCAAAAAAAAAAAACAAAACCCATTGCCATCAAGTCAATTCTGACTTATAGTGACTCTATTAAAAAAAAAAATTTTTTTTCTTTTTTTTTTTATACAACAGAGTAGAACTGCCCCACAGGGCTTCCAAGGAGCAGCTGGTGGATTCAAACTGCTGACCTTTCGGTTAGCAGCTGAGTTCCGTAACTACTGTGTCAACAGGGCCTGTAAGAAGGAGCTTTAGAAATGGTCAGGCTGTGCATGCATGGACAGGACCCTCAGCAGTGAGGAAAGAACTAGAACTGGAAGGCGTACACCAACATCACTGCAGCTTCTGAAGGCTGGCTTCTTCAGTGAGGGGGGCCCAGGGCAAAGTGATTTTACTTAATACTCATGAGGGAGAGTGGTCAAGAGCCTGAGTCAGACTGAATCCTCTGAGGAAATTCCCTGGGGGCACCTGGAGCCACAGGTATGCCACAAGGCGGTGTGAGTGGCGGTCACATTTCTCAGGTGAGTGAACCTCTGGTTCCTCATCACTGGAAGGAGGGTGGACATGTTCATTCAGCAGATTTTGATGGGGAACCATCTAGGCACTGGGGATGCACCAGGATGCAAAGCAGAGTCCCTACCTGCGCAGGCTTCTGTTCTAGTGGGATGGTAACAGTCTGCGGCCCCTAGGGCTGTTGTGAGTACTAGGTGAGATAAGCCAAGTGCAGTGCTTAGCACCATCCCTGGCACATGGTACGTGCTCATCAAGTATCCAGCAGCACCAGTTGCTGGCAGGTCAACTCCGACGCACGGCAACCCCATGTGTGTCAGAGTAGAACTGTGTTTCATAGGGCTTTCAAATGGGAATTTTTTTTCAGTAGATTGCCAGCTCTTTCTTCTGAGGCACCTGTGGGTGGACTCGAACCTCTAACTTTTCAATTAGCAGCCAATCATGTTAACTGTTGGCACCATCAGGTTTTAATCATTCCTTTTCTCTCACCGCCCTTGGGGGTCAAGGCCAGGTGAGTTCGTCCTCACCATGGCAGGGCAGAGAAAGCTGTGGTCTGCCAGGGGCAGCGCTCTGCAAAGCCACACTAAGGAACCCTGAGCTGGTAGTAGTCAGAGGAGCTGGGTTATGGACCTGGGCCTGGGGCCAGGGACACACTGGGCCAAATTTATTACAAGAGTGAATGGAAAATATTTGTTTATTGGATAACAATTAACACACATAATTCAGTTTACAAATCGCAATCATGTAAGCCAGAATACAGAGCAAAGAATTGGACCCCACCCCCTGCAAAAAAAAAAAAAACTGCAGACTGTTCTTTAGAACCATGTAATCACTCTATTTTGATCCACTTCCATGCCGTTAAACGTGGGTCAGTTGGCATTCCTGGGTCACACTTTTTTTACTTTAAAAAAAAAAATTTTTTTTTTAAAGAACTGTACAAGTAATTTTTTTTTTTTTTATCACTCGGCTGTCAGTTTGTCATACTGTGGTAGCTTTTGTGTTGCTGTGATGCTGGAAGCTATGCCACCATTATTTCAAATACCACCAGGACCACCCATGGTGGACAGGTTTCAGCGGAGCTTCCAGACTAAGACAGACTAGGAAGAAGGACCTGGCAATCTACTTCTAAAAAAACTGGCCCGTGAAAACCTTATGAAATAGCACTGGAACATTGTCTGTTACAGTGCCAGAAGATGAGCCCCCCAGGTTGGAAGGCACTCAAAATACAACTGGGAAAGAGAAGCCTCCTCAAAGTAGAATCAACCTTAATGACATGGATGGAGTCAAGCTTTTGGAACCTTCATTTGCAGATGTGGCACGACTCAAAATGAGAAGAAACAGCTGCAAACATCCATCAGTAATCATAAAGTGGGATGTATGAAGTATGAATCTAGGAAAATTGGTAGTCATCAAAAATGAAATAGAAGTCATAAAAATTGATATCCTAGGCATCAGTAAGCTGATATGGACTGGTATTGGCCATTTTGAATCAGGCAATCATATGGTCTACTGAAGAGGAGTGGCGTTGCATTCATCATCAAAAAAAAAACCATTTCAAGATCTATCCTGAAGTACAATGCTGTCAGTGATAGGATAATATCTGTACACCTTCAAGGAAGCCTAGTTAATACGACTATTGTTTAAATTTACCCACAGTCAAAAACACCAAAGATGAAGTAATTGAAGATTTTTACCAACTTCTGCAGTCGGAAATTGGTCAAATGTGCAATCAAGATACGTTGGTTATTACTGGTGATTGGAATGTAAAAGTTCGAAACAAAGATCAGTAGTTGGAAAATATGGCATTGGTGATAGAAATTTGCAAGACCAATGACTTCTTCATTGCAAATACCTTTTTTAACAACATAAACAGCAACTATACACATAGACCTCACCAGATGGATACATAGGCATCAAATCGAATACATCCGTGGAAAGAGACCGTGGAGAAGCTCAATATCATCAGTCAGAACAAGGCCAGGGGCCAACTGCAGAAATGACCATCAATTCCTCATATGCAAGTTCAAGTTCAAGCTGGGGACAATTAAAAGTCCTCGGGAGCCAAAATACGACTTTGAGTATATCCCACCTGAATTTAGAAACCATTTCAGGAATAGATTTGACACATCGAACACTAATGACTGAAGACCAGACAAGTTGTGGGATGACATCAAGATCATCATACATGAAGAAAGCAAAGATCATTAAAAAGACAGGAAAGAAAGAAAAGACCAAGTGGGATATCAGAAGAGACTCTGAAACTTGCTCTTGAACATAAAAGAAAAAAAACATGGAGTAGCTTAAATCAAAAGGAATAAACGATCGTGTAAAAGAGTTGAACACAAGATTTCAAAGGACAGCTTGAGAAGACAAAGTAAAGTATTACAATGAAATGTACAAAGACCTGGAATTAGAAAACCAAAAGGAAAGAACACACTCAGCATTTCACAAGCTGAAGGAACTAAAGAAAAAAATCCAGCCTCAAGTTGCAATACTGAAGGATTCTATGATCAAAATATTGAACAACTCAGCAAGTATCAAAAGAAGATGGAAGGAATACAGAGTCACTGTACCAAAAAGAATTGTTTGATGTTCATCCATTTCAGGGGGTAGCATATGATCCAGAGCAGATGGTACTGAAGGAAGAAATCCAAGCTGCACTGACGACATTGGCAAAAAACATGGCTTCAGGAATTGATGGAATACCAATTGAGATGTTTCAACAAATGGATGCAGCACTGGAGGGGCTCACTCGTCTATGCCAAGAAATTTGGAAGACAGCTGCCTGGGCAACTCACTGGAAGAGGTCCACATTTATGCCCATTCCAAAGAAAGGTGATCCAACAGAACGTGGAAATTATCAAACAATATCACACACAAGTAAAATTTTGTTGAAGATCATTCAAAAACAGTTGCAGCAGCACTTTGACAGGGAACTACCAGATATTCAAGCTGGATTCAGAAGAGCGATATTACTGCCAATGTCGAATGGATCTTGGCAGAAATCAAAGAATACCAGAAAGATGTTTACCTGTGTTTTATTGATTATTCAAAGGCATCCAGCTGTGTGGATCATAACCAATTATGGACAACATTGTGAAGAATGGAAATTCCAGAACACTTGGGTTCTTGCGGAACCTGTACATAGACCAAGAGGCAGTTATTCAAACAGAACAAGGGGATACTGCGTGGATTAAAATGAGGAAAGGTGTGCATCAGGGTTGTATCCTTTCAGCATACTTTTTTTTTTTAATTTGATTTATTTTTTTGTTGTTGAGAATATATGCAGCAAAACATACACCAATTCAACAGCTACTACATGTACAATTTAGTGACACTGATTATATCCTTTGAGTTGTGCAACCATTCTCACCCTTCCCTTCTGAGTTGTTCTTCCCCCATTAACCTAAACTCACTGCCTCTTAAGGTTCCTATCTAATCTTTTGAGTTGCTGTTGTCAATTTGATCCCAAATAGATAGATAGTTCTTAAATGAGCATAATGCTCAAGGCAGACCTTTTTTTACTAGTTAAACTAAAGCATTATTTGGTTTTAAGAAGACTTGAGGTTCAAAATGGATCAAAGACCTAAATATAAAACCAAAAACTATAAAGATCTTAGAAGAAAAAAATAAGATCAATGCTAGAGACCGTAATACATGGCATTAACGGGATACAAACCATAACTAACAACACAGAAACTCCAGAAGATAAGCTAGATAACTGGATCTTCTAAAAATTAAACACGTAAATGCTCATCAAAAGACTTCACCAAAACAGTAAAAAGAGAACCTATAGACTGGGAAAAAATTTTTGGATAAGACAAATTAGATGAAGGTCTAATCTCTAAAATCTACAGGAAAATCCAACACCTCTATAAAAATTAAAAAATGGGTTAAGGATATGAACAGATACTTCACTAAAGAAGATATTCAAGTGGCTGACAGACACGTAAGGAAATGCTCGCCATCACTAGCCATTAAAGAAATGCACATCAAAACCACAATGAGATACCATCTCACCATGACATTACTGGCACAAAAAAAAAAAAAAAACAGAAAACAACAAATGTTGGAGAGGCTGTAGGGAGATTGGAACTCTTATGCACTGCTGGTGGGAATGCAAAATGGTGCAACCATTTTGGAAAACAATATGGCAAGTCCTTAAAAAGCTAGAAATAGAAATACCATGTGATCCAGCAATCCCACTCCTAGGAATATATTCTGGGGAAATAAGAGCCGTCACACAAATAGACATATGCACACTATCGTGGATTGAATTGTGTCCCCAAATATATGTGTCAACTTGGTTAGGCCATGATTCCCAGTATTGTGTGGTTGTCCTCCATTTTGTGATTGTAATTTTATGTTAAAGAGGATTACGGTGGGATTGTAACAATCTTTACCCAGGTCATATGCCTGATCCAATGTAAAGGGAGTTTCCCTGGGGTGTAGCCTGCACCACCTTTTCAAAAGTTAAAAAGGAAAGGGAAGCGAGCAGAGAGGGGGAACCTCATACCAAGAAAGCAGTGCCGGGAGCGGAGCTTGTCCTCTGGACCTGAGGTTCCTGTGCTGAGATGCTCCCAGACCAAGAGAAGACTGATGCATCACTAGGACTTTCCTCCAGAGCCTTCCCATGGAGCCCGCACCCTAATTTAGGACTTGTTTTAGCCTACTGGACTATAAGAGAATAAACTTCTCTTTGTTAAAGCCATCCACTTGTGGTATTTCTGTTATAGCGGCACTAGATGACTAAGACACACACCCATGTTAATTGCAGCATTGTTCACATTCACAATAGCAAAAAGTGGAAACAACCTAGATGCCCATCAACAGATGGATAAATGAACAAGGGTACATACACACAATAGAATATTATGCAAGGATAAAGAATAATGATGAATCTGTGAAGCATCTCATAACATGGATGAATCTGGAGGGCATTATGCTGATTGAAATAAGTCAATCACAAAAGGACAAATATTGTATGAGACCCTTACTATAAAAACTCATGAAAAGGTTTACACAGAAAAAGAAGCAATCTTTCATGGTTACGAGGGAGGAGAGAGGTAGGAATGGAAAAACACTGAATAGGACTATAATAAGTGGTAACTTTGATGAAGGGTAAGACAGCACACAATACTGGGGAAGCCAGCAAAACTTGTCCAAGACAAGGTCATGGAAGCTCCACAGACACATCCAAACTCCCTGAGGGACCAAATTACTGGGCTGAGGACTATGGGGACCATGGTCTTGGGGAACATCTAGCGTAATTAGCGTAACAGTTTATAAAGAAAATGTTCTACATTCTACTTTGATGAATAGAGTCTGGGGTCTTAAAAGCTTGTGAGTGGCCATCTAAGATACTCCACTGGTCTCACCCTGTCTGGAGCAAGGGAGAATGAAGAAAACCAAAGACACAAGGGAAAGATTAGTCTAAAAGACTAATGGATTGCAAGTACTACTGCCTTCACCAAACTGAGTCCAGCAGAACCAGATGGCACCCAGCTACCACCATAGACTACTCTGAGAGGGATCACAATAGAGGGTCCCAGTCAGAGCTGGAGAAAAATGTAGAACAAAACTCTAACTCACACACACAAAAGGGACCAGACTTACTGGTCTGACAGAGACTGGAGAAACTTCAAGACTATGGCCCCTAGACACCAGTACTGAAGTCACTCCTGAGGTTCATCCTTCAGCCAGAGACTAGACAGGCCCATAAAACAAAATGAGACTAAATGGGCACACCAGCCCAGAGGCAAGAACGAGAAAGCAGGAGGGGACAGGAAAGCTGGTAATAGGGAACCCAAAGTCGATAAGGAGAGTATTGACATGTAGTAGGGTTGGCAACCAATATTACAAAACAATATGGGTATTAATTGTTTTAATGAGAAGCTAGTTTGTTCTGTAAACCTTCATCTAAAGTAAAATAAAAAAACAAATGAAGACGAAGACTTGAGGGAATGTTTTTGGTTTAAGGTTTAAAGATTATCTCAGTGCAATAGTTTCAGGGATTCCTTCATCCTCCATGGCTCCAGGAAGTCTAGAGTCTATGAGAATTTGAAATTCTCTTCTATGTTTTCCCTCTTTTAATCAGGATTCTTCTGTGGAATCTTTGATCAAAATATTCAGTGCTGGTAGCTGGGCACCATCCAGTTCTTCTGGTCTCTTGGCAAAGGAGACAGTTGTTCACAGAGGCAATTAGCCACACATTCCATATCCTCTTCCTATACCTAACTGTCCTTCCTCTGTTGCTCCAGGTGCTTAGAGACCAATTTTTGTGCCGTGGCCTTTCGCTATACTTATTCGATCTGTATGCTGAGCAACTAATCCCAGAAGTCAGACTATATGAATAAGAACATGGCAGCAAGATTAGAGGAAGACTCGGGAACAATCTGTGATATGCAAATGACACAACTTTGCTTGCTGAAAGTGAAGAGGACTTGAAGCATTCACTGATGAAGATCAAAGACTACAGCCTTCAGTATGGGTTATACCTCAACGTAAAGAAAACAAAGATCCTTACAACTGGACCAGTAAGCAACGTTGTGATAAATAGAGAAAAGACTGAAGTCAAGGATTTTGTTTTATTTGGATCCACAATCAATGCCCGTGGAAGCAGCAGTCAAGAAATCAAATGATGTATTGCATGGGCAAATCTGCAAAAGACCTCTTGAAAGTGTTAAAAGCAAAGATGTCACTTTGAGGACTAAGGTGCACCTGACCCAAGCCGTGGTATTTTCTATTGCCTTATATGCATGTGAAAGCTGGACAATGAATAAAGAAGACCGAGGAAGAGTCAATGGCTTTGAATTATGGTGTTGGCAAAGAATATTGAATATACCACGGATTGCCAGAAGAACAAACAAATCTGTCTTGGAAGAAGTACAGCCAGAATGCTCCTTAGAGGCTTGGATGGTGAAACTTCATCTCACATACTTTGGACATGTTATCAAGAGGGACCAGCCCCTGGAGAAGGACATCATGCTTGGTAAAGTAGAGAGTCATCGAAAAAAGAGGAAGACCCTCAACGAGATGGATTGATACAGTAGCTGCAACGCTGAGTTGGAACACAGCAATGATTGTGAGGATGATGCAGGACGGGGCAGTGTTTTCTGTCGTACACGGGGTTACTATGAGTAGGAATCGTTTGGATGGCACCTAACAACAATACTTTTGTAGTGCAAGATATAAAACACTGATGGTTTTACTTCCTCTGTTGAGTACACCAAGATCAGGAATGGCTTTCACCAGAACCCCGTAGGTGTTCCAGGATGTGTGGGGTAGGGCTGGGTGGAAAGAGCCTTTCTCCTAATGGAGACCTCCAAATGGGCTCTTGCTAGTCTCCCACTGGGTAGTCACCATGCTGACTGCTCCCTAAGGTTCTTGAGCTTTCCATTAAGCTTGTAAAGTAAGGGCGCAACAGTCTGCATGATTCATTGCGAATAACATTTGTAAGATGTTTTACCAGCTACAGCCTTGCTATGCAAAATGTGGTCCCCAGACCAGCAGCTTTGGTATCCCCTGGGCCCACGTAAGAAATGCAAGCCCTACTCCAGGTTACTGATCCATAATCTGCATTTTCACAAGACCCCCGAGGATGCATGGGCATCTGCAGTGTGAGAATCTCTGAGGCACCTTCCCTGCATTCATCTTGTCACACACAACATCTGTGTGAGCACTGTGAGGCTCCCACCTCTTAGCAGAGGGGGAAATGGCTCTGATGCTACATGACCTGCCCAAGTTCATATGGATTGTTAGGGTAGAACTAAAACTTACACCTGGGCTTCTCAGACCTTCTTTCAAATCCAGTAAGCACTTACTGTGGTTTTGCATGTTTACAATGAAAAGCCCTGGTAGCACAGGGGTTAAGAGCTGAGGCTGCTAACCAAGAGGTCAGCAGTTTGAATCCATCAGCCACTCCTTGGAAACCCTGTAGGGCAGTTCTACTCTGTCCTATAATAGGACCACTGTGAGTTGGAATCAATGGCAACGGGTTTGGTTTTTTTAATCAATGTATTTACTCCTCTCTTCCATCCTATGAGGAAGGTACATTATTAATCCCCATTTTATAGATGAGGAACGTGAGGCCCAGAGAAGTTAAGTAACTTGCCTAAAGATTCCATCCTTTGATCTAGACCCTGTAAATGCATGGCGTTGACCACTCAGGAATCATAAGCAAATAGATGATCCAGACTCAGAGTTTTCATATTCATCTCAGCATAGTGACCCCAAAGGAGATCCAAGGTCATACAACCTGGGTTTGAGTCCTGGCAACGCCATTGTGCAACCGGTGAGGGCTAATCATCTCATCTCAGGCCTTGGTTTCCCCATCTGTAAAATGGAGGAAATAACAAATGATATGTGGCAAGGCTATGGTGAGGATTAAATGAGGTAATAAATGTTGGAGTGTGTAGTAAACTGTAAAGTGCGGTGCACATGCTGGTTAACGGCTTTGTTCTCCAGGGACCCTTGCACGACGTTAGAGGAGGAAGAAGCTTGGGAGAATGGATAGGTTGCAGTAGGTGGAACTTTGGGGTTGTCATGGGAACCAAAGCGCTGAGGCTGATCAAGGCAGGAAATACCATCTGGTTTTAAACACCAAAAAGCCTCGACTCACACTGGACTTATTTCTGTAAACAGCAGAATTAACATCATCCTCTCGCAGCTACGTCAGCGCAGAGCAACGTGGGGATTGTTTGTCTTACCCGTGATGTCTATGGTCAGGTGTGGACCAAGCACCTCAGGAGTCCCTTATCCATCAGCTGTCACTTCTGGAGAAATGTGGACAAGTCACTTAGTAGAAAAAAAAAATCTGAGCTTAAATAGAAGAGGAGACACTGTTGGGAGTCCTCACCCTTCTTAGGCTTTGCAAGCACAGAGGGAAGGCTGGAGTTGTTTTCTAGGGACAGCATGGGGAAGTCTGGGTCCCAGTCGGAGAACTAAAGCTGGGAGGGTGGTTGGAGAGCATCTAGACTTCTTTCCTCTGAATTCTGGGTGATATGACAGGTCCAGAGAGGGGCAAGGCCTGCCCAAGGCCACACAGCAAATCAGTGACAAAACTGAGACTCGCACCTCCATCTCTCAACTCTACTCACTGCTTTTCCACTTCACCAATGGCATCTTCCTTTGCTATTTGTTCCAGCATCGTAGAGTCACTCACCAGAAAACATTAGGCTTGGGATTTCTCTGGTTCCCCATGGGCCTTGTGAGATGAGAAGCAGAACATTTCTTGAGTCCTGCAACTCTCAGGGATTCAACACAGGAAGCCATCGTTTCTGTCTCGTTTTCTTGGGAGAAACAAGATTTCTGTATGCTACACCAGCCCAAATGGATCAGGGTGGAAATGTAAAAGCAAGAGGATCATGGCTTCTGGAGGAATATCCCAGTTTCATTGCAGCCCCCAAATCCAGCAGTGGTCTCATGAACATTATCACAGGGGCTGCTAGGAACCATTTGAGCTGAGACCCCCCTGGGAATCCGGGCCAAGGGTGGCTGCTACCAGCTGTGCAGATGCACTCGCCCTCTCTGAGCTCCTTTCCCACATGCACCATAAAGCAGGTTCAGGTTGGTCATTTCTAAAGTTCCTTCCAGCTCTGACATTCTGTGACATGATAACCATTTTCTAAGGAAAGGAAAGGAGATCCACTGCTCCTGGAGTTATTCTAATGCCTTGTTTATCAGCTGATGCAGACCCAGCTTGAAAAGCAGCGGCATTGTCCCTTCAGTTCCTTGCCACCTGGGACTTGGTATTTTGTGTGAATGGTGCTTGGAGGGAAATGGCCTCTGTCCAATCTCAAGAGAAGGAGGATCAGACCACTATCCCCAGTCACGGCCCAGGACCCTAAGCCTAAGTTGACAGGTGACCCTCAAGGGCAGCCACAATGAAGTACATGTCCAGGGCTGTATGGACCCCTGGTCGCCTGCCACCCCTTCAGACAGCCAGCCTCTGCCCTCAAGCACCTCTGTTTCATGTCCACCCACTGGGTTACAAGCAATTTTACCTCCTGGGAGTGGAGTGGGGCACTGGGAGGCTGGAAAATTTCCTGGCCCCACAGAGCTAAGGGGAAACCCCACACCTGGAGGATCCTGTGCCCAGGTATCACTGAGGACTGTTTCTGGGTCTCACTGTGTTAATGGGAAGCCTCATCCCTGGGGGAGGTCTCACTCATCTGTTGTCCCTTGAGGTAGGCGTGGTCCTCCCATCCCTTTTCTTCTTATTTGGATATAGGAACCACCTCTTCTCTATCTTAGGGGAGTCCCCAAGTCTCTGTAGGCAGGTTTGCGGATCTGGGACTGCCAGGGCTGTGAGAACCTTCTAAACTGAGGTAGAGAGGAGACTAGAGCAGCGCCATCTGCAATTTGTTTCTAACTTGGTTCCCAGGGTTGGAAAATGGGAGCTGTGGCTCTTTGCACATTTCCCAGGAGTTAATATTTCAGTCTAAACCTGTACCAGTTGCCACTGAGTCAATTCCGACTCATGGTAACCCCATGTGTGCTGGAGTAGAACTGTGCCCCACAGGATTTTCAATGGCTGATTTTTTGGAAATAGATTGCCAGGTTTTTCTTTCAAGTTGGCTCTGGATAGACTCAAATCTCCAACTGTCTTAGTTATCTTGGGCTGCTATGACAGAAATAACACGAGTGGATGGCTTTAATAAATAGAAGTCTATTCTCTCACACTCCAGTAAGCTAGAAGTCTGGATTCAGGGTGCCAGCTCCAGGAGAAACTTTTCTCTTTTGCCTCTGGTCCTTGTGATGCATCAGTCTTTCCTTGGTCTGGGAGCATCTCAGCACAGGAACTTCAGGTCCAAAGGATGTGCTGTGCTCCTGGCACTGCTTTCTTTGTGGTATGAGGTCCCCAAGTCTCTCTGCTCACTTCTCTCTTTTATATTGCAAAAGAGTTTGGCTTAAGACACTATCTAATCTTGTAGGTCTCATCAGTATAACTGCCACTAATCCATCTCATTACATCATAATGATGGGATTTACAACACATAGGGAAATCACATCAGATGACAAAATAGTACACAGTCATGCAGTACTGGGAATCATGGCCTGGCCAAACTGATAGATATTTTTTGTGGACACAATTCAATCCATGACACCAACCTTTCTATTAGCAGCTAAGTGCATTAACTGTGTGTACCACCCAGGGACTAAGAATTTGAGAAGATTCAAATAAAAGATTCAAAGCCCCCACACCAAATAGCCCATGTTTTTAGTCGAACTAAGGGCAGGGGCATAGCAATCCTAGTTGTTTGAGCCTACGGAAGTCACTTAATCTCTCTGAACCTCAGTTTTCTGCTCTATAAACTGGGGATAATAAATCTCTCCTCCTGTGGTTGTTGTAAGGATTATGTTTTGAGGATATGTGCCTAGCACATAGTAGGTGCTTTAAAAATCTATGAAGTTTGCAAACATTTCCACTTCCCCTTTCCTACTGAAGCTGCTGAGGAAAGGTATATGTGGTAAATCCCACTTTCCAAGCAAGGGTGAACTACAGCTCAAAGAGGTGGGGTGACTTGTTAAAGATCACAGATCATCTGTATGTTAGACTAGGGTCTGACATCAGAGTCCAAGGCTCTTTCTGTCTCTCTGCAACCAGGAGATGTGTCACTTTCTGAATCCTTTAAAGAAATTACGGGAATTAAAAATGAACTATATTCTCTTGAGATATGACAAGGGGAGGAAAGTGAGAACTGAGAAATGCTAACTTTCAACTATTTACTCCTGCTCTTGCAGGTTTTTTTGAGAAGGACTGGTTTAGAAACCAGTTTTGTTATATTCATCTTTCCTTCATGTTCTACCTTGCTATTTCCAACTGTGATATTGTTTGTGGTTACAATGTCTAGTATGTTCTCTGGGAAGTTAACACCCCAGAAAAGAAATCCTTCCCATGATGAATACTCAGCCTGGAAATCAGAGGCAGAGAACATCTACCCCCTCAGACAATAGCCTGAAATTGAACCATGTAGGTAATCTGGAGAAAAGACCAAGGTTCTTTCTCCCTCTCTACAGTTACAAGCTTAGAGAATTGCAATACAGGAAACCTACGGGATGTAACCCCCGCAAGATCAAAGAACTGGTAAATAGGGACAGATTTATTAAACAAGATTCAGAAAGTGCAAAGTCCTGAGGTGAAAAATTGATAGGTTTGATTACATAGAAATTAAAGATGTCTTTTTTAATGAAGGCCACAAAGTTAATGGATAAGGAGAAGATATTTGCAATATCTAAACTTGACAAGGGATTTATAAGGAATTAATAGCTAGATTACACAAGAAATATTTGCAGACCAGGAAGACATAGTTCATAGAAGAAGAAACTTGAATGGTTGACAAGCATGTGAAGAGATGCTCAACCTCAGCCAGTTCAGAGAAATGCAAATTACAGTCATGTTACTCCATTCTCTACCCATCAGAATCTCATAAATTAGAAGGGTGGATCATGCTAAGTGTTGGCAAGGTTGTGGGTCATTCTAACTGGCACAGCCATTCTGGAAAGCCATTCAACAGATGTTTGTGAAATATACCTGCTGAAGTGCCAGCCCCTGGCTTGTGTGCCTTCAGATCTGTTTCTAGTCATTCTAGTCTACTCTGTATGACAGGAGTCTGGCCCCTGCAGGCCCCATTGCCTAGGCTTCTTGTCAGCTGACTTCTAGCTGGGTTCAACCACTGAGAGTCACTGGCAGGAGGTGGGAGGGCAGAGGAAGGGATAAGCCAGAGTGTTTCTCACCCTTTCTCTGAGCCTAAGGTGGCATCTCCAAGCACCAGCTACATGTCCTTCAGGGGGCCAGCTCTTGCTGGACAAACCAACCATGATTCCAGCTTCTACCACGTAGCCTTCCTCCCTCTGCCCCTCCAGACTAGGGATGGTCGCTGTTTCCTGCTGCTGCTAATTTCTGGACTGCCTCATTGTCCCCATGTTGCTTCTCAACTCTTTCACCCCCTTAGTAACTGATTCTCTGCATTCAAATCCCTCCATTTCAAGTACTCAAGGAGTTTCTGTTTTCTGGTTAGACTGATGGATACGCCTGTGATCCAGAAGTCCCAGTCCTAGGCATATACCTTAGAAAAGCCTTCCCTGCAAGTCCCTAAGGAAAGCTGTACAAGGGCGTTGTTGTTTGTGAAAGTGGAGAGTTGGAGGTAGCACAGGTACCCAGTGCTAGAGGGATAGATGAACACAGGGCATGTGTCCCCACATTGGAGGAGTCACCATATTGGGGGCAGGTGGACCAGTGGAAATGGGAATTGGGAATGAAGGGGAAAACAAAATGAGAGAAGGGCCTTGCACAGAATGGATGATTAGATTGGCAATACACTAGGATATACCTTAGGCAGGGGAATTGGGGGAGGACGGTCATGCCCCTGAGGTTGTGTGTATGCACCTGCATCTGCAAAGGAGATCCATAGCTTCCCCCAGATCCTCTAAAGGGCCCTTAAAAAAAAAAAAAAAAAAAAAAAAAAAAAACCATTGCCATTGAGTCATGTGTTACAGAGTAGAACTGCTCCGTGGAGTTTTCTTGGCTGTAATCTTTACAGAAGCAGATCACCAGGCCTTTCTTTGGTGGTACCACTAGGTGTGTTCGAACCACCAACCTTTCAGTATGTAGTCAAGTGTGAGCCGTTTGCGCCACACAGGGACCTCAAAGGGCCCCTAGTCCCCCCAAAAAGTGTAGAGACACTGACAAAAGGATTTTTATTTCATTTCTATTATAAGGTTAAATCTAATATTTAAAAAAATCAGAGCAGTAATGAAGAAAAGTGAAATGGGAAAAGCAGCAGTAAACAGTAGAAACCAAATGTAGTATTTTTTGTTTATTTGGTTTTTAATCATTTCACTGTGTCGCTGCTGTTGTTTTTGGAGTTTTGTTTTAATGAACAGAGCCATCCTCTAGCCAAACTTGCCAAAAGGAAAACATAAGCGGAGAAAAATAGAACCCAAAGCAATAACAAAACACAGCTGAGTGATAAACAAGAAAAAAAAAATTATTATTATTATTTTTTTTAAATAAAAGGGATACATGCTTATGGTAAAAATTCAAACAGTACAGAAGGGTATAGGTGAAAAACAAAATCTGTTTCACCCCTCCAATTGTCCCTCACCCCTGGCCCTACTAGCCAGAGGTAACTGCTCTTAACAGCAGGAAACTCTATTTGTTGCTTTAACATTTCAAGCGATTGTGTCCATTTGTTGAAGGCGAGAATAGAATTTAGAAAATTCCCAGAGGCATCTAATTTACTAAAAGATAATGATGGTAAAGAATTGAGTGCTTTCCTAGATCCTGACCAGATAAAGATATCAATCAAAGAATCTCCCCAAAGGAAGTCCAGATGGCCGCGCAATTGAACTTTATCAGGCTCATCGGCCTGGCCACCCTCATGCCCTTAAAATACCCGGGAAAGCCATCCAATAGAAAGCAACACCTGATGTTATTGTTCTGTACCTTCAAGACAACGCCGACTCAGAGCGACTGTACAGGACAGAGCAGAACTACCCCGTAGGGTTTCCTAGGCTGTAATCATTCCAGGAACAGATCGCCAGGTCTTTTCTCCTGCAGAACAGCTGATGAGTTGGAGCCCACTAACTTTTTGGTTAGCAGTCGAGTGCTTAACCACTGCACCACCGGGGCTCCTTCAACATCTGATACATGCAGTGATTTCTTTATAAAATCCACCTAAAACTGGAGAAAACCCTGTAAAATTGTCACTTTGTTCAGTATACCTAATGAACACAGGAGCAAACATCCTTCCAAGCCAATCCTTTAAACAAAGCCACCTGAATTCAACAGGTCTTATGCCCACTGTCCCTGGGTAGTGCAGACAGTTAAAGTGCTTGGCTGCTGATCAAAAGATTGGAGGTTTAAGTCCACCCAGAGGTGCCTCAGAAGAAAGGCCTGGAGATGTACTTCCGAAAAATCTGCCATTGAAAACCCTAGGGAGCACAGTTCTGCTTTGGCACGTGTGGGGCACCGTAAGTCAGAGCTGACGTAACAAGAATTGACTTTTTACACCCGTCGTGCAGGTAGTCCAGTATCAGGGACAGAGGAAGTAAAATTAATTACATAAAGAGTAAGAAAAAAAATCAACCCTTAAAGTGGACCATCCCAAAGCATTTGACAGTGTACACTGTACATTCAAATTTTAGGAGCAGGTGAGAAACAATGTAACATTCTGGATTTTATTAAAATCATCTATGAAATTTGAATGGCTAGAATATTAAGAAATGGGCAAAGAGTAACTGAAATATCACTAAGTTCAGAAGCCAGCCTCACTCTATCCTTTGTTATTTAATACAATGTAAAGCCAGGGGTGGGGAGAATAACTAATTTCATTAGGAAAAAGCAAATTAAAAGACTCACTGTGGGTATTCAAAGAGGGAGGCATGGAACAAGATTGGCACGATAGGACACAACTGCTTCCTGTCACAGTGTGTTCCTAAAAACAGGCCATAAATCAGATCCTTGAAAAGCAAATCATATTTACCCAATAGGAAGGATGTTATAATTGAAGGTTGCTCTGCTGATGAAGGACTCAGCATTAAATTAATCCTATGGAACTGTTAATCCCCCGAGCCATGCCAGCCACAGGGAATGAAGACTGTGGCTGACTCCAGACCCCTCCACTGACACCTTGCCTTCAGCACCCCATGTTGTTATTGTTCTTAGTTGCTGACAAGCTGGCTCTGACTCATGGGAACCCCATGTGCAATAGAACAAAACATTACCCAGTCCTGCGTCATCGTCACGATCATTGGTATGCCCAGATTCATTATTTCAGCCATGGTGTATTTTGAGTGCCTTCCAACCTAGAAGGTTCATCTTCCAGTTCTATACTGGACAGTCTTCTGTTGCGATCCATAGGATCTTCACTGACTAATTTTCAGAACAGGCTTTTCTTCCTAGTCTTAGTCTGGAAGCTCTGCTGAAACCTGTCCACCAAACCTGCCCACCTGCTGGTATTTGAAATACCAATGGCGTAGCTTCCAGCTTCACAGCAACATGCAAGCCACAGCAACATGCAGTGTAATAGACAGGTAGTGGCAGCGCCCAAGGAGGGAAGGGTAATTTTCTCCCCCTAGTGAGGAACCTCATGAAGAACCACATTCAGGGGGCTGCCCTGCTGCCCCCCGCCCCACTGTAGAAACATGTATAGAAGGTGTCCAGGCAGTAATGCATACCCCTTCTTTTGACAAACATGTGTGTGTGCTTTGTGTGTGACTATCTATGGCTCACACATGGAGAGGGACCCAGAGATGTTAATGACTAGGTTTTGCCGGTGGGAGTAAGAGTGGGAAGAGCGTTCCAGGTTGGACGAATAGCATAAGCATAGGTATGGAGGCAGAAAGGAACCCCTGGTGGCGTAGTGGTTAAAAGCCGCAGCTGCTAACAAAAAGGTTGGCAGTTCGAATCCACCAGGCGCTCCTTGGAAACCCTATGGAGCAGTTCTACTCTGACCTATAGGGTTACTATGAGTTGGAATTGACTCAATGGCAATGGGTTTGGTCTTTTTGGTTTTGGAGGCAGGAAAGGGAGGAGTGTGTTTATGGATCAGCTAATAGTGGGAAGTTGTTAAACGGCATAGAGGGCGTGGGGAGGGAAGACTGGTTGCTAAACCTGGAAATATTGATGCCAGATTGTAAATAGTCTATAATACCGGGCTTGGGAGTTTATACCCTATAGATAATAGGGAGCCAAAGAATGTTTTGAGCTGGGGAGTGACATGAATGAAGCTAAGCTTGGGAAGGTAAATGAAGAATAGGTTGGAGAAGAGTAAGAATGGACGCAGGGATACAAGTTAGACCGTTGCACTCAGGTTAGGGCCGATGGAGCGAAAGCAAAGGGGCCGCACACAGATCTTAACTTTACAGTCAGATTTTAATTGTACAGCTACAAGAATGAAAATCTACAACCACGTACAACAGCATGAATGCATCTCACAAACATAATGTTGTGTGAAAGAAGCCAGACCCAAAAGAGAACACACAGTGAGTTCATTTATATCAAGCCCCCAAAAGGCAAAAGCCAACTCATCACATTAGCAGTCAAGATGGTGGTGACCCTTGGGGGTGGGGGGGGGGTGATCAGTAGGGCCATCTGGGCGCTGGCAACATTCTGGTTCTTGATCTGGGCTCTGGTTACGTGACTGTGTCCATTTTGTGAAAATTCGTTGAGCTGTCCACTTATGATTTGAGCACTTTTTTCTATATTTCAATAAACTTGACAAAAAACAAACAAAAGAAAAAAAAAAAAACCCAGGGCCATGTAGAGACAGGGTCCAGATTGCAGGGGCATCAGGAATCTGCTGTGACTTGCTGACACTCAATTTCAGAATAAGCTGAGGCTTTGAGAGAATGTCACGGGACCACCAAAGGGGCTCCAGATGGTGCCTTTGGAGCCGGCATGGGTGGCTGACGAAGAGAATGAAGAACATTCTCATTTCTAGACTTCTGACAGACACAGCAGACGTTCTAACAGGAAGTGATGGACTGAGTATGATTGAGGAACTTGAGAGATGAAGAGAATCTCAGAGGCCGCTTAGGTGCTTTCAGTGAGTCCGGAGTCCAGAGGAAGTACATGTCAGGACAGGCAGGCAATTGTGGATGGAATCCAGAGAAAGCATCCAGGGATCCTTGGGAGAGGAGGCAAAGGAAGGGCTTGGTGGTAGGGGGACACAGCAGGGTTCTTCGGTTTTTCTGAGAGACTAAAAGGCTGAATTCCGCAACAGGAGATTTTGGTGTTGACCCTCGGCAGTGTTCTAAAGAAGAACTGATTATATAAATGATGCATGATCACACAGAGATGAGAAGGGTGGTTCCTAGGAGCAGGTTCACCAAAAACCAGCCAAGCTGCAGTCACCTTTATTTGTGGAGTCATTAGTCTGGCAGGTCAGAGACGCTGGGGGGATGGTGTGTCTCAGGGTTTCAGGTAGGGGTTTAGCAAGAGTCCTCATCTGATTCTGGAGTGCAAGATGGAGAAACGCAGGCTGCATCATGCGGAAGTTGGGGAAATTTTCAGGGAATTTAATCACGGGAGCAGAGGAGGCAGATGACCACAGAGTGGGCAGTGACAGGGCTGTGTCCCCAACACTGTCCAATTTGACATTTTGACCAATGCTTTAGGTTAAGGAGGAAAACCAGATTTTCAAAACACAATGACACCACCAGAAAGATGGTACATATGAGAGATGAGAGATCCGAGATGCAGAATGCCCTTGATAGGCTGGAATGTCAGGACACAATCACAGATGAAATGTTTCAGTCCTGTTCACCCAGTTGCCGTTGAGTCGTCGACTCTGACTCATGGTGACCCCACGCGTGTCAGAGTAGAACTGTGCTCCATACGGTTTTCAATGACTGATTTTTGGAAAATAGATCACCAAGGCTTTCTTCCACAGCACTGTTGAATGGACTTGAACCACCAACTTTTCAGATAGTAGCCAAGCGCTTAACTGTTTGTGCCCCCAGGGACCATCCTGTTCATAACCCCCCACATTAAATTGCTGATGAATAGGATCAAGGAGACCTGGCTTGCTGTTCATTTGAAACAACCACCAGCAACAACCCCAGAAAACAAACCTATGAACAAAAGAGTTGATGTGGCTGCTAGCAAAATGCAGGCAACTCTGGGCTGCAAGGACCGCAGGGGCCGGAGTCCAGGAGCCTGAGTACAGAGGCACAGCCCCGTTATTCTACATGCTTATTGGCGTACATGGGTGGTTTTCTGGTCAGTTTTGTGGTCACCCTTGAAGAGAGCCTTGTACAGACTCTAGATTGGTGGCCAGGGAAGGCTGAGGGATCTGGGACATCTCTTCTGAGTAAGAAAAAGCTTGGCTAGGCGAGGACGGAAGGGGTGCCTGTGAGCTGTCTTTGGTGAAGGGCCACCATGAGTGGAGAGGAGCAGACTGATGTGTGGACCCCTGCAGCACATGAGGACCCAGGGTGAACGCTGGGAAGGCTGACTTTGGTGGATCCTAAAAAAAAAATGTATGAAAACCCCATCAACCAAATAATGCAGTGGGAAGCCTCAGGGAGGCACTGATCTTGCCAATGAAAACAATCATTATTATTATTATTTCTATTTTATTATTATTTATTGCATATGTAATAGGTGCCTGTGTTAAGCCCAGGTGGTGCAAACAGTTAATGTGCTCGGCTACTAACTAAAAGGTTGGAGGTTCAAGTCCACCCAGAAATGCCTTTGAAGAAAGGCCTGGTAATCTACTTCCAAAAAATCAGCCATTGAAAACCCTGTGGAGTACAGTTCTACTCTGACACAATGGGGTTGCCATGAGTTGGAATTTACTCAACAGCAACTGGTAAGTTCTAACTGTGATTAAGTAGTTTACATGTATTATATTACTGAACAAGGGAGTTAATTACATGTAAAGTGCTTGAAACAGTGCCTGTCACATGTGCTCAACACATAATTGATATTATTGTTATTATTATTTAATCTTCATAATAGCCTTATAAAAGAGGAACCATTATTACACCCATTTTACAGATAAGGAAACTGAAGTTCAGGGAGGTTAAGTGATTTACCCAAAGTTGCACCACGAATATGTAGCAAGTCAGAATTTGAACCCAGTACCACCTGACTCCAAAACTCATCATTGCCCCTAAAGGCCAAAAGAGGATCTCATATGTTGGGTAGGTGTTTGGAACACAGACGTCATAGGCCTCGTCACCATCTAAAGTTCTGTTCCACGGCTATGCCTGTTGTCCATCTATGATCCCCGTTTTCAGAGATCACACTGTTTTGGAAACCTCTAACAGAGAGGGGCTTTCAGCCCCTTTGCCAGTCGGTGTCCTTCTGGAGACTACCCAGTGGTGAGCTGAATTTGCCCCCTATGTCCACTCTGGACCTGTCCAGCAGGCGTGGAGTGAGGTGATTCCCCCAACCTCCCACGGTTCTCAAACCAGACAGAAAGTAACAGTGGAAGGAGGTGCTTCAGGCCCTTCTGACCTGCCCCAGGCTTGGCGTTGACTCTCGGCCAGATGCTCTCCTCCCCAGCAACCCTGAAGGAGACCCAGCTTCATCTCTAATTCAGCGGGGACCCTGGCCAAGGCATTTTACCTCTTTTTGGTGCTGACCTTCAGCAGCGTTCTTTGTCTCCTTAAGACTATTTCCTCATCAGTCACGAGAGGACTTCTTCAAGGAGAGGCACGTGAATGCAGGAGTTTGGGGTCAGACAGGTTGGGTTTGGACCCGTCACTGTCTCTGCCTGGTTACCTGTCATTAAGGACATCACGTAATGAATCTGGACCTCAGTCTCCTAATTTGCAAAACTGGGAGGCTAGCACCTATTTTCAGGCAGCCGTGAAGATTCAGATGATGCATACCAAGGTGTCTGGCACAGAGTAGGTAGGTGTTTAATAAATGGTAGCTATTATCATTACCCAAACTGTGTCACCAGACCACATTTGATGCCTGAAACCCAATTCTACGGTTTAAAAAACATGCCTTGTGAAAAGAGAAAAGCAACTGAGATTCATTCAGTTAGTCTTTTTTGGAGCCATCATTCATAACTTTTCCATTAAAAAAAAAACAACAGTAAAACTAACAATGTACTTAAAAAAAAAAGCCGAACTACTTGGTTGAAAGAAACATTTTAATGTAAACATGAATAAGAAATACATAGAAAGTATTTGCAAGATGGCCCTTTTTTTAAGAAAAAAAGTAAAAGAAGACCTCCCTGATGTTGGGAGTTAGAGTCGAGGCAGGCATGGTTGACAAGTTAAACTGGTAAACTGAACCAGGTTTCTGGGAGGAGGCAGCTGCAGGAGGGCAGATCGGAGCAGTCAGCACAGGGAAAGGGATGTCCGGCCCAATATGGAAGGAGGGCAGGTATCGGGGGAGGTCTGGAAAACGCCCCAGTGTCAGGATCCTGCTCAAAAGAACTGGGTGTCCTAGCAGGCAGTCAGATGGACCATGGAGCCTCAAAATCCCAAGAAGGAAGCGGGCATCATCTCTCAACACAGCCCCAACCTCTGAGTTTGGAGATTGGCTTCTGGTTCTCGGCCCATGGAGAGGGCATGGAGAAAAGGATTGCCTAAAGAGATGGGGCTATGGAGAGAAGGCAAGAATTTAAACCACACGGTTCTGGGTAGACATTCATGTTTTATTGTGTTCTAGGGGGACAGCCCTGAGCATTTGCTTTTTAAGTCTCCACTATGTCTCTTGTAAGGTAGGTAAGCTCTTGGGAATCAAGTGTTTACCACAGTCCTGGGACTTGGTATCTGCCAATACACTGTATTTCCATTAATAAGAAGACAGATTATTAATCTAGCCCATTCTCACCATCTCCACTGCATACGCCTTGGTTCTTCCCACCATCCGTGGCTGATTATAATAGCCTCCTAACTGGTCTCCTGCTCCTGCCCTTTCCTCCTACCAACGGTTCTCCACCCAGTGATCCTGTTAAAAAATATCAGATCGTGTCGTGGCTCTGCTCGTAACCCTCCAATCATTCCCCATTTTGTGGCATACAATCCAAAGACCTCCCAGTGCTGAGGCCCTATATGATTGGGTCCGCCTTTGACCTGGGGTCCTACTACTTTTCCCCTGAACAACTCAAACATAACACAATCATGAAGATGGCGCAGGACCAGGCAACATTTCTTTCTGTTACACACGAGGTCGCCATGAGTTGGAGCCAACTAGACAGCAACTACCAGCCACAGTTCTTCCCCTTGCTCACTCTGCTTCAGCCACACCAGCTTCCTGATGGTTCCTTGAACACACCAGGCACACTCCGGTCTCTGCCCTTGCTGTTCCTCTGCAGGGGACACTGCATGTCTAGCGTACTGACTTCCGTTAGGGTTTTGTTCAAAAGCCACCTCAGTGTGTCCTTCCCTGACCTCCCTATTGCAAAACGCAGCCCCACCCTGCCAGCCTCTAAATTCTTCCCTGGTTTATTGTTCACCCAGCACTTTTCCTAAACTGACAAACTAAAAATTTTACTTATTATTCTTTTTATTTATTGTTTCTCTTCTCCCACTGGAATGTCAGTTCTACCAGGGCAAGGATGTGGGTCTGGTTTGTTCACTCCTGTGCCCCAACTCTGAGAACAGTGCTCAGCATGTAGGAGGCCCTTGAAAACATCAGTTGGAGGAATGATTATTAGAAGGCATGAAGCTGGACTCAAGCTCTAGAGGAGCATGGATTCTAGGCCGATGACAGAGGCAAGAACTCACACCTAGGGAGCACACCAGGAACTCAGTTACCAACACTGGAATGCAAGGTAGGATCCTGGAACCAGAGGGATGCCTGGGCACCAGAAGTGGGGTGTGAGATCAGAGGTTGGCCTGGAGACAGATGGATGGAGATGAGGCATGCTTCAGGTCAGGGCTGGTCCAGGCCACATGGCTCGGGGCCGGGACAACCCATGATGGGACAGAGGGGCTGAAGCTATCAGGCAGAGCCCTCGGCCTCTTTGTAAATGTTAGGCAAAGTTATCCCAACTTTCAATTCATTCCCAGACGTAGGCATCAGTGGATACTCCATATTGGCACAGCCTATAAGGAAAACACAAATGATTAAGGGAAAAAAAGAAGAAGAAAAAAAAAAAGTGAAAATGCTCACTCAGTAACCTGAGCCGAGGAGTTAAGGAATGGCACGTGGCAGGAGCATATGACTAGGGGATAGCTGTGATGGCAAGTGAGACACCAGGTGAGCGTCTGGGGATTACACTGTCCTTTGGATGGTTTTTTTGGCAGAAATGCTTAGGTGAGTTCTGCTCAAGCAATCCCTCCAGCTTGGGGGCTAGGAAGTGCTAAGTGCAGCCTGCGAGGTGGTATCTGCAGAAACCCAAAGAGTGGAGCTGGGAGAATTTGGCCTGGTTTCCCAGGCACTGTCCAAGGTACTCTCCAGGAGTTGGGCTCAGCCTCTGCTGCTTTTACACTTTCTGATAACTCAGCCTGCGATTCAGGGCTGCCCCTGTCCCACCCCAGGTCTGCCTTGGGTTCTCCCCAGGGGCGAGCCACATGACAGGAAGGTTACAGCAGAGATTCTGTGTTGGGGGGATGGGGAAATAGCCTGCTCAGGTCCTTGAGAAGGGATGCATGCATACCTAGGCTGCAAGCCTGGCTTCCCCACTTGACCTATGTGTCCTTGGGCAATCACATAGCTTCCCTGAGTCTCAATATTCTCATCTGTAAAGTGGGCATAATATTACCTTCTGCATAGGAATGATGTCAAGATTAAGTGAAATTAGGTGAGTAAATGTGTGTATAGCATCTGGCACAATGTCTGGCTTTCAGTGGACCCTAAAAAAAAAAAAAAAAGACTAGCCGTTGTTATTATTTTTTAAAATCAGTAATTACAGTCACTAAAACATTTAACAGTAACAATTCCACAAAGGAGCTCAAAATAGGTTTACAGATAAAGAATGGCAATTCCCCTTGTCTCTGATTAATAAACATTTATAATTACAAAAATATATATTACATAATAATAATTTAGAATTACTTCCTACTTCCCAAAATGGGGGTGCTAAAACAGATATGTGCTCAAAACCCCACTGCAAGTTACCAGGGGAAGTAGGGAGACACATGGGCAGCTCCTCCTGTCTTCCTGAAAGTGAAGCCTCCTCCTTCAGTAATCTACTAAAGCAATGAAGGTAAAGACCTGATTAAATGTGCTCATTAACACTCCAGTGAGCCATGGCGGTGCAATGGTTAAGCGCATAGCTGGTAACCAAAAGGTTGGCTGTTCGAACTCACCCAGCAGCTCTGAGGGGGAAAGACCTGGTGATCTGCTCATGTAAAGACTACAGCCTAGAAAACCCTATGCGGCAGTTGTACTCTGTCACTATGAGTTGGCAGCTAACAACAACACTTCAGTAAAGAAAAGAATAAATGAATGTTATTTGGAAATGCTTGAGTAGTACTGGTAGGACTCATACCATCTTTGTTTTTATTATACACCAAAGGTGTGTTTGGAGGTGCTGTGTCCTTGAGTAAGTGAGGGCTGTTCTAGAATCAGAATCAGAATTGCCGTTCCTCCCATTTTATGGATGGGAAAGTTGAGGCCCAAAGTAGCCAAGCTTGGATTTGAGCTCATGTTATCTGCCTCAAGTGAGAAGTTCTTTCTACTGTATGTAGGTTGCCTCTTGGGCGCCTATGCTCAAAAGATTTCCCCAAAGAGAAGGAACTGCCCTTATGAGTAAGTATGATCCTCACCCCATCCATACCTTCTCTCTCCAAAACTGGCTTCGTCAGGACTGCAAAAGAGCAGAGGTGAGTGAGTCTGTGGACACCATCTGGTCCAACTCCCTCACCACATATCAGAGGGAATGAAGGTGCAGAGCAATGGAGAGTCAAGGCAGTGCCCCTCATCAGGGGAAACTCCATGCACCCCATTGGGGCTCACACTGCACTCTGTATGGTGCAGCTGCTGGCTCTGGGTCCAGTCCTCCCTCAGTAGCTCTGTGTACTTTGGCAAGTTAAGACACCTCTCTGAGCTTCACTTTATTCGCCTGTAAACTAAGGGTGATAAACACAGTGCTTACTTCACAGGGTGGCTGTGAGGACTACATTAGGAGGCCAGTAAAGCACTAAAACCAGTGTTGGCATACAGTAAGTGCTCAGTGAAGGTTAAATTCCTACCATTACAAGGTCACGGATATGGCCCACAATGCTTGCCTCAGGCTCCAGGATGTTTTCTGATTTAATGTCCTCGTGTGTCCCCCTCAATAATCATCCCTTGGGATTTTATATTTTAATGACCACGACTGCCATTCTCCAAGTACTGAAAGGCACAAAGACACACATCTGGTCAGGATTGCTCTGACTACAGTTAGCCAGGGCATTCAGTGTGACCTGGCAGAAAGAGTGCCAAGGCCGGGGGCTCTCGGACCCCGCTCTAGCCTGAGGACAATGCTTCCACCCGAGGGAGAATTCTAGGGCGGGGTTCTGTGAGAGTGGGTACCAGGGAAGGTCATATGCCTGGAGGGGGCGGTAGCGCACACAGGTGCGGACCTCCGCCTCGCCCGGGTTGGCAGAGAGAGGCTGCTCTGTCCAGTGGGGGTCCCAGCCAGGCCCCAAAGGCCCGCCAGCCTAGCGCTGTGCGGCGTTCGAACGCTGGCGGCGGTCTTCGGCGGCCGTTCATATGAGCTCAGTCCGGGCGCCCGTGCAGGGAAGGAGAGCGTAGGTTGCAGGTATTTCTAGGACGCCTCCGTGGCGTACTCTCCAGCCCAGACCTTTCCGGCTAGACCTCTGAGAACCAGCCCCAAACCACCTTGCAGGTGCCACAGGAAGAGCTCGGTGAAGCGGTGGCAGCCACTGCGTGTGCCACAGCGCGGTTCTCGTCCCGGCTCTCCGTCCCCGGGCACTCAGGTTCCTGGCGGTCGGTGGGCAGCGGCAGCCAGCGCAGCTGAGGGCCGGGGCGCTAGTGTGCGTGTGCGGGGAAGGCGGCCCTCCCCGCGGTCGCCGCAGAGCCAGCGCCGGCGCCTCCCCCTCCCCTGGCGCGCACGGCCCATCCCTGTCCCCCGAGGCGGCCCGAGCCGCCGCTGAGCAGCCGCGCCTTCGCCTCCCGCGTTTCCTGCCGCTCGCCCTCCCCCGGCCGGGCTCCAGGGGCGGCCGCCGAGCAGCTCCGGGCGGGAGAGCAGCGCAGAGCGCGCACGGGGGCGGGCGGAGGCGGCCCGGTGCGGGGCGGCCGCGCCGGAGAGAGGCGCGCGGAGACGCCGGCCCCCCTTTCCGCGTTTGCTCGTTCGCTCCCCGCCTCCCGCACTCCGCTCGCTCCCACCCCTTCCCGGCGTGATTGATCCGTCACCGGCGCTGCTGCCGCCGCCGCCGCCGCCGCTGCCGCGGCCGTTCTGAGCCGAGCGGGAGCCCGAGCCAGAGCCCGGGCCGGGCCGGCGCCATTGCGCGGGCGCCGCGGGGAGAGCTTGGCGCGGGGCGGCGGGCCAGGGCAGGCCATGCGGGCCGAGTGAGCTGGCGTCCGCAGCCCGCGGCGCGGCATGGCTTCTCCGAGGAGCTCCGGGCAGCCCGGGCCGCCGCCGTCGCCGCCACCGCCGCCCGCACGCCTCCTGCTGCTCCTGCTGTTGCCCTTGCTGCTGCCTCTGGCACCTGGGGCCTGGGGCTGGGCGCGGGGCGCCCCCCGGCCGCCGCCCAGCAGCCCGCCGCTCTCCATCATGGGCCTCATGCCGCTCACCAAGGAGGTGGCCAAGGGCAGCATCGGGCGCGGCGTGCTCCCTGCCGTGGAACTGGCCATCGAGCAGATCCGCAATGAGTCGCTCCTGCGCCCCTACTTTCTCGACCTGCGTCTCTACGACACGGAGGTGAGTGTCCGGCCGTCCGCGCCGTCGGGGATCCGGAGGACAGTGGAATGGGGTGTGGGGTGGGGACAGAGTCAGGCGCCCGGCCCTTGACCAAAGCCCGGATTGACCCGCGGCTGCTGAGGACACGACGGGCTGGTGCTCAGTGCTCGTCCCGCCGGGGTCCTCCTGGGCCAGGTACCCCTTGGCACAGCTGGTACCAAAGCTTGCCCAATATTCTCCTCAGGGATCGTGTGTGTATGTGTGTGGGGTTGTTGAATAGAAGACTAGAGTCTCCTTTACCGCAGAAGAAGGAGTGGAGTAGGCTGGGGCTGGACCCCCAAAGGCCTGCATTGGTTGCCCCTGCCCAAGTTCCATTCGCTCGTGGGGCTTTGGGGTGGCGGGTGGGAAGAATAGGTGGGTGCACTGACTGCAAACTGGGCCACCCCGGGCTGGAGGGGCCGCGAGCTTGCCCGCGGGCGATTGTGAGAGCCGAGCTGCGCTAAGAGGTCTGGAGAGCTCCCGCACTCCAGGGGCCCGAGCGCGCAGCAGGGCTGGGAGCGTGGTGCGCGCCAGCAGCTCGGAGCCCTTACAGCGCCGGCAGGTGAGGGGCCGCCGGCTCTGCAGTGCTACCCCCTGGATGTGCCCGGCTGCCTGTAGGCCGAGCGGTTTTATGAAGAGACGCCCCCTTGGGTTAGTTGGTCAGGGAGTGTCCCAAGCAGGTCTCGCCCGGAGGCGCGAGGTGTCCCGCCGCGCCGCTGCTGTTGGTCCGGCGGCTGAAGGCGCAGTTTCTCCGGGCGCAGACTTGTGCAGCGTCCTACTAGCTAGAGCACGGACTTGGAGCGCAGCAGTGGCTTCCTCTCCCGGCCTCCTTTTCTAAGCCGAGCTGGAGAGCCGAGAACTTCCCATCCCAAGCCCTCTCCTTACGCCCTTGGCTTGGGTTCCGCCGCAGCCCCAGCGCGGACCTTTACCGCTAGCCAGGGGAATGGGATGCGCTGAGGGGGCTGTGAGGAGCGGTCGCCGGCCGCGCGAGGTCGGGTTTGCGAGTTTTTCCGGACAGGGGGAGCCCCTATGCTTCCAGTACGGGGTCTGAGACGCGGCCTGAAGGGGGCAGTGATTTCCTGTGCAGTACGTTTGGTTGGCGCCTCTTCCACCGCGCCAAGCCGGGCCAAGGCGCTGGGCTTGACCCCAGCTTCCCAGGGCTCTCCGGGCATTAATGCTCAAGCTAAGGGGCAGACCCTTTTGAGGAGGAGGGTCGTGTTACCGCGCTGATCGCGCAGCCCTCCTCTTTTTATGTCTCCGGAGAAAGAGCAGAAATCTGAATTGCATCTTATTCCCCCTCCTCCCCCCTCCACTGATGAACCAGCCTGCTCTGCGCTGTAAATAAAAGGTGAAGGAATGGGTGGCATTTGGTGGCGGGCGTGCAGGCTGCTGCAGGCAGAGAGGTGTCCTCTGCCCTGGGAGAATGCAGGCTGGGTGCTGTGCAGGGCATACCCGGGTGTGGAATCATTTGAGTGACATGCATATTGTCCTCATCTCTACACAACGTTTCATGTTCTCTGGTGTGCTTGTCCTGCAGACGTAAGTGGAGTGAGCAGTGCAGACACAGGGAGGCATGTCTTCTGGGTACTGTTTCTCTGTTGCTTCCACTTGTATTCTTCTGAAAGGGACACTGAAGAGCCAGTTCTTGGGAGACAAAAACATGTAGACGGGGCAGCCCCGCTGGCATCATCACCACATACTGTCAACTGCATACTGTTTTCATCATCAGTTTATTGGGTGTTAGAAAGCTTCCCTGAAAGAGATTTCATATTATGCATCCTGTTTGTGTTAGCAAGGAGATGTATGGTTGGTTTCAGGGTGTGGGTGGAACCTTTTACGTTTTATTTTTCAAGTGTGTCTGGATGACTTTCTGAGTGAGAGGGCCTCAAATCAAGAGGATGAGGCACTCAGAAGGCGCTTCATTCCATCGGGATATGTAAGAAACAGTAGGAAGGAGTGCAGAGGATAATCTCAGCTCCGTGCAAACAGAAAAACGCCTCTAGTCTTCTGAAGGCCAGGAAGGGTCACAGAGCTTGGGCTTTGGCATAGGTGGTACCTGGGTTCTAGTCAGGAACTGGCTACTTTCCCAGTGGGCGACACTGGGCTAGGTGTTTAATCTCCCTAAGCCTATATTTCCGCAGCTGAAAAAATGGGACTATTATATGTACTCTGCCGAGTAGCAACGGGAGGCTTAAGGGAGATAACGGGGGAGAATGGAGAATGGGTTGTGTTGCCAAGCTCAGCAGCCGGTGCCCTGTCTGGCATGCAGTAAGCACTAAATAAATGTGTCCTGCCTCCCTTCCTTCATTTTCTTCTGGCATGGATTCACAAGTAAGACATTGTAGTTTAAGATGTGATAAAATGGTCAAGCCAAAACACGAGGACTATTTATTTGTTTTTCCAGCCTTTGAAATCTTACGAAGTCAGTGAAGTTATCAGAAAAAAAGTGAATTCTTTTACAATTAAGTATGTTGTCTTCTGTCAGGAGGTGTCACATTTAGGAGAATGTCCAGGTGATATAATTATTTAATTTTTTCCCAAGTGGCTTCGCCTTTACGGGAGAGACGCACTCTCTGAGCCGGAAGGAGAGAAGGAGCAGCCTGGGATATTTGCAGCAAGATCCACAGCAATCCAAGGAGTGCTGGGGGCCTGTTTTTTGTTTGTTTTTCAGATCAGGTATCTTTGTGGATGGTGTGTACCACCTAACGACTTGCTGGCTGTGTCACTTGTCCATAGACTTGAACACAGGATGGATGTGGTGAGCAGGTTTTGGCTGGCTTTGCTGACATTTGCTGCCAGTCAATGACCAGTGACTGTTGACAGCCAGAATGGACCTTTGTCCACACAGCCTGCAAGGAGATGGTGATTTAGCAAGGAATGAATTAATCTTTTCACTGGGGACACTCTGCCTCAATAAAGGAGCTTCCTCCATGCATTCATTTATCCAGGTCAATCCTCTACTGTAATTAGAATAGCTCTAGAACTTTCAAAGGCTCACTTAGTACCATGTGCTTGTAAAAATGAAAACACCCCAACAGAACACCTGCCAATCAGAATCTCTGCTTCTTTGGTGTACCTTTAAATTACTTCAGCAAAAACTTGTTTGTGTATCCCAACCGAAAAACTAAACCTGTTGCCATGGAATTGATTCCAGCTCATAGTGTATCCCATGGAGGATCTGAATATATAAAAACACAAGCAAGACAAGTGAAAATACAAATAAAAGGAGGTATCAGAAACCATATAGAAGAAGCATGCAAGTTACTCTGCCAAGACCCTGGACTAAGATGGTTATTGCATTTTGAGCATTAAATTTAGCTCTGAGCTTCCTGGAAGTCAGGGTAAAAAGGTAAACATGGTGGATTATATTACTTACATGTTTTATTTAAAGAATCTGAAGGGCAGCATATTTTAAAATAGTTTCGATGAAGAAATTTTCATTGTATGGTTGTTTCTCATCCTTTGGTAGCCAAATTCATAAAATTAAATAATGACCAAGCAAAAATGTCAGGTTTTTTTTATTTGATCCGAATAATGTTGTAGAAAAGTTGAAAATTACAGAGAAGCATGAAGAAAAATAATTTCCCATATCCATCTACATAAAATAATTACTATTATTAATTAGCATTATTCCCTTTTGGTTGCCAGTGTTTATTATTTTATGTATGAGCTCTTACTATATGTGCTATTATATTTTATTTAGTTAATATTATATCATAAATATTTTCCCATGTCTTCAAATATTTTTTTGTAACGAAGACTTTTAGTGGCTGCCTACTATTCTACCCTGTAGATGTACCGTAAGTATTTAATCATGCATCTATTGTTGGATTTATATGTTTTCCCACTCGTTACTATTATAAATCTTTCTGTAATAAACTTAGGGAAAGTTCAGGGAGCCAGGAGCACAATCCAGGTATGTAGCTCTCAGAAGTCCACCCTGATGCTGGGATCCAGCTTTGAAATCCCAGAGGAGTGACTAGCAAGCATGTGCTTTTCTTTTCTTTTTTATTTATTGCACTTTAAGTGAGAGTTTATAAATCAAGTCAGTGTCTCATACAAAAATTTATATACACCTTGCTATGTACTCCTAGCTGCTCCCCCCCCTAATAAGACAGCACACTCCTTCTCTCCACCCTGTATTCCCACTGTCCATTCAGCCAGCTTCTGTCAATCTCTGCCTTCTCATCTGGCCTCCAGACAGGAGCAGCCCACATAGTCTCATATGTCTACTTGAGCCAAGAAGCTCACTCCTCACCAGTATCATTTTCTGTCTTATAGTCCAGTCCAATCCCTGTCTGAAAAGCTGGCCTCGGGAATGATTCCATTTTGGGCTAACAGAGGGTCCAGGGACCATGACCTCTGGGGTCCCTCCAGTCTCATTCATCCAGTTAAGTCTGGTCTTTTTACAAGAATTTGAGGTCTGCATCCAACTGTTCTCCTGCTCCATCAGGGTTTCACTGTTATGTTCCCTTTCAGGGGCATGCCCTTTTCTTGAGTGGCTTTGCCAAATATCTGACCTCTCCTTTGTCGAGCTTCAGAAACGACCCAAACAACTGTTAGATTGAGGTCTTACTTCCTCAGAAGGTTGTCAGTACAGCTCAGCAGACGTTTATTGAGCTTCTACTGGAGTTGCTGGTGCTACAAAATGGAATAAAACAGCCCTGAGCTTGAGAGAGGGAAGCAATGAACAGGAGAGATCAAGACAAGAACATTTGTGATTTTCTGTTTAAAAATTTTATTTTATTGTGGTTGAGAATATATACAGCAAGACATACACCAGTCCAACCATTTCTACACATACAATTCAGTGGCATGGATTACATTCTTTGAGTTGTGCAACCATTCTCACCCTCCTTTTCTGAGTTGTTCCTCCCCCATTAACATACGTTCACTGCCCCCTAAAGTTCCTATCTAATCTTTTGAGTTGCTGTTGTCAATTTGATCCCATATAGATAGATCTTAAAAGAGCACAGGGCTCAAGGCAGACATTTTTTACTAGTTAAGCTAGACTATTGTTTGGTTTTAAGAAGACTTCAGGGGTTATTTTTGGTTTAAGGTTTAAAGATGATCTCAGGGCAGTAGTTTCAGGGGTTCATCCACCCTTCATGACTCCAGAAAATCTGAATCCCATGAGAATTTGAAATTCTGGTGGGCATTTTCTCCCTTTTGACAGGATTCTTCTATAGAATCTTTGATTAAAATGTTCAGTAATTGTAGCTGGGCACCATACAGTTTTTCTGGTCTCATGGCCTTTGTTCATGGAGGGAACACTTGCGATTTTCAGTATAAGATAGAACATGATAGTGGTGACGGTTGCACAGTTCTGTGGATATGCTAAAAACCACAGAATTGTACATTTAAAAAGTTGAGATAGCTCTCAAGAAAACTGTTATAAAAAAAAAGATAGAAAATGAAGTCTTTTAGGATCAGACTCATGTCTTCTTTCTGGGTATAGCCCCATATCCCAGCATAGTACCTAGTTCTCAGTAGGTATATTGCTTAGGACCCTTGTTGCAGGTGATAGAAATGCAACTTTGAGTGGTTTAAACAAAAGAAGGGCTATATTGCTTCATGTGACTGAAAAAACGTGGGGTATGCTATATTCAGGCATGGCTGGATCCAGAGGCTCACGTGATATCTTTAAAACTCTCTCTCTCTCTGATTACCTTTGTGCTGGTTTCACTCTTGGCAAGCTCTTCCCACGTGGTGGTACAGATGGCCCCTAACAGCTGCAGGCTTCCACACTCTAGTTTAGAAACACCACTAGGAAGAGTGTCTCTTTCCCAACTCTTCCAGCGAAAGCCTCAAGCTCAGCTCTTATTGGCTTGAATCGGGTCTTGTGTCCATCCCTGAACCAGTCACATGACTCTGGTGAACCAGGCCTGGGACATCTGCCTGCCTTTAACGGTGGGAAGGGGAGGTGAGGTCAGGCCCACACCATGTAAGTACAGGGTGGAGAAGAGGTGATTCCTCAAAGGAAATTCAGGGGTGTTAAAGGTGTAGGTGCCAGGTGGGTCGATCACGGGTATCTACTGAGACAGGCATGTGGGAAATGCTAAATTGAAGAAAGAAACCACAGATGCCAGGGACATTCAGAGAGGAGGATCATATCTAGGTCAAGAGAGGTCCCTGGAGGAGGGAAAGTCAAGATGGGCCTTGATGGGTGATGGAATGTTGACAGAGAGGCAGGGGCTCTGGGAAATGGGGATTGGGCCCCGAAGGGTCCTCAGGATCAAAGGATGGAGCCAACAAAGTGTGAGGTGTGTTTGGGGAGCACCTACTTGTTCTGTTTTCACCTGGGCACAGGATTTGTGGAGGGAAAGGCAGGCTGGTGTGGAATGTGGAAGACCCGGAAGGTTGGACTTTGTTCTGGAGCTGTGAGGAGCCAGGGGAGGTTTTTGAGCATGAGTGGTGACCTGCTCGGGGCTGGTAGGAATTCAGAGGTTGGATTGTAGACCAAATGAGCCTGGAGAATGGGAAGCCAGGAAACGATTGCGGTAGTTTAAGGGAGAGAGGATGAGGCTTACACCGGCATGGAGAGACGGTGAGGGGGCGGGGCTGTGGGGGAAAATGAGCTGCCCTGGGCCTGGCAGGGCAGGAAGAACAGCAGAGAGGAATCCTGCAGGGGAATCTGGCAGGCAGGGCAGTCCCTGGAGTTGGGGCACTGCGGGGGAACAAGGAAGGAGTGTCCCTGCTGGAATGAGGCTTCAAACTCTCTCAAGACCCTTCAGCCTTTCTCTCTCCAAACACATACTCACCTAGCACCTGCCGATGAGCCCTGGGCTCAGGATCAGGAGACCTGGTTTGTATCCCCGTTTGGGTACCACTTACCTGCTTGGTGACCTTGGGGAAGTCACTTCGCTTCAGCTTCTTCATCTGTAAAATGGGATTAACATACTAACCGCCTTAGAGGGTGTGTGAGGAACAAATGAGACGATCCAGGGAAAGTCTTCAGATCAATACTTGCCGTATTGTGAGTGCTCAGTAAATACTCACTGCTCTGTTGTACCATTGTTATTATTCCTGTGCAATAGTAGGCTAATTATGCTGACATCATAATTAGGAATAAATAATGGATGTAAAACCTCACAATATGATGTAAACGTAAAGAAGAATTCTCTGTGAAATTGTTTTCCGGATGCCACGTTGCTGAGAAGGGGTGTTGGAGAACAAGCATGCCAGCACTGAGGTCTTTATCAATGTGTACCTCCCAGCACATCTTTCATTCTGCTGTGTAGTCATACTGGGTTTGTATCTTTCTCCCCCTCTGGACTGTAGCTCTGTGAGGCCAGGACCATGACTAATTCCTCTCTGGATTTCCCGGTGTCTTACAGGGCCTGACACGCAGCGGGAACCAGTCAGTGTTTGTTAACTGAATTATAAGTAGATATATTAGAGTGAGTCTCTGGGTAGTGCAAACGGTCAAGTGCGAGGCAACTGACTGATAGATTGGCAGTTGGAGCCTACCCAGAGGCATCTTGGAAGAAAGACTTGGTGATCTGCTTCCAAAAGGTCACAGCCATGAAGAACCTCTAGAGCACAGTTTTACTCTGAAGCACATAGGGTTGCCCTTGGTCTGAATTGACTCAGTGGGCATTGGAACTGGAAACTAGAGGATGGTTTCTGAGCTTGCATCCTGTAGAATGGTTTATCTGGATCACTCCCTTAGGGTCTTCATTTTCCTTAACATAGCGCTTAGGTGACTCCACATGTCAAGATTTAGTTGACTGCCAAGTTGCAGCTGCCTTGTGCATATTGTCCAGCCAACACCAACCTTTGAACTTCCTCAATATGAGGGCAATGTCCGTGGCCATTCCAGCTTCCCACCAATTACTCAGACCTAGCCAGGCACCCACGGGCACGCCTTCTCTGTTCCCAAACTCCTTTAAAAAGGGATGAGTGGGAGGGAGTGGAACAAATTCAATAAGCGTTTGTTTAATGTTTGGTTTTGGGCTGAGTGTTTTACCATGCTAGCATTATCTTTAAAGGGACCTTCTTCATGTGTTTGGTCTACCCTCCTTGTGAACACGTAGTAACATCAACTTCTTCATACAGAGATCTAAGATCTCAGAAGGGATATTAGCAACCTGGAAGTGCAAGATAGTGGTTCAAACAGAGGTGTTAAAGAAACACATGTATAGGATATATGTCTTTCATTAGTGAAGGTGGATTGGGCTATGCTGCACTAATGAATAAATCCTGAACTCTTAATTGCTTAACAGAGTGAAATTTATATATCACTCACACAAAGTCCAGTGTATGCTGGAGGTCCTCCTGTATGATTTTCCTCCAAGCAGTAACACAAGGATCTGGGCTGCTTTAGTCTTGTGACTCCCCCACCTTATGTCTTCAAGAAGATGGAGTTGGAAAGGAATCTATGGATTCTTAACCACCTCAACTTGGAAGTGACACATATAGGTGCTGCATGGATTGAATTATGTCCCCCCAAAAATGTGTGTATCAATTTGGCTGGGCCATGATTCCCCGTATTGTATAATTTTCCTATAGGATGTAAATACTGCCTTTATGATGTTAATGAGGGAGGATGGGTGGCAGTTGTGTTAGTGAGGCAGGACTCAATCTACAAGATTGGATTGTGTCTTGAGGCAATCTCTTGAGATATATAAGAGGGAAGCGAGCAGAGAGACGGAAACCTCACATCACCAAGAAAGAAGCACTGGGAGCAGAGCGTGTCCTTTGGACCTGGGGTTCCTGTGCAGAGAAGCTCCTAGTCCAGGGGAAGACTGCCAGAGGAACCTTTCTCTAGAGCTGACAGAGAGAGAAAGCCTTCCTCTGGAGCTGACTCCCTGAATTTGGACTTCTAGGTTACTAGACTGTGAGAAAATAAGTTTCTTTTTGTTAAAGCCATACACTTGTGGTATTTCTGTCATAGCAACACTAGATAACCAAGACAGATGCCATGGACACTTTCATTTTTGGTTCTTCAGGAAGTGGATGCCAAGACAGAGTTAGAGTGCAAGAGATCCTGAGAGTAATACCTGTGAAAGATAAAGGAGAAAGTAGCAAAACCCTCAGATCACAATGCAGGCCTAACACTTGTGAAAGGAGAGGGGAAAGGAAGGAGGGTTGGGTAGGAAGAGTTTCAGACGGAGGTGCAGATCTCAGAAAGTCTTGTACAGCCTAATGGGGAACTCTAGAACAAAGATTGCCCATTAGTGGAATTTTATGTTGAACCAAAATACCAGGCTCTAGAATGGCGCAAACAGTTAACAGGCTGGACTACTAACTAAAAGGTTGGTGGTTTGAATCCACCCAGAGGTGCCTTAGAAGAAAGGCCTGACGATCTACTTCTAAAAGATCATAGCCATTGAAAACCCTGTGGAGTGCATGGGGTCGCCATGAGTCAGAATCAACTCAACAGCAACTGGTTTGAGTTTTTTTGTTTTGTTAAGAACCCCCACCAGCCCAGTCACTGGCTGAGGGCTGGCCAGGGAGATTGTGTCTTCAACTTGGATGCTGTGGCAGACCTGAAGATGCTGTAGCTGGAGGCTGACTGTACTTCTCCTGGCAGGTTGCCTCTTAGAAGATCTGAGTGACCCACCTCAATGGCTCTGCAGACATTTCTCTCATAGTGCCCTAATACTGCAAGCATTCATTGAGAGAACTTTCTGCCAGGCCCTCTTCTAGGCTGTGGGATACAGAGATGGGTGAGACGCAGACCCTGCTCTTGAAGAGCTCACTGTCTCACAGGTGGCTGACACACACAGAAACAATTATACAGAGTGGGATCCAACTGTGATACTGTAAAACCTATGAAACCCAAAACCTGTGTAAGGCAGAAACCTGTCAGAGAAGGAAAGCCCAAATATTTTCCAGTAATAGAGAGCAATAGAAAAGTGGTAAAACTGCACCCTGACAAAGGCAGAAAACTTGTGAGACCTGGAAAAACAAGGGAGTGCCGTTGAGTTCCAGCTGTCACGGGTTTCACTGTATTTTGGTTCTGAGGAGGTGAGAAAATGAAATGGCATCATTTGCCCAATGAGCATCTGTGTTCATCTGCAACTTTATTATTATCCTATGTGGTTATGTAACAATGTGCAGTGATGTTGATGAAATGCCTTCCTCTCTATATGTGGCTTTCCAAGAACAAGCAGGTGTACCAGGCTGAAACCTTGGGAGTGCAAGCCCAGATGGGGTCGGCGCTCTGGATGCTGGTGCCAGTTTGGTCGTTAGGGCCGTGGGCAAGTCTTTGCTTCTCTTTGCAAATGGTGGCCTGGATAAAGGATGTCTGCCTGGTTGTAAGCACTAGGAGGGCAGGCATTGGGCATGTCTGGCTCACCTGTGGCATCCCCAGGCACTATCTCAGGGCCAATAAATATTGAGCAGGAGCTCAATAAATATTTACTGAACTAACGAATAGATCTAAAAGCCTGGACTCCAGCTCTTCAGTTCTAGGATTAATGGGCATAGTTTTAACAAACTGAGGAAGTGCTGTGTATGCCAAGCCGTGTGGGGAGAGCTTCCTGCTTGCCCTTTATCCATTCTTTGGGGTTCTTGTTATTCAGTGCTTCCTGGGTCCCTATAGTTGTGGAGTGCAAAGGGGAAAGGGTACTTGTTGGATGTGCCAATAGAACATTATGTACAAAGCTGATGTCAGTCTCCTCTTCCTTGACAAACACAAGGAACATCCTCCAGGGGCTGGGAAATCTTACGGCTGTAAAAGGTCAGTTTATTGGAACGATACTCTGACCAGTATAGGAAGCAGGGGTGCATAGGAACCAGGTTCTGAAACCCTGCTCCTATCCCCAGGGAGTGTGGGAGCCGACAAAGGCTGGACTGGGCTCTGGTCCTAGTAGAAATTGTAAGAATGAAGCCCAGGCATTAGCCCTGGTGAGCCAAGGGGTCTAGTGGCAGACTTGGGTGTAACGAGTAAAGAGGTACCCTGAATTCCCTGAACGCTCTTGCCTATAGCTGCAAAACTTATCCTAGGCTCCCTGCTCCTGGCCTGGAATCTTTTGCTCTTTGTCCTTCCAGGGTCAAGAATGACTCAGAAACTGGGTAAGCCAAGCCTATAGGTGACCATCTCCCTGATGGTGACAGAAGAGGTCTAGACCCCAAGCCAGATAATCACATTTGTTAAAATCATGTGTAAAGTAAGAGTAAATTGCTTATGAGCTAGAGCCTGAGGGTCTAAGAATTTTTGCCTGAGTAAAGGGCAAGAACATTGTGACACCTCTTTGGGCTGATTGGGGTGTTCTATTTTTTTTTTTTATTGTGCTTTAAGTGCAAGTTTACAAATCAAGTCAATCTCTCACACAAAAGCCCATATACACCTTGCTGCACACTCCCAGTTACTCTCCCCCTAATGAGACAGCCCGCTGTCTGCCTCCACTCTCTCTTTTCGTGTCTATTTCGCCAGCTTCTAACCCCTTCTACCCTCTTATCTCCCCTCTGGGCAGGAGATGGCAACATAGTCTCAAGTGTCCACCTGATCTAAGAAGCTCACTCCTCACCAGCATCCCCCTCCAACCCATTGTCCAGTCCAATCCATGTCTGAAGAGTTGGCTTCGGGAATGGTTCCTGTCCTGGAGCAACAGAAGGTCTGGGGGCCATGACCACCAGGGTCCTTCTAGTCTCAGCCAGACCATTAAGTCTGGTCTTTTTATGAGAATTTGGGGTCTGCATCCCACTGCTCTCCCCTTCCCTCAGGGGTTCTCTGTTGTGTTCCCTGTCAGGGCAGTCATTGGTTGTAGCCAGGCACCATCTAGTTCTTCTGGTCTCAGGCTGATGTAGTCTCTGGTTCATGTGGCCCTTTCTGTCTCTTGGGCTCGTAATTGCCTTTGTCCTTGGTGTTCTTCATTCTCCTTTGATCGAGGTGGGTTGAGACCAATTGATGCATCTTAGATGGCTGCTTGCTAGCGTTTAAGACCCCAGATGCCACTCTTCAAAGTGGGATGCAGAATGTTTTCTTAATAGATTTTATTATGCCAATTGACTTAGATGTTCTGATTGGGACGTTCTTTGCCAGTTTTCTATTTTTCCCAGTCTTTTTTGAACAGTCTACTTGGCTGGAAGGATGAAGTGTCATTGTCATCTAGAAAATTAGTGGTAGTTTCAAAGTATTGAGTAAATGGACCCATCTGTCTTCATCAGGCCCACGTTCCACAGCTGCTAGCTGAAGCAGACCCCTTCTCCTGCCATTTGGCAAGGACATCATCAGTCACCACTCAGATAAAATCTAGCCAAAGGAGGACTCTGTGGAGTGATGCATTATTGCAGCTCTCATGGTGCAGGGTCATGAGGTGGCAGAGAGAAAATGATATTTTCACACTCTGCCCATGATCCACTTGACTTTGTTCAGAGGGAACTGATTTTGAAAGCAGTAGTCATCCTTATAATAATCATCACTATATTATCCAAAGCAGTTCGTGTCTAGAACTACCCATTCGCTGAAGCTTTCCGGAAAATGCCCAGAATTGTTTCAGGGGTATTACTGGCAGGCAGGGACCCGGATGCCCTCCCTGGGGCTCGCTATCAGAGCTCATGTGATCGGCCCCACCCAGCCTGAATCACACAATGCTTTGATTTTGATGGAAGGGAGAATTGGCTGACCCATCAGCCCACAAGCATCTTCTGGGGTCTGACTGACCCTTCCCTACTCCTTGCTGGACGCTGGGGTTCTAGAAACTTTGGGGAAAGCCTTGGGGAGCTTCTAATCTTGTCATAAAGGAAAAGCGGATAGAAACAGTTAGTTGCAAGTGTATAGATGAAGGAAAAGAGAATATAATAATAGTACAGTAGGACATTAGTAGTAATAATAAGGAGTCGTGGGATGGTGCAAACAGTTAAGCACTTGGCTACTAACTGAAAGGTTGGCGGTTCAAATCCACCCAGAGTGGCCCCACAAGAAATCCCAGGTGATCTACTTCCGAAAGATCACAGCCATTGAGAACTCTATGGAGGAGTTCTACTCTGTCACACATGGGGTCGCTATGAGTTGGAATAGACTCCGTGGCAACTGGTTTGTTTTTTGGTTTAGTAATAACAATAATGACAACTACTAATCTTTATCCAGTGCTTGTTATGTGTCATTTAATCCTCAGAACAGTCCGCTGAGGTAGGTACTTTTATCGTTTGCATTTTACAGATGAGGCTTAGAGAGGTTAAGTGCCTTAATGTCACAGCCAACCACATAGTGGGGCTTGGATTTGGATCTGGGTGATCTGACCCTGATCCCTGCGTTTACTTGCCAAGTGAAAGGGCACCTTTATGTACCTATTTAGTTACCCTTCTCCCAGAAAGGTGAGTGGCAAGTTTGTTAGTAGCTGAAGCTTTTCTTTCTTTTTTTTTTTTTCCTGCTAATTTCACCCAACTGCCTCCTCTCCCTCTATTGTGGTCCCATTCTCTCCCATTTCCGTGCCCTCCCACTCAGTCACCTACAGATGGCTCTGTACTCTACTCACTTGAAGGGTGTCTGTCTGCACACCTGGCAGGCACAGCCACCCTCCGTTCCCCTTGCACCTGGCAGGCCTGGCTCCTGCAGAACTTGTCCTCTCCTGTAGTGCTTACTCAGGTGTCAGTGTTTGTGTCTGTGTGTCTCTCCCTTAGACTCTCAAGGGCAGCAATGGGGCTTCCTTGGTACATTTATCCAGTGTTTGTGATGCATCTGCTCTGTGCTTATGGGACATACGGCACACACCACCTGTAGGGAGGTGACCGGGGATCATGACTGTGCAACATGAGAAGCCTGAATATGTGGGTGGGCCTGGGGTGGGTACAGGGGCTGTCCGTAGCTGTCCTCCACACCCCTGGAACCCTGAAGGGACTCGCCATTGTTCTGATGGTGGGAACAAAACTCCCCAGAGCCTTCAAGGCCCTGTGGCTTCTGCCATGCCCACTCTCCAGCTTCGTCCTGAGCAATCTTCCCTCCCCCTCTGGGCTCAGCATCATGGTCCTTTCAGTCTCTTGAGTGAGCCATGCCCTCTCGATGCACAGGGCCTTTGCACAAGCTGTTTCTGCTGCCTAGGACCCTTTTATCACCTCTCTTCATCCTTTAGATACCAGCTTAAGTGTGCTTTCTCTGTCCTCCTTGATTAGGAAATAGCCTGTGTTACATTCTAAGAACCATGAGCCTGTCCTTCCTAGCATTTGTCAGAGCTGCAATTTTACATTTGTTTGCTTATTTGATCAATATTGGTCTTCTCCAGTTCTCCCAGGGGACTGTGAGCCCTATGAGAGCAGGAACAGGTCTCTTTTGGCTTACTCTGATGTCCAGCACCACAGTTTCTAGCACATGGTAGGTGTTGAATAAATATTTGTAGAATGAATGTTGAATGATTTGTGTGGCCGATCTGGATGTTTTTGACTTGCTAGTGTGTTTTCCAGTGGCTGGGACCAGGGGAGACAGTTGGGACCTATAGAAAGACCAGCACATTTGGAGTCAGACCACCTGTGTGTGCATGCCGGCACTGCACACTCCCTGAGCCTCAGTGTCCTCATCTGTGAAATGGGGACAATACCTCTCTCAGAGGGTTATCTTGAGGGTTGACGTAGAACATACATGTAAAGCGTTGAGCACAAAGGCTGCTTTGAGTGGGCACCCTCTAAAGTTTACTGTTATTTTATTACGTTGGTGTTGGGCATCATCGAGTTGATTTTGACCAATAGTGACTCCATGTGATAGAGTAAAACTGCCTCATAGGGTTTTCTAGGCTTTAATCTTTACAGGAGCAGGTTGCTGGGTCTTTCTCCTGTGGACCGCTGGGTGGGTCCAAACGGTCAACCTTTCAGTTAGCAGCCCTGTGTGCTTAACTGTTGTGCCACCAGGGCTCCTTTGCACGTGAAAATGTAAAATGCTATTTTGTTGCATAAAAACTGGTTGTTATTTCAGCAGAAGTTTGGGGACTGTGTGTTTCAGCTAGTGAAGAAGTGTGTCATCTGTGTCTGCTTTTCATTGAGTGGGTTTTCTAAGTTAAATGGCTGTTTTTAAGTCTCATCTCTTTCTGGAAGGATTTGAGGTGCAGCAAGAGCTCAGGGGTAAACCTCTCCTGGCCCTTGCGGCTGGGCTTGTTGTCCCTAATGAAGTCCTTAGAGCTCTGTATTGTCACTGCCTGGGTGTTGTCTGCCACCTCCCCTGGCTGTGAGCTGGGCCAGCCACCGAGGACAGGCACATCATCTGTTTTACACCTGCTGTGTCCCCAATGCCCAGGACAGTGTCTGCAGGTACTCGGTCATAGTTGCTGAGTGAATGAGTGCCTCTGTCCAGAGCACCTAGCACGGGCCCTGGTACAGTGCAAGGGCTTAGCAAAGACTTCTTGGATCAGTGGCGCTAAACACAATGCAAAATGTACCAATTTTGGATAAAGTCAGAATGAGCCTCTAAATGGAGCAGAGGGAGTAGACGCTATCAGGCATCTGTGATGAGCAGACTGCTCCAATTCAGCACTGAATTTGAAGGCAGTAGAGAAATGTTCTGGTGTGAAGAGAGCACTTTTCCCTTTAGGCTTCAGAGACAGGTCTTTTAGCTTAGAGGGCAGGGTGGTTCAGTGGAAAGACCTCTGGATTTGACACTAGTCAAGGTAGTCATTCAACTTCTCTGTGCCTCAGTGTTTTTATCTATATGATGAGACTAATAATGCCTGTACTACTTTTTATGGAGTTGTTGTGAAGATTGAGAAAAAGAGATTAATATGAAAGGGCTTTAAAAAGCTGTAAAGAGGCACAAATATAAGGCATGCCTGAAACTAAACACAAAGTGTAATTAATTCTGGGTCGTCTTCTCAGGGGTGTTGGGTATTTCCAATAACAGCTTTATAAAAGACACAGAGATGCCATTCATGTGGGTGACTCATTCAACCTCCTGCTAAAAAATGAGGGCTCAGTGTTAGATTATAACATTATGAAAGCAATTCTGCAGGGTCTGAGGTTATGTGACCCTGGCAGGCTGTCTCACTGAAGCATCTAGAACAGGAGGCAGCTAACATATCTTCCTCTCAACTGTCAGATGCCATCGTTTTGGGCAGGAGTCAGGCCCAAGACCATCCACAGCCAAACTAGTGAACAAGTGTCCAAGGGCAGAAACTCGAGGGTGTGGGAGTTAGTGAGACCTGTCTGCTGTAAGCAGAGATTTGGGGGCCCGGCCAACAGTGGGGATCCAGCCCTCAAATTATGGGAGGCTGCTGGGTTTGGTAGCTGGAACAAAGCCTGATACACCAGCTTGGAATATGAGATGTCCAGACCAGACCAGCCCACTGCAGCACAGGAGTGGGTGTCTGGGCTGCCTGTGTGCTGAGCTAATAGTTTTTATTTTCTCCAGAAAGAGCTTTGGCACTCCCCAAGCAGATGTACAAGTATTTGGTTGAGACCTCAGAGTTCTGGGCCAGGCAGCATCGAAATGACAAGCGTGGCTTGAGAGGTTTGGGGGCACAGTTGCCATCTGGCTACCGCATCCCCGGAAGAATTTCAGCTGGGCTCCTGGGGAATGCTGGGCTTTAAGCCCATCAGATTGGATTTACCTTGGCTGCTCAGATTCTGTGATCTGTGGCAGTGGCAGGCCCCAATTCCATCTTTGTGGCTGCACAGTCAGGTCCCCGAGTGGTACAAATGGTTAACGTGCTTGGGTCCTAACCCAAAGACTGGAGGTTTGAGGCACCTGAGAAGAAAGACCTGGCGATCTGCTTCTGAAAGAGCAGCCATCAGAAGTCCTATGGAGCACCTCTGGGTAGAATAGAATTTCCAGCCTTTCCATTAGCAGTCTAACACATTAAGTGTTTGCACCACCAAGATCTCCTAACTTTATTTAGTAGATATTAATTCAACAGTTAAACCGCAAGAATTACAACTTCTTGTGCAGTGCCAGCGTTTACTCTTTCTTCCAAATGTGTCACTCAGGAACAGCCAGATAAGAGAGGAATTCTTGCTGTTAGCGTCGTTTACAGATGGAGAAACTGAGGCTCAGCGTTGTGAGCCCAGGGGAGGCAGGAAGCCGAGACTTAGTAAGTTGACCTGACTCTATGCCCAGTGCCCTTTGCACTACCCACAGCTGCCAGTCACGCTCTGGTGTAGGCAGGTAGAGTCTGGGGTCCTGCCTTCCTGGGTTCACAGGGATCTGCCTTGAGCCCTGGGAGCCATCTGTCATGCCTGTTCCCGAAGGCCCTTCGGCCAAGCTCCGGAACAGGGTTGAGTGTTATAAATGGCCAGGTGTGTGTCTAGGTGGTGTCTTTACCTCACTCCGGAACAGGGTGGAGTGTTACAAATGGCCAGGTGTGTGTCTCGGTGGTGTCTTTACCTCACTCCGGAACGGGATGGAATGTTATAAATGGCCAGGTGTGTGTCTAGGTGGTGTCTTTACCTCACTCCGGAACAGGGTGGAGTGTTATAAATGGCCAGGTGTGTGTCTAGGTGGTGTCTTTACCTCAGGATGAATATCGGCTTCATGGACGATAAAGCGCTTCCTGTTTCATCCTTCTAAGCACCTCAGGAAGGACCGCCAAGGCAGATGTCCATAGGAGGGAAGCAGGTGTTCAGGCAGCCAGAAGTTTGGTGGGCCAGTATCTGTCCTGCAGGCAACTGTTGGGATACACTGGGAGGTGACCTCATGCTGGCCTTAGAGCTCCATTCAGGAACAAGCCGTCACACCTGCCCCGTGGTGGGCACTGGGAATCTGAACATGACCTGGACATGACCCCTGTCCTTAGGGAGTTCACAGGACAATGTGGGCAGCCTGCTTGTGAGCAAGCGACCTTTGCGGACTGTTTAAGAGCATGGGCTGTAGAGCGGGACTGCCTGGGTATGAGTCCTGCTGCCACCACTTACTGGCTGTGCTGATTTGGGGCAGCCCACTTCATCTCCCTGGCTCCAGTATTCTCGTCTGTAGAATAAGTTGATAATACCACATCCAAAACCAAACCCGTTGCCCTTGAGTCAATTCCAACTCGTAGCGACCCTATAAAGGTGATAATAATACTCCTTAATGCATAGCATAGCTATACAAATTAAATCAGTTAGTGTTTGCTGAAGACTTAGACCACTGCCTGATACGTAAGTGCTAAGTAAGTGGTTATCAGATAAAGTGCATGATACAGTGCAGGTTGAAATAGACTCTAAGCAGAGACACAAGGAGGAGCCCTGGTGGCATCGTGCTTAAGTGCTCGGCTACTAAGTGAAAGGTTAGTGGTTGAAACCCACCAGCCGCTCCCCGGGAGAAAGATGTGGCAGTCTGCTTCCGTAAAGATTTACAGCCTTGGAAACCCTGTGGGGGAGCTCTGCTCTGTCCCATAGGGTTGCTATGGGTTGAAATTGACCTTAAGGCAACAAGTTTGGTTTTGATTTTAGAGGCACAAGCAAGGGCTGTAGGAGCACAAAGGGGGAGGTGATCAGCTGCCACTGGGGGAACCTGGGAAGGCTTCCCAGAGCAGGTGGCCTTTGCATTGGCCTTGAAGGACAGAAGGTGGAAGATGTGGGAGGAGCCAGGGAGGAGCAAAGGTGGGAGTGGGAGTGGCTAATATTGAGCATTTCAGATGTGGCTGGCACGGAGGGAACCACAGAGATATTGTGGAGAGACAGCTGAAAGCAGCTGGGGAAAGAACCATCTTCCAGGCTGCAGTGTCTGAAGGCACATTTGTTTTTTAATTTAATTTTTTAAACTTTATTATGTTTTAGGTGACAGTTTACAGCGCAAATTAGTTTATTATTCAAAAAATTTATGCACAAATTGTTTTGTGACATTGGTTGCAATCCCCGCAAGGTGTCAGCATTTTCCCCCTTTCCCTTTACACCACCGGTTCCCCATGTCTATTCGTCTAGGTTTCCTGTCCCTTCCTGACTTCTTGTCTTTGCTTTTGGGCAGGTGTTGCCCATTTGGTCTCATATACTTGATTGAACTAAGAAGCATTTTCCTCACGTATGTTATTGTTTGTTTTGTAGACCTGTCTAATCTTTAGCTGAGTTAGCAGCGTGTCCAGGGACTGTATTCTCAGGGGGTTCCTCCAGTCACTTGTCAGACCAGTAAGTCTGGTCTTTGTTTGTGAATTTGAATTTTGTTCTACATTTTTCTTCTGCTCTGTCCGGGACCCTCTATTGTGACGATGTGGTCCATTAGTTCTTTGGATTAATATTTTCTTGTGTCTTTCGTTTTCTTCATTGTCTTTTGCTCTGAATGTGATGGGACCAGTAGATGAATTTTAGATGGCTGCACCCAAACATTTGAGACCCCAAATGCTACTCACCAAAGTGGGATGGAGAACATTTTCCTTAAGAACTGTTATGCCAACTGACCTAGATGTCCCCTGAGACCATGGTACCCAGCACTCAGCCCCAGTAACTCAGTCCCTCAAGGTGTTTGAATGTGTTTAGGAAGCTTCTATGACTTTGCCTTGTTTAAGTAATGCTGACTTCCCTTGTATTGTGCGTTGTCTTTCCCTTCACCAAAGGAAACGCTTGTCTGCTTCTAATTAGTGATTTTCCCTCCCCACTTCTCCCCTTCCTTGTAACCATTACAGATTGTTTTTTTTTTTTTTCCTGTGTGTAGACCTTTTCTTGGGTGTTTATAGTAACGGTTTCATGCAATATTTGTCCTTTGGTGACTGACTTATTTCACTCAGCATAATGTCCTCCAGATTCATCCATGTTGTGAGATGTTTGGCTGATTCATCATTGTTCTTTATCATTGCACAGAATTCCATTGTGTGTATCATAATTTGTTTATCCATGCATCTGTTGATGGACACTTAGCTTGTTTCCATCTTTTTGCTATTGTGAATAGTGGTGTAGTGAACATGGGCATGCGTATGTATATTTGTGAAAAGGCCCTTATTTCTCTAGGGTATATTCCTAGGAGTGGGATTGCTGGATCATATGGTTTTTCTGTTTCTAGCTTTTTAAGGAGATGCCATATTGTTTTCCAAAATGGTTGTACCATTTTACATTCCCACCAGCAGTTCATAAGAGTTCCAGTCTCTCCGCAACCTCTCCAGCATTTGTTATTTTTTGTTTTTTTGATTCGTGCCAGTAACGTTGGGGTGAGATGGTATCTCATTGTAGTTTTAATGTGCATTTCTCTAGTGGCTAATGATGGCAAGCATTTCCTCACGTGTCTGTTAGCTGCCTGAATGTCTTCTTTGGTGAAGTCTCTTTTCATATCTTTTTGCCCATTTTTTAATTGGATTATTTGTCTTTTTGTAATTGAGGTGTTGAAGTATTCAATAAATTTTAAAGATTAGACCCTTGTCAGATATGTCATAGCCCAAATGTTTTTGCCAGCCTGTAGGTTCTCTTTTTACTCTTTTGGTGAAGTCTGTTGATGAGTTTAAGTGTTTAATTTTTAGGAGCTCCCAGTTATCTAGTTTCTCTTCTGGTGTATATGCATTGTTAGTTATGGTTTGTGTTATATTTGTGCCATGTATTAGGGCTCCTAGTATTGTCCCTATGAGTTGGAATCGACTCAGTGGCAATGGGTATGGGTAGTGTTGTACCTATTTTTTATTCGATGGTCTTTATCATTTTAGGTTTTTGATCCATTTTGAGTTAGTTTTTGTGTATGGCATGAGGTATGGGTCCTGTTTCATTTTTTTTTTACAGATGGCCATCCAGTTTTGCCAGCACAATTTGTTAAAAAGACTGTCCTTTCCCCATTTAATGGTCATTACTCCATTGTCAAAGATCAGCTGACCATAGGTGAATGGATTTACATATAGGTTCTCAATTCTGTACTGGTGGTCTATGTGTTTGTCTTGTACTAGTACCAGGCTGTTTTGACTGTTGTGGCTGTATAGTAGGTTCTGAGATCAGGTAGTGTGAGGCCTCCTACTGTGTTCTTTTTCTTCGACAATGCTTTGCTTATCTGGGGCCTCTTTCCTTTCCACATAAAGTTGATGATTAGTTTTTTCATCTTATTAAAGAATGCTGTTGGTATTTGGATCAAGATTGCATTATATTGGGGCCCTGATGGCACAGTGGTTAAGAGCTAGGCTGCCAACCAAAAGATTGTCAGTTGGAATCCACCAGCCGCTCCTTGGAAACTCTATGGGACAGTTCTACTCTGTCCTGTAGGGTTTCTATGAGTCGGAATCGACTCGACAGCAACAGGTTTGATTTGGTTTGCGCTATATCTGTAGATCACTTTGGGTAGAATGAACATTTTCACAATATTGAGTCTTCCTATGCATGAACATGGTATGTTGTTCCATTTATGTAGGTCTCTTAGTTTTGTGCAACAGTGTTTTGTAGTTTTCTTTGTGTATGTCTTTTATGTCCCTGGTTAGATTCATTCCTAAGTATTTTATCTTTTTAGGAGCTGTTATAAATGGTATTGTTTTCCTTTTTAAAGTTTTTTTTGTTGGTGCATAGGTATCCAGGAAACCCTGGTGGCGTAGTGGTTAAGTGCTACAGCTGCTAACCAAAAGGTCAGCAGTTCGAATCCGCCAGGTGCTCCTTGGAAACTCTATGGGACAGTTCTACTCTGTCCTATAGGGTTGCTAGGAGTCGGAATCGACTCGTCGGCAGTGGGTTTATAGGTATCCAATTGATTTTTGCATGTTGATCTCGTATCCTGCAACTCTGCTGAATCTTTCTGTTAGTTCCAGTAGTTTTCTTGTGGAATCTTTGGGGTTTTCTATGTAAAGGATCATATCTGTGAGTAGGGGTAGCTTTACTTCTTCCTTCCAATCTGGATGCCATTCATTTCTTTTTCTTGCTTTATTGCTTTAGCTATGACTTCCATCACAATGTTAAATAGGAGTGGTGATAAAGGATATCCTTGTCTAGTTTCCATTATCGGGGGTAATGTTTTCAGCCTCTGTCCATTGAGAATGATGTTGGCTGTTGGTTTTGTATCAATACCCTTTATTATGTGGAAGAATTTCCCTTGCATTCCTATTTTCCTGAAATTTTTTATTAGGAATGGATATTGGACTTTGTCAAATGCCTTTTCTGCATCGATTGAGATGATAATGTGATTCTTTTGTTTTATTTAAGTGGTAGATTACGTCAATTTATTTTCTAGTGTTGAACCATCCTTGTATACCTGGTCATGGTGTATTATTGTTTTGATATGATGTTGAATCTATTGGTTAGAATTTTGTTAAGAATTTTTGTGTCTATGTCCATGAGACATTGATCTGTAGCTTTCTTTTTTTTGTGGTGTCTTTGCCTGGCTTTGGTATCAAGGTTATGCTGGCTTCATAGAATGAATTTGGGAGTATTCCTTCCTTTTCTATGCTCTGAAATATTTTGAAAAGGACTGGTATGAACTCTTCTCCAAAGGTTTGGTGGAGTTCTCTAGCGAAGCTGTCTGGGCCAAGTCTTTTTTGTTGTTGTTGGAGTTTTTTTTTGTTTTTGTTTTTCTTCAGTGTCTTCTCTTGTTATGGGTCTGTCAGATCACCTATCTCAGCGTGTGTTAGTTTAGCTAGGTGGCGTGTTTCTAGAAATTTGTTCATTTCCCCTAGATTCTCAAATTTGTTGGGGTATAATTTTTCATAGTATTCTGTTATGATCCTTTTTATTTCAGTTGGGTATGTTGTAATGTCCCCCATCTCATTTCTTACTTGGGCTATTTGCTTCCTCTCGTGTTTTTCTTTTGTCAGTTTGGCCGTTTGTTTGCCAGTTTTGTTGATCTTTTCAAAAATCAACTTGTGGTCTTGTTGATTCTTTCTATTGTTTTTCTGTTCTCTATTTCGTTTATTTCTGTTCTAAGTTTTTATATTTCCTGAAAGCACATTTTTTAATCAGTAAGTGCTCACCCAAAGCCTGCCACAAGGTCCTGGTCTCTAGGGCTTGCTGTCAGCAAAGATGCTCCTGTTGCCAAAACTTTGGACACACCCCCAAGTCACCTCAGAGCTGGGCAGGGTCACTTGCAGGGATACCACAAAGACTAGGACACAGAGAAAAGAAAGGGAATTAGGATTTGGAGTTAAATCCTGCTTTTGTCACTCTTAGGAATATGGCCTAGGCAAGAACCATAACCTGGTTTTCCATCTGCAGAGAGGGCTGTGGGTTTTTCTGCCTTGCAGCTGGCCCTGAGCATATGCTGAGAATAAGTACCCGAAGTACCCCTGCTGGGGCCAGGCGCACTAGGGATGCCTGAAAACGTTGACTTGGAATAGGACCCAGCCTCCTTTGGTGCCACTGGAATTCAGGAGTGACTCTGCCCTGAGGCTATTCTAATTTTAACAATTGCAAAATGACTCAGGGTCTGAAGAAGGCCTGAGAGTGATTTTAAAGCTTACTCCATTTGGTCTGTAGGTGGACAGAATAGACGCAGTCAGCTTTGCATTTCTCTTAATGGCTTTGTTGATGAAGGGAAGCAGAGTCAGGGTGATCTGTGGTGGAGGAACTGTCTTAGAACCTCGCTAGTTAGAAGGCAGCTTGGTAGGCCCAGCAGTGTGGTCGAGGGCAGAAGGCTGGCGCTGCCTCCCCAGGCCTGTCTGTCAGGCTGATAGGCTGCCTGTCTGGCTCAAGTGGTTTCCCTTTTTGACTTGGGGTGAGCCACACACTGTGCTGTTGCCGGAGGACCTGTCTCTGCTTGAATGTGGCAGGATATCTGGCAAGGATCGGGTTCCCTCGCCCCGCCGCAACCCCAAGAGGGAAGGTTCTGGGTTTGGAGGCAGGAAAGTTCCTGCGGGCCGCTGTCATTTTGGATCCTAGTGATCGATCAGGCTATCTTGCAAGGATCAAGTTCTTGACTCCCAGCTGGGATGTTGAATGGCTTTCCATTCCAGACCTGCCAGGTTTCAGCCCTTTGCAGCCTGCCACAGATCACTTCTCTCAGAGGTAACGGGCCATTCCTAAAATGCATTTGGATGGAAGAGATTCTCAACAGAGCAACACAGTGGTTTTCTCACAACCCCTGATAAAGAAGTTGATGTATAAAGACTAAACTGGATTTTTACTGAAAGACTTAGGGCTGGGTGTTTAGAGAAAGAGGGTTGTAATAGCTTTGGGGAAGCTGGAGGGAAGGAAAATGAAGCATGTGTTTGGAATACAGGTTTGGATCGTGGAAGACCCTGGTCTTTCCATGGGAATTTGAGCTCTCTGAGCCTTGGTTTTTGAGCCTTGGTTTCTTTACCTGTAAAATTGGAAGAGGCATCTGCTCTGAGGATCCTCCCAGGACAATTTTGTGCTTAAGCCAGATAATGGCACTGAAAAGCCCTTGACAAGAGTCAAGATAGGAACGTATGGGATGGTTAAGTATTTCTGTGAGGGAGGTCTGTGGTGGCAGCTGTCTGAGCTTGTCAAAAAGGAAATCATGAAAGTCACAGAAGAAACTGTGCTATGAAAGTAATGGGCACTGAAGTAAATCTCGTTTAGGCTTTAGGAAGAAACAAAGCAGTGGATGTAAGGTTTTTAAGTCAGAATTTACTTTTCAGGGAAGAAAATGGACAGATAGATCCTCTCATCCTGTATAAGTTAGAAGCCAGAGTGTCAGAGGAGATTTAAGATCCACTGGGGCAAACGAAAAAATATGTCCTGAAAAGATTTTCTTACGTGGTTGGGTGTACGTAAGAAGCCAGTTTAAAAGCCTTTAGATCTTTGCATGATTTATAATTGTGATTGACATAATAACGTTAGGAAGATCACAATGGCATCTCCCATTTTGACTCCCTTGGAGAAAAGTCCGACTATAGGAGACATCTGGAATATAGAGTTGCTTTCCCCCAGTCCAGCTCTTTTCATTAGGAGCTGTCCAAAGATACTCCAGAAACCTGGTGTGATGGTTAAGGTTGTGTGTCAACTTGGCTGGCACGTGATTCTCAGTGGTTTGGCAATTATATAATGATGTAATTTGGCAGTTATGTAATGATGCAGTCATCCTCTATGATGTGATCTGATGTGATCAGCCAATCAGTTGTAAGGGTAGTTTCATCCAGGGTGTGCCCTGCATCCTATGTGCATGTGTGTGTATATATATATATATACACACACATACACGTCTGGCAAAGCTCGCTTGCTTGCTGTGAATCCATATGTGTGTGTATGTGTATATATATATGTGTGTACACACACACACATCTGGCAAAGCTCGCTTGCTGTAGATCCTGCGTTGGACTCATCATCACATGATCTCCAGTTCTTGGGACTTGAGCCAGCGGCCTGCCGTATTGCCTACTGATTTTAGAATTTGTCAGCCTCCACAGCCTGTGAGCCAGCAGCCTGCTGTCATACCTGCTGATTTTGGATTCATTAGCTTCTGTAGCTCACAAGCCCATGGCCTCCCTTCTGACCCGCCAACCTTGGGTGTGTCAGCCCCTGCAGCTACGTACCCTGGTGGCATAGGGGTTAAGTGCTACAGCTGCTAACCAAAAGTTTGGCAGTTTGAATCCACCATCTGCTCCTTGGAAACCCTATGGGGCAGTTGTACTCTGTCCTTAGAGTGTCACTATGAGTCGGAATCAACTCGTCGGCAGTGGGTTTGGGTTTGGTTTTTTGGCAGCTACGTGAGTGAGGAAAAGCCTCTAGCCTGACACCTGACTCACGGACTTGGGACTTGTCAGCCTCTATAGCTGCGTGAGCCATTTGCTTGCGATAAGTCTTCCTCTCTCTCTGTATAAATACACTTCACTGGTTTTGCTTCTCTAGAAAACCCAGCCTAAGATGCCTGGGATGTGGGGGTCCTGGTTTATTGTCTTCATGCCCTGGGAGCAGACATGAGCTCACCTGAGTGAAATCACAGCATTATTCCATCGTCAGCACCACCAGTGTGGTCAGAGTGAACACATTGTGAGGTACTACAGTATACATGTAGTACATCATTTAATTCTCACCAGCACCCTATGAGGGAAGTATTTTATGTCCCCATTTTTCACATGAGAAAACTAAGGCATGGAGAGGTTAAATAACCTGCCTAAAGTCACAAGGCTTGTAAGTGATGAAGCTGGGATTCAAACCCAGGCTTTCTGATTCCAGGGCCACATTGCTAACCATTATGTGTCATTGCTTCTGCTGGCTTTCAGAGGAACCTCAAGAGATCAACTGATCCAGCTGTTAGCCGTTCCACAGGTAGTCTTATATTTCTCCCCATTTTACGTATGAGAAAACCAAGGCCCAGAAATGGAGGATGACTTGCTAAAGCCACACGATGGGATTGCGGGAGAGCTGGGACTAGAACTCAGGCTTTTATTACAACAGTGACCTCCTCCAGAAGTTTGTGGCTTTTGTCTGTCTGTCCTGAACCTGCTTTCCCTTTCTGAGAGAGTGAGGGCTGCATCAGCCTCTGGCCCAAATCGGGTTCTTCCTTCTCATCCCAGTCACACTCTGCACTCTCACCTAGAACAGGCAGGTGCTTCTCCTGTTACCTGGCCACCTCCTCTGATGTGCCCCTCGCAGCCTCCACAGAGTGCTGCACAGGTGTTACTTTTAGTTGGACAGTTGTGAGTGCTCAGAGGTGGTTTGAGCAGTGAGAAAAAAAGATGGTGATCCCTGGGGGTTCACCAAGAGCACGTCATACCTGACTAGCCTCTCCTTGCTTGGACTGGACTGGTTAGATCAGGGGAGCTAGGAACCTAGAAAATGTGAATTCTTTGAAGGTCTTTGATATCTCTTGTAACTTTTCAGCCAGGTAGAGAAGGTGGTCCATTTAAGTACATCTGAATCTCACACCCCAAAGATGTGCATCAGCAAGTAGTCTACAGTGGTGATCCACAGGACTCTGCTCTCTTCCTGAGCCTTAAAAAAAAAAATATATATATATATATATATATTTACTGAATATCTGAATATAGATATATACACATACACACTCCTCACTTATCAACATGGCTATGTTCTAAAGACCAGGTCGTAATACGAAAATTAGCATTATGCAAAAAAGGGGGATTTTTTTTTTTTCTGTTTTCAGACCATGCATTTGTCTGATATTTTTTATCCAGAAAATATGATTATAGAAATAATAACAGCTAAGATTTACTGATGTGCTCATCACTGTGATGAGTCTAGTCTAGTTATGGATTATTCCTCTGCAGAGAAGGAGGCTTGGAGGATATAGCTGGGTTTTGTGACTGGAGGGCCCACGGCTTAACCACTTCACCTTCCTCCTGTGCTGGCCCAGAGCTTCCCTCGTGGAGCCGCCTCCAGGGTTCCACTCCCACCCATGTAAGTCCTGTGTTCATGATCCCGGAGCCTGCTCTGCCCTCACAGCCTGGTGAGTCACCGAGGCTCGGGGCTTCCTGCAAGGGCCTGGGTGCCTGGCCACATACCTGGCTCCACTGAGGCAGAGGCTTTAGGCCTAGTTCGTCTCACTTAGGGATGTCGTTAACCTCACATGTGTTTCTTCCAAACACCCTCTCCAATGCCTTGTTCTTTTCTCCCTTCCCACCAATTTTCAGCTGCAGGGCTGAAACCCAGAACAGGTGCCCGCTGGCTCAGTGGTACCTGCGTGTCCTTCCAGAGGCCATGCCACAGAGGAGGCTGGCTTTGCACAGCAGCTAGATGTGGAGCTCCTGCCAGCAGGAAGGAGTGGAGGGCGCAGGGCAGCTTGGCCCAGCTTCCCGGAGGCTGCCTGGAGATTCTCCTCGGGGGGGGGGGGGATGCTCCACAGCCATTGCCATCATACCCACTGCCTCGTTAATGCACGAAATAGTAGGATAGTAGGTTTTTTACTGTAGCCATAAATGCGAAATGTCGCATAATGAGATAGTCCATAAGTGAGGAGTAGATGTGTATATATATCTTTAAAAGAATATGCATATCCTTTCTTTAATCAGGGGTTTGAATAAGGTCATAGAAGTCATAATGGTGAAATGTTGCGGATGATGTCAAGTAGGAGGATTAGCAAATACTTCAGATGACAGAACCAGGAAATTTCTCTTGTTACATTCGTCCCATTGCTCCAGAATTCTAGGATCCTTTTACCAGGATTCCCTGTCTCATCCTGCACTTAGGAAACGAACTGCTTAAGGACAGGACAAAGTCAATGAGGCTTAAAGGGAGCAGGTGTGAAAAAAGTCTGAGGCTCTTGTTGACCATGACTCATGCTCTCTGGGTTGGTGTGTGTTGACGTAAATTCAGGTCACCCAGGTAGGCTGGAGTCCTGTGGGTCTGCTGAGAATAGGGCCTCCTTCAGGGCATGTGCTAGCATGGTGATCCCAGTGAGACCATCGAAGACAGGCACGGACTTGGAGAAAACGGTTCCGTCTGCGACTTTGGATTCATCAGGTTATCCTCTCCCTCTCCTCCTTCTACAAATGCTTATTAAGGGACCACTGTGTGCCAGGCTCTGCTGTGGGCATTGGTAGGCTGTACCAAACATGATCCCTTCCTTAAAGAGCTTACAAACATTGTTTTTCTGCAGCATGTGTGCAGTTGGTGCCAGGGACCTATGGGATGGTGTGATCAGACTGGACGGAAGAGAATGTCCAGTCATCTTGGGGTAGGCAGCCATGGGGTCGGGAGCTGGAGAACACACAGGTGAGACCCAGTGGGGGTCCAGAAATGGTGGCAGAGGGCCACAGAGTAGACTCTGTAGTGAGCATGGTGAGAGCCAGTCCCTGGACCTCAGCGGGGGAGGAGTGAGAGGATGAGGACATCTTTGAGTTGAGGCAGGAGAGGAAATCATATTAAAACATAGGGAGAGGATGAGTTTAGGTGTGGTGCAGCAAGATCTTTCTCTTATTATTTGGAGGCAGTGGTCCAGATGAGGGAAGGTGGGCCTGAACTTGCTGGCCACAGAGGAGTGGGGAGAGGCAATGGCTTTGAGACCTGCTGTAGAAGCACCAGAGTTTGGGTGATGAGTTGTAAGAGTGAGGGAGACAGGGAAGCCAAGGAGCCAGAGCTCTTGGGTGGCCAGTGGACCCTTAATTGAGCTGGGAGCCTTGGAGGAGGGGCGGGTTTATTGGGACAGATCCAAGAATCCCAGACTGCAGAAGAATGGTCCCTGCCCTCAAGGAATTCATATTCTAGTGGAGGAGACAGACACATAAAAGAAATTATTATAATTCAGGTTGGAAGATAAGCACCAAGGGCTTGAAGCATCATTTATCCCTTTATTCATTCAACAAATATTTGCCAAGTGACTACTCTGGGTCAGGAACTACCATTCTGTGGAATATTTCATTCTGCCACCCATGAGGCAGTTAGGGGAGGGAGTGGTGATACAGAGCTGGCCTCGAGGACAGCACGGACTTTCATCCTAAGGGCAGAGCATTCAGCAGTGGCCACCGTAGGGACAACGTATAGGTTTGTAACGCGAGATGCTTTAAATAGGGGCAAGGTTCACCTCTGCCATAGACATTGCTTCACTGCGATTTTAGAAATGTTGTTGTAGATATCACAAAAATATTTAGTTTTGTTCTTTTGAGATAACTACTTTACCTTGGAATCACAGGCCCCTTTTTTCAGAATGAGGGCCAGTGTTCTGAGGAATTGGGTGATATTATTGAGTTCCATGAGCAGTTTCTGTCTGGGGACTTTTGTCAATATCATGTGATGGAGTCAGTCTCCACTGTTGGATCTTTCCCAGGTGAGAAGGGAGATGCATACTTAGAAGATCATTTGCCTCTTGGGAAAAGCCATCCTAATAACAAAACTGGATTTTCACAATTGGAGTGTTTGTATTAAAAAAAGATGATAACTTTTGTAGTATTTTCATCTTATAATTTATGTTTATTGTAGGAAATTTGGAAAATGCAGATGAACAAAAAGAGAAAAACTAAAATCACTAATAACCCCATTAAAAGGAGCCCTGGTGGTGCAATGGTTAGGCACTTGGCTGCTAACCGTAAGGTTGGTTGGTGGTTCCGTGGACCACCACAGTGGCTCTGTGGGAGAAGGACCTGGCAATCTGTTCCTATAAAGATTACAGCCTAGAAAACCCTGTGGGGCAGCTCTACTCTGTCACGTGGGGTCGATACGAGTCGGAATTGACTTGATGGCACCTAACAGCAACAACAACCTCATTATTGAACACAGTCACTGTTGATATCATGGAGTGTATCATCATGCTTTTTTTAAAGAACAAAATTGTGATTATCTATCCGCTCTATTTTCTTTAACTCTGTATCATGCAGAGTTTTTCAGGCCCTTTCGGAATGTCTACTACGTATTTTAAATGGTTTCCCAGTATTCCACTAGGCCATAGTTATTTGGATAATCTGTGTTAAACACACGGATTGTCTCCAGTTTTATGTGGTTCTAAACAAATGCCGCAGCATACAACCTTGACACAAGATGTGTGTACTTCTCCACGATTAGTTTCATAGAATCTAGCATTGGGAGGGTCAGGTATACAATACTCAAGTACTTTAATACTTAGATAAATATATTTGTCATGGGCCAGGCCTCTGGGTGGCACGAACGGTTTGATCTTGATTACTAATCTAAAGGTTGGTGGTTCAAACCCACCCAGTGGTGCCGTAGAAGAAAGGCCTGGCGATCTGCTTCCATAAAGGTTACAGCCAAGAAGGCCTTATGGAGCCAGTTCTACCCTGTAACACGTGGGGTCACCATGAGTTGGAATCGACTCGATGGCAATGGGTTTGTTTGTTTTTTGGTACCATGGTCCAGTCATTTTTTTTTATATGCATCGCCTTGATTAATTTCCCTAACAACTCCGTGAGGTAGACACTGTTATTGTTCCTCTTTCAAGACAGAACATCTGAAGTTTTTAGTAACCTGCCCCAGGCCATAAAGCCAGGGAGTAGCATAGAGGGGAGTGAACCCCTGGCAGCCTGCCTGACCCACCCTGGGCAGCTGTACAGCACACACTGCCGACTTGTCCTCAGACAGCAGGGTATGGGTGGGCCCATTCCTGGAGCACGCAGGGAAGTTATCTCTAAATAAAAAACAAAGCAAAAAATGCTGCCAACTGGCAGTTGGTAAGCTTTTATTTTGCGTTTTTTGTTTATCTGAAAGGTTGAGTGTACTTCAGTGTTTACTGAGCTCTCCGTTCGAATTAACTTGTCATATTGCCTGTTTTTACTAATCTGGGTAGCTCTTTCCTACTGAATTGTAAAACTGCTTTATATATGAAGGGTGGTAAAATTCTTTCCCCCATGATTGTGGTAAATATTTTTTCCCCGCTTGCCGTTTAATTTTATGTTCTTTCTTAGTAATGTAGGAAGTTTCTAATTTCACCTAACTAGGTTTACATCTTTATGGTTTTTGCTTTTGCTGTAATGCTTAGGAAGTCCTTCAACACTCCATGGCCAGATAAATAACCCACTTAGATTGTCTTTTGGTTATACTAATGGTTTTATTTTTTAATATTTAACTCTTTAATACATTTAGTATTTATTTTTCATCAAGCGAACCTCTACTGGTATTTTTTTCCCCCAAAATAGTTAATGCATTGTCCCAATACCATTTTTTGAATAACCCATTTCTCCACTTACTTAAAATGACACCTTACATATAGTTGGTTGGTCTGTTTCTGAACTTTCTGTCCTGTTCCATTGGTATGTCTGACATTTTCTGGGGCAGTGCCTCACTATTTAAATCATGGTAGCCTTATGTTACACTTTAATATCTAATTAGGCAAGTCTTCTCCCCACTCCAAAAAAAAAAAAAAAAACTTGCCGTCTAGTTGATTCCAACTCACAGTGACCCTACAGGACAGAGTAGAACTGCTCCACAGGGTTTCCAAGGCTGTAAATCTTTATAGAAGCAGATTGCCACATCTTTCTCCTGCAGAACAGTTTGAACCACGGACTTTGGTTAGCAGCCGAGCACTTTAACCACTATGCCACCAGGGCCCTTCCTCCCCTCCACAGTACTCCTTTTTTCAAAGATTTTCTTAGCTATCCTCGCCTGTTTATTTTTACACTAGAACCTGAGAATCATTTTGTTGAGTTTTAAAAAAGAACAGTCATAATAAAACTGATAATTTTGGTTGGAATTCGATTGTTTGGGAACAATCAATACTTTCACAGTCTCAAGTCTCCACATTCAGGAACAGAGTACAATTTTTCCTTTATTCTCATCTCTTTTATGTCTCTCTGGGAAAATGTGTAGTTATTCATTCATTCGACAGACACTGTAGCCCTTCTCATATAAATCCCACTCATTTCATCAAAGTAATTACTCAGTGTTTTATATTTTATATCTTTGTTTCTATGGTGAATGACATCCTTTTACCATTATAGTGGCTTCCCCTTCACCGTTTTTTCTATTTCTGATATGTAAAAAACGATTGATTTATGAATATTACTTTTGTAACCAGCTACCCAACTGAGCATTCTTATTGGTCCTAGTAGTTTTCTGTGGGTTTTCCAGGTAGACAGTCATAGTATTTGCAAACACTGGCAGTTCTGTTCCTCTTCTCCAGGATTTTTGTCTCACGGTTTGCTTTGTTGCCAGGTTTGAGAACAGGTTGGGTGAAGTTTTGAGCTTCAGCTTTCTCATCTGCCTCCTGAGCTCGATGGGTGTGACTGCCGTTTCACCGTCACCGTTGTTTGTGACAGATTTTGCTGTGTCCTGGAGGTATTCTCTTTCTCCTGTACTAAGAGAGTTTAGTTTTATAAAATCAGGAATGAGTGCTGAATTTTATAAAATGATTTTTCAGCATCTCCCATATGACTGTGTACCTTTCAGAAAGGGTTACTTTGGCAGGTGGATTTCATATCTTCGGCTAGATTGAAAACACCTTGAAGGCGGGGACTGTCTTCAAGATCACTCCTGTCATTCATTCCCAAAAGTATCACTTATTGTTGTTGTTAGTGGCCGTGGTGTCCGTTCCAACTCATGGAGACCTCATGTGTGCAGAGTAGAACTGCCCCGTAGGGTTTTCAAGGGTATCATCTTTCAGAGGCAGGTCACCAGGCCTGTTTTCTGAGGGACCTCTGAGTGGGTTTGGGCCATCAACCTTTTGGCTAGTAGTTGAGTGCTTAACTGTCTGTGCCACTCAGGGACTCCTACCATATCTCCACCCCCTAGAAAAATAACAACCAGAAACTGTCCTAGGGGTTCACCTGGAGTAGATGCTCACTCAGCAGGTGTCTGAGTCAACAGATGCCCAGGAAATCATTGGCATGAATTTTGTTGTTGTTGTTGCTAGTTGTCTTCGAGTTGGCTCTGACTCATGGCTACCTTACGTTTAACAGAATGAAACATTGCCTGATCCTGTGCCATCTTCTTGATCATTGGTATGTTTGAGCCCATTGTTGATATTTCAAATACCAGCAGGTCACCCATGGTGGACAGGTTTAAATGGAGCTTCTACACTAAGACAGACTAGGAAGAAAGGCCTGGAGGTCTACTTCTGAAAATTAGCTAAGGAAAATGCCAGGAGCTCTGCTTCTGAAAATTAGCTGAGGAAAATGCTATGGATCCCAACAGAATATTTTCTGATATAGTACTGGCATGAATTTTAAGAGGATGTGAACTAAAGAGAAAAAAATAAATAAATAAAATAAAGAGAAAGCACTATCAAAATTTGGAGGTGGGGTGGTGGTGGGGGGGTGGGCTTCACCTCCCCACGTGCACTCATTAGCAAACCACAAGTGAGAGGAGGCATTTCATATTTTGCAGATGAGTTTAGTACCCCGTTTGCCTCATCAAGAAACTGAATTACAATGCCATAGACATTTAAATTGCGGGCCATAAAGTGCTTGTCAAGTGCAAATTGCAGCCTTCTAAGTTCAGTATTACCAACCTCATGATTATGCCAGCTGCCGGAATGGCAGGCTCAGTCTTCCTAGCAAGGCCCCTCGCGGTAAAGGTGCGGCTGTGATTGGGATGAATTTTATTCGTTTTGGGAATTAGACCTGCTTTCTTAATAAATAAGCAGTTACGGTGTCAGGTGACGAGCTAGGCAGTGGTTGGAAGCGCCCATAGGATGGTACCGGTTAATTTGTCTGAAAACAAGTTGTTCTAAAACAATTTGATTGAACACAATATGATCAAGGTGAAAATTAGGTTCAACCTGATGAGCTGGCAATCGCAAGTGATCCCAGTTACTTGATTTTCTCATAATTTGGGTACACTATCTATTTAGCCAACAAATATCAACCATCTACCGTGTGCCAGGTACTTTTGTAGCCAGTGGGGGTATAGTAGTGAACAAATATTCTTTTCCCAGAGAGCATTCTGTTGGGGAGGACAGACACACAGTGCATAAACCAACACTGCATCTAGCTAGCTATAGAACATACCAGGTAGTGATACATGCTATAAAAGAAAAATAAAGCAGTGTGAGGGAATGAGTGGTAATGATTTAGGGGGTGGACGAGTTCTATTTGAAACTGGTGTCCTGAGAAGGCGTTTGTGCAGAGATTAATGGGGTGAGAGAGCCCCTGTGAAGGTTAAGGCCAATGGGACAGCACCAGCGGGGGCCCTGAGGCTAGCGTGCTTGGGCCTCTGAGAACTGCAGCAGAAACTATTGGGGCAGAAGCAGTGATGGAAGGGAGAGTGGTGCGGGATCCACTTGGTGAAGGGGAGGGACTCTGTCCCATGAGACTTTATGGCCCTGGGACAGTCGAGGATTTTGAATAGGGAAAGAGTGTGACTTGACTTGAGTTTTAGGGCTGTTTTCCAAATCTGTGTCTTTAGGTATTTTTGGTTCATTTCTCAAAAAAAATTTCCTTGGCAAAGCAGGCATAATTGGCAGAAAATGGAAGAGATAACAAATAGAAAAAGTAGCCAACGACAACCACAAAACCCAGGAAAAATTCTGAAAAACTGGCAAAAATACTTGAACACCTACTGAGATATTGTAAACCTGTCTCAGGTGCCCCCGAATTATTAATATGTGAAAAGGCAGTGCCAGGACTCTTCAGTTTTGACCAGACTGTTGCTTGGATCAAGCCTTCAGCTGTCCCAGGGTGAGGTCAGGAGCCAGGGTTTGGAGGCGTACAAGTAGCTCAGACTACCTTCCTGTGGTTTAAATAACCACCACAGATGGCAAGACCTGGGCAGTGGAAGCGCAAACGGGCTTCAAAACGTGCATTATTCCTCCAGACCTCTTGAAAAGACCATTTCATCTTTAGTGCTCCCCTTGTTTTATAGGTTAAGAGCCGTGGCTACTAACCAAAAAGTCAGCAGTTTGAATCCACCAGCTGTTCCTTGGAAACCCTATGGGGCAGTTCTGCTCTGTCCTATAGGGTCACTATGAGTTGGAATTGACTTGATGGCAACAGGTTTTTTTTTTTTTTGGTAAGCAAGGGAAGGAGTCCTGGTTGCACAGTGGTTAGAGTACTCAGCTGCTAACCAAAAGGCCAACAGTTTGAACCCACCAGCTGCTCTGTGCGAGAAAGATGTGGCAGTCTGCTTTTGTAAAGATTTACAGCCTTGGAAACCCTATGAGGTTGCTATGATTTGTAATCAAATCAAGGGCAGTGGGTTTGGTTTGGTGGGTAAGGCAGGGGAGGTTGGGACTGAGAGCATTTGTTGAGTGAATGACCATCTGAGGCCCTGGGTCCCAATCTGGTAATCTTTCTTTTGCACTATGGGGAACTTCTGTGTTCCCAGGGCACTGTGTGCACCTCTGTATCACAGCATCCATCATGTAATAGTGTAAAGATCAAAGTGATTAGGTTTAGGACCCACCCTACTCTGGTATGACCTTACTAACGTAACGGAAGAAACCCCTGATTCCAAACAGGAACCTATTTACAGGTACAGAGATTAGGTCTTCCACTATCTTTTTGGGGAGGACACAATTCACAATCCCCTAACAAGTACCCAGCCCTTAGTGCCCCTAGACAAGGAGCAAGCACTGAGTAACAGAAAATGTAAATGAAGGAAGTTGAAGCATTATATGATACTCCCCAAAAGTAAATGTGGCTTTCATGCTTGAGTGTGCTCTTTCCTCTTAGAAGAATGTCGAGGAAATCACCATGATTTAGTATCTACTGCGTTGACAGGGTTAAGCAAATTTGTAGGAACAGGAGACTTAACTGAACCTGGGCTTAGGAATGCCTGTGGTGAGTTGGCTCTACATTCTACTCACTAGCAATTTATTAGGCCCCTTTTGTGTCCTGGACACATCTGGGGTGCTGGAGGGGAGAACTGTTAAGCCAAGTTTATAAAGCCTCCCTGTTCCCTCCCCGGAGTCCCTGGGTGGCACACACAGTTAACATGCTCTGCTGCTAACTGAAAGGTTAGAGGGTTAAGTCCACCCAGAGGCACCTCTGAAGAAAGCCTGGCAATCTCCTTCTGGAACACAGTTCTACTCTGACACACGTGGGGTCACCACGAGTCGGAATCTATTTGATGGCAACTGGTTTGGTTGGTTCCCTCCCTAGAGGAATGATAGAGACAGAAATGACCAAACAGCTTGAAACGTGCAAGGCCCAAGACCGAGCCCCGCTATGCCCAGGGAAGGAGGGTCTGACTGTTAAGTTTAGAAGCCTTTACTCCTTCTCTGGAGGATTGGTGAGGGGTATATAGATGGGATCTGCAGTGACTGATGGGCCCCAAACCCCAAGAGAGGCTGCGTCCTTACACAAGCCATTACCATTTATCTCCTCCTCAGCAGGGCTCCTCGTGACCTTCAGAGATAGCGGCTGAAGTATTAGCAGAGTGTAGGTCAGACAAGGGCTTGTTCGTTGAGCAGTGCTTTATAGCAAAACCAAAGTGATATTGGCAATTACACAAGGTTTTCCATGTTCAGTTATGCCTCGTTTAGTCTGGATCTTCAGGGCACAAATTGAACTAAGGCACTTGTTTTCAGGGAATGAAGGTTTCCACATCTGAACACCAAAAACGGTTTTCTTTTTTAAATATTGTCCCTTTTGCATTTCTTTCTAAAATATTTTTTATTCCTTGGTTTTTAACTTGAAAAAAATTTTTATTTATATGTTCATTGCAGAAAAAACGACCAAAGACAATACATAAAAGCCATAATAACTTTCTCCCTTAACCTGCTCCTCTCAGAAGTAAGCGCTGTTAACATCCCACCTTCTAAGATATGGTGTTCTTAATCTTTTATTGTTGGTTCAAGATCTTCACCTCAGTCTTCATTAGTTGTCCTGTACTTTACTCTTGGGAATTATGTGAGGCATGTAAGATTATTTGCCTCTGTATTAGTAGCCTACTAGTTTATGATTTTTTTCTTTTTTTTTAGTGTATGATTTTGGGGTATATTTTTTTAAAAATGCCGTTTGTGGTCATTATCTATTTTTTGTTTGTTTTCATTTTCACAGTGCCTGCTGGCACTTGCTGCTGCTGCAAGTAAACCTTTTCTATATTCCTTCTTGGAACTCCTGCGTGGTGCAAATGGTGAAGCACTCGGCTACTAACTGAAAGGTTGGTGGTTCAAATCCACCCAGAGGTGCCCTGGGAAGAAAGACCTGGTGATCTACTTCTAAAACCCTATGGAGCACAGTTCCGCTCTGACACACACGGAGTACTCTGACACACATGGGGTCACCACTAGTTAGAATTGACTCAACAGCAGCTGGTTTGGTTTTTTATATTCCTTCTCGCCTCACTACATGAACTGTGTTTTCTTGATTCTAAGATGTAGACCGTCCCTCTACATTTTATTGTTTCCGAAACTGGGATGTGTCTTGTTAGCAAAGGAGTGAGTTCTGGTGGAGATTATCACCATTTGTGTGTAGATAAGGTTTCGTCCATTTTCCATCTCGGTTGCTTTGGTCACTTATTTTGTTGGAGATCTTAAAACTGAATTGGGTTTTAGCTTAAATTTGGATTCCCAAACTATTGCTTATTATGTATTCTAAAAGGTGACACTATAATGAAGTAATAAAAATTATTGCGAGTGCAGAATTGCACATCACGTGCCAGGCAAGACGGTTAAAGGCAGTAGATATCGACACGTCTCTCAGAATAGATCACAGAATTTTCACAGTTAGGGAGGTAGACATGACTCACTTCTGTGTAATGAAGGAGTATCCGGTGTCCAAAATTATTACAAGCTTTGGGCTGACTTTCAAGAGAAAAAGTTTAGTTTCCATCAATATATAATTCAATTAAAGAAAAATGAAACCGCAAATAACCAAACAGGAAATTCAGTTTTCCCTAGAATTTCAATTCTTCATTTGCACTAGCCACATTTCAGTGGTCAGTAGCCACATGTGGCTAAAACCCCACTGCCGTCGAGTTGATTCCAACTCATAGTGACCCTATTAGACAGAGTGGAAGTGCCCCATAGGGTTTCCAAGGAGCGCCTGGTAGATTTGAACTGCCGACCTTCTGGTTAGCAGCCATGGCTCTTAACCACTATGCCACCAGGGTTTCCACATGTGGCTAGTCGCTACTATATTGGACAGTGCAGGAATAGAACATTTCCATTATCACTGTAAATTCTGTTGGGACAGAAATGCTCTAGATCCACAATTTGTACCTAAAGTCATCAGTATGGGGAGCATACATTGTCCAAATGGGTCACTAGGACTGATGCAGAGTGGGACCATTCTACTTCTAGCCCTTGGTTTCCAGACCTATGTGTTCTACCTGTTGGGGACATAGCATCATAAAATGGTAGTTCATTTAGGTTCATTAGGTTCCATCCTGGGGCTCCCCACCTGAGAGTTCAAAAGAACATCCCATTGCTCTGTCAGGCGGGTAGCTTCTGGCTGGTTCAGTAAGCGATAGGACCAGGGGATGCCCTAGTCACATGGCCACTGCCACATAACGCAAGTGCCTTGGTCCGAGGCGATATTATGTAGGATGGCATGCCAGTGAATCAAATACTCTGTAGGCCTGCGGATAGTGGGGCTGGCCATGGCTCTGAGGCAGGAAAGGTAAACCCATAACCAGAATGTATTGATTCCAATTAAGATGTATTGCTCCACCTTCCAGGGTTGAAAATGTTCAGTGTAACCAGCTTGTCTCCAAGTGGCTAGTTGGACTCCTCAGGGGTTGGTGCCATGTGGGGACTCAGCCTGGGTCTCTGTTGCTGGCATGTTGGACAATGTGAGAAGCTAGATCAGTTTTGGTGAGTGGGGGCACACACTGTCTCCACCAGGGCCCAGTAGCATACCAAGGGCTGCTTTTGTATGACTTTTTAGTTCTCTGCTGCAGATGGTACGACCTTGCTCCAGAACCTTAGGGCCTATGTTGTGATTATCCTATTTCGGCTTCCCACAAACTCCACATGGTGTTTTTTTTTACCCTCACCAGATGCCTGCAGTACTATAGGGTGTGCTGGTTCATACAATGAGGTGTCAGAACTACTTATGCTATAGTCCAGACGTGCTGCAGAGACCTTTTCTGCCCTGGGATCTGCTCAAAGCTAGCAGCATTCTCTGTCAGTCAGTAAATGGGTCAGATCAGTAATATGCTGCTTCTAGAACCCAAAGTGGCCCTCTTAGTGTTGGAAGGTACAAGATGCAATAATTAGTTCTTTAAAAAAAAAAAAAATTTTTTTTTTTTTTTTTTTACTCTGGAGGAAATGTCTGAGCATGTATCAGACCACTGGATCCCTAAAAACTTCACTGATATGGGGGGTCCCTGAACCTTTGGAGGGTTTGCCCTCTGGAGTACACGTATCTTACCAAGGCTTCCAGTGTACTAGTCACTTCTTGCTCTACTGACTCAATTAGCATGATGTCATTGAGATAAAAGACCAGTGTGTTCCAAACTCCCTGAGGGACTGAATTACTGGGCTCAGGGCCATGGGACCATGGTCTCGGGGAACATCTAGCTCAATTGGCATAACATAGTTTATAAAGAAAGTGTTCTACATCCTACTTGGGTTAGTAGCGTCTGGGGTCTTAAAAGCTTGTGAGCAGCCATCTAAGATACTCCACCGGTCTCACCCTCTCTGGAGCAAGGGAGAATGAAGAAAACCAAAGACACAAGGGAAAGATGAGTCCAAAGAACTAATGGACCACAAGTACCACAGCCCCCACCAGGCTGAGTCCAGCACAACTAGATGGTGCCCGGCCACCACTACTAACTGCTCTGACACGGGTCACAATAGAGGGTCCCTGACAGAGCTGGAGAAAAATGTAGAACAAAATTCTAACTCATGGAAAAAAAAAAAAAAGAGACCATACTTATTGGTCTGACAGAGGCTAGAGAAACCCCGAGAGTATAGCCCCTGGACGCCCTTATAGCTCAGTAATGAAGTCACTCCTGAGGTTCATCCTTCAACCAAAGATTAGACAGGCCCATAAAACAAAATGAAACTAAAGGGGCACACCAGGCCAGGGCCAAGGATGAGAAGACAGGTGGGGACCGGAAAGCTGGTAATGGGGAACTCAAGAACAAGAAGGGAAGAGTGTTGACATGTCGTGGGGTTGGCAACCAGTGTCACAAAACAATGTGTGTATTAATTGTTTAATGAGAAACTAATTTGATCTGTAAACCTTCGTCTAAAGTACAATTAAAAAAAGAAAATCACCAATGTGATATTCTGCACAAAGTCCCAGATAATCCCTTCAGACTGTAAGAGAAGGTAGGAGAATTAACATAGCCCTGGGTAGAAACCGTAAATGTATATGGTATACATTCTATGTGAATGCAAGCAGCTTCTGAACCTCCTACATCATGGGGATGGAAAAGAATGCATTTGCCAGCTTGGTGGCCACATACCATGTACCTGAGGCTGTGTTAATCTGCTTTAGCGGAGGTAGCACTTTGGCATAGTATGCAGTTGGGACCCTACTTGGATGAGTTTGCAGGAGTTCACTGTGATCTGCCAGGATCCACCTGGTTTTTGTAGGGGCCAGACTGATGAATTAAATGGGAATATGATAAGGGTCACTACCTTTTTATCCTTTGGGTCTTTAAGGGTGGCACTAATTTCTGCCATTCTCTCCCCTCGCCCCCAGCGGGGTGCCATCTTGTTTTTGATTTACTATCTTGACTAGGGACATGGAGGGAGCAGTTTCAGAGGCTTCCACTTGGCCCTCCTCACTAGGATAACTCTTATCCTATAGACCAAGGACCAGTGTGGGGGTTCTGCCAACTGCCAGGTGTGGCCTTTCGTATTACACATTTGAAACCCTGGGACATAGCCACCAAATGAGTCCGTGGACCCAGAAGACTCGTTATGATCTGGGCCTGGGCCAGGACACCCTTTATTAACTATCCTCTATATATTTCCATTCTACTGGAGGGGGGAGGGGTGGTAGGCCATGGCATGACGATGCTTTGCATCCCTGGTATCAGTATCACCTCAGACCCTGTGTTTAACAATACTCAAAATGTCTGGATCTTTCCCTCCCCCAAGTGTCATGGATTGAATTATGTCCCCTCAAAAATGTGTATATCAACTTGGTTAGGCCATGGTTCCCAGTATTGTGTGGTTGTCCTCCATTTTGTGATTGTAATTTTATGTCAAGAGGATTAGGGTGGGATTGTAACACCACCCTAAATCAGGTCACCTCCCTGATCCAAGGTAAAGGGAGTTTCCCTGGGGGGTGGCCCTGCACCACCTTTTATCTCTCAAGAGATTAAAGGAATGGGAAGCAAGCAGAGAGTTGAGGACCTCATACCACCAAGAAAGCAGCACCAGGAGCAGAGCACATTCTTTGGAACTGGGGTCCCTGCCTAAGAAGCTCCTGACCATGGGAAGCTTGAGGACAAAGACCTTCTTCCAGAGCTAACAGAGAGAGAAAGCCTTCCCCTGGAGCTGAGGCCTTGAATTTGGACTTTTAGCCTACTTTACTTGAGGAAATAAATTTCTCTTTGTTAAAGCCATCTGCTTGTGGTATTTCTGTTATAGCAGCACTAGATGACTAAGACACCAAGTTTATGGTTAACCTGAATAAATTCTGTAGGTCCCTCTGGGGAAAGACTGAGGGAATCATTATTATATAAACTTGCTGTGGTGTTACAGGGTCCCTCATCGTGGGAACTCAGCCTCTCCTTCATGCAGAGATTTTCAGGTCTGTAAAATGTCTCAGGTTGACAAACTAGGTAAGAGATCATGATTTTTTTTTTTTTTATTATTGATGCAGCTGCCTTCAGCCTCTTGATTATCCATTCTTGATTTTTTATTTTTTGATTATATAAGTTAAGTAATACTCGTGTTGGCTGCCCATCCATTTTCATAGACGAGCAGGAACACTGTGTTCTGTTAACCATCTTCATAGGTCTCTATGGATTAGGCCCCTCTGACCAGCCCTCTGACCTCACCACTCATTATAATGGTACCCGACTTTCTTCTGACAGTTAAGTGCTGTTGCCTGACCTCTTATTACTTTGGGTTCCTGTTGTTCCCATTGCTGTAACAGCGTCTTCTGCCATCAGGTCTGGCCCACAGAGGAGAGCCACCACTGAGCTTCTCACTGGTTTGTTACCCCTCCTCCAGGGACCCCCTCCTCACACACACAGAGCAAAGTCTCCTCGTGGGTGTCCTAGCCTTGGTAGTATATCCATCCTGTTCTCACTTCCCTGAGCTTTTTGTTTCTTTCCTCCACTGTCTTTATGACAGTTCTGTCATTTTGACTTCACTTAGCGTGAGCCAGTCTTCTAAGAGCCATCATGTTAACACCCTCTCTCAGAGTACTTGCCCTGATATTAAATCTTGTATCGTTGGAGAGTCCTCCCATATCAATAAACCAATTAATGTTCCACTCCGCTTGATCTGCCACCCTCAGAGTCCAGTCTGATATCTAACCTCCTGGATCCTGTGGAACATGTTGGCTGGTGTATATGACCTGTTTGTCCTTAGCAAGCCCAGTCCTTCCCTGCCTGGGCTGTGTTGTCATTTGACTCTAGTTTTCGGTGTGGTACCAGGAGGGGGTTAAGGGGATAAGTCCTAAGGAGATACAGGTAATGCTGTCTTTGCATCATCTTTTTTTTTTTTTTTTGGCTTAAAACAACCGTTTTATTATTTTGCGCATCGCCATAGATCAAGGATTTGGGCAAGACACAGCAGAGATGGCTTATCTCATGTCTGTTTCACATGTCATCGGTGGGACTAGAATGTCGAAAGTGGCTTCCTCACTCAGATGTCTTCTGCCTTAGCTAGGATAGTACAAAGAGCTGGAGCGGGCTGGAGCAGCTTAACTTGGGTCATGTCTGCAAAGTAAGTGCCAGTTGTCAGCAGACTACTTGGTTTTCTTCCACGCAGTCTTTTTTTTTTTTTTTTGTGCTTTAAGTGAAAGTTTACAAATCAAGTCAGTCTCTCACACAAAAACTTACATATACCTTGCTACATATTCCCAATTGTTCTCCCCCTAATGAGACAGTGCACTACCTCCCTCCACTCTCTTTTCGTGTCCATTTCGCCAGCTTCTAACCCCCTCTACTCTCTCACCTCCCCTCCAGGGAGGAGATGCCAACATAGTCTCAAGTGTCCACCTGATCCAAGAAGCTCACCCCTCAACAGCATCCCTCTCCAACCGATTGTCCTGTCCAATCCCTGTCTGAAGAGTTGGCTTTGGGAATGGTTCCTATCCTGGAGCAACAGAAGGTCTGGGGGCCATGACCGCTGGGGTCCTTCTAGCCTCAGTCAGACCATTAAGTCTGGTCTTTCTATGAGAATTTGGGGTCTGCATCCCACTGCTCTCTTGCTCCCTCGGTTTCTCTGTTGCGTTCCCTGTCAGGGCAGTCATCGGTTGTAGCCAGGCACCATCTAGTTCTTCTGGTCTCAGGGTGATGTAGTCTCTGGTTTATGTGGCCCTTTCTGTCTCTTGGGTTCGTAATCACCTTGTGTCCTTGGTGTTCTTCATTCTCCTTTATTCCAGGTGGGTTGAGACCAATTGATGCATCTTAGATGGCCGCTTGCTAGTGTTTGAGACCCCAGGTGCCTCTCTCCAAGGTGGGATCTGCATCATCTTTAAGTGAGGGGATACCACAAGTTTATACTAGAGAGGTGTGGGCCACTACTGCAGGCCCAGAGGGCTCAGGAAAACCTGGGGATTCAAAACTTGTGAATACATAAACCTGACGTCTCCATTCCTAGTCCTGTGGTCCCATTCCCCAATCAGACTTAGGCACAGCGGCTTTGTCAGGGTCGAGAATTCAGCCTTCTCTGGACCGCTACTCCATTTTAAATAAGCCTTGGGTCTGATGCTCAACTCTTTCTGCCCTTCACCTATGGGAGATGCAGGTCTCTTTATATAATCCAAGGAGGTTCTTGGACTTCCACGCTTCGTCTAAATTGGTGATTAATTACCCTCAGCCTCTCTTTGTCTTTCTCCAGCACATCGATAGCTCCCAGCAACAGCCATCTGATTCAAAGTTCCTTATAATTACTGCTTCCCTCGAACCTCTCAAGTGCCTCAGATAGCGCCCCTGCCAATATCCCATTCCAGCTCATGTTGGTGAAAGTGTTAAAAAAAAAATCACTGCTTCAGCGTGCCAGGGGCTCTGAGAACACTCCACCTACCACAGCGACGGTCCTCAGTGCCAGCTCCAAAACCTCATATTAGATTCTGCTGCTAGGACTACTTCTGATGCCACCTTCTTAGGTTGGGTTCCCTGGGAAATGAGACTCTAAGATTTGTGTGCAGGAATTTTGGCGGGGGGAAGTCCTCTCAGGAACAACACCTATAAGAGAGTGAGGATAGCAGGATTGGGCAGAGGGACAAGTTGAATTGCAATGCAACTTCAGTCAAGGCCTCAACTTAGTTCCATGGCCACCAGACCAACACTCCTAGTAGCTTGGAGAATAAGTGCCTTTTTTTTTTCTTTAAATTTTTTAGGTAATATATGGACTTCTTTATTAGTACATCAAATAATATCTACCGTGATTCAAAGTAGTAATGCATGTGAAGAACATTGCAAGATACCAGCAAAAATTGTAATGTAACATAAAAAATAAATGATTTGTATTGGTAAGAAAGTTACAGGTATCGCTTTTACTATTGTGATTTATTGCCAGTATTAATTGTGAGTGAAATGAAATTTCAGTTACATTAATGAAAATAAAGATGTAGTATTTCCCTCATCAAGTTCATGGATACCCTTCACTTTTCTCCAGGTTAAGAACTTCTGCTTTGGGGGTAAATTCTGGGCATAATTAGGACACCCCTGGAAAGCTTTACCTAGAAAAGAGGCAAGACCTCACTCTAGAATTCCCAGTGCAGTATAGACAGACATTCTGCAATGTCTCTTTTGTTGTTTATGTGTTTGTTGCAGATTCTGCTCAGGGCTTGCATGTTCAGGCCCTTAATGTCTTAAAGTGAACAATTCACATCACTATCTCCCAACTCAGAGGCCAGCAGGGTTGGAGTGGTGGGATGGCCAGGGGTTGGAGGCAGCACATCCACTGTGCTGATGGGGTCTCCTGGGGTGAATCTCCTTGGCCAGATGCCCCATCTTCTTCAGTGTGTAGGCTGTTGGTATGATGGAGAGATGGGGGCTGTGTGGGAAGAGTGTAATTGTGCTCAGAGCCTGGGTACCTGTGGTCAGAATCATGGGCACTCAGGACTCCACAAGTCACAAACAGCTCAAGGATGCCAGTGGGCCATCCAGCTGGTTGAAATCTGGGTGGTAAGAGCGGTCCAGCAGGTGTTTGGTCAGGTCTGGTTCGAAGCTCTCAGAAGGGCCATAACCCTGATGAACAGCAACAGCCTCAATGCTGGAGCTTCATCTGCTTCTGGGCTTGGCACACACCACATTGGAGAAGACGACAGGCGACTGGCTGTAGATTAGCATCACATCATGGCCTCAGAATATCTTGGCCATAAAGCAGCCCACTGGTTTCAAAACGAGTGGCAATGTTCAGAGAAGCTAGGAGGGGCTGGGCCTGCATGCACTCACCCACTTCATGAAGGCCAGTTACATCGGAGCCCATCACACACCACTAGGTCTGCAGGGCAGTGCTCAAAGTGCTGAATGATCTCCTTGGCAGTGGATAGCTAGGTGATGTCCCCCTGGGTCTGTAACACACCTGGCAGCCAGAGCCATAGCCGGTAGGTCCATGGGCACCACATGTCCACCCCCAATCTTCTGACTCAGCATCTGGCTTCAGCTGCCCACGGCTGTGCATAGGTCAGCAGCTCACATCACGCCTTGGAAGAGTTGGAATCCCTTATCGAGTTGTAGTAACTTGAAAGCACTGTGGGCATGCCAGCCATTCTCCTTGGCCAGGCGATAGTAGACATCCTGCTTGTCTTTTGATGTCCATTCCATCTCATGCAGTCTGTTTGCCCAGGGATCTGCCAACAGTAAACTAGAGTCTGGAGCCCACCCAGTGCCAACTGCCAGGACTTGCTGCCGCCAATGCCCAGGTCTGACCTCGTTCCTTCCTCCGCTGGCAGGACAGCACGGGCACGCCCCCACAGAGCCTAGGCCTGGATCCACAGCCTCAGTGCCCAAGGGCCTACCTTAGCTTTCAGAGTGGAGGGAAGGAGGCTCCCATGAGAAGCCAGAGTCTTGTCAAGCGTGCAAAAGGGAGAGAAATCCCTAGAGCTTCAGTTTGTGCCCTTAGCTGACCCAAATCCTGTTGTGCAATGCAGCCCAGTTGGCAGGTTGTTCCAGGAGGCTCCGGTGTGGCCTGCACCTGCCGCGAACCTACGACGTGACTTTCATCATCTTGTGTTCTAAGTGTCTTGGCTTTGAGGGGATATCTGGGCAGTACACTATAACATCCACTACAATATAATAAACCTATCTTTAATGTACAAAAGGAAAAATAAAGAAAGAGATGAGCACTCTTAGGAACAATGGCCAAAGGGCCTGCTGTGGTAGACAGAATAACGGCCCTCCAAAGATGTCTATACCCTAACCCCTGGAGTTTGTGCATGTTACCTTATATGGCAGAACGGGCTTTGCAGATGTGATTAAGTTAAGGGTCTTTTTTTTTTTTTTTTTAATTGTGCTTTAGGTGAAAGTTTACAGCTCAAGTTAATTTCTTATACAAAAATTTATACACACAATGTTATGTGACCCTAGTTGCAATCCCTATAATGTGACAGCACATTCCCCTTTCCACCTTGGGTTTCCTGTGTCCATTCAGCCAGCTCCTGTGGCTTTCCGACTTTTCATCCCGCCTCCAGACAGGAGCTGCCCATTTAGTCTGCGTATGCACTTGAACTAAGGAGGACAGTCTTCACAAGTATTATTTTATGTTTTATAGTCCAGTCTAATCTTTGTCAGAAGAGCTGGCTTTGGGGATGGTTTTAGTTTTGAGTTAACAGAGAGTCCGGGAGCCATGTCTTCTGGGGTTCCTCTTGTCTCAGTCAGAGCATTGACTCTGGTCTTTTTACGTGAATTTGAGTTGTGCACCCCACTATTCTCCTAATCCTTCAGGGACTCTCTGTTGTGTTTCCTGTCAGGGTGGTCATTGGTGGTAGCCAGGTACCATCTAGTTCTTCTGGTCTCAGGCTGATGGAGTCCTGGTTTATGTGGTTCTTTTGTCTCTTGGGGTAACATTTTCCTTGTATCTTTGGTGTTCTTCATTCTCCTTTGCTCGAGGTGGGTTGGGACCAGTGGACGCATCTTAGATGACCATTCGCAAGCTTTTAAGACCCCAGATTCCGCTCACAAAAGTGGGATGCAGAATATTTTCTTAATAAACTTTGTTATGCCAGTTGACCTAGATGTCCCCCGAAACCATGTCCCCAGACCTCCGCCCCTGCTACTCTGTCCCTTGGAGGATTTGGTTGTGTTCGGGAAACTTCTTAGCTTTTGGTTTAGTCCAGTTGTGCTGACTTCCCTAATTCTTGTCTACTATCTAGTTTTTTTTATCTAGTTAGTGAATTCCCCATCCTCTCCCTCCCCACACTCGTAACTATCAAAGAATGTTTTCTTCTGTGTTTAAACCTTTTCTTGAGTTCTTATAATAGTGGTCTCATACAATATTTTGTCCTTTTGTGACTGTCTAATTTCGCTCAGCATAATGCCTTCCAGATTCATCCATGTCATGAGATGTTTTGCTGATTCATCATTGTTCTTTATCGTTGTGTAGTATTCCATTGTATGTATATACCATAATTTGTTTATCCATTTGTCTGTTGCTGGGCACCTAGGTTGTTTCCATCTTTTTGTGATTGTGAACAGTGCTGCCATGAACATGGATGTACATATATCTGTGTGACGGCTCTTATTTCTCTAGGATATATTCCAAGGAGTGGGATTCCTGGACCGTATGGTACTTCTGTTTCTAGCTTTTTAAGGAAGCACCAAATCGATTTCCAAGTGGTTGTACCATTTTACATTCCCACTGGCAGTGTGTAAGTGTTCTAGCCTCTCCACAACCTCTCTAACATTTATTATTTTGTGTTTTTTGGATTAATGAGAGTTTTTACCATGAATGAGTGCTGGACTTTGTCAAATGCTTTTCTGTATCAATTGGTAAGATCATGTGGTTCTTATCTTTTGTTTTATTTATGTAATGGATTACATTGATTGTTTTTCTAATATTGAACCATCCCTGCATATCTCGTATGAATCCTACTTGGTCATGATGAATTACATTTTGATATGTTGTTGACTTCTATTGGCTAGAATTTTGTTGAGGATTTTTGCATCTATGTTCATGAGGGCTATTGGTCTATAATTTTCTTTTTTGTGGTGTCTTTGCCTGATTTTGGTATCAAGATTATGCCGGCTTCATAGAATGAGTTTGGGAGCATTCCGTCTTTTTCTGTGCTCTGAAATACCTTTAGTAGTATTGGTGTTAATGCTTCTCTGAAAGTTTGGTAGAATTCTCCAGTGAATCTGTCAGGGCCAGGGTTTTTTTTTGGGGGGGGGGTAGTTTCTAAATTACCTCTCCAATCTCTTCTTTTGTTGTAGGTTTATTTAGTTGTTCTACCTCTGTTTGTATTAGTTTAGGTAGGTAGTGTGTTTCTAGAAATTTGTCTATTTTCTCTAGGTTTTCAAATTTGTTAGAGTGTAATTTTTTGTAGTATTATGTTATGATTCTTTTAATTTCAGTTGGGTCTGTTGTGATATCCCCCAACTCACTTCTTGTTGGGGTTATTTGCTTCCTCTCCTGTTTCTCTTTTGTCAGTTTGGTCAATGGTTTATTGATTTTGTTGATCTTTTCAAAGAACCAGCTTTTGGTCTTGTTAACACTTTTAGTTGTTTTTCTATTTCATTTATTTCTCCTCTTACTTTTATTCCTTTCTTCTGGTGCCTGAGGGCTTCTTTTGCTGTTCTCTATTTGTTCGAGATGTAGGGTTAATGTTTTGATTTTAGCTCTTTCGTCCTTTTGGATGTGTGCATTTATTGCTATATTCTGACCTCTGAGCACTGCTTTTGCTGTGTCCCAAAAGTTCTGATAGGTTGTGTTTCCATTCTCATTTGATTTCTGTGAATTTCTTTATATTATTCTTGATTTCTTCTATAACCCAGTAGTTTTTGAGCAAGGTGTTGTTCAGTTTCCATGTATTTGATTTTTTTCCTTGGTTTTTCTGTTATTGTTTTCTACTTTTATAACTGTATGGTCAGAAAAGATGCTTTGTAATATTTCAATGTTTTTGGATTCTGTTAAGGCTTGTTTTGTGGCCTAATATGTGTTCTATTCTGGAGAATGTTACATGTGCATCGGAAAAGAAAGTATACTTGGCTGCTTTTGGGTGGAGTGTTCTGTATGTGTGTATGAGGTCAAGTTGGTTGTTTGTGGCATATAGATCTTCCATGTCTTTATTGGTCTTCTTTCTGGTTGTTCTGTCCTTCACCAAAAGTGGTGTGCTGAAGTCTCTTACTATTATTGTGGAGCTTTCTTTCTTTTCAGTGCTGTTAGAGTTTATGTATTTTGGAGCCCTGTCATTGGGTGCGTAAATATTTATTATGGTTATGTCCTCCTTTAATCATTATATAGTGTTCTTCCTTATCCTTTGTGGTGGATTTTGCTTTAAAGTCTATTTTGTCAGAGATTAATATTGCCGCTCCTGCTCAGTTTTGATTGCTGTTTGTTTGATATATTTTTTCCATCCTTTGAGTTTAGTTTGTTTGTGTCTTTAAGTCTAAGGTGTGTCTTTTGTAGGCAGCATATAGACGGATCATGTTTTTTAATCCATTCTGCCTCTCTCTGTGTCTTTATTGATGTGTTTAGTCCATTTACATTCAGCGTAATTATTGATAGGTATTAGTTTAGTGCTGTCGTTTTGAGGTATTTTTTTTGTGTGTGTGTTGTTGACAGTTTCTTTGCTCTACTTAATTTTTGTACTGTCATTTTTCTTTATATATTATCTTTTCCTCTTTTTCATTGTTGTTGCTTGTGTATTTGCTGAGTCCATGTTTTACTTCTGTTTTATTTTGACGTGTAGGATTGTTAGTTTTCTTTGTGGTTACCTTAATATCTGTCTCTATTTTTCAATGTTTAAACCAATCTTTTATTTCTTAATATCGTCTTGACTTCCTTTCCATATGAAAGATCTATGACTACATTATTTAGTCCCTCTTTTCTGTTTTAATGTTTTCATCTTTTGCATATTGATGTCTCTGTTTTCCTAGTTTCAGTGTTTTAGCTTTTATTTATTTTTGTGACTTCCCTATCTTGGTTGATACTTGGTTGTCTGTCCTATTCACTAGTCTTGGGTTGTTATCTGACTCCCTTTAGTATTTCTTGTAATTTTTATTTCATTTTTACAAATTCCCTTAACTTCTGTTTATTTGGAAATACCCTAATTTCACTGTCATATCTGAGAGACAGTTTTCTTGGATATATAATTCCTGGCTGACAATTTTTTTTTTCCCTTCAAAGCTTTATATATGTCTTCCCATTACCTTCTTGCCTACATGGTTTCTGCTGAGTAGTCAGAGTTTAGTCTTATTGACTCTCATTTGTAGATGACTTTTTGTTTATCCCTGGCTCCTCTCTAAAAATTCTCTCTTTATCTTTGGTTTTGGGAAGTTTGATTGTAATATGTCTTGGTGATTTTCTTTTGTTATCTACCTTGTGTGGCTTCAATGAGCTTTTTGGATAGATATTTTCTCATCTTTCATGATATCAGAGAAGTTTTGTGCCAGCAACTCTTCAACAATTCTCTCTGTATTTTCCGTTATCCACCCCCCCCCATTCTGGCACTCCAATCACTTGCAGGTTATTCCTCTTGATGGAGTCCCACATAATTCTTAAGATTTATTCATTTTTTAAAATTCTTTTATCTGATTTTTCCTCAAATAAGTTGGTGTCAAGTGCTTTGTCTTCAGCCTCACTAATTCTGACTTCCATTGCCTCAATTCTGCTCCTGTAACTTTCTATTGAGTTGTCTAATTCTGAAACCTGATTGTTAATCTTTTAGATTTCTGTTTGTGGTCTCTTTATGGATTCTTGCAGCCTGTTAAATTTGTCATTATGCTCTTGTATAACCTTCTTTTTTTCTCTTTTGCTTTGTCTGTGTGTTCCTTGGCTTGGTTTGCATTTTGCCTGATCTCCTTCCTGATCTCTTGAAGAGCTCAGTATGTTAGTATTTTGAATTCTACCTCCAAGATTTTATCTTCCTCCAGGAGGTTTCTTGGTTCTTTGTTTTGGTCTCTTACTGAAGCCATCATGATCTGCCTCTTTATGTGATTTGATATTGACTGTTGTCTCTGAGCCGTCAATAAGTTATTGTATTTATTTACTTTATGTTTGCTTACTGTATCCTAGCCTCTTGTTTTGATATGCCAAAATAGGCTGGTCCTGGGAGCTACTTTGATTATTGGCATTTTTGAAGCCCTCACCAGGTAGTTAGAGCTATTACTAGGTATGTGAGCCCAGGAGTCATTTGTTTTTCTTGTGTGAATTCAGCTCAGGTGTTTAGGTTGCCAGTCACCGAGTGTGTGGTGCAGGCTCTCACCTACAGTCCTAGGTGGGCAGGGCTACGTAGGGGTGATTGGAGTAGGCACACGTATCTGGATACAGTTAGGGGTTTTGTGCTGAGCAAGGTAGAAAGTTACGGGTCTTGAGATGAAGAGAGTAGCGGAGATTATCCAAAAAAAAAAAAAAAAGAGCCAAACTCACTGCCATCAAGTCAATTGCAACTCATAATGACCCTATAGGACAGAGTAGAACTATCCCATAGGGTTTCGAAGAAGCAGCTGGTAGATTTGAACTGCTGACCGTTTGGCTAGCAGCCATTGCTCTTAATCATTCTGCCACCAGGTGAATCCAATATAATCATAAGGGTCCTTACAAGAGGGAGGCAGGAGTCAGAGTAAGTAGTAGGAGATGTGATGACGGAGTCAAAAAATTTGAGTGATGCAAGGAAATGGCCAGCAGCCAAGAAACGCAGGTGGCCTCAATAAGCGGAAAAAGATAGGAAAAGAGATTCTCATTTCAGAGCCTCCAGCAGGAACCAGACCTACCAACACCTTGACTTTAGCCCCATAAGATTCACGTTGGACGTCTGACCTCCTGAACTTATGATAATAAATTTGTGTTGTTTTAAGTCACTAACTTTATGGTTATTTGGTACAGCAACAATAGGAAACTAATACATACCCAAGCAGGATATTAACAACAAAACAAAAAAGGATAAATACAATTGGTAAATAAATGCAGTTAAAAAAATATAACCTGGTTATAAATATAAAAATATAGATACTCATTATTAAAGAAATTCAAATTAAAGCATTAAGATGACATTTTTACCTATCAGATTGCTGAAGATAAAAAAAGGTGATACCTATTTTTGGTGATTAGAGAAATGTATATTCTCATACTGCTTGTGGGAGCGTTGTATAAACTGGTATAACTTTTCTGGAGAGCGATCTAAGAATATTTATCAAACAAGTTTAAAATATGTATATCTTTCATCTAAAAATTAATTTCTAGAATTTATCTTAAGGTAAAATTGGAGTGTGGGTCGCTATGAGTCAGAATTGACTCGACAGCACTGGGTTCTAGGAGCTATAATAGTGAAAAATGGAAACAAGCTAAGTGTTCAAGGAGAGGGGGATTGGTTGAATAAATTTTGTTAGATCTATGCAATATCTATACAATATTTCTGTATCCAGTTTTGACATAGAAAGATATTAATGATTTATTGTTAAATGAAAAAGTAGGTTACAAAATAGTATGTGTAATATAATCCAGATTTCACCAAAACAAGCATGTAAAAATGTCTTAAAGGATATATGCCATAATTTTAGTGGTATTATTTTGAGTAAATTACAGTATAATTAAAAAATATATATCTATAGCAGGAGTCAGCAAACTATACCACCTGTTTTTTTATGAGCTGCAAACTGGGAGTGGTTTTTACATTTTTGAAGTGTTTTAAAAAAAACCCAAATGAAGAATATGTGAGAGATATATGGCCGCGAAGCCTAAAATATTTACTATCTGAGCCTTTACAAAAAAAGTTTGCTGACCTCTGATCTAAATCTTGTCATTTTCTTCAGTGAATAAGACAGTGTTACAAATATAAACTAAACAAACAAATAAATAAATAAAAAGAAAAACATAATTAAAATTTTTTCCATAATGTAGTGGTTTAAAATAAATAGATCAATTGAAGAATTAAGAAAAAAAGATGCTAAAACAAGAATTGTAAAATGAAGAGAGGAATTTAGGGTAAAAGTGAATTAGAAACTTGGCCCTGAGCTTCCTAGTGGCCAAAGCAAGAAGGTATACATGATCCATTACATGATTCACAGTATCTAAAACACCCCAACTGCTTTAGAGAAGTGTGGTAGTTTTTTTGGTCTGAGATAACACCAGCTCTTCAGCTTCATAAAGTGAATCTTCCATGTGATCAGACTTATGAGTATTTTGCCCAAGAGAGAATAAATCAGCTTTAGCTATGTGGAAGAACAGCTGTTGTGAAGGAAAGCTTTTAATTTCAGGGTATGATCTGCCTGTGGCTTTCCAGAGCGCTTGTCTGCTTCCTTTCTGTTTTTTGTTGCTTTCAGATCAGGGTCTTTTGGATATGTGAGTTGGGGGTCCCATAACATGTACATATGTAGCTGTGATCACTATAAGCCGCAACTGTTAGCATATGACATTAGTAAGGTCACATGTTACCCTCCAAAGCCAGGGCTTTCTCCCTTCTGCGTTACCTGAACAAAGTGCCCTGCACCTATAGCTGTAGGAAGAAAGTCCACTCCTGAAGGATACTGTCACTGGTTCCTTGGAAGAGCCATTTTTTTAGATGCCACATTGAGGAAGGAAATGACTCTTGATGGGACAGATGCTGTTTTTGCCTTTGGAGGGTTGACAGAGTGATGGATTGGAGCAGACAACTGTCTGCACTGTGGGATGACTGCTGAAAGGCAGGTCCTGGTGACACTATCTAATGGGAAAAGTTACCCAGTTTTACTTGTGTTAGCAAGTACATTCCAGCATTCATTCATTGAACAACGAGGCGTAATGCAGTAGTTCTCCATTGAGGCTGTGCATATGGAGCACCCAAGGAGCTCTTTCAAAAATAGAGATGACCAGACTCCCTCCAGACTTGCTGAATCAGAATCTTCTGAAGGAGAAACCCCAGGCGTATGTATTTCTAAACATCCCCCTTGGTGATTCAGATGTGCATACCTAGTGGAAGACTCATTGGTGGTAGACTTTTGGTGTTTGAATTCTGACTTTCCTGTTTATTAGTCACATGACCTTGGGTGAATAGCTTAACTTTTCTGAGCCTCAGATTTCTCATCTGTAAAATAGGTTAGAAGAGTATACATAAAGTACCTAGCATAGTGCTTAGCACACAGTTGGTGCTTAGTAAAGGCTGTCGTCATCAAAATCAACTGAATTGTCCTCTACCCTGGATCCTGGTTCTAATGAGTGAACGCTGGTCTTTTTTATGGCCCTATCTTTTTCTAACCCTTTTCCCCTGTGCCTGGGTCCCTTTATATCTGAGTCCCTGACCTGGGAATCTGCAATGCTGTAGCGCGCCTGAGAGGTTGCAAACTCAAGTGCGTACGTGGGCCAAGAGAGGCTGGGCGGATAATGTAAACGAACAAAGACAGCAGGGGTAAGGACAGTGGACAGGGACACACTTTGCATATTCAACCTGTAGAAATAGTCTTTAATTCCTTTGAGAACTCTCTCTCCAGTTTTCTTGCAAACACAGTCCTCATGGTTTATATTTTGTTTTCCCACTTTTAATAGAGCCATGGGTAAAGATAAATATTTCCTCGCCATAAGAAAAACAACTTTGCAAGTGCAAGGATGTATCTCAGCTGACGTTGCTGGGTAACGATGGGGTGTCAAGGAGCCCGTGGAGGGCGGGGGCGCCCTATCCATCTAAGGGCCGGTGGCTCTTTGGCTTCAGCTGGGAAGGTGGCCCAGTTTGGCCCGATCTTATGACTTTTTAAGAGAAGCCAGAAATTTGGATTTTTTAAGCGTTGGCTCTGTTTTTAAAAATAACACCTTGTGGGTCAAGCAAAACATATATTAAGGTTGAATGTGGCCCAAGAGCCCCAGTTTACAACCTTTGATCCAGAATCGAGGAGCTACTTTGTGCTTGCCAGTAACTCCTACTGAAGCCCAGCTGCCTGTTAACAGACCCCCGACTGTCGACCTCTTCTTCTCTGGATCTCCCCATTTTTTATGTTTCAGTAAGCCTTCACACTGCTTTGTCGTCTTGCTGGGACACCCTCGTTCCTAAATGTGCTCTTGGGAACGTTTCGCCTCTGATAGGTTTTCTTAAGAAGCGAAATGAGTTAAGGTATAACTGGTAATTGGCTCACTGTTCTTTGGCAATGGAAAAATCTTCCCTGCCAATAATTTACCTCAACATTTTTCAGGCAAAGCAACATGCAGGATGATTATTTTTAGATCAGAAATAATTTGGGCGTTATAATGTCAGTGTACGTAAACCTGGTAAGATTATATAGGAAGGTTTAAAATCAAGTTTTGAAACTAGTGACATATAAATTAAATGTTGAAATACTTGCCCACTTATTACACAAAATATCAGCTCAACTGTTGTTTTCTCTTGGTAATAAGACAGCAACACAGGGCTGGGCTTACCCCAGGGAGGAAGCTTCTCGGATGTGCTGACACCTGCTCTGCTCATTGGTCCTGCATTTCCTTCAGGGTCTCCTCTCCTGTATACGGCTGAACTCTCCATCCATTTCTGCAGGCCAGAGGCCTAGGGGTCACCCTTGACACCTCTTCTTCCTCTTTACCACTGTTGTTGTTGTTAGTTGCTGTCAAATTGGCTCTGATTCCTGGTAACCCCACGTACGACAGAACAAACCATGTGGTTCTGTGCCATCTTCGTGATTGTTGGTATGCTTGAGTTCATTGTTGTGGTCATGGTGTATTTTGAGTGCCTTCCAACCTAGGGGACTCCTTTTCCAGCAATATATCAGATAATCTTCTACTGGGACCGTAAGGTTTTCACTGGCTAATTTTTAGAAGTAGGTCATCAGGCCTTTTTTCCTGGTCTGTCTTATTCTGGAATCTCTGCTGAATCCTGTCTACCACGAGTGACCCTGTTGGCTGTCTACCATGAGTGACCCTGTTGGTATTTGAAATATTGGTGGCATAACTTTCAGCCTCATAGAAACATGTAAGCCATCACAGTATAGCAAACTGACAGATAGGTGGTGGCCTCTTCACCATACCCATCCTAAATAGCTCCTGGATCCATTGACTTCTCATTTCTGCCATGGTCTTAGTCTAGGCCACCATCTCCTGGCTCTCTGACAACTGCACTGGCCTTCTAACTGTTGCCCCATATCCATTTTGACCCCTTTTCAGTTCATTCCCTACACTGCAGCCAGGTAAGCTTTTCAAAACTGAACCTTCATCTCACTCCCTTGCTTAGGACTCCCAGTGGCTTCTCATTGTCCTTAACATCACTTTTAAGGTCGTGCAGAGACTGACCCCCACCTACATCACCACTCTCACCTCTCATGTTGGCACCCCATGATCTCAGGGCTCCAGCCTCTGCCCTTTCTTCATTTCTTCATTAAAACAAACAAAAAAACCATTACGATTGAGTTGATTCTGACTCATAGTGACCCTATAGGACGGAGTAGAACTGCCTGTAGGGTTTCCAAGGCTGTAAATCTTTATGGAAGCAGACTGCGACATCTCTCTCCCATGGAGCCGCTGGTGGGTTCAAACTGCTGACCTTTCAGTTAGCAGCCGAACGTTCTAACTACTGCACCAACACACTATGTATTTCTCTCTTCATGGACTACTCCCCATGTCCTGCCACCATTTCTCTAGTTAACCCCAACACGCCCTTCAGAGCTCAGCTCTGATGTCCCTTTCTCAAGGATACGTCCATAGCCTCTCAGATCAGGTCCTCTTCCTTTATTATATGTCCTCTAACCCCTGTGCTTTGCCATAGCACTCATCAGCTTGTAATTACAGGTATAGCTGGGAAACTGACTAGTATTCTTTTTTACCACTAGTCTGTAACTCCATATTAGAACACTATGAAATCCCTACTGTCTGCATAGAAAGCACTCGATAAACATATGTTGAGAGGGTGAATGATGATGAAGAAAATACTTATTCTTTCTCCCCATCATGGGACCACAAAGGAGCTTGCACTGTGGCGCTTGGGTATAAGACAGATGTTTAAACAGACTACCAGAATGGAGGTGAGAAGGACGTGATGGAACCGTGCACCAGGTGCACCAGAACGAGGGCTCAGCTCCACTGCCCCAGGGTCCACCCTGGTGCCTGGCACAAAGTGGGCACCAATAATCACTTGTTGGTATTAGGAGTCCCCTTACGAGTGTGCGGCAGGTCTGCATTTCCCAGAGTATAGAGCTCTCTGTCTGTACCTGTTTTATCTGGGCATGTGAGAGAGATTGTTAGGGCGATAAGATGGAAAGACCATTGAATTGAGAGCCTGAAAACCAGAATTTAAATCCCAGGACAGTCACTGATGAGCTTTGTGACCTTGAGAAAGTCACTTAAATGCTCCGAGCCTTTGTTTCCTCATGGGTGAAAGGGGAATAAAGATATTGACTCACTGTGTTGTTGGAAGGCGGGGCAGTAAAGCCTGTAAAGTGCTTAGGCAGGCTCTGGCTTACCACGTGCATTCAGTAAGTGTCAAATCCCAGTGTCTGCAGTCTGCATCCGCTAAAGGACATCTTTGTGTGCAGATTCCCCTCCCTCTTGATTATGAAAAAAAATCATTTTAGCTATTTTATGATTCTAAAGACTTATGTTTTCCGTGGCCTCAGCCAAGGTATTGAGAAGAGCAAGTAGAGCTTTGAGGGGTGCTGTGTGTGTGTGTGTGTGTGTGTGTGAGAGAGAGAGAGAGAGAGAGAAAATCTTTGGGGAGTGCCTTTAGGCACGAAAGGGAGAGGCTGTGCTAACATCTACCAGGGGCAGAGGGAGGCTATCATATCCTGGTGACTTTTGAATTCATCTCCAGAAAGAGAAGACTTGAGAAGTCTCATTTTAGATTTGGGTGAGAAAAAGGAGGAAACAGTTGAGGATACTTTATTCTATCAAAGAACCTTGGGGGTGGCATTTCTGTAAATCTTGCTCTGATTTACCCTGTCTTTTCAAACAATATCTATTCTGTATTCTATCTGTGTGTGATGTTTGTGACAGTGTTAGTTTCCTTGGAGCCGTTTATTTAAAAGAAGAGTTACGTTTTGTAGGTAAAGGAGGCTAACTTAGAGACAAGGGTCCTGTTGTCTGTGAGGCAGTGGTTTGAAATCCTGGCTGTATTGTACTTCAGAAATAGCTCAGGAGCTTAAAAAACAAAAATAAAAACAAAAAACCATGGATATTTGGGGCCACCCCTGACCAATCAGATCGGTATCTCTGGAGGTGGGGCCCTGACACTATATTATGAATTTAATTTTGTCCCCCCCAAATATGTGTTCTAAATCCTAACTGCTGTGCTTGTGGTTATAATCCATTTGGGAATGGGTTGTCTTTGTTATGCTAATGAGACAGATTAGTGTAGGGTGTGTTTTGAGTCAAACCCAGTGCCGTGGAGTTGATTCCGACTCATAGCGACCCTATAGCACAGAGTAGAACTGCCCCCATAGAGTTTCCAAGGAGCGCCTGGTGGATTCGAACTGCCGACCCTTTGGTTTTGAGTCAGTTTCTTACAAAATATAAAAGGGAGAGATTAAGGAAGCAGAGATGGGAAAAAGAGATGCCAAGTCACCTGAAGACTGCCCAGGAGCAGAAGCTCAAAGAGACAAGAATCTTCCTCCAGAGCAGACAGAAAGAGGAAGCCTTCCCTTAGAGCTGGCGCCCTGATTTTGGGCTTCTAGCCTCCTAAACAGTAAAAAAAATAAATTTCTCTTTGTTAAAGCCACCCATTTATGGTATTTTTTGTTACAACAACACTAGATAACCAAGACACAATAATTTGGTACTGGGAGTAGGGTGCTGCTCTAACAGATACCTAAAATGTGTAAGTTTTTTGGATTTGGGCAATGGGTAGAGACTGGAAGAGTTTTAAGGTGCCTAATAGTAAAAGCCTAGATTGCCTTGAAGAGACTGTTAGTAGAATTATGGACGTCAAAGGCAATTCTGGTGAGGGTCAGAAGGAAGTAAGGAGAGCTATAGAGAAAGCCTGTCATCCTAGAGAATAGATATGGAACCAGCAGCAGAATGTTGCTCGAAATGTGCATGTTAAATGTGCTTCTGGTGAGGCTTTAAAAGAAAATGATAAACATGGGATTGGACAATTGAGGAAGGGTGATGCTTTTTATGCAGTGGCAAAGAACTTGTCTGAATTACGTTCAAATGTTGGTGGAAAGGAGGACTTGTAAGTGATGAACTTGGGTATCTGGCTGATAGTATTTCTGAGCAAGATCTTAAAGAGGCCACGAGGTTTCTCCTTGCCACTTACAGTGAAATGCAAGGGGAAAGAGTTGGACTTAAAAATGAACTGTGCAATGTATTTCTTTCTCCTTTTTAAAAACCTCCTTGCAATTTATTTGTTTATGAAACTGGGTCATTTGTCCTGTAGTGTTCCCACAGTCTGGGATTTTGCTGATGACCTCATTAACTTTTGAGTTGGCAAAGGTATTTTAAAAATTTGTCAATTATATTGTACTTATTCTGTGCCAGGCGCAGTTCTAACCACTTAAAACTAAGTTAACCCTATGAGGTAGGTACTATTCTTTTAACCCTATTTTAAAGAGAGGGAAACTGAGGTTAAGTAACATAGTTGTCATCGAGTCAACTCCAAATCATGGCACGTCCATGTGTGTCAGAGTTGAACTATGCTCCACAGAGTTTTCAAGGGCTGATTTTTTTGAAAGTAGATTGCCAGGCCTTTCTTTCAAGGCACCTCTGGGTGGTCTTGAGCCTCCAACCTTTCGGTTAGCAGTTGAGCGCATTAACCATTTTCACCAGCTAGGGACTCTGAGGTTAAGCAGAGGATAAATGCCTGACCCTTGGTCCCCCAGCCAACAAGTGGCAGAACCAGGATCCAGTCCTAGGTAGTCTGGCTCCATTATGCTGTACTGCTACTCAAGCTAGGGGGTTAGTCAGTGAAAAGGAGATCATGATTTTGATTCCTGGGGAGACAGGACCTAAATGTGGGAAGATTAAACAAATAAATAACAGAGATGGGAAACAAGTCAATAGAAGAAATGTTACAAGACCACACCTGGTTATCTTCCAAATGAGTAACCAATACAGTGAATGTCAGGGGCAAGTCACTGGAGGAGAAACCTCTTCATGGCTCTCACTGAAGCCAGTATAAATCCAGACACATGATTCACCTCAGGGTATTTTTGTTAACATACCTTTGAGTATTTATTGTTGGGGAAAATATCCAAAATAGATGGTCGTGTTTTTTAGAGGGAATAAAGCAAGGAAAATGGCTACCTCTGTCTTCCTGATAGCTGCCCCAGCCCCATGGCCCTTTCCAAGAGCTTCATACATTTTTGTGGTTGTAAAGTTTATGCTTATTTTTGAAACAAACACAGTGCTCTTTTGGAAAGTGGAGAAGAAAAACATTAATCTCGCCACTCCATCATGTTTATTTTTCTCAGTCAGTTTTTCCTGAAGCATGAATATATACAATTTTTTAGTTGTTGCAGTGTTTTAAAACCAAGAGTCTTTTTTCTAAGTGACTACAGCCTTTTTTTTTCTACAGCCTTAGTCTCCGGGTGTGTGAATTGAGGAGGAGGGCATTTTCCTTCTTTTGCCACTGTAAGGAATCAGTTGCAATCGGTTATCAGTTCACCTCTAATTCAACTATGGTACTTAATTTCTCTGATCCAAACCACCAGAGCTAGGTCGGGTCTCAAGTTCAAGGGCACAGTTTTCCAGACTTTCAGCTCTGCCTAAGGTTTTAGACACCAGCTGCCAGCTTGGGGGTCCCCATGACACCCTCACTTCTGTTAAAACAAAAATTATATTAAGCCAATAATAGAAATTGATTGAAGTTTATTTTATATACTATTTGCAAATTGGAGTAACATTTCAGCTAAGGAGTCGGAAATGTTCTGAAGATGAGAAAACTTCCCAAAATCCTTATACCCCATCTTGTTGACATTGCTATGGAAAAGGGCAGGAACAAAACTGATAAAACAGTTTGTGGTCAGGAAGGATTTCAGATAACATTGTCTTGGAAAATAATTGACATAATTACTGATTTACCCTAAAACAGCTCTAGTTGGACTTTTGGAGCCTCTGTTTCTCAGAACAGACTGAACCTGGATAATTCTTCAAGAACGCTTCATGCTTTTACTAATTTATCTAGACCATTGTTTGACTCCAAGGGGACTTTTAGAAAGCAGCTTTCTCAAGGCTCAAATTTCTAAAAGAGATCTCAGGGCAGTGGCCTGGCTGGATCACCCCAACACTATGGACCCCAGAAATCTAGATTCCAGGAGAATTAAAACTGTTTCTTACTTCTGACCTACTGCCTACAAATTTGGAGTTTTCCCACTACCCACTCAGGGTGCCAGCCCAAGGCCCCCCACAGTTCTGACTGCTGGCCACTACTCCCTTTTGTTTGGTAATTCACTAAAGTGGCTCACAGAAACTCAGGAAAACAATACTTATGATCATAGTTTTATTATAGCAAAAGGGATACAAATGAAGAGACACATAGGGCGAGGTCTGGGAGGATCCCAATGTGGTGCTCCCATGTTCCAAAAAAGGGACATGCTGCCCTCCCACGTGCATCTGTGTCTATGGCCAACCTGGAAACCCATGGAGCTTCCATGTCCAGAGCCTTTACTGGGGTCTCATTACGTAGGCATGATTGACTGGATCAGTAGTCCTCCTCCCTCCCCTTCCACCTCCCCTGAAGTTCGCTAATATCACTTGTTGGTTGGGTCTTTCTGGCCTGGCCAGCCCCTACCTGAGTTACCTCGTTAGCATAAACCCTCAGGTTTGGTCCAGAGGCCTCGTCAAAGACACTTCAACCACTGGAGAAATTCTAAGGTTTTAGAAGTTATCACTCAGTAACCAAGGGCAAAGACTGAATTCTTTGGGTAAAGTTAAATTCTTTACCCCACAGCCACTGTTTATATTCCACTGCTCCAGTTTTGGGTAAAAGGAAAACCAAGTCATTGTTGAGGGTTCATTTGTAGCCATGGGGTTCCTGGGAAGGACTGTGAATCAGTCAGGAGGCTGTGGGGTGTGGTGTACTGCCCTGCCACAAACTCTCTGTGCATCCTTGGAAGGTCGGAAGGTCACTACTTCCTTGGGGCCTCAGGGATCAAACTGGATGACCACTAAGAACATTCCAGCTTTGACATTCTAGGATACTTGGATTTTAATGAAACCACTATTTTTTAACAAAGAGGAAAGTTACATTTGTCTCTGAGCTGTAAAGAGGTTTTAAGGTTACATTTCTGAAAAAGGAACCTATCTTTTGTGGGAGAAAAATTGACAAAATTGAGCGCTCCTGACTGGGGAGCTAAATCAGGTAGGTTTAAATCAAACCCACCCAGCCCTGCCCTGTCGTCACCGAGAGATGAATCAGGAGAAATCTACCTTTGAAACTGACCTGGATTCTGAGACATCCATCTTTTTTTAATGGACCTTTAGGATGTGGACTTCCCTTTGGACTCTGTGTTTTCTGTTGGTGCCTGTGAATGAACAAAAATGATAGCCAGCATGACCCATTTAAAAAGAGACATATTTAAGAACACAGAAAATAGCCCAGATGCCTAGAAAGTGGGCAATGATTAAAATTATCACTGCGTGTTAGTTCTCTGGGATCATCCAAAAGGTGGGATATCAACTCTGGAAGGAACTTAAAGAGTCTAGTCTAGCTGTCCTGTGGCCAGATGCTGGACTGGCTGCATCTGAGTCCCCTGGGAGCTTAATAAAAACTCAGACTCTCAGGCCTCGCTCTCCAGAGGTTCATTCTATGGGTTGGGGTGAGACCTGGGAATCTGGATAGTCAAAAGCTCCCCTAAGTGATTATGATGCTAACGGAGCTTGGTCCCTATTCTAGCCCTAACCCATGACATTGCAGAAGAGGCAACTGAGATGCAGGGGGGGCAGGGGAGGAGTTACCAAGTGGCAGAATGGGACTGAAGAGGTGCTCTCGAGCACTGGCCGTGTCACACTTCTTGTACTGGGTTAAATAATTGTTATTGTTAGGTGATATTGAGTTGATTCTGACTCATAGTGACCCCAGGTGATCGAGTAGAACTGCTCCATAGGGTTTTCTAGGCTGTAATCTTTTCAGAAGCAAATCCCCAGGACTTTTCTCTCACAGAGCAGCTGAGTGGGTTCGAACCACCAATTTTTCACTCAGTAGCCAAGCGCTTAACCTGTTGTGCTACTAGGGCTCCTTGGAGTGAATAGAGTCCCCCTCCCCCAAACTGATGTCCGCCTGGAACCTGTGAATATGACCTTATTTGGAAATAGGGTCTTTGCAGATGTAATCAAGTTAAAGATAAGGTTATACTAGATTAGAACCGAAAACTAAACCCATTATTGTCGAGTCAGTTCTGACTCATAGCAGCCCTACAGGACAGAGTAAACTGCTCCGTAGGATTTCCGAGGAGTGGCTGGTGGATTAGAACTGCCAGCCTTTTTGATCAGCAGCCAAACTCTTAACCACTCTGCCACCAGGGCTCCGTACTAGATTAGGGTGGGCCCTAAATCCAATGACTGGTGTTCTTGTAAGGAGAGAGAGATGTGGAGACACAGAGACACAGAGACGTACAGGGAGGAAGACCCTGTGAGGACAGAGGCAGAGAGTGGAGCTCTGGCGCCACAAGCCAAGGAATGCCAAGGATTACAGCAGGAGCTAGGCAGAAGTAAGGATGAGCTCTTCCCTAGAGCCTTTGGAGGGAGCAAGACTTGGCCAACACCTTGATTTTGAACTTCTAGCTGCCAGAACTGTTAGAGAATAAATCTTTGTTGTTTTAAACCACCTAGTTTGTGGTAATTTGTTCCAGCAGTCCTCTCTCCCCCTTAAAAGTAGCAAATATTAAGATGATATAGAAACATGCACTACATTTTAAAAATGCTCTTAAGTCATAGCAGTATACCCTCCATGCTTATAAACCTGTAAATAAGTATACTTCATGGTAGAGTGGGGAAGGAGACCTAGAGAAATAATCCTTGGCCTGGGCACCACACCTGGTAGTTTTTGTCCATGGTCTTATGCAGTTAACAAACATTTAAAATATCATTCTTTTCCATTGACAATGTAAGAATGATATTAACTCTTACATAAAAGCAGTCACACTTGACTATCTAAGGTCTCCTTGTAAGTGACTAACCCCATACCTCTGCCAGCACTCGGGGTAATGAGGCCAAATATTCTGACATCATCTGGGTAAGAACTTTACATTTATTTAACTTGTGAACAAAAGATGTGATTGGAGACCTTATTACCCTCTTGTATTTCTTCTCAGTGTAATTAACCTAATTCTCCCTCCTGTTGGTGGAGTGAAGAAGGGAAACTAGGTGGCCTATTCATAAAACTGGCACATCCAGCACTCTGGCACCGCGGGGGGTAGGGCACAACTTTTATTGAGCTCCAGCCGAGTAACAGGCCCCGTGCCAGGTGCACATCTCATGCCATCTCTCAGGCCTCTGTTATTCACAGATGAGGAAGCTGAGGGTCAGAGGGCTACAGGACTTGCCAGAATCCCAGGGCTAGGGCAGTGTCGGGCTGAGATCACACATGGGGCCATGTCTTTCCAAAGCCCACTTCATCCTCTCTGCTGGCCTCCTGCTAAAATCTTGGGCTGGGCTTTCTCTGGACAATGGTTGAGCAGAGAGGAAGAGCTGGAAAAAGAATATTACAGGCCTTGGATGATTCTCTTCTACCATTATCAGGAAAACATGGAATTAATGAATCCCAGTGTTAGATCCTAGAAGGCAGGAATCCCCAGCAGGCAATCACCCAGCTCTACTTGTATATTCCTAGTGTTGGGGAGCTCAGTCCCTTAAAGAAAGCCTGTTTCTTGGAGGCACAATGGTGAAGTGCTCAGCTGGTAATTGAAAGGTTGGCAATTCGAACTCACCCAGTGGCTCCATGGGAGAAAGACCTGGTGGTGGGGTTCTATAAAAAGTACAGCCAAGAAACCCCTATGGGACAGCTCTGCTGTGTCACATGGGGTCACTATTAGTTGGAAACAACCTGACAGCACCTAACAACAACCTGAATGTTGAGTCCCTAGGACAGGGGTTGGGTCTGATTCTTCTAGTATCCCCAGAATAGTACCTGTGTTTGTTCATTTAATTTGGGAGCATTCCTGATTATAGGAAGGCTATTATTCCTTCAAAATTTTTTTTTTTTTTTTTTTTTTATTATTCCTTAGATTGCAACAAAAGTGCCCTTCCTGCCACTTCTACTCATTGTGCCTGTCACTGCCTTCTGGGACAGATGATGGGTGATCCCTGGACAGGAAGTCAAGAGACCTAGCTTCTAGTCCTTGAGGTTGTCACGCACCATTCTCAGGCCTCAGCTTCCCTGAAAGTAGAACAACATTTCTGGTATTACTGATCCCTGAGGGCCGAGCTCTGGCTCCAGGAGGCTGGGGTGACTGTGGGAGGTCTATCTTGAAGACAGTCCACTGAGAATCCTGCCAACTGCGGGACCCTGTGCCAGCCCAGTGCTGGAGCAGCTCACTTTGCAATACCAGGGAAACAGTCTTATTTAATATGTAGGGGACTGGGGAGAATGCCATCCAAGACCAGCTGAGCCAAGACTTTCTATGACTTTTCTTTTGGCTTTTGAGGAGGTGTCGTGGGTCTCCAAGGCCACCCCCAGGTTCGATGATCCACTAGGGGTACTCACAGAACTCAGCCTGTAGTCATATTCATGGCTAAGATTTATTACAAGGAATGGATGGATACAAAGCACAGTCGGCAAAGGGGAAAAAGGTGCATGGGGCAAGGTCTGGAGGAAACTAGGTGCAAGCTTCCAAGAGTCCTCTCCCAGTGGAGTTGCAGAGGATACATTTAATTCTTCCAGCAATGAGTTGTGAAAATACCTGTGAAATGTTGTCCACAATGGAAGCTCATTAGAAACTCAGTGCCCGGGGTTTTACTGGGGGCTGGTCATGTAGACACCTTTTGCCTGTTGTTCACTGTTGAGTTGATTGACTCATAGCAACCCTATAGGGCAGAGTAAAACTTCCCCACAGGGTTTACTAGGCTGCGAGCAGATCGCAAGGCCTTTTCTCCCACGGAAGTACTGGTGGGTTTGAACCACAGACCTTTCGGCTAGCAGCCAAGCTCTTGACCATTGTGCCATCAGGGTTCCTTACCCTTTGCCTACCATCTTCCAAAATTTCAGACTCTGAGAAGGAAAGGAAGTATTTAGCATAAACCACATGTTTGCATAGACAATTTAGGCATAGTGAGCCACTCTCATCAGGGAATGGTGAGGACCCTCCAGAAATCCAAGTTCCCAGATGCCAGCCAAGGGCCGACCTTGCAAGCTGGCTTTTCTAAGGAGGACAGCTTCAGGCTGCTCCGTTAACTCTTCTCTGCCCACAGCACGTATTCCATAGTGGACCTGGGAACCCTATACCTGAGTTCACATCCTGGCCTGCTATTTGCTAGACAGGTAATCTCGGGCATGTGATTTAACTTTTCTGTGCCTCCATCTCCTGTCTGTAAAATGTGGACAATAATAGTACCCGTCTCATAGAGTTGGTATGAGGATTGAAGGAGCTAGTCTGTGTAAAGCACTTCAGCAGCACCTAGCACATAGGAAGTGCTGAGTATCGCCAGCTTAGCTGCTTTTACTATTATTGTCGTGGCTATTGTTGTTATTTAAGGTGCTTGTTTGCAGTAAAGGAAATGTACTCACGTGAACTGAAAATGTCCTGCCCACAGGTCCAAGGCAGGCACTGGGAACATGGCTTTTACGTGCAGTGGGGGCATTTAGAACCTGGAGCTGGACTGGGGACTCAGTTACTGATGGACTGCTGAGCATCGGAGAATTCACACGGGAAAAATCCTGATGAGCGTAGTTGAGGGAGGCGGAAAGGCTCAAGATGCCAGACAACAGTAACAGAATGAACTAGACTACCTTCTTTTAGCCTCTTCCTTGTTCAGTGGGAACAGGGCCCAGCTTCTAGTTGCAGTGCTGGTACCAGCTTGCTGAGTGACCTTGGGTCAACCCCTGTCGCTTACTACGGCCTCAGCTGGACAGATGTCCCTAAGTCTTCCAGCTTTGACACACTGTGCTTCTAGGAGTCTCTCTGGAGCTGAATCTGGGTTAATATATGGTCAATTTCCAAGGTCCCAGTGTTAGTCCAGGGTTCCTTTTATATTGACCTAGGTTCCTGCTACACTCACCTAGCAAACCCAGATACTCAATTCGTGGCCTCCTTTTCTGTAGCCTTCTCCTTTCTGCCCTTTCCTGCCCAGGCTCTGTAACAGTCACTACATCTGCTTTGGACGTCATAGGTGTGATGGGGGGCGGTGGCCAGGAGCTGCAGCGGCCTGGGAAATGTGTTTGGCTGGCATTCCCCATTCCTATTTTCTCTAAGTAAATTTTTTTTTTCTTATTTTGACAAATCATATGGGATATTTGATGAAATTCTTCAATTTTTTTTATAGTAGCTTTATTAAGATATAATTCACATACCATATAATTCATTCGTTTATAGCACACAGTTCCATGTTTCTTTTTTTTTTTTTTTTGGTGGTAAAATATATGAATTTGACATTTTAACCACTTTTAAGCATATAATTCAGTGAGGTTAATTACATTCACCATGTTACTCAACATCACCACTATTTATTTCCAAATCTTTTTTGTCACCCCTTAAGCAATAGCTCCCCACTTTCTTTCCCAGCCTCTGGTAACCGTCAATCTCCTTATGTCTCTATGCATTTGCCTATTCTCACTATCTCTTTCCCCCTTGTTTTTCCTTCTGAGTTCCAGGCAATGTAGAGGAGGCACAGATGAGTCATGCAGGCTGTCCACCAGGTGACAGTGCAGCGGGGGCGATAAGGCAGGCTGTATTGGTTGGGAGTCTTGGTTGCAAGTGACAGAAACTCCTTTCAAGCTGACGTCAGGGTTAAAAAAAGAATCAGTGAGGTCATTCAGAGGAGTTAGGCGAAGCTGGCTCCAGAGGCATAAGCAAGGTCCCAGGACTTGGTTCCCCTCTTCTCCGTTCCTTTCCTCTGTGTTGACTATATTCTCTTGCAGGTTTTCTCCCCTTGGTGGCAAGATAGCAACCAGCAGCTAACAGAGCAAACAGAAGTCCCAGATGGAGCCTCACTGGACCAACTTGGGTCAGTGCCCATCTCTGCCACCACCACTGTGGCCACAGGGGATATAGTTGGCTCACAGGGACTGAGAGTTGGAGGAAGGATTGCTCCCCAAGGAAAATATGGGTTCTGTTGCCAGGAAGAAGGGGGTGTGGATATTGAGCTGGAAAAAACAGCAGATGTCCACTACACAAGTAGAACTGTGACTCCAATGTGTGGGATGTGTGTGTGTGTTAAGGATAGGCAGGTTTCATGTAAGAAATTTGTCCAGAGCCTGCATAGCAGCCTCTGCCTGTGTCCCACTCATATCCCTTGGGCTCTCACTATTCCTGTACATGCTATTTTGACAACTTCCATCTGCCAGGACCTTGCAACCACTGACAGGAGTTGGTAACTGACTATCCCAGCTCCTCACCTTTGGGCAGGATAACTGAGGTGAGTTCTACACTGTCTCCCAGAGTTCCCCAGTGAGGCTGAGCTCCAGTTGCCTACAACAGGGACTGTTGATTGACTCCATTTCCTTTTCTGTTTTACTTCCCCATTTCCTTGCCAGTGCTATTTCAGATTACCTCCCGAATAAAGATCCTTGTTTCAGGTTCTGCTTCTAGGGAAAACCAGTATAAGACAGCCTGGAAGAATGGCTAAGATTTGGGTGAATGGAGCTGGCTAGGATAGAGAGGAGACAGAAGAAAAAGTGGCTGGACAAAGGAAGCATGTGAGGAAAAGCCTGGAGATGGAACAGTGAGCACAGAACATAGGAGAGAAACAGTGAATTCAGTTTGGTCAGAAAATGGCTGTTCAAATCTTGTTGACTAAGAGCCATAGCAAGATGTACATTTTACAGAGTGTCACAGTACACTCACACCTATAAACACACACACACACACATCTGAAGCAAAGTTTTGATGAAGTGGAAATTTCCCATGTTTGATGCACCCTGGTATTTCATATTCTATTCTATTTCATTAAAAATTTCTGGCCAGGATCCACTAAATGGATTTGGTGATTTACTGATAGGGCAGCACTTACAGTTCCAAACCACTGGGCTGGAGGGAAGTATGTGGGAGTCAGAGTAGTGGGAGATGAGGGAGAAAATGCGGTTAGACCAGACCTCAGAGGGGCATGAATGCCAGGCTGAAATATTGGTACTGTATTCTGGGGCCGTGGGGAGCCATTGCAGGCTTCAGAGTCAGGGCATGATAAGCTCCTGGAGGATTAGTATGACAAGTGTGGGTATGGAATGGAAGAGGCAAGGACGCCAGGGAGGAGGCTGCTACCCTGGACCAGCTGAGCAACTTGTTATTAGGTGCCATCGAGTTCATTTCAACTCATAGTGACCCATGTGCAGAGTAGAACTGCTCTATAGGGTTTCCTAGGCTGTAATCTTTACAGCGGAGCCCTAGGGGTGCAGTGGTTAAGAGCTTGGCTGCTAACCAAAAGATTGGCAGTTCAAATCCACCAGCTGCTCCTCGGAAACCCTGTGGGGCAGTTCTACTTTGTCCTGTAGGGTCGCTATGAACTGGAATCGACTCGACAGCAGCGGGTTGGTTTATAATCTTTGCAAAAGCAGATCACCAGGCTTTTTTCTCCTGCAGAGCCGCTAGGTGGGTTTGAACCGCCAACCTTTTGGTTAGCAGCTGAGCTCTTAACTGTTGTACCACCAGGATTTCTTTTACAGGGTATGAATTAGGGCAAGGGAGGTGGATGCAGAGGCTGGAACACCCGGTAGAAACCTTAGGCCTTGGTGGCTAATTGACATGAAAACTGAAGGAAGCAAGAAAGAGGCATTGGGCTTTCAGGCTAGCTGACTTAGGGGAAGGTGGGGCCATCCACCTTTTTTTGGTTCCTGATGAACTATTTATCAGGGCATGAAACTTTCATTAATATTATCTTGGTCTGAGAGTCTGAAATGTCATAAAGAACTTGTTGAGTGGTCAAGCCGCTTGTCCTTAATGCGCCTAAAAAGCAAAACTGTTCCCAGGGCTGCCGTAAGTGGGAGGCATCCGTGCTGGACGAGGCTTGCTTCTTGATGGATTTCATTCTTACGACTCCCCACAGTGTCCTGTTCTCCCCTTGGGTGAGGCCATCGGTGTCCCGCCAGCCCATCGACCTACTTACTGCATGATTAACACTGAGCCAGGTCGCAGGGCTGTGGAGTGCTGCTGCCTTCTTCCCTGATTCACAAAACACTTACCTGGCAGGGGACTCCCCGGGTACCAAGGATGCCAGTTCCCTCCCCTTAAGAAGCTCACGATCTTGGGTGAAGCAGGCATATAAATAGACATATAGACATATAAAAGTGGCTCCAACTAAAATCAAGGCAGAATGGATTCGCTGCGGTATTAAAATCTGGGCAATTAATTTCAGAAACAGAGAGAGGACAGAAGAGGAAATAACTTGTTGAGCACCAACTGTGTGTCAAGTGCCTTGCTGGTTGCTTTTTGTACACTGAATAGTTTAAGCCTTACAATAATACAGCTGGAGTTTCAGAGCTCTCTGCTCCACCCCACAATCAGAATGAACTGTGTGTGGGCAGTGTGCGTGCATGTTAAAACCAGATTCCTGTACCTGGTCCCAGACCTACTGAATCAGACTCTGTATGTGTTTGTGTGGGGTCTGGATGGGTTGGGTAGCCCAGTGAATCTGTGCTGAAGTATGAGAATCATTGAGGAGGTAGACCTTCTTATTCCCATTTTACAGATGAGGAAACTGAAGCTCCAAAAGTTTTAGGAACTCGGGCAAGTTCAGTCTGGTAATATCTTACTCCAAATCCCATGCTCACACCTACTGAACTGCTAGTGGTTCCCTGGGGCACCCTCCTCTCTCTCAGAACCACTGCACCTCATCAGTGTAGCTCCTTCGACCTTGCATAGCCTGTATATCTCCCAGTCTGCTCAGATGCAGTCTCCTCCAAGAAGTCTTCCAGGATGCCTTGCCTATACCCCCTCCTCCAGCAGGTTACATTTCTCTCTGCTCTGGCTCCCAAAAAACAGCTTGTCTAAAGCTTAGGATGATCATGGTCTGTTTGTGGCCCTTCTTTCCCCCAAGAGAGTCTCTTATATGCCCTTAATCTCCGGCATCTGGGTCATGGTAGAAGTGTTCTGCCTGTGGTACCTCAGCATCGCTCCAGGAGTGATGGGTTCTGATCTGCAGTCAGGTGTCAGCAGGGCTGTTTCATGGAGGAGGGGCATGAGCTGCGGCTGACGTGGATGGGAGGAGGAGAGAACGTGGTAACCTGCCCCTCTGTGCTGCCAGCAGGTTTCACCCTATCTGCGGTAGTCAGCAGCTAAGTGCAGAGAGCAGGGTGAGATTCATTGTGCTCATGATTAGCAGCGCTTGGGATTCTGGCCCTATGCTCAGAAGAGGGTGGGGGGTTAAATGCAGCTCAGCATGCATTCATTGAGCACCTGCTGGGTGCCAGAGGCACAGCACATCCAGAGATGGACAAGGCTCTGCACCTGCCCTTAGCAAAGGCACTTGTAGCTGTTTTGAAGAAATTACTATAAAATTCAAATGCATGTACTTGGTTGTATTTTCAAAGGTTCAAAACTTTAAGAATTATTCAAGTAAAATGTTGAAATTAGTGGAATTTAGCTACAAATCCCTTTTAAATGCAAATGACATGATCACAAGGGAGAGAGGTAATAAGTAAGAGTCAGAGTCCATTCATTCCAGGTGAGCCCTCCCATGGAAGGAGGCTTGTCCTGGCTGCAGCCCCATCCTGCGAGGGCCTCCAGACACCAGTTGCCTTTGACTCTGACTCATGGCAACCTATGTGTATCAGGGTAGAAGTGTGCTCCATAGGGTTTTCAATGGCTGATTTTTCTGAAGTAGATCGCCAGACCTTTCTTCCGAGGTGCCTGTAAAAACATCATGGGAGTGGAGCATGACCTCCTCTAACTTCACAAGGGGGAAGGAGAACCAAGATCAACAGTGCAAGGCTTACTCCCATGAGGCAGAGGCCAGACAAGCCTCCTTTCTGTACCGTCTTTACTAATTCTGACACAAGCTGTCCCTCGCACAGCACTGTCTACTTCTTTGCTGGGTTTGATAATTCCTTGCAATGGCCACACAGAACTCACAGACAATACTCATGATTATGGGGTTTATTAGGGAAGTAACAGTTACAATTCAGGCTCAGGAACACTCAGGATACATTTCTTCCATCAGGATAGCCTCTTCCCAGCCGTGCTCCTGCTCACAGGCCTCTACCCAAAGACGCTCAGTTTTCTCTCTCCATAGGCTGAGAAGCCCACCACGCCATCTCCTACTGCTGGGTGTCTGCTATTGGGTCTCTCCTGCCACAACTTCTCACCATCTTCAAGGCTACAGCTCTCTTTCTCTCTCTGTCTCCTGCTTCCAGGAGCTTCTCTGTGCGGGGATCCCGGGACCAAAGAACACACTCTCTGCTCCTGGCTATTCTTCCTTGGTGGTGGTAGGATCCTCCTCTCTGCTCTGGAATTGGCTCTCTTTTAAGGCAAAACTGATCGATCCCCTTGGTGGGCCACAATTATTCTATCACTCAATCACCTGGGTGGGAATTACAAGACCATGGCTAGAAAGGTCACACAAAACTAATCAACCGCACCGAAATGCCTCTGAAAGAACTTGAACCTCCAACCTTTGTGTAAGCAGCCAAGCATGTTACCTGTTTGCAGCACCCAAGGCAAGGCTCCGGGGGACTCTTTTTCTGGCTAAACAAACAAACAAACAAAAAGCCCAAACCTGTGCTGTCAAGTTGATTCCAACACATAGAAACCCTATAGGACAGAGTAGAACTGCCCCATAGTTTCCAAGGAGTGGCTGGTGGATTTGAATTCCTGACCTTTTGGTTAGCAGCCAAACTCTTAACCACTATGCCACCTGGGCTCTAATTGTGTGGCTGGAAGAGCCTTGTATTTTTCCAGGCGGAGCAAGGCAGGTCCTGGAATCAGCAGACCACCTTCCAGGCAAGGCTGTTCTTGAAGCACCACCAAGTTGGCAGCTGGATCTCTGGGACAGGCTCCTCGGGGGCACAATTGTGTGGTTCTCTCCAGAGCAGAGGGTGGGAAACCAGGATTTTCTGGCACCATCATAAGTGGGTCTTACATTTGAAAAAAATTTGCTCTCTGTATGCATGTATGTGTGAGAAGAAGGGCTGATGATTAGATATGGGGCTGAAATTGATGCCAGGTTAATTAAGGTGTATTTGTAGGAAAAGTGTGTCGTTCCAAGGTGTGCTGTTTCTCCTCTCCCCGTAGAGGGGTGGGGCATGAAGCTCGGGACCCTGAAGTCCATTTCCAGGGCAGGGCCAGTCCCCTGGTGGCTGCCATCTTTGTGACTGTGATATGGCAGGTTAGCCCAACACGTAGGGTGGTGATGGGTATCAGCACTCACAATGGATGATTTGGTTGAATCTGGCCTCTTTCTGCTGAGATTGCTGGACTGTGTAGGAGCAAGAGTCCCTGGTGGTGAGGACACTGTTTTGAGACTTTATGGACACAGGGTCCCAGCGATCCCCATTGCCGTGCCCTGGACCCACTCAGCTCAGCTACCCGTGGGCCATCATGAACTCTTCTGGAAGGAGGCAAGGAAGAGCAGGGTCGGGGGTAGTTTCTGATAAATTCTTAGCCTTTCGTTTTCACCACCAGTACCTTTGCCGTGTAATGTGACCTTCACAGGTTCTGGGGACACAGATGTAGACATCTTTGCGGCGCCATTATTCTGCCTACCTCAGTAAACGGTTAATAAGCTTTTATTAAAATCACTACTGTCTCCTTTCCCTTAGGAAACAGGAGTGAGGGAACACAAGAAAGGTGGCGGGGGGGGCGGGGGTCAAGGTTCTCAAATGACATCTTTCCTTTTCAACATTCAGTCTGTGCAGAGCCAGTAGGTAATTGCTGTGGGCAGATTGCGTTTTCCTACCAGGCTGCCTGCAGCAGGAGGATTTGATTTACTCTGAGTCAGTGAAGAGGCTGGCAGCTTGGAGCATTGGGCATAGGAGGAGATGTCTGGTTCAGTGTCAGATGGAAGTTTTTAAGGGTTATGGCTCTTCAAAGTTGGAATGAGTCTCCCGTGAAGGAAGGAGCTCCCTGTCCTTGGGGGTATGTAAGCAGAGGCTAGCGGAGCTAGATCACCGTTTTCAAACTCCCCAGGCCCCACCCCAGAACCACAGAAGTAGAGTCTCTGTGGGGTGCCTGAGACTCTGTATTCATGGGTAACTCAGAGCTGTGTATCTCAAGGAGACATTTTAGCATCAGATGGAGGATTGGGCCAATGCACTGTCTACCTTTCAGGTGTTTTGCTCCAGAAATTATTTTTTGCTTTGCAAAACTAAAATGAAATGTCTTTTTAAACCTCTGTAGTTCTGTTGTGCGCTTCAACTTCGTGCGAGATCTTGAGGTGGAAGCCTGTGGTCGTCCTGAAATGCCCCGAAGCAAAGTATAGGTGGGCTCCAAGGCTAGTTCAAAGTATAGGTAGCTCTGAGGAGGCTGGACAGCCCCAGAAATCATTGCTCTGCCCACAGAGGTAATTTCTGATAAATTCTCAGCCTTTCGTTTTCACCACCAGTACCTTGATGGAGAATCGAAATTGGTTTTCTTTCCCCAGTGCATCTTTTCATATGAACCTAAATTGTCAGTATTAGTTAGGAACCTAACGGGTTGTCATGCCACCCACATTGTTTTTCATAATGAAGAAAGGTGAGAAGCACAGGACTGCTTCTTAAGTGTGGACTGTGACCACCTGCCTCAGAGCTGGTGGCGGGAGTGTGTTTATGATGAAGAGACCAGGCTCCACTTAGGCACAGGGAATACAAATGGAAATGTGGTGGGGTGTGAGAGGGAGTTGGGGTGCCAGGGACACAGGGTGAAAAGGCAGGTCTGCCGGTTAGGCTCACTCTACAGGTGATTTCTAATGCACAGTACAGTCTGAGAACCACCATAAATATTCACTTTCATGGGGAGGGTGGAGTGGGAACAACAAACCATCTTTTGTTGTTGTTATTAAGAATTAAACATATATCAAATTTTTTGTTGAACTTACTAATTAGTGAGGGAACTAATAATATGTTAAGGCTGGTTCAAGATGCATTTTTAGGAACAGAGGAAAGACATAAGTAAGTTTGCTCAGTTAGAAACAAAACTGGTAAATGACCTACAGGACAACAACCATTTTGAGGGGTTTATTTTCAAGTGTTTTTTCCCTCTTCATTTGCACGTCTATCCTCTGTTTATCTCCATTCAGCAGAGGGGTAACTGAGGTTCAGAGGTTAAATACCTGGTCCAAAGTCAGGTAGTGGTGCTGAAATCCAAACCCAGTGTGAACAGCTCCAGTGTCCAACTTCAGCCACCGCCTTTGCAGGGGAAAAAATGTACGATGCTAAGAGAAAGCTACACACAGACACATAGACACACACACACACACACACACACACACACAGGGATTTCAGGAAAAGTAGGTATCTGTCAGTCAAGGTTCTTAAGTACAAATAACAATTTCTCTCAGAAAATTACCCTTCTTGTAGAATCATAGCGTATCAGACCAGCATATGAGAAACACCTCCTAGTTCACCTCTGACCCTTCTCCCTTCCACTCGCAAATACACACGTGCCCACTTACTGCATCTCCTCTAGACTCATCCTCATTCCCCGAACATGCCCTGAGAGTTCACACCTCCTTGCCTTTGCTCAGGCAGTTCCTTCTGCCTGCTCTGTCCCTTTTCTGACTGTCTTGTCGGGTGGTGTTGAGTCGATTTTTGACTGATAGCGACCCCATGTGACAGAGTAGAACTGCCGCATGGGATTTTCTAGTGTGAGATCTTTATGGGAGCAGATTGCCAGGTCTTTGTCCCACAAAACTCCTGGTTCGGTTCGAACCACCAACCTTTTGGTTAGCAGCTGAGTGCTTAATCATTGTGTCACCAGGGCTCCTTTTTGACTGTCATATCTGACTCAAGGAGCCCTTGTGGCACGGTGGTTAAGACCTCGGCTGCTAACCAAAAGGTGAGCAGTTTGAGTCTACCAGCTGCTCCTTGGGAACCCTATGGGGCAGTTGTACTCTGCCCTATAGGGTCCCTATGAGTCTGAATCGACTCAATGGCAACAGATTTTTCAACAGGGTTTGACTTAAAGATCCAACTTACAGATGCTTCCTTCTGGAAGCCTGCCTTGATTTCACCTAAGGAGGCACTCACACCTCTTCCCTCTGTTGCTTCATTCCCTTTGTTTAAGCTAGGGTATGACAGTTAATTGAGTTATATGGAGAATCCTAGGTGTTTCTGGCTCTGTCTCTCTCACTGTGCTTGGAGGAACTTGAGGGCAGTTACTCCCATTCTTTCTCTACAGCTCTGGCCTTAGCCCAGTAACTGGCCAAGACTCTGGCACAAAGAGGTTAGTCTCCAGATGCCTGTGCAGTGAAGGGACCATTCTATGGTTCTCACACTGTAAGCTGTGCAATGAAGACCACTCTTCCCGTTCTGACCTCCTTAGCTTGGACCTGGTGTGCCTGCCCAGCCTCAATGGTGTGTCCCAAAATGCCCTGTGGTTGCTAGAAACTCTGCCTATGCCAGCTTTGTGAATCCCTGATGAAAATAGAGACAGAAAAGTACGCTAATCAGGGAAAGATTGTCCTTATAGAGTACAGCTGATAAGATAATTTGCATATTCTGGTTCATTGTTGTATTTCGAGTAAGTTACGTTATATCTTAAAGGCATTGGGGCCACTGAGCTGCAGGAATGAGGTTTAGCAGTAGATGTATTGTCAAGAGTAGGCTGGACCACAGAGATCAGAGCTAGCCCTGAAGCTAGGAGATCACAGGCAGGCAGATATTTCAGGTCAGAGTAAGGAAAAGGCCCCAGGAATTGGAATTGACTTGACAGCAACTGGCTTGTTTTTTTGTTTTTGGTTTTATAAGGAAAAGAAAACGTTGAATGTTGGAGCTGGTAGGAACGGAAGGCGCTTCTCCTGTAGGTGGTGAGTTTCCCTTCACCGGAGGTGTGCAAGTAGAAGCCTGCAGGTGTGATACAGAGGAAAGGTGTGGCTCTTATGCACCCCAATTCCAAGACCCACTTGTTCTCCTCCCCCCAACGCTGTGGTGCCTGTACTATTGATGGGCACAGAATAGGTGCAGAAAATTCCACGGGGGCAGAGTGCTCCTATTCTCCTGCTCTGCCCCAGCAATTGCTGCATTCTTGTTGGTCAGGCCTGAAGACTGTTTCTATCCAGAGCCAAAGCAGGGGCCCACTTGGAAGGTGAGCAGATGTCCACCCCAGACCCTCTGAGATCACCTAAAGTCTCATGTGTGCTAACGGGGCCACTGCGAACCCTACCGCATTTCTCTGGATATCTGCCTTGGGTCCCTTGTGGCAGCCAGGAAGATGAGCCTGTGTGATCTCTCAGGAGTGGTGAGCATAATTGGCCACTGCCTCAGCTGCTGCATTCTGAAATCCGTCACCGCTTTTGTGCCAAGGCGACGTCTTCTGAGAATGTCTCCCAGCTGGGCAGATTACCCAGTAAGCCAGGTAAGCACGGGCTTACTTGTGTTTATTTACTAATCTGTAGTGAACAATTTCACATGGGTTTCACCATGTCTGTGAAATTGCTCAATATAGCTTAGTAAGAAATCACAAGTAAGCCCGTGCTTACCTTGCTTACTAGGTAATCAGTCTGTCCTTGTCAGGGATTGTACATTTGAAAAGAGGCTTTGATTCTGTAGGAAGGTGCTGTGAGGTTGGGAGAGAGACATGCCAGCCATACCTGGAAGCAGAATCTTTGATGCAGTAAAAATTGTGAAGTTGTTCACCACAGATGATCTTACCTTGCCTTTTGGATAATCCGCCCATGGCCCCTATCCTACTGAGCTGAGCGGGGACACTGAGGCAGGCCCATTCCTGGAAGACACAAGACTCTTCTGACCGGTGACTTTGGCTCGAGGACTCCTCCTTGGGAGTTGCCAAATGCTCCCAGAATTTCACTGAAGCTAAGACTTTTCCACCTACCTATCCTTCCCGCCTGCTCGCACTCTGGCACTCGGGGTCAGACCTTCACTGCAGTCAGATCCTCTCCCAGCCTCTCCCGGCACCCTGCCTTTTCCATATTGAACCACTTGCGATGTAATCTGGTCCTGGCACCTGCTTCTCTGAGGAACCAGACTAATATGGAGGTAAATGCCTTAGCCATCCATCCTCTTGAGGGGCAGTTCCGAGAAGCATTCCAGATAGTTCCTCACTGCCCACAGTAGTAACCACTTCAACAACACACACTTCATTCACTTTTTCTTCTTCCCTCACTCTCCCTGCTCCACACTGCCGCTCCCTGGATCACCTACCTGCCTTCAAGTTCTTATTTCAAGCTCTGTTTTTAGGGGAACCCAAATGAACACGGGAAGCTACATATTTGTTGGGCCCCTGGTTTTCCTTGTAAGTTATGCTGTATTTAAAATATGGAATCACAGAAGTTTAGCCTCAGAGGTTACATCACATAGCCCCCTTTTACAGATGGGGTAGCATCAGCCCTGAGTAGACTCAGGCACTGTTTCCTGGCATTTTTTCTTTTGAGAAGAACTGAGGTGAGAGGTTGTGTGCCCTTCAATTTTTCAATTATCTTTCATCTTGCAGAATTCTAGATTTCCCCTTTTCTTATCTCCTTTACCGTGTGGTTTCCAAAGGGTATCTCTCCCTTCATTTTCACCTTTTCTTCTCACCTCAAGCATTCTTTTACTACGACTGCCTTCCTGCAACCCTTAAACCAGTTGCCATAGAGTTGACTCCAACTCATGATCACCCCGTGTGTGTCAGAGTAGAACTTAGCTCCACAGGTCTTCAATAGCTGATTTTTCAGAAGTAGATTGCCAGGCCTTTCTTCTGAGGCACCTCTGGGTGGACTGAAACCTCCAACCTATGAGTTAGCACCTGAGCTTGTTAACTGTTTGTACCACTTAAGGATTCCACTGTGGAGTCATAAGGATGGAATTGGGGCCTGCCAGTGCCGCAGCTCACAGAGAGTTTGAGCAGCCAGGGCAAATCCAATCTGATGGACTTAAACCCCAGCACCCCCCAGGAGCCCAGCTAATGTTCTTCTGAGGACGCAGTAGCCAGATGGCAACTGTGCCCCCAAACCTCTCAAGCCACTCCTTGAGGTTGTCCAATGCTCACTGTATTACCTTGCACATAGAAGGCCCCAGAGAATGTTGAGTGAATGAATGGTACCTACCAAGTGTTCTAGTTACCTATGGCTGTGTAACAAACATCCCAAGCTTAGTGGAGAAAAACAACCATTATTTTATTATGTTCAGGGATTCTGTGGAGTGGGAATTCAGACCGACCATGGCAGGAATGCCTTGTCCTACTCTGCAATAACTGGGGCCTCAGCTGGGAAGCCATGAAAGACTGGATGTCTCAAATGGCTGGGGACTGGAATCATCTAGAAGCTTCTTTACTCGCATGTCTGGCTCCTGGGCTAGGTTGCCTCAAAGGCTCAGCTAAGACTGTTTACCTGAAAGACATATGCCTAGCCTCTCCATATGGTCTTGGCTTCTCAAGACATGGAAGCTGGGTTCTGAGAGGGAGTGTCCCATCCTGAGAGTGCATCTTCCAAGAGAGCTGGGTAGAAGCTGCATAACCATATGACTTAGTCTTAGAGGTCCATAGATTGCTCCCACCATACTGTATAAATCAAAACAGTCACAAGCCTGCTCCCATCCAAGGGGAGGGGGCATGGACTCCAGCTCTCAGTGGGAGCAGTGTCTAAGAGTTTTGGTGCCATGTTTTAAAACAGCCACAGAGTAGAACAGGGAGCCACCATTTACTGAGCACCAGCTATGTGCCAGATGCTTTACATACGCTTTCTCTATTTCCTCACAAGTACCTTAAAGGTATTGTTATTATTTCCATTTTGCAGATGAGAAAACTGATGTTCAGAGAGGACACCCAACCGTAGGTCATTGGGACTCTTCAAATATATGTGACTCTCCCAGTAGGACTTACTTCATTCATTTATGGAGGATGCTGTGACCTTTGTTAGACTTCAGGAGACAAAGAAATATAAGACCCAGCCTTGCTTCTGAGAACACAAAACAAACTCAGCCTGACATTTGTGCAGCTCTGGGGCATCTTAGCGTCCAGCCAACCGGGGCTAAGTGTGAGTAGTCACTTCAGGGTTCCTAAAAGTCAGCCAAGGCCATTCGGGCTAAAAGTGCTGAGTAATTGCTCCTGTCTAGGCTCATTCAGCTTCCTAACCTCAAGGCTGGAGTCACTAGTGTGGAGTACTTTTAAATTCGCTGTAAAATTTCAGTCCAATTGCTAAACTGCCTAAATTATCAAGTTTGCTCATTGCTAGTTGAATGCATGCATAATTAATTCTTTCTAAAGTCTGGACTAAAAGCTGCTGAAATCAGATCTTTTTCTTGAATTAGATTCAAATGTCACAGGGAAGTCTTTGGTTTTATGATGTAACCCAAAGCAGTGCACAAGTTTAAAGACTTCTTAGTTGACATCTGTGTTGCAGGGGAGGGCCCAATTGCATTGAAATTAAACTTGCATTTTTACTAATTGAGAGATGGACCCAGTCTCTATTAATGACAAATATGAATCATAGTATTGCTACGACTATTAATATTTATTATCAGGATTGCTAGCCAACATTTGTTAAAACCTTTACGTGTATAAAGTGTTTTAGAATGGAAGCTCCATGAAGGCAGGGCTATCTATCTGTTTCATTAGCTGTTTTATCCTCAATAAGTAAAATAAATAGTTCCTGGCATGGCAGATTCCCACATATTAGTTGAGTTAACTTCTTAGCTAATTTGATCATAATTTGGTTGTATAGGATAGGAACTTTTATTATTCCCATTTTATAGAAAAGGAAACTGAAGCCTAGAGAGGTTAGTGGACTTTTCTAGGACCATACAGTCAGAAGTGTGGGAGTCAAGGCTCAAATTCATATTTGTAGACTCCTTGTCCTGTGTGTCTTCTTTTCTTAAGTGTGCAGGCACACCACAGAGGTTCATGAGGTATTTCTGAGTTGAGATTTTACTCTTTCTGCTTTTAAAAGGTGTCACTGATAGGTAATTTTTATGTTAAAAAAAAAACCAAACCAAACCCAGTGCCGTCGAGTCGATTCTGACTCATAGCGACCCTATGATGAATTTTTATGTTAGTATAGCATTTTATGCTGTTCTGTTTACTCCAGAGTAGGGGTGGTACAATGCTTAAGCTCTTAGATGCTAACCAAAAGGCTGACAGTTCGAACCTACCCATTACTCCACAGGAGAAAGACTGGCAATCTGCTTCTGAAAAGATTACAGTTAAGAAAATGGCTTTGCCACATGGAATCACTATGAGTCAGTATTGACTTGACAGCACACAACAGCAGCAGCAGCAACAGTGCTGTACAATAGAACTTTCTGTGATAATGGAACTGTTCTGTATCTACACTGTCTGAAAGGTTAGCCACTAATGATAGGTCACTAGTAAGCACTTGAAATGGGACTAGGGCAACTGAAGAACTTTAATTTAATTTGAATTAATTTAAATTTAAATAATAGCCACATGTGGCTAGTGGCTACCACAACACAGCTCTATAGTTTAAAAGTATTAGTGGATTGGTGGAATCCCTGTGAGGTGCAGTGGTTAATGTGCTCAGCTGTGAACCAAAAGGTTGGAAGGTTGAGTCCACCTAGAGGCATCTCAAAAGAAAGGCCTCGTGATGTACTTCTGAAAAATGAGCCATTGTAACCCACTGGAGCACAGTTCTGCTCTCACACACTTGGGGTTGCCTTGAGTCAGAATCGACTCTCTGGCAACTGGGATGGGGTGGATGGATGGGTCCTTAAAGTCATCTTACTCAATTCTTTTTTGTTTGTTTTACAGACTCAGATCTGAAACCCCAAGAGGAACAGACTTCCCAGGGGCTCAATGTGAATTAATAGTAGAGATGGGCCAGGACCCCAGGTCCTTACTCCCACACTGGCTGTTTTCCTTTTATTGTGTGGTCATTGGTGGCTGAAAATTCAGTTTCCCAATTCCCAATAGTCTTCCAATTTCCCAAACAAATTCTTTTTATTTCCCTTTCTCCTTTGGCTATCTGTGTTTTGATCATGTCACTGACACCCTTGCTGCTGAATCAAAGAAATAAAATACACAAGGAAATGAAAATTAACTCTGTCCTGCCTTGTTGGGTCTTTGGGCCACTACTCAAGCTCCTGCAGCTCCACAATGCCTTGTACCTGCTACCTGTTGCCAGGCACCTGAAGCCAAACCTCAGCTGTGACAAAGTTGGGGTTGTTATAGTAAGTACTGCCGTGGGGTGATTTCCAACTCCATCCCAGCAGCATCCCTCAGTGAGTGCCCTTGTCTATTAGGTGCTTTTATCCCCATTGGTGTTGTTGTTAGGTATTGTCAGGTTGGTTCCAACTCATAGTGACCCTGTGTGCAACAAAATGCGGCAATGCTTGGTCCTGCCCATCCTCAAAATCTTCGTTGTGCTTGAGCCCATTGTTGCAGTGACTATGTCAATCCATCTTGTTGAGGATCTTCTTCCTCTTTTTCACTGACCCTCTACTTTACCAAGGATGATGTTCTTCTCCAGGGACTGGTCCCTCATAATAACATGTCCAAAGTATGTGAGATGAAGTCTCACCATCCAAGCCTCTGAGGAGCGTTCTGGCTGCACTTCTTCCAAGACAGATTTGTTTGTTCTTTTGGCAGTCCATGGTATATCCAATATTCTTTGCCAACACCATAATTCAAAATTATCAACACTTCTTTGGCCTTTCTTATTCATTGTCCAGCTTTTGCATGTGCATATGAAGCAATTGAACATACCATCGCTTGGTCAGGCACACCTTAGTCCTCAAGGTGACATCTTTGCTTTTTTTTTTTTTTTTTTATTGTGCTTTAGATGAAGGTTTATGGAGCAAATTAGTTTCTCATTAAACAATTAATACACATATTGTTTTGTGACATTGGTTGCCAACCCCACGACATGTCAATGCTCTCTCCTTCTCGACCTTGGGTTCTCCATTACCAGCTTTCCTGTCTCTCCTGCCTTCTCGTCCTTACCTGTGGGCTGGTATGCCCATTTAGTCTCATTTTGTTTTCTGAGCTTATCTAATCCTTGGTTAAAGGTTGAACCCCAAGAGTGACTTCAGTACTGAGTTAAAAGGGTGTGCAGGGGCTATATTCTTCAGGTTTCTCCAGTCTCTGTCAGACCAGTAAGTCTGGTCTTTTTGTGTGTGTGTGAGTTAGAATTTTGTTCTACATTTTCTCCAGCTCTATCCAGGACCCTCTATTGTGATCACTATGAGAGCAGTTGATGGTGGTAGCCGGGCACCAACTAGCTGTGTTGGACTCAGTCTAGTAGAGGCTGTGGTAGTTGTGGTCCGTTAGTCCTTTGGACGAATCTTTCCCTTGTGTCTTTGGTTTTCTTCATTCTTCCTTGCTCCAGATGGATGGGCCCAATGGAGTAGCTTAGATGGCTCCTAACAAGCTTTTAAGATCCCAGACACTACTCACCAAAGTAGGATGTAGAACATTTTCTTTATAAACTACTTTATGCCCATTGACCTAGATGTCCCCTGAGAGACATCTTTGGTTTTTAACACTTTAAAGAGGTCTTTTGCAGTACACTTGCCCAGTGCAATATGTCATTTGATTTGTTGACTGCTGCTTCCATGAGCGTTGATTGTGGATCCAGGTAAAATGAAATCCTTGGCAACTTCAAATCCTTGACAATGTTTTTTCCATTTATTATGATGTTGCTTATTGGTTCAGTTTTGAGGATTTTTGTTTTCTTTATGTTGAGGTGTAATCCATACCGAAAACTATAGTCTTTGATCTTCATCAGTAAGTGCTTCAAGTTTTCTTTGCTTTCAGCAAGCAAGGTTGTGTCATCTTTGTATCTCAGGTTGTAATGAGTTTTCCTCCAATCCTGATGCCACATTCTTCTTTATATAGTCCAGCTTCTCCGATTATTTGATCAGCATACATATTGAATAAGTATGGTGAAAGGATACAATCTTGACACACACCTTTCCTGACTTTAAACCATGTAGTATCCCCTTGTTCTTTTTGAATGACTGCCTCTTGGGCTATGTACAGGTTCACGTGTGAAAACTGAGGCCCAGTAAGGTTAGTATTATGGGAAATTAAACCAAAGTTTGACTGAGTTCAGATCTGAGCTCATCTACCTTCTCTGGATGCTTTGTCCCCAGTGATCCTTCATGTCAGTTGTTCTGGGGTATCTGCATACTCTTGACTGCAAGTAATTGAATAGCCACTCAGAATGGAAATTTATGGGCTTACAGTGGGAAGTGCAGAGGTAGGGTGGGATTCAGGGTCAACTCAGTCCTGTAATACCCAACTTATCCAGGAGGCACAGTAAGCACTGTACCTAAGGCCCACCATATGTTTAGAAGCCCACAAAAATGTGTAAATTTATTTTAAAAGAAGAAGAAAAAAAGAAATTTTAAGTCAAAGAAAATGTTTTAGTACATAATAATATATATTTATATATATAAATATATATTTATACCAATGTAGTCTTAAAATATGTTTACTTATTTTTTTTTAAAGGAGGAAGAGGCCAAGAAGGCAAGAGTACTTAGGCCCATAAAAATTATAGTGTGGCCCTGTCCAGTAACTTCAGTGAACTTTTCTTCATAGCTCATTGGCCCAAATTTTCCAAGTACACTCCTTCAGGGAGGTGTGTATTCTAATTGGCTTACTCCTGAACCTGTCATGATCAAGGAGAATGGACTTAACTGTGATTGGCTTAGATGAATCCCTCAGTATTGCATGTGGCAAGGCTGCTACACAGTGGGGAGGGCTGAGCCCAAAGGAAAATCAGGGCTCTACCAGGGGGAGAGGAGTGTCTGAGTGGTGCAAACGGTTCATGTGCTCAGCTGCTAACTGAAAGGTTGGAGGTTTGAGTCCACCCAGAGGCACTTCCAAAGAAAAGTCCAGCAACCTACTTCTGGAAAATCAGTCACTGAAAACCCTATGGAGCACAGTTCTACTCTGAAACACATGGGGCCGCCATGAGTTGGAGTCAACTCAATGGCAACTGGTTTATCAGGGGTAGAGGAAGATGAATGCTGGGTAGGAGGCCACCAATGTCCACTATATACAGGTTAAAAAAAAAAAACTGTTGGGCAGAGGATGTTGAAGCTGTTTAGGGTATAAGCAAAAGAGTGGTCAGCTCTTCTAAGTTTGGTTTTGTAATCTAAACTTAAGGAAAAGAAAATTGCCTGGTATTCAACGAGCTCACAGCGGTGAATGTGCTTGCTTGGGCTAAATGATTAGAATTGATCTAGGGATGAATAACAAAGAGTAGGAAGAATTTAGGCTCATAACCTTGTCACTTGTGTTTTTTTACTGTGAAAATTCAAGTTTAACTCTTTATTAAAAATAATAGTATAAACATGAATAATGTCTATTTTCTGTCTATAAATAACCACCACCAGTTGCCCTTGAGTTGACCCTGACTCATGGTGACCCCATGTGTGTCAGAGTAGCATTGTGCTCCATAGGGTTTTCAATGGCTGATTTTTTGGAAGTAGATTGCCAGGCCTTTTTTCCAAAGTACCTCCAGGGGGAACTTGAACCTCCAGTCTTTCAGTTAGCAATGAACCTGTTAACCATTTGCACCACCCCAGGACTCCATTTATAAATAAAGGAGTACATAATTTGAAAATATATAAATATTAAGTACAAGTGAGTTGCCTTGCTCATTAAACCTCAACTCTAAAAGCACTGTTTAGAAGAACTCTAGTGTTTAGCACCAGGGGTGCATAGGAATTATCCATTTCCTTACCCAGAATGATTGCTTGGCGTCTGAAGCCTTAGGGATTTTACCCTTGGTATGACTCAGACTCAGTTTCAAATTTGGCAGCAAATTTCAGATTGATTTGAGAGGCGCTGACCCAGCTCTTACAAGAGCAGGCCTATAAGCACACGGTTAGGGGTAAAAGCAAAGAGGTTGGGGAGCTACAACAGCTGCAGATATTAGTGTGTGTGTGTGTGTTTGTGTGTGTGTGTGTGTCCACTCATGTGTGTTGTTTAGAGTTGCACAGGAGGAAGCTAGGCAACCTGCAGGTAAGAGAAGTTGGCAGGTGGGGGACCCACACTTCTGTCAAGCAGCAAACCCTTGTCTTTTCCTCTAAGGAAAAACTGCGGAATTAACTGGCAGGAGGTGGTGAGGCCAGCAGTGAGTGAAGAGCAAGAGGAAAGTTCCATTTTCAGGTGTGACTTAGATCACATACAGAGCAGAGCGCGAGGTGAGATCGCTTGGAGGAAAAGTCAAGTACAGCAACGTAGCTAATAGAAAAGCTTGGAAAAAGTGATAAGTGTACTGTTTATATAAAGGAGAAAGAAATAAAGGTGTTGCCACCTAAAGTGGGCAATTTCATACCAAACCCAAGTGTCTTGCAGCCAAGTGGTGTCCGGGAACTGGTGAACCCCAGGAAGTGATGATCATAGGAAGTGACATTCAGAGGTTAGATAGTTAGATGCTCTTCCTTTTTAAATATATTTATGTATTTACTTATAATGTGGCTTTACGACACCTGGGGGAGTCGTAAAAGCCCTGATTCAGGGTCAGGCCAGGGTTCTAGTTTTGCCTCTTGTCTTTTCTGTTTTCTTGTCTTCTCTTATGCCTCCCTTCCCTTCTCCTTCCCTTCCCTTCCCTCCTCTGGGAGCTTCCTTGGTCTTCATCCTTCTCATCTGTAAAATAGGACCAAAATTAAAACAGTTTATTGTTGGGGCCAAGTGGAATGATTTTAAACACATGTAAGTAATTATTGTTGTACTTTATGTCTTAGAACTTTTCAGAGTCTATTCTGATTGATAGCTGTAATGGTGCTTAGTGGAAAGCTACATTTTTCTAAAATTCTCTGTGTTCGAGGACCATCTTTATTTTTGATTGAAAGTTATTTGGCTACAATTCATGGAAACAAAAATCTGGAAACATTTTATTCAGCTGAAAGTCTGGCTGTAAATGTCCAACTTCAGGCCCAATTGAACACATCAGTCCAAGACTCCAGGCTCTGCCCTAAATAGCCCCGTGACCTTGGGCAAGTTGCTTAACTTCTCATTTATAAAATAACTTTTTCCTCGGTAAAACAGAGGGGCTGGACTAAATGGTCTCTGAGGTTCTTTCTAGCTCATTCACTTTGTGATTTTCGTAGTTGACTGAGCTTTGGGTTGGAGGGTGGGTACTGCGGAGAGTCCCAGAAACCAAGGAGAATGGCTGTAGGTCTTCACACATCATCAGCAGGCGTGTAAATCCCCTTCAGAGCACGCCTGACAATGTTCATCTGTCACTTACCCTGGGTGGACACTTCCTCACGACAAGGAAGTCACTACTTCATGAAACAGCCTTTCCCTTTTCAGCTGCTCCCACTGTTGATTCATTATAAGCACAACAGACCTGCAGGTGGGTACAGCTTACAAAGCCCTATGGAATGCAGTATTTCACATGATTTTTCCAGATGATTCCTCAGTTGGCCAGAAGAGTAAGAGGTTGGGGAATAGCTAATCCCAGCGCTCTCTATCTCATTCATAGAACCCAAACCCTTGAAGTGATGGCCTGTTTCTTGGGTTGCATCATGACTCTCACCCCCAGTTCCCCACCCTGGCTCCCCAAGGCAGAGTTCTCATGGTCCAAGCATCCTTCATTGGCGGGGAAATGGCTCTTGAGGGAGATGATGTGAGCGGACCACAGCTGTTCGACTGCTTGGCCTCCAATCTCAGTAGCTTATTCAAGGAGGAAGCTCAGGAGTCAAGATCAGCTCAGAGCACCACATGAGCATCTGAAATTGGGGTCACCCATTCAAACTGGCCTGTCAGTAACTGAGGCTAATTTACCTGAAGCTGGCTTCAATGTCCTTTTGGTTTGGCTACCTTGTCTTGTGTAGTGAAGCAAAACTCAGAGACCATGAAACAAAGGAAGCATGTGATAAGGGTTCAGGGTTCTCCTCACAGTCTCCACTCAAAAAAAGGGAATTTCAAACCTAGACATTTTAAAGTTCTCACATTCTCCTTATTTCCAAGGCAAGATGATCTCAGTAGTATCTTAGGATTCATTTCTTTATAATTTCTCTTCTGGTTCAGCTCTCCAGAGGATTCCAGAAGAGAAGTTCAAGGCAGAGGCAATACTGAATGCTTGTTGACTGACAGAATGGATCTTTCTCCAAGGGGGAAACATTTTAGGCTACTTCAGGATGGAGCAAAGTATGCAACTTCATACAAACAGCATGCAAACTGGACTCAAGACCCTCATGCTTGGTGTTTCTTCACATAATAAAAATAATAGTAGGTACCTGTAGAGAAAGAATAACAGAAAGATGTTTACCTGTGTTTTATTGACTGTACAAAGGCATTCAACTGTGTGGATCATAACAAGTTATGGATAACATTGGGAAGAATGGGAATTCCAGAACACTTAATTGTTCTCATGAGGAACCTGTACATAGACCAAGAGGCAGTCTATCGAACTCATTAACAACCTGTGATAATGCAGATGATACAACCTTGCTTACTGAAAGCAAAGAGGACTTGAAGCACTTACTGATGAAGATCAAAGAATAGAGCCTTCAGTATGGATGGCACCTCAACATAAAGAAAACAAAAATGCTCACAACTGGACCAATAAGCATCACGATAAATGGAAAAAATACTGAAGTTGTCAAGGATTTCATTTTACTTGGATCCACAATCAATGCTCATGGAAGCAGCAGTAAAGAAATCAAACAATGTATTGCATTGGGCAAGTGTACTGCAAAAGACCTCCTTAAAGTGTTGAAAAACAAAGAGGTCGCCTTGAGGACTAAGGTGAGCCTGAATCAAGCAGTGGTATTTTCATTTGCCTCATATTCATGTGAAAGCTGGACAATGAATAAGGAAGACCAAAGAAAAATTGATGCCTTTGAACTACAGTGTTGGCAAAGATTATTGAATATACCATGGACTTCCAGAAGAATGAACAAATCTGACTTGGAAGAAGTACATTCTAAGAATGCTGGCAGGATGGCAAGACTTTGTCTTACGTACTATGGACATGATATCAGGAGGGACCAGTCCCTGGAGAAGGACATCATGCTGCGTAAAGTAGAGAGTCAGCAAAAAACAAGACGACCCTGGATGAGATGGATTGACACAGTGGCTGCAACAGTGGGCTCAAACATAGCAACAATTGTGAGGATGGCGCAGGACTAGGCAATGTTTTGTTCTGTTGTACACAGGGTTGCTCTGAGTCAGAATCGACTTGACAGCACCTAACAATAACCTAACAACTTGTAGAGAACTTATAATGAACCAGTCTTTTTTAAGTACAGGTATTTGCATATTTTAACTGAAACCTCATAATCCTAAAAGATGAGTGTTATCATCCCCACTGTACATATAGGGAAATAGGTATAGAGAGATTAAGTAGTTTGACCAAGGTCACACAGATAACAAGTGAAAGACCCAGTGATCTGTTTCTGTAAAGATTATAGCCAAGAAAACCTGGTAGACTCTACTCTGTACCACATGGGGTGGCTATGAGTTGAAATGGACTCGATGGCACCCAGCAACCACCACAACAACAAGGCATGATCTAAACCCAGGCTCTCAACCACCTCTCTGAGTGGTGAGGCAGATCTTTCTCGAGCCGGTGTTCTTTCTTTCCTACTATCTCCAGCACAGTGGGGATGGGGGTGGGGCACACTGGGTCTGAGGACAGGGAGTGTTTGGCAGAAAGAAGAGTATCCACGGAGTTCAGTGTGGGAAGTGGGGTCTCTGGGCAGTCTTGCCTGGGAGCTAGGATTGACGGTCTAGTTCCCTTGCCCTGAGTACCTGAGTGGGGATACATGTGGGGGTGGCACGGGGGAGGAGGCGAGATGGAGAGGGCACAGGCATCTGTTTGGGCCAGAATGCAGCATGGTAGCTGGGGGGCGGCTAGATCCCAGCCCTGTCTTCTGGGGGCCTTTGTATGGTGCCCAGCAGTATGTGCTGGCCTGGTCCCAGGTGCTCAGAGCATGTCCTGGATTGACACAAGGCATTGCTTCCTGGGTACAGGCAATAAGTGAAGTCTCAAGAGGCTGGGAGAAGAGCGTACTGGGTGTTGTGCCAAGCCAGTGATGAAGGAGAGGCTCAGTGTTACAGAACACCGGGGCTGGAGGCCCTGCCAGAGCATCAGGCCGACCCCTCTTCTTTCTTTCCCAACAATACACATGGGGAAACTGAGGCCCAGAGAGAGGGAGGCCCTTGCTCAAGTTCCCCAGTAAATCAGTAAGGCCTGCCTTCCTGTTTGCTCTTGGTTTGGGGCCCCTTACCTGGCCTACCATTCAGCCTTGGCATTCTGGGGCTTCTACCTGTGTCTGCTGCTGCCCAGAGACTCCTCACGGCCTCCTCTTCCTCCCACTCCCCTGCCACACTCTTCCTCGATACCCTGCCTCCTATCCCCAACTCTCGAAGTCTTTGTTACACCCACCCACCTGCCCACCTTTTGTGTAATGTTTCATCTCTTGCCTACTAGGAAACAGTAGTATTTGAACGATTAGGATAACTGAAATTTGTCTCACCCGTAATTCTGGCCAAAATATATCAACTTGTCCTGAAATTGAGGTGGGTCGCCAGTGTTCCTGTTGGGACCAAGTTCTGTAGGTTGGCCCAAGGTGAGAGCACAGGCTGTGAGGGTCAAAGATCTTTACTTCTCTTGCTCTGCACATGCTCTGTGGGTGAGCCTACGCCCCTGTATCTGTGGATACCTAGCCTTGCACTGCCTTTACACACTGCCTGGAATATTTGAAAGTGAGGCAGCCCCCCCATTGCCCTTAGGCTCTTGGGTCTCCTGCCAGATGGAGCAACTCGTAGCCCTGCCCGCCTGCCATGCTGTCTCTCAGGGAGAGGAAGGCTTGGCCTCTGCAGTCTGACTGTGCATTTGAATCTGGCTCAGCCATTTTCCTGCTTTGAGACCTGGAACATCACAGAGCTGCCCCTTCTGTGCCTTGGATACTTCCTCTTCACTATGGATAAGAAGAGGACTGTGGTGGGCAGAGCAGCAGCCCCCAGAGATGTCCACGTCCTAATCTCTGGAACCTCTGGGTATGATTTGTTACATGACAAATGGGACTTTGCAGATGTGATTAAGTTAGTAGTTTTGAGATGGGAGATTTTCCTGGATTATCTGGGTGGGCCTGGCAGAATCACAAAGGTCCTGTAGGGAAAGAAGGAGGCAGGTGAGTGACACTCAGAGAAGGAGATGTGATGATGGAAGCAAGGATCAGAGTCAGAGATTTGAAGATGCTACACTGCTGACTTTGAAGATGGAGGAAGGGGCCATGGGCCAAGGAGTGCAGGTAGCCACTAGAAGCTGGAAAAGACAAAGAACAGATTCTCCCCTAGAGCCTTCACAATTCAATAACAGGAGGTAATATCAGGCAGTTCCTAACCAGGGGCTAGATTGCATGAGGCTTTGGGAGCCGCTGTAAGGACTTTGGCCTTGACTCCTGGTGAGACGGAGCACGTGGAGGATTTTGAGCCGAGAAATGCCGTGGTCTAACATATGATCTAATTCTGAGCCTCCTGAGGACAGGGGTTGGTCTTAGTTATCTTCAGTTCTGTAGCAGCTTGCCCAGACCCTAGCATGTAGCTGCATCCAGCAAACATTTATTGCTGTCTTTCCTCCCCATTAGGGCCAGGGATTCTGGTTTGGTGGTTATAAAATAGGCGAGTTGTAGATGTGGTAAAGGAAAAGTGGTCAGCTTCTTGGAATATGGAGAATGTGCTGATAATTATAATATTTGGGTCATTAAAAAAGACATTTTCTACTTGGAGTGTCTGCAGACTTTTTTTGTGTGGCAAGACAGTTTTTGTCTTAAAACCTTATAGTCAGTTGTTTTATATTCTGATTTTTAAAAAGTGTACATTTTTAATGCATGTCCATACAGTATTGATTTTCAGATTCCTGATGTGGTTGATATATAGCATAGATAAGCACCATTCCTTCTCCGTGAGGCTTTCAGCCCCGGATATCTGTAGCACGTTATTATGGGGAAGCATTGATTTTTGCCTGGTACAGTATGCCTTCTCTTTGAGGAAATGAAAATCATCACAAATGAAAAGTCATTTTTCAAAGTGACTTTGATTCTTGCAGTTTATGATTCCAAAATAAGGCCTGGGAAAGGCACAGTTCTCCTGAAGGAGCCCTTAGTAGGCCCATAGAGTCTGATGAGAACGAGGGTTGCTTTCATCCTGCAAAAAGCACTTGGCAGTTCATAAGGTGCTTCTCTGCTTCTCGGAAGCCTGTTGATGGGGAGGGTCCACTTTCCATTGCTCAGCCTAGGGATAGAGGCTCAGAAAAGCAGTGTCTCCTTCCTGTAGTCACACAGTAAGATGCAAAGTCTGTCCAGATTTGATCGTACCCTCGATTAGCTGAAATAAGACCAGTGCTCTTAAGGCAGAAATGGGTGGAGGACCACACAATTCCTTGGTAGTCAAACCAGAACTCAGAACTGGGGGAAGGACGGGGGTGGGAGCCCACTGAGTTGCGATTCCCTCTGTAACCAGCTGGGTAACCTCATCCAGCCAGCTCAACCTCTCTGAGCCTCAGGTCCCCTCTCTAAAGTGGGAATAATTGTTCCCATGCTGCCCACTTCTCTGGATTGTTGTGAGTTCCACAGGAGACAATGGAGGAGAAAGTGCTTAATAAATTGTGAAGGGCTCTTCATAAGTCAAGGGTAATTGCTAAACAGATCAGAGCTTTGATTGTAGAGTCCATAATTTCTGGAACGATAATAACCATGATAGCTTCCTCCCCCCCCCCTCCCCACTGAGCTGTTACTGTATGCTACCCACTGTGCCTAGTGGTTTGCATGGATTGTCACATTTAATTCTAATTACAGCCCTTTCATAAGGCACTAATGTTAGCACACTCATTTTTCAGATGAGGAAACTGGGCCTCAGAGATGTAAAGTAATTTGCTGAGGGTCACACAGCTAGTGAAATGGAATTCAAAGGAGGCTCTGCATGACTTTCTAAAGCCTATGAGTCTCCATGCCCTCCATTAGAGTGATAGTGTGTCCCCAGACAGGATAGTGCAAGCCCTGGTTTTACTAATGAAAGGATGTAGGGAGGTGGGAAGTATCAGGCTTAAGGCCACCCAGAACTAGCAGCCCAGAAGGATTCAAACTCAATTCTGAGGGTTCTCTCTCACCTCTTCTGATATCAAATTATCATCTGTTCTTGCTCCCCTCAAGAATATCTTTCTTTTTTTTCCCATGTGATTTAAAAATCAAGTGGTTGGCAAAGAGACATTGACAACCAAATGAAAAATGCATTTGAAAAAATCTGAGATTAAAAACCCATAAACAACAATTTTGGGACAATTGGGAAACTTTAAACATGGATTTTATTTTAAATAATATTATTTTAGTAGCTTTACTTTTTAAAAATTTTTGTGCTTTAAGTGAAAATTTACAAACCAAGTCAGTCTCTCATACAAAAACTTCTGTACGCCTTGCTATATACTCCTAGTTGCTCTCCTTCTAATGAGACAGCACACTGCTTCCCTCCACTCTCTCTTTTTGTGTCCATTTCGCCAGCTTCTGCCTCGCCTCTGCCCTCTCATCTCTTCTCCAAACAGGAGCTGCCCACATAGTCTTATGTGTCTACTTGATCCAAGGAGCTCGCTCTTCAACAGTATCATTTTCTCTCCCATAGTCCAGTCCAATCCCTGTCTGAAGAGTTGGCTTTGGGAATGGTTCCTGTCTTGGCCTAAAAGAAGGTCTGGGGACCATGACCTCTGGGGTCCTTCTAGTCTCAGCCAGACCATTAAGTCTGGTCTTTTTATGAGAATTTGGGGTCTGCATCCCACTGCTGTCCTGCTCCCTCAGGGGTTCTCTGTTGTGTTCCCTGTCAGGGCAGTCATTGGTTGTAGCCAGGCACCATCTAGTTCTTCTGGTCTCAGGCTGATGTAATCTCTGGTTTATGTGGCCCTTTCTGTCTCCTGGGCTTGTAATTACCTTGTGTCTTTGGTGTTCTTCATTCTTCTTTGCTCCAGGTGAGTTGAGACCAATTGATGCATCTTAGATGGCCGCTTGCTAGCATTTAAGAGCCCAGATGCCACTCTCCAAAGTGGGATGTAGAATGTTTTCTTAAAAGATTTTATTATGCCAATTGACTCAGATGTCTTCTGAAACCATGATCCCCAAACCCCACCCCAGTAGCATTACTTTTTAAAGAAATGTGTAGTAGGGATGTTGTTGTTTAGGAAAGTGTCCTTCATCTTAGGAGATGCAACCCAAAGTATTAGGGCAGAAGTGGTCTTATGTCAAAAAATTACACTCAAGTAATTCAGGGGGAAAAAAAAACAGAAATAAAGATATAAATTAGGAAAATATTATTAAGCGGTAAATACATAAAGTGTATATGGGCATTATTGAACAGTATTATTAATATCACACACAAGTAAATTTTAATTAAGATCACTCGAAAGCAGTTGCAGCAATACATCAACAGGAACTGCCAGAAATTCAAGCCAGATTCAGAAGAGGACATGGAACAAGGAATATCGTTGCCGATGTCAGATGGATCTTGGCTGAAAGCAGAGAATACCTGAAAGATGTTTTCCTGTGTTTTATTGACTATGAAAAGGCATTCAACCATGTGAATCATAACAGCTTATGGATAACATTGAGAAGACTGGGTATTCCAGAACTCTTAATTGTGCTTGTGAGGATCTTGTGCATAGACCAAGAAGCAGTTGTTCAAACAGAACAGGGAATTCTGCATGGTTTAAAATCAGGAAAGGTGTGTGTCAGGGTTTTGTCCTTTCACCATACTTATTCAATCTGTATGCTGGGCAAGTAATCCAAGAAGCTGGACTATATGAAGAAGAACACGGCATCAGGATTGGAGGAAGACTCATTAACAACCTGAGATACACAGATGACACAACCTTGGTTACCAAAAGTGAAGAGGACTTGAAGGACTTACTGATGAAGATGAAAGACTACAGCCTTCAGTATGGATTGCACCTCAATATAAAGAAAACAAAAATCCTCACAACTGGACCGATAAGCAACATCATGATAAACAGAGAAAATATTGAAGTAGTCAAGGATTTCATTTTACTTGGATCCGTAGTCAACACCCACGGAAGCAGCAGTCGAGAAATGAAATGACGTGTTGGGCAGATCTGCTGCAAAGGACCTCTTTAAAGTGTTAAAAAGCAAAGATGTCACTTTGAGGGCTAAGGTGTGCCTGACCCAAGCCATGATGTTTTCAGTTGCTTCCTGTGCATATGAAAGCTGGACAGTGAAAAAGGAAGACCAAAGAAAAATTGATGCCATTGAATCATGGTGTTACAAAGAATCTTTAGTATACAATGGACTACCAGAAGGATGGAGCCCTGGTGGTACAGTGGTTAAGAGCTATGGCTGCTAACCAGAAGGTCAGCAGTTCGAATCCACCAGCAGCTCCTTGGAAACTTTATGGGGCAGTTCTACTCTGTCCTATAGGGTTGCTATGAGTTGGAATCTGGTCAATGGCAATGGGTTTGTTTTTTTTTTTTTGCACCAGAAGAATGAACACATCTGTTTTGGAAGAAGTACAGCCAGAATGCTCCTTGGAAGCAAGGGTGGTTAGACTTTGTCTCACATACTTTGGACATGTTATCAGAAGGGACCAATTCTTAGAGAAGGACATCATGCTTGGCAAGGTAGATGGTCAGCAAAAAAGAGGAAGACCCTGTATGAGATGGATTGACACAGTGGCTGCAACAATGGGCTCAAACACAGCAGTAATTGTGAAGATGGGGCAGGACTGGGCAGTGTTTCATTCTGTTGTACATAGGGTTGCTCTGAGTCAGAACTGACTCGATAGCACATAACAACAATATGGGCTATAGCTGTTCTCTCAATTTTTCTGTGGATTTGAAATTTCAAAATATAAGTAGCAATGGAGGGAAAAATAATTAAGGGTTTTGGGGAGGACTGTCATTTTCTGAACCGCTTCCATGGCAGGCCCTGTGCCAGGCACTTACTATGCTATCAGATTTGTTTCTCACAGCCTATCTCTATAAGGTAGGTTTTAGTTGTCCCTGTTTTGCAAACGACCTAAGGAAGCACAGAGAGAAGTGACCTGCATAAGGTCACACAGCAGGTGAGTGGAAAAGCTGGGGCAGGCCCTTCATGAAGCTTTCAGCTAGACCACAAATAGACCGGGGCTTGGAACCTGTTTGCTCTGGTCGACTCCCTGCCGAGAATTTGGATTTCCACCCTACATACACTGAATCAGAATCTACATTTTAACAAGATCCCCAGGTGATTCTTGTGTTTATGTAGGAATCACTTGGGAATATGTAAGAATCACCTGGGAACCTTGTTAAAATATAGACTCTGATTCAGTATATTTCAGATGGAAATATAAAGTCTCAGTAGAGGGTTGGTCAAATCCCTGAAATAAACCCTCCTTCCTCCACTTCCTTTAACCCTTTGCCTCCTGGCTTTTTCATGATGGCAGTGCATACAGAAATTACTTTTTTTTTTTTTTTTTAACATCCTAACAGGAACCCTAAAGGCTGAATAAAAAACACTCAACACTGTTAATCAGAGGCAGGAAAAACAGGAACTCTATCAAACAAGAGCTTCCTTCACTGACCAGAGTTCCCATAGGAAGGAGAATTCTGGAAAAATAAATGTTGACACTTGACACCATACAAGCACCAATTTAAAAAAGCACTTTAAACCAAAATTGATTCCACAAAAATCAATATTGAAAAATCAGACTTGGATTCTGATGAAATATCAGCCTCTTGATGTTTATTGACTTGGGTAAATGTTGGCATTTTACAGCACAGAATTAAAATAATAGAATTTTAGAGCTAGACAAGACCTCCGAGATCATCTTGTTACCTGCTAATATCTCTTTCTGGGCTCCACTTAGCTAGACATTGTTTTTATTATGTTTAATTATCCCATCTTAAACTGTGTTTAATTTTATAAATCTCCCTCAAATCTCAATCCCATGGGCACAAGGCCTAATAAATATTTTATTTTTAAAAAGAAGAGCCAGGCTAGGCTTAAACCTATGCTGTAATTTTATAGAGGAGGAAACTGCCAGAAAGAGGGGAGTGACTTGCCCAGATCACAAGGTTGGGGGCCAAGTTGTCTGGAAGCCTGGGGTGCTCCCCACTTCATCACACTTCCTCCTCCGTCCTTTCCTTTCTGGAGGTCATCAGTGATGTTTGTGTCTAGGATGCTCCCCACTTCATCACACTTCCTCCTCCGTCCTTTCCTTTCTGGAGGTCATCAGTGACGTTTGTGTCTAGGAGACCCTGGTGGTACAAATGGTTAACACACTGCTGCTAACAGAAAGGCTGGAGATTCAAGTCTACCCAGGGGCGCCTCGGAACAAAGGCCTGGCAGTCTACTTCCAGAAAGTCAGTCATTGAAAACTCCACGGAGCACAGTTCTACTCTGACACACACGGGGTCACTATGAGTCAGAGTGAATTTCACAGCAACTGGTTGGTTGGTTGGTTTTGCGTCTAAAGGAACAAGGAGTGGTTACTGATAGCTTGTTCACCAGAAGGTGGTGGTGAGAGGTGTGAGAGGTAGGAATCACGTGGAGTCGATGTCAACAGAGATTCTTTTGAGTAGCCTTGAGAGAAGGGGAGGGGGTAGGTAGTCTCAGTCATCTAGTGCTGCTATGACAGAAATACCACAGGTGGATGGCTTGAACAAAGAGAAGTTTATTCTCTCACAGTCTAGGAGGCTAGAAGTCTGAATTCAGGTCATCGGCTTCAGGGGAAGGCTCTCTCTCTCTGCTGGCTCTGGAGGAAAGTCCTTGTCCTCAGTCTTCCCGTGGTCTGGGAGCGCCTCAGCGCAGGAACCTCAGGTCCAAAGGGCGTGCTCTGCTCCTGGCCCTGATTTCTTGGTGGTGTGAGGTCCCCATGTCTCTCTGCTCACTTCTCTCTTTTATGTCTCAAAAGAGATTGACTTAAGACACTACCTGTTCTTGTAGACCTCATCAATATAATTGCTGCTAATCCATGTTATTACATCATAGTGATAGGATTTACAACATTTAGGAAACTCACATCAGAAGATAAATTGGTAGACAATCATACAGGGGATTCGGGACCTATGCAAATTGACATATTTTTGGGGGAAACAGTTCAAGCCATGACAGAGAGGCACAACAGACATTTTTTTCCTTTGGAAGGAAGCATCTTTCGTCATGGTTTTAGGGTAAGATGCAGAGCACGCCATTAAATTAGAGATACTATTGTTTCATTCTAACATGCTTTCATCTGCCTAATTAAATACTGCACACAAACCCCCAACTATTGTGATCAAACAATCCCTGCAAAGTCAAGATTACAAAAAGGGCCCAAGACTAGTAATTATGCTGAGTCTGGCTCCCCTTCCAAGGGCCTCTATTATTAAGCCGTTTAGCAGAATCTTGTGGAATACAGGTGGATGCCCTTCCTGAGGACTGAAACTGGAGAACCAGGGGTTGCAGGATCAGTTAGCCTTGCCTGACTGCCGGGAGGATGTGCACGAGTCACATTTCTTAATGATGGCAAGGAGAAGGATAAGAACAGCTGCTCTGTTTTGAGCACTTCCTATGTACCGGGTGCTGGGCTACATTTTCTGTGTATGTTTTCGCTTTTAGTTCTCATGACAGCCTAGTAGGGGGGATGTCATCCTCATTTTACAGGAAACTGAGGCTCAGACAGGTAAGAGGGCTTGCTCAAGGTCACACAGCAGCAGGTAGTGGAGCCAAGACTGGACCCAGGTCTCTGTGGCTATAAGTCCAGGTCTAGGATAGCACTCAAGCCTTTTGGGAGGTGGTCCCAATGCCTCTCTGGCTGCACCGCCCTTCCCTTGTTGGCTTGCCGTTTGCCAAGTGTGTTCAGCCCTTCCCTGCCTTCCTGCCTGTAACACCTTTACCAGGTCACATCCTTGATCTAATGTAAAGGGAGTTTCCCTGGGGTGTGGCCTGCACCACTTTTTATCTCTTAAGAGATGAAAGGAAAGGGAAGCAAGCAGAGAGTTAGGGACCTCATACCACTAAGAAAGCAGCTCCAGGAGCAGAGAGCATCCTTTGGGCCCGGAGTCCCTGCGCCTGAGAAGCTCTTCAACTATGGGAAAATTGAAGACAGGGACCTTCTTCCAGAGCTGACAGAGAGAGAAAGCCTTCACCTGGAGCTGACACCTTGAATTTGGACTTTTAGCCTACTTTACTGTGAGGAAATAAATTTCTCTTTGTTAAAGCCATCCGCTTGTGGTATTTCTGTTATGGCAGCACTGGATGACCAAGACATTGCCCTTCCTGAGCCTGTTCCTTCAGCCTGGAATCCAAAGCAACCCCTCACCTCAGCAGCCCACTCAAGATTGAGGCAGGACTCAGATCCTGTCGATATGATACTGAGCCTGACTCCTGCTGTGACTTTCAGTTCACTGCAGCTTTTTTGAGTAACAAACAGCCCAGGTCTTCCATAGTCACCGGAGGAGAGGTGAGGATTTCAATGATATTGGCTCGAGATGATCTAATCAGGGAATCAAAGCCAAAGAAATTCATTTAGGAATCTGAGTTATCTGATTGTGCAAATCAACCAGAAAATTCCATCTCCCTTGTAGCTCCCTGCACTGAATCTTGGTATTTTTGTATGAGCCACAGCAGTGTGCCTAATGCACATGTTTCATTATGATTTCAACAACCATGAGAATGTAGCCATGAGACAAAAATCAGAACACATTGAGGTTCTTGGGGTCTTAAATAAAACAGCCTCAGCTCTCCCCAAGCCGTTTGTACCCCTTCTCCGAATGCGCTTAACTCCTTTATGACTCTCTCATGGAACGTCTCACGTTGCCCTTATGTTTCTCTGTGTCCTGATTCTCTTCCCTCTCTGCACCCCTCACCTCCTTCAGGTGCAGCCTGAGTCTCCCTTACCTTGGTCCCCCAAGGTCCCAGCCCAGAGCTATCACCCGTACATGTTTGGCTTGCTGCCTAGTTTAGCATTCAGATACACTCGCGTCTGACAGACTTGTGATCATCCATCATAAGGAGGATTTATTGTGGTGAGTTGGGAAGCTGTTGAAATGCAGCCTGGCACCTCACGATGATGGTTTAGGTCTCGTTTGAACCTTCGGGATGTGCGTCGAGAGGCTCTGCTGACGTGGCAGTACCTGGGGAAGGCTGAACTGCGACTGTGTAAAGGGAAACAGGCTGTCACGGCAACTGTGACAGACGGCGGTTCTGAGTTTTGAGTGCGAGGAAATTAAAAATGCCTAAAAAATGTGACTTTCATTTAAAAATTTGGAAAATAGATTCAGACAGTGATATTTCACTCATCCAGAGGGTATGGACCCAGCTGCCTCATCTTTCCAGAACCCAGCCTGGAATCTGTGGGTCTCTGAACAGCTGAAATAGAAGACTTGTATTCAGAGTCATTGAATTTATATGTAGATGTTCTGCTTAGGGCTTCACTCAGTGCCTAGTTGTACTTGTTTTATACATTATTCTAACCAGCAGAGCAAATCAACCAATTATGAGCAGGTGTATGGTAGATATGAGTCCCTGGGTGGCGCAAATGGTTAAGCACTCGGCTACTTAGCTGAAAGGTGGATGGTTTGAATTCACCCAGAGGTGCCTTAGAATAAAGGCCTGGTGATCTACTTCTGAAAGATTGTAGCCATTGAAAACCCTATAGAGTGCAGTTCTACTCTGAAACGCATGGGATTACCATGAGTTGGAACTGACTCAATAGCAACAGGTTTTCGTTTTTGTTTTTTGGTAGGGTTGATGGAGGCAGGTAGCTAGCTAGCAGAAAGAAGTGACAACTTACCACCCAACCCAGAGAGTGAGAAAGAAAAAACCTGTCAAACAAAGACCCAAAGACTTCAAACAGCCTTTTGGGAGATAAGGACGTAAGACAGAATAGCACCCCACCACCTTGTACCTTTCAGAGGGCTTCATGTGTTCCGGCAGGTACATGGCTTGGTTTTCATTATCATCTGCTGGGTTTGGTGAAGCACTTAACCTACCTGAGCCTCAGTTTCCTTATCTATAAAATGGAAATTATTGAGTTTCTATGTGTCAGGCACTGTTCTTAGCTCTTTACATGTGCTGATTTAATTCTCACAATTTACTATGAAAAAAGCAAAAAACCAAACCCATTGCCATTGAGTCAATTCCAACTCATAGCGACCCTATGGGACAGAGTAGTACTGCCCCATAGGGTATCCAAGGGGCAGCTGATGAATTAGAACTGCTGAACTTTTGGTTAGCAACGGTAGAACATAACCACTGTGCCACCAGGTGCTATTTATTAGCCCATTTTGCATATGAAGAAACTGAGGCACGGAACAGCTGCAAACCTGCCACAGCCCACATAGCTCATAGATGGCAGAACGGGGATTCAAAGCCAAGCAGCCAGGTAGGCTCCTGAGTCCCATTCCTGACCCGGGCTGTTATTCAGCAAGTATTGAGCATCCCTTCCAAACAGGGCTGCTTAGAAGGTTTAATTAAATACGCGTGAAGGCGCCAGCACAGTTGCTGGCACACACCGAGTGTCTTTAAATGTCTAAATGAAAAGACTTGGGTTGTGTGTAGTGTCATTTGTTTAGGAAAGCAGGGAGTTGACAGTGAATATTCCTGGAGGGTAAGATTGGGAGGGAGGCAAGGGGAAAGAGGAATTTTCGCTCCCTACTTTATGTGTAACTGCAGCGTTAGAATTGCCTACAAGTATGTGTTGTTTTAGCAATTTAAAAAATGTTCTTTGGGGGAAAGAAAGAATTGTAAACAATAAAAAGCAATAAAAACCTGTAGGCAGGTCTAGATGTGTATTACATTTTAAAAACGAATCTTTCAAAAAACACTTGAAAGGAAAATTTGGAAATTTTAAGATAAAAACTATAATCCAGGAATTCACTTCCGCGGAACAGTGGATGCGGTTCGCCGGTTCTGCTGTGGATGTTGCCTGTGACTGTGCTGAGATGGGCTTGCAGCCTCTTCTCGTTTTCTCTAATTCTCACTCCCACACCGGAGGACTCTCTGTGACCTCTGAGGTCCATCACTGATGTGTCCGGTTCGTCTCCATGGACGTTAACGGTGTACTTCTGGTTGGCCCACAGCCTGCTAGGCATTGTTGGCCCAGAACCGCCCTCAAGGAGGGAGACAGGGGTGGATGAGCTGCCCTAGGGCTGAACTGAGGGACAAGCCTAGGGCAGCTGTGGATTCTAATGGAGGCATCAGGGAAGTGGTGCTGCAGGGCCTAGAAGGAAGAGAAGGGCTTTGATAGAAAAGGCTGCAGGGTAGGGAGACTGTTCTAGGCTGATGGAACAACATACTCCAAGGCAGATGGAGAAGGTTTATTTATCCTGAAAGTCTGCTTTTGACCAGTGAAACTACTGAGACCTGTATTAAAAAGAGCCAGCCCCTGGGTGAATTGGTCTCAATTCCTAACCAAGTTCTGTTGGGCTGTTATTTCCCTTCCCTCCCCTCTCCTCCTCTCCCTCCCCTCTCCTCCTCTCCCTCCCCTCCCCTCCCCTCCCCTCCCTCCCCTTCCCTCCTGTCCCCCTCCCCCTGCTGAAAAAAAACCTGCATAAACAAACTCCCTTATAATGACAACTTAGATTTGAAAAATATGAACATCTTTCCTCCAGATCTAATTTTTAAAGAACTAACAACACATTGCAGATGCAGCCCAAACCACCTTTTCACCCATTCTCAATCCCATTTCCCTCCCTCCTTCCCTCCACAGAGACAGCCACTGTCTGGAGCAGCTGGTGGATTTGAACTGCTGACCTTTTCTTTAGCAGCCCAGCTCTTAACCACTGCGCCATCGTAGATGCAGGAAGGGGTGAATAATTAGGGCCATGTTTGCAATCAGTCTATCATGCTGTTTTACCTCCTCTTGCCACTCTGAGCATTCAACTTTGTGGGGGCTGCTGTGCCAGACAACAGCTGGTAGAACTTTGTTCCAGCCTTTTCTTTTTGGTAAATGAGGCTGTTCTCTACCTGCTCTGCTCCAGCTTCTGGCTTCAAATAGTGAGCCTGGCTCTACTCCCCCCTTGCACTGAATGTGGCTCTGGCCCCCTTCCTTTCCTGGGGCCACTATGAGTCTTTGTTACCCTCCAGATTCTCACTCCCAGGTGCCTTTGGCTGTTCTGCACCCTGAGCCTATCTGGCCCACAGCTTCGTCTCCACTTAACGCGTTGTGGGTTTTTTCCCCACTAGCACTTTCTCTTATTTTTGCATAATGTTATGTCTTTAAATTTTCTGCTTTTGTATTTCAGCTATCATTGCTATGTGTTTGGTATGATGAGCGGGAGGGGGCCTCAAAATGTGAATTTAATTTGCAGTACCACCCTGGCTGGGATTCCAGTGTTTACCTTCTACGTAAAACTGTCTGCTTGTCACATTCTCCAGGAAGCAGATGAGGTCATGACAGCCACATTAGAGTATATGCACTTGTGATAGTAAGAACAAAAGCTCAACTCTCAAGGTTAGAAGGGGCCTTCCAGTACTTGAGCCCCTCCAGCACCTGTGCCACAGGTAGGCATCCAACCCCTGCCTCAACACCTGCAAGGATGGCTGGCCCACCAGCTCTCCATCCTGTCTCTGAACCTGGTTTCTAAAAAGTTCTTCTTCAGTTGAAATCTGCCTCCCTATAGCTTCTCTGCCTCAGTGCTTCCATCCTAGTTCTGGTTCGTTCCCTTGGAACTAGACAGGTGAATCTGTGCTCTCACGTACTGTGGACATGTTATCAGGAGGGACCAGTCCCTGGAGAAGGACATCGTGCTTGGTAGAGAGTCATCAAAAGAGAGGAAGACCCTCAGTGAGATGGACTGACACTGGCTGCAACAGTAGGTTCAAACAGCAATGATTGTGAAGATGGTACAGGACCAGGCAGTGTTTCATTCTGTTGTACGTGGAGTCACTATAAGTCGGACTCAATGGTACCTAACAACAACAATAACAAAGGGAAGGGCATTCCAGCTGCAATAAATTTATTTGGTGAAGGCACAGGAGTAGGAAAATATGTGTTATGTTGGAAAATGAAAGCTGCAAGATGACTGTGCTGCCGGTGACTAAAGGGGATGCCGGACAGGCTGGAAGGGGACATGGGAGCCACATTCCAGGGGGTATTATGGGATGCCAGTCTGGAAGGGACAGAACAATGATTTTGTAAGAAGCAATTCTGTTTCAACAGCAGAGATTCTCTGTGATGCATGTTGTTTGTACTTTTTTTTTTTTTCATAAGAAAAGTGGCAATAAGAAAAACAATGATAGCAGGTGTATGATGCTTACAATATGCTGGGCATTGTTCTGAGCAGCTTGTATGTGTTTACTCATTTGCCCCTTGAATCAGTTCTTGGAGGATAAGTCCCATTATCCCCACTTTACAGGTGAAGAAACGGAGCATTGGGAGGTTAAGTTCCCCCCACCCCAAGTCTCTTGGCTAGTAGACTAACGTCACATTGTTTGAAGCCTAACTTAAAAGGAAGACGTGATAGTGGCGGCGCATCCTAGAGACACTCCTCACCATAGTCCCACATGGCAGCAGAAATCTTTTTCTGACCCCTAGAAGATAAGGAGCCCTGGTGGTGCAGTGGTTAAATGCTTGGCTGCTATCCAAGAGCTTGGTGGCTCAAATCCACCCAGCATCTCCTGGTCTCCTTGGGAGAAAGACCAGCGATCTGCTCTCATAAAGATTGTTGTGTTGTTGTTAGGTGCCATCAAGTCGGTTCCAATTTATAGTGACTCTGTGTACAACAGAACAACACCCTGCCTGGGCTTGTGCCATCCTGTTAATCATTATGTTTGAGCCCATTGTTGCAGCCACTGTGTCAATCTATCTCTTCAAGAGTCTTCCTCTTTTTCGCTGACCCTCTAGCTTACCAAGCATGATGTCCTTCCTCAGGGATTGGTCCCTCCTGATAACATGTCCAAAGTATGTGAGGCAAAGTCCGGCAATCCTCACTTCCAAGGAGCACTCTGCGTGTATTTCTTCTAAGACAGACTTGTTCATTCTTCTGGCAGTTCACAGTATATTCAATATTCTTCACCAACGCCATAATTCGAAGGCATCAATTCTTCTTTGGTCTTCCATTTTCATTGTCCAGCTTTCGCATACATATGATGTGATTAAAAATATCATGTTTTGGGTCAGGTGCGCCTTAGTCTTCAAAGTGACATCTTTGCTTTTCAACACTTTAAAGAGGTCTTTTACAGCAGATTTGCCCAATGCAATATGTTGATTGACTTCATGACTGTTGCTTCCATGGGTGTTGATTGTGGATCCAGGCAAAATGAAATCCCTGGCACTTCAATATTTTCGCTGTATATTATGATGTTGCTTATTGGTCCAGTTGTGAGGATTTTTGTTTTCTTTAGGTTGAGGTGTAATCTATACTGTAGGCTGTATGTAGTCTTTAATTTTCATCAGTAAGTGCTTCAAATCCTTTTCACTTTCCACAAGCAAGGTTCTGTCATCTGCCTATTGCAGGCTCTTAATGAGTCTACCACCAATCCTGATGCTGCGTTCTTCTTCATATACTCTGGTTTCTTGGATTATTTGCTCAGCATACAAATTGAATAAGTATGGTGGAGGAATACAGCCCTGATACACCTTTCCTGATTTAAACCATGCAGAATGCCCTTGTTCTAACAATTGCCTCTTGGTCCACGTACAGATTACACATGAGCACAATTAAGTGTTCTGGAATTCCCATTCTTCCCAATGTTACCCACAGTTTCTCATGATCTACACAGTCAAATGCCTTTAATAATCAATAAAACATAGGTAAACATCTTTCTGGTAGTGTCTGCTTTCAGCCAAGATCCATCTGACATCAGCAATGACATTCCTCCTTCCACATCCTCTTCTGAATCTGGCTTGAATTTCTGGCAATTCCTTGTCGATGAACTGCTGCGACTGCTTTTGAGTGGTCTTCAGCAAAATTTTACTTGCATGTGATATTAATGATATTATTCAATAATCTCCACTTTCCATTGGATCACCTTTCTTTGGAGTGGGCACAAATATGGATGTCCTCTACTTGGTTGGGCAGGTAGCTGTCTTCCAAATTTCTTGGCATAGACAAGGAGCATCTCCAATGCTGCATCCGTTTGTTGAAACATCTCAGTTGGTAGTCCGTCAATTCCTGGAGCCTTGTTTTTCGCCAGTGCTTTCAGCGCAACTTGAACTCCTTCCTTCAGTACCATTGGCTCTTGATCATATGCTGCCTCCTGGAATGAGTGAACATCGACCATTTCTTTTTGGTACAGTGACTGTGTATTCCTTTCATCTTCTTTTGGCGCTTCCTGCGTCGTTTAGTATTTTGCCCATAGAATCCTTCAATATTGCAACTCAAGGCTTGAATTTTCTCTTCAGTTCTTTCAACTTGAGAAATGCCAAGTGTGTTCTTGCCTTTTGGTCTTCTGACTCCAGGTTTGCACACTTAATTATAATACTTTACTTTTTTCTTCTTGAGCCATCCTTTGAAATCTTCTGTTCAGCCCTTTTACTTCATTCATTTCTTCCATTTGTTTTAGTGACTCTGCATTCAAGGGCATGTTCCAGAGTCTCTTCTGACATCCATTTTGTTTTTTTCTTTCTTTCCTGTCTTTTTAATGACCTTTTGCTCTCTTCATATGTGATGTCCTTGATGTCATTCCACAACTCATCTCATCATACAACCACGAAAACCCTATGGAGAAATTCGACCGTGTCACATGGGATTGCTCTGAATCAAAATCAACTCAACCAGCACCTGACAATAACAACAGAAGATAAATGAAGAAAAGTAGACCACAACTTAGATATCACAGCGATTGCTGACCCTCAGGCAGTGTTGCGAGTTCACTGGTCATGTTCGTGTTGGCACCAGAACCTTTTTGTAAGGCGTTTGTAATGCTGAGACACAGACGGAAGCTGAGGCTCAGAGTAGTGACTGGCCTCTGGAGATCTGCCCTGGACAGGGCAGCTTGCAGCAGGACCTCCTTGCTCCATGTCCCAGCCCCTTCTAGAAAATCCCTCTGTTCACTCTCAGAGCTGGGCTCCCCCTTCTTGGCCTCAAGGCCACTGAGGCCGGCAGGGTGTGTGCAATTAGATGCCTGGCCTGGGCACGGTGGTTTGGTCACTGCATTACATCGAATATCCCCGCACAGGCTCTGGACAGGAGGAGAGGATGCTGTTGTGTCTTGTCAGCACCCCTTCCTCCTTCTCTTGTTCCTTGTCACCTTCCCGTGTACTTGTCTCTTCAGCTGCATCATAAGCATGTTGACAATTGCTCCTTTGTTGTTCAGGACAATGAGTGTCGGAGCCCAGGAGGGCAGAGACCTTGTCTGTCTTGGCCCTTCCATCCCCAGTGCCAGTGTGGCGAATGGCACGAAGTAGGTGCCTGATCATTATCTATCGGATCAATGAACGATTGGAGCAGTAGCTGTGCAACCAAGTACCTGTAGGTCCTCAGGGAAGTCACTTAACCTCTCTGAGGCAGAGTTTCCCCATTCGTAAAGTAGATGCGGTAATGTTTGTTCCGTTAGTGTTATAGGTGATTGTGCCAGTCAAAGGGAGGATGAAAACTGAAAGGGCTCTGAGGAATCTTTATCGCCAGCATTGTTGTTATAATTGTTGTTGTTAGTACCAGCATCCAGTTAGCATCCAATAAATGCACATTTAAGGGACCAGTCTTCCAGCGGGTGATTCCAACCCATGACGGGGTTACCAGGGGTTGCTCAATCAATAAGCAATTTGTGAGGATCCGCCAGGCGCTCCTCGGAAGCTCTGTTGGGCAGTTCTACTCTGTCCTATAGGGTCGCTATGAGTCAGAATGGACTTGACGGCCCTGGGTTTTTTTACCCTGTGCCCCAGGACGTTGGTGGTTCAGTGGCAGGTTCTCACCTTTCGTGCGGGTGACCTGGGCTTGATTCTTGGCCAGTGCATCTCACGTGCAGCAGCCACCCATCTGTCAGTGGGGGCTTGTGTGTTGCTGTGATGCTGAACAGTTTTCAGTGAAGCTTCCAGACTGACTAAGAAGAAAGGCCTGGTGATCTGCTTCCAAAAATTAGCCAATGAAAACCCTGTGTATCACAACTGTTCAATTCTCAATTGGTCGTGGGGATGGTGCAGGACTGGGCAGCATTTCATTCTGTTATGCATGGGATCGCCATGAGTTGGGGGCCAACTCAGAGCAGCTAACAGCAACACCCTACGCCCAGCCCTTTTCACATTGTGGGTGAAGGAGGGAAGCTTGGAAAACACCATCGTTAGGAACCTAAAGGGTGGGTAGTGGCCATTGCAGCAAGGGTGAGGGGAATGTTGGGCACAGACCAAGACCCTGAGAACTTTGCAGAGCCTGCCATCTTTGGGATCCCATAGAGCCCCACTGGTGTCCTGTTCTGCAGAACCCAATTTCTCAGTAAAGTCCGTGGAATAAATGAGTGTGTGTCATGGGAAGTAGGGAGAGGGGGGATTGAGCAAAGCTTCTTGGCAGAAAAAGGAGTTGGCGTGTCAGTCCTTTAATGTACACTGGGAGCACCTGGGGTGCTTATTAAAAATGGACCAGCCCTAGAGATTCTGATTTGGTAGGTCTGGAAGGGGTCTGGGGAAGCTGCATTTTAACAAGCTGCCCAGGTGGTTCTGATGCATTGTCCACAGATGTCTTAGAAAAACACCACCCTGTGCCTGGGGCGGGAGTCCATGCCCCAGCTTCCTGTTCTCAAAACCCAACCAAACAGTGTCTTCAGAATGCAGAGGACACAATGGGAGAGCACACATCTAAATTCTGGCCGATATTTTCAAACAGAACAGGACGTTATTTTTGTACACGTTGGTAGGAAGGTTCTTGGGGTTTAGTGAACCAGCGTTGAGTCTATTGCTCCACGCTGCTCTAATTACGGTCCCTGAAGCTCTCAGTGGGAAACAAAACCCAGAATATTCTTTCTGAAGATCTTGTGTGCTGCCCTGGAAGGTCTGTTTTGCAAAATTAATCAGCTTTGGGCCAGTTTCTTATCCTGAACCATTCGGGATTTCTGAGCTGCAGCAAGAGAATGCATACGTGGGGAAAATAATTTCTTCTCATTTCTGTTCCCAGTGCACTGGCTCAGCACCTCTGGTGTGTCAAGCACAGACAGAAAAATCAGAGACTGCTCTTTGCCCTTGAAGGAGGACCCTCACCCCCAAAATCCCAAATCACGAAAGCATGTACAGCTATGGTAGGAAGAAGAGTAAAATGTTTTTGGAAGCAGAGCTTTGAACCGATTTGTTCCCCTAGGAACCCCTGCTGAGAATTTGCATTTCCACCTCAGATATACTGAATCAGAATCTACATTTCAGTAAGATCTCCAGGGGATTCTTATGTATAATAACATTTGAGAACCACTGTTCTGCTAGTGGTTCTCAGCATTGGTCCCTAACCAGCAGCATTAGCATCGCCTGGGAACTTGTTAGAAATGCAAAGTTTCAACAGGGGTTCGAAACGGAACAAACCTGTTCGAAACCCTGATTGGAAGTCTCAGTGATGATCTATAGAGAATTATATCAACCATGGGGAAACTGGATGCAAAATAAATTACAAAATTTCCAGGAATAAGCTGCTCCCTAAAAAGTAAGTAGAAATATTAATTTCCTCCTCTCTCCATCGCGAATGAATGTTGAGTATTGAGGAAACAGTGTGGAAAAGTTGTTCCAGACTAAATCCTTAGCCTGAGAACGTCCATCCAGATCTTACATGCAGCAGCCAATGAAGAAGTTGCTGGAAGAATTATTTGCAGTATTTGGGGGATCTTGTTTATCTCTCCCAAACAAGAAGTGCCTTGGCAAGTGAAATGAGGTGCTGTGCATGAGTCAGAGCAGATAGAGTGGGACACACCTCTTCCTTACTTATTGACCTATCTTGTTATCTGACATTTCACATTTATGACAATAGTCAAAAAAACTCCCGTCCAACTATTTTGCACATTAATGATGTACATCTGGCAGTAATGAACACTGAGGTATGAGGTGAGAGAGTAATGCTGGCTTTGATCATTAAGGTTATGTGTCAACTTGGCTAGGCCATGACTCAGTGGTTTGGTGGTTATGTAATGATGTAATTTGGCAGTTATGTAATGATGTAGTCATCCTCCATTTTGTGATCTGATGTGGTCATCCTCCATTTTCACATAATACTGGTTTTCATATAACGACATTGTCTTTGGAACCTAACCATGTTGCTAAGTGGGGAGTGGGTATATATATTTACATATAACTCATTTCTTTCTTAGTTCAAACTTGCTGAGCTTCCAGTCTTATTAGCAAAACGATAGTGATAATACTGGCACGTTTCCTTGTGTTTGCTTGGTACTCACGGTTCCAGAGCCTGTGTTGCCTGTATCTTTGTTTTCCCTCCATATAGCTCTGTAAGGTAGGTAGAAAAGGAATCACTTCCCTTTATAGATGAGGATGCTGGGGTGCAGCGAAGCAAGATAACTTCCTCAAGGCTGCCCAGCTGCACCCAGGGCTGTACCTGTTCCTGACTCTAGCAGACTAGACCCTCCACTACAGACTGTGGGCACCGTGTTGGAATCCAGGTGGATGTCTGGGGGAGTTTAAGGAAGGTAGAAGAGCACTGCAAGTACAATGGTTAAGCACTCAGCTGCTAACCAAAAGGTTGGTTGTTCAAACCCACCAATGGCTCTGCAGCAGAAAGACTTAGCAGTCTGCTCCCATAAAGATTACAGCCTAGGAAACCTTACGGGGCAGTTTTACTCTGTTGCACGGGGTTGCTATGAGTCAGAATAGACTTGATGGCACCCAACAACAACAAGAAGGAAGGTAGAAATTATGAAGGTCTTAGTCACCTAGTGCTGCTATAACAGAAATAACACCAGTGAATGGCTTTAACAAAGAGAAGTTTATTTTCTCACAGTAAAGTAGGCTAAAAGTCCAAATTCAGGGTGTCAGTTCCAGGGGAAGGCTTTCTCTCTCTGTCAGCCTTCTCATCAATATTTCCCCAGATTAGGATCTTTTCCACGCAGGGACCCTGGGTCCAAAGGACCCTCTGCTCCCAGCACTGCTTGGTGGTATGAGAACCCCAACTCTCTGCTTGCTTCCCTTTCCTTTTATCTCTTGTAAGATAAAAGGTGGTGCAGGCCACACCCCAGGGAAACTCCCTTTACACTAGATCAGGGATGTGACCTTATTAAGGGTGTTACAATCCCGCCCTAATCCTCTTTAACATAAAATTACAATCACAAAACGGAGGACAACCACACAGTACTGGGAATCATGGTCAGCCAAATCGATATACACATTCTTGGGGGGACATAATTCAATTCATGGCATCCCACACTTTGGCCCCCCAAAAATCACATCCTTGCAACATGCAAAACATATTCATCCCATCATATCATAGCAAAAGTCTTAAATCAACTCCAAGTCCAAAATCCAAAAATTCCTCTTCATCTGTGAAATCCAGAATACAAGTTATCTGCTTCCAAAGGTACAGTGGCAGAACAAGCACAAGCTGGTCATTTCCATTACAAATGGGAGAAATTAGAGGGAAAGAAGGTATAACAGGCACCAAGCAAGTCAGCAGAACACATTACATTAGCCCTCAAGCATAAAAATACTCCTCTGTTCTCTGAGACAATTTACATAATGGGCCTGCCCTGCAGACTGTAGGTTTGGCCACACTCTCCGGTTCTGAGTGGAGGCCCCTTGGCCCTGAACTTCAGCTCTACCTTCCAGGTCCACTGGGACGGCAACTCTGTTCCCTTGGCTTTAGGCACAGCATTCTCCTAGGCCATCTGAGTGGCTACTCCGCCCTTGGACACAGCAGAGGCCGTGGCTCCACTCTTTGAAACCTCTGAGGTCATGGCACCTAGGCTTCTTGTGTTTCTTGTCTCTTCAGTTTCTGCTTCCTAGTTTCTTGGCCTCTCGGCTCTTCAGGCCTCATGTCCATATCTGCCCTGCTGGGGCAAGTGTTCCAAAGCTCAGTAGCTCCACGGATAAGTGCCTGGAAGCACCCAACTCTGCCAGGAAGCCTCCTGTGCACAGGCACTCAGCTCTCTTACTCCATGTGTCGGCAAGCGTAGCTCTACTAATAAGTGCCCAGAGGTACCCTACTCCCCCAGGAAGCCTCCTGTGTACAGGCACTCAGATCTCTTGCTCCATGGGTCGGCTCCAGCGTTGTCTGGTGCTGGTCTCCTGGTTCTGCTGCTGTTTCTTACCATCTGCGCCTTCTCCAGTGTTCAGTTCTCCTCACTTCCTTCTGAGCCTTCTATCCATTCACGGTTCCAAAACCGCTTCCAGATTTTAGATATCCGTTAGAGCAGCACCCTACTCTCTCGATAACAAATTTCTGTCTTAGTCATCTAGCGCTGCTATAACAGAAATACCACAAGTAGATGGCTTTAACAAAGAAAAGTTTATTTTCTCACAGTAAAGTGGGCTAAAAGTCCAAATTCAGGGCATCAGCTCCAGGAGAAGGCTTTCTCTCTCTGTCGGCCTTCTCACCAGTATTTCCCCGGACTAGGAGCTTCTCTGCGCAGGGACCCCAGGTCCAAAGGACGCGCTCTGCTCCGAGCACTGCTTTCTTGGTGGTATGAGGTCCTCAAACCTCTGCCTACTTCCCTTTCCTTTTATCTCTTGTAAGATAAAAGGTGGTGCACCCCAGGAAAACTCCCTTTACACTGACTGGATCAGGGATGTGACCTTAGTAAGAGTGTTATAACCCCACCCTAATCCCCTTTAACGCAAAATTACAATCACAAAATGGAGGATAACTACACGATACTGGGAATCATGGCCCAGCCAAACTGATGCACACATTTCTGGGGGGACATAATTCAATCCATGACAGAAGGTAAAATGTACGTTGCTAAATAAAGAAACCGAGCATCTCCGTGAGTGGTTTAGCTCCCTTTCCCCCAGTTTTTTCCTCTCCCACTGAATTAATTAACAATGTGAATTGTTCCCTAGTGGCTGGGCAGGTTTGGTAATTATTATTATTATTGTTAGTGTAGGAAGAGTTTACTTGTGGGACGATTAGAAAGAGCAGTTAGTTGTTCAAATAGAATCTTTCTAAAATCAGCTCAGCAGCCCAGCCAAGTGCCTTTCCTGTAGTTGAATTTTGCGATAGTAAAAACCAGTTGCCATCAAGCTGAATCTGACTCACGGTGACCCTCTGTGTGTCAGAGTAGAACTGTGCTCCGTATCTGTAGAGTTTTCAGTGGCTGGGTTTTTGGATGTAGATTTGCAGGTCTCTCTTCCAAGGTGCCTCTGGGTAAACTTGAACCGCCGACCTTTAGGTAGCTGCTGAGCGTGTTAAGCAGTTGTTACCACCCTCTTGTGTTATTGGAAATCACATTCCTGAGCAGCTGGCATGAGGGGAAGCAGATGACTCCCACTGCCCCAGGCAGCCACGTGGGCGTGATCATCTGTGAGCCCCAATGAGCGCCCCCAGCTCAGCCCGTAGGCATGGCAGTGCTCACCCTCAGGGGACTCATAGTCTCCCATGGGAGACAGGGACATCCTGGGAAACATCCACAACGACCAGCCCTTGGCCCACGCTGTCCTTGACAATGCTTTGCAAACCATGGCAACATGAGAAAAACAATGAGTTTTTCATAGGGCTAAATTTGTTATTTTAAAGAACATTCTTCATTTTGAGACACTCCCTTCCATTTCTTCTCTTTCTCCTCTTCTTCTTTGTTATTATAGTATCCCTTTAAAAAATAAATAAATTTCAATGATAGAAGATGCTAATGTTTATTTTGTTGTTTTGTTTTTTAATGTGCTTCCTTGAAACAATAAAATGTGGCAACCATTTATTGATGATGATATATGTTGTTGTTAGGTGCCCTCGAGTCAATTTTGACTCATATCGACCCCACATGACAGAGTAGACCACCCCATAGAGTTTCTTAGGCTGTAATGTATATGGGCGCAGATTGCCAGGTTTTTTTCTCCCAAGGAGCCACTGGGTGGGTTCAAACCACCAACCTTTTGGTTAGCAGCTCAGTGCTTGCTTAATCATTGCACCACCAGGGCTCCTTGATATTGAGATATGTATTATAAAACCAAAACCAAACCCATCGCCATCAGGTCCATTCAGATTCATAGCAGCCCTGTAGGACAGACTAGAACTTCTCCATAGAGTTTCCAAGTCTGTAGTCTTTACAAGAAAGGAACCCAGGTGGTGCAGTGGTTGGTTATGTGCTCAGCTGCTAACCAAAAGGCCGTCAGTTCAAACTCACCAGCCGTTCCACTGGGGAAAGATGTGGCAGTCTGCTTCTGTAAAGTTTAAACCAAAAAACCAAACCCGTTGCTGTCAAGTCCAACTCATAGTGACCCTATAAGACAGAGTAGAACTGCCCCACAGGGTTTCTAAGGAGCACCTGGTGAATTAGAAATGCCGACCTTTTGGTTAGCAGCTGAGCTCTTAACCACTGCGCCACCTACCAGGGTTTCCTCCATAAAGATTACAGCCTTGGAAATGCTATTGGGCAGTTCTACTCTGTCCTTTAGGGTTGCTATAAGTCTGAATCAAATTGACGGCAATGAGTTTGGTCAATGGAGATCTTTACGTATATATATATATAATTGTTTTTTTTGAAATTGTGTTTTATCACATCCAGGAGTCTGGGACTATTGTTAGGGGTGATGCCGTAGAAGTGTGTGTGAGGTCAGAGGGGCACAGGGAGGGCATAGTCAGTCTTGTTGACTGCGGTCTCAGCGAGGTATTAGAGGAGGAAGTGACCTCATATCAGGTAGGGAGGGTGGGTTGCTCGGCTGGAACACTGCCTGTGAGCCAGAGGAAGAGTTCAGGCAATGAGGAGTGAGACGAGTTTAGGGGCCAAACTGGGAGGCCCTTGCGGAGCAGGCAAAGGAGCTTGAACTCTGCAGAGCCATGAAAGCTTTTGAGTGGGAGTGACATGATCAGCTCTTCATTTTAGGAGATCACTCTGGAGGAAAGGTGGGCAGCAGAGGGGAGGTAGCAGGCCTGGAGGCAGAGGGACCTGTCCTCTGCCTAGATGAGAGGTGATGAAGTCAGACAGGCATGTGGCTGTGAGGGTGTTAGGCTGACATGGTTATGTATACGCTAAGTAAGCAGAACCTTGGGATTTGAGACCTGCTGGGTGCAAGGAAGCCCTGGTGGCGTCGTGGTTAAGTGCTACAGCTGCTAAGCAAAGGGTCGGCAGTTTGAATCCACCAGGTGCTCCTTGGAAACTCTATGGGGCAGTTCTACTCTGTCCTATAGGGTTGCTAAGAGTTGGAATCGACTCGACGGCATTGGCTTTGGTTTTGGTTTGGGTGCAAGGGATCATACAAAGCTCCCGAACTTCTGCCTTGGGCGACCTGCTGAGGAAAACACTAATACTAATCATAACAATAATGATAATCGTGACAGCTGACATTTACTGAGCTCTTACCATTTGTACTGAGCACTTGCTGAGCATCTTACCTGTGTGGAAGGTATTGCTAAGGACCATCCTTGTTCTACAGAGGACACTGAAGCTCACAGAGAGAAAGCAGTTGACCAGGGTCTGACTCTGTAGCCCCTCTCTCAGCCTGTCACATGCATATTCTGCCTTCTGGGACATTGAGCAGGCTTTAGGGAAAGGTGCAAGTCTAGGTTTGGACCAGTGGGGCTGGAGGTGCCTGTGGGTGACCCAGGTGGAGATGTGTAGTCTGGAGCTGAGAGGAGACAGCAGGGACAGAGGTTGAAGTTCGGGGTCATCAGCTGGTAGGTGGTGGTTGATGCTGTAGGAGGGGTGAGATCGCCCAGATATACTGCTGGGAAAAAGTGCTTTGCAGCAGAGAGAGATGAGCTGTCCTTGTTCCATCCCTCCAAGCCTCTCTTCCCAGCTCTGATTTGGGCCTTTGGTTGTGTATTTCCTGCAGGAGTCTCAGGAATAACTGAAATGAGGAAAGGGGAAATTATGGGGTCCACCTGGCCTTTTCTTTTTGCTTTCACTTTTTATGATGGATGACTTTAAATACATACCGCAGTAGAGAGAGGGAAATAAGCCAGCTCCATGAACCCATCGCCCAGCTTCAGCAATTATCCAGCATGTGCCTGTCTCCTTCTTCATCGACCTCCTAAAGTTCAAAGCCCCCACGTCCAAGCATTTTCTACTTTGGGGACCCATCTCTGGCCATTTCTCCTACTATCTGCTTCAACAGTTTCTACATGTGCAATTCAGTGACATGCTTTCAACATGCCTCACGCTCACCTCGTCTCTTGCCTCATCTAACCCTTCTTCTTCCCTTGGGAAAATCTTCCTGGTGCTACTTGGGATGGGGTCACAAGGTCTAGTTGGTGTCCTGGGTTTACACTTGAGCGTCCTTGGCCCTGTCATGGTATGTCTGTGTACCCTGTGCAGAATTGGTCAGCTCTCACTGTGTACTGTGGGCTAGGGGCCTGTGGGCTCTTGCACCATGGAACAGAGGTGGAAATTTCAGCCTGGCGTTTAAGGCTATTTGTAATTCAACCCCAGTCAGGTCAAGAGAGAATACTGGCCCCCTCACCTTGTGTTGAAACTCCAGGATTATACTTGTTTCCTGGGAGATTTTGTTCTTTTTTTTTCTATTGTCACTTTTGCCAACCTAACTGGACCTCTTTTAGGACAGAGCTTTTCTGTCACCAATGCCTAGCGCATCAGTTACGGGTTCTGGATTGAGAAAACTCAAGCTGATGGAGAGAGGCACCTTTGCCTGCTGTGGCCAGACTACCATGCTCCAGAATTAGTCTTCAGTGTGGGCTGCCCTAGTCTCCTGGCTTCCACTCTTCCACTTAGCTCTCTTTTCAAACAAAATTTTCTAGGAGCCCGATGTATACACTCAGCAGAAGGGATCTCTTCTGGTTAAATGGAGATGGACACCCAGAGTACCACCCACTAGGGGCACGCCATGCTGGTCTTCCTTTGAGGGGTCTCCTGAGGAACCAACTTTGAAATCCCCAGGTGGGAGTCCTCTCCCTCAAGGCCACCAAAGACCTAACCCAGGAGCAAGATCCTCTACATCTCTCACCAGTGATCCAGCAGCTGAGGGTGCCTTGCCTGTCTTATGTTCAGTTTGGTAAAATGGCACAGAGCCCTAGTTCAGGGCCAGGCCCAAAAGAGGCAGCTCAGGCATGGTTCTTGCCCTTAGGCACTCCCGCTTGGGGTGGGAGTGGGGATGAAGAGAAGCCATTCACATCAACAATGCAGTCCTTAACAGAAGATCACATAGAAGCCCATGTAGAGGACACAGGTGACGTGCTGTGATGGAACCAAGAAAGTCCTGTTCCATCCCACCTGAGGGACTTGGGGAAGGTCTCACGGAGGGCGTGGCATGTGGGTGGTCTTTGAAGGTTAAGGAGGAATGTGACACTGTCCCATGGGTTAACTGCAGTTAGGATCACTGAGTTTTCAGATCCATGCATCAGCCCGCCATGGGGAAATACATTCAAGAGGCCCTTGATGAATATCTGCTATGTCCATGCACCTGGCTGGACCCTGACATGACAGTGGTAAACGGAAGTTCCACCCCATCTGCCCTGAGTTAGATCTATTAGAGACTGATTCTGTACAAGTTTGGGTATTATTTTTTTCTTCTTTCTCATGTGAAGTTCTAGTTTTTCAGTAAACAATAATTAAAACTAACATACACAAAGAGGCAACAATGTCCCATTTTAATTTCTTTATTTTAGCTGACTGCATCAGCCAGCCTCCTAGTGAAGTTCCTTTGTTTTCTTGTGTTATACACCATGTTAACAATATATCTCTCTGTGTGGTCTTAGGTTCATTATCTTTGTAGAGAATGCGGAGAATTTAGTGTGGGTGTCATATCAGGGCTTTGTACCTATAAAGTAGGTGATGCGTTTTCTCAGCTTTGGAAAATTAAGAGTCTTCTCTTCCTTCCAACTCAAGGAGCCTTTGCTGGCCTCCTCAGTCCTACTCACTGACCCCTTCTGAGAAACCCTGAAGCAAGATGGACGGTGTAATCGAAAGGGCTTTCCTGGTTCAGTGTATGGCCCTTAGCACTAATTTTTTCTTTCAATTGTGGTAAAAATATAAAGAAGAAAACATTTGCCAATTCAACAAATTTTATATGTACAACTCAGTAGCGTTGATTATGTGCAACCGTCACCACTCCCGTTTTCCAAATCATTCCACCACCAGTAATAGAAACCCGGCGCCCCCTGAGGAACGTCTTAGCACTAAATTAAACATTGATTCTGTTTCCTGCTTTCCCCCAATTGTGTGCCCTCCCCACTTCGGGTGGTTTCAGCGTCACTTCTCTGAGCACTTGCTGCCTCATGTTTCTGGAAGTTTCCTTTGTCTGTGCCATCACCTCGGTGGCTTTGGGGATTCCAGGGAGGGCAGGGATAGATACTTGCTGCCACTTCATCCTTGATCCCCCGCCAGAAGCCTTATGAGGTCATGGGCAAATGCACAGACAGCCTGGCTCCAAGCCTCACTCCTCTTTTGCTGTCTGTGTGTCCTTGAGCTAGTTATGCAAATTCTCTGAGCTCCCCTTTCCAAATCTATAAAATGGGAGGTGCTGTGGACATTCAGTGGCATGAGATGATGATGTTTGTAAAGCGTCTTAGCATTTTGTCTAGCGCACAGCAAGCCTCATGGATTGAGAGCTATTATGGTTATTTATTGTTATTGTCACCGTTGCAGACACTCAGTACATATGTGTTGTCCCTCGTGCGATTATGATTGCAAAGTTGCCATTATAAAAAAAAAGAAAAAACTCTGTGTGCTCCGTTGTTAGGCAGAAGTATCCAGCACATTCATTAGCATCTATTTCAGAGCAGCACAGGTGGACCTTGGGGGAGTAGCCAGTCCTGGGCTGGCAGGTGTGGGCTTCTGTGTGAGCTCAGACAAGCTGCCCAGCTTGAGTTCTCCAGCAGTACCAGGCGACCTCTGTGACCTCTTCCTGACCTGACATCTCCTAAAATATGAGCTCATGGAAGCTGACCACAGCGTGCTGGCAGACCCTCGTCAGTTCTTTGCTGGGGTTTGGTGGAAGGCTTCGAGATGGGGATCTTGCCTCTGTCTGTGCCTGCGTAGGCCCCGCTATCAGGCTTTGGGGAGCACAGCTGCCTGCTCCCATGCATGTCACAACCAGGAATGCCTGGCGTGACGTCCCTGTCAGCTGTTTGCTCTGCTTGTTAAGGGGAGGGGGCCTTGACAGACTCTTGACAGTGCCTTACCGCCGTGGAGGAGGCTGGCCGAGGATGCGCCTCGCAGAACACAGCGCGAGGATGAGATACTGGGCTGCAGGGTCAGGACAGCCTGGTTGCCATGTCAACAGATTGGCCCAAAATAGTGAGGGGCAGGTCCCCATATGGTGTCTGTCGTGACCACTTCACCCCTCCTATTGTGTCAGGGCTGAGACTGGACCAGCTTTTATAGGAATAAAAGTGGTGAAGTAGGAGGGGGGGACTTGTGAGGATATACCCCTCACATTTCCTCATTAGAGACCGGACAGTGTGGACACTGCCCTGGGGTCTCACTGCTGTATAAACATGAAGCCTGAGAAGGGAACTCGTAAGCAGTACCCACCACCCACCACCACCCAGGCTTTGCTGCAACTCCTTTCATTGCCCCATTGGGCTTATCCTGCAAACATTTCCTGAGCTCCTAGCTCTACGTGCCAGGTGCAGTGGGGTTCTGAGGACAGTGAACAGAATAGCTAACATTTATCAAGCATTTACTAGGTGCCAGTTACTCTTCCTAGTGGTTTGAGTGAATTCACTCACTCAACCCTCGAAACTGTATGAGGTAGACACTATTATTGTTACATCTATGGGGGAGGAAAGGAGCCCTGGTGGTACAATGGTTAAGTGCTCAACTGCTATCCGAAAAGTTGATGGTTCAAATCCAGCCGGCAGCTCCATAGGAGAAAGACCTGACCACCTGCTCCCATAAAGATTACAGCCTAGAAAACCCATGAGGCAGTTCTGCTCTGCCACATGGCGTTACTATGAGTCGAAATTGACTTGACGGCACCTAGCAACAACAACATGGGGGAGGAAACCATTAAAGTGCCCAGCTGCTAGCTAAAACGTTGGAGGTTTCAGTCTACTCAGAGGTGCCTTGGAAGACAGCCCTGGCAATCTGCTTCTGAAAAATCAGCCATTGAAAACCCTGTGGAGCACAGTGCTACTCTGATGCACATGGGTCACCATGAGTCGGAGTCAACTTGACAGCAGCTGGTTTAGTTTGGATGGGGAGGAAACGGAGGCGCAGAGGCTAACGACTCTGCCCAAGGTCATTCGGCCAGTAAGAGGGAGATCTGAACCCAGATTTCTGGCTCTAGAGTGGACCCTTGACCACGATGCTCCAGAGATAGCGGAAATAGCCCCGCACTTGACAAGCTTACCCTGACAGGTAACCAGAGTGGTCCATCCCAGTGTGGGCAGTTAGCAGAGTGTGCTGGGTTGGCCCACAGAAAGGGCATCTCGCTCAGTGGAAGGAGGAAGCTGGTTACTGTAAGGTGTGCTGGACTTGGCCAGGCAAAGAGGGTGGGGACCACGGTTGTCATGGCAGAAGCTCTGTGTGGTGTAAGGAGTTTGGGGATCCACCTGCTGCTGGATGAGGCGATCATGGGGTCTGTTGGAGTCAGGAGACACAATCTTCCCTGTTTGCTCACTACAGTGCTGTTTGCCCTGGGCACTCCCTTCTCTTCTCTCGACTCCAGTTTTCCCAGGAATAAATAGAGGGCAGAGGGGAGCTGCACATGGAGGCTCCAGCCTCTTACCTGCCCAGGAATCTGCCCTCCGGATATAAAGCCGATCTTGTGCTTCCATGTATTCATCATTTAGTTCCATTTTGATTTCTCTTTAGTTTCTTTGTAAAGTGTCATTTGAAAAATGCCTTCTTGACCCGTCAGATAGTAAAGGTATCGGCTCTGTCTCCACACCCAGGCTCAAGGAGTTGGGGGAATTTCTCCCCCATTTTACAGATTAGGAAACTGAGGCCCAGGGAGGCCATGAGACCTGTCCTGGGGAAGGTATTATTACTTTCCTGCTTGTCTTTTTTAATTTATTTTTATTTTTTTAATGTGCTTTAGGTGAAAGCTTATAGCTCAAGTTAATTTCTCATACACAAATTTGTACACATATTGATATGTGATCCTAGTTGCAATCCCTATAATATGACAACACACTCTCCCTTTCTACCCTTCAATTCCTGTGTCCATTCAGCCAGCTCCTATTCCTTTCTGCCTTCTCATCCTGCCTCCAGACAGGAGCTGCCCATTTAGTCTCATGTATCTACTTGAGCTAAGAAGCACACTCTTCACAAGTAGTATTTTATGGTTTTATAGTCCAGTCTAATCTTTGTCTGAAGAGTTGGCTCTGGGAATGGTTCTAGTTCTGGGTTAACAGAGAGTCCGGGGGCCATGTTTTCTGGGGTTCCTCTAGTCTCAGTCAGACCATTAAGTCTGGTCTTTTACATGAATTTGAGTTGTGCACCCCACTTTCCTCTTGCGTCATCAGGGACTGTCTGTTGTGTTCCCATCAGGGTGGTCATTGGTGTTCGCTGGGCACCATCTAGTTCTTCTGGTCTCAGGCTGATGGAGTTTCTGGTTTATGTGGCCCTTTTGTCTCTTGGGCTAACATTTTCCCTCTATCTTTGGTGTTCTTCATTCTCCCTTGCTCCAGGTGGGTTAGGGCCGATAGATGCATCTTAGATGGCTACCTGCTTGTTTTTTTAAATTGTGAGAAAAACTGTGTTCGAATAAATTTTCAAGGCTCAGGAAGGATCTGTTAAACAGAAAACAAAGTAACAATTTCACAGCAAGGTTGCTGCTCCAGGAAAAAAATGGTTCTATTTTCTTCTACATGAAAACGAATAACTCTGGGAAAATCCTCCCATCCTGTTTGCAGGATTTATGGTGGTGATGTTTTCTTCGTCCTCAGACATGGAGCAGAGGCCTGGGGAGGTGCCACATGTAGCAAACCTCCTGGAATCCTTGGAGCGCCAGGAGTCTGGAGGCTGTCCCAAGATAAGAGTCCTGAGGCCAGAGATGGAAGGGACCCGCCCAGGTCACTCAGCAAATGGTAAAGAAATGGAGCTGGGTCATGCGGCTCCAGGGTGGACTCTGCCCTTAGGTCTGTGTGTCAGTAGCACGAAGGTCCCTCAGTGGGTCCATCAAATGTGCAGTCCAGTCTCTCCTGATCTGCTGCCTGTCCTGTGAGGAAGGAGGGCCATTAGATCTATTTTACAAGAGACATAGGGGCCACCAGCTAGGAGTTGGCCAAACTTCTGGTCTAGGCAGAGGTGCTGTTTCTGGTTCCCTGGGCCTGGAGCTCAAAGACCCCTTCCACCAGCTCAGCAGCCCACCCACCTGAGCTCACGTGGCCACCTGTGCTGCTCTGCACCTTTCAGGTCACCTCAGCATGGGATAAGGCCATCTAAGGGTTAGCAGCTCCCCCAGGTTCTGTGGTTCTGAGTGGCTGTTTTCATTGGCAAGACTTGTATGCTCCCGGAGGTGGAAGGGAGTTTTCCCCAAAACCTTACGGTTCTTAGTTGTTTGACCTACAGTGGACTATTAGGAGCAATAACAGTAGTAGTGGTTTAATGATAATTGTGATTACTAGTACCCATTCCCCATGCTGCCCTCGGGGGTCTGCCCCCCATGATCTCCTTCCCCATGGCTGCCCTCGCATGTATCCCCTCACACTCCTGTCCTGCATACCCTCCTGCCGTTCTCATACTCTGTGCTCTCTCCTGAGTGTCAGTCAAAGCTGACAGGGAATTTAGAGCACCTACTTCAACCCCTAAGGAGCCCTGGTGGTGCAACAGTTAAGCTCTTGGCTGCTGACTGAACGGAACCCACCCTCTGGCTCTGTGGGAGAAAGACCTGGTGATCTGCCCCCGTACAGATTACAGCCAAGAAAATCCTGTGGGGCAGTTCTACTCTGTCACATGGGATTGCTGTGAGTCGGAATCAGCCTGACAGCACCTAACAACAAGGCCTAATAACAACAACAGATCAACCCCCCCCATAACCTGGCCCCCCACTTTATTTTTCCTGCTACCACTCATCAGCATTACTTATTACTCTACTAATGTTTACTAACATTTTACTTAACCTACTTATTTATTCTCACTCCCCAGCTGGAGTGGAAGCTCCCCTGGGGTGGAGATAATTGTTCACTGCCTTGTCCCTGGCACCTAGTAGGTGCTCAGTAAATTCTTGTAGGATGAGTGAATGGATGGATGGATGCTTTTCTCACTGTTGGGCCACCCTCTTCCACCCTCTCCATCTGGCTGACTTGTCTTTATGCATCAAGACTCGATATAAGTGCCTCTTCCTATTTTTTTTTTTCCTACATGAAGCCTCTCCTGATTCCTGGTGTTGGGTCAGGAGGCCTCCTCTGGGCCCAGTCACTTGCTGCCCCTTGAATGGCATGCTTCCCTGTCCTGTGCTGGGTTCACTTGTTGCCCTGTGAGCTCATTGAGGATGGGGGTGACCTGTTTCTTCCTGTTTCTCTGGCACCTGGCACAGAGCTCAGCTCCCAGGAGATGCTTAGTAAATGCCTGACACAGGGTTAGGGCTTCCCAGCTCATGTCCCTGTTTTATAGAGAACAGAGGCCCAGGAATGTGAGTTCCCCTCCTTTGGGGGTAGGCTGCCCTCTGAGGGTCTGGGCCTTCTCCTGGCTTCCAGGGGCTGCAGTTCTTGGAGCTTTGCCGGCGACCTGATCAAGCGGTCCTGAAAAGGGGCTTCCAGGAGCAGGTCACACTCCTGAATGCTCTCACTTGTCCCAAACTGCTGCCTCAGGAAGGACCACTTGAGGCCTTCCCTGGTCCCTCCACTAAAATGAACTCCTCTTACTTGAGGCCCCTCACCGGCACTTGGTGTGGGGTCTGTCTATCCCCACATTCTTCAGAGAGTCCACAGGGCCAGCCCCAAGTGCCACAGTCTGGGCAGGCAGTGCCATGGTGGACTTGGGGAGCACCTAGCAGGATCTCAGCCACGGAGTAGGGGTTGGGCCAAAATTGGGTCCTGAGGATAGGGGTCTGGGGAGATGCATTAGGATGTCAGACTTGAAGAACTGGGGTATGGGGAGGAAGGCATTGACGTGGGAACCCAGCTACCAGAAACCAGTCGCTGTTGAGTCGATTCTGACTTAGGGTGACTCCATGTGTGTCAGAGTAGAACTATGCTCCATAGAGTTTTTAGTGACTGATTTTTGGGAAGAGATCACCAGGCCTTTCTCCTGAGCACCTCTGGGTGGACTTAAATCTCCAACCTTTTGGTTAGCACCACCCAGGGACTCCCAGGACCCCTAAACCCCTTAAAATCCCCAAGTGAAGTCAGCATTATGCCTGTGGGGTCAGGTGATGGCAGCTGGTGGCCCGAGAGCTATGGAAGCAGGCCCAGGGTGTTGGGGAAATAGCCTCCTGGAAGGGCCTCTGAAAACAGGTGCCTGCAGCAGCTCCTGCTGTAGAAGAGGAAAGGGTTTGTGATAGGAGTGAGGAACTGGAAGGTCCCTCGAGGAGAGTCCCCTGGTCGTGGTGATGTGTGACATCAGCCCAGCCCACATCCATCAGGCGGGAGAGTGACCGCCGTGTCCCCAGCTGATGGACAAGAGAGGCACATAATTAACTCCAGCTGAGACGCTGCTGACGGAGGGCGGGCCGGCTGAGTAATGAGTGTGGCTGCGGCCCAGTAGGGGTGATGATTCGCCTGCAATTACCACTAGTCTCCAAGCAGGAGCTGGGTGAGTGTTCAGTGCAGGCAGGATCTGTGTCAGCGGCAGACCTCGGGGTGAGTGATGGGTCCAGCGCTGGCCTGCATCCCAGGAGGGACTGTCAGGGACTTGGAGATGTGGCTCCCCCGGCACAGTCACTGGAATGGGCAGCCTGCCAGTGCCTCACCTGCCTGGCACCCAGTGCTGGACTCAGCAGTGTCCCCAGGGCCCAGCATACCCTTGTGGCTACTCCATCTCAGTTCTTGGTGGCCCAGGACTCACAGGGCCCATGGAAGAAGCTAGGTTGGCCCTCCTCCTCTGACCACTGCCCTTTGCTCCTCTCAACTGCCCTGCTCCTGTGATGGCTCCTACCACCCGCCGCCTGGACCTCTGCACTAGTCCCATATGTGATCTCCTTGCCTGCTCTCTCTTCTGTCCAATAATGCCCTTCAAGTGGCTGCCAGAGCTGTGTTCCCAACCCTCAACTCTGGTGATGTCACAGTCAGGTTTCGGCACTTCTGAGAACTCTCCAGGGCCTTCAGAACAGGTGCAAACCCCTTCTACTGACACTAAGGCTGCCCTGACCTCCCTTGCCAATCACGTCTCTCGTCTCTCCCATCTAGTGCTTCAGCCAAGTGAGCCACTTGCTGTTCCCAAGACTTAGCCCACTCTTCCTGTCTCCTTGCCTCTCCTCACAGAATTTCAGGATGGAGTCTCTCCCTTTACTCAGTGAAATAATCGTTTCTACAACATCCTACTGTAGGCTTCTGCTGACCCCCTCCAGTGACGGGGGCTCACTGCTTTACTAGGTGCCTTGCCCCATCTCTGGACAGCTCTCACTGAAAGATACGGAACGATTCCTAAGCGCATAAGGCTTGGAGTGTGATGGCCTATGTTTGAGCCTGAACTCCTTACTTATTAGTTGTGTGACCCTGGGCTTGTCAGTTAATCTCTCTGAACCTCTGCTTCCTTCTCTGTAAAGTGAGGGATAATAACAGTACTCACCTCACAGAGTCATTGTGGATATTCAATGAGACGCATTACGAAGAGTAAATGAGATAACACATGTAAAGTGCCTGGCATGTAGGTCAGCACTAAGTAAATGAGAGTTAGACATGTATAAATTGAACCAAAGTCTGGCCTTGAGCACGAATAGAAACACAGACTTAGGGCAGGAAGGGCACTGAGATATCAGTGGTGGCAGTCATTAGATGTTATGGATTGAATTGTGTCCCTCCAAAATATGTGTTGCAGTCCTAACCCCTGTACCACTGAAGGTGATCCCAGTTGGGAATAGGTTTTCTTTGTTGTGTTAATGGGGTCATATTGGTGTAGGGTGTATCCTAAATCTAATCGCTTCTAAACTATAAAAAGAGATGAGACACAGAAGTAAGCACATACTGGGGAAGACAGATGCCGTGTGAGGATCTCCAAGGAACCAAAGAACCAAGAAGTGCCTGGGCTACTGACAAGGAAAAGATCAACACAGCCGAGACTCTGATTTAGACTTTTAGCTTCCAGAACCGTGAGAAAATAAAATTCTGTTATTTAAAACTACCTGCTTAGGGTATTTCTGTTACAGCAACACCAGCTAACTAAGGCGGTAGGTTTGCTGTCACCTAATTCTCCTCTTCGCTGAGCACATAGTACCTTGTACTTTGTGTTCCCCTTGTACTTGGATGCAACCCTGTGACTAGTCTGTCCAGTCAGTTCCAGAATTTCCTTCTTCCTTCTCCTTTGGCCACTGGCAGTATTCAGAATGGTGATTGTTCCGTCAGCTTGGGTCCATGAGTCACTATGATTCATCAAGCCCTCCTTGCTGAGAGAGAAATACACTTTTTCTGAGGTGATCCATTGATATTTGGGGATTGTGTTTGTTACCACTGCCTAGCCTCATCTCACCTGACTGACTAATTTGTTAATTCAGCCTTCTCATTCTTTAAGGGAAGTCCAGATGCAGGGGAGGCCACAGAGCATAGCAGTGACAGGGGTGGGGCCCATGTCCAGGCCCACATCCTCTGACATGATGAGTTTACTCTCTGGTCTCTTTCCTCATTGGTCCTCTCCATCACTTACCTCCCATTAAGGAGGCTCCTTAAGATGACCCATTTGAATGGGCCCCATTGATGTTATGATCTGTCAGACCCAAGCCTCAGAGCCTCTCAGTTAATGGGCCATGAGAGACGAGTTTCATTGTGGACATATGTCCTTCCCAGGGGTGTGGTCCAGTGAGCTCATCAAGCCTTATGGCACCTCACACTGGACCATTGCACCCATCTCCCAGCGGGCCTCCTTTTTGCCCATCGGGGACTCCTCCTGTACACTAGCTTCCAGAGGCATCTGTCCAAATGGCCCATCTTGATACTCCCTGATTCAAGTTGCACAGCGACTCCTCTCTAAGAGAATGAAACAATACCCACCTGGTACTCAAGGTTCCCAGGTGCCAGCTTAAGCAGCTTGACGCCACATCCCTTCTCTACTCCCGCCACAGTAGCGTGCACTCCATGTCCCCTGTCTGCCCTGCACTTCCCCACCTCCCAGACTTTGCCTGTGCTGAGGTCTCAGGCTGGCAAGCTGTCCCACCACCTCGCTCTCTGTCTCATCTTTCCCGGCTCAGCTCGAGTGCCACCTCTGCCAAGAAGTCTCTACAGAATATCTCAGCTTATCTTCCTTTAGCGTGACTTGTGTCTCAACCTTAGTCCCGCTTTTATCCTGGTTTGTGTTATGGACTTTTTTTTTTAATTGTGGAAATATACACATGACATAAAATTCACCGTTTTAACTCTTTTAAAATGGACAGTTCAGGGTTAGTACATTCACAACATTGTGCAACCATCACCAGTACTGTATGGTTCCCAAACTTCTATCGCCCCGAAAGGAAAGCCTATGGCCAATAAGCAGTCACTCCCCATTCCCTGCTCTCTCCAGCCCCTGCCACCCACTAATCTGCTTTCTGTCTTTATGGATTTGCCTGTTCTGGATATTTCCATAAGTGGAATCATAAAACATGTGATCTCTGTGTCTGACTTCTTTCACTTAGCCTAGTGTTTCCAAGCATAAGTCAGCACTTCATTCCTGTTTTTATGGCTTAGTAATAGTCCCTCGTATGGATATAACCCAAACCAGACCTGTTGTCATCGAGCTGATTCCAACTCATAGGACCCTCCAGGACAGAGTAGAACTGCCCCATAGAGTTTCCAAGGAGCACCTGGTAGATTCGAACTGCCTACCCTTTGCTTAGCAGCCGTGGCACTTACCCGTTACACCACCAGGGTTTCCTGTATGGATACACCACATTGTATTTATCCGTTCATCAGTTGATGGACATTCAGGTTATATGTTATAGCTTTTTGTTTGACTCTTCTCTCTACCACTGGACTGAGAGTTCTCTGATGACTGAGACCCTGTGCAACCTTTTCTGTGTCCTCAGCACCTGCCACAGGATCTGGCTCTTATTCATTATTATGGAATGAATGAATGTTCTGTAGTTCCTGATTCAACCCTTCATTACACCATGTATCAGGTTTTATTAAATTATTTCTCTCTTTCATCCCCTCTAGCCTAGGAGTCCTCTGAGGGCAGGGACCATGTCTTACCTATCCCATAGCCCCTGAGCCTCGTCCAGACCCTTTTGTTGTTTAGCACAGACTGAATGAATGTGCCACTCAGAAGAGCAAACGTGGAGTGGAGAGGAGTGGAGCCAGCTCGGTTGAGGCACAGAGCTGGCGCGGTTCCTCTTCAGCAGGTGACCCAAGCCCGCATCCTCAGAGAAAGCGCCGACACCTTGTGATATTTGTGCAAACCTGTGGAAAGGAACCCCCCCCCAGCCGACAGGCAGACTGCATATGCTTTGCATTTGTGACCCTGACTTTTAAAAATGTCACATCTGCAAACGTAGGGAGGCTTATTGACAGCTAATTAGGAAACGCAGTTTGTATCTACCAGTCTTTGAAAAACATTTTGTAAATTGGGTAATTGGCTTTAACAGCGCAGAGGAGAGCTGTGTGCGATGGCTCTATCATCCTCAGACAACACCGCCTGTAGCCGCCCAAGAATTCAGAGTGACAGCTTCAGGGAGAACACAGAAATGCCAGTTTTCCTCAGCACTCAGGATGGACAGCCTGGCTCTCGGGAGACTTTTAGAAGCAGATGGTCTGTCCATCACCCCAGGGAAGGGGTGTGGAAAACTCAAGACGGCTGCAGTTAATAAACTATTTGGGACAGCACACTATAGCTATGGCTACTTTTTTTTTTCCCTAAATTTTATTGCTATGACTACTTTTATTTCAGGTTGCATCCACTAGCAGGTATTGGATCCTCTGTGCAGCAGTAATTGAGTACATCCAACATATATTAAGTCTTTTTGGGGCCAGGCCCTTTGCTCAAGACAGGGCCAGGGGGAATAAAACCCTCGTCCAGTGCAACAAACCTTAGGTATATCAAATTATGTCCCTTAAATTCTGGGGTGATGCCAGCATGCTGAACGGCAGGAGGGAAAACGTAAAAATGTAAAATATACTGTCTTTCTATCCTTTTTCCATAATGATCTTTCCATCTTTCTTTAAACTGCTTTTACCCTTCTCTAGTAGCTTCCTTCCCCATGCATCTGTCAGTTTGTCGTCCTGTGGGTGCTTGTGTGTTGCTATGAGGCTAGAAGCTAAGCCACTGGTATTCAAATACCAGCAGGGTCACCCATGGTGGACAGGTTTCAGCTGAGCTTCTAGACTAAGACAGACTAGGAAGAAGGATCTGGCAGTTTTCTTCTGAAAAAAATTAGCCAGTGAAAACCTTATGAATAGCAGCAGTACATTGTCTGATGTAGTGCCGGAAGATGAGCCCCTAGAATTGGAAGGCACTCAAAATATGACTTGGGAAGAGCTTCCTCCTCAAAGGAGAGTTGACCTTAATGAGGTAGATGGAGTCAAGCTTTTAGGACTTTCCTTAGCTGATGTGACACGACTCAAAATGAGAAGAAACAGCTGAAAACATCCATTAGTCATAGGAACGTGAAATGCCCAAATAAGACTCTAGGAAAACTAGAAATAGTAAAAAATGAAATAGAATGCATAAACATTGATATCCTAGGCATTAGTGAGCTGAAATGGACTGGTATTGGCCATTTTGAATCAGAAAATCATATGGTCTACTGTGCCAGGAATGACAAACTGAAGAGGAATGGTTTTGCATTTATCATCAAAAAGAACATTTTAAGATCTTTCCTGGAGTACAACGCTATCAGTGATAGGATAACATCCATATGCCTACAAGGAAGACCAGTTAATATGACTATTATTCAAATTTATCCAATAACCACTAATGCCAAAGATGAGGAAATAGAAGGTTTTTTACCAACTTCTGCAGTCTGAAATTGATCAAGCATACAATCAAGGTGCATTGATAATTACTGGTGGTTGAAATGCAAAAGTTGAAAACAAAGAAGGATTGATAGTTGGAAAATATGGCCTTGGTGATAGAAAGGACACCAGAGATCACATGATAGAATTTTGCAAGACCAACAACTTCTTCATTGAAAATACCTTTTTTCAGCAACATAAATGGCAACTGTACAAGTGGGCCTTGCCAGATGGAGTACACAGGAATCAAATTGCTTACATCTGTGGAAAGAGTTGATGAAAAAGCTCAATATCACCAGTCAGAACAAGGCCTGGGGCCGACTGTGGAACAGACTATCAGTTGCTCCTATGCAAGGTCAAGTTGAAGCTGAAGAAAATTAGAACAATATGAGAGCCAAAGTACAACCTTGAGTATACTGAAAAAAAAAAAAAAAAAAAAACCAAACCCAGTGCTGTTGAGTCGATTCCGACTCATAGCGACCCCGTAGGGGCCACTATATATACCTTGAGTATATCCTGCCTGAATTTAGAGACCATCTCAAGAATAGATTTGACACATTGAACACTAATGACCGTAGACCAGACGAGTTGTGGAATGACATCAAGAACATCATACACGAAGAAAGCAAGAGGTCATTAAAAAGACAGGAAAGAAAGAAAAGACAAAAATGGGTGTCAGAAGAGACTCTGAAACTTGCCCTTGAACATAGAGTAGCTAAAGTGAGAGGAAGAAATAATGAAGTGAAAGAGCTAAACAGAAGTTTTCAAAGGACAGCTTGAGAAGGCAGTAAAGTATTATAATGACATGTGCAAAGACGTGGGGTTAGAAAACCAAAAGGGAAGAGCATGCTCGGCATTTCTCAAGCTTAAAGAACTGAAGAAAAAATTCAAGCCTCAAGTTGTAACAGTGAAGGATTCTGTGGGCAAAATACTGAGTGACGCAGAAAATATTGAAAGAAGATGGAAGGAATAAACAGAGTCACTGTACCAAAAAGAATTGGTTGACATTCAGTCATTTCAGGAGGCAGCATATGATCAAGAACCAATGGTACTGAAGGAAGAAGTCCAAGCTGCACTGAAGACACTGGCGAAAAGCAAGACTCCAGGAATTGGCAGCATACCAACTGAGATGTTTCAACAAACGGATGTAGCACTGGAGATGCTCACTCCTCTATGACAAGAAATTTGGAAGACAGCTACATGGCCCACCAATTGGAAGAGATCCATATTTACGCCTATTCCAAAGAAAGGTGATCCAACAGAATGTGGAAATTATTGAGCGATATCATTAATATCAAACACAATTAAAATTTTGCCAAAGAACATTCAAAAGTGATTACAGCAGTATATCCACAGGGAACTGCCAGAAATTCAAGCCGGATTCAGAAGAGGATGTAGAACCAGGGATACCATTGCTGATGTCAGATGGATCCTGGCTGAAAGCAGAGAATACTAGAAAGATGTTTACCTGTGTTTTATTGACTATGCAAAGGCATTCGACTGTGTGGATCATAACAAATTATGGATAACGCTGAGAAAACTGGGAATTCCAGAACACTTAATTGTGGTCGTGAGGAACCTGTACATAGACCAAGAGGCAGTTGTTCCAACAGAACAAGGGGATTCTGCGTAAAGTCAGGAAAGGTGTGCATCAGGGTTGTATCCTTTTACCATACCTTTCGATCTGTATGCTGAGCAAATAATCTGAAAAGCTGGGCTATATGAAGAAGAATGGGGCGTAGGGTTTAGAGGAAGACTCATTAACAACCTGTGTTATGCAGATAACACAACCTTGCTTGCTGGAAGTGAGGAGGACTTAAAGCACTTAATGAGGAAGATCAAGGATTACAGCCTTCAGTATGAATTGCACCTCAACATAAAGAAAACAAAAATCCTCACAACTGGACCAATAAATGGCATCATGATAAACAGGGAAAAGATTGAAGTTGTCAAGGATTTCGTTTTGCTTGGATCTGCAGTCAACACCCATGGAAGCAATAGTCAGGAAATCAAATGACATATTGCATTGGGAAAATCTACTGAAAAAAACCTTTTTAAAGTGTTAAAAATAAAGATGTCACTTTAAGGACTAGGGTGCACCTGACCCAAGCCATGGTGTTTTCATTGGCTTCATATGCATGCAAAAGCTGGACAATGAATGAGGAAGACGGAAGAAGAATTAATGCCTTTGAATTATGGTGTTGGAGAAGAATATTGAATATACCATGGACTGCCAAAAGAACAAACAATTCTGCCTTGGAAGTACAACCAGAATGCTCCTTGAAAGCAGGGAGACTTGGTCTTACATACTTCGATCGTGTTATTAGGAGGGACCAGTCACTGGAAAAGGACATCATGCTTGGTTAACCAGAAGGTCAGTGAAAGAGAGCAAAATCTTCAACCAGAAGGATTGACACAGTGGCTGCAACAGTGGGTTCAAACATAACAACGATTGTGAGGATGGCACAGGTCTGGACAGTGTTTCATTCTGTTGTACATAGGATCACTGTGAGTCGGAATCGACTCAGCAGCACCCAACAACAACAGTAGGTTACTAAATGTGTTGTGTCATGGGTTGAATTGAATTGTGTCCCTCAAAAATATCTGTCAACTTGGGTAGGCTGTGATTCCCGATATTGTGTGATTGTCCATGATTTTCCCATGTGTTGTAAATCCTACCTCTGTGAGTCAGAATCAACTCAACAGCAATGAGTTTGGTGTTTTGGTATGACGGTAATGAAGCAGGATTAGAGGCAGTTATGTTAATGAGGCAGGACTCAATCTTTAAGATTGGGTTGTGTCTTGTCAATCTCTTTTGAGATATAAGAAAGAGAAATGAGCAGAGAGACATGGGACCTCATACCACCAAGAAAGTAGTGCCAGGAGAAAAGTGTGTCCTTTGGACCCAGGGGCTCTGCGCTGAGAATCTCCTCAATCAGAGAAGATTGAAGACAAGACCTTCCCTCAGAGTCAACAGAGAGAGAAAGCTTCCACTGGAGCCACCTAGTCAATTCCAACTTATAGTGACCCCATAGGACAGAGTGGAACTGCCCCATAGGGTTTCTAAGGAGCAGCTTATGGATTCGAACTGCCACCCTTTTGGTTAGCAGCCTAGGTTTTAACTACTGTGTCACCAGGGCTCCTTGGTTTTGTATAGATGTCCTTTATTATATTGTGGAATTTCCCCTCTCTTCCAATTTATTGAGAGTTTTTATCAGAAATGGGTGTTGGACTTTATCAAATGCCTTTCTTTGTCGATCGAGACGATCGTGATTCTTTTCTTTTACTCTGTTTATGTGGTGGATTATGTAGATTGATTTTCTAATGTTAAACCATCTTTGCATACCTGGTAAGAATTCCACTTGGTCGTGGTGTATTATTTTTTGATATGATGATGAATTATATTGCTCCACAGAATTTTCAATGTCTGTGACCTCTCAGAGGAGATTTCCAGGCTTTTCTCCTTAGATACCTCTGGGTAGATTTAAACTGCCAACCTTTCAGATGGTAGCCAGGTGTGTAACCGTTTGCACCCCTAAATTCCAGTGAGTTCATATATAAAGGCTTCTTGCTCCCGTCATAGTCAAGTGCAGGTCAGAGGGATGTGTTGCTTGGATCCTCTGGGAAAGAGATGCCCAGACAGAGTTGTTATAGGTGCAAGAGATGTATTGGGAAAAATGCCTATGAAAAAAAAAAAGGAGAGAAGAAGCAGAGATAAGCAGAGAAAGCTTTTTTTTCCTGACACTGTGAAAGGAGAAGGGGCAGGAAGGAGGATTGAGCAGGAAAAGCCTCAGGTAGCAGTGCAGCTCTGATGAAGTCTCAGCCAACCCAGTGGAAGCTCAAGTTTAAAGACTGTCCAATGGGGAGTCTCATGGCCAAATATGGTGAGCCATTGTCCTGTCACCATGCTCAGTCTATGGTCGGGATTGCCTGGGAGGACTGTGGCTTCATCTCAAAGGCGCCGAGGCAGATCCTAAAGGTGCCTGAGCCTGGAGGTTATCAGTAAGCTGTCTGTTAAGATTGAGTTGTATCCCCCAAAAGATACCTTTGGTACCTGTGAACATGACCGTGTTTGGAAATAGGGTCTTTGAAGATGTTATCAGTTAACATGAGTCATACTGGAGTAGGGTGGGTCCTAATCCCATCTGAGTGGTGTCCTTATATAGGAGGAGAAGAAACACAGAGACAGAGGGAAGCGGCCATGTGATGCGTTATGCTGCAGCTGTAAGCCAAGGAATGTCTGGGGCTATCAGAAGCTGGGAGATGCAAAAGAGGATCTTCCCTTAGAGACTTTATCGAGAACATGCCCTGCTCACACGTTGATTTGGACTTAAAGCCTCCAAAACTGTGAGAAAACACGTTTCTGTTGTTTAAAGCCACCTACTTCATGGCTTTGTTATGGCAGCCTAGGAAGCTAAGACACTGGCCTCCTTGAAGTGCTGAGGTACCTCTGTGACTGGCAGAGGAGCTTGAGGGCTCCATCATCTTCTAATCCTTGGTGTACTCCCCACTCAGACTATGGATGGAAGAGAAAGCCCAGAGCACCAATGGAATGGTTTCATGGGACAATGCTGGATATGGCGTACATCACTTTTGCTCATATTCCATTGCCCAAAACTCAGTGGCCACACCTAGCGGCAAGGAGGCTGGAAAATGTGATCTGGTCATGTGCCCAGGGAGAAGAAGAGAACAGAATATTGGGAGGCATGAACTCTGGAACCTGAGTACCAGAGTTCCAGCTGTTTCTTACTCACTGTGTAAAACTGGGCAAATTACTCACCTCTGTGAGCCTTAGTTTCATCAGCCATTAAAATATGAATGATAGATAGATAATAGATAGCTGCTGTCAAGTCAGTTTTGTACCCTAAGTACAATAGAACAAATGTTGCCTGGTCCTGCTTCATCCTCATGATTGCTAGCTTGTTTGAGTCCATCGTTGCAGCTACCGTGCCAGTCCATCTCACCGAGGGTATAAAAGTGACGTGGTGGCATCAGACCTCTTCATTTGACACCAGAAGGAGAAAGAAGAATCGAGATCATCACCAGGCCAAAACTGATCCCTATGAGGTGGAGATCATACGTACCTCCACCCTCCAATCTTTTTACTGTTTTTTACACCAACCATCCCTCCCACAGCACTCTCTACTTCTCTGCTGGGTTCAATAATTTGTCACAATGGCCACACAGAACTCACATACAATACTCATGATTATGGTGTTTATTAGGGAAGTAACAGGTTACCACTGAGGATCAGGATCAGGAAGCATATAGACAAAGTCTCCCTTCTTCAGTGGAGGACAGCTCTCTCAGCTCCTCTAGGCCATGCAGGGCTCCTTTCGGCCCCTTGAGGACAGGCTCTTCTCGGCCCCCTCAGGATAGGCTTCTCTCTTGGCCCTTGGCCTGGCTTCTGCTCTGCACGGGCAAGTGTTACAAAGCTCTTTTAGCCCTACTGATAAATGCCTGGAGGCACCTTACTCCACCAGCAAGTTTCCTGCCGGGAGGTGCTCAGCTCTCTCCCTCTGTGGGTCCGTGAGCCTCGCTCCACCAAGTGCCTGGAGGCACCCCACTCCACAAGGAAGCCTCTTGCCTGAAAGTGCTCAGCTCTCTTGTTCCATGGCTCAGCACAGTCGCTGTAGCTGCTTTGCTATGTAGGCTAGGAAGCCCGCTGCGCCATCTTGCACTGGTCTCCTGGCTCTGCTGCTGCCTTTTCTCTGCTGCTGCCTCTCACAGTTTCCAGTATTACACCTCTCTCTGTCTTCTGGGATCTAGGAGGCTCTCAGTGCAGGGACCCTGGGTCCAAAGGACAGTCTTCACTCCTGGTTCTTCTTTCTTGGTGGTAGCGAGATCCCCTCTTCCTGCCTCTGGAATGCTCATTTTAAGCCTAGCAGGATGGCAGAACTGACCAATCCCTTGTTAGGGTTCCATGTACCTTATTTGCATGATCCTGCTGTTGAAAGTGTTCCATGCATCTTATCTGCATTATGAGCAGGCTGTCCAATCCCCTTGGTGGGCCACAAGCATCTTATTTGCATAGTTCCATTCAATCATTTTGTAGGAGTTACAAGACCGCATGGCTAAAAAGGCCATATTAAGTAATTCACTGCACCACAGAGGGTCTCCCTTGCCTTTGCTGGCCTTCTGCTTCATCCAATATGATGCCCTTCTCCAGCAATTGATACTTCTTGATGACATGTCCAAAGCAAACCAGTTAGGCAGTGTTCTGTTGTGATCTATAAGGTTTTCATAGAATTTTCAGAAGGAGCCCTGGGTGGCAGTGGCTAGGCACTTGGCTGCTTACTGAAAGAAGGGTCAGCAGTTCAAACCCATCAAACTGCTCCATGGGAGAAAGGTGTGGCAGCGTGCTTCCTTAAAGATTACAGCCTTGGAAACCCTATGGGGCAGTTCTACCCTGTCCTATAGGGCTGCTAGGAGTTGGAATCATCTCATCAGCGACAGGTTAAATTTTCAGAAGTAGATCGCCAAGCCTTTATTTCTAGTCTGTCTTAGTCTGGAAGCTCTGCTGAGACCTGTGTACCATGAGTAGCCTGCTGATATTTGAAATACTGGTGGCATAGCTTCCAGGATTATAGCAACATGCAAGCCACCATAGTATGACAAACTGACAGATGGGTGGTGGTGGATAGTAATAACCAAAAAAAAAAAAAACTTGTTGCCATCGAACCAATTCCGACCCAATAGGACAGAGTAGAACTGCTCCATGGGGTTTCTGAGGTTGTAAATCTTTATGGAAGCAGGCTGCCACATCTTTCTGCTGCAGAGTGGCTGTTGGGTTCAAACTGTCGACCTTTTGGTTAGCAGCCAAGCACTTTAACCACTGTGCCACCAGGGCCTGTGTGTATTACAACGGGACCTGTTTTATAGGCTTGTCAGGGGGATTAAGTGAGTTAACATACATAAAGCTATTGGAATGGTGCCTGGAACACATAAATTCTAGATGGAGGTTTGCTGTTACTGCTCATTATTGCCAAATTTAACGTCTCCATCAGTGTTTCTTGACTACCTACTTTGATCAAGAAGTTTTTGTAGGTCACATGGATTTATTGTTTCTTGGATAGCTCCCGGTACTTAGTGAATGTTCAGAAAATGTTGGGGTGAATTAATCGCAATGGAAAAACAATATACTATATGTTTAATTCTGCTGCAAAAGTCCTCTTTAAAGTGTTAAAAACAAAGATGTCACCTTGAAGACTAAGGTGCACCTGACCCAAGCCATGGTCTTTTCAATCCCCTCATACGCATGCGAAAGCTGGACAATGAATAAGGAACCTGAAGAAGAATTGGTGCCTTTGAATTATGGTGTTGGCGAAGAATATTGAATATGAACTGCCAGAAGAAGGAACAAGTCTGTCTTGGAAGAAGTAAAGCCAGAACTCTCCTTAGAAGCAAGGATGGCAAGATTTCGTCTCACATACTTTGAATGTTATCAGGAGAGATCAGTCCCTGGAGAAGGGCATCGTGCTTGGTAAAGTAGAGGGTCAGCAAAAAAAAGGAAGACCCTCAATGAGATGGATTGACACAGTGGTTGCAACAACGGGCTCAAGCATAACAAAGTTTGTGAGGATGGCGCAGGACAGGGCAGTGTTTCGTTCTGTTGTACACAGGATCGCTATGAGTTGGAACTGACTCAACGGCACCTAACAACGAAACAACAACAACACGTTTAATTCAGTTAGGAGCCCTGGTGGTGCAGTGGTTAAGTGCTCAGTTGCTTATTGAAAGGTTGGCGGTTTGAACCTACCAGCTGCTCCGTAGGATAAAGATGTGGTAGTCTGCTTCCGTAAAGATTATAGCCTTGAAAACCCTATGGGGTAGGTCTACTCTGTCCTACAGGACTGCTATGAGTTGGAATTGACACTATGGCAGTGGGTTTGGTTTGGTTTGGTTTTAACTCAGCTGGGCATGGTGCTGAGTTGATTTTAACATGGCGCTGGATTGATTTTAACATGATTTAACAACAATAGTCTAAGGTCTTGTTCTTGAGCTCAGAAAATCACAGAAGAACAGAAAGAGGGAAAGTTAAATGGTTGAGAAAGCATCCTAGTGTGAAAAGCTTGCTGGTTTAAAAATGACTTTTTGTCTTTATAAAAGTAATATGTGTTTACTTATCTTTTTTTTATTCAAGTAAAACAAAAAAGATACAAACGACAGGGTAAAAATAATCACGGAGACTCTCACCATCTTTAACATTAGATAACTCTCATTCCAGACATCTCTCTATGCATATAAATATAGAAGTGGGCAGAACTAATTTTATAAAATGAGATCATTATTATGTATTATTTAAAATTAATGTTTAATTTATGTGACTGTAACAAGAAAATAAGGCAACATAAAATAGAAGAAATTGCTCAATGTTAAACAGTTTTGCCTTCACTACAGAAAATATTTGTTTCTAAAATATCTCTCTCAGGGTAATAAAAAATTATCAAAAGCAGTGAGGTTAGAGTCTTGGCTTTTAAACTCCAGTTTTCAATTTTAGATGATATCGATTAAAGCCCTTCTGTGGAAGAGGAGGAAATTAGCAATCTTAGAATTCCTTTTCCCTCCTCCACTTTCTAAATTTTATGTTACATTATTATCTTCACACTGCAAATTGTTTCATGTTAAATGGGTCCGGGTCTCACAATCACTCTTTTTTATCACAAGCACTTATTCCTGAGATCTATATTTTGATTCATTTTTTGATTGGCTGAATTTTATCATCAAGTACTGCGGTAGTCAGGGTTCTCTAGAGGAACAGAACCAACAAGAGTGTGCATATATGTATATGGAAACCCTGGTGGCGTAGTGGTTAAGAGCTACGGCTGCTAACCAAAAGGTCAGCAGTTCCGATCCACTAGACACTCCTTGGAAACTCCATGGGGCAGTTCTACTCTGTCCTGTAGGGTCGCTATGAGTCAGAATTGAACTGCCAATATTTTGGTTAGCAGCCTTAGCCCTTAACCACCTCGTCACCAGGGCTCCAATATATATCTACATATGTATACCCAAACCCACTGCTGTTGAGTCAATTCTGACTTATACAACTTATACCGACCCTAGAGGACAGAGTAGAACTGCCCCGCAGGGTTTCCAAGGAGCGCCTGGTGGATTTGAACTGCTGACCTTTTGGTTGGCAGCCATAGCTCTTAACCACTACACCACCAGGGTTACTTGATATATACATATAACCAAACCCATTGCCTTTGAGTCAGTTCTGACTCAGCAACCCTATAGGACAGAGTAGAACTCCCCCATAGCGTTTCCAAGGAGTGTCTGGTGGATCCAAACTACTGATCTTTTGGTAAGCAGTTATAGCACTTAACCACTATGCCACCAGGGTTCCCATATATACATGTACATATACATATACAGGAACCCTGGTGGCACAGCGGTTAAGTACTTGGCTGCTAACCAAAAGGTCAGCGATTTGAATCCACCAGCTGCTCCCCGGAAGAAAGATGTGGCAGTCTGCTTTTGTAAAGATTACAGCCTTGGAAACCCTATGGGGGCAGCTCTCCTCTGTCCTATAGGGTTGCTATGAGTTGGAATCGACTTGATGGCAATGAGTTTGGTTTATACACACGCACATGCTTATACACACACACCTCTGTCTCTATCTACCTATCTATCTATCTGAGAGATTGATTTATTTTAATGAATTAGCTCATGAGATACTGTGGGGACTGGTAAGTCAGGTGATAAGCTGGAAACAACGGCAGTCTTGTGTTTTAAATTGGTAGGTCAGGAGTGGGATGGAAACTCTGGCAGGATATCTAAGTTACAGTCTGGAGGTAGAATTCCTTCTCTTCTTGGAAACCTCAGTTTTTGCTCTTAAGGTCTTCAACTGATTCGACGAGGCCTGTCCACCTTATTGAGGGCAATCTCCTTTACTTAGAGTCAACAGTTTGTAAATACTAACCACATCAACAAAATACCTTCACAGTAACACCTAGATTAGTGTTTGACCAAACAACTGGGCACCATAATCTAACCAAATTGACATACAAAATCAACCATTACCTGTGGGTTTTTGTTGGTTTGTTTGTTTTCCCCAAGAAAGGCTCATAGGTGTTTCGTTAGTAAAATCATGCATGCTGGTTTAGTAGTTTTACCGACAGTAAGCTCTGTACGACGTAGTTGCCTAATAGAGGGACTACATTGTGCAGCTGCATGAACAGAAGTCTGGACTCAGAATGAAGGAGGTGATCATTTCATCCGGTCTGGTATTCTGGCTAGGAGTGCTCTGAACAAATCAATACGAAAAAGACAAACAGCCTAATAGAAAAATGGACAAAGTCTCCATTCTAAAAAAGGAGGTCCAAATGGCCTGTAAACATATGAAAAAATGGGTTAGCCTCTTGAGTAATCAGGAACATAGAAATTGAAACGAGAACTCAAATACCCACAAGACTCGCAAAAATTAAAGTTGGCAAAGGTGTGGAACACTGGAATCTCTCCAGCACTGCTGGTGGGAGTGTAAATGGATAAAACCACGTCGAGAAAACATGGCAAGTCTTGTGACTCAGCAGTATCGTTTCCAGGTTATACCCTGGAGAAACTGCACGTATGTGCCAAGGGGCACATGCAGAAATGTCTAGCAGTCTTGCTTACAACAGCAACCAAACAAAACACTGGGAACAACCCACGTGTCCATCGGCAGGGGAATGAGTGCATAAACCATGGTATGTTCGTACAATGGAATACTGCACAGCTATGAAAATGAATGAACTACAGCTACATTCAACAACAACAGTCTCACAAACATAATGTTGACCCATAAAGACAAGTTTCAGGAGAAAGATACAGTATGATTCCACTTATATATATTCAAAAACAAGTAAAATTAAGTGATATAGTGTTTAGTAAACATATGCCTGTGATGATACTATAAAGAAAAACAAACAGGGATGAACACAAAGTTTAGAATAGGGGTAACCCCCAGTTAAGGAGGGGTATATGCCACAGTGGGCATGCAGGGGCTTCAGCAATGTTCTGAAGTTGGGTGTTGGGTATATTATATGTTCAGTTTACTATTTTTCATATTTTAGTAGTTTTGTATATAGGTGTATCCTTTCCCAGGATTGCAGTATTTCATAACAAATCCTTATTTAAAATAAGACAGTGCTCTGAAGTTATACTGCCCGGGATTGAATTCATACCATTTATGTGACCTTGGGTTAGTTTTTTTAACATCTCTGAGCTTCAAGTTCCTTTACCCATAAAATGGAAATAATAAAAGTACTTCTAGTCCAGTGCCTAGTAAATAGTGCACAGTGTATGGTAGCCCGTGTTACTTTTCTATGCAGGGCAGATGGAAGTACTTGGGGGTCCATGCTAGCTAGGTGCTGCATCCTAAAAAAAAAATCTATCCTCTCAAGCCTTTCTAGAGAATGGTCCACAGACAAGAAGGGCATGAAAACATACCATATGGGGATGATTAGAGATGGAAAACATCTCTAGGAGTCACTGTGGCTGAGTTTAGATATCTGAAGGGCTGTCATGGGGAGTGGGGTATACTTGTTCTATGAGGCTTTAGAGCAGGATTGGCAAACGATGCCCATGTGCCAAATCCGACTGCCACTTGTTTTTGTGAATAAAGTTTTATTGGAACACAGCTATGCTCATTCATTTACGTACTATCTGCGGCTGCTTTTGGAGCCCTGGTGGTGCAGTGGTTAAGGCGTTAGCTCCCTGGTGAGGGAGTGAAAACTCTGTCAGTGGATGTATGTGAGCACATGCCGACTGCTCCATGTGCAGCATGCTTAGAGGGGAGCATTGTATGGGAGCACGTTGGACACGTTAGCTTTTCAATTCCACTTCATTCTGAAATTCTCTATGGAATAATTCCCAGATTCAAATGAGTTGTTATTAACTGACATTTTCTTGGCATTTTTACATTTTAACTCTCAGCAACATTTTTTTTAAATTTTAAAGTCAAAACAGTATTTTAATTCTTTAAAAATGAGATTTAAATGAAAATGGGTTTTATTCTAAAGTCCCGGTTTTTCATTAAAGAATCGATTTTCATGACTTTTGGATCTATTCCCATTTATAGGTGCTAGATTTTAAAAGTGTATGTTTGCCAACTATGATTTCTCTATGACAAGTCTATCCTTACTGTGAAGGAGAAGCCACTAGAAATGAAACAGTGGAAGGGAACTTGGAGGTAGTGACCATAAGCTACAGTACGTGTGGAGTCAAAGAAAGGCAGTGGGAAGAAAGGAAGGAGGGAAAGCTACAGTTACTGAGGGCCTACTGTGTGCCAGGGGGCAGTGATGGTTCAGTGGTAGAATTCATGCCTTCCATGCAGGAGACCCGGGTTCGATTTCCAGCTCATGGACCTCATTTGCAGCCACTACCCATCCGACAGTAGAGGCTTGCATGATGTCTGTCTTAGTCATCTAGTGCTGCTGTAACAAAAATGCAACAAGTGGATGGCTTCAACAAAAAAAAAATTTATTCTTTCCCAGTCTAGGAAGCTAGAAGTCTAAATTCAGGGTGCCAGCTCCAGGGGAAGGCTTTCTCTCTCTGTCACCTCTGAGGGAAGGTCCTTGTCACCTATCTTCTCCTGGTCTAGGGGGCACTCAGCACAGGGACCCATGTCCAAAGCACACACTCTGCTCCTGGCTTTTCTTGCTTGGTGGCATGAGGTCCCTTTCTTTCTGCTTGCTTCTTTCTCCTTTTATCACTTGTAAGATAAAAGGTGATGCAGACCATACCCAAGAGAAACTTCCCTTACGTTGGATGTGGGCTGTGACCTGAGTAAGGGTGTTGCACCCCACCCTAATCCTCTTTAACATAATCTAATCTTGCCTCCACCCACGTGTTTGTCAGTTTGTCATACTGCGGGGGTTTGTGTGTTGCTGTGATGCTGGAAGCTGTGCCACTGGTATTCAAATACCAGCAGGGTAACCCATGGAAGACAGGTTTCAGCTGCACTCCCAGGCGAAAACTAGGAAGAAAGATCTGACAGTCTGCTTCTGGAAAGAATTAGCCAATGAAAACCTTATGAATAGCAGCAGGACATTGTCTGATGTAGTGCTGGAAGATGAGCCCCCAGGTTGGAAGGCACTCAAAAGACGACTGGGGAAGAGCTGCCCCCTCAAAGTAGAGTCAACCTTAATGACATGGATGAAGTCAAGCTTTTGGGACCTTCGTTTGCTGTTGTGGCACGACTCAAAATGAGAAGAAACAGCTGAAAACATCCATTAATAATTGAAACATGAAATGTATGAAGTATGAACCTAGGAAAATTGGATACTGTCAAAAATGAAATGGAATGCATAAACATCAATATCCTAGGCATTGGTGAGCTGAAATGGACTGGTATTGGCCATTTTGAATCAGACAATCATGTGGTCTACTACGCCAGGAACGACAGCTTGAAGAGGAATAGCATGCATGCATCATCAAAAAAGAACATTTCAAGATCTATCCTGAAGTACAACGCTGTCAGTGATAGGATAATATCCATATGCCTACAAGGAATATGACTAGTTACTATGACTGTTATTCAGATTTATGCACCAACCACTAAGGCCAAAGATGAAGAAATTGAAGATTTTTACCAACTTCTGCTGTCTGAAATTGATCAAACATGCAATCGAGATGCATTGATAATTACTGGAGATTGGAATCTGAAAGTTGGAAACAAAGAAGAAGGATTGGTAGTTGGAAAATATGGCCTTGGTGATAGAAACAATGCCAGAGATCCCATGATAGAATTTTGCAAGACCAAGAACTTCATTGCAAATACCTTTTTCACCAACATAAACGGCAGCTGTACACGTGGACCTCCCGAGATGGAATACGCAGGAATCAAATCGACTACATCTGTGGGAAGAGACAATGGAAAAGCTCAATATCATCGGTCAAAACAAGGCCGGGGCCAACTGTGGAACAGACCATCATTGCTCATATGCAAGTTCAAGTTGAAACCGAAGAAAATTAGAACAAGTCGATGAGAGCCAAAGTATGACCTTGAGCATATCCCACCTGAATTTAGAGACCATCTCAAGAATAGATTTGACGCACTGAACACTAATGACTGAAAACCAGATGAGTTGTGGAATGACATCAAGGACATCATACATGAAGAAAGCAAGAAGTCATTAAAAAGACAGGAAAGAAAGAAAAGTCCAAAATGGATGTCAGAAGAGACTCTGAAACTTGCTCTTGAACATAGAGTAGCTGAAGCGAAGGGAAGAAACAATGAAGTAAAGGAGTTGAACAGAAGATTCAAAGGGCGGCTCAAGAAGACAAAGTATTATAGTGACATGTGCAAAAACCTGGAAATGGAAAACCAAAAAGGAAGAACACGCTCGGCATTTCTCAAACTGAAAGAACTGAAGAAAAAATTCAAACTCAAGTTGCAATAGTGAAGGACTCTGGGGGGAAAATATTAAACAACTTAGGAGGCTTCAAAAGAAGTTGGAAGGAATACACAGAGTCATTATACCAAAAAGAACTGCTCAATGTTCAACCTTTTCAGAAGGTACCATACGATCAGGAATCCTTGGTACTGAAGGAAGAAGTCCAGGCTGCACCGAAGGCATTAGCGAAAAACAAGCCTCCAGGAATTGAAGATGTCAACTGAGATGTTTCAACAAATGATGCAGTGCTGGAAGTACTCACTTATCTATGCCAAGAAATTTGGAAGACAGCTACCTGGCCAACCAGCTGGAAGACATCCATATTTATGCCAATTCTCAAGAAAGGTGATCCAACCAAATGTAAAAATTATCAAAAAATATCATTAATCTCACATGCAAGTAAAATTTTGTTGAAGATCATTCAAAAGTGACTGCAGCAGTGTATCAACAGGGAACTGCCAGAAATTCAGGCCGGATTCAGAAGAGGATGTGGAACCAGGGATATCATTGCTGATGTCAGATGGATCCTGGCTGAAAGCAGAGAATACCAGAAAGATGTTTACCTGTGTTTTATTGACTATGCAAAGGCGTTTCACTGTGTGGATCATAACAAATTATGGATAACTTTGCAAAGAATGGGAATTCCAAAACACTTAATTGTGCTCATGAGGAACCTACACATGGATCAAGAGGCAGTCGTTCAAACAGAACGAGGGGATACTGTGTGGTTTAAAGTCAGGAAAGCTGTGCGTCTGTGTTGTATCCTTTCACCATACCTATTCAATCTGTATGCTGAGCAAATAAACTGAGAAGCTGGACTATATGAAGAAGAATGGGGCATCAGGATTGGAGGAAGACTCATTAACAAACTGCGTTATGCAGATGACACAACCTTGCTTGCTGAAAGTGGAGAAGACTTGAAGCACTTACTGATGAAGATCGAAGACCACACCCTTCCGTATGGATTACCCTTCAACATAAAGAAAACATATCCTCACAACTGGACCAATAAACAACATCATGATAAACAGGGAAAAGATCGAAGTTGTCGAGGATTTCATTTTGCTTGGATCCATAGTCAACATCTATGGAAGCAGCAGTCAAGAAATCAAAAGACGCATTGCATTGGTCAAACCACCTTCAAAAGACCTCTTTAAAGTGTTGAAAAGCAAAGATGTTACCTTGAAGAATAAGGTGTGCCTGATCCAAGCCATGGTGTTTTCAGTCGCCTCCTATGCATCGGAAGGCTGGAAGAATTGATGCCTTTGAATTGTGGTGTTGGAGAAGAATATTGAAAATACCATGGACTGCCAAAAGAACGGACAAATCTGTCTTGGAAGATGTACAGGCAGAATGCTCCTTAGAAGCAAGGATGGCGAGACTTACATCTAACATACTTTGGTCAGGAGGGATTAGTTCCTGGAGAAGGACATCACGCTTGGTAGATTAGAAGATCATCAGAAATGAGGGAGACACAGTGGCTGCAACAATGGGCTTAAGCATAACAATTGTGAGGATGGCGCAGGACCGGGCAGTGTTTCATTCTGTTATACACAGGGTCACTATGAGTCAGTTTCAACTCGATGGCACCTAACAGTAATCTGGCCTCATTAACCACAGGCAGAGACTAGGATTTATAACACATAGGAAAATCACATCAGATCACAAAATGGTGGACAACCCCACAATATTGAGAATCATGGCCTAGCCAAGTTGATACACGTTTTTCGGGAGGACACAATTTAGTCCACAATAATACTGTAGGTGGAACAGTTTCGGTGGGAGCTTCCAGACTAACACAGACTGGGAAGAAAGGCTTGACAATCTACTTCTGAAAAAAAAAAAAATAAGCCAGTGAAAACCCCGTGGATCACAATGATCCAATCCATAATCGATAATGGGGATGAAGCAGGACTGGGCAGTGTTTTGTTCCATTGTACGTGGGCTAACTATGAGTTGGGGGCCGCTAACAACAACCATGTGCCAGAGCCAGTGTCCGTGTGGCAAGACTGCAGCTGAGAAGCTGTGGCCAGTCATTAAACTTTGAGCTGTTGCATGAGAATATGAATTGTAGTGGAACTACTCGTTCCTGTCTGCTGGTTGAGTTTTGGCCACATCAACCCTCTAGAAGTGAGTAGGAACAGTTTCTAGAGTCAGGGGGAGACCATCATTGAACCTACCACTTTCTTCTGGGACATAGAGCCCCTGTTAGGGGGCTCCGAGGGCAAGCTGTCAGAAGCCAAATCGCTGAAAAACAGCTTCCCATAAGTAATTTTTCAGAATGATCCTTTGCCCAATGGCCAGCTCACTAAAAGCCACGAGACAGACACCTTAAGTGGGTATAGAAAACCTCCCGGCATTTCCCTGGCTTCTGCAGGGGTGGGGCTGACTGACGTCCGCCAGAAAGGGATGATAATCAATGGCCTTTAGGGCAGCATCTCCAAGAGCAGCATTTAGGAGGGATTGAAACATGAAGTACATGTGAAATTGACTTTCACCTGAGCAGGAAGGACAAATCTTATGAAACGGCCTTGAAGAATGTCTGCCAGGAATCCCTCAGGAGACTAAAACTTAAAAATTGCCCAGTGATTATGTACATCGATCAGGAGGCAAACCGGTTTGCAGTGAGTTGAGTTTGAGTGAGTAGCCTATAGTGTGTGTGTCCCAGGGCTGGCTTCGCTGAGCCTGGCCTGTGGGACACTCACTTATCAGCCCTTCCCGAGGCCAAAGGCAAAAGTCACATACTGGCAAAGACCTCAGGGGGCATCTCCTTCAGGGGGTTTCAAATATTTTTCGTTTTTAACAGTGAGATCCCCTTTTCCAATAAAGTAATATGTGGAACACTGATGCTGTATAGGAACCCTGGGTGGTGCAAATGGTGAGCATACTCAACTGCTGACTGAAATGTTGGAGGTTTGAGTCTACCCAGAGGTACTTTGGAAGAAAGGCCTGTGATCTAATTCTGAAAGGTCAGCCATTGAAAACCCTATGAAGTTCTGCTCTGGTATTCTGACACTTATGGGGTCACCATGAGTCTGAATCAACTCCATGGCAACTGTTCTTCTTTTTTTTTTTTTTGATGTTGTATAAACCAGATACGAGGGGAGTTCCTGGTTGAAGTGAAGGTGAGGAGCTTGGAGCTCCACTTGCTGGCTCTGAAACCTCTCTGCCAGTCCCTAGGCCCCTGAGGGACAAAGACTCAGCTTTGGTCAGCAGAAAAGGCCATTTATTTGGGACACTGATCATGTCAGGTGAGAAGAGAGAGTATTAGACATGCGGATGAGGGAGAGTAGCATCTAAAATATTCCCATGTGATTTTTAGTTTGTTATTCATTACAAAGCTGCTCCCTTTAGGTGCTGCAATTGGCTGCTAACCAAAAGCTTGGCAGTTTAAACCCACCCAGCAGCTGTATGGGAGAAAGGCCTAGTAATTTGCTGCCTTAAGATTACAGCCAAGAAAACCCTATAAAGCAGTTCCACTCTGTAACACATAGAGTTGCCCTGAGTTGGAATCAACTTGATGGCAGCATATTTGGTTTTTGGTTTAGGTGCCCAGTAGGTTGTTTCTCCTGCTGTAGGCCAAATGTATTGATCAAGAGGAAGCTAGGGCCCACAGCATTTTCCTGGGGGAAATGGTCCTTTCTAGAATGTTACTAGCTTTAGCCTTCCTTTTGCCTGAAGAGCAGAGCTCTCTAGATTATTGAGAAAGTGATAAATGGGAATCCAGAAACCTCTGCCCTAATCCTGGGAGGACAATGGGAAAGTTCCTTCCCCTCTCATCCTCATTCTCTGATCTGGAAAATGAGGGTGTAGGGTTACGTCAGCAATGCCCAGATGTTCAGATTTCGTACACCAGAAGAGGTAGGGTGGGTACATGGAAATTTATGTATTTTTCTATTTTGTCATGTCAGGACATTAAAAACAAAAATATCCTATAATTTTACAAAAGAAACAGCATTCCAACACCATGTTGTTGTTGTCGTTAGCTGTCGTCGAGTTGGCCCCCGACTCATGGCAAACCCATGCCCAACAAAATGAGTTGCTGCTCACTATTGCATCATGGGTGTGGATTGGACAGTTGTCATCCATGTTTCCATTGGCTTATTTTTGGAAGTAGATCACCAGGCCTTTCTTTCTAGTCCATCTAAGTCTAGAAGCTCCCCCTGAAACCTGCTCAGCATCACAGCAACATGCAAGCCTACCCTGACAGATGGGTGGTAGCGCAATGGCTGTACGTGAGGTGTACTGGATAGTTCTTTCAAATTAATACATTTAACTGTAAGGAAAACCTCACTGTATTATCCTTATTGTTTTCATTTTACCCCAGTGGGGTTTTTTTTTTTTTGCTTTTTGCTTTCCTTTGCTGTCATAACAGATTACCAGAAATTCATTGTTGTTGTTAGGTGTGGTCAGGTCGGTTCAAATTCATAATGACCCTATGTACAACAGAATGAAACACTGCCGAGTCCTGCACCATCCTCGCAATTGTTGTTATACCTAAGCCCATTGTTGCAGCCACTGTGTCAGTACATCTCATCCAGGGTCTTCCTCTTTTCTGCTGACTTTCTGCTTTACCAAGCATGATGTCCTTCTCCAGAGACTGGTCTCTCCTAATAACATGTCCAAAGTAAGTAAGACAAAGCCTCACTATCCTTGCTACTAAGGAGCATTCTGGCTGTATTTCTTCCAACACAGATTGGTTCGTTCTTTTGTCAGTCCATGGTATATTCAATATTCTTCACCAACACCATAATTTAAAGACATCATTTCTTCCTCAGTCTTCCTAATTCATTGTCTAGCTTTTGCATGCATGTAAGGTGATTGAAATTTAGTGGCTTAAAACAACACCCATTTATCATCTCACAGACCTGTGAGTCAGAAGTCTGGGCACAGTGGGACTCATCTGGGTGCTCTGCTCAAGGCCTCACAAGGCTGAAATCAAGATGTCGGCTGGGCTGGGCTCTTACCTGGAAGCTCTGGGGAAGATTCCAATTCCAAATTCATTCAGGAGATTGGAAAAATTCAGTTCCTTTCTGTTGTAGGACTGGAGTTCCCATTGTCTTGACACATGACCCCCTTCATCTTGAAGCCAGCAAAGGCACATCCAATCTTTCTCATGCTCCACATTTCTGACTTCCCCTTCTGCTACCAGCTGAAGAAAGATCTCTGCTTTTAGGGGCTTTCGCTATTACTTTGGGGCTGCTGGGATAGCGCAGGATTAACTCCATATTTGGAGGTCAGGTGATTAGTAACCTTAATTACACTGCAAAGTCTGTTTTGCCATGTATCATAACATATTCTTGGGGGCCAAAATTCTGCCTACCACACCCAGCCTGTTGAAAACTAAGTCAGATAAACATTTGGGAATATTAGAATGGCTGATTTCCAAGATTCCTCCAGCTCAAATACTGGGTGTCAAATATTCACATTTCTGAGTTGATATATTCAAAAATTCTGCTTTTGTAAGAAGCCAAGCCGTCATTACTAATACAGAATCTTGCACATCCTAGAGACTTAAGACATGTTGGGTGAGCAAACAGGCATTAGGAAGTTCATTGTTGTTAAAATTATTTTAATGAAACTTTGCTTCTAAATCTTGTGATACTGTATTATCGTTGTCATTAGCTGCACATTAGAAAACAAGGTAACGTCATTATAGAAATGTATTAAGACAGGAAATGATTCAGTAAATCATGGTAGAAACAATTAAAACATGAACTGTTCTGTTATATCTGCTCTGCTCCACTGAGGGTAGGAAGTATTGCTTTCTATCAAGGCACAGGAATAATTAATAGTGTCCCAGGAAGCAATAAGAACTTAACCTTTCCTGCCCTCTCCTCCCTTCCCTTCCATTTTCTTTCTTTCCTTCCTTCCTTTCTTCCTTCCCTCCCTCCCTCCTTTCCTTCCTTTACTCCTTCCTTCCTTCCTTCCTCCCTCCCTCCTTTTCTCCTTCCTTCCTTCCTTCCTTCCTTCCTTCCTTCCTTCCTTCCTTCCTTCCTTCCTTCCTTCCTTCCTTCCTTCCTTCCTTCCTTCCTTCCTTCCTTCCTTCCTTCCTTCCCTCCCTCCCTCCCTCCCTCCCTCCCTCCCTCCCTCCCTCCCTCCTTCCCTCCTTCCTTCCCCCTCCCTCTCTTCCTACTTCTCTCCCTTCCTCCCTCCCTCCCTTCCTTCTATGGCAAAAAATAAACTTAGCCAATTTCTAAATTTAGTTAAAAACTTAAATTATTTCCCAAACATCTACAAGCTACAACACAAACTCCTTGGCCTGGTGTTTGAAGCCCCCCTTGACCTTAACCCAGGCCACCTTGCCCTCATCCCTCACTGGTGGTATGAGCTGAGCGGTTTCTGTTGCCCTCCCACTTTCCCACCCATTTGCCTTAATTCATGCTGTTCCTCCACCAGCAATCCCCGCCTCAGATGCCCCACGCTGGAGACCTCCCCGGCTCTCCCTCTGGGTGCCCCACAGCCTGAGTCTACCTCTTTCCTGCAGCTCTGAACACTGCCCTCCATGTAGTGGGGCCACCCGTGTTCACACACCATTGCCTCTATCAGACGGTGAGTTCACTGAGGCCTGGAACTGCCTCGCGCTCATTTTTCTATCCCTGTCAGCACCCTCCCACCATGGGCCGCAGCCCAAAGAAGCTTCTCAAATAAACAAGGAAAGAGCAACAAATACTGATCAACTGTGATCCACATTATGGTCACTTAGGGAACAGGTGTGGAGGAGCTGAAAGAAAGAAGATAAACAGGATGGAGAGACTAAATAAGGAGAGAGACATGGAAGTAGAGGAGAGAAAGCAGTGAAGGAAGTGCTTCAGAAGACTCCTTCAGGTGCTCAGCAGACAGTTCTCACTGAGGCCCTGGGCTAGGCTCTGGGGAGACAGCCAGGAAAAAACTAACACAAATCCTTGCCCTCATGGAGCTTGCATTCGAGTTAAAGAAGTCAGTCAATGTTCAGGCAAATAAAAAATAGACAAGATGATTTCAGGTGATTTTAGAAACTGTGTTAAGACATTAAGCAGGCTGACATGTTTCAGAGTGACTGGAGTGGGAACCATTTTGGTTAGAGGGTCAGTGAAGTCTGAGTGGTGAGAAGAAGTGAGCCATGCCAAGAACAAAGGGGAAAGAAAACAGCAAGTGCAAAGGCCCAGAAGAACAGAGAGGAGGCTGGTGAGGCCGTGCTCAGTGAGCAAGGAGAGAGTGGAGGGAATTGGGTCAGAGTGGTAGGCAGGGGCTGGACCGTGTGGCATCTTACATCCATCATGATAAGGACTGTTAAGAAAATTAGCCCATGCTTGTAAATAATAGAAAGCAATGATTACGTGACCATTTAGCCCAACACTTAGAGCATTTACCTGACTCTAGGGGAATGGAACATTGAACGATTAAGTACCAGACATTTTGCAATTCTGTAAAGCTAATAAGATGTGATGATTTTCAATGATTTTCTTTTCTATCCTTAAAGGTTATGGTTCTATTGCCCTGTAGAACATTAACCAGTCCAAATAATTCAGCAATCCTGTCTTATTTTTTTCATTCACAGTAAAAACCTGTTTCTCAAATTCTTTTTTGAATCCACTTTGTCGTGCTACAGATCCCTTTAGTAGTGAGTTAAATAAAACTTTGACATGTGCTCACTATCTATTTTTATTGTGTTTTTAACCTTTTGAGAATTATACTGTGATAGAAGTTTGGATTATATATAAGTGCATGGAAAGCAGGAGAGTGAGAAGAACTAATTTCTGTTTTACGAAGGACTCAGACTGCTGGGTGGCGCCCGAGTAGGAGCCCGTGCCACTGTCCAGGGGAGAGATGACCAGGTGGCTTGAATGAGAGAGGTAGACTGGAGAGGCGGGAAGTGAGCTATAGCTGATTCCCAACATGCCAGGGGCGTTTGTTCTCTTTCCATTTTCATGCCAGATGGTCATGATCTGTCTCGGTCAGTTTTCTTCCCTAAAATGTGAGCTCCTTGACAGGGACTTTGTCCTCCTCTTGTGTCTCCTCAACATCTAGCCCTGGGCACAGAGCAGTGCTGGACGAGTGTTCGCCGAATGAATTCTTCCCTTTGGATTCATTATATTTTAAAATAGAAATGCCTATGGAGACCCCAGGATGAGATATTTTGGGGCCTGTTTCTCCGTGTGCTTTGGAGGGAGATAGCTGGGGAGCTGGGGAGCTGGAAGTTCTACATTTGGAGGGCGCTTTGAGGGAGGATGGAGTTTCTGGGTGGCGCAACAGTAAAGCACCCAGAGGCACCTTGGAAGAAAGGCCTGGCGATCTGCTTCTGAAAGGTCACAGCCTTGAAAATCCTATGGAACAGTTCTACTGTGTACACATGGGGTCACCATGAGTCAGAATTGACTGGATGGCAACTGGTTTGTCTTCTGTTTTGTTTTTTTGGCATTAGAGGGAGGAGAGTGGGATGGGGTGCCAAGGCCACACTTCACTGAATTCAGAGCATGGAGCCCCACCATGGGAGAAGTGAAACCCAGAAGGTTTCCCATGAGGAAAGATTTGTTTGTGTAAATCCACTGCTGGGCTTTTGCCCCTGGGGAAAGCTGTTTCTAATTTGGGCTTCTCTTTCTGTTGTTGCTCCACAGTGTGATAATGCAAAAGGGCTGAAAGCCTTCTACGATGCAATAAAATATGGGCCAAACCACTTGATGGTGTTTGGAGGCGTCTGTCCTTCCGTCACGTCCATCATCGCAGAGTCCCTCCAAGGCTGGAATCTGGTGCAGGTAAGGTCTGACCACTTTCCGATTGGGGACCGCCTCTGATTGGCCACAAGTCTTTTGCAGGAGTGGTTCTCCAGCATGGTTCCTGAGTTGATGGCTCAGGCCTCTTGGGTTCTTCCTGGATGATTGCACAGACTCCTGCTGCCCCCGCCTCCAGGGCTGCCCCTTCTGGCCTGACCTTGCATGGCCACCAGGGTGAGTTTCTGAAGGGCAGCCGTGATTCCACCCTGTGTCTGAAAACCTTCAGTGGCCCACCACAGACTCCCTAACCTGACTTTCAGGGCCTTCAATGTCTGGCCAGCCTGCCTGCCCAGTGTCATCTCTTGCCTATGCCTTTCACACCACACCATGACCCCTCCAGGCAACCTACATCTCCCCAAATGAACCCTGGGCCTTCGGGCCTCAGAGCCCTGCTCTTGCTGTTCGCTTAGCCAGATAACCCTTTATCCACTCCCTGCTGAACCCCTCTGCCACATTGAAATTCCTTTCGGTCCACTAAGACTGTCTCAAGGCCTTTCTTTGTAGTTAAGCCTTTCCTGGCATTCCTGGACAATTATTTACCCTTGAATGTCCTGCTCATAAGTGTGTGGTCTGGTATAGGTGGGACTCACCAGCGTCAGCTGTAAATCAAAGTCAGAGAGAGAAGAATGTAGAAAGATATGACTGCTGGACTGAGTGGTGTTATTTCTTTGCTTTATCTATCCATGCATCTATCCATCTGTTCATCCATTCATACAACAAATATTTATTGACAACCTACTATGTGCCTGGAATATTGGTAGGCACTGGGGATAGAGTGCTGAATAATTCAGACTTGGTCCTTACCCTTTAGGACCTTCCATTCTAATGGAGGGAGATGAGCAGTAAGTAAGTAAACAAGTAACAATAATACTAAGAACTAATACTTGTATAATACTCATGTAGGGCTTACTAGCAGCAAATGGTTAATGCACTCAACTGCTGACTGAAAGGTTGATGGTTTGAGTCCACCCAGAGGTACCTTGGAAGAAAGGCCTGTTGATCTACTTAAAAGAAATGGAAAACTCTGTGGAGCACAGTTCTACTCTGCCACACATGGGGTCACCACGAGTAGAAATCAACTTGATGTCAACTGGCTAGGGCTTACTATGTACCAGAGCTGTTCTGAACGCTTCTATGCCTTAACTCATTTAATCCTTTCACCTTCTCTATGCAGTAGGCACTTTTATCATTTCCATTTATAGACAAGAAAACTGAGGCACAGAAAGAACCCACAGCTAATAAGTAATAGAGCAAGGTTCAAACTCAGGCAGCCTGACTCTTAAGATAAGACTGTGATAAGGGCTATGTTAGAAATAAACAGTGCAATGGGATACATAGTGGAATACAGGGAGGGCCCCTTTGAAGAGGTAACACTTGTGCTGAGACTTGAAGGATGAGAAGGGACTGGCTGGGTGGAGAGCTTCCATATTGGTGGATGGATAGCAGATACAAACAGCCTGTGATGGGAAAGAACCTGGTGTATTCATGGAACAGAAAAGGGGCAGTGGAGCTGGAACACGGTGGATGATGAGTCGGGATGATGAGAGTAAGACTGAAGAGGCAGACAGGGGCCAGACCATGCAGGGGCATCTGTTTTCACTTGTGAGAAGGTCAACTGAGGACCTTCTCTGAGTCAGGCTCTGCATGCATTGGGTGCTGGGGAGAAAGGCCCACGCTCATCGCCTAGAGGGTTGGTAGAAGCAAGCCTTGGAGGAGGTGTGGTGAGAGAGGGGAGAGGCCCAGCTTAGCCCGGGGCCCAGGAAGGCTTCTCAGCGGAGGTGATGTTGAACTGCTGACGGAGGAGAGGGCGTTGGACAGCTGGAGTTGTGGAGAAGACTGGGTGTACAAGAGCGGGAGGTGAGAAAGTGTGTGGGCTTGGGGAGCAATGAGTCATTCATTGTGGCCAGAGCAGGCCATGCTGAATGTGGGCAGATGCAACAGGAGATGAGGCCAGGAAAGCAGCTCAACGTGCTACGGTGCAAACCTAGCAGTGTAGCTGGGAGCTGCATGGCTCAGTGTGCAAGGAGCCTGGCCTCAAGCCCTCAAGGTGCCCACAGACGGTGGTGAGGCCCAGGTCAGGTAACTGACCTTCTCTGACTTGAGCTTCCTTTTCTGGGTACTGAGAAGCACACCCTTCTCCGTCAGAGCCCTGTGCTGCCACTGGGCAGGTTACCTGCCTCTCTGAGACTCAGTCCCCTCATCTGTGAAATCGAGGTAACAATAATACCAATTTCATAGGGTTTTATATGGATTAGGAGTCCCTCTGGTGAAAACAGTTAAGGATTCAGCTGCTACAGAAAGATTGGAGGTTTTAGCCCACCCAGAGGCACTTTAGACAAAAGGCCTGGCAACCTCTGTCTGAAAAATCAGCCATTGAAAACCCCATGGAGTACAGTGCTACTCTGACACACAGAGGGTCGCCATGAGTCAGAGTTGACCTGATGGCAACTGGTTGTTTTTTGTGTGTGTGTATGGATTAAATGATTTACCAGTGATTAGAATGGGGCCGGACACATAGTAAGCACTATGGATGACTTGTTTTGCTAAGTATTACTTGCATTGTTGTCATTATTGTTCTTCCCTCCTGCCCCTCCCCTTGTGTACCCCAACTACTTAGCATTCCTGCTCTTTGCTGTGTTACTGCCATTGCCTGCACCGTAGCCGCCACCTGAAACACCCCTCTTCCCTATCTCTAGCATATCAAGGCCTACCCATTCTTAGACACTCAGCCGAAATGCTGCCTCCCCAGAAAGCCTTTCCTGATTGCACTGTGTCAAGTAGACCCCTCCAGAAATCTCTTCATGACATCACCGTGTTTATTTCTAGCAGAGAATGTATACAGCCCAAGACCTCACGCCCACCTGCCTGTCCCTCTCTTAGGGTTTTGCAAGTGTGATGGCATGTTCACAAGTGTTTATCTTCCCAGCTGAGTGATGAGCAACTCAAGGACAGAACCTGGGCTTGAGTTTCTCCTGTTTTTTCCTGGTGTCTAATACTCCACAGACTTTATTAGATTTTGCTGAATAATCAGAGGGTAGAAGGGAGGGATGGAGGGGTGGAAAGATCTGTGAATGGAAATTTTGCCCAAACATGAGAGACCAAGCTCCCTGGGAACTCTTCTACCCAGAGAGCAGTCCAGGGGGCTTCCTGACCCTCTGTTGGCCTCAGTTAGAACTGACTGCCCTCCAGAATTCTCTGAGGAGCTAGCTGCAGGACTAAGCACACCCTTGGAAAATCCTGGCTTGCCAACCAGAGCTACCTGGCCTCAGCATGAGCAAGACAGGTCTCCAGCCTGTGGTCTAAAATGCTAGGTATTGACAAGGCAGGGAACTGGTCTGTGAGATGAGCGCTGTATTAGTTACCTAGTGCTGTGTAACAAATCATCCCAACACTTAGTGGGTTATAACAACAATTGTTCCTATTTCATTATTTCCATGGGTCAGGAATTCAGACAGGGCACAGTGGGAATGGCTTGTATCTGCTCCATGATGTCTGGAGCAGCTGGAAGATTTGAAGGCTGGGGGCTGGAGTCATCTGAAGGTTTGACTGAGGCTGGAAGACCTGCTTCCAGGGTGGCTCACTTGACTGGCAAGTTGGTGTGGGCAAGTTGGTTCCTCTCCTTGTAGGCCTTACCATAGGGCTGCTGAGTGTCCTCATGATTTGGCCACTGGCTTGCCCCAAAGTAAGTGACCCAAAAGACCAAGGTAGAGGTGGCAATGTCTTTTAGGAATTGGCCTTGGGAGTCATATACCATCTTCTGTATCATATTCTATTGGTCACACAAATTAGCTCTTATTTAGGGGAGAGGACTACACAAGGGCACAACAGGAGGTAAATGTCACTGGGGGCTGCCATCTTGCAGGCTGGCTACCACAGTGTGACTAATGTCTGTGAGGAAGGTAGGAGCTAAAGCACCTGGCAAAGGAGACTTGATGCTGGGCCCATCCCTTTCCTGTTTTGCAGAACTCCTGCTCATCCTTCAAAACCCTGATTAGGTACTACTTTCTCCGTGAAGCCTTCTCTGATCACTCCCTTCAAACCCTTCCTTCTGAGCACCCTAATCTCTAGACCAAAAAGTAAATGAATTGTTCCTTCTTTTATATCATGCATTCTCAATGAGGGTGATATCTCCCCCAAGGGGGTTGTCTTACTTATCTAGTGCTCCTATAACAGAAATACTGCAAGTGGATGGCTTTAACAAAGAGAAATTTATTCTCTCACAGTTTAGGAGGGTAGAAGACCAAATTTGGGGTGCTGGCTCTAGGGGAAGGCTTTCTCTCTCTGTCAGTTCTAGGGGAAGATCATTGTCATCAATCTTCCCCTGGTCTAGGAGCTTCTCAGTGCAGGAACCTTGGGTCCAAAGGATGCACTCTGCTCCTGGTGTTGCTTTCTTGGTGGTATGAGGTCCCCCTGTCTCTCTGCTTGATTCTCTTTTCTATGTCTCAAGAGATTGACTCAAGATACCTAATCTTGTAGATTGAAGCCTGCCTCATTAAAGTAACTGCCTCTAATCCTGCCTCATTAACATCATAGAGGTAGGATTTACAAGACACAGGTAAATTACATCAGATGACAGAATGGTGGACAGTCACACAATACTGGGAATCATGGCCTAGCCAACTTGTTACATTTTAGGGGGACATAATTCAACCTATAATAGGTATGAAAATTGGTTCTTCACTAAGATGGGGGAGGGACTATTACTCTTTTATGTATAAAGCACAGATATATATACCGTATATGAACAGATGTATAGTATATCTGTGGCTTAAAATTTCATAGGGGAGAAAATTAGGGAAAAAGGGCTAAAGAGGTTTCTTAAGCAAAAACTCGTTACTGTTGAGTGGATTTCGACTCACAGCGACCCTACAGGACAGAGTAGAACTGCCCCATAGGGTTTACAAGGGGCCCCTGGTGGATTCAAACTGCCGACCTTTTGGTTAGCAGCTGTAGTTCTTAACCACTACACCACCAGGGTTTCCAGAGGCTTCTTAAAAAAAAAAAAATATTTTTTCCAGGGTTTCCAGAGGCTTCTTAGGAGCACAATAATGAAAAAAAATTGAGTAACACTGTTCTACGTCACACTGATATTGCATAAAAAATCTGTTGCTGTAGAGACGACTGACTCATGGGACCTCACGTGTGTCAGAGTAGAACCGTGCCCCACAGGGTTTTCCATGATGACTATTTCAGAAGTAGATCACCAGGCCTTTCTTACAAGGCCCCTCTGGGTGGACTTGAACTACCAACCTTTTGGTTAGCAGCCAAGTGTGTTAACTGTTTGTACCACCCAGGGACTCCTTGATAGTGGCATACCATGTTCTATTATTGAATGAATTGTATTTTGTGGAAAATAGTTTGTTCTGCGTATGTTACATACATGTTCTATATGTAGTCTTTTCCACTAGACTGAAAGCTTCTTGAAAGCCGGGCCGTTTTCTTCAGCTCCCCTTCCCAGTGCCCAGGACAGCGCCCAGCACACAGTATGTCCTCACTCTGTGCCAGCCTGAATTGAACTCAGTGGAGAGCGTAGGCTGGGGAGTGTAAAACCCTCCACAGCAGTCTCTCAACTGTGAACTTGGCCGTGGAGAGAGAGGGGAGAGGGCTGTGGGAAAGGCAGATTCTTGGCCTCCAGCATCTTGGCTACCAGCATTGCTCTGCATGGTAATAGGTGAGTCTTATGCACAGAAACCAGGGTTTAGAACCTGACTCATTCAGGTTCGAACCCCTCCTGAGAATTTCCATTTCTAACAAGTTCCCAGGCGATGCTAATGCTGTTGGTTAGGGACCAATTCTGAGAGCCACTAGTAGAGCCAACCAAAAAGACCAAACCATTGCCGTGGAGTCGATTCCAACTCCTAGTGACGCTATAGGGCAGCGTAGAACTTCCCTATAGGGTTTCCAAGGAACGACTGGTGGATTGAAACTGCCAACCTTTTGGTTAGCAGCCGAGTTCTTAACCACCATGCCACCAGAGCTCCACTAGTAGAGCAGTGGTTTTCAAAATTGTTTATACATAAGAATCACCTGGGAATCAAAAACGTAGATTCTGATTCAGTATAATTCGGGTAAAAATGCAAATTCTCAGCTAGGGTTCAAACCAGAATGAACCAGTTAGAAGCTCTGACAAATCGTGCCCTGGGCATTTGCTACTGGACACTGGGGCCAGATCAAAGGGCTCAGCTGTGTGTGGATGGGGGCACTGAGTGGCTGAGAACTGGCCGGAGAATTCCAAGAGCCTGGGGGACAAAGTTGTGGGGTGAACCTGAGCGAATAGACCCCTCCCCACTTATGGAGCTGGGCAGGGAGAAGGAGGGACAAAAACCTGCATCCTATGGGGAGGTAGCTCTGGGGGCCTGGATTTCTCCCCTACCCCTCTCAGGGAACACAGTTCCTTCCTTATGGACCAGATGCTGAGGACCTCCCACCCCCCTCCCCAACTCTGGGAGGCAGAGCTTGCTTCTAGAGATGGTGGAGTGTTGCTGAGTGGTCTGCAGTAACTCTAAAGATTTGATGACTAACTTATTCAGAGCCCTGGTGGTGCAGTGCTTAAGAGCTCGGCTGCTAACCAAAAGCCTGGCAGTTTAAATCTACCAGCTGCTCCTTGAAAACCGTATGGGGTAGTTCCACTCTGTCCTATAGTGTCCCTATAGGGTTGCTATGAGTTGGAATCTACTTCATGGCAATGGCTTTTTTTTTTTTTTTTTTAAGTTATTCAAAACTGGGCTCCGAGACTGCATTTTGCAAGTGGGGAAATTATGTGATTCGTATAATTGAAAAGACACTTTGCCTGCCCTTTGGGGGTGCAGCGCTGGCTGGACAGAGAGGGCCTGGAATGTGTAATCAGTTGTTCCTGTCTCCCGGTGCCACAAAAATAGGATGTGCACGCCCGAGGGGTGAAGACTCGCCTGGGTGCTGAGGCGGTTAAATTTAACTTTTGCCTTTTGTTGGGCTTCTTTTTTTGTGGTTGCTGCATAGAGAAGCTAATATTGTTTAAGTTGTGATGCAAGTCATTTAGCTCCTGGGAGCCTCAGTTCTACCACTGAGCTGCAAGGACCTTCATAGAGCCCAGGTCTGATTGGCAAGCAGTGGGGCTCTGCCCCTCTCTGACCTGGTCAGACCTGCAGGGCTCAGGTCTGGACCTTGCTCTGTGTGGGAGACCGGGGCATGGTCTAAGAAGGCATTTGGGAGAGGTTGGGGCCCCAACCTTGGAGAACTAAGCATGTTCAGGCCGGAGAGGATGTAGGGGCTGGGGAGCAGGGAGGAGTGTTGGCCTCTAGAGCTGCATGGCTGTCTCTGAGAGGTGTCGCTGGCTCCCTTGATGTCGGTGGAGAGAAGCAGGAGCAAGGGCTGAGGCTACAGGGGAGCAGGGTTTCAGCTGCTTCTGAGCAGATACATAGTATGGACACATGCTTATGTTAACAGTACAGATTCCCAGGCTCCCCTCGGAGCAGGTCTAGGTGAAGGGACTCACTAGATCCCTCAAGGACTGCAGACCCCACTCATCCCCCTCCCCTATTTCAGCACCGGCAGGTCAGGAGATTTGGATGCAACATTCCTGGAGACTGGCTGGGCAAGGTGATCACTAAGGCCCCATTCATGTCCCAGATGCCCGGATTCTCTCAGAGCTCCTGGTCCACAGAACAGAATTCCATTCACAGTGCCTGTGTGAGACAGAGGACATGGGGGAGATGGCAGGTATCCCAGGGTCACACAGTTCTTTTTTTTTTTTTTTAATTTTTATTGTGCTTTAAGTGAAAGTTTACAAACCAAGTCAGCCTCTCATACAAAAATTTATATACACCTTGCTATATACTCCTAGTTGCTCTCCCTCTAATGACACAGCACACTCCTTCCCTCCACTCTCTATTTTCATGCATTGGCCAGCTTCTGACCCCCTCTGCCCTCTCATCTCCTCTCCAGACAGGAGCTGCCCACACAGTGTCATGTGTCTACTTGACTCAAGAAGCTCACTCTTCAACAGTATCATTTTCTATCCCTTAGTCCAGTCCAATTCCTGTCTGAAGAGTTGGCTTTGGAAATGGTTCCTGTCTTGGCCTAAAAGAAGGTCTGGGGACCATGACCTATAGGGTCCCTCTAGTCTCAGTCAGACCATTAAGTCTGGTCTTTTTATGAGAATTTGAGGTCTGCATCCCACTGCTTTCCTGCTCCCTGAGCAATTCTCTGTCGTGTTCCCTGTCAGGGCAGTCATCAGTTGTAGCCAGGCACCATCTAGTTCTTCTGGTCTCAAGCTGATGTAATCTCTGGTTCATGTGGCCCTTTCTATCTCTTGGGCTTATAATTACCTTGTGTCTTTGGTATTCTTCATTCTCCTTTGGTCCAGGTGGGTTGAGACCAGGTGATGCATCTTAAATGGCCGCTTGCTAACGTTTAAGACCCCAGATGCCACTCTCCAAAGTGGGATGCAGAATGTTTTCTTAATAGTTTTATTATGCCAGTTGACTTAGGTGTCCCCTGAAACCATGGTCCCCAAACCCCCGCCCCTGCTACGCTGGACTTTGAAGCGTTCAGTTTACTCAGGAAACTTCTTTGCTTTTGGTTTAGTCCAGTTGTGCAGACCTCTCCTGTATTGTGTTGTCTTTCCCTTCACCTAAAGTAGTTCTTATCTACTATCTAATTACTGAAAACCCCTCACGCTCCCTCCCTCCCTGCTCTTGTAACCATCAAAGAATATTTTCTTCTCTGTTTAAACTACTTCTGGAGTTCTTACAATAGTGGTCTCATACAATATTTGTCCTTTTGCAACTGACTAATTTTACTCAGCATAATGCCTTCCAGATTCCTCCGTGTTATGAAATGTTTTACGGATTCATCATTGTTTTTTATCCATGCTTAAAATTCCATCATGTGAATATACCATAATTTATCCATTCATCCGTTGATGGGCACTTTGGTTGTTTCCATCTTTTTGCTATTGTAAACAGTGCTGCAGCGAACATGGATGTGCATATATCTGTTCGTGTAAAGGCTCTTATTTCTCTAGGATATATTCCCAGGGATGGGATTGCTGTATCCTATGGTAGTTCTATTCCTAGCTTTTTACGGAAGCTCCAAATCTATTTCCAAAGTAGTTGTACCATTTTACATTCCCACCAGCAGTATATAAGTGTTCCAGTCTCTCCATAGCCTCTGTAACACTTGTTATTTTGGATTAATGCCAGCCTTGTTGGACTGAGATGAAATCTCATTGTAGTTTTGATTTGCATTTCTCCAGTGGCTAATGATCGTGAGCATTTCCTCATGTATCTGTTAGCTACCTGAGTGTCTTCTTTAGTGGAGTGTCTGTTCGTATCTTTTGCCCATCTTTTAATTGGGTTATTTGTCTTTTTGTAGTTGAGTTTTTGCAGTATGATGTAGGTTTTAGAGATCAGGCACTGATTGGAAATTCATAGCTAAAAATGTTTTCCCAGTCTGTAGGTAATCCTTTTACCCTTTTGGTGAAGTCTTTGGATGAGTGTGTTTGATTTTTAGGAGCTCCCAGTTATCTAGTTTTTCTTCTGCATTGTTAGTAATGTTTTGTATACTGTTTACACCATGTATTAGGGCTCCTAACATTGTCCCTATTTTTTCTTCCATGATCTTTATTGTTTTAGGTTTTATATTTAGGTGTTTGATCCATTTTAAGTTCGTTTTTGTGCATGGTGTGAGGTGTGGGTCTTGTTTCATTTTTTTGCAGATGGATACCCAGTTATGCCAGCACCATTTGTTAAAAAGACTGTCTTTTCCCCATTTAACTGATTTGGGGCCTTTGTCAAATATCAGCTGTTCATATGTGGATGGATTTATGTCTGGATTCTCAATTCTATTCCATTGATCTATGTATCTGTTGTTGTACCAGTACCACGATGTTTTGACTACTGTGACAGTATAATAGGTTCTAAAATAAGGTAGAGTGAGCCCTCCCACTTTGTTCTTCTTTTTCAGTTATGCTTTACTTATCCAGGGCCTCTTTACCTTCCATATGAAGTTGGTGATTTATTTCTCCATCTCATTAAAAAATGTCGTTGGAATTTGGATCAGAATTGGTTGTCTCTGTAAATGGCTTTTGGTAGAATAGACATTTTTACAATGTTAAGTCTTCTATCTATGAGCAAGGTATGTTTTTCCACTTATGTAGGTGTCTTTTGGTTTCTTGCAAAAGTGTTTTGTAGTTTTCTTTGTAAAAGCCTTTTACATCTCTGGTAATATTTATTCCTAAGTATTTTATCTTCTTGAGGGCTGCTGTAAATGGCATTGATTTGGTGATTTCCTCTTCAATGTTCTTTTTGTTGGTGTAGAGGAATCCGACTGATTTTTGTACACTTATCTTGTATCCTGATACTCTGCTGAACTCTTGTATTAGTTTCAGTAGTTTTCTGGAGGATTTCTTAGGGTTTTCTGTGTATAAGGTCATGTCATCTGCAAATACTTCTTCCTTGCCAATCTGGATGCCCTTTATTTCTTTTCCTAGCCTAATTACTCTGGCTAGGACCGCCAGCACACTGTTGAATAAGAGTGGTGATAAAGGGCATCCTTGTGTGGTTCCCAGTCTCATGGGGAATGCCTTCAGGCTCTCTCCATTTTGGGTGATGTTGGCTGTTGGCTTTGTATAAATGCCCTTTATTATGCTGACGAATTTTCCTTTTATTCCTATTTTGCTGAGGGCTTTTATCATGAATAGGTGTTGAACTTTGTCAAATGCCTTTTCTGCATCAATTGATAAAATCATGTGATTCTTCCCTTTTGTTTTATTTATATGGTGGGTTACATCAATTGTTTTTCTAATGTTGAACCATCCCTGCATACCTGGTATGAATCCCACTTAGTCATGGTGAATTATTTTTTTGGTATGTTGTTGAATTCTATTGGCTAGAATTTTGTTGAGGATTTTTGCATCTGAGTTCATGAGGGATATAGGTCTGTAATTTTCTTTTTTTTGTGTGGTGTCTTCACCTGGTTTTGCTATGATAGATATGCTGGCTTCATAGAATGAGTTTGGGGGTATTCCATCCTTTTCTGTGCTCTGAAATACCTTTAGTAGTAGTGGTGTTAACTCTTCTCTGAAAGTGTGGTAGAACTCTGCAGTGAAGCCCTCCGGCCAGGGCATTTTTTTTGGTGGGAGTTTTTTTGATTACCTTTTGAATCTCTTCTTTTGTTATGGGTCTATTTAGTTGGTCTACCTCTGTGTTAGTTTAGGTCGTTAGTGTGTTTCTAGGAATTCAACCATTTCTTCTAGGTTTTCAAATTCGTTTGAGTACAATTTTTCATAGTAATCTGATATGGTTCTTTTAATTTCAGTTAGGTCTGTTGTAATATCGCCCATCTCATTTCTTATTCGAGTTATTTGCTTCCTTTCCTGTTTTTCTTTTGTCACTTTGGCCAATGGTAAATCAATTTTGTTGATTTTTTGAAGAAACAGGTTTTGGTCTTGTTAATTCTTTCATTTGTTTTTCTGTTTTCTATTTCATTTGGATCTGCTCTTATTTTTATTATTTGTTTCCTTCTGGTGCCTGAGGGTTTCTTTGTTGCTCTCTTTCTATTTGTTCAAGTTGTAGGGATAGTTCTTAGATTTTGGCCCTTTCTTCTTTTTGGATGTGTCCATTTCTTGATATAAATTGACCGCTAAGCACTGCTTTCGCTGTGTCCAAATGTTCTGATAGGAAATGCTTTCAATCTCATGGGATTCTGTGAATTTCTTTATTCCATCCTTAATGTCTTCTATAATTCAGTCTTTTTTGAGCACGGTATTGTTCAGTTTCCAAGAATTTCCTTTCTTTTCCCTGCTTTTTCTGTTATTGATTTCTACTTTTATGGCCTTATGGTCACAGAAGATGCTTTGTTATATTTCAGTGTTTTGGATTCTGCTAAGACTTGCCTTGTGACCTAATATGTGGTCTATTTTAGAGAATGTTGCATGTGCGGTAGAAAAGAAAGTATACTTGGCTGCTGTTGGGTGGAGTGTTCTGTGTATGTCTATGAGGTGAAGTTGGTTGATTGTGGCATTTAGATCTTTCGTGTCTTTATTGAGCTTCTTTCTGAATGTCCTGTCCTTCACCGAAAGTGGTGTGTTGAAGTCTCCTACTATTATTGTGGAGCTGTCTATCTCACCTTTCAATGTTGATAGAGTTTGTTTTATGTATCTTGCAGCCCTGTCATTGGGTGCATAAATATTTAATATGGTTATATCTTCTTGGTGTATTGTCTCTTTAATCATTATATAGTGTCCTTCCTTATCCTTTATGATGCATTTAACTTTAAAGTCTATTTTGTCAGAAGTTAATATTCTCACTCCTGCTCTTTTTTGATTGTTGTTTGCTTGATATATTTTTTTCCATCCTTTGAGTTTTAGTTTGTTCGTGACTCTAAGTCTAAGGTGTGTCTCTTGTAGGCAGCATATGGGTGGATCGTGTATTTTAATCCATTCTGCCACTCTCTGTCTCTTTATTGATGCATTTAGTCCATTTACATTCAGCATAATTATGGCTAGGTATGAATTTAGTGCTATCATTTTGGTGTCTTTTTTTGTGTGTTGTTGACAGTTTCTTTTTCCCACTTAAGTTTTTTGTGCTGAGTAGATTACCTTTATATATTGTCCTTTCCTCATATTTTTTGTTGCTGATTTTGTTTCTGCTGAGTCTGTATTTTTTTCTTTTATTTTATTTTGATGTGTAGGATAGTTTGTCTCCTTTGTGGTGACCTTATTATTTACCCCTATTTTTCTAAATTTAAACGTAACTTTTATTTCTTTGTATTGCATTGTCTTTCTCACCATATGAAAGATCTATGACTGCATTTCTTAGTCCTCTTTATTGTTTTTTCATGTTGTCTTTTTTTACATAATAACATCGCTGTTTCCCTGTTTCGAGCGTTTTTTTTTAGCTTGATTTATTTTTGTGATTTCCTTGTCTGGGTTGACATCTGATTGCTCTGCCCAGTGTTCTAGTCTTGGGCTGATACCTGATAATACTGATTTTCTAACCAAAGAACTCCCTTTAGTATTTCTTGTACTTTTGGTTTGGTTTTTACAAATTCCCTAAACTTCTGTTTATCTGGAAATGTCCTAATTTCACCCTCATATTTGAGGGACAGTTTTGCTGGTTATATGATTCTTGGCCGGCAATTTCTTTCCTTCAATTTTTTATGTAAGTCATCCCATTGCCTTCTTGCCTGCATGGTTTCTGCTGAGTAGTCCGAGCCTATTCTTTTTTTTTTTTTTTTTAATAATTTTTATTGTGCTTTAAGTTTACAAATCAAGTCAGTCAGTCACATATAAACTTATATACACCTTACTACATACTCCCACTTACTCTCCCCCTAATAAGTCAGCCCACTCCCTCCTTCCAGTCTCTCCTTTCGTGACTGTTTTGCCAGTTTCTAACCCCCTCTACTCTCCCATCTCCCCTCCAGACAGGAGATGCCAACATAGGCTCAGGTGTCCACCTAATGCAAGTAGCTCACTCCTCATCAGCATCTCTCTCCAACCCATCGCCCAGTCCAATCCAATGTCTGCTGAGTTTCCGAGCCTATTCTTATTGACTCTCCTTTGTAGGTTACTTTTCATTTATTATTTTTGTTATTTATTATTATTATGTATTTATTATTTTAAGCTGCTCTTAAAATTCTCTCTTTATCTCTGGTTTTGGCAACTTTGATTATAATATGTCTTGGTGACTTTCTTTTAAGATCTACCTTATGTGGAGTTCGATGAGCATCTTGGATAGATATCTTCTCATCTTTCACGATGTCAGGGAAGTTTTCTGCCAACAAATCTTCAACAATTCTCTCTGTATTTTCTGTTATCCCTCCCTGTTCTGGTACTCTAATAACTTGTAGGTTATTTCTCTTGATAGAGTCCCACATGATTCTTAAGTTTTCTTCATTTTTTAAATTCTTTTATCTGATTTTTCTTCAAAGATATTGGTGCCAAGTGCTTTATCTTCAGTGTCACCAGTTCTGCCTTCCACTTGCTCAGTTCTGCTCCTCTGACTTTCTGTTGAGTTGTGTAATTCTGTAATTTCATTGTTAATCTTCTGAATTTCTGATTGCTGTCTCTCTATGGGTTTTTGTAGCTTATTAAATTTTTCATTATGTTCTTGAATAGCCTTTTTAATTTCTTCAACTGCTTTGTCTGTGTTTTCCTGGCTTGTTCTGTGTATTGCCTTAACTTTTTCCTGCCTTATGCCCTTGCTGATCTTGTTCCTGATGTCTTGAAGAGTTCTGTAAATTAATCTTTTGTATTGTGCATCCTGTGATTCCAGGAAGGCACCTACATCCAGAAGATCCCTCGATTCTTTGTTATGAGAGCTTGTTGAAGTGATCCTGTTCTGCTTCGTTATGTGGTTTTATATTGACTGTTGTCTCTGAGCCATCTATAAGTTATTGTATTTATTTTATGTTTGCTTACTGTACTTAGCTTCTTGCTTTGTTTCACTTTGATATACCCAAATAGGTTGCTTGAGTAAGCTAGCTTGATTATTTTTGCCTTTGAAGCTCTAACTTCCTGTTACCAGATGGCTAGAGATGTTATCAGGTATATGAGCCTAGGAGTCCATTCATTTTTCTTGTAGGTATTCAGCTCAGGTGTCAGGTAGTTGGTCATCAAGTATATGATACACGCTCTATCCTACAGTCTTAGAGGGGCAGAGGTGATTGGTGTAGGTACTGGTACCTGGTTGCAGCAGGGAGTCACGCTCTGAACAAGGCAGGGGGCTGACACGCATCCACTATCTGTGAGGAAAGCACGTCCCTGTTCCCTAGAGCACACAGGTGGGTGTGTTCTGCAGATGAACCATGGGCACTCAATGCTTTTGGTTGTAACGACTGGGAGGTACCAGTTATCCTTGGACCCCTGTCGCAGGTGTCTGGGTGAACTGAGTGAAGCCACCAGTCCTTTGGCCCCTGATGTGGGTAGGTGAGGACCCTGTTTAATAGGCAAAGTGGTGTCAAACATCAAATACCCACCTCTGCACTGCACAGCTGAAACAGTTTAGTCTGCCAACAAGGGTTTATTCTCCTGAAATAGGCCCACACAGGCCCATGTGGAGGGGGGAAGTATGTAAAGCCCACGGACCATTTATGCTCGGACAGGAGCCACTTCTGTCCTGAGCTCCCCTGGTTAGTGGAACTGGCAAATTACCTTTTCCCCCAATTGCAAATTTATTCCTTCTCCAGGAATGTTACATAAATAAATAAACAGCCACTGAAGCCGGCTTGGGGGTTGGAGACATGGTAAAATATACGCGAGTACTTAGCTTTTGCCAAGAGCGCTGTTCTTCTCTGGTTCCGGAGGTGTTAGTAGGCTGTGTGGCTGGCTGCTTGTCCCTGAGGAAACTGCAGCCGAAGGCTAGTACCAGCCCACTGCAGCCATTCCCGGGAATGGTGCCTGAAGGCTCCTGGTGATTCAGGTCCAGCAACTCCTCTCTGCTTCTGAACTGTCTCTCCCTCCCCCTGCTGCTCAGTCTGTTTTCTAACTTTGCCTTCGATGTTCAGGGTTCCTAGCTTGTCATAAATACAATTGTTTCACTTGATTTTTCGGGTCCTTGTTGTAAGAGGGTTCACCAGAAGCGTCCGACTACTCTGCCATCTTGGTCCTACCTCCCAGGGTCACACAATTCTTGGTGTGGTGACAACATGCTCTGTCACCTTTTCATGCCCTTCGTGTGCCCTCGAGGTCATGCTACCTGGCCGGCTATGCTCATCCTTCAGGGTTCAGTTTGGATGCCCCTTCTCCTGTGAAACTCCTTCCCAGTGCTCTCTTACTTGCATACCCCTCCCCACAGGCTGGCCCCCCCTTGTCCGTGCCCACACGCTCTGCCCTCTCTGAGGGCAGGGCCTTGTCTTGTCCACCTCTGCACCCCAGCTGAGTGCAGGCTGTATGTAAGTGCTGAGCAGTGCGTGGGGAGTGTGTGCTGACTGAGAACGGATGCCTGCCTTCCAGGCGTGGTCTTCCCCTAAGATATGAAGGCAGATCATTAGAGCCAGCCACCTGTGGGAGGTACCAAGGACAGATCCCAGTGCAGCCCCTTGTTAAAGGGAAGCGAAGGGAGACCTGAAGTGGCCTTTTTGGTTCAGCCTCAGCCCATCCCTGGACCCATTGTTTTTTGTTTTTATTTCCTTAATTTATAAAAATTTTATTGTGGTGAAATATTATATGTAAGAAGACATTTCAACCACTTTTGTGTACAATTCAGTGACATTAATGACATTCACCGTAGTGTGCAACTATCACCACTCTCTGTTTCCAAATTTTTTCCTCACCCTTAATAAAAACTGTGTACCGCTTAAACACTGCCCCCATTGCCCCCTCCACCCACTCTGGGTCATGAACTCTGATCTCTATGCATTTGCCTATTCTGGGTAGTTCATAGAAATGTGGACCCAATTTTTTAAAACTAATATGCTCCCTTTGACATTTTCCTCAGACCCCCTCCAGGTCTTATTCCCAGCAATCTGACGGCGGCTTGCGTCTGACCCCTACCCTGCACTCTTTGAGCACTTCTGCAGATCCCCCAGCAGCCTCATCTGTCCTTCTGAAAGCGTGGGGCCTGGGGAATAAGCAGGAGAACATAGAGCTGGATGAGGAAGACCGACCCAGGGCGACTCCAACAGGAGATGGAGGCAGACTCAGTGAAAGTGCAAGAGATACTGGCCAGAGGGAGTTGGGCATTCGCAGAGACCCAGAAAAAACTCCTTCTTTCTCGGGAATGAGATGATAGCTGCCCCAGCCTGCAGACAGAAATAGTCTAGCTGATGAAAATAAGGTCAGACTCCTGAAGGGATAAAGAGCTGCTCGTAGGAGAACACAAACACTGTTTCATCAAGAACTCTGTCCCGCAGAGCCTGTCCTTTAGAAGGCAGCCACAGCAGATTATTAAATTGTAGGCGCGTTTCTCCTGGTGCCATCCCAGCCCTCCCCGCGGCGGCGCACTCTGTCTTCCGGCCTGCCTTGGTGCTTCCCCAGGACCTTTCTGGGAAGGTAACATTTCACGCTGTGGAATGGGGCTGTCTCTTTGGAAAAGCTCAGTGAGGGAGCAGCAGTAAGGACAGGGAGGTTGACGCTGCGTTTGTACACGCGTTCGCAGCTGAGTCCCAGTCCATGTGGGACTTGCTTTCTGAAAACTCTAGATCGTGTTTGGCCTTGGCATTTCAAAAGACAGAAAAGTGAAAGAAAAAAAAAAAAAAAAAAACCAAATCAGGCATACTAAATTGCAGCATAGAATGAGGAATTCGGTTTGCTTCATAGGGTTGGAACTTTTGAGATCCAGCTTGGTTTTCCCAAATGGTGATCTTATGAAAGCTGTAGATTGTCTGAGGAATCTAAAGAATGTTTCTTACTTAGCTGCAGGTTGTGGAATTTGCGGCAGATTCATAGAATGGCAGAGCTGGTAGGGTCTTAGCAATCATGGGACCCAGTCACCCCCTTGTACAGAATGGAAAACTGAGGCTCACGAGAGGTAGGACCTTGCCTAAGTTCTGTCTCACGGCAGCAGTGCCCATGGGTTCCTTGACTTATAATCCTGTGCTTTGTAATACAGACCATGGTCTTGCTTTATCGCTCTTAGCCTCACTTTTTTTGTATGTAAAATGAGCATAGAAAACCTTATGTGTTTCGTGTGGTTGTGAGAATCACTGAAGACTTATGTTTTTTAAGTGAAAATACTTTATAAACTATAAAGCAGCAGCTGCTGTTATGCTGATTCAGACTCTTCTGCGAGGACAGACCTCTGACTATGGGGGGCTTAAATATCACCTTCTGTTTGCATTGATGACAAGGGTTGTCTACTCAGGCAGTGCAGACTCTGAAACTAAGGTGTCAGAGGCGGAATGAGGGTCTTCAGCAAGACACTCAAAGTGCATTTGATGTCTGTGTGTCAGCCCCCATTAGTTAGGCTGTGCCATGCCAGAATCCTGTCCCAGCCCAGAACACGTGGCTGCCACGCCCTTGCCTCGGAGTGGGAAATGGAGCCTGTGGACTTGATTGGAAACCATTTAGGAGCGGCAGTGCGATTAGGCACACTTGGAAACCTTGCTGCTGCTCTCTAAGAATGAAAATGGAGGGCAGGTTGGAGCCATCTCTTGGCGCTGGTCTCCAGAGGATCCATTTAGCACATTAATAATCTATGAGATGCCTCTACCTTCTGGATTCATTAAAATAAAAAAAATAAAAAAAGGAGAAGAAGTGATATTAAGGGAATACACTATGGGCCAAGGGGAGGGGGTGGGAGAGACCCCATGGCCCCGGAGACCTTGGAGGGCTTTCCTGCTATGTCATTGGATTGATTGCCTGGTGCAGGAAAGCTGGGTTATGAGAGCAGGAGGCATGTTATGATGAGATAAGGAAAAGGTTGGGAACTTTTTATTTGGATATGAATGGGTAGGAGGAAGTACGAGTCCTCAGAGGGTCTGAGAGTTGGCTTGAGGCGGACCAGTGGTGGCCATGGCAACAGAGGTGGTTGCAGAAGTTGGTTCTGAGTCCATGCGACACATGGCAGGCCAGATGCAGAGGGCAGAAGGGATGGAGAGAGATGCTTGTGGAAGGCTCCATGGTGAAATGCAACAGCCACCCAGGATTCCTGGGGCTGCTAAGGTGCTCCTTTGAGCCTCCAACCTTTGCCCAGACTGTTCTCTGGGCCTGGCAGGACCTGACCTCTCCTCTTCACCTTAGAAGCCAAGCCCAGCCCTTAAGAGCTGGCCTCGGGCATCATTCCTTCTGTGGAGCCATTCCTGATTTCTGCAAGTTAGCTGGTGAGTGAGCTGCTGACTGCTCTGAGCTCCTAGGCATGTTACCCCTCTTATAGCCCCTTCCACAGCAGACACCATTAATTATCTCTATTTCTGCCTCCCCATTAGACTGTGGCACCCTGAGGACAGTGGCCATGTCTAATTTGCCTCTGCAGCCTGGTCCCATCTCAGGGCCTGACACAGGACAGGGACCTAGTAATATGTGCTTATTGCACAGGGAGCGAATTCACTCCACAGCTCTGAATCAGCCTGCGGGATCCCCACCCTTCATGGTCTGAGGCCTCTATTCCTCCAGAGGAAGTGGCGGACGCCTGGAGTCCCACATCCAACCTGACTTCCATAACTCCTGGCAGTACCCATTGACTTTGGGGGGTGGGGAAGAGAGGAGTTCTGTTCTCATTCATTCATTCAGAGACCCATGATCATAATCATTCATTCAGTCATCCAGTTATCCACTCACTCACTTATTAACTCATTTAGTCAGTGTTTTACTTAAACATTCATTCCCTCACTCAACCTGCTGCACACCAGGCTCTCCCAGACCGGCGCAATTCCCACCACCCAGCACTGCCACAAACTGCTTTCGTCACCCAGGCTCTTTAGTAGCCAGAACCAAAACCCATTGCCATCAAGTTGATTCCGACTCACAATGACCCTATAGGACAGAGTAGAACTGCCCCATAGGGTTTCTAAGGCTGTAAATGTTTATGAATGCAGACTGCTACCTCTTCCTCCTTCAGAGTGGCTGGTGGATTCAAACCCCCAACCTTCCAGTTAGCAGCCTATCACAGACTGCTTTTGCCACCCAGACTCCGTAGTAGCCAGAACAGAGGACTAGAATTCAGAGGCTCTGGGCAATTGCCCCTCCTGTGTCTCTTACTGACAGAGTGGACATGGGCAAATCAGCAACCCCTTAGAGCTTCATGAACTCATCTGTGAAATGAAGCTAATCATGTCTGCGTTGGGGCCATTGAGAGGGTCAGATGGGACAGGGAAGGTGGAGCAGGTGGGAGCACTTGGCAGACTATAAGAGCCCCTACCAGTGTGCAGTGGCAACATTATCATTATTGATACTTTTATGATCTGAGAGCCAGTCAGGTCCTGGACAGGGAATCCCTTGAAGATTTATAGGTCGCCGTTTGTCTCCAGATTCAAAGTTGTGTGTATGAAATTAACTGTCGCAGACCATGAAGATGATTCAGAACAGTAAAATTAAGACAGAGAACCTGCAGGAGAGGTGGAGTAGGCCCAAGGCTTTGTAAGAGGGCACATTTGCTATTTTTCTGGTTGAGGTTTCACCGAAGCCAAGGCAGGCTAAAGAAGGGCAGGATGCTCTCAAGTGCATGGCTGTTCCCGATCTATATCTGCCAAGGACCCAACCCATCTCTTTACTGTCGCTCTGGTAAAAGATTCAATCCAAGGTTCTGACCCCCATTTTTAATTCAAGACCATGGTATCTAAAGTAATATCAGTTCCCAGCGTGTAACTCCAGTGGCCTCATTGTTTATGCCTGTCTCATCATCCGCCACCTCAGCCCTTTCTGCAAGTACATGGGGGTGTAAATAATTCATTCTAAGTAAATCAATCACTCGCGCTACTTACGGTACAGCTGATGCCGCTAGTAAGTGGTACAGCCGCAGACGCTTCCAAGTTGAGTCTGGAAATGACTGGAGAAGGGGACTAGGACACTGACTCCCTCCAGCCAGGACAGATGTAAAATGGGGATGATGATACTAACCTGTTGCGAGGGATAGAACCAACCTGATACCCACCTGTTGTGAGGGATAGAAATAATAAATGTGGAACGTGCTGCCAGGCACCCAGCAGGCATTCAATGTTACTTTTAAACAGTTATTATTCCTCTAAGACATGAGGAAGGGTTACAAACTTCTTAAGGAAAGTTGTGTGAATTGGACTTCTTTAGAGCAGTGGTTCTCAAACTTTGGTGGATATCAGAATCACCTGGTACCTTGAAGAACTAGCTAATTCCAGGTATGAGTTAAAGAGTGTAGGTGAGCCTGGAACCTCTTGCCCCAGAAACTACGATGGTGTTCAAAAATGAATGAAGACGTGTCAGAAGAACACAGAGGCTAGCTTGAGGAAGCTTCCACTGGATAAATTTGGGACAACTTATAAGTTAAAAAGTATAATGGCTATAATTGATTAAAACACATTGAATATTTAAAAAAAGTAAATAACCTGTTGCATTTTACCAAGTTCCCAGGTTATTTCTTGCCTGGGACTGCAGGTTTCCTGGGACATAGGGTTTCCAGTTTTAAAACCAGAGGATTCTCCAGCAAACCAGGACTAGCTGGTCACCCTAACCAGGCCCTATCTGACTCCTAAGAACCTGGGTCTCTGTGTGCTTTACTAGGATTCTAGGTGATTTCTGATGCACGCCAGCACATGGGAACCACTGCTTTAGTGAGGAGCCACCCTCAGATGGAGACTGGGGGCTCATAGTGGGGATGCTAAGGAGGGGGTGGGACTAGGCCCTGTTCCCCAAATGTATCTGACAGTAGGAATCATCTGGATGGGGTAGAGGGGGAGGTACTAGTTCCCTAGTTAAAAGTCAGACTCTTAGGTCCACTGACCAGCCTGTCCAGGGAAGGGGCTGGGAGGCTGATTTTTAACAAGCACTCTGGATGGTTCTTGTCATCAGGGCAGTTTGGGAAGCACTGTTCTGGAGGTCCCCTAAAGCATCAATCCAAGGTGCCCCTGCATGAAGGTACCTGGATTACCTGGGGTCTCCAAAGGGAGGCCAGGTGTGGCAGTTGAGGGAGAAGGGTTTTGAGGGCTGGTGTTCAGACTCTGGCCTTGGGTCAAGGGAAATACTTACTGATTCAGCCTCAAGGACCACTTTATTTTTTATTTTTTTAATAATTTTATTGTGCTTTAAGTGAAAGTTTACAAATCAAGTCAGTCTGTCACATACAAGCTTATATATACCTTACTCCATACTCCCACTTACTCTCCCACTAATGAGTCAGCCCCCTCCCTCCTTCCAGTCTCTCCTTTCGTGCTGGTTTTGCCAGTTTCTAACCCTTTCTACCCTCCTATCTCCCCTCCAGACAGGAGATGCCAACACAGTCTCAAGTGTCCACCTGATACAAGTAGCTCACTCTTCATCAGCATCTCTCTCCAACCCATTGTCCAGTCCCTTCCATGTCTGATGAGTTGTCTTCAGGAATGGTTCCTGTCCTGGGCCAACAGAAGGTTTGGGGACCATGACCGCCGGGATTCCTCTAGTCTCAGTCAGACCATTAAGTCTGGTCTTTTTATGAGAATTTGGGGTCTGCATCCCACTGATCTTCTGCTCCCTCAGGGATTCTCTGTTGTGTTCCCTGTCAGGGCAGTCATCGGTTGTGGCTGGGCACCATCTAATTCTTCTGGTCTCAGGATGATGTAGTCTCTGGTTCATGTGGCTCTTTCTGTCTCTTGGGCTCATAGTTATCGTGTGACCTTGGTGATCTTCATTCTCCTTTGATCCAGGTGGGTTGAGACCAATTGATGCATCTTAGATGGCCGCTTGTTAGCATTTAAGACCCCAGACGCCACACTTCAAAGTGGGGTGCAGAATGTTTTCATAATAGAATTATTTTGCCAATTGACTTAGAAGTCAAGGACCACTTTTGAAATGTCAGAATGAAGCTGCAGGTACGGTGTTGTCACTGCCTGCAGACCCCCAGCATCATGGACCACAAGGACTCTTATAAACTGCAGTATGTGGACTTCGTCCTGCTCTAGCCTTGGTCTGACTTACTGACAGACCAGCCAGACCTTGGACCAGACCGCATGTTGGCCAAGAACACACAGAGGGGACCTGTGGCTTCCAATATGGAAACAAAGGAAAGAGTGAGGAGACCTGGCTTCTGCTTCTGGTTCTGTCATTTGCTGGCTGGGTGACCTTACACAAACCACTTACCTTGGCTGGCGCCCAAGCGATTTCACTTAGAGCTTGAGTGAGGTAACCCCTGCCTGGCCTCCCTCCCAGGACTATTGTGAGGCTGCCGTGAGGTAGGGCCCACGAAGATGCTTGCTGATTTGATAAAGTGGTTGCCTTAGTTTCTTAGTGCAGCTGTTACAGAAGTACCACAACTAGGTGGCTTTAGAGAAGAAGAATTTATTTTCTCACAGTTCAAGAGAGTAGATGTTCAAATTCAGGCTGCCGGCTCTTTGGGAAGGCTCTCTCTGTTGGCTTCTGTTGGAAGATCCCTGTCTCTTTCAACATCTGTGTCCCCAGTGTTTTTCGGTTTCTTGGAGATCGTCACGTAACGTCTCATCTGTCTTCCCTGATGGTGCTTGCTTCTGTGTCTAACCCGCTCTTTTTATAACTCAGTAGTGATCAGGTTTAAAACATACCCTACACTGATACGGACTCATTAACATAACAAAGAAAACCCTATTCCCAAATGGGATTACATCCATAGGTATAGGAATTAGAATTCCAACACGTATTCTGGGGGGACACAATTTAATCCCTAACAATGGTGTTGTGTCCATTTGTAAAGGTGAGGGAACAGAGGCCCAGAGAGGCCAGTGTGCTTGGTCAACTTGTAATATCCGTAATACTGGATGCATTGGCTTGGACTTGGAGTTCACTTTCAGATTCTGGTACTTGTTAACTGGTGACCATGGACAGGTGACTAAACCTCTCTGAGTCTGGTCTGTGAGATTCAGTGACCTTGTACTGACCCCCAGGCTGGTTATGAGGATGACCCAAGATGAAGCCCCAGACTTCTGCAGAGTTCCCTGAACTGTGCATGCCACTCCTGTTCCTTCCTGCGGGCTCTCATTCACAGACTGAAGAACTCAGGTGGCCTGATGGTCTACCTCCCCAGGGAGAGGTGGGCTCCTGGGATCTGGGATCAGTTCTGTGAGACTAGCTGTGTGGCTTCTGGCATACCTCTTGCCCTGAGTCTCAGCTCCTATGATAAAGGGTGAGGTCTGGGCCAGTTGTTGGGCCTCGATAACTTGATAATGTTGTGCCATTATCCCCTGAGGGTCAGAGCCATCAGTGCCTACTTCAAACCTGTCATCTTCCTTCATGGGTACCTGTGTGTAATTTCACCTGGTTTGGAGTCAGGGCTCGTGGGTGCCTGGTTCTCCTTCCATTCCTATGCTGTATGTTAGACATGAGAGAGGAAGACAGGAACTAAGCAGGTAGCCAAGGCCACTTACATATACTCTGTATGCAATTGTGGTAACAGTCTTGCACCTATGCCAGGTCCTCAGCTTTGATGTCTCCCTTACTCCCCACACCAGTTCTCCAATGTCAGGAATGTCTCCATTCTACCAGTGAGGAAACTGAGGCCCAGAAAGGTTAAGCCGTCTACTTAAGGTCAACGCAAGTAGTGGCAGAGCTAAAGGCCAGCATTTCTGTTAGGCCCCCCTCTAGGCCTTTGCCATTGTGCTGTCTGCAGCTCTGGAACCTTTAGCTACGCTGTTCCCACTGCTGGAATGTTTTCTCTGCTACCTCTCCCCATCTGGCTGCGTCTTCTGTATTTTCTGGTATTTACCACAAGTGTTATCTCCTCTAGGAAGCCTCCCTAATTTTCCCCAATCTTGCTGTCCACCTAAATGAGGTACCCACTGCCTCCCTATGCATTTTCTTTACTTCCTTCATCTTTGCGCTTTCTTCATTTTATTACAACTCTCTGATAGGGTTTTGATCTTAACCACCAAACTATGGTCCTTCAGGACAAGGACTGCATGAGCAGTGGCTGGAGCCCCAGGTCCTAGCATGGGACCTGGCACTGAGCAGGTGCTCAGAAACTGTGAATGGTCAAAGTGGATTCCTCACACCTGGGTGGCTTGTTACAAAACCAATTTATAACACTATTGGCTTACATTTCTGCGGCCCTTGCTGAGTGTCAGGCACAGTTGTAATCACTGTGCATGACCATCCCGGTGACACGTAAGCATTGTCATTATTCTCATTTTACAGGTGAAGAAGCTGAGGCACAGAGAGGTTGAGTATCTTGCAAAGGGATTGCCAGTACCAAGTGACTCCAGAGTCCATGTGCACAGCCACTAGGTGACTCTGCCTCTCACATGATCTCATTTAATCTCACAGCAACACCATGCAGAAGGAAAAGCAGACATCATCTTCATTATGCCCATTTTCAGGATTGAGAAACTAAGGTTCAAAGAGAGCTGGGACTTGCCCAGCTTCTTGCTGTGAGCAGAGTGCAGGGCGAGGTCATTCGAAGGCCTCTGGGAGCGGGATCTTTCAGGGAGATGGAGGCTCCAGAACCCAGTCTCTCCCATTCCTCCCGATTCCACCTAAGCAAGCGCTTCCTATCTGTCTGCAGAGGCCAACCCTTGCTGCCACCCGCCTCTCAACAGGGGTATGTTCTCCCTATAAATCATTCAAGACCCGCACACCAACACTACTTTTAAAGTTCTTACTCATCCAATAACTTGTTGTGTATACAAAATAGATGGCTACTTTGAACTCTGAAAATGGAGGGACTGGTTGTTGGTGAAAATCAATAACCTGCTAAGTAATTCAAGCACATAGTACTTAGAGTTCTACTCTGGGTGATTTTATAATGAATGAGTTGATTTTTTTTTTTTTTTTTTAATAGAGCATAGGCTACTTTAGTTTTGAATTATACAGAAGACTTCTGCTTGGAATCCGTTTACTAAAAAGATTAAATAATTTACTATTTCCATGATGCAGAGATTGAGCCTTGTACAGTAGGAAGGCCTATACTTGAGAAAAATGCTCCTCGGTTAGACAACTATTTAGACATTATGCCCAAATGCCAGTATAAGCATAATTTTCTTAGTTTTCCCCAAATGCCCATCAAAAACTATTACATAGCACTGTCCTGGTTACTTCTAAGATGGCATGTTGGCTTCGCATGGATCAGGAGGTGGGCTCCTTCTGTCCTGGGTGTCTTCGGAAACTCTGGGTCCATTCCTAGAATCCTGGTACATGTCCCTTCAGCACAGCAAAGCATCTCGGTCCAACCTGCCAGCTCACACTAATAAAGAGATTTTTACCCAATTCTCAGCTTAAACACACTTCTTCTGAAACGCCTTTCCAGACCACGCCCAGCCAGATTGCTGCCTCCAGTAGGCACATCCAGGTCACCTGGCTGCCCCCTCCTCACAACATCGTCGCATCTTAATTCTTTGTTCACTGTGCATCTTGCCTGCTGCTCATTGGCTCTGTCCACAAGGGTATGGACAGCATCTGCCTCATTTGCCTGGTGAACCCTAAGCCCAGTGTGGCCTGGAATCTAGGACACCTCCAGGAATCTTCATTTTGTTTGGGGTTCTCTCTCTCAATCTCTCCTTTTTATGCAAGTATGTTATGAATTCATGGATTTTTTTTTTTGCATCTCTGGGTGGGCATGAACCATGAATTCATGGATTTTTAAGATATGTTAAATGTAGTGTGTTTCAGTCAGTTGCAGATGTTATTTTAAAGGCAGACAGTATTTTTGTGGCTCTCTTTATGTTTCTGCCTTTCCACCAGTTTTTCCTCCAACTTTTTATTTTGAAAAATTTCAAACCTGCAAAAAGATTAAAGGAAAGTCCAACAAAAATCATAGACCCTTCACCGAGATTCAGCAATTATTTACCTCTTGCCATGTTTGCTTTCTCTCTTCCCCTCCGCTCCTGCGTTCTCTCTCTCTCTCTCACATGCAATTTGGTTCAACCACTTGGCGTAGTTTGCAGCCGTGATGACACATCACCTCTAAATACTTTAGCATGAATTTCCTGACGACAACAATATTCACTTACATAATTATAATTATCATGTCTAAAATTTTTTACATTGACACAATATGTTCCATATTCAGATTTCTTTAGTTGCCCCCAAAACATCTTAAACCAAAAAACCAAACCTGTTGCCATCGAGTTGATCCGACTGTTTGCTGTTTATTTGAGGGGAGGAGTCAAGGACCCAATAAAGGAGTGTACATAGCATTTGGGGTCATGTCTTCTGTCTCCTTTAATCTAGAACAGTTCTCCAACTTCTTTTTGGCTTTCGTGACATTGGTTTTTTTTTTTTAAGCCCAAGCCAGTTGTTTTATAAAATGTGCCACAATCTGTACTTGTTTTATTCTTTCTTTGTGATTAGATTCAGATTAAACCATTAGGGCAAGAATGCTACATGTTTTATATTGTGTTCTTCTCAATACATCCTGTCAGGAGGCCCACGATGCCAGTTTAGACCATTATGGTTGTTGCTAACTTTGATCACTTGGTTAAGGCGGCATCTGCTGGATTTATGGCAAAGATTTTTTTTTTCTTTTGTAATCAATAAGCAGTCTCTGAGTGTGATTTGAGATCAGTTGAATATCCTGTTCCCTCACAACCTTTTACCCAATGGCTTTGGCAGCCACTGATGATCCTTGCCTGAATCAGGTATATATTACATCAGGGTTGCAAAATGGCCATTTTTTAGTTTTACTCTTCCTTGTGCATTTAATCTGGCTTTCCTTTTTTTGGCCCTTTCTTTCCCTCCTTCTCTCCTCTACTCTTCCTCTCCCCCACCTCATCCCATTAGTTTGAGCACTTCATATTTTACCCACCCTCGACTTGGAATCAATCATCTCTTCAAGGAGTCCTGGTTCTTTCTGGTAGGGGATCATATTTAGACACTAAGATCTGCTCATTGCTACTAGGGTATCATTGGGCTTTTTCAGTGCACAGAGCTAGAAAATATAATTTTTTTTTTTTTTACTTTAAATAAAAATGCTTAAACATTAATCTGACCGTGAGGAGACAACCAGACATATATGGGCCATTTTTCTACAAGTCACCTGGCCTGGATTCTTCAACGAAGTCAGTGTCCTGAACAGCAAACAGTAAAAAGCCAGGGGATTATTCTAGATTAAGAGCCTGAAATAATATAACAGTCAAACACAAGGCATAAATGCTAATTGGATTCTGAATTTTAAAAATGTAAAGAATGTTTTGGGGAAATTGAAGAAATTTTTGAAGATGGACTATATAACAGATGATATTGAATTATTGTTCATGTTTATAAGCATAATAATGACATTGTGATGATACAGGAGAATGTCCTTATTCTTAGGAGATGTATCCTGAACTATCTAGGAGTGTCATGGTATCTTTAAGTTAATTTCAAATGGTTCAAAAGCAAAAAAGCGTGTGTGTACATGTGCATGTGTGTGTAGATGTGTGTGTATAACTATGCATATCCAGAGAGAGAGAGAGACAAAGAAAAGCAGATGTGGAAAATGGTGAATATAAGTGGAAGGTATATGGTGTTCTTTGTAGTTTCTTTCAAGTTTGCTATACACGTTGCTGTCAAGTCCATTCTGACTCATAGCCGCCCTATAGGACAGAGTAGAAGTGCCCCATACAGTTTCCAAGGAGTGCCTAGTAGATTCGAACTAATGACCTTTTGGTTAGCAGCTATAGCACTTAACCACTGTGCCACCAGGGTTTCCATGTAGGCTTAAATATTTTCACGATAAAAATCTGTGAACGTGTGTGTGTGAGTATGTGTTATATACCTCCTTAGGTGGACACTAAAGATGTGTCCAAAAATCCCTTAACAGTTTTTCTCCATATGATGATATTGGCAGCTAGGTGTATTCATAGGTTCTTTTGTTTTAGTTTGTTTTCAATTTTTAGGGATTGATTTTTTTTTTTCCTTTCGTACTTTAGATGAAGGTTTATAGAGCAAAGTTGTTTCCCATTAAACATTTAATACACATATTGTTTTGTGACATTGGTTGCCAACCCTATAACATGGCACCACTCTCCCTTCTCTACCTTGGGTTCCCCATTTCCAGCTTTCCTGTCCCCTCCTGCCTTCTTTTCCTTGCCCCTGGGCTGGTGTGCCCATTTAGTTTCATTTTGTTTTATGGGCCAGTCTAATCTTTGGCTGAAGGGTGAACCCCAGGAGTGACTTTATTACTGAGCTGTAAGAGTGTCCAGGGGCCATGCTTTCGAAGTTTCTCCAGTCTCTGTCAGGCCAGTAAGTCTGTCTTTTTTCGATATTTTGTGAGTTAGAATTTTGTTGTACATTTTTCTCCGGCTCTGTCTGGGACCCTCTATTGGGATCCCTGTCAGAGCAGTTGGTGGTGGTGGCCAGGCACCATCTAGTTGTACTGGACTTAGTCTGGTGGATGCTGTGGTAGTTGTGGTCCATTAGTCCTCTGGACTTACCTTTCCCTTGTGTCTTTGATTTTCTTCATCCTCCCTTGCTCCAGACAGGGTAAGACCAGTAGAGCATCTTAGATGGCCACTCACAAGCTTGTAAGACTTCAGATACTGCTCACCAAAGTAGAAGTAGAATATTTTCTTTATAAACTATGTTATGCCAATTGAGCTAGATGTCCCCTGAGACCATGGTCCCCCCAGTCCTCAGCCCAGTAATTTGGTCCCTCAGGGAGTTTGGATATGTCTGTCTATGGAGCCTCCATGACCTTACCTTGGCCAAATTGTACTGGCTTCCCCAGTATTGTGTACTGTCTTATCCTTCACCAGAGTCACAACTTACCTGTTGTCTAGTTAGAGTTTTTTCCTCCCACCCCTTCCCTCCCCCTGTAACCATCAAAGATTGTTTCTTTTTGCGAAATAACCTTTTCATGAGTTTTTGTAATAGTGGTCTCATACAATATTAGTCCTTTTTGTGATTGACTTATTTCACTCAGCATAATGCCTTCTAAATTCATCCATGTGACATGCTTAGCAGATTGATCGTTATTCTTTATCATTTCACAGTATTCCATTGTGTGTACGTACCACAACAAGCTAGGTTGTTTCCATCTTTTTGCTATGTGAACAACACTGCAGTGAACATAAGTGTGCATATGTCTATTCATGTGATGGCTCTTATTTTTCTAGGATATATTCCTAGGAGTGGGATTGCTGGATCATATGGCATTTCTATTTCTAGCTTTTTAAGGAAGCGCTGTATCATTTTCCAAAATGGTTATACCATTTTACATTCCCACCAGCAGTGCATAAAAGTTCCAATCTCCCTGCAACCTCTCCAACATTTGTTATTTTCTGTTTTTTTTGATTTGTGCCAGTAATGTTGGAGTGAGATGGTATCTCATTGTAGTTTTGATTTGCATTTCTCTAATGGCTATGGCGAGAATTTCCTCATGTACCAGTTAGCCACTTGAATGTCTTCTTTGTTGAAGTGTCTGTTCATATCCTTTGCTCGTTTTTTAATTGAATTATTTGTCTTTTTGTTGTAGAGGTATTGGATTTTCCTGTAGATTTTAGAGATTAGGACTTGTTATAGCCCCAATTTTTTTCCAGTCTGTAGTCATAGCCCAAAATTTTCTCCCAGTCTGTAGGCTCACTTTTTACTCTTGTGGTGAAGTCTTTGGATGAGCATAAGTGTTTAATTTTTAGAAGATCACAGTTTTCTAGCTTATCTTCTGGTATTTGTATATTGTTAGTTATGGTTTGTATCCCGTTAATGCTGTGTATTAGGTCCTCTAGAGTTGAACCTATTTTTTCTTCTGTAACATTTATAGGAATTTTGGTTTTATATTTTGGTCTTTGATCCATTTAGAATTACTTTTTATGGGATTTTTTTCTTATTGATTAGTTTTTATCTTTAAATATATGCAACTTTATATGATTTCATAATTAAAACTATACGACAAAGGTAGAGTCAAGAATTCATGGGTCCAGTTCACCAGGGTCCCGCCATCCTGTTCCATGCTACCCCCATATGTAACCATTTTTATTAATTTTTTTGATCCTTCCAGTGTTTCTTATCACAAGACGAGCAAATGTGTGTGGGTGTATTCCTCCTCTTCCTTCTTACACCAAAGGGAACATACTACGTATACTGTTCTGTGTCTTGCTTGTTTCACTTAGCTTTCCTGGCACTCACTTATTCTCTTATTCTCTTCATAGCTGCCTAGCATTTCACTGGGAGGCCATGCCGTTGTTTGGACAGCCAGTGCCCTACTGATGGGCATTTGGGCTGTTCCCAATTTTTTGGAACAACCTTGGCCACGTGCCATATTTGTGCCAGTATGAATGGAGAATGAATTCCTAGAAGTGGGATTTCTGGGTCAAAGGGTAAATGCATCTGTAATTTTTCTAGAAAATAAATCTTTGTTGAATGAATGAGAAAATTAATGAATGAACTTGATTAAGAAGAGCAGAAAGTAAAAGGCTAATATCTAAATGGAGACATAAAACAATTACACTGAACAAATCTCTTCGTGGAGGAGGCTGGTTTAAAACCCTCTGGCATTGTTGTCTTTAGTCTAGAGCAATTTTCATTGCCTTGCCTTAAGAGAGAAGAGTTTCTCCTTAGTTTGTAAATTAGACGTAAAATTACAAAATCATAAAATTTTAGAGTTGCAATAAAAACCCACCTAGTGCAGGCTCCTTATTTTACCCATGAGGGACCCAGGCCCAGAAAGAGGAGGGTAACAGCATAAAGATTAAGGAAAAGACCAAATTCAGTTCAATCCCATCCAATTTAATAAGCAGTAAGTGAAATATCTGCTTTGCAATAAAGCGTGATACTTATTTTTAGTTTCTACCAAGAGCCAAATGTAAAATTGTAGTACCAAGATCCCCAAAGATATTACGTAAACAGTGCTTTGCTGTGACAGTGACATCTCCTTCAACAAAGCGTTCTTAGTGTAAATGGATTTTGTTTCATATCTTTTGTGTTATTCTAGGGCATTCAAAGGTAGTCATGATGATAAACTGGATCAGGTAGAGGGTTTGACTTGCTGTGTGCGTTCTGGCTGATGATATGGGCGATCATGTTTGCTGAGGATAGTCGGAAATTACATAATAAATGACGTTGGTAGGGTTCTCTTTTGATTCCGAGCAGGCAGCATGGAGCAGCAAATGGGTTTAGTCCCAGACTGGCTGTGGACTTGGAATAGGAACCTGGACAAGTCCCTTCTCTTCCCAGCTTGTAAAATAAGAAGTTAGACTAGCTCAGGATGTCAGATAAATGAGTGGCGTTGGTGCCATTACTCCCCTCCTCCTGTGCTAATTGCAGACATAACTAATTGATCACCACATGCTCTTCACATACTTCTCTTGGCAGCCCCTGGCACCCCATTGGTGATGCTGCTTAGGTTTAAGGCTATTAAAGCTATTTACCATCCCTGGCTTCGATGGCTACTTAGTGTTACCAGATAAAATATAGGACACTCAGTTAAATTTGAATTTCAGATGAATAATCATTTACTAGGTCATAGAGGGGATTCCCAAACCGACAGAGAGTTTATATTAGTCAGTGTCGTGTTTTCTGGGTACCTCTGGTGGTACCCCCAATGATTTTAGGTGAACCCCCAGATTAATATTTAGTAACTTATTAGGTATGCTTTCCTTTCATTTACTTTTACATTATTTTCTTTTCTAAGCAAATGATACTGATTTTCCATTCATAGTATTCAAATAAAAGAATAAGTCAATTTAAAGAAAAATACTAAATAAATTAATAACACAAGTGGTATATGGATTTGACAAAATCAGGACAGTGATGAGCCACATATGAGGAACCTGAGTTGCAGGTTCATTAACGAATTTTACAAGAATATATGCTCCTCACAAATCAGAATCTCCATCACTTTCAATTAAATTAAGTCCTAATATGGATTTAAACGGCACAGAATGAGGTACACTGTTGTCTGGGCACCAGAGAGCGGGCACTATCAGAAGTACAAAAAAGAGAGGCTTGGTCTCTTTTAAAAAAGAAAGAAACTACATAGTAAAAAAAAGAGAATGAACTCTGGCAGCGGAAGCAGCCTAAGCGATAGGGTTGCCAGGTTTAATAATACTTGGGACATACTCGTACTAAAAAATATTCTATTCCATGGTGTCATGGATTGAATTGTGTCCCTCCAAACATATGTTATCAACTCGGTTAGGCCATGATTCCCAGTATTGTGTGGTTGTCCTCCATTTGGTGATTGCAACTTTATGCTAAAGAGGATTAGGGTGGGATTGTAACACGCTTTCGTGGTCACCTCCCTGATCCAATGTTAAGGGAGTTTCCCTGGGGCGTGGCCTGCACCACCTTTAATCTCTAAAGAGATAAAAGGAAAAGGAAGCAAGCAGAGAGTTGGGGACCTCATACCACCAAGAAAGCAGCACCAGGAGCAGAGCGCATCCTTTGGACACGGGGTCCCTGCGCCTGAGAAGCTCCTCAGCCAGGCGAAGTTTGAGGACAAGGACCTTCCTCCAGAGCCAACAGAGAAAGAAATCCTTCCCCTGGAGCCGACGCCCTGAATTCACACTTCTAGCTTCCTAAACCATGAGAAAATAAATTTCTCTTTGTTAAAGCCATCCCCTTGTGGTATTTGTTATGGCAGCACTAGATAACTAAGACACATGCCATGAGTCTGCTTCCCAGAACTTGGCCTAGACTCTCTGTAGATGCTTCAAGGGGATTGTTGTTGTTGTTAGATGCTGTCAAGTCACCTCTGACTCATGGAGACTTTATTTATAACAGAAAAAACATGGCCCAATCATGTGCCATCTTCACCATCATTGGTACGTTTGAATCTATTGTTGTGGCTATTACGTCAGTCCATCTCATTGAGGGCTTCCCTGGTTTTCACTGACCCTCTCCTTTACCAAGCATGATGTCCTTTTCTAGTGATTGGTCTTACCTGATGATGTGTCCAAAGTAAGCAAGCCAAAGTCCTTCCATCCTTGCTTCTAAGGAGCGTTCTGGCTGTATTTCATCATATGGAATGGGTTCGGCTAAAACCCTGTCTTCCTCAACCAGAAAAACCAAAAGTTACCTTTTTTCCCAGCCCAGTTCTTTGTGAGAACTGCAGTGACTTCTTGTGTGGAGGACAAAGCCATGGAGGCATTTTATGGCCCTGCTGTCCCCCTTCCCCACTACTCCCTCTTATCCTATGGCTACAGAGATGGCTTGGAGATAATGCTTACAGAGCTCACGGTCAGTCAGTGAAATGGGCCTGGCCACCAGTCACATCTCAGTGCCCCACAGCAAGAGAAGAAACAGTGCTGGGAGAACTGGGGGAGGGCAGGGAAGGCTCCCTGGAGGAGGTGGCCATGAGCGGGACTGGACAGATGAGTAGGAGCTGGACCTGCAGAGATGGGAGGAGACATGTTCCCAGCAGGTGGAAATGCTGCATCCTCTCACCCTGCAAGGATGGAGCCCGGCCCCAGTGCACCTTTTCCACCCATAGATGTTATTTCCACATATTGACTAATTAGAGGTGCTAAATTGACATGAGGAGACATGATTTTTGCAGTGTGGTAATTAAAAGGCAGTTGGCTTCACAGCTGTGATCGCACAAGGATGCTTCTTACCTCTAAAGACATGAGCTAAAAGCAATGTGCAAAGGAGCTGAGGAAACCAAAGAGGCTTCTAATGTAATTCTTGAATTTACTGCATTTGCCACCTGCACAGCTGTGAGGGGCAAGTGGAACATTTTACCAGGAGTTTAAAGACATATATCCCAATCGTAAACAATTAACACAAGCAATATAATCACTATTATTTTTATAAATTAACAAGCCATTTTAAAATCACTAGATGAGGATTTATAAGGCCTGACTTAAAATGACATCTCTGTCCGGTGGCAGCACCATCACTAGGAGCAAACCCTTTCACTCACTAAGGCTGAAGCTTCTCATCTGTAAAATGGACGTACTACTCAAGCTGCCTTTCTCGGAGTTGAGGTAATATTGAGGGAAAGGGCTTTATAAATCAAAAGGCCTTTTAAAATTGTAAGACATACCATCTAATTCTAGTAATTTCTAGTAACTTCTAATAGCTAGAAGTTGTGATCTCACGTTAGTAATCGTGAGTTGGGTGCCTGTACTATTTCGATCCTCACAACAGCCCTTACTTGTGGGTTGTGTCACCCTGGTTCATGGAGGAGGAGACTGAGATTCCAAAAGATGAAGTAATTTCCCCAAAGTGAGTGGTGGAGCTGGCGTTCAGACCCAGCCTGTGCAAACTGAAAGCCAGAGTTCTTACCATTAGGCACCACGCTGCTTTCTCAGCTTCGACTTGGTTTCGCTGTTTCTCTACTTTACCCCATTTTTTAAAGCACATTTTTTACTTAAATTTTTTAAAAGCTGTGAAGAAGTAATATTTGTTTTCCAATAGTCTTTACAGAAAATAATGGTGGAAATGCTGATGAAAGGAATGAAGAAAGAAACAAAAATAAATATCAGATAATGCCACATACCAAAATATTGTATCCTAAGGAGCAAAAAATTTAATGAGTCTACAATTTAATATTTACAACTAAAGCTATTTCTTAAATTGGGTGATGAGTAGTTGGATGTTGGTTTTATTATTATTCTTTAAACTGAACATATATATTTTACACACTTATGGATGTAGGTTGTATTTTATAATAAAAGCTTAAAAATGTTTGCAAAGATGAATTTTCCTTAAAATAAAAAAAAAATTAATATACTTATAATTTTTGTTTAGTAAAACTCAGTTGGACCATCTTAGGGAATCAAAAGCGTAAGGCTCAATGCAGTATTATTGTTTTGTCTTTTAAACAAATATCTTATTTTTTCTTCTCCCGTCTTTTAAATTGCTCCTGTTGCTTTCTTGTCTTGCACTAGGTTGCCTCCCTAAGAAGCAGCCTAGTATACTGGAGAGAAAACTGCATTCTACGGACAAAAGTTCCAAGTTGAAGTCCTAGCCTTGGTACTTACTCATATGTGACTTGGAGCAAGCCACTTAACCTCTCTGAACCTCAGTTTCCTAACCTATAAAATGAGGGTAATAAAGTTACCCTACCTATGGTCACAGAGTTTTTGTGAAAATTAAAATTAGACTAAATAGGTAAACGTGTTTTGGAAATTGTTAAATCACAGCAAAGAAGCATAGCAGGGTGTGTGGGATGAGTGTGGACTTGTGAAGTTAGTCTCTGGTTTCTTGCTGTGTGACCATGTGCAAATTACTTAACCTCTCTGAGCTTCTGTCTCATCTGAAAAATGCAGATACCTAACAGGGTTGTTTTGTGCATTAACAACAAAGAGATTGCAAAGCCCTTCCTGCAGTGCTTGCGCCAGGGTAGATGATCATTATGTGATAACTTCAAGGAGTCAAAATGTCTGAGTTCGAATCCCAGCTTTGCCTCTTACTAGCTGCAGGGCCCCAGGCAAGTCACTGTACCTCCCTGAGCCTCAGTTTCTCCTCCTCTACCTGCCTCCTGTAGTTCCTGGGTGGTGTGCAGATGGTTAATGTGCTCGGCTGCTAACCTAAATGTTGGAGGTGGAGTCCACCGAGAGGCACCTCTGAAGAAAGTCCTGGGAATCTGCTTCCAAAAAAGCAGTCATTGAAAACCCTATGGAGCACAGTTCTACTCTGACACATATGGGGTCGCCGTGAGCAGAAGGTAACGAGCTCCCAGGAGCAATCTCTAAATTGTACCTCCCCCTCACCCATTTCAAGATCAATAGACATTCATAGCAGTGACATGTCAGCAGAAACACCTTCCCCCTCTCGTCTGACTGCCTCAGTCAGGCACCTTTTGTATTTGTGGCTCCTCGTCAGGTGCCCCCTTGGACTTGTGCCCCAGGGCAAGTTCCCCTGTCTGTCCTCCCCGGCCCCGCCGCCCCCCACCGCACACCTCTGGCCATGAGTCAGAATCCGCTTGGCGGCAAGTGGTAACCTGCCCCCCAAATTGTTACAACTTCCCACTAAGAATATGGCTGTGGAGGTGGGTGGTAAGAGCTGAAATGCTGAGCACCTTCGAGAGATTAAAACCTAAAACTCGTCAACAGGAAGGAGAAAGAATTGTTCCCCACGTGGTTCCAGGCTGGGCTCTCTCTGGCTAAAGAGGTTTCTAATCCTCCAGCAAGTCTATGCACGGTGCCCCAGAAGACCTTTTGTTGAAGTGGGGCTTTGAGAAGGACTCACCCGAACATCAGGCATTCATTTCCCCTCGTTAACTGGGGAAATGCTTTGCAGCCGCAACCCCTCACAATAATCTCACGGGCATCTATGTGTCCAAACAGTTTTTGGCTGGGCTTTGGCGCAGCGGTGACCTGGCGCAAACCTGAAGGGGACCCGGATTCCCAACGCACACAGTCTGGAGCCTTTGTATACATTTTGGCACTGGCCACAAACAGTGTTTTGTCAGAAGCTTCCTGAGAAAGTTGCGTTCTATTCATCTCAGTTGAAAGGGACCCTAGATGACAAATACCTCCCTCATTTAATTACAGAAACAGTCAGCAAACCCATGGAAAAAGATTAAATCTAGCAGAGAAAAGAGCAAGCCTCAATCATTTCTTTACCCGCTCGCATCTGGCCTGAGTTTCTTACCGAGGATTTAGCAACGATGCCTCTCTTCCCCTTGTGATACTTTCCACCTGAAAAATGGTCTATTTCTGCAGAGAATTTAAACTCGGATGCCCAAAACCAGTTAGAGAATGAATTGCATTTAGGCAAGAATTCATCAGTGGCTTGGAATTTAATAAAGATCCTGAAGCTGGGAGGTGTGTTTACATTTTTCATCTAGGTTTATATCTGCAAAGAGAACCGAAACACAACGGCAATTATCTGAATAAATCAAATCAAATCAAACACACACCCACACAAAACTAACAAACCCCTTAATCTTTTTCCTCAATTGTTGGTGAGAGAAGCAGAGAATTTTGTAGTTGCAAGGAACCTTTGAAATCTTTGGACCGGTCTCTCATTTTTAGAGATGGGAAAAACAGATGCATAAAAGGGGAAATGATTTGCTCTTGCTCTCTCAGCTAATTGGTCGCAAAGATAGGGTTTAGCCCTGGTTTCCTGGCTCCCTAAAGTGGCCTTGTAGTTGCTGTAGCTCTCCACATCTCTCTGCATGTCCGTGCTTAATGCTAAATCAACTCAAAGTTCAATATGCAGACCCTAAATCTCCTAAGTCTGAGCCTGGAAGCTCTGCTGAAACCTGTCCACATAGGTGATCCTACTGGTATGTGAAATACTAATGGCATAGCTTCCAGCATCACAGCAACATGCAAGCCACCACAGTACAACAAACTGACATTTGGGTGGTGGTTTCAGTGGAGATTCCAGACTAAGACAGACTAGAAAGAAAGGCCTGGTGATCTACTTCTGCAAATTAGCCAATGGAAACCCTATGGATTACCACAGAATATTGCCAGATATACTGCTGGAAGATGAGTGCCCTAGTTTGAAGGCACTAAAAATACACAGTGCCCTTAACAGTGGACTCAAGCATGCCAAAGATCGTGAAGATGGCAGAAGACTGGGCAGTGTTTCATTTTGTTGTATATGGGGTTGCCATGAGTTGGAATCAACTCAACAGCAACTAACAACAGGTCTCACAAAACATGTCGTGGCACGGGGAGCTTCCCACTTGGAAAGAAATACTGATGGCTCTCTTACCATCCTACTCTGGTGGCTATCTCCCAGAATCGCCCAGGACCAACCATGCCCATCATGGGGACACTTGCTATGTTTAAGAGCCCCTAGAAGTCCTGAAATAAGCCATCTCCTCCCTGTTCTACTCACTGAAGCAGGAGTGAGCTCTGGATTGTTGCCTCACCTCACCTGGGGCTAACAGCACAGAGCTGGGTTGAAAGGAAAACCACTGGATATGAAGTCAAAAGACCAGTTCCATACTCCCTTACTGACCTTGAGCAGCTTATGCCCCTTTCCTGGGCCATGGTTTCTTTAGCTGTAAAATGGATGGTGATACCTACCCCACATAACCTCTTAGAGAACATGTATCACCAAGCCAGACATGTGTTCAGGATAACTCTCTTTTGGATGGTTCATACTGTGGTTGGCCTATTGGTGGTTGGTTCGTCTCTCCATTCATCCATCAGTCCATCCATTGTCAAACAGAATTTGCACTTAGGCATATTAGAGGATGGACTCACCTGAGTGAGTGTAAGGTGAGGCACTTAAAAAAAAATCGACCTCAGAAAGATTGCAGAGGATCCCCAGCATAAACACACTCCACGAAAACAGCATCTATTAATGACTCTCTGGCAAGCATAATAATAGTGAGTCTAATGAACATTTTTCATAAGGTTTTCACTGGCTAATTCTTTTCAGAATTAGACTGCTGGGTCCATCTTCCTAGTCTTAGTCTGGAAGCTCAGCTGAAACCTGTCTACCATGGGTGACCCTACTGGTATCTGAATACCCGTGGCATAGCTTCCAGCATCACAGCAACACTCAAGCCCCCACAGTATGACAAACCTTATGAATAGCAGTGGAACATTGTCTGATATAGTGCCCCCAGGTTGGAAAGCAGTCAAAAGACAACTGGGGAAGAGCTGCCTCCTCAAAGTAAAGTCATCCTTAATGACATGGATGGAGTCAAGCTTTTGGGAACTTCATTTGCTGATGTGGCATGACTCAAAATGAGAAGAAACAAGGGCAAACATCCATTAATAATCAGAACATGGAAAGTATGAACTAGGAAAATTAGAAATTGTCAAAAATGAAATGTCATAAACATCGATATCCTAGGCATTAGTGAGCTGAAATGGACTAGTATTGGCCATTTTGAATCAGACAGTCATATGGTCTACTAAGCCAGGAGTGACAGCTTGAAGAGGAATGGCATTGCATTCATTGTCAAAAAGAACATTTCAAGATCTATCTTGAAGTACAACGCTGTCAGTGATAGGATAATATCCATACACGTACAAGAAGACCAATTAATACAACTATTATTCAAATTTATGTGCCAACCACTAAGGCCAAAGATGAAGAAATTGAAGATTTTTGCCAATTTCTGCAGTCTGAAATTAATCAAACGTGCAAACAGGATGCATTGTGATAATTACTGGCAATTGGAATGTGAAAGTTGAAAACAAAGAAGACGGATCAATATTTGGAAAACATGGCCTTGCTGGTAGAAGCAATGCCAGAAATTCCATGATAGAATTTTGCAAGACCAATGACTTCTTCATTGCAAATAACTTTTTCACCAACATAAATGGCAACTGTACACGTGGGCCTCACCAGATAGAATACACAGAAATTAAATCGACTACATTTGTGGAAAGAGACAATGGAAAAGCTCAATATCGTCAGTCAGAACAAGGCCATGGGCCGAATGCGGAACAGACCATCAATTGCTCATATGCAAGTTCAAGTTGAAACCAAAGAATATTAGAACAAGCCTTCGAGAGCAAAAGTATAACTTTGAGTATGTTCCACCTGAATTTAGAGACTGTCTCAAGAATAGATTTGATGAGTTGAGCACTAATGACTGAAGACCAGATGAGTTGTGGAATGTCATCAAGGACATCATACGTGAAGAAAGCAAGAGGTCATTAAAAAGGCAGGAAAGAAAGAAAAGGCCAAAATGGATGTCAGAAGAAAGTCTGAAACTTGGTCTTGAACATTGAGTAGCTAAAGCAAAAGGAAGAAATGATGAAGTAAAAGAACCGAACAGAAGATTTCAAAGGGTAGCTCAAGAAGACAAATTATTATAATGACACGTGCAAAGAGTTGGAGATAGAAAACCAAAAGGGAAGAACACGCTCGGCATTTCTCAAGCTGAAAGAGCTGGAGAAAAAATTCAGGCCCCAAGTTGCAATAATGAAGAATTCTATGGGGAAAATATTAAATGACGCAGGAAGAATCAAAAGAAGATGGAAGGAATACACACAGTCATTATACCAAAAAGAATTGGTCGATGTCCAGCCATTTCAAGAGGTAGCATATAGTCTAAGCTGCACTGAAGGCATTGGCGAAAAACAAGTCTCCAGAAAATGACAGAATATCAACTGAGATGTTTCAACAAACAGATGCAGCGCTGGAAGTTCTCAGTTGTCTATGCCAAGAAATTTGGAAGACAGCTATCTGGCCAACTGACTGGAAGAGATCCATATTTATGCCTATTCCCAAGAAAGGTGATCTAGCCGAATGCAGAAATTATTGAACAATATCATTAATATCACACAAAATTAAATTTTGCTGAAGATCATTCAAAAGCAGCTGCAGCAGTATATCGACAGGGAGCTGCCAGAAATTCAGGCCGGATTCAGAAGAGGACGTGGAATCAGAGGTATCATTGCTGATGTCAGATGGATCTTGGCTGAAGGCAGAGAATACTGGAAAGATGTTTACCTGTGTTTAATTCACTGTGCAAAGGCATTCACCCGTGCGGATCATAACAAATTATGGATAACATTGCGAAGAATGGGAATTTCAGAACACTTCATTGTGCTCGGAAACTCTGGTGGTGTAGTTGTTAAGTGCTATGGCTGCTAACCAAAGGGTCGGCAGTTCGAATCCGCTAGGTGCTCCTTGAAAACTCTATGGGGCAGTTCTACTCTGTCCTGTAGGGTCGCTATGAGTCAGAATCGACTCGACAGCACTGGTTTTGGTTTGGTCACTGTGCTCATGAGGAACCCATACACAGATCAAGAGGCAGTTGTTCGGACAGAACAAGGGGGTACTGATTGGTTTAAAGTCAGGAAAGGTGTGCGTCAGGGTTGTATCCTTTCACCATACCTACTCAATCCGTATGCTGAGCAAATAATCCGAGAAGCTGGACTATATGAAGAAGAATAGGGGCACCAGGATTGGTGGAAGACTCATTAACAACCTGCGTTATGCAGATGACACAGCCTTGCTTGCTGAAAGTGAAGATGACTTGAAGCACTTACTGATGAAGATCAAAGACAACAGCCTTCAGTATGGATTGCGCCTCAACATAAAGAAAATGTAAATCCTCACAATTGGACCAATAAGCGACATCATGATAAACGGAGGAAAAATTGAAGCTGTCAAGGATTTCGTTTTAGTTGAATCCACAATCAACACCCATGGAAGCAGCAGCCAAGAAATCAAAAGATGCATTGCACTGGGCAAATCTGCTGCAAAGGACCTCTTTAAAGTGGAAAAGCAAAGATGTCACCTTGAAGACTAAGGTATGCCTGACTCAAGCCATGGTATTTTCAATCACATAATATGCATGTGAAAGCTGGACAATGAATAAGGAAGACAGAAGAAGAATTGATGCCTTTGAATTGTGGTGTTGGAGAAGAATATTGAATATACCACGGACTGCCAAAAGAGGAAGCAAACCTGTCTTGGAAGAAGTACAGCCAGAATGCTTCTTAGAAGCGAGGAGGGAGAGACTACACCTTACATACTTTGGACACATTGTCAGGGCAGATCAGTCCCTGGAGAAGGACATCATGCTGGTAAAATACAGGGTCAACGGAAAAGAGGAAGACCCTTAATGAGATGGATTGACACAGTGGCTGCAGTAATGGGCTCAACCATAACAATGATTGTGGGCGTGGTGCAGGACCAGGCAGTGTTTCATTCTGTTGTACATAGGGTCCCTATGAGTCAGAACCGACTCGACGGCACCTAACAACAACAATGAACCTTTTGTATTTGTACAGCTTTGTAGTCCATAAAATTTTTTCACATCCTGACACCACCCCTCCATGGCAGGCAGAACCGAGATTATGAGCTTAACTTTACAGATGAGAAGAAGTTTAGTGACTTCTCCAAGGTCACACAGCTAGCAAGCTGCAGAGCTGGGGTTCAAACTCAAACTCTTCAAGAGTCCGGGAATCTGAATTGCTCTCAAACTCTGCTTATCTTTGCCAGGGAAATCTCTTGTGTTCAGGTTGAAGGTTTTTTTTGTTTTGTTTTGTTTTTCCATTTCTGAGGACCTGTGGTTGTTGAGTGTGGCTTAAAGGTATGAGCTCTGCTGTATTTAGAGGTATGACCACGGGCAAATTTTTTTTTTCTTTGTCAATTGCAGTAAAATTCACAGAGCATAAAATTCACCATTTAAGCCATTTTCAAGTGTACAATTCCACAGCATTTATATACATTGGAAACATTTAACATTTAGCCTTTGAAAAAGTACTACAAGAACAATCAAAGAATCACAATACCCAGAAGAGGCCATCTCTGAAAATGATATACTGTAGGATAAAGAAGAAAACTTTAGAAAGATGTTTGGCATCCTTAATCATGTGCTAGGAAACATAGTCTCCGTGAAACAAGTAAAGGACAGTCTGAGATAAGAGGTGGGGTAAAAATAAATACAATCATAAAAAATTACTACAAAACTGAAAATGGCAATATAGCACAGTAAAAATATGTTAGAGACAATAAAGTTTAAAACTGAGGCTGTTGAAAAGCAAATGGACAATTCACAGAATAAATAACCTGAATGGCTAACATGTATATGTAGAACTACTCAACTACATTATACCTAAAGAGCTGCAAAGCTAAATAATAATGAAGTGCCGCTTTATCCCCCAAAGACTACTGGAAATTAGTGAAACTTAGTGTGTACATACGTGTACATATCCTAGACTAAAGTAAGATGCTCTTCCAGAATGCAGAGGACAAGGATCAAGAAATGAAATCATGAAAGAAAATGTGACAGATGGATTTATGGAGTATAAGGAATGAAGAGATAATATATAGATACTCAGATGTTCCAAAGGACAGACAAGAACAAATAAATAAATGTATCTATCCGGTCAAATTTTTTTAATTCTAAGAACAAAGAAAAAAATCCTTCAAGCATCCAGGTAGAGAAAACTGGATACCTACAAATGAGCAACAATCAAAAACTTGCCCCAGATTTCTCCTTTTTTTTTTTATTACTTTGTTAAAAAAGGGAAAAAAAAAAAAAACTTGGAGAACTATAGAGTTTCAGAGGGAAAAAGTGGTAGTCCAAGAATTTTATACTCAGCCAAGTTCTGCAATAGAGGGGCATCCTCAGCATGTTTTCAACTCCTTGTCCTGCTTCAAACATGAACCAAGATCAATAAATCTAGAACAGAAGAGTGGATACATAGTCTGAGTACCAAAGGGAACTAAAAGAAACAAAAGGAAGCATAGGAAAAGAGTAAGACAGCCAATGAGATGATAAATGCAGGACTAAGTATTTATTATAGCAATAAGCATATATATTTTAAAATCCTTCCACATGCTCTTTTCAAGAAATACACTTAAAACAATCTTAATAGAATATACATAAAATGATGATCAAAGATAGGAAAATGCAAACAGTGATAGAGGCTGGAATATTAATAACAAACAAGATATAATTTAAAACAAAAAGCAATAAAAGGACGAAGAGGTCTATTTTACCTTGATAAATATTCCAGTCTTTATTCAGTGAATATCTATTGTGTGCCTGCTGTTTGCGGTAGACAAGGGTATACATTGCTGAAAAATAAAGATATGATTGTGATGGGCGTTTATGCTCAACTCAACACAAAATCAAAGCATATAAAGCAAAAGCAGAAACACATGGGGAAATTGTCAGAGAAAATTTTAAAAACCTCTTAGTGTTTGATAGATTAAATAAACAAAAACACAAAGCGTGTGGTGGTAATAATGCTGTGGGACCATAATACATTCCAAGTACATGTTATATACTTAGTCATGCTAGGTGCATGTGATGAATATATTCAATAAGCACAAGAAGTCTAATGAGGAATTCTGTAGCTTACAACCAAAGACTACATGCTGTTTTCCAGTCACCATGGAATTAGTATAAAAACTGATCGTACAATAAGCCACAAAGAAAATTTCAGTAGATCCCAAAAGCAGACACTGTATGTGACAAATTCACAAAACAATGCAAAAGAATTAGAAATCATAGCAATATATGAATTAAATTTTAAAATACTCTGCAATAAATCCTTGGTTAGGGATGAACTTGAAGCATCAGTCATAGTCTGTTTAGAAATGAACTTGATTGTGTGAAATAAGGCAGGAGAGCCCAAAGTTAGGTCTTCAATTTAGGATTGTAATGCTGGAAGCCCTGGTGTTCCCAGATGTTGGGTAACTGTTCTGGGGGAGGAAGGCCTGGTGAGAACATAGGAGGCAGCTGGGCAGCCGTCAAGGGGGAGAAAGAACACTGGTAGTAGAGTCTTTAGACCTGGAGTTGAGTCCTGCTTCTACTTCTTATTAGCTATGGTGGATATCTCCCCATTTCTGGGCCTCAGTCTGCTTATTCAAACCAGAGCTGTTGAGTTGTGTCAGTGGTTCTCAAGCCTCGCTGGGTATCATAATTGCCTGGGAAGTTTTTGAATAATACTGATGCCTGGGCCCTGTGCCCAGACATTCTGACTCAGTTGGTTTACAGTGGGACCAAATCAACAGGATTTTTTTTTTTTAAATCTCCCCAGGTGGTTCCAATGCACAGCCAGGGTAGAGAACCCCAGAGCTAGATGATTTCTCAGTTTCTGAGGTTCAGCAGGGCTACTAGGTAGCTGTACCTTTGCCTATGGAGGAAAGTTTTAGGACGCTAAAGCCAGAGGAACAGTGATGCAAAGCAATCTAATCAAAGTGTGCATTATCTCAAATGGTGCAGAAAACGTCAGTGCCAGTTAATATTTTGCACCCAAAATGATTTAGACCCAGGGCGTACGTTGTACTTCAAGCCCATTGTAAACACAATGGGCCATTTATTCACTGAACAGTAACCACTGTAATTACCTACAGGGCAAACATATGAGAGTGTTCAAGCAACAATTAATTGTGGACCTGGAACTAATGGGACAATAACGGTGAAGTATCAACCAGAGTGCGATTCAGAAATCACATCCGAAAACCAATATTTTCCAAATTGTATTAGATAAGCATTTTTTTTGGACATGATGGTGCAAATAACATCCCTGGTCCTGAAATAGTTGCTCCCTGATTTTTCTAATAGCTCCTTCCTACCCTGGTGTGCAGAGGAGGCTGCAGTGTTGTTTTAATCTTGAGAGAAGAAAGAATCATGGATACTAGGTTTGAGGGGACAGCCCATGACCACTACCAGTCGCTGTCGAATCCGACTCATGGTGACCCCATAAGTGTCACAGTAGAACTGTGCTACATAGAATTTTCAGTGGCTGATTTTTTCAGAAGTAGGTCTCCAGGCCTTTCTTCTGAGGTGGATTTGAACCTCCAACCTGTAGGTTAGCAGCCAAGCTCGTTAACTTTTTGCACCACCCAGAGACTCCAGTGGGGATAGTACGGAGCTTCTATTTCTCACACTCACTGTGGGACCTAAGTAGCACCTGCAGACTGGGGTGCTGGCCTTGTTTGCATTGTAGGATCCTCCTTGCGAATCAGATGGAAGCCGTGGATACTCTTTTCAGAAAAATGTGTGTGTCTGTGTACACATACACGTATGCACAAACTTTCTCATACAGTTTTCAGGAGGTTCACAGGCACTTTGAAGCCCCTCACATGTGTCCATGGAGTCAGGTTAAGATCCTCTGAATGGGAGGATCTTCCCTAAAGGGTCCAGCTGAAATTTGCCTCTCTGTGGATTCTTCCCATTGGCCCTTATTCTACCCAGAATCTTTTTCACAGTGATTCTACCTTTGACCCTTATCGGTCTTGGGGTATCCGGTCTCTATGGCGATCTTAGAAATTGGTACTTATAGGTGCCTCTAGCTTCCAGGTAACAGCCGTTGTGTGGTCAGCTCCAGCTGATAGGATCTGTTGAGGCTGCTGAGTGGACACAGGAGATCAGAGGGTCTTAGGCAGTGACTCCACCTTCTGAGCCAGACCAGAAAAAGGGACAGGATTCCTACTGCCCCACTTCATGAAGCCTTGGGGGAAAAAGGAATGGTTTCTTAGGTGACAGGAGAGACAGCAAGGCATCTTTAGCTAGGGCCTGAGGGGGCCCAGGTGTCGTTTCCCCAGATGCTGGGATTGACCTCTGGTATGTATCAGATCTAGAGCTGCTGCTGAGACAACCAAGAGTTTGGGGAGAAAGCTGGTGACAGTAAAGTTTGAGTTTGCCTCAGCCTTACCACTTCTAGATCAAGGACTTAAATGCAACAAAAGAAGGAAGGAAAGAAGGAAGGGCGCACTAAGTTAAATCATGGAAGAATTATAACCTCAGAGAGGAAAGGCCTGCCTGAATATGACTGAAAACATTGATAAAATTCAGCCACATTAAAAACATAAAATAAAAATTTCTGCATGGCAAAAGCCAGGGGAAGAGAGGGAATTAGCAACTTATATCACAAAGGGATAATTTCCTCAATATAAAAAATTGCTTCTACAAACTGGTAAGAAAAAGACCAAGTGTCAAATTGGTAAACGGGCAAAGGATGTGAACAGCTTTCAGAAAGGAACTACAGAAAAGCCTAGGAAGAGATGCTCAGCCTCACTCGTGAATAAGATAAATGCAAGTTAGAACTGGAACAAGATCCGGTTTTTCCCCACAAACACGCTGCAAAGATCAAAAAGTTTGATAAGCACCTTTACGCTTGAGGCTGAGGGAAAGGAGGCCGAGACTAGAGGGAATGGTATGGAGGAGGTGACATTTAAGCCGGGCCTTCTAGGGCAGATACTTGCAATCCAGTTTAACAACTTACTGGCTCTTAAAAGAAAAGGAAGAAATCATAAAGGCAAAGACGGACAGATTTGACTACTGAGTGTAAATTAAAATGCACACAGAAAATTTAAAGGCAAACGAATTGGGATATTTGCAGCAACTCTCATAGCCTGAGTTTGAATACTCTGTGTATTGAAAGTCTTCATTAGACTCAATGTGAAAAACAATTGAATCCCACTCAGGAAATAAACAAAGGACATGAAAAAGCAATTCCTAACATAGGACATACTATTAGTTAAAATAGTCACATGGAAAAAAGGTTCAACCTATGCATAATTGATAAATGCAATATGATTCTACTTTTTTTAGTGGTAAATCATTATAAATTACATAGAAAAATGTTTTATTTCCCTCTGTTGACAAGAATGTGGTAAGATTTGCCCTTTAATTTTATACTTGGCTAGAGGGTATGCGGAGCCCTGGTGGCACAGTGGTAGAAATGTTGAAGAAAGGAATGAAGAAGGAAATAATATCAGATAATACCACATAGCAAAATATTGTATCTTAAGGAGCAAAAATTTCAAAAAGTTAAATGACTCTACAATTTAATATTTACAACTAAAGCTATTTCTTAAATTGGGTGATGAGTAGTAGGATGTTGGTTTTATTATTATTCTTTGAACTGAACATAAATATTTTATACACTTATGTATATAGGTTGTACTTCACAATAAAAGCTTAAAATGTTTGCAAAGATTAATTTCCCTTAAAATAAAAAAAAATTAATACACATATGATTTTTGTTTAATAAAACTGAATTGGACTGTCTTAGGGAATCAAAAGCATAAGCATCGATGCACTATTATTGTTCTGTCTTTTAAGCAAATATTTTTCTTCTCTCGTCTTTTAAAGTGTTCCCGTTGCTTTCTTGTCTTGTACCAGGGTGCCTCCCTAAGAAGCAGCCTGGTATATTGGAGAGAGAACTGCATTGCAAGAACGAAAGTTCCAAGTTCAAGTCCTAGCCTTGGCACTTGCTCATATGTGACTTGGGGCAAGCCACTTAACCTCTCCAAGCCTCGGTTTTCTCATCTGTAAAATGAGGGTAATAACATTACCCGACCTGTGTCACGGTGGTGCAGTGGTTAAGAGCTATGGCTGCTAACCAAAAGGTCGGCAGTTTGAATGTACCAGCTGCTCCTTGGAAACCCTATGGGACAGTTCTACTCTGTACTGCGGGGTTGCTGTGAGTTGAAATTGACTCGATGGCAATGATTTTGTAGAGGGTATGCAGATTGATACAATCCTTTTGGGGAATAAGCGTTAAATCTTTGGAGTCCCTGGGTGACGCAAACGGTTAAGTGCTGTACTCCTAAATGAAAGGTTGATGGTTCAAACCCACCCAAAGGTGCCTTCTAAGAAAGGCCTGGTGATCTGCTTCTGAAGGGTCACAGCCTTGAAAACCCTATGGAGCACAGTTCCATTCTGCATGCATGGGGGTCACCAGGAGTCAGAATCGACTCAACAGCAACTGGTTTGGGTTTTTTGTTTTGTTTTGTTTTATCAAATCTTCAAAAGCTCATGTCCTTTACCTGGGAAATTTTATATCACAGGCTGTGTCCTGAGGAAATAGCCTGAAATATGGGGCAGGGTAGGGGGAAAGACACTGTGCGCAAAGATGCTTGTAAAATATTATGCCAACAAGGACAAATTGGGGTCCCTGGGTGTCACAGATGGTTAAGCGCTGGACTACTAATAGAAAGATTGGCAGTTCAAACCCACCCAGAGTTGCCTGAGAAGACAGGCCTGGCAATCTGCTTCCGAAGGGTCACAGCTTTGAAAGCCCTGTGGAGCAGTTCTGCTCTGCACACGTGGAGTCACATGAGCTGGAATTGACTCAAGGGCAACTAACAAAAACAACAATGACAAATTAGAAACAAATGCCTCCAATTTGGGGACGAGTCAGGAAATTGTGGAATAGTCACATGTAGGAATATTATGCAATTATTAAAATGTTTACAAAGAATTTTCAACAGGATGGTTAAATGCTTGTAGGGTAATGTAAAAAAAAATGTTAAGCGAAGAAAAATAAGGGGCAGCTCAATTGTGTATGTAAAATGTTATCTCAGGAAGCTTTAAAAAAAATCTCTGCCTAGAAAAAGGGCTGGAAGGAAATAGACTACAACATTCACCGATGGGTAGATTGTTGGTTGTTTTCCTCCTTTCTGCCTCTATTTTTGTGTATGTGTGTGTGATTTTTACTTCTCTTCGATTAGTATGCATTATTTTCACAATACAAAGGCTTTGCAAATATCTTGCTCCATTTATTTGCATCCCATATCAGAACTAAGGTCTCAGTCTCCTTTGGAAAGGTCCTGGGCTCACCAGTAAAAAGTGTTGTCTCTTTTGTGTCTTTCAGCTTTCCTTTGCTGCGACCACGCCTGTCCTAGCTGATAAGAAAAAATACCCTTACTTCTTTCGGACTGTCCCATCAGATAACGCAGTGAACCCAGCCATCCTGAAGTTACTGAAGTACTTCCAGTGGAAGCGCGTGGGCACGCTGACACAGGACGTGCAGAGGTTCTCCGAGGTATGCTTTGCTCGACCGCCCATAAATCGACCCCGGTCTCACCCCTTAAGTGTTGTCATCATCTAGCAAGGGACAATATGGCTTAATCAGAGACGGGTAATAATCTTGAGGCTTTTAAGAATGCTCATTTTAGCAGGATCAAAGCTCTTTTTCCTTTGACAAAATAGAGCCAGTAGCTGTGCTCAGTGCTGGTGAAAACCTCCCACCACAATCACTCAGGAGTGAAATCTTCCCTTTCATTGTTCATTTCTAGCTAAATCGTGTGATTATTCCCTCAATGAGTTACCCTTGTTACTAATGCTGTGTTTTTGTTGAGTGCTATTGAGTTGATCCCAACTCATAGCAACCCCGTGTGACACAGTAAAACTGCCCCAGGGATTTTCTAGGCTGTAATACTTACAGGAGCAGATTGCCAGGTCTTTTCTCCCGGAGAGTCACTGGGTGGGCTCAAACCATCAACCTTTTGGTGAGCAGCTGAGTGCTTAACCATTGGGCCACCAGGGCTCCTACTAATGTTGTAGTGACCATTTAAGATTACAATATGAAGTTAAGAGGTTTTCTCCTGTGAGGAGAGTTTTTGGGAGGAACTGGTTTAGAACCAAGATTCCAGTATCACCATGGGTTAAGTGATTGGTTTTGTTCTGTTTTTTCACATCTTACAAACATACATTGATACGTGGTTTGTTTGTTTGCAAAAAATTTAAACAACACCAAAAACATATATGTAAGAAGTAAATGTTGCTTCACCCCACCTCCTCTACATCCCACTCTCTCCTAAACTGACCCCTGCTCTCAGTTTGATATTCATCTGCCCAGAACTTTATTAATACAGCTTTTTAAATCCATATGAGTTCATACTGTATATTTGGTTTTTTTTTCTCTTTACAGTAGATCTTGGAGATCTTGATTGGCCTTATTCTTACTAATGGCAGCATGGTGTTTTGTCGAGTAGATATGTCAGAATTTATTCAACCTATGGATGAATATCATAGTTTTTTTTATTATTATTATATGGATGGACAAGTTGTTTCCAGCTTTTTAGTATCACAACCAATACCACAGCATGCGTGCAAACGCACACCTTCATGCCTACGTGTGAGTCTTGGTAAAAGATTTCTAGAAGTGGAATTACTGGGTCATTTCGAATTTTGAGAGGAAGTGACCTCCAAAAAGGCTGTTCCAAATTCTGTTCCCACTCGCAGCGTTTCAAAGTCCCATTTTCACACATCCTCACCAATAGGAGATATGAGCAAATCTTTTGAAAAAAAAAATCTCTATTCAGATGAGTGCAAAATTGTCACTTGTCTTTTTTGCCATTTGCTTTATATACCTGATTTTCCTGTCTGTTCCCAAGTATGCTCTTGATACTTGGGAACCTCCTGAAAGACAAGATATTCCAGGTGTGCTCAGCAGCCCAAGAGGAGAAGAAAAAAACTGTTCATATGTGAGTGTATTTGTTTTCTAGGACTGCTGTAACAAATTAAAACAAACTGGGTGGCTTAAAACCAAACCAAAAATCAAACCCACTGCTGTTGAGTTAATTCTGACTCAGAACGCAACCCCAGTGCCGTCGAGTCGATTTCGGACTCATAGCGGCCCCGAAAGACAGAGTAGAACTGCCCCATAGGGTTTCCAAGGCTGTAAATCTCTGTGGAAGCAGACTGCCAAACCTTTCTCCTGCAGAGGCTGGTGGGTTCAAACTGCCGATATTTTAATTAGCAGCTGAACACTTTAACCATTGAACCACCAGGACCCCTTTGGGTGGCTTAAAACAATGGAAATTTATTCTCTTGCAGTTATGGAGACTAGAAGTCTGAAATCAAGGTGTTGGCAAGGCCATGCTCCCTCTGCGGTTCTAGGGAAGAATTCCTCCTTGCTGTTTCCTAGCTTCTGATGACTCCTGAAGATCCTTGGCATTCCATGGGCTGTAGCTGCATCTCTCCAATTTCTGCCTGGACACCAGTTATTGAGTGTAGGGCCCACCCTAATCTAGTATGACTTCATCCTAACGATTACATCTGCAGACCCTACTTCTAAATAAGGTCACATTTGAGGTTCTGAGTAGAGTTTTTTTGGGGGGACACTGTTTGAGTGCAGTGTGTTGAGAGGTTTGTGAGTACAGGTGTTCAGGCAAACCTCGGGAGGGTAGGAAGGATGGGCACCTTTCTGCTGGCCCAGAAAGGCTGCTTCTGCCAGCACAATGCCAGTGGGGGAGAGGAGGCCTGGGAACAGGGAGAGGGCTGAGGGGAAGAGCAGTGCTGGGAATCACCAGCCGAGGTTTCCACTCACTTCCACGTTTCACCTTTCCAAGGCTTTTGTTCCCGTCTCTCCAAAAGAGAAGCCACTGATGCCTTGGCTGTGTGACCTTGGGAAAGTCACCTCATTTCTCTGACCTAGAGTTTTTTCCCCTGTAAAATGGGGACAATGATCCTTCTCATGCCTTCCCTGCAAGATTCTTGCCAAAACCAAATGAGTCATGGATTTGAAGGGGCTTTGTACACCGCAAAGCCCGTGCACACAGAGGGACGCTTTCCAAAGTGCTGCAAAGCAGAAGTGTTTGGCCTCATTGTGGTTGTCCAAACAAGGCAAGTTTTCCCAGGCGGGACTGGTCCTCATTTTTCTACCTTTCTGTTTTTCAGTGTCTAGGAAGAAGGCACAAAGGGAACTTGACCTCCAGTGGGAGTGACTCATTGCCAAACACCAAAGAGGCTATTGCTGGAGGGCTGCCCTTTGTATAGCAGGGACAGATGCTCTAAAATGAGTGTGAAGCAGGTTAATGGTGAGGGGAGGAGTGGGAAGAACAACAGTCCCACGGCCCCATTAACACCAGATCCTGCAGTAATTTGGCAGGACTTGCTTTTTTCTAGCAGCATCTTTGGTTGTCAGAGCCTGAAGTGCTCTTAGAGACATCTCCCCCAACCTCCTTATTGTCTAGAAGGGGAAACCGAGGCCCAGAGGGGGAAGAGACAAAGTTCAAGGTTTCACAGCACCCCTGAAGTCATGAAAGATTATCCACAGAAAGTCAGAGCTGAATCCTGGAGTCCCAACTCCCATTCCAACCTTCCTGTCACCCCTTCTTTCCATCCATAACTTCCCGTAGTCATATGGGAACTACCTGCATATAACCACAAAGGTATGAAACACCTGTAAGCCTAGGTCTAAAGAGGATAAAATCAGCCCTGATGTTAGTTGAGTGCTTGATACATTCCTGACCACTCTCACCTCCAGTCACCATGTCAAGAGAGTTATGGTTCCCATTTTACAGGTAAGGAAACTGAGGCTTAGAGAGGGTAGGAGGCTTCTTGCCCAAGGGCAGCCACTGGTAAAGAGCCCAGCCAGGGCTGGAAGCTTGACCCCTTCCCTCCCCAACAGTTGGCTCAATGTTTTCTCCATCCTCACTGGGACCAGGTGTGGACAGTTGGGTGCCACCAGGGACAGATTACCCAAGAAGCAATGTACATGTGGGCTTACGTGTACTTACTAATCTGTAGCGTGCAATTTCACCTGTTTATCCCCAAGTCAAAGATGTGAAACCCGTATGAAACTGTGCACTATAGGTTAGTAAGTAAACGCAATTATGCCCACGTGTACCTTGCTTACTGGTTAACCCACCCCAGTGTGCCACCTTTCTATCTCTGCATAGCTGTGACAGGGCCTTCAGCCAGAGTTTCATGGCATCTCAATGGGAAGCCTCCTTCCCAAGGTCAGGATGCTGCTTGGTGGTATTGCTGGCAAGGACTCCTCTTGATTTAAATCTCTCAGCCCAGCTGACTCCTCTCTGGGCCCAAGGGCTTTGGCATCTTTTCCCCGATGTCTGGGTTGCATCGCTGGAGTACAGGCCCTGGAAACTCGCCAGGGGCTAACAGCTTTTTGTGAGTGCAAAGGAAACGGGATTCCTTTTATGAAACTGGTCGATCAACAGCATCAAGCACTTCTGTTCCGGACTGGTGAGCTGGAAGGAATGTCAAGTGAAAGCAATCTTGAAGTTGGAGGGGGCTTGGGTAGAAACCTTAACCCCACAGAGCTTATGACCATGGCAATGGGACAGTGGAAGGGTAGAGGCCTGAGGGCTATTCCACTGCAAGACCAGCTGCCCCTGAGAGTCCCCAGTCCCTGAGATTCAAAGCCAGTTGTGGTGACCTAGAGGGACTTCTTGGACTTGGATCAAATGGGCTGGTCTCTAGGCCCAGCTTTGCTGTGTGAAGCCAAGTGATTCACTTTACCTCTCTGACTCCAGGATGTATCAGGTCTAGAATTGCTGCTGTGACAACCAAGGGTCCACAGAGAAGGCTGGTGGCTGAAAAGATTGAACTTGCCTCAGCCATGCCTTCTCTTGATCAAAGATTTAAATGAAATGAAAAAAGAAGGAAGGGCTTGCTAACAGATGGGCTGATCTTTAGGCCCAGCTTTGCCAAGCAATGGCCGTGTAATCCAAGGCAATTTGCTTCCCCTCACTGAGATCCCATTTTCTCATGTGTAAAATGGGGACAGTCATTCCTACCTTATAGGCGCTGGGAGGTGAGAGGGTTAGAGGAGAAAGCATAAATGCCAGACCTCTTCATAGTAAGAGTCATGTTTGGTACGAACTGTAGAAAGGCATGTTCATTCACTCAAAAAGTAATCATATGGCTCCCATGTGGCAAGGTCTGTGATGGACCCTGTGCTGTGGAGGACCAGAGATGAATGGACTTGGCCTCAGGATTAGTAGGTGTCGCGTCCTGCATTCAGTTCCCAATCCTGGCTGCTCATTAGAAACTCCTGGGGTGGGAGAGTTACCACAAAATAATATTTAAATTCCCTAAGTTGGATTTTTTTTCTTTATCTTTTTGTTCCAAACTTTTAACAGCTTTATTGAGATATAATTGACATACCATATACTGTAAGTGTACAGTTCAGTTATCTGTAGTAAATTTACACAGTTGTGCCTCCCTCACCACAATCCAGTTTGAGAACTCTTCTGTCAACTGCAGAAGTTCTCCTGTGCCCGTTTGCAGGCAGTCCCCTCTCCCACCTCCAGCCCCAGGTCGCCAGGTGCTTTCTGAATCTATAGTTTTGCCTTGTCTGGAAATTTCATATAAATGAATTATACAGTGTGTAGTCTTTTGTGTCTAGCTGCTTTCATTTAGCTTAATGTGTCTGAGGTTCATCCAAGCTGTGGCAGGTATCAGTAGTTTGTTTCTTTATGCTGCTGAGAAGTATCCTCTTGTATGGATGGAGAACATTTTGGAATAATCGAGGAGCTGTAAAAATCCTGATACCCAGGCCACCCCAGACCAATTAAATTAGATGACCCAGGTATTAGCATTTTTTCAGCCTCTTCAGGTGATTTTAACGTGTGATAAGGTTATGAATCAAGGCTCTGTGCCTGTGGCTGATAATTAGGAATTCAGGGTGGCGATAACCCCTTCATATGGTGGGAGCCCTTGTGCTCAGAGCAGCCCCAATCCGCATCTTGGCGACTGCCCTCAGCAGGCCTGGCAACTGAGCAGGATGGAGAAGGTGGAGAGGGGCCTCGATCCAGCATTGGGGCTCCTTGTGGTGTGTGCGACAGGAGGACAGAGGTGGAGGCAGTGATGAAGAGTTGAGGGTACCACTGAGACGGTGGTCCATGGGGTCCAGGATGGAGAGGGATGGGCAGGCAGGAGGCTTGGAGGAAGCGGAGCTCTGGAGGTCTCTGTGAAGGGGGAGTACCTTGAGGGTGTGGGGTGAGGGAGCTGGAGGGCTGGGAGGCTGTGGTCAGAGCTATCGAGTGATGCAGAGATGAGGGGCCTGGCTCTGGCTGTGTGTGAATAGTGAAGTGGAGTAGAGGTGAAGGTCACTGGAGCTAGGGACTGAAACAAGAGACCTGAGTGCTGAGTGGCATCCACATGGGCACTGCAGGGATGGAGGCAGGACTTGGACTGGAGATGAAGGCTTTGAGCAGGGAGTGCCTGGGAGGACCTGCAGAGGCCAACAGGGGCATTTGGGCCTCTGTCCCAGTTCCAGACCCTGTTGTTGTTAGGTGCCATCTATCTGGCTCTGACTCATAATGACCTTGTGTACAACAGAACAAAACTCTGCCCACTCCTGAGCCATCTCACAATCATTGCTATGTTTAAGCCAATTGTTATAACCTTTGTGTCAATCCATCTCATTGATGATCTTCTACTTTTCCACTGACCCTCTACTTTACCAAGCGTGATGTCCTTCTCCAAGGACTGGTCTCTCCTAACAACATGACCAAAGTACATGAGATGAAGTCTCACCATCTTCACTTCTAAGGAGCATTCTGGATGTACTTCTTCCAAGACAGATTTGTTCATTCTTCTGTCTGGCAGTCCATGGTATATTCAATATTCTTTGCCAACACCATAATTCAAAGGCATCATTTCTTCTTCAGTCTTCCTTGTTTATTGTTCCAGGTTCTATTAGCTGCTAAACCATTCTCACCAAGATATTGTTTTGATTCCCAGTTCTATGATGCAACTACCCAGCTAAGTACCCTTGGACAAATCATTCCCCCCTGCTAGGCCTCAATTTCCCCTCTGTAAGATAAGGGAGTTGGGCTAGTTGACCTCTGAGATCCCTCCTAGCTCTAGGACAAGGGCCTAGGGAGATACAGCCATCAACCCTGACCTGGTCACTCCCAGGAGTATGTGGCTGTGAGAATTACTTCATCTCTTTGTGCCTCAGTTTTTTCATCTTGAAAATGGGGATAATAATAGTACCTACCTTCTAGGGTTGTTGTGAAGTTTAAATGTGTTAGAACATACAAAGTGCTAAGAAAAGTGCCTGGCTTATAATAAGCACATGCAAGCGGTAATTTTATTGTCATCTGGGACCGGGTTCCTTGGCCTGTGGCCAGCCCCCATTCAAAAGGAGCCCCGCCAGGAGCAACCTTCCTCTCCCAAAACAGGCTCTGAGGCTCCCCGCCTGAGTCGCTGGTCCTCAGAGATTGACAGGCTTCTGGGGCTGACCTTTCCATATCAGAGGCTTCACTCAAGTGGCAGGACCCACCGAGGCCCTAGATCTGCCCACAACCAAAAGGTCACCATCTGCAGAGCTTCCTCTTCAAAGCAGCAGTCCTTCCAGGCCCTCCAGGGCCCTGCCTGGCCCTTTGAAACCGTCCCCACTTACCAAGTTGCCATCTGCTCCACCAAGATGGTCTCTGGTCAACTCCTCTAAAGTTACCATTTACCGTTATTGAGCCTGAAAGACACTCCTGCCATGGGAAGGAGGTAACTTCATGCTTGTCTGATCCGGGAACCACCATATTAGAATCGTTACCCTGCTGCTCTGACCAGGAATGAGCTCCTCAGCATGGCTCAAGAGGCTCTTCACGTCCTCCTGAGGCTTCCTTCTCTGTCTCACTTCCAGTCACGTCCCCTCCACCCCTTTGGTCCGGCCACACCACACTACTGGCTTTTCTCTGCCTTGCGCTCGCCCAGCTCCAACTTCCAGGCTGGATCAGGTGCACCTCCTCTGTGCAGCTTTCCTCTTGGGCTTCTCCCTGACCAGCTCTTTGCACAAGGCAGCATAATATACCATCTGCTTCTGTGTCTATTGCCACTACTACTACCCTGGAGAGCCCTGTGGCTGCACTGTGTCTCCTCACCCTGGCCAGCGCCTGTTTAATAGGATTTCAGTAAATGAATCTCCATCCATCAGCTCATATTCTAGGACAGAAGTGATTCTTTCTCCCTCTGTTGTCCCAAGGCAGCCTGCACCTGGGTTGGTGAGACTGGGGATGGGAAGGGTGCAGAGAATCCCTACCTGTCTTCTGGGTTCTGTTGACCCATCCCCTACCCTGACCACCTCATGCCGGAGTCTCTGGGGCCACCAGGAAGGCAGGAGGGGCTGGCAGAGTCAGCTGGTCAGACCCCACAGAACCAGTGCAGGGCATTCAGTTGTTTCTTCATTTTAAGTCTTTTTTGGATGTGACATTGTTTGTTGGTGGGAATTTTTCTATCTATCCCAGTGGAAAGCTCTGGGCCAGCCACCAGCACCAGCACCAGCAGTGACCAGCAACCTGCATGTGGCATGATGTCAGTGCCAGGAATGAATGCACACATTTTAGTTTGTGTCTGAGTTATCTTTCTTGGCTTTGTGGTCCTGGAAGATTTATTCTGAGTAATCAACACTTCAGACTCCTTCTAGGATCAGGTAATCCTTCAAGATTACAAAGTGTGGTCCCTGGAGCAGCAGCACCAGCGTCACCTGGGGATTAAATGCAGATTATCAGGCCCCACCCAGGACTCACTGAATCAGGCACTCAGGGATAGGGCCCGATAACCTGTGTTTTAATCAACTTTCCTTGTGATTCTGATGCACACTAGAGTTTAAGAACGTGGAGTTTCTGGGTGGCACAGACAGTTAAATGCTTGATTACTAACTGAAAGACTTTTGTTCAGACCCGCCCAGAGGCACCTCAGAAGAAAGACCTGGCAATCTGCTTCTGAAAGGTCACAGCATTGAAAACCCTGTGGGGCACAGCTCTACTCTGACACACATAGGGTCACCATGAGCCAAAATTGAGTTGACAGCACCCTTTTTTTTGGTGTTGGAGAACAGGCAGCCTTCAGGTAAGACCACCCTGCCCTTAAGCATAAGCTCACTCCACCTGAGAAAGGCCAGGCACACCACAAGGGCTGACCTGCTTTGGTCTCTGTCCCTGGCTTTGCTCCCAGCTGCAGGATCACCTGGGCTGCCAGCATATCTGCGGATCAGATTCTTAGGAGGCAGGAAGGGACTCCCTCGGATCAGATTCTAGTCCTAATGGTATTAGGGCCCCACCTCTCCCTCCAGCTCTTGTCTGAAGAACTCCCTAATGCTCTTAGGTAACTTGGCTGCTGCCCCTAGGCGAGCAAGCATCCCTCCTTCTCTGTGGTCTTACCTCCAGCTCTGGGAGGGACCAGGCCTCACCCAGCCAGCGACAAAAGCTCCATATCCATTCTGCCTACAGCAAGGTGGCTATTTACGGCAGCTTCTTTGGCATTTCTGGGAGAGAGGTTGGAAACCCTGGTCGCGTAGTGGTTAGGTGCTATGACTGCTAACCAAGAGGTTGGCAGTTCAAATCCACCAGGCGCTCCTTGGAAACTCTATGGGGCAATTCTACTCCGTCCTATAGGGTTGCTATGAGTCAGGATTGACTCGACGGCACTGGATTTGGTTTGGTTTTGGTTTGGTGTGTGTATAGGTTCCCGGGTGGCACAGTTTGTGCTCGACTACTAACCTGGGAAGGTTGGCGATTTGAACCCACCCAGTGGTGCCACAAAAGAAAAGCCTGGCAATCTGCTTCCGTAAAGATTACAGCCAAGATAACCCTCAGGAGCAGTTCTACTCTGTAACACATGGGGTTTGCCATTAGTTAGAATCGACTCAATGCAACGAGTTTGGTTTTTGTGTGTGTGTGACGTGAATTTTTGTACAATTTTAATGGTTGTGTATTTGTTACTCTGTATTAGAAGAAAACCTGTTACTAGCCCATCAAAACTGCACTTCATGGATGTTGTTACTTAGGACAGAACCCCATTTAAAAGTGAGGCAGTTTAAAGTATTGTTGACTAAGTTAGCAGTCACATAGGTGGTGTGCAGACATGGTGAGATCGCCTCGAAGAGGCTGCAGGGGTGACTGAAGTTTGGAACCTCCGCGATAAATAAAGCGCTGTCAGGCTGTTTAGCATGTTCCTTTATCTGACAGGGGCAGACAAACAGCGTTAGTGCTGCCCTGATCCAACCAGATACTCCATGGGAGGGACTCTGAGGGACTCTGAGGTTCCTTTGGGTCAGGTTCAGGATTGGCACCTCAGGCCTCACCCCTTTGAGGCCAGGCTCCATGGGGAGAGGCTCTGGGGCTCGAGCAACACCTGTTCATTTAGGTAGCTGGAGGCAAGTGTCAGCGCAGCCAGTAGGTTTTTTGCCTGCCAACCTGCCAGAGTGCAGAGACCCCACAGGATGAGCACCTTCCCCTCAGAGTCTTGGGCCTGCCATGCTCCTCTGAGCCTGGTGCCAGTTGTCCACATCTGGGAGTCCCGAGTTATGAATAGTGGTGGTTGCGGTGGCCAAGCCTGCTGAAGACAAGGTCAACCTTCAGCTGGGTGTCTCGGTCTCGCTCAGAGCTTCTGCCCTTGGGACAGAGGGCCCACTCTACTCCTCCTCCCTCCACTCCAGAACAGGGGAAATTGGCACCCCAATAGTGGTGCAGAAGGAAGACCCTGGGGGCTTGAGGATGCTTCCTCCTCAACACTCCACACCAGGTCCTCAGAGAAGAACACCCCCACATAAACACCCAGTAATACCATTGCTGTCGAGTCCTTCCCTACTCATGGTGACCCCATGTGTGTCAGGGTAGAACTATGCTCCATAGGGTTTTCAGTGGCTCATTTTTGGGAATTACATTGTCAGGCCTTTTTCCTAGTCTTAGTCTGGAAGCTCCACTGAAACCTTCAGCATCATAGCAACACTCAAGCCTCCACAGACAGATAGGTGGAGTAATGGCTATGTGTAAGGTGCATTGGCTGGGTATACCACGTGGAAGGCAGGAATCATACCACTGAGCCACCTCTGCCCCCGCATTCAGTCTTAAATCCTCACAACTCCCAGCATGGTATCGTCTCCATTTTATACAGCAGGCTCACTCAGAGAAGATTAAGTACTTTTGCCATGGTCACACAGCTAAGAGGTGGCAGGTGTGAACGTGTACCCAGGTTGGTGCCTGCCCCCATGGAGAGAAGGAGGTAGCAAGTGTAGGGCTAGCATCCCCACCCCCACTCCCCCATCCCCACTGCAGAGCAAGGAGGTGTATACATACACAGACAAGCCATGTCCTGGGGAATTGAAATGTCTCCAGGGAACCTTCTCACAGTCCCCTGGAGTTTTTGCCACAGGGTCTGCACTTAATTTTTATGGTTATTCCAGGTCCGCATTCTCAGAACCAAGCCCTGCCTCTCCACACCTGCTCCTACCACATGCACTTCCCCGGATTCTTTGTTTCAGCTGGGCCTTTTGGCTAATGTGGCACAGTGCATCTTAGGATGTGTGGGTTCCCCAGAGCTATTCTGGAACATTCTGACTGGTTTTTCCCCCAACGCCCATCTGCCAGACTTGGGTAGTGCCAGAGCAGCATGAAGAAAGGAGTGAAGCTGGGGAGGTGGACTGAGCCTTCGGAACTGGCGCAGAGCCTGCTGGGTGTAGGATGAGAAGTGAGAATGGGCTGGGAGGAAAGCAGGAGGTGAGGGCCCCTGTGTCCCTTCGTGTTTGGACTTTACCCATCAGCAGTAGGGAGCCACCGAAGATTTCTAAATAGGGGGTTGAGGTGGTAGCAGTCTTGAGGGGAGATTGGAATGGAGAAGATCGGAGACAGGGAAAAACAGCTGGGACTTACTGCAGTCATTCAAAAGAAAAAGAAGATTGTAGTTCCTTTCTTACATATGAACTTTAAGTTCTCTTTGTTTTTATTTTTGCTTTTTAATTTTAAAATATTATTTTTTCTAGCCACACTATTAATATTTACTTAATGCAGAAAACTTGGAAAATAGAGAAGAGCAAAAAAGAAAATTAAAGCTCTGCCATAATCCTATCCACTGAAAGGTCATTGTTAACATTTAAGCATATGTCTTTATGGTTTTTTTTTCAATGCATATAAACGAACATGTATAAACAAATACAAGCTCTTACTGTAGAAATGGCTTCTTAGCAATGAGTGGGAATGTCAGCATGACCCAAAATGGCAGCTCAGGACTTGTTGGCTGTGGGCCTGGTGACCCACCTCCCCCTATGAACTGCCCGCACCTGTGCCACAGACTTCCTGGGTATGTTTGCTCTATGTTTTACTCCATGTTATTTATCTTACAATCTGTTCGCCTCCTTCCTAGATTCCAATATTTCTGCTAATAGTCTGTCCACTGATGGCCTTCTTAGTTGTGTTCCAGAATTACAAGAAATATTTTCTTTTAAAAAATATTTGCCATTTGAAGAAATTTGAGACAGAACAGTATATTAGTTTCCTAAGGACTGCCAGAACAAAGTACCAAAAAGTGAATGGCTTAAAATGAGAGACATTTATTGTCTCATAATTTTGGAAGCTAGAGGTCAAAATTCAGTGTGTTGGCAGGGCTGTGCTGTCTCTGAAGTCTCTAGGAACATCCTTTCTTGTCTGTCCAGGCTTCTAGTGGCCCCAGCTGTTCCTTGGCTCGTGGCAAAATCACTCCAACGTCTGCCTCCATTGTCATGTGGCCAGCTTCCCTTTGTGTTTCTCTGTGTCTCTTCCCTTTCATAAGGACACCATTTATATAGGATTAGGACACACCTTACTGTATGACCTCATGTTAACTGATAACATCTTCAGAGACTCTATTTCCAAACAAGATCACACTCACAGGTACAGGGATTAAGGCTTCAATGTATCTTTTGGGGGGACACAATTCAGTCCATAACGGACAAGAAGTAGATGTGTATTCTCTGTTGCTCTCTTTATCCAATCTGTTCCAAAAAATCAACTCCATGGATATGCCATAATTTACTTAAGAAGGCCTCGATTATTGAACATAGATGTTGTTGCCAATTTTTCCTGATTATGAACAATGGTGCTATAAACTCTTGTGTCTTTAAGTGAAAATCTCTGATTATTTTCCAAGGATAAATTCCTAGAAACAGTGTGTGAACATTTTTGAACCTTTTGGTACATGTTGCCAAATTGCCCTCCTGAAAGATATACTAATTTAGAGCTTCATAGCAGTGTGTGAGAATGCATGTTGCCAACATTGTGTATTTTTCTTTTTTTGATCTTTGGCAATTGCTATTTTAATTTACATTTCCTTGATTAGCACTGAGATTGAATTTATTTTTTTACTTAGAGTATTTCTCATCTTTGTTCCTCCTTTTGTAAATTGGCTGTTCATGTTGTTGGCACATTTTTCTGTTGGAGTGTTCTTTTTCTTACTGATTTCTAAGAGTTCTTTATAAAGTACAGATAGCAACTCTTGGTCACATTTGTTACAGATATTCTTCCTGTGTTTCATGTAACATTTAATTTTGTTTATGATGTTACTTGATGTATTGAAAAATGTTAATTTTTATGTAGTCAAATTTATCAAGATCTTTTTTTTTTTTTGCTTTCAATGCTATACTTAGAAAATCCTTATCCATCCCAAGAATTTTTTGAGTATTCGCTTACATTTTCTTCTAGTACTTTTATTACTTAATTTTTTGATTTATCTATAATTTCAGCATATGGACTGAAGCATCAAAACTTTCTTTCTCCTGATCCATAGTCAATCAACATTTAATTAATATATCTTTCTTCCACTCATTTAAAATGCCTATGCCAAATTTTGTCCTTAGAAAATAATATACTATCTTTTTTATGTTTAATTTAGACCCATGCTGTGCCATAGAAATATAATACAAGGCACATATATGATTTTAAATTTTCTAGTAGCCACATTTTAAAAAGAAACAAGTAAAATTAATTTTAATAATATATTTAACACAATAATCCAAAATATTATCATGTCAACGTGTGGTGCTGGTCACATTTTGAGTGTTCAATAACCACCTGTGGCTGGTGGCCATCATATTGGACAATGTAACTGTAGACTGTTTCTGAGATTTAATTTTGTCCCGTTGATCTATCTATTCTGAAAAGAGTATCCCTCCCAGTGTTTTAAATGTTGTTACTTTATGATATAGTCTAAGGTGCAAGTCCTCCCTTCCTTTTTTCACAATTATCTTTATTTCGTCAATTCAATTTTTGCAAGTACTAAAAAATGCACTTGGTGTTTTTATTTGAATTTCAGTGACCCTATTAATTTGAGGAGATTTGACAGCCATGTAATACTGAGTCTAGGAGCTCTGGTGGCACAGTGGTTAACGTGCTCAGCTGCTCATTGAAAGTTCGGCAGTTTGAACCAACCGGCCGCTCCAAGGGAGAAAGATGTGGCAGCCTGCTTCCATAAAAATTTACAACCTTGGAAACTCAGTTGGGGCAGTTCTATTCTTTCCTATAGGGTCACTATGAGTCAGAATCGACTCAATGGCAGTGGGGTATAATACTGAGTCTACCCATTCATGAACATGGGACATCTCACCATTCAAAATGTCGTGTTGGGTCCTCAGTAAAGTCTTGTCATTTTCTTCATATAGGTCCTTTCCATTTCCGGTTAGGTTTATTTTCAGGTGTTCTATATTTATTATTACTTTTAGGAATGGTATCTATTTTCCTTGACATTTTCAAGTGGCTGCTGATGGAATATAGGAAAGCTGTTGGTCTGTGTATATTCATCTTCTGACTGCCCATATTGAGACCTTATTACTTCTAGTAATTTTCCCTTGGGTTTTCTAGGTAGACAACAGTGATATCTGGAACAAGAAATAAATTTGCTTTCTGTTTTCCAGTGCTTCACATCCTGCCTCTTTACAATATTTTTTTGGGAGTGTACTGCACACTGTTTAAGAGCAGACGTCTATGTTCTAATCCTAGCTCAGTTACTTACCAGCTGGGTGACCTTGGGCAAGTTGTTTAACTTTTCTGTGATAACCCATCTATGATAATGGGGATATAATTATATTACCTTAGGTGCTGTGAAGATTAAATTAGTTAATGCATGTATAGCACTCAGGGCTTAGAACAGGGCCCGAGGAAGCACTCAATATATATTAGCTATTATTATTATTGCCTCAGTCACTAAAAATTCTAGAATTATATTTTAAAATAGTGATGATAAAAACCCGTTGCTGTTGAGTCAATTCCGACTCATAGTGATGGTAGCAGGTGTTTTTATTTTGTTCTCTTTGACTTTAATGAGAATACTGTTAGGGTTTGGCTGAAAGGTATGTCTGTCGGAAAAACAGACATTCCTCGTCATGTTAAGGGCGGCTCTCTTTTTAGTTGACTCGGTGTGTATACCAGATATGCATGTTGGAAGTCCAGATTCCTTTTTAGAACCTATACCCTTAGCTATGTGTTTTTCCACTGATCTATTAGTATGACAAATTACAGTCATTGATTTCCTCGTGTTCGTTTCCCCGTATGTACTGGAGCCCTGTTGGTACAGTGGTTAAGAGCTTGGCTGCTAACCAAAAGGTCAGCAGTTCGAATCCACCACCCACTCCTTGGAAACCCTATGGGGCTGTTCTACTCTGTCCTGTAGGGTCGCTACAAGTCAGAATAGACTCGATGCCAGTAGCTTAGCATGTGATTAAGCACTCTTCTGGGTGCTGCGGACGCATCAGTGAGTGAAACAAAGTCTCTGCCCTCAAACAGCCTGCATTCTAGTCAGGGGAGACAGATGATAAAATAAATAAATAAATATATGTCAGGTGGTGATAAATGCTATGGATGAAAATAAGCTAGGGTAAGCAGAGCAGGGCATGCCATGTGGAGTCTGGCAGGGTCAAGGGGAGCTTCAAAGGTAAGGTGGAAGTTGAAGAGACACCTGAAGTAAGTGGGGCAAGCCGTGTGGCTATCTGGGAGAAGAGAGTTCCAGATACAGGGAAGAGCACCTGCAGCCGGTGACCTGGTGGTACTGGAGCAACAGCCGGGAGGCCATTAGGGCTGGGATAGAGTGAGTAAGGGGAGAGGAGGGCATGACAACAGAGTGGCTGGTGGGGGGCAATGTTAGGGCTTTACAGGATGTTTGTGAAGACTTTGGCTTTTACTCTGAGTCAAGCTTGAAGTTACTGGGCAGGTTGGTTTGTTGGTTTTTAAGGTGAAATTCACCATTTTTACCATTTTAAAGTGTACAATTCATTGGTTTTTAGTATGTTCACAGTGTTGTGCAACAATAACCACGATCCGATTCCAGGACATTTTCATCACTCCAAAAATAAATCCCATACCCGTCAAGCAGTTACTCCCAAGTCCTGCCTCCTCCCAGCCTCTGGCGATCACTAATCTAATTTCTGTTTCTGTGGATTTGGTCATTCTGGACATGTCATATAAATGGGATCATACAATATGTGGTCTTTTGTGTCTGACTTCTTCCACTTAGCAAAACGGTTTTAAGGTTCATCCATGTTGTAGCGTGTATCAGTACTTCATTCCTTTTTATGGGTGAATAATATTCTATTGTATGGATATACCACATTTTGTTTATCCTTTTGTCAGTTGGTGGACATTTGTTTTGTTTCCACTTTTTGGCTATTATGAATAATGCTGCTGTGAACATTAGTGTAAAAATTTTTATGTGAACATAAATTTTCCATTCTTTTGAATATATACCTAGGAGTGGAATTGCAGGGCCGTATGGTAGCTCTCTGTTCCTCTTTTTGAGGAACTTCCAAACCATTTCCACAGTGGCAGCACCATTTTACATTCCCCTTAGCAATGTATAAGGTTCCAATTTCTCTATATCCTCACTAACACTGGTTATTGTCTTTTTGATCATGTCCGTCCTAGTGGATGTGAAGTGGTACCTCATTGTGGTTTTGATTTCCATTTTCATAATGGCGAAGTTGAGCATGTTTTCATGTACGTATTAGCAATTTGTTTACTTTCTTTAGGAAAGTTTCTATTTAAATCCTTTCCCCATTTTTAATCGTATTCTCTTTTTCTTATCGAGTTGTAAGAGTTCTTTATATATTCTAGATACAAGTACTTTATCAGATATATGATTTGCAAATATTTTCTCCCATTCTGTAGGTTTTTGTTTAACTTTCTTGACAGGTTCCTTTGTATAAAAGTTTTTTTCTTAATTTTAATGAAGTCCAATTTATTTGTTTTTAATTTGTTGCTTATGTTTTTGATGTTATATCTAAGAAACTTTTGCTTAATCCAAGGTTGTGGAGAGTTATACTTACAGTTCCTTCTAAGAGCTTTGTAGTTTTAGCTGTTACATTTAGACCTTTGATCCATTTTGAATTAATTTTTGTATATGGTGTGAGGTAGGGGTCCAGATTCATTCTTTTGCATGTGGATGTCCACTTGTCCCAGCATTATTTGTTGAAAAGACTTTTCTTTTCTCCATTAGTAGTCTTAGCACCCTTGGTAAAAATGAATTGACAATCAATATATGAGCTTTTTTCTGAACTGGAGAGTTTTTACAAAGAAGAGGGATTTGATCTGACTTAAGTTTTAAGAGGCTCGCTTTGATTGCTGAGTGAAAGGTGGGAGACCAGTTAGGAGGCTCTTGAAATAATCCAGGGGAGAGAGGATGTGATCAGATTCTGGATATATTTTGACAGTAATGCTGACAAGATTTTGTGATGGAATAGATGTGTGATGTGAGGAAAAATGAGCCACCAGGGATGGCGCCAAAGTTTTTGATCTCAGCAATTGAAAGAATTGAGTTACCATTTATTAACTTGAGGAAGACTATAGAGGGACATGTTTTAGAGCAGGAAATTGACCGTTAGTTTAGATGTGCTTATTGGACATCCTGAAATAAGCCTTTCTTTGTTATGTTGCATTATTCATTAATTTAATTAAATTATCTAGTATGTTATTATTTTTTTTCTATCAATACATGTGAAATTGGCTTGTCTTGCTTTGATTGTGCCATCTTTATCAGGTTTAGTTGTCAGGGTTATTCTAGTTTTGCAACATGAATTGGGAAGCTTTCCATCTTTTTAGGTGCTCTGGAATAGTTTATAAACCAAAACCAAACCCAGTGCCGTCGAGTCGATTCCGACTCATAGCGACCCTATAGGACAGAGTAGAACTGCCCCATAGAGTTTCCAAGGAGCGCCTGGAGGATCGAACTGCTGACCATTTGGTTAGCAGCCATAGCACTTAACCATTATGCCACCAGGGTTTCTGGAATAGTTTATAGAACATATAAATTGGCTGTTCTTTGACAATCAAAAGATGAGTCTATGAGTTTATTTTGCCACCTCCCTCCCTGTTATTTTACAGGTTCTTCGGCAGCTTTTGTGGCTTCTTCTATGCTTATCGATCGCTTTAAGTTTATATTTCTTGTGTGAATTTTAGCATGTTTTCCAGAAAATTCTCTCTTTCCTTGAGTTTTTCAAATTTCTTAGTATATAGCTGAGTATAGTTTTAAAAACCTCTTCTGAATCTTTTCTTATATGGTCTTTCTCATTACAAGTATTGTGCTTTCCTACTTTTTTCCTTGATTAGACTAAGCTAGTTTACTTCTCTTATTGATATAACTGGTTTCCCAGACCCCATTTGCTGTTGAGTTGGTACTGACTCATGGTGACCCCACGTGCGTCAGAGTAGAACTGTGCTGCATAGGCTGATTCTTCAGAAGTAGATTGCTAGGTCTTCAGTAACACGTTAAATTCAGGGTACAAAAATGACCACGTTTCTTATTTTTCTGAATTAAATTAAACCTAGATCGAGCACTCCATCTGCAAGATTCACTAAGGTCAGCATCTCCCTATTGAAGGGCCACCCTTCTCTAAAATGGCTGAACACCTTGGTGATGTTTCCAACACAAAGGTGGGAGGGCTTGGGTTCTGCAGCCCTTGCTTCCTGCTGCCACTTGGTGGAGCTGTTGACACTGTTCTGACGGGTTACTGCTGTAGCGTCATGACCCTGGGCATACTTCCAGGCATCTTCAAGCCCCTCCAAGAATGCCATTCTTACTAGGTTCCCAGGTTGCAACTTTTAGCGAACAACTTTCTCACTTCTGTAGGTGGCTGCTCCCAGGATGCAGGAACACTTTGTCAGGAGTGATTTGGTTATTTTCCTCCCATGGATCCAGAACCTCTGTTCGGTTTTCCTTCTCAAATAACCACATCTCCCAGGGGCGGAGAGAGTTTCCTTTAGAACCCTACCCCTTAAAGTTTTATTATTCCGTTTTGCTACGTAGTAGAGTTATCTGCTCTTCTTCCTTAAAGCAGCTACCTTGATTGCTTCTGAAAGTCTACATGCTGCCCCCTGAAAGCCGACTCCCCTGCCCATGGAGGGGCAAGTTTTCTAGACACTTCTTTTTGCTAGGGCGCAGGAAAAAAAAAAAAAAAAAACACAAGTTAAATCTTTAGTAAATAATTCTGTTAACCTTGTTTTTTTAAAAATCAAAGAACCAGCTCTTAGAATTTTATTGGCTCTGTTTCTACTTTACTTTCTGATTTATTTGCTTCTGCTTTTATGTTGGAGCCCTGGTGGCACAGTGGTTAAGAGTTTGGCTGCTAACCAAAAGGCCAGCAGTTCAAATCCACCAGCTGCTCCTTGGAAACCCTGTGGGGCAGCTCTACTCTGTCCTATGAGGTCACTACCAGTCGGAATTGACTTGAAGGCAGTGGGTTTAGTTTTTTGGTTTGGTTTTTACCTTTATTAAACCTTCCTTCTTTATGTATGTTTTACCACTTTTTCTAACTTCTTGATTTGCATACCTATTATTTATTTATGTTCTATCTTTGGTTGCTATTAAATGCACTTAAGCCTATAAATTTTTCTTTGATTATGACTTTGGTCAAGTCCTATAATTAGCTAAATGATATCTCATTATAATAAAAATGTTTTAAAATTGTATTTTAAGGTTAAAATATTAGGCTTCTGCTTCTCTAAGTACCAACATAAAATGCAACAGTATCTATTATAAGCTACAGAAGTTACCACACTTATTTCCTCCCCATCCCTCATGCCCTCTTGTTTTGTATCATTATAATTTGAGATTCTGGTTTCATTTTATTCTTTACATTATGGATATTCCTTTTCAATTGTTATTGGAGGTATTGATTTTATTTTGAGACTATTATAATAACTATGATTTTAGGATTCAGATCCATATTTATATTGCTTCAATATCTAGTGATATATCTTTCATGGATTGTTTCTTTTGATTTGTCTCTCTGTGGCATGAGTATGCCCTTGAGTAATGTTTTTCAGGAAGGGTGTATGGGTTTTATATCTACCATGCCCTTGCATAGATCATAGTTTCTCTCCGTTGCTTCTCCTGTGAATGACAGTTATCTTAGTATAGATTTCTATGATCTTAGTATTCTTCCTGAAACCTCCGTAGACATTACATCAATGTTATAATGAAGTCCGATGCAATCTGATTTGGGTCCTTTGTAGATAAGCCTTTTTTTTTTTTTTTAACTGTGCTAGATGCTTGTAGGATTCTTTATGCTTGAAATTAAGACACAAAAAATAGCACTCTGATATTTGTTTTGTCTAAAATATAGTTAATATTTTTATTTGAAGACTCAGATCTTTCTTTAGATCACAAAACTTTTCTTCTATTATATCTTTGATGATTACTCTTTTGACCTGGTATCTTTTTTAGAAATACCACTAATCCACAGGTGAATCTCTGTTTTATTCTCCATACTATTATTTTGTCTCTGGTAATTTTTATCCTAGTCCTTGTTCTCTACATTCTCAGAGAATCTCCACGTTGTCCTCCACAACATCCATCCATTTTTCTACAATCAAATTCTGTTCTCTACAGATTCTAATGCTTCCTAAAATTCTCATAACATTATTTGGTTTTGGTCATTATTATCTTTGTTCTGCTAGCTTTTATTTTAATTTCATTCTCTTTTATTGCATATTCCATTTCTTATATCTTAGAGACCAGTTTTTCTTTAATCTCCTTGAAATACAAAACAAACACCACAGTTTACTTCTGGTTCCTATAGCAAATCTTTTTAGAGACTAAGCTCTTCCTCTGATTGTATTCCTTATTTGCTTCCTTTATGTTTCAGAAAGTTTTCTGGTTCCACGTGGTTTTGGTTGACCTAGTAGTACGATATATTCTCCCCGGACACCCTCATTGTTTTATCTAGACTCTGTCAGTCTCTTTGCCTCATATATTAATCTGGAAGATTGTTTGAAGAAATTTCATATTACCAGTCCAGGGACCAGCAGTCTGAGGGAGCTGGGGAGCAATTTTCTGCCGTAGGCATTCCTTCTCTGGGTTCTTTTTTCTCTGAGCTAGTTGGCACAGCTGCTCCAGATGTTTATTCCTGGCCTCTTTTCTTGTTCTTCTGCCTGCTGTGTCTGAGAGATGCCCAGGCCTGTCATGGGGAGACTGGGCTTGGATAGGCCATGCTTGTTCTTGGATCTAATGACCCAGTAACTCCTGAAGGCTGTTGGGCCACACAGTGGGAGGCAGACTTCTCATAGAGGGCTCTGCACCCCTCGGGGTACCCCTTCTCCTCCAGCACTCACTCACCCATCAAAGGCTGTGAGTTCAGCTCTGCCTTCCCCCAGGCACCACACTACTTTCTCAGGAAGGAGAACTGTGAGTCAGCCTTCAATCTGGTTCCCTTGGCACTGTACCTAGCAGAAATTCCTCAAAGTTGGTGGCATGTTGATGGCACTCTTTCCTATTTTCCATTGCTGAAGCAGATTCCCCTCTATTTTTATACTCTTCTCTGTCCTTTCTGTCACTTTCAGAAGGAGGTAGCTTAGGTGGGAGGTGGACATCTGTGCTCAGCTTTCTCATCTTTCCCAAAAGTTTCATAGTTAACATTGTTACCCATACTTTGTACTTTGGTATGGAGATATCTGAGAATTCCTGAGCATGTCCTTCTCTGAGGTCCCCTTTTAAAAATTCCTCATCTTTATTGGCTTTCATCAGGTCTGGTTTTATAGTTGTTTCCTGGGTACTTTTTCTCTCTCTCAAATCTCAGTTTCATGTCCTCTTGATCAGATGGGTAATTCTCCCACCAAACATGGTGTTGCCAGTCTTCAGATAATGAGTGCCGTCCCTTGCCAGGGGCTCATCATCTGGCATCCTGAGCCACCTCCTGTCCTTCAGCAATATTGATGGAGTTTTCCCACATCCTCCTTTCTCTGCCAGAGTTATGACCTTCAATTGGAAAAAGAAGAAACCGTCTCCCTGACCCCAAGTCCCCAGTCCCCTAAGTCTTGAGTTTTACAAGAGAGCCATTTCAGACTCCTGGTGTACCCAGGCCCGCCTGCGTGAGTCAGCAGATATAGGTGCGGGCGGGCAGGGGCTGCAGAGGCTCCCCTGTCACTGCTTGGCCACCTGCCCTGGGAAGACAGCACTTCACACAGTTTGCCGTATCAAGTCTGTGAACAGCTGCCTCCCTCCCTTCCATGGGGCGTCACCAAGTGCCACACATCTGCTCCTTCCTGGGATGGTGAAACAATTCCTCCCACCTCAGTGCCTGTGAGTGCCCTTCAGGGTTTCATGGGGTGTGGAATAATGTTTTCATGCAGAAAGTCCATACCCAGCCTTCATGAGAAGACTCACCTGTCCTGGCTTAGGTCGGGCCACACCACCGCCATTTCCCTCCTTCCCCCATGTCCCACATCTTGTTTTCCCTTCCTCCCCCTCTTAATTGTGCTGTGTCTAGTAATAAGCACAGCCATTTACTGACCCTCAACTACAGGCCCTTAGCATCTACTAGTTTGCTTTAACCTTTCCAACAACCCTAAGCAAGGGTTTTGGTCATGCTCTTTTTACAGATTTAAGAGAAGGGCTCAGAGAGCCTTTTGCTTGCCCAAGTTTGCTTTGGTGGTGGTGGCATTGTCAGCACACAAACATGGAGCCTCCAGACTCTAGACCACAACGTCCCTAGCGGGGAAAACAGAACCGCAGGCTGTTTGCCGTGGGCTTAGAGCAAGGGTCCACAAACCATGGGCCCATGGGCCAAATCCAGCCCCTCTGTTTTTATAAAGCTTTATTAGAACACAGCCATACTGACTGATTTACACATTGTCTATTACTGCTCTTGCAATATAACAACTGAGTTGAATAGTTGCAACAGACTCTGGTTTGCAAAACCTAAAGTATTTGCTGCCTGGCCCTTTACAGAACAGGTTCGTTGAGCCCTGGTTTAGAGTGTGGGCTCTGGAAAGAGAGAGACCTGACCTTAAATCCCAGGCCCACTACTCCTCACTGTGTGACCTAGGGCAGCTGACTCAACATCTTTGAACCTCATTTTACTTATCCATAAAATGGTCATAATTATGGCTTTTGGGTTTATACTGGTGATGAATAAATGAGATCACATGTGTGAAGGACTTTTTGTGGGGCAGGCGTTCAGTAAACGTGAGTCGTCATTGTTGGTCCCACCTTTCCTGCCTACTGCAAACATGCAGCCTTCACTTTTTCCCTGTGACTTTCCTTCTGGAATGTTCTGGCATTTCTGCCTAAGAACCCTTCATCTTCTCTGATACCCTGGAGCACAGACACTCCCCAAGCCAGCCCTCCTCCTTAGAACGCTAGGCGGCAGGTGCAAGCAATGTTCACCTCGGGCAGGTGAGTGGGGGGTCCTGTCAGTCACATGCATTCAGTCACCCAGTACCAACTGAGCCAGCCCATTTTGCTAACAGGGACTCAGACAGGGCTTCTTGGACCTCTAGGAGCTCACAGCCCAGGGGCAGATTAACAGTCACAAAAATAACTGTAACCTTGGTGTCTCTAGGTTTTGGTTCCCTTTGGAAAATTCCACTTAGACTCTGCAGAGTAAATACCTGTTCCCCAGAGTTGCTGGGTACTGCTCCTAGGAAGATGCATTATAAAAACTGCTTAGCTGAGCACAGCTTCAAAGCTCGCTCCCCAGGCTGTCTGCCTGCTCAGCACTTTGGTGCAGTGTCTACCCTGGGATGCGGTCGGCTCACCTGGCCCACCAGCTCCTCCCAGGACACATACTCAGCACCTCTAAGGTCTGGGGCTGGCTCCGTGGGTTCTGGGCCAGGGGAAGGACAGACCATCTCTCCTGTCCTTGGTGGAGCTCCTGAGAGCTTAGCTCTTCTCCTTCTGTGAGCAACACTGACATTCTCCCCTAGAAACCCATCACGGTGGGGCAAGAGGACGTTGTGCTGTAGACCGCAGCAAATTCTTGGGGTGTGGATGAGCCAAGTAGCTTCCCAGTTACTCCCAAACAGGACCAAGAAAGCTCGGGCCTGGAAGGAGGAGCAGAGAATGCAAGTGTCCCAAGGGGATGCACACAGCCAGTGGAGGTTCTCGAAGGACTTCATGAAGGACGCTGCTTGGGATGGGGCTTAAAGGATGAGTAGGACTTGGACGAGGAGAGCAGAGGTTGGAAAATTAAAGTGACTACTGCGTGTGTAGTTAGTGGTGAAAATGAGTTATAAAGATAGATGATATATTGTTGTTGTTGTTATTAGGTGCCGTTGAGTTGGTTCTGACTCATAGTGACCCTGTGTACCACAGAACGAAACACTGCCTGGTCCTGTACCATCCTCACAATCATTGTTATGCTTGAGCCCATTGGTGAAGCCACTGTGTCAGTCCATCTAATTGAGGGTCTTCCTCTTTTCCACTGACCCTCTGCTTTACCAAGCATGATGTCCTTCTCCAGGAACTGATCCCTCCTGACGACATGTCCAAAGTATGTAAGATGCAGTCTCGCCATTCTTGCTTCCAAGGAGCATTCTGATTGTACTTCCTCCAAGACAGATTTGTTCGTCCTCTTGGCAGTCCATGGTATGTATATTCAATATTCTTCGCCAACACCACAATTCAAAGGAGTCAGTTCTTCTTTGGTCTCCCCCACATGTCTGCCAGTTTGTCGTACTGTAAGGGCTTGTGTGTTGCTATGATGCTGGAAGCTATGCCACTGGTATTCAGAAACCAGCAGGGTCACCCATGGTGGACAGGTTTCAGCTGAGCTTCCAGACTAAGACAGACTAGGAAGAAGGACCCGGCAGTCTACTTCTGAAAAGAATTAGCCAGTGAAAACCTTATGAAATATTAGGTGAAAAAAATCAGGATCTAAAATTGCGTATACCTTAATGACATCTGCTTAAAAGATTTGTATTTGTTGTATCAGTTAAGGTCCTAGAAGCGAACATGGCATATTCAGAGGATTGAAGTGAAGAAAATTTACTTTTGAGGAAGTCTTTCAGAAGTATGGAAAAGGTGAAGGGAAAGATGGACTGGCAGCAGTGAGAGTCAGGACCACCCATATGCCTGGAGGACCGAGGAGGGAGCAGTGTTACTGGCAATGGGACTAGGGAGGAGGGAGGAGAAATACCCTGAACTCTTTCTCCTCCTGCCCTCTGACACCTGCTGGGGCTTCCCATTGGTCACGCCTAAAGGGAAGCAGAGGACAAAAGAACTCAACGAAGCTGCCCAGAAAAGTCAAACCCCAGGCACAGAGCAGTGCAGGTCAGTGCAGTGCAGGGTGGAGGCTGTGGGTGTCCCCTCAGGGCCTGGAGTCAGCAAGAGAGGGGAAGGAAGGGAGGCGGGAGGCGGGCTCTGGAGGGCAGTTGGCACTTACATTTTTGCTTTTTGTGCTGAGGGGAATCCCATGCCTTCTGTTCCTCCCCTCACCCCCACCCCAAATCTGGAGCCCTGATGGAAGAAGGGGGTCAGGTGAAGCAAAGAAGGGATTCAAATGTTAGGGCTGTAGGATGTCAGGGCAGAACATCAGAGTTGGGCATGAAGAATGCACTTTGGAGTATAGAAAGGGAAGAAAGCAGCATGCACAAAATGCAGGGACTCCCTGGATTCCAGGGAAGAAGAGGGGATGTAGATACTTGCCTCCAACCACGCATCAAGCTGTGGAGCTGCCCAGAGATGTCCTCTTTCTGAAGGGGTGAGAACATGTACCACCCGGGCTTCCCTAAGCGTCTGCCTCATACCTGGGGTACAGGCTTGGGAATGCAAGACCCCCCTCAGAGATCCAGCAGTTCAGTCTGCCCCTCTGTCTGGTGCCTGAACCCCTTCTACCAAAACCCCACTTCTACTTACACACCTACAGTGGTGGGAAACTCACTCCCACCTGAAGAAGACCGTCTGTCCTTGCATCGTCCTCTTGTTAAAATTTCTGTCTCTGAGGAATTGGAAACCTACTTCTGGTGGCTTCCCTCACTGGCCCTGGCCCTTCCCCTGTGGCACATTAGTCCCCTCTCCTTGGTGACAGCTCCTTGGGGATGCAGAGCAGGGCCCATGTCTCACAGGCCTGGACTTCTCCACGTGGCCCTGTCTTGTTCCTGAGTGACAAGGAGCAGGGGTGGAGAGAGCCAGGAGCTGTTTTTTATATCTGCTTCCTTTAGTGCTCTCAGGTGTGATTTCCTTAATATCCCCCCTCTATTTTGCTGTCAGGCACGTACTTCGCATAGCACTGATTTCCTACAGAGGTTGGTGTTCATCATCTTAACTGGATAATATCCCCATTTTATTAATATCCAAATATTTTTGTAAATATTGATTTGATCCCATGAGTCTGCTGCAATTAAAGCAATTGGCACTTTGCCACAAGGAAACCAACAAGGTACTAATAGCTAATTTTGTTCCCCGACAGCCCGGTGCCTCGGTGCAGCCTGACTTCACTGATGGCTGATGGAGTGGCGAGCTCTCAGAAAATGAAAGGCAAAGGGAAACCCGCTGACTGGGGAGTCCAGGGGTGGGCTTTTATTCATTATTCAAGAAAGGGGCCTGGGCCTGGTCCCGCGTCTTGGAGGCAGCCCCGGTGCTGGGCTTGTAGGGATCCCAGGTGGAAGGTGTGAGGATTCTCAGGGCATTAGCCAGGGAGAGCGGCCAGGAGAGGCTGGGTGGGATCCTCAAAGTCAAAGCTTGATCTGTGAGTTTCCTATTGCTGCTGTAACAGATTACCACAAATTTAGTGGCTTAAAAGAACACAAGCTTATTGCCTCACAGTTCAGAAGCCCAAAATCAGTCTTGCTGGCCCAGAGTCAGGGTAACAGGGGATGGTTCCTTCTGAAGGTTCTAGGGCAGAATTTGTTCCCTTGGCTTTTCCAGCTTTTAGAGGCCACCTACGTTCCTTAGCTCATGGTCATTTCCTTCATCTTCAAAGCCAGCAGCTTAGCGTCTTCAAATCTCTCTCTCTCTTGCTCTGTTCCTCTCTGTCCCCCTCCCTTCCTCCTCCTTCTCCGCCTGATTCCCACCCATCATCACGTCTCCTTGTATGACTCTGTCCTTCCTGCTTCCTGTTATAAGGACCCTTGTGATTACACTGAGCCCACCTGAATAATCCAGGATAATCTCACCATCTCAAGATCCCAGACTTAATCACACCTGCAAAGACATGTAGGGTAACATATTTCAGAAATTAGGATGTGGACATCTTTGGAAGACCATTATCCTGTCACCACACTTGTGATTCATTGGGATTTCTAAAACTGTGAAAGACTGGCTGGTGGAAAAAGGGATTTGAGGGCCGGGGAGGCCCAGTTCCCTAGAGTCATCTATCCTACCCTATGAAGTTGGATCCTTGGTGTGTGCCTGCCCTAGAGCGGGTGGTTCTGGGAGCCATGGAGGAGCAAGCAGTGGGCTGGGAAGAAGAGACTGTGGTGTGTGGGCTCTCTGCCCCCCAGTGAAGGGCTAACATAATGGGTGATGGTAGTGAGGGCTGCAAAGGCAGAGGGAGACATCTTGGGTAGGTCAGGGTGTAGGGGGCTGTCCACTCAGGCCAGCTCTGCCTGTTGGGGCCCTGTTCCCTGCTGCCATGTGGACTGGCCATCATCCTCCAGCAGGTGGAATCTGTAATGAGAGCTGGAGGACTCATGGTCCACAGCTTTCCATGTCCCAACAGCCAGGCACAGCTCAGGTCACAGGTCCCCACCACCCTCTGCCATGAAGTGAGGCAGGAACTGTCTCCAAAGAACTCCAGCTGCCAGCCATCTCATGGGTCCCCACAGGGGTCCCCACAGAGTGCCATGGCTCTCCCCAACTTCCTTCCCTCATTGGGGCCATTCAAAGGTTAGAGTTTCAGCCAGACTGTCCCTGGGGCCAGTCTGCATCAGTGGGCTTGCAGGCTTGCCCCTCAGAAGTCACTCATCCCTGCAAGACAGCCTCAAGACTCAGCACGAACTCGTCCAGACTCAGAATGTTTACCCCTCTACAAACGAGCCTGGATGGACACAGGCATCCTTGGTGCACATTTATTCCTTCTCCCCATTACAGAGTTGCGAGCACCTGCTGTGTTCCAGGCTCCAAGCCAGATGCTGGGAATGAAACAAACCAGCCCTGCCCTCTCAGAGCTGATGCCTTAGTGGGAGAGAAGGTTACAGACTCAACACTCTCGGCTCCCTGAGCCCTCTGCTGGGGTCCCATGAGGCCAGCTGCCTCCCAATCTCCACAGCTCCACAACCCTGCAGCTCATAGTCCCCCCACTTGGTATTCTGCTCATAGACCTAAATATGTGTTCACATAGGTTCTTGCCCTCTAAAAATTTTTTTCACTCATATTTAATTCTGGCTATAGATTATTAAGAGCTAATTTATTTGTTGTTGTTAGGTGCCATCGAGTCAACCCTATAGGACTGAGTAGAACTGCCCCATAGGGTTCCCAGGGAGCGGCTGGTGGATTTGAACTCTGGACCTTTTGGTTAGCAGCCAAGCTCTTAACCACTGTGCCACCAGGGTTTCCAACTTATTTATAGGAATCTGAAAACTAGGGGGCTCCATTTTTAGGGACACTTTTTTCAGTGAATGATCATCAGATTTGGAAAGGTGAAAATAAATGCAACCACACAGACATTTCCACTGGAATTTAAAGTGCATGCCCCAAATCTTTGAAAAACCTCAGAACTGCACAGTGTTGCCTCAGCAACTCTTAAATTCAAGAAGGCAAAGTGTGAGGGCAGGTGGAATTGCTTGCTTTCCTGGAACCACAGGCATTTGTGGTGAAAGAGGAATCTCCTCTCCAGCATCCCAACCAGCTTGTGTTTGCACATGTCTGATGACAGGGAGCTCACTACCTACCAAGACAGCCTTTTCCATCATTACAAAGTTATTTTTGGCTTTGGCCCAAAATCTGCCTTCCTGAACCGTCTACCTGTTGGTACCTCTTCTGCCAAGGGAGTGCCCAGCACCAGGCTGCAGTCTCTTCCGCATGACAGCCCTTTAGTGTTTGAAGTCAGCCATCACTTCCTGCCTCAGTCTACGCTTCTCCGGGCTAATTTTTTAATTAGCTTAAATTAATGGCAGTTCCTGGGGAGCTCCAGCCCCAGTAAAAGTGACCTGAATTATTCAAAGATTTGAGTGTTTCAAATGCCTGTTTATCCTAATTAGCATCTTCGCTGCAGCGATGCCCTCTGCCTCTAAGGAGCCATATTTTTACATGTTCCTTATTTTAATGGATTTTACTTGAATGAACTGTTTAATCGAGTGAAGACACATTTCATGAATGAATAGAAGTAAATCTATAATTATAGGCATTAGTCAGGTAAGAGGAGTGACATTTCGGCACAATCCAGGGCTATATATAGCGAGTGCATTTGAATGACAAAGTAGGTTACCTCGGCTTCCATAAGAGGGCTGGGAATTCGCTTTGCTCTCAAGTTCCTTTCGTAACCTAATTAGGATTTTCAGAGTTGTAAAGTGCATGTGGTGCAGGTCTGGTTCGCCCCATCTTCACCTGGGTCTCTGCCTTCCTGGATGATGCCTCAGCTGGTGCAGTGTCCTTGTTAGGGATGGCGTCCTGGGAACTACAGGCCATCATAGCCAGTGTCCTATGGTCTCAAATAATCCCAGGGCCTCCAGTCAGGGCTAGATTAAGGCGTGTGAGGGCCCTAAGCACTAATAATCTGTGGTACCCCCACCTCTGCTTACTCAGGCATTCAGACGGGTTATGTGTGCTATATATATATATATATACATGTATATATATGTGTATGTGTCTCTTAGCTATCTGTGATGTGGCTTCTTTTTAAATGAAACAACTAAGTTCACTGACTCATTTTCTTTGTTGTAGAATAGGTGGAATATTCTTTTTGCAGAAAACGTGATATATAATAAAAATCCTAGCACCCCACATCCACTTAAAATTTTCCAATCCACTTCACCTCATTCTGCTAAAATGGCATATGCCACTTTTGCATTCAATCACTGATATTATAAAACAAAAAAAAAAAAAAAGAGAGAGAAACCCATTGCCATCGAGTTGATTCCAACTTATAAGGTCACTATGCATTGGAATTGACTGGATGGCAACAACAGGATTTTTTCCTTTTTTTTGGTTTTATAATACTGGTGATGGAATGCGAAAGTGGCATATGTCACTTTAGCTGGATGAGAGGGACTGGATTAATGAAATTTTTGGTGAATGTGGAGTACTAAGATTTTTACTATATGCCACATTTTCTACAAAAAGAATATTCCACGCATTCTACAACAAAGAAAATGAGTCAGTGAACTTAGTTGTTTCAATAATCAATGTAAAATTCTGTTGTTCTCCCACATTGAAAAATTGTAGCAAGAGTTAGATTCAATAGGCCCCTCCCACCTTATATTATTAGAAAGAAATAGTATACTCCCAAGAGACCTGCAGAGATAAGGAGTTTCAGTTACATGGGAGGGGACCATAGAAGACAGATGTCAACGAAGGTGTTGAAGTAGTAGGGGTCTCACAGCTTAAACAACCTTGTGCATGGGCGCCCTCATGACCCCGTTTGAACTTATATCTAGCCAGCACATTCACATGCTCTAGAACTGGTATCAGTTTCATTGAGCGACCTGCTGGTCCCCTTCTACTGTGGTGCTTGCTTTTCCTTGTGTCCTGTCTGCTTGGCATCTATGGGAATTTACCCCTGTTTTGTTGATGCCTTGCATCAACCTTGCATATTGGGTAATCCATCCCTGCCTCCAGTCATGGGCTGTAAAGTCCACTGCTCAGTCAGAGCCTCCCCTGCCTGGTCATGTGTTCAGAACGTGGTGACTCGTCGTTGTCATAATGGTCTGCTTCTGACTTTGTCCTTATCCTGTACTTCTTTCCTTCGGTCCATTCAAAGTCAGGGTCTGCTCATGGTGCTAGGGGGCAGGAGTGGGAGGGTCTGGAGATTAAAGATGTATTCAGTGTATTTATTGTACGGAGCAGGGGGCGGGAAGGGAGGCGTCGCAGCTGGAAAGAAAAATAGTACCCTGAATCCGGAGCCCTGGTGGCACACTGGTTAAGAGCTTGGCTGCTAACCAAAAGGTTAGTGGTTCAAATGCAGCAGCCGGTCCTTAGGAACCCTATGGGGCCGTTCTACTCTGCCCTATGTGGTTGCGATGAGTCAGAGTCAACTTGGCAGCAACTGGTTTGGTTTTTGGCTTTTTGGATCTGGAGAAAGTGGGATAGGTGGCCTGGGGGCGGGGCGGGGAGTGTTCAGGCAGGCAGGCCAGCAGCCGGCTCTGAGTGGCAGTTCTGTTGCTTTTACCCCTTAGTGGTAGTTCAGTGGTAGGATTCCCTCCTTCCATGTGGGAGACCTGGGTTCAGTTCCTGGCCACTGCACCTCATGTGCACCCACTACCTGTCCCTCACTGGAGGCTTACATGTTTCCACAGCGCGGAACTGATTTCAGCACAACTTCCAGACTAAGATGGACAAGGAAAAAGTGCCTGGCAATCTACTTCTGACTTCTGAAAATCAGCCGGTGAATACTCTATGTTTCACAGTGGACTGGTCTGCAGCCGGTCATGGGGATGGTGCAGGACCAAGAGTGTTTAGCATCATTGTGCATGGGGTCACCATGAGCTGGGACAGTGGCAGCTAACAACAACCTTACCTGAACATTGGAACCACCTGGAGAGCTCTGAAAATACTGATGCCTGGGTCCTGTCCCCAGAGATTCTGATTTCAGTGGCTTAGGATGCAGCCAGGGCATCAGATCAATTTTAAAGCTCCCAGGTAATTCTGATGTGCACTCCTCACCAACATTTTGACCACAGCTTCCTGAGAGACCCTGCATCAGGACCACCCACCTAAGCCAGATCCCTGATGCTCCAAAATTATGTCAAATGATAAATGCTTGTTGCTTTAAGCTGCTACATCTTGGAATAATTTTGTTACACACCGTATATGGCTAATACAGATTATTAGTTGGCTGAAATGTGCCCCAAGTCAGTCACTTCTTGCCACCTCCACCACCATCTTCAGAATCTTTTTGCCTGGAGCATTGCTGCAGCCCACTCACTGGCTTACTTATGCCTGTAAACAAGTTATCCTGAGCGAGAGAATTCCTCTGGTAGCCTGTTTACCATTACTTCTTTTCCAATTACACTTGCTTCCCCACTTTTCCTCTGTTCTTCTTTTCCTCCTCCAAACTGCCTGCTTCTCCACCTACATCTGGCAGGCATGGAAAAAGACCAGCGGTTGCTCCCACGCCTAGTGCATGGATGAGGCTGTGAGCCTGGTCAGTTGGAGGAATGAGGCCTCTGTGATGGCTTCATTGGAATGACAAGTCCCTGTCGCCTTCTTCCCCCTGTGGCCCTGGGGATAAGCAGACCCACTGACCTCTGTGTTCAGACAGCTCATCCAACCTGCTGGTGTTTCTCTCTGCCCAGCCTGAGCAGAACCATCCCCTCACTCCTGCCTTTCCTCCAAAGCCACTGATTTTTCCTGAGTCTTAACTTATTTCAAGATGTTGGACTTCCTTAGAGCTGGAAGTCTGAGTTCAGATGTTAAAAAATTCTTAGATTTGGATCTGTGATTCCCAAGACTTCATGGGCACCCCGAGGAGTCACTGGTCTCACCCCTTGTCACTTTTACACTCCCAGCCCCTGTGTCAGTGGCCCCCTAAAAGGGTCCTTGGTCCCTGTCTGCTCTGAGCATGAACTATTGGCCACTATCCCTGATAAAGGACAACTAGAACCGAGCCCAACACTCCGGGCATGTTCTAAGGTGGGCAACCAAAGGGGAACTGTCCCTGTCTTCATTCTAGATGTGATACCTTGTTAGATGTAGCTCCTAGTTCTACTCACCCTCTTAAAAATTGCCTTACTCAGTTAACACATTCTGGTTTCCTAATCAAGGGGGAAAAAAATATCCAAATCATTTAAAAATATTTTCATATCGATGGCTCACTTAAAACTTATTCTGCTTCCTTTAGGACCAAAAGGAAAAAAAAAAAAAAACCCATTGCAGTGGAGTCAATTCTCACTCATAGCCACCCTATAGGACAGAGTAGAACTGCTCCATAAGGTTTCCAAGGAGCGGTTGGTGGATTTGAACTGCCGACCTTTAGGTTAGCAGCCTGAGCTCTTAACCACTATGCCACCAGGCCTGTCCTTTAGGACAGTGGTTCTCAAACTTTACTGTACATTAGAATCACCTGAAGGGTGATGAGAACACAGACTGCTGGGGCTCACCCAGAGTTTCTGATTCAGGAGGCCTGGAGTGGAGGCCAAGATTTTGCATTCCTTTAACAAGCTCCCAGGTGACGCTGATGTTAGTGGTCCAGGGACCACGCTTTGAGAATCACTGCTTTAGGTGCTTTCTGGTTTGAGCTTGCGTCTACAGTCCATAAGCGATCTTTAAAAAATAAAGTAAACAGCTTTTGCCCCAAGCCTCCTATTCCAGATTATTTATCCCTGGGGCTTGGACCTACCCATTCCTCTGCTGGTACCAAGTGACTTTGCCTCCTTGTGGATTTGTTCTTGTGTCCAGCACCTATATTCCCTGCTCTAAAGACAGGGAGAGGTTTTCTCTTAGGCATCTCAGCCCTGTAAGCTGGCTGCAGTGGCCCTGGCCTTACAGGAACCCAACCCTTCCTCGTTTCCCTTCCAACAGCACTGGGTGCCCGGGTTAAGGCCTTTCTCTCTGCCCTTATGAGTCCAGGTCTCCTGCCCTCCTGGCTGTCACTTCCAAGTAGTGAGGCAGGTTCTTCTGCATTCCCCACCCCTACCCGTCAGCACCCATTTCTCCCCATCCCTCTCAGGACGTCAAGGGCCTTTCAGCAAATCGAACTCCTCCTAGTGGCTGCCCACTAGGCCAATATGCAGTTTCGGAGAGGAGAATACACACACACACACACACACACCAATAAACCGGTTACCATTAAGTTGATTCCAACTCATGGCGACCCCATGTGTGTCAGAAAAATCATAGGGTTTATAATGGCTGATTTTTCTGAAGTAGATCATCAGGCCTTTCTTCCAAGGCACATCTGGGTGGACTTGAACTTCCAACCTTTTGGTTAGTAGCCAAACACGTTAACCATGTGAGCCACCCAGGGACTCCTACGTTGTGTGTGTGTGTGTGTGTGTGTGTGTGTGCATAAAATTTTCTTGGGGAGTAAGGGCTACTCCTTTCCCAGAAAAACATATTTCTACATTTATAATGGAGGTGAACAGAAAAATACTATTCATTTTACAGAAATGCAGTTTATAGCATACTGCAGAAAGACATTTGTTCCATTAAATAGGAAATACATACACTTCCAGAAGGCAGAACAGGTGTTTACAAATGTTTCCGGTTCACTTGGTCAATCTATGACCAATGCCCTCAATGATCCTCCTAGCCATAGTAAGGATGTGGGTTTTTTTCCTTCTGAGAGAGATCAGTCCCACTCTTTCTTCGCCATGCTTTGGTTATTTTAAAATGCCATTCATTACTGATTTCCTCCATTTGCTTTCCCTAAAAAGTCCATTAGAATAAATACTCGGGTTGAGCTGAGACCCTTGGTCCTGAAATTATAGGCAGTGAGTGGCTGATTGCACCAACCATCTGTGCTGACCCAGCCTGGCTCATCGGGCCTGGGGGAACTGTCCGCTTCTGGCAGAATCCAGATTCTCCTGGAAAAGCCGGCACAGGAACGTGGGGAGAGCATGGACTGGGAGTCACATCTCAGGGTCCTCGTCTGTTAAATTAGGGGCGGGGTGAGATGACTATGGGGTATTTTGTTTTTGTTTAGTTCTGACTGCCTATATTTTGTTCTGCCATAATTATATACAGCTTTCATGTACACACGGATATACACACATATATATCCCAAGCCATTGACCACTTGATGCTTTGCCTGAGGCCTGCAGTGTCCAGAGCTTTAGAGTTTTCAGAGCCACTCCATATCTTCAATGTTTTTGCTAGACCTTGACTACCCTGTGAGTTACATGCTGTATTGCCCCCATTTTACAGATGAAAAGACTGAGATTTAAGAGAGGTTGAGCGGTTTCCCTTAAGTCGAGTAATGTGCAAACGGAGAGCCAGGGCTTCACTCGGCATGGCCAGTAGTTTGTGCATTGAGCTATGTGGCCTTCCAGCAGGGGCAGGACCTGTTTGCACATCTCCCATGTTTGATAATTGCCGTTGCCCCGCAACATGGCACACAAAACTGATTATGGGACCCCACCAGCATCTAAAAAGGACTTGAGGTGGCAGAAATAAATGGTAATGGCAAAATCAGCTTTTTTCTATCAGCTAGTTCCCAATCTTTCATCAGAATAGGAGCAAAAACTACAATGGACAAGAATCACCAAGTGTGGCAGTTTCTTTCTTTTTAAAAAACATTTATCATTAAGTATTTTAAGCGTTCCGAAAAGTAGAGATGAAAATAGCAAACACCCGTGAACTCACCATTCAGACTTAATTAATGTTCATATTTTGCTCCGCGTGCTTCAGATTTCTTTTAAGGAAATAAAATACAGCAGTTGCCATTGAAATTCCCTTTGTTCCCCTTTGTTCTCAGAGACCATCCTGGTTGTGTGCTAACCGAAAGGTTGGTGGTCCGAGCCCTTTCTTCCAAGACACCTCTGGGTGGACTCGAAACTAGCACCCTTTCTGTTAGCAGCAAGTGCATTAAACATTTGCGCCACCCAGGAACTCCTGGCAACCTTAGGCAAGGCCTTTCCTTCTCTGGCCTCCTTGTGCCTGAGTATCAAACGCAGGGGTGAGGGGTGGGGAGGAGACTGAGTGATCTCTAAGGTTCCACAGGGCATTCTGTGCTATAATGAAAAAAAAGCTCAACAACCCTTTCTGTTTGTGAGAGAAGTAGAGAAAACTGGTAGGTGAGTCATCTGGCTCATTCAGGCTGGTTCCCCAGAATGTGATGGATCCTGATAGACTGGCCTTCCCATGGCCGCCTGCACACCTACCTTCTGCTTTCTCTTTGCTGGCAGGTGAGGAACGACCTGACTGGGGTTCTGTACGGTGAGGACATCGAGATTTCGGACACGGAGAGCTTCTCCAACGATCCCTGCACCAGTGTCAAAAAGCTTAAGGTGCGTGCAGTGGGCTGCGGCCTGAGTGACAGAGGGGTGGGGTTGCAAACACTCCCGGGGCTCCCCAAATGCCATGATTATGAGAGAGCCTGAAGTCAGATCTGTTTTACTTCATCCTTGGCATCTCTGGCTTAGGGAGATACTCCCACAAGCTTTTCCCTGGCTTTTCCCTGATTTCTTGTCCAGCACTGGCCAAAGGCCTAATTGCCAGGTACACAGCAATTTAGACCTGACACGGCAACTTTCTCTCTCCCAGCCCAGCCTGAGCGGCAAGAGGGCACTAGTTATTATCATCTCTGCTTTGAAAAGGCTCAGAGAGAGGAACCATCTTGCCCAAAGCCCACAGGATTATTGCTGGAACTGAAGCCCCTGGGTCCTGACCCCCATCTGGTGACCATCACTTGAGGGACAGAAAGGGTCATCCAGAAGTTTTGCCAGTTGTATATAGGTCTCTAACTTTCATTTGTCCACTCATTCAGTAAATGTTTGCAACCATCTTTTATGTGCTAGACCTTCTGGGCTCACAGACACCACTGGTCCTACCCTAGTTCTGAGGCTGCCCACAGGAAGACAGAAACCTCTCAGGGGACACAAGAACAAAGGGGAGGAAGTGATTCATCCCACCTGGGCAGAGGGAGAGGGGTTCAGACAAGGCTGCAAAGAAGCGACAACATTTGATTGGGGCCCTGGAGGGCAGGCAGGATGTGGACCTGCAGAAGGCCCACAGGGAAGGAGGGATGAAGATCAGAGGGCAGGCTGGCCTGCTCATGGTGTGCTTGGGAATCAGCAGGGATCTCTCAGAGGCTGACGTATCTGGGAGGGATGCTGAGGCTGGAGACAGAGTTTGGAGCCAGTTTCCACAGCCTTGAGTGCCAGGCTGAATGTGGCCTTTGATCCTGAGGATGGTGGGGGTGCTATTGGAGCTCTGTAAGCAGACAGGGACACAGGCAGAGCTGTGGTCTTCCTCTTTCAAACCTCACTTCCATCCCCTTAGGTCTGCATTTAAAGTCATTGCCCTGGAGACCCCAGATGCCAACTACTGTTATATTTCTTCTGTTTCAGATAGACTGAGACACATATTATGCCAGTAAGAACAGGTGGCCATTTAGACTCTTGCCTTCCAAGTCCCCAGTTCACAGATGGGGAGACTGAGGCCCAGAGATGGGGGAGGCAAGGGAAGCAATGCGCCATTTGTTTAACACCTGCTGGGGACCAGACACTGCCTGCATATCACGCTTCATCCTCACTGCAGCCCTAGGAACTTTGGCAGATGAGAGAATGAGGCAGGAGAGAGGAGCGGACCAGCCACAGCCCACCAGGCTGGAGCAAGATCTGCCAAGCTCTTCTACCTGCGATGCTGCTTCCTCGGATTGTGTGGTCTGAGGGATGAATGAGAAGGCTGTGTGGGGCCTGGAGGATTCAGGAAGGTTGGGGTGCCAACCCCACAGGGAGCACGTGCGGGTACAGATGGGTGAGGGATGGGCCTGGTGCTGTAATGACACTCTACTGCCACATGTGACATCTCCCCAGGGAGGGCACTTGAAACAGCTTCCTGTACCTTAGAGGCCTCATGGAGTTCTGTGGGCTTTCAAGTTTAAAGAGCCTTTGTGTGTGGCCCAGAGGCACTAGTTGAAAGTCAGCGAGAAATCAGAGTGGAACTGGGCACTCTGCTCATCAGCCTGCCTTTAGTTGTAATGACAACAGACGTAGGAGTAATATTAATGATGATAAAAATAGCGGCTGCCTTTCCAGTGCACCGACCGAGGGCCAGGCCCCATGTACAGCCTCGACCTTCACCAGTTCACTGAGTCCTCCCCAGAGCCCTCAGAAGGAGGGGATTCTTGTATCCCCATTTTACAGATGGGGAACCTGAGGCTCAGAGAGGTTAAGGAAGTAACCCCATATCACCCAGCTGGAAGGTGGTGAGGTTGGAATTTATGGCCGAGGCTTCTCCACTGCCCCACATGCCCTGTGGTTCTGAAGAAAGATTTCAACATCACATAAACCAGAGAGCAGGGCTGAGGACAGAATGCTCAGTCTGCTGGAAGTGATTTCCTCTGCCTGGAATGTTCTTCCCCCAGATACCTGCACGGGTCCTTCTCTGTGTTCTTCAAATCTTTCCTCCATTGTCCCCTTCCACAGGGACGTTCCATGTACCCCTTACTTAAAATTGAAATCCCTGCCGCTGTGCCCCATCTTCCCTTCTTATGCTTCATCTTCTCTCTTGTACTGATGGACATCTGATATACTATTCATTTTACCTAATCAGTTTGTTTATCATCTGTCTCTTCCCACCAGAATGTAAGCTCCAGGAGGCAGAGGTTGCTGTCTCTCTTGGTCAGTTTTGTTCCCCAGCAGTTTTGTTCCTTACCTGCCGGTTTGCTCAACAGTTTGTTGAGTGTGTATGAATGATATACCAATCTGGACAGACAACCCCAATACAGGATACATGTTCAAAGTACTCAAAAACAAAGAAAAGGCAGTGACTTCTGGAAAGTTAAAAGAAAAGCAAGGCTCAGATATACTGTGGGATAAGATGGAGAGGGAAGTGCAGAGGACAAGGAAGAAACTGAATATTAAATGGCCAGATTAAAATCTGCTTTGGAGGTAGTGGAGAACAAAATTAATGCCAAGGAAAATAACTATTAATAATGTGCAGGACAAACTTGAGATGCTTGCCCAGAATTCAGAGGAAAAGGTCAAAGAGATCAATCCATTCAGGGAAAAGATAACAGTTACAGAGGCTGGAGAAAGGTAATCCTAAGGGAAAACAAGAACAAATTAAACAGAACCAAAATAAAAAACAAAATAGGTATCCCAGTAGCAACGAGCACACCTAGCACCCAGATCTTGGTTTCTAATACCATTAAAAGGAACCAGGGCTCCTTGGAGAAATGGGTGACTCTAAGGCTAGGACAGGAAGCATATAAGATGAGCTTGGAGCATTTTGTACTGCCTGAAATCAAGGAAGTGCTTAAAGAAAACCACAATGATGGGGCTATGTCAAAGGGACACAGGAGCCAACCGAAAGAGCTCCCAGTGGCCAACAATGGAACAATTTAAGCTGTAAAATAAATAAAGTAGTATTGGATTATAACCTAAAATCGGAAATACATATCCTCAGTCCATACTGATATAAATAAATTTGAATAAATAAATGGGAGATATAGACAAATTTCCCATGCAGAATTCCACGTAATTTATGTAGATATTTCACCCTTAAGGAAGTGAAGTATGACTCCCCAGTCCTTAAGTGTGGGCTGTACATAGTGTCTTCCTTCCAAAGAGTGTAATGTGGAAAGGAGGAAAAAGGAGTTACTTTACAGTGGAGAAATCTGACAAACACATCATCGGTGTTAAGTCATGTTAATGGCATGCACCCTTGATGTGATAAAAATGGTGCTTTACCTCTGTGGTCTTCCTTCCAAAAACATATATCTCCAATATAATAATAAGAAAGACATCGGACAAATCCCAACTGAGGGACATTGTACAACATACCTGACCACTACTCCTCAAAACTGTCAAGGTCATCGAAAATAAGGAAAGTCTGAGAAAGTACCACAGCCAAGAGGAGCCTAACGAGATCTGGTGACTAAATGGAATGTGGCAGTCTGGATGGGATCCTGGCACAGAAAAAGGACATTTGGAGAAAAAAATGAGAAAATCTGGTTAAAGTATGGATTTTAGATAATAATGATGTATCGATATTGGTTTATTAATTGTAACAAATGTACCATACTAATTAAGATGCTAATAATAGGGAATCTGGGTGTGGGGCAATTGGGAACTCTCTGTACTATCTTTGTAACTTCTCTATAAATCTAAAACTATTCCCAAATAAAAAATTTATTAAAGAAACAAAATAGAAGACAAATGTAAGTGGGCTCAAGAGAGATCTATTAGATTGAACCATACAAAATTGCCAATGTTCAACCATTTTTGAACTACAAAATCAACAATTTCATATGGTTCGACCTAATATATGTGAAAACTGGCCAGGCTTTTTATGTTCTAGCAAAATCAGTGAAAAGAGAGCCATACTTAGACACATTTTGGCAAAAGTTTTGAAATACAAACATAAAGGGGGAAAATCTTATAAATATCTTGTTGTTGGGTGTCGTTGAGTTGATTCCGACCCATAGCAACGCTGTGTACAGCAGAACGAAATGTACCATCCACACAATCATTATGCTTGACCCCATTGTTGCAACCATTGTGTGAATCCATCTCATCGAGGGTCTTCCTCTTTTTCACTGACCCTGTACCAAGAATAATGTCCTTTTCCAGGACTGGTCCCTCCTGACATGTCCACAGTATGTGAGATGAAGTCTGGCCATCCTTGCTTCCAAGGAGCATTCTAGCTGTACTTCTTCCAAGTCAGACGGGCTTGTTCATTCTTCTGGCAGTCTATTGGTATATTCAATTTTCTTTGCGAACACCATAATTCAAAGGCATCGATTCTTCTTAGGTCTTCTTTACTCATTGTTCAGTTTTCACATGCATATGAGGCCAGAAGAAAACAAACAAATTTCCCACAAAGGCACAAAAACTGGGCCATCCTTTTAACTCCTTTGCAGTGTTAAATTCCAGAGACAGTGGAACAACCAGGAGACATTCTTCCATCTGTGAGACTTAAGTGCTTCTCTAGCCACATGCTTTTCTTGAAGTTAATCCTTGAAGTCGTAAGTCAGCCATCTGAGAGCAATAGCAAGCTTAAGAGTTGAGGTCATGATAGAAACAGGTCAGGCACCCCCAGAACCTGTAGAAAGAGACCTAAGTCTAAATAATTGTTTTAAAAGTGTATACAGTTGCAAAAATCATTTTAGAAATCAAATATGTAATACAAAATAGATATTGTAATAATAATGAGATATAAAAATCCAAATTAAATTAACAGTTTTTAAGAAATGGCGGGAGCCCTGATAGCACAGTAGTTATGCACTATGGCTGCTAACTAAAAGTTCAGCCATTTGAATCCACCAGCGGCTCCTTGGAAACCCTGTGGAGCATGTCTTAGTCATCAAGTGCTGCTGTAACAGAAATACCACAAGTGGATGGCTTTAACAAATAGAAGTTCATTGTCTCGCAGTCTAGTAGGTTAGAAGTCCAAATTCAGGGTTTCAGCTCCAGGGCAAGACTTTCTCTCTTTGTTGGCTCTGGAAGAAGATCCTTGTCATTATCTTTCCCTGGTCGAGGAGCTTCTCAGTGCAGGGACTCCAGGTCCAAAGGACGAGTTCTGCTCCTGGCGCTGCTTTCTTGATGTTATGAGGTCCCCCTGTCTCTCTGCTCATTTCTCTCTTTTATAGCTCAAAACAGATTGGCTTAAGACACTATCTAATCTTATAGATCTCATCAGTATAACTGCCAGTAATCCATCTTGTTAACATCATTGTGATAGTGTTTACAACACATAGGTAAGTTGCATCAGATGACAAAATGGTAGACAGTCATACACTACTGGGAATCATGACCTAGTCAAGTTGATAGATATTTTGGGGGGACACAATTCAATTCATGACAGAGCAGTTCTACACTGTCCTATAGGGTCACTATGAGTCGAAATCAACTCAATGGCAACGGTTTTTTGGGTTTTGGTTTGACATATTTGAATTTATGGTCAGATTGTTCCATTTGGTGGGCAATCATCTTTTTTATGCTTTCCATTTATTTTGTTGTTGTTTTTGATGCAGACTAGGTTTTCTTTGTTTTTATCTTATTCCATGTTTCAAAACCTTCAGATTTTGTTTTCATGATAGTATATTTACCATTACAGCTTTGGAAGCCCTATGAGGCATTCTACTCTGTCCTATAGGGTTGCCGTGAGTCAGAATTAACTCGATGGCAATGGGGGAAGAAACGGAAGAATAGAAAAAATGGGTGTTAAACTCCTGATCTTAAAAAGGCAAGTGACTCGAAAGAGACCAATTTGCTCATAAGTTTTATAATTCGAGAAATACAAACTAAAGAATGCCTTGCAAAATTTAATGAAAATATTCTATAATGAAAACAGAATCTGAAGCTTCTGAAACATGGAAGAAGATAAAAACCAAGAAAATCTAGTCCACATCAAAAACAAACAAACAAACAAAAAACAGAAAGCATTAAAAAGATGATTGCTCACCAAGTAGAGTATTCTAACCATAAATTCGAATATGTCAACCCAAAAAATTGTTGCCATTGAGTGGATGGAATCAGACTGCCACATCTTTCTCCCGCAGACTGGCTGATGGGTTCAAACCACTGGCCTTTCAGTTAGCAGCCGAGTGCTTGACCACTATCACCAGAGCTCCTTCGAATAGGCCAAACCTACTATTAAAAGACAAAGACTTTTAGATTGTGTTTTAAAAACTCATGATGATTATTTATAATAAGACAAAGTGACCCAGAAAGGGTAAAGGTAAAAGGTTGGGCAAATGTATGTCAAGCAAATGAAGCAGTCACTCTAGTATTACATCAGACCACAGAGTATCCAAGGTAAAGGTGTTAAACAGGATTAAGGAGAGTCATTTTTATAGATACGGGTACAATTCACCCAGCAAATAACACACTCATAGGATATTGCTCTAAATTACATTTCACTGAAATATAGAAAGGAAAGCCTGTTAAAAACACAAAGGAGAATTGACAGAAACACAATAGTATTGGGAGACATGACATCTCTCTCTCAGTTTGGACGAATCACCCAGATAAACAATAAGCAAGAACAGAGAGAAATTTAATAATGAAATTAATAAAGCTGATTTAACAGATATGTATCAACATTCATATAAAGGAAGTCAAGAAATAAAACCATCTCTGTGTGCTGAAGACCTGAGGGCTTTCAAACTCACTTCAGGCCTATTCCAAACAGAGGTACCACCACTGGGGTATTTCCACAGTGCTACTGTGCTGAAGCACTGGGGCCTAGGGGCGAGAGCTCCAGGCTTCAGACGCCTTTCTCTGCTCACTTCAGTGGAGTCATCTGCCTTCCCTAGAGCAGCCCCAACCCCCTTATTCATTTATATATGTATTTTGTTTGTTTGTTTGTTTTCCTTTGGCAATGTTCAACTATGGGGCATCCACAGAGCCTTACTTCTGGAACTGAGATGTGAGGGGCGGTGGCCTCAATTCAGTCCAGATGCTGTGGAAGCAAACACTTTGGTGGAAAGACCAAGGGCTTTTTATTCCGGTGGACCCAGGGTTCACCTCCTGTCCCTGCTTCAGCATCCTCCTTAACAGAAAGGAGGAAGCGACAGTCACCAGGCAGGGTTGTGTGATGATCATTATATGCTGAGCGCTGGGCTCATTAGAGGTTGAATAATCAGTAGTTACTCTTATGTCGGAAGCACTGGAGTAGAGAAAACACTAAATGATAAAATTGTGGAATTTAAGGAGAAACAAAATGCCCTGTCTTTTCGTCGATGTCTTAAAATAATAACAAAGTGCCTTATAAAATCCAAGCTTTGGGACATGAAGTGAAGCCAGGAGATTGTGAACAATTCACTGTGTGCCTCAGTTTCCCACAGAGTGCCCATTTCGCAGGTGGGTTTACCGGAAGGGGTAGGAGCCTCACCTGCGTTAATGCTGTGAAAGTGTGGTGTGACTTCCACATTCTCTCTTTTGGACCAGTTGTCTCTCTTTCTGTCATCCCAAAGTTGCTTCTTCTACCTTCACCCCAGGCTTCTGCCTCAGTGCCAGTGGGTGACACTCTTCAGCACTCACTTTGTACCCACAGATTCATTAGCGCATTTGTGCCTCACAACCACCTTACGATAAACCAAAAAGGAAAAAACAAACCCATTATCATCGAGCCAGTTCTGACTCTTGGCAACCCCATATGTTACAGAGTAGAACTGCTCCATAGGGTTTTCTTGACTGTAATCTTTGTGGAAGCAGTTCACCAGGCTTGTCTTCCTCAGAGCCATTGAGTGGGTTTGAACTGCCAACCTTTAGGTTAGCAGTTGAGTACAAACCATTTGTGCTACCCAGGCTCTTTAACTCAAACCATGACCTGTGGGCCAAATCTGGCTTCTCAGCTGTTTTTGTAAGTAAAGTTATACTGAAGCACAGCAGAGCCCGTTTGTTTAATATATTGTTTTTGGCTGCTTTTGTGCTACAACAGCAGAATTGAGTAGTTGCAACAGGGATTTGTATGGCTTGTGAACCTAAACAATTTACTATTTGACCCTTTACAGAAAAAAATTTACAGCACCTTGTTCTACATGGTAGGTACTATTATAATCCCCATTTTACAGATGGAGAAACTGAAGCTTAAGGAAGTTTAATAACGTATTCCAGGCCACGTGACTGATAAGTTGCTGAGCTGAGATTCCAACCCAGTGCCTAGCTCCAGAGACTGGCTCTTAAACACCCGTGCCTCTCAGCTTCATGCCCACCCACATCTTCAGTGGGCAGGAGGGTTACTTCATGGCCTCTGGACATTGCCCTGGTTACCCATATACCAAAAACTAGAGAATGACCTTCTCTCCTGAACCTTCTTGGGAATGAAACGGGAACGAAGGAGCTTTGCAACTTGTATACTGACTGTACATGGCCAGGGGGGCGGGGGGTATATTAGTTTCCTAGGGCTGCCCTAACAAAGTACCACAAAGTGGGTGGCTTATTAGGACAGAAATTTATCATCTCACACTTCTGGACGCTAGTAGGGTCAGGGTATCAGCAGGGCCATGGTCTTGATGAAGGCCCTAGAAAAAGATCTTTTCTTGTCTTTCTCAGCTCCAGGCATTCCTTGGTGGTGTAACTTCATGGTCACATAACCATCCCTCTGTCTGTCCTTCTGTGTCTCTTATAGGACAGCACGCATATTAGATTAGGACCTACCCTACTTCTGTATGACCTCACGTTAACTGATAATATCTTCATAGACCCTATTTCCAAACAAGTCCCCATTCACAGGTACCAGGGATTAGGACTTCAGCATATCTTTTTGGAGGACACAATTCAATCCTTAACAGGTGGTGAAGAGAGAAGGAAATGGCCATCATAATATTCAAGGCTAAACAAGAAGGCTGTCATATTCGTGTTTTATACCTGTGCAATGTTTGAGCTCAGAGGAGGCGTCATAAAGACCATCTGCATTAAGCCACCCTTTCTAATCTAAAAAAGAAGAAAATATGCCCCTGCCAGTCATAAGGATGTTTAGCTTTCTTTTTGAGTGATTCACAAAATAGCCCAATTCTCCACCAATACTAACATTCATTCTTATGCCTCATGTATCCCATTGAGGTGACAGCTTTGACCAGAAAAGCCACCTAGGTGGTTATCAACCCCAGAGAGGGTCCTGGAACCCAAGCAGAAAGAGGAGGGCAGCAGAATTATTCTAGGGTCGGGGCCTGCCAGGGAGGGAAGTGCATATGTTTCCTATTGCTGCTGTAACAAGTTACCACAAACGGAGTGGCTTAAAGCAACACAGATGTATTCTCTTACACTTCTGGAGGTCCGAAGTCTCAAATGGGTCTCAGTGGCCCAAAGTCAAGGTGTTGGCAGGATTGCATTCTTTCTGGAGGCTCCAGGAGAGAATTTTTTCTTCTTCTTCTTTTTTTTTTTTTTTTTTGCCTTTTCTGGTTCTAGAGCTCTTCTGCCTCCCTCTTTTACTTCTAAGGACCCTTGTGATTACATTGGGCCCAACTGGATAATCTGGGATACTCTCCCTGTTTTAAGGTCAGTTAATTATCAACCTCAATTCCACCTGCAATCTTAATCTCCCCTTGCTGTGTAACCTAACATACCCATAGGCTCCAGGGACTAGGATGAGGACATCTTTTGAGGAACCATTATTATGCCTAGCACAGGAAGACTACAAAGATGGCATTGAGGACTGTTCTCTCCTTCATTCCATAAGAGAGCCCCCCACAAACACACAGGGAGGCCAAGACCCCAACCTGACTGCCTGAAACTGGAGTTCACACAAGCACCCCAAGGGAACACAAAGCTATGGAATAGACATAGTACGTTTTCCCAGGGGGCCAGTTTTTGTTCAGAGTTGGGGAAGAAAAAACATCATTTTTATCTTAAGACAAACAGTTATATTATTGGAATGCTAAATATACATGAATTTTAAGATGAAATAAAAACCTTTAAAGAAATGTCATGCTTTGCCAGTGGGCTGCTATGGGTTCTTCCCACTTCTCGTCCCCTCCTTCCTTAAGGGTACATGTTTCCAGCTTCTCTGCCTTTAGGCATATTTCTGGTAGGAGAAAGACAGTCTAAGAAGGACTAATTTTAGCTAAATAAAAGAGAGTACTCATTCTGGGTGTGGAATCCATCCGTCAGAGCTGGGAGGGACTTTGGAGAACATCCTAGCTAACCCTCCTGGGCTTACCCCCCAGTCTCATGGCCAGACAGTGGAGTCAGGAGTGTGCTGGCCCCTGATGCCTTCACCCAGTACCCATGGCCCCAGGTGAGACTGCCCCAGGTGAGGCTGCCTCCCAGACAGCTTCATGGCCAGCCTCTAGTAATTCAGCCACCTTAGGGCCTGCAGCCTCTCTCACCCTTTTCTACAATATGGCACAAGGTTTAACTTGATTCTTCAGCACCCCAGTGGGGTAGGTAGAGATCTGTGGTTCTAGCTACCCGAGAAACTGAGAGGTAGTGGAAAGTGGGCTGAGACAGATGATTGGGCCCAGAAGACTCCAGATAACCCAGAGGTTAGTGCCAGGGTCCACCATGATCTTCCTAGCAGGACCCCACTCTCTGCTACAGGACCCCACCCCTTGTAGGACCCTGCCCCCCTGTTGCAGGACCCCACCCCCCTGCATGACACCACCTCACTGCTGCAGGATCCCACTCACTACTGTAGGATCCACCCCCCCAGGTGCAGGATCTTATCTCCCAGCTCCAGGATGCCCCCCCAACCCCATCTGTCGCAGGACACCACCTTCAGCTGTAGGACCCACCCTTCTGCTTCAGGGAAGATGGATCGTGGCCCTTGACCTTCCCAGCCTTCTGTTTTCCTGCTCCTCTAAAGGAACACCAGCTTTTTAATGACTCTGGGTGGCATCTGCTGGTCAAGTTCTTTGACTTCAAAACCTGCATGGCGTTTTTGCCTGAGTTGCTGCAGACTGGAGGCTGAGCTCCAGCCACTCACACCTGGTGGGGCTTGCTTTCTCTGCCTGGGAGGCAATATATATATGTGATGGTCTTGGTAGAGACTGGTGCGGTCGCTTCCTACCTGTGTCACCTGGTGTCTTAGGCTAGGTCCCCCAAAAGCAGAGCATGAGATTTTTTATGAAAGTGATGTAATGAGGGGGTACTCTCAGGAGAAAGGGAGAGAAACAGGAGGAGGCAGGAAGAGTTAGACAGGATGCCTTCTTGACTGGATACTCGCCAGAATCTCTGGAGCACCACTTGGTCCCACCTGCCTGCAAGGGAGGAGAGTTTTCCACCCCTGCATTATTGGTTGTTGGCTGATGTTTGTGGCGTGGGGGAAGGCACAGCCTCCTGGGATGAAAAGGCTCCTATCAGTAGAAGACAATTCTCCAGAGAAGGGTGAGCTGTGAGCAGCCAACGCTCCCTGCAACAGGAACGGGTGCACCAGGCCCGAGGAGGAGAGACAGGCAGGGCAGAGGTGTCTGCTATACCGGGGAAAGTTTCTTAATTTTCTGGGCCCCGGTTTACTCATCCCTTTCCAAAGTGGACGTGTGGGGCTGATGGACCACACAAGAGCTAGAAAGGTCTCAAGAATTGTTTTTTTACTGTGTTTAGATCCCTTGCAAATTGGGGATTACACAGTAGTTATTGGAAGTGAGTCATCCTTCTAAAGTGTCCCTTTTGTATTTTCATCTTTTTATTTGATTGTTACTGTGTGTGTGTGTATAGAGAGAGAGAGAGTGTGTGTGTGTGTGTGTGTGTGTGACTTATCCCCCTTTAGAGTCACAGAGACCAAAGAGTTCCAGAAAACAGATATGAAGAGTGAGCTAAGAAAGAGGAAGGGACACCTACTCAGATTTGAGCACCCTCTGGCTCTTCTCCAGAGAGGGTTTAGTGGGTCTTCTGCCTCACAAATCCTGCCTCTACTCTGTGGAGTCTGGGTTTGGACTGAGCACCCTCCCCTCATGGCTGTTTACTTCCATTTTTGCACATCCCTGTGGGGGTGGCCTCCTGAGAGTGTGAACATAAATCTTGTGTAGTCTATAGACATTCTTCTCCTGGAACCTAGGAATAACTTGTCATTTGCCCACCTCAGGCCATCTACTTTCATTCCAGGCTGCCCCCCTCCACCCTCTCCCAAGCTCTTCCACAGAGTCTATAGAAGGGCTTGGAGTTTGCCACCATCCATGTCCTCTGGGGCATCTGGCTTTGTTCTGTCACTCTCATCCTCAGACACTTCTATGGCTCTACCTCCTGCCTCCCCCACCCCTAGCACTCCTTAAACTGCTCGCAAGCCCTCCAACCACAGAGGACAGCACATGCATACCTCTGGCAAGGAGTTGGGGGCTTGGCCAGAAGTAGAGATTACTGCTAACACAGAATTTCTCTTTCTACTTTCTGGACTTCCATGAAATGATACGAGTTATGCAGCATGGAAAGTGTGACTTGGATCTTTTATGAGTGCATGCATACGATAAAAACTTTTAAGATTCACCAAATCCAAACGCTTCCCATCCACTCCTGAATCTTGCAATAAATTGCATCTCCAGAAAGAACCAGGTCTATACCCATGCTTTTCATATCGGAGGAATACCTCCTCATGCCCTGGGGATGTACGTACTCCAATTTGAGAAGCACCAAAAACTCTTTACACTGTTCACAAGGTGCCCGCATAAGGACCCCAGTCCAGCCTCATCTCCCTTTGCCCTCTCCCGCATCCCTGATCCCAGGCTCCAGCTCCACTGGGTGCTGACTGTTTCTCTTCCCTCCCTGACTTTGCACCTTCTTGTCCCCTTTTACTCACTGCCTAAAATCAGAGGGGGTGTGAACAGCTCCCCTGCATCAAGCATAGCCTGGCTTTGGATGGGGTGTTTCTCCATACACCTCTGATGGTGGGGGAGGCCCCAAGGCAAGAACTCTGGTTCTGGGGTGCTGTGCAGCCTTGGGGAGAGCCTTTTGCCTCTATGGGAAGGGGTTAACTAGATCAGTGATCCCTTGGGCCTCCTCCAACCCTAACAGTCTGGGAGCACAGAACCAAGTGATCCATGCAACTTGATTGTCATGGCAACTATGACACTAAATGGTCCACAAGTGGCAAAGCTGGTTATTTGTCTGTCAGCAGGCGGCCAGGCTGTCAGCCATGAAATGTGGGTTCCTTGGCTCACTTCAAGAAACGGGCATGATAAGCCCAATCAGTGCCTAGGCCCTAGGGCCAGCAGAGTATTAGTGTAGCAATGGTAATGGCTACCAGCTACTGAATACTCACTGTGGGCCAGGCATTGTGCTTGGTGTTTTACACAGCATTCAGTTAGTTATTCATCCATTCAACAAATATTTATTGATATACACGTCATGCCCTGCACCTGGACCTGGGGACCCAGACGTGAGCCAAACATAGTTCCTGCCCTCATGTTACACACGGCTAGAGAAGAAGACAGCGGAGGAAATGGACTAGTGCTATGACTGAGAGAAGCATAGAGTACTCTGGACCCACAGAGGAAGACATGGCTGCCAAGCCTTTATAGGACAGAGAAGGCTTCTAGACAGGGGAATTCCTGAGCTAGGATGTGAAAGGTATGAGTAGCAGTTATCCAGGGGTTGGGGACAGGCATTCTGGACAGAGGATGAGCTCAAAGAAAGATGGAGGGGAGCTAGTAAGAAAATGGATGGTTGGATGGATGGATGGATGGATTTTTGGATGGGTGGGCAGATGGATGGATGGGTGGGTGGGTGGATGGGTGGATGGATGGATGGGTGGATGGGTGGATGGTTGGATGGGTGGATGGGTGGATGGGTGGATGGGTGGGTGGGTGGGTGGATGAGTGGATGGATGGCAGGCAGGCAAACTTGTTTTAGTGAACTGCACGTAGTTCATTCTGACTGCCGTGGAGGGGTGGTGAGAAATGTGATTAGAGACGTGAGTAAGGAGTCAGTTGGTAAAGAATTTTGAAAGTTCTACTAAGGAGCTCAGAGTTTGATCTGAAACCATAGGGAGCCATGAAGGGTTTTACACGATCAGATTTGAATCTTAGAATGAGCGCACCACCTGCTCTGCGGAAAGTGGAGTGAATTGGGCAGGACTAAAGGCAGGGATTCTAGTTGGGAGACTGTTACAGTTCACAGAGTAGGGAATGATTGAAGTGGGATGGAGAGGTGGGGATGATTCGGGAGCTAGTGAGTGAACAACCATCAGGCCCTGGCTATTGCTTGGATGTCAGAGGTGAAGGTGAGGAGTGAATCTAAGATAGCTCCCAAGTTTCCAACCTGGGTGAGTGGGATGTTGGTGATACATTCTCAGAGATAGAACACACAGGAGGAGGAATGGGCTTCTGGGAAAGATGGTGAGTTCAGCTTGGGACATGCTGACCTTGAGGTACCGGGGAGCTGTCCAAGTGAAGGTGTTCAGTGGGCAGGTGGGAAAAGGTCTAGGCTAGGTAGAGAGATTAAGAAGCCCACAGTACACAGAGGGGAGTTGTGCCTGGGGACAGGAATGAGTTTGTCCAGGGAGAATGATGAGAGCAAAGAGCCAAGGGCAGAGCACTGTGGAACACCAGGATTTAGGGAGGAGTAGAAAGATAGGGCCCCCACATGTCTGTCAGTTTGTCATACTGTGGGGGCTTGTGTGTTGCTGTGATGCTGGAAGCTTTGCCACTGGTATTCAGATACCAGCAGGGTCACCCATGGAGGACAGGTTTCAGCTGAGCTTCCAGACTAAGACAGACTAGGAAGAAGGACCCAGCAGTCTACTTCTGAAAAGCATTAGCCAGTGAAAACCTTATGAATAGCAGTGGAACATTGTCCGATATAGTGCTGGAAGATGAGCCCCCCAGGTCGGAAGGCACTCAGAAGATGACTGGGGAAGAGCTGCCTCCTCAAAGTAGAGTCAACCTTAATGACGTGGATGGAGTAAAGCTTTGGGGACCTTTATTTGCTGATGTGGCATGACTCAAAATGAGAAGAAACAGCTGCAAACATCCATTAATAATTGGAACCTGGGATGTACAAAGTATGAATCTAGGATAATTAGAAATCATCAAAAATGAAATGGAATGGATAAACATCAACATCCTAGGCATTAGTGAGCTGAAATGGACTGGTATTGGCCATTTTGAATCGGACAATCATATAGTCTACTATGCTGGGAATGACAACTGGAAGAGGAATGGTGTTGCATTCATCATCAAAAAGAACATTTCAAGATCTATCCTGAAGTACAACGCTGTCAGTGATAGGATAATATCCATATGCCTACAAGGAAGACCAGTTAATACAACTATTATTCAAATTTATGCACCAACCACCAGGGCCAAAGATGAAGAAATAGAAGATTTTTATCAGCTGCTGCAGTCTGAAATTGATCGAACATGCAATCAAGATGCATTGATAATTACTGGTGATTGGAACACGAAAGTTGGAAACAAAGAAGAAGGATAAGTAGTTGGAAAATATGGCCTTGGTGATAGAAACAATGCCAGAGATCGAATGATAGAATTTTGCAAAACCAATGACTTCTTCATTGCAAATACCTTCTTTCACCAACATAAACGGCAACTATACACATGGACCTCGCCAGATGGAACACACAGAAATCAAACTGACTACATCTATAGAAAGAGATGATGGAAAAGTTCAATATCATCAGTCAGAACAAGTCCAGGGGCTGACTGTGGAACAGACCATCAATTGCTCATATGCGAGTTCAAGCTAAAACTGAAGAAAATCAGAGTAAGTCCATGAGAGCCAAAATATGACCTTGAGTATAAAACCCAGTGCCATCGAGTCGATTTCGACTCATAGCGACCCTATAGGACAGAGTAGAACTGCCCCATAGAGTTTCTAAGCAGTGCCTGGAGGATTTGAACTGCCTACCCTTTGGTTCGCAGCCATAGCACTTAACCACTAAACCACCAGGGTTTCCTAACCTTCAGTATATCCCACCGGAATTTAGAGGCCATCTGAAGAACAGATTTGATGCATTGAACACTAGTGACCAAAGACCAGACGAGTTGTGGAATGACATCAAGGACATCATCCACAAAGAAAGCAAAAGATCACTGAAAAGCAAAAGACAGGAAAGAAAAGACCAAGATGGATGTCAGGGGAGACTCCGAAACTTGCTCTTGATCATCAAGCAGCTAAGGCAAAAGGAAGAATTGATGAAGTAAAAGAACTGAACAGAAGATTTCAAAGGGTAGCTCAAGAAGACAAAGTAAAGTATCATAATGACATGTGCAAAGAGCTAGAGATGGAAAACCAAAAGGGAAGAACACGCTTGGCATTTCTCAAGCCGAAAGAACTGAAAAAAAAATTCAAGGCTCGAGTTGCAACAGTGAAGGACTCCATGGGGAAAATATTAAATGACGCAGGAGGCATCAAAGAAGATAGAAGGAAAACACAGAGTCATTATACCAAAAAGAATTAGTCGATATTCAACCACTTCAAGAGGTGGCATATGATCAGGAACCGATGGTACTGAAGGAGGAAGTCCAAGCTGCTCTGAAGGCATTGGCGAAAAACAAGGCTCCAGGAATTGATGGAATATCAGTTGAGATGTTTCAACAAACAGATGCAGCACTGGAGGTGCTCACTCGTTTATGCCAAGAAATATGGAAGACAGCTTCCTGGCCCACTGATTGGAAGAGATCCATATTTATGCCTATTCCCAAGAAAGATGATCCAACCGAATGTGGAAATTATAGAACAATATCGTTAATATCACACGCAAGCAAAATTTTGCTAAAGATCATCCAAAAACGGCTGCAGCAGTATATTGACAGGGAACTGCCAGAAATTCAGGCCGGTTTCAGAAGAGGATGTGGAACAAGGGATATCATTGCTGATGTCAGATGGATCCTGGCTGAAAGCAGAGAATACCAGAAGGATGTTTACCTGTGTTTTATTGACTATGCAAAGGCATTCGACTGTGTGGATCATAACAAACTATGGATAACACTGCGAAGAATAGGAATTCCAGAACACTTAATTGTGCTCATGAGGAACCTTTACATAGATCAAGAGGCAGTTGTTCGGACAGAACAAGGGGTTACTGATTGGTTTACAGTCAGGAAAGGTGTGCATCAGGGTTGTATTCTTTCACCATACCCATTTAATCTGTATGCTGAACAAATAATCCAAGAAGCTCGACTATATGAAGAACGGGGCATCAGGATTGGAGGAAGACTCTTTAACAACCTGCATTATGCAGATGACACAACCTTGCCTGCTGAAAGTGAAGAGGACCTGAAGCACTTACTAATGAAGATCAAAGACCGTAGCCTTCAGTATGGATTATACCTCAACATAAAGAAAACAAAAATCCTCACAACTGGACCAATGAGCAACATCATGATAAACGGAGAAAAGATTGAAGTTGTCAAGGATTTCATTTTACTTGGATCCATCATGAATAGCCACAGAAGCAGCAGTCAAGAAATCAATTGACACATTGCATTGGATAAATCTGCTGCAAAGGACCTCTTCAAAGTGTTGAAGAGCAAAGATGTCACCCTGAAGACTAAGGTGCGCCTGATCCAAGCCATGGTATTTTCAATCACATCATATGCATGTGAAAGCTGGACAATGAATAAGGAAGACCGAAGAAGAGTTGACGCTTTTGAATTGTGGTGTTGGCAAAGAATATTGACTATACCATGGACTGCCAAAAGAAGGAACAAATCTGTCTCGGAAGAAGTGCGGCCAGAATTCTCCTTAGAGTCAAGGATGGTGAAACTGCACCTTACATACTTTGGACATGTTGTCAGGAGGGATCAGTCCCTGGAGGAGGACATCATGCTTGGCAGAGTGGTAGATTGACACAGTGGCTGCAACAATGAGCTCAAGCATAACAATGATTGTAAGGATGGCGCAGGACCGGGCAGTGTTTCGTTCTGTTGTGCATAGGGTCGCTGTGAGTCAAAACCAACTCGACAGCACCTAACAACAACAACACAGAAAGATAGGGAGCTGATGTGGAATCTGAGCAGGGAAGTAGGAGGGCAGTCAGGAGAGAGGCCTCATGGGAGCCAAGGAGTACGTCTAATGACCAGGAATCCTACAATCACCAGGCACAGGAGGTAGGATTATTCCTGTTTCAGAGATGAAGAAATTGAGGCTCAAGGAGAGTAAGACCCAAGGTCATACAGCTACTCAGTGGTAAAGCCAGAATTTGAATATACGTTTCTCTGATTCCAAAATCCAGTGAATTGTTTCTGCTACACCATGTTCAACAACAAAGAGCTTGACAAAAAGGAGATGTTCAATAAATATTGGATGGACGGACGGATGGACGGTCAGACAGATGGATGGATACATGGATGAGTGGGTAGAAGAGCGGAAGGAAGAAAGAAAGGAAGGACAATGGCAATGGGGGGTGGCGGGTGGATGACTACTGTTAGCAGCAAGAAATGCTGAAAGAAAAATCCTGGAGTGTGCCTGGGAGCATGTCCACAGAACGGAAACAGCTTAGAACTTTTTATAGCATTGCAGACGTGGTGATGACAAAGGCTTGTCTTCCTCCAACTGCTCTGTTAACGATCTTTTAAAGTCCTTTCAGAGCAAGTCCTCCCCCCACCCCATTCTTGCTTGGAAACGAGGGTTGATTTTAGCATCTAGGCCTTTTTTATTTTGCTAAGTACATGATGAATAAAATGGCCTCCCAGTCAGCACTTTCCAATTTTGAAAGATGCTAAAAACTGATCTTTAAAGACATGTTTCTCTTTCATGCATCAAATGGCCTTGAGGCCCACCGGAGAGGATGAGATGACCAGAGGGAAAAGAGCACCACGTGAAAGGCCTGGCCTTGCTGTGGAGGCAGGAAGGGGTCGGAGTGGGCGGGGAGCAGAATCGTGGCCTGGCTAAGCGGGTCTCCTGGTGGCCACCAAGCACCTTCTCCTTCAACCAGTCCTGTATGGGCCAGAGCCCAGCCTAGATCCCTGCCCCTCCGAAAGCAACCAAAAGCCTCTAGCCCTGACCGAGGAGAGAAGCGCAGGCAGACACTCAGTAAATGTGCGTTGAATGAATAAATGAGAGAACCAGAGCCGTTGTACCGTATATACCTATTAACCAGGTTTAGATAATGACTGTAATCCCATTTATAGCACTTTCAAACACAGATTTTTCTCTGGAATAAAAATGGGCCAGGGCAAATGTATAGAGACCTAAGTTTATTAGCAGTTACCAGGGGCGGGAGGGAAGAAGAGGGAGTCATCGCTTAGGAAGCGTTGAGTTTCTGTTTATGGTGATGGGAAATTCGGCAACTGATGATGGCAATGGTTGCACAACATGAGTAATGTAATTGATGTCACTAATTTGCACACATGAAGAATGTTAAATTGCCATGTTATATATATTATTACAACAATTTTTTAAAAATAGGCCTGGGGAAGATTATAAAATAATAATACTAGCTTTTTAGCACTTACTGAGTACTTTTTATGTGTACTGTTTTAAGCACTTTATAAGGATTATCTCATTTAGTCCTTCCAGCAACTCTGTAAGGTAGATACTATTATTCCCATTTTGCAGATGAGGAAATTGAGGCTGAAACAGGGAAAGGAGCTGCCTAAGGCCACCTGAGGCTTGTTGATGGAGCTGAAACTTGAACAAAGTTCTCTCTGACTCTGAAATCCGGACCCTTAATTGGGAAGCTCTAGGGGACCTCGGAAGCTTCTTTCCCCTCCTCTGGCCTCAGTTTCCCTATATGTAAAGTGAGGAAGAACATTAGATGTCATCTCAGCACCCTGAAGTGTGTGTCTGCCCTCGTTCCAGGAGAGCAGGAGCAATTCCCAGGCCCCTCAGAGCTGTCAGCTTTAGCCTCCATACTGTGCAGAGCTGCCCCAGGGATAGCTGAGGGAAAGCTGTCTCTGGACAGGGCCAGAGAATCCAAGCTGGGCTGGACTGGGCTGGGGGTGGGCAGAGTTCTGCCCTGCCCTGCCCCCTGCCCCTGTGCTCTGGACAGAGCTCTTGGCTGAGGAGCCTGGGACACATGAGCATCCTCTGCCCATGGCCTTGAACCCTCTAGGTGTCCCAGTTGTTCACTTGCCTTCACACATGTGTCCTTCTGTCCACAGGGGAATGACGTGCGGATCATTCTTGGCCAGTTTGACCAGTATATGGCAGCAAAAGTATTCTGTTGTGTAAGTAAAACAGTCATCTCATTGGGTCTTTGGGGAGGGTCACGAAGCTTTTTCTTGGTCTCATTGCTTGGTCTGTGGGCGGGATCATAGTGACTGGAAGTCTGGTGGTTAGAAGTGTAACACTCACTGCTGTTTCATCTTTTCAGGGAGCTAAAACCCCAGAGTTCAAACAGTACAGTTGTAGGGGAACCAGGGACCTCAATTTGCCAAACCCACCTAAGCCCTATTGGCTAATTCTAAGTCCGTGCAACTCAGGTCACGCTTAATGGAATCTACAGTGTGCAGTGCGCAGACGAAGAAGCCAAATATCAGGATGAGAGTTGACTCAGACCTCTCCCTGCCCTTCCAGGGCTCAGAGTCTGAGGCTTAGAAAAACCTATCAACTATCCAGTATCTACCCCTGAATCCTTTATAATTTTCTGTTGTGTGATAGTTTACAAAGTACTTTCTTGCATCTTGTCTCTTTTAATCTTTTCAATAACCATGTGAAGCAAGTATCATTATCGCATCTTACAGATGAGGAAATAGAGGCCCAGGGAGATGAAGGTACTTGTCCAGGGGCCCTCAACCAGTTTGAGACAGAGCCAAGGTTCAATCCCTTGTTTACCTGACTCCTGATCCAATCTTTTCTCCATAAGATGTCCTAACTTAAGTATACGTAACGGTTCTAGTGCAGGAAAAAACCCTGTTTACGTTCTGATGTCCCAGCCCCCCTCCTCTGTCCTGGATCAGGAGAAAAGTCAGCAGAATGAGAGCCCAGTGAGTTGAGTCATTTCTACCCAAGGAGACCTCCTCCTCTTGACCAGGGTTATTCTAGGTGTAGTCCCTAGTGACAGGCCACAGGCCTTTGTTCTCTTGGACCTTTTTGTCAGTAACTTGAGCAAGGTTATAAAAAGCAGGCTTGTAGAAATTTTAGAAATCATGAAATACGTTGGATGACAGAGCTTGCATGCAAAGAACCTTAACAGGCTGGAATGTTTGGTGAAATCTAAGAAGATTAAGTCTAATAGCCTAGTGTAAGGTTGTATTAGAACAAATCAAGCTGCCCAAGTCCAAGGCGGCACAGCTGAGGAGTACCACGTGTACAGAACAAGGAGTCTGGGGCCACCATTGGGATGGCCAGTTTCTAACTCACAGATTTTACAAGATTTGATAGAGCATTCTGTGTATCAGTTCAGGGTAACTAGGTCTTCCCGTATAGAAATCTAAAGAGGAACATGAAAAAAATGGAAAAGATGGAGCAAATACATTTTAACATTTAAATACTTCATACCCCATAAAACCCTGTACCTTACTATCTAGGGTCCAGGAATAGTCCATTTAAAAAAAGAAAATAACACCCCAAACTGGAGAATGTGAGCCTTTTAGGAAGAAAGGGGGGTTCCCCCTCTGTCTCTCCAGGGCCTTAAAAGGAGCTGGCATATATGTGTGATCAAATGAGGAAAACAAATCATTTCTGAAAAAACTGAATTAATAAAAATGGCCCTTGAGATGCTACACCAGGCACTGGCCGCCAACCACCTCCACTTTGTTAAGAAATGCAGATAAACCTCATGCTCTGATCTGAGCCAAACCAAAGCCAGGGCATGCCTGCCATTTCACTCTGAGCCCATGCCCTGGGATTGTTTCCAGTGGCTTCTCCAGCCTTCTTCTGTCTTAGTCATCTAGTGCTGCTATAACAGAAATACCACAAGTGGATGGCTTTAACAGTAAAGTAGGCTGAAAATTCAAATTCAGGGCATCAGCTTCAGGGAAAGGCTTTCTCTCTCTGTTGGCCTTCTCATCAATGTTCCACTGGACTAGGAACTCCTTTATGCAGGTACCCCGAGTCCAAAGGATGCACTCTGCTCCCGGTGCTTCTTTCTTGGTAGTATGAGGTCCCCAGCTCTCTGCTTGTTCCCCTTTCCTTTTATCTCTTGAGGGAGAAAAGATGGTGCAGGCCACACCCCAGGGAAACTCCCTTTACTTTGGATCAGGGAGGTGACCTGAGTAAGGGTGGTGTTACAATCCCACCCTAATTCTCTTTAGCATAAAATTACAATCACAAAGTGGAGGAAAACCACACAATACTGGGAATCGTGGCCTAACCAAGTAGACACATATTTTTGGGGGGGACACAATTCAATCCATGACACCTTCCTTTGACCCAAAGCCCTGGGCTGCCCGCCTTCACACAGCATGGGCTCACCATCCACCTTGTCACCCCACTTTTCTCATAGCTCTTGTTACGCTTATAAGGCTTTGAGATGGAGTTTCCCCGAGAGTCTTCATCCACTGCCTTTTTCGTTGGGGAGCTGCTCTGAGGTTTCTGGTTACATGTTTATTCCACGTGTCCGGCTTCAGAGTCCCTGCCTCTGGACCTACAGTCTGGTCTGTTAGGAAGGAATTCTTCTGGCACAGTGGAGGGGCCGCCCAGCATCTTCACCCTGGGCCTGAGATGGAGGAGGGACTGCTCAGGGCAGAGACCCACCAAGAGGGCCTTCCTGTCCCTGTCAGGGAGAGGAGCACAGAGCAGATGGCAACAACTAAGTCTTTGCCTTCCAAATGCCGCAGTGCAAAGTTTGCAGTGCGTGGCTGCGTTCTTGAGATGGGGACTGCTGCCCAATGGGAGCACAGTCTTCAGCAAATGCAAGGCCTATTTATAGCCCTGTGGCAAAATGTTCACTTGGCTTGCACACAGCAAGAGCATGGCTTGGCACTTTTGTTTTCCCCTTCATCCTCCGCGGTCCACTCTAAATCTTCAAGCACTCTGCCCTGGGTTCTGGTTTTAGCTCTGCCAGCTGTGTGACCTCAGGTGGGTCACTTTAGATCTCTGGTCCCGGATGCCCCACGTGTAAAGTGGAAGTCATGATCTCTACCCCATCTGCCTCACAGAGGTTTAAATAAGGCCACTGAAGTGAAAGCATCATCCCAACTATAAAGTGCTTTACTGATGTGAGCGTTTCTTATTAGTACTGTTGTGAACCTTAATATGAGAACGAAATAGCCTTTTTTCAGGGGGAGGGGAGGTTGCAAAAGGAAAACAGGAAATTGGATGTTTTTTAAATTCACATCATGGTTACCTGTGTGCAGATAATAAAAACCAAGACAGCTTATGGGGCTGGAAAATATGCACTCAGGAGCTGCCATCATCACGTGACAGGGTCCCACTTGGTGGCCACAGGTCCTGAGACCACATTCCTACCAGAGACAGAGAAAATGAAAGCTGAGGTGACCAGGTTAGCTCAGCCACTCCACCCCCATCTGGTAGGTGCCCTCTGTACGCTAGGCACCGTGCGAGGCACTGGAGGTCTAGGAGAGAGTCAGACAGGCTATCTCAAATGTCTAGGGAGGTTTAGAGGAGCCAATTCCCTGGGTGTGTGTGGGGGCGGGGGGCAGGTAGGAAAAGTGTCCCTCCAATTCTGAGACTTGACAGTAACTTTTCTTTAACATACAGAGCTATTAGAGGAGCTGGCCAACTCGCCTAGCATCTGGCGCCTAAGGTGGGGAGGGCACACTCAGAACCTTCCCAAAGTCCAAAGCAATCCCTCAGTCTGCTCTCTCCATGTCCTCCTGGCCCCTCACACTCTCCTGTTCTAGGCCAAGAAGCACGAAGGGCTGTGACATTAATTACTTCCCAACATGTCCTTCTAATGTAGGTGGCTCCCCAGGAACAGGGTGAAGGACTGTGTAAGGTCCACGTTTTCATGTGTGTACAGTTGACAATGCACAGAAAGCATTTGCATCCACCACTGCTCTCTGTGTTCGCTTCTTGGCATGTTGATTACTGATGGGAACATGACCTCTATTTAGAAACCTCATTCTGGACCCTGTTTTTGATGGAACACAACATTCCTACAAAGTGGGATTTTCTGGGTGAATCTAAGCTCTCAGAAGGCATGCTTTTCCTAACTTAAAATAATTGCAATGAAAATTAAAGCCAAGTAGAGATGCATTAGAACATTCTGGTGACTTTTTTGTTTAAACAGGAAGGCAGGGTGCCATTGTGGGCTTAGGGTCGGCAGACCCAGGTTCCAGGTCTGACTTTTCTCTCTGGCTGTGTGACCTTGAAAAAGTTACTTTTCCTCTCTGATTTACAGTTTCCTCATCTCTAAAATGACAATAATAAACCCTGTCCCAACTACCTCACAGAGTGAATGCGAATGACGATCAAGTAAGATGTCTATAAAGCGTACAAATGTAAGGGAGTTTTTTTAAGATCTGGAATTTATGTGCACCATGCTTTGGGTAAAGATCAAGAGAGAATGCTTGGTTTGCCATGTGACATCTTACATAAACTGCATACTTAGACTGCATTGTCTTGGCCCCTTGCAAAACTGCTCTCCCTGAGTTGTGTTTTGAGGTTTTGACCTCAGCGTTCAGTAAAGCTCTGTGGGAGAACAGCCTTATGAAATCTCCTTGTTGCAGGGATGCAGTTGATACCCTGCTGGCGAATTTGATAGTGTGCCCCATATACAACTCCCTGTGACACATTTTATTTTTAGGGCTGAAAAAAACACTTTGTTTCCCCTGAGAATCTGAAATGGTTTCTCCTTATTGATAATGAGAGCTTGTTGCCCTTGTCTCTTGGGCTACCAGGAAGTTCATGGTGAAATATACAGCTTAATTATGTACAGTGCTGGAACCTTTGGCCTATATTCTGTTTCTTTGCCTCGTCTCTGAAATGCATTAATATATGTTGTCCAGTTTATTTAGTGTTTATATTGTTTTATTGTACGAATTGCCCATAAACCACCTTGGATCCTTTGAGAGGTAACAAGAAGGAAACCAAGAAAGTAATAGAAAAATTAATAAATTCTCTGGTAGAGGAAGCCTGACTCCCCACCACCTCTCTCACAGGGCACGAAGCCTTGGACAAATGTTTGACTTATGATGCCTTCATGATCAACCCATCTGTTGCAGGCATATGAGGAGAACATGTACGGTAGCAAATACCAGTGGATCATCCCAGGCTGGTACGAGCCTTCCTGGTGGGACCAGGTGCACACAGAAGCCAATTCATCCCGCTGCCACCGTAAGAACCTGCTTGCTGCCATGGAGGGCTACATCGGCGTGGACTTTGAGCCTCTGAGTTCCAAGCAGATCAAGACCATCTCAGGAAAGGTCAGTGCCGTCACCTGCCCATTGCAGCCCCAGGCCCTTCTCTTTTGATCATTTTGTCTGACGATGCTGGCAAAAAGTGCATGGACCTCATCCTGGCCCTTGCTGTGTGACTTTGAGAAAATCACTTGACCTCTCTGAGCCTCTCTCGCCTGTGAAATGGGAATAGCCAGCCCTCCATTGCCTGCCCCTCTAAAGCATTGTGGAAGTCAGATGAGGTAAGGGTGCTGTGTAGGCACATAGTGCTGTGTATGTATAAGGGGTGGAGTTGTGCCCCCTGCAGCACCAACTACAGTCATTGCCTTTCAGACACTCCAGGGTTTTTTTCTGTGCTCTTCTGACCTGGAACGTCACTTCTCAGTCTTGTTGATGCCCCTGACAGCCTGGAGGAAAGAAAGACCCCGAAATGTATCTTGGGAAACGTGCTGTAGGCCAGACTGGTTTGAACCCCAGTTTTGCCACTTACTAGCTGTGTGGCCTTGAGCTTGAGCTCTCTGTTTCCTCATCTGTATGTTGTTGTTTTCATTAGCTACCATCAAGTAGGCCCCCAACTCATGGCGACCCCATGCAAACCAGAAGGAAACACTTCCAGGTCATGCATCATCTGCATGATTGGTTGTGGATTGGACCAGTGTGACCCATAGAGTTTTATTGGCTGATTTTGGGAAGTAGATTGCCAGGCCCTTCCTCCTAGTCTGTCTTAGTCGGGAAGCTTCCCTGAACCCTGTTCAGCATCATAACAACACGCAAGCCTCCATTGACAGACAAAGGGGTGGCTGCTCATGAGGTGCATTGGCCAGGAATCGAATCAAGATCTCCCACATGGAAGTTAAGACTTCTACTGAACCACCAGCATCACCCCTCATCTGTATATTGGTGTGGTAAAAATATACCCCTCTGGGGTTATCGGGGAGCCCTGGTGGCGCACTGGTTAAGAGCTAGGCTGCTAACCAAAAGGTGGGCAGTTTGAGTCCATTTGCTGCTCCTTGGAAACCCTATGGGGCAGTTCTACTCTGTCCTGTAGGATCACTATGAGTTAGAATTGACTCCATGGCAACAGGTTTGGTTGGTTTGGGGTTATCAGGAGGGTTGATGACAGGTTGTGCGATGGGCCTAGCGTGGTACCTGGCGCCTTGGTACTCAGTATGAACTAGCTGCTGTCATTACTGGGAGATGAATGTTACAGTCTTCACCAGGCTGTCTTCATCCTGAATCTTGATAATACCTACGCTGATAGAGAATGGTGTACTTTTGAAATACTTTTACAAGTACCACAGTACCTGGTCCTCAGATCAGCCCTATGTGAAAAGCAGCAGGCGTTGGTAACCCCTACTAGGAGCATGTAGAGGCCTTGAGAACTTACAACAGCCCTGGTGAAGATTGTAACATTCATCTCTCAATTTAACCCACCAGCCAAAATCCTGGCACAGCAGTGCACATAATTCTTTTCTGTCTTCTCTGAGTTCATGAGGATTGTTAAATTCTCTACCCTATTCCGGGGTTCCTACAGACTCAACTTCATTTAAAGAATAAGCTTCATAATAAAGTAAAAAATATATATTTTTTTATATCTTATGGATATTAAAAAAAATGGATATAAGATATATATAATTCTTTAAACATATATACCTTTAATATAAATGTATGTATAATAAAGATTATGTATATGTATATATATAACTTTTATTCATTATTTAATCTCAGCTAGAGCAAACTACACAAATTATTTATTGATTTGTCAAAAAAATGACAAATCACTAGGACATATTTTGTAAACAACACTTTAGATCATGTTGGCATCTGAAAGATCCTGGAAAAACTCTGGTTAGAAAATGTTGAAAGAAATATTTTCATACCAAAATCAATGATTATATATTTTAAGAAATATTGAGATGTTGAATGATGAGGAGAAACAACTGACTTTATTTCAGTAAATGTTATTTTTAAAGGTTATTTTTTTAATTTATTAAATGATACTAGGGTCAGGATACCTGCCATTTTAATCTAAAAATAATATAAAGTATGAGGAAAACATAAAATATAAAAAAGTCCATGAAAACAGACAGTATAATGATTAAACTGAGAGACTTAAGGAAGACTAAACCCCCCAAAAAAACCAAAGCCATTGCTGCCAAGTCGATTCCAACTCAGTGATCCTATAGGACAGAGTAGAACTGCCCTGTAGGGTTTCCAAGGAGTGGCTGGTGGATTTGAACTGCTGACCTTTTGGTTAGCAGTTAAGCTCTTAACCACTACGCCACCATGGCTCCAAGGAAGACTAAAGACTTACATTATTACACATGAGATTGAAAAAGCTAAGTGAGGTGAGGTCCACAAGACACCATGAGAGGGGCATCCAGTGCTGCTCTCAGGAGCCTGGATTTTGCCCAGGGCACTGGGGAGGCATGCAAGGATGCGAAGCGGTGCACAGGAATCATTTATTTGGTACTTTTTTTTTGTTGTTGGAGGAAATATTTTGACATTTGTAACAACATCCAACAGATCACTAACTTTCCATTTTCTTTTTTTTAATTTGGGGCCAGTGAGGAGAAGTTGGAAACCCTGGTGGCGTAGTGGTTAAGTGCTACGGCTGCTAACCAAAGGGTCGGGAGGAGAAGTCGACCTTGCCGCATATTGCTGTGCACATGAATTGGACACCTCAGAGCTGTTTTTGGGCTGTTTGCTTAACCCCAGAGCTGTGGGCAGCCCACTCATGGGCCTCCCAGGACGGGGGCAGACCAGTGGAGTAGCCAGGCTCCCAACGCAGGGTGGCTTCACCAGGTCCCTGTTCCCGTGGTCTTTTAGGCAGGAAGCAGCACCTCTTACATGGTCCTGCAGATACAAGATGATTGAGGTTACATGGAGCAATCTGCAGCCCCTTTGCCTCTTGGAGTCAGTAGGCCTTAGGGCTGCCCTAGAGATCATATTGTTCAGCCTCCTGTCAGATTCTCAGATCCTTCCAGTAACAGGGAGCTCCCTACTTCTCCCTTAATTCCCACACTGATCCCTCTGGGCCACGCAGGTCCTGCTGGTCCCTTTGCTCCATGTAGCCCTTCATAGATTTGGGGGCGGTGACCACATCCCCAGAGGTGTTCCTTCTCCAAACCAAGCACTCCTAATCCCTCCAGTTTAACACACAGACAAGGGGCAGAATCTAAGGGGATGCCAAAAACCTCAGGAATGAAGATAAACCATATTTTAAAACATTATTAAATCTAAATTAATACAAAAAATCTATGATGACCAAAATTTTAAATAAAATAGGATACGGCTCTGCACTTGCATGAGTTCCCTCACTTGCCTCACCCTAATCCTGCCCCTTTGGATCCTGACTTCACTTAAAAATGTGAAATTTTGTTCACCATAAATTTTTTTACATTAATTTTGACTTTTAAAAATGTTGCATTGAAATATTATTTATCTTGATGGCTCAGTTTTTTTGGCTCCCCCTTCAGTTCTGTACCTGAAGCTTGTGCCTCACTTGCCTCACCCTAGGCCTGGCCCTCCCCATGCTCGGCCTGACCTCTGCACTTGCTTTGTGGAACACCCTCGAGAGCATGGGGCCCAGAGCTGAATAAAGCATTTCTCGTTGCGGCCTGACCACAAGCCAACTCCTCCACCACCAACACCAGCTTTCAGAAATCTGTGGCCAATGGAAGTACTAGAGAGTCAAGACATGCTTTCTGAATTTGAGTTTGTGTTTACGTGGCCATTCAGGGCTATGGTCAGCGTGGCACTGGCTGCTGGATTATGCTTGTATTTTGGTGTCTGTCTGTGTCCATGAAGACAAGCAAACACTTGTCCAATATTAGCAAGTAAGCAGGCTCTCGCCAACCTCACCATTTTACAGATGGAGAAACTGAGGAGAGAAAGAAGGGACACACTTCAAGTCTCCCAGCAGGTCAAGAGCAGCTCCAGGAAGCCAGGAGTCCTGCTTCCTACCAGTGCCCCATCCCCTCTCCCTTGCTATTCCTCTGGACTCGAACATGCTCTCCGTGGGGGGCCTGTGTGATAAGCAGCTTCTGATGACAGGGCGAAAAGTAAGATGGCAAAAACAAGTCATTTTGACTCCCAGGGACATTTTGCCTCCCAAAACATTCTGTCCCTGTTTGTTCTTTATTGGGGCAATCGAGTGTGTCCATAAAGTGATGGGAGGTGTAGGTGCCCCTTTTTGGTCAACCCAGACCAGTGTCTAATCCTGGCATTCATACCCATTGGTCTGCAGCTTCAGCAAGTCATTCTCCCTCCCTCAACTGAAAGTAAGCAATTTGGATCAGATAATTTCTAGGATCCTTTGAAAGTGAAGTTCTCTGACTCTGTAATTGTGGTATTGAGATATTACAGCAAGTGGTGTGACGTGGTTATAATGTTCAACTGTGGAATCCCCTAGAATAAAAATGACTCCGTTAAGAGAGGGTCATAGAATCAGTTGGAATAGTGGCCCCTCCTGGATGTGTTCTCCAAGGTTCCCTTCGGCATCAAGCTGTCCCCACCTTGCTCATTGGCACCAAGAAAAATTCTGGTGGGAGAAGTAACAAGGTCGAAGTCTCTCTTCAGAAGCACGTACATCAGTCCTTCTGCCGGAGTTTTCAATGTTGGGTTCCCTGAGAACATTCAGAGTTCAGTCTTCCTGACGCTCACTTGCTTGGTCTTACTTGCTGTGGTCTCTAAAGGCAGGCTGCTCTCTCCTCGTTGAGGTTGCCCATCACCACCCCACTCCCCCAAAGTGACTCTGTCGGCATTGGTGATTTCAAGTCTCAACTTGCGTTTTTTCAAAGTCTCTCTAGGTTTTTTCCATTGTGAACATTTACTGTCCAGCCTTGATTACTCAGGTAATATTTCAGCCTCTCTGATAAGGACATCCCTCCCTTATTGCTGCTCTCTGCTGAGACGGACCTGGGGCCAGGGCAGCAGATGGAGATACTCACAGAACACTGAAATCAGTGGAGACCTCAGAGATGGCCCCAAGCCTTCACGTAAGGCACAGGCTTATTATTTGGAAAAGTCTTGCAATGTTTCCTGGTAAGAAGCTCCTGCAACCACTTGCTACTGTTTATTCAACATGGCAGAACTGGAAGGAACATCCGTCTAGAGCCCTCAATTTGCAGGGAATGACCCCTGAAAAGCTGCACCCACCTCACTGAGAGTACCATGGGTGCTCTGTGACAGAGGACTTGCAGTTTTAGGGAGCTGTGGGCTGTATAGTGGAGGAAGGGGAGGTGCTATGGAAAAGTAGGAGCACTTCGGGGACTGAGGCAGGCTGAGCTTCTTTTACTGTTTAGTTGAATTATTTATACTTTACAGTATGTAACATTTGTACATTGCTCTCCCCAAGACCCACATCCCCACTTTGTCTGAGCCTTAAGTATACATTTGTATGTTTGAGAATGCGCTTGTGCTGAAGTTCTTCCTCATCATCATTGGTCCATGAAACTTAACCTCTAAGAAATGCCTCAGGAAGCCCTGGTGGGTGCAGAATTCACTTAGTTCTTGTGTGTTGAAAACTTTTTCTGTGGCCTTGAGATTTGAAGGACAGGTTGGCTAGATATAAATTCCTTTGTTCACACTTTAGTTTTTTGTTTTTTAATGCTGCCCCATGGTTGCCTTGCTTTGTATCTATGTTTTGAAAAGTCTTCTGCTAGTCTAATTCTTTTCCTTTGTAAGCAGTTTGAAGCCTTGTGGATTATATCTTTACCTTTGAATTATCTAATATTATTGGGTAGGTCTTGGAACTGATCGTTCTAGGTTAAGTTTCCCAGGTACCTGGTAAGTCCTTTCAATGTGTAGATTCAGGTCTTTTTCTAATTCTGGGAAGTTTTCTAGAATAGTAGTTTTAACTATTATCTCTGCTCCATTGTTTGGGTTTAATTCTTCAAAAACAACAATTTCTTTTTCTGGTACTTCAATTACACGAGCACTATTCCTCTTCATCTGTCTTCCATTACCACTACTATCTCTCTGGCTCTTTTTATTTCTTTCTTTGTCATTTTTATTTTCTTGTTTGTTTTTCCTGCCTTTACTCAATGCCTTTTATTAAATTTTCCTTTGAATCTATTCTCCTTTGGGTTATACGTAATTTATTTTTCTTTTCTGAGATAGTTTTTTTTTTTTAATTCTTCCTGTTTTTATCCACTTCTGTTTTAAGTTTTTGAATTTCTGATTTGAGATGGTTTTTCATATTCTCAAATGCTTATCTAAGTATATTTAGTTCTGTTTAGGGTGCACACTTAGGGTTTTTCTGCTTCATGGTTGTTTGGGAGGAAGGATTTTCCTCAGTTGATAAGTTTGAAATCACTTCCTGATTTTCAGCAAGAGTTCTCCAAGGACTTTCCTTTTGTTCGTTTTTATGATATTGGGATATTTTTACAAGATTCCTAGTTTAACAGTATCTGTTCTGTCCACTTAGCACAGTACAAACACATTAGCAGATGTTTGTTTTAGTGGTTGAGGAGTGGTTGTGAATTCTCTGATTTCGTGCCTTTCTTTTATGGGGAAGGACACTAAATTTTCTGCTTTTTCTTCTTTCCCCCTTCAGCATCTGATTGCCAAAGGCTGCTTCTTCCCCTTTGTTTTCTTTTTTTTTTTCTTCCCCAGAAGCTACATGCTTGAGAGACTATCCCTTTAAATTTAGTCCGTGTCTTTAAATTGGGTGTCTGGCCTTTTATACTTTCTCTCTCTTTAATTGTGGGCCTGGGCCTGTTGATGGTATCTGATCCTTTAAGTCATGTACTTTGAAATCCCTTTCCTCTAGTAAGTGTTCTGACCCGCCCAGTTGTTTTCTTAGTCTTTCTGGTAGTCATTCAAAAAAAAAAAAAAATCCTTAAATCACTCCCACCGTCTGTCTTTCCCATCATCCTCTCAGTTTGCCTTTGCCCACAAAACCTTGCACCAGGGCATCATGGGAAAGCATAGGGATTGTCATGCTGGACTTTGTTCATTTTCCTCTTTTACTCACAGTTGTGCTGCTGTTTTGATAGTCTCTGTCTTCAGTTATTGGTGAGAGTATGGTTTTGTGTAGAATTTTTGTAGCTATGAAGCTATTTTGTATAGTTTGGGAAGGAGATTTTGGGAGGATAATTACTACACAGCCTTCATAGCCTTCAGCTACCTGGCTGTCCTCTAAATGCTGTTTTTTAATGAAGTGATATTGTTCCTGTCTTGTCTTCTAGAAGCTTTGCTGTTTTACCTGTCACATTTACATCTACAATAAACCTAAAATTGACTTCTGTGTATGGTGTGAAGTAAGAATCAAGATTCCTTCTCTTTTTTTATCTGGATATCTAATTGATCCAGCATCATTTACTGAAAAGTCCACCTCTTTCCACTCTGTGCAGCCGTATCACCTTTATCATAAATCAAATGACTGTAGATATTTGGTTTTATTTCTAGAATTTCTTTTCTCTTCCATTGGCTTATTTGTCTATTCTTGCACCAAAACACCTCTGCCTTAATTATTGTAGCTTTGTTAATAAGTCTTGATAACTAATAAAAAAAGAAAAGCACAAACTCACTGCTATCGAGTTGATTCTGACTCATAGAGACTCTATAAGACAGAGCAGAACGGCCCCATAGGGTTTCCAAGCTGTAATCTTTACGGAAGCAGACTGCCACATCTTTCTCCTGCAGATTAGCTGATAGTTTTGAACTACGAACCTTTTGGTTAGCAGCTGACCACTTTAACCACTGCGCCACCAAGACTCCTTACTAGTAATATAGGTCCTCCATTTTAGTTCTTCAAGATTGTCTTGGTTATTCTTGACTCTCTGCATGTCTGTATGTATTTTTTAATCAGGTGGTTAATTTCCACACACACACTGATACGTACACAAGCTTGCTGTGGTTTTTATTGATAATTTTACTGAATCTATAGACCAGCTATGGAAACGCTGGTGGCGTAGTGGTTAAGTGCTATGGCTGTGAACCAAAGGGTCAGCAGTTCGAATCCGCCAGGTGCTCCTTGGAAACTATGGGGCAGTTCTACCCTGTCTTATAGGGTTGCTATGAGTCGGAATCGACTCGACAGCACTGGGTTGGGTTCTGGGTTATAGATCAACTTCAGGAGAACTGACATCTTTATAATATTGAATCTCCAATCCATGAATTTTGGATATCTTCGCATTTATTTAGGTCTCCTTTAATCCCTCTCAGAAATGTTTTTTAATTTTCTTTGTAGAATTCTTGCACATCTTTTGTCTGATTTATTTCCAGGCATGTCTTTTGGTGAATATATGTGCACGTCACTGTTGGGTACGTACTTAGGAGTGGAATTTCTGAGTCATAAGGTATGCATATTTTCAGCTTTAGTGGACACTGCCAAATGGATTTCTAAAGTGATTGTTCCGACTTTCACACACACCAGTGGTGACTGAGGGTTCCAGCTGATTCACACACACCAACATTTTGTATTGTCAGCTTTTGTGTGTAGTAGTTTCTATTTTAATTTTAATGTGCATTTCCCTGATGACTAATGAAGTTGAGCATCTTTTCATATTTTTATTAGTCATTTTGATATCCTCTTGTGAATTGCCTACTCAAGTCTTTTGACCATTTTCCTATTGGATTTTCTGTTTTTCATTGATGTGTAGAAGTTCTTTTTATATTCTGGATATTAGTCCTTTGTCAGTTTTATATATTACTTCTGTCTTGCATTCTGTGGCTTGCCTCTTCTCTCTCTTAATGATATATTTTGATTAACAGGACTTTTTCATTTTATTGTAGTCCAATTTATCAGTCTTTTTCTTTATAATTAGTATGTTTGTGTCCTGCTTAAGACACATTTGCCCACCCCAAGGTTATGAAGATATTTTTCCATTTTGCCTTTTAGGAGTTTTGTTTTACCTTTCACACTTAGATATAGAATCCACATGGAATTGATTTTATTAATCATCTGAGGAAGGATGAAGATTCATCTTTTTCCACATGAATAACTGATAACTCAGGAACATTTATTGTGAAGTCCACCATCCCCCACCCCCACCCCATGCTACGTTGTCACCTTTATTAAAAATCAGATGACTCTGTATAGTGTGTGTCTGTTTCTGGACTTTTTATTCTCTTCCATAATTCTATTTGCTTATCCTCCCATCAATACCACGGTATCTTAATTACTGAAACTTTATTATAAGACCTGATAACTCATAATGCAAGTCCTTTACCTTTGTCCTTCTTTAAGATTTTCTTGGATGTTCTTGGCTCTAATGTAATTTTTCATTTACGTGTGCTCATATATTTACACTTTTCATTACTGTTCATTTCTAACAGCATTTCTGTCTCTATTTATGACCATTTTCTTGATGTCTGAAGAAGTTCTTTTGCTTTCTTTTAGTAGGAATCTGCTGGAGACAAATTATGTCAGTTTCTGTTTATCTGAAATTTTCTGTATTCCACTTTCAATTTTGAGGGATATATTAACAGAGAATAGAAGTTTAGGTTGTCTGTTATTTTATTTCACTACTTTAAGATGTCATCTCATTGTCTTCCAGCTTCCATTATTTCTATTAAGTCAGCTGTCAGACTTATTGTTGCTCTTTGAAGGTAATTTATCTTTGTTTCTACAACTGCATTTAGGATGTTTGCTTTTCTTTGGTCTTCAGCAGTTTTACTGTGCAGTGCTGAAGTGAGGTTTTATCCTAATAGAAGTTCACAGACCTTCATAGAATTTCGTGAATCTGTGGATTGATGTTTGGGAAAATCCTAAGTTAGTAACCCTTTAAATGTTGTTGCTGCCCATTCTAGGCCACCAATTATACATATGTTATTCCTTTTTACCACCATGCATCTGTCAGTTTGTCATAATGTGGTTGCTTACATGTTGCCGTGATGCTGAAAGCTATGGCACCAGTATTTCAAATACCAACAGGGTCACCCGTGGTAGACAGGTTTCAGCAGAATTCCAGGCTAAAACAGACTGGGAGAAGGACCTGGTGGTCTACTTCTGAAAAAAATTGGCCAGTGAAAACCTTATAAATGACAGTAGAACAATTGTCTGATACAGTGCTGGAAGACAAACCCCTCAGGTTGAAAGGCACTCAAAATATGACGGGGGAAGAGCTGTCTCCTCAAAGTAGAGTAGATCTTAATGACATGGATGGAGAAAAGCTTTCAGGACCTTCATTTGCTGATATGGCATAATTCAAAATGAGAAGAAATAACTGCAAACATCCATTAATAGCCAGAACATGGCATGTACAAAGTGTGAATCTAGGAAAATTGGAAGTTGTCAAAAATGAAATGGAACACATAAAGATCTATATCCTAGGCATTAGTGAGCTGAAATGGACTAGTATTGGCCATTTTGAGTCAAACAGTCATATGGTCTACTATGCCAGGAGTGACAAAATGAAGAGGAATGACATCACATTCATCATCAAAAAGAACATTTCAAGATCTGTCCTGAAGTACAACACTGTCAGTGATAGAATCATATCCATACACCTACAAGGAAGAACGGTTAATATGACTTTATTCAAATTTATGCATCAACCACTAATGCCAAAGAGGAGTAAAGTGAAGATTTTAACAAATTCTGCAGTCTGCAATTGATCAAACGTGCAATTAAGATGCATTGATAATTACTGGAAATTGGAATGCAAAAGATGGAAACAAAGAAGAAGGATCAGTAGTTAGAAAATATGGCCTCGGTGATAGAAATGATGCTGGAGATCACATGATAGAATTTTACAAGACCAAGGACTTTTTCATTACAAATACCTTTTTTCAGGAACATAACCAGTGACTCTGCGTGTGGACCTTACTGGTTGGAAAGCAAAGGAATCAAACTGACTGTGTCTGTGGAAAGAGACAGTGGAAAAGCTCAATATCCTCAGTCAAAACAAGGCCAGGGGCCGACTGCAGAATGAACCGTCAATTGCTCATATGCAATTTCAACTTGAAACTGGAGATAATTAAAACAAGTCCGTGAGAGACAAAATATGACCTTGAGTATATCCCACCTGAATTCGGAGACCATCTCAAGAATAGATTTGATGCATTGAACACTAATGACCCAAGACCAGGCGAGTCGTGGGATGACATCAAGGATGTTAAACATGAAGGAAACAAAAGGTCATTAAAAAGACAGAAAGAAAGAAAAGACTAAAATGGATGTCAGAAGAGACTCTAAAACTTGCTCTTGAATGTAGATAGCTAAAGCGAATGGAAGAAATGAGAAAGTAAAAGAGCTGAACAGAAGATTTCAAAGGGCAGCTTGAGAAGACAAAGTATTACAATGAAATGTGCCAAGACCTGGAGTTAGAAAACCAAAAGGGAAGAACACTCTCAGCATTTTTCAAGCTAAAAGAGCTGAAGAAAAAATTCAAACTTCGAGTTGCAATATTCAAGGATTCTATGAGCAAAATATTCAATAATGTAGGAAGCATTAAAAGAAGATGGAAAAAATACACAGAATCACTGTACCAAAAAGAATTGGTCAGCGTTCAACCATTTCAGCAGGTAGCATATAATCAACAACCAATGGTATTGAAGGAAGAAGTCAAGCTGCACTGAAGGCAATGGCGAAAAACAAAGCTCCAGGAACTGACGGAATACCAGTTGAGATGTTTCACCAAACCGGTGCAGCGCTGGAAGTGCTCACTCATCTATACCAACAAATTTGGAAGAGAGTTCCATGGCCAACACACTGGAAGAGATCCATATTTGTGCTCATCCCAAAGAAAAGTGATCCAACAGAATGTGGAAATTATCAAACAATGTCATTAGTATCACACGCAAGTAAAATTTTGCTGAAGATAATTCAAAAGTGGTTGCAGCAGCACATTGACAGGAAAATGCCAGAAATTCAAGCTGGATTCAGAAGCGGGTATGGAACGAGGGATATCATTGCTGATATCAGATGGATATTGGCTGAAAGCAGAAAATACCATAAAGATGTTTACCTGTGTTTTATTGACTATGCAAAGGCATTTGACTGCGTGGATCATAACAAATTATGGATACATTGTGAAGGATGGGAATTCCAGGACAGTTAATTGTGCCATGAGCAATTTGTACATAGACCAAGAGGCAGTTGTTCAGACAAAACAAGGGGATACTGCATGGTTTAAAATCAGGAAAGATGTGTATCAGGGTTGTATCCTTTCACCATGCTTATTCAATCTGTATACTGGGCTTATAACCCCAGAAGCTGGACTGTATGAAGAAGAACACAGCATCAGGATTGGTGGAAGACTCATTAACAACCTGCGTTATGCATATGACACAACTTTGCTTGCTGAAAGTGAAGAGGACTTGAAGCACTTACTGATGAAGATCGAAGACTACAGCCTTCAGTATGGATTACAGCTCAACATAAAGAAAACAAAAATCCTCACAACTGGACCAATAAGCAACATCATGATAAAAGGAGAAAAGACTGAAGTTGTCAAGGATTTCATTTTTCTTGGATCCACAATCAGTGCCCCTGGAAGCAGCAGTCAAGAAATCAAACACGTATTGCATTGTGAAAATCTGCTTCAAAAGACCTCTTTAAAGTGTCAAAAACAAAGATGTCAGCTTGAGGACTAAGTTGTGCCTGACCCAAGCCATGCTGTGTTCGTTTGTCTTATATGCATGTGAAAACTGGACAATGAATAAGGATGGCTGAAGAAGAATTAATGCCTTTGAATTATGGTGATGGAGAAGAGTACTGAATATACCATTGACTGCCAGAAGAACAAACAAGTCTGTCCTGGAAGAAGTACAGCCAGAGTACTCCTTGGAAGTGAGGATGGCCATACTTCGTCTCACATACTTTGGGCATGTTATCTGGAGGGACCAGTCTCTTGAGAAGGCCATCATGCTTGGAAAGGTCAGCAAAAAAGTGGAAGACCCTCAGCAAATAGATTGATACAGTGGCTACAACAATGGGCTTAAACATAGCGACCATCCTGAGGAAGGCTCTTGACTGTGCAGTGTTTTCTTCTTTTGTTCATATGGTTGCTGTGAGTTGGAACCAACTCGATGGCACCTAACAATAACAACAATATTTCTTTTCAACCAAACCAAAAACCAAACCCACTGCCGTCGAGTCGATTCCGACTCATAGCGACCCTATAGGACAGAGTAGAACTGCCCCATAGAGTTTCCAAGGAGCACCTGGTAGATTCGAACTACCAACCTCTTGGTTAGCAGCCATAGTAGCACTTAACCACTATGCCATCAGGGTTTCCAACATACTCCGTATATTTGTTATGTTTATTTCTTGTATTCTGTTCTTTTTTCCTCCCTTTGCTTAAATCAGAGTATACACTGCTAACCTGTGTTCCAGTTCACTGACCTACCCTCTGCTTTGTTTAATATGTTCCTTAACCCACCTATTGAATTCTTAAGTCTTAGTGTGTCAGTGATTCTGACACAGATCATCTACGTACTGGGGTATAGGAACAGGTAGACTACATGTCCTCTAGGGTGCCTTCCAAATGAGACTCTCTGATTCCAACATCCCGTAAGGGATGCTAGAGAGAAACTCTGCTACTGTTGCCTCTGTGGTGGGCAGTTGGAGATGTGGAAGGGGGTGTATCTTTATCCTTCTCCTCCTCTCTTCTGTCCATGAGGCTCCTGTATTAGTTTACTAGGGCTGCTGTAACAAAGTATAGCAAAGTACCACAAGCTTGGTGACTTAAAACAACAGAAATTCATTCTCTTACAGCTTTAGAGGATAGAGGTTTGAAATCAAAGTGGCAGCAAATCCATATTGCCTCTGAAGGTTCTGAGAAAAGATCCTTCCTTGCCCTTTCCCAGCTTCTGGTGTTGCTGGCACTCCTTGGCGTTCCTTGGCTTGTAGACACATCACTCCAGTCTCTGCCTCTGTTGTCACAGGGCCTTCTTTCTGTGTGTCTCTTCTACTCTTCTTGTAAGGACCCCAGTGATTGGACTTAGCTTATCTTTTAGCTTAGCAATTCAACTCATAACAGCTCTACCCTCCCAGAAAGCAGGACTCAGCTTGATTCTGTCGGAATGACAGACCTATAACATTCAGTCACATTGTGGGTTAGCAAACTTGTGTGGGCTAGCCTGGGAACCTAACCACTATTTATAACGTGGTTTCTGTGGGGAAACGTGTTCCAACTTCTGACAGCTGCCTTTCAAAAATGTGCTGTAGCACAACCTATGAGGAATTGGGGACTATCTAGGTAAAGTTATTTTCTCAGAAACTTTTAAGTATCACACGATAAACTTGACCTCAGAGGATAAGTAATTAATCACCTTTTAGTGTCAGCTTTATAGTGGAAGCAATTCCTCTGCCATGAATAATTGGAGGCCTGCTTTCAGAACAACTATTACTTTTTCTCAGACAACTGTGAGAGTGTTTCTTCCTGCTGTCATTGTTTTGCCCAAGGGAGATTGGTGCTGGCTTCACCTGGGAACAGTGATGAATGGCCTGGGATGTAATGAGGTAGCAATGACTTCTTCAACACGGTCCTCACAAAGACAGTAGGAATAAGGTCACCTTTCAGGGCTTAGCTACACCCGTGCTCCATTCCAAGGACTTTACCAACAGAAGTGAGGTAAACAGCCGTATTTCCAGTGTTCTTCCCTTCTCTCCTCTCTCGCCTCTCTACCCTCAGAATGACGAACAATTTTATGAGATAGAAAAAGATATGGACTTACAAGTGGTACATTAAATATATATATGTATTTTTATATATAATATAAATTTTATCCATTATTTAATCTCAACCAGAACCAACTCCACACAAATTATTTATTGATTTGTGGAAAAAAAAAGGGGGGGGGGGAATAATTAGGACACATTTTATAAACAGAGCTTTAGGTCATGCTGGCACCTGGAAGATCCTGGAAAAACTCTGGTTAGAAAGTGTGGAAAGAAATGTTTTCAGATTAAAATCAATGGAGATATATATATATAACATTCAGTTGAATAATGAGAAGAAGAACTGGTTTTATTTCAGTCAATCTAATTTTTAACTTATTAAAAGATACTAGGGTCCTGGGACAGCCCGTATTTTAATCTAAAAAAAAGTAAAGTAGGAGGGAAAACACAAAAAGTAAAAAAAAAAAAAAAAAAATCCATCAAACAGATGGTATAATGACTAAACTGAGAGACTTAAGGAAGACCCAGCACTTAAATTATTACACATGAGATCTGAGAAGCTAAGTGGGGTAAATCTGTGCATGAGTAACGGTTGGAGTCTGCTCTCTGCAGCACCAACTTTTTGTGTTTTCCTCATACTTAGAGATAGAGGAAACCCTGGTGGCCTAGTGGTTAATTGCTATGGCTGCTAACCAGAAGGTTGGCAGTTCAAATCTACCAGCTGTTCCTCAGAAACTCTGTGGGGCAGTTCTACTGTGCCCTATAGGGTCACTATGAATTGGAATTGACTCAACAGCAATGGGTGGGGGGTGGCAGTTTAGAGAGAGAGAGTAAGCAATATGGATGAACCTTGAAAACATTATGTTGAGTGAAATAAGTCAGCCGCAAGAGGATAAATACTGTATGATGCCACATATATGAAACAGGCAAATGTATGGAGGCCAAGGCTTATTGGTGGCTATGAGGTTGGAAGGGAGGGAGAAATGGGGAGTCCTTGCTTAGAGGGCACTGAGTTTCTCTCACTGGTGGTAGAAGGATTTGGAAAAGGATAGTGGTGATGGTTGTACACAGGATGAATGCAGTCAGTATCACTGAATTATACATGTAAAAATTGTTGAATTGGCAAATAATTTGTTATATATATTTTTATCACAATAAAAAGAAGAAAAAAGACATAGAAGGTTTTGTTGGGCCCAAGGTCAAATTGAATGAATAAGATGATCTTGGCCCCTCTAGTATCCCCACAAAAAAAACCCAAAAAAACTATTCTCAGGGAAGTTAAAAAGTCCCACTCAGTTACCTGCTGGTGAGACCACACTAGGAATGTTCCCATCAGGTCTGGAGCCCCTACTCTAAGAACATCGTAGAAGCCTTGAAGATGCCCCAGGGGTATAATCTGGAAGGGGAGGAGGTCTGGAAATGCCATCTGAAGGTCCCCACTGGGTTGAACAGGTGGGACTCAGAGGCCCTTGGAGTGACTTTGTGAGCATCAGAAAAAGTTCATGAGAGCATAATCCCACAGGAGATAAGTCAAAGGGGCCGTGTTCCTTTTATGCTTAAAGCAACTAATCAGAGAGATATACATTCAAATAATTTTTAAAAGCTTAAAAATAGCCAATATTAACTGGGTATGATGAACCATGCTGCTGAACTGACAACTAGAAATATCTTCAAATCACATTTAAAAAAAAAAAATATATATATATAGCCAAATAGTAAATAATGGCAGATAACAAAACCAAAAACCAAACCCAGTGCCATCAAGTCGATTCCAACTCTTAGCGACCCTAGAGGACAGGGTAGAACTGCCCCATAGAGTTTTCAAGGAGCGCCTGGCAGATTTGAACTGCCGACCCTTTGGTTAGCAGCCATAGCACTTAACCACTGTGCCACCAGGGTTGGCAGATAACAAGGATGCATTAAAAACAAAGCATTCAAAGATGTAAATATCACAATAGCCATATGGTATAAAGAGGAAATCCATCTAAGAAATGAAAATGTCTAGTCAGTATTTGAAAGAAGCTCACTCTAATCATTAATCAGATAGATGCAAATTAAAATTAAAAAAAGATACCCTTTTTTTTTTTAACCTAACAAACTGGAGATGATTTAAAAAAAAATACTATTGTTGGCAAGGCTGCAGGTAAATAGGTACTTTTGTACACACTGGGATTATAACATTTTATATTTTTGTAGAATAATTTGGCCCTACATATATGTGAATAGTGTATTTTTTTTTGTACTTCGCCTCAGTAATTACACTTATGGGAATTTATTCTAATACATATATATATATGTCAGTATATATATTCAGAAAATGTGTTCCTAGGTGGTGCAAATGGCTAAGTACTTGGCTGCTAACTGAAAGGTTGGCAGTTTGAACCCACCCAGAGGTGCCTCAGAAGAAAGACCTGGCAATCTACTTCCAAAAGGTCACTGCCATGAAAACCCTATGGAGTGCAGTTCTACTCTGAAACACATGGGGTCACCATGATTTGGAATTGACTGAACAGCAACTGGTTTGGTTTTTGTTTTTAGTTCACAAAATGTAGCTACCAGGATGCTTCTTGCACTCCTAACAAAAAACGAACAAACCCGTTGCCGTCCAGTCGATTCTGACTCATAACGGCCCTATACATGGGAAAAATTAGAAGCAGCTTAAATGTTCAATAAGTAGAAATTAGTTAAGGAAGGAAAGATAGGGTGTCCATGTCCTGTAGAGGCCCTGCTTCAGCACGGCCCCCAGGCCACCCTGGGCCAGCAGCTGTGCTGAGTGGCCAAGCTTGACCAACCAGCATTCCTGTCTTGGACTGTTACTATTAATAACACCCCCGTTGCTGGCATTTGTGGAGCATCTACCATGCCTGAACACGGGGCAGGGCACTCTTGGTGCCTCATCTCACTGAGCTTTCTCAGCTGCCTGCTAGTGGAAGATGCTGGGACGTGAGAACCAAGGAACCTGCACAATCACACAGTAACCATCATCGGGACTGGAGGGCAGGTCTGCCTATCTCTACAGTCTTGTGACCTTGTCACGTGTCAGGTTCCTTCTCTTACTGCTGAGAGGAAACGTCTGGATTACCTGGTCGTTTTACAGATGGGGAAACCGAACCCCAGAGTCTTGCAGGTATTGTTTGGGTTCTATCTTGGCCCCAGTGATCACAACAGATAATCTTCATGGAGTTTAATTCTAGTTGGGTGGGGAGGGAGGGGTTGAACAACAAACAATAAACGAAGAAACGCATAATAGGAAAATCGCAGGATGTGATAAGTGCAATAAAGAAAATAAAACCAGTAGATATAGAATGCCTGGGGTGAGGGGCTTTTAGAAAGGGGAGTGAGGGAAGCCTGCCTTGAGAAGGGACCAACCATAAAAACCAAACCTGTTGCTCTCAATTCCAACTCATAGCAACCCTATACGACAAAGTAGAACCATAGGGTTTCCAAGGAGTGCCTGGTGGATTCGAACTGCCAACCTTTTGGTTAGCAACCGTAGCTCTTAACCACTACACCACCAGGGTTTCCTGAGAAGAGACAGGTGTTGAAATATGAATGGTGGCATTATCATGCAAAGAGCAGGAGGAGCTTTCCAGAAGAGGAAACTCCAGTGAAAAGCCTTGAGGTGCGAGGTAATTGAAGGACCCAAAAGGTTTAGGGAAGAGAGAGCCTCGTAATGGGCCATTTCGTGCTCCACAGCATAAGTGCAAATAGCCAAGGATGATTGCAGCGCAGTGGAAGCCAGCCAGAACGGGAAGGTGGGTGGGTGGCTGGAGGATTAACTGAGGGAGTGATTAACTGAGAACTGGTCATGAGGATCTTTGCCAAACTGGGCAGGAGATGCTGCTGGTCTCCTTGAATAACACTTGAATCTGAAGAGAGTTTCTGCTGTGTACTACGAGTGAAGATGACTGGACGTGATGCATTTCTGAGGGAAATTGCAAATGGATAAAATTTGAGCCTTCCAATATGGCCCCAAAACAAACAAACAAAAAAAGGAGGTAGATTCATTGCTCCAACACCGTTCACATATGGCCAGGCACAACCCATCACCTGCAGGGTCCACAGCTGGAGGGATTTGTCACCTCCCAGGCACACGTGAGCAAACCTCACTCCGCGAAAGCCTTGAACCAAGAGCGAGAGAATCGCCTCCTTGGCCACGGCCACAGCGACTGCAGCCATGGAACCACCTGCATTTCATGGCCTAATTTCACCTCCATTTTGGGTATTAGACCTGGGCCCAACAACTTGTGGTGGCTTTCAAAAAGCAGTTATGAGGCAGATGGGGAAAGGGGGAGTCATTGCTTAGGGGACGTTGAGCTTCTGTTAAGGGTGATGGAAAATTTTGGAAATGGATGGTAATGATGTTTGAACAACATGATAATATAATGGCACTGAACTGTACACATAAAAAATGTTGAAATGCCAAATGTTTTGTTGCATATATATTGAGCACAATTTAAAAAAAAAAAAAGCCAAAGATGAGCTAAATAGCAGAGGTGGAACAGGAAGTGTGTCTGGCTGCACACGTGCACAGACACACACACACAGAGAGCGCCATTGCTCTTGGGCAGGTCTCTGGACCACTCTGCGTCAGGCTTCAAATGGAAGAGGGGGTGTGACCATCTTTAAGGGCATTTATTGGCATAAAGTGGTAAGAGACCATGAGTTGATGGCTTCCAGGTGTGATTTGCCCCCTAGGAGGATTTTTCCCAATACTAAGCTGTGGCTCTGATGACCCTTCTGGAGCAGGTGTTCAGGAGTGATCTGAGAAAGGGCCAACGGATGCATGAAGGTAATGGCTCCCCCAGGGCGGCGTTCCTGTGGGTGTATAAGCTCCAGGGCTGGAGTAAAAAGGCAGTTTCATTACTTCGTAGCCACGGTCAGAATGTTAATATCACTGATGAAATTCTTTTATGAAATTCAGGCCATTGTGAGAAAAGAAATTTTTTGGTGCTGAGCTGTTCACAGACACTGCTATATAATGGAAGATGTGAAAGGAAAGAATAAGGAGATGGATGTTGGGGTCAGAACTGCCCTAAGACCTGGGCCACCGGGGTCTGCTCTCGGCCCCATGCCTTGTGAGGGCCTCGCTCAGTCCCACAGGGCTCAGAACCCATGAGGCCACAGGGACGCTTTCACCCAGAACCTGCGCCCCTCACTTCTAGACCAAAGAGCTGGAGCTGCTTCCTGGGCCTGGGGATTCTCTTTACTAGCCTGCGCTCTTGAGGTTGGGCCGCACCTCTGGGAGCCCAAGGGACTGCTGATGCTGGCGTAGGAGGTGTGGATGGAACTTGACTGGGCTACAGGATGGTGTGAGTGGAAAAGGAAGGGAACAGAGTGGGCCGCAGAGGAAGGCTAGCTCCCCCAACAGCTGTGGCCCACTTTAAGTTCTGAGGAGCCCATGCATTCTGAATGCAAACCTAGCCTTCCAGATCACTTGTTTTTGTTGCATGCCGTTGAGTGAGTTCCAACTCACAGTGGCCCCATGTGGGTTTGAACCACCAGCCTTTTGGATAGCAGTCCAGTGCTTAACCCATTGCACCACCAGGGCCCCCAGGAAGATATATTTGTCATGGTGGGAGGATAGAACATATTTTATTGAATAGTTTGTTAGCTTGATCCGTAACTTAAATATTTACACATACGGTATTTGGACCATCATCTGTCCTGTAGCCCCAGTCATTTGTGGAGCTGCCCCTCCACCATACCAAGTGCAAGCGTAGGTCCAGCCCAGTTCCTGGTAACAGGGGCAGGCCTGGTGTATTATTCCTTCTCCCCTCATCTCATGGACTCTGGAGTCAGACAGCCAAGGTTCAAATCTCGGCCCTACCTCTTGCTAGCCGTGTGACCCTAGATAAGTCAGCATTTCCCAGTCAATTTTTTCATCTGTAAAATGGGAATAGTAATAGTGCCCGCCTTATGAGGTTGTTGTGAGGATTACATGAGATAATGCCCACAAGGGCCTAGCACAGTAGACACTGGAGAGTGTCAGCTCTGCTCAGCATTGTATGCCTGTAAATTGATGTTCTCTGACACTCTTGTCTTTCCAGACTCCACAGCAGTATGAGAGAGAGTACAACAACAAGCGGTCGGGCGTGGGGCCCAGCAAGTTCCACGGGTACGCCTACGACGGCATCTGGGTCATCGCTAAGACGCTGCAGAGGGCCATGGAGACACTGCACGCCAGCAGCCGGCACCAGCGGATCCAGGACTTCAACTACACAGACCACACACTGGGCAGAATCATCCTCAATGCCATGAATGAGACCAACTTCTTTGGCGTCACGGTCAGTGTCAGGCCTCTGGGCTCTGATTTCCTTCATGCCGCTTGGCGACATCCCAGGCAAGAGGGTCTGTGGTACACAGCCTCTGATACGTGGCCTGTCTTCTTGGATTGTTGAAACAACCTCTTGTGAGTTGTAGGGTTTATGGCTGGTGTTTCAGGGGTCAGTGCAGTGTATGTGCTCTGACACACTGGAAAAATGCTTCTCTGTACCTCATGAGTAAGAAAGAGCATTGCGAATTGACTGTGTGGCACACAGGGCAGGTGGAATTTACTAGGTGGTGTGTGCCTGAGCAAACAGGAGCTCTGGATCCGAAGTTCAGTTCAAATCCCAGGCCTTCTATGTACAAGTTAAAGTTACCTTCTTTGAGCCACCATTTTTTCATTCACAAAATAGGGATCCCTACCTACCTTGCAAAATAATTGTAAAGATTAGCCATTACAGAATAAAAATTGCTAATATTTGTTGAGCAAGGTATTTGCTTTGAATCTCAAGTTTCTCATGTAGGAAATTGGGATGATAATGTATGTCTTATAGGAAAGTAGGGAAAATTGGCAATAATAATAATAGCTAATACTTCCTAATACTTCCTGTGCTAGACATTGGGCTAAGTCCCTTATATAGATTAGACTCAATAATGTATGCCCAGTACCAGGTACATAGTAGGCACTCAATAAATGCTATCTGTTGTTATTGTTAACAGCCATCTCATTGCATCCTGATGCCATCTGCAGGAAGTAGGAGCTGCTCTTATCCCCACCAAAAGTGGGGAGACTAGAGCTTGGAGAATTTAAGTACTGTAGCAGATCAGAAGTAGGCTGGACTTTGAACCTGGGTCCATCTGTCTCCAGAGCCCAAGCTCTTATCTGCTGCATTACATTGCCTTTGGTAACGGAGCTAAGTAGTAGTCATTGTTTTTATGTCTCATGATGACTCTGCTCCCCTGGGAATAGGTTGGATGGGCTAACATGCTGCCCTGTGTTCTATTTTAAAGAGCCATGCATAGTGTCATTCTGTCTTGGAGGTACTAAGAGGAGTAGATAAGATGAGCTGATTGGCACATTTCCTAAATGGTCATATTTGTACGTGCATGTGCTCAGCCTTGCATTGTTGGTCTGGTGGGCAGGAGCTGAGGATGTGGACAGTGGGATGGACACTGTAGTGAGTAAGACGGACTCGGTGCCCTGGAGCTCAGGGTTCAGATGCAAGGGTGAGACGTGGAGACAAATTATGACAAGAGGCTAAAAGTCCGCAGTACCACGTTCATTGCAGCATTATTCACAACAGCCCAAAACTGGAAACAACCCAAGTGGCCATCAACAGGTGAGTGGATAAACAAAAGGTAATATAGCCATGCAGTAGAATATATTATTCGGCCACAAAGAGAAGTGAAGCTCTGATACATGCTGCAACACGATGAACCTTGGAAACATGCTGAGTGAAATAAGTCAGACACAAAAGGACAAATATTGTATGATCCCACTGATGAAATATCTAGAATAGGCAAATGCGTAGAGACCAAAGTAGATTAGAGGTTTCTAGGGTTGGGGGGGAGAGAGAAATGGGGATTTACTGTTCAACAAGTACTGAGTTTAGTTAGTGTGATTAATGTCACTGAATTGTACACTTAAAATGGTTAAAATGGCAAATATTTCTGTTACGTATATTTTACCATAATTTATAAAAAAAAAAAAAAAAAAGTGCTCAGTGCTATGGGAGAAACCGAGACTTTGGTGAGGAAGTTAGAGAAGGCTTTTTGGAAGAGCTTGAAGGTTGGGTGGGAGTTAGCCATGCAGAGAGGGGGCTGGCAGCCTGGTCAGAGGGGGCGTGGTAAGCAGGGCATGTTGCCCGAACCACATGCGTGTGAGTGGGGACTGCCAGTTTGGCTGGAAAACAGGAAAGGTGGATGATGAGTCTGAGAAGGTAAGCCAGGGCCAGATTCTGGAGGGGCAAGCTAAGGAGACTAGCCTGTATCTCATAAGCCTGCAGTTCTCAAGCATGCTTCCCTGACCAGCAACATCGGTATCACCTGGGAGCTTCTTAAAAAAACTGAAACCAAACCCACTGCTGTTGAGTCAATTCCGACTCATAGTGACCCTATAGGACAGTGTATAACTGCCCGATAGAGTTTCCAAGGAGCATCTGGTGGATTCGAACTGCCGACCTCTTGGTTAGCAGCCGTAGAACTTAACCACTAGGCTACCAGGGACCTTCTTAGAAATGCAAATTTTCAGGCCCTGCCCCAGACCTACTGAATCCAAACTCTAGGTGCTAGGCCCAGCCATCAGCAGCTGTAACAAGCCCTCAAGGTAATTCTAATAGACACTGGACTTGAGAGCTACCGAGGTTTGCAATGCATCCTTGGCTGGTGCGAATGATTAACAAGGTCGGCTGCTAACCGAAAGGCTGGAGGTTTGAGGCCACTCTGAAGCACCTCAGAAGAAAGGCCTGGCAATCTGCCTCTGAAACATCAGCCATTGAAAACCCTAGGAGCCTAGTTCTGCTCTGACACACATGGGATCGCCACAAGTCGGAATTGACTCCACAACGGTTGGTTGTTTGGTTGGCTGGTCAGTTGGTCCGTCGGTCGGTCGAGGTTTGCTAACTAAGAATTAAATATTTGAAAGCCCTGTGTGGCGCCACTCTGGACCTGAAGACTCGGGTAATCTACTCCCACAATTCAGAAATAAAGAGTACGTAGTTATCTGCAAAGTTCGTTTTTAGATCACAGCCTAGATTCAGACTGGAAACTAACAGCTTTCCTCGGACCAGTGTTTTTAAATATATGTATATGTATGTATATAGATATATATGTGTATGTTGTTGTTTGTTGGGTGCCACAGAGTCGATTCCGACTCATAACAACCCTATTTGACAGAGTAGAACTGCACATAGGGTGTTCTTGGCTATATTCTTTATGGAAGCAGATCGTCAGGTCTGTCTCCCACGAAGCAACTAGGTGGGTTTGAACAGCCAACCTTTCGGTAAGCAGCTGAGTGCTTAACTGTTTGTAGCACTAGGGCTCCTTTGTATATGAATATGTATATAATATACGATATTTTATATATATATATATGTATTTTATAATATCCTCAGAAACCTTTGTTATAGGATCTCACATGGAGCCCAGTATAGAAAACAGATTAAAGAGAATCTTCTTTGGTTGAACTGGGTAAGAGCCCAGAGCCCTGCCTGTTTAGCCAACTCTTCCCACAGCCCCCTCTCCACCCCAGCGGAGAAGCCCCTGAGATCCCTTCCTTAGAAAGGTTTGCAAGCATCCATCAAAATACCGCTCAAATCCTTTCTCCTCGTTGTACAAGCTCAGGAATTCAGAGAGAGAGGTGGGATTCACCCAGCACCCCGTGGGTAGGCTTGTGGCAGAGCTGTTTCAAAACATGGGTACACCACTCAGGCCATCTTTTCACGCCTTAACTGTTTCTTCTTTAATAGGACGATTTTATAGTATCCAAAATTGAAATGCCTGGGTAGAGAGCTACAGAATCTAGGAAGCATTTTGTCATCTCTCATAATCCTGGAAGCTGGCATTTTGCCTAGATGTCTGACCTATCTTAGATGGAGATCATTTATAAACACTTCTAAATGCTCCCTTTTATCTAAGCCAAATAATACATAATCCCTACTTGATGAACAATTAGATAAAACTTCCCAAAATGCTTTACATGATTTAAAGATGAGTTTCTTTTTAATGGGAAATTCCTTGATGCATATTTATGCCTGCTCATTTGTGACTCATAATTCAGCAGATGTCAGAAGTGGAAATGTCTTAAAGATCTTCAAATTCAAACCCCTCATGTTGTACACAGGAGTCTCTGGGTGGCACAAAGGGTCAAGCACTCAGCTGCTAACCAAAAGGTTGGAGGTTTGAGTTCACCCAGAGGTGCCTCTGAAGAAAGGCCTGGCAATCTGCTTCTGAAACGTTAGCCCTTGAAAACCCTTTGGAGCACAGGGATTGTCGTGAGTCAGAGTCAGCTCAATGGCAGCTGGTTGGTTTGTTTTGTCTTTTTCGTGTTGTGGATGAGTATCTGAGGCCCAGAGAGGAAAAAGGACTTCTTCAGAGTCACACCATCAGATATTTCCAGCAGAGCCAGAGTGGCAACTGGGACTAGCCCTGCCCCCACCACGCTCAACACCATCTCGCGTCTCTTTGTGCAAGCCCCTCTTCAGTTAAAAAAGAGATGCCAGTAGAGAAGCCATTCTGTGCTTTTCTACCCCCCTCTTTATCCCCTTTGTCACATATTAATATGTACTTGTCACTGGGTTGCAGTCAGGTTTCATTAAAATTTTTTTTCAATCAAAGACAAAAAAGGACATATTCTGACAAAATAAAAATGTCTTTGTGGCTCAAGAAGACTGCAGAAGGCCAAGTTCAACCACAAGTAAAGAGTGAGAAAGGAAAGGAACAAATGAGGTGGAAATGAATTGAAGCACCTTCCACTTGCTGAAGGGTTTGCATTGTACAGCTAACACAGTATCCATTTTTCCACTCTCAGACAGACGCTTTATTCTGGGTCACCCTCATTCAGCATGTTTACTGTACGGAAAAGTGTTTCAACACATTAAATTCATTATGTCCGTGACTCGATTTCAATTGATTCAGTATGCACCCTCTGCTGGGAGCCGGGCCTGTGGTTCCTGGTTGCCGTGCTGAAGAGGGAATTCCCCTGTGCATCCCAGGTTGGGAGTCCGGCTTAGTTTGAGGCCCAGCTCTGTTTCAGCATCCTGGGAGCTCCCCTCCCAGCTGTCCTTCTCAGGGAACACGCTGAAATGCTGTTAGGGGGCCCCACCTGCACATCAACGGCCTGGGGGTCCTGCTCACCTCTGACTCCCTTAGTGCAGGATTCTAACCTCTCCATGGTCTGGAAACCTCAGAAAATTCAGATTGCTTCCCTACCCGGAGCCTCCTCTTCTGTCAAACTCCTGAGGAGGAAACTCAGGTTCAACTGGTTATTTAAATTTCAAAAGCCCAGAGCATTCTGAGAACCCCTTTTTCTGAAAGTGATTAAGTACTTGAAGCCCAGCTCACCAGAGTTCACCTAGGGCGTGATTCCTAAACTTCAGTATGCCAGAGAATCTCCCAGGGAGCTTGGTTAAAAATTCAGATTCCTTGGCCTTGCCCCAGAGATTCTGCATTAATGGCTTTGTGGTAGGACCTGGGAAGTCACGTAATTAACAAGCAGTCCAGATGATTCTCAAATAGCAACCTGGAGAATTGCTTGGGGCTCCAGTGGGTGCGCATATGCACGCACACGTGCGTGCGCGCGCGCACACACACACGCATGCATGTGCACACTGTTTTTAAACCTGTCCAAAATGTATTTGTTTCTACATGCACTCACTCCTTAAGCAGACTCTACTGAGTGCCCACTGTGTGCCCCATTGGTGCTGGGTGCTGGACTATAGCAAAGGATGACATATGGTCCCTGCCCTCAAGAGCTCCCTGCTCAGGAGGGAAGATGGACATGGGGATGAATAATTGCTGGGCAGTGCTCAAGGTCTGCCCGAGGCCCCTGGAAAGAGGAGTCTGTTCTGCTTAGAGGAGTAAAGACCAGGGACATCTCCTCAATTTTCCCACAGTCTAGTACGTAAAACTCGATGTCTCCATAATTGCAAGGTGTCCACCCTGTGGGTGCTCATCCTGTGCCATATGCTGGGAACAAGGGTGTAATTCCAGGCTCTCCCATTCTCAACACTCGTGCCTATAACACTGTGGCTTAACAGAGACCTCTAATTAGGCTTACATGACAAAGATGCACTCAATTCGTTGACAGAAGGGTATAACCCTTCAAAACACACCTGGCAAATAGATCAATAGATGAAGATCAACAGGTGAAAATCAAAGCCATCATTTTCTTTCTGCAATCATTTTTTAATTCTCCTCAGTGTCCAGTCTCTTAAAACAAGGGGGATATCTCAGATTTCAAAGTAGACAAACCCCTTGGGAACGTCATGCCTGAGATACCAAAAACAAAAAAACCCCGTTGCTGTTGAGTCGATTCCGACTCATAGCGACCCTATAAGACAAAGTAGAATTGCCCCACAGAGTTTCTGAGGAGTGCCTGCTGGATTCGAACTGCTGACCTTTTGGTTAGCAGCCGCAGCTCTTAACCACTAGGCCACCAGGGTTTCCAGACCTGAGTTAAGATGGCTGTAACCCTTTTTTTTTTTTTTAACCCCTGGGGTACCTGCTTTGGCAAATGTTTTCTCCAAATTGCCTTTTAAATGGAAATCACATTTAGTTTGTGGTGCCTATGATAGAGGTACCACATTAATAGAATCCCATTTTACCCTATTATGAAATTGTAAGATTAACCATAAGGAACCCTGGTGGTACAAGGCTAGAGGTTCGAACCCAAGGTGTGCACAACACGTTGGGTGGGGCTGTGAGGCTTCCAAGAGCATCTGGTCATAGAGACATTGGAAGCAGCTCCTGGGGCACATCCTTTGATTATGAGAAGAGGACTCCACTCTTGCTCAGTTATTTCCTGTGATTTCCTCCTCCTTCCCTGTGGGTGAACCCAAGGCAGAAGTGATCACAGCTGCACAGACGGTGACCCGAAAGTTCCCCCAAATAATAGCTCCATTCTTCATCCTCTCGTAGCCTCTCTCAGCCAGGGCAGGTCTGGACATCTCAATTTAACATCTGTCAAGAGAGACAGGCAGCAGTAGGTCCAGGCATTTCACTTCCGATGGCTTTTATCTTCTAATTGATCTCACCAAGAAGGTGATGAAGGACTGCAGACCTCGATTTGCAGCTTATTGATCTATTTGCTTTTGCTGCTGGTGGACAGGAACACATCCCTAACCAGTGTGTCCGTTAAACCTAAAGTTTTGATGCAGGATTTAAAAATAATTATGTCTACTAGGACTCAAACACTGCTCCAAACCAACCTTTTTTCTGAAAAGAAGACACCGTTGCATGAACTCGGCCTAGTTGAATTCCAGGTAAATGTAGTTTTCCAAGTAAAGTTAAACCACGTAGCTAGAGGGGGCTGGCTGCCCCCTCGCCCTAGGGAAAATTGAGCTGTTGACTGAAGCCCCCATTTACTTCACGTCCACTGTTGCCTACTCCTACTAGCTATCCTGAAGTTGTGCAGTGGACTTTTTTAGCCCAACAGAAAACTTTACACAAGTGTGCGCACACACACGTGCACACACACACACAATTAAACATCATATTCTTAAGATTTAGCCCATCTCTCCTGCCTGTCGCCATCTTTTGGGTCCTGGTTTTACTCTCCAGTACAAAATCTAACCTTCAGGCTTGCCACCAGGTACACAGTTGTGTCTTCTATTTGATATCATCATTTAGCTCATCGATTCTTCTAGGTTGACTTTGAGTGAGACGAGAAACAGAGCACTAGGAACTCCATCTGGAAAATCCTACCAATCCAGTACACCTTTTGGGTCTGACCATTCTGCCAGTCATGACTCTATCCCTGAACAATCATGAGTCACCTGATTCTCAATTTTGTACGTGAGGCTGTCACTGGAGGACATTGCAGCAGTCCAAATGTAATGTCTACGTGTCACCCAGAAAGTGAGGCTTGTCCCAGCGACCCCCCGCTAGCTCCCCATGCCCACTCACTGCACCTTATTCTGAGGGCTCACACGTCCCCCTTTCATAAACTTTTCCCAGCTGTCACCTAGGATCAACCCTTCTAGAACTTTCTCTGCACCCCACTTGTCCCCACTCCTGTCCCCAGTAGTTTCAGTGGGGTTGCATCATATACAAACTTAACATGGGAGCTGATTTAGCCCTCTCATCTCTACCCCTCTATTCCAGCTAAGCAGCCCTCTCCTAAACTCAGATAAAATGCACCATTCTCCAGGCCATGGCAGTGATGGAATATAACAGGAAATGCAGATCTGAAAAGCCAGGCAGAAGGATGCCAGCAGTCCACCACTTAGAGCTGTGTGACCCCTGGAAGTTATGTAACCTCTCTGTACCTCAGTTTCCTCATCTGTAGAGTGGGGGAAAACATAAGCAACTTTATAGGGTTGTTGTGAGCAGTAACAGCAGTGCCTGGCACCCACTAGCGGCATCATCACCATCATCATCATCACTGCTACAGTGAAACCCGTGAGAGCCGGAACTCAATGGCACTGCCTTGTTTTTCCAGGTCTGACAAGTTTTCTGCCTTTGACAGGGTACAGCTTACCACTTTTCTATGGCTTATTTAAGTGGAAAATATTTTAGTTTTCCTTCTCTGACAGGCTTCTGCCTTATGCAGGTTTTGGTTTTTGCAGGTTTTACTGTATTACTGTAATGACTTTTCAAAGAACAGGGTTTATGTCCAATCAAGCAATATTTAGAATCAGATCCAGCAAACAATCATTGTATACCTGCTATGCACCAGTCTGTTTCACATATCTCATTTAATTCTCCCAACAGTAACAGATCTATTAACTTGTATTAAGGCTGTTTGATATTAAAATGGACCTGATAAACCCTGCCCTCAAGCAGGAACACAGAGTTCTCTGCTTGCCGCCGTTCACTGCAGGGACTGGATAGAGATCCCAAAGCCGGAAGGTGTGACTGCCCAGGTGTCTGCACACAGACCCCTCTGCTGTTCCTTCCCTTAGTCCAGCTCAGTGCCACTCAGACTCCACTGGCCCTAAGAATTACCACTCAGCATTTTACACAAAAACTCACTGTAGGAAATGCTGCTGGTGCCCGATGCCAGTCCCCCTGGTGCTTGGGGTTTTGTTGGGTGTCTTAGTCATCTAGTCCTGCTGTAACAGAAATACCACAAGTGGATAGCTTTAACAAAGAGAAGTTTATTCTCTCACAGTCCAGTAGGCTACAAGTCCGAATTCAGGGCACCGGCTCCAGGGGAAGGTTTTGTCTCTCTGTCAGCTCTAGAAGAAGGTCCTCGTCGTTCGTCATCAGTCTTCCCTTGGTCTGGGAGCATCTCAGTGCAGAAACCTCAGGTCCAAAGGATACACTCTGCTCCCAGCGCTGCTTTCTTGGTGGTAGGTGGACCCCATGTCTCTCTGCTCACTTCTCTCTTTTATATCTCAAAAGATATTGGCCTAAAACGCTACCTAATCTTGTAGACCTCACCAGTATAATTGCTGCTAATCCATCTTGTTACATCATAAAACCTACTGCCGTCAAGTCGATTCCGACTCATAGCGACCCTCGGGGATAGGGTAGAACTGCCCCGTAGAGTTTCCAAGGAGCGCCTGGTGGATTTGAACTACTGAATTTTTGGTTAGCAGCCGTAGCACTTAACCGCTATGCCACCAGGGTTTCCATTACATCATAGTGATAGGATTTACAACATATAGGGAAATCACATCAGAAGATAAAATGGTAGACAGTCATACAAGGGAATCATGACCTAGCCAAGTTGACAGATATTCTGGGGGGACACAGTTCAATCCATGACATTGGGGTTTGGTTAGGTTTGCCCATCCCCCAGCTGCAACAGCACATCTGCCGATGGCTCACACCTGCAGCCTTCACTGAAGGATGATGGCCTTGGGTCACTGGCACCTCCTGGTCCAGTAGTGCTTAGGAGCTACATCCCACCCCAGCAGCCTGCAGCAGTTGGCTGACTGGTGCGGTGCTGCAGAACTGGGAACAGTTTTCACTCCGGGGATCCCCATGGGGCCACCTGAACCCAGGTTCAGCTTGGCCTCTTCCTCTTACCTCACTCCCTTAGCAGGTTTCTCCTGATATCACACCCTTAGTGTACCATCAGCATGGGATTCCCATCCTAGGCTCTGCTTCCAGAGACCCAATTTAAGACACCCATGTGTCTTTCTGGGAAGTTAGGGGATTTTCAGGAGGGGATTTTTATAGTAATTCAGTTGTTACCTGTGTGTTTGGTAACTTTAGAACCAACCCTCCATCATTGCCCACCTCCCCCAGTGAGGTAAGGTGGTTCTGGGCTCCTCTCCCTCCTCCTCTCTTGCGTTTTGTTTGTGCCTCCTATCCTTGTGGGAGACTGGACGTGTCTCTTCCAGAGAATCAGTAGCTAGCTCCCAGAGATGCAGGACCACACAGCCTTTCATCTCTCTGGTCCCCGTAGTACTTCACCTAGTGCTTTGCAACTGGTGGAAACTCTGTAATCACCCCCCACCACCACCTTCAGTTAACGTGTGTTGGATTGAATTCACACATGATTGAGAAATTCAGGGACATTCTCCCACTCTGCTCCCTCCCAGACTTCTGTTAACTAAAGACTTGTTTCAACCCGAGAAACAATCAGACAGACAACTAAAGGATTAACAGGACCTATGGTTCTTGAATCTGCTAATAGGGGTTTCGAAATTCTTGCTGTTTGTAGGGTAATGCCATTCAGCTATATGCACCCCCTCCTGATGGAGTCAGCTTTGCTCTCCTCCAAAGCATGATCAGGATGAAGGCAGAATGAACTCGGGCTAAGGTACAAGGCTGGGAGTGGTGTGACTAGGCTGGTGGCCAAGGCCGAGGAACACCTTATCAATAAGAAAAACATCTGGGCCTGGACATGTACTCCCTGAGAGCACTGGTCCCCAAGGACTTGGGAGGAGAACAAATGAGCCTGAGGCCCACTGAAACTGTATATAAGCCTATGTCCCTTGCCAGGTGGTTGCAGAGCACTAAACTAGTCCAGCCGGTGCCCTGGGCCATATTTCCTGATCGCTGGTCCTGGAGTCTTTCTTTGGTCTCTTGGAGACGCGACCAACCTTGGATCCAGATGCCACTGGGTTGTTTACTTAACACTGTGATAACCTGGTGTGTCACTAACTCACACAAGTTGCAGAATTCTCTGTGGTGTGGTGTGTGTGTGTGTGTGTGTGTGTGTATGTTTGTGTTTGGATTGGGGTTCTCTTGCTGACTTCTTCCTGAAACAGTAGAGAAACCCATCTTTTACTCCCTCCTCTGTCTCTCCCATTAGCATCCCAGGGCCTGAGAGGGGATGGAATTGCTGATGGTCCCCTCCATGGCTTCATACATTCAGAAGATTTTCCTAGAAGTGATTGCTAGTAATAAACAACTATAAAAATAATCCTTGAGGCCTGACTGCCCTGTTTATGGAGTGCATTTATATTCTGTTCCTCCTTCATTCCTTAACACAATTACTTTTATTAATGTAATGCTAATAATAGCTATCACTTATCAGCCTCCTACTGTATCCCAGGCAGCATCCTAAGCATTTTACACACATTGAATGTCATGCTCAAAACAGCTGCTCAGTAAGGGACTCATAATCCCAAGTGTCTGGAATGGCCCTCCCCAGTGAGCCTCTCTCTCACCTGTGTCATGGCGCTGCCCAAATGTCACCCTCTCAGGTGAGGCCTTCCCTGACACCCTGTTTAAAATTGCAACTCACTCCCTATCCCCTTCTTTCTTCTCCACCATAGTTACCACCATCTGATACACTATATCTTTTACTTATTTGTCTGTTTTGTTTTCTGTTCTATCCCGAGGGCTTAGAACTGGGTACCTGGGACATAGTAAACCCATCACTGTGGAGTAAATTTTGACTCATAGTGACCCTATAGGACAGAGTAGAACTGCCACATATGGTTTCCAAGGAGTGGCTGGTGGATTCAAACTGCCAACTTTTTGGTTAGCAGTCAGGCTCTTAACCACTTCACCACCAAGGCTCCAGGTACCTGATAAATATTTGTTTAATGAATGAAGGATTTAAATAAATAGTGGCCGTGTAGATTAAAGAAAACAGGCTCAGCAAGGATAAATGATTTACCCATAATTCTACAGGGAGTAAGTGACAGAGTTTTATTCTAGGCTGCCATATCTGGCTGACTCTAAGCCCATGTTCTTAACATAGTAATTCAACCAACATGCCCGGCACCTCCTGTAAGCCAGTCCTGGGCCAGGCACAGGAGCAGCAAGACGTGGTCTTGCCCCAAGGAACTCACCATCCAAACAAGAATGGGAGGAGTATAGGAGGGAGAGCAGGTAACATTAAACCAGTTGACATCCAGTCGATTCCTATTCATGACTTCCCCATGTGTGGCAAGGCAGGACTGTATTCTGTGGGGTTTTCATGGCTGTGACCGTTCAGAAGTAGATCACTAGACCTTTCTTCCCGGGAGCCTCTGGGTGCACTCGAGCATCCAGCCTTTCTGTTAGCACCGGAGCATTTTAACTGTTTGCACCACCCAGGGACTATCCCCATGTTAATATGGAGGGTGCGGTGGTTCCCCCTCTACGCTGGGTTACCTGTATGTCTGTCTGCCTCCTCCCACTGGACGGTGAGCCTGTAAACCCCTTGATAGTAAACCAAAACCAAACCCGTTGCCATCGCGTTGATTCCAACTCCTAGTGACCCGATAGGACAGAGTGAAACTGTCCCATAGGATTTCCAGGGAGCGGCTGGTGGATTCCAACTGCCAGCCTTTTGGTTAGCAACCAAATTCTTAACCACTGAGCCATCAGGGCTTCTTGATAGTGGTGCCCATAGTCTCCTCTGTACCCCTGCTGCCTTATATCAAACCTGGCTCTTAGCATATGAAATACATGTTGTTGATTGAATGAATCAGAAAATTGTAGCTCAGAGAGACAAAGTAGCTATACTGGGGTCCCACAATGCATCCCTGGGGAAGCTGGTTAGGGCTAAATCCCAGGTCTTCCGATTGTAAATCTCAGGGTCTCAAAACCTTGTGTTCTAAGGCGTGTCTTGGCTGCTCTTCTCCCGTTTATTTAAACACAATTACAAATCCCGGCATACAATGTACAGCTCAGGAAAGAAACCTACTCCTGCTGCTGTCAGATAAATTTGAAAGATCAAAATAATGTGGCTTAGCAATTTGTTTGAATTGATGCCTAGCCTTCCAGAGCTTGCAAGTCAGGGAAAAAAAAAAAAAAATAGCTGTTTCCTTATGAAAAGCAGTGTGAGGGAGTGTATCATCTTATGAGAGCTTCAGCAGAAGTCCCGTGTACACACTGTGTCCCAGTCCCTGAGAGAAACAGGCAGAGAGGGCGTGGCTGGCAACAACAATTACTTTCATGACAAATGTAACCATAATAGGTATGGTTGATGGTTTTGAGTACTCTTCATGTGCTGGAAACTATGCTAAGCTAATATGGCCCTGGGTGATGCAAATAGATAACATTCTTGGCTGCTAACCAAAAGCCTGGAGGTTCAAGTCCACCCAGAGGTGCCTTGGAAGAAAATCCTGGCGATCCACTTCCAAAACATCAGCCATAGAAAATCCCACGGAACACAGTTCTACTCTGATACACATGGGGTCACCATGAGTTGGAATTGTCTCGACGGTGACTGGTTACCTGGTTAAATGCTAAGCTCTTAAATGTATTATCTCATTTAATCCTCATAATAACCCCTTTTGCAGGTAAGAAAACTAAGAGGTTAAATAATTTACCCAAGGTCACAAAGCTAGTGAGTGGAGGAGCTGGGATTTGAACCCAGGCAGTCTAAGTTTTATCCCTTGCTTTTTAACCATTTTCCTACACTGAGAAAAAACGCTCCTTTACTGGGACAAGAGAATCCCAGCTAGAGAAGAACAAAGCTGAAGTGGACCAGTGAGATCATCACACCCCACAACTCCACTTCCCAGGTGGGGAATTTGAGGTCCTTGAGAACATGGCAAGTGAGAGGCAAAGCTGAAGTCAGGACCCTGGCCCCTCACTACCATATGTGTGAACGGTCTCCATCTCTCAGTTTGGCTAGCCAGTCCTAAAAGGAGCTCCTTTCCTGTTTCTCCTCTTCCCTGCCTAGGGAGAAAAACCCCTATTGCCATGGAGTTGATTCTGACTCATATCAATCCTATAGAACAGAGTAGAAGTGCCCCATAAGATTTCCAAGGCTATAAATCGTTACAGAAGCAGACTGCCACCTCTTTCTGCTGTGCAGTGGCTGATGGGTTCAAATTGCTGACTTTCAGTTAGCAGCCGAGCACTTTAACCACTGTGCCACGAGGGCTTGTGTTGGCTGGGGAGAGGGGGGTAATTTTACAACCTCAGGTTACATGTTCTTATTTATTCATGTATTTTAACATAACATATATTTCTTATTCTGATTACCAAAATAATATGTTTACTGTAGAATATTCAGAAATTACAGAAAGGCACCAAACAGGATATCAGAGTCACCCATAACCTCATCATTCAGAAAGGCCCATGGGGCATTTAAAGCAGGGCTTCGGACTGGTTCATTCTGGTCTGAACCCCTGCTGAGAATTTGCATTTCTAGATGCTAATGGTTGCTGGTTAGGGACCAATTCTGAGGACCACTAGTAAAGCAGTGGTTCTCAAAATTTATTATGCATAAGACTCACCTGGGGATCTTGTTAAAATGTAGATTCTGATTCAGTATATTTGGGGTGGAAATGCAAATTCTCAGCAGTTGTTCAAACCAGACAGAACCGGTTCAAAGCCCTGACTTAAAGAGCTACACTCAGGCGTGATCACTTTTAAAACTGTCATTTATGATGGGAAAGATGATTTTATTCAGCTGTGTATTTATTTTCAAAAATATTTTTAAAAGATATCGTTTAAGTAGTTTGCTCACTAATTTCAAAGGAAATGTATGATATTTGCAAGCTACCTCTAACCATAATGATGTTGTTTTAGGATGTCAAGTCGATTGTGAATCATAGTGACTCTATGGGTAGCAGGCGAGCATTTAAGCATTGCACCACCAGGGCTCCTCTAACCATAATACCCATTGCCATCAAGTCAATTTTGACTCATAGTGACCCTATAGGACAGAGTATTCACATAGGGTTTCCAAAGAGCCGCTGGTGGATTTGAACTGCCGGCCTTTTGGTTAGCAGCCTGAGCTCTTAACCACTGAGCCACCAGGACTGGAATTGTGAATGTAATCGATGCCACAGGATTATACACTTGCCAGTAGTTAAAATAGCAAATTTTATGTTATGTTGGTTTCGGGTATATTTTACCACAATAAAGAATATATATTTTTTTAAAAGTTTGATGGGAAAAATGAGGATCTTTCCATACAAAAGCCTAAGAATGTACATTTCAAAAATGTTGAAAATATAAATAGTGAGTGTTGTGGATTGAATGCATCCCCCAAAAATGTGTGTTGTAAATCCTAACCCCTGGGAATAGGATTTTCTTTGTTATGTTAATGAGACCAGATCAGTGTAGGGTGTGTTAAGCCTATTACTTTTGTGATATAAAAGGGGCAGATTAGTCACAAAAATAAGCACAAACAGACAGGAAAATACACAGCACATGAAGGTTGCCAAGGAACCTAAGAACAAAAGCTAAAAAGAGACAAGAACCTTCTGTCTTGTCTCAGAGAAAGAGTCTTCCCCAAGACTCAAAAACCCACTGCCATCGTGTGGATTCTGACTCACAGCAACCCTATAGGACAGAGTAGAGCTGCCCCATAGGGTTTCCCAGGAGTGGCTGGTGGATTCAAACTGCCAGCCTATTGGTTAGCAGGTATAGCTCTTAACCACTGTGCTACCAGGGCTCCTCCCCTAGACTAGTTCCTGAATTTGGACTTCTACCTTCCTAAACTTTGAGAAAATAAATTTCTGTTCATTGAAGCCACCTATTTGTGGTATTTTTGTTATAGCAGCACTAAGAAACTAAGACAGTGAGCAAAAGCAAACATTTTCAAGTAAATAGTACAGTTAGACATTTAGTGATAGTGCCACTTTTAAGGATGTACCCAGGATAGGTATACCTAGATCCTATGTTAAAAACATATCTGAAAGGCTCTGAGATTCATCACACGCATTTCCCTTTGTGTGAAGCCACAACACCCCCTCATTGTGTGTCAAGGTATGTGAGCCTATAAGCTTGCTAAGCAGGAAGGACATCTTCTGAGATGAGGGGAAGACAGCTGACATAAATTTCAGCTGACATGATGCTCAGCTTTGAGTGCTGATAGACACCAGCCCCACCTGCTCCCACGGATGGTGTTCTCACACACTTGGCGTGGCTCCTCTGTGTGGGGATGGCCAGCCAGTGTGAAGGACTGAAGGGGATGTTTGGGAAACCTCATATGCTCATGGAATTGTAATCTTCTCTTTCTTCCTTCTTTCCCAGTGGAATTCTGGTGTCCCTGAATTCTTGCTTAAACCGGTAATTTGGGGGCTATGTGGAGGCATGCCCACCTTTGTCTTCCTAAGAGATAGTACTAGTACTGTGAAATGGCTAAGAGCATGGACTCTGGAAACAGGCTTCCTAGGTTCACATCTTGGCTCTACTTACTAGTTGGGTAAACTTAGGTGAGAATTTAATCTCTCTGGGTCTCAGTTTCCTCATCTGTAAAATAGGATAATGCTTTAGATTGGGCTCACTATACACAGGCAGGAGACAGAGTTGCACACAGAAGGTTTGTCTGAAAGCGCACTGAGGAAATATGCCTGTAAAAGGAAGCAAGGGTGGCAGGACTGGGCAGATCAAAAGCTGTCCTGTGATTGTAGCTGAGCCAAGGCGAGGGCTCTGGCACTGGGATAGCCGTTGAAGTTGTCCACATTGAGGCACCAGGCTGAGCAGTTGTGTCCAGTCACTGGCCATGGGCTGGGCCCTGAGAAGGGGTGCATCTTTGGGCAAGACGGTTTCCCATAGTGGAGGGTAATTCCCAGTCAGAGACCCAGCTGGGAGCCCTCAGTAGCTCAATATTCCCAGGAGCTGGAGGATAGTGCCTCGGCTTTGAAGAGGGGATATCCACAGTATCCCCCACAGATAACAACAGGCCCCAAAAGGGTTGTGAGGATTAAAGGGGTTATAGGGTCTCTATGAGTCGGAATCGACTCGAGGGCACTGGGTTGGTTGGGGTTATATATGTAAAGTACCTGGGACATAGTAAGTGCTCAATTCATGTGATAAAGATGGTGAAGGATGCATTTGGATACCAGCTGCACGTAGTCCTCTAGACCCTCACACATCTATAATTAATTTTCCAGGAGATGCTGGGGCTGGTGCATCCTCATGTCACTGCTTCAGTCACATTTTTGCACCTCTTGCCATCCTTGGCGATTCACATTCACGCATTTACATGCACACAAGCAGGCATACCCATATACACTTACTCAAGTCACACGTGCGCACACACACACACACACACACACACCTAAATATATGATTTTGGGTACTCATTGTGTAGATGGAAACGCTGGTGGCATAGTGGTTAAGTGCTACCGCTGCTAACCAAAAGGTCAGCAGTTCGAATCCGCCAGGTGGATTTTGTTTGTTTGCTTTTTATCACATAGTAGCTATTTATCAATCTACTGTAGTGGTTGGCTGAATGGATGGGGGAATACATGGGTGGATATGTAGGTAGGTGGATGGATATAGATGGGTGGATAGATAGATGGGTGGGTAGATTGGTGGATGACTGGATGAGTAGGTGAGCCAATAGATGTGTGTGTAGGCGAATGGATGAACTGATAGATGGGTAGATGGTGGATGGGTGGGTGGGCAGAGATGGTGGATAGAAAAAGATGAATGGGTGGATGAGTTGGTGGGTGGATGGGTGGGTAAAAAAGAGTGAATAAATGAACAGTAGACCTAGGAGAGGTAATCGCAATTCACACGTTTTCTCTGGGAGTATCTTCAGCAGTGATTGCCCTGATGCCTTGACACCTTTTCCAGGGCAAGTCCTGACCTCTGGAAAGTGCTGCATTTTCTGAAGCGAGGCCCGTCTTGTTATCTGACTCATGGAAATACATGTTTCATCTCATGCTTTTATTCTTCACTCATACTTCACCCTTCCACAGATTTGGGCCTCATTAAAATCTATCCTCTACCCAGTTCCTCTTTGAGGAAGTTCCTAGTTAGGGCATTTCTGCTCTGAGATGTATCACACCATTCCATGTGAGTGCCAACCTGAATGCTAAAGACTGTTATTAGCAGATTTAGCCTAGAGATGTTTCAGAGTTGTCAGTTCTGATGTTCATAGGATAATATTTTCAAACATCATCACACATCCTCTATGACAGACTTGATTACTGTGATGAACTAGTTTTCTTCCTTTGAGAGATGTTCCAGTTGCAAAAATGATTCTGAAAGCATTTAAGCAAAATTCTGAGCAAAACCGAAGTGACACTATTTCATTTGGGTGGCTTGTTTGGGTTGCTGGGAGAGGCACCTTGGTGTGGCAGAAAGAGCACTGGACGTGGAGTCCACAGACCTAGTTTTGCATGCCGGACCCCACATCTGAACAGTTGGTGACTTCTAAGAAGTATCTGATCTTTGTGTTCTCTTCTGCAAAGTGAGGCCAATGACGAGGGGCCCTTTGTTGTCCTGCAGATGCAATAAAGAAGGCACATTGCAAACTGTAAAATGCTGTGGACAAATGAGGGGTCCATGCTGGAAAAAGAAAGAAAGCCATACCTCATATACATGATTTTCTTTCTTTTTTGGCTTAAGGAACAGGAGAAATCGGGTATTTATATTGGAAAAAATGGCTATGTCCCAGAACCAATAAAACACTCTTTCTGGGCCATGGAATTTTTATTATCAGTGATGGGACCACACATGATCACAGAGAAGTGGCTGTTTCCCTTTGCTCAGTCGTTCATTTCTTCATTTGCTACTACCTACAACGTGAGAGGCATTGGTAGGGAAGATGCTGGGGATACAGCATTCAACGTGGCAGATGTGGTTCCTGTGCCCAGGAGGAAACAGACAACAAATGGATAATCACCTGAATACCTATTTAAATATAAATTGTGGAAAGTGTTCTGAAAGAAAGCTACAAGGTATACTGAGACTCTATAGCATGGATCAGAAAAGTCTTCCCTAAATACGCAGAGGGGTGGAAGAGCATTCCTGACAAAGGGAAGAGCAAGTGCAAAGGTCTGGGGTAAGAGGAAGTGTGGGGGTCTTTGAGAAAGCAAATTAAAGCCAGTATCGCCAAAAAAAAAATTTTTTTTTATGGCTATAGCAGAGAGGGGGTGGGATATGCCTGGGGGCATTGGTGGAGGCCAGATCATGCCTCACCTATCATCCTAAGACCAGTGGGACCCCATGGAAAGATGTCAAGCCAAGGAGCAAACTGATGACTGTACGTTAAGAAGCTTCCCCTGGCCGCAGGGATAAGAACAGATTAGAGGTAAGTAAGAGCAGCTGCAGTAATGCTGGTACCAACCATGGCAGTGAAGGGTAAGCTCAAGGCGCATTTCAGGAGAAAAAATGATAATATTTGGTGTTTCACCAGTTGTGATAGGTAGAAGAGAGGGGATGGTTAAGGATGTACTTCTAATGCTGTTACTTCTCCTTTTGAGAACGAGTGATACTGTGAACATTACGGCAGTAAATGAAAAAAAAAAAAACAACCTGTATACTTTACAGCATTTTGCATAGTTTAAGCATCTGGATAGGAGTCTCTGGGTGATGCGAACAGTTAACGCGCTTGGCTGCTAACTGAAAGGTAGGAGATTTGAGTCCACCCAGAGCTGCCTGGGAAGAAAGATCCAGCAGTTTACTTCTAAAAAATCAACCACTGAAAACTCTGTGGAGCCAGTTCTAATCCGACACACGTGGAGTCATCAGGACGCAGAATCGACTTGATGGCTATTGGCTTTTTTAGGCATCTGGGTCGTCTGATAACCACCCGGTCATCATCTGACCACCACTCTTCTATTATTTTGCCGTACTGTGGTGGCTTGCGTGTTGTTGTGATGCAGGAAACTATGCCACCAGTATTTCAAATACTAGCAAGGTCACCCATGGTAGACAGGTTTCAGCAGAGCTTCTAGACTAAAACAGACTGGGAAAAAGGATGATCTACTTCTGAAAAAAATAACCGGTGAAAACCACATGGATAGCAGCAGAATATTATCTGATATAGTGCCAGAAGATGAGCCTCTCAGGTTGGAAGGCACTCAAAATACGACTGCGGAAAGGATGCCTCCCCAAAGTAGAGTCAACTTCAATGACGTGAACGGACTAAAGCTTTCAGGACCTTCATTTGCTGATGTTGCACGACTCAAAATGAGAAAAAAACAGCTGCAAACATCCATTAATAACCGGAAAGTGGAATGTACAAAGTACAAATCTAGGAAAACTGAAAGTTGTAAAAAATGAAATGGAATGCATAAAAATTGATAGCCTAGGCATTAGTGATCAGAAATGGACTGGTATTGGCCATATTGAATTGAATAATCGTATGATCTACTATGCCAGGAATGAGAAATTGGAGAAAAACTGAGTCCTATTCATTGTCTGAAGGAATAATTCAAGATCTCTCCGGAAATACAGCACAGTCAGTGATATGATAATATCCACACACCTACAAGGAATATCAGTCAATATTTCTATTATTCAAATTTACACACCAACCACTAAAGCCAAAGATGAGGAAATTGAAGATTTTAATAATTTATGCAGTTTGAAATTGCTCAAACATGCAATCAAGATGCATTGAAAATTACTGGTAATTGGAATGCAAAAACTGGAAACAAAGAAGAAGAACCAATAGCCAGAAAATATGGCCTTGATTGATAGAAATGACATTGGAGATCACATAGAATTTTGTGAGACAAACAACTTATTCATTGCAAATACCTTATTTCAACAACGTAAACGGCAACTATACACATAGACCTTACCAAAAGGAATGCACAGAATCAAATCAACTACATCTGTGGAAAGAGACAATGGAGAAGCTCAATATCATCAGTTCAAACAAGGTGAGGGGCCGACTATGGAGCAGACCATCAATTGCTCATACAGAAGTTCAAGTTGAAACTGAAGAAAATTAAAACAAGTCCACAAAAGCCAAATTACAACCTTGAGTATATCCCACCTGAATTTAGAGACCATCTCAAAAATAGATTTGACACACTGAACACTAATGACCAAAGGCCAGATGAGTTGTGGTATGACATCAAGGGCATCATATATGAAGAAAGCAAAGGTCCTTAAAAAGACAGAAAAGAAAAAAAAGACCTAAATGGATGTCAAAAGAGACTCTGAAAATTGCTCTTTAACGTAGATTAGCTAAAGCGAATGGAAGAAATGAGAAAGTAAAAGAGCTGAACAGAAGATTTCAAAGGGTGGCTAGAGAAGAAAAAGTAAAGTATCACAATGAAATGTGCAAAGATCTGGAGTTGGAAAACCAAAAGGGAGGAACACACTCGGCATTTCTCAAATTGAACGAGCTGAAGAAAAATTTCAAGCCTCGAGTTGGAATGTTCAAGGACTCTATGGGCAAAAAAATTGAACGACACAGGAAACATCAAAAGAAGATGGAAGGAATACACAGTCATTATACCAAAAAGTATTGGTTGACATTCAGCCATTTCAGGAAGTAGCATATGATCAAGAACCAATGGTTCTGAAGGAAGAAGTCCAAGTTGCACTGAAGGCATTCGCGAAAAACAAGCCTCCGGGAATTGACGGCAAACCAATTGAGACGTTTCAGCAAATGCATGCGGTACTGGAAGTGCTCACTCATCTATGCCAACAAGTTTGGAAGGCAGCTACATGGTCAATAGACTGGGAGAGTGCCATATTTGTTCCCAATCCAAACAAAGATGATCCAACAGAATATGGAAATTATTGAACAATATCATTAATATCACATGAAAGTCAAATTTTGCTGAATATCATTCAAAAGCGGTTGCAGCAGTACATCGACAGGGAAATGCCAGAAATTCAAGCCTGACTCAGAAGAGGATGTGGAACAACGGATATCATTGCTGATGTCAGATGGATCTTGACTGAAAGCAGAGACTACAAGAAGGATGCTTACTGTATTTTATTGAGTATGCAAAGGCATTCGATTGTGTGGATCATAACTATGGATAACATTGCGAAGAATGGGAATTCCAGAACACTTAATTGTTTTCATGTAGAACCTGTACATAGACTAAGAGGCAGTCTTTCGAACAGGACAAGGGGATTCTGCGTAGTTTAAAATTAGAAGAAGGTATGCGTTGGAGTTGTATCCTTTCAGTTTAATCTGTATGCCTAGCAAATAATCCGAGAAGTTGGACTATATAAAGAAGTACATGGCATCAGGATTGGAGGATGGCTCGTTAACAACCTGAAATCTGAAGATGACACAACCTTGTTTGCTGAAAATGAAGAGGAATTGAAGCACTTACTGATGAAGATCTAAGACTACAGTCTTCAGTTTGGATTACACTTCAACATAAAGAAAACAAAAATCCTTGCAACTGGACCAATGAGCAACATCATTTTCCTTGGATCCACAATCAATACCCATGGAAGCATCAGTTAAGAAATCAAAAGTCATATGCTGCATAGGTCGAATATGCTGCAAAAGACCTCTTTAAAGTGTTAAAAAGCAAAGATATCACCTTGAGGACTAAGGTGAGCCTGACACAAGCCATGGTATTTTCAGTTGCCTCATATGAATGTGAAAGGTGGACAATGAATAAGGAAAACCTAACAATTGATGCATTTGAATTATATGGTTGGTAAAGAATATTGAATATAGCATGGACTGCCAGAAGAACTGAGACAGGGAAGAGATTGGGCTGGCTGAATTAAATAAAGGCTACGTTTCAAGGGCCTGCATGCTTGACCAGCTATAATTAAATAGTCTCTGAATCTAAACCTAAGTACAGACCACTGTATAACTTTTGCTACTGGCACCCGAAAACTGCTTGTAATTAACAAACTAGATGCTTAAACAAGATAGAGGGCTACATTTCACAGCCCTGTGTGCTTGACCAGCTATAAATTACTGATAATTCTCCTGAGTTGTTTTTCAAGGCTTCACCAGGTGGAATGACCTTCCGCTTGAGACAAACATGAACTAGGACCCCTCGCCAGGGCTTGAACAAAGATCCAGAGGCATCACGCATGCGCAACATCCCCGAATAAACCCTGTTTGGCCTCCCGGCGGCCTTTGTGACAGACTCCATCTTGGTCCTAGCAACCTCTGCGAGGAAGTCCATCTTGAATTTTAACTGTGCATGCATTTGATTTTCATAATCCCTCCCCTTCTCCTGGAAATCTCCACCCAACTAATGAATAAAGGTAATGCCTTTTTCCCACCTAAAAACTTTAATAAGCCCTGGGGAATCCTTCGTCCCGTGAGAGACTGGAGGCTAGCATAGTTGGAAGCCCCTCTCCCTCTCTCCCTCACAAGCCTTTTACTTTGTCCCTAATAAACCTTTGTTCATGTGGAACCTCTGAGCCTCTCCTGGTCATTCTTGGTCAGAAGAAGGTAAGAACCTAAGCAGGGCTTAGTCCTGAGCTGGGAAGCCCTGCCCTGTAACAGAACTAACAAACCTGTCTTGGAAGAAGTACAGCCAGAATGCTCCTTAGAAGCAAGGATGGCAAGACTTCATCTCACGTACTTTGGACATGTTATCAGGAGGGACCAGTCCCTAGAGAAGGACGTCATGCTTGGTAAAGCAGAGGTCAGGGAAAAAGAGGAACGCCCTCAATGAGATGGATTGACACAGTGGCTGCAACAATGGGCTCAAACATAGCTGTGATTGTGAGTATGACACAGGACCAGACAGTGTTTCGCTCTGTTGTACATAGGGTTGCTCTGAGTCGGAAGTGACTCAACTAAACTTTGACGATTAAGGCTGTGTGTCAACTTGACTGGTCCATGATTCACAGTGATATGGCAGTTATGATGTAGCTTGGCAGCTATGTAATGATGTAACCATCTCCATAGTGAGATCTGATATTATGTAATCACCTCCATGATGAGATCAGTATGAGCAGACAATCAGTTGAAAGGGATTTTCCTCGGGGATGTGACCCACACCCAATATATGTGGACTTTTTGGCAAAGCTTACTGGCTTTTGATGACTCTGGATCCTGCATCTGACCTCTGGTTCTTAGGACTTGAGCTAGCAGCTTACCTGCCGATCTTGGGATATACATACACATACACTTCACTGGTTTTGCTTCTCCAGAGACCCCAGCCTAAGGCTAAAACAGGCCAAGGGAAAATTGGATGGTGCAGTCACTCTCCCTAATCCCATAAAAAAATGCCCTGCCCATGCAGAGGCATAGACCTGGTCCACGCAGATGTTTGGCAGATAATCATTAAACAGAGAATACAAAGTGTGCAAGCAGATCCCATCTGGACCTTGCCCTTTAGGTGTTCATGGCCCAGGGGTAGGCAGACATGGGCATAAATGCCAGAACCCACTCCAGCCTATGACTGCAAATAAGGTTACAATGACTCTAAGCAAACCTCCCTCATGTGTTGCCCCTACCTACAGAACAGTGAGACCCCCACAAGCTCCCCAGTTTTTCCTCTCTTGTCCCTGGAGGCATCGCGGTGTCCTCACATATGGTCCTTGTTTGGCCTAGTGCTGCGGCCTCCTTGGTGACCTCCAGTGCCCACAAACCACCCTCTTGCCAGTGACTTCTATTGCTTGATCTTTGTTCCCCAAAATTCAGGGGGGGCCACACAGGGCTGGGCTGACCTCAGTCCTCGATGCAGGAATAAGGCCTTTCTGCCCGTTGCTGTGTCACATTTGATCAACAGGCCCAGCATTACATTGGAACTGGTTTGTACCAGCTCATGAAAGCCAGTTATGCACATTTCTTTCCAACTCCCTTGTCTTAGTTATCTAGTGCTGCTGTAACAAAAATACCACAAGTGGATGCCTTTAACAAACATAAATTTATTCTCTCACAGTTTAGGAGGCTAGAAGTCCGAATTCAGGGTGCCAGCTCAAGGGGAAGGCTTTCTCTCTCTGTCGGTTCCAGAGGAAGGTCTTGTCATCAATCTTCCCTAGGTCTAGGAGCTTCTCAGTGCAGGGGCCCCGGGTCCAAAGGACACACTCTGCTCCCGGCTCCTTTTTCTTGGTGGTAGGCAGTCCCTATCTCTCTGTTCATTTCTCTCTCCTTATATCTTTTATATGATAAAGGGTAACACAGGCCAAACCCCAGGGAAACTTCCCATACATCGGATCAGGTCTCTGACCTGAGTTAGGGTGTTACATCCCTCCCTAATGCCCTTTAACATAACCTAATCTCCCCTCATTAACCACAGGCAGAGATTAGGATTTATAGCACATAGGACAATTACATCAAATCACGAAATAGAAGACAACTACACAATACTGGGAATCATGGCCTAACCAAATTGACACATATTTTGGGAGGACACTATTCAATCCATGGAGTCCCGGTGGAACAGTGGTTAAGAGTTTGATTGCTAACCAAAGGTCAGCAGTTCAAACCCACCAGCTGCTCCTTGGAAACCCTATGGGGCAGGTCTATGCTGTCTTATAGGGCCATTATGAGTTGGAATCAACTCAATACAACGGGTTTGTTTGTGTTTTGTTTAGTTATTCAATCCATTACATCCCTCTTCAGTGATGTCACGTTGTTGTTAGGTTCCGTAGAGTCAGTTCCAACTCATAGCAACCCTATGTACAACAGAACGGAACACTGCCCAGTTCTGAGCCATCCTCATAGTCATTGTTATGCTTGAGCCCATTGTTACAGCCACGTTGTCAATCTATCTCATAAAAGGCCTTCCTCTTTTTTGTTGACCCTCTACTTTACCAACATGATGTCCTTATCCTTCCTGATAATATGTCCAAAGTATGTAAGACATAATCTCACCATCCTTGCTTCTAAGGAGCATTCTGGCTGTACTTCTTCCAAGACAGATTTGTTCATTCTTTTGGCAGTCCGTGGTATACTCAATATTCTTTGCCAACGCCACAGTTCAAAGGTGTCAGTTCTTCTTCGGTCTTCCTTACTCATTCTCCAGCTTTCACATGCATATGAGGGAGTTAAAAACGCCATGGCTTGGGTCAGACATACCTTAGTCTTCAAGGTGACATCTTTGCTTTCTAACACCTTTAAGAGATCTTTTGCAGCAGATTTGCCTGATGCAATGCGTTGTTTGATTTCTTGACTGCTGCTTCATGGGTGTTGATTGTGGCTCCAAGTAAAATGAAATCCTTGACAACTTCAATCTTTTCACCATTTATCCTGATGTTACTTATTGGTACAGTCGTGAGGATTTTTGTTTCTTTATGTTGAGGTGTAATCCATACTGAAGGTTGTGGTCTTTGATCTTCATCAGTAAGTTTTTCAAGTCCTATTCACTTTCAGCAAGCAAGGTCATTAGTAGTTGGAAATTGACCGTGATGAGGGTATTTACACCATGACATCCACAAATGCTAAAAATCAACTCCCACCCCACCCCCAAGAGCCAGTTATTTTGTATTTAACAACAAGTCACTAATGGCCCAGAGTTCAGCTTCTTGTGCCCAGAGCCTCACAAGTTTCCCTGAGAACACAGCCCGTTTAGCTTCCACTTAGTCCTTCTCTCCATAGGGGTCAGTCCTAATCCCTGAGGTCAGGCTTGGAGACAGTCACCACACAGTCCTTTCAGCCCCCATCCCCCACATAAACACACCCAGGTACTGTGTGGGAATCAAATCCCACTTCTCACACCAGACTGTAAGGATCAATTAAATCAATTCAGTTCTATTCTATTCTGTTCCCAATTGTACATAGAGTCATAAAGTACTTCTTCTGACCCTTACCGCCCAGAGCTAGGTCAGAACTTAAAAGTTAAAGGACACAGACCTCCAGACTGCCAAGTCAGGTCCCCCTCACTTCTGACCTACCAGCTACAAATTTGGGTCTTCCCTCTACCTTCATAAGGTGCCAGCCATAAGCTCAGGGGTCCCCAGGGCTCCCTCTGATTTCTGACCTGCTGGCTCCCACTCCCCCCTCGGGTTTGATAATTCTCTAGAACAACTCTCAGAACTCAGGGAAAGCACTATACTTACGATTACAGTTTTGTTGTAGCAAAAAGGATACAAATGAAAAGACACGTAGGGAGAGGTCTGAGATGGTTCCCAGTATGGAGCTTCCATGTCCCAAAAAGGGACACGCTGTTCTCCACATGCGCACCAGTGTCTGTCACCAACCAGAATCCCCATGGAGCTTCAATGCTCAGAGCCTTTACTGTTGCCTCATTAGGTAGGCATAATTGATTGAATCAACCCCCCTACGCCAGGTTGGCTGACAGCTCTCGGTGGGTGGGTGTTTCTGGCCTGACCAGCCGCAACCTGAGTCACCTCATTAGCATAAACCCTTAGGTGCCGCCTGAAGGCCTCATCAAAGACACTGCAATCACTGGAGAAATTCCATGGCTCTAGAGCTTGTCCTCCAGGAACTAAGGACAAAGACCAAATTCTTTGGGTACTGTGAATCATAAACCCCACAGGTACCAACACATAAAACACCCTCATTGTCTGGGGCCGTGGGCATATCAGTCTTCTGGCAGGGTCAGACTCTGAGTCCTGCTTTAGGTTCAGCTGGGATCCCTGTTGTTAGAAAGCAGTGAGTTCCATGTTGTTGTTATTAGGTGCCATTGAGTCCATTCCAAATCATAGCAAACCTATGTGAGAGAGTAGAACTGCCCCCCATAGGATTTCATGGGCTGTAATCTTTACGGAAACAGCCAGGTCTTTTCTCCTGTGGAGCAGCTGGTGGGTTCAAATCACCAGCCTTTTGGTTAACAACCAAGCCCTTAACCATTGTGCCACCAGGGCTTCTTTAGGACTGGGTACACTTTTAAGAGACATTGAGAAGGAACATTTCAAGGTTCTGGGGGGGTCACAGCAGAAAGAATTGCTTCCTGCTAGAGAATAATAGGAGACCATCAGAAGGAGAGGGTGTTCATTCTTTCAGTGATTGACTCACTCATGCCAGGGCCTATGTTCATACTGAGAATATAAAAAGGGAGTAAGACACATTCTATACCTACACTGTCCAGTTCAGTAGCCCTTCACCACTTCAAGAGCGCTTGAAATGTGGCTGGTCCGTAAGCATGAAATAAGTATGAAGGACATTTTGAAGACTCAGTACCAAAAAAAAAAAAAATTGTAAAGCATCTCATGAATAATTTTTATATTGATTACACTTAAAATGATATTATTTTGGACACATTGGGTTAAATAAAATTCATTATTAAAATCAAATTCACTGCTCTCTGGGACTAAGTTTGCTAGTGGCCATCTAAGATGCAAGTACTTGTCTGAAGCAAAAGAAAAAAAAGGAAACCAAAGACTCAAAGAAGATACTACTGGTCTACAGGACATATAGTCTACATGAATCATGGCCTCCTCTACCCTGAGACCAGAAGAACTAGACAGTGCCTGGAAAATCAGAGGTGGGTGGGGCAGGGAAAGAATGTTTTCTAGAAAAAAGGATTCATACTTGCCCATTGTCCTATAATACATCTCCTGTGATCTAACAAGACGTCCTTCAAGAAAGTTTTCCTCAGTAAACAATTGTGATATGGGTAAAGATATGGCTAGTTGGAGTGTTTGTGACAAGGTGGTTTATAATGGTGGGGGCAGAAGAAAAACTGGAAATAATCTAAATGCCCAATGGCTGGGCTTCATCAAATAAATTTTGATGTATCCTCACAGTGAAATTATTTACAGCTATTAAAAGTGATTGTTATAGAACCAAGTTTGATGGCATAGGATATTATCCACAATATATTATTTAGTGGAAAAAAAAGACAGGTTTATATGGTAGTGTCTTAGTTATCTAGTCTTAGTTATCTAGTGCTGCCATAAAGGAAATACCACAAGTGGATGGCCTCAACAAACGGTTTATTCTCTCACGGTCTAGTAGGCTAGAAGTCCAAATTCAGGACATCAGCTCCAGGGAAAGGCTTCCTTTCTCTGTTGGCTCTGGAGGAATGTCCTTGTCATCAATCTTCATTGATCAAGGAGCTTCTCAGGCACAGGGACCCCAGTCCACAGGAAGCGCTCTACCCCAATGCTGCTTTTTCAGTGGTATGAGGTCCCTCTGTCTCTCTGCTCTCTTCTCTCTTTTGCACCTCAAAAGAGATTGGCTTAAATTGTAGATTTAATGTTGTTGATGGAATCTACATAACTGCCGCTAATCCCATCTCATTAACATCATAGAAATAGAATTTACAACACAGAGGAAAATCACTTCAGATGACAAAATGGTGGACAATCACATAATACTGGGAATCACAATCTAGCCAAGTTGACAGATATTTTGGGGGGATACAATTCAATCCATGAGATTAAGTCCCCACTTTTGATAAAAAAAATTAAAAATACATAGACTAAAAGAATGTTCTCTAAAATGTTAACAGCGGTTGTCTCTGGAAAGAATCACTTCCTGATATCAAGTGGTGATATCTTTGCTTATCTATGCTTTCCAGATTTTCTGTGGTAAATATATATCACTTTAGGTCTTGGTTAAAAAAATTTTAAGAGATGATTTTTTTTTTTTTAATTTTTATTTCAAAGGACCTGGATTTTAATCCAGTGTCAGCCCTTAGTTAGTAAGCCCTTGGTCTCAATTTTCTCATTTGTACAATAGGAATATTAATAATTGCTGCATAGGGCTGTCAAGAGGGTTAACCAAGACATCTCCTATCTGACACAGTTCCTGGGACATGTGGGCTCTCAGCTGATGTTAATGCCCTTTCCCTGTCTCCCCATTTGATCTTAGATGGACCCTGATTCTCACTGAGAAATGAAAAGGGCAGGAAAGAGGGAAACGGTTGAAGTAGATGTGAGAGTGTGCCTTGCCCCCATGTGGGACTCTGTTTTCTGAGCTGGAGGGACTGATGCTCCAGTCTCTGTTCTCAATGCCAAAACTCTACTCTAGGTGACTGCCCACTGGTTGGAGTCTAGTTAACTGAGGATATAGTTAGTAATTTAGTCTTGAATACGTAGAAGAAAGCCACATCTCACCGACAGGGGACGTTGTCTCACATAGCATATAAGCCAGCTTGAAAAAGCCTTCAAATTTGAGGCCTTAAAAAATACAGTTGCCATCTAGGCGACTCCAATTCATAGCAACCTCTTGTACGTCAGTGTAGAACTGTGCTCCGTAGGGTTTTCAGTGGCTGATTTTTTGGAAATAGATCACCAGGACTTTCACGTCTGGGTGGCTCCGGAGCCTCCTCCAGTCTCTCAGTTAGCAACTGAGCGCATTAACCATTTGCACCACTGAGGGCCTTGGGGTGTGAAAAATTCATTACTGTTGTGACTGAACAGCTCTAGGCTGTGACTCCAGTACACTCTACACATAAGTGTATGGAGAATGTAGGAACTGTGTGCATGTAAATGTGTGTACATACATACATACATAACCTGTGTATTTACAGGCCTGTGGTAAGTGATAAAACAGTGACCTAGATTCTCTCTCAAGCACACAGGATCTTCAGTAAGCCATATGTAGTGGTAGTTAATCCACATAACCACTGTCAATTCTCCTTCAGTCATTTGGCAGGGCCCCTGCAGCGTGTGCGGGCTCGGAAATGCTTTCTGCAGTATACGAAAAAAATTCCCTGTTCATCCTCAAATAGCTTATGAAGAGCTGCCTCAGTAATCCTTAGCCCCTGGACAGCTGTCTTGGGAATTAAAGTCTCTTGTAAACAGAGTATTCCAAGGTTCTGAAAATCTAGTGTAATGCAAACATGTCCTATCTCACCCACCCCTCACAGGAATGGGATCTGGAGCAGAGGTCCAGCCTGGGGCCCTCTCCTAGTGCTCAAACTTCCCACCCCAACCTTTATGAGTAGCAGCAACCATAACAGACAGTGGGGTTTATCAGATGTCTAACTGCGGGACAGTCAGTAAAGCTTAGCTGGGACTGAGCCCTTTGCCTCAAGACCTAGGAATATTCCTCATTGCTCTTGACTCTGCCTTCTGGGCTCCTGGTTCCACCTTCTGAGTCATTCTTCCTTTTCCTTGAAAGATGGCCTGACTTTATAGTTATATACTTTCTTCAGCCTGCTTCCTACCCTAAGAAGTTGGGGGTCCAAAGGCCTCTTTTCTCTTTGTATTCGTTCTGTCCCTTTGGGTCCAAGCTGATGATAATATTGTCAATACAATTCTCTTAAAACTTTGTGGGGGTCTCCTGTGAATCATATTGGCTTTATTCTATTAAATAAAAATCTCACTTAAAAATATCTTCCAAATAAATCTTTGTCTACCTTGGGCTTCTGCTGAGACCACCGAGGACCCCTTCCTTAAAGTTTCTTGATAGTTCTATTGTTTAACAGAACAGTTCTCTGAGGAACTTCCTTAGAACTTCCCGATAATACACAGTTTTACAATCACACTCTCAGTTTCATCTCTAGGCCATGTTTCGCTGATAGTGCACTGGGTTCAATCTTTGCCTGGGAGCCATTTCTTAATTTTAGCATTGCTTGCCATCTGGAGAGACTGGGTGTTTTCCATCGCCTCATATGCATGCAAAAGCTGGACAATGAAAAGGAAGACTGTAGAAGAATTGATGCCTTTGAATTATGGTGTTGGTGGAGAATAGTGAATATACCGTGGACTGCCAGAAGAAGGAACAAATCTGACTTGGAAGAAGTACAACCAGAATGCTCCTTAGAAGCAAGGTGGCGAGGCTTCGTCTCGCATACTTAGACATGTTGTCAGGAGGGATCAGTCCCTGGAGAAGGACATCATGCTTGGTAAAGTCTATTACATATTTGGAAGATATTTTTAACATCATACATGAAGAAAGCAAGAAGTCATTAAAACATTCTAGAGCAAGTTTCAGAGTCTCTTCTGACATCAATTTTGGTCTTTTCTTTCTTTCAAGAGCAAGTTTCAGAGTCTCTCCTGACATCCATTTTGGCATTTTGTTTCTTTCCTGTCTTTTTAATGACTTCTTGCTTTCTTCATGTATGATGTTATTGATATCATTCCACAGCTCATCTGATCTTTGGTCATTAATGTTCAATGCGTCAAATCTATTCTTGAGATGGTCTCTAAATTCAGGTGGGGTATACTCAAGGTTGGACTTTGGCTCTTGTGGACTTGTTCTCATTTTCTTCAGCTTCGACTTGAACTTGCATATGAACGATTTACGGTCTGTTCCACAGCTGGCCGATGATATTGAGCTTTTCCATCATCTCTTTCCAAAGATGTAGTTGATTTGATTCCTGTGTATTACATCCAGTGAGGTCCACGTGTGTAGTCACTGTTTATGTTGTTGAAAAAAGATATTTGCAATGAAGTCATTGATCTTGCAAACTTTTGTCAGGCGATCTCCAGCATCATTTCTATTTCCAACCACTGTTCCCTCTTCTTTGCTTCCAACTTTTGCATTTTGGGTTCAAAAATATTCTCCTCTATTAAATTTACTTTTCACACTGAGGCCTTTAATTGGTCTAGAGTCCACTTTCGTATGTGGAGTTAGGTAGGGATGGAGTTTTATCTTCCTTCGTATAGTGGGAAAGTGTTCCCAGTATCATCTGTTTAAAAATACTCCATTGATTTGTGGTGTCACTTTTTTTTTGTAAATTAAATTCCTTTTCATATATGGTTCTATCTCTTAATTCTTTATTCCCAAGGTTTTCAAACTTTCTCAGTTCATGGCACCTTTAATTTCTCAGTAATTTTTTCATGGTACTCCTAGGCCAAAAGAAGTGCTACAGTTTTGCTTACTAAGTAGTTAGGCCCAAATAATTAAATACATATTTAAGTCCTAACAACTTAGTAGTCATTTGAAAAAATAATACCATTTGAATAAAATTGAAAAAAAAAATAAAGTTTTTATTTTGTTGTTAAATTTATACAGTTCCTTACTAATGTAGTGTATGATCTTGTTGGAAAACTGGACTTCTCAAACCCTGGAATCAGATTGGACACTGCCACCCTTTTTTTGTGTTCTACATTGATTTTCACACATACTTGCTTTTTATCACAGCAACCACCAAAAACCCAGTTTCAAAAAGATATGATGTCACTGGAAGGAATATAGCGCAATCTAATGTAGCACCTATGAACTTTTCAAGCTGGTAGTTCACGTGGTGTCTAACAGATGTTGAATATTGCTATACTTCCCTTGAAATTTTAAAATATGCCACAGCTCCCCTGTGAGCTCACGTGCTACCCTGGGGCACCTCGGAACCCAATTTGGGAACCATAGCTCTATTCTGTTTTGCTAGTTTCTTTGCCAAAACTGTCCGTTTCTATTAGTATGGCTTTCTGTTGTTGTTGTTAGGTACCATCAAGTCAGTTCTGACCCATTGCAAACCTGTGTATAACAGAACGAAGCATTGCCTGGTCCTGCACCATGCCCACAATTGTTGTTATGCTTGAGCCCATTGTTGCAGCCACTCATTGAGGGTCTTCCTCTTTTTTGCTGACCCTCTACTTTACCAAGCATGATGTCCTTCTCCAGGGACTGATCTCTCCTGACAACACGTCCAAAGTATGTAAGACGTAGTCTCACCATTCTCACTTTTAAGAAGCATTCTGATTGTACTTCTTCCCAGACAGATTTGTTCTTCTTTTGGTAATCCATGGTATATTCACTATTCTTCACGTGGCTTTCTAGCATGTCTTAATATCTGATAAAGCAAGGCTCTTCTTTTTATTTCTTTTTGGTATGATTTTGGTCCAGGACTTTCTTGACCTGATTTCTGCTTACCTCTCTCTAGCTTCATTTCTCCTCACTTTCTCTCATCTGTGATTCCCCAACCTCCTAAAACTATTTCTGCTTCCTGCAGTATGCCACACTTTCTCACCTCCAGGCCTTTGCATATGCTGTTCCTTCTTCCCAATAAATTCTCACCATCCCCACCCTTCCTTTTTGCCTGGCTAACTCTTACTAGTCCTCTGGTCTCAATTTGGACAGCCTTTCTCCAGGAAGCCTTCCCTGAGCCCGGGCTGGAATAGATGTCTCTGCACCCCAGGCATCCTGCCAGCCAGAACATTTATACCATGGCCATGGTTACCTGCCTATGAATCTCTCTAATTCACCAGACTGAGCTTCTTGAGGGCAGGGAACTGGCTTTGGGGATTGTTTTATCTCTAGCACCTGGCCTAGCACCTGACTTACAACAGGTGCTCAACAAGCCTGTGTTACACACTCCTTGCTTGAACCTAGCACTTGCCTCTTCTAAAACATGTCCACCTTCCTTTGCTCCTCCCATCAGCCTGAGAAGCGGGGATTATTACAGCCATTGGAGCTCGTGCTGGGAGGGCCAGGCAAGGAGGTGAGGGCTGGCATTCTGTGTAGGGCGGGCTTTAGACAGGTGCAGGGTGTCACTAGACCAGGTCTGGGTGAGCAGAAGGGGCTTTAGTGTTGGCATCAAGCTCACAAACGATTCTCATATTCAGAGGGGCAGGGAAGCCAGGACAGGAGAGGGGAGAACAGAGGCATCCATGTAGCAGCTGTTTGGCTTCCCCTCCTCCCATGAAAAGAGTTCAAAAGCTTTTTGCCCTTCTCTTTCCTTCACCACCCGTGCCCATCCCCCCAACCCCCCCCCCCCCGGCCAGTCCCAAACAAGGGATCTTCTCCAAGACCTGGAGCCTCTTGTCCAAACCCAGCATCTTATATGTAACCTGATGTCAGCCATTGAGGGCTTGGAAAGGTTCCATCCCTCAGTGCAGGGTTGCCCACCACCTACCTCAAGATTTTTTCACGTTCTCTAGAGGGGAGAACATGGTCCTGCTTCTGCTGAATTCATTCAGAATTTGGACCATTCCACGATCCCTCATCTTTTTCCTCAGCTCTGGGTCACATTGATCCAGATAGAAAACAGCCACTTCCTCAGTTTCTACATCCTCACACACACAAAATCCTCCCATTTTACAAGGACTTGTGAGGGGCTTTCAGAGAAGGGGGCTTATAGAGGGGCTTACAGAGGGGGGCATTAAGCCACAAGAATGCAATGACTGCAAGCTGAACATTAGTTGCCCCTGATCTTGTACTCCTTAGCCACCCCACCATTTTAGAAACCATTCTCTTCAGGTGGTCTCTCCATACGCCCTATTCCTCTCAGGAGAAAAAATTACTCCATCCTGTCTTCTCTTTCAGAGCGACCTGGTCCTCCTCTGACTGCCTGGGCTCCTGTCTGAGATCTTACCTTCCACCCAGAGGGCTAATCAAGGTCCTTCCTGCACAAAGATCATTCTCTCTTTAAGAGGAGTTCTGGGCCCAGCTTACAGATAATATAAACTTTATCCCTTTACACATTCTTGGAGAGACAGCCACCAGGATGACTATGGGGTCCCAGATCAGAACCCAGGCATCCTGCCTCCCAGTACCCTTTTTGAGTCACTCGCCTCATGAATCACCAAGTCCTGCCCATTTTTCGTTCAATACTTCTCTCATCAGTGCCTTTGTCTCTCTCTGCCTCAGCACCTCCTACAGTCCAACCCCTCTCATCTCAAGCCTGGACTGCTATTTCACTAGCTGCCCAATGTGAACTCTGCCCCTAGCCCCCAAGCCAACTGCAGCCCACCCCAGCTTACAGACAGATTCCAACAGATTGCAAAGTGCATGTCTCAGACTTTCAGGGCAACTGGTCAGCAGTTTGGTTTTCCTGGTGGAGACTAATCTATTTAACAAAAATAGAACATACAGTAAAGCAAAAATTAAATACTTCTAATCATGGGGATGCTTACATCTGCAAATGACCAGGAAAGTGGGGGAGGTGAAAAGCCTGGGAGGAGGTTTTATAGCTACAAGGCTTGGCCTCCCACCCAGGAATCAGGGCAAAGACCCCATTCCCTGGCCCAGCCAGCTTCCTTCTGCCAGCTGAGCAGATGAGGGGCATCACCACCATCCAGCCATCTGCGCAAACCAGAAAGATGGGAGCCGTTCTCTCCTTTGACCTTCTTTACTGCTCATATCTGGGCGGTTTCTAAGCCCTGCCAATCCCACCTCCTTTACGCCTTTTGAACCATCAACTTTCCTCCATCCATGTCACACTCATCTCTCCGCTGATCTCCACAACAGCTTCCAAATGGCTTCCTGCCCTCCAGTCTTGCTCTCATGGCAATCCGTTTTACAGATGGTACCAAAGTAGCTTTTTAAAGAGCACATTTGACATGTCATCTCCAAGCCTTGGCTGGTATGACTCCTGCCTTCCTTGCCTCTCACCATCTTCCCCTACCCCCCATTGCATGCCACCCACCAGCAGCATTGCCCTTCTATCTGATCCTCTGAAGAACCATGCTCCCTTTGCATATGCTGTTCCCTCTGCCTAAACATCTCCTTTCCCATCCTCTTTGTTTGGCTGACGCATACTCATCCTTCCCTGAGCCCCTCTCCCTCCCCCCTCCCCCTCCACACACACCACCCCAGAGGATTGGGGTTGGTGCCCCTCCTCTCTGCTCTCACAGCCACCTGTACCTGCCCTCTGCTAGCAGCTATCAAACTGCCTTGTAGTTGTCTTTCTTTTTTTTTTTTTTCTTTTTGCCTGTCACATCCATTAAACTGAGAGCTTCTAGAAGACAAGGACTGTATCTAGGTTCTTGTGACTCCCTAGGGCCTAGCATAGGCATGCTGTGTCCGCCAGTAAGCGCTCACAAGCACTCAACACACAGTATGTGATCAATTGCATGCTGCTTTTATCAGTGAGGAAACTGAAGTCCAGAGAGGGGAAGGAACATAATTATGGGCACAGAGGGAGCTGGGGACAGAACTGAGACCGAACAAGCGCCTTCCGTAAAACTGTTCTCATTCTGATTTGAAGCCCCCTCCCCTATTTCTGAGAAAAGATTCTCACCCACTCCTTGAGCAGATAAAAACTAGGCATTTTGTATAACTCTTCACTTTCTTCTGTGGAAGCCAGAGAGCTCATGTTCTGATCAATTATTGCCCTCCAAACAGGAGGCCTGTGGTAGAGAGTGTGAGCTTGAAGTCAGACTTGTCTGGGTTGAGCCCCAATTGTGCATTCACCATCCTTCCGTCAGTGGGGGCTTGCGTGTTGCTATGATGCTGAACGGGTTTCATTGACGCTTCCAGACTAAGATAAACTATGAAGAAAGGCCTGGCTTCTGAAAATCAGCCAGTGAAAACCCTATGGATCACAATGGCCCTAACTGCAGCCAATCATGGGGATGGCACAGGACCAGGCAGTATTTCTTTTTGTTGTGCATGGTGTCATCATGAGTCAGGGGCCTCCATGAGTCAAGACTGACTCAGTGGCAGCCAACAACAATGAGCTGTGTGAGCCTAGCCAAGTTTCTTTCCCCCTCAGCACCTGGTGCCTCATCTGTAAAATGGAGACAATAATAATACCTACCTCATCTCTCACTGACGTTGTGAGAATTTGTTAATAGAGGAGAACCCCCAGAAAAAAAATCATATTAAACATACACAAATGCTTCTGCAGAGCTAAAAGTAACTTGAAGAATGTTAGCTCCATGTGTTTTGCAGAGGGCAGCCTGAGAACTGAGATGAGAGGAGGCTTGCCCCAGGTTTTCCTCTGAGAAAATGGCGGAGCTAAGGCCTGGCTCTTTCCATTATTCTAAGTTGAGGGGGAAACATGCTTATGTTTGCACAGATCTCTGGCTCTGATTCAGGAAAACTCTAAGCTGTCAGTAAAAATTAATCTATTCCAAGAGGGAGTATTATTTTGTCGGTGATGATGTTGCTATTTTTTCCTGTAAAAAATGTGCCTTCTTATAACATCTTTTCAAAAAAAGTTTTCAATAAAGTTTTCCTGTGATTAAAATAATAATGCTCATTATAGAAAACTGGAAAGTATTGAAAAGTAAAAAGAAGGAAAAAACAACCATACAACCCAGGACCAGCCAGTGTTAACATTTTACTTGTGGGGAATAGTTTTTACATAGTTGTGAACATACTATATATGTAACTTCTATCCTGCCTTTTTTTACTTACATTATTGTATTAGTTAGAATAAATAACACTAGCTTCTATAACAAAGATATCTCGGAGTCTTAGTGGATTCACACAATAAAAATGTATTACTATCTTATGCAAAATTCAAGGTGGATGCTTCTGGTTGGTGGGCAACCTTTCCACATGATCTGTCTCATACCTCACTGTTTGTAGGCCCTCAGAGTTCTCAGATAGATGCTGGGCACCCTGTCAGCAGATGGGGAAGGAAGGGAGCATGAAGGACCTTGTGGGGAATTTTCATGTGCCAGACTTGGAATCAGGGACGGATGAACCACTAAGCACGGTGTGCACCGGCTTGCAATGAGCAAAGTAGGCTTGGACGTAATTATATTTACCTGCTAATCTGTGGCAAGGAATTTCACATGAGTTTCACTACATCGTTGACGTGGTAGGGGACAGGTGAAATTGTGAACTGCAGATGGGTGAGAAGGCACAATTGGGTCCGTGTGTACCTTGCTCATTGGGTAATCTGGCCCTGCCTGGAATACCATACATCACTTCCACCCTCATTCTATTGGCCAGAACTCACATGGCCACAAATACTATAAGGGAGGCTGGAAAATGCCATCTAGCCATGTGCTCAGGAGGAAAGGGAAATGGATTTTTGCATTGTCTGGAACAATCAAAATAGCTGATTTTTCTATTCTTTGATAACATTTATGATATAGCATTCAAGTTTTATGTAATTTAGATCAAGTCCCTCCCTGCTTAAGACCCTTCAGTGGCTCCCATTGTTTCAGAATTAAGCCCAGCATCTTTGGCACGGCCTATGAGGTTCTGCATGACCTTACACCTGTCCAACTTACCATTCACATTCCATGTTCATCTCCTCAATTATCACTTTTGGCTTCACTGGTATTATTTCAGCTCCTCCAGTTTCCCAATCTCTTTCCTGCCTCCCAGCCTTTGTACTTGCAGTTCGCTCTTCCAAGGATGTGCTGTCTCTCACTCTTAGTGTCTTAGTGCAAATGCCACCCTTGCAAAAAAGCCTTCCTGAACTCTGAGTCTAAATTACAGTCTTCTGTAATTCCCTCTCATAGCACCCTGTTCTTGTCCTTCATAGCATTTACCTTAGCTTATAATCATATATACTGATTTGTGTGTTTATTGTTTAATGTCTGTATCTCCCACTAGACTGTAAGCCCCATGAGGTCTAGGGCCATGTCGCTTTTGCTCGTTCTGTATCTAGTGCCTAACCCATGCCTGGCACATCGTAGGTGCTCAACAGTATTTGTCGATTGAATGCGTGTATCATAATACTCTGTCATGAGTCTGTATTTTAATTTACTCTGCTATTCGCCTACTTCCTGTACATTTTATTCATTTCTGACATTTTGCTGTTCTAAATAAGCCTAATTCTTGTAATATAACTGGAAGGAGAGAGGAGGGGGAGTTGGTTCTGCCTCTCCTAGGCCATCCACACAGCAGACCTCCTCTTGGTGTTCACTCCTCTCCACGTGCCCAGCCCTGCCTTAGGCCACCACTCCTTTTGTGGCTGGTCCCTGGGACTGGGCCCCTGGACTGTATGGATCCTGCTCCCTCCTTACTGTACATGTGCAGAAGAGTGGCAGCAGGGCTTCCCATCCCACCCTTTTCTCGGTTCCCTGCAAGCCCACTGCTCAAGGCTCTTTGGGTACATGAAACTTTCCTGCTGGCTTGGGCCTATTGAAAGAATTTACGGTTTAAGAGAAAGTATTTTAAATAGTATGCAAAATATGACATCTTCCATAGCCTAAGGGGAGCCCTGTTGTGCAGTGGTTAAGGGCTTGGCTGCTAACCCAAAAGTTGGCAGTTTGAATCCACTAGCTGCTCCTTAGAAACCCTATGGGGCAGTTCTACTCTGTCCTATAGGATCGCTATGAGTCGGAATCGACTTGATGGCAGTGGCTTTGGTTTTATAGCCTAAGGGGACATGCAGAAAAAAAAGAATATTCTTCATATCTGCAGAGCGTTTGGATGGATGTATCCAATTCTTTGGTTTTTCTCTTTCCTAAGTTCTGTCACCCCTTTGGAAACAGAAGGTGTCACCTTCTTCAAGCCTACATGATGCGAATCTCTATCCTTTATGGAAAACTGGACCAGGGATCTAACTCCAATATACTTTTCTCAAAGTCTGAAGCCAACACTGTCCTAAGTGGAGGGCCAGCAGCTGAATGGTCCAAGATGGCCTTGGGTCATCCACATAGATAGTGATGTGCTTCTTGGGCCAGCAGATGGACCAGAGTTACTCATGACCCTCAACTTCTATCCCTTTAGAGATCTCCCTGCCTGTGTGACTTGTCAGGGCAGATCTTTTCCTCCAGAGTATATTTAAATCAAACACTCAGAGCTGAGCATACATGCTTACACATGTGTGCATTCATACACACACACACACCTCCCAAAGACATACACAACCACCCAGAGACAGGAGCGCAGTCTAAAGCCATATTAAGGAAGAAAAGTCTTCCCTAACTGCACCGTGATCTACAGAGACTGTGCCTCTCAGTGGGCCCGAGGTTTGGTGCAATTAGGCTGAACCAAGCAAGTCTTCGCTCTGCTGAGTTTCCAGCTCCAGGCAAGGGTTACTGGTAGACTTCGCAGAAACTCCAAAGCTTTAATCTTCCTGCTTCTCAGACCCTCCACTAGATCATGATACTGCTATGAAAATGAAAGATAGGCAACAAGAACAACAGAAAAGGCCCCAACATAGGGCTTGACTCATAAATTATTTGGGGAGTGAATTTTACTCATGCTTAGTAGAGAAACTAGTAGAATTGATGCCTTTAGATTGTGGTGTTGGCGAAGAATATTGACTATACCACGGACTGTTAGAATAATGAACAAATCTGTCTTGAAAGAAGTACAGCCAGAGTGCTCCTTGGAAGTGAGGATGGTGAGACTTGTAAGGAAGAGGGTCAGTGAAAAAGAGGAAGACTCTCAATGAGATGGATTGACACAGTGGCTGCAACAATGGTCACAAACGTAACAACAAATGTGAGGATGGCACAGGACTGGGCAGTGTTTCATTCTGTTGTGCATGAGGTCACTATGAGTTGGAACTGATTCGATAGCACCCTAACAACAATAACAACACAGTAGAGAAACATTAAAGATGAACAATGGAAACAGAATTAATTTTTGTAAGAGGAGGTCATTGAATCCTACTGGCTGCTGGAATCCTTAGTCTACATGTTAATAATCCCCACTGACTTTTTCTGAGAATTCTAAACTGACATCAGGTGAAGTTTTGCTAATTCAGGTTAACTAGAGAAATTATGATAAGCTGTTTTCATTAGTTGCCTTCAAGTTGGTCAGCTCCAACTTGTGGTGACCTTATATACAACAGAACGAAATGTTGCTTGGTCCTAAGCCATCTTCCTGATTGTTGGTATGTTTGACTCCATTCTTGTGGCTACAGTGTCAATCTATCTCAGTGATAATTTCCTTTGTTTTTGCTGACCCTCTACTTTACCAAACATGATGTCCTTTTCTAGCAAATGGTCTTTCCTCATGACATTTCCAAAGTAATTGAGCCAAAGTCCCACCACCCTTTCTTCTAAGGAGCATTCTGGTTGTATTTCTTTTAGGACTGATTTACCCTTTACTGTGCACCAAGTCTGGGCTAAGGTTCTTTTATATATTGTCTTCTTTAATCCTCACAAATCGACCTTCAGAGATAGGTACTGTTCTTACTGCGGTATTTTTCACAGTAATGTACCCAAATTAAATAATGCGCCCACATGTATAACATGCATAGCACCCCTAGGAAAATAAGGCATGAAGGAATTGCATGATTGGCAAAAAGCATATAATGTGTGCATTACTTGTGTAAAAATACAGCATTTATCAAATAGGAGAATTGATGCTTAGAAACACTCAGTGACTGTCCGAGCTCGTGTTGATGGCAATATTTGCTCTTGTCTGCAAATGCTAAAACTTGAGTTTTTCCCACATGTTGTCCTGAAGATTTCTCTGAAGAAAAAAAAAAAGGAAAAGCAGCTGTCTTGCTCCCAATTAGACCTGAGCTGTTGTTTGGATTAACTTTCATGAGACAGATCATTTTATCTGATGTTAGCAACACCACTTTCAGGAAAAAAAAAAAAAAAACTCTATAAATTATCCATTATCCACTTGGGGTTTTAGCTTCATTATATTATTTGTATTCTAAATTTGCTCTGTGATCCTTCTTATAAACTTCTCAGAAGTTAAACTTCATTATCATTCAGCCTCCAGTCCAGAAAATAGAAACCACTTCAGGCATTTCAGAGGGAGATTTAACACAGGGAATTGGTTACAACTTGTTGGAAGGGATAGAGGAGCAAACCAAGTAGGTGCTGTTACCGGAGATAAGTATTTGCAGAAAATCGCGAAGCCCCTTGGGCAAGAATCACAGAAGAGGAAAACTGTGTTACTGAGCGCTCCCAGCACACTCACCATTGAGGCTGCTGCTGCTGGGGTTTCTGCCACTTGCCACTGAACAGGTCGCCAGGAGCCCACATACATGACAGTGCAGGACCCAGGAGGTTGTATATTTGTTTGGGAGGTGTGGTGTGTGTGTGTGTGTGTGTGTGTGTGTGCGCACACACACGTGAGCATGCATGTTCCTCTCTGTGCTGCAACCAAAGTGAAAACAAAACAAAAAAAATAGCTTTCCCGTATTCACACTTTCTAATCTCCCATGAATGCCTCTCATTAGCAGAACCTAAATGGAAACCAGTTGGCAGGGGATTCTGGGAAGTGTGGTTTCCAGGCTTCAGGCCCTTACAACACAGTGGAGAATATGGAAGAGTGAGTGTGGAATGTGAGCCAACAGACAGATAAAAGTTACCAAACTCTACTGCTTTGAAATTTAATTCATCACGTGGACTCTGAGGCAAAGGTTGGCATATGGGAAGTTTGTCATGGAGTGCTCTCAGAGGGAAAACCTGGAAGGGCATGAGGGAAGCTAGATTGGGCAGAGGGACAAGTTGGAATGTGATGTAGTTGCAATAATGGCCTCAGCTGATCCCACAAGGACCTCTGAGCTGAAATAGTTTGTCAGAGTTGTCCTGAATTGAGGCAAGGAGGCAGGAGCTATTGACCCTTACATTGACCATTAGATATAGGCTGCCAGCAGGGACAAAACATAATTTTAGTTAACATAGCTCTGTTCAGGTGGAGAGAGTCCTTGGGTGGCACAAACGGTTAAGCACTCAACTACTAGCCAAAAGGCTGGCAGTTCAAACCCACCCAGAGGTGCTTTGGAAAACAGACCTGGCAGTCTGCTTCTGAAAAATCACAGCCTTGGAAACCCTGTGGAGAAGTTCTACTCTGTACATGTTGGGTGGTCATGAATCAGAATCAACTCCATGGCAACAACCACAGCCAAGATGCTCAGCAGCTTGGCTAACGAGTGCCTCCATCCTCCATCTGGACAGCACACCACAGCATCCACCACACAGGATACCAGGAGTAGATGAAAGTCCAGTACTGCCCTGGCCACCGTGCATAGCCATATTTGCAGTGCACCCTGAACTAGAGAGAATCTGACCCCAGATAAGCCTAAGCCACTGACACCTCACACCTGGATCACTGGCTGCCAGGGCCTCCAAACAGGGTATTCTGCCTCCATGTTTGCCTAACTACCATACATTCTCTATCCAACAGCCAGATGATCAGATCGTAGTACTGCTTTGCTTGATCTCCCCACCCATGCTGGCTCTTTGTTGCACTTACACTTAGCTCCAAACCCTTCATTGTGGCTTACAAGGTCAAATGTGATCTCCCTCTGCTCCCTTCTGTGCTCTGGCCACAGTGGCCCTCTCCTGTTTCCTGAACACTCCAAGCTCTTTCCCACCTTAGACCTTTGCCTGGCTTTCCCCTTTGACCAGAATAGCTCCTTCTTGCCTTTCAGGTCTCAGCACTTATATTAGCTCTCAGTGAGGTCTTTCCTGTCAACCCAGGGAATTCACTCCCCTCACCCACTCATCACCGCATTTGTCACTAACTGAAATTATCTTAGTCATTTATTAGTATACAGGTAGTTTCCAACTTACGACGAATTCCATTCTGACAACTCTGTTCTAAGTTGGTTTTGATGTAAGTCAAATACCTCCTCTTTCTAAAAGTTTTCATTATTATTGCCTTTTATTATCAATAAAAGGGGCAACCGGCTCCAGGATGGCTGGGAAGGCTGGTGGGAAAGGTGGCTTGAGGTGGCCCCCTGTCCCGCACGTGCCTCTTGGGGGTCATGTGGGTGGAGGACCCTTTCCCCCCACCCAGTGTAATAGCACCCCCTCCCCCACAGCAATACTCACAGAATCCCAGGGCCAAGGGAGAGGAAACCCTGGTGGCCTAGTGGTTAAGTGCTGCAGCTGCTAACCAAATGTCGACAGTTGGAGTCCACCAGGCACTCTATGGAAACTCTATGGGGCAGTTCTACTCTGTCTCACTATGAGTCAGAATCGACTTGATGGCAACAGGTTTGGGTTTTTTAATTATTATTATTATCATTATCTTTATAAGTCTGATCTTTGAACATCTGCAAGTGATAACATCAGCAAATGAGGTCCTGCAACATTGTATGTAGTACAGATTACTACCGATAAAGCCTACAAAAAAAAGACAGACGGTCGTAAGTGCGGTTCACTGTAACTGGAACATGTGGTAAGTTGAGGCCTCCCTGTACTTGGTTGTCTGTCCCTCCTAATCAAATATAAACTCTCCAAGAGCAGGAACCAGCACTGAGAAAAGTACTGGCACGTGTTGCTGTTGTTGTTAGGTACCATCAAGTCGATTCTGACTCATAGTGGCTCCATGTGACAGAGTAGAACTGACCCATGGAGTTTTCTTGGCTGGAATCTTTATGGAAGCAGATTGCCAGTTCTTTCTTCTGCAGAGCTGCTGGGGGGGTTCGAACCATTAACCTTTTGGTTAGCAGTCGAGCACTTAACCATTTGTGCCACCTGGCACATGGAGTAGGTAAATATTTTTGGAATGTTGAATGAGTTGACCACCTTCTAATTTGAAGGATATCTGTTGGACAGAATTTTTCAAAAATCACCTGATTGGTGTTTGGCTTTCCTCATATCCAAACTTGCCAAGGTTGTCTTTGGCTAGGGCAGTGGTCTAGGGTCCAGTTAGCATGGTCAGGGTAGCAGGATTGGCTTCATCAGTCATACCCCATGGATGCTGTGGTAACTCCTTCAGGAAAGAATCATGTGACCCATTTTCCTCAAAAGCGAGCTTTGTGGAGCTTCCTGGCTTCTTCTCTGATGTAGTCCCTCAGTATAGACCATTAGCCATCTGTGTTTCCACCAGTCACAGTAGCCTCAGATTTCTCCAACTGGTAGACAGACCACACAGTGACTGGTGTGGTTGGGGAATTCAGTCACTTTCGAGCTGAGGTGTCTGAGAGGGTGAGGACACCTTGGATAAGGGCCCAACAGTCTATCCCTTTGCCAGCTGAAATCATGTGATAGCTGAAACTCTCTTCCCAGGGGTTGGAACGTTTCCTGGTGCTTAAAATCTTTTTATTTCAGCCTGCTGCTATTAAAAGTGTTTAAATAAAAATTACTACTGCCATTTACTGAGTGCCTGTTCTATACCAGGAGCTGTGCTAGATCCATAACTCAGGGATGTTCAAGAACTTCCGGGGGCAGGGGAGGGAGGTTCTGAACCCAGGTTTTTGATATTCAAACCTGGCCTTCCTTGCACTTACTACCTAAGAATTTAAGGAGATAGGAGGAGTTATTGTTGTAAAAATAGATATTGTTAGGAAAATAAAATATGATAGGTCCCTGGGCAGCATGAATGGTTTGATCTCAGCTACTAACTGAAAGATTGGTGGTTTAAACCCACCCAGCAGCACCATGGAAGAAAAGCCAAGCAATCAGCTTTCATAGCGATTACAGCCCAGAAAACCCAGTGGAGCTCAGTTCTACTCTGAAACATGTGGGGTCACCATGAGTGGGAATCAAGGCAACAGCAACAGGTACTTCAAAGATGGACTAATCAGTTTTCTTTAAAAAGTATAGAGAAAAAACAAAGTAAAGGAAGATTCTTTTTCTTACCCCCATCCCATACCCTACTCCAATGTCATTCCATCCAAGCTTTGAAGATCATTCCACACTTTTTTTTAATTTAACTAATAAATAAAAATCCTACAGAATTTATCCATGTTTTAAATCTAGAAGTCTCTGAAATCTTCAAAGCAGGGCAGGAGATTGGTGAATTAGTTAGATCTCCACCTTTGTCAAACAAAAACATTTCCTCTTGGACAGTGTTTGCATCTGTGCCACCCACCAGAGTGAGCTATTTGCACACAAGGGATCGTTTTGGAAGGCTTTCTGCATTTTTCAATCATCCCTAGAAACAAAATCACAGCTCCTGTCTCACCTCACCTTGAAGCTTTTCACACTCCAGGGAACTGCTTACAGTCACCTGAATATAGAATTTGGTGGGCGTTAGTTTCCAAAGTGATACTACTCACAGCTGTCTTTAGGATTTCAAAAAGGTGTCAAAGTGGTCTTAGAAGGTGTTTCTTGTACCTGAGAACAGGTTGAGTGGTTCTCTTTGTTCTAAGAGTCACAGGGCCTCAGACTTGGGGTTTCCACCCAAGAAAAGGTTTTCCTGGGCTTTCTCCAGAGAATTGAGTGGGATCCAGGGTAAGATCTGCATTGTTGTCTGATGACACAAGAGCATAACTATGAGAGAAAAGCAGTGTACCTTAAGACAGCTTCTTTTCCTGATTTCACATTAATGGAAATAAGGAAAAGTAATTATTTCTGGATCAGAAGAAACATGCTATAGTGAAGTAGCGGGGGCTTTAAAATCAAACTCAGATTTGAATCCCAGCAGCCCCATTCACTAGCTGGATGACTTTATACAAAGCCCATAACCTCCCTCAGTCTCAATTTCTTGGTCTGTAAAATGGCTATCATCTCCTTTACCTCTTAGGCTTCTTATGAAAATTCACTGATACAATGCCTGTTAATTTCCTTGCATGGTTGCAGAATTTTAGGTGGGCCATAAATTGGCAAGAAGAGACCAAAACCAAACCAAACCAGTTGCCGTCGAGTCACTGCTGACTCGTGGCACCTGGTTTGGTTTGGTTTTGTGTGTCAGGATAGAACTATGCTCTATAGGGTTTTCAGAAGCTGATCACCAGGCCTTTCTTTTCAGGTGCCTCTGGGTAGATTTGAACCTCCAACCTTTTGGTTAGCAGCTGAGCATTCTAACTCTTTGCACAACCCAGGGACTAAGAAAAGACCACGCCTCCTCTTTAAATTCCAATTTATTTAGCTAAGCATATGGGAGTCTGGTATCAGCCAGCACGGCAGATGCAGAAAATGAAGCTGTATTTAGCCCCTGGGGTCCCTAATGAGGGGCACTCAGCTGCCTGTGACACTAGTCAGGTCTCGCTGGCTCAAGAAGCTTAATTTTGTGCTGCGCCATAGCCCAGTTATAATTGGGGCTGACGTCACCACTCAGGAAGAACTTAGAAAAACATTCTCTTCCCTTAATAGGAAATAATAACAGACCTCCAACACCCTTCTGGTCCTCACACCAAACTCAGTCTCAGCAAAGTCACACATCTTTATGGGTGGGGTACGGGGAGCAGAGTCAGGGCCAGAGTCCTCAGACAGCATTTCTGCTCCATTTTTCCAGCACCCTGGAAGACCTTGTCCCCCGGATAACACAGGCCACGTGGGTGTTTAATAAATTGTCGTGATGATAATGATGATGTCTGTCTGGGCTTTAATTCATATGTTTCAGTTCCATTATTGATTTTGTGCTCCTCAAATTAACCAGATAAAGTCACAACCAATTTAAAAACAATTAGTTTGATTTTGCGTCTGTGGTCCAGAGGGAGTTTCTTTTTCTCCAATATTAATAAATCACATTGTACAATTAATGAATTTCCATCTTGATCAGTAGTGTTTGGGCTGATATAGCATTTCTCATTGTTTTTGTTTGTGTGTTCTGTTTTGTTTTTTAGGGTCAAGTTGTGTTCCGGAATGGTGAGCGAATGGGAACCATTAAATTTACTCAATTTCAAGGTAGGCTTTTGTGATATTTATTCTTTCCAGTTGATGAAATCTATATATGTTTACACAATAAAATACACAAAAGAAATGAAAGTATGGTGTTTCAAATAAGAGAAAGCAGTGTCAAGCGAAAGCACTTCTCTGTACAAACATTAGTTTTAACTCATTGAAGATATTTTTCTCAATTGCATTTCTTCTTAGGCCAATCCCACCTCCCACGTGATCCTGAAAGGCTGATCAAAGTAGAGGGAGTGGAAGGGGGTTAATCCAGTTCCAACATTCTGAGAAGCCTTGCATTGTTTTTATTTTTTATTAGAGAAATTTTCAAACAGAGAGGGAATAGCATAATGAACCCCCATGGACCTCACCCCAGCTTCAACTATTACCAACATTTTGCCAATCTTGTTTTATCTTTACTTACTGCTCCCCACTCCCGCCACTTTTTTTTTTTTTTGCTGTAGAATTCTAAAGCAGATTCCAGACGTTATCTCATTTCAATCTATAAATACTTCAGTATGCATTTCTACTAGATAAGGACTTTTAAAAATATAACCACAATACTATTATCGCACCTAAAATATTTAACAATTCTTAATATCCTCTAATTCCTGGTCTATGTTGACTCCCCTGATCATCTCAGAAATGTCTTTACAGTTGGTTTGCTTGAGAAGAATTCACATAGGATCCACCCTTTGCGTTTGGTTGGTACGTCTGCCATTATCTCTTTTAAGCTATAATGAGCCCATGCACATGTTTTTATATGCCATTCATTTGTGGAAGAAAGCAGGTCATTTGTTGGGCTTTTCTGCTGTCAGAGTTGGAAGGGGCCTCAGAGACCATCCAGAGCAAGTTCCCCATGTCATGAGGAGGAATGGAGGCCCAGAGAGGGCAAGGACTTGTCAAAGCCCACAGGGTATTACCAAGGAGCAGGCCTGAGCATTCCTCAAGGTGGGCATCTCAGTTCATTCAGCCCAGTATGGTCATTAGTGCATCGTTAACAAAACCACTAAGACAGACCTTTCATCCGTGCAGTGTTTTTCAGCAGCTGGATGTTTCTGGAAAATCCAGAAACATGAGCAGTGCCTGCGGTGTCACTCTGGGCAGATCTCAGAGTCATCCAGGGGAAAGCAAGAAATTAACTTGAGTTATTCAGATTTGTTCAGAAAAATCCCAACAGGCTTCAGATCAGTCAGGAAAGGTGTTCTTCAACACTATCGCTCTGTAATGCAGTCTTGGAGATTTACCCATTCATCTTCCTGTGACAGGTAATTGAAACACATGTCAGCTCTCCTGCATGCACAAAAGATGTACTTTTAGGCAAATGTAATTATTTTCCCATTTGTTAAGTCTTACTTCTTCATTGGTTGAGCAAAGTAAGCATCTTGGCAAAGATACTTCCTTTTTTTTTTTTTTTTTTCTTTTTTTGAGTGATTGCAACTAAATTCTCTTGTCACATTTCCAGTTCTCAAATTACATCTTCTAGGAGAAAATTTTGTCAAATATTGATTGGCCAATCACAGCTACAAGTGTGTGCCAATTTTATTGCCTTTTTTTTTTTCATGTGTTAGGATTAGGTGCCAACTCCAGTGACTATGGCTTTAGGCATATCAGGACGTATGCCTAATATGCATATGAGGAAGGCAGGCTAGCAAACAGGAGCTCAGGGCCTGCACCTTGCAGTCTGACCCATCTGCGCTCAAGTCACTCGCTTGCTATAGAACATCGGGCAAGAGTCTTCGCCTCCCTGACCCTCAATGTCCTCATCTGTAAGATACGAGTATAGTACCACCTACCTTCTACGGACGTGGGAAGAACTAAATGAGATAACAAATATAAATAACATAGCACACTGCCTGACACACACACACGTATATGTATATGTATGTTTTTTGCTCAATGAGTGGTGGCAATTGTGATTAGCACTTTGTAAAAAATTTTGACTCTTTTCTGGGGCAAATCGAGATTTCCCCGGTGCATCAAAACCCTCTCCCCACCCCCTGTGCCTTTTTGTCTGCCAGCCACCCCAGAGCTGCTCCCCACACGTACACGTGTAGGAGGTCAGACTGGACAGAGATGATCTTGTCCTACCACTGCACGGTATAAATGGGGAAACTGAGGCCCAGGGAAGGGAGGTATCCTCCCCAAGAACACACAACTGGTTGGTGGTGGAGCTGCCCTAGGCCCGCACACTCCCCTCCATATGCCAGCCTGAGCAATCTCCCTGTGCCTGAGCAATCTCCCATCCCTGCATTTGTGTACAACTTTTATTGACTGTCAGAGGGAGGCCTTCACAAGCTCCTGTTTCCATGTCTTTAAAACAGCCGTGGATGTTATTTGGGGACTGAAATGAGCTACTGGGATGCAAGGGCTTGTTCAAATTGTCACAATTTGTTCTCCAGATTAAAAGAGTTTGAGAGGTACCTTGTCTACTAGGATGAAGGATCACTGAATTATCGAAAAGCCGTCCAAGCTGGAAGGGCTCTTGATTTTCATCTCATTTCACAGACGGGAAACTGAGGCCCAGACAGGAAAAGGGACTTGCCTCACTGTGGAACCGTGAGCTCATGTTCCATCCAGACACTCTCTTCTGGGGCCTTCCAGGGATTTACCCACAGGGTGGGCCTGCCCCCTTCCCTGGGCTTGTTGTTGTTGTTGTGTTCTGACTAATAGCAACCCTATAGAGCAGAGTAGAACTGCCCCGTAGGGTTTTCTAGGCTGTAATCTTTATGGGAGCAGATCACCAGGCCTTTCTCCTGTGGAGGAGCTGGGTAGGTTTGAACTGCCAACCTTTTGGTTAGCAACCAAGCACTTAACCATTACACCACCATGCCTTCTAAATTCCCTCATCCCATTGAGCTTGCAAAAAGGCCTCTGAGTAGGGTTAACATGTTGCTTTCTCCCTTACTGTTCACACCCCCCTCTCCCTGTTTCTCGCTTGATGGCTCTTGTTCTCTTTTCTTATTTAGAGGGGACAGTGGAACAGCAGGTCTCAGACAGAGCTGACTCACAGCCAGCCACGTAGCTGGCCCCAGACAGTGGAGGCTCCCCTTCCAGGGTCTGCTCCCAGGCTGATACCCAGGCTGTCTCAAGTGCTCGCTGAAGGGATCTTGGAAATTGGCCCATGCTACCACCCCTCTGAGGACCTCATGAGACGCTTTTTCAGCTTCTCATTTGCACACAGTCCCTGATGGCTTCTAAACCCTTTATGTACAGAAGAAAAAGTGGTTTGTAGGAGGCTCTGCCGACTCCTTTGCAAAACTAAAATGCAAATTAGTTGGAAATGGGAGTCAGCCTCGGGAAGAAGACAAACAGGAAAACCAGGAAGCCATGGTCCCTCTATACTTTTTGATTCCAGAGGCATGGGATTGTTATGCCCAGTGCCTGGCTCATAGTAGAATTAATTTAGAGGCAAAGACTTGGATTCATGTCCTTGCTCTGAAACTCCCCAGCAGTATGACCCTGAGCAAGTCACTTCATCTCCGGAGTCTCCATTTCCTCCTTCATTGGGTAATGAGATTTCAGCAGTGCCAGCCCCGCCTGCCACAGGGCTGTTGTAAGGGGAGAATGGATTGTATTCCATAAACTCTTAGGCACTGGGAAGCTGGAGTTATATTACTACTTGCGGCCTGGCTCGAGGCTGACTCTTGGTAAATGTCCACCAAATGGGTTAGTGAAAGTGTGCGCTGGGCCGGAATCCCTAGGCTGTGGAGATTTAAGAACACGTTCATTCACGTGTGGTTTTCAGTGACTCGATTCAAGACAGAATGTCTGGCTAGGAGCAGTTAACCTTGACAACAGAAATATGAACTAATTCATGATCATGACCGTTGTTCCAAACTGGAAAACTTTTATCTTTTTTACAAACAGGAGTGTTAGACCAACAGGGTGTTCTAAGACGACATGCCAGGGCTAGCACCTTGGTCCCTCTTGGGGCTAGCCATTTTGAGTTTAGGCAGGGTTTCTAATGGTTTGGTTTTCCTTATGCCCAGCTCCTCCTACATCTACTCAGTTTTTAGAGCTCCCAAAGCCATTACCTCCCATCAGGACTGTCCTAGAGGGCAGGTGGGCAGATGCCATCAGTGGCCCACCCGTATCCCCTGAGCATCCACTATTCCAGAACAAGCCAAATAGCATGTTACTAAACCAAACCAGTTGCCACTGAGTCAATTCAGACTCATAGCAACCTTATAGGACAGGGGAGAACAGCCCCCATAGGGTTTCCAAGGAGCAGCTGGTGGATTCAAGCTGCTGACCTTTTGGTTAGCAGCCTTAGCTCTTAACCACTGCACTACCAGGGCTCCATGCTACTCAAAGCAGCTGCAATTCTCGACCTGTGCAAGGAGTAGGCCAGATGTCCAGGGAGTTAACGTCTCCAGGAATAGCCCTCAGCCAGGGATGAATGAGAGGCGGAGGATAAATAATACCCCAGCTTCCTTTCCACTTGGGTGGGACAACTCCACAGTATGGTCTACTCTGTCTCCCAGATGTCACCAGTGGATTGAGCCTCAGCTGCCCACACAGAAACCTGCTTATTAATGCACCTTCCTTCCATTCCTTCCCTGTCCTATCCCCTCAAACCCTTCTCGGTGTTTCCTGGGACCACCTTCCAAAAAAAATTATGTGCATTCTTACCTTGTCTCAGGGCTACTCCAGGGGACCCACCCTACAATGGTAGGTAAAGCAGGTATTAGGATACCCTTGGAGACACACGCCTTGAACCCTTTCAAGTCCCAAGTTCAGTGCTCATCCCCCATGCCACCACTGACTTCCACTAAGACTCGTGCAGATGAGGAGCAATACTTTTTTTTTCCCATAAGAGAAAAAAGAATCCACGTTACTGCCAAATTCTAAACGTGGCTCAGAATTTGCAGCAGGAAATTGAGTGAAGCCATGATTAGAGCCTTGTTTATGCTGTTCATCATGGAATCTCAGCATCTGCCGCTCCAACTCACCGTTCCTGCCTTCATTAGGCCTGTTTGTAAGAATCTCGGTGAATGGCAACGTGCTTGAATTTCACACTGCTTCTGTGCAACATAAAGGACTCAGACTTGGGAGTTGGGTATTTCAGCACCTGATTTGAAGGGATGGGGTCTTCCGTTGCTCTAACAGCCTAATTGTCATTCAGAACGTACCTAGTGAAATGTAGGCTTGTCCTTCCCATTTGCAGACATTTAATTACCGGTTGGTCTTTGGGGTAACAGATATGGTTCTATTCAGTGTGCATTTCCTGAGCATCTGCCAGGCGCTTTACCAAGTCCTCTGGGGGAAGCTAAGTTGCATAAGATACAGTCCCTGCCCCCCAGGGGCTTTATAATCTCTCTGGCCGAATGCCAGTGCCTGTAAAAGCAGGAAGATAATTTCCCAGAACCTACTAGAAAACTTTTGGAATGTGTTTGACCCTAGTTTGAGACTCTCAGGGATGATTTTTAATATCCTTCTTCTTCTGTCGAGGCACATATTGTAACTCCCTTCACCAAGACACGCACCTGGAAAGACTAGTTAGTCATATCTCCACTCAGCTTACATAATTAAGACTGGAAACACCTTCCACTAAACGGCAGGATACACTGGCCGTGCTGTGGACCAGCAGGAATAGAAGGATACACATGAATGTGGGCTTTTTCAGGTTGGGTGCTGGTCCCCAGTCTTATCACCTCCCAGCCCTCATGATCCAGGGCTTACCTTTCCAGAAGCTTAAGGCCTGGAAGACAGGTATTTAGCAGACGTTTGTCACTGAACCATAAACTCTCAGTGTTGAAGGGTGCCCTGAGTCTCCTTTACAGCATTACCTTTTCTTGAATACTTCCAGTGATGGAGAACTCATTTTCTCTCATGTAGAAAGTGTATGGACCTTGAAGCAGACTTGCCTGATCATTGCTAGCCAGATGATATCACTCAATCTCTCTAAGCCTTCATTTCAGCATTTGTCTAAAAATAGTAAAATAAAAGGTGATCCCTTTCCTTACCTTGAGAGTGATGGTGAGAAGTCAATGACATGAGGCTGGCCCAATGACTGGCACAGAGGAGGGCCATGGCAACTGTTCGCTTCGTTCTCTTCTCCTGGGCGCTTTGGTCAATGACCCTAGATTAATCCCCTGCAGAATTCCGTGAGAAAAGTGCAGTCTTGCTTCCTTGGGACACACTTCAGTTGTTGGTGGTTTCTTCCCCAGTCCTCCCACCTCCACCCCACATAACACTGGTTTCCCCTCCCACCTTGTCCAGCAGCTCAGATTAAGACATGATATCCAGACCCTCTCTGTCCTCATCACTCTCTGTCCTTCAGCAGCCTTTTGTTTTATTTCAGGCACAAGGAGTTAAGGTCATCACGCTCCTCGTTTCATGGGACAGTTTTGTCACTGGTCCATGAAAACCTCTTTTTTGTTCGTGTATCCCCTTTTTCCCTCATTTATTCCTGTACCCAACTCCTATCTTTCCCCAGTGAGAGGCAAACACTCTAAGTGTTTAATGCAGATGTTGTCTATATGTATCCTTGCAAAATGCACAGTGCTGTCTTCTGTGTGTATATTGTAAATTTAAATCAGTGGACCTAGATTCTGTATCTTCTTCCGTTGTTTCTTTGTCTTCCACTCGGTACTATGTATTTTTAAGATGTCTCCATCCTAAAAATACATGTCCGTTTAAGCTGTGGCTTCTCATCTAGTGATAGACACCTAGGTCACCTTCAACTCCCTGCCTCCACAAATGATGAATATCCTTATAAACGTCCCTTTATGGACCCAACTGGGAATTCCTTTAGGACAATGCCTTGGAGCAGAATTGTTGGGTCAGAATGTATGTGCACATGAATATGCCTAAAATCTGCCAGCTTGCCCCTCAGAGTGCCCATACCCACCTACGCTGCCACTGGCTAAGGACTCCTCGGTCCCTACTCCCACCCACGTTTGGCGTTTTTCAGCTCTCTCACATTCTCCAATCTAAAGGTATAAAGTAACTTCTCACTGTTGTTTTAAAAATGATTTCTCTGGTTACTAATGAGTTTGGGCATTTCTTCCTGTGCTTATTAGCCATTTGTTAATTACCTATTCTGACTCTTTGACCGTTTTTATTTTAAGGTTGCTGTCTTTTTCTTGTTGAGTGGCAAGAATTCCTTACATAATCTAGATATCAATCCTTTGTTGGTTTTGGGCTTAGCAAATGTCCTCTTCCATTCTGTCACTTGTCTATAGACTTAGAGTCCTTGTTTAACAGGAGTTCTTAATTTTGATGTGAACAGTTTCTCAGTGTTTGGTCCTCTGGTTTCTGTCTTGAAGTTTCTCAACAATCACTTCATAGCACTTCCTAGGTGCTAGGTCCTGGCAAGGCACAGGGGATGATGAGATGGGTAAGATGCAATCCCTGCCCTCAGGGATTTCCCAGGAAAGTGGGGAGTAGACCCAGGACCCTAACAAGGTACAATACATGACAAGAGATGGCACAGGCAGCGTAGTCATCCAGAGGAGGGGCACTTAGCTCTACCTGGCAGATTCTAGGAAGGCTGCTTAGGAGGTAAATTCTAAAGGACCAGTGGGAGTTAACAAGGAAGAGGAGGAAAAAAACAGGTGTGCATAACCTGTTGCATGTTCTACATCCACTGGGTACTTAGCTCTTGACCTTCGGCCAGTTTTCCTAAGTCATTGGACAAATCTATCCCTGGTAGGGTTATTATATCTCCAGGGCATCTTGCCAGTGACCACCTGGCCTGTAAAAAGTCTCCAAACAAAAGCTTATTTAAAATATGACAGTGGCATCATTGTGAAGACAGAGAGGAGCATCTGTGTGCAGGGCCCCAGCCAGGGAAGAACTCGCCCCTTTCTGCTCTGTGCTGCTGAGCTGTGGTGCTCAGATCTGCTCCACTCCCCCCATGAGAGGGAGAGTCACCTTGAGGGCTCATCCACAGCCAGTGACCAGGTCTCAGGTAGAGTGGGAATGGAAAATCCCTTCTTGAGGAATATGCTGTTAAGCCTGGAGAAGAGCAGAATTGGGGGCTTATGGTCACCATCTCCATCTCTGAAGGACCCTTAGGAGCAGGAATCCATGTAATACGGGTCTCTCAAAGCAGAGCCAGGCCCTGGGAGGGGAAGTCACAGGGACAGGTTTCCACTTGGAATGAGGAAGGCCCTTCAGAGTGGTTGAACGAGAGCTGGAGGCCACAGAGACCTCCCTGTCCAGCCCCTATTTTTAGCAAGACCCAGACAAGGGATGATACTTCTCCATGGCTATTCACTGAGGTGGTAGCAGAGCCAAGACTAGCTCCAAGGGTCCCATTTCTCAGCCCAGAGGTCTTTCCTGTGCTTGAATTTGGGATTTTGTTGGGGGTCCTAAAATTGAGTCATCTTACAGAATCTTAGATTTTTGTTGATCCTAGATCAAATCTTTGTTTTACAGTCTAGAATTATACATTGAGTTTGTGTGTGTGTGTTAAACAACAGTTCAACTTTAAAGGTCACATATACCGCCCCTAATTCAGAGCCAGAGCCAGCTGAGGAAGAATAGACATTCGGGCGTGGGGTGTAGAGTTGAGGTAGCAGGGTTTGGGATCCAGCTAAAGCAGCACCTAGTTCTCCTGCATTGGGGCATGTGGTCCAGGAAGGAGACAGAATCACTCCATAATTAAAGCTGGTCTATTTCCCAGTATCGTGGAGATTCCTAGACCCACCAAAACCCATTGTTGTAGAGTCGATTGCGACTCATAGTGATCCTATAGACAGAGTAGAACAGCCCCATAGGGTTTCCTAGGCTATAATCTTTACAGAAGTAGACTGCCACATTTTTCTGCCAAAGAGTGACTGGTGGTTTCGAACCACCAACCTTTTGATTAGCAACTGAGTACTTAACCACCACACTACCAGTCCTTCCTAGGCCCACAGCCAGTGACTATTTCCAGACTGGACTTTTTTCAGCAGCCTGATTTTCACCAGTGGGACTGGTTTTCTTTACATATCATCCAAATCAACAACTTGAAATAAAGGATGCACCTTTTAAAGAGAACACTTCATTATGCACCACAAGAGGGGACCAGTATTATTCTGCAGGAAAAGGGCTCTTTGTTTCACAATATACTTAGCCTCTTAGTACCAGAACATGTCGTCACCGAAGAGCCCTCAGTATGACCCAGCGCTTCTCAGCCCTGGCTGCACATCAGAATTACCCCCAGGAGCTTTTACAAATACAGCTGCCCAGGAGCCACTCCAGTCCCGCAGGGATTCTGAGGTAATGGGTCCATGTGGGACCTGGGCATCTGTATTTTCTGGAAGGACCCAGATGATTCTAATGCTCGGCTAGGGCTGAGAACCACTGGAACCCCTGCAGTGCAATTTACAGGTGGAGAAACTGAGTCCAGCAGAAAGGGAATGGTTCATCCAGGATCACACAGTGAGTCCGTAGCAATGTGCAGCAGAGCCCTGGCAGGCAGGGAGGCCTGCCTGTGGCCAACCCCACGCCACAGCCCCTCTCTCTCTGCTCAGAATCCCCCACATGAATCTTCTTCCCAGTCTGTCTGCAAATCCCCTGGTCCACAGTCCCTGGTCTGCAAGGCCAGGTTCATATCCAAATAAGTGGTTGGCACTGTTTGCACAATGGAGTTAACAAAGAGCCCAAAAGTTGAAAGTTCTGGGTTCCTGTTACAGGCATCACCCATCTGGGCCCAGAGAGAATGGAAGAACACAGGGGGCATAATTCTTCCACCTGAAAATGCTGGGGGACCCCTGGCCAGAGGGCGGGGGATGACCTTATGCTGCTGAGACATCGGAAGCAAGACCTCAGGTTCCACTCAGGAGCTGACCATCTAGCAGGAATCAGAAGGCCTGGACACACCTAGGGCATCGCTCCAGCACAAGCAATGTTGTCACCCAGTGCCCTGAACCCACTGGGGTGCTCAAATGGAAGAGGGGCCATTTGAACCAGACTTCAAAGATGGTTGGGGTTTAGGCATATTGATTTGGTAGAGGGAAGGGAAAGCCACCTTCCAAGTGGAGGACCTGTGTCATGGGAAAGTGAAAACATACACCCACCCAAAACCTGTACACAAATGTTCATGTTGTTGTTGTTAGGTGCCATCAAGTCGGTTCTGACTCATAGCGACCCTATGCACAACAGAACGAAATGTTCATAGCACTGGCATTATTCATAATAGCCAAAAAGTGGAAACAATCCGAATGCACATCAACTGAGGAATGGATAAACAAACTGTGGTCTATCCATACAATGGAACATTATTCAGCCATAAAAAGAACTGAGGGACTGATACATGATACATCAGGAATGAACCTTGAAGACATTACGCTGAGTGAAAGAAACCAGCCATCACAAAGGATCACATATTATATGATTCCATTTATATGGAAGGTCTTGGACAGGCAAATCTATAGACAGAAAAGTAGATTAGGGTTGCCTAGGACTGAGGGGGGAGGTTAAGGGCTGGAGAGGGACTGCTAATGGGTACGGGGTTTCTTTTGGGAACAAAAATGTTCTAAAATTAGTTTGTGGTGATGGTCGCACAACCCTGTGCATATTTAACTAAAAAAAGTTGTACACTTGAAATGGGTGAATTGCATGGCATATTAACTATATCTCAATAAAGCTGTTTGAGAAAAATGCAATGAGCCAGGTCAGGCTGAGCCCCCACCTTCCCAGGCTCAGCACTGAGTGCTACGGGACCCATCTGGATACAGCACACACATACGGCACAGAGAACCCCGAGCAGAACCCCAAGTGGTTTGAAAAAGGTCAGGGAAGGAGGAGTGCTCCTGCCTGGAGCAGTGGGAATTCGGACCTCCAAACTGGGAGAGTCAGATGAGGGAGCGCATCCCTGGTGCTGGAACGGCAGGAACAGAAGTCCTGGGTCTGCTTAGCCGTGAGGGAAGAGCGTGGCTAGAGTCCAGTGGACATGGGTTTGAAAGATTCCTTCCAGCCAAGTGGTCCTGGGCAGATCATGTAACCTTTCTGCAGAAAGGGAAGCTGTACACAGGAATAATTTTACTTACCTGGTGGGGTTTTCTGGGTACCTGGTGGCAAAACAGTTAAGTGCTCAGCTGCCAACTGAAAGGTTGGAGGTTTGAACCCACCCAGTGGCTCTGCCGGAGAAAATACCTGGTGATCTGCCCCCATAAAGATTACAGCGTAGAAAACCTATGGGGCAGCTTTACTGTGTCACATGGGGCTACTATGAATCAAAATTGACTCCACAGCATCTAACAACAAGAAGGTAGGGCTATGATGAGGCTAAAGTCACCAAACTACAAACTCTTCAAGTCAGAGATAGTGATTTGTCTTTTAATCTTGGTGTCTCCAGCCCCCAGCACACACCCTGGCATAGAATAGGTGGTCAATGAATGTTTGTTGAATAAAGTATTGAACTAGGGGATTTATCATAAGCAGCTCTTCGGTATCCTGGATATTCAAGGTCACTGTGGTCAGTAATGTGGAAAAAGCCAGAAATACCTCAGCTGGGCCTGGTATGCCGTAGGAACTCAATAATTGTGGGCTGAACAACCAGCCCCCTGGCTCAGCACAGGTGGTAACTGTGCTCTGAATTCAGAGCTAGGGGCCCCGGGTTCAGGCTCACCTGGTCAATGCCCAGCCATCACAGAACCTCTGTGAGGTTCCACCCTCATTACAGAGTGGGGCAAATTATGCCCAGTTCAGGGTTTGCCTTGAGCCTTAGATGCAGTACCATGTGAAGCAAGTTGAGCCTCCAAGCACTCCCCTGGGGGAGGAAAAAAAAAAAAATTTTTTTTTTTTTTTTTTTTTTTATGGTCGGGTGGGGAGGTTGGTATCATTTTGGTGCCATGGGACAGTGTAGTGGGGCTGGGTGAGTCAGAAGGGCGGGCTCTGTGGCTGGGGGCAGCGTGGGGTGCCAGTCAAGCTACTTCCCGGCTCCTGGTGGTTTATTCCTATCCGCCTGCATATTTCATGTGCTGCCTCCCCACGCCAAATAAATAAATCAGGGCCTCCTCCTCTGAGCCGCGGGAGCTGACTGAGGCCTCTGAAGGGCTAAGGCCTTCAAAAGGCCGGTGTGGGGATATGGGAACCCCCAGCCACTGCTGCTGCTGCCAGAGTCTGCTAATGTGACATTTAGGGGTCCCGTGGCCCTTGCAAGTGACAGCCACCTGTGCAGCATGATGCCCCCCAAGTGGCGAATCCTGGTGGGAAGAAGAAAGTGACTTTCACAGTCCCTGTTTTCCATCCCACAGTCAAAGGAATGCAGGCAGAAGTATGGGCACCAGGGTTCCCTGCTCTGTTTCCTGAATGTATGTAAGGGACCAGCAGCACACCTGCATTTCTGCACACACACTCACCTGGAGCCACCGCCCCAGGAGGCAGGTCCTCCTATGCGCACACCTGGACCCCCTACTGCTGCATCACTTAGTGACCTCTGGGCATTTTGCTGACCACATCTGTGTCCGCAGCTCTGGGGACCCACTTGCACAGGCCTGTGTCTGAGGGCAGATAGCCACACCTCTCTGCAGTTACTACATTCTGGAGGCACAGGTGGCCCACGGGGCTGTCACTTCTCAGGTTCCCATCTCTGACTAGATTGTGGCTGGAGTGCATGATCAGTCCTTCGGTCTGCGCTCTATCAGAGAGACAGTGACATTGTGGGTGTGGCCCAGGGAGGGGCCCAGATGAGGGAGAAGCAGAAAGGTTACTCCGTAAGAAGTGGCTGGAGGGGTTGGGGGCTGGTGCCGGGGGAATAATCTCTCTTTGTCTTCAAGTCTCTGGAGTCGTCCTGGGACAGGAGGGAGCAGAGGTTTCTGTGTGGTCCTAGAGGGGAGAGCCAGAAGAACAGGGAAAAGTTACAGGGAGACAGAGTCCAGCTCAAATACCAAGAAGGTCATGGTAATGGGCAGAGGGCCAGGCTATGAGCTGGGGGAGGTGCTCCTGTTACCCAGAGGGGTGCAGCAAAGGATGAGTGATTGATGAGACTGGTGGGTGAGGGCGCTGCAGACCAGATCAAGGTTGGAGGTTGTGTGACTCTAACTGGAGGGCACAGGCGAGAAGCAAAACTCTGCAAGAGTATAGATAGCTAAGGCCTGTGAAGGGAATGAGACGCGGTACAGGAACACCCAGACAGAAATACAGGACCCTAATCTAACCTTAATCTAACCGCCACTGTCTCTTACTCCCCGCAGACAGCAGGGAAGTGAAGGTGGGAGAGTACAACGCTGTGGCTGACACGCTGGAGATCATCAACGACACCATCAGGTTCCAAGGTAAGGAGCGTGGGCTTCTCGGAAGAGGGGGCCTAGATGTTGTCTGAGGGTGGAAGACAAGCTCAGAGTCCTTTTCTTCACGGACAAGAAGGAACATCCTTTCCCTTCAACACATACACTCACTCACTGGGCACAGGATACCCATCACTTACATGAGTTCCATCTTCTGGGATGGGTTGCTGAATTTTGCATCGAGTGTTGGTTATCACCAAGCCATCTGTGTTTAAACCATTGTGTGGTCAGTAGTAATTCTTTTAAAATGCTGCCTACCTAGATTTAGCTCTGTCTCCTCTGGAAAACAGAGTTTGTTGGGGTCTATTTTTTTTATGATAAGACCTCTCCACCTGCTGCTCTGCCTGGAAAGCCACCCCCTCTCTTCTGCTAGAGAACTCCTCCTCAGCTTCTAAAACCAGGCCAATGGTCACCTCCTTCAGGCAGCCTTCCCTGACTGCCCCTCAGCTGAACTAACAGCTCCCTTTGCTTCCACGCTTCTCCCATGGCTACTGTCACTTTGCACTGAAATTACTGGGTTATTGGACCATGGACTCCCTGACTGGATCCTGTTTGACTTTAAATTCCTGACACTAACCAGGCTCTGCAAAATACCAGAGACTTGGTAATATTTGATGAAAAGATGAATATATGAATCCTAGAGTTTCAGAAACTAATCGAACGAGCACTTTACCATGTATAATCCAACAATCTATTGAATTTTTTCATTGTTTGCATGTATTGTTTTAAACCATTAAATGGTTTTTCCAGACTAAACTTCTAATTATTTTATTGAACACCATACTGAATAATAATTTTCTAGCATAGATATCTTAATTGATTTTCTATTCCCAGATCATTTTACATTTGTAGATTTTTTAACTATTTTGCCATCTGTTGACCCATTATAAATCAAATAAATTATTAATAAAGTATATACAAAAAAAATCGTCAAGTCGATTCCAGCTCCTGGCGACCCTATAGAGTGAAATGGAACTGTCCCATGGGGGTCCAAGAAGTGGGTGGCTGGTGGATTTGAACTGCTGACCTTTTGGATAGCAGCCAAGCTGTTAACCACGTGCAACCAGGGCTCCTAATAAAGTACATAACAAGTGGCAAATATGATAGTTAACAAAACATCATTATTCTGTACTGTAGCTAACAAATAACTGTTTCTAAAATCAGTGGTTTATTTCCTTTCATGTCAATTTAAAATATTTATTCTCCACATTAAAGGGGAAATATAAGTAAAAACATCAGGAGAAAAAAAATGTGCCAAACAATTTCATTAACGAATTATAACTAGATAACCAAAATGTAAGAAAAATACATTGACATTAATGGGTTTGTTATTGCATTATTTGCTACTATCTTCCTGGAATTCAGAATTTTGATACTAAATTCCAAACTAAGAATTAGAAACATTTTAAAGTTAGAGTAATATTGTGCAAACTGAAGGCTATAATTTGTCCAGTTATCCAGGAAAAGGCTATTTAATACTATTATGTGATATTAAGCTTGAAAAAAAATGAATGTATGATTGAACAAGTGAATGGATGAGTGGTTGAGTGCATAAATAAATGAATGAGTGAGTGCATGGGTCAGTGAGAGAGCGGGTGGGGGTGGGTAGATGGATAGATGGGTGGATGTAGGAATAGATGGATAGATGGGTGGGTGGGTAGGTGGGTGGATGGGTGAGTCAGTGGATGGGTAGATAGGTGGATATGTGGATAGATGGATAGGTAGGTGGGTTGGTAGATGGATGGATGGGTGGGTAGGTGGATGGATGGATGGGAAAGTGGGTGGGTGGGTGGATGAACAGGTACAGCCCAGTCAGTGGGTAGCAATGGAGGAAGCTGCCGCACCAATAGCACCTGGGTGCTATTACTCTGATACCACTGGGGTAGCAAATGCTGGGACCAGTGAGTACCAGGTGCCTTTCTGTGCTTAGAATTCCTTCTTAAAAGCAGGTCCCCACAAGAGAAGTTCTTTTATGGGTTCTTTGATTAGATTTTGTCATGTCCCTGCATATCCACTGGATCCAAAAGATTAAGCTTTGAGAACATTACAAAGCAAAGCCTCAAGGTGGGGAGAGGTGGTCTCTGTGCCCCAGTGGGCCTCCCCTCTCCACCTGAGGGAGCAGTCACGAAGCATGTAGTCATATATCACCTCACGGAGCCACAGAAAAACTCTGAAAGGTGGGTATACAAGCCCTGTTATCAGAAAGGGTAACTCCTCAAATTCACACAGCCTATGAGAGGCAGAGCCTGTTCTAACTGCAAGACTTGATCCCCAAGATAGGCCTGTCTGCTTCCAGACTCCAGAGATCTAGGTTTACTGAAAAGGATTCTGGGTTTACAAATTGAAGAAAAGACTCAAACACAAAATAAACAAAAGACACAACATAACTGCGAAGAAAAACACAAATTAACAAAATAATAATAATTACGCATCCAGGACAGTGGTTAAATAATAGTCGAGGAGCACCTGGCTCATCACTGATTGAAACTCTGCCATCCGGGTCTCCTGCTGTGCCTCCAGGCCGGGATAACCCAGGAAGCAGCTGCTCCAGGCCCATCTCCTGCTTCTCAGACCTTCCTGCGGGCCCAGAGAGTAATAACCCATCTCGTTACCCTGAGCCCAGCTGTCCCACTCACACCCCTGCCTGGGCTTAGCCCTCAGCCCTCTCACGAACCCCTGCACCAGCCCCGACGGGTCTTCCCACCCCCCGTCTTAACCCCCCTCAAGTCCATTCTGCCCTTGGCAGCCAAAGTACCCAGGTCCCCATGCCATGCTGAAGGTGCCCCCTTCTGCTCAGAGCCCTGCACAGTACCACATGGTTCACAATGAGGGTCTCCCTCCTTGGTGTGGCCCCAAGGCCTCCATGGGAGGGACCCCCTCCCCACTTCTCTGGCTGTACTCTCAGGATAACCCCAAGCAGACTGCTTACAGTTCCTCAAGCATGCCAAGGCACGCCATGCCTTTGCTTCTCCATTGCCTCTGCTTAGAATGCCCTTCCACCTTGTCCTCCTGGTGATCAGCCGACAGCTCTCCTCCTCTTCTTCCAAGGCTCAGCTCCTACGTCAACTTTCCATAGCCTTTCCCAATTCCATCAGGTGGACCTGCCCTCTGCTTCCTGCTTTGTGCTCAGTGCTTCCTGTGTCTGATGTTTTCACAGGCCTGAATCTCCTTTTTGGAGGCTGTTTATCTTAGTGGTTAGAGCTCAGGTTTTGGAGTTAGGCAGATCTGGGTTCAAGTCCTGCCAGCTCTCCCACTGACTAGCTATAAAACCTTAAGCTATAAAAGCCACTTAACACCTAGAAAACTGTAAATTGGGAATAATCTTATCTACCTGTGAGGCTCAGACCATGGTAAGCCTCCAGTGAACGTGATGCTTAGTATTCCTTTTTTTTTTAAAACATGTCTAGTGTGTAAGTTCCTTGAGGGTAGGGACTGTGCCTTGCTCATCCTTGAATCACTGGTGCCCAGCTCCAAGCCTGACAGACGAAGATGATGAATGAATGGGGATGAATGGATGAATAATGAATTCATAGAGTGGATGAGAGGCAAGACAGAAACCTCAAGTCTGCTGCTATTATAACGCTTCTAATAAGCCATTACCATTTGGCTTCTGTTATGTTTTAGTTAAGATGCACCATGTGGAGGCGCCATTTTGGGGGAAGAAAGGGGGCATAAAGAGGAAGAGATGTTCTCAATTTTCTGAAATTGTTTCTACTCAATGAACCCCAAACTCACTAGTGGCTACAGTCATAGCCTTTGATCCAAACCTCGGCCCCCTTTCTCAGTGCCTGGAAGAACAGAGAAGGGCTGGTTTCCAGCCAAGAATGTATGATCACCACCAGGACTGCTCTTGTGTTTGGGAGCCCGAGAGCACCCTGGGTGGCCTGATGCAACCCAAGGTGTTCAGGCAGGGGCGGAAGGAGGAGGGGAGGAGAAGGTTCCAGTTGCTGAGCTTTCACTGCTGGAAATGATGTCACCTCTACCACCTTGTGTCTATTTTAGCCCTGACATCCAGCCCTTGAAGCCACTCTTCCTAGAAATGTTACTTTGTGTGGAATTGCTTACAATGTTATGTTAACCACGCCAGAAGGTGGCTAGCTGTTTTCGAACCTGGCAACTTCCCTAGACTTTTTAGATGGGTCAAACTCTTCCCCACCCCCCGCCCCCCACTACGTGTTTCTAAACATATTTGAACTAGCTAGAGGAGTTTTTTAAACAGATGTTCGGGAGAGTTCTTGTTTGTCCATCACCTGCTGGTCGCCTGGGAATGGAGACAAACATGAGGCTGGTGTCCAGCCAGGCCCATTGCCATGGCACAGCCAGGAGGCCATCCTGAGCCCTGGGAGTCGCTCTAGGGCTCTCAGGCTTGGCCACTCCCCTGTGGCTTATTCCACACGTCAGCACTAGAGGTAAAAGCCCCAAAGTTTCTACAGTTTCACAGTAGAAACCTGACCTGAAACCTTAGCTCACAAAGAGGGGATTGGCAAAAAGTGGGAGGAGCAGGGGCGGATTATCCAATAGGCCAGGTAAGCACAGTGCTTACCTTGCTTACCAGATCATCATAGTGAACAGTTTCACATTTTTTCACCACATCAAAGATTCTGCTTCTAGGTGTGGCTGGCATCTCTCTCTCCCAACCCCACAGTACCTTCCTACAGAATCAAAGCCGCATTTCAAATTTATAGTCCCTGACGGGGCAGATGACCCAATAAGGAAGGTAAGCACGGGCTTACTTGTGTTTACTTATTAATCTGTAGTAAACAGTTTCACTACAGATGATCTGGTAAGCACGGTAAGCACTGTGCTTACCTTGCCTGTAGGATAATCTGCCCCTGGGGAGAAGTCACTGCGTCCCTCATCCCAAACAGCCTGTACCTGGTGAAACTAAAACAGGACATTTTTCCATCGTACATAAAGATGAGCTTGCCCTGAGGCCCTCAGGGCTTCCCCTGGTTGTGGGTGTCCTTGCTCCATGAGCAGAGGCATCTTTGCAGTCACACAGAGAATCCCACGTTCCTGTCCAGTCCTGGCACAGCAGGGAGGGGAAGCATGCTGGGAGCCTCTGCCTCCCACAGTCAAAGAATCAAGAAAATGGAAAACCGGAAAGAGTTTTTACAACATAATGACCTTGAGGCAGAAAATCCATAGCCAGAGCACATAGATGTCACCAGGGAACTGACAGATACCGTGTCCACACTGTCAAGGGGCCATTGTTACCATGCATTGGAGCGGAGTCCTTGAGGACCAAAGCCAGGATCCTTGCATCCAGTGGTACCCACTCCCAGCACCCAGCACCCAGCTCTGAGCCTTCCAAGCCTTTGGGGATAAATGGTGATGGGTTTTCAACAGCACTATTAGGCCAAATCAAATTCTAGTGTTCTAATGGCTATTAAATGCATCACAAATCCCTCATTGATTCTATTTAGAGGAAGAAATAAGTCCTGGCTAAGGTTCCTTACTGGCAGACTGGCCAGCCACCAGGTCCAGCTCACCCCATAGATGTGCCTTGCACAGGGGCCTGGCGAATGTCAGAGACATCCAGGCAGAGATGTTCTTGGGAAATCCCTGTGCACTGGGCTCAGCCAATATCCTTTCTTGGCCTTCTAGGATCCGAACCGCCAAAAGACAAGACCATCATACTGGAGCAGCTCCGTAAGATCTCCCTACCTCTCTACAGCATCCTCTCTGCCCTCACCATTCTTGGCATGATCATGGCCAGCGCTTTTCTCTTCTTCAACATCAAGAATCGGAATCAGAAGTAAGCTGCTCACACCTTCCTCCAGGACAAAGTGTAGGAGCCTGACCTGACAGCAGATTCTCCAGGGGCACAGAGCAGTCCTAGGGGAGAGTTTCCTAAAGTGTGTTATCAATCACGGGAATGTTATTAGGTGTTTCATTCACACACACACACACACACACGTGTGCGCATGCACAAGACTGCTGGTTGCACAATTCTGTTGTTGTTAACTGCTGTTATGTCAACACCCAACTCATGGTGACTCCATGCACAATGGAATGAAACACTGCCAGGCCCTGCGCCATCCCCATGATTGGTTGCAGATAGGACCATTGTGATTCATAGGATTTTCATTGGCTGATTTTCAAAAGTAGATCATCCTAGTCAGTGTTAGTGTGGAAGCTCCACTGAAGTCTGTTCAGCATCATAGCAACACGCAAGCCTCCAGTGACAGACGGGTGGTGGCTGCACATCTGGTGTACTGGCTGGGAACCCAACCCAGTCTCCCGTGTGGGAGGCGAGAATTCTACCACTGAACTATCAGTGCCTCACTGCACGATTCTAGATGGTTTCATTTGCATTGTAGCTCCTGTGGGGGCACCATTTATACAGTCTACAGTGTGGGGTGGCCTCTGGGGCTGCAGAACTCAGGAGGCATGCATGGAAGTCACTGAATTTGGGGAAGGTCAGAGCAGCTTGGGAAGGTTGGGTTAAATAAAACTGAGTGGTACAGGTCTTCACAGAGCTTCCAATAAGCTTGTGCACTTTGTGGTGCTCTGGCAGGAGAGCTAAAGACAGAATTCCCTGAATTCCTTTGCCCCCCTCCAGCATCTTTGGGAAGCACTGCTGGAGGGGGTCACTATTGGTTTGGTGCCATTGGTGGCATCAGTACAGCATGTTACAGTAGGGAAGCCTCTCCCTTTCCTCATCTCACTTGACCCTCCTGACAACCTTGTGTCACAGATGAGAGTGACACGGGTACCGTCCCCGCCCACACTGCTGCGTCCTTTTGGTGTCTGTCCTGATTTCTTTCTCCCAACACCCTATTGATCACAACTGATCATGGGGATGGCACAGAGAAGCTCCCTGAGTTATAAGTCTGAGTTATTCTGGTCAGTCGTGGGTAGAGCAGGCCATCCTTCCAGGTGGTAGTGTTTACTGAGCACAGCTAGCTTCTTTGGTTTCCATAGCAAATCTCAAAACCCAGCTCCCTGCCTTGTGGGAGAGGCTGAACAGGGGCTCAGAGCGTGGGCTGTCGCAGGGCACAGCCTCAGTGCCACCCACACGGTGTTGCAGCTCTGCCATCATGCCCAGAAGCCACACTGTGTGACCTCACGGGCTGCCAGGGACAAGCCTGATTCCAAGGGTAACAGGTTTTTGGGGTTTTTTTCCCTGCTTACAAAGAACTTGGAGGCTCCAGATACATGTATATATATATATATTTTTTTTTTTTTTGGTAGTAATTTCTTAGATCAAATCTGTTTCTTGAAGAACAAAAAAGAAGTTTTATTCACCTGTTGTTTGTTATATTTATCACAAATAATGCGTATACTGCCACACCAAAAAAAAAAAAATTGAAGCGACTTTTGTCTATTCTGTGCAAACCTTAATTGATAATCATACATGTAAGCATCTGGCACGTAGTCGGCTCTCAATTAGATTCCCTTCCTACAAGCCTCAAGGATTCCCATTATGACAGCAAGTTGCCCCAATTTTAAGACTAAATGCCTTTAACTCCTTAACCATATCCCCTCTTGTCTTCCTGGCAGAAAGTTCTCCTTCCTCTTTGCAATAGGCTGGCACTCAGGTAAATTTTTTGACTGGCTTGATTAGTAAAAATCCTGCAAAGAGGGAGGAAATAAATGTCATTGTGGTTCCAAACCCCCCCTCACTTCTGTCTCCCTAAACGCTACCCGTGCTTTAAGGACCATCTCCTCCAGGAAGCCTGTCCCAACTCCTGGCCTCTCCCCTCACCAGCCTCCTATGATACCAAGATGAAGTTGCCTTAGCACACTGCATGTTTTCTGAAAGGACCTCCAGGGACCCAGTTGCATGTCAGTGTCACGCGTGCCCTAGGCACAGCGATCAGTATTCCCATTTTACAGGTAAAGAAACTGAGCCTCAGGAGGTTAAATGACTTGCCCAAGGGTGCACCACTATAGGGTGGCAGGGACTAAGCGCTGGACCCAGTGCTCCCTACTGGAAAGCCCATGTGCAGTCCACAGTTTACATCAGACTTTTTATCTCTCTACTGCTTTGATGCATTACATTTCTTTTAAATGTGGAAGGATTACTATAACTACAGAATGTGAAGGGAAGTGTTAAAGGAACAATTGACCGTAATTACAGTATGCAAAAGAGTGCCTGAATCTTGGGGTGCCGGCAAATCTAAGAAGCTGTGAGCTGATTGTGCTGGTGGAGCCAGGCACCTTTGTGGTAGATTCCAGCCTGCTGGTGCCTTAACCCAGCTTGGCTCGCTTGTGCTGGGCAGCAGGATCCCTGAGGAAGTGAAGGAGACACATGTAGAGTTTGGAAGTATGTAGAATGCCCCCAACCACAGCCTGGTGAGGGCAAGTGTGGGAGTAGGATGGGGACTCCGTTGTCCACCTCCCTCACCAATGACTGGGAGAGGTCGCTGCCCACTCTGTGTGGCACGGGACAGTGTGAGTGACTCCTGCAGCTGAAGTGATGCTCACTTGCCACCTGGTGACTGCAGTTCCTGAGCAACCCTGAATTCTCACCTGTATACCTCCCAGACCTGGTCCACTCAATGTAGGAGAGTGACATAGGAATCTCTCTCCTCACAGTTGAAGATTCCCGAACTTAAATGTAGAATGCTCAGGATTTGGCCTGTCTTCCCAGCTCCAGCCAGAAGCACCTGTTGACTTAAAGCTTTTGTGTAAACTGAAAATTGATGACTGAATAAGCTGATGCTACAAAGATGGCCCTGGAGAGGTGGCAGATGAACTTGACAGAGGAGACAGGAAAATCAACAACTAGAAATATGTATGTAGCTGTCTGGGTCACTTAGAGAAGGGCAAAGAACCCCTAGTAGATGGCATAGCCTGGGGAGGGGATAGTGGAGGAAACCAGGGCTTGCATTCTCCCTCTGCCCTTTAGACTAGACTTGACAACAGTGTATGCCTGGTACACAGTGACAACAAGCATTCAGAAAATACACTTTGAAGGAATAATGAAATTAACAGTCTATTGAATAGATTCTCTCTTTCTTTTGTCAGGTTGATAAAAATGTCTAGTCCATATATGAACAACCTTATTATCCTTGGAGGAATGCTCTCCTATGCATCTATATTTCTCTTTGGCCTTGATGGATCCTTTGTCTCTGAAAAGACCTTTGAAACACTTTGCACTGTAAGTAATTTTGCATATTCTAGTGGCATATGGTGTAAAGTTTTCTTGATGACCTCAGTCATAAGAAACATAGGCACAAACACAGAGATACAGGGTAAGTTTCATGAACAGGCAGAAAACTACCCATTCAGCAATTCACGCAACTCAGCGGGGAAATACGGTGTTACTTTCAGACCAGAATGTACTGAGTTATTGCCTGCAAAATTAAGATAATGGATCTTACAGGCCACTGCTAGAAGAGAAATGACTGGATAACATAGAAAAGGAAAGGGAGAAAAATTACCAATCAGAAAAGCAGGGTCGGGTCACTTAGCGAAGGAGCAAATTCTCCCGTTTACTCAACACCATCGCAGAATGGAGTGAGAGATGTTTGGATGGATGACTCTGAGTCGTATAGAAAAGATTGGAATCATTTTCTATCTAAGCAGTGTTTCTCAACCATTTTTTTTTTTAATCATTGCTCCTCTAAGGAGCCTTTTAAAACATTTTTCCCTAATTATCTCCCCACCCCCAGGAAATATTAATACCATAGATATACTGTATACCTATTTATATATAGAGTTGCTATGAATCAGAATCTACTCAATGGCAACAGGTCTGGGTGTTTTGGTTTTTACTGTTATGATCTGTCTATTAAAAAATTCAAAACATGTTACCGTGGAGCCGATCCCAACTCGTTGCAACCCCACGCGTGTCAGAGTAGAGCTGTCTCCACAGGGCTCTCAGTGGCTGGTCTTTCAGAAGTACATCACCAGGCCTTTCTTTCCAGGTGCCTCTGGGTGGACTCAAACCTCCAACCTTTGGGTTAGCAGAAGAGCACATTAGCCGTTTGCACCACCTAAAGGCTCATGTATATCTACAGTTTATCCATAAAAAGAGAAATATTTTTTCACCTCCCAAGAACCAATTTTTTTGCTGCCTTGGGGGCTATATGGCCCCCGTTAAGAGTGCATATATTTACGAAAACTCAAAAGAGTGTAATGTATTTATCTATTTTTAGAAAAATTATTTTGAAAATTAATCATTTTTCAAGTTTTGATACCTAAAGGAATGCCCTCCAGCTATTATCTTTTTTAAAATAGGTTATGCATTAGCAATCAGCAATTGTGTAGAACTAACTCTCCGCTAAAAGAATCATCAGCTTATGTTTTAAGATGAGGGCAACCAGGTAGGATTTATTTCTGGACTTTGACCTCTGTTGTAGCTCAAAACTGGGTGAGCCATTTGGGTCTCTGTTGTCCCAAATGTTGTCCAGTTTCCTGCCTGGAGGGCCAGTGCCAGCGGGAATGGTTAAAAGATCAGTGTTGACAATTCTTTTGTCATTGCTGTTTTCTTTAAGGTATTGAGAATAATGTCAATGCTTTTGTTCAAAGCTGTCCTTTTAGGTTGTATTTGCTGCTCTAAAGTTTCAGTGTTGCCCATTACTGGAAGAGGATAGGCTGAAAAGTTGGCAGTGAGGGATCAACAAGTGGAGGACCCCTAAAAAGTGCTGCAGGTTACCATCCACGTATTAGACTTTCAGGACTGCATTGGGTCCCTGTGCTTGAGGACAGCATGTAGGAAGAGAGAAGCCCCTGGGATCTTGTAGGTGATGATGCCCTCCTGATTCCTACAATGCTTTGATAGGACTATACACAGCTTCAAGAAAGTGGTAATGTTACCAGTGGCTTCAGTGTGACTGGCAAGTGAGATGTTCACAAATGTGCTCACTTTGTCCTAAAGGTTCTGGTTGAGAAGTGTATGGTTGAGTCCCCACTAACCCAGAGGGGTTGTGAGGTCACTGGAGTGCTCAGGGACCCCTTCTCAGCTGGGGTGAGTCAAGCCCCAAGTGTCCCAGGGCTCCCTTTGTTCCCAATTCCTACTCAGAGATTTTTATTCCAAGCTTAGCACTGCCACCCACCTCGTGCTTAGTCTGCCCTTCGAGGGGTTAAGGAGGTGAATCCATCCAAGAGATGCAAGTTTCCCATGTACCTGGTGTCAGGGTGCATGGAGTCAGCTTTGAAGAAACTGAGCTGCTCCAAGGTCCTTGTGGGTGAGGTTTAGCAGGGTCCAGTCCCAAAAGCGTGTGAGCCTGTGGCACTAGGATGATGATGGCTGCAGCGTGTGGAAGTCTTGTTTGTTTTACGGACAGTGTGACGCCCCATGGAAGTCCCCAACATTTCTGCTTCTGCATAACTTTTGTGCCCCTGCAATGCCCTACAAGTTCATGGACACCATGTTTTTCTATGGTCAGCTTTCCCGGGTGGTAGTGAGGCCTGAGTCCAGGGGATCCTCCTGAGGCACCCTGAAGATATTAAGAGAGAAGGAAAGAGAGGACTTCCATCTTCCCTCCGTGCTTCAAAATGCTAGCACCCCTTCCCCAAGTTTGAGGAGACCGTGATAATGACAATAATGAAAATGATACCAGAGGCTAGTTTGGCAACCTCAAATTTACACAGACAAAAGAGCCCTGGTGGCATAGTGGCTAAAGTGTGGTTGGCAGTTCTAATCCACCAGCTGCTTCAGGGGAGAAAGATGTAGCAGGCTGCTTCTGTAAAGGTTTACAGCCCTGGAAACCCTATGGAGCAGCTCTATTCTGTCCTATAGGGTCACTGTGAGTTGGAATCAACTAGACAGTAACGAGTAATTTACACAGTGCTCTGACACCTTATTGGCTCCTTGAGAAGTGGGACTTGGGGGTAGTGAGAGGCCTGCCATGGTCTCCTGCTGAGAATCAGGACGGATCTCTACCCTGGTTCCACCACGGCCCCAGTCCCCTCAAGGGTCCTCTGCCCGGCTCCTACGTGCTATCTTGGTCTGCATGGAATTAGCCTGAGTTACAATGCCCAGTGCAGCAGATTGAGGCAGACGTTTAGAGCAGCCCAGCCCTGGGAGAATCTCTTCCTCCCAGACGCCTCTGCCATCTTGACGTGTTCAGGAGCCAAAGGCTGTCGAAGCACAGGTGCTTTCTCCCATTTGACCTGAATTCTACAAACGCTGGGTGACGCAGGCTAGGGAGCAAAAAAAGGGACGTCCCCCACACTAGGTTTTTTCTTTTAATGAAGCCTGACATTCTATTCTGGGTGTCACGCTCGTTTGTGCAAGGGGAAGCTTGTCCTGGGGAGCTTGGGGAGGCAGCATGAATAAATCATGAAGCACTTTACAAATCAGCATTAGCTCCGAACATGAGGGCTTGGGAAGATGTTAGGGCCCGGTTTTCACCACCCCTGAGAATTAATTTATTTGCAGTCAGGGCTGTTTCAGAGGCTCTGCAAAGGGGAGCCCACATTCATGACTGTGGGGGAAAGCACAGATTAACTGTCCTGGATTGAATTGGGTTAGCACAAATTTGTACATGGGTTAGGATGGGGGTCATTTATCGGGGAGGAGGAACTTAGAGCCTAAATACCTGTCCCCAGTGAGTACGGTTTGGGTTGTACTCCCCCCTGCTATCCAAGGGCGTTTGGCCGCTTTATTTCACTTGGTGCCTTGGATTCTGCTCTCTTTGCGCCTAAAGGGTTGCTCTCAGTAAACTCTAACCCAGCAGGGAGAAGGCGTAGCCTGGCACTGTGAGCACAGATCTTAAACAACGGCCTGGGTGTGGCTCCCACCTCCAACGCTTACTAGCTCTTACCTCTGGCAGGTGACTTAGCCTCTCTGAGCCTTGGTTTTACCATCTGTAAAATGAACATAACAATATTCCCCATGTAGGATTGTGATGTGGGTTAAACAGGACGATTCCGGCAAGCCATCTAGTACATAGGGTGAGTATGTGGGGCAAGGGGAGGGAGGCACCCAGTTTGCTATCTTCCCTTGCATCACAGTGTAATCCTGGTGTCCCCCACGGTGTCCTGTAAGAAATCTTGTAGGACAGGGAACCAGGTGGACCACGAAGTCAGCATCAGACACGATACAATGAAAGTCACAGCTCAGTCTGCTCTGATGCCATATAAATGCCACTTTTCTTCCTTTTAGCTTTCAATATAGAGACTAAACCATCCACACCACCTCAGGGAGAAGCCTATGACAATCACACCAGATCATGTCCCTCTGGGGGCAGTGCCTCTGCTCACAAGGGCCATGTAACTTGAACAGGGGAGTGGGTTTACATGTGAGTGCGTGTGCCCGCGCTCTCTCTCTCTCTCTCACACACTTACACACACACACACACACAGTGCTGCTGCTAGGAGGAAAGCAGTTACACCTAGCTGCCATCCCCTCTCCCTCTGACCCTTTCCAGAATCTTCACAGCCTGTCAGTGCTGGTTTCAGCAAGTCTTGCAAACAGCTCCAGCTACACCAAGCTGTTTCCCTGGACACTGAGTGGGTAGTGGAATCACCATAGCAACGTGGCCCCTGTGGGCACAGAGCTGCCTGTGAGGACAGCGCTGGGGGTGGGACAGAGCCCCTGTGCCAGGAAGTGGGAGGAGGGTCGCACTGACCTGGTTCGGGAATCCCAGACATCAGCCTGGAGGGAGAGCCAGGCAAGTGGAGAGGGGAAAACGTGGCACTTGCTTGCCTTCCTTGTGGGGTCTTAGCAGAAACCCAGCATGATTGTAGGAGGGGTAAGAAGGGACTCTGTAGCATGGGCATGGATGCCCCAGGAAGTTCTTAGATCCCAGGGCCAGTCACACGTAGCTGCAACTGCTTCCTGGGCTCTCCAGCCACATCCCTGGGGGTGGAGATGATCAGCAGGCTTATGTTGTTTACCCCCCACGGTGGGGCCAGTGCCTCAATGAAATTCACTGGGTATAAGTCCCTGGGTGGTACACACAGTTAGTGTGCTTGGCTACTAACCACAAGGTTGGAGGTTTGAACCCACCCGGAGGTGCCTAGGAAGAAAGACCTGGCAATTTGCTTCCAAAAACTCAGCCATTGAAAACCCTATGGAGCACAATCCTACTCTGACACACATGGGGTCACCATGAGTCGGAATCAACTTGATGGAAATTGGTGATGGTGATTATCTGTCAGGTGTGATTTTACCAAGAGCAAGCTTTCTGCCAGGTGCAGCCCTTCCTTCAAATCCCTACAACCACTTGACAAGGTGAAGTTCACTGTCCCTGCTTTATAGGAGAGAAAACTGAAACTCCATGAGATCATGTCATATTTTGGTAGATGGCAGAGCTGAAGTTTAAAACTAGCTCTGTCAGACTACAAAGATGCCTAATACGTTTCATTCATCATTTTTTTAAGAAACATTTTGACTTTTTGTCAGCTGGTTTATGCCAGGAGAATGTTGTTGTTGCTAGTTGACATCAAGTCGATTCCAACTCACAGCGACCCGTGCGTGCAGAGTAGAGCTATGCTCCATAGGTGTTTTCAAGGCTATAATCTTTCAGAAGTAGATCGCCAGGCCTGTCCTTTGAGGCACCTCTGGGTGGGTTCGAACCACCAACCTTTTGGCTAGTAGTGGAGCACTTAACCACTTGTGCCACTCAGGGACTCCTATGCCAGGAGAATAGGTCAACAAAACTGAAATTCTTGGGGATCCAGTAAACATTGATCCCAACCAAAATTTTTGTCCATTCAGATTTTTTTTTAATTGAGGTATGTCACATACCATAAAGTTCTCCCTTTTAAAGTGTATGATTTAGTGGTTTTTAGTTTTTTTTTTAATTATTTATTCATTCATCTTTGCTGCATCCCCAAAGTATATCAGAGTGCTTGGTACATAAGAGGAGCCCTCGTGGCACAGTGGTTAAGAGCCTGGCTGCTGACCAAAAGGTCAGCAGTTCAAATCCACCATTTGCTCCTTGGAAACCCCGTGGGGGAGTTCCACTCTGTCCTGTGGTGTCATTACGAGTCGGAATTGACCTGACGGCAATGGGTTTGGTTTTTTTGGTACTTAAGAGAGCAGCTCTGCAGTTGGACATGTGTTTAAATCTCAGCCATGCTACTTTCTTACTGTGTGACTTAAAGTTTAATATCTCTGACCCTAGTTTACCCTTCTGTAACAGGGTGACAATAATAGAGTTGTGAGGATTAAATGTGATAATGTACGTAACACAGTGCCTGCCATGTAGTAAGATTCAATAAATGTTAGCCATTATCATTATGAATACATGAATGAATGATGGGGCTGTGTCTGGATAATTGTGTTCTCCTCTGGACGCTACTAAGAGACATTGATAAACCAGAGTAGACTGGGATGAAGAAGAGGCTGGAAAAAATCGGGGTTGGTGCTAGCCAATTTGGTATACATTTATCCATGGTGACATCTAGCCTTGCTCTGCTAGAGCTGGGTCAGGAACACACTTGGGGCCTGCCTAAGCCAAAGGCAAGCTGAAAGGGACCTCGGGGCAGGCTGCGAGGGAGCTAAGGATGACGCAGCTGGGACCTCGGAGGATGCCCAACATGAGTCCCCAGTCGTTGGAATGTGGCGTGAGAGCTAGGAGAAGCCAGTTCAGCTCAGGGCTGCAGGAGTCAGAGGCGAGGCAAGGCTCTAGACCTCCCAGCCACCTCTGTTGCTGACAGTGGCAACTCCAGCATCCAGATCAAGAAGCAGCACATTACCAGCATCCCAGAAGCCCTTCCTATCCCCTTGCATATGCTGTCCATACCGCCCCTGAAAAAGTATCATGATCCTGACTTCTAACTACTCAGACAGTGCCACTCAGTGTGCAGGTGAGTCACCTGGGGACCTGGTGAAAATGTAGATTCTGCTTCAGCAGGTCTGGGGTGCAGCCAGAGATACTGCATTTCTAACACATTCCCGGATGCTGCATCCATAGCTCACACTTTTTTATTTAACACATTCCCGGATGCTGCATCCATAGCTCACACTTAGAGTAGCCAGGCCAAGAGTGGTAGCCAGTGCTTTCTTAGTGTGTGTGTCTCTTGGAGTCTGGTCCTGGAAGCGCCAGAAGCCTTGTCCCTGAGGACCAGCTGGGGGAGGGAAGGGGCTCCTGGGCTGGAAGGTGCTGCTGTGACCTCCCCCCGGAGCCTCAGGAAGTAGGCCAGTCGTGGCGTCGCAGAGCCAGGGCTGGGTTCTTACCTTCCACACTTGTGCTGGCGTTTCTGAGAAGATTCCACATGCTCTCAGCCCTCCACCCAGCTCACAGGAGGGGTGTGGGTTCAGGATGGGCAGAAATGTGGTAGTGGGGTCCCCGGCACTGGGCTGGGGTGCATAGCACTCTCTTCCAACCCTCCCAGAGATGCTAGGACTTTCTAACTCTTAACTCAAAAGGTAAAGACCGGGAACACCCACCTAGCCACCCAGTAAATTCATGCCCAGTAAGAATTAGTGATACGTTTTTATTTAAAAGTCTATAAGGGTCTGTGATATATTTTTGCTTGAGGATTTCTTTTTGAGGCAGTTGAGAGATAACCCCATGCAATCATGTGGTTTGGGGGCTGTTTTTTAAGCATGCAGTCCCACGCTTATATGGATGGTCATGGTCATGTGCTTAAGAAGGGGGGGGTCTTCCAAAAAGGGCCCAGAGTGGGTGCCTCTCAGTAATCCCTCCTCCCAGAAGGGGTGCCTTTCTCTAACGTGCACCACAGCTCCTAAGACGCCCTATTGGCCCTGACTTGGGTCCCAAAGTACCCCTATTTGTGCCTGGAGTCTCTGTGGCCCCCTGAATTGTAAGGCTGTGCCTTACTCTAAACTCCAGAGGGAAATGGTCCATGTGGGTCTTTAGTTATAGAACACTGAACAAAACAGGGTCCTCCAGAGCTGTTTCTAGAGGGTGCTTTTGACAGGGTTATTACTTCAGGCCACACACCAGATCGCCTCCACCACCTGCCAGCCCGGGAAGACACAGCAGGCCCTGGACACCCAGACTGAAGTCAGGCCTCTCACCTCTGGGTTACAGCCCCACTACCCACCTCCACACACACTTTGTACATAATGGTGGTCTGGGGTTTGCTTTTGGTGGGTATGGATTTTCTTTCCCTGCCTCCTCACTATTGATTGCCTGGGGTGAGGAGTCAGAATGAAACAAAAGGGCTTTTCAGAACCCTTTCGGACAGTGGGAAAGCAGCTTGCTCCCCAGCGTGGAGCTGACCACTGGGAGCTCCCTCCTCTGCTGTCTGACTGCCCAGCCCAGGGCACATGCATCTGTGATGATGTGGTGCCCCACAACGCAGCAGCCGCAGCCATCTATCAGAACACACCTGCAAGCAGAGGCTGTGTGTCCATTTTCCTGCTGAGCCCCCAAAGAGCAGTGAAGGCCCTTTGCCCTGCCAGGCTTGCCTTCATCAAATCAATGGAACAAGCAGCTGAGCAGAATGGTTCGGGATGTAGATTTTTCTTTCCATGTGGAGATTTGCTCTGATTCTTTTTTTTTTTTTTATATAGCTAAGACAGAGATGGGCATTCTCTGCCTTAAGTTCTTCTCCCCCCATGGACATATATGTTCAAGGTAGATTGCAGGGGGGGCTGAGTACTTTATGGCTGAGGGGAGAGAAGAAAAGATGTCAACATCAGAAGAATACATTTAAGACTTTGGGAGAAGTAGCTGCTTGTCTCGTGCTGATGAATCAGTATAGACATGTATTAGAGGCAGCATACTGGAAAACGGAATCATTAAAGCCCCTCAGAATCTTCTAGATCATAGAGCTACACAGAAGTGAGGTACCTGGTGAGGGGGGTCATCAAATAAAATCTCCTCACTGCAGGAAGTGCCCCTAGAGCATCCTGACATGGGTCCTCCAGGCTCTGCTTGGATATATGGTGTGACAAAGCGTTCACTACCTCCAAGACAGTCTATTTTATTTGGGTGGAAGGGACTGCTGAGGCCATGAATTCAACCTCTTTTGCCATCAAATGTTCCAGCTCCCTCAGTGGTGTTCCTTTCATGTACTTGCCCATTTGACCGTCACATTCTGGTGACGAAGAACTCATTACCTCCTAAGCTGGCCCATCCAATCTGATCATCCACTCCATGCTGAGCACCCAGGATTCAAAGATGGGCAGGTCAGGCCTGCCTTTAGCCCCATCTCCCAGGAGAGCCAGACAGCTAATCAGATAGATGACATCAGTGTACCCCCACAGCAGCAATATGGGTGAAGGCAGAGGTCACCAGGACGTGGAAGCTATGACCTCTCCCCACAAGGTCTGGGAAGTCTTCTCAGAGGAGGTGGCCCTTGAGTTTGGATTTGGGAGGACAAGTAAGAATTTGTCAGGGAGACAGAGCAAGGAATGGCATTCTGAGAGAGGAAATAGCTCCTGCAGCATGAAACAACATGGTGAGTAGGGAACATTTAAGCAGTGTGGTGGTGGTATTGTTGTTAGGTGCTGTCAAGTTGATTTTGACTCATAATGACCAACTGTGACAGGGTAGAATTGCCCCATAGGGTTTTCTAAGCTGTAATCTTTACAGGAGCAAATGGACAGGTCTTTCAACCACGGAACTGCCTGGTGGGTTTGAACCATTGTGCCACCAGGGCTCCTTAGTGTGGTATTGCTTGGGCACAAAGTATGAGGTGATGAGTGTCAGGACAGGTATGGGGTGGGGGTGAAGACCACACCCTGCTAAGAACTTAGAGTTTAACCTGAAGGCTCTGTGGAGCAGTGAAGTGCTAAGCCAGGGAAATGAGATTAGATTTGTACAGTTTAGGCACAGTGAGCCACTCTTATCAGGAATTGGTGGGAACCCTCCAGAAATCCAAGTTCCCAGACGCTAGCCAAGGGCCAACCATGCAAGCAGAACTTCCTAAGGAGAGCAGTCCCCGGCTGCTACATTAACCCTTCTCTCCACAGACATCCTGAGCCGTTCTTTGCTTTCAGTTTACGGCAACATATTGCCGTTTCCAGATGCCAGGTTAAATTTGTATTATCGAGTTTTAACGAATTTATTTTATTGAGTCTTAACAAATTTAGCCCTAGCAAAATAGACAAGTGACTTGGAAATGATCAAAGAAAACATAAGTCAAAGCACATATTAAAGCAGATTGGAATGACACGTCTACTCGAAAAAAGAGATCTTTGTCAATTACATGGTGAGGTAAAAATACTGAGATTTTACCTTTTTCCACCTTTTTTGTAGATCTCCATAATCTTTATATATTCATGTTTAAACTTGTTTTTCTGGCGGGAGAATGTGATCAAAAAAGCTTGGAGACCATTGGTGTTAAGAGTCATGTCAACTATTAGCTTTAAAAGCGTGTTGAGATTACCCAGGGTAATGTCCTCAGGCTGATGAATGACTCCCCCTGGGTGCACCCTTTCCTTCTGACAGTGACTCCTGGGATTGGACGAGCCTAATTTGGATTGAGGAGACTCTACTAAAGAGGAGGCAGCCTGAGGTGGTAGAGAGGGGGCTGGACGGGAACGAAGCATTGAGTTCAGGCCCAGCTCCAGAGATGCGTCACGGTGGAGTTGAGAGAAATATCTAAAATGGGCTTCAGATTCCTCATCTGTAAAGTGATTTCCTCACTCAACTAATAGCTCCAAAATTTACGCTGGCTTTTGTTTTCTTGCTTTGTTTGTTTTTATGATTAATATATATGCTTAGCCTCTAGCCTAATAATACTTGTTGAATGAACAGATGAACAAATGGATTAAATGACTGAATGAATGAATGACATCTGTAAGGTCCTGATACTACTCTGATGTATGGTGCAACCTGGAGATATGCCAGTCTCTGGGTACTAGGAGAGTGTCCAGTCTAGCAAGGAAGGCTGGGGTCAGAGAGCTGGGGCATGGCAGTGATGGCAGTGCAGGTGGACAGCTGGCATCAAGAGGCCCCTAGACATAAGGTATGATGGCAGCCTGTCCCAGCCTAGAGGGACCCAGGTGAGCAGGCTGCAGGCCCTAGTTAGAGCTAGCAGTTCACATCAGCCACCAGCCCAGGGCTAGGCATCTGGGTACACCTTTGTCCTGGAGAACAGGTAAGAGCCAGGCAGGGCCTCACTTCTGAGCAGGGAACCAGGGTTCAAGAGTGGGCTCAGCAGCCAGGTTGGCCTGGTGCTAGATAACCAGACCCTGAGGTCATATTGCACAGATTCTCTGTGGTAGGACCCAAGGGCCCTGAACCATGAAGGGAGGAGAGCTAAGCATCAGGAGCCAGGCAACATCTTCCCCTCTCTTTTCCAAAGGCCAATCATAGCCTTTCTCCCCCTAACTGAGCTGCCCCATGTTAGGGCCTGCATCTGGCCAGGCTGCAGCTGCCCATGAGGTGCCCCCAGGGCCAGCTCTGGGCTGAGGGCTGCACTGCTCCTCCAGAGCTGACGGTTGGCACCAAGCACTGAGAAGGGCCACTGCAGGCTCCTTCACCTGCCTAGTCTCAGCCCTGAAGCTCTGTGCCCTCCCCACCCCTGCCCACAACCCAGGATCTGGGTGTCCAGTAGAAGAGGGGCCACCATGGCCCCCTGCAGGCCCAACTGAGAAGACAAGGTCAGTGATCAGGTTTACCTTCAGCTCTGTCTCCCCCACATAGGAGGCACTCAAGGGAGGGAGGCAGACACCGAGGGAGGGCAGGCCATGGGCTGATCCCTCACCCCTTAGTAATTCCTCAGTGGCCCTGGGGTCTCTGTGCCTCTGTCTGTGTCTGGCCTCTCTGAGCTGGGATCCAGTGAAGGCAGGCTTTGTACCTCACATCCCTCTGTGATTAGTCCCCTAGGTCTAGCAAGTGGTCTATAGCATTGAATGTCCACTGAATTGAAATTCAATTGGAAGACTATTGTTAGATGCCACTGAGTCGATTCCAAGAGTAGAACTGCCCCATAGCGTTTTCTAGGCTGTAATATTTGTGGGAACAGATTGTCAGGTCTTTGCTCCTGAGGAATGGCTGATGGGTTCAAACCACCAATCTTTTGGTTAAAAACCGAGTAGGGTATTTATTCCTGTCATCTAGGTTCCCCCTGCCTCACAAACGCGAGGTACATCCACCTAGATGTTAATGCCTACGTTTTCTCGTGGCCTCTAGGTCAGGACCTGGATTCTTACCGTGGGCTATACCACTGCCTTCGGGGCGATGTTTGCAAAGACGTGGAGGGTTCACGCTATCTTCAAAAATGTGAAAATGAAGAAGAAGGTAATCATTCTGCTTGTCTTGGGTGTTTTCAACGTTCACTTAGCATTTGTTTAGCAAATATTTATTGTTGTTTGTTTGTTCTTAGTTCCCAGAGAGGGCTCTGACTCATGGCGACCCCACGTATAACAGAATGAAACGTTGCCTGGTCTTGCGCCATCTTTTTGATCTTTGATAAGTTTGAGCCCATTGTCGGGGCTATTGTGTCAGTCTATATTTTGAGTACCTTCCAGCCTGAGGGGCTCATCTTCCAGCACTATATCAAACAATGTTCTATTGTGATCCGTAAGGTTTTCATTGTCTAATTTTCAGAAGTAGATTGCCAGGCCTTTCTTTCAAGTTTTAGTCTTTAGCCTCGCTCTTGATTTGAGGTCAAGGAGGAAGTACCCCCCATCCTCTCACCTGGGGAGCGTTCTCATAGCATCGTGAGGCTTCTTTCCAAAAATCCCCCTCCACCATAAGCCCCGCTCCAGACACAAACACTTTCTACCCCAACCCCTCACCCCCATGTGGGTGTACCCTATTTATAGACACCTCCTTTGCAAATCCTGCATTGTAGCCTCACAGCCCACTTTGCAATGTGCAGCTGTCATTCCGGTACTTCACCCAAATCTTGGTTTTGCTGAGCCCCTACGCCTATGGCAGACAGCAGGTGAGCCAGAGGCAGTGGGTCCAGCAGGCAAAGCTGGCCACCCGATCTTTCTCAGCCCTGGCTGCACATTGCAGTCACATGGGAGCACCTGATAAGTACAAAATATAACCCGGCCCAAGCCAGTTGAAACCACATCTCTGGGGTTGGAGCTCAGTGTCAGTAGTTTACGGCTTGGCCAGGTGAACATCTCTGGTTTAGAGCAGGCCTACTCAGAGTGAGGCCTGGACCAGCAGCATCCTGGGAATGAGTTAGAAATGCTGATTCTCTGGTTCCACTACCCAAGTCCTACTGAATCGCAGTGCCTGGAGTGGAGCCCCGGAAGCTGTGTTTTAACAAGCCCTGCAGGTGAGGCGGGTGTAAACCAAAGTGTGAGAAGCACAGGTCTAAGTGACTTCTGGGGCCCCTCCTACTCCTGGACATTGCCACTTTTGACACTACCATCCTGGTTTTAAGAATCACAGTGTTGATGCCTTTGTGTCAATATGTGATTCATGCATATGGTTTTCTGCAATAAAGAACCAGCCTTTATGTTCCCTTACCATGCGAGTGCAGCGTGGGAACCCACACCTTGTCTGGCAACAATTGACAAAACACGTCAGGAAAAACTTCAGTTCCGTTGTCTGGAAGCTCAGCGTGAGGCGACAGTGTGACGTGGCTTCCAGCAACCTTGAGCTTAACTCACTTCCTCCTGATTTCTCCGGAGAGGATAGGGGGACTCACTCCACCCCTGAGAATCTGGGAAACTCAGAGAGCTCAGGCCCAGGCGTTTACAGAAGGGGCTTGTCAAAGGCTTTGAAGACAAGATTTGGTCACCAGCTTTGTTAGTTGTGAAAATGATTAAGGCCAAGTGAACACACCATTCTGGTGTGAGAAACTCTTTGGGGCTGCTCTTGGCTTTCTAGTTACTCCAGGAGCAGTTTTGTGGTACTGCAGCCAAGTATCATTTATCAGCCAAATTAGAGGAGGCATAGAAGCAAAATTCATACCTTACATGAATCAAAAACTCAAGTCAGAATAAATCAGACACAAAGCATAAATCTTACATGATCCCACTTACGTGAAATATCCAGAAGAGGCAAATGCATAGAGACCCGGTGGTTCCCAGGGCGGGGAGGGAGTTGGGGAGGGAGAGGTATTGCTTAAGGGGCGCTGAGTTTCTGTTAAGGGTGATGAAAAAATATGGGAAAAGTTCGTGGTGATGGCTACACACCGTGGTCAATGTAATTAACGTCACTTGTACACATAAAAAAGGTTGAGATGGCCAATGTTTCATTATATATATTTTTACCACAATAAGAAAAAAAAAAAGATTTAAATCAGGGAACAACTTTGTCTTCAAAGGGTTGTGGCAGTTGTTCAAACCTGGAGTCTTTTCCATAATTCCAGCTTTTTATATAGCCAATATTGTTTTTATTCTCATTTTGTTTTATTGGATTTTTTTAAAGAAGTTTCGACTTTTTTTGTGGCCCCCCTCCTTTTTTTTTTAACTGATACATTTATTCGATTTGCATAAAGCCATAAATGCACATACACTTTTTTCATAGTCTTTTTATCCTTTTCTTCTTTCTTTGGCTCCCATCTTCTCTCCACCCACAGTGGCGTGCCCTGCCCTCCCCCCACCCCCACCCCCCCACGCACATACAAACTTCACCCATCTCACCACAGCTTTTAAGACATTAAAGAAAAAGAAGACTTTTAAAAGAAGTCTTGACACATGGTAACTTAATGCTTCCAAATTTGGTATTTTTACAGCGTGTTACAGTTTTTTTTTTTCTGAAAACCAATCATAAAATTTTAAATTGAGAAGCCTTATTACAGTCTTTATTCTGCCTCTTACTAGTACTGAATTGAAATGTTGAGATGAAAGCAGTAACTCAGAGATGAGACCTTCTGTTCTGGGGGCAGATGTTTTTCAAGGACAAGGAAAGTTCGCTACAAATACGACTTGGTGCTGTTGCCAACAGGAGCCCTGGTTGCGCAGTGGTTAAAGCACTCGGCTGCTAACCGAAAGGTTGGCTGTTCGAACCCACCAGCCACTCCACAGGAGGAAGATGTGGCAGTCTGCTTCCATAAAGATTTACAGCCTTGGAAGCCCTATGGGGCAGTTCTGCTCTATTCTATAGGGTTACTGTGAGTTGGAATTGACTCAACAGCAGTGGTACTGTTGCCAACAATAACAAGCACAACAAAAGCAGCAGAGGCCATCCCCTCAGACCTTCATCTGGGCTCAGCTTAAGGAAAACGCAAAAAGAGGCTTTTAACAACTACACCAAAGCATCAGTCATTTAAGTGCTGGGAGAAAGGCAGGGTCATTGCTTTGCACAACTCCAGGGGGCACCATTCTACTGTATTCCTACTGAATGGTGTTCCCTGGAGCTGGGCAATGAGTTGGCCCTGGTAGAAGGCCAGCCTGAATCAGTTTAAATCTGAAAATATTAAGTATTTTGAAGAAGTAAAGGAATTCCCTTTTCTCTAAACCTGCTAGCAATCTTCTGTGTTAGCAGACTTCTGTAAAGGACCAGGTAGTAAATATTTTAGGCGTTGAGGGTCATACAGTCTCTGTCACAACGATTCAACTCTGCTGATATAGTGTAAAAGTGGTCGTTTATAAATAGGTAAATGAATAAGCATGACTGTGTTCCAAGAAAAATTTATTTACAAAAAGAGGCAGTAGGCCAAATCTGTAGTTGCCAGTCTCTGCTCTGAGCAGCAGTGGGGAATGACATTTGATAATAGCAATAGCTAACATCTGTTGAACATTTACTTTAGGCCAGGCTCTGGTAATCAGATGCAGTTTGTGGTTATTGCCCCCATTTTACAGATGAAGAAATTGACTCAGAGTGCTTAGGTAACGTACCCAGGATCACACTAGTAGTTAGTAGGATGCAAATTCAGGTCTTGTCCCAGAACCTGGTGTTTAATCATTACTGAGTACCTTCACTTCCATCTCTCACTCAGTTAGAATGCACCACTAGTAACCGCCTAGCCTCAGAGAGAGAACCAACTGTGATGGCATCAGTATGCACTGATGTAACTCAGAGAGATATTTAGACTGCTTTTGAGGAGAAACATGAAAAAGAAGGAAGAGAGGTCAGAGAAGCCTAGGTAAGAATAGGGAAATGGCCTTGCCTAATGCAAGGGGTCTCTGGTGCTCAGACTTTGTATGGTGAGGTCAGTGCTGTTGTTTTCTTTCGTTCCCTTAGTTTTCATTAAACCAAAAAAAAAAAAAAAACCCATTGCCGTTGAGTCAATTCCGACTCATAGCGATCCTATAGGACAGAGTAGAACTGCCCTATAGGGTTTCCAAGGAGCACGTGGTGGATCTGAGCTGCCAGCCTTTTGGTTAGCAGCCGTAGTTCTTAACTACTACGCCACCAGGGTTTCCTAGTTTTCATTATTTAAGATTATTTTAAATCATCTCTATTTGATGTTGTATTGTGTATGCGCATGGGTATATTTGTTTAATTAGTCACTGTTAGTTTCTCCCGCTAACGTGCATGCTCCTTCAGGACAAGACATTTATCTGTCTTGCTCACTGCTGTATCCCCAGTGCCTAGAACAGATCCTGACTCAGAGGAGCCACTCAATAGATATGTCTGCAAGTAATGAAGGAAATGTGATTTCTAACTACATAATCTAACTCCATTCGGTCACAAACACTGGTCAAGTGCCAAGTTTTGGGAATGGCATCGATACAAAAGTAGACATGACCTCTCCTCTTATTCTCCGAATCTTCATGCCATGGACCTATCTATGATTATTCTTATGTCTCGTAGAGTTGAGGTGCAGTATCATACTTTGCCCCTAGATGTCACTGTCCTACTCATAAACACAGAATCACTAATTGTCAAAATCCAAGTAATGATTATAATAATAAGTTATCATTTATTAAGACTCTTCTATATGCCAGGCATTGTACTAGGTGCTTTCCATACATCATGTCATTTTATTCTTATAACAACTCTGGAAGCTAAAAATCACTGTCTCCACGTTATAGATGAGGAAACTAAGGCATGGTAAAGTTAAGCAATTTGCCAAGGTCACATTTGGCGAAAGTCGGGATTAGAACAAGATCTTTCCTTGTTCTTTCCTTTGAACCATACTTAGAGAATAACAGACCAGCCTGGTACTGAGTGAGTGCTCAGGACATGATTTCTTAGGGCATGTCGTCCGTTCAACCAATGCTTATTGAACGTTTGTTTCTATCCCAGGCCTCATGCTGGGCACTAAGAACACAGCAATGAGCGGAAAACAAGCCACGTGGAGCTCACAATCCAGTGGGGAAGACAGACATTAATCAAGTTATCACATATAAATGTAAAGTTACAATTGTCGTAGGGCTCCAGAGGAGGTGGATGTGGCCTAAACTCCAATGAAATGTCCTCTGGCCTTGTAGGGGAGATGAAGGTGTGTGCCCTGAAGGTCTTGATGGCTGTCCAGTGGAGAGGGATAAGAACTTGCCCAGGTGGTACCTCATGGAAAGCAGAACCTGAGCTCTGGGCAGGAGGCAGTGACCTTGAACTTGCTCAATAGCGCCACTTTCTCCTGGCCCTTTCCTGAGAGCTTATTGCTTCATTCCCCACACATTCCCCAAGAAAGTCTGAGTACAAGGTGTCAGGGTACAGAGGAGAGGTAGAGTGGTCTCTGCCTCCATTCTCCAAACACGGTTACAGTGGATGCCCCTTTTGGGGCACACACAGGTTCCCAGAGAGTAGCAGCTTGAGCTCAGTCTTGAAATGAGAATAGTAGTGTGTCTGCAGAAAGGTAGAGGAAGGACTTCCCAGGGGGCAGGCACAGCATGGGGCAAATGCCTGGAGGCTAGAATAGCCCTGTGTGCAGCAGAAGCAGAGAGGCTCCCTCCAGCCTGCCCTGGGGGCAGTGCAGGTCCCAGGCCTAAACTCCTGGCATGGCTCCCTTTCACCCCAGTTTCTCAAGACTGGCAGGGAATTCCTGGTTCCCCAGAGGGCAAGGGTCAAGCTGAGCTTCTACAAACCATCAGCAGTTTATTGAATGTTTCTGGAAAATCTCCAAAGAGAGGCTTTGCCAGCACCCCACCCTAGGTAAAAACGTTTTGGTGGATTTGATCTTTTTGGCAGGAACTCAGCAACACATTCTTCTTGTTCTTTTCACTTTTGGCCACAAAGAGGCCTCTTGTGTTTCTAGTTCTCCTTTAAAAATGTCTTTAATCGTTAAAAGCTGGATTTGGTGATATTTCTTAGGCCTCTGCCTCAGTTTTGTTTATTTTTTTCCGGAATTGCTTCATCGTGTTAGTTTTATTGGGGGGAGGGGGGATATAAATGAGTGAAATACAGGCTAGCTTTGGTGCTGACAGTATCTGTCCCTATCAAACAGACAGAAGGCGGGTAGGAATCTCACAGCACAATAAAGATATCCCAGGCTACAAACAGGGACGGGAGTTACATTTCTCCTTTTTATATCTTTCATCTCAATCCCATCCGTCAAAGTTTTAAGTACCTACTACTACATGTCAGGCCCTGCTAGAAGCTGAGGGTACACAAAGAAATGAATCAGTCCTCTCTTCTGTCAGGGGCTCCCCAGGCTACTGAGAAAGGCAATTATGTAGCCAGCTTAATATAGTGTGTGGTCAATGCTGAAAATGGTAAAGGGTGTGGACTCTTTCACATGGGGTGGCTCTTAGTTGGAATCAACTCGACAGCAGCTAACAACAACAGGGGAGTAATTAGTTCTGTTGTGGGAAGTTAGGGCTTCGTGGAGGAGGTGGCAATCGATCTGGGTCTTTAAGGATTGTTAGGAGCTTACCAGACAGAAAGCATAGGATGTTTCAGACAAAAGAACCAGTACTCACAAAGGCATGGAGGATGAAAATCACAGCACGCTAGAGACTGGGGAGTGGTCAGGCTTCAACAAAGTGCATCTGTGAGTTTGGGGAGTGGTTAGGCCCAGCTCAGGAAAGGCCTTGACTGCCAAGTGAAGGAGTTTGACTGGAATTGCCCTGTGAGTGATGAGGAGTCACAGAGACTCTCAAGCTGGGGTGACCTGATGAGGTCACTGCTCTGACCCAGCCCTCGGCTGCTGTCTGGGAAGCTTTCTCTCACATCCAGCCGCTCTGCTATTGCCCTCTCTGCAGATCATCAAGGACCAGAAGCTACTTGTGATCGTGGGGGGCATGCTGCTGATCGACCTGTGCATCCTGATTTGCTGGCAGGCGGTGGACCCCCTGAGGAGGACGGTGGAGAGGTACAGCATGGAGGTGAGCCCCGGGGCCAGCAGGGGGCGCCTGCAGGGATGCGGCTCCCAGATGTGTGGGGACAGCCGGGAGCACGTCCCCCGGACAGCCCAAGGTACACTTCCGGGCAAGAGCTGCTCTCCCAGCGTCTTAGAAGCCCTCCCCTCACCTATATAAGAGAAATGCCATGGCGTTTTTATCTCTCCTTTAAGGTAAGTCGCCTAAGGAGTGGAGAATAAACATTCTGACAACCCCTTCTAGTTACTATATGATTTTCGAAGTGCTGAACAATGTATCTCTTTTTACACATTTGATAGCAGATATTCTGTTGTTAAAATAATCTTACATTAAAAAAAGTAAATACTGTTAAATATGTTTTTTAATATTTTGGAATTTGGCCTTGCCCTTAACTCCCAGCGGTCTTCCCAGGATGTCCAGATTAGGGAAGTTTGGTTCCCTTTGGAAGTGGTGGTTTTGTTGACCTGCTGTCAGTTCGTTTAAACATGCCTTTGTTGGATGGAGCTGGGCAAGGCTGGGTAAGGTGCTGTAAGTTAACGTATTCAATACAGTACACAAGATTCAGTTGAGAAAACTGGGGTATCCCCATTTCTGTCCTTGCATCATGAGGGCCATCTTTTTTGTGGAATTCAGCATGAATTCTTAAACCAGACTGGCAATGGTCATTCTGTGTTTTGGAGATGGAGATTTTCTCCAGCTGGATAGGAAATTTTTCTAGCATATGAGATGGCCTGCCTTATTTGTCTCGAAACAGACAAGTGGTTACTCAACCCAGCGAGAGGCTATGCAGTTGGAACGGTGGCATTTCCTGACAGCGTGGATTTAGGAGTGAGATTTAGGACAACGTGGCTCCATCTCCCACCTCAGTATCCACCCCCAAGAGGAACCACGACTCCAGACAGGCACAGCTGGAGCTGGCAGAGTGTGGAGCCAACACTGTCTGTGCCCATGGGCCAAGGGGAAGGACTCAACTGTTTAGGTGACATCTGGGCACCATTCATTTGGCAGTGGAGCAGACCTGTCCCTGCCCCAGGGAGACCCCCACACCACTGCAGCCAGCACTTAAAAATCCAGGCAGGATGTCAACACTAGGAGAGCTGTCATTGGCTAGCTGGGCCTCCAGGCTAGGGAGAGCCTGGATGATGATCATGACAATAGCATCATAACGTAGCAAAAATGAAAATGATGATAATAATAATGATAGTTAACATCGAGTGTTAACTAATTAACTCTCACAGCAATTCCATGGAGTAAGTGCTATTGTTAACCGCTTTTGCTGATAAGGAAACGGAAGCCCAGAGCTGTTATATAACTTACTCGAGGTTATCCAGCAGGTTAGTGGCAATGCCACTAACTCCCCTCTCACCCACCTGTCCTACCTTTCAGCACACGGATACCACTTTGCAGTTTTTTGCAGGCTATCATAGACCTGCAGTCACTGGCCACAGACCTGTGGCACGGATGGGGCAGGAAAATGTTTCCCCTTCTGCAGATGAGTACTAAAGATATAGTAAGCAGACCGAGGGCCAGGCTCTCAGGAAGGGGAGGGGAGATGAGGCAGGCCTAGAACCCTGAGCAGGTAGGGAGAGTCCATACCAGAGGGCTTGATGCTGAGCCCATGGGTGGGCTGGGGAGGCTGACGGCCTGCTGCCTCTACTCAAGGTTAAGGTGGGTGCTGAGTATGGACAAGGGATCCCCGAGGCTTGGGCCATGGTGGGCAGAGGTCTGCAGGGCTAGGAGTCAGAGTCAGTAGACTCCAGAAATGAATCCAGGAAGCCTGTCACCCTGGACACTTAACTCAGTGAACCTGTGCCGTCGGTGGTCTGCATAATTCAAGGTGTGCTATCACCCATCATCTTTCTTGCTTCTGTTCTATAAGTACTGCTGCTCTCAGTGACTCTGTGCATACAACTCTAGAACATTCCAGAGCTTTCAGGGCACTGGGTCTCAAACCAAGGAGCTGTGGGGTGCCATGTAAGTGCCTTCTGTGTAGACACGGAAACTAAGGTTGGGAGGAAAAGTCCTGACCAGGGCCACCCAGCTTGTCCAAGGCAGAGCCTAGATGAGACCCAGGCCCCTGGCTCCCAGCCCTGACTTGCTGTCTATGTGCTCCCCTCCCACTATCTGCTGAGGTTTCTCTCTGAACCTTTCTGGCCAGCTTCTCATCTCCTCGCATTTTAGGGTTGCCCTGTTACTCTGTTGCCATGGTAACAGAACCCTTTGATTTGTCGACCCACAGTCCTTTGTGTTTATTGTCATTTTTCCACCAAATGGCACCAAGCTGTCAGTTACTTTCTCTCAGACCCTACTCTGTCAGACACAGAACAATGTGCTCAGGGACACAGTACATAGAATTCTCCTTCCAGGGGTGTTTTTTCCAGGACCCCTACCCAGCACCTGTAGAGGGAGAACTATAGCAAGCAAAGAAGTCTAAGCTTGGGGGGAGGCATTGAAAGACTTCCATGGTCTGTCCGCTCCCCGCCTCACCCACCCTGGATGCCCAAGGCTGCTCTGGACACTGAATGCCTCAGTTCCAATCATAGGCCTCACTCCATGCTACACGTCCGAGCCCTTGCCCACACTGTTCTCGTTCTTGTTCCTTCCCACTACTCTGCCAAGTAAACAACTTGAACATCAGTTCCAGCCTTGTGCAGTCCAGTTTGAATAACTGACAGTGTGCCATCACCCATCTCACCTTTCTTTCTGTTCTGCAGTAAGTACTGCTGCTCTCAGTGGCTGTGTGCATAGAAATCCTAGGACATTCCAGAGCTTCCATAGCAATGGTTCTCCAACAGAGCTCCTGTGTTACCTTCTATGGGAATATGGCCCTGAGCTCACTGACTCTGCCAGAGTTCAGCACCTGCTCTTTTGTGCCCCCTTCCCAGCATCTTGAAACCAATAAAAACCAAGCCTATTGCCGTCAAGTTGATCCTGACTCACAGCAACCCTTATAGGACAGAGCCAAACTACCCACAGGGTTTCCAGGCTGTAAATCTTTCTGTTTTTCCCCCAACATTTTATCATAAACATTTTCAAACATACAACAAAGTTAAAAGAATTTTGCAGTGAATGCCAATAAGCATCACCTAAATTCTACCATTAACATGTTGTTACACTTCTTCATTGCAAGTACCTTTTTTTGACAACATAAGCGGTGACTATACACGTGGACCGCGCCAGATGGAATACACAGGAATCAAATCGATTACATCTGTGGAAAGAGACGATGGAAAAGCTCAATATCATCAGTCAGAACAAGGCCAGGGGCCAGCTGCAGAACAGACCCATCAATTGCTCATATGCGAGTTCAAATAGAAGCTGAAGAAAATTAGAACAAGTCCATGTGAGCCAAAGTATGACCTTGAGTATATCCCACCTAAATTTAGAGACTGTCTCAAGAATAGCTTTAATGTGTTGAACACTAGTGACTGAAGACCAGATGAGTTGTGGAATGACATCAAGGACATCATACATGAAGAAAGCAAGAGGTCATTGAAAATACAGGAAAGAAAGAAAAGACCAAAATGGATGTCAAAAGAGACTATGAAATTTACTCATGAACATTGAGTAGCTAAAGAAAATGAAAGAAATGATGAAGTAAAATAGCTGAGCAGAAGATTTCAAAGGGCTGCTCAAGAAGACAAAGTAAAATAATGACATGTGCAAAGACCTGGAGTTAGAAAACCAAAAGGAAGAACATGTCCAGCATTTCTCAAGCTGAAAGAACTGAAAAAAAAATTCAAGCCTCAGGTTGCAGTGTTGAAGAATTCTACAGAGAAAATATTAAACAACACAGGAAGCATCAAAAGAAGATGGAAGAGTCATTATACCAAAAAAAATTTGTCTACGTTCAGCCATGTCAGGAGGTAGCATATGATTAGGAACCAATGGTACTGAAGGAAGAGGTCCAAGCTGCACTGAAGACATTGGCAAAAAACAAGCATCCAGGAACTGACAGAATACCAAGTGAGATGTTTCAACAAATGGATACAATGCTCAAAGAATTCACTTGTTTATGCCAAGAAATTTGGAAGGCAGCTACCTGGCCAAATGACTGGAAAAGATCCATATTTATGCCTATTCCCCAAAGAAAGGTAATCCAAACAAATGTGGAAATTATCAAGCAATATCATTAATATCACACAAAAGTAAAATTTTGCTGAAGGCCCTTCAAAAGCACCTGCAACAGTACATCAACAGGGAACTGCCAGAAATTTACACCAGATTCAGAAGAGGACTTGGAACAAGGGATATCATTGCTGATGTCAGAGGGGTCCTGGCTGAAAGTGGAGAATACCAGAAAGATGTTTACCTGTGTTTTATTGACTGTGCAAAGGCATTGAACTGTGTGGATCATAATAAATTATGGATAACATTGCAAAGAATTGGAATTCCAGAACACTTAATTTTGCTCATGAGGAACCTAAACGTAGATCAAGAGATAGTTGTTTGAACAGAACAAGGGGATACTGAGTGGTTTAAAGTCAGGAAAGGTATGCATCAGGGTTGTATCCTTTCATCATAGTTATTCAATCTATGCTGAGAAAATAATCCAAGAAACTGGACTATATGAAGAAGAATGAGGCATCAGGATTGAAGGAAGACTCCTTAACAACCTGCATTATGCAGATGACACAACCTTGCCTGCTGAAAGTAAGGATGACTTGAAGCACTTACTGGTGAAGATCAAAGACCACAGCCTTCAATAAGGATTGTGCCTCAACATAAAGAGGACAAAAATCCTCACAACTGGACCAACAAGCAACATCATGATAAATGGAGAAAAGATTGACGTTGTCAAGGATTTCATTGGATCCACAATCAACGCCCATGGAAGCAGTAGTCAAGAAATCAAACAACACATTGCATTGGGCAAATCTGTGGCAAAAGACCTCTTTAAAGTGTTAAAAAAAAAAAAAAAAGATGTCACCTTGAAGACTAAGGTGGGCCGGACCCAGGCCCTAGTGTTTTCAATCCTTCATATGCCTGTGAAAGCTGGACAATGAATAAGGAAGACTTAAGAAGAATTGACGCCTTTGATTTGTGTTGTTGGCAAAGAACACTGAATATACCATGGACTGCCAAAAGAACAAACAAACCTGTCTTGGAAGAAGTATAGCCAGAATGCTCCTTAGAAGCAAGGATGGCAAGACTACGTCGCACATACTTTGAGCATGTTATCAGCAGGAATCAGTCCCTGGAGAAGAATATCATGTTTGATGTCATGGATAAATTGTGTCCCCCCAAAATATGTGTCAATTTGGTTAGGCCATGATTCCCAGTATTGTGTGGTTGTCCTCCATTTTGTGATTTTCCTATGTGTTGTAAATCATAATCCTTGCCTCAGGTTAAAGAGGATTAGGGTGGGATATAACACCCTTGCTGAGGTCACATCTTCGATCTAATGTAAAGAGAGTTTCCCTGCGGTGTGGCCTGCACCACATTTGATCTTACAAGAGATAAAAGGAAGAAGAAGCAAGCAGAGAGTTGGGACCCCATACCACCAAGAAAGCAGTTTTGGGAGCAGAGCACGTCCTTTGGACCTGGGGTTCCGGCACGAAGAAACCCCCAGTCTAGGGGAAGGTTCATGACAAGGACCTTCCTCCAGAACTGACAGAAAGAGAAAGTCTTCCCCTGGAACCGAAACCCTGATTTTGGACTTCTAGCCTACTAGACTGTAAGGAAATAAATTTCTCTTTGTTAAAGTCACCCACTTGTGGTATTTCTGTTATAGCAGCACTAGATGACTAAGACACTTTGTAAGGTAAAGGATCAGCAAAAAAGAGGAAGACCCCCAACAAGATGGATTGACACAGTGGCTACAACAATGGGCTCAAGCATTACAATGGTTGTAAGGATGGTGTAGGACTGGGCAGTGTTTCGTTCTGTTGTGCATAGGGTCCTTGTGAATCAGAACCGACTCAACGGCACCTAAACAACAACATACATTATCATGTAATTCTCTCCTTTAAACTCTTTATATTTGCTTTTAATTAAAAGTTTTAAATTGTTTTCCACCAGCTCTCAAGTCATAGGAGCCCTGGTGGTTCGGTGGTTAAGAGCTCAGCTGCTAACCAAAAGGTTAGCTGGTTAAATCTACCAGCCGCTCTTTGGAAACCCTATGGGGCAGTTCAGCTCCTCTATCAGGATCTTTCTAGGCTGTCTTTGTCTCTGCCATGCATCCCTGCCCCATCCCTGCCACACCCCGAGTTTCTTCAGGGCAGGGCCCACCCTCACCCACACCCACAAACATCTCCTCCTGGGGACACAGGCAGAGCACAGCAGCATGGTCCCTGCTCTTGGGGAACCTCCAGGCTAGTGGGGGAGCAGTCAACACACCAACAAATAAATCAGTGCCGTTGCTTTAGGATACATAGATTCTGGTAGCCGTTAGGAGGAAGTAAAGGGGCTGAAGGGCTCAAGAATAACAAGGAGGACCCTGGAAGAGATTCTCCCAGTGAGAATGCGTACAACTGTCTGGGGAATGAAAATCTGATTCTGAATCTTACTGGAGGCATCCCAACTCACTTACTCATTTTTATTTGATAAATATTTATGTAGCACTTGTCATGTGCCAGGTACTGTTGTAAATGCTTTACAAGGATTAACTCATTTATTTTAATCTTCACGACGACCCCATGAGGGAAGAGCTATAATTTTCTCCGTTTATAGATGAGGAGACCGAGGCAGAGAGAGGTTCAGTGACTTGCCCACTAAGTCACACAGCCAGTAAGTGACAGAGCCTGGATTCTAACACAGGTGGTCTGTATTAACCACACTGCCATCCTGCCTGCATACATGGATGGGATCAGTCCCCAGGAAGGGGGAGGGAGGTCCTGAATTGTTGTTTCACCCCCTGCGCCCCCATTCAGGGGCTGTACACACACTCCTCAGAGCAGGCCGTGGCCCTGGAGCCTGAACACGTGACCTCCATGCAGTGGCTGAGCCTCAACTCTGGCTCATCACCCTCCACCTTCCCATGTGTGCCTGACTGTTTGCAGCCTCACTCTCATTTATTCAACAACATTTAACAAGTGTGCTATGTGCAGTGCACCTACTACACAGCAGGCCCTGTGCTGGGCTCCAGAGAGGCCACAGTGAATGAGATGTGGCCCTGCCTTCAGAGACCCCTCCACGCATAGGGGAGACAGATAAGTCAGTGGGTAACGCCTGCTCCACGGAGAGTGTGCTGGGCAGGGACAGGGTGCTGTGAGAGCTCGAGGCCTTGTGGTGTCAGGCCAGGCTTCTCAGCTGAGAGCCGAGTGGGTGTGAGGAAGCAGAGAGGTGGAGCGGATGCTCCAGGCAGAGGCAGCTGCATTTGGAGAGAAAGCAGCTCATAGATTAACTGAGTGCTGGGAGGATGGGGGCAATGGGAACGCTACACAGAGCGTGTGGGTCGGTACGTTAGCACATGCACTTTGGAAAACAATTTGATGTCAGTAAAGTTGGAGGTGCACACGCCCCACAGCCCAGCAATCCCACTAGGGCACTTCCCTAGAGACACTCTCACTCGTGAGCCCAAGAAAGCATGAGCAAAAGTGTTCATAGCAGCATTGTCCATAGTAGCCAGAAACTGGGCCCATCCCAAATGTCCCCCAGCAGTAAATGGATATATGGATTATGGTAATTTTCAAACAAAGGAGTGCTATACAGCTGTAAAGGTGAATAACTCGCAACTAAACACATCTTTTTATATATATATATACACATCGGCTTGAATAAATCTCAAAAACACAACATTGAGCAAAAAACGCAAGTTACAAATGAATACCGAAAATATTTTTTCATTTATTCAAAGTTTGAAAACTGGAGACGCTAAGCAAATTACTGTTTAAAGATACATACATAGGAAGTAAAAGTATTAAAAAAAAAAAGCAATTGTGAACACAGAATTCAGGATGATGGTGAACTCTTGTTGGGTGAGGTGGGAAGATGATATTGGGAAGGGCCTGTAAGGCTCTGACCGGGTTTTCTCCCAACTCTACATATACATTATATCTACTCTTTGGAAAGTACTATCTATATATTTTTTTTTCTTCTTAAAAAGTTTAAAATGCTATGAAATAGTTCTGCTGGCTAGAACAAAGGGTACCTTTGGGGAAGTGGCACAAGAGATGGATGATGACGCAGGCAGAGCTTGGATCCCTGGGGGCCTCATGTGCTCAGCAGAGGAACTTAAACTTCAAAAGTAAAGATAGCTGATCAGGGTAGTGACTTAATCAGATTTGCCCAGCTGCAGGGTAAGAACAAGGAGCCCTGATGGTGCAACAATTAAGTACTCAGCAGCTAACTGAAAGGTTGTCACTTCGAACCTAGCCAGTGACTTGGCAGGAGAAAGGTCTGGCGATCTGCTCCCGTAAAGACCACAGCCTAGAGAACCCTATAGGGCAGTTCTACTCTGTCACAGGGAGTCCCTATGAGGTGGAATCTACTCAGTGACACCTAACAGGATGAGAGCAGTTGAAGAGGCAAAGCTGTAGGCCCAGAGACTGGCTAGGTGATTTGGCAGTAATCCAGGCAAGAGCCAGCAATGACCCAAACCCAGGCAGTGGGAGTGGACAGAAGTGGACGGATTCGAGAGACTGAAGGACTTGGTGATGGATTGACTGTAGGGTGAGGGAGGAGGCAGCAAGGTGATGCCTAGATTTCTGGCTGGGTGATGGAGCGCAGTGCCCTTCTCTGAGGCACCTTCACTGAGGCAGGGCTGCTGGATGAGGAGCAGGCTTGAGAGGGCTCGTAGAGGCGTTCGTTACTGACCATAAATTTGAGGTCCCTGAGGGCCTTCTTGGCAGAGGGGCTGGGAGTGGTTTCACAGAAGGGAAGTTTGTCCTGGAGGTGGAGATGGGGGGGGAGGGGCGGTTAATGGGTTTAGGATGGGAGTCAGGGTATGGGTGTGGTCACAGAGCAGGGGGTACAGTGGGGAATGAAGATCTCCTGGCTGGAGTCCTGGCAGCCACTGAGGAATGAGGGCACTGGAGGAGCAGGAGCCCAGGAGAAGTGAAATGGTCAGATAGGTAGGAGGGGAGCCAGGAGAAAGAGCTGCCCACAGGTGGAGGGAAGGGAGAGAGAGTTGCCCACAGGTGGCGGGACAGGACAGGCTGGTGTCCCCTGGCTTGGCCCATGCTCAGCAGCTCCTCTGCTTTACAGACTCTGATGGAAGATTGGCCATTTCCTCTGAATTCTGCATTTCAGATACAGCAGGTGTGGGTAAATTTGCCGCATATGTTAAGTAGTCTTTTAAACTATGATTTGTATTCTTGGAAAGAGGGGGAAAAACTCGTTTTGAGCATCTACTCTGCTAATGGCTATGGTGAGTAGGTGTTGGACATACGGGGCTGGAGTTCAGGGAGAGGTGTAGGCTGAGGTGGAAACTTGAAGCTGTCAACACACAGATGACATTTAAAGCCCTGCATGAGCTCACCAGAGGGAAGCCTTGCAGAAAGAGAATGGGACCAACCACTGAGCTCTGAATCTCTTGAGTGGAGGGAGTGTTTGGAGGTTGGGGAGGAAGGAGGAGGCAGCAAAGGAGACCTAGGAGAAGCCACAGAGACAGGGGAAAAAAAGAGAGGAGTTTGTTGTTGTTAGTTACTGTCAAATCAGCTCTGACTCGTGGTGACCCCACACATAACAGAACAAAATGTTGCCTGGTCCATCTCTACCGTTGTTGGTATGCTTAAGTCCACTGTTTCAGCCACTGTGTATTTTGAGTGCCTTCCAACCTAGGGGACTCATCTTTCAGCACTATATCAAACAATATTTTGTTTTCATTAACTAATTTCTGGAAGTAGATTGCTAGGCCTTTCTTCCTAGTCTGTCTTAGTCTGGAAGCTCCACTGAAACCTCTCCACCATGGGTGACCCTGCTGATATTTGCAATACCAGTTGTATAGCTTTCAGTGTCATGGCAACACACAGGCCACCACAGTACAGCAAACTGGCATATGGGTGGCGGCAGATGAGTTTGGTGTCCTGAAAACCAAATGGAGAGGTGTTGCAAGGAGGAAGCTTTGATGACCTGTGTCAAGTGCTGCTTTTAGATCAAGTAAGATGAAGACTAAGAATTAGCAGGCTGTTTTTTTTTATGTGTGTGTAAAAGGAGCCCTGGTGGCGCAGTGGCTAAGCACTTGGCTGCTAACCGAAATGTCGGCAGCTAGAACCCACCAGCCACTCCGTGGGAGAAAGCGATGGCAGTCTGCTTCTGTAAAGATTACAGCCTTGGAAGCCCAATGGGGCAGTTCTGCTCTGTCCTATACGGTCACTGTGAGTCAGAATTCGACTCAACAGCAATGAAGTTATATGTGTGTGTCTTAGTTATTTAGTGCTGCTGTAACAAAAGTCAACAAGTAGGGGGCTTTAACAAACAAATTTATTTTCCCACTGTTTAGGAGGCTAAAAGTCTGAATTCAGGGTACCAGCTCTAGGGGAAGGCTTTCTCTCTGTCTTCTCTGGAGGAAGGTCCTTGTTTCTTTGAGCTTCTGCTCCTGGGCGATCTTCGTAAGGCTTGGCATCTCTCTTCCCCGATCTCTGCTTACTTGCTTATTCTAATCTGCTCTTTTTGTATTTTGTAAGAGATTGACTCGAGACATACCCTACACTAATCCTGTCTCCTAACAAAGGAAAACCATTCCCAAATGAGATTATAACCACAGGCATAGAGGTTAGGATTTGCAATACATATTTTTGGGGAACACAATTCAATCCATAACAGTGTGTATAAGCACACTCATACGGGAGTTTTTTCTTTTAAGGAAAATAATTGGAAATCATTTCCCCAAAAAAGTAAACACAATGCATGCTGATGGAATGAAGACAGCCTGTGATGATCCTAGGTGGAAGGGTGTTTATTTTTTCCCAAGCCTTCTGTTATGGATTGAATTGTGTCCCCCAAAAATATATGTTGGTTGGACCACAACCCCGAGACCAGAAGAACTAGATGGTACCCAGCTACCAGTACCTGCCACTCTGACTGGGATCACAACAGAGGTTCCCAGACAGAATGGGAGAAAATTGTAGAATAAAAAATCAAATTCACAAATAAGATCAGACTTACTGGTCTGACTGAGACTGGAGGAACCCCCGGGACCATGGCCCTAAGACACCCTTCTGACCTGAAACTTAAGCCATTCCTGGAGATCACCTTCTAGCCAAACAATAGACAAGCCCATAAAGTAAACTGCAACACCCGAGAGAGAGAAATGTGCTCCTTAGAACAATCAATTATATGAAATCAAAAGGGCACTATTTGTCCAAAAGCAAAGATGAGAAGGCAGGAAGGGGTAGAAAATCAGGATGAAAGGAAACAGGGAAACCAGGGCGGAAATAAAAAGAGTGATAACACATTGTAGAGAATGGAGCCAAGGCCATGAAACACTCTATGTACAAACCATTGAAAGGGAATCTAGTTTGCTTTATAAACTTTCACCTAATGCACAATTAAAAAACAAAAAGAATTTGAAAAAAATGTTCATGTATAGATATACGTATGTGTGTGTTGGAGTCCTTTCCCCTATAGCTGTGATGTAATCCTGTTTGCACATACGGTTTTGTTATGTTAATGAAGCCGTATTGGTGTAGGGGGTGTCCTATACTAATCACTTCTGAATTATAAAAGGAGCAGATTAGACACAGAGACAAGCGAGCACAAACTTGAGGAAGACAGATGCCACATGAAAATGACCAAGAAACCAAGGAATGCGCCGGGGCTACAGATGCTGAGACAAGGATCTTCCCCCCCAGAACTGACAGAGAGAGAGCCTTCCCTTACAGCCCTTGCCCTGAATTCAGACTTCTAGCCTCCTAAACTGTGAGAAAAGCAATTTCTGTTCTTTAAAGCCACCCACTGGTGGTATTTTTGTTACAGCAGCACATAGAAGCTAAAACACCTTCCTTCTATACCAGACCACCATCTCTGCCTCACCTACCGTTCTGAGCCAGTTTTGAAGTGGAGTGAGCATGGCAGCCAGCACTAAAGACGTCTGGGCATTGACTGCACAGGGGAGCCACAGGGCAGCCCCCTGGCAGCATCCTGCATGCCCTGAAGCCTTCCACGTCTGCTTCCCAGGCAGGCTACAAACGAGAGATGGAGCCGTGTGCAGTTCAGTCACCCATAGGACCCTTGTGTGTGACATTCACTCACAGAAATGGCAGAAGGCTGGTCCCACCGGCTGCCAAGCAAGCTGCATCCAGAACTCCCTGCGCTCTGGCTGCCTGGCTTTGTGGCCATTAGAGCAGTAACCAAGTTAAGGGCCATTTGGGACAGAGGGCTATTACAAACTTGCCTCCACATTCCGTTGTTTTCTCATCCTTTTTGTGGAAGCAAAAGGAGTTTTGGAAGGCATGGACTACACTTGGCTCTGAAACTGGTGGCTTGTACCAGTTAGGTTTCTATGGTAACAGATATTGGAAGAGGCAAACACAAAGAGTTTTAGATAATTTTAACTCTTAGCTTCTACCTCCCTCTACAGTCACTGGGGAGGAGGGGGTGGGGGGGAGTCAATCCTAAAGCAGATACTTACCGGAAACATCTGGTGTCTTCATAAAGCTTGTCCAAACTCCGCCCCACACACTATTCATTTTGAAATGCAGAGATATCAGAATGGCTGGGGGTGGAATGCTAGGAATCAGGGTCTGCTCTGCTCTGTGGGCTGCTCATGAACGGCCTCGTGGCCCAAGACTTGTGATGCTAAGGGTCGAACTCCAAGTGACAAGTTATCACTGCTGAAGGTGCCAACCCTGGACCATTGGTCAGGTCATTGTCATCTACAGTCATCCATGGTGGGCCTGGATGGCCAGGTTGGGGCCCCACCAGATGTAAACTCCGGCCCAGGCAGGTCAGTAGGACCCGGTGAGGGCCTCTGATTGGTCCATTAGCTGACTGGCTAAGTCCTCCCCACAGAGGCCTGTACCATCTGGAGTTCTGGCCATGTCATTCTCCTGCTGAAAACACTCCTCATCAGCCACAGGATGAAGTCATACTCTTTAGCACAGTTGATGAGGCCCTTGATGACCTGGCTCCCATGGTCTCCCCATCCTCATCTCTCACAATCTTCTCACACCTGATGCTTACGTACCCTGAACTATTGGCGCTTCTCCAAAGAATCGCTATCTTAGTTATCTAGTGCTACTGTAACAGAAACACTACAAGTGGGTCACTTTAACAGCTAGACAGAAATTTATTTTATCACAGTTTAGGAGGCCAGAAGACCAAATTTAGGGCTCCAGCTCTAGGGGAAAGCTCTCTCTTTGTACACTGTGGGGGAAAATCTTTAACTCGGCTTCTCTCCCGTTCTTCTTGGTGTTCCTTGGAGATCTCCACATGGCATCTGTCTTTCCCTGTTTCTGCTCACTTGCTTGTGTGCCTAATCTTCTCCTTTTATATCTCAAAGGTGATTGGCTGAAGACACACCCTACACTGATACAGGGTAGCAAACCCTATTCCCAGATGAGATTACATCCCCAGGTATAAAACCAAACCAAACCAAACCTGTTGCCTGTTGAGTCCATTCAGACTCATAGCGACCCTACAGGACAGACTAAAACTGCCCCATAGGGTTTCCAAGGAGCAGCTGGTGGATTCAAACTGCTGACCTTTCAGTTAACAGCTGAGCTCTTAACCACTGCACCACCAGGGCTCCATGTATAGGGTTAGGATTTACCACATGTATTTTTAGAGGGCACAATTCAATCCACTCTCTCTCTCCCTCCATGCTTTGTGTATTCTGTCCTCTCCACCCCAATGTGCCATCTTCATATGAAAAATTCCTACTTGACTTTGAAGGGGCAGTTCAGAAACATCTTCTCCAGGAGCCTTTGGGACAGGAAGGCTGCCTTGATGCCTCTGCCCTGTGCTCCCGCCTCACCCTGTATGCCCATCTATCAGGCCACATCACCGGTGATTGTCTGGGCACCTGCCTCCCCCTAGTCTGTGACCTCCTTAGAGGCCAAGGCCATCTGTATGTCCCCAGCACCCACTGACAGGGCCTGGCTCAGAGTGAGAGCTTGGTAAATATTTATTGGATCAATTGTTCCCTCCACCTGGAACTCTCTCCCCATGCCTCCGTATGTCCACATCGAACCCATCTGTCTGGGCCCATTAAGCCGGCTTCTCAAAGAAGTGTCTCTGCCGAGTTGCAATTTAATTTCATATTACACCCTCACTTTTTATCAAGGGCCCACTTCTGAGGTTGAAGCTGCCAATTGGAAAATGATTCAGCATCTTCTATAAAGGACTGTTGTTCAGTATGTGACTTAGTGCCCCGAGATAAAGATCCACAGGATAGATTCACAGGATAGATTCCTCGTGGAATTTAGTGCCAGGAAATGGGCTGTGCTGTCTCTGTGAACTTGTATCCACTTCCTTCCTTCGATCAGGCAATCATAACGGAATAAGCCACTCTGTTTTCTTTTTAACCTTGGCTGCCAGAAAGTGGGAGCCAAATTCAACACTCAGCCACAATAACCGTCTTATCTCAGGCTCCTGGAGGATTATCTGGCCTTCTGATCATTTGTCTTTATTTTTAACTGTCTGGTTGTGTGTGTGCTTTTATTGTGTGCTGCCTCAGGCTCTCTGGGAGAGGAGACAAGGTGTAAGTTCCAGATTAAGTTATTAAAATGAGAACGCTAGGCGAGATTTAATTGGAATGATATGCCAGGGAGACATTTTAAGGGTGTCCACAGATATTTGCCTGCTGGCACAGGTCCTGGTTCAGCCCCAGCTGCAGTCAGCATTGTGGGCACAGATGTGTCGGGCCCAGTGTATGCACGGAAGGACTGTGCCAGCCACAGCGCATTTCTGGAACATCTCGGGTCAGAAGGCATCTTAGATATGTGAGAGATTGCAGTTTATTTCATTGTCCTTGTTGTCTTCCCTTCCTACCTTCAGGAGGCACTGGGGCTCTGGAGGCTTCTCAGGAAGACACAGAGCCACAGCCCCAGGGGACAGCTCTGAGGCTGGAATCCTCCTGTCTCTACTTGTCTCAGGCTCTCGAGGGGATGGGCTGTTTACTAGAAGTGCCCTAACACAGACAGCTAAAAAATTGCCCAAACTACTAACATCTTGTGACCACTATGTTTGTCTTGTTAAAGCCATTTTACTTCTTCTTGAGCAAAGAAAGCCTTTAAATTTTGGTTATTTTTTCCAGCCCACACAACCAAGCTGGCAGAAATGGGCAGTGGCCACCCACCCACCCATGAAGACCTTCCCTCTTGTTGGTGGAGATATTCCATCCAACATACAGCTTTGTAAATGGTTTGTCATTAGAGCACTCATTCAGCATTTATGAGATGCCTGTTGTGTGCCCTCCCCCCCCATTAGGCTCCCTTAAGGAATGCATAGTCCGATGGACAACATTAGACATGCCCTTAAGGGATCCAGCTCCCAGCTTGCTGCCGATAGATCTGTGGTCTGTTCTACTTGAGAAGCACACACAGGGATGGTTGGAAACAAAGGCATCCTCTTGATGACACACCTGACTCCAATTATTTCTTTTCCTTGTTGATTTGTAAGAGTTATTCATATATTCTAGATACTAGAACCTTATTAGATATGTGCTTTGCAAATATTTTCTCCCATTTCGTGGGTTGTCTATTCACTGCGATCCAACCGAATGTGGAAATTATCGAACAATATCATTAATATCACATGCAAGCAAAATTTTGCTGAAGGTCATTCAAAAGCGGCTGCAGCAGTAAATTGACAGGGAACTGCCAGAAATTCAGGCCAGATTCAGAAGAGGACATGGAACCAGGGATATCATTGCTGATGTCAGATGGATTCTGGCTGAAGAGAGAGAATACCAGAAGGATGTTTACCTGTTTTTTGTTGACTATGCAAAGGCATTCGACTTTGTGGATCATAACAAATTATGGATAACATTGCAAAGAATGGGAATTCCAGAACACTCAGCTGTCCTCGTGAAGAACTATACATAGATCAAGAGGCAGTTATTCAGATAGAACAAGGGTATACTGCATGTTTAAAGTCAGGAAAGGTGTGCGCCAGGGTTGTATTCTTTCGTCATACCTATTCAATCTGTATGCTGAGCAAATAATCCAAGAAGCTGGACTATATGAAGAAGAACGGGGCATCAGGATTGGAGGAAAACTCATTAACAATCTGCATTATGTCGATGATACAACCTTGCTTGCTGAAAATGAAGAGGACTTGAATCACTTACTGATGAAGATTAAAGACCACAGCCTTCAGTATGGATTATACCTCAACATAAAGAGAACAGAAATCCTCACAATTGGACCAATGAGCAACATCATGATAAACGGAGAAAAGATTGAAGTTGTCAAGGATTTCATTTTACTTGGACCCACGACAGCCATGGAAGCAGCAGTCAAGAATCAAAAGACAAATTGCATTGGACAAATCTGCTGCAAAAGACCTCTTTAAAGTGTTGAAAAGCAAAGATGTCACTTTGAAGACTGAGGTGTACCTGACCCAAGCCATGATATTTTCAACCGCATCATATGCATGCAAAAGCTGGACAATGAATAAGGAAGACTGAAGAAGAATTGACGCCTTTGAATTGTGGTTTTGGCGAAGAATATTGAATATACCACGGACTGCCAAAAAAATGAACAAATCCGTCTTGGAAGAAGTACAACCAGAATACTCCTTAGAAGCAAGGATGGCGAGACTACATCTTACATACTTTGGACATGTTTTCAGGAGGGATCAGTCCCTGGAGAAGGATATCATGCTTGGTAAAGTACAGGACCTACAGAAAAGAAGAAGACCCTTAATGAGATGGATTGACACAGTGCCTGCAACAATGGGTTCAAGCATAACAACAATCGTGAGCACAGCGCAGGACCAGGCAGTGTTTCATTCTGTGGCATATAGGGTTTCTATGAGTCAGAATGGACTCGACAGCACCTAACAACAACAAATACTCACTGTCTTGTTAGTATCCTTTGATGCACAAAATGTTTTAATTTAGACGAAGTCCGATTTGTCTGTCTTATCTTTGGTTGCTTATGCTTTGGGTGTCCTATCTAAGAAACAGTTGCCTAATCTAAGATTTATACCTATGTTTTCTTCTTGTAAGAGTTTTATAGTTTTAGCTCTTACATCTAGGTCTGCGAGCCACTTTTAATTAAAGTTTGCATATGATGTGAGGTAGGGGTCCAACTTCATTCTTTTGCCCGTGGATATCCAGTGGTCTCAGCACTGTTTGTTGAAGAGAATCTTCTTTCCCCATTGAATGGTCTTCGCACTATTGTTGAAAATCAGTTGACCATAGATGTTTGGGTTTATTTCTGCTGGATTCCCAATTCTATCCCATCAATCTATATAGTTGTCCTTACAACGGCACCACACTGCCTTAATTACTCTTGCTTTGTGCTAAATTTCGAAATTGAAAAGTTTGAGTCCTCTGACTTTGTTTTTCTTTTTCAAGATTATTTTGGCTATTCTAGGTCTTTGCATTTCCATATGAATTTTAGGATCATTGCATCAATGTCTGAAAAAAATGTTACAGTTTTGATACGGGTTGCATTGAATTTGTAGATTAATTTGGAGAGTATTGCCAACTTAACAATATCAGGTGTTGCAATCCATGAACACAGTGTGTCTTTCCATTTAGTTAGATCTTTCTTAATTTCATTCAACGTTTTTTTTTTTAGTTTGCAGCGTACAAGTCATACACTTCTTTGGTTATTTCTAAGTCTTTTATTCTCTTTGATGCTATTGTGAATGAAATTATTTTCTTACTTTCATTTTTTGATTGTTCATTGCTTGTGTATAGAAATACAACTGATTTTTGTGTGTTAATCTTGTATCCTGCAACCTTGGTGAATTTGTCAGCTCTATTTTTTTTTTTAATAACTCTTTTGTGGATTATTTAGGATTTCCTATATATAAAGACTATGACAGCTGTAAATGAAGATAGTTTTACTTCTTCCTGTCTGATCTTGATGCCATTTATTTAATTTCCTGACTAATTGCTATGGCTAGGACCTTTAGTACAATGTTGAATAAACAAACAAAAAAATCCATTACGGTAGAGTCAATTCCAACTCCTGACGACCCCATGTTTTACAGAGTAGAACTGCTCCATAGGATTTTCTTGGCTCTAATCCAAAGCAGATCGCCATGCTGCTGGGTGGGTTTGAATCACCAACTGATCACAAACCACTTGCGCCACCCAGGGACTTTTGATACATAAATTGCCCTCTGAACACTACTTTTGCAGTATCCCATAAGTTTTAGTATGCTGTGTTTTCATTTTCATTCATCTCAAAATATGTTTCTAATTTCCTTATATTTGTATATTTTCTAAATTTCCTTTTGCTATCAATTTCTAGTTTCATTTCATTGCGATCAGAGAACATTCTTTGTTTGATATCAGTCCTTTCAAATTTATCGAGACTTGTTTTATGGTCTAACATATGGCTTATCCTGAATAATGTTTCATGTGCACTTCATGGAAACCCTGGTGGCATAGTGGTTAAGTGCTACAGCTGCTAACCAAAAGGTTGGCAGTTCAAATCCATCAGGTGCTCCTTGGAAACTCTATGGGGCAATTCTCCTGTGTCCTATAGGGTCACTATGAGTTGGAATCGACTCAACGGCACCAGGTTTGGGTTTTTTTTTTTTTTTTTGGTGCACTTCATAAGAATTTGTATTCTGCTGTTGTTGGGGGGAGTACTTTTTAGATATCTGTTAGGTCTAGTTGGTTTATAGTGTTTTCGAGTCTTCTCTTTTCTTGCTGATCGTCTTTTTAGTTGTTCTGTTTACTATTGAAACTGGAGTATTGAAGTCTCCAAATGTTGTTGTTTGAATTGTCTATTTCTCCCTTTGATTCTGTCAGTTCTTGCATCGTATATTTTGGTGCTCTGTTGTTAGGTGCACATATGTTTATAATTATTATAACTTCTTACTGGAATGACCTTTTATTATTATAAAATGACCTTTATCTCTAGTAACAATTTTTGTTCTAAAGTTTACTTTGATAATAATATAGCCACTTTAGCTCTCTTTTGGTTATTGCTTGTATGGCATATCTTTTTCCATTCTTTTACTTTCAACCTATTTATATATTTGAAACTAAAGTGTGTCTCTTGTAGACAACATTTAGTTGGCTCATGTTTTTTAAATCCATTCTGCCAATCTCTTCAATTTAATTAGAGAGTTTAATCCATTTATATTTAATGTAATTACTGATAAGGAAGATTTATTCCTGTCCCTCTGAGAGGTATCTTTTTAAATTGAAAACATCTTACTGTCCTTCACTTAAAAATTTCCAGTTTAGAATAAAATCCAAACTTTTTACCTTGCTACAAGTCCCTACACAATTCAGCCCTGCCTATGTCTCTGACATCATTTCATACCCTTCCCTTCTGCTCACCTTGCTCTAGCAACATAAACTTTCTCTCTGTGGCTCTAACACTCCAGCTTTGCTCTCAACTTTAGACCTTTGCACTTACTGCTTTCTCTGCCTGGAATACTCTTCCCTCAGATCTTCTCATGGTTGACTTTTTCTTGCGTCATTCAGTTCTCAGCTTAAATGCCATCTCTCTGACCACCAATCTTTAAATGGCCCCCAACAGTTTGTTTCACTTCACCTTCTTATACCATCATTTCATTTATCTCCCATTTCTTCATCTGCTTTCTGTCTTCCTCCACTAGAATGTGAGTGGCACCCCTTTCCCATCTAACTCAGCACTCTATCCTCAGTGTCTAGCAAGGGGCCTGGCAGGCACATAGTAAATGCTCAATACATGTGGGTTAAATAAAGGAGTGAATAAATGAGCAAATGAATGAATAAATGGACATACCTCTTTGGCATGACTCTTCTCAGCATTGACGACTTTTAACAACTTGTCACCAAGGTGATCAGTTGATCACTCACTGGCTTAAATTATTGAGTGAATATGTTGATACCAAAAAGAAAAATAAGTAATGTTTTTAAAGACGAAGAGGAAAATTTGAAAAGTATTTTAAAAAGGGGTTAGACCAGTGATTCTCAATCTTGACTACACCATCCAGATCTTTTTTAAAATACTGGTGTTTTTTTTTTTTTTTCAGGTTGCATCCCCAGAAATTCTGACTTAATTGTTTTGGAAAGGGAACCTAGGTGTCAGGATTTTTAAAAAGCTGCCATAGGTTCTGTTGTGCATCAGGGTTGAGAACTGCTAGTCCAGACTGTCACTGATTTCTAGTAAGGGACCACGGCTGTGTTTTGCATGTGAAAGGTATAAATAGAACAATAAATTTAAGACTAGATGGTAAGAAAAGAAAGTCCTGAATCCAAAAAACTTGAAGCCCAAATGATTCCCTATTCACCTCCTTCCCGCCCCAGCTAGAGAACATGCTAGTGACAAGGGGAATGCAGAGGAGAGGGAAGAGAGCCTCTGTGGAAGGAGCAAGTATGGAACCCCACAGAACCTTGTGGGCCCTGCATCTCACACTCCATTCTCACATTTTCCTGAAAATGCTCAAGTCATCATTTGAACAATTGTTAATTCCAGGTGAGGAGAGAAAGCGAGGAAGAGGAAAGAAGGGAATGTATGAAATTTCTACAGTGTTTTTCACTGCAGTTTCAGACCAAGTTCCAAACCAGAATGTTAGGTGGGTTAAAAAAAAAAAAGAGTACCTGTAACTGCAAGAAGCCACCAACCACAGAAACAAACAGGAAAGCAAGGGCGCAAGGGAATCACAGCCTCCAAGCACCTCGGTACCCACAGTGGCTCTGAAATGGAACCATCCGCCCTTTGGTGGGACAGTCATTATTTTCTACCATTGTCTGGCTTGGAGTTTTCCCCTCATGTGATTCAACTTCAGATACTGAGTCCTTTCAACTCTAGCATAGGATCGGACACTTAATGTGCCCCAGAGATGCACAGTTTCAGTCAGAGGAGGCTGAGATGACCCATGGGCCAAGAGCTTGGGGATAGCGGGCAGAGGAAGCAGTCATCTCTGCTCCTGCCCAATCCTCAGTGCCGAGCCTATTCACACCCCTTCTCTGGACTACAGCCTCAGCTCCAAGTCTTTCCCACTTGGGACATATACCACTGGGTATAGGCACTCAACAGTTGGCAAACCTATACTGTAATGATAACAGTGTCTCACATATCTACAGTATGGCTCAGTTCACAAAGCACCTCAACATCCCCATTTTTATTGTTGTTAGGTGCCATCGAGTCGATTTTGACTCATAGTGACCCCATGTGACAGAGTAGAACTGCCCCATAGAGTTTTCTAGGCTGTAATCTTTATGAGAGCAGATCACCAGGTCTTTTTCCCAGGGATCCGCTGGGTGGGTTTGAACCACCAACCTTTCGATTAGCAGCTGAGCACTTAGCCATTGCACTACCAGGGCTCCTTATCCCCATTTTAGAGATGAGGAAGCTGAGGCTGGAGAGGTGATCTGACTGGCCTGAGATGACCTTGCTTGCTATGAGTCAGAGCTGGGAACCCATCCCAAGCCTAGTGATCTTGGATGACCCAGTATCTCTTCCCCTGGGACTGGTTCTTTCACGTATTCCAACTTCCTGCTGCTTTTTGCATCAGTTCTGGGATTTATTTTGTTTTGTTTAAAAAAAATTATTGAAGCTTTCAAAATTATTAGCATCCAACTGTGCATTTTGTTCTCTTACAAATGGTTATATCTCTTTTATATCTGTTGATGTTTCATAAGAGTAAAGTACTTGTGAGTAGATATTTAAATCCAGCAAATTTAGATTTGAAAGCGTCTTCTCATGGCCCAGCCTCATCCTTAGGAATAGATCTGCTCAGAACTTCATCCAGGATTTCAACTAAGCTATATTATCTTGGTCATAACCAGTTTAAAAAAAAAAAAAAAACAGTTGCCATCAAGTTGGTTCTGACTCATGGTGACCCCTTGTGTGTCAGAGTAGAACTGTGCTCCATAGGGTTTTCAGTAGCCAATTTTTCAGAAGTAGGTCAATCACTAGGTCTTTCTTCCAAGTTGCCTCTGGGTGGACTTGAACCTCCAGCCTTTTGGTTGCAGCCAAGCATGTTAACCATTTCTACCACCCAGGGAGTCCTTGGTGATAACAATAGCAAAAATAATAATAACAGCAGCTTTTCTTGACTGCTTACTATGTGACGGGCACTGTTCTTACTGCTTTACCTTAATCAAGTCAACTTAATCCTCACAACAACCCTATATGATCAAGACCAAAACCAGTGCCGTCGAGTCAATTCCGACTCATAGCAACCGTCTAGGACAGAATAGAACTGCCCCATAGTTTCCAAGGAGCCCCTGGTGGATTCCAACTGCCGACCCTTTGGTTAGCAGCCGTAGCGCTTAACCACTACGCCACCACAGTTTCCAAAAAAAAAAAAAATCTATGGTAGTGACCGTTATTTCCCCCAATCTGCAGATGAGGAAATTGAGGCACAGAGGGTTAAATAACTTGCCCATAGTCACACAGGTAAGTGTGCAGCATGTAGCCCCTAGTGGTGAAGCAAGTGGACCCTAGAGTCAGGTTTCACTTCAAATCCCAGCTCACCCACTTACTCATTGTGTGATGTTAGGTGAGTGTAGGGGATTGAGTGACAGTCCACGAAAAGATATGTCCATGTTCTAACCCCCAGAACCTGTGAGCACGACATATCTGGAAAAAAGGGTTACTGCAGGTGTCATTAAGTTAAGGATCTCAAGACAAAATCATCCTGAATTACCAGGGTGGGCCCTAAATCAAATGACAAGTGTCCTTACAAGGGACAGAAGAGGAGAAAGACACAGACATGGAGGAGGAGGCCATGTGAAAATGAAGGCAGAGTTTGGAGTGATGCAGCCACGAGCCAAGAAACACCTGGAGCCACCAGAATCTGGAAAAGACAAAGAAGGATTCTCCCTCACTAGAGTCTTTGGAAAGCACACAACCTTGATTTGTTTTCAGTCACCAAGTTTGTGGTAATTTGTTACAGCAGCTCTGGAAAACTAACACAGTGAATGGCTTAAGTTCCAAGGCCACAGTTTCTTCGTCTGTAAAATGGGTCTAGACAGTGTGTCAAGAGTGCTTAATGAAGGTTAGCAGTTATAAAAGGAGCATTATTTATTGGCTGGTCCTTGGATTCCCTGCCCCTGAGCCTCTCAGAGCCCACCAAAGCCAGGCCCTCAGGTTGCTGCTCTCCTGTGTCTGACTCACTGTCCTGGCTCAGGGAATCTCAGAGGAGTGAAATCTGACTCCAGGACCCAGGCTGCAGACCCCACTCCTCCCAACCAGCATGAGCCAGAGCTGCCAGAGCAAATTATGAATATCCTGGTGTATCATTTTCATATTTCTCCCAATGAGTCATTTTCTTACATGAGTCAGACACAGAAGGCTGGGAGAATTAAAGCAAGAAAGGTAACTCAGGGCTGGGCAATTTTTGCCAACAGGTGTAAAGGATTTTTCTGTGTCCGCTCAGGCTGTTTTTTTCTTATCTGCATCTTACAGCAGACAGGAAGCCAGCTGACGAGAGACTGCATGTTCATACCAAGTATTAAAAATATATAGCAGGCTTCTGGAAATGCACTCACATGCCAAGGAAATGGAATGTGCTCACCATCCCAGGCGCCTGCACTGTGGGCTTTGAAGAAATGGTGGGCGCCTTAAGAACAGTGATCCGAGGGTCAGGAGACCTGGACTTTGGGCCTGATTCTGCCACTTCTAGCTGTGTGACCTTGGGTATGTCACTTACCCTCTCTGAGCCCCAGTGCTCATAAGAAGTCATTCCTCCTTTACAGATTTTCCAAGAGCATGAACTGGAATAATATCTTCAAGCACCTAGCACTGAGCCTGGCACATAGAAAACTCAATAATGTCACTCATTCCCATTCCCTAACTCAGAATCTCCTGCCTCTCTAAGGAAATTAACATTAACTATCTGCTGGCCTCCCAGGAAGGTCCTGAAGAGCAATAGCATCAACAGCAAACATGTGGGGGCAGATTTATACCTTCAAATGCCCTTCCACTGATGGTCGCTCATTTAATCCTCACCATTTAAACACCCTGCTACAGAGAGTGTTCTGTACCCATTTTGCAGGAGAGCACCTGGAGGTGCACAGAGTCAAACAACAGGCTCTGGACCACTCAGGTAGCAAAGGGAGCTCAGAGGCAAGAAGCCCGACCTGCTGCTCCCCAAATCTGGGTTCCCTCCATGCTCCATGCTGACTCTCAAATGAGATAATGGGTGGGAAATTACTTCGTAAGCAGCCCAGCTCTACCACAGTATAAGGCCTATAACTGTTGTTATCTCCAGCACCTGTCTGGGATCAGACCTCCTACCTGCCTTTTTGTCCAAGTGTATTATCCTCACTTCCCCTTCTGGCATGAGCCGGTGGATTCAGTCTCATTTGGCTCATGCCAAGGCAGTCTCTGAACTTAAGGATGTGAGGTTGAAGTACATCCATGCATGCAAACTCCCACTCACACCTCCCATGGGCTTCTCACTTATCCATACCTCTGCCTCACCTACACACTCGCTTACACATCCCAGAGGCTCTCAGCACAGCCTGTCCCCCATTAGAAAGAAACCATCATTAAGCTCAGCTATACCATCAGGCCGCTAGAGAGACACATGTCATTCACTCGTTTGCCAGACCAACTTTTGCTGGACATCACTATGTGCCAGTTGCCAGGGGCCACAGCAATGGGTCAGGCACAGCCCTTGCTCTCAGGACTCTGCCAGCCCAGAGGGGACAGACAGGTTAAATGATTACATCAATGTACAGGTTGGTTATGCTGGAATAGCTCAGCACTGAGCTCTATGAGAGCACAGAGTAGGGGGCTAGTCATCCTGCCTTGAGAGGTCAGGAAATATTTCATAAAAGAAGGGTGAAGGACATTTTCTTCAAGTCTTGAAATAACAATTATGATTTAGATAAAGAAACCATACGAGAACATTCCAGGTGAAGAAACAGTCAAAGCAAAGGTAGGGAGATGGGAAAATGTTCTTGGGGAACAGTAAGTATTGAATGTAGCTGGAGCATATAGCACTATGTTTTTCTGCTGTTGCTTCATCACTTTAGAAGGATAAATTTTTGTGAGGCCTACATCTTACAGTATCCATTAGGATGCTTTTGGTTGCAAGTAACTCAAACTGGCTTAAACAATGGAAGGAATGGATTGGTTTCCTAAATAGGGCCAAAGGTAAGGTGGACCTCAGGCACAGTTCGATCAGGGATCAGCTCCATTTCTCTATAATTCTTTTATCTCTTCCCTCCTCCATGTCTGAAATTTATCACACTAGCTTCCCACATGTTAAAGGGATATGAGAAGAAAGATACATTTCAAATAGAAAGACCTTAGAAGGTTTCTTGGATAACATAGAATTTTATCTGGGCTTTAAATGATGGACAAAACCTCAAGGGGTAGATATTCGAGGGAATGACATTCCAGGTAGATGAGATACCTTGAGCAAGAAAGTTAGGGTATGTTTGGGGAAGAGTTCAAGAATCAGATCCAGGAAACCAAAGACCAAAAAAGAAACTAGTCTACCACAGCCTCATCCACCCTGAGACCAAATAGCTAGATGGTGCCCAGCTACCACTATTGGCCATTCTAATCAGGGCCCACAGTAGATGAACCCTGATAGAATGGGAGAAAAATGTGGAACAGAACCTCAAATTCCTAAAAAAAAAAAAAAAAAAAAACTTAAAAAAACAGACCTACTGGACTGGTTGAGATTGGAGGACTCCTCAGGTCTACTGCCTCAAAAAATAATGGATGTCACCCGTAAGTACTGTGTGCCTTTAAAAAAATCACCTATAGGAGACTAAACCATCAACAGATACTTTAAAACAAAGATGAGAATGTAAGGGGGCAGGGAAACTAGATTAATAAAAACAGAACAACCAGAACAGAATAATGAGAATGTCTACGCATTGTAAAGAATGTAACCAATGTCATTGAACTACTTGTGTAGAAATTGTTGAATGGGAACCTAACTGCTGTGTAAAGCTTCACCGAAAACACAATAAAATATTATTTTAAAAAAAGAATCAGATCTTGTTGCTTATAGGTAGGGAGCCCTGGTGGCACAGTGGTAAAAAGCTCGGCTGCTAACCAAAAAGTCTGCAGTTCAAATCGACCAGCTGCTCCTTGGAAACCCTATGGGGCAGTTCTACTCTGTCCTACTGGGTCGCTATGAGTCGAAATCGACTCAATGGCAACAAGTTCGGTTTTTGGTGTTGCTTATGGGTAGGAACTAAGTGCAGAGTTGAAGGGAGTTTGGACTTTAACCTGGAGGGAGTGGAGAGCCATTAAAGGAAGTTAAGCTCTTTATGAAGTTCACTCGGGTTATCAGATAATGTGTAATGACTGTTACTTTTCTTAGGTATGATAATATTGTGGCTAGACAACGTCCTTATTCTTAGGAGATGCATGATGCTAAAGTGTCATGGGGTCTCCAGTTTACTTTCAAATGGTTTGTGTGTGTGTTTTTTTGGTGTGTGTGCGCGCGCGTGTGTGTGTGGAGAGAGCTGGTATAGCAAAACGTTACCAATCGCTGACTCTTGGAGGAGGGTGTGCAAGTATTCATTGTACTATTCATCTTTTCTGTGTGTTTGAAAATATTTTTAATTAAAATTTAGGAAAAGGTAAAAACGGAAAAAAAATAATTTTTCTGAGGGTGGAGGAGAGCCTGGAGAACGGGCACAGTGAGGGGTCGAGACAGAATGAGCACCAAGGGGCTGGAAGCAAGGGCCCAGCTGGGGAGATGTGATGGAGGCCTGATTGACATGGCTGGGGTGGGTGGATGTGGAGATGAGGGAGGTACAGTAGCCCCCTGCCACTCTAGAGCCTCCAGCTCGAGGGCCCAGGAGGACCCCGGCACCAGGAATAGAGCCTGAAGGCAGCGAAGTAGAAGGAGGAGGAGGAAGAGAAGGAACTCCCGAGGAGTCCATTTTTGCCCTGTTCACAATCAATGCTTATCCCTGTGACTAGTGCCTTCTTAGAATTTCAGAGCTTAAAATGTCCTATCACCCAAACAGCCCACATTCCCCTGATGGGGAAACTGAGGCACAGTGCGGCAACTCACCCTAAGTTCCAGAGCCAAATAGGTGATGCAGATAAGCTGTGGTTTAAACCATCCCTGGAATGCCAGTTTCCGCCTTCCTGCTTTTCCTCCAAACACCCTGATAACCCATCACAAGAGAAATCACGAGCGGGTAGGGGGCACCGGTTTAGTCTGTTTTTCTTAATGAATCATTTGAAGCATTTTCTGGACTTGAGTGTCAACAGGGAGCTGTTTCTCTAGTAGATTACCACATGGGGATCATAATAGTAACGGCTGACACTGACCAAGCCCTTCGTGGGAGGCCAGGCACTGGTCTAGGGGCTAGCCCATTTAATCCTCAACCCTATGAGGCAGGTACTATGTTTAGGCTCATTTTACAGATGGGAACAATGAGGTTCAATGGCTGCTGCAAGGTCACACCATTGGTAAGTGGCAGAGTTGGGACTAGAGCTCAGGCAGTCTGACCCCAGGGCTGGCGTCTTTAACCACCTTGCCATCGACCATACCACCAGGTGCGGGTCTCCTGTCTGCTAGTCTAATGCGCTTCCCCCATATTCTCAGTGACTGACCGACTGATTGATTGATGTGTTTATTTTGCCAGGGAGAGGGTCAACAGCAGATTGTGGCCCCAGCCCCATTGGTATTTTTGCAGTGAGTTGAGGCCTATTTATTACTTATAGAGTATTTGGGGGATCCATGATAAAAAAGAAATGCAAAACTTCATTTCGCTTCCCTGCTACGCTGCTCATTCTTTTTTAATAACCCTCTCTTATCAGCCTCCTGGCAGCTTTTGCATTTCCTGTGCATGTTAATTACTTTATTAATTACGTTGATATCTTTGGTTCTGCCCAGTGTATCTCGGTGCTTTTTGTTTCCGATGTGCACCCATTTTGCTTTGTTCGTTGGCATGCTCGGCCCCCCGTTCCCATTTCTAAAAGGGATTCTTTGAGCCTCGGTAAACACATGGCTTTCAATTAGTCGCAAAATCATCATCCCCGTTTTCCTCTCAGCCACGTCACTAACAGAGTGTTTTTAACATTGTCCCGAATGGAAGCTGCATTGTTAAGTTTCTGACATTGTTCCTCAACCCTTGTTTTCTCTCCAGGTCACAGCTCAGAGCTCTCCAGAACCTAGCCCTGAGTGATGTGACAAAGAGTAAGAATCTGGGGGGAGAAGGGAGAGGATTGGACCCTGGGGCAGACGGAGAGAGGGGTTGTGAGATGAGGCTAGAAAACAACATTCAAGATCCTCAGAGGCCTTGAATGTTAAACTGAGTTCAGACTTTATTTTAAAAGCCAACTTCCTCCCGAAGTGTATGGCATAGAATACTAATCCCACAAAGTACCCAAAGTAAAAGGGAATGGAAGAATTTCATGGCCCAAAAGTTTGAGAAATCCTAGAAGCTATATAGATATCTGCTTCTTGGACATGTGCAACGTGCTTTACCATGTTAAATGCTCTGAAAAGTCCTGCAGTTAAAAAAAAACTTAAAAAATTTTTAACTCAGCATTTCCAAAACTCCTTTGGGCATGAAATCCTTTTATCTTATAGCTTCTCCATGTTCTGAGGAATGGAATTTAGGAAATAACTGCTGGAGGAGATGAGGCGCCTTTGTGGGTTCTTAGTAACATAGGGCGTACTTAGGCTCTGTTTTGGGAAGGTGTCCCTGGCCACAACTGGAACAGGAGAATAGAGGCACAGGGCGAAAATGAGGAGGCCTCTGAACAATTCCAGCAAGACAGAATGAGGATCCAAACCCAAGGTTTCAAATGTTTCCATGTTTTCTTTCCATTTTGTTTCAAGCTGCATTGTTGTCTTAAAATTGGAAAATCAGTGTTGCTATAATAAATCTTAGCACAAGGGTTTTACTCAGGCTTAAAATCTGAATGAGAAAAGCAGTCTGTGCAGCCTTCCATCTTCAAAAGGAGCGTTTAGCCCAACAGGGTGTTGGAACACAATAGCCATCTGTTTCTGCAAATCACCAGTGGTGGAGGCTTTCAAATCAGATAGACTCAGATTCCAGGTCCACACGATAGTGACTCTGTGACCCTGGGCAAGTGGCTTCACTTCTCGGTTGTCTTCTATAGTAAATAGGGGTAATAATGCTTTCCTCACAGGCCTAGAAGAGGTGACGTGTGCAGAGTCCTTAGCACAGTGCCTGACACGTGCTAACATGAAGCAAACGTGATTGCCCTTCTATGTTAGTCAGGAAAGGCTAGGATAAAACAAAAAAAAAACAAACCCTTGCCATCAAGTCACTTCCGACTCATAGCTACCCTACAGGACAGAGTAGAACTGCCCCCACAGGGTTTCCGTGGCTGTAAATCTTTAAGGAAGCAGGCTGCCACATCTTTGTCCCACAGAGTGGTTGGTGGGTTCAAACCACCGACCTTTCAATTAGCAGCCAAGCACTTAACCACTGTGCCACCAGGGCTGTTTAGGCTAGGATAGGCTGTGGTAATAAAGACTTCAGTAATAAAAACAAAAACCAAACCCGTTGCCATTGAGTCGATTCCAACTTATAGTGACCCTACAGCAACCCTATAGGACTGAGTAGAACTGCCCCATACGGTTTCCAAGGAACGCCTGGTGGATTCCAACTGCCAACCTTATGGTTAGCAGCCGTAGCTCTTAACCACTATGCCACCAGGGTTTCCTTCAGCCATAAAGAACCCCCAAATCTCAGCAGCTAGATCCCACAAAAGTCTATTTGTGACTCATACAAAGGCCAACGATGAATACAGGTGATTCCCCAGGGCAGCCATCTTCCATGAGCCAACTCAGTGATTTGGGCCGCAACATGAGGCAGCTTCTAAGCTTCATCCCAGAGGGCCAAACGCCACTTCCATCCACAGCCCATTGGCCAGAATTGGTCATATTACCCCCACCTAACTGTAAAAAAAAAAAACTGTAAAGGGGCTGAAAATAGTGGGCGAGCAGATGGAGTTTTGGATAAGTCCCAACCTCTGCCCCTCCTTCCATTCCCTTTGGTCAGTCCATTTAACCCTTCTCAGGCTCGGTTTCCTCATCTATAAATTAGAGCTCACACTTCCTGTTCTACTTTGCATGGGATTGTTATAGGGACACATGAGATAACATGTGAAAATGCTAAATTAAATGTTAACCAACCAACCCGTTGCCATGGAGTGGACTTCAGCTCATGGAGACCCCGTGTGTGTTGGCGTAGATCTGTGCTCCACAGGGTTTTCAGTGGCTGGTTTTTCACATGTTGCCAGACCTTTCTTCTGAGGTGTCTCTGGGTGGACTTGGACTTCCAACCTTTCAGCCAAGCACATTAACTGTTTGCACCACCCAGGGACTCAAGTTAAATATTAGAGGCTGCTTTATGCTTACTTTTGTGCTATGCCAAAGCCATGTCACATGCTTTGGTTCATGAGAAAAAGTGTACAACTTCTACCCTCCTTACATGTGCCTTCTCACTCCTGCTCCCCCTGCCCCAACTTTCCTCTGGATTTCCCACCCATTCCTCTCACTGGGGCCATTTTAAGTATTTGTGGTGAGATCACCAGTAGGCCTGTGGTGGCCGTGTTTCGAAGTGCCCACGAAGGCAGCACGTCCTGCCTGGATGAGGAGATGCTAAAGTGTCGTGAGGATGCATTTCTCGAGGACAGCAAAGTCTCGGGGGTTCTGAATCACAGGATATATGGTCCTTTAGGTTCCCAAGGGACACTGGAGCTGGGGGTGTATGTGTGTGATAGTTCCAGGCACCAGAGAGGCCTTGACAATGTGGGATGCTCAGCATGACGGTGTGGTTTGGCTGCCAAACAGCTGACAGAAGCTCAGGGGGCAGCACCGGGAGAACAGGGCTCCAGCACGGCGAAGGGACAACAGTCCTGCCGTACTCAGTGCCCTTGGAGACTTGTGTGCTTACCTGGGCAGGCCCTAGGTGACAGAGACAAGAGCAGGGGTAGCCAAGATGGGGAAAGAATAAGAAACTGTGTCATGGAGCAATGGTTGATGTCAACCCAGAGAAGGGAAGGCTTAGAGAGGCTGTCCTGGAGCCAAGGGAGGAGCTACAGCCAGCAGGAAGCCAGCAGGCAGAGCCAGGGCCAGTGGGGCAAGTTCCAGGGATACAAATTTCAGCTTAGGATAAGGCAGATTGTTCACTTTTTGTTATTATTCTTAGATTTAACTATCCTTGCATTCCTGAGATAAATCTACTTGGATGACATATAATTCTTTTAATATACTGCCAGATTTGGTTTGATGGTGTTTGTTTTTGTTGTTGATTTTTTTTATAATTTATTTTTTTGTTGTTGAGAATATAAACAGCAGAACATAAACAATTCAACCATCTCTACACGTGTAATTCAGTGACATTGATTACATTCTTGAGTTGTGCAACCATTCTCACCCTTCTTTTCCAAACTGTTCCTCCTCCATTAACATAAACTCACTGCCCCCTAAGTTTCCTGTCTAATCTTTTGAGTTGCTGTTGTCAGTTGGATCCCGTATAGATAGTTCTTAAAAGAGGACAAAGCTCAAGGCAGACATTCTTCGCTAATTACACCAAACTATTGTTTGGCTTAAAGAAGACTTCAGGGTGGATATGTTTGACCTAAGGTTTAAAAATTACCTCAAGGCAATAGTTTCAGGGGTTCCTCCAACCTCAGTGGCTCCAGAAGTCTGGATTCCATGAGGATTTGAAATTCTGTTCTGCATTTTCCCCTTTTTGATCAGGATTCTTCTGTAGACTCTTTGGTCAAAACAGAACATTCACTTTTAATTAAGTCTAACCCATCCACAAGTGAACTGGATAAGAGGAGATGAGTGCCTCATCCCCAGAGGTGTGCAAAGAAAGGTTGGATGGGCCGTTGGCAGGGACTGCACTTTAGGAAGGGAAGTGAGAGAAGACCCTTAGGTCTTTTCAAGCTCAAAAGTTGTATGATACAATGAACTAGAAAAAAACGTGACCTCAGAAGATTGCCAATGGGTGTGTGTGAAATGAGTTGAGGACAACAGCTTTATAGTTATAATGAAACTGGAGCATCATGTTCACTGCTGGTAACTCTGTCATTGGTGCAGAAGAGAAATTACTGGCAGGGCAGACAGAAACTGGCCCCCAAAATGAGCCCAGCTGCAGAGTAAAAGGCGGTGCGCACTCTCCCAGGGCTGCTGCTGCCCAGGGATCCCTGCACACGACCAGTGGTGGCAGCAGCAGCCACGACAATATCCCATTTTGAAGCAGTCTTTGCAACATTGCACTTTTGTGGCTCCCAATGCACATGCCTCCCTGAATGACAACAGGAAAATGAAATGGATGTATTGTTCTCTCATGCATTATCATGGGGCGTGTGTGTACAGCTTTGTAGGCTTTTGTCTTAACACGCTCTTGCTTAACACTCTGAACAACCCTCAAAGCAGGTGATGCCAGCATTTCTCAGAGGAGAACCAGGGGCTCAGAGTAAGCATGTGACAGACCTGGGGCCAGAACCTGTGTTCATATGCAAGGCCAATGGCCGTCCCTGACACCATGTACCACTATGCCCACATTGCCTTTTAGCCAAGGACAAAATGCAAAATCAGAGAAGCAGCTGGGAGCAGGACAGGGGACACTTGAGGTTCATCTAGGCAGCAATCTTCCCTCCTCCTTGGTGAGCTGGGACTCCCAGAATGAGTTGGGGTTCCAGGGAAGAGCATGAACAATGGCAAGGGCCCTGGGATAGGGGTTGGGATACCCAGGCTCAAGTAACAGCTCTGCTGACATCTTGCTGTGTGACCTTGGGCAAGTTACAGCCCATTTCTGGACTCAGTGTTCTTCTCTGTAAAATGGGTAAATGGGGCTGATGGCTCTACTAAACTCCTCTGGTTGTTAGGCAGATCTAATGACATTGCAAGCCATAAACTGAGTGCACCTGCAGAGCAGCGATAGCATATGATGGCTCTGTCCTCTGGCTTTCTGGTTTAGAGCATCTTGGTACCCTAGTTCTGTCACCTCCATATTCACACCGAGCTGGATTTGGACTTGACAGCAGGGAGTCCCTGAACAACCGGCTAGGTTGTTACCAGCAGACCCTGAGAGAGAGTGTTGAGACAGATGGCATCTGCACAGCCAGGTCAGCGCTGGGCAGGGCCAGCTAAGCTGCCCCGGGGTCAGGCTGGGAAGTCCAAAGGCTGAGCAGGGGAGATGGTGTCCCGACCCAGGGTCCCAGGACCAGGGCCAGCAATTCAGACTGGTACTTCTGGGAGCTCCACTCATAGATCTCACCCCTGGCCCCAGGGCAATTCTGCTCACAGAGAGCCCCTTTGGCCCCAAGGAGTGCGGGCTGAGAGGCAGGATGGGGGGCAGGAGTGCTGCTGCTCCTCTGCAGACATTCCCAAGCCAGGCTGGGAAGCGCAGGGCATTGGGATGCCCTTGGCCAGCTCAGAGCCAGGATCAAGTCGAGCTTAGGACAGGGCTTCGCATCCATTTTCACATCATGACGCACGTGGGAAACAATACTAGTGCACCAGAGTGACCACAGAGGCTGCTCGTGGTGGAGGTCCCGGCCCTAGGCCCTGTCCCCGTGTGCACCCCAGGAAACGCCATCCTATTGATTTCCAGCTGGCCAAGCTGGGGCATGCGGGGTCCGGCATCCTGGTCCTGCTGAGGCGGGTACAAGCCAGACTCTTGCTGCCACAGAATCCCTGATGCGGATGAACGTTGCCCAAGGTCAGCCAGAAGACCTTTCCACTCAGTAGTGCTGCTTCAACAAGTCAAGTGACCATGTCAGTAGTGAACAGATATTTCTACATATCCCAGTGTTAGCTGGGGCCTCCCAGGCCTTGAGGTCCCAGAAGGATTGCCTCAAATGCCCAAGGCCAAGGCCTGTGAGGTCCTGAGCCTACTTGGGATTTCTGCCCTTTCTGAGAACTTGGCTTAAGGTCCAGTTCCAGGTTCACAGATACTGTCTCTCCTCAGCTCACACCACCCCAGGGCTAAGGCTAAGGCCCTTTTGCCTAGTTCACAAACGTTTGCTTCATACCCCTCAAGTATTTCCTGAATTTTAGTAGCAGTTCCTGAAGGTGAGGAGTCCTGGTGGTGCAGTGGTTAAGAGCTTGGCTGCTAACCACAAGGTCGGCAGTTCAAATCCACCAGCCACTCCTTAGAAGCCTTATGGAGCAGTTCTACTCTATCCAACAGGGTCACCATGAGTCAGAATCGACTTGAGGGCAATGGGTTTGGGTTTTTTGTTTGTTTGTTTTCCTGAAGGTGAAGAAGCCCCTGGGTGGCTCAAACGGTTAAGTGCTTAGCTACTATAAACCCACCCAAAGTTACCTCAGAATACAGGCCTCACAATGGTTTTTGTTTGGTTGTTTTTTACTTTTTTCCTGAAGGTGTGGAAATCTGTGGGGAAGGGACTCATGGCCCAGCTTCCCTCCTTCTCCTTGCCCCCTCCTCTCTCTCCTGTCTCCTCTGACCTTCTTCTCCCTCCCCCCTCAGCAGCAAGCGATTCCCCCTCCCTGGCTCCTGCAGTGGCCTTGCCCCCCTCTGAACAGTGCTCCTTTGGCCTTCATTTCCCTCAGCTCACAGGCACTTACCTTCCCAGAGCTGGCACTTTCCACCACAGGTGTGGCTGTCACTGAAGGGAGTTCTCACCCGGCTACTAAAGCATTAGAATTGTCTCCAGCACTGATACAACCTGGTACCTTCCTCGCTCAAGTCAGCTGTTTTCAGTCATTGTGTAATGTCTCCCCAGTTCTTATACCAACATAAGAAACAACAGTTGCCATACTCACTTTGAAAATTTTCTTAGAGTTAAAAGCTCTTCCAAGCATTTATGTTGACTCCAGAACAAGGGCTAGAAACTCAAATGCCCATGAAGGCCACACAGGCAGGGTACTGGGCAGGGTGACCCGGAGTGGGGAGAGCGGCCTGCCTGGCTCAAGAAATGGTGCTGCGCACAAAGGCAGGCCTAGTGCAGCCAAGTGGCTCACGTCCCAAAAGAAGCCAGAAATCTGGATTTTTATATGAAACTCCTGTATTTTAAATGTTGTTGTGTGCCATGGAGTTGATTCCGACTCATAGCGATCCCATGTGACAGAATATAACTGCCCCACAGGGTTTTCTAGGCTAGAACCTTTAAGGGAGCACCTCGCCGGGTGTTTTCTTCTGCAGAGCCACTGGGTGGGTTAAACCAGCTACCTTTCAGTCAGCAGCCAAGTACTTAACCGTTGTGCCACCAGGGCTCCTTGTATTTTAAACACTAGTTATGAATTCTAAAAATTGTGGACACTGTGTACCAGTTGTCGTCAAGTAGACTCCAATTCTTGGCGAACCAGCGTGTGTCAGAGTAGATCTGGGCTCCACAGGGTTTTCAATGGCTGATTTTTTGGAAGGATCGCCAGGTCTTTCTTCCAAGGTGTTTCTGTGTAGACCAAGTAAAACACCTCTGTGGGCCACACCCTGATGGAGTGCTGCCAGTTTACACTCTTTGCTGTAGAGGGAAGGTGAGATTTTCACCTCCGGGTGCCCAGTCGTCCTCCGGAGTTCTCTGTGGATAGCTCATCTCCCTTTTCCCTGGTGGCTGGGGAAGTGCAAGTTTGGGCTCATGACCCCACACATTCAGACTCATTAAGAGTCTCCTCGCATGATGTCGTTGCAGCCGTCAACAGGGCTCTGCGGCAGTGGTGCCATCTGCAGGGTTGCGGCAGTCACAGCGTACCTGAGAGCCATGGCAATACCTGTGAGCTCTTCCTGCCTCGAGGCTTGCCCTAGAGACTCAAACCAGGGAGGATAGGAGGGCCCCCAGCCACTGAGGACCCTATCTCAGTGCAATGCCTGGGTATTCTGGCCTAACATATTTAGCAATTAACATAAATGCAGGCCCAGCCTGCAGGGGATGAAAAAAGACATGGAGCTGCCCCACTCGCATTACAGGAAAGAGATCTGGCCCCAGCTTTCTCTGACTTGCCATGTCACCTTAAGCAAATCTCTTCTCTGCACTGAGCCTCAGTTTCCTCGCTTGTAATATGGGTATAAGGTTCCTGGCTCCTTCATCAGACTGCCCTGAGGCCAAAATCAAAGAGAAATCACAGCGATGAATGCATGTATGGGCTGCCAACGGCTATAAGTGTTAGGACCTCTTACTATGCTTCTCAGTCCTTAACTTACCCAGGACAGCCATCACCCCAGCTCTGACCCTTAAACAGCCACGGCATTCCCTGCTGGATTCCAGGCTGAAACTCAGAACATCCCAGTGCTGAATCCAGGGCTCCCTGCCCTCCTTAGCTTGTCGCAGCCCCTCCCCTGCTTCACCGCTGCTCCTCCCGCTCTGCTTCCTAAATACGTCCCAGGTGTCCCAGCCTCTGTGCCCTTGCCCCTGCTGTTCCCTCTGCCAGGACATGCCCTTCCCCCTGATTACCTATCAGAACCTTCCATGTCCTCTCGGCTCAGCTCCAACTCTCCTCTTTCAGCAGCTTTCCCTTATCCCCACTGGGGGCGATGTTGCCTTTCTCTGAGCTCCTGGACTGTCTGCTCTGTTCTCTGCCCACCTTGAGTTGGAGTCATTTGCGCTCATGCCTGCACCATTAGGCTGTGGCCTCCTGCTGTGTGCTCTGTGAGGGCAGGACCACACCCCACAGGCTCCCCAGCCCCAGCAGGAACCCCATGAGGGTGTGACCAGCAGGCACAGGCAGCTCTGAGCCCCCTGCCTGCTGCTCTGGCAGCTGCCAGCAGGTGCACCTGTGTTGTGTGAGGGCTCATAGCCCCAGCAGATTGGCCCAGTCCAAAAGCTAGAGGTGGGCCCTCAGGCCAGCCTCCAGGGGACTGACTGGCAGTGCCCAGCATCCGTGGATGATGTTGGAAGCTGCCATCAGGTAGACTGCTATGAGTGGTAAGTCCCAGTAAAGGCCGGCTAGTGAGCAGCCCAGGAGGCCGGCTCCTCCTGTGCCAGCCTGCAGCATGACCCAGTGCACAGGGCACAGGATGGGGGCAGGACGTCTGGGTCTGAGCCACCCGCTTGCCCTGGCTCTTTGGGATGATTGTTGTCCTTTGCTGGGCCTCAGTTTCCCCATCCGTACAAAGCGGAATCCACCTAGTGTTTGGCAGTGAGGGTCGGGAAGGGAGGTTGTAGTTGTCTCAGTGACTAAAGGCATTCCTGGCATTTAGTGCCCTGGGGTCGGGGAACTTAGGACAGTCCCGGATAGCAAAGAATTGCATCCCTCCCAAGGAAAAAAAAACGCCCAAAGTGCCTCCATGAGAACCCCCGTGGATGATCTCACGGGTCCCTTCCAGATCTGTGATTCTGAAAAAAATCACCCCAACTCATACTCAGACGTTCTCAACTGAAATTTTTACCTTGAAATGACAGCTTATAGCCTTGCTGCCTCTGCGATGGGGCTGCTGCTGAGATAAGCAGTCAGCCCTGAGGGATCCGGAAGGTTCCTCCCAGCTCCAGCACTCTGTAACTCTCTGCAACTGGAGATAATAGTAATGGTTTTACACACAACGACCAGGAGGCTTTCCATTCTGAAGCCTGCGAGACACACCACACGGGTTACCTCCTTTGATCCTCTTACCAGCCCGGGGAGGGTGCAGATGAGGAAATCATGGCTCAGAAAGGGTGAGAGATGTGTTCAAAGTCACACAGCCAGAAATTGATGGGCTTGGGATCTGAACCCAGTGCCGTTTCCCCTCCTCTGGGCTTCCTTCATGGGCCCCCATTCCTGCCTCTCCCAAAGAGGCAGCCAACTCACTTGCCTTTCCAGGAAAAAAGAAACATGTCAAGACTCTGAAATGCAGCCCAGAAAGGTCAGATGGCCATTTCCCTCCATCTCCTCTCTCCCCTCCCCTCCTTCCTCCTCTCCCCTCCCCTCCTTCCTCCTCTCCTCTCCCCTCCCCTCCTCTCCTCTCCCCTCCCCTTCTCTCCTCTCATCTTCCCTCCCCTCCCCTTCTCTCCTCTCCTCTTCCCTCCCCTCCCCTCCCCTTTCCTCCTCTCCCTTTCCTCCCCTCCTCTTCCCCCTCCCTTCCTCTCCCCTCCTCTGTTTTCCCTTCCTTTCCTCCCCGCTCCTTTTCTCTTTCTCTCTTTCTCTGTCACACAAAAACTCAGATTTATACACGCACACTGATCCATAGTAGAAGTACTTACCAATTTTACCATGTATTTCAAATATCAACTTTGAAATTAACACAAAAAAAAAAAAAAAAAAGGAGTCAGATTGGCCCAGGGAGAAAGTTCTGAGAAGCCAGCTTCTGGAGCTGGTCAGGAGTTAGAAGGCCTTTGGCCCTGGCACCCCCTCTTTTAAAGAAGCACTGGCTGGGCCACACCTGGGAATCTGAGCCACCCTCATGGTAGCAGGAGAAAAGGTGCGAAGGACCGGAGCCAGGAGCCCTGTGGTCAGAGGGGAAGTGTGTGGCACCCCCGTGCACACCCTCCCCACTCCCCACCCTCCCTGTCCTGACCTGAATCCCAGCCCAGCCTGAACCGCCCTGGCCAGCCCCGTGCAGGACACACAGAAGCCACCACTGTCGGTGCTCTGGTCCAAGATCCAGAAGCATAGAGAAGCCCATCAACTCCATCACCCACTCTGTGTCAGAGGTGTGCCCTGCTGGAATGTTCTTTTCCCAACGGGTGACAAAGGGAATCCGTTTTCTTAACCAAAAAGCTTTTGAGCAAAGGACCAAGTGTCACTCCCTTGTTAAAAACCCTTGAAGACCTTGCTGCCCAAAGGGTGGTCCTGGACCAGCAGCATCATCCCCTGGGAGCGTGTTGGAAATGCAGCCACCCCACCCCCAGACTTCCAGACCCTGAATCTGCAGCAACAGACTACCCAGGTGAGGTGTGCATGTCACCATGTGAGAGGCAGTGCTGGCCCTCGTTAGTACACCCCAGCCACACTGGACCCTCTGGGTTTCTAAAACATGCCAAAGTCTTGGCCATTTCAGGGCCTTCCCACATGCTGCTCCCTCTACCAGGAATGCTCTTCCCTAGGCTTTCACATAGTGGGGTCCTTCTTATCCTTCAGGTCTCAGACTAAATGTTACCACTTCAGGAAAGCCTTCCCAGACCATCTGTAGGTCCCCCTGTTAGTGCTTCTCAAACCACCTACTCATTCTCTTCCAAAACCAAACCCACTACTGTTGAGTAGATTCCAGCTCATAGCAACCCCAGAGGGTTTCTAAGGCTGTAAATCCCTACGGAAGCAGACTGCCACATCTTTCTCTCTCAGAGCCACTGGTGTTTTGAACCACTGACCTTTTGGTTAGCAGTCATTCTCTTTAGTAACTCTTATCACTGTTTGTATTCATAGCTGCACCAGTGCAGTGTTTCCAACATCTGTGTCCTCCGCTAGAATGTATGTTCCAAGAAGGCAGGCATCACATTGGTCTCATACACCCTGCACCCCTATATCTGCCACAGTGCCTGGCACATAGTACCTGTACAAAAAAAACCATTGCCATAGAGTTGATTCTGACTCATAGGAACCCTATAGCACAGAGTAGAACTGCCCCATAGGGTTTCCAGGAAGCAGCTGGTGAATTTGAACTGCCAACCTTTTGGTTAGCAGCCAAACTCTTAACCACTGCACCACCTGGGCTGGCACGTAGAAGGCACATGATAAATACTGATTGAGTCCATTTTGAGTGAATGAATGCAGGACAAGTAGTTATGAAATGTAGGACAAATGTATTTATTCAACTCCGTTATTTAAGTTCAGAGTAACTAGTCTAGAAATTAACCTACGGGCTCACTTCACAAATGGGCCTAGAGAAGGGCAGGGACTTGTCCAAAGTCACCCAGCAAGTCTAGCAGACCAAAGCCTCTGACCTTTCAGGTCTCACCGTCTCACCCCGTGACTGGACCCTGTGCCTGTCCGTTTGCACGGCCTGACAAAGCAGGATGCTTGCAGGGGCCACTGACCTACATTGTGAATAATTGCATTGTGCAGAGGGACTCTCGAGCCAGCTGCTTTCCTTTCCATACACAGATGGGGGAGGCTTTCCTGGGCAGCTTCGGGATGCCGCCCGCTGAGCGATGGCGGATCAGGAGTCAAGAGTGAGCAAGTCCCTCCTCCAGCTATCACAAACTGTCCTGGCCATTCTGCTGGGCACAGAGCCCTGTCAGGCAGGAAGGAGAATTGTCTCAGCTTGAGTTCAGCCTGCAGCACCAAGCACAGCGTTCACGGAGCTCTAGGGGCTTTAGGGGAGGAGGCCTCTGTCGAACATTTAGCAATTGAGATACTCCTCCCAGGAGCACAGCACCTCACAGTTTATAGAACATGTTTATGTCCACTATCTCTCTGGGATTTGACATGATATTTGTAAAGGGCAGGGCAGAAAGGGGTGAGGGAAGAAGGAGGACTGGTTTGGGAGGCACATAGGCCTGGGTTTTAATCTCAGCTCTGATACTTCCTAGCTGGAGATTTGGGGCGAATCACTTAACCTATCTGTGCCTCAGTTCCCTTGTCTGTTCAATGGGTGTAACATTGTGTTGGATTCTTAAGAGGCTTAAACAAGATAATGTGTGTAGAGCTCTCAACTTGGCAACTAGCCCATAGTTGTTACTGATGACAAGGCAGCTCTTGGTGTCATCATGGCCGCCGGTATTGGTTGAGGGCAACCCACCCTTCTTCTGAGGCCACCTCTCATGGGAACCATCCTAATATTACCAGAATGGAAGCTCCATGAGAACAGGGCTCTTGTCTGTCCTGTTTATTGCAGCATCCCCCTTGCCTAAAACAATACCTGGCAAATGATAGTGCTTAATGGTTATTTATTGATTGAATGAATGGATAAATGATTACTTAGCTAATTGCCATTGTGAGCAACGAGTAAGAAAGAAAAAACAAATTGAAAGTCCTTGTAAACCAGTCATCCAGAGCCAGAGAAACAATTATAGGGCAGTAGAGTGATGTGATTTACAGTTGTACAGGAGAGAAAACCAAAAAACCAAACCCACTGCCACTGAGTCGATTCCGACTCATAGTCACCCTATAGGACGTAGTAGAACTGCCCCATAGGGTTCCCAAGGAGTGGCTGGTGTATTTGAACTGCCAGCCTTTTGGTTAACAGCCATGCTCTTAACCACTGTGCCACCAGGGCTCCTGTACAGGAGAGAAATGGGCCTGAAATCGCAGCCCAATCCCTGACCTGAAATCCCAGCACTGCGTTTGCAGGAATCAGTGCCCTGTGCTCTAGCCTAGGGCCATATGGCCCCCACACACTGGGATCAGGCCAAGGGCAGTGGCCAGCTACAGCCTGAGCCATCCAGGCCCTCAGTGCCCCACAGGTGGGGATCCTCCATGGTGTTTGGGAATTTGGCCTCGTTTAAGGCCAGTGGGCACCTTCCAGAGAAGCAGAGGATTCTTCTGGTGGCTTTGCCACTTCCAAACCTCCTGAACCACAGCAGTTCTTCATCCCAGCATAGAGTAACCCACGGCCCCTAGGCTGGACCGTCTGCACGGTTCTTTGGAGCCCTCTAGAGGTGCTTTGGTGCATGGCAATAATGCCAAGTAAGCACTAATCTCTTGGCCCCGCCCCTGTTACATTACTTGATTGTGACTACTCAGACCATGGGGACTCCAATCCCAGGCAGGATCTGGACAATCAGACAAGAATGAGCATGGCTCCTTCTCTTTGCTTTGGGATTCAGTATAGGAGTCACTTGACTGTCATCACAGACTTCTCATCTCTCAGACTCACGAATACACGAATCTCGTCAGAACCTCACCGTTCCTAAAACCACCCCAACCCTTGCCAATCTGATCTGTGTGCAGTGTGCCCGGAGATGGGGCTTTGGAAGGGCAGTGTTAGTGGCCAGAGGATATTTATGTTTTATTTCTGTACTGGGGCCTGGGTACTGGGGAGATGGGGGGAGAAGCAGCTCTGACCACCCTCAGGACCATGGGCTTCTCTGAACTCTCAGTGGCTCCTTCGTTGTTTGCTACCCCTCCCATCTCTGCAGCTGAGGCTGTGCTTAAGTTTATGAGATGAGTGGGAGGATGGAAAAATCAGGTTTTTGAATTAGGATTTCAGGATTCAGAGAGGTTGGGGCAGATGGGGATGAGAGGGTGGGGGAGGAGGGAGCTACTAACAAGGTAACCAAGCTGAACTATAAGCTACAGAAGCAGGAAGACAGATCTAGCAGCAGTTCTGTGAAAAATACCGGATGAGGTCTTGTTGATAGTATTGGGTGCCGTCAAGTAGTTTTTCACTCACAGTGACCCAATGTGACAGAGTACAACTGGTCTGTAAGGTTTTCTTGGTTGTAATCTTTATGGAAGCAAATCGCCAGGTATTTCTCCTGCAGAGTCACTAGGTAGGTCCAAACTGCCAACCTTTCAGTTAGCAGCTGAGCACATAACAATTGGGCCACCAGGGCTCCTTGATAGGATTTTGTCAACCTTAAGGAACATGACTCACCAGTGGAAGACAGTTACGAAGAAAGCCAAGGCAATCTGGAGCAAAGGGAACAGGCACACTTGCTCAGCTTTACGTGATGGGCTCAGTTCTAGGCCTGTGGATTGTGATGAACTCAAGCAGGTGGAAGGACTGGGGCCAGCATGTGGGGGAAAGGCACAAGGTGGTGCATCACTTCTCTGCACATCTCCCCTCCTGACGAAGAGTATACACACTCAAAAAGGAGAGTTAGGTCTTATCCTGGGTGGAGGTACAGGAGGAGAAGGTTCTGGTTCAGTAAAAGAACTGTTCATCCATCTAACCAAGGGTGGGAGGGAGGGGGCTCCCTGGCACTGGAGTTATATAAGCCAGATAACCGTTGTTAGATTCCCATAAATAGTTTTCATTACATTGAACAATGGTGTATGACAGGACCTCTGAAGTCCTCTCTAACGCTGAGAATCTAAGATTCCATCATAATTTACTGCCTTTCATTGTGAAACAACAGACAGAATCATCATTAATGAGTTTGCTATTCATCCATGATGGTAATGGACCTGCGCTTCTGGATTCCGATGTCTGCTTGCCTGTCAGACGTTGCAGAAACCCAGCTTCTGCCACTCACTCACTGCTGACCTTGGGCCAAGTCTGAAGACCACCATCTTCCATAGTAAAATCCAGGCCAGTTCCTGGGTGGGTGGCAATGGAGGGGAAATCTCTAGAACTGGCCACTCTAACTTCGGTTCCTGGAGACCACCTTCTTCTGGGCTGACTCTCATTAGTACTCACTTCAGGGGGCTCTGCTACCCCTTAGCACTCCGGCCCAAGTGTAGATTCAATGGCTGTGGGCCAAAGAGAATGAGACAAGCTTTCTGTGGCTGACACTTTCTCATCTCATCAAGTCTGAGAGAGATGCTTTTGGAGAGTGTGGTTACAAAATGGCCTGAGCCTGCAAGCCCCATCCTCCTAGTTCTTCCTGCTTCCATATGGGGAGCACCATCTTTCCTCAACTCGCAGGACCCCAAGCCATCGCCTGATTCAAAGGCCAGGCCTAGAGACCAGGGCCAAAAGAAATAGGATGTTCATCCCTAACCTGCGTAAGGCCTGCCTTTCACACCTCGGCATCCTACCAAAGTGCCATTTCTTCCTAGTGATTGACCCTAGAGATGCCCACCCCTTGCCCTCAGAGGTATGACTTTACTCTAGCCTCAGCAGGACAAGCCCATCAGAACACAAAATCCTGAACATAGTTCTTTGATGATATACACTCAGCGGGATCAATTCTAAAGGCAAACAGATTTGCAAAAACATCTTCACCTTTACTTAGTAAATTTGTTGTTGATAGTATATGGATATAGCAATTCTGAAACTATATTGTGCCTATTGTAATATCAAGCAAATGAGTAAATATTTTGATGTTGTTGGAAACCAGGGGAGATACAAATATGGACTGGGGGAGGCAAGCAAGAACCCTGTGGTTTTAGATTTTATCTCTACCTGTGTCTATCTCTGCACACATGAGATTGCCTTGAGTCGGAGCCCTGGTGACACAGTGGTTAAGAACTTGGCTGCCAACCAAAAGGTCAGATTTCGAATCTACCAGCTGCTCCTTGGAAACCCTATGGAGCAGTTCTACTCTGTCCTGCAGGGTCACTATGAGTCGGAATTGACTCGACAGCAATGGGTTTTTTGTTTTACCCTCCACTAAAAAAGAACCAAGATTCTTTGGAAAATGTCTGATTCCAAGGTTAAGGCAAGGAAAGTACAAGAAGAGCCTAAAACATCTCGTCCTAGGAAGTAAGAAAGTGCTCAAAAAAAATTGTGAGGACGTGTTGAAAAAACACAAGAGGCAGCATGAAGGGGTTCTCCACTGGCTAAATCTTGAAAAACATTGCTCATCAAAATGAGCGACGATAATAATGAATCATAAGACAGTGAATAAAAAAGGAACTCATACGTCCATACTGATGTAAATCAGAAAATCGAAGGAAGGGCAAACTCGTGTTGGCAGTAGAATGCCAGGTCTTTAAACGGAATGATAGAGTTAGAAAAACACCAATTCGCAACCACCAAAGTAATGAGCAATTCAAGTGAGAAGCATCAGTGAATGCTGAAACCACGGAGTTGATGCTTGTGGGGGAACATGATACTCACATGGTCTCAAAGTCAGCCCCACAGGTTATTAATTACAAAGGGGAAATGGTGCCATTCAAGTGGAGGAATCTGGCAGCCATCACCTTAACCAAATATCGCAGGTAACGTCAGCAACAATGGAACAAAGTGCCTTCACATGGGAAGGGGGGCCAGACCATCACTTATATAGGATTCCTGCCAAGAATGGATAAAAGAATGGATAGCCCGAATGAAATCAGAAAAAGACAGTTAGACAAACCCAAATTGAGGGACGTTCTACAAAACGACTTGGACACATCAAAATAACATGCAAAACAAAAGTACACTGAGTAATTATTTGAGATTGTTGTTATCGTTAGGTGCCGTCAACTCGGTTCAAACTCATAGCAACCTTATGTACAACAGAATAAAACACTGCCCCTGGGTCCTGTGCCATCCTCACAATCATTGCTGTGTTGGAGCCCATCACTGCAGCCACTGTGTCCATCCATCTCACTGAGGGTCGTCCCCTCTTTTCCTGACCCTTTACTTTACCAAGCATGATGTCCTTTTCCAGGGACTGGTCCCTCCCGATAACATATCCGAGGTAAGTGAGACAAATTCTCACTACTGTCGCTTCTAAGGAGCATTCTGGTTGTACTTCTTCCAAGACAGATTTGTTTGTTCTTCTGGCAGTAAATGGTGTATTCAGTATTCTTCACCAACAACATAATTCAAAGGCATCAATTCTTCCTCAGTCTTCCTTATTCTTGTCCAGCTTTCGCATGCATATGAGGTGATTGAAAACACCATGGCTTGGATCAGGCACACCTTAGTCCTCAAGGTGACATCTTTGCTTTTTAACACTTTAAAGAGGTCTTTTGCAGCAGATTTGCACAATGCAAATGTTTTAGGTTAAAGGAGACTGAAGAGGTATAGCAAGTAAATGCAATATAAAGTCCTGGATTGGGTCCTGCTATGGGGGGGAAAATTGCTTTAAAGGACATTATTGGGCCAGTTTGTGGAATTTGAAAATTGATAGGATATTAAATAATAGTACTGTATCAGTGTCTGTCAGTTCGTCATACTATGGGGGCTTGCATGTTGCTGTGATGCTGGAAGCTATGCCACCGGTATTCAGATACCAGCAGGGTCACCCATGAAGGACAGATTGCAGCTGAGCTGAGCTTCCAGACTAAGACAGACTAGGAAGAAGGACCCGGCAGTCTACTTCTGAAAAGCATTAGCCAGTGAAAACCTTATGAATAGCAGTGGAACATTGTCTGATATAGTCCCGAAAGATGAGCCCCCCAGGTTGGAAGGCACTCAAAAGACGACTTGGGAAGAGCTGCCTCCTCAAAGTAGAGTTGACCTTAACGACGTGGATGGAGTAAAGCTTTTGGGACCTTCATTTGCTGATGTGGCACAACTCAAAATGAGAAGAAACAGCTGCAAACATCCATTAATAATTGGAACCTGGAATGTATGAAGTATGAATCTAGGAAAATTGGAAATCATCAAAAATGAAGTGGAACACATAAACATCAATATCCTAGACATTAGTGAGCTGAAATAGCCATCTTGAATCGGACAATCATATGGTGTGCTATGCTGGGAATGACACCTTGAAGAGGAATGTTGTTGCATTCATCGTCAAAAAGAACATTTCAAGATCTATCCTGAAGTACAGCGTTGTCAGTGATAGGATAATACCCATACGCCTACAAGGAAGACCAGTTAATACGACTATTATTCAAATTTATGCACCAACCACCAAGGCCAAAGATGAATAAATTGAAGATTTTTATCAGCTTCTGCAGTCTGAAATTGATCAAACATGTAGTCAGGATGCATTGATAATTACTGATGATTGGAATGCAAAAGTTGGAAACAAAGAAGAAGGATTGTTAGTTGGAAAATATGGCCTTGGTGATAGAAACAATGCCAGAGATCAAATGATAGAATTTTGGAAGACCAATGACTTCTTCATTGAAAATACCTTCTTTCACCAGCGTAAACAGTGACTATACACATAGACCTTGCCAGATGGAATACACAGGAACCAAATTGACTACATCTGTGGAAAGAGGCAGTAGAAAAGCTCAATATCATCAGTCAGAACAAGGCCAGGGGCTGACTGTGGAACAGACCGCCAATTGCTCCTATGCAAGTTCAAGCTGAAACTGAAGAAAATTAGAGCAAGACCACAAGAGCCAAGATATGGCCTTGAGTATATCCCACCTGAATTTAGAGACCATCTCAAGAATAGATTTGACGCATTGAACACTAGTGACCAAAGACCAGATGAGTTGTAGAATGACATCAAGAACATCATACATGAAGAAAGCAAAAGGTCGTTGAAAAGACAGGAAAGAAAGAAAAGACCAAGATGAATGTCAGAGGAGACTCTGAAATTTGCTCTCGAATGTCAAACAGCTAAAGCAAAAGGAAGAATTGATGAAGTAAAAGAACTGAACAAGATTTCAAAGGGCGTCTCAAGAAGACAAAGTAAAGTATTATAATGACATGTGCCAAGAGCTGGAGATGGAAAACCAAAAAGGAAGAACACACTTGGCATTTCTCAAGCGGAAAGAACTGAAGAAAAAATTCAAGCCTCAAGTTGCAATAGTGAAGGATTCTATGGGAAAGATATTAAACGATGCAGGAAGCATCAAAAGAAGGTGGAAGGAATACACAGAGTCATTATACCAAAAAGAACTAGCTGATATTCAACCATTTCAAGAGGGCATATGATCAGGAACCGATGGTACTGAAGGAAGAAGTCCAAGCTGCTCTGAAGGCATTGGCGAAAAACAAGGCTCCAGGAATTGACAGAATATCAATTGAGATGTTTCAACAAACGGATACAGCATTGGAGGTGCTCACTCGTCTATGCCAAGAAATATGGAAGACAGCTTCCTGGCAACTGGCTGGAAAAGATCCGTATTTATGCCTATTCCCAGGAAAGGTGATCCAACCAAATGCGGAAATTATAAAACAATATCACACGCAAGCAAAATTTTGCTGAAGGTCATTCAAAAATGGCTGCAGCAGTATATTGACAGGGAACTGCCAGAAATTCAGGCCGGTTTCAGAAGAGGACGTGGAACAAGGGATATCATCGCTGATGTCAGATGGATCCTGGCTGAAAGCAGAGAATACCAGAAGGATGTTTACCTGTGTTTTATTGACTATGCAAAGGCATTCAACTGTGTGGATCATAACAAATTATGGATAACATTGTGAAGAATGGGAATTCCAGAACACTTAATTGTGCTCGTGAGGAACCTTTACGTAGATCAAGAGGCAGTTGTTTGGACAGAACAAGGGGATACTGAATGGTTTAAAGTCAGGAAAGGTGTGCATCAGGGTTGTGTCCTTTCACCATACCTAGTCAATCTGTATGCTGAGCAAATAATCTGAGAAGCTGGACTATATGAAGAAGAATGGGGCATCAGGAATGGAGGAAGACTCATTAACAACCTGCATTATGCAGATGACACAACCTCGCCTGCTCAAAGTGAAAACGACTTGAAGGACTTACTAATGAAGATCAAAGACCACAGCCTTTAGTATGGCTTGCACATCAACATAAAGAAAACAAAAATCCTCACAACTGGACCAATGAGCAACATCATGATAAACGGAGAAAAGATTGAAGTTGTCAAGGATTTCATTTTACTTGGATCCATCATCAATAGCCATGGAAGCAGCAGTCAAGAAATCAATCGACGCGTTGCATTGGATAAATCTGCTGCAAAGGACCTCTTTAAAGTATTGAAAAGCAGGGAAAGTCACCTTGAAGACTAAGGTGTGCCTGACCCAAGCCGTGCTATATCCAATCGTATCATATGCATGTGAAAGCTGGACAATGAAAAAGGAAGACTGAAGAAGAGTTGACGCCTTTGAATTGTGTTGTTGGCGAAGATTATTGAGTATACCATGGACTGCCAAAAGAACGAACAAATCTGTCTTAGACGAAGTACAACCAGAATGCTCCTTAGAAGCAAGGATGGTGAGACTGCATCTTACATACCTTGGACATGGTGTCAGGAGGGATCAGTCCCTGGAGAAGGACATCATGCTTGGCAAAGTACAGGATCAGCAGAAGGGAGGAAGACTGTCGACGAGGTAGATTGATACAGTGGCTGCAACAATGAGCTCAAGCATAGCAATGATTGTAAGGATGGCTCAGGACTGGGCGGTGTTTCGTCCTGTTGTGCATAGGGTCACTATGAGTTGGAACCAACTGGACGGCAGCTAACAACAACATCAGTGTTAAATTTCCAAAATTCAGTAGCTGGATGTGTTTATGTAAGAGAATCTCATTGTTCTTAGGAAATACATGCTGAGATATTCAGGAGTGAGGGTCAGGAAGTATGCAACTTACTCTCAACTGGTTCAGAAAAAAAAATGGATTTTTTTCATTCCCTGGGGTCTTTTTCTCCTCTTGCCATTATCTGGCTGATTTTCTCCTAGGGTTTCCAGTTCAAATTCCTGAGAGAGAGGCAGTGCTCGGGCAGGATTCTCTCCATAATTCCGCTTTGGGCAGAGCCCTTTGCACTAGGAAACCTCACAGGTCTCTGACCAGCCTGTGGATGGGCTACATAGGGTCAGGTACCCACCCCTTGTCCAATCAGGTTTGGCCCAGAATGGGTCATGTGGTACATAACTTGGCTGCCTCCACTAATCTGTCAATGGGCAAAGTGGGCAAGAGGTTCTCCCTTAGAAGGGCTTGGCAGACCTTGTGTTTGGCCAGGTAAGTATATTCTGTCTCAAGGGCCTCCTGTTCTAACTTCATGCTTCATTTTTGCTCTCATTCTTTCAACAAACATTACAGATGCTTGCTCTAGGCCAGGTCTTATGCTGGGCGATAGGGGCACAGAAGGGACCCAAACCCTACCCTCAGGACCTCTGATTCAAGTTGGAGAGACAATGATAACACAGAAAACTGGAATGCAGGGCTGAATTGATATCAACAAACAGAAAGCTATCAATGCTGCTTGAGGCCTGAGCCCCACACTGTGGGAACACAGAGGCAGGGCCGAAAGGGCCTGCTGGGTGGTAGCACTGACTATGTCTCATGGGAGGGCAAAGAGCGCTCCATCAGGACCATCTCCATCCTAAACTATGCTTCTCACTGGTTTGTACAAGTGCCGTCTTCTTGATATGCAGAAACAACTTCTGCAATAGTAGCAAAATTGAGGGCTGTGCCACCAAAGAGACTCTTAAAATGTACGTACGTCATTCTGACACTGGAGAGCGGTTCCCAGTCAGGTCACAGTGTAAGAGGAACAGAGCTTTCTTCTTTTTACCCTCTTTGCTGTGCTAATAAAATTAGAGTATCAAATTAGTTGTCACTGTGGATTCTGAGAATGTTCATTCCTTTAGACAACTGACAACAGAAGTCTCAATGCACGTGAGGAAAGCATGAGGCTGGGCAGCTGGAGTCCTAGTTGGGTTGTGAGGGGTAGTGAGGGTACCTGACTGTGGTAGAGCGGAAAAGAACGAAGGGTTCCAAAATGCAACCAGCTATCCAGAAGATGTCCTCTGAGCCATGTATTCTGATCAAGGTTTGACAAATAAAAAATTGAAAAAAAAAAGAGCCTTCCCTCAGATAGGGACCCAGCTTCTGGAAGGGTGCCCAGTGCCATCTCTGGGTTTTCTTTTTCCTCTGTGCACAGCCGGACCCTGCAGGCCGAGACATCTCCATCCGCCCTCTCCTGGAACACTGTGAGAACACCCACATGACCATCTGGCTCGGAATCGTCTATGCCTACAAGGGGCTTCTCATGGTAGGTGCAGAGCAGGAAGCAGTGCGGGGCGGGACACTTGTCTGTCAGGGCCCTCTCCCCCAGGGGCCTCCGTCAACATAAAAATTAACAGAGCACCCCTGACTAAGCACTTATCCTATGCCCGGCCCAGTGCCAGCCACATGTTACCTGAATTCCTGCCACAACTCTATGCAATAGATACAAATTATATCCCCATTTCACCGATGAAGACCCTGAGGCTTGGTGTCTTGCCCAAGGCCACTCAGCTGGTAAGTGGCAGAGTCAAGAGCTTAACCAGAGAATACCCTAAAACCTATGGGCATCCCTCACAACTGCCACTGTGCTACTCCCGGGAACAGGGGTCTGTTGACATTCAGCACATGTTTACATCCAGCATTTCACTGGATTCTTTCTAAATCCGTGGGAGGTGAGAGGAGTCATCCCCATTTCATCGATAAGGAAAGTAAGGTTCAGGGAAGTTGAACAGTTTGCCAGAGGCTACCTGGTAACCCCCAGTCGCCAGACCCAGTACTCTTTTCACTCTATTGTTGTTAGCTGCTGTCAAGTCAGCCCCCGACTCATGGCAACCCCGTGCACAAGGGAACAAAATGCTGCCTGGTCCTGCACCTTCCCCATAATCAGTTGTGAATCAGACCATTGTGATGCATAAGGTTTTCATTGCCCGATTTTTTGGAAATAGATCACCAGGCCTTTCTGGAAGCTCCACTGAAACCTGTTCAGCATTATAACGAGACCCAAGCCTCCACCGACAGATAGGTGGGGGCTGCACATGAGGTTCGTTGGCTGGGAATCAAACCCAGACCTTCTGCATGGAAGGCGAGAATCGTACCACTAAACCGCCAGTGCCTCATCCTCCCATTCTACCCATCTATTAACATCAGAGATCACAAGCCCAGTCCACCTAACACAATTGTGGAATTTCAGAGTTAGGAAGGTCTTGAAAGGTCAGCCTCACCCTTCCTTATCCAGAGTTGCTCCTTCAATCTTCTCTCCCACATCCCGGACAAGTGATTCCTCCACTTAAATCCCTCCAGTGACAGGAAGCTTGCCACTACACCCTCTTTAGATTTTTCCATAGGAAAGTTAAACCACCATCTGCCTCTGTGTGGCCTCCACTTAGAGGCCAAGAATGAACTCTTATCCAAAAGCCAAATAAACCAGAATTTATTGTGCTGCTAAAATGTGTTCTTACCTACTGCTGCTAGATGCCATGTCCTTCAAGGAGTCACCCCAGAATAGCCATCAGGGCCCCAAGAGGTAATGACCTTGGAGGTGTCCGCAGGAGGTATCCCCAGTGGAAATGGGACCTTCAGGACTGGTCAGAGGTTCTGGGCTTGGAGAAGGACAGACTCAGGGGACATGGTCACCAGAAACATGAAAGAGCGGTCAAAGACAGGTGGAACTGACCTGAGGGCAAAACTATGACCACAGGCAAGGTGTGGAAAGGCAGACCTCAACTCCGTGTAAAGAAGGATTTGCGTAACAGCAGTGTCCACACATGGACTGGAGCACCCTGGGAAGGAACGAGCTCCCTATCGCGGGAAGTGTGCCACGTCGATGACCTGCGTTTCAGTGTCCCAGCCCTTGTTGAGTACTCCAGAGAGTGAAACTAGATACTCTCCACGATCCCTTCCAGCCATGATGTTCCTTGATTCTGAGAGTCTGTGAAATTAGATTATGGTGAATCATATTGGCATCTTGAAACTTACGTCTTATCTGTAATGTTTTGATTATTCATTATTTTCGCCAGCCTCCTACTTCCAAAAGTGGTTGGAGATGACTGTGTCTCTCCCGGTGAAGTGAAAACCTTCAGCCAGATCATGTCAATAAAAGCTGTATTTGACAGCACAGGTGCTCTGCCATTTGTAGTGTACACAAGAAGCTGTTCACAGGCACGTAGGGCTTCTTGGTGTGGACTGGTTGAATTCAGCCTCCTCTGAGACTGAAATCCCATCCCACAGTCCTTTCTGCTCTGGAACCATAGACTCACAGGGCTGGAAAAGGCCCACCTCTGTCACATGTTTCAGTCCCCCACCCCACCCTGAGCATCTGCAACAAGTGGCCATCCACTAACTGCTTCCATACCTCCAGAGACGGGCACTCCCCACTGTACAGCAGCCTATGCCATTCATAATTGGTGTGGTCATTTCCTGTGGCTGCTATAATAAATTACCACAAAGCAGGTGGCTTGAAACAACAGAAATGTATTCTCTCGTCGTTCTGGAGGCCTAAAGTCCAAAATCAAGGTGTTCACAGGGCCACTCTCCTATTGAAGGCTCTAGGAAAGACTCCTTCCTGGCCTCTTCCAGCTTCTGGTGGCTCCAGGCGTTCCTTGACTTGTGGCTGCATTGCTCCAGTCTCTGCTTCTGTCTTCACATGGCTCTCTGTGTCTGTCTCCTCCTCTCTCATAAGGCCACTTCGTAACTGGATTTAGAGCCCATTTGGATGATCCAGGATGATCGTATCTACAGATCATTAACTTCATTACATTCTGCAAAGACTCTTTCCAAATAAGGTCATGTTCAGACGTACAATAGATTAGGATGTGGCCATATCTTTTTGGGGGCCACCATTCAATCCACTACAGACGAGTTGCCTTTTTACAAGGTTCTACCTTATCTTCATCTGCAAATTGCTCAAAGTAAATTGTGCCTCTTAACCTTCATTCTAGTCATAGTCCACTTTGGCCACCATATTGCAGTGTGGCCTTGGGCAAGCCCCTTTCTCCTCTCTGGGCCAGTGAGGGGAGGTGGTCTCGATCACGTCTGAAGTTTCTTCCCACTCTGGCCTCGTGTGGGTCTATGGGTGAACCACTTGTGAGGGTGAAGGAAATCCAGACAGCTGTAGCATACCCCATCTGTACTTCCTCCATGGAGACAGATGGTGACATCCAGAAGACCCCGCAGACAGCAAAGCCCCCGCCTCCCGCACCCCGAGCCCCCTCTTCCTGAGTACCCGTCAGTTGGGCAGCTTCTCAGAGCAGGGAGCATGTGCCGCCTCTTGGTAATGACCATCTCCCTTTTCTGTTCACCGTTTCAGTTGTTCGGTTGTTTCTTAGCTTGGGAGACCCGCAACGTCAGCATCCCCGCGCTCAACGACAGCAAGTACATCGGGATGAGTGTCTACAACGTGGGCATCATGTGCATCATCGGGGCCGCCGTCTCCTTCCTGACCCGGGACCAGCCCAACGTGCAGTTCTGCATCGTGGCCCTGGTCATCATTTTCTGCAGCACCATCACCCTCTGCCTGGTGTTTGTGCCAAAGGTACCCTCGCCACCCTGGCCTCTGAGTCCCTCATAAGCGGATTGCTGGGTTTTCTTCGCTTTTTTTTCCCTCATAATGAAAACAGTTCATATTATGCAAGGTTTGGGAAATGTAGAAAGATAGAAACCAGATTTTTCAGTAAACTTTCAGGGGTTTCCATAGTCCCACCACCTCAAAATAATCACTGTAAATATTTTTTATGTGTTTCCTTCCAGTGTTTTTTTTTTTTTTCCTTAAATGGCTAATAGATGATACGTTTTAAGATAAAACTGGAATTATAGCACACATAGCATTTTGTATTTTTCTTCTTTCACTTTTTTTTCCCCTTGGTGTTGTCCCACAGTCATAACCATCATTGAGGGATAGTGCCATCATTTACTCGACCCTTGATCCCTTACTGGTGAGCATTAGAGTTGTTTCCAATTTAATATTATCAATGAACTTTTTTTTCTGCGTAACACATTTTCGTTATTTTCAGTTATTCCCTTAGGCCAGAGTCCCAGAAGTAGTATTGCTAGGTCAAAAGGAATAACCATTTTTAACAGCCACTTCCATTTTCCATTCATGTGAAGGGCTGACCTTCAGGACCACCCTGGAGAGATTTTTCAGACATTCTCCTGCCCAGCATTGGGAAAGTGAGCCAGCCAGAGGCCTTGTCCTCTTTGGAGCCCCCTGCTGGTCTGTGTAGAGAGAAGTTCGACTTGGGTAGAGCTCAAAAGTAAAAAAAGGTTAGAGCCTGAAACAGACAAAAAAAAAAAAAGAAGGAAAACCTGGTGTGACCCAAGTGTAGTCTGAATTAGCTAGTATTGTACCAATGTCAGTATCTTGGTTTTGTTAACTGTACCATGGTTGTGTAGATTCTATCACTATGTAAGATCTTCCCGTTAGGGGAAGCTGGATGAAGGGAACTCTCTGTACTATCTTTACAAGTTTTCCATAAATCTAAAATTATTCCAAAATAAAGTTTTTGTTTGATTTTTAAGGAAAAAAAATTAAAGGAGCGAGGAGCTGAGAGGGAGTCAGGAAGGAGTTATTGACCCAAGAAGGGGAGTGTCTTTCTGGAAGAAGGGGGCAAAGAGAGATCAGTCAGGGTTCATCGTCCCCTAACAGGCTGCCCATGGTGCCTTCATCCTCCTGGGCACCTAGTCAGTCCCTAGGCTGCCAGCTCTGTCTTCAGAATACCTGTGGTGTGTACTCCTTCCTTCTCCCTCTAGCTGTCACGCCTGCCCAGACTCTGTGTTCACCTTGACCTCTTCTCCAGCCTGTCTAAGATGCTGGAGAACGCTCTTAAACCCAGCTCCCATCACATCACTCCTCAGCTCTGTCATCTCAGCACTCCTGCCTCCAGCATCGAATCCCCTGATGTCAAGCTTTGAAGACCCTTTGGTTTCCCCAGTCTCCCCAGAAAGCCGTGTACACCAGCCAACATCCCTTTTCCATAAGTGTCCTGAGGTCCAGGCCTCTTCCCCCTGGGGTTCTCTTCACCTATCCAAAGTCTCCCCATCTTTCCAGACCTTCCACAGACCCCACCCAGGTCCACAGCACCATGCTTGCAGCTCTCTTCAGGCACTGGGCACTGGTTGCCTCTGGCCTGGTGAAGATCTGAGTCCTCCCTTCATCCCCACTGCACTTCTCCATACCATGAGGTCCTCTTGGGCAGGGACCATGGCTCATTCAGCCCCTCTCTCCAATACTAAGCCCAAAGGCTGTCGTGAACCCAGATGTGTTCCTTAAATAAATGGGTAAGATCAGGATCAAGTAATAGCCTTTTCTCTTATATAAAAAATAGCTGTGTCAGTTGTGTCAGTGAAGAGTCCTGGTGGTACAGTGGTTGAGAGCTCAGCTGCTAAACGAAAGGTTGGCAGTTCAGATCCACCAGCCACTCCTTGGAAACCTTATAGGACAGTTCTACTCTCCTATAGGTCAGAACTGACTCAACAGCAATAGATTTTTGGATTTTGTGTGTGTCAGTGACAGAACTAGTTATCATCCTGTCCCCAAAACTTATCAATGGTCCTCCTGAGCAGAGGCCTTAACAACTGTCACCCTCAGGGTTAATTTTCCACGTGGAGCAAGGGGTAAGGCAAAGCAAGGCTCAGCTGGAACTAGACCTAAGGAGCCCTGGGTGGTCTCTGCAGAATGGTTGGGATGCTGATGGAAGCAGGGTCAGAAGACCAGATTTATAAAAACAGGTGAAGAAACAGGTTCAGTAGGGGCAAGGGGCCACCGACCTAAGGTCATACACAGTGAATGGCAGAGCCAGGCATAGCCCAGGGCTCCTGACTGCCAGCCTGTGTCCTTCCTGGGGCCCCATGTTGTCTCCAGTGCAGGACCTGCTGGTCGGGACTGCAGTGGGGGTGGGAGGAAAAAACCCTGAGTTCTCTTTTCAGCCCCACCTCTGTCCCTTCAGCTCATCACTCTGAGAACAAACCCAGATGCAGCAACTCAGAACAGGCGATTCCAGTTCACTCAGAATCAGAAGAAAGAAGATTCTAAAACGTCCACGTCGGTCACCAGCGTGAACCAAGCAAGCACATCCCGACTGGAGGGCCTGCAATCAGAAAACCATCGGCTGCGAATGAAGATCACAGAGGTACCTCCCACAGCATCTGACGGCCAGGCGCTGCCTTCTCCCACTTGAGTCCGTTTGGTCCATGCAGGGACTCTCAGAGCTGCCCTACCCAGCTCCCCTCTACAACATCCTGCATCAGGGCTGTAGAGTCCCATCTGTGTCACTGTGGCTGCAAGAACCAGGGCTCACAAAGAGATAGAGGCAGAATGGCAGAATCTGAGGAGAGTTTATCGCCCACCTGGCACAGGCTCTTGAAGTTCAGCAACGCCTCAATTCATGCATCTTCAGAAAGGCATTCACAGAGATTTATGAGCTCCCAAATTACAGTAGCTTCCTAAACTGTATTTTCTCTCTCTCTTTCTCAAGATCTCTCAGCCTCTCTCTCAAGCTCTTTGTCTCAACCTCTCAACCTCTTTCTCTCAATATCTCTCAACCTCTCTCTCAATCTCTCGACCTCTATCTTTCTCTCTCTCAACCCCTCCCTGTCTCAGTATCTCCCTCTCTCTTCTCCCACCCCCTACTCTTTCACTCTCCCAACACAACCCAGTAACCACCCACATCTGTATAATGTAAAGGAAAGAGAAGAAGGTGAATAGGAACTTTTCAGGAGGGAGATTTTGGTGCAGTAGCCCTCACCTATGCCATGAGGGTTCTTATCAGGTTCTTGAATATTCCAGAGAGGCTATAACCAGATTCCTTTGTGCCTGAACTAAATCTCAAATTCTGGACTTTCTGTACCAGGGAGTGGAAACCAAATTACCTTCCCCTTCTCTACCCCTCCCTTTGGGCTCAGGGGGTATGACTGGACCCAAAGTCTGCAGGCTGTGTGTTTAATAAAGGATTCTGATTCCATGAGTAAGACTAGAAAGGATCAGAGGCATCTGTTGTTCAGGATACTGGCTAAGTGGCTGTAACACAGAGGCCCCAAAATACAGTGGCCCAAAGAAAATAGGTGTTTATTTTTCTCTCATGTATCAGTTGTGAGGAGAGAAGCCTCCAGGCAAAGATCTCAGCCCTGTCAGCCACTTCTCTGCTCAGGAGGCCTAACTTCTGGAGCTGGGGGCTGGGCCAGGGACTCTGACTCAGTCGGAGCCTTTGTCTTCCAGCTTGATAAAGACTTGGAAGAGGTCACCATGCAGCTGCAGGACACTCCAGAAAAGACCACATACATTAAACAGAACCACTACCAAGAGCTCAATGACATCCTCAATCTCGGGAACTTCACCGAGAGCACAGGTGAGAGGCAGTGGGGTCCCTGGAATGTGGGGAGCTAGGTTTCAGACACCAGCCGTCCGTCTTCCATTTTACAGATGAAGAAGCTGAGGCTCAGAGAGGGGAAGGGACTGGTGAGAAGTCACACAAACAGAGCTGGAATGTGTAGAAACCATGTCTTCTGACCCATGGGTCAATGTCCATTTGGAGCTCCACCCTGCCAAGACTCAGGGCTTTGGTTTCTCGGCCCCTGGGCTTCCGGTTTCTCATGTACACAGCGTGTCCAGCATTCCTAATGTGCCGACTGGTGTTACATTTCATGTTGCCTTTTGCGAATAGTTCACCTTTACTTCCCTTAACATTTCACAGTTCAAGCATGCCTCATCAGTGTACAGAAAAAAATGGTCAGTAATATATGACATGGCCTTGAGTCTCACCAGCCACATCAGAAATGAAAACCAAAGAAACGCAGACCATTTTTTGCCTAGATTTTGACATAACTTTAAAAGATCACCAGTGTTGCTAAGAGCACATAGAAATGAGGTCACTCTCCTGCGTTTCTGGAAGTCAGGCCGACACTCTCCAAAAGTTAAATTATAACTCTTGATCTGGCACCTCCACTCCCAGGAACATGGGCAGAGATGTGTGCACACGGCTGGTCAGCACAGCATCATTTGTAGGTGAAAGAAACTGAGATTAACTTAAATGTTCATCGTTTGGGGTGGTTTCATTATGATACAGCTAAACATGGCACGTTATATGCTATTGACGTGAGGTGCACATTTTTGTGCTGACATGGAAGGCTCTCCCAGTGAAAAAAACAAGCTGAAGACCAGCATTATGATACACACAAATACATACACATATACGTGTGTACGTGTAAATGGGGAGCCTTGGCACAGTGGTTAAGCACTCAACTTCTCACCGAAAGGTTCACGATTGGAACCCACCAGTCACTCCACGGGAGAAAGATGTGGCAGTCTGCTTCCATAAAGATTTACAGCCGCTGGAAACCCTAGAGGGCAGTTCTACCCTGTGATATAGGGCTGCTATGAGTCAGGATCAACTCAACGGCAATGGGTGTGTTTTTTGGGGGGGTTTACATGTAAATGCATTTTTTATTCTTTAAAATATACACAGCAAAACATACACCCATTCAACAATTTCTACATGTACAATTCAGTGACACTGATTACATTCTTCAAGTTGTGCAACCATCTTCACCCTCCTTTTCCAAATTGTTCCTCCCCCATTTATATAAATTCGCTGTCCCCCAAGCTTCCTATCTAACCTTTCCAGTTGCTATTGTCAGTTTTATCCAATACAGGTAGTTCTTTAAAAGAGTACAGCACTCAAGGCAGACGTAAATGCATTTTTTTTTAAGTTTGAAGAACTAACACCAGATCATTCATAGTATCCATCATTGTGAAAGGGCACAGTCTGAGTGGGAAGGGATCCATCTACATTTCGTTTTATGTACTTCTGTATTTTTTGGATTTTGTCATACATTTCTATACACCAGTGAAAAAGCCTTAACGCTAGAACATCTCATTCCTAAGTTATGTTGCCTATTGGGAGACTTAGTTTCCCCCATTTTGTCCTCAGAAGAGAGGGCGCAGAACATGGCGGATGCATTCCCAGATGCACCGCTTCCATCCCTAGGCAGAGTCCCAGAGAGCCCTGTAGAGACCACAGCAGGTAGAATGGACAGGGACGACAGGTTTGCTCCTGTTCTCTCTCATTGGGCAGCACTGTTGATTTTAAAAAGTTAAGTGAACAGAATGTGTTCTAATATTGTTGCTTTGTATTCAGATGGTGGAAAGGCCATTTTAAAAAATCACCTCGATCAAAACCCCCAGCTCCAATGGAACACAACAGAGCCCTCTCGAACATGCAAAGATCCTATAGAGGATATCAACTCCCCAGAACAGTAAGTACCTTCTCCTAACAGTCATTGCCCAAGAGTATGTTACTGCTGTCCTGCAGTTTACAATTTGCACCACGTTTCCACGTGCATTATTTTACTTGAACTTCACAGAAGTCCCATGATATAGATCGGATTTCGCTGTTCATTTTACCAATATGAAAATTAATATTCAAAAAGGAAGGTGAGTTGTCAAAGATCTCTAGTCGCTAAATGCAGGAGATAGAATTTAAATTTGGGTCTGTCCGACATCAGATCCCATGTTTCCTCCACTGTAGCACACAGCCTTTATTATAAGCAAAGTTTAACCTTCTAAATGCATTTCAGGAGACCTGATGGTGTAGTGGTTAAGCACTGTTTCTTAACCAAAAGGTTGGTTCAAACCCACCAGCAGCTCCGTGGGCTAAAAGACCTGGCAATCTGCCTGGGTAAAGACTATAGCCTTGGAAACCCTATGGGTTAGTTCTACTCTGTCCTATAGGGTCACTGTGAGTCAGAATCGGCTCCATGACAACAGGTTTGGGTTTGTTTTGGTATTTAAACATTTTGGATGTTTATTTAACAACAGTTTACTGAAACCAACTGTTAGGGATTGAATTATGTTCCCCAAAAATATATATTGTAAATTCTGATGTCTACGCCTGTAGTTATAGTCCCATTTGAGAATGGGTTGTCTTTATGTTAATGAGGCAGGATTAGTGTAAGGTATGTCTTGAGTCACTCTCTTTTGAGATATAAAAGAGATCAAACAAGCAAGTGAGCAAGCAGAGACAGGGAAGAGATGCCAAGCCACATGAAGGTCACCCAGGAGCAGAAGTTCAGAGACAAGGACCTTCCTTCAGACCCAAGAGAGACAGAAAGCTTTCCCCCAGAGCCAGCACCCTGAATTCAGACTTCTAGTCTCCTAAACTGTGAGGAAATAAATTTCTGTTTGTTAAAGCCACCCACTTGTGGTATTTTGGTTATAGCAGCGCTAGATAACTCAGGTACCTACTGTGTGTCAGAAAGACACAGCAGTGAAGAAAACAGACAAAAATCCCTCCCTTCATGGAAGTTACATTCCATCTGGCAAGACAATCACTTAATAGAAAAACAAAATGTATAGTATGTTAAATGATAATTGCTTTGGAGACAAAGCAGGAAAGGGTTTAGGTAAAAATGGTGGTCAGAGAAGACTCAATGAGAGGGTGGCATCTAAGCAAAGGCCTGAGCATCTCAGTCAGCTTTGTTCCCACCGGCACTGCTTAGTTCTTTATAGCAGTTTGGAAACAGAGGTTGGAAACATAAGCTCGGAGACAGGGTGTCGGGGAAGTGACAACGAGCTGTGAGGAACCAACAGAGGCAGCAGAATCACCAGCTGCAGCATCACGTGTGGCCATTTAGTGTTAGAGGTGATCGCCTATCCACCCAGTTAGCTCCCAGGCCCCGCCGACTTACAGTCCAGAACAGTAGCTGATGGTTGCATGGCTTTCGTCAGCAGCTTCCTCATCAGTTCCTCCGCTAGACTATAAGCATCTGGAGGTTAAGGCCTGAGTCCTTTGTGGTCCCTGGACTGAACACAGGTTCCAGCACTGAGTGGGTGTTTGTTGAATGAATGAAAAGGTAAGCAGGATCCTAACAGACAGCAGAATACTGTAGCTCTGACAACCGCAGGCGGATACTCACCTTACCCTAGGGGCGCCCTTTTCCCAGGTCAGAGTTTATTTTTCCACTCCCCTTTTCCCTGGGCGCCCTGCCAACATGATCTGGCCCAAAGGAATAGATCATAGCTGATCTTACTCAGGTTCAACTTTTATTTTAAAATGAGATCTCCAACACAAGAGTCTCGTGAACACCTGTGAGGTGTCACTTGGAAGAAGCCCTTCTGGTCAGCAGGTCCTCAGGACTGGGGGCAGCACCTCATCTGTCCCCTTCTATCTCAGAATCCCATCAATGCCCTTGAACCCCAGGGGCACACCTCTTGGGCCGGGGCAGCCCTATGCATTGATTTGCCCTCACCACGGGCAATGTGGTTTAAGAGAAGAAGCGAGAGTTCCAACTTCCCCAGTTTTGGTTTTATTTCCATTTACAGTTACATAAATTCTGCGCCCTCTGCTTGTCTTTATAATGAGGATAGCAATACTTCTCTTACCTGTTGGGCTTCCGTGGGGATCTGGTTTTCCCACCTGAGTGGTCAGACACTGGGACTATCAGGAGGAGTAAGGATACAGTAAAGGAGCCCTGGTAGCACAGTGGCTAAAGAGTTGGTTGCTAACTGAAAGGTTGACAGTTTGAACCCACCAGCCAATGTGTGGGAGAAAGATGTGGCAGTCTGTTTCCATAAAGATTACAGCCTTGGAAACCCTATGGGGCAGTTCTACTCTGTCATATAGGGTTGCTAGGAGTCGGAATCCACTCGACGGCAAGGAGAATACGGTCCCTTCCCTCAGCTGCAGTAACCCGGAGGCGCCGAAGGAGAACCACACAGAAGGGCAGCCAAGCAGAGGAGCCAAGCAGGGCAGCAGCTGTCTGAGCTCCCCAGAAGCAATCCTTTCAACAATTAGGGTGACTTACTGATAGGACAAAAAAAAAAAAATTTTTTTTTTTTTGTTGATAGGACAGTTGTTACCACTATGATGAGAAGGCTTGAGCAGAATGAGTGTGGCAGGGAGAAGGGAGTCAGAATGGCTCCTTTTAACTTGCTACTCCTTTTGTGTGTTGTGTGTGTGGTAAAAATATTTATAACAAAACGTGCCCATTCAGCATTTGTTACGTGTGCAATTCGGTGACCTTGATCACATTCATCCCATTGTGCAACCATCACCACTATCCTTTTCCAAAATTCTCTACCTCCCATAAGAGAAACTCAGTGCCCCCTAAGCAATGATGGACATTAAAGTTGTTCCCACCTTTTGGCCACTGAGAGCAGTGCTGCCACGAACATCGTGTACAAGCTTGCTGCTCCTTTACCAGTCCACATGTAGCCCACCCCCCGGCTCAGCCCCACCTCCAGTTTTTTCTTGCTTCGTCTCTGGATATTTACCCAGGGTCCTGGAGACTTAGAGGAGAAAGGGCTCAGTCTCTGAAGGAGTCAGCACAAAGAAGATGACATTTAAACTGAATCTTAAAGGAAAAGCAGTTCATTACATCAGGAAATAGAGAGCAAGTATTCCAGGCAGGGAAACAGCATGTGCAAAGGTGTGTAAAAGTGCCCATGGGCACTGCTTCAGGGGAAACTAGCCATAATAGGGAGCCCCTGAATGGAGTAAACAGTTAAGCCCTCAACTACTAGCTGAAAGGTTGGCAGTTCAAACCTACTCAGAGGCACCTTGGAAGACAGGCAATATGTTTCCAAAAGGTCACAGTCCTGAAAACACTATGGCGCAGTGCTACTCTGCACACATGGCTTGCCAAGAGTCAGAATTGATTCGACGGCAACCACCTACCACAACAAGCCACCATAGGGTAGGGCTCTGGTGGGGGAGGGGTAGTGAGGCGGGGAGGCAGTGGACGGTGGAAATAGAAGATTCACTTGAAAGTTTGGCAAAGACAGACCTTAGAGACCCCTGAATGTCATGTCAGGAAGTTTCCCTTTTCCTAAAGATAGGTGATAAGAAGCCACAGAAGGGGCGTCCCAGTGTTGAAAAGAAGCCAAAAGACCAGGAAGGAGGCTGTTGGAATTGATCAGTCAAGAAGGAATCAGGTCTGGAAGCCAGGTGGTAGCAGAGGGGTCAATGAGGAAGGACCAAGTAGCTAAGACGCCTTTCAGAGCGGAACTGAAAGCCAAGTTGATTTAGAGGCTTGAAGGAGAAGAGTGAGAAATGCATTTGTTTGTAGCAAAGACCTTGTTCTTAGTTATACTGTCATGACAATTATAACAGTCACCTCCACATCCTGGAGCTGAAGTTCAAGAAGACTGCGTCTTTCTTGTTTGTTGTCTCTCTGGTGATTCCTAGGCTCCTGGCCGGCACATGTAGGTCCTCATTAGATGCCTGCAGGATGGCCAAATGTTTAGATGATTGTATGGGCAGGTCTGGGATTCAGGAAAAGTGCGTACTCCCCATCAGGTCTTTGACCAGAGCGAGTGCACAGAATTTTCTGGTAAGCAGCCAGATAGCCTGGGCTAACACTTCTCTCTCTCTCTCTCTCCATCACAGCATCCAACGCCGGCTGTCTCTCCAGCTCCCCATCCTCCACCACGCCTACCTCCCGTCCATCGGAGGCGTGGACGCCAGCTGTGTCAGCCCCTGTGTCAGCCCCACTGGCAGCCCCCGCCACAGACATGTGCCACCCTCCTTCCGAGTCATGGTCTCGGGCCTGTAAGGGTGGGGAGCCTGAGGCCAGGGCCTCCCCCGTGACAGAACCACACCGGGCAGAGGCATCCCCTGCAGGAACCCTGTCAGCTCTGGCTGTGGAGAAGCTGGGCGCATGGGTGGCCTGGCGGGACTGCTCGGAGGCCACTCAGCTGGACAGGACAGGGGGGACTTGGCACCTGACCTCGAGCCTTATATGTGAAGTTTTTATTCTTTCACAAAGAAGAGGAGTGGAAATGACTTCTTCCTTAATGTCTGCAAACAAGGAGGAGCGGGGATATTTGCAACTCGCAAAAACAAAATATTCTAGACAATGAGGGAGGCATTAGGACTCCAGCTAGAAGTCACAGAGTAGAGGGGCCCATGCAGCCCTGGAAGAAGTGAGGGGCTTCTGGAGAAACCACCTCTGCGCTCTGCACACACATACATACAGGGCTGTGGACCCCCAGGCCATCCCTTCCCCATCTGGGAGAGGAGGCAGGCCGAGCAGCAGGCTCCCAGCGGCCAGCCCAGCCAACCCCAGCCTTCCTGGAACAGGGAGTCTGCTGGACCCGCAGACAGGCACAGCCCGAGGCGGGCGGGCGGCTGAGGGCTGGGCTACTGGAGCAGGGTGGCCCACAGGCCTCCTGGTGGGACCTCCATCTGAACAAGATGTTTGTTACTGTCTGATAAATGCCACCCATTAACACAATAACACCCAATACCGGGACCATGGGGATTTAGGGCACGTCACTCTGCGGACATGCTCTGCAGCGTTCACCAACAGTCCATCATGCACCCGCCATGTTGGCCATGTCCTGTGTTCATAGCAGGTGTTCCCAGTAACGAGGGGGACCACCTGGGCTAGTCATGGAATGTCTGTTCCCAACAAGCTCCATAAAGAAAGATTGTGCACTTTAACCTCTCTCATCAGGGCCCAAGGGCTGGCTGGCATTTTTTTTTCCACTGACTTTGTTTCTGACCAAAGTAAATAGGGGGTATCCTGCAAAAAGACACCCCTATAGTCATAGGGGAGAGAGCTGCTGGCTGGGGGCTTCCTGTGGCTTCCAGAAGGTGGCTTTCCATCCATTCAGGCCAGTGAGCTCTCACCTTGGGATCCTGGGAGTCACCAGTCAGCACACTGATTCTCATTCAGACAGCGCTTCCCTTTTAACTGAACCCCAAAGAGCACTGGCCTGGGAGTCAGACAGACCTAGGTTCAAGCCCTCGCTCCACTGCTGACTCCCTGTGTGACCTTGGGCAAGTCACTCATGTGTCTCTGAGCCTCAGTTTCCCCTTTAGCGAAATGGGGTTGAAATAACACCCATCCTGCCTACCTCACAGGGTCACTCTGAGGATCAAAACTTGATCTCATCCAGGAAAGCTTTTCACCAAACAGTGATGCGGCCCTGACCCATGAGGTATTCTATGACCATGACCTTCAGCCCTCACCACAGGCAGGGTGTGGCCAGAGAGAGACAGTCCCAGCACAGCCCTCTACCCAGACCACCCCCTCCCTGGAGCGTGGCTCCTACCGGCTTTCCTGACATTCCTAGACAGGTTCATTCTTTGCTCAAGAAAGGCCTGAATGACAACGTCCAGGATATCTGCACAACTGAGCAGTTGGCTCACCCCCTAAAGAAACCTAACGGCAGCTTCAACAGGCAGGCAATAATCTCCCAGAACCACTGCAGTCAGGAATATACTGTTGTCACCAGGCTTTGACAAAAGGGCCCACCGGAATCTTACCATCGCCAACATTTCACAGCACCCTATTTCACGTAGGATAGCTTTCCCCTCCCCCACCCCCACCCCCACCCCACCCCCCACCCCCCCCGCCCAAAGAGAGGTTATGGAGGTACTGTAGCTTTTAGGGGGAAAAAATGTTAACACATCACAGATCAAGTTGAAGTCCTTCTCTGTTTTTAGGCACTAAAAATCGGTGTTGTTGGTCACTGTGTATTACCAGTATTTACTTGCTTTCTTGATTTCACTAAAACCAGATTTAATTTCAAGGACCACATTAATTTTTCAAAGAGAAAGAGACAATTAATTGTACATAATGTATACACACAGAAAAAAAAAACCTGTAGAAATATTATTCCAGCATAGCAGGAAAAAAAAAAATCAAAAATATTGGACTGTCGGAGGTGAGTGTGTGCGTGTGTAACCCTTTGTGACTCCTGAACGTGCACAGTCTTCTAGGTTAACCCACCAAGTACATCCTCTGTCTTAATGATACTGTAGGTCCACCCGTTTTTTTGTTTTTTGTTTTTGTTTTTTTCATTTCCCCACAAATAACACTACCCACAGAAGTGATTCTAGCTATTTAATGGTTTTGTTCTTTTATATGCAGCAAACACACACCGTACATTTCTGAAGAGGCTCTGGCCTGAAGGCATTTTCCAATGACGTTAGTGCACAAATGCTTTAAATTAGACTGGAACTGCCAGAATCAAATGTAAATGAGGAGGTTCTCTACCCCTACTGCATGATATCAATTTTTAATAAATTGTTGCAAATTTGTTTTTATGAATAAAGGGAAAAGCTGTCATCTTTAATGCCTACTCTTCCCACAGTGCAGGTCAGGACAGACCATATTACTCTGCTCAGAAACTTGGGACATCTCTGGGTTGCCTGTTGAGCACTCCTTCTTCCAGAAACTTCCCTCCCCTGACTTCTGCTGACAACAACAGAACAGCCCTGTTGCCCTGTGACCTCGGCCTCTGGCCACAGGTGGTTGTGCAAGGGTGGGAACCTGAGCCCAGCTGGACCAATAAATCCCTTCCCCTGGATGGAGAGAAGTCTAGTCTGCCAGAAAGAGAAAACTGAAGCCAAGACAGAAAAATCAGGTCAGGAGGTGGGTCCTGGTACTGTCAGAGCCCCTGATTCCCTGCTCTGAACGGACAGCATCACCCTCGGCGTTTCCAGCCTGGGTTTCTCAGGCCTCCCAGGATTCTCTGGACACTCCTCTAGTCTTTCAATAAATTGCTCTTTTTACCTAAGCTAGTTCAAATTGGGAAGAAGGACCTGGTGATCTACTGCCAAAAACCAGCCAATGAAAACCCTGTGGATCACAATGGTCCAATTGCAACCTATCATGGAGATATCACAGGACCACACAGCATTTCATTCCATTGTGTGGGGGGCCCTCTTGAGTGGGGTCTCACTCAGAAGCAGCTAACAACAAAAGTTCAAGTTGGTTTCCCATCACTTGCAACCAAAAGGTTCCTGACTAATATAGAAGCCTTATTGCTTTCCCAGCCCTACCTCCTCTTGAAGCAATCACGGCCTGTCCAGATTTGCCCCGGTGCTCCCTTTCCAGCCTCAACACCTGCCTCCCCCTTGGACCTGTGGCACCACCCTGCACAACCATTTGTACTTCCTCCATCATGCTAGACCCTGCAGCTCCATCTCAGTCCTTCCCATACTTCATGGTGCCCATCCAAGACATCTTCCTAACTCCCCTGCCAAAAAACCCTCTCTGCTTTCTGTGCTGTGGGCACCGTCCCTCTCTCATGGCATTGGGTGCATGCCTACCCTGTCCCCACTTCACTGCCCCAGACTGTAAGCTCCCTGACAATGGGAGTCACGTCTGCTCTCTTGATGTTCCACAGGGCATTAGGCCCTCCATGTGGCTCAGAACAGGCCTCCACAAGGCTTTGCAGGATTGAACATTTTGGCTGAGGTGTGTCCAGATTGGTCACTGGGTCTGGAAGACAGAACAGGGGTGGGTGTCCAGATTGGGGAAGCCTGAGGCCATGTCATTGGTGTGGGGCCCCAGAAGTAAGGGAATGGGATTCAGAGATTTCAGTGGAAGGCTGTTCCTAGGCGGAGTTTTCTAGGGCACGGGCTCCTCAGTGGTGGAGTCACTGAGGAGTGACCTTCTGAACCCCAGCCCAGAGAGAGCCTACTCCATGGCCACTGCTCCACGCCACCTTGTATACAGCACAGCCTAAAAGGGAGACCGGTACTCAAGGAAGAAATCAATAGAATATAATATGCACTTGTGCACCTTGCTCAGAATGGGGAATCAGGAGGTGCTTCCTGGAGGAGGTAGCCTTTATAAGGGGCCAGAGTCATGGGCATACAACCTGTGCAGTCATTTAAATGGGGCCCTATGCTTGGCTTAATGCTCCACTGTCTTGAAATTCTTAATAACTTTTGAACAAGGGGTCCCACATTTTTATTTTGCACCAGGCTCCACAAATTATGTAGCCATTCCTATACCTAGAGCTGAAGAGGAGTAGGAGATAGCCAAGCAAAAGGGGGGAGACAGAGGAAGACATAAGGAAAGAGCTGGACGTCCGGCTGCTGTGGAATGCAGGTATCTGCTGGGCTGCTATGGCTGCGCCTGAAGCCAACCGGTTGTCATGTGTTAATCACTCACGGCCCACTACCAGAACCCACATGGCCTCAGATCCCTGCAAGATCAGACAGCACAGTCTCTATGTGCGATGCCGTGGGTCATAGCTCAATATCGTCAGTCCTGAGTGCAGATTGCTACTCCCCCACGTATTTGACGGTGGCTTTTTTTTTTTAGACAAGTCACTCAACCTCTCTGAGCTTCAGGTCCCACATCTGTAAAATGGACGTGATGCCTCATCCAGGGCTGCTCTGAGGGCCATGGGGACTCACGTAGGGAAGGTGTTTTGTCAGCACTATGCTAATATTTGTTCTACTCACAGACAAGAAGAATGCAAAGTGAACAGCTTCAATTAGCACAGTAGGGCAGCCAACAATCGATTAATCTCCTGGCAACAGAATGCATTTTAGGAAGGAAACTGCTGGGGAAAATACTTTTACATACCATGTGAGGGAAATGCTGAGATTCTGAAGATGAGGCTAAAAAAGAGACAATGGGACATTTCTGTTAGAAAGGATTAGAAATCTGATCGTACAAGGAAGGAGAAAGGAGAGGAGGGAGGCTGTGGCTGAGTAACACAGCAGTGTGGCTGAAGGACTTTAAGAACAGAAATATCCAACATTTGATTGTCTCTTTTATGTGGCTGTGAAGTGGACCCTCTCCTTCCCTTCACCTCACCCCCTTATTAGTGAAAGTTTACACAGCAAATTAGGTTCCCATCTGACAATTTTTACACAATTTGTTCAGCAACATTGGTTACGTTTTTTGCAATGTGTCAACATTCTCTTTGATTGCATGCCGGTTGTTCCAGTTCCAGCACTCAGGTTTCCCTGGCCCCTTATCTTCTCATCTTTGCTTTAGAGTAATTGTTGTCATTTTGGTCTCATGTAGATGGTTTTTTAGGCCATGTAGATTTTGGCAGAAATGAAGGAAAGGGGCAGATCTATGTTTGGGTGGAGGCCAGGAATAAAAGAACATGCGGCCACAAGATGCAGAAGGGAAAACACACTCTCTGCACAGCAGGAATTCAGAGCAAGAAATGACCATGAGCACATACTACCACCAGGTGCTATCAGGTCGATGCCAACCCACTGCGACCCACGTGTGTCAGAGTAGAACTACGCTCCTAGGGTTTTCAATGGCTGACTTTTCGGAAGTAGATCGCAGGCCTTTCTTCCAGAGCACCTCTGGGTGGGCTTAAACCTCCAACCTTTTGTTCAGCAGCTGAGTGCATTAACTGTTTGCTCCACCCAGAGATTCCCATGAGCATATGAAAAAAAAAAATGAGCCCCCCAGAAATTCCCAGAGATGTTGGAAAGGCACTGGACTTTTCCAGAGCCAAGTAGGGGAGGAGTGGGAAGCTTGAATTAATCACATTCTAGATCTCAGCAGGCATAGTCGTAACAGGAAACATTTTATCCCATAAAGCCACCAATCCCAAAGATTCTGAATGCAAAGGTAGAAATACTAGAAAGCAAAGCTAATAACACCGTGGTCAACTAGATTACAGAATGAACTCCACACTCAGAGCTTTAGAAGTAGGGTGAAATTGGAGAAACTGCCAGTCTGGAGGCTCTCGTGATGTTTAAGGGCTGTTAACTTGCCAGCCTTGTTCTCTGAGCTTGTGGCTATTCTGGACTGCTCTAGGCCACCAAGTCTGTAACCAGAGAGTTCTAGCACCAATGGTGAGCTGAGTTTCTATGAGAAGAGAGGGTACACTTGATTTCCCTCTATCCGAATTCCAATGGAAAAGATCCAGGACCGTGCTTCTCGGATTTGGAAAGCATATGAACACCGTTTCAAACACAATGTTGACTTAAATTACGTTCATAAAGAAAGGTAACCAAATACATCCAAACTAAATATAAATTCATGTTCATAGCTCTCATATAAAAGCCAAACAAATTTATAAATTAAATACAAGCAAAATGACAATACCAATTAAATATATATATATGTCTTAATTATGTAGTGCCGCTATCACAGAAAAACCACAAACAGGTGGCTTTAACAAACAAATTTATTTTATCACACTTTAGGAGGCTAGAAGTCCAAATTCAGGGTGCTGGCTTCCGGGGAAGGCTTTCTGTCTCTGTCGGCTCTGGAGGAAGGTCCTTATCTCATTGAGCTTCTGCTCCTGGGTGATCTTCATGTGGCTTGGCATCTCTCTTCCCCCACCTCTACTTGCTAGCTTGTGTTTAATCTCTTTCATATCTCAGAAGAGTTTGACTCAAGATACACCCTACACTAATCCTGCCACATTAACAGAACAAAGACAATCCATTCCCAAATGGGATTATAACCACAAGTATAGGGGTTAGGATTTACAGCTTATTTTGGGGGGACACAACTCAATCCATAATACCATACAACAACACTGACTTAATGAGATAGATGAAATTTTGCTGAAAACAAATTGTAGCTCACAACAGGAACCTAGCACTGTCCACTCCCAGCCACGTCCCTTTGAGTTCAGCCTGTCTATTGTGATGACTCAATTATCACACTGCTTTTCTTTGTTTAAACTACTGGGAGAACTTCATTTATTCAGCACACCGTGGTATCGTGTGGCCTCCGCTTGGCTCTAACACATCGTTTCCCTGTTATGTCCCTCTTTGGTTTTTTTCTCATGAGCCGTTGACAGTCAAGGGGTCACCCAGGTAATTCACACATATTGAATCGAGATTGAGTGCCGATGCACATTAAGCGCTAGGCTAAGTGCTTTGCAGGCATAATCTCATTCAGATCTCACGGGAACCCCAGAGCAGGAGCCATTATTACCACCCTTTGGCAGCTAAAGGCACTCGGGCACAGAGGGGTGAGCATTGTCCCCGGCACACAGCTGGGGGGGGCTGGAATGTGAACACCCTGACACCAGAGCACCCCTTTTCTACCACTTCTTTAAACTGTCTCATCAGAACTAGCTGGACTCTGATGACCCAGAAAATGCTTATTTAATTTTTTTTTAGATTATCATGAAATGAAAACACAAACTTTTTAAAATTTTATACGTTTGCAGACTCCCAGGAATTCATCTGTGGCACCCTCTGAGATTCAAGGTCCCAGTTTGAGAGCCTTTGACCCAGGGAATGTGGACACAGGGACACCTATGCTGCATGGAAACCTAGGAGAGCCAGCAGCCCAGAGCAAGGCCTGTCAGCCATACTGCAGACCTCCCTGGGCTCCTCAAGCCTATTCACCACCAGGTCCTGGGAGATCCTGGGCCTTGGGGATACCTAGTTTTGAGGACAGGATAGGCTAGAAGAGCAGAGACTGGTCCATGCTAGGCATGGGGGCAGTAGTGAGAGCAAGAACAGATAACTTCCATGGCAGTGGTGGCCACAGCTCTGAAGGCAGCCAGCTCCTTGATGGAGGGTTGGGGGTAGTTGGTCAAAACTGGCTGAAGAGGCAGGGCCATCTCCACATCAGGAAGGAGGTCTGTCCACTCACCTCTGGAAGCTGGAACCTTGCCAGCAACAGAGAAGAAGCTATGTAGAGACAGAACTCTCTGCTCAAGTTATCCATTGCCCAGATCCCTACCCCTTCCCCCGAAGCTGAATCCCGAGTACTTAGGACCTCCAAGATCTAGTAGAAGAACTCTGCCAGCATTCCAGGGTAGGGGAGGCAGGATAGAAAATGCTCACCCCATCTAAGGAGAAATGTCAGCCCTGGATGTTCACTGCTTAGAAATGACTGGGAAGGCAAAAACTGGAAAATATTCCAACGCTTTTAACAGTAGAACAGAAAAATACGGTATATTCAGAGTGGAATACTATATAATGATGAGAATGGAAAAAAACTACATGTGACAATATGGATGAATCTCAAAAACATAATGTTGAGTGAAAGAAGGCAGACATAAATGAGGGCATACTGTAAGATTCCATTGATATAAAGTTTAAAAACAAGAAAAACTAATCTACTGGTGTTCGACATCAGGGTAGTGGGGAAGACAATATGAGGAAAAGCTTCTGGGTGCTGGCAATGTTCTGGATCTTGATCTGAGCATGATTACATGGCTGTGTTCACTTCATGAAAATTCATGGCACTGTCCGTTTATGATGTGTGTGCTTTTCTATAGATATATTATACCTCAATAAATTTTTTAAATGACTGGGCAGGAAAAAAAACCAATATGGAGTCTATGAAGTTTCTGCAGCATAAAGACAAATAGCATGCAACAGGCAGAGGCTGAACAAACTTTGGGAAAAGACTTCCTATGGCAAATAGAGGTAAATGTCAAATCTCATGTACTCTACAGCCTTAAGAAAGATCAGTAAAACCTGGTTTCTATTAAACAAGAGATTAGAGATAAATTGATGAGACAATGGACTGAAAAGAAACATGTTATGGATTGAATTGTGTCCCCCCAAAAGGTATGTTGAAGTCCTAACCCCTGCACTGGTGAATGTGACTTTGGAGAACTAGGGTTTTTCATTGCAGATGTTATCAGTTAAATTAATGAAGTCATACGGGAGTAGGGTGGCTCCTGATCCTAATCTGTTCTACGTGGTGTTTTATAGATAAGGACTTGCACAGGGAGAATACAACATGTGAGTGTCCTACAAATCAAGGAACACCAAGAAAAGCCCGAGGCCACAAAAGCTGTAAGAGACAAGGAAGGAGCTTCCCCTAGAGCTGACAGAGAGAGGATGTAGCTCTGCCAACACCCTAAATTCAGACTTCTAAAGAGATGTATTGACACAGTGGCTGCAACAATGGGCTAAAACATAGCAATGATTGTGAGGATGGCACAGGACCAGGCATGTTTCATTCTGTTGCACATATGTTGCTGTGAGTCGGAACCAACTCAACAGTACCTAACAACAGCAACAAGCCTTTAAAGCCATCCACTTTGTGGTATTTTTGTTATGGCAGCCCTAGGAATCTAAGTTGTTGTTGTTGTTAGTCCCCTTAAGGTACTGAAAGAAAGAAGGAGAGAGGGAGTAAAGGAAGGAAGGAGAGTTCCAGAATCAAGATAGTGTCAGAAGCCCGTGCCTTTAACTTCTTACCTCTCCTAATTTCTTGCTTCAATGGCCCAACCAATCAGGGAAAAACCCATATCACCTTCCATGAAGGTAATTCTATGTAAACATTACTGGAAACTGGAGGAAGTGCCCCCATGCACATTCCTAAAACCTTAACAAGTTTCTGAAATGTGGATAAGAGTGGAGTGAGGGGAAGCGACTACAGGCCACCTTCCTCCCACTGTGTATGAAGAAGTCCACCTGGGAGGCAGGACCAAGATGGCGAAGTAATCAGACACTTCCAGTGATCCCTCTTACAATAAAGACCCAAGAAAACAAGTGAAACGGTTATATATATGACAAGCTAGGAGCTCTGAACATCAAAGGCAACGTTAGGAAATCAGACTGAACGGCAGGGGAAGGGAGAGATGGTTCAGAAGCGGTGAGGAGCTGCTGGGCCTGACTTGGCGGAAACCAGCGCCCCTCAGGCACAATCCCCTGGAGCGACTGCAGCAGGGCTGGTGTTAGCATTTAGGACGTGGTTTCCTCAGGGAGAGACAGCGAGCTGCACAGTCCACTCACACCTCCGGAACCAGAAAAGAACAGCGCTCTCAGCAAAAGCTAAGTACTTGCGATTATTTTACCACGCCCCCAGCTCCCAAACCAGCCTCAGTGGCTGTCAGTTTCCCTGGGCCTGAGATAGGTCTGGCTGCACCCCTGAGCCATTCTCCCCACCTTGGAGAAGGAATAAGTTAACAATTGAGGGAAAAGATAATCTGCCAGCTCCACCAAGCTGGAGAGCTCAAGACAGAAGCAGCTCCTGTCCAGGCACAAATGGTCCATGGACTTTGAATACCTTTCACCCCTGCATGGACCTGTGTGGTCCCATTTCAGGAGATTAGGCTGTTGTTGGCAGGCTGCAACCGGTGTATATGCTTGAGATCTGACTTCAGCTGTTTCAGCTGTGTGGTGGAGAGGTGGGTTTTTGATATTTGACACTGCTTTACCTATTAAACAGGGTCCTCACCTACCCACATCAGGGGCCTGAGGACTGGTAGCCCCACCCATGTCACCTAGCCACCCACGACAGGAGTCCAAGGATATGAGGTTCCTCCCAGTCCTAATAACCAAAAGCACTGGGTGTCTATGGTCCGGCTGCACAAACCACCCACCCATGCCCTCTAGGGAACGGGGACGTGCTTTCCTCACAGACACTCAGGAGATGGCTGTCAACCCCCACCTTTTCAGAGCGTGACTCCCTGCTGCAACCAGATACCTGTACCTACACCAATCACCCCTGCCCCTCTAAGACTGTAGGACAGAGCCTGTACCACACACTTGATGACCAACTACGTGGACACCTGAGCTGAATCCATACAAGAAAAGTGAATGGACTCCTAGGCTCATATACCTAATAACAGCTCTAGCCATCTGGTAACAGGGTGTTAGAGCTTCAAAGGCACAAATGATCAAGCTAGCTCATTGAAGCAGCCTATTTGGGAATATCAAAACAAAACAAAACGAGCTAGGATACAGTAAGCAAACATAAAATAAATTAATACAATAACTTATAGATGGCTCAGAGAAAAATTCAATATCAAATCACATAAAGAAACAGACTATGATCGTTCAACAAGCTCTGAAAACAAAGAATCAAGGAATCTTCCAGATGAAGATGTATTCTTGGAATTACCAGATATAGAACACCAAAGGTTAATATACAGAACTCTTCAAGAGATCAGGAAGGAGATTAGGCAAAACACAGAACAAGCCAAGGAGTACACAGATAAAGCAGTTGAAGAAATTAAGAAGTCCACCTACCAGTAAATTCTAATAGTAGTGTGAAGGCTGAGTGGAGTGTTTTCAGTGTTCCTCCATTTGAGTCAGAATCAACTCCACGGTAATGGGTTTTGTTTTTGTTTTTCCCTTTTGGTTTTAGAGCCATTTTGAGCCAAAGAACCAGTAGATATGAGGGCCACATCTCCATGCAGGACCTGCTGGGAGTCATGATTTCTCATAATTTCAGAAGCACAGATGCTACAACACCCACCTTCCCTCATCACTCACTCATTCTGTACCACATCCTGATATAAAAGAGAGATAAAGAGGAAGGAGGTGAAAGAATGTAAAATTCATGAAGCAGCACCATCCCCTCCATCCTCTGGGGTGTGGGGTGGGCATTGGGTAAGTTCCCCTCTCCCTATAAAGTTAGGGGGATCTGAATTATTCCTCAGCACCCTCCCCTTCCCAAGTCAGGGACTGGCAAAAAACTTAAGAATCACTGCATCAGCAGACTGCTCAATGCCCAGGCCTGATGCTGCTGGGGTATGGAGAAAGGGGCAGGAGAAAGAGGCAGGGATGAGGAGAGAAGGAAAACCCCCAGGGAAGGAGGGAGGTAGTAGCATTTCCATGGTGTGGAGTGGCACGGAGATGTGGGTTTCCCGAGGGCTGAGTGACCACTGAGGAAGGCTGTGGGGGGTTTAGTCATCTTGACAGAGGCTGAGAGGTTGACCACCTCTGGGGCAGGCTAAGGAAGAAGAAGAAGACTGAGCCAGTCACAGCTTGCTTGCCAGGAGACCATGCCAGAAGGACCTATGGGGTCTTCTAAAGATAGTTTAAAAAAAAAAAAAAAATACAGCCCCATTGGAGAGCCAGCACATAGACTCTGCCTCACAGAGGGAATGGACAGCCAGTTAGGCAGAAAAGAAGTGACAGCCAACAGTAAGAACACTGCACCTCACCCAGGGAATATCTTCATCCGTCTCCTGTGTACTCTCCATGATATCTCAGAGAAGGAAAGAGAGTTGTGGGAACAAACCACATTATCTCCCATCCCCACCCCAAAGCCACAGAAGCCTCAAATCTGGCCTGCTCAAGGAGGGTATTTAAATGTCTACAGGCTTTTTTTTTTTTAACTTATTTATTGAGATAAAATTCACACACCATACAATTCACCCTTTTAAAATGTACAACTCAATGATTTTTAAACCATATTTCTTCCTAGTCTGCCTTAGTCTGCAAGCTCCTCTGAAACCTGTTCAGCATCATACCAACCAAAAAAACTCAAACCCAATGCCATCGAGTAGAACAACCCCATAGGGTTTCCATTCAGCATCATAGCAACCTGTAATCTTCTGCCAACAGACAGTGGTGAATCAAACCCGGGGCTTCCGCATGGAAGGCAAGAATCTGCCATTGAACCACCACTGCCCTCTACACTATCACTGGAAGGGCTCAAGTAGGGAGGCTGGAGAAAGAAACCTTGCAATGGGTCTGAGGTTGGAATGCATTACCCCCAAAGAACCATGTTTCAGAGGTCGCAAACTGATGCTATGCATGTCATATGGGACAAACGAATGTGTTTTCTTTTGCTGGCACAGCATTTGCTTAAAAAATGTTTTTTTACTGTTACTGTTATTATAATCATGCAGATAAAATCTGCATTTCTAGCTTCTCTCGAAAAGCAATATCTGGTAACTCTAGGCCCATGTTCTCATATGCCAACAACTCATTAGAACTTAGTAGAGGTGGCTCCTTTCAATAGGTCACATACTCTTCAGTTTACCCCAGCCTCCACCATTCTTTTTTAAATACCAAACAGTGAGGCCAAGTGTCCATTGACATTTACCTTTCTGCTTGCACTGTGGGTTTTTTTCCTTACACTCAGCGTACTGAACTCATGTGTCATTACCTGCCTTCTCTCCATAGGCATTTTTGAGTGAGTGACGTTTGCTGTATTCTATAGCTCTCAACCTTAATTTGAAACAGTCATATTGAGCTGTGTTCATCTCAATTCTCCTTCTCTCCCTGTGCCTTCTGTCATTATGAGCTGCCCTGAGAATTTTCTGCACATGTGAACAGCACAGGGAATCACTGAATGGCACACTGTGCACAGCCTGGAGAAAGGCTCTGTTATGGATTGAATTGTGTCCCCAAAAATAAGTATTGTAAATCCTAACCTCTGTGTCTGTGGCGTCAAAAAGCAAAGACTTCACTTTAAGGACTCTCCAAACCATGATGTTTTCAATTGCCTTATGTCTTAGTTATCTAATGCTGCTATTATAACAGAAATACCACAAGTGGAAGGCTTTAACAAACAGAAATTTAGTCTCTCACAGTCTAGGAGGCTAGAAGCCTGAATTCAGGACACCAGCACCCGGGGAAGGCTTTCTCTCTGTGTTGGTTCTAGGGGAAAGTCCTTGTCATCCATCTTCCCCTGATCTAGGAGCTACTCATTGCAAGGAACCTGGGTCCTTTCTTCTTTCCAGTCCTTCTTCCCAGTCCTTCTTTCTTGGTGGTATGAGGTCCCCCTCCTTTCTGCTTGCTTCTCTCTTTTGTATCTCAAAAGAGATTGACTCAAGATACAATCTAATCCTGTAATTGAGTCCCACCTCATTAACATAATTGCCTCTAGAGGCGGAGCCAACATGGCACCATAGGCAGAAGCACCATGCTGTCCCTCTGCAGCAAAGACCTGAAAAACTAAGTAAAACAGATACAAATGTCAATCCTGCAACCCTAAGCATCAAATATAGAGATGAAGAACTCAATCAAGCACTGAATGGAATAAGAAACTGATAGAGAACAGAGAAGGAGGAGAGCTACAGGCTGGAGGCCCCCTACCAACTATCACAGCATGGATTCGCCATTTTGGACTACAGACACCAAGGAACGAAGACAGAGAGTACGAGAAAGTGACTTCACAGGGCTCCTAATAGGAGACAGAGCACCTGGTAACCAGGGATACACGCTTCTCCCCCCACCCTTCCCTGATTTCCAATGGGCCATGGTCGCTGGGTTGGAGAGATCCAGCTCACTGCCACTCAGATCCACCTCGCCCCCACCAGCCAGCTCCTTTAGCACCATTTTTGGGCTTTTTTTTTTTTTCTTTTCTCTCTCTCCCTTCCTTCCATTCCTTTCCCCAGCCCAGCTTGCCCTGTGTGCCATCCCCTTCCCTTCTTGATGGGCTGTACCACACCACTTGGCTAGAGAGCCATCGGCACATGCCTCCCCAGATCTGCGCTGCCCCTACCAGCAGGCTCGCTCCCTTGGTGACTTTCTTTTTTGGTCTCTTCTCTCTTTCCTTTCTTTCCTTTCCTTTCTCCCACCCACCTAGCCTCGTGAGCTACCCCCACCACTTCTCGATGGGCAGTGTTGTACTGCTTGGCTAGAGATTCACTGGCACATGGCCTCCCCAGGCCAATGCCATCCCCACCAGCTGGCTCCTTCAGCACCATACTTTTTGTTTTTTGTTTTTCTCTCTATTCCTTCCTTCCTTTCCTTTCTCCCGTCCACCTAGCCCCATGTGCCATGCCCATTCCTTCTTGAAGGGCCTTACCACACCACTCAGCTAGAAAGCCACCAGCACATGGTCTCACCAGGTATGTGCCACCTCCACTGGAGGGCTCCCTCAGCACCATATTTTTCTTTTGTTTGCTTGTTTCTTCTCTCTCTTCCCCTTCCTTCCTTTCCTGCCTCCTGCCACTTAGCCCTGTGCACCACCCACAACCCTTCTCAACAAGCTGAGCCACATCACTCAGCTAGAAAGACACTGGCACATGGCCTTGCCAGGTCTGCCCCACCCCCACCCACCAAATCCTACCATGCCGTCATTTTATTTACCTTTTTCCTTCATTTTTTCTTTTTTGCCCCCCTCTTTTTGCTTCTATTTCTCTCTCTTCTTTCTCTCACCCAGTAAGCTCTACACCTCACATCCCTTCCTTTCCCTCCTGCCTGTCTGCCCCATGTGCTGAGCACTGCACACCCAGCCAGCACTAGCGCAGACCTCTGGCCCCACCTCGTTGGTCCCAGTTCATGCCACAAATGATCCATTCCTGCCCCTCCCTCCCCTGACATGCCCTACTGTACCACAGCTGTGCAACCAGCCCTGCCCACCTGGACAAGATGGTGAGAAGTATCGTCCCCACAGATGAGCAAGCAACAAACCACGCCCAATCCACCTGCTCAGACATAATCAAAAAAAAAAAAAAAAGCAGGACAAAACAAACAAATCTACAATCAATAAACCAAGAAAATAATTCCTGAATATCCCAAAGACAGCAGACAATATCAAAGCGTACTAAAAAAAAAATAAAACAGGACAGAATGGCTCCAGAAAGCAACCAAAATAAAATACCAGATGACCTTCTGGTAGAAGAAAAGGCACTGGAACCTCCTGATGGGGAATTCAAAACTCTAATATCAGGGCTCTCCACGACCTGAAGGAAAAAATAGACAAAATCATAGAAAATACAGACAAAATCAAGAAAAACACAGACAAAGCAATGGAAGAATTCAGGAAAATAAAACAGGAACAAAGTGTCAAAATAAATAATCAACTAGAAATCATTAAAAAAAAATCAACATAATTGTCTCTAAGCCTGCCTCATTAACATCATAGTGGTTAGAATTTACAACACATGGGATAATCATATCATATTACAAAATGGTGGACAACCACACAAGACTGGAAATCATGGCCTAGCCTAGTTGACATAAATTTTTGGGAGACACAATTCAATCCATATCACCACATATGCATGCAAAAGCTGGACAATGAATAAGGAACAACGAAAAAGAATTAATGCATTTAAATTATGGTGTTACAGAAAACCCTAAGGAATCCTCCAGAAAACTACTGAAACTAATAGAAGAGTTTGGCAGAGTCTCAGGTTATAAGATAAACACACAAAAATCACTTGGATTCCTCCACATCAACAAAAAGAACATCGAAGAGGAAATCACCAAATCAATACCATTCACAGTAGCCCCCAAGAAGATAAAATACTTAGGAATAAATCTTACCAAAGATGTAAAAGACCTATACAAAGAAAACTACAAAGTACTAGTGCAAGAAACTAAAAAGGACCTACTTAAGTGGAAAAACATACCTTGCTCATGGATAGGAAGACTTAACATAGTAAAAATGTCTATTCTACCAAAAGCCATCTATACATACAATGCACTTCGATCCAAATTCCAATGACATTTTTTAATGTGATGGAGAAACAAATCACCAACTTCACATGGAAGGGAAAGAAGCCTCGGATAAGTAAAGCATTACTGAAAAAGCAGAAGAAAGTGGGAGGCCTCACTCTACCTGATTTCAGAACATATTATACAGTCATAGTAGTCAAAACAGCCTTGTACTGGTACAACAACAGGCACATAGACCAATGGAACAGAATTGAGAACCCAGATATAAATCCATCCACATATGAGCAGCTGATATTTGACAAAGGCCCAGTGTCAGTTAATTGGGGAAAAGATAGTCATTTTAACAAATGGTGCTGGCATAACTGGATATCCATTTGCAAAAAAATGAAACAGGACCCATACCTCACACCATACACAAAAACTAATTCTAAGTGGATCAAAGACCTAAACATAAAGACTAAAACGATAAAGATCATGGAAGAAAAAATAGGGACAACGTTAGGAGCCCTAATTCAAGGCATAAACAGAATATAAAATATTACCAAAAATGATGAAGAGAAACCAGATAACTGGGAGCTCCTAAAAATCAAACACCTATGCTCATCTAAAGACTTCACCAAAAGAGTAAAAAGACCACCTACAGATTGGGAAAAAATTTTCAGCTATGACATCTCTGACCAGTGCCTGATCTCTAAAATCTATATGATTCTGTTAAAACTCAACCACAAAAAGACAAAGAACCCAATCAAGAAGTGGGCAAAGGATATGAACACACACTTCACTGAAGAAGATATTCAGGCAGCTAACAGATATATGAGAAAATGCTCTCAATCATTAGCCATTAGAGAAATGCAAATTAAAACTACGATGAGATTCCATCTCACTCCAACAAGGCTGGCATTAATCCAAAAAACACAAAATAATAAATGTTGGAGAGGCTGCGGAGATTGGAACTCTTACACACTGCTGGTGGGAATGTAAAATGGTACAACCACTTTGGAAATCTATCTGACATTTTCTTAAAAAGTTAGAAATAGAACTACCATACAACCCAGAAATCCCACTCCTCGGAATATACCCTAGAGAAATAAGAGCCTTTACACGAACAGATAGATGCACACCCATGTTTACTGCAGCAACTGTTTACAATAGCAAAAAGCTGGAAGCAACCAAGGTGTCCATCAACAGATGAATGGTTAAATAAATTATGGTATATTCACACAATGGAATACTACGCATCGATAAAGAACAGTGACAAATCTGTAAAACATTTCATAACATGGAGGAACCTGGAAGGCATTATGCTGACTGAAATTAGTCAGAGGCAAAAGGACAAATATTGTATAAGACCACTATTATAAGATCTTGAGAAATAGTATAAACTGAGAAGAACACATACTTTTGCGGTTACGAGGGGGGAGGGAGGGAGGGTGGGAGAGGGTTATTTACTGATTAGTTAGTAGATAAGAACTACTTTAGGTGAAGGGAAGGACAATACTCAATACAGGGAAGGTCAGCTCAACTGGACCGGACCAAAAGCAAAGAAGTTTCAGGGATAAACCGAATGCTTCGAAGGTCAGCGGAGCAATGGTGGGGGTTTGGAGACTATGTCTTAAGGGGACTTCTAAGTCAATTGGCATAATAAATTCTATTATGAAAACATTCTGCATCCCACTTTGAAGTGTGGCGTCTGGGGTCTTAAATGCTAACAAGCGGCCATCTAAGATGCATCAATTGGTCTCAACCCACCTGGATCAAAGGAGAATGAAGAACACCAAGGTCACACGACAACTATGAGCCCAAGAGACAGAAAGGGCCACATGAACCAGAGACTTACTTCATCCTGAGACCAGAAGAACTAGATGGTGCCCGACCACAACCGATGACTGCCCTGACAGGGAGCACAACAGAGAATCCCTGAGGGAGCAGGAGATCAGTGAGATGCAGACCCCAAATTCTCATAAAAAGACCAGACTTAATGGTCTGACTGAGACTAGAGTAATCCCGGCAGTCATGGTCCCCAAACCTTCTGTTGGCCCAGGACAGGAACCATTCCCGAAGACAACTCATCAGACATGGAAGGGACTGGACAATGGGTTGGAGAGAGATGCTGACGAAGAGTGAGCTACTTGTATCAGGCGGACACTTGAGACTGTGTTGGCATCTCCTGTCTGGAGGGGAGATAGGAGGGTAGAGAGGGTTAGAAACTGGCAAAATTGTCACGAAAGGAGAGACCAGAAGGGCTGATTCATTAGGGGGAGAGTAAGTGGGAGTATGGAGTAAGGTGTATATAAGCTTATATGTGACAGACTTGATTTGTAAACATTCACTTAAAGCTCAATAAAAATTATTTAAAAAATAAATTATGGCGTTGGTGAAGAATATTGAATACACCACAGACTGCCAAAGAACAAACAAATCTGTCTTGGAAGAAGTACAGCCAGAATGCTCCTTAGAGGCAAAGATGCCAAGACTTCATCTTACATCTTTTGGACATGTTATCAAGAAAGATCAGTCCCTGAAGAAGGACATCATGCTTGGTAAAGGAGACGGTCATCAAAAAACAGGAAGGCCCCCAAAGAGATGGACTGACACTGTGGCTGCAACAATGGGCTAAAGCATAACAATAATGGTAAGGATGGCACAGGACCGGGTAATGTTTCGTTCTGTTGCACATAGGGTTGCTATGAGTTGAACTGACTCTACGGCACCTAACAACAACAGCATGCCTGCGGTTACAATCCCATTTGAGAATGGGTTGTCTCTGTTATGTTAATGAGACAGGATTAGTATAGTATGTGTCTTAAATCAATCTCTTTTGAGATATAAAGGAGGTTAAACCAGCAAGCTTAAGAAGCCAGGGAAGAGAGCTGCTAAGCCACATGAAGATGGCCCAGGAGCAGAAGCTCAAACAGACAGGGTTCCTCCAAAGCCGACAGAGAGAGAAAGCCTTCCCTGGAAATGGCACCCTGAATTTGGCCTTTTAGCCTCCTAAAGTGTGAGAAAATAAGTTTGTTTGTTGAAGACACCCATTTGTGGAATTTCTTTTATAGCAGCACCAGATAACTAAGACAGGTTTCCAGCAACCCAACAGAAAGAGAAAGGCACTCCTGGGATACATGGTGACCGGCTGATGGGGCAACATGGACCCAGGGAGGCCCTACGCCAGTGGCTGTCTAGCCGAGTGATGTGGCACAGCCCATCAAGGCCAGCGCACAGCATTTTCGAGACAATGCCCACTTACATTTTTAAAAGAATATTATTCCTCATTGAGGGAATATTATGCCTCATTATTTTCTGGTTGGCTCCTATTTAGGAGGGCTCAGGGCCTCCTGTTACTTAATGAAACCAGCAACAAACAGAAAAGTTATCATGTATGCTTGCCTGGAATAAAAATTAGAGAGCTTGGACAATGACCTGAATCAGATGAATTTAGGGAGTTCCCTACTAGCTCAAAGAAACTATGATTCCCAGAACTCATAATAATATTAGTAGCTAACATGCCTTCTATGGGTCAGACACTGTGCTAAGCACTTTTCATTTTATTCCACGTAACAACACAACAGGGTGGGTATTATAATTATCTTTACACAGTTGATGGGAAACCCTGGCGGCCTAGTGGTTAAGTGCTACGGCTGGTAACCAAAGGGTCCGCAGTTCAAACCCGCCAGGCTCTCCTTGGAAACTCTATGGGGCAGTTCTACTCTGTCCTATAGGGTCACTATTAGTCGGAATCGACTCAACCGCACTGGGTTTGGTTTTGTTTTGTTTTGTTTTTTGGTATACAGACGAAGAAACTGAGGAACAGAGAGGTGAAGTAACTTGTCCAAGGTCATACATCTAGTGATTGATGGAGCCAGAATTCAAATCCAGACAGTCCAGCTCCAGAGACACTGGAAAATTGACAAAGATACCGCCAAGATTTGATACCTAATTTCCCATAGGAATTTCCTCCCCCAACCAATAAGGAGCCCTGGTGACGCAGCGGTTAAGCATTAGGCTTTTAACCAGAAGGTCAACATTTTGAACCCACCAGCCACGCAAGGGGAGAAACTTGCAAAAAGATTTACAGCCTTGGCAACCCTATGGGGCAGTCCTCTGAACTGACTCAATGGCAATAGGTTTGGTTTAGTTTTTACCCATTAAATGTTGCTACATTTCTTGCCAAGAGTACCAGAAACAAAAAACTCAAAAGTCTATTTTTTCATTTCTATGGCTTATAAATTTGTGACAATTAAACTAAATAAATTCCCTTGTGTTATTTAATTCTTTAAAATATCAAGTAATTTAAAAAGCACACTTCCCTGGAACTGAAGTTCTTTTTGCAGAATCTAGTTCACATTCAGAATTTGACGTGGAATGTAAAACACAACAATGTTCAATGTCTGAGATGTCACGTAATGTCGTTCAAGATTCTACACCTAAAAGCAGTCTGGGCTGTAAAACGTGTGCTTGACATGTGGAACTGAATTTCCATTATGTTCAGTCAAGCAAGATGTGACTGATAGAGTGAACAATGGCTACACCAAGTAGCATGGGGAACCTATTTTAGCCTCTGAGATCAAGTTATATTATGAAATATGCATGCAAAACCAAGCATTGTTTCTCTGTCCTCCAGTTTCCAACAATCTCTATGTGCCTAATTCAATATTTTATAGAAAAACTGCCAATGGGGAATCCCATATGCAAACAACTTGTGAGTTTAAATGAACCTAATTCCCTTAAAACATATGTATTTGAAAATCATGTGTGCGGAATAAACATGATTTCTTTGGGCTTATTACCAAATGAAAATTATATTGTTAAAAAATAGATATATTAGAAAGCATATGATGTTTTGCTGACCAGAAAAACCTAAAATTTGAAAAACTTATTTTCAATGAATCTCTATAATCACAGACATGTGATATTACCACTCCTGAACTAAAATTATCCCATAGTAAACAAAGTAAAAAATATCGACATGGAGAACAAGTCCAAATAACTTAAAGTATAATGTTTCCTCAGTGGATGTATTAAACCCTTATACTGAACACAAAGAAAGGCATAACTTTGGTAGAAAACCTGTTTCTCATGCCTTCACTAGATAAATGGGTTAAAGGAATACTTAAAATATATTGGTCTTGTGATTGTCATATTATTAACCTGCCTGTTCTGGGTGTGTTGTAGGGATAAGTATTGCTTGTTGCCTCTCAAAAAAAAAATACAAAGACACTTGCCAGCCAGTCAATTCCAACTCATGTTGACCCCAAAACTGTTACCAAATATTCTTGTGCCCTGCAAAAAATATAGTGGAGAGCAGTACACCACAAAGGCCACAAGGTGTCGCTTTCTGCCAATCTCTTGCTTTCTGGTAAGTAGAGGGCTTTGAACCTGAAGTTTTTAAGGGAACTGAAAACCAAAAAAAACTCGAAATTTTCTTCCCTTTTTTTTTTTTTTTATTATTGTGACTTAGGGGAAAGTTTACAGAGCAAATTAGTTTCTCGTTAAACAACTAATACACAAACTGTTTTGTAACAATGGTTGCCAACCCTGCAATTGTCAACACTCCCTATCCCAGGCTCCCCGTTTCCATTCATCCAGTTTTCCTGTCCCTTCCTGCCTTCTCCTCTTTGCTTTTGGGCTGGTGTGCCTATTAGTCTCCTATACATGATTCAGCAATGAAGCATGTCCCTCGCCTGTGTCATTGTTGGCCCTGTAAATCCGTCTAATCTTTGGCTGAAGGGTAAACCTCAGGAGTGACTTCAGTACTGAGGTAAAAGAGTGTCTGGGGGCCGTACTCTCAGAGTTTCTTCAGTTTCTGTCAGATCAGCAAGCCTGGTTTTTGTTTCTTCTGCGAATTTGAATTTTGTTCTACATTTTTCTCCAACTTTGTCTGGGACCTTCTGTTGTGATCTTTGCCACCACAGTCTGTAGTGGTAACCAGGCACTGTTTAGTTGTTCTGGGCTCAGTTTGGTGGAGGTTGTGGTAGCTGTGGTCCATTAGTCCTTTGGACTAATCTTTTCCTTGTGTCTTTGGTCTTCTTCATTCTCCTTTGCTCCAACAGGGATGGGACCACTAGATGTATCTTAGACGGCCGCTTGTAGGCTTCTAAGACCCCAGTCATACTCACCACAGTCACATGTAGAATGTTTTCTTTACAGACTATGTTATGCCAATTGATCTAGATGTCGCCGGAGACCATGGTCCTCAGCCCTCAGCCCAGTATCTCTCTGTCTCAAGGCATTTGGATGTGCCTGTGAAGCTTCTATGACTTTGCCCCGGTCGGGTTGTGCTGACTTCCCCCGATATTGTGTACTATCTTACCTACCCTTCACCCAAGTTACCACTTATCTACTATCTAGATAAGTAGCCATCCCTCCCGTCCTTTGTAGCCATCAAAGATTGTTTCTTTCTGTGTGGAAACATGTTCATGTGTTCTTACAATAGTGGTCTCATACAGTATTTGTCCTTTTATGATTGGCTTATTCCACTCAGCATAACGCCCTCCAGGTTCATCCATGTTGTAAGATGTTTCGCAGATTCATCATTCTTCTTTATTGTTGCATAGCGTTCCATTGTGTGTGTGTACCACAATTCGCTTATCCATTCATCTGTTGATGGACACTCAGGTTGTTCCCATCTTTTTGCTATTGTGAACAATGCTGCAGTGAACATAGGTGTGCCTATGTCTATTTGTGTGACAGCTCTTGTTTCTCTAGAATATATTCCCAGGAGTGGGATTGCTGGACCATATCGTATTTCTATTTCTAGCTTTTGAAGGCAGCACCATAATGTTTACCAAAATGGTTGCACCATTTTACATTCCCACCAGGAGTGCATAAGAGTTCCCATCTCCCCTCAACCTCTCCAACATTTGATATTTTCTGCTTTCTTGATTCGTGATGGTAATGACAGGGTGAGATGGTATCTCATCATAGTTTTGATTTGCATTTCTCTAATGGCTAACGATCTGGAACATTTCTTCACATGTCTGTTAGCCGCCTGAATGTCTTCTTTGGTGAAGTGTCTTTTCACATCCTTTGCCAATCTTTTAATTGGATTATTTGTCTTTTTATGGTAGAGGTGTTGGATTTTCCGACAGATTTTAGAGGTTAGAACATTGTTGAATATGTCACAGCCAAAAAATTTTTTCCCAGTCTGTATGTTCTTTTTTCTCTTTTGCTAAAGTCTTTTGATAAGCATAAGTGTTTAATTTTTAGGAGATCTCATTTGTCTAGCTTATCTTCTGATGTTTGTGTATTGTTAATTATGGTTTGTATGGTGTTTGCGCCATATATTAGGGCTCCTAGTTTTGACCCTATTTTTTCTTCCATGATCTTTACAGTTTTTGAATTAGTTTTGGTGTATACTGTGAGGTATGGATCCTGTTTCATTTTTTTACAGATGGACATCCAGTTTTGCCAGCACCATTTGTTAAAAAGGCTGTCTTTTCCCCATTTAATGGGCTTTGGGCCTTTTGTCAAAGATCAGGGGGCCATAGGTAGATGGATTTACATCTGCGTTCTCAATTCCGTTCCATTGGTCTGCGTGTCTGTTGCTGTACCAACACCAGGCTGTTTCGACTATCATAATGGTATAGTAGGTGCTGAGTTCAGGTACCGCAAGGCCTCCTACTTTGTTCCTTTTCTTCAATAATGCTTTACTTAATCAGGGCCTCTTTTTTTTCTATATAAAGTTAATGATTACTTCTTCCATCTCCTTGAAGAATGCTGTTGGTATTTGGATCGGGATTGCATTATATTTGTAGATTGCTTTGGGTTTTGGGTAGAATTGACTTTTTTTTTTTTTTAATTTTTATCGTGCTGTAAGTGAAAGTTTACAAATCAAGTCAGACTCTCATACAAAAATTTATATGCACCTTGCTATGTACTCCTAGCTGCTCTCACCCTAATGAGACAGGACACTCCTTCCTTCCACTCTCTATTTTCATGTCCATTTGGCCAGCTTCTGACCCCTCTGCCCTCTCATCTCCCCTCCAGACAGGAGCTGCCCACAGTCTCATATGTCTACTTGATTCAAGAAGCTCACTCTTCACCAGTATCATCTTCTATCCATAGTCCAGTCCACTGTCTGAAGAGTTGGCTTTGGGAATGGTTCTTGTCTTGGGCTAACAGAAGGTCTGGGGGCCATGACCCCCGGAGGTCCTTCCAGTCTCAGTCAGACCAATAAGTCTGGTCTTTTTACGAGAATTTGAGGTCTGCATCCCACTGCTCTCCTGCTCTCTCAGGGGTTCTCTTTTGTGTTCCCTGCCAGGGAAGTCATCGGGTTGTAGCCAGGCACCATCTAGTTCTTCTGGTCTCAGGCTGAGGTAGTCTCTGGTTTATGTGGCTCTTTCTGTCTCTTGGGCTCATGATTACCTTGTGTCTTTGGTGTTCTTTATTTTCCTTTGCTCCAGGTGCGTTGAGACTAATTGATGCATCTTAGATGGCCACTTGCTAGCGTTTAAGACCCTAGACGCCACTCTTCAAAGTGGGATGCAGAATGTTCTCTTAATAGATTTCATTATGCCAATAGACTTAGATGTCCCCTGAAACCATGGTCCCCAAACCCCCGCCCCTGCTACGCTGGCCTTTGAAACGTTCAGTTTATTCAAGAAACTTCTTTGCTTTTGGTTTAGTCCAGTTGTGCTGACCTCTCCTGTATTATGTGTTGTCTTTCTCTTCACCTAAAATAGTTCTTATCTACTATATAATTAGTGAATACTCCTCTCCCTCCCTCCCTCTCCACTCTCATAACCACCAAAGAATATTCTCTTCTCTGGTTAAACTATTTCTCGAGTTCTTATAATAATAGTGGTCTTATACAATATTTGTCCTTCAGCAACTAATTTCACTCAGCACAATGCCTTTCAGATTCCTCCATGTTATGAAATGTTTCACAGATTCATCACTGTTCTTTATCGATTCATAGTATTCCACTGTATACCAGAATTTATTTATCCATTCATCCGTTGATGGGCACCTTGGTTGCTTCTACCTTTTTGCTATTGTAAACAGTGCTGCACTGAACATGGGTGTGCATATACCTATTCGTGTAAAGGCTCTTATTTCTCTAGGATATATTCCAAGGAGTGGAATTGCTGGATCGTATGGTACTTCTATTTCTAGTTTTTTAAGGAAGTGCCAAATCGATTGCCAAAGTGATTGTACCATTTGACATTCCCACCAGCAGTGTATAAGCGTTCCAGTCTCTCAACGACCTCTCCAACATTTATTATTTTCTGTTTTTTGGATTAATGCCAGCCTTGTTGGAGTGAGATGAAATCTCATTGTAGTTTCGATCTGCATTTCTCTAATGGCTAATGATCATGAACGTTTCCTCATATATCTGTTAGCTACCTGAATGTCTTCTTTAGTGAAGTGTCTATTCATATCTTTTGCTCATTTTTTAATAGGGTTATTTGTCTTTTTGTAGTTGAGTTTTTGCAGTATCACTTAGATTTTAGAGATCAGGGGCTGATCGGAAGTGTCATAGCTAAAAACTTTTTCCCAGTCTGTAGGTAATCTTTTTACTCTTTTGGTGAACTCTTTGGATGAGCATAGGTGTTTGATTTTTAGGAACTCCCAGTTATCTAGTTTTTCTTCTGCATTGTTAGTAATGTTTTGTATACTGTTTACGCCATGTATTAGGGCTCCTAACTTTGTCCCTATTTTTTCTTCCATGATCTTTATCGTTTTAGGTTTTATATTTAGGTCTTTGATCCATTTTGAGTTAGTTTTTGTGCATGCAGTGAGGTATGGGTCTTGTTTCATTTTTTTTTCAAATGGATGTCCAGTTATGCCAGCACCATTTGTTAAAAAGACTGTCTTTTCCCCATTTAACTGATTTGGGGCCTTTGTCAAATATCAGCTGTTCATATGTGGATGGATTTATGTCTGGATTCTCAATTCTGTTCCATTGGTCTATGCAGCTGTTGTACCAGCACCAGGCTGTTTCCACTACTGTGGCAGTGTAATAGGCTCTAAAATCAGGTAGAGTGAGGCCTTGCACTTTGTTCTTCTTTTTCAGTAATGATTTACTTAGCCAGGGCCTCTTTCCCTTCCATATGAAGTTGTTGATTTGTTTCTCCATTTCATTAAAAAATGTCTTTGGAATTTGGATTGGAATTGCATTGTATCTATAGATTGCTTTTGGAAGAATAGACATTTTTACAATGTTAAGTATTCCCATCCATGAGCAAGGTATGTTTTTGCACTTACATAGGTCTCTTTTGGTTTCTTGCAGTAGTGTCTTATAGTTTTCTTTGTATAGGTCTTTTACATCTCTGAATAGATTTATTCCTAAGTATTTTATCTTTTTTTTTTTTTAAAGTATTTTATCTTTTTTAGGGGCTACTATAATTTTTTTTTTTATATATATAAATGGTATTGATTTGGCAATTTCCTCTTTGATGTTCTTTTTGTTGGTGTAGGGGAATCCAAGTGATTTTTGTATGTTTATCTTGTATCCTGATACTCTGCTGAACTCTTCTATTAGTTTCAGTAGTTTTCTTGAGGATTCTTCAGGGTTTTCTGTGTATAAGATCATGTTACCTGCCAATAGGGTTACTTTTACTTCTTCTTAGCAATCTGGATGCCGTTTATTTCTTTATCTGGCCTAATTGCTCTGGTTAAGACCTCCAGCACAATGTTGAATAAGAGTGCTGGTAAAGGGCATCCTCGTCTGGTTCCCAATCTCAAGGGGAATGCTTTTAGGCTGTCTCTATTTAGGATGATGTTGGCTCTTGGCTTTGTATAAATGCCCTTTATTATGTTGATGAATTTTCCTTCTATTCCTATTTTGCTGAGAGTTTTTATCATGATGGGTGTTGAACTTTGTCATATGCCTTCTCTGCATCAATTGATAAGATCATGTGGTCTTTTGTTTTATTTCTACGATGGATTACATTAATTGTTTTTCTGATGTTGAACCATCCCTGCATACCTGGTATGAATCCCACTTGGTCATGGTGAATCATTTTTTTGACATGTTATTGAATTCTATTGGCTAGAATTTTGTTGAAGATTTTTGCCTCTAAGTTCATGAGGGATATAGGTCTGTAATTTTCTTTTTTTGTGGTGTCTTTACCTGGTTTTGGTATCAGGGATATGCTGGCTTCATAGAATGAGTTTGGCACTATTCCATCCTTTTCTATGCTCTGAAATACCTTTAGTAGTAGTGGTGTTAACTCTTCTCTGAAAGTTTGGTAGAACTGTGTGGTGAAGCCCTCCGAGCCAGGGCTTTTTTTTGGGGGGGGGGGGGGAGTTTTTTAATTACCTTTTCAGTCTCTTCTTTCATTATAGGTTTATTTAGTTGTTTTACCTATGTTTGTGTTAGTTTAGGTAGGTAGTGTGTTTCTAGAAGTTCATCAATTTCTTCTAGGTTTTCAAATTTGTTAGAGTACAATTTTTCATAGTAATCTGGTATGATTCTTTTAATTTCAGTAGGGTTTGTTGTAATATCACCCATCTCATTTCTTATTCGTGTTATTTGCTTTCTCTCCTGTTTTTCTTTTGTCAGTTTGGCCAATGGTTTATCAATTTCATTAAGTTTTTCAAAGAACCAGACTTTGGTCTTGCTAATTCTTCTGTTTCTTTTCTCTATTTCATTTAAATCTGCTCTAGTTTTTATTATTTGCTTTCTTCTTGTGCCTGAGGGTTTCTTTTGTTGCTCTCTTTCTATTTGTTCAAGTTGTAGGGATAATTCTTTGATTTTGACCCTTTCTTCTTTTTGGATGTGTGCATTTATTGATATAAAGTGACCTCTGGGCACTGCTTTCACTGTGTCCCAAAGGTTCTGATAGGAAGTATTTTTATTTTCATTGGATTCTATGAATTTCTTTATTCCATCCTTAATGTGTTCTATAACCTAGTTGTTTTTAAGCAGGGTGTTGTTCGGTTTCCAAGTGTTTGATTTCTTTTCCCTGCTTTCTTTCTTATTGATTTCCACTTTTATGGCCTTAAGGTCAGAGAAGATGCTTTGTAATATTTCGACGTTTTGGATTCTGCTAAGGCTTGCTTTATGACCTAATATGTGGTCTATTCTAGAGAATGTTCCATGTGCACTAGAAAAGAAAGCATACTTGGCTGCTGTTGGGTGGAGTGTTCTGTATGAGGTCAAGTTGGTTTATTGTGGCATTTAGATCTTCCATGTCTTTATTGAGCTTCTTTCTGGATATTCTGTCCTTCACCGAAAGTGGTATGTTGAAGTCTCCTACTGTAATTGTGGAGCTGTCTATCTCACTTTTCAGTGCTGATAGAGTTTGTTTTATGTACCTTGTAGCCCTGTCATTGGATGCATAAATATTTAATATGGTTATATCCTCCTAGTGTATTGTCCCTTTAATCATTATATAGTGTCCTTCCTTATCCTTTGTAGTGGATTTAACTTTAAAGTCTATTTTGTCAGAAATTAATATTGCCACTCCTCCTCTTTTTGATTGTCATTTGCTTGATATATTTTTTTCCATCCTTTGAATTTTAGTTTGTTTGTGTCTCTAAGTCTAAAGTGTGTCTCTTGTAGGCAGCATGTAGACAGACAGTGTTTTTTTAATCCATTCTGCTGCTCTCTGTCTCTTTATTGGTGCATTTAGTCTATTTGCATTCAGCATAATTATGGATAAGTATGAGTTTAATGCTGTCATTCTGATACCTTTTTTTGTGTGTTGTTGACAGTTTCTTTTTCCCACTTAATTTTTTGTGCTAAGTAGTTTATACATTGTCTTTTCCTCTTATTCATTGTTGTTCATTTTGTTTCTAACAAGTCTCTATTTTTTTCTTGCATTTTATTTTGATGAGTAGGATAGTTAGTCTCCTTTGTAGTTACCTCAATATTTACACCTATTTTTCTAAGTTTAACTCTAGCTTTTTATTGTTTTATATTGTCTTGTCTTCCTCTCCATACGAAAGATCTATGACTACACTTCTTAGTGCCTCTTTAATGTTGTCTTACATAATGACATCGCTGTTTCTCTGTTTTGAGCATTTTTATCTTGATTTATTTTTGTGATTTCCCTATCTGGGTTGATATCTGATTGCTCTGTCCAGTTTTCTAGTCTTGGGTTGAAATCTGATATTATTGATTTGCTAACCAGAGAACTCCCTTTAGTATTCCTTATAGTTTTGGTTTGGTTTTTACAAATTCCCTAAACTTCTGTTTATCTGGAAATGTCCTAATTTTGCCTTCATATTTGAGAGACAGTTTTGCTGGATATATGATTCTTAGTTGGCAATTTTTTTCCTACACTGCCTTAAATAAGTCATCCCCTTGCCTTCTTGCCTGCATGGTTTCTGCCAAGTAATCTGAGCTTATTCTTATTGACTCTCCTTTGTAGGTGACTTTTCGTTTATCCCTAGCTGCTCTTAAAATTCTCTCTTTATCTTTGGTTTTGGCAAGTTTGATTTTAATTTGTCTTGGTGAATTTCTTTTAACATCTATCTTATGTGGAGTTCAATGAGCATCTTGGATAGATATCTTCTCGTCTTTCACGATATCAGGGAAGTTTTCTGCCAACAGATCTTCAACAATTCTCTCTGTATTTTCTGTTATCCGTCCCTGTTCTGGTACTCCAATCACCCATAGGTTATTTCTCTAGATAGAGTCCCACATGATTCTTAAGTTTTCTTCATTTTTTTAAAATTCTTTTATCTGATTTTCTTCAAATATATTTATGCTAAGTGCTTTATCTTCAGTCTCCCCAATTCTGCCTTCCACTTGCTCAATTCTGCTCCTCTGACTTTCTATTGAGTTGTATAATTCTGTAATTTTATTGTTAATCTTCTGAATTTCTGATTGCTATCTCTCTATGGATTCTTGCAGCTTGTTTAATTTTTCATTATATTCTTGAATAACCTTTTCGATTTCTTCAACTGCTTTATCTGTGTTCCTTGGCTTGTCCTGTATATTGTCTGATCTCCTTCCTGACGTCTTGAAGAGTTCTGTATATTAATCTTTTGTATTCTGCATCCAGTAATTCCAGAAATGCACCTTCATCAGGAAGATCATTGATTATTTGTTTTGAGAACTTGTTGAAGTGATCATGGTCTGCTTCTTTATGTGATTTGATATTGACTGTTGTCTCCGAGCCATCTATACATTCTTGTGTTAGTTTATTTTATGTTTGCTTGCTGTATCCTAGCTTCTTGTTTTGTTTTGTTTTGATATGCCCAAATAGGTTGCTTGACTGAGCTAGCTTCATTATTTTTGCCTTTGGAGCTCTAAAGTCCTCTCACCAGATGGCTAGAGCTGTTATCAGAAATATCAGCCTAGGAGTCCAATCACGTTTCTTGTATAGATTCAGCTCAGGTGTCCAGGTAATTGGTCATCAAGTGTGTGGTACAGGCTCTGTCCTACAGTCTTAGAGGGGCAGGGGTGATTGGTGTAGGTACCGGTATCTGGTTGCAGCAGGAGGTCAAGCTGTGAACATGGCAGGGGGCTGACAACTGTCCCCCGAGTGTCTGTGAAAAAAGCGTTTCCCTGTTCCCTAGAGCACTCATGTGGGTGGGTTCTGCAGACTGACCATGGCCACCAATGCTTTTGGCTGTAAGGACTGAGAGGTACCAGTTATCCTTGGACCCCTTTCGTGGGTGGTTGGGTGACCTGAGTGGAGCCACCAGTCCTTAGGCCCCTGATGTGGGTAGATGAAGACCGTGTTTAATAGGCAAAGTGGTGTCAAACATCAAAAACCCACCTCTCCACTGCACAGCTGAAACAGTTGCAATCTGCCAATAAGAGCCTATTCTCCTGAAATAGGCCCACACAGATCCATGCGGAGGGGAAAGGTATTCAAAGTCCACAGACCGTTTATGCCTGAACAGGAGCCGCTTCTGTCCTGAGGTCCCCAGGTTAGTGGAGCTGGCAGATTATCTTTTCTCCTGATTGTGAATTTATTCCTTCTCCAAGGCCAGGACAATGCCTCAGGTCACTCAGCAGGGCCTATCTCAGGCCCATGGAAATCAACAGCCACTGAAGCTGGCTTGGGGGTTGGGGGATTGGTAAAATATATGCAAGTACTTAGCTTTTGCCAAAACCACCGTTCTTCTCTGATTCCAGAGGTGAGTAGGCTGTGCAGCTGGCTGTTTCTCCCTGAGGAAACTGCAGCCAAATGCTATCATGAGCCCGCTGCAGTCGTTCTCAGGAATGGCGCCCGAGGGATCCCAGCAATTCCGGTCTGGCAACTCCTATCTGCTTCTGAACCGTCTCCCCCTCCGCCTGCAACTCAGTCTGTTTTCTAACTTTGCCTTTGGTGTTTAGGGCTTCTAGCTTGTCATAAATATAATCTTTTCACTTGTTTTCTCAGGTCTTTGTTGTAAAAGGGATCACTAGAAGCATCTGACTACTGCGCCATCTTGGCCCTGCCCTAGAATTTACATTTCCACAATGTTCGGTCTACCTATCCACGAACATGCTATGTTTTTCCATTTATGGAGATCTCTTTTGGTTTCTTGCAATAGTGTCTTGTAGTTTTCTTTGTATAGGTCTTTTATGTCCCTGGTTAGATTTATTCCTAAGTATATTATTCTTTCTTTAGGGGTGATTATAAATAGTATTTCTTTCCTAATTTCCTTTTCATAGTTCTCTTTATTGATGTATAGGAATCCAACTGATTTTTTGTATGTTTATCTTGTATTCTGCTACTCTACTGAATCTATTAGTTCCAGAAGTTTTCTCGTGGAGTCTTTTGGGTCTGTATGTATAAAAAAAAATGTATAGTATCATATTATCTGTGAACAGGGATAGTTTTACTTCTTCCTTACCATTTTGGATGCCCTTTATTTCTTTTTCTTGCCTTATTGCTTTAGCTAGGACTTCCAGTACAATTTTAAATAGCAATGGTGATATAAGGAATGCTTACCTTGTTCCTATTCTAAAGGGGAATGAAAAATCCAGAATTTTCATGAAACAGAAATCCGAATCAGAAAAAAATGTTTTTGTGAACCCAAACTGAAATAAAAAACTGGTTTTTTCACCGCAAAATTTTCAGTTCAACAATAATTTTTATGTTTTAAGCAAGCCCATGTATATTTGATTTGCATCTGGCACCCAGGTATGCTGAATGCTTCTCTGGCACATGACTGGTAACAGCATAGGTGATTACTTCAGTAAGAGATGTTGCACAGCCATAGCTATAGGTCATGACTGCTGTTTCTCAAGACGATTCACAGGCCAGTCAGTGTTTATTATTTCCGCTCCATGCCTGGCCTCTCTCACAGTAACACAAGCTGTGCCTACCAAAGATATGAGAAATGCTTAGCAATTGAGAACACTTGTAGTCAGAAATCTGAAAGAGCTCATTAACTGCATTGAATTCTGAACAAAGTTTCATGTGAACAGAAATTTTAAATGTACATTGTTCACATTTTTAAGTGTGATATTTAAATTCAATAAATAGAAAATAGCATATAATTTTTGATGATCCCATGCTTATATTCAATCTTGATTTAAATGTACTATCATACAATGTATGTTCTTATACAGAGCCCTGGTGGTGCAGTGGCTAAGCATTTGGCTGCTAACCAAAAAGGTTGGCAGTTTGAATCCACCAGCCACTCCTTGGAAACCCTATGGGACTGTTCTACTCTCTCCTATAGGGCCACTATGAGTCAGAATCAACTCAACAGCAAGAGGTTTGGCTTAGTTTTTTTTTTAATCACATATTGTTTGTACTTATATGTTTAAATTTTATATTTATCACACAAATTGAAGTGCTAACAAACATCAGCAACTAGCAGGAAGAAAATTAATGTTTCAATTGCAATATACCATTATTTCACTGAAAACAATTTGATGGCATCACTGTGATGTGAGATTTTTCTTCATAAGGTGCCAGATAAATGTAGGAGAATATTGTAAAGTGAAACTTCAAGTGGAAGAAATTGGCAAACACTGCAAATGTAAAATCAAAGTTATTCTGGTTTTTCTAATATACTGACAATACATGGATAGAAGTATTTTTAATATGTACTGGCTCTAATTCATTTCTATGAATCTATTTATGCATTCTATTCTCTTTATGTTTTTTTTTTTTTTATATTCTCTTTATGTTAGCAAAACCTGAGATTTGTTTTTACTGTAATGTAAGATTGTGACTATAAATTATGCCCTAATGTTAGTATTACTTCTTATCCCTTGAATTCTGGTATGGAATGAACCAGAGAAAATCTACTTCTAGAATTTTTCAAGTATAAAAAGATTGAAAGTAAAAGTAAGTGTAAAATTTGTAATGCAGATATGGTTGGAGACCATGCAGCAAATTTAGAGAGGCACCTGTAGCATCACCATACAGATGAATACAATGCAGTACAGAGCAAGACAAAGAAGATTGAAGAAAGTGTCAGAAGTGTTCATAATAAGCAACAAAAAACATTAGACGACTTTGCTGTTCCAAAATGCCTTAAAATGAAGTTAGATAAACAAACAATTGTTGATGCATGAGTTCAATTAGTTACTCTTAACGTTGTTCATTTGAGTTAATTGAATGTTCAGGATTCTGCAAAATTTTAAGCCTCACTATGCTTCAATTGGTCAACATTTTTCAATCAACTCAGAGAATATTAGAGAAATGATACCTCACTTGTCCTTAATACTTAGATTTAAAATTAGTAGTAATCTAGAAAAACAAATATTCTCCTTGAAAGTGGATGTTACCAATGGGTTGAGTCAAGCAATTCTAAGATTTAATGCTCAGTTCATGCAAGATGGTAAGATACATCTGCTGACACTGAGAATGAAAGAATTAAAAGAAAGACGTGCAGCTCTGTACATAAAAAATACTGTGTATCAAATTTTAGAGAAGTACAACATTGACTTACAACAGATTTATTGGTGGATTCCAATTGCCAACATTTTGGTTAGCAGTCATGCTCTTCAACCACTGGAATCCACCATCTGCTCCTTGGAAACCCTAAGGGGCAGTTCTATTCTGTCCTATAGGGTCACTATGAGTTGGAGTTGACTTGATGGCAACAGGTATTAAGTGTCAGTAGTGAAAGGTCGCCCACATCAAAATTGTTTGTTTTCAGTGTATTTTATAGTATTAAGTTGAGAATTTCCTACTGAAAAAGTATTCCGACTAATCAAAAAAACAGAAAATAACAAATGTTGGAGAGGTTGCCGGGAGATTAGAACTCTTATGCGCTGCTGGTAGGAATATAAAATGGTACAATGATACGATGCCACCTTAAAAAGCTAGAAATAGAAATACCATACGATTCAGCAATCCCACTCCTAGGAATATATCCTTGAGAAACAACAGCCGTCACACAAGTAGACACATGCACACCCAAGTTCATTGCAGCATTATTCAAAATAACAAAAAGATGGCGTTGTGGATTGAATTGTGTCCCCAAAAAATATCTGTTAACTTGGCTACATCATGATTCCCAGTATGGTGTGATTGTCTACCATTTCGTCACCTGATGTGATTTCCCTATGTGTTGTAAATACTCTCACTATGATGTAATAAGATGGATTAGTGGCAGTTATATTAACGAGATCTACAAGATTAGATAGTGTCTTAAGCCAGTCTTTTTCTAAATATAAAAGAGAGACATGCAGACGTCATACCACCAAGAAGCAGCGCCAGGAGCAGAGCACATCCTTTGGACCCGGGGTTCCTGCATGGAGAAGCTCCCAGACCAAGGGAAGACTGATGACAAGGACCTTCCTCTAGAGCCAACAGAGAGAGAGAGCCTTCCCCTGAAGCTGACACACTGACTTTGGGCTTGTAGCCTACCAGACTGTGGGAGAATAAATTTCTCTTTGTTAAAGCCATCCACTTGTGGTATTTCTGTTACAGCAGCACTAGATGACTAAGACAGATGGAAACAACCTAAGTGTCCATTGACAGATGAATGAATAAACAAATTATGGTACATACACAGAATGGAATACCTCGCAATGATAACAAGAATGATGAGTCTGCAAAACATCTCACAACATGTATGAATCTGGGGGCATTATGCTCAGTGAAATAATTCAATCAAAAAAGGACAGATATTATATGCGACCGCTATTACAAAAACCCCCAAAAAGAACAATATTTGATGATTATAAGGGAGAGAGGGTTGGGGAGCAGAAATCACTAACTAGATAGTGTCGTTGTTGTTGTTAGGTGCACAACAGAATGAACATTGCACAGTCCCATACCATCCTCACAATTGTTATGCTTGAGCCCATTGTTGAAGCCACTATGTCAATTCATCTCATTGAGGGTTTTCCTCTTTTTCGCTGACCCTCAACTTTACCAAGCATGACATCCTTCTCCAGGGACTGATCCCTCCTAACAACATGTCCAAAGTATGTGAGATGCAGACTTGCCATCCTTGCTTCCAAGAAGCATTCTGGTTGTACTTCTTCCAAGACAGATTTACGCATTCTTTTGGCAGTCCATGGTATATTTGATATTCTTTGTCAACACAATTCAAAGGTGTCGATCCTTCAATCTTCCTTATTCATTGTCCAGCTTTAACATGCATATCAGGTGGTTGCAAACACTGTGGCTTGGGTCAGAGGAGCCTTGTCCTCAGGGTGACATCTTTGCTTTTTAACATTTTAAAGAGATCTCTTGCAGCTGATTTGCCCAATGCAATGCTTCTTTTGATTTCGTGACTGCTGCTTCCATGAGTGTTGATTGTGGATCTGAGTAAAATGAAACCCTTCACAACTCCAATCTTTCTCCATTTATCATGATGTTGTTTATTGGTCCAGTTCTGAGGATTTCTGTTTCATGCTGAGGTGTAATTCATACTGAAGGCTGTGGTCTTTGACATTCCTCAGCAAGTGCTTCAAGTCCTCTTCATTTTCAGCAAGCAAGGTTGTGTCATCTGCATAAGGCAGATTGTAAATGAGTCTTCCTCCAATCCTGATGCACCTTCTTCTTCATATAGTCTAGCTTCTCAGATTATTTGGTCAGCATACAGACTGAATAGGTATGGTGAAAAGATACAACCTGGCGCACTCCTGTCCTGACTTTAAACCACACTGTATCCCCTCGTTCTGTTGGAACAACTGCCTCTTGATCCATGTACAGATTCCTTATGAGCACAATTGAGTGTTCTGGAATTTCCATTTTCCTCAGTATTATCCATAATTTGTTATGATGCACATAGTCAAATGCCTTAGCAGAGTCGATAAAACACAGGTAAACATCGTTCTGATATTCTCTGCTTTCAGCCAGGATCCATCTGACATCAGCAATGATATCCCTGGTTCCACGTCCTCTCCTAAACCTGGCTTGAATTTCTGGCAGTTCCCTGTCCATATACTGCTGCAGCCGCTTTTGAATGATCTACTTCCATGTGATATTAATGATATTGTTCAATAATTTCTGCGTTCGGTTGGATCACCTTTCTTGGGATAGGCGTAAATATGGATCTCTTCCTGTCGACTGGCCAGGTAGCTGTCTTCCAAATTTCTTGCCATAGACGAGTAAGCACTTCCAGAGCTGCATCCATTTGTTGAAACATCTCAACAGATATTCTGTCAATTCCTGGAGACTTGTTTTTCACCAGAGCCTTCAGTGCAGCTTGGACTTCTTCCTTCAGTACTATCGGTTTCTGATCGTATGCTACCTCTCGAAATGGTTGTCAACCAATTCTTTTTGGTATAATGACTCCATGTATTCCTTCCATCTTCTTTTGATGCTTCTTGCATCATTTAATATTTTCCTCATAGAATCCTTCACTATTGCAACTTGAGGCTTGAGTTTTTTTCTTTAGTTCTTTCAGCTTGAGAAATGTCAAGCGTGTTCTTCCCTTTCAGTTTTCTATTTCCAGGTCTTTGCACGTGTCATTATAACATTTTACTTTGTCTTTTCCAGCTGCCCTTTGAAATCTTCTGTTCAGCTCTTTAATTTCATCATTTCTTCCTTTTGCTTTAGCTACTTGACGTTGAAGAGCAAGTTTCAGAGTGTCTTCAGACATTCCTTTTTAGCTTTTTCTCTCTTTCCTGTTTTTTTTAATGACCTCTTGCTTTCTTTGTGTATGATGTCCTTCTACAGATCGTCTAGTCTTTGGTCATTAGTGTGCAAATCTATTCTTGAGGTGGTCTCTAAATTCAAGTGGGATATACTCAAGGTCATACTTTGGCTCTTGTGGACCTGTTCTAATTTTCTTCAGTTTCAACTCGAACTTGCTTATGAGGCATTGATGGTCTGTTCCACAGTTGGCCCCTGGCCTTGTTTTGACTGATGATATTGAGCTTTCCATCGTCTCCTTCCACAGATGTAGTCGATTTTTTTCCTGCTTATTCCATGTGGTGAGGTCCACTTGTGTAATCACCATTTATGTTGGTGAAAGAGGTATTTGCAATGAAAAAGTCATTGGTCTTACAAAATTCTATCACATGATCTCCAGGATTGTTTCTATCACCAAGGCCATATTTTCCAAATACTGATCTGTCCTAGTTATCTAGTGCTGCTATAACAGAAATACCACAAGTGGAATGGCTTTAACAAAGAGAAGTTTATTCTTTCACCGTCCAGTAGGCTACAAGTCTGAATTCAGGGCTCCAGCTCCAGGGAAAGGCTTTCTCTCTCTGTTGGCTCTGGAGGAAGGTCCTTGTCATCAGCCTTCTCTTGGTCTGGGAGCATCTCAGCACAGGAACCTCAGGTCCAAATGACATGCTCTGCTCCCAGTGCTGCTGTTTGGTGGTATGAGGTCCCCAACTCTCTGCTTGCCTCCGTTTCCTTTTATCTCTTGTAAGATAAAAGATGGTGCAGGCAACACCCCAGGGAAACTCCCTTTGCATTGGTTACATCCCACCCTAATTCTCCTTAAGCACAGGCAGAGATTATGATTCAAAACACATGGGAAAATCACAAAATATAAGAAAACCACTCAATACTGGGAATCATGGCCTAACAAGTTGACACATATTTCAGGGGGGACACAGTTCAATCCATGACAGGATCCTTCTTTGTTTCCAGCTTTCGTATTCCAATCACCAGTAATTATCAATGCATCCTGATTGCATGTTCGATCAATTTCAGACTGCAGAAGTTGATAAAAAAAAAAAAATCTTCTAAATTTCTTAATCTTTGGCCTTAGTGGTTGGTGCATAAATCTGAATAATAGTCGTATTAACTGGTCTTCCTTGTAGGTGTATGGATATTATCCTATCACTGACAGTGTTGTACTTCTTGAAATGTCCGTTTTGATAACAAATATGATGCCATTTCTCTTCAAGTTCTCGTTCCCGGCATAGTACACCATATGATTGTCTAATTCAAAATGACCAATACTCGTCCATTTCAGCTCACTAATGCCAAGGATATCAATGTTCATGCATTCCACTTCATTTTTGACAACTTCCAATTTTCCTAGATTCATACTTTGTACGTTCCATGTTCTGATTATTAATGGGTGTTTGAAGCTGGTTTTTTTTCATTTTGAGTCATGCCACATCAGCAAACGAGGGTCCCAAAAAGTTGACTCTGTCATCATTGAATTCTACTCCACTTTGAGGAGGCAGTTCTTCCCCATTCATATTTTGAGTGCCTTCCAACCTGAGGGGCTCATCTTCTGGCACTGTATCAGACAATGTTCTGCTGTTATTCATAAGGTTTTCACTGGCTAACTCTTTTCAAAAGTAGGCTGTCGGGCCTTTCTAGTCTGTCTTAATCTGGAAGCTCAGCTGAAACCTGTCCACTATGGGTGACTCTGCTGGTATTTGAATACTGGTGGCATAGCTCCCAACATCACAGCAACACGAAAGCCCCCACAGTCTGACAAACTGACAGATATGTGGGGGCTTTTAGGTATAGTATATAATTATTTACAAATGCTGGAATCAATTTACTAATATTTTATTTAGAATTTTGGTATCACCATTTAATAGTGTAGGAATTACCTGTTGCTAGAAGGTAAAGACTTATCCATAAAAATATCTGGGACCAGGACCTTTATTGAGGTAGTTCCTTGAAAACGTCTTTATTTTATGGTCACTGTTTTGTATGTACAGGCTTTATAAAACAAACAAAAAAAACCATATACAGGTATTATTTTGAAGACAATATTGATAATTTATATTTTCCTAACAAGTTGCCTGATATTTTCAAACTCATCAGCAAAGAGCTGGAATAGTATTCACCAATAGTTCCCTTCATAATGGTCTTATTCTCATCCTGATGTTGTATATGCATGTTCTTTCTCACTTTTTTTTTCCCCCCTGCCTATATTTGCCAGTTCATGTATGGATCTTTCCAAAGTATCAGCTCTTGATTTATAAACTTTATGAATTTTCTATTATCAAATTCATTTTTTCCAACTTTATTAATTCCTTCCTCCTGCTTTTCTTGAGGCCCCCCCCCCAATTTTGCATTGAATGCTTATTTTCTTATCAGATAATACAAGCACTTAAAGATATTAAATTTCCCCTAAGTACAACCTTGGCTACATCCCATAATACTGAACATATTTACTAATTGCTATGTGGCAGGTACTATGATAAGTGCCTAACAAGCATTATTTAATCTTCACTTCCAGTCTGAGGCAGGATTATTATTAACACCATTTTACAGGTGAGAAAGCTGAAGTGCAGACAAGTGAAATCATTTACCCAAGGTTTCACAATTAATAGTCACTAGCACTAGAATTCAAATACTGGAGACTGATTCTGGTGACTGAGCACCCAATGCTGAATTGTGATACGTAGTTTTTGTTGTCTTCCAGCATCCCCCACCAAATAGTTGATAATAGCAGCTTCTATTTGCCTTTTAACCCAATAGTCACTTAGGAAAATTTCTTGTTTTCATTTCCAAAAGATTAGATTATACGGTTATTGTTAACTTTTTGGTATTATTTTCCAAAAACTCATGCATTGTGGTCAGAGTACTTGGTTGCACGAATTTTTGGAAACCCGAAATTTTTTTTTGACACGAAGCATAATATAAAGACTGTGTATTCTCTACTCAACCCAGCCTTACTATTGTATTCTGATTTCTACTTATTTATATTTGCTTACTTAGCACATCTTACAAAGACCAAAAATTGTGTGTTAAGATCTCCCATTGCAACTGCTGTATTTCTGAGTTTTCAGTGTTGTGAACCCTATAATATAATCTACCACCTTCTTTGTGGCTTATGGCTTTTTCCTTGAGATCTACTTTATTGGGCTTTAACTACAATTAACATTTATTGAGCACTTTTTTACTGTGTCCCAGGAGCCCTGGTGGTGCAGTGGTTAAGAGTTTGGCTGCTAACCAAAAAGTCGTTAGTTTGAATCTACCAGCCGCTCCTTGGAAACCCTATGGGGGAGTTCTACTCTGTCCTATAGGGTCACTATAAGTCAGAATCAACTCCATAGCAACGGTTTTTTGTTTTTTTATACTGTATGCTAACAGCTTCACACGTATTACTTAATTTCGTTATCAAAACAACTCTAGGAGTAGACAGGTGTGGCTCTGAGTTTTGTGGGGCTTGGAATTTATACAGCATTGAAGGCTTTCTTAGGGAAAAAAATAGAAAATTAAAAACGCAAGATTAGGTACAAAGATAAATGTTCCTTTATGTAGAATAAGAAAATAAATCTTAAGCAATTAAGAGAGCTCTTCTGGCGTTTAAGAGATATGCTTCCAGGTTACAACCTTCCCACCTGAAGACTACAAATCCCAGCGGCCCTCGCAAATGACTTTAAGCTTTATGAGTTCGTGGTAAATGCACCTGAAAGGTATTACCGTTGTTGTGTGCGGTGCAATCAATTCCAACTCAGCGTCCCTGTATGACAGAATAGAACTGCCCCATACGGTTTCCTAGGTTTTAATCTTTAAGAGAGCTGAAAGCCAGGTCTTTTTCCCGAGGCGCTGCTGGTGGGTTCGACACCAACCTTTTTTTTAGAAGCCCAGCGCTTAACCTTTGCACCACCAGGGCTCCTTGGATATTACCATTAGCTCCATTTTTATAGACAAGAGAAAACGGACATTTAGGTTGAGTAATCGCTCAAGATGAGAGTCGTAATCTGGAAGTTACGCAAATGGACTCCGGAGCCCTCGCCTCTACCCACGCAGCCTCTCAATCTCATTGAGAGTGCACGACGGCTTTTGTAGAGGATGGCGCGGGGGAAAAGGGAGACGACTGAAGGAAGAGGAGGGCTGAAGAAAAGGGAACAGAAAAACGGAGTAAAACCCGTAAAGAGGTGAACAGTAAAAGTACCCAGACTCAAATGAAGGGATACACCCTACACAGGAGGGAAGACGGCACATTTAAGGGGAAGTGGTGGGATGAGGCAACAAGCTGAGCGACTTAGAGCCCAGGTACTTTTTATTTATTTACAGAACCCAATCACGCCCAGGCGTGGCACTTGGTTGCCGCGGCGCGCGCGAGCAGCTGCTCTTTTTCGTAGAGCTCACTAGCCAGCGCAGTCCGGCGAGGGACGATACAGCCGTCCAGCGAGACTCACGGGGCGCTCAACTCACACCGGCAACTAAAGGTGGAGGGCCGACCCCAAGAGCCCAGTGCACGCCCGGAAGTGCGGCCATCGAGCCGGGCTCCTCAGCCAAAGGCCGCATGATGCGCTTGAGGGGAAAAAGCAGGCGGACTATCCTTCTCCGTTCTTCCGCGAGTTCCCAGAGCAGTATAGTGACGGACAATGGCCTCTGCCCCCATCTCTCCCTCTGATTAAGCTAGTATCGCCACGTCTCCGACTTGACCCCCGCTTCACGCACTACAAGTGCCCTCAGCAAAGATGGCGGAGCGGAGCGAAGGAAAACGGAAGTAGCAGGCTCCGGAGGTGCCTCCGGGGGCGGCCCGAGAGGGCGTGGCCTGACTGCCCCTCAGGCTGGCGGACTGACTGGCGTGCGGGCGGGCGAGCGGGCTGGTGGGAGGGAGGTAATTTACAGCCCGAACGTGAAAGTGAGGTCTTACTGAGTGGCGCACCCCAAGGCGTGCGGTACCCCTCCGTGGTTTCCTGGAGGCGGGCCTACCGCTGTGTCCGCTCCTGCCCAGGTATCTCACTTTCGAAGGTGCAGCCTGAGTCTCAGAGACTTGGCCCAGGTGGGGCTGCGGGATTCTTGTCCCTCCGCGGTCACTGGCAAGGATGGAGGGCTCTCAGGAGAACACCCTGGAGTCTGGCTCCTCCGTTCCCGGCCCCGAAGAGTCTGCTAGGGCCCCTGAGGTGTTGCCTTCCGAGGTGTCAGAAAGCTGCGCCCGGCCCCTTGAGACGACCCCCAAGAAACTCTGTGGATATTTGAGTAAGTTTGGTGGCAAAGGGCCCATCCGGGGCTGGAAATCCCGGTGGTTCTTCTACGACGAGAGGAAATGTCACCTATATTATTCGCGGACCGCGCAGGATGCCAACCCCTTGGACAGCATCGACCTCTCCAGTGCTGTCTTTGACTGCAAGGCGGACGCTGAGGAGGGGACTTTCGAAATCAAGACTCCCAGCCGGGTTATTACCCTCAAGGTAAGTGGAACGGTTTTCTCCTTTTCGGCCAGGGTTGGTTCCCAGGGCACGCTGGGGACGGGTGTGTGTTCATAGCACATTGACTCCAGCAATCACCAAGGTGTGCCCAGAGCTTTATGCTTTCCAAAACTCATTCACACCCATTTTCTTATTGGATTTCCACAACACTACGGTGAAGTAGGCAAGGCAGGGACGGTGGACCCATTTTACAGATCAAGAAACTGAGTCTTAAAGAGGGGTTGTTCACCTAGACTGTGTGTAGTCCACACTTGGAACCTGTAGCCACACTTGGTTCCTGTAGTCTTGGAACCTTGTGCTGTATCAAACCTTTTATTTTGGGGAGTACCTAACAATGCACTTCTCTTTAACTTTCTTACTTGGGACTGAAATATGGTCACAACATGGGCTTTGCAATCCTCTATTGAAGCCAGGATTCTGATTCATTTTTCTTGATATTTTGGCCAAAGGGAGTTAATGCTGAGAAACGCTCCCAGGGATTGGGCAGATAAATGCTTAGGCTTCACTAATCAGCCCAGATTTTTCATCATGACATGTCTAAACCAGTTTTCCCATCAACAGGAAGGAGTAGGTTTTATCATCGTGTTTAAATGAGAAAGATTGAAGCAGTAGAAAGGGCACATGGCTTGAAATCAGACAGGCTTGGATTCAAATTCTATATCTGCTGCTTTACTAGTTGCATTACCCTGAGCAAGTTACTTAACCTCGCAGAATCTAGGTAGCTTGTGAGATTTAAAACAGGTAGGTATATGATATATCGCAGATACTTACAAATTGTTGAATGAATTCCAGCACCAAGAATAGCCTGGCATCTAGTGGGTCCTCAATAAATGTTGAATGAACGCACACGCACACACAGGGTAGTGGAGCCACAGTCAGGTTGTCATGTCAAGAGGAGTTGCCCCATAACTTAATTGGAAAGAGATCTTGGCTAGGAGTTTTGAGAGCATCAGAGATGAGTGTGGCTAGGAGACAGCGTCTCCCACCCCACCCACATCTCCCCCCCCACCCCCACTTCCAGCCAGTGTGGCATCACTTGAGTTCTCTGGTTGTCATCCACAGGTTCAGCTACCCTACTGACTGGGCCTGACTGGTGACTCAAGTAGGGGGCTCAGTTAAAACTATGGAAACTAGGAATTCCAAGCCTGGGAAGGTATTCTAGAAGTTATATGCGGTCCACAGCCCCCTCCTTCCACAGGTTAAGTGCTATATGCAGTCTCCAACACGTGGTTTTTACTATCCCATTGATCTGTATGTGTGCCTGTCTCTGTGGTAGGCACTGGGATGTGGGGATAAACCTACCCCCTGACATTCAAGCATCTTCAAGGCTGGTGGGAGTAACTGATGTGGAAACTGTCACACTTAGTGATACGAGAAAATGTGGTGACAGAAGAGGAGTCCTTTCCACTGAACTGGAAGGAAAGGCTATCCAGGAAGGGCATCGTGGAGGAGAGGAAGATGCTTGAGGCTTGAAAGAGGAAATAGGTTTTTGGCAGCAGACAAGAGGGAGAAGGGTATTTCAGGCCAAGAGAGCCCCATGAACAAAAGTGGGAAAACACAGTACAGCCCAGAGTGTCCAGCGTCCTGAGGGACAAAGGCGCCCAAAAGATGGACCCAGAGAGAAGAGGCCCAAGGATGGGGCATTTGTTAATTAGGTGAAGGAACTCGAACTTTGTCCAGTAGGTTTTGGGAAGTTGTCAGAGGGCTTTAAGCAAGGAAGCACCATGAGATTAAATGTTGAGAAATCTTAGTCTGGTTATTGGATAGAGAACAGATTAGGGGAAGGCGAAGCTGGTGGTCAGGGAGTCCATCAGGAGGTGATGAGGAAAGAATGATAGCTGAGCAAGGGCAGTGACAATGGGGCAGGAGAGAAGTGGAGGTGGCTAGTGATGTTAAGGCGTTAGAATGTGAGGGAGGAGTTAGGGATGGCTCGGGCAACTGGCTGGTTGGGTCGGTCATTGACAAGAAACACAGACTGAGAAGCCCGTAGGACATCCTCAGTAGACTCTTAAGTTGTAAGAGGACAGGGACCACGTATGTTGGCTCATCACGGTATCCCCAAATGCCTAGCACAGTCTCTGATACAAAATAGGTGCTCAGTGTAGAGTTGTCACATGAATTAATAAAATGGAATATTTGGGCTTGGGCTGAAGCTTGTCAGCATGAAGGTCATGGTGAAGTCATGGGAGGGGCTGAGGTCTCTCAGGGAAAGCATTTAGAAAGAGAAAACTGGTGGACATCATTTTGTCTTATTTACTACCTCCATGACAAGCTGAGGCCTCTTTCATGGAGTCCCCTGGCCATGTGCGCACCTCATATCTGGGCCTCTTGAGAGAGGGAGCTTGCCCCAGTTGCCGGCACTCTGCTGTTGGTCTCCAACGGTCTTGGTCTGTGAGTGGGTCTATAAGGCTCTCCATCCCCTTCCCACAAACTACCCATCCTCTGCGGCCCCCCTCAACCGATTCATGCCTTCTCTACTTATAGCCGTAAATCTCCTGGCCAGAAATTACAGCAAAGCTCTGGTCTAGAAGTGGGAGCTCTCGGTTCTGGGACCAGCTCCACCGCTACTTGCTTGGGTGACTTCAGAGCCTTAGTTTCTCCATCTGTAGAAGGGGCTGTTAACTCTTGTCCTGCCTCCCTCCTGGAGGATCTAAAGAGGTCATGGATACGAAAGTGGGTATTTGGATCATCCGAGGCTAATGAGCAGCATCAACCACTAACTTGTTTGGAGTGCTAGCAGTCCTGGAGGGTGCCACTTTGGTGTCATAGCAGTAATAACCCTCCCACGTACATGTGGCTTTCCAGTCCTCTTCATATCTATGGTGTCAGTGCCTCAGCTTAAGATATGTTGTACAGGGAAATGGTGACAGCACTAGGGCCCCACCCAGGTAAGAATTCCAAAGTTCTTTCCCTCTCTCACAGCACCTCCCCAATTCCTTTACCCAGTGAGCACAGTTTAAGCACCTGCTGTATGTCAGGGGAGACCCTGCTGGCATAGTGGTTAAGTGCTATGGCTGCTAATCAAAAGGTCAGCAGTTCGAATCCACCAGGCACTACTTGGCAACTCTGTGGGGCAGTTCTACTCTGTCCTGTAGGGTCGCTGTGAGTCAGAATCGACTCGATGGCAATGGGTTTGGTTTTCTGGGTTTTATATGTCAGGTACTATATGGGGCCGTTTACTTCTTTTACCTCGTTTCATCCTCATAAAGGTAATTCTTTTACCTCATAACCACCCTATGAAGTGGGTCTTATCGTCACTATAGTACAGATGAGGAAACTGAGGTCCAGAGAGGTTAAGGAACCTTGGTAGAGGATGAGAGCCTCAGTTGTCTTCTGTGTCCAAGAAGCATATGGTGTCTCCCAACTACCCCCCTGCAGTGGTAATTTCTTTTTTCTGAGAAGAAGAGAGTTACCAAGCCTCCCATGACCTTCCCTGCATTTCAGCACAGTACCCAGAAAGGGCCCAGCAGCCTCAGAGGTATCCTCCTTTCCCAGGCACAGGGCCTTGCCAACTAACCCTTGTGCTTCTCAGGCCGCCACCAAGCAAGTGATGCTGTACTGGCTGCAGCAGCTGCAGATGAAGCGCTGGGAGTTCCACAACAGCCTACCTGCGCCTCCCGCCGCCCCTGATGCTGCCCTGGCTGGGAACGTGCCCGCCCTGCGCCTCAAGCTAGGTACCCAACAGACTCACCTCCTGCCCACACACCAGGGCTCTTGGTGGACAAGCCTTTAACCTAATGATGGGAGTGAGTGGGAGGAGCCCTCTGCCAAAGAAGCAGAGAGCCAGGATGTGACTCAGGATTAGCCAGCAGTGTTGAGGGCAAGAATATGGGCTTTAAGACCAAACTGCCTGAGTTTGAATCTTAATCCTGTGTAATCTTAGGCATGTTGCTTAACCTTTCTGAGCTTCAATTTCCTTCCCTATAAAATGAAGTTAATAAATTATACCTACTTCTTAGGGTTATTAGGAGGATTAAATGAATCCATACACATAAAGTGGTTAGAGCAATGCCGACACATTGTCAGAGCTCAATAAATGTTAGGTACTGTTACTATGATCATTATGGGAAGGTCTCAAAAAATGAAGGCTTTGCAGGCTTGTTGTGAGGAAGGTTAATGAGCAGGTGCAGTTGTTGCTTCTTACACAACTGCTTTTTCCCAGCGAGTTGGGTATATCAGTGATTTCCTCCCTGGTAGTCCCATAAAGCAGAATTCTCTCCACCTGCAGTGTGCCCAAAAATGAAGGTGCTTGACCCAAATCCTACAACATTCCAGAGCAGAGGAGCCTGGGAGATCACATGCTCCTGCTTCCATGCTGTAGCCAGGAATATGGTAAGATGGCAGGCTTTAGAATGGAGACAGGCCTCCCCACAAAGCTGCCTCAGCAAGAGCATGGAAAATGAAGCCCCAGCACACAGGTGCAGAGTGTCCAAAAGGCCTCACCCTCACCTGGCAGGGAGGCCAAATGGGCTTAGGCAGGACTTCTTCCCCAACACTTCCTGGACCTCTGAATCTGAATGTTTTCATGTTCAAATCTGAGCTCATCTGGCCTTGACCATTCTTCTCCCCCAGTTTCACTTCCCTCAGTGAATGGCTCTACCATTCAGCAAATGGGAGTCACCCCAGCCTTTGCTCCTTCGTGGTTGGCTAGCCCAGCCATTACCAGTGCTGGCCATTTCTGCCCTCTGATCTCACGTCAGCTCCAGGCCCTTCTCACTGCCGTTGCTGTGGTTCAGGCCTCATTGCAGTCCTAACACACTGTGATAATTACCTCTTCAGTCTCTGCCCAGTAGCTCCTTAAGGGTGTAACCATATCTTTGTCACCTGTGTCTGTGTCCCCAGCACCTGGTGACCTGCCCTGGCACATTGGGTATTTGTTGAGTAAATGTGTGAGTGAATACATTGAATTTTTAATTAAATGAGGAAAAGTACACAAAGCCCTTAGCATAATGCCAGGCACGTAGTAAGAGCTGAATAATAAAAACCAAACCAGACCCTTTGCCGTTGAGTCGATTTGACTCATAACAACCCTATAGGACAGGGTTGCCCACCGTAGGGTTTCCAGGTCTGGTAAATCTTTGCGGGAGCAGGTTGCCACATCTTTCTCCCGCAGAGCAGCTGGTGGGTTTGAACTGCTGACCTTTCGGTTAGTGGCTGAGTGCTTAACCACTGTGCCACCAGGGCTTCTTTGTTCAAAAATACTGTCTTGTTAATATTGTTATTATATATGTGAATGTGTATGTATATACAATTTCTATTATAATAACTACTCCTTTTTATTAATAATCATCATCGTTAATTTATTTGGGAACCTTTTAGATGTTTTATACTTAGAACAGCTTTCTCTGGGGAAAGGGTTTTTATTTTGCTTCTGTACTTCTACACCCTACCCCATCTGCCAGGGAGCAAACAACCCTGGCCATGCAGAGAATTACAGCCTGAGTTGACACAATTGCTGAGGTCCGTCTCAGACTAGAACAACAAAAACCCTCATGATAAAGAATTCTTGCGTGTCTTGAACTGCAATTTGAAGAACCAGAGTATTAAAAGAGTGGCCGTAGAGTTTCTCAGGCCTCTTGCTGTGGTAAACCTTTTCCAGCTTCTTTAAATCTGTGGCTTTGGTTCAACACACACAGCCAGACCTCTTCTGGGCCGCCCTGTGTGGGCATTGGCGATGGCGAGGTGCTTGGTGTAATGACCAGCGCACTCTGGTATGAGTCTTGGGAAGCAGGGATGCAGACTAGTTCTTGTTAGACTTTTCCGCAAACCTTCACCCTCCCGAACCCAGGGCCTGCTCGGAACCTTCCCCAGCCCATCCAGAAAGACATTTCTGGAGTCTTGAGCAAGCTGGCAGGCCCTGGGTTTGCTCGACTGGAGCAGACTGCCCCACCTCTCCACTCTCCACCCTTTCTAGAAGGAAGCAGGGGCCGTACCTGCAGCTGTGAAAACCTTCTGACCTATGTCTGACTTTGAGTCACAGATACTCCGTCTAGTACCAAGTCTCTTGTCACTGCCTTTAAGCAACCTGCAAGGTACTTTCTCTACAGCCTTTAATTAAGCGTTTACACTTTTATACTTTCCCTAAACATTGGTCTCCACAAGAGCCAGGAAAGATCAAAGGGAAACCAGTAGATTTATGATAATAGTGGCATGTTTGCAAAGTAGGACACAGTTTACAAAGGACTTTGTGTTTTCAGTCACAAAAACGTGCATACCAGTTCCTAGCGCTATTCTGACACTTCCATGTTTAACCCTCACAACAATCTCATGAGGTAGTGGTATTCCTATTTCACAGAAAAAGAAGCAGGCTTACAGAGGCCAGGGGACCAGCAGGAAAATGTCTGCGCTGAAATCTGAACCCTAGTCTGCGACTCACAGTCCCTCCCCCATTTCCCCAGCTGTAGATGCAGCAGGCCATCTGCCTATCCAGGCCCCCTGGGGAAGCAGTGACCTCCTGCCTTGGCCTTTTTTCTGTCCAAGAGTTGACTTCTTCCTTCCAGGGATGGGGTAGCCCCTAGGAGTAGGGAAAGGGAGAATCACAAATACATGCATTGAAAATTCTTTGTGTGGTCACTTCAATGAGGCTGGAGAGGGGCCCAGAGGCTCCCAGCCAGAGCCTTGGGTCATCAGTTCTGTTTTCTGTCAGAAGTGCTAAGCTTCACTGTGGCATCTCCATCATGTGCTGCCCATGTTCTGGGTGCTCCATTGTACTGGGATCTGCACCTTCCTGGGGCAGTCCTTCCCGTCTCTGTTTCTTAGAAAGTCTGCTCTGTTAAGCCATATGGTTGGTAAAAAAAGCAAAAGTGAGGAATTGCATTTGAGTCATGGCTCTGGTGTCTGCTAGCTGTGTGACCTTGGTTACGAAACTCATGCTCCTTGAGCTGCTGTTTCCTCACTGGTAAAACTAACCAGTGTCGACACTCCCCAGATTTAGTTCTGTGTGACCGCAGAGTGGACCTAGGGCTGTGTGTGAATGTTATAGGAATACAGATATTGGCAGTTAGGGAAGTACTTGATAAGATATTAAAATCTTAAACAAACTATAATTGTTTTATTTGTTCTGAATGAGGGACAATAAAGAAAGTTAAAGTATTGATAAACAAGAAAATCTTATTTATTTTGACCAATTGTGTTGGCAGGCAGGCTGAATCAGCTTGTGAAGTCTGGATTAGAAACTACTTTGAAAGATACAAGTCCGTAGTATGGCGCTTTATTCTTTTCTAAACATTTTCATATGCCTTATCTCCTTTAATCTGTGTACCAATTCTGAAGGAGAAATGGTGGAGGGTATCCTTCTCATTTTAAAAATATGGAACCTAAGGCCAGAGGAGAAAAAGTGATTTCCAACCAGGTCACACAATTCTCCCAGCAGAAACAGGCCTTGGCCTCACGTCTTCTAACTTCCAAGGTGCAGCCCTTTCTGGTCGTCCAGGTTCAATATTTTGAGCTCCTGCTCAAACCTCCAGGGGCTCTGCATTTCCAGCCAGGTGAGATCCAACCTTTTAGCCACCACCTCACCTCCTCATTTGACTTTTCCAGCCCAGTCTTCCCTGGGACCTTTGCTGCATCCTTAACGCCGGGGCTAGGACCTCTTGCAGTTCCTATACCTATACATACACACTCTCATAGAGGCTCTTCCCCTCTCCCTTTGCTGGTCCAGATCATCTCCAGGCCTCCAGGTCTAGCTCCAGTGCCCTTCCTCCAGGAAGTCTTCCATGACTTGATCTGGAAGGAGCCTGTCTGCACCTTCCAGAACTCCCCGACATATTGTCTGGATGTGTGCACATCTCCCATTGGCTGTGAGCTCCCTGTGCATCTGATTCATCTCCCTTTCTCTAGCCCCACTTGGAAGCCCCAGGGTGGACACTTAATCTGTGTTTGTTGCCAGGGTAAACTGGAGGGAGGAACTCAAAAAAATGGCTCTTGGTGTTGCCAAGTATTGGCCAGCTGGCCAGGTTCGATGGAGCCTATTAGGAATTAAATGTATTATTTGTTGTTGGTTGTTTTAGTGATGACAGAGTTTATTTGCTTGTGTAGATTAAACAGCTCCGCTGGCCCCCACCATTGTATTTAATGTTTTTGCACCCACACTTTTTGGCAGATGGAGTGCAAATATAAATTTCCTCCTCTGCCCCTAAATTTTTCCCTCTCTCAGTAAGGGCAAGATCTGCTGTACTGTGGATCTCAGGGGCTGCATAATCAAGGCCTCATCATCCTGTAAGTGGCCCTCATTCTCTTCTGCTTCCCGTAATCCTCAAAACTAACTTCTAAATACTCCATGTCTTCTCCCTTATAGCTCAAATAATGTTTCTTTAGCCTTGGAATCTTCTTTAACATTAGACATTTGAAGTCACTTACTATATAACAATTATTTTTTAAGCAGAACACTTGGAAAACAGGAAAGTAGAAAAAGAAAAATTACCCACAATCCTATCACCCAGAGATAAGTGCTGTTAACATTATGTTTATGGTCTTGTCTGTTTTTTAAAAAAAAAAAAATTGACATCAGCTAATAATGCAAGCCTTCCACTTCGCTTTTTTTTTTTTTTTTTACTAGTCAGAGAGATTGCCTTTCCTGTTTATTTTCCATTTCCCGGTGCCACAAGAATCCTTTGCATTGATCTTGTTTCTTTGTTGGTAGTTGTAGGAGAGTCTATCAGCTCCATCTAAGGGCTCAAGGTCACTAGTAGAGCCGCTCAGGTCTCACTGCTGCCACCGTCCTCTCACAAGCACACTGCCTGAACTCTGCAGTCCTTTGAGAAAGCCTTCCCGTTGAGGATGGTCGCACAATCCCTGCTCCTCAGGCTGGTAAAATCTGTTACACTGTCAGACAGTCCAGAGGAGTAATGGGTTCCGTCCATCCACAGCCAGGCCTCGCCACTGCCGTTGCGGGAAAAGTCCAGCACTTCCTGCGTGTTTATTTTCAGCAATGCAGAAATATTCACATCCCTGCCACCTCTTGCTTTCTTCATAGAATTGGCAGCATTTGTCCCCACGCCACTTCCATTTTTCTGGATGGGGGCTGCACCTGTGTTCTCCAGTTTTGTTATAGAGCTAACAAAGGGGTTTTTCAGCCACACCCTGCGGAGTTGCAGCAAGCTTTTTGTTCCGGGCATGAAGAGATTGCAACTGTTGGGAGAGATTTCCCTAGTCTTTCTTCCTTTTGAGAGATGCTGTCTTGCTGAGTAATGGTCTACTTTGCTTTTTGATACTCAGTGTTATAACCCTTAACAGTTCCCTGTGTTATAAAATCTCCTTATGAACATCTGTGTTCGATGAATAAATGTTCTTTTCTGTTTCTAAAGGTAACTTGTGTTTAAAAAAAAAAAAGTTGCCATCAAGTTACTTCTGACTCATTGTTGTTAGGTGCCGTCGAGTTGGTTCCGACTCATAGTGACTGTATAAGGACAGAGTAGAACTGCCCCATAGGGTTTCCAAGGCTGTAATCTTTACAGAAGCAGACTGCCACATCTTTCTCCTGTGGAGCACCTAGTGGGTTCCAACCACTGATCTTTCAGTTAGCAGCTGAGTGCTTAACCAGTGTACCACCAAAACAAAAAAAACCTGTTGCCTTTGAGTTGTTTCCGACTCATAACGACCCCGTACGACAGAGTAGAACTGTTCCATAGGGTTTCCAAGGAGCAGCTGGTGGATTCGAACTGCCAGTCTTTTAGTTAGTAGCCAAATGCTTAACCACTGCACCACCAGGGCTCCTACTGTTAAGATTAAAAAAAAAAAAACCCAAACCTGTTGCCGTCAAGTTGATTCTAACTCACAGTGACCCTATAGGACAGAGCAGAACTGCCCTATAGGGTTTCCAAGGATATGCTGGTGGATTCAAACTGTCAACCTTTTGGTTAGCAGCCGAACTCTAAACTACTATGCCACCAGGGCTCCACTGTTACGATAGTGGAGTATAGTTCTTTGAGACTTTTTCTATACAATCAAGATCATACTATAGCCCCAATTTTTTGTCTGGCTCTTTTCATTTAACGTATCCATGCATGTTTCCTGTGTTCTTAGTCATTTTTCAGCACTTTCATTAACATTGTTTTTAGTGCTTGGGTTCCATTGTATAAAGACAACAGGATTTATTTAACCAATTCTCAGATTTTTAGATCTTTAAGTTATTTCCAGTTTGAGGCTATTGTAAACCGTGCCAGGATGAACATCTTGGCACATAAAGCTTTGTCTGTATGTCAGACTACTTCTTCAGGGTAAATTCTCAGATACAGAATTATCTACAGCTCTGCATATTTTTAAAAGGGGTTTCCAGGAAAGCTGTATCAGCAAGATGCCTCATTTTACTGCCTGCAGAACATTCTGTAAAAAGCTTGCCTCTTTGCTGTTGTTAACCTCCAAGAAAGGCTTGCTTATGCAGCTCACCGGCTCCCACCTGGTCCCCGTCTGAGCTGAGCCCAGAGCATCCCACCTGTCCAGTCTTCCCAAGTGCACTAGCTCAGGTGGATTCATTTACTTTCCTTTGTTCCCCAGAGCCAGAGGAGGCAGAGCTGGAGGAGTTCCTGTGCCCCGTGAAAACACCTCCTGGGCTGGTGGGCATGGCAGCTGCCTTGCAGCCTGGCCCCCCGATCCCTTCGGCCCTTCAGAACATTTCCCTCAAGCACCTGGGAACTGAAATACAGTAAGTGTGGGCGAGGCTGAGGGGCTGACTAAGCTCCAAGCAGCCCGTTCTGCTGAGCTTAGCAGTGACCTGTTGTGATTCCCCTACAGGGAAATGGGGAGATTTTCATTTAATTTCATCGTTACTTTAAAATACTACATTTGTTGTTCCAATTATAAAAATAGTGCATGTTCTCTGTAGAAAACTAGAAGCATCTGGAAAGGTATAATGTCCCTGGATGGCACAAAGAAGCACTCTACTACTAGCCAAAAGGTTGGTGGTTTGAACCCACCTAGGGGCTTCTTGGAAGACAGGCCTGCTGATCCACCTCTGAAAGGTCACAGCCTTAAAAACCCTATGGAGCAGTTGTACTCTGTACACATGGGGTCGCCGTGAGTTGGACTCAACTCACCGGCAGCTAACGACAACAGAAAGTTATAAAGAAAAAATTTAAAAATTACCCATAATCTTACCACCTAGACGAACACTCTTAGAATTTGGTATGTCTCTTTTCTCTATATTTTCTATACATATAATTGAGACCATAACATAATGTGGCGGTGGCTTCACAAGTGTTTAAGTATGTCAGACATCAAATTGTTTACTTTTAACATATGCAATTGATTGTGTGTCGATCATATCTCAACTAATTTTTTTATTTGATAAGGTATTATATATACATTTTCCCATTGGTAGGCTTTGTTTTCTTTATATATTTTCTTGTTTTTAGCAAACAGAAATTTATTCTTTCACAGTTTAGGAGGTTAAAAGTCCAAATTGAGAGCACCGGCTCCTGGGGAAGGCTTTCTCTCTCTGTTGGCTCTGAGGGAAGATTCTTGTCTCCTTTCAACATCCATGGGCCCGGCATCCCCAGAACATCTCTATGTGTCTTGGCATCCGTCTTCCCCTGAGTCTAGGAGCACCTCAGCTCAGGGACCCTGAGTCCAAAGGAAATGCTTCACTCTTGGCTCTTCTTTCGTGGTGGTAGGAGGTCCCTGTTTGGCAGGCTTTATTTTAGATAGTTTGTAAGAGGTAGTGGTATGACCTCGTGGTTATGAGCCTGGGCTTTGGAGCCAAACTGCCTGGGTTTATATCCTGCCTCTGCCAGTGTAAGCTATGCCTCTGTTGGCAAGTCGTTTGAGTTTTCTGTGCTTCGTTTACCTTATTAGTAAATGTAAATAGAACAATGCTTGCCTTGTAAGGTTAGTGTGGGGTTAAATGGGTTAATGCATGCCAACTGCTCGTGAATTCTGCTTGGCCATCATAAGCATGTAGTAAGTATTAGCTGCTGCTGCTATTGTTGTTATAGTGGAAGAAACGAAAGCATTGTTGTTGTTGTTGTTAGGTGCAGTCGAGTCAGTTCCAACTCATAGCAACCCTATGTACAACAGAACAAAACACTGCCCGGTCTTGTGCCATCCTCACAATCTTTGCTATGTTTGAGCCCATTGTTAAAGCCGTTGTGTAAGTCCATCTCATGGAGTGTCTTCCTCTTTTTCACTGACCCTCCAGTTTACCAAGCATGATGTCCTTCTCAAGGGACTGGTCCCTCCTGATAACATGTCCAAAGTACGTGAGATGAAGTCTCACCATCCCTGCTTCCAAGGAGCATTCTGGCTGTACTTCTTCCAAGACAGATTTGTTTGTTCTTCTGGCAGTCCATGGTACATTCAGTATCCTTTGCCAATACCATAATTCAAAGGCATCAATTCTTCATCGGTCTTCCTTATTCATTGTTCATCTTTCGAATGCATATGAGGTGATTGAAAATACCATGGCTTGGGTCAGGTGCTCCTTAGTCCTCAAAATGACATCCTTGCTTTTCAACACTTTAAAGAGGGCTTTTGCAGCAGATTTGCCCAATGCAATGCATCTTTTGATTTCTTGACTGCTGCTTCTATGGGTGTTGATTATAGATCCAAGTAAAATGAAATCCTTGACAGTTTGAATCTTTTCTCCGTTTATCACGGTGTTGCTTATTGGTTCAGTTGTGAGGATTTTTGTTTTCTTTATGTTGAGGTGCAATCCATACTGAAGGCTGTGGTCTTTGATCTTCATTAGTAAGTGCTTCAAGTCCTCTTCACTTTCAGCAAGCAAGGTTGTGTCATCTGCGTAACGCAGGTTGTTAATAAGTCTTCTCCCAATCCTGATGCTACGTTCTTCTTCATGTAGACGACCTCAGTTTATTCAAATTGTGGATTATGGAACTTTAGGGAGTTTAAACTATACCTGATATGGATCCTGGTTGGGCACTTATTTTTTGTGTGGACTTCAAACAAACTGGGGCCTCTTTAAAGGCAGAGTAGATTGCACACTGGACTTGGATTAGGGACTCCTGACTCTGTGGGTGACTCAGTGCACAGCATTTCCCTCTGCTGGCTTAAGCATTTGAATTTGTTTGGGTAACTAAGAGAATTATCATAAGAGAGAAGCAGGTTTTGGGGAAACTACCATGAGTTGCCTTTGGGGCTGCTGGCTGGAGGTAGAGCTGTCTCACAGGCGGTTGGATGGAGGGTCCTAGAGCCCAGGAGAAAGATTTGGGCTAGAGAAAGAGCCTTGGGAGATATTGGGCATGCTTGATAGCCCAGGGTGAGTGGGTGAGGAGGACACCCGGCAGGGAATGGTCCCTCGGGAGTTGCTGGAGGGAACTGGGTGGTCAGCACTGCCTCTCCTGGGAGCCTGGTGTGGGGAGGTGGAGTCCGAGAAGTCCAGCAGCTTGCCAGCCACATGCCCAGGGTGGCCTTACCAAGATTAAGCCCATTCATGCCTGATAGAGGCCATTGGTAGCAGAAGTGGAAGAGAGAAGACGCAGAGATCAAGGAAGGAAGGAAGTTTCAGAGAATCAGCCAGTCACTTCCCTCCTGTCATTGTAATAACTCACAAAAAATGCTGGCCAACATTGCACGAAAAGTGCCCTGGTCTGCAGAGAGCCCCAGGCAACTTGAGATTAGAGCTGCTGTTGTGTCCTTATCCCCTCACTCTGTCTGGTCTTGGAGGTCTGCTGTTAGATCTGCCATGAGCCTAGGTCGTACTCAAGGGAGGGGTGTAGGGAGCTTCCTGGGCACTGTGTTCATTTATACTCTAATTGGGTGAACACTCCTGTGAAGTAGTATCATTAGTGGTTAAGTTCTCAGACCATGGAGTCATTCAGACATCCAGGTTTGATGCTCAGCCTACCACTTATTAGCTCGGAGGCTTTGGGCAAGGTTATTTATCCTCTCTGATATCAGTACCCATCTGTCAAACGGGGCTGATAATAGTACTTACGTCATTGGGCTGTTAAATGAGGATTAATTGTGTTAAATGCAGGTAGAGTGTTTAGCTTAGCATCCAGCCCCATGGAAGGGCCCAATCAGTGGTTATAATCATTATCCCTGTTTTACAGATGAGGAAGCTGAGGCTCAGAAAGGCTAAGTGGCTTGCTCAAGGTTATCCTTCCAGGAAAAGTCTTTATGACCTCTCCAGGCTGGCCAGGTAATGAGCCTTTTAGATCTGGAGCTAAACTGACGCAGAAAATGGTCTAGAAGCTGCTCCAGGCAAGATCGATAAATTTATGAAATGGAGATTCCTCCCAAGCACAGTGGCTGTGTTAGAAGCTAGTGTGTTCCCCATCCCCAGAGAAGATGTGTACCCGGGCTTAAAGGCTCTTTGCTGCCCTGCAGTCGAGGTTCTGTGCATTCCCACACCCCAGCAGATGACTGTTACGAACCCCAGGAATGCTGGGAGGCTGCAGTTCCTTGGCAAGGGTAAGCGTGGGCAGCAGAGATGGTCACCCCACCAAACTAGTGCTTCTAGCTATAGGGATGTGCCTCTGGGTCTGTCTTCAGCTCGTATAGCTGTGGTTTGTGAGAATTAAATGAGACGATCCACATACCAGGGCTCAGCATAGCACCCAGCACAAAGCAATGCTCAGTAAATAGTAGTGCCCGTCATGGTCATCACTATTCTTTTTATAAGACTACCACCCTTTTGTTTTCAGATGAGAAAAGGAATAATAGAAAAGGGAAGTGACTAGACAAGGAGTCAGGGGCTTCTTACAATAGAACCTTAGTAATAACAGAGCAAAAGGAATAGGAGACCAAAATTCAAGCTCATGTATTTGGGAGTGTTGAGTTCTAATCTCTTCTCTGCTCCTAATTTAACTGACTGATTTTTCACTCTGTCAGTCAACTGTCCTATCCGTGAAAGTACAGTCTCATTGGATTCCTCTTCTGGATCCAACTGGACCAAAGAGCTAGATTTCATTTTAAAAATAATTTTCTGATCAAATACTGGTTGTTTGAAGAGATCAATAAATTTGACAAAACTTTAGCTAGACTAAGAAAAAGGAGAGAAAACTCAAATTACTAAAATCAGGAAAAGAGGGGATACTACCTACTACTGACCTTATAGAAATAAAAAGGATTATAAGGGAATACTATGAACAACTTTATGCCAACAAATTAAAAAACTTAGATGAAATACAGCAAATTTCTAGAAAGACTCAAACTACCAAAACTGTCTCAAGAAAAAATAGAAAATCTGGATAGACCTTTAACAAGTAAAGAGATTGAATTAGTGATCAAAAAACTATTCCCAAAGAAAAACCCAGAACCAGATGGCTTGACTGGTGAATTATACCAAACATTTAAAGAATTAATAACAATTCTTCACACATTCTTCCAAAAAAAAAAAAAAGATGGGACCAGTCCCCAACCTATCCTATAAGGCCAGGAAGATATAACCATATTAAATATTTATGTACCCAGTGACAGGGCTGCAAGATACATAAAACAGACTTTAACAGAACCGAAAAGTGAGATAGACACCTCCGCAATTATAGTAGGAGACTTCAAAACACCACTTTTGGAGAAGGACAGGACTTCCAGTAAGAAGCTCAATAGAGACATGGAAGACCTAATTGCTACAATCAACCGACTTGACCTCATAGACTTATACAGAACCCTCCACCCAACAGCTGCAAAGTATACTTTTTTTTCTAGTGCACATGGAACATTCTCTAGAATAGATCACATATTAGGTCATAAAACAAAGCTTTGCAGAATCCAAAACATCGAAATATTACAAAGCATCTTCTCAGACCACAGGGCCATAAAAGTAGAAATCAATAAGAGAAAAATCAGGGAAAAGAAATCAAATACTTGGAAACTGAATAATACCCTGCTCAAAAAAGACTGGGTTATAGAAGACATTAAGGAGGGAATAAAAAAATTCGTAGAATGCAACGAGAATGAAACACTTCCTATCAAAACCTCTGGGACACAGGAAAAGCAGTGCTCAGAGGTCAATGTATATCGATAAATGCACATATACGTAAAGAAGAAAGAGCCAAAATCAGAGAACTGTCCCTACAACTTGAACAAATAGAAAGTGAGCAACAAAAGAAACCATCAGGCACCAGAAGAAAACAAATAATAAAAATTAGAGCTGAACTAAATGAATTAGAGAACAGAAAAAACAACTGAAAGAATTAACAAAGCCAAAAGCTGGTTCTTTGAAAAAATTAACAAAATTGATAAACCCATTGGCCAGACTGACTAAAGAAATACAGGAAAGGAAACAAATAACCCAAATAAGAAACGAGATGGGCCACATCACAAGAGACCCAACTGAAATTAAAAGAATCATATCAGATTATTACGAAAAATTGTACTGTAACAAATTTGCAAACTTAGAAGAAATGGATGAATTCCTAGAAAAACACTACCTACCTAAACTAACACAATCAGAAGTAGAACAAGTAAATAGACCCATAACAAAAAAAGAGATTGAAAAGGTAATCAAAAAACTCCCAACAAAAAAAAGCCCTGGCCCGAATGGCTTCACTGCAGACAGAGTTCTACCAAACTTTCAGAGAAGAGTTAACACCACTACTACTGAAGGTATTTCAAAGCATAGAAAATGATGGAATACTACCTAACTCATTCTATGAAGCCACCATATCCCTAATACCAAAACCAGGTAAAGACACCACAAAAAAAGAAAATTACAGACCTATATCCCTCATGAACATAGATGCAAAAATCCTCAACAAAATTCTAGCCAATAGAATTCAACAACATATCGAAAAAATAATCCACCACAACCAAGTGGGATTTATACCAGGTATGCAGGGTTGCAAAGTTGGTTTAATATTAGAAAAACCATTAATGTAATCCACCATATAAATAAAACAAAAGATAAAAAGCACATGATCTTATCAATTGATGCAGAAAAGGCATTTGACAAAGTCCAACACTCATTCATGATACAAACTCTCAGCAAAATAGGAATTGAAGGAAAATTCCTCAACATAATAAAGGGCATCTATTTTTTTTATACAAAGCCAACAGCCAACATCATTCTAAATGTAGAGAGCCTGAAAGCATTTCCCTTGACAACAGGAACCAGACAAGGATGCCCTTTATCACCGCTCTTATACAACATTGTGCTAGAGGTCCTAGCCAGAGCAGTTAGGCTAGGCAAAGAAATAAAGGGCATCCGGATTGGCAAGGAAGAAGTAAAATTATCTCTATTTGCAGATGACATGATCTTATACACAGAAAACCCTAAGGAATCCTCCAGAAAACTACTAAAACTAATAGAAGAGTTCAGCAGAGTCTCAGGTTACAAGATAAACATACAAAAATCCCTTGGATTCCTCTACATCAACAAAAAGAACACCGAAGAGGAAATCACCAAATCAATACCATTCACAGTAGCCCCCAAGAAGATAAAATACTTAGGAATAAATCTTACCAAAGATGTAAAAGACCTATACAAAGAAAACTACAAAGTACTAGTGCAAGAAACTAAAAGGGACCTACATAAGTGAAAAACATACCTTGCTCATGGATAGGAAGACTTAACATAGTAAAAATGTCTATTCTACCCAAAGCCATCTATACATACAATGCACTTCGATCCAAATTCCAATGACATTTTTTAATGTGATGGAGAAACAAATCACCAACTTCATATGGAAGGGAAAGAAGCCTCGGATAAGGAAAGCATTACTGAAAAAGAAGAAGAAAGTGGGAGGCCTCACTCTACCTGATTTTAGAACCTATTATACAGCCACAGTAGTCAAAACAGCCTTGTACTGGTACAACAACAGGCACATAGACCAATGGAACAGAATTGAGAACCCAGATATAAATCCATCCACATATGAGCAGCTGATATTTGACAAAGGCCCAGTGTCAATTAATTGGGGAAAAGATAGTCGTTTTAACAAATGGTGCTGGCATAACTGGATATCCATTTGCAAAAAATGAAACAGGACCCATACCTCACACCATGCACAAAAACTAACTCCAAGTGGATCAAAGACCTTAACATAAAGACTAAAACGATAAAGATCATGGCAGAAAAAATAGGGACATTAGGAGCCCTAATACGAGGCATAAACAGAATACAAAACATTACTAAAAATGATGAAGAGAAACCAGATAACTGGGAGCTCCTAAAAATCAAACACCTATGCTCATCTAAAGACTTCACCAAAAGAGTAAAAAGACCACCTACAGATTGGGAAAAAATTTCAGCTATGACATCTCTGACCATTGCCTGATCTCTAAAATCTATATGATTCTGTTAAAACTCAACCACAAAAAGACAAACAACCCAATCAAAAAGTGGGCAAAAGATGTGAACACGCACTTTCACTAAAGAAGATATTCAGGCAGCTAACAGATATATGAGAAAATGCTCTCGATCATTAGCCATTAGAGAAATGCAAATTAAAACTATGATGAGATTCCATCTCACTCCAACAAGGCTGGCATTAATCCAAAAAACACGAAATAATATTGGAGAGGCTGTGGAGAGATTGGAACTCTTACACACTGCTGGTGGGAATGTAAAATGGTACAACCACTTTGGAAATCTATCTGACATTTTCTTAAAAAGTTAGAAATAGAACTACCGTACAACCCAGAAATCCCACTCCTCGGAATATACCCTAGAGAAATAAGAGCCTTTACACGAACAGATAGATGCACACCCATGTTTACTGCAGCACTGTTTACAATAGCAAAAAGCTGGAAGCAACCAAGGTGTCCATCAACAGATGAATGGTTAAATAAATTATGGTATATTCACACAATGGAATACTACGCATCGATTAAGAACAGTGACAAATCTGTGAAACATTTCATAACATGGAGGAACCTGGAAGGCATTATGCTAAGTGAAATTAGTCAGATGCAAAAGGACAAATACTGTATAAGACCACTATTATAAGTTCTTGAGAAATAGTATAATCTGAGTAGAACACATTCTTTTGTGGTTACGAGATGGCGGAGGGAGGAAGGGTGCGAGAGGGTTGTTTACTGAATAGTTAGTAGATAAGAACTACTTTAGGTGAAGGGAAGGACAATACTCAATACAGGGAAGGTCAGCTCAACTGGACTGGACCAAAAGCAAAGAAGTTTCAGGGATAAACCGAATGCTTCGAAGGTCAGCGGAGCAAGGGTGGGGGTTTGGGGACTATGTCTTAAGGGGACTTCTAAGTCAATTGGCATAATAAATTCTATTATGAAAACATTCTGCATCCCACTTTGAAGTGTGGCATCTGGGGTCTTGGCTAACAAGCGGCCATCTAAGATGCATCAATTGGTCTCAACCCACCTGGATCAAAGAAGAATGAAGAACACCGAAGTCACACGATAACTATGAGCCCAAAACAGAGAGGGCCACATGAACTAGAGACTTACATCATCCTGAGACCAGAAGAACTAGATGGTGCCTGGCCATAACCGATGACTGCCCTGACAGGGAGCACAACAGAGAACCCCTGAGGGAGCAGGAGAACAGTGGGATGCAGACCCCAAATTCTCATAAAAAGACCAGACTTACTGGTAGTGGTTAAGAGCTACAGCTGCTAACCAAAAGGTCAGCAGTTCAAATCCACCAGGCACTCCTCGGAATCTCTATGGGGCAGTTCTACCTTGCCCTATAGGGTCGCTATGAGTCAGAATCAACTGGACAGCACTGGGTTAATGGTCTGACTGACACTAGAAGAATCCCGGCAGTCACGGTCCCTAAATCTTCTGTTGGCCCAGGACAGGAGCCATTCCCGAAGACTACTCATCAGACATGGAAGGACTGGACAATGGGTTGGAGAGAGATGCTGATGAAGAGTGAGCTACTTGTATCAGGTGGACACTTGAGACTGTATTGGCATCTCCTGTCTGGAGGGGAGATAGGAGGGTAGAGAGGGTTAGAAACTGGCAAAACGGTCACAAAAGGAGAGACTGGAAGGAGGGAGCAGGCTGACTCATTAGTGGGAGAGTAAGTGGAAGTATGGAGTAAGGTGTATATAAGCTTATATATGACAGGCTGACTTGATTTGTAAACTTTCACTTAAAACACAATAAAAATTATTTAAAAAAAAATTACTTGACCATATGATGGGAAATTTGGCAGCAATTATGGGTGATGGCTTCACAGCATGACTAATGTATTTGATATCACTCAATTGTGCAACTGAAAAATGTTGAATTGGCACATAATAAAAAATGTTTTAAAAAAGAAAAAAAAAAAAAGAATATCCTTTAGAAGTTCCTTTCATGAGGAACTGCTAGTGGTAAACTCAGTCTTTGTTTGTCGAAAAGTCTTTACTTCACTTTTCTTCTTGGTATTTCATAGAAAATAAAATTCTAAGCACATTGACTATATTATTCCCATGTCTTGCGACTTTCATCATTGGTGTTGTGAAGTTGGCTAATGGTCTAATTGCCATCCCTCTATAAAACACCTCTCTGGCTACTTTGAAAATCAGGTTCTCTTTGACCTTGACATGAATTTTCTTTGATTATTCCTGCTTGGTGTGCTTCTTGAATCTGGGAATTTCTCTTGAATTCTAGAAAACTTTTAGTCATTGTCTCTTTGTTTATTGCCTTTCTTAGTTACTTAGTGCTGCTGTAACAGAAATACCACAAGTGGGTGAATTTAAAGAACAGAAATGTATTTTCTCACGGTTCTGGAGGCTACAAGTCCAAATCAGGGTCTCAACCCTATCAATTCCTTTTGTGAGCTTCTCTACTAATTTCTGGTGTCTGCCATTGATCCTTGGTGTTCCTTTGCTTGTACATGGGTCTTCATATATTGTCTGTCTTCTACCTGTGTGTCTGTGTATCTATTCTACTCTTTTTGTAACTCAGAAGTGATTAGATTTAGAACCCACCCTAATTTCATCTGACCTATTTAACATAAGAAAATCCTGTTTCTAAACAGGTACAGGGACCAGGATTTTTATATATACTTTGGAGGACACAATTCAGTTCATAGCATTGCCTGTCCACATTCTTTCTGCTCTCTCCTTCGGGAACCCTGATTAGATATATCTTAGGATCGTGGTGCTCATATGTAGTCTGAGAACCAACTGTATGAGCATCACCTGGGAGCTTGTTACAAATGTAAATCCCTTACTGAATTAGCATCTCTGGGAATGGGACCAAGGATATGTTTTTTTAATCATCTCTTTTAGTGATTTTAATGCTTAAGTTTTAGAAGAATTGTACAGTTACAGTATTTCATTCTACTTTCTGTGTCTCTTAACCGTCATATTTTTTTATCTCCTACTCTGCTGAGTGACGGGTAATTTATCCAGATCTATCTTTCATTTCACCAGTTTTTCCCATTGGCTGTATCTAATCTGTTATTTGGACACATCATCAGGGATGACCAATTGCCTTTTTTTTTTTTGTAGCTAGAAGAGAAAATTATGTTTGGTAAAGTAGAGGGTCAGCAGAAACAAGGGAAACCCCTGATGAGGTGGATCGACACCAAAGCCTCAACAATGAACTCAAACATGTCAATGATCATGAAGGTGGCACAGGACCAGGCAGACTTTCATTCTGTTATACAAAAGGTTGCCATAAGTCGGAGCCAACTCAACGGCAACTACCAACAGCAACTTTTTCAGCAGGCGTTTTTTTCCTAGCCCACCTGTTCAGAGGGTATGGACCTTTAAGAGTCCCAGCTTTATGTAGGGATCTTAATTCACACTCTTCATTTTGTGTGGACCCACACAGAGAGACCTTGTTTTCTTTCCTCCCTTGCAGCCATGGGTCTGGGTGTCTGGTGTTAGCAGTTGATTCTTGGGCAAGCTCATGTCCCTAGTCAACTTTCACCACAATAATGCTATTAAAAAAAAAAAAAAAAAGACTTCAAAATTCAGTCTCATATAAGAATAAGCATTTAGTCACACGATAACTATGAGCCCAAGAGACAGAAAGGGCCACATGAACCAGAGACTTACATCATCCTGAGACCAGAAGAACTAGATGGTGTCCGGCCACAACCGATGACTGCCCTGACAGGGAGCACAACAGAGAACCCCTGAGGGAGCAGGAGATCAGTGGGGTGCAGACCCCAAATTCTCATAAAAAGACCAGACTTAATGGTCTGACTGTGACTAGAGGAATCCCTGCGGTCATGGTCCCCAAACCTTCTGCTGGCCCAGGATAGGAGCCATTCCCGAAGACAACTCATCAGACATGGAAGGGACTGGACAATGGGTTGGAGAGAGATGCTGACGAAGAGTGAGACACTTGAGACTGTGTTGGCATCTCCTGTCTGGAGGGGAGATAGGAGGGTAGAGAGGGTTAGAAACTGGCAAAATTGTCATGAAGGGAGAGACTGGAAGGAGGGAGCAGGCTGACTCATTAGTGGGAGAGTAAATGGGAGTATGGAGTAAGGTGTATAAAAGCTTATATGTGACAGACTGACTTGATTTGCAAACTTTCACTTAAAGCACAATAAAAATTATTAAAAAAAAAAAATAAGCATTTAGTTCTCACTCATCTGAGTTCAGCTGATCTAGGCTAGGTTCACCTGATCTTGGCTCCAAGCTATTGGTAGCGTTCAGGCCTGCCTCGCATGTCTCTCGTCTTTCATGGACCAGCAGCTGTGTGAGGCATGTTCTTCTCATGATGAAAAGCAAGAGTAGAAGAAGGCAAGCCCAGGTGCAAGCGCATTTTAAGCCTGTGTTCACATCCCACCTGCTAACATCCCACTAGCCAAAGCCAGTCATGGCCATGCCCAAATTCACAAGGGAGAGGGGAGGTGCTGTCCTCCCTGAGGTGGGGGGGGGGGGTGACTGTTTGCTGAACAGTGATCTAATCTACACCTTCATCTTCCTCTTTACTTCCCACTTGAGTTTCAGCTCTTTTTTCTTTTTCAGTCCTGGGGGAGTCCCCTTCCTTTCCTGGGAATTCATCTAGGTGTTTAAAAAATATGATTTGTATTTACCCAGCTTCTAGGTCTTTGTGGAATGAGGATTTTTCAGAGTAATTTGTATACCATGTTGCTAGAAGTACATCTTGCACACAGGGATTAGGTATTAAAGTCAGGACTCTATTAAAGGTCAACAGACACCCAGATCCTCTTCCTTTTTTTGGCCATGCTGTTGCTGCCCTTTAAGGAGTCTTGGTGGTGCAGATGTTTAAGCACTCGGCTGCTAACTGAGATGCTGACCATTCAAACCCACCCAGCAGCTCCACAGGAGAAAAAACCTAGCAGTCTGCTCTGGTAAGGATTACAGCCTAAAGGGCTCTGTGGAGCAGTTCTACTTTGTCACATGCGGTCCCTATGAGTCAGAATCCACTCAGTGGCACCCAACAACAACAACATTCCTGCCCTTTAAGTAAATGCCGTCTTAAAAAAATCAAACCAGTTGCCGTTGAGTCAGTTCCAACTCATGACGACCTCGTGTGTTACATACAGAGTAGAGCTGAGTTCCATAGCGTTTTCTTGGCTATAATCTTCATGGCAACACATCATGAGGCCTTTCTTCCATGGTGCCGCTAGGTGGGTTTGAACCACCAACCTTTTGATTAGTTGAGCACAGACCATTTGTACCAACCCTCTTAATACAGTGTTTTTTAAACTGTTTTGAGCATGAGCCATTGTAAGAAATGCTTTATATATTGCAGACCAGTACACACATATGTAGTTGACAAAGTGCTTCTAACTTTATGAAGTGGGATGCACTCTGATACTTTCTATTTCATTTTTTAAAAGCTGGCCATTATAATAAAGTGATTTTAGTCTCAGTGGGTTTGAAAAACACTGGCCTACTGAACCCATTTAATCATTTTCTTTTCCCTGTTACTAATTTTGGAATATGTCTACTTTTATTTCTTTACAAAGGAAAATAAACTCACTTGGACTGTCTTTTCATCTGACTCATTACAAATTTCTCTGTGGCCAGTGGTCCTAGTCTTTGGTGCTACTTAGCAGCTTCCTGCAAATTAACCGTGTCTCAAGCCTGTATTGTGGCATACACAACCCAGTGCCAGGTGTCAACATGATGCAAGTAGGTCGGAGCCTAGTTCTTAAAGAAATGACATCATCAAGAAGCTTCAGCTAAGCAAATACTTGGCCAAGGCACAACCTGGACATGAAGTGTAGAAAGCTCCTTAGAGGGTGAGAGATGGCTAGTAAAGTCTTCAGTGAGAATAGATCTGAGCAGGGAAGATAGCAACGGTTGAGGAATGCCAGCGGGAGATGTTTGGAACTTCTCTCAGCAGAAGGAAGGAGCTACTGACAGTGTTTGAGCAAGATGTTTGAACCAGGTAGTTACAAGACTGGGTAAAGGCTTCAGGAAAGTTAGTTTGGCAAGTCCGTTCAACATTCATTCAACACATGCATAGTAACGCCTTCTGTGTGCCAGGCCATCTGCGCCCATAAAGATTACAGCCTAGGAAATACTATGGGCAGTTCTACTCTGTCACATGGGGTTGCTATGAGTCAGAATTGACTTGACAGCACACAATAACAACATATGCCAGGCACTGTTCTGGGCATTTGAGATACATTGGTGAACAAGACAGACAAACATCCCTACCCTCATGGAGCTTATAGTCCATCAGCATGTTGGCTGTGGCAGCAGCGAGGGGTGGCGGATTGCAGAGGAGTCAAGCTTATATTGCTTGCTTATGTGAGTGGAAGGTGGTAAGTGTGATGGGAAAATGAAAAAGAGCAGGGCAAGGGGCATGGGGAGTGCCCTGGGTGAGTATGCATCCTGCAGGGAGGCTAGAGTCTGGAAGACCAGTCAGGGCATGGCTAGGTACACGGGGAAGAGGCCTGAGCTCCAGAAGTGGCAGAGGGGACAGGACAACAGGGCTGCTTGTCCACTGAACTGACTTCCCAACCAGCCTCACACTCCTCTGTCTGTTTCTCTTTCAGAAACACAATGTACAACATCCGTGGCAACAAGCAGACCCAAGGAATAAGCCAGGGACCTCCAGGGGAAGATTCTCCACAGAGTAGGGGGCCTCAGAGGGAGGAGCAGCCCTCACCCCCTGACCCCAGCACCCCAGGTGAGCTTCTGCCCAGCTCTGAGCTTTCTTCAGAGACTTTAGAACCCCAGCAAGCAAACTCGTCCCCATGATGCCAGGGCTTGCTAACCAGCATTTGTACATTTGTGTGTCAAAGATAAAACTGTCCAGGTCACTTCCTCAGGACTAGTAGCAATGATTCTGAAGTAAAAAAGAAAAATCTCTCTTGCTTTTTCTTTTCTTCCTTCGTTTTCTTTCTTTCCTTCCTTCCTTCCTTTCTCTCTCTTTCTTTCCCATGGATGGAAGTAGCTGTGTTTCAATAAAGCTTCATTTACAGAAGCAGACTGCAGATTGGACTTAGCCTGCAGGCCCTAATTAGCTGACTCTTGCTCCAGAAGAAATGAAAGGACTATGCAGCACTGAGGTGGTCAGCTGCGGGAAATATGTCTCCAACTTACCTTTTGGAAATAATCAAAAAAGAGTTTGAACTATATGTGGAGACAAGAATAAGGAGTATAGATATTCCATGCTCCTATTAAGGGATAGATCTTTGTTCTTTGGAAATCACCCGTAGGGTTGAGGCAGGATCCTGAAATGAAACCAGGCATCCTGCCAGGGCTTGTGCCTGAGGAGATGGTCTGAGGCAGACAGACCCTTTCAGGTTGGGATTCTAGGGTAGAAGACAGGCACAGTTTAGAGGATGAACTGAAGAACTTGTCTTTCTTCTGGAGACCAGGCTGCCAGCCGACAAGCACGGTGTAAATAACATTTACATAGCCCAGTCGTTCTCAAAGTGATCGCTGGACATGCAGCATCAGCATCACCTAAGAACTTTTAAGAAATCCACATTCTTCAGCCAGGCCCAGACTTATTGAATCAAAAGGTCTAGGAGGAAGGCCCAACTATCTGACTTGTAACAAGTCTCACAGGTGCTTTTGAAACTTGCTCAGGTTTATGAACAACTGATGTCATCAATTATAACATTTGCATTTCTCCTCTTGAGCAGGGAAGGAGCCAGCAGATTCTCCAAAGCCTGTGCCCAAGTCTTCTCTGACCGCCAGTCTCATTCAGAAAGCCAAGCGCCATAACAACACCTTCCCGCTCTTCCCCGAAGGGCTCACACGTAACCGAACCTCCCAGGAGAAGGTAGTGGCCTTGGAGCAGCAGATTCTGATGCTCACCAAGGACTTAAAGTCTCAGAAGGTAAGTTCTGACTCCAGAGATGCCCTAGGCTCCTTCTGGGCCTGGAGCCTTTTGGACAAGGGAGACGTGATCCATAAGCCCAACTGGGCATAAGCCAGTCTGTGGCTTTACAGGCTGAACTTCAGAAGGTTGGAAATGCTGTGCTGCCGATTACTCAACGACATGCTGTGACTTAAACTAGGTGACAAAGGGCTGTCAAGGGCACAGTCACTGGAGACATACTTTAATAGTCGTCTCTTGGACCCTCCAGGAAGGCCGTGCATGGTCTGACCCGACACCCAAAGAGGGATCGTATTTGGCGGGGAGGGGGCCTGGTGGCAGGGTCTGTGAGGGGCCACCGAAGGAGCTGGGAGATTTTTCACTTGGCGGCAGATCACTGGGTGCAGATCTCTAAGGACTGTCAGAGGACAGAGAAAGTAGGCAGGGTCTGTAGCCCCAGGGGCTAAGCCAGGACCAACAAGGGACAGTGACCGGGAGGAAGATTTAATCTAGAGAGAAGTTAATTATTGGAATTACAAGAAGTAAGAACTACATGATCATTGTGGAAAGTCATTGTTTTAGGCATCTAGTGCTGCTATAATAGAAATACCACAAGTGGATGGCTTTAACAAGGAGAAGTTTATCCTCTCGCAGTCTAGTACACCAAAAGTCCAAATTCAGGGTGCCAGCTCCAGTGGAAGGCTTTCTCTCTGTTGGCTCTGGGGGAAGGTCCTTATCATCAATCTTCCCCCATCGAGGAGCTTCTCAGTGCAGGGACCAAAGGACACACTATTCTCCTGGCTCTTGTTTCTTGGTGGTATGGGGTCCCTCTGTCTCTCTGCTCTCTTCTCTCATCTCAAAAGAGATTGGCTCAAGACACAAACCAGTCTTGTAGCTTGAGTCCTGGCACATTAATATAACTGCTGCTAATCCCATCTTATCAACATCATAGAGATAGGATTTACAACGCATAGAAAAATCACATGAGATGACAAAATGGTGGACAATCACACAATATTAGGAACCACGGCCTAGCCAAATTGATACACATATTTTTGGGGGACACAATTCAATCCGTGACAGTGGGTAATTTGCCCAGGGTCGCACAGCTGGAAGAGCCAAGACTGAAGGCTTGACCTCCTCCTCCAGGTTCAGGGCTGTTATCACAGCCCAGGCTGCTTCTTTCATGATCTCCAGAGTGTGGCCCAGTATTAGACACAAGCATAGTAACTACTTTTTGGAGCACATTCCCTGGACCTCCTTACTGTCAAATAAACCACAGGCAACTCTGATATCCATTAAACCAGTATCTATCCCAGATTCCTATATCGCTGGCCCACAAGATTTGGGCATCAGGAGGTAGCACCAGGTGGTTGATTGGCCGGGTGACTCATGCCTCAAAGGTAACAGAATTGCGCCCAGCCTAGACTGGAGGAACCCTCAAAACTATGGCCCTTAGACACCCTTCTAACCTGGAACTGAAACCATTTCTGGAGATCACCTTTCAGCCAAATTATAAACAGGCCTATAAAATAAAGAATGACATGCATGAGAAAAGTACTTCTTAAACAATCATCCATATGAGTCCAAAAGGGCAACATCTGCCCAAAAGCAAAGATAAGAAGGCAGGAAAGCTGGACGAATGGAAATGGGGAAGTCAGGGGAGTAATGGTAAGAGTACTGACACATTGCAAAATTGCAACCAATGTCACGGAACAATTTGTGTATAAACTATTGAATGGGAAACGAATTTGCTCTGTAAACCTTCACCTAAAGCACACACACATACGCGCTCACACACACACGCACACACACACACACACAAAAAGGGATTGCATCCAGCCTGAGGGCTGTCTGTACTAGCAGATGGAAGGCTGTCACCTGCGGTTATGTTGGCCATCTGTTGGCTGCGGAAATGCTGAACCCGTCCAGGGCCCTGCCTGGGGCCCTCTGGGGCTGCCTTAGCTCATTCAGGATTACTTGGTTGAGACACCTAATTGGTTTAGGAAACATGGGGGAGCGCAGCGATGTATGGCCTCTTACTTCCCTAGAAGTCCAGGCTGAGATGTGGGAGTGTACTTCCCCCACCCTGGGCCTTGAAATCATGGTGGAATAGGAGGGGCACTTGGCTCGCCACCTTTCTTGTCCTCATAGAAGTCTTTGTGGTGTACAGATCGTTATCTCCGTCTTACAGTGGGAAAGCTGAGGAACAGTGCAGTGACCTGCCAAGGCCCCCCTCTTTAGAAGTGGATCTGGGATGGGAATCCAGGACTGTATAACTACAAAGCCTGTGTTCGTTCGCCTGCATCCAGTGAGCCTTTCAGACATCAGTGGCAGAAACGCTGGGCTTCTGGTCCAGTGCTCGTAGTCCAGCCACTGTGGGGCCCACCCACCTTGAGTTTTAGTTAATGGTGAAAGTATCAACTCTTTAATAAGATAAAGGATTATTTTTTAAAAGACAATTTATTGGCTTTTAAAATTCTAAATAAAATGACAATTTATGGCCAGTTATCAAAGTCTAAGATGGGCCAAGCTACAATTTGTTTAAGAAGTGTTAAAAATACTACTGATCAGCTCTTCCATTTCTAAGAATTGATCCTAAGGCATTGCTTATAATTGTGGGAATTGGAAACAACCTAAATGTCCATCATGAGGGGGTTGGATTAAGGAAATTGTGGCACGTGCATACACAGAATACTCTTCAGCTGTTTGAAATGATGTTACTGACCTAGAGAGATGCCATAACATAAGGACAAAAGCAGCTTCAAAAATGCAATGCATCGCAGGCTTCCCTGTTTGTTTTTTAATATTTCTATATGGTATGAGGAGCCCTGGTGGTGCAGTGGTTAGGAGCTCGGCTGCTAACCAAAAGGTCAGCAGTTTGACTCCACCAGCTGCTCCTTGGAAACCCTATGGGGTAGTTCTACTCTGTCCTGTAGGGCTGCTCTAAGTCAGAATTGACTGGACAGCAATGGATTTATATGGTATGTGTGTACAGAAATGTAGCCAGCTTCTAACATTGCATGTGTAGCCTGGCATGGGACTTCTGCTGCTTAGACAGTGATAAAACAAAAAACGTCACCCGTCTTTAACTGCCTTTGTCACCAATCTCTCGTCTTGCTCTCATTGTGCTTTGCTAATTTACATCTATGAGAGTCCTAAGAAACATATCAGTATATTATCTTTAAAAAGATGAGAATTTTTTTCTTTTGAGAATGTACTAATGGAGTCAACGTATACCTGTTCTACATGCATTTTTAAAAGTATGGAAAAATGCATATCAAAGGCTTAATGCTAGTTCTTTGTAAGTGGTAGACTTATATTTCTTGATGCAGTCAAAATTTTTGTAAGAAACATGAATTTTTTTATGATCAGGAAAAAAGCAATACAGCTATTTCCATTTTTTAAAGTAATTAAAAAATGGAGAAAGTGTTTCATTGCCAAATCCATTAACTACACAGAATGGAGAAGTGAAAGGGTCCTGCAGCTGTTATGGGCATGCATGGGGACCTACCTTGTCCCTTTAGACCTCTCCCTTCTCCTTTCCTGAGTTTCAGTGATACGTGACAGCAGGGCCATTGGACCTATTGGCCTTTTCAGCCTCCAGGTTTTCTGAATCCACGACCCATTCCCACTGCTCCTCTTCCCAGCTCCTCGCCTCACATGTTCTGCTCAGGCTCCGTCTCTCTCCCCTGCTTCCTTTCACCCACTTCTGACTCATTCTAGTGCACGGATTTTAGGGCTGGGACAGAGGCTCCTGGGCTGGGGTCTTGGTCTGGGATTTTGAAGGCCAGATGTGGGATCGGGGAGATGACTAGATGTAATGAAATGGGCTCTCCCAAAGTTGGGGAAATCATCTGATTCTGATCCTCGGCAAGTCTGAACAGTTGTGTCTGTGGGTTATTCCACCAGGGAAGGAGGGCAGGCTTGCTTGAAGGCAGTTACCCAAGGTAATCTCCAGTTATCTTGATTATCCTGGAGCCACAGGAATGTTAATCTCTCTCAGCTGAGCCTTGGGACGCTGACCGCTTTGTTCCAAACATTCCAGTTTGATTTGCAACCAACCCTCCCACCCCACCTTCCAGCCGCACCCAAAGACTTGCACAGCTGCCCACAGGCTCTTTCCTTCCCCCAGGCCTTTGCTCAAGCTGTTAGCTCTGCCTTATCTGCACCTTCCTCCCACACCCTCATCTCACCTGGTGCATGACCCTCTCTGGCCTTCTCATTCTGCATGGCTCAAAATAAACTGCTCACCTTACTATGCAATGTACTGGTCTCCCCCCAGCCCCCACCACAGGCAGAAGTCGTTGCTCCCTGCCCTGGGCTGCCACTATCACCCTTGCTTCCCTCCTGCAGCAGCACATCGTTCCATTGCAGTGGTTCACCTTCCCTCTCAACAGCCTTTGCAGTTATTGAAGGCTAGAACTGTGACTGGCCCCCTCTGGGCCCCAGCATCGGTATGGGGCCTGGACTGAGCGAGTGCTTGATAAAGGTTGGATAGATGAATTGATAGCTGGACGGATGGATGGGAGAGAGAACGAATGAACCAGAGAAAAAGTCTGGTCACTAGTACTGAGATATCAGAAGACACATGCTAATGTGTTCTAGTCATGATTTTTGGCAATTCTTCTCCTTTGGGAATTGTTCTTTTCAAATAACCCTCTCCAGCTGATCCATTTATTTGAATGTTTTGGGGTGGGTATAGTTGCCTTGTTCTCTAGGAGATCCTGTTTTTCTGAATGAGGCTGTAATTGGGATACCTGTTGCTATCAAGTCAATTCCGACTCATACCGTCCCTATAGGACAGAGTAGAACTGCCCCATAGGGTTTCCAAGGAGTGGCTGGTGGATTCAAACTGCTAACCTTTTGGTTAGCAGCAGTTCTTAACCACTGTGCCACCACAGCTCCCTGTCATAGAGCACGCAGTATGGTCAAAAGGCCCTACCCCTGAAATCAAGGGCCAGATCTGAGGTTCATGCACAGCTGGCTTCCAGGCTGCCTGGCTTCTGATCTTGGCCCTAAATGAATCCACATCCCTTCTTTGGGGTAGGACAGGTCCCAAAGTCCTGAGGAGATTGAAGGCTTGAAGGTGCAGGGAGCTGTTTCTAGGTGAATCAAGTGCCTGTGTGGAGGAATAAATCAAGGTCTGTTGCTAACTCTCTGTGCTTCCCTGCACCAGCCTTGTAGGCATAATTTGGTGGGCTAGGGGCTGGGCACAAATAGATTGAATAGGGCTATCTGTGTATGACTTGCTGTGGGTACTACTCTTGTTTCCTCTCTAATGCGGGGCCAGCTCAGTTGGTAATGACAGCTTGGATCTGGTATTGAGAGGGATTCTGAGACCTCAACTAGGTTTGACAGGAAGGGCATGCCAGGATGCATTAGTAATGTCTGCACAGGAGCGAGAGGGAAGAGCAGTGCACATGTGCTACTTAGCTGGCATTCCAGCTTTACCACTGATAGCCTTGGGAGTCTGGAAACTTAGGGTTCAATTCCGCTCTACTGAGTCTCGGTGTGTTCATCCCTAAAATGGAGGTGTAGTAGGGCTAAGCTGCTGTAACAAAGAAGCCTGAAAGTACTGTGGCCTGAAACAAGTTTCTCTCTCTCATATAGTGAAGAGCCCAAAGGTCAATGAGCTGTTCTGAGCTGGTGGGGCTTCCTGCTTGTGAATCCATGGTGGCTGCTCTAGTTCTTGCCATTTCCCAGCCAGAAGGAAGGGGGGCTGGACCAGGGGAGCATATGTCTGGTGTGTGTCTAGTGGTTCTAAAGCTGCCCACATCACTTCTCATATCCCACTAGGCAGAATAGTCACATGGCTACACCTAGTTCTGAGGTTGGCTGGGAAATGTAGTCTTTAGCTGGGGAACTCTGTGTCTGGCAAAAATGCTCTTAAACAGGAGAAAATCGGTCTTGGGATGAGATCTCCCAGCAGGAGCTGATGCTGGCCACCTCTCAGAGTATTTGGAGAACTGTTGATAACATGTGCCCACGTCTGGCACCTAAGAGTCCCTCCCCGAATTCAAAGGTGCTTCCCTTTCCCTGTCCAGGAGCTGGTGAAGATCTTGCACAAGGCGCTGGAGGCTGCCCAGCAGGAGAAGAGGGCATCCAGCGCGTACCTGATGGCAGCCGGGGATGAGGACCGGCTGGAGCTGGTGCGGCACAAGGTGCGGCAGATCGCAGAGCTGAGCAGCCAGGTGGAGGCCCTGGAGCAGGAGCGGGTGAGCCTGGCGCAGACGGTGAGCCTGCGGGAGCAGCAGGCGCAGGAGCTGCAGCGGCAGGTGCAGGAGCTGCAGCGGCAGGTGCAGCTGCTCGTGGACAAGAACCAGGCCAAAGAGCAAATCATCTGTAAGCTCTGTGAGAAGGTCACGCAGGACTTCATGAACCCCCCCAGCTATTCCCCCGTGCCCCTAGATGCTGCCGACAGGGACTGCCTGAGCCAGCGGGAGAAGATGGAGCAGCTGAAGGTAGGGTCCCCTACCTCTAGGCCCTGCCAGCTCTCTCCCTGGGCCCTGTAGGTTTTCTAGATGGAACAAGGATAACCCTTAATGCTGGAATATTCATATTTCAAATAGATGTTGTTAGAAGTATTGCCACACTCTTCTCACTTCTTCAACCTGAGGCCCCAAAGTAACTTGAACTTTTTATGATGACTTGGGCTGAAGAATGAAGGTGTCTCTAGATGATCAAACTAGAGATAAAAGAGCTCAAGATGGAGCCAGAACTCCTACATTCTAGAATAGCTAAGTCCAGGGCCTGGCCTGCTCAGCCTCCTTAATGCCGCTCTGATGCCCTCAGGAGCCCCCGAGGTGGGAGGGTGGCCCTCCCTGCAGGGCTACACACAGTACAGGGGACCTGTGGCTGGCTGTGGCATGCTCATAATAGAAGCAGTAATCACTGTTCCCACTTTTAGAATGTTTGCTCTGTGTCAGGCACTTCCCTAAGTGACTTGCTTACATCATCTCACTTAATCCTTGCACCGGCCCTACGAGCAGTCACTTTTATGCTGCCCATTTTACAGATGAGAACACTGAGGCTGAGAGAGGCTATATAACTTGCCCAGGGTCACGTGCTAAAGAAGCAGGGGAACTGGAGTGGGGTTGGGGCACATGTCTGCAGACTGGTCAGCCTGCTCTGCTGCCTCCTAACTCCTTTGCCCCTTCCAGCTGCTGCCACCATCCTTGTCTCACCCTTCCTTCACCTTCTCTGTCCTATCTCTCCCTCATCCCACAGGGACAGATGGCAACACTGGGGGAATGAACTTGATTTTACATGTGGTACCTGTCATGGGAGGGTTGACAGGAGCTGCCAGACTGCCGGGACCTGAGGCTGTAGACAGACATTCATAGGCCCACTTTCCCTAAAGGAAGCCACATAGCCTGGGCCAGTCCTGACCTGCACCATGCCATTCACAACCATGCAGGTTGATGCACATACAACCATGGAAACTCTCATGGTGCTGTATCAAGGAACTGCTGTGGAAACAGAAGGAAGGGAGGAAGGAAACAGGAAGCTTTTGAGAGAACCAGTGAGCAGTGCAGTACAGTGGTCACTGCCCAAGCTTTGAGCTCAGACAGACCTGTGTTTGAATCCTGGCGCTGTCTCTTACTAGCTATGTGACCTTGGGCAACTTATCTCACCTGTATGTAAAATCAGCTGATGATTCCTACCTCAGAGTTGTTAGAAGATAACATAAAACCCAGACTACCTCCCCTTTTCTTTTTTTCAGCAGGTACTGAAAAGCCACAGAATCACTAGCTGAATATCTTTTCCCCTTATTTAGTCTGAAATTATGAGACATTGATGGTTCAGTGGTAGAATTCTTGCCTTCCATGCAGGAGACATGGGTCCAATTCCTGGCCAGTACACTTCGAGAGCAGCCACCACCCTGTGTCATTAAAGGCTTGCATATTGCTATGAGGCTGAACAGGTCTCAGCAGAGCTTCCAGACTAAGATGGACTAGGAAGAAAGGCCTGGCAATCTGCTTCTAAAAATCAGCCAGTGAAAACCTTATGGCTCACAATGGAACATTGTCCAGTCCTCAGCCAGTCATGGGAATGGTGCAGGACCGGGCAGTGTTCATTCTGTTGTGTATGGGGTTGCCGTGAGTCAGGGCTGACTTAAAGGCAGCTGACAACAAGAAGAAATCTGAAATTAGAGATTCTTTTGGTTAAAATACATTAAAAAACACCTTTCAAATGCAGATACAGCTAAATTATCGAGAAGGCTCTCCTTCGCACAGCAGTAAATATCGCTTCCATCAGATTGCTCTCCTAAGCTACCTTAGCTGTTTTCCTCTTTCTGCCCATTCTGCTGGAATCCACTGTTCAAGACCCAGTAAAGCAGCACAGGGATCAGAGAAATCGTTTCACCGGATGCTTCCGGACTGCCCCAGAGAGCTGATTATAACCATGGACTCACCTCTGAGCCTGAGTGCGAATTTCCATGCTCAGGAATTGCATTTATCAGTGAGTCCCAACATGAAGGGACTGGGCATCTGACTTACGGTGGCCAAATGCACACTTGCAGATGATTGTCCGGGGCTGTGTTTTGTGCCAGAAAAAATTGCATGTGCTAAAAGTTCCTTATATTTTTAGCCTTTAAATGTCTTATCTTGAAAAAATATGTAACCACCCCCCAAAAAATCAAACCCATTGCTGTCGAGTCAGTTCGGACTCATGGCAACTCCATGTGTTAGAGAGTACAACAGCTCCATAGGGTTTTCTTGGCTCTAATCTTTATGGAAGCAGGTCACCAGGCCTTTCTTCTGCAACTCGGCTGGGTGGGTTCAAACCACCAACCTTTACGTTAGTAGTCTAGTGTAAACTATTTGCACCACCCAGAGACCCATCAAAAACCCATTGTTTCTAAATCTCGGGGCCAACCTTGTTCACATTTCTTGCTTGCCCCATGAGTGAGAATACCCAGCTTTAGAGAAAGCCCCTCTTGTTTTTGAAACTCCTAGTTTGAGAATAGAATTACTGATCTCTTGACTTTCTATCAGAGCTGGCAAGAGATGGGCGATCTAGATTGCCCCCCACATTTTCAGAGAAGGACAGCTGGCCCCAGAGGGGAAGGACTGACCCAGGTCCTTCTGCAAGAGCAGCAGGACTGCCCGAGAGCCAGGTCTTCCCCACCCACCCACTCCCTTCCCCACTCAGCACAAGGGCCGGTCCAGGGGACATCTCCTGACGAGATCCCTGCGAAGGTAGGCAGGCAGCTCTCCTCCTCCCATGTCGCTTCTCTCTGGTCATCTTTCTTCCTTCTCCTGCCTGTCATGTGGATTTTCTCTTCTCTGAGGTCTCTCTTTTTTCCTCTCTACAGTCCTGAGCCAAGAAGAGCCCTCAAGGTAGGGAAACGAGCTGAATGGGAAGGGGGCTTTACCAGGTGCCACCCCCACTCACACCTGCTGCTGCTCCAAGTGCTGCTCACACTTGCCCTCCCTGTCTGCATGGTCCGTGTCTTCCCTGGGGCTACAGACTGGGGTGCAGTACGCCACAAGTCCAAAGCCTTGGAAATGCCAGTGAGAAACTGCTGGGCCTGGGATGAGGGAGGGCTGGTAATAAGGAGGCAGAGCCAAGTAGCGTTGTGGACAGACTCTAGTATGAGAGTCAGATAAGCTTTCACTCAGCAGTATTTCTTGAGCACCTACTATTGGCTAGGAGCCCTGGTGATTCAGTGGTTAAGAGCTCAGCTGCTAACCGAAAGGTCAGCAGCTCCGATCCACCAGCCACTCCTAGGAAACCCTATAGGGCAGCTCTGGTCTGTCCGATAGGGTTGCTATGAGTCAGCATCAACTCAACAGCAACGGTTACTATGAGCTAAACACATCTGAGTTTGGCTTCTGACTCTCTTTTGCACCAGCTGTGTGACTGAGGGGAAGTTACCTTCTCTGTGCCTCATTTGTAAAATGGAAATTTTAATACTTTGATACAGTCATGCATCACATAATGTCCCTTCAGGGAACATCCAACTGCATATGTGTCTGTGGTCCCATAAGGTTATAATAAAAAACAAAAAAACAAACAAAAAAAAAACCCATTGCTGATGAGTTGATGCTGACTCATAGTGACCCTGTAACCCTATAGGACAGAGAAGAACTGCCCTGTAGGGTTTCCAAGAAGCAGCTGGTGGATTCGAACTGCCAACCTTTTGATTAGCAGCCAAACACTTTAACCACTGTGCCACCAAGGTTCCAAGATTATAATAGAGTTCAGAAATCCTGATCGGAGAACTGGATGCAGTGGATTTAGGCATGTTGCACTGGACTATCACAAAGACCCTCAAAAACAAAAAATTCTCCAAGCTGTTAAAGGATTGGCTCCACTGAAAGCTATGAAGCTAATGAAAATGTGAGAGGAACCTATATCAGATAAGGAGGAATTGCTAATGACATGGCTTGAGTAGCAGACACAAAAGCGAATCCCTCTCAGCATGGTGACTACCAATGCTAAGGCACAAAGCTTGTTGGAGATGCCTAAAGAAGAAGCAGGATCAGACTAAGATAACAAGTTTAGTGCTAGCTCTGAGTGGTTCAATGTGAAGGTGAGTGGTGAGTCAGCAAGTGTTGATGCAAAGGCAACGGAAGAATTGGTTGAAACCTTAGATTAATTATAAAAAAAAATTATAGAAGGAAGTTATTTGCCTCAGCAAATTTTTAATGTGGATGAAACATCCTTATTCTGGAAGCAAATGCCTAAAAGGACCTTCATCCACAGCAAGGTGTTTGCACAGCATCCAAATTGTGTAACATCCTGTTTCACAGAACATACTGTGGACATTAAGTACGGCTTGACTGTACTTAGCTCCCAGTATTGTGGTGAAGATTAAACAAAATAACATGTGAGGGAAATGAGCCTGGCACTCAGGCAGCAATAGATCCTTTCCACCCTTGCCTGGGAACTTGTCGCATTCCCCCAGGTGTCTGGGAAGAGTCCACACTAGCCACAGTGGAATCTCTCAGCAGGCGGGGGAGCACGGTGGGTGAGAGTTGCTCTCAAGGTGTGAGAATTCAGTGAGGAAACCAGCACTTGCCACATGCCAGGCACTGTTCTGAGATGTTTGCACGTTTTAATTTACCTAATCCTTCCAACAGCCCCTTCGGTTAGTTATTACCCTCATTTCCCAGATGAGGGAACGAGGCCCAGAAAGGTTAAATAACCTGTCCGGGGTCTGGAGTGGTAAGGCAGTGTGGGCCCACGGTCCATGCTCTGCCCACCAGGCGGTACCAGCACATGGGCAGCACCAGCATCTCTGATGGCGTTGTTGTTCTGTCAAGTAGGAGAGATCAAACAAGCCTGCATGCATTCAGCCAGAAGGGTACGAAGAACAGCCCTGAAGGGTAGGGACTACTAGAGTGTTGGCATCCAAGTGGATTCCAGCTGGGAGGGCGCTGAGAGGGTACGTAGGCAGTAAGTGTAGTGGTTAGGACTCGGCTTAGGATGCAGACAGACCTGGGCTCGAGTCACAGCGCTGCCTTGTATAAGCTGTGTGACCTTGGGCCAGGTACTGGTTCTTTCAGCGCCTCAGAGACCTTATCTGTGTGAGGGGATATGAAAGGACATTCCTTCTAGAGTTGCTGGAAGGATTAAATGAGACATTGTGCTCTTTGTGGTGTGAGGTGCGCATTATGGGCTTGAAGGTTATTGGTGGTGGTGCAGGGAGTTTGCACAGTCTCTGCGTGCGTAAGTTTTTGAAATGTCCAGATGCTAAAATGTGAGGCTGTCGTGGGAGTGGGGGCGTGGTCCTGGAAATACTGATGCTCACAGGGGGTTGGTCCTCGGACTGCAAATATGAGGATTCTTACCAATCCCACCATCCCCTTCCACATGAAGATAGTGAAATGGGGGCAGTAGCAGGGAAGCAGGCAGAGACTGGCACTCACCACAGCATTTCTTAGAGGCCAGAACATGGGTTTTGATGCCTCATACAAGGGCATGTTTGGAGAGGAGGGGGAGGAAGACACATCTGGGACCTCCCTGGGTTCTGGCCAGGAAGCTGAAATGGGGCCAGCAGAGAGCAGGCTCAGCTTGAGGACAGCCTTCCAGCCTAGGCATAGTCAGGGAGGCAAAAGCAGGGTGGGGTCAGAGTAGGGGGTCCCACAGAGAGCACCAGTGGAATGGTGAGAGGCCACATGATGAAGTCAGCTCGGGATGTGTATTTCCAGCTGCAGGAGCCCTGGGTCCTAGGCCATCCGGAGTGTTAGCTGTCTAGGTGGAGCACAGCAGACCCTGGGCTGCGAGGTCCCTTGGAGATCATCTCGACCAGAGTGAAGACCCACTCGGAGCTGTGCCCACGTGACCTGCTAATGAAGTGCCACAGGCTTATGTCATGTTCTTTATTTCCAGATAAATCACAGCCTGTCCAAGGCCACCCCTGCAATGGCATCTCTCACTCTCACCTACAGCCCAGTATGTTTTCTTGAGTGCAAGAGAAAGGAATTGAGTTTCAACTAGTAAATACCCTGGAATTGCTCATTATAGCCGTGAGCATATGTTGCATGTTTGAATGGCTTGGTAATGTCCACCCAAGCAGAATAAAGGGTGAGAACCATTTCTGTAGCCAGCCCTTTTCTGAGGCTTAGGTTGCAACTTGAACCTCCTGAGTGCTTGTCCCACTTCTCCGTATATGCCCCAGCAGCAGGGATCTCACTCCTTCTACTGGACAGCTTGCAAAGGGAAAACTCTAGGCTCAGTGATGTTCATCACAGCATGATTTACAATAAAAAACAAACCGAAAACACCTAGGGCTCAAATCAAAAAACAACAGAAGGAATCATCTGTATGAGACCAAACGGTCAACATTTACTCCAAAGCAAAGATTAGAAGGTAGGAGAGGACAGAGAAGCTAGGATAATGGAAACAGAACAAGCGGAATGGAAATAAATGAGAATGCTGACACGTTGTGAAAAATATAACCAGTGCCACTGAACAATATGTATGTTGTTAGGTGCTGCCAAGTTGGTTCCCACTCATAGCAACACTATATACAACAGAGCGAAACACTGCCCATTCCTGCCCCATCCTGACAGTCGTTGCTGTGGTTGAGCCCATTGTTGCAGCCACTGTGTAAGTCCATCTCATCAGTGGTCTTTCTCTTTTTCACTGCCCCTCTCCCCTACCAAGCATGATGTCCTTCTCCAGGGACTGGTCCCTCCTTATAATATGTCCAAACTACGAGAGATGAGTCTCCACGTCCTCACTTCCAAGGAGCACTCTGGCTGCACTTCTTTCAAGACTTGTTCATTCTCCTGACAGTCCATGGTATATTCAATATTCTTCACCAGCACCGTAATTCAAAAACATCAGCTCTTTGGTCGTCCTTATTCATTGTCCAGCTTTTGCACGCATATGAGGCGATTGAAAGTACCATGGCTTGGGTCAGGCACGCCTTAGTCCTCAAAGTGACATCTTTGCTTCTTAGCACTTTAAAGAGGTACTTTTGCAGCACATTTGCCCAGTACAACACATAGTCTGATTTCTTGACTGCTGCTTCCGTGGAGGTTGATTGTGGATCCAAGTAAAATGAAATTCTTGACAACTGCAATCTTTTCTCTGTTTATCATGATGTTGCTTATTGGTCCAATTCTGGGGATTTTTGTTTTCTTTATGTTGAGGTGTAATCCATACTGAAGGCTATAGTGTTTGATCTTCATCAGTAAGTGCTTTAAGTCCTCTTCACTTTCAGCAGGCGAGGTTGTGTCATCTGCATATCGCAGGTTGTTAATGAGTATCCCTTCAATCCTGATGTTCTGTTCTTGTTCCTATAGTCGCTTCTCAAATTATTTGCTCAGCATACAGATTGAGTAAGTATGGTGAAAGGATACAACCCTGTTGCCCATCTTTCCTGACTTTAAACCACGCAGTATCCCCTTGTTCTGTTTGAACAGCTGCTTCTTGATCTGTGTGCAGGTTCTTCATGAACACAATTAAGTGTTCTGGAATTCCCACTCTTTGTAACATTATCCATAATTTGTTATGATCCACACAGTCAGATGCCTTTGGATAGTCAGTAAAACACAGGTATACATCTTCCTGTTATTCTGTGCTTTCAGGCAGGAGCCATTTGACATCAGCAGTGGTATCCCTCATTCCATGTCCTCTGAATCCGACTTGAGTTTCTGGCAGTTCTTTTTCAGTCTACTGCTGCAACAATTTTTAAATTATTGTCAGCAAAATTTTACTTGTATGTGATATTAATGATACTGTTCTGTAATTTCTGCATTCTATTGGGTCACCTTTCTTTGAAATGGGCACAAATATGGATCTCTTTGTCAGTTGGCCAGGTAGCTGTCTTCCAGATTTCTTGGCATAGAGTGAGCACCTCCAGCTGTGCACCCATTTGTTGAAACATCTCAATTGCTATTCTGTCAATTCCTGGAGCCTTGTTTTTCACCAGTGCCTTCAGTGAAGCTTGTGCCTTCAGTATCATCGGTTCTTGATCATATGCTGCCTCCTGAAATGGTTGAACATTGACCAGTTCTTTTTGGTACAGTGACTCTGTGTATTCCTTCTATCGTCTTTTGATGCTTCCTGCGTCATTCAATATTTTGTCCACAGTATCCTTCAATATTGCAATTCAAGGCCTGGATTTTTTTCTTCAGTTCTTTCAGCTTGACAAATGCCCAGTGTGTTCTGCCCTTTTAGTTTTCTAACTGCAGATCTTTGTACATTTCCTTATAATGCTTTAACTTTGTCTTCTCTAGCCACCCTTTGAAATCTTCTGTTCGGCTCTTTTACTTCATCATTTTTTCCCTTCACTTTAGCTACTTTGCATTCAAGAGCAAGTTTCAGAGTCTCTTCTGATGTCCATCTTGGTGTTTCTTGCCTGTGTTTTTAATGACCTTTTGCTTTCTTCATGTATGATGTCCTTGATGTTGTTTCACAACTCATCTGGTCTCCAGTCATTAGTGTTCAACATGTCAAATATATTCTTGAGATGGTTCTAAATTCAGGTTGGATATACTCAAGGTCATACTTTGGCTCTCATGGACTTGTTCTAATTTCCTTCAGCTTCAACTTGAACTTGCATATGAGCAATTGATGGTCTGTTCCACAGTCAGCCGTTGGCCTTGTTCTGAGTGATGGTACTCAGCTTTTCCATCCTCTCTTTCCACAGATGTAGTCGATTAGATTCCTGTGTGTTCCATCTGGTAAGGTTCAGGTGTATAGTCACCATTAATGTTGTTGAAAAAAGGTATTTACAATGGAGAAGCCATTGGTTTTGCAAAATTCTATCACTCCGACGTTTCTGTCACCAAGGCAGTACTTTCCAACTACTGATCCAGCTTCATTGTTTCCAACTTTTGGCATTCCAATCACAAGTAATTATCGATGCATCTTAATTGCGTGTTTGATCAATTTCAGACTGCAAAAATTGGTGAAAATCTTCGATTTCATCGCCTTTGGCATTAGTGGGTAGTGCATAAGTTTGAATAATAGTTTTATTAACTGGTCTTCCTTTTAGGCATATGGATATTTTCCTATCACTGACGGCATTGTACCTCAGTATAGATCTTGAAATGATCTTTTTGATGATGAATGCAAAGCCATTCTTCTTCAATTTGTTATTCCTGGCGTGGTAGACCATATGATTGTCTGATTCAGAACGGCCAGTAGCTCAGTATGTCAGCTCAGTAATGCCTAGGATATCGATGTTCCTATGTTCCATTTCATTTTTGACAACTTCCAATTTTCGTAGATTCATACTTTTATAGTCCATGTTCTGATTATTAATGGATGTTTGCAGCTGTTTTTTTCTCATTTTGAGTCGTGCCACATCAGCAAATGAAGGCCCCAAAAGCTTTACTCCATCCACGTCATTAAGGTCGACTCTACTTTGAGGGGAGCCCTGGTGGCACAGTGGATAAGAGTTCTGCCGGTAACCAAAAGGTCAGCAATTTGAATCTACCAGCCACTCCTCGAAAACCCCATGGGGCAGTACTCTGTCCTGTAGGATTACTATAGAGTTGAGATCGACTCAATGGCAACAGGTTTGGTTCGTTTTTGATGGTTTTTTGGTTTTTTTTTTTTTCCTACTTTGAGGAGGTAGCTCTTCCCTAGCCGTATTTTGAGCGCCTTCCAACCTGAGAGACTCATCTCCCGGCACTATATCAGACAGAATGTTCTGCTGCTATTCATAAGATTTTCACTGGCCAATTTTTTCAGAAGTAGACTGCCAGGCCCTTCTTCTTAGTCTGTCTTAGTCTGGAAGCTCCACTGAAACTCGTCTACCGTTGGTGACTGACTGCTGGTATATGAAATACTGTGGCATAGCTTCAAGCATCACAGCAACATGTATAGAAATTGTTAAATAGGAACCTAATTTGCTGCGTGAACTTTCACCAAAAGCACCATAAAATGTTATATATGTATACAAAAAGCTGATAAGTAAATTATGCTGTAGTCAGTCACCCAGTGGAATAATCATCAGGTATTTGTTGGTATTTGGGAAACTTAGGTAATAACATAGAAAAGTATTTGCAAAGCGATACTAAGTAAAAGAAACTTTCACCCAAAATTGTTCGGTATGATTGCAAATATGTTCTAAAAATAAACACTACTTGAGCACTTGCTATGTTTTAGGTCCTGTACTTGATGTTATCACATCTTACCTCATTTAGTCTCCCTGCTACCCAGTGGGATACTTGGTATTTGCTGCCTTTACAGATGAGGAGACTGAGGGTCCGAGTGGGACAGGATGTCAGAATCAGGAGTTGGGTTCTTGGTCTAGTGCTTTCTCTACCACATTACACTGGGATCAAAATAAGAGGAGGTTTTTTTTTTTTTTTTCTTTTCAGACTTCCTCTTCTCTTGCCTTACTGGAAATTGCTAAAGAAAGGAAATGTTGGCAGATGGTTTGAGGGACTAGGGAAATGTTTGTGGTGTGACTCACAAAATGCTTTTGATTCCTTCTCTCCAGGATGACATGGAAGCCTACCGGACCCAGAACCGCTTCCTCAACTCTGAGATCCATCAGGTCACAAAGATCTGGAGAAAGGTGGCTGAGAAGGAGAAGGCCCTCCTGATGAAGGTGAGAGGCGGAAGGCCAGCCATTGAGCTTGTGCCTCTGCACGCGACTGTGTCACTGTCTGCTTGTTCATCTGCCTCGCTCTGCACTGAGCCCTTCATGAGCAAGGCCTGTGTCATATTCTTCTCCAAACCCCTGTGTTCTGGCAGATTGAGTCATCTGCTCCCAACATCACTGGGTAGCTATGGTGTAGGGATGTTGAAAAAACTAAACCCAGTTCCTGTCTTGGGAGTCCACAGACTAGTGAGGGTGTTCGACAAACAAGATTCTTCGGAGTCCAGAGGGAGGAAGGGAGTCAGGGAAGACTTCCTGGCAGAGGGGCCTTCTGAGCTGAGTCCTAAAAGTGAGTTAATATTATTCAGGCAAACAGAGCAACAAAAGGCCTGGGAAAGTCCTAAATGGAACTTACGTTTTGAAAAAACTGCTGCGGCTGCTCCATGGAGGATGGACTTGGACAGGTAGGACTAGAAGTAGGGAGATTGTTCGAGCTATAGCAGGAATCCCTGAGGGTGTTGGGGATGGCACTCAGGAGGCAGCCCTGGCAACTGAGGGAAGCGAAGGTGGGTGTGAGGTGGACCAGCTGGGAGAAGAAGCTCGGAGGCTGGTTCACAATTGGTGCTCATAAAGGTTTACAGATGGTGACCTGGCCAGAGGTCCCACAGAACTACAGCCTTGGCTATGAGGCTTGCTCCCTGCCACCCAGGGTGATGGGGACCAGGCAGCCCAGGGGTCCCAGCAACATTAGGACACAGATTTTTACTGTCTCCATCTAACAAAGAAGGAATTGAGACCCAGAAGGGTTCCCTGACTTGCCCAGTACCACCCAGCTTGTGCAAATAGAACACAAAAGTCCAAGGCCAGGGGGAGTGGGCAGGGAGTATTCTAGACAAGGGGAGAGTGTGCATGAAGGTGGGAGAGATGTGCAGTGTCAGGGGGTGGAAAGAGCCCTTGGAGCATCAGCATAGGGCATGAGGGCAGTGTCCAGAGCTGTATGTCCAGCCCTGGGCACTGCGCAGCAGGCCAGCTCCAGAGAGTGTGCTCTGGGCCCAACACCCTGTGAAGGGCTTTACTCAAATTAGCTTATCTGATTCTCACCAGAGTCCTGAGGTAGAAGACGCTGCATATCCCCATTTTACCAGTGAGGTAGCTAAGGCGCAGAGAGGCAAAGTACCTTGCCACAGGTCACACAGTTAGCACGTGGCTGAACCAGAACGGGACTGCAGGCCGTACAAGAGCCTGTGTGTCCCTGCGCACCCACCCCTCCTTCCTTCTGAACCTGGCCTCAGCCCAGGCCCTGGGGCTCTCTTGCCAGGAGTCCCTCTGCCTTGCTATAAACCCTTCAGGTTTAGGGTCCACCTCCTTGCCCATATATGAAGATCTGGGGATGGGGGGAGGGTGGGTGATGAGAGCTGGAGGAAGGACTGTTCAGGCCTCGGGCCTTTGGGGCAGCCCCAGCCTGACCAGGTGGCCTGACCAGCCCTGCCTTACCCTCCTACAGTGCGCCTACCTCCAAGCGAAGAACTGCCAGGTGGAAAGCAAGTACCTGGCAGGGCTGCGGAGGCTGCAGGAGATCATGGGGGATGAGGCCAGCAAGTGCTCGGAGCTGTTGAAGCAGCTTATCCAGGAAGCACTGCAGTGGGAGGCCGATGAGGCTGTGGCTGACGGCGTGCGGCTGAGCCCCATCAGGTGAGCTCAGAAGCGGCGGGCCAGTCTACTTGACTTCAGGGTCCTGCTGCCCCAGCACTGCATCCTGTTAGCTCTTCTGATCAGATAACCCTGTGTGTGGTGTGTGGCACGTGGCCATCAGGAGCCCGGTTATACAGCTGAGAAGAGGCAGGCTCAGAGGAGGCAGCCCCTTGCCAAAGGCCACACAGCACACTGGTACAGCAGGACATGTTCTGGCTCCAGAGCCCATGTTTTCCGCTTCCCCAGCTGCTTCCCAGATGTGTTCATCAGAGGGGGGCAGGGGAGACAAGCGGCTGTCTCCTTGGAGCCAAGCCCTGGCAGAGCACAGTGGATGCGGGCAGTTAGATACAGCAGAAGGGGCTGTGGCTAAGGTGCAAGGTCTCTGGAGGCTGGGTGCCCAGTGGCAGGAGCCCGGGCTCTGAAGGCAGACCCAGCCCTCTCACCGTATGATCTTGGACAAGTCACGTTACCTCTCTGAGCCTCTTAGTCTCCGTAAGGTGTGGGCTCTGACCCCTGCTTTGCAGAATCATTAGGATTAGATGAGCTAGCACATAGAAGGGACAAGTGTTAACTAAATCAAGGGCTGTCTGGAACGGGTCCCCAGCTCTCCCATCTCTGCTTGTCATTGGTGCTGTCTGTTCCCTGCCCATCCTTGGGCTTACTGGCTGTGGCAAGTGGGGTTCTGTATGTGCAGTGCTGGGTTCCTTAGGCCTGAGGCTGCATGGAGTCATAAAAGGATCCGTTGTATTTGTGCAGAATGAATGAGGGCCCACTATCTACCAGGCACTCTCTAGGCCCCCAACAGTTTATGACAGAGGATTTCACTGTGTTTTCATGAGGCAGAGTAGGAATTCCTATACCCATTATACAGATGAGCAAACTGAAGTTCAGAGAACTGAAGTGACCTGCTCAGAGCTGCATGGCTAACCTGCAGTGAAGCCAGGGCAGGAACCAGGTCTTGTGAGTTGTGAGCCCTTGCCCATGGTCCACTCCCCTCCCCCTAGTGCCCCTTGTCTAGGGAGGGACCCTGCAAGACATTGCTAACATGTGCTTTTGCTGGCAGCGAGTATGACGAGTATGGCTTCCTGACGGTGCCTGACTACGAGGTAGAAGACCTGAAGCTACTGGCCAAGATCCAGGTGCTAGAGGTCCGTTCCCACCACCTGCTGGCCCATGAGGAGCAGCCACTGCGAGAGCGCTGGGCTGCCCTGGGGGAGCTTGTGCCCTCAGCTGAGCTTAAGCAGCTGCTGCGAGCAGGCATTCCCCAAGAGCACCGGCCACGTGTCTGGAGGTGGCTTGTCCACCTCCGTGTGCAGCACCTGCAGGTCCCTGGCCACTATCAGAAGCTGCTGAGCCGAGGCCAGACCTGTGAGCACCCCGCTGCCCGTCAGATCGAGCTGGACCTGAACCGTACCTTCCCCAACAACAAGCACTTCACCTGTCCCACCTCCAGCTTCCCCGACAAGCTCCGCCGGGTACTGCTGGCCTTCTCCTGGCAGAATCCCACCATCGGCTACTGCCAGGGCCTGAACAGGTGAGCCACTGTAGCTGCAGCAAGGCACAGATGTTACCCTTAGAGCACACCCACCACATCTTTGCCTCCTTGGAGTGTCCCAGGGCCCAGAGAGGTGAGCTCAGGAGGCTTGATCCCCACCATACAGGTGGAATCAGGCAGGTGAAAGGACACATTCAAGGCAGAAATGGGCCTGAGCCCAGAGCTCATGGATCCCTAGTTCTCCCTTGATTTGTGCTCTAGGAGGTGCCACTCACATAGGAAATCTCATGAACAGTCTCCTGAGGGGTGTCATGTATAGTCCTGCCTACGTATTGCAGGACTGTCTGGGTTGGGGATCATTTTCTCTGAAGGCATAGAAACCCATTCAGAGGAGTCCACAAAAAAGGGAATTTATAAATAGTACAGAGGGAGCTCACAGAATCAGGAAAAAATAGGACTGGGGACCAGATGGTCCTTGGGATCCCAGGCAGCTACTCTCTCCAGCATGGTTGAAGCTCTGCACAACTCCTAGGCATAGCTCAGCTGTATTCTGTGAGGTTGTACAGCACCGCTGTACACCACCTCGCAGGGTCTGCATGGTCTCTGGCCTCTCCTTCACTCTCCATGTCTACTTCTTTCTCTCAGTGACCAACCTTTCTGCCCACTCATTCCCTGGATATTTAGGGCCCATGGAGGTTGTCAGAATGGAAGCCTCCGTCCCCAAATCTTGGGTCTTTCAGGCCTAGCCCTACACATCCCAGTCCTAAATTCCCAAGGGAAGGAATCTGATTGGTCCAGCTTGGGTTAGTTTTCCACTTTCGTCCAATCTGCTGGGGCCAAGGGATCTGGGATAGAGAGGGGCAGGATCGCCTGGTTCATAGGACTGCCCCCTCCAGGATCCTTGGAGAGCTAGAGGTTACATAATCTCAGAAGTTTCCCAAAGCACATTTTGACTCAATTTAATTTAAATGGGTGAGGGCATACTCAAACCAAATTTATATAAACCATTTTTTTTTTTTAAAACAGGCAGTATGTGGCATTTATTTAACATATAATAAACATTCAGTGTCCCTACTCAAATATGAATGGTTTCCAGAGGTAGGTTATTTTTGATACTTCCAATCTAAAATTGGGTGAAATTGAGCATTTATATGTGTAACTGTTGGGAGTTCAGTTAAACCCCAACAATAATGCCTCTCAATCTAAGCCTTCTTGGAAAATAAGTTCGGATTTAATGCTAATCTAAATGTGTGCTGTACGTGATGTCTGTGGACATGTGTTCTTTCACTCATTCATTCATTCAGCAGCTGAGCAAAAGCCTGTACACCTCTCATCTGTTTGAATGTGGTAAAATCCAAAAGGGAAAAAAATTGCAAAGCCTCTTTAAGAATAGCTTTGAAGGAAGCTGGAAGCTATGAGGTTAATATGGATAATAATTTTTACATTTCATACAAAAGATAAGGTAGGAACTAACACTTAATGAGAGCACTCAGGGTGCCGGGTGCTTTACATACCTGACGCCATCTATTCCTCGTAAAAACCCAGTGAGGTGGGCATCAGTGCTCCCGTTGTACATGTGAGGCAAGAAAAAGTCCAAGAGGTTACGGGACCTGCCCAGTGCCACACCGCCTATGGAGGCTGGACCAAGTGCCAACCCTGTTCTTTAGCCCGTAGCCCAGGCCTTCTGACCACCTGCCCTCACTCAGAATGGGAACTTGGCAGAGGGAATGCTGAGGGCACTCAGAAACCTTTTATCCTAATCACACGTGACCTCTTCTGAGACCTCCAAGAGGTTAGAGGTCATGAATCCAATCTAGTAGCCACATGGGCTGTGGTGCTTTGGGGTCCAGTCTATGCTGAAGGGTAGAAAAACAATCCTGTAGCAGGAGGGCCTTGAGATATACCTCATAGGAAAGAGGCTTCTCCCTGTGTGGACAGAGGCAACACACAGGCTGCAAAGGGGTATATAAGGAACAACTGAGACCAAGAGAGTGGCAGATACCCATACCAAAAGGGTATTTCTTTATATTTTCTCTGAATGCTATTTTACTTTTAATTTGATATGCAAGCAAAGGTAATTGGGACCTAGGCAAATACTATTGCTTTAAATAGAAAGTTATTTATAGAGCCTGTTCACATGTGGAAGTTGCAGTGAGTTCTTTGGAAGGCTCTTAAATCCAAGCCTGTGAGACCCTCATACAGTTCTTGTCTGAGTTCTGCCACCTAGTGGCTGCTGTTAGAACTGCATGTGGCCCCTCAAGAGGCCAAACCCTGCTTCTAAGGCAGCAAATCCAGCCTCTTCCGAGGGTGACAGAGCTCACAGTGATGATTTAGTGCTGACTTAGAGGGAAAAAATTAAACCCATGCCCCTTTGAAAAATGTTTTCTGACCTCCACAGAGTTCCTTAAATGTAGTTCCTCCTCCACCCAACTGACTCATGTTGTCCCTCTCTCAAGAGTTTCTTCTGTAGGCCTGCCCGGGCCTGAATGCCTTAGGTTGGAATCCAGCTGCAGCTCCGAGACCTAGTGGGTACCAGCAGCCTTAGATCGCTGGCCTTTGAATGTGTGCAGAAGTCTCAACATCCTGAGGCTCCCCTGGAATAGAGGGGGAGAGGCAGGGAGGAAGAGCCCCAAGCTGGACTTTGGGAGTCCTGGGCTCTATTTCTACTCTGCCACCAACTGACTGTGTGAGCTTGAGCAAGTTGCTTGCTTTCTGAGCCTGTGCAACAAGGAGTTTGTGCAGACCAAGGATGAGCAGCAGGAGGCAGCTGCCTGTAGCCCTGCCTGGAGAGAGTTTCTAAGGCAGCCTCCAGACTCATTCAGTGGGAAAGTGTGCCATGATCAATTAGTTATGTCTGCCCTGGGCATGGAAAAAGGGATTGGTGGCCAGTGTGCCACATATTTGCTGTCCCTGAACCAAGTGACCTCTGAGAGGATGGAGCCTGTGACTGTTTCCCAGGAACCTGTGACTGTTCGTCTTCTCCATCCACTCAGCCCAGACTCAGAGGATTTGTACAAATATTTGAGCCAGACTGGGGAGAAATTCCTTCCCGATGTATTTGAGAGGGAGAAGGGATACCTTTATTTTTTTGAGCATCAACCCTGTTTTCGAAGAGGCCTGAACCTCAGAAGAGGTTGGAGGTTAGGAATCCAATCTAGTAAGATCCCAGAGAAACATAAACATGTGGACACATGTGCTCTTTGAATGCTCTTTAAGCTCACAGAGAGTCTGAGGCTTCAAAATGCATCTCCCCAAGTGTGTCTGAGGGCCAGTGGGTATAATGCGTGACAGGGGCTCCACTGGGCACCCCAGAGCTGGAGAGTCACAGGGGTTTTCTGCAGGGTTTCTCAGAGGCTTTACTAAGATAATGTGCTTCACGAGCCTCCGAGAGGGGCCCAGAGTGTGCAGTGTTCCCCAGACATCTTTGAATGCAGGACCTTGTGTTTGCCTAGTATCTTGAGAGGCCAGTAGTCGCTGGGAAGACATTGAATATTAAGATGAGGATGGCTAACATTATAAACAGCTCACTACATGCCAGGTACTATGCTGGGCATTGAACGTGTGCTCGCTCTGTTCATCGTCACGACAGTGATTATTATGAGGCGCCTGAGGCTCAGAGAGCTTAAGTAACTTGCCCAAGATTGTCCAACAAGGAAACACCAGGACCAGGGTTCACACCAGGCAACGTGACTCCAGAGCCGCTGCTCTGAAATGATCCCCATTTTACAGTTGAGAAATCAAGGCTCTGGAAATCACCTAAGTACTCCTCCCCAAAAGAGTGTCCATCTCACCCCAGGAACAGGGACACTAGTCTGGTCACTTCAGGCCTCCTTCCCTCCTGCTCAGGCTGGCAGCCATTGCTCTGCTGATCCTGGACGAGGAGGAGAGTGCCTTCTGGTGCCTGGTGGCCATCGTAGAGACCATCCTGCCAGCTGACTACTATAGCAAGACGCTGACGGCGTCCCAGGTGAGTGGGGCACCATGCAGGTCACTTCCCCTGAGTTGTTCCTACAAGCCGATGAACTTCAGAAAAGCCAGGGATCTTTCAGACCGCCATTCTTCCTTCTGTAAAAAGGGCTAGTAACCTCCCGGAACTGCTGGGAGGTTCTAGTGAGCTGGTGGCCTTTAGAATGGTTAGGGCTCTGCCCGTGGGATAAACTGTTGTTATTCCAGCAGTGGCATTGTATAATTAGCAACAATTGGTTTTCTGGGGAGAAGAGGAGAAGAAAATCTAGTGTGACTTGCTGTTTGTCACCCAGTAATTTCAAAACAGGCTGTGTAGGATGGGAAATGGGCTGGGAGGAGGGGAGGTGCTGATGATAACTCTTTGCAACCCCATCACTGTCCACTGAGAAACACAGCTGCCGCCTTTATCTCATTCTTGTCTGACTGCTCTGTGAGCAGAAGCCAGCCCTGGAGTCAGGTGGAACTGGGCCCAGAGCCTGGTCCCTCCACTAAGTGGCTGTGTGGCCTTAGCAAGTGATATCAGCTCTCTGAACCCCATGCTTCTCTGCTTTTGCATAGGAATAAAGCCACTCCACAGGCTCTCTGAGAGGTGTAGCTGTGAGAACATTTCAGACCTCCCAGCTCCACTCTCCAGTTGCTCCCTGCTCCTGCCCTGCCAAGCCCCACCCATTCTTGCAGGTCAGGGCCTCTGCATTACAGAGGCCACCTGAAGGGGACTTTCTCACTTCCTGCCCCCTGAACCTAGCAAGCCATTGCCTCCCCATCCTCTATCTAAAGCAGGTTCTTCCTGGGTCTGCCACCTGGGTGGGCAGGTCAGGAGACAGTAGATGTTCAGTTGTGCAGCTGAGGAGAGAGGTTAGGGCTGCAGATCAAGACTTTGGAGTCACCAACAAAAAGGCAGTAAGTCCGTTAAGGATTGTGTTTGGCTGCATGGAAAGGAAAACCCAACCTAACAGTGGCTTAAATGGGGGATTGTTTTTCTCAGAGAACGACAAGGCTGAGGATGGGCAGTCCAGAGCTCCTCAGTGTCATCAGGGACCAGGCTTCTTCTCGCTCTCTGCTCTGCCATCCCGGTGTTTGGCTTTCATCCTCGTGCTCCTCACCTCATGGTCACAAGATGGCTGCACCACCTCCAGCACTGCAGCCGTGGTTTAGGCCAAGAAAAGCAGAAGGGTAAAAGGCAGGAGGCACATACCAGCCGAGCTAACTCCCTTCCAAGTAGCCTTCCCCTGGGCAGCAATTTCTCCTTTCTTACTGCTTACACCTAGATCTCATGGCCACCTCTAGTTGCAAGGCAGGCTGTGAAATGTATCTTTTTCTTCTTCTTCTTCTTCTTGTTTAACATCTTTGAAATCGAGGTGTGTTGTACAATCAATTTTTTTTTCTTTCTTTTTTTATTGTGGAAAACTTCAAACGTACAAGAAACAGAGAAAGTAGTAAAGTAAAACCTATGAAAGCCAGAACCTTTATGAGGCAGAAACCTGTCAGAGAAGGAAAACTCAAATATTTTCCACTAATAGAGATAAAAAAGTGCAAAGACTGCACCCTGTCAAAGTTGGAAAACTTGCAAGACCCCAAGAAACAAGGCAGTCCCATTGAATTCCGGCTCACAGGCTTGACTGTAAAATGAGCCTTCATGTATCCATCACCTAGTCTCAGTAATTCCTCACACCCAGCCAGTTTTGTTTCTGCTCCCATCCACTACTCTTCCTCTGATTATCTTCAGGTAAGTCTCGGACATCATATCCGTTCATCCCTAAATCCTTCAGTAGGCATCTTAGGTTCAATGGCTTGCCACAGGTCTGATGTGGGCACTTGGCCTCCACAGCTGACCTGGGGTTCTGGGTGAGGAAGGAAGGGAGAGGAGCTGCTGGGGGTTTGCCATAGCTGACTGCAGAAGCTTTGAAGGGACTTAAATGGAAGGAGATGCCTGAGAAGCCAGCAGTTCTAGCAAAGGAAGAGCAAGAGGAGATTAAAACGGGATCGTCACAGAGGTAGGAGGAAAACAGCAAAAGAACCACAACTTGGAGCCAAAGAAAGAGCCAATGCTGGGAGTAATCACCAGGGCCAAGTGAGACAAGGACAGTGGCCATGCTGGCAGCCATCGCCCAGTGGCGTCCTGCTGTAGGAAGATCCCTGACATGTTGTGTGGCCCCCCATCACCCACCCCAAGGCCTTGCCCCAGCATCCTCTGCACGTCTTGTGTGCCAGGCCACAGGGGATAGAGAAGCAGAAACAAAGCTCCCGTGTCCCCCAGGGCCTTTGTGCACAAGATCAGTTTCTCAAGGGTCAGGAGGATTAGGCTGGCCCTGAGCTCTGCTTGCCTTGAGGGGCCAAAACTCCACTGGCTGAAAACTTGGCAGCCCACAGACACCTCCATCTGAAAGGCCGGTCCTTCCAGCGCAGATGACTGCCAGCCTTCGTCGGAGTGGCTGGAGCAACGTGTTGGTGTGCCGGTCTCCCAGCTGGCTGGGGCCCAGCTTTTCCAAGAGCCTGGTGCCTGCTGGCCGGGGCAGGACATACTCAGAGCAGCTGCAGGATGGTGTGACTGGATGTGAAGGGGAGGGTGGGAAGGAGGCAGCCCCTCCCTGGAACGGCAAGTAACAGGCCCTCTCGCCTGCTTCAGGTAGACCAGAGGGTGCTCCAGGACCTCCTCTCAGAGAAGCTGCCCAGGCTGATGGCTCACCTGGGGCAGCACCACGTGGACCTCTCCCTCATCACCTTCAACTGGTTCCTCGTGGTATTTGCAGACAGTCTCATCAGTGACATCCTCCTCCGGGTCTGGGATGCCTTCCTGTATGAGGGGACCAAGGTAGGGTCCTGCCTTGGCCTCCATTCTGCCCCTGGAGAATGGGAAGGCTGTGCTTACTTGTCAGGGCTGTGGAGGGCGGTTCCTGAGAGCATGGCTTTGTAAACTGTGAAGTGCTGTGTGTACATGAGGAGAAGTGGTAGTGCTGCCTCTGAAGGTTGCTTCCTCAAGCTGTGGAGATGGCACAGCCTGATCAGGAGGCACATCCCTGCTCCATCCATTGCCCCTCCAGCGCCTGGGCATCTCCTCCTCCTCCTCCTCCTGTTCACACTGAGCCCTGAACTCGGCCGCTGGAGCTGAGGTTCTGGGCCCAGCTCTGCCACTGACCTTGCTGGGAGACCCTGGACGGGCCCTTCCCTGCACCCCAACCCACTACCCCACTGTAGCTTAATAATGCACCTTATAGTTTGCAGGGCATCGTCAAATCTGCCGTTTCATTTGATTCCTGCCAAAGCCCCATGTAAAGACGTACTATCCCCATTAGGTCCAACACAGGCAACACCTCACCCAGGGTCACGGACAAGTGAGGGCAGAGCTGGGACTCAGGTCCAGATCCCCAGATTCCAAGTTCAGTGGTGACCTGTCCCCGTGGGGTATCCCACCACCCGCAGTGACCTCCCCGACACACACCTCTGCAGCCTGGCCAGTGACTCCCCACAGTGCCTGGGTCTGAGGCTCTCCTCCCTCTGTTGACTGCCTGCCCCAACCCCCACGCCCACCTGAGCCCCGGTGTGCCCTTCAGGTGGTGTTCCGCTATGCTTTGGCCATTTTCAAGTACAATGAGGAGGAGATCCTGAGGCTGCAGGACGGCCTAGAGATCTACCAGTACCTGCGCTTCTTCACCAAGACCATCTGCAACAGCCGGTGAGAATCCACCACCGCCCCCTCCACTGCCCACTCCGCTGCACCCATCACCCCACACACCCCAGAACACAGAGCGGAGGCTAGGCTGGTATTTGCCAAGTGGAGGCTTGTTAGTGATACCGAGCCCCCATTACAGCCTAGAAATCCTTAGGGAAGCCCACTGCCAGCACATGAGGCCTCCATGCAGTTTCAGTTCTTGTGTACCTTCCCCTGCCCCCAACACCCATGCCCCACAATGCTGCCAAACAACTATATGAGTTCCTACAGTAGTCCCCGCTCCTGGGTTTTTACCCTTAGAATTTCTTTTACTTAAATATTCCTTTCCTCTTCCCCCCTTCACCCACCACCGGGATCTCCTCTTCTTGTCTAAATTCTACCCCTTCCTCAAAATTTAGCTCACATGTCACCTCTTCCAGGAAGCTTTCCTTGATCAACCCTTTCTTACTGGGTTAGGTGCCCTTCTTACAATCTCCAACAGCCCCAAGCTTCCTCCTGCCTCAGTACTATCACCCTGGGTGGAAATTGTCTCTTTTCTCATTGTTAACCCCCAGAAGGCGGGCTCCCTGAGGGCGGGGCCAAGGCTCTGGGAATGACTCTGAGGGTCCTCAGCCACATGGGGGGAATAAATGCAGGGGTTTGGGAAGGTGGAATGAACCCAGGCTGGGTGGGACCCTGCTCCAGCTGGCTGTCTTCCCCCCAGGAAGCTGATGAGCATCGCCTTCAACGACATGAACCCTTTTCCCATGAAGCAGCTGCGGCAGCTGCGGACGGCCCACCGGGAGCGGCTGGAGGCTGAGCTGCGGCAGCTGGAACAGCTCAAGGCCAAGTACTTGGAGACCCAGGCCTTCCGGGGCCGAGCAGTGCCTGAGGGCTGCCCCAGCGAGGACGAGGATGAGGGCGAGGGTGAGGCGGAGGCCTGACCTGGCCACCTGCCCTCCCCAGAGCGCTTTCTCACGTTTGGCTGGCAGGCCCACTGAGGACGGGCATGGACCAGTGGCCCAGGCCAGGAGCCTCCTCGCCTGTCACCTGGGCCTCAGGCTCCCCCATCGGGACATTGTCTGCAGTGAAGCCACTGGTTGGGCTACCTCTTCGTGGACACGTACCCAGGGATGCCACCCCTTTCTCACCTCCCCCACAGAACACTTTACTGTGCAGGCCAGCAAGAGTGCTATCTATAATTATAGGATGATCTTGAGAATTCTCCAAGCTATATCTATGTAAAACGTGTAAACGTTGGGAAAGTTCACACGTTTCAGAACTTAAGTGGTTCTCAGTAACCAGTTGTTCCCAGATGGTCTCAGGGCACCAAGGTGTCCCACCTTTAGGGCCTTCCCATGCCAGGACATCTGTGGCTGCTGTTTCTGTAGGAGTGTCTGCAGGACCAGCCCCCCTCCTGGTTCCCGTGGAGCTGAGCCGTGCACTTTCAGGGTTTCTGCCCTTCTGAGTGGCAGCTCCTCCCCAATGCTGGCTGGGACAGTGTGCCAGGCCTGGCTCCCTGGGTACCTGACACCTGTGCCTATGCCCTCCTTTCTGCCCCAGCCTATTTTGGGAGGTTCCCAGGGAAAAGCCCCCTGCCCACCACTGAGGGGGACTTTATGTCAGGATGGGGCAGAGAGCCTGGGGCAGCCATCTCTCTCTGGTCTCCTGCCAACCTCACAGGCTGGTGCAAGGCAGGGGAAGAGGTGGTGAGCAGGACAGCATTGCAGCCTGTAGCCAATTCAGGCCTGGCTCAGTATAACACCCACTGTGTGCAGGAACTCGGAGCTTTCGTGTCCCTGGTGCAGTTTAGGTTTTTGTGGGCCCTTCCAGGTCCTTCCTCAGCAGACAGAGGCTCCTACCCCTGCAGGGAGTCAAGGTTGTGTAAGTGATTTTGGCAACTCATCGCTTAGCAATGCCTGTGATTGTCCGGTGTAGCCTTGGGCTTGGCTCTCTGGTATGAAGGACTGGGGTCGGGATGGCGGTCTCACGTGGAAGCCTTCTCTCTGGAAAACCACCCAGGATTAGGTGAAATGCCCTCAAACCTCCTAGCTCTGACTGGGGAAAAGGGACAGGTACCTTGGTGGTCCTGGCTGGTCTCTAGCTCCGTCTGTCACCCACACGTGTGAACTTAAGAGCTTGGCACACCAAGTGCCCACTGCCCACACACTGCGCCCCCCACACAGCTCTGGGGCGGGCACACTCAGAGCTCCTTTCTCCCACCTTCACGTGGGCTTCTGGCTGGCTCCACTTTGGGGCTTGACTGTCTCATTTTTACTAAACTTTTTCCACATGCTGAAGCCCTTCCACCACAAAACCACATCCATGAGGCCTGATGGTGGGAGAGCAGCCTGGAGGATCCTGGCTACACCCCCTGGCAGGCTGGGTGCTGTAACCCTCAGGGCCATCATCTGGGTGACTGGAAAGAGCTCGAATCTCAGGGCTCTCAAAAGGGTTAAAGAGGATGTTATGGTGCTGAGTCGTGCCAGGCTCAGTGGGCTGGAGACCTAGAGAAGATTCAAGGCTCCAAGGAGACTGGCCCACTGGTAGTTGCTCTGATCCCAGCCTTGGAGCTCACATCCCCTCCTCAGCAGAAACACTGGGCAGTGGGCACCAGGGCTGCTGTGTTTCCCATGAGCTGTCACCTCCTCCCCCTTCTCCCTTTCCTGCTCTTTTTCCCTCTGCACCCTCCTGCTCTGACCTTCCTTGCTTTTCTCCTCTTTTTCCCTTCTCCTTCCCTCGTTGCCTCTCTGCCTCCCCTCACCTGGCCTCTCCTGCTTTTCTCCCTGCTTCTCCCCCTTCTCAAGGAGTCCTAGTGGCCCAACAGTTATGCGAAATGTTACAGTTTAGGAAAACCAAACCTGTTGCTGTTGAGTCAATTTTGAGCACTCACTCCACGCATGCCAAGTTCATAGAGGAGACCAAGGCTCAGAGAAGTTAACCAACCTGCCCAGTGTCACACAGCCACTGAAAACCCCAGGGCCCCCGACTGCAGAGCCTGAAATGCTTCCCTCAAGGGCCTAAGGGGAAGAGCAGGGGTCAGCCTCCGGCTTGGTGTTGGGCCGACCGGGGAAGCTCCAGGCAAAGGAAAATGGGTGGAAAACCTGTCACCTCAAGGTGGAATTGTAGTGCTGTTGTCCAAGGAAAGGTGGACATCCGCGATAGGGTGTAGCAGGGATGCGGGGAGGGGGGTCACATCTCGAGAAAGTCTGAGGCTGCCCTAAGCTGTGGCTGCTCCTTGGGAGCCTGTCCACCCTCCCCTTGCTTTTCCTGGACGCATTTGGGGCCCACCCCTGGTGTCAGGTTCCTGGCCCTGCACCACAGCTGTCGCCCCTTCCCCAGGGACTGTCCCTGGCAGGGGATCTGATCCCTCTCAGCCCTGCCTTCCTACCCCAGGGGATGGAACCTCATGCTAAAAGCTTCCCTCCCCCAGGCACAAGGCCCCCACTTTATAGATGGGGAGCCACAGGCAGAGGGGAAAGGCACTACTCAGGCAACCTCTACCTAGGCCGACATCCCAGGAATAAAGGGACAAGTAGGTGGAAGAAGGGGGGGCACTTTGGAGGGCCACCCCACCACGTGAGATGTGCACACTCCCACGGAAATGCTGTGTTCAGGGCTGCGGTCTCCAGGCGTGGGGCAGGAGCATTTCCAATCTCCCAGAGGCCCTGGAGGGGGGTCCTGCCCCCTTGGAAACATTTCTGACACTCTGGGTACACAAAGGAGGTGGGGCTTTGAAGCCCATCTCGGGGGGGAGGATTGAGGCCTTGGTCCTGGAGAAAGGACAGTGTGGTGAAACTGTGGGGTGGGTGGAGGGAGAGACCTGGAAGTTTTAGGGAGGTTAGCACAGATGGTGAGTTCCCTATCTCTAGAGGTGTGCAGGCAAACTTAGATGAGGACCAGAGTCTGGACAGGGGGATACCGAAACTGGGGGCCATTTTAGACAGAGGGAAGCTCTCTGAAGTCTGGCTCCATGCCCCATACACAGAACCTTGCCTCCCAGGCACTGTCTGATCCCTCATTCTTTTTCAGCTCAGAGACTTCCCTGCCCAGCACAGGGGCCATATTGTACAGAAAGCTTCGTGTGAGGCAGGGGGTGGAGGACTCACCACACTCTCATACACACACTCGTGTTCTGGTCATGCACGAGGTGTTTGCTCACACATAGCAGATTAAACAAAGCTGGGCATGTTGATGCACCCAGAGGCAAGGAGCCACTTTCCTGCCCCACCCCAATCAGCAATAAGGGCCGATAGAACATGGTGGCAGAAGGGCCCGGCTTTGGAGCCAGACCTACTATGTGGCTTCCTAGTTAGGGGTCCTTTGGCAGGTTATCCCTGCTCTGCTATGGGTTCCCTTCCTCCTGAAGAAAGGATGGGGGAGGGGCAGGGGACAATGTTCTCAAAGGAAGCTGGTGGAGTGTGTGTCCATTTCTGTTGGCTGACAAAACCCTCTTCCCTCCACATGATCACAAATTCAGCAACCCCGTGAAGGGTCCTGGGGTGCCTGCAATAAGCATCCCTTCTGGCCCCTCCGTCCATATGCACATGGCCCCCACAGGAAAACTAGCCTTTCCTGTAACAGTGCCAGCCACCAACCACCATGTCACAGGGTAGGACGATGCAAATACAAGGCCCCTCCAGGAGCATCTGGGAAGGCTTTCTAGGGGAGGAGGTATTGGTACTGGGCCCAGAAGAATGACGGGGAGTAATGCTGGGGGAAGAGAATTCCTGGCAGAAGGGACAGCGTGAGCAAAGGCACAGAGGTGTGACAGTGCAGGGCGAGTGGCATATGGTGGGGGGGGCGGGAAATGGTGCACTGGAGAGGCTGGCCCAAGCCCTAAATGGATTAAGATATTCAAATGGCTTAGCTTTGGAAAGGCTATGGTGTCCACCCCTCAGATGTAATTCAGAATTGAAGCTGTATTCAACCACACGTATAAGGAATACCCACAACATTGTTTTTGTCCATATGCGTTTTTATCAAATACCCAAGTCTTTCATGCTGGTCCCCAAAGCATGCATTTGGTCTGTCTACTGGGCAGTCCAGCTCAGGTGGAGGCTTTGAGGACCATACTGATGGGCTGGGCAGGTAGCCCATTCAGTTCTGGACAGGGGAGTGGCCTGGTGAACAGTGAACACAGAGTCACAGGGTGATAACCAAGAGCCCCCAAGTACTTAGTCTAAGCCTCAGGTTTCTTATCTATAAAATGGGGATAACAGTAGTAGCTTAATAAAAGGATTGGTAGAATTAAATGAAATATGTAAACTAGTGCATAGTAGGGAGCCTTGGTGGCACATGGTTAAAGTGCTCAGCTGCTAACTGAAAGGTCAGCAATTTGAACCCACCAGTCACTCTGTGGGAGAAAAATGTGGCAGTCTGCTCCCATAAAGGTTACATCCTTGAAAACCCTGTGGGGTAGTTCTGCTCTGTCCTATAGGGTCACTATGAGACTAAAATTGACTCAACAGCAATGGGGTCTCAAAGGGTGGAATCACGGCCCACTGGGTCTCAAAGGATGGGTTACAGACTCCTAGGTTTCAAAGAGTCAGATCTTTAACTTGGTTCTGGAGTGTGGGACTGCTGTTCACAAGTGCCAGGGGGATGGGGCTGTATCTGCTGCCCAAAGCTGAGGGGTGGGGCTGCCATGCCCAAAGGGCAGAAGAACGGGGCCTGCCAGGGCCAAGGGGGGTATGGTCGCCACTCAGAGGGACTAGAAGAATGGGGCCACCCAAAGGTGAGGGACCTGAGTACTACCAAAAAAAGAAAAGCAGGGAGCAGAGTATGCCCTTTGGACCTGGGATCCTTGTGCTGAGAACCTCCTAGACCTAAGGGAAGATTGATGCCAAGACACATGAAGGTCTCCAAGGGACACGAGGCCCATGGATGTTGAAAGGAGACAAGAACCTTCCCCCAGAGCCAACAGAGAGAGAAAGCCTTCGCCTAGAGCTGGTGTCCTGAATTCTGACTTATAGCCTTCTAAACTGTGAGAAAAATAAATGTGCTTGTTAAAGCCATCCACTTGTGGTATTTCTTTTATAGCAGCACTAGATAACTGCATAACTCACTCAACAAATCCATATTAAGTCCTACTATGTTCCAGTTCTCTTCTGTATATAGGGTCGCTATGAGTCACAATTGACTGGATAGCACCCAACATGTGCCAGACACTGTTCTAGGCTCTTGAGATATCCCACCAGAGAAAACAAAAATCTCTTCCCAAGAGAGATAGTGTGGTGGGTGTCCATGAGTGTGGTGGGGTGTCCATGAATTTGGGCTTGGGAACAATGCTGCCTGGGGTTGAATTATTAGCTGTGTGATCTTAAGTGAGTTACTTAGCCTCTCAGTGCCTAAGCCTTCTTATGAGTAAAGTATAGACTTGGGGGAAAGTGATGTAACGCATACAAGGTGCCCCAAGCAGTACCTGGCACATAGTAAGCGCTCAATAAATGATAACCAAAAAAACCAAACCCATCGCCATGGAGTGGATTCCAACTCATAGCGACCCTACAGGACAGGGCGGAATGGCCCCACGGGGTTTCCAAAAGTGGATTCAAACTGCCGACCTTCTGGTTAATGGCTGAATGGTTTAACCACTGCACCATCAGCACTCCCAATAAATGATAAAAACCCAGTTAAGGTCTTAAAAGGTCAGCAGGTTTGCCATAACCTCCCCATCGCCTACCCTCCTCGGGATGCCAAAGCCGGTGAGCCTGGGCAGCAGCGCCCCCTCCTGGCTACCGAGAGAAGGGTTCCTCGCAGACACTCATCGGGCCCTCCCTGTCCTTTTCATCTGGGAGGACTTGAAGCCTCACATCACCCTGAGAGTTCCAGCTTATAGAGCGGTTCTCCGGTGCCAGGCTCTGCGCGCACCCTTTGCCCGGCCGGGATCGTTTCACCTAATTCTCAAACAACCCCCTGGGGCAGACACGGTTACCGTCCCTTTTTCACCAATGGGGAAACTGAGGATCGGGGAGATAGAGACCCTTGCTCCACGCCACGCAGCGAGAGATCGGCGGGGCGTGAAGCGTTGCCCCAATCACTGCGGCGTGTGCGCGCCGGTGTGCGCGCCTGTTTTGTGAGCGTGTGCGCGCCCCGAGACCAGCCCCGGGGAGCCGGGAGAGCGGCGGGAGAGCGGGGAGGAGGGTTGGCCGGCCGGCTCCGCGGGACGGACGGGCGGGCGGGGCTTGGGCCCGGCCCTCGCCCCACCCGCCAGCCCCGCCCGCAGGCTGCGGGGGGGAGAAGGCGGCAACCCTGGGCGCGGGGACTCGCCGGGCGGCGAGGAGCGCGGAGCCGGAGTCAGACGCTGCCGCCGCCACTGCCACCTGCGCGGCCTTCAGCAAGGTAGGGCGGCCCGGCGCTGCGCCTTCGCGGTCTGTGCGATGGGGGCGTCGGGCGGGACGTGCGTGCTGCGCCCCCCCAGCAGCAGCGCCGGGGGAGGGATGCTGGGGCTCGGCACGCCGCTGCGGGCCCGACGGGGCGCGAGGCACCCCGGCTTCCAGTCCCTCCGTGTGACCTTGCACAAAGCACTGCTCGCCTCCAGGCTTCAGTTTCCACCCTTGGGAAAGCGGGCGCAGTGGTGGCTCGCTCCTGGCCGGGTTGTTGGCAGCGGCAGCCCCCAAGTCTGGCCTCCCGACGGTCGGGACCCAGATGGGCACTGTCTGCACCGCGCACCCCTCCCTTCCCCAGTGAGGGCCGCTCGCCCAGGGCTCGGCCAGCGGGCGCTGACAGGCCCTCGTGTGGCTCCGGAGCCCCGCGGCACCCGTATCGGGACCTTCCCTCCCCTTGGCTGAGTGACCTGCTGGGCTTCAGCATAGCGACCCGGGAAGCGGTGGGGACGCTGGGCAGAGCAGAAACCCCAGCCCCCTGCCCGCCTGGGCTTGCGGGTTGGGGCGGTTAGAGTCTGTCTGCCAAGACCAGCTTTCCCTTATGGGGTTGGGGGACCTGGGCTGGAGGTGGCCTCCAAACCCACAGCTACAAACCTGCGAGGACCGTACCCACCGCCTGGACTTAGGGAATGGTGTAGGACGGCCCCATCCCCTTCCCCATTCTGGTCAGGTGCTAGCGCCCAGCCCTGTATCCCAGCCTTGGCTCATAGCCACGCATGGACCAAAAGCAGCCACAGCGCAGAGACACTGTGTGGGCCTGGGCTTGGGGCGTGGGGCAGAACACGTGTCTGAGGGAGTGTGGCCCCAGGCTCTGGGTAAAGAAGACCTCCAGCATCTGGCCTGGCCCTTCCAGAACATAACATCCCTTCTGGAAGGTCTTGCAGCCTGATTGTACACTGGGAGCTCTCCAGCCCTGAAGGCAGCTTCCACATCCAGCCAGTCTGCTTTCCAGTCACTGCCCCTCGACTGGTTCTGCTCTGGGCACACAGTGTCTGACCTCCCTCCCCACCATGGGCAGTGATCAGATCCCTTAAATCTGTCCACCTCCAGGCTGAACAGCCCCAGGTTAAGCACTGTGTCTCCCGTCAGAGCCAAAGGGAGGAGAAGTGGGGAGAGGGAGCTGAAGTGGCTGAGGTCTGCCCCAGAGCTGGCTGTGGGGCCTCCTCTAAGCCTGGGGCCCGTCCTGAATCTACCTGTGCCTAAAGACATCGATGTACTGCCCCTTAGCTGTCTGGATGGAGAGGAGGACACACAGCCCGTCTAGGCCTGCCCTGTCCACGGTCCTCATCCTCCCTCTCCAGTCCACTTGCCCTGATTGAGGGAGTGGGCCTACTGGTCTCCGTTGTCCTCCTCACGACCTGCCTCTCACCCAGGGGCTTCTTACAGCCAAAGCAAGGGAAAGGCAATCTAGGAAGGGAGGGACCACCTGGGAAGGGGGGACCACTTGGGCAGGTGGTAAGCTCAGCGTCATCAGGGGTCTGCAAGCAGAGGCTGGATGAGCACTTGTTGAGGGTGACCAACCCTTGACCCCAAGTTACTGAGATTCTAGGGCTCAAGCAGGGTGACCACGACCTTGTTCTCCAGCCATGGTGGAGGCTGCACAGGCCTTGGGGCTAGACCACAAATGGGTGTTGTTATACCCTTGTAAAAGCAGACTAAGTATACATGCTGTCACTCAAGTGTAGCTCCAACACACAGGCTTAAGTGCTACCTAAGTCTCCTGTCATCCCTTCACATGTATCATCTTGACCCCATTTTCCTGCTCAGCTAGTCCAAGCCATTTTAGCCTGATTTAGGGGCATGGCCCCTATAGTAATAATTTGAGAAGGCACCATGGAATTATGGAATGTCTGCGCTGAAAGGAATCTTAAGAAATCATCTCACCCAACCCCTCATTTTAAAGATAGTTATCCCCTCCCCTCAGAGGGGCCATGACTTGGCAGAAGTCATAGGGCAAACCAGCAACCGAGCCCACAAGCTCTGATTCTAAGACCATACATCAAATGAAAAGTTTGTGTTTTTTCCTATAAAACTAGCAAAAATAAATATAAAAGGGTAAAATCCTATGCTGGCAAAGCTGTAGGTATTCACTCATGTTTTTTAGTTTTGCGGAGCAATCTGGCACCTTGTTAAAAAAGTTCATGAAAATGACCCTATCTGCCCTTTTCTCCTGGGTTCTACCTTGGGGACTTTGCCCTGAAGAAGAAACTCTAGAGAGAGATGTGTATAGTGCTGTTACTTATAAGAAGTTACAGTGAAGAAGTTTTCAGTGTTTTATTTGAGGTCTAATAGGCATTTCATTTGAAAAGTACAGCTTAAAAGCTAGTGACAGCAAAGATTACATTGCCAGAGTCTGGCCAGCGTAGGAAGCAATGTGGTCCAGAGGAAGAGCCCCACTGGATGACCTTGGGTCAATCCCTTCCCCTCTCTGGACCTCACTTTTCCCATCTGTGAAATGGGGGCAGACTCAGAGATGGCTGAATTCTTTCAGCTCTGACAACCCGTGTTCTAGACATGGCAATTATAACTGAAGCCTTTTATTGGAAGGATCGGTGTTCCAGCCGTGCTCCCCCGTCATTAAATGAATCCTTTTAAAGGCAGGCTGCTAACCGAAAGGTTGACTGTTCAAACCCACCAGCTGCTCTGCAGGAGAAAGATGTGGCAGTCTGCTCCCACATGGGGAAAGGCAAGGCCTCACCCAGTGTCTCTCAGCCTTGGCAACCCTATGGGGCTGTCCTGTAGGGTTGCTATGAGTTGGAATCGACTCACGGCAGTGGGTTGTTGTTTTTAGAGACAGGCAGCTAGCTTTGTTCCTGGGAAGGGGTTTCAGCCGTAAACTTTTGCTATTTCCAAATAGCCAGAAGCTGGCTTGTTTTATAGCTTGGTGTGTTTTTGTTTTTGTTTCTCTACCAAATCTCAGAGGACAGGTTTTTCAGGAGGACCAGAAAGTAATTCAGCAGAACTGTTTATTTGTTTTAAGCCTGTAGTCTGTGCCTTCCCTCCTTCAGAACAGATTGGAGGTGCTCTGCAGTCACAGGGCCTGTCTGAAGGGCCAGGAGTATGTGACTTCACTTCTGTGGGCAGACGTTTATTGGATTCCTACTATATACAGGGCCCTGAGGTACATCCCCAGGTCCCACAGGTTGCTGTGGGAAATATATTAGGTTAAAACATGTAAAATGGCCAATATCCAACTGTTTTTGACTTACAAAAAATGGTACTTTCATTTGGTTCAGCCTAACTAGAAAAAGATATAAAGAGCAATGTGTTCATTCCTGTAATTGAGAAATGGGCAAGGTGCTGTGGGGACTAAAGTGTGATTATAAGCTTGGGGAGGTCAAGGGGGAGGGATGCAGGAACATGGTTTTTGCAGAAGTTGATTACCAGGTCTTTCTTCTGAGGTACCTCCGGATGGACTTGAACCTCCAAACTTTCAGTTAGTAGCTGAGGACATTTGCACTACCCAGAGATCCTAATAATAATAATACCAAACCAAACCCATTGCCGTGAAGTCGATGCCAACTCATGGCGACCCTATAGGACAGAGTAGAACTGCCTCATAGGGTTTCCAAGAAGCACCTGGTGGATTCGAACTGCTGACCTTTTGGTTAGCAGCTATAGCGCTTAACCACTACGCCACCAGGGTTTCCAATAATAATAATAGCTTTTATTGAGTACTTAAGGAATCCTGGTGGCACAACGATTAAGTGCTGGGCTGCTAACTGAAAGGTTGGTGCTTTGAACCTGGTGATCTGCTCCCATAAAGATTACAGCCTAGGAAACCCTATGGGGCAGTTAGTTATACTCTGCCCTATGGGGTTGTTATGTGTCGGAATCGATTCGACAGCAACGGGTTTTTAGTGGTTTTATCTTTCATTTAAGAAAACAACTGTACAGAGAAGCTAAGTAGCTTGCCGAAACACAGTCACACAGAGAAGCTGGGGCTTTTAGTCAAGGGTGGTAGGGAGCTATGGACGGCTTTTGAGCAATGTTAGCATGATTCCTTGAGGGGGGGATTGGAGGCAGGGGAATGCTGTGGGAATAGTCCAGGCCTGAGGTAACGAGGTGGGTGAATGTGGGGGCAGAAGTCCGGCAGAGCTTGATGGTAGGGCTTGGGCGATGAGTCCTAGGCCAGGCAAATAGGAAGAGGAAGCCAGAAGTTTATTTGTTTAACAAACACTTACATAGCATTTCTTATGTGCCAGGAACAGTAAGATTTTACATATATTAACCCAAGAATCCTCATAACAACCTGTAAAGTAAGTACTATTACTATTCCCATTTTTTAAAATGGGTATATTTTATTTACGTAAATAACAGCTCAATAAAGTTAATTTACAAAGAAAGTATATCTATTTTTTCCTTTATAAATATTTGATGAAAATCTAGAACTTAGAAAAAGGCAGAAAATAAATTACCCTTATCTTCTCCTTTCCTCATCTCAGATAATATAAAGATTTTAGTGTATGTCTTAGTCATCCAGTGCTGCTATAACAGAAAAACCGCAAGTGGGTGGTTTTAACAAAGAGAAGTTTATTCTCTCGCAGTCCAGTGGGCTAGAAGTCCGAGTTCAGGGCCCCGGCTCCAGGGGAAGGCTTTCTGTCTCTGTGGGCTCTGGAGGAAGGTCCTCGTCATCAGTCTTCCCGTGGTGTGAGAGAATATCTAAGCACAGGTCCAAAGGACACACTCTGCTCCCAGCACTGCTTTCTTGGTAGTGTGAAGCCCCCCCCCCCACTACTCACTTCTCTCTTTTATATCTCAAAAAAGACTAACTTAAGACAAAACCTAATCTTGTAGATCTCATTAACATAGCTGCCACTAATCCATCTCATTACATCATAAAGATAAGACTTACAACATATAGGAAAATCACATAAAATGGTGGATAATCATACAATACTGGGAATCAGGACCTAGCCAAGTTGGCAGGTATTTTGGGGGGACACAATTCAATCCATGACAGTGTATTTACTTTTGGTCTCTTTTCTATTATTATCCTATTTTATAGATGAAAACACTGAGCCCCACAGTGACTGGCAACATATACTTGAGCCCATGTCATCTGGCTCCAGTGTCCAGGGTCTTAATCACCATGTCATGCTGCATATTAACCCTGGAATGTCAGAGGGGGTTCCACTGAGACACATCCCCCCACCCTTTCCACCCCTTCGTCCTCTCACACTCCCATCCCTCCTACCTCTACCACCATTTCATAGATGGGGAAAGGCAGGGCCTTGCCCAGTGTCTCTCAGCCAGCATGGAGCTGATATGTGAATTCTCATTCAAATAAGAAGAAATAGGGAACCGAGAACTTGTGCTGGGTTGATGTGACAGCTGCTTCCAGCCTGGCCTGGAGCCTGGAGCTTGCAGGGGACTGGTAGGTGGCATGACCCTCCCACAGGGAATGCTGGGGATTGCCAGGGTAGGCCTGTGTTCCTTGGGTCCAAGGGTCTCAGCCATCTAGCTAGCCCTGAGTGGGAGGTGGCCAGGTGATGGAGAGAGAGAGTCTGGGGTTTTGCCAAGGCTGTGGGCCCCCTGGGACATGTCTCCTGTACACTGACTGTGTGTTTATTTCTAGCCCTGGTGCCAGCAAACTCCTGGGGCCGCATCTGCTGCCAGGGAGGGAGCTCTGGCTTTCGGCCCCAGCTCAACCGCTGGGTGGCTTTGGGCCAGGGTCTTTCCCTCCCCACCTGCAAAGTGGCATCATAATGGTACTAGCTGCAAATGAAGTCAGATGTGCATGGAAGTGCTTGCACAGGGCGTGGCATGTGGGAAGTACTCAATAAATGGCCAACTACTGTTGTTATTCCTAAGGCCGCCTCAGGGTGTTGGCCCAGGCTGGGGGATTGAGTCCACCCCAGCCAGAGCCCCCTCCTGCACCCTTCACCTTCACAACTGGCCAGGTGGGGCCCAGCCAGTGCAGAAGGAAACGGAAATGAACCTCAGGCAGTGGTTTGAAATCCAAGATTGCAGACAACAAGGGAACAGTGGAAAGACAGAACCCACGCCTCTGAGGTGGGAGAGCTTGGTCCGAAGCTTGACCCGGCCACTGATGTGTGCTATAGGCGAGTCCTGTCCCTTCTCTATGCCTCAGTGCGTTCATCCATAAAATGGGAGAATATTCCCTGCTCTGATAATCAGAATGTTCTTCACCCCAGCGACCATCGACCATCGAGCTCTTTCTATGGCTAGGAATTGTAGAGAAAGATAAGCCAGACCATTGCTGCCTTTCAGGGCTCACAGCCTGGTGGGAAAGCTTGACTGCTGTGAAAGGGAAGCTCAGGAGCTGTGAGCACTCAGAGGAGGGGCGTGTAGCCCCTTGGTGTGCGGTGAGAGTGGGGGTCAGGGAAGGCTCCTTGGAGAAGGTGATGCCTGAGCTGGATTATTGTTGGGGTCTGGAGTCGCTCGGACAAGAAAGGGGAGGAAAACAAAGAGAGGACATTAGACAAGTTACTCTACCTCTCTGAGCCTCAGTTTCTTCGTCTATAATATGGGGGTAATAAATACGTGCTCTGCCCAGTTTACAGGGTTGTTGTGAGGCTCAAAATCTGATAGAGGTTATGGAAGCACTTTGTTGTTGTATGCCATTGAGTGAATTCCAACTCACAGTGACCCTGTAGGACAGAGTAGTATTGCCCCATAGGGTTTATCTTTAAGGGAGCTTATTGGCTGTAATCTTTACGGGAGCAGATCACCAGGTGTTTTCTTCCGTGGACCACTGGTAGGTTTGAACTGCTGACCTTTTGCTTAGCAGCCAAGCACTTTAACCACTGTGCCACCAGAGATCCTTGGAAGCACTTTATGAACTGTAAATGATAAGCATCTGTTCATTGTTGCTTTATTGTGATTTCTCAAACCTCCTGGGTGTTAGGGAAATACCAGGCCAGTGTCTGGGTCAGGAGAACTTCTGGTCTGTTTTGAAAGGCCTGCAATCAAATCCAGCAAGGACAGGGTGCCATTAACCTCACACTCTTGATTTAAGGGCTTCAAAGTATTTCTGTGCCAGGGTGTGGCTTAGCTTGGAAGGTTCTGGGAGGGAGCGCCCTGAAGGCAGCCATGATCCAGTCACAGCCATGAAAGAGGGGATACTTCAGAAGCCTACAGTGCCCAACCCAGGGCAGAGGCCTGGGTGCTCTGGGGTGCACAACAAAGAAGGGTGGGATCAAGCTTCCAGGGACCTGACTGAGGGACCATAGGTACCTGTCAGGTGCGGGATGGAGGATGAGGGTGCACCATGGGGTCCCTGAGAATGAGGGCAAGTCAGTCAGTGTGGAGAGAGGTCTGTGATGGGTTGGTGACTGAAAAGCAAGTAACAGAGCAGAATGTATGGAATGAGTCTGCTTGGGTTTGAATGTGAGAAAAGAATATATCTACACATTTGGGAGTAAAGAAAAATATCCAGACAGATACACATTGAGCTGTTAACCCTGATTATCACTAAGTGATAGAATTTGATTTTGTTTTCTTTTGTCTTTTCTGCATTTTGAAAAATTTTTAAATTAATATTTGATTTTGTTGGAAACCCTGGTGGTGTAGTGGTTAAAACCTATGCCTACTAACCAAAAAGTTGGCAGTTCAAATCCACCAGGCACTCCTCGGAAACCCTATGGGGCAGTTCTCCCCTGTCTTGTAGGGTTGCTGTGAGTCAGAATCGACTCTGTGGCAACGGGTTCGTTGTTGGTTGGAAGGTGAAAGAAAGTTTACACAGCAAATTATGTTCCCATTTAACAATTTGTACGCCAGTTATTCATTGATATTGGGTACATTTTTCACAATGTGTCATCAGTTTCATTTACTCTGCTCTCGTTGTACTATGTCCAGTACTCTGGCTTCCCTGCCTCCTTACCTTCTCATCTTTGCTTTAGAGTAATTTTTGACCATTTGGTCTCCTATAGATGATTTTTCTTAAAGAAGCTCATTACTCACCAGTGATATTCTTTATTTTATAAGCCAATCTGTTATTAACTAAAAGGTAATGTCAAGGGATAATTTCAGTTGTAGGTTTAAAAGTGTAACTCAGGGCAATAATCTTGGGAAGTCCTCTAGTTTCAAATGGTCCAGTAAGTGTGGACTTCTTAAGAATTTGAATTCTGTTCCACATTTCTCTCCCATTCTATAGGGATCTGTCTGTGGCCTTGATCAGAACCGTCGGGAGTGGTAGCCAGGCACCATCCAGTTCTTCTGGTCTCAGAGTAGATGAGGCCGTGGTTCATATCAACTCTTAGTCCTTTAGACTACTTTCTTCTCTAAGTCTTTGGTTTCCTTCTTTCTCTTTTGATCCAGATGTGCATTTTGAAATTTTTATATGCAACAGCCATTTTACTTATATAAGGATTTTGAAGCTAAATACATATATATACATGTTATAACTGCAATGCAGATAGTATAATATCTGGGCCAGTCTGACATCACCAGGCTTGGGTGGGAGGGCTTGAGAAAGGAGGCACACACAGCATGGGAACCTGGGGAGGCCTGGCTGACACCCAGTGCTGGCCTTGCAGAGAAGTTGGAGAAGTGCTTGAGGGCAGGGTCCAGAGATGGCTTCATGCAGGCATCACACTGGAGGAGAAGTGACAGGGGACCTCTGAAGGACAGCTCTAGGAGTCTTTCCTTGGACAGTCAGCATCGTGACCAGGCTGCCCCAGTAGGAACATGAGGTCAGAGCCAGAGAGGGAGAGTCCTGCTGGTGTTAGAGCACTCTCTGAGCAGGTCTGGGACAGAGGGGACAGGGCCAGTGGGGTGCAGGTTGGGGTTTTGCCAGATGCTGTGGAAAAAAGCATGGCGAGGGATCTCAGGGTGTTGACAAGAGTGAGGTATGGGCCACGGAGCTGGCAGGAGGGAAGAGAGTGAAGACAGAGGGGCAGATGTCTGGGAGAGGGCTTCGGATGCAGTGATGCTTTGGGGCTCCAGGTCAATGTCAGGCCTCAGCCCACACATCCCCCCCAGGGGTGTGCAGTCTTGGTTCTTCATCCTTGAGGCTCTCACAGAGCCTCCAGCCTCTTTGGGAAGGAAGTGAAGGAGCTGAGCTCCTGCCCACTCCACTGAGGGCAAGGCATCCTCTGCTGGGAGGGAGATGGGCCATTATTTTATAATCCATTAAGAAAGAAAAAATGGCAAGCAATTAAACTGATTGTAAGCTGCATCCCAGTTTCCGAGATGTTAAAATATAAAAAACTGTGTCTTAGGACCAATAAAATATGACACGTTGAAGACTCCACACTAGACTCTCAGTATATATTCACTCATTTAATCCTGACAGAAACCTCCTGGGTAGATATTCTTACCCTCTTACTGCAGATAAGGAAACAGGACCCAGATGTTAAATAGCTTTCACCAGGCCACACAGCCAGCAAGAGGCAGAGCTGGATTTTGAACCCTGCTGTAGCTTAGATCTCAGTGCTTTTCCACATGCGGTCCCAGAGAGAAAAGGCTCCAGAGTCCTGGCTTCTGGAAAGAAGAGAATGTCCATACTGCAGCATAAACATGCGCCAGCTCAGAAGGGCCCCGGTGGACTGGTCATTAAATGCTTAATGCTGTGAGCTAGCTGAGGAGGTGTGGAGGCAGGCCGGGAGGATAATGGGCAGGGAGGAGCTTTGACAGCCGCTGTCTGGGACCTTAGCCTCACACTTGTTATGACCGTGACCAGGAGCAGCCTGGCCTGTGGCCTGTCCTCAAGAAAAGCCACAGGACCTGCCCCACACAGGTCTGTGGCCTTGCCTAGACAGGCCCATTCATTCATTCCCTAAAAAGTTATTTTTCAATGGGTCCTTTGTGCATGTATCGATGACTTTCCTTATGTGAAGCACAGGCCTCAGTGCTAGGGAAATAGCATGGAGCAAAACAGACACAGGCCCTGCCCTTGTAGGCAGTAGTCATCGAGTCTCACCAAACTTGGGGCAGATGCCTGGAGGAGAGGAGAAAGAGCGTGCAGAGTGGAAACATGCCTCCTCCAGGGTCACTGTGGAAGGCTCTTCTAGGGAAAGGACTTTTGAACTGAGCTCTGAAGGATGAGTAGTGGGGAACCAGGTTAGGGTGGGAGGGGAGCACACCTGGCAGGAGAAACAGCCTGCGCAAAGGCCCTGAGGCTAGAGCAAATGGGCCTTGAAGGAATTAAAAGCACTGTGCTCTGCAGCTCTGGTCCCAGGGCAGGAAGGCTGGAGAAGTGGTGTGGGCTGATTCTGTAGGCCTGGCTCAAGGGTCAGGGAGTGGCATGCTTTAGATTTGCATTTTTAGAAGATCGAGGGCAGGATGGTTGGCTGGGATACTAGGCAGGAAGCTGAGACTAAATGACCAGGTGAGAGAGGATGGTAGTAGCAGTAGAAATGGAATAAGCAAATGGTTTTAGGAGATGGGGTGGGGCCAGGGTGAGACTTGTGATGATATGGTTTGGTGGAGAGGAAGGGAGGCCACTTGGAGGACCCCTGGGTTCTGGCTTGCCCAGCAGTGCCCTTCACCAGGCCTGACTTGCAAAGGGCGGGGTGCTGGTGGGGTCGAGCCTTCACCCCATTGAACCCTCCTGCCCTGGGCTGGTTTTTGTTCACTTTTCCCCCAGCAGTGCTGACATATCCAGGATCATCCAGTTTTGGGGTTTTGCCAGATCTGTGGAAAAAAGCATGGCGAGGAATTTCAGGGTATTGACAAGAGTGCGGTATGGGCCATGGAGCTGGTGGAAGGGAAGAGAGTGAAGACAGAGGGGCAGATGTCTGGGACAGGGCAGAGGAGTGCAGTGGCTCAGTGTTCTCACAGGGATGAAGACCTCGGGAGTGAACAGCCCGGGCCTGTGGGAACGAGAAACAGGCATCCACGGTCGGTGGATGTTGTGTGCCCAGACACCAGTCCGGGGCTGGTCTTTCAGAAAAGCTCCGTTCAAATGTGGTGGTAAATTTGGGCACCGCTGAGTGGACAATGTCATCCCGAGGGGGTCTCTGGTTGTGCGCTCCAGGGCTCTCTTCTTGGGCCCGAACCCGGTTTTTTTTTTTTTTTTAATCCAGGGGGTTACTGATGAAGGGCTGCAGATGACAGAAAGCTGAAGGTGGGGAGGGTGTGCTCAGCAAGAGAAGCTGGAATTAGTGACTTTGAAAACAGGTGGACCATTCTTACAGGATGGCATAGTTCAGGGTGTGGCCAGGAAAAAGGGTCAAGTACAGGAGGTCATTGGGGCTGAGGTGGTCCTTGTACAGAGGGGACACTGAGGCTCGAAGAGGTCATGGGACTTGCCTGAGGTCACACAGCTGGAAAGTGACTGTCCTTGTATGGTTTTCTATGTTGTGGGTTCTAGATCCCAGAGGGCAGCTCCTTTCCTGGGTCTGCCTCTGGGAATGAGAACTTGGTGCCGCTGAGTCTGCAGCTTGGGCTGGGAGTCAGGAGGCCTGGGAGGGGAATCGTGGCCCACTAGGGGATGGCTGATGTGTGTGGGAAGACTCCCTGGAGAGGGAGCATTGGTCTAAGCTGAGCCCCGCAGCTCTGGACATATAGCGTGATGAGGAGGCAGCAATAGGCAAAGGAAGCAACGCCCACAAAGGGCTGACGATGAGGAAACATACTGAGCCTATCTGGGGTGCAGTAAATGTATGGTCTGGTTTGGCTTAATCATAAGGGGCATAGTCTAAGATATTGGCCGGATACCAAGAGTAGGAGGTGGAGGCGGCCAGCCTTGGCAGGAGGAGTGTTTTATCACTGACGTTGATTAGAATTGCCGGCACACCATGACAAGAAAAAGTCAGACCTCTATTTGGTTTTATTATTGTGTTTAAGTTCTCTATGGAAAACGTACCCCCTTATTGCCCGCACCCAGGCTGACCGCTCACCTCCCTCCCTCCCTTCTCCCCTCACTCTCTCCTCACCATCACACCGCTCCCCCACTTTTGGTACCTCCTCACCCCCATTCCCACCAGATGTGGCTTTGAATGTAGGACTGAGGAATTTGATCCCACAGGAAGGCTTTGGAATAGGAGATACTGCCATGTAATGGTAGCCAAGTAGGGACACGGTTTGCACTCAACTAACTGAGCTAAAGGTTGGCAGTTTGAACCCACTCAGCGGTACCACAGAAGAAAGTCCGGGTGATCCGATTCCTTTAAGATTATAGCCAAGAAAACCCTATGGAGCAGTTCTACCCTGTAACACACGGAGTTGCCATGAGGCAGAATTGGCTCAACGGCAAAGAGTGTGGTATGGTCTGGGGGTCCGAGATGAGAAGGACAGCCTGGGGGAAGCAGAAAAGACCTGGGAAAGGGGGAGGATCAGGGTGGGGCGAATAGGGTTTTAGAGACAGCAGCCGGATTTCAGAGCCGTTGGCACAGAAAGCCCAGGACCCATGTGCCAGCTATCCACTGCTAGGACAGGCCCTGGCTGGCACACCCTGGGACCCGTTGGTCGGCAGGAGCTCTGAGTCCTGCGGTGCCCAGGGCTGTGGCTGGTGGTCAGTGGCAGAATCCTTGAGCCCCAGGAGCACTCCAGATCCCAGCCCCCTAATTAGGACCTTCCAGAGTATAAGGACAGCAGTAATAGCCTTCAGGGGTTACTTCCCAGCCTGCCAATGGCAGCGGGACCTCATGGACACTCAAGTGACAGCCCAAGAGCTGGATTTGCTAGTCCCATTTTACAGATGAGGAAACCAGGACTTCTGAGTGAAGCAGAGTGGCTCCCAGGAAACATGGCCCGCTGCCTGCTTTCAGCCAGCATTATTAACCTGACTAGTCCGGAGTAATTCATCCTGACTGGATTTGCAGATTTTATTAACCAGTTTTAACTAAACTATACCAATGTAATATCCATTGCCGTTGAGCTGATTCTGACTCAGAGTGACCTTATAGGACAGAGTAGAGCTTCCACATAAAGTTTCCAAGGCTATAATCTTTATGGAAGCTGTCACTTCTTTCTCCCTCAGAGCAGCTTATGGGTTCGAACCGCCGACTTTTCAGTTAGCAGCTGAGCGCTTAAACGCTGCACCACCAGGAATCCTTTTAACTAAACTAACCCTCACAAAATGGGCAAGTGGTTTTAAAAGTTTCTTGCAAAAAAAGCTGTGGGTTGTTAGTAATTCTAGTAATGCTGGCACATTCAGACAAGAAAATGGGAGAACTGACAGTTAAATTCCCAGCATGGTTGCTTTATCGGCCACAAGACAAAGAGAAAACAATGACAAGCTAATCAAGTCTGACAGTAAGTCAGCCCAAGCCTTTTTTTGACTTGGGGGGGACACTACTTAAAATATATCTATATGGAAAAAGTTTTACAGTACTGGTTAATGATGACTCTCGCTCTCTGTATATGCTATGCCTTTAGGCTACTGATGATGGTTACCCAAAAAAAACCCATTGCCATAGAGTCGTTTCTGACTCACAGTGATACTGTGGGACAGAGCACAACTGCCCCATAGGGTTTCCAAGGCTGTAATTCTTTGTGGAAGCAGACTGCCACATCTTTCTCCCACAGAGTGACCAGTGGGTTCCCACCACCAACCTTTTGATCAGCAACCAAGTGCTTTAACCACTGGGCACCCAGGGCTCCTCTGATGATGGTTACTTGTAGATAATACAGGGAAACCAGTGAGAGCCGAACTCAGCGGGACTGCCTTGTTTTTTTCAAGTCTCGCAAGTTTTCCGCCTTTGACAGGGTGCAATCTTAACACTTTTCTATTGTTCTCTATCAGTAGAAAATATTTGAGTTTTCCTTCTGTGGCTGGTTTCTGCCTTACTAGATTCCAGCTTTTGCTGGTGTTACTCCATAAAATACTGTGGGGCAAACTGAATTTCTATCTTTTTGAAAGGAGTGAATGATCAAAACAGTTTGGAGCCCACTGCTGTACCTCCTGGCCTTTTCCATTCTGCTGCCACCCCTAATGCACCACCAGGCTTCTGATCAAGCTTTGCTCAGGTGGGGTGTGATTTCTCCACTTTTCTACCTATCCCCAGGTTAGAGACCCATGGCTACCTCTGGTCCCACAGAGCCTGGTACATGAGTGAGGAGGGCTGTCTCTGACTAGGGATTTGGAAAATGGAGTTGAGTTGATGTGCTCCAGCTGACCCTTCATGGTGAGGCTGCTGGTGCTCTGTGGGTTTTCTACCTGAGGCCTGCCCCGTCTCCTGGCCCTGAGGAGCCCCGTCTTTCCCAGCCTAAACCACTCTGGAGAAACACAGCCTACTTTTAAAGAGCTGAGCCCCAACACCAGGTATGATGAATGACCTCTGACCTCCCCCTTCCAAGGCCTTTCCTCCCCAGCCATCCATGGAATTTGTCCCTTGGAAAATGAGTTTCCACTGTTACTTACAACAACACAGATAAGGAACAAAAATATTTGGTGCTGTTTCCAGGCACAGGATAAAAGGAAACTTTGTTCCGTGTCTTGGAGGACAGCCCTGGGCTGAGAGGCCAGAGACCTGGATCCTGTTCCTGGCTGTGCCCTGTGTGGGTGGCCCCTGGCATGCTGACTCAGTTTCCCCTTCTGGGCCCCATGATCTCTCAGGGTCTAGCCTGTGCTACTTTTCTGGGATTCCTCTGGGGACCTGCTCTCCTGGGTGATTCTCAGCCCCTATCTGGAGAGTTTGAATATGGTCTGGGCTCCAAACTGGGTGAGGGATGGTGACGAGTTGGAGCATTATGAGGAGAAGATGGGAAACTGAGTCACGCAAGAACCTCCCCAACCTGGAGCAGAGCTTTCACAGGGGCACATAGTCAGGGGCCTCAGCTCCCTGAAGGGTTGTCTCGTGCAGAGGCATCGGATGTGGTTTGTGAGCTCCAAGGATAAAGACACACCAGTGGGGAAATTGTAGATTTCCGTTTGGTAGAAGGAAGGAAGGAAGCCTGTAACGGTTGAGCTCTTCTGTCCCTGGAAGGGGTGAGCTGCCCATGACCAGAATGGTACGTGGTGTGGAAAGGAGGACAGAGAACTGACTCTGGGCAATGCTGGGGTATTGTAGCTGTCTCTTGCTCCCAGATATAATAAGACCATGTGAGAGAGGGCATTAGGGGTCTGGCTAAGAATTAGCTGAGCTTTAGATTCTAAGTCAGCACTCAGGGTGGGGAAGGACACTAGGCTATTTGAGTTTTTATTAGGCTAAGGGGTATTGGTAGGTGCCAGCACAGATTCCCCCCAAATCTTTAGGTATTGCCACTTTGAGAAGAAATAGAGGAACATGGGTGCTGTGTACTCTGGAGGAATCTCTAAGCCCCTGTTTGAAGTCCTTACTCATTGTTGCTAAATTTTCATTTAAATCCAGTAATACAGGTAAACAGCTTAGAACTGTGCCTGACTCAGAGTGAGTACTCAATAAAAATTACTTTTACTTATTCTGAATTTACTTATTTAACAATACTTATTTTGTGTTTACCATGCACCGGGCAGTGTTCTAAGTGCTTGAGAATATTAACTCACTTATCATCATCCCCATTTTACAGAGGAGAATATCTGAGGCCTAGAGATGTTGACTGACCTGCTCACATTCTCCTGTTAGAGTGTGGTGGGGCAGCAGGCAGCCTCTCAACCTGATCATAGCATGTAATAATAAGCAGAGCACCTTGGCCTCTGTTCTCCCTTCAGAGCCTCCCTAAAGCCTTAGGAGGGTGACAGAACAGGGCCACTCGTTCTTAATGTGTGGATTGGGGCACTGGGCCCAGAGAGGGAATGGTTTGCACAGGGTCACGTAGTGAGTGTGGGCAAAGCAGCACTGGAGTTGGCCTTTGGTCTCAGAATATCTGTGCATTCACCCTCTCCAGAGCAAGGCTCCTGGCTGAAGCCCAAGTTGGAGACAGCACTGGTTAGTGAGGGGACTGTTCCCTCAGGAGTTCTTCCTTCACCAGGAGTAGCTGGAGCAAGCTTAGATAGGACATCCTGCCAGAGGGAAGTCTGTTCAAGGAGCCGCCCTTCCGCTTGGGAGGAGGTTGTCCAGGCTGAAGGCCATGTTCTGCACATGTTCTGAAGAAGGAAGGCGAGGCTCTAGGCTTGAGGGGAAAATGGCAGGGCGTCCTCATCCCACAGGGCCCAATCTCTGGAGGCCTAGGCAGGGAAGGCCCTGACGAGCTAGGAGTGTGAAAGTGCCAACAGTCATGGGGGAACAACCTGGCCTCCTCCTCAAGCCCGGAAGCCTCCTCAGGAACCAATTCCAAGTCCATGGGTCAGGAAGGGCTAGAAAGGAATGGGAGCGCCACAGGAAACCATCGTGGAAGCAGAGATGGCGCCCACTGAAGGAGTGCAGGAAAGCTCTCCAGTGATACCTAGGTGCTGCTGTTTCTTTTTAAATTTTGAGTTCATAGTAGGCTACTCCATTCTTGAATGTTTTTGCTTGCATGTATTAATGAAGAGTGTATGTCCAGTGTTAAAATATCATACTAAATGGAAACGGCCATACTTTAGGTCCATAGGAGACTAACAAAAATAGCTAACACATGGCTGTCCCCATGCCGGGCACTATTCCCAGGAATTTTACATGAATACACTCACAGAATCCTTACAACTCCACTATAAGGTGGGGCCTATTACTGACCCCAGTTTACAGATGAGGAGACTGAGGCACAGAGAAGTTTAGTATCTTTACCCGAATAACTCAGTGAGGGCTTAAGCCAGGCGATGGACCAAGATGCCTGACCCTAGTCTGTGCCCATCTATTGAGAACTTACTACGTCCAAGGCTAAGCATCTGCTCAGCTCTCTCCTTGCCTCATCTCCCAGCAACCCAGCCAGAGGTTGATGCATGCATGGTGCCAAGACTTAGAGAAGGTGAGTGGGTCTAGATTCGTATCCGGGTCTGTCTGGCTCCGAAGCGTGTTCTTAGCCCCCTGCACAGTGCTGCTTGCTGAAGTTGTCATGGGAACACTCACCAGGTTCTTGAGTGCTGGTCTTAGAGCCCAGATGTATGTTTGAATGTAAAGAAATGTTTGACTATAAACGTAAGAATATTTGAGAGAAAGGAAGCAAGGGATCATAGCCCCTGCTGGCCTGAGTTGGGAAGGGGTTGTGTGCTCACGGCTCCACCACTCTGAGCCCAGCGCCACTTGCTGCAGCTTTGAAATGGGGATAACTCTACCCAGTCCATGAACAGTGAATGGGATGGACTTTGTAAATCATGGAGGAGTGGGTCTCAAAATGTGGTCCCCAGACGAGCGGCATCATCGTCACCTGTCGGCTTGTTAGAAATGCAGATTCTCAGGCTTTACCCCAGACCTACGAATCAGAAGCTCTGGGGTGAGGCCCACAATCTGGGTTTTAACAGTTAAGGCCCTCCAGGTGATTCTGATTCACTCTTAGTTTGGAGATCCACTGCCCGAGCATCTTGCAAACATATGTAAATGAGATGCGGTCTCCAATAATAGCAACCTGTCTTGGGGCAGATGTACATCTTCAGACTGGGGCACTGACATCTTTCCCGTGCTCCTTTTGTCCTCACAAACCTGGCTGCTGGTACTCAGAATTTGAGCAGGAGAATCCCTTGGGCCTGTTGCCCACTTCTCCTTGGGGCTCCTGCCCTGGCTGGTCTACAGCCCAGCTTGAAGGAACGATGGGCAGAGCTCAGGGAGGCTGGGAACAGGGAGAAGGTGGCCTGGTGTCCTCCCCTGCCCATTGCCACATACCCCATCTGGGGAGTTGATTAAGGCAGAGCAGCAGCACTTCATCTTTGTGTAGGTAAACAGGTGAGGGAGGGGCAGAGGGGAATTGCTCATCCCCCTCCTGCATGTGGAGCCCAGCTCGGAAAACTGTGGGGCTGTCTCTGCGTCTGCAGGGCCTCAGTCATACGGATTCTTTTCATCGTAAATGAGCTGGGTGATAGAAGGAAACTATTTTCTAATTTAAAAAAAAAGCTGCTGAGATGTGGCACAGGAATGAGCCTACAGGGTCAGGGTCCCCCCTGTTCCTCTTCATAGAGCTGAGATTTGTAGCAGCAGCTGGAACCCTGACTTCTGGTCAGCAGAGCCAAAGCTCTGTGTGCTTCTCTCTATTCTGGCGCCCAGGATGCCATCCCTCATACATCATGCTCCACCTCCCCAGCCCACACAAGGCCTCAGAGGCCTCCTCTTCCTTCTCCTCCTCCTCACAGGGCTCTGGCAGCCCTTCTGGCCAATCGGAGCTGGGCATGAAAGGAAACCCCTTGTTCTTTCTTCCTTAGGTACAAGCCCAAAGTGGAGGAGAGAAAATACTTTCCGAGGCCAGATGTTCTCACTACCTCGTTGCAGAGGCTAAAATCACTTCAGCTCTGACCATGCCATGTCCCTGGTCACAACCTTCCACCACTCTCCATTGTCTGCAGCAACAGCTCCCTGGGCTGTTGCTCAGAGCCCTCACCTGCCTGCCTTTCCAGCTGCAAATCTCCTTAGCTAGTTGCCGTGGGATCGATTCTGACTCCGAGTAGGACTGTGCTCCACTGGGTTTTCAGTGGCAGGTGTTTGGAAGTAGATCGCCAGGTCTTTCTTCCGAGATGCCTTTGTTGGATTCAGACCCCCAGCCTAACACCAGCCTTTCAGTTCACAGCGGAGCATGTTAACCTTCTGCCCTACCTAGAAATTCCCAACCCTAATTGCTCCCGGCATTTGCCCCAATGCCAGCCCAACTGGACTTGGTGTGCCTCTATTTCCCTCACCACCCCGCCATGGTCCCCCGCCCCCTCCGTGCATCACGCAGGGTGGGTCCTCCAGGCGTTGCCAAGCGCAGCAACTTCCTCCTGGAACGCCCTTGTTTCACTTCTGCGTTGTGGTTGCTCTACTCAGCTTTAAGCCTTAGCTCAGACACCTCTTCCCAGAAGCCCTCCCTGGCTCCCCAGGTTTTGATCTCTCTGCTAAAGCCTGCAGCTTCAGGCCGCTCAGCCCTGTTCACACTGATCTGAGCTCGCTGCTTACAGGCCGGCCTTTGCCATCATTCTGAGCTCCTGAGGGGCAGAGGCCCCATCAGGGTCATCCTTGTCTCTCAACAGCCCAGAGAGGGCACCAGTGGCACTGGTAGAACTGATGCTGGACTCCAGGTTCCTGCAACAGGGAGGCAGAAGGGTGGTTTGTGGTCTGTGTCAGGGACCCACTGCCTATAGACTGTACAGATTCCTAGCCGGGTGCCCACCCCCAGGGCTGCTTCCCACTCACTGTGTGACTTTGAGCAAGCTACTTTCTGCTCTGGGCCTCAGTTTACCTCTCTGTCCAAAGACAGATCTAGAGGCTCTGTGCCAGGGAGCAGGTGGTGAGCAGAAAGTGAAGCTGCCAGATTTTCGGCCTCATAGAGGCCTTTGACCCTTGTCTCCCGAAACTCCCAGATAAGGAGATTGTGGGGTAATAAATCTGCCTGGAGTTTTGGTCAGGGCTTGATGTGGGAAATAAATAGGAAGAAATTCTGTTATGTGTCTCCAGAGAGTCAAGACTGGAATAGCTGACAGGCACACAGCTCCGCCACCTTCATGGGTCCCACGCGGTGTCTGCCGCATGCCGGCCATACAGCCCTCAGTGGATCATCTTCACAGGTGGGCGGGGTGGAGTATTACCATTTTATAGATGGAAAAACAGAAAACCAAAGAGGGATAGGATTTGCCTAAGGGCACACAGCAAATGATTGTCAGATTTAAGACTTGAGCCTGGCCAGCACACTTGCTGTTAAAGTATCAGTCCTGGCCCCTTGGCTTCTAGTACCCAGAGGAGGGATTTGGGAGAGGCTGGTGGCTGGAGAAGGAGGTATAAACCAGGAGCCAGGTTGCTCTCCCCCGTGTACCTGCCTGTGGGATCTGGTCTGTATATGGACAAAGCAGAAGGGAAGGACCATTTTGGGCTGACGTTGCTATGGATGGTTGGATGGATGGATGGATGCATGGATGGATGCCTGGATGGATGGATGGATGGGTATGTAGGTGAATGGATTGATGCATGTATATATGGGTGGATGGATGGATGGATGGACAGACGGATAGAGAGATGTATGGAGGGAAGGAAGACAGAAGGAAGGAGGGAGAAACACAGGGAGAAAGAAAGGAACTCCACCAGCGGAACTACTTTGTACCAGACATGCATGTGCTTGGTATTTTACATACATTTTCTCATTTAATCCTTCTCAAGATCCCATGAGTTAGATATTATGGTAACCCTTTTACAGACTGGAATGCTGAGGCTCAGAGACATTTAGCAATGAGGATCCAGGATTTAAACATGGTACTTCCTCTTTTCTCCGCACTTGGCTACCTCCCTAGATATCCAGATGAGCACCTCATAGGAAGGAGAGACTGCTCAGGCTGCTGAGCCAAGAAGGCTCCGTGGAGATGTGATCCATTCACCAGATCTACCATTTGAGCTGAGCCCAGGAAGGTGGATGAGAGGAAGGGGCGTTCTAGGAGATCAGCTAAGTGCATGTTCTTATCTGAGCTGAGTTGGTTTTAGGCAGAGAGAATGGGGTGTGAGCAAAGATGGGGGAATCTGAAAAAATATGATGCACTGAGGGCAGAGCTTTGAAGGAGTCCTGGTGGTGCAAAGATTAAGCACTCGCTGCTAACAGAAATGTTGGCAGTTTGAACTCATCTAGCAGCTCAGCAGGAGAAAGACCTAGTGATTTGTCTCCATAAAGATTACAGCTTAGAAATCCGTATGGGACAGTTCTACTGTGTCACACGGGGGTCACTGTAAGTCTCCCTAACAAGGGAGAGCAGATAAACCAGTTTGTCTCAGAGGGCAGGTCTGTAGAGGTGAAGAGGAAGAGATAGGGGAAGGCCAGGGCCTCAAAACCCAAGGCAGCAGAGGGCTTTCTCCTGAGGACAGAGTGGAGCCTTCAGGGAAAAGGGTCAGATCCAGGATGGATGGGAGGGGTGGGAGGAAGGAGGCTGCGGTGCTGCGGGGACAGGATAGGAGACCTGGAGGTAGAGTGGGGGAGAAACCAAGTCAAGACCCTCACTGAGAGACAAGGCACCGAGGCTTCGGTGGCGCTTGAGGGAGGGCAGGAGTTGATCAGACATCTTGGGAGGGGCCCTGGGCCTGGGCAGTGTCAGATGACAGGAGGAGGTGCTCCCCCAGCCTAATTGCATCAGGAGGAAAGAGGCTCTCTGACTTAATCAGCCTTTCTGTATTTCCTGTGGGCCTGCAGGGAAGCATCTGTGCTAGACCAGGACGGGAGAGTTGGAGGAGGGAAAGATTGGGCAGAGGCTGGGAGGGGATGGCATGGAGAACCTGGGACAGGGCTATTTTTATCTGCTGGCTGCAGGGTGCCTCTGCTTGCACGGATGATATGGCTCAGGTGTACAGGCCTGGTGGAAGGTCCCAGGCAGCAGCGTGTCTGCCTTCCTGCTGGGGCCCTGCCGATGGAGAAAACCAAGGGGCTTCCCCTGCCTTTCGCCTCCCCCACCTGCCCTCCAAGAACCCCAGACCCCTCAGCACCAAGGCAGAGCTAGGGCTCTGCCTCCACCCCAGAGAGTCCTGCCCAGAGAGGTACACAAATACACTTTCTTTATTGAGTCGATTCTGACTCATAGCGACCCTATAGGATACAGTAGAACTGCCCCAAAGGGCTTCCAAAGGCCGTAAATCTTTACAGAAGCAGGCTGCCACATATTTCTCCTATAGAGCGGCCGGTGCGTTCCAATCACTGACCTTTCAGTTAGCTGCCGGTCGCTTTAACCACTGCACCACCAGGGCTCCATCAGATCCTTCTTGACCGGCAGGGATAAGATTATTAGCTCTTTACATGTGTGAGTCTGTTCCTTCCATCACTATGGTGAGCATCGCGTGTCAGAAAAACACCAGGTTTTAGATTTTTACTCAGATACCCCAAATGTTGGGCCTTCAGCGTGGACCTCTCATTTACTGAACCAGATCCTAGTGTCCTGAAAACATCGTAAACACAACAATCTTAATAATAAACATTTGTTGAGCACTAAGTATGCACCAAGCCTCACTCCAATTGCTGTGTGAACTCTCCCTCAGTCGTCAGAGCAGCCCTGTGAGAGAGTGTGGTCCCTAGGTTGAACGACTCGGCCTCAAATTCTAGCTCAGCTGCCCACTAGCTGTGTGATCTTGAGCTAGTTACTTAACCTCTCTGTGCCTGTTTTCTAAAAATGGGGTAATCATAGTACTTACAGGATTGCTACGAAGGTTGAGTTAATACACGGAACATATTTAAATTACAGTAAGCAATATAAGTGTTAGCTATTTTGCTTGTTGTTTGCTATTTTGCCTGGTTTCATGGTGAGGAGGAGCTTTGGTGGCTAAGGGCTCAGGCTGCTTTGGGGCAGTTCTACTCTGTCTTATAGGGTCACTATCGAGTCAGAATCGACTCGACAGCAACAGGCTTGGTATGGACTGGTGAGGAAATAGTCATTAAGTAACTTGCCCAAAGTCACACAGGTAGCAAGTGATAGAGCATCACTGCGCGCAGAGCTTTCTGCAGCGATGGCAATGTTCTATAACTGCACTGTCCAGTAGGGGACCCAGCAGCCACGTGTGGCTATTGAGCACTTGAACTGTGGCTACTGTGACTGAGGAACTGAATTTTTAATTTAATTAAATTTAAATTTAAATCAGGGCTTTGAATCCCTGCTGAGAATTTGCATTTCCTCCTCAGATGTACTGAATCAGAATCTACACATTTTAACAAGACCCCAGCTGATTCTTATGTCCTGGGAACTTGTTAGAAATGCATATTTTCAGCAGAGGTTCCAACGGGAAGGAACTGGGTCAAAGCCCTGGTTTAAGTTTAGAAGTCATGTAGGATGATTTCAGGGAACAGCTAGGTCAATTGGCATAACAAAGTGTAATAAGAAAACATTCTGCATCCTACTTTGGTGAGTGGCGTCTGGGGTCTTAAACGCTAGTAAGTGGCAATCTAAGATGCATCAATTGGTCTCAACCCACCTGGAGCAAAGGAGAAAGAAGAACACCAAAGACGCAAGGAAAATTTGGGCCCAAGGGACAGAAAGGGCCACATAAATCAGAGACTCCATCAGCCTGAAACCAGAAGAACTAGACGGTGCCTGGCTACCACCAATGACTGTCCTAACAGGGAACACGACAGAGAATCCCTGATGGAGCAGGAGAAGAGTGGGATGCAGACCTCAAATTCCAGTAAAAAGACCAGACTTAATGGTCTGAGACTAGAGGGACCTCAGAGTTCATGGCCCCTGGACTCTCTGTTAGCCCCAAATTAAAACCATTCTCAAAGACAACCCTTCAGACAAAGATTAGACTGGACTATAAGACATAAAATGATAGTGGTGAGGAGTGTGCTTCTTAGCTCAAGTAGACATATGAGACTATGTGGGCAGCTCCTGTCTGGAGGTGAGATGAGAAGGCAGAGGGGTACAGGAGCTGGTTGAATGGACACGGTAAATACATGGTAGTGAGAAGGAGTGTGCTGTCACATTGTAAGGAGGGCAACTAGAGTCATATAACAATGTGTGTATAAGTTTTTGTATGAGAAACTGTGTTGAGATGTAAGCTTTCACTTAAACCACAATAAAACAGAATAATAAAAAATAAGTCACATGTGACCTAGGGGCTCCTGTGTTAGACACAGCAGTTTAGAGCTGGGATTAAAACCCTGACAGTCAGGCTCCAGAGCCCATGCTCTTTACCACTGTGCTCTACTTTCTTGTTTAAATCTTTTCTTATGGGAATTTTAAAACATACACAGAACTAGAGAGAATACTAGAATGCATGGCATGTACCCGTCGCCCTGTTTCAGTAGACATCAATATCTTGTTTCATCTCTGCTCCCACCCCAGTTCCCTATTGCACTATCCACACCCTTACTGGTTTACTTTTAAATAAATCTCGGACTTCGTATTATTTCATATGTGAGTATTAGGCATGTCTCTAAAAGGGAACCCTGGTGGCGTAGTGGTTAAGAGCTCGGCTGCTAACAAAAAGGTTGGCAGTTCCAATCCACCAGCCGCTACTTGGAAACCCTATGGGGCAGTTCTGCTCTGTCCTGCATTGTCACTATGAGTCAGAATCGACTCAACAGCAATGGGTTATCTCTAAAAGATAAATACTCTTATTCAACATATCTTAATAACCATATCATTCTCTCACCTAGAAACAGTTTACAATTCTTTAATATCATTAGGTACCCATCAATTTTCAGATTTCTCTGATTGCTTTGTAAATGTCTTTTTGCAGATGGTTTGTTTGAATCAGGGGATCCAGACAAGCTCCACGTATTGCACTGGTTGCTGTGTCTTTTATCTCTGAAGTCTATTTTGATTTTTAAAGGTTCCTCTTTTGCCCTTGCCATCTAATTGTTGAAGAAGCCAGATAATTTGACATGTAGGGTTTCCCATATTCTAGAGTGTGCCAGTTACATCCCCATGGTGGTGTTGAATGTGTTTCTCTATACCCTTTGTGGGTAGTTAAATATAGAGACTTGATCAGCATTGGGTCCAGTTTTTTGTAAGATCGTTTCCTAAGTAGTACAGCATTCTTCTTATTGTATCATATTCACCAGTTGTCTTTCATTTAGCAGCCAAGTGTGTTAACCATTTGCACCGCCCAGGAACTCCACTGTATCATATTGTGTGGCACATATTATCTGGCTATCTCTTTTAGTGACGAAAAGATTCATCAGTAGATTCAAGTGCTACCAGCCTGACCCATCCATAACAACCAAAAAAAAAAAAAAACAAACACTTGTAGCTATCAAGTTGATTCTGACTCATGGTGACCACATGTGTTACAGAATAGAATTGCTCCGTAGCATTTTCTTGGCTGTAATCTTTATGGGAGTAGACTACAGCAGATCGCCAGGCTTTTCTTCCACAGCTGGCTGGGTGGGTTCAAACCGCCAACCTTCAGGTTAGTAGTCGAGCGCAAACCATTTGTGCCACCCAGGCACCTGACCCAGTGTGTCTCGAACTTGAGCATGCACCAGAACCCTCTGGAGGGCTTGTTAAGACCAGATTCCTAAACCCTACAGAGTTTCTTATTCAGTAGGTCTGGGGTGGAGAAAGATGTGGCAGTCTACTCCCATAAAGATTACAGCCTTGGAAACCCTGTGGGGCAGTTCTACTCTGTCCTACAGGGTCGCTCTGAGTCAGAATCAGAAAACCAAACCATGCAACCAAAAACCAAAACCAAACCCAGTGCCATCGAGTCGATTCCGACTCATAGCGACCCTATAGGACAAAGTAGAACTGCCCCATAGAGTTTCCAAGGAGCGCCTGGCAGATTTGACCTGCTGAACCTTTGGTTAGCAGCCGCAGCACTTAAGCACTGGCCACCAGGGTTTCCAACCATGCAACAGGTTTGGTTTTCTTGGTTTTGGGATAGTGTCACCAGAATTGGCATTTCAAACAAGTTCCCAGGTGATACAGATGCTGCTGGTCAGGGACCACCCTTTGAGAAACATCACATTACATCCCCCACTAGCCTTTCACCTAATACACTTTGGAATCACCTGGGAAGCTTAAAAGGTGCCCATGCCTGAGTCCCACGCCCAGTGACTCTGATTTAAATGATTCTGACGTGCAGTCAAAGTTGCAAACCGCTGCCCTAATGGCTTTCACAGTCCGCTGGGCTGTCGGGGTCATGGCTCATGCCTCTTTCTTACCTGTCACACCGTCTCATCTTCTCCTGCTCAGCAGCCATTTTCCTGAGAGGTATAAGCCCATGGAGTGCAGTAGCTGAATTATTCATCTCTGATTCCCTACCCTGCCCCAACACAGGCCCCGGAACAGAAGTAAGCCCTAAGCAAACACTGGATGAAGATTGATGAATGAATGAAATCATATCCACCTCTCTTTGCACACCTTCTTGGATTTTCTGCTTTAAAATGTTCTGTTCTTTGGTTCGAGGATCCCTGGTGACACAGTGGTTTAGAACTCGGCTGCTAACCAAAAGGTTGGCAGGTTGAATTCACTAGCCACTCCATGGGAAAAAGATGCAGCGGTTTGCTTCTGTAAAGATGACAGCCTTGGAAACCTTATGGGGCAGTTCTGCTCTGTCCTATATGGTCGCTGTGAGTCAGAATTGACTCGACAGCAACAGGTTTGGTTTTTGGTTTTAGATTCTCTGGTTCAGGATGCTGGGCTCTCCGTGAAATCAGTTCTAGAGCCCTCTCTTGCACAGGCAAGTAGTCAAAATCAGGATTACTGGTGACTTACAATAGAATCGTTGCATTAAATCATATTAAAACACAAGTTTTACGGAGACTTCAGTGGTAGGGTGACCAATCTGTCCCTCTTTGCTTGAGACTTTCCTGGCTTTAGCTCTGAAAGTCCTGCATCCCAGGTATCCCCACAAAACCCAGGCAAAGGGAGACAGTTATTTATCCTACCTCTGTTTTTTTTTCTGTGGAGAGAGGCAAAGCCTCTTGCTTTGAAGGAAGGAAGACACGACCCCTGTTGGGTGGGACCCTGAGGTCCCAGACTGGATCTCACCCTGTTACTTTAGACCCTGTGGCTGCCTAATGGAAAGCAAAAATGAAGACACCTGTGCTGAGAGGTGGCCGCTGTAAACCAGACACTGGCCTCAGATTAACAGAAGCCCGAGCCATTGTTTTTGCATTGGCCTCATATGCATTTGAAAGTTGATAGGAAAGAAGCAAGACAAATGCAGAACTGATGTGTTCGAAATATGGTGCTGGTGAAGAATATTGAATATTGACTGCCAAAAGAATGAACAAATCAGTCTTAGAAGAAATACAACCAGAATGTTCTTAGAAGCGAGGATGGCCAGACTTCCACTGGCTTACTTTGGACACGTCATCAGGAAAGAACAATCAGTAGAGGCCAGGCAGAAACAAAGAAAACCCTCAATGAGATGGATTGACGCAATACCCACAGCGGTGGAATCAAACGGACCAATGATGATTATGAAGATGATGCAGGCCTGGGCCACGTCTCTTTCTGTTATACTTAAGGTTGCCACAAGTCAGACTCGATTTATAAGCAACTAACAAGAACAACAGTTGTGGATAAAAGCAGTGGGGAGAAAACCAGTAACCAGGTGCTGTAGGGTGGATTCCGACTCATAAGGACCTCGTGTGTGTCAGAGTAGAACTGTGCTTCAACAGGATTTTCAATGACTGGTTTTTCAGAAGTAGGTCATCAGGCCTTTCTTCCAAGAAGCCTCCGGGTGGACTTGAACTGCCATCATTTTGGGTGGCAGCTGAGGCGTTAATAGTTTGCACCACCCAGGAACTAGGAAGAAGTAGCAGAGATCTGTGGGTTTTATTTCTGCCTGGTAAGAAAGGAAGCCTCCATAGAAAATCGCTGGTTAAATAGAAGCCTGCGTTTACAGCAGGGGCCTTGACCCCAAATGGGCCTCAGTTTCTGAGTTCAGCATTCCACCACACCACCCCCTGCACCTGCCTGGGAGGGATAAGAGGCCCTGATAAGGATTCAGGATGAATTAGAAAGGAACTTTCCAGTCAAGTTTGGGGCCAAGGTCAGGATATGGATAATAGTCAAGGATTGGAGAGCAAGGGACCCACCCGTAATTAGATGTTTATTGTGTTAATTCTAGGTCTTTGTGTATCACCTTCAAATAGAGTATTTAGTCTTACTGTTTTAGCCGTAATGTTTCTTTCTTTTTAACAACTGGGAAATTTGCGGTTCTAACCTCCCTCTGTTAACTGTGGCCATGACATAAGTGGTAGGGTTCAGACCCTCTCACAGGACACAGCTTACTGTGCCCACAAGGTCAAGTTTTAGGTCAGAAAAAATAACTTAAAATATTAGATGTGGAACCACAAACTTACAAAGGGACAAGGGTGGCCAGCCATGCCAGACTCCCACCCATCCCAGCCATTCAAAGACAAAATCAGATACTTTCATTCCTTCCCTGAGGCCACAAACAGTGCAATTAATGAACAATCTACTGTGCTGGTTTGTGCCACACCCAATTTGGGTTCATTTTCAACCACCCTGCAGCTAACCCTTGTCCTATAATGATTTAGGGCTGGGCGACATAGAGGGGCCTTTGGGGGCACACAGCCCCAAGGCTTCAGCTCTCTGTCTCTGCTCTCTCATACACACAAACACACTGTTTCTCTCTCTCTCTCTCTCTGTCACAGAGGAACACGTGGTATAGCAGGAAGAGGGGTCACAGGACAGGACTCAGTTCTGCTTCCCCTTCCACTGCTCCCATAGCAGTATGATCTTGGTCAGGTCCCTTCCCCTGCACCTCCATTTTCTCATTCATCAAATGGAGATGGGAATCCCACCCACCTCGCAGCAGAGTTGTAAGGGATGGGAAAGGCAGTGCGGCATTCCACAGTCAGGCATTTAAGGAATCAATTCAATAAATAGCTAAATCCTTTTTGGAGGCGGGGAACTCACAGTCCTCCGAGCCTAATCCTGTGGCATCGAGCTTGCTAAGCATGCATGGGGTAGAATCACCAGAACCATGCCCCCTGCTTTGTGCCCCGAGCCTGGCTCGGGGTGCCACACCTGAGAAGCCCCGCTGTAGCTTTGATGTGGTCCCAGCTGGATGGGATGGGGCATGATGCCATGGGAGAACCTGGCCCAGATCAGCCATCCTGGCCCATCCCGAGGGTGAGGGCCTCACAGTGCTCCGGGCCGCTGTGATCTGCATTTCCAGGCAAGTGCCTGCTTGTGGGGAAAAGGAAACTCCTGCTCTCTGATTCCTGAGTCATTAAACTCACACATGCATGAATGCGCACATGCACGCGTTCATACACAGCTGCACACAGCCACGTATGTGCACACCCATCAGCAGTACGGGTGAGGCACATAAGCACCCACTGACGCATATGTGTATCACGGATGCACAGACGTGCACACATGCAAAGGTACACAGTGCACACACACCGAATGTTTGCAGAAGCTCACCTGTGTGTATATATACACTCACACCCTGCACAAAGGGAGAGGCAGCCTTGCCTGGTGCCACCCCATCCCCCCCCCTCTGTAATTTCCTTCCCTGGTAGCAGGTCTGGAAGAACCTTGGCAGTGGAGATAAAGCACTGGGGTGGGGCGGGAAGAGGAGTTTGTGGGGGAGGAACAGGGCGGAAGGGCACTGATGTTCACGCTGCTCCACTCCCAGGCCAGCTGGCTTCTTCACCAGAGGCCAGCAGCCCCCTTTGGAGAGGCGTCCACCCAGGGCTTAGCCTCCCAGGGCCTGGTTTTCTGTAAAGTGGGGGTGATAATGATCATGTTACTTCTCCCTCAGGGCTGAGGTGGGATGCGAGGGCATGACAGAGCTCTTGTCAGCATCTATGTTACCTGCAGGAACCTGGAGCTGGAGGCTCTGAGACAGAGCTGGGCTTGGCTCCCAGCTCCACCATTGACTGCCTAGCTCTGGGACCCCAGGCAGGTTACTTCCCTTCTGGCTTCAATCCCTGTGTCTGTAATGGGGATCAAGGGAGCACGTACCTATTAAGTTCATACGTGGAAAACACTTGGAATGGCGCCTGGGACCATAGCAAGCACTCAAAAAACATGAGTTGTTACTGCCATAGAGATAACCGTGAGCTGGAGAAGAGTTGTTTCCAGACCCTGCCAGAGCTGGCCCTCAGGTGCTGCGCAGAGCCCCAGGGCGGCCCACGGGTGCAAAGACAGGCTGTGAAAGGAGAGTGCTGGGAGTGGCCATAGGGCCCAGACTGTTGAGGATGAGAAGGTCATGCTGACTTCAGCCGCTCTGATATGACCGGCTCTCTTGCCCCACAGCCTGCCATGTGCACTCAGGCACCAAGCCTAGCTGATTTCCCTCCTTGGTATTTCATTGTGTCTGCACTGCCCTGCTCCAGCCCAGGTAACCATGCCTCTCACCTATTCTAACCTCTCTTCCATTCAGTAGCCAGAGGAATCCATCTACAAGTGAAATCTGGTCCTCTCATTCCCGCTTTCAACCCTCAGTGGCTCCCCATTGCCCTCAGAGCTTGTCTTAGTTATCTAGTGCTGCTATAACAAAAATACCACAAGTGGATGGCTTTATCAAAGAGAAATTTATTGTCTCTCAGTCTAGGAAGCTAGAAGTCCAAATTCAGGGTGCCAGCTCCAGGGGAAGGCTTTTTCTCTCTCTTGGCTCTGGGGGAAGGTCCTTGTCATCAATCTTCCCAGGTTGACGAGCTTCTCAGAGCAGGGACCCCCGGGTCCAAAGGAAATGCTATTCTCCTAGCTCTTGTTTCTTGGTAGTATGAGTTCCCCCTGTCTCTCTGCTTGCTTTTCTATATTAAAAGATATTGACTCAAGACGCAACCTAATCTTGTAGATTGAGTCTTGCCTCATTAACATAACTGCCTTAATCAGCCTCATTAACGTCATAGAGGTAGGATTTACAACACATAGGAAAATCAGATCAGATGACAAAACGGTGGACAGAGACATGCTGTTGTTAGGTGCCGAGTTGGTTCCAACTCATAGCGACCCTGTGCACAACAGAACGAAACATTGCCCGGCCCTGCGCCATCCTTACAATTGTTGTTATGCTTCAGCTCATTGTTGCAGCCACTGTGTCAATCCACCTCGTTGAGGGTCTTCCACTTTTCTGCTGACCCTGTACTCTGCCAAGCATGATGTCCTTCTCCAGGGACTGATCCCTCCTGAAAACTTGTCCAAAGTATATAAGACGCAGTCTCACCATCGTTGCTTCTAAGGAGCATTCTGGTTGCACTTCTTCTAAGACAGATTTGTTCGTTCTTTTGGCAGTCCATGGTATATTCAATAATCTTTGCCAACACCACAATTCAAAGGTGGTGTTGTCAACTTTTCTTCAGTCTTCCTTATTCATGTCCAGCTTTCATATGCATATGATGTGATTGAAAATACCATGGCTTGGGTCAGGCGCACCTTAGTCTCCAGGGTGACATCTTTGCTCTTCAACACTTTGAAGAGATCCTTTGCAGCAGATTTGCCCAATGCAATGCGTCATTTGATTTCTTGACTGCTGCTTCCATGGCTGTTGATTGTGGATCCAAGTAGAATGAAATCCTTGACAACTTCAATCTTTTCTCCATTTATCATGATGTTGCTCATTGGTCCAGTTGTGAGGATTTTTGTTTCCTTTATGTTGAGGTGTAACCCATACTGAAGGCTGTGGTCTTCGATCTTCATTAGTAAGTGCTTCAGGTCCTCTTCACTTTCAGCAAGCAAGATTGTGTCATCTGCATAACGCAGGTTGTTAAGGAGTCTTCCTCCAATCCTGATGCCCCGTTCTTCTTCATATAGTCCAGCTTCTCGTATTATTTGTTCAGCATACAGATTAAATAGGTATGGTGAAAGAATACAACCCTGACGCACACCTTTCCTGACTTTAAAACAATCAGTATCCCCTTGTTCTGTCTGAACAACTGCCTCTTGATCTATGTAAAGGTTCCTCATGAGCACAATTAAGTGTTCCGGAATTCCCATTCTTCGCAATGTTATCCATAGTTTGTTATGATCCACACAGCCAAATGCCTTTGCATAATCGATAAAACACGGGTGAACATCCTTCTCGTATTCTCTGCTTTCAGCCAGGATCCATCTGACATCAGCAATGATATCGCTGGTTTCACGTCCTCTTCTGAAACTGGCCTGAATTTCTGGCAGTTCCTTGTCGATATACTGCTGCAGCTGTTTTTGAATGATCTTCAGCAGAATTTTGCTTGCGTGTGTTATTAATGATATTGTTCTATAATTTCCACAATAACTGGGAATCATGGCCTAGCCAAGCTGACGCACATTTTGGGGGGACACAATTCAACTGTGACAGAGCCTGAATTCCTTAACAGGGCTCCTAAGGCAATCTGGATCCTGCCTCCTGTTCCCCATCTCTTCCCTCCAGGTTTCCTGTGCTCTGGTCACACCAAGCACAGGCAGCCATTTGCTAGTGACCATTGACTGGAGCCAGCAGGGACCTTCATGGGGCATTGTATTAGTCAGGATAAGTAGGCTGTGCTCTGTGACAAATAGCCCCACTCTCTCAGTGGTCACTCTACAAGTTTATTTCTCCGCCTTGCTATATGTCAGCTGAGGGAGGTGCTCTGCTCCACAGAGTCCCTCAGGCGCCCAGGGTGATGGAGGCTCCACAGTCTTGTAGCCGCACTGTTTGGAACATGTGGCCTTCTCGTCACTTCAGCCAAGGATGGTCACAGGCAGGCCTTAATGATTTAGCCTGGAAGTGACACATGGCAACTCCAATCATGATATGAGCCCTTCAAATTGCAGCTGCAGTGCCACCTCCTTTGGGGAGTTCTCCCTGACTGCCATGTACAAACCTCCATTATTGCCCACAGTACACAGGGTCCCAGTGGCCAGACTCCCTAGTGGCCTCACCCACATGATTCTGTAAGGGCTGGGTGGAGGCTTACCTCTCCGAGCCCCCAGTGCACGGTACCAGGCCTAGTTACACAGTGATGCTCTGTAAATTTCAAGCAAAGTCAGCACTAGATGATGGTGGAAGGAAGCTCAAGATGCCTGGATAATAATAGTGGCAGTAATTGCTACTGGTTTTCAAGTAAGTATCTGCCATGTGCTGCAAGATCTAAGTGCATCATTTAATGTAATCCTTATGGCAAGTCTATGAGAAAGATATTCCTGTTATCCCCATTTTACAGATAAGGAAACTGAGGCTGCTTATGTTAAGCCACTGGCCCATACAATTGGTAAGAGGCAGAGTTGGAATCTGAGCCTAGGCAGGCTGGCTCCAGAGAACACACTAGTAGCCACTTCGCTGGGGGCAGGGGGAAGGAGGTTTGGGCTGTCTGGTGAGATGATGGGGAGGGAGGGAATGTGATGAGTTCTCTTGTGGTTTTCTACCTTTTTGTGTTCACACTTGGAGGGATAAAAAACCTCAAAACATCAGCAAACAGATGAACAATAATTATACACCATCCCCACCATGTCTCGCCGGGGCTATAGAAACAGGCACAATTACAGGCTGTTCATTCTGTCACTCTTCAGAGCCAATCACTGTCCATATAAAACTGACCACTGTCCTGGTCCCACCCCCTCGTGTATTCTCACAGTGAGATTCCTGGATCTTCTGCTATCCTGTCTCACTTCTCTTGTCCTGATTTGTCTCCCGCAGATGTCATGGCACCCCCAGTACCGGAGCTCCAAGTTCCGCCACGTCTTTGGCAAACCAGCCAGCAAGGAGAACTGCTACGACTCAGTGCCCATCACCCACAGTGTCCATGACAATCACTTCTGTGCTGTGAATCCCCACTTCATTGCAGTCGTGACTGAGTGTGCTGGTGGAGGGGCTTTCCTCGTCATTCCTCTGCACCAGGTAAGGATGTTGAGGAGCCCCAGGCCCAAACAGCTTTCTGGGGACCCCACAGCACAGAGGGAAGTGGGAAGAGCCTGGGTTGCTAGTCCTATATGTGGGTCCAAGTCCTAGTGCCTGTTACTGGCTGTGTGACTTTGGGTAAGTCATTTATTTCACCTCTTTGAGCCTTGGTTTCCTCATTGGGAAAAATATGTCTATCCTGGGATTTCAGCTTCCAGCAGCTGGCCTAGATTTCCAAGGAACTCCTCTCTCCCCCACTGCAAAATAATTCACTCCTGAATAAAATATATTTTTTAATGAATTGCTAGACTCACAGGAAATTGGAGAAGTCTCCAAAGCCACCTCCCTCCCCCAAAAGGAAACAAATGTTGAGCCAAAACCTAGCTAGGAGACAGGGAAGCAGTTAGCAAACAGGAATAACAGGCTTGTCCTGAGGGCAGATATTGATGGTATAGATTGGGGCATATGAAATTGCTGCCATTTAACTGTGTTTGATCCCCCAAAATGTAATTTCATATAATTCAACTTAATAGCAGATCTGTTCAGCATCCCAAGTGTCAGGCTGCTGAATCAGATTCCCTGTCTTGAGCCCGACCCCCAAAGGAGCTAGATAGATTCCAGGTTGGTAGTGGCTCTAGATGAACCAGAAACAGGTATGAAACTTCTCCAAAGGAAAGCAGCCCCAGTATGGACAGGATTCCCACAGGTTTAGCTCAGAAAAATATGAACTCACAGTCGGAGATCACCAAGCATGTAAGCCTCCGTAAGAGTCAGCTGAAACAAAGAACAGACTTAGGCCTCTGAAGGATTTCAGAAGTTAAAATTATATATATTTAGAATCTCATAGACCAGGTTCTCTGCTCATAATGCACTTGAGTTAGAAATCAATACAGATGAAAATTTTAAAATACCTGGAAGTGAAAGTACATCATAAAACTCATGGAATGCAGGAAGAAGTGGTGCTTTAAGGGAAATACTGTATTTTTATGCCAATAATGATCGTGTTACAGGTTGTAGAAAAAATTAGCATAGTGAGCTTACAAAAATATCTCCCGGGGGAGGGCACAGTTGGCAAAAAAACTTATAATGTGTTTCATTTGCATAAAAATATGGTATATAACACTGAATGCTTCTATTAGAAAAGAAGAAAGAGGGGAAACTGACTAAACATTCCACTTAAGAAGTTATAAAAAGAACAACAGTAAATCCAAAGAAAGTCTGAGGAAGAAAATAATAAAGAGCAGAAATCAATGAAAGAAAATGCAAAAATACATTACAAAGGATCGGAAAACCCAGAAGTTTTTTCCTAGAAAAGACCAATAAAATAGACAAACCTCTGGAGCATAAGAGGGAGAAGGTACAAATAATATCAGGGGAAGAAAAAGCCATATAACAGCAGAGCTTTAAAATATAACAAGACACTAATATGAACAATTTTATGTCAACAAATTTGAAAATGTTGACAATACAGGCAAATGTCAATACTGATTCATGTAGAAATAGAAAGCCTGAATAGTCTTGTAACTATTTTTTAAAAATTGAAACAATAAAAATCTCCCTTGGAGAAAACATTAGAAGAAAAAGGCAACCTTTAGAGTGGGAAAGGATATTTGCAATAATGAACATGACAAAGGGCTCATTTCATGAATGTATAATATGGATTTAAAAAAAAAAAGGTTGAAAGGTACTTTGTAGCAGTGGAAATCCAAGTGGCTAATAAACATTTGAAAAAGTGTTCAACGTCCTTAGTAAACCACCATGACATACCAGACTGGCAAAAATGTAAAAAGCTTACAATAAGTAATGGCAAGGATATGGAGCAGTGCAAAAAAATAAATACTTCTGATAGGAGTATAAACTGGCACAGGTGTTTTGGGGAAAAAACTATGATAGTTTCTAGTAAAATGGAAAATATACATACCCTATGACCCAGAAATTCTATACCTCAGTACATACCATCAGTATCATGTGCGTATGTGCCCCAGAACACAATTAGGAGAATGTCCATATGGGCTTTGTTCATATTACCACAAAACTGGAAAAACCCAAATGTCCAAGAATGAATAAATAAACTATGGTATAGTCACACTCCACTACGCATCTGTCAGTTTGTTGTACTGTGGTGGCTTGCATGTTGTTGTGATACTGGAAGCTTTGCCACCAGAATTTCAAATACCTCCAGGATCACCAATGGTGGACAGGTTTCAGCAGACCTTCCAGTCTAAGACAGACTAGGAAGAAGGACGTAGCAGCGTACTTCTGAAAAAATTGGCCAGTGGAAACCTTATGAATAGCAGTGGAATACTGTCTGACATAGTCCCAGAAAATGAGCCCCTTCAGTTGGAAGGCACTCAAAATATAACTAGGAAAGAGCTGCCTCCTCAAAATAGATAAGAACTTAATGATGTGACTGGAGTCAAGCTTTCAGAACCTTAATTTGAGATGTGACATGACTCAAAATGAAAGGAAACAGCTGTAAACATCCATTAATAATCAGAGCATGGAATGTATGAAGTATGAACCTAGGAAAATTGTAAGTAGTCAAAAATGAAATGGAATGCATAAAGATTGATATCCTAGGCATTAATGAGCTAAAATGGACTGGTATTGGCCATTTTTAATCAGACAATCGTATGGTCTACTATGCTGGGAATCAAAAAGAACATTTCAACATCTATCCTGAAGTACAATGCAGTCAATCATAGAATAATATCCATATACCTACAAGGAAGACCTCAAATTTAGTGGCACCAACCACTAATGCCAAAGTTGAAGAAACTGAAGATTTTTGCCAACTTCTGCAATCTGAAGTTGATCAAACATGCAATCAAGATGCATAATTACAGGTCACTGGAAAGCAAAAGTTGGAAACAAAGAAGGATTGGTAGTTGAAAAATATGGCCTTGGTGATAGAAACGATGCTGGAGATCACATGTTAGAATTTTGCATGACCAACGACTTCTTCAATGCAAATATCTTTTTCAACAACATAAACAGTGACTATACACGTGGACCTCACCAGATGAAAAATATAGGTATCAAATCAACTACATCTGTGGAAAGCGATGAGGGAAAAGCTCAATATCATCAGTCAGAACAAGGCCAGGGGATGACTGTGGAACAGACCATCAATTGCTCTTATGCAAGTTCAAGTTGAAGCTGAAGAAAATTAAAACAAGTCCATGAGACCCAAATTATGACCTTGAGTATATCCCACCTGAATTTGGAGACCATCTCAAGAATACATTTGATACATTGAACACTAATGACCAAAGACCAGACCATTTGTGGGAGGACATCATACGTGAAGAAAGCAAGAGGTCATTAAAAAGACAGGAAAGAAACAAAAGACCAAAATGGAGGTCAGAACAGGCTCTGAAACTTCCTCTTGAATGTAGAGCAGCTGAAGCGAATGGAAGAAATAATGAAGTAAAAGAGCTGAACTGAAGATTTCAAAGGGTAGCTTGAGAAGACAAAGTAAAACATTAAAATGAAACGTGCAAAGACCTGAAGTTAAAAAACCAAAAAGAAAGAACGTGCTCAGCATTTCTCAAGCTGAAAGAACTGAAGAAAAAATTCAAGCCTCAAGTAGCAATTTTGAAGGATTCTATGGGCAAAATGTTGAATGACGCAGGAAGCATCAAAAGCAGATGAAAGAAATACACAGAGTCACTGTTCCGAAAAGAATTGTTCGACATTCAACCATTTCAAGAGGTAGTATATGATTAAGAACCAATGGTACTGAAGAAAGAAGTCCAAGCTGCACTGAGGGCATTGGTGAAAAACAAGGTTCCAGGAATTGATAGAATACCAACTGAGATGTTTCAACGAACAAATGCAGTGCTAGAAGTGCTCACTTGTCTATGCCAAGAAATTTGGAAGACAGCTACCTGGCCAACCAACTGGAAGAGATCCATATTTGTGCCCATTCGAAAGATAGGTGATCCAACAGAATGCAGAAATTATTGAATAATCTCATTAGTATCACATGCATGTAAAATTTTGCTGAAGATCATTTAAAAGTGGCTGCAGCAGCAGTACATCAACAGGGAACTGCCAGAAATTCAAGCCGGATTCAGAAGAGGTCATGGAATGAGAGATATCATTGCTGATGTCAGATGGAACTTGCTTGAAAGCAGGAATACCAGAAAGATGTTCACCTGTGTATTATTGACTATGCAAAAGCATTCGACTGTGTGGATCATAACCAATTATGAATAACATTGTGAAGAATGGAAATTTCAGAACACTTGTGTTCATGAGCAACCTGTACAGAGACCAAGAGGCAGTCATGTGAACAGAGCAAGGGAAAACTGCATGGTTAAAAGTCAAGAAAGGTGTGCCTCAGGGCTGCATCTTTTTACCATACTTATTCAATCCGTATGCTAAGCAAATAAATAACCCGAGAAGCTGGACTATATGAAGAAGAATGTGGCATCAGGATTGGTGGAAGACTCATTAACAATCTGCAATATGCAGATGACACAAACTTGCTTGCTGAAAGTGAAGAGGACTTGAAGCCCTTATTGATAGAGATAAAAGACTGCAGCCTTCAGTATGGATTACACCTCAACATAAAGAAAACAAAAATCCTCACAACTGGACCAATAAGCAACGTCATGATAAACAGAGAAAAGATTTCATTTAACTGGGATCCACAATCAATGCCCATGGAAGCAGCAGTCAGGAAATCGAATGACGTACTGCATTGGGCAAATCTGTTGCAAAAGACCCCTTGGAAATGTTAAAATGCAAAGATGTCACTTTGAGGACTAAGGTACGCCTGACCCAAACCATGATATTTTCAATATGCATGCAAAAGCTGGGCAAGGAATAAAGAAGACCAAAGAAGAACTGATGCCTTTGAATTATGGTGTTGGCAAAGAATATTGAATATACCATGGACTGCCAGAAGAACGAACAAGCCTGTCTTGGAAGAAATGCAGCCAGAGTGCTCCTAGGTAGCTAGGATGGCGAGACTTCATCTCATATACTTCGGAAATATTATCAGGAGGGACCAGTTCCTGGAGAAGGACATCATGCTTGGTAAAGTAGAGGGTCATTGAAAAAGTGGAAGACTATGGATGTGATGTATTGACACCATGCAAGAATGCAACAGTGGGCTCAAACATAGTAATGATTGTGAGGATGGCGCAGGACCTGACAATGTTTAATTCTGTTGTACATAGGGTCACTATGAGTTGAAACCAACTTGCCAACACCTAACAACAACAAGTACCTAGTCATACTATTGAATATACAGCCATGAAAAAGAATAAATTATAGATACAAGCAACAACATGGATAAATCTTAAAGACAACGTTGAGTGAAAGAAGCCAAACCATTTGCAAACTGTATCATTCACTTGTCATTTTAAAGTTAAAAATAAGCCATAATAAGCTACACTTTAAGATACGCATAATTGTTGCTACTGTCGCTGTGTGCCATCAAGTTGATTCTGACTCATAATGACCCAATAGGACAGAGTAGAACTGCCCCACAAGGTTTCCTAGGCTGTCGTCTTTATGGGGAGGCCTGGTGGCACAGTGGTTAAGTGCACCGCTACTAACTGAAAGGTTGGTGCTTCAAACCCCCCAGCCACCTTGAAGGAGAAAGATGGGGCAGTCTGCTTCTGTATACAGCTTTGGGAATCCCATGGGGCAGTTCTACTCTGTCCTACAGGGTCATTATGAGTCTAAATAGACTGGACTGCAGTGGGATTGGTTTTTTTGTTTGTTTGTTTAATCATTATGGGAGCAGATATCTCCCACAAAGCAGCCGGTGGGTTCAAACTGCCAGCTGGTGGGTTCTAGCTGCTGGCTGGTGGGTTCAACCTTTCTGTAAGCAGCTGAGCACTCAACCATTGCACTACCAGGGCTCCTTGGTGCATAATTAAGTAGTAATATTTTAAAGAAAAACCAGGAAGGGACTACCATGAAAATTAGAATAATAGGTAACCCTTGGAGGAGGAAGTGGGTTATATTGGCAAATGTCCCATGGGGCACCTTCATGCTAGTAACAGTTCCTTTCTTGACCCAGGAGGGTGGCAGTTATATGGGTAATTTATTTTCCAACAATTTATTAAGCTGAACATTTACATTTTATACACATTTTCTGCATTTTTTTTTATATTTCATACATACACACACATACAGAAGACACAAGGCCCAGATGGCTTTATAGGCAAGTTCTATACAACTTTCAAGGAACAGGTTATTCCAATCCTTTTCAAATTCTTCCAGAGAATGGGAAAGGAGGGGTGACTCTCCTCCTCATTCTGTGAGGTTGCTGCAACCTTGATGGCAAACCAGACAAAAGCAAGAAAGAAATTACAACCTCACTCAGGAAGATGAGTGCAAAATTACTGTTCTTAGGTGCCACCAAGGTGGTTCTGATTCATAGCGACTCTATAGGACAGGGTAATCCTGCCCCAGAGGGTTTCCAAGGAGCGGCTGGTGGATTTGAATTGCTGACCTTTTGGCTAGCAGCCAAGGACTTAACCACTATACCACCAGGGCTCCACAAAATTACTAGCAAATCAAATTTAGTACTGAATTAAAAAAAAAGGATTCTGACCAAGTTTAATTTATTCCAGAAACTAAAGGTGGTTATAAGGACCTCGGTGGCGCAATGGTTAAAGTACTCGGCTGCTAACAAAAAGGTTGGTGGTTCAAACCCACCTCGCGGCTCCATAGGAAAAAAAAAAAAACATTGCCATGGGGTTGATTCTGACTTATAGCGACCCTATAGGACAGAGTAGAACTGCCTCATTAGATTTCCAAGGCTATAATCTTTTACAGAAGCAGACTGCCACATCTTTCTCCCATGGAACAGCTGGTGGAATCGAACTGCTGACCTTTCAGTGAGCAGCTGTGTCCTTTAACCACTGTGCCACCAGGGCTCCGACATTTTGACAAATTTGTTTTTTAATCTCTTTCTTTGTGTGTGTGTGTGTATGTATTTTTCTTTTTTTGAAACTGTTGAAAGAAATTAGAGATACCAGGACCTTTCACACGTAAATACTGACCTTCAGTTTGTGTCTGTTGAAAGAAATTAGAGATACCAGGACCTTTCACACGTAAATACTGTCCTTCAGTTTGTGTCTTCCCAAAACAAGGGCATTCTGTTACATAACTACATTTGGGAAATATAACATTGGCACAATGATAATTATAATATCCAATCCATATTCATATTTCACCAATTGCCCCAATAATGTCCTTTATAACAATTTTTTTCCTAATACAGTTTGCAATTCAGGGTCGAGCATTGCATTTCATTGTCATATCTCTTAGTCTTCTTTACTTCATGATGTTAACATTTTTTAAAGAGTAAAGGTCAGTTGTTTTGTAAAATCTGGATCTGTCAAATTGTTTCTTCATGATTAGACTCACATTATCAGTTTTTGGGCAAGAATATTATGTAAGTGATGTTGTATCCTCAGTTCCTTACATCATGGGTACAGGATGTCATTTTGCCCCATTATTAGTGATATTAACTTGATCTCTTTGTTGTTGTTGTTGTTGTTAGGTGCTGTCGAGTCGGTTCCGACCCATAGCAACCCCATGTACAACAGAATGAGACACTGCCTGGTCCTGCACCATCCTCACAATCATTGTTATGCTTGAGCGCATCGTTGCAGCCACTGTGTCAGTCCATCTCGTTGAGGGTCTTCCTCTTTTTCGCTGATCCTCTACCAAGCATGACATTCTTCTCCAGGGATTGGTCCCTCCTGATAACATGTCCAAAGTATGTGAGATGCAGTCTCACCATCCTTGCTTCTAAGGAGCATTCTGGTTGTAATTCTTCCAAGACAAATTTGTTCATTCTTTTAGCAATGCATGGTATAGTCAATATTCTTTGCCCACACCAGAATTCAAAGGCTTCAATTCTTTGGTCTTCCTTATTCATCTTCCAGCTTTTTCATGCAGACGAGGCCATTGAAAACACCATAGCTTGAGTCAGGCACACTTTAGTCTTTGCTTTTCAACACTTTAAAGAGGTCTTTTGCAGCAGATTTGCCCAATGCAATGCATCTTTTGATTTCTTGACTGTTGCTTCCATGGGTGTCGATTATGGATCTAAGTAAAATGAAATCCTTGACAACTTCAATCTTTTCTCTGTTATTATGATGTTGCTTATTGGTCCAGTTGTAAGGATTTTTGTTTTCTTTATGTTGAGATGTAATCCGTACTAAAGGCTGTAGTCTTTGATCTTCATCAGTAAGTGCTTCAAGTCCTCTTCACTTTCAGCAAGCAAGGTTGTGTCATCTGCATAACGCAGGTTGTTAATGAGTCTTCCTCCAATCCTGATCCCCCATTCTTCTTCATATAGTTCAGCTTCTCGTATTATTTGTTCAGCATACAGATTAAATAGATATGGTGAAAGAATACAAACCTGACGCACACCTTCCCTGACTTCAAACCACCCAGTATCCTCTTGTTCTGTTCGGAAGACTGCCTCTCCATCTATGCAGAGGTTCCTCAGGAGCCCAATTAAGTGTTCTGAAATTCCTATTCTTCGTAATCCCTTTGTTAAGGTGGTGAGAACTTTTTTTTTTTTACTTTTAGATGAAGGTTTACAGAGCAAATTAGTTTCTCATTCAACAATTAATACACATATTGTTTTGTGACATTGGTTGCCAACCCTGTAATGGAAGGAGGGTTCTTGTCCTGTCCTATTAGCCTATCGAAATAAGACGGGTGCCACACCACCAGTTGCAAGGGAGACAGAAAGTGGAAATTTATTGTCTGCGCAGACAAGGAGCAACGCCGAGTCTAGCAACCATAAGGCCACGTGCTCGCTTTCTGAGGGGTTGGGAAGCTTTTTATTTCCAGTGGCATCTGGGGGTTGGGTTTGGTGCCTGGAACTCTCCGCCCTTAGCCCTCCCATGTCTACATTTGGAGGTCCGGATGTTGAATCATGTCAGTAATGTTCAGGTCCAAGGACAGACTGAGAACACAGACCTTCAAGTCCTGCGCATGGGCCAAAATCTGAGTTCGCACATGCTCAGGATTCTGGCACCAAATTCAAACTGGTTATGGCTGCAGTGTGGTCGGGCCAAACCGCAGTTAGAAGCTGTGGCTTAGTGCGCTGTGCAGGGGGTGGGAAACCGCGGCAGAGCAGGGGGGAAGTCCTGGCGGAGGCTTCAACTCCACGACGCATCAACACTCTCCTCTTCTCGAGCTTGTGTTCCCCACTACCAGCTCTCCTATTCCCTCCTGTCTTCTCTCGTCCTTGCCTCTGGACTGGTGTGCCCATTTAGTCTCATTTTGTTTCATGGGCCTATCTAATCTTTGGCTGAAGGATGAACCTCAGGAGTGACTTCAGTACTGAGTTAAAAGAGTGTCCTGGGGCCATACTTTCAGAGTTTCTCCAGTCTGTGTCAGACCAGTAAGTCTGGTCTTTCTTTTTTTGTGTGAGTTAGAATTTTGTTCTACATTTTTTTCCAGCTCTGTCGAGGACACTGTATTGTGATTCCTGTCAGAGCAGTCGGTGGTGGTAGCCGGGCACCATCTAGTTGTGCTGGACTCAGTCTGGTGGATGCTGTGGTAGTTGTGGTCCATTAGTCCTTTGGACTTATCTTTCCCTTGTATCTTTAGTTTTCTTCATTTTCTCTTGCCCCAGACGGGGCGAGAGCAGTGGAGTATCTTAGATGGCCACTCACAGTCTTTTAAGAACCCAGACGCTATTCACCGAAGTAGGAGGTAGAACATTTTCTTTGTAAACTATGTTATGCCATTTGAACTAGATGTCCCCCAAGACCATGGTCCCCAGCCCTCATCCCAGTCATTCGGTCCCTCAGGGAGTTTGGATGTGTCTGTGGAGCTTCCATGACTTTGCCTTGTACAAGTTGTGCTGAATTCCCCAATATTGTATACTGTCTTACCCTTCACAGAAGTTACCGCTTATCTATTCTCTATTTAGTGTTTTTCATCTATTCTCTATTTAGTGTTTTTCCCTCCCCATCTCTCCCCTCCGTAGTAACCATCAAAGATTGTTTCTTTTTGTGTATAAACCTTTTCATGAGTTTTTATAATAGGGGTCGCATACAATATTTGTCCTTTTATGATTGACTTATTTCACTCAGCATAATGCCCTCCAGATTCATCCATGTTGTGAGATGTTTTGCAGATTCATCTTTGTTCTTTATCGTTGCATAGTATTACATTGTGGTACCACAGTTTGTTTAGCCATGCACTGTTGATGGGCACTTAGGTTGTTTCCATCTTTTTGCTATTATGAATAATGCTGCAATGTACACGGGTGTGCACATGTCTATTCCTGTGACGGCTCTTATTTGTCTAGGACATATTCTTAGGAGTGGGATTGCTGGATCATATGGTATTTCTATTGATAGCTTTTTAAGGAAGCACCATATTGTTTTCCGAAGTGGTTGTACCATTTTGCATTCTCACCAGCACTGCATAAGAGTTCCAATCTCCCTGCAGCCTCTCCAACATTTGTTATTTTCTGCTTTTTTGATTCATGCCAGTAATGTCGGGATGAGATGGTATCTCATTGTGGTTTTGATTTGCATTTCTCTAATGGCTAGTGATCGCCAGCATTTCCTCATGTGTCTGTTAGCCTCCTGAATGTCTTCTTTGGTGAAGTGTCTTTTCATATCCTTTGCCCATTTTTAACTGGATTATTTGTCTTTTTGTTGTAGAGATGTTGGATTTTCCTGTAGATTTTAGAGATTAGACCTTTGTTGGACTTGTCATAGCCAAAAATTTTTTCCCAGTCTATTGGTTCTCTTTTTACTCTTTTGGTGGTTTAATTTTTACAAGATCCCAGTTATCTAGCTTATCTTCTGGTGTTTGTGTGTTGTTAGTTATGGTTTGTATCCTGTTTATGCTGTGTATTAGGGCTTCTAGCATTGATCCTATTTTTTCTTCTTATGATATTTATAGTTTTGGGTTTTATATTTAGGTCTTTGATCCATTTTGAATTAGTTTTTGTGTATGGTATGAGGAATGACTCCTGTTTCTTTTCTTTGCAGGTAGACATCCAGTTTTGCTAGCATCATTTGTAAAAAAAAACTGTCTCTTCCCCATTTGATGGACTTTAGGCCTTTGTCGAAAATCAGGTGATTGTAGGTGGATGGATTTATATCTGAGTTCTCAATTCTGTTCCATTGGTCAATGTGTGTCTGTCATTGTACCAGTAGCAGGCTGTTTTGACCACCATTGCTGTGTAGTAGGTTCTGAGGTCAGATAGTGGGAGTCCTCCTAGTTTATTCTTATTCTTCAATAGTACTTTACTTATTCGGGGCCTCTTCCCTTTCCATATAAAGTTAATGATTAGTTTTTCCATCTCTTTAAAGAATGCTGTTGGTATTTGGATCAGGATTGCATCGTATTTGTGTATTGCTTTGGGTAGAATTGCATTTTCACAATGTTGAGTGCACCTATCCATGAGTATGGAATGTTTTTCCATTTATATGGGTCTCTTTTGGTTTCTTGCAGTAGTGTTTTGTAGTTTTCTTTGTATAGGTCTTTTACTTCCCAGGTTAGATTTATTCCTAATTATTTTATTTTTTCGGGGGCTAATATAAATGATATTGTTTTTCTGATTTCCTTTTCATAGTTCTCTTTTTTGGTGTATAGGAATCCAACTCATGTTTTTATGTTTACCTTGTATCCCACTACTCTCCTGAATCTTTCTATTAATTACAGTAGTTTTCTCATGAAGTTTTTTGGGTTTTCTATGTATAGTGTCATCTCATTTGCAAATAGGGACAGTTTTACTTCTTCCGTACCAATTTGGATGCCGTTTATTTCTTTTTCTTGCCTTATTGCTCTGGCTGGAACTTCCAGCACGATGTTAGATAGAAGTGGTGATAAAGGGCGTCCTTGCCTTTTTTTTTTTTTTGCCTTGTTCCTGTTCTCAAGGGGAATGGCAAACATCATTTTAAAGGAGGCATGTTAGAAGCATCTCTTTAAAATCAGGAGTAAGATAAGAAATGTAGGTTGTACTCTAAGGAGAGATGAAAATTTTCAAGCTGGAGGGGCCAAGTATGAAATGGAATTTATAGAAAGACTTGAAGGTCAGGGCTGGAAGGACTCCTAGAGGTAGTCCATTTATCTGTTTGTTTCTCCCAAGCTCTGGGTACTTTTAAAAGATCATGTCCACCAAACAAATTGCATTCTTAATTAATTAATTTGCTTTCCTGATTTTTACTACTCAAATTCTTTTAGAGCTGTCACAGTTTCTATCCTACATGAACTGCTCAGTTAAATAGGTACTAACAACTAACAACAGGTATTAATAAATCAGTTTAATGTAATAGAGTGTGGCCTGATTCCAGAGTGGGGACCTAGTTTAGACAGGGTGATCAGGGAAGACCTTTCCGAGGAGGTGTCATTTGAGCAGAGAGACATCTGAAGCTCTAGAGGCAGAGTGTTCAGGCAGAAGGGGAAGCAAGTGCAAGGCCCTGAGGTGGGAATGAGTTTAGTATATTTGAGAACAAACTGGCACATTGTCAGCATGGGCAAGAGTAGTGGGAGGTGAGTTCAGAGAAGGGGCAGGGCCCGGATTGTGATGGCCTTGTTGCTGGGGCAGGACTCCCCAGAGGGACTTGGAAACAAGGGTATAATCTTTATAGAAGCAGATTGCCACAACTTTCTCCCGAGGAGCCACTGGTGAGTTCAAGCTGCCAAACTTTCGTTTAGCAACTGAACGCTTAACCATTGCGCCACCAGGGTTTCCATTGTTGCTGCATGCCGTCGAGTCAATTTCTACTCATAGCTACCCTATGACAGAGTAAAAAAAAAAAAAGTTGCCATCAAGTCAATTCCGACTCATGGCGACCCTATAGGACAGAGTAGAAGTGCCTGCCCCGTGGAGTTTCCAAGGAGCGACTGGTGGATTCGAACTCCCGACCTTTTTGGTTAGTAACCATAGCACACAGTACCTCTTAACCACTGTGCCACCAGGGCTCCATATGACAGAGTAGAGCTGCCCAATAGGATTTAGCTGTATTATTTACTACACAAAGGCGTCTGACTTGGTGTAGTAAATAATACATTTCAAATTATGGATAACGTTTCAAAGAACGGAAATTCCAGAACGCTTTATTGTGCTCGTAAGGAACCTGTATAGACCAAGAGGCAGTCATTCAAGCAGAACAAAGGGATACTGCATGGTTTAAAGTCAGGAAAGATGTGCATCAAGGTTGTGTCCTTTCACCATACTTATTCAATCTGTATGCTGAGCAAATAATCTGAGAAGCTGGACTACATGAAGAATGTGGCATCAGGATTGGAGGAAGACTCATTAACGACCTGTTTATGCTGATGACACAACCTTGCTTGCGGAAAGTGAAGAGGATTTGAAACACTTACTGATGAAGATCAAAGACCACAGCCTTCAGTATGGATTACACTTCAACATAAAGAAAACAAAAATCCTCACAACTGGAGCAATAAGCAACATCATGATAAATGGAGAAAAGATCCAAGTTGTCAAGGTTTTCATTTTACATGGATCCACAGTCACCACCCATGGAAGCAACAGTCACGAAATCAAACAACGTGTTGCATTGGGCTGATCTGCTTCAAAACCCAGAAAAAAGATCTCTTTAAAGTGTTAAAAAGCAAAGATGTCACTTTAAGGACTCAGGCGCCCCTAACCCAAGCCATGATGTTTTCAATCACCTCATACGCATGTGAAAGCTGGATAGTGAATAAGGAAGACCGAAGAAGGATTGATGCCTTTGAATTATAGTGTTGGCGAAGAATATTGAATATACCATGGACTGCCAGAAGAACAAACTTGTCTTGAAAGAAGTACAGGCAGAATGCTCATTAGAAGCTAGGATGGCGAGACTTCATTTCACATACTTTGGGCATGTTATCAGCAGGGACCAGTCCCTGGAGAAGGACACCAGGCTTGGTGGAATAGAGGATCAGCAGAAAAGATAAGGAATCTCAATGAAATGGATTGACTCAGTGGCTTCAGCAATGGGCTCAAGCATAACAGTGATTGTGAGGATGGCACAGGACTGGGCAGTGTTTCATTCTGTTGTATATAGGGTCACTGTGGGCTGGAACTGACTCTACAGCACCTAACAACGACAACTTTGATGTAGAGCCCTGGTGGCGAACTGGTTAAGAGTTCGGCTGCTAACCAAAAGGTTGGTAGTTCAAATCTACCAGGTGATCCTTGGAAACCCTATGGGGCAGTTCTACTCTGTCCCATAGGGTCGTTGTGAGTTGGGATTGACTCGATGGCAACAGGCTTGGTTTTTGGTAATCTTTACACGAGCAGCTCACTAGATGTTTTCTCCAGCAGAGCCCGTGCTGGAACCACCAACCTTTTGGTTAGCAACCAAGCACTTAACCACTGTGCCACCAGGGCTCCTAAATCCATAAACCCAAACCCATTGTCGTCGAGTTGATTTCGACTCATAGCGACCCTATAGAACAAAGTAGAACTACTCCCTAGGTTTCCAAGGAGTAGCTGGTGGATTCGAACGGCCAATCTTTTGGTTAGCAGCCAGGGCTCCTAGAGATGTTAAAACTCAGCCTAATCCTCTGGTAAAATGTGAGATTCCCTTTGGGCTTTGTGAGGTATCAGAAATAGCTCGAGGACACATGTTAATTGCTACCATCACAGACTCCTAGGAATCCAGGCACTCCCAGGAGCACAAAGCCACTTATCAGAGCTTCTCAGACTTTGTTGAAGATTCTGATTTTGTGGGCCTGAAGTGGGGTGGAGATTCTGCATTTCCAACCAGCTCCCAGGGTTACCAGATAAAATATAGGATGCCCAGTTAAATTTGAATTTCAGATAAACAACAAATCATTTTTTCATAGTTTTTCTTTTTAATTAAATATTTTATTTTGAGGTAATTGTAGCTTCAACTGCAGTATTTTCTTTCTTTTTGTTTTTTAATTGTGCTTTAAGTGAAGGTTTACAGAGCAAATTAGTTTCCCATTCAATAGTTTATACACAGATTGTTCTGGACATTGGTTGCAGTCCCCGCAATGTGTCACCACTCTCCCCATTACTACCCTGAGTTCCCATTTCCATTGGTCTGGTTTTACTGCCTTTTCATGTTTGCTTTTGGACAGATATTGCCCTTTTGATCTCATATAGATGATTGTTCTAAAAAGCACTTTCCTCGTGGGTGTTATTGTTTATTTTATAGGCCTATCTTTTTTTTTTTATCTATTATTTGGCTGAAAGGTGATCTGGAATGCCTTGGTTCCAAGGTAGAAGGGTGTCTAAGGGCCATAGTCTTGGGGTTCCTCCAGGCTTTCTTCGACCAGTAAATCTGGTCTTTTCAAGAATTTGAATTTTGTTCTACAATTTTTTTCCCACTTTAACCAGGACTTTTTATTGTGATCCTGGTCAGAGCAGTGTGCAGTGGTAGCCGGGCACCATCTAGTTCTTCTGGTCTCAGACTAGTGGAGGCTGTGGTACCTGTGGTCTGTTAGTCTTTTGGACTAATTGTTTCGTTGAGTCTTTGGTTTTCTTACTCTCCATTGTTCCAAACGGAGAGAGGCCAATAGTTGTGTATTAGATGGCCACTCGAAAGCTTTTAAGACCTCAGATGATACTCACCAAAGTAGGATGCAAAATGTTGTCTTTATTAACTGTGTTATGCCAATTGACCTAGATGTGCCCTGAGACCACGTCCTTAGCCTTCAAGCCCAGTAACTTAGCCCCACAAGGTGTTTGGTTATGTCTGTGTTTCTGTGACTGTGTACCTCGTGTGCTCTATTATATATATGAGTATACATGCAGCACATACACAAATATGTATGTAGAAATGTTCACAGCCAAACCTATAAATGCACATGGGCATATGCCCATATGCCTTCCCCTACCTATTCAGCATACATATCTACCTGTGTATCCGCTCATAAATCACTGTTATTACTATTGTTGCAGGATTGTATATGTTGTAATATTTACTGTCGTTGCCTTTTATTCTTTTATTCTTACGTACCTCTCAATGTCTTCCCTTGCCTTGATCTTGATGCACTGACTTCCCCCATATTGTGTACTGCCTTTCCCTTCACCAAAGTTAACACGTATCTACTCTCTAGTTAGTGATTTTCCCTCCCTCCTCTCCCACCCCTCATAACCATCAAAAAAATGTTTCTTTCTGGGTATAAACCTTTTCTTGATTATTTATAATAGTGGTCTCATACAGTATTTGTCCTTTTGGACTGATTTATTTCACTCAGCATAATGTCCTCCAGATTCATCGATGTTGTGAGATGTTACACAAATTCATCATTATTCTTTATTGTTGCGCAGTATTCCATTGTGTATATGTACCACAGTTTGTTTATCCAGTTATCCATTGATGGGCACTTAGGTTGTTTCCATCTTTTTCCTATTGTGAATAATGCTGCAATGAACATGGGTGTGCATGTGTCTATTCTTGTTACAGCCCTTATTTCTCTAGGATATATACCCAGGAGTGGGATTGCTGAATCGTATGGTATTTCTCTCTAACTTTTTAAGGAAGTGCCATACTGTTTTCCATAGTGGTTGTACCATTTTACATTTCCACCAGCAGTGTATAAAGAGGTCCAGTCTCCCCACAACCTCACCAGCATTTGTTGTTTTCTCTTTTTTTGATCAGTGCCATTATTGCTGGGATGAGATGGTATCTCATTGTAGTTTTGATTTGTATCTCTCTAATGGCTAATGATCGCAACCAACTGTTCATGTGTTTTTCAGCCACCCGAATGTCTTCTTTGACGAAGTGCCTGTTCATGTCCTTTGCCCATTTTTTTAATTGGGTTGTTTGTCTTTCTGATGTTGAGCTGCTGAATTTTCCTATAAATTTTAGAGATTAGACCCTTCTCAGATATGTCACATCCAAAATTTTTTTCCCCAGTCTGTAGGTTCTCTTTTCATTCTTTTGGTGAAGACTTTTGATGAGCATACGTGTTTAATTTTTAGGGTATCCCAGTTATCTAGTTTATCTTTTGCTGTTTGTACATTTTTAGTTATGTTTGGTATTCTATTTATGCAATATATTAGGGCCCCTAGCATTGTCTCTGTTTTTTCTTCAATGATCTTTATGGTTTTCCATTTTATGTTTAGGTCTTTGATCCATTTGGAGTTAATTTTGTGTGTGGTGTGAGGTATGGATCTTGTTTCATTTTTCTGCAAATGGATATCCATTTTTGCCAACACCATTTGTTAAAGAGACTTTCTCTTCCTCATTTAATGAACATCGACACTTTCAAGATCAGCTGTCCATAAGTGATTTACTTATGAGCTCTCAATTCTGTTCCGCTGGTTTACCTGTCTGTCGTTGTACCAGTACCAGGCCGTTTTGACTACTGTGGCCGTATAAGTAGGTCCTGAGATTAGGAATTGTGAGCAAATGCAGTTTTAGGAAATAATACAGAGAAATCCCTTGTACCTTTTACCCAGCCTCCCCCAATACTAAAACCAATTGCTGTTGAATCAGCTCTTACTCTTGGTGACCCCATGTGTGTCAGAGTAGAACTGTGTTTCGTAAGGGATGTCAATGACTGATTTTTCCAGAAGTAGATCACCAAGCCTTTCTTCCAAGACATTTCTGGGTGGACTTGAATTTCCAACCTTTTGGCTAGTAGCCGACTGTGGTAACCATTTTCACCACCTAGGGATACCCACAGTGATAACATCTTGCAAAACTATAGTATAATGTCACTACCAGGATATTGATATTGATACAGTCAAGATACAGAACATTTTCATCACCACAAGGATCCATCATGTTGCTCTTTTGTAACCACTCACCTCCCTTCACCCCACTCCCTCCTGATCGCTCACAATCACTAATCTGTTCTCCATTTCTATCCTTTTTCTATTTTAAGAATGTTATATAAGTGTAATCATACAGCCTGTAATCTTTTGTTTTTCATTCAGCATGATTCTCTGGAGATTCATACGGGTTGTTGTGTTTATCAATAAGTCATTCCTTTTTATTGCTGAGTAGTAGTCCATGGTGTGGTTGCACCAGAATTTAACCATTCACTTGCTGAAGGACATCTGGGTTGTTCCTAGTCTTTTGGCTATAAAAACCCATGTACAAGTCTTTGTATGAACATGAGTCTTCATTTCTCTGGGATAAATGCCCAAGAGTTCAGTTGCTGGGTTGGATGGTAGTTGCATGTTTATTTTATAGGAAATTGCCAAATAATTTTTAAATATAAGTGGCCTAGTTACCTAGTGCTACTGTAACAGAAATACCACAAGTGGGTGGCTTTAAAGAACAGAATTTATTTTATCACAGTTCTGGAGGCTAAAAGTTGAAATCAAGGTCTAGACTGTGTGGTACCTTCCTTATCTGTAGCCTCAGCGTTTCCTTGATTCCTTGACTTGTAGATGATCTTCACATGGGTCTGTCTTCCCCCTTACTTGAATCATGTATGTTTTTATATAACTGCTCTTTTTATAACTCAGAAGTGATTAGATTTAGAACCCACCTAGCTCAGGTATGATCTAATTAAATAACAAAGAAAACCCTATTTCCAAACAGGATTATATCACAGGTATAGGGGCTAGGATTCCAACGCATATTTCAGGGGGTACACAATTCAATCCATAACAATAAATAAAATATTGCATAGGACATACTTATGCTAAAAAAAAAATTTCCTTGTTTATCTGAGATTCAAATTTAACTGGACATCCTGTAATTGTATTCACTCAGTCTTGCAACCCTACTCCCTCCCAGGTGATGCTGATGCTGCTGGCCTACAAACTACGCTTTGAGTAGCAAGACTATCGTCTAATTCATTTTTTTACTTATAAAAAAATTTAAACATACAAGTAGATGAAAACAATATAATGAACTCTTACACACCGAACACTCAAGTTCTTTAATTATCAGGAGTTTACCACTCATACTTCATCTATCCTCCTTTTTTTCCTGAAGTTTTTCAAAACAAACCCTGGACACTTTGTCAGCTGGCACCCACAAACATCAGTACGCAACCCTAAAAAATAGGAACATCTTCTGGCATAACTACAGTGTCATGATCACAACGTTAACATTGATGGCTCCTTGTACCATCTAATTCCCAGTTCTAGTTAAAATGGCCCCAACCACCTCAGAATGCCTTTTGTGATTGGTATGTTTGAATCAGTCTCCAGATGAGGTCTGGACCACTTTGCACTTGGTTGATATGTCTCTTACATAACCTTGTCCAGTGTTCCTGAGGCGGAACGTGAGCCCGAAAGAGGGAAAGGGACACAGGTGCTGGACAGAACTGTGGAGCCCTTTGTCACATCTTAACCAGGGATGGAGTGCTTACTCTGCTGCCTTACAGACGCTGCCCCATTGTCAAATGAGGACACTGAGGCTCACTGAGATGACTCCCTGAAGGACCCTGAGCAGGAAGGGTGAGGACCTGAGTGGAAAGCCAGATCTGGGTGTGGCCTTCGTGGCTCATTCTCATTTAACTCTGTGCTTTAACTGACCCACTGCTCCTGGGGTTTGGCTCTGATGCACAGCGGCTCCTTGGCTACCGAGGATTACACCCCATGCCAGACCCAGAGAGGTATTCAGTAAATGAGTCAAGTGTGAACGAAAGAGGGGACAGTCTAGCTAATTATTTAATAAATGTTTAAAGGAATGTCAGGGGTGGAAGGTGCCCGGCCTTGACCCCAGCATCCCGGAAGTTGTTCTCAGAGGGGCCAGGCTGCCTGGTGGTGTCAGGTGGCCTGGCTACAGTCAGAGTCCCTCCCTCTTGCATTTTATGGTCTGCACATTATCACCCAGGGAGACCTTGGAGGTAGGCTGGAAAGCGAGTTTTACAACCTGCGCCCACAGCCTTGGCAACCGAGGACTGTTCTCAGGAAACAAAGGCACCATGGGAAGGTCTGGGGAGAGGCTGCCCTGTGCCTTGGGGATGTGCCGGGAGGGGGTTCCTAATACCGGGCACCACCCCCCACCTGCAGCAGAGCCATCTCCAGGGTTAAGGGGTAAGGAGGGTGGACTTTGCTGCAAGGTGTGGAGTGTGAGGAGGAACAAGGCAACACCCCTTGGGATGGGAGAGGACCAGGCCAGCCCAGAAAGGGGCTGTGAGCCTGAGGAGCTGGAGGAACACCATGCCCTTCAGGTGACTGGGAGAGGGGTACAGGCACTTCGGAGCTCTGCTCTTACAGGCCAGGCTGACCCTTCTTATGCCTGTCTCTGACCATGTCACAACCCTGCTCAAGTGCCTGCCAGGAATCCCCATCATCTGAAGATAAAGTCCCACCTCCTTCATCAAAGCCCCTTCTAGTCCTGTGGGCTTTTCAGCCTGGAAAAGAACACACTCAAGGAATAGGTCCTCTTCTTTGAAATATCCAAGGTGCTGGTCTGGGACAGTGTGAGCAGATGTGTCTATGGGGCCCCAAAGAACAGAACTAGGACTGGAAGAGGGGAGTGGAGGGACAGAAGGGGCCACACTGGGCTCAGAGTAAGAAGTGTTTTCTCCAATCGACAAGATCTAAAAGTGGAATAAACCACCTTGAAAGGAAATGAGCTCCCTGTCACTAGAGGTAACCAAGCAGGGTAACCTCTAGCCCTAGGCATTAGATGCTATGGTAAGTCCTCATGCTTATCTGTGTGCTCATAAGGAGAGGGGTGATGAATGACCGGAACAAACAGGGTGTGCATTTTAGAAGTGTGTACATTCCCAGGATTGGGGAAGCTTCCTTGCTCAACTCCCAGTCTCCTTTGGGCAGCCCCCAGCCCCACGTCTCACCTCCTCCAGGTGGGACATGGCTCATCTGTCCATTTGTTCATTTCTCCATTGAGTCTAGCATGAGCCCTGTGCAGGTGAGCAGCCTCCATGCTCACAGCCTCACCCCTCTTGCCTGGCTGGCCTCCTTTCCCATGGATCCTCAGTCTACCTTCCTTGCTGGCTGCTTCAGGATCCTCCTACTTAAAACCTACTGGTGAATCTCCAGGAGTAGAGCCCTGTCTGCCTTCCTGACTTGAAATGCCTCTCCTCCACCCTGGCCTGGTCAAAATCTCCCTCTCTTTAAGGCTCAATTCAAAAGCCTCTTCCTCCAGGAAGCCTTCTCTGACTGACCTTCCAGGCTCTTTGCCCCTCTCTCTGAGTCTTGAGTATATTATATCCTGCCTCCTCCATGAGACAAGAGACTCCTGTAGGATAGGGACTGTGACTAGCTCATCTCTGTCACCACCTGCACCACAGTGCAGCCAGGCACATAGTAGGTCCTCCATGAAAGACCTACATGATGCTGATGATACCTACCAAGAAGCAGACCAGGCAGTGAGAGGAAGCATCCCCAGTTCTCCTGGCTCTGCTGTGGACTGGCTCTATCACCCTCAGTGCACGATTGTCAACCTCTCTGACCCCAGCTTCTACCTTTATAAAATGGGGATTCTTGTACTACTTCCTGGGAGCCCTGGTGACATAGTGGTTAAGTGCTTGGCTGCTAACTGAAAGGTCAGCAGTTTGAACCCACCAGCAGCTCCACAAGAGAAAGATGTGGCAGTCTGCTCCTGTAAAGATTTACAGCCTTGGAAACTCTATAGGGCAGTTCTACCCTGTTCAGTAGTGTTGCTATGAGTCAGAATTGACTTGACGGCAGTGGGTTTGGTTTTGGCAGTGGGTTGTAATGCTTCCTGAGATGACTGGTTGCTGAATCAAATATGAGCCAAGCACCAGGCCCAGGGCCTGGCACGTACATGACTCCCTAATTATGGTTAATTGGAGGTCATGACAGTGGCCTTGCAGCCTTTTCCATCCTGGCCGCTGAGGTCTGCCCCCTGGAACGTCCCCACCCCTCTGGGGTCCTACAGCCCTGTCTACTCCTCCTGCCCTGGGACAGGCCCTCGGAGACTTGGAGGTTGTGCCCCTCCAGGCCAAGCAGCCTGGCTCCTGCACCCAAGCCAGGGCTCTGGGTGAGTCTGCGAGGGAAGCACGTGTATCTCCTCTGATTTAGAGCCTGTGTTCCCCATAAATCAGAGAAGCCTGTCCCTGGCTGACTGCAGGCGTAGTGGACAAAGAAAGAGCTGGAAGTGGCCTCCCGATTTTAATGTCCCAGCCCTGACAGGACTTTTAGTGGCTTGGTCAATAACCCATCAGACTGGCTGATGTCTACTAATGCTGGTCCTCAGCATAAAACCCTTTCAGACATAAAGCAATCCGCTGGCCCCTAGGGAGGACCAGCCATCCCTTGTTGACTGAGAAGGAAGAGAGGGTATCTGGGGGTGGGGCTTCTGCTTCTGAGAGGCCTGGGAGGAGCGCAGGCCAAGCTTAGCTCTGGAGGAGCGGCCCATCCATCTGAGCCTTGCCTGGCCCTGAAGCACCTTTCCAGAGTCTGTGGCTCCACCGAGCTGAAAGGCAGGAGGTGGGATGCGTGGGTCTGAACAGGGCTCCCTGGCAGTTTGCCCCCGCTCAGCCCAAGGCCAGCCTGACAATCATCTTTTCCACAGAGCAGAAACTGGGGCATGGCCCTGGGCCAGGGTGTAGAAGTTAAGGTTCCAGAGCAATTGGGTGGCCTATAGCAAAAGCCCCAGTACTGCTTATGCCCTTTGACCCAGGGAGTGATCCAAGAGAAGGGGAAGGCTGTGTACAGGAAGGCAGGTAAATCACTGACTCAGAGAGACTGGTACTTCCTCACAGCACAGTACACCCCAAACTCACACTTGGGAGGCCAGAGGCCTGGGCTCAAACCCAGCTCTGCCTCTCAGACTGCCAGTAACCCTGGGCAAGTCCCTTTTCCAGTCTGGGCTTCCCCAGGTCAAGGCTCAGTGAGGGAGTGCTGTGATCTGTTAGCGAAGGCTGCCAGGGGTACAGGATTGGAGAGTCTGGCTTTGGGCTTACCTCCCCTGGTCTCTGAGAGCACTTTAAGCTCTGCAGTTTTATAACAAATTTTTCACCAGTCCTTGAAGGTCCCATCTTTTCAGAAAGTCTGTAGTTTTGTTTTTAAATGTCATTTTTTATTGCAAAATTTAAACTTTTTTTTTTAGAAAGTTTAGGAGATTAAAAAAAAAAGAAGATGATGAAAAAACCTCTCATTTACTCACCATGTATAGATAACTGGAGTAACATTTTGGTGCATTTCCTTCCAGTCTTTTTTTCTCAGTACTGATATGCAGACATATGTGTCTGTACACACTCACACACACGTACGTATACGTACAGTAATGGCTACTGTGTAGTGAGCGCTTACTACAGGACGTCACTGTTAGGCTTTTTATGCACAGCATCTCATTTAGCCTTCATGACAACTCTGGAAAGAAGAGATTTTTTTCATAGTTCATATTTTACGGATAAAAAAATAGACTTGCAAAATTTGAGCAGAGGCATGACATGCTCAGATTCTAAGTCTTGAAAGCTCGTGGTGAGGACAGCGTGCAGGGTGGCCTGGAGGCTGGGCGAGAGGGCAGTGGCTAGAGCAGTGGTCCCATGGCTAGTGCTGGCAGGTGGGGTGGCAGGGAGCGTGCACCTCTCTTCCCAGTCTGGGGCCTGTTTGTTTTCAGCAGAATAATCCGAAGGAAATGGAACTTTTGCCCACATCCTCATACAGGACTAACAAAGAACACATGCCCAAATGCTTTCTTTTCCTTTCCTTTCTGTCTTGAATGTGTCTGCGTGTTCATAAGTCTTTTTCTGAACCACTCGAGAGTCAGTTTCATATACTGTGGCCTTTTACCCCAATAATTCAGTGTTTCCTAAAAAATAGGAATATTTTTCTATGTAACCATAGTAGGTTATCAACGTCAGCAAATTTAACATTGATACAATATTCCTGTCTAATCTACCCTTTGTGTCCCGAGCTGTCAAATAGTGTCCTTTATAGCATTCTCCTTTCCTGTACAGGATCCAATGTGGGTTCAGCCTAGGTCATGTACCGGTAATACCCTATTCCCGAGAGCTGAGAGCTGAGCTGGGCAGAGAGCATTTCTGGAAGGGGAGCCCAGGACCACCTCTCTGTTTGCAGAGCTATTAAATTGCATACATGAGACCCCATGAACCAGAGGCTCGGTTGTCTGCCTTTCCTGCTTTGCCAGAGGTGGCCGGGAAACCCTGTTTCTATTCTCATTGCAGCTGCCCACCTCCCAGCCTTCAAAGCAAGGGCAGAGACCACCCCTGCATCTTTGCTCCGTCATGACTGGGCACGGTCTCAGGGACGTCACACAGAAGTGCAGTGGTCTCTGCAGAGTCAGGGAGGTGAGGAAGAAGAGGAGGCAGGGTGCTCCCTGAGCCCCCACTCTGTGCCTGAAAATTCCCTTTAAAAGAATCCTACACGATTGATTCTGTGCAGTCAAGGACTGTGTCTTGCGTTCGCCTCACCCACAGCACCTGGCATAGGGCCTGTCCTGCAGGTATCTTGTAAATATTTGCTGGATGCGTGATGTTGGCCAGTTCCCTCCTTAGCTGTCTCTTTTGCTTAGACATAAAAAATGGCCAGTGCAACCTTCCAGTGGGTGGGCTCCAGACCCCAAGGCCTGGTGGTAGATGTCGGGTGATGCCTACATTGGCAGATAGAAGGCCTGGGTCTTGGTCCCTGTTCTGCCAAGGCCATGTGGTATGGTCCGGACAGATCACTTCTAGCCTCAGTTTTGGGTTCTGTAAAGTGAGGGGGTTGGACACTCACAGCTCCAAGGTTCTGTGACCAACTGAAGTGTCACTGCCCTGAGACCCCAGAAAATCCAAGTCCGTCAGTGGAGTTGGAAATCTCAGCTTCAGGGCCGCATGGCATGGGCTTAGAGATCTGTGTGGCCCTCCCTGCACCTATACAGGAATTCTCAGCAGGGAAGGAGAAAAGGGAGGGAAATGCCCTTTTTTCTAATTGAGATATAATTTGCATCCCATAAAATCACCATTTTGAAGTGTACGATTCAGTGGTTTTTAGTGTATTTACAAAATTGCGTGATCATCACCACTATCTAATTCCAGAACATCTTCATGACCCCGAAAAGGAAACCCCACACCCGTTAAGCAGTCACTACTCATTGCCCCTCCCCCGGCTCCTGGCAACGACTGCTCCGCGTTCACCTAATCTGGACATTTCATATAAGTGGAACCCCTACAATATGTGGCCTTTTGTGTGACTTCTTTCACTTAGCATAATGTCTTCAAGTTTCATCTAAGTTATAACCAAAAAAAGACCAAACCCGTTACCATCCAGTCAATTCCAACTCATAGTGACCCTACAGGACACAGTAGAACCACCCCATAGGGTTTCCAAGGAGTGGTTGGTGGATTCAAACTGCCGACCTTTTGGTTAGCGGCCGAACACTTAACCACTGAGCCACCAGGACTCCTATCTATTTTATAGCATGGTACTGCATTCCTTTCCCGCCCCCCAGTGGCTGATTTTCAGAAGTAGATCAGCAGGCCCTTCTTCCTAGTCTGTCTTAGTTTGGGAGCGCCACTGCAACCTGTTCAGCATCACCGCAACACACAAGCCCCCACTTGGCAGATGAATGGTGACTTTACTTGAGTTGCGTTGGCTGGGGATCAAACCCAGGTCTCCTACAAGGCTGGCGAGAAGTCTGCCACTGAACCACCACTGCCTTCTCTCCATTCCTTTTTATGGGTGAATAATATTCCATTGTATGGATATACCGCATTAAGAGATCCATATATGTGCCCATTCCAAAGAAAAGTGATCCCACAGAATGCAGAATTAGCAAACAATATCATTAATATCACATGCATGTAGAGTTTTGCTGAAGATCTTTCAAAAGTGGTTGCAGTAGTACATCCACAGAGAGCTACCGGAAATTCAAGCCAGATTCAGAAGAGGACGTGGAACGAGGGATGTCATTGCTGATGTCAGATGGATCCTGGCTGAAAGCAGAGACTACCAGAGAGATGTTACCTGTGTTTTACTGACTATGCAAAGACATTTGACTGTGTGGATCGTAACAAATTACAGATAACATTGCAAAGAATGGAAGTTTTAGAACACTTAATTGTGCTTGTGAGGAACCTGTACAGAGACCACGAGGCAGTCATTCGAACAGAACAAGGGAATATTGCATGGTTTTAAGTCAAGAAAGGTGTGTGTCAGGGTTTTATCTTTTCACCATACTTATTCAATCTGTATGCTGAGCAAATAATGCAAGAAGCTGCACTATATGAAGAAGAATGCCTCACCAGGATTGGAGGAAGGCTCATTAACAATCTGCATTATGCAGATGACACAACCTTGCTTTCTGTATTCTTTCCATCTTCTTTTGATGCTTCCTGTGTTGTTTAGTATTTTCCCCATAGAATCCTTCACTATTGCAACTCGAGGCTTCAGTTCCTTCAGCTCGAGAAACACCAACCATGTTCTTCCCTTTTGATTTTCTACCTCTAGGCCTTTGCACGTGTCATTTAATACTTTACTTTGTCTTCTCGAGCTGCCCTTTGAAATCTTCTATTCAGTTCTTTTACTTCATCATTTCTTCCTTTTGCTTTAGCTGCTCGATGTTCGAGAGCAAGTTTCAGAATCTCCTCTGATATCCATCTTGGTCTTCTCTTTCTTTCCTCTCTTTTCAATGACTTCTTGCTTTATGTATGATGTCCTTGATGTCATTCCAAAACTCGTCTGGTCTTTGGTCGTTAGTGTTCAAGGCATCAAATCTATTCTTGAGATGGTCTCTAAATTCAGGAGGGATAGACTCAAGGTCATATTTTGGCTATTATTGCCTCCATCTTACTGAGGAGGACACTGAGGCTCAGAGAAATGGAGTAACTCACCCAGGATCACACAGAGAATCTGTGGTAGGGCCTAGAGTCACACCTAGTTTTGTCCCTTACGTTTTCCTGTCCACTCAGTGGTTGCTGACTGACTGACTGACTGCAGAAGCTGAAGTGGAATTAGCCTCCTCCCCTCCCCAACCCTCTTGGGTACTGTTTTGCAGACAGGAAAGTTGGACCCTCACTTCCCCAAGGTCTGCGGACATAGAGGAAACGTCTTAGACATCAAGTGGAACCCTTTTGATGATTTCGAGATTGCCTCCTGTTCTGAAGATACCACGGTGAGTGCCAGCTTTGAGCAGTTCCTGAAGTTGTTCTCGTAACTGAAAAGAGTGGGAGAGGGGCCCAGGGAAGGTTGAATGGTGTCTGTGCTCAGCTCTTTTGCTCTCCAACTCCTTCATCACCAACGTGAGATCACTGTAGGGGAGGGAAGAAAGCAGATTGAAGAGGAAAATTCTGAACTCTATGGGATTTGGGGGTACCTCAGTTTCTCCACCTATAAAATAGCTCCCATTTATCTTATCAAAGTCCAGTGAGATTCATATTCCAACGGGAAAGCCCACCCTTTGGGGAAACTGTGAAATGCTGTGACCAGAAAATATTAGGCCCCCTTAATCTCACAGACAATGGGAAAGTGAGCTTCAAAAGGATGGAAGTGGACCCTTGTATGAGTATGGACACCTAAATCATTCCCAAAGCTGCAGTTCCACCAACATTTTTGAGTTCCTGTTCTGTACCAAGGGTATAGCCCCTGTCCCCACGATACCCAGTGTTATTTGTTTATAATTTATTCCGTGCCTACTTCTAAAACACAGTAGGTGTGGCTTAAAAGACACGGATATGATCAGATGATTAAAATAAGGAAAAAAGTCATAGTTACCATTTTTTGTGATCATGCTATGTTCCTTACTCATTATACATACCATGTCACTCGATCTTCCCAGCCACCCCATAAGGTAGGATAATTTTGTGGTGGAGAAGCCAACGATCAGAGAGGTACAGCTATTTACCCATGACCACACAGTTTCTGGGAGGCAGAGCCAGGCTTTAGACTGAGGCCCATCCAACTGCATAGCCCATTCTCTTTCCACTGAGCTGTGCCACCTCTCAAAATTGCAAGAGCCACAAATGGAGGAAGGTGAGGAAATAATACCAGAAACTGGCTAAGGAAGGTTGCAGCAGCTGAGCTCCAGGTTTAACTCTGAACTGCCTGGCAGCCAAGGCAAAAAGGGAAATAAACTATATTACAGAGCCGTCACTAGCTAATCAGAGGAAGCAGACCAGTTCATCAGAAGAGGAGACAGAAAAGTCTTAGGAAAGTTGTGTGGGTTTCCATACAGAGGATGCTGAGAAACATAAAGGACAGTGCCTGCAGAACGGCCAGGCCCTCTGAGAACTGGCTTTGTCTCCAGTGAGTGCAGGGCTTCTAACAGGGCATCCAGTACCTGACACTGTCCCCACTGCAGTAATACCTGGGCTTTCAAGCTCGCTTTGAAGGCTCCCTTAAGACTATTAAATCCCTATCTGGCCCCATGGTCTGCTGCTGTCCAGTACCAGAAGCCCCAGGGGCAGGGGGAGTGGACATGATTATGGGGAGTGGCAATGCCTTTTCTGCCCCCAGCAGCACCGCAGAGTGAATTTAGGCCCTTGTGAAAGAAGTATTCAGCTGTCTCCTCCCTGGGACCTGTAGGGGAAGGATGGCTCTCCAACTCTGGGGAGTGGACAGTCTTAGCTGCCGCAGTACTGGGAATGGTGTCTACACCTCCGAAACAGACCCGCCAAGAGTCTGCCCACCAGTCCAGGTCTAGTTCTGTGCAGCCACTGCCCTCCCCAGACCCATCTGTCTAGACCCTGGCACTTCTTTTTCAGGGCTGGCTTCCTGGTTTTAAATCCAGGACAACCAGAAAATAAATATTTGCTGAATTGAAACAAAGTCTACTTGAAAAACCTGTGTATTTCTAAGGGGTGTGTGCAATCATTTAGGAGCCTGAGAACCCTACAGGACAGTTAGGAACATCAGGTCAGCACCATCCTGGGCTCCATTTTTCTCTGCAGCACCCCCCAGTACCTCCATTTGTATGCTTCCATGACAGGGAGCTTACTTTCTGTCATGGCAGCCCCTCTTCCATTCTCGGACACTAGATGTTCCTTCTTTAGGCTGAGCTGAGGTCCACCTGCTGGGGCTTTCTAACCAGCGCTTCTCTCAGGGCCTCACTGTGTACTACAGGCCTATGACCCCATCCAGCTTCGTCTTCTAGCCTTTCGTCTTTCCTTTTCCAGGCAATACAATCCAAGGGCTCCTCCAAAGCACAGAATTTGCCTCTGCTCAGTCCTGATCCAGAGTCTGCACTGGCTCCCTAGTGCCCTGAGGATGTAGAACAAACATGTCACCCTGATACTCGAGGCTCCACTCTGGGCCTTTGGACAAGGAGTGGGCAGACCATTGTACTTTGGGGGATATCCTAGGCTGGAAGGCAGATTTGCTCTGACATCTAGCCTGAGACACAGACCTGTGGCCCACCCAAGGTCAGTAGGATGGCAGGGATTACCAGGGTACAGATTTGGAAACTTTGGCTTATCTTGGCTTAATGCCTGTCCCTGCTCAAGCCGAGGGACCTTGGCAAAGCCCCTGGCCCTCTGAGGGCCCCAAGCTTCCCCACCACAGAGTGAGAGGTGGATACACAGAGAGCTTCCCTGGCCCTTCTGCTGAATGCTGGGTTCTGAGGCTTGGGGTGGCAGGACTCTGAGGTGGCCCTGGCTAACCCTCCCCCTGGGCCCTGTCTCCTTACCAGATTAAGATCTGGGACATCCCAAAGCAGCTGCTGTCAAGGAACCTCACAACCTTCAGGAAGGAGCTGGTGGGCCACTCCCGCAGAGTGGGCCTGGTGGAGTGGCACCCCACAGCCGCCAACATCCTCTTCAGCTCTGGCTATGACTACAAGGTGGGTCTGCCTGGAAGGGATAGGCTAGGCCCTGCCCAGGGAAGTCCCCCTGTTCCCAAGCGCTGTGGATTCTCTCCCAACTAGGTCTCTGACTTGCAGTATAAGCTAGGCAAGTCCCTTGACTTCTCTGGTCCTCAGTTTCCCAAGCTGTACAAAAATGGGGTTGAGACCATAGCCAAGGCTTTTAAACTTTTCCCTTCACAACTCTATGGGGGTTACAGAGGCACCTCAGGGGCCTCTATGATGGATAAAACAGGGGAGGGAGGAGGGGCTGGGGGCTCTGGGCTTTTCACCTCCTTCTGATCAGAAGCACTCTCTTCTCTGTTTATGTAGGTTGTGTCTGCAGGGTTACTGCGTATGGTTGTGCAGGTTATTCTGTGCACAACTCCAGGGGCACTATTTACATCCTAGGCTATGGGAATGGATTGCCCTGGAGCTGTGCAGTACACAGCCTGTGCAACTAAACATGGCAGCCATGTTTATCTGCATGAGGTAGAAGCTGCTGCTAAAAACAGTTTGAAACCCCCTGGATTAGCTGGTTCCCTGGGGTACTCCCAGCGTGGATGTTTTGTTGCTCAAAGGCAGATGGTGTTTTCTTTTCACTGCCAGACAGCCTGACTCCCAGCTTCCCCTGCTACTGCGTGGCAGCTTCAGCCACAGATCCATCCCATCCAAGGCCTCTTGGCCAGGCTACCATCTGCAGCTTCCCTCCTGGGGGTACTGTGTTTCGCCGAAGCCTGGCCTGCATGTGACTGTGAGGGGTGGGGCTAGGGGTGGTGGTGCTGCTGTGCCCAGCTGGCTTTCTGCCATGCAGGTGATGGTCTGGAAACTGGACACAAAGGAGTCTGTAATCAAGAGCCCCGTGAGGACAATTGACTGTCACCAGGACGTGATCCTCTCCATGTCCTTCAACATCAACGGCAGCCTACTGGCCACCACCTGTAAAGACCGCAAGATTCGGATCATCGACCCCCGAGGGGGAACCGTTCTCAAAGTCAGTGCTGGTTTAGCATCTGGCATGGGGTGAGAGGATAGAGGTCAGAGGAACCAGGAGCAGAGTGGGGATAGGGGGGTCTTCTGAGAACAACCTTCACATATGTTATGCCCTTCTGAACTCCCAGCATCCCTGGGAGGTAGGATATCCCCATTTTTCAGATGAGGAAACCTAGGCCAAAGAGAGGTTAAGTGACTTGCTCATATTGAGAGCTGGAATTTGAACCTGATCTAACTCCAACACTTATGGGTTCACCTCAGCTTTGTCACTGGCCATGGGGTTAGGAGAGCTAAGGGCTGCACTGTTTCTCTACGGTGTGACCTTAGGCAAGTGCTTTCTGCTCTCTGAGCCTGTTTTCTCCTCTGCAAGAACAGCGGGGTCGTAGCCCTTTCAGAGGATTAAATGAAGTAACGCAGGTGACACTGCCCACCCACCCCGTGCACGGCACAGGGTAGATTCTTAACATTCTTCCAGAAAGAGCTTGGAGCTGAGCAGAACTTTGTCTCTCCTACAGCTCAGATGAGTCAGAATCGACTTGACAGCAACGGGATAGGTTAGTTAGGTTACAGCTTAGGAAAATAACCCTCAAAAAAAAGAAAAAAATAGAAGGGAAAGACTCCCTGTTCAGGGAAGGCTTCCTAGAGGTGGTGCCCCTGCAAGTTTCTCCAGGTGGAGATGGGGTGAGAAAGGCAGGCATTCCCAGTGGAGCAGCAGCTTAACGTCTACCAGCTGCCACCAGGGTCTCTCTACCACCATCGGCACCTGTCCTTCCAGGAAGCCAACTACAAGGGGCACCGGGCCAACAAGGTGCTGTTTCTGGGGAACATGAAGAAGCTGCTATCCACAGGCACATCTCGATGGAACAACCGGCAGATGGCCCTGTGGGACCAGGTGAGTCTCGCACCTAGTCCCACCCCCACCCCTCACCTCTCAGCTGAGTGCTCACTCTATTCATTTGTTCATTCATTCATTTCTCAAATACCTACTTAACATAGTCTGCCAGGTGGTGGGGATCCAGGCATGAATAGTGGGGAGATGCTGACAGTCCATTGGGTGAGCCCAGACCTGTGTGTGTCTTATAGTTCCGGGAAAGAACTGGTCAGGACTCATGAGAGGCTCTGGTGTGGGGGAGGGCAAGTGGCGGAACCTGGGACCAGGACTAGAGGGCAAGGTGGGGGAGGGAGAGGGCCTCTGGGCAGAGGGAACAGCTAGAGCAAAGACAGAGAATGAAATAGTGAGGGGTATGGGCTTGTCATTTAGGGCAGCTGTGGGAGAGGAGGTGGGTCACGGGGGTGGGATGAAGTCTAGGCCAAGCAGTATTGATACGAAGGAGCACTTGACAGACATTTCAGAGACTGGGCAAATCGCTTCCCCTTTCTGGGTCTCCTTCTTAATTTGCTGAAATAAATAAAATACGTGGAGGGAAGATTAGAGTAGGATTAGTGTCTGAAAAGTGGTTTGTTAATGGCGAAATTGAAGATGGTAGTAGCGTTTTAGTGTCTTTAAAAATATCATCTCCATCAAAGAGCAGCCCACAGATTGGACCTCAAGAAGCTGGGGCACCCTTGCCATGCTCCACATACACACAAGCTCAGTCTCTCACCCACGCAAACTCACTCTCTCTCTCTCTCACACACACACACACACACAAACTCAGTCTGTCTAACACACACACGCTCTACCCCCCACCCCGCCATGGCAGGAGTTCTTGTCTCACAGAGTACATTGTTCCCCCCTGTCCAGGCTGAGGGCCCTGTGAGTGACCGCTGGCCTTCCTGATCTCCCCTTTCCTCACAGGACAACCTCTCTGTGCCTCTCACAGAGGAAGACCTGGATGGCTCTTCGGGAGTGCTGTTTCCCTTCTATGATGTGGACACCAACATGCTCTACGTGGTGGGAAAGGTCAGCCCGGCATGGGTGGGGCATGGGTGGGGAGGTGCGCCCCCCGCCTCCCCCCAGCCTGGCCCCACTGGTGCCAGACAGCAGCCTGGGGCCTGTGAGGGTTGGAGCAGGAGCCAGGCCACTTCCTCTCTGGGGCCTGTGGGGGTGGAGCAGGGGCCAGACCACTCCCTATGGGGGCCTGTCAGGGTGCCCAGAGGCATGAGGAAGGCAGGCAGAGTCCCCACTGAGTGGAAACAGTTCTTCCATCCTACTCACACAACTCTTCATGGAAAGTAGGGTCAGATCCTAACAGACACTTGTTTAAATGATTGTGTTGAAATGTGGGTATGCCATGCACACACTGTTCTGCATTCAGTATTTTGGGGGCCCTGAAGACGGACCAGAGTGCAGAAACCATGGCAGGGCCTTCTCTGCCCCTGCAGTGACAGCCCCTTCCTTTTAATGCCCCTGGCAGGGAGGGAAGAGAGCCTGTGAGCCCCGCTTGCTCCACACCTACCCTGGGGCACACACTTGCTGTCCCCACTTCCCCAGTGGTGAGCCCAGCAACTCTCCCATCAGGCCTTTGGCTGGTCATCCTGGACTAGTCTCTCCCCAACTCTGGGTCCAGATGAGGAGGGACCAGTCAGTCTTTGTCTTTGAATTTTGGGCAGAATAGGTTTTCACTGGGTAGGACTCTCCCATATACGGGAAGCCCAGGTGGCGTAGTGGTTAAGTGCTACGGCTGCTAACCAAAGGGTCGGCAGTTTGAATCTGCCAGGCACTCCTTGGAAACTCTATGGGGCAGTCCTACTCTGTCCTACAGGGTCTCTAAGAGTCGGAATCGACTCGAAGGCACTGGGTTTGGTTTGGGTCCCATATATGACATCCCTGACCACTGCCCACCAATGCCAGGAGCAGCCCAGTTGTTATGAGAATCAGAGCACCTCCTACGGGTAAGACCTATGACTGGTGTCTGAGGACCAGCCAGTTCTGACCTTCCTATGTGGCTCTCTATGGGAGTGGGATTGGGGCCTGTCTTCCCAAAGCTTCAGCTTTAGAGAACAGAGTTGGGCTTTGGGTCATGGCTGGGGGGTGGAATGTTGAAATGAAAACCCCACTCCCACCTTAGTTTTGGGACCCTGAGCTCCTGGTGTTTCCCTTGTGTGAGATGGGTTTGCCAGCCACTCACTCTGAGAGCCAGGTTTTTGCTGTGTGGTGTGGGCAGCCAGGTGGGGAGCTGATGGGGTTCTGAATCTGACCTTCCTCCTCAGGGAGACGGGAACATCCGCTACTATGAGGTGAGCTCAGACAAGCCTCACTTGAACTACCTGACTGAATACCGATCCTATCACCCACAAAAGGGGATTGGTGAGTGTAAGGCCCTGAGGCCTCTTGGGGTCAGCGCTTCAGTGTCAGGCCTAGGGAGACAGGAGTGAGTCAGGCATGGGCCCTCCCTGGAGGGGCTCACATTCTGTAGGGGAGATGGCATCCCAACACTCTGACTGTAATTATAATTGGGGTGTGCAGGAGGTTGTCTGAGAGCACAAATAAGGAAGTCAGGGAGGGCTTCCCAGAGGAAGCAGCGTTTGAGGAGCTGAAGGAGGAAGTACAGTAGAGCATCAGGAGAAGATGAAGGTGCTCCAGGCACAGGGAAGAGCAGTTACAACAAAAGCAGGGAGATGTGAGAGGCTGACCTGAGAGAGCTTCTAGGGAGCAGCACCTTCCATCTCCACGTTTTAAAATGCATTTGGCTCAGAGGAGCTGTGGGGCTGGAGATGGGGGACCCTATGCAGAGCAAAAGGAGCCCTGGTGGTACAAACAGTTAAGTGCTTAGCTGCCAACCGAGAGGTTGATGGTTTGAGCTAACCCAGCGGCTCTGCGGGAAAAAAACCTGGCGATCTGCTTCTGAAAAGTCTACCTGTTGCCATCGAGGTGATTCCAACTCATAGCAACCCTGTAGGACAGAGTAGAACTACCCCATAGGGTTTCCAAGGAGCAGGTGCTGGATTCCAACTGCCAACCTTTTGGTTAGCAGCTGTAGCACTTAACTGCTACACCACCAGGGTTTCCAGTGACCCTGTAAGAAAAACAAGGCTGTAATCTTCATGAAAGCAGATTGCCACATCTCATGGAGTGGCTGTTAGATTCAAACTGCGGATCCTACGAAGCAGTTCTCTTCTGTCATGTGGGGTCGCTATGAGTCAGAATTGACTCCATGGCATTCATCCACAACATGCAGAACAAACCTAGAAAAGTGTAGCTAGAATAATTTAAACCCTTGAAGGTGGGGACAGCGTTTCCCCAGCACAGAACCCAGCCCAGCATAGGCATTTGTTCACTATTTGTTGAGCTGAGAAAGGAGGGTGGTTGCTGTTGATGTTCAGCTGTGGAGCCTGTTTTTTCGACTCACCCTGGGTCCCTCTGGCCCCTAGCCCAGCCTGTAACCTCTTATCGCCCTGGCCATCTGCCCGCAGGTGTCATGCCAAAGAGAGGTCTCGACGTGTCCTCCTGTGAGATCTTCCGCTTCTACAAGCTGATCACAACCAAAAGCCTCATCGAGCCTGTATCCATGATCGTGCCCCGGCGGGTAGGGTGGTGGGGCCATGTGGGAGGGAGGCAGGGCCGGGGTGTCAGGGGCCCGCCACAGGGAGGCTGGTGGCCACTCCTCAAGGGGAAGGACTTTCTCATGGTCAGTGTAGTGTCACCAGGAGCCAGGAGTCCTGGGTCTCACCCACATCTACTCTTGAGTTGCTGGACTCTGGGCAGTCCCTTTGCTCTCTGGGCCTTGATTTCGCCACCTCAGCAGGGGTGAGGAGAGACTGGACTCCCAGCTCTCAAGGGCTGTCCCACCTGGGCAGCCCCTCCTACCACCGTCATCTGTCTGTCCTGACTTCTCCTACAGTCGGAATCCTACCAAGAGGACATCTACCCCCCAACAGCAGGAGCCCAGCCCTCTATGACGGCCCAGGAGTGGCTCAGTGGGGTGAACAGAGGTGAGAAAGGAAGAGAAAAGCCTCAGGTGAATGTGGTAGGAAAATGGAGTGCCCAATGGCCCCAGGTAGCTGAGAGGGGTTTGGCCTGTATTTTTATTCTTCTGTGTCCTCGGAAGACAGTCAGTCCCCAGTGGCTGGGATGGTCACATATGAGTTTGGGAAAGCGTGGGGATACCTCTGGAGAGGCTTGTCCCGTGTGGCTCAGAAAACTCCCTCAACTCAAGGGACATTTCCCTGTGGAAATTTCTTTAAACTCTGGGTTGTACAGGGTGACTGGATAGTCTCAGCCAGACTCCCCTTGCCCATCCCCCACCTCTTCCTGCTCCAGCCCCATTATTCTTGACCTGGGAGGTCCTCTAGGCAGCCGCCGCCCAGGCCCTTCTGCCACTCTGCCTGCCCCGACCCACTTCCCCCTCCCTGACCAGACTAGGGGGAAGAGGGCAGTGTGTGCTGACTGTCCCCGCCCCCCAGCAGCTGCCTTTGTGATTGGAACTTCCTCTCTCCTCGCCCCTCCCCCGCCCCATTTCCTTCAACACCCAGTGGCTGAGAGGGGCCTTCCAAGCTACTGGAAGGAAGAACTTCTGACTGGAGGGCAGGAGGCCGGTGCGAATCCATCCCAGTTTTGTGTAATTCTTAAAGAGGTCTCCTCTCTGGGCCTCCGTGTCCCCATCTGAGTCCGAGATACCTGCCTTTCCTGCGTCTGGGGGGTGTTGGGAGAGTAACGGACTTGGTAGATGGGAGAGTGCAATGTGCGTAGGACTGACTTAAGGAGCTCGCAGTATTTGGGGGCAGGCCCCTGTGCATGCCCCGTGTTGTTCAAATAGTTGCGGTGTGGTTATTTGTGCTGACTGCCCTGGTCTGTGTGTTTGGGCTTGTCTGCGTGTGGCCGTATCTCCCGCCACCGGTCATGTGTATCTGTGTGTCTCTGTATGGCTCTGTGTGTCGGTCCCCCCTCACTCCCCAGCTGTCTGCTCGTGGGTACTCAGTCCTCACAGTGCCCTTGCTTCCCTCCCAGGGCCACACCTGGTGTCCCTCAGACCTGGCTCTGAGCTGCTGAGCCCCCAGCCACACCCTCCAGAGAGGCCCCTCTCCAACTTCTCGGCCCCAGCCTCACTCCGGGCTCCAGACTGGATGGACAATCTGGCTCCAGAGGGTGGCCAGAGGCCTTCCTCCCTGCTGGAGGAGAAGCCACCACACCGGGCAACAGAACACAGGCTGGAGGAGAAGAAAGCCTGGCTCACAAACGGCTTTGATGTTTTCGAATGTCCCCCACCAAAGACAGAGAATGAGGTGTGAACAAAAGGGGGTGGGCTGAGACCCAAAGGGCCTGCACAGGGCCAGCTGGGAGCTGCTGGGGGTGGGTATCAGCGCTGCCCTCCCCCAAAGGAGGAACACAAGAGGGAGGGAAGGAGAGAGAAAATGAGGGTGAGAAAAATAACCAGCTGTGTGGCCTGGCCTAGTCACTTAACTCACTTTAATTCATTCAGCAAGCAGGTGCCAAGATGGCAGGTTTATTCCTCACCTGTCAGATGAAGAGAGAGTACCTGGGTAGTGTAAATAGCTAATGTGCTCAGCTGCTAATTGGAAGTTTGAGTCTACCTAGAGACACCTTGGAAAGGAGGCCTGGCCATCCACTTCTGAAAAATCAGCCATTGAAAACCCTGTGGAGCACAGTTCTCCTCTGACACACATTGGGTTGCCATGAGTCAAGATCGACTCAACGGCTACTGGTAAAATGAAGAGAGTTTGACCAGACGGGTATTAACGCCTTTTCTGGTTTGGACATTCTAGGATTTTCTCTGCTTTCTTAGTCGACATTTATTAAGTGCCTACTGTGTACCAGGTCCTATGTTAGGCACTTTGGATATATTATCTGATTTAATTCTCTCAGCAGTCCTGGGAGTCAGTGTCTTAGTTATCTAATGCTGTTATAACAGAAATACCACAAGTGCGTGGCTTTAACAAACAGAAATTTATGCTTTCAGAGTTTAGGAGGGTAAAAATCTGAATTCAGGGACTGAGTGGGGGAAGGCTTTCTCTTCTTGGGGAAGGTCCTTGTTCCTTGGTTCCTTGGTGATCTTCATGTGGTGTGGCATCTGTCTTCCCCCATCTCTGCTTGCTTCTCTATGACTAACCTGCTCTTTTTATATCTCAAAGGTGACTGGCATAAAACACGCCCGGCATTGATAGGGCCTCTTAACATAACAAAAAAAACCCGTTCCCAAATGAGATTATAACCACAGGTCTAAGGGTTAGAATTTACAACACATATTTTGAGGGGACACAATTCAATCCATAACAGTTGATATATACAGTAAAACCTGTGTAAGCAGAAACCTATATAAGGTGGAAACCTGTCAGAGAAGGAAAACTCAAATATTTTCCACTAATAAGAGAGCAACAGGAAAATGGTAAGACTGCATCCTGTCAAAGGTAGAAAACTTACAAGACCCGGAAAAACAAGACAGTCCCACTGAGTTCCCGCTCTCACAGGTTTCACTGTAGTAGCTAAAAACACAAGGGCTGGCATCTCACGGAAGGATTCTGATCCCTGGCTTTGCTGGGTACTAACGTAGGCCCTCACACCCTGGGGCTGAATGTCCCATAAGCTTCAGTCAATGTTTCTTCACTGGTAAATGGGGTCCGAACGCTGCCACCCCACTGGGGTGTTGTGAACATCCCAGGGGAAGATGATGGTCCTTAGCAGAACACTCAACACCTAGTAGGCATTCCATACAATGGCAGCAATACAAGTTAGTTTTCTGGCCCCCAGTTCCCAGAGAGGAAATGGAAGCTCAGAGAGGGCAAGTAAGTTACCCAAGGCCACACAACTTAGTGGTGGTGGAAACTCCAGTTTCCAGATTCAGAACGAAGTAGATTTTCCTCTATCCCAAGGGGGATCTGAGGAGGCATTTAAGTCTTTTTGAATTTCATTTATTGGGTGAGGAAAACAAGGTTATTATAAAAGGTATGTGTAATGACTGCCCTCAGGCTGCAGCCACATTAATTTAACCACCTTCATCTTTCTGAGCCAAAAAAGGGTCATATTTTAGCTTTTCTGCTGATGACCCCAGGTGACCTTGCCTTCTGTTCTTTCCTTTCCCAGCTGCTGCAGATGTTCTACCGGCAACAGGAAGAGATCCGCAGGCTCCGGGAGCTGCTGACCCAGCGCGAGGTGCAGGCCAAACAGTTGGAACTGGAGATCAAAAACTTGCAGACGGGCTCAGGGAGGTTCTGAGCAGGGGCCTCTGCTCTCCTCGCCCTCAGGGACACCACTTGGCTCCATGGGGAGGTCCAGAACCAAGCCACAAGTCCCCCAAGAACAACCACTATTTCTATATTTTTTACCAGAAAACGAAACTCTCAGTCGCTGAAAGAGATTCCAGTGGGACCTGGTGCCGTTTTTCTATTTGCCTTCTTGCAACAAGTTTCCGAATGGCTGTTTGTTAGATGCTACCTTGCCTTCTGTTTAAGTCCGATTTTAAGGGTCCACGATGAGCTATAACTTCTGAAGGGGAAAGAGCACTGTAGAAAGTAAGAGCTGGGAGGTGAACTCCCTTGTGATTTTTAAACTGTAATCCACAGAGTGAGGGGGGAGGCTGAGCAGGAGGGCCATGCTCCCCTATACTCCTCCAACCAGACAGCTCCCCTTTTATTTGTTCCATTTATCGGGCTTCTATGGAAGACATAATAGTGCTACTAAAAAAAATAAAAAATTGGAAGTTGAAAGTCAGTGATCGGGCCCTACTCTCCCATTTTACAGGCAGAGAAACTGAGCTCCTGAGAAGGGCAAGTAACTCAAAGTCACCAGAATGTTTATGGTAGGGCTGAGCTGAGATCTTGGTCTGTTTCTGATCTGAGGTACATCTCATCCTAACTGGGCGGGAACCCTTTGGTTCAGGCCTCAGCTGCACCCCAACTTGCTCAGTGACTTCTGGCAAGTCCATCCACTTCTGGTCTCAATTTCCCCATCTGATCAGGGGGAACCTTTGAATGACCTGCCTGAGACAAGAAACTTTGGCCTTGGCCGGAGGAAATGAAAATGTGGGGTGATGATCTAGAAACTCACAAGACACTGGCAAAGGGGCAAAGTTTAGGGAAATGAGTCAAGATTGAGCTTGATTCTAGAACACAGACAAGAGGGTCAAAACTATCCTCTCTTCAACCAGAATCAGCCAGCTGTGGGTGGATAGTTATCCTTTATGTGGGGATGCAGACATCAAAGAGGTACCCATGACCACTGACTGCGGCCACAAAAGCCCTTGGGGTCGGTCACAAAGCCTGCCTCCTCCCCTGCCCAGAGGCAGATTCCAGCCCAAGCTAACAGAAAAGTCCACCCCTCCCCCACGTAAGGTGCCCCTGTACTGGAAGTATGCAAGCACAGCCCTGTGGCCACCGCCCAGGAGGCCTCTAGAGAGGATTGGCTGTACTAGGTGAGAAGGCAGGACTAGATGGCCCTCAAAGTCCCCTTCTGGCCAAAGAGTTTTTGTGCCCGCCTGTGCGAATCTGTGTTCTGAGCCCTGTTCTAAGGTTCTCCCTTTCTAAGGGCCCAGAAAGAGACTGGGGGTGACTGGAAGTTCAACACGCTTCTCCTTCCGGAGGAGAGGCAGACGATGAGTCTTCGCCATTGTGCAGGGGGATTCTGGAGCAAAGGTAGGGGCTGCAAGAGGCCACCTAACCTAGTGGGTTTCAACCCAGGCTGTACTTTAGACCACAAGCCCTGGTGGCTCAGTTGTTAAGTGCTTAGCTGCTAACCCAAAGGTCAGCGGGTCGAACTCATCAGCTGCTCTATGGGAAAAAGATGTGGCAGTCTGTTCTGTAAAGATTACAACCTTGGAAGTTCTGTGAGTCAGCCTCATCGCCAGGACAAGGGGTTTGGTTTTTTGTTTGGTTTGTACATTAGAATCACCTTGAGGGCATTCAGAAAATACAAAGGCTCAGGCCCTACCCCAGAGCAATTAAATCTGAACCTCAGGAGCAAGCATGGACCTCTGTACATGTTTATAAGCTCCCCGGGTGATTCTGCAATGCAGTGAGGATGGAGACCCACTGGACTAGTCCATCTGTACCCCTTTGCAGTGAAGATGAGGACAATAAGCCCCAAATAGGAGCTGGGACTTCAAGGTCTTCGGAGAGCTGGGACTCAAACCCATATCCTCTAAGTCCTGGCTGGAAGTTCCTAAAATGTCAAAAAGTGTGGCCCCCAGCCCTGCCCCAGGTCTCTCCAGGACCCCAGTGCAGCATGATGGGGGCTCTGTGTTCCTGTGTGCCCCTCCCTAACCATGGCCGATTCCCCCTGTCTGTCTGCATCTACCAGACGCCCATGTTCCTCTTCCTTTTCTTGTCTTCCGTTCACTCGGTCACTGGGGCTCGCTCCAGTCTGAGGCCCCAGCCAAGCTTGCCTTATTGTGCTCTGGAGAAAAAGGCCAAATTCCAGGCATGTCAGGGAAGCAGAGCTCCACTGGAGGAGGTTACCTCTCCCACCTCATTTGTGGCTAGCAGTTTACAGTTTACAAAGCCCTCCCACCTCCGCTCACTGATGCATCCTACCCTCATGCAGGTCAGGCAGGTGTTGCTCTCCTTATCCTCACGTCCAGAGGGTAGGAAGACCTAGCCTCAGAGCAGTGAGGAAAAATCATAGCCAGGGTCACTGGCTGCAGAGTGGTGGAGGTGGGGGCTGAGTCCAGAGAGCTTCTCAGCATGCCTCCTCTGCACCATCCCTTCTCAAGCCCCCCACTCCTAGGGGTCCCAGATCTCATGCTTAAAAACAGTACGCAGGAGTCTTTAAACGAACTTGTTTTCTTTTTTTACATCTAGAATAAATTATTTAAATTATTTCTCAGCAAGGGAGAGGGATAGGTAATTTTTATCACATATTTTTTTAAGCCTTTTTTTTTTTTTTTTTTAATTACGTTTTTGTGTATATTCTTGATCTGCTGAAGCGGAACTTGCCCAGAGCCAGTAGGGCCCAGCCAGTCGGCAGAGGGTTCACTCAGCCCCTCTACTTGCTACCCTGGGCGCCACCTGAGTGTAAACTCAGGAACTTCCTGAGAATGAGGGCAAAATTTGAAAATGAGCTTTGTGGTAGTGGTGGCTACGTATCCACCTTAGCTCTAAAATAATTGTTCTTTCTGGAACAGGGTCTGAGATTATATCATAGGGCGAAACAGGGAGTCAGAAGTCGATTTATGCTTTTAATATGAAACCGTGCCTGAAACAGTTTGAATGATTGCTTTATCATTGTTTCTGAAGTTACTTTTACCTTTGTAAAAAGAAATAATAACAAAAGTGAAAATAAATGTTGTGGAATTGTGCAATGGAAAGACTGTAATAAATAAAATCTGGCTAGACATTTTATCACACGGAGTTTTCTTTTTCTTGAATTGTTCCACCAATATTAATTAAGCACCTACTGTTTGAGCCAGATGCCACACAGGGAAATAAGACATACATGGTCCCTACCCTCACCGGCTTTTCAGTCATGCAAACAGGGTGGTGGTGGGGGGATGGGGAAGGGCCAGGAGAGGGGAAGTTACAGGCTGCTCTGGGAGAAGCAGGGAAGCTTCTTGGAGGAGGTGACATTTAGGTTGAGGCCTGAAGGATGAATAAGAGTAAGCAGGGCAAAAGGTATCTTTGTTGTTTTTGGTTAGGTGACTCATAGCGACCCCATGTGACAGAGTGTTTTCTAGGCCCCATAGTGTTTTCTAGGCTATAATCTTTATGGGAAGGAGCCCTTTAATCTTTAAGGGAGCTGAATGCCAGGTCTTTCTCCCACAGAGCAGCTGGGTAGGTTCAAGCCTTCAACCTTCAGTTAGCAGTCTAGCCTTAACCATTGTATCAGGGCTCTTCAGACCATGTTTAAACCCATTGCTGTTGACTCAATTCCGACTCATAGCGACACTATAAGACAGAGTAGAACTGCCTCATAGGGTTTCCAAGGCTATAATTTTTACTGAAGCAGACTGCCACATCTTTCTCCTGCAGAATGGCTGTTGGGTTTGAACCACCAACCTTTGGGTTAGCAGCTGAGCACTGAGCCAAAGCAAATGTTAGAGCATAGAGAGAAGGAAAAGCCGAGGGCCTTATAAGTGGAAGCTGAGATTTTAGCCTGGGAGCAACTAGATTACCAGAGAGGTTTTTTTTTTAATAATTTTTATTGTGCTTTAAGTGAAAGTTTACAAATCAAGTCAGTCTGTCACATATACGCTTATATACACCTTACTCCATACTACCACTTACTCTCCCACTAATGAGTCAGCCCGCTCCCTCCTTCCAGTCTCTCCTTTCGTGACGATTTTGCCAGTTTCTAACCCTCTCTAACCTCCTATCTCCCCTCCAGACAGGAGATGCCAACACAGTCTCAAGTGTCCAGCTGATACAAGTAGCTCACTCTTCGTCAGCATCTCTCTCCAACACATTGTCCAGTCCCTTCCATGTCTGATGAGTGGTCTTCGGGAATGGTTCCTGTCCTGGGCCAACAGAAGGTTTGGGGACCATGACCGCAGGGATTCCTCTAGTCTCAGACCATTAAGTCTGGTCTTTTTATGAGAATTTGGGGTCTGCATCCCACTATTCTCCTGCTCCCTCAGGGGTTCTCCATTGTGCTCCCTGTCAGGGCAGTCATTGGTTGTGGCCTGTCACCATCTAGTTCTTCTGGTCTCAGGATGAAGTAAGTCTCTGGTTCATGTGGCCCTTTCTGTCTCTTGGGCTCATAGTTATCGTGTGACCTTGGTGTTCTTCATTCTCCTTTGATCCAGGTGGGTTGAGACCAACCAGAGAGTTTTTGTTGTTGTTGTTTTTAATTTATTTTATTTTTTGAGAATATACACAGCAGAGCATTCAACAATTTCTACACGTACAATTCTGTGACACTGACTACATTCTTCAAGTTGTGCAACCATTCTCACTCTCCTCTTTCAAATTGTTCTTCCTCCACTAACATAAACTCATTGCCTCCAGGGAGTTTCTTACTCAAAGGAGTCCCTGTTGTTGTTGTTAGATGCCATTGGGTCAGTTCCGACTCACAGCAACCCTATGTACAGCAGAATGAAAAATTGCCCAGTCCTGCGCCATCTTCACAATTGTTGATATGCTTGAGCCCATTGTTGCAGCCACTGTGTCAATCCCTCTCCTTGAGGGTCTTCCTCTTTTTTCGCTGACCCTCTACTTTACCAAGCATGACATCCTTCACCAGGGACTGGTCCCCTCCTGATAACCTGTCCAAAGTATGTGAGACAAAGTTTCGCCATCCTTGCTTCTGAGGAGCATTCTGGCTGTACTTCTTCCAAGACAGATTGGTGCTTGGTGTCCCTGGATGGTGCAAACTATTAAACATCCCAGCTGCTAATCTAAAGGGTGGAGGTTCCAGTCCACCCCCAGGCACCTTATGAAAGGCCTGGCTATCTACTTCTGAAAAATCAAGCATTGACAACCCTATGGGGCACAGTTCTACTCTGACAGGCATGGGGCCTCCATGAGTTGAAGGGGACTTGATGGCAACCCTTTCTTCTTACAAGGGTGGGAATGGTTATCTCTCTGGGGGAAAGGGCAAATGAACAGGTGAAATGCACACCCTCAGGGAAAGCCACCGCCAATCTTGGTGCCATCCAAGAGCTCCTGTGTGCTGGGTGTTAGTGAATGGCAGCACTTCCTTTAGTCAGCTCTTTAGGAAGGAACCTCACTTTCCTGTGGCCACCTTCTGGCTGGACAGCAGGACTGGCTGGACGAGGTCTGACTCAAATCTCGGCGGAAAGATGCTGCCTTCAGGCCCTTCAATCCGGGAGCTGAGCTGGAGCCGCTCCGCCCCACGCCGAGGTTTCGATTCCCGACCGGAACTCCGCCCTGCATCGTGTAACCCGAAGTAGGCATGAATGGCGGCCGCAGCGGCGACAAACGGGACACCCGAGGGGCCGGGAGCCGCAGAGCCCAAGGAGGCGCGCGTCTGGCGCTGCCTGGAGCACGACGACCGCGTGGCCGAGCTCTTCTGTCGCCGCTGCGACCGCTGCGTGTGCGCGTTGTGCCCAGTGCTGGGCGCGCACCGCGGCCACCCTGTCCGCCTGGCTTTGGAAGAGGCGGCGCTCGTGCAGGTGGGGATGGGTGCGGCGCGCGGGGCCAGTCCAGGCGCAACGGGCGGGGACGGGGCGTGCTGGGGTCGCACTGACGGTCCCGAAGGTGACCAGAGGTAATTGAGGCGTCAACCTGTTGTTCAGGACGGGAGACTGAGGCCCAGGGAAGGGCAAAGGCGACCCCGAAGCCATCAATTAAGTCTCAGAATAGGTGGAGTTGGGAGTCAGAACTTGGGACTCCAGGCTGCTGGTTCCCAGACTTCTTTGACGTTGTCCACCATGTCTGGTCCCCCGCACTGCCTTTGGACTGGAAGAAAATCAGCCTTTTAACAAAGGCGAACCACTCCCACCCGGGCTAGAAAACAGCTGTGTGACTCCAGAAAGCCACACAGACGTCTCCTCTGGTTGTTTTTTTATCTGGGGTTCACAGAAAGGAACTGTGGACTACCAGATTGCCTGATGGCCCAGAAACACCCTCAGTATCACCTCCATCAACCTCCACTCTGCCTCCCTCACACACGCACTCACTCCCGCTCCGTGTAACAGACTTGTGGGGAGCTGGTATTATTACAGCCATTTTATGGATAAGAAAACTAAGGCTGGGAGGCAGAGGCAGGCCTTGAACCCAGGACTTCACACACTGGGCTGGCCCCACAGAACCCATTCTCCCCTTGGAGCCCTCACCCGTAATAGTGGCCTCGGGCTCTGGGCACCTGTTGCAGCCTTTCTGCTGGCTTATTCTGTGAGCTCTTGTCAAATCTCTCACTATCTGGGCTTCAGGCAGGGCTTGGGAGGGCCCTCAGATCTGACGGACATTGATTCTACTACTTCCACCTTCAAGAAGTCTTCTGTGATTAACCCAGTCTGAGGATGCCGTTTTACCTGCATGGTGGCACCGCACTGTAACAATCTTGGAACCCTAAGGTGAAATGAGCCCTGTGAGGGGTAGGCTTATAGAGTCCTGGGTTTGAGGCCTGCCTTGCCTCCAGAGCCTTAGTGTTCTTATCTATAAAATGGCTGTAATAATGATAATAGTTCCCCACAAAACTGTTATCAAGAGATGACAAGACTGCCTTTCAGAGATATGGCTTGCAGTCTCCGCCCGGTTATCCATTTGCCCCCTCACCTATCCGCCTACCTAGGCACACTCATTTTTACATCCATACACCCACACACTCATCCTGTGGCATCTCTAAGGGGGTGTGAGTGGTGCGGACACCAGGTAACGCTGTCGGTAGGGGGGGCGGGAGGGGCGTGACACCAAAATGACTGTCTATAAAATTTTGTGCAGTGTTTCAGCAGAAATTTATTATTTTTTCTAAAATTATCCCTGTAGTTAGTTATAACAACAAAAACATTCTTCATAAGCCCAGCTTACATGTCAGTATACCTACAAGGCAGAAACACTGTGCTAATTTACTTTTTGAAACTTCCAATACCCTCTGGTCAGAGCTGTCATTATTACCCAATTACAATGACGCATCAAATCACGTGATTTCATCTGCATGTGCTACAAGCGGGAGCTGTTGTTTTTGTTGCTGCCGGTGTTTTTCTGGCGTTTTAGCTACAATATTGTGGTAATTAGTATTAGTGAACTTGTGTCAACTTTTTTGAGAATGAGGTAGTAATTAAAGGAAAAAAAGGAGTGATATATGGGAATTACCATTTAGAAGTAACGTTAGTACAGAGAGCATTACTAAGGATTCTGTGTGGCCTGATATGGGAGGAGGTCCATGGTGGGGGAGGTGACACCATTAGTGACAGCACTGGGTGATACCGACCGTAATGAGGTCACTTCACTCATCTGTCCACTCATCATCCATTCATCCATTCGTTCATCAAACATCTATTCAGCACATACCTTGTGCCAAACCCTGTCTTTTACAAGAGTCAAGGATAGGTCAAATCCTTTCCTGACCTGGAGGAGCACCATGGCTGGAGGGGGGAGAATAGGCCATGATAATAAAAATAAAAATAAAAAAAATTTTTTTTACAGTGTGATGAATACTGTAAGGGAGGAGCCCCAGGCAAGGGTCAGTGAGAACAAGAGAAAGGACAATGTGGGCCGGGGACAGGAAGCCCAAGACTTCCTGGAGGAAGTTTCATTAGAATTGGCCTTGAAGGATGAGTAGGATTTCACCAGGCAGAGCAGAGGCACCAAATCAGGAGACGCATCCTATGGCTGGAGGGCGCAGACACAGGAAGCTAGGAGTATCATTGGGCAATGGACAGGAATTGGACTAGAAGGCCTGGTAATAACAAGGGGGGAAGGATGCGCCCCTGGAAACTGAGGCCATGGCTTATACTTGAGTTATGATTATCTCCTCCCTTCCTTCTTACCTAGAATAAAACTGCACACAGTGGGCCCCAAAGCAAATGTTAGTTGGATATGAAAATAACAACAAGAGCTACATGTATTGAGCACTTACTGTGTGCCAGGCACTGGACCAAGTACTACTTTTCGTACATCTCATTTAGTCCCCTTGGCAACTCTGTGGGGTTATCCATGTTGACAGATGGGAAAACAAAAGTTTAGAAACGTGAGGTCACTTACCCAGGTCACATGGAAGGAGAGTTGGGACTCAGACCTGGTTCTCATCTACTCTAAGGCTTGTGATCTTAACAACTTACCATGTAGCTTCCCAGCTCTCTTCTGGTCACTATGAGTTGGAATTGACTGAACGGCAACTTATTTTTTTTAATTCTGTTCAGCTCAGCAAACACTTCTGGGTCACCTTCTAGGCCCTACGGGAGCTTCAGGAATGGAATAGAATTAGGGCCTGCCCTCAGGAAACTCCCAGTAGGCCAGGGCAGCCAGACCTGGGCCCAGTGGCTGAGTGTAAGGCCAGCTGTAAGAAAGGCACTTAACCATTTTCGCTGCCAGATCTTCTTAAACAAAGCCAAGAAAGGTGGGATAGAGAGTAATAAGGTCACACCTGTGTGTGTGGGCAGGGAAAGGTCACAGAGTAGGCCTCTGGAGAAGTGGCAAGTTCAAAAATCAGAGTTTGGGAGGGGGCCATTTCAGGTGGGAGGGTGAGGGGAGCATGAACTTCATGGACCTCTCACACAAATTTCTTCTGGTTCCCAGGCAAAGGCCAGAGGGCCAGTTGCCCATGGAATGTGACTTCCACAAGTGCAGCTCCTGGAATAGGGCCTGGCATGAAATAGGTGCTCAGTTAATACTCAGTAAGTGAATGCTTTTCCCTGACCCCAAACTGCTTGCCTTAAGGTCCTATTTGAGGGGCTAGAAAAGCAGATCACAAATAGAATTTATCCTAAGGAAAATTTTGATGAGTACCTAATGTGGGCCTCTGAGGACCAGAGGGGCCCACCTCAACCCATCCTTCTAATTTGCCACATGACTTTGAGCAAGTCACCTCACCTTCTGAATCTGATACCTCAGCAGGAAAAAATATAGGGAGAGAGGAAAGGGCCATTGGGGTGCCTTGTTTTTTCATACCGACGGTATTAAAACTTTTTCCCTTACTCCCTCATGTGCAGAAAATTACCCAAAACTGTTTAAAGCAGTTGGCAACCAAAAAGCAACAAGAAGTTGATAACATAACCCAGATAGAAGATGCTGCTGAGAAGCTGAAGGCAAGTAGACATTTCTTCCTTCTTCTACTTGAGATACCCACATTTCCCCTCAGACACCAGGCTCTCCCCAGCATGGAGCCAAGGAAAAATAAAAACCAACCTCAAAGGGGCAGACCAGATTTGGTGGGGGGGCTTACATAAGGAGCCCCAGTGGTATAGTGGTTAAGCGCTTGGCTGCTAACTGAAAGGTCAGCAGTTTGAATGCACTAGCAGCTCCGTAGGAGAAAGAGGTGGCATTCTCCTATAAAGATTACAGCCTTGGAAACCCTATGGGGCAGTTCTACTCTGTCCTGTAGGGTCACTATGAGTCGGAATCGACTTGACTGCAATGGGTTTGTGGGACTTTTATAACTTAGGGGGCTCTTTTTGAGAAAAAGAATACAAAATTACAATTAGGTGCAAAACCTTGAAGGGTCCGTGCAAGGTAGCGGCGCCCCGAAGCTCCTGTTTCATTAGCTTTGTGGTGAATCCGCCTCTGCCCAACACCCTACCGAGCCCTCCCGCAACTGCCTCCCAAAACGGAGGAGCAGCCTTTTCTCTCACCATCACAAGGTGATAATAAAGTCATCTGCCCTTCTGTTGGAAGGGCTAGTTCTCCACCCTGTCCATCTCCCACACCCCAAATCATCTTAAACCAGTTGGCATCGAGCCAGTGCTGACTCATGACAACCCCATGTGTGTCAGTGTAAAACTGTGTGCTCCATAGGGTTTTCCATGGCTGATTTTTTTTTTTAAGTAGATTGCCAGGTCTTCTTTGGATTCTCTGGGTGAATTCAAACTGCCGATCTTTGGATTAGTAGCCAAGCATTTAACCATTTTCAGTGCCAGATCTTCTTAAACAAACCAAAATACAGTTTAAGGAACATACAAAGATCTCTTCAGATTTCACTGCTATTCTGAAAGAAAGTAAATAAGGTACAAAGAGATTTCATAAATTTGTACCATCACTCATCTGCGAGTTTGTTTTACTGTGGTGGCTTGTATGTTGCTAGGATGCTAGAAGCTATGCTATCAGTATTTCAGATACCAGCAGGGTCACCCACGGTGGACAGATTTCAGCGGAGCTTCCAGACTAATACAAACTAGGAAGAAGGATCTGAAGGTCTACCGCTGAAAAGAACTGGCCAGTGAAAACATGAATAGCAGTGGAACATGTTTCCTATAAGGTTGGAAATGAGCCCCTCAGGTTGGAAGGCACTCAAAATAAGACTGGGGAGAAGCTGCCTCCTCAAAGTAGAGTCAACCTTAATGACATGGATGGAGTCAAGCTTTTGGAACCTTCATTTGCTGATGTGGCACGACTCAAAATGAGAAGAAACAGCTGCAAACATCCATTAATAATCAGAACGTGAAATGTAGGAAGTATGAATCTAGGAAAACTGAAAGTCTTCAAAAATGAAATGCTCAAAGATCAATATCTTAGGCATTAGTGAGCTGAAATGGACTGGTATTGGCCATTTTGAATTGGACAGTCATACGGTCTTGTCTTAGTCATCTAGTGCTGCTATAGCAGAAATACCACAAGTGGATGGATTTAACAAAGAGAAATTTATTCTCTCACAGTCTAGGAGGCTAGAAGTCCCAACTAAGGGTGCCAGCCCCAGGAGAAGGCTTTTTCTCTCTGTTGGCTCTGGGAGAAGGTCCTTGTCATCAGTCTTACCCTGGTGTAGGAGCTTCTCAGCTCAGGGACCCCAGGTCCAAAGGATGAGCTGATTTTCTGGCTCTTGTTTCTTGGTGGTATTGAGGTCTCCCTGTCTCTCCACTGACCTCTGTCTTTTATATCTCAAAAGAGATTGACTTAAGACAACCTAATCTTGTCTATTGAGTCCTGATTATTAATATAACTGCCTCTCATGCCTCATTAACATCATAGAGGTAGGGTTTACAACACATAGGAAAATCATATCAGTTGACAAAATGGAGGACAATCACATAATCCTGGGGATCATGGCCTAGCCAAGTTGACACACATTTTGGGGGGATACAACTCAATCCATTACAGTTCTACTATGCCAGGAATGACAAATTGAAGAGGAATGGCATGGCATTCATGGTCAAAAAGATCATTTCAAGATCTATCCTGAAGTACAGCACTGTCAGAGGTAGGATACTATCCATACACCTACAGGGAAGACCAGTTAATATGACTATTATTCAAATTTACGCACCAAGCACGAATGCCGAAGATGAAAAAATTGAAGGTTTTTACCAATATCTGCAGTCTGAAATTGATCAAGCATGCAATCCAGATACATTGATAATTATCGGTGATTGGAATGCCAAAAGTTAGAAACAAAGAAGGATCAGTAGTTGGGAAATACATCCTTGGTGATAGAAGCAACGCTGGAGGTCACATGATAGAATTTTACCGGACCAACGACTTCTTTATTGCAGATATCTTTTTTTCAACAACATAAAAGGGTGACTAAACATGTGGACCTTGCCAGATGGAGTACAAAGGAATCAAATCGACTATATCTGTAGAAAGAGATGATGGAGAAGCTCAGTATCATCAGTCAAAACGAGATCGGGGCTGACTTCGAAACAGACCATCAATTGCTCATGTGCAAGTTCAAGTTGAAGCTGAAGAAAACTAAACAAGTCCAGGAGAGCAAGGTATGATGCTGAGTATATACCAGCTGGATTTAGAGACCATTTCGAGAATAGATTTGACACATTGAACACTAATAACCGAAGACCAGAAGAGTTGTGGAATGACATCCAGGACATCATACATGAAGAAAGCAAAAGGTCATTAAAAAAACAAGAAAGAAAGAAAAGACCAAAATGGATGTCAAAAGAGACTCTGAAACTTGTTCTTCAGTGTGGAGTAGCTAAAGCAAATGGAAGAAACAGTGATGTAACAGAGGTGAACGGAAGATCTCAAAGGGTAGCTACAGAAGACAAAGTACTATAATGAAACATGCAAAAACCTGGAGTTAGAAAACCAAAAGGGAAGAGCATGCTGTGCATTTCTCAAGCTGGAAGAACTGAAGAAAAAATTCAAGGGTACTGTGGACATAATATTGAACCACGCAGCAAGCATCAAAAGAAGATGGAAGGAAAACACAGAGTCACTGTACCAAAAAGAACCTGTGGATGTTCATCCATTTCAGGAGGTCACATATGGTCAAGAACCGGTTAGACTCTGGTCCTTTGTCTTCTTTGTGGTTTGCAAATATTTTCTCCTCATCCGTAGCTTGTCTTTTCATCCTCTTTACAGGGTCTGTCACAGAGCAAAAGTTTTTAATTTTGATGAAGTTCAATTCATCAATATTTTCTGATATGGATTGTGCTTTTGCTGTCAAACCTAAGAACACTCTGCCTAACCCTAGATCCCAAAGCTTTTCTCCCATGTTTTTTTCTAAAAAGTTTATAGCTTACATTTAAGTCCGTGGTCCTTTTTGAGTGAATATTTCTATAAGTTGTGAGACTTAGGTTGAGGTTCATTTTTTTTGCTTATGGATATCCAGTTGCTTTTGTTGAAAAGACCATCCTTTTTCCATTGAATTGCTTTTGTCAAAAACCAGTTGGCCATCCTAGTGTGGGCCTATTTCTGGGTTCTGTATTATGTTTTTTTATGAGTTTTAAATTCTGAATTCTGAATAGCTATAGGGCTGTTCAGATTATCTATTTAATATCTGGTGAGTCATGCATCTGGGGGGGGGGGGGTTGGGGCTGTATGAGTTTCAGTGGTTCCAGACCTTTTTTATATTAATTTTTCAGTTTTGAGTCCTTGTGTTACTGAGGCTTCAGGAATTCAGACCCCAAACCTGCTCAGTGCAAGCCTAGTGTCTTGTGTGTTTTGCTGGTGATTCCCTTTCCCTCCGTGACCCTAGGTGGATGGCAAGAAGCCCTACTCCTTACCTGGGCCAGTAGAGTAGAGGTTTTCTGGTGGTCAGTTCAGGGCTGGAGCAGCACTTTGTGAGTCTGCTTTATGTAGGTAGCCCCTTCCCACTCAGAGCTGGAATGAGGCCAGGTGCCCAGAGCTCTCTCTTAGATCACAAGGCCCCAGTCCTATGTGGATCTCACCCCCAAACACCTCCACCTCTACCCGCCCCGGGCTCGTTCTGCTTCAGTGCCTGCCCAGTGCACTGACACCCAGTTCCCTGAGAATTTCCCATTTTTGTTTGTTTGGTTTTGAGCTTGCTTGTGTAATTTTAAATTTTGCTATTTTTATCCGCATTTCTATGTTTTTGAAGCAGGAAGGAGGCTTCTCTGTGTCAACTCTTTCTCTCATGTTGGCCAAAACTATATGTCATTTTGGAGCCCTGGTGGCACAGTGGTTAAGAGCTTGGCTGCTAACCAAAAGGTCTAAAGTTCGAATCCATCACCTGCTCCTTGGAAACCCTATGGAGCAGTTCTGCTCTGTCCTATAGGGTCACCATGTTCTGGCAATGGGTTGTTTTTTTTTTTTTGGTTTATGTATGTGTATGTGTATATCTGTGTATATGTGTGTGTGTATATATGTGTATAAAAGTATGTATGTATATATATGTATGTATATTTGTGTGTGTATATATATTTGTATATGTGTGTATGTATATATATGTATGTGTGTGTGCCTATTTAGGCTGGTCACTGTCTGTTGAATCCAGAAGACTGGACCTACGGACGTGCGTAGGAATTTTGAATGTGCATAGGCTGTCAGAGCTGAAAGGCCCTTAGAGATGGTGGCTCCAAAGCCTAGGAAGAGGAAACAATTTATCATTGGTCACACAGCAAATTAGAGGTAGACCTAGGGCCACACCTGAATCCATCAGGATCCACCCAGGAAGATAGCAACCACTTTGACGTTAAGACAGAGGCAGCTCATTCAGGGAATGGTGACACACATGATGGAAGAGGCTGAGAAGCCAACAGGAGGTGGTGAGGTGATTAGCACCAGCAGGAAGGCTGGAGGGACAAAGGGAGGAGGTGGTGGTAACACAGGGCCAGCGCCGCCTAGGTGGAAGCTGGAACTAGAGTAGGCCTGTCCTGTGGGAGCTGGAGTGCTGGCTGGTGGGGGGGGGCGGGGGCAGGGGTTGGGAAGGGGGAGGCCCATCAGGGAGGAATACCCTGGCTGTTCCCTTCCCCTCACCCTCTGATTTTCCTCCAGTGCCTTCTCCTGTTGACCAAACCCAGTTGAAACCAGCTGAAGGGGGAACCTGGAAATGCAGTCTGCAGGGGTCAGCCCCTCTGCCCTGCAGAACCAAGCAGGAAGTGGACCTGAGGGCATGTAGGCCCAGGCTCCTTCTAACCCAGTAACCCCTGGAGAGTACAGTCAATAACCTCAGTGCCTGGCCCTGTACCTTTCTCTGTGACCCTTCAGAACTGTAGGGACTGCCCCATGGGAAGGGGTAGGGTGACCAGCAGGCTGACATGAGCCAGCTTTTGCCAGACTGGGAGTGGGAAGACAAGGACCCTGCCTCGCTGTCCTGCTGACCTTGATGGTGCCACTGGTCTCCACCACCCCTGCTGGGCACGGCCGCCCTTTCTCCTACTCCTGCTGGCCACTCCCACCATGTCACAGAGTCCAGGGGATGCCAAAGCAAAAGTGACCTGAGCAGGGTTGGAGAGCACACCTCCCTTCCCTGGTGGCACACACCATGAGAAGGACACATATAGCAGGATTGTCTAGGCCTGGAAGTCATAAAAGTTGTCAGCAAAAGCACTCTTCGGTTCACCTCACAGGCTCTTCGCTCTCTCCAGGATCCAGACAGGTATCCAGGGGCCTAGGCTAAGATGGAGTCTCATAACAGCCAGTGCCCTGTATGCAGAATCCCTCCCCCACGTGTGAGCAGGGCTTCAACCCTGGTCAAGTTCTTCTTTCCCACAGTCCTGAGACCCCTGTCAACTGGCCTGTGTCAAGCCCCTCAGCCAGCCACCAGCTCTGCCCAGCCATGCCTGAAGCAGTTCATTCTGGGATCCAATTTTGCTTTGAACCAAAGTTCCCTAACCAGATAGCCAACTTCCTTATTTCATTGCCAGAATTCTCTCTCCTGTTTTGTTTTTACTGTATTGCATAATCAGTCTCAACTGCTTACACCCTAAGTTTTCTGGTTCCGTGTTTTCAAACAGTTACTCCTGTGTTGACAGTTACAACAATGGGTGGTGCTGCTAAGCTTCTTTAGCCTTCTTTATGAAGTGGATCTATAGAAACTGCTTGGAGCATAACTCAGTTGGGAGGAAGTACTTGCTTTCTTGGTTTCTATAAACAGATACTCCATTTTCTATATTTTGCCTCCAAAATGTGTTTATAAATCAGGGGTTTGGAATATATTTTTTTCCCTCATTTAGCCATTCAACAAAGATGTATTTGTGTTCAGGCTCACTGACCCATAGAAACCATGCTATAAATGTGGATTAATTCCCAGGCTAGCCCAAAGCCAATTTAATCCATAAGGCATGTGATATGAGCTAGCCTCAGAACCTAACCCACATCTATAACATTTTATGGAAAACACAGACTTAAGAAATTCATCCCCTATACCCTACCAAATTATACCTTCCTGTCCCACTAAGATGAGAGCATCGTACCGTAGGGGAGCCTGCCTGCCCCCTGTACCTGGCCAGATACTTGTTGTTTAGGCTGAGGAAAGGGGCTGGCCTATGTTCTTTTCAGCTGATTTTCTATTTTGTTATTTAATTATGCAAGTGATACATGAGCACATGCTCATTTAAAAAAATCTAGACAATAGTATAGTGTAGAACAGAGTCCCTGGGTTGTGCACATGGTTAGCACAGTTGGCTCCTAACCGAAAGGATGGCAGTTGGAGTCCACCCGGAAGCACCTCGGAAGAAAGGCCTGAAATCTACTTCTGAACAATCAGCCATCGAGAACCCTATAGAGCACAGTTCTACTCTGACACACATGGAGTTGCCATGAGTTGGAATTGACCTTATAGTATAAAACTATACAAAGTACAAAGTGAGAGTCCTGCTTCACCGTCCCCTCGGCCCCTTACCTCTTCCCACACACGAATACTTGCAAACATACAGATGCATGTATCTATATATAGTTTTTGTTTTGTTATGTTTTACATAAATGGGATCATACAATATGCATTGTTCTACAACTTGCTGTTTTTCACTTGGCTATCTTGGAGCACTTTTCTTTTTTTTATGATTTTTATTGTGCTTTAAGTGAAAGTTTACAAATCAAGTCAGTCTCTCACACAAAAACCCACATACACCTTGCTACACACTCCCAATTACTCTCCCCCTAATGACACAGCCCACTCTCTCCCTCCACTCTCTCTTTTTGTGTCCATTTTGCCAGCTTCTAACCCCCTCCGCCCTCTTATCTCCCCTCCAGGGAGGAGATGCCAGTGTAGTCTCAAGTGCCCACCTGATCCAAGAAGCTCACTCCTCACCAGCATTCCTCTCCCACCCATTGTCCAGTCCAATCCATGTCTGAAGAGTTGGCTTCGGGAATGCTTACTATCCTGGGCCAACAGAAGGTCTGGGGGCCATGACCAACGGGGTCATTCCAGTCTATCTGGGAGCACTTTTCCCCATAAGGCCATAAAGATCCACTGCATTCTTTTTACTCACTGTATCTTATTTCAGATCTCTAGTGGCGCAGTGGTTAAGAGCTACAGCTGCTAACCAAACGGTTGGCAGTTCGAATTCAGGAGCTGCTCCTTGGAAACCCTGTAGGGGAGTTCTGTTCTGTCCTATAGGGTCGCTATGAGTCGGAATCAACTTGATGGCCATGGATCTGATTTTGGGTTTATATATTATTTCATTGCATAAATGTAGCAGAATTTATATATGGACACTTCTCATATTGAAAATTGTGTCCAACTTTTCACTGTTAAAGTCCCTGGATGGTGCAAACAGTTTGCACCTAAGGATTGTCAGTTCGAACCCACCCAGAGGCACCGTGGAAGACAGGCCTGATGACCTGCTTCTGTAAAGATTACAGCTAAGAAGAACCTTTGGAACAGTTCTACTCTGTAACACATGGGATCACCATGAGTCAGAATCAACTTGATGGCAAACTTTTTTTTTTTTTTTTTTTTTCGGTTTTCACTATTACGAACAATGCTGTAGTGAGCATCTTGGTACACATATCTTGGTGCACATGTGAATACATTTTCTAGGATTAATTCCTATAAGAGGACTTATGTATCAAAGTATATTGCCTTCTAAAATACAGTACCAATAGACACTAGCACTCACTGTGTGTATAAATACCATATTCCACATACCTTTAGTCTGGTATTATCACTCAGTTACATTTTTTCCAATTTGATGCTCAAGAAATATTTTTTGATTACAGTGGCAACTTCTTGTTGGCTTGGGAGGCTGAGCACCCTTCGTATGGTTCTTGGTAGTTGCATATTTGGCCTATTTTTTAAATTGAATTGTTTCCTTCTTGCTGTATATTAGGGGTAGTAAGCCTGTATAGTTTCTTATCCGCCATGTGGTTTTGTTTAAAGTGCTCTTCCGTTTGGGGAGATGTTTTATTTTTTACGTGGTCAAACCTGCTGATGTCTTCCTTTTTCCTTTTTAGTTTTGGTTTCCGCCTTCCTCTTCCAAATTTATTTAAAAATTTCATATTTCATTCTAATCGATTTATTATTTGGGGCTTTTTTTTTTTTTTAATGTGTGGTGCTTTAATCAATCTGGAATTTCTTTTTTGTTTTGTTTACCTTTTATTGTGACAAACCTCCAGTATACATGTGTTGTTTTGAGCAAGTCTTAGAAATACCAGTAAAATGTTCAGCATATTATCTCTAAAGGATAAAGGGCTCATTTTCGAAAACATGTAACCTTAATATCATTATCAAATCTAAGAAAATTAACAGTAATGCGTTCCTTAAGATCATCAAATATCCAGTGTCTCATAGATGTCACATTTTATTTGTTTGTTTGAATTAGGGGTGAAATAAAATCTTTGATATGCAATTGGTTGATATGTTTCTTAAGTTGGTGATTAACATGTTCCCTGTCTTCTATATTCCCTCTAAATTGGATCTGTTACAACTAAAGACTTGATCAGATTCAGGTGTGCATTTTTTTTGTAAGACTGTAGGTAGATTCCATTTGAGTTAATTTTGTATACCATGTATGGTAAAATCTAACTTAATTTTTTCTTTTAAATATGGGGTTAATTGTGTGTTGTGCCAGTGTCATTTATGGAATAGTTCATTCTTTCCTACCCACAATTTGAGCCACTTTATCGTATACTGAGTTCCCAGATATATGGCTTTTTCTCTTTCTCACTCTCTTTCTCCATATATTATGTGTGGGTGTGTAGGGGTGTGTGTGTATGTTTATGTATGTATATATAGATATATATTTCTTTTCTAAACTCTTTATTCTGTGCTTTTGATCTTTCTGTCTGTGCCTGAGCCACATGGTTTTAAATCCTGTAGCTTTACAGTATGTTTTGATATCTAATAAATCAGTTCTTCCTTCATTGATCTTCTTTTTAAAGGATTTTTTTGCTTTAGTGTGCTTATTCTCTCCTATAATAATTTTTAAATCTGCATGTTAAGACTTTGGTTAGGATTACATTGAATTTATAGACTAATTTGGAGACAAATAGAATCTTATAATAATGTACCTTCCCAGCAAAGGATATAGATTATTCTTCCATGCATCCAAAATATTTTTTATCTCTTTTTGTACAATTTTATACTTTCTTTTATCTAGGTCTTTACAGTTTTTGTTAGGCTTATTTTTAGATATTTTTGCAAGTTTGTTTTCTTATTTTAAAAGGACTTTATTTCTCTATGCATTTTCCAATTGGTTATAACTGGTATTTCGGAAAGCTTTTGGTTTTTATAAATTGATCTTGTATCTGGCTGACCACCTTGCTGAATTCGCTTTTTAGGTGTTATAATTTTTTTTTTTTCATGTTGATTCTTCTGGATTTGGTAGGTCAACAATCATATCATCTGGAACTGGTTTTCTTTTTAGGCTCATGCAGAGTCAAGTAAAACCTGGTTGGCAGGGAAGTTCTCAGAACTCAGATTACTGCTCCACGAAGAGGAGGTGCTGGCCAAGAAATTCATCGACAGAAACATGCAGCTTGCCCTGCAGGCGTACAGACAGCAGATCGAGTCTTGTGGGGAGCACATCAATGTCATGAATGATCTCTCCCACAGAGCCTGGAGCATCAGCCAGGAACCCGATCCTGTACAACGGCTTCAGGTAATGCGGGGTTTCTGTCGTCTGACACCTGCCACCTACATCTCATCTCAGTGGTTGTTGTTAGCTGCGGCAGAATCAGCCGCCAAATCTGGCCAGCCCATGCACAGCAGAAGAAAATGCTGCCTGGTCCTGCACCATCCCCATGATTGTTGCAGATCAAACCGTTGTAATCCATAGGGTTTTCACCAGCTGATTTTTGGAAGTAGACCACCAGTCCTTTCTTCCCAGTTCGTCTTAGTCTGGAAGCTCTGCTGAAACCTGTTTAGCATCGTAGCAACTCTCAAGCCTCCACTGATAAACAGGTGGTGGCTGCGCGTGAGGTGCGTTGGCCAGGAATCAAACTCAGGTCTCCCGCCTGTATGGAAGGCAAGAATTCTGCCACCGAACCACCAGTGCCCCTAACCTTGGTTGCTGTGGCATTAAACACAGTATTTACACATCGAGTGAATACTCAGAGAACTGCCACCTCAGTATATAGACTTTATTGCCCCAACACAAGGGATCAGAAAATGTACATTGTTAGGAAGATAATATACATCTTGAACTAATTAGATAATGTTGATAGCCACCATATCTGAGAACCTCTGCATTCAGGATGGAAACCCTGGTGGAGTGCTATGGCTGCTAACCAAAAGGTCGGCAGTTTGAATCCACCAGGTGCTACTCTGTGCTGTGGGGTCTCTATGAATTGGAATCTACTCTACAGCAATGGTTTTTTTTTTGTTGTTGTTGTATGTTCCAAGTACTTTCCGTGTCTTAGTTGTAATATTTGTAAGAACTCTTCAAAATGGATATTGTCACTCCACATTACTAATGAGAAATTGAGGCTGAGGGAGGTAAAGTGACTCACCAGAGGTCACACAGCTGGTAGGTAGCAGAGGTGGGATCAGAACCCAGGTCTGTCTGACTCTAACCTCACACAACATTACTGCCCATCCCTCTGCCATTGCAGTGATAATTGAGACATCCCTCCTGGAAAGGTACCTCTCTTGAAATGAGCTGAGTCACAGTTTGTTCAAGGGAGAGAGGAGGATGGTACTTCTTGGCCACTGGGCTTTGTTGGAGGCTATACCTTATATTGAAGGAGATTCTAAGAAAAATTCCCTGTGATACTCATTGCTACATTGAGTGAAAGCATGTTGTTGAGGATGGTGCTTCTCTCTTCAAGGAACAATGAGAAAAACTTCTCTGTGGTATCAATACCCCTGTGTACTTGGGTTGCTTTTTCACTCATATAACTCTTCCTATTTCCTTCTTCACCTTGGCTTCTAGGAAGCACAGAGCCAAATACACTTCAAATAAGTTAAAAAAATACTTCAGGGCACACATTTTGTGTCTCATCTCACTCTGGTTTTCCAGCTTACGTTCTTATCCTGGTTTTCTCCTTGTTTCTTCTTTCTCTCTGTAAAGGAAAATCTTGCAGCATTAGATGACCTTTGTAAGACACTCTGAAGGCTCGTGTGGCAGAGCAGGGCACAACTAAATAAAGGTAGCGCTGAGCCTAACCACAGATTAACATGGACTCTGGCTGGAAAATAAGACAAATAAATCATCCAGTGCAAAACTAGTCAAGCTAGTCCCCTGGCGGATATTTTCACTCTTGTGCTTTTAGGTAGACCTAGCCAAGTCAGCCTATGTCTCATAGTCAGCTATTTTTGCTGATTTCTGGGTGAGGTCTTCTCTAGACCCAGTGATACTGTCCTTTAAGAGGGCAAGATGCACAAAAGGGTACATTTGTCTCTTTTTAAGTAAAGGTAATTTTTAGGGATACCTAAGACAAAGGATGGAAACCCTGGTGGCATAGTAGTTAAGAGCTATGGCTGCTAACCAAGAGGTCGGCAGTTCAAATCCAGCAGGCAGTCCTTGGAAACCCTATGGGGCAGTTCTGCTCTGTCCTGTAAGGTTGCTATGAGTTGGAATTGATGGCAATGGGTTTGGTTTTTATTTTTTTTAATACAAAGGAATTCTTCCATGGAGAAGAATGATTTTTCTACATCATAGACAGATTCACAGCTTTGTCATCTTTTCTCGTTTTTTTCAATTTTTTATTCTCTGGCAACGAAGCTACTGATTTTCATTATTCATCACTCCTTCCCTCTGTTTGTTCATTCATTTATTCATCAAATATATACTGATAGCCTGCTCTGGGCCAGGCCTTCTGGGCATTAGGAGCTCGCAGCTAAGTGGCGAGACATGGTCAGAAACAGTTTTATTTACAACATAGCTCAAGTGAGCTAGCAAAAGTATGTCCAAGGAATGTCTGATGGGTCAGGGAAGACTTCTCCGAGGAGGTGACAGTGGAGCTGGCTGTGGTTTTTTGGTATCTTGGGCAGACCCCTGTTACAGTGTCCGTAAGCCTTCGGGGACTCCCTGCAGGGTGGTGAGCAACTTAAGAGCAGTAACAGTCATTCCTACTCCTCCCTTTGCTTCCTAATACCCGGCACAGACAAGAACTCAGTGGACTGAAAGGGAAGGAATGGAGCGAGGGAGGGAGGAGGGACGGAGGGGCCACCAGATCAGCACTGGAGCGACTTCCACACATCTTCTCCCTCAGTGCCTGCTGTGTGATCTCCCCAAAACTCTGCTTCCAGAGACCTGGGCTGATGGCAGGCTCCAGGACAGGGTGGGGCTTGCACTTTCTGGCATGGGTATGTTGCTGGGTGCAATGGTGTAGGCCAGGACACAGCCTGCAGCCCCCAAAGCTGCCCTGACTCCATGTGCCCCACACAGGCATACTCGGCCACCAGGCAGGAGATGCAGCAGCAGATGAACCTTGGGGAGCTGTGTCACCCCGTGCCCCTCTCCTTCGAGCCTGTCAAGAGCCTCTTTAAGGGCCTTGTGGAAGCCATTCAGAGTGCACTTCAGATGCCACTGGACATTCGTATTAAGGAAAGTAAGTTGCTATATGACTAACTTGTATCCTTAACTCCCCTCAGGGCCCTATAGCCAGGAGACCGCTGCAAAGATTAGCACCCTAAATCACACCTCTCCCGCACTCAGGCCCTTGGCTGAGCCATCAAGGGCTCCTGGGCCTGGTGCCCAACCCATCGTTCAGCTTCACTTTCTACCCTCCAGAGACCGTTTCCGGCTGCTCTCCAGCTGCACTGCTCTGCTTCTGCCCCTCAGACCTTCCGGCATCCCAACACACCACAGCTTTGCCTGCTCTGGGCTCCCAGCCAGAATGGACACCGCCTCCCCCTCTTCCTTTGCCTGGCCAAGTCTCACTTCCTTCGAGGCGGGAACAGTGTGCTCACTGGGAGGGAAACCTGTCCCTGCTCCCTCTCCTGATGTCTCCTCCCCAGGGCCTGCCTCTTGTGAATACTAGGAGGGCAAGTATCACTTTTGGTCCAGCTCTGAGTTCCCCAGAGGGCCTGGCACAAAACCAGTGCTCAGAAATATCCATCTGTCTGTCCATTCATTCATTCACTCGCCCATCTCTGCCATTATGATTCATTACAGGTATGAGTCTAGGATGGGCAGGGAACAAAACAAAGTTCCTGCCGTTGTGGTGCTCGCAGCCTGTTGTGGGCAGGACGGACAACACACTAACAAATATGTCAGGCAAGATGTGCTCTGAAGAAAAATAAAGCTGAGTAAGGGGAGTAGAGAGTGACAAGGAGGAAGAGCTATTTTGTATGGGGAAGTTGGGCAAGGCTTCTCAGGGCAGGAGACCTGTGAGTAGACCTTAAATAACCCTTCAGCGAACTCCACGGATCTGAGGGCAAGAGGGCATAGTGGTCCCAGGCACGGACTTGGGAGCCAGACTGCCAGGTTTCTGTCCCAGATCCACAACTTCCTAACTCTTGGCAAGGTACCTAACTTTTCTATGCCTCTGTTTCCACATCCATAAAATGGAGTCGATAATGCAGTCCCCTCTTCTGGAGTTGTTGCGAGGATCAGTGCTTAAAACAGGGCTCAGGTATAAAACCAAATCCTTTGCTGTCGAGTTGATTCCGACTCGTAGTTACACTATAGGACAGAGTATAACTAACTGCCCCATACTGTTTCGAAAGCTGTCAGTCTTTAAGGAAGCCAACTGCCACATCTTTCTCCCTTAGAGCGGCTGGTGGTTTTGAACCACCGACCTTTCAGTTAGCAGCCCAGTGCTTAACCACTGTACCATGAGGGCTCCTTCATATAATAAGCACTATGTAAATGTTAGCTGTTATTGCTGTTGTTGGTCATGGTATTTTGTTATATCTGGGGGAAAGGTATTCTAAGCAGAGGCAAAAGTAGGTGCAAAGGTCCTGAGGCGAGATTGAGGCAAGTGCGAGTTTGGCATGTTGGAGGAACAGCAAAGGGGTCAACAGGAGTGGGTGTGGGCAAGGGGATTGAGATTTGCATCAAGGAGACTCCAAAGATTTTCGCTTGAGCGACAAGAAGGGAGTTTCCTGAGATGAGAAAGAGCATTTAGGATTAGAGGGAATGAACCATTTGGACCTGTTAGGTTTGAGAAGTTTGAACTCTTATGTGGTGATACTCAGTAGGCAATTGGGTCTGTGAGACTAGAGTTCTGGGGAGGGAAGAGGCGTTTACCTAGAAATGGATTTTCCACAGATAATCCAAAGGTGACCGTGACAAGGGCAGTGAGAAAGTAACAGGTGGGGGGAGGGGTGGGCAGCTACTTAGGCAAGGTGATCAGCGAAGACTGGGAGGTGGCGATGAATTCCAGCCCAAGCTGCTGGGAAGGAGGCAGCCTGAGGGCAAATACCAGGGGGATGGGGGGGATCCAGGCAGAGGGAACAGCAGAGCCCAGGGCTGGAGGTGAGGAAAGAACTTTGCAGCCTGGAGAGGAGGCCTGAGTGGCTGGAGCACCTCAAGGGCAGGGAGAGGGGAAATGAGGTTGAGGAGAGTTGAGGTTGAGAAGATTGGAAGCCCCTTGTCAAATGGGGCGTGGCAGTGCCAACTCTTAAGATCGGGAGAAAAGGAAAGCAAAAGAGAAGGAAAGAGGCCAGAGGAGGAGAGACAGAAATGCCCCAGGCACCCACTGAGCACCCGCTGGGATATGGGGAGAGATGAGACCAGGCCCTGTCCTAGCAGAGGAGACGATTTCACGAAATGAGTGCCAAACTGACACACAGCAGGTGCGGTTGGGCCTTGGAGGGAAGAGTGAGTGATTCTGACAGGGACACCAGAGAGGACTTCCTGGAGGAGGTGGCACTTGAGCTGGGCCTTGAAGATAAGTAAGATTTTGAAAACCAGAGAGAACAGAGAGAGGCATTTCACACTGAGATGAGAGAATGCTGAAACCTGCTGGGAGCGCAGCGGGGCTGGACAGTGAACTCGGGCTGGACAGTGAACTCTCGTAAACTGCTTTGTTACAGCAGATTTTTAATTCGTAGTTGATATTCTCTTTTCCCATGACTTCCACTGAAATTTTGGATACATAGCCCATACAGCTGAACAGAAGATTTCAAAAGGTGGCTGGAGAAGACAAAGTATTAGAATGAAGTGTGCAAAGACCTGGAGTTAGAAAACCAAAGGTGAAGAACACGCTTGGCATTTCTCAAGGAGAAAGAGCTGAAGAAAAAAATTCAAGTTTAGGGTTGCAGTTTTGAAGGTGCGAAACCGCCAGTGGCTCTTCAGGAGAGACATGTGACAGTCTGCTCCCATTGAGATTTACAGTCTTGGAAACCCTGTGAGGTTGCTATGAGTTGGAAGTGACTCAATGGCCGTGGGCTTTGGGTGTAGGTAAAATATTGAATGACCCAGAAAGCATCAAAAGAAGATGGAAGGAATACACAGTCACCATACCAAAAAGAATTGGTCAGTGTTCAACCATTTCAGGAAGTAGCATATGTTCAAGAACTGATGATATTAAAGGAAGAAGTCTAAGCTGCACTGAAGGCATTGGCAAAAAACAAGGCTCCAGGAATTGACAGAATACCAATTGAGATGTTTCAAAAAACGGGTGCAGCGCTAGAGGTGTTCACTCGTCTCTGCCAAGAAATTTGGAAGACAGCTACCTGGCCAACCAACTGGAAGAGATCCATATTTGTGCCTGTCTTAGTTATCTAGTGCTTCTATAACAGAAATACCAAAAGTGGATGGCTTTAACAAAGAGAAGTTTATTCTTTCACAGTCAAGTAGGCTACAAGTCCAAATTCAGCTCCAGGGGGAGGTTGTCTGTCTCTCTTGGCTCTGGAGGAAGGTCCTTGTCATCAGTCTTCCCTTGGTCTGGGAGCATCTCAGCGCAGGAACCTCAGGTCCAAAGGATGCATTCTGCCTCTGGCACTGCTTTCTTGGTGGTATGAGGCTCCAAACTCCTTGCTAGCTTCCCTTTCCTTTTATCTCTTGTAAGATAAAAGGCGGTGCAGGCCACACCCCAGGGGAATTCCCTTTACATTGAATCAGGGAGGTGACCTGAGCAAGAGTGTTACATCCCACCCTAATCCTTTTAACCACAGGCAGAGATTATGACTTACAACATACGAAAATCACAAAATGAAGGACAACCACACATGGCCTAACGAAACTGACACATATTTTGGGGGGACACAATTCAAACCATAATAGTGCCCATTCCAAAGAAAGGTGATCCAACAGAATGCAGAAATTATCCAACGATATAATTAATATCACATGCAAGTAAAATTTTGCTCCAGATCATTCAAAAACGGTTGCAGCAGTACCTCAACAGGAAACTGCCAAAAATTCAAGCTGGATTCAGAAGAGGATATGGAACAAGGGATATCATTACTGATGTCAGATGGATCTTGAAAGCAGAGAATACCGGAAAGATGTTTGCCTGTGTTTTATTGACTGTGGAAAGGCATTCGACTATGTAGGCCATAACAAATTATGGGTAACATTGTGAAGAATGGGAATTCTAGAACACATAATTGTGCTCATGTACATAGATCCATACGCGGTTGTTCGAACAGAGCAAAAGGATGCTGTGTGGTTTAAAATCAGGAAAGATGTGTGTCAGGGTTGTATCCTTTCATCATACTTAATCTGTATGCTAAGCAAATACCCTGAGAAGCTGGACTGTATGAAGAAGGATGGGGCATCGGGATTGGAAGAAGACTCGTTGACAACCTGTGATATGCAGATGATACAACCTTGCTCGCTGAAAGTGAAAAGGACTTGAAGCACTTAACTGATGAAAATCAAAGATCACAGCCTTCAGTTGTAGATGACAGCTCAACATAAAGAAAACAAAAAATCCTCACGACTGGACCAATAAGCAACATCGTGATAGAGAAAAGATTGAAGTTGTCAAGGATTTCATTTTACTTAGATTCGCAATCAACACCCAGGGAAACAGCAGTCAAGAAATCAAACTATACATTGCATTAGGGAAATCTGCTTCAAAAGACCTCTTTAAAGTGATCAAAAGCAAAGATGTCGCTTTGAGGGCTAAAGTGCATCTGACCCAATTCACGGTATTTTCAGTCACCTCATTTGCACGTGAAAGCTGGACAATGAATAAGGAAGACCAAAGAAGAATCGATGCCTTTGAATTATGGCGTTGGCTAAGAATACTGAATATACCGTGGACTGCCAGAAGAACGAACAAATCTCTCTTGGAAGAAGTACAGCCAGAATGCTCCTTAGAAGCAAGGATGGCGAGACTGCGTCTCACATACTTTGGACATGTTATCAGGAGGGACAATTCCCTAGAGAAGGACATCTTGGTAAGGAAGAGGGTCAGCGAAAAAGAGGAAGACCCTCTACAAGATGGTTTGACCCAGTGGCTGCAACAGTGGACTCAAGCATAACAACAATTGTGAGGATGGCGCAGGAGTGGGCAGTGTTTCATTCTGTTGATAGGGTTGCTATGAGTTGTAACCAGCTTGACGGCACCTAACAATAGCAATCCAACTGAAAAATTCATCTTGAGATATAGCTATTTTTTAAAACTCACATTATCAACCTTGTTAGTTGCCGCCGAGTCGATTCAGACTCATAGCAACCCCTTGTGTGCAGAGTAGTACTACTTCATAGGGTTTTCATAGCCATGGCCTTTCAGAAGCAGATCACCAGACCTGTCTTCCTAGGCTCCTCCGGGTGGGTTAAACCGCCAACCTTTTGGCTAGTAGTCAAGCACTTAATTGTTTGCACCACCCAGGGGATATTTTAGCAGTTGATATATCTCAATAAAAAAGAATAAACAGTAAAAATATGGGGGTGGGAGGAAGAATCTTAGCAGTTGTCTCCAGGAAACTTTGGCCTTATCAGTGTCCAGTGAGTGGCATCTCCCCCTGTCACCTTTTGCAAGAGGTTACTCAGATGGACCCAAAATGCAGTTTGTTCACATTCACATTCTCAGTGGTCCTTTCCCAAAGAGTTGGGAATCCTGTTGAGTCCATGATAACAGCTTACACTTGCTCTGTGTTCTAAGCACTCCTTCTGAGCATTTTACACGAATTCATACAGCAACTCCTTATCATCACCCTGTGAGCTAAGTGCCTTCATTATCCCCATTTTGCAGATGAGAAAGCTGAGGCTCAGAAAGGCTAGCTAATTTAGCCTAGGTCACAACCAGATGGTAGGTGGCAGAGATAGAATGCAAACAGACTCTGGACCCAGGGTCTGTGTTCTGATCCTCTGGGCTCTGTTTCCTCTCGGGCCATCACCCCTTACAAAAAAAAAAAAAGAGGTCTTCGCTGTTCACTATCACAGGTCGTCATGAGAGGTCTTGACTCCTAGGAAGGACCCAAGGAGGTGGGGGTCTTGTGGCAACACTGCCCTTCCAGTGCCCCCCCTCCCCATGTCTCTACCTGTATGCTCCAAGACTGCAGGCTCAATGGGGCCACACTAGGATGCAGCATCTTCCCCAATTCCGGAAACGGGATGCTGCCTGTTAACTCCACCCTGCTGTTCATCCCCCACTCCCAGTGAGCTGTTCTGCCTCTGTAATATTTCCTCAGCCCAGCCCCTTTTCCATCCCTGCTGCCTCAGTTCAGGCCTGCCTCCTAGCAGGCACCCTTCCCCCACTCGCAGTCTGTCCCATCCTTCCCCACCAGAGGGAGTTTTCAGAATTCTTCTGCTCATGTCATTCCCTCACTGAGACACCTTCCATGGCTCCCTACTCCTGACACCTGCCTTCCATGCCTTTGCTCTCTCTGTACCCTCTTGTTGGAGTAGTCTCCCATCTTTTATTCTGTATGTCCAAATCTTCCCCATCCTTCAAGAGGCAACTGAAGTGCTTCCTCCTCCTAGAAGTCTTCCCTGACTCCAAGCCCCAGAGCCCTTGGGCCTCTCCTCTCTCCTGACCTTGAGCTCTCCCTGCCTTGGATTATAGATCAGGTGAGCCCATTTCTCATCTCCTTTACTGGACTGTGAGCTGTTGAGGACAGAGACCATGGCTTGGGTTTCCTTATAACCCTCCCTCACCTGAGTGAGACCTGAAAATGGCCTTTCTGAACCCTCAGCTCTGGTTTCTTGTTTTTCATCTTTATCCTGGAGTTTTGCATTTGCACCTTGAGCTTGCTTCTCTACCTTGTGTGTTGAAGATAATCAGTGATAATCAGGATCGCCCTGGAGCTTGCCCATCCTCTGCCCTGACGGCTCCCCAAGTTGAGGACTTACTTCGCACTGACCTGTCTGATCCTGCAAAGTGCGTGTCTCCCTAGATCTGGCCTTGTCCTTGAGTTTCCTATCGCTGTGAATTTGCATTTCCAGCTAATATTTGCATGAGATTCCTGGGGAGAGACTGTGTGAATCTCCAGTCCTTGAATGTTTTTAGCGTACTTTATAATTTGTGCAGCTTGCATGAGCGTCAATTGCTCATTTCTCATAATTTGTTACAGACATGAACTGCCAGCTCTCGGGCTCCTCCAGCACCAAGCCAGGTACCTTGTTGAAAACAGGCCTCTCTCCGGAACGATCACTCTTCTTAAAATGTAAGACCCCGGGAGTGGGCAGAGGGTGGAGAGGGCGGGGAGGGGTGGGGAATAGAAATGGAGGTCGCCCCTTTTTTTTTTTTCTGTTGAAACCCAACTTGTTTTCTTTAACCTTATTATTAGTTTTTTATTAAACAAATAATACATGTTCACTGTAGAAAAATTAGAAAACAAAGAAAAGCAAAAAAAAAAAGAAAGAAAATCACTCAATCCTTCTCTCTATAGAAAACTGCTGTTACTGTATGTCCTTCTAGCTTTCTTTGGTATATCTATACAAAGAATATATTTACATACAAAGATGTATTTAATATATCTTTTTTTTTTTTTTAACAAACATGGTGTCATACTATACATACTGTTTTGTAATCTTTTTTTCATTTAATGATATATTGTGAACCTCTTTGTTTGTTCCCTTAAAAAATTATACAGGTAATACATGCTTCTTGTAGGGCAATTAGAAACTACAGATGTTCAAAAATAAAACAATTATCCCCCCCAGAAATAAATGCTGTTAATATTTAGGCATATAATCTTTCAAACGTTTAAAGCATTATATATATGTAGCTTTTTTAAAAAATGAGATCATCTGGTACGTGTTCTTCTGCAATCTTTTTATTTGATTTGACACTAGAGCTGGATAATTTTCTATTTCAACAAGTGTAAGTATCATTATTTTTAAAGGATGCATAGTATTGCAGTGAGTGGACATATCATATTTAACCCATCTCATGATGTTGGACATTTAGGCTGGTTTACCTTTTCATTTCTATAAACAAGGCTGCAGTAAATGCATTCTTATACATATTTTTTTGAATCAATGAAGAAGTGAATGATCATCTCTTAGTGTATTTTCTGATTCAATGTTAGGGGTCATTTCTCAATTAATTGCTGTATATGCATTTTTTAAATAAACTTTAATTGAAATATAAAATGCATAGAGAAAAGTACACAAATACCAGGTATACAGCTCAATGAGCTTTTCAAAGTAGGCGTATTCTGTAACCTCCCCCAGATCAAGACATAGACGTTTCTAGCTCCCCGGAAGCCTTCCTTGTGCCCCATCCTAGTCACTATATGCTAAGGGTAACCAATCTACTGATTTCTAACACTCTAAATTAGTTTTGACTGATGTTGAATTTTATATAACTGGATCATTCAGACTGTGCTCTTTTATGTGTCCCTTCTTTCACTCAACATATTTGCGAGACTTAGTTTTATGATTATGTGTAGCAGTAGTTTGTTGCTTTTCATTGCTATATAGTATTCCATTGTGGGGATACAGCACAATTTATTTATACTATTCATGGGTATTTGGGTTATTTCCATTTTTGGCTATTGTGGATAATGTGCATACCTTTTGATGCACATATGTATGCATTTTGTTGGTATTTACTCGAGAGTGGAAAAGAAGGATGTCCCCTGCCACCATTTCTAGTCAACATTGTTCTAGATGTTCTAGACAGTACCTCAAGGCAAAGAAAAGAAATGAAAGCTGTAAGGATTGGAAAGGAAGGAAAAAAACAATCATTGTTAATGGATGACATGATTATTTATACAAAATCCAAAATAATAGACAAATAAGTCAGAATTTTAAATGGATTTAGGATAGTTGCTGAATATAATGTCAACATACAAAAATCAATTGTATTTGTATATATTAGCAACAATCAGAAGATGAAATTTTTAAAATACACTATTTTCAGTAACATTAAAAAAAAAACAGTAGGAATAAGTGTTTAAAAAGATGTGTAAAATCTCTTCATAGAAAACTCTAAAACATTACTGAAGGAAAGTAAAACCCATTGCATTTGAGTCAATTCCAACTCATAGCAACCCTACAGGACAGTGTAGAACTGCCTCATAGGGTTTCCAAGGCTGTAATCTTTACAAATGCAGACTGCCACATCTTTCTCCTGCAGAGCAGCTGGTGGGTTCGAGCCACCAACCTTTCAGTTAGCAGCTGAATACTTAACCACTACACCACCAGGTCTCCTCAAGGGGAAGCAAAGAAGGTTTAAATAAATGGAGGGATATACCATATTCATGGATTGAAGCACTCACTACTGTAAAATGTCAGTTATCCCCAGATGATCTGTAGACTCAATCACCTTCAAAATTCCTGAAGGTGTTATTTTTTTTTTTTTTTAAGTGGCAAGCTGATTCCAAAATGTATATAGAAGTCAAAGGGCCAAAAATAGCCCAGACTATCTTAAAGAAAAACAAAATAGAAAATTAGAAAGATACCATATTTTTATGCAAATAACACACACGTTATATGTACTTCTGCCAACTGCACCCTTCCCCTGTGAGGTATTTTCATAGATATGCTATGTTTTTTTACAGCAATGTGTAAAACATACGGTCACACATATGGTCATCTGATTTATGATAAAAGTGGCATGACAGTGCAGTGGGGAAACAATCTCTTTTAGTTACTGGATTAGCTGGATATCTGAATGAAAAAATTGAATCTTAATGCCTACCTCTGGGTGGATTGGAAGCCAAAACATGAAAGTTAAAACAATAAGCCTTCTAGAAAATAACTTATGAGAAATCTTCATGCTCTTGAGGTAGGCAGAGTTTTTTTTTTAAACAGGATACAAAACACACTCAAATAAAAACTGATAAATTGGACTTCAATAAAATTAAGAACACCTGTTAATCAAAAGACAAAATCAAGACAGTGAAAAAGCACACCTCAGACTGGGAGATGGTTGCATTCAGAAACAGTCAACAAAATTTATAAAGAATTTCTACAAATCCATAAGTAAAAGTCAGTCAATAAAATAATTAGCCAAAGACCTGAACAGACACTTCACAAAGAAGGGTATATAAATAAAGATATGAGAAGTTTTCAACAACACTGGTCATCAGGGATATGCAAACTAAAACTTCAATGCGACAGCACTGTGCACCCTTCAGAATGGCTAAAATTTCAAAAACATTATATCAAGTGTTGACATGTATGTGGATAACAGGAATTTTCCTTATATTGCTGTTAAAAGTGTAATCTCTTTGGAAAACTGTCTGACAGAGTGTAAAAACTGATCATCCACATACCCTATGACCCAGACTTTTATTTTTTAAACTTCAGGTCTACATATATGGTATAATGCAAAGAGCACTGTTGACCAGAGTTTAAATCACTGCTACCTTTCTGGAAGGCAATTTGGTCATATTTATCAAAGACCTTGAGAAGCATACTTGTTGACCCAGCAATGCCTCTTTTAGGAATATATCCTAAAGAAATAATTGGAGAGATTCATAAAGAGTAATATTAGCATTTTCTAAAGCTTTTTTAAGGCCTATTAAAAATGGTTAAAATGGAAAAATTGTTTTATATATATTTTACCACAATGAAAAAATTTTAAAGCCTAAATATTAAAAAATATGGGATAGGTTAAAAGATACTGCATCCATCCAACAAAATCTTAAGGTCACCATTAAAATGTTCTTATTTGATGTGGTAAAATGTCCATAATGCATCAGTAAACTTAAAAAGCAGATTACCCAGGAGCATGTACGGTATGATACCAATCTTAAGAAAAACTATAAAGTGACAAGTTAAAAAAAAAAAAAAGATTGGAAGGACATAACGCCTGTCTTAATGATAGTTTTCTTTTTTTTAATTAAAATTCTAGAAGTTGTCAATAAATTCCTATGATACAACATTCAAAGCGTATAAAGGTTGTACAGTAAAATTTTCTCTCCTCCTGCCCCTCAGCCACCTTCCCAGAGGCAATCAGGGTTAAAAGGATGGCTTTTAATTTCTCCTTTGGAGACTTCTGTGTGTTCCCCATTTTCTGCTGTGAACATGTGCAGGGAGCGGGGGCGGTTACTGGATTACAGCAGGACGGTTCCCCGGGGGTGGGGCTTGGTATAGCCCCGCCCCTGGGCGTGGCCCGTGTCCCCGCCCCTCTGCAGATGCGCGGACCCCGACGTTGGAGCCGGACACGATGCACGCGCGGCTGCGTCTCTCCGCCGACCGTTTGACGGTTCGTTGCGGACTGTGGGGCCGCCTGGGGCCGGCGTCCGCGCTGCGTTTCGACGCGCTGTGGCAGGTGCTGGGCCGCGACGGCTTTGCCGCCGGCCGCCACTACTGGGAGGTGGACGTGCAGGAGGCTGGCGCCGGCTGGTGGGTGGGCGCGGCCTACGCCTCCATGCGGCGCTGCGGGTCCTCAGATGCCGCCCGCCTGGGCTGCAACCGCCAGTCCTGGTGCCTGAAGCGCTACGACCTGGAGTACTGGGCCTTCCACGACGGACAGCGCAGCCGCCTGCGGCCCCGCGACGACCCCGACCGGCTCGGCGTCTTCCTGGATTACGAGGCCGGCGTCCTGGCCTTCTACGACGTGACGGGCGGTATGAGCCACCTGCACACCTTCCGCGGCACCTTCCAGGAGCCGCTCTACCCGGCCCTGCGGCTCTGGGAAGGCGCCATCAGCATCCCCCGGCTGCCTTAGGGGCCGCGACCCGAATGGCCGCTTCGCGACCGAATGGCCGCTCAACGTGCGACCGTTGCGACAGCCTCTGGTGTCACCCCACCTAGACGGGACTAGGCCACTGCCTCCTGTGACACCGTGCTCATCCGCCTCCCCGGCCAGTGAAGCCCGGTGCTTTGAGCAGTTCTCTCCTAGCTTCGTTTCCGATTTGCCCTAAAGAAGCATAAGCTGCGGCTCTCTCGTCGGCCATCCCGCCAGAGCGCTTCAACTACAGTGCTTCTAGTTGAGGTTCCTGAAGGTGACTGTCCACACTGAGCTGCAAGCATCATGACTTCGTCAGAGTACATTATCCTCAGCTTCCGAACCTTCATGCAGCACCTAGAACGATGCCTGGCACATAGTAGGTGCACAAGAAATATTTTAATGAATGGAGAGCCAGAGTCACTCAACTCTGACTCTTCTGTCCCTTAACTGTCTCTTGGATCGGCCTTCTCTCTACTTCAGTTTGTCCATGTCACTTCCCTTCGGAGCAGCTGGAGAGTCTCTTACCACCTGCTGGTCTGAATCCTCTTCCATCCTCACCCTCCCCCTTAGAGCCATAGTTATCTGCCTAAAATCTCACTTAACTCTTAGAGCCATCTAGGAGCTCCCCAAAGACAAGGGGAAAAACAAGCACTTGACTCTAGCATTCAAGGCTTTTCTAGTCTGCCCCCAAACTATTCACCCTCATCAGGTTCTTATTGCTCTTCTCAGGGACCTTCTGATCAGAACTCTGTGTCATGAAGTCCCACCTTGGCACCTTTGACTTTGCTGTTATCCTCCCCCAGGCCATCACATACACATTTATACAGGGAAGCCCTTTCTTCTTCCCTCTGCCTGCCTCAGTCTTCCCCAGGCTTACCTGTTCCTGGAAGTCTCCCCAAGCCACATGAATCTCTTTCTCTTAGAGCCACAAATCTGGGACCTATCTTTCCAATCATATGGGACACTTTCTGAGGGCAGCTATGCCGTACATACTCCCCACCCTGAACGTTCAGGTGGTGAGTAAATGACTAGCAGCTGGCTGTCATTGACTCACAGAACAAGTGAGCTGGGAGGGCCTTTAGATCACCCAGCCTGACCTCATTGCGCATTTGGGGTCCTGAAAGAGAATTGCTAATAATCCCTCACAGTGACATCTGGGCCAGGCCTGGAGCCACCTCTTGTTTCCTGTCCCCTACCCTCCAGAAAAGTGTCTTATCTGCCCTCTGGCCCAACCCTTCTGGACCCGCTTTCAGCCTGGGGGATTTTACTGCTTATTCATTTCTCAGGGGATGTTGGGAAGAAATCAGCAGGTGACTGAAGCTAACCAACCACAGGTAGTCTTCCCAGCTGTCTTGGGACAAATAGTAAAGCCATGAGTGGGGTGTGGGCAACCCCAGACATCCCCATGCTCCTCAAATCCCTCAAGTCCAGGTGTTGCCAAGGAAATCCAGACAGCCCAGTTTTCCAGACGGAGTGACAGAAATAGAGAAGGCCACACCAGCAGGTCCCCATAGGGAGCCAGCTCCTGTAGTGGGGGCGGCGGGGGGGTGGGAAGTAGGCCTCTTTCCAGGGTTTGTGCCTCAGTTCTTAAGGTTCAGCATCCTGATTTTGTCAAATTCCCTGGATGTGGCTTGAAGCAATACTGTGTTAAAGCATCTTCTTGGTGGGGAGGGCAGTGATAGGGTGAGGAAGATGCCAGGCCAAAGCCCGCTCATAGCCTCAGTGCATTAATGAGGCTTACCATGTGAATCTGCCAATTTCCAATCGTTTTGACCTAAGAGTGGCACTTTCATGTGAGTCAACCTAATATAAGTAGAATACAAGGTAGAAGAAACCTCCAAAGTACCTTTAAAACTAGCTGGATAGATGTCTAAGCATTGTACTGCAGGAATCCCCCCAAAAAGGGAAATTAATTCTACTGGGAATGGCCCAGAGCCTAATTCTGACAGGCAGAGGACATTGCAGATGTAGGGAAGGTGGGTACACTTGATCCCACATCTCTGTCTATCCCTGAGGACCAAAACTTGTTCCTTGACCCACAGCCATAGGGGCCAAGTAAAAACAGCAGTGACTCTAGTGCTGGAGACTGTTACGGATTGAATTGTGTTCTCTCCTCCCCACCACAAAAAAAATGTGTGTCAACTTCGCTACTCCATGATTGCCAGTATCGTGTGATTTTCCATCATTTTGTCATCTGATGTGATTTTCCTATGTGTTGTAAATCCTATCTCTGTGATGTTAATGAGGTGAGGTTAGAGGCAATTCTGTTAAGGAGGTAGGACTTAATCTACAAGATTAGGTTATGTCTCAGATCAGTCCCTTGAGATGTAAAAGAGTGAAGCAAGCAGAGAGACACGGGGACCTCATACCACCCCCTGTGCTGGGAAGCTTCTCTGCCAAGGAAGATTGATGACAAGGACCTTCTTCCAGAGCCTACAGAGAGAGAAAGCCTTCCCCTGGAGCTGGCACCCTGAATTCAGACTTCTAGCATCCTAGACTGTGAGAAAATAAATTTATCTTTATTAAAGTCATCCACTTGTATTTCTGTTACAGCAACATTAGATAACTAAGACACTGTTTTAATGCTTTACAACCCTTTTGATCCTCAAATCAACCCTAGGAGGTAAAAGTCATTCTCCTAATTCTACACGTCAAAATGGAGACAGGTTGAATAACTTGCCCAAGGTCACACAGCTAGCGATGGAGTTGGGGGTCTTAGATGCCATCAGCAATAGGTTTGTACTGCTGCCCACAAGGCCTCACTTTTCAGAATGACTGCAGTGGGTTGCTGGCCAGTGCGTGGTTGCCGCAGCCCCTCTGTCATTGAGCCCTTATTGCCTGTGATGCTCATCTCTTGCCTGGTTACTCTGTGGGACTTGATGCTATCTTGGGATTGCCTTTCACCCAGAGGGAGACTTGCTTTGAGAGTTTGGAATTCATGTAGCAGAAACAGAGCTGGGCTTTAAAGGACAAAAATGATCCACTATCAAATGTCTACTCTGTGCTAAAGCCTATGCCAGCCACAAGCAATTGAGTGACTTCAGGCTAGTCACTCTACTTCTCAGAGCATTACCCGTAAAATGGTGGTAATGACTCTACCTACCAATGCTGTTAGGCTCAAATGAGCCAAAGGTTATAAACTTGGCTTTAAATGCACAAATGCTAATCATATGCATTTGAAAAGAGACTCAAATATATACTTTGAAACAAGATGAATTATAGTAAACAAGGCCAAATAAATACGAACAGAGATTTGAGCATACATTTGAAAAGAAGTATTAATCTCAGTATTGGTTCAAAAGATCAAAGGTGAGTATGACACTGAGTCTCCATAAAAGGTTCATGCTTGTTCAAGGAAGTAAAACAAGCATCCTTGTTAGCTGGGTTTGTAACTTTGAAAATGTGTGCCATAAAATTGTGTAGATAATGGAAGGGCTGATTTCAGCATTCCCACCATGGGCAACCTCCAAGCCTGCACTCCCCATCCACCTTCTGCTGCTCTCTTTGGTCCCCAAGCATACATCACCTTCTAACATCCTGTGTGGTTCCCTCACTTACTGTGCTCTTGGTTTCTTGTGCACCTGTCCCCACCTGAATGGAAGCTCCATGAAGACAGGGATTTGGGGCTCCACTGCTGTGGCCTCAGTGCCTAAAGCAGTGCCTGGCACAGAGTAGGCCCTCAGTATTTGTTGGAAGAAGGCATGAATGGCCCTTCTTTCCTCTTGCTCACAGAGATAGGAGGGCTTTTGGCATTTCTCTGCCTGCAAGACCCATTGACCAATCACTTCTCTAATGCAGAGTGGCTGCTACACAGACAGAGCCCAAGACAGGGCTAAGGCAGTAGAGAAGTAAAGGAGAGACAGCCAGAGGACTGTATGGAGATGAGACTTCAGGTCATTTGGGTTTGGTTTTTGGGAGAGTGAGGAGGAAGGCTTAAAGGAGAGGATCCGTACAGCCAGCTCTTGCCCCTCTGTGCACACACGTAGCAACTGGACAGTAATTATTTGTTTTCGAGCCTGCCTCCCCTGCTGGGTCAGCCAGCTTGAAGAGACTGCCTATTTGTTCTTTGTACCCGTCCATCAGGCCTGGCCCAGAGATATCTGCTGTCTGGGGACTGGGGTGATGGATGAAAGCCAGGTCTCTGGAGATCACTACCTCCCCCCCGCCCCGACCTCACCCACACACACCCAACAGTACCAGCAAGGCAATTCAGAGTTCAGAGAATGGGACTTTAATTTTAAAATTTGATTTTTTTGCCATGATTTTCTACCGATTCTTCCATGATGGTGTCGTCTTCTTCAACAGTGACTAGGACCTTCTTGCCCACCAGATTAAAGATGTCTTCAGGGGGATAGCCTTTTGGCTCACCCACCTTCACAGTGAGCATGTCTAGTGTTATAACAGTGCCTTCTGGAATTTTCACTTTGGCCACCACAGATTTACCCAGCTGCAGACAAAATTAAGACTCATTAACAGCATCATAGAAGTAACTATCACACATTTGCTTTATACCAAAGTTCCCTGATGAGTCTTCAAAAGGTACCTTGAGAGCAGAGACACTGTTATCCCCCATGGTGCCTAGAACAGTATCCCATAACAGGAACTCAGCAGTGTAGGGTGAATCCAGACTCTTGAGGAGAGGCCTTTACAATAAAGGGCTCAGACTATCAACAGAGCCCAGTTCAAATCCCAGTTCACTTGGTTATAAGCAGTATGCTCAGACTAGGTTTTAGATTCTCTGTTAAACGGGAAATAATAGTGCCTATGGGGCAATTCTACTCTGTCCTACAGGGTCACTATGAGTTGGAATCGAATCGATGGCAAAGGATTTTTGATTTTTTTTTTAATGTATATGTTGTCAAAGAACTCTAAAACAAGCTTCTTGGATCAAGTCGACACATGAGACTATGTTGGCATCTCCTGTTGGGAGGGGAGATGAAAGGGCAGAGGCGTCCAGAAGCTACCCAAATGTATACAAGGAGAGAGGGGAGGGAAGTACTGAGCTATCTCATCAGAGGGAGAGCAATTAGGAGTGTACAGCAAGGTGTATGTAAACTTTTGTATGAGAGACTGACCTGATTTGTAAACTTTCACTTAAAGCACAATAAAAAAAAAAAACTCTGAAGATTAGCAGCAATATATATAATGTACCTGGTATACAGAATGCTGTTGATACAAAAAGCTATGATTTTTGTATCAACAGTCATTTCGTCATCTAGTTCAACATCACATTTTAAACATGAGCAAATTGAGGCCCATAGAGGGCAAATGACTTGGCCAAGGCTGCAAAGAGCCAGGATGAGAACCTAGGAACCTAGGATTCCTGACTCTTGGTCCACTGATCTCAAGGGACACAAACCTTACTGCCCCTTCGTTTGGTAAAACAGGAATATGGGGACTCAGAGATGGTGGAATATGACTGTTCCTCAGAGGCTTGGAAAGGGAACTTCCTAGGACAGTGCAGACAGGACAGGCAGGTGGAAGGACGCCTGAAGCTCACGGCCACAGTTTCTATGTCTTTTCCATAAATGCTGTGGAAGGGCCTAAGGAATCAATTCTGCTTGGAATTTAGTGCCAGGAAAAAATGTCTGTCAACTGATGATTATCAGATTACATAAGCATACTGCTGTATTTCACTTTTTGCTCAGAGATCCAGGAGGCTCAGCACCAAATGAAGTACCCAATCCCTGTAACTCTCATTCCCAGTTTCTTGTTCTATTCTCTCTCCCTTACCTCTACACTTTGTTTCTTTTCACTATTGTTTTAATTTCTTGGCATGTACGAGTTTTTTAATTTGGGAGGAAGCAGGTTGGGCACCATTAGGAATACAAGATGACAGTATTCCCCACGTACACCTGGTGTTTGATCTTTGTCTCGACCTGAGAACATGCAGCACATTAGGAGTGTCTGCATGTCTGGCTGCTCCAGGACGCCTGGCTCTATTACTCAGAGGCCAAGACAGGTTAGGCCATGGCATCCAAGTGGATGACATGCCAGGCAGAGTTCCCCAGGCTCATCACCTGCGCTGTCTGAAGGTCAGTGCTGCGCAGGCCAGACTACCACTCAGAACATTTGCGTCATCACCCACCCACCTACTGTGGTGACCTGCTGCTCCCAGCCACCCCAGAGCCTCCCCACTTAGGGAATGCCTGATGCATCACAAGCCCTTCTCCCGGTGCCTCAAGGAACCCATCTGTCTGAATGTTTCTCAGGGCTTACCTCCTCCAAAGGGCCCCAGACTCAACCCACCCCAATGCCTCATAAAGCCCTGGATATCACCACCTCCCCTTCAACACTTACATCTTCTGGAATCTAAGAGTACTGGGGCCACAGTCTTCAGAGCTTATTGGAAGATTCTAACATCATCCTAAAGGGCCAGGGAAGGTACTAATATTCCCCTTAAGCAAAAAGTTTCTCCTGCTGCTAATACCAGCCCAAAGAAACTCAGAGGGGCTGGAGCAACATGCCTTTATCATCTCATCAGCCTGCGCTCAGGTAGGGTTGGTGCTGCCCCTACCTCTCAGGTAAGTCCACTGTGCCCCCTCTCAGAGCAGTGGGGCCGGGCAGAACCCACCTTCTGGTTGCAGGCCATCTCACAGGACAGCAGCTGCTTGGTCGGGGAGCCCAGGGCCCTTTCCACAAGGCGCACAGACTGCACCAGCTCAGCCAGCTCTCCAGGCTCCAGTGAGGCCGAGTGATCACTCCCCTTCCAAGTCTTGTCCAAAGTTATGTGACGTTCTAACACCTTGGCCCCCAGAGCCACCGCAGCCACAGATATCGCTATGCCTGTTTCATGCCCAGAATACCCTATGGGAATGTCAGGAAAGAGCTTCTGATATTCCTTTAAAATAGAAAAAGAAAAAAAAGGAAAAGGTCAACTATCATGGTGCTTCATGCAGACGCTCCGGAGTGAGGCAGATCTGGGTTTGAGTCCCAGGTGAGCCGCTCACTAGCTGTGCAACTATGTGTGAGACACTGATGCTCTCTGAGCTCTGTTTCCTGGGGTAGTAATACTGCCTGTCTAGTGGCTGTAAATGCATGAAAAGCACTTCCCAGTAAACTTAGCACACTGCAAATGCTGTTAAAAAAAAAAGCTATTGTATCATTAAGAATGCACTTTAAGAATGTTTTATACTGTGAATAACAGAACTAAATCCACATGCCCAGACTCATTCAAAAAGCATCTGTCAAGTTGAATTAGCCTGAGTTGCTGAAAGGAAGTGTGCTATATGCACAGATATTATCATCAATAATACACAGAGCCCAATCTCAAAACAACCCTTTGGTGGAAATGCTAAATAGTTAATCAGTTATCCATAATTCACTGAATGCAACAAAAGACATTCTATGTCAAGTGAGTCTTGTCAGTGAGGGTGGCCAGAAGGCTTGAGTACAGAAGAAAGATTTGGACGGGGTTTGATAAGAGAGTAGGACAGCTGGGTGGCAAAGGCCTTGAAAACCAGGCATAAGGTGTATGACGGACAAGAGTGCAGGTTGCTGGGTCAGGGAATTCACACTGGGGCCAGACCCTGGGCCACGTCCTCCTAGCCCTTTGTCTCTCATTGTCTGCAGTCCAACTCCATCAGTTCCTCTCGGTGGCACCTAAAATATACTTAATTAGGGAAAAAAATGTATATATGTAATTATCTTGCAAAAATTTTATAGTAACATTAACGGTTGGGCTAATGGGCTTGCAAAATAACTCTCACCACGTACTGGCATCAAGAGAGAGGATATGACTACACCTTAGATGGGGAGGGAAGGGAAAGGGGGACTATGAGATACTGAAAAGGAAAAAAAATCTGACATCACATATACTAAATTAATTATGGTCACCTCTGAGGGGTGGGGTGATGGGATGTTCACTTACACGTTACATATTTCAGAATTGTTTTAAAAATAACATGTTTAAATTAAAAAATAACATGATTTAGAGATGAGATAGAAGTAGAGAGAAGAATATCAGGACTGGGAGGGACCAAAAAATTTTAGGTAAAAAGATAACAAAGTCTGTTTCCACAAAGGTTAATTTTTTTTTCAGTGAAATATGAAGTCTGTGTAGCAACGTGTAAAAAAAAATGAAAAAAAAACATACATTATCATGGAAAAAAAACAGAACGTCAAACACTGTGCTCCTGAGAAGGAAGTATAAAAGGAAAACTCATTTATTATAAATAACAGCATTGTAAGTGTGTATATATACATGTATTTTTTTTCAAAATTTAGAATTCCATTACTGTTACTATTTTTCATGATAATTACATATATATACATACAAGTGCGTATGTACAAATATACAGGAGCTCTGGTGGCACAGTAGTTAAGTGTTCAGCTGCTGACCAAAAGGTCAGCAGTTTAAAACCACCAACTGCATCATGGGAGAAAGATGTGGCAGTCTGCTTCCATAAAGATTACAGCCCTGGAAACCCCATGGGGCAGTTCTACTCTGTCCTATAGGGTCGCCATGAGTCAGAATCTACTCGATGGCAATGGGTTTGGGTTTTTTTGGTTTTATATATAAATATGTATCTTTTTCCTAATTAAGTTACATTTGAGGTACCACTGGGAAGAAATAATGGAGTTGGCCAGAAGACAATAAGAGACAAAGGATTAGGAGGACATAGCCCAGGTTCTAGTCCCAGCTTTGCTAACTTGCTGAGGGATCTTGAGCAAGTTAAGTCTCTTCCCCGTTGGGACTGGCCTTCACCATCTGTAAAATGATGGAGTAAACGGGAAAATCCTGGGAGAGAGAAAGCTCCCTCAAGGCTGTAACTGTAACCAATCTGAGCCTCAGGGATGCTCAGAATTACAGGTAGAAAGTAACAGGACCAGCACATAACATATAGCAGACAAAGCTAGAAGCTCCAAGAAGGTCTCCTACAACTCAATATGAAAAAAAGGCAAACAAGCACTAAGAAAGGATATGAGCCAGCAAACCACAGCAGACAGACCTCTAATGGCCAGAACACATGGTAAAGAAAATGCACAGAAAGATAATTATGAGGACTCCACCTTAAATTTCATTATGGGAGAAATTAAGATTGGCTTTAAATAATTCAATTTGTAGTCACCCTCTTTAGAATGTACCTGCTTCCTTAACTGCACAGTTAGTTCTTACTTGATTCTGAAATAGCAAGACTGTTGTTAGACATTGAAATGTGTCCCCCCTAAAAAGTTATGTGGAAGTCCTAACACCTGTACCAGTGAAGGTGACCCTGTGGGGAAATAGAGTCTTTGAAGATGTTTAGCGGTGAGGTAAACATGAGGTCCTGCTGGAGTCGGATGGGTCCTAATCCTATATGACCAGTATCTATAAAAAAGAAGATACACAGAGACAGGGGGACAGAGGAAGGGTGCCATGTGATACTGCAACTATAAGCCAAGGACCTGGAGCTACCAGAGCGAGGAGAGAAGCATGGAACAGTTCCTCTCTCAGAGCCATCAGAAGGAATCTACATGACCGATACCCTGCATTGGACTCCTAGCCTCCAGAACTGTTAGACAATAAATTTCTGTTCTTTTAAGCCACACTGTTTGTGGTATTCCATTACAGCAGCCATAGGAAACATGGTCAACTGACGAAGTCTGTCATGGTCGTTTAGAATTTTGGTTCTAAAAATGGCTACGTCTTCCTCTAAAAACGGCTATGTCTTCCTCACAATAAATAGCCCAAGAAAAAGTCGATTTGCTGCGCCCAGTCAGATAACAATCCTCACCCCCCCCACACCTGCTCACCGAGATGACCCGCAGATTGACATCCTCAGGCTCGAGTGGGTACGCGCTGGTGCACTGGAGGAAGCAGAAGTTGGGGTTGATAGGTTTCACAATCTGGTAGACCTGCTTCATGGTGTCCATTGACTGCATCCCACTGGAGATCACCATTGGCCGACCTGAGTAGCGCAAGACCAACACCATCACGTTCATTTGAAGGGCTTGACTCTTACTGAAATATGTCCCAACTATTTGTATCATCGTTCAAAGGAACTCCACAAGCATCTCTTGAACGCTGTGCCAGCCGCCATGGGGGAACAGAGATGAGCTGGATGGGTTTCCCCTCCATATGAACTGAATTACGGAGGCAGAGGAATTTCAGACTCCTAAGAGAAAGATGAGTATCTTATCTGATTTAGAGGTTATACAATATGGAAGGGTGACCGCTGACCCCAGATTCAAGGGTGTGAGTGAGTGAGAGGCCCAGATCTGCCACTTCGTAGCTGCCCAGGGCAGAGCACTGTCCTCTGGCTCTCAGGTGCCTCTTCTATGAAGTAAGTATAAAGCATAGTAATAATAAGACCTGAACAGCTTCAGTCCCACAGTTGTTATGAGGATCAAATGAGATCATTCATGTTGTAAAACCACTTTACAAACTGTAATGTCCTGTCCAGACATTGGGTATTACATATACAGAATATTTCACAAAGTCAGAGCTCCCTTTAAGAAGTTTTGTAAGATACTGTCCTTTCCTTGGTTTCGTTCCTTTCAAGTTGGCACTTGAAAAAAGCGGAAGCATTTTGTTGATTTAAAAGAGGTTCTGGCCCTGGTGGCACAGTGGTTAAGTGTTTGGCTGCTAACCAAAAGGTCTGCAGTTTGAACCACCAGCCACTCCTTGGAAACCCTACAGGGGCAGTTCTACTCTGTCCTACAAGGTCACTATGAGTCTGAATCTACTCAACGGCAATGGGGTTTTAAAGTCTGTCTTTGTGAGATCTACCTCAAAGGCGGTCGCCACCAGAGAAGTAAAAATAAAATCCGACTCCCTCAGATTTTATGACAAAAATGAAACACTCACTCACCTTTTTTGGCAGTCTTTTCCAGGTAAGGAAAATTGTTAGTGTCTCCAGATCCAACTTTGAAAAATGGAACATTCAGTTCATGCAGGAACTCAACTGCCATCTACAAAGATCGAGAAGGAGCTCCTTTTCACTGTTGTTCACAGACACTGTCCTCTTGACAGAAAAGGAGTAATAGGCAAATAAAAAAACTCCTCCTCCTACCCAGTCCAGAGAGACTGTCTCAACAACTTGAAAGCAGGCAAAGATTTGTTATCAGTCATTTCCATTCAAATTAGAACTTTCCTTCCTTCACATCTACCCATCCATCTGTCCAACAAACACTTAGTGCTGACCAGCGCAGGCTACCAGATGCCTGGCCAGACCCTTCCTTCCCCCGGGGGCCCAAAGCCCAGTGAACAAACATGAAAGCATTATGACCTAACCCTGGCCCAGAAAACCAGGCAACGAGAAAGTGAACATCCCTCAGAGGCCCTACCCTTTACTCAGGGCCAAATAGCCAGGAAAAGAGGCCATTTCAATTCTTGCCAAAAGTGGAAAAAAATGGGGCATTTTACGGCCCAGCCGTGACACAGTCTGATCCATAGTCAGCAGGCTCTCAGACCTCAAACCACACTGTCCACAGAAAATGGAACCTAGTCATTGTTTTTGACACAACACATCGTTGCTTGAGTTACCTATCAAGAACGCTTAAACGTCGTTCTCTGGGATTCACCAGTAAGACTTAGGGAATTCATAATCGTCAGCAAACACGTGCTGAAGGAAGCAGGGCACCACAGCTGAGAATACTAAAATCTCGGCTAGCTGTCAAGTTACAAGAATCCAAAAAAGTTCTTTTTTTTTTAAATAAAAGATGGAAAGACGGGGGAAGAATCAATGTCCCTGATTGTTTCCAAAAAATCTAAGTTCTAGCCTGAAATGCTGCCTCAGATTCAGAAATACGTTTGGAAGACTCAATGCTCTAGGCTGGTCCTTCTCCAACTTTAATATGTGCACAAGAATCTCCCTCATGGAAATGAAATGCAAATTCTCTCAGGGTGGAGGCCTGAGAGCCTGCGTTTCTAATAAACTCCCAGGTGATGCCGACACTATTGGTTAGTGACTCCGACTCAGGGTAGCAAGGAGCTAGGTTACCATGCACACAAATCACAGGACACGAGGCGGTGAGGGCCAGTATGAGAAGGTCACTCTGCCGCCAGGCTCTTTAACTCAACCAGTGGCTGCCAGAGCTTCAGTCTATCTTCCCCTCTGGTCAGAAGCTGCTCCCATCACTATGGCTGCACTTGGAGAAAACTTTCCTCATATGCAAATCCTCTAAAAAAAAACAGAAGGGTCAGAGTGGCTGGAAAGCCCTGGACCAGCCAGTGAACAGTTCTAAGGCAGCGCACAACCTCGCGGTCCAAGAGACCCTGTCCGGTGTGGCCCGAGTGCCACTCACCTCCAATTGTGCTAAACCTTCGCTGCAGTTCTTACCTCTTCCTCTCTGCTTATTTCTTCCTCTTCTCTTTTCCTTTCCATAGTTTTCTGCTTTTCTTACTATCTCATCCTCTCCTCCTTATTTGTCTCTCACACTGTTAACCAGCCTTAAGATGGAACTGAAAAACATTGGTTTTTAGTATATTAACAAAACAGGAATCCCTGGGTGGTGTGAATGGTTAAGCACTTGACTACCAGCTGAAAGGATGGCAGTCTGAACCCACCCAGCAGTGCCCTGAAAAACAGGCCTGGTGATCTGCTTCCAAAAGGTCACAGCCTTGAAAACCCTATGGAGCAGTTCTACTCTGAAACACATGGGGTCGCCAAGTCAGAATTGACTTGAGGGCAACTATACAAGACCAAATGGGCAACATCTGCCCAAAAATAAAGAGAAGGCAAGAAGGGGCAGAGAAACTGGAGGAATGGAAATGGGGAAGGCAGGGTGGAACTGGAGAGAGTGCTGATACATTCCGGGGACAGAAACCAAAGTGATGGAACAAACTGTGTATGAATCGTTGAACGGGAAACTAATTTTCTGTGTAAACTTTCCCCTAAATGTTCAAAAAAAAAAGAATTGACTTGAGGGCCACTGACAACACTGAACAAATTCTAATTCTCCCACCCTTCTCACTCTACCTGGAAGATGAAGAGAGTGCTTTCTATTTAAAGAGGAAAAAAATCCTATACTGAATATGTTCAACTTGTGGGAGAGTGGCTCATAATGACAGCCCATGAGCTGGCTCATGATGACAGCCCATGAGCGCCCCCAAGGATCAGATGGATGAGTTCATAAAGAGAGGTGCAGAGTGAGCAGGGGGCCAGGAGGGGCCAAATGAGGAAAAAGCATTTCACAAATGCTTATCCATAGAGGTTGTAAAATCTGCGTGGAATTCTGTACTTTTCAAGCGGGAAGAAAAAGGGCAAATTCCTGCATGGGAAAGGAAACGCTCACCCCATTTTGCAGTTCTCCTGGGGAACCACCCCCACCTACTGGCCATTTAGAAAACTGCCATTTTGGATTAATCTGTAAAGGATGTCAATTTCAGTAATCCAGAAGATTCTATCCTTCAATCCCAAGGTGGTATCACTGTGCCCCCAGGGCCTTCTCAGGTAGGGTGAGAGCTTAGGAGACTGTCTCCATTGGACTCCTTGGCTTCCCCTAGCCCTGCCCACTCTGCTGTCCACTTCCCTCTCCATCTGAGGGTACAATGCAGCAAGGCAACTTCACAACTTCTCTCTTGTTCCCACCACACAGCACGGAGCCTTCTGGAGTGTCTGAGAGGAACTCAGCTAAGTATGACCCTCCTTGGGCACCAAACTGGGTTAAACAGACAGAAAAGGGTCCCACCAACAAACTCATTTGGGTGAAACACTGCATTGCCATAGCTCCCTCTTAGAGGGCACCAGTAAATAAATTTGTTTAACATCTTTAACTCAGTGTTTCCCCAAACTTACTCGACTCAAGACTTTTACTTACTAAGGGCGTGGGGAACTTTACTGATTCTAAATCAATTAATCGATGAGGACAATGTGTACCTTTTCCATATTGTGTCCTGTGAGAATCTGGGAACTGCCCGTCTGAGGGTAACAGAAAACAGAGGGGTGGAGTTTGGGTTTTTCTAAAGCCACTTCCTCTCCCCTCAGTTTTTGGATTGTGTAAGAAAGGACAAAGAAGACTTTGCTGGTGAGTTGGGGAGGACAGGGGATGCTGAAGAGCTGCCCGGAGTGAGGAAATAATGAGTGAGGAAGCATGGCACCAAAACAGGACTTGGCCTGCCCTCAGGCCATGGTCCTGTCAGAGTGGAGAGTCAGGAGCCCTGTTGGTGAGGATAACAGGGGAAGGGAAGAGGAAAGAAAGGGCTTTGCAGAGGCAGGCGCCTGGATGGGCCATTTGTGTTAAGGGAAGCATGTCATTCAGAGGCCACCTCTACAGTCACAGCCTCCTTTGCTTTCTCAGCAGAATGCTTCATTTAGACCAAAGGCATTCTACTCACTGCAGCTAAGTTCTCTGTGCTTCTGTGCAGCTTTTAGCCAGGTGTCTGCCTCAGAGTTTTCTTGGCCTTCATAAGATCCTGTCACACCTTAATCTTTCCTCAGCACACGGTGAACACCCTAGAAGAGCATACAGAGTGGAGAAAACTGGCCCTCAATAAATGTCTACTGTCTATAAGGAAGTTTGGATTGGTAAACACTCAGAGCCACCTGCACCCGGAACAAAGACCTAACCCACTCCAACAGCCAGGTAGACAGGAAATGCTGGTTCAGCAAAGGGAACTGGCTGACAAAGTAAATTAACTCTTTTTGTAAGGACAGTTAAGAATGCATTTTCCAAAACACTAAACAGACAATAGATAAGTGGTAACTTTGGTGAAGGGTAAGACAGTACACAATACTGGGAAAGCAAGCACAACTTGTACAAGGCAAGGTCATGGAAGCTCCATAGATGATACACTCAAACTCCCTGAGTGACCGAATGGCTGGGCTGAGGGCTGTGGGACTGTGGCCTCAGGGAACATCTAGCTCAATTGGTATAACACAGTTTATGAAGAAAATGTTCAACATTCTACTGTGGTGAGTAGCATCTGGGGTCTTAAAAGCCTGTGAGCAGCCATCTAGGATACTCCACTGGTCTCATCCCTTCGGGAGCAAGGAAGAATGAAGAAAACTAAAGATACAAGGGGGAAGATTAGTCCAAACGACTAATGGACTACAATTACCACGGTCTCCACCAGACTGAGCCCAGTACAACTGGATGGTGCCTGGCTACCACCACTGACTGCTCTGACAGGGATCACAATAGAGGGTTCCGGACAGAGCTGGAGAAACCCTGAGAGTATGGCGTCTGGATACCCTATCAGGTCAGTAATGAAGTCACTCCTAAGGTTCAGCCTTCAGCCCAAGACTGGACAGGCCCATAAAATAAAATAAGACTAAAGAGGCGTACCAGCCCTGGGGAAAGGACTAGAAGGCAGGAGAGGACAGGAAAGCTGGTAATAGGGAACCTAAGGTTGAGAAGGGAGAATGTTGACATGTTGGGTTAATGAGAAACTAGTTTGTTCTGTAAAGCTTCATCTAAAGCACAATTAAAAAAAAAAAAAGCATTTTCCAAGAGTCTCTGGGTGGCGCGAATGGTTAACTACAAGGCTACTAACTGAAAAGTTTGCAGTTTGAATCTACCCAGAGGTGCCTTGGAAGAAAGGTCTGGCGATTTACATCCAAAAGATCACAGCACTGAAAACCCTATGGAGCACAGTTCTACTGTGAAACACGTTGGCTCACAATGAGCCAGAATCAACTCGAGGAGCAACTAGCTTCCATATAAAGAATACTTCTTCCCCTCGCTGCCTATGCCCCAGGTCAGTCAGGAGACGAGCTGGCAACAAATGGCATCCCTAGAACAGGGGAGCCTGCCTGCCCAAATGATTTGAAGCAGAAAAAGGTTATAAGTAATGTCCATAGCCATCATTTGGTGGATACTGACCTTATACTTCCTTGCACCCCACAGCTTATCTCCTTTAATCCTCGCCACAGCCCTATAGGGTGGGCACTTTTATTACCCCATTTTTGCAGATGAGCCAAATGAGGCTCAAAGAGGTTACGTGCAGAGCCCAAGCCCACAAAGTAAGTGCCAGCAGCAGGACTGAACTCAGTGGGGCTCAAGCTTATGTTCTTATCACCAAACAGGCTTCCTGGGGAGTTAGAGGGAAAAGAAACCAAGAAAGGGATACAGGTATAGAGGCAGCCTCCATCTACCAAACACCCAGATACCTCCTCTTTATCTCCCAACTGCTCCTAGTTCTCAACCTGAAACCATCTGGGAAGGAACAACCCAAAGAAGTGACTCCCTAGGCAGTCTCACAGATGCAAGGAGGATGCCCATTCTCCTGTAGAGTCCAAATCTGGGGAGCTCAGGTGCCTAGAAACACGTGGCCTGGGCCAGAAAAGGGGTCCTCGTTCCAGGTGTAAGTCCCTTGATGATGCCTCTGGTTCTAGGCTAACTCCAAAGTCAGACCTGGGAGAGCTCTCAGACAGCAGCTTGTTCCACAAAAGAGGAACCAGAGGCCCAGAGCAGGGAGAGGACTCGCCAAGGTCACACTGAGAGTTAACAGCAGAGCCAGGGCAAGAACCCAGATGTCCCGACCCTCAGCCTGGCTCGCTTTCTAAAACAGTACATTTGCTGAGCACTATGTGCTATGCTTTATGTGAATGATCACATTTAATGCTCACAGCAACCCAATGAGAGGGTGTTCTAATATTAGTCCCATTTTATAACTGACATACATAGAGGTTAAATAACCTCCAAATGGTCACACCAGAGTCTACTCAAATTCAAAATCTGGCTCTGAGTGTACTAACCACTGGACCATACAGCAGAGGTATGCACCAGAGAGCAGAGGTGTGTGCCATATAGCAGGGTGTGCGCCGTACAGCAAGGATTATCAAACCTTTTGGTCTCAGGACACCTTACGCTCATAAATTATCGATGACTCTAAAGAGCTTTTGTTTATGTGGCTTATAGCTATTAATATTTACTTAGAAATTAAAACTGAGAAATTTCTTGTTTTCTTAAAATTTTTAAACTTTTTATTTTGAGAAGATTGTAGATTCACATCCAGTTATAAGAAAAAATACAGAGAAATCCCAAGTACCCTTCACCGAGTTTCCCCCAATGGTAAAATCTTGCAAAACTATAGTACAATAATCACAATGGGAATGACACTGTTACACTCCACTCATCTTATTCAGATTTCACCAGTTTTACATGTACTCGTTTGTGTGTGTATATTTAGTTCTATGCAGGTTTAACGTATGTGCAGACTCGTGCAACTACCACCCAGTCAAGATACAGAACTGTGCCATCACCACAAGGATCCCTCATGCTACCCTTTACAGCCACACCCACCTCCCTCCTTTCCCCTCCCTAGCCCCTGACAATCACTAAGCTCTTCTCCATCTCTATAATCCTATCATTTCAAAAATGTTATACAAACAGAATAATACAGTATGCAACCTTCTGAGACTGGCTTTTTTTCACTAAGCATGATGTCCTTGAGACCTATCCAAGCATGTAGCAATAGTTTGTTCCTTTTTAATTGTTCAGTTTCATGGTATGGATTTATCAGTTTAACAGTTTACCTGCTGAAGAACATCTGGGTTGTTCCCAGTTTGGGGTTACTACAAATAAAGCTTTTATGGACATCCATATACATTTTTTTTGTAAACGTAAGTTTTCATTTCTTTTGGGAGAAATTACCAAATGGCAATTGCTGGGCCATACAGCAAGCACATGCCTAGCTTTATAAGAAACTGCCAGTACACTTTAAGTAGGTGTGTTGTATGGTATGTGAATTATATCTCAGAAAGCTGTTAGAAAGGAAAGAAGGAAGGAAAAGAAAGGGAAAAGAAGGAAGGAAGAAACTATCCTACTATTTTCCTGAGTGGGTGTACCATTCTACAGTCCCACTACACAAGTGTGGTAGTGACTCATTTTCTCTGCATCCATGCCAGCATTTGGTATTATCACCGTTTTTTATTTCAGCCATACTGACAGCTGGGCAGTGATATTCTGGGGTTGGAACAGTGGCACAAAGGGTCTGGGGCCAAGAGAATGAACTGGGGTCTGCTTCAGATAATCTGGTTGGCCAAAGAATCCAAGTATTCCCAAGAGACATAACAATGTTCTTTGGTTTTATCGAATAATCCATTTTGGGAAAGCTAGCCTAAGAAACCCAAAACATAGAAAAAAGATGAAAGTAACCTTCATGACCAAAAATAGTGTAATGGTTAAACAAAAACAAAAAAAACAAACCCGTTAACATTGAGTCAATTCCAACTCATAGCGACCCTACAGGACTGAGTAGAACTGCCCCATAGAGTTTCCAAGGAGCACCTGGTGGATTTGAACTGTTAACCTTTTGGTTGGCAGCATAGCACTTATGGGGGTAAAAGCTCAGGGTGCAGTGTTAACTGCAAAAAGCATGACACAAAATATCGCAAACATTACAGCCAGGCAATAAAATATGCATACAGGGGTTCAGTGCTAGGCGCTCCTTGGAAACTCTATGGGGCAGTTCTACTCTGTCCTACAGTCTCACTAGGAGTCAGAATCGACTTGACGGCAACGGGGTTTTTGTTTGTTTGTTTTTTTCTCAAGAGGAAATATATAAAAAGAGCTGCTATGTGGGGATTATGGGTCAGTATTTGTTTTTTCCCTTTTCTTGTTTTCTAAACTTAAATTATTTTCTAAAAATAATGTTACATTATCTTTACAATTAAAAAGTTTTCATATTTGAAAAAAGAGCATGTGGATGAATCTTAAGGAGGCAAGTGAGAGAGTAAATGGGACCCAAGAGCTGGCACCAGCTAGACTCTTCTAGGATGTCAACATGGCCCAGCCAGAAACCACCTCATGACTGTCCCATGTGCCACTCCCTTCTGGATGACACCGCTGCCACCCCACCCAAGTCAGCCAAGTCTACTTAGCCAGGGACAAACTACTGGCAGAATTCTGGCTTCCCAACTCCTAGTCCAGATGGCTTTCCACTGGGAAAAACCAGCCCAGCTACAGTTTTCCACAAGCCTGAGGGACTCTGAAACTCCAGCATGGCTGTCGCCTACTCCTGCAGATGCAACCTGTCTTTTAAACTAAGGTCCCCTTCTCACCAGCTCTCACTGAGCCTCAACTCTCCTTGGCCTCCCATATAATTGGGCACAGAAAGGTGAGCAAGGCCTGGGGCTGGCTCTAAGTCGAAGACACCAGACCACCTGTTGTCCCCTGGGTCTGCTAAAGTGGTAAACAACAGAGCAGCAGAGGGCTCACCTCGTCCATGCCAGAGGCCGTGAAGAAGATCCCAATCTCCTCGGCGTATTTCTGCAGCTCCTTGTACTGGGCATGGCTGAATTCCAGGTGACGTTTGTGTTCCCCGTAGGTTTTCCCCCAGGAATGCTTCGAAGTATATGGCCTCTCCAAGGCTCTCCGATTAAACTTGTATTCCAGCTCACTCTTCTGGAACTTGGCACAATCAGCTCCACACTCCTGAAACACACATCGGGACTCCTTTCAATGACCTGGATTCTCACAGAGAACAGAAATGTCGGGGCAAGTGTGACCAGGCCATTATCTGCTGTGAGATGTAAAGTCCCCGCAAAGAAAAGGAATAGGAGGAGCAAGACAGTTTGGAAGGAAAAATAACATCATTTAGGGATCACAGTTCCCCTCTATTTTTCCTCTTAAAATGCAAAAAAAAAAAGAAAGGTATTTTTTGCTTTGTGTTGTTTTGTGTTGTAATACTGAAAAATAATGAATCAAAGAGCTAAGAAAAATTTTCAGTTATATAGCTCAGTAAAATAAGCCCTGGGCCAGAATCTAAGAAAAGTCAGATTTTGGCTTTAATTCTGATGCTAACTCACCACGTCATCTTGGGTAAGTCACTTCCTGTCTCTGGACTCAGTTTCTCCATTTATACAAATAGCAGTTTATGCTAGCTTCAGGACTTGTAAACTGCTCTGAGCAGCTCTTAAGGGTCAAGGGAGATAAAGGGACAGAGCCCTGTGTTCCCTGCTCTGACTTCAACAACAGCACCTCTGCTTTTAGCAATTTTGCCCTTGTGCTTTTTTACATGACATTATTTGAATAGGTTCTGGGGCAAAACGCAAACAAAACTTGGAAATGCCCCAGCCTAGGTGATCCCTGGAGTTCCTGGGTGGTGCAAGTGGTGAACACATTCCGCTGCTAACTGAAAGGTTGGAGGTTCAAGTCACCCAGAGGCACCTTGGGAGAAAGGCCTGGTGACCTACTTCCAAAAAATCAGGCATTGAAAACCCCATGGAGCACAGTTCTACTTTGACACACATGGGGTCGCCATGAGTCAGGGCCGACTTGATGACAACTGGTTTTATGGTTTGTCATCACTACTGAATGTAACATCTGACTATAAAAGCTATAATTCTGTGTCTATCTATTGCCAGTCAGCCTCTAATCTCCCAAAACTATTTCAAAGAACTAATGGATAGAAAGATCACATAAAACTCTCTCAAGTCTTAGCTCAGTGCCATTTCTGTAGACACAGAGGTATTGATGCCGTTGAAAACCTCTTGGCTCCAGAACTGTCACTACTGAGAGTGCTGCTCCCACTTCTGGGAGAATCACAAGATGACACTATCAGGACTTGACGCTGGAAAGGAGTTCAAAGAACATTAGAACTGAGTGGCCTCGGGCAACAGGGTTTTCATTGTCTAGATGAAGATCCCAAGGCCCAGAGTGGCCTGACCAAAATCATGCAGTGAGTCACTGGCACAAACTGCCGGATCCTTTTCCTAAGGCCGCAGAACATGTACCTCCTGGCCCAGGACTACAACCTGCACTTCTGCTAAGCCCAGGCCTCCAACAAGTTAACGAGGAAGCCTCCTGTGAGTAGCGCTTCTGGCTCCATCTGCTTCTCACTCCCATCTCAAGAAGTGGACTTACCCACAAGAAGTTAAAAGCTTGTCTCCATCTGGACAGAGATACCCCTGACAGAAAGATGATAAAAGTGAGACGGCAGAAACTGCTCATGACAAGAGCTCAAATAAAGTTCTACTATGTTCACTTAACAGCAGCTGTATGCGAAGGAGGGCAGGTTCCTCCTCTTTTTGTCTCAACTTCTTTTCCAAAAATGAGTGATTGCTTTATCTGCTTAATGCTGTGGTCAACCCTAGGTCTTTTTGCCTATAATGATGGTTTCTTTAGTCAAGGTTTTATTGCTTCTCTACCAGCAAAAAAACAAGCAACAGGACTCCGGGATGAGCACAGGTGTGATGCTCCATTCGCATCAAAATTTGGAAGTTAAAAGTATTATTTCTTTAGTAAATCTCTAATTACAATTTGAATAAATTCTACTTTTAACACTGCAAACAGATTAATTGTATGAACAAGCTAGCTTGTATATAACACTCTCCGGGCAACTAAGCTCGCAAATGTAATTCCATCTACAGATGGCAGCTAAGACAAAAAAAATCCCAAAATTTAAAGGCTTCAAAAAATTCTACTGCTCAATATAAAAAAAAAATCCAAAACACACTATTGTAAAGCAAGGGAGACTGAAGGCTACAGAGGAAAAGTCATCTGTCCAAGAATATTCAGCTAGTAAATGATATCTTGACTCCTACTCCATCAATGAACAAACAACATCTTGACTACTAGTCCACTGTTGAGTCTCAACCTCTTCATTTTTCTCCCCCTGCCCAACTAGTCCGCATAATTAAAAGAAAGAGACCAACTACAACTTTGTTTCCAGGGCTTCAATGTCTCCAGGTATTTTTTTTACAACTTCAGCACTCAAAGAAGTCACACCTTGGAAAAACAGGTTGTTTCCTAAATTAAGGGTAGGAATTTCCTCCCTAGAAAACAATGTTATAGTACAAAGGTGTGGCTAGGAACAAAGGCTTTAAATCTATTATTTACTAACTGTGTGCCTTTGCGAAAGTTACTTACCTCCTCTGAGCTTGTAAAATAAAATCAACAGCATCTATCACACTGGATTATTGTAGGCATTAAATGAGATTGTGCATTTAAAGCACTTAGCCCAGCATCTGATAAAACACTCAGCAAATGCTAGCAACTATTATGTTTTAAGTATTTTTTTTATGATTCAATGGTTTAGGTTTCCATAAAAGCAGTTGGCCTTTAAAGAGTAGGATAAACTCTACTCATCTGACAGAAAATCACCTGAAGAGCCTTGACAAAGCGAAGGGGAAGGTGGAAGAGTGGAAGCGGGGGGAGGAGAAGAAGGCCAAAGGGGAAGGGAAGGGAAGGGGAAAAGATGGAGTGAGCTATTTCTAAACCAAGGAATCACAGCTCAGACCTTATGCTGGGAGCTGGGGCCACAATGGAGAACATGACAGTCCCTCCCTGCAGAGGATTCACAGCGTACCAGAAAAAGATGCTTAAACAGGTAATGGCAATGCAAGGTGACAGGAACAATTGCAGGGGCCTCTAACCCAACCTGGGGGAGATGAAAAGCTTCCAAGAGGTAACTGTGAACATTAGTAGAAATTTGCTAAGAGAAGAAGGAGCATGGAAACTCATAAACTTCGTATCACTAATAAAAAAAAAAAAAATCACTAATAGTGAACATTTATTGAGTCCTACGTGCCAAGTAGAGCCCTGGTGGTACAGTGGTTAAGAGCTACAGCTGCTAACCTGAAGGTCAGCAGTTCAAATCCACCAGCCACTCCTTGGAAGCACTATGGGGCAGTTCTACTCTGTCCTATAGGGTCACTATGAGTCAGTATCGCCTAGATGGCAATAGTTTTGGTTTTTGGTTTTGTTTATGTGCCAAGAAGGTCCCTGGGTGACTACTAACCTAAAGGTTGAGGGTTCAAACCCACCCAGAAGCATATGGAGGAAAGGCCTGCTGCTCTGCTTCTATACAGATTACAGCCAACAAAACCCTATGTAACACGTAGGGTCACCATGAGTCAGAATCGACTGGACAGCAACGGGGTATGTGCCAAGCACTGTGCTAAGACCTTTACGTGAGTTATTTGATCCTCATAACAAGTGTATAAGTACTATTATTATCAACCCCAATTTTCAAATGAGGAAACTGAGGCTCAGACAGGTGAAAGAACTAGCCCACATTCACACAGCTCATAAATGAACCCAGAGTCCCAGCTTTTAACCGCTTCTTATTCCAAACACAGGAAAGGGCAGGTGAGAGACCACAGCAACTTTCAGGAACTGAAAGTAACTGAATATCCCTGGAGGGTTTCAAGAGGTGAAATATAATAAGCAGGACAGGCCTGATCAGTAAGATCTTGGAGGCTATGTTAAAGGGTTTCGATTTTACCCACGGGCAGCGCAGAGCCACTGACGGTGTCAGACACGGGTGTGACCTGAAAGATCATTCTGGCAACAGAAAGGGGGCGAGGGAGGTCGGGTTAGAAGGCAACTGCTGCAGTGTAGACAAATCAGAAGGGCGGCAGAGCGATGAAGAAGAGAAGGGATATTCGATCGATTTAGAAAATGACACTGGGGGAGCTGAACGACTGGCCGGAAGCCGTGCGTGGGGGAGCGCGAGAGGAAGGCGGCCCCGCCCCGCCCGGCGCCCCTCTACTCCAGCGCCCTCCTCACCTTCGCCGTGCGGATCATGCGTTTGGCCACGTCCAGGTCGCCCTGGTGGTTCTGGCCGATCTCTGCGATGATGAAGCACGGGTGCTGCCCGCCCACCCAGCGCCCAGGACAGAGCTCCAGCTCCAGCGGCATGGCGGTGGCTCGCCCTCGGGCGCTGCACGGCCCGCTTCTGACCCGCCGCCGCCGCCTCGGGTCCGTTTGGTCGGCACCCCGGCTGGGCCCACACGCCGACCCCGCCACGTCAGCCCGCGGCCGCCGTGCAGCCAATCCCCGGGGCCCGCCTCCTTCCCGACAGCCAATCACGGGAGGGGGCGGGGCCGCCCGCGGGAATGGCGGCCTGGCGGAGCAGTCCTTCTACTAGACAGAGTGCGCGGCTCCTTGCCGGGAGACGTGAACTGCAGTCCTCGTCGGGTCCCTACGGAAATTCATGAACCAACATTCCTGGAAAGAGGCAGATGCTTGCCTCCGAGGGTTCAGTCTAGTTCCAGCTCATAAGGGCGTGGAGAGAGTGCACCCTACGGTGTAATGGAAAGAACCGGGATTTTTGGGTTAAATTTACAGAGTTGGTGAGTTTCTGCCACTAATCACCTCTTTGATCATGAATACGTTACTTAGTTTTTCTGAACGTTATTTTACTTTTTCTCTGGAACTAGAAAATACAGTACCTATCTCTATCTCGTCAGGTTCCTTCAGAGCCCTGATTACAGCACCTGACTTGTAGTAAGTTGTTTGTTTAAGATGTCACTCTTCTCTTTTTCTTCTTCTTTTGATCGTGGTGAAAATGCACACAACAAAACATATGCCAGTTCTATGGTAAGCTTTTAATAAGTGGTACCCGATCCAATTGCATGAGGCAACAGGTTCAAGAAGTTCCACTGACTTATCTGAAGTCATTTAGGAAGTCAGAGCGGAAGTGAGAACTAGAACCCCACTGCCTCCCAGGCCAGGGCTCCTAAAAACACTGGGTTGGATTTCAGACAAAATTGAGAAATTAGAGCCAGTTTGAAGAAAAAATAACACTGATCTCCAACCCAATTTACCAGAACTGATGAGCAAAGTAACAACAATAAAGAGAAGAGGAGGTGTGAGGTGAGAAGAGTTGGTTTTGGACATGTTGGTATAAGTATGCAGGTGAAGCTGCCCACCAGACAGGAAGACAGTTTGTCGAAGCTCAAGACAGAGGTGCCGTCTGGAGATATCTGGGAACCATTACCAGGATAGACTAGACTGCTGAAGAGTATGCAGAGGGATGAGCAACGTGGAGGACTGAGCCTTGTGCAGCTACCTGAGAAGGAATGGAGAATAGAGACCAAAAGCAGACTACAGAGAAAGAGCATGTGTCATGAGGAGAGGAGACCCCCAGGGTCAAAAGCCCAGAACAGTTCAAGAGAATAAGGAACGAGATCAGTGGACTTGGGGATCAGAATGCCACTGGAGACAGCAGTTTTGGTGGCAAAGGGGAGGTGAGGAAACACCTCAGTTGTTAAAAGCAGGTAGAAAATGGACCCTAGGCTAGAGGGGGACTCCAGAATTGAGGGATTTTGAAGAAGTGCATTTTTGGGGGCCAAAAGGAAGTAACCAAAGAAAAGTGGGAGATTGAATTCACCTGTGGAGTGAGGGTAGCCTAGATAGCACGCACTTTGTCTCTCTAATTGAAATTCCCTTTAACATTCTCAGTGAGGCTGAGCAACAGACTCCCGATTACAGAGAAAATGAAATCCAACACACCAGCAACTCAGTTACTTTTGGCTAAAGAAAACCATTATGGTTTACATAATCTTTGAATAAATGGATATTAAGTTTAAAGGGAAAAATGAGGAAATCACATCTGTAAATATAATCACCCTATGAAAGCAGGTTTGATTCATTTTATTTGTGATTAAAAAGTTCCAGTAAATTAAAATAGTACCTTATCTTACCATCAACAACAAACTAGTTGTCAATTCTGACTTCTGCAACCACATGTGTGTTAGAGTAGAACTGTGCTCCATAGGGTTTTCTCTTTTTTTTTTGAACATTTTATTGTTGTTTAGGTGAAAGTTTATAGAGCAAATTAGTTTCCCATTCAACAGTTTATACACAGCTTGTTTTGTGACATTGGTTGCAAACCTCTGAATGTGTCAGCCCTCTCCCCTCTTTCTTTCTGGGCTCCCCATGTCCATTCTCCCCGCTTTCTTCCCCCTGCTGCCCTTCTGAACTTTGCTTTTGGGCAAATGTTCCCTTTAGGTCTTGTATAATGTAATTTCTGGGAGTGATTTCAGTTCCAAATTTGAAGAGTACCTAAGGGCCATACACTTGGGGGTTCCACTAGTCTATCAGACCAGCTAAACAAAAAGAAAACCAAAGCAACTGCCTTCTAGTGGATTCCAACTCATAGCGACCCTATAAGACAGAGTAGAACTGCCCCCTAGGGTTTCCAAGGCTGTAAAACTTTACAAAGCTGACTGCCACATCTCCCTCCAGTGGAGGAGTGCTGGTAAGTTTGAACTGCTGAACTTTCGATTAGTGGTTAAAGCTGAGCGCCTTAACTGCTGCATTAACAGGGCTCCTTATCAGATCAATAAAAATGGTCTTATCTATGAGTTTGAATTTTGTTCTGCATTTCTCTCCCACTCTCTGTCCATGACCTACTATTGTGGTCCCAGTCAGAGCGGTCTGTAGTGGTAGCCAGGCATCATCTAATTCTTCCAGTTTCAGGCTAGTGGAGGCCATAGTTCATTTGGTTCATTAGCCCTTATTTCCTTGAGTCTTTGGTTTTCTTCACTCTTCTTTGCTCCGGACGGGAAAAGACCAATTATTGTATCTTAGGTGGCCACTTGCAAGCTTTTAAGACCCCAGTCCCTACACACCCATAGGGTTTTCAGTGGCTGATTTTTTGGAGGTAGATTGCCAGGCCTTTCTTTCAAGGCACATCTGGGTGGACTTGAACCTTTAGCCTTTCTGTTAGCAGTTAAATGTGTTAACTGTCTGCACCACCCATGGACTACAGTAAGGAGAAAGAAGTGCCATTTTTATCCCATTCCTGTTCTTGTTTTTAAAGTCAGTTTCCAGCACTTTCTGTTGCTTTTTCTGTTTGGATAATGAATCAGTGTTCAATCTGTGAAATGGTTGAGGGCATGAGGGAATGTCTTTAAAAACAAATTAAAACCAATGAGGAATTATTTTGGTACGGGCAAGAGAGGACAAGAAAGAACTTAGTTTTGGAGAAACTAGGGTACCCAGAGGGCTGGGCCATGGGGGTGGAGGTAGAGATGAGGTCAGCTTCTCCGACCAGAGACCCTAAGGTCTCAGGCCCCAGTAGCCATTCCAACTATCCTTAGCCCCTCCCGAAGTTGACTTCTGCCTAATTTTTCACCACTCTGTGCTCCAACCACACTGAACTATTTTAAGTTTCCCTAAAAGATCATGTTCTCTCACCTCCAGGCTTTGGCACAGGCTGTTTTCTCTGCCTGCATACTTCCCACTCCTCCGCTACCACCATACTGAACCTAACCTGGCCGCCTCCTGTGGGTTCTTCAGTAAAGAAGTCACTCCCTCTCAGAACCTTCCGTAATCTCCCCAACAAACTTCTCAGGGCTCCCAAAGTACCCTCTTCTTTGCCCACTTACCACCTTTTTCTCTGGTCTGTCACCCCCTGTATACTGGGAGTTCCCTTGGATCAGGAACCATCTGGAGCACCTACTCCAAGCTAAGCCCAGGACAAAGCCCTAGGGATACAATGGTGAACAAGACAGGCCAGGCCTTGGTCCTTATGTTTCTTCAAGCCTTGTTCCTACAGGACCAAGAGCTTCTTGTGCACAGAATCTGGGCTCCTTCCTACCAAGTAGAGGACTTTTGAAAAACCAGTGGATACCAATAAAGATTTTCTGAATGTGCAGTGTGGAAAAGGAAAAATGACAGTGAAGAGACACACATAACTGACTTCATATGTTTACTCCTCCATGGAACCTGAAGGCTTCTCTCTAACCCAGGCCATATTCAGCCTCTTGGGTGAACATGACTGACTTCCATGACTTGCCTCTGAAGTCGGCATTCTGGCAAGTTCCTCCAAGGAAGAAGTGAAGTGTTGAGCCACCCAAGCTCCCCAACCCAGTTGTCAAGTGGCCAAAGAATCTGATTTGTACCTGTTTCTCAGTTGTTCCATTTATAGGCACCCTGACTGGTCATACCCTTACCCACACCTACTTCCTCCTTCCTCACCCTTGGTCCTCATCCCTGTAATGTTTACAGTTTTCACACTGTTCCTGAAAAAATAAGCTTACTATCATGCCCTGGCGAGATGTGGAAGGTGGAAGTCAACTCATACACTGAAGGATTTTGACCTGTGACACACACCTTATTTCCTTTTTCCAAATTCCACCTCACTTGTACATGCAACAAAAAATTCCATGCCACCATACTTAATGGTCTGACTGAGACTAGAGGAATCCCAGCGGTCATGGTCCCCAAACCTTCTGTTGGCCCAGGATAGGAACCATTCCCGAAGACAACTCATCAGACATGAAAGGGACTGGACAGTGGGTAGGAGAGAGATGCTGATGAAGAGTGAGCTAATTATATCAGGTGGACACTTGAGACTGTGTTGGCATCTCCTGTCTGGAGGGGGGATGGGAGGATAGAGAGAGTTGGAAGCTGGCAAAATTGTCACGAAAGGAGAGACTGGAAGGGCTGACTCATTAGGGGGAGAGCAAATGGGAGTACGGAGTAAGGTGTATATAAACTTATATGTGACAGTCTGACTTGATTTGTAAACGTTCACTTGAAGCTCAATAAAAGTTAATAAAAAAAAAAAAAAATTCCATGCCAGGTACTGGGAAGAACGGTGAACAAAATAGTCATGGTCCTTTTCCTGTAAACTGTGGTTTACTATACATGTCGTTTTCAATAAAAGAGTAAACTATATTTGCACATAAATATATTATTATAAATTATAATAATTAGTTAAACGAAGGAAGCAAATTGAGTGCAGTGTGAGAGATTAATAAGAGGAACTTCTTTAGATGGTGTTCAGGAAGTCTGAAGAGTCAATGTTTAAGTTGAGACTCCTACCCTAACTTCCTTCCACATAATAATAATTTCTTCCTGTGCTGAGTCTCCACAGGATGCTGAAAAAGTACACAGCCTTTGGAATGAGTTCAGGAGCCCATCTAAGGAAAAGACCACCTATGGCAATTAGTTTTAAATTGCTGAATGTGAACTCTCACAGCTGGCGATGGAAACTCCGATGGCCAACAGAAACTGTTCGTTAGCGCTCCTCCTCAAGCGGAGCCCTGGGCACCTTCCCTACCTGCCTTAGCTTAGTTACACCTCTGCCTGGGTTCAACTGCTAGCTCTCTTGTCCCTTCCTGCTCAGGAACTTCTCAACTTCCTCCTCTGCAAAAGGGGTACGATGACCACCAGAGGGCAGTAGTGAGGATTGCACAAGAAACTGTGTAAGGCCTCTTAACAGTCCAGACCTGCCAGGGTTCTTGCCCTGCCCTGACACTGAGGGAGGGGTCTCACCCCTGGGCTCCCGCTCCCAAGCCTGTTTTCACTGCCTGAGGCCTGCCTGGACACTCCCTGATCTCAGGCCTCATTCAAACCAAAACTCATTGCCATCAAGTCAATTCTGACTCCCAGTGACCCTGTGTGTTACACAGTGGAACTGTCCCACAGGGTTTTCTTGGGTGTAATCTTTATGGAGGCAGATTGCCAGGCCCTTCTTCTGCAGTACCACTGGTTGGGTTTGAACTGCCAACCATTAGGTTAATAGCCAATTGCAAACTGCTTGAGCCACCCAGAAACCTCTCAGGCCTCATAGTGGCTCCGTTCCCCGCTCTGGCTGGTCCTGCCCCTCCTCACACCCCACTTAGACAGTGGATCTTTGATTTGTCTCCACCTCCTCATCTCACCCTTAAGTTCGAAGAGTACCCAACACTTTATCCAACTTTCATTCTTCTCCCATCACTCTACTTGAGAATCCCGTCCACTCGCAGGGCTTCAAGAGCTGTGTACTCATGGATTGACTCCCAAATCTTCATCTCCAGCCAGGTCCAACTGCTCTCCTGGTTACCTGCTCAGCCCCCGGCCATCTCTGGAAGCAGCCCCAGTATACCAGAATGCCCTGAGGCAGCCTGGCCTCAATCACGTGATGCCACCAACCAGACGCAGAACAGATTGATCTAGAAATGTGTTAAAATATAATATTCGGGCCAATAACCACATGAAAAGATGCTCAACATCGTTAGTCATCAGAGGAATGCAAATCAAAAGCACAATGAGATACCATTCATACTGACCAGGATGACTGGAATCAAAAAGACAGTGTTGGTGAGGATGTAGAGAAACTGGAACTCTCATACATTTTGGGTAGGAATGTAAGATGATGCAGTTTGGCAGTTCCTCAGAAAGGTTAGAGAATTACCATGTGATCCAGCAGTTCTACTCCTAGGTATATACTCAAGAGAAATGAAAACATATTCTCACACAAAAACTTGTACAACAATGTTTGTAACAGTATTATTCATTAAACAGCAGAATTATTCATAAAAGGGGCAACAACCCAAATATCCATCGACCAATGAATTGATAAACAAAATGTAGTATGTCCATACAATGGAATGTCACTTGGCAATAAAAATAATGAAGTGCTAATACATGCTACAACATGGGTGAGAACCTTAAAAAAAATACCCTAAGTGAAAGAAGCCAATCACAAAGGACCACATACTGAGTGATTCCACTTATATGAAATGCCCAGAAAGGCATATCCATAGACGCAGAAAGTAGATTGGTGGTTGCTCAGGCCTGGGGGTGGGGTTAGAAGAAATGGGAGTGTTTGCTAATAAGTACAGGGTTTTCTTTTAGGGTGATGAAATGTTCTAGAATTGTGGTGATTGCACAACTTCGTGAATATACTAAAAACTGTCAAGTTATACATTTTAAGTGGGTAAATTGTATAGTATTTGAATTGTATCTCAATAAAGCTGTTACTTAGCCTGCCTTGAGCATTATGCTCTTTTAAGAACTATATGGGATCAAAGTGACAACAGCAACTTGAAATGTTAGACAGGAACTTAGGGGGCAGTGAGTTTATGTTAACGGGAAGGAACAACTCAGAAAAGGTGGGTGAGAATGGTTGTACAACTCGAAAAAATGTAATTAATGTCACTGAATTGTACATACAGAAATGGTTGAATTGGTGTATGTTTTGCTGGGTAAATTCTCAACAACAAAATAAAATTAAAAAAAATGAAGATTTTCTTCCAAGGCACCTCTGGGTAGACTTGAACCTCCACCATTTTGGTTAGCAGCCGAGCACAATAACCTTTTGCACCACCCAGGGATTCCTAAACTGCTAAAACCAGAACCTATTCAGTATGCGTTTTAACACTGTAGTGGCAGTCATTCAAATTGGCTTGTGTCCTTCTGACATGTGCCCATCATTCTTTGAGCCTTTTTTATGCTTTCTGGCACAAGATGTTCTAAGCTCATCTTCCCTGAACCAGTCCTACAATCAGCAATCAGCTATTTCTAAGAAGTCCTAACTCCTTTCAGTGGGAAATGGTATTTAGAAGCAAAGGTCTGTGTGCTAGTGTGCTTATTGCTAATGGGCTGTCACTTTTCCCAGGTCCTCTCAGTGGACAATGATAATGAATATACATAGATAGACAGATTTTATATCTGTATTTCTATACTTTTCCCTCTGTATGTATTGAAAAGTATAGCTCATCCATTTATCCAATCCATCATCACAGGGTTCATTCTAGTTCTTTCCATATTTGTAGCTTCCTTCTTCAATAGAAATCTGGCTGTCATTATCCTTATATATCCTTATGTTAACTTATTTGACCAATCCTCCTCCCTGCACATTCTCCTCTCTCTGCTCTGAAATCCCATGTTCTGTCACCCTCCAGCATGAACAATCCATACCTTGCTTGGACTCTGACATTCCTCACTGGGCTTCTCTCCTCCTTTTCCACTTCAGTTTACACGGATGACCTCCTCATCCTTCTAGGGCTCTGACACCCCCTTGGGCCCTTTCCAGGCCACCCTTCTATGAGGATGCCCTTCTCACCCTGCTCAGGCTGACTCTCCACGCTGGGCCTCCCTACCATGTGGACACTCTCTTTCCCCACTCAGGCTATGACTTCCCATGCCAAGCTGACCCAGGCATGGACTCTCTTCTCACTCACCTTGGATACCTCACCTTGGCCCATCGCCATGTGTGGAGCCTCCTCATCTTGACTGGGGTCTGACACCCCACCTAAGGCCCCATGGCTTCCAGGGAAGCCTACCTTGCTCTGCTCACCTAATGGCTTTAGATCTGAATTATTGAAGAAGGGAAGGTGTCTTAGTTTGCTGGCGCTGCTGTAACAAAAAAATACCACAAGTTGGAAGAACAAAATTTATGGTTTCCCAGTTCTGGAGGCTAGAAATCCCAGCTCAAACTCTACATTCCACCCAAGGTGAGTATTTCTCAGTTCTCTTGCCCTTGGGGCCTTTCGCGCACACCATTCCTTCTGCCTAAAACTGTCTTCTTTCCACACATTGCCCAGCTCTCTCCTGCTTACCCCTCAGGTCTCAGCTATAGATGTCATTCGAGGATCTGTTGCTGTCCTACCCCTCCTCTGCATTCTCACACCACCTTGTACTATGTCTTTCACAGGACTTACATTAAAAAAAATAATAATAAAGTTGCCATCCAGTCGATTCCGACTCAGCAGCCCTCTAGGACAGAGTAGAACTGCCCCATAGGTTTTCCGAGGTGCAGCTGGTAGATTCGAACTGTTGACCTTTTGGTTAGCAGCCGAACTCTTAACCACTGCACCACCGGGGTTCCAGAACTTACATACTGCATTGTAATTGCCTATTTCTATAGTTGTCTTGCTAGCTTGTAAGTTCTGTGCGGGTAGGGACCATCTCTATATTGTTCATCCTTCTATTGCCATATATAAATATGACTCATCATCGGCTGACAGTTGAGCTCTTCTACTGGTGTAAATAAGCAGTACTTAACACAGGGCTGTACATAGTGGAGCCCTGGCTGCACAGCAGTTCAAATCCACCAGCCACTCCTTGGAAACCATATAGGACAGTTCTACTCTGTCCTATAGGGTCACTATGAGTCAGAATTGACTCGATGGCAACAGGTGCACATAGTTGATGCTCAGTATGTTGAGAAAATGACTGAATGGTTCCTTCCCAGTGAGCCCAGCAATGGAATGGACAAAGTCAGAGAGACCTGACAGAAATTCCCATTCCCAGGAGCTGAGGTTCTTCATGACTTCTCAAGTCTCCCTAGGGTTCTGTCACCCACTACCAGCCTCCCCCAGTGCCAGACCATGCACCCTGCTCAGATGCCTGCTTCTCACCCATCACAGCTGCAGCTCCCAGGTGCAGACGGCCTAATGCCAGCTGTGGAGAACTGCTATTCTAGGGATTCTCTACGTGTCCAGACCCTGGTTCAGTGTATGCCAGCGTAGTGTGTCACAGAAAGGCCTGTCATAAGCTGTCCCCCAGCCTTTCTCAACAGTAACCTCTCATGTGTGTTCAGCACTGTCACACTCATTAGCTCACCAGATAGTGTCAGGATACTCCCAATTCACAGAAAAACTGAGTTCCTAGAAGTCAAGAGTCATTTGCAAGTTCACAAATGTGGTATATGGCAGAGCTGCCTCCCACAATGTAAAATTATCGATATGACTAAGAGTGGTAACCCCCTTGCCATTGGATTGATTCTAACTTTTAGAGACCCTATAGGACAGAGTAGAACTGCCCTAAAGGGTTTCCAAGGAGCGACTGGTGGATTCAAACTGCCGACCTTTTGCTCAATAGCTGAATGTTTAACCACTGTGCCACCAGGGCTCCAAAATGCTAGTTGTCAATATAGAGTGCTGTTTTGCCTGCACTCCTAAGTGTTGTATAGTCCAACTTAGAAAATCTAGCTGTTCTGTCCTGAGCCTCCTGAGTCTTATACAGAGCCAACAGGGTAATTAGCATCTTGTTAGCCAGGGTGCAACTCAACCCCTAGGCTGAGGAGAAAATACATTCACTAATTTTCTCATCAGAACAGAGCCAGGCACCATAGGGCACTAAGGAGGAACGTATACCAAAGAGCTTTGGACTCCAGCAGAGCTGGGTGGTATCCCAGCCTGGCCACTTACTGGCTACGAATGTGGGTGAGGCACTTCACTCTAAATCCTTCGGTTTCTACATCTGTAAAATGGGGATTATGGTTCTTTTATTTTGCAAGAGTGCAGTGGTGTTGGTGGTTGATTACAAGAGAATTCCACTCAATCACCAGCCACCTGGTGGCAGTGCAAGTGCCCCCTAGCGGCAGACATACCTCCTGTGCATGTTTTTGAGTGTAATGCTAGCTTTTTAGTGTTTTTGGAAAACACCTGTCAGTCCTGGGGATGCAGCCTCATCCTGCCTTGCCTGGATGACTGCAGCAGCCTCCTCATTGGTCTCCTGCTGATCTACCTGTCTCTACTCCATCTGCCTAATGCACAGCTCTGACATTTTCCCACCAGTTCAAGCCCATACTGGCTGCTCCTGAGGGCTCTGGAGTAACTGGGCTTCCCACTGGGAACAGCATGAGCACCCCTATCACTGGTTAGAACTTGGGATTGTACCACATTCAGAATTGTATAGGGACCTGCAGGCTCACTTAGCTTGGGCACCATATTACCCGTTGAGGAACTGGAAGTTCACACAGAGGAAGTGACTCAGGAGGGTCAAACACCAGCCAGTGTTCAGACTGGGGCCAGAACACAGGTCTCTGGATTGTCTGAGACCTCCATACCCCAGGGCAATGCTATTATGCACACATACACACCAAGCCCTAGAGACCTGGTGTCAAATCCCCTTACTCAGACACGTGGTAACTCTAAGGGGTGACTTTTTCTCTGTGTGCCCTCTCCATCGCCTCTGGGCCAAGTTATAAAATACCCACTTGGTTGGAGATTATGAAGCTGACCAAATTGGCTCTTGGAAGAGCTTCCACACTTGCTGCAGTCTTGGTGGTTTCCCGCAGAGTGACTGTTCGGCTGAAGATTAAGATGGCCAGTAACTCTAGCCTCCCTTTTCAAACCGTCAACACAGCGACATCATCAGCCTCGACATCATCAGCCTCGTTAAAATTGATGTCAGCACAATGTGACAGGGCTGGAGAAAAGTGAAGGTCACTTTTGGTTGTTTTGCCTTTCTCTGGTCATAGAAAATTGTGGCCCAATAGAAACGCCAGATGTGGAAACTATTTCTGCTGGAAAATTGCAATTGTGACTCTCCTGCAATTATCCTTGTGTGTGTACTAGTTAGTGATGAGGGTGGGGATCAGAGCAGGGGAGGGTGTGTGTGGAGTATCTTATATAAGCTGGTCTGCATTTTCAGATGAGAATTGTCAGTCAAGCCTTCAGGGCCGGGATTCCTGTAGCAGAGGTAATGAACTAAAGGCAAGAGCGCAAACTTGACAACAGGGCCCTTCGGTTTCCAGGCTCGGTTTTTCACTACTTCACTGGGAAACCTTGGGCCAGTCCTTGACCATCTCCTGTGCCTCAGTTTCCCCATCTCTATAATGAACAGTGGTTCCAACCTTTGATTTTTAAAGCAGCAGAACCATAATTTCAAAAAAAACATACTTCAACATTATCACACAAGAACAGAGCAGCTGCTCTGGCTGGAGGGCAGGTACGCGGAGGAAGACACTCCACTGAACCTGTAGGGCTGTTAAGATTAGTCATCTAGTCCCTCACAGCACCTGTCCACCCCAGACATGACTCAAATATTCACTGCAAAAGCTGGAAGCAAACCAATGAAGTTCTTTCAGATGGGAGACAACTTCAGAAATAGTCTGCTGTGAGCTCATCACCAAAAACAACTTATTTATCTGAGAATTTTATAACATTCTTTGGCCAAGGGTGGCTGAGCCTCAAGGCTCTCCCAGAGGGAGCAGAATCATGCCAAAGGCTTCTGGAAAACCCAATTTTAAAAGAAAAATGTTAGAAATGAAATTTTGGCTTGGTAATTCCCTAGACATCCTCACTGACCACAAGTAGGTCAAGTTAACATTTTTACAAAGTAAATTCACAAGACTGACCTTTAAGGACCTCTAGGATAAAACCCCAAATTACTTCTCCAGTCTCACCTTCCATTCCTGTTTCTCATCTTCTAGTCAAATTTGTCTATTCCTATGTAAAGGGGACTGAGCAATTTCCTACCTCTGCCTTTGCTTACCATGATCCTCCCTCCATTCCTATTTCTAAACCCTACTCATATGCAGTTTAAATACCTTCCTTCCTTTCTAGGAAGATTTCCCCAGTCCTCGCTGAATGCGACCTCTCCAGTCTCTGACAACCCTGCTGCTTATCTGGACCCTCTTTGTTCTAGTTCTTAGCAAATATCACTCTCACACTACGTCTCCTCTCCCTGTCAAGCTATTGTGAGCAACCCACGGGCTGCTGTGTCTCTATATTCCAGTCTCCCTTTCCCCTTACCTGGCCAAGGGGCTTGGCATACCCTCGGTGTTTGGGAGGTACTAGGAAAGTTCTGTAACTTGGAAAAGCAGGAAAAATAATCATCCAAAGTTACTGAGAAATCAAATTAGATTTTCTTGAATTTCCTTTGCAAAAGCAAATTCTACTTTAAAGCCAGTGGGAGAATTTAATTTTAAAATAATATGCTTGGGGGGCTCCACTGAAACTATGTAACTTTTCCTAGTTACGAATTCAGAATTCCAATCTTTGTTTTTTACATGCATAAAAATCCCACTCGTTCCAGTAGATATAAACTAAGATTTTCTAAAATTCAACTAACAAAAATATGTAAGACTGACAATGCAATCACCCATCTATTTTCATTAAATGGTTGAGCCATTAAATACACAGGCTGTGGAATATCTTTCCCCTCCCCCAAATCCCTTTAAGTTCTGTAAGAATAGAGAAAATTTCCATCTCTGGAAAGGCTGAGCAGACCTTAGGCAGTGCCTACCCGCTCCTGAGCAAGGCTTTTCACATGTCATTCCTCCTTAGCACGCCTATCTTGGTAACAAACCATACTCTGTTCGCCTGTCTGTCAATCCCTAAATGTTTCAGCCTTGGTGCAAAGCCCATTTTTTCCCTCAGACCTTTCTGTCAGCAAGGGTCACAGACCATCAGTGCTGCAAGAGACTTCAGAGGCCCTCTGGTCACACCCCCTCAATTTTACAGACTGGGCGGCAACCCAGAGGTCAACACAAGGTCACAAAGACTATCAGAGGCAGAGCCAGAACCAGAATTCAGATCTCCTGAGATTCTGGGTTAGGCCTTTCCTTTATACTATCCTCTTTTCCTCACGTCACCTATTATATGAAATTAACATTATTCCATTAGCTTTCCAGGGATTCCGATTTCAAATACCAATTTCAGAGTCTGCTTCCGTTACCCCCGTCATCCAGAATGAGCACTAGATTAAGAGCTCGAGGTGCCTACACACCTGCGTATCTCCCCTCAACCAGCACCCACATAAAAAGGCCAAGGAAACCAGGTCTTCAGTGTGTTCTTCCATAAGCTTACAACTAGAGTCTAATTTAAAAATGTAAGCATACAACTAGGCTTTACCAAAGAGTAATGTGTTTATTTCACTTAAATTCTTAAAAATACTTTTTTGGCAGTTATCACATAAAATGTCCTAATGTAAAAAAAAAAAAAAAAAAAAACTCATTAAAAAAAAAAAGGAAGCAAAGAAAAGCATGAAAAACAGACCCAAAATGTTAAGATTTTATTTACAAAGCTTCCTTGTTGTACAGAAAGTAAAAATGCTGTTACAATCTCAGTGTAACTGGTAGCCACGAATGGTTCAGACTCACCCGTCACAGCTATCCACGCTACAGCCAAGAGTCTTACACAAAAACCTAACAACGCTTACAATTTTGTTGGGGTGAAGTCCCCAAGCTTGGTGGCGGATTTCCAAGAGGGACTAAATAGAAGAAGGCGGAATGTCACAGGAACTATTCTTTGGCTCTTTGGGTGGGTGGGTATCCTGGGGTTTGTATCACAGCTACCTTTTTTTTTTTTTTTAAACAGCTACCAAATCCATGAGCAGTCCAACCAATACTCAACAGTTTTTTTTGCAGGTTAATTGGGGTCTTAATCATCTTCTCCTTCATCATCTGTTTCTCTCTTCCTCTTTTCACCTTTCCCACTTTCTTCTTCCTCTGTACAATAACAAAAATTCACTTTGAGACAGTTTAAATGGCATTCTGCCAGTTATTGTTACTAGAGGCTACAACATACAAGGTTCCAAAGAATTTTTTACGATGACTGGTAGATAACAAAGATGTACACTTCCTCAGATCAACAGGTTACTGCGTAAGAGGTGTTAATTAAAAAGAGGTACAAAGGATACCCACAGAAACAAGGGCAAAATGTATAGCAGCACTTCAGCTCACGCAGCAAAGTTAATCCAGTTTTCTCTATTTTAAATTGCTCCTTCCCCATTTTTATTAAACTTGTTGGTCCATACAATTAGATATGAGCCGTTATTAAAATGCAGGGTAAGTCACTTCACAATCAGCTAGCCTGTTTTTGAGCCATGCTCACTTATAAGTGTCCTTGGGCAAGCCACTTAGCCTCTGAAAGTCTGTCTCCTCATTTGTAAAATGGGACAACAGTACTGACTTTATAGAGTTATTTTGAGGATTAAATAACATACACTAAGCACTTAGTGTTGTACATGGTCAAGACTCAAACTGTAGCAAATTTCTTTAGAATACTCTATGTATCAAAGAGACACATCTACACAGTCTTTTTTTTTTAAATTAGTAAAAATTCATGACCACGCCAATGGAATTAACTTTATCTGTGTTAAATCATGTTCCAAAAAGCTCCTTGAAGGCAGGAACAAGGTCCCTAATCACTGCTACATCCTGTGCCTGGCAGTGCTGAGTAAAAGTACGGATCAAATAGAAAGCACAGCAAACCACTTGGTACTCTGAAACCTATTTAAGTGTGAAAGTCTGTATCTTCAACATGTATTAAATAAATAGATGTTTCACTAATCTTGGCTGTGATGCGAAAAGGAGTAACACTGACAATGTCAGAAAGGTGCTATTTATATAACCTGTAAAAATTATGACCCAGTTATTACACCTTCTTTATGAACAAATTCCGAACAGAAATCTTATGCCACACTATCACCTAAATGATGGGGTCTAACGTACTTCAGCTGCTAACCAAAAGGTTGGCAGTTCGAATCCACCAGGCGCTCCTTGGAAACTCTATGGGGCAGTTCTACTCTGTCCAATAGGGTCGCTATGAGTCGGAATCGACTCGACGGCACTGGGTACTGGGGAAACATACTTCAAAACGGTGTGGGGCTTAGGCCTGGGCCTACCACTCTCAGATAACAAAACAACCCGCTGCCGTCGAGTTGATTCTGACTCATAGGAACCCTACCACTCTCAGATAGGCACTCTTAATCCCGGAAGCAGCAGGAGGGGCTGCGCCAGCATGGAGGCAGTGATAGGGCTATGCAAGTGTGAAGACCACTGGGGCCAAGGGCCTTTTATCTTCTTCTCTGTGGGTTCAAATTATGAATTAACGGACACATTCACTGAATTTTTAACTGAGAAAAATCAAGTGCATGCTATTAGACCCACCTTCATCTTCATCCTCATCCTCATCTTCTTCATCATCATCAACTTCTCCATCAGGGCCAAATTCTTCTTCCTAAAAAATGGCAAACAGCATCCCATCATCAGATTAATTCTCCCAAGTCGAGAAGTACAAGGAAAAATGTACTTTACAAATAAATGTAATCTGCATTCAGGAGAACTGTATTATTTTTAGCTACTGTGATGGACTGAGATCTATTTTCCTTAACGAACTTAATTAAAAAATGTTTTTCAAAACCCACTTTTCAGAGGTAAGTAATCTATTTGCCGGACACATTTAATTAGCACGCAACCTCACAATGCGATAGATTGCTTGTGTGGCCTTTCCTGCCAACATTTTCTAACTCCCACTCAAGTGAATGGGCAGGACTACACAGATAGGGTAATTGTGGCCTGCCAAGGGAACTGGTCAGTTTTTCCATTCCACTGGATTTGAGATAAGCCATCCCGGAGATGGGAAAGAGAAGATCCCACAACCAGGCAGAATAGCCAGGAGCTGAGAGTGTATCCTTTGGACCCGGAAGCCCTGTGCTGAGAAGCTCCTGGAACCAGCAGACTGAGAGGGAGTGAGTGAGTGAGCTGTAACACTGAGACAGGGAGAAACAGTGGCAGGAGACCACACAGTGGGCTTGCTGGCCCGTAGACTGAGAAACTGACTGCCTGGGGTACCTCGGGGGACTTAATGGCAGGGCTAAAGAACTTTGTAACACTTGCCTGAGCAGGGCAGAGGCCTAGGGCCAGAGAGAGGTGTGCCTGCAAGCACGGCTAAAAGGAGGCCGTCCCGGTGGAAGCACTGTATCCTGAGTGTTCCTGAGCTTTAACTGTACCCTAATAAACCCCATAATCGTTTGAGTACTGCCTGTGAGTTCTGTGTGGCCATTGCAATGAATTATTGAACCGGGCAGAGAAGCAGAGAGTGCTGCGGGAGGGATGGTTAGTGTCAGAACTGGTAAAGATGGCAGGGTCAGAACTGGTAAAGATGGCAGGAAGAGGAGGCATGTCTGACCGACGCCTCGTAGGAATCAGCCTTGGGCTGATGATCTTGATTCTCCTCCCCCCTCCTGAAGTTAGGAGGTCAGATACCGCCCTCAAGCCATTTTTACAAACTTGTAATAGATAATTCAAAAAATGATCCTAAAATCTTGAGTTTCAAAGGGGGTTTGGACAAAGCTTTCTTTCTGTATTCCTGTTCTTATACAAAGCTTCTTTCAGGAACTTAATGTCATTATACACTATGAGATTATACGAACACTCAGCTTTGTTACTTCTGTACTACAAAACAACATGTGTTTTGATACGTAATTTTCTCTGCTTCATTTCGCAAACCTCCTTGACGGTCAAAAGTAAGTCACTCCTTTCTCCTACCCGCCGAGAGCACTCACTTTCTCCAGAATATTGTATTACTAGGTGTCCCATTAATCAGACTATCTGTTCTTTCGGGGGAGGACCATGTTCTAACTTACCTTTTCATCCCCAATTCTTTGTACACAGAATGGGTGTACATGCATTTACTAAACCAACCAAAACATGGGGAGAACAAGTTCAAACTCAGTAAACGTATCAATACACTTACATACTATCAAAGTAACATTGCCAGTATTTTTGCCCTACTGAATACTCAACTCCTGCTTCCTCCCAAAGTTTAAGGGCCAAAAACTTAACTTGCAGGGCCAAGCACTGTGTCTAGTTAACACTCAGCAGGCACCCCACCTAGTATTTAGTAAAAGGGGGGACGCAGCTAAATTAAAGCAGACTCACATGAGTAATCCTTTCACAAATATATTTCTTCTTAAGCCCTTAAATCTGCACTTGTGTTTTAGTTACAAATAGGAAGCAGGGCAGAAAAGAGTTGCACTGACCTCCCCACTGACTTCGTCTTCATCTTCTTCCCCTTCTACATCCTCGTCTTCATCTTCCTCATCTTCATCAAAATCCTCCTCACCATCCTCATCCTCCTCGTCCTCCTCATCTTCTCCTTCTGAAAACAGTCCAAAAAGGAATTCGATAAGTACTCTTGGTGTTGCGTGGGACACATCTCCCAAGGTGTTAAGAGAGCTGTGGGCTGGACCACAGGGCAAATACTGGGCTAAGCTAAAGCCAGGGGAGATCATGAACCGCACTCATTCTCTTTCCATAAAGCCATTGCAGCTAAGCCACTTTGTCCAACAAAGTTCCATGAAATCAGGAGGCCAGGAATCCTGGTCTTTTAAAGACGCATACTACAATACTTACTGATGAAATATTACAGTATCTGGGATTTGCTTCAAAATAATACAGGAAATATGTAAGGGTATATATGCATACAACAAGATCAGCTATGAACCAATATTTTTTAAGCTGGGTGATGGGAGCATGGAAGTTCATTCTATTATTTCTATCTTTGTCTGAAATTTTCCATAGTAAAAAGCTAGGGGGAAAAAAATGTCTGCTCCACCTCTTGAGTAATGGTACCACCAGAGCCAGCTGCCCAAATCAGGAGCCCGGGGGACAACCATTTACAACTCTGTGACCCGGGGGACAGGCAGAATGAGAGGCACCTGCGCCTCACCTGTGTCTCTACTCCATCTTGTGCAGACCTTACTTTTCCTGGGTCCTAGAGCTTGCTGCGCTCTCTCCTGCCTCCAGCTTCTGTGTGCTCTGCCTTTTCTTCTCTGCTTGGCTAACTCCAACTCAACCTTTGAGTCTGTTAAATATCACTTCCTCAGGCAGTCTTCCCAAACCTCTTATCTAGGTTATATGATCTCACAGCATCTAGTGTGTCTCCACTACAGCACTCTGCTCACTTGTAATTATTTGTGATTATTTAACGTTTCTCTTCCTAGCAGACAGTGTGCCTCAAGAGGACAGGAACCATGTCTTTTCTTTCCCCCACCACTATTTTCCATAGTGCCTGGCACATAGGAAATGCCTGACTGATCTTTGCTCTCTAGCACTGCCCTTCACCCTCCAAAGAACTGTCTTTACACATGGCCTTCAACCCGTTAGGGTAAATGTAAAAGGACAGATGGTTTATAGGAATAACTGAGAACCTATGGCAAAGGAAGTGAGTGATGTAAACATTTGGAACAAGGTGAGATGTCCTACTCTCCGCCCATTTTACCACCATATATCCCATCTCTTGTTGCCTTGTTTCACTGTTTTGGGGGGAGGGGAAGTAAACATGCTTCCAGGGTACTACACCATTAATTCCACCCAAGATGTACTTTTTATTTTTAAAGAAAAGAGATCACTTAAAATTATACCTCAAATACAGCAATATCACAAACTTCAGCATCACCAGGAATTCTAGAACAAGTTCTCTTCATGCTGACTGATGTGAAAACCAATCACTCCGCTTCCTCTAAGCCTCTCTGAGGTTAAGAAAACTTTTATCCCAAGAGTGACTCAGAGAAAACAGTATGCAAGAAAACAAGCTAAGCAGGAGAGACATTTTTGGTAGAAAATATAAAAAGACTCTTAAATGTGAGAATCTTAAAGACCTCAAAGATAAATGGAATGTAAAGCACCTTGACCACATATTGAAAATTGCATGTTGTGACCAGAAGATTATTTTCCTTATTAATAAAAGGTGGAATCTAACACATAGTACTTTAAAACAGGGCCTCGAACCAGTTCAAAATTGTTCAGTAATTGCCGACGTAAACAAGGGCTGCCTAACCCACTGCACAGCCACCAAATCTGGTATCTGTGGTTATTATGACCCAAATAGGAAACAAACAGCTGTGCCCTGCTCAAAGATGGTGGCACACCTCACTGCTTTCGAATGTGTTGCTCTCCACAGTCCTGCCAATCATGTTGCTCTTCCAAAGTCCTGCCACTGTCTTTCCTCCTGAGAGTTTCAGGAGCCGGATGCGGGAGACTGGATTTTGGGCAGAACTGTGGAAAGCAACACACATTCAAAGCATCGCAGTCAGTTGCCATCTTTGAGTGGGGCACCTAGGGTCAAAGTATCACAGGCACAAATTTGGTTGTTGTGCAACTCATATGTCGCCCTTGTTTACGACAGCAATTACTGAAGAAGATAATCATAGCACGGCAGAAAAGATACCAGATTAGGTGACAAATGCTATAAAAGAAGTCCTCTACACACAGGAACCCAACCTAGCTTGTGGGTGCCAGGAGAGTGTTCCTAGAAGTGGTAACAAAGCTGAATTTGTAAGGATAAGCAGGCAGTGACTAAGAAAGGGGAACAGCTAGGAAAAGGAAATGAGACCTGTGATCTCCAGCAGAACTTCGAACCAGCTTGCCCACTTCTTGAAAATTCTTATGTACACCTTATGCGGATACATAAGAATCACCTGGGGGGATCTTGTTTAAGTGTTAATTCTAATTCACTATATCTGGGAGGGAGAAAGCAAATTCTTTGCAGAGTTGAACCAGAATGAACCAGTCTGAAATCCTGATCTCTAGGTCCCAAATACAAGAGACTATTTAATTAACAAGGCATTTTTATTTTGAATCATTGTAAAGCTTCAATGTCCCAGGAGCTTACTAAAATTAAGCGTAAGTTTTATCTCCAAATTTAATGGAATGCCTACACAGCATGAATCTAAGTTATTTTTCTCAACAGCAATAACATTCACTGGCTTTATCAGGACCTTTAAAAAGGCAGGAATCAGGCGCACTGGATGTTAAGCCCACTCACCTTCATCCTCCTCTTCTTCGTCCACACCGTCCACCTCAGCATCTGAGTCAGGGGCTTCCCGGTCCTCTCGGTCATAGCCATCCAGGTAGGTTAGCTGGGGCAGAAGCTTGAAGACACTCTCTCGGTAATCATTCAAGTTGGTAACCTCACAGTTAAACAGATCCAGGCTTTTCAGACATTCCAATTTTTTCTGAAGTAAAGGATCAAAAAAACATAACTCCTAAACCAAAGAGTCATAAGCAAGAAAAACCCATCTTGTGAGAGGTAAAATTCTAGGCTTCATATTCAATTAGCTGCTACCCACTCAGCCTTGTACATAGGAAAACAATTTCCAGTCCCTGCAACCCTTTTAAGCACTAGATTTTAACCAGTCCCTCCCTTCTTACAGCTATCCTCCCAGAGTACTATATCCTTTTTTCAGTAGTCTAAAGATAAATTACATTAATTTTTATCAAAACCACATCTTTTTAGACTATGAGACAAATCAAACTGCTAGCTTAATGTTTGGTTCAAAACTAAGTTTTAATATTTGAATAATCAATGGCCAATGAGAACTTCCTGGGTATCAAGCATGGTCTTCCATCTTCTGGGGCAGTAGTACGTGGAAAAATCCAGGTTTGTTACACAGTCCTCAACCTCAAGATGCTTACAATTCTACCTGGAGATATAAGACGGAAACGCTAGAGGACAGAATATAACATAACGCATACTGTGTGGGGGTGCGCATATTTTCCAGGCAGACAGGAGTCAACCTAGGCTGAAGAAAAGGAAGAGGGACTCAATGGAGCTGGAGCTTAAACTTCAGAAACAGAAACATTACGTTCTTTTCTTCCTGGGGGAAAATACCAAAGATTGATACTTTACCAGGCTTTTCTGTAAAATTCCTCTTATTTTACCATACCTTGAAATTTTGTTGCAATACCTCAGTTGGTCAGAACCAGTTTCATCTATCTAAAACAGTTAAGATCTAAAAATATGGCCCAAGAAAATTTTTCTGAGTAGCCAAAGTGGCTAGCAAAATGTCTATGTATTTTACCTAGATCCTCATTTGTTAGTATTTCAGTGTACTAGTATTTCAATCCTAGGTCTATTAAGAATTTTGATTAAGGGCGAGTTAGGAGATTCGAAGGGTGGAGGTACTATCACAACAGGCAAGTAAGGAGATGGCACCAGAAAGTGACAGCAGACCCTCATAGGTAGGAGTAGAGGGAGCAAACCTATAAAAAGCAAACATAAAATGCGAAGTATTATACAGTCTGTGCCTTTTAATATAGGGCAGTAAGCCCAAAGGGCACACATACACATTAACTTGTAACGACAGTTCTGAAAAGAAAAGGCTTGGTATTTTTTAAGAATGTAAAAGTAAATTTTTTTGATACCTAAAGATTTTGATGCTTTATGGGGAAAGATTAGCTATGTAAAATAACTGATTTTGCTAAACCTATTTGAAAATTTATAAGGACATGGGAAGAAATTCAGACAAAATGAAACCTTGCCTTCAAGACTTAAGTACCTGTATAATTCTGGGGAGTTATGACATGATTTGAAAATCTGTGCTCTATACTAGGGGTTGGCAAACCATGTCTGCTGGCCAATTCTGGCCTGCCACCTGTTTTTGTAAAATAAATTTTATTGGAACACAGTGGTGCCCGTTTGTTTACTTATTAGCTATGGCTCCCTTTGTGATACAATAGCAAAGTGGAGCAGCTGTGACAGGGGCTGTATGACCCGCAAAGCCTCAAGTATCTACTCTCTGGCCCTTTACAGAAAAGGGTTGCTGACCCTTGCTCTTAAAGAATCTTCATCTTCCTCATCAAGGAGAGGTTCCCACACTTGTTTATTCTCCGTGAGCAGCCCTCAGAGCCAGGCAGGGAACATAATGCAGGGATACAGCAACAGGCAAATGCTGTACCCCTCAAAACACAAATGTACAATGATCCAAGAGTTTGTGGATCAGACAGTGTCTTTATGTTAAGTCAGTTCCGAGTTCTCAAGAAAGCTGTCCCCATGCCTTCTAATCACAGCGAGAGTAGCTTCCCTACTGGGCAGGCCCCGTGCTCCAGAATAAGGCCAGGTATGACTTCTTGCCAAAGGGTAAAAATGCTGAAAAACCACCCCCGACAACTTGCTAGCATATTGGGAATTCCTTTCTCCTCATAAAGGCCGACCGCTAAAGTATAACCAGTAGTAAACTTAGGCACCTTTCCCAAAGAGGTTCAGTCTAAAAATTCTTCACTTAAAGGAGGAATGAACCATTTCCTAGTCAAAATTATTCCCTGGGAATGGATGCACAAAAATGCACACAGCCTCTGATATATGTCTAACACCTAATAGCGCCAAAGGCACTTTCTCCAGTTTTACCGACTATTCCAGTAGACAGGGCATCCAAGGTTCTCTTGTTTCTGAAACTCTATGTATCTATGAGATTTTGGCTACTTCCTGCCAAACGACCCATTGTCAAACAATTGGGACATACCAAACAGTATGCTAGAAAACAAAACGAAATAAACAAAAACAAAAACAAAAAAACCCAAATAACTCTAATATACTCTAAAATTGTTTAAAGTAATAAAATTGTGCTTAGAGGCCCAACAGGCACAAAATGCACTACACACAGATTATTCAGAGGATCCCACTATAATCTGTAATTACTGTTTTTAAAAATTACAACTCTTTCATACCAGAAATTTGACCTGAAACTAACAGGCTAGCCATAATAAACATTAAACATTTTATTAACAATAATTTTGCTTGCCTTCTTAGAATTTAGAAGGGCTTTGGGGGATGGTTTGGATGGCCCAGGTCTCTTAAAAAAGGTGTCCAAGGAAGTTTGAATTGGTGGCTTCTTTGTCTCTCGATTAATGTCCCTGTAGCAAGCAGAGGCATTCACAATCATTGCATTGACTTTAAGAACTGGGCTCAAAGTAGACGGTGTTCAAAATGTAGGCGGTTAATGAGGATGAGGATGGTGTTTTCTCCCACTTAAGAATACTTTCAGAAGCCATAATGGACCCAACATTTCCCCCCTTCACCTTCTCCTACAGTCTTATTTTATTCTAAGTTAGAACTTCAGGAGACCAATCTAGCACTCCCAGGAACTGGAACAGCAAGTACAACAGAATGGTGAGAGCACAGGCTTTTTCCAGACAGCCCTGGGTGTGCAGCACTGTGGCTCTGCCACTGGCTACACCTCAGTGTGTGACTCTGGACAAGGGATCAGCCTCCCCTAAGCCTCAGCTTCCGCATCTGCAAAACGAGGACCGTGCTATTCCTATCCACTTTGTAGAAACGTTTTGGGAATTACTGATAACATACAGTGTCTGATGCTTAGCAGATCTTCCAAGTGTTAAATGCAAGGATGATTATTTCTTATCCTTCACTGTGTCGTGGGCCTGGGACTTTCACAGCCACCAAAGGGTCCCACATATGACTGGCTAGGTCAGGAGCACCCAAGCCAACAACTCCCACACAATATTTGTTTCTGCTCTGCCTCTGTGTCCCAGGACACTGACAAAGGCTTCTGAATGGAGTATCACAGAGGTCTCAGGCTGCCATGAGAATCAAGCAACAGTCAGTCACCCAGGACGGAAAATACTGCCTAATCCTGTTCTAGAAAAACCCTATGCTCACAGTGACCCACAACTGACAGGCTTATCATTAGCCAATAATTAATAAAGAGCTAGCATAGCCTAACAGGCTGGGACAGTGGTCAACACTCAACTCAGTGCTCCTGTTGGAATCACCAGCTTAGGGCAATGTGGGCATTAAGTAAATTGACAGAAAGAGAACAGATCCCAAAGACAGTAGAAAGAACCATGAACTTGGATTTGAATTCCTACGCTGCCATTTATCCTGTGATCCTTGAGTAATTATTTAAGCTCTCTAAGCTCAGTTTCCTCACCTCTAATGTGAGGAGAGATTCTCATCTCTTCGAGTTATATGTGAATACAATGGGCCAGTTTTAGTGTCCTTGAAGAGTAAAACTCAAATGTCTGTTTAAACACTGGAAATGGGGGTTGGTTTAGAGGAAAAGAATGTAATTAGTAAAGCAAGGGAGTCCGAGTATTGGGATGTACCTATAACCGAAAAAAAAAAAAAAAAAAGGCAAACTGTGGAATGAGGACAAGAACAAATAGGCTCCCAACATTTTTGAAAAATATGAGCACCTAAACACAGTCCACTTAATAAAACATGAAAATAAAGGAACTCTGTAAAAGTCGATCAAATTTACATAGGAGCAGAGTCTCAATTATTGATTAGAAGGGAAAAGACCCCACAATTCTGCCAGAAAATCCTCTTTATTAGAAGCTACCATTTAGCTTTTATCATCCCCTGAAGTATCAACAGAGCCTTCTGTGAAAGTGATCCGAGATCCAAACATTTTAATATATTGTGACATCAGCAAAGACAGAAACAGCAAAGGAGGACGCCTTTTTATCCTTTTGGGTTTTGCTCTTCTGGATTCTGAAAGACAGCTCTTATCTTCTGCATAATCCTCTCCTAATGTTTGCAAGTTAAGTCAAACCAAAATACTGATTTTATGTAATCACTAAAGACAGAATGCACAGAAAAGCCATACAAGCTTAATTCCCATCAGCCTTATTAAAATGCCAAATTATAAAATGCCATTATTTAGGGAAATCAGTCGTCTAACAATCTTGAATTCTTAAGATTTCCAGGTGGCAGCCAAACAGCACAGCCTGTAGGCTGCTCCAGATTCTGCATTAACCTTGGTCATCAGTTCTGCCTCTGGAAGCTCTCTTCTGGCCACTCAACTTCTACATGGGCTGGACCCACATTAGCACAGCTTCCCAACTTACAAACCACAGTAAGTGTACCACCTTATTTCATTCTCCAAACCCTACACTAAATAAGGAAGGCATGGAGCATCCTTCCTCCTTCATAAATGAGGAAACTGAGGCCCAGCGAAAAGAAGCCAACTTGCCCAAGGTCACACAGTAAGTCCACAATCCAAATGAGACTTAAAATTTAGTTTAGTCCATAGTTTATCCGAATCTATAAGACTGAGGAGGATCCTGGGGGTTTCCATGCAAAACTTTAGGAAAGAGTGACCAGGTAGAGCACAAGGTTATGAATTAGAAGTTCTAAAACTCACTGTCCTTGAATCGTTCGATCTACAATTCAGATATATACCCAATGTAAGGTTTTTACAGTAAAAGTATAGTTTGGTCAGTCTGGGGAAAATTTAAGAAAAATGCTTAAGGCAATAGTCAAAGTATGAACTGGAAAAGTCAAGGGAAAAAAAAAAAACAAAAAACCCCACTCAAGGAAGCCACCACAACATTAGGCAGGGAGAGCAAAGTTATAGAAATATACTCAACTAGAGAGGCCCTGGTCTTTAAAACTAGACTCTGTGTGTGTGTACATATACAAATAAATTTTTTAAAAATCATATTTCTCCCTTATTATTCCCAACCATTTCCCCTACTATAAAGAAATATGAAAATGAAAATGACCAATAAGTCCTGGTTTCCAAATTTTTAATTACTTACCAAAGGTTCCAAGGTGCTGATATCTTTCAGTTTATTTCCACTTAAGTTTAGATGTGTGAGATTTGGAAGTTTTTCTGCTAACATGTCCAGGCCTCCACAGATTCTATTGTCACTGAGCTCAAGCTGCAAGAGAAAATGCACACAACACACACACACATCATTAAGGTGTTACAAATAGCAAATGCCGTTCTCAGGTAGTGATCGACATGATCAGATGATTCCTATTTCTATTAGGGCATGTGCTCATTTTGATTGACTAAATCCAAGTAAGTTTACAAATCCCAGCAGCCCTGAGGGAGAGGAAGAGGGAACAGGAACAAGGTGAGAAGAGCCATGTTTTCATAACCAGCTGCTAATAATACGTTTGTTCTGGAACTGCCCTCTAACATCAGTGAATACATTTTCTAACCTAAAAGTGAGGCAAAGCAGATGAGAATTCTTTCAGAAGTTGTAATACTCCATACCTGCCAGAAAGGGTAAATGGTCCATGCCTTCTGAGCAGCTTATTCTGTGTGCCAAGTAAAGCTTGCAATGCCCCTAACCTGTTTTGCAGTGTGACACATTGTGGGGTTCTACATCTGGAAAGCACCGGGAAACGTTGCTCTGAAGTCTATGGAAGTGGGCAAGACCCCAAAAACGAGCCCTTAAAGAAGCTCTGTGACCACAGGAGGAGTGGGGCAACAGCCTCAAGGGTTGATGAAACCAGCTCCCTGGAGGCCACTTCTTGTGCAAACCTGGCACTAGTCTTTGTAAGAATCTACTCTAATTTCTTAGCTGCAGATCCAGTAGCAGAGGCAACTGGTATGCCAACGAACGAATGAGCCTTCAGCAATGAATATTAGAACCCTTCAGCAATGAATATTAGAATTTTTAAAAGAAATTGAAGCCCAGAAAGCACTGTGGAGAGCATCTAATTCAAGCCCTTCATTTTGCGGATGAGAAAACTTGGGCCACACAGCTGGTTTCAATTCTGTATTTTAAGTGCCAACAACAATAGTAACTGTATCTAACCCTAACACAGTACTCAAGTGCTGCCAGGCACTGCTGGAAGTACTAGAAATAGATTAATTCATCTGATTACACAACAAGCTAAGCAGTAAGCAGAATTACTACCTCCATTTACAGATGAGGAAAATAAACTACAAAGAGGCTACCTAACACACTCAAGGTCACACAGCTGTTACAGTGGTGGACCTATGACTGGAAGCCAGGGAGGCTGCCTTCAGAACAATCCATGCCTTCCCCCACTGCACTATGGACCTATAACAGCATGAAAACACACATGATGAAGTCTTTGGTGTGCAATGAAATGCACTACATGATACAGAATAGAGGGACTTTAAAAAATTTAAGTATATATTGAACAAAAGAATTTTGAAAAGTTTGAGTTAACTGCTCAAGTGTTAACATTAAATACCTCAGAGGGAAAAATGTAAAACTTTTCCTTCCAATGGGACATTCCCATTAAATATCTAGTCATGTTCTACATTTAAAAATACAAGTCTATAATCAACAAAGACTTAAATGTTAGATGTAACAGAAATTTTGATAAATCAAAATAAAAACCATCCACAAATGCACATGGTTTTTAAGAGTACCAGAGAGATGGTTAGAGTAAGAGCCTTGTTCTTACAAATCAGAGACCACTTCTCCTGGTTGATTAGAATATTACACGTTCTATCCACATTCTTTTGACAGGAATATCTTAGGGAGAAAGCAATAGCAAGGCAATCCACTAAATGATTTTCTAGCATATTTATTTTGAAATGTAATGTGAAAACTTAGGAAACCAGTGACATTTATACACATTTTTTTCCAGAGCCCATTTCTAGTTAAAAATAGTCTGTGCTCTAGGTTAAGAAGAAAATTAAGTCCCTATTAGCTGTGAGAACATTCCATCTGCCTTTAAGTGTGATTTACAGATCTCTTCAGTCCCACCTCATTAGACTCGTAAGGTAAGAGATTAAAGTTTAAAAATATCAGAAGGAATTGATAAAGCCCACGTATACAAGTCACTGGAGCTAACTTTCTAAATAAGTCTGACAGTAGAGAGACCACAGTGATTTAGGAAAATATATCAGGATGCTAGGAAAACAGAACAAAAAACACAGGCATACTTTAACTAGGGACTTCTGTCACCAAGTTTGCACAGATGCTGAAAAGTTGTTGCCTTAAATCTATGTGAGCTAATCAGAGCTTCGACAACCCATGCAAATATAAAAAAGAATATATTTGAACTTCTAAAGTGGATACTTAGAAAGGAGAAAATTATAAATTTAACAGGATTCTTTCTGATCAAAAGCAGGATCACCTGAAACTCATGAGAACTGCCTGAACATTTATTGCCTAAAAAAACAAGGCAAATAAGGGCATTTTAGTTTTTAATTCATGTACTTAACAAAAAAACAAGTCTCTCTCAGAACTGAAGCAAGCTATAGAAATAGCGTACCTTGTCCTTTGCCTAAATTTGATTATAGAAATAAATTTCTTTCTATATGTGCCTTTGTTTATTCAGGTTCCCTAATACAGTAAACATCGAAAACAGTGGAGAATTCTGAAAACCTTACGTAATCAGACACCTTTTCCTATGTAATGGAAAAGGTGCTGGATTAGGAGAAGCAAAAGCCTTTCCTGGGTCTGTTGCTGCGTCCATAAAACAACGGGCTGGACTAGATCAATCAGTAAGTTCTAGCTCTGGTATTATGGGGCTCTGTGACAGACAAATGTACAAAGACAAGAAAAATATTTTTCTTAAGTGTTTTATTCTTTTGGAGGTGTAGGGATGTTCAGAAGAGGGTAGACCAGTAAAGCAGTAATGACAGGTCATCAATTAGAATATGGAAATACACTGAATTCTTCCAGTCAGCTATAGCACATTTCAAACTCCACGAGAATTACATGACAGGTTTGAATTATTATTATTTTTTTTTATAACAACTCAGCAAAATAAAATCCCGATTTATTGTTGGGTTTAAATTATTTTAGACTACGAATCTGAAGCATCTTTACTTAAACTCACCCTTAATGAACAGACATAAAACATGAAGAGTGGGAAGCATCTATGGTTCCTGAACCAAGGCATACTAAGAATAAAACCTAGTTAACATTATAACAATACATTTGTAACAATTAACAAATAGTAAATTATCCTAAGTAATTTATTCTTCATAACTCTTTGTTGAGCAACCAACATGCATTATTTCCAAACATCACAGCAATTCTGCATGGTAAAGTGGTATCACCAGTATTTATAGGTGAAGAAACTGAGCCTTAGAGAGATTAAATAACCTGCAGAAGATCACCCATCAAGGAAATGACAGAGCTGGAATTCAACCCCAGATCTGCCCAGTTCCAAAGGCCATGTGCATCCTGCTACACTAAGTGCTTCCTTACAGGTAGAATCATACATTTTCCCTTCTTAGGATATTTTGTTTTACTGTTAAACAAAAAGCACTTACCTTTTTCAATTTCGGTAGTTTGGGGAGATTTGAAACTGAAATCAAGCCTACATTTATTAAACTGAGGAACTCTAAGTTCACAAATTCGGCTGTTAAACCCTCAATTTTTCCATCATTTGATTTGCAGTTGTCCAGGACAAGTTCTCGAACCTATGAATGAAAAATAAAAAAATAAGAAGAACAAGCTTTCAAAAAAAAGAACGAAACAAACAACAAAACAAAAACTCCCTCCATAAATACCTAGAGCAAAACACTCTAAGCTTCTACTTAGACCCAAATCAGTTATAAATAGATGGAAAACAACAACAACTAAGCCTTCAGAAGCAACATTACTATATGTCTATCTGTCACTAGGCATAAATAAAGACACACTACTTTTCGGAGACAGAAACAGGAATTCTTATCAGATATAAATGAAGAAAGCATATCCCCCTTGATTTCTTTTTCGAAGTCTGTTCCCCAAGGGCAGGCTTTACCTAAATAAGTTTGCAGAGTGAAAATACCCCTTTAATCCACCTAAGGCCCAGGAGATGACCATAGGAAAAGAAGAAAGCTTTACTTTTCCATCAAGATGACTAGATTTGGGCTAAGTTTCTGCACTAGCATACTTCCCATCTCTGATTTTAATCTTTACCAAGTTTATCTTGACACTGGGAAGGAAGCAAGATGCAAGAGGTCTTAATTCCAAACCAAGATCAATTTGGGTTACATATTAGAAAGATGTTCCCAGGGAAGAGGATTGCTGGGCATTAGTTTCCTTTTCTCAGGCCATAAAATCTTCTCTGGGGGTCTTGAAAGTTAGAATTCAAATTCAAATCAATCCAAGGTACATATATGAATCTTTTTTCTAAGAGTCAAAAGAATTCTGTGGATTTTGAACACCGATCATTGTAATAGTTTACTGTGCAGACTATGTGCATATCTACCATGGAAATCCCTTACTGCAGTTCTTGCTCTGTGACTGACTTAAAACTTTTTAACATGCTTTGACCTACTTATAAAACAAAAACCAAAACCATTGCCCTCAAGTTGATTCCGACTCATAGCGACCCTACAGGACAAAGTAGAACTGCCCCATGGAGTTTCCAAGGAGTGCCAGGTGGATTCAAACTGCCGACCTTTTGGTCAGCAGGCATAGCACTTAACCACTACGCCAACAGGGTTCCCTTGACCTACTTACAGTGATGCAAATTAAAGTTTTAACTGTCCCACAAAGGCAGTCTAGCAGTGAAATCTACATGCATTAATCAAGCATGCATCTGGAAGGGAGGTGCTGAGAGTTCTGAAAAGAAGGCCCTAGTAACAATGCTTTCAATCTCCACATAAAATCCAATCTTACTGGGATCACCCACCTATTTGGCCTGGGGGATTTACTGGAACTATTTAACAGGGAATTTGGAAATATGGTATACTAAATGACACCAACATGCCAAAAACTATGTGAGGGGGAATTAAGAGGGCCATATTGCCTCTTAGGGCATTTCTGCCTCCCAGCTCACTAAGTAATCACCTCTTAGACATTTCTCTCAATTGGTAAAATTCCACTTTAGCCAGTGCGATAGATCATTAAAAACTACCAAAACTACCATACAGCATTCAAACGTGGATTATAACATGTTTGCTGAACCAAGCAGTAGCAACTGGAATCAAAAAGAAACTGGGAGAAAAACAAAAACAAAAAAAAGGGTTACGTTGGTTCAAATGTGCAGGTTTAGTTGTTGGGTATGGAAGAGGATGGGGAGAGGCTGAAGTTCTGGTTTGGAGAACCTGGGAACCATTTACCTAGATAGGACTAAGAAAAGGCAGCTTTGAGGGGGAATGCAGTGAATATACGAGGGACACCAAGTTTAAGGTTCCCACGGGACGTCCAGGTAGAAGAATCCACAGGCAGCTGGACATGTGGGCCAGAGCTTAGGGAAGGTCTGGGTTACAGTTATTATGTATCTGGGCGTCTTTTAGTCAGAGGTAGTTGTGGAAGCATGAATTTCCCAGGAAGAGAACCAAGGATGGAACCCTGAGGATCCTACAAAGAAGACTTAAGAAATAAAAAATGCCTATTAAAAATGAAATATTCTATTCTTGTTGGCAGTGGGATAGCTCCTCCTGTGGAGAAGGTAAGAAGGCTATGACAGGTACAGATGTAAATGAGTTTGTAAGTGGCAGAGCAAAAGATCAGAGATAGTTTTAGTTTTCTGCATGAGTAGGAGACAACAAAATATACTGTAATAAGTAGGGCAGGAGTTCTATGGCTAGGCTGAGAAGGCACCATGACTTTTCCAGCAAGGCCGAGGATGTAAAGAGATGTCACCCCTGGAACAGAGCTTGAGGGCACAGTGTGAGGATGAGTACCCGGAATAAACACAGAGAGAGCTGAGTGGGAATTATGCATAAAGCAGAGACCATGAGAGGGTCTCATTTAGGGCTCTGGCCAAGGATGGCAGGTCTGGAGAGCCTGCTGTCAGTAGCCTTCCAGCCTTTCCAGAGTCCTGAACAGGACCTTGGTGAAAACGTGTTCTGCTCTCAGGCATTGTTTCAGCAACAGAGAAGGAGTATATGAGAAAACTGAGCACCTCTTCCCTCCTGCGCCCCACCCCCCTTCTGAGCATGAATAGATTCAGACTGCCATCTCCCTCTGGAACACAGAGTTTGGAGCAATAGGTAAGGCCAGGTCCATATAGTTCCACAATCTCCCCATCTACTTCCAACCTAATCAAGGAGAAAAGTCCCTAGTTTCTTCCTGTGCCCAAAATTCTCCTAGAGCTGCTGGTATCTAAGGAGGGAAGATTGGGCATGCACTTTTGTATTTGTGTCTACAACTTAGGAAGCTATCTGATCCATACACAATTAGCTGGACTTCTACTCTAGAACAGATGGTTTAATTTGGGGGCCAAGTTTACTCATCCTGCTTCATTCACCAAATTGAACGTGCTTTTTCTCCAACATGAATTTAAGGTAAACAAAAAGAGAAAACGAAAATTCACACTACTTTCTATTAAACTCTAGTTTTTGTTTTCTATAGTCTCCAAGGAATGTTATTGCTTTCTACTTTCTCACTGAAAAACTTGAACTATATTGTTGCCAATTCATAACATTGTTTCTATGGGAAAACACATTTCAAGTTTCAAATAACCAATTCCTAAAAACCTGTAAGGCCCTCTTTAAGGAATGGTCACTCAGAAAATTCTAGGTCAAGGAGACAACTTTGGGCATTTGAGCTAGAAGCCACAGAAAACATGGAAGTGATTGCTTTCCTCTCATCCTCTCCCAACTCCAAGGCTACTCTGAAAAAAGACTGATCGTACCAAACTCATTGGGTGATCTTCCTCAATTTTAACAGTTGTTTTCGCCACAGGGGCAGGGAGTATGAAAGACTTAGAAATAACTTTATCAATTCTTTTCATTAGAATGAAACCTTCTGATAAGACTATACACCAGAATGTCTGGATGGTAGAAAATGGTAAGAGTGTGATTTTCACTTTCTTCTTTTTGCTTACCCACATCTACTAGTTTTTTTTTTTTCAGTGAAGATGCTATTACTTACAGAAAAAAAATAATAAATTGCTTCTATATAACCAATTATAATACACAGTTGAGCTCAAAATTACACCACAGCAGAGACAACAAACATCAAAAGTTGAAAAAAATCTAAATTTTCTTCAGTAAGCAAAGATTAAGGAAAAACTCGATTTCTAATATGAAATGTCTCAGTCCAGCATACAGCACACACCAGTGTTCCACAGAGGCACAGACTGTGAACCACAGGAAAGAACTGCTTGGCTTTCTAAAGAAAAAACAAAACAAAACTCAAAAGTCAGTATCAAGCCTAGCTCTCTCCAGAGGAATGACTGAATGAGGTGCTCATAACAAAGACAGGGGTATGTTTGGTACAATGGAAGGACGAGAACCTCACATTAAAAAAAAAAAGTATTCTTTTCCAAACTGGAACTATAACTAAATTCACTTTATATCTTACTATTGCAAATCAGTCTCTTCTCACACCCTACTGACAATACCAATTTCTATGATGTACATAATATGTTGTAGCACTATTATCTGATCTTAGTGAAGTAACTGACAATACAAACATTTAGTATGAAGTAATTCCTATCCTCGCCTATACAATGCTTTGAAATTGTACTAATGACTTAAAAAATGCCATCTTCGGCCATTTTCTTTATTATAAGAACATATCTCTCATAGAGCTGCTTTAGATCTGGAAAAACACGGAATTACGTATTTCTTTTTCAGAAAAGAGCCCCTCATAGGGAAAATACAGAGCTCTGGTAGCAGAGTGGTTAAGGACTCAGCTGGTAACCAAGAGGTCAGCCGTTTGAACCCACCAGCTGCTCTGGAGGAAAGATGTGGCAGCCTTGGAAGCCTACAGTTCTACACTGTCCTACAGGGTTGCAACGAATCGGCTTGACGGCACTGTTTTTTTTTTTTGGGATTTGGTAGGGAAAATAAACCTTATCTATGTTTATAAGTGGGAAACCCTGGTGGCACAGTGGTTAAGCGCTACGGCTGCTAACCAAAGGGTCAGCAGTTCGAATCTGCCAAGCGCTCCTTGGAAACTCTATGGGGCAGTTCTACCCTGTCCTATAGGGTCGCTGTGAGTCGGAATCAACTTGAAGGCACTGGGTTTGGTTTGTTTTTTGGTATGTTTATAATACACCCGTTGCCGTCAAGTTGATTCCAACTCGTGGCAACCCCGTGTGTGTCAGAGTAGAACTGTATTCTCCATACCGTTTCAACAGTTGATCTTTCGGAAGCAGGTTCCCAAGCCTTTCTTCCGAGGCGCCTCAGGGTGGACTTGAGCCTAGCTCTTAGTAACTGCCTGCGCCACACTCAAAAACTCCTTATAAGGAATAGGGGTATAGTGATAGGTGAACTGAAACTATTAACTTGACCCTCATGTTTATAAGAGATACTCTGGCCAGAGAACCCAAGTGTTACCTGGGTCGTCTTCAACCGCTCACTTTTGATCTAACCTAACATTAAAACCATTAAGGTTAACCTTGGGACACAGTTATGTATTTAAGGGCATCCTGCCCATATTATAAGAGTATATTCAATGGAAAAAATGTTCTTCCTATTTCCCCAAATGACAAGAGTCTGTGGGATCCCAGAGGCCAAGTCTGCTCTCTACCACCGAACCTGACTTAGGCCAGTTGTCTAAGTATTCAGAAAACCTACACTTTAACAATTTCAATGGGAGTGAATCTACTAAGGTTAGAGGTTCTCAGCATGTACCTGCAGGAACAGATATTCCCTTTATGGGAGTCCATGAGGTCAAAATTATTTTCAGTGTTACATCATTATTTTTGTCTTTTTCACTCTCATTCACTTACATGTACAGTGGAGCTTTCCAGAGGCTACATGATGTCATCACTCCAAGGGCTTAACAAAATGTGCATGTACATTCTTGTGTTTCAAAAATTAATTTAAAATACGGTAAATACCAATACATACTACTCACAAAAAGAAAAGTTCTTTAGGGTCCTCAATAGGCTTTAAAAATGGAAAGGGGTCTTGATAACCAGAAAGTTAAGAAAATTCTTTACCTAGACGACAATTTAACATCAGGTTGTGAAGACCACTCCCCCACACGCACACAATATACATAAGGACCCATGTGACTAGCTGAGTTTGATTTTAAAGGAGTCATCTTGGAGCTGTTCATTTACTTCAAGGGTGATGTCTTTGTACAAAATACTTTTTAACTTATCTTTTAAATTTTCCCTCAAAACCTACAGCATTTTTTCTACAGAGTCTTTAGTTTTAGGTCAAGTCTTACCTCTTTCCAACTGAGCACTTAACTCCCATTGGTCTCAGTCTCCCTGTCAAGAGCCCCTAAGAGAGCCTTCCTCAATCCCTACAATCTTAGCTAGGCTCCATGACACTTTCCAAGGCCACTCCTACTTGCCTTTGTGCAATAGGCACCAGAGCAGCACAAGCGACCCCATGGGGTTCTCAAGCTTCAGGAGAGGAGGGGCTGCTGTATGCTCACACTGCTTTCCCAGGACCTGGCATACTGTTTGTACTCAAATATTTATTTAATAAACTAGCATAGTCTCTAGGCCAGTGCTGTCCAATACAGAAGCCACTAGCTACATGTAGCTTTGACACATTTGAAATGTGCCTAGTGTGTCTAACAAACAGAATTTTAAATTTTAATTAATTTAAATAGCCACGGAGGTTTGGCCTCTCTGGGAAAGGGGTAAGGCCTCAGTACATTAACTGAAAAATTAACACCTACACACACATATATTTTTTGAAGTAATATTTTAGTTACATATTTCATGTATTAAAAAATACCAGCTACTGGAACACCAGGCCAGCTGTACTTTCCAGAGAGCAACACTATTCCACTATGTTAACAGTAATTTACTTTGAACACAAAACTAAAAAAATCTAAATTCCAGATTTAAAAGCACTCTGAAAAAAGGGCGGTTTAAATCCAGAGCGGGGGTGGGGGTGGGTCAAAACCACGTGTGTACGCGCTCCAGCATACTTAAGTGAATTTCCGCTAAATTTAATTATTTCACATTCTATTTGCAACTACACGGCAATAATGCAAAGGTCTGAAATTACCCCTCAAGGTGAGAACACTTCTCAAGTTCTACCATCTGAAGATCCTTAACCATTCGATATACCAAGCACATGGTGAACACAAAATGTCTGACGGAGGGACAGAAGGTGCCAACGCCGGTCAAAGCTCAAACTTAAACCCCGGGAAGCCAATCGAGACGCGCTCACTCTCACGTCTTCCAGGAAGGAGTGGGGCCGCCCCGAACCTCCTTTGGGGTGACCTCAGAACTAGGTAGCAAGGATAAAAAAACCTCGTGCGCACCAGGTGAACCCTGGTTGACCGAGTGCCCTGAGTTAGCAACTTGTTAACCACAGCTACAGGACTGCATGAAACGACTGGGGCGAGATGCGATGACCTCTGGGGGTTTCCCCTCGCCCAGGGAAAGCCACTCACCCGAGAAGGCGGTCTGGCAGGGGCCTGGAAACAAGGCCCCGCACCCGCCTGTCGGGCGCTCGGGGCGGCGGCGGGAAGCCGCGCTAATTCAGGGGGAGGGCCCGGGTGGAGATGAAAGAGACGATTCTTAAAGGCCTGCCCCGAGCACATGCAGCCAGGGCACTGGCCGAGTGTCGGCCGCAGGCGCCCACAGGCCCGATGGCGCGCTGCCAGTCACGCCAGGCCGCACTCGAGCACCTGTGCGAGCCGAGGAGCTCGGCCCCCCGAGCCTAGCTGAGGCCCGCCCGGACCACCGGCGCGCTAGGCCGGGGGGCAGAGGCGGCCGCCTGGCGTTGCCCTTTTAAGAAGGGGGAGGGGGAACGGCAGCTCGCCCCACAGGCGATGAGTCGGCGGCGGCCGCGGCGTGCGGCTCCCGTCAGCGCAAGCAAAGCCCGGGCGGCGCGGGCAGGGAAGAAACCGCCGCCCGGGACTGGAGCGGCGGCCGGCAGACGTCGCCGAAGGCTGGCGGGCAAGGCCGGTGGGCCGGGCTCGCAGGCCGGCTCACCCGGCGGAGGGAGACGGGCGCCCGCCAACATGGCGCTGTGTCTCCTTGTGGCGCGCCCCGGCTGGCGCGAGAAACCGCCGCCCGCCCACACCGAGGGGCCAGCCTCCCGGGGCAGGGGCCCCCAGGCTCCGCCGCGGCGTGGGGGAGGGCGAAGCCACCGCGCCCCGCTGCCAAACGGCTGGCCGGGCCGAGCGGGTGCCACCCGGGGAGGCTGGGAGTAGACGAGGTCCGGGGAACGAAAAGGGGAGCGAAAGAAAGAAAAGGGGAAGAAAGTTTTATTTTTAGGCTTGAAAAATGGCGGGAATCGCGTCCTTTTTTCAAACTTGGCCCCGGAAGGGGCGGCGGTTGCGCCACCTCCGCCGCCCCGGCCCGCCCCTCCCCCGCACCCTCGCGCCAGGCCGCGCCCGCCCATGCCCCCGGGTGCCCGCGGGGGCTTCTCGCCTCCCTCGAAGGGAAAAAGCCCCCTCCTCATCCCGCTACCCCTGCCCTTGGCCCGGCCCGCGCCAACCGCGAGCCCCGGCCGGCGGAGCCCCCGCCCTGTTCGCGCCCCTTCCCATGCCGCCCGGGGCGCGCGGAGGCCGGCCTGGTCCGCAGAGGGCCCGGCCCGGCCGCGCGGCTCCTCGGCGGGCCCGGTCGCGCATCCCGGGAGCCTGCAAACATGGCTCCCAGCGTTACACAACCCCCGCCTCCCTCCCTCGCCGCCGGCCACACGCACACGCTCCCTCCGGCAAAGGACCTCGGCGTGCGAGAAGCTCAAAGTTTGCTTCCCCCAACCCCACAGCCTTCCCCAGGCGGCCGCGGGGGCCCGCGGGCGCCAAAGAGTTAATACCCGCGCGCTGGCTCCCCCCTTCGCGCCCGCCCGCCCGCCCGCCTTCCCCGCCCGAGCCCGCGAGCTGCGCCCTTCCCCGCGCCGGGGCTGGCGAACCCACGGCCCCAGCCCCGCAGGTGGCCACCATTACATGCAAGTCATCGGGGGAGAGGGCGCCCGAAGGGGCTCTGCTTACAGCCGCAGGGGTTCGGTTCCTCAGCTCCAGGTGGATCCTTCTCTCCATGTTTCCCTCTGCCCCCCTCTTCAAACTTAACTTTCCGCGGCGGGGGCGGAGGGGGGAGAGGCGTCCAGGCCTGCGCGACGAAGGCCGTCGGAAGGGGTCTGCTGGCGGCAGAGGCCGGCGACGCGGTCCTGGGCGGCGTGCGGCGTGCGGGCGGGCGAGCGGAGCCCCCGGAGCCAAGTTACTCACGGGAGCGGAGAGAAACCATGGAGGGAAAAGGGGGCAGGAGCGCAGCGCTGGCCTCACTACCGCCGCCCCCGGCCGCGGCCCCGCACTGCGCTTAAACCGGCGACGCGGCGCAGGCGGATGCTCGGCTCCTCTCGGCCCCGCGTGGCGCCGCTCGGCTCGGCTGCCGCGGCTGCACCAAGGACGGGGCGGGGAGACGCGCGGCGGGAGGGGCGGAGGTTGGGGAAAAAGGCGCAGCCCGGGGGACTGGAGCGATTTCCTCCCTCCCTCCCTCCCTCCCTCGGCTTGCACGTGGGGCGGCTGATGTAAGACCTGCCTTCGGGGCTTCCCCACCCGCAGCGGGACTGAGACCCCCGGGCCGCACCTCGCAGCGCCGGGGAGGCGGGTCTCCGACCAGCGCCTGGACGTGTGCTGGCGGGGGCTGTGGAGGCCTTATGGTCCGCGGAGGCTCGCCCAAGCCAGCCCGACGCCCGCTGAGGCGAGAGGTGTGGACAGCCCGGACAGGGGCTTTCGGGTTCCCCTCCGCTCCCCGAGACAGACTGGGGCCAGCAGTCCAAACCCCGCTATCTCGTTGGCGGGTGCTGTCGGAGGTGCTGCTGAGGACTCCCGTCGAGGCGGAATCGCGGCTGGCCCGAGCTGTTCTGCGTGGCACCGGGCGGAGTCGGCCGGCTGGGGACACGGCGGCCCCGACCGCTGGGCTGAGCCCTTGAGGAGCCTCGCGTCCCCGGGTTCGGGAGAATCCCCTCGGTTTTGTAACATTTAAATACAAGCTAGCGGTGGGAGTGATTAGCATTTTTAATGGCACCTCAGAGTTTTCCCGAAGACATATGTCATTTATTCTAGGGCACCCCTTAGGTGTGTAAATTCTTGATGGTCTCAGTTTCGGGGAAGCTTGGCAGGCAGCCTTTGTAATGGTCTGGCTCACAGGGACTTAGGGGTTAGAGCACCAGGTCGGGGTGTGGATGGTTTGCAGACCACCGAGGGGTAACATACTCAGTGTAAAATAAGTAAATGTGTCACGTAAGATACCTTGTTACTTCTAGTATAGACAAGAGGCACTAAAGAACCATTTTTAAGAGAAAAACTTAAAATTGTGTGTGTTAACCTAGGGTTTTCCAGAAGTTGAAAAAAAAAATCACTCTTTTTATCTAAGTTAATTTAGTGGCAAACAGACCAAACTTAATTTTACATATATATATGTCAATTTTTAACACAGTAAACGATTAAAATTTCAAAGCAAAAGAAAGTTTTAGAAGGATTACTGGAAAAGGTCAAAACTACCTAGTGTGCTGTTTCCTGAATTCTGTCATAGTTTTTAAAATGTTAGCCTGTCTGTGACAGGGAACATGGAGAGGGAGTTGGTCCTCAGGATCTCTCATAGAGGTCTGTAGATAATGAGGTTGTGAACCATAGGGCCGTGCAATGAATTCTTTTATGAAAAACTGACAAATAACTCTATGAGCTAAAGCAATTATTGAGTACCTGTTTTGGAGGGATGTATTCTTGTAATGTGCAGACAACTCTGTGAAGCAGACTGTATTTTAGGCTTGGAAACCTTAAGCTGCACAGCAAATGAGAGACAGGGCTAGAGTTTCAACCCAGATGGCTCTGACTCCAGAGCCTGCCATCTTTTCTGCCACACTGTCAGTCTAGTTGGAGTGAAGTCACAGCATAGGGGGGCTGCTTTGATATGGTAGGTTGGGAACAGTTGTAGAGGGCCTTTGATACCAGACAGCATGCAGGCTGCATCTTGCAGGTAGAGAGGAGATGTTGAAGAAGACTTGAATGGTGGAAGCCATGTGCTGGAAAGCTTAGTAACCTGGTGGCTCATGGGGCCAAATCTCAAGACCCTGTCCACTCTTTATGATTCACTCAAGAGTATGAAGAACGTTTTCCCCTTGGTACATAGCTCACAGGATGAATGTGTGTTTTATAAGATTAAGCTACAAAGTAATTAATAAACATAGCCACAATGTGCAGCAAATAAAAAGAGAGCCAAAGAGTCAAAGGAGGAGAGACTACAGACATGGTACTGTCCTTCTTAGGCAGCCGGTGCTGGCGTGCACCTCTGTGAACAAAGAGCATGTGTTCCAGTGACATGCTTCTTTGTCAGGGGCTTCACTGCCAGAGGCATAAATAACACAGGCAGAACAGGGTGTGTCTCCCTGCCCTGCCAACATCTCCTACTGGGCTGTCAGTCCACAGGCCTGAAGGGGCTGTTGTCACAGTGCCCTAGTTTTGAATATTGTTGTACTTACCGTCATTCTGTGTATGCATCTGTGCCTGAGAAAGAGAGTATATAATGGTATCTAATCTGCAATTGTTACCATGTCCACATGGTATGAATTTGAACAAGGGCTGGAAGAGAATAAGGAAAAGTGAAAACAGCTTAGTTTGTTAGAAAGTCTGAACTGTAGGGAAGTCTCTTTTTACTTCATTAATAATAATATTTGCCTAGTAAGTAATAAAAATATTAAATAATGCCAGATTTTAGCCCCTCCTTGAGTCTTACAGTTGTGTTAGAATGTATGTGTATATTTCAATAAGCTGTAAAAAGCCTGAGAACACTGTGAGATAGTTTGAAACTCCCTGGACCTGCTACTCACCCCACTCCCTCAGCAAACCAAAATCAAGCCGGTTGCTGTCAAGTCAATTCCGACTCATAGCAACCCTATAGGACAAAGTAGAGTGCTCCATACGGTTTCCAAGGAATGCCTGGTGGATTCAAACTGCTGATCTTTTGATTAGCAGCTGTAGCACTTAACCACTACACCAGCAGGGTTTCCACTCCCTCAGCAACAGCTGTGCTATTTGTCAAACTGACAGATGACTCCAGCCTTCCACAAACTTTGTGGCTGTGGACAGACTTTAATACATCTGAAGATGAAGGAAAGCAGCCTAACTTAAAGGCATTGGTTTAACTACCTTTAAAATCACTTCAGCAGAGTGGGCACATTTTCTGTATGTGAAGCTGATACGTAACATAGGGTGAGGAAATTTTTACATACTGAGTACTTCATTCTTTCCCTTCTCTCGTGCAGGCGTGCGTACACTGGTGAGAATAGATCTGCCCTCAGAGCTTCCATGATGTGGTGTGTGTACTCATATCAGCTAGGCAACAAGTAGTAGATGTTGAAAGGTCTAACTTCTCATGCAGTCTGAGCCTGTGCTAACATGGGATGAATGGACAGTAGAAGCCTGGGGCCATGCTTAGAACATAGTAGGTGCTCTGCAAATGTTATACTGAAAATAATGTCACATGTATTCAAAAATATTATCTAGGTAGCTGAGATTGTTGAGACAGAGAGCCAAGTGGTTGAGGTGAACATGCGTTAAGGAATGGAATCCTGTTCGTTTCCAAATGGTAAAAACAGAGGCCTGGAATCCCTGGGTGGCACAAACCATTAAGTGCTAAACTACCAGCCAAAATGTTGATGTTTCAAACTTACCCAGAAGCGCCTCAGAAGAGAGACCTGGCAATCTGCTTCTGAAAGGTCACAGCCTTGGAAACCCTGTGGACCAGTTCTACTTTGTACACATCAGGTCACCGAGAATCAGAATTAACTCAATGGCAAGTAACAACGAGCTAATCGGCATGGAGAGAGTGGCAGGAGAGCAAGTGTGTAGGCAGCTCCAGGTTCAGGGAGGTGCTTCCGCCAGGGGACCCAGGTCCCTTTCTGCTCTCTGAAACCAGCTGTAGGCGTGAGGCCTTCCTGGGCCAGCAGGGGAGAGCTCTGACTACCCACAGTCAGGTTTGATGTTGATTAATATTCTTAAACCAAGCACTGTGCTTGAGACATTCATGTACATTGCATCTCAGTTAATCCTGGCAACAGCTCACTGGGACAGGACTATAATCCACATTTGACTGTTTAGGAAACAGGCTCAGAGAAGCCAAGTGGGTTTGCTGAGACATAGCTAGTAAGAACCTGGATTTCTCTGTCATTAAGGTATCACTGTAATTCACTCTCATCACTTTGATCCACTAGGCCTCACAACTGCTTCTGAAAAAAAACTTTTTCCTGCTTTAAAAAGATTTACATGCTCATTGTGAGGGGAAAAACACAGAAAATTTAAAAAATGTAAATTCTTACTACTGAGACATATAAACACCTTTCAGGTATATGTCCTTAATGGCTTTTTTTCCGTCTATAACCATACATGTTTAAACAAAAAAAATGTGGAGATTAGATTCAAGATATTCTTTAAAACTTGTTTTTTTTCACATGCTGCTCTGATAAATCTATGTTAATTTAACTTCACTGAATGGTTTTCCCTTTTTAGAGGAAGAGTCTACTGAGGGGGATTCCCAATCGATCACTTACTGGCTATGTGCTTTTGGACAAACCACACGGCCTCTGTGGGCCTCAGTCTGATCATCTCAGGACTGTTGTGAAGGTTAGACGTAATCATGTGGGTGAAACTTCTACCTGGCACAGTGCCTGGCACACTCCTCTGCGTCCCAACCACAGTTACTGCAGGCCTTAGTCTCCCCCTCAACCTAAGGAGAGCCCAAGAGCTAGCTGGCCTTCTCAGGAGCCATTTAAGTTCTGCTGCAGCCAGAGGCCTCCACCTCTGCTCCATGTCCTCCATCTCCTGTAGCCACCCTGCCCCTGTGGCTGAGGGGAGAAGGGCTTATCAGAAACCAGTGTAAATTTTTTGACTCTCAAAAGGGGTGGCCTCATTTTCTGTTTCACACAGTTCTTGGTCTCTCTTGAACTTGGAACGACCTCTTGAGCGACACTGGAAAATGTCTGAGTGACCCAACAGTGTCAGGTATCCTTCTCTTCCTTAATTACCCAGCATTCCACCATCTGGACCCTCTCCTACCTCACGGGGATTTCCTTGCCCTCTCAGAACTGAGACAAGAGCCCCGGCACCTGCTGAGTGAATGCCACCATCTGTTCTCGAGGTCACTTTACCAGCCCCTGCCCAGCCAGGGGTCTGTGGTGGACACCCAGGTCAATCCTCCCTTCTCTGGTCCCTGGCTCTACTGAGGTGGGGTGAGTGGTCCTTAAGCTGCCAGACGTCCCCAGTACCCTCATATCCTACTTATTCCTTGAAAAGCAGGGCAGCCAGGCTCCTGTTTGTTTTCTGTGTATCTCTGTCTATACAAGGGAAACCCTGGTGGCATAGTGGTTAAGTGCTATGGCTGCTAACCAAAGGGTGGGCAGTTTGAATCCACCAGGCGCTCCTTGGAAACTCTATGGGGCAGTTCTACTCTGTCCTATAGGGTTGCTATGAGTCGGAATCGACTTGCCGGCGCTGGGTTTGGTTGGTTTTGGTATCCTTATACAAGGAGCCTTGGTGGCAAAGTTGTTAAGCATTCGGCTGCTAACCAAAAGGTCGGAGGTTCAAACCCACCAGTCACTCATGGGAGAAAAATGTAGCATTCTTCTTCCATAAAGATTACAGCCTTGGAAACCCGTTGGGGCTGTTCTACTCTGTCCTATAGGGTTACTATGAGTCAGAATTGACTCAATGGCAATGGGTTTGTGTTTTTTTGTTTGTTTTATGCATATACTATAGAAAACTTGGAAACTAATTAAACAAAAAAGAAAATAAAAATCCCCACCCAGGGCTAAACAATATGAACATTTTGGTGTCTATTCCTCTAGGATTTTCTCTGGACACAAATAGCAGTTTCTCAAGTCTCAGATTGCCAGAAGCATCATCTCATTAATAACAGCTTTTGGGGGAGGCAGAAAGGGAAATCCACTCCATTGAACAGTCACATTCATTATGAGACATCCCTATTTCAGAAATAGTAGGAAATGAAAAAAGAAAAAAAAACTATCAGTACCTAGGAAATACTGTATATATTAATTTTTTAAAATTTTACAAAACTGGAATGATACTGTAACCTTTTTTTCGGTTATCAAGATGTTATGAACATATTTCTATGTCATTGAATAGTCTTCTACCATCTATATTCTTGGAGGGCATTCTACAAAATGAAAATAACTTTTTCTGATGAAGATAACACATACTAATGTGGCAAATTCATGCAACACAGGAAAGTATAAAGAAGAAAATAAAAGCCAGCCAAAATCCCATTACCTAGAGGCAACCACTGTTAACATTTTTGTGAACATTTTCCCAGCTATCTCTATGAATGTAGGTGTGTATGTAAGATATCTAATTTCATATAAATGCAATCCTATTATAAACGGTGGTCATAAAGATTGCTCAAAGTCAATAAATATAGATTTACTTCATCATTTTTAAAAGCCGCATCATATTTCATTGTATGGATGTAGCATAATTTATTAACCTGGTCTACTGATAGACATTTAGGCTACTTCGAGTTTTCCCACTATATATAACATCTTTGCATATCTGACCAATTAGCTCCTTGAAATAAATTCCTAGAAGTAGAATTCATGAATCAGAATATGTACATTTCAAATCTGTGTATTCGTGGCCAACGTACCCTCCAAAGGCTGTATTATGTACTCTCACTTGCAGTAGGTAAGGCTTACCCTCACCCTTACCTAAACTAGGTTTTATCTTTTTAGAATCTTGTTTTCAGCAAGGGTGCCAAGACAATCCAATAGAGGAAGAACAGTCTTCAACAAAGGACATTATCAAGAAAATGAAAAGACAATGCATGGAAGGGGAGGAAATATTTGTAAATCATATACACTAAAACCTGTGAGAGCCGGAACCTGTGTAAGGCAGAAACCTGTCTGAGAAGGAAAACTCAAATTTTTCCACTCAAAGGAGAGAGAGAAAAGTGGTAAGATTGTACGCTGTCAAAGGTGGAAAACTTTCAAGACCTGGAAAAACAAGGCAGTCCTGCCGAGTTCCAGCTCCCACAGGTTTCACTGTATCTGATAGGGGACTTATATCCAGAACATTAAAAAAAAAAAAAAAAAACTTTCTAAAAATACAAATGACCTAATTATTCAAATTGGCAAAAGGCTTCAATAGACATTTCTTCAAAGAAGATACACAAGTAGCCAATAAACACATAAAAAGATGCTCAACATTATTAGCCATTCAAAACAAAAAAAAACCCAAACATGTTGCTGTCAAGTTGCTTTCAACTTATAGTGACCCTATAGGACAGAGTAGACCTGCCCAATAGTGTTTCGAAGGAGCAGCTGGTGGATTTGAACTGCCAACCTTTATGGTTAACAGTTGTAGCTCTTAACCACTGTGCCACAAGGGCACCCGTGGATGGCTTTAATAAAAAAATGGACAACAATGTTGGTGAAGATGTGAACTATAAACGCTTAGACACTGCCAGTGGGAACATAAAACAGTGGAGCCACTTTGCAAAACAGTTTGGCAGTTCCTCAAAGTGTTAGAAATAGAGTTCCCCCATGATCCAGCAATTCCACTCTTAGGTATGTACTCAATAGGAAATACATAAAAAAAATTTTTTTTTTTACACAAAATTTGTGCATGAATGTTCATAGCATTATTCGTAATAGCCAAAAAGTACCAATACATGCTGCAACATTGGTGAACAAGAAAAATTATACTAAGAAGCCTGATAGAGAAAGCCACATATTGTATGATTTCATGTTGATCCATAAAGACAGGAAATAGATGTTTCCAGGAGTTGAGGGGAGGTAGCAACAGGAAGTGATTGCCAGTGGGTTTGGAGTTTCTTTTGGGGATGATGAAAATGTTCCGAAATTAGATAGTAGTGATGGCTTGTTGTGTAACTTTGTGAATATACTAAAAACCACTGAACTTACACTTTTAAAAAAGTTGAACATTGAGCCACCATGTTGACGTTGTTGTTGAGTGCCATTGAGTCGATTCTGACTCATAACATCCCCATGTGACAGAGTAGAACTGCCCTATAGGGTTTTCTTGGCTGTAATCTTTTAAGGAAGCCGATCGACAGGTATTTTTCCTGCAGAGCTGCTGGATGGGTTCTAACCGCCAACCTTTTGGTTAACAGCCAAGCATTTAACTCTTGTACCACCAGAGCTTCTCAGAGCGACCAATGGCCCAGCAATACTACTCCTAGGTATAATTAAAAAAAAAAAAAAAAACCCACTGCTGTGGAGTCAATTCTGACTCACAGGGACACCATAGGGTTTCCAAGGCTGTAAGCCTCCACATGAGCATATACTGCTCCTGTGGAGCTACTGGTGGTTTTGAACCACTGACCTTCCGGTTAGCAGTCAATCACTTTAACCACTGCACCAGCAGGGCTGTAACCCAGAAGAACTGAAAATACATATTTGTATAAAAACTTGTACATGAATGTTCATAGTACCATTGTTCATAATAACCAAAAAGTGGAAACAGCCCAAATATCTATAAACTGATGAATGCATAAACAAAATGTGGTATATCCATGCCATAGACAGAATAATGGCCCAAAGATGCTCCCATCCTAATCCCTGGAACCTGTGAACAAGCCACTACTTGTTGTTTGAAGCCCATCTAAGATGATAGCCCTCTGTGAAATCTTAGACCCCCACTCCCCACCCCAGCCCAAGAAGAGTTGCTCTTTTCCTCCTCTGGGTTCCTACAGTATTTTGATCATATTCCTTGTATCTGTATTCCTCATATAAGGCCTTGTTACATTGTATCACCATTACATCACTTTTGGTTAATATGATGTCTCCCTTAAAGGCGACTCTTAAGAGCAGGAGTATTTTCTTATTATCCCTAACCCCAGTACACCAAAGAGATGCTCCCCAAATTTTATGCTAATTAATAACACAAATTTTAACAAATACTTAAGCAGCTGTTACTATGTTCAGTATTTTTTAAAGGCTTTACAAATACTGCCTCATTTAATCCTTATAACTTTACACTTTTTAGATGATTAAACTGAGGAAACCAACAAAAACTTAAAGGGCATGAAGAGATGTTAAAACAGCAAAACCATGTGATAGCATCTGGTACCAAATTTGGCACATGGTTGGTGCTCAATCAATGCCCATTTCTTCTAACAAAAGAAATAATCACTAATAAATAAAAATAAAATCTGTTGCTGTTGAGTCAATTCCAACCCATAGCAATCCTGTAGGACAGAGTAGAACTGCCTATTAGGGTTTCCAAGGCTGTTAGTCTTTACGGACGCAGAGGTGTAACTAAGGTATGGCAGGTAGGGCATGTGCCCTTGGTGCCAGTTGGCGAGGGGCGCTGACAAGCAGTTTCTATTGGCCGTAGCAGTTTCCATCGCCAGCTTTGAGAGATCGTTCAGCAATTTAAAACTAATGGCCATAGGTGCTATTTTCCGTAGATAGGCCCCTGCTGCCACATTTTTCTCTCACGGAGCGGCCCGTGGGTTTTAACTGCTGACCTTTAGATTAGCAGCTGAGTGCTTAAAAATGGCTAATAATATTAAGTAAATGAAAGAGATACATTCTTATGACTTGTTAAGTGATGGTTGGAAAGATATTTTCAAATATTTTTTAGACTTCTTCAAGTGTGAGGAGTGGACCTGGAGTTTAAGGTGAGAGAACAGGAGTAAGGAAAGGAGTCTCCTGGAGGCTGAGGGAGTGAATAAGGTCATCAAGAGAGGAAGAGTACCTTAAAAAGATGATTCAACTATCACTTAGGAAATAGCCCTACACAGAAGAAGGGCCACAGGAAGGTAGGAGAAGAACTAGGAAATGGGAGAAGAGTACATATGTTTTCAACCAGGAAGGAGTCTCAAAGTCAGAGCACTCAAAGCTTACGACAAAAACCCGTTGCAGTTCCTTGTCCCACCCTACCCTGGTAGAACTCCCCAGAGGCAACTACCATCAACTCTTTTAGCTATTTCTTCTGATATTTGCCTCCATACTTATGAATGTGTGCTTCTGTTGCTATTTTCAATTGTAGACATTACCTACTGACTTCCTACTATTATAAAGTTAGGATTTAGCTCTCTGCTTTGTTGTTGTTAGTTGCCGTCAAGTCGATTCTGATTTATGGCGACCCCATGTGTGCAGAGTGGAACTGCTTCATAGGGTTTTCAAGGCAGTAAACTTTCTGAAGCAGATCGCCAGGCCTGTCTTCTGAGGCACCTCTGGGTAGGTTTGAACCACCAGCCTTTTGGCTAGTAGTTAAGTGCTTAACCGTTTGCACCACCCAGGGTCCCCCAGCTCTCTGCTACTATTCCTAAAAGCCAGGTGGGCACTGAGGAGGCACTAAGGAACTAGAAACCATGTGAGCTATCTAAAAGGCAGGCAGGTGTTACTCAGTAGGTTATTGCCAGGACCACTTTACTCTCTTAAAGATAATTGAAAACCCGAAAGGGCTTTGTGTATGTAGCTCTTACTGTATTCACAAAACCATTAGTATACTATAAATTAAAACTCAGGAAAATTTAATATATTCGTTACTTTATTTTAAAAATAGTGAACCCATTTACATGTTCATATAAGTAACATATGTTAATGAAAATGACCGTATTTTCCAAAACAAAAAAAAAATCGGTGAGAAGAGTGGTATTGTTTCATATATTTGCAAATCTCTTTAATGCCCAATTTAATAAAAGATAGCTGGATTCTCACATTTGCTTTTGCACTTAACAGAGATACGTATTTTTCGTTGAATTATGTGAAGAAAATGTAGCCTCAAAAAGGTATGCAGTTGAAAATGGGGCAAGTATTTTAATAGAGCTTTCAAATACTGTAGATCGTCTTCTTTGATTCTACACCAAAACTCGTCAAGTGGTAGCTTCATAAAGGTCAGTTGCATTTGTGGAATCTGAAACTGTATCAATGAGCTTTTTGTATTCTGTTACAAAACCTGGTCATTTGGAAAATATCAGTTCATTGAATTATGCAGGTCTTCAAAATGTTGACACATTTCGTTATATGTTAGCAAAAAAAATCACGTTTGTTAATATCACCATCAATCTCATCAGAATGGTTTTTAAGTACTGGGAAACTGTCAAACTCACAGTGACAGAATCTAGTTTTCCAAATCGGAATTTTTACTTGAAAGCTTGAATTTCATCACTGACAACAAATACTGTCAGTTGTTTTCCTTGAAGTGCAGCCTCACTTAGTTCACGTTAGAGGAAATGTCTGCCAAATACCCAAGTCCAAAATATCAGTGTTTGTCTGACAGTTGTTCATTCAAGTAAAAAAATGCTTTCCACGAAAAAAGCACTAGTTCAGTTTGCAACTCAATACAACTCAATGTCCTCAAGATAACCATGATAATTTGGCGGGCAGCAGAAATACTTCGTGTGTATTTCTCATTTTGTCATGGAATATTGAAAAGTTATACACTGAAGGTTTGAGATGTAATAAAATTAACAGTATTTACTGCTTCTTTATATTTACAACATTCTTAAGTGAAATCAGCATTTTTTCCCTTTATTTTACTGCAAGTGTGTGACAATGGAGAACATGGTGACTAGTAGAACAGTTTGGTGCCACTGTCTTGATTTATACTAATATGCCAGTAGATTTATCTGCTATTGCTTTTCTACCATCAATCCTTTCCCATACTGTAAAAAAGTCAAATAGCATCTCAACTTTATTATGAAAATAATTTTGATCCCCTGAAAAAAAAAAAAAGGGCCCCCTAAAAGGGCCTCAAGGATCCCCCAGAGGTCTGCAGACCAGACTTTGAGAACTGCTGGTCTAAGTCATCTAAGGTATGTGACGCCAGCTCCATTTTACAGTTTTATATTTTCGGGCCCTGGTAGTGCAGTGGTTAAGAGCTTGGCTGCTAACCAAAAGGTCAGCAGTTTGAATCTACCAGGTGTTCCTTGAAAACCCTATGGGGCAGTTCTACTCTGTCCTATAGGGTCGCTATGAGTCGCAATCAACTCGACTGACGGCAACAGTTTTGTTTTGTTTTTAATAGCTGCACAAGGTGATTATCAAGCTCCTGTGCCCTACCTGTGGCCTCTCCATCTCAGCTTATCTCTGATGAACGATGTCCGCCATTTCTACAAAGTTGAGATTAGAAATATAGCAATGGGGTCACATTTTAAGCTGTCAAAAGTAACCAACCAACCAGTTGGGGATACTTTTCTACTAGTATTAAATCTGAAAGTGGTCAGAAAACTATCACAAACTTATTTCCAATAAAATTCTGATCACGACCTGCCACTATCATTACATTTTGTGATCACGGTAATTACCTTTTACTGGCGATGAGAGCTGACGTGTACTTTTGAATATCAAACAGCGGCCCATGCCATAACTTGCTAACCCCTTTCTCCTCTAATGATCACAGCTCATTTTATGCTTAAAGAGTTCTTCTCAGAGTAATTAGTAGGCTTATTATACAGCATATTCAAATGTTAATGTGCATACTGTACTGAAGCTATTGTGAGACCCATTTTGCTCAGGAGCTAAAATTATGTTGCCATTCTGCTTGGTGCTAGAGGTTCTGTGCTTAAAACCTGTTTCCTGCATGGAAGGAGCCAAGGTTATTTAATTAGAATCCTGAGCTAGAAACGGAAGAGTCTGGTAGTTAATATAGAACCTGTAACCTAAACAGGGTCAGGAAGGAGAGGGCCTACATATTTTGAACTGGCTATTTAGCACTGCAGAGACAATCAATATTTAAGCAGACTGGCTTTGGGGCGTGTTTGACATTGTTCCTCTAGGTTCTTTACTAAAATCTGCTTCTGCACCAGGTTGAACTGCCAGAAATCAGTCTGACAATTGGCCACATTTTCCTTATACCCAGCTGAAATCTGTCCAAGTTTCTACTTTTTTTGTTTTTGTGGTAAATATATAGTGTTATATATTTATAGTGGTAAATATATAGTGTTATAAATATATAGTGTTATATATATTTACCACAAAAACAAACAAACAAAATATATATAAAAAGGAAACCCTGGTGGCATAGTGATTAAGTCCTACGGCTGCTAACCAAAAGATTGGCAGTTCGAATCCACCAGGCGCTCCTTGGAAACTCTATGGGGCAGTTCTACTGTGTCCTATAGAGTCGCTATGAGTCAGAATCAACTTGACGGCAATGGATTTGGTTTTACATATAACAAGGAGCCCTGGTGGAGTTGTGGTTAAGAGTTCAGCTGCTAACCTAGGGGTCAGTAGTTGGAATCCACCAGCTGCACCTTGGAAACCCTATGGGGCAGTTCTCCTCTGTCGTATAGGGTCACTATGAGTCAGAATCGAGTAGATGCCAATGGGTTTGGTTTTTTGGTCTTATATATAACAAAACATTTTAACCATTTTTATGTGTACAGTTATGCTGTGAAACATCCACCACTACCTGTTCCCAAATGTTTTCATCACATTTAACAAAAACTCGGTACCCTTTAAGTACTACCTCCCGATTTCCCCTGCCCATCCTGCCCCTGGTAGCCACTAATAAACTTTGGTCTCCATGCATTTGGCTATTCTGGATATTTCATGTAAGTGGAATCATACAATATTTGTCCTTTTGTGTCTGACTTGTTTTATACTCAGTATAATGTTCTACTCATTTATTTTTGCTCTCCCTTCTGGGGTCCCATAGAGCATGCCTGCTCCCAGTGCTCTGTGAATACGTTTCAGAGAGGGACAGTCACTCCGTCCCCTGTGGTCTGCTCTTCTAGGGTTCAGTGGTCCTATTCCTTATGTGACAGGTTCCCAGTCTCTTACCATCCTGGTTACTCCCTCAGTTTGTTAGTGTTCCTGCTTCAAGTGAAGTGCTCAGAACTTAGATAATGATTCGCGTGTGGTCTGATCAGGGTGGAACAGAGCAGGCCTCTCACTCTCTTGTTGGGCACTGTTCCTATTAACGCTTCCAAGATTGTAATAACTTTCCACTGAGTTTTCTAAACCACATATTGATACTTAGGCAACTAGCTATTTAGACCCAAATACAGGACCTGAAATTTGTCATTGTAAAAATGGCGTGGCGGCAGTGGCATCTGACCTCCTCTAGTTTCACAAGGGGGAAGGAGAATCAAGATCAACAGCCCAAAGCTGATTCCTGTGAGGTGGAGGTCAGACATGCCTCCACCCTCCAACCTTTTTACCAATTCTGACACCAACCGTTCCTCCCACAGCACTCTCTGCTTCTTTGCTGGGTTAGATAATTTGTTGCAACAGCCACAGGAACTCACAGACAATACTCAAAATTATGGGGTATACTAGGGAAATAACAGTAAAACTCAAGTTCAGGAATGCTCAAGATATAGCTCTTCAATCAGGACAGCTTCTTCTCAGCCGTGCCCACAGGCATATCTCTCTCTGGCCCCTCAGCCTCTGTCCTCCTCGGGCAAGTGTTACAAAGCTCTTGTAGCTCTGCCAATAAGTGCCTGGAGGCACTCCACTCCACCAGGAAGCCTTGGCTGAAAGGCACTCAGCTCTCTCCCTCCGTGGGTCGGTCGGTACACCTACTGTAACCGCCTTGCTCTGTGGGCCAGGAAGCCCAACACACCATCTCCTGCTGGTATGGTTCAGCTGCCTATGCTGCCTGTTTCTCTGCCGCTGCTTCTTGCTGTCTCTGTCTCCTCAAGTCAAAGGATTCATTCAACCAGTCAAACTCCTCTCCTCCCTGCAAACACACCTCCACCCCAACTGTTCCGTCCTCTATCTCAAGTTATCAGAGAGGAAAAGCATCAAAGACTCTTCCAGGTTACTAACTGGCTGGTTAAAGTGGCACGGAAAAGAAGTTAAGGGAACGGGGGAGGGAGGAAGTGAATGAGGCCTACAGAAGGTTCAATGTGGCAAGACAGGATTCTGTGAAGCTACTGTATCTAGGCCTACCCTCCAGCACAGGTTGGGGAGATATCAAGGCTGAGACAAGTGGAAGATACTCTGGAGCTCTGCTGTGAAGAAAGAGAGAGGAAATCAATAAGTAGGAAACAGAGCCAATGTTAGAAGCTGGAAGGTGGCCAATTAGTAAGTCAAACTGGAGGAAGTAGGCAGAAGAGGGCAGAGATAGGCAAGGGTCGCAAGGAAAATGAAACAAGGAATGACCTTGTGAAGCAGAATCTGGGGATACTAAGGAGACTCCAGAGCTGCACTGTCCAATACGGTACCCACTAGCTACATGTGGCTATCTAAATTAATTAAAATGTCATTAAAAATTCAGTTCCTCGGTTGCATTAGCCACATCTCAAGTGCTCAATAGTCACAGGTAACAAGTGGCTACCGTATTGAATAGTGCAGAAGAATCATTGCAGAAAATTCTATTGAGCTGTGCTGCTCAAGATCCTTCTAGTTATACTTTGAGAAAAGGGCTAAACCAGGTTGGATAACATTTTAGTGTACTTAGTTTTACTTTGACTTCCCTTAAGACCCAGCTCAAATATCAACTCTTGGAGAAATTTGCCCTTATGCCTGGTCTGTAATTGAGCGCTACAGGTAGCACAGCATGCTGAGTTATGCAGTTCTTAGTGGTAATACATGGATCTACCAAATCTGTTGCCATGGAGTCAGTTCTGACTCGAGGCGCCCCCATGTGTTACGGAGTGATACTGTTCCATACAGCTTTCTTGGCTATAATCTTTAAAGAAGCAGATCACTAGGGCTTTCTTCCATGGTACCATTGGGAGGGTTCACAAGGCCAACCTTTAGGTTAGTAGTCGAGGGTAAACTGTGCCACCTTGGGGCCTGTCTACGTGGCTCTAGAAAAGGCTTAATTTGGAAATCCTAGAGCAGCTATTTCTCAATCCTTAACCTTCTCTGACAAAGCAATTTGTTTTGGGGCTAAGACATGTGGGACTGGAGGGAGGAGGAAGGGAACACTGGCCCAGGCAGCCAGTTCTGCTGAATCCTCCCTGGTGTCCTTACCCCTGTAACTGTAAAAAATTCATAATAAGAGCTTTTGACCCACTGTCCACAAACATTACATAGGCCATCTTGGCCAGGCAGTCAAGAAATTGAAATCAAGGTCTGATTTGTTTGATGCAAGGTATCTTGTCATCTTGCCTGTGGGCCCTCACTAAATTTTCAGCCTGCCTTCTTTCTCTTTTAATTTCCTGTTCCAGAAGCCCTTAGAGTTTCCAATAATATTTATCAATTTTACCTTCTAAATCTCTTATTTCTCATCTCTCTCCTTTGCCTCCCAGCCCCCAGACTGGTACCTCAGTTCTCTAAGAACCTTACCTGACCATGTCAGTCTCTTCCCTAAAATCCTTCCCTGTCTCCCCATTCAGCGTACAGGCCAGGCTTCTCAGGCTCTGTTGTGAATTGAATTGTATCCCCCCAAAATATGTGTTGTAAATTCTAACCTTTATGCCTGTAGTTATAATCCCATTTGGGAATGGGTTTTCTTTGTTATGTTAATGAGACAGGATTAGTATAGAGTGTGTCTTGAGACAACCTCTTACAAAATGTAAATGGAGAAGATTAAGGAAGCAGAGATGGGGGAAAAGAGATGCCAAACGACATGAAGACTGCCCAGGAGCAGAAGCTCAGAAGCTTTCTCCAGAGCCAACAGAGAGAAAGCCTTCCCCTAGAGTTGGCACCCTGAATTCAGACTTCTAGCCTCCTAAACTGTGAGAAGATAAATTTCTGTTTATTAAATACCCACTATGGTTTTTTTTTTTTTTTTTATGGTATTTCTGTTACAGCAGCACTAGAAAACTAAGACAGGACCCAACTACCTCTCCGGTTTCAGTTCTTTCCACTCCCTACATACAGCACACACTCCAGCCCAGCCCGACTGCTTCGTGCTCAGAGCCAGGATGCCCTCTCACAGCTCTATGCCTTTGCACTTTCAGTTCTCTCTGTCTGAAATGCTCTCCCTTATTCCCTGGTGAATTTCTACACTCCGTTAAGGTCCAGTTTAAATCTTGTCTCCTCTGAGAAGCCTTCCCTGAGCCCTGGAGACGGATTTAAGTGGTCCATCTGCTCTGCCCCAAACACTGCAGGCCTTGGTCACAGCACGCCCTGTGTATGATGATCATGTGTTTGTTTCTTCTGCTAAACTGTGAGGTTTCAAGGGCAGGCAGCAAGTCTGACTCAGCTCTTATCCCCAGTAGCTAGCACAGGACCTGACTCATAATAAACACTTACTAAATGTCTGTTAGAATGAACAACAATCAGCGCCATTATGAGGTTCTACTGGGACTGAAAACTAAGACTATGAGACTGCTCTGTGTGGCTGGCTGCTGCCATGCTCCTTGGAGCTCACCCACGCTGACAGAGTTCTATGGACAAGTGCCCCTAGTGCTTGGGAATGTGGGGAAGAGCTAGAGGCCTGCAGCTGTTCCCCCTGAAAGCCTCACTGTATGCTGGCTGTTACCCCTGCAGGCGCTGAGACCTGCACAAGTCCATTCCTTGTGGACATGAAAAACACAGGATCCCTTGGACGCTCTTGTGGGGATCCATCTGCGTGTGAGTTTGTGGGGGAGGATTAGGGCCAAGGGAGAGAAACTTCTTAGTAGAATGGAGGTGAATAAAACATTGCTACTCTTAGATAGCAATAATTTTTTTATATTTTAAAATGCACACAATATTGCACAGTTACCAAAACACTTGCACTTTATCTTCTTTAGCCTATTATTCACTATGAGGGGCAGGCAAGGCTAAGCTGGTGTTATTACTTGTAGATAAGGAAACTAATAGAGAGGTAATGTAACTTTCCCAGGGTCATGAAATACCAATCAGAACTATAACATATGGTGGTTATTTAAATATTTTTGCTGTGTTTTCTCATTAATGCTTAAAATCAGAAACATTTTCTAACAAATTTAGTCTGTGGAAGGCTTTTAGGTATCTCTTGGGAAATGTGACTAGATGGCATTTAAGCGTCGTCCAACTATGAAATTTAATATTTACTGTGTTTTGGGTTGGGGAGGTTCAGGTAACTCCAGAAAGTACAATTATCTGCTTGCAAGTAATTTCCAAAATAAATAGCTGCCCAGCCCAGCATCCCTGTCTGCCTTACCAAAGATTCTCAAGCCCATTATTCACTTATTCTTTCACCTACTCATCAGTCTACTGTTCCCACTCATTCTGCTTTCTACTTGATTAATCATCGTCTGACTTGATTACATCGTTTACTTCCTCTATCAGAGATAACTAGGATTAATAGCTACAGGAGTAAATTCTGTATAAGACTAGAGGGCAGAACTGTCATCATCTATAATAGAGATTTTGGTTTAATTCCTGTTAAAGGAAAACAGCAGGTAAATGACTGGATTAGTGAAGGTTCACTAATCAGAGAGATTACTAAATCCATTTGGATGCCCTATTTGGTAGTGAGATATGGGAATGGAGCTTACTAAAGGTCAGTGTAGGTGCATGGTTTCTTAGAAAGAACAGTCAGCTTTGATTTGATGGACCAAGTCAAGTTCTATCTGAGAAGATTCTCCCCAACATCCTTGCATGAGAATGAAGTGTTGTACACTCATTAGAACTGGGTAAAGATGGAAGCTTATAGCATCCCGGGGGAAATAGATATTCTACTTATCTTCTGATTCAAAACCCAGGCTGTATGCATTGCCCCACATACTTTTCAGGGTGATGCTTGCTCCTATTAACTAGTGATAACTAAGAAAGAAAATAATTCTCTAATTTTAATGATAAAGGCTTTATCAATAATAATGTGTAAGATCCTATTTTTGCTTTCATCAAGAAGTCCAAGGCTCTTTAATAAAAGACTTATGGGTACTTCTGGGTATTGCTGGCAGTCTTTGGGGATGACTATTCTGTCTGGGTTTGTTTTAATTTCTCCCTTCATTACTGAGAACATACTGACACTTAAATGTCAGAAGAATCAGATGTCCATCTTGTTGATGGGGTCCTCATTGTGAAGTATTGGGCCAAGTTGGCTGCCTTCTTTTCTTCCATTGGAGCCTCAGACTTTGCCATATGACTCCCACACCTGTCACACACTCCCACACAGGTGTCTGTCGCGGCTGAGCAAGGCTGACTTCCTAAAAGTGAGAGGAGAGTACTAGCAATCAGGGTGACGAGGTGGAACATAACGAATCACAAAGGGGTTCTTCATCTTCATGCTGAACCTGCCCAGGGTATATGCTGATAAAATCAGACCAGATCAGATCCTGAGCCCCATCTGTTAAAGGTCCTCACAGCTGCTTAGAGGAATGCCAGGCAAGAAAGACCTGGCAAGGCACCCCCTGCCTCCTGAAGTTACTCCTCTTCCCTCCCCAACCTGGCTAAAAATAAAACCAAAGTGTCACTGAAAAATAACAAAATACAAAAAAGCCTAACATTTGTTGAACAGATTGTGACAGAATATCAATTAGCTAAGTATCTGGTATGCAAACATCCCCAGTGCTAACTCACTCAGTGGAGGACTTGAAGGAAGAGGAACAGAGAGTCAGAGAATTAGGGACCAAGGCAGGATGCCTCCAAGGGACAGTGCTGGAGTCAGAGCTCACAGGACCTAGCTGACAGGTCAGAATGGTGCAATTGCCATTTATGTCCACCTAGTGGCAGCAGTTTTAGCCAGAGGCACCTCCACCTCAATTAATTTAGGCGATCAATTTACTGAGTATGTCCATGGGAGAAAAGACCTGGAGATGTACTCCCGTAAAGATTATAGCTTAGGAAACCCTATTGCACAGTTCTACTCTGTCCTACAGGGTCTCTGTGAGTTGGAATTGATTCAACAGCACACAACGACAACATACTGTGTACCAGGCCCTTGGTAGGCACTGGGGGCTGACCCATTTGGAAGGTTACAATTTGCCAGTAGCGGTCCCTTTCAAGTAGGGACTTGCCTAGCTTATTCCAACTCTAAACTCTAAGTCTAGAGGATAGAATCTGCTGGAAGTAGGAAGTTAAAGTTTCCAAACAAACGGGGCTAAAACGCCATATTAGGTTCTAGTATGTATTCTATGCCAGGGAAGCTAAAACTCCAAGGGGCAAAGAAGTTAAGCATTCAACTGCTAGCCAAAAGGTTAGTGCTTTGAATCTACCCAGAGGCTCCTCGAAGACAGGCCTGGTGATCTGTTTCTGGAAGGTCACAGCCTTGAAAACTCTGTGGAGCAGTTCTACTCTGCACACATGGGGTCACCGTGAGTTAAGATTGACTTGACAGCAACAAACAACAACAGGAGAGGCTAATGTTCAACCAGAGACTCCATAGAGAGTAGCTGATACGAGTAACAGCGGGTCAGTGGCAGGCCAGGGAGTGAGTTGGGTCTTTTGCTCTGTCCCTTCTGAATGATAAAATAGTTAATGCAGAGGCACTTTGGTATTAGCATAAATTTGGACATGATCTAGAAGTTCTGTGAAATGAAAAGAATTCACTGATGGATTAATTACATAAGCCAGCATTTCCCAAGATGTAGTATGCATACCAATCGGGGCGGCAGAGATAGTTTTAGATGAAACATCTTTTTATTTTAATAGTTCAGTATATAATGTGTCTTAAAAGAAATATAATTTGCTATACCACAAACGTGTGATTTCACAAGTGATATTGTTGATTTCTACCACCCATTTGTCAGTTTGTTGTCCTGTGGTGGCTTGTGTGTTGCTGTGATGCAAAAAGCTATGCCACCAGTATTTCATGTACCAGCAGTGTCACCCACGGTAGACAGGTTTCAGTGGAGCTTCCAGACCAAGACAGACTAGGGAGAAGGACCTGATGGTGTACTTCTGAAAAAATTGGCCAATGGAAACCTTATGAATAGCAGCATAACATTGTCTGATACAGTGCCAGAAGATGAGCCACTTAGGTTGGAAGGCACTCAAAATACCACTGGGGAAGAGCTACCTCTTCAGAGTAGAGTTGACCTTAATGATGTGGATGGAGTAAAGCTTTCAGGACTTCCACTTGCTGATGTGGCTCAAAAGGAGCCACATCAAAAGGAAAAGAAACAGCTGCAAACGTCCATTAATGATCAGAATGTGGAATGTACAAAGTATGAATCTAGGAAAATTGGAAGTCATCAAAAATGAAATGGAAAACATAAAGATTGATATGTTAGATATTAATGAGCTGAAATGGACTGGTATTGGCCATTTTGAATTGGATAATCATGTGGTCTACTGTGTCGGGAATGACAGATTGAAAAGGAATGGCATCACGTTCATCATCAAAAAGAACACTTCAAGATCTATCCTGAAGTACAACACTGTCAGTGATAGGATAATATCTATATACCTACAATATCTGTATACCAGTTAATATGACTATTATTCAGATTTACGCACCAACCACTAAGGCCAAGGATGAAGAAGCTGAAGATTTTTACCAACTTCTGCTGTCTAAAATTGATCAAACATGCAATCAAGATGCATTGGCAATTGCTGGTGATTGGAATGTGAAAGTTGGAAACAAAGAAGAAGGATTAATAGTTGGAAAATATGGCTTTGGTGATAGAAATGACGCCTTAGATCACATGATAGAATTTTTCAAGACCAATAACTTCTTTATTGCAAACACCTTTTTTCAACAACATAAACGGTGACTATACACGTGGGCCTTGACAGTGGGATACAAAGAAATAAAATCAACTACATCAGTGGAAAGAGACAATGGAAAAGCTCAATATCATCAGTCAGAACAAGGCCAGGGGCCGACTGGGGAACAGACCATCAATTACTCACATTCAAGTTTAAGCTGAAGCTGAAGAAAATTAGAGCACGTCCACGAGAGCCAATATATGACCTAAGTATATGCCATCTGAACTTAGAGACCATTCAAAAACAGATTGGATGCATTGAACACTAGTGACTGAAGAACAGACTAGCTGTGGAAGGACATCATACATGAAGAAAACAAAAGGTCATTAAAAAGACAGGAAAGAAAGAAGAGACCAAAATGGATGTCAGAAAAAGCTCTAAAGTTGTTTTTGAACATAGAGAGCTAAAGAGAATGGAAGAAATGATGAAGTAAAAGAGCTGAACACAGGATTTCAAAGGGCGGCTTGAGAGGACAAAGTAAAGTATTATAACGACATGTGCAAAGACCTGGAGTTAGAAAACCAAAAGGGAGGAACACACTAGGCATTTCTCAAGCTGAAAGAACTGAAGAAAAAAATTCAAGCCTCGAGTTGTAATAGTGAACGATTCTATGGGGAAAATATTGAATGATGCAGGAAGCACCAAAAAAAAGGTGCAAGGAATACAGAGTCACTGTACCAAAAATAGTTGGTCAACATTCAACCATTTCAGGAGGTAGCATATGATCAAGAACCGATGGTACTGTAGAAAGAAGTCCAAGCTGCTCTGAAGGCATTGGTGAAAAACAAGGCTCCAGGAATTGATGGAATATCAATTTAGATGTTTCAACAGACAGATGCAGTGCTGGAGGTGCTCACTCATCTATGCCAAGAAATATGGAAGACAGCTAGCTTCCTGGCCAACTGACTGGAAGAGATCCATATTTATGCCTATTCTCAAGAAAGGTGATCCAACCGAATGTGGAAATTATAGTATAATATCATTAATATCACACACAAGCAAAATTTTGCTGAAGGTCATTCAAAAATGGCTGCAGCAGTATATCGACAGGGAACGGCCAGAAATTCAAGCTGGTTTCAGAAAAGGACATGGAACCAGGGATATCACTGCTGATGTCAGATGGATCCTGGCTGAAAGCAGAGAATACCAGAAGGATGTTTACCTGTGTTTTATTGACTATGTGGATCATAAATAAACTATGGATAACATTGCGAAGAATGGGAATTCCAGAACACTTAATTGTGCTCATGAGGAACCTCTACATAGAACAAGAGGCAGTTGTTCAGACAGAACAAGGGGATACTGATTGGTTTAAAGTCAGGAAAGGTGTGCGTCAGGGTTATATTCTTTCACCATGCCTATTCAATCTGTACGCTGAGCGAATAATCTGAGAAGCTGGACTATATGAAGAAGAACGGGGCATCAGGATTGGAGGAAGACTCATTAACAACCTGTGTTATGCAAATGATACAACTGTGCTTGCTGAAAATGAAAAGGGCTTGAAGCACTTACTAATGAAGATCAAAGACTACAGCCTTCAGTATGGATTGCACCTCAACATAAAGAAAACAAAAATCCTCACAACTGGACCAATGAGCAACATCATGATAAGCGGAGGAAAGATTGAAGTTGTCAAGGATTTCATTTACTTGGATCCACAATCAACACTCATGGAAGCAGCAGTCAAGAAATCAAAAGATGCACTGCATTGGGTAAATCTGCTGGGAAGGACCTCTTTCAAGTGTTTAAGAGCAAAGATGTCACCTTGAAGACTATGCTGCACCTGACCCAAGCCATGTTTTTTTCAATTGCATCATATGCATGTGAAAGCTGGACAATGAATAAGAAAGACCGAAGAAGAATTGACGCCTTTGAATTGTGGTGTTGGTGAAGAATATTGAATATACCATGGACTGCCAAAAGAATGAACAAATCTGTCTTAGAAGAAGTACGACCAGAATGCTCCTTAGCGGCAAGGATGATGAGACTGCATCTTGCATACTTTGGACATGTTGTCAGGAGGGATCAGTCCCTGGAGAAGGACATCATGCTTGGCAGAGTACAGGGTCAGCGGAAAAGAGGAAGACCTTCAAAGAGGTGGATTGACACAGTGGCTGCAACAATGAGCTCAAGCATAACAGCAGTTGTAAGGATGGCACAGGACCAGGCACTGTTTCATTCTGTTGTGCATAGGGTCGCTATGAGTCAAAACCAACTCAACGGCACCTAACAACAACAACCTTCAGTTAGACTGGGAGTTCCTGGAGGTCAAGCTCTTCTCATTGATTTCTCTCTATATCTCCAAATCTTAGCAAAGGGTTTGATAGAAATACATGCTCCATAAATGCTTGCTGAATGAATACAGTACAAAAGATGTGTATGCATGAATAAAATAAAATAAGTTATTATGTAATATTTACTGTAAAAAAGGTTCAAATAATATGATTATAACTCAGAGTGGAAAGATCACTTCTAGGTAGGAAAAGGTAGTAGAATATAATGGTTATGTCTGTGAACTTTTGAGTTAGACACTAGTGGTTTGAGCCCTGACTCTGCCACTTACTAGCTTATGTGACCTAACCTCTTTAAACTATAGTTTTCTATAGTTGGTGAAATGAGGATTATATTAGTTGAGAGAACTAAATGAGATAATGCATGTAAAGTGTCAATACATGATATGTTTTTGTAAAATGGCTAACATCTCATCATTACCATCACCACTACCATCATTGTTGTCATCACAATTATCATCATCATCATTGTCAATGGCTTTGTGATGGAGGAACTCACTATTTGTAGGAGGAGACGTAAGGGAGGAACACTGAACAACTAAAAGGTTGGTATGGTGGGTGTTAGAAAGATTTAAGACAAAACAGGAAAGGCAAATGGCCCTATTTGATTGAAACAGAGGGTATTTTCTGGCAAGTAAGATTGGGAAATTAGTCTTTTGTGCCAGGGTGGAAATGTAGTCTTGATTCTGTAGGCAATACTGAGACTTTACGGACTTCACAGGATAGGGACTGGTTCAGAGCTGGCTGTGGGAAGAATGTTCTGGCTATTTGTACAGGGTGGACTGGGAGTGTGAGGGAGATAGAAGCAGATAAACCACTTAGGAAGTGTATCTAATTCCTCCAATGAGATGTTGAAGTCCCCCCTTCGGATAGCAGCATAGAAAAGGAAAAGAGACAATGAGCATGCGAGACATTGGGAAGAATGAACTGGATAGAACTCAGTGTCCAGAGGATGTGATAGCAAAGTGAGGACGAGGAGTCAAAGACAGTTCTGAAGGTTTACAGCTGGATGACCAGGAACATGGCACTACTATTCTAACAGAAGTAGAGTAGGGAAGACTGGTTTTAGGGGGAAGATGAATTTGCTTTTAGTTATGCTAAGTCTGAGATACAGTGAGACATCCAGATAATGAATGATATCCAACAGACACTTGAGAAGGTATCTAAGAACTCACAAAAGAGATTTAAGGCTAGAGACAGATTTATTTAGAAGACATTTGCATAGAGGTAATAGCTAAAGGCATGCTGTTGGATCAATTGTCTAGGAAGGATGAGAGTATAAAAAGAAAAGGATCAGGGAGTCATCCTTGAGAAATGCCTCCCACCTGGATGGAAGTGAGAGACAAGCCTGTTGAAGAAGAATGAGGAGGAGGGAGAGAGAGAGGAGGAGGGGGAGAGAGAGGCGAACACACCATCACAGCTGCCAAGAGAGGAGCGAGTTTCGAGGAGGATAAAAATGGTCAGAGGAATCATGAGCTGCAGAGAGGCCAAAAAGAAAAACCTGAGAAGGGAGCACTAGATTTTGCCATTAGGAAATCACTGGTAACTTAAGTGAGAATAACATGTGGAAGCAAAACTAGATTACACATGCAAAGGAATGAGGAGGACTATTCATTTGAGAAACTCAGGAATGAAAGGACAGGGTTAGGATGATGGCTCAAGATGGGAGCAGAACAACTCTACCCCCAGATAAATGACCACTCACCAGTGTTTACCCAGACCTGCTAATTTGTCTCTAAGAAGCGGAAGGCAATACTGGCTGGAGGAGGCCAGAGGAGGGACTTTGGAACAAACTAGATTGAAAGCCAGGCTACGGGCATTCTAAAGTTAGAGAGCACGTTATCTGTATGTGTACAGCAGCAAATGTTTTAGCAGAGACAACTCATTTATCATGCATCAGCAGGCTGTGAGATGAGAAACTCTCCTTCCCTCCTTAGGAAAACAAAGCTTGATCCCCTCTTAGAAGAGAATTCAAAAGCTTAAAAAAAGTATTCTAGTAAGAAAGGTCTAGACCTCAATACTCAATACCAGACGGGTTAGGAGGCAGGAAAGCAACTCTCTCCCTCAATACCTAGTTTGGTCTGGTAGGAAGAGGGTCAGACTTAGAGGCTGAAGGCCCGGGTTCCAGGCTCAAACTCCCAGTCTAGCTCTGTGGCTTTACGTGGAGCACCGGTTTCTTGAGCTGAAAAGTGAGAAGAATAATAGCCACTTTATAAGCTCGCTGCAAGGACCCAGTGAGATACCTATTAAAGTAGGGCCCTGTGCTGGGTTTAATGCTCTGCTGTATCCATCTTGAAATTCTTAATTTTTAAATGAGGAGGCCTCTTGTGTTTTCATTTTACATGGGCCCTGCCAACTATGCAGCCAATCCTGCCTGTATGCCTTTGTCCCAGTCACATAAACTCTCTGGGCTCCGCCATCTATATTTCATTTAACTGAATTGTTAGAAAATAAACTGTTAGGACGAATTTTCAATCCTTCTTCTACTTCACTTATTAGCGAAATTTGACAGAGTTGATTACTCCATCTGCCTATATTCATTTGACTTCTGGGACAGGACACTTTCCTGGTTTTCCTCTGCCTTACTGGCTGCTCCTTCGCTGTTTTCTCGTATCTCCACAATCTATTAACACATCCAGAGCTAACTCCTGGTCTTCTCTTCCAAAGCTGCTCTGCTGTTCTTCATCTGTTAATAGTAAGTAACTCCATCCTTCCAGTTTCTCAGACCAAAACCTGTGTCATTGTCTTTGATTTCTCTCATCTCCCCATATTCAATTTGTCAGCTAATCCAAAATCTGACCCCTTCCTCACCACTTTCATCACTGTCCAAGCTTTAATCGTCTTCCTTCTGGATTACTGCAATACCCTTCTAACTGGACCTCCTGCTTCCACCTCCTCACCTGTCTTCAGTGGTCTCCACACAGTTGCCAGAATAATCCTTTTAAAATATAAGTCAGATTACATCACTCCTCTGTACAAAACCATCCCATGACTACGCATCCCATTCAGAGGAGAAATCCGTACCAGTGTCAACAAGCTACCTGTTAACCTCACCTCTTACCACTCTCTCCTCTCAGAAACTTTGCTGGTGCCTTAGGCCTGGAATGCACTCCCCTCCCCCAGTTATCCGTATGGCTAGTCCCTCACTTCCATCAGTTCCACTCAACCATCCTATTTAAAACAGCAGCCACCATCAACCTTCCCGTTCTCACCCCAACCCATCATTCCCTGCTTAATTTTCTCCAAAGCGCTTACCACCAACTGATTAAAAAAAAAAAAAAAAAAAAAACACCATCTGACATATTGCATATTTCGTTCATTTGTTTATTGTTTACCTCTTACCATTAGAATATACACTTCAAAAGGGCAAGGACTTTTGTCTTTTAACAGCTATGTCTCCAGGACACTGGGCATTGAGTAGATATGCCAGTAGAAAGAACTGTGGAGCAGATGATAGAAATATTATTATTAAGTCATGGCAGCATCAGCCCCTCAGAGTTTCCAAAGTATTTTCATAGGTCGGTGTCCCAAGAAGCCAGCTCTGCATACAGGTAGTGAGGGCACTGATGGGAACTACTGTGTGCCCAGCCTTCCACTAGATCATGCTGTAGAGATAGAAAGATGAACCAGAAGTAGGTTTCATGTATATGTGCAAATAACCCTAGAACAAGGCAGCGTTTGTTAAAATATCCACCCTTTAATGCCTTAATACTTCACATTCTGGTGATAACTCTAGAGTCTAGTAGGTTATGGCTTGTAAACTTACTTCTTGGCTATTTCTGTCCCAGGCAATTTCCCGCTCTGGCCTGCTTATCACACCGGAGACACCTTGCCTGACTTCCAATCTAGTCAGTCCCTCTACTGGCCTCCTCCGCCCAACACTGCCCTTTATTTACTGTTAACTGGAGACCCCACCCTCTTATAATTCCTCCATACTCTGCTTCTAGATACAGGGAACATGGGGGCAGTGGTGGAATCGATTTAGGAAGTTTGTAGCAGAGTGTAAAGAATCAAAGTATTGTTGCCTTACAATGAAGCTTTGTATATCTCTGTCCTCTATGAGCCTACGGGGCAAAGAGCTGAGGGGCTGCATCTACCCATCTCTGTAGCCTGGCAGCCTTGCTCAGGATGTGGCACTGAGTGGGTGCTCAGTAAGATGTGCTGAATTGGTGAACTGGATGTTGTGAGCTCTGAGCCAGGATAATCCTACTTAAGAAGTACCTATATATTCTCTGTAAGGTGCCCCAGAGGGATTCTAAAGGGTTATTTTATTGAGTTATCATAATGTAACAAACAACTGTACTAGTAAGAATGAAAACATCTCAAAGAGACCAACTTTTGAAACAACAATTTAAATTAAAAAGCACTATTTTATACTTTTCAAGGGTACTTTAATCAGTATTTGATGTCTTTACTGAACTCCATACCTGAATATCCAAAATTATCGAGAGACAAATTATAAAGGAAGCCTTCCATTCCCTACAGGACTAGTTTGAATAGGGGCTCCCCAAGGTTATCTGGATTTTAGATAGAAATTTACTTAAGTGAAAGACTAGGGGACTGAGAAACTTAAAGCTAAAGCATTAGGACCTGGTTATTAAAAACCAAGTAAAATGTAAGCAGTGAGTACTTGGGCGTTTGTTGTGTGATTGTCAACACTTTTCAGTGTGTTTGAAGAACTTGCTTATCATACGTTCCCACCACACATACATTTTCATAGCCAGGCAAGTTCAATTAAAAAAGATGACCCATCTCATAATTAGTAAGAGGTGCTACCACCAATAAGTATGAAAATATTGGGCCAGTCAGCCCTCCTCCTCCTTGGTTCCCATTTTCTCCATATGTAAAATAGAGGCAGGAACTAGATGGTTTGGGGCCCTTCCAGTTCTAATGTCTTATAAAAGCAGAGGAAACCTAGTCACATTATAAAGTCCTTGTCTTTATAAAAGGAGCCCTGGTGGGACAATTGTTAAAGCGCTCGGCTGCTAACTGAAAGGTCGCTGGTCGCAACCCACCAGCCTCTCTGCAGGAGAAATATGTGGCAGTTTCTTTCCGTAAAGATTTACAACCTTGGAAACCTTACGGTGCAGTTCTACTCTGTCCTGTAGGGTCACTATCAGTTGGAATTGACTCAGTGGCAGTGGGTTTGGTTTTTTGGTTTTTCTCTTTATAAAGGATTGCCTTCAGATTTTATGAGTTTCTTTATTCCATTTAAAATATGATTTGGTTTACCAAAATCTGGCTTCCAAACAACTTTTCGGAACAGATGTTATATAAAGAACACTCACTCTACTGTCATTATTAATACAAGCAACTAACATTTCTTAAACAAGTACAATATGCCAGGCACTATATTCAGTGGAAACCCTGGTGGTGTGGTGGTTAACAGCAACAGCTGCTGACCAAAAGGCTGGCAGTTCAAATCCACCAGGCACTCCTTGGAAACTCTATGGGGCAGTTCTACTCTGTCCTATAGGGTCACCGTGAGTTGGAATCTATTCAGCGACAGTGGGTTTGGTTTGGCTTTTTTTTTTTTTTTTAATGTATTCAGTGGACCCTTGGTGGCACAGTGGTTGGCAGTTTGAATCCACCAGCTGCTTCTTGGAAACCCCGTGGGGCAGTTCTACTCTGTCTCATAAGGTCACTATGAGTCGGAATCAACTGGACAGCAATGAGTTTGGGTTTTTTGTATATATTCAATATCCCAGGCACATATAAAATGCCTTATATGGACGATCTGAATTAATCATTCCAACAACCCCAAGAAGTAGAAGCCAATATTGTTCCTGAGTCTATCTAACATGCCCAAGGCCACAGACTCGGGGAATAGAAATGCTGGAATTCATGCTGTCTTCAGTTCAGCCTCTGTGTTAGCCCTGCATCTCCCAGGCTGGCTGCCCGCATCAGGAAGGGCTCAGGTTCCTTCCTTAGTAGAACCATGGCCCTCTCTGCCTCTTTGCCTTTACAAACAGGGCGACCCATCAAAAGATGGCATAGTTCCTTTGATTTCAATTTAACTTCATAACATGGCAATGTTTTCATTGAGAAATGATTTTGACCTTCCCCTTGACGAGTAACAGTGGATGTCTCTAGTTATCTTAGATTTCTTCTGAATGATTGGGTGAGCAGAAAAGGGTTTAAATTTGCTTTGAATTCCTAGTTTGGTTCTTCTCTTTATGTTTTATTTATTTAAATCTAACAGGATACATGGCAAGACAACATTATTTTGCAAGAGACTCAGGAGAAAAAAAAGCCACGTGCAGAGAAACAGTAGCTGAGAATTTCACATCTGTATCGCACACTTCAAAATTTGCTCATCCATTATTTTCACTTCCATGAGAACTGTATGAAGTAGGCAAGACAGGAATTATTTACCCACTTTTTAAAGGAGGAAACAGAGTCACAGAGCTGGTGAGAGCCTGCACCCAGTGCTCTTTCCACACCAGCCACCCCCCTATGTAAACAAGGACATCAGATCCCCACACTTTGTGGCAGGTAGAACCAAATGACTGCAGTCCTGAGGTCTGTGGCACACCAGGCTGTGGCCAGAGTACCTGCCTGTGTGAAGAGCACCCTATTAGAGGAGGAGGACCTAGCACCAGCCATTTTCCCCCTTCTCACACCTGCACAGGGTGATAAAGCAGAATTAGCCTGCAGCTGTGGTCCAACCAGATAAAACATTTAGGCGGGAAGTCAAGTGACAAGTGAACTTGTGTGTGCGTGTGTTTAAGTGTTAGTTACTTTTGATATTTTAAAAAAGCTCCTAAGCTGCTTGTGGAAGTCAGACTAAATAGCAGGAAGGTACTGCGGCAAGATGGATTTAGGAACAGACCAATCTCATGTGAAACTCCATGGGACACCTGCTCCTCATCAACAAGAGAACCATGCTCCAGGTAATGAAAGAGACCTTCAGAGGCAGTGGCTGTTGGGAGGAATTGGGGTTGTGATTACTTGCCTATGCTTTATGGATCTGGCAAAAAAAAAAAAAAAAAAAGGCATCACTGAGTAGGTTCATATAAGTTTAGGTGGGAAAAACTGAGACTGTGTAACTTCCTGAGGAGCCTTCTAGCACTAAGATTCTAATAAGACAGAAAACACAAGGTAGTATAATAAATAAATTATTAGTAAGAAAATTATTAAAACAAAAGATAGGGAAAATATACAATACTGTATGGATGTGGTAAAACAAATATACCCGTATGCTCCTACGGCAGCATAAATTTGGTGTAACTTTTAGAAAAAGCTGTGGCACTGAGTAGCCAGAACTGTAATTGTGTTTATTCTCTTGACTCACGAATCCTGCTCCTTGGGTCTGTCCTAAAGCAGCATTTCTCAAAATGTTTTGCAGAATCCTAGGCCTTGAGATACACTAAGAGAGGGTTCTTAAACTTTTTTTTGTGCCATGCTGATGAAGCCTACAGACCCCCTCTTAGAATAAAAAAATTTAAACATAGGACATTAAATACATAGGATTGGAAAGGAAATCGAGTTATCAAAACATGATTATCAAAATAAAAAAAAAGGAAGCTTGAAATACAGTAATATATGTGTTTGTAGGTGCGTTAAACAACAAGATCCAGTGCTGGGTCTAATAGCTAGCATAATGATATTTATGCTGTGTATAAATGATATTGATGTAAATAAATGATATTTTGAGGTACCTGCAGCAATGGTAATGTGACATGAAAATCAAGTCTGTCATTTCTTTGCGTGACAAAGCCACAGCTACTGCTAAAACTACCACGGTTTGTGGCCTACATTCATAATTGACGGAAATAGTCATTTTAATTAGAGGTTGGTAAAAATAGAGGTGTAATTTTTTCCCATCCAAGTTCACCGTTAAGAACCCCTGTCCTAAGAATAGAAGCCCCCACATGATGCAAATGGTTCAGGTGCCCAGCTGTTCACCGAAAGGTTGGAGGTTTGGGTCCACTCAGAGGAGCCTCAGAAGAAAGGCCTGGCAATCTACTTCTGAAAAATCAGCCATTGAAAACCCTATGGAGCACAGTTCTCCTTGGACACACGTGGGGTCACTGTAAGCCCGCGTCGGCGCAGCGGCCGCTGGTGGACACACGTGGGGTCACTGCGAGCCCGCGTCGGCGCAGCGGCAGCTGGCGGACACACGTGGGGTCACTGTGAGCCCGCGTCAGCGCAGCGGCCCCTGGCGGACACACGTGGGGTCACCGTGAGCCCGCGTCGGCGCAGCGGCAGCTGGTGGTGGTGTCCTAAGAACAAGGCACCGTGGTCGTGCAGCATACTTTGTCCCTTCTGGGAGCCACAGTGCAGGCTCGCATAGTAAAGGCTCAGGAAACTCTCTATCAAAGACCTAATAACTCTCCTCAAACTTGCATGGCAACAGAAGCTTTTTTGATAATAACTTTAATATTTCAAAGAACCTGGAAAAACATAATCCTAAAGAAATAATCCTAAAGAAAGAAAATGCTATCAGCATGAATATGCTTATTATACTTTGGTCTGCAATAGCAAAAAAGAACTGTCAACAACCTGAATGCCCACTACAAGTCAAACGGTTAGGTAAATAACAATACATCAGCTTGATTAAGTATCATGTAATCATTAAAATTATAATTATGAAGACTGTACTGTGGAAAATATTTGATACAATGTTAGGCTAAAGAGATACAAAATTGTAATATGCTATATTACAACTTGTTTAATATTGTGTAATACAGGGATTGGATGGAAATGAATAAAATGACAGCAGGCTACCATGCTAAGGATGGCAGAGCATGAGTGATTTTTTTCTTCTATTTATACAATATGTAAAAATCATTTTGAAGAAGGGAATAGGTTGATAACACACTCATGTATAAATACTATCTGAAAAGTGGTCCTCAAAAAGCTAGAGGAGAAAAATCTTAGACACCCAGCATAGAGATTTTATCACCTTTCCATAGGACTCTTTGACTGATAAATGCCATAATTCATCACTTTTTCCTATAACTTTCATTTTGGTTCTACAGAAGTCATTGGAACTTGGAGTTTGCGAAACCGGGAGCAACTCAGAAAAAGAAAAGTTGCAGCAGAAGAAAAACAAACTTCCCAGTGGCTATTTGGGTACGGTATCAGCGCAAGGGAAGGAACTAGTATTTATCGAGTATATGTTACATGTCAAGTAGTGCTCAGCACTTTCACAGACTATATTTTATATTTCCAACAATCCTGTGAGTCAGGCATTATAATCTCTATTTTAAGGCTCAAGACGGTGCAGTTGTTAAGTGCTCGGCTGCTAACCAAAGGGTCAGTGGTTAGAACCCACCAGGTGCTCCGTGGGAGAAAGATGTGGCAGTCTTTTTCCATAAAGGTTTACAGCCTTGGAAGCCCTATGGGGCGGTTCTACTCTGTCCTGTAGGGTCGATATGAGTCGGAACCAACTCAACGACAACAGGTTTGGTTTTTTGGAATCTCTGTTTTACTAAAAAGGAAAAGTAAGTCTCTGATGAGTTAAATCTCATGCCTGAGTTCACATAGCTAGTAAAATGGTGGGAACAGAATTTTATCCCTGGTCTCTTTTAATTAGAGCATCAAGCAATCCAGTTATATTGTTGAGAGGCCTGGGGTTCAGCTACTGTGATCACAGAAACATGTAAGCATCGTGTTGTTGGGAGTGGGGAACATCACTGAGGAAGCCTCTGAGAGTGTTCTCTAAGCTTCCTATTAGTCAAATCTTTATTGTACAGGTGTGATTAACTCTCCATGGAGTGAGTGAGTGACAGAAGAGTCTGGGGAGTCTTGAACCTCCAGTCAAAGTCACCTCTATGTAATCTCGGTGACAGAGTACAGAACGTGATCGTAAGTGAGGCAGCATCTATTTACATCCATTTAGAGTATGACTGTGAAAACAAGGGCTAGCCTGAAGATAGAAAAGGGAGCCCAAAGAGCCCGAAGTACAACACCCATCTAAGCCAGTGTGTCTCAACCTCTACACTGTGCTGTGGTCAGTGTAATTCTTTGTTGTGGGGGGCTGTCCTGTGCATCTCCGTTTAACAATCTCTGGCCTCTACCCTCTAGATGCCAGTAGCACCAGGGCCTTCAGCTGTGACAATTAAAAACATGTCCAGACGTTGCCAAATGCCCCCTAGTGGGCAAAATCACCCCCAGTTGAGAACCACTGATCTAACTAAGCCCTCTTCTCAAGAGAGGACTCTGCTCCCCCACGGCTTGAATACTGTCTGTAATGCTATTACACAGTGCTCTGCTGTAACACACGTTTCTACAGTGCCAATCAGCTCACGTAAACCCACTGCGGTTGAGCTGATTCCGAATCAAAGCGACCCTATGGAACAGAGTAGAACTTCCTCCTAGGGTTTCCAAGGCTGTAATCTTTAAAGAAGCAGACTGCCACATCTTTTTCCCACAGAATGGCTGATGGGTTCAAACTCCTAACCTGTCAGTGAGCAGCTGAGCACTTAACCACTGCGCCACCAGGGCTCCTTGGGGATATAATTAAAACCACCAAACCCACTGCCGGTGAGCTGACCTGTAGGACAGAGTAGAACTGCTCCACAGGGCTTCCAAGGCTTTAATCTTTAGGGAAGCAGGCTGCCACATCTTTCTCCTGCTGAGCAGCTGATAGGTTTGAACCTCTGACCTTTTGGTTTGCAGCTGAGTGCTTAACCACTGCAGCACCCAGAGCTCATTTAGCTCACATAGGATTGGTAAATAGGAGAATGATGTCCGTATAATGTGGCAGAGGCACTGGTTCGTGATTTTTCAAGGGGAGCCAGAATAGTGGAATAGAATTAAAATCTTCAACAGGAAAAGCCGTCAGCTTGGCTTGCAATGTATAAGCAAGATCCTTTTCAGCAGTATTTTATGAAAATTGAAAACGAGTGCCTGCATTCACAGCTCCCTCCCCAGATAAGCTCACCACCACCACCTCCCACCTCGCACAGCTGTCCGCAGGTGGCAGGCTGCACTTCCTCCTATGCCCAGCTTAACGGCTGCACCGCTGGCTCAGAGCGCCCCTCTTATTTGCATGGTCTCAGCGTCTGCAAGCTGCATTTACGCTGTTGCTTCTGTGTATTTTTTCTATCTCCTGAGGCAGCCTCCAGTCATACTTACCTGCCTGTCTGTACTATTCAAATGATCTCTGCCAGTATTAAATAGCTGCATAGATTTTGAGTCCTTTGCCTCAACCCTATTCCCCCCACCCCCCATAACCACTGTTACTTTTAGTGCATGGTTCTGCAGAAAGTGAGTTTTTTTTTGAATTGAACATATGTTGTAACAGAGAATCCTGTACTCGGGTCCTTGGCTCCCCATACTTGCCTACAGAGAAAGAGTGCTTTCATTTGCTAGCTCAAGCATTCTCTTCTGAGTGACTCTGTATTTCTCCCTGTTATACATTGGGCTTTTGGTTTACCTATCAGTCTCTTTGAGCCTCGTTGATGTGCTTGGTCCCTGGGGACTGGAGCTAGCTAGGCTCAGTGTGCTGACAGAATTGGGGTTCTGAGCTTGCTGGGCTGAGGGGACAACACTGAGACATTTATCAAGGTAGATGACGCCTTGGTGGACCTCTTGGCACCTGGCTGGTCTTGCTTTGGCAACATATCTCTATACTACTGAGGGCTGTATCCTCTTTTCTCACTACTAGGTACTGCACACAGTGAAAGCTTAGTTCCGGAGAAACAGCACAGTGCAACTGTTAAGAGTCTGGCTGCTAAAGCCAGAGTGACTAGATTCAAAGCCTGGCTCCCCAGCTTCCTAGCCAATTGACCTTGGGCAAGCTCCTCAACTTCTCTGTGCCTCAGTTTTGTCATCTATAAAATGGAGATAGTAACAGTATCTACTTTATAGGTGGATGTGAAGATTATATGAGATAAAAAAAAAAAAGTTTTTTTTTTTTTTTTTTTGATAGCAATAAGTAAATAACTTAAAACCGTTCATGGCACATAGGGAACACTGTGTTTCCTACTTTAATTTTAGAGAACTAATTTGTATTTGAGGCTCTGGTGACTCAGTGGTTAAGAGCTTGGTTGCTAACCAAAGGGTCGGCAGTTCAAATCCACCAGCGGCTCCTTGGAAACCCTATGGGGCAGTTCTACTTTGACCTATAGGGTTGCTATGAGTTGGAATAGACTAGATGGCAACAAGTTTGGGTTTTTTGGTTATATTTATATCTGGATAATTTTCTCATCTAATTTATTAAATGTAATTCTTACAAAAACCATGTGAGGTTGGGCAGATATTCCCCCCATTTTACAGATGAGGAAACTAAGGCTTAAGTGACCTGCCCAAAATCGCATTGTTGATAGGTGTTAGAGGACGGACTAAAGTCTAGGCCACACGGATATTTTTATATTTCTCAAAAACTACCAGGGAAGGCACGTACATTATATTACTCAGATTCTGTTATATAGAGATCTATATAAAAAATTCTTTAGGATTTAATATCTAGGGAAAAAAAAAGTGTTTCCTGAAGAATTCAGATATACCTTTTTTTTAAAATCTGACCATAAGAACTTTATTACAATTCATCTTGTTACCATGGTTGCTTGGAGTTATAGTTCAAAATGGTAAGGTGCCATAACGATCTTTAGATTCCCCCTTCTTCTATATGATTTTTAATATTTATTTTTGACTGTCCTAATATATATGTATACAAACATACACACAGTTTTTTGATATTGACCACAAACTGAGTTTGGTGATGTAATCATTCTTAAAATTTTTAAACATACACTAAAGTGATGTTGTTCTCTGCCGTTGAGTCAGTTTTGACTCGTAGCAACCCTATGTACAATAGAACAAAACGCTGCCCAGTCCTGCACCATCCTCAGAATCGTTGCTATGTTTGAGCCCATCGTTGCAGGCACTGTGTCAATCCATCTCTTTGAGGGTCTTCCTCTTTTTCCTTGACCAAGCACGATGTCCTTCTCCAGGGACTGGTCCCTCCTGATAACATGTCCAAAGTATGTGAGACGAAGCCTCACCACCCTTGCTTCCAAGAAGCACTCCAGTTGTACTTCTACCAAGACAGATTTGTTTGTTCTTCTGGCAGTCCATGGTACATTCAATATTCTTCACCAAAACCATTCAAAGGCATCAGTTCTTCTTCGGTCTTCCTTATTCACTGCCCAGCTTTCAAATGCATATGAGGCAACTGAAAATACCATGGCTTAGATCAGGCGCACCTTAGTCCTCAAATGACATCTTTGCTTTTGAACACCTTAAAGAGGTCTTTTACAGCAGATTTGCCCAATGCAATACGTCGTTCGATTTCTTGACTACTGCTTCCATAGGTGTTGATTACACAAAAGTAGAGCAAGGTATACATTTTTTTTAATGTGTAAGAATCTATGAATACTACAAGGACTTCAAAAAACAATGGTTTTATTTCCAAAGAACATCTAGTTTACTAAAAGAAATAAGGGTTCTCCTGTACTAATACAGTAGGAGGCAGCCTATGTTCCTCCCCTTAAGCAGGATCCCCATAATAAAGCCTACAGGAGTGCTGGGCAGGAAGAGCATTGCAGCCGGTGGTCCGTTAGAGAAGGCTCCATGGAGCAGGTAGCATGGAGCAGAATTTCAACATGTTTAGAAAAAAGATGACATGCTTATTTATAGGATCTTTTTTCCCCTTGAGCCCATCTGTATTAGCCATCTGTATTTGGTTATATTTGTAGTGTCTAACAGTTTGTCACTGGCTGCAATTTCCAGGCATATCCTTTCATCTTCTAGATCTTCAATCTAGCTGCTAATTAGGAGTAATGTGATGTGGTTGTTCATGCCTTTCTACAGGCCTCTTAACCTTAAGAAATGTGTTTGCAGCTTTTGACACAGCTTACAGTACAGTTATGTGATGCGTACTACAGTTAATTAGTGGAACCCTGGTGGCGCACTGGTTAAGAGCTTGGCTGCTAACCAAAAAGGCTGGCAGTTCAGATCCACCAGCCACCCCTTGGAAACCCTATGGGGCAGTTCTACTCTGTCCTATAGGGTCACTATGAGTCTGAATTGATTAGATGGCACATAACTACAACAACATAGCTAATTAGCATTCTTTACATGAGACACTGTAAATGATAAGCAAGCTACATATATCATCCACCTGCAGGCTGCACAGACAGGAGTCATGCCTGGGTGGATCTGCAGCTTTGTGGATCTAGAAACTCAATCGTATCAGTTTACCCAGGTGGTAATGGGCTAACACACATGCTAAATCCAAAGACACTCGTGTATAAACCAGAATGCTAGTTTTTTAAAATATTTATTGTGCTTTAAGTGAAAGTTTACAAACCAAGTCAGTCTCGCATACAAAAACTTATATACACCTTGCTATATACTCCTAGTTGCTCTCCCTCTAATAAGACAGCACACTCCTTCCCTCCACTCTCTATTTTCATGTCCATTCAGCCAGGTTCTGACCCCCTCTGTCCTCTCATCTCTTCTGCAGACAGGGAGTGCCCACATAGTCTCATGTGTCTACTTGAGCCAAGAAGCCCACTCTTTACCAGTATCATTTTCTAGCCCATAGTCCAGTCCAATCCCTGTCTGAAGAGTTGGCTTTGGGAATGGTTCCTCTCTTGGGCTAACAGAAGGTCTGAGGACCATCACTTCTGGGGTCCTTCTAGTCTCAGTTGGACCATGAAGTCTGGTCTTTTTACAATAACTTGGGGTCTGCATCCCACTGCTCTCCTGCTCCCTCAGGGGTTCTCTGTTGTGTTCCCTGTCAGGGCAGTTATCGGTTGTAGCCGGCCACCATCTAGTTCTTCTGGTCTCAGGCTGATGTAGTCTCTGGTTTATGTGGCCCTTTCTGTCTCTTGGGCTCATCTTTACCATATGTCTTTGCTGTTCTTCATTCTCCTTTGCTCCAGGTGGATTGAGACCAACTGATGCATCTTAGATGGCCACTTGCCAGCATTTAAGACCCCAGACGCCACTCTCCAAAGTAGGATCAGAATGCTATTTTTTAATATTTTATTTTTATTGTTGAAAATATACATGGCAGAATATGTACCAATTCAACAATTTCTGCATGTACAATTCAGTGACATTCTTCGAGTTATGGCAACCATTCTCACCCTCCTTTTCTGAATTGTTCCTCCATTAACAAACTAAATGTCCCCTAAGCTTCCAACAGAATGCTAATCTATTACACACACACACACACACACACACACACACACACACACACACACACCCCCGCAAGAAGTTTCCTGGTGAGCAAAGCCAAAAAGGCCCGGAGGGACATTTCCTCTCCCGACCATTGAGAACATCTAGCACCGTTCCTTCATTTTACAAACAAGGAGACTGAACTCAAAGAGATTAAGTAACTTGTTCAAGGTCATGCAACAAGGCAGTGGGAAGCCTGGGTCTTTATTACTAAGCATTTGTTTGAATTCTGTAGCCCTGTTGCTGACACTAATTCTGATCTTTCCACAGAGAACAGAAGAAAAGCAAGCGGCAGAAAACAGGAAAAGGAAATGAAAGAAGATGCAGAAAGAGACAACAAACTGCAGTACTGAAGGTGGATCCTGAGCCACAAATAGAAAAGGAAATGACAGAGAAAGCATTGGTACCTACAGAGCGAGAAACTGAGCCTCCTGGGAGTGTAACCAAAGCCTTACCTCCTGGAACCTCCCAAGAAAAAGCAGTGGCTGAGGAATACTTTTCTGAAACATGTCAAGAAAGCATTATACATCAGAAAAATTCTTCTGAGTACCAAGAAACAGGGGCACAAAATCACCCTTCTGAAACACACCAAGATATAGCTGAACCCGAAGACTTCTCTCCTGAAATGTGCCAAGAAATAGCTGTACTTCAAGACCATCCTTCCAAAATGCACCCAGATATGGCTGAACCTGAAGACCTTTCTCCTAAAATGTGCCAAGGAACATTTGTAGTGACAGCCCTTCCTTCTAAAACATCTGAAGATACAGCTGGCCTAGAAGGATGCTCTCCTGAAGTATACCCTAAACCAGATGTGCCTAAAGGCTACCCTCTTGAGACAGACCAAAAAACAACTGAACCCAAGGAATGGAATTCTGAACCAGATCAAGGAACAGCTGAGAACAAAAGCTTCTTTCCTAAAATACAAGATACAGCTGTGCCTGAAGACCTTTCTACAAAAACATACCAAGAAACAACTGAACCTGAATACTCCTCTCATAAAACATATAAAGAAGTGACTGTGCCTAAAGCCCCATCTCCTAAAACCGTCCAAGAAACACCTGGGCCTGAAGAACATTCTCCTGAAATATACCGAGAGAAACCTGGGCCTGAAGAACATTCTCCTGAAATATATCAAGAAACACCTAGATCTGAAGAATATTCACCTAAAATATATGAAGAAACATCTGGTCCTGAAGACCTCTCTACTAAGACATGTGCAAATAAAAATGTGCCTAAAGAATGCTTTCCAGAGCCACACCAAGAAACAGGTGGGCCTGAAGGCCAGGATCCTATAGCACACCAGGAAGATGCCAAGGATTTTTATACTAGTCCTCGAGGTAGGGGCTGTTCATTGGAGACAAGACAGTGACAGTATCACTTAATTGTGTTTCCCATTTATAATCACAGCACCAACAAAGGTAGATTCCCACCAGAGTGCTGATTTCCAACCTTCTTTGACAATCTCAGGTTAGCCTATTATCTCAACATGTACCATGAATGTCACTGGCTAGTTCCAAGTAAAAAAGGTTTTTCATTCAACCAATGTCTGTCTTGGCAACATTTCCAAAAAAATTAAAAGAAAATAATTGAAAATGCAAGCATGTACAGTAGGTACTTACACATACTATCCATTTTGAGAAGCTGTAGTCAGTGAGGGAAAGAAACCCAATATAGGATAAGTTATGTACAAAATATCTTAAAGGACAATTAAGTCTAGATTAACAAAAAGCTTGATGAATAAGGTTTTTTTCTAGAAATTTTAGTTTTCCTGATAAACTAAAGGCAAGTAAATTCATGATAAAAGGCACTGAGGGAGAGACAAAAGCATAAAATATGATCCTTTTGCCAGAAATCATTCTTGTAAGATTTGTCAGGTTTACCACAAACCCCTTCTTTTTCAATATTTGTTGCTGAAAAGCTTTCTCCTTTCTTTCTTTGGCAATCACAGACTTTTGAAAATCATGTGACCTTTCTTTGAGGGTGGTGGATCTTTTCTTGCCTCAGGGACAAAACTGAGACTGTTGTTTCTCTTTGTATGGAATTGTAGGTGGATCAGACAGGGGCTGAATCTATCAGATCAGTTACGCCCAAGGAACTGCTTTCTAAAGAAATCCTGGTGGTAGCTTAGTTCCTTTTTTAACTCTTTTAACAAAGTTTAATGGACATCATCGGAAGTATATTTATTGGGCTAGCATTTGTTAAAAAAAATTTTTTTTTATGTGCCAGACACTGAATTAAACATTCCCTGTGGATTATCTTTGTTCACTATTAACAATCCTATTGGATAAGTAATATTGTACCATTTTATGTATAAGGAAACTGAGGCACTGAAAAGATAAATTTGTCTGATTATTTCCTTTGGCTAAATCCCTAGAAGTGGAATTTCTGGGTCAAAGACTTCTCATTTAAAGATCAGATACATTTAGCCAGACTAGCCTCCAGAAACGTTGTACCAATTCGTACAAACCAAGAGTTGATGAAAGCGCCCTTCCCCCACACCCTTGCCAATACTGTATATTATTACATTTAAAGGAATTTAAGAACCCTTGCCTGTCTGGTAGGTTCTGTCTTTATTTTTAGATAATACCTTATTGTTTTAGTTTTCTCTTTGATTATTAATGCTAGTGGGCATTGTTTTATGATTATTGAAAATCTGGATTTTGCATGTGTGTGAATTGCCTGTTAGAATTTTTGTCACATTTTTATTTTGGGATGTTTGCCTCTTTTAATTGATTAAAAACCTTTTAAAATAGCATAGTTATTAAACTTTTACCTATATATAGGTTGTAAATATTTTTTCCAATTGCTTGTTTTAACTATGCTTATAGTGGTTTTTTCCATATAGAATTTTAATTTTTAGCTAGTCAACCATGTCAACCTTTTCCTTTGTAGTTTCTGGTCTCTGTGGCATGATTAGAAATGTCTTTCTAATCCTAGGATTAGAAAAATATTCTATATTTTAAACATTTATGGTATTATAATCTTTAATCTATCTAAAATTTATTTTGTGCATGGTGTGAGGTAGAGATTTTTTTTCCAAATGAATAGTTGATTGTCCCAATACTATTTATTGAACCTATTTTTTAAATTGTATTTGATATTACAGAAATCAAAGAAAAACCCAAAGCAGAAGAACCGGGAACACCATCAAATTTGAACAGTCCTCAAGAGGATCACCCAGAAAATGACATCTATAGCTATGTTTTATTTTAACAATGCTCAGCCATAATAGTTACCATCCAATGGAATATACATCTCTACAACAGCCATTACAATTTTAACTTAGTCGTTTTTCCATTTATAGACCATGTCTGAAAGAGAGAACTAACATGGTTTTTTTAGGCTCTGTTACATAGACAGTATCTTGCTTGTGTGTGTGTGTTTGTGTGTGTGTGTGTGTGGTGATGAGAAAAGCAAAAAAAAGGGAAGGAGGAGGGCTGAATAATTTCCCTCTCCCTAAATATTAATGGTAGATAATTGATTAATTCTTAACATTTAAAAAATTTCAGAAGTATATAGTTTTCTTGTAAACTTTGTTCAATTATTAATGTAACAATAACATCAAAATTTTATTCAGGTTTTAGTTGGCTCTTTTAGTTAATTTTATTAGCAATTTTTATCATTTTGGTACATCTTCAAAGATAATCTTAGAGGGATGAGTGTAGTTTACTTTTGTATTTGAATTTTGATATTATATTTTAACTTTTTAAATATTCTATTTGTGCAAACTGTATATTAAATAATTATTACATGCTTAACTGTGTGGATGGCATCATGTTAATCACTGGGGGTTAGAAGGCCTATAAGACATAGTCCCTGCTCACCAGGAATTTAGTCTAGTTTCATGGGGGAATAAAATGGAAAATAAATAATTACAAAGGTAAATAGTAAATGCTAGCACGCTTTGAATAATAGAAACAATAAAGGAAATGCTCACTTTTTGCTGGAGTGACCTGAAAAGGGGAGTCTTGAAATGTTGTTTTAGTCATCTAGTGCTGCTATAACAGAAATACCACAAGTGGATGGCTTTAACAAACAGAAATTTATTTTCTCACAGTCTAGTAGGCTAGAAGTCCAAATTCAGGGCCTCAGCTCTAGGGGAAGGCTTTCTCTCTCTCTGTCGGCTCTGGAGGAAGGTTCTTGTCATTAATCTTCCACTGTACTAGGAGCTTCTCCATGCAGGAACCCCGGGTCCAAAGGATACGCTCTGCTCCTGGCGCTACTTTCTTGGTAGTATGAGGTCCCCCTGTCTCTCTGCTCCCCACTTTCCTCTACATCCCAAAAGAGATTGCCTCAAGACACAATCCAATCTTGTAGATTGAATCCTACCTCACTAACACAACTGCTACCTACCCTACCTCATTAACATCATAGAGGTAGGATTTACAACACACAGGAAAATCATGTCAGATGACAAAATGGTGCACCACAAAATACTGGGAATCATGGCCTAGCCAAATTGATAACACATATTTTTGGGGGACACAATTCAATCCATGACAAATATGGAGAGGATTAGTATAGGTGAAGATAAGCAACACTACTGTATGTGACACAGAGAAGGGCGAGTTCCAGACATGTCAGGAGAACTGCATGCAAACTACCCTAGTTAGTATAGGTTTCATATGGAATAGTAGACTAGCATGCAAGCAATTTGGTATTTTACTAGACAGATGGTAGAAAATTTTGTGTACCTAACTAAGGAGTAATTATCACTTACCTTTTAGGTAATGGGGACCTAGGTAAGACTTTTGAACAATGGAGTGGCAGATTTAGTATTTTAGGAATATTTATTTGGTGATAATAGTCAGGATGAACTGGAAACCATAAGAGACTGGGGTCAGGGATAGGAACTATTCTGGGTGGGAAGATGTCTGAAAATCTTCCTGGTATTTTTTGGGGCAGGGGTTCAGGTTTTTTTTTTTTTTCATTTTTCTTTCTGTAACTAAAGAGGATTCCAAGTAAAGGAGACTTTTGCAAATGAGGGTCACTCAGCAAGGGCACAAGTACTCAAGCTTTCCATATAGATACTGTGCTAGGTACTAGGCTATAGCAAAGAACAAAGATCCCAGTTCCTGAGGCATTTCTGGTGAACCTCCTGGGGCATTAGAAACTCTGGGTAAGATTTTAAAAATACAGATGCCCAGACCCTTTCTCCAGGGATTCTGATTCAACTGTCCAGGGTGAGGTCAGGCACAGGTATACGTATTTTTAACTTTTTTTTTTGCTTTAAGTAACCTGTTTTGGAGGAGTAATTTTACAATAATAGAAAAGTTGAAAAGATAGTACAGAAAGTGTTTGCCCTAATTAGTGTAATGTTAACATCTTACATAACCATTTGTCAATACTAAGAAATTAAGATTGTTACATTACCATTAACCGAACTACAGACTGTATTCTGATTTCACTAGTTAGTTTTTCCACTAATATCCTTTTCATGCTTCAGGATCCAATCCAGGATACCATATAGCATTTAGGGTATTTTTAGTTTAAAAAGGAGCCCTGGTGGAGCAGTGGTTAAGAGTTCAGGCTCCTAACCAAAAGTCAGCAGTTGGAATCCACCAGCCGCTCCTTAGAAACTATGGGGCAGGTCTACTCTGTCCTCTAGGGTCATGATGAGTTGGAATTGACTTGATGGCAACAGATTTTTTTTTTTTTAAGTTTAAAAGGAGACCTGGTGGTACAGTGGTTAAAGTACTCAGCTGCTAACCAAAAGGTTGGCAGTTTGAACCCACCAGCCACTCTGCAGGAGAAAGATGTGGCATTCTGCTTCCATAAAGATTTACAGCCTTGAAGAACCCTATGGGGCAGTTCTACTATGAGTCGGAATTGACTTGATGACAGTGGGGTTTAAAAGCTCTCCAGGTGAACTGTTTATTGCGAAGCTATTCTATAAACCTTCATCTAAAGTACAATAATAAAAAAAAAAAAAAGAAAGAAAGAAAAGAAAACCCTATGGAGCACAAAAAAAAAAAAAAGCTCTCCAGGTGATTTAATATGCAGCTAGGGCTGAGAAACACTCGTTTAGTGGGAGGTTACAATGCTGCCTCTCTTTTTTTTTTTTCTTTTCCTCCCCAAACATTAAGTTTTTCCCACCTCAGGGTATATTCATTGTACAATCATTACTCATACTCTATATTACTCAAGTAACATTCCAGGTTGCACAACCACTTAACAACCCCTTACATCTGGGTAGCACTTCAGAATTTATACTTTCACATACACTTTCATTTGACCTGCTTGAAAAGACTGTGAAATCAACTAGGGAGTGATTATCATTCCCATTTTAATGGATGAGGGAATAACCTCAGAAAGGCTAAATTATCTCAGTGTCTTTCACCACTGTCTTAGGCTGGGTTGTCTAAAAAAAAACCTAAAAAGGTTAAAACCAGTGAAATACACACACATACACACACACGTATGGAAATCCTGGCGGTGCAGTGGTTAAGTGCTACAGCTGTGAAAGAAAAGGTCAACAGTTTGAATCCACCAGGCGCTCCATGGAAACCGCATGGAGCAATTCTACTCTGTCCTATATGGTCGCTATTAGTTGGAATCGACTCAATGGCAATGGGTTTGGTTTTATATATATTTAGAGAGAGAGAGAGATTTATATCAAGGGAATGGCTCATGTGGTTGTAGAGGCTGGAAAGTCCCAAGTCTGTGGGTCAGGCATCAGGCTGGAGTCCACCTGACTCACATAGCTGCAGGGGCTGACAAACCCAAGACTGGCAGGTCAGACAGCAAACTACTGGCTCACAAGCTGTGGAGGCTGACAAATCCCAAGATCGGCAGGTCAGACAGCAGGCTGATGGCTCATAAGCTGTGGAGGCTGATGAATCCCAAGATTGGCAGGTATGATGGCAAGCTATGGAGGCTGACGAATCCCAAGACTAGCAGGCAATATGGCAGGCTACTGGCTCAAGTCCCAAGGACCGGAGGTCAGACGATGCTGAGCTGGATGCGAGATCCAGAGTGAGCAAAAGCCAACGAGCTTTGCCAGAACATCCATGTATACTGGATGCAGGCCACATCCCCAAAGAAACTCCCCTTACAACTGATTGGCTGATCATATCTGATCACATCAGGAAGATGATTACATTATATCACAAAATGGAGGATAACTACATCATTACATAACTGCCAAATAACATCATTATATAACTGCCAGAATCATAGCCCAGACAAGTAGACACACAACCTTATCCACCATAATCACGATGCTCCATCTTTGGGATGGTTCTTCTATCTCAATTTCACCTGCCTAAGTGGTTTGGAAGTAAGAAGCGCCTTGGTGGTGCAGTGGTTAAAATGCTTGGCTGTTAACCAGAAGATCAGTGGTTCCAATCCACCAGCCACTCCGTGAGAGAAAGATGTGGCAGTCTGCTTCCATAAAGATTTACAGGCTTGGAAACCCTACGAGGCAGTTTTACTCTGACCTATAGAGTTGCTAGAAGTCAGAATTGGGTCAAGTAAAGGAGTGTATGTGAAAGCACAAATTGGGAACTAAATAAAGATTAGAAAATAAAGACTATAAACTGAAATCTCAAATTTTAGTAGTGTTGCATTAAGATGAAACTTAAAAGATTTGCATATGTAGGAGGTACAGGGACATAAAAGTGAAAGAGATGGGGAAGTAGATGGCAAGAGGAATACAGTATGTTAGAGGAAGAGCAATCTCTATCTTCCAGGACCCTTTCTACCTGCTCTGTTACACTACCCCACCCTATATACACACAACCTCTGTTTTCTCACTCTCTTCATTCGAAAACCACTGTGCATCTAAAAATGTCCCAGTTTTCTACTTGACTTAGAACATTGAGGTCAGTCTGAACTGAAGTTTTCATAAATTCATCAATCCCAACTTTGTGCTGCCCTTCTTCCAAGGTAGATACAATCGTTGTTCTTAACAATCCATGAACTCTGTGATATTAAATATGATGAGTGAGGAACTCCACAGCTATAATCGGTTCTCAAAGGGGTCCTTCACCCAAAAGAGTGGTTAAGAATCATTACGCTGAGAAGTGTTTCTCAAAGTGTAGGCTGATGATCACGTTTCGGAATCAATTACAGTGTTTTTTTTTAAGTCAGATTCCTAGGCCTTACCTCCAGAGAAAGAACTAAGTCTTACAAACTAGAATAATAAGAGATGATTCTAGGCAAGATAATAAAAACCTCAAATCATACAGCATATTTAAAAGTGCTACATATTTCATTTAAATTCTTGTTTTCAGTAAGGGAATTTTTACCTATGAAAGGTAGGAATCTACTTCATCAATGTCTCCAAGTCTGTTTTGCATTTCAGTACTTGTCATACTTGGTAATTACATATTTTTGTGTGTATGATTATCTAATCTTTACCTTACCTTCCAGTCTTTAAGGCCAGGAAGGCAAATATCAGCTCATCTTCTACAGCACGCATCTTTCCACAGATTAAGGAAGACTTATCACTTTCAGCAACACCACCACCACCATCTAGTGGCAAGTGCAGCTATTTCCGCCTCAGTTTATCATGTGCAGCCAGCCCAACGATTCTCAAACTTGTTCTCCAGCTGCCCTGCTGAAAAGAGAGTAATAGTAGCCTTTTCCAATTGTCAAGTGGAAAACACTTGCCCAAGGACATATGTAAAAATTTGATTAAATTTAAAGTTCTTGTTTGTTTTTAACCACAATCTTGGCTCCTACTGCCGTTATTTTCTACTAGTCTATGACAAATTGAATTGGCTTAGAAACAGCTTTTCCTGTTAAGCTTTTAAATCTGTAGACTTACTTGCATGCTTATGAATATTTCATACTGCAGGCAATAGAAATAGATAAAAAAAAAAATTTTTTTAAGAGATAAAAGCCCAGAAACAGAATTATGTATACAGAGAAACTTGATACATGTGAGACATGGCATTACAAGTCAGTTGGTAAAGGACAGGCTACCAATACAAGGACAATTGGTCATCCATGGGATTAAAAAAAAAAAAGATAACTGGCCCTCAACCTTTCAGAGCTGCCAAGAAACAACAATCCCCCCAACTGACACAGCATGTTGACTCTCATCATTTCATTCTCACTTTAGCTCCTGTGAGGTATGGAACACAAGAAAGTCTCTTAAGCCCTACTCCAGTGTGCGGCTCCACTAAGACAGACTTGAAATAAGGTTTCTTGGTTCTTTTTTGATGCAACATTTTTATTACGGAAAATTTGGAACATACATGGAAGTAGAACTAATCATCTGTGTATTTCCACCAGCCAAAAAGAATTCTTATTTCCTAACATCCTCTCTTTTTTCTTGTGTCTATGGATTGATACAGAAACCCTGGTGGGGTAGTGGTTAAGAGCTACGGCTGCTAACCAAAAGGTCGGCAGTTCAAATCCACCCGGTGCTCCTTGGAAACTCTATGGGGCAGTTCTACTCTGGCCTGTGGGGTCGCTATGAGTCGGGATCGACTCTACAGCAACGGGTTTGGTTTATGGATTGACACTGGCTCCAACAATGGGTTCAAGCATAACAACAACCACGAGGATGGCGTATGACTGGACGTTTCCTTCCGTTGTACATAGGATCGCTGTGAGTCGGAACCACTCCACGGCACCGAACAACTGCCTGTACACATACCTTAAAAAAAATAGGATTATTCGTTTAATATGTAGACTGCTTCCAATGTTTTGCTTATTAATAATGCCACGAGAGACATCTTTGTGCAGCAATCTTCATCCGTGCGTTCCCTCTCGGAAAGCGCGGGGAATTCGGTAGCGCTACTGCCCGGGTCGAACGGCCAACCGCACCAGCCCAGAGCAAACACAGTGACACCCGCGCCAAAGGAACCCACCGCCGACCCGAGGCACCGCCCAGCGTGGACGCCCACTCCACGGCCGCCGCCAGCACGCGCCCCGACTCCCAGTGAGCACGTCCAAGCCTATAGCCGCGCCACGCCGCTGGCGCAACTACTGCGCAGGCGCCAAGGCACGGCGAACGGAAGCGGAAGGCTTGACGAGTCAGCCAGGCAACAAGAGATCGGTGACCATGCGCGGCTTGGAGGAGGGAGGGCCTCGGCCCACAGCGACCCCGTGCGGGTGTGTCAAGCCGGCTCTGGAGACAGGTAACTTCCAAGAGGGTGGCGGTACGGTACTCAAAAGCAGCCTAGGCTCAAGCTGACTTCACCGTAAGAGGGAAGTGAGTCGCGAGATCTTGAATTTGCGTGCGTCACCCCGCTTACTATCGCGAAGGGACGCTCACGTGCTCATCGGACCACGTGATGTGTCTGAGCCTAGTGGGATGACGTCAATCAGCCCGTCCTTTTCTAAGTGGCTGCTGTGTTCCTGAACTTGGCTGGTCGGCAGTGTTACGTTCTTTGTCTTAGGGAGTTCTGGCTCCAGTAGGAGAGGACAGCTTGCGTCGTGCCGGTTATCAACAACAAAAAACTCAAACCTTTGCCGTCTAGTGGATTCCAACTCGTGGCGACCTTATAGGACAGTGTAGAGTTGAACTGCCGACCTTTTGGTTAGCAGCTGTAGCTCTTAACCGCTGTGTCACCAGGGCTCCTTGTGCCGGTTAGGAACCACTTAATGTCTCTGGAGAGGACATCCTGTGCTGTAGGAAATAAAAAGGAAAAGGGGGAAAGTTTTGAGGGTGGAAGTAATTTTGAAAGGAGCGTGGAAAGCCAAGTGTGAGTTTGTTTACACTACTTTACGTAGGGGTGTCTCAGTTATTAAAGCGCTCCGCTTAAGGGAAAGGTTGATTGGTTCTAATCCAGCAGTGGCTCTGCAGGAGAGAGATGTGGCAGGCTACTCCCATGAAGATTACAGCCTTGGAAACCCTATGGGACGGTTCTACTCGGTCTTATAGGGTGCCTTTGAGTCAGAATACATTCCAGGGCACACAGCAACACAGAGAGGGGATAGGAGTCCCCAGGTGGCACAAACGGTTAAGCATTCCACTACTAGTTGAAAGGTTGGTGGTTGGAACCCACCCAGAGTCCCTTGGAAGACAGGCGATCTGCTTCTGAAAGGTCATGGCCTTGAAAACCCTGGAGCATTTCTACTGTACGCATGTGGGGTCACCATGAGTCTGAATCAACTGGAGGGCAACTAACATCAAGAATAATATAGCAGGCATGGAGAGAAGTATATTAATTTTAGAAACTATAGGAAGCAAAGGGAAGAAAAATAGGCTGCCATCACCCAGTGAAAGCCTCTGTTAATATCTTGGTGTATACGTTCCATACTTGTTTCAGTTGCATGGTCTTCTTAGGTGCTGTCAATAGTGACCCCATGTACAAAAGAACAAAACACTGCTCAGTTCTGTGCCATCTTCATGATTGTTGTTATGCTTGAGCCCACTGTTGAAGCAACTGTATCAGTCCATCTCATTGAGGGTCTTCCTGTTTTTTCGCGGACCCTGTACCAAGCATGATGTCCTTTCTACAGTGGATGGACCCTCCTGATAACACGTCCAAAGTAAATGAGATGAAGTCTGGCCATCCTTGCTTTTAAGGAGCATTCTACCTGTACTTCTTCCAAGACAGATTTGTTAGTTTTGGTAGTCCATGGTATATTCAGTATTCTTTGCCAAGACCGTAATTCAAAGGCATCAGTTCTTCCGTCTTTCTTATTCATTGTTCATCTTTTATATGCATATGAGGCCCTTGAAAACACTATGGCTTGGGTCAGGTACACCTTAGTCTTCAAGGTGACATCTTTGCTTTTCAACACTTTTAAGAGGTCTTTCGCAGCACATTTGCCAAATGCAGTGCATCATTTGATATGTTGACTGCTGCTTCCTTGGGTGTTGATGTGGATCCAGCTAAAATGAAATCCTTGACAACTTCAGTCTTTTCTCTGTTTATCATGGTGTTGCTTATTGGCCCAGTTGTGAGGATTTTTGTTTTCTTTATGTTGAGGTGTAACCCACACTAAAGACTATAGTCTTTGATCTTCATCAGTAAGTGCTTCAAGTCCTCTTTACTTTCAGCAAGCAAGGTCATATCGTCTGCATAATGCAGGTTGTTAGTGAGTCTTTCACCAGTTCTGATGCCCTGTTCTGCAGATAGTCCTGCTTCTTGGATTATTTGCTCAGCATACAGATTATGTAAGTCTGGTGAAAGGATACAACCCTGATGCACATCTCTCCTGACTTTAAACCATGCAGTGTCCCCTTGTTCTGTTCGAACAGCTGCCTCTTGATCTATGTACAGGTTCCTCATGAGCACAATTAAGTGTCTTGGAGTTACCTTTCTTTGTAGTGTTGTCTGTAATTTGTTATGATCCACACAGTCAAATGCCTTTGCATAATCAATAAAACCTGGGTAAACATCTTTCTGCTTTCAGCCAAGATCCATCTGACATCAGTAGTGATAACCCTTATTCCATGTCCCCTTCTGCATTCGGCTTGAATTTCTGGGAGCTCCTGTCAGTGTTCTGCTGCAATCGCTTTTGAATGATCTTCAGGAAAATTTTACTTTCATGTGATACTAATGATATTGTTCCATAATTTCTGCATTTGGTTGGGTCACGTTTCCTTGGAATAGGCATAAATATGGATCTCTTCCAGCTGGTTGACCAGGTAGCTGTCTTCCAAATTTCTTGGCATAGACCAGTGAGCACTTCCAGCACTGCATCCATTTGTTGAAACATCTCAGTTGGTGTTACCACAAAACACGCATTCGAGCCATCTGCCGTAAAGCCAATACTGAGACGGGTGAGGTAAGAGGGCTTTATTATATATGTATATATACAAAAGACAGAGGGGATGGGTTCCTCCAAAAATCTGTCTGCTTGAGACCTACCAGAGGGTTTTAGGGTTAGGGCTTAGGCTTGAAGAATTTGGAGAATGGCAGTTCCCCCCTTTGTGGGGGAGGGCATGTTGACCACATTTCAGACATGTTGACTTTCTGTGGGTATTCTTTAGAGGTCCTCTGATGCCATCCTGGTTTCGGTCACAAGATGAGCCCCCATTGTGTAGTTGTCTCATCCCAGATCTTATTGATCTTTGTTCTGGTTGTTGAAGAGGAATATAGGTTAACTTTAAACTTTATAGAATCATGGAGAATGGGAGAGGGAAGGGAGGAAACCAACCAGAAATCACAAAATCACGGGGGTATGCAAAAGCTAACTATGCAAGCCGTGCAGAAACAACGCGATAACACCTGGGACTAGGCCCCTACAGTCTCGTTCTCATGCGGCCCCTTTCATTGGTATTCTGTCAACGCCTGTGTCTTCAGTGCAGCTTGGACGTCTTTCTTCAGTACCATCAGTTCTTGACCATATGCTACCTGCTGCTGTGATTGAACGTCAACCATTTCTTTTTGGTACAGTGACTGTGTATTCCTTCCATCTTGTGATGCTTCTGGAGTCATTCAGACACACTAGAAAAATAAAGTGATATGCGAGTCTTTGTTTTATAGCCTACTTTTTAAACTCAGTATTATTAAACTTCATTAAAATCTTCTTTCTATTGCAGTTAATACTTTTCACTTTAAAGGGTGGCGTACTGTTTTGTTTTATAGATGTCCTTTAACTTATTTAACCAGTTTCCTATTAATGGGTGTTTGTTACTGCTAGTTTTCATTGTTCTAAATGGAAGTTCTTGAAACTAAAATCTTTGTGTATGCTTTAAGTGTTTAACTTAGGTCAAATTTCTTAGAAGTACAGTTATTTGGTGTCTTAGTTATCCATTGCTGTTATAACAAACACCATAAGTGGATGGCTTTAACAAAGAGAAATTAATTTTCTCAGAGTTTAGGAGACTAGAAGTTTGAATTCAGGGTGCCAGCTCCAGGGGAAGGCTTTCTCTCTCTGTCATCTCTGGGGAAAGGTTCTTGTCATTCTTCCCCTGGTTGAAGAGCTTCTCAGCAGGGACCCTAGTCCAAAGGACATGCTATGCTCCTGGTGCTTCTTTCTTCATGGTATGAGGTCCCCTATCTCTCTGCTTGCTTCTGTCTCTTACTTCTCAAAAGAGATTGGTTTAAGATACAACCTAATCTTGTAGATTTGAGTCCTACCTCATTAACATACTGCCTGTAATTCTGCCTCATTAACTTCATAAAGGTAGGATTTAGAACACAGAGGATAATCACATCAGATGACAAAATGGTAGACAATCACACAATACTGGGAATCATGGCCTAGCCAAGTTGACATATATTTGTGGGGGACACAGTTCAGTCCATGACACGTAGTCAAAGCATGTGTTCACTTTAAAAAATTGTTGTACACTGCCAGATTGTTGTTGCCTGTTGTCTTATGTCAACAAGTTGATTCTAACTCAAGCTGACCTTATGTATTACAGAATGGAACTGAGCTCCATAGGGTTTTCTTCACTATAATTTTTACAGAAGCAGATCACCAGGCCTTTGTACCACGGTGCTGCTGGTTGTGTTCAAACTGCCAACCTTTCAGCTAGTTGCCAAGTGCAAACTATTTGTGCCATGCACGGACCCTATAGCCATAATAGGTTTTCTAAAATATCCTTTTTCTCTTACCAGTTTTTTCTTTCTTTCTTAGACAAGTGCTCTTTCTAGGATATCATCTAAAGGGACACTACTATGTGTCTGTAATGGTGAATACTAAAAAAAAACCATTTTTTTATATATGTATAGCATCTGGTAGATTTAAAAGCTATGAAATCAGTGCATTCCAAAAAGTATTTTTCTAGATCTTTTGTTTGATGTTTTGACTAATAATTTCTTACGCAATTTTCTTCTGTAGGAAACCTGTTAACTGAGCCAGTTGGCTACTTGGAATCATGTTTCTCAGCCAAGAATGGTACTCCAAGGCAGCCATCCATTTGTAGCCTTTCACGGGCTTGTTTGAAGATTAGAAAGAGCATCTTTAATAATCCTGAACATTCATTGATGGGCCTAGATCAGTTTTCTCATGTTTGGTAAGTTGTGTTATAGTTAGAAGTGGTATTTTGGGTCAGAGCTTGTCACTGAGTGAACTACAATTGGGGACAACCTTGGAGGCAGCCATACACATCACCGTTGTCTATTGCATGAAATTCTTGTACTGCCTTCCTGCATATGTCAGCACAGCGTGGGCCCCCTCAGGGAAGCTCAGGACCCACTGACGTGGCTGCATATTCCACTTGAAGTTGTTTCTAATTGTGTCAGATGCTTTCTGTTGAGCGGAAATATGCTACCTCATCGATTCTGCTTATGATCATTCATTATTCTGTCCTCTAGACCGGAGGGTCAGAAAACTGTGGCCTATAGACCAAATCCAGCCCACCACCTGTTTTCGTAACTGAGTTTTATTGGAACACAGTCACGCCCATTGTTTATGTATTGTCTGTGGCTGCTTTTGTGCTTCCAGCGGAATTGTTGAGACCGGTTGGCCCACAAAACCTAAAGTGTTGATCTCTGACCCTTTGCAGAAAAAGTTTTCAGAACCCTGCTCTAGACCTGTGAAGACTTAAGTCTGTTCTTTCTGAAAGGCAAAGGGAATCTTAGAAATTTGGATACTTTTAATAAAGTGTTATGGCGCAGTTGTTAAAGCTCTAGGCTGCTAACTGAATGGTCATGGTTCGAACCCATTAGCCGCTCCATGGGAGAAAGATGTGGCAATCTGCTTCTGTAAAGATTTCAGCCTTGGAAATACTATGGGGCAATTCCAGTCTGTCCTGTAGGGCTTTTATGAGTTGGAATTGACTCAGTGGCAGAGTTTTTGTTTTTTTTTTTATATGGTTATCGATCTCTGTCCATTCTGCCTCACTTCAAATTCAGCAGGCTGAATTGGTCTAAGTTTCTTCATTTTTGTTAGGTTCCATAGAGTCGGTTCTAACTCATAGTGACCCTGTGTACGACAGAACAAAACACTGCCCAGGCCTGCACCATCCTCACAATCTTTGCTATGCTTGAGCCCATTGTTGCAGCCACTGTGTCAGTCACTTCACTGAGGGTCGTCCTCTTTTTGGATGACAGTCTGCTTTACCAAGCATGATGTCCTTCTCCAGGGACTGGTCTCTCCTGATAACATGTCCAAAGTATGTGAGATGAAGTCTTGCTATCCTTGCTTCTAAGAGCATTCTGGCTGTACTTCCTCTAGGATAGATTTGTTAGTTCTTCTGGCAGCCCAAGATATATATCCAGTATTCTTTGCCAACACCATACTTCTAAGGGATCAATTCTTCTGTCTTCCTTGTTCATTGTCCAGCTTTCATATGCATATGAGATTGAAAATAACCATGGCTTTGGTCAGGTGCACCTTAGTCCTCAAAGTGACATCTTTGCTTTTTAACACTTTAAAGAGGTCTTTTACAGCATATTTGCAGAAAGCAATGTGTTGTTTGATTTCTTGACTGCTGCTTCTGTGGACGTTGATTGTGGATGCAAGTAAAATGAAATCCTTAACAAGTTCAGTATTACCTCTGTTTATCATGATGTCACTTATTGGTCCAGTTGTGTGGATTTTTGATTTCTTTATGTTGAAGTGTAATCCATCCTGAAGGCTGTAGTCTTTGGTCTTCATCAGTAAGTGCTTCAAGTCCTCTTCGCTTTCAGCAAGCAAGGTTGTGTCATCTGCATAATGCAAGTTGTTAATGAAGTCTTCCTTTAATCCTGATGCCTCGTTCTTCATTTAGTCCAGCTTCTTGGATTATTTGCTCAGCATACAGATTGAATAAGTATGGTGAAAGGAGACAACCCTGATGCACATCTCTCCTGACTTTAAACCACGCAGTATCCGCTTGTTCTGTTCGAACAACTGCGTCTTGATCTATGTACAGGTTCCTCATGAGCACAATTAAGTGTCCTGAAATTCCCATTCTTTGTAATGTTATCCATAATTTGTTAGGATCCACACAGTCAAGTGCCTTTGTATAGTCAGTAAAACACAGTTTCTGGTATTCTCTGCTTTAAACCAAGATTTATCTGACATCAGCAATGATATCCCTCATTTTATGTCCTTTTCTGCATCTGGCTTGAATTTCTAGCAGTTACCTGTCCATGTACTTCTGCAACCACTTTTGAAAGATCTTAGCAAAATTTTACTTGCGTGTGATATTAATGATATCGTTTGATAATTTTTGCTTTCTGTTGTATCACGTTTCTTTGAAGTGGGTGCAAATATGGATCTCTTCCAGTTGGTTGACCAGGTAGCTGTCTTCCAAATTTCTTGACATAAACCAGTGAGCACCGCTGGCACTGTGTCCATTTGTTGAAACATCTCAATTGGTATTCTGTCAATTCCTGGAGCTTTGTTTTTCACCAGTGTCTTCAGTGTAGCTTGGACTTCTTCCTTCAGTACCAGCAGTTCTTGATCATATGCTGCCTCCTGAAGTGGTTGAACATCGACTGATTCTTTTTGGTACAGTGACTGTATGTGTTCCTTCCATCTTCTTTTGATGCTTCCTGCATCATTTAATATATTCCCTGTAGAATCCTTCAGTATTGCAACTCAAGGCTTAATTTTTTTCTTAATTCTTTCAGCTTGAGAAATGCCAAGCGTGTTCTTCCCTTTTGGTTTTCTAATTCCAGGTCTTTGCATATGTCATTGTAATACTTTACTTTGTCTTCTCGAGCTGCCCTTTAAAATCGTCTGTTTACCTCTTGTACTTCATCATTTCTTCCATTTGCTTTAGCTACCCAATGTCGAGAGCAAGTTTCAGAGTCTCTTCTGACATCCATTTTGGTCTTTTATTTCTTTCCTGTCTTTTTAATGACCTCTTGCTTTCTTAATGTACGATGTCCTTGATGTCATCCAGTAACTCATCTGGTCTTTGGTCACTAGTGTTCAATGTGTCAAATCTGTTCTTGAGATGGCCTCCAAATTCACATGAGATACACTCAAGGTTGTGCTTCGCTCTTGTGGACTTGTTTTAATTTTCTTCAGCTTCAACTTGAATTTGCATATGAGCAATTGATGATGTGTTCCACAGTTGGCCAGCCCCTGGTCTTGTTCTGACTGATAATATTGAGCTTTACAGGTGAAAACCTAAAATTGTTTATTTTGAAGTAGTTTCATTTGTTTTTCATGTAAATTCAGAGACATGGGTAGAGTAGAAAGTAGGAAGAGAGAAACCTGGGTGTTCTGACCTAGTTTATCTGATCTCGGTTGGATTGTTAAGTGAAAAAAATTGCTGCTTATCCAAATGAATTCAAAAGTTTATAAAGAAATTTCTCCTCATCTCTTCTGTTTTCCCCTTTTCTGCTTTCCCTACCCCTCCCACACTCTTCTGAGATCATCACTTTTAACAGCTTGGTGTGTATCCTGCCAGACATTTTCTTTTTTTTTTTTAGATGCACATAGAAGCGTAAATATACACGTCGTGTGGGTGTTTGTTTTAAAAAATGGAATATGTTTTCTTTACTTAACAGTATGTCGTGGAGAACATTCATGTGAGAAGCATTCTTTCTGTTTAATTTTGGGAGATTAAAGTGTTCCCCTCCCCCCAGATATGTGAGAAAATAATTTTTGCTCTTTTATTACTTGGTTTGGTTTCTTTCCGATAGGATTTTGTTTGTTTTTCACAAAAATGGTCGTTTGAGCTGTAAGGCAAAAGTGCAGCCTCCTAGGCTGAATGGTGCAAAGACTGGTGTTTTTTCCACGAGGAGCCCCCATCGCCCCAATGCCATAGGACTGACCCTGGCCAAACTGGAAAAGGTAGAAGGTAACCTATTTCATGTCTACTTTTAACTTGTTTTCCTTACCCAAAGAAAGTCTTATAAAGTCAACATAGTGTTCACCATTGGCTGTTATTTAGACTAGTGCCAAGGGTGCTAACCCCTGAGAACCACTAGGCATTGAAGAAAATAAAATGATTGACGAGAATGCTAGCATTAAAAGCACTTTTAGACACAAGAAAAATATGAGCCCAAGGGACAGAAAGGGCCACATAAACCAGAGACTCCATCAGCCTGAGACCAGATGAACGAGATGGTGCCTGGCTACCACCAATGACTTCCCTGACAGGGAACTCAACAGAGAGTCCCTGACAGCAGGAGAAAAGTGAGGTGCAGAACTCAAATTCTAGTAAAAAGACCAGACTTAATGGTCTGACTGAGACTGAAGGGAGACATGAAGGAGACATGGCCCATGGACTCCCGGCTAGCCCAAAACTAAAACCATTCCTGAAGCCAACTCTTCAGACAAAGACTGGTCTATAAAACATAAAATGATACTTGTGAGGAGTGTGCTTCCTAGCTCAAGTAGATACATTTAGGGCAGCTCCTGTCCGGACGTGAGATGAGAAGGCAGAAAGGGCCAGGAGCTGGTTGAATGGACATGGGAAATCTGGGGTGGAAAGGAGGAGTGTGCTGTCCCAATATAGGAAGAGCAGCTAGGTCACATAACAATATGTGTATAAGTCTTTATATGAGAAACTAACTTGAACTGTAAACTTTGACTTAAAGCACAATAAGAAAAAAAGGACCAAACAAACAACACTTTGAAATACACTCTCATAGGGCACCCGCAGTTTGTCATGTCGTTCCATATATCAAAAGCAATTATATTATTCAAAAATAACTTGTAAGACTTTGTATCCATTAAATAGTAAATATAGAATGGTTAAAAATTAGTAAGAGTTCAAAAATTAATGCTCAGTGACAACTTGACATTTAAGAAGCCAACCGCACCCTGTGCCCAGGGGTCCTGCCCTCCACCTGGGGCAGAGCCCCTTTAAGCAGGTCACTGCTGTGCTGTGCAGGAAGTACTCTAGTGGAGATGTGTGCGCAGGCTCCTCTGTAGCAACCTGTCGGAAAGCATGCTTGTGTCTGGAGGAGCCAGAAAGGCTTTGTAGGAGAGCTGTGATTTGAGGGCCTTGTAGAGCAAGTGGGAATTTGACAGGGAAGAAGAGGATGGGTCTCCAGGCAGAAAAAGAATCACACATTGGTACCGGGTGTAAAGAGCCTGGTGCATATAAGAACGTTGTGAGTAAGCTTGGTGAGGCATAAGCAGATGGCAGCAGAAAGAGAATTTTTAGGTACAGTTACGTTCTTTCATTGTTTGCACTATTCATCATTGTTAATTAATATCCTTAAGATAATTTTTTTTTTCACATTATAGGTGGAGCTATCTACCTCTCTGGAATTGACATGATACATGGGACACCTGTTTTGGACATAAAGCCCTACATAGCTGACTATGACTCTCCACAGAGTTTGACTGAGCCCTTAGGAGACTTTAATTTACAAGGTAGCAAACATAAACCAAAAACTGAGTTTCAGTCTCGTGGCATGACTGATAACTGTGACCAGCAACAGCTCTCAGGGTACATTGAACCACAACCCTACAAGAGCACTAAGGAGAAACCTAAATGTCTCGAAGACAGAACCTCAGAAGAGAAACACATGGAATGTGATGACAGAGCAAAAATTCGACACTCTCCTAAGCATGAGGAGGAGATAGCAGCAGGTTTTGGTTTAGAATCAAGAAGTGGCCAGAATTCGACTGTGGCAGAAGAGCAGGTTGGCTCATGTCACCTGGAGAAGAGCTTTTCTGAGGAAGGCACAGATAAGAGGTCAAGGAGGGGGCAAAAGGCAGTGATCCTACAGGGAAGCAGTGTGGAGACACAGCCTGGGCCCCTTCACTACCCTTCCAGGGCTGCTGATGAAGCCCCCTACAGTATGGTTCCTGCCTGGGTAAGAGAGGCGCCTGTGACCACGTTAGAAGTTCGATTCACCCCTCACGCCGAGATGGACCTCAGGCATCTCAGCTCAGGTGAGCCAGGTGCCTTCAGTTTTTTTATTTCTGAATGACGGGTGAGCTTTTACTATGAGGTGGAACTAAGCTTGGTATACCTGAAGGCAGTTACATGGAGTATTTGTCAGTATGACTGCTGAAAAGAAACACGGAAGTATAAAACAATACTGGGCAACACCATCATCTGATGTGTTTCATTCAACAGCTGTTCATTCAGCACAGCTCATTCCAGGCACTCAGTAGAGTGTTTGCTGAGAACGGCTGCTGCACGTTTGAGGCTACGTGGCTGGAGCAGAGTGGAAGAAGCTGAGGTCAGAGTGGCTACAGGGAAGGGTTTTATAGGCTATTGTGAGGACTTGCGTTTTTATCTTGAGAGAACTGGAAAGCAGAAAACTTGATGTTAATATTCCTAGAGAGCAGGGGCCACCACGGGGGTCAGATCCCTGCCCAGAGTGGGCCACAGGTGATTTCTGGTAATGACTAAATAGATTTCCAAACTCCATTTGTTTTAAGTGATTGTTCAAGGAACCAGCCAAATTCTGTATCGAAGTTAATGGTAATGAAATGTGACCTGCACAATTTTGAGAGTTAGATTGTGTTCTTCTCATTGCAGGTGTTGGTCAAACTGCATTTAAATATTTTCAATCAGCAGGAGAAGCAAAGTGCGCCATCGAGGCCGTGCTGTCAGCGGATCCTCGGTCTGTGTATCGACGGAAGCTCTGCCAAGACCGTCTTTTCTATTTTACCGTAGACATAGCACATGTCACTTGCTGGTTTGGTGATGGCTTTGCAGAAGTTCTGAGGATCCAGCATGCCTCTGAGCCTGTTCAGATGAACGACCCTGCAGATTCCTTGGTGTCTCTGGGATCTTAACGATTCTCCATTACATCTTTGAGTTGACCTTTGGATATGATATTTGGATTTTCTGTACAAGCAAATAATGTATCTTCTTTGCAGAAGGAAGTAACACTTTGTAGTCTCACTGAGTGATTTGGGTTGTGCAAACTGTTTATTGGAAAAACGTCTTTTAATAAACAACAGAAAATGTAGCGCAACTGCCTTTTGCTTTTGGCCTGTTACTATAAAGAATTCAAAGGTGATCCTCTCTCACTGAGTTCTGAAAGAAGCTGATTGTTCTTGGGACTTGGTAAGATTAGGCAAAGAGACCATTATAGCAGGAGATTTCAAGCTGAGGGGATCTGTTCAGTCATTGACATTGGTTTTCATGACTGGAAAAGCCCTCTATTTTATTCTGAGTTGCAATGTCTTTAGAAATTAACAAATCAAAAGCAGACGGTTTTTATAAACACATTAAACCTGTGTTTCAGAGACTGATATATACGTATTTATATGTTAGTTATATATAAAATATATTTTAATAAATATATATATTTAATCCTGATCCTGAAAAAGAGACTCTTTGAATTTCTTTGAATGTCTTTGTATCAGAAAAGGATCTTCAAAGAAAGTAATTACTGGTTCACGTCTTACTCTGTGACTATTGAGAACCTACTGTGGGTTAGGTTTTGGTGATAAAATGAGATGAACACGATACGGTTCTTGTTGCAAATCATGGGTAGGAGAGGAAGTAAGACTTAAGCAAATCATTGTAATACAGTTTGATAAATCAGCAATTAAGTCTGTTCAAGGTTCCTGTGTGTGTATACATAGTAGGAAGCAGTTGTAAGAATGTATTGCCTGTAAGTAATTCGAGTGATGTGATCCCAGATAACTGAAGATTTATGGTCAGTGTAACCAAATTAGACACCTGTCAACATGACATAGGCATTCCTAATCATAGTTGTAAATCTTAATAGCCGATTGATCATGGTTTTGAAATGAACCCTTTGCTTGTAGATACTTGTAGAGTCGTTTGTGGCGGATGACACTGTACCGTGGAACTAAATGGGCTTGTAGTTGTTGTCTTTGATTTTACTTAGAACTTCTTGGGAAAATACCTTAAATTTGATTAAAAACAAAACTATATTTTGAAATAATTACAGATTCACTGAAGTTGTAAAATAGCAGCCCCATGTACCCTTCAACTAGCTCCCCCCAGTGGTGATACCTTATGTAACTAGCACAATATGAGAACCAGGAGATTGACGGTACGGTCTACTCTTTTGTTTGATTTTAATGTTTTTTTCTCTTAAAAAATTATTTTGAAAGTGAATCACGGCTTGAAGCACAAAATGTTGATGCTTATATGGAAAAAAGTAACTCTGGGAATGATACCAGCCATCCTAGCAAGGAGACCGTTCTCTTGTTTGGGGTTTTATTCTACATCTGCAGAACTTTAGAGCAAAAAAGGAACTCTGCCAGTTCATGGGTCTTTTCTTCAGTATTCCCAGTGTTTGACTTTCCAGGCCTTGCTTAGACACCCTCATTCATGAGGTCTTCACACCTGCCCTGTGCGGCTCACTCTATATGGACAGTGCTCATTATAAAAATGTCCTATATATGAGATAAAAGCTCCGCCCATGAGTCGGACCACACAGAGTAAGGCTCCTTGCTTCCACACATTAAACTGTCAGACAGTTCCAGCTCCCACTTCTTGGCCTTCACTAGTTGAGCACCCCCATTTTCTTAAACCATTTCTCCTATAACGTGCTCTCAAGCTCCCCCGCTCCAGTGAGTCCCTGGTGTGACCTTTTGGGTCTGCGGGCATGTACTTCAGGTGTCCTGTTGTGAGGAAGTTAGAATATCCATTTCATGAACTTACACCTTTCAGAAAGATGAGAAGTTTGAGGCAAGTATATATTCCTTTTCATCTTGTAAACTTTTTCAAAAGAACAGGATATATAAATGACATCCACCTTGAATTTTAGCCTTTACTTTCTGGTGCCTGCAGGGGGAGCCCCTGATACCTGATTGTCACAGTTTTGAGAAGGTGTTCAGGTAATTTTGCCTTTAGGTCCATCTGTCCCAGCTTAAAGAACAGTAACTTATTTTCCCAGAAATGCCTGTCAATCACATGTAGAAAGAGATTAGAAGGACGATTGCTATTTATTAAATTTATCTTAAATTGGAGCTGGCTTAAGGGGTCGGATCAGTTATATTCCAGGGGGCTGTGCACAACCAGGTAGACTCGTTAGCCAAACCCGTCAGCATGGGTGCATAAGGCATTCACTGTGTTGAGGTGTGTGTGACTTTTTTCCCTTGGAAAGAAGAAATGAAGTTGAAAACATAAAAGAATCAACCTCTTGTGGGTGGTTTTCTATTTATGATACAGTCCCAAAAGAAGTCAGATGAGGACTCAATGGAAATTTGTATGCTACTCAACTTTTATATGTGCTTGGCACTGGTTTGTGTGTTTTTCATACACTGATTAGAGGTTAAGTAGCATGCTCAGTTCACGCAGCTGGTCAGCCACGTATCTAGGATTTCAGCCTACCCAGGCTGACCGCGGAGTCTGCTCTCTTCCCAGCTTGGCCCTACTGCCTCCCCAGTGTAGATGTGGATGCTTAGCCAACCCTCCTGGTTTAAGTGAGGGACAGCAGTTCTGCAGGCTTAAGCGCAGGACGCTTTAATTAGTACAGTGGTGGTCATGGAAATCCAACCACTAAATGAAAATCAGGGTGAGAGGACAGAAACAACCACGCCCACCAGATCTGCATGGAACCTCCTGGGAAGCAGGGTGGGAAATGTGGAGAGTGCTGGGTTTAGGCTCAGAAACTTGAAGCCCTGGCTTCTGCTCTGCCGGGTGCTAGCTCTGTCACCTTGGGCAAGTCATTGCACCCAGCTCCAAATCCCTGGCCTTACGGAGTTATCACAAGGATAATCCTCGGGCAAGTATTTTGTCAACTCTTAAATGACCTGTGAACTTATGTAATATTTTTATTGTGCTTCCCATCGCTGGCACCCTTTCTTTACCACTCCGCTCTGGCTTACTTGGCTGGACAAACAGATTTTGGGGGACTCTGCCAGTCAAAAAACCAGTTGCCGTTGAGTTGATTCCATTCATGGCAGCCCCATGTGACAGATACTGTGGCTCGAAAAGCCGAAAATATTTACTATGGGGTCTTTTTTGGAAAAAGTTTGCCAACCCATGATTTAGAACATTATTTCTCTGGAAAGGTGTTTTGAATTCCAGAAATCTGACTTACAAATTAAAGTTTGGGATACCACATGCTTCTAAGTCAGGGACTGTCTGTATTATAAAATGATTTAGCCATAAAGCCATGTGAGAAAGCTTGTAAACAGGTCATGAACAGTATACATTAAAATATTCTATTCATATGTGTAATACAAGGTTATACAAATCCATGTTTACACATGCGTAGACAATTTCTAGAAGGCTGAAGGAAAAAAATGCTAACAATAGTTACCTCTGGGGAGGGTCTCTGGGGGCTTATGGGGGAAGGCAGCTTTTCACTTTATTCACCTCAGGATGTTGTGATTTTTCTTCTAATCACCGCTGCACATTATTTTTATATGGAAACATATGGAGAACAAAATGTCCCGTACTCAAACTGGAATGTACCTGATATGTTAGTGTAGCTTAACAGATAAGTTAGATAAATTTATATATCTAAATAGATATCTATATATCCCCCCCTTAAAAAATATCTGGTAAAGATGGTTAGAGACATATTTGCTTTCTCCTGGAACATCACATATGGGATATATTTATATATCTAAAGAGATGTCTACATATCCTTCCCCCCAAACACACACACACCTAGAAATATCAGATAAATACGGTTAGAAACACATTTACTTTCTCGTGGAACATCAACTGTGGATCATAACACCAAAAACCATCAGGTCAGTCACACATCAGCTGTGGAGCTGAGCCAGCTTGCAACAGATAGCTGGCTGAGCCTGGGCCGCTTTGTCCCTGAGGATGCACTGACGTTTTCTGTCCTTCCAGAGACAGGGTTTTGGATAAGGCATTGTGCCTCCAGGCAGGAGTCAGGCACCCATTTGGATGGTGTGTCGGCAGAGGGCTGAGCCGCCAGAAAGCTCCTTAGCCCAGTACTCACCAAACCTGTGCAGTTTGCCCAATCTCCTGGACTAAGGGATGGGTCTCTGCTTGCAGGATCCACTCACTCATCAGCTCCACCCTCTGGCTCTGTGTCTACTTGCATTTAGGGAACTCACAGGCAATGGGACTGGTGGGAATTGCTCTCTCTGCGTCCCCAGGACTGGCCCTTGTCCACTGTCCAAATGGGAACTCTGAGTTCTGTCATTTGAGTCAGCAGGAAGGAGAGGAGCTGGAGACAGACTGTGCCCACTGGGCAAGGGGGCAGTGCTGAGGTGGGAGGGGAGGCAGGAAAAAGACCAGGCTGGCCTGTTGGCAGGTGAGCAGAGCAGAGCCTGTGTGGGATGGAGTAGGGCTGGCAACAGACAGGGGCTCAGGCCCTGCTTGGCTAGGGGGAGTGGTCAAGGCCTGAGAGAACTGGCAGAGCCAAGGCAGGGCCTGAGTCCTGGAGAGGCTACACAGGCTTCCCAGGGGCGTCAGGTCCAGGAATCAAGGCAGAACCAGTTGTCATCGAATCGATTCTGATTCATGGCAGCCGCATGTGTACAGAGTAGAACTGTGTTCCAGATGGTTTTCTTTCTTTTTAAATTGTGATGAAAATATACATAACAAAACATACACCATCTCAACAATTTCTACATGTGCAATTCAGTGACATTGATTACATGCTTCGAGTTGTACAACCATTCTCACTTTCGTTTTGAAAATCATTCCACCACCATTAACATAAACTCAATGCCACCTAAGCAAAAAAAAATCCCCACTTCCTCTCCTCCACAGGGTTTTCAATGGCTGATTTTTGGGAATTAGATTGCCAGGCCTTTCTTAACTCTTCGCCTAACTTTCTATCTTTGCCAAGATGTAAAGTCACACACAAAGATACTTCAATATAGTAGGAAAACATGAGCAAGGAGTGCTTGAAAATGACAAGGAAAGGGGGAAAATAAGTGATATAAAATGTGTTGATCTGTGAAGCTTTGCACAAAATGCCCAGTGGGTCATGAGGCGGGAGAAGCATGGCTCTCAGAGCTTGCCCTCTCTTTCTGATGGAAACCCTTCCACCATCACGGGAACAAGCCTGGTTATCCTACTGAACTATGAGAAGGTACATTGCTGAGTCCCAGCTCATAACGAATCGGTCTCCAGACACATAAAGCGGGCATGGTAGATTACCCAGCTCTAGTGAAGTTGGCCTAGACCAGAAAAACTACCCAGACAATACCCAGGACAATGAGGGGGGAAAAAAAGAAGTTCATTATTTTAAATCACTAAATTCTGGAGTGTTTGCTGATACATCTGGTTACCACACTCTTGAGAGGAGGATTGGAAAAGTGGAGCTTATCTAACAGTAAAGGTTAACATAATGAAGTCCTTAAATGATGAGGAAGTCTTTAGAACACGCTGGAGTTTTATGATGAAAGAGTAACAAATAATAGCTAACAAGCACTTTGGGCCGGGTATGGAGCTGAGAGTTTAAAACAGACAATCTAATTTAATCCTCATAGCAAACTTATAAGAAAATATACTATTATTATTTCCATTCTACAGATGAACAAACTGAAGTTCAAGGACATTAAGATACTTCTACAAGATCACACAGTTGGAAAGGGGGAAGACTTGGGTATAAATCCTGAGTCTGTCAATGTGCAGCACCAACACTCTTAACCACTAACTCCAAGGTTTCTAGAATAAGAGAATCTGCAGAAGACAGTTCCATGAATACAAATGGAAGAGAAAAAAGGGGCACTAAAACTGAGCTCATCACTTCTTTCTCTCAAATCACATCCCTGACTTCCGGATGAACATAGAGTGAACTCATGCATTTGTTTCTGTTGCCTGCTGAAACCCCAGTAAGTGGCAGCAAAGAAGAGTAAACTAAAATAAGCAGAAGAGAGGAAATAATAAAGACCAAAGTGGAAACCAATGAAAAACAACAGAGAAAATCAACAAATAAAAGCCCAACTGGATAAACTTCTAGCCTCACTGAACGGGAAAAGAGAGAAGATACAAATTACCAGTACAAATTACCAGAATGAAATAAGTGACATCCTATAGATTCTACAGATATTAAAAGGAATATTATCAACAACTTTATGCCAATAAATTCAGCAATTTAGACCAAATGAACAAATTCTGTGAAAGACACATATTATCAAAACTCACTCAGAGTTTTGTGTCTTTCACAGATTTGTTGAATAGTGGAAATATGTATAACCTGAATAGCTCTACACCTAATTAAAAAAAAAAAAAAAGAAATTGTAGTTAAAAGCCTTCCCACAAAGAAAACTTCAGGCCCAGATGACCTCACTGGTGAATTCTATCAAATATTTAAGGAAAAAAAAAAAAAAAAAAACAATTTTATACAAACTCTTCCAAAATACTGAAGGGAAGGGAATACTTCCCAAATCATTCTATAATTCCAGCATTACACTGATACCAAAACCAGACAAAAACATCACAAGAAAACTACAGACTAATGCCCATCATGAACATAGATGCAAAAATTCTAAGCAAAATTTTACCAAATTGAATTCAATTGTATATTAAAGGGATTTATTCAAGAAATGCAGGGTTGGTGTGACATTAAAAAATCAACCAATGTGATGAACATATTTAAAGTCACTGAACTGCACATGTGAAGATTGCTGAAATGGCAAATGTTTTGTTACCTATATATTTACCACAAAAAACATAAAAAATCAATAACTATAATTCACTGTATTTACAAACTAAAAAAAAAAGTTGTGTGATTATTTCAACAGACAGAGAAAAAGCATTTGACAAAATCCAATATCCTTTCCTGATAAAACTCTTTGAAAACTAAAAATAGAAAAAAAAGATTACTCAATCTAATGAAGAGCATCTACAAAAAAACATATAGCTAATACCATACTTAATGGTGAAATATTCAATGCTTTATCTCATAAGATCAGGACCAAGACCACTTCTATTCCATATTTTACTGGAGATGCTAGCGAATGTAATAAGGCAAGAAAAGGAAAAAGCATACAGGTTGGAAAGGAACAAATATAACGGTCTTTATTTACAGATGACATGATTATCTACATAGAAATCCTGAAGAATCAATAAAACACTACTAGAACTAATAAGTGACTTTAAAAAGGTCACAGGATATAAAGTCAAAAAAGAAAAATTTATTTTATTTCATGTATTAGCAATAAATAATTGGGAACTTAAAAATATTTAAATTACCTTCCTCTTCTCTAACTCATCCCATCCCTCCATCTCTGTCTGGAGAATTTTTTTTAAATTAATTTATTGTGCTTTAGGTGAAAGTTTACGAATCAAGTCAGTCTCTCATACAAAAAGTTATATACAAGTTGCTATGTACTCCTATCCTAGCTGCTCTCCTCCTAATGAGGCAGCACATTCCTCCTCTCCATCCTGTATTCCCCATTTCCATTCAGCCAGCTCCTGTCCCCCTCTTCCTTCTCATCTTGCCACCAGACAGGAGTTGCCCATATAGTCTCAAGTGTCTTTCTGAGCCAGGAAGCTCACTCCTCACCTGTATCATTGTCCTTCTTATAGTCCAGTCCAATCCTTGTCTGTAGAGTTGGCTTTGGGAATGGTTCCAATCTTGGGCTAACAAAGGGTCCAGGGACCATGACCATCAGGGTCCCTCCAGTCTCAGTCAGACCATTAAGCCTGGTCTTTTTACAAGAATTTGAAATCTGCATATCCCACTGTTCTCCTGGTCCATCAGGGATTCTATGTTGTGTTCCCTGTCAGGGCAGTGATCGGTGGTATCTGTCTGGAGAATTTGAACTCAAGAGTTTTTGAGCTCAAGGATCCAAGTAGAGCAGAGTGGGGTGAAATGCGGTAATTAACTGGAAGTCTGCACACAGGGCAATAGAACCCTGCTCTCCAAGTCCCCACTCCCCAGCAACCACCTTTACTACCTCTCGTGCCAGGATTTTCTTTTGCCAGGCACACAACCCCAGGCAGGAGATTGGAGAGTCCTTTCCTAGAGGAAAGATCTACAGATACTGACATCTGAGGATCTGCCCACAAAACTCAGCTCACTCTAAAGTGAAACACCCCCACATATAGAGGCCCCGAACATTTAAGGTCTTACTCTTAAATATAACCAGAAAGCCAAAGATCACCTGACATTTAAGAAAGGCCTTATATAGCCATGTTAATATCTACCCTGAACGTTGAGTCAATAAAAAATTATAACTCCACTAGGAGCATGGAATCAAAGGCATCAGTTCTTCCATCTTCCTTATTCATCATCCAGCTTTGCATGCATGCAAGGTGATTGAAAACACCATGGCTTGGGTCAGGTGCACCTTAGTCTTCAAGGTGACATCTTTGCTTTTCAACACTTTAAAGAGGTCTTTTGCAGCAGATTTGCCCAACGCAATGCGTCTTTTGGTTTCTTGACTGCTGCTTCCATGGCTGCTGATTGTAGATCCAAGGAAAATGAAATCCTTGATGACTTCAGTATTTCCTCTATTTATCATGATGTTGCTTATTGGTCCATTTGTCAGGATCTTTGTTTTCTTTACGTTGAGGTGTAATCTATACTGAAGGCTGTGGTCTTTGATCTTCATCAGTAAGTACTTCAAGTCCTCTTCCCTTTCAGCAAGCAAGTTTGTGTCATCTGCATAATGCAGGTTGTTAATGAGTCTTCCTCCAATCTTGATGCCCCGTTCTTCTTCATAGAGTTCAGCTATGTCAGCTAGGAATATTGAATATACCACGGGCTGCCAAAAGAATGAAAAAGTCTGTCTTGGAAGAAGTACAACCAGAATGCTCCTTGAAGCAAGAATGGCAAGATTATCTCACATAATTTGGACAAGTTATCAGGAAGGATCAGTTCCTGGAGAAGGACATCATGCTTGGTAGAGAGTCAGCAAAAAAGAAGACCCTTAACAAGATGGATTGACACAATGGCTGCAACAATGGACTCAAGCATAAAGATGATTGTGGGTATGGCGCAGGACCAGGCAGTATTTCCTTTTGTTGTACATAGGGTCGCTATGAGTTGGAACCAACTCGATGGCACCCAACAACAACAACAACAGCATAGAAATAGCATTGAAAGCCAAATCCTCATGGTCCATATTAAGGGGTCAATATATAATGTCCAAAACGAATAAATCAAGAAATATTAAAGAAGCATTTTATTTAAAAACAGGTGAACAGTACGAGAAACAGCTAAAAGAGTTTGAAGTGATTGCCTCTGGGAAAGAGGACTTGTGGCAGAAGAGGCTGCTGTTTTTGTTAAAAGACTTACAGTACTAATTAACCTTTTTTTATTGAGATATAATTCACGTATCATAAAATTCACCATTTTATTTTGTACAATTCAGTGGTTTTTAGAATATTCACAAGGTTGTGTAGCCACCATCACTCTCTAATTCCAGAACAACATCATCACCTCATACCCATTAGCAGTTACTCTCCAATCCCCTAACAAACCAAAGACAGAGAGAGAGAGAAGCTCTTAAGAAAAACAAAAATCGTATAAGAAAAGAAATTTAATACATAATATATATTTACTACTTGGTTCATCAGAAAACAAGTTTTATTCATCATAATAAAGTGAACACTGAATAACAGTAAACATTGAATAAATATATTGGTAGCCTGAGAGAAGGGTAAACTGGAAGCAAAGGAAAGTATAGAACGAATCTTTATCTTCCACAGTAGGAACTCAAAACACAAATTACAAATTAAAAAAAAAATAAGAAATTGCAATTACGATAAAGACTACTGTTACCTATTCAATATCCGTTCTCCCTTTCTTATTTACTGACAGACACCGGTTTTATTTGGGATGGCAGAGTACTCAGCTACAAATTACATTTCCCAGTCTTCCTTGCAGTGGGGGTGGCCTATAATACAGTTCTCACAGTTGAAATGCAAGCAGAAGCCCCCTGGGGGTGACACTGAAGTGTCAGCAGAGTCCAGAGGGGTGACTCAACTGGCACTTTCCCTTTTTTCCCTTTACCCTCTCACTTCTTCCTGCCTGAAATGAGGATAGAATGGCTAGAGCTCTCACAACTATAATGAAGGACTGAGACAGAGGTAGAGGGTCACATCCAAAAGATGACAGCTCTAAACGAGAAAGCCGTAAGGAGTCTGGTCCTTTGGTATGATGAAGCTACTGTCATAATTTGGACTTCTTTTTATGTCAAAGAAAAATAACACCCTAACTTGTTTGAGCACTGTTATGGATTGAATTGTGTCCTCCCAAAAAAATGCGCATCAACTTGGCTAGTCTATGATTCCCACTGTTGTGTTGATTGTTCACCATTTTGTCATCTGATATGATTTTCCTATGTGTTATAAATTCTACGTCTATGATGTTAATGAGAAAGAATTAGAGGAAGTTATGTTAATGAAGCAGGACTCAATCTACAAGATTAGGTTGTGTTTTAAGTCAATGTTTTTTGAGATATAAAAGAGAGAAGCAAGCAGAGGGACAGAGGGACCTCATACCACAAAGAATGAAGCAGGAGAGAAGCGCATCGTTTGGACCTGGCGTCCCTGAGCTGAGAAGCTCCTAGATCAGGAGAAGATTGATGACAAGGACCTTCCTTCCCCCAGCATGGACAGAGAGAGAAAGCCTTCCCCTTGTGCTGGCTTCCTGAATTTGGACATCTAGTCTCCTAAACTATGAGAGAATAAATTTCTCTTTGTTGAAGCCATCCACTTGTGGTATTTCTGTTATAGTGGCACTAAATGACTAAGACAAGCACCATTTTCAGATTTGTGTTACTAGTGCACTTCCTAATTGATAATCAATATAAACAACAACAACAAAATAGTTGCCATCAAGTCAATTCCAACTCATGGTGACCCCATGTGTGTCAGAGTAGAACTGTGCTCCAAAGGGTTTTTAATGCCTGATACAGGACTTTCTTCCAAGGCGCCTCTGGGTGGACTCGAACCTCCAACCTTTGGGTTGGCAGCCAAACATAACTGTTTGTACCACCAAAGTACTTCAGTAATCAATATATGTACATATAATAGTTAAGGTAGGCAAAACTGTACCAAACAAGTGTCAAAATGTGCAGTGGTTCAAACATATCAGAAGTTTATTTCTTCTTACACAGCTGTACTGAGTGGGTGGAAGCAGACTGGTGGGTTGGTCTTCCTTCTCTCTTTTATTCAGACGTTTGGGAAGACAGAGGCTCTTTAGCATATGGCTTCAGTATATGGCTTCAAAGTCCTCCTGGAGGTCATCTCCATTCCAGGCAGGCCCGGAGGAGACAGGTAAGAGAAGAGCACACGTGTGATTTGAGAGGCCAGACCTAGAACTGGCAGTTGGCTCTTCTGCTCACTGTCGTTGGCTAAACTCAGTCACATGACTGTGTCTAACTACAAGGATGGGGGCAGGGGCATGCTGAGAAATGAGGTTGGGTGTGTGCCCAGGAAAAAGAGGACAACCTGGATTTTGGAAAGTCTCTGTTATGGCATATGAATTAGAAATACAGAGGTAACCAACTAAATGGGCAACTCCTGCCCAAAAGTAAGATGAGAAGACAGAAAGGGACAGGAAAGTGAACAAATGGACATGGGGAAACTGGGATAGAAAGAGGGAGAGTGCCGTCATACTGAGGGGATTGCAACCAATGTCACAAAATAGTTTGTACATAAATTTTTGAATGAGAAACTAATTTGCGCTATAAACTCTCACCTAAAGCACAATAAAATTGAAAAAAAAAAAAAGAGAGAGAGAGAATAAAGAAACAACAACCAAAATAAATAAATACTTAACCACCTGGGTACAAGTTAAAAAAAAAAAAATCAAGAAATACAGAGGTAACCCTCAGAAGAAATAGCTTACAGAGTTGAAAGTTACCTCTGGGGAACAGGACGGGGCGGGGGCGGGGGGTGGGAGTACGGCAGGGCAGGGCAGGGCAGGGGACTGCCGGGTCTTCTTAAAAGCGGCATTTTAATACTATTTTTACAATAATTTATAAATATTGCATTGCAAAAGTAAGTACAAACTAATTTATGAAAATAAAGCAAAAGCCTCCTTTCTGAGCTTGCAGCTAGTTTGCAGTGCCATGGCTAAACACACCAAGAAGGTCAGGATCATCGGTAAACATGGGACCTGTTATGGCACCTCCCTCAGGAAAATGGTGAAGAAAATTGAAATCAACCAGCATGCAAGTACACTTGCTCCTTCTGTGGCAAAACCAAGATGAAGTGACGAGCTGTGGGATCTGGCACTGTGGTTCCTTCATGAGAACAGTAGCCAGTGGGGCCTGGACCTATGCCACTACTTCTGCAATCACAGTACAATCTGCCATCAGAAGACTGAAGGGATTGAAAACCAATAGAGCGCCACCATTGGAAACATCTTTAGCCTATACTATGGAGCTCTGAGGAAATCCTGGTGGCGTAGTGGTTAAGTGCTATGGCTGCTAACCAAAGGGTTGGGAGTTCAGATCTGCCAGGTGCTCCTTGGAAACTCTATGGGGCAGTTCTACTCTGCCCTATAGGGTCGCTATGAGTTGGGATCAACTCGATGGCACTGGGTTTGGTTTTTTTTTTTTTTTTATGGAGCTCTGATGGCACAGTGGTTAAGTGTTTGGCTGCTAACCAAAAGAACAGCAGCTGGAACCCACCAGCTGCTCTACAGGAGAAAGATGTGGCAGTCTGCTTCCTTAAAGATTAAACAACCCAAAACCAAACCCATTGGCATCAAGTCAATTCTGACTCACAGCAACCCTATGGGACAGAGTTGAACTGCCCATAGGGTTTCCAAAGAGTGGCTGGTGGATTCAAATTGCTGGCCTTTTAGTTAGCAGCCAAGCTCTTAACCACTGTACCACCAGGGCTCCCCTTAAAGATTATAGCCTTGGAAATCCAGTGGGGCAGTTCCACTGTCCTATAGGGTCGCTATGACTAAGAAGCTTAGCCTATAATAAGTGGGTTAATTTATATAACAGAAAATAAAATAAATAAAGCAAAAAATAAAAAAGTTCAGCCACATTTCCTCTTGCATGCTTGTCTCTTCCACATCTACCAATCTGACCAAGGGTGAGGACCGTTTCTTAATCATATCCATCTTCCTTCTTCTTCTCCAGAGACCCACTCAGGGCCAGGTGCAGGTAAGTACTTAGAAAGAATGTTGAACAGAATGGCATCATGCCCACCTTGCTTGCAGTGGTCTCGCAGTCAGCTCACAGCTGCTCATTCTTCCCACGTGTCCAGCCTGGAGGGTCCGTGCTGTAGCATGCACCACTTCAGTCCTGAGAGGCTGGCCCAATTCCAGGGCCCTAGTACTCATTGCTCGGTGAAGCCAGAGGAATGCCCGTAGCGGATGAGCACATTCCCAGCAAGGGCGCGAATGTCAGTGAAATCACTGCAGCTTCCTGGAGGGAGTAAAATACTGTGGCCCCACCCCCGGCTAGAAGATGCTGGTTGGTAGAATAACAGAGAGAGATTTTCCAGCATGCAGAGCCCTTGCAAGTTACTCTATCCAGGGTCATTACTACTGGAATGCTGCTTTATCTTTGCCTTCGACTTCCAACACTGTGAGACTGCATTTGTAAGAAAAGGTCTTCTGGCATCCTCACTTGCCCGATGATGGAATGGGCTGCCGTGGGAAGTTATGAGATTGCTGCTTGGAAACTGGATAGCTAGTTGGCAGGAATGTTGTGGAGGTGGTGAGGAAGACTCCCAGCCCCGAGATGCTGTGATTCTTTGGTGCCCAATTTCCCCAGGACGCTGTCAGAGGTACGCAATCTGATGCGGTTTTCGCAATACAGCTGTTGAGATTAGTGATGCAAGTTCATTTGGACGAAAACTGTGGCCAATGAGAAGGACCCTAGGCTGTTGAGGCTACTGCTGGGGCTTGAAGGGTGTCCTGACTCATGCTTCACAGGCCCTGCCAGCATTTCAGAGGGAAGCGATGTACTTCTTCCTCCGTTCATCCCCTAAAGGTAGGCGTCTGGTCTTCAGCTTTCCTCTTTCATTCCACATAACCCTCTTGGGAAATCTCAGCCACAACCGTGGCTTCAGCCCCCACCTCTCTGATGATTACTCCTAGCTCTGTCTCCAGTATTGACCCCATCCCTAAGCAACAGACCCATCTGGCCAACAGCTTGTTGGATACCTCTATCTCCTTGGCCTATAGACATCTTAAACACAGTACCTTCTCCTACCTTCAAACCTGGAACCCTTCACCCAGCCAGTCATGCCATACAGAAACCCTCCAACATCTCCCTCTTAAGTCACTTCTATCTTATCTCCAAGTCCTGCAGATCCCAGCAGCTCCTTTTATCTTTTTCATTCCAGCTCTTTTGCCGCTTATTTCATTACCTGCCTCTGGGCTGTAGTGCCTGGCCTCATGACTCATCCCTTTGCTCCAGGATTTCTCTTTCCTAACCACCACACTTTATTCTGTTGCCAGAGTAACTATCCTTCACCACAGGTGGGATAATTTCACTCCCTCCAAAAGCAAGCATAAAACATAAAAAGACTGATAATACGAAGTGTTGACAAGGATATACAGCAACTAGAGCTCTCACACATTCCTAGTGGATATGTAAATTGGTAAAACGACTTTGGAAAATTAGCACTGTCTACTCAAGTAAACACATATGCATATCCTATGACCCAGCAGATATACATCCAATGGGCACCAAAAGTCATGTACAAGAAGGAAGGTTCATACCCCCAAAACTAGACACTGCACAAAGACTCAACAACAATCATGATATATTCATAAAGTAGGATATTTATTAAACTGCATTTATTACAACATGGATGAATTTCACAGATATCATGTTGAGTGAAAGAAGCCACACACAAGAAAACAGGGAAAACGAATTTATGGTGTTAAAGTCAGGATAGTGGTGCCTCTTGCGTGTGGGAAATGCCTGAAATGGGGCACAAAGGGGGCTTCTGGAGTTTTAGTAGGGATTTGTTTTTTTCATTCAGGTGCTGTTTACATAGGTGTGTTCAGTTTGTGAAAATGTTTACACTGCTCTGTATGTTACACTTCAATAAATGTTTACTCACACACACACAGACACACACACACACACACACACACACACTCCCCAAAACAGAGTCCCTTCCCTTGTTTCTCATGCCCAGGGGAATATGTTCCAAGTCCCAGCAAAGGACTCAAAGCTCTCCATGATATGACCCAGTCTACCAGGCCACCTCTTTCTCACTTGTGGCCTGACCCCAGTCTACCAGGCCACTTCCTTCTCACCTGTGACATGACCCCAGTCTACCAGGCTGCCTCCTTCCCTTCTGTGGCCTGTGCACACTAGGCTACTCCCTCTTTGTCTCAAATATTTCTGTGCCCTTGGCTTTGCTGTTCCTTCATCTTGGAATTCCTCTCTCTGGCTATATGCTGAAAATGCCACCTCCTCTGTGAAGACCCTCCTGATTTCTCAGACCAAACAAACATCTCCCTGTGCCGCATTCCCATAGCATGTTGCTTCTCCCTCTCATGGCTCTTATCTCTCTCTGCTTGCTTGTGTTTTTTCATCTGGAGATAAATCTCTGAGAGGTAAGGGACAGTGTCCCATTCACCTTTGTAGAGCCTCCTGGGGCCAGTGTCCTGCCTGGTACAGTGCCTGAGTTAACGAACGTTTGACAAAATGATTGAATGCGTGCTCTGAGTTAAGCCGCAGTTCGTACTGCCAGAAGCCGAGACGCCCAGCGTGCCTGCAAAAATGCTTTTGCCAAGAGCCAAGTTCCTTTGGAAGTCAACACTTCCTGCAGTCCTTTATTAGCTGCTGACAGCCTGGCAGATGCAGATATGTTGTGCAGCATTGTGGGCGTGTCTAATTAGACTTGGTGAGACCGAGCAGCCCCACTAACATGAATAAGCCATGCAAATATGTGGTTAATGACCATGTCGCTCCGTGTCAATTCTTAATCCCAGATAATTAGCAGATAGAAAAATGGTGGAAGAACGAGAGGTGCTGATAGATATCCGTCGCTTGGTTGAAGCTAGTGATCCTCTTTGGATTAAGACCCGCCCTCCCTGGTGTTGATGGTTCCTATTTGAAATGCTCCTTTTGAAAGGGCCTAGATCCAAGAAGAGGTGTTGGGAACTCCAGAGCGAGGCGTGGGCATCAGAACTAATTCCCTGGGCTGCTTCCACGAAAGGGGGGTGGGATGGGCCCCTCTGCTGTCAACCCAGTGCTGGCAGCTCAGAGTCCTATACAGCCCCTGACTTGCTATGTAACCACAAACGGTCTTTTCCCCTCTCTTGGTTTTACTATTTGTCTAATGGTAGAGGGTGGGAGAGATTGGGTTAGATAATCGGATTCAAGAATTCACACAATAGACAGAAGTTTGTCTAATATATCCCCTCTTGACTACATCAGAGGTGTGGCATTCACTGCCATTTAAATGGTTTGGGTGACTCAGTTGACCTGCATGACAGTGCGCTGTGGAGGGGACATTCTGGGGGCCAAAGATGACACCTGAGATGTGAGCTGGCAATACCTTACACGCTCTGAGACAGGGCCAGCTATCTGTCCACTGAGATGGATGCACCTGGTTCCACAGTGTTGAGTCATCCATTACTGGGAAGCAGCTGCCCAGCCAGCAACTCCATTTCCCAGGCCCCTTTGCATTCAGCTGTGGCCTTGGGAGTGGTTCTCCCCTATGGAAGATGAGCATACTTGATGTGTGTCACTTCTGGACCTAGGCTCTGAAGAAGAGGGGCTGAGGGTGCCTTTTCCATGCTCTCTTTCACCTCTGCTGTCTGGATTTATAGGAAGATGGGAACCTAGGGTATGGGAGAGCCATGAGATGGCAAGAGCCTGGGGTTCTTGAATTGCCACACACAGCAAAATCATCTGGCGACCAGGAAGATCCTTTGTGTCAAATTTCAAAATTCTGGGCTTTATTTGTTACAGAAATTAGAGTTATACTAATTGACTAGATACTTAGGGAATTAGTTTTTTTCCATGGAGGTGATACTGAGAATTGAAAGAGAAATTTAATTATATTCAACAAATATTGAACAAGTACCTATCCTGTACTGGAAACCCTGGTGACATAGTGGTTAAGAGCTATGGCTGATAGCCAAAAGGTTGGCAGTTCGAATTCACTAGGTGCTCCTTGGAAACTCCATGGGGCAGTCCTACTCTGTCTTATAGGATCATTATGAGTCAGAATCGACTCGATGGCAACAGGTTGATAGGTATCCTGCATCAGGTGTTGAAGGTACCATGTTGGGTGGATGATTTGACACAGTGTGGGCCAGTGTAAAGAAAGATACTATGTAAATACTAGCATCAGTTACATGTATATATGGAGAAAAACCCCACACAACAACGAAGGTGACCTATGAGTGACTGAAGGACGGTCAGCACTGATATATGTCAGAGTATATCAGCATGTTGTTTAGCACATGTTGCTGTCATTTGTTGCCTTGGAGTTGGCGCTTCTCTTCTTTGGGGGCTAACCATCTTCCTTAGTGGTCTCAAGGCAAGGTTCCAAGAGGGTGAAACAGAAACTTTAAGGTTTCTAAGGCCTAGCCTTGAAAGTCACTTAAAAGGACTCTTGTGTCATATTCTATTGGTCAAAACAAGTCACAAGGCCAACCTAGATTCAAGGGGTTGGAAACTAGTCTACAGCTCTGGATGGGAGAAATGGAAAACTCCATTGCAAAGGGGCATGTATACTGAGATAGAGGAATTTGCAATCTGCCACAATAACTACCCCGATTTTCTACTTCACAATCAGTTCGGTAACATGAGTTTTTCTAGAAATATACCCATTTAAGGTGGAGCCAAGATGGTAGAATAAACAGATGCTTCCTGCAAGCCCTCTTTACAACAAAGACCTGAAAAAAACAAGTGAAACGAGTATACTTATGACAAGCTAGGAGCCCTGAGCATCAAAGGCAAGCTTAGAAAACGAACAGAGGGGTAGGGGGAGAGATGGTTCAGAAGCAGAGAGGAGTTACCTATTCACACCTCCAGAATCTGAGAAGAATGGCTCTCTCGGCAAAAGCTAAGTACTTGCGTATATTTTACCGCGCCCTCCCACCCCCAAGCTGGCTTCAGTGGCTGAATTCCCTGGGCCTGAGACAGGCCCTGTTGAGTGCCTAGAGCCATCCTCCTGGCCTTGGAGAAGGAAAAAATTTGCATTTGGGGAAAAAGATAATTTGCCAGCTCCACTAACTGGGGGAGCTCAGGACAGAAGCTGCTTCTGTCCAGGCATAAACAGTCTGTGGACTTTGAGCACTTTTCCCTTCTGCATGGACGTGTGTGGGCCTATTTGAGGAGAATAGGCCGTTGTTGGCAGACTCCAACCGTTTCAGCTGTGCGCTGGAAAGGTGGGTGTTTGATGTTTGATATTGCTTTGCCTGTTAAACAGGGTCCTCACCTACCCACGTCAGGGGCCTAAGGACTGGTAGCTCCACTCAGGTCACCCAGCCACTCGCGACAGGGGTACAAAGATTACTGGCACCTCACAGTCCTTACAACCAAAAACACTGGGTGCCCATGGTCCATCTGCAGAACCCACCCACCTGCATGCTCTAGGGAACAGAGATGCGCTTTCCTCAGAGACACTCGGGGGTCAGTTCTCAACTCCCTGCCTTGTTCAGAGCGTGACCCCCTGCTGCAACCAGGTACCAGTACGTACACCAATCACCACTGCCCCTCTAAGACTGTAGGACAGAGCCTGTACCACATACTTGATGATCAGCTACCTGGACACCTGAGCTGAATTCATACAAGAAAAGTGAATGGACGCCTAGACTGATATACCTGATAACAGTTCTAGCCATCTGGGGACAGGACGTCAGAGCTCCAAAGGCGAAAATAATCAAGCTAGCTCACTCAAGCAACTTATTTGGGCATATCAAAACAAAACAAAGCAAGAAGCTACGACACGGTAAGCAAACATAAACTAACACAATGACTTATAGATGGCTAGGAGACAACAGTCAATATCAAGTCACATAAAGAAACAGACCATGATCACCTCAACAAGCTTTCAAAACAAAGAATCCAGGGATCTTCTACATGAAAGTGCATTCCTGGAATTACCAGACACAGAATACAAAAGTTTAATATACAGAACCCTTCAAAACATCAGGAAGGAAGTGAGGCAATACGCAGAACAAGCCAAGGAACACACAGATAAAGCAATTGAAGAAATTAGAAAGATTATTCAGGAACATAATGAAAAATTTAATAAGCTGGAAAAATCCATAGACAGACAGCAATCAGAAATTCAGAAGATTAACAATAAAATTACAGAAGTAGACAACTCAATAGAAATATACCCATTTGCCTTCATTTTCAAATTCATCAATATAAAGTTGTAAAAATTTTACTTTAAATCTCTGATATATCTGTGTTTATTGTTTTCATAACTACTTTTATTTATTGGAGCCTTCTTTCCCTCTTAGTCTCTGTCTCTTTTTAAGAGTCTCATCAGAAGTTTGTCTATTTCATTAAACTTTTCAAAAATATGGAAACCCCGGTGGCATAGTGGTTAAGTGCTACAGCTGCTAATCGAAGGGTCAGCAGTTCAAATCTGCCAGGCACTCCTCGGAAACTCTATGGAGCAGTTCTACTCTGCCCTATAGGGTTGCTGTGAGTCGGAATCGACTTGGCAGCACTGGGTTTGTTTTTTTTTTTTCAAAAATACATACTTTTTTTTTTTAATATCTCTGCATTGTATTTTCTCTATTTTATTCTTTTTTATCTTTATCTTCTACTTTCTTCAGGTTTATTATTGTTCTAATTTCTTAGTTCTTATGTTAGAATGCTTAGCTAATTACTTTTGAACACTTCTTTTTTTTAAAAAAAAACCTTATTTCTTTTGTTGTTGCTGCTGAGAGTATACACAGCAAAACATATCCAATTTAACAGTTTCTACATATACCATTTAGTGACACTGATTACATTCTTTGAGTTATGCAACCAGTCTCATCCTCCTTTTCTGAGTTGTTCCTCCCCCATTAACATAAATTCACTGCCCCGTAAGTTTCCTATCTAATCTTTCAGAACACTTCTTTTTTTAAGGTAAATATTATTAAGGCTATAATTTTTCCTCTAAGTACTACTTTAGCCCTATCTCTCAGATTTTGGTATGCAATATTTTAGTTATGGTTTGATTTAAAATATTTAAAACATTTTATTATGATTTCTTCTTTTAAGTTTTCCAAACATGTAGGTCTTAAATTATTTTTTGGTTTTGATTTCTAACATTGTGGCCAGAGTTAATGGTAATACCAATCTTTTGAGGCTTGCTTTATGGGCTATCATCTGACCAACAGTTGTAAACATTCCATGTGTGCTAGCAAAAAATAATTTTCTCCTATTGTTGGGTGCCAAGTTCCAGGTGTGACCCTTAGGTCGCATTTATCAATTGAGCTATTCAAATATTCACTATCCTTAGGATATTTTTGTCTGCTTGAGCTGTTATTGTTGAGAGAGATGTGTTCACTTAAATTTTTTTGTTGTTGTTGATGGATGCCATTAAGTCAGTTCCAACCCACAGCAAACCTGGTATAACAGAACGAAACACTGCCTGGTCCTGCACCATCATCATAGTTGTCGTTATGCTTGAGCCCATTGTTGCAGCCACTGTGTCAATCCATCTCATTGAGGGTCTTCTTCTTTTTCACTGATTCTCTACCTTACCAAACATCATTTCCTTCTTCAGGGACTGATCCCTCCTGATAACATGCCCAAAGTCTGTGAGACATAGTCTCACCATCCTGCTTCTAAGGAGCAGTCTGGTTGTACTTCTTCCAAGACAGATTTGTTTGTTCTTATGGCAGTCCATGGTATAGTCATACTCTTCACCAACACCACAATTCAAAGGCATCAGTTTTTCTTCAGTCTTCCTTATTCATCGTCCAATTTTTGTTCTATGTATTTTAAAGATATGTTATTAGACACATACAAATTTAGAATTATTATCTACCTGGTGATTTGAAAATTCTGTTATTATGAAGTAATGCATTTTGTTTCTAGTGAGGTTGTTTGTTTGCTGTGAAATATTTTTTGTCTGATATTATCACAGTAACCAAAGCTTGATTTTGATATTAACCTGACATCTCTGTCTTAAAAATTTAAACTTATTATTTTGAGATAATTATAGATTCACATCACTTATAAGAAATAATACAGAGAGATCCTGTGTACCTTTACCTAGTTTTACCCAGTGGTAACATTTTGGGAAACTGTAGTACACAGTCAGCATAGGGACATTGATACTGTCAAGATACAGAACCTCTCCCTCAAATTGCCCTTTTATATATTCATACCCATATCCTTTGTGCCTGTACCCCTTCTTTTTTGAAAAAAATTTATTTACTTTGTTGTTATTGTTGGGAATATACACAGCAAAACAAACACCAATCCAACAATTTCTACATGGGCAGTTCAGTGACATTGATTACATTCTTCAAGTTGTGCAACAATTCTCACCCTCCTTTTCTGAGTTGTTCCTCCCCCATTAACATAAACTTACTGGCCCCTAAGTTTCTTATCTAATCTTTTTGAGTTGCTGTTGTTAATTTGATCCCATATAGATAGATCTTGAAAGAGCACAGTGCTCAAAGCAGGCATCCTTTACTGTTTAAGCTAAATTATTGTTTGTTTTTAAGAAGAGTTCAGGGGTGGGAGCTTATGTTATTGATTTGAGATGCTTCCTCTTTTTTAACGTATGCATTTAAAAGTGCTATAAATTTCCCTCTCAGAATGGCTTTAGCTGTGTCCCACAAAATTATGAACTGTTGTATTTTCACTTCCATTCACTTCCATGTGTATTTTTAATCTCCCTGTGAATTCCTCCTTGACTCAAGGAATATTTAGTTTGTTATGCAGTTTTCAAGTATTTGGAGATTTTCCTGTTATCTTTCTTGGAGAACTCATTTTGTGTGCTTTCAGTTCTCTTAAACTTGTTGAGGTTTGTTTTATAGCCCAGGATATGGTCTATGCTGGAACATGTTCTATAGGCTCTTGAAATACATGTGTATTCTGTTGTTTTGGGGTGAAATGGTCTATAAATGCCAGTTAGATCCTGTTGTTTGATGGTGTTGTTGAATTCTGTGTCCTGGCTGATTTTCTCTTTTCTAATCTCCAGCTGTACTTGTGGACTTGTCTATTTCTCCTATCTGGTCTATCAGTTTTTGCTTCACTTACTTTGCAGCTTGTTGTTTGGTTCATACACATTTAGGACTGCGATGCCTTCTTGGTAGATTTACCCTTTTATCTTTATATAATGTTTCTATCTGTCTCTGGTAAAACATTTTTTTTGGTCCTTTTACATTCAACCTGCCTATATTGTTATATTTGAAGTGAGTTTCTTGTAGACAGCTGTATTAGTTCCTATGGCTCTCTATCTCCTTCTGGAATTCTGATTAGGCATATTAGCGTTTCCACAGTTTTCATGCCTCTTAACTCTTTTTCGTAGTTTCTATCTCTTTGACTCTCTGGACTATCTTCTGGGTAAGTAAATATTTAATCAGCTGTATCTAATATACTCTTAAATCCATCCAATCAGTTTTTTAGTTTAATCATCAGAAGTCTTACTTGGTTGTTTTTCAAATATGCTTGGTCTTTTTTTATGGTGTCTTGATCTTGGATCATATTTTCACACTTCTGCTTTATCTCTTAAAACATTTTAAACATATTTTAAATCCTTGTTTGATAATTCAAATATAAATATGCCTCATATGTCTTTTTTTTGTTTTTTCTTTTTTGTTGAGAATATACACAGCAAAACACACATGAATTCAGCAGTTTCTACACGTGCGATTTAGTGACGTTGATTATATTCTTAGAGTTGTGCAAACATTCTCACCCCCTTTTTCTGAATTGTTCCTCCCTCATTAAAATCACTGCCCTCACAGTAGCCCCCAAGAAGATAAGATACTTAGGAATAAATCTTACCAAGGATGTAAAAGACCTATACAAAGAAAACTACAAAGCTCTACTACAAGAAATTCAAAAGGACATACTTAAGTGGAAAAACATACCTTGCTCATGGATAGGAAGACTTAACATAGTAAAAATGTCTATTCTACCAAAAGCCATCTATACATTTAACGCACTTCCGATCCAAATTCCAATGTCATATTTTAAGGGGATAGAGAAACAAATCACCAATTTCATATGGAAGGGAAAGAAGCCCCGGATAAGCAAAGCACTAATGAAAAAGAAGAAGAAAGTGGGAGGCCTCACCTTACCTGACTTCAGAACCTATTATACAGCCACAGTAGTCAAAACAGCCTGGTATTGGTACAACAACAGACACATAGACCAATGGAACAGAATTGAGAACCCAGACATAGATCCATCCACGTATGAGCAGCTGATATTTGACAAAGGACCAGTGTCAATTAACTGGGGAAAAGACAGCCTTTTTAACAAATGGTGCTGGCATAACTGGATATCCATTTGCAAAAAAATGAAACAGGACCCATTCCTCACACCATGCACAAAAACTAACTCCAAGTGGATCAAAGACCTAAACATAAAGACTAAAACGATAAAGATCATGGAAGAAAAAATTGGGACAACCCTAGGAGCCCTAATACAAGGTATAAACAGAATACAAAACATTACCAAAAATGATGAAGAGAAACCCGATAACTGGGAGCTCCTAAAAATCAAACACCTATGCTCATCTAAAGACTTCACCAAAAGAGTAAAAAGACCACCTACAGATTGGGAAAGAATTTTCAGCTATGACATCTCCGACCAGCGCCTGATCTCTAAAATCTACATGATTCTGTCAAAACTCAACCACAAAAAGACAAACAACCCAATCAAGAAGTGGGCAAAGGATATGAACACACATTTCTCTAAAGAAGATATTCAGGCAGCCAACAGATACATGAGAAAATGCTCTCGATCATTAGCCATTAGAGAAATGCAAATTAAAACTACGATGAGATTCCATCTCACACCAGCAAGGCTGGCATTAATGCAAAAAACACAAAATAATAAATGTTGGAGAGGCTGCGGAGAGATTGGAACTCTCATACACTGCTGGTGGGAATGTAAAATGGTACAACCACTTTGGAAATCTATCTGGCGTTATCTTAAACAGTTAGAAATAGAACTACCATACAACCCAGAAATCCCACTCCTGGGAATATACCCTAGAGATACAAGAGCCTTCATACAAACAGATATATGCACACCCATGTTTATTGCAGCTCTGTTTACAATAGCAAAAAGTTGGAAGCAACCAAGGTGTCCATCAACGGATGAATGGGTAAATAAATTGTGGTATATTCACACAATGGAATACTACGCATCGATAAAGAACAGTGACGAATCTCTGAAACATTTCATAACATGGAGGAACCTGGAAGGCATTATGCTGAGCGAAATGAGTCAGAGGCAAAAGGACAAATATTGTATAAGACCACTATTATAAGATCTTGAGAAATAGTAAACCTGAGAAGAACACATACTTTTGTGATTACGAGGGGGGGAGGGAGGGAGGGTGGGAGAGGGTTTTTTTATTGATTAATCAGTAGATAAGAACTGCTTTAGGTGAAGGGAAAGACAACACTCAATACATGGAAGGTCAGCTCAATTGGACTGGACCAAAAGCAAAGAAGTTTCCGGGATAAAATGAATGCTTCAAAGCTCAGCGGAGCAAGCGCGGGGGTCTGGGGAACATGGTTTGCGGGGACTTCTAAGTCAATTGGCAAAATAATTCTATTATGAAATCATTCTGCATCCCACTTTGAAATGTGGCGTCTGGGGTCTTAAATGCTAACAAGCAGCCATCTAAGATGCAGCAATTGGTCTCAACCCACCTGGAGCAAAGGAAAATGAAGAACACCAAGCCCACATGACAACTAAGAGCCCAAGAGACAGAAAGGGCCACATGAACCAGAGACCTACATCATCCTGAGACCAGAAGAACTAGTTGGTGCCCGGCCACAATCGATGACTGCCCTGACAGGGAGCTCAGCAGAGGACCCCTGAGGGAGCAGGAGAGCAGTGGGATGCAGACCCCAAATTCTCATAAGAAGACCAAACTTAATGGTCTGACTGAGACTGGAGGAATCCCGGCGGTCATGCTCTCCAGACCTTCTGTTGACACAGGACAGGAACCATCCCTGAAGACAACTCATCAGACATGAAAGGGACTGGTCAGCGGGTGGGAGAGAGACGCTGATGAAGAGTGAGCTAATTATATCAGGTGTACACTTGAGATTGTGTTGGCAACTCTTGTCTGGAGGGGGGATGGGAGGATAGAGAGAGAGGGAAGCCGGCAAAATTGTCAAGAAAGGAGAGACTGAAAGGGCTGACTCAAGACGGGGAGAGTAAGTGGGAGTAGGGAGTGAGATGTATGTAAACTTATATGTGACAGACTGATTGGATTTGTAAACGTTCACTTGAAGCTTAATAAAAGTTATTATAAAAAAAAAAAAAAATCACTGCCCTCTAAGGTTCCTGTCTAATCTTTCGAGTTGCTGTTGTCAGTTTGATCCTGTATAGATAAACCCTGGTAGTGTAGTGGTTAAGTGCTACGGCTACTAACCAAAGGGTCGGCAGTTCGAATCTGCCAGGCGCTCCTTGGAAACTCTACGGGGCAGTTCCACTCTGTCCTCTAGGGTCGATATGAATCAGAATCGACTCAACGGCACTGGGTTTTTAGATAGTTCTTAAAAGAGCATAATGCTCATGGCAGACATTTTTTTACTAGTTAAGCTAAACTATTGTTTGGTTTTAAGAAGACTTGAGGGGATATTTTTGGTTCAAAGTTTAATAAAGATGATCTCAGGACAATAGTTTCAGGGGTTCATCCACCCTCCATGGCTTCAGGAAGTCTGGAGTCCTTGGGAATTTAAAATTCTGTTCTTGCATTTTTCCTCTTTTGATGAGAATTTTTTTGTGGAATCTTTGATCAAAATGTTCAATATGAAAGCTGAGCACCATCCAGTTTTTCTCGTCTCATGGCAAAGGTGGCAGTTGTTCATGGAGGCAATTAGCCACATATCCCATATCCTCCTCCTTTTCTTGATTCTCGTTCTTCCTCAGGTGAATACAGACCAATCATTTCTCGAATGGCCACTTGCTAGCTTTTGAGACCTTAGGCACTACACAAACTAAGGTAGAACAGGCAGCGCTAAACATGTTATTAGGCCAATTAACTGGAATTCCCCGTGAAACCGTGACCCTAAACCTCCAAACCAAGCAACCAAATCCCATGAGGTTTTTGGTTGTACATAATCTGCCTCAGCAGCTATTGTTTCTTTTTTGTTGTTGCTGTAAATATATCTTATCACACAACTTTTGCCGGTTCAACTTTTTACAAGTGTACAACTTATTGACAAAAATTACATTAATCAGCTATGGAACCCTACCCTTAATCAATGTGATTTTTCCATCACTGTTAACCTCCTTTCCCCACTCCTCCCACACCTGGTAAATCCTAATAAACTTTGATTTCTATACATTTGCCTTTCTTGTCTTTTTATATAAGAGAGGTCATATAATATTTATTCTTTTGTGACTGGCTTATTTCACTTAGCATAATGTCTTCAAGTTCCATCCATACTGTGGCATGTATCAAGACTTCATTTCTTTTACTGGTTGAGTGGTATTCCATTGTATGTAGGTACAACACTTTGTTTATCCATTCGTCTGTTGATGGGCATCTTAGATTGTCTATACCTCTTGGCTATTATGAATAGCGCTGCAATGAACACTGGTGTACAAGTCTCTTTTTGCGTCTCCGGTTTCAAGTCTTTTGGGTATATATCTAGGAGTAGAATTCCTGAATTATATGGTAGTTCTGGTGGCTGAGTGTTTAACCTTACGGCTGCTAGTTGAAAGGTTGGCAGTTTGAATCCACCAGCTGCTCCTTGGAAACTGCATGGGTCAGTTCTACTCTGTCCTGTAGGGTTGCTATAAGTTGGAATTGACTCCACAGCAATGGGTTTAGATTTCTTTTTGGTTTATGGTAGTTCTATTTTCAGTTTTTTTGAGGAACTGCCACACTGTTCTCCACAATAGCTGTACATTTTGCATTCCCACCAGCCATGGGTAAAGGGTTCCAATTTCCCCACATTCTTGCCAACATTTGTTATTTTCTTTCTTTCTTTTTTTTAAATCTTAGCCATCCTAGTGGGAGTGAAATAATACCTCATTGTGGTTTTGATTTGCATCTCTCTGATGGCTAGTGATGCTGAGCATCTTTTCATATATTTGGTGGCCATTTGAATGTCCTCTTTGGTGAAATGTCTATTAAGTCCTTTGCCCATTTTATGATTGAGTTGTCTTTTTGTTGTTGTCACAGTTTTATATATTTTTTGGTTATTAGATTCCTGTCAGATACATGGTTTCTGAAGATAGTCTCCCAGCTGGTAGCTTGTCTTTTCACTTTTTTGGTAAGCCTTTGGATGAACAAAAGTTTTTAATTTTTATGAGGTTCCATTTATTTGTCTTTTGCCGTTTGTGCTTTTGTTATTATAATAGATAATCCATTGTTGAAAGCTAGGCCTGACTGTGTAGTTCCTGCTTGTTCTAAGAATTTTATGGTTTTAGTTTGCACATTTAGGTCCTTAATCCATTTTGAATTTGTTTTTGTGTGTGGTGTGAGGCATGGATCCTGTTTCATTTTTCTCCATGTGGAAATCCAATTTTCACGGCACCATTTATCAAAGAGACTCTTCTTTCCCCATTGAATGGACTTAGCACCCTTAACAAAAATCAGTTGACCATAGATATGTGGGCTTATTCCAATTCTATTCCATTGGTCTATGTGTCTACTGTTGTACCAGCACTAGGCTCTTTTGATTACTGTAGCTGTATAGTATGTTTTGGAGCCTTGGTGGCACAGTGGTTAAGAGCTCAGCTGCTAACTAAAAGGTCAGTAGTTTGAATCCACCAGCTGCGCCTTGGAAACCTTATGGGCAGTTCTACTCTGTGTATAGGGCTGCTATGAGTCAGAATTGACCTGACAGCAACAAGTTTAGGTTTTTTTTGTTTTTGTTGTAGTATGTTTTAAAATCAGAAGGTGTGAGCCTTCCTACTTTGTTCTTCTCTTTCAACATTGTTTTAGTTATTCAGGGCTTCTTGCTATTCCACATAAAGTTGAGGATGTTTTTCTTTTTCTGTAAAGAAGGCTGTTGGGATTTTGATTGGGATTGCATTGAATCTATAGATCACTTTGGGTAGTACTGACATCTTAATAATATTAAGTTTTGTCTTTAAATTGCTTTTTTCCAGGGAGAAACAGATCTTTGCAGCCTGTGGCACTCTGGATCGCTGTGAATGAATCACAAGTATGCTGAGATATTAACCTGCTCGGTTTCTCGGGATGGCTAGGTGTAGCCTAGGGTGGCCAGAGGTCTTGTATGAGTTATCTCTGGCCCCAAGCAAATTTGTCTACTTAACCATTGTTCTGTATAAATATTATTTCCTATGTGTGTCATAATGTAAAAAAAAAAAAAAATACTGGGAAGTGCTGGCTTGGAGGTATTACTAACCTGAAACCACTTTAATTTCTCTAATTGAGATGGTTTGGGCTTCGATGAAGGTGCCCTGGTGGCACAGGGGTTAAGTGCTTGGCTGCTAACTGAAGGGTCGGCGATTCGAACCCACCAGCTTCTCTACAAGAGAATGATGTGGCAATCTGCTTCCTCAAAGATTTAGAGTCTTGGAAACCCTATGAGGCAGTTCTACTCTGTCTTATAAGGTTGCTATGAGTCGGAATTGACTCAAAAGTAGTGGGTTTGTTTGGTTGGTTTGGGCTGCAAAGGTAGATTAATTTAGGCCAAAAACAGGTGTGAGGATGGCTTATGTTGAGGATCTTTGGGATGCCTTTTCCCTCCTCTACCCAGTGCCAATGTTGAAAAAGGCAAATTTCCTTAATGCCTCCTTCTGTGCAATGGGTTTATTTTCATTCACCATTATCTTGAGTGTATATCTTTTTTTTTTTTTTTTTTTTATCCTTCTAGGAATTCCAATACTTTTCTCTTAGATTCTCCATCTTGGGTAGGCTCTAGATTTCTATTCCTTGCCTCCAGTGCCTCCAGATGCTACAAAACAGCTCTAGTCCACTTGGATTTGGCAGCTATCTTCCAGGAATGATCTACCATTAGGGTTTTCTCATCTCCCTGAATTCCTGCTTTTATTTCATTTTAGGCCTCTACGGATTTTTTAAAAAACTTTTTTGCTCACTCAGCAATGCATTCTAAAAGATGTTTTATCTAGCTATTTTAGCTATTTCTATTGGAAATTTCTTTAATGGCATTTGGATCTTTTCAGCTGGTGGGAACAGAAGTCCCAGTGCCCTTTCACAGAGTTATCTGTACCTATATCTCAAAGTGTCAATGTAACCCAGGGCCTTGACCTTGATACAGTTTGTGTGCCTTTTATAGGATCAAGGAAATCATGGCTCTCACTGCAATGGAAAAGACTGGAGAAACAGCCTTTAGATTCATATTGACAACTTTCTGCTGACTTAAGCTGGCAAAAGCAAGACTCAGATCCCCTTATTACACCAGCACAGCAGCCCTTTCTTCTGATAGCATCTTCATGAGTTTGCTTTGGGGAAGTCACCCCTCCTTCATTGGGTGTGGTCATGATGGAACTCTGTTTGTCAAAGTGCCCTGCCCCCTACCAGTTAAGGGGGTAGGTGACACTGGTGAGATCAGTCAGACAGGCCTCCTGGAATTTGAACTGTGAGCTGAGCAACTCTGTGACTGGCACCCAGAAGAGCTCAGGCACTAGCTCTTGGGACCTGGGTCTTAGCTACTTCTTGAATCCTGTCCTTCCCAAGACCTGAATCCTCAGCTTTCCCTCCAGTTCTTTGAGCTACCCCATAGCCTTCAAATACATTCCTGCTACTGCTTAATTATTCAGGGTCATATTTTATTGTTTGGAACCAAGAAATGTGGATGTGGATGTGGATTAGTCTTCTGTGGGTACCTGGTATCCCAGAGACTTAGGACTGGGAGAGTCTTCAATAGTCATTTGGACCCAACCCCCACCCAGTGAGTGGATTTCCTTACAACATCTCCACACTGACTGCTTTTTCAACTCTGTTTGGATACTTCTCCAAAATGGGGAACTTACTACTGCCTGAGGTAGCCAGTTCCCCCATTGGATGCCCCGACTATTTGAAACTTCTTCCTTTAATTGAGTGAAATCTAATGCACCATAGCATTGGTCCTATTTCTGCCCCCTTCTTCTCCCTTCGTCCTGACAGCTCCTCAGAGACTTGAAGGAAGGGAAATGTTCCCCTTCTGACTTTCTTCAGGCTACACAAGCCTAAGTCTTCTAACTGCCCCTTAGGACGTAGGCTGCAGCTCCTTCCCCAGCCTGACTGCCTTCTCTTGGTACATTCCAGTTAATCAATATCCCTCCAAAAGTGTGCAGATCGTTCTGTTAAGGGTGATGGAAAAAATCGGGAATAGTTAATGGTGATGGTTGAACAACATGAGAACATAATTAATGTCACTGAACTGTACATGCGAAGATCGTAGAAATGGCAAATATTTTCTTATCTATATATTTACCTCAAAAAAAAAAAAAAAATAAGTGTAAAGCTCAGGTGCAATCCAGGCACTCTGAACAGAGCAAAATCAGGCAGGATCATCGCCTCCTTACTCTGGGCACTCTACTTCTTTTAATGCAGCCTCAAATAAAATTCATTATTATGGCAGCCTCGTGACGCTTCTGACTCATAGAGAGTTAAGATTCAGCTAAGCCTTTTTCATGCAGGCTGCTATGCATCCTGGCTCCCTCAGCCTATCCCTGTTCTATCTTCTTTTTGAACTCACAGCTGTCCTTAAAAATATGGCAGACCTTGCCTACTTTTTCCATGGCACAGTCAGAAAAATCCTGTCACGGGGTCAGGGAGTGTCTGTATCTCCCTTAGAGCATACTCATTTGCTCTGAATATGCAGAAGAAGAGAATGCTAGGAAATACTACCTCTCTCAGAAGCAGTGTCCCAACAGTTTGGGGCAGAAGTCACTTACATAATTGCAAGAAAACTTCAGCCCAGATTGGGGCTGGATGCTCTCTCCACAGGTAAGCCTCTCGCTTCAGGTTGTAATAGATAATACTTCCCTTTGGGTGCAGTTAACTCTAACCTTAATGTTGGGCTTAAAGACCAAAAGAAAAGTGGGTTGAATCTGCATTTATAAATGCTGTACTTAATAGTTATTTTTAAAAAAGGCTGCAAGATGGATTTGGATATTTGAAACTTGGATCCCCTTCATGGATGTAGTGAAATACTCAGTGTCACCTGGCAGGGTAACCAGTGGCCTGTGTACAGATCCAGGCCCCTTGGGGGTCAGCTTCCCCATCCTCCTTCCTCTGTCACCTCAGGAGGACTCCTTAGACTTCTCGCCCCCCTAAGTATCAGCTGTGCACAAGCCTGGGGGGATCCTCCAGCTTCAGGGTCCCTTTTTCTAGTCTTTGCTGACCTGGCAGAAGAACCCAGACCACCCCTTCTGGCTGAGCTGGGGTAGCCTGGCATAAGATTATGGTGTAAGTGAGAGTGTCCCCTGTGTATAAGTTATCTATTGCTGTATAACAAACTACCCTAAAGCTTAGTGGTTTAAAACAACAACACTGATTATCTCAGGAATAAGGTCAGGAACCTGGGCATGGCTTAGCTGGGTCCTCTGCTTCAGGGTTTCCTAGAAGCTTCAGTCATTTCAAGATGCAAATAGGAAGGATCTGCTTCCTAGCTCGCTCACGTGGTGGTTGGCAGGATTCAGTTCTTTGCAGGCTGTTGGACAAGTACAGCCTCAGTTCCTTATCATATGGGCTTCTCCCCAGAGCAGCTCACGATATGGCAGCTAGCTTCATTACAGCAAGCAAGTGAGAGGGCAAAAAAGAGAGTGCTAGCAAGACGGAAGTCACAGTCTTTATAACTTAATCACGGAAGGGACATCCTATCACTTTTGCCATATCCTATTCCTAGAAGCAAGCCACTAGATCCAGCCTATACTCAAAGTGAGGGGATCACACAGGGTATGAATACCAGGAGGCAGGGCCCACTGGGAGCCATGTGAGAAGCTGCCTACCACACCCCTAGATTATGTGGAACAGGCAGGGTGGGTGAGACGGGGTATGAGGTCTGGGGCCCCAGGGCACATCAGACACAAGACAACCATCAGTGCTCTGCCTAAAAGTTATACACAATAGGTGGTGGACAGAGGACTGGGGCCTGGGGGCAACCTACAGAACCAGGTTATCCCTGGGCACCCTAGATCTGAACAGCCTAGAAGATAGAGGCCAGATCTGGGTGGGTGGCAGTCCTAAGGCCCCCTGAACCCCGGGCTGAGGATCCAAGGTGGGGCTGATGATGCTCAAGCTTTTTCCTACCAAACCATTTTCCTAGGTCTGCAGTACTCTGGGCATCCACTGCAGGCAAGTCACTATGCCTGGCACAGCAGCGGGTGGGCACTGTGGGCTTTCATTCATTTACAAACATTTATACGGTGTAACAGCAAGAGCACTGGTCAGAGCCTCAGAGCCCAGGTCCAGTCTGGGCTCAACTCTACTTTCTGAGTGACTCATTTTGGGGCTTCAGTTCCCCAGGTATAACAATGACTATAGTAAAACCTCCCCATCTCACTCGCTTTGGGGTGGTTGTGAGGATTTCATGAGATAATAAAACGGAAGGGCCTTGAAAATGATAAGCTATAGTTCATGAAAACCTTCACATCCATTATGCCATTGAATCCTCATGATATTCAGGGGAAGGAGACTAGACTTGTAAAGAGGCATTAGGGACCATCTGTCCCCCGCCGCCCCAGCCGCACACACCCATGCATTGAACAGATGAGACTGCTGAAGGGAAAGGACTCACCCAAAGTCACACACAGAGTCGGTGGCTACACTGGGACAAGATCCTAGGTCTTCCAACTTGTAGCCAGTGCCTCTCTGAGAACCAGAAGGCCCTCCATAATGCAAACTACTGCTACTGGGAAGTTCTGAACCCAGACTGCCTGGATTGAAATGCTGCTCCACCATTTCTTAATTCACAGTAACTACCTTCTAGGTGAATATGTGGGAACTGAGTATGATAATCCATGACAAGCACTAGCACAGTGCCTGCTACATAGCTCACTGAATGTCAGCTATTATGATTGGTATTAGAGAGGGAAGGTAGTGTTGTGACCAGTCGATAGCTGGGGAAGCTGAGGCAGAGGCTTCTCTGAGTATCAGAGCCAGGACCTGAGCCAGCACTCTTGTCAAGAATGCAGGCAGCCTCTCTGAAAACTGCAAAGTACCAAACAAAGGTGAAATGCGACTAATTCATAGTATCATCACCGACACCAGGCTCATGCATTTATAGTCTGCAGAGGGCAGCAGGGACAGCCAGGTTTCCTGAGGAGGATTCAGGAGGAACTCTTCAAAATGAGGATGGAAAGCCTCTTGCTGAGAAACGAGGTATCTGTGAGGACACTGGGCCAGCCAACCACTCAGTAGTGTTTCAGGAATTATGAATCTTAGTTTGGGGATTTGGGTGGAAAGCAACTTCAGTCCTGGAGTTTTTCTCTCTATCAGCTAGCTACAGGCCTGGGCAGGTCCCTGTTGGAAGGAAGTCAACCTCCTCCCCTCAAGGAGGAAGGGCTCCCCCATCTGTGGTCTCTGCGGCATTGTGCTCTCTGAATTCCAGGCTGTCAGTCTCACTGCCGAGCGCCCAGGACGCTTAGCCTGTAGATTGTTTTGTTAGGTTTCTCCGACAATTAATTTGGAAATTACCCAGCTACCTGCAGCCTCTCCCAGGTGTTCTGTAAACTATGGGCCTGCCGCTGCAGCTTTGCCTCTGTGGGACCAATGCTGGCTGAAGCAGAGAGGGCCAGGGTGGGGTGACAGAAGGCATGGCCCCATGATGGTAGGGCTTGTTTTGAGCCACAGCTAGTCCCCCTCAGCTTTGATATTAACCTCCCCCCCCCCACTTTGTAGGGGCTGAAGCAACCAGATCTACACACTTCACAGACATTATCTTGAAGCCTTGCATGATCTGGAAGATGCTCCCTGCTCAGAGTCCCAAAGAGAGTCGACTCCCTGGGAGCTCCAGTCAAAAGTAACACACAAGTCTCCTGGTTCCCATATCCAGGGAGAGCAAATCCTCAGACTTGGATTCCTTCTGTTGCGGACTTGGTTAGACCTTCCTTGAAGGCCAGTGCCCCCCATGCAAAGGTCATGTGACCTTGAGCCAGCTATCTCCTCTTCTCAGACCTCAGTTTCCTCATCTGAAAAATGCAGCTGAAACCTGCTGCCTCCAGAGCAGTTGTGAGGATCCAAAGAGTTAATGTTTGTGAATGTGCTTAGTACACCCTCACCACTGGTTCTTTGAGCTTATCGGGATTGTAATCAGTCAGCTGCGCTACTGCTAAGGCACTTGAAGGTGGGAAAGAGCAATGGTGTGGTGAGGAGCCCTGGGCTGGGGTATAAGATGTTAACTCAATGTGCAACCATGGCAAGTCCCTTCTGGTCTTTGGTTTCTATCTTCTGTAAAGCAAGAGGTACAACTATATAACTTCTAAGCTCCACATTTATTTATAAGAATGGCAAGGGCAGTCTCAAAGGGAACAAACCAAGAATCAGTTTTCTCTTATCACCTTCTCTATCAGTTAGGATGCATTTGGCTGTAAGAAACAGAAAGCCCAACCAAAGGAGGCTTAAACTTGAGGGACATTTATTATCGCTAATGATAGGAGCCCACAAGTATAATGGTTCCAGGGTTGGCTCTGTCAGTGGCTCAGAGATGTCATCAGACACCCAGGTTCTCCCCACCTTTCTGCTCTACCGTCCTCAGCAGCTTGGCTTGCTCTCTTAGGATGGTCCCTTCCAGGTCCAACACAGCTGCTATACTTCCAGGTGTCATGTAAAAACAACATCCAGAAGTAGGAAATGAAAAGGCTTTTTCTCTTCCCCTGTCTCTTTTTAAAAACCAAACCCATTGCTGTCAAGTTGATTTCAGCTCATAACAACAAAGCAGAACAGAGTAGGACAGAATAGAACTGCCCCATAGGAGCCCTGGTGGCACAGTGGTTAAGTGCTCAGCTGCTAACTGAAAGGTTGGCAGTTCGAACCCACCCAGTGGATCTGCAGGAGAAAGATGTGGCAGTCTGCTTCCGTAAAGGTTATAGCCTTGGAAACTCCATGGGGCAATTCTACTTCAACTCAATGGCAATGTTTTTGTTTGTTTTTTTCCTCTTTTTAAGAGCAATGTTTCCCTTCAGAAGCCCCCAGGAGACTTTCTTGGATGTCTCATTGGCCAGGAATGGATTTTGTGCCTGTTTCTAAATCAATCACTGGCAAGAGTGATGTTTACCTTAGACAAGTCAAGACTAACCCTTTGGGATAGACAAGAGGCAAAACTTCTTCTAAAGCACTTGACCAGCTGAAAGCTGGACAAAGTCAGGGTGCTGTGAGCAAAGAGTCGGAATCAACTGGACAGCAATAGGTTTTTATTTTTGTTTTGATGAGCAAAGAAGGGGGAAGATGGCTGAGTAGACAACTGTAGTGTCACAACCTTCTTGAATATGCCAGAAAAGGAGTAGATTGTGTGGTTTTTGTCCACAGTTGCTCACCGTAGAGTTGTCCTCAACATGGTCCTTCCGGTGGCTCTCAGCTCTACCACCATAACTCCTGCACGTGGTCCCATGGTGGGGCACCATTCTTTCTTTATGAGCACAGGGCAGAGAAAGTGTGGGCAGGCTCCACTTTACACAAGGTTGGACAACTGTATGAAGCTTTGCTGAAAAGTTGCAGTGTTACATGGGAGGGGAATTTTTTTTTTTCTTTTTGGGAATATATATAACAAAACATACACCAATTCAACCATTTGGAGGGGAACTTTTGAAAACATTGTACAGATATACTTAAGAGACCCTTGAAAGGACTGCTTAGGAATGAGCAGTCTCTGGTCCTGAGGTCTGGACCTCTCTGACTGATGCTTGGATGAGTCACACTGTTGTGGAGGGGAGCACTAAGGGAAACATGGAGACCTCTTAAGAGGTTGGGGCTGTGATCCAGTAGAGAGATGATGGGGCTCCTACAAAGCTAGTGGCCTTAGAGGGATGAAATGGGGTTGAGTGGTTCCTGGAGAGGGAATGATTAGAGCAAATGCATGGTGATAGGAATGTGTGGGGGTGTCTGGGGAGCAGCAAGTGGTGTGTTTGGCTGGAGCCTAGGGGTGCAGGAAGGGCAGCTATGGGAGCTGAGGCTGGGAAGAGGTTGGCATCAGGGTCACGAGGGTTCTGAGGATCAGGTGAAGAGCCTTTTCCTGCAGACGGCAAGAAGTCTGCTCCCATGGGACTGGAGCTCAGCCTCAGAAAGGTGAGGCTGGCAGTGGGGGCAGAATGGAGGGAGGAGACAGGGACACCCATGGGGCGGCTCTGGCTAACAGTGGTGAGAGCGAGGTAGGGGGTAAGCTTTCCTAGGCTGTGGTTCTCACATTTTACCTCTGGGTTGCTGAAAGCCTCCACACCAGAAAACCATGGCTGGGGCTCTGCTCTGCCCACACCTGGGAGAAGCAACTCCAGGTTCTCAGTGAGACAGGCAGGGCTGAGATCCACCCCATTCTGCCTTCCCAATCCTGTCCTCACCCTGGGAGGGGCTGGCTGCTGAACCCCAGCCTCCCTGACGACAATGCTCCTGCCCGCCTAACTCTTCTAGCCTGAGCTGGAAATCTGAGTTGGGGTTCTCCGGAGAGGAGGTCCGGGGCTGATGAGGGGACAGGGAACTCCAAAGAGAGCAGATTATCCACCTCTCCTGAGGCCAAACAGCAAAGACCACTCTGGGAGCTCTGCAAAGGCCTGGGAGAGGAGATGCAGGAGAGAGGACAAGGAGGGACCAGGCACCAAGCTCACTGGACCCTCCCTCCTCCTGCCCCATTCTTTTCTTTTGTTTACTACTCAGTTTTGACTGAGAAGCACTGACCCGATGGCTTTTCTTGTAGGTGGTTCTAAGCTATTTATTTACCCAGTCAAGGCTCAGTTTGCCCATTCATACAATGGAAGCTCTAACAGGGCAGTCCCCCAAGCTGCACCCCACCTCTGCCTGATTACTTCATCTTCTACATTGCTTTTATTAAGATGATAACTAAATGCAGTCTCCCCTCTGGGAGGCATAGATTCTGATCCAGGCTTGGACATTTACAGCGGTAAGATCTTGGGCAAGTCTTGTGGCCCTTCTTTGGCCCTGTAGAGAAGCTGTGCACACACTCTGGGTATTCCTATCTATTGCTATTATTGAGAATAGATGTGAGCCAGCTCCCACCCACTGGTCAGCGTTTCTCAGAACAGGATGAGCACAGACCCAAGTTCTCGGAAAGGTGTGTGTGTTTGGGGTGGGGGAGGAGTCATTAGGACTCCGAGGGTCTTAGCCAGTCGAAGGGGGCACTTAACATGCTCGAACAGAGAATCCCTCAGCCCAAACTGACTCAGACATAGGGACCCCTTCCTGCTGGTAACTACATCCTGGGAAGAAAGCCTTCTTTTTCTCCTAAACAGCCAACTATCCCAGACTCAGGGACAGAGCTGAGGTATCAGAGGCCAAGTTTATTCCCCACATGGGAAATGACATACGCTTGAGGGTGGAGAGCACAGATATCAGAGCACAAGTTCCCAAAAGTGCCTCAGCTGGGAGTCAGAAGCCTGGGTTCCTAAAAAATTTCCTACACTGGCTCTAATTGGAGCCCAGCTTTCGAGATGCTTTCAGGTACATTCCAGTTGAATGTTATTGTCGCAGTCACCCGTAAGGCTGGAAAGATGAGGCGAAGAGGTGAGAGGCACTCGAAAGCCTGCTCAGCCTAAGTTTCAGGACCTAGAAAGAAAGTCACCCAAAGGAGGAGGCACAGTGCTCCACCTCGGCCCTCTTGCCTCTCTGCAGCCAGAGCCACAAGGCAGGCTGCAGTGCTGGGATTCTTGGCCAGAAACAAGAAATTATTCTGGGGTCTCGGATCTCAACAACATGAAACATTTTTCATTTCTCCAAAGTTCTGCCTCTTTGCCCAGGCATAGGAGTCACCTGAGGAATTTGCTGAAATGCAGATTCTGGTCCAGTAGGTCTGTGGTGGGGCCTGAGATTCTGCATTTCTAATAAAATGCCAGGAAATGCCTGTTAGTCAGTCCATGGCCTGACACCGAGGCCTCAGGGCCTCAGCCTTTTGTGTAAAATGGCACAGAGGGCATGCCTCCTGCTCCAAGCCTTTCTGCAGCCCCTCTTCTAGCCCGTACAGAAGTGCGCCCCAGATTCAAACCATCAAAAGAGAAAACCAAAAAACCAAGCCCATTGCCATCGAATCGATTCCGACTCATAGTGACCCTATAGGACAGAGCATATGGTTTCCAAGGAGTGCCTGGTGGACTTGAACTGCCAACCTTTTGGTTAGCAGCCATAGCTCTTAACCATTACTCCACCAGGGTTTCCATCAAAACAGAGGGGTTAAAAAATGTAAGGCTGAAAGGGGCCTGGTCCTAGTTTTACAGATGGTGAAACTGAGTCCCACCCAATGCAGGCAAGAACTTGTTCAATATCTCACAGCAATTTGGTGACAAAGCAAAGACTCAGGTCTCCTGTATGCAGTGAGGGGATGGGCAAGGAGAAAGGGCTAGAAAAGATACTCTCTGAGGTGTTAATCTTGTTTTCTCTGGGTCAACTATGGGTTCCTTTAAATTTTTTGTTTGCCTACCTGTATTTTTTCACAATGACCATGTACCAACTTTGTAAAAAGAAAAAAAATTTTAATAAAATTTTCACAAAGTTTGTAGTAAATGAAATTATGTTTATGAATGTGCTCGGTAAAGGGTAAGGTACACAGAGCAGCTTCGTGTCACCGGTATCTAGTTGACTTCAAATCGCCCAGAAGTCATTTCAATAAGGTTCTCCTCACTCTTCTCAGTACACGAGTCACCGAGACGAGGCGGAGGGCCAGCGCCGCTGCCAAGGCCAACCACGGCGAGCGGCTTCCTGCTCCAGCTTGGCCTCGGTGGTTGAGCCGCTTGCCCCGAGCGCTGCCCGCGGGAATCTTTCCCGGAACAAGTCCGGGAAGAAGGTTCCCACCTCTATTTTTGTAGTAAAAGACCTCGGGCCAAGTCGGCTTTTGTTGCTGGTTTCCTAACTTTAATTGCAAGCAAAGTTAATTTGAGAGAAAATAAATGTTACAGCTCTGGGACGAATGCTAACGAGCCTTGGGCAATTAGGTAAGAACCTAGCTAATTGCGCCCAGCCCGGGGCGCCTGCACACGACGCTGGGAGTGCAGGGCCCAGAGAGCGGCAAAAGATTTTTGTTTTCATAATAGAAAGAAAAAGACGGAGAAAAAGAATGAAAAAGACACGCACCTTCCATCTCTAAGTCCTCAGATTGGGAACTGGGAGGTCCTGTTCCGCGATTTGGGGTCGCCTGAGTTGGAACGCTCCCGGACGCGGCAGTGGAAGGTTTTCAGGATCTGAGAGGCCGCGTGTTCTGGAGGGTCTGCCCGTGGCCCGCTGTGGCTCAGCCCGGGTGGCGCGCACCGTCTTGGAGGAGCTCCCTCTGCCCGGCCCGGTGGCGCGCCAGCTCTGGGTGTCGTCAGCCGGAAGGGAAGCGGAGAAAGGTTGTCTCTGCCTTCAACGCCTCGATCCTCGCGGGTGTCTGCCCCTCCCGCTGTGCGCAAGGTTTTCGCCCCGCAGCTGCCTAGCGCTCCCGGAGCGCCTCTCGTTTTTGGCATAATCTCACCTCTTCGCCACAAAGCCTCCCTCGCCCAGCCTAGTCTGTCGCCCAAGCTAACAAGGAGTGTGGGGGGCAAAGACGCCCGCGCTTTCCCCCTCCATCTTTTCCCTTCCCTGGGCTTTTTACCGCGACGCTCCAGGAGGCTTCGTGTCAAGGCAGCGCTTTTTAAAATTTTAAAGTCGTTCCTCGCTCCTATGCCCTAAACTTTACATTTTACAAAGGTTTTCCCCTTCCCTGTCTCATTTAACCTTAGGAGGATCCTGTGAGTTCGGGGTCAAGAATTCCTATTTTTACAAATAAGGACAGAAGATGAACCGAACTTAGCAAGTTTAAGGTCACAGCTTGTTAATGGCGCTGCCAAAGCGCTTGACTTCTTAGGAATCAGGAAAACAGAAAGGCTCAACTCCTGCGCTAGCTGGCTGTAGAGACCTCGCTTCTCCCGCCAAAATTCTGCAGCTGGGTTCTAGCAGTCACAGACGAACTCCCCGGATGGAAGGCTCTCAACTCCAGGCTCCTGCTAACTAGGCGAGGCATTCTGATCTCTGTGCCTGGGAGAGGCAGCCTTCCTAACTGCACATCGAGAACCTTGAATTGCAGACCTGCAAGGATGAGGGAGGCCTAAATCCTCTGACAAGTCCAGAGTCACAGGGCTGGGTCTGGAATCTGAACCCCCTAGGGCCAGGGTCAGTGCTCCAACTGCCTCCTGCCTTCAGGTTATTTACTGCCACCAAAGCCACGGAGAACCACCACCTGTCGCTGCACTGTCCAATACCGTAGCCATTAGCCACACATGGTTATCAAGTACTGGGAATGTGGCTCGGCCAAATTTAGATGAGCTGTTAAGTGCAAAACACACACCAGATGTGGAATCACTGGTATTAAAACAGTAAAGGAGCGCAATGATTTTACATGGATTATATATCAAAATAATACTTTGGATATGGGGCTAAATACATTTTAAAAATTATTCTCATGTTTCTTATTTTATTAACGTGGCTACTAGAAATTTTAAAACTACCTATGTGGTTTACATTACATGTCTATCCGACAGTAGCGATTTAGACAAATCCCCGTGTGGACTGAACCATGTTCACATGTCTTTGTAAACAGGACAGTGCAGTGGCCAAAATTAAAAACCACCAATAGCTTTCATACAGTCTTTTTCATCCTTCCCTACCAAGTCAACCAGTCAAAAACGAGGCTGTGTTTCACTTGCCAGAACTCACACACTCAAAGGCTTTTATTAAAACAGTTCATCTAAACACTCAGTTTTACCTGACAGCAGCCTGCTGAGCCTCTGAAATATTTAACGCTGGCATTTTTTTGCTCCCTAATGGAAACTTACACAATTTCCCAAGAGAAAGGTGGGAAAACGGTTGGATTTTCTGATTTTGGTCAGTCTGCTGTTTGAAGAAAATCAAACAAGCAAACAAACAAAACAAAGTTAGAAAATCGAGTTTCTTTCTAAAGCTTACTTCACTGATCATCTCAATTAATTTTTCTTTCCTTTCTGCATCCGACAACAGCTAAGGTGCAGCAGAAGGTGCCAGGGTTCAAAGAGCCAAACCGTTCCACTGAAAGCTGTCACTATGGGGCTCCTTTTTCCTGAGTCTTCTCATCTTTAGATTTTAATTAGCCTATTGGATGCAGAGCTGCTTGATGAAGAGTGGACAGTGGTCAGATGTATTTTAAGCCTGCCTCACTGGCAAACCAGAGTTACGTCCTGGCCGTAATCGCTGTGGAGTGGCCAGCACATTCTGCTGGAAAGATTCAAGTAACTACAATACAATCGCTGCCCAAAGGGAATCTTGGGACTTTAGGTTAGACGCTTGCCATGCGCTCTGTTTAGCGTCCTCGGAGTAGGAGGTAGGCTCTGGGTACCGCTTGGACACCGCCAAATATCCAGGGTGGCACCCGCGATGATGGGGCCCTTAACATCAAATAGTGGGGGAATACAACTGTGCAGCCCTCTTGTGTAACAAAAGGGGAGACTGGGACGGGTTACGGGACTGGGCCAACATCACACCGGAGCGAAGGCACACTGAAGCTAGGTCTGCGGCTATCAGCGGCAAGGAAAACCAGCCCACGATCATGCAGAGTGGATTATATATATATATATATGAAAGGCTCCTGCAAACCTGGCCTCACTTTAAGGGGAAGGAAGGCTGCCTTTTACTGTAGTAACATAGTCAAAGGCACAAGAGGCCTGAGTTCCGCGCAGCACCGGGAAGGGTGAAACTGTATGATTTCCCAGAATTCGGATCCTGGGCTCTGGTGTAGGCAGTACGAGACTTCGCTTTATCGCCAAGAACCCTACTCGGTAGGCGGTGAGAAAGGTATGTCCTTTGGGAGTTTGCCCTACCGACTGTCCCTTGTCCCAGTCCGTCGGGTCGCGGCTGCCTCTCCCCACCTCCTCCCGTTTACAAAGCGAACTCGGTGTGTAATCGCTGCGCCAGGGGCATGCGCCTCTCCTGCCCGTTCAGCCCCTTCCGCAAAAAGTAAAACAGAGCTCCCAGTTTGGTCCTTTATGCAGCCGTGTCCTCAGGCCGCGTGGAAACTTAGTTCGTGTGGACTGCCGAGATGTCTAAGAGTTTTCGTCCCTAACTCTCGGCTCACATGGCGGACACGAACCGATCCACCCCGCCAGGATAGGCGGCCGCATGCCGAGCGTGGTAGGAGCCTCCACTGCCCGCCCCCAACTGCCCGCCAGGATTGTAGCAGGGCCCCAGGGCTCCGAACTGGGCGGGCGATGTGCGCCCGTAGAAATCCACTGTGCCCTCGACACCGCCCCCGCCTCCACCTGCTGGGGGCGAGCCGGGCCCCGCCAGGCGGCTAGCGGCGGCGAAGAGCGCTCCGCCCGCGCCCTGCGGGTACGCGCCGTCGGGGCCCGCATAGGCGGCTGCGTAGGCCGCGGGGTTGGCCGGCCGAGTCCCCGCGCAGCCGGCGGGCTGGTAGCCGATGGTCGTGGCGGGAGCGCCGGCCGAGGCAAAGGCGCAGGACCCGGCGGACCCCGACGGCGCGGGGCCCAGTTCGGGGCTGAGCGGCCGCTCGGGCATCAGGCCGAAGACGCGGCACGGGCCTGGAGACGCCGCGGGGTAGTAGACCGGGGGCGGCGCGGCGAGCGGCGGCGGCGCGTACCCCGCGTAGACGGCGCCCGGGTAGGGCGGGCGCGCGGCGGGCACAGCGCCCGGGAAGATGGCGGCAGCGGCGGCGGCGGCGGCGGCTGCGGCGGCCGCGTCGTGCATGTAGGCCGGGTAGGTGGAGAGGTCCGAGCGCTTGAAGCGCTTGCGGCGGCGCAGGAAGCTGCCGCTCTCGAACATGTCCTCGGCGTTAGGGTCGAGCGCCCAGTAGTTGCCCTTGCCCGGGCGGCCGGCCTCGCGCGGGATCTTGAGGAAGCAGTCGTTGAGCGTGAGGTTGTGGCGGATGCTGTTCTGCCACTTCTTGGGGTTGTCGCGGTAGAAGGGGAAGCGCTCAGTGATGAACTTGTAGATGCCGCCCAGCGTCAGGCGGCGCTCGGGCGCGTGCGCTATGGCCATGGCGATGAGCGCGATGTAGCTGTAGGGCGGCTTCCCGCGCTGCAGGGGGCGCTTGCGCCGCCGCCCGCCTGCGCCCCGGCCCGTGCCGTCCGCCAGGACCCCGGCCCCCACCACCGCCTCGCTGCGCTCCTCCTTCACAACCGCCAGCGCCTCGGGCTGCGGCGGCGGGGGCGGTGGCGGCGGCGGCGGGGGCGGCCCACTCTCGGCGGTCATGGCGTGCTCTGCCGGCGCCCCCGAGATGTCCGCGCCGCTGGCCGCTGTCTAGGGTCAGAGGGATGGCGCGCCTGGGAGACGCGGATCCGAGGTGCGGGGGACCACGACGGGGGTGCAGGGCCCTTCTGCAGAGAGCTCTTGGGTCCCAGCGGGCCGGCACCGGGAGACTACAGCTTCCTCGGCAGATACGCTGGGGACTCGGCCCCCGCTGTCTCCCGACCGGCGCGGCTCAGGCTCAGGAATGTATCCCTCGTCGAGGCTTTGCTCGTGTTCCGGTGCTCGAGACCAGGTGGCGGCTCAGGAACCGGGATTAGCCCCCAGCGCCGGCTAAGAGGTCCTTCGCGCGCTGGTGCCAGGAGGTCACGGGCCCGGGCGCGCCAGGAGATAGTTTCCCGGCCTGGGGCAGCTGCAGCTGGTTTGGGGTCCCCGCTGGTCCCACGTTGCCCGGCGAGGTCGTGCGCGCGGAGGAGGCTGCGAGTTCGAAGCGAGAGCAGTTAAGCCAGGCGCGGCGTGTTCGGGAGAGGGCCGCCCATGCTGCGCCCCCGGTGGCGGAGGCTGCGGGCTGCGCCGCGGGCAGGGAGGCGAGACCCAGCGGCGAGGTCGGGTGGCGGGCCCAGGAGGGCGGCCGCTGATGCGTCCTTCCGCGCCTTGGGACTCTAACCGCCGCGCTGTGCTGTTAGCTCCGGGACCACTTGCTAAAAGCCGCGGGGCGCACACCGGCCGGCTCCTCCCTCCACCGGCTTCTCCTTAAAGGCGCGGAGAAATTTGGGGCGGCGCCCGCTCCTGCCCGCCCCCCGACTACCCACTCCCTCCCCCCAATCCCGGGCGCACCTCCGCAGGTGGCGGCGCAGCAGGAGCCTCTCAGCGACAGGCAGGGAGGGTACTAGGAGATCCCTCGGGCAGGCTTTTCTGCCGCCAACTGGGGGACTGAGGCCGGGAGAGGCCAGGGACTGGCTCCGGAGACCTCAGCGGCTGAACGCAGAGCTTCAGGCCTTCTCCGGCTTCTGCAGAGGGCTGAGATCCGCAGGTGAAAGGAAGGACTTGCCTCGCTTTTCTGTCCTGAGAGGGTGAGAATTGGACCAGTTGGAAAAGGGCTGTTTTGCGCCGAGGGAGTGCTTGGTGCTTGTGGAATGGGGACGGGGAAGGAGAAGTCATTTGCTCCTTGTTTTTTTTTTTTTTTTTTTTAACTGCCTCCCAAGGTCTTTTCAGCAGGATTTTCGACCCTAGTCAAGACTGCTTGCGCACACTCCATTCTCCAGTCCCCTCATTTTCCGGAGGAGGAATCCTAGGTCCAGAGAGGGTAAGCGACATGCCATGGTCTCACCGCGACTTGGCCGCTTAGCAGAGCCTCGAATCTGCTTCTTCAGTAGGGATGCGCTTCCCCGCGGTGTGCCCGAGGCAGACACTTTCCCTCCCTGAGCCACAGGTACCTCGAGTATTCGAAGGGTTTGGATCGTAAGAATCCTCCCACTGTCGATATTTAGGGGAAATCTTCCTCCTGTAATTATCCGTCTTTGGGCAACTCCAGACCCCTCTCTATAATGGAGAGTGGCACACGGCTTACAGGGGAAGATGGGAAAGCTCTTGCCCTTTCTTGGTAACCCCCTTCTCCAACTCGCCCAGTCCAAGAGAGCTTCTGGTGGCTCCGAAGACCCCCCTACCCCCCCCCCCCGCGGCTCTCACCAGGTGGGCGTGGGGGGAAGGGGCTGCGTCGGGTGGATGCATCTCCGAAGAGAAGGGGGCTAGCCCAATCGGCATTTTTGCTTCGTGGTTTTCAGGTTTTTGAGTCCTTTCCCTCTGGGCTCTGAAAGACTCCCCATGGCCATAGTCCCACTGGCCAGAGTCCTCTCTGCGGCCTCACAAGTTTTCTCCTTTGTGAGTTGGGGGCAGGAGGGCATATGCGGATCTCCGAGGCCCCTGTATCCTCAGATTCCTGGCCTTGGTGCCGGCTCCCGAGGCCCCAGTTAAAAATCAAAACCAAACCAAACACAGACCATTGAGTGGATTCCGACTCATAGCGACCCCGCAGGACACAGTAGAGTTGCCCCATAGAGTTTCCAAGGCTGTAAATCTTTCTGGAAGCGGACTGCCACATTTTCCTCTGACAAGCGGCTCTTGGCTTCAACAGCCGACCTTTCGGTTGGTAGCTGAGCACTTGAACCACTGCGCAACTAGGGCTCCCTTGGCCCCAGCTAGGACGCAGTTTTCCCGGGAGGCAGAGCTGTAGGAGCGCTGGCGATCCCAAGCAGAGGGCTCTGGCCAGAAGCAAGACGGCATGGCTTTCGCGGGTTTTCATCGTGTTCTTCGTGGCGCTGAGCCGGGGCAGGCTCAGTCCGGCCAAACGCTGGGCAGCTGATTTCGGGGGAACCGGGCAAAGAGCCGAGATCCGCGCTCCGCCTACCTGTGTGTGGAATCAGTCGCGCCGTTTTCTTGGTAGCCTCCTGCAGCCAAGGGGTGCTCCAGCAAACGGAGGGGGAGAGCTTTTCACTCGCTCAACAAAGTCTCATCTTCCCTTTTCGAAAGTAACGAAGATGTGAAAATCGAGGTGTCCTTCTATTTCGTTTTTTCTAAAGTGGGGAAAAAGAGAGAGGTTTCTATTTTAACGGGCTTATCTAATAAAAAAAAAAAAAAAAAAAAAAAGCCGGGCTTCTGTGGTTCTTTGACTGTATTTCCAAGATTCTGAGATTTGGATTTCCACGTTTTAAATTCTGAAACCGTTGTCCTAACATCGCCGTTTCATACATCTTAAGGATGTGATTCTATAATTCTAAGATTCCATGACCAGGAGTCTAAATGCTTCGATTTTGATTATATTTCTGTGACTTTATGCTTCTGGTGGTCAAAGAATAAAAGCCTGGTCGTCATATTTTAAGATGCTCGGACTAAGATTTTGTGCCTGAAAATCTGACGCCTGCTACAGGAAGCTTCTGCTTCCTAGTTTTTAGATGTCTTTTTGCAGCTCTAAGATATAAATTATTTAATTTGAATTTCTGTTTAGGAATGCCTGATTGGAAATTTCGGGTTCAATAAATCAGCAACTCTTGTCCTCCTTAATTTCAAAATGTTAGTATTGAGTTCTGTAAATTCCAAGAATCTGGTTCTAATATTCAGAATCCTACGCTTTAGTAATCAGTCCCCCGACTTTTAAGGTTCAGCGACTATAGTTAAAAGTCTCCATGTCTCAGGATTTCTTGATTCTCTGTGTCTGGTGTTTGTGACCCAGTTGTTCTAGAATTCCGATTCTTCTTTCTCAGACTTTACTGCTACAGTGTGAGGGAGACCAAGATCTTAGCATCCTGAGACCAGAAGCCCCAGATCATGATTCTACAATCTTCATGAACAAAGGACACTAAGATCCTATTCCATAAATGTTTTATTCTAATAATGCATTTCTAAAATTCTATAATTTGAAGATTCTATGAATCCGTGATGTAAAATCCCCATTAAACAATTTAGTAAGTGCACAGGTCAGAGTGAACTGGGGCAGTTTACCCGTTTGGATCAAAACCATATGGAAAAGTCCCTACAGAGTCTGGGCATTTCCCTGCTTTTTCTGTTGTTTCCTACTGGGGGGTGGGGTGATCATGGTCAAGTCTTCCCCTCTTCTCTGATGCTGTGCTCCTTAACCTTTGAGGCATCACAGACCCTGCTGAGAATTACTTGAAAGCTACCAGGGTGGGTTCCAGCCCTGTAGACAGCTTTCCCAGTGTGGCAGAGGTGGATTCGTGTGACTGTGGGCGCCAGCAGTTGAGTTCCACTTGCTTTGGGCTGTGTTCTGCCCTGCGTGTATCCCCAACACCCCTTGGAGAAACCTGCCCAGTTGCAGGCCGTTGTTTGTACAATTTTTTACATTTTTCTTTCGTGGAATTTTTTTGGGGGGGAGGGGACTGGTGATCGTGGAAGACTCGGAGCTCTTCGGCGGCAACCACATTCGCAGGTTTGAGGTGACCTTGGAGGGTTTGTAAATAAAACAAGGGAGCTAAGGAGTCATGGAAAATTCCTCCACACCCCTGCCCCAGATGCCCTTCCTACGGACACCGAGATAATCCACTCTTCCGCTTAAGGAAATCTTGGAAATTCAAGCTGGAAGGAAACTAGGCCCAGATTGCGGAAGGGACTTGTTTAAAGGCGGCTACACCGGAGGGAAACTAAGGCTTTCCGACTTCACACTGCCCCCCTCCCCCTCGCCCCCCCTCCCTGGCCCCGCCGCAGGGCCCTCAGTTTTTCCTTAGTTTATTATGCCGAAGACGCCTGCAAGGCCACTCTCCTTCCAGGCCCCGGGGCTGGGTGCTCATCAATCAGATCCAAGAATCTAGTTACCAGTGGGAGCGTTGAAAGTGACCTGTGTTTGGATGACTCTGGGACAGTCTGTTTGGGATAGCGGGCTGTATGGCCCCAGAGGGCATAAGAGCTAGACACTGCCACACAGGGAGTCCGGCCACTCAGCCCTGTCTACGACTGCAGGCGTCGGTTTGTAACAGCGGGGCGAGTAAGGGCTCCAGCCTCCGGCTCGGTTCATAGCCTCCCTGGCCGACGTGAGGCATCGCTGCCCTTCTTAGGCTTCATTTGCGCCATCTGTGAAGTGGGGGACCCCCCTACCACTCCCTCTCTTCCAGGAAGTCAAGAGGACGGAGTCGGCCGCATCGCCAAGCCATGATCGTTTTCTTCGCTTTTAAGGTTGTTCTCTGGCGAATTCTTGGACGTGGAAAAAGACAAGCCGCTGGGGAAAATTCAAACTGCTGCCGGCATGGGCCGAGGTGCCACCCTCGAGAAGTACTGGTTGACTAAAGGAGAACATTTCTCGTGAAGAAATGGAGATCCCGGGTCCGGAGGCCCCCACGGGCGTGGCCTGTCTCCCTCTCCGCGCTGCGGGGACCTCGGGAGCCGGTGGGGCCGCCCAGTGCTTACTCCGTGTCGCATTATTTAAACCCAGTGAACGGAGAAATATTATTCCGGCCGGACTGAGGAACTGGGACCCTGAAAGAGGGGGTCCCCCTGCCCCCCCGCCCCCACCCGCACCCCCACCCCCGCCCCCGCCCCCACCCCTACCCCCACCCCCACTCCCACCCCCACCCCCAAGCCTTCTGGCTCACCGGGAGGAAGTGCCTGCCCCGAGTCCTCTCCCAACTCTGCCCACGAGTCCCAGGAGCAGGGAGCAAAGGAGGTGACTTGGAGATCGGAGTGACGATGGTGGCGACCGGAAGGGGTCACCGCTCTGAGAGGGCGCAGACTTATACCACTGCACAAGGCCCAGTGGGGGACTCGTGCTGCGATCTCGGCCAGTACCTCCACCTCCCAGGCTAGCTTCTCGCGTTTTGCGTTTCCCTTGGCCACGCGGAGCGCTCGGACCCCAGAGGGGAGGTGTGGAGGTGAGGCCTCAGATGGGAGCGGGCTCGGCCATGTGGTGGAGACTCCTGGGAAAGCTGAGGTTGTGGCTGGGGTGGCGGCGAGAGGGACACATGGGTTAGATTTGGGACCATGGGCCAGGGGCGGCCCTCGGGGAATGTCGGCGTCCAGTGTCTCGGGCTGCGTCGGAGCTCCGTGCGCCTCCTTGGGGCTCTAGAAAGCCCAGAGTTTGTATAGAAGCTTGTGGGTGTTCGCTTGCGGGGGATCGTCCGTGGTTTGCAATGCAGTCTCAAAAGGACCGGTGATTCCCCTCACTCCCAGCTCTTAGAGAAGAGAAGCCTGGCTGCCAGTTCAGCTCGCAGAGGCACAGGAAAAAGCAGTGACCTCTTCACTCTCAGGCCTCTGATTCGGGTCTGTGATGCCTCCAAGGTCCTCTGCTGGGCTGAGTAGAACGTGGCGCTGTGCCTTGGGCTGGTCTTCCAGCCACCCCAGTCCCGCTGGCTGGCTGCTTGGTGCCCACAGCGGGGAGGTGGGTGGTGGCTCCGGGAGCCAGTTGTGTCCGCAAAGGGCGGCCCAAACTTCCTCCGGCCTCTTTCCTTCAGCCTTTTTGCTCTCATTCTTCCTTTTTAGCCACCTGCTCACTTCCTGCATCCTTCTCTGCCTTGCAATGTGGAGTGCCTGTCTCCTTCGGCCTCCTGGTCTTTCTGCCTCGTTGTATAAATGTGCTCCCCCCGTCCTTTCTTTCTGGGTTCAGCTTTACAGAGTCATTCCCATTGGGGGGCACAGTCAGGGAGTGAGGTCTCTCGCCCCCAATCCATATTAGCCAGGCCCAGGCTGCTAGTATCAGCCCTTTAGCTCTGCAGGACCATGTGGAGAGAGACGCTGCCCAGAGAGATGGTTGTCCATCCAGAGGATGCAGGATTGGGCAGTATGGAGTGGAAGTCAGCTCCTCTGACTTTCTGTCCACTCGCCTTTGGGTCCTGGGCTCCCTCTCACTTCCCCTGCCTTTGGTCCCAAAGGCCACAAAGAATTAAATAGATCAATGCATTTGTAATATTTGTAAGTCTACAAAGTTCTACAAAAATGAGAAGGATGCCTTCTCTCCCTCTGCTACTTTAGACAGGTTGAGTTTATAGGTTATGACAGAGAATTGGGTCAGCCAAGCCAGGGCAGGGGAATCTAGAGGTTCTAAGGCTCCTTCCTACGTTAGAGTTTTGAGTACTTAAAGAATTTTTTTTCTTTCTGTAGCAAGCAGACCCAGGACAGAAAGCAGAGCAGAAAACTCTCAGAAGAAAAATGGTGGTTCCCTTTCCCTTGGAAGTTAATACCAAGTCACCAACATTTCTGGCACCCCTCACCACTGGGGCCAAAAGAAAGAAGCCAGATGTGACCAGGAGCTGGGGGTCAGCAAGGGAACCCAGCTCAAGGAATGAGTACAGCAGTGACTGACACTAGTATAGATTGCTAGAAACCAACATGAATCCTATGAGATCAGTTTTTCATAAGACTTAATACAGTTTTAGCAGTTCACTGACAAGCCTGGGTTGATTCCCAGCTCCCCTGCTTCCTAGCTATGGCACTTTTGGAAAGTTAATTAACCTTTATAATCCTCACTTTCCACCACTCATCTGTCAGCTTGTCATACTGTGGTAGCTTGCTAGTTGCTATGATACTGGCAAGAACCCTGGTGGCACAGTAGTTAAAGGGCTTGGCTGCTAACCAAAAGGTCAACAGTTGGAACCCACCAGCCACTCCAAGGGAGAAAGATGTGCCAGTCTGCTTCTGTAAAGATTTATAGCCTTGGAAATCCTATGGGGGTCGCTATGAGTTGAAATTAATTCTACGGCAGTGGTTTTTTTTTTTTTTTTTCTTTTTCAAATGGTATTGTAAGCAATGCCACCAGTATTTCAAATACCAGCAGGGCCTCCCTTGGTGGATAGGTTTCAGAGGAGCTTCTAGAGTAAGACTGGGAAGAAGAGCCTGGTGATCTACTTCTGAAAATTATCCAGTGAAAACTCTACGGATCACAGTAGAATATTGCCCAATATAGTGCTGGAAGATGAGGCCCCTAGACTTGAAGGCACACAGTGGCCACAACAATGGACACCAATGACCATGAAGATAGCATAGGACCAGGCAATGTTTCTTTCTATTGTACGTGAACTAACAACAACAAAGCAAGCCTCAGTTATCTACAGAATGGGGATAATAAGAATGATAAGGATTAAAGTGCTTAGCATAGTACCTGCAACTTATACTTTTAACAAGCCTTAGCTATTTCTAGGGAGTTCTTTTTGTTTTTAAATGTTGTTCCTTGGTATTTTAAGTCTTATTCCTTCATATTTTCTAGGGAAAAGCATTGTGCTCTTACATGTGAAAGAACTAGGCAAAGTATTGTGAAGTAGGGTTGGGGTTGGTGATGCAAAAAGCGTACGGTCAAAGGAGCTGCTTGTCTAATGGGAGAGCTGGACATGGACACAGCTTCTTGAAGAGGGTGAGTAAGGTGACTGGAGATGGCTGGGGTGAGAGTGAGTGATGGTGTGTGGAGGAAGGGTGGAGGAAACACCTTGACAAGGCTCAGTATGAAACTAACCACCCTCAAGTTTCCAATTTTGGCCACTCTTGGCAAGTTGCAGAGTCCTACAGATCTAAAGGCAGAAGAGCAAGCCAAATAGAGACTACTTCCATTGAACTATTATCCACTTTGTGATTAAAATATAGAAGACACGTGTTCTGAGTTATGTTTTATTGCAAGGCTAAGTTCACTGTATCCACTTTGACCAGATTCCTCTTGTAAGAGCAGAATTCTGAGCTTGTTGGAGGGATAGTGCAGACCGGGAGAGACCGGAATCTAGAGATTAGGTATGTCCTTTAGTGGCTGGGCTGGGGAGAGATGAGGCAGGTGGTAGGACTACAGACACAGTTATAGGCAATAGAGGTACATTAAGGAGGATGGGCAGTGCCCAGGACCTAAAAGCATGGTGATTGGAAAGATACTTCCATCTAGGCAGGTGAGCAGGAGAGCCCAGAGGCTGGCATTCCACAGGTGGTGAGCAGGGCATGTGGGGTGTTCAGACTCAGACCAGCCTCTTCTACCCTAGATTCAGGGCCTGCAGAAGGGTGCAGAGGGTGCTTCACTAGCATGGGAAGCAAGAGTGTCATGGGAATGACCATGGCACCAAGGTTGATATGGGACCGCCTCCTTGGACCCTGAGGTCAGGGACCTATACCTCTAGGCCAAGCTCAGAATCGAGGACTGCAGGCTCACAGGAGGTCACAGGATGTTTATGAAATTTCTAGGTTGGAAATCTTTGTGGAATCTATGAGCAATCTAAAAACTGAGGTGAGCCTTCTGAAGGCTGCCCAAGCCTTTTAGAGAGCTGGGGTGTGGGCCTACACAGCTAGCATAAGGCTCTATCTCTCAGGGACTCTTTGAGGTAAGAAGAGGACTTTGAGGGGCAGTTCAGGCAACTTGGCCCTACTGGACGGGGTCTCACCAGGGCAGCCTCTGTCTCTGGTGCCCTGGAGGCTTACAGTCTTAGATCTGCAGCCTTGGCCTCTGCCCTGGCAGGTCTGGCTCAACATTTTATCAGGAGGGTTTGGGAAAGCTTTGGCCTTGGGCTGGATCCCGGCCTTTGTGCTTTCAGAGACATATTCTCCAATCCTGATGCCACCCGTCATGTGCATCCTGTGCACCATGGAGTAGGGCGGAACTCCGGGGGTTATAGGGTTGGTAAGGGATCTGGGCTTGTCCTTCTGGTGTGTGTGGCTCCCTGCTTTCTCTGAGCTCTGGACAGGTCAAACTACCCTTAGGTGGTGGGACCAAGCAGACCACTGGAACATGGCTCTGGAACAGTAGAAAAAAATGCAGTAGTGAAGCCCTAGATGTGAGCAAGGGCTGTGGGGATGGAGAGAAGCAAGAGGAAGGAGAGGTAAGGTCTTTCCAGGAATGACAAGAAGGTAGAGTTGAAAAGACTTGGGAAGCGTCACCAGTTAGCTGCCACATGGGGTCAGTGTCCTGATAGACCCTGACTCTCTGAAGACAGGGCTTTCGCCTCCCCATCTATATAAAGCAGGGACTTGGTAAGTAACTATTGAAAGAATCATATTAATGCCCTCCGAAAGCCTCTGCAGGCTCCTGTCACTTCTTTTTTTCAAAGTTCTAACCCCCTCCTAGACCTCCTACTATGATTTTCTGTGCCTTAGTGGAGCCAGTCACAGATGATTGACAATGAGTGAGCAAGACCATCCAAGCAAAGGTAAGCATCATTACCTCCTTTTCCAGGTTCACTTTCCTGACCCACCTCCTAGTTCTCCTTCTTGGGAAATGAGTTTCTAGAAACTGTCATTTATGATATTGAAATAACCTAAGCAGACTACCAGTGACGACATCGTCCATCAAGGGAAGAAAAAGGTGTATCCTTCACACCACAACCCAGGTCTGTTAGCATTTTATTAATGACTTAGATGAAGAAATAGAAGGCAAGCTGATGGGGCACTTATATGCTGATGCTAGTAATTGACAAACTCAAGATCCAGAATAATCACACAGGTTGGAAGACTGAGCCAAAAACAACAAGGAGACATTTTAAAAACTGTTATGAAAACATCCTAACATTACAGGAGTCCAAACAAGAAGGAAAAAATTCACCCACATGCCAATTACCTAGTGTTCATGTACTCGGTTTTCTGTTCTTTTTTTTCTCCTCTTTTGTGTTCTTGTGCATATTATATGTATGTTTACATAGGTGTAACCAGAGTGTATGTACAATTCTGTAGTCTTTGTACACAGAACATTTGGATTATTTTGTAAACATATCTGTATGTTGTTTCTCCAGTCTCATTTTTCATCTGTAATAATGAATGAAATGGTCTCGTGTTGATTTAACATTTTCACTGTAGCTGGGCAATTAGGTAGTTTCCAGTACCTTTGATATAGGTGTTGCCACTGTGAATATAATTGTATAAAGAGGTTTTTATTTCTTTTGAAATATCCTTAAGACAAATTCCTAAGAACAGTGTTTACAGAGCCATGAACATTTTGATGTTTTTTTTTTCTTGCTTGAAGATGTATGCCTTTTTTTTTTTTTTAATTGTGCTTTAGGTGAAAGTTTACAGAGCAAATGAGTTTCTCATTAAACAATTAATACATATATTGTTTTGTGACATTGGTTGCCAACCACATGATGTGTCAGCACTCTTCCCTTCTTGACTTTGGTTTCCCCATTTCCATTCATCCAGCTCGATTGTTCTTAATATAGTGCTGCCAAAGTGTCTCCAAGAGTATCTTGCTAATTTACAGAAATCCAAACAATATAAGCTAATAGTAGCAATAACAGTGATCATCTTTGATAATCTAATAACTGCCTTAACTTAATAATTGCCCTAACTTCATTTATTATTATGGTGAGATTGAAAGCTTTCCCTGTGTGTTTCCTTACTCAGTAAATTTCCTTTGGTATAAATTGTTGTTGTTTTTTTTTTAAATACAGCTTTATTGAGAAATAAATGATGTATAATAAACTGCACATATTTGTGCTATACAATTTGATGAGTCTTGACATATATTATATTCATGAAATCACCACAATCAAGGTGATTAACGTATCCATCACTTCCAAAAAGGTTCCTCATGCCTACTTTCCCAGCCACCACTATTCCTAGGCAGTCACTGATCTACTTTGTCATATAAATTAATTTACATTTTACAGAGTATTAATAGAGTGTATTCTTTTTTATCTGACTGCTTTCACTCAGCATAGCTATTTTGACATTCATCCATATTATTGTGATATCAACAGTTTATTCCTTCTTATTGCTAAATAGTATTTCATTACATAGATGTACTACAATTTGTTTATCCATTTACCTGTTGATGGGCTTTTGGGTTGTTCGAATTTTTGGCTATTACAAACAAAGCTGCTAAAGTTGCTATGAGCATTCTTGTACAAGTCTTTGTGTGGACATGTGTTTTCATTTCCCTCAGGTAAATAAATACTTAGGACAGGAATGGCTGGATTGTATGGTATGTGTATGTTTCAACTTTTAAGACACTGCCAACGAAGTATATGAGAGTTCCAGTTGCTCCACCTCCTCATCAATACTTGATATGTTCAATCTTTTTAATTTTACCCATTTTAGTGAGTGTATAGTGGCATCCCATTGTAGCTTTAATTTGCATTGCCCTAAAAAAAATTTTTTTTTAATGACTAATGCCAGAAAGATGTTTACCTGTGTTTTATTGATTATACAAAGGCATTAGACTGTGTGGATCGTAACAAATTATGGATAACATTGTGAAGGATGAGGATTCTAGAACACTTAGTTGTGCTCATGAGGAACCTGTACGTAGATCAAGAGGCAGTCGTTCCAACAGAACAAGGGGATACAGTGTGATTTAAAGTTAAGGAAGGTGTGCGCCAGGGCTGTATCTTTTCGCCATATTTATTTAGTCTGTATGCTGAGCAAATATTCCAAGGAGCAGGACTATATGAAGAAGAACACCGCATTAGGATTGGAGGAAGACTTGTTAACAACCTGCTATATGCAGATGACACATCCTTGCTTGTTGAAAGCAAAGAGGACTTGAAGTGCTTACCAATGAAGATCAAAGACTACAGCCTTCAGTATGGATTGCACCTCAACATAAAGAAAACAAAAATCCTCACAACTGGACCAGTAATCAACATATGATAAACAGAGAAAAGGTTGAAGTTGTCAAGGATTTCATTTTACTTGGATCCACAATCAACGCCCATGGAAGCATCAGTCAAGAGATCAAACGACTCATTGCATTGGACAAATCTGCTGCAAAAGACCTCTGCAAAGTGTTAAAAAGCAAAGGTGTCACTTTAAGGATTAAGGTGCACTTGACCCAAGCCATGGTGTTTTCAATTGCCTCGTATGCATGCGAAAGCTGGACAATGAATAAGGAAGACCGAAGAATTGATGCCTTTGGATTATGGGGTTGGCAAAGAATATTGAATATATGATGGACTGCCAAAAGAATGAACAAATCTGTCCTGGAAGAAGTACAGCCAGAATGCTCCTTAGAAGCAAGGATAACAAGACTTCATCTCACATACTTAGGGCATGTTATCAGGAGGGACCAGTCCCTGGAGAAGGACATCATGCTTGGTAGAAGGTCAGCAAAAAAGAGGAAGACTCTGAATGAGATGGATTGATACAATGGTTGCAACAGTGGGCTCAAACATTGCAACAATTTTGAAGATGGTGCAGGATTGGGCAGTGTTTCATTCTGTTGTACATAGGGTTGCTATGAGTCGGAGCCGACCTGATGGCACTTAACAACAACAATGACTAATAATGTATTAGTTATCTATGACTGTGTAACAAATTACCCCAAACTTAGTGGCTGAAAACAATAAACATTATTTTACAGTTTCTGCGAGTCAGGAATTGGTGTGGCTTAACAAAGAGAAATTTATTCTCTCATAGTCTAGTAGGTTACAAGTTCAAATTCAGGGTATCAGCTCCAGGGGACAGCTTTTTCTCTCTGTCGGCTCTGGAGAAAGATTCCTTGTCATCAGTCTTCCCCTGGTTGAGGAGCTCCTCAGGTGCAGGGACCCCAGGTCCAAGGGATGTGCTCTGCTCCAGGTGCTGCCTTTTTGGTGGTATGAGGTCCCCCAACTCTCCACTTGCTTCCTTTTCCTTTTGTCTCTCTTGAGAGATAAAGGGTGGTGCAGGCCACATCCCAGGGAAACTCCCTTTACATTGGATCAGGGAGGTGACCTAAATAAGGGGGTATTAAAATCCCTCCCTAATCCTCTTAACATAAAATTAGAATCACAAAATGGAGGATAACCACAGAATACTGGGAATCATGGCCTAACCAAGTTGATGCACACATTTTTGGGGGGACACAATTCAATCCATGACATTCCATCCTTTGTCCTCCCCTAAAATTATATCCTTGCAACATGCAGAACATATTCATCCTCTCATATCATAGCAAAAGTCTAACTCCAAGTCCAAAATCCAAAAATACCTCTTCCTCTGTAAAATCTAGAATACAAATTATCTGCTCCCAAATGCACAATGGCAAAACAGGCACAAGCTAGACATTTCCGTTACAAATGCGACAAACCAGAGGAAAAGAAGGGATAACAGGCACCAAGCAAGGCAGCAGAACACATTACTTTAGCCCTCAAAGCTTTGAAAATAACCCTCTGTTCTGAGACAATTTACACAACGGCTGTGCCTTCCAGACTCTAGGTATTGGCCACACTCTTTGGATTCTGAGTGGAGGCTGCTCAGCCCTGGGCTTCAACTCCACCTTCCAGGCCCACTGGGATGGCAACTCTGCTCCCTCGGCTTTAGGCACACCATTCTCTTTGTCCATCTGAGTGGCAGCTCCACCCTTAGAAACACCAAAGTCCATAGCTCCACCCTTTGAAACCCCATAGGACATGTCCATACCTTTTGAGACTGAGGCACCTCAGCTTCTTGTATTCTTTGTCTCTTCAGCTTCTACTTCCTGGTTTCTTGGCCTCTCAGCTCCTTGGGCCTCACACAGCTCCTTGGGCCTCACACCCACATCCCTGCTGGGGCAAGTGTTCCAAAGCTCTGTAGCTCTACCAGTAAGTTCCTGGAGGCACCCCATTCCACCAGGAAGCCTCCTGCACACAGGCACTCAGCTGTCTGGCTCCATGGGTCAGCAAGCCTAGCTCCACTGATAAGTTCCTGGAGGCACCCCACTCTGCCAGGAAGCCTCCTGTGCACAGGCACTCAGCTCTCTCGCTCCATGGGTCTACTCCAGAGCTGTCTTGTGATGGTCTCTTGGTTCTGCTCCTGCTGGTTCTCTGCTGTTGCCACTTCTCTGCCACTGCAGGTTCTCTGCTGCTGTTGCAAATCAATCCATTCACAGTTTCAAAACCGCTTCCACAGTTAAGGTATCTGTTAGAGCAGCATTCCACTCTCTTGGTACCAAATTCTGTCTTAGTCATCTAGTGCTGCTATAACAGAAATACCACAAGTGGATGGCTTCAACAGAGAGAAATTTATTCTCTCACAGTGTAGTAGGTTACAAGTATAAATTCAGGGTGTCAGCTCCAGGGGATGGCTTTCTCTGTCAGCTCTGAATGAAGGTCCTTGTCCTCAATCTTCCCCTGGCTGAGGAGCTTCTAAGGTGCAGGAACCCCGGGTCCAAAGGACGTGCTCTGCTCCCAGTGCTGCTTTCTTGGTAGTTTGAGGTCCCCAACTCTCTGCTTCCTTCTTTTTCCTTTTACCTCTTTTGACAGATAAAAGGTGGTGCAGGCCACATCCCAGGGAAACTCACTTTACATTGGATCAGGGAGGTGACCTGAGTAAGGGTCGTGTTACAATCCCACCCTAGTTCTCTTAACAAAATTACAATCACAAAATGGAGGACAACCACGGAATACTGGGAATCATGGCCTAACCAAGTTGTTACACACATTTTTGGGAGGACATAATTCAATCCATCAATCTTCTTTGATGTAGTGCTTTTGGTGAAATCTTTTGCCGATTTTTATTGGGCTGTTTGTCTTCTTACTGAGTTGTAAGAGTTCTTTGTATATTTTTGATACTGTCTGTGATGCTTAAGATCTTGTATCATCTGGGCTGGGCCATGATTTTCTGTGTTTATATGTGATCACCCCCATGAAGGGATCTGCTGTGAGTAGCCAATCAGTTGAAAGGGAGTTTCCTTGGGTGTGTGGCCTGCATCCAAATATAAATGGACGCTCTGGCTTTTGCCTGCTTTAGATCCTGCAGCTGCCTCCCGTTCGTCTGCTCTCTGGTTCTTGGGACTTGAGCTAGCAGCTTATCTGCCGACCTTAAGATTTGTTGATCTTCACAGCCTGTGAGTAAGAGCCCTGCTCTCCAACCTGCCAATCTTGAGTTCGCCAGCTCCTGCAGCTATGTGAATCAGGAGAAGCCTTGGGGCCTTGCCTGCTGATCTTGGGATCCGTGGATCTTCACACTCTGTAGACAAGAGCCTTGCTCTCTGACCTGCAGATCTTGGGTTCACCAGGCCCTGCAGCTATGTGAATCAGGAGAAACCTCTATCCTGATCCACAACCTTGGGACGTTCCAGCCTCTACAACTGCGTGAGCTGTTCCCTTGATATAAATTTCTTTCTATGTATATTTATATGGTTTACTGGTTTTGCTTCCCTGGAGAACCCAGTCTAAGACACTATCCTTTGTCACATATATGATTTGCAAATAAATTTTCTCCCAGTCTGTGGCTTGCCTTTTTCTTTTTGTAACAGTGTATATTGAAGAGCAAATGTTATATTTTGATGAAGTCCAATTTATTGTATTTTTTCTTTTTATAGTTAGTGATTTTTGTGCCCTATTTAAGAAATCTTTGGCTAACTCAAAGTCACTATGGTATTCTTTTTGTCTTCTAGAAGGTTTAGCTCTTATATTGAGATGGATGATACATTTCAAGCTAACTTTTAAAATATGATGTAAGATAAGGGCTGAGGTTCATTTTCCCCCCATATGACTATCCAGTTGTTGAACAGATTATCATTATCATTGCCTTGACACCTTTGTTGAAAATCAACTCTTTTTCCTATTTATACTTGAGAGTTGATTTTTTTAAATTAATAAGCTTATATTTTGAGTGTATAGCCTTGATGAATTTGATGCAAATATTTTCCTAGCCTGATTTCCTTATCCTTTTTAATTTTGATTGGGTACATTTAAAAACTTCATATAGTCATATGCTTCAATATTTTCCTTTTTAATTTCTTCTATGGATTCAATTAATAGGAATCATTGCTTCTTCATACCAAAACCAAACCAAACCTATTGCAGCTGTCAAGTCAATTCTGACTCATAGCAAACCCATAGGACAGAGTAGAACTGCCTGTAGGAGCCCTGGTGGTGCAGTCGTTCAAGTGCTTGACTGGTAACAGAAAGATTGGTAGTTGGAATCTACCAGCCACTCTGCAGGAGAAAGATTACTTCTTCATAGTTGGGATATTTTATTCTGTTCTTCATAGATGGAATAAATACTTTATTCTGTTCTTAGTTTTCAAATTTTGGAAAAATGATCAATTCTTAAAGATAAAAGTAATATAGCCATATTATAGAACACCTAGTTATGCTCATGAGGAATTTGTACATAGACTAGGAGGCAGTTGTTTGAACAGAACAAGGGGATACTGCGTAGTTTAAAATCAGGAAAGGTGTCCATCGGGGTTGTATCCTTTCACCATACCTGCTCAGTCTGTATGCTGAGCAAATAATCAGAGAAGCTGGACTATATGAAGAAGAATGCAGCATCAGGATTGGGGGAAGATTCATTAACAACCTGCGATATGCAGATGACACAACCTTGCTTGCTGAAAGCAAAGAGGTCTTAAAGCACTTACTGATGAAGACCAAAGACTACAGCTTTCAGTATGGATTACACCTCAACATAAAACAAAAATCCTTACTAGTGGAGCAATAAGCAACATCATGATAAATGAATTAAAGATTGAAGTTGTCAAGGATTTCATTTGACTTGTATCCACAATCAACACTCAGTCAATAAATCAAATGATACATTGCATTGGGCAAATCTGCTGCAAAAGACTTCTTTAAAGAGTTAAAAGGCAAAGATGTCACTTTAAGGACTAAGGTGCACCTGACCTAATTCATGGTGTTTTCAGTTGCCTCACATGCATGTGAAAGCTGGACGATGAATAAAGAAGACCAAAGAAGAATTGATGCCTTCGAATTATGGTGTTGGAGAAGAATATTGAATATACCATGGACTGTCAGAAGAATGAACAGCCAGAATGCTCCTTAGAAGCAAGGATGGCAAGACTTCATCTAACATACTTAGGACATGTTATCAGGAGGGACCAGTCCCTAGAGAAGGACATCATGCTTGGTAAAGTAGAGGGTCACCGAAAAAGAAGATCTTAAGCAAGATGGATTGACACAGTGACTGCAGCAATGGGCCCAACCATAACAACAATTTTGAGGATGGCACAGAACAGGGCAGTATTTTGTTCCATTGTACATAGGGTCGCTATGAATTGAAACCGAGTTGACGGCACCTAACAACAACACAGAAAATCTGGGAAATGAGATTGTAAAAAGTTATCTGTGTGTTCATTACCATAACATTTTCAGTATGTTTGTGCTTTTCCTTCTAGACTTTTTTTATATCCATATTTTCTATAAAGGGCAGTAGGTCTTTGTTTCTGGCTACCTCCATGAATAGTTTCTGTGGCCCAAGATGTCCTCTGCCCTGTCAGCATCCCCTGATAAAACACCACTTGACACCCCAAGATTGATTAATCTTGGATGTAAAGCTGCTTCAAGTTTTAGCTCTAAGTAACTAATAAGTTTGGGCAGGTCCACACTCGTCTCCAGTTTCCTCACCATAAAATTGAGGGCGAGGTTTGGTTGGCTAGATTAGTAGTTCTCACCCCATGGAAATGAAGACTGCAAGATGTGCTGCAAAACATATGAGCACTAAAACTAAAACCAAACCAAACCTGTTGCCATCGAGTTGATTCCAACTCATAGTGACCCTAGAGGACAGAGTAGAACTGCCCCACAGAGTTTCCAAGGAGTACCTGGTGGATTTGAATTGCTGACCTTTTGGTTAGCAGCTGTAGCACTTAACCACTACACCACCAGGGTTTCCATTTAAGCACTAGACATTGTCTATTGATTGAATTATTCATCCAGTAAAAAACAGAAACAAAAAACAGTTGCCTTTAAGTTGATTCAGACTCATGGTCTCCCCATATGTGTCAGAGTAGAACCGTGCTTCATAAGGTTTTCAATGGCTGATTTTTTGGATGTAGATTGCCAGGCGTTTCTTCTGAGATACCTCTGGGTCAACTCAAACTTCCATCTTTTCAGTTAGCAGCCGACTATGTTAACCATTTGCATCACCCATGGACTCCAAATCACTCACAAACCCCAGTATATAGGTATTGCTAAATTATTCACTGATTATATTTTCAAATGTATGTAAAGCTGTGTGATAAATAAAATGCAAATTCATTTAAAGACGCTACTGAAGTTTTGGTAATTTTTTGACTAATTTTCTCAATCAATGGTTACTAAAATGTATTTCCATTGTACGGGTATGTATGTTGCAAGGACTGTGAAATGTGTAGCAATTAAAAAATTATCCTGACACTCAAAACAATTGGGATACACTGAGACATTCCCCCAAGGTCTCTTTTAGCCAAATGGCATAATATTAAAAATATTTAAGAACCAGTAGGGCAAGAGCGTTGACTGAAAAGAATGTATACAGTGCTATAGCACTGGGACAGGGAACCAATCAGAATGAAATGCTAGGACAGAGTCCCTTGCCCCGGGTGCCAGGCTTTAACCCTTTAGTTGCCAGATCTTGGGGAAAGCCCCAGGGGAAGGGCTCAGACAACCAGGACAGCTTGGTGCACCGGGTAGTGGCTGAGGGCTCAGGCAGTTGCTATCTATCTGTGGATCTGGCAGTATTTCAGGATTTCAGTGTTCAGAGATTCCATGTCTTCCAGCCTTCCAGCTGCCACGCTACAATGCTGGGGGCACAGGCCTGGCCTCTGGCCTCCCTGTAAGGCTGACTGTCCGTGGCCACAAGCCCACCTGATATCAGAGCATGCACCCTTCTTCCCAAATTTGACTTTAAAATGCTCCATTGTACTGGGCCGTTTTCCACCAGGTGGTAAACTTGAAAGCCTCGAAATCAGGTTTTGATTGAGTGAATTCATCTCTTCCTTGCTGTTTACAGGTGAATTGTGTAAAGGAAAAGAGGACAATGGAGTCAGGGACCCAGTTATGGGTTCACATCTCAGCTCTGGTATTATTCTCCTTATGCGCCTGGGCAAGTCACTTCATCCCTGTGGCATCAGTTTCCTGGTCAGTAAAATGGAATGATGACATCTGCCGTGTTCCCCTCAGAAGGCGGTATGAAACCCATTGCCTTTGAGTCAATTCCCACTCATAGCAACCCTATAGGACAGAGAACTGCCCCATAAAGTTCCCAAAGCACCTGGCCCATTCGAGGTGCCGACCTTTGGGTTAGCAGCCATGCACTTAGCCACTATGCCACCCAGGTTTCCCAGAGGGCCATGCTGAGTGTTAAATGAGAGAAAGGAGGGAAAGGGCTTTGCACACTGTAATGTGCTGTGCGCACTTGAGCAATCTCTGTACATAGACTGAAGGAGCTGGCTGCTCAGAACGCTGCTTGCCTGCTTCTGACTGAATCAGGCTTACAGATCTGCCGTTTGCTTATATAAATATTTTAAAATATACATTTATTTATATAAATATGTATTATTTATGGAAACTCTGGTGGCATAGTGGTTAAGTGCTACAGCTGCTAACCAAAGGGTCGGCAGTTCGAATCAAACAGGTGCTCCTTGGAAACTCTATGGGGCAGTTGGGTCACTATGAGTCGGAATCGACTCAACGGCACTGGGTTTGGTTTTTGGTTTTGGTATTATTTATATTAGAATATTCCTGGCCTATCCTCAAACGTGACCATAATATAAGCTTTGGCTTTTTAAGGGGGTAGGGTAGCTGCAGAAAGTGTGATCTTTCTCTCCCCTTACCCCTACAGAATCACCCAAAATCAGAGCTGAAACAGGCTGCTAGAGAGTGCCCAATCCACCTGCGTCGTTTCGTAAATGGAGGTCCAACTCAGCTGCTGGGTCGTCCTGGGTTTAAATTCCAGCTCTGCTATTTCCTAGCAGTATGACCTTGGGCAAGTTACTCTTCTGGAGACTTTATTTCCTCATGTGCAAAATAGTGATCATGGGATGTTTTCTAGGGCTCCCGTGAAGACGAAATCATTGACTGAGGGCAGAGCCCCCTAGCAAGGGCCTGTTATGCGGTAGGCACTGAATAACTGTTCTTTTGCCACCCCTACCAGCAGCTGACAAGGGCCAGCCTGGTTAGTAACCCAGGGGCCAAGTGCTCCCCACTCTTTAGACCTAGTCCTGTGCTTCAAGGAGAGAGGCCTGGTCTGGAAGGTTTTCCTCAGTTGAACAAGTAACAAGGGTGGTGGCAAAGGTGAGGATTGCTGAAGGCTCAGGCCTGAAGCTGGGGCCCTCACCCCCAAGGTTTCTCCCTCTTTCTTATGGGTGGGACCTAGTCAAAGCTCCTGAAGGCCCAGTTTGGATATGTGGAGTCACCTGCCATGCCTGACTGCATGGGGTGTCAGTTCTGCTGTGTTCCTGCCGCATTCCGGCTTCATATGTCAGCACCTCATGAAAATCTTCCAGGCCAAGCTTTGAATAGCCCCTTGGCTGCCTGGGAGTGAGGAGGCCGGCTCTGTTTTGCCTGTCAAATCATCCCTTTGTCTGTCTATGGGCAGGTAAGCGGGGGTCCCCTTACATAATACCGACCAGGCCATCACTGTCAGGCCGACTCTGCCTGCTCAGGCTGAACAAACAGCCATTCAAACCGGCCTACCAAGGCCAGGCAGGAGCTGCTATTCTTCAGAGCTGTTTGATGACAGGTTCTGAGCAGATGTCTAGCACTCCACAGGGGAGGGAGCTGAGCTCTGACTTGTCCCCTCCAGCAGAGACAAATCCTCCTTTCTTAGCTGAGTCAAACCTTGTAAAGGAAAGACTCACGTTCACTCCTGGATTCATTGGGGATGTGATACAGAAAGTGGGCCAAATGAAATAAGAGGGAGACCTTCATATACAAACAGCCCGTGAATATATACTGAGAACCCAATAACCTGGTGGATTTCCTCTTTCACCTTAGCTGCTAGGAGACTCAGGACATATTTAGCTGTGCCATTTGTAGCAAACTCATCCCAATTGCCTGGTAACATCTTCTGCTCTTTTTCATTGGTTCTATTCTTATTTTTTAATAGCTCTTTAACTTTTAAGACATCTCAAATACCTTTAGAAAATGAGTAGAAGGTATGGATTCTAAATTAATAAATAATAGATAACCCACAAATTTCATTGCGATCAGCAGGCCATATCTACTTTTTAATTTAATTTTTCCATATTCACTTTTGTTTCACTCTCTTCTTTGTTCATCTAGGGACTGAGTTCTGGTTGATTTCTGATCTGGCTGTGTCATTCTAAATTTCCTCCTTTCTTCTTCTTCCTTTTTCTCCCTCCTTCTTGCCTTCCTTCAAGTCTCCCACTTATCTACCTACATTGCTGTTAGGTGCCCTGGAGTGGGTTCTGACTCATAGCAACGCAGGTACAACAGAAAGAAACGCTGCCCAGTTGTTGTTATGCTTGAGCCTATTGTGGCAGCCACTGTGTCGGTCCATCTCGTTGAGGGTCTTCTACCCACGTACCTACCTACTTACCTACCTACCTTCTCCTTCTCTTTCTTCTTCTTATCATCATCATCATCTATTGATCTTCCTGCTCTCCATCCATCTACACCTCTCTTTGTAAGTCTAGATAACTGGTTCTTAGTCTTGCACATTAGAATCACCTGGAAATGTTTTAAAATCTATCGCTGCTCGGGCCTCATCTAAGGCCGGGTGAAACTGACTCTTGGTGTGGGGCCTGGGCATCTGCACGTCTTTAACGTCCCCTAGGTGATTCTAATGTACAGTGAAGGTTAAGAACTGCTTGGCTAGTTTAACCTCTCTGATACTTAACCTTCTGCAAAACCTTCTTATCCCAGTTCCTGTCCTCCTTTTTTTTTTTAAAACATAAATGGGTGTTTGCTATACATAATGCATTATAATCTGCCTTTTATCTTACCAATATTTATAAACAACTTTCTATGTCCTTAAATATTCTTCAAGAGCATCATTCTAATGGCTGCCTGGTATTCTATTAACACATATATCTTACACTTATTTAATCAGTTTCCTGTTGAGATTTTATTAGGATCATATTAAATCTATAAATGAATTAAAGAAAATTTGTTATATATATATATAATATACAAAAAAAAAAAAAAACCAAACCTGTTGCTGTCGAGTCGATTTCCAACCATAGTGACCCTATAGGACAGAGTAAAGCTGCCCAACAGGGTTTCCAAGGAGCAGCTGGTGGATTTGAACTGCCTACCTTTTGGTTACCAACCAAACTCTTAACCACTGTGCCACCAGGGCTCCATATATATATATATATACACACATATATATACACACATATATATACACACACACATATACATATGATATATACACATATATATTCATATACATATATATCATATACGTCTATGTCATACATACATATATATCATACGTACACACACATATATACATGTATATATATATCAGGACCTTGTGGCACAGTGGTTAAGAGCTCAGACTGCTAACTGGTCAGCAGTTCGAATCTACCAGCCACTCTTGGAAACACTGTGGTGCAGTTTACTCTGTCCTATAGGGTTGCTATGAGTTGAAATCAACTCGATGGTAAGGGGTTTGGTTTTTTAAATATATGTAATTAAAAAAAATGAAATTCCAGGTGGGAGGGAGGGGGAGAGAGGGAGTTTTGTTTGGGGGCATCGAATTTATGTTAACGGTGATGGAATATTTTGGATGAGGACAGCAATAACAGTGGCACAACATGAAAAATATAATCAATGTCATTGCGTTGTAAATGTGGAAATTGTTATGTTGGTGAATGTTTTGGTGTGTATGTTTAACTACAATAGACAGAAAAAGAGGAAAAAAATTGAAATTTCAAACATATAAAAAACAAATAGAATAACGTACCCCCAGGCACCTATCACCCAGCCCCAATAACCAACAATCTTTGTCCATTTCTGCCCTATTTATACCCCCACCTTCCCCTACTATCATATTATTCTGAAGCAAATCCCAGACAGCATATAAATTCATTTCTTATAATTTTAGTGTATATGTCTAAAAGATTACAAACTCCCAATATAATTGTCCCGTTAAAGAAATTAACAGTAATTCCTTAATATTAATAAGTTTTCAGGCAAGGCTCATATTTCCAGTTGTCTCATAAATGTTATTTGGTTTGTTGATTTTTTAAATATTTTGCCTGGGATTATTTGTGAGTGTTTTAAGCCCCGTTTTATATATATCTCCCCACTTCATTTTTAACCTTTTCCTTGAAATTTATTTATTGAAGGAACTGGGTGTTGTTGGCCTCGTAGAATTTCCCATATCCTAGATTTTCCTGATTGTATTTTTGTGGTGTAGTCTGACATGTTTCTCTATCTTCTTCTTCTTTTTTTTAATAATTTTTATTGTGCTTTAAGTGAAAGTTTACAAATCAAGTCAGTCTGTCGCATATAAACTTTTTTTTTTTTTTTATACCTTACTACATACTCCCATTTACTCTCGCCCTAATGAGTCAGCCGTTCCCTCCTGCCAGTCTCTCCTTTTCTCTGTCTTCTGTATTTCCCTTAAGTTGGTAGCTGGAGCTAAAAAGTTTATATGATGGTGAGCCTTCCAATTCATGAATATGCTATATTTTTCAGTTTAGTTAGCTTTTCCTTAATGTCTATCAATATGGCATTCTATTTTTTTCCCATAAAAGTCTTACACATCTTATTAAAATTGTTCCTAATACTTTGCCTTTTTTGGGGGGTAAAATAGGAAATGTCAAGTGTTCTTAAATTGCATTTTCCACCTGTTGCTGGGGGCTGCAAATACAAGTTTAAAAAATTTTTTTTACATTTATTTTGTATCCAGCGACTGGTTAAACTATCTTATTAAATTTAATAATTTATGCTAGATTTGGGTGGGTTTTCTACATGGATAATTGTGTAATCTGTGAGGGATGACACTTTTGCTTCTTTTTGTGTGTGTGTATTATAGAGTCGCTATGAGCCGGCACTGGGTTTGGTGTTTTTTTTATGTGTAACGTTTTTCTTTTTCTTGCCTTAGTGCTTTTAATAAAATGATGAATGCAAGCGATGATCATGGCCATCCTTGTTTTGATCTCTACCTTAAAGGAATGTTGTAATGTTTCACCATATTTTGTCAGGGATTGTTGTATCTAGCTCATGAGTAAGGTTGGTCTGTAATTTCCTTTCTTTTAATGCTATTTTCAAGCTTTCATCTCAAGTTTATGGGAGCATCATAAAATAATTGGTGAATAATCTCTTATTCTCTATTGGTATTATTCTTTTCTTAAATGTTTGAAAGAACTTGCTGTTAAAATCTTTTGGGTTTGTTGTTTCCTTTGAATTAACAATTAACACTTAGTTCAAAGTATTCATGATTGTAGGACTACTTAGGTTTTTAATTTCTTTTTAAGTCAGTTTTTATAAATTATATTTCTCTAGGGATTTATCCATTTCACCTAGTTTCAAACTTATTAGCATAAAGTTGTTTGGCATATTTTCTCAGTCTTAATCACTGCAGTAGGTATTATGTTTACTTTTCTATTCCTAATTTTTTTGTATCTTCTTTTTTCTTAATTAGTTACATGTGATTTTGTCAATTTTATGAGATTTTTTCCAAGAGGCAACTTTCGATCCTCTCTACTGCAGTTTATTTCTGTTTACATTATTTACTTTCTGTTCATATTCTTTAATATTTTATTAATTCACTTTTATTTAGGTTTATTCTGTTGTTATTTATTTAATTTCTTAAGATGATGTTGTGACAAAGGCACCTCAGAATATAGTGACTTAAAGATAAAAGTTAATAACTCTCATATAATAGTAAAAATATTGGTGTGTACTTGACAGCAGGTAGATAGCTGGATCCACTAGGCCATCAGGGATTCAGGTTGGCTGGTTGGCTCTGCCACCCTCAATATGTGAAAGCAATTTCTGGGTCCAAGGCTGCTGTTTTATCTGTTGTTATTTCCAGGTTAGCAGGAAAGGAGTAAGAGGAAATTTGAAGAAAACAGAGCTGTCCATATGCCAACTCTTCAGGGAAGCTCTCTGTGTTTGTCCCTCTTCCCCATCAACTTGTGGTTGGTTTGTCTGTTTTCTATACAAGACTAGAAGCTCCTTGAGGGCAAGAATTTGTCTGGTCAGCCACTGTGTCACCAGGTGCTGAGTAAATACTGCTGAATAGACAAACAATTGAATGAATGAAAAACGAATGGAGGGCATTGGCTGACCTCCTTGAGTGAGGGTGTGTTTGAAGATCAGCAGTCAAATTATTTTAAAACCTGTCCCCACAGAGAATTAGGGAAATGAAACAAGAATGACAGGCAAAATGGCTTCTAAAAATACAAATGCCTCAGGATCTCATTTTTCACACCTGGTTGGGTTGGTTTTGTTTATCCAGAATTTTCTTATTTCCATGTAAATAACATTCCCTGATACTGGTCTGGCTTTGACTCTATGGCTTCCTGTCCTTTGATGAGAACAAAATACTATGATTAATGAGCTTCTGGATTGACAAACCAAAAAATCAAACCTGTTGCTGTTGAGTAGATTCCGACTGATAGTGAACCTATAGGACAGAGTAGTACTATCCCATAGAGTTTCCAAGGAGCGCCTGGTGGATTCAAACTGCTGCACTTTTGGTTAGCAGCCATATTTCTTAACCACTATGCAACTGGGTTTTCCCCTGGATTGACCATTCTATGATTATTAGAGACACTACTTCCTAGGTTGCCTGTGTCAGGGCATGTGCTAAATGCCTGACTTTTGATATCTAATTACATCCTCACTGGTCAGTGTTACTCCCTTCATTTTGTAGGTAAAAAGATAAGTCCAGAGTGGCTAACTTGGTCATGGTCACCGGGAAGTGAGCTATAAGGCTGGAATTTGAACCCAGGTTGGGCCCTTTCCCACCCCAGTTCCTGTTTTCCTAATTTACAAAGTGGCTCTGAATCCATCCCCTCAATAACTCTAGCAGCCACTCTGGGAGGGAGGAGGGCAGGGATCTCTAATGCCACCTTACATGTGTGGAAGGTGAGAGAATTAATGGCAGTCTTGGGATTTGAACCCAGTCCAGCAGACTCCTTGCGCAGCCTTCGCTAGGAATGTGACTGTGGACAGTTTGCTTTCCCTCTCCAAGTCTCAGTATCCTCATCTGTATAATGGGGGTAATACTAGAACCTACCTACACAATTGCTGGAGGATGAGATGAGCTAATGAAGGCAAAGCAGCTCACAAGGCATGATTTGTCTGCAGGAAGCCCCAAACTTTCAGGCCAAGAAGGGGAAGACAAAACCTGGAGGCTGGAGTAGGTGGAATGAGGAATGGCTGAATTCTTGGCAGGCTTTCTGGTGATCTCTGGTGGAGACCCCCATGGTGTTATCTGAGAGGGATCAGAGAATGATCAAGTCCAGTCTGCTGTGAAGACTCCAGTGAGGGCAGAAGCCCTTGGCCAGTCCCCTTTTCTCTGATCATCTCTTTCCCTAGCCCTTTCCCCTCACGCTTGTCTTACCAGCCTCTCTAAGGCTTTGTCTACTCCTGCCTTTCTTGTTCCACCTACACACACATTCTCTCTCTCTGTTTTGTCTCTTGGGTCTCATATACTCTGTACCTGGCACCAGCCCATCACTTCTCCCAATAGTCAGCATCAGCAGCCTACTATGCAACTCTGCAGGGTCACTCATCCATTCCTTTATTCATTCACCAACTAAGCATTTCTGAAGCTTTTGCCCACCCTGTGCTGGCCTCAAATGACACTGAGGTGAGTAAGTCATGCTCCCCTGTCTGGTAAAACTGCTTCCTGGTTTGATCCCCAAGCCAAGCTCTCAGCTGCATACCCTGTCTCCAGCTATTCTTCCACTTTGCTGCCCTTAGGAAATCCCATCATTGACATCTTGTTTCTTATCCTTAAAAATATTTAAAAATTAGTATTCAAATAATGTTGAATAACATTGTTTAGATCACCTGGCCCCCTGAACAATATTTTCAGCTTTCGTTTCTCCAGGAATGCTACGTTGTACAGTTAATTTTGCTGGAAGGCAATATAACAAAGTGGTTAAGAGCTTGGACTTCTGGGTTAGCACAGACCTGAGTTTGAGTCATGCTGTGTTTTTTTTTTTTTCTACCAACTGTTTTTGTGAGGCCTCGGACATTTTATTTCACCTGTGCAAATCTCCTTTTTCTTATTTGTAAAAGTGGGACAGTAATACCTGACTCAAAGCGTTGTAAGAGTAAAATGGGATGGTGTTTATAAAATGCTTGGTACTCAATACATGTCAGTAATTGTAGCTGTAATCAGTGTGTGTATACATTTGTATGACCTACTTTCTCTGCTTATTTCATAAAAGCTTTCCTATGTTGTTAGTTATTACTTATTTTATTATTTTGAATGGCTACAGAATGTTTCATCAAGCTTCATTATAATTAACTTAGTCATTTCCTTATTGTTGGATATTTAGGTTATTTCCAGGTTACCTCAAGTATAACTATATAATTCTGTGATTAGTATTTTGGGGCTTAAAGTTTTTTTTTTTTTTAAAGCAAAACAAATTTAGTCCAACAAATTTTTGTCTCAATCCTGTGTAAAGTCTTGCAATAACTATTTCTGGATACAAAGATGCCTGGGACCCAATCCCTTCCTCAGGGAGCTCAGAGGCTTGAGTATAGAGCCTCCTTGGACACAGACATCAGTAATACAAGGCAGGGTGTACCCAGTGCTTTCAGAGAAGGAGAGTTTGCAAATGCTGGAAGTGAAGGGGAGGTGTAGGTGTGAAAAGTATTTGTGAACCCAGAAGCCCCGTGAAAGTTCAGTTTGTCCATTCAGACCTGCATCTAACATGCTATGCGTCTCTCTGTGTCAGGTCTGCATCCTGCTCTTGAGCTCACCCAGCTGGGGGCGTACAACAAGCACTCTAATCTTGGTAGGAAGGGTTAAAGGCCACAAGAGAGATTGGCAGCTAATCTCAGAAGCAAGAGAACCTGTATCAGCATTTAGGAAGTGGGAAGAGGCTTCTGGAGGAAGGGCATTTGCCCTGGATGATGAAGGATGAGGTAAATGGTGTGTTGGGGGAATTGACAGACAGAAGGAGCCTTGGCCTTTCTGGGGTCTCCAAGATGGAGTGGAGCATGCCAGGAGTGATGACAACTTGTTCCACTGCAGGGCTGCAATTGTAAAGTCCTGGTAGGGGAAGAGGGACTTCTGTATAAGGTCTTTCCATCTCCCAAAGCCAAACCAAACCAGTTCCATTGAGCCAATTCTGACTCATGGCAACTCCATGTGTAGAACTGCTCCATAGGATTTTCATGGCTGTGACCTTTCAGAAGCAAATCACCAGGCATGTCTTCCGAGGCACCTCTGAGTGGGTTTGAACCACCAAATTTTGGCTAGTAGTTGAGTGCTTAACTGTTCGCACCACCCAGGGACTTCTTTCCAGGGCCCACACTTAAAAAAAATACTTCTGTGCTCCTCCTCTGTTTATACTTAGCACAGTGCCTGACACAATAATAGAAAGTCAGTAGATATTTTCGTTGAGAGGCCAGAGGCTGGGAGTCCAGGAACCCACGTAAAAAATACTTAATGCTTATGTTTTCTATAGAGATATTTCTGTATTAACCATACGAAAGACAGTCAACCTTTTTCCTTCTTAGAGCTACCAATTAAACCGGTGCCGAGGCAAGGGAGAAAACTTCGGTTTCTTATCTTCCTGAGACAGGGGGTGGCCCTTGCCAACTCAGGATAAATATCTCCTTCCACAGAGCTGTTTTCCACTCAGAGAGCTCTAATTGTATTTGGAGTGTCATTCTCCTCCAACTAGTTCAGGCAATTCAGCCACCGGGGCTTGAAGAAGGAGAGTTAATCACAGAGCGATGAGTCACCGTGGTTTCAGAGCCAGGATGATGGGGGAATAAGGGCAAATTCAAAATAAGTGGATGGGATGCTGCTGCACGCCCCCTGAGGTCGAGGGCATGACAGTTAAACTGCTGTACAGTCATGAGTTTAAAAACACGTTGCTATGAAGTTGGCACAGTGGTTAAGAGCTCGGATGCTAACCAAAAAGTTGGCAGTTCAAATCTACCAGCTACTCCTTGGAGACCCTCTGGGGCAGCTCTACTCTGTTCTATAGGGTCGCTATATGAGTTGGAATCAACTCGATGGCAATGAGTTTATATAGTGATGATCGTTGCACAACATGGTGAAAGCAAGTAATGTCATTGAATTGTACACTTAGGAAAGGTTAAAATGGAAAATGGTTTGTTATATATATTTTACCACAAAAAGCAAAACGAAACAAAAAACAAATTATTATATTCAAATCATTGGCAGCGGGATGGTGATCCAACACCTAGTCCCCAGCAGCTTGGAGGATGACTGGGACTTCTTCATTTTGAAAGGACATCTGATCTCTTTATGGGATTCCTCAGCCTTTTACTTAGCACTTACTATGTGCAAAGAGGAGGCCCTGGGTAGTGCAGTTAGGTGCTTGACTACTAGCCGAAAGGTTGATGGTTCAAACCTACCCAGGGCTGCCTTGGAAGACAGGCCTGCTTCTGAACAGTCACAGCCTTGAAAACCCTATGGAGCACTTATGCTTTGAACACATGGGGTTGCCACGGGTCAGAATCAATTCGACTGCAGCTAACAACAACAAGAACAACGTGTCAGGCACTGTGTGGGTATCAAGGATACAAAATAAATGAGGTAAGGAGTGAAGCATTGATACATGCTATAACATGGACGTGCCTCAAGAACATCACGCTAAGTGAAAGAAGCCAGACACAAAGATCTATCTATTGTTTGATTCCGTTTATATGAAATGTTCAGAAAAAGCAAATCTACAGAAATGGAAAACAGATTAGTGGTTGCCTGGGGTTGGGGATAAGGAGCCCTGGTGGCACAGTGGTTAAGAACTAACCAAAAGGTTAGCAGTTCAAACCCACCAGTCGTTCTGCGGGAGAAAGATGTGGAAGTCTGCTTCCGTGAAGATCACAGCCTTGGAAACCCTATGGGGCAGTTCTGTTCTGTCTTATAGGGTTGCTGTGAGTTGGGATCAACTTGTTGGCCATGGGTTTGTTTTAGGTTTAGGGTTGGGGATGAGAATGGGGGTTGGCTGCAAATCAGCTTGAAGGATCTTTGTGGGACAATGGAAATATTCTAAAACTGAACTGTGGTGATGGTTGCACAACTCTGCAAATTTACTAAAAATTATTGTATTGTACACTTAAAATGGATGAATTTTATGATATATAAATGTTACTTTAATAAAACTTAAACAAAAAAAGAATGAGGTCTTCATCTCTCCCTTGGGGATGGGACCTTCCTCGGAGAGGGACTGAAGGATGCAAATTTGACCTTGAGGTGGAGCTGGTGTATGTCAAAACCAGTCCTAGACACCTGAGGGGAGGTGAGGGGGAAGGAGGTGAGAGATGTGAAGTTGGCCCATTTCCACTTTGGGAAATACACTACACATATTGCATGTTCTAACACCTCCCCCATACACCCCTTCACTCTCTTCTCATCTGGTCTGTTTACCACCCACCCTGTCAAGGAATGCTTCCAGTTCTGGACCTGGACAGGTTGAGAAGAGAAGGCACACCAGGTTAGAGGCTGGAGGCTGGTTCCAGCCATGGCCTGAGCAACTGATTCGCTTGTGTGACTTTGGATAAGACCAGCATCAGTGAAATGATGAGGTTGGGCTCCATATCATAGTTCTCTCTTCATACTTAGGGGGGCGAGGGAAGAATGAGCTGTGGAGAAAGGCATCTCTCATCTAGCTCATTTGACCCTCACAACCACCCTGTGAGGGAGAGGTGTATGAGTGGGGCTAAGAATTGCTGCATCCTGTTATCCTGGCTTTGCTGCTTCTTTCCAGAATCCCAGGACAGCCCTAGCCCCAGCAGGCAAAGGGTTAACACCTGGGGGTTGGGGGGTGCTGCCAGGACCCTGCCAGTGTTTGCTTTGATTGGCCGGTGCCATCCTGTTGGTTTATGATTGTCAGTCCTGGGTGGAAGTTTCAGAGGGGGAAGGGACTGTTATCCTGGTTTCCTGTTCCTGTTATCCTGGTTTAGGCAGCAAATTGGTAGATTTAAATCCAGGTCTCCAGAACCCAAGGCTCCTGTTTCTTCCCAACGGGTGGTCTCTCTGGGCTCCCGCGTAGCCAGCTCTTGAGGGTGAAGCTGGGAGGATCTGGAGTTGACACGAGGACAGGGTCTTTCACTCTTCAGATGGGGGAAATCTGGACTTGAGGCTCAGCCCTGATACTGTGAGAAAGATCATGTTTCTTCTCTTGGGGACCAAGGATCTGTGGCTGTAACATATGGGCATGGAACACGGTGAGGTTTTGGGGAGGGTTGATCTCTTCTGAATAAAGGTTTTTCTCCAGGGAGTGTTGTGGTTCCAACCTGCCCAGGAGCTTGGGCCATCCCTGCCCCTGGGCAACCCCCTGGCGGTGAGTCACAGGGGAGGAGAGAATAAATCCATTATGGAAGGGGGCCACCCACTGGGGCTTTATTATCCACGTAATAATAAAGTAATTGCCTCCATTTATCCAGGGCCTATTGGAACCCTGCACTGTGGTAGGTGCTTCCCATACTTTATCCCACTTAATCCTCCCAGTAGCAGAGCAAAAGTTAGTGGTATTGTTTGTGTTTTATGATAGAGGAAACTGAGGCTCAGAGAGGTGAGGTAACCTGGTATGCATCCCTGCCCACATCTGCCATTGAAATCTTACTCATGACTCAATATCCCTTCCTGACTCCTGTGGATCTCCTTGGAGCCTCCACAGCACTGAATCTCCCCTCTCCCATGGCACTTGGGCTGTGCCAGTTTTTTGGTGTCAATCTTCCTCTCCAGTCTGGGAGCTCCTAGAGGGTAGGAAGCTGGCCCAACTAGGCTTTGCAGCCCCAGAACCTAGCTAGGTCTTCTGGAATGTGGATTCAATTGGATGGATCAAAACTCACAGGTAAAAATAAGAAGGAAGACTACAAGGTCAAACAATGGTGAAAGTAAGTCATCATCCTCACACCCACCCTATGAGGTAGGGATAATAATCTCCATTATAAAATAATAAGGAAGCCATCTCAGAGAGCTGGAGTACCTTCACCAAGGCCACACTGCCAGGTGAAGGAACTAGATGCAAACCCAGAGATGTCTGATCTCAAAGCCCACGAGCTTTTCATTGTTCCAGGAAATTTGCCCGTATTTCAGTCTTTTGATTCCTCCTTTACAATTTTTGCCCTATCTGCAAACCATCTGTGAGATTATTTCATTAATATCTTTATATTAACTTGCTTTTTTAAAAACATAAATTTATTCTAGAAAGAAACTTTAGATGAAAAATCTGTATCACTTGCCATAATTAAATTAATGAGCTATGATAATAACTAAGTTCATCCTGGTGCCATCTAATATCATCTTTGGTGGTAGGTATACATGCTGTAGGAGCCCTGGCAGCACAGTGGATAAGCCCGCAGCTGCTAACCAGAAAGTTTGAACCCACCCAGCAGCTCTGTGGAAGAAAGACCTGGTGATGTGCTCTTGTAAAGTCTGTAGCCTAGGAAACCCTCTGGAGCAGTTCTGCTCTGTCACGTAGGACCACTATGAGTTGAAATCGACTCGATGGCACACAACAACAGCATACATGCTCTGGGGACTACATTCTCCCCTCTCCCCGACATGTGATCCACACTGCCCCCCCGAACCCTTTTAATTCACTTCTCACTTCCTCTCATTATTGCTCATTTTGTCGCATGATGCGGAGGGTCCTAGACAGTGAGTGTTGGAAAGGACATTGGAGACGTTCACATCATTGAGTCTGAGAGAGCTTGTGACTTGCCCACAGGCATAAGGATATCAGAGGCTACACGGCTCGGATCACAAATGGGCTTTTCACGCCTCAGCCTGGAGGCTTACATTTCATCGGCTAGAACTAATCACCTGATGCTATCTTACTTCATATAACCCGTTGCCATCAAGTGGATTCCAACTCAGAGACCCTATAGGACGGAGTAAAACTGCCCAGTAGGGTTTCTAAGGAGTGGCTGGTAGACTCAAACTGCTGATCTTTTGATTAGCAGCTGTAGCTCTTAACTACTGTGCCACCAAGGCTCCCTTTTACTTTAAGGGAAAGTGTAGATTCCTCAATGTCCACGTAGAAAAGGAAAACCAAAGCATTAGTAATATCTCCTACATACCATTCCTAATATAATTTCTAATGAAAAAAAAATTTTTTTTTGGGGTATTATTATTTTTCTTCTGTAAGTGAAGAAACTGAAGCACAGGGAGGTAAGATGACCCAAACCACACAGATGGAAAGGCTGGAGCCAGGATTTGAGCCCAGGCAGTCTAGCTCCAGAGTTCATATATAAAACCCAGTTCTAGTGCCTAGCATATAAAGGCAGCAATTTATCTGTTATTAGTTTCATATGACTGCTCTAACAAATTACCACAAACTCAATGTCTTAAAACAACATAAGCTTATTCTCTTACAGTTCCAGAGGCCGGAAGTCCAAAATCAGTTTCAATGGACTAAATTCAAGAAGCTGGAAGGGATGGTTCCTTTAGAAGACTCTTTGGGAGAATCTGTTGCCTTTTCTAGCTTTGGGAGGCTGCTTGCATTCCTTGGGTCATGGCTCCTTCCTGACATCACGTCAACTCCTTGCTTCCATCATCACTTCTCCCCTTCTGTAGACAAATCTCCCTCTGCTTCCCTTGTATATGGATACTTGTGATTTACATTTAAGGCCCACTTGATAATTCAGGACAATCTCACCATCTCAAGATCCTTAATGTAACCGCATCAGCAAAATCGCTTTTACTGTGTAAAGTAACATTCACAGGTCCCAGGGATTGGGATGTGGATATCTTTGGGGGCTATTACTCAGTCTGCCACACTGTCTGTGAGAGCTCTTATTCTAGATTCTGGGTGTCTTTGATCTGTCCCTTTCTCAGGGCCCCAAGTATTTTCTACCTTGCAGGATAGCAGTTTGTCATGGTTTATTTGTTCTGCTGGAATGTGAGCTCCCTGAGGGTAGGGCCTGGAGCTGACTTACTTTCCTCTCTACAGAGTTGGGAACATAGCAAATAACATAATTGTAGAAGTGCTTGAATTGAGTGAGCCAAATTTTTCCCTTTAGGGCATTAGAAACAGATGGTGTTGCCCCATGAACCACCTTTTTGAAGATGAAGAGGGGTGTCCAGCTGTCCCCTAGGGCTCATCCATAACAGCTTTGCCTGTGCCATTTCCCTGTGTCACTGCCTCTTGCCTGCACATTGAGAGCTGAGGGGAGAGTTGACTGGCATCTCACCAACGTCTTTACTCATTGACTCACTGAGCAAGGTTTATTGACTATTCCTACATGCTAGTTAATACCTTCAACTGGGGGCAGCCATGACCTTAGGAGCTTCTTTTTGGTTCCACATGGAAAGGCTTGGGTCACGCCTACATGTGCAGTCCACAGGCAGATTCCCAAACAATGGGGTGAAAAAAAAAAAAAGGCTCAGGAGACCCCATCATAAACCCTTAGTGTAGTAATAATGGTCCAGTGTAATGATGATGATGATAAAAGCTTTCCATTTATGGAGAACCATGTGCCATGCACTGTTTTATGTACTTTCATGTAGTAACTCATTTAATCCTCATAGCAATTCTCTGAATTAAGTACTATTATTATCCCTACTCTACAGATGAGGAATGTGAGGCACAGAGAGGTTAAGTAACTTGCCCAAAGGTACACAATTAGCGGCACAGGCAGAATTCAAACTCAGGTCCTTCGTCCAGAGCTCAAAGTTTAAACCATTTTGTACAACATGGTTTATTTGAAGAACGAGGAGGCCATACTAGGTGACTTGCAAGGTCTCTTTAGCTCCAATTTCCTGTGAGTCACAAAATGCGTCTCTGGAGACTATAAAAAGGACCTGTGTGCTGGTGTGGCACTGTGGACCAAGGAAACACTGGTACAGGCTGGGGTCTCCTGAAAACAGGAGTTTAAATCTTGGCTATGCCACTTACTGCCGTGACCTCGAAAAGGTAATATAGCCCATTTGAACTTCGTTTTCCTTGTACGGAAAAATGACGTAGGAAAAAATTACAATGAAGTATCTACATTGTAGGGTTGTTTGGAGATTAGAAAAGAATGATTTATGTAAAATTGCCTGGCACAAAACAGAAAACCGTTGAGTTTGGAACATAATCATTACAGAGTTGAATTTTTCTCTTTAGAAGAGAGCTTGGTGGGGGATTTAGCCTGGTTAACTTCTTGTAGTAAAAAATCAAGTGAATCCAAGGCTGGTCTAGTTTCTGCATCTATAGATTTTGGATGGAAAACTAGAGGTCAGCGCATGTACGCTGTGCGTGCGTGTGTGTGCGTGCGTGTGTGTGTGTGTGTGTAGAGGAAGACTTGGGATCAATTGCGGAGGATGGGGGTGGGAATATATGTTGGAATAAGCAGGTACCAGGGATTAAGCAAACATGTTCAAATTCCAGCTCTGCCATTAACCTTCCTCTGTGATCTTCGTCAAGTCACCAATCATCTTTAGGTTTCCAGTTCCCCAATTCCAAGATGAGGGGGTGGGATCTGAAGATCTCCAAGGCCTTGTTGAATAGCACCAGTCTAGAAAAACCCAAGCCAAGTTTTCCAAAGAATGAAAACTCCTCCTGTATCCATTTATACCAAAAGAGCAATTGTTTTTTTCTTCCTCCTGGCTTTGCCATGTATTTGAGTCAGACAAGGTGAGAGGCATTTTTGCCTGGCATCTAGGCCCCTCCCCTCTCAAACAGGTAAGGAGCCACAAGAGGTCCAACCATTCCAGCAAGGTTGGCTCAGGTCTTTGGAGAATCATTCCAATTTGTCAACATTTTATTTAAAAAAAAAAAAAAAATCACATAACTAGAGAGAAAATATAGGATTATAGGAGAAAATAAACAAAATGGACCAAATTAAGATCACCCATAATCCCATCACTCAGAGATAACTACTATTAACATTTTAGCATATAGCCTTCCAGTTACTTTTTTCTGTGTAAAAAAAAAAATTGTTTTTTTGCTTTAACAAACAGAAATTGATTTCGTTTGGCTAGAAGTCCAAATTCACGGTGCCGGCTCTAGGGGAAGGTCTTCTCTCTCTGTTGGCTCTGGGGGAAGGTCCTTGTCTCTTTTGAGCTTCCACTTTTGGACAGTCTTAATCTGGGTTGGCATCTATCTTCCCCCCTTTCTGCTTCTCACTTGTTTAATCTCTTTTGTTATCTCAAAAGTGATTGACTTATATAACACACCCTTTGCTAATGCTGTCTCATTAACATAAGATTTAACATATTTAAAAATTACATGCATACTATAAACATATACCTAACATTTTACAACCTGTTTTTCCCACCTAACATTATATTGTGACCACTTTTATATTACACAGTCTTTTACATTTTTAATGGCTCCAAAGTATTCCATTGTGTGGATATGATATCATTTATTTAACCAATCCCCTATTGTTGGACCTTTCAGTTATTTATGTTTTTTCACTCTAATGAATATCAGTGTCTCTAAATATTTCAGTACATCTTTAAGATTTTCTTGGATTAAATTTCTCAAAAAGGAATTGCTGGGTTAAAGGATACGGACATGTTTAAGAATTTTTGACACACATTTCCTTTTGCTCTCTAGAAAGTCTGTATCAAAACAAACTCACTATTGGAGTTCACGTATTCCTATGTACAGAGAAAACAGGAGGGTGCCTAAGTTAGGCAGGGGTCGGGGAAATCAGGGAAAGCTCCACAAAGGGAAGTGTCATCTAGGCAGACATCTGCAGGATAAGTAGAAGCGGGCAAAATAAAAGGGATGTAACAGGACAAAAATGAAGAAATTGAAGATTTTTACCAGCTTCTGCAGTCTGAAATTGATTGAACATGCAATCAGGATGCATTGATAAATACTGGTGATCTGAATGAGAAAGTTGGAAATAAAGAAGGATCGGTAGTTGGAAAACATGGCCTTGGTGATAGAAATGATGCTGGAGACGGCACAATAGAATTTTGCAAGACAAACAACTTCTTCATTGCAAATACCTTTTTTCAACAACATAAGCAGCGACTATAGATGTGGACCTTGCCAGATGGAATACACAGGAATCAAATCGACTACTGTGGAAAGAGATGGTGGAAAAGCTCAATATCAATTAGAACAAGGCCAGGGGCCGGCTGTGGAACAGACCATCAATTATCAATTGCTTATATGCAAGTTCAAGTTGAAACTGAAGAAAATTAGAAAATTAGAACAAGTTCACGAGAGCCAAGGTACAACCTTGAGTATATCCCACTTGAATTTAGAGACCACCTCAAGAATAGATTTGATGCGTTGAACATTAAAGACCAAAGGTCAGATGAGCTGAGGAATGACATCAAGGACATCATACATGAAGAAAGCAAGAGGTCATTTAAAAGACAGGAAAGAAAGAAAAGACAAAAATGGATGTCAGAAGAGACTCTGAAATTTGCTCTTAAATGTCGAGTAGCTAAAGCGAATGGAAGAAATGATGAAGTAAAAGAGATGAACAGAAGATTCAACGGGTAGCTCAAGAAGACAAAGTACTATAATAACATGTGCAAAGATCTGGAGATAGAAAACCAAAAGGGTTTGAAAGAACTGAAGAAAAAATTCAAGCCTTGAATTGCAATACTGAAAGATTTTACATGGAAAATATTAAATGATGCAGGAAGCATCAAAAGATGGAAGGAATACAGTCACTATACCAAAAAGAATTGGTTGACGTTCAACCATTTCAGGAGGTACCATATGATCAAGAACCAATGGTACTGAAGGAAGATGTCCAAGCTGCACTGAAGGCACTGGTGAAAAACAAGGCTCCAGGAATTGACAGAATATTGAGATGTTTCAACAAACGGATGAAGTGCTGGAAGTGCTCACCGGTCTATGCCAAGAAATGTGGAAGACAGTTACCTGACCAACCGACTGGAAGAGATCCATATTTATGCCTATGCTCAAGGTGATCCAACCGAGTGCAGAAATTATCAAACAATATCATTAACATCACATGCAAATAAAATTTTGCTGAAGATGATACAAAAGTGGCTGCAGTAGTATTTTGACAGGGAACTGCCAGAAATTCAAGTCAGATTCAGAAAACAATGTGGAACCAGGGCTATCATTGCTGATATCAAATGGATCCTGGCTGAAAGTGGGGAATACCAAAAAGATATCTACCTGTATTTTATTGACTATGCAAAGGCATTTGACTGTGTGGACCATAAAAAATTATGGGTAACATTGCAAAGAATGGGAATTCCAGAATACTTAATTGTGCTCATGAGGAACCTGTACATAGGTCAAGAGGCAGCTGTTTGAACAGAACAAGGGGATACTGAGTGGTTTAAAGTCAGGAAAGGTGTGCATCAGCGTTGTATCCATTCACCATACTTATCTGATCTGTATGCTGAGCAAATAATTCAAGAAACTGGACTATATGAAGAGCAGGGCATCAGGATTGGAGGAAGATTCATTAACAACCTGTGTTACGCAGACTGTACAACCTTGCTTGCTGAAAGTGAAGAGGACTTGAAGCACTTACTAATGAAGATCAAAGACCACAGCCTTCAGTATGGATTGCACCTCAACATAAAGAAAACAAAAATCCTCAAAACTGGATCAATAAGCCACATCATGATTAACGGAGAAAAGACTGAAGTTGTCAAGGATTTCATTTTACTTGGATCCACAATCAACACCCTGGAAGCAGGAGTCAAGAAGTCAAATGACGCATTGCATTGGGCAAATCTGCTGCAAAAGACCTTTTTAAGATGTTGAAAAGCAAAGATGTCACCTTGAAGACTAATGTGCATCTGACGCAAGCCATGGTGTTTTCAATTGCCTCATATGCACGTGAAAGCTGGACCATGATTAAGGAAGACTGAAGAAGAGCTGATGCCTTTGAATTGTGATGTTGGCGCAGAATATTGAATATACCACGGACTGCCAAAAGAACAAACTAATCTGTCTTGGAAGAAGTACAGCCAGAATGCTCCTTAGAAGGACGGCAAGACTTGGTCTCACATACTTTCGATATGTTATGAGGGACCAGTCCCTGGAGAAGGACATCATGCTTGGTAAAGTACAGGGTCATGGAAAAAAAAGACTCTCAACAAGATGGATTGACATAGTGGCTGCAACAATGGGCTCAAGCATAACAAGGATTGTGAGGATGGCGCAGGACTGAGCAGTATTTTGTTCTGTTGCACGTAGGGTTGTTAGAAGTTGGAACTGAGTTGATGGCACCTAACAAAAACAACAGTGTTCCAGACAAAGGGTTTGAGCAAAGCATTTGAGAAGGCCCAGAGGCATGGTACTCTGAGAACTGAAGTAAGTGCCATGTAGCTAGAATTTGGAGGGCAGGTGAGTAACCAGACAAATTGGAAGGATGCACAGGAAACAGATGTGGAGTGAAATGACAAGATTTGTATTTCAGAAAGGTCCTTTTGGCTTCAGTGCAGAGAATGGACTAGAGGGGGCAAGACTGGAGACAGGGAGACACTTAGTTGTTGAAGTCCTCTAAGTGTGCAATATGGGACACTTAGATGGAATAGAGAAGACAGACTGAAGGTACATTAATAAGGTAGAAAGGACAGGGCTTAGTGATTGTTTGGATAGAGGATGAGAGGGGGAAGCCTTAAGGTTACTCTCTGGCCTGGAGAGAATGGAGAACCTAGAAGTTGTCCTATGGTTTTGGGATAGGAAGACGATGTGTTCAGCCTGGGACACACTGAACGTGAGGTTCCTGTGGGACCAAACAGAATGGAAGTCTCCTGTAAATATCTGGATCAACGGAAGAGAGGTGTGGGCTACAAGTGGCTGCTGGGACCTGAAGTCTTAGGATGCAGTCACAAGGGAGAGTGAGAAAAAGAGTGATGTCTAAAAGAGAACCCCAAGGCACATCAACTCTTAAGGGAGGAGGAGCCTGCAAAGAGACTGGAAAGGAGAAGCTAGAGAGGAAGAAAACCAGGAGCATCCATTGCCGTGGAAGCTAAGGGAAAGGAGCCTTGGCAGAGTCTGATAAAGTATGTCCCGGACACTTTCTCAAGGATCACCTTATTTAACCCTCCCAACAGATTGCTCCGGTGGGGATCATCACCATCGAGCTTCAGTGGCGAACCAAAAAAAAAAAAAAAAAAAAAACCCACTGCCGTCGAGTCGGTAGAGAGGTGGTAAATTCCCCAAGGTCATCCAGCAAGCCAGTAGCACGCAAAATTTGAACCCAGGTCTTGATTGAAGGCCAGACAGCAGAGCCCCCCATAAAACGTGGCGTGAGCACTCAGGCTGGGGGATAAGAGAAATAATTGCCCCCATTCGCCGTACACCTGTTACTTGCTGGGCACTGTTCTAGGGGTCTTACCTACATTATTAATTCCTCACCATCACCACGAGAGGTAGTGCTTTTACTCTACGAGTCGGAATCGACTCGACGGCAGTGGGCTTGGTATACAGAACAGGACCCTGGGCCAAAAGCGAAGTGACCTGTCCGACATCACAAGATAGCAGGCGGCAGGGCCGCGCTCCTTCGCCATCCCCAGCGAAGATATCGCGGTCTTCCGCAGCTCCTTACAGAGGGGGCGGCGTCTCGAGCGGGAGCATTTGGAGGCGCCCTTTTTTTTCTTGGGACCCTCGCCCGCCCCTCGCCCCCGCGCGCATGCCTGGCCGCTGAGCCGTGAGAGCCGCCGCCCCGGGCCCTCCCTCCCGCGTGCCTTGCACAACCGGCCCAGATAAGTGCTGCGTCTCTGGGCAATTATCGTCCGCCCGCCGCCTGGGCTTGCCGCGCAGAAGGCCAAGGCCAAGGGACTCGCAGCCTCCCAAGCAGAGCTGTACCCGCGCGTCGGGCCGGCGACTACAGCTGCGAGCGATTTCACAACGCCGGGACGCGGGGACTGGTAGGCGGCGCAGCGCGATGACGTCACGGGAAGCAACCCCGCCTCCGCGCCTGTCTGCGCCCTCCGCGCCTGTCTGCGCCCTCCGCGCCCACCGCGCGCTCAGTCCGAACCGCTGAAGAAGCTGGTTCGAGGTCCTTCCTTGTACCGAGCTCCGGCTTCCCGCTTTTCTTTTACTTTAAAAAATCTCCTTTTCATCCCTTAATTGCCTTCTTCTATCTCTTTTCTTTTCCGTTTCATTCCTTCCATTCTTCCCGCATTCCTTTCTTCCATCACTCCCTTTCCCCTTCTTCCTTCCCCGTCCTTCCCTCTCTCCTTTCTTTCTCTTCCTTCTTCCTGTCCCCTTTCTATCTCCCTTTCCCCTTTCCTCCCTCCCTTCTTTTCCCCTTCCCTCCCTTTCCCTCCCCTTCATTCTTCCTTCCTCTTTCCTCCCCTTTTCATTACTTCTGCCTTTTTTTGCCTTAGTTAATCTTCCTTTATCTCTCATTTTTCTTCCTCTTTCTCTTTCCATTTTACCATCTTTCTCTCCTTAAAGACCCAATGGTCCCGTTGCACCCGTGCCAGCCCTCTATAGTCTCTGCCAGGCTGGGCCAAGAAGCCTGTCAGCGAGGCTGTTAGGAAGGCTGGTGAGTCACCATTCCTACCCCGTGCATCAGGGCCAGTGGGCGGCCCCTGGAAGCCTCACCTGGCTCTTTGCTCGTAGGCAAACATGTCCAGCAAGGAACTCCTGCCAGGTAGAGTTAATTAGAAAGAGGCCCTGCCTCCAGCAGAGTCTCAGGGGCAGGTTGGGATCCCCTCTCTCCTCTGGGCTGAACCACCCTGGGGAGCAGTCACAACGATGATGATGGTGATGGCATTAACTTGGGCTGATAAACAAAACTTTACAGTTTACAAAGCACTTGCAGAGACATTATCTCATTCTTGTTCTCACAACAACCATGGGAGGTAGGTCTTATTATTCCTGTTTTACAGTTGAGGAAACTGAGCTTCAGAAAGGTGAAGGGATTTGCCTACAGCCACAGAGCTGTCAAGGTGGGGACCCATGTTTGTATCATGAAAACAGAAAAAATGGCTATCTCAAATTTAAAGCATTTCTAAAAAAATTCATTAGTCCCTCTTTTATGCTTCCATAGCACCTTGTCTAAACTTCTGAGTGTAGGCCCCAACTAGTGGGTTCCTACAACAGCTGGGCGTAGGGGATAGGTGTTGAACAAGTTGTGGAGGTAATGAATGGTATACACTGCAGGGATGGATTACCCAATAAGCAAGGTACACAGGGCTTGCTTGTGCTTACTTACTAATCTAGTGCACAATTTCACCTGTTTTTACCACATGAAAGGTATGGTGAAACTCATGTGAAATAGTGCATTGGAGATTAGTAAGTAAACACAATTAATCCTGTGCGTATCTTGCTTATTGGTTAATCTGCCCATGTCAAAACAAAAAAACCAAACCCATTGCCATCAAGTTGATTCCAACTCACATCAAGCCTATAGGACAGAGTAGAACTGCCCCATAGGGTTTCCAAGGCTGTAATCTTTAAGAAAATCGACTGCACATCTTTCTCCCATGAAGTGGCTGGTGGGTTTGAACTGCCGACCTTAAACTTAGCAGCCAAGAGTCAAATAGAGTTATCACCTAGCTGTCCCTGGGTTATCTGCAATTTTGGCTCTCTGTACAGAAACATTTTGAGAGAAAGGGTACTTCTACGTGTAACCGCAGTCAACAGTTCTCCCACCTTTTCTGCTTAGAATCTCTGACTCCAGCTGCTTCTTGGAAACCCTATATGGGGCAGTTCTATTCTGTCCTGTAGGGTTGCCGTGAGTTGGAATCGACTTGACAGCAACAGGTTTGGTTCGGTTATCGTTATAAAATGAACTTTTCTATCTCTGGCAATGTTCTTTGCTCAGAAATCTACTTTGTCTGGTACTAATGTAGATATTCCAGCATTGTCTTGATTAGTGTTAGCATGATATATCTTTCCCCATCCTTTTCCTTAACCTGTTTGTATATAGTGTATTTCTTATGGGCGGCATATAGATGAGTCTAGCTTTTCTTTAATTTAATTAATCCAATCTGATAATCTGTGCCTTTTAGTTTGATGTTAAGGCTATTTACATTTAATGTGATTACTGATATGGTTAGGTTTATCATCTCGTTCTTTGTTTTCTATTTGTCCCATCTGTTCTTTGTTCCCGTTTTACTTTTTTCTTGCTGTCTTTTGGGTCAAATGAGTTAAAATCATTAAAAAATATATTTTATTTTGAAATAATTATAGCTTCATAAGAGGTTGCAAATAAATATACAGGGAAGTCTTGTGCACTTTTCCTCCATTCTTCCCCAGTGGTAACATCTTACACAAGTATAGTATAATACCAAAAAGTTGGCGGTTCTCACCCACCCAGAGGTGCCTTGCAAGACAGGCCTGGTGATCTGCTTCCAAAAGGTCACAGCCTTGAAAACTCTATGGCGCAGTTCTACTTTACACACAAACGGTCGCCATGAGTGGGAATCAACTCCCCAGCAGCTAACAACAAAAACAATTGTATATGTTTGGATAATGTGCATCCTTCACTACAGTCGATTTTAGAACATTTTCATTACCCGAAAAAGAAACCCTGCTCTCCTTAGCTGTTATTTCCCGATCCCTCATTCTCCCCAGCCCTAGGCAGCCACTAATCTACCTTCTGTTTGTATAGGCTTGCCTATTTTAGACATTTCATAAGTGGAATCATACAGTATGTTGTCATTGATTATGATTTATTTAAATATTTTTCTGTTCCCTCTTCTTTCTCCTCTCCTGCAGATACTCCAATTTGTTTGGAGTATCTGCTGACCTGTTGGGGCTGACCTGTTAAGGGGCAGGTTCTTTTGAATCCATCATGGCTACCCTACTGTGTATGTGGGAAGACTCAGCTCTCCCGCAACTTTTCTCTTATTCTAACTTCTGAGATATCATTTCATCTTCATTTGGCATGAGCGCATCACCTTGAGATTGCATCTGCCTTTCTTTTCTCATTGACGGTTACAGATGAAGTACCACTGCTTGGCCCTAATTTCATCATAAACAGTGCAAACATGGGCACTGGCACTGGGTGGCAATAGTTAGTGATAAAGTGTAATTTTTAAATATAAGTATGTCCCATACAGTATCTGGAATATAGTTATACTAAAAAATTATTCATTGTTTCTCTGAAATTCAAGTATAACTGGGAATCCTGTGTTTTATTTGGCAACCCTACATCTAGTTGATGTAGAATATTATAATTTGTTAAGGCTATCTATTATCAAGATAAAAAAAATTAAAATCCTCTCTGAAAGCTTGAGGGTGGGTTTACAGACTCCAGCTGAGAAACTGCCATGGTGTTCAGATGAATAGCACTTGTGTGGAATGTTTTGGGAGCTGCCTGCCACACCATGGCACCATCCACGAGCAAAGTGGCAGGCTTTGCATACCTCGTGCTTCAGATCGCCATAGCACTGCACCACCAGAGAGAAAAGTAGGCTAAGCATCCAGTTTCAGGTAGGTGGTTCCTGCCCAGAAGCCTCACAGTGAACTCCAGTGCCAACCAGCTAAGAGAACAGTCCCTCATGAGGTTCACTCTGTGGTTGCTGCACCACTAGCAGGTACAGGAGAGAACTGTGGCCCATCAGCCACATGCCTTCTGTCTCAAGTCCATCTTTCTCTAGGAGACCTTCATGTCTAATCCCGAGATGCCTCACATGTCTGGTTACCTCAGTCGTCTCCAGAAACCAAAGCTCCTAGATTAAGAGACCCCAATTCCCATGCTACTCTGAGTGTCCGTCGTTCTGGTGAAGGTCCATCCCTCCACCTCCACTCTGAACCTCATCCAGCCCCTCCTGCTCTCTCCACGATCTTGTTCCAGCAATCATCTTTCCTGTATCTACCTCTCAACTGGTCTACATTTCTTATCTAAATTTTTTCACAGTGGTTATATTTACCATCCCTCCTTCATCACTGCTTGTTCACTCATCTACCCACTGCACTTTGCCCCCAGTCCCACCTTAGTTTTCCCTGAGGACACCAAGACCTCCTAATAGCCAAACCCATTTGAAGCTTTCCAGTCCTTATCTGACTTGACCTCTTTTCTGCATTTGACAGCTGAGGAGCCTCTCCTTCTGGATACCCTACCCCTTTGGTACACTTGAGACTAAATTTTCCTGTTACTTGTTTCCTCTGTGACTCCCCTTTCTCTGTCCTTTCCTAATATGTTAGTGTTTTTCAGGGTCCACTTTTGCCTTACAGCTCTTGTCACTCTACAGACTTTCTCTGGATAATCTCAGCCACTCGTGTGGTTTGAGCTACTGTCCATATGCTGAGGAGGCACATGGCAAGAACACCCAGTGGCTTCAAACTGAATTAGGAAATCAACTCTGAACTCCATGCTTAGGTGGTGAAAGATGACTCCTACTCCTCCTTCAAGACACAGCTCAGACATCATCTCTTCCAGAGTCTGCCAACCCTCCTGACCTTGGCTTTTCTCTCTACCTTATACATATCTCTGCAACCACACTTCCATATTGTTTTATGTTTTATCTGTGTATTCATCAGAATGTGAGCTCCTTGCAGGCAGGGATTTTATCCTGTTCAATTCCATATCTTAGCCGTTGTCATACTCCCTGCTCAATACATATTTGTAGAATGAACGAATGAATAAATCCTCCCTGTAACAGATGAGGTCAGTTGTAATGGCATCATTTCCACTTAAAAGATGACAAAATTGAGACTTAGAGAAGGGAAGAAGTAATGCGGGAAGCTCGAGGCAGAGCCAGGTCAGTGGTTCTTTCCACTGTCCCAGTGTCTCCTGAGACAAAATTTTCATGGCTTTTCCAAGCACTGAAAGCAGAGGGCAGTCAGGGACTCAGAAGCACGACAGCATGAGGCTCTCAGGGCCCTTCTAGCACAATCCTTACCAAGCTTCCCTCCTGCTCCGGAGGCAACCTCCCAGTTCTACCGCTGCCCTGACAGCTCCTGCTTTACACTCTGTATGGCTGCAGCAGCCCTCTCTCTACTCTGGTTTTCAGCTGTCACTCGGTTTTAATCTTGGAAAATGCCCTTATTTTCCTGTGAACTCAGCTATACGTCTAAAATGACTAAAACATAAAATGTATCTTGCATTTCTGGGTGTTTTGCAGCAGGTGAGCCTTCAGGTTATTTAGTGTGCTGGCTTTGCCACTATCCTTTCTTCCTTACGTTTAGCCTTCATCTCCTCCGCTACCCCTACTGCATCTTGATGTGGTTTCTCCAGAAATGACATTTGTGTAGAGAAAAAAAAGTATGTTTTTTCTCTTGGTCTTTCTGAGAATTTCCTCATGACCCCAGAAGGTTGCCTTTCTTGACCCTAAAGTTGCTGCTGAAGCCACTGTGGAAAGGATTGATTCTGGGGCCAAAAGATTTATGATTGGGGCTTTCCAAATCTAGGGGGGTGCTGTGCATTTTCTTAGGAAAGGGTCTAGGACAGGTATGTGGAGGAGAGCTTTATACCCAGCTGGGGTCCTCTTCCCAAGCCCAGATTCATCTCCCCGGCTCTCTGCTGCCAACACAACAAAGTGTACTCTCCTCAGCCTGACCTAAGGTCTTTCACCACCTGGCCCTGTTAACCTCTCCAGCCTCAGCTTCCCGTTCAACCAACCGTATGATCTACCTACCATTCTGCAGATGCAACCCATGCATTACTGCCTTTAGACTTTGCCTCGTGCCACATCCTAATCCTGAGGTATCTTTTCTCCATTTTTGCACTTCAGATCTTCCCCGTCCTCCAAGGTTAAGGTGCATGATGGTTAAGATTGTGTGTCGTCTTGCCTGGGCCATGATTCTAAGTGTTTTTGCAGTCGTGTGATGTGGTCACTTTCCTGTTCAGATTTGATATGTGATCACCCCCACGATGGGATCTGCCGTGAGTAGCCAGTCGGCTGAAAGGGAGTTTCCTTGGGTGTGTGGCCTGCGTTAAGTGTGGGTGGATGTTCTGGCAGGGCTTGGAGGGCTTTTGCTTGTTCTGGGTCCTGCAGCTGGCTCTTGTTCATCTGACCCCTGGTTCTTGGGACGACTTGAGCTAGTGGCTTACCTGCTGTCTTGTCTGCTGATCTTGGTATTCACTGATCTTCACTGCCTGTGAGCAACAGCCCTGCTCTCTAACCTGCCGATCTTGGGTTCAGCAGGCCCTGTGGCTATGTGACTCAGGAGAAGCCTCGATCCTGATCCATGGATTTGGGATGTTACAGGCTGTACAACTGTGTGAGCCATTTCCTTGATATAATTCTCTTTCTCTATATATATTTGTACACTTTACTGGTTTTGCTTTTCTAGAGAACCCAGCCTAAGACAAGGTCCAATGTCACCTTCCCAGGAAAATGGGGTTACTCTTCCTGTCTCTTGAGTCCCCGTAGTTAGTCTCTGCTTTTGCTTCCAGTGGCCCTGGCTACTGTTGACTATACTTTACTGTTGCTGGAGCCCACATCTGTAAGTTGTAGGAGACTGTGCCCTTCCCGAGGGGCAAATCACCTTTGACTTGTTCTGTTCCTACAGTGCTCAGCATACTTTGTTCATGGTAGATGCTCAAAACACTTGTTTGGAATGATGGGAACAGGTCAATGAGCCTAACAAAGCAGCATGTTCCTGATTACTGGGTGATGACCATGTCACATGGCGTCCCTGAACTTTATGAAAGGTGTCTTAGGGTGGGTTCTCTAAAGAAGCAAAGCCAGTAAAGTGTATAAATACATATAGAGAGTGAGATTTATATCAAGGAAATGGCTCATGTGATCATAGAAGCTGGAGCATCCCAAATCCATGGATCAGGTTAGAGTCTTCTCCTGATTCACGTAGCCGCAGGGGCTGGCGAACCCAAGATTGGCAGGTCGAAGAGCAGGGCTCTTGCTCACAGGCTGTGAAGATTGACGAATTCCAAGTTCAACAGGTAAGCTGCTAGCTCAAGTCCTAATAACTGGAGGTCAGATGAACAGGAGCCAGATGCAGAATCCAGAGCAAGCAAAAGCCAGACCTTCTGCTTATATTTGGATGCAAGCCACATGCCCAAGGAAGCTCCTTTTCAACTGATTGGGTGCTAATAGCAAATCCCATCATGGGAGTGATCCCATATAAACACTGAGAATTATGGCCCAGCCAAGTTGACATGCAATATTAACCATCATAGAAGGTGACCCCTGAGGCCCTCTCCAGGACTATGTCTGAGAACTCAGAGGCAATGGAGGAAGTGCAGTTTTGCTTCTGATTGGAGGAGAGTCTAAGGCTTTCATGTTCCAGGTCCTAGGAGGAGACAAGATGCCATGCCCTGAAAGATCCCTCAGCTACCATCAATCCATGGCCCAGACCTCTGAATGGAGAAGCAAGTGATTGAGAGGTTAGTGGATGATGGAGGGATTAACAAGAGTAATTTTGAGTATGCTGACTTTTGCCCTTAATTCCCATGTCAGGTATGCCTTCTCCTTAGCACCAGCATAAATGAATTGAGACCTCTAACGGTAGAATTAGGAAAATCTTTAAAGATCATTAGGTCCCATCCATATTTTATGGAGATATAAATAATGGCAATAACTATTTTTTGAGTATGCTGAGCACTGTACATACATGATCTAATGTATCCTTTCAACGACAGTGTGAAGTAGATATTATCATCTCTATAAAAAGGAAACAAGCACAGAGAGGTTCTGTAACTTGCCCACAGTTGCACAGCTGATGAGTCACGGAATCACCTGTCTCTAGAGCCCACTGGCTAACGTTATGCCATACTACCTCTCATTTCATCTGGAGGAAAGAAAGACCCACAGAAGGGCAGTCACTTGACTGGGGATTGCAGTCTCAGGCAGGACAACCACTTTATCCAGAGGTGCCTTCATTCCTGGGCCTCCCAAGACACCTGGCTGCAAGGGCACCATGAAAAGGAAAAAAAAGAATTTCAAGTGCATTCTGAGAGCCCTATCTATCCTCTCACTGTGTAGGGAGGGAGCTTGCACTCAAAGACTCAGCCAGGAAGAAAGATTTGATCTTGTGGGCAGAATCTACTTCCCATGGCGACGCCTTCTTGAATCGCAGCTCTGGTATGAAGTAAGACTTGTTTAAAGTAGTTAAAAGCAGCAGTCCCCATTGTGTCAAGCGGTGACAGTATAATCCTCCTTAATAATTTGGTTCCCTCTCCAAACTCCCCGCCATTATGCATCCTTAAAATGTGACTTCAGATGCCTGTAAGTGCAGGGGGATTTGGTGAGGGGGGAAGAGGTAAAGAAGGTCTTTCTTGCATTCAGATCACTCAGAGATTTTTCACTGGAAACAACACACTCCCCCCTGCCCCACCCCACTTTTTGCTGCGTATTTTTTTTTTTAAGGTTTGTCTTTTTTCTTTTTCTGGGCCCTGATGGTGAAATCTGGATGTTATCTCAGATTCAGGTTTGATTTAGGGGCTGGAATTATTCAGAGGGGGTGCCATATAAGACTTGTTGCCTTACATTAAGAGCCATGTAATGTCTGGTTTTCTCTCATCTTGGGTAATTAATCAGATATTGGTCAATGGGTTCAAGTGTTTTCAGCCTAATCCATCCATTATAATGTTCCTCATCAACTTTTTGCCTGATGAGTTTAGCAGTCATTGATGATCATTATTGCCTAGCTTTATTATTTCACTAGGGATTTCAAAATGGTGGTATTCGAATTCTGATATTCCTTTTCATTTATTAGCTGTGATTTTTCTATAAAGAAGAGTTTGCTCTCATCAATTATTTGGTAACTATGAAGTACAGTTCTTTAAGGAAAAGCAGGATAAATGCTTGACTATTTACCTGTTTTTGGAAAAATGAGTTTATTCCTGAGCATCCTTCAAAGGTGGTGCTCTGGTTATGTATTGCTGCATACTAATTATCTTCAAACTTACTAGCTTCAAACAACAATTTTATTATGTCTCATAATTTTGTGGGTCAGGAACTCTGGCTGGGATCAGCTGAGTGCTTCTTCTGCTTTATGTGGTATTCTATTGAGATTGCTTGGGGGATTCATTTGGGGGGTGGGACGGTCTGGAGGATCCAAGATAGCTTTGCTCATATGTCTGATGTCTTGGTGGGACTGGCTACAAGGCTGAGCTTTGCTGGGACCGTTGACCAGAATGCCTACACATGGCTTCTCCAATATGGCAGTCACTGGACTTTTTATGTGGTGGCTGCGGGCTCCAGAGAAAGTGTTTCAAGAGCTCTAGATAGACACTACAAGGCTTTTTCTGATGTAGCCTCAGAAGTCACGCAGCATCACTTCTGCTGTATTCTGTTGGTTACAAGTGAGTCCCTGGACCAGCCTGGATTCAAGGAGAGAGATACACAAGGATGTGAATACCAGGAGGCGTAGTTCGTTGGGACCCTCTTACAAACATGAAGCACAGAGTCAAAGGCCTTCTTACCACCTGCTTCTTAGAATGAACTTAGCTTCTTCTCCCCAGAGAGTTGGGCTGTCTTCTTAATTTTGGTGGGGAGCCAACTGCAGTAGTGCAGAAGACATAGCCGTGCTTCAGATGTCCACAGTCTCTTTCAAGGCCAGCATAGTATAGATAGCCCCATTGTGAGCAGAATCAGTACCGAGCTCCTGGAATACTGGAGGGCCCAGTGCTAGCTGCAACCTGGCCTGGAGCTCCTGCCAGCTGATTGCCCCTGGTACTTCACAAACTCTGGCTTAAGCTGAACAGCTTCACTGGGAACACCTTGAAGAACTTGGCCTTGTCCTGCTTGAACACTTAAGCAAAGATCTGTTCTGAGAGCTTGGCACTTTCCTGAACACGCAGAAACAGCCCAGTAGGGCTCTCAGGGGCTTTGTCGATGGGACCACGAACACCATGGCCGTGACTGTAAATATTTCGTTCAGTGGATGTGCCGTACTTTACCAAATCACTTCTTTACTACTGTAGTTCTTTGCAATTTTTGATTATTTACAAGTAATACTGCATATTTTTGCATGTAAAGCCTTTTTATTCTGTTGACATTTTTGTTTAGGATTAATTTCCAAGAATATAATTATTTTTTGGTCCTTGACATATATTATCAATTTATTTTCCCAAAGGTATGCACAGGTTATATTCTAACAGCATCAAGAGTTACCATTTTTAAGTGGTTTTGCTAATTTGGTAGGTGTAAAACTGAATTCAAGATTGCTTTGATTTTTTTTTTCTATTCTGTTCTAAGTTGTCAGTTATTTCCTTAATAGCAGTATTATAAATGGCTAGCTTTTAAAAATTTGTAGCAATTTGGTGTTGTTTGCTTAAGTAAAATTTAGGTTGTTTCCAGTAGTGCCTCCAGTACAATTTGTTTCAAAGATGTTCTGTTAGCCATTCTTTAATCATAACGTTTAGTTTCTAAATCTCCTCAGAGATGAGCAGTGGCAACATTTTTCTTCTTGAATGCTGCACCTAGAGGTAATATGCAAGTGTGAGCAGCACCTAATTGTATTTGCAAGGATCCAGAGAAAATGCAAAAAAAAAAAAAAAAAAAAAAAATTAAAATAATTCCTTACCTGTGTAAAATTATTTAGAGATTATAAATGGCATATATGTGTGTGTATGTATATGTGTATATATATAAAAAGCTCATTTGAGGAAGAGCAGGTTTGGGGTGTGTGAGTGTGTGTGTGTTAAATGTTAAGCTCTGAAAACCTTCAGGTAAATAAAACTCCCTCCTTTCCATAAAAAAAACCCTGCAGTCCAATGAGGGAAGCAGTGACATAAATAATCTCAATTTAAAGCGAGAGATGCTGTGTGGTATACAACCGTAGGAGGTTCTGGAAGCAGAGAGGATGGAAGGGCTAAATCTACAGGGTAGGAGGGAAGAGCTATCAGAGGAGGCTTCCCAGAGGAGGGGACACAAATGTAAGAAGAAGGCAAAAGGGTTCCAAGTAGAAGAGGTGTAAGGAACTAGTGATTCCTGGAGTTGGTAAGCCAGAAGTTCTGTTTGGTGGGATTTGGAGTATGTAAGCAGGATTTCTCTTGGGGATGGAAAGGTTGGCAAGGGCTGAGAGGTATTGACTTTCTCCTGATGTTGGACTAGGACTCAAGAAATTATTTTTCAATCACTAGGATGTAACTGCATCCACTTAGAATGTAAGCTCCACAGGGGAGGGACCTGTGTTTTATTTACTGATGAATTCTAGGATCACCGAATAGTGCCTGGCACATAGTAAGTACTCAGGAAATATTTGTCAAATGAATGAATGGTAGGTGACATTGAAATCTTTGCTTTATCTTCCATATTGTTGGGGATTTCCCTACATCATCTATTTGTTTTGATTATATACATTTCACAGTATGGCTTAAGATAAAACTTGTATACCAAGTTGAAAGCAGACTTTATTCATTTATTCAATTTTCCTTGAATTTATCACTAATAATTCATTAAAAAAAAAAAACAACGTATAATTGGCTTTGGGGTGTCTGAATTGAGAAACACAAAGAAATACATGGACCATTTTGGAAATACGAGTAGATTCTATAGCATTTTAGTTGATGCTGTTTTCATTATCATTAAAAAGTTGTCTATATTTTTCCATTGTTGTTGTTAGGTGCCATTGAGTCGGTTCCAGCTTATAGCGACCCTATGCACAACAGAACGAAACACTGCCCGGTCCTGTGCCATCTTTACAATCGTTGTTATGCTTGAGCCCATTGTTGCAGCCACTGTGTCAATCCACCTTATTGAGGGTCTTCCTCTTTTCTGCTGACACTGCACTGTACCAAGCATGATGTCCTTCTCTAGGGACTGATCCCTCCTGACAACATGTCCAAAGTGCGTAAGACATAGCCTTGCCATCCTTGCTTCTAAGGAGCATTCTGGTTGTACTTCTTCCAAGGCAGATTTGTTTGTTCTTTTGGCAGTCCATGGGATATTCAGTACTCTTTGCCAACACCGTAATTCAAAAGCATCAGTTCTTCTTCGGTCTTCCTTATTCGTTGTCCAGCTTTCACATGCGTATGATGTGATTGAAAATATTATATTCTGGAACCAGTAGTCTGAGTGGATTTAGCAAATATTTTCAAATGTTGTCATTGTTAGGGTAATGAATAGCACTTAACAACCAACCAAAAGTTATCAAATGTTAGAGATGGAAAAGCCATTTGACCTCTGGTCTTCCTTTTCATTGTACAGGTAAGAAACTGGGGTCCAGAGAAGGGAAGACACTTGCTCACAGTCACACTGCAAGTTAGAGGCAGAGCCAGGAATAGCACCCAGATGTTTGACCCTTATATCCAATACCCTATTATTCCATATTGTTTTTGTCCAGAACTTCTTCCCTCACTTCAGGAAATAGATTCTATCCTTCTGGCCATAGGGGTGAGCATGAGTCCCAAGCTAGGTCAATCACTGTATAGTACTTCACTCTGTCTGGCCTTAATCATTGGTTCAGAACTGAGCATGAAACCCAAGGCAGACTCTTATGGATTGAATTATGTCCCCCCAAAACACATGTTGTAAATCCTAGCCTCTATGCCTGTGGTTATAATCCCATTTGGGAATGGATTGTCTTTGTTACGTTAATGAGAAAGGATTAGTGTAGGGTGTGTCTTAAGTCAACCTTTTTTGAGATATAAAAGATTAAATAAGCAAGTGGAAAAAAGCAAAGATGGGGGAAGAGAGATGCCAAGGCACATGAAGATCGCCCAGGAGCAGAAGCTCAAAGAGACAAGGAAGTTTCTTTAGAGCTGACACAGAGAGAAAGCCTTCCGCTAGAGCTGGAGCCCTGAATTCAGACTTCTAGCCTGCTGAACTGTGAGAAAACAAATTTCTGTTTGTTAAAGCCACCCAATTACGGCATTTTCGTTATAGCAGTACTAGATGACTAAGACAGAATTTGATACCAAGAAGTGGGGGTGCTGCTCTAACAAACACCTAAAATGTGGAAGTGGCTTTGGAATTGGGTAATGAGTGGAGGCTGGAAGAGTTTTAAGATGCCTAATAGTAAAACCCTAGATTGCCTTGAAGAAACTGTTGGTAGAATTATGGATGTCAAAGACAATTCTGGTGAGGGCTTAGAAGGAATTGAGGAGAGTTATAGAGAAAGTCTCTGTCATCTTCGAGAATACATATGGAACCAGCAACAGAATGTTGCTAGAAATGTGGACGTTAAATGTACTTCCAGTGAGGCTTTAAAAGAAAATGATGAACGTGTGATTGGACAGTGGAGGAAGGTTCATGCTTTTTATGCAGTGGCAAAGAACTTGCCTAAACTATGTTCAAATGTTTGTTGGAAGGTAGAACTGTAAGTGATAAACTTGGATATCTGGCTGATGAGATTTATAAGCAAGATCTTAAAGGGACCGTGTGGTTTCTCTTGCCACTTACAGTAAAATGAGAGAGGGAAGATATGGACTTAAAAATAAACTGTGCTAAATGTGCAAAATGAACACAGAACTGAAAGATTTGGAAAATTCTGTTATACAAACTAAGGACACATGTCCTAGAATTCTCACTAAGGACATGGGTACACAATCTTTTGTAAAAGAGATAAAGCCTGTGACTGATGGATCTAACCAACTACCACTGCAGAAAACCCATCAGCTTAGACTGAAGCAGACAGAGAAAGATCAAAAGGAAAGAAGGCTGTCTGCCTCTTGGAATTCTGTAGGCAGGAACAGGCCAAAGGAGCTACATCTGTTGTCCTCCAAGACAAGAAAAGGACCATCCTTGGAGCAGCTCAGAGATCAGCAGGACTGTTGGAAGGAGAACAGGAAGCAGACCTGCCCTGGTCTCAACGGGTGAGGCCACAGCCTCTGGAGTCTCAAAGGGTGGGGCCAGGGCCTCTGGGATGTCAAACGGTAGAGCTACAGCTGCCTAGGTTTCAAAGAGTCAGATCTTCACCAACTCAGTTCAACAGTGTGGGTTTGCTGTTCAGTTTGGCCAGGAGGATGGGGCCACTGCCTAAAGCTGAGGAGATGGGGCTGCCATGTCCCAGGGACAGAAGAATGGGGATTTCTGGGGCCAAAGGAGTTGGTCACCACTCTGATGTACTAAGAGAATGGGGCTGCCTAAAGCCAAGGGAGCAGAGTTGCCTTCCCAGTGGCCTGCAAGGCAGAGCTGAAGCCCAGGGCTGAAGGGCCTCCACTTAGAATCCAGGGAGAGTGGCCAACACCCAGAATCTGGAGGGCAGGGCCATTGCCCAGATGGTCTCAGAGAACAGAGGATTATTTTCAAGCCTTAAGAGCTAATGTAAATAGTTTTGCTGGGCTTTGGACTTGCTTGGTGCCTGTTATCCCTCTTTACCCTCCAATTTCTCCCATTTGTAATGAAAATGTCTACCTTGTTCCTGTTCTGCCATTGTATTTTGGAAGCAGATAACCTGTATTCTAGATTTCATAGGTTCCCAGATGAAAAGGAATTTTGTCCCAGGATGGAATATTCCTAATGTCTCACCCATATTTGATTTAGATGATTCAGAAGATGAGATTTTGGTCTTGGAGTTGATTTAAGACTTTTGGAATGATGTGATGGGGTGAATGTGCTTTGCATGTGGTAAGCACATGAATCTTGGGGGGCCAAAGGGTGAAATGTTATGGATTGAATTGTGTCCCTCAAAAATAGATGTTGCAAATCCTAATCTCTATGCCTATGGATGGCAAGACTTCGTCTCACATACTTTCGACATGTTATCAGGAGGGACCAGTCCCTGGAGAAGGACATCATGCTTGATAATGTAGAGGGTCAGTGAAAAAGAGAAACAGCCTTGACTAGGTGGATTGACACAGTGGCTGCAACAATGAGCTCAAACATATCAACCATTGTGAGGAGAGCTCACTGGTAACTATTTCCTTCTGTTGCCCATAGGGTCACTATGGGTTGGAACAAACTTGGCAGCACTAAACAATAACAACGTGCCTGTGGTTATGATCCCATTTGGGAATGGGTTGTCTTTGTTATGTTACTGAGACAGGATTAGTGTAGGGGGTGTCTTAAATTAATCTCTTTAGAGATATAAAAGAGATTAAACGAGCAAGTGAAAGAAGCAGAGATGGGAGAAGAGAAATGCCAAGCCATATGAAGAGAAGAAAGAGAGGGAGAGGTGCAGAAGCCCAAAGAGACAAGTACCTTCCTCCAGAGCCGACAGAGCCCTTCCCTTAGAGCCAGCACCCTTAATTCGGACTTCTAGCTTCTTAAACTGTGAGAAAATAAATTTGTTAAAGCCACCCACTTGTGGTATTTCTGTTACAGCAGCACTAGATAACTAAGACATGGACCAATCAGAGGTTCTTCCCTGAATTTGTGATAGTGAAACTGGGAAAGAAAAGGACATTTCCTGTCTATTTGAAGAGCTGTGAGGATATGAACTCAGAGCTTGGGTGGCTAGTACTGTGTCACATGGGAAAGAAAGAAAAACAGAGACAGGGGAGAAATAATCCAGGTGGAACAGATGGGGATTGAATTCACTCATTCTACTCACCAAGGCATATCCTTCCTGAGGGATTTTTTTTCCCAGCTCTTTTGTTAAGCAATGATAATATCTTTCCAATAACCACCCCTCTCTCTCTTTTTTTTTTTTTTTAAATCAAACAAGTTGGAATTTAGTTCCTGTCACTTGCAGACAAAGATTCCAGCCTAGGATTTCTCAACAGCAGCACTATCGACATTTTGGACTGGATTATTCTGTGTGTGTGTGTGTGTTGGGGGTTGCCCTGTGCATTGTAGGATGTTTTGCAGCGTCCCCAGCGTCTACACATTAGATGACAGTAATGGATGTCACCATCTCAGTGGTGACAACCAAAAATGTTTCCAGATGTTGCCAAATGTCCCCTGCAGGCATAGTAGGCAAAATAGCCCCTGGCTCAGAACCAGTGGTTTAGTTTAACACCCATCATGACTCTTAGTTTCAAAAAGAAGATGAGGAAATTGAAGCTCAGCAAGATTATGGTACTTTTTTCAAGGTGGCAAAGACAGGACAACCAAATCAAGCAACGAGGATCCAGGAAGTGATACTACACAGAGATGTTGGTACATGCAGATGTTGGCTGTCTTCTAGCTATTGGAACAATAACAAACTCCGCAAAATGATTTGGGGTTTTACCCATAGGCTAACTCTCTACCTAAGAATTCTCACGCATCTCACAAGATGGTGAGACAAAGCAATGCCAGTTAGTTTCATTTCTGTTGGTTTAGCTCTTTCTGGTGAATGACTTGGAGGTTTGGGTTCACTGAATTTTGACTGAGTGTGTCTAGCAGGCTCACTGCATGCCCTTCTGAAGCAGATATCCAAGAAGCCAAACCTTGTTACAGTAAAAAAAAAAAAAAAAATTTGTTTTGTAATGATGTCTACTTGAGATCATTACAATACTGTGAAGAAGCTTCATTTTTGTTGTTTTTTAAGACAACGCTTCTCAGAGAAGGCATTGTGACAGAAAGAGTACTGGCATAGGAATCAAGAGGCCTGGATGTGAGCCTGACTCTGCCACAAATGCTGGGTGGCATCGTGCAAGTTGCTGGCCCTCTCAGGACCTCAGTTTCCTTCTCCGTATAATGAGGGGCTCCATCAGCCAAATACTGAGGGGCTTTCCAGCACTGAACTTCAATGACTGTTATATAGGCAGACACTATAGTATACCTATTTTGGTTTCCCTGACCTAGGACCCAGTACCTGGTGCAGTGCAAGAAAAAAAATAGGTACAAAAAAGGTGCTTATTAAATGCAAAGATATATTACTTAGGAGGTAAATGACAATAACATTGCAGCCTTCACAGATGTGTAGAATGTAAGGGGTCTTGGAGGTGAAACGGATCAGAAAAATCATTTAGTGTAACCTCCCAGTCAAAGCTGGAGCCCTCTACCTTATTTCTGACAGCTGAACAAATTGTTTCTGTTTAAATACTTCTGATGACAGGGAACTCACTATCTGTAGGGGCAGCCAGTTCCACTGTTGGAAAACTCCAGGTATTGGAAAGTACTTCCTTATTTGGAGTCCAAATTAGCCTCCTTGTAGCTGTCATGTGATTCTAGTTTTATTTTTAAATTAATTTTCAATTTAATCCAAGAAATACATGTACATATATTGAAAAGTTAAATAATACTAAAGGTCTTACTTATAATGAAAATTAACTCTCTTATTCATTCTTACTCCTCATGGCAGCTCCCCCAGATAATTACTTCCTACTCTTTCAGCTATTTCTTCTGATACTTTTATCTGCATTTCTAAACAACATACTTTTGTTTCTTGATTTATCAATTTTAGGCATTATATGTTGATTTCCTATTATTACAGAAGAGGATTTAGCCCTTTTAATTAATCTTCTTTAACTTTCCCTCCATTCTCTCACTATACTAATTTTTGGTGTAATCAATATTCAATGTGTACATTAATATGACTATAAATATTGTTCAATGCTAAGTATTATACTATGTTTCTCTTTTACTTCTTTTTGTTTTTCCTGGAGTTAGTAGTCACTTTGATTTTTTTAATTTGATTTTTTTTCTCTGTACTTTTTTTCCCTTATTATTCCCAAATGTTTCAACTTACCTGTTAGTTTCAATGTACCTGTTAGTCACAACTAACCTGTAAAACACCTATCAACACATCAGTTTAAAAAAGTTTTTATTTTTACCAAAGCTGTACATACACGTAGTTTAAAGAGTCAAATAGCACTATGAGATTTGGTACCAAAAAAGAGCAGCCCTCTTGTTTTCCTTCTCCCATTTCTCCTTCCTGCAAGACAACCTTTTTTTTTTTTTAACTCTTTGGCTAAATTCTTTTGTATTTTCACTCCATATCTCTAAATAACATGTTTAAATTGCTACTATCTAATTTTTCAAGTTTAAGATTTACCATTGTGGAAGATGAAAGTTTCGTTTTCTTTAAGAAGTCTCTCCTGGAGTCTTCTGACTTTCTCCAATCTAGATCTTTTGGCCTCTGTGACCCATGCACAGCCATCACCCTAGGATGACCCTTTACCAACATTCCAGGGATTCCCTTCGTCTTTCTCCTGTGTTGCATGCCCTGCTTCCTATATTCATGCCTTCCTCTTTCTTAGTTTTCTCCTTTGTTTTGATGGAGCACTTATTTTAGTAATTTCCTGAGAAAGATTGTGGGAAATGAGACTGGGGTTTAGTGAAGCAAATGAGGCACTTGCCTTGAGCATAAAATTTAAGGGGACACCAAACACTCAGTAATCAAGATAAAAACATTTTAATGTAATATTAAGAAAATTAATTTAAAAATATCCATGATGAATAAAGCATCAGAATTTAAAATAAAGACAGGCTTAGTGTAACTGATTTTCTTTTGCCTCAGCCTGTGATGTGACTTGACTCAGCTCTGATAGGAAGTACATATTTTGTCACTTGCATAAAAATGTTTTTATTCTATTCTCATACTTGATTGGTAGTTTGCTTGGACAATGAATTCTAGACTAGAAAAATAGTCTTCTTTAGAAATTTGAAGACATTGTTCCATTGTCTCCTGATTTCTAGTGTTACTTTTGAGAAAAAAGTCTTCGGTAATTTTGGTTGCTGATGATTTGTATGTGGCCTGTTTTTGTGCTTTGGAAGCTTATAGGATCTTTTCTCTATCACGAGTGTTCTAAAATTTTGCAGCGATTGCCTGGTGTGGATCTTTTTTTAATTCATAGAGCTTATTTTCAAGAATTCTTTCATTGTGGACACTTATGTCCTCCAGTTATGGAGAAATATATTGTTTTTAAAAATAATTTTCCATTCTCTCTTTTCTCTCTCCCTGGAATTAACAATTAGTCAACTCTCCTGAATCAATATTCTAATTTTGTTACATGTTCTCCACTATTTTCCATCTCTTTGGCATTTTGTTTTACTTTCTAAGAGATTTCATTGTTGATAAGATCAGTGCAGGCTTTTTTTTTAATTGATCTTTTTAAAAAATATGTTTATTTCATTTTCGGTGAAAATATACACAGCAGAATATGCATCCATTTGACAATTTCTGTATGTATAGTTCAGTGACATTGGTCACATTCTTCATGTTTTGTCACCATTCTTGCTATCTTTACTCATATTATTTCACCACCATTGACTTAGACTCATGTCCCCTAAACTACTTATCTGTGCTTTAGAGTTCCTGTTGTCAATTTGATCTCATGTAGATAATTCTCTAAAAGAGCACAATGCTCAAGGCAAACATTCTTTACTAATTCAACTAAGCTATAGTTTAAAGGTGACTTCAGGATATAGTTTTCATTCAAGGTTTGAAGACTTTTTTCCAGGGAAACAGATGCAGGGGTTCCTCCAGTCAACAAGCCCAGTAAGTTTGGATTCTATAAGAAAACTGAAATTCTACTCCACATTTTCCCCCATTTGATCAGGATTCATCTATCAAGTACTTGATCAATAGGAACCTAAAATAGCAATTTGGACAGACATATGTGCACCCATTTTCACTGCAGCTATTCACAATAGCAAATAGGTAGAAATAACCTAAGTGCCCATCAACAGATGAATGGATAAACAAAATATGGTACATACATGCAATGGAATACTACTCAGCCATAAAGAGAAATAAAGTCCTGATGGATGAACCTCGAAGGCATTACGCTGAGTGAAATAAGTCAATCACAAAAGGACAAGGACCTAACTTACAGCAGATGACAAGAACAGGTAAATATATAGAGACCAATGGTTATTGGTTCCTGGGTGGGGGGAAAGTGGAAGACAGGGAGTCATTCTTTGGGAAGTAGTGAGTTTATGCCTATGGTGATGGAAAGATCAATGTACTTTTAAAGACCTACTTTCTTTTGCTGTTTTGAAAATCAAGACATTTCACACCACTCTGCTTTTTTCTACCTCTCCTTTTCTCTGTGAGTAATCAGATTACAGGGAGTACTTTTGAGATTATAGTTTACAACTTCCTTTCACACCTTGGGATGGAATTTATCTAGATTTTGAGGCAAACTTATTTTATTAAAACACAAAATGCCTATAATAATAACAGATACTATATATTGATACTATATGCCAACCCCTGTTCTAAATGTTTCACGTGTTTTAGTATATTTAATCCTCACAACAAATCTATGAGTTAAAAAAAAAAACTATTATTATCCCCATTTTACAGATGAGGAAACTAGTCCATTCTCTAACCACTGCACTATGTTGCCTCTTGGAAATTGCACATTTCCTAAAACATTTGCTTCTTTTTTTCAGGACAAAAAATATTTTTGTTTACTTGCAGTTTTCAGGAAAGCCTGTGAAACTCAGAGAAGACACTGAAAGAATATTGAATCTTCTCTTCCCTAGAGACCCTTCCAAGGGAGTATAAAATGATTTATGAAAAGAGGGGAGCCTGCCCTGGCTGGGTTAGGCATGATGTTGTACATAGAAACGCTCTGAAGTGGAAAATAGGTTAAAAAAAAAAAAAACATAAAAAAAACTGAGGGTCAACTTAGGAGAAACAATTTCAGACTGATGGGAGCTCTAGAAAGGTAGAAGAGAGGAGAATTAGAAGTCTCTCTCCCTCCCACTGTGATGGCATTACACGCTACAAAACGTCTGCCAGAAATACTTCCTACTCCAAGAATGGCTTTACTTTTAGGCAGCACTGACTTCTGCCTGTTGCTGTGCTCTCCCAAGTGCTCGGCCCTTCAGTGTGGGTACAGACAGCTTCCCTGCTCCTGTGCTCTGAGCCTGCAGCTTTCAGGTAAATGGTGGAGGGAGGGAACCATACACTCTCCTCTGACTGGAAGAAGGCTCTTCTGGTTGGGGTCCCCATGGTTGCAGCAGTTCTGAGATGCTACAGCTTAGCCACTTCCCTGCCAATAAAAACAGTTTAGCAGGTACGATCTTGGCCCATTAAGCCAATGGTTCATAGACTTTTAGACTAGCCAATATTTCAAGTCAAACTGGGGGGACTCTACACAGCATTGGTGATTTTTCATTTACCAGGTCAGGGCAAAGAAACTAGCAAAAAAAAAACTATGGTTTACTGTCATTTTATTAAAAAAAAAAAAAAAATCTTAACAACCAAAAAGAAAATAAGTAGGAAATACATAACTCAGAATAAAGACCAGCCTGTTCTTCACAATAACAACCATCTGATTGCTACCCCACATTTCCACCATGGACTGAGACCTGGAAGACATTGCTCTCAGCATTTTTTTCCCCAGAAGACAGTGATAAGCACTTAAATTTGTGCCATGATACGTATTTCAGAAAGCACCTTTACCTAACCATGAACAATAGGCATGGACAGGGGTTATTATCTGTTGGTAACAGGTTAGGAAACCAGAGCCCAAAGAGGGAAAATGACCTGCCTAAGGTCATACAGGAAACCCTGGTGGCATAGTGGTTAAGACCTACGGCTGCTAACCAAAGGGTCGGCAGTTCGAATCCACCAGGCGCTCCTTGGAAACTATGGGGCAGTTCTACTCTGTGCTGTAGGGTCACTATGAATCGGAATCGACTCGACGGCACTGGGTTTGGTTTTTTGGTTAAGGTCATACAGCAGGTGTCTGGAAGAGCAGAGCCTTTAACATGAATCCATCGTTTTCCTAACTATACCTGTGTCTGGAAACACTCTTTTGAATCCAAATTGGTCAGTGCCAGGATGTGCTCCGAAGATAAAGGGCTTCAGGGATGTGACTAATTTTTTTTTTTTATTAACTTTTATTGAGCTTCAAGTGAACGTTTACAAATCAAGTCAGTTTGTCACATATAAGTTTACATACATCTTACTCCGTACTCCCACTTGCTCTCCCCCTAATGAGTCAGCCCTTCCAGTCTCTCCTTTTGTGACAATTTTGCCAGCTTCCCACTCTCTCTATCCTCCCATCCCCCCTCCAGACAGGAGATGCCAACACAATGTCAAGTGTCCACCTGATATAATTAGCTCACTCTTCATCAGCATCTCTCTCCCACCCACTGTCCAGTCCCTTTCATGTCTGATGAGTTGTCTTCGGGGATGGTTCCTGTCCTGTGCCAACAGAAGGTCTGGGGACCATGGCCGCCGGGATTCCTCCAGTCTCAGTCAGACCATTAAGTATGGTCTTTTTATGAGAATTTGAGGTCTGCATCCCACTGATCTCCTGCTCCCTCAGGGGTTCTCTGTTGTGCTCCCTGTCAGGGCAGTCATCGATTGTGGCCGGGCACCAACTAGTTCTGGTCTCAGGATGATGTAGGTCTCTGGTTCATGTGGCCCTTTCTGTCTCTTGGGCTCTTAGTTGTCGTGTGACCTTGGTGTCCTTCATTCTCCTTTGCTCCAGGTGGAGGGATGTGACTAATTTTAATCAGGTTGGAATCAATTTCTTCTGTGTAAAGCAGGGCTCAGCAACTGGCAGATTCAGTGAAGTTGGCAGGCATCCGAAGCCTCAATGTGAAAGGCGAGAATGCCTCCACACCCTGTAATCCCAGCTATAGGGTCTCTCTTTTTCAAGATTCGTAAAGAGTGTTACACACAACCCTCCAGGGGCTTAAACTTGACACAGAGACAGGTAAGCAGGGGCTGGTAGGTAATCTCCTCACGAGTCCTGTTGCCACCTCGCTGGCTGGGAGAGAATTCTATGCTTTAATCCCCACCAGGCAGATCCCTTCTTGCTCATGCTGGGAACCAGCAAGAAAGGAGTGAGAAATGGCTGCAGGCCTGAAACCAAATCATTGTCAGTTTTTTTTTTTTTTTTTTCAGAATGGAGTTCTAAAATATATGAAGGGTTCTGTGTTCAGAAAGGACCAGAAAAATTCCTGCACAATTCGGGCTGTCATGAGGGCTTCTTGTGTCATATGACTAAGGGGTTGTTGGAGACCGTAAATTCTCTGGAGATAGGAGGGTGTTTGTGTCTCCAGCAGTTTTTACCTGAGGCAATGCAGGGAGGATTTCTCTCTCTACACCCTTAGGGAGGAGCCTTGGTGGTGCAGTGGTTAAGCGCTCAGCTGCTAACCAAAAGTTTGGCAGTTTGAACCCACCAGCTGCTCCACGGGAGAAAGATGTGGCAGTTTGCTTCCATAAAGATTACAGCCTTGGAAACCCTATGGGGCAGTTCTACTCTGTCTTCTAGGGTAACTAACTGTGAGTGGGAATTGACTCAACAGCAACGGGTTTGGGTTTTTTGTTTGTTCGTTTTTATACCTTTCAGACAGCACCCCCAGGTAAGAGAGGAATGCTATTCTCGCCTCACAGCCCCCAAATCTTCCTGACCCTCATCCTCAGCCCTAATCTCCAAATTCTCTCTAAGGTCAAAAGTCTCATAATTTGTAATCCTGTGCAAATCTTTGGAAGGGCACCAGGGACGACTCAGCAGCAGTTCTGGAAATGGACAGACTGGCTGCAGTGGGGACTCACACCCAGGACATCCTGGAGCAGGTGTGTGGCTGGGGGTGGGGCAAGCAGCCAGGTCTAGAAAGGGAAACAGGAAATTGACTGAGGCTCCCACCTTCATTCCTTGCTTCTGGGGTCCGTCGTCTCAGTTGGCACAAGTTGGTGGAGACCACAGAGCTCTGGAGTTAGAAGTCTTGGTGACATCTCATTTGAGAGAGAAAAATACGAGACTTAGATCAGGTGGAGGACATTACCCTCAGCCTTACCCAGGGCCATCCAGCCAGTTAGTGCCAGAGTTGCTAATAGCAGCAACAGTAATTGAGTGCTTACTGAATACCAACCGTGGAGCAAAAGTCTTTGCATCCATTAACTCATTTAATCATTCTAATAACTCTAAGAGGGGGTTACTGTTATTTCTCCCATTTCAGAGATAAGCATCTGAGGCTCAGAAAGGTGAACTCATTTGCCAAAGTCTTGGGACTGGCTAGAAAGAAGAAGTGGGACTTGAACCCAGACCTGTCTGCTGCCAAAGCCTGTGCTCATGGACTCAGATGAGACATTAGGCAGGAAAATACTTCAGATAGAAATCCCAGTGTTACATTTCCCTCTGTCCCAGTGTTCACGTGTCACTCAGCAGTAATTTAATGAATAATTGGAAGGCGGTGGTAGACTGGGGAAGCAGGAGGCCTTGGGTCTCAGTGTCCTGCCTGACTTGCCATATGACTGAACAAGCGTCTTCCTTCCCTCTTTGCCCCTCAGTGTCCTGTCTAGGGGCAGTGTGCTAAAGCACATTTTACACTGCAAAGCAGGCGTGGCCATGACGTGAAGAGATGTGCCATGGATGTGTTTCCGTCCAGTCTTCAGTGGCAAAAGGCAGAAAGGCCACCAGAGTGGATTCCGGGAGGTGGTTCCGGTCCTCGCCCCCCACGAGGCTGAGTCGCTTTTAGCCCACCAGCCGGGCCAACAGAAAACCTCAGCTTTTGTTTGACTTGGCTTCTTGCGCCTTGTTTAGTCTGCAAAGCAGGGAGCTTATCCTGCTGCCTTTGTCACAGGCCATTAGTACACACATAATCCCCAGGGGCTTATAGCTGGCTGCTTTCTCGAGGAATTCAGGGAGGGCCACAGAGGGAGCCCAGCTTTCAGGAGCCAGCCCCCTCCCCCAGCAGAGCAGCCATGGCACCATGTGCTCCTGATCTGCAATTCTGGCTGTGTGACCTTGGGCCAGAATCTCCCAGTCTCTGGGCCTTGGTTTGCCCATCTGTGCACGGAAGCACTGGTTCAGATGCCCTTGAAGGGACTTCAACTCCATGAGGATCAGGAACAAATTCCTGTGTGGCTCTCCCCCTTGAGGCCTCCCTCTCCCTTCTACCACCCTCTACCCCAATCCTGAAGCAATTTGTAGCATCTGCGCTGTTTTCACTGATCCCATCCCTGCCTGGAGCCTGTTCAACCTCCTGCTTGTAAATTGGGGATAATAATACCCAATAACTGACCCTGCTGCCAGGGGAATTAACTAATTAGTGGTTATTAAGGGTGGAGGAACACAATGTACTCTGTTCCCATTTAAGAAATTTTGCTTCTCTGATTTTCTGCTAGCTTTTTATTTTTACTGTCTGCACAATCTCCAAGTGTTAGAGTCTGAAAACCAGCAGTCCTAGGAGGGGAAAGGACTAGCCATAGGCTACACAGCCGTTTTGTAGCAGAGAGGGGACTAGAACTCAGGGCTCTGGATGGTGGCCCAATGCCCCTCCATTACACACAGTGGGAGCAGTCCCTGTGTGTGGAGGTGACCCCTATGCCGGAAGATGTGCTGAAAGACTCCCGCACCCAGGGCTTGGCTCACGGGTCTTCACAGCTTGTTGTCAGGAAAGAAACTTAGGCTCTGGACAGAACTGGTTTACTGAGTGACTGTGGGCATGTAAGCCCTACTGAACTGCCAGTTTCTTCACCTGTAAACTGAGGATAGGGAACCTCCTCCAGGGTCGCGTCAGGATTGCCCCACAGCAGGTGCTCCAGAACCTGTAGGTATTCTGTTGTTTGACTGACTGCCACTGCCATGATGCTCCGAACTCACCACAAGAGCTGCTCAGCTGCTCCAGAAGCAGACGGACCTTCACCGAGCACCCCTGCAGGCTACACCTGACCAGGGCTTGCGCATACAGCGTCTCACCTCACCCTCACCAAGTGAGGAGCTATTACCCCGTTTGACAAAGTTGAGCATGGAGGCTCAGAGAGGAAAATAACTTGCCCAAAGCCATGTTTTCCTCAAGAGTGAGGTGTCTTCATTTTTAGTTTCTTCTTCCTTTCTATCTCCCCACTTCTCTCTCCTTGTTTCCTCCATTCCCTTCTCTCTTTTCTGTAGAAAGCTGTACGTAATGCCTGGCGGCCCACAGGGGCAGCCCCTGCCCCTCACAGCTCCTCACTCTCTCCCCCCTCCCCACTACTTAGTACATCTGAACTCATCTCAGATATCAAGAGTGTTCGGGGAGCAACGTGGGGGTGCAGGAAGCCATTGTGCCTCAGTTTGGTCTCTCCATGATACTACCGATGTATCAGTATTAGCTCTTGTTGCTGCGCACTTTCTAAGCACCATGCACAGAGCTAAAATATTCATTGTCTCCTCACCTTAACTCTCTGAGCTCCATACTCTGTACTAACTCTATTTTACATATGAAGAAATGGAGGCTCAGAGAGGCGAAGGGACTTGTTCAAGGTCACACAGCTGGTAAATGACTGCAGTTTACCTTAGACTTAACTCAAGGACTGTGCTCATAATCAGATTCTATATGCTTCTAAACTCCTCCACTCTCCCTGGAGCCTTGTGTCCTGGGACTGACCCAGGCTCAAACCAAAATTGTCTCTGGTTGTATCTATTCTCCAGATACCTGCAACTATCTTCTTACCTGGTGTAACAGGCATGTATATATGCAGCTTATTTGTCTCTGAAATGGGAATAATAACGACCACCTTGCAGGGTTATTGGAGATCAAATATAAGCAGAGCACTTAATAAGGCACATGGTGAACACATGGCAGTGGTGATTATTATTGAAATGATTTTGGCCTCTTGAGGGGTCCATGGAATAAAGAGGCTCCTGCGCTAATGGGACAGTATCATGTCTCTGATGGCTTGTTGAGGCCACAGCTAGGACAAAAGCAAATTTGGGGGCATGGTCACCGCTTCTGTCTGTGGGAGCCCCAGGGGGCAAAGCCAGTGGGGAAGATCCACAGGAGGGAGGCTGGATTTTAAATAACCAAGGGCAAAAAGGGTTGCTTTAAGTGGAGGTGTGAGCTGAGGCTGGAATCTAGCTGGCTTTGATGTAATGGAAGGCATTTTTGTGGCTGTATCACATGGTTTCTTAGGTTCCAGGGTGGGGGAGTATAAGAAGACTGATTTTGATTCATCATAAGCAAGAATTTTATAGTAGAGCTATACAAAGATGGATTGCACTGCTTCAGGAAGTGGTAGTGAAGTTCACATCATGGGGAGTATTTAAACAAAAGCTGGATAAACCCTTGAAAGGGTTGTCGTTGAAGGGATTAGTGCACTAAATAGCAGGTAGAATTACGATAGATGACCCTGTAGTGGGAGGCAATATGGCACTGGGGAAAAAGAAGGGCCTGGAGTCTAAACTTAGGTCTGATTTAGCCTCCAAAATTTGCAGCTGGGTAACATTGGGAAAGTGTCTTCATTTTTCTGAGACTTGGTTTCCTCACATGTAAAATGAAAATTATAACGCATGCCTTTTAGGACTTGAGTGTAGAGTCTGAGATACGAAGACTATAAAAAGGCTTGTGAACACTGCAGACCCTTGCACATGAAGGGCTTCAGAATTATTCTCCTGATCCTACGGAGGGATGGAGAAAGGAGAGGGGTGGAGAAGATAGGTGGAAAGAAAGAAGAGAGATGAAAAAGGAAGATGTGCTTGGTTTTGTGCAAGGTGCTAGACTGGAGAGCACGGAGTTTGTAGAATGGTCTGTTCTCCCTTAGAGCTGCAGCAATGGTTTAAGTTTCACGAATGGCACTGTCCACTAGAATTTTCTGCAATGAAGAAAATGTTCTATATTTACAATGTCCAATTGGTAACCACTAGCCACATGTGACTATTGAGCCCTTGGAACATAGTTAATATGACTAAGGAACTGGAGTTTTGATTTAATTTAAATAAGTTAAATTTAAGTAGCCCCATATGCGAGTGGCTACTGGATTGGACAGTTTAGCTCCACAGAAAGCAGCAGGAAACTGCCACTCCGCCCCCTCCTTTCAGCCTTCTCTGTCCTCACTTCTTAAGCACGTGATGTGGCTTTACACTGTGCTGGGCACTGTGCGGGTCATAGTATGAATGAGACATAGCCTCTGGCCCTGAAGAGCTCAGAGCTCATCCTGGGAGACAGACAGACTGCATGGGGATAGAAGTGACAACCCAAGGCGAGGCATACAGCCCTATAGCTGTGTGGGAGTAAAAGGAGTGAGCTGCTCACTCAGCTGGGGCTCCAGTTGCTGCACTGTGGAGGAAGAAGAAGTGGAGAATTCCTCACAGGAAAAGCATTCCTAAGGGAGAAGCAGCTTAGGCAAAGGCCTGAAGGCAAGAGAGAGCACACAATGTTTTCAGAGTGAAGGTTGGGGTGAGGATGGAGGAGAGACAGCAGCAGGATCAAATCCCAGGTTCCCTGTTCCAGTCAGCCAAGGAATGCCCAGTGAGCTGATGGAGTAGAGACCACCAGGGGCAGCCTGAGGAGAGGGTTCTATCTGCCTAATCTGCCTGGCACCAATCAGGACAAGTGAAGGAGAGGACACTGGGAAACTTCTCCCTCCACTCCTTACTCACAGAGTCTTGTCTCCTTGCCTTGTCCTCATGGAAGGACTGTGGGCCCATTCTCCCTTTGGCAGAATCCCTGAGAGACCTCCATCTCTGAGCACACCCTTCTTGTTCTCAGCCATTGGAAATTTGCTCATAAATCATGCCTCAGTGCTAATGGGCTGGGCTGTCTTCTTGTTTCCTGAGTCCTGGGCTGACAGCCTGACTGCTTCCTAACTGGTGTTCCTGCCTCTAGCCCCACCTCACTGTAGTCCAACTACCACATCCATTGGGGAACCTTCCTCAATGTAACTGGGAGAGCAAACATTGATGCCAGAAAGTTCATGCTGGACAGGGTATATGCCTATCTACACTGGTCACCATCCTCTCTCAGGGAATAGTGGGAGGAAAGTTCCTGCCCGGGAATTTGATGTGGTCTAAATTTAAGGACCACTACTTATCTGTCAGTTTGTCGTAGTGTGGTGGCTTGCATATTGCTGTGATGCTGGAAGCTATGCCACAGGTATTTTAAATACCAGCAGGGTCACCCATGGTGAACAGGTTTCACTGGAGCTTCCAGACTAAGAAAAAGGACGGATGATCTACTTCTAAAAAAAAATTGGCCAGTGAAAACCTTGTGAATAGCAGCGGAACATTGTCTGGTATTGTGCTGGAAGATGAGCCCCTCAGGTTGAAAGGCACTCAAAATACTACTGGGGAAGAGCTTTCTCCTCAAAGTAGAGCTGACCTTAGTGATGTGGGTGGAGTCAAGCTTTCAGGACCTTCATTTGCTGATGTGGGACCACTCAAAATGAGCAGCAACAGCTGCAAGCCTCCATTAATAATCAGAATGTGAAATGTATGAAGTATGAATCTAGGAAAATTGGAAGTCATCAAAAATGAAATGGAATACATAAAGATTGATAATCTAGGCATTAGCGAGCTGAAATGGACTGGTATTGGCCATGCCGAAACAGCCAATCATATGGTCTACTATTCTGGGAATGACAAACTGAAGAGGAATGGTGTTGCATTTGTTGTCAAAAAGAAGATTTCAGCATCTTTCCTGGACTACTACAATGCTGTCAGTGATAGGATAATATCCATACGCCTACAAAGAAGACCAGTTAATATGACTACTATTCAAATTTACATACCAACCACTAAAGCCAAAGATGAAGAAACTGAAGATTTTTACCAAATTCTGCAGTCTGAAACTGATCAAACATGCAAGCAAGATGCATTGATAATTATTGGTGATATGAATGTGAAAGCTGAAAACGAAGATTTGGTGATAGATGCTGGGGATCACAGATAGAATTTTGCAAAACCAATGACTTACTCATTGCAAATACCTTTTTTCAACAACAGAAGCAGCAACTATACACATGGACATCGCTGGATAGAATACACAGTAATCAAGTTGACAACATCTGTGGAAAGAGACAAGAGAGAAACTCAATATCATCAGTCAGTATAAGGCCAGGAATGACTACAGAACAGACCATCAATTGCTCATATGCAAGTTCAAGTTGAAGCTGAAGGAGATTAAAACAAGTCCACAAAAGCCAAAGTACAACTTTGAGTATATCCCATGTGAATTTGGAGAACTTCTCAAGAATAGATTTGACTCTTTGAACACTAATGACCAAAGACCAGGTGAGTTGTGGGGTGACATCAAGGACATCAAACACAAAGAAAACAAAAGGTCATTAAAAAGCCAGGAAAGAAAGAAAAGACCAAAATGGGTCAGAAGAGACTCTGAAACTTGCTCTTGGAAGTAGAATAGCTAAAATGAAAGGAAGAAATGATCACTTTAAACAGCCGAACAGAAGATTTCAAAGGTCACCTTGAGAAGACAAAGTAAAGTGTTATAATGAAATATACAAAGATCTGGAGATAGAAAGCCGAAAGAGAAGAACATGTGTGGCATTTCTCAAGCTGAAAGAACTGAAGAAAAAATTCAAACCTCGAGTTGCAATATTGAAGGATTCTATGTGCAAAATACTGAACAATGCAGGAAGCATCAGAAGAAGATGGAAGGGAGGTGGGGCCAAGATGGTGGAGTAGTCAGACTTTTCCTGTGGTCCCTCTTACAACAAAGACCCTCCCCAAAAAAGCGAATTGATTGTATATGACAATCTAGGAGCCCTGAACATCAAAGGCAAAGCTGAGAATTGAACTGAGTGGCAGGGAGAGGGAGAGATGGTTCAGAAGCAGCAAGGAGTTGCCAGACCTGACCCTGCGAGAACCAGCAACCCACAGGCTGGATCCACTGGCACAAGCATGTTGAGGCAAGCAGTGGTATTCGGGATGTGTTTTTCACATCGGGAAAGACTGAACTGTGGAGGGTCCACTCATGCCTCCAGAATCAGTGAAAAGCGGAACTCAATTGGTGAAAGATATGTACATGCATCTAACCTGCTCAGATCAAAAAACACCCCTTTGGGGAAAACCTTTCTCCCATTTACTTGCCCCCTGCCCACTCTGCAGTGGGTCCTAGCTGGCTTCAGTGATTGCTGTGTCCCCTAGGTCGGAAGTAAGACCTGCCATGTGCCTTGAGCTATTCTGGCCTTGGAGAGGGAACAAATTAACAAACAATAAAAAATAATCTGCCAGCTCCTCTAAGCAAAGAACTCTGGGCAGGCACAGATACTTGCCTAGGCACAGGTATAGGTGGTCCACAGGCTTTGAATGCTTTTCACCCCTGCAGAGACATGTGTGGGCCCATTTCAACAGCTGCGGCAAGTTTGTGACATTTGACACTGCTCTGCCTATTAAGCAGGGTCTTCACCTACCCACATCAGGGGTCTGAGGACTGGTGGCTACACTCACCCCACCTAGCCACCTGCAACAGGGGTCTAAGAATAAGTGATGGCTCCCAGTCCTTACAGCCAACAACAATGGGCGCCCATACTCTGGTTGCAAAACATGACCACTTACGTGCCGTAGGGAACAGGGACACGCTTTCCTCCCAGACACTCGGAAGCAGCTGTCAGCACCTTGCTTTGCTCAGCACGTGACCCTCTACCACAGCCAGATGCCTGTGCCTACACCAATCACCCCAGCCCATCTAGGACTGTAGTCGAGAGCCTGAACCACACATTTGGTGACCCACTACCTGGACACCTGAGCTGAATCCACAAAAGAAAAGTAAACGGACTCCTGGGTTCACATATCTAGTATAACATACCTGGTGATAGGAGGTTAGAGCTTCAAATGCACGAGTAATCAAACTAGCTCATATGAGCAGCCTATTTGGACATATCAAAACAAGAAGTTAAGACACAGTAAACAAACATAAAGTGAATAAATATAATAAATTATGGATGGCTTGGAGACAACAGTCAATATCAGATCACGTAAAGAGACAAACGATGATGGCTTCAGTAAGCTCCCAAAACAAATTATTCAAGAAATCTTCCAGGTGAAGAGAACTTCGTGGAATTACCAGAGGTGGAATATAAAAGATTAATATATGAACTCTTTAAGAGATCAGGAAGGAGATGAGGCAAAACACAGAACAAGCCAAGGACCACACAGACAAAGCAATAGAGGAACTTAAGAAGATTAGAAAACAGCATAATGACAAATTTAACAGGCTGCAAGAATCCATAGAGATAGCAAACAGAAATCCAGAAGATTAACTATAAAACTTCAGAATTAAACAACTCAATAGAAAGTCATAGGAGCAGAATTGAGGCAATGAAAGTCAGAATTAGTGAGACTGAAGATAAAGCACTTGACACCAACATATTTGAGGAAAAATCAGGTAAAAGAATTAAAAAAAAAATGAAGAAACACTAAGAATTATGTGGTACTCTATCAAGAGGAATAACCTATGAGTGATTGGAGTACCAGAACAGGAGGGAATAACAGAAAACACAGAGAGAATTATTGAGAATTTGTTGGCAGAAAACTTCCCAGTATTGTGAGAGACGAGAAGATACTTATCCAAGATGCTCATTGAATCCCATACAAGGTAGATAACAAAAGAAAGTCACCAAGTCATATTATAATCAAACTTGCCAAAACCAAAGATGAAGAGAAAATTTTAAGAGCAACGAGGGATAAAAAAAAAGTTACCTACAAAGGAGAGGCAGTAAGACTAAGCTCGGACTACTCAGCAGAAACCATGCAGGCAAGAAGGCAATGGGATGATATATAAAGTCTTGAAGGAAAAAAAATTGCCAGCCAAGAATTATATATCCAACAAAACTGTCTCTCAAATATGATGGCAAAATTAGGACATTTCCAGATAAACAGAAGCTTAGGGAATTTGAAAAAAACCAAACCCAAATTACAAGAAATACTAAAGGGAGTCTTTGGGTTAGAAAATCAATAACATCAGATAACAAGCCAAGACTAGAATAAAGGACAGAACAACCAGATATCAACCCAGATAGGGAAATCACTAAAACAAGTCAAAGCTAAAACACTGAAAATAGAGAAACCGACAAATCATTATGTAAAAGATGACAACATTAAAATGAAAAAGAGGGACTAAAAAATGTAGTCAAAGGTCTTTCATGTGAGAGAAAGTCAAGGTGATATAAAGAAATAAAAGACTGGTTTACACTTAGAAACATAGGGGTAAATATTAAGATAACAAGAAAAGAAACTAGGAATCCTACACAACAAGATTAAAAAAAAAAAACAAGGAAAACATAAAGACTCAGCAAATGCAAAATCAACAACAATGAAAAAGATGGAAAAAAAATACATAAAGAAAAGCAACTCAGCACGGAAAATTAAGTGGAACAAAGAAACTGTCAACAACACACAAAAAAAGATATCAAAATGACAGCACTAATTATGCTGAATGTAAATGAACTCAATGCACTAATAAAGAGACAGGAAGTGGTGGAATGGATTAAGAAAACACTTTCGGTCTATATGCTGCCTACAAGAGATACACCTTAGACTTAAAAACACAAACAAACTAAAACTCAAAGGATTGAAAAAAATATGTCAAGCAAATGACAATCAAAAAGGAGCAAGAGTAGCAATATTAATATCTGACAAAATAGACTTTAAAGTTAAATCCACCACAAAGGATAAGGAAGGACACTATATAATGATTAAAGAGTCAGTACACCAGGAGGACATAACCGTATTATTTACACACCCAATGACAGGGCTCCGAAATACATAAAACAAACTCTAACAGCATTGAAAAGAGAGATAGACAGCTCCACAATAGTAGTAGGAGACTTCAACACACCACTTTTGGTGAAGGACAGAACATCCAGAAAGAAGCTCAATAAAGACACCGAAGATCTAAATGCCACAATCAACCATCTTGATCTCATAGACATATACAGAACACTTTACCCAACAGCAGTCAAGTATACATTCTTTTCCAACGCACTTTGAACATTTTCCAGAATAGACCACATATTAGGCCGTAAAGCAAGCCTTAGCAGAATCCAAAGCATCAAAATATTACAAACCATCTCTTCTGACCAGAAAGCCATAAAAGTGGAAATCAATAACAGAAAAAGCAAGGGAAAAAAATCAAACACGTGGAACAACATCTTACTCAAAAACTATTGGGTTATAGAAGAAATTAAGGATGGAATAAAAAAATTCACAGAATCAAATGAGAATGAAAACACATCCTACCAGAACCTTTGGGACACAGCAAAAGCAGTGCTCAGAGGTCAATTTATAGCAATAAATGCACACATCCAAAAAGAAGAAAGAGCTAAAATCAAAGCATTAACCCTACAACTCGAACAAATAGAAAAAGAGCAGCAAAAGAAGCCCTCAGGCACCAGAAGAAAGCAAATAATAAAAATTAGAGCAGAATTAAATGAAATAGAGAATAGAAAAACAATTGAAAGAGTTAACAAGACCAAAAGCTGGTTCTTTGAAAAGATCAACAAAATCAATAAACCTCTAGCCAAAGTGACAAACGAAAAACAGGAAAGGAAGAAAATAACCTGAATAAGAAATGAGATGGGCGATATCACAACACACCCAGCTGAAATTATAAGAATCATAACAGAATACTATCAAAATTGTACTCTAACAAATGTGAAAACCTAGAGTAAATGAACGAATTTCTAGAAACACACTACCTACCTAAACTAACACAAAGGTAGAACAACTAAATAAACCTATAACAAAAGAAGAGATTGAAAAGGTAATTAAAAAACTCCGAACAACAACAACAACAAAAAGCCCTGGCCCTGATGGCTTCACTGGAGACTTCTACCAAACTTTCAGAGAAGAGTTAACACCACTACTACTAAAGGTATTTCAGAACGTAGAAAGAATGGAATACTCCCAAACTTATTCCATGAAGCCAGCATAACTTTGAAGCTAAAACCATGTAAAAAAAAGATACCACAATAAAAGAAAATTACAGACCAATATCCCTCATGAACTTAGATGCAAAAATCCTCAACAAAATTCTAGCCAATAGAATTTAACAACATATATTAAAAAAAATTCACCATGACCAAGTGGGATTCATACCAAGTATGCAGGGGTGGTTCAACTTTAGAAAAACAGTGTAACCCATCACATAAATAAAACAAAAGACAAGAACCACATGATCTTATCAATTGATGCCGAAAAGGCATTTGGCAAAGCCCAACACCCATTCATGATAAAAACTCTCACCAAAATAGAAATAGAAGGAAAATTACTCAACATAATAAAGGGCATTTATACAAAGCCAACATCATCCTAAATGTAGAGAGTCTGAAAGCATTCCCCTTAAGCACAGGAACCAGACAAGGATGCCCCTTATCACCACCCTTAATCAACATTGTGGTGGAGGTCCTAGCCAGAGCAATTAGGCTAGGAAAAGAAATAAAAGGCATCCAGATTGGTAAGGAAGAAGTAAAAGTATCTGCATTTGTAGATGATATGATCTTATATACAGAAAACCCTAAAGAATCCTCAAGAAAACTACTGAAACTAATAGAAGAGTTCAGCAGAGTATCAGGATACAAGATAAACATACAAAAATCAGTTGGATTCCTCTGCACCAACAAAGAGAATGTCGAAGAGGAGATCACCAAATCAATACCATTTACAATAGCCCCCAAGAAGATAAAGTGCTTAGGAATAAATCTAACCAGAGGCGTAAAAGACCTATACAAAGAAAACTGCAAGACACTAGTGCAAGAAACCAAAAGAGACCTACGTAAGTGGAAAAACTTACCTTGCTCATGAATAGGGAGACTCAACATTGTGAAAATGTCTACCTGAAGCAATCTACAGATACAATGCAATCCTGATCCAAATTCCAATGGCATTTTTTAATGAGATGGAGAGACAAATCACCAACTTTGTATGGAAAGGCAAGAGGCCCTGGATAAGTAAAGCATTACTGAAAAAGAAAAACAAAGGGGGAGGCCTCACACTGCCTGATTTTAGAACTTCTTATACTGCCACAGTAGTCAAAACAGCCTGCTACTGGTACAACAGGAGATACATAGACCAGTGGAACAGAATTGAGAATCCAGTTGTAAAATCAGTCACCTATGAGCAGCTGACATTTGACAAAAGCCCAAAGTCCATTAACTGGGGAAAAGACAGTCTCTTTTAACAAATGTTGCTGGCGTAACTATATATCTATCTGTAAAAAAAGAAACAAGACCTATACCTCACACCACTCACAAAAACTAACTCAAAATGGATCAAAGACCTAAATGTAAAATCTAAAATGATAAAGATCACGGATGAAAAAATAGGAACAAACCTAGGAGCCCTAACACGTGGCATAAACAGAATACAAAACATTACTAACAATGCACAAACACCAGAAGAGAAACTAGATAACTGGGTTTTTGTTGTTGTTAGGTGCCGTTGAGTTGGTTCCGACTCATAGCGACCCTATGCACAACAGAACGAAACACTGCTTGGTCCTGCGCCATCCTTACAATCGTTGCTATGCTTGAGCTCATTGTTGCAGCCGCTATGTCAATCCACCTGGTTGAGGGTCTTCCTCTTTTCCGCTGACCTTGTACTTTGCCAAGCATGATGTCCTTCTCCAGGGACTGATCCTTCCTGACAACATGTCCAAAGTATGTCAGTCTCGCCATCCTTGCTTCTAAGGAGCATTCTCGCTGTACTTCTTCCAAGACAGATTTGTTCGTTCTTTTGGCAGTCCGAATATTCTTCACCAACATCACAATTCAAAGGCGTCAGTTCTTCTTCAGTCTTCCTTATTCATTGTCCAGCTGTACATATGATGCGATTGAAAATACCATGGCTTGGGTCAGGTGCATCTTAGTCTACAAGGTGATATCTTTGCTCTTCAACGCTTTAAAGAGGCCCTTTCCAGCAGATTTACCCAATGCAATGTGTCTCTTGATTTCTTGACTGCTGCTTCCGTGGCTGTTGATTGTGGATCCAAGTAAAATGAAATCCTTGACAACTTCAATCTTTTCTCCGTTTATCATGATGTTGCTCATTGGTGCAGTTGTGAGGATTTTTGTTTTCTTTATGTTGAGGTGCAATCCATACTGAAGGCTGTGGTCTTTGATATTCAGTAGTAACTGCTTCAAGTCCTGTTCACTTTCAGCAAGCAAGGTTGTGTCATCTGCATAATGCGGGTTGTTAATGAGTCTTCCTCCAATTCTGATGCCCCATTCTTCTTCATATAGTCCAGCTTCTCGGATTATTTGCTCAGCATACAGATTGAATAGGTATGGTGAAAGAATACAAGCCTGACACGCACTTTTCCTGACTTTAAACCAATCAGCATCCCCTTGTTCTGTCCGAACAACTGCCTCTTGATCTATGTAGAGGTTCCTCATGAGCACAATTAAGTGTTCTGGAATTCCCATTCTTCGCAATATTATCCATAATTTGTTATGCTCCACACAGTTGAATGGCTTTGCATGGTCAATAAAACACAGGTAAACATCCTTCTGGTATTCTCTGCTTTCAACCAGGATCCATCTGACATCAGCAATGATATCCCTGGTTCGACGTCCTCTTCTGAAACCCGCCTGAATTTCTGGCAGTTCTGTGTCGATATACTGCTACAGCCATTTTTGAATGATCTTCAGCAAAATTTTGCTTGCGTGTGATAATTGTTCTATAATTTCCACATTCGGTTGGATCCCTTTCTTGGGAATAGGCATGAATATGGATCTCTTCCAGTCAGTTGGCCAGGAAGCTGTCTTCCATATTTCTTGGCATAGACGAGTGAGCAACTCCAGCACTGCATCTGTTTGTTGAAACATCTCAATTGATATTGCATCAACTCCTGGAGCCTTGTTTTTTGCCAATGCCTTCAGAGAAGCTTGCACATCTTCCTTCAGTACCATCAGTTCCTGATCACACACTACTTCTTGAAATGGTTGAACATCGACAAATTCTTTTTGGTATAAGGAGTCTGTGTATTCCTTCCATTTTCTTTTGATGCTTCCTGCATCGCTTAATATTTTCCCCATAGAATCCTTCACTATTGCAACTCAAGGCTTGAATTTTTTCTTCAGTTCTTTCAGCTTGAGAACGCTGAGCGTGTTCTTTTGGTTTTCCATCTCCAGCTCTTTGCACATGTCATTCTAATACTTTGTCTTCTCAAGCTGCCCTTTGAAATCTTCTGTTCAGTTCTTTTACTTCATCAATTCTTCCTTTTGCTTTAGCTGCTCAACATTTGAGAGCAAGTTTCAGAGTCTCCTTTGACATCCGTCTTGGCCTTTTCTTTCTTTCCTGTCTTTTCAGTGATCTCTTGCTTTCTTCATGTGTGATGTCCTTGATGTCATTCCACAGCTCATCTGGTCTTTGATCACTAGTGTTCAATGCATCAAATCTATTCTTGAGATGGTCTCTAAGTTCAGGTGGGATATACTCGAGGTCATATTTTGGCTCTCGTAGATTTGCTCTGATTTTCTTCAGTTTCAGCTTGAACTTTGATATGATCAGTTGATGGTCTGTTCCACAGCTGGCCCGTGGCCTTGTTCTGACTGATGCTATTGAGCTTTTCTATCATCTCTTTCCACAGATATAGTCAATTTGATTTCAGTGTGTTCCATGTGGCAAGGTCCATGTGTATAGTCACCATTTATGTTGGTGAAAGAAGGTATTTCCAATCAAGAAGTTGTTGGTCTTGCAAAATTCTATCATTCAATCTCTGGTGTTGTTTCTATCACCAAGGCCATATTTTCCAAATACTGATCCTTCTTCTTTGTTTCCAACTTTCACATTCCAATCGCCAGTAATTATCAATGCGTCTTGATTGCATGTTTGATCAATTTCAGATTGCAGCAGCTGATAAAAATTTTCTATTTCTTCATCTTTGGCCCTAGTAGTTGGTGTCTGTCAGTTTGTTATACTGTGGGGGCTTGTGTGTTGCTGTGATGCTAGAAGCTATGCCACTGGTGTTCAGATACCAGCAGGGTCACCCATGGAGGACAGGTTTCAGCTGAGCTTCCAGACTAAGACAGATTCGGAAGAAGGACCCGGCAGACTACTTCTGAAAAGCATTAGCCAGTGAAAGCCTTATGAATAACAACAGAACACTGTCTGATACAGTGCTGGAAGATGAGCCCCCCAGGTTGGAAGACACTCAAAGGATGACTGGGGAAGAGCTGCCTCCTCAAAGTAGAGTTGATCTTAATGATGTGGATGGAGTAACGCTATTGGGACCTTCATTCGCTGATGTGGCACAACTCAAAATGAGAAGAAACAGCTGCAAACATCCATTAATAATCGGAACCTGGTATGTATGAAGTATGAATCTAGGAAAACTGGAAATTGTCAAAAATGAAATGGAACGCATAAACATCAATATCCTAGGTATTAGTTAGCTGAAATGGACTGGTATTGGCCATTTTGAATCAGACAATCATATAGTCTGCTATGCTGGGAATGACAACTTGAAGAGGAATGGTGCTGCATTCATCGTCAAAAAGAACATTTCAAGATCTATCCGGAAGTACAACACTGTCAGTGATAGGATAATATCCATACACCTACAAGGAAGACCAGTTAATATGACTATTATTCAAATTTACGCACCAACCACTAGGGCCAAAGATGAAGAAATAGAAGATTTTTATCAGCTGCTGCGGCCTGAAAAGATAACTGGGAGCTCCTAAAAATCAAACAGCTTATGCTCATTCAAAGACTTCACCAAAAGAGTAAAAAGAAACCTACAGACTGGGAAAAAATTTTTTGGCTATGACAAATCCTACCAGTGTCTAATTTCTAAAATCTACAAGATACTGCAAAACCTCAACAACAAAAAGGCAAATAATCTAATTAAAAAATGGGCAAAGGATATGAGCAGACACTTCACCAAAGAAGACATTCAGGTGGCTAGCTAACACATAGATGAGGAAATGCTCGTGATCATTAGCCATTATAGAAATGCAAATCAAAGCTACAACGAGATACCGTCTCACCCCAACAAGGCTAGCATTAATCCAAAAAACAGAAAATAATAAATGTTGGAGAGGTTGTAGAGAGACTGGAACGCTTATACACTGCTGGTGGGAATGTAAAATGGTACGACCACTTTGGACATTGATTTGGTGCTTCCTTAAAAAGCTAGAAATAGAAGTACCATATGATCCAGCAATCCCACTCCTTGGAATACATGCTAGAGAATTAAGAAGAGCCCTCACACAAATAGATATATGCACACCCATGGTCGTTGCAGCACTGTTCACAATAGCAAAAAGATGGAAACAACCTAGGTGCCCATCAACAGGTGAATGGATAAACAAATTATGGCATATTCACACAATGGAATACTATGCAATGACAAAGAACAATGATGAATCCTTGAACCTTCTCATAACATGGATGAATCTGGAAGGCATTATGCTGAGTGTCAGTAGCAAAAGGACAAATATTGTATGAGACCACTCTTACTAGAACTGAAGAAAAGGTTTAAACACAGAAGAAAACATTCTTTGATGGTTACAAGTTGGGGAGGGAGGGAGTTCACTAACTAGATAGTAGACAAGAACTATTTTAGGTAAAGGGAAGGACAGCACACAATATAGAGAAGTCAGCACAATTGGACTAAACCAAAGGCTAAGAAGTTTCCTGAATGCAACCAAACACTTTGAGGAACAGAGTAGCAGGGGCTGGGGTCTGGGGACCATGGTTTCAGGGGACATCTAGGTCAACTGGCATAACAAAGTTTATTAAGAAAATGTTCTGCATCCCACTTTGGTGAGTGGCACCTGGGGTCTTAAAAGCTAGCAAGCAGCCGTCTAAGATGCATCAATTGGTCCCAACCCACCTGGAGCAGAGGAGAATGAAGAACACCAAAGACGCAAGAAAAGAGCCCAAGAGACAGAAAGGGCCACATAAACCAGAGACTCCATCAGCCCGAGACCTACCACCAAGGACAGCCCTGACAGGGAACACAACAGAGAGTCCCTGATGGAGCAGGAGAAAATTGGGGTGCTGAACTCAGATTCTAGCAAAAAGACCAGACTTGATGGTGTGACTGCGACTGGAGGGACCCCAGGAGATACAGCCTCTGGACTCTCTATTAGCCAAGAACTAAAACCATTTCTGAAGCCAACTCTTCAGACAAAGATTAGACTGGACTATAAGACATAAAATGATACTGGTGAAGAGTGTACTTCTTGGCTCAAGTAGATATGTGTTACTAAATGGGCAGCTTCTGTCCGGAGGCAAGATGAGAAGGCAGAAGGGGACAGGGGCTGGCTGAACGGACACGGGAAATACAGGGTGGAGAGGAAGAGTGTGCTGTCACATTATAGGGAGAGCAACTAGGGTCACATAACCATGTGTGTATAAGTTTTTGTATGAGAAACTGACTTGAATTGTAAACTTTCACTTAAAGCACAATTAAAAAAAAAAAAGATGGAAGGAATACACAGAGTCACTGTACCAAAAAGAACTGGTTGACATTCAACCATTTCAGGAGGTAGCGTATGATCAAGAACCGATGGTACTGAAGGAAGAAACCCAAGCTGTACTGAAGGCATTGGCAAAACACAAGGCTCCAGGAATTGATAAAATACCAATTGAGATGTTTTAACAAATGGATGCAGCACGGGAAGTGCTCATTCGTCTATGCCCAGAAATTTGGAAGACAGCTATTTGGCCAATCAGCTGGAAGAGATCTATATACGTTCCCATTCCAAAGAAAGACGATGCAACAGAAAGCAGAAATTATGGAACAATATCATTAATATTACATGTATGTAAAATTTTGCTGAAGATAATTTAAAAAATAGTTGCAGCAGTACTTTGACAGGGAACCATCAGAGATTTAAGCTTAATTCAGAAGAAGACATGGAAAGAGGGATATTATTGCTGATGTCAGATGCATCTTGGTTGAAAGCAGAGAGTACCAGAAAGATGTTTACCTGTGTTTATTGACTATGCAAAGGCATTTGAATGTGTGAATAACAAATTATGGATAACATTGTGAAGGATGGGAAGTCCAGGGCATTTAATTGTGCTCATGAGGAGTCTGTACATAGACCAAGGGGCAATCATTCGATCAGGACAAGGCAACACTGTGTGGTTAAAATCAGGAAAGAAGTACAGGGTTGTATCCTTTCACAATACTTATTCAATCTGCATGCTGAGCAAATAATCTGCAAAGCTGGGCTCTATGAAGAAAAACTGAGCATCAGGACTGGAGGAAGACTCATTAACAACCTGCAATATGCAGATGACACAACCTTGCCTGCTGAAAGTGAAGAGGACTTGAAGCACATACTGATGAAGATTAAAGTCTACAGTTTTCAGTACGGACTATACCTCAACATAAAGAAAACAAAAATCCTTACAACTGGACCAATAAGCAACATCATCGTGATAAATGGAGAAAAGATTGAAGTTGCCAAGGTTTTCATTTTACTTGGATCCCATGGGAACAGCAGTTAAGAAATCAAATGATGTATTGCATTGGGCAAATCTGCTGCAAATAGCCTCTTTAAGGCATTAAAAATCCAAGCAGTCACTTTGAGGACTAAGGTGCACATGATCCAGGCCATGCTATTGTCAATCACCTCATATTAATGGAAACACTGCACAAGGAATAAAGTAGACCAACAAAGAATTGATTCCTTTGAATTAAGGTGTTGGCAAAGAATATTGACTATATCACAGACTGCCAGAAGGATGAAAAGTCTGTCTTGGAAGAGCAGCAAGAATGCTCCTTAAAAGCGAGGATGGCAAGACTTTGTGCCATGTACATGTTATTAGGAGGGACCAGTCCCAGGAGAAGGACATCATGTTTGGTAAAGTAGAGCGTCAACAAAAAAGAGGAAGATGCTCAACGAGATGGACTGACACAGTGGCTGCCACAATGTGCTCAAACACAACAAAGATTATGAGGGTTGCACAGGACGAGACAGTGTTTCTTCGTTCTGTTGTACATAGGGTCACTATGAGTCAGAACCAACTCAACGGTACCTAATAACAGTAAGTTTAAGGACTACTATCCCTCTGTCAGTTTGCTATACTGTGGTTGCTATGATCCTGGAAGCTAAGCTATTTCAAACACTGGCAAGGTCACCTATGGTGGACAGGTTTCAGTGGAGCTTCCAGACTAAGACAAACTAGGAAGAAAGGCCTGATGATCTACTTCAAAAAATTTAGCCAATTATATAACAAAGTTCTAATCTCTAAAGTCTACAGGAAAATCCAATACCTCTACAACAAAAAGACAAATAATCCAATTAAAAAATGGGCAAAAGATATGAACAGACACTTCACCAGAGAAGACATTCAAGCAGCCAACAGACACATGAGAAAATGCTCAAGATCACTAGCCATTAGAGAAATGCAAATCAAAACTTCAATGAGGTACCATCTCACTCCGACATTACTGCCACGAATAAAACAAACAAACAAACAAACAAACAGAAAATAGCAAATGTTGGAGAGGCCACAGGGAGCTTGGAACTCTTATGCACTGCTGCTGAGAGTGTAAAATGGTACAACCATTTTGGAAAATGATATGGGCTCTTCCTTAAAAAGCTAGAAATAGAAATACCATACAATCCAGCAATCCCACTCCTAGGAATATATCCTAGAGAAATAAGAGCCATCACACAAATAGACATATGCACACACATGTTCACTGCAGCATTATTCAAAATAGCAAAAAGATGGAAACAACCTAAGTGTCCATCAACAGATGAATGGATAAACAAACTATGCTACATACACACAGTAGAATACTATGCAACAATAAAGAACAATGATGAATCTGTGAAACATCTCGCAACATGGGTCAATGTGGAGGGCATTTTGCTGAGTGAAACAAGTCAATCACAAAAGGGCAAATATTGTATGAGACCACTCTTGTAAAAACTGATGGAAAGCTTTACACAGAGAAAGAAACAATCTTTGATGGTTACTGGGGGGTGGGGTGGGGGGAGGGGCGGGAAGAGAAAAACACTAACTAGACAATAGATAAATGGTAACTTTGGTGAAGGGTAAGACAGTACACAATACTGGGGAAGTCAGCACAACTTGACCAAGGCAAGGTCATGGAAGATTCATAGACACATCCAGATTCCCTGAGGGATGAAATTACCGGGCTGGGGGCTGGGGACCATGGTCTTGGTGGACATCTAGCTCAATTGGCATAACAGTTTATAAAGAAAATGTTCTACATTCTACTTTGGTGAGTAGTGTCTGGGGTCTTAAAAGTTTGTGAGTGGCCATCTAAGTTACTCCACTGGTCCCACCCAATTTGGAGCAAAGATTCAAGGGAAAGATTAGTCTAAAGGATTAATGGACCACAACTACCACTGCCTCCACCAGACTAAGTCCAGCACAACTAGATGGTACTCTGCCAAAAATTAGACAGGTCGTAAAACAAAATGAGACTAAATGGATACACCAGTTCAGGAGCAAGAATGAGAAGGCAGACAGGGACAGGAACATTTTCTGACTCACTTGCTTTGTCATCAGCAGGGATCAACTGCTCAAGGAGTTCAACATGTTTGGTGAAGTAGAGGGCCAGTGAGGGCATGGGAGGCCCTTGGTGAGATGGATTGGTACAATAGCTGCAACGATGGACTCTAATTGTGAGGTGATTGTGAGGATGATGCAATACCAAGTAACATTTTGTTCTGTTGTACGTAAAGACACCACAAGTCAGTTGTTAGGGCAGCTAACAACAACAAGTTTAAGGAAAGCTTCAGCAAGAGCAGCCATTGGATGTAGTGCAGTGCACGTCATTGGCTGCCTGGTCAATGTCCTTTCCCCTTTTGTTCCCTACTCAACAGAACCCTAATGTGGTTGAGGTAGCCTCATCATACACAGCCACTGTCATCTGCCTCTGGAGGACTCTGACCCCACTCCCAACTCCAGAGGTGAGCCTGATTAGTCTAAGCAAAATTCCATTTCGCTCTCCAGGGGTTGGTTGAGGAAAGGCATGAGATCTAATTTTGGCCAATGAAACTTAGGAGATACCTGCAGGGGACTTCTGGTGAAGGTTTCCTTGCCTTATCCATGAGAAAGAGACATAGTAAGAGATGATTCTTCTTCTTTGGGTTGCCATTATATGGATGAATTCATACGTATATTATGTCTGAAATCACATGGCCATCTTGGTTCTAGGCAGAGTGGGGATCTTGGAAGAATTTTGATGTCACCATTGAACACATGAATCAACTCACCTTGAAGGCCACTCTGTTTTGTGAGGTAATGTGTTTGCAGCTGAAAGCTTCTTAACCAATACTGGGAGGTGCAGCGTACTGGTCAGGACTCTCATTTTTAAGTGACAGAAACTCAATAGTTTGAGCAAAAAGGGGAAGAGGATACTGCTTTGCATAATAATGTAAGATGGATCTCCAGGTTGGCAGGGAAATCTGTGCAGATTATATGGATTTAGAAAAATGTTTTTCTTCTTATACCCTGAACTCTATACTGTCTCTAAGAATTATTTCTCAGCTTTGGAAGATTGTGTGTGTGTGTGTTTCAAACACTGCCAAATGGAAAATTGTGGGAAGAACAAATAGTCATTTTTATTTCATATTGGTGGAGACACCTTGAAGAGGACTGTTTTTGGAATGCCCAAGCTCACCTCATGTTATTCTGCTGGGACCCTACATGGTTATTCTAGACTAGACTTTGAGAAATTTACTACTAGAGGGCTATCATGTACTATGGATTTCCCTGACTTTGGGTAAGTCCCAACCCTATGGATCAGGATTGAGCTTTTCCTAATTGAGTGAAGGTTTACCTGGTGAAGGACTACAAAGGGGTTTCTCTCTCAGAGAAGGGGAAGGAAAGTGCTTTTCAAGACAGGAAACCTGAGAAGACCCCTATGAAGGGTTCGTATTTCTTTTTCTTGGATTCTTGGAAGAATTATACTTGGAATCCAGTTTCAATTCCCCATTGTTCTCTCCGACCTTCGGTAGAGGTTGATAGACCTATATAGCCTTGTGGGTAGGGCTGTGGGGCATTGAGGATGGACTCAGGGTGGGAGTGTGGCCTTTCCAACAGCTTCTGCATGGTGAGGCCCCGTAGTGGGAGCTACATCATATGGCAGATACCCTGAGCAAAACAAGTAGCCCAATAAGGAGCTGAAAGTAGTGGGCATTTGAGACCCTTTCAAATCCATCCCTCAGTCCCTGCTGTTGTTATTGTTAGGTACCATCGACTTGATTTCGACTCACAGCAACCCCACGTGAGGACCAGAATTGTCCCATGGGATTTTCTTGGCTGTAATCTTTATGGAAGCAGATTGCCAGGTCTTTCTCCCATGGAGTTGCTGGGTAGGTTCAAACCATTAACTTTTTGGTTAACAGCCAAGTGCTTAACTATTTGTGCCACCAGGACTCCTTACCTTCAGTTTCTCCAGTAGGCCTTTAAAATTTTGCTTTCAGGTTCTGGGTGTCAGAGGGTAGAGTGGGTCCAGGATCTAAGAAGCTCCTCTGCTCCCTTGGCCCTTTTAAAGCCACTTTTGGTGATAGAGCTCCATTTCTTCTGTGGGTCTGAGCTGGAGCCCAAAGTGCCTGCAGACTGGGTTGTCTGTCCTCTGCAAGGAACATTGATGCCTTTTTACCTCCTCCGTTGTGCTGGCAGGCTTAGAGACTTAGTGCAGCTGTTGAGAAATAAAGCTGTTTAAGTGGTGAGCATTATATTTTGATCCACAAGCCTGTCTGTTTCCAAAACGCCCTTGTAGACACATCAGGCAAAGCCTGGAATATTTTTTTTTTCCCTCCAAAAGGTAGCTAAAGTTGCTTGGTTAAATATGACATGAGAAGCGATTTACTTTTGTGGTGTTGAATACTCCTCTAGTCTCTCCACTGAGGCCACCAGCTTGGATGCCTTCTGAGTGCAAGGGTAGGAGGTTGCTCCTTGACTCTCCTGCCTCTGTCTCTCCCACTTTGGCCTGGCATTCAAGGCTCTTTTTTTTCACGAACTGTTCTCAACTGACCTCCGCAGGCTTAGCTTCATTTATTGGCTGGCACATACTCTATTGTTCATTTATTTGCTTTTTACTGTGTTCTCTAGAGAAGCAAAACCAATAATGCATACGAAGATATATACATAGAGAGAGAGAGATTTATATCAAAGAAATGGCTCACGAGGTTGTAGAGGCTGGAACACCCCAAGTGCGTGGGTCAGGATAGAGGCTTGTCCTGATTCATGTAGCCACAGGGGCTGGCAAACCCAACATCAGCAGGTCAGAGAGCAGGGCTTTTGCTCACAGCTACGAAGATCGATGGATCCCAAGATTGGCCGGCCTTAGGTAAGCTGCTAGCTCAAGTCCCAAGATCCAGAGGACAGATGAACAAGGAACCAGCTGCAGGATCCAGGCTGAGCAAAAACCCTCTGAGCCTTGCCAGAACATCCCCTTGTATTCAATGCAGGCCACATGCCCAAGGAAACTCCCTTTCAACTGATTGGCTGCTCATAGCAGATTCCATCATGGGGGCGATCACATATCAAATCTCAACAGGGAAGTGATCTGTTTTAGGTGAAAGTTTATAGTGCAAATTAGTTTCTCATTAAAAAAAATTTATACACGAATTGTTTTGTGACATTGCTTGCAATCCCTGCAATGTGTCAGCACTCTCCTCCTTTCCCTTTACACCCCAGGTTCCCCATTTCCATTTGTCCAGGATACCTGTCCCTTCCTGCCTTCTCACCTTTGCTTTTGGGCAGTTGTTGCCCATTAGGTCTCCTGTGCTTGATTGAACTAAGAAGCATGTTCCTCAAGTGTGTTATTAGTTTTTTTTATAAGCCTGTCTAAATCCTTGGGTGAAAGGTGGACTTCGGGAGTGGCTTCAGTTCTGAGTTAGCGGGTATACAGGGGCCATAGTTTTGAAGGTCCCTCTAGTCTCTGCCAGACCAGTAAGTCTGGTCTTTTTTTGTGAATTTGAATTTTGTTCTACATTTTTCTCCTCCCACTCTGTCTGGAGCCCCCTATTGTGATCCGTGTCAGAATGGTCAGTGGTGATAGCCGGGCACCATCTATTTCTTCTGTGCTCAGGCTGGTGGAGGCTGTGGTTCATGTGGTCCTTTAGTCTTTTGGACTGACGTTTTGCTTGCGTCTTTAGTTTTCTATATTCTCCTTTACTCTGAATGTGATGGGACCAATAGACGTATTTTAGATGTCTGTTTGCAAGTTTTTAAGACCCCAGATGCTACTCACCAAAGTAGGATGTAGATTTTCTTTACGAACTACTTTATGCCAATTGATCTGAATGTCCCCCGAGGGCATGGTCCCCAGCCCACAGCCCCAGTAACCTGGTCCCTCAAAGTGTTTGGATGTGTCTAGGAAGATTCTATGGCTCTGCCTTGGTCAAGTTGTACTGACTTCCCCAGTATTGTGTACTGTCTTACCCTTCACCAAAGTTACCAATTATCTATTGTCTAGTGTTTTTCTCTTCCGATCCCTCCCTTCCCTAGTAACTATCAAAGATTGTTTCTTTCTTTCTGTAAACCTTTTCGTGAGTTTTTATAAGAGTGGTCTCATACAGTATTTGTCCTTTTGTGATTGACTTTGTTTCACTCACAAAGTTCCCTCCAGATTCATCCACGTCGTGAGATGTTTCACAGATTCATCATTGTTCTTTATTGTTGCGCAGTATTCCATTGTGTGTAGGTAGCATAGTTTGTTTATCCATTCATCTGTTGATGGACACTTAGGTTGTTTCCATCTTTTTGCTATTGTGAATAATGCTGCAGTGAACATGTGTGTGCGTATGTCTATTTGTGTGATGGCTCTTATTTCTCTAGGTATATTCCTAGGAATGGGATTGCTAGATCATACGGTATCTTTTCTTTTCGTATTATGCATTAATCGAAAGTATACAGTTCAACTTAGTTTCTCATACAAAAATTTATACACACATTGTTATGTGACCCTAGTTGCTTTCCCTATATTGTGACAGCACACTCCTCCTTTCCACCCTGTATTTCCCATGTCCATTCAACCAGCTGCTGTCCCTCTCTGCCTTCTCCTTTCACCTCCAGATAGGAGTTGCCCATTTAGTTTCATGTATCTACTTGAGCTAAGAATCACACTCTTCACAAGTATCATTTTATGCCTTACAGTCCAGTCTAATCTTTGTCTGAAGAGTTGGCTTTGGGAATGGTTTTAGTTTTTGGCTCACAGAGTGTCCGGGGGCCATGTCTTATGGGGCCCCTCCAGTCACAGTCAGACCATTAGGTGTGGTCTTTTTACTAAAATTTGAGTTCTGGGGCCTCTTTCCTTTCCATATAAAGTTGGTGATTAGTTTTTCCATCTTGATAAAGAATGCTGTTGGTATATGGGTCTGGATTGCATTATATTAGTAGATCACTTTTAGTAGGATTGACATTTTCACAATGTTGATTCTTCCTATCTATGAACATGGCATGTTTTTCCATTTATGCAGGCCTCTTTTGGCTTCTTGCAATAGTGTTTTGTAGTATTCTTCGTATAAGTCTTTTACCTCCCTGGTTAGATTTATTCCTAAGTGTTTTATCTTTTTAGGGGCTATTATAAATGGTATTGTTTTCCTTTTTGAAGTTCTCTTTGTTGGTGTATAGGAATCCAACTGATTTTTGTATGTTGATCATATATTCTGCTGCTCTCCTGAATCTTTTTATTAGTTATAGTAGTTTTCCTGTGGAAACTTTGGGGTTCTCTATGTATAGGATCATATCATGTATGAATAGGGATAATTTTACATCTTCCTTTCCAATGTGGATGCCCTTTATTTCTTTTTCTTGCCTTATTGCTTCTAGCTAGTATTTCCGGCACAATGTTAAGTAGGAGTGGTGATAAAGGGCATTGTTGTCTGGTTCCTGTTCTCAGGGGGAATGCTTTCAGTCTCTCTCCTTTGAGAATGATGTTGGCTGTTGGTTTTGTATAGATGCCCTTTATTATGTTGAGGAATTTCCCTTCTATTCCTATTTTATTGAGAGTTTTTATCAGGAATGGATGTTGGACTTTATCAAATGCCTTTTCTGTATCGATTGAGATAACCATGTGATTTTTTTGTTCTACTTATGTGGTGGGTTACATTGATTGATTTTCTAATGTTGAAGTATCCTTGCATACCTGGTATGAATCCCACTTGGTTATGGTGTATGATTTTTTTGATATGATGCTGAATTCTATTGGCTAGAATTTTGTTGAGAATTTTTGCATCTATATTCATGAGAGATATTGGTCTGTAATTTTCTTTTTATATTGTGTCTTTGCCTGGCTTTGGTATCAGGGTTATGCTGGCTTCATTGAATGAATTCAGGAGTACTTCTCCCTTTTCTGTGTTCTGAAATAGTTTGAGTAGTACTGATGTGAGCTCTTCTTTGAATGTTTGGTAGAATTCCCAGTGAAGCTGTCTGGGCCAGGGCTTTTTGTTGTTGTTGGGAGTTTCTTTTTTTTTTTTTTTTTTACCTCTTCAGTCTCTTACCGTGGATCTGTTCAGATTTTCTGTCTCAGTTTGTTAGTTTAGGTAGGTGGTGTGTTCCTAGAAATCTGTTTGTTTCCTCTATGTTTTCAAATTTGTTGGAGTATAATTTTTCCTAGTATTCTGTTATGATTCTTTTTATTTCAGTTGGGTTTGTTGCAATGTCCCCATCTCATTTCTTATTTGAGTTATTTCCTTTCTCTCTTGCTTTTCTTTTGTCAGTTTGGCTAATGGTTTGTGAATTTTGTTGATCTTTTCAAAGGACCAACGTTTGGTCTTGTTGATTCTATTTCTTTTTTCCTTCCTGTTCTCTATTTCATGTATTTCTGCTCTAATCTTTATTATTTCCTTTCTTCTGGTAGCCATGGACTTCTTTTATTGCTCTCTTTATATTTGTTCCAGTTGTAGGGCTAATGTTTTGGTTTTATCCCTTTCTTCTTTTTTGATGTGTTTTTATTGCAATAAACTGACCTCTGAGCACTGCCTTTGTTGTGTCCCAAAGGTTTTGGTATGATGTGTTTTCATTCTCATTTGATTCTAATAATTTTTTGTTCCCTCTTTGATTTCTTCTATTACCCAGTTGTTAAGCAAGGAGTTATTCAGTTTCCATGTATTTGATTTTTTCCGCCTTGCTCTTCATGTTATTGATTTCTCCTCGTATAGCACTGTGATTTGAGAAGATGCTTTGTATTATCTAGATGTTTTGGATTTTATTGAGGGTAGTTTTGTGGCCTTAAGTGTAGTCTTTTCTGGAGAATGTTCCATGTGTGTTGGAAAAGAATGTATACTTTGCTGCTGCTGTTCAGTGTAGTGTTCTATATGTAACTGTGAGGTCAAGTTGGTTTGATTTTGGCCTTTAGATGTTCTGTATCTTTGTTGAGTTTCTTTCTAGATGTTCTGTCCATTATTGACAGTGGTGTGTTGAAGTCTCCTACTATTATTGTGGAATGGTCTATTTCTCTTTTCAGTACGATTAGAGTTTGTTTTATGTATTTTGGGACCCTGTCATTGGATGCATAGATATTTATTAAGGTTATGTCTTCTCGGTGGATTGTTCCTTTAATTGTTCTATAACGTCCTTCCTTGGCTTTTATGGCTGATTTTGCCTTAAAGTCTATTTTACCTGAGATTAGTATTGCCACTCCTGCCTTTTTTTTTTTTTGGTTACTGTTTGCTTGTTATATTTTTTCCATCCTTTGATTTTTAATATATTTATGTCTTTGTATCTAAGGTGTATCTCTTTTAGACAGTATATTGCTGGGTCATTTTTTTTCTTTTATTGCACTTTAGATGAAGGTTTACAGAACAAGTTGATTTCTCATTAAATAATATACATATTGTTTTGTGGCATTGTTTGCCAACTTCATGACATGTCAACACTCTCCCTTCTCAACCTTGGGTTCCCCGTTACCAGCTTTCCTGTTCTCTCCTGCCTTCTCGTCCTTGCACCTGAGCTGGTGTGCCCATTTAGTCTTGTTCCGTTTTATGGGCCTGTCTAATCTTTGGCTGAAAGGTAAACCTCAGAAGTGACTTCAGTACTGAGTTAAAAGGGTGTCTGGGGGCCATACTCTTGGGGTTTTTCTAGTTTCTGTCAGACCAGTAAATCTGTTTTTTTTTTGTTTTGTTTTTTGTGAGTTAGAATTTTGTTCTACGTTTTTCTCCAGCTCTGTCCAGGACCCTCTTTTGTGATCCCTGTCAGAACAGTCAGTTGTGGTAGCTGGGCACCATCTAGTTGTGCTAGACTCTGTTGGAGGCTATGGTAGTTGTGGTCCATTAGTCCTTTGGACTAATCTTTCCCTTGTGTCTTTGGTTTTCTTCATTCCCCCTTGCTCCAGATAGAGTGGAATCAGTGGAGTATCTTAGATGGCTAGTCACCAGCTTTTAAGTGATGAGTCCTGTTGTGCTTTTTTTTGGTGCTGAGGTTTTCTTTGTTCCTCTTACTGTCCTGTGCTGAATTCCTTTTGTTTGTGGATTTTCTTTTCCTTTCTTTCATTTTTATAGATTTTGTGTTTACTGAGGCACTATGTTTTTCTTCTGTTTTATTCTGATCAGTAAGTTTGTTGGCTTTCGTTGTGTTACTTTGAAATTTACTCTTATCTTCCTAAGTTTGAACAGTCTTTTATTTCTTGATATCACCTTGACTTCCTCTCTATTTGAAAGTTCTGTACCTATACTGTTTATTCCTCCTTTTACTGCTTTGACGTAATCATCATTTGCAGACTGACATCTCTGTTTCTCTGCTTTAAGTCTTTTACCTTTTAGCTTTGCTTTATTATTGAGAGTTCTTTACCTAAGTTGGTATCTGGTTGATGCTGTCCTGTGTCCTAGACTCCAGTTGTTATCTGTTGTTGTTGGTTCTCTAGCTGAAGGACTCCCTTTAATATTTCTTCTAAGTTTGGTTAGGTTTTTATGAAATCCTTTAATTTCTGTTTATTTGGAAATGCCCTAATTTCACCATCATATTTGAGAGAGAGTTTTGCAGGGTATATTATTCTTGGTTGGCAGTTTTTTTTTTTCAAGGTTTTATATATGTCATACCATTACCTTCTTGCCTGCATAGTTTCTGCTGAGTAATCAGAGTTTAGTCTTATTGTTTCCCCCTTCGTAAGTGACTTTTCATTTTTCTCGAGCCGTTCTCAGGATTCTTTCTTTGTCTTTGGTTTTGTCAAGTGTGATTATGATATATCTTGGTGGCTTTCTTTTGGGGTCTATCCTATATGTGGTTCATTGAGCTTCTTGGGTGGTCAGCTTTTCTTCTTTCTTAATACTTGGGAAGTTTTCTGCCAGCAAATCTTCAACAATCTTCTTTGTGTTTTCCATTTTCTCCCCCTGTTCTGGGACTTTGATCACATGTAAATTTTTGCTCTTGATTGTGTCCCACAGAATTCTTAGGCTTTCTTCATTCTTTTCTCTGATTTTTCTTCAATGTGGCCTCCATGGATTTGTCTTCAATCTTGCTGATTCTGTCTTCCATTGTTTCAAATTTGGTCCTAAAACCTCCTATTGAGTTGTCCATTTCTGAAATTTTGTTACTTATGTTTTGGATTTCTAGTTGCTATTCTTGTGTGATTTCTAATTTTTCACGTATTTTGATGTTTTGTTCTTGTATTATTTTCTTGTCTTCTTCTATTGCTTTGTCTGTGTTATTCTTGATATTGGCTATGTTTTCCGTGATTTTGTCTATTTTTTTCCTTGGTTTTGTCTGTGTTTTCCTTGATCTCTTTCTTAATCTATTGGCAAGACCTAAATATTCATATTTTGAATTCCATATCTGGTAGTTCCACTGCCATTTCTTCTGTCAGAAAGTCATCTGTTTATTTTGGTCACTTGCTGGAGCCATATTTTCCTGCTTTTTTATATATTTTGATATTGTCTGCTGTCTCTGAGACATTAAGGTGCCATTTTTTTTTTTTAATTTATTGATTGCGTGTTCATTTGTTTAATCTTGCCTCTTTGATTTGTTTTGGTATGTCAGGGTGGGCAGGCCACATGTGCTCTGCTACTTGCTTTTCTGAGGACACAATAGCTCTCACCACCTTGTTAGGATGGGTGAGGCAGCAGCAGGTAGGGCAAGACCTGTTTGCTGTACACTAGTTTGGCGAGGTAACTGAGGGTGGACTGGGTGGGTGCTGTCTGCTTCCTGGTGTCGGTCCAGCAGTATGGAGCATTTACAGCCTTTCACTAGAGAGGTGGGGGTGTCAGATGGGGAGTGGTACAGGCTCTCTTTCCTCTGTTCAGTAGCTAGTCGAGTGGTCGGAAAGGAGGGACAGTGTGAGCCCGGTGCAGTGGTTGGTCTGAGTTGAGGATGCGCTAGCCGTGGCAGCACTGAGAGGGCTGACAGGAAGGAAGGGTGGTGTATGGGGCTGGGAAGGGGGAATGAAGAAAAGAGAAGAGAGAGAGAGAGAGAAAAGGTAGCTGGGTGGGAGCAGGGTGGACCTGGAGGCTTGTGGAAGGGGAGATTGAGGTGTTATACTCTATTTTTTAAAGCAAACTAATTATTTTTTTAAGTTCAGGGATCCATAATTACTTTTTTTTTCCTGCTATTCTATTCCTTCTGTTTGAAATATTTAATTCCCTGTCCCATTATCCTTACCTCTACATGTTCAGAGTCTACTTAGCTTTTAAATCCCACAAAACCTTCCTAGAGCAGGGCCTGAAATCACCAGAGAGACCTAGGCCCAAATCTCAGGCCCACCACTATTAGTTACATGACTTCAGACAAGTAACTTAACCTCCTTGAGCTTCATTTTCCTCATCTGAAAGGTAGAGATAATAACTTCCACCTCACAGTGTGGCTGAGAGGAGTAGACAGAATGTAAGTAGAGTACCTGGTGCATACTAGGTATTTACTAGGAGTGGCTTCCTTCTCCTTTCCCTTCCTGGGAGAGTGATTTTCTTAGGGGCATGCTTGGTCCATAGTTCTTAGAGGCTCCCTTCACATTCTGCCTCTCAGGATCATGGGACAAATGTGTCTCAGGCTAGCCTGGGATACTTGGCACCTGCTCTTTCCTAGACTGGCACATCAGAACTCACACACACTTCAGTTTCTGCCCTTTGACCTTGAGTGCTGACTGCAGACTCACTCGGTTTTTCTTTTCCATGCCCCTTTCTCTGACCCTTGATAAAAACAAGGCTTCTAACTGGTTCGTTTCAGTTCAAACCCCTGGTGAGAATTTTCATTTCCACCCCAGATATACTTAGCCAGAATCTACATTTTCACAAGATCCCCAGGTGATTCTTATGTATAATGAATTTTGAGAACCACTGCTCTACTAGTGGTTCTCAGAATTGGTCCCTAACCAGCAGCATTAGCATCGTTGGGAACTTGTTAGAAATGCAAATTGTCAGAAGAGCTCAAACCAGAATGAACTGATTCAAAGCCCTGGACAGAAATAAGGTAGCTGGCTCAAAGGCTGTGCAAGTTCTGAAGACAGTATGATCTCCTCTAGCTTGGGAAGGGGAAGAAGGCCTGGGAAGGCTCCCTGGATGATCTTGGTGGTCAAAGTGTATCAACTGGGGTTAACATTCTAAGGAAAAGCAAGGAAAGCTTGAGGCCTATTTGGAAAAAGGCAGGGAGTTGAATATAGCTGGAATATTGGGTATATGATGGAAAATAGTGAGGGATGAGGCTGGGAGAGAAGGGTGGTACATGATCATGGGGGAACTGAAGACCAAATGAGGAGGTCAGACTTTACCTTGCAGACCAGGGGAGTCACTGAAGGTCTTAGTACAAGGAAGTGGCAGTGTCCAAGAAGACGCATTCAGGAAGAGCATACTGGGGCAGCAGGGAGGAGGGATTAGAAGAAGAGAGACTCAAGGCAGGAGATCCATGCAATGGTTAGGAGTCACGGAAGAAGAGGCAAGAAAATGCTGAGATTTAGAAGGCAGGATAAGGTGGGAGTCTTAGTTCTAAGGGCCTTGTTGCCTCTGTGCTCATCTTTCCCTTTGGGCATCCTAGACTCCTATAGGTGCCCAGCTTCTCCTCCAGGAACCAGGAATGTGGGCTTTCTATTCCTCTCTATTCCGGACTTTTCTTGGCCCCTAGTCAGGGCCTTCGTTGCTCCTTTGCTGGTCTTGTTAAGCCTTTATATGCTGAGCACACTTTTCCAACTTTAATCTCCTCTGAAATACTGCAATAGCTTCCTAACTGCTCTCCCTGCCACCATCCTTACCCCAACAATCTAATATCACCCCAGCATCCAGAGGGATTCTGTTAAAATATAAGTTAGATCATGTCACCTCGCTGCTCAAAATTCCCCAGGGTCTCCTCATCCTGCCCAGAGTAAAAACCAAGTCTTTACAATGACCCCCAAGGCCCTATACTCTGATCCAGCCCCACAGCCATATGAAACCATCCACTCCTACTCTCCCACCCTAACCACCTCACGGTGTCTTCAAAACATCAGGCAATTTCCCCATCTCAGGACCTTTGCACCTGCTGCTCCTTCTGCCTGGAAAACTCTTCCTGTATGAATGTTCTTGACTTCTTCCTCTACCTTCTTCAAGCCCAGATGTCACTCTTTCTGTAAAGACTTCTCTGACACCATCTTATTTAAGGTTAAAACTGACTCCTTCCACTCGCACTGCTCATCATCTCCCATCCTTGCTCTATTTTTTCCATACACTTGTCACCTTCTAATATAATTGTGTATGCGTCGGAATCGACTCGACGGCACTGGGTTTGGTTTTTTTTTGGTTATGTTTATTGTCTGTCTCCATCTACTAGAAAGTAACCTTCAGAGGGCAGGAAATTTTGTCTGTTTAGTTTGTTGATGTATCTATCCCCCAGTGCCCAGAACAGTGTCCAGAACATAGTAGTAGATGCTCAATAGATATTTGTAGAATAAATGAATGAGTGAATCATCTCTGCCCTTGAGTCCCAGGAGCCACTGAGAGCTGTCCCTGGTGCCGTCTCACCTCCACTCTGGCTGCTGTCCCAGCCTATCTTGTCTTCTCTGAAGCTCCATGCTGCCCTCAGCTTGCCTGGTCACTCTCAGCTCCTCTGGCACTCACTCTTTAGCCAGTCAGAGGGCAAATGTGGAAACCACTAAGACATTAAAATGAAGGGTATGAGGACTCTGTGAACTCAATTCTCAAGGGCCCTGAGGATCAAGTCCAAACTCCTTGGCATGCCTTTCAAGACTCCTGCCTCCCTCCTCAGTCAAACCTTGTACAGTCCTTCCTCCTCCTGCCTGTGCCCCTGGCGACTGCTGTTTCATTAACACACCACATTTTTGACTCCAGGCTCCATGCTGTTCTTCCCTCCCTTTTTGTCCAATCAAATCCCACTTAACCTTCAGATTTTAGCTGAAATATCACTTTTTCTGGGAGACCTTGCTTGATTCTCAGATGGGTTCCCACTCTCAGAGGGCCCTGTTCCTCCCCCTTGGAGACAGTTATTAGGCTTTTAATTACTCTTCGTTGTCTGTCTTCCCTACCAGACTGTGAGTCCATGAGAGAAGGCTTCATGGCTGTTTTACTCACCTCTGTATTTTTGGAGCTTAGCATTGTTGTTGTTAGGTGCCATCAAGTTGGCTCTGACTCATAGCCATCCTATAGCGTAATGCTTGGCCTATACAGGAGAACCTGCAAAAGCCAGAACCTGTGTAAGGCAGAAACCTGTCAGAGAAGGAAGCTCAAATATTTTCCACTAGAGAGTGATAGAAAAGTGGTAACTGCACCTTGTCAAAGGTGGAAAACTTGTGAGACCCGGAAAAAACAAGGCTGTTCTGTTGAGTGCCGGCTCTCACAAGTTTCATTGTAAAAAGGGTTCAATAAATCAACACTGAATCAGCGAGTGAAGAAAAAGGAAGCCATAGGAGGCAACCCAGAAAGAACATACACTCCAGAATCCCAATGACCTGGGTTTGAATCCCAGCTCTATCACTTAAAAGCTGTGTGACCATGCCTAAGTCCTCCCTCAGAGCATCCATATCTCATCTTCAAAATATAGAGAATAATACAGCTCTGCCAGGGTTGCTGGAATATTACATGCAGTAATGAGGAGACACTTGGTGCTTCTAGTCATTAGGTGCCGTTGAGTCATTTCCGACTCATAGTGACCCTATGTACAACAGAACGAAACACTGCCTGGTCCTGTACCATCCTTACAATTGTTGCTATGTTTGAGCCCATTGTTGCAGCCACTGTGTCAATCCATCTCATTGAGGATCTTCCTCTTTTTTGCTGACCCTCTACTTTACCAAGCATGATGTGCTTCCCCAGGGACTGGACCCTCCTAATAACATGTCCAAAGTACGTGAGATGAAGTCTCGCCATCCTTACTTTTAAGTAGCATTCTGACTGTACTTCTTTCAAGACATATTTGTTTGTTCTTCTGGCAGTCCGTGTATTCAATATTCTTTGCCAGCATCAGAATTCAAATGCATCAATTCTCCTTTGGTCTTCCTTATTCATTGCCCAGCTTTTGCATGCATACGAGGTGATTGAAAATACCATGGCTTGGGTCAGGCGCTCACATTTTTGTTTTTTAACACTTTAAAGAGATCTTTGGCAGCAGATTTTTCCAATGCAATGTGTCATTTGATTTCTTGACTGCTGCTTCCATGGGTATTGATTGTGGGTCCAAGTAAAATGAAATCCATGACAACTTCAACCTTTTCTCTGTTTATCATGATGTTGCTTACTTGTCCAGTTGTGAGGATTTTTGTTTTCTTTATGTTGAGATGTAATCCATACCGAAGGCTGTAGTCTTTGATCTTCATCAGTAAGTGCTTCAAGTTCTCTTCACTTTCACCAAGCAACATTGTGTCATCTGCATACTGAAGATTGTTAATGAGTCTTCTTCCAATCCTGATGCCACGTTCTTCTTCATATGGTCCAGTTTCTCAGATTATTTGCTCGGCATACAGATTAGATAAGTATGGTGAAAGGATACAACCCTGACCCACACCTTTTCTGATGTTAAATCACTCAATATTCCCTTGTTCTGTTTGAAGGACTGCCTCCTGGTCTATGTACAGGTTCTGCGTGAGCACAATTAAGTGTTCTGGAGTTCTCATTCTTTATAATGTTATCCATGATTTGTTATGATCCACACAGTCAAATGCCTTTGTAGAGTCAATAAAACACAGGTAAACATCTTTCTGATATTCTCTGCTTTCAGCCAAGATCCACCTGACATCAGAAATGATATATTTTGTTGCACATCTTCTGAATTCGGCTTGAACCCCTGGCAGTTCTCTTTCAATATACTTCTGCAACCATTTTTAAATTACCTTCAGCATAATTTTACTTGCATGTGATATTAATGATATTGTTCAATACTTTTCACATTCCATTGGATCACCTTTCTTTGCAATAGGCATGTATATGGATCTCTTCCAGTCAGTTGGCCAGGAAGCTGTCTTCCAAATACTTGGCATGGAGAAGTATGTGCTTTCAGCATTGCATCCATTTGTTGAAACATCTCAATTGGCATTCCATCAATTCCTGGAGCTTTGTTTTCTGCCAATGCCTTCAGTGCAACTTGAACTTCTCCTTTCAGTACCATAGGTTCTTGATCATACTGTATGTCCTGAAATGGCTGAACGTCGACCAATTCTTTTTGGTACAGTGACTCTGTGCATTCCTTCCAACTTCTTTTTATGCTTCCTGCATCATTCAATATTTTGCCCATAGAATCGTTCAGTATCACAACTTGAGACTTGAGTATTTTTCTTCAGTCCTTTCAGCTTGAGAAATGCTGAGCATGTTCTCTTTTGGTTTTCTAACTCCAGGTCTTTGCACATTTCATTATAATACTTTGTCTTCTTGAGCCACCTTTGGAATCTTCTGTGCAGCTCTTTTACTTCATCATTGCTTCCTTTTATTTTAGCTACTCTACATTCAAGAGCAAGTTTCAAAGTCACTTTTGACATCCATTTTGTTTTTTTTCTTTCTTTCCTGTCCTTTCAATGACCTGTTGCATTCTTCATATATGATGTCCTTGATGTACTCCCACAACTCGTCTGGTCTTCCATCATTAGTGTTCAATGTGTCAAATCTATTCTTGAGATGGTCTCCAAATTCAGGTGGGTGATACTCAAGGTCTTACTTTGGCTCTCATGGACTTGTTTTAATTTTCTTCAGCTTCAACTTGAACTTGTGTATGAACAACTGATGGTCTGTTCCACAGTTGGCCCCTGGTCTTGTTCAGACTGATGATATTGAGCTTCTCCATCATCTCTTTCCATAGATGCAGTAAATTTGATTTCTGTGTATACCATCCAGTGATGTCCATATGTATAGTCTCCATTTATGTTGTTGAAAAAAGTATTTGCAATGAATAAGTCACTGGTCTTGCAAAATTCTATCATGTGTTCTCCCACATCGTTTCTATCCCCAAGGCCATATTTTCCAACTACTGATGCTTCCTCTTTGTTTCCAACATTTGTATTCAAGTGGAATGTTTGGCACTTGGAAGGTGCTAAATAAGTGGCAACTACATTATGAAATGCTAATAATCATCTCTCCCTGCTCAGCCTCTGTCTGCAAAGTACTTTTAAGCCCACTGACTTAGTCATCTAGTGCTGCTATAACAGAAATACCACAAGTGGATGGCTTTAACAAAGAGGAGTTTATTCTCTCACAGTCCACTAGGCTAGAAGTCTGAGTTCAGGGCATTGGCTCCAGGGGAAGGCTTTCTGTCTCTGTCAGTTCTGAAGGAATTTCCTTCGGATGTGTTCCATTGGTCTGGGAGCATCTCAGCGCAGGAAGCTCAGGTACCTGGGAGGTGCTCTGCTTCTGGTGCTGCTTTCTTGGTGGTATGAGATCCCCATGTCTCTCTGCTTGCTTCTCTCTTTTATATCTCAAATAGATTGGCTTAAGACACTATCTAATCTTGTATATCTCATAAATATAACTGCCACTAATCCATCTCATTTCATCATAGTGATAGGATTTACAACACATAGGGAAATCACATAAAATGATGGACAATCACACAAGACTGGGACTTATGGCCCAACTAAGTTGACAGATATTTTGAGGGGACACAATTCAAACCATGACACCCACTGTCTCATTTCCTTTATTGAGAAACTCTGAAGAAGGGAAGGCACGGATGGAAACTGAGATTAGAGAGGTTCAGCAACGTGCCCAAGGTCACCCAGCATCATGGGACTAAGCTGACACTGGACCAGGTAGAATAACTCTGGAATTTCTCTTTTAGGGCTCTGGCACTCTCTGCGTTGCATTTGAGCTACTTGGGTCCAAATTTTACTAGACTGTAAAAGACAAACATTGTTTCCAACTCATTGCAGAATTGTCAGTTCCCAGTGTAGAGTCTGACAGACAGCAGGCAGTCAGCAAATGTTTGATGAGTTTATCCAAGACTCTCTTGGCTCACCCAGCTCCCACTGGCCACTTAGTTTGGAGCAGGATCTCCAGATCACTTCCCACCAGTCTGTTTTGGCAGGGCTAAAGGTAGGCTTCCAGAGAGACAGGGTGCACAATAGGAGGAAGTAGCCATGGGTGTCACCAGAGCGTGTCCTTGGCTCCATCAAAAGACAAATCAAGTACCTCTTGTAGCCCTGGCCCCCCTTAGCAGCCCTGACCACCTCTCTTTCCCAGCACCTGCTTGAGTATTCACTCATGTATGACAACTGGGCCAGGAGCACTACTGTAGAGGGCATTGCATGCAGCCAGGCACTCTAGGGTCCCTACACTTGGCTCAGGGGGTTTGAATACCATCTCTGAGCTCCCTAGGCAGCAGCTGGGCAGCCAGACCAAGCCTTCGGAAAGACATCCCAGTCTTGGGTCCTTCAGGCAGGTAGAGTATTGGGGCCTAGAAATTCTCGCCTTAGTCACTGTCTACAGGAATTTAAGGGGAGTATGAGAACCTAAAGTATTTCTCTCATTTTGTTGTTTCCAAGTAGTCTCTGCCTTGTATCTCTCTCCTTATTGGAATGACGAGAGCCCAAGAGAAAGAGTTAGAGAGCCCAGATTCTTGTCCCAGCTCTGCTTCCCAGTCTGGGCAAGGTGCTTCCCTCATGGGGACTTAGCTCCTGAGGTTGAGAGAAACATTACTGGGAAGCAAGCTCAAAGATACCCCTTCCTTTTCAATCAAAGATAACAGCCTATTAGAATGTAAAGACCACTGGATTCAGAGTCAGAAGACTTCTGTGGCCTTTGACAAGTCACCTAACTTCACAGTAGAATGAAAAAAAAAAAAAAAGATCCTGGATCCAGCTAATCTCTGTGTTACAGAGCCAAGAGCCAGGAGCTATAAATAAATCAGGAGAGGATTACTTCTATAGGACTTGGCAGAAAGATGGAGCTCAAGGCACTGAAGAAAGCCTCAAAGTAGGCTCTTTGAGATGGAGTAGGCTATTTTCTGAGACTGATCTATCTAAATGAATATTTGGACTTAAATTTTCCATTCAGCCAATTTTCATTGAAAAATTTATTTGGAGCCCCTCCCCAGAGGGGGAAGACATATGACTGTGTGACCTTGGACAAATCCCTTCATCTCTTTAAACGTCATTTGTCTCATCTGTAGAGGCAGAGGCAGTAATACATGATAATTACATAATTCTCCGTATAAAGACTTGGATTATTTGGCATAGAGAAAACATCCCTGTAAGTGTTATCTGTTATGTATAAAGGTGGATGAATATTTCTTGTGATTTCCTTCATATGAGGAAAGATTGGATATCAAAGCTGTCTATAAAGGGCACAGTTCTCTTGCTTGTAAATAGTGAGAGATACTTACAATTTACATAGCCCATGCCTCAACTTTACTTTGGGATAAAAAAATTAAAATCATTTATATGAATTTATAGCAAATAATCCATCCATACCCTTTCCAATAGAGACCATGTAGCCCCAGGCTTATAAATTCTAATGATAGTGATGATGGTAGTATTAATGAACATTCACTGAGTGCTTATTAATTCCAGGCACTGTGCAAGGCACCATATTACATTTTCTCGTTTAGCTGTCACATCATCCCTATAGAGTGGGCATTAGCATTATTCCCATTTTAAGAAGAGGAAGTGACGTCCAGAGAAAGTAAATAACTTGCTGTATCAGTTTCAACAGGGAACAGAATCCACCTAGATGGTTCCAAATAAACAGACTTTAATGAAAGGACACCAATCAGTGTCCATAGAAGCAGCAGTCAAGAAATCAAACAACAAATTGCATTGGGCAAATCTGCTGCAAAAGACCTCTTTAAAGTTTTAAAAAGCAAAGCTGTCATTTTGAGGACTAAGGTGCCTGATCCAAGCCATGGTCTCTTCAATTGCCTCATATGCATACGAAAGATGGACAATGAAAAAGGAAGACAGAAGAATTGATGCATTCAAATTGTGGTGTTGGAGAACAATGTTGAATATGTTGTGGACTGTCAGAAGAATGAACAAACCAGTCTTAGAAGAAATACAACCAGAATACTCCTCAGAAGTGAGGATAATGAGACTTTGTCTCACTTACTTTGGACAGATCATTAGGAAAGACCAATTACTTGAAAAGGATATCATATTTGGTAAAGTGGAGGCTCAGAGAAAACAGAAGAAACCCTCAATGAGTTGGACTGGCACAACAGACACGGATCATGAAGATGGTGCAGGACTGGGCAGCATTTTGTTCTGTTTTACAAAAGATCTCCATGTGTTGGAGCAAACTTGACAGCAACAACAATGAAAGGACTACTTATAAAAGAGGAGCAGAGTTAAGGAAATAGGCAAGAGACCTTGAAAGACCCAGACGCTAGTCGCAGTGGGAAGGGACAAAGGGTGGCACAGTGGGTGAGAATTCTGCTGCTAACCAAAAGGTCAGCAGTTCGAATCTACCAGCTGCTCATTGGAAACCCTATGGGGCTGTTCTACTCTGTCCTGTAGGGTCACTATGAGTGGGAATCAACTTGAAGGCAATGGGTTTGGTTTTTTCGGTTTTAGTGAGGATTGGAACTGTGGAGAAGGGGGTGCCCAGAAGGAACCATAGTCTGGGAGGGACATAGCTATTGCCAGAGAGTAGGTGCCCAAGCAGGGAAGGAGCACTGTGGGGGTATATCTTGTTGCCGTCAAGTCGATTCTGACTCATGGTGACCCCATGGGTTACAGAGTACATCCGCTCCATGGGGCTTTCTTGGCTGTAATCTTTTCAGAAGCAGATCACCAAGCCTTTCTCCTGCAGTGCTGCTGGGTGGGTTTGAACTGCCAGTCTTTAGGTTAGCAGCCCATCTTCTTCTCCCACCCTATGATCTATTGCTAACACATCCTGAGTCACCCCCACCCCCAGAAGTCAGCAACTTAAGGAGCCTGGGAGATGCGGTTGGCTGAGGTTAGCCTCCCAGGACACACAGTAGGACAGGGAAGGGTGGAAATAGGCTTGGGGATGGGAAATGGTACAAATGGAAAACAATTGGCACATTTACCTGAACTCATTCCACGAGTAAGATGCAAAGCTCAGTCTAAATGCTTACCAGGACCTGGCAGGTCACACAGGAGGAAAGAGAGGCTGTATGAGGGGTGTCCCTCCTGCGCCATCCAAAGGGTGCTAGTGCTGTTCAACTCCAGTCAATTGTTGCCGACTGGGAAGACAGATCCAGTGATATCAAGTCTTCCAGTTTTTCAAGAGGAGCCGAAAAGTCTGGATTTCAATGTAACACCTTCTGATCTTAAATGTTGTCAGTTAATCCCGGTTTAAAAATACACTGAAAACATTCTGTGGGCCAAATGAAACACATGCCTGCTAGATCCAGCCACCAGTTTGTGACTTCTGATCTAAGCCAACTCCTTCATTTTACAGATGGAGAAACTGAGGACCAGGGAAGGCAAGGGGCCCTGCCAGTCTGCAAACAGTGAGAGCAAAGCTTCCCATCTCAGGATGTTGGGGGCCTGCCTTCTCCAGGAAGGGAGGCCCCAGGAAGGCCTACTGATTGTGGAGGAAGAGATGGCTGAGGGCAAAGGCCAGTGGAGAGCTCTGGCACTGGCCAGGCTGGTTGGACTGAAATGCCCCAGTAGGTAGTGAGAGCTGCCAAGAGCCCAGACGTTCTTAGTGTTCATGTTTATTTAGGCAGAGACCAGGCTCTCTCCCAGCATAGCCTGGATCAGACTCACTGAGTTGGATGCAGAAAGGAGTGGACACTTGTGACCCTTGTATGTGCCTTGGAGCAGGAACAAGGCCCAGAGACAGGAACTGTCATCTGCAGGGCCCAAACCTGGGACTTAAGGATTGACATGTTACAATGATATTAGACATTTGAGGAGTGCTAGGTGATTTTTCTTAGTCCCCTTATATACTTTATCTCCTTTAATTCTCCCCACTCCATCAGGGCTATGAGGTGGGTAAGGCAGAGGTTATTTTTATTTGATCAATGAGTAAGTTGAGACCAAAGAGAGGTGAAGTGTGTGCCTTATATCAACACATCCAGTGAATGGCAAAGCTGGGGTTTGAATCCAAGCTTTTTTTAATTTTTTTTTTAATCTTAAAAACTGTATTTGGCTAAATAGAAGAAAGAGCCCTGGTGGTACAGTGGTTAAAGAGCTTGGGTACTAACTGAAAGGTCATCGGTTCGAACCCACCGGCTGCTCCGTGGGAGAAAGATATGGCAGTCTACTTCCGAAAAGATTTATAGCCTTGGAAACCCTATGAGGCAGTTCTACTCTGTTCTGTAGGGTCACTACGAGTCGGAATCGCCTCGATGACAATGGGTTTGGCTTGTTTAAATAGAAAAAGAAGTGTTCATAAACACTGTACTCTAGTTGGTAAATTTGTTTCTCACAAGAAAACAAGTTAGCATTCTGAAACGACATGTATACTAGGGTTAAACAAATAAGTAAATAAATTATAGCTAATGGGAGTCAGGTTTCTCACTGTTAGAGAAAGAAGTTACAAATGAGCAAGGGGTAAAGACTAGAGTGAATCTGTAATGCTAGATTAGAGTTGAATGTATCACTATGAATTCATGTTTATATATATATATATACACATATATATAGACAGATACAGAAATAAATATAAAAAATGTGTCTACATGAGTTAGCATACATAAATGTATTTCCTTGTTCTATCTGCTGAGAGGGCCTAGAAACAGTGACAACCCTGTAGCAATTAGCACACCTACTGCCCAGATCTTGGTTTCTAAATACCATTCTCCAATAAAAACCCCCAGCACTCCTTGGAAAAATGGCTAATTCTAGGACTGAGGGAGGAAAATACAAGATGATTTTAAAGTATGTTGTAGAGCCGGGAAGTAAGGAAGTGTTTAAATAAATAACATAGGGACATGGCAAAAGGACATAGGAGTCAACCTGAAAGAGATTCCAACTGCTAAAGCTGAAACAATTTGAGAATAAAAATATAGTACTCGGTTATAACCTAAAAAATAAAATAAGCATCCATTAAAAATATATATGAATGGATAAATAAAAAAAGGCAAAGGGACAAACCTTTCTTAGAAAAGAATTCCAAATAATAAATATAGAAAGAATGAGGGAAATAGAAAATCACAACTAGAACATCAGAGTAATAACTTCAAGATTTATTGATTAAGATAAAATTAGTGGGCAAAACTTTAAGGAGGAACAGGGTATTTGTATAGCATCAAAGTAAAACAAACAAAAACAAAAAAATCTAACTTGTTGCCATCGGGTCGATTTGGACTCACAGCGACCCTATAGGACAGAGTAGAACTGCCCCATAGGATTTCCAAGGAGCAGCTGGTAGATTCAACTGCCAAACTTTTGGTTAGTAGCTGAACTCTTAACCGCTGCGCCACCAGGGCTCCATAGCCTTAGTACTTCCCCCAAAATGTTTATTAGTTACTATGGTAGTTTTAACAGCATATATCCACAAACTCTTTGATTCTCCTCCCTCCAGAAGGTGGAGCTTAATTCCCCACTTCTTGTCTCAGTGTGTGGGGTATGCTGAGTAGAGAATGAAGAGGGAAAAGAAGGTAACTTCACAGTGGAGAAGCCTGGCAGACACCATCTTAACTTAGTGATCAAATTTAACCTCACTAGTAATAGTATATTTTTGTCAGATCCCTGATACCATGCAATGAGAAGGGAACTTCATCTCTGTGATACTCTTCCCAAACATTCATTATCCCTGTGAAATCGTGAGAAAACATCAGACAAACCCAAGTTGAAGATACCTGAGCAGTACTCTTCAAAAAGGTCAAGGTCATGAAAAAAACAAGGAAAGGCTGAGAAACTGTCATAGATAGGAGGAGAGTAAGGAGACATGACAACTAAATGTAATGCAGTACCCTTTATTGGGTTTTGAAACAAACAAAAAACCAATATTAGTAGAAAAACTGGTGAACCCTGAATAAAGTCTACGGTTTAGTTTATATACCAATGTTAATTTCTCAGTTTTGATAATTTGATTATTGTACATGGTTATGCAAGACGTTAACATTAGGGGAAACTGCATGAAGGGTATACAGGAACTCTCTATCTTATCCTTGCAACTCTTCTGTAGTTGAAATGTTTTTCAAAACAAAAAGTTAAAAAAATAAATTATATTTGTTGCACAAACAGATTGATAGCCACTGCCAAGGAAATCTTAAAGCCAATGAGAATTTGCGCCTACTTTATAGTTCTTTTTTATTTTTTTATAGTTCTAACTAGCACCCTGATGGCACAGTGGTTAGGAGCTCGGCTGTAGTTCTACTCTGTCCTACAGGGTCCCTATGAGTGGGAATCAGCTTTATGGCAACAGGATTGGTGTTTTTGGCTTTATAGTTCTAACACATCTACTGCCAACATTAGGCCTTCAGTTCTCAGATCTAGCTTTCTTTACATTGCTCCATGCTGACCTTTCTAACTACTGGGAGAGTGAAGTCAGATATTTACTGCAATGCCCATTGCATAGATAAGGAAACTGAGGCACAGTTAATCATGCCTTGCTCTCTCACTGAATCAATGGGGAGGAGTGTGCCCCTGGTCAGCAGGAGGTCAGGGGTCCAATCCAGGACAAAACCCCTGGGTCCCATCCTTAAAACTATGTTGGCTGCTGTTTCAGGGCAGCTGCAGACAAAGCTTTAATTTGGACTGTTCGAGAAGGCAAAGGAAGACAAATGAGAGTAATTTTCGTGTTGCTCCCACCCCCTTCTCACCTTTGAGTTAAGCAATAAAGCTGAAAAGATCCTTCAACAAACAAATCCCTCCTCATTACAGAATCCACAGGCACATTGGCTCTTAGGAAACCTGAAAGGCAAGCTTCTTAGGAGCGAGGGTTGTTCGTACATGCCTGTCCGCGTGCCCTCTTCCCTGTTCGTTCTAAAGAAGGCAGGGTGTCTGCTTTGGGAGCAGCAGCTCTGTGGACACATAGGTTCCCAGACTCACATGGGAGGACTAGCTTCAGGTGGTAGGAGCAGTGGGCTTCCAAGAACAGACTTCCCCAGAAGGCAGGTTGGCCAAGGCACACTCCACACTTCTCTATTCCAAAGTTGGATTCATCTCAATGTTGGGAAATGCTCCAAAGTGCTCGTTGATGGGAAAAGGCATTTGTGAGATAAGGCCCATGAGGGTGATCAGGTAAAGATCATCCCCAGGCCAGATGATGAGTCCAGGAAAGACAAACCCTTTTCTCCTCAAATGAAAAGTGGAGCCCAATTGATTGGGGCCGGGGATTCTGGGCAAGGTTTGGCTACACTGAGAGGTGGAATTGCCTTAGAGCAGGAAAATGTTTGGTTAAGTCTTAGAAAGACAGAGAAAAGACCCCACTTGAGCATCTTGTTTGAGAGATGGAGAAAGGTTACTCTATTTGCATAAAAAAATATTAAAGCTTTTGTTCAAGAAACCTGTATCTCAGGGGAAAGGAATGCAATCATTCCAGTAACTAACAATTCCCCCAAGAAGGGTGGTTTGCATCATACGTGATTTTCTCATTTTGATCCTCTTGGTTCCCGGAAAATGCAATGTAGCTCTTCCAAGGCCCCATGGAGGAGAGAAGGTATTGACAAGAAGACTTTGCATACCTATGATGCCAGAGTCCAATGTTTCAACTCTTGGCCGAGCAGCTTTTAAGATTAGAAAATAGAACGTAGTGCAGGGAAGATACTAAGTATTGCTGTCACATCAGCCTGGGTTTAAATCCGGGTTCCTACCCCGTAGCTGTGTGGCTGGCCTTCAGAGAGTTAGCTAACGTCTCTGAGCCTTGGCTTCTCCTCTTTAAATGAGGATAATAATAAAACCATTTATGTGCAAGTTTTTGTGTGGATGCGTGTTTCCATTTCTCTTGAGTAATTACCTAGGAGTGGAATTGCTGGATCATTCGGTAAATCTACATTTAACTTTTTGAGGAACTGCCAAAGTGTTTTCCTATTTAATGGTGGTGTTGGGAAAGCTCCTTGCAGAACTCTGTAGAACCACTTAGTAGGTGTTCAGATAGTAGGTGCTTAGAAGATACTCTTGTTGAGTATCTCTTAAATTTCTTCTCTTTGCTCTTAAATAGTCCTGCTTTCCAGGAATATGTGTTGATCAATGACTTCTTTTCATTTCCTTCAGATAAACAAGAACTTCTTTCTCCCTGCTCTCTTTATAACTGCCGTATGGAGCTATGGAAAAGCTCATCTTAATGACAGCTTTCAAAACGTTCAGCAGGTAACGTTTAACCAGTCCTTTCCATTTGGAGCATGCTCACCAGTGTCCTGTGTGGCTCCCTCTACCTCTGCTTTGCAGCAATTACCACCACTTTAACTGGCTAATTAATTGTGGAATGAATTGTTTCGTGATGATCCGTCTTACTATAACGTAAGCTGTATGGACGTAGAGACAGCGACTGTCACGTTTACTGCATACCGGGTGTCTATCTGAATGTATGAATTAATGAATAAGTCAACTTTGGAACGAAACCAACAAAAGAAAGGTATTTCTATATTGGAAGGAAAAAATTTCACATGATATTATAGAAGATGATCATGCATTGTTTTTCAAATTAAGTTTTGACTGAATTGTATACGGCATTTTAGGTACAGACTATGTATCAGAAGTGACTACAAAAATGTTATTAGAGTTGATGGCTTCAAATCCCAATTCTGCCACTTCCTAACTGTGTGGCAAGTAAGTCCTTCTATACTTCGGAGTCTCCATTTTTCCAGCGGTAAAATAGAGATGATAATATTTATCTCAGGGCTTTGCTCTGAGTGTTACAGATAATTTAAGCGATGCTATAACGTAGTACCTGATACATAGTAGATGTTTGATAAACATGGCAGCATTGAGAGGCGGTGCAGTTTAATGGTTATTAAGCTTTTGGTGTTAGAGCAGCTGGGTTTAAATCCACTCTATTATTTATTAGCTGTGTGACTTTATACAAGTTACTTAACCTCTCTATGCCACATTTTTCTCATCTATAAAATGAAGATGATGACAATAATAGTGCCTAACTTTTATAGTTGCTGTGAGATGGCAATATGTTAATATAGGTAAAATGCTTCAAGCAGTGTTTGGTGTATCTATCTGGAGCCCTGGTGGCACAGTGTTTGAGCATCTGGTTGCTAACCAAAAGGTCAGCAGTTTGAATCCACCAGCTGCTCCTTGGAAACACTATGGGGCAGTTCTACTCTGTCCTATAGGGTCACTGTGATTTGGAACCGGCTCAATGGCAACGAGTTTGGGTTTTTTTGGTAGCTATATCTACATCATACATAAGTGCTGCTGTTATTTTTTAGTAACAAATGTTTATCCTTTGATGGTACACTCATTTTCAGAAGCAGCCAAAAGTTAATCCCAGTTACATAAGTGATCAAGCTGAGAAATAGGATTTTTGGTAAAAAAAAAAAAAGTCAAGTGTTTTATTTATTCATCCACTTAATATTTCTCTAGCAGTAAACGTCAGGACCCAGGAAGTCAGCCATGAACGGGGCACTCTCCTTGTTCTCAAGGGTCCTCCAGCCAGGCTGAGGAGACAGATAACTTACAAGCAAGTACAGGAAAAGCCTTGGAGCCTGAGGCAGGAAGCTTGGATTCCCCTTTCAGCTGTGCTTTGGATTTGCTGTTTGGCCTTGGGCAAGTCTCTTCCTCTCTCTGGGGCTTTGTGTTGGAGGAGTTAGATTTGGGACCGTCCTGCTTTGTGGTCCTCAGGTCTTATGATTCCTTTCCTTAAGATGGTGCTCCTTCCAGCAGTTTCCATCTCCCAAAGCCAGTGCGGCCTCTACAGGAAAGTGTGTGAATTCCACCTACTGGAAGGTTTCCAAAGCACCAGCCCCAACCAACCTGCCAGGAGTAACATACCTTTCTGTGGCCCTGGGAGACCTTCTTCCTCCTCTCATTGGCTGTGTGACCCTGGAGAGCGCCTGCCACTCTCTAGGCCTCAGCATCCCACAAGCATAATAAAGAGGTTCTGCACCGTGGTCACCGTGGTCTGGGGGAGGAGAGAGGTCCTTCTACTCCTCCATCCTGTGTTCTCAGGCCATCAGGACAATTAGAGCTGCCATTTTCTAGCACAGCGTCTCACAAACCGTGATCAGCTAATATCAGCATTCTGTGGGATGTTCATAGGTTTTCAGCAGAACAAAAGGGAGGGGGGAGATGGGATTGTCCCAGCCTCACGTAAGTGTGAGAAATGTTTGGTTAAATTTAAGCAAGACTTCTCAGAATGTTTAAGAATATGCTAATTACCCAGAGAATTTCCCCTAAGGGCGATGCAGGAAAGGTACATTGGCATAGTGGCTGGATTTGTAATGTTGGTTCTACTACTTTCTAGCTGTGTGACCATGGGGGAAGTTCACTGACCTCTCTGAGCTGCATTTGTAATACAGAAAAAAAAAAAAAAAAAAAGCTGTGAATGTCTTTTAGGGTTGTTGTGGGGATGAAATGTGGATTGCATGTAGGATGCTTCACACAGTGCCTGGAATATAAGCATGCAAGTATGTCAGGCGCGATTATTATATTGCCCGTGGGATTCTTTTATGAAGGACTAGCTACAAGGATCTCTCGGGATTCTAGTGTTCCATGAACACAGTTTGGGAAACGCTGATCCACCTGCTTGTTCTGCACACTTCACTGCTTTGTCATCCTGACTTTGGAATACTCTTGTGAATAAATGCCCCACATCTTCACCCAGTCACACTGGCCATAGGGTCTCAGGACATGATAGGGACAGAGTTTAGGTGCCAAATAGAGGGTTTTGAAAACTCAGGGTGAGCCCAGAGAAGGGCAAATAGGTGAGTGTGGCAGGAGCAGGATGTCTGAGGGGGCATTGTAAGGGATGAGATGGAGAGGTGGGCTTGGGGAAGGCTGTGGGGGGAGGGGGGCTTGATGCCCGGATGAGGGATTTGGGCTTTACCTTGCGACAACAGGGAGCTGCTTGAGGTGTCTGAGCACAGCTACTAGATCCAAAGTGCCCAGAGGCACTGCTGCCTGCGCCCTGCCCCCCACACTTGTCACATCTCCCCTGTCCTGGGCATCTCAGGCCAACCCAGGTGAGCAGCAGCAGAAGCACAGCAGAGGACCAGGAGACAGGAGACATGGGTAAGTGTGTTGGCTCCCCACTCAACACTGGGTGCCCTGGGACACATCCTTTTGCCTCTGGGTGGCTCAGTATCTACTTCTATAAAATGGGAGGAACCATCACTCCTGACCTCTCTAACCCACAGGGCTGCAGTGAGGGTTCGGTGAGATAAAGTTCTTCAATAAGCACCTTAAACTGAGATGATACCATGTGCCAGACCCTGCATTCTGGCCTGAAGAAGCTCAAGAAGAACAACACATGACCCCTGCCTTTGAGGGGCTGTCAATCTACTAGTTATACTATAGCAAGGTAAATGCTATGGTAAATTTAAGACCGTGAAAGTGCCTGCCACCCATTATGGGAGGTGGGGAGGTTAATGAGAGAAAGAAGGTGTTCAGAAAGGTTTCCTGGAGGAGGCAATGTCTCAGCTGAGTCCTGAGGCATCCCTGGTAGTTAGTAGATGAAGAAAGGGGGAATGAGGTTCCAGGCAGAGGGATGAGCGTGAGCAAAGCCATGGAGAAATGAAACATCACAGTTTATATGGGCAAAAGACTAGCAGATGGTATTATTAGGGCATTAAATTTGAGGTATGGAAGGAGACTTAATGGACACTGCTGGCAGGAACGAAACTTGGATTTAAACAGAGAACACAGTCTAAAGCTAAAGAAGTAATGCTCTAACTGCAAAATTCCAGAAATTAGCTAGTATGAAGCTTTCTTTGGCTTCCCTGAAGTTGCACCACGACCTCCTTGGTATCTGTGATAGGTGACATCAGTGGTGTTGGGCAGACCGCAGGTCTTAAATGCCAGGCTGAGGAGTTTGCTCTGTAGCCTGCAGACTAATGGAAGAATTACCCACAAAAGCCGGAGGATTTAGAATGGAATCCTTGGCATTCTTTGCATGTGCATGGCTGGCTAGGCAAGGAGGTTCCCAGCAGAAAAACAGAGGAACATTTGCCCTCCTCCTGCACTTAGGCGAAGAGCAGAATTAGGATGGGGTCGGATGAGTGCTCCGGGTATTGTGCCTGTCCTTTGGGCTTTGGCATCCAATTTGCCATAGTGCAGGGGGCTTAAGTCATAGCTCTTGGGAGGCCAGGCAGTAAGTCTCAGCCACTGCCCAGGCTTTGGGGGGCTATGGTGTGCAAACAAGCCTGAGCCAGGGAATTAGAAAGGGGATGGGATTACCTCCCCAGCTGGGAACCCACACTAGTTAGTAGGCATCATTGGGAGGAGCATCTTCGAGCCTGCTCCTCCAGACCTCACTGGAGCCACCAAGCTTGGCAGGCCAGGCCTCCAGGCAGTTGGAGCCTCCCATTGTGAGGCTCCTACCCCTAACAAACTCTCTGACCTTGGGCAAGTCCATTCTCCTCTCTGAGCCTTGGTTTCCACATTTTCAGCCCTGTGTACCTCCAATGGCAGATGTGAGCATTAAATAAAATAATGTGTATAGAAGGGTTTTGCAGTGGAACAGATATCATTATCTTCATTAAAAGAGGCAGCAAGGAAGAGCAGAAAAGACAGGGCAGTGACTGAAAATGTGAATGCTGCCTTGGTATGTGATAATTTTAAGAAATGATTACAAAATTGTAAGGCATAATAATGGCATTTTGCTTATGTTTTTAACAACTAGTTTTGTGTTTTAAAGGCACACTGAAATATTTATGTATAAACTAGATGATTTTTGCGATATGCTTCAAAATATGGAAAGGGTGAAGTATGTGGGGATAAGGATGGGACGAGATTGGCCATGAGTTGATCAATGAAGCTGGGTGATAGGTATTTAGGGGTTCATTATCTTTAGTCTGTTTTTCTGTAAGTTTAAATTTTCCCATAGTAGAAGCTAAAACAAAGAGTATAACATTTAGAGTCTAACTGATCTGTCTTAAACACTTAAAAGCTGTGTGACCCAGGGCAAGTCACTTCACCTCTGTGAGCCTCTTTACTCATCTCTTGAGTGGGTATACTAATAATAGTACTTGCTATATCGGTTCTCATGAATACCACATGTTATAATGTATGTAAAATGCTTAGCCTATATCTGGCACATAGCAGGTGCATGGTAAATCAGGATTCTTTCCCTTAGAGATCTTCACCAATCATCATCTGTCACCTGACAGCCCTGTTGAATGCAGCCTTTCGGCCAGGGCCTGTCTCCTTAGGTAGAGGAGGAGATGAATCTTGCCTCAAGGCCCCAACAACATCTCGGGTGGCTGTTTCTCCAGGGTTTGCTGGACAGTCAGCATGCTGGAGCTCCGTGGTGGAGGGAAAGGGAACTAATGTGGTGTCCCCACCTGTCCTCCTTCCCATCTGGGAGAAAGGGGATAAGTGGGAGGGTGCCCTTGGATTGGGCATCTTCTCTATGCTGACCACTCAGACTTACAACCACCCTGACCAAAAGAACCAAACCTGTTGCTGTTGAGTGAATTCCAACTTGTGGCCATCCCATGTATTACACAGTGTAACTGCTCCATAGAGTTTTCTTGGCTGTAATCTTTATGGAAGCAGATTGCCAGTCTCTCTTCTGCGGTGCCGCTGGGTGGGTTCCAATGGACAACCACCCCGAGAGGTCAGAATTTTCACTCAGAGAAGTTCAGAAACTTGAAAGCAGTTGCACAGACAGTGGGTGAAGAGGAAAATGGAGGGAGGGATGAACTAGAGAGAGGGAATAGGGGTAGAGGGAGATGGAAAGCAAGTGACTCCAAGGGAATGGAGGGGAGGATAAAAGCAGGTGAAAGAGGAGGAAGAGGATGAATTAGAGAGGCACCAAAGGACATGGGGGTGAGGGGAAAAGCAGAAGCGACAAGTCCTCTTGTCCGCCTTTTCTTCTGGTCCCTCAGTTGAGGAAGCGTCCCCAACTCCCTCAGCCTCTTGCTTGTTGGGAAGGATCAGGTACAAGGAGGAGGGAGTTGAGGCCAAACTCACCTTCTGTGGGGTCCAACTATTCCCAAACTGGAGGCCGGTCAGCACTTCAGAGGTGGACAGCTCCCTGGACATGCCTTCAGCTGGCCCTAGGTGTGGTCCTCCTCTTGATCTTTCTGTGAGATGCTGGGTTGGCACCCCCATACACTATCCTCACCTCCTCCCCTTTAGATGACTATTCTTACTGTATGGGAACTTCCCAGGGCTGCCAAAGGCAACAGCTAGCTTGGGGCCTGACCTGAGGGACCAGGCTTCGGAGGCGTGGGGGAGACATTGTCTCTCTTGGGTCAAGACGTGACACATGGTGGGACGTCTTTTTGGATCAGTCCTAGGCCCCTAAACAGGCACCTGGAGCTTCCCAAAAAGTGTGAGTTGAGAACCCTGCCCATAAATACTCAGGGTGCTTGGAGAGACAAGACTGATGTGTATGACATCATTGTAGATTAATCTGAAGCATTCAAATTAGTCCAACGAGCATGCTTGGGAGACCTGCTCTTGGAGTGTCAGGGAAACCCAGCTCTGCCACTCACCAGCTGTTTGAACTTGGGGCGATCCCATGTAATCTGTAAAATGCAGGTTATACCACCTACCCTGCCTGGCTCTCAGGTGTTGTTTGAGCATCATACAGGATGACTGCGCACTGTATCCACATGAGGTGCCAGCCTGTGTTGTCAGGATGTGGAACTCTGTTTTTCTGTCTGGTTGTAGTTTTATCCAGGGATAAAACTAAACAAGAACCACCATGAGAAGAAGTTCCTGGATCTTCTCTAAGTCACTGTCGAACATTTCATCCCTTGCCTTGTTCAATATCCATTGTGTGAAGACATACTTGCTCAGTTATTCTTAGAATTCAATATGAGGAAAAGATATGATTTTTAAAGAATGGAAATGACTTTTTAAAAAATTTTACTTTAGATGAAGGTTTACAGAGCAAACTAGCTTCTCATTAAACAGTTAGTACACATATTGTCTTATGACACTGGTTACCAACCCCACGACATCTCAACACTTTGACTTCTCGATCTTGGGTTCCCTATTGCCAGCTTTCCTGTCCTCTCCTGCCTTTTACTCCTTTTACCTGGGCTGGTGTGCATCTTTAGTTTCGTTTTGTTTTATGGGCCTGTCTAATCTTTGCCTGAAGGGTGAACCTCAAGAATGACTTCATTACTGAGCTAAAAAGCTGTCCAGGGCCCATACTCTCAGGGTTTCTCCAGTCTTTGTCAAATCAGTAAGTCTGATCTTCTTTTGTGAGTTAGAATTTTGTTCTACATTTTTCTCCAGCTCTGTCCAGGACCCTCTATTGTGATTCCTGTCAGAGAAGTTGGTGGTGGTAGCTGGGCACCATCTAATTGTACTAGACTCAGTCTGGTGGAGGCAGTGGTAGTTGTGGTCCATTAGTCCTTTGGACTAATCTTCCTCTTGTGTATTTAGTTTTCTTTATTCTCCCTTGCTCCTGAAGGGGTGTGACTAGTGGAGTATCTTAGATGGCTTCTCACAGGCTTTTAAGACCCCATATCCTACTCACCAAAGTAGAATGTAGAACGTTTTCTTTATAAACTATGTTATGCCAACTGAGCTAGATGGTCCCTGAGACCATGATCCCCACAGCCCTCATCTCAGTAATTCGGTCCCTCAGGGAGTTTGGATTTGTCTACGGAGCTACCATGACCTTGCCTTGTACAAGTTGTGCTGGATTCCCCAGTATTGTGTACTGTCTTACCCTTCACTGAAGTTACCTCTTATCTATTGTCTATTTAGTGTTTTTCCATCCTCATCCCTCCCGTCCCTCATAACCATCAAAGATTGTTTCTTTTTGTGTGTAAACCTTTTCATGAGTTTTATAGTAGTGATCTCATACAATATTTGTCCTTTTGTGATTGACTTACTTCACTCAGCATAGTGCCCTCCAGATTCATCCATGTTGTGAGATGCTTTGCAGATTCATCATTGCTCTTTATCGTTGCATAGTACTCCATTGTATGTATGTACCATAGTTTGTTTATCCATTTACCTGTTAATGGGCATCTAGGTTGTTTCCATCTTTTTGCTATTGTGAACGATGCTGCAATGAACATGGGTGTGCATATGTCTATTCCTGTGATGGCTCTTATTTCTCTAGGATATATTCCTAGGAGTGGGATTGCTGGATCATATGGTATTTCTATTTCTAGTTTTCTAAGGAAGTGCCATATTGTTTTCCAAAATGATTGTACCATTTCGTATTCCCACCAGCAGTGCTTTAGTGTTCCAATCTCCCTGCAGTCTCTCCAACATTGTTTTTCTCATTCAATCTGTGGGCTGAGCAAATACCCCAAGAAGCTGGACTCTATGACAGGGCATCAGGATTGGAGGAAGACTCATTAACAACCTGCTTTATGCAGATGACACAAACTTGCTTGCTAAAAGTGGAGAGGACTTGAAACACTTACTGATGAAAACCAAAGACCACAGCCTTCAGTATGGATTACACCTCAACATAAAAGAAAAATCCTCACAACTGGGCCAATAAACAACGTCATGATAAACAGAGAAAAGATTGAGGTTGTCAAGGATTTCATTTTACTTGGATCCACAATCAACAGCCATGGAAGCAGCAGTCAAGAAATCAAAGGACGTACTGCATTGGACAAATCTGCTGCAAAAGACCTCTTTAAAGTGTTGAAAAGCAAAGATGTCACCTTAAGGACTAAGGTGCCCCTGACCCAAGCCATGGTGTTTTCAATTGCCTCATATGCATGTGAAACCTGGACGATGATTAAGGAAGACCAAAGAAGAATTGATGCCTTTGAATTGTGGTGTTGGTGAAGAATATTGAATATACCATGAACTACCAAAAGAATGAACAAATCTGTCTTGGAAGAAGTACAGCTGAATGCTACTTAGAAGCAAGGATGTTTAGACTATGTCTCATGTACTTTGGGCATGTTGTCCTGGAGTTCCTGGAGAAGGACATCATGCTTGGTAAAGTAGAGGGTCAGAGAAAAACAGGATGGCCCTCAATGAGATGGATTGACATAGGGGCTGCAACAGTGGGCTCAAGCATAGCAACAATTGTAAGGATGGCGCAAGGCAGGGCAGTGTTTCGTTCTGTTGTGCACAGGGTTGCTATGACTTGGAACCGCTCTTCGAAGGCACCTCACAACAAATAACAACAAAGTAATGCCTGGTGAGGTGGTATCTCATTGTGGTTTTGATTTGCATTTCTTTTTAATGGCTATTGATTGCTAGCATTTCCTCAAGTGTCTGTTAGTGGCTTGAATGTCTTCTTTGGTGAAGTGTCTGTTCATTTCCTTTGCCCATTTTTTAATTGGATTTTTTGTCTTTTTGTTGTAGAGGTGTTGGATTTTCCTGTAGATTTTAGAGGTTAGACCTTTGTCGAATCTGTAATAGCCAAATTTTTTTCCCAGTCTGTAGGTTCTTTTTACTCTTTTGGTGAAGTCTTTTGATGAGCATAAATGTTTGATTTTTAGAATATCCCAGTTATCTAGCTTATTTTCTGGAGTTTGTGTGTTGTTAGTTATGGTTTGTATCCTGTTAATGCCATGTATTAGGGCTTCTAGCATTGATTCTGTTTTTTCTTCTATGATCTTTATAGCCTTTGGTTTTATATTTAGGTCTTTGAGCCATTTTGAATTAGTTTTTGTGTATGGCGTGAGGTATGGATCCTGCTTCATTTTTTTTGCAGATGGACATCCAGTTTTGCCAGCACCATTTGTTAAAAAGATTATCTTTTCCCCATTTGATGTTCTTTGGGCCCTTGTCAAAGATCAGGTAACCACAGGTGGATGGATTTACATCTGGCTTTTCAGTTCTGTTCCATTGGTCAATGTATCTGTCATTGTACTAGTACCAGGCTGTTTTGACTACTGTCGCTGTACAGTAGGCTCTGAGGGGGAAATGGCTCCTTTTTAACAGAAAATGAAAATTATATAATCCATCTTGGTTCTTTTTTTGCCTCAGCCACCAGGAAGCTCAGAGTAAAACTTAAGCTCAACAATGTAGGTGATTATTATATAATTTTCTTCCTCTCGTTTTTACCTGATTTTAGTTTTTCTACTGCTGTTCCAGAGTAAGTTGATGCAAAAGACAAGAATCCATGCTAATATGCCTGAAACAATCTATTCTAGCCATCAAGAACACTGATGAACAGGGAAGTAGAATACACTTCCCTGTCTGAGAGCCATAGACTTACAGAATCATCCACCATCTTGCATTCATTATACAGCTTGGTGGTTAGGAGCACAAGTTCTGGAGTCCGACTTCTGGCTTCACATCCCAGCTCTGTCATTTGCCATGAGTCTTTGGGCAAATTGCTTAATCTCACAGTGCCTTGGGCTTTTTTTTTTTTTTTTAATCTGAGAGATTGTCTTAGTCATCTAGTGCTGCTATAACAGAAATACCACAAGTGATGGCTTTAACGAACAGAAATTTATTTTCTCATAGTTTAGGAGGTTATAAGTGAATTCAGAGTGCCAGATCTAGGGAAAGGCTTTCTCTCCGTTGACTCTGGAGGAAGTTTCTTGTCTTTTCAGCTTCAGCTTCCTGGTTTCCTGGAGATCTCCATGTGTCTTTTACCCCATCTCTCTCTCTGCTCACTTGTGTAATCTCTTTTTATATCTCAAAAGTGACTGACTCAAGATATACCCTACACTAATCATAACAAAGTAATCATAACAAAGACAACCCATTCCCAAATGGGATTATAACCACAGGAGGCTTAGAGATTAGGATTCATAACACATATTTTGGGGGGACACAATTCAATCCATAACAGAGACCTTGAGCCAGAACCACATAGCTGAGATGCTTCCAGTGATCTGACTCACAGGAACTGTGAGGTAACAAATGCTTGTTGTTTTAAGCCACTAACCTTTGGGGTAATTTGTCACATAGCAGTAGATAATGAAGAAATTAGCCACTGCTATTTTTCTTTAGGCAGTAATCATCTATTTGAAGCAGGAGGAGCATTTAGCCTAATGGAGATGGGAGGGGGTGTGGGACACATAAAATAGTGTTCGCAACAAAGTGTGTGAGAACACCAGTATAGAAGAAAGCCTTCTTAAAACAACATTCTGTAAAGGGGGCTGCTGATCTGGTTGTGCCCATCTAGAGTCCCAGAATATAGGCCGAGGTTCAAGCAGTGTCCAACCAGTGTGGGGTTCTGCGTATATCAATACCTAGAGGGACAAAACCCAGTCACTCTTAAAAATTGTATGCTAGAGTTAATATACACTTATTGTACAATCGTGGAGCCCTGGTGGTGCAGTGGTTAAGAGCTCAGCTGCTAACCAAAAGGTCAGCAGTTCGAATTCACCAGCTGCTCCTTGGAAACCTTATGGGGCAGTTCTGCTCTGTCGTATAGGGTTTATAGGGCAGTTCTACTCTGTCGTATAGGGTTGGTATGAGCTGGAATCGACTCGATGGCAACAGGTTTGGTTTTGGGTTTTGATTGTACAATCCAGCAATTCCATTTTTGAGTATATACCAAAGAGAAATGTATTTCATCAAAAGACAAGGGCAAGAATATGCACAGCAGTATTATCCATAATAGCCCTCAACTGGAAACAACCCAAATGTCCATCAGCAAGTGACCAGATAAACAAATATATTATATTACTTTCCAGCAATAAAAAAACAACAAACTATTGATATACACAACATGGATGAGTCTCAAAAACATTATCCTGGGCAAAAGAAGCCAGACATGAAGGAACACATGTGCATAGGCCAAGGTCAAGATATGAACATTTCCAGCACTTTAAGTGTGCTAGGAGCCCTGGTGGCGTGGTGGCTAAGCACTTGGCTGCTAATCAAAAGGTCAGTGTTTCAAACCGACCAGCCTGCTCCTCAGGAGAAAGATGTGGCAGTCTGCTTCTAGAAAGATTTACAGCCTTGGGAACCCTATGAGGCAGTTCTGTTCTGTCCTACAGGGTCACTCTGAGTCGGAATCGACTTTGACAGCAGTGGGTTTGGTTTCGGCTTGGGTTACAGTGTGTACCAAACCGAAAAACCAAACCCGTTGCCATCGAGTTGATTCAGACTCATGCGACCCTTTAGGACAGAGTAGAACTGCCTGATAGAGTTTCCAAGGAGTGGCTGGTAGATCTGAACTGCTGACCTTTTGGTTAGCAGCTACAGCTCTTAACCATTGCACCACCAGGGTTTCCAGACTGTGTACATAATACTGCAATTACAAAAAAAATTAAGATAAATGGGACTATTAAAAAAGAATGGCTAAAGTGTATTATTAAAAACGAATTACATGTATTTTATAATATATTTATGTATAAGTGTATATACAACATACTACAAACGGATAAGCTCTGACAAACTACGTTAGGGGTTTTGATATAAACATCTGGCTCCTTGTTAGAGAGTCTCATTAGCTTAGCTCTCTAGCTAACCAGTGTTCTTAACCAGTGCACACTGAAGTACCAGTAAACTCAATTTCAGCTACAGCCAAGAGTAATTTCTGACGTGGTTGGAAGACTGAGCTGGAGGGATTTTGGGATTGAGTGTAGTTCGGGTACAACTCACTATGAGTGAGAGTTACGAGGCACAGGTAGCAAGGGACCATGTCAACGAAGGGTTGCACACAAGAACTCTGCTCTGTGGGTATACAAAGGAGTACAGCCAGGGCAACAATCACTTCTACTACACAGTGTCATAACGCTGAGGGGCAGGCGGGTAAATTCTGCATACCTGAGATTACATATAGTCCCTTCAGGCATGCCTCTAGAAACTACTGTTTGAGAGTGTGCCCCAAACTTCAAAGATAAAGAACTAGAAGGAAGAGTCTTCATCCTGGCCCAATCCAGATCTGTCTTCTTCTAGGCTGACATGTCCTCTGGATTCCTGAATTGGCTAGACATCTATGGGGGGGGGGCAGGGAGGGGAGAATATTCCTGGCAGAAGGGACAGAATCAGCCAAGGCACAGAGACATGGAACAGCATGACAAGTTTGGATACCTTAGTGTTTTCATCTAGCTGGAGCAAAGGGATAAAGTTGAGAGATGAGAGAAAATACAGCCGAAGAAGTAGGTAGGGGTTAGATCAGAAAAAGCCTTATGTGCCACATTAAAGAATTTGGAATTCATCCTGAAGTCTACAGGGAAACCATGGAAAGCTTTCAAGCAGTGAAGAGACATGACCAGATTTGTATTTTTAAAAATACTGTAATCATAGCTATCATTAATGAGGTGCTAACTGTGTTCCAGGAACCTCAGATACACACTGTAAGAAGATTACTCTGGTTGCAGGGTGGTGAGTGGGTTGGAAGTGGGCAGAAGGGGGACAGGCAGACCAGTGAGAGTCTACTGCAGGGATTCAGGTGAGCAGAGCTGAAGGCCTGAACTGAGGTAATGGCCATTGGAATGGGACAGATAGAAGTGATCAGGAGGCAATTGACCACCTAATGACTGCATCACAGGAGGGAAGAAGAAGGCTAGGATGACTCAAATGTCTGGCTTAGCGATGGAGGAGCATTTTGGAGCCAATAGCATCACGGATTCTCAATATCTTAAAATACTAGATCCCAAGATTTGAAGAGAGTTTACAGACTATCTAACCCCCATCTATTTCGCTTACCACTGGTGATTCCCAAGCTGATTTTAGGTAGTATAGGGACAAATCTTTTTTTCAAAGTTATTAACTTATAATTACTTTATCTTTTATCGTATTAGGATCTGTTGTTGTGTGCCATTAAGTCAGTTTCAACTCATAGCAACCCCATGTCACACAGTAGAGTTCCCCATAGGGCTTTCTGAGCTGTAGTCTTTACAGGAGCAGGTCTTTTATCCCATGGAGCTGCTGGTGGGTTTCAACCACAGAGCTTTTGGTTGGCAGCTGAGCGCTTAACTGTTGTGCCACCAGGACTCCTTGTATTAGGAGCTACCAGCCCATAAAACCCATGCTTTAAAGAGTGAGTTGTTATAATAGTACAGGTAGTAGGCAGATACAGCTGAAATTGGGAATGAGTGAATTTCAGGGATTTTGCACTACGTGAAGCACAGATTTTCTGCACAGGTTCCCAATAATGAACCCCCACCTCTTCAAGTGGTCCGGCTTCCAGTCACATCTGGTCCACCGGCGGTCAGTAGCTGGCAAGGACACCTATCTTAGAGTAGCCTTCAATGCCAAACCCAGCTTGTCCGGGTTAAGGATTAGAGGCTGTAATGAGGCACCGAAAATGAACGTGCAGGTTCCCGCGAACCGTTCACGAGCTTCGACTCACGGAGACGAACTTGTCTTCACCCGCCTGCCTGCCCGCCTGCCCGCCTGCCCGCCTGCCTTTTGTGCAGATCTCTGCATTGTCCTGGGAAAAGACTCCTGCGCGCAGGCTGAAACCTCGTGTGCGGAGGGCTGGGACCTTGAGGCGTCAGCCACTACCGGGGATGGCGCCCACGGCCCTCTGGGTGTGTAAGCCCACCCACCGTGGACGGGTCAAGGGCAGCGCCGGCCCCCAGAGAAGGCTACCCCGGTGAGGCTTGGCCTCTGGCTCAGCAGCCGGAAGGAGTTGGTTCTGCAGCCGGGCAGGCCGCCCCAGCTCCCGGGCGGTGGATGCCCGCCTGCCCGCCGAGACACGGCCTTTCCCGACGGGCTGGGCCTCCCTTTGTGCGCGGCTGAGCACAATGCGCGTAATCCCGCAGGCTTGCCCAGCACAGGCGGGCGGGCAGGAGCGCGCTTGGCTTCCTGTCTTGCTGAATGGTTTGAATGGGCGCTGGGCCCGCTCTTAATCCCCCAGCGGCTGACTGTCCCGACAGGGGCGAAGAGGAGGAGGGAGGGACGGACAGCGGCACTCAGGTCTCCTCTCCAGCAGGAGGCAGGTGGGGCCCCGCCCTGCACCGTTCTGCCTGCCTTTCAAAGGCAAGACGCGAGACCAGCAATGGGACCTCTTGCAGGCATCCTCTTGGAACCCTCTGCCCTTCTCCCAGGGCTGTCCTTGGCCAGAGCTGTGTATGCTGGGTAGTGCAGGAGAGCTTCCAGATGCCAGCACATCAGCACAGGAAACACCCTTGGGGAACTGGTTCTGTTCCCCCCCTCCCACTTTACAAATGGGGAAACCGAGACCCAAGAGGTCAAGGACATGTCCAAGGTCACACAACAAGTGAATGCCAGATATAAAGGTTCCTGACTTCAATCAGGTGACCCTTCCACGTGGCCATCAGCTGTTTCCCAAACTGTTCTTTGGAGCACCCACAACCATTTTGAGGTTTTTAGTGCTCCTCACAAAAAGAGATATGCCTGGAAAACACCAAGCATGCACAAAGGATATTGAGAAGCAAAGGCTGTGAGAAGTCCTGAAGTATGTGGACTCGGTCCGCGTTACTGTGACACTTTCCAAACTTATTTGGCAGTGCAGTCGTTTTTTCACATAGCACCCTTTCTCACGTAGAAACAGCACTCTGAAGCACACTGTCTGGGAACGCTGCATTGGATCCTGCTGTAAACTTTCCAGAAGTGATTACAGAAATGATGAGGACACTTCTGTTTAAACTCTGGCGTTTAACCCACGTGAGGGAGGAGGCACGAAATGGGACGGATCTCTTTTTACATTAGAGTCAACCAATGTTTATTGAGCATTTATTATTACCAGGTGCTTTCCACTCCAATCATCCTGCTAAGACTCACAACAATCCTGCGAGTGGGTCATAGAACCTTAGTCTTACAATCGTGGAACTGAGTACCTCGCTTAGGGCTACGCAGCCAACAGTCAGCACGGCTGGTTTCAAGCTGAGGTCTGCCTGGCCTTACATCCAGTGCTCTTGCCTCGTGCTCTTCTGCCAGGCTTGCCTCTCCCCTTTCCACAAGATCTGATAATAAAGAGCCAAAAGGACTGCATTTGAGGTAAAAGAAAAAAAAAAAAAAACCCTGGGTTTATGCTCCACCCTACTCCTGATACACTGAGCGACCCTGGACGAGACCCAGTCCCTCCCTAGGCCTCAGTTTACTCATCCTTACAATGAGGGGGTTAGATGAGCTGGCCGGTCCCTATGGTCTCTCCTGCTCTAGGACTCCATGGTTCTATAACTCTGGTTCTTAGACCCAGTGGTCTTGAGGTTGTCCTACCAGGGCATAGATCACCCAGAGGAGTCAGTTCAGGAATTAGGTGACATGAGGCTGGGATTATGTTTGGTGCAGGGATAGACCAGCAGCCTGTCTGCAAAGTCAGGGTATGTGCCAACTCTCCTCCTGACATCTTGTCAGAGCCATGGGAAACTGCCACCCATGGCTCAAGGCTGGAGTCAGGCCCTGCATTGTGCTGGTTCTCAGTAGCCTGAACTGTGACACCCTCACAGGTAATGATTTCCTTAATGGGTGGTAGAGAAACTTGCAAGACTGGTGAGGGTGGGGCCAGGAAGGGGGCAGGCAGGTGGTAAGAAGGCATTGAGGTATTCTAGACCTGCCAGGTTTATTCTTAAAAGGCTGTATTTGTCATATTTTGGTCCACCAAAAAATAAGCTGCCCCCCCCCCCCTTGTTTTTAAAGGAGGTAGTTGTCTTAGTTTGGGTTACCCCGGAAGCAGGCTCTAAGATGAGGTCTCGAGCGCAAGTAGTTTATTTGGGAGGTGATCACAGGAGAGGAGGTTGCTAAGGAGCATGGAAGTAAGGCAGGGAAGGGAAAGAACACAATAAAGAATGTATTATCAAGCATGTTAGCCATGTGGGCAACTGGAGCTCGGACCTGCTAGGGAACTCTGGAAGCCAGTGTGGTATGTGGGCCACAGAGTTGTCTCCCTGAGGGGCAAGCCAGCTGGAATATGTATCCACCAACTCCCTTCAGGCACTGGTTGAGCATGCTCCTAGGCAGGGGGCTGTTAATTCCCCAGCGTGGCTGGCCTGCACCAGCAGTGCCCAGCACAGAGAGCCCCCAGGCTGATCAACAGGTGCTGAGGCACGTGGGTGAGGCCCCAACAGGTCTGCAACAAAGGCTTAGTAAGCCAGAAGCCGAAACACCTGGGAAAGGGTTTAAGCTCCTCCACAAATTGCTAGGTAGGGTGGAGGGAGGTTGAGTAAGTCACTTGCCCTCTTCAGGCTTCAGTTTTCTCATCTATCAGATGTAAACAGAATCCCTGCTCCACCTATCGCACATAGGACCAAATCATAAATTGCAACAATACAATGAGTACATATTCACCTCTCTTCCTGTCTCCCTGCCCCCATTACCACATGCCAGTTTACATTCACTTAAGTTGGGACTGTGAGGGTTGAGGCTGCCTCAGCACCTACACACCCCTCCTGCCCATCCTGGCCCTTGGAATAAGAAAGGACTTTAGATCTAGAAATTAAGTTTTTTACTTCTAAGGGGAAGGAGAATGATACAGCAAAATTAATATGAGCCTGTGTTAATGGATTGAACTGTGTCCTCCAAGAAGATACGCTGAAGTGCTAATCCCTGGTACCTGTGAATGTGACCTTGTTTGGTAATAGGTTCTTTGAAGATGTTAGCAGTTGAATTAACCTAAGGTCATATTGGAGTAGGGTGGATCCTAATCCAATCTGAGTGGTGTCTTTATAAGAAAGGAGAAGAGACACAGGATGGATGGACACGTGAGGATGCACCTAAAAGCCAAGGAATGTCTGAGGTTAGCAGAGAAGCTGGGCGAGACAAGAAAGGATCTTCCCCTAGAGACTTTGGAGGGGGCATGGCCTGCTGACATGTTGATTTGGACTTTCAGTCTATAGAAAGTAGATAGTAAATTTCTGTTCTTATGAGTCAACCGGAAACCCTGGTGGCATAGTTGTTAAGAGCTATGGCTGCTAACCAAAAGGTCAGCAGTTCGAATACACCAGGAGCTCCTTGGAAGCCCTATGGGGCAATTCTACTCTGTCCTATAGGGTCACTATGAGTTGGAATCGATGCAACGGGTTTGGTTTTTTGGTTTATAAGCCAACTGGTTTGTGGTAGTTTGTTACAGCAGCCCTCGGAAATTAATATAGCCTGGATTCAAACGTCTGTTAACCAAAAGGTCAGCAGTTCAAATCCAGCAGCCGCTCCTTGGAAGCCCTATGGGGCAGTTCTACTCTGTCATATAGGGTCCCTATGTGTCAGAATCGACCTGATGGAAACTTTTTTTTTTTTTTCAATTCAAATCTTAGCTCATTCTTTCATCAAATACTTTTTGCCATGTGGGCAACTGGAGCTACTATACACGAGGGGCTGAGGCTGTTTAGATGGAGAAGACAGTCCCAATGGAGCTCTGTGGCCTTGGGCAGGCAGACCCCTTGCCCTCTCTTGGCTGCAGTCTCCCCACCTGTGAAATGGGCCAAGTGGTTCCTGAGATCCCCTCCAGCTCTATCACATTTTTCTTTAAGCACAGCGCCCCGAGTCCCCTTGAGGCCTGCAGCCCACAGGTCAATAGAGAAAATGGAGGCCAGGGTCCCGTTTAGCTGGCAGGGAAAGAGCCACTGGGTCCTCCGGTGAGACAGCAACCATATCTGGGCTTCCTCTGCTGTGAGTGCTGCCTAAGCTCTGCAAATAGCAGCTGAGGATGGTGGATTTGGTCAGCATTAAGCTGTATTAAGTCGAGCTTTTTCTACAAAGAGTATATTTTAGGATAAACATGGCACCAAAGCCAGTAAGAGGATGTAGCACTTGTAAGAAGTGGCTTCATGCCATCCCCAGCACCTAGCGCAGACAACCGTTCTAATCCACCCATATGCTGGACTCCCTCAGGAGAAGAAATCGCCCAGCACCCGCTTTCTCTGTTTCCTCTAGGAACACATTCCTTGACAGGGTGGGGGTGGGCACATGACCCAGGCTGACCCAATCAGAGCACCCCATCTTCCTGGCCACTCTGATTGGCCTAGGGGCGGTCATGTGACCCAAGACATTGTCCTTTCCTGGGATTCTTTTAACTGGTGGAGAATAATTCCTTCTCCTTTTGGGTCAGGGAGATGTGTATCTAGGCCAGTTGGTAGCCATGTCCTCAATGCAACACAATGAAATCAACAGAGCTGAGAAGCTGAGAAGAGAGTGTTTTGATGGTGCCTGAGTCCCTGGTCCTAGACCTCTCTAAAGCCAGCTCCACCGCTGTCCTTCTTTGTTACTTAAAACAGTAAAACCCCGTCTTTACTTAAACGGGTGCGAGGTTGACTTCTATTACTCCAAACGAAGAGAGTCCTAAATGAGACCTACATTTCCCATTTATTGAGTTTACTATGTGCCGGGAACTTTTTCACTGCATCAATTAACAAAACCCTTCCCACAGCCACATGAGCCATGATTATTACGCCCATTTTATAGATGAGAAAGCTGAGGCTCAGAGGGGTGAGGGAATTACCTAAGGTCACCCAGCTGTTAATAAGTGGCCAATCAGGGATTCAAACCCAGGTTTTCCTAATACCCAAACTCATGTTCTTCGTTATTTCACCACAGTTCTCATCCACACCTCGTGCCTAGAAGCTTCTCCAATTCCCGTCAGCAGGGACACAGCTTCCGTGACTTCATCTTTTGTGTCTTGGCTTCTTGTGCTGCCTTTAAATTGTAAAATTTCTCCCACAAATAATTTTTTAATAATGGCCTCTTATATGGCTCTTAGCTTAGCAGTTCGAGTAAAAATCTCTGTGCTTGAGCTTCCTTGTAAGTTTCCACGTGTGATCTCTCCTCATACCTACACCAAGCTGAGCAAATGTTTCTTTGGATGTCCTTTGGAATATGAGATATTATTGATCCCATTAAACTGTGGCCTTAGGAACTGCAACAAATTTGCTATCTCCCAAGGCTCGGAGAGATGAAACGACTTGCCTAGAGTCACCCAGCTTGTCAGGGACAGAGCAGAAATTGGAGCTTAATTCTTCGTTTAGTCTAGTCCCTTTTCCGATACATTTCTGGGTCCTTTCTTATGGCCCTCTGGGTCCCAAACCCTGTGCCACAAGACCTCATGTCCAAGCTCAGATGGTGGTGGCGCTGCTGCTGGCAACCAGTACAAAGCCGGAGAGAGAGCCCTACCTCTTTTCTTTTAACCACTGAGAGCTTGAGCTTCCCTCATTAAAGTCTCCTGTGCAGGTTGTCGGCAAGGCTGTGAGTAGAGAGTTGGGGTAAAGTAGCTGCCCTTCCTTCCAACAACAGAGGGTTCCTCCAAAGCCAGTGCGGGCTGGCCGGAGACACAGGACAGCCCAGGACTAGCCTTGCGCTGGCCATGAATTAATGAATGACCCTGAATATGCCCATCACCATTACCATCACCACCACCTACTCCTCCTGGAAAAAAACTAATAATGACAAGTGCTCACAACTATTCCATGGGGTAGGTACTATAGTGATTCCCACATGACAGAGGAGGAAACTGAGGCACACAGCAATTAAATAACATGCTTGAGGCAACACTGGCACAACTAGTAAATAACAGAGCTAGGATTTGAACCGGGGCAGTCTGGTTCCAGGGTTTATTCTCTTAACACTTGAGCATGTAATCTTCCTAAAAAGTTAAACAACACAATACTAAAAACAACAAAAACCAGTTGCCATTGAGTCGATTTCAGCTCATAGTAACCCTGTAGGACAGAGCAGAACTACCCCATAGGGTTTCCAAGGAGCAGCTGGTGGATTTGAACTGCTAACATTTTGGTTAGCAGACAAGCTCTTAACCACTGTGCCACCAAGGTTCCAAACAACAAAATACCCTTTTAGATCTCGAATCAGAAATTTCTCTGCAATCAAACCATGCCAGATTTGGGGGTGGGAGGTGGTGCCAGACAGCCAACTCTGCTTCTGAGACTGAAATTACCAACTCTGTATTATGATAAAGCTAGAGTAAATGTATCTAATCTCCATTTATTTTATTATTTAAAGAAAAGGAAAAAGTCCCCTTCTCTGCCATTCATGTGGGCAGATTGAATTGTATCTCAACAGGGTCTCCCTCCTACCTTACAGCTTGGAAGCAAACCTTAATGCTTCTGAACTTTAGGAACCCTCCGATAAGGCAGGAGGAGAAGCCACTTGCCGAGTGTGAGTGTGTGCCTGCTCCCGTGTGTGTGCTTCTATGTGGAGAAGGGCCGGTATGCTTCTGCAGGCCTGGATCCCAGTTGTGAGAAGAGCTTGTCAGCTCTGGTGCTTGAAGGGGAGCGTTCCAGCCCACTGCCCCTGTATGGAGTCACTCAGACTTAGCTAAGTACACAGCAGCCAGAAGCCTGTGTTTCAGCAGCTGAAATTAGTGGGCAGCACAAAAATGTAGGTGTAGCTCTCTACCCCTTACCCTCCTTCCCGTTCCTCCCCCCTCTTTCAGGGTGGAACTGCCTGGAACAAGCCCAGTCCAGCCAACAAGTCTACACATGCAGCACCCGGGGAACAACCGCAGGGCAGCTCTGGGGCACATGTGGAAACACGCACCCTCATACGCACGCATGTGTGTACAAGCATATGGATGCACGCATGACCTTCTAGGAGGCACACTCAGGAAAGGTGTGGGGCTGTGCGTTCTGGTTTTTCTCAGCTTCTGACTTTTTGGTGACCTCTGACTGTTCCCTCCTCTGAGCCTCAACTCTCCATCTGTAAAATGGGCATAACAATGTCTGCCTCTGCAGGCTGTTACTACTGTCCCCCCTCAAAAAAACATGAAGTGAGAAATACTAGAGCTCCAGATCTGAAAAGGCCTGGGGAAAACAATCTAGTCTAATGCTTCCATTCTACAGATGGGGGTGCCAAGGCCCAGAGAAGGACAGGGAATTGCCCAGCTCACACAGCAAGCCAGGGCGACTAGAGCACTGACCTCCCGGCTCCCCTGTGCCAAGCTCCAGGCAGGGCTCTGAAAAAAGCAAAGCACTGTTAGAGATGAGTTCTTGCCCTTGAATCTGAACTTCCATGTAGATGTGACTTTGAGACTAAGATACTGTGTGAACACCACTTATTAACAGAAGTCATGCACTGTGCCACGGGGGATGTCCTTCTTCCTTGTGAAATATTAGCTGATGTAAGCATAAAAAGGACGTCAGGAATTGTGATTTGCTTAATACGTTTGCTTTGCCTTATGCCTCTAAGTTCATACTAAGCTCTTACATATCTGCTAGTCTCTATCGACACTGTATCAATCCAACTTTACCCACGAGATAAACTCCAAAGTGAATGGAGAGATGGAACAATGGGAGGTGGGGACCCGAGTCAGCCAACTTCTCGATCCTCCTTCATGTGTCCATCTCTAAAGTGCCAGGCTTGGACTTGTCCAGTGTTTCCCCTGCCAATGTCTGCCTACCGAAGTCTTCCTCACCCCTGACGACTTGCCCCAAGCCCACCTCCTCACCCAAACTCTCACTTTTCTCTATGCACTGTGGCTCTGCATGCTGGGTGCTCCTTGACGGCAAGGACTGAAAAACCCCAGGAACCCTCACAGCTGCTCAGGAAATGGGTGTCCAGTGGAATGACTCCCAGGGGAACTCCTTTATTGCAAATTCCATACACCTTTAACTTCAGTATTGCTATTCCTTGGAAAACCCACTGTCAGTTTTTATAATTCTATCACCAATAGTAGTGTTACAAAATCAGACTATGAATAAATGCTTGGTTATTACCCAATTCAACAAAGAAGTCACTTACGTCATGAATAAATGAGTGTTGGTTGATATTTTCATTTACATTAATCAGTAAGACAAAAGTGAGACAATGAAGATGTCACTTGTTCATCAATGACACCAACATTTTTTGTTGAATCAGAAAACAGTTTTCAAGCACTAGAGGAATTTTCTAAATTTTTTTGGTTCTAATCACAATATAAAGGCTTATAGACACAACAGATCTTTTTAGTTTAATCTGCATTATTAACACTTTCTCCATCACATTCTTAAGACTCTAGACTAATAAGAAAACATTAAATCAAGCCCTGATGTGTTCCATTTGCCAATTTCTACGGTGTAAATACCCACATTATGGCCAATCAGTTTCAGGTTACCAACATGATGCCACTGAACAGAGAGCTGGGGAGAGATGTACAGCAGCACACTGTTACAGTGTTTCCACCATACGGAAAGAATCAGATGTAATTAACCTCAACAGCAGGAGTCCCTGGGTTGCCCAAATGGTGTAGCACTCAGCTACGGAGAGGTTGAATCCACCCAACAATGCCTCCACCCACAGGTGCCTTGGAAGAAAGGCCTGGTTATCTACTTCAAAAAATCACAGCCATTGGAAACCCTGTGGAGTGCAGTTCTACTCTGACACCCATGAGGTCACCACAATGGCAGCTCGTATGGTAACTCAACAGCAAAAAAAAAACAAAAAAGCAAACCCGTCGCTGTCAAGGCAATTCTGACTCATAGCAAAACTCCACAGCATACCCAAACCAAACCCGTTGCCGTCGAGTTGATTCCGACTCATAGCGACCCTATAGAACAGAGTAGAACTGCCCCATAGAGTTTCCAAGGGACGCCTGGTAGATTTGAACTGTTAACCTCTTGTTTAGCAGTCGTAGTACTTAACCACTGTGCCACCAGGGTTTCCTTCAACAGCATCCAAGCCCGTTGCCAGTCGAGCCGATTCTGACTCGTAGTGACCCTATAGGACAGAGTAGAACTCCCCGTACAGTTTCCAAGGAGCACCTGGTGGATGCAAACCACTGACCTCGACAGCACAGGTAACAGTAAAATGCTGCAAAATAATTAGGATGTGATGAGCTGTATTATCTTTGATTTCAATATTAATTTATCTGATTAGTTTATATAATTTAATTTTTAATAACAGCTATGTTTAAGTACTGCTTGCAAGATTCCTAAAAATTTAGCAGTCAAGCTTTTGTGAGTCTATACAAACCAGCTCCAGCGTGCCATAGATCTTCTTGCACGTCAGGGCCCAAACATCACCTCCTTCTTTATGTCTTCCTGGTCACTTCAGGTAGAGAGCATTTCTCCCTCCCATATGCTCAGTTAAAGCATGTCTATTTCTTTCCCCAGACTGGGGGCTTCAGGCACCAGGTCTGATTTGCCTCTGCCTCTCAGGGCCTGGCACTGAGTAGGCATCATACTTCCGTAAGCAGGTCCCAAAGCCTGTGGTGAACCAGTCCTTTCCACACCAACTCCAATTGTCTTCTGCAATCTCATTCTCCTGGTACATGGCCACCAGTTCCTCCAGACCCTTGCAGGCCACATGGAAACTGTAGGGACAGGTCCTTGGCAGCAGGGGCAGCCACTGGGCCTCTGTTTCCCCATTTTTAAAGTGCTAAGGAAGGAGGAGATGCAAGGAAGGAAGCCACACTGATACTCCTTCTAGCCTCTGTTTCTTAGGCGTATAGTTGTGGGAAGTTGTATTCAGTCTCTACATGCAATTTAACGTCTCGTGGTGTCTCATGTAACATACCATAAAAAATTTTCCTTGATCTGCATAGCTTTCAAATTTTCCATTATTAATGGCTGCAGGTGGTGTAGTGATTAATTGCTATGGCTGTTAACCAAGAGGTTTGCAGTTCGAATCCACCAGGTGCTCCTTGGAAACTCTGCGGGGCAGTTCTACTCTGCCCTATAGGGTCGCTCTGAATCGGAATCGACGGCAGTGGGTTTAGTTTGGTTTTTGGTAATGGCTGCAGAATATGCCATATTTTATCTAACCAAAAATGCATCTTACATTTCTTTTATTGGGGGATATTTACGTAGCTTTTGGTTTCCAGCACCAGTTTTCCCTCATTGACACTAGCATTGAATGTTTTCATTTCAGAAAAATATATGCTAATTTGAACATCAAATAATTACAGTTGTTTAATGTGTTTTTTATTTTAATTGCTAGTGCTACTGGACATTTTTCTGTCAATTTTTCTACTAGTTGTCCTTATCCTCTTAAATAGCACAGATCACAAAGCAAGTAGATTCTTGATGTCTTGAAGTATTACCAAGAGCAGGGGCTCCTGGGGCGTGTAGGCTTTCAACTCCAGACTATGATTTTGAGTGAATACAGCTCCCTTTTGTGCTCTTTTGGCCATTTCTCCTGTCAGGCTGTTAAATATTGTTTTTTGCTGGGGTCAGTGGGCCAACTTCTTGAGTCTTTGTTTGCTTCTACTCTGAGAAATCAGGCACAATAACAAGGCTTGTCAGGACTGTCTAAAAGAAACCATGCCGGGCATTAGAGCTTGGTTGCCCCATTGTGAAGAAAGTATGTGGGTTCATGGCATCTCATAAAGCCCCGAGGCCTTCCATACTTACACCTTGACTCTTGCCTGGGGTCTCGGTATCTGAAGGTGTTGGTGTAATGATCCCCAGAAAAGAGGAGTGACTCCGTTTGGTTTTATAAAAATCATGCTGGTAGAACAAAAATGGTTAACAATATCTGTACATGCGCATTGAACTTGACACTTTATGAAGCCCTTTAAATACCTTATGCCATTGATCCTAACAATAACATTATGGGGTGGGTATGACTTTTACCAGAGTCCTTGGGAGATGCAAACAATTAAGCGCTCGGCTACTAACTGAAAGGTTGGTGGTTTGAGACCACCCAGAGATGCCTTGGAAGAAGGTCCTGGCGATCTGCTTCCAAAAAGTCACAGCCATCAAAAACCCTGTAAAACGCACGGGATCGCCAGGAGTTGGAATCAACCCAACAGCGATTTTTTTTTAACGGTTTTTACCATTTTACGGATGAGGATGTTCAGACCTGAAGAAATTATACATCTTACCAGTGATCCCTCGGCTGATCCCTCAGCTGTTCGTGACGGGGCTGGCCACTGAACTGGGGCTCTGGACTCTAAGTCCGTGACTCCCCAGCTACATCTGAGGGCTTCAGGACTTGAGCTCCTGCGTGTCTGGCTTCTTCACATGTTTGTTCATGTTCAAAACGCAGGATGTGGAGAAATTGCCTTTAAGTATAATAAAGAAGAAACAAGCAGATGAGCTCACGAGGTCTTTTGTTTGGGATGGTACCTGTTTATCTAACTGACTCTCCCCAAATCACTAATACAATCTTTGTAGCCAGGAGATGGGCCACCCTGTATCTGAGACATAACCCTCTCTTTCCAGAGTTCATAAGGTCATGATTCCACCCATCTTGGTGCCCAATGTTGGACAAATTCAAAACGAAAGGAGTGACTGTAGAGAGGGGGCTACTAATGCCATCCTGAGGACTTTTATGGGAGCCCTGGAATCTCCAAAGGCAGGTGGGGTCTGTAAGATTCTGTGGTAGATGAGGATTCCCTGTGGGTGGCCCTCCATAGAAAGGGCATTGGCCCCAGTATAGTGACACAATATGGGATAACATGGGTGGTATGAATTGAACTGTGTCCCCCAAAACTGTGTGTCAACTTGACTAGGCCATGACTCCCAGTATTGTGTAGTTGTCCGCCATTTTGTGATCTGATGTATTTATCCTATGCGTTGTAAATCCCAATCTCTATGATGTTAATAACGCAGGATTAGAGCCAGTTATGTTAATGAGGCAGGACTCAGTCTACAGGATTAGGTTGTATATTGAGTCAACTTCTTCTGAGATATAAAAAAGAGAATTGAACTGAGAAGAGAGGGACCTCACGGCACTAAGAAAGGAATACCAGATGTGCAGAGTGTCCTTTGGACCCAAGGTCCCTGCGCTGAGAACTCCTAGACCAGAGGAAGACTGATGACAAGGACTCCCCCAGAAATGACAGAGAGAAAGCCTTTCCCTAGAGCTAGCACCCTGAATTCAGATTCCTAGCTTCTTAAATTGTAAGAGAATAAACTTCTATTTGTTAAAGCCATCTGCCTGCAGTATTTCTGTTACAGCAGCTCTAGATAACTAAGACAGTGGGCTTCAGACTCAGATAGAGCAGGGCTGGAGTTCTGATTCTGCCACCTGTGTGACCCTAGGCAGGTACTCAACCTTTCTGGGCCCCATTTCCATGTACCCTGAAGGCCTGTCCTATGTGTGACAGTGGTTCTTACTTTATTTCTTTTGTTTTGAATGTCTAGCCTTAAAGGAATTAGGACCTTCTTAGGGCTGATGTGGAGACCCTGGTGGTGTAGTGGTTAAGTGCTACAGCTGCTAACCAAATGTTTGGCAGTTCAAGTCCACCAGGTGCTCCCTGGAAACTCTATGGGGCAGTTCTACTCTGAGTAGAACTATGAGTCGGAATCGACTCCACAGCAATGGGTGGGTGGGGCTGATGTTGTCAGTGCTCTACCTGTATCCATTTGAATCTCTTTGCCATATTTGGGCCTACTTGTGGCCAGTACCCACATCTGCTTGTCAGAGGACTGCCTGGGAGACTGGGTACCCTTCACTTTTACTGATAGGTGTCACTGGTACACCTATCCCAGCTCCCTTGATCCAGCTCTCATGCCCCTGACCAGGGCAACTCTGGATATGACTTTCTCAGTCTCCAGTGCTCACTTGAGGGACTGAGCCACAGTTATCCTTCGACAGACTTGCTTGATAAGCACCCTGGCTGGGCCTCCTTTCCTATCTGATCCTACTTTCTCACTTCCTTGCTGGTATCCCAGGGTAGTTTCTGGGGAACCTGACATAAGACACAACCTTGCTGCTGGCCTGTCTGTAAGCCAGAACCCAGGTGGGCTTACCGAGGCTCCCAGAGCATCTCTGCCCAAACCCACAAGTCCTCCCAACTGGCCACTCCATTAAAAAGAAAACTGTTAAAAATTCACTATTCAATAAAGCATTAAACAAGCTTTTTTTTTTAAAAAAAAAAAGCTTTTTAAGGAAACCATTTACCTTTGTAAGAGTTTTAAAGGCGTTTTCATATGTACGGTTTTATTTGAGCCTCATTACATTGCTGATACAGCGAGAAATTATTGTCCCCTTTTTCAGATGAGGAAAGTGAGGCTCAAATTGATGAAGCGTTTTGCTTAAAGTTACCCAGAAGCACATGCCAGATACCAAATGTAGGAAGCCAGGTTTTCCAAGCCCTGGTTCTGTGCTGGTCCACGGTACAAGGCTTCGTTTTTGACGGTTGTAATTAATGATGACTAACAGGTGCTTTGGGTACATTTTTATTAGTGTTTGTGGACTGATTTATTCGTCCTTTTGTAGTGTTCTCAGAGCTGGCCCATTCAGTGATTCTTAAAAAAAAAAAACTTTTACGTCATTTTCCCCATTATAGAAGTACTGTAATACATTCCGATCAGATAAAACTTGGAATATAGAGAAAAAAAGAGCAATATGAAAAAAATTTATCATCATTTCACCACTCAGAGTCAACCATTTAGTAACATTTTGATATATTTTCTTCTAGTCCTTTCTTTTTTCTATGCATAGTTGTTTCTTTGTGTTGCATACTTAGAAAGATTTACTTTTTTTTTTTTATTGTACTTTAGATGAAGGTTTATAGAGCAAACTAGCTTCTCATCAAACAGTTAGTACACATATTGTTTTATGACATTGGTTAACAGCCCCAGCACACGTCAACATTCTCCCTTCTCAACCTTGGGTTCCCTATTCTCAGCTTTCCCATCTCCTCTACTTTCTAGTCCTTGCCCCTGGGCTGGTGTGCTCCCTTAGTCTCGTTTTGTTTTATGGGTAAACCTCAGGAGTGACTTTATTACTGAGCTAAAAGCCTGTCCAGGGGTCATACTCTCAGGGTGTCTCCAGTCTCTGTCAGGTCAGTAAGTCTGGTCTTTTTTTGTGAGTTAGAATTTTGTTCTACATTTTTCTCCGGCTCTGTCTGGGACCGTCTATTATAATCCTTGTCATAGCAGTCAGTGGTGGTAGCTGGGCACCATTCAGCTGTACTGGACTCAGTCTAGTGGAGGCCGTGGTAGTTGTGGTCCATTAGACCTTTGGACTAATCTTTCCAAAGATCATTAGTGTCATTAGTTTTCTTCATTCTTCCTTGCTCCCAAAGAGGTGAGACCAGTGGAGTATCTTAGATGGCCACTCACAGGCTCTTAAGACCCCAGATGCTACTCACCAAAGTAGAATGTAGAACATTTTCTGTGTAAACTACGTTATGCCAATTGTGCTAGATGATCCCCAAAACCATGATCCCCACAGCCCTCAGCCCAGCAATTCGGTCCCTCAGGGAGTTTGGATGTATCTATGGAGCTTCCATGACCTTGCCTTGTACGACGTGTGCTGGCCTCCCTAGTATTGTGTACTGTCTTAATCTCCACCAAAGTTACCACTTATCTATTGTCTATTTAGTGTTTTTCCATCCCACCCCTCCCCTTCCTCGTAACCATCAAAGACTGTTTCTTTCTGTGTATAAACTTTTTCATGAATTTTTATATTAGTGTTCTGATACAATATTTTTCCTTTTGTGATTTACTTATTTCCCTCAGCATGATACCCTCCAGATTCATCCATGTTGTGAGATGCTTCGCAGATTCATCGCTGTACTTTATCTTTGTGTAGCACTCCATAGTGTGTGTACACCATAGTTTGTTTATCCATTCATCTGTTGATGGTCATCTAGGTTGTTTCCATCTTTTTGCTATTATGAACAATGTTTCAATGAACATGGGTGTACATATGTCTATTTGTGTGACAACTCTTATTTGTCTAGGATATATTCCTAGGAATAGGATTGCTAAATCATCTAGTATTTCTATTTCTAAGGATGCGCCATATGGTTTTCCAAAAGGGTTGTATCATTTTGCATTCCCGCCAGCAGTATATAAGAGTTCCAATCTCCTGTAGCCTCTCTAACATTTGTTATTTTCTGTTTTTTTGATTTGTACCACTAATGCCAGGGTGAGATGGTAATTCATTGTGGTTTTGATTTGCATTTCCCTAATGGCTAGTGGGATACCCCGGTGGCGTAGTGGTTAAGTGCTATGGCTGCTAACCAAAAGATCGGCAGTTTGAATCCATCCAGGTGCTCCTTGGAAACTTTATGAGGCAGTTCTACTCTGTGCTATAGGGTCACTATGAGTCAGAATCGATTTGAGGGGTCTGGGGAACTTGGTTTGAGAGGACTTCTAAATCAACGGGCAAAACAATTCTATTATGAAAACACTCTGCATCCCACTTTGAATTGTGGCACCTGGGGTCCTAAATGCCAACAAGCAGCCATCTAAAATACATTAATTGGTCTCAACCCACCGGGAGCAAAGGCAAAGGAAGAACACCAAGGTCACACGACAACTAAGAACCCAAGAGACAGAAAGGGCCACTTGAACCAGAGATCTACAATATCCTGAGACCAGAAGAACTAGTTGGTGCCCGGCCACAATCGATGTCTGCCCTGTCAGGGAACACAACAGACAACTCCTGAGGGAGCAGGAGACCAATGGGATGCAGACCCCAAATTCTCATTAAAAGACCACACCTAATGGTATGATTGCGACTAGAGGAATCCCAGAGACAATGCTCCCCAGAACTTCTGATGGCACAGGACAGGAACCATCCCCGAAGACAAATCATCAGGCATGAAAAGGACTGGTCAGTGGTGGGGAGAGAGATACTGATGAAGAGTGAGCTAATTAAATCAGGTGGACACGGGAGAGTGTGTTGGCAACTCTTGACTGGAGGGGGGATGGGAAGATAGAGAGAGAGGGAAGAAGGTAAAATTGGCACGAAACGAGAGACTGTAAGGGCTGACTCAATAGGGGGAGAGCAAGTGGGAGAAGGGAGTAAGATGTATGTAAACCTACATGTGACAGACTGATTGGAATGGTAAATGTTCACTTGAAGCTTAATAAAAAAAAAAAAAAAAAGAATCGATTTGATGGCAACCTTTTTTTTTTTTTTTCTTAATGGCTAGTGATTACATTTCCTCATGTGCCTGTTAGCCGCTTGAATGCCTTCTTTGGTGAAGTATCTGTTCATTTCCTTTGCCCATTTTTTAATTGGATTGTTTGTCTTTTTGTTGTAGAGGTGTTGGATTTTCCTGTAGATTTCTAGAAATTGGACCTTTGTCAGATTTGTAATAGGCAAAATTTTTTTCTAGTCTGTAGGTTCTCTTTTTACTCTTTTGGTGAAGTCTTTTGATGAGCATTAAGTGTTTAATTTTTAGAAGATCCCAGTTATCTAGCTTATCTTCTGGAGTTTGTGTGTTGTTAGCTATGGTTTCTTTCCTGTTAATGCCATGTATTAGAGTCAGTAGCACTGATCCTATTTTTTCTCCTATGATCTTTATAGTTTTCGGTTTTATATTTAGGTCTTTGACCCATTTTGAATTAGTTTTTGTGTATGGTATGAGGTATGGATCATGTTTCATTTTTTTGGAGATGGACATCCAGTTTTGCCAGTACCGTTTGTTAAAGAGACTGTCTTTTCCCCATCTGATGGTCGTTGGGCCCTTGTCAAAAATCAGGTGACTGCAGGTGGATGGATTTACATCTGGTTTCTCAATTCTGTTCCATTGGTCAATGTATCTGTCACTGTACCTGTACCAGGCTGTTTTGACTACCGTAGCTGTATAGTAGGTCCTGAGATCAGGTAGTGCAATTCTTCCTACTTTATTCTTCTTCAGTAGTGCTTTACTTATCCAGGGCTTCTTCCCCTTCCATATATGATTAGCTTTTCCACCTCTTTAAAGAACGTTGTGGGTATTTGGATTGGGATTGCATTGTATTTACATATAGCTTTGGGTAGAATTGTCATTTTCACAATGTTGGGTCAATCTATCCACGAGCATGGTATGTTTTTGCATTTATGTAGATCTATTTTGCTTTCTTGTGGTAGTGTTTTGCAGTTTTCTTTGTACAGGTCTTTTACATCACTGGTTAGATTTATTCCTAAGTATTTTTTTTAGGGGATATTATAAATGGTATTGTTTTTCCTGATTTTTCTTTTCATCATTCTCTTTATTGGGGTATAGGAATTCAACTGATATTTGTATGTTTATCTTGTGTCCTGCTACTCTGCTGAATCTTTCTATTAACTCCAGTAGTTTTCTTGTGAAGCCTTTTGGGTTTTTTATGTATAGTATCATATCAACCACAAATAGGGACAGTTTTACTTCTTCATTACCAATTTGAAGAGTAATTAGCTCTTAACTTATACCTAACTTGCCAGTACACAATCATCTTTTTTGATCTGTAAGGGCCACTTTTTTGAATTCCATAGTTTTCTTTTACAAAATAAGCTTGGAACATCTTTTAATTGCAGAAAGTAAGGCAGTGCTCAAAAAAGAAAAAAAAATGCTGGGGCATGTCAAAAGGACGCAGGAGTCAGCCAGCTTGAAGAGCTCACTGGCCAAATCTGGGACAATTTGTGCTCCAAAACAATTAAGAAAATAAGGAATAATAAACCATCGAGTAAATAGGGACCTATGAGTCGTTACTGATAATCAATCATAAATAAACAAATGAGATGGGTAGAGGAAAGAGCTCTTGCTCACAGTAGTATACCAACCATAAATGTGGGAAGTGCTGGAGTTGGGAGATCATCATTTTGCAACCATCATGGTAAAAATTAGTTTGGACAAGAATCAACATGGGGTGCTACATCTTAGGGTAAAAATTTTTTAAATAAACTTTTTATTTTGGAATAACCTTTGATTTACAGAGAAGTTGCAAAGGTAATACAAAGTGTTCCTGTGTACTCCTCACCCTGTGTCTCCTAAAGCCGACATCTTACATTACCATGGTATATTTGTCAAAACTAAGGAACCAACACTGATGCATTAACTATAAACTCTGGGCTTTATTTCACCAGTTTTTACACTACTGTCCTTTTTCTGTTCCAGGATCCAATCCAGGATTCCACACAGCATTTAGTTGTTTTGTCTCCTCTATTCTGTGACAGTTTCTCAGTCTTTCCTTGTTGTTCATTACTGTGACACTTTTGAGGACTACTGGCCAGATATTCTGTGGAATCTCCCTCATTTTGGATTTGTTAGATGTTTTTCTCATTGCTAGCCTGTGGCTATGGGTTTGAGGAAAGAATCCCACAGAGGTAAAGTGACATTCTCATCACATCATGTCATGACATCGATGACATCACTGGTGATGGTAACCTTAATCATTTGGTTAAGGTAGTGCGTGATGGTTAAGATTATGTGTCAGCTTGGCTGGGCCACGATTCTCAGTGGTTTGGCAGTCATATGGTGTGATAACTTCCGTGATGAGATTTAACATTATGGGATCACCTCCATGATGGGATCTGCTGTGAGTAGGCAATCAGCTGAAAGGGAGTTTCCTTGGGCCTGTGGCCTGCATTGAATATAAGCGAATAGTCTGACAAAGCTTGGGTGCTTTTTGGTCATACTGGATCCTGCAGCTGGCTTCTGTTCATCTGACCTCTGGTTCTTGGGACTTGAGCTAGCAGCTTACCTGTAGTCTTGCCTGCCGATCTTGGGATTCATCGATCTTCACAGCCTGTGAGAAAGTGCTCTGCTCTCTGACCTGCCGATCTTGGGTTCACCAAACCTTGTACCTACATGAATCAGGAGAAGCCTCTATTCTGACCCACGGACTTGGGACATTCCAGCCTCTACAACCATATGAACCATTTCCTTGGTATAAATCTTTCTCTCTCTCTCTCTATATGTATTTATACACATTACTGGTTTTGCTTCTCTAGAAAATCCAGCCTAAGACATAGTGTTTGCCAGGTTTCTCTACTATAACTTTACTAATTCCCCCCTTTCTACGTTCTATTCTCTGGATGCGAGTCACTAAGTCCATCCCCAAAGCGGGGGCAAGGATTAATCTTCTTCAAGGAACATTTGTCTCATTCCTTTATTTATTGAATAATTTATTTATACCAGTGTAGTCTCATGTATATTTATTTTATTCTTTGGGTTGTAATCCAATTCCACCCTATTTATTTCGTTGCTCAAATTTTGCCAGTTTTGGCCATTGGAAGCTCTTTCAGATTGGCTCCTGTGTTGCCTTAACATTCCTCATCCTTTTGTTTTTTTCGAGTATTTCCTTGCTTTTTGCCACTACTAGATGCTCCGCAGTGGCTTTTTTGTTTAGATGCTCCGGGCTCAACTTGCATTTTCCCTGCCTCAGCTCTGAAACGAGCAATTTCTCCAAGGTGACCTGGTTTCTTTCTCTGGAGAATGATATTTAGAAACTGCAATCTGAGTGTTGGATGTGATTATTACTGCGGAGGTGCAGAAAAAATTGTGATGTTAGGCAGGATATATGTATGATCTTAAAGCGTCTCTCCACAGATTACTTATTAGTGGCAATAGAAAAAAGAGTTAACTATATAGTGGAGAAACTAGACCACACCTTTACTGAGAGATCAAAATTAACATCACTAACGAGGGGGAGATGGACATGTGCACCTCCAGATATGATACCCTGAGAAGGACACAACATCACTTGTGTATATATTCAGCCTGGAATGCAAAACCTGAATCCAATCATGAGGAAACATCAGGCAAACCCAAAATGAGGATCATTCTTTGAAAAAAAAAACCTATATTCTCCAAAAATGTCAATATCAATGAAAGAAGAAGAACGGCTGAGGAAGTGTTCTAGATCAAAGGAGACTAAAGAGATATGCAGCTAAATGCTTTATGTAATTCTGGGCCCGGTCATGCACTGGAAGAGAGAAAAGTGCTATAAAGGACATTACTAGAAAAATTTATAGAAATTGGAATAAAGATGGTAGATTTGTTAAAATTATTGTAATCGATGTTAAATTTCCTGAGGTTGATAACTACATTGTGGTTATGTAAGAAAATATTCTTGTTTTTAGGAAACACACAGAAGTATTTAGGGGTTAAGCTGCATGATGTAGGCAATTTACTCTCAAATGACTTAGAAGGAAATGATATGGCTTAGAGAGAATGATAAATAGGTCAAAATACTAACAACTGGTAAATCTGGGTGAAGAGTATAGGAAAGTTTTTTGTCCAAATCCTGTAAATTTTCTGTAATCTTGAAATTATTTCCAAATAAAAAGTTACATTTTTATGTAAATTTTATACATAAAAAGGACAAATGGAACATATGTGTAACTTTAAAGTTCCAGATTATCGTATGCCACTATTGGAAGGCTTAGGTAACAGGCTTCTTAGATCCAGAAGAAACCGTTTCCATTGTACCCACAGGTCTTTAAGTGGGCAACCTCGCTCTCACAACCACCTTTACAGGGAATGCACCCACAGCCTTGGACTGCAAATACCACAAACCTGGAGTGTACCCTGGAAAAGAAGACGGAATAAATGTTGTTGGAAGTATGGATTCACAAGGTACACATTAGCTCCCTTTCCTTGGAGAGGAAGTAAGTGTTTTTGAGTGATCAGGAGCATTACCAAACCTATTTCAAGCCCTCATGAACCTGTCAATCAACTAGGAAAAGCAAACAGCCTGGGAGGTGGCTGAGTCCGCAAATGGAGGGCAATTCTAACAGCTTCACACAAAGAGAAACACCAGCAGGCAGACCCAGTCTCCTTTCCTGAAGCCAGTGAGGGGGCAGGTCCCCCCCATGGACTAAGAAGATGGGGACATTCTTCCCAGCCCCTCAGATCTTGTCTCAGTTACGATAATAGTAGCTAGAATTTACCGGCCCCCTATCACAAGCCTGGCTTGGTGCTAAGTGTTTTACGTGCATGACCTCATTGACGTGTGCTTTTTTGTTTAGCCTCCCAATGGCCCCATTTTACAGAGCCATAGCTAAGGGTTCATTTTGGGGGAGACGATTTCTCTTGCCCTTGCACCTCTTTCTCACTTAACCCCACTCTGCCCCATCTAGAACTCTTGTCACAGCCTCCTAGCAGATCTCCTTGTCTCTTCTCCCTTCCCGCTTTCCTTCAGCTTCCACGTGGCCGTCAAGGGTTACAACTCCCCTTTGATGACGTCATGTCCCTCTGATGATGTCCATTTCAAGCTTAAATGCATCGAGGGATTCTCAGCACCTACAGAATAAAGAACACATTCAATATCCGTAGCATCTAAAACTCCCCAGGACTTAAAAAAAAAAAAAGGACTTGGATGGCTTCAAATGCTCTTTTCTCATTCCTCTCTTCAACTAGTGCCATGTTCACCATGCTCTTTCGGTTTCCTCAGACTGAAATGCCCTTACCTATTGCTCATTCTCCACCTATGGGAATCCTACTTAACCCAACTCCTATCTCCTCAACGAAGCTTTCTCAAGTCACTTGCCTCCAATCAGAATTATTCTCTGATTTCACTTCACGTCACCTTTAACACCATTACATACATCTCTAGTTAACAGTTACTTCAGTGTACCTTGTTTTTTGATTTGAATTAAGTGTTCATATGTCTCACCTCCAGACAGGAGCTGCCCACCTAGTCTCATGTGTCTACTTGAGCCAAGAAGTTCATTCTGCACCAGTATCATTTTCTGTCTTATAGTCCAGTCCAATCCTTGTCTGAAGAGTTGGCTTTGGGAATGGTTCCAGTCTTGGGCTAACAGAAGGTCTGGGGACCATGACCTCTGGGGTCCCTCTAGTCTCAGTCAGAGCATTAAGCCTGGTCTTTTTATGAGAATTTGAGGTCTACATCCCACTCTTCTCTTGCTCCATCAGGGATTCTGTCGTGTTTCCTGTCAGCTCAGTCATTGGTTGTAGCTGGGCACCATCTAGTTCTTTTGGTCTCAGGCTGATGTAGTCTCTGGTTTATGTGGCCCTTTCTGTCCCTTGGGCTCATAATTCTGTCTTTCTGACTTACACAGTGCTTCAGACAGGAGAGAATGACCTAACCCTCTGCCATGGCACAAAGCTCTGCACACAGTAGGTCTTTGATAACTGCTGCTGAAAGAAATCAAACTAAAATTGTAAAGGTTGCTTCATGGTTCAAAAATTTGGATTGAAGGGTACATGTTTTCCCATGAGATTTCAACTGCTATAAAAAAACTGAAAAGCAGCCAGTGACTTCTGCTTTAACCAAACCCGGCTACCCTTGTTAGATAGTGTCCTGAGGGGACTAGGTTTGACCCTTGTTAGACAGTGCCCTGAGGGGACTAGGTTTGACCCTTGTTAGACAGTGTCCTGAGGGGACTAGGTTTGACCCTTGTTAGACAGTGCCCTGAGGGGACTAGGTTTGACCCTTGTTAGACAGTGTCCTGAGGGGACTAGGTTTGACCCTTGTTAGACAGTGCCCTGAGGGGACTAGGTTTGACCCTTGTTAGACAGTGTCCTGAGGGGACTAGGTTTGACCCTTGTTAGACAGTGTCCTGAGGGGACTAGGTTTGACCCTTGTTAGATAGTGTCCTAAGGGGACTAGGTTTGATTTGGATTGAAATATGCTTCCAGATTCTGTTGTCAGAGCTGGGAGAACTGTTGCTTAATGACAATACTTGCTTCCAACATTTGGCAAGCACCTTTGGGTTCCCACATATCTCCCCATGGTTATTATTTCAATAGTACATCTGCTTGGCTTTAAGTGAAAACCGAATGGGTCCCTTGAATTCTACTGAGTTTTATAATTAATTTTTTTTTAATTCATACATCTATGATCAACTAATTTTTAACAAGAGTGCTAAGTCCATCCAATGGGAAAGGAAGAGTCTCTTCAATAAAAGGCACTGGGAAAATAGGATTCCCACATGCAGAAGAATGAATCAGGATCTATGCCTCATACCATACACAAAAACCATTTCAAAATGGATCTAAACATGAAAACTAAAACCATAGGCTGCAAGGACCATGGTCTCCAGGAACATCTAGCTCAACTGGCATAACATAGTTTATAAAGAAAACGTTCTACACTCTACTTTGGTGAGTAGTGTCTGGGGTCTTAAAAGCCTGTGAGCGGCTGTCTAGAACACTTCACTGGTCTCACGCCATTGGGAGCAAGGAAGAATGAAGAAAACTAAAGATACAAGGGAAAGATTAGTCCAAAGGACTAATGGACCACAGCTACCACAGTCTCCACCAGACTGAGCCCAGGACAACTGGATGGTGTCCAGCTACCACCACTGACAGCTCTGACATGGATCACAATAGAGGGTCTCAGACAGAGCTGGAGAAAAATGTAGAACAAAATTCTAACTGAAAAAGAAAAACCAGAGTTGCTAGCCTGAGAGGGTCTGGAGAAACCCTGAGAGTATAGCCCCCGGATACCCCTTCAGCTCAGTAATGAAGTCACTCCTGAGGTTCACTCTTCAACCAGAGAGTGGACAGGCCCACAAAACAAAATGAGACTAAAGGGGCACACCAGCCCAAGCGCAAGGACTGGGAGGCAGGAGGGGACAGGAAAGCTGGTAATAGGGAACCCAAGGTTGAGAAGGAAGAGTGTTGACATGTCGTGGGGTTGTTAACTAATGTTATAAAACAATATATGTATTAACTGTTTGATGAGAAACTAGTTTGTTCTGTAAACCTTCATCTAAATTACAATTTAAAAAAGAAAGAAAAAAAATCCCGTTCTCTGGAATTATGTTAATTAAAAAAAAACTAAAACTGTAAAATTCTTAGAAGAAAATGTAGGGGTGAAGCTGTGGAACTTAGTTTATAGCAATGCGCTATCAGATAAGACAACAAAAGCATGAACGGCAAAAGACAAAATAGATAAATGGGATCTCATAAAAATTAAATACTTCTGTTCATTAAAGGGCTTTATCAAAAAAGGAAAAAAAATCCTACAGATTGGAAGTAAAATTTTGGGAACCATATATTCGATAAGGGTCTAATATCCAAAATATATAAAACACTTCTACAACTTAACAACAAAAAGACAAACAATCCAATCGAAAAATGGGCAAAGGACTTGAACAGACATTTTGCCAAAGAGGATACTCAAATGGCCAATAAGGACACAAAAAGATGCTTAACATCATTAGACATTAAAAAAAAAAATTTAGGGAGATGCAAATCAAAACCACAATGAGATACCATCTCACCCCCATTAGAACAGCAATGATCACAAAAATGGAAAACAACAGGTGCTAGAGAGGTTGTGGAGAAATAGGAATCTTAATTCACTGCTGGTGGGGATGTAAAACTGTACAGTCACTATGGAAAACAGTTTAGCAGTCCCCCAAAAAGCTGAACATAGAACTACCATATGACCCGATTATTCCATTCTTCAGTATATACCCAAGGGACTTGACAGCAGAGACCTGAACAGACACATGAACACCAGTGTTCACTGCAGCACTATTCACAATAGCCCAAAGGTGGAAAGAGCTGAAATGTCCATCAGAAGATGAATGAATAAACAAAATGTATCGACATACAATGGAATATTACTCAGCCTTTTTGAAGTCCTGATACATACCACAACATGGATGAACACTGAAAACACTACGCTGAGCGAAACTAGTCACAAAATGGTAAATACTGTATGATTAGACTTATATGAAATAAGAAAATATATAAAAACCAAATATTATTGGTGGTTACCAGGGAAGTAAGGAGCCCTGGTGGTGCAGTGGTTAAGCACTCGGCTGCTAACCAAAAGGCCAGTAGTTGGAACCCACCAGCTGCTCCTACAGAGAAAGATGTGAAAACCCTAAAGGGCAATTCTATTCTGTCCTGCAGGGTTACTATGAGTCTGAATCAACATGGAAATGGGTTTTTTTTTTTTTTGGTACCAAAGGAGAGAAAACCAAAAAACCAAACCTGTTGCTGTGAAGTCAATTCTAACTCATAGCAGCCCTCTAGGACAGAGTAGGACTGCCCCAGAGGGTTTCCATGGCTGTAATCTTTAACGGAGCAGACTGCCACATCTTTCTCTCGCAGAGCTGCTGGTGGGTTCGAACCACCGACATTTTGGTTAGCAGCAGAGCACTTAAACACTGCGCCACCAGGGCTCCTTATGGGGGAGAGAAAGATGGGGAAAGAGGAAGTTTTTGCTTAGGGGACAGTGAGTTTATATCAATGCTGGTGGAATAATTTGGAAAAGGACCGTGAAGGATCGTTGAAGAGTGTCATCAATGTCACTGGATTATACACATAGAAGTTGCTGAATTGGTGTATGTCTTGTTGTGTATATTTTCACCACAATAAAATTTGTGTGTGTGTGTCTCTAGATGTTAGTGATGGAAAATAGAGTGTTGGGTGTTTTTAGCTGTCATAGAGTAAGGTGGCCAAACCGCCTCTCTTTCTGCCTGTTCCTGCTAGTTCAAATATAACCTTTTCCAATGCAATCTTGTTCCTCAAGATAGTATATTTTGTTATTTTATTTTTAGAGATAGGAAAAAAGAAGGAGGGTATTTTGTTTTGGATAGTGGCAAACATTTACTGGAAACCTCCCAAGTTGGTTCCTAGTTTCAAACAATCTGGAAAGAATAAAGTACAAGTCAGGGAGACAAACATTTGAGAGTTATGTGTTGATTTAAGAATGTTTACCCAATCCTGGTAAGACTCATTTGCCGCTAAAAGGTTTCCGCCGCCCTGTCCCCACCACCATGTCAACCTGCAGAAGGTCAAGTGGCCTTATGCATAGGGCTAATTCCCTGCATTCCTGATCCAGGGGCACAGAGAGGTGGGTGAAGTCACTGCTGTCACAAGCAACCAGTGGTCAGGAGGAGATTAGGAACAGAGGCCTGCAGATGCATGGGTAATTCATATACACCATGACCTTCCTTCGAGGGCTAAAAAGCAGAGGTTTGGGGCTTATATCCATTTTGGGCAGAACTTTAGGAAAGGAAACAGGTAGACTGAAGTCTAGCTGTCCTTAAGATGGATGATCTCATATGACATTTGCCTGGTATGTTATGGTTTATCACATGCGTATTACTAGCCTGCTAATGACAGAGTCAAGGGATCTGTCCTAAGGGCTGAGTTTCAATCCCAGCTCAGTTACTGACTTGCTGCGTAATCTTGGACAGGTAACTTACTTTCCCTGGGACCCAGTTTCCTCACCTGTAAAATAAGGAGGTTGTTGTTATTGTGTTAGGTGCCGTCAAGTCAGTTGCGACTCATAGTGACCCTGTGTACAAGAGAACAAAGCACTGCCCTATCCTGTACCATCCTCACAATCTTTGCTACATTTGAGCCCATTGTTACAGCCATTGTGTCAAACCATCTCTTCAAGGGCCTTCCTCTTTTTCGCTGACCCTCTACCTTACCAAGCACGATGTCCTTCTCCAGGGACTGGTTCCTCCTAATAACCTGTCCAAAGTATGTGAGACGGCGTATCGCCACCCTCCCCTCGCTTCTAAGAAGCATTCTGGCAGTGCTTCTTCTAGGACAGACATGTTCATTCTCCTGGAAGTCCATGGTATATTCAGTATTCTTCCTCAACACCATAATTCAAAGGCACCAATTCTTCTTGCTCTTCCTTATTCGTTGTCCAGCTTTCACATGCACATGAGGCAATTGAAAACACCATGGCTTTGGTCAAGCCCACCTTAGTCCTCAAAGTGACATCTTTGCTTTTTAACACTTGAAAGAGGTATTTTGCATCAGATATGCCCAGTGCAATATGTCCTTTGATTTCTTGATTTCTGCTTCCATGGACATTGATTGTGGATCCAAGTAAAATGAAATCCTTGACAACTTCAATCTTTTTTCCATTTATCATGGTATTGCTTATTGGTCCAGTTGTGAAGATTTAGTTTTCATTATGTTGAGACGTAAACCATACTGAAGGCTGTGGTCTTTGATCTTCATCAGTAAGTCCATGAAGTCCACTCCGCTTTCAGCAAGCAAGGTTGTGTCATCTGCATATCTCAGGTTGTTAATGAGTCTTCCTCCAATTCTGATGCCATGTTCTTCTTCATATAGTCCAGCTTCTTGGATTACTTGCTCAGCATACAGATTGAATAAGTATGGTGAAAGGATACAACCCTGTCCCACACCTTTCCTGATTTTAAACCATGCAATATCCCCTTGTTCTGTTTGAACAATTGCCTCTTGGTCTATGTACAGGTTCCACAGGAGTACAGTTATGTGTTCTGGAATTCCCATTCTTCACAATATTATCTATAATTTCTTATGATTCACACAGTCAAAGTCATCTGCATAGTCAATAAAACACAGGTAAACAGCTTTCTGGTATTCTCTGCTTTCAGCCAAGATCCATCTGACATCATCAATGATATTCCTTGTTCCCCTTCTGAATCCAGCTTGAATTTCTGGCAGTTCCCTGTCGATGTACCATTGCAGCCGTTTTTAATTATCTTCAGCAAAATTTTACTTGTGTATGATATTAATGATATTGTCTGATAATTTCCACATTCTACTGAATCACCTTTCTTTGGAAATGGTCACAAATATGGATCACTTCCAGACAGTTGGCCAGGAGCTGTCTTCCAAATACCTTGGCATAGACAAGCAAGTGCCTCCAGCATTGCATCCATTTGTTGAAACATCTCAATCGGTATTTCATCAATTCCTGGAGGCTTATTTTTTTTGCCAGTGCCTTCAGTGCAGCTTGGAGTGCAGCTTCTTCCTTCAATACCATTGGTTCTTGATTATATGCTACCTCCTGAAATGGTTGAATTCTTTTTGGTACAGTGACTCTGCATATTCCTTCTATCTTCTTTTGTTGCCTCATGCATCATTCAATATTTCGCCCGTTAAAAAAAACCAAACCCAGTGCCGTCAAGTCAATTCGGACTCATAGCAACCCTATAGGACAGAGTAGAACTGCCCCGTAGAGTTTCCAAGGAGCGCCTGGCAGATTTGAACTGCCGAACCTTTGGTAAGCAGCCGTAGCACTTAACCACTATGCCACCAGGGTTTCCTTTTGCCCATAGAATCCATCAATATTGCAACTCAAGGCTTCAATTTTTTCTTCAGTTCTTTCAGCTTGGTTTTCTAACTCCAAGTCTTTGCATACTTCATTATGACACTTTGTCTTCTTGAGCCACCCTTTGGAATCTTCTGTTCATCTCTTTTTTACTTTATCATTTCCTTCATTCACTTTAGTCTCACAGTTTGTCATACTGTGGTGGCTTGTGTGTTGCTGTGATACTGGAAACGATGCCACTGGTATTTCAAATACCAGCAGGGCCACCCATAGTGGAGAGGTTTCAGCAGAGCTTCCAGACTAAGACAAGCTAGGAAGAAGGACCTGGTGGTCTACTTCTGAAAAAATTGGCCAGTAAAAACCTTAGGGAATAGCAGCAAAACATTGTCTGATATAGTGCCAGAAGATGAGCCCCTCAGGTTGGAAGGCACTCAAAATACAACTGGGGGAGCGGGGCCAAGATGGCAGACTAGGTGGACGCTACCGCGGATCCCTCTTGCAACAAAGACTCAGAAAAACAAGTGAATCGATCACATACATAACAATCTACCAACTCTGAACAACAAACACAGACTTAGAGACGGAGAACGAACAAATACGGGCAGACAGCGATCGTTTTCAGAACTAAGAGCCAGCGTACCAGGCAGGTGACCTTCGGAGCCCGATCTGGGGCAGAGCCCAGGGGGGCAGACGGCACAGACAAGGGGCCCAGCTCTACCCCCCCCGAACCCATTCCGGGAGGGAGTCTAGCTGTTTGGCGCGGGCAGCGTAGTGGCCCAGCCGGCGGGAGAAGCACCTGGGAGGTAGTGACTGATCTTGGAGTGGGGAGAGCGGCATCCCAGCCGGGGAGCCGTCCTGCCGGGAGTTTGGCGGGAAGCGGGTGAGGTGCGAGCGTAGCGATCACCTTTATTTCCCTAAAGCAACCCCGGGGGGGGCGCCCAGACGTTCGTGAGGGCCACGTCCACCCGGTTCGCGCGAGCGGTGCGGCGCACCGAAGGGAGAAATCGCCGGGAGGAAGTGACTGGTCTTGGAGCGGGGAGAGCAGCGTCCCAGCTGGGGAGCCGTCCTGCTGGGATCTTGGCGAGAGCGGGCGGGGTGCAAGCGCATTCCCCTGAATAGACCCCGGGGGCGGGCCCAGCTGTTCATGAGGGCCACGCCTACCCAGTTCGCGCGAGCAGTGCAGCGCACCGGAGGGAGAAATCCCCAGGAGGAAGTGACTGATCTTGGAGAGGGGAGAGTAGCGTCGCAGCCGGGGAGCCGTCCTGCTGGGATTCTGGCGGACGGGGGCGGAGCATGAACGCGGGGATCAGCTCTATATTCTGTGGTGCTACGCGCCTAGCTCTCTGATCCCTCCCCCACCCTCCCCAGGCGGCTCCATTAACATCCAAATACCCTGAGCCAGAAGGAGAATTCAGATAGGGATCTCACTGCATTTTTTTTTAGCTGATTACCTGGAAAATCTAGTTTCCCAGTGATGGCTCGGAGACAGCAGTCCATATCAAACCACATAAAGAAACAGACCATGACAGCTTCTCCAACCCCCCAAACAAAAGAATCAAAATCTTTCCCAAATGAAGATACAATCCTGGAATTATCAGATACAGAATATAAAAAACTAATTTACAGAATGCTTAAAGATATCACAAATGAAATTAGGATAACTGCAGAAAAAGCCAAGGAACACACGGATAAAACTGTTGAAGAACTCAAAAAGGTTATTCAAGAACATAGTGGAAAAATTAATAAGTTGCAAGAATCCATAGAGAGACAGCATGTAGAAATCCAAAAGATTAACAATAAAATTGCAGAATTAGACAACGCAATAGAAAGTCAGAGGAGCAGACTCGAGCAATTAGAATGTAGACTGGGACTTCTGGAGGACCAGGAAATCAACTCCAACATAGCTGAAAAAAAATCAGATAAAAGAATTGAAAAAAATGAAGAAACCCTAAGAATCATGCGGGACTCTATCAAGAAGGATAACTTGCGAGTGATTGGAGTCCCAGAACAGGGAGGCGGGACAGAAAACACAGAGAAAATAGTTGAAGAACTCCTGACACAAAACTTCCCTGACATCATGAAAGACGAAAGGATATCTATCCAAGATGCTCATCGAACCCCATTTAAGATTGATCCAAAAAGAAAACACCAAGACATATTATCATCAAACTTGCCAAAACCAAAGACAAACAGAAAATTTTAAAAGCAGCCAGGGAGAAAAGAAAGGTTTCCTTCAAGGGAGAATCAATAAGTTCGGACTACTCAGCAGAAACCATGCAAGCAAGAAGGGAATGGGATGACGTATACAGAGCACTGAAGGAGAAAAACTGCCAACCAAGGATCATATATCCAGCAAAACTCTCTCTGAAATATGAAGGATAAATTAAGATATTTACAGATAAACATAAGTTTAGAGAATTTGCAAAAACTAAACCAAGACTGAAGAAATGCTTAAGGAGATTGTTTGGCCTGATGACCAATAATATCAGGTACCAGCACAATACAAGGTCACAAAACAGAACGTCCTGATATCAACGCAACTCAAATAGGGAAAGCACAAAAACAAACAAAGTAAGATTAATTCTAAAAAATAAATAAATAAACAAAATAAAACACATAACAGGAAATCATGGAAATCAATAGATAAACAATCACAATAATCAAAAAGAGGGACAAAATATAGGAGGCATTGAACTGCCAGATGGAGAGTGATACAAGGCGATATAGAATGATACAAGTTAGGTTTTTACTTAGAAAAATAGGGGTAAATAATAAGGTAACCACAAAAAGGAATAACAATTCCATAATTAAAGAAAAACGTAACGACTCAACAAACATAAAGTTAAACATTATGAAAATGAGGATCTCACAATCTACTAAGAAAAACGTCTCAGCACAAAAAAGTATGTGGAAAAATGAAATGGCCAACAACACACATGAAAAGGCATCAAAATGACAGCACTAAAAATTTATTTATCTATAATTACGCTGAATGTAAATGGACTAAATGCACCAATAAAGAGACAGAGAGTCACGGACTGGATAAAGAAACACGATCCATCTATATGCTGCCTACAAGAGACACACCTTAGACTTAGAGACACAAACAAACTAAAACTCAAAGGATGGAAAAAAAATATATCAAGCAAATAATAAGCAAAAAAGAAGAGGAGTAGCAATATTAATTTCTGACAAAATAGACTTTAGACTTAAATCCGCCACAAAGGATAAAGAAGGACACTATATAATGATAAAAGGGACAATTGATCAGGAAGATATAACCATAGTAAATATTTACGCACCCAATGACAGGGCTGCAAGATACATAAATCAAATTTTAACAGAATTGAAAAGCGAGATAGACACCTCCACATTTATAGTAGGAGACTTCAACACACCACTTTTGGAGAAGGACAGGACATCTAGTAAGAAGCTCAATAGAGACACGGAAGACCTACTTACAACAATCAACCAACTTGACCTCATAGACTTATACAGAACCCTCCACCCAACTGCTGCAAAATATACTTTTTTTTTCTAGTGCACATGGAACATTCTCTAGAATAGACCACATATTAGGTCACAAAACAAATCTTGGTAGAATCCAAAACATCGAAATATTACAAAGCATCTTCTCAGACCACAAGGCAATGAAGCTAGAAATCAATAACAGAAAAACTAGGGAAAAGAAATCAAATACTTGGAAAATGAACAATACCCTCCTGAAAAAAGACTGGGTTATAGAAGACATCAAGGAGGGAATAAGGAAATTCTTAGAAAGCAACGAGAATGAAAATACTTCCTATCAAAACCTCTGGGACACAGCAAAAGCAGTGCTCAGAGGCCAATTTATATCGATAAATGCACACATACAAAAAGAAGAAAGAGACAAAATCAGAGAACTGTCCCGACAACTTGAACAAATAGAAAGTGAGCACTAGAAGGAAACAAATAATAAAAATTAGAGCTGAACTAAATGAATTAGAGAACAGAAAAACAATTGAAAGAATTAACAAAGCCAAAAGCTGGTTTTTGGAAAAAATTAACAAAATTGATAAACCATTGGCCAGACTGACTAAAGAAAAACAGCAAAGGAAACAAATAACCCGAATAAGAAACGAGAAGGACCATATCACAACAGAGCCAAATGAAATTAAAAGAATCATTTCAGATTACTATGTAAAATTGTACTCTAATAAATTTGAAAACCTAGAAGAAATGGATAAATTCTTGGAAAAATACTACCTACCTAAACTAACACATTTAGAAGTAGAACAACTAAATAGACCCATAACAAAAAAAGAGATTGAAACGGTAATCAAAAAACTTCCAACAAAAAAAAGTCCTGGCCCAGACGGCTTCACTGCAGAGTTCTACCAAACCTTCAGAGAAGACTTAACACCACTACTACTGAAGGCATTTCAAAGCATAGAAAAAGACGGAATACTACCCAACTCATTCTAGGAAGCTACCATCTCCCTGATACCAAAACCAGGTAAAGACATTACAAAAAAAGAAAATTTTAGACCTATATCCCTCATGAACATTGATGCAAAAATCCTCAACAAAATTCTAGCCAATAGAATCCAACAACACATCAAAAAAATAATTCACCCAGATCAAGTGGGATTTATACCAGGTATGCAAGGCTGGTTTAATATCAGAAAAACCATTAATGTAATCCATCACATAAATAAAACAAAAGATAAAAACCACATGATCTTATCAATAGATGTAGAAAAGGCATTTGACAAAGTTCAACACCCATTTATGATAAAAACTCTTACCAAAATAGGAATTGAAGGAAAATTCCTCAACATAATAAAGGGCATCTATGCAAAGCCAACAGCCAATATCACTCTAAATGGAGAGAACCTGAAAGCATTTCCCCTGAGAATGGGAACCAGACAAGGATGCCCTTTATCACCGCTCTTATTCAACATCATACTTGAAGTCCTAGCCAGGGCAATTAGGCTAGACAAAGAAATAAAGGGTATCCAGATTGGCAAGGAGGAAGTAAAGCTATCACTATTTGCAGATGACATGATCCTATACATGGAAAACCCTAAGGAATCCTCCAGAAAACTACTGAAACTAATAGAAGAGTTTGGAAGAGTCTCAGGTTATAAAATAAACATACAAAAATCACTTGGATTCCTCTACATCAACAAAAAGAACACCGAAGAGGAAATAACCAAATCAATACCATTCACAGTAGCCCCCAAGAAGATAAAATACTTAGGAATAAATCTTACCAAGGATGTAAAAGACCTATACAAACAAAACTATAAAACTCTGCTACAAGAAATTCAAAAGGACATACTTAAGTGGAAGAACATACCCTGCTCATGGATAGGAAGACTTAACATAGTAAAAATGTCTATTCTACCAAAAGCCATCTATACATATAACGCACTTCCAATCCAAATACCAATGTCATATTTTAAGGGGATAGAGAAACAAATCACTAATTTCATATGGAAGGGAAAGAACCCCCGGATAAGCAAAGCATTACTGAAAAAGAAGAAGAAAGTGGGAGGCCTCACTCTACCTGATTTCAGAACCTATTATACAGTAGTCAAAACAGCCTGGTACTGGTACAACAACAGGCACATAGACCAATGGAACAGAATTGAGAACCCAGATATAAATCCATCCACGTATGAACAGCTGATATTTGACAAAGGACCAGTGTCAGTTAATTGGGAAAAGATAGTCTTTTTAACAAATGGTGCTGGCATAACTGGATATCCATTTGCAAAAGAATGAAACAGGACCCATACCTCACACCATGCACAAAAACTAACTCCAAGTGGATCAAAGACCTAAACATGAAGACTAAAACGATAAAAATCATGGAAGAAAAAATAGGGACAACCCTAGGAGCCCTAATACAGGGCATAAACAGAATACAAAACATTACCAAAAATGATGAAGAGAAACCAGATAACTGAGAGCCTATGCTCATCTAAAGACTTCACCAAAAGAGTAAAAAGACCACCTACAGACTGGGAAAGAATATTCAGCTATGACATCTCAGACCGGCGCCTGATCTCTAAAATCTACATGATTCTGTCAAAACTCAACCACAAAAAGACAAACAACCCAATCAAGAAGTGGGCAAAGGATATGAACACACATTTCACTAAAGAAGATATTCAGACAGCCAACAGATACATGAGAAAATGCTCCCGATCATTAGCCATTAGAGAAATGCAAATTAAAACTACGATGAGATTTCATCTCACGCCAGCTAGACTGGCATTAATCCAAAAAACACAAAATAATAAATGTTGGAGAGGCTGCGGAGAGATTGGAACTCTCATACACTGCTGGTGGGAATGTAAAATGGTACAACCACTTTGGAAATCCATCTGGCGTTACATTAAACAGTTAGAAATAGAACTACCACACAACCCAGAAATCCCACTCCTCGGAATATACCCTAGAGATACAAGAGCCTTCACACAAACAGATATATGCACACCCATGTTTATTGCAGCTCTGTTTACAATAGCAAAAAGCTGGAAGCAACCAAGGTGTCCGTCAACGGATGAATGGGTAAATAAATTGTGGTATATTCACACAATGGAATACTATGCATCGATAAAGAACAGTGACGAATCTCTGAAACATTTCATAACATGGAGGAATCTGGAAGGCATTATGCTGAGCGAAATGAGTCAGAGGCAAAAGGACAAATATTGTATAAGACCTCTATTATAAGATCTTGAGAAATAGAAAAAACGGAGAAGAACACATACTTTTGTGGTTACAAAGGGGGGAGGGAGGGAGGGAGGGAGAGGGTTTTTTATTGATCAATCAGTAGATAAGAACTGCTTTGGGTGAAGGGAAAGACAACACACAATACAAGGAAGGTCAGCCTAATTGGACTGGACTAAAAGCAAAGAGGTTCCCGGGATAAAATGAAAGCTTCAAAGGTCAGTGGAGCAGGGGCTGGGGTCTGGGGAACATGGTTTGAGGAGACTTCTAAGTCAATGGGCAAAATAATTCTATTATGAAAACATTCTGCATCCCACTTTGAATTGTGGCGCCTGGGGTCCTAAATGCCAACAAGCGGCCATCTAAGATACATCAATTGGTCTCAACCCACCTGGAGCAAAGGCAAAGGAAGAACACCAAGGCCACATGACAACTAAGAACCCAAGAGACAGAAAGGGCCACAGGAACCAGAGAACTACATTATCCTGAGACCAGAAGAACTAGTTGGTGCCCGGCCACAATCGATGTCTGCCCTGCTAGGGAGCACAACAGACAACTCCTGAGGGAGCAGGAGGCCAATGGGATACAGACCCCAAATTCTCATAAAAAGACCATACCTAATGATATGAATGCGACTAGAGGAATCCCAGAGACAATGCTCCCCAGAACTTCTGATGGCACAGGACAGGAACCATCCCCGAAGACAACTCATCAGGCATGAAAAGGACTGGTCAGCGGGGGGGAGAGAGATGCTGATGAAGAGTGAGCCAATTAAATTAGGTGGACACTGGAGAGAGTGTTGGCAACTCGTGACTGGAGGGGGGATGGGAAGATAGAGAGGGAAGATGGCAAAATTGGCACGAAATGAGAGACTGAAAGGGCTGACTCAATAGGGGGAGAGCAAGTGGGAGAAGGGAGTAAGATGTATGTAAACCTACATGCGACAGACTGATTGGAATGGTAAATGTTCACTTGAAGCTTAATAAAAATTAATTAAAAAAAAATACAACTAGGGAAGAACAGCCTTTTCAGAGTAGAGTTGACCTTAACGATGTGGATGGAGTCAAGATTTCAGGACCTTCATTTGCTGATGAGGCACAACTCAAAATGAGAAGGAACAGCTACAAACATCCATTAATAATTGGAACATGGAATGTATGAAGTATGAACTAGGAAAATTGGAAGTCATCAAAAATGAAATGGAATGCATAAAGAGCTATATCCTGCACAGCTGAATCAGACAATTGTATTGTCTAGGATGCCAGGAATGACAAATTGAAGAGGAATGGCATCACATTCATTGTAGAAAAGAATATTTCAAGAATCTATCCTGAAGTACAATGCTGTCAGTGATAGGGTAATATTCAAATGCTTACAAGGAAGCTTGATTAATATCTCTATTGTTCAACCAACCATTAATGCCAAAGATGAGAAACTTGAAAATTTTTATCCACTTGTGTAGTCTGAAATTGATCAGACATGCCATCAAGATACATTGATAATTACTGGTGATTGGAGTGTGAAAGTCGGAAACAAAGAAGGATTTGTAGTTGGAAAATATGTTCTTGGTGATCTGGAGATCACATGATAGAGTTCTGCAAGACCAATGTCTTACTCATTGCAAATACCTTTTTTCAACAACATAAACAGTGACTATACACATGGACTTTGCTAGATGGAAAACACAGGAATCAAATTAACTACATCTGTAGACAGAGACAATGGAAAAACTCAATATCATTAGTCAGAACAAGGCTGGGGGCTGACTGCAGAACAGACCATCAATTGCTCATGTGCAAGTTCAAGTTGAAGCTGAAGAAAATTAAAACAAGTCCATGAGAATGAAAATACGACCTTGAGTATATCCCACTTGAATTTGGAGATCATCTAAGAATAGATTTGACACACTGAACACTAATGACCGAAGACCAGATGAGTTGTGGGATGACATCAAGGACATCATACATGAAGAAAACAAAAGGTCATTAAAAAGACAAGAAAGAAAGAAAAGACTAAAATGGATGTCAAAAGAGAGAGAATCTGAAACTTGCTCTTGAAAGTAGAGTAGCTAAAGGAAAAGGAAGAAATGATGACGTAAAAGAGCTGAAATAAGGTGGTGCAGTAGGTAATTTCTAAATTGGCCCCTGATTCTTCCTTTGTGACCCACATGACAAGAAAAACAGCATTAACCCCATTTTAGAGATAGAGAAAACTGAGGCTTACAGAGGGGAAGAGTGGGTTTGAATCCCCTAAATCCTGTGCCCTTTCTATACATTGAAGCCTCTCATTGCACAGTTGCCATCAGAATTGTTACACTTAGGAGAACAGGCATTGCAGGTGGAAGACCAGTATGGGGAGAAGCCCCAAACCCTGTCTTTGTAGCCCAGGCTCGTCCCCTTGCCCCATAATGCTCACTACTTTCTCTTTAGGGGATCCAAAAATTGGCTTATCAATGTAGGTTTTCCATCACCACTTAAAGAAGTTACCACAGACAGTCAGAAACAACCCTAGAATGACAAGAATGCAGCCACCTCTTTAGGCATGTCAGCAAAGGACACGCTGACTGATTCCAAGTGGAGAGATGTCTGTGAGAGAAGCTCCCTCAGTGGGCCCCCAGTGTAAGCAGTAGTGGCGTTAGTTCAAAAGATGGTAATTCTGGGCAGCCACACACAGGTCACCTTGCTCTGAGCTCTGCCCATGTCATCTCATTTAGTCCCCACAGCAATCCTAGAGGTAGGACGTGTCATCATCTCCACAGTGGAGGAGACAAAGGCCCTCAGAGGTTGGGGAGCTTGTCCAGAGAGTTACCACTGCTCTATGTGTTGGGTCTGAGACAGGACTTGAACCCATATCTGTCTGTGTGCAAGGGCAAGGGCTCTGTCCATTACCCCATGAACACACACCACTTTCAAGATTATTTTGGGATAATTTTCTCAAAAATCCTGGAGTCACACAATTAAAAAAAAAAAAAAAAAGTCAAATAGAACCAGTAGTAGAGGAAACCTCTGGGGAGGAAATCAGCATGGCTGATGGGATGGAAAGGAGGGAGATTTCCTTTCTGGCATATATCCTTTGCACCTAAGTTTGGGACTATATATGTATTATCTATTCAATTTTGAACCATACGCATGTATTATCTATCTAAGTGAATCAGTTAGATTTAACAAAAGATAACCCAGGAGTTAGCAGTGAATCTCCATCCTTTCCCTGTCAGATGTTATTTTTTCTTCCCAGTGTGTCCCTCTGGGTAGGACATTGGTGTCTAAAACCAGGAACTGTGGGTTTGAATCTCATCTAGTTTGTTTCCCATGGCCCTTTTGGAATCAGTGTGGCTTATAAACTATGTGCACAAGCCTAACATTGGCTCTAGTCCGAGTTCTTCGACTTACCACCTAGGAGGCCTTTAGGAAAATCAAGCTGCTCATTTTGCCGGGCACCCTGGTGGCGTAGTGGTTAAGTGCTATGGCTACTAACCAAAGGGTCGGCAGTTCAAATCCACCAGGCACTCCTTGGAAACTCTATGGGGCAGTTCTACTCTGCCTTATAGGGTCACTATAAGTCGGAATCGACTCGACGGCACTGGGTTTGTTTTTTTTTGGATAATATTTCTAAAACATGATTCTGATGATATTACATCCCTTCTTTCAAGCCTTCAATAACTTCCTGGTATCAATCAAATCAGTCACAGGATGGAGAAAACAGTGAAGCGCTCAGCTGCTAACGAAAAGGTGGCAGTTCAAGTCTACCCAGAGGCACCTCGGAAGAAAAGGCCTGATTAACTGCTTCCATAAAGATTACAGCTAAGAAAACCATATGGGAGGAAAACCATATGGGAGCAGTTCTACTCCATAACACATGGGTCACCATGAGTCAGAATCGACTTGATGGCCGCTAACAACAACGGCCACCAGATCTACTACAAATCCCTGGCCACGGGGCTCGAGGCCTTCTGATCTGCCATGATTCCCCTGCTCAGGCCTGCTGCCCCAGACAAGCGCATCTCGTGATGATATGAACTGACCTTGCTCTCTCCTGCTTCCTGCCTTTGTCTTGCTCTTCCCCTGCCTGAAATCCCTTACCCTGTTCTTGTTGAAATCCTTCTTATCCTTCAAGGCCCAGTCTAATGCCATCTCTTCCATGATGTCTGTCCTCTCTTCATGTGGATAACAGAAGTACTCACATTACACCCTTAGCCACCTGCAGGGGCTTCCTTAGCCCCTGTACCATTTCAGGCTTTGCAATTACCATCCTCTCCACAGGTCCATCCTTTCCTAAAGAACAGTGGGCCTCCTGTGGGCAGGAAATGTGCATATATGCGCTGTCAGGGCCAGGAAGAAAGTCTGACATAGGATAAGTGTTCAGTGCTGCTGGTCATTAAATCAAATACATATTCCGGGATAAAATGAATGCTTCAAAGGTCAGCGGAGCAGGGGCGGGAGTCTGGGGAACATGGTTTGCGGGGACTTCTAAGTCAATTGGCAAAATAATTCTATTATGAAATCATTCTGCATCCCACTTTGAAATGTGGCGTCTGGGGTCTTAAATGCTAACAAGTGGCCATGTAAGATGCATCAGTTGGTCTCAACCCACCTGGAGCAAAGGAAAATGAATAACACCAAGGCCACACGACAACTAAGAACCCAAGAGACAGAAAGGGCCACATGAACCAGAGACCTACATCATCCTGAGACCAGAAGAACTAGTTGGTGCCCGGCCACAATAGATGACTGCCCTGACAGGGAGCACAGCAGAGGACCCCTGAGGGAGCAGGAGATCAGTGGGATACAGACCCCAAATTCTCATAAAAAGACCAAACTTAATGGTCTGAGACTAGAGGAATCCCGGCGGCCATGGTCCCCAGACCTTCTGTTGGCACAGGACAGGAACCATCCCCAAAGACAACTCATCAGACATAAAAGGGACTGGTCAGCGGGTGGGAGAGAGACGCTGATGAAGAGTGAGCTAATTATATCAGGTGGACACTTGAGATTGTGTTGGCAACTCTTGTCTGGAGAGGGGATGGGAGGATAGAGAGAGAGGGAAGCCGGCAAAACTGTCACGAAAGGAGAGACTGAAAGGGCTGACTCAAGAGGGGGAGAGCAAGTGGGAGTAGGGAGTGAGATGTATGTAAACTTATATGTGACAGACTGATTGGATTTGTAAACGTTCACTTGAAGCTTAATAAAGGTTAATTAAAAAAAAAAAAAAGAGTGATAGAAACCACACTGGGAAAACCCTCAGGGTTTGCGTTTCAAAACCCCCCATTTTATAGGCGAGGCAATGGAAACCTAGACTGGGAAACTACATATCTTCCATCCCAGTCTTTCAGGAAAACTTGAGGGACTGGACGTTTGGAAGGTCCGATCTACGGCCCTATTAGCCCCTGGCATGGGTATTGGCGTTCCTGATTCATTCACAATGATGACCAATTGCATACATTGCATGGCGAAGTTGTTTTGTTTTTAAAGTAACAAATTCAAGCAATTTAGTTTCTTTCTCACTATCCCCTGGCCCTTACCAGCAGATTGCAAACCGAATTTCACATAGCTGGATTTAGAAGTCTCTTTCAACTTCATCCTAGACTTTTTTTTTTAACCATAGAGCCCATGCCTTTCCTAGCTCAGATTTAGTCCTTCATGGCCCTTCAGATCTAAAGCTTTGAGCCTTTTTTGAGAGTCCTACCTTCCCAGGAGGAGCACAGGCAGGAAAATGACAGTTGTCTTGCACACCAAACCCTCCTAGTTGTAAAGGCAGACCAGCCCTTGCTGCCATGTCTTTGTCATCCGGCACAGGGTAAAAACAGTGAAGCAGAAAGGCAGCCCAGAACACCTGTGGCCATTATGAACAGCAAAGCCACATCCCAGCCCTGCGTGCTTTTTATTCTGAATGTGGCGGCATCTGTCAGCCACAGACGAAACTTCAGCAATGGAGGACCAAGAACCAGGGTTCAGACAGTTGACTGAGGAATTAGAAGGATTTTGTAATAAGCCCATTAATTCTGCTGGATTGAAATATCCTCAAAATCCACACAGCCAGAGACAGCTGTACTTTTGTTTATATTTTACCTAGCATCTTATGCCTGCTGAAAGCTATGGGGCAAGTCTTCAGAGAAGGGCAAGAACGGCCAGAGATTCTGACTTCAAAGTCCAGGGCTTGGATTCCAGAGCTACCCACTAACCAGCTGAAAGGGTTCCTGGCCAAGTCACTTAAGCCCCCGGAATCTCAACAAACTCATCTATACAAGGTTCACATCAGGACCACATTAGATTATGTATTTTACCATGAGTTCAAATTACAAAGAAGTATGCAATTGTTCATCTGATTTCCAACTCAGGAGAAAAGGAAAAGCAAAACTTGGTGGTTGAGGGAAGGCCATTTATCTGGATTTTCTCAGTTCCACGAAAGGAGGATTCACCCATCCTTCTTAAACTCCATCTCTTGCCTGAGGCCTGACTGAGGGCAGGGGTGGTTCCAGCACCTGGGTGGGGAGGAGCTTGCATGGAGACCCACCTGGACTTAGCTGTGGGGAGGGGGACTGCTGGGGGCAAAATGCTACTTCATTGACCCTCAAGGTCATCCTTTAAGGCACCATGCATTTCTCTGCATTCTGTGAGGAACCTTAGTTACTTCTCTGAACCCCAAATATTGGACACCACCAATATCTCTTTGAATGCAGGGTTTTTTATTTCACATTGGTTTCTCTATTTACACATGCCTCAAATACAAAAACCAATGCTAATGCTCTTGCTATTATGTTAAGTCAATGAAGTAAGAGACAAAAATTATACGTTGGGATCTCAACTATGTAAAAGCAATAGATGCAGTGAAGAAAAGACGAGATGGGAGTATTAACACTGGTCGTATCTGAGAAAATAGACAATAGATGTTTTTCCTGCTTTTCTTTATTTTCTAAAAATTTAAAAGGGGTCATCATCAATTACTCTTATAATAGAAAAAAACAATTCAATTCAATCAAATATTTGAATGCCCCAAAGGGAAAATCCAATTATATATTTTCATGTAAAATTACATATACAACTTCAATTAAAACTAATGATATATTAATAATAAAAAATTTGAAAAAATATTTTATGAATATTAATAAAAGATACCAAGTCTGAGTCACTCAAAAATACCATACAGATCGAAGCATATTACAATATATTTCTTATGCCCTAAAAATATCAAAACAGCGCTTGGTTTCTGAAAATAGTACACTTACAACAAGGACTATTTATGCATTAAGAGCACAGCAGCCTTTTGGAGTTTGTTGTAACAGAATTTAACCTGTATTTATTTAGGCTCAAAAACATTGTCAGTATTGTTTAAAGTCATAAACTGGAAATCATGAAGCAATGTATTAACATTTTAAAAGATTGGAATTGTTATAAGTAAATATATGTACTACGAATATATGTTCTATAGCAGCACTGCCCAAAGCTTAGTTCGTCAAGAGGCCTTGGACGTTGCCTGACAAGAGGGTTCAGTAGTCAGAGAAGTTAGGTAAATCCGAGGTTAAAGCATTCAACAGGACTCTTCCTTGCAAAACCTCTTGGAGCCGCAAATGTACTAATTTTCACTGCGACCAAGAGAGGTGGCGAAAGCATGTGTTATGGATTGAATTGTTCCCTTCCAAAAGATATGCTGAAATCCTAATCCTTGGTTCCCGTGAACATGACCATGTTTGGAAATAAGGTCTTTGAAGATGTTATCAGCTAACACCAGATCATACTGGAGTAGGACGGGTCCTACTCCAATCTGAGTGCTGTCCTTATCAGTGGAGCTAAAGAGCTTTGTAACATTTGTCCAAGCATGGCAGAGGCCAGGTTGGCCCAAGAGTCCAGAGGGGCAGAGAGACCAGGGAGAGGCCTGCCTGGGGGCATGGCCGAGAAGCTGTCCTGCCCGAAGAACTGTATCCTGAGTCCTTCCTGATCCTGAATTGTATGTAACCTGTTACTTCCCTAATAAGCCCCATAATTGTGAGTATTGTCATGAGTTCCGTGTGGTCATTGCAACGAATTACGGAACCCAGCAGAGAAGTAGAGAGCACTGTGGGCAGGACAGCTGGTGTTAGAATTGGTAAAAAGGTTGGAAAAGGGAGGTATGTCTGATCTCTACCTCATAGCAATCAGCCTTGTGCTATTGATGCGAGAGTGATTCTCTCTCCCCTTCAGGAAGTTAGGGGAGGTCAGATGCCCCCTCCATGCCGTTTTTACAAACGTCCACTTACAGATCACAACAAGCCGTTTAATGAGTCATGTTATCTGGAACCAAAGCCCAGTTCCCACCATGGTGTCAGGTCTCCTTTAGAGTCATTCCCCTGCAGAAGTTCCACGCTGATGAGAAACAGATCAGAAGGGTTTTTGGCCTCATTACAGGTTCAATACTTGGATCTCCTTATAAAATGGCTTAAGAATGACATACACACACCACCCCGCCCCGCCACCACACTTCTGCACACCCTCTGCTGGCATGCAAAGCGTGCTTAGAAAGGGGAGGAAAAACCCGAACCACAAAACCCTACATTCCTTTCGAGGGCTGTGTGTGTACACACCCTGGACCTTTTGACTCTCTTTCCCTAGTGAACAGGGGTTTTTGAGGCTTTGCATCAAGAGTCCCGGACTGTGAAGAGGCAGCTCTAAAAGGTCCAAGCCTTATGATTTCAGCACTTACCCTCTCAGGGGCTCTGTTTCTCCATCTGTGAAATGGAGCTAATGAGCCCTGGGTCCTGTCTAACTGCCCAGGATTATTGTAAAGATGAAACACAGAATAAAAACGCTATGAGAAGTTGGAAATTGAGGCTTGGTTACACGATTGCAAACAGGGACTGTCTACTTCCTATTTACTTTGCTTGAGGGTGGCGGGGAGAGGGAGAACTAGCTGGGGGCAGGTGGGAAAACGTAACAAATACTTCCAGACACCTGCCCCCTGCCCCCCCTTCACAGTACTACTTATCTCGTCAATCTTCATCTTCTCGCCAACACGGAGCCACCATTCAGTCTCAAGATAACGAAAGCAGGAAAAAGACAGGGCACACGGAGTAAAGTATGCCTAAAAGACCAACCATAGCCTATTTATTCCAATCCTGATAAAATGTATACCACTGAAAAAATGCATTCAAATGAGCACTGTTTTGTTATTTAAATATAATGTAATTTAAATATTATTATATTTAAATAATGTTTTTTAAAAAATAGTATCTGGTTAGCAGCACCTGAAACAGCCATAGAGAACTTCTTCTGAAGAAACAGGAAAAGATACCAAGAAAAATTCACCACACCTCTGAAGACTGACCAACAATCAGAATCTGGGAAAAATTACCATTCATTATAAGGCAAATAGAGCTGGATTAAGAAGTCTACCCAAGTGGCAGAAAGACTTAGGAAGACCTAGCGTCCCATAATGTATATTCCAAGTGCTTGTTTAAATTTTTAATTACAAAAAAGAAAACCACAGAAGTATGAAAAGAAAACACACACACACACACCACACACACACCGCACACACACCACACACACATTACACACATATACTCACACACCCAAACCAAACCAAACCCATTGCTGTAGAGTTGATTCCAACTCATAGTGACCCTGCAGGACAGAGTAGAACTGCCCCATGGGGTTTCTAAGGCCGTAATCTTCACAGAAGGAGACTGCCACATCTTTCTCCCATGGAGCGGCTGGTGGGTTCAAACTGCCAACCTTTTGGTTAGCAGCCACTGTACCACCAGGGGTCCTGAGAGAGAGAAAAGAGAGAGAGTGACTATTTCTGTAATTTTGAATGGGCAAACTTTTCTAAGAATGACTCAAATCAGAAAGCATAAAGACAAAAATTATTTTACCACATAAAAATTATGAAGTTAATGTATCAAAAAGTCATAAACATCTTATATATTGCTGGTGGGAAAGTAAAATGCAGCCACTGTGGAAAACAGTTTGGCAAGTCCTCAAAATATTACACATAAAAAAAAAAATTTTTTTTTATAGGCATCATTTATTCAGCAATTCCAGTCCATACCCAAAAGAAGTGAAAACACATGTCCACATAAAAATTTGTACACAAGTTTGTAGCAGCATTATCCATGATAGCCCAAAAGTGAAAACAAACGAAATGTCTATCAGCTGATGAATGGATGGATAAAATGTGGTATATTCACACAATGGAATATTATTCGGCCACAAAAGGAATGAAATACGGATACCTGCTGCAACACGCCACGTAACTGAAAGAAGCCAGTCACAGAAGACCCCATTTTGTAAGTTTTAATTTATACGAAATGTCCAGAATAGGCGACCCCATAGAAACAGAAAGTAGATTAGTGGGCTGGGGAGAGGGAGAAATGAGGAGTGACTGCTAATGAGTGAGAGGTTTTTGGGGGGGATGATGAAAATAATCTGAAATTAGATGGTGCTGATGGTTGCAAAACTGTGAATACACTAAAAAGGACTAAACTGTACACTTTAAAAGGGTGAATGGTATGGTATGTCAATTATTTCTCAATAACCAAAAAACCAAACCCACTGCTATCGAGTCGATTCCAGCTCATAGCAACCCTTTAAGACAGAGTAGAGCTGCCTCATAGGGTTTCCAAGGAGCGGCTGGTTTGGATTCAAACTGCTGACCTTTTGGTTAGCAGCCAAGCTCTTCACCACTGTGCCACCAGGGCTCCATTTCTCAATAAAGAAGCTGTTATTTAAAAAAAAAAAAAAAAAGGCAATGCTAATGATTAACAACCTGCGTTATGCAGATGATACAACCTTGTTTGCTGAAAGTGAAGAGGACTTGAAGCACTTGCTAATAAAGATCAAAGACCACAGCCTTCAGTATGGATTGCACTTCAACATAAAGAAAACAAAAATTCTCACAACTGGACCAGTGAGCGACATCATGATAAACAGAGAAAAGATTGAAGTTGTCAAGGATTTCATTTACTTGGATCCACAATCAACAGCCATGGAAGCAGCAGTCAAGAAATCAAAAGATGCATTGCATTAGGTAAATCTGCTGCAAAGGACCTCTTCAAGGTGTTGAAGAGCAAAGATGTCACCTTGAAGGCTAAGGTGCTCCTGACCCAAGCCATGGTGTTTTCAATAGCATCATATGCATGTGAAAGCTGGACAATGAGTAAGGAAGACTGAAGAAGGGTTGACGCCTTTGAATTGTGATGTTGGCGAAGAATATTAAGTATACCATGGACTGCCAGAAGAAGCAACAAATCTGCCTTGGAAGAAGTACAACCAGAATGCTCCTTAGAAGCAAGGATGGCGAGACTGCGTCTTACATACTTTGGACATGTTTTCAGGAGGGATCAGTCCCTGGAGAAGGACATCATGCTTGGCAGAGTACAGGGTCAGTGGAAAAGAGGAAGACCCTCAGTGAGGTGGATTGACACAGTGGCTGCAACAGTTAGCTCCATCATAACGATTGTGAGGACGGCTCAGGACCAGGCAGTGTTTCATTCTGCTGTGCACAAGGTCACTATGAGTCAGAACTGACTTGATGGCACCTAACAACAACAACAACAATGATAAATGAAAACAATTGTAATATTTCACAGGTAGGTTTAGTAGCCATATGTAGTTCTTATATAAAAATTTAAAAAATAAATAGGCCATGAAAAATTAGCAAAAGCCAAGGAGAAGAAAAGCTGCAAGAGAATTCCCAGAAAAAGCCGGTAAACATTTTTCTGTTTATGCTCATTTTAAAATTATTGTGATTATTAGATCAGCTACTGTTGTTGTTGGGTGCTATCAAGTCAACTTCAATTCATAGTGATGCTGCCATTTAACGTGTTCATAATAAGGCACAGATTTTACTGTCACAATTCTTAAAAACATGTTTCGAGAAGGGGTCCTTTAGGCTTTACCAGTGTGCCAGAGAGAACCACGGCACAAAAAAGGTTAAGAATCCTTCAACTATAGGAAAGTATATCTATATGAGGAAATGCGACGTAACCATTAAAACTGATGCTGTAGGTCAGGCAGTAGGGCAATTCCAACCAGAGCTCCAACTGCAAGCTGGTGCGACCCCTTTGGAGACCAGCTGGTAAAAAAAAAAAAAAAAAAAAAAAAGGCCCTTTGGAGACCAGCTGGTATTGTCTGTTAAAGCTGGACATGTGCATATCTGTCACGCTGCAGTTGCACTCCTAAGTATAAATGTGAAAGAAATAGATACGTATGCTCACCAAAAGCCATCTAAGGAATTTTCATAGCAGCTATAATAGCCCAAACCTGGAAACAACTCACGTGCTCATCAACGGTAGAGTGGGTAATAGTGATGCGTTTACACAACGGCGCACTGTAAGCCAACAAGAGTGAGTGAGCCGTTGCTATATGCAGTAACATGAGAGAATCTCATTAGTACATTGTTGAGTGAAAAAATATAGAAGAATAAATACTACATAATTCCATTATACGAAGTTTAAAAGCAGGCAAAAAATAAAGAGATGTTGGAAGTAAAGACAGTGGTTGCTTTTGGGAAAGAAGGGACTGTAACTGGAACAGCGCCCAAAAGGCTTTGGGGTGCTGGGGGTGCTCTATTGTGTTATAAGGGTGCTAGATATAAAAGCAGATGCATTTTAGTGAAAACTCTTTGAGCTTTACACTTATGATTTTTGCACATTTCTGTTTTTATGTACTACTTCAAACAGAAGTCTGCTTAAAAATGACATTGTAGAAAAAGTTTAATGACATGGAAAGATATTGAAATTGCCATGTTATGTTGAAAACACAGCTTAATAAAGATGCAAAAAAGGAGCCCTGGTGGTGCAGTGGTTAAGCAGCACTTCGCTGCTAACCGAAAGGCCGGTGGTTCGAACCCACCAGCTGCTCCGCGGGAGAAAGATGTGGCAGTCTGCTTCTGTAAAGATTACAGCCTCGGAAACCCTATGGGACGGTTCTACTCTGCCCTACAGGGTCGCTATGAGTTGGAATTGACTCGACGGCAAAGGGTTTTGGTTTTCTTATAGGTGCAAAATGTATTCAGTGAAAAAGGCAAGGTGCAGAACTGTGTGTGCAGTGTGCTCTCGTTTTGTTTCCTTCAGGATTCTCACGCTTATGTATTTGTAAACGCCTAACGTACCTGTAGGGGGATACACAAGTACCTGACGGGAGTGAGCGCCTCGCAAGAGGGCCTGTGGGAGAGAGGTTTATTTTTTACTTTATTCCCTTTATTTAGTACCCTTAGAATTTTTTATTATGTGTATATATTGACAATTCAATGCATAAATAAATAAATAATGCAGATTAAAAGACAGAACGATGTCACTTTTGTGAAAATAAAGGGCTGGCTGTATCAATGAATACTAAGTTGTTAACCATGGGTGATGGAATTGGGGATTTCTTTTTTTTTTTTTTTTGTCTTCTAGTGTGAACATGGTGGTGCAAATGGTTAAGCCCTCGGCTGCTAACCGAAAGTTTAGTGGTTCGAACCCAGGAGCAGCTCAGCGGCAGAAAGACCTGGTGATCTGCTTCGGTAAGGAGCACTGCCAAGAAACCTCTATGGGGCAGTTCTGGTCGCTGTGAGTGGGCGGCGACTCTGAGTCCGAATCGACTCCAAAGCGCTTTGTAACAACGATAACAACGGTGTGAACACGTATTTCTTTTGCGAATGAGAAAGGTCATTTTAACTTTCTTTTGCAACTCGGTTTTGTCGATGCTCCTGAGGCGTAATTTGCATACGATGACTGATTTTAAGTGCATTTTAAATGCGTAGTTCAATGAGCTCTGACAAAGGTATGTATGTAGCCCATGTCATCACCACCCAATCAAAGTAGAAAACATTTCCTTCACCCTAGGAAGATCCTTCAGGACTGACGTTTTGCCGTCAAATTTACCCTCCCCTAACTTTTTTTTTTTTTTTTAACCAGGCAGCTTCTGATCTATCACCAGAGCTCGGTTTTGCCTGCTCTAGAACTTCATAGAAATGCAATTATTTAGTAGGTATTTTTTTTTAAATAGGGCGTCTTTCCCTCAGCAAAATATTTATGACATTTATCTATATTTTTGTATCAGTAGTTCATTATAAATTTTTTTTTTTAATGAAGAGTCACGTCTTAAGCCCTTTCTGCTTTCCAATCTGCAGCACGAGACGCCATTCACGCAGGAAAAGTCCTCCGCAGCCTCCCCTAGCAGGTGTGCTGCGGCCCAGAGTGATCTTACAGCCCTCCTGCCCTGGGAGCACTGAGAACAGCCCTCCTCCCGGAAATCCCGGCCTGCCCGTCTGCTCCGCCAGCGCCAGGCTCAGGTGAGAGCCACCCTGCTCGTCGCCATTGTTCTGAGAGTGACAGCCTCCGGGGCAAATGGAAAGCCGTCAACCTGAGGGCTGTCAACTGCAGACAAGAATTCCTTTCTTTGTCAGGCTGGGTGGTCTCCCTAGCTGCGGCTTCACCTGCACAAAAGATGATAAGCATGGTGTGCACTTGCAGAAAACATCGCCACCACCCAACAACTCTAACCGCACTCCTTTGTGAGGCCGGGATTAGCCTCTACCTGGCTTCCCTTGATCAAATCCCAGCCAAGCGAGGGCATCCAAGGGTTGTTAGTCCACTCCCCCACCCCGACCCCCACCACCTGCAGGTTTCGTAAAATGTATTTGTCCCAGAATCTTAGTCACAGACAGCTGGAAGGTCCCTTGGAGGTCACCTGCTCCGACCGTCTCAGGTACAAGAGGGGATCTGGACACAGTCCAAAGTCACACAACCCAAGGACGGGACTAGAACTCACTTCTTTGGGGTATTCTTTCTACTACCCCAAGCTGCTCCTGTTATTAACTGACCCCGACATAGCACAATGTAAAGTTTAATTTCTAGCTTTCCGGTAAAAAGGAAGTGTGTGGGGGAACCTTCATACCTGGTGGCTCTCCTGCAGCCTTTGTGTGAGTTCTTTGTATAAGGCTTGCTTTCCTTTGTGATCTGCACACCAGGGCAGGTTTCAGCTCTAGAATAGTTTGGTGCCCTCTAGTGGTTTTTTTTTTTGTAACAACAATAGCTACCCCTTCTTGGGTGCCTCTTGGGCAGAGAGGGTTCAACATGCATCGTTATTTCTAATTGCAGATTCGAAGAACAGGCCTATATGTAGGTAGTTTTACCTGCTCCAGAGCTCAGATATTCAATAATCTGCCCAAAGTGGCTGAGGCTGCATTCAAACCCAGACCTGTGGGAGCCCGTGTTCTGTCATTCCTCCTCTTCACTACTACTCATCACAGTCCTTACACTGTGACACATTCTCCTCACATAAATAAATACCTCAAAGTTTGCCCTGAAGGGGCCGTTAACGTCCTCTTTTAACACATGGGGAGGCCTAGGCTGGAGCAGGGTCACAAGGCCAATAAGCCCTGTGCCTGCTGTTCACTGCTCAAAGCTGCCGTCTGAACCAGAGCTCGTGTACAAGGTCTGCAAGGGATCTTCTTCCCCAGGTGGCCTCCATCCCGAAGGGGAACTGGGAGCCTTCAGCACTCCCACCCTGGGGACCAAGGGCATCTCTGAGCCTCCCTTCTTCCTCCCTTCCTCCCATGCATTCACACTTGCTCTGTTCCAGCCTGTCTAGCCATACAATGGAGTATTATTTGGCCACAAATGCAATGAAGTACTGATACATGCTATGACAAGGATGAATCTCAAAAACATTATGCTAAGTGGAATCAGCCAGTTACAAAAGACCACATATTATATGACTCCATTCATAGAAAATGTCCAGAATAAGAAAATCTATAGAGAGTAGATTAGTGGTTGCCTAGGGCTGAGGGAGTTGGGGAGAGTGTGGAGTGACTGACAGTGGCTGTTGAGTTTCTTTCAGGGCTGAGGAAAATGTTCTAAAATGGATTGTGGGGATGGCTGTACCACTCTGTGGATATACTAAAAACCACTGACTTGTACCCTTCAAATGGGTGAATTGTGTGGTATGTGAATTATATTTCAATAAAGCTGTTATGAAATAACAAACACTAGGAGACACTGCCTTTCATGTGTGCTTTATGTAATCCCTCTGAATTGGGTTCCCACTGACAGGTGGTGGATTCAGTGGAAATCAGCAGTGTGGGTCAGCTACTCCACTCGTCCCTGGACACAAAGGGGCTCTTCCCACAGACGCTGAAGTGCATCTTGCATCATACAGGGGATATAAGTCACCTGCATAATTACAACACAAGGCAGAATGTGCCTGAAGATGGGGGGCGGGAGCGGATATGGCCTCTGAGAAGGGGGAGGGTACGTCCAGCTGAATCGTTGAGAAAAGGCTTCAAGGAGGAGAAGAGTATCCTTTCAGAAAAGATTGTGACAGGTGGTGATGGGTGTGACCAGAAAGAGTCCAGATTAGACTTCGAGCTGCTTGCGAGGGGGGTCATGACTGATTCGTCACTGTATTCCTGAATCTCAGCACAGAATCTGGCTTAGAGCAGGTGCTCAGTGAGGGAATAAATATACAAATGAAAGAATAAATGAGGGTGTGAGCAGAAGAACTGCAGAGGGAGAGAAAAGCGTGAGCAAAGCATAGAGCAGAGGGGTGCGGGACAGGTCTACAAAAGTCATGATGAGGGCTCATGGAAGGTAAGCCTCTCAGAGGGAGGCTGGAGTCAGGTGAGGAGAACATCCGATTTCTATGGACTGGGGGGCTGATGGCTGGTTTTCCGTCAGAGAAGCATCGTGGTTAAAGCTGCTCTTTAGAGAGATGAGGTGAAAGCCCGAGTGGAAGACAGATTAGAGGAGATCAGCCTGGAGGCTGGGAGACCCGTCTACAGGCTACTCAGGGAAGAGACGGTGGGGGCTCAACTAGGCCAGGAGCAGTGGGGTTGGAAAAGGGATGGGGACCAGAGACACTCAGCCACTTTCCAACCATTGTGTTGTTGTTGTTAGGTGCCGTCGAATCAGTTCTGACTCATAGTGCCCCTATGTACAACAGAATGAGACACTGCCTGGTCCTGCTCCATCCTCACAATTGTTGCTATGTTTGAATCCATTGTTGCAGCCACTGTGCCAATCCATCTCGTTGAGGGTCTTCCTCTTTTTCTCTGACCCTCTACTTTACCAAGCATGATGTCCTTCTGCAGGGAATGGTCCCTCCTCATATTACGTCCAAAATACATGAGACAAAGTATCATCATTCTCACTTCTAACGAACATTCTGGCTGTACTTCTTCCAAGACAGATTTATTTGTTTTTCTGGCAGTCTGTGGTATAGTCAATATTCTTTGCCAACACCATAATTTAAATGCATTAATTCTTCTTCTGCCTTCCTTATTCATTGTCCAGCTATCCATAATGTTTTCACTAGCCAATTTTTTCAGAAGTAGATTGCCAGGTCCTTCTTCCCACTCTTAGTATGCCCACCATTGGGTGACCCTACTTAGTCTGCCCACCATTCGATGACCCAGCATCACAGCAACAAACAAGCCACCACAGTGCAACAGACAGACGAGTGGTGGTCCAAACATTATAAAAACCATAAAAACAAGTGCATGTGGTGATAAATACTTCACCTATGCAACAGAACTATTAGAGGAAACATTTGCCAATAAAATATAAGTGGTTTGTGGTTTGAAGCTGCACCCACACTTATTTAAAAGGTAATTGAAAGGAAAACCCCAATTGGGGGTAATAAGAAACAGGAAACCACCAGCCTGTAACTCCATGATGTGGACTGGAGCTCACACTTTGTCCTGGACTGTGTTCCTACTCCCTTGGCTCCACCCACAACTGGTAGCAACAACCCTGGGGCCAGGCTTCAGGCAGGGCCAGCCCTCTCTGTTTCAAGCCACTCGGTTAGTCACTTGGGGTATTGGCAAGGACCTGGCTTCTGCTCTCAGCTCTGCACTAACCCAGGCAGGACAAGCGCTTGAGAGGAAATATGAGGAAGTCTTTTCCTAAGTCAGAGACTGAGAACTTGGCGTTGAAACTGTGGGATGCTGGAGCTGGACTGTGCCTGGCTGAACCCAGCTGTCACTTATTAGCCGTATGACCTTGAACAGGTCACTTAACATCTCTGTGCCTCAGTTTCCTCATCAGTAAAACTGGGATTAGTGAATGTACTCCTTGAGTAGTTATGAGGATCAGATTAATTAATAAACTTAAAACGCTTAGATAAAATCCTAGCAACTAGTAAGTGCCACATAAGTATTGTTGTTGTTTTTATTATTATTACAATGAATAATAGCCAAAGCTAGACAACAGTGAAACGGACTGTTCTGAAGCAGAAAGTGCCCTATTACCACGGGTGTACAAGCAGAGACGAGGTCCCCGTTAGGTTTAGCTTTGAAACTTGACTTTTCAGTGCTGGTGAGTCATCCAACGAGGCTTATTTAGTACTAATCATCCAAATTGATTTAATCCCACAAACATTTACTGAGCAGCTACTCTGTACCAGAGACTCTGCTAGGCTCTGGACATGTTGGGATGAATCAGATGGCCCCAACTCTCAAGGACCTAGAAAGGACGGCAGGTACATATCCCCTCTGGTGTGATAAGTAACAACATCAGCACACATGAGGTTCAGAGGCAGAGAGGAGGCAGTCAGGGCAGGCTTCCTGGAGGAGGCAGTGAGAAGCAAGGTCCTCTGGGCCATACGGAGGACTTGGGGATGCCCAGTGGGGAAGATGTGCCCTTGTTGGTCTATGAGTGACAAAGGATTTTGATGTCCAGAGCTGATGTCATTTTTCTCTAGGCCCTGTCCTTAGTTGAATCATTTGGACTCTCCCACACCTTACTGCTTTTGGAAAGACAATTTCTGTGAGTGTTCAAGATGCTTGTCAAATCTTTCTGCAGACACATTTTATTGATCAAGGCTCCAACATGATGTTTTTGCCTCTGTTCCTTTATCTTTTGGTTCAGGGAGATTGAGAACCAAGTTTCTCCAGGAAGGTTTGCTTAGGGAATCACAGCAAAAAGGTTTGCATTCCTTGGATTTCTAGGTCAACACAGCCTAAGTCAACAGAATCGGGCAGATTTCTAGGCTACAGCACCCTTGTCCCAGGAAGAGCCAATTTTCTCCCTGTGTGTCCCCCTGGCTTGTTCCTCCCCACAGGTGTTTTCCTATTGTGGATTTAGGCCAACAATGTTTAAAGTGACCATATTAAGAGCTAAAGCTCTGGAGAATAAGAGGAAGAGTAAAAATAAAAAGCCACACACATGTACTATTTACCAGATAATAAAGACAAATGTGCTCACATCCGTCATCTCAGGCATGAATGACCCCAGTAATGCACTTAGAGAGGAGGCCCTGTCAGGAAGCCCTGCCAAGTTTCTCATTTCCCTTTCTGGCTTCCATTCTTTCTTGTCTACTCTTTTTCAGGTCTTGGTTAGGGCATTCAATTCTTTCTGTGCTTATTAAAACAAACAAACAAAATCCCAGTTGCCAGTGAGTCAATTCTGATTCATGTTGACCCCATGTGTTACAGAGTAGAACTGCACCCCATAGGGTTTTCAAGGCTGCGACCTTTCGGAAGCAGATTGCCGGGCCTTTCTTCTGAGGTGCTTCTAAATGGGTTCAAATTGACAATATTTGGTTAGTAGCCTAATGCTGAACCTTTGATGCTTAACCATCTGTGCCATCTAGTGACTCCTGTTTTGTTAATTACCAGCTTTTAGCCAGGATCACAGTTGGTCTGGGAGGTAAGAGAGGTACTAAGCAGGAAGACAGATGTTGTCACATGTTGGAACTGTGAATGGGAGAGGCAAGAACACATCCCCTGGTCTTTTTCCTTTTGTGCCCCCACCAAGATGACTCACGCTGCTGTGCCCTGGGCAAGCCCTGCAGACTCAGCCGCCCTGTGGGGCACACAGATCAGGGCATGCATTCTTCCCTTCTCTAAAGGAGTCTCCTTTCAGCTTGGTTGTGGAGTCAGCTAGCAATTTAGACGCAAATTACACGAAACTTGCTAACAAAGGTCAGTAAATCAAAGGGGAGGGAGTTGCCAGCAAAGGAAGACCAACAGGTTGTCAAGAATTTCAAAATATCGAGGCCTGGACAGCATCTGAGCTATGGCCGTTGTCTCCAGTATTCAGGCTTGGAATACTTCATTGAGGAGGAGGTTTTGGGTGCTGATTATTCTCAAAAGGTTACCTTGGGATAGGAGGGGAGATGTTAACTTTTCCCCCAGAAATCTCCCTCAGAGCAGTGTGGAGGCTACAGAAGTCATCTAGGGCCCTGGCTCTCACAGTTTGCTGTCTAATAGGATAACTGAAGGGGATGGGGGAAGTTAAGGGTTTTTTAAAAAAAATGCTGAGGCCTGGATCCCACTCTAACTAATGACATCAGAATCCCTGGGGTGGAACCTATGCAGCAGTGTTTTTTGAACTCCCCAGGTGCTTCCAATGTGCAGCCAAGTTTGAGAACCTGGGATGTGGACTCTTGCCATTCAAAGTGTGGTCTCAGGAGGCACTGCATCACCAGGGGTGCATCTCAGGTCCACCATAGACTGACAGACTCCGAATCTGCATGTTAACAAGATCTGCAGGTGAATGACACGTTTGAGAAGCAGTTACTCTTCTTGAAACATTGGACAATCAAATAATCTTGGGCCAAAATTTTCTCTTGGGAACTACCAGCTAGCTGGCCAAACAAGCCCTGGTGGCGGCCAGGTTCAATTAATTTCCATTACCTTCCTGGGTCCAGTCAGGTTTTGAGCTTTTTTTTTTTTTCTTATTGTGTTAAAATAAACATTACATAATATTTAATATTAGTGACATTGGTACAGTCACCATGTTGTGCGACCACTACCACCATCTGGTTCTGGGACATCGTTATCACTCCAACAGGAAACCTTGTACCCTTAAATGGTCACTCCCCATTCCTTTTCTGGGTATTCCTTGGCTTTCTGTCACTATGGGTTTGCCTATTCTGGATGTTTCATATAAATGGAATCATATTATACGCGGCCTTTTGTGTCTGGCTTCTCTCACTCAGCATGTTTTTAAGGTTCACCCATATTGTAACATGCATCAGTATTTCCTTCCTTCTTATGGTTGAATGATAGTCCACTGTATGACTATGCCATATTTTGCTTATCCATTCATCAGGTGATGGACACTTGGGTTGTTTCTATCTGTTGGCTGCCATGAACATTTGTATACAAGTTTATGTGAACATTTGCTCACAGTCCTTTTGGGTGTATATACCCAGAAGTGGAATTGCTCAATCATACAGTAGTTATATGTTTAACTTATTGAAAAACTGCCAAACTGTTTTCCAAAGCAGCTGCACCCTTTTACATTCCTACTGGCAATGTACAAGGGTCCCAATATCTCCACATCCTCACCAGCACTTGTTATTTTCAGGTTTTTTTCTTACAGCCATTCTAGTGGTTGTGAAGTGGTATCTCATTGTGGTTTTGATTTGCATTTCCCTAATGACTAATGATGTTGAGTATCTTTTCATGTGTTGCTGGCTATTTGTATATTTTCTTTGTAGAAATGTCTATTCGAGTCCTTTACCCATTTTTAAAATTGGGTTATTTGTGTTTTTGTTGTTGAGTCCTAAGAGTTCTTTATCTATGCCTGATATTAGACCCTTATCAGATATATGACTTGTGAATATTTTCTACTTTTCTGTGTTTTTTTACACTTTCTTGATAGAATCCTTTGATGCACAAATGTTTTTAATTTTGCTTTAGTCTAATTTAACAATTTTTTCTTTTGTTGCTGGTCCTTTTGGTGTCATGCAGAATTTGGGTTTTTATCACTTGGAGATGATCAACGGATAAGGAGAGAGATATGAGGGGAAAGGAAATGAGGATGGCTTGAGATCCCTCCCTCCAGTTCAACCAGAAGATCTCAGCATTTATCTGCTTTGTATATGGTTTTGCTGTTTCAAATATACACATATAACCAATACGTTAGAATCACTAGATTCATGCTTCTCAAACTTTAGCCATCGGATATTCGTGGGAAACCTCAGTCTGTCAGGCTGGTCTTTCTGAAAATTCGCCCTGAATAGTATATGTAGTAATTAGAACTTAATGTTTTCTGGTTTCAATTTTCTTTTTTAATATAACTTATTTTTCTTGTTGCTGAGAATATACACGGCAGAACATACATCAATTCAACAGTTTCTACGCGTAAAATTCAGTGACATCCTTTAAGTTGTGCAACCATTCTCACTCTCTTTTTCTGAGTTGTTCCTCCCCCACTGACAAACTCACTGTCCCCTAAGGTTCTTATCTAATCTTTTGAGTTGCTGTTGTCAATTTGATCCCATATAGATAGATCTTAAAAGAGCATAATGCTCAAGGGAGACATTCTTTACTAGTTAAGCTAAACTATTTTAATTGGACTTCAGGGGATATTTTACTTTAAGGTTTACAGATTATCTCATGGAAATAATTTCAGAGGTTCATCTCTATGGCTCCAGAAAATTTGAATTCCAGGAAAGTTTGAAATTCAGTTTTACATATTCCCTCCTTTGATCTGGATTCTTGGTTTCAATTAAGCTTTATTTCTTCTTTTTTTATTATACTGTAGATGAAGGTTTACAGAACAAACTAGTTTCTCATCAAACAGTTAGTACACTCATTGTTGTATGACATTGGTTAACAACCCCATGACATGTCAACACTCTCCCTTCTCAACCCTGGGTTCCCTATTACCAGGTTTCCTGTTCCCTCCTGTGTTCTAGTTCCTGCCCCAGGGTTGGTGCGCCCCTTTAGTCTCATTTTGTTCCACAAGCCTGTTCAATCTTTGGCTATAGGGTGAACCTCAGGAGTGGCCTGATTAGTGAGCTGAAAGTGTGTCTGGTGGCCATACTCTTAGGGTTTTTCCAGTCTCTGTCAGGCCAGCAAGTCTGGTCTTTCTTTCTGAGTTAGAATTTTGTTCTACATTTTTCTCCAGCTCTGTCCAGGACCCTCTATTGTGATCCCTGTCAGAGCTGTTAGTGGTGGTAGCCAGGCACTATCTAGCTGTACTGGCCTCAGTCTGGCGGAGGCCATGGTAGGTGTTGTCCATTAGTCCTTTGGACTAATCTTGCCCTTGTATCTTTTAGTTTTCTTCATTCTTCCTTGCTTCTGATGGGGTGAGACCAGTGGAGTATCCTAGATGGCCACTCACAGGCTTTTAAGACCCCAGACGCTACTGACCAAAGCAGAATGTAGAACATTTTCTTTACAAACTATGTTATGCCAATTGAGCTAGATGTTCCCTGACACCATGGTCCCCACAGCCCTCAGCCCAGCAATTCAGTCCCTCAGGGAGTTTGGATGTGTCCATGGAGCTACCATGGCCTTTCCTTATACAGGCCGCGCTGGCTTCCCCAATATGGTGTACTGTCTTACACTTCACCAAAGTTACTACTTATTTATTGTCTATTATTAAGTATTTTTCCATCCCTACCCTTTCTCTCCCTCGTAACCCTCAAAGATTGTTTCTTTTTGTATGTAAACCTTTTCATGAGTATTTACAGTAGTGGTCTCATACAATATTTGTCCTTTTGTGATTGACTTATTTCACTCAGCATAGTGTCCTCCAGATTCATCCATAGTATGAGATGCTTCACAGATTCATCGTTGTTTTTTATCGTTGTGTAATACTCCATTGTGTATATGCACCGCAGTTTGTTTATCCACTCATCTGTCGATGGGCATCTAGGTTGTTTCTATCTTCTTGTCAATTAAGCTTTATTTGTAATTTTCTTAAAAACCAATGCTTCTTTTGCTCCATTTGCCACACTTTTGGGAAAAAAAGGATATTTGGCGCTCGATTCAGACCCACTGTCTCTCTGGTGGCAGCTCAGCCACACTGAAGGAATAGTCCATGAAAAAGACAGTCAACTTCATGCATCCTAGCCTTGGTCCCAGGTGCTGCATTTGCTTGACATCACACAGCAAGTAGGTGAAGGTTTGAACCCAAGCCTTCTGACTTCAAATCTAAGGCTCTGTCCCCCTGACTTTGCATCTGGAAGGGAATCAGGTCAAGCAGGTACTGGTCTCTCTGACTGGCACTACTACTATTAACTGTTATCATTGTTTTTGGAAGCTATTGTGATGAAGACTTTACATCTAATCTTCCCAACAACTCATGAAGTGGTTCCATAATTGTCCTCACTTTACCACTGAGGAAATTGAACTCAGAATTTAACTTACCCAAGGTCACCCAGAGGGTAAGTGTCAGAATTAGGAATTCTGAACCACCGAGCGAAGCTGTTATTTTAAAGATCCCGAGAAGTTGTATCTGTACCAACCCCTCTCTAAGGTTACAAACAAACCAAACTAGTTGCTGTCGAGTGGATTCCGACTCATAGCGACCCTACGGGACACAGTAGAGCTGCCCCATAGGGTTTCCAAGGAGCGGCTGGTGGATTCGACCTGTCGATCTTCCGGTTAGCAGCCGTAGCCTTTAACCACCGCGCCAGGAGGGCTCCGTCAGGTTACAAGCGAACAGGTAGTTCCGGTTTTTCCGCGCACTCAGACCCCGCCCCGCGGCCCCTCCCTTCCACCGCCCCCCCGCGGCTGCGCAGGCGCGCTCCCTCTGAGTCCGCTCCCTGGAGGCCGCCGAAAGGAGGCGCTAGAGCACATCAGCGCCGTGGGCACGCTTTGCCCCGGCGGTGCGCGTGCGCGGGGCTGGGGCTGCGGTCGGAGGACGTCCGAGATGGCGTCCTCCGAGAGAGCTTCGCTGGAGACAGTGGCTTTAGAACAGCCGGCGGAGCTGCCTGCCTCCGTGCGGGCGGGCATCGAGCGGAAGCGGCAGCGGGCGCTGATGCTGCGCCAGGCCCGGCTGGCCGCCCGGCCCTACCCGGCGACGGCGGCAGCGGCTACTGGAGGTTTGGGCCCTGGCCGCGCCTTCCCGTTCCCTGCCCGCACCTCCGTGGTCCCTCCCCGCACCTCCGTGGTCCCTGTCCGCACCTCCCTGGTCCCTGCCCGCACCTCCCTGGTCCCCGTACAGACTCGCGCGGGTCGGGGCCGGGCTCCGGGTGTGGCGCTGAGCCCCGTCACATCTGCGCTCAGATCCTCCCGCAGTCGCGGGAATCCGCCCAGCTGGCCTTGTCGGAGCGACTTGGCCAAGACCACGGAGCCGTTCCCCGGGACAACCCAGGCCTCCTGGCCCCCGAGCCCGGGCTTCGCTCACTGCACGCCGCGTGCCCAGCTCGGTCTTTAGCTTGAGAATGCAGCCGCCGCCTGGAGGTGCCAGCCGGTGCCTGTCAGCGCCTCAGCTCTCCCAGACCTTCCCCTTCTGCTTTGTTCCTGCAGAGCTTCTTACAGCCCCAGCGGAGGTCCTTGTAGAAAGCCTTTAGCTGTGTAACCATTTAAATAATAATCCTACACCTGCTCGCTCATTCACCCACTCACCAAAAAGCTATTGCGTGCCTAGGCTTAAGAGATGAGCAAGACTGCCACAGCCGCTACCTTTTTGGAGCTAACCGAGTGGCACCTGTAGTGCCTCACATGTTTCAGAGGGCTTTCGAATGGTCTCATCTGATTCTCACAGCCAACCTGGAAAATAAATAGTGCAGACTTTGGTATCCGTGTTTTACAGATGTAGTTATTAAGGCCCAGAAAAGGAAAGGGATTTTCTCAGGTTCGGCAAGTGCACAGGATAATCAGGATTAGAACTCGTGGCTTCTGACACTGGGTTCAGAGTTTCCTTGCCCACCAGCTGCCTCTTTGATAATAAACTCATCTCTCATCCTCAGGAAGAAAGACTTATTCTTAGGGGAGTGGATCTCGTCTTCCCCCTTTCCCGGAACAGCCCTTGATTAATATAATCAGGTTTCTGGCTGCTGGCTTTGCCCTTGGTAGTGATTCACTCAAACTTTCCACAAAGTTTTAGAATCTGTTCCATCTTCTCCACCCCACCCCCTTTTTAAATTTTTTTCCCTACATCCTGTTTTCCCTGATAAGCCTTCCAGTTTTTCCTGTCTCTGAATGCTGATCTAACACACACATATTTTTCTTTCCTACTTAAAGCCCTTCAAAGGTTTTCCATTGCCTCCATGATAAACCTGGAGCTCTTTTTTACATCACCTGGGTTCTCCATATTTCCACAGCCTTCTCTCTTTTCACCTCATACGTTCAACTCCGTCAATATTGCAGTTCCTCTTCACCCATCCAGCACATGGGACACTGTTTTTGCCCTTTGTACCTTACCCTTGCTGTACCTTGTGACTGGAAAGTTCACCTCATGTGATTTCTCCATCACTAGTCTGAGCTTTAGTGGTTAAGAGCTTGGCTGCTAACGAAAAGGTCAGCAGATCGAATCCAACACCCGCTCCTTAGAAACCCTGTGGGGCAGTTGTACTCTGTCCTCTAGGGTCGCTATGAGATGGAATCGACTCAACGGCAACGGGTTTTAGTCTCAGCTTCTAGAAGGCAGCTCCTTGGTTTGCATCTTGTTTTTGTCTCTAGCCCTTAGCACAAGTGTGATACTCAGGCTTTGTTGACTGGATGAAAGGTAGGAATGCATCTGCTCTCCAGTCCCTTTTCTGTACATTCTCCTCCTTTCCTCACAAAGTGTTCCTGTTATTAAATAATAACACTTATATTTTATAGCAGTATACAATTTAAGCATTGTTTTCAAACTTGCCATTGAATTTGCTCTGTTGCTTTTTGCTATTGGTTCTGAGCAGAATTTCTCTCCCCCTTGACAGTGTAACAGGCAGAGAATCTGCCTTGTAACTAAAGCCGGCAAACCACCTTAGAGAAGTTCTCCAAGTTATTTTTAAAGTCTTGTATGTTATAAAGTGCTTTTTGTATTCATTATCTATCTTGATTATAATGCAGACCTTGAAAGTTAGGTATATCAAGAGGCATTTTCCCCGTTATCCATAAAGCCGCATGAACATTGACACATAGTACCTTGAAAGCGCTCCCCTCTCCAACATACTGGTGCCAGAGGTACTGTCTAAAGCCATGTGGATCCTCCCCAACTTTCAACAACATGCCAAGTATAGAGAAAGTAAAGAACTCCCATGCCAGCTAGACCCAGATCACAAAGGAAACTAGAAAGTGATATAAGATTAGGCAGTGTTGGGTATCACCAGTAATGTAAGTCAAACCAATAAGGTCTTTGTCCCCCTTTGGGGGGCAGGAACAGGGAGGTATTCGGTCTACGTGTCTTGACTAAATACCCCTGTCCATTGAAACACCATAGTCCTAAAAAGTTTTTTTGCACTTCAGCAAACTCATACATTAAGGATTTTGACTTTTTGCTGTTACATATTTTGCAATATTCCCAGCTCAATTTGTTGTTTGCTGTTAATGATGAATCACTTCTCTTCACATTCCTCCCACCTTTAAACCCTCAAGGCAGCCCTTAGATAGAAATTTCCCCAATTTCGTTTATCCTGTTTGCTCCCTGTTCTGGTTAAGATAATCCTCTTAAAGTGATTTTAACAGTGTTTGGTACAAAGTTAACATTTAGCAAATATTAGTTATTATTAGTAGTAGCGTTATGGACTGTCAAAGATGTTGGTTTTATGTATATCTAAATTTTTTTTTAATATGTTAGAGTTTTCGGTGGAAGTTTATATAGCATGTTAGGTTCTCATTTGACACATAATCCTAAATCTCGTATTGGACAGAAGTAAACACCTGGCCTGAGACTATTATCCTTACCAAAGCCTGCTTGAAGGTTGGCACTATACCAGCTTTTGGGAACTTGGGTTTTGGGAGTGTAAATGATCAAGGTAGTTTAGTTTACATTGCCTAAATTGTATCAACAGTGTGGTTTATGTGAAATGCCTGCTTAGACTTCTGGGAGTCTGAAATTTTGGTACATGCTAGGCAGAGGGTGCCTATGTGACCAGCCCCAACAAAAACCTTGGGTGCTGAGGCTCTAATGAGCTTTCCTGGTAGACAGTACTTCACAAGTGTTGTCACAATGTGATAATGGAGGAATTAAATGCATCCTAAGTCACTCCACTAGGAGAGGGCTCTTGGAAACTTGCCTGGTTTCCTCTGGACTTTGCCCCATGCACTTTTTCCCTCTGCTGATTTTGCTTTACATCTTTTTGCTGTAATCATAACCATGAGTATGACTGTTACAATCAGCTTGTTAACCCCCCACCGCAATAACTGTTGCAGTTTTAACTGGGATTACATTGACTCTTTGGGTAAATTTGGGGGAGAATTGATGTCTTTACAATATTGAGGCTTCCTATCTATGAACATGGTATATTTCCCCATTTATTTAGATCTTCTGTTGGTAGTGTTTTGTAGATATCAGTGTAGAAATTTTATACCTCTCCCTACCCCATTGCTGTTGAGTCAATTCTGACTTATAGCGACCCTATAGGACAGAATAGACATGCCCCGTAGGGTTTCCAAGGAGCGGCTTGTGAATTCAAACTGCAGACCTTTTGGTTAGCAGCCAAATGCTTAACCACTGTGCCACCAGGGCTGCATCTCTTCCTAGGTATTTGATATTTATTAATTCTAATTGTGAATTCCTGTGGATTTTCTACATATATAACTATATGTGAATAAAAGATGTTTTACTTCTTTCTTTCTAAACTTTACGTTTTTTTTTTCCCCCCTTGCATTATTGTACTACCTGGGACCTTCATTATAATGTTGAATAGAAGTGATGATAGTGGACATCTTTGTCCTGTTTGATATATAATAAATTTAAAGAAAGTCTGTTTATGTTCAAGGGAACATATGGGTTTACCTGTTTGACTTGTTGACTGTTTTTTCTTTTTGTAGGTGTGGTGAATGTAAAAGCAAACCCGAAGGTAATTGACACAGGAGGAGGCTTCATTTTAGAAGAGGAAGAAGAAGAGGAACATAAAATTGGAAAAGTTGTTCATCTACCAGGTACAGTGTATTCTTCAGAAAATAGGTTATCTAGAATTGGCTACTTTGTGTAATATGCATAATTCTTTGAAGATTGATGTTAAATTGCACTGCGCTTATTTTACTCAGTGAGCAGATTAACTTCATAAAAGTGATAAGTTTTGCAGTTTTGCTAGTAGATTAAAAATCAAAGAAACACCTGTACCTATGGAAATGATCAATAGTTTACTTTGTGTTTGTGTTTCTGATTGTGTACTAAGGGTTGAAACTCACTGTTGTTCTAAAATAGGTAAGGATAGCTAATATATTGACTGATAGAATAAATACTCAGAATATCTTGGTGGACTGAAATGAGGGGCCAGAACCTCATTTAGGTAAGTTCTTGTACTTATGTTGGGAGGTTAAAAAACTGTTGACGTAAGTATAAGATACTGTAACCTAAGGTCAATGTTTCAGTAAAAGTTATAATCAGGATGAGGATATCTTCAGTCTTTGAAAACATAAAAGAACTAGAAGCTTTATTTGATCATAAGTTTGACAGCCAATGGTGTAATATGACAGTTTAAAAGAATCTATTCTAGTCTTTAGATGAAGCAACTGATGTGTACTCATTAAGGTAGGTAAGATTCTCTGTATGTCTGAACTATTTTATTCAGAAGGTTAGACTTGAAAGATTAGTTTGGATGCCATACTTTAAGAGGGATATTGACAAATGTTTAGTGTCAAAAGTGGGTGGCCAAAATGGAAGCCTGAAATTGACATATTAGGAACAATTGTCAAAACCGGTTAGGTTTAACTGGGATAAGGCTTCCAGCTGCCTGCAGATGCAACAAGTCCTCCTTTATGGAAGAGGGATTATACTTAGTGTGATTTGCTTTGGAGAGCAGAACTTGGAACAATGGGTGAGAATTACAGTGGGGTAAATTTTGGCCCCATGTAGCCCTCTAACTTACATACATTTAGCATTTTGCACTTAGATGCTGGCATGTGTATCATGTGAGCCTCACAGTGACTCCAAAATGGAGAAACTTCTTAACCATGCGAAGTGCTGCCACAAGGTAGCAAAGCACTGGAGGAGCTCAGAGAGTGAAAGACCACCTGACAGGGATACTATAGAGAAGAATTCCTACATCAGGAAGGAAGGTGTTGAATTCAGTCATCTTTAAGGGTCCCTGTGATTATGTATATGAAGACTCAGTTTAACTATTCTGTAGAATCCTGAATCTATCCTAGGCTATAATGCCTGCACTCTCATTTAACAGGTCATTCAAGAAATATTTATTGAGAACCTTATTCCTTAGATTAGTTCATTTTTTCATTTAAAAACTTTTTTTTAGATATATATGATTATTTAATCAGTTTTTTATTTTGTCTTCTACTTAAATGTATTTGTGTTGGGCATAAAATACATAAGAGAATAAAGTAGAAGAAAATGTATTGTTCTATTTACGGAAAAAGGAAACTTAAAGAATTAATCTTCCCTTTTTTAGGACCTGTTATGGAATTTGATTATACAATATGTGAAGAATGTGGGAAAGAATTTATGGATTCTTATCTCATGAACCACTTTGATTTAGCAACTTGTGATAACTGCAGGTACTTAACTTTGTTTCAGACAGTGTTCTTCATTGCTTATGTTTAATGCTTACATATAGGTTTAGGGCAAAACAGTCGATCCTTTTGGCTTTAATGTTTCCTTAGTTATGATTTTGATTTTGGGAGTTGACTAAAATTTCTCTGGTTTCCATTTTGAGAACGAAATACAGGAATTCTCTAGCCTGTGCTTGTCAAACTTATGATATGTCCTATATAGGAAGGATGCCAATGGCCTTGCCATAGAAATTTCCTTTTCCTTTCAGCTGGCCTGTGGGGTTTTACCATCTCTCAGTAGCAAGTTTCCAGCCCTTCTCTTCACCCAGACTCTAAGAATCCCTGTTTCTTACTTATCCCAGTGTATGTTGACACCTTGGTCAGAGAACTGGGGCCATTAGTGAGAGGAGGGGAGAAAAACCTTTTCAACCACTCTAGTGGTCCTTTCAGCCTACCTCTTTCCACTCAACTTTTCCCCCACTGGATAGGCAGGGAGAGAATAGATGAGGAGAAATCACATTCTTCTGTCATTTTTTTTTTTACCTTTTTTCTTCTTCTTCTGGCGTTTATTCTTTTACTTTATCACCCCAATAATACTTCTCACTCCACATAATTCTCTTATCCCTATTGTTTACCTCAGCCAAGTCCTGCGTTGGTGTCCTTCCCAATTTTAAGTCCTGTGGTTTTGTGATAGAATCCTTTGCTGCAACCACTGATTTCTCCCCTCCCTGACCTACACATGCACTTGCTTCAGTATTCACCATTTCGTAAAGACCTCCTTCATTTCTCTACTATCCCATCTTTAATTCCAAATCCGTTTGACTCTATTCTCAAACCATATCCTGAATCAGTCTACTTCTCATTCTGTCTTACTACTACCTTAGTCTTGGCGGCCATCAGCTTTTGCCTGGGCCACTGCTTTAGTGTTCTAACTGGTCTCTGGCCCCTTGCTTTTGCACCCCTTGAGTCTTTTCTCCATATGGCAGCCAGACAATCTTTTAAAAATATAAACCAGACCATGCCACTCTTCTGCTCAAACCTCTTTAATGATTTCTGTCCATGCAGAATAAAATTTTTAATCTCTGCCATTGCTACGAGGCCCTTGCCTACTTCTGACTTTAGCTCCCTCTACTCCTCCTCACTTTAAGCATTCTAGTCACACCACCTACTTGCTGTGAGCTTCAGCTGCAAAGCACGCCTGCCCTAGAGCCTTTGCACTTGCTGTTCCTTGTGCTGTGACTGTACTCTAGCTATCCAGAATGCTTATTGCCTTCTCAAGGGCTCTGCTCAAATAGCACGTCATCATGGCCTTTTCTGATCACCCAGCCTATCTGGAAATTCCTGTCCCTTTACCATGGCTTACAGTTCTTTATAGCACTTTTACTTGTCATTTTTTGTTAATTGTCTTTTCCCAACTAGAATGTAAGCTTCATGGGAACAGGGCTTTGTATTCTCTGCTCTGTTCCCAGTGCCTCAAACCTGGCACATCGATGGGAAACAGCTGAATGAGAAGAACTATGTAATTACTGTGTCTACATTTTTATCTTGGCTTTGAAAAAGCTTAGATCCAACTGGAAACTCATGTTAGGTGGTTGGAGCTTGCATGTTTATATTCCTCATTTCTTGCTCATCTTGACTTTATGCTTTTATATTTTCTTTCTTATTGAGTCTTTGCGCTTACTTATGTTTACTCTCATAAGTCATTTCAAATCATTTGTGGCATATGAGGAACTTGAAATAAGTACAAAAAAAAAAATTCTTAAGATTACCTACAGACTAGGAAAACGTTTTTAGCTGTGACATTTCCGAACAGCGCCTGATCTCTAAAATCTACATGATACCGCAAAAACTCAACTACAAAAAAAGACAAATAACTCAATTAAAAAATGAGCAAAAGATATGAACAGACACTTCACTAAAGAAGACATTGAGGTAGCTAACAAATACGTGAGGAAGTACTCATAATCATTAGCCATTAGAGAAATGCAAATCAAAACTACAATGAGATTTCATCTTACTCCAACAAGGCTGGCATTAATCCAAAAAACACAAAACAATAAATGTCGGAGAGGCTGTGGGGAGATTGGAACACTTCTACCCTGCTGGTGGGAATGTCAAATGGTACAACCACTTTGGAAACCCATTTGGTGCTTCCTTAAAAAGCTAGAAATAGAACTACCATACGATCCAGCAATCCCACTTCTTGGAATATATCCTAGAGAAATAAGAGCTTTTACACTAACAGATGTATGCACACCCATGTTCACTGCAGCAATATTTACAAAATCAAAAAGATGGAAGCAACCAAGGTGTCTATCAACAGATGAATGGATAAATAAATTATGGTATGTTCACAAAATGGAATACTACGCATTGATAAAGAACAGTAATGAATCTGTGAAACATTTCATAACATGGAGGAATCTAGAAGACATTATGCTAAGTGAAATTAATCAGTTGCAAAAGGACAAATACTGTATAAGACCACTATTATAAGAACTCAAGAAATAGTTTAAACAAAGAAGAAAATATTCTTTGATGGTTATGAGAGGGGGAGGGAGGGAGGGTGGGACAGGGTTATTCACTAATTAGTAGATAAGAATTACTTTAGGCGATGGGCAAGACAGTACACAATACGGGGGAGGTCAGCACAACTGGACTACACCAAAAGCAAAGAAGTTTTCTGAATAAACTGAATGCTTCAAAGGCCAGTGTAGCAGGGCCAGGGGTCTGGGGACCATGGTTTCAGGGGACATCTAAGTCAATTGGCATAATAAAATCTATTAAGAAAATATTCTGCATCCCACTTTGGAGAGGTGGCGTCTGGGGTCTTAAATGCTAGCAAGCGGCCATCTAAGATGCATCAATTGGTCTCAACCCACCTGGATCAAAGGAGAATGAAGAACACCAAGGATACAAGGTAATTTTGAGCCCAAGAGACTACATCAGCCTGAGACCAGAAGAGCTACATGGTGCCCGACTACAGCCGATGACTGCCCTGACAGGGAACACAACAGAGAACCCCTGAGGGAGCAGGACAGCAGTGGGTTGCAGACCCCAGATTGTCGTAAAAAAGACCAGACTTAATGGTCTGAGACTAGAAGGACCCCGGTGGTTACGGCCCCCAGACCTGGCCCCCGAGACGTTCTGTTGGCCCAGGATGGGAATCATTCCCAAAGCCAACTCTTCAGACAGGGATCGGACTGGACAGTGGGTTGGAGAAGGATGCTGGTGAGGAGTGAGCTTCTTGGATCAGGTGGACACTTGAGACTATGTTGGCATCTCCTGCCTGGAGGGGAGATGAGAGGGTAGAGGGGGTTAGAAGCTGGCGAAATGGACACGAAAAGAGACTGGAGGGAGGGAGCGGGCTGTCTTATTAGGGGGAGAGCAATTGGGAATATGTAGCAAGGTGTATATAAGTTTTTGTGTGAGAGACTGACTTGATTTGTAAACTTTCATTTAAAAAAAAATTTTTTTTTTCATTTAAAGCACAATAAAAATTAAAAAAATTCTTAAACTGTTAGATGATATGGGTCTGCTGCCAATGTAACAGCTTTTCAGAATAAGTAAAAGATAAAGTATTTTTTCTTTTAGAATTTTTATGCTGCTAATTTGACCTCAAGAGCTGCAGGAAAAAGTATATTTCCCTTTTGGTGAAAACTTAGTTTAGTAAAAAATGAATTTATATAATGGACTTAATCTGTTTTCAGAGATGCTGATGATAAACACAAGCTTATAACCAAAACAGAAGCAAAACAAGAATATCTTCTGAAAGAGTGTGATCTAGAAAAGAGAGAACCAGCTCTTAAATTTATTGTGAAGAAGAACCCTCACCATTCACAGTGGGGCGATATGAAACTCTACTTAAAATTACAGGTCTCTCATTAGTTGTATTCATTTCAAACTCTGGATCAGGTGAAGTTTTAACAATGAACTAATTATAATTCAGTTTTGCTTACAGAAAGTTAAAAAGATCTTTTTCCTTTGTATATGAGTCACAGTCGTATAATGATATTTAACAACATAATATTTTACTTTTTAGTATGGCACTTTGGAATAAATATAATGCTGTTGGGTGATGTTAGGCGTGCAATTCAGAAAGTAAAAAAGTTTGGAATAAACATCAGACCCTCTTCCCCGGGGTGGGGGGTCGGGGGGGTAGGGGGGATCATTAAAAAAAAAAAAAAAAAGAAAAATTTCAGGAATTCACAAATAACCTAAGATTTAATTCCACCTGGGAAACACCCATCTGGAACCCTATCCATGTAACTCTAGTATATCTCAGAGCACTCAACTGCTATGCCACTTCTGTGAATGGTTATAAAAGTGTGCCAAGCTGTTTATCTGCCTAGTGCCTTGGGCTGCAGGAGTGCCCAGGCTAGTTACCTTGAGTCACAGCCTCCTGTATCTACCCCAGTGAATGGTACAAATATAATAATACCCTTTCTGTGCCATTATATTGAAAAGATTGGGAGGACCTGCTTTAGAGCACAGTTTGAATTGTATGTACTAGAAGATCCCATATCTTCAAATAAAACAAATAATAGATTCAGAGGGAGAACAACTTCTCTATTTACAATCTAATTCCGTATATATTTACTGAGATTTTCTTAGATGTAGACAGACATGTTATTAGAATTGCTTATCATTAATATGTAAAATCTTTTGAATTTCAGATATTTATAAATTTATACTTGAGTTAGATAATTATAACCTTGTAGTATTTTTCAACCTTGAATCACAACCAAATTAAATATGGATTCTGTGTTATAGATTGTGAAGAGGTCTCTAGAGGTTTGGGGTAGTCAGGAAGCATTAGAAGCAGCAAAGGAAGTTCGACAGGAAAATCGGGAAAAAATGAAACAGAAGAAGTTTGATAAAAAAGTAAAAGGTAAGTGGCTGCATTTTATATCATGACATACTGCTTTACCACTTTGTAAAAAGCCTTCAGCTAAGTTCTTCCTGTGTGAAGAAGATATATAGGGATGTGATTTTGCAGATTGGGGGAAAAAAAGGTCAAGTTTGCCCTTAGTAGGTTGGTGTTGGAGGCACAGTCCAACTCTCACAGTATTGCATTTCTGAAAAGCATGTAAGCTGTCATCTTAAAGTGAGACATGCTTTTATATAGTAACAGCTTTAGGGTCGGGATGGTATTCCTGGCCAAGGATTTGGCACTGATGACATCTTAAAATGACCAACAGTGTTGTAAAAAGCAAAGATACTCCTCAGCAAACCACTCTGATTGTTTAAATTGAAAAAATCTGAGTCATCTAACTTTTCAGCTAGGAGGGACCTTCTGACATTAGCTAGTTGAATCACTCTTATTTTACATGTGAATAAAAGACTTAGGAAGGTAGACTGTTAAATAGTGAAGAGTTGAGACTGGAACCAGACTTTGTTGACTGTAAGTCTGTATTTCTACATTCATCTCTCCATCCATGCATCTGTCTACCCATCAACTGTCCATTCCTTTGCCCATCTGTCTGTCCATTCCTTTGCCCATCTGTCTACCCATTCTGTTGTCCGTGCATCACCCATCTATCCATATATGCATGTCTGTCAGTTCTATGCCACCATCCAGCCATTCATCCAGTATTTACCAAGTGTCAGCTCTTTGCCAGGTACTGTATATATGGAGCCGTGGTGGTGCAGTGGTTAAGAGCTCAGCTGCTAACCAAAAGGTTGGCAGTTCTAATCCACCAGCTGCTCCTTGGAAACACTATGGGGCAGTTCTACTGTCTTATAGAGTTGCTATGAGTCAGAATTGACTTGATGGCAATGGGTTTGGTGGTTTTTTTTGTGCTAATGTAATACTGTCAGTTTGTCAGGGGAGAAAGACAAACTTAAAATCCTAACAGTGTGATAAGTGCTAAGATACTGATGAACTTAGGGTGCTATAGAAGCACAAAGGGCACTGTGTGCTCTATCATGAATCCCTAAAGAGTCTTAAAAAGGAGGCATAAATGTTCTTCATATATTAATTATATAGAGTCCCAGTGTGGCGTAAATTACAGACACGTGTGTGTGTATAAAACTTAAATTGATCCCCCTTTTTTTAGTATAAAAATGCAGGGCAGAAAAGGTGAAAACTACTACCCAGAGACAATTCTTACTAACATTTTAATGTCTGTTCTTCCAATTCTTTTCTATAGATAGATCCTTTTTAATATTTTTATAAAAACAGAAGTACTGTTGTACATTTATCAAGTTTATCAAGACAAGCCCATGATAGACATCGTCATATACATCTTTGTATACATTATAGCTAACTTATCAATTCCTGAATCAGAGGGTATGCACTTTTAGGCTTTGTATAGAAGTTTCCTATAGCAAATTATTATATAAGAACATTTCATTGAAGAATCTTTTCAAACTTAGCCACTGCTGTCACAGTATTCAAAGACATTAGCAAGGACCAACTGAGAGGATTTGAAAAGACTTTTCCTGAATTCTGCCCCTTTGTTTAATCTTGTCAATATTCTCCCCTAGCCCTTCCTCTCTTCCAACATCACAGAGAGCCTTGACGGTTAAAGAAAGTAACAAAAAGACATCTTAAGGGGTGTGAACGAGGAGGGCATATTTGTAGACTAATTATGTACTAGCCTAGGGTTTTTACTAACCTCAGCTACCTGGATCGCCTTAACTTTTCCCTCCCAGCTGCCTCCTTAAATCACTTTCCTATGGTATTTTGGTACAGACAACAATTGTGGATAAAGGAATAAAGGATTTGCAATTTATATTTACAAAGTCACAAATATTTAAAAAAAAAAGAGACTAATTTTTCTGGCTTTTGTAGTCTGGATGAAAATAGCTAATGGTGACTCACTAATTTGACTAAAGAATAAAAGATTGACATCGGTTTAATTTCATTTTGCTTTTTACTATAAAGATTCCATTAAGATAGCATATTTATTAAATAATAGTATGAACAGAACATTTTTTAGATTTGCACAATTCTCAGGGTTTTTAAAAAAGAATTACAAATTCAGATATAACTGGCTGTTTTTCTCACTGTATTAAATTGCTGTTATTAATCACTGTAAACTACTATGAATTTTCCTCATCCTTGAAGTTTGAATTTGCCCTGAAGTTTTTTGAGTAAGACCTTTTTAGGACTGGGTCATTTCATTTCTTGTTTGGATGAAGCATGTCTTTTAAGTGGTACATTTTCCAGGTCCCTACATATCTTTTTTTTTTTTTACATATCTAAGAATGTTTTTCTGTTGCTTTTGCATATGAAATCCTTTTGTAATGTTTACCCCACTGTCTTCTGGTGTTTCGTGTGCAGAGGTCAATGTGATGCTTTCTTTAATTATGGCTTCTTCTTGTTGATTTAATTTAGAGGTTGGTGGATATGTTCCTGTCCTCCTGGCTAGGCCACAAAGGGCTGAGAGTGAAGTAGACACTGTAGAGATTAGAAACAAGGAGTTTACTCTGCAGCTTGCTAAGAAGGCTCAGAACAGAGAGGAATAAAGGCAAATCTAAAAGTTTTTTAGTTGAAAAGGAATTGGAACCTGATTCCTCTTGGTCTTCTGATTTTGATCCACAAAGAAGCTGACACAAAGCTTACCTCTTTATGGAAAGGTAAGAGATTACATTTACCTGCTTTTAGATTATGATATTCTACTTTAGCAATCTGAGAATTTATCTTACGAAAAAAAGTATAAATAGTATTAGGTATATGTTAAGTAGACAAGGTGCAAGAGAAAAAACGTTCTTGTCAGTGATTTCAAGCTATTAAAGAACTATTAGATCCAGGAAGGCAAAAACAGTAATGATAGCATCATTACTGCTCAGTTAAACTGAATTTCAAAAAAATACAGTATTCTTTGGCCTTGACATTGGATGTGAACTTTCAGTTGGTGCAGATACATTTTGGGTCTGCAACCCTCCTTCCTACAAACAAGGTAGTGATAAGGCCTTTCTTTAAAGTTATGCTCTTGCCAGCATTTTTAAATGGGCCTCCTAGGGTAATACTTCCCACCCTCCTATCAGGTCTTTAAAGTGTCTAGCCTCCCTCCAACAGTTCCTAATAAAGTTTACCTCATAAGCAGCATTTGGCCTGCTTCTTTTGTAAAATTAAGGTGTTTAAGTAAAGTTGGTGGTATAAAATTGTTTTCATTGAAATAAGGGCCTAGGGAAAAACTTTGGGTAAAAAGTGTAAGCAGATATCAGTAGCAAAACTACATATAATTAACCTTGAGTTCACCCTGATACATTCTTCTAATTTAAAACTGCAGGGTTCTTTATTTATAACTCCTGTCTCTGACAGTGAGAAACCTGCTCTCATTATCCTTAATATAGTATTTGATCATTGCAGTGTAAACCTTAATGTTCAGTTATTGCTAGAAAGCTAAGACTTTCGCTTTAAGTAAATGAGTCAGAGGTGACTTGATGGCAATGGGTTTATTCTTTTAGTGTTAAGAAAATAATTTTTCTTACCTCTCTTCTTAAGTGCACTTAATATATTAGGCAGAGAGGTTAGCCTGTCAGTGACTGGGCTACACTCAAATTTTGAAGAATTTTCTCAGCGGGGCAGTAAAGTGGCCAGGATACCTTTCTTCAGAACAAGGCTGAAAATCAAGTAGGTATTGGAAATCAAACAGGAAGCGTCTTCCTACCATTTATCTGAATCCATGAGTCATCCAAGCAGTCTGGGCAGCATATGTCTTCATTTATCTTTTATTTAGAAAATGTTCCAGGGTAAAGTAAAATAATAAAGGGACATAGAACATCCCAGATGTCTCAAAAAATCAGAGATCTTCAGTATACAAGAGGAGATTGACAGGAATAAAGGTTAGAATTTGGACGAACATGATCCCCCCCCACCCAGGTTGGGAACTTACCTAGAGGTGTATACATTGAAGCTTAAAAATAATAAATTTAAAAGAAAGTGCTTTTCAAACTGGAGGTATAAAAAAGGTAGTACTGCTTAGTGGTTAAGCACATAGACTACGCCTCTGCCATCAACTAACTGCTTGACCTTGGGCAGTTTATATAACTTCTTATCTATAAAACTGGGGTGACAGTCATATTCATCTCCCAGGGCTGTGAGGATTTGAGTTTATGTATATAGGGCTTAGAACAGTGCCCGATACATAGCTGTGTTTATCCTCACAACCTAAGAAAGGTGTAAATACAAAGATTCAAGTAATATTTCGATATTGACGTAGATTTTAAGTCTGAAGTGGGTTAAGGAAAATCTGTGATTTCTTGGTATACATTGATTTTTATGGTTCAGAGATTATAGATGATAGCTCTCATACTCTCACTGAGGTGGTCTGGTGCCTCAGCCAAAGAGTGCTGGGCTGGATGGGTTACTGGTCAGGATGCAAACATAAACCGTTAGGTTGCTTTTTTTCATTAAACTAGAAACTGAGAAGTTACCTGTTTGTTCATTTTCAACTAACACTAAGCATTTGGTTTCTTGGTAATAATGTAATAAGAACTTTGAAAATGTGACTTAGTTGCTTTTTAAAGCATACACATAGCTCTATTTCAAGATGACATTTTAACATGATGTAGTAGAGAAAGCTCCAAGCATTGGAGTAAGATGACCTAGGTTCACATTCTATCTTTGTCAGTTTTCCCAGCTGCAAAATAAAGTGAAATAAAACAAAACTCTGTTGTTCTTTCCAGCTCTTAATATTCTGATTCTTTTATTTAGGTTATGCTTTCTAATAATTTTTAGCAACTCTCTTAAGATGGTGCCGTCATTTTATAGGATAAAGAACTTAAGAGACTTAAGGTCAAGTGCGTGAGCAGTTTTTCTGAGATGAGACATCAGCATAGTGGCAGAGTTCTTGGCATTAATTTTTTTCTTTTTTTGGAAGCAAAGCTTCACAGGCCTTTTAGATAAAAGTAGCTCCCAGTTTATACACAAAGAATTTAAAAATGTTTTTCTTAAGTCATTTCAGCTCACTCCCCTTTCCTGCTGCGACATCCAGTTTTCTACAGTCAGCTGCCCAAACACACGGTATCCTGTTAACTCATCTCCCCTTACGTCTGTTGGTTCTCTTGTTGCCATCTCTTTAACCCCATTCTGAGTCTCCCATTTCACACTACTTTAACAATAACTTGAATGATTTCACAGGCTACACCAGAGAGGTAAAAAAGTAAGCTTGCCAAGTTTTTACATAATCAATTTTGATTATTATCTATTTATAGATGTAGCGGAAAGCCTGATGGATTTATTTTGGGGTTCAGCTGAACACCACCAATGAAAAACTGACTTTTATTTTTATCTTAGAATTGCGGCGAGCAATAAGAAGCAGTGTGTGGAAAAGGGAAACAGCTGCACATCAGCATGAGTATGGACCAGAAGAAAACGTAGAAGATGACATGTACCGAAAGACTTGTACTGTGTGTGGCCATGAACTGACTTATGAGAAAATGTAATTTTTAGTTCAGTGATCTGTTTTACAGTATTTTGTATTTAAATAAAGGAAATTTAGATTCGCCTTAAACCCGTAGCCATCGAGTGGATTCCGACTCACAGCGACCCTAAAGGACAGAATGGAACCGCCCCATAGGGTTTCCAAGGAGTGCCTGGTGGATTCCAACTGCTGACCTTTTGGTTAGCAGCCGTAGCTCTTTCTTACTACACAAGGGTTTTCCAAAGATTGACCCTAGGGAGTATGAATTCAAAGTAATTTTAAATTCTATTCAAAATTCACCGAAATGTAGAAGTCTCTGTAGATGCAATACTGTATAGATACTGCTTCATTAAAAGTATGTACAATATGGCCTAAGGACAAGTGTCAGTTAAGGTTCAAAGGGCCCAGCTGTGGGCAGAGTATTGGATCTGTGATTGTTGTTTCCATAATGGGTGAGGAGCTGAGTGGTAGAGTATGTTCAAAAGCGGCAGGTTAGAGCTATGGATTGAAGGAATAAGAGACTAATGCAGACTCTAGACTGCTAGGGTAGGAGGAAGATAAATAAAGGCAAATGCTGGCTGAACTGGACTCATCCCAAGAAACAAACAGGAATGGTAGTATACCTCTGCACTTTAGAGGATGGGTCAGGCCTTCTAGGGTATTTCTGTTTTCCAATGCTGTGGAGGGTGTAGGGAACTATTGCTGGGAGAAGTCATGACAAATAGCTGGAACACAAAATGAATTGTGGGAGTCTGGCCATGTTCTCAGACATTAGTGTCTAGGCAGCCCTTTTCAAATGCTAGATTAAAAATGGAAAAACAGCCATTTTCAAGGTTGACTATCTGATTGTTGACCAAATCAGGTACTGATAAGTTTATCATAACCACCACTACCACTTCCTACATGCCAGGCAAGCACTATGCTAAGTGCCTCATGGGTATTCTCATGCAATCCTGAAAGGGAGACAACTTGCTTTTCTGCTTATTTGGCACTTCTGAGGGAAGGAGGAAACCCTGGTGGCAAAGTGGTAAAGTGCTACTATGGCTGCTAACCAAAGGGTCAGCAGTTTGAATCTGCCAGGTGCTCCTTAGAAACTCTATGGGGCAGCTATACTCTGTCCTATAGGGTCACTATGAGTTGGAATCAACTTGATGGCACTGGGTTTATTTTTTTTTTTGGAGGGAAGGAAGTGACATCATCTCACATCACTGCAGGCATTTGGATCAAGTTTAGCTGATCACATTCCCCCGTATCTTGTAAAAAGGATTACAGAATAGTTACAGCTAGTAAATAATAGGATTTGATCCCATGTGCTTGACTATAGGAACTATGCATTTTTTTTTTTTTTTTGACAAAAGTTCAGTTAAGATAAAACTGGGTATTTTCAGGTTGTTCTCTAATATAACTCTTTATCCTACAGCTACAAATATAGGTAGGGCACGTATACATTTTTATCTTTCAACCAGCTGCTAGCGATTATTCTTGGAGAAAGGCAAAAGTCAAAATAAGTCAAACCATAACAGTCAGGCTTGAGACTATAATTACCCTACGTAAGTATTCAATGCAGAAACGTTTTATATATTTCTCAAGTGTTGATTCTGAACAGGGACAGAATATTCCCTGGGACAAAAAAGCTTCCATCTTGATGAAAGAGTAACAATTAGGGGTTTGGGCTGCAATGAGGAAGGGATGAGCTCTTGAACCAGATGGTCTAGGTTCAAACTCCACTTAATGGCTGCCGACCTTGGGCAAGTTCTCTAGGGGCCTGTGGGCAGGACTACTGTGATGAATAAATATGGTGCGTTTATAGCACCTGGCACTAATAGCCACCAGTTAATGAGCACATATTAACATCAAGACCAGTATATTTAGTTTTGTCTAGTTGAGGTATGTTTGTATTCACGTTTTACCGTCGTGAGTTTTAGACAATCCTGGTATCCAGATATCACTGACAGCTCAATCTGTTTTACCCATGTTAGCAAGGTCTTTCCTTGTCTTTCATTTTTGGATGTAATTATACAAACCAATGCTAAATTATTTCCAGGAAAACAAAACACATTATCTTCATTTGAATCGCTGCACGACTAATTCCTGGAGGGGAGATTTGGAATCAAGGAAAACGGTATATGCTCACTTTATCAAAAGCATATTAAAAGGCATCAATACACTTAACAGAATATTGATTTATTGCAAGGTGATGTGTAGTGACGTGCCATCCTTTTGTCTGTGTGAGTTCATTACTGGGGAAAGTGAATGTTTACTCTTGTACTTTTATTTCTTCCAAATTCAATCCCTATTTCAGCTTTTCCATAGATATAGGTTCAGACTGGGACAGGGCAGGTCACATCAGTAGAACAGTTGTTAGAAGTAACCATTACACATGAAGAGAGGATTCAAGAAAAAAGGAAATGAAAACCTACAAACCCCTCTAGAATCTGGATCAAGTACAACTAGCCAAACTTTGCAATACATTATGCAAGGATTACAAAGCAGGTCAGGCTCAAATAAAAAGCTGCAACGACTTAAATGATTATCCTTTGATTCCTTGAGGACAGGAGCCATTTCTAAGTAACTATATAGTTTGTGCTGTGCTCACACAATGGGAAGGAGGAACATGTAAACAAAAGAACATTAGCCAAGAACCTGAGTTTTTACCCCTTTCTGCTAGTATCCTACCATGCAACCATGATCTTGTGAATAATTATTTCTTGTCTTAGACAGTATGGTTTTAAAAATCTTAGGAATTTCCATCTATTGAGTGGACTATATTCTGTAGCCAAGTGAATGTACGGTACACCAAAAACACCATATACGGAGAATGCTCAATGCATCATAAGCTTATTATATATTGAGTAAAAGGAGATACCTATGTTGGAAGCACACAAAAACACTACCAGTAGTTGTGGGATTATTGGTAAAGTTTCTCTAAAGCTTCATGAAAGAAGTAAAAAAAAATTCTAGAAATCTGGAATGTCAGATTGCCAATTTGGAATGTGAGACTTATTTTACAAAACAGTCTCAAAACCATGTAGGAATTAGTAGTTACTTGGACCAGATTTCCTAGAAACAAAATTCAAACCCTTATCTAATTCCAAGTATAGCTTTAGCCCGTCTGGCTACCTCTATATGACCTTCAGAGGCTAGGAGAAATGACTGGATGCTCTAGGCAGGGCTTGGAACAGGTTCATTCTGGTTCAAACCCCTGCTGGGAATTTGCCTTTCTAACAAGTTCCCAGGCAATGCTAATGCTGCTGGTTAGGGAGTAGGGCAGTGGTTCTCAAAATTTAGTATCTCTAAGAATCACCTGGGGATCTTGTTAAAATGTAGATTGGTTCAGGATACAGCTAACAGACGTCTGTCTGACTTGAGGACAACTAGTACTTAACTCTTTTCTGTTATGTAAATCTGCCCTCACTACAAATCCGACAAATCCTTCCTCACGATCAGCTTAACTTCCTGCACGTGCAGCTTCTAAATCGCTGAAACAGCCTGAGTCTTGTCTTGTAGTAAATGCTAAGTAAGAACTGTATGCACCTGTTCCAGCTTACTAAAAATGCGACTTCAGACACAGGAACTGGTCTCATTCATAATACGAGGACTGCCTACATCTGGGGTGGGAACGCGAATTTTCAGCAGGGGTTTGAACCGGAAAAAACTGATTCGAAGCTCTGGCTGTGTACCAAAAACCCCATAGGGTTTCCAAGGCTTTAAACTTTATGGAAACACACTGCCACATCTTTCTCCGTCGAAGTGGCTGGTGGGTTCAAACTGCCCACCTTTTGGTTAGCAGCTGACCGCATGAACTACTGTGCCACTAGGGCTGCAGCTCTAAGACAGTGGTTCCTAAACTTGTCTGCCCATTGGAATCACCTGGGGGACGTTAAGAACTACTGTGTCGCACTTGCAGAGAGAGTGGTTTAATTTGTAAAATCGTTTCTAGAAGATTCCCAAGTAATTCTAATATTCAGACAAATTTGGGAACGACTGCTCTTAAGTAGTAACAGTTTTATATACTAACAAAGTGTCATAAGATACTACTAAAAATATTTTGAAGAGAAAATTTCAAGTGAAGATAAATATATCTTCAGTAAGAAATTACCAATTTTAAAGCAGACTGATGATAAATCATGAAATACTAAAGTTTAAAAAACATAGTTTTATTCAGCCATGTTAGGTTATCCAGGAGCTGTGAAAAGCTACGCTACTTGGTAATAAATGCACCAGTTCTATATACTACTTTGGAAGCTTGACCTTTAGTGTTTCACATACCTCAAATTAGTTATCTATTTTTTTAATGCCTTAAGAAAATACCAAATTAGAAAAGCTGTATCTGTCGCACATAAGACGTCCCATGGTCAGCGTCACGTTACTGTCATTAGGAAATCGTTTGCTTTGTACGGGCAATTAAAGATAACCAACTTCATGTTCCTCACTGTCCTCCTCCCCCTTTGTTTCATTTAATAAGTGAAGGATACTACAAGAAAGCAAGCATTCAAACCATCAAAAATAAGACATTATTTTAAGATATTTAAAAAAATCTTGACAAGAAGGAAAACATGACACTTAGGCCTGCAGGGCACAGAACTGCTGGAACACAGCCAGGATGTGAGGGTCTAATTCAGCGGTGAAGAGAAGGTTCTCCAGGGTCACCATGTACTGCTGGATTATTAGGTGATGCTGTGGACACAGGAAAGGCTGTTCAGTCACGAGAAAGAGCACATCAGCAATCCTGCAGAACACTTCCCTCAGCAGGAGAAAAAAAAAAAAGATTCATGCTGAAAGGAGTAACAGGCCCTTGAAAAGCTTCAACATGAAGAAAATGTAGAGAATGAGAAAAAAAGGTGTTCAAAAGCTTTTTTTAAAAATCCAGTTCTGACCCAGTTTCTATGTAAATACAGTTCATGATGCAAGGCGGTAGTACCAGGCGCTATTACTACTTCTCTTACAGACTAGGTTCAGCTGCTTCTGCCCCCAACCAATTGGGACATAGTATGTATGATTTCTGCAAAGCAGCCCTGACGGCAGAAAGTGATTAAGGAAAATTAAAAAAAAAAAAAAGACAACAAAGTGGTAATGTTATAAATAGGAATAGAATAACTGCTATGGTTAAGGTTAAAACCAGGGTCTGTGAAACATGAATGTTTTTGAACCACCCCCTTCCCCCTTTTTTTGTTACAACCTTAGAGTACCACTTCGCAAAAGAAAAACAGGAACTTTCCAAAACCTTGTTTTGTTTTTTAAATAAATAGCTCATCTGTCTTACTGAAAATCTGTGACACCTTGTTGAGCCTAAATGTGAAAAAAAAGTGTCAAAAATTCTCTCTTCTGTATGCTCCTATTTAGACTGGCGAGAATTCCTATTTAGAGCTTAAAGAATCAGTCTAACTCTTCTTTTTTAATGATTCTGCTTTAATCACTTTTCTGGAACAAATGAAGATTTTCTGGGGGTAGTGTTTGAAGATAAGAAAGAGTTAGTCCCACTCTCATAAATATTTTTAACTTATCTAGCAAAGGATACGACTTGTATTTTGTTTTTGCATAAAGACTTCAGGGAACTTACTGTGGTTCTGTAGGCAATGTTTACCATCTAAACATTAGATGTTAAGGATCTTTATAAATGCAATTACTATGCCCTTAACATACTTTTCTTTACATTTTATATTACAGATTCTCCAGCGTAGAAAATGGCAGTTAGGAATCTCAGTGGTATAGAACCAAATTAAGTCTAAACATTCTGATGAGCAACAGTAGGGACGGACAAAAGGGCATGAACTAAAAGGGACTACAGGTACACAGAGTCCTGACAAATTTGACAATGATGTTCTTAATGGAAAATCCTTGTGGCTGAAAAGAGCAGTGTTTATTATCTAATCAAAGGTTCCCACAAACCTGTAAGAAGATCTGCTGGAGCCTCTCTATACAGTTCTTATACCATGGTGTTAATACATTGGTCCCATCAGTTTCACATCGTACCAAGTGCTCAGTCAAGATCATGATAAAACGCTAGAAGGGGAAACGAAGAAGCATTAGAGGGAGAATTTCTCAGAAGCAATTATATTTATGACAAAGACCTCAAGGTATTGTTTGCTTCACCCTGTTTTTTTGTGATGTCTATTCCTAACTCCTAATTCATTAAATGTTGTCAATCTAGAAAGGCAGGTTGGTGATAATATGAGTTGGTATATACTTTCTGGCAATATATAGACACTAGTGTCTAAACTGGAAACCCTGGTGGCATAGTGGTTAAGTGCTATGGCTGCTAACCAAAAGGTCGGCAGTTCGAATCCACCAGGCACTCCTCGGAAACCCTATGGGACAATTCTACTCTGTCCTATAGGGTCACTATGAGTCGGAACTGACTTGATGGAAATGGGTTTTTTTTTTTTTTTTTTTTTTAATTTTATTGTGGTTTAAGGGGAAGTTTACAAATCAAGTCAGTCTCTCATACAAAAATTTATATATACCTTGCTAAGTACTCCTAGTTGCCTTTTTTTTTTTAAATGTCTAAATTATTTACCCTAATAATTATATTTCTTGCCATTTATTCCAAGTAAATAATAACAAATGTGAACAGGAATCTCTGCACAAAGATGTGCATCAGAAAGGAAAACAATCAGCTAAATGCTCAACAATGGGAACTAAACATGAGACAAACGCATCCAAAAAATATTTTTTTAAAGCATGGGGAAATGTTTATGCAAGAATGCCAAGTAACAACACAGAACTGCAATGTATACATGGTTACTGCTAAGGAGTGAACTTTTAGGTGACTTAAATTTCCTTTGTATTTTTTTTTATTTTAAAACTCTTCTATAAATGGACATGTATTACTTTTATTATTAAAAATAACATTTTTTAAACTAAAGAAAGATACTGTTTCCTTTTACATATAATGTCCCAGGCCAGGATACCTGAAATATGACAAGGAAGAGGTTCTTTTGTTCACTCTGAGCTGACTCCACTTTTTCCTGTAGCCTTTCTATTTGCTCCTCAAGAGCCCCATCTTTCCTGTCACTGCTTCTGTCATCATCATCACTTCGCTACAGGACACAAAGGAACAAAAGGAAAACATTATTGAGAAGTACAATGTATTAAATCCTATTAAAAATGGAAATTATTTTATGTCTGGTTAATACTATTTAGACTTTGTCAAAGATCTGTTGTGGTTCCAGATACACAGTCTTCTCACTCAGAAGTTTTATTTATCTCGGCCCAGAATATTGGAGTCCCTAGATGGTCCAAGTGGCTAAGTACTCGACTAATAGCTGAAACGATTGTTCTGAACCCACCCTGAGGTACCTCAGAAGACGGGCCTGGTGATCTGCTTCTGCAAGGGTTTTCAGCCTTGAAAACCCTATGGAACAGTTCTTCTCTGACACATGGGGTCGCTATGAGTCGGAATCGACTCGACAGCAACTAGCAACAACAACAGAGTATTTACCTAGGCCAGGGAAATCTAGTTGTACCTATCTTGGGTGACAGTGGTGGGAAAGTATGCCATAAAGCAGTAGTGAGCTACCTTTTTTGCAAGACAGGCCTTTTAGGAAGAAAAAGAGTGTCACATTTTTCCTCTATTCAAAATGAAAACAAGGAACAACAAAAAAAAATGAAAACAGCTTTGAGCCCCATGAAAAACTGTGTATTCTTTAAAAAAAAAAAAAAAAAGATTTTATTTGTCTTATCAAGAACGGAAACCCTGGTGGCATAGTGGTTAAGTGCTATGGCTGCTAACCAAAAGGTTGGTAGTTTGAATCTACCAGGCACTCCTTGGGAACTCTATGGGGCAGTTCTACTCTGTCCTATAGGGTCGCTACGAGTCGGAATCGACTCGACGGCAACGGGTTTGGTTTTTGGTTGTTAAGAACATAGGAAGTAAAACATACACCAATTCAACACTTTCTACATGTTCCACTTAGGGACACTGATTACATTCTCTTGAGTTGTGTAACCATTCTCACCCTCCTTTTCTGAGTTATTCCTTCTACATTAACATAAAGCCATTGCCCCCTGAAGTGCCTATCTAATCTTTAGAGTTGCTTGTCACTTTGATCCCATATAGATAGATCTTAAAAGAGCATAATGCTCAAAGCAAACGTTCTTTATTAATTAAGCTAAACTATTGTTTGGTTTTAAGAAGACCTTAGGGGATACTTCTGGTTTAAGATTTAAAGATTATCTCAGGCAACAGGTTCAAGGATTTATCCAGCCCCCATGGCTCCAGGAAGTCTGGAGTCTATGAAAAATTTAAATTCTGTTCTGTATTTCCCCCCTTTTAATCAGGATACTTCTATGATATCTTTGATCAGAATGTTCAGTAATGGTAGCAGGGCACCATCCAGTTCTTCTGGTCTCAAGGCAAAGGAGACAGTTGTTCACGGAGGCAATTAGCCATACATTTCATATCTTCACCCTATTTCTGACTCTCCTTCTTCCTCTGGAAAAACTATTCTTTTAACTCTGCCATTCTTTATTCAACAAAGTAAATGACCCAAGAAAAAACTGACAGTGCTTTTCATCACTATTTGACCATATGAGCAAAGGAGACAGTTGTTCACGGAGGCAATTAGCCATACATTTCATATCTTCACCCTATTTCTGACTCTCCTTCTTCCTCTGGAAAAACTATTCTTTTAACTCTGCCATTCTTTATTCAACAAAGTAAATGACCCAAGAAAAAACTGACAGTGCTTTTCATCACTATTTGACCATATGAGCAGTAACAATAGGGAGGCAGTTTGCGAAAAGAATGGGCCACATGGCAAACCCGGGTAGGCCCTCATGTCGCTCATGAACCACTTGCTGCTCTTCCTCATCACAATTCAGAAATGGCTATGAATGGCCGGTAACAATTCAGGACACTCTGCTGGCAGTTATGAGCTCACTATACTTCTGCAAAGCTTTACAGCTCCCTCCCCGCCAGCCCTGAGGAGTGCACAGCATTAGCTTAGGCTTAAAAAAAAGGAGTGGGGGGACAGAAAAAACAAGATATATATTAATCTTCACAAATGAGAAAGGGAAATCTCTTCATTTTATAGATAAAAGGACTAGGATGAGACAGGTCAGACGACGTTCCCTGCGTCACACAGCCAGAAACGGGCAGAGCCAGAACGCAGGCATGTTGTATAGCAAGGTCCTTTTGGTAAGAACAGGGGCATCACTGAACCTAGAAAGCCTAGCAATCCCTCCAGGCAATACTCTACTGCTAAGACCCCATCTCTGCTAGACTACTCCAGTCCATAAGAGAAGTTATAAAAAACCTCACCCGTCCCCACCATTTTCATAGAACTTGCTTTTATATTTAGCATGGCACCTGTTATGGGGTCCACCTTATGTTCTAGGCAACTCGGTACATGTTTGTCTTCTCCCAGCACCATACTGGGGTATGACTGAGAGCAGCACTGAGCAAGACAGCTTTCTGTGATGATGGAAATGCTATATACATCTGTATTGTCCATTATAGCAGCTACTAGCCACATGTGGCTATTGAGCCCCTGAAATGTGACTCGTGACTTGTATTTAATTTTAATTAAATTTAGTCACACGTGGCTAGTGACTTCTGTACTGGACTTGGTACTTAGGGAATAGTATGGCATGAGGTAAAGTCTTTGGGATTTGACAGACCTGGGTCAGATCCTAGGTCTGTCATTTACTAGCTATGTAACCTTTAACAAGTTACGTAGTTAACTGCTCTGAGTCTCAGTTTATACATCTATAAAACGGGAATACTATTTACCTCGCAGTGTTTTAGGTTTATGAGTGTGTATGTTTACATACTTAAATATACACTACATACATACACACACATTTAAGTGTATGTCTGTACTGAGCCCGGCACTTGAACTTGGTACGGTTCATCAAAATCATTAAACTTGTTTACTGTGTAAATTAACACTGGAAAATACTGTCACAAAGAATACTGGTACCATTATGCTAAATCACACTATACAGTCAGCTCGCTGCTTCCTCAAAAAAATGGCTAAAATACTAAACCTCTCATTCATATAGAGTCCTGGTGGCATAGTGGTTAAGAGCTATGGCTGCTAACCAAAAGGTTGGCAGTTCGAATCCACCAACTGCTCCTTGGAAACCCTGTGGGCAGTTCTACTCTATCCTACAGGGCCGTTATGAGTCGGAATTGACTTGAAGGCAATGGGTTTAGTCTGGTTTTCTCATTAATATAAGAAATATTTTGTAAACCTGGAAAGACTGCCCCACAATGCTTCACAGTACTTAGGAAGTAGTAAGTATTTACATTCTCTCCCACTTCCCCTCTTGTACCAGAAACTCTTAGAGAAATACAAGTGTCCTCTTTCCTTCTTCTACCCTGTTAGTAGGGCAAACATGAAGCTGAGCTAGAGGGTGTGAACTATGGAGAAATTGTTTCCACCTTCCTTAACAGGTTCACCATGCAGAATAACAGCACACAGCAACGGACCACCTATCGATCCTCTTCCACTTCTACACACAGCTCTGCATAATTCAAAAACCAAAAACCAAACCCATCGTGCCGTGTGTCAAACTGACTAGGGCTCAGGAAAAACAAATCACCATCAAGGTAACAGACGCTGACTATTCTCAAGAGTTTCTGGTATACCTTCTTTAAAAGTGAAAACAAGGCTTACCCGTTTGTGTTGCCTTGCAAGTTTTTCTTTAGCTTCTTCTAGCTCTTTCTGGATCTTCAGAACATGTTTGCTCATCTTACGAATTGTGGAGTGCAAGATTTCCCAAACAAACAATCTTAAAGGAATATGGCAATTGGTTACTGTATGTTAAAGTTTGCTATGCTTACAGATAATAAATCCTCTGAACTTTTATAACCTACTCATTCTTAAGTTCTAAAATAGCCTTCCACCCTTTGGGCAAAATTAGTATATTTTTACAGCTATACTTATGATTTGCTTTGTTAATTGTGCAAGCAACTCTCCCTACCCATTAGAGTCATGTGAGCTCTTTGAGGGCATTACTGTGTCCTTTTAGTTTCTGTCATTGTTTGTATCTGCTACTATATATACACTGACGGTCCATGTACATATTTACAGAAATAGCAAACACTAACATTAGGAATAAAAATACATTTTCTCTCTTTTAAATTTAAACACTAACTGTCTGAATTTTCCCAAAATAGCAACCACTAACCTGAGGCTCATTTCACTTGCTTTATACAATTTAACTAGCACACACTCAGCCAATTCTCTTGGATCATCTAAGAAAGGCATTAGCTGATAGCTATCAACTGACGTGCATTAAGAATGAAATAAATATTTATGTCACCTATCTTATTAGCCAAACTGCTCAAGTACCAGGATCACCTTGTATGTGCTTTGTTTGCTGCATGAATGTTTTATTTTTTTAAAGTAGTTTCTTAGTTACTTTTATATCGACGAGCTAAGTCTCCTAACTCCAGGATGCGTATAACACTTCCTTCTAAAAATTTTGACACCAATGAGATAATTTTAAACAAAAAATAAGACAAAATGTTTAAAAATCTCAAAGTTTAGCATGCTAGCAGACAGAATAAAAGAGTTGAGCACTTTAACTCTGGACAGAGTGGTCAGGGAAGGCTTTACAAAGTTGGAGATACGTGAGCTAGGTGTTAAAGAATGGACAGATATTGAGCAATGTTTCTATTTAAGAATACCTGGGTTTGAATCCAAGTTCTGTGACTTAGTTGTGACTCTTAACAAGCTAATTAAGCACTCAGGTATTTTCCTATTCTATAAAATGAGAACAATAATGGAACCTACCCTACAGGGTTACTGTAAGGATTAAATGAGTTGAAAATGTAAATCCCTCAGAATAATGACTAACACACACTTTGGTGGTCAGTATTCTGAGAGCTGGCAAAGATGTGAGAATATCTTTGTGTTGCTTTCATTTGTGAATGCCAACATGGCTGGACACACCGTTTCACCCTAAGGAGACCTTTCAGAGCAGCGTCCTCTGGCAGTACTAAATACAGTGGAGAAGTTAGAAGCTGTGACAGTTTTTTGTCTTTCCAAGTAACTTGCTTTTGCGTTTCCTGTTTGGTGTCTACTCCTGCTGTCCCAATTCTGATGGATTATAAAGCTTGTGGACCCAACTTCACCAGTTAGAACCAACTTGGTGAAAAATCTCTTCCCTTTAGGTCTAAATACATCTTCTGCACTAAATCTAGGATTTTTACAACTGAGGGGAGGCCCACCAAGCTTTTGTCGGTTGCTCCATGATGTGTGCTTAACTTATTACAACTTTAGTCTCTCTCTTAGCTCTTGGTGTGCATTTCGGGTTCCCACTGGAGCTAGAGCCCTTATGTGAATTTCTGCTTGGTCTGGCTCAGGCTCTGACACACAGCCTGGCTCCTGCTGGACTCTTCCCTCGACAGTCTGGGCCCTTTATCAGCATTTCTACCTGACTGGGTGGGTGGGTCCTGATTCAAATTATGTGTGTGTCCCTGAGAGACAATGCAACTTGACTGGCTGTGTATATTTCCATCATACAGGAATCTTTACCAATCCTACCAGATTGGACCATTAGTATGCTAATACAAACCTGGAGTGGACTAGAATTTGAAGCTCTTGTATTAAGAGATTACACATAAACTAATACTTAGAATCCGTATTACCTAGTAAAGTCACGGGATAGTTCTGAAGAGAAGATCCAATTTGCTACTGCAGCACAGTCAACAATCTGTGTACGAATCATCTTATCTACTAGTACAGCAATCATCTACAACAACAGAAGAGTTACTAGGGTAAGTCATGCTTATTAGGTCAAAATACTACTACTGCTGCAAAAGTAAAATATAAGGACTATAAAAGTCATTTTCAGTGGCTATGGGATCAATTTGACTACTAGGGCTGAAGATTTATTCTTCCCTATGCTTGGCTTTGGTAATGTAAGAGATACTACAGTACCCATAAAGACTGACTGAAAAAAAATCTCTAAATGGCAACACTTAACTGTTTTTTATTTTAGATAATACCTATACAAAAAAATATATAATTTCCACCGAGTCCCAAAAGTTAAAAATACAAGAATGTTTTATCATAAAATACTCTTAAATATCTTCTGAAATTTATTTCAATGCCTCTTTATAATATGAGGAGCCCTGGTGGTGCAGTGGTTAAGAGCTTGGCTGCTAACCAAAAGGTCAGCAGTTGGAATCCATGAGCCACTCCCTGGAAACCCTATGGGGCAGGTCTACTCTGCACTATAGGGTTGCTATAAGTTGGAATCGACTCCGTGGCAATGGGTTTTTTAATAATATGAAAACCATATATTCAGGTTTGAGAAATCTGAAGCTTGTTTGTATAAAGTGGTTAGACTAGGTAGCCATTTCCTACCCAACTAGTAGAATCTTACAAGTAGTAAGTAGTCTACCTAAACATTTAAAATGTGTTGAGGTGTTATAGTCCAAAGTCCAATCACAGTGCTTGCTCTTTAACTGGCTTATTTTATTAGTCATACAATAATTTTTACCTGTGGATGGTTCCGCCAGACCTCAAACATAACTCTTAGGACATGTAACTTCCCCTCATCACTTTCAGCTAGGGTTTTGAAGACTTCATGAAACCTGTTGGCAATAGGGAAAAAAAAAATCACATACACACTAATTCAATGAACATTTTAATGTTTTCAAAGCCTCTTTAAATAGAAATGAAAAATAAAATATAACCATTAAGGATGTAGGAGGCATGATTAGGAATTCACAGTTTTTGTGGAACTTGTCATTAAGGCTTAAGAGATTTACATTGTAGGGAGCCCTGGTGGCACAGTGGTTAAGCCCTTGACTGTTAACAAAAGGTCGGCAGTTCAAACCTACCAGCTGCTCCATGGGAAAAAGATGTGGCAGTTTGCTTCCTTAAAGATTACAGCTCTGGAAATTCTATGGGATACTTCTACTCTGTCCTATAGGGTCTCTGTGAGTTGGAATCAACTCGACAGCAGTGGGTATTGTTAGCCAAGGACTATCTAACAGATAAGGGCTCAAGAACCATCCCCAAACACAGGTGATGTATTCTGACTCTACGTTCTGTGGAACCCTGCAAGTAGTATGCAGCACTGGGAGATGACAGGGAGAGTTTCTCTGTTTGGCTGGGAGAATACAAGTATTCATCTTTTGAAGTCTGTCTGACAAGTTAGGAAGCTCTGTCTTTAGATGCCAACCTTTAGGTGGCTCCCCAAAACGTAGTCCTACTCTCATTTCTTACTTCCCTTGAGGAAGATGGTTAGACAGGGCGAGAACTTCCGACTACATATATGAGTATCCTAAGTACCTAGGTTTTTCACTAGTTTCTCTAAATGTCTATGTGAAAAAAATGCACAGTCTGTGTATATATGCAAACACATACAGTCTGATAAAAGCCATGGGCTAGGGATTTTAGTTACTACAAACCAAAACTCAGTGTATCAAATCACATGACAATAGTATACCATTAAGATCATATTCAACAATTTTAGTAAAAGTTACTATACCACTGGTTTTCGGCAAGCAAAGTCCCAAACCCTCAAGAAAGGCTGTGCTCCTGTCGCACTTACTTCGCAAGAGCACTGAAGGAGTGGCTGAATGATTTGGCTGCCAAGTGTAGCAGAGTCTGTACAAAGACTTCGATTTTCAGTGGGTTAAAACTGAATCCTTCATCTGAAAATTAATCCACAGTAAGACAGAAAAATATAAGTACAGCAATTCCTTGGTGCCTCATCTGCTACACTAAATAGCCTGTTCACATCAAAACACTAAGTCGACATTTGGGTAACTTCTGCAAGTACTCACAGACAATGAAAGACGATCACTGATTTCAAATACTCAAAATCTAAAACTAAGAATAATTGTAATTTTTTACTTCTTTGTGATTCTTTTCCTAATTCTTCTATGTGATTCATTTATGTTTAAAACACCAGAAAAATTTCCTTGTTTATATTCTGTCTATATGGTGGATAAATAATAATTAATATAAATACTGTAAATCGTCAACACATAAGACTATGCCCTGAGATTTCAGAATACCCGTGACCTTTAATACTAATCATGTTTTGATTTGAGCTTTCTAAACATATTTTCTCTAATATCATAATTCTAGTTTCTTAGAGAAATCCGAACAAATTCCTAGTAATAAACACCCAAAGACCATTATTGTTTTATTTTGATTCGAAGAGTTATTTTTTAAGCACACATCCTTATACACACAAAAAAATTCTTTTTTTTCTGAAGTGGTTACCCAGTTGTCCTAGTAGACTTTTCATCTGTTGCACTGATTTGTCTCTTCTTTGTGCCAGTACTACACTGCTTTAGTCACTGTAGTTTTCTAGCATGCTTTAATATGGGATAAGGCAAGTACCCCCTCATCACTTTTTTTCCCACCCATTTATCGATTCAGATAAACTTAATTGTTTTGTCAATCTGCCCACGTTCCCCAGAAAAAAAACAACTAGGATTTTGGGTTGAATTACATTGTATGTACTCAGTAAATGTTAAATATTAGTAAGATAGCTTAATTTGGAGAAAACATACAACTTTTTATAATAAAATACACCAAGTCTTCCCATTTAGGAGCCTCTTTATAGTGAAAACAGGGAATGTTTAAAAACTGTTGAACGATAGTGGTATATTTTTCTGCATATTTAGGATGCAGTTATATTTTTAATGTAAGCTACTTTACAGGGGTGTCTGGATCTCGTTTTACATAAGGGAGGAAATACCTGGATTAGCTGAATAGACCAAACAAATATATTGCTTTATGAACACCCAGTGGGATTTAAGCAGAAGTCATGTTGCCAATTATGTTTATGCTTTCACTTGGCCTATACACAGTTCCACTCAAGACGTATCTAATTCTCTTACCGTCGTCATCATCCTGGTTAGGATTTGGTACATCTTTCAGAATGCTGAAGATTTCATCATTGGTTGCCTTACTTTTAAAGGCAACAGATAAACAGAGGGCAACAGAATGTCCAGGAAGAGAATCTAAATACAGAAGGCGGGGGGGGGGGGCGGGGGGGAGGAGCAAGGAAGATCAGGTTTAAAAATTATTTCGACAAACAGTGAAATAACTAAGAAACAAACAAAAACAAAACCCACTGCCATCAAGTTGAATCCAACTCATGGCGACTTCGTGTGTTACAGAACTGCTCCTTCTTGTTGTTCTTAGGTGCCGTCAAGTCTGTTCGAACTCATAGTGACCCTATGTACAACAGAACAAAACACTGCCTGGTCCTGTGCCATCCTCATAATCATTGTTATGTTTGAGCCCATGGTTGCAGCCACTGTGTCAATCCATCTCACTGAGGGTCTTCTTCTTTTTTGCTGACCCTCTACAAAGCATGACGTCCTTCTCCAGGGACTGGTCCCTCCTGCTAACATGTCTAAAGTATGTGAAACAAAATCTCGCCATCCTCACTTCTAAGGAACACTCTGGCTGTACTTCTTTGTTCATTTTTCTGGCAGTCTATGGTATACTTAATATTCTCTGCCAACACCATAATTCGAATGCATCAGTTCTTCTTTGGTCTTCCTTATTCATTGTCCAGCTTTTGCATGGATATGAGGTGACTGAAAATTTCATGGCTTAGGTCAGGTGCACTTTAGTCCTCCAAGTAACATCTTTGCTTTTTAACAGTTGAAAGAGGTTTCTTGCAGCAAACTTGCCCAATGCAATACATTGTCTGATTTCTTGACTTCTGCTTCCATGGGTGTTGATTGTGGATCCCAGTAAAATGATATCCTTAGAGACCATCTCAAGAATAGATTTGACACACTCAACAGTAATGACCTAAGACCAGACGAGTTGTGAGATGACATCAAGGACATCATACATGAAGAAAGCAAAAGATGATTAAAAAGACAGGAGAGAAAGAGAAGACCAAAGTGGATGTCAGAAGGGACTCTGAAACTTGCTCTTGAATGCAGAGCAACTAAAGCAAATGGAAGAAATGATGAAGTAAAAGAGCTGAACAGAAGATTTCAAAGGGTGGCTCGAGAAGACAAAGTAAAGTATTATAATGTAATGTGCAAAACCTGAAGTTAGAAAACCAAAACAGAAGAACACGCTCAGCATTTTTCAAGCTGAAAGAACTGAGGAAAAAATTCAAGCCTCAAGTTGCAGTATTGAAGGATTCTATGGGCAAAATACTGAATGACACAGCAAACATCAAAAAAAGATGGAAGGAATTCAGAGTCACTGTACCAAAACAGTTGGTTGATATTTAACCATTCCAAGAGGTGGCAGATGATTAAGAAGTGATGGTACTGAAGGAAGAAGTCCAGGCTGCACTGAAGGCACTGGCAAAAAACAAGGCTCCAGGAACTGAGAGAATACCAACTGAGATGTTTGAACAAACACATACAGTGCTGGAAGTGCTCACTCATCTATGCTAAGAAATCTGAGCAACAGTTACCTGGCGAACCGACTAGAAGAGACTCGTATTTGTGCCAGTCCCAAAGAAAGGTGATCCAACAGAATGCGGAAACACGCCAAGTAAATTTTTGCTGAAGATAACTCAAAAATACTTGTAGCAGTACATCAACGAGAAGCTGCCAGAAATTCAAATAGGATTCTGAAGAGGATGTGGAACAAGGGGTATCATTGCTGGTATCAGATGGATTAGAACTACTCCTTACCAGCCCTCAGATACCCTGGGCTTTTGTAAACTCAAAAGCTAAGAATCACTGTATGTTGCTTTTATTTTTTGCCAAGGCCCCTTTCCTCATCTTCCTTGAGATGGCGGAAACTAAGTTTGAGTTTGAACAATGTGAAGGGCACCAACTTAAGAGACTTTTTCTTTTCTCTTTTGCTGAGTCTATATAGATGCTCATGTGATGTGACGCCACGTATTTACTATTAATGTCTATTGTATAAGATTTACGCTGGTCTATAATGTAAGGCAGTACCAGGACAATAGGAAATCCACTTTTCACTGAGTCTACATTTTAGCTGTGGTGTCAAAATATTCACATAAATTGCCAGAGAGCAATACAACATTGGCTTGCTAAAGGCTAAAATATATTTACAGGAGCGGTGCTTGGGCTGGACACTAAAGAGAAGGTAGAAATTAGAGTTAGAAAGGACACTCCAGACTGGAGTTACGGCACAGAGGTAAAGCCAAGAAAAAGGTGTATGCAAAAAGTAGCAAAGGAGGAGGGCCTGCCTGGAGTTGAGGTTCATTTAGGAAAAAAAAAAAAAAAAAAAAACAAAATAGGAACAACTGTTAGGAGGGCCTTGAAAGTCAGGCTGAGTTGTTCCTATGGGAAAAAGGAAAGATCAATCAACAATATCCTGAGCTCTCTGATATCAAAGGCTGTTCCTCACAATTCTGTGAACCACTATGGCAAAATTCAAGGCTCGGCACTTGTAAGTGCTCCATCAAGCTTTGCTCTTTCAGGAACGCACAGTGGTAATAAGCATGGGCTTCTCAGTTGGTGAGTATGGAGCTCAACCTGGGCTCTACTGCTCAGGAGCAATCTCACTCTGGCTTTCCTTCTCTGAAGTCATTTTCTCATTGTAAACTTGGCATAATCATACCTATTTTTCTGAGCTGTTTTAAGGGTTAAGCCACATAATAACATAGGTTATATGCTCAGCACTGCGACCAAGACAGTTTATTTTAAGGAAGACAGATGTAGTCAGAGAAATAGGTGGAGAACTAGGATAAAATCTGAGAAGACAGTAGCGAGGACAAAATTTGAAGATGTAAAGAACTGTTACACAACATCAAATGGAAGGCTTGTGGGGGAGCTGCATTCGGTGCCACCTGAAAAGACCAACTTGAAAAAACTCCACACCTAACTCTCTACGGTGACCATCAGTGTACAACACACCTTACCTCATGGAGTATAAATATTGTGCTAAGTAGAAAACAGCTTATGAAGTTACTGTCCCTCTGACTTATAGTGCAACCTCAGAGATGATGGGCCAAAAAGTAAGAAAAACCCTATTTAAGAATTTCCTTCTAGAGGCAGGCCGTCTGTGCAAATAGTCCACGTGCACCTGTGCTCCCACACCATGCCAGACCTGATGTTGGAGGAGAAACAGTTCAAGTTATCTCCATCACCATAACAAACACCTGTTTTCATTTTTTTAAGTTCATCTTGCTATATTTAGCAGCATATTTAAAATAATGTCATGGATATAACATCGGAAACAACTGAATACAAGCCAGTAATAATTAATTAGATCACAATAAAATATTCAAAATGATTATAGGGCAAACAAATCAAAAGCCACCAGTGTAGGCCACCTATTAAGTAGAGAAAATATAAACCCCAGGAAAAGAAAGTTCAATTTCTCCACCTTAAGTAAATTACTCCAGAGTAGACTTGCATTGGTACTTTTTAAAGACAGAGGGTTTTATTTCATTTTATTACTTACTGCTACTTTCATCTCCATACTTGTAAATGCAGGTTGGGTTTGCAGGACATAGAGCTGAGAAGGTAGGAGGAACGATATCTAATATACGCTGATGGTAAGACAACCTACAATACAAATAACAACCTCAAAAAGTATCTTTCATCAGTTCCATTCTTCAGTAACACTCTGTTTATCTGGATAGGTAAAATCTCCAGCACCCAGAACTCAGCCAACAAGCAAGAAGTGAAAGGGAAAAAAAAGTCCTATAACCTTTGTCGAAGCCAGCACACAAAAGCTTAGGCTTACGTCAAAACTTACTGGCTTGCACTGAGATGTGAGCCAGTGGGCCTACCAGCCTGGTGGCCAAGGATGTGGGGTGCTGATGGTGGGCACTTGGGACCATGTAGCATGGTGGACTAGCAAGCCTGGTGGCCTAGAACGTGTGGCAGTATGAGTGGAGTAGAATGGAATGCAGGAGATTGTCTGCATGGCTGGGAGACTGGTGACATCGTACTAAATAATAATGAGGGTAACGGGGGCAGTTTCATTCTGGCTGAGAAGGTATTTACAATCACTGCAAAGGGAAGGCTAGAAAGAATGAGATGTTGGGTTAGAAATGGAGGAATTGGGGTGAACTCACAGTTTTATATATATATGTATTAAAAAACCCAGTGCCGTCAAGTCAATTCCGAATACGGGTGGATATAAAAATAGTTATAGATATATATGTGGGTATAGGTGTGTTGTGTGTATACAGGCAGTCCTAGGACTACGAATGAGTTGTTCCTAAGTCTGTACGTAAGTTGGAACAGTTAGGTATGGTTCATATCTAATGTCAGTTAGTCATATGTTTGTTTTAGTATAAAGTATATAGTGTATCTTCCTACGCATAAAAAAATTAAAGAAACACTTCCAGGTACACTAAAACATCTTTAACACAATAATAAAGTAATAGCAATAATGTTTTGATATGCATCGCAAAGTAGTACCCATTTGTTATTACAAACCATTGTACTTATTTTGAATTTTTAATGTAAAAGGCTTTATGGGGGTCGGGTCATAACTATGGGTTGTATGTAAGTCAGAGTTCGTAATCCAGACTGCCAGTACATGCATATATTCCCTAGCTCAGTCAACCAAATGGGCCTAGAATCATCAATAACACCCCAATAACAACAAGCACATCTAGCGCCCAGATCTCGGTTTCTAAGTATCATGCTCTACTACTGCGATCTGGGCTCCTTGAAGAAATAGATGATGCCAGGGCAGGGGCAAGGAAACACAAGATGAACCTAGAACGTCTGTACCAGAAAATGAGGAAATACTTATGAATGGTGGGGGATGTTAAAGAAAAAAAAAAAAAAAAAGACACAGGTGCCAGCTTACAGGGTCTCTCACTGGACAAATCAGGGACAAGTGGGCATCAAAATAATTACGGTAATGAATATGGTATACAAATAAAGGAATAAATAAATGAGGGAAAAGGAAAGTCTTTCTCACAGTAGAATGTCAACTAGTAAATACAGAAGGATGGAAAAAGAAAATCCCCACTTGGCAATATCACAGTAATGGCTGATAAATGTGGGGGTTGTGGAAGCTAAAGCTAGTGGGTGAAGGTGTGATGAGGAAAAGGATACTAGTGTAACCTCAGAACACTTCCACAAAATACTAATCAATTACAAAGGGAAAAATGGGGAATTTAAGATGGAGAAACCCGGCAATGACATGACCAGGCGATTACGGTTAACATCACCATTGTGGGATTCACGTGCCTTGTGATACAATGCATTGAGAAGGGCACCAACAACGCAGGACCTGAGTCTGGTCATAAGAAAGTATCGGTGCCATTCAAGAAAGTAAGGCCTATACTCTTTAAAACTGATAAGGACATGAAAGACAGAGAAAGAAAAGCAACTGTTTGAGACTGAAGGCATCTGAAGAGAATGACAATTAACTACTACACATATTTCTAGGTAGGATTTTGGACCAGAAAGGAAAAAGAGACACTGTGGGGGCAGTTCGCAAAATATTAGCATCATCTACAGACTGTACGGTAGTATTGTGCCAAAGCTGATTCTCTGATTGAAGAGCCTTATGTTGGTTATATAGGACAGTGTCCTTGTTGTGGAGAAATATAGAATGGAATGTTACAGGATGATGGGATACTATGTCTGCATCTCGTTCTCCAAAGGTTCAGAAAAAGACCAATGTAATGGGCATGACAGAAAGGGGAAAAGGAGTGTTAGAGCAAACACAGTAAAATCTCAACAAGGGAATCTAGGTAAACAGGATATAGAGTTCTTTGTACCATTCTGTCAGCTTTTCTGTAAATTTGACATTATTTCAAAGAATAGTATTTAAAAAAAAACTTATTGGCATGATTCACATAGAATCCAGATGGCCATGGTTGCCTAATTTTTTCAGCCTAAACTTAGTTAAAAACTAAAATGGAAGAGAAGCAAATACTTGGGTTTTAAAAATCACATTCTGGACACATATCACAAACACACAGAACAGAAACAATCCCCTACAATTACGAGACATAAACTAAGGAGCAAGGGAAAGAACTTACCTCATACATTTTTCCAGTACTTCTCTTACAAACTTTGGTTTGGGACTTTCAGGATCTTGAGTAAGACAATCTGACCTAATGAGGAAATGTAATTTTATGAATTCCTACACACAGTCTGCACTTACATCCATCTTGTACTTAACTACAGTTTCCTTCTACCTTAATTATTTCATTTATACATAGTAAATATCAGAGAAATTATCTCAGACAGTGAGGAAGACTGCTTCTATGTTATGGTTTTAAATATTAACAGTTAGTTATGGCAGACTCCAGAGAAAAGAAGAATAAAACAAAATACAACACCACTTACCAATCTTCCCAGCTCCAACGGAACTGAAAGTTACTTAGATGATGGGAGAACCAATTAATAAACCTATGTGAAAAAGTGGTGGGGGGAAGCAGAAGACAAATGGTTGGAATTTACAACAGGAACTTAAATAATCCTTCAAACAGATAAAAAACCCTATTTTATATGAAAAGCACCCCCCCATATATATGTAACTTCCCCTGCCACCCTCACCTGTGCACATCCTGTTAACTCATCTTTTTCTTTAAAAAAAAAAAAAAAGTCCTCTATCTCACTCCTTCTAACAGTGCTATCATTTCTAAGCAAATAACAGAAACCATCTGAATGCCTGTTTTGTGCCAGCCAGGTGCCTTATATATGTTTATGTAATTTAATTCTCAACTTTCAAGGATAGTATTATTTCCCCCATAATAATAGACAATGAAACTGAGGGAGGGAGGGAGGAAGGGAGAGAAGAAAGAAACTGCAGATAAAACATAAATGGCAGAGTCATAGTATAAAAACCCAAACTGTTACTGTCAATTCGACTCACGGCGACCCTACAGGATACAGCAGAACTGTCCCATAAGGCTTCCAAGGCTGTACATCTTTATGGAAACAGACTGCCATGTCTTTCTCACAGGGTGGCTGGTGGGTTTGAACTGCTGACCTTTCAGTTGCAGCCAGGCGCTTTAACCACTGCACCACCAGGGCTCCCTCAGAGCCAAAGTATAGGCTCTCATAATTACACCATGCCCTTTTACCACAAACAACAAAATATACCATCAAAGCCACTTCTTACCCTAAAAACACATCTGATCTCTCTAGATGGGGAACATTTTGTACACTGTATAATGCTGTGAACTTTGTAAGCGCCCAATAAGCATTTGCTGAATAAAGGGCATGACAGGAATGTCCAAAACTAGTTGTTTTATTAATTAGAGTGGGAAAAAAACCACGGAAGACACTTTCCTAATGTAAGAAGTACAGTCAGAATGTTCCTTAGAAGCAAGGACGGCAAGACTACGTCTCACATACTTTGGACATGTTATCAGGAGGGATCAGTCCCTAGAGAAGAACATCATGCTTCGTAAAGTAGAGGGTCAGCGAGAAAGAGGAAGACCCTCAATGAGATGGACTGACAATGGCTGCAACAATGCGCTCAAGCACTAAAATGATTGTGAGGATGGCCCAGGAACAGGTAGTGTTTTGTTCTGTTGTACGTGGCGTCGCTATGAGTCGGAACTGACTAGACTGCACGTAACAACAACATGTATTTTTAAATGAAATCAATCGAAACTACTCAAAACACTAAGTCAAGGACACAGGAGAGCCCTTACTGGTAATTTTCAGATATGGAATTTGAACAATGAACATGGAAGGTCATGGAAATTGAAGAAATGTTCAGTATCTGTCCTGATCCAATTTGGGAAACTGACAGAGGTAAGAAAGAACACCAGGTAGTAAAGGTGGCTACATGGACCTCTCCCAAAAGGTGAGGTCAATTAGGCATCCAATTACCACAGCTATAAAAAGCCAATGTGTTCTTTTGGTATAAACTGAGAGTCTTAAAGCTGTAGGCTTGAAAAGACTTTTTTTAAAACTGTGCTTTAAGTGAAAGTTTACAAACCAAGTCAGTATCTCATACAAAAATTTATATATACCTTGCTATGTACTCCTAGCTGCTCTCCCCCAATAAGACAGCACACTTCTCTCCACCCTGTTGTATTCCCTGTGTCCATTCAGCCAGCTTCTGTCCTGCTCTGCCTTCTCATCTCCCCTCCAGACAGGAGCTGTCCACATAGTCTCATGTGCCTACCTGAGCCAAGAAGCTCGCTCCTCACCAATATCATTTTCTTATAGTCCAGTCCAATCCCTATCTGAAGAGTTGGTTTTGGGCATGGTTCCTGTCTTGGGCTAACAGAATGTCTGGGGACCATGACCTCCAGGGTCCTTCTAGTCTCAGTCAGATTATTAAGTCTGGTCTTCTTACGAGAATTTGAGGTCTGCATCCCACTGTTCTCCTGCTCCATCAGGGATTCTTTGCTGTGTTCCCTCTCAGGGCAGTCATCGGTTGTAGCCAGACACAAGTTCTCCTGGTCTCAGGCTGATGTAGTCTCTGATTTATCTGGCCCTTTCTGTCTCTTGGGCTCATAATTAACCTTGTGTCTTTGGTGTTCTTCATTCTCCTTTGCTCCAAGTGGGCTGAGACCAATTGATGCATCTTAGATGGCAGCTTGCTAGCACTTAAGAACCCAGATGCCACTCACCAAAGTGGGATGCAGAATGTTTTCTTAATATATTTTGTTATGGCAATTGACCTAGATGTCTCCTGAAACCATGGTCCCCAGACCCCCGCCCCTGCCACGCTGGCCTTCGAAGCATTCCGTTGTATTCAGGAAACTTCTTTGCTTTTAGTTTAGTCCAGTTGTGCAGACCTCTCCAGTATTGTGTGCTGTCTTTCCCTTCAGCTAAAATAGTTCTTGTCTACTAATTAGTGAATACCCCCTCCCCTCTCCCTCCCCACCCTCATAACCATCAAAGAATATTTTCTTCTGTTTAAACTATTTCTTGAGTTCTTGTAACAGTGGTCTCATACAATATTTGTCCTTTTGCAACTAATTTCACTCAGCATAATGCCTTCCAGATTCCTCCATGTTATGAGGTGTTTCACTGATTCGTCATTGTTCTTTATCAATGCGTAGTATTCCATTGTGTGACTACACCATAATTTATTTATCCATTCATCTATTGATGGGCACCTTGGTTGCTTCCATCTTTTTGCTATTGTAAACAGTGCTGCAACGAACATGGGTGTGCATACATGTGTTCGTGTAAAGGCTCTTATTTCTCTAGGATATACACCAAGGATTGAGGTTGCTAGGGATCGTAGTTCTATTTCTAGCTTTTTAAGGAAGCACCAAATCGATTTCCAAAGTGGCTGTACCATTTTACATTCCCACCAGCAGTGTATGAGCATTCCAGTCTCTCCACAACCTCTCTAACATTTATTGTTTTGTGTTTCTGGATTAATGCCAACCTTGTTGGAGAAGGTATTTCACTGGAGTTTTGATTTGCATTTCTCTAATGGCTAATGATCGTGAGCATTTCCTCATGTATGTGTTAGCTGCCTGAAAGTCTTCTTTGATAAAGTGCCTGTTCATATCCTCTGCCCATTTTTCAACTGGGTTATTTGTCTTTTTGTTGTTGAGTTTTTGCAGTATCATGTAGATTTGAGAGATCAGACAGTGATTGGAAATGTCATACCTAAAAGCTTTTTCCCAGTCTGTAGGTAATCTTTTTACTCTTTTGGTGAAGTCTTTGGATGAGCATAGGTATTTGATTTTTAGGAGCTCCCAGTTATCTGGTTTCTCTTCTGGTGTTTGTGCATTGTTAGTAATGTTTTGTATACTGTTTATGCCATGTGTTAGGGCTTTCAGCATTGTCCCTATTTTTTCTTCCATGATCTTTATCGTTTTAGATTTTATATTTAGGTCTTTGATCCATTCTGAGTTAGTTTTTGTACATGGTGTGAGGTATGGATCATTTCATTTTTTTGTAGATGGATATGTTATGCTAGCACCATTTGTTAAAGAGGCTGTCTTTTGCCCATTTAACAGACTTTGGGCCTTTGTCAAATATCAGCTGCTCATATGTGGATGGATTTACATCTGGATTCTCAATTCCGTTCCATTGGTCTATACATCTACTGTTATACCAGTACCAGGCTGTTTTGACTACTGTGGCGGTATAATAGGTTCTAAAATCAGGTAGTGGGAGGCCTCCCACTTTGTTCTTCTTTCTCAGTAACACTTTACTTATCCAGGGCCTCTTTCCCTTCCATATGAAGCTAGTGATTTGTTTCTCCATTTCATTAAAAAATGTCAGAATTTGGATTGGAACTGTATCTATAGATTGCTTTTGGTAGAACAGGCATGTTTACAATGTTGAGTCTTCCTATCCAGGAGAAAGGTATGTTTTCCACTCATGTAGGTCTTTTCTGGTTTCTTGCAGTAGTGTCTTATAGTTTTCTTTGTGTAGGTCTTTTATGTCTCTGGTTAGATTTATTCCTAAGTATTTTATCTTCTTGGGGGCTATTGTAAATGGTATTGATTTGCTGATTTCCTCTTCAACGCTCCCTTTGTTGGTATAGAGGAATCCAACTGATTTTCCTGTGTTTATTTTATATCCTGACACTGTGCTGAACTCATTGTTTCAGTAGTTTTCTTGAGGATTCTTTAGGTTTTCTGTGTATAAGATCATGTCATTTGCAAACAGAGATACTTTTACTTCTTCCTTACCAATGTGGATGCCCTTTATTTATCTAGCCTAATTGCTCTGGCTAGGACCTCCAGAACAATGTTGAATAAGAGTGGTGATAAAGAGCATTTTTGTCTGGTTCTTGTTCTCAAGGGGAATGCTTTCAGACTCTCTTCATTTAGGATGATGTTGGCTGTTAGCTTTGTGTAAATGCCTTTTATTTTACTGAAGAATTTTACTTCTATTCCTATTTTGCTTAGAGTTTTTATCATGAACGGGTGTTGGACTTTGAAAAGACTTTAATGTAGAAGTTATTCATTATAAAATCAGGTACTATCTACAAACAAAAATGCACAAATTTATATAAAATATACTGTATTTAAAATCTCCTCATACACAACCTATTTTCAAAAATACAACATACCCAAGTACAGAGAAAAAAAGAAAACTACATCAAAGCACCAAACACCTACACAGTGAATGAAATTAAAGAAAATTCCAGTATGGACATAATTTCATATTGAAAATCAACTAGAAAAATGTTTACGTTTGTTATAATGGATTATTTTGGAGAGGCAAGTAAGAAAAAAATCAACTTGGAAATTCTTAAAAAGACAAATGTCTCACTGATCAAACTGTTTTATATGGCAAAGGGAGTAGAAGTAATACTCAGTATGGAAATGAAGCAGTCACTGTACCTATCTACGCATGTTGTATTCATTGTGTCCAAACGCATGTATAACATTTCAGTTGCCTGTGCAAGCTGTGAATTTGAAGTTAAGGAAAACTATTCTCCACATTCCCCTAAAATAAGCCGTGACAGAAAAAAACAATAATGTTTCCCAGAAGTCTTTATAATGAGTAATAATGCTAAGCATCTTTTTATGTAATTGATTTTTTCCCACAGCTTTGAGGAATCATTGATGTACAATAAATTTGACCTGTATATACCAGTGAAATTAAAATAATGAATATTTGCATTATCCCCAAAAGTTCCCCCATGTTCCTGGGACACCCATTTATTTTTTAAATTAGCAATAGAATACTAGTTTTATAAGGGGTTATTTGGTCTTTTCCTCCTATTAAATGATTCTCTAACCTCCTAGAGATCTAAGAAAGAAGACTATGTTAGTTTAGAGAATTTAGATTTTTTTTCTTCTTTTAAAAATTGAAAACACCAAGCTTTCTTCATAGTATTTTCTTGAAGTTCTTGACTGAAATAGTGAAATATTTACAGACACATACATTTACAGACATACACATGTTAATACATATTATTTCAAAAGGTGTTTTTGCATCTAAAAAATTTAAACCTAGAAGCAGAAATGTTTAAATTAATCTTTTAAAGCCAACAGGCAAAGAGAATAAGTTTAAAAACAAAGGAAAGGATACAACTTGGGGCAGAGAGCCAGGTTGAAGTTTGCACAGTTCAATAAGAAGTGTTGTATACATCACATCAATGTGAGGGGGTGCTGGAAGCTGAAACAGCTCTGCAAAGATCACCTAGAAAAGAATCATGAGTCAGAACTCTATTCAACAGCTCTCTATGCACTCCCACTGTTAGAAGTCCTCAACATGCTAAATCTAAGCTCTAACTTCCTTGCATTCAAAACTTCATTTTTAATCTTTAAAATTATGCTCTTTCAAACACAAAAGTCTATGATTAAACAGTGTAATGAAATTTTCTTTTTTCTATAACTCAACAGCATGCAAGATCAATGCTCATTTCACCCATACTCATAGAGAACTGTGCAGTTAAATTTCAACTTTGGAAGTTATCAAAGTTGATTCAGGGATGTACAGTTTACCGAGGGACTCAACAGACCCATTACAGTTTCATTCCTGTGAGCAGTAAGAACCCCTGCTAGACTCTGAGGATGGAAAACAGAAGACTGGCAACTCATTCCACACTGCTACACGTTAACTTTAAAACCCAAAAAAACAGCTGCCTAGAAATTGTTTTGGTAGTTCAAAACTTGCCATGTCTCTTGCTCAGAAACTTCTGCTTTCCACCCTCCCTAAATAACGCGTGGACCACCTACCTAGAATTCTAAAGCCCTGGTCTGCATTCCTTCTTCTCACCCAACACTCCTACACTTCAATCTGATGAATTTCTACATATTTTGCAGATTAAAAAATGACTTGCATTTTGCAATTAAATTGACATGTCAATAAGTCAAACTCATAGCCTAAGCATATTCTCAAGCTTCGTAAAGATAGGACAGATGCAGTACTTTTTAAAAAGAATTTTTAAAAAGCATGCAAATGCAATATGAATAAAAAGTCAATCCTAAAGCAACACGTAACTACGTCCTCACTTTCATGAATACTTTAACAAGGTTAACAGTTCGACAAATTATATCCTTGTGATTGTCAAGTGAAAAACCTGTTTTTTGAGACATAAATCTCTATAAGGTGTTCAACTATACCATTAATATCATTCTGTTGTATGGTTAATATGAGGTCAAAAACATTTCTAGTCTTCCTACTCGCAAACTGCTTGCCTCTTTTGATTTCTAAGAATAAAAGATTCATACTTATCCTTACCTGTGATACAGGGACTAACATACTTAGGAGTATACTAATAATCATACGTCAGACAAGCAAAGTTAAAAATAGGCTATCTGCCTATAAAGTACACAATTTTTAAAAGGTATTTAAGCCACTTACACATTTGTCACGTGGACAATGTGCTGAGAGAGCTAGAGGTAACTTACATTATTCATGATCACCATCCACGAATGAAGACATACCATATATATAATAAGTAACCAAAAAAACCAAACCCATCTGTTGAGTCAATTCCGACTCATAGTGACCTTATAGGACAGAGTAGAACTGTCCCATAGGGTTTCCAAGGAGGACCTGGTGGATTTGAACGGCTGACCTGTTGATTAGCAGCCTTAGCTCTTAACCACTACACCACCAGGGTACAGGCAACTCAAAATTCCATTTTGGCTACTGGTCTCAACCTCCTCTTTTCTCTTTACTAACATGGCTAACAGAGCACTGAAACTGACAGCAATTTCCTCGCTCCTCTGTTAATTTTCAGTGCCTGACAAGTAGCAAGAAAAAAATAAACCAAGAGTAGATTGCACTTTAAAACCAACAGATAGATTCTGAAACTTAGAAAAATGCTCTATGTGGAACGCATACCTCAACTATGTGGTAGTTCAAGGGGATCTTGTTCTTCCCTGGATAGCTCACTAGTTGTGCGGCACTACAAAAAGTGTAATTTAGGTTTAACAAGTACAGAAAAATACATGAAAAATCAGTTTCAAAAGCAGTATTTACATATAAAGAAATCTCTTCCGAAATATTCTATATTTCAGTTACTTCATTTAACTATGGCACAAATTATTTTGTGTTCTACAAGGAAAAGCTTTTTTCATGCAACTAAAACTCCTTGAAAGATCAAAGGAGTCGAAGTAATAACGCTGAAGAAATGTATTCAGATCTACTAACTTTACATAAAGTTTTAATAGGATGGACCACTCCCCAAAAACGATATTCCCTTCCACTATAAAATATAAACCGAAACTTTCCCAGGTCTTAGGAAATGTTATAAAAAAAAATTTTTTTCCCCAAAGCTTCAGTGTATAAATGCTAGAAAGTAGAGCAACATCATTCATACTCATTTTTTTCCTATAACACTGAAACCAAAGCAGCTTGCCATTCAAGTTCTTTTCTCCCATAAGCATATGGCAAATATCCACACACAAAAGCCTGCATCCTATGCACATTATTGTAAAGCACCCAGAAAAGTACTATTTGAAGGTGAAGAGACCCAAGAAAGTAAAGCAAATGTCTTTAGAGATTGGTCATAACAAGTAGGGAGTCAGAAAGAGAGGAAGAATTTCTTATAGTCTTCACACACATCATTTTGCTCTGACAAAATCATCAAAACTGCCACTTTTTCTCTCCTCTGATAGTACCATGAAAATAATCTTACCACGTCTTCCTTTCCTTCCAGTGGGACTTAATGATGCAGTGAAGATTCTCTTCTATTACAAATCTTTCCACGGAATGACTCCCTGGCATAACAGGACCCTGGGAGAAAACCAAAGTGTACACACTTACAGACCTAGAAAAAATACTTTGTTTCATTGATTCGACAAGTATTTGAGAACCTATTATGTTCCATCAACAGCATCACTATATTGGGCGCTAGGGATAAAAGTTCTGAAGAGTTAAGGTTCTGTGTTTCAGCAAATTTCTATGTGGGGTTCACTTTTATCTATAACAAAATTAGAGCACCAACTTCAGTGCTTTTCCCGCTACATCCCACATCATACTACCACTGCACATATCAATTATTATTTGAAACAAACTAAGTAATTCTTGTATATTAATAACCCTATATAGTTCATTTTAACCATAATGGATTATTTCCATCATAAACAAAGACATAAAAAAAAAACCACTGAAAGATGTCCATATTGTTTCTAAAAAGTTACAAAATATTACCCACATGACATTTTTAAAATTTTTTTAAAATGGTGACTTCAAGGTGATTTTTTTCCTTGATTATTCTCTGTAATTTCTAATTTTTTAAAATAAACTTTTTTTTTTTTTTTTAAAGCCAGAATGAAACAACAAATCCTCTTCATTTTAAGGGGAATAAATATTTCATTTACTTATGCTCCCCTCTGGCAAAGGATGAATGGGCACATTACAGAGGCAACACCATCCTTAAATATAAATAGTACAGGCAAAACAAATTTCAAGGTCCCATTCTCGTCCCCCTTACATAAGTAAATATCTCATCTCAAAGACTTTAGTAGTCTTAAAGGTAAAGACCTCCAGTTAAATATGCCTAATTAGGCTGTTCCATAATATTTACTAAAAGTGCTTCATTATATATGGAACACAGTAAAATGGGCAACAAGTTGATAATTTTGTATATATAACCAATTATCTGACAACCTTCTATTCTGAGGCAGATTACACATACACTCAATTTTCACTGGTCATAAGCACTAAAAGTACCATAGGACTAAAAAGAGAAGGTAGGAGAAAGAAAATTCAAATTTGGCCTTAGGTGGTAATACAAGCTCTTGTATAGATACCTCTATGCCAGTGGTTCTGAAATGCCTCTCAGGGAACATTTTGGCACCCTGGAGACATTTTTGCTTGTCACAGCTGAGGGGGAGGGAGAATGATCCTGGCCCCTAGTGGATAGATGGCAGGGATGATGCTAACTAAGCATCTTATAGTACATAGGACAGCCCCTCACAACAAAGAATTATCCAGCGCAAAATGCCAATTTTGAGTTAGCCAAGCAAACTTCTATTCAGAATCAATCCGGTAATCACTATGCTTGCTGCCCAGCTATTAAAATTAAGATAGTCAAACATGCAGAGGTATAAAATAATTAAAGTACAGTTAAAATATAAATTTTTATATCAACTATTAACATTAAAATTATGTATTTTCTTAATTATTACAGTATAATGGCTGCCAACTACATGACTTCATAATAACAATGCATATATGTAAAAACTATAGTCACTTTATATTAACCTATGGGGTTTAATTAAAAATACTTTCTAACATTTATTTTTAAATAATTATGTAACATGCTAATAATAATTTAAGACAAGATGTGAGGGCTGGAAAGAGGGAAAAATCTTTAAAACTGAGTGCTTTTTTGGAAACATACCTTATTCATAATAACAGCTAATAATTACTGAGCACTCATCATGTGTCAGGCTCAATTCTATGCATTTTATGTGCATTAATTTAACTGTCACAACAATTTTATGAGGAAGATACTATTATCATTCCTCTAGGAAACTAAAGCACAGAGAGGTAAACAACTCACTGAAGATCACACAGTCAAGATTAAAACCCAACTCAATCTGGCTCTCAAATCTACACTCAACCAGCACACTACGCCTCCGGTTAATCTACACACACATGCCGAGTATAATGTCTTGCATTATAAGATGATACCATTCGCCAAATTAAAGTACTAACTTCACTGCCATCAACCTTCTTAGATAATAATTCAAAGTTGAAACTTATTACAGACATAATCCAAGCCAAGATCCAAGCACAAGTGCAATGGAACACAGATTCTCTGACAGGCCCCGTCAGCCGGTCACGCACCTCAGGGTCATCCGTGTAATCAAACATCCTAAAGACGACCCGCGGCATCGGGTACACCGAGTCTTCCGTGTGAGGAGGTGGAGTAAAAGGAGGCAGATTGTGCTGCAGGGCTTCACACAGGATGCTGTCAAAGGCAAGATAAGGTCTTAGGATGTGCCGTTCCTGCCAGCGATCCTTTTTCAATTTCTGAATCTGGGCCCACAGGCAATCTAAATACTGAAGACAGATTAATTTTTAATAATTAATATGGATCTGGAGGCTAAAAGAAATAACATTTTGACTAGACAAAAACAGAAGTCACTCCTTCTAAGATACATAAATAAGCTGACTAGCAATTAAATATGGGACAGTGGAATATGCTAGGATTTTGTCTTCATTGCTTTATAAAGTCTGTTTGGGGCTGTTACACTTACATTTCTCCAATTTGATATATGAATAAAAAATCTGTCAACTGTATGATACCTGAATGCAGAGAACAAGGGCATGTTTATCAAAACGCTACTATATGGCTATTAGAGCTGGACCGCTGATGTGAAATGTGGGAACCTAGCTAAGGTGTACAAATGGAATGATCTGAATATGCTACAAAGGTAAGAATTTTTTCAGGAGTTGACTGTGCCTGTATCATAAGAGACTGAAATCACTTTACCTCTTCTTGGGGATGTGGTTTATCAGCAGTCCATACTTGTAACATGGGTATATGAGTCTTTTGGCGTCTTCTGAAGATAAAAATGACAATTTACATTTAGGCTTTTAAAAACATGAAAAGATGCTCAGTTGCTTTCTTAATTAATAAGACGCAAATTAAAGCAATGAAAATATTTTTTTCCTATCAGATTGGCAGATACCAAAAATTTTGATAATATACTGTATTGCCAAATGTGAGGAAATATGCAGTCTCAAACATCACTGGCAGCACAGTTAATGGGTATTATCTCTTTAGAAGAGATCTGGAAGAGTGTATCTCTTTGGAAGACAATCTGATTTGACTGTCAAAATTAAAACTGTTCAGACACTTCAACCCTGCAATGCTATTTTCTAAGAATTCACAACCCCCACAAATATACTTGCACATACACACAAGGATATTTACTGCAACATTGTTTGTAACACCCAAAGACTGAAACAGCCCGAATATCCACCAGTAGGGGACGGGTTAAAGGAATCATGGTACATTAAAGCAAGGGAGTACTATATAGCTATTCAAAAAACATGACGTAGAGCTATGTACTTTTATGCAACAAAAACCAAGTTACATTAAAAGAATAAAACATAAAGTGCATAACAGTGTGTATACTGACCTATCATTTATAAAAAAAAGAAGCCGGTTAAACACTCAAATGTTAATATATTCATATTTCATCTTTGAAAGAAAACAAAGAAATGTTCACAATGGTTACTTCAGGGGCAGGGAACTGGATAATGGGAACTATCTTCTCTTGCAAACATCTTTTTAAACCAGTATAACTTTTCAAAATCATAAAAATAAAAATACATTAAAAAAAAACCCATCATTTAATGGCAGCTTAATATATATTTATGATATACTATATATACTATGTATATTATGTATGTAGATATTATATATATTGTATAACTAGTAGATTCTTATCTTTAGACATCTTAACTTTATTTGGAACTAAGTAGATATTAACTGTATCCAAAGAAGTACCATTTAATATGCAGAAAATAAAACTTTTAACAAAACTAATCTGAAAAAAATTAATAGGACACATAACCATTACCATGCTGCTTGGTAATTAAGCATAGGTTTACTAACAAGCCTATTATTTGTATCATGTCTAATAAAATAAATGCAAAGATATGGGGCTACTTTAATTGAAATGTGTCACATTACTCATGTTGTGAGTTGTGATGGGAGGTTAAGACCACTCACTGTTTTAAAGAGTTGGTTTCAGATTAACTCCATGAAATAAATATGCTCTGCATGCTAGGGAAATGGTTCTCCACCTGGGGACTATATTAACAATTAAAAAAAAACACTGTCATCAATTCTGACTTATGGTGACCCCGTGTGTGTCCAAGTAAACTGTGCTCCAAAGGGTTTTCAGTGGCTGCTTTTTTGGACGTAGATGGCTTGGCCTTTCTTCCAAGGTGCCTTAGGATGGACTTGAACCTCCAACCTTTCAGTTAGCAGGCAAGCACATCAACCATTTTGCACCACATGTGAATGTCCAAACCTCTCTCTCCAAATGTGTAATTCAGTATATCCGGGAGTGGTAGGGTCAGAACACATTTCAGAGCCACAGGCGACTACGCACACTAATACTTCAGAACCATTCTAACATCTACACAAGCAGCTTAGAAGAAACTATGTTACCAACTCCTTTGCAGTGGCAAAGTAAGCAAACACATTTGAGAACTCTGAAGTCTCAGTGAGTTACAACAGTAGGTATATGAGGTTTCCTAGAGAAAGCCTTCAGAAACTCTACAGCTTATTTTTGACCATTTAAACTCAAATGGTATCACTAGCAGATAAAATCTATCACATTTAGCTACTTGTATCAGCTGGACACTTGAGACTGTGCTGGCATCTCCTGTCTGGAGGGGAGATAGGAGGGTAGAGAGGGCTAGAAACTGGCAAAATTCTCATGAAAGGAGAGACTGGAAGGAGGAAGCGGGCTGACTCATTAGGGGGAGAGTAAGTGGGAGTATGGAGTAAGGTGTATATAAGCTTATATGTGACAGACTGACTTGATTTGTAAACATTCACTTAAAGCTCAATAAAAATTATTAAAAAAAAAAAAAAACTATCACATTTATTATTGCATTAGGATATCCTTTACCTAAACAATAAAGAATACTATGAGCTGTGCCCTTACTTCAGATAGCTTTCAGTGTTGGCAAAGATGCGGTCCATTTCTGCATCTTTCTTTTCGTACAATTCCTTTCCAACCCAGGGCAAAGACGATAGAAATGCATACACATACCAATCCTGCCGCACCTAAAGAATTTTTTAAAGGGTAAGTTAAAAATAGGTGTTATTCAATTTTCATTCACATTTTATTCATTCTTGAATGAAATCCTATGGAAGTTAAGTTAATAGGTCTTAAGTAAGACATATGGTTCATCCAGAGCATTTCTAGATATATTCTAATCTTACCGGATAGAATCATTTGAATGAACACAGAGATGTCATGAGAATCCACAGTATGCCAGCTGACATCCCTTTAGATACTAAGAATTTATAATGTTATCTTCTGTTTTTTATCACTAAAGGGTTTCCCCCCTGCCTCATTTGCTGTGGAGTTGATTTCAACTCATGGTGACCCCCATGTGTTCCAGGGTAGAACTGTCCTCCACAGGGTTCTCACGGCTGTGACCTTTCAGAAGTAGATCGCCAGGCCTTTCTTCCGATGTGCCTCTGGGTAGATTTGAACCATCAACCTTTCAGTTAGTAGCCCAGCATTTAACCGTGTGCACCCACTAAAAGGTTACTAGTAAAAAAATTCGTATCACTATTTGGACAAGACTCAGCATAAGCAGTTTTCTTACCTGAGGTACATCTTCTTCCTGAGTTACACTTACAAAATTTTCAAACATAGCAACCATTGATGGGGCAGCTATTACATGACAGTTCACAAGATCAGATAAAAAGCGAACCTGTTGGGTAAAACAATTTCTGCTATTAGATCTAACTGTTGCACTTTATACTTATAAAACAAAGCAATATTACAATGGCCTAACCCAGAGGTCTGAAAAACTATAGTCCAAGAGCCAAATTTAGCCCGTTGCTTTTTTTTTGCACAACCTGCAAACTAAAAAGTTTTGAGATTTTTAAATCAAAAGAGTTCTTTTATGACACACAGAAATCCTATGAAATTCAAATTTCAGTGTCTACAAATAAACTTTCATTGGGACACAGTCATGCTCATTCATTTACATACTGTCTAAGGCTGCTTTTGTGCTACAACAGCAGAGTATCAGTAGATGTGACAGAGATTGTATGAAGGAAAAGAATGTGTTTTTTATAAGTTTCTATGCTATACTATGCGAAGAAGCCAGATCAAAATATTTTAGCTACTTCAACCTACAATTTCTTCTTCCATTTGGCTGTGAATAAACTTTGACTGGACTGCAGAAATAAAAATTGCTGAACAGATATTTATTAAGTGTCCTTTGTGCGCCACTGCTAAGCACTACTAAAATTCCCAGCCACATAGGAGCTCACAGTCTAGTAGACAAGCACAATTTCAACCCAAAGGGGTGACTCCTACACTAAAAGGTAAATAAAAAGCACTCTGAGAATAGTGATGAAGGGAGTAGGGAAAGCATCATAAAGGAGGTAACAATTGGGCTAGGTCATATAAAGGAGGTAACAATTGGGCTAGGTCATAAAGGATTAGAAAGGTTCTCTTCAAGAGGAGAGCAAGGAGGACATTCCAGGCACAGGGGTTCAAAAACAATGTGTGTTTAGGAACCCGGCAAGTAATTTTGATAAGGCTGGGAGGTGGAAGGCAAGAATGGAGGACATATTAGGGCAACCATAATGGGTCAGGCTACGGAGTCTAGACTTAATCCTATAGGCTGATGGCTGTCCAAACTTTTTTAATTGTGTACATTTATCAGTAAAAAAGAATGGGATTATACATCTTTGCCACATGAATATTTATTTATAATATATGCTGTAACATTGCCAATCTATATATTAAATATTAGTAAAAATTCTATTTCCATTAAAGATAATAGGAGCTGTAATATTCCTGCAACCCAATGAATCACTGTGTGCATCATGCTATGAAGATCAGCCACTGTAGACAATGGGAAGGAAGTGAAGTTTTAACCAGTAGACTAACACAAAAAAAAAAAAACACAGGAAGAACCAAGTTATAGAAAGGATCACTCTGGTGCAACTGTAGGAGACAAAGTGAGAGGCAGAGAACCTGGATGTAAAAAGATTAGTTAAGAGGCTGTAGAGAACGTGAGGAGGAAGGCATGAACTATGTTAGAGATCCTAGAGACAAAGGGAAAGGGATGGATATAAGAGATATTTAAGAGGTAGACCTGATAGAGCTTGGGAACTACTTACAGTTATGAGGGGACAAAGGGAAGATAAAAATTAATTTTAAGTTTCTAGATGGGTTACTCAGTACATGGTGGCCACTGTGCGGATGTTGTGTGGACTGGGTGGAGGGCAGAAGGAAAGGAGCTATAAATAATACATTAATTTAGGAACTTCCAAGTAAGATACCTGAAAGTCACCCAGGTAGCATTTAGAATACAGGCCTAGAGCTCAGGACAAACAGTGAAGCTGGAGATATAGATTATAGATTTGAGGATCATCAAAATAAAGGTGGTTTATGAAGCCCTGGTGCAGTAGTGGTTCAGAGCTCGGCTGTTCACCAAAGGGTTAGGAATCTGAATCTACCAGGCTGCTCCTTGGAAACCCTATGGAGCAGTTCTACTCTGTTCCACAGGATTGCTGGGAATCAGAATTGACTCGAAGTCGATAGGTTTGATTTTTTGTTTGCTATGAAGCTATGAGAATGCTACAGGAGAGTTTTTAAGGAGAAGCAAAGTGAGAACAGAACCCTGAGGAATACAAACATTTAAGGGGCAAAGAAAGATGATCAGTAAAAGGAGACAAGGAATAAAAGGGAGGTGGCAGCAGGAGGTCCTGAAAAAGTGGTGTTGCAGAAACCAAAGGTGGAAAAGATACTGTAAAAAATCATGTGCTGTAGGGAGATCAACTATGATTTAGAATGAGAACAAGCCACTGCACTTGGTAATGAGCTCTGTGTACGTTTAACAAGAATGGTTTAGAAAAAGTGGCTGTTGGTGCGGGGGCTATATTTCAAGAGAAATTACTTGGCTGTAGTTCACTTCCCCCCATCCCAACACTAAGTCATAGTACACTAAAAAAATAACTTACCAAATATACGGCTTCATTATAGTTGTTCGCTTTCAGTGATTCTTTAAGTTGACGAATCATGGCTTCTACAAATTCTCCACCAAAGTTGTAATTCCTGGCATTCAGCAGTCCGACTAATGTTGTATAAATCGTCAACTTCTCAGGTAAGAGACGTGCACTGATTTGAGAACCCAGTACAAGAAAATGACAAAAATGATGACATTATATTAGGTTGCCGAATTTTAAATTATACAAACTCTTTTTATCATTTCATGAACTTTGGAACAGGTTTACTCTTAAATATGTTTTGAAAACTATTTCAGAAATGGCATAAATGCCATGGAGAAGAGTTGAAGACATGCTACCCACCATTTTTCCTTTAAATTCTAGTTAATGCAAGAGTTAAGAAAGCAAAACACTCTAATTGTGAAGTTGCCAAACTGAAAAAAATATAACGCTAGACCAGCTTTTCTAAATACCAGTTGTATTTAGTGGAACTGAATAGCACTTCCACAGAAAATGGTTTCCATGGTGGTTGAAACAAGTTTCTTTAATGCAGAATCATTAAAGGGTATACAGCATTCAGTGTTTCTAAACTTAGTTAACAAATGTCACAGGACCAGAATTGTACTTTGAGAAACACTATTCTAGTTGCTTTGAAAAGATACAGAATTAAAACCAATTTCAACTAGTTCCTATCAGTTAAACTGCTGAATTCTTAACATGGTACTCTGAAATAGTAAGATTTCTTTATAGCTCAGTTTGCTTCCCCCAAGCATATTAATTTTCATTAGTTATTTGAAAAGTAGGGAAGAGGATTAAAATAAAAGCCCTTAATTTTTGGAAAATGCATGTATTGCTTCCTTTAGGCAGCCTTAGAAAAGCAAGTAAAAATCTGTAATAGCTCAGCCGGAAGGGATCCTCTTATACTTGGTTCTTTCATGGTGTCTAGCAGAGTTTTAGGGGCAATTGAGGGCTTCAAAAAAATACTTGCATTGATAGTAATCAGGCCCCTCAAACCCTCCCAAAACCAAAAACTTAAAAAGAACACTGCCAGTATTCTAAAGAAAAAAAAAAAACTAGTTAAGCCTTAAAAAAAAAAAAAAAAAAAAATCATGGTTTCCATCACAGTTTCAGCATAAATACTACTTTCATTCATTTTAATAAATGCTTTTAAAATAAAAGTCATCAGAGTACATCAATGTCTCTCTGAGAGATGACAAGGTCTGGACTGCTATCTTCACCACTGGGAGAGACTGTTTCATGATTTTATAAAAATGTGAGACTCTTCCTACTTCTATTTCCTCAAAAATTAAATGCTACCACCTGTTCCAGCTAACCTAACTCAGAAAACGATTATGCCCATTAATAGGCTCAAAAGCAAAGCATCTTGAGTCTTCAGAGATGGGCTGTTAGTCAACTGACCAGTTCTCAAATTTGTTTGGTACTATTGGTTAAAAAATACAAGTTCAACTATTATTTAAATGTACATGCTTAAAAAAAATCTCTCAATGTGGAAGTGTCTACTTTCTCATTTCAAAATAGTGAAATGATTCTAAGATTCCAAGAAACAAAACAAGGAAAATGCTCAATTTTAGTATTATTCATCCCTAAGAAAGAGTTCACCAAAGGACCAAATGTCATTTCATTTGTACAAATTTCCCCACAGAAGGAACATTCCCCAAAGCAATGAAGAGTAGATAATACATTATCACCTGGATTCATAAATCTTTTGCATACATACACTGTACAAAGAAGCCTTAAGATCTTGCTCTTGTAGTTAGGAAGATCAGCTTCCAAAACACCAGCTAGGCCTTCTAGGTTGCTCTCCAAAGAGCAGGCACTCTGTAGAGGACAGCATATTATATATTTGTCAAGTACTCAGCAACTGATGAATTAAATAAAATTTCTTGATGATAATAAAAAAGTTAAAGTCTCATATGCATAAGGTACTAGGATAGGACTAGTATAAATCAATTTAGGTAGTTATTGTTCTTTAGAAATCCATGAAAAGAGAACTGATGATGTTAAAAAGTAGTGTAGTAGAGCAGAATAAATATTAGGACACCATAGGCTCTATTCCATCTTACTAATTCACTATATGACTCTGTGCAAACCACCTCAAGTATCCAGGACTTGTTTGGTTCTTCATTTATCAATTGAGAGAACTATTCCTAAGGTCCCTTCTAAGCTCATATTCTATGAAAATTACTCATTTATCTGTATCCAAGGGGTTTTTAATATGCACTTACTTTGGGATACACATGCATGGTAATAGAAGGTTGCCTAAAACTTAGATCATGGTTTTCAGCTACAGAAATCTATCAAAGCAGGGTCAATCACAACCCTAAGGTCATCATAGGTTGCCTACTGTGGTACATACCTTTTCTCCTACTTTGCATATTAAAGATTCCAAATGATCTTCAGTTTCATTTGCATCAGAGGTCTTTCTCCTTTTGTGAGGCTGTCCCCCTGTTTCCATAATTTAAAAAAGACAAATTAACATTGTATGATGGACACATTTCAGCACAGCTTCTAGATTAAGACAAGACTACGCAGAAAGGCCTAGCAATCTACTTCTGAAAACTAGCCAGTGAAAACCCACAACTGGTCATGGGGATGGCGCAGGACGGGGCAGCATTTTGTTCCACTGTGCATGGGGTTACCATGAGTTGGGGGCTGACTCCACGGCAGCTGACAACAAGAACAACAAAACCACACAGCACTAGGGTATAGTTTACCACAAATAAGGGGAACTTTAACAGCAGACATACACATTCAAAGGAAAGTCTTGAGCTCTGTTATCAAACAACTGGCAGAAAAAAGTACCATGTGTTTTATGATTCCCTGCTATAACTGGCTCTTCATTAACTAAAAATACTTACTGATCCTGATTGCATTCAAAACTATATCATCCAAAGAATCTTAATATAAAAAAAAAAAAACTACCTATCATTCTGAAATTATTACCAATCATCTGTCCTTTCATTTGCTCAAGAATTCAATTGGAATGAAGCTATGCTACAAATCACCACCTTAAGCACCGGACCATCTAATAGTTCAGACCCTCGCTCTTGATGACCTCTTACCATTTTGTTTTAAACTGTAACATATCCACCTTAAATCATCTTGTGGAATAACATGAGGCTAAAAAAATTACAATAATGATGCTAAGGAACACGGTGCCATTGCTACACAATGTTGGCTAGTCTCTTGATATAATTCAAATTAAACTTTACCAATTAGATTATTAGAACAGCATACAGACAAGGAAGCAATAACCTGTAACTGTGCTGGGAATCTGGATTAATAATGAAAATCTGCAATTGGATACAGGGTTACCCAGGAGCAAGTTAATATACACCTTCAATCTTCAGATTTGTACAGCCAAAGGAAATGAACTATATTTATAGAGTTCATAATCACCTACTTGCCTTCTGATACATTTGGCTTGAACCGTATAATGATTCTCACAAAACAGTCCCTAGCTATTCTAAGCTTGGGTTGTTATAAAGTGCCTCCAATGACTGAAATGATCTTCAGATACCACATAAACCTAAAGTAGTTGAATAAAACCAATCTGTTATTATCCAGACAGATGCTATAAAAGGCTACAGGGTAAATCACTCAGCTTTGACACTCCAGCCCCTTAATTACCATTATAATTTGGTTTTAATAACCACTGAACATAGTTTCCAAGGGATAATGCCACCAAAAGTGTAAAATGTATGCAGCCTGACAGCTGAGATGTATTCCTGGAGATATCTGCCCTTGTGAAGTTGTAGACATGTGACAGAGTCACATCAGTGACCTTGATTCTCAAGTGTACATCAAGACTAAGTCACAGGCTCTATTAAGGTTCTACCACCCTAAGAGCCTACTTTAAACATAAACGTCTTTTATTTCCAGAATTCATTAATTGAAAAATAACTGCACAGCTGATGCAATGTTTCTTTAATCTGTCAGCCAGGACATTAAAAGAGCCTTCCTCTAGAACTGTAGTTCTCAACTAGGTGACCCCCCCACCCCCGCCCCAGGGACATCTGGCAATATCTGGAGACATTTAGTGAGGAGAGGCAGGGACATTGTTAGACATCCTACATTGCACTGGACAGCCCCCAACAACAAAGAATAATCCAGCTCAAAATGTCAACAGTGCTGATGCTGAGAAACCGTATTCTAGAGAACAGGACATACTAACAGTGCTCTTTAGAATCGGATTCCAGTGAGGACAGGAGAATGCAGCTGCAGGAAAACTGGCTAAATGAGAACAGTTTAAGTAGGGAAAAAAAAAACCCACAAACACACTGTTCTCTTCTCTCTGGTCCTTTATCTACTTTGCCAACCCTTTATCCCACCCCCACAGCCTCCCTAAATTAACTCTCCAGCTGGCTTGTTCCCAAATCAGTTTGGAATCATACTCCAGTCATTAAAACAACTCTCTGGAGTCCTCTAATAAGCTTGAAAAGGGGAAAACAATGCTGCAGGGAGACAAAGAGTTTCTGAGGAAAAAATAGAAAATACATGTATTTCTCAACTGCAACCCCTCTTTTCCCATCTCGTCATTTTGGCTATATCGAAAGACAAAATTTGGAGAACGGCAGGAGGCAGAGGTATGACGTGCACCACTCTGAACTGATATTTGAGAGAATAAAGAGGTGAATGTAAACTATAAATATAATCTGAACTCACGGACAATAACAGGGTATTGAACTCAGGAGGACCTGGGCCAGGAGTGGGGTAAAACAATTAAGAATAAAATTTTGCCAATTGCTGAATGCTTTGATGTACCCTTAAGAAAACATATCCATGGTAGCTCCCAAAGCAGGAACAGACTTCACATTAAAATATAACTATATTCCAGATGAACTCCTAAAACTATTGCCCTGAGATAATCTTTAAACCTCAAACCAAAAATATTCTCAGTAGTCTTCTTAAAAGCAAAAACTAATTTAGCTTAACTCTAGTAAAGAATGTCTGCCTTGAACACTGTACTCTTTTAAGATCTCTCTACGTGGCATTAAATTGACAACAGCAATTTGAAAGATTATATAGGAAACTTAGGGGACAGAGTTTATGTTAATGGATGTGGTGTGATGGGTCACTTTAGTGTGGCCTTTCTCGCCATGGTCTTGTAACTCCCACCCAAATGACTGGGTGGGACTGTGTGAATAAGGTAATTGTGGCCCACCAAGGGGACTGGTCAGTTTTGCCATCCCACTAGGCTTAAAATGAGCCATCTCAGAGGTGGGAAAGAAAGGATCTCACCATCACTGAGGAAGGAGTGCCAGGAGTGCGGTATGTCCTTTGGACCTGGGATCCCTACACTGGAAGTTGGAGGCATGTCTGACCACTGCTCATATGAATCAGCCTTGGGCTGTTGATTCTCCTTTCCCCTTCTGAAGTTAGAGGAGGTCAGAAGTCGCCCCTGTGCCATTGTTATAATGGGGGAGGAACAACAGCTCAGAAGAGGAGGGTAAGAATGATTGCACAAATCAAAGAAGGTAATCAGTCACTGAATCGTTCATGTAGAAATTGCTGAATTCGTATATGGTTTGCTGTGTATATTCTCAACAACAAAAATAAATTATTAAAAAAAAATCCTGCCAATGTGCTTGTTATACAAGCTTTGAGAAAATAAAGCCTATAGCTGGCCATAAACTACACAACTAAGTATATTACTAATATCTCTACTAATTATTTCAATTAAGTTGTATTGGTTGGTATATTTCTAACAAATTTAAGAATCAAAAACCTTTATTTTATAAAGTATAAAACAGAATAAAGCAGAAGAAATCATTTTCTATCATAGCTTTCATGTTTATGAATCTCATTTCCCATTTATATACGTAAAAACAGCATGGGGGCAGTGTCTGACGTCCTCTAACTTCACAGGGGGGAAGGAGAATTAAGATGAATGGCCCAAGGCTGACTCCTATGAGACAAAGGTCAGACAAGCCAGCTCTCTCCATCTTTACCAATTCTGACACCAACCGTCCCTCCCACAGCACTCTCCACTTCTCTGCCGGGTTCCATAATTCATCACAATGGTCACACAGAGCTCCCAGACCATACTCACAGTTATGGCATTTTTAACGGAAGTAATAGGTTACAATTCAGGTTCAGGAACACTCAGGATATACTTCTTCCATCAGGACAGCTTCTTTTCAACCGTGCTCACAGGCATGCCTCTCCCTGGCCCTCAGCCTCTGCCCTACTTGGGCAAGTGTTCCAAAGCTCTTTTAGCACCTGCCAATACGTCCCCAGAAGCACCCTAGACACTCAGTCTACCATGCCGTCTCCTGCTGTCGTTTCTCTGCCATCGCTTCTCAAGCTGTCTGTCTCCTGGTTCCAGCAGCTTCTCAGCACAGGGATCCCAGGTCCAAAAGACGTGCTGGCTCCCAGCTGTTCTTCCTTACTGGTGGTAGGATCATCTTCCCACCTCTGGGGTGGCTCATTTCAAGCCCAGCGGGATGGCAAAACTGACTAATCCCCTTGGTAGACCACAATCGCCCTTTCGCACAGTCCCACCTAATAACTTGGGTGGGAATTACAAGACCATGGCTAGAAAGGCCACACCAAAGTGATCCACCACACCATAATATAACACCGCAACTGTTTTTTCAACCACTCATCATATGTAAATCCTAATGCGCTTTTAACTATCCTGGCTGTTTTCTCTGAATCTTTTTGATCTCTGACATATATATTAGAATAAAATAATCTAATGTGGACCATGATATGGAATCATTATGCTATTTTTAATATTAAAGTTTTCTATTTCTTTGTGCACAAAAATATAACTATGTATCAGTTTTACAAAGTAAAGTTATATTTTGTTATTTAAAACTCATTCTAGAGGATCTGAATCCAAAAAGCCAAATCAAACCCAGTGCCGTAGAGTCGATTCTGATTCATGACGACCCTATATGACAGGGCAGAACTGTCCCATAGGGTTTCCAAGGAGCGGCTGGTGGATTCAAACTACTGACCTTTTGGTTAGCAGCCATCCTCGGATCTGAACACACCAAACAATTTTTTCCCCATAAGGTGATCCCAATCATATATAAACTGTAGTACGTCTTATAACCTTATTAGTATTAGAGGCACTATAAGAAATTTTAGACCCACGAAGTGGAAAACAAAAAATCAACAGTGTAAAAGAGAAAGATAACTTTGATTCTACAGATTTAAAACAGTTAAGCATTGCTTCTGAAACCATATATACTCTCTCTCAGAACAAATCCCCACATTTCTATGCTTAAAAAAATTTATACAGTTAAGTAAAAAAATCAGTCAGTCTAAAAGATAAGGATCTAAGTAGCTTAAATGGTTCTAATATGGGCTTTTGGACAACTATGGACAATCTAAATACCTTTTTAAAAGAACAAAATAAACAATGTATCGATCACCTATTATATACATAGCCTACAATAACTGAAAAGCTTCAGACACATTCTTAAAGAGATTCTAAGAAATGATGTGTTAGATTTAGCACCAGACTAGTATCCATACGAGGCACTGATGGTTCAAAGGCAGAACACGTGGGAGGAGACCCAGGTTCTATTTCTGACCAATATACCTGATGCACAGCGACAGCTCGTCTGTCAGTGGTAGCCTGCACGCTGCTATGATGCTGAACAGGTTTCAACAGAGCTTCCAGACTAAGACAGACTAGGAAGAAAGACCTTGCAAGCTATTTCCAAAAATCAACCAATTAAAACCCTATGCCATGGATTAAATTACATCCCCTAAAAATATGTGTCAACTTGGCCAGGCCATGATTCCAGTATTGTGTGGTTGTCCTTCATTTTGTGATCTGATATAATTATCCCATGTATTGTAAATCCTAACCTTTACGCGTGTGGTTATGAAACTATTTGGCAGTGAGCTGTCCGTTATGTTAACGAGGCAGGATTAAAGGTAGTTATGTTAATGAGGCAGGAGACAATCTACAGGATTAGGTTGTTTCTTAAGCCAATCTCTTTTGAAACATAAAAGAGAAAAGCAAGCAGAGAGGAGAGGGAACTCAGTGCCACCAAGAATGAACAGTCAAGATCGGAGAGTGTCCTTTGGACCTAGGGTTCCTGCGCTGAGAAGGTCCTAAACTAGGGAAAGACTAACGACCAGGATCTTCTCCCAGAGCTGAGAGAGAAAGAAAGTATTCCCCTGGTGCTGGCGCCCCAAATTCAGACGTCTAGCCTCCTAAACTGTGAGAGAATAAATCTGTCAGAGCCATCCACTTGCGGTATTTCTGTTATAGCAGCACTAAGATACCTATGGATCACAAAGGAACACTGTTTGATTTGAAGTCAATGATGGGGATGATGCAGGACCGAGAAGCATTTTGTCTCAGTGTACATGGGGTCACTAGCCAACAAGAAGTATCCATACAGATTACTTTCCATTTATGACCTCCCTTTCCTTGTGTATAAACTGACCACTAGATGAACTTCATTGGCATAGTCTTCTAACTGGTCTCCCTAGATCCTGGGTAGTCTAGTCCCAACACAGCAGCCAGAGATACACTTTTTAAATCCCCCTACATAACCTGAGGAGTCCCTGGGTGATGCAAATGGTTAATGCACTCTACCACTAACTGAAAGGTTGGAGGTTTGAGTCTACCCAGAGACACCTCAAAGGAAGGGCCTGTCTGCAAAATTAGCCATTTAAAACTATGGAGCACAGTTCTACTCTGACACACACGGTGTCACCATCTGTCAGAGTTGACTTGATGGCAACTGGTTTACATGCTCTGACCCTCTGTTTTCTTTCTGATCTTATCACCTACAACTCTCCCCCTTCCTCATTCTGCTCTAGCCACACTGGCCTCCTTGCTGTTCTGTGAACTTGACAAAAATGCTCTAGCCTTCAGGCCTACTCATGTTTCCCTTTTCTCTTAACACTGCTCTTCCCCAAGTATTCAAATGGCTTGCTTCCTTACTCCCTGAAGTTCTTTAATCGGATGCCATTCTCAGTGAGGCCTTCCCTGACCTATCTACTTACGTACCTAACACAGTAAAACCTGTAAAAGTTGGAACTTGTGAAAGGCGGAAACCTGTCAGAAAAGGAAAACTCAAGTATGTCCCACCAACATAAAACAACAGAAAAGTGGTAAGACTGCACTTTGTCAAAGGTGGAAAACTTGCGAGACCTAGAAAACAAGGCAGTCTCTTTGAGTTCAGGCTCCTGAGGGTTTCAATGTAGTAATTTCTCCCCCACAGCACAGTCTCTATCCCCTATACTCAATTCTACTTTTCTTCAAAGCATTCATCACCATATGCTCCATGATATTTTACCTAATCGTTTCTGTCTGTAGCCCTATACAAGAATGGAGGCTCTACCATTATGTTATCTACTGAGGTACTGCCAGTATTTAGAACAGTGCCCAGTACTGTTAAATATTTATTGAATAAATGATTATACCCAGCCGGACACACGGAAAATCAGGGCTATCAGTGGGTGATGAGAGCTGATAATAATCCAGAAATGCTCAGCTATATCCATCTAATTCTGACTTTAGCAATCCCTAGTTTATTTTTAAAATCCCGTTGCATCAAGTCAATTCCGACTCATAGCGACCTTATAGGACAGAGTAGAACTGCTCCATAGAGTTCCTAAGGAGCACCTGATGGATTCAAACTGCTGACCTTTTGGTTAGCAGCCATACCACTTAACCACTACGCCACCAAAATATCCTTCTATAATATTGAAGCTTTTAATATTTGTCATTTAAAAGTATTAGTAGAAGCTTAATTAAAAAAGCATTCAAAATATTTGATTCAGGTCACTGTCTAAGGTAAACTCTAATAATCATTACCCATACTGTAGCAATTTACAAAGTTCCCAATTTGATGTACTATAAGGAGGAACTATAAATTGTCCCTCCATTACTAAATCATCTGCCATAGTGAATTTTGCTTAATTCCTTGTTTTCCTTCTTTTTGTCTGTACTTACTTACTTTGAGGTTCTTGCAGCAAGGTCCAAACGTACAGTCATTTAGTGCCAGCCAATGTTAAAAACAATGTCACTGAATTATACACTCATTTTCCCTCCCTTTTAGGGGTGCCTTAGAAGGGAGAGGGAGAGGAATGGTAGAGAAACACGTAAGAACAAAGAAAATGGGAAGAACAAAAGACTCATGTTCTCTAAACCCTAAGCGATGACTTCAAACATAATACTTTTGGATTAGTCAAATTCTAAGTACACAAAAATTGTAGTTTTTGTGTCCTGTATGTATGTTCCTTGGAAACTCTATGGGGCAGTTCTATTCTGTCCTATAGGGTTGCTATGAGTCGTAATAGACTCGACGGCACTGAGTTGTTGAGATTAGTTTATGCATGTTACACAAGAAGACTCCATGTGTTAAAATCAAAGCATGCAGTACAATAACACCTGTGTAGTAGAGAGAGCCCTGAACTTGCTTTAGCTGGTGTCTGGGCACTTCTTGCTGTGTCTCCATGTTAATTACACTAAGTCTCTGTACCCTTGGGTGTCTGAGGAGGCTGGGCCAGAAAATCCTCTCAAGCCATACCTTAGTAGCAATCTGGTATTTTCAGATTTGTGATTCTGTCCTCACCTCTAACTGCCCCAATATTCAAGAAGAAAATGTACTGAATTAAAAATTTTTGTTCTTTATTTTTTCCTTACGTTGTGGGCATCTGCCACTGCTTATCACCACTTAAGCCTTAACAGATAAAGTAAAAAGAAAAAAAAAAAATCATTACGAGCCATTTGTTTCATGAATTATCTCATTTAACCCTCAGAAAAACCAGAACAGGTAAGCAGCGTTGTTCATATTTTACAGATTAAGAGTGAAAAAAGGTTATATAACTTGGGCAAAACCCCAAAGTAAATCGTGGGGTCTAGCTTGTAACCTATACCCCCAATTCCAAAGCCTGGCCTCTCAACCATTACTCTACACCCTCTTCAGCAAATAATGCACTCAAATATCAATAACAGACTTAATCTTTCATGTCTTTCTGTCTGTGGATGTGTGTTCTTGACTGATTTTCATAATGCTTATGTGAATGTAAGCAACTTTTGCTGTTTTTTTTTACTAGTAAAATTCTTAAGTTTTTACAACGGCCACAACGTGACCCCCATAAGTATAACCACCCAAACGAAGACGGGAACCCCAACTCTAAATCTCTAAGAGCTCTCCTGCTAGTTCTCCGGCATGCCATGGAAATATGTTTATAGTCAGCTTAAAATCTAATGCAATACTATACATCTGCTTATTAGTGAGTAACCTCTTGGGTGAAGACACAAAATCTCTTCTCTCCAGCTCGAAAGAAGGCAAATCAACGGATGTACAGTAGAGGAGTAGAGCTCAGACTGCAATTCACCCGATCTCTCAGTCACTGCTTTGTTCCTTTTCTTCAGTAAAGTCTTGAAAAAGCTATTTTCAGATAAAGCTTTGAGGATCAAAACGAGCGCCTGGTACCAGTGGGTACCGCTCTCTGAGACGGCAGCACAGACATGATGTCGAGGGCCAAATTCTGAAGAGTCCCTATAGACCAGGGGTTCACCAAGCCTCATTCCCCACCATCGGTCGACGACCAAAGGCGCTGCGGCTGGCACGAAGCTTTCCCGAATCCGCCCAGCCACACCCCCGCCCCGCCATCCTCCGTGGCTCCGCGAACGCTCCCGGGAGAGAAGGGCTTGCCGTTCCTTCCCTCGAGACTCGAAAGCCAAGGAAGGCAAACCTCGGCTCCCACCGGAGCGCGCCCTGGCGGCCAGGCTCTAGGCACTCACCATCGTTTTCGTCGCTGTGCCGCCGCCGCGACATGCCGCACGCCGGTGCACTTCAGAACCGAGACGCCGGGCAGGAGGCACGGCAGGAACCGTCCAGCAGCCGGCCGGCGCGAGGACAGCGGCGAGGAGCGCGGACCCACCGGCGCGCAGGCGCAGTCGCTCGCTCCAGCTCCCGAAAACCCAAGGAGGGTCGGCCGAGAGGGTTCGGCGGGCTCGGATCCGGGAGAGACGGCGTCTAGAGGCAAACCAGGAGCCGACGTGTGGTCTGCACGCAACCACCCCCCTCAGCCTTCCTCCGCCTCCCGGCCGCTTCCTCCTCCCGCCAGTCGCTCTATGTCCTTCCGGGGCCACGCACAAACCGCCTCCGCTTCAGCCAGTCAGAGCCCGCCGGCCGCGAGCCAGGCATGTAGGCGGCGGGCGGCTGGGACAGACTCTCTAGTCTCAGCCTCAGCTTCAGCCCCGCCCCCGGGTCCTCTCAATGGTTTTCCCGGCGGCCCTTTCGCTAACGGCCACCAAGACTTCCGGAGCGAGGTGACGTCCGAGCGTTCGTCCCTACGTAAACACACAACCGGGGTTGTAGGTTCCAAGTGCAGTGAGTGACCATTGCTAGGCGGACACAGTTCAGTGAAGAAAGACCCAAGAATAGATCCGACTGGCGGGTACGTGCTCATTTTACCCCCACTTCCCGTCTTGTGCCTCGGGAACGCTGGGCGGACAGATTAGGCCAGGCCCACCGTGCGGGGTGGGGCCGGGATGGGAGCGGAGCCGCACGTGTCGCCCCCTACGATGGGAGGAGCGGCCCTGACGCGAGCCTCCGGTTCCGGGGCTCACCCTCTGGCTGTCATCTTACCTCTCACCTCGACGAGTGGCTGGTTTAAGGACGAACAAGTTGATCGTTCTCAGTATCGTTTTCACTAGCTATTGGCGACTGTGTATGTGTATATGAACATCTCCATCCCTGACGTCTCTCCGAGCACCACACTGGTTTCTCTGACTGCCTCGTCCATGGCCATCTGAAATTTCACAATCGAAAATAGAAGTCTTGTTTCATCCTCCTGGCCTAACCTATTCCTCCTTCAGGCTTACCCATTTCAGAAAATGGCACCATCCATTTACTTAATCCAAAAATGTAGGCTGGAGTCATTCTAGAATTCTCTTTCCTTCACTTCTGCATAACAATCTACCCGTATCTCCTGCTGGCTCTACTTCCAGAACAAATCCAGAATTGGTCCACATTTCTCCACTGCTGCCATTTTTTCTTCATTTGCTGCAAGCGTCATCTCTTGCCCTGATGAATGTCTAACCCGACTGGCCTCCGTGGGTCTTTCCTTGCCTGCAGTCCTTTCCCCCCAGAACAGCCGGAAAGATATTCTTAAAATGTAAATCAGACCATGCTATTTCCTTGTATAAAACTCTCCAGTGACTTTCCACTGCGAATTGCAAACCATGGCGTACACTCTTCTACCTTCTCATCACTGTGCGGCAACCACCCTGGCTTTATTCCCGTTCCTTCAATAAGTCAAGCTTGGCCCCACTTTAGAAATTTACACTCAACTTTTTCTTTTGCCAGAAGGTCTCTGCTCCTAAATCTTTGTGTGGCTAACTTCTTGTTATTTAGGTCTGAGCTCAAACATCAGGCTCTTAGTAAGATCTTCCCTGGCTACCTAATATAAGTTAGCTGTCCCTGCCACGAGATCATGCGTTGCTGTTTTATTTCATTCATTCAGTCATTCAACAAATACTGTATTTAGCACTTACTGTGTGGCAGACGGAAACCCTGGTGGCGTAGTGGTTAAGTGCTACGGCTGCTAACCAAAGGGTCGGCAGTTCAATCTGCCAGGTGCTCCTTGGAAACTCTATGGGGCAGTTCTACTCTGTCCTATAGGGTCACTATGAGTCAGAATCCACTCGAGGGCACTGTATTTTTTTGGGGGGGGGTGTGTGCCAGACATGGCCACAGGGTGGTACAAACAGTAAATGAGCTTGGCTACTAACTGAAAGATTGGAGGTTTGAGTCCACCCAGATGTGCCTTGGAAGAAAGGCCTGGTGATCTCATTCTGAAAAATCAGCTATTTAAAACCGTATGGAGCATAGTTCTACTCTGACACTCATAGGGTTGCCATGTGTTGGAGTCAACTCGATGACATCTATTTGGTTTGGTTTATGTACCAGGGACTGTTCTAGATGCTGAGAATATAGTGGTGAACAAAGGAAAACCTCAGCTCTCTTGGAGCTAAAATTCTAATGACCCATTTACCGTACAGTACCATACCCCTTGCCATCGAGTCGATTCCAACTCATAGCGACCCTATAGGACAGAGTAGAACTGCCCCACAGGGTTTCCAAGGAGCACCTGGTGGATTTGAACCACTGACCTTTTGGTAAGCAGCCATAGCACTTAACCACTACACCACCAGGGTTCCCATGACCCATTTAGGCATGGGCAAAAAGACCAGTGAAGTCTGAATAGGAAGCAAGGGGAGAGTAGTAGAAAATAAGATCAGAGAGGTTGTGGGAGGGAGAAGTATGGCAAAGTCTTTGGACTTTATCTGCAAAAACCGAGAAGCCTTGGAGGGTGATCTTACTTATTTTTTATAGGTATCACACTGGCTGCTACAGTAGGAGGGCATTAGGCTGTTGGAATAATTCAGGCAAGAAATGATGGTGACTTGAACTAGGGTGGTAATGAAGGTGATGAGAAATGGTCTGATCTGTTTATATTTCAAAAGCAACGCTGATAGGATTTTCTGAACAGAATGATTTCTGAATAGGATGATAGTGTGAGAGAATTAAGACTCAAGGATCATCCCAAAGGTTTTTTGCCTGAGTAACAGGAAGAATAGGATTGTCTTTCACTGAGGTGAGGAAGACTGGGAAGAGCAGGTTTGGGTTGGGAGGAGTACATAAAGAGTTCAGTTTTGAACAGTTCCATTTGAAAAACGTGTTAGACATCTAGCTAAAGCTATCCAGTAGACGGTTGAATCTGTGAATTTGGAATTCAAGAGAGAGGTACAGGCTAGAGATAGAAATTTGGGGTCATTCAATATGTAAGCCAAAAAACAAACAGATACAACTCTTGCCATCAAGTTAGTTCTGACTCATAGAGACCTTATGGGACAGAGTAGAACTGCCCAATAGGGTTTCCTTGGAGCGACTGGTGGATTTCAAACTGCAGAACTTTTGGTTAGTAGCCAAGCTCTTCATCAGTACGCCACTAGGGCTCCGATGTGTGGTATACTAAACATAAATTTTTGGTTGTTTCTCTTATTTTTCTTTCTTAGTGGATGTATTTACAGAAGTAGAGAAAATTATATAATGAACCCTCATGTACTCATCATCCAACTTCAGCAGTTATCAACTCAAGGCCAGTCTGGTTTCACCTATGTTAATGTGCTCTTCCCCCCAACCTCCACCATTATTTTGAAGCAAATGTAGTTGTTAAGACTTTGGGACTAGGTGAGATCACCTGGGGAGTGGGCACAGATATGCAAGTTTAACAGTTAAAGGTTGGGATGACTAGGAGGATCCAGCAAAGGAAACTGAGAAGGAGTGGCACTTACCACTATCTGGTATTCACGTTTGTTTATTTTTTAAAATGTTTTATTGTTTTAGGTGAAAGTTTACAGAGAAAAGTATTTTCCCATTCAACAAATCGCATACACAGTGTTCCACACATTGGTTGCAATCCTCGCAGTGTCAACGCTCTCCCCATTTCCGCCCTGGGTTCCCCGTTTCCTTTCATCTGGTTTTCCTACCCCTTCCTGCCCTTTCATCTTTACTTTTGGGGCATATGTTGCCCTGTTGGTCTTGTATAATTGTTTATTCTATGGAGTGTATTCTTTTTGGGTGTTATTGTTTATTTTTTAGGCCTGTCTATTCCTTCGCTGGAAGGTGGTTTCCAGGAATGGCTGCAGTTCCAAGTCAGAGGGGTGTCTTAGGGCCATAGTCTTGGAGGTCTTATGGTTATTTGTATACTTATTTATTGTCCTTTGCCCCTTTCTAAACTATAAAGTCCAAGTGAGTAGAGACTTTGACTTTTTCATTCAGAACTTCATCTCCAGCACATAGCTAGACACGCAGGAGAATGTCCACAAATAATAGTTAAAGTGTATAAATAAATGAAACTAAATTAGGTGGTAACTGAAAGAGATCATTTTGGGGTGGTAGGAAAGGCGTGTGTGAAGATCCTGAACCAGGAGAAAGCAAGGGTTGCTTGTGGAACTAGGCAAAGGTCCAGTGTGGCCGAGCAGAGTATGTGAGGGGGAGTGTTGCCTGAGATGAGCCTAGAAAGGTAGGGTGACTGTTTCAGGCTTTCTGAGGAAGAAGTGGCACTGGGGTGGCAAAAGACCATGAAAGAGGTGACATTTGAGCTAGATCTTGATATAAGTGATTAGCATTTGGGCAGAAGAAGGGAGAAGCAAGTGAGGGAAACAAAGAGGCAGAAACCATAAAAGCTGGAATCAACATGGCATATGAGTGAAAAGGTGAAGAGACCAGTTGAAACAGTAGATCCAATACAAGGCAGGTTGGGAAAGCAAACTGAATGTGTCGGGTGGGATCAGAGTGTGCTCTCTGCCCCAGCTGGGTTTTAGAGTAATCAAATTTTTAATTTTAAATTTAAAATACAGCCTTCAATTAAATTGAAATATTCAATGAGCTAGACACTTCACATATTCCTTTCCAGTCCTCACTATAATGACATAAGGTAGATACTGATATCCCTGTCATACAAATCAGAGAATTAGAACTCAGAGTTCACGTAGCTGCAGCCAGCTGTGCCCCAATCCAAAGCCCGTGCTTTCCCCAGTTCTTCAAGTTGCCTCTAGGTGTTTGTCACCTGCAACGTCTGTTTTATGAAGGACAGAATGTAGTGTGTTGGTTGTACTGTGTCCAGTTTGCTAAGATTTGACCACAGTAGCAATTTTGACATTTATTTTGGCTCATTAAAATGGAGCTCACTTAGCTATTTCCTCTAAGGAAAGGCGTTCACACAGCTCAGAAATTAAACCAAAACCCACTGCTGTCAAGTCTATTCCAAATCATAGGGACCCTGTAGGACAGAGTAGAATTGCCACATAGCATTTCCAAGGCTATAAATCTTTACGGAAGCAGACTGCCACATCTTTCTCCTGTGGGGCAGCTGGTGGGTTCTAACTGCCAACATCTTGGTTGGTAGCCGAGTGCTTTAGCCACTGTACCACCAGGGTTCCTGCTCAGAAATTAGGGGGCAAAAAGCAACGGTGTTCATAACCAAACGTACTAGCACACTGCTTGGCTGATGGTGGTTGTTCCTGGTGCTTTTCTGGTGTCATGTACCCTCTAATTCAGGTTTCTCCTTAAATGCTATTGCATCAGAAAGGCTTTTCCTGCCCTCTGTGCCTTAAAGGGACCCTCTATCAGTCTGTCTCCTTTCTCTGCTTATTTTTTTTTTTCATATCCCTTTTCGCCACCTAACATTTTGTCAGTTTATTCATTTACCTTATGTTTCTCCCCACTGGAGTGTAAACTCTAAGAAAGCCAGAGACTGTTTCCGTTTCATTTACTGATGTATCCCCAGTGTCTAGAACAGTGCCTGGTGTAGAGTACGTGTTAAATAAATATTTATTGGACAAACAAGCAAATGAATGGATAGGTTGGGCTACAGGGCCCATGCTTATTTGCATGATCTATTAACTTTAATTTTACTTCAAGAGGTAATCAAAGCCTTTGACGTTGCTGTTTTCCCTTGCTTACATCCTAGGAGGTAGTTAACTGAAAGGAATCTCTGCCCCACTGCTGCAGCCAAACCAGATGCCTTCTTCCACTTCACCAGACCAAGGAGATGACCTGGAGTCCTGTGTTTTAAGATTTTCAGACTTGGATTTAAAAGACACAAGTCTTAGCGATCCCAGTAGCTGTCTCAAAGCAGAGTTAGATCACAGTACAAAGAAGAAATACTCCTTTGCAAAGAAAAAGGTAACATAACTACTAATGAATGGTTCATAATCATGTAAATATAGTTAATGCAGGTACATCTAGAAATAGCTCATCAAGTTTGTCCTCCAGAAACTGGAGAGCTAGTAAGACTAGCCATACTCATCATAAGGCCTAATCATTAACCAGTGATGTTAATTCAGTGCCAGACAAAGGACAATCATGGGCAAGATGAGACCCTGGTACAGGTGTGGCTCAGTCTTTGAGGAAGCCAGATTCTAGACAGATGGACTAGATTCCTTTCCCCACCCGGGGTTATGGGAGGAATCCCAGGAACCCGGGAGACCTAGTCATGAGCAGAAGAGATGGGCAATAGGTACTTGCCATCCAGTGAGGTGACCAAACTTGAAACTGTTCGTAAACCCTGCTGACTAGTAAGGTAAGACTTCTGGTGGGTTGGTGGGGTCCGTTGGTTGAGAAAAAGGACAGGCATACTGAGTATAGCTGAGGTTGGGTTATGATGGGGATGGTATTGATGTTGTTCTCTGTGCCTTTTATCCTTTTTTGTCAGAAACCGTCTTTCTTCATTGATATGGAGCCAATAAAAGATAGTTTGCAGGAGAGGTAATAGGTTGGAAGTAACAAAAAACTAAGTCTCAGTTGCATTTCCTCAGTTAAGTCATTTTCCTTCCTTGGAACCTCAGGCTGTCTACTGTTAAGAAAGGGGGCTTTCAGTCAAGGATTAGGTAGTAAAAGTTTAAAAGCAATTCAGTAGAAGAGGGAGGCTAGAGTAGGGCATTCTGCATACAGGGAACAGCAGGAATAAAGACAGGTAAATGGAAACAGTGAGGAGTCTGGGTTAGGCCATGTGTCAGGCATGTGTGGAGGAAGAGAATAGGTAAGTCGCGAGGGGGCCAGCTGTGGAAAATCAGTATTGATGTTCTGATGCTGTATGTTTTTCCAGTAATAGAATGTGTGCTGCTGAAAGCAACACAATGTCAAACTATATTGTATAGCTATTCCAGTGTGATGTATAGGTTTGCATTCTGAGAATAAAATTATGATGCTGGGAATTATTAAACCTCCGTAATATAAAACCCAGTTTTTTTTTAGCTTCTCTAGTCATCTCTTCTAAAGCTTGCTAATGAGAGAATTGTTGCTCTCACAGGGAATTCTATAAAAGAGTCGAACATAAAGCTAGAAACCTCTGTAGAAAGGTAATATAGGGGATTTCACTGAAACTTTCACTAGCCTTAGACCTAAGCTTATTTAACAGTGACATTATTTGAAATGTAATTGCAGGCATTTGCTCTTTTCGTCAAAACCAAAGAAGTTCCAGCATCTCCTTTTGAATGTAAGGAAAAATGGTGGAAATGTTGTCAACAACTATTCAAGGACCAGATCAGCATCCATAGACATGTGGCAACACAACATGCCGATGAAATTTGTCACCAAACTGCTTCTGTTTTAAAGCAGCTGGCTGTGACATTAAGCTCCTCAAAGGGTCTTAAGTCTGCAGACAAAAGGAACCTTCTAAAAGAGTACCTCACTCATGACCACGAAGTGTCTGCTTGGCTCCCTGATATTAGCTGCTTTAGTCCTGATAAGCTGATAGGGTAAGATTTTCATTTGATAGTTTTGGTTTGATTTTAAAAGACTTTTCCAACTACATTGAGATACCACTACCCACATACTGAAATAACTAAAATGAAAAAGACTGCCTCCACCAAATGTGGGTGAGGAGGTGGAGGAGCTGAAACTCCCAGTCGTTGCTGGTGAGAACGTAAAATGGTACCACCACTTGGGAAGAGTGATTGGCAGTTCCTTTTAAAGTTTATCATACATCTTGCCTATGGCCCACTCCTAGGTATTTAACCAAAAGAGATGCGAACATAAGTCCACAAAAAGCCTTGTCCAAGAATGCTCATAACAGCTTTATTTAATAATAACCCAAAACGGAAAACAGCTGCAGATGCCCATCAACAAGAGAACGCATAAACTCTGGTGCAGTCATACAGAATACCACCCAGCAGTATGAAAGCTGGCACTTCTGATGCACAGGCATATGTGTGAGTGGATGGCAGAGAAAGAAGCCAAAGAGTACCTACTTTCTGTTTCTGTTCACATGAAGTTCTGCAACAGGCTAAACTCATATGATGATAGCAGAACAGAGGTTGCTTCTGATGGGGACGGGGGCTTGACTGGGAATGTGAGAGAGGAAGCTTTTTGAGGTGTTGGAAATGTTCTAAGTTTTGTCAGAGGCATGAGTTACGTAGGTGTTTGCATGTGTCAAAAGCATACACTTAAGGTCTGTGCATTTCACTTGTAAATTATGCCTCAATTAAAATTTTTTTTTAATAAATAAGTGGGTGACTATGAATTATGACATTCTTAAGCCAGATTTCAAATGTTCTTTCCCTCTGGTTTTCTCTTTGTAGTGGCCAGGGCATTGACGGAGGGGAGGTGCTACTTTATTACTGCTACTGTGACCTGCAGGATCCCCACTGGATCTGTGCCTGGCAGACAGCTCTGTGTCAGAACCTGCACCTCACAGGCAAGGTAACGCCTCTCTTACCTCATCCTTCACGGGGCTCATCTTGCCTCCCAAACTTGGATTACGGAGGCTATACTCATCACAAAAAGGATTCTCTGTTAGATTCTTGGGAATTAGCAAAATCCCGTGGGGCATTAAACAGCGGGAAACCTTTTCTGTAGAGGGCTAGATAATAACTATTTTAGGCTTTGCAGGCCAGATGGTTTTTGTTAAAACTACTCAACACTGCCATTTTATCATGAAATTATGTAATTTTTTGCTGTATATATAAAAGAATAGGTATTGTTACATTCCCGTAAAACTTAACGTACAAAAACAGGCATAGTTTGCCAACCTCTGGCGTAAAGAAATGGTCACGATGTGTTAACTAAAAAAGCATTCTACAAAATTATACATAAAGGTGTGATTCTAAGCTACTGCGTATTTTCCCTGGAACGTGCCAGGGTCTCCTACCATCTGAGAGTGTGGACATTTGCTGTGCCCGTTCACTGTCCGTCACTTCAGGTCTCTGCTTGGCTGTCACCTCCTCAGCACTTAATGTCGTTCTCTCTCCAATCCTCATCACCCCCTTCCCCTGCTTTTTTTTTTAAAAATAACATTTTGTTGTGTTTTCGTTGAAGGTTTACACAGCAGTTTAGGTTCCCATTCAACAATTTCTACACAAGTTGTTCAGTGCCATTGGTTACGTTCTTCACAACGTGTGAATGCTCTCGTTATTTCCATTCTGGCTGTTCCATTTCCGTTGATTAGCTTCTCTGCCCCCATACATTCTCATCTTTGTCTTAAAGTAACTCGACTGTTTGGAGCCCTCGTGGCACAGTGTTTAAGAGTTCAATTCAGCTGCTAACCAAAAGCTTGGTAGTTAAATCTTCCACCACTCCTTGGAAACCTACCCTATGGGGCAGTTCTACTCTGTCCCGTAAGGTCACTGTGAGTTGGAATCGACTTGATGGCAACGGGTTTGGTTTGGTTTTGGTTGACTGTTAGGTCTCATAAAGGTGATTTTTTTTTTAGAGGAGCATAGCACCTATGAGTGATATTCATTATTTCTTGAGCCAGTTTGTTAGATACAAGGGGAACCCAGGTTAGTTTCGGTTCAGGGTTTGAAGAGTATCTTGGGAATAGTCTCAGGGAGTCATCCAGTCTCAACAACTCCAGTATGTCTGTCTTTTTTTTTTTTTTTTTTAAGCAGTTTGAGGTTCTGTTCCACATTTTCTCCCATTCTATCAGGGCCCATCTATAGTGGCTCTGATTAGAACAGTCAGTAGTAGTAGCCAGGCACCATCTCGTTCTGCTGGTCTCAGGCCATGGTTCGCATAGACTGTTGGTCCTATAGATTAGTTTCTTCTTTGAGTCTTTGGTTTCCTTGTTTCTCTTTTACTCCGGAGGAGTAGATACCAATAATTGTATCTTACATGGCCGCTCATAAACTTCTATGACCCCAGACAGTACTAACCAAACTAGGATGTAGAACATAACTTTATGAACTATGTTTTTTTTTTCCAAAAGAATTGATCACTACTTGAATGTATAACATCTGTTTACTTCTTTATAATCTGTTTCCCTTACAGCTTCATGAGAACAGAAACTTTGTCTTAATTAACTGATGTATTTTCAGTGCTAGAACAGGGCTTAGCAAATAATGACACTCAGTAAACATGTGGAACATTGAATAAAGGGAATGAATACATGTTGGTAACAGAACCATAAGTATCCTATGTGTATGTAAGTGTACGTGTAAAGATACCCAAATGTTAGTAATGGTTCTCTCTGCCTGACAGGATTAGGGATCGTTTTTATTTTCTTTTTATTTTTCTAAACTATTCTCCATGATTTTATATGTATGCATAATGTATGTACGTATTTAGTCATCAAGGACTTTTTGGTGTAGGTATATGTATAGTATATACACACATGTATGTAAATACTTTTATTATTTTTTAATTTAAATCATAAATAAGCTAGGTTCCCTTTGAGATCCCCTCTGGTTTCCAGCATCATACTGTCTTATACCTAATCTTTTCCACACATGTCCCAGGTTTTAATTTCCTGAGGCAGCCAATTGATTAGGCAGTGATACTTTCCACAACCAAGTTTTTTAACGTGGTGACAGAAAACCTCATTTACCTCATTTAGTCCGTCACTGAGTCCTGCCATTTCTACTTATAAACTATCCTTTGACTCCACTTCTCCACTGCACCATGTTAGGCCAGGCCACTACTCTCTTAGCTAGTCCACTGCAGGAGCTTCCAGACTACTTTCTGTTCTTCCGTCCTTGCCCGCCGCCTGTTTAACCCGTTCTCCATACGGCAGCCAAAATGATCTTAGAAGGGAAAATCATATCGACCCCCTGGTCGAAATCTTCCAATGGTTGTCCAGCACATTCAGAGTGATACTCAAAATCTTTTATAAGCCCTTAAGTTCCTCCATGATTTGGCCACTTCCTGTCTTTTCCGCAGATCTCTGACCATTCTTCATTCATTACACTCCAGCGACATGGTCTTTCATTTGCTGAAACCCACCAAGTTCTTTTTTGCCTTTGGGTCTTTTTACCTGAGGACTGTCTTCAAGGAACTCCTACACCCATTCTGTTTCTCCTAATTTTTATTCACACTTCAGTTCTCAATTTTAATGTGACTTCCTCAAAGGGACTTTCCTAACTCGTCAGTCTAAATTCATTTTTCCCATTACACTCTCTCAGTATTGTCTTGTAGTTATTATTTTTGCACTTGTCAGTTTGTGAGTTTTATCTTAATTATCTGTGATCTCTATTAGTCTGTAGACCCCAAGAGGGCAGGAACCCTTAACGCAATTCCTGGTACTTAGTTAAAAAAAAAAAAAAATTTTTGTGGAATGAATATTACCATCTCTATTCAAAGAACTTTATGCCTTGAAAGATGGATATACTCAACGGTAAAACTGAACATGCAAAATATGAAATCAATCCCTTTTCTGGGTTTAGGTGGCAAATTTTTATCCTTGGCCCAGTCCAGGAGGGGAATTAGCAGTGAAGGTCCCCGGCAAAAGGTGGCAGCACCTGCCTAGAGCTCGGCTCCAAATTGCCAGACTTCAACAATATCTGCCCAGTTTACTATGATAGTTTTTTGATGGCAGGAGATTTGCTAGAATATTGGCACTTAGGTAGGGGAAAGAAGAACCTGAAAATCCAGGAATTATGGAGAGAAGCTTCTGATCCCTATTGCTATCCATTCTTTACTACCTCAAGGAATTTCAGGGAACCATCAGAGGCTTTGATATAAAGGAAAAATTAGAGGATTTGAGCCAGAAGGATATGGTTTTAAATACAGATCCACCACCTACCAACTCTGTGTCCTCACTTCCCTGATCTTCCATTTCCTTTTATGTAAAGTGGGGATTATGATACCTTTCAGAATTACAATGTGAAGCTCCTTTCTCAGGTAGGTGCTCAGTAAATGGTAGCTATTACTGTTCTCCAAGAGCTACTTTGGAGTATTTGTGTTGAAGAATCCCAGGGATTGAAAGTCTAGTGTGTGAGCTTAGAGACTGTTCTGCCCTCACTATGTAGGAAGTAGATGTGTTTGTTTTTTGTGTTCTGAGATGAAAAAATAACACAGGGAAGGATTACCCTACTCAAAAGACAGCTGCATAGAAGTATGTATCTCTTTGTCGTAGCCTGCCAGCCAGAAACAATTTCAGAGTGGATTTCTTGACCCCTCTATGGGTTCTGCTGTATTTTTCTATATTTATAAAAAAAAAAAAAAACCTGTTGCCATCAAGTCAGTTTTGACGCGTGGCAGCCCATGTATCGTAGAGTAGAACTGCTCCATAGAGTTTCCTTGGCTGTAATCTTTACAGAAGCAGATCACCAGGCCTTTCTTCCGAGGAGCCTTAAGTTGCTTCTCTTTTCAGAGAATGCCATGATAGCACATAGTGCTGTACTTTCTCTAGAGATCTCAGTTCCCTGAAGAGATGATACATCTTTAAACTCAGCTAAAGGACTTTTTAATACCAAAACAGTCAGCCTTGTAGGTCTGCCAGAGCATGACCCCTTAAGGTAGGCTTGTGACCCAGGTTCTAATGCCCCCATGGTGAAGCATGTCAAAGAGAATACGGGGTTTAAGAAACAAAGATCTCTCGATGTGGATACACATTCATTGCTGCAGCAAGTATGTGCTGAGTGTCTACTATGTGGCCGGCACTGCTGTAGGAATGGGTGTGCAACAGTGAGCAAAACGGACACATACCCTCCTGCAACCTGCATTCCAATGGGAGGGTTTCTGGTGGTGGGCTTTCCCCCAAACACTGCAGAGATGTACTCACACGCATTCCACGCCCTCGTATTTGCTCTGTGCTTTAGGACTCGGGTAATGTTTCTTTAGCAGTTTTCTCATTGCCGATGGTCTTTTACCCCCATTTTTTCAAAATGAAGACTTGAGGTTCAGAGAAGTAAATTAACCTTCTCAGGGCCAAGTGGCAAGTAAGTGACAGAACTGAATTTTGATCCTAGATCTGCTGACCTCTGTGGAAGACTCTGTTATACTACCTGAAGTAGGTAGAGCTCAAATTCACTTCCTTGGCCCTTGGATAACAGGAGCTCCGGAGCAAATGGGGCTTTCTAGAGGTTTCATTCATTCATTTTCTTGCTCAGCACACATTATCTGAATACCTCATCTGTACTGGCCCTATGGACAGTGCCATTTTAGAAAAACGCAGGTATCTTTATCCAGTCACATTTTGGTGTCTACAGCAGTGTGTCTGCTTTTCCTGCTATACTCATTGACACATATGAGCCTGTTGTTCAGCCCTAGAAACATAGCTAAGCTAAGAATGGGCTCTCTTCCCTTTCTCTCACCATCTTGTATCTTAGGTTCGAATCGCTAAAGAAGGAATCAATGGGACAGTTGGTGGAAGCAAATTGGCTACCAGACTCTATGTGGAAGTCATGCTTTCCTGCCCATTGTTTAAGGACTACCTGTGTAAGGATGATTTTAAGGTAAGAGAAATTGAAAATAAAATGCGTCTAGAGTTGTCTGCTGCCTTAGTTCCTCTCCTCCCTCCAGGTTATTGAAGAGGAAGTCAATGTAGAGAAATAAGCAGTACCAGGTAAATGCCCTTTCCCCATTATGTTATGAGGGCAGAGCAATAATAGAAGGCATATGGGGCCACACACTTGGAATGCTCATCCCAGTTCTTCCACTGAGTAGCCATGTGACCTTAGGCAAATTAGTGGCTTCTTTGGACCTTCGTCTCCCTTCTTACAAAACAAGGACCTTAGAGGTTACACAACCTAGGACTCTATAACTGGGGCATGTTTGCTCACTTGGGAGACCACTTGGCTGTTGCTTTCATAGCTGAGCTGTTTTGTTTGAGTGGCTTTCTTCTTTATCATAACAGATGATACATGGAGTATAATAGCTAAATATAAATAGATGATGGGAAACACCTTGCTAATGTTAATGCTGGTAACAACAGGAAAAGAAAGATCATTGCTTTGGAACAAAAGCTGGGACACAATTACATGTTGGAATTGCTCAGTGGTGTTTCAGGTTTATAAATGCGTATAGCTATAGAAATAGCTTTTCTATTTTATATCCCTGGAGATGGTAGGTATGCAACAAATATTTATTAATATTGAACGATCTGGAACATTCTAGACTTAGTCCCCTTTTGCCATTGAGTAGTTCCTCATTTGAGGCTTCTTAAGATTACAATTATCATTATTACAGAACAAGCCATAACTCTTGTATTGTCACTTGTCTTATACCTGGGGGTGGGAGAAGAAGACTGTATTCTGTTTTTGTTTCTCATTGGTCAGACCAGCAAAGGAGGAGCTCACTGTTTTCCAGAATTGCGTGTTGGTGTATTTGAAGAAATCGTGCCCATGGGGATTAGCCCCAGTAAGATCTCCTACAAGAAGCCTGGTATGTCTGCTTTTAGAAGGATTGTGCTTTTCTTCACAGGGACAAAACTTAATAGAGAGACAAATGTGAACTCTGATCAGCGAGTCGTAATGAATCCTCTCTCTGAAATAGCTGTGGGTGGCTAATACTTGGGCCCATTCAGTGCGTGAATTGGTTCTTCTCTTTGGTGCTGTGGTAACTGAAGACTCCCCATTGAATGTCCTATCTTAGTTGTTCTTGATGATGATTTCAAGTTGTTTTCTCTTTCCAAAGATATCAGTTTGGGAAGAATATAATAATTACTTCTAAAGAGTTCTTCAGCAGAATAAAACAGGCTTTTTGCTACAGGAAGCAAGTGGCTTTTAACACCTAAACAGTTTGTTTCCAAGTGCTGTAGAATGTTCCCCCACCCTCCCTCCGTGGTTACTATAGAGGATTGAAAAACATTTGTTTTGTGGAAGTTTTATTTTTTAAATACTTTCTACTATGCAAATTTTCAGACAGAAAAAGAGAAGAAAATAGTACAGTGAACTCTCATGTACATATCTCTCAATTACCAATTCATGGTCAACGTCTTTCATCTGTACCCCTACCAACTTCCCCTCTTCTGGATTATTTTGAAGGAAATCACCAACATCATGTCATTTCATGTATGAATATCTTAGTTGATATTGTCATATCATTAAAAAAAAAAAAAAAAAAACTGTGAAACCATTATCACATCTAAAACATTTTTACAGTAATTCTTTAAAATTATCAAATGTCCATTTCAGTGTTCAAAATTCTCAGTTCTCATAGTGTTTTCAAAGTTTGTTTTTATAAGCATTTAAATGTGATCTATGCATTGTAATTCATTGATAGACCTCTTTGTCTCTTTTGACCTATAGATTCCTCTCCATCTTTTTTTCCCCCATTGTAGCTTATTTTTTGAAGGAACTGTGTCATTTGGCTGTAGAGTTTCCCACAATCTGGATTATGCTGATTGTATCTCCATGGTGTTTAACTTCTTCCTCTGTCCTCTGTATTTTCCATAAATTGGTAGGTAGATTTAGAGCAAGACTGCCCAGTAGAAATATGTGAGCCACATATGTAATTTTAAATTTTCTAGTAGCCACATTTAAGAGAGTAAAGTGAAACAGGTGAAATTAATTTTAATAATATACTCTAACAGTATATCTAACATATTATCATTTCAACATCTAATCAATATAAAAATTATTAATGAGATAGTTTATGTATATTTTTTCCATACTAAGTCTTTGAAGTCCAGTATGTGTGTTACCCTTTTATAGCACAACTCAGCTTGGACTAGCCACCTTTCAAGTTCTTGGTAGCCACATGTGGCTACTGGCCACCATACTAGACAGACCAGATCTGGAGGCTTGATGAGATTCAGGTTTGATTTTGTTCTTGCTTTTCCTTTTTTCTGTTTTTTGTTTTTTTTACAAGATTACTTCATAGGTAGTATCATTTTCTTTAATTAAGAGGCACATAGGTCTACTTGACTGTCAGTTTTTAATATGTAAATATTTTGAAAGAGGTAAATGGGAGTAAGATACAAGCATCTGGGAGAAGAGGCTCACGTGAGGAGATAAGGGCCAAGAGGAACTGTGTCTGCTTTGTGTCCCAGTCTTAGCAGGAGGCAGTATGACTACAGACAGCTATTCCTGCACCTACAGGGCATTGCTCAGGACCTTAGGGGAGAGCAGGCTCCAGGCAGTGCTCTACTACTTTCATTGGAGCCAGGTTGTTTAAGGAACCTCAGGCCTCAAGGTTGGTGGAGCAGCAGCGTTAATAGCCACAGCGGAAACAGATTCCCTGAGAGCAGAGTTTTAGCAGATTTTCCTTCCTTCTCATTGCATTTTTGACCCACCCTTTTTTACCCCCAAAGGAGCCCTGGTGGCACAGTGGTTTCACTCGGCTGCTAACCGAAAGATTGGTGGTTTGAACCCACCAGCTGCTCGATGGGAGAAAGATTTGTCAGTCTGCTTCTGTAAAGATTTAGAGCCTTGGAAACCCTATGAGGGCAGTTCTACTCTGTCCTGTAGGGTTGCTGTGAGTTGGAATTGACTCGATGGCAGTGGGTTTGGTTTGGTTTTCACCCCCACTATTGGGTGTCCATTTAAGCATCTGCCAGTAACTTGTATGGAATCTGGCCTCATCACATTCTTCCTACAATCCTAGGTTGGGCAGGTAGGAATCCTGATTACTCCGCCATGCTCTAACCCCACCTGGGCATGGAGCAGTTTCAGGTGGTTGCTGGGATTCATCCCTGAGCAGAATGAGGGTCCTTTGGTGCTGTGAGCTCCATCGTGAACAGCGGCTGAAGTTACTAGAGCCCCCACCCACAAGGTGTAGTAACCCTGCATTGCTAAATTCTGCAGAAGTTTCCCACAATCTACTGAGATGTCTGGACCCCCAAAGGTACGGGAATATTTGTGTCCTGGGGAGTTGAGGCAAAGAGCCTCACCAGACTTATGGTCCCTCTTTTTAGTCTCCTTGCATTTTACTGATCTTCTTCATCTCCTTTTTCTCCTCAATATTACAGCTTTTTCATCCTTCTTTCTCTCTTCCTTCTTTGTCTATATTATTTCTGCTGCCAAGCCCTCCTACCCTCTCTTTTACTTATGTACAGAAACATAGACCTTTCTTCTTATCTCTCTTGTATTTTTAAAAATATATATTTCAACTTTATTCCATAACTTTATGCCCACACCTGCCTACACCAAGGTTTTTAGCCTTGAACTTGGGCTTGACCTTGGTATAGAACAGTTTACAAGGCCTTTAGTTAAGCACATACCTGCTCAGGCTCCCCTCCATATGCAGTAACAATAGAATAGCAGTGACAATAGAATAGTGGCCATTTCCTGACCCACTAGTGACCATACAGTGGACCAGTAAACCCACATGGCAATTTAGATCCCATTTGTCTTGTGGAGCCAAGTATGAGGATGCAAAATTATTTGATTCATTATTTCTAAACCGCCAGGTCTCCATAGTGTTCATCTTGGGAGGAGGGAGACTGAGGGTACCTGGAATTACTAAATTGTTTCATCGTGATCATCAAATAGTGTTATTTTCAGAAATACTTGTTGTTTATGAAGAGAAAAGGTTCAGGTGGATACAAATAAGGCACAGGTTAGTCCAATTTTGATTTTGTTTTTGGGGGTTTTTTTGTTTGTTTTTCTTAACATAATTTTTTAATTTGATTTTAGGAATCCATTTATCCCCAGGTGAATTTCATAAAGAAGTAGAAAACTTTTTAACTCTGGCAAATCAAGAACAAAGTGATACTATCCTACTGGACTGCAGAAATTTCTATGAAAGCAAAATAGTAAGTATGAACCAGGCTTGAGTTCAGTGAAATGGTAGGTCTCCCCCTCTGCACAGCATGGCATGTTTCCCGGGGGAAGCTGTGTGCCCATCTGTGGTTCAGTCACATGGATCTCCTCCTAGTATTCACAGTTTCAGAGAAAACCCAAGCCTTTGAACTCAGGATCTGGTGAGAGTGTGAATTACAAACACCTTGGCACATGATATACTTTTTGGCTCCCATGAACCTACCCTTGACATATGTAGCTGATAAGGGCCTTGTAAAGTTTGCTTTGGGCAGCCTCTCCAGTTCCCCCGAGGAGACCCACAACCCATCCGTCCTTGTTTGTGAATTGTAGATCTCGAAGTTGAAAGGTCAGAGTGATGAGAACAGCCACTAACAATTGCTTCCTGGTCAAGACTGGAGTTGTTTGACACAGGTGGAAGCTTTATTCATGCCAGGTATATTTTTCTGATTATTCTCCTTCTGCTCCTCTATTGTAGGGACGGTTCCAGGGCTGCTTAGCCCCAGACATCAGGAAGTTCAGTTACTTCCCTAGCTATGTTGACAAAAACCTAGAGCTTTTCAGAGAGAAGAGGGTGCTGATGTACTGCACTGGGGGCATTCGTTGTGAGCGGGGTTCAGCCTACCTCAAAGCCAAGGTGAGTCGTGGAGGCAATGAAGCCTCCACCAACAGCATGAGTGGAACTTTCCATCCCCCACCTCTGCACCCTCCCACACCCCCAGCCAGCCACAGGGTTTATTTTCTCCTTGTCTGGGTTCAGCTTAGAGTCTTTAAGTATGAAATCTGAGGTTCTTAAATCTCAAAATGTGAAAAGCACTTAATGGTCTTAAAGACTCATCAAGTATAAAAAGGAAAGATTAGTTAACATCTCCCTGCCCCTTATCCTTTTGCTCGATCCTGAGAAGAGCAAATTCAGTGACATTACACATCCCAACAGGTGTCTTCCTATATTTAGGCTACAGCAAAAATAGTTGGGCTTCCCAGGATCTAGAAGGTGAAGGCCCTGCTTGCTGCCATCACCCATCCCCCTAGTAGGCAGGATCTGGACTGTTGTTTCCTTGACCTCCTTGGTCAGCACTTCCTCAGTGTCTCAGTGATAGGCCTTAATGGACCAGGACCAGGAGCCCTGCTGACAGAGAGGGATTCTCTACTCCTCTGTGGAGCTTCTTCCTGGTCTCTGCTTGTCTCTCCAAATGTCCTGTTTTTTTTTTTCACACATAGGGAGTGTGCAAAGAAGTGTTCCAGCTCAAAGGTGGCATCCACAAGTACCTGGAAGAGTTTCCTGATGGTTTTTACAAAGGGAAGTTGTTTGTTTTTGATGAGCGCTTTGCCCTTTCCTACAACAGTGATGTAGTGTCAGGTGGGTCAGCACAGAACCAGAACCCAAACTGATAATCAGATACTCTTTGTATTAAGCATTCTAAAGGAGCTACACAGCAAAAGCAGGCCGGTACTCATTATCTGAAGAATAAAGCAGGGAAAAGAAGTACTAGAATTTTGCCAGCAAAATTGGAGATACAACAGTGGAGCAGACAGAGCCCCGGATCAGGAGTCAGGAGGCCTGGGTTGGAATCTTGGCTTTGCCTTTACTGGCTGGGACCTGGGCCAGTCCTTTAAAATCAGAATCATCTCACTTGCCCTGCCTACCTGCTAAGAGCTGGACTAATAGTCCAAGTCAGGGGTCATAGCCTGGGGTCAGTATATAGATATTAGAGGGGGTCTGTGAATTTGGAAGGGAAAATAATCATAGCTTTCTTTTCTATAACCCCTCACTAAAATGTAGTATTTCCTTCAATTTTGAATGTAGACAACAAACCAGTCATGTTGGATGTACCTGTGACTTTGCCATCAATAGAAATCACAGTGTTTTCATACCACAGTACACTTACTGCATAGATCTCAAAATAGCATTCATACTCATCTTTGCTTCAAAATTGAAATAGTTATTGAAGCTAGCACCGAGTCTTATTTAATGTGTTAATAAAGAAGCACATATTTTACTATCTCACAAATTTCAAAAATATTTTTGTATTTCTATATAACATATTTCCATTGTAATTCTGTGTATTTTATGCATTTAAAACCGTTTTTCTAAGATGGAGCCCATAGGATTCACCAGACTGCCAAATAAATCCATGGCTCATAAAACTATAAGAGCCCCGAGTTTAGATGGTTTGTGGACACACATGACATGCACGTTTTGAGGAGTGGGTGGTGTATTCTAAGGTGGGAGCTGAATCTAGGGCCCAGGCTAGAAGCAGGAGTGGCCACAGGAAGTGATGGCCACAGGAAGTGATGGCCACAGGAGGCCTGCGGTTTGACCGCAGTGTTGAGTTTGCGCCGAAGTGTGGTACCAGATGAGGGCAGCCAGTGACAGAAGAAGGATGGAAAAGTGGCCCCTGCGCTTCCCCTGTATGCCACAGTTTGGAGATGAAACGGTCACAAGCAGTCAACACTAGTGTCTGTTGCAATTTTCTAGAATTCCTATGATCAGGGACTGAAAGTGAGTTACCATTCAGACAATGAATAAGATGCATTTGATTGTCTTCCTCCCTTCCTTCTTGGTCTTTTTATTTGCTTTGATGGTCTTGTATTTGTGTCTCTTACTGACAGACCTGTGTTGGAGCTAGATGCAGTATAAATTATAAATAAGTAGGAAGAGTAGATTTGACGGATTTTTTCAGAAGAAATATTGGTAGGACTTAATGGGTGCCTGCATGTGAATGTGAAGGGGAGAAAGAAGGCCGAAAGGTAGCTTAAATCAGCAAGGTAAGGAGATTTGAAGAAGGTGTTATCAATGGTAACAGGAAGTCAGCAGGGGAAACACAGGCTAAGAGGGGAGATAATGTGAGTATTCAGAATTAGGTTATCAGGTACCCTAGCAACAGCAGGGAAGTCTCAGGCCTAGAGAAGAGAGTGAGTGAGATGGGACCTGCAATGTCGAATGTAGGTATGGGACCGTCTGTATTCTGCTATGTTGCCCTCCTGGAAAAAGGAATGATCTAAAGGAAGAAGATCATTTAACAAGGGGCTGTTATGTCAGCTTTGGAACTACTAACGAGAGAGGAACGGTAATACCTGTGCTCTGGATGGGAAAAGAAAACTGGGTTAGTAGGTGCCGGAATCATAAAGAAAATTCCCAGAAGCGCCCTTCCCCTCCAAAAAAAAAAAAAGTTTGGGGGAGCACATTTTTTTGTTAGAAGAGAGACTATTTAGAAATTTCCCCAGGTCCAACAGGATATATTAGATTCTGGTGAGCTAAGAGCTATATTTGTAAACTAGAGAAGTTCCTGTCTACATGTACGTGTGTGTGTGTATGTGTGTATGCACATGCTTTTAACAAGGGTTTTCCTTGCTTTCCCAGAATGTTCATACTGTGGAGTCCAGTGGGACCAGTATAAACTCTGCTCAACTCCCAAGTGCCGCCAGCTCGTCTTGTCCTGCCCTGCCTGCCGAGGACAGGGGTTCACAGCCTGTTGTGTCACATGTCAGGACAAAGGGAGCAGGCAGGCTTCAAGCCCAGCGCAGAACAGCTTTAAAGAGGAATGTGAGTGTACAGCCCGACGGCCACGCATACCCAGGGAACTTTCACTGCAGGCATGACTCCTTGTGAACCGAGAGCCAGGACCCGATGTTGGTGAAGATGAACAATTGCTTATGTGAGCAGCACCTTCAGCATTTTCTCCAGTCCTTCACAAAGCTAGCTTTGGGGCATCCATGTATAGGAGAATATCAAGGCTGCAGCAACAGAGAACTGGAGAACTTCAGTGCTGGCCAATGCCACCAGGGCCAACTGGTCACCATATTGGGCACCTACACTTCACAGGGGGAGGGGAGAGGGAGTTGGGTGCTATCTGACCACTTACCTGAGATATTCTGACTCAGAAGATACTAGAGTACAGTAAAATGGTGAGCTGTGGGGGATCCCATAGCTGCTGAAGGATAGAGTCTTGAGCCTGGTGACCGTGTTATGCCCTTTCTCTGCCATGTAACAGGTCTGTTGGTAGATACTGCTCTTTTCATCAAACCTGCCAATCTTAGTAGCAAAAATGTGAAAGTTGTGACCCTGGGAGTGGACTTCTCTGAACCAGGCCATTTAGGCCATCTGCCACCCAGCCCTGCCACCATCTTTTCTCTGACAGCCTGAGAGCATCTAGACCAGGGGTCTAGAGCATGGCATTTGGCCCACTTCCTGTTTTTGTAAATAAATTGTTACTGGAACACAGCCACATCCATTCTATTCCTTTACATATGATCTATGGCTGCTTTTGCACTACAGTAGCAGAATTGAGTAGCTGCAGCAGAGATTGTGTGGCCCACAATGTCTAAACATTTACCATCTGGCCTTGTACAGAAAAAGCTTGCCAGCCTCTGATCTAGACCAACAGCTTATCTGACGGAGCAGATGGCCTTAAGGATGAGGTCCACCTTTACTGTTTACTGATTTGTTTTCTCTAAGAGGTCTTTCCCAGTAGTCCCTACTTCTCCCAGCACCCAGACTGTTAACTTTTAGGTATTCTCTTTGATAGATTCAAATAAGGCTTGATGACGCTGACATTTGGGCAGCAGTTTTTAGATTAGCACATGGGATGTAAGAAGACACATTCTTAGTGAGGTCATTCAGCACTGTCGTGGCTGCCCAGGCTTTTGGCCAGCGCGCTGGGCACTTTTGCCTAAAGGCCATGTCCGTGTCCCACAAGTTCCAAGAAATATATACACAGCCATGCACAGACCAACAGATGTAATATTATGTTGCAGTTTCCAGTGATGCAAAATGCAGCTGCAATTGTGTTTCAAGGAGAAGCCAGTGGGGATGGCCTTCCCTGCAGAATGGTGCCGGTCCCGGGCCCTCCGCAGCCTCGGTCGACCCTCTTCCATAGTGGTGAGGCCTGGCTCCACCTTGTTACCCTGTACTGTCCGTACCGTTACAGTTCAGTGCACAGGATTTTCCCTTTCTCATCAAAAGCCTTTTTGCTCAGTGCTCTGCAGCTTAGTCTCTGCTCATCAGCTCTTTGGCCTTGTCCTTTATCATAAGATTTATTGAATTACACATGAAAAAAAACTCCCCAAAGCAACAGAAGTACTAGTTTAACTGGCACTGTGGTTAATTAAAAGGCACAAGGGCGTTATGGCTTAACATTTTTGCTGGATCCCAAGAGATGCACATGACATTAAAAAGGGATATAGCAGAAATACCAAAATTACATTTTCAGAGTAATCATCTTTGGATGGTTTGGCCAGGATTTCCTGATTTGCTAGTATCTGGATTTTCTTCACCACTGTCCTTCAGAGACTTAATTTACAGGTTTGAGATCAGTGATAGCTTGTTTAATAATACATGATGAGATAGGTAGTTGAAGTTCATAAGCTTGGCCATGCTAACACCATAATAGCCACAATGAACTGTAAGTTTATCCTTCTAGTGTTTTACGTCACATAAGCCATGCTCTGATTTCTCCTTTTTGCCCATTGTGCAATACAGAAAGGTGTTTTCAAGTATTTGGCTGTAGGTTTTCCCATCCATCATAAGGTTGGCATTTGGTAAGGAAAGTCTTTTCTGACTCCAGTATTAAATTGTAACTAAATGTCAGACGTTCATAAAGAACACTCAGGGAAGTGTTTGTTGCCTGGGATTGGTAAGGAAAGATGGTTTTCGAAACTTGAAATTTCACCACTGGCTTTTTCTGTCATTTCCTTACACCCAGCAAAACAATCTCCTGTTCTTTGATTCCTGGCAGAGCTCTGTGGCTTCAGTCTTTTTCTTGAGGGGAAATATTGTGTTCCTGATCCATTAAGCAACTCGGCAACTTTAATCTTGAATTAAAGAATTTTTTTTTAAAAAAGGGTTAATAAAAATATTTCTATTTGCTAAATAGCTAAGATCAAATTTGTAATAAAGTATTTTATAAGGCTTCTAGAATCCTGTGGAAGAGTGTGCTGTTTGTTCATGTGTTACACACCTGAAACACCGCATAGCAAGGCCACCGAAACTGGGCTCCTGGGGTTAAGTCAATGTAACTCCATCTTCAGTAAGATCTGCCGGTTTGAGGGTTTCTTAGTTTTAAAATAATAACTAGACTGAACTTCTGTGACTAAAGAAAAACTTCACATTAACCATATTTTATAAAAACTTCCACTACAACCACTAGTTAACCTAAAACCTTAGTGCATGAAGAACTGAACCACAAAAGGATTTTGTGCCGGCATTTTGCCTTCTGGTTTGCCCGGCAGAGCACAGATTATCGGTAGAACATGTCCAGTTCAAAGGCATGGTTTTCGCTTCCACGCACTAGATGCCACTCCTGCACTTGGGAATGATGGGCCCAGTCAAGTCTGCGAGCCTCCTCTTCCTCACTGCAAAGGAATGGAGATAAGAGGTAAGTGTTGCACTGAGAAAGCACTGTCAAGCCTTTCGATAATTTTTTTTTTTTAAAGCAAAAGACTTAAGTCTGTTGGTTTTAAAGGACAGTTATGTGTGAGTTGTGTAATGGCCCTCCAGTTTTCACTGTACACTAAGCCTGTGACAGTGTAAATTCATTTACAATGGTTGACCACACAAGTATAAAGCCCTTGACGCTCCTTTGCCTACAGAGGCCCCACAGTTGAAGATATTTACTCTGGTTTAGATAAGAGTTAAACTGGGTCTCTGTCTTAACAAGACCAGGGTCTTAACCTCATGAAACAGCTCCCCAGCTCCTTCTGGGTGCTTCTGCCCCCCTAAACAACAGTTTCCACCCTAAAGATTACACTGCAGTATCTGTCCCCATCTGTCCCCATGTTTAGTGTAGACATTTTCCCCAGGGCAGGACAATTATAAGCTCAAGTTAAATGCCATAAAGAGGAAAGCACTAGCCAGGAAGTTGCAGGCTGGAAACATAGCTTATAGAATGATGGGGGGAGGGGGGCATCTCCTTTGCTACAACAAGGGACAGTTCTGAAATGAATTACAGTGTCTGCAGATGGAGAACAAGCAACAAGCTAAATCAGCCACAAGAGGAAGGTCAAGGAAGTCTGAAGAGCCGGTAGGTGGCAGTCAAGGGGCCTGCTGGTGTGGCAGAGACAGGAAGCTATTGCTGAGAGGAAAAAAGTCTGTCTATATATAATTTTTTTTTTTTTATATACTTAGATGTCTTCCAGTTCCCGGGCTGAGGCGGTAGACCTGCGGCCACCAGATCGCAACAAGCTGCAACAGAGCTGTAACAAGAACCGAATCAGCTTGTGCATGACACTATAAGGCAGAGCCACTCAGGGATGGGGTGTCGTGGTCTGGAGCTGTTGCGGGAGGGATGGGGGGGTGGGGCCTGGGGTACACAGGTTGCCCAGTCCGACCTAGAGCTCAGTCTATGCCTGAGCTCTCCCCACCCCCACGCCGGGATGAAAAGAATAATTACTGCAACTCAGGGCCAGAAGTATCCTGGATAGAGGGCAGTGTCCATCCTAATTCTTGGAGATACCAATGTCTGAAGGAGCCCTGGCCGTGTGACAGTTAAGTGCTCTTCTGCTCACTGAAAGGTTGCTGGCTCAAACCCACCAGCAGCTCCACAAGAGAAAAGACCTAGAAATCTGCTCCCGTAAAGATTACAGGCTAGGCAACCCTAAGGGGCAGTTCGACTCTGTCACGAGATTGCTATAAATCCAAAATGGACGGCACCTAACATCAGAATTTCTGACAGCTTGGAATAAATGTGAAGGAACAAAAATCAACATCCAAAGAGCAGGAAGAGTTTGCCTAGAGTGACCAGAGAGTTTTTACAGGGACCAGACTCCTAGGCATCTGCTTGCCATGGCACTTCTTTCACACACTATACCTCAACTGAGCCCCTCCAGCAATTCTGGAATGCTGGTATTGTTATCATTCCCATTTTATGGATGAGGACAGTAAGGCAGAGAGGATAAATTTCTTGCTCAAAGCAATAAAGCCAGTACCAGAGGGAAACAAGGTTTGCGGCTCATCTGAGCCTCAGTCCAGTGCCTCCCCACAAGGCCCTGCCCTGCTACCTCCCCCAAGACAATTCTGCCTCCTCTCTGCAGGGTTCACACAACCACATTCTATCTGATTCTCACAGGGAGGATTAGCTGCTTTTCCCTGTAGAAGAGAAGAGACCCATGGTTCCTGGGAGCCAGCAGCAGAGCCAGGGCATCAGTCCCCCAACCTATGGTTCAGAGCACAGGATGGGACTCGATGATTCGTATCCCTCCACATGCCCTCTTTGTACACTAGGCTGGATTTACACAGAGTCCCCAGCACTGACTCCAGCAAGGAATGGAAGGGGAAAAGGGAAGGGCACCCATGTAGTAAGGTATTTTTTTCCGTTTTACTGCTGAAGAAAATTGAGGCCAAGAGAGGGCAAGCAATTTGCCCCTGGGCACGGTGGCTAAGTGGCAGATCTGTGTGCTGAACTCAGTTCTCCCAACACCTTCCTTCAGTTCAATCTGCTTTTTACTTTCTTTAGACTTCTCATTGCTTACCACTGCAACAGCTGGAGACCCGTCTGCTGTCAGAGCCAGAAGGACTCACGATGTCTGGACTGACATCCTCCATCCCATGCTTGAACCCCTCCACCACTTCCTGCCTGAACATCCCCATCATGTCTTCTGGAAGCCTTTTATATTCCTTTATATGTTCAACAGCATTTAATGAGTGCTGCTTTTTTTTTTTTTGTTACATGTGTAGGAGTCCCTGGGTGGTGTAAACACTTAACGTGCTTAGCTAGTAACCGAAAAGTTGGAGGTTTGAGTCCACCCAGAGGTATCTTATGGGGCAGTTCTACTCTGTCCTATAGGGCCGCTATGAGTATGAATCGACTTGACGGCAGTGGGTTTTGGTTGGGTTTAGGGGTATCTTGGAAGAAAGACCTAGCAATCTACTTCCGAAAAATCAGTCATTGAAAACTCTGTGGAGCACGGTTCTACTCTGATTCACATGGGGTCACCATGAGTCAGAGCTGACTTGATGACAACTGTTTATGGTTATGATTACATGCTAGGCACAGGAATCAGAAATAAAGATACAGCCTAGCAGGGGACCAAAATGTACAAACAAGAAGCTTGATAAAACATCACAAGGTCCCGTGGTAGATCTCTAGATCAGGTAGGAGGGGGACAATGAATGAAGTGGTCAGATCTTCTGAGGATGACTAGGGGTAACACAACAGCTAAACCTTAAATGCTGAAGAAGTAGAGGGAAGGCAAGTGGGGAGAGCACTGGGAGTAATGGCCCTCTAAAGGTGTGCTTTCACTTGGGTCACTGGGCTCTCAAGCTACCTGGAATGATTGGTCCCGTATGATATGGCAAGAGGACAGCTTGTCAGCAGGTGTCCAGAGGTGAGTCTGGCAGGGCCCAGGGTGTCCTGATTAAAAGCACAGGCTCTGGTGCCAGACTGTCAGTTCAATCCCAGTTCTGCCCACTTTCTTGAGTAACTTTACCTAGCTCTCAAGGCCTGTTTCCTTACTGTAAAATGGGGTGATAATAGCACCTACCTCACTGGGTTGTTGGGAGAATTAAATGAGTCAGTAATGTGGGAAGTGTTTAGAACAGTGCCTGGCACACACGAAGTACTACGATTATTAAGGGTCTTGTGAGCCATGTCAGGGTTTACCCTGAGAGCAATGGAAGCCCAGAATGGGTTCTAAGCTGAAGAATGAAGGTCAGTGGTTTGAACCCATCAGCCACTCTGAGGGAGAAAGATGAGGTACTCAGGGACGGATCACCCAATAAGCAAGGTTTGCACAGGCTTACTTGTGCTTACTTACTAATTTGTAGTGCACAATTTCACCTGTTTTTTCATAAGCACAATCCATGTGAAACTGTGCACTAGAGATTAGTAAATAAACACAATTAAGCCCTTGCATACCTTAGTTACTGGTTAATCCACCCCTGGGTGGCTGTCTGCTTCTGTAAGGTTACAGTCTTGGAAACCCTATGGGGCAGTACTACTCTGCCCTATAGAGTTGCTATGAGTTGGAATCCACTCAACAGCAACAGGCTGGGATGCTTCTTGGAAAGGTTGCCCTTGAAAATAAGGCAAAAGAGCGACTTTCCCAGGGAAGGGTGTTTTCTGCTTTTAAACACGTTACACCTCCTCCCCACCTTATGCCCCCCACCCCAACACACGACTGTCTAACTTGGAGGCTGCAATTCAGATTTCATTAAGTGGACAGCGCTTCAGCACCAGACTTCCGGAACCTGAGCACCCCTTGAGCCTGGCTCTGAGCTATAAATAGTGTGGAGACAGGAGTCACCTGAGGCATTGCTGTGGGGAAATGTAATTCAGGATTCACAGCCGGTTCCTCCCTGACACCCACTGTACCCTGGATCCCTGCTGCACAGGGTGGGAAGGACCCAAGAAGTGCCAGTCAGGACTGACCTCCAGGCTGGTTGTGGTCTGCAGAGGCACCAGCTGACCTGGTGGCCTTGGGGACCTCGCAGGCAGGCCAAGCCCCAGCACCCCAGAGCCCCAGCCTTGGGCCTAGAGCCAGCACGGGCTGGTCAGAGTGAGAAGGAAACGTGAGCAAGCTTTTTCCCTGGCCAATCTGGGAGCCCTGCTGCTGGCTATAGCTGTAGAGCACAGACACTGCTAACAATCACAGAGCTGGGGAGTGGCTGGCAGGAGGCTTTCATGATCAAAACATGCAGCTGGAAAACATGGAAGCCTGTCACATCCAAAGCAGGATGAAAGTACTGTGTTGGAAAGGAAGTCTGGACTTTCTTTTGCAAGAAGACACTAATGTACTGTCAGACTCCAAAGCATTTCTCTTGCAAAAATTAGCAGATGGCCACAAATTTGCTTTTAAAGCGAGAAATCCTACACCACTAACTAGCACTCTGAATGTTGCGTGTCATCATGTAGCAAGACTATTCTGCCCCCATTCCTTCTGTGGGAAACCCCAAGGGAGCAGCTGCACATAGTTCCCTGGGGTGGTGGTGGTTATGTGCCGTGGAGTTAATTCCAACGCTAGGAGTTGCTATGAGTCCCTGGGGTAACTCTCCTCCCCACCCCACCCCAAAAAAACCCATTGTCATCAAGGTCAATTCCAACTCATGCTGACGCCATGTGTTACAGAGTAGAACTGAACTCCATCGGGTTTTCAGGGCTGTGATCTTTCGGAAGCAGATCGCCAGGCCTTTCTTCCAAGGCACCTCTGAATGGCCTCGAACCAGGGCTCAAACCACTAACCTTTTGCTTAGCGGCCAAGTGCTTAACTGTTTGCGCCACCCAGAGGCCCATTTCTATCACCTGCCATCCCTCCTCAGGAAACTACCACAGTTTTCATTTCCTGCCTGCTTCTAGCACCAAATTCCTGAGGTTAGCATAAAGGCCCTTGGTTCACAGTCTCCCCACCTCCCACCAGCACCATTCCTTGTGAACACCCCATATACTTGTCTATTGACCTGCCTTTGCTCATGCTGTTCCCTCTGCTTGGAATGCCCTTCCCTTCCTTCTCTGTGAAGTTCCTATTTATCCTACAAGGTCTCACTCCCTATAATAGTTCCTCGAACCCACTTAGATCTATCTCTCCCATACTACATATTGGGTCCTACCACCTTGCCTTTGCTTGTGCTAGTACCCCTGCCAGGGATGCCTCCTGACCTCCCCCATCAGCCTATCTTTTCTTTTCAAGTCTGGCTACCCCTTATTCACCCTCCCAACCAGGATGTTTTGCTTAACTGGAATCTATCCTCATAAGTCATTTCCTCACTTTGGATACAGGTTATAAGCATTCTTGAATTTTTAGACATGTCTTTGAGTCTTCTCAAAGGAAGGCCATAAGGCTTCCTGAGTCAGAGGACTAACTAGCTTTTCTGCATCGTGTGCTACACCTTATATCACCCAGCACAGTCCTGGGCATACAAAAGTCACTCAATAAATGGTTGCTGTAGTTAACAACAGATGTGACCTGACTGAGCCACTGCCTAGAAACTCCCGTCCCCTGGCTTCAGTTTCTCCATGAGGAAATTGAATGGGATGAGCTCTTAGGTCCATTCCAGCTTTGGCATTCTAGGGTCCTACCAAGGCCTCCTTTGGAAGAAGTACAGCCAGCATGCTCCTTAGAAGCGAGGATGGTGAGACTTCATCTCACATACTTTGGACATGTTATCAGCAGGGACCAGTCCCTGGAGAAGGACATCATGCCTGGTAAACTAGAGCGTCAGTGAAAGAGAAGACGACCCTCAATGAGATGGATTGACATAGTGGCTGCAACAATGGGCTCAAACATAGCAACGATTGTGAGGATGGTGCAGGACATGGCAGTGTTTCATTCTGTTGTACATAGAGTCACTATGAGTTGGAATCAACTCGATGGCACCTAACAATAATGACCATGGCCTCCAAAGGTCCCTGGTGATGGGAAGTGGGGCTGAATTTTGGAATCACAGACTGTTATGACTAGGAGAGTCCTCAGTGGCTGTTTTGTCCAACCCCTAGTTGATTCTGGTATCCCCTCTCCAGTACCACTCATCTCTGGTCATCTAGAACCCCTGCCCCCAGAAAAAAGACCTCCAGATCATCATGCCATTGGAAGGCACAAGCTGGGTTAGCCCTGAGCTAGGCAAAGTGGGGGCACATAAAAAGTTTCATCTATGCTAGAAGAAAAAACGTGAGGCTATTGCATATCAGAATAAAAATCAAGACTTAAGTGTTGGTTCTGAAGTCGTAGCACAGCTGGGCCAACCATTTAGACTGCTGGCCCGCAACAATTCAGTTTAGCAGCTATCACCTCTGTTATCGATAATAATTAGGGCTTTTTAGTTATCCATGTTTGTTCTTATTTTATTTCAGATGAAGGCACTCCAGGTAAGCCAGGCACTGGGTGCTTTTTTTTTTCTAATGGGTTTTTCTAGACTTGCGACTCTAGAAAAAAAGTAGCATCTGGAGTGAACAATGAATGAATGGCCCCTGGACTGTGATATCCTTAAAAGCAAAAGCCTATTATCTTCAACTGTATATAAAAAAAAAAAATTTGATAAATGTTTGTTGAACTGAGGGACTCAATCTAATGTGTGCGTGAGTGCGAGTGTCTACCTCTGTGGTTGTGTATACACAAAGGTTCTGTGAGTTCCTACCTGCGTGTGCACACCTACACACCTCCAGTCTTCAAGGGCCTCCCCATGCTCACCTAGCCTGAGACTAATAATTAGGAAGCAACACCCCTGAACTCTGAGCTGTGCTTTAGTATTAAGCTCTTTGTGTTTTATTGAGGGTTGGAAACCAGAAAGAGCCATGTGTACGGCAGGTCTGAATTTGATGAAAAACTGGCTGAAAACAATGTCCTTTATAAAATATATTTACTTCATAATTTAGCTCCGGAAAAAACTCTGTTAAGAACCTCATGTGCTTCCTTCTCTCCGGTAATAAGACTAATGTAACTTGGTTTGTCTTCCTTTTGCCTTGGTGCCATGAAACTTGGGGCTAAATACAATGATCAATCATGTTGACAATATTCGAACTGCTCCTTGTCCTGGTTTTTATTTTTCTCTTGTTTTCTGATAGTCTCATCAGACATACTTCCTTTATTATAAACTATATCAAGTTCTTTTTAGCTGCCAGCAGGATACACATAATACTCGTGAGAGCTTGTGTACGATTGCCATTCTGGAAGTCAATGGATAATTGATCAACCTTTTCATTCAACTGATTTGCTTACCTAATTGACATATACTCATAAGCAAGCCTGTGACATTTTCTTCAGATTAAATGAATGTAATCTGCTTTTACCTTACTTTTGAAGATGACTTTTCAACTTTTACCTTAAAAGCAATGTCAAGTCTCCTAGGCTTGGGGCTTTGGTTGTAACGCTGGTGACTTTGGGATTGGGGCAAGAGATTGTCTGACAAGGAGAGGACTCTTCAGAGTTTAGAGAAGAGACTCAGAAGAAGAAAAGATTTATAGGTAAGACTTGTATACTCCGAGTTTCATCGCGTTCAGCCAACATGCTGAGCGTGAGCTCTGGGCCCAGCCCTGCATGGAGCCGAGCCATGACAGGGGGAGGACTCAGCCTCAGCCCTGGCACTTAGGGAGCTCACGGTCTAGGGGAGGGGACAAAGCACAAATGCAGTGATAGAAAACAAGGAAGACACGATCAACAGAAAAACTGGGGGCTAGGCACATGGAGAGGACTCCCCTTGCAGAGGGTATCGGTGGGCTTTCCCCTGGCACATCTGGCATAGGTGGGGGAGTGGAGGCAGGTGGGCAGGTGGGGGAGTGGAGGCAGGTGGGCAGGTGGGGGAGTGGAGGCAGGTGGGCAGGGAGTGAGTTTCCACTCACCAAGGTCGTTGTTGTTCATCATTGCATTGGACGCCCGCAGCCGGGGCCCCTGCTGGGTAAAGTGGTAGCCAAATTTGAGAAGTGTCGCGTTTTTTTCCAACATGCTCACGATCTCCATTTCCACTTTGTTGCCCAGGGGCTGGCTCTTTGGTCAAGAAAAAAACAATAATCACCATTCATTCTCTTTGTACAGTACCTAAGCCACCTCGACACACCGAAACCCTGAGTGGTGGGCAAGGAAAGATTTTAATCTCCTCTCCAAGAGCAAGGAGATGGGAGGTTAGAGAAGTTGAAGGGTCACACAGCCAGAGTGACTAAGCAGGGGTTCAAACCCAGCTCTTTCCACAGCCTCACCACAACTTCTCTTTGAGCAGGTGTCCAGGTAGGAACTCCACCACAGGAGAACCCTAGACTATTTGAGCAGGGAGAACCTTCAAATCACCTACACTGGGGAGATTTAGAAGACCCTGCTGCCTGGTCTGCACCCCATACCAACTGAATCAGAATCTCTGGGGGTGACACTTAGGCCATCATAGTTCTTAAAACTCCTCAGGTGATTCCAAGATGCAGCCAAGTATGAGAACAAGTGAGCTAGTTGTGATTGGTAAAATGTGTATCAAACTTGGCTAGGCCATGATTCCCAGTATTGTGTGGTTGTCATTTTGTAATCTGATGTGATTTTCCTATGTGTTGTAAACTTCTATGATTTTAATGAGGCAGGATTAGAGGTAGTTATGTTAATGAGACAGGACGCAATCTACAGGATTAGGTTGTATCTTGAGTCAATCTCTTGAGATATAAAAGAGGGAGTGAAGCAGAGAGGAGAGGGACCTCATATAACCAAGAAAGAAGGGCCAGGAGTGGAATGTATCCTTTAAATCCAGGGTCCCTGTGCTCAGAAGCTCTTAGACTCGGGGAAGATTGATGACAAGGACCTTCACCCAGAACTGACAGAGAGAGAGAAAGCCTTCTCCAGGAGCTGGTACCCTGAATTTGGACTTCTAGCCTCCTAAACTGTGAGAGAATAAATTTCTCTTTGTTAAAGCTATCCACTTGTGGTGTTTCTGTTATAGAAGCACTAGATAACTAAAACACTAGTCTAATCTCTTCCATTTACCTCATAACTAATTGAGGCACAGAGAGGGAAAAGGATTTGTCAAAGATCACACAGTAAGTTGGGAATGCCAGAGTTTGCCTCCTAAAGCCCCATTCCAATCATTTAGCCCCCTGCCCCCAAATTTATACTGATCATGTGACAAAGATTAAAAAAGCAAAAACATGACAATACACAGTGTTGACAAGAATATGATGAGGATGTTCGTCACAGTCTTGTATATAACAGTGGGGGAAAATGAGAAATAAACATTCATCAAGAGGGAGTTACTCCAATAAATGATGGCTTAGCCTGATAATAGAACATGGGCTGTAAAATAATGATGCAAATCTTTAGTCGCCGGCCTGGAAAGATGGCCATAAAATGATACTGAATGGGGAAAAAATCTAGGTCACAAAACAGGTTATATTTGTGTAAAGTTACCTATATTTTCCATATCTGGAGGTAGGCTGATAATGGTGGGATTTTGGAGAGCTTTTATTTTCTCCTTTATATTATTGTACTATTTGAATTACCATATATAGTAAAATAACTAAAAAATAATTTTGAAAAAAGGCTTTAAAAGACACAGAAAGCAAGGACTTCCACTAAGTAGAGTGTAAAAACCCAGATGTTATACAATAACAGATGTTAAACAAATACAAGAAGACTCTGAAAAGTGCAGAGAAGAAGTAAGACCAGTGAGGTTCCTCAGGCCCCAAGGAACAACACAGCGGTGAGTTACTGGGTTTTCTTTTGGCCTCATAAATCCCAGACTTGGAGTTGAAGAAGCTGCCAGCCCACAAATGCCAATGACACGGACAAAAAAAAAAAATCCAACAAAAGCCTGCTTGCTCTAGCCAAAGGACCAGATAAGGGACTACCTAGAATGAACACAAAACTGTCAAAAACTGGAAGCTACCCAGATGTCCTTCACTGGATGAGTGGCCCTCTGCCTAGCCCTCCATAGCTTAGCCCTTGCCTTCCTTTCCCTTCTCATTCCTTACTCAACCTGTCTACCTCTGGTGGTCTGGTACTTGGTGCAGTCAGGTATGCTCTCCTGCCTCCTTGCCTTAGCTCAAGCACTTTCCTCCATAAGGACAACGCTTACACTTCTATGTTCATGTATCCCTACTGGTTTAATACACATTGGAAACGCTCTACCTGCCCCCCTCCCCCAAAGCCTCTTCCATGATCCCTGCCCTGGGACATCATCTCTCCCCATTCTCCACTAGACTGGCCCAGCACAGTCTATCTAAATTGTTTGGGTCACTTGCCTTTGTAGCTGTCTCTCCAACTAGACCTGTGTTGTCCAGTACAGGACACTAGCCACACGTGACTATTTAAACTTAAATAATTAAAATTAAATAACATTTAAAACTCAATTCCTCAGTTGCACTAGCCACCTTTCAAATGCCCAGTAGCCACATGTGGCTAGTGGCTACCATATTGGTTTGCACAGATATAGGACATTTCCATCACCACAGAAAGTTCTGTTGTATGACACTGCTCTAGGCTGTGAGCCTCTGCATACGAAGTACACAGTACCTAATAGCACTTAGCCCAGGTTTGTAGAACAGAACTAAAGGGAGGAAATAGAAACATCCTTGTTGTTCAGCAGCAAGGGACGGTTAGAGGATACATTAGGCCACCATCTAAAAGGACAAGTATGGAACTACAGTTAAGACTCTTGACTGAGAACTGTTCCCAGGCATTCTGAGTTCACCAGAGCTCAGCTGAGTTCAGACGGGGCTGAGAAAGCTGACCACAGCAGGCTGAGAGATGCTAGTGACATTCTACCAGCCCATCTGGCAGGGCTCCTAAAAGTACTGGGGAGAGCTCAGGCCTGTCTTTGGTGGACTCAGCAAGGCCTTTGGCACTGGCCGGCTTGGCCTGGCAGACGATGAAGTGACCATAGGAGGCCCCAAGAAGGAACTGGCAGCTCCCCTCTCCCTGTCCACCCCACCTCATTTAGCAGGAAGCCTGGCCTCTTCCTGAGGTCACCTGGGGGGGAAAGCTCTGCTAGCACTCAGGCAGGGCTAGTCTCAGAAAGCACTGGTCTCCCTCAGCAGAGGGGCTGCCAGGTCTCCCAATTATTTTTCGAATACTTATTTAGTCCTTACTGTGTGCAGGCAATGTCTTGAGCACTTTTCATAAGCTAACTCATTTTCTCCTTGCTATAAACCTATGAAATATGTACTATTCATATAATTTTCATTTTGTAGATGAGGAAAGTGAAGCACAGACATATTAAGGAATTTTTCCTACATCACAGAGTGAGTCAGTTGCAGAACAAGGATTCGAATACAGGCAGTTTGCTCCAGAGCCTGTGCCGGTTCCCACCTCACTGGATTGCCTGGGAGAGAGCTCAGAAGGCAGATGGAGTGCTGGGGAGAGACGTTACAGGCAGGCAGATTTTTGGCTCAGCATGCAGGATTGCTATCTAACCATTAGAAGTATCTGCACCCTGAAGGAGCTGCCTCGTAAGTTAGTAAGTTGCCTGTCCCTGGAGGTGTGCAAGACAGGGAAGACCACCTCTGGTGAGGGCCTCTCTAGATGTCACCATGAACGGGGAAGGCTTAGGCTCCACGACCTTTAAGGCCCCTGGGGCCTACTTTCTGTAAGTGTATGAAGAGCTTGCTTGGATAGCATAAAACAAATCAAGAAGGCATCCTCAACAGTGGGTGAGAAGTAGTGAGGATCCCTTTGAAGAGAGACCAAGTAGCTGGCCAGGCCAGGACTGGCAGCAGGAGTTTCTGGGCAGCAGGGCCAGGGAGACGGTGGTCAGGGGAGAACACTTGCCCCCCCTTCAGATTTGCTACATAAATACCTTGTGAAGAAATATGGCTTCATTATTAAAAATTCAAATAATACAAAAGCAGGTGAAGTAAAAAGGAAGAGTCTCCCTTCACACAGTTTATCCCTAGTCCCATCCCCTTTTCACAGAAGTAACCACCATGCCAGTGGCTGTGTCCTTCCAGATTTTTTCTACGCATGGTTGTACAGAAATATTCAGGGTTGGGTTTTTTCGTTTGTTTTGTTATTATTTTTTCGTGCTTTTTCTTCTTAAAATGGATACATACTATTCTTATTATTCTGCAACTTGCCTTTTTCATTTAGTATTTTCTGGAGACCTTGCTAAGTCAGGACATATGGAACTACCTCATTCCTTTTCACTGCTTCATGGTATGGCCTGGCATAGATGGATATTTAGGTGGCTTCTGTTTTTTCCTATTACAAACTTGACAGTGGAGAGAATGAGTTGCCATTTGGGTAAATATAGAGATGTGGAATTGCTGGGTTGAAAGATGGGCACATTTTTAACTAAAATAAAAAATGAGTTGCCATCAATTCTGACTCATGGTGACCCCTTATGTGTCAGAGTAGAACTGTGCTCCACAGGGTTTTTGATGGCTGATTTTTTTGCAAGTAGATCACCAGGCCTTTTTTGTAAGGCACTTCTGAGTGGATGCAAACCTTCAACCTTTAAGTTAGCAGCCGAGCATGTTAACCATTTGCACCAGCTAAACCCACTGCCATGGAGTCGGTTCCAACTCACAGCAGCACTGTAGGATGGGGTAGAACTGCCTCATAGGGTTTCCAAGGCTGTCTTTACAAAAGCAGAATGCCATATCTTTCCCCTGTGGGAGTGGCTGGTGGGTTCAAACCACAGGACTTTTGGTTGGCAGCCTAGTGCTTTAACCACTGCGCTACCAGGGCTCCTTTTGTACCACCTAAGGATTCCTTGGAGCCTGGTGGCACAGTGGTTAAGTGCTATGGTTGCTAACCAAAAGGTCAGCAGCTCCAGGAAACCCTGTTGGGCAGTTCTACTCTGTCCTAGAGGGTCGTTATGAGACAGCAAATAGTAATGGCTAAATTGCCCTTCCGAAAGGACGCAACCATTGGCATGCCCTTCAGCAGTGTGTGACAGTGCTGTTTCCCTGCACCTTTACCTCGACTGATATTACCAATCTGATGTGGGAAATGATCGGATTTGCTATTTAACAAAACAAACATCCAATAACTCATGTGGAATGGATTGAACTGTGACCTGGAGCTTGTGGCTCTGAGACCCCCGTTCTGGACAGAGGCACCAGGGACATCAAGAAGATCACTTTGTATATCTGATGGGGTCAATCGTGGCTTTTCCTTCATGATATGGAAGATATGGACATCCTGGAATACTTGGAAATACAGCTGAAAGGAGCCCTGGAAAATGATCTAGTCCCACTCCAGAGTCCCAAACCCTTGCTGATATTAAAACTCCCTGCACACCACAGCTGCCAAATTGTTCTGCTCTGCTTGCATACCTCCGGTAATAGGAGCTCACCACCCTTTGGGGCACCCTCCTCCACCCCTGGGTAGCTCTGTTGACTAAAAAGGCCTTCCTTGCCAAACTTCTGCTACACAAAAGAATATGGATGAGTCTCCCTGTGGTAGTTTTAAAGTCTTCCATTCCAAAGGTGGAGCCTGACTCCCCTCCCCTTGAATTTGGGGTACGCTTAGTGAATCACTTCTAACAAACAGAATATGGCAGAGGTGACTTGTGTAACTTCCAAAGCTGAACCCTAAAAGGCACCTGTGGCTTTCTGTCTTCTTTGGATCACTTACTCTGGGGAAGTTAGCTGCCATATAGTGAGGACACTCAAGCAGCCCTATGGAGAGGTCCATATGGCAAAGAACTGAGGCCTCTAGCCCATAACAGTGAAGGAACTGAGGCCTCTAGCCAATAGCAGTGAGGAACTGAGGCCTCTAGCCAATAGCCACTGAGGAACTGAGGCCTTTTGTCAACCTTAGTCAAGCCTTCAAATGACTGCTACCTCATCTGAGGACACCTTGAGTGAAACCTCACCAGAGATCCTGGGCCAGAACCACCCAGCTAAGCAGCTCCTGGACTCCTGACCCTTCAAAACTGTAGATGATACATGTGTATTGTCGTTTTAAGTTGCTAAGTTTTGGCGTAATTTGTTACATAGCTATAGATAACTAATACACTCACAATGTTAAGCAAAAGAAGCCATACACAAAAGAGCATATATACGTAGTTCCATTTGTATGAAGTTTAAGAATAGGCAAACTCATCTACGGTGATAGAAATGAGAACATGATTACTTTGGGGGATATCATTTGAGAAGAGGCATGAGGGAGTTAGCTGGGGTGCTGGAAAGGTTCTATAGCTTGATCTGGGTGGTGATTACACAGGTGCATACATATATAAAGATTCACTGAGCGGTACACTTAGGATGTATTTGCTTTACTATATGTAAGTTATTCTTCAATAAAAAAAATAATAAAAAGGAGGGAAGGAGGTAAAGAGAAAGGGAGGCAAAATGTCTTCCTTCCACAAGCTAGACTCTGTCTCTCAGAGGTCAGTCCTCCCCACTCTACCCTTGGACCCCCAACTGGTTCTAGTTAGCAATAGAACTAACAGCCCCCATGTATTGAGGGCAGACCATATGCCAGACACTGATTAAAGGGATCAACAGACTTTGACACATTAAATTCTCTCACAACTCTGAGATAGGTATGCGTATTCCCATTTTATAGATGAGAAAACTGAGTCATGGATACATTAAGTGACTTTCCCCAGATACACAGCCAGAACGTGACAGCTGGGGCTTAGCTGGGACTTGATCCGTTGTCTGACCTCAAGTGTCATAGATATGAAGTCAGGTTCATCCCTGGTTGGTGTGTGTCCTGTCTAGAAACCCCCTGGCTTTTCAGAACAGATTGCAGCCCCCATGGGGATCTGACTCATGGTGTCACATGGCTGTTGTCACAAACTATTCAAATTCAATCTGATCTGTGTAGAAAAAGGTTTCCTCTGAGTCATATTTTTCCTCTCATTTCCACTGATATAATTTCATTTTCCCTGAGAAGCAAGGTCAGGAAAGGAACATAATTGCCATTTAGAGGAAGAGACCGGACACACATCGTCATCTCACGGAGGCCGAACATTTCCAGGTTGAATTACTTCAGTACACAATGAGACTACAAGACACAAAGACATTTAGTGCACAAACCAAGAGTGACTGCTCAGAGGCTAAACGTGTAAGGAACAAAGCAGAGAACACGATTGATCAGGAAATCTTGCCTCTTGGTTTTCAAGTGTGTGTTTTCCTTATATTTTGCAAAATAAGAAGTCGTATTCAGCCTCAGTTGAAATAAACTGAGCCAGCTGCTACGAGGGTGTAATCTGAAATCAAGGGGGTGTCTTGCCATGTGTGAAAACCTACAAGGTCCTTCTGTTTTCTTTCTAAACCGGTTTCCACTCAGAAAATAACCCGACCTGGACAAAGAAGTACAATCCACTTCATTCACTTCTCCTCAAAATATTAAGCACATCCTTACTTAATACCTAGGGACCCTGTTTGTCAAATTGGAATGAAAAGCAAGATATTGGCCGGGACCCTGAGATACTGCAAATACCATTGTGGGGGGTCATGTTTTCAGGCCCTATCTGTTCTGAGGGGCAAGGAGAGTGCCCTGTGTCCAGAAGGTACTAGAGAGGAGCCTGCTGAGATTAGGGGGGTAAATCAAGAGGGGCAGAGAGTCACTGTTTGGATATGGCCTGCTTGGGATGGGATGGGGCCTGCAGGCAGCCTCCTCCCATCTGTAGTGTCTGCTCCCTGGGTGCAGAGAGGGTTTCTCCTATCCTTGGATCAATATAGCCTGTTGGAAGCCAGGACATCTCAGTTCCAACTCAGCTCTGACACCAGCTTGATCTGTTAGTGACTGTAGGTGGTCCCTTCCTGTCTCCGATCCTCAGTTTCCCCACCTGTAAAAGGAAGGGGTGGACTGAATGATTTCTCAGAGCCCTTCAGTTCTAGGTCAGGGCCCCCTCCACCCTCCCTACCCTCATTGCGGTCTCAAGGCAACCCTAACAACTTCAGGCGGTAACAGAACTTTGCTTAGAGATAGTGAGAGACTGGTTGAGTAAACAGACGGCCTCAGAGTCCTGATTCCTGAATTTGTGTCCCGAGCTGTCACCCGGGGTAGAACTCCCCAAGTCCTTTTCTTTGGCCATATAAGGAAGAAGGAGGAGAGACTCACTGACACAGGTTACCAGCACAAGGGCCAAGGAGAAAGCTCCGGCCTCCAAAGACCTCGGTGACTAACCCAGAATAAGGAATAAATCAAATGCCACTCAGCACCTCCTCTTTGTCATACACCCTGGAGCCCAGGGCTGGGGCACCCAAGGGGAGGCAGCTCGCCATCCCCAGGCCTTCTGGAATGTTCGGTAAGGGGCGCAAGTGGCCTTTCCCTGAGCCTGGGCCAGCAGAACCCCCTCCCCAGAGACTTGCCTCCCACCCCTCCCTCACCCTGTGTGCCAGGCCCAAATCCAGATTCCAGCCATGCAAAAGCATATTCCTCACAGGTCCACCCCTCCTGTTGGGGCCATGGCTCTGTGCTGCTCTCTGTGGCCCTGATCCTGCCCTCCCCATCCCTGCAGCCCTCTCCCATCCAACCAGGAACCGTCTACCCAAGGCACAGCTCTGGTGTAGACGGCAGCCCACAGCCCACCTTCCCTAAACCTGCCATTCAATGCCCTTCAGGGGCCCAACTCCTTTTCTGGTTTTTCTCCCACCAGGCACCTGGCACTGCCACTACTTTCTGGATGGGTTCTGTGGCTTTCCTGTTCCTTCTCTTTGTTCCTGTATTCCTTCCAGCTGGGACATCACAGCCTTTATCTCACCTTCTATCCATCCTATGGAGTTCATCTCCAACTCCACCTCCTCCAAGAAGTCCTCCGTGATCCCTGCTCCTGACCAAGGGCCTCCCTCCAGTGACCCACATGGCCTACTATTTGTGGCTTGCTTGAGTATCTGGTATGACAGGCATTTCTGTACCTGTTTTTTCTCCCATCCAGCCTGGAATCTCTGAAGGGCAGAGCCTGAGCCTTGTTCATGCAGAGCCCAGCACAGCCCTGGTGTGCAGCCAGCACTCAATAAAGAGGCTTCCAGGGGGTGACTCGTGCACTGGCCCCTTACCAGGGTGGAAGGGACAAATGACAAATGCCAAGTAGGTTCACATGAACATGAACTGGTTTCAAGAGCCCAGACAGGCGAGGTACATGGACTCTGGAGTCACAGACCTGGCTTCAAATCCTGCCTCTGCCACTTACTGTGTGACCTGGGGCAGGTTCCCTAGCTGGCCCGGGCCTCAACTTCCTCATCTATGGGTGTCTTAATACCTATTTACAAGGTCTTTGTGAGCATTGGAGCCCTGGTGGCACAGTGGTTAAGAGCTTGACTGTTAACCAAAATGTCAGCAGTTCAAATCCACCAGCCATTCCTTGGAAACCGTATGGGGCAGTTCTACTCTGTCCTATAGGGACTCTATGAGTTAGAATTGATGGCAATGGGTTTTTTTTTTTTTTGGTGAGCATTAAACGAGGTGATGGATATAAAGCATCATAAATGCTCGTAAACTAGCTCTTAGAATAAGTGTGAACTCCCTGGATCACCTTCAAAGTAATTATAAAAATTAACAACTTCATAGTTTACATCTATCATCTCCTTAGAAGTTGAGATTCTTCTTATTCCTGTTTTACAGGTGAGGAAACTGAGGCTACAGGAAGTGAATGTTCTTGCCCTGGGGTGTTCAGCAAGGATGACCTAGTCAGCACTGGCTCCATCTCTGGGCTCTGAGGGGACAGCAGTGAGAGGGAAGGCAGGCAGCTCGTTCCTCCTTAGCTGCCACCACAGCGACCTGAAATCAGGGCTTTGGGTAGGTTTTGGCCAATATTCAGGCCCAGGAGTCAGGTTTCAGCTGACGCTGGATAGGCCCTGACTCCCTGCCTGACCAAGCCCAGAGTCACAGAGTAGCCAATCTCAGGGTTGGCCCAGGGCTGTGGGCAAGCCTGCTGCACACCTTTGTTCATCTGCTCTCCCCTCATGCCTTCAATAGAGCAGGCTCAGCAATGGCCAACAGAGGTGGCAGCAAGGGTAGGGGAGGGTAGGGAGGGGGCTGGGGATGGGTGATGCCACTGTACGGAGTGCAGTGCAGCAATTTCACATGATAGGGCTGCTGCTGGCTCCCATGGCCTCTGTATGAATTAGAAGAAAGTGCCCTCTCTGGATGGACAAAGCCCCACACCAAGGCACACAGCTTGGAGAGTGGAGTGTGGGTTGGATTTTGCCCCTCACCACCACAGTCAGGCACAACCATCATGTACAACATGCATGAACACCATGCACAACCACCCGGGGCGGCGCTGCTCACCAAACACCCCTGCCTCAAGCACCCCTGCCAGGCCAGGTCCTGAGATGGCTACTGGGATTTGGAGATGACTTCTGAAAAAACACAGCACCAGCTCCTGAGAAGCTCACAGGGAAGCCAAAGGTGCTGGGGGAGCACAGAGGAGGGAACCCTTTACTCTCCCTGAGGAGAGGCTTGGAGGAGCTACAGCTGGCTGATGGGAGAAGGCAGTGTTGTGCTGGTAAGCTGGCTCTTGGAGAAAAAGGTCTGATTTGAAGCATTTGCCAATTTCCATGGTGTAAATACTCCTACCACGGGCAATTTCAAGGTACCAACGAGCCATCCCTGATGTGGGGTTGGGAAGATGTACACAGTCTGCTCTCGCATTCAAGCTGGCTCCAGAACACCACTGGCAGGAAGGAAAAGAGGATTTCTCCAGGCAGAGAAGGGGGCAGGGGCAGGAGAGGACATTCCAGGAGGAGGGAAAAGCCAGAGCAAATGCATAGAGGCATGAAGGTATATAGGGAGCAAGTTGTAAAGAGTTTTGAACGAGTTGTGATTGGGAAGGAGCACTCTGAGAATCCTGGAGGCTGGTAACATTGTAGCTCTTGACCCAGATAGCGATCACATGTCTGTTATGATTCTTTAAGTTGTACATTTAAGTTTTATGTACTCTTCTGTATGTTTGTCATATTTTACAATAAAAAAAAGATAACAAGTACTAAAAATCGCACTCAGGGATAACAACTGTTTACAACTTTGTAATATGTCCTTCCAATCTTTCTTCTATGCATATATTTATACACTCATTCAGCAAAACTTTTTATGCAGAAAAAAACAACAAAACTTTTTTTGCACTGAGTTTCTTCCCCATAAAGAAGAAAGCATGTGAAACAATAAGGTGTAGTGGAAAGAGTGTCAGATTCAAATCCCGCTTCCTGAAGTGCTAACTTTGTGATGCTGAGAAAGTTGCTTGTCTTTAACCTCTCTGAGCTGTTTCTTCTGCAAACTGGGACTGATAATCCCTACATCTTGCAAGGCTATTGTGAAGAACAGAGATGATGTACATAAGGTGTGTTACACAGAGCCTGGCCCAGAGTAGACCCTCAACATATGTAACAATACAAGATATGTTATTGGCATCATCTTAGAAAGTCCGAACTGAAAGAGTTGCCCTAAAGCTAAATGACTGACCCACAGAAAAAAAATACAGAGAAATAATAATTCCATAAGGACAAAGACAAACTAGAATTTTCTGAGAGAGTAACCTAGATAGAGGGGCCTCAAAACCCTGAAGAAACCAGGGCTATTTAGCATGGTGAAGAAGATGCCAACGGTTTCTGAGATCTGTGCCCAGGTGTGTCCTGTGGGCAGCAGAGGGCAGAATGAAGCCCAGCAAACAAGACTTAGAGGGAGCTGATTTCCACCTAACATAAGGAAAGATATTCTCATAGTCGGCACTGTCCAAGGGGGTCATCCTGGTAATGACTGAGCCCCTATCCCCCACCGCCATCACTGGGTGTGAACAAGCAGAAGCAGGAAGAGCACTTGGTGGGAAGGATGAAGAAAGAAGGTGAGCGTGGTGGAGAGGTGTAGACTGGACAATCTTTGAGTTCCCTTAAAGCTGGGCTCCTGGGTGTCCAGAATCAGCATCGCCTGCTCCACCGGCAGCATGCAAGCAAGTGCAGAATGGAAAGCTTCAGAAGTAAAAGACCCAAGGAGGTTCTTCCCGTCCTACCTGGTTATCAATTTTTAGCTCCACAAGAGAAGTGTTGTGTGGAAGGGCTTCTACCAGTCTCAGGATCCCAGCTCCAGAAATGAAGTTGGATTCCACATTCAGTGTCTTCAACACCTTGTTCACCTTGAGCATCTCAGCAAGGGCCTGGAACCACGAGAGAGAAACAGGAGTGCTCGAGTGTCACACAGAGCAAGGCTGGAGCCCCTTCTGGGTCGATTCCTAAAATACCAGCGGGGTCTTGCTGGGAGCAAGAGGCCCTCATACACTGAGGTTGGCCATTACCCAAACACAACTCTAGGTCTCTCCTCCCCTCCACCTTGCCATGGCTCCTGAGACCCTACTGGAGAATGCCACACTCCTTTAGACTCCATTCAAAGCCTTCTATACCTAGTGCTACTCCCCTGCACATCCACAACTCACCACTCCCTGACAGTGGGACGTCTCTCAGCACCTTGTGTCTGCCCAGTGCTTCCCTGGTACTCTGCCTTTGGCAATCTATCTCTGTCACCTGGGTGCCCTTTCCTTTATACCTCACTTGTTCAAATTCTGCTCATCCTTCAAGGCCATTCTCAAATGCCCCTCTCTCCAAGAGCCTTTGCTGACATCTCCAGCTAGCTGTGGTCTGCCCTTCTGAACCCCCACAGAATTTATCCATAACCTCCCTACTGGAACTTGCATTCCTCTGTTTTTACATTGGTGTTGCTCTGCCATTAGACTATATGTTTTTGGCGGACTGAAAATGTATCTCATTCATCCCATCTTGCCCTCAAGGCCCACAAAGTGCCAGAAAACATAGTAGATCTCCAGTCACTATTCACTCGTGGAGTCCCACTCCCCCCACATACTCTCCACTTCTCTTCTATTTCCCTGTTGGAATTCCATGGACCAATGGTTTCTTCTGCAGAGAGCAGAAGGGGGAAGAGTTGGGCCTGGGAAACAACCCCACTTTTTTTCTTTTTTTGCCTAGGGGCAAGTGACCAGGGCCAAGTGGAAGAGAAGAGCTCAGGTGCCCCCAGTACATTTCTGGGGAATTCCACCAGTGGGTGTAGATGACAATCAGAGCATCTGAAGGAAATGAGGTAATTAGCAGTTGGTGGAAAGGATGTCAGAGGAAAGAAGACACCAGCAGTGATAGGCCCAGGACGTACAGATCAGTGGGGCCCGGTTGTCTGAAATGATACTTCAAGCCAGGCATGCCTGCCCTACTCTCTCTGCTTGCTGAAACCCTAGTCGAGGCTCAGATCGAAGCCACCTCCCCCGGGGAGCCTTTGCTGTTGAAGTCATCACTCTCTCCTCAGCTCCCTGAAAAGTCAGTGAGCCCAGGATGGCGGGTCAGCTTCCTCTGCAACCATTTGCCTCCCTGAGCTCCCTCCCCACTCCCCTCTCCCTAGGGAGAACCTCTTCTGTGTCCTCTCTATGCCCTCCACACCCTCCCCTCCCCCAACCAGGAAATGCCTGGCCTGGACTCATCATCAAGATACTTCACAACCAGTAGGCAAGTACACAATGAGCCCTGCTGGCATAGTGCTTAAATGCTCGGCTGCTAACCAAAAGGTCAGTGGTTCGAACCTACCAGTGGCTCTACGGGAAGAAGATGTGGCAGTCTGCTTCGGTAAAGATCACAGCCTTGGACACCCTATGGGGCAGTTCTACTCTGTCCTGTGGGGTTGCTATGAATCGGAATCAACTCAGTAGCAAGGGTTTGGATTGGTTTGGTTTAGACAAGTGCACTAGGCCAATCAGAGGGACATGCTGGTGGCTGTGCAGGGTCCTAGGGGTCCCTACTATGCAGGATATTAACTCCTGGTTGTTGGATCATGACGGAGGAACTGTCTGGGACCCAGGGGAGGAGCTGGGGTGTGTGGTGGGGGACACTTATAGAGCTTTGACAGCGTTATTTACCACTTGGCCTAGAAGCATTTCAGTATCTGACAGTGGGTATACGGTATGAAAAAGCTGATGTCAGCTGTTGGCGTGGCACAGAGGCAGTGCCCAGGAACATTTCTGGACTTGAACTGAGCACCAGCATGGATGTGCTTGGATTCTGACCAGTGGCAGAACAGGGGACAGGCCCTGTGACTTTCCAGTATTGTCTCCACAGGCTAACTCAGCATCCATTGGAGTGCTCCTGAGGTCAGAGGTCCTCTGTCCAGAGGTTTCCCACCAGGGTCCCCAAGGCAGCAAAGGGAGACCTATTTATATTATTTTCAAAAATACTGAAGAAAATTGTCCTGCTTATTTTAAAAATGAGAAAAGAACTGATTGCTACTAGATGATTGATTTCCACCCCTGGTTCGCTAACTCCTGAACTTTTAACCTGCTCTTAATGTTGTAGTAATCACACTGTACAAATGGGCAGTTACATCCACTGGGCAGAGCTGAGGCTGGCTTGGTCACAGTTGTATTCCCAGAGCCTAATTCAGTGCTGGGCACAGAGAGGCTCTTAAACATGTGTTGAATGCTTTAAAAAAAAAACAAAACTCATGACTACTTTAATAATAAGTATAATTCAGTTTGATTGACCACATCTTTTTAAGATATGGGTAAAAAACAAAATAAAATTGGTCATTGGAACCCACAGATGAAGACGTTGATTTAGAGATGGAGAAACTGAGGCCCAGGAAGGAGCAGGCCCTGATTCAAATGTGATGAGCTGAGTGAAGAGCGATCTGGCTTCAGTATCCACATGACTTGCATTTGAATTCCAGCTCCACTGCTTGCCGGCTGCATGACTTTGGACCAAACAAGTCACCTGACCTCTCTGAACCTCAGGCACTTCATCTGCAAAATGGGAAGGCCTGCACCTCTGTCATCAGGGGATGGTTGTGAGGATTAGCTGGAGATATGTACCGACAGGCCTGGGTAAAGACCTTCCTGTCTGCATCCCCTTTCCTGGCTCCTAGCCCAGTGCCTTCTCACACACCATGCAGGGGTTCTTCATACATGGGCACAAGTCATGAGACCACAGGGTTAGCTCTTATGTTTCTATGCCCCCCACCCTCAATCCAGCCGGAACAGAAAGGTACATACATATGCCACGGGGTCATTGCTCCTCGTTCCAACAATGCTGAACTTCTTCACATACGAGTTCTCTTTCAGGGCTTCTGCGTAGGCCTTGAGGGTGGGTATGGGGATATTCTGCAGAGGGAAAGGCAGGCAGTGACCAGTGGCCCTCCACCCGGCACAGGGCAGTGCAGACAGATGAGGCAACCACTCTCCTTGCTGACTCCTAGCAAGTCCCTGACCAAAAGGCTGAGTGGCCAAAGGATCCCGGCGCTGCCCATTCCCTGGCTTTGCCCCAGATGGATGAGATGTGAGGAGAATTTTCTGGTAAACAGACTAAGAAAACTCTTCTTGAAAATTTCAGATAAGACCTGCAACTCTTTCACTCTGCGTGCAGAGATGAGGGAGAAGCAAAAAATCAAGGCAGGGGACTCAGAGGAGCATTGTGCAGGATGAGGGAACAGGAGCTTGGCCTCCGCCTTGCAGTGTTTCTGACCTGCTGTGTGGCTCTGGGAAAGTCTCTTCCCCTTTCTTGCCCTGTTTCTGGAAAGTATGGTTAGAGTGTTGTGTGAGATGATCTCTGAGAGATAGCTATCCCAGTGTGCCTCAGCCTTGGCTACACATCAGAGGCTCCTGGGGAATTTTCCCTAAATGCTGATGCCTGGGGCCCGCCCCAGAACAAGTCAATCAGAATCTCTGAGAATAGGGTCTGGGCACTGGTATTTTAAAGTATTTCCTCAGGTAACAACGGCTAATCTAGGCCAACTGCCTCATTGTGCAGAAGGCAGAACTGAGGCCCCAAGAGGGCTGAGCCCTTGCCTGAGGCCCCACAGTGAGGGCACAGAGCCGAGGCCAGGCTCCAGGTTCCCACGTGGCTCCACGTAGGCATTCACTGCCAGCGCACACAATTCTAAACTGGGCAGGCCTCCCACTGGGCACGTGACAGACAACTGAGGCACCGGAGAGAGACCCTGGCTGTGTTTTCACAGATCTCTTATTTCAGGGTGTCATTTTAGCTTCCTGTGGGAGCTGAGCACGGGGGAGGCAGGTAGAGGAGAACACTGGAGGTGCAGGTTTCTAATCTGATTGTGCCATAGGGCTGGCAGCCACTTAAAAGAAAGCAGAGAAGAAAGGAAAGAGGAGCAGGGGGTGAGGGGCCAGCTTCTTGTTTTACCCTCACCCCCTTCCAGAACTAATCCAGCAGACCTCTGGGTAGAGCAGGTGGGTGGGCAGCTGTGACTGCTTCTGAATTCCTCCTACAGCCTGCCCAGGCTAGAACTGCCTCTCCATCTGTCCCTCCTCTGTCCTTGGTGGCCACGTGGGGCAATGTCCAGAGAAATACAGGCAGAGAGCTTGGAAGATTTCTTTGGACATTTGGGCCAACAGCTTCCTTCTGGGGCTGTAAAATGAGGTTGAATATGAACATCCTAGTAGCAATGATGGTTCAGGGTAGGGTTCTCCCCATCCCCGAGTCTGGTGGGCACTGGTGTTTTCAGGTGTGTGTCTGACTCACAATTTATCTCTAAGAACCTCTCAGTGTTTTGAACAGCATGGAGGGTTTCCAGAGATAGAGCTGGGTTGGCTCATGGTGAACATCTGGGCCTTATGTTTGTTTATACCATTCACTCCTCTCAAGCACTCAGATTGGCAAGGCTTTGCCCACATTCCTGATCCAGAAACACCCTGAGGCCGCACAGGACCTTGTTTACTCTGCCCGGTCAAGCCTAGGCTGTTTGCATCTGATTGGTATAGGACATGGATGTGGCTTTCCCATGAAATGAAATAAAAGGAATTTACCCGGATGTTATTGAGGTTAACATCTTCAAGTTTCGGGTCGTTGTTCTTTATCCGCTCCAGCGTTTCTTCTACGTCTGTTGAATTTGGTTGTTCGTCTGGCACAGGCTTGTATTGTGTAGGTTTGATGACACCTAGAAAGAGTGATGATAAATGGCAGGGGGCTCACATAAACACAAGGACGCTGAAAGGAAGCATCAGCAGAGTTCCGGGACATGTGAAGGCTCTGCATCTCAAGGGCTTCCAGGAAGTGGGACACTGAGGAAGCAGCACTGTTCAGGGAGCCAGGAGGCTCGAGCTCTGCTTGGACTCTGCCTTTGATGTCCTGCAATTACCTAAACTCTCTGAGCCTCAGTGTTCTCATCTGTAAAGTGGGAACACTCATTCTACCTGCACTTGTTAGCTCAGTGGGCTCTTGTGAGGATAAAACGAAGCCTGGATGGGAAAAAAAAGTGTAACTGTTCTATAAAAAAATTTTTTTTTTTTAAGGGAGGGATAATTATTCTTTCAGCACCCTTATTTCTCTTTGGGGCCAAGACACCAGCATGGAAGCAATGCAGTGGAGTAATTAAAGCGATGCAATATTGGCACAGGAAAGGACAAATGGACTCATGTAGCAAAAGAGACACCAGAAACAGTGAATACGTGGAAGGTTATGATAAAGGTGGAGCCTTAAGTCAGTGGTGAAAAGATGAACTATTTAAAAACTGGCATTGAGACAATCGGATAGCCATTAAAAAATGAAAGACAGTTCAAACTCATCTCACACCCCTCACAAACATGAACTCCAAGTGGAACAAGAGGTTAAATATAAAATGTAAGCCTCTCAAAGTTTTAGAAGAATCTTTTCATAATTTAGGGGAATCTTTTTATAATATTGGGATGGACAAGGTCTTCGTAAATAAGACGCAGATCCCAGGAGGGTGTGAAAAGGAAGAGTGGCAGATCTGGCTACATAAGAATCAAAAGCTTCTGCAAGGAGCCAGAGCATCAGTGAGCAGAGGAAAGCAAGAAGTGTGAGGGCCTCTCACTTCCATGAGTGACCCTGGGGGCGAGGGGACGGGCAGAAGCCTGGCCAGCTGGCAGGGCCGAGTACTCACTGTTGAGTCCCTCCTTGTTCACGATGGAGCTGCTGCCCAGGGCCTGGTAGTACTGCTGGTTGCTCATGAGGGTGTGCATGCCCAGGATAGCTGCGGGGAACAGGGATGGGCCCGTGACTCTCCTCTCTCAGACAAGAAAAGCCTCTTGGGGACAAATGCTCCACACCCCAGGAATTTTTCCTCACAGAAATAGCAAGAAACACTTGCGCGAAAACTTAAATATTTATATTATTTGTACTCTTGTCTCTTTTTACATGACTCTCAAGTCCCCGTCCCTAGCCTAGACTTTTCTAGTCTACCTCAGACTCCTAGATATCCCCCTGCCCCAGTGTCCCATTGGTACTGCCAACCTAACCTGGCCAAAACAGAGTCATCAATTTTCCCAGCAATGACCTCTTCCTTTGGATCACCTTCCATCTTGTCATCCGGCCTCTCCCTTGGGGTAAAACCTTAGGCACACGGCACCTCCTCCTCCTACCCAGCCCTCACCTTCCTAAACAGTGCATTCAATCTCTGCAGTGTCACTCAGATTGGTCCCACCTTCTGTCTCATCACCTCTATGCTGGTAGAGACCATCATTTCTTGGCTGAACAATCACAGCTACATAGTCACTGGTGTCCTGACCTCTCTCGTCTTCGCCCCTGACCCCCAGTATTTGGCAAAGAATAGGCAGAAAGATCTTCCTGGAAATGCTAATCTGGTCACATCTGTCCTGTGCTCAGTCACTCTTTCATTCATTCATTTTGAACTACATTTACTGAGTGCCCACATCGTGCGCTCGGCTCTGGGGGGGACAGCAGAGAATAAAAAAGACAGGGTCTCTGTCCATGTAGCTTACAGTCTGCTCGGGGAGGAAGACTTTAAGAAAGTAACCATACAATTACAAATATAAGCACAGAGTATGGTAAGTGTTGTAAAGGCAAAGCTCTGTGTGTCCTGGGTGGAATGACAGAGGGAATTGGGATGGGAAGTAAGTGTTGGCCAAGTTAAGAGAAAACCAGTACCAGTTGCCATCGAGTCAATCCCAACTCATGGCGACCCCATATGTGTCACAATCAAACTGTGCTCCACAGGGTTTTATTTTTAACTTATTTATTTGTGTTGTTGTTGCAAATATACACAGCAGAACATAAACCAATTCAACCGTTTCTACATGTACAATTCAGTGACATTGATTATATTCTTCAAGTTGTGCAACCCTCCTCACCTTCCTTTTCTGAGCTGTTCCTCCCTCATTAACATAAACTCACTGTTCTCTAAGGTTCCTATCTTTCAAGTTAACTGCTGTCAATTTGATCCCATATAGATAGTTCTTAAAAGAGCACAATGCTCAAGGCAGACATTCTTTTTTTTATTGTGCTTTAAGTGAAAGTTTACAAATCAAGTCAGTCTCTCATACAAAATTTTATATACACCTTGCTATATACTCTTAGTTGCTCTCCCTCTGATAAGACAGTACACTCCTTCCCTCTACTCTATTTTCGTGTCCATTCGGCCAACTTATGACCCCTTCTACCCTCTCATCTCCTCTCCGGACAGGAGCTGCCTACATAGTCTCATGTGTTTACTTGATCTGAGAAGCTCACTCTTCACCGGTATCATTTTCTATCCCATAGTCCGGTCCAATCCCTGTCTGAAGAGTTGGCTTTGGGAATGGTTTCTGTCTCGGGCTAACAGAAGGCCTGGGGACCACGACTTCTGGGGTCCTCCCAGTCTCAGTCAGACCATTGAGTCTGGTCTTTTTACGAGAATTTGAGGTCTGCATCCCACTGCACTCCTGCGTCCTCAGGGGTTTCAAGGCGGACATTCTTTACTGTGTCGTTAAGCGCTGTCAAGTCGGTTCCGACTCACAGCAACCCTAGGTACAACAGAAAGAAACACTGCCCAGTCCTGTGCCATCCTTACAATCATTGTTATGTTTGAATCCGTTGTTGCAGCCACTGTGTCAATCCACCTCGTTGAGGGTCTTCCTCTTTTTCGATGACCCTCTACTTTACCAAGCATGATGTCCTTCTCCAGGGGCTGGTCCCTCCTGCTAACATGTCCAAGGTACGGTACGTGAGACAAAGTTTCACCATCCTTGCTTTTAAGGAGAATTGGACTGTACTTCTTCCAAGACAGATTTGCTCATTCTTCTGGAAGTCTGTTCAATATTCTTTGCCAACACCATAATTCAAAGGCATCATTTCTTCTTTGGTCTTCCTTATTCATTGTCCAGCTTTTGCATGCATATGAGGTGATTGAAAATGCCATGGCTTGGGTCCTCAAAGTGACATCTTTGCTTTTTAACACTTGAAAGAGGTCTTTTGCAGCAGATTTGCCAAAAGTAATACATCGTTTGATTTTTTTTTATTTTTTTTAAATAATTTTTATTGTGCTTTAAGTGAAGTTTACAAGTCAAGTCAGTCTGTCACATATAAGCTTATATACACCTTACTCTGTACTCCTACTTACTCTCCCCCTAATGAGTCAGCCCGCTCCCTCCTTCCAGTCTCTCCTTTCGTGACGGTTTTGCCAGTTTCTAACCCTCTCTACCCTCCCACCTCCCCTCCAGACAGGAGACGCCAACACAGTCTCAAGTGTCCACCTGATACAAGTAGCTCACTCTTCATCGGCATCTCTCTCCAACCCACTGTCCAGTCCCTTCCATGTCTGATGAGTTGTCTTCGGGAATTCGTTTGATTTCTTGATTGCTGCTTCCAAGGACATTGATTGTGGATCCAAGGAAAGTGAAATCCTTGACAACTTCAATATATTCTCTCTTTAAAAAAAAAAAAAAAAAAGTTTTTTTTTTTTAGTATGAGTCAGAATCGACTCGACAGCAGTGGGTTTGGTTTTTTTGGGTATCATGATGTTGCTTATTGGTCCAGTTGTATTTTTATTTTCTTTATGTTGAGATGTAACCCATACTGCAGGCAGTAGCCTTTGATCTTCCTCAGTAAGAGTTTCAAGTCTTCTTTGCTTTCAAGTCTTCTAGAGAGGTTGTGTCATCTGCATATTGCAGGCTGTTAATGAGTCTTCTTCCAATCTTGATGTCTTGTTCTTCTTCATATAGTCTAGCATCTTGGATTATTTGCTCAGCATGCAGATTGAATAAGTGTGCTGAACAGATAAAACCCTGATGCACACCTTTCCTGATTTTAAACCATGCAGTATCCCTTGTTCTGTTTGAACGACTGCCTCTCGGTCTAAGTATAGGTTCCTCAGGAGCACAATTAAGTGCTCTAGAATTTCCAATCTTCGCAATGTTATCCATGATTTGTTATGATCCACCCAATCGAATGTTTTTGCATAGCCAATAAAATACAGGTAAACATCTTTCTGGTGTTCTCTGCTTTCAGCCAAGATCCGTCTGACGTTATCAATGATATCCCTTGTTCCACATCCTCTTCTGAATCTGGCTTGAATTTCTGGCAGTTCCCTATCGATGTACTGCTGCTACTGTTTTTGAATTATCTTCAGCAAAATTTTACTTTCGGGTGATATTAATGATATCGTTTGGTAATTTCTGCATTCTGTTGGATCACCTTTCTTTGGAAAGGACACAAATATAGATCTTTTCCAGTTGGTTGGCCAGGTAGCTGTCTTCCAAATTTCTTGTCATAGACGAGTGAGCACTTCTGGCCCTGCATCCAGTTGTTGAAATATCTCAGTTGGTCTTTTGTCAATTCCTGGAGCCTTGTTTTTCACCAATGCCCTCAGTGCAGCTTGGACTTCTTCTTCAATCCCTTCAGTTCTTGATCATATGCTACCCCCTGAAGTGATTGAACACCAACCAATTCTTTTTAGTACAATGACTCTGTATTCCTTCCATCTTCTTTTGATGTTTTCTGTGTCGTTCGATATTTTGCTATAAAAAAATAGAATCCTTCAATATTGCAACTCAAATTTTTTCTTCAGCTCTTTCAGCTTGAGAAATGCCAAGCATTTGGTTTTCTAACTCCAGGTCTTTACGCATTTCATTAAAATACTTTGTCTTCCCGTGCTGCCCTTTGAAATCCTCCGTTCAGCTCTTTTACTTCATTATTTCTTCCATTTGCTTGAGTTACTCTACATTCAAGAGCAAGTTTCAGAGTCTCTTCTGACATCCATTTTGGTCTTTTCTTTCTTTCCTGTCTTTTCAATGACCTTTTGCTTTCTTCATGTATGATGTCATCCCATAACTCCTCTGGTGTTTGATCATTAGTGTTCAATGCGTCAAATCTACTCTTGAGGTGGTCTCCAAATTCAGGTGGGATATACTCAAGGTCGTACTTTGGCTCTCGTGGACTTGTTTTAATTTTCTTCAGCTTCAACTTGAGCTTGCATATGAACAATTGATGGTATGTTCCGCAGTCGGCCCCTGATCTTGTTCTGATTGGTGATATTGAGCTTTTCCATTGTCTCTTTCCACAGATGTAGTCGATTTGGTTTTAAGAAGAATTCAGGGGATATTTTTGGTTTAACATTTAAAGATTATTCACTCCATAGGATTTTCAATGGCTGATTTTTCAGAAGTAGATCACTAGGCCTTTCTTCCAAGGTGCCTCTGGGTGGACTAGAACCTCCAAACTTTCAGTTAGCAGCCAAGTGCATTAGCCATTTGCACCACCAGGGACACCAGGTTAAGAGAAGGGAGGAAGAATGCTCCAGGCAGAGCGAATGGTGAGTGCAAAGCCCTGAGCGAGGAAGGAGCACTGGGAGAAACAGGGAAGAAGAATAAAAATGAAGTTGGCAATGTGGTGAAAATAACAATGATCACACCACCCACCTACTGAGTCCTTGCTATGGTCCACAAATTATGCTTTACCATCAGTGACATAGATTGAACTATGTCTCCCGAAAACATGTGTGAACTTGGTTAGGCCATGGTTCCCAGTACTGTGTGGTTGTCCTCCATTTCGAGATTGTCCTATGTGTTATAAATCATAATCTCTGCCTGTGGTTAAAGCGGATTAGGGTGGGATGTAACACCCTTGCTCAGGGCACATCCCGGATCCAACGTAAAGGGATTTTCCTTGGGGTGTGGCCTGCACCACCTTTATCTTACAAGAGATAAAAGGAAAGGGAAGTAAGCAGAGAGTTGGGGACATCATACCATCAAGAAAGCAGTGTGGGGAAGAGAGTCCATCCTTTGGACCTGGGGTTCCTGCATGGAGAAGCTCCTGGTCCAGGGAAAGATTGATGACAAAGACCTTCCTCCAGAGCTGACAGAGAAAGCCTTCTCCTGGAGCTAATACCCTGAATTTGGACTTCTAGCCTACTAGACTGTGAGAAAATAAATTTCTCTTTGTTGAAGCTACCCACTTTTATTTCTGTTATAGCAGCACTAGATGACTAAGACAATCAGCTATTTTCAGTTTGGCTGCACACTGGAATCACCTGGTAATTTTCAAAGCTCCAGATGCCCAGGCCTACTACAGATCAATTGAATCAGAATCTCTGGGGGTGGGGCCCAAGCATCTGCATTATTTTAAAGCTCTCAGGTGGTTTCAATGCACAGTTGAGGCTGAGTACTGGTGCCTTACATTAACATCCTCAACCCTCCCAACAATTCTCTAGAATGAATTTTATTCAACTAGGCAAGGCGGGACCCTACAGGGTCTGCTAGATTGAGGTAAGGAGTTCAAATTTTTTTTCCCAGGTACAGCCTGGGAAACCACTGAAGGCTTGAGGAGGGAGTGGAAGGTCTGACTGGGATTCTGAGAACATTACTCTGGCAGTGTGTGAAGAACTGACTACACAGGGGAGATGTGGACCTGAGGGATCCAAAGGGCTATTACAGCCATCCAGAGACAGTGGTCTCTGATGGCCAAGGTCAAACTCCAGAGCCTGACTTCCAGAGCCTCCCTGAGCTGGCCTTGCCTCGATAGACAGCCTGGCCTCTTGCCCACACCCTCTCTGCTCCAGCTGCACAGTCACTGCTCAGTACCATCTCCTGCTTCTGCCAGTGCTGGCCCCTATGCTGGCAATTCTCTCTGCATTTGCAGTGCCCACTGCTGAAACGGCCCCCACTGGGGTTGCCAGATGCGGGCATTGGTGCTTCAGTGGTAGAATCGTCTTCCATACGAGAGATCTGGGTTCCATTCCCAGGCAAAGCACCTCATGTGCAGCCAACACCTGTCTGTCAGCGGACACTTGTGTGTTTGTATGATACTGAACAGGTTTCAGTGGAGCTCCCAGGCTAAGACAGACTAGGAAGGCCTGGTGATCTGCTTCCAAAAATCAGTCACTGAAAACCCTCTTGATCACAATGGCTCCATTGTGCATGGGCTCGACGTGAGTCGAAGCTGGCTCCATGGCAGCTAACAACAATAGGATTGCTAGAGTTAGCAAATAAAAATATAGGATGCCCAGTTGAATTTGGATTTCAGATAAACAATGAATATTTGTTTTAGTACAGATATGTCCCAAATATTGAGTGGAACATATTTATCTTAAAAATTATTTGTTGTATATCTGAAATTTAAATCCTATATTTTATGTAACATCCCTACCTCCATCCTATAGGACTTTGAGTAACCCTTCCTCCTCCAGGGAGTCTTCCTGGATTCCTCTCTCTCAGCTCTCCCTCTTGGTTCTCTCACAACACTTGGTGTTTGCTACAGCACGTAGTCTACAGGATATTAGAGACGCCTGGATACGCATCTGCTTCCTGTACTGGTCTGTGAGCTTCTGGAGATCAAGGAAGAATAGTTTATCTGTCTCCTCCGCCTTTCCTATAATACAGTCGGTATTTGGTAAATATTTCGTGATGGTTTTTTAAACCCCCATTTTATTAGACATGGCTCCCAGTTAGAGAAACAGCATGAGAGCCCTGGATAAGGAGTCAGGAGACCCAAGTTCCAGTCCTGACTATGCCCCTGACACTACTGTGACCTTGGGCAAGGCCCCTTCCGTCTTTGGGTACCACTTCTGTACAATGTGTGCCTTTGGTACAATGAGGGAGTTAGACCAGATCTGTGGTTCTCAATCATGGCTGCATATATGAGTCACCTGGAGAGCTTTAAACATCAATGCCCAGGCTCCATCCAGGACCAACCAATCAGAATCTCTGGAGATACTATTTTTAATGTCCTTGGATGATTCTGCTGCTCAGTGGGAGCTGAGAACCACTGACAAGATGATCTCGAAGTCCCTTCTGTTTCTCATATTCTAAGAGTCTTCTCTGCTAAAATTAGACTTGCTCGTTCATCACTAAGTAGAAATGGTTAGGAGAGATACATCTCCATTATTGTGAGCTCTCTGGGTTTTAACTTAGGCTGTGTCTACGTGGGCAATAGGAGCTGAGGCCTGAGTCAGCAGCAGGTGAATCAGATCACTGTGAGTCACCTCCTGGAACCAGCTCCTCTAGCTCCCACAGAGGGGGCAGCTCGTGGTGATTCTGGGCTGTGGCTTGGTTTTCAGGGAAAACAAGGTTTGGAAAGGTTGCTGGGAATCATGTGAAAATCAGCCTCATATGGCTGGCTGGTCTTGCCATCTGTATAAAGAGATGGAAGATGCAATTGGTGCTCAGATGCCAGCTTCCTGGAATGATCTAGAAAGGAGGGCAGAGGCCACAAGGAACTGCCAGGGGGCAAAAAGGAAGGAGACTTGGGCTCTAGCCTGAGCATTGGTATTACTTTTGTGAATAACCTTGTACAAGTACTTTCCCTTTATCGGCCTCAGTTTTCTCACCCAGAAAATGGAATGTGTTTGAATGAAGATCTCTTACATTTGCATACAACTTAGCTGCACAACAATTTCTCTTTTTATCCCCTTTGATTTTTCCAATAAGCATCTAGGGCAGGTGTTGATGACCCTGGCTTGTCCAGCACACTTATGAGAGAAATGGTTTGCCAAAGACCATTAAGTGAGGACTCCCCGTCTTCTAAGTTAGTAATTGTGCTTACTTACTAATCTGTAGTGCACACTTTCACATGAAATTGTGCACTACAGATTAGTAAGTAAGCACAGTCAAGCCTGTGCCTACCTTGTCTATTACAAGCCCATGCACACCATGCTTACCAGTTAATCCACCCTTTAGTGGAGAATTTCACCCATTCATCCGCACAATAGGTCACTAGCAGCTCTAAAGCTTTAGAACTTCCCTTTGACTTTGAAATTCTAAAGGCAGATAACATATATTCTAGGAGGAAATATATGTCAATAGCAGGCCTAAGAAGAAATAAAAACCATTTCGCAGCTTCGAAGAAATTAGGGTTGCAAAAAGGAAGGAAGAAAGAAAGAAGGAAACATAGCAAGGAAGGGAAGAAGGGGCCAAGCTAAATTTCCATTGGTGAGCAAATGCCTGGCAGTCTGAAGCTAGTGTTACCTTGGCCAGGCCTAGGCACCAAATAACAACTTTCCCTTTGCTTGGCTTTATACACCCACGTCACCAGGAGTGGGTGATGGGAGAAACAGCACATTGACACAGCCTGCTGCTTCATTCCTTGTAGACACTAACAAGGCTGAATTTAGCGCTAGCGAACTTGATAGAAAAAAAAAGTCTACATCTTCTCCAAAACTCAAAAAGGGCTATTTTTGAGCTCTGAAAAAGAACATCACGTTCTCTTTCCAGTCTCTGCCTTGGCAGTATTCGTGTAGTTTGTAATTCCATTTAGGAGGCAGAGATAACGGCACTCATCCCCAGCTTCTCCAGCTGCCAGTGGCCTGGGCTGGCTTGGAGCAGACACAGATGGCAGGCAGGAAGATGTTTTTCCTGCCTCCCAGAAAGGTGGGAGGAGCTGGCTCCAGCCCAGGACTTGAGTGCAGCTGAACACTTCCGGATAAGCCAGGCCCTGACCCTCTCAGAATCCCTAGACAGGTGCCTAAGAACATGAGAAGAAACCAGAAGCCAGAGTTGGCCTGGCTAAGACTCTAAAGGTATCTCCTCAGGTAGCCGCACGCCGGGGAGGGGAGGTGTCAACTGCCCTTGGGGATGGGCCGGGGGATGCCTCTTCTGAAGGACAACCCCACTCCGGCCCCTTCCCCTATTCCCTTTCTGGGCATCTGCCCCACCTGAAGGGTCCCTAAAGATAAGTCAGGATCACATCCCTCGGTGGGAAGGGGGGGCAGGGATAATTCTGAGTGCTTGCAGCTGACGCCCGGCAGGCCTCCCAGGCTACAACCCAAGGCCACAGACCGAGAACTTAGTGCTGTCAGGGTCCTATGCATTCTGCCCTCACCCTGTGGGGACACTCTTTAGGTTGGAATTTACATTTCTTGTCTGTCCTCCCCATGAAATCCTGGGCCCCCAGGAGAGGACTGGATCTGATTCATTCCTGTACCTAGTAGGAGTTCCATTATGTACGCTGAATGAATGAATGCATGCAAGAACGAATGATACACAAACAAGAAAGCAAATGAACAAATGAAAGTTTGCAGGCCTTGCCTGACCTGTGTCCACACCTGCCCCTAGGTATCCACCTCCATGTTCCTACCATGGGCACAGACCAAGCCTGCAGAGCAAGCCACTCAAAGGGGCCGGCCTCCTCCCCAGTTCTGAGCCTGGGTGCCGGTGGCTTCCTTGCTTGGGACTTTTCTCCTCTATACTTCCTTTCACTCACCTCTGCTCTTCCTCCTCTAGATTCGGCTTCCATACCCTTCCCTCATCTCCCCCGGCCCCAGCACCTAAACCAAAAAAAAAAAAAAAAAAAAACCAAACCTCCCGATTATTACACCTGTCCTTTTTCCTGTATAGCATTCACTCTCATTTGTCAGGTAATAGCTGCCTGATTATTTGTTTAACATTTGGCTCCATGAGGGCTGTTTTCTGACCATTCCTTCTCAGAGCCTAGTCCAGAGCCTGGCACACAAGAAGAAGGCACTAGATATATTGTTGTTGAATGTAGGAAGGAGTGAATAAGCCAAGGCAACTTTAATGAATATGCTTTACCTGGTGGTTGGGTCAGGCAGACCAGGGATGACCTGGCAGGCCCCACGTCCCCCTGTCCCTACTTCTCTTTCTCTAAGGAATCATCTACACTCACAGGCCCTGTGGGTGGTAGACTTGCCACACACAGCACGGCCAACCCGAAGCCCGCTTCCAGCTCATGTGGCCAGCGAATCACCCCCCATCACCAGCACCGCCAAACTGGGGGTTGCAAGTTTAGAGATTGCCCCTGGGAGCTTGCTACCCTCACTAGGTCTCTGCTCCAGTCTGTTTCTGTTTTCTCCAGCACGCGGGTCAGAAAGCCTGGCATCATCTTGGCCTCTGGTTCAGCACCAGCAGCAGCTGGTCTCTGGTGGACCGGGTCTCCGTTGCTCTGCCTGAGCCCTCAGGCTCACCCTGGGGCCTAAGCACCATCACTCTTCTTCCCAAACCTCTGCTGTCATCAGCTCCCTCCCCACACTCCCCTAGTCCCAGGTTTTACCTCCTTTCTTACTGTGGCCTGCCCTCCCCTCCAGATGATTTCCTTTGACTTGGCCAAGCACCCTCTTAGCCCAACCTCTGGGCTCACTGGGCCCTTCTCCACCCTGTAGGGCTTTGTTCAGGTTACACTTGCAATGACACTGGAAGTCTGTCCTGGAACGATGCTGACTGGGTTCATACCTCCTGAGTAGGTTATTCAACCTCATAAAATTAAAAACCAAACCAGTTGCCATCAACTAGATTCTAACTCATGATGCCCCCTGTGTTTCAGAGTAGAACTATACTCCACTCAGTGGCTGTGACCTTTCAGTAGATCATCAGGCCTTTCTTCTGAGCTGCCTCTGAATGGATTCGAACCACCAACCTTTCAGTTAGTAGCCCAGTACATTAACTGTGCCACCCAGGGACTCCTATTCAACCTCATGGTGCCTGGTTTCTCCAACCATAATACGGGGACAATAATAAAACCTACTTCATAGTATTTTTGAGGGTAATAAATACAAAAACGTATTCAAAGCCACTCACTTAGCACCTGGGAAGTCGTTGGTGGTCAACAAATGCTCAATCCCTCCCTCCCCAGAGACACTGCCACCTTTGAAATGGCTGATATAAAATGGTAGGCACTCAAGGTTAGCCAGTTAACCTTAGTGTAGCCTTACAGCTACCCCTCTCCTTTCTGGACATCGGAAGGGTATGGTAACATGAACAGATAATAATTAATCATGCCAACAAAAATAAAGAGCAATTGCTTCAAGAAAGCAAGACAGGAACTTAGCACAATATTGCAGTGCTATTTTGGCACAGGAACTGGCAGGAGCTGGTGGGTCTGACAGCAGGGCCATTTGATAATCCCTCTGAGCCGCCTAATGAGGGGATGACATCATGCAGGGTCATCAGAGGAGAAAGTCCTGGATGAAAACAACTCCAGGGTGAGTCAACGTGGAGATGCTGGATGAAGGCATCACCTACCTACTTGCTTCACAGAGTAACCTGGAGTCCAGGGGCTTCCCCACCTCAGGGAAATGGTTCGGTGAAATATATGGGTATAAATGTAGGGTCTAACACGACCTAACGTGTGTGGCTTCTGAAAGAACAAAACAAATCCTTAACTGCAAAGCAAACCAGGTTCCCTGAGCTAAATGTTCTGTTTCTATTTGGGGGAAATACTCGATGCTTCTGTACTTCCTAGCAAAAATGAAAACCATTCTCTCTCAGCCCTGCCACCCTTCAAGCCACTGCCTTTTGTCCTTCCCCGAACATTCTATCCAGTAGAAAGTGTTGTCTGGATGCAGGGTCTATACACCCGCTCTCCCTCATTCACTTCTTGGGTTCCTGAAGCCTGGCTTGGCCTCCACCGCCTAGGGTCACCCTTCATACACAGTTGAGTCTTCTCTCTGCCCCACTCATAGCCAAGAGGATGTGCACAGTACCCACGAGAAGCAGGTGGATGTGACGAGGCAAAAGACAGCTGTGGCTGAGTCCCCTGGCATTGGCAGCCCCTCCTGGCCTCTCACCTTGTGTGTGTACCTCGGGGTCTCCTCCGCCATCCCTGAAACCCATTCTGTCTCCTTGGCTGTTGTCCTGGGTTTTACCCTTTTGGATTTGACCTTTGGTTCCCAGTTCATTTGTTGCTAACTGGCCTCCATGCTGGCTTTGCTCCATTTCTACAACTTGCCTCCCAAAGGCTTCTACCTGGCCCACACACTTGCCCCTCCAGAGTCCCAGGCCTCCGCCCCTGCCATGTCTTCCGTCCAGAGCTTCACAGTGTAAATGGTGCCCGCATCTCTATACCCACGTGGACTCCTTGTAGAACCCTAGACTTTCATGTGCAACTGTCTCCACCTGGGCGACATAAGGTACCTTGAACTCCACAGGCCCTAAGCTGATCTCAGCATTTCCCCTAATCCTGCTCTCCTACCTTGCCTTCATGGATGGCACCATTGCCCACTTAGTTCCTTGAGTCAGAAACCAAGACATTTGCCTTGACTCCTCCCTTTAAGTGCAACCAGCCTTCTACCTCTCACAGCCAGGCAGTCACACAGGCCCCTTCCTTCCTCTCCCCTTCCCACTTGCCTTGAGTCTCTCCCCTACCCCTTTCCTCTCCTGCAATCATTTGGGGGACCATCAGCAGCTCCCAAATCTGCAGTATAAAAAGACCACCCATTCTCAAAGACAGGGGAACACAGCGCAATGGGGAGCCCTCGTGGTGTGTGATGTGGTCAGAGCTTGGCCCTCAGCAGGGCTGGAACACAGAGTGGGGAAGGGAAGACACTGGTCAGGAGAGAAGGGCAGCGGGAAGAGTTCTGAATATCAGGCCATCTTCTGGGGTTTTGGAGCCCTGGTGGTGCAGTGGTTAAAAGCTCGGCTGCTAATCAAAAAATCAGCAGTTCGAAACCCCCAGCTGCTCCTTGGAAACCCTATAGGGCACTTCTACCCTGTCTTGTAGGGTTGCTATGAGTCAGAATCAATTTCACAGCAACGGGTTTGGGTTTGGCCTGGGGATTTAGTGGTTGTTCGTGAATAATGAGTAGCATCCCTGGTGGCGTGCTGGTTAAGAGCTCAGGCTGCTAACCAAAAGGTTGGCAGTTCAGGTCCACTAGCCACTCCTTGGAAACGCTGTGAGGCAATTCTACCCTGTCCGTAGGTGTGCTATGAGTTGGAATAGACTCGACGGCAACAGGTTATGAAGATCATATGGGAACACACATGGAAATGGAAGGTGTTGCAGTCATATGATATGCTTACTCAACGCCTGGTTTCTGAGCTGGCCGCAGGCAAAATGCAAGGTTGTAAAATCAGAAGATTTTGCCCCACCCCCTTGTGAGCCTCCCAAACTGGAGATGCCAAGAGTCCTTTGTTCCAATCTATTCTCTCTTCCTATGTGGCATGGGCAGGATTTGAGGCAAAGGGCTAGTGAGGGTATCCCACCTGGAACATAGCCTCTCTGGGATACTTCCATATCCCTCTGGGGTGAAGTCTCAGCAACAACAGATGGCTCCTCTGTGTGGTAGGACTGGAGCATTTGGTGGTTTTATCTCTGCTTACCTCGTTTGGGTTAAGATGGATATCTGTTTTAACATTCTTGATCTCCTTTAATCCTTGTTAGAAAATACAAAGGGTTTTCATGTTGAAATAAACCATAAAAGGCTCCCTACACAAGCTGATAAAACCCTCCTGGAGGATGTGGGGAAGCTTCTTGAATGCCCCTTACCTGCAATGTCACAGAGTTCTGCATCGGACGCGTTGGCCAAGGCCTCCTCCAACTCAGGCTCCAGCGTCACACTTTCCAGCACGGGATCCATTGGCTTCTTCTTGGGGACCCAGACCTTTCCTGCAAACACACGGGGTGCCCATTACAGGGTGCACCTATGATGGCCAGCCTCTGCACGGGCCCAGATGGGCTGTTACAGTGCCCTTCAGGTGAGTGTCGAACTTCCCTAAAGAATGGAACCAGAGATCTCCAACAAAAGCACCCTTCACATTTGAAAAGAATAAATTTCATAATTTGGTAAAAACAGACCACTGGCCATTGAAAGCATCAGTCACAATTTTAAACAACCTGTAAACAGGAAAAAAAATTCAAAGAGGAAAATATAATAGAATGCCAGGGTGAGATAACCTTAATCAAGTGTTCTGATATTAAAGAAAACTTTGGAAACATTTCTAAATAAAATATACTCAGATTATTAAAAGAAGAATAGGGAGTAAAAATCTAACCTTGCTTTAGCAAAGGTGCAGGTACAAAGACGGTCACTGCAGTGTCCACTAGGTGTGATTATTGAAGAAATCATGGTGCCTCCAGACGATAGAATTCCAACATTATTATAAAGAATGACTGAGACCTCTACTTACTAAGGAGGAAAATGCCCAAGACCAAGTGTATGAAGAAGTAAGTTACAAATAGCATGAGCATTTAATTCAATTTATGAAAAAGTATATACATATTTATCCATGCAATGGATAAAAAGTGCTTCCTATGTGCCAGGTGCCTTTCTAGGGGCTGGAGACACAGCAGTAAGGTCCTCATGGAGCATTACAATTTAGTGGAAAGAGACAGATAAGAAACAAACATGTAAAGATATCAGATGGTATTAGCACCAGGCTGGGATGTGGGTGAGGTGGGTGCTGCTATTTTGGGGAGGTGACAGGGAACACTTCATTGGGATGATGACCTATGATCTGGTACCTGGCAAGAGTGAGATGAGCCATGCGGTAATCTGGGGAAGGGCAAAGGCCCTGAGGTCAGGTTCCAGGAACAGCAAGGAAAAGGGTGTGGTTGTGGTGAAGTTAGGGAAGGAGGAACTAGTAGGTGATGAGGTCAGAGAGATTGTTGGGGGGCAGATCACATAGGGTCTTGGAAGGCTCTGAGAGGACTTTAGTTTTTCCTCTGAGCTGGGAGGGTCCTAGCAGAAGATTCACAACATGCTGTGACTTAGATTTAAAACGGCTCATTCTGCAACTCTGGCTGTTGATTCTGGAAAGCCTGAAAGGGAAGATGGGGCGAGGATGGAAGCAAAGAGATGTCAGGGGGCACTTGGGATAGTCCAGGCTTCAGGCGAGAGAAGGTAGTGACTTGGACCAGCGGTGGAGGTGGGAAGGGAGCAGGAAGTACATAGAGAAATATCCAGAAGGATGTTCACTCAAATCGGATCAGTGGAGAGAATTACTTTGCTTTGTTATTTAAATTGTTTGCAGCAAAGAGCAATTATCTACATAAGCAGGACAAAGCCATTTGGAGGAAAAAATGTATCATAATCTCCATCTTAATATCAGACTCTAGGAATCCAGAAGAGTGTAAAACATACAAAGAAAACAAAAAAGCCTAAAAACAAATCCAGCTATGAAAGGAAGATTCGATGACTAAGATGAACATTCAATAAATATTTAAGACCTTGCAGCAGGTTCCTCCAGCAAGGGTGGTGACTCCAAGACACTACGAGAGGGGACCTGGGCTTTTTCCCTTCCTCCATCTTACTAGCTGGAATGTAGATGTGATGACTGGAGCTTCAACAGCCAGATGCACCATAAGGACAAGGACATATTGCAGGGATGATAGAATGAAAAACTGGGAAGAGACTGATCCCTGATGCCAAGGAAGGTGCCTTACCAGTCCTGGGATGTCTAACCCGGCAGCAATTCTAAGTGAAAGGAAATTAAACTTCCGTCTTGTTTAAAACTCCTGTCCTTTTATTTTTTCCACCACATACAGCCATATCTAATCCTAAGGATAAAATCCTCCATGGAGCTTTATTCCGATTCCCCTACTTGAATGAGAACAATGTCCTATTCCAAATTCCTCAGGAATTTATGGCTCTTATCACATCCCACCAGGTCTTGCGGGGACTGGAGTGCTGTTCCCCTTCAGCCCAGGCCAGCACCAGGCCCAGCATGGGGCAAGTGCTCAGTAAGGGCTGGAATGAATGGTCCTGAATCTGCCAGTTTGACCTGGAGGGACTTCTTCTCTGTCCCCTCTGCCAAGACTCCACTTCATCAGTCATAAGGGCTCTAACAATCATCCTTTACATACTTCATATTAATGATGAGGAGGATGAGGATGATAATGATGAACCTTTAGGTTTGTGTTGCTGTGTGGAAACAATCCATTCTGTGGGTTGGAGAGGGATGCTGGTGAGGACTGAGCTTCTTGGATCAGATGGACACTTGAGACTATGTTGGCATCTCCTGCCTGGAGGGGAGATGAGAGGGTGGAGGGGGTTAGAAGCTGGCGAAATGGATGCGAAAAGAGAGTGGAGGGAGACAGCGGGCTGTCTCATTATGGGGAGAGTAATTGGGAGTATGTAAAAATTGGGAGTATGTAGCAAGGTGTATATAAGTTTTTGTGTGAGAGGCTGACTTGATTTGTAAACTTTCACTTAAAGCACAATAAAAATTATATTAAAAAAAAGAGAATCCATTCTAGCCACCCTTCTTGGGTTAGCCTGGTTTATCATGAAGGTAGCCAGGGCTCTGGGAGGCTGAAGAGCTGTCCCGGCTCAGGGTGAGCCAGCATTCTGGGGAGGAGTGGCAGGGTTGGTTTGTCCACTCAGGTCTGCTGCTGACTCCCTCCCAGTCTCAGTCTCCCCATTTTTCAAATGTGTACGTAGGTGGGAACACAGGACCTTTAAGGTCCCATGAAACCCAAAGAGTCTTTTATCTTTATCCGTTGCACAGAAATCATTCCTCATGGCACAAGGTCCCTGTTAAAAAGACCTCTGGTGCCCATACTCTCAAGCCCAGCAAACTCAGCCCACTGCTACCCACCCCCACCACCTCATCCCCTGCCACCCCCTTCAGGGTGCCTCAGACCACACAATCCCTCCCAAATTCTGTAATCCAGATGTCCCTTGGGCCTTGCTGACTTTTCCAGTTTTAGGTAAAACCTGGACTGAGCTCCAATTCCGAGGTTTGGAATGGCTCAAAGTCCTCCCCACAACGTCTGCTCTTGCTTGCTGTTTCTATTTATTATTTACTAAGCAGGTACTCTGTGCAGGGTATTGTGCTAATACAACAGGAATACAGAGATGACAGACAGGGACCCTCATCTCATCACGTTGGGGAGAATGGAGGAGATTGAAAATAATTAATTAGACAACCAGTTAATTAGAATTATATCTTAGTTCAACAAATTGATTGTCTACTATGTGCTAGGAATTTATTAGCTGGTGATAATGATGAACAAGACAGACAGGGTCCTTACACTCATGGAGCTTATATTCTAAACAAGAAGCCTACAAGGTTCATTACACATGTATTTAATTTTAGCTCATTAATTCATTCGACAACTCTCTACTGAGCCCTACTATAAACACTAGGCCCTGTAGGTACTATGTGAGCAAAAACAGCCCAAGTCCCTGCCCTCATGGAGCTTATGGCTAGTGAGAGAGAATGATAAACAAAGAGATAATGATAAAATGCAAATTCATATGAAGGACACACACAGATTCCTGAGATGGAAAATACTGGAGGGAGGGCTGAAGGAGAAGTCATATCCTAAGCAGCAGAGAGGCAACTTCTTTGAAAGAGAAGACAATACAGTTGAGACCTAAAGGATAGTAGTAGCTAATACACACATAGCATTCACTACGTGCCAGATGATGTACTAAGTACTTTATATATGTCTTAGCTCATTTAATCCTCATAACAACTTCATACTCAGTTCGAACCATCAACCTTTTGGTTAGCAGCCGAGCACCTAACCACTGTACCACCAGGGCTCCTTACAACCTCATGAGGTTGGTTATATTATTTTCATTTTCGCCATATTATGGAGAAGGAAAAGGAGGCACAGTAACTTTAAAAATCTACTCACGCTCACAGAGCTAGTAATTGGTAGTGCCAAGATTAGAACCAAAGCAGATACAACTCTAGGCTGTGTTTCTAAATCATAACACCTCTTAAAGGGGAGAAAGAACCAGCTATGAAGACAGCAGGGAGCCGGGCGGCAGAACCAGTATTCCAGAAGGAGGAAATATGTGCAAAGTTCCTGCAGTGGAAAAGAGCTTGAAGTGTTTGGGCAATGGAAGGTAGGCCTGTGGGACAGCAGTGCAGCAAGCAAGGGGGAGCATGGTGCAGTGATCCGGAGGGCAACAGAAAGTCCTGGAAAGTGGGTAGTCAGGGAGAGCCCCTCTGTTCCCCTAGGTCCTTCTAGGTGGCTTGCTTTGGGCTGGGGCAGAGAGACTTGGAGAGACAGAAGAAGAAAGGGAAGAAAAGGATGATGCAGAGAGAGGAGCTTTGGGGAAGAGTGGGGACAGTAAGGGCAGAGATAGTTAGGGCATCTCTTATCCCTGGTTTGCCTGAGATAGTCCTTGTTTAGGCCTGATGCCCTGATATCATTATTAATAGCTCCTTCTTTCACTCTCAAAAGTGTCTAGGTTTACACAAAAAATAATCAGGACACCCTAGTTAAAGGAGATTTAGATTTTAGATTGCTGGTCTGGGTGAATATAACTCTTCTCAGTCTTTCTAAAATCTTCACCAAACCTACTGCATTATGCACTGGTGCTATCAGAGTTGGGTTTGTGTGTTTTGGCCAGGCAGGGGTGAAGGCAAGGAGGTCCAGTCACATCTGGCCCAACACAGGGCCCGGCAGACAGTTGGCACTCAATGAATGCATGGGGAATAACATACAGCGAAACCTGCGAAAGCTGGAACTCAACGAGTCTATATAATGCCTTGTTTTGTTAAATCCTGCAAGTTTTTTGCCTTTGACAGGGTACAGTCTTAACCACTTTTCTATTGCTCATTTTCATGGGAAATATTTTAGTTTTCCTTTTCTGACAGGTTTCTGTCTTACATAGGTTCCAGCTTTTGCAGGTTTTACTGTATTAACAAAAGCAATGTTGTGCAATACCTCGTTTTTCCCCTGTGTAGGGGACCAGGTCTTCTCGGTCCTTAAACTCCTTTGCTTGCTTTTCCAAGTGATCCAAGAGCTCGTCTCTTTTAAAGGGGCCTGTGGGCGCCTTGGTGGTCTGATCCTTCTGCCTCAGGCCTGCAGGCAGCAATGCATTCTACAGTGGAGGTGGTGGTGACGGGGGAGAGAGAGACAGACAGAGAGAGCCATCAGCTGCTGAAGACTTGCCTTTCTGTAGAAACTCATCATTGAACAACAGGGACCTCAGAGCTTGCTCAATCCAAGTGCCACTTCTTACACGTAAGGAATATGAACTGGAGAGGGGCAGAGACTCACCCAAGGTCACTGTTATGAATTGAATTGTGACCTCACCAAAATATGTATTATAAATCTTGACCTATATGTCTGTGGTTATAATCGCATTTGGGAATGGGTTGTCTTTGTTCTGTTAACAAGACAGGATTAGTATAGGGTGTATCTTGATTCAATCTCTTTTGAGATACAAAAGAGATTAAACACAAGCTAGCAAGAAGAGATGGGGGAAGAGAGATGCCAAGCCACATGAAGATCGGCCAGGAGCAGAAGCTCAAAAAGAGACAAGGACCTCCCTCTAGAGCCGACAGAGAGACAAAGACTTCCCCTGAATTCAGACTTCTAGCCTCCTAAACTACAAGAAAATAAACTTCTGTTTGTTAAAGCCTTCCACTTGCGGTGTTTCTGTTACAGCAGCGCTGGAGAACGAAGACAATTACATAGCAGATGAGGGGCAGAGCTACGGGACGACTCAGGTCTCATCATCTGCCTAGTTTCCCCATGTCTATGGTTTTAAAGGCAAGAGGGCAAGGGAACAGGGCAGCTGGCTTGGTGCTGAGCACAGAACAAAAAAAAAAAAAAAAAAAATTGTTGCCATCAAGTCAATTCCAACTCATAATGACCCTATAGGACAGAGTAGAACTGCCCCACGGGGTTTCCAAGGAGCAGCTGGTGGATTCGAACTGCCGACATTTTGGTTAGCAGCCAAGCTCTTAACCGCCGTGTCACCAGGGCTCCGTCCTCAGACCCTGAGCACAGAGGGGCCCTCAAAGAGCACCTGCTGAGTGATAACTCCTATTAAGTTGGTGTTTGGATGCATGGAGTTTTAACAGCAGTTGTGTGTAAAGCGGTTGGAGGGGAAAGAAGCCAAAGAGTTCGAGTTAGGGTCCTGGATGCAGAATAAGGCAGGAAGGAGCAGAGCCAAAAAAAAAAAAAAAAAAGGCAGGAGAAAGGCTGAGCAGAACCACAGGGTGGGCAAGGCATGTTTTTAGGCTGTGAGCGCTGGTCCCAGCTGCCACACCTCCTGACTGGTCCCTGCTCGGCTGTGCTGGTTGTTAAATATTTTGAACATCGCCCCTGGAGATGGGTCTCCCAAGAAAGATAGCATCAACCAATCCCTGCATTCTCTTCTTCAAACATGAGCAGACTTCTGTGTGGGCTTACTACTAACCGGAGTCCTAATTAGGGTAGATTCGAATCACATGGGCTTCACTTTAACGCAGCCCCAGTACCTTAGCAATTCAAAGAAGCTTATAGCTGCAAAGATCCTTGGAAATCATCTAGTGCACCCTCCTCCTTGACCTCAACGAGAAACTGAGGACCAGAGCAAGGAAAGACTTGCCCAAAGGGCTTCAGGGGCAAATATAGAAAATCAGCATCCTTGTTCAGACTTGAAGGGTGGGTTTAATCTTTATTTCTAATTATTGCTTTTCATTCAGAGAGCTTCGGAGGATACCTGGAGGGCAGAAGTGTGTAGCACCTCATCTAAGCTCTTGCTGTACCCCCAAATAGCCTAAATTGGAGAGGATTCCTTTTTACCATCAAACGCACATCTCAGTTACACAAACTCCAGGTCCTTTCCTGAAAGCCCCTCTGAGAGGGGAATGAGATCAGGCATGTGAAGGCAGAAGTCCCTGGGTGGTGTAAATGGTTAATGTGCTCGACTGCTAACCAAAAGGTTGGAAGTTCAAGTCCACCCAGAGGTGTCTTGGAAGAAAGGCCTGGCAATCTACTTTCAAAATCAGTCATTGAAGACCGTGCTCTGACACACATGGGATCTCCATGAGTTGGAGTTGACTTGACGGCAACTGGTTTACTGGCTTTACGAGGACTCGTTGCAGCTCCCATCGTGATGGGAGAAACCCACTGCGTTGTAACTGAGAGGAAGAGGGTTTGCACACTCTCATCCTTCTTCAAATCTATATGATTGTGGCCACTGACTTAATTAATGCACGGTTTCTCAACCTCAGCACAATTGACATTTCGAGCTAGATAATTCTTTATTGTGGGCAGCCATCCCGTGTATTGTAGGTTATTTAGTAGCAACCCTGGCCTCTACCCACTAGATGCATGTAGCACCTGCCACTCCCCAGTGTGGCAACCAGAAATGTCTTCCAGACATTGCCAAATGTCCATTGTGGGACAAAACTGGCCCCCATTTGAGAACCACCGTGTTAAACCAAAGTCCATATAATTATAATATGGAAATAAAAAAGTTTATAATGTATGTCAAAAACATTACTTACATAACACATTAAAATTTAATTTTATTTATTTAAATCTTTATTGAAAGTAGTTGTTTAAAACATAAAAACATCAAAAGCCTTTTCTAGTAATTCTTAGCTTATCAGAGTTTTAAAGTAAATATTGAGAATAGCAGCCTCAATAGAAGTCAAAGCTTATTTTCCTTCCATTAAAGCTTAATGAAACATCTCATGATTTTCAATTAAAAGCAAAGATAACAATTTTTTTTTATAGTGCTTTAAATGAAGGTTTACAGAGCAAATCAGTTTCTCGTTAAACAATTAATACACATATTGTTTTGTGACATTGGCTGCTGACCCAACGATATGTCAACACTCTCCCCTTTTCAGCCTTGGGTTCCCCATTACCAGCTTTCCTGCCCCCCTGCCTTCTCGCCCTTGCCCCCGAGCTGGTGTGCCCATTTACTCTCATTTTGTTTTTATGGGCTTGTCTAATCTTTGGCTGAAGGGTGAACCTCAGGAGTGACTTCAGAACTGAGTTAAAAGGGTGTCACAGAGCCATACTCTCAGGGTTTCTTCAGTCTCTGTCAGACCAGTAAGTTTGGTCTTTTTTTGTGAGTTAGAATTTTGTTCTACATTTTTCTCCGGTTCTGTCCGGGACCCTCTATTATGACTCCTGTCAGGGCAGTTGGTGGTGGTAGCTGGGCACCATCTAGTTGTGCTGGACTCAGTCTTATGGGGACTATAGTAGTTAAGGTCCGTTAGTAATAATGTATCTTTTAAACTCTTCATCATTTATTTTAACTTGTTTCCAAAAATGGCTTATGACCTTACACCTTATGTAAAAAATGACTCAAATCGATCGAAGACCTAAATGTAAGAGCTAAAATTATAAAACTCTTAGAAGAAAACATAGGCATAAATCTTGGCGGTCTTGGGTTAGACAATGGTTTGTTAAATGTGACACCTAAAGCACAAGCAACAAAAGGAAAAGTAGCTAAATTGACTTCATCAAAATTAAAAACTTTTTGCACTTCAAAGGACACTATCAAGAAAATGAAAAGACAACCCACAGAATGGGAGAAAAATTTTACAGTTCATTCATCTGATAAGGGACTTGCACCTAGAATATATAAACAGCTATTACAACTCAACTATAAAAAGATAACCCAATTTTTTAAATGGACAAAGGATTTGAATAGACATTTCTCCAAAGAAGACACAGAAATGGCCAATAAGTACATGAAAAGATACTGAACGTCATTAACAAAAAGCCCGTTGCTGTCGAGCTGATTCTGACTCATAGCGACCCTATAGGACAGGGGCATAGTGACCCTATAGGACAGAGTAGAACTGTGCCATACGGTTTCCAAGGGGTGCCTTGAGAATTCGAACTGCCAACCTTTTGGTTAGCAGCCATAGCTCTTAACCACTATGCCATCAGGGTTTCCCAACATCATTAGTCATTACCCAAAACCCCAAACCTCTCATAAAAAGACCAGACTTAATGATCTGACTGACACTAGAAGGACCCTGGCGGTCATGGTCCCCAAACCTTCTGTTGGCCCAGGACAGGAACTTTCCTGAAGCCAACTCGTCAGATATGGTTTGGACTGGACAATGGGTTGGAGAGAGATGCTGATGAGGAGTGAGCTACTTGCATCAGGTGGACACTTGAGACTATGTTGGCATCTCCTGTCTGGAGGGGAGATGGGAGGGTAGAGGGGGTTAGAAGCTGGCAAAATGGTCATGAAAAGAGAGACTGGAAGGAAGGAGCAGGCTGTTTCATTGAAGGGAGAGTAATTGGGAGTATGTAGTAAGGTGTATGTAAGTTTTTATGTGAGAGACTGACTTGATTTGTAAACTTTCACTTAAAGCACAGTAAAAATTATCAAAAAAAAAAAAAAAAAAAAAACCCAAACCAAATCCATTGCCGTCGAGTCGATTCCAAATCATAGCGACCCTGGATGTAAATCAAAACCACAAGCAGATACCACTTCATCTCACTAGGATGGCTATTATCAAAAAGTCAGATAAGAACAGGTGTTGGTGATGATGTGGAGAAATTGGAACCCTCATAGTTTGCTGGTGAGAATGTAAAATGATGCAGCTGCTGTGGAAAACAGTTTGGCAGGTCCTCAAAAGTTTAAACATAGAGTCACCATATGACCCAGCAATTCCACTCCTAAGTATATACCCAAGAGAAATGAAAACACATGCCCACACAAAGGCTTTTACATGGATGTTCATAGTAGTATTGTTCATAATAGCTGAAAAATGGTAACAACTCAAATGTCCATCAACTAAATGAAAGGATAAATAAAATGTGGTATATTCATAAAATGAACATTATTAGCTACAAAAAGGAATGAAGTACTGATACATGTTCCAATATGGATGAGACTTGAAAACATTATGCTAAGTGAAAGAAGCCAGACACAAAGGACCACAGGTCGTATGATTCCGTTTACATGAAATATCCAGAATAGGCAAGTCCACAGAGACAGAAAGTAGATTAGTGCTTGCCTAGGGCTGGGAAGCCTTGGAGAAAATGATAGTGACTGCTAATGGGGATGGGGTTTCTTTTATAAAGTGATAAAAATATTCTAGAATTAACGGTAATTGTTGCATAACTGTGAATATACTAAAAACCATTGAATTGTATGCTTTAAATAAGTGAATTGTATGGTGTGTGAATTATATCTCAATAAAGCTGTTATTAGAAACACAGAATATGTTATTTAGGGAAAATCATAAAAATGGCTAATGCAATGACTAACTGGCCATGGAATGCTAAGGATAGAAGGTTCTTCATGTTCATAGAACAGTGGGTGACAACAATGTCACGACTGACCAGGCTAGAGCTGACCAAAGTCTAAAACGGTATCCTGTTGATGTGGTTTATGATACAAATTAGTGATGGAAAAGTTCCATGGGTAAGAAAATACTGCCTTGGATCTCTCATGTTGATTAGAACTTAAAATTGACATTCAGACTCAAGCTATCCAATAACTGAGGAGAAGGTTCCCACAACCATTTGGTGTTTGACTCTATCAGCAGATATTTGGTGAGTGTGTGTGTGTGTGTGTGTGTGTGTACGAATGTATCTCTCATGCCTACATTTCTTTTTCATTGAACAAACTTCCACCGAGAGAGTATTATGTGTCCAGGCTGTGTGCTAAGAACCTAGGTCAAGACTCTACAAAGATCTCTCAAATTCGGAGTCACCAGGGAGATGGGGAGAGCCCCAGTGGCACAGTGGTTAAGCGCTTGGCTTCTAACAGAAAGGCTGGCAGTTCAAAACCACCAGTATGTTCGGTGGCAGAAAGCTGTGGCAGTCTGCTTCCATTAAGATTATAGCCTTAGGAACCACACGGAGCAGTTCTACTCCATCCTATAGGGTCGCTATGAGTCAGAATCAACTTGACAGCAATGGCTTTGGTTTGTTTTGGTTTTGGGAGACAGAAGGTGAATGGGGGGAAGTAGAGTGAAATCAGAGAAAATCTCAATTACAGCAGATGTAGGAAAAATGTAATTTTTTTTAGTTTTTGAGTTTTTTCAGTAAACACATGGTAATTAAGATTCTAAAGGAGTGTCTCCTTTACTGAATAGCAAAGAATAATATATCATTGGCCTATAAATTACCTGCATGGTGCCTGTGGGCAAGTGGAACCATATAACCTTTAAGGAATTTAAGCATCATTCTCTCAGTCTTAAAACGCGCACAGGGTAAATTTGCTTGGAAAGTGCTTTCTTTATAATTAGTTCAAAGGGAAGCATCAATTTTTCTCCTCCAGAATCATTATCAATTCCTGCATTAATGGAATCTATACTCACGTACACACGTCACACATACACTTTTACCCTGAAGACAACTTGGTTACAGGTTAGAGTTGCTTTGAAAAGTTTTGTTATCCAGGATCCTGAGCAAAGCTTCAGGCCCTTACAACGGGAAATGTACTGGTGTGAGGAGGGCAGGGACTAATGCCTGGGTGATCTTATCATCTTCCAGTAGGAAAGTTAGTGTTGGTTTTAAGGAAGAGGATTTCTAGATGTAGATTGTAGACTAAAATTATAGATGTTAAATACTTGGGAGTGGGAGAGACTGGCACACTGGAGCCTTCATGCCCCCAAACTACCCAGCTCCAGTACATTGTTGCCATGTGAGAATGTGGCAGATATGCCAATTTTTGTGTGAAGTCTCTTGATTTTAAATATTGGCAAATAATTAAACCATTTTTAAAACAGTGTTCAGGCAGGATAAAACACATCTGGAGGCCAAACTCAACCCTTGGGCTACCGTTCTGCTAAAATTCCATGTACAGAAAAGTCAAGATATTCATTCATTTATTCTACAAATATTTACCGAGCATCCTGCCCATACTAAGCCCTGGGCTAGAGGAACAAAGAGGTATATAAATGGATTTTTAATTTAGAATTTTTATTTAAAAACACATTACAATTGAACATTTTCTTGGAAACAATCGTAGGGAGAAAAATGAGGCAACCTCTTCCTGTAGTTCCCTACTCCTGGTTTTCTCAAACAGTGACTTCTTTTTAAAGGTTGTAAAATTGGAATGCGGATATGCAGCTTGAGAGGCTAGCGTCTTAGTCTAATGCTCACAACCACACTCTGAAGTCCAGTTGTCCAAAAGACAATGGAAACTTTGATCCTTAACTGTGCTGTTAGGGTCCTAATACCCTGCAAACAGGTGCTAGTAAGGCCAAATATCAAGTAACTACACAATTATCATTGCTATAGATAGCTAGGGCTACGTGAGAAGCCATCGCAGCTCAGCTAGGGTGGGTTGTTCAGACATACACACACACGTAACACATGCACACACACATACATCTGTATTAAAACAATCACAGACTCTCAGAAGATCAGAGCTGCAAAGCCCTAAGAGGTCCTTTAGGCCAATTCTTACATTTTCAATTGGGGAAACTAAAGTGCAGAAAACTGAAATTACTTGCCCAAAGTCACACAGCTTGTTAGCCATGCCGCCAAGGACCTGAGTTTGTATACAGATGGCACTGTATACAATTAGCATGCTCCAGGATTGATATGAGTATCTTCCGATTGGCAGCTAAGCATACATAAAATGTCCCTTACCTCGATTCTTCACAATGACAAAAAACAAGCAGTTTTATTACTTTCTCAAATAAATTGCTACCCTTGTTGTTCAGTGGTTAAGAGCTCCGCTGCTAACCAAAAGTCAGCAGTTTGAATCCACTAGCCGTTCCTTGGAAACCCTATGGGACAATGCTACTCTGTCTCATAGGGTCGCTATGAGTCGGAATTGACTGAAAGGCAACACATTTTAAGAAGAAATGCAAATGTGCCTCCCTTGGTCCTGGGTTCCAGGTCTATTTCTGAACCATACACAATTCCTTAGTGGAGAAAGGGCCGGTTAGTCACCATGTGGTACAACCTCCTCGTTGGATATTGGAGGAAGCCAAGGGCCAGGAAGCGGAAGGGTCCTGCCGAGGGACAGGCACTAGACTGAGCCCAGAACTCTTTTCCAAGCCACAGAAAGCTTTTCAACCCACCTGGCTGCCTTCTTCTAGGAACAGATCCAGGAAACCGGATGTGACACATGTGAGAACCACGCTCACACTCCAAGTATTAGAAAGACTGATCTCGCCTCCTTATCAAACTAGTCTCAGTTTACCGATGGAGAAACTGAGGCCCAGAGGCATGGAGTTACTACTGGCCTGGGGTAAGAATGAAATGAGGAGGCTTATCTTCTTCAAATTCCCCCTGACTCCTCTCTCCCATTCCTATTTCAAACAATTTAACTTAAACATGCCCTAGACCCCTAGCCCCTCCCTCCCCCCCCCCACTACCCCTGGCCAGGCCAAAATGTTGTCTAGCCCAGACAGTCTCCCAAACACCTTTTACAAAGTATTTGACCAAAAAACATTTTTTAGAATTTTATTTCGCAGTTATCTGCCATGTCTGTTTTCACTTATGTAAAAATCATTGTCCTTTTGGGCCCTTTCTGATACAGAATGCTTTGTCTCAGCATTAATGACCCGGCTTCCGGGTCCTGCTGCGGATCACAAAGCTGGAGAGCTTTGCATTCAATGGGGGCACTTTCTTTTCTTTTTATTACTTGTGATTTTAAGTGAAAGTTTACAAATCAAGTCAGTCTCTCATACAAAAATTTATATACGCCTTGCCATGTACTCCTAGTTGCTCTCCCCCTAATGAGACAGCACACTCCTTCTCTCTACCCTGTATTCTCCATGTCCATTCAGCCAGCTTCTGTCTTCTCACCTCCCCTGCAGACAGGAGATGCCAACATAGTCTCATGTGTCTACTTCAGCCAAGAAGCTTACTCTTCACCAGTATCATTTTCTGTCTTATAGTCCAGTCCAATCCCTGTCTGAAGAGTTGGCTTTGGGAATGGTTCCTGTCCTGGGCTAACAGGAAGTCTGGGGACCGTGACCTCTGGGGTCCTTCGAGTCTCAGTCAGACCATTAAGTCTGGCCTTTTTACGAGAATTTGAGGTCTGCATCCCACTGTTCTCCTGCTCCATCAGGGATGGCAATTTCTTATCACACATGGGAGGACTTAAGCTGAGAGTGTAGAAGCAAAGGGGCAAGGAGACCCCACTCATGCCCTGGTCAAAGAATCCTGACTTCAGGCACAAAGGAGACAAGGGGGATCTGAACCTCTAATGCCCTCCTCTCTCCAAACATCCCCCATCCTGCCCCCACATGTACACCCCGGGCCTCTTCCTCTCTTCTCTTTCTCTCCAGAAAGATCCAGGCCTTTGGTTTGGTCCCCTGACTGCTGCGGGGCTAGGAAAACTCAATAGCTGCTCCTTCTCTTAGTCAGCTTTATAGGGCATTAGTGCTGACGTCGACAGGCAGCCCTATGGCCCAAGCCCAGCAATTGTTTCTGGTGGGGCAGATTGGTCATAAAAGCACAGCCCATGTCTCCTCGGTGTCCATGGCAAGCCCGTTGCCGTCAAGTCGAAGGTGAGGCCAAACCTCCCCTTCCTGTCTTTCTCCTAATTCTCCAGTTCTGCCTCACTCTCAGAGAAAATGTCCTAGTCCTGTGTGCTGGGCCCTGGGCATCCTGAGACAATGAACTTGTGATCCCTGCTCCATAGAAGGAATCCCTGGCTGGTACAAATGGTTAATATGCTCAGCTGCTATCTGCAAGGTTGGAGGTTTGAGTCCACCCAAAGGCTCCCCAGAAGAGATGCCTGGTGATCTACCTCCAAAAAGTCAGCCATTGAAAATTGCTGTGGAGTACAGTTCTATTCTGACACACAGGGGGTTGCCATGAGTTGAAATCAATTTGATACCAGCTGGTGGTTGTTGGTGGTGGTTACTCCATAAAGTTCAGAGCTAGAGGAAAGATACAAGACCAGTGTAAGCACCTTACCCAGCCTCAGACTTCCTGGAGGAAGTGATTCCTGAGCTGAGTCTTAGGGGTCAAAGAGAAGATGGCCAGGTGAAGACAAGGAGGAGACGGGGCATTTCAGGGGGACAGAAAGCACAGCACAGGCTAAGGCATGGGGTGGGGGCATGGCTTGCTGGGAAAGGAGTCTGGGTAAGTCCAAGGTTGCAGGGACCAGAAATGTCTCCATTCCATGAGCACCACTCTTGTTCAAGCTGGCGCCATCAAAGCAACCTCCTGGCTGGTCTCCCTGCTTCAAGCCTCTCCACCTCCATGCCTTTCCCTCCCAGCAGCCAGACAGACCTCACCAACATACATATCTGATGGCTCACTTCCCAACACACTCAGAAATGCTCAGCGCCATCACTGACCTACAGAATCGTGAGCAAATTCATCAGCCAGGCACAGAGCTCTCCACGGTTTGGCCACAGCCTACTGCTGCCTCTCTAGCCTCCTGATCCTCTTCTCTTCTTCAAGCCATCCACATTCCAGCCTCTCTGGGGTGCTCCACGTTTCACAGCCGCCAAGCACTCTCACACCACCAGGCCTTTGCTCAGGCTGTGGCCTCTGCCCACCATTCCATCCTTCCTCCCTCTGCCCTCGTCTTCTAGAGTCCCTCCCTTTGGCACCCTGTTCAGCCTTAGCAGTGCTTCCCACATTGACCTGGCAATTCTCTTTCCAAACTCCCTATGGCATCTGGCCAGCTGTTATATAATGCTCATCCTACTTTGTCTCGGAGCACATCTATTTGTCTGTATCTCTCTCCAAGGAGACTGGATGCCCCTCAAAGGCCAGCTGAGATGTAGCTTAGTCTTTTCTAGATCCTCAGGACCAAGCACGGGTGCTAAGTAAATGTGGTCTGAATTGTCCAGAATCACACGCCACTGATGCTCCAGTTGGGAAGAGGATGGAATGACGTGGACACCCTTCAGGCCAACACAACATGTTGCCCCAAGCTGTCTGCTGGGTCACCCAACTGATCTTCAAGGAGATTTGGGGGGGGGGAAGGACACACAGTGAAAGACATAAGTGTTGGGGGGCAGTTCCTGGGTGGTGCAAATGGTAAGAATGCTCAGGTGCTAACTGAAGGGTTGGAAGTTTGAGTTCACCCAGCAGTCCTCAGAAGAAAGGCTCGCCAATCTACTACCAAAAAGTCAGCTATTGAAACCCTGTGGAGCACAGTTCTACTGTGACACACATGGGGTTGCCCTGAGTTAGAGTCGACTCAATGACAAGTGTTTTTTTTCAAGAGTAAGGGATGTTCAAGATGGGACCAGAGCTCTTTGACGGGGATTTTGAGAAATGCCAACCTAGAGAGTGAGAGGTTTGCAATGTTTTCTTTGGGGCTTGGATTTGTCGGTTAAATTCTTGCCAATATCTCTCATTTCACCTCAGTGCCTTCAACAGAGTGGAACATCAGGCCATCAAACTGGAAACTCAGAGTGACAGACTCCAAATTGTCCCCAATATCAAGTCTTTCCTTCTTCAGGAATAAAAGCACACTCACCATCTAGCTCAGCACATGGCCATGCAGACTAAAGACTGCATTTCCCAGTTTCCCTTGCAGCTAGGTTAACCCCGTAACTAAGATCTGGGCAATAACATGAGAAATGCCTGTTGGCAATATCTGGAATGTTTCTTAAAAGGCACCTAGATTGTGGCTTTTCTTCTTCTCTTTTTTCTTGTTTTTCTTTTTTCCTCTATTCTGCTGTCTGGAATGCAGCTACTGTGGCCACCAGCTTGGACAAGGAGGATGAAGGCTACATATATCCTAGGAATGGCAGAAAGGTGAGGTGGTAGACCAAACTTACTGGTCTGACAGAGACTGGAGAAACTCCAAGAGTATAGCTCCCCGACACCCTTTTAACTCAGTATTGAAGTCACTCCTGAGGTTCACCCTTCGGCCAAAGATTAAGCAGGCCCATTAAAAAAAAAAAAAAATCCTAAATGTAGCTGAACCACATATAGGAGACTAAATGGGCACACCAGCCCAGGGCAAGGACAAGAAGGCAGGAGGGGACAGGAAAGCTGAACAAATAGAAATGGGGAACCCAACGTCAAGAACGGGGGAGTGTTGACACATTGCAGGTTTGGCAACCAATACCACAAAACAGTATTGTTATTAATTGTTTAATGAGAAACTAATTTGCTCTGTAAACATTCATCTAAAGCACAATTTAAAATATTTTTAAAAATGAATACTTTTAAGTGATTTTCTAAGTGTTGTGTGTGCATATGGACTGTGACGGACACACACAGAACACTAATGCCATTTCCATATTTGTCAAAAGAGAGGCTAACTGGATCAATGTTTGCCAATCTCTTTTGACTCACCAGCCTCTATACAGTAACGCATAATCTCTGGAAAATTTTTATGAATTAAAAAAAAAAAATTGACTTAGAAAGGTGAGCTGGAAGGAGCCTGGGACGCTGGGGTATGTAGGGAGCAGAGCTCCATGCCAGCCCTATACTGCCTACCTCTGGACTTTTACCTGACAGATGTTATTCTGAATCTTTGCTACTTGGAGCCAGACTGCATCCTAAGTGGCAACCTGGGTTCTCAGGCCAGGACTGTGAGGCCACAAAACAGGGTACTGGTGCTCCTTGGCTTTGGATTTCCCATCTGAGAAAAAGCTTCTAAAGCCCCTGCTAGCTTGAAATCTCAAAATAAAGGCTTGTACTCCATATAAAAGCAGCTTATTACTAACCATTTTTATCACGATTGGACGTAATTGTTTATTTCCATTCAACTTAATAGATACCTCATTATGGAGGTACTCTGTCAGGGCAAGCTGTGCAGGTTTTGCACTTCACAACTCCAAGGCACTATTTACTCTCTAGTCTACGTGACCAGTGTCTCCTGGAGTGTAATGGACAACTATACCTGGCTGCCTTAGATCTATGGTGGTATGAGATGTGGTTCCAAGTCTTAAGAAGCTTAGATTCTACTGGACAATCATATGTTCACGTGCAACATTTATTAAGCACCTGCTAAAAAAAAAAAAAAATTTTTTTTTTTTTTATGTGCCAGGCACTAGGCTAGGTGGTTTTCATACACTGTTGTTGTTAGGTGTCATCGAGTCAGTTCTGACTCACAGTGACCCTATGTACAATAGAACAAAAGCGCCATCCTCATGACTGTTGTTATCCTTGAGCCCATTGTTTCAGCCACTGTCAACCCATTTTGTCGAGGGTGTTCCTCTTTTTCTTTGGCCCTCTACTTTACCAAGCATGATGTCCTTCTCCAGGGACTGGTCTCTCCTGATAACATGTCCAAAGTATGTGAGACAAAGTCTCATCATCCTCGCTTTTAAGGAGCGTTCTGGCTGTACTTCTTCCAAGACAGATTTGTTTCTTGTTTTAGCAGTCCATGGTAAGTTCAATGTTGTTCTCCAACACCATAATTCAAAGGCATCAATTTTTCTTTAGTCTTCCTTATTCGTTGTCCAGCTTTTCTTCATATATCTAATCATATTTACTATATATATATAAAGAAAAACTAAAACTTGTCATATGGAGCAGAACCAGAGTCACAAATTGGGAAGCCTACAGTCCAATCTAATACTGAAACTGGGTTTATCTAGTCTGTGCATTTGAATGAGCTGCTAACATTTAAAAACAGGCAGTTAGCCTATAAAAAATGCAGATGTCCAGCATCTCTTGAAAAATTAGACAATCTGGCAATACTGGACCTGCACTCTCACACTGGCAATGTTCAGTGCCAATGAATGGCAAATGGCCTTTGGACAAACACGAGATTTTCTGTTTGCCACAGTCCCCGCCACTCCCTACTGTCTCTGACACAGAGGTCAAGAGTAAGTTACCATTTATCGTTGGCAGTGCTATTGTTTTTCTCCCTGGAAAGTTATGTGGCAAGTGAAAAATTCTTATATCCACATCTCTTTCAAGAGTGTAAGAGCAGAAGATGAATGAAGATAGCCACACGCTTCAGAAAAACTGGTCCCTCTTCCTTCAGTTATGTCACCTACCTGACATAATGGGTGCCTAGTTTGCTGTTTCTCAGGTAGAAAATATTAAGGACAGTAGGAGAGATGAGGAAGGGATTGAGGGTAGGAAGGCAGAGTTTAAACTTTACCTATAGTGATTTTTTTGTAAGTCCGATCTGAATCAAATAGTCAATATTTTAACATTTGTTAAATTTGGCTGACGGGAACATAGGTATATTCTGCACTCTCCTATGTGTTTAAATAGTTCCTCATGAAAAATGTTAAAATCAAAAGGGAAACCGCTTAGCATCCTCAGTGAAGGGGAGGTGCTATGCTGCTTCTTGGAGGAAGAAGTATCAGGAAGGCTTCCCAAGGGAGGGGTGAAGGAGCTGGGCCTTGAAACATGCGAAGACTCTGACTTGAGGAGCAAGGGCTTCCAGGCCTAAGAGGTCACCCTGCAAGCAAAGGTAAGGAGGAGGGAATGATGGGGAAAGGGAGCATTCTGGGGAGGCTGAAGGCCAGCCTGAGGAAGGGAGAGAAGGCAGGGCTGGGGCAGGGGGTCAGTGGGACCAGAAGACAGAGGGTAGGGGGAGGCTCAATGACACCTGGCCTGACCCACCCTCATCCCACTAGGCCCATCCTGGGCTCTGCGCAAGGGCAGGCAGTGTTTCTAAGGATGTGTGCCTATTTTTAGAGGAGAGATTTATTTCTTTCCATTTCAACTGTTTACTTCTGTCCTAGGCTTGTGATTCTGCTGGTTTGTGTTACAAGGGAGAATCATGGCTGTGGCCCGAACTTGGCTGCTTCCTGCATGGCCAAGAGGGCCCTCCAGCTTACAGACATGACCTGGGGCCCTAAGTGGGGAGGATCTTACGATTCTGTGGAGGCTGGCAGGAAGCCATGTGGTGTGACAGCAAGCCCCAGGCTCTGGCCATGGCTCTGCAGTCAGCTTGCTATGTGACCTGTCTTCTCTGGGTTTCTGTTGTTGTTTTGCTTTTTCATCACTAATATGGTAGTTATAATACTTACCTCATAGGGTTGGTATTAGGATTTGATGAAATACACAAAGCACTGAGTGAACAACGTGTGTCCAGGAACTAAAGCCAGCTGCTGTTGAGTTGATTCTGACTCACAGCGACCCCATGTGTGTCAGAGTAGAACTATGCTCCATAGGGTTTTCAATGGCTGATTTTTCAGAAATAGATTGCCACACTTTTTTCCAAGGTACCTCTAGGTGGATTCGAACCTCCAACCTTTCAGTTAGCACCTGAGCATGTTAACCACCTGTACCACCCAGGGACTTGGGTTCCTGTAACTGACCAGGTATGTATACGTCAGGGGTGGGCAGGGCCTCGGGGGAGAGAGTTTTCTAGGCGTCCTGCTAGCTCGAGATTCTACAATTCTAGGTTTTCTCCTCCATCGTTTCGTTCTACAATTCGTGGCTGCTTGTTCCCACGAATTCAGGAAGGAAGGGTCTGCCTGAATTTACTTCCTATCACTTACAAGCTGTGTGACTCTGGGCCTCCATTCCCTCATCTATATTGTTGTCATTGTCAATTGCCGTGGAGTCGTTTCTGACTCATGGTGACTCCATGTGAGTAGAGTAGAACTGCTCCACAGGGCTTTCAAGGTTGGGGCCTTTCAGAAGCATATTGCTAGGCCTGTCTTCCGAGGTGCCTCAGGGTGGGTTCAAACCACCAATCTTTGAGCTGGTAGTTGACTGCTTAAATGTTTGCACCACCCATGAACTTCCCTTATCTGTTGTTGTTAGATGCCGTCCAGCCGGTTCAAACTCACAGCAACCCTATGCACAACAGAATGAAACACTGCCCAGTCCTGCGCCATCCTTACAATCTTTGTTATGCTTGAGCTCATCGTTGCAACCACTGTGTCAATCCACCTCATTGAGGGTCTTCCTCTTTTCGGCTGACCCTGTACTTTGCCAAGCATGATGCCCTTCTCCAGGGACTGATCCCTCCTGACAACTTGTCCAAATTATGTAAGACGCAGTCTTGCCATCCCTACTTCCAAGTAGCATTCTGGTTGTACTTCTATAGAATGGTGTTAACCCCAACATATGAGGACCAATCTCAGAGGACCCTTGTGGGAATTTTAGGAGATGATACACGTAGAGTGCTTTGCATGGTGCCTGGCACATAGGAGGACAGCAATAAAGAATAATAGTTACTACTATTATTACTATTTCAGGCTTTCCATGCCTGGGAACTGTTGCTTCTATTATTGTTTCTATGGTTATAATGTGTCACAGATTCCAAACAGCTGACTTTAAAATTAACTCTTAGGGTCCAATTTCTTTATGAGGTTAGGATTATCTCTATCATCTTCTTTCCTACAAATATTTTGATCCTTTTACTAGGCAGTTTTAAAAAATATTCTGCCTTTCCCCCAATGCCTCATTGACATGCAATATTTATAGTTAAATTCCTTGTGTAGGTGGTTTGTTTCTTCTTATTCTTCTTTTAAGAATAGTGTTCATGGTGAAAATAACATAACAGCCTCAAAGGAATGTGAATTGGACCAAACAATTTGCTGGTTACACTTCACCCCGTTCCCCTAGTTCCTTTCCAGGTTGGGTCCCACATGCGCTCACAGGTGGCCACGGTTAATAGCACAGACTAGCGGTCAAGACTGTCTAGGCTGGAAACCCAGCACTACCTGTGTTGCATCCTGGGCAGGTTGTTTCATCTAAGTCTCACTTTCCCCACCTTTAGAATGGGGCTAATAACTGACCCTACGTCTTGGAGGATTAAATGAGATCATTCCACAAAGGGGTTTGCCTGTGGTCCAGCCAGTCCGTATCTAGCAGTCATATAAGAACTTGTACCCTATTCCCTGCACAAGTCACCATGTGACTTGTCATTTTCAAACCTCTGTGTACACTACGTATTTTCCCTGCTGCCCAGCACAAAGGCAATCTGAACTGAGCAGTTGGCTCAGGTTCAGAGCAGCATCCACTTAACTCCAGAGAGACCGAGAAAGGGCAGGGCCTCTTGGGGAATCAGTCAACAGTGGATACTTTTAGCACATGCAGCATTCCTCTCCCGAGGGAGTCCAAGTGCAGCAATCTCATGATAAGCCCCAGCTTTTCCAGACCGAGAGTTAGAGATAGAAAGTTTCGGGCGTGGCTTTTTTTTAATGTGCAGTTAGGAATCCTCTGTTGCAAACAGAGCTGCTTTCCAACTCCTCGTACTCTACTCTGTCACATGACACTGGGGCTTAACAATTGCATAACTGAACACGTAACCCCCTGAAGTGTCTGCTCAGTACAGGTAATGAGACTGCCAGAATTGCTCACAAACTCACAGATGGTTAGAGCTGGAGAGGGCGTCAGAGGGCACCTAGGCTGACTTTGTCCATTTTACAGAGGGGAAAACGGAGATCCAAAGGGGGAAAGCATGTGACTCGAATACGGACTCCTGCCTCTCAGGCTCTTTCCAGAAAGAAAGGAAGATGCTTTGGTAATGCATCACCGTCCTAAACCGGGAAACCAGAGTACATCTGTGGCCCAACCTTCCTGAAGACTCATGTGAAGACTTACAGTGGCGTGGCTGAGAGCATGAACCCTGGAACCACATCAAGACTCTGTTGTAGGACCTGGGCAAGTTATTTCACCTCTCAGTTTCCTCATCTGTAGAATGGGGATGATAATAGTGCCTGCATCTTGGGGTTGTAATGATTAAATGAGTGCCTGCCCATAGCAAGTGCCATATAAGCACAGGCAGTCCCGGAGTTATGAACGTCCGACTTATGGACTTATGGATGACTCATGCTTGAGAACATGCTGCCATAAAGCCTATTATATTAAAAATTTGAGTTAAATTCAATGGTTCATAATAACGAATGCATGAATTACTTTGTGATGCTCATGAAAACATTGCATGGTTTAGAAGTGTTTTATATGCATAGAAAGGTAAAATTTTTTTATATACTAAGATAAACATTTCACTAAAAAAAAAAAAAAAAATTTCTTTTTTTTTTTTTTGACTAACTGATGCTAAATAGGAGCCATATGTACCTGTTCCAACTTACCTACAAATTCGACTAGAAGACAGACTTAGGAAAGCATCTCGTTCGTAACCCAGAGACTGCTTGTACTTGTTAAGCAAAAATAAACAGAAGAAGAGTACAGAGTATAATGGAGGGCAGTGGCCTTGGCATCAGAGGGGCTGGGTTCTGGTCTGGTTCTCAGTTTGGACGTGAGACCTAGTGCAAGTTCTTTCCCCTCTCTGGGCTCAGTTCCCACTGTGTAAGTGGGGGGCTGGACACCTGCTAGTCTCTGTGTCCCCTCCTGGCTCAGAGGCCTCTCAAGGTCTGCATACCTTTGGCCTCTCCCTGTGCTGTGATTTCAGAATGTGGGCCAAAGAGGGTGAAACTCTAGCTGGAATGTTTGTGCTCTCAGGAAGAAAGGAGGCCCACTAGACCTTTTCAGAAATCACATACTGTCTTGCAAATCAGGTAACAGAAGATCTCAATGAAGGAGCTAATTGTGTGGCTGGCACCAACAACCCACTGGTCTCTGTTATCTCCTATACACTCCTTTTTGTCTTCTCTTTTCTTTGAACTTAGAAAGAAAGGGATCTGAAAAAGTGTACATTTTGAAACCACAAGGGTACGAGAATCACAGGTCTCAAATTTCCCATCCCAACTCCCAAATCCCAGGAGCCCTGGCGGCACAATGTTTAAAATATTTGGCTGCTAACCTGAAGGTCTGTGGTTCAAACCCACCAATAGCTCCATGGGAGAAAGATGTGGCAGTCTGCTCCTGAAAAGATTACAGCCTTGGAAACTCAGTGATGGGGTAGTTCTACTCTTTCCTATAGGGTTGCTGTGAGTCGGAATCAACTCAATGACAATGGCTTTTTTTTTTTTTTTTTTTACTCTCAAATCCATACTCACAGTTACTTTTGGGTTCGAGTGGGAGGTGCACATACTTAGAAGCCAATTTGAAACCCGAGTCTCCACACCCTAATAGTAGGACTACAGGCAAGTTGGTGAGCTTGCTGAGTCTCAGGTTCTTAGCCTCCAAGGGGCAGAGCATACCCTCCCCTTTCTGTTGGTCACCTGGGAGGAGGGCTGGAAGGAGGAAGAGCTGCCTATCCAGAGGTATGGAGGCCCTGGGCATTTGCTGTGGGACCAGATGTCCTGATATTTCGGTGGGGGCACTGAAGGGGAACATGTGTGGGAGCTCTTTGCCAATTTAGAAGTGAACCAGAGCTTGGTTTGGGGTCTCAGGGCAGTCCTCAGGGGCTACACTCAATCCTCAGAGGGTTCTTCTATCTGCCCCCTCCCCACTCCCTTGGCTCTGACCCTCATTCTCGCACTATTTGCAGCCACAGCCTAATCTATTCTCGATTCTATCCTGATGGCTCAGGACAATTCTAACCGCACAGAAGCGGCAACAGGCCTGTGAGATATGTGGGGGTCCTCACTTTTCCTCCCTGGGAACAGCAAAGCCTCTACAATATGGCGGCAAGGGTTGTGGAGCGGGGCAGGGCCCTCCCTTACCTTCAGGAAAAGAACTGTCCCACCCTGCTGGCAGGATGGTGGGGGCTCCCACACCAGCCCCTTCTACCTTTCACACATCTCCCCAGCATCCCTCCAGTCCATCTGCCTTCAGGACCCGGTTCCTAAACCACAAAGCCCACAGAGTCACTGTCCTTCCAGGGCTCCCAGGGAGCAAGAAGAAGAGTCCAGACTCTTCAGTCTGGTGTGCAAACCCTGCCCCCACCCCCATTAATCTAGTCCCAACCCCCTTTCCAGTCCCATCTAACCCTCCACAGAAACCACACTGAGATTTACCATCCCCAGTCACCTTCCGTACCCGAGCTGTTGCTTGTGGCATTCACTCAGCCTGGAATTCCCTCTTTTTATTCTCGACTTAGAAAAATCCAGGGCTCGGTTCCAATATCACCTGCTCTGTGAAGCCTCCCACCAGTAAGAATTAATCCTTTCTCTGAGCTCCTCATCTGCTCCCATTTAGGACACAGTTTATTATACCCTTGTCCCCACCAGACTGAGCTCCTGACAACAGAATCCCTGCCAGGCTCACCTGTGGGTGCCCAACAGAGGGTCTGGTGCCTGGCAGGCAACTGAGTCACATTTATTCAACTGAATAGAAGTAGCTACATCCCCCTTTCTTTCTCGCTTTTTAAAGCTGTTCTTGTAACTCTATGCGACAGTGGATAGAATTAGAACAGAAGAATTTGACAGCAGCAGAGCCAGAAGCCTGATTATTCCTTGCCTACATCACTTGTTTTTACTGAAACCCAGTCCAGTAGGAAAAAGAAATGGCACAGGGGAGCAAGGAGGAGACCCAGGGCTCTAGCCACCAGGGGTGCCTTCTATCAACCTGAGCAGCCTCATTGGGGGAACTACCTCTTCGTGGTTGGGGCAGGGGACAGTCGTGAATAACAAGATGAGGATGCACTCCTGGAGGGGTTTTTCATCCTACAGGGCCTGGGACACAGGACGAAGATTCTGCGTTATCTAGAAATAAACTATCTAATCACATCTGGAGGTAAGACCTGAAAAAGAACCAACCAACTCCCATCATTTCATGGATGGAGACTGTTATAGATTGAACTACGTCCCCCCAAAATATGCGTTGTAAATCCTAGCCTGTATGTCTGTGGTTATAATCCCATTTGGAATGGGTTGGTCCTCGTTATGTTAATGAGACAGGATTAGTGTAGAGTGTATCTTGACTCAATTTCTTTTGATATATAAAAGAGATTAAACGAATGCTAGGAAGCAGAGTTGGGGGAAGAGAGATAACAAGTCACATGAAGATCACCCAGGAGCAGAAGCTCAAAAAGAGACAAGGGTCTTCCTCTGGAGCCGAAAGAGACAGAAAACCTTCCCCTAGAGCTTGGCGCCCTGCATTTGGACTTCTAGCCTCCTAAACTGTGAGAAAATAAATTTCTGTTTGTGGTATTTCTGTGGTGGCAGCACTAGATAACTAAGACAGGGACACTGAGGCCTCAGGAAGGACAGCAATTGGCTCAAGGTCACACAGGATATAAGAGACAAAGCCAGGGTTGTAACTGGAACATCAAACCTCTAAACCAGTTGGTGTTGGGTCGATTCTGACTCATGGCAACCCCATGCGTATCAGAGTAGAACTGTGCTCCAAGTGGTTTTCAATGGCTGATTTTTTGGAAGTAGGTCTCCAGGCCTTTCTTCCGAAGTGCCTCGAGGTAGACTCGAACCTCCAAACCTCCAACTTTTCGTTAGTAGCCTAGCATATTAACTGTTTGTACCACCCAGGAATCCCTATCAAATCTCTAGTCCTGCATTTTTCTTGCTAAACTGTGTTCCTCCTACATTTACCAAAAGAACCAAACCCGTTGCCATCGATTCTGACTCAATAGTGACCCTATAGGATACAGAACTGCCCCATAGGGTTTCCAAGGAGTGGCTGGTAGATTTGAACTGTCAGCCTTTTGGTTAGCAGCCTGCAGCTCTTAACCACTGCGCCTCCTACATTAGCAGTAATTATTTGAGGGTTAGTGAAAACGGTACTAAAGTGTTTTCTTTAATGGATTGCTGCTAAACCAGAGTTTGGCAACGGGTGGTTTTAACAAAAAAAAAGTGAAATATTCTTTTAATTAAAAAATATAGCAAATGAAAAATTCATTTAATTAAGTGATATTCATTACTTACTTGCTCAGTGCTGAGCATTAACCTGGGTACCTGGGATGGAGATAGAGGGCAAAAGTCTCTGTCTAGCACGCCATCTACAAATTCCTCCCTTGGCCCTGCTCACGGCTCCCACATGGCTGGCCAAACCCCCTACAGGACCAAGTGTCCTCCTGCCTTTTGATGCTGTATATCCTGACTGCAGAAGTGAGTACTGAGCATTAAACAAACTTCTTAAATATGCCAGCTATGAGATTCGATGAGAAAACACCAGACGAGTGGAAGGGATTCTTCTAGTCTTTTATTTCTCAGCTAATTCATTCCATGACACATTAAAAACATCTGCAAAGGCAATGTTTATTTCGATGTCATTGCCATAGAAGGAAAAAGATACGGTAGCTTCAGGAAGCTTACACCTATCCCTCCCCCAGGTGGTAATTAAGGGTTTCTGTTCCTGCACCTGTGACAACGTGCTCCCCTTTCATGCCTACTCACATCAGGGTCCAGCTCATCCAGCTCATTTTCCAGGGTCCTGAGCTCTTCCTCTGTTAGGGCTCCGAGGATTTTATCTTCATCCAGGTCACGGTATTTCTCTAGTTCTCGTCTGTATGACATTGTAGGAGAACTTGTCTTTGTCTTGTAGCTTCTGTGTAGCTCTGTGACCTACCAGAAAGAGAAAAGCCTTAGAAAGAGCCTCCTTGGACAAGACTGGTGCTCTCAGGGTCTCAGGTGGGTGCTCACCATTCACGTGGTGACCTGGCCATGTTTCCTAAGCTGCCAGGATGGTGATTACTATGGTGGAACACTGCACTAATCTGGACTAATTCTCTGATAAAACTGTACAAAGTAGAGGTCCTTAGGGCATGTGATTTAATGAGTTGTAATTGGCATGACCATTGATTACAAATAAATGAGTAATTATAAATGGCTTAAGAGTACCTGAAAACAATTTGATTCTTCAAGTAGTTTGAACACTTTTCTGTACAAACCCCTATCTTTCACCCCACACTCCAATGGGAATCATGAATGCCAGAAACTCTGCCAAAGCTGATTTAAAAAAAGGAGGGGGCATCAATAGTTAAACGAGCACCTACTACATGCAAGCCCTAAACATCTCATTCAATCCTCACAAAATATAGCCAACAATAATAGTTTTTTAAAAAAATTTTTTCACTGTGGTAAAAATATACAATGAAATATTTGTCAATATAATAACTTTTACTACCATATGCCAGGCAGCATGTTAAGCACATCACAAGGATCTTCTCATTTAACCTGTGAGGTGTTTATTACTATCCCCACTTTACAGGTGAGGAAATTGAGGCTTAGAGAGCGGTAAGTGTCCTACTCACAATCACACCATTAGGAAGTGGCAGAACCACAATTTGAGCCCAGATCCACTGGCTTCAGTGCCCGCATCGCTCTAGCCATCATATCACAATGCCCTTTTCATAGAATCACTTACTGTCATGCAGAAAGGGGACTGCTTAGTCTGGACCCCTCCTTTTTATTCCCAAGGAAGGTGGCCTGGAGAGAAGAAATGATGTGCCAGGGGGGCTCAAAGGGACCAGTGTCCAGGTCCCCCACGTCCCAGGCTGCGCTCTCTTTGGCTAGAGAAGGCTATTGTTGGTTTGCATTTCATGGAAGATACTTAACACCTGTGTTTGAATCCTGTCTTTGCTACTTCCCTTAACATTTTCATATGTGTTAATTCATGTGATCCTGACGATACACCCTGTAAATTGGGTCTTCTAATTTAAACCATTTAATCATGGAGAAAACAGGGCTGGCCTAGGGCTTGACCCAGGACCTCTGATATCAGACCCCAGGGCTCCCTACTACACACACTGTCTCTCACCTAATCTGGGAAGACGAGGTCCTCAGCCCTTCAGTCCTCCAGCTTAACTAAATCTGATAACATGGCTTGAGTCAAGCACCCTCCAAGCCCGGCTCACAGGTCACCTTCTCTGAGAAGCTGCAGCGTCCCCTCACTAAGCAAAGTTCATCTGGCCCACGGCAGTGGTCTGGGTCCACACCTCTCTACAAAGCTCATCTGCCTCCCGCTTGACTTCCCCATGGGCAGGGTCTGGGTTTGCTTCATCCCCCCACCTCTGCTCCCCAGGGCCCAGCCCAGGGCCATGCACATGGAAGGAAGTTTTCACTGAAATGAACCCAATTTCAGTTCCCCACCTGCTTTTGATGGTCCAATCAGACAGCCTTGAGGAGAATTTGGTCTCTTCTCCTCTTGGAAAATGTTAGCTTGCTGCAGAAGCGGCTGTTATCTCTGTTTGTCCCCGCCTGTCTGTCCTTTGACCTACGTGAGCTGAGTCATTAGCCTTCCTTTCTGAAGCTGACGGCTAGTCAGCGAGGTCGGAGCTCGAGGCTTCCTTAAACGCTGCAGGGTGGAAAGCAGTACTGTAACCCACTGTACATACCCACAACATCACCTTCTTCCTAGCAGTTTTTAGACCTCCCCGCAAACAAAATCCATGCTCATCTGTGAAATGACTGATAGAATTTCCCAGAGTAGACAGAAAAGAAGACTAGAAGACAACCAACCAAGCAATCAAAAAACTAGTTGTTAATCAAAAACAATTTTTTTTTAAACCAAAACTAAAGTTCACCAAGCTAACAGAAGAAGCCTCCACTTCCGAAAGCGGAGAGCATGTTTTGTCAGTTTAAGTATGCGGGTGTGTGGGTATATTTGTAAGAGAAATCTGACAGCTGGCTTGATAAGAAACGACTTGCTTCCCAAGCACAGAAAACGCCGGTGCCATTCTTTCCTGGAGGACAGCTTAGCTTGGTCTATGTCTTCCTTTTACCAGATCCCAGGACTGCGATGTTCAGACCATAAGTGGACCCCTCCCACTCAATTCATTCCTATTTAGTTCCAAGGAAAGCACAACCAGCTGACAATGCTCTGGTATAGGTGAGAGTCTCCCTGAAGGCCCTCAGAGAACAACGTGATTTGGCTTTTCCTGAGGGAAGCCAGGAAATGGAGAGGAGCCTTCATCTCCATACAGGGGCCAAGTCTGGCCCTGGTGACGGACATGGAGGCTTCTGGAAGAAACTCACAGAGAGGTCAGAACCACCTCCAAACTCTTAGGGTTGTTTAGGTGGGCTGCAAAACACAAGTTTTTGGCACTCAAGCAGGTCTGGGTTATATAAAGTTCCACAAGACCCTTGACTGCAAAACTCAAAAACTTTGATATGCTACCACGAGCTGGGCATCACCAAATGGATAGGTTGCAAACAGATTTTCCCAGACTTTGACTATGAAGCCATTGTTCTGAGAAACTGCTCCTGGAATTCGAATCGCATGAAACAAAGTTGGAAAACAGGCTCACTTCTGGGTCACATCAGAAAGACACCCAGAACCATACAAGAAGGGATGTAGGTGGGGACAGGACCAGCTGGGACACATCTCTTGGGAAGTTGGACAGGCTTGGGACCTTTGGAGTGCCTCGTATCTGTTATCTTTGCCACCAGACTCTTTTCCCAGATGATTTGCAATAAAACCTGTAGAAGAAGAGTAGTGGGCTGACCCTGGAGAAAAAAAGCACCAGAGTGAAGGGACAGAGGAGAGAGAACTCCGTATCAAAGCAGGCCAGTGAAAAACGAGCCAGGGAAGGAATAAGAAGTAGGTGGAAACTATGGGGCCTGCTGAGAAACGGAGGTGGGCTCAGAGATGTCACCCTGAGGGGTGCAATCATCAGAAAGACCCTTATATCTCCTGAAGAAGTCTCCCTCTTTTCACATACAGGAAAATTAATGCACTATTTACACACCCCCAAGGTGCTGTTGAACTCAAAAATTCTATTTCATACTTTAAAAAGCCCTTTCTGATGCCAAGCGTCCTCATGAATTTCATGGAATGATGAGGCATTAAATTAAATAAGCTGAGGGGAACTGAGAACTCCTAAGGTAAACTATGAAGCTGTCAGCTTCACGCCACACTCATTGACTTGGCCACAGGGCGATTTCTACACAGGAGGATTCTCCTGTGGTCGGTGACGTAAGGGGACCGGAGGTAGGGAAGATGCAGGGTGGGCAGGAGGTGAAAACTAGCACATTAGTAGAGCCCGCTGTAAGCTCGGTCTTCAATTATGGCTTGGAAGATATTGTATCTTATAAGTATTAACAAAAGGCCTCCGTTTCCTTAATAAAAGAGGTGTCATGGATGGAGCACAGGCCTGTGATTCATAACACTTTGGCTGGAGAGCTAGTTGTGACGGTAGCTCCCTGGGTGACTGTCACCAAGTTCCTTCCCTTCTCTGGGCACCTGCTTGCTCATCTGTAAAATGAAATAACTGCATCACATTGGTGTTTATTTCCTTCTTTTTTGTTTTCTTCCTTCTGTTCTTTCTCTCTTCTCTCCCTCCTCCCTTTCTTTTTTTTATTGTGGTAAATATATAGGTAACAAAATATTCATCATTCCAACAATCTTCACATACGGAAGTCAGTGATATTAAAGACATTCATCATGCTGTTCAGCCATGTTGGCGGTCTTTAAACTGTGCCCAGACGACCTCGCAGGCTCAGGAAGTGTCTCCAGGGCCACTGCGGGGCTTGGGGGGGGGGGGGCGGGGAAGGAGAGGCTGACTGAGGGGACTCAACCCCAATTTTAGCTGTTTTATATATTTGGGGTTCCAAATACAATTTCCTTTAAAGAGAGGCTTCTGTGGCTAAAAAAATTGGAAGTCACTGGACTGGGTTTCTTTGTCTACAGAGTGAGCGGGTGGCAGTACTCACCCCACAGGTGTTGTGAGGCTGAAGTGGCAACAGCAGATAAGGTGTGCAGCCTGGTCAGCACAGGTTGTTATTAGGAGGCTGCTTTCCCTCACACACTATCGTAAGACTGTAAGGTCCCTCAGTCTTATTGTCTGCACCTCCACAGAGCCTAGCCCTGTGCCTGGCCCAGAGGTGTCCCTGAGGAGGAAATGAACACACCTGACTTCTGCTCTAGCGTCTTTGGGACCTTGGGCAAGTCCCTTCTCTCCTCTGATCCCGTTTTCCCATTCTTAAAATGAAAAGATTGGAGTAGGTCTGGGAGGGAGGGATGGGACAGGCAGGAAGAGGGTGTAAAGCCTCCCGGGCTCCCACCATGGCCCACCTGAACCATAATAGCCCCTTTGTAACCTGCTATATAGATTGGGTCCTGAGTAAGAGTTGATTAGGGGGAAAAAAAAAAGGCTGCTAAGTAAATTCAAAATAAACTTAAAAACTTGTCTTCCACTTTTGGTGTATATTTCACAATTGCAGCACATCCAGCCACCATGCTTCTCAATGGCAGAGGCCCTAAGCCTCTGTTAAATGTGAAAAGAGAATTTACAAGCTGTGCCAGGAAGTAAAAACTCAGCAGGTTGGATAGTAAAAATTAGCAGGTCAAAGGCTGAGACCATCCATCAGGGAAGCTTCAGAAGTGAAAGCTCAGAGCCAGGGAAGCTCCTTGGAGTAGGGGTGTAAGGGATGCTCTTTAAATCGTTCCTGGGAAGTGGCTCCAGTCTCTCCTGCTAATGGGCTCCCCAGCCTCTGCCCATGTGGGAATACTCAGGGAAGAAACACTTGAGCAGCATCTGATTATGGAACGCACTGCCCTGAGCTCAGGAAGCGCTGAGTCACAGCTCATATGAGTACTTTCCAGTTAGACCATCTTCTTATTTCAGCCACAGTCAATGTCTGAGGATGGGTGAAGAAAGGTTGATTTTCAAACAAAGTTTGATTCTTCATACCCCATTACTATCATTATGAGATGATCCCTCACATTAAATCCTGCATCCCAGGACACTGCTGTCTACTCCTCTTTCCTGACCCTCTCTCTTCCCTTGGCTTCAGGGACACAAGGATGCCTGGGATACCACAAGTCCCTCCTAAGAAAGTTGTTCCTCTCCCCTCAGCCCTTCCTCAAAAGATACCTCCTGGGCAGCCATGCTTTGTACCACGTGACCACTCACTCTCAGGTGATTGGATAGAGTGGGTGCCTGCTTCAAGGGCAGCCAAACTGATTGGCTGGTCAATGACCTATGAGGTGGCACGGCACCAAAAAAAAAAAAAGAAGAGTTGAGCAAATGAGCTCCTTCCATTTCTTGGCATTGAACTGGGACTTAAGGAGAGAATAGGGCAGGTGGCAGGGGAGCGGGGGGGAACAGAAGCTGAGCTGACCATGAGGAGCATGTGCAAACTGGGCTGTGAGGATAGAGACATGTTGACAGTGATTGTCGTCATGAGAGGGAGAGTTCACTGCCTGAGAGGGAGGTGGAAAACCCTGTGTCCAGAAGTGCCCCGGCTCCTGCTCCCTCAGGCCTACTTGCTGTGGATCATGTTGGATTCCCATGAGAACCCTGTCCTCCTACTGTCCTCGGCGTCCACCACTACCCCCACCCCACTGTACTAAAGTAACTCGGATGAGTCCCTTTTCCTTTCAGTCCCCTTCTTTTCTGATCCCCCTTCTGCATCTTCTTCATGATGCATTATTCTTGGCTCACCTGTTCGCCTGGGCTCTGTGTCCCCTTCTCACTTTCATGCTGTCCCTGGGTAGTTCTCATCTTCTCCTGTGTGGCTTCTGCTACCAGTAATAAGCAGAATGACCCTCCGATATTCCCTCTCCAGCCCAGGCCCTTCCTGTGCCCCAGCTCCCTGGGTGTCACATGAAGAATAGATGAAGGACTAGGGGAAACATGGCCACACTCTGGAAATCTCTAATGGGGTGACCTGGGGAAGATGGAACAGAAGTGTTCTGTGGGAACCCAGGGGTAGAAGACATAGATTTACCAAGATTACCAAGATGTAGATTTCCAATCAACACAAAAATAAAGCTTTCTAATTATAAAAACTGCCCCACGGATACACTGGGCTGATTCAGGAGGTAGTGAGCATTCCATCATTACAAACATGTAAGCAGAGATGAAAAGGAGCCCTGATGGCACAGTGGTTAAGTGTTTGTCTGCTAACTGAAAGGTTGGCGGTTCAAGCCTACCAGCCACTCTGCAGAAGAAAGATGCGGCAGTCTGCTTCTGTAAAGACTACAGCCTCAGAAACCCTATGGGGCAGTTCTACTCTGTCCTACAGAGTCACTATGAGTCAGAATCAACTCAGTGGCAACGAGTTTGGGTTTTCTGGGGGGTAAGCAGGGATGATAGAGTCCTAAGTAAGGGTCTTACAGAGGGGGTAATGCATCAACTGGCGGTGGTTGTTGGGGAGTTGACTAGGTGAGATTTAAGGCCTTTCAAGCCCTAATTCCCTCATGAAAGACATGTTGGGAGCCACTGAATGGAGGATGAGGACTTAATGACCAGGTCTCTTTAAAAGACCTGTTTTCTGGCCTCTTTGCATTTATTTTCCCTGGCTGATCTCATTCTCTCAGTCATATGCGAAATTTCTGAAAAAGCAGGAAAACTAAACGTAGTGTTTGACTCCGACACTTTCTGCAGTTGCTACAAGCCCCATCCCAGGACACACTGAGCCTCAAAGGTCCACGTGTCAGTCCAAGTTGTCAAATGGCTAAAATTAGAAAGACCTCATATGTGCATATGTGTGTGTGTGTGTGTGTGTGCATTTAGGGGACTGGGGATGAATGTGTGTGTGTATGTAGGGGGAGGGGGATGAATGTGTGGGTGTGTGGGGAGTGGGGGGTTGTGGATGATGTGTATGTGTGCATGTGTGTGTTTTCATTTTGCCTCTCTTGAGGTCATCAAGGTGTCTGGGTCATCACGTGAATCATCATAAGCAACAAGGTTCCAGGAAAAGACTCTGAAACCACCTTCCTGTCCCAGCTGGCCTGCCAATCTGCCCTCCAACCATGCTGCACTCTACTTTGTGGCTCTCTCCACTCCTGCCACTTCCCTAGTTCAGGCCACCATTAGCTCTCATTTGGGCTTTTGCATATGTCCCCTCCCCAAACTGGCCTGCCTGCCACCAGACTCTGCCCTTTCCATTTCATCTTCCCCAGCACAGTTGAAAAGGGTTTTAGGAAGCCAAGTATCTTAATGCAAATGAGGGAAGCCATTGGAGTTCTATGGAAGCCATTTCATTGTTCTGTCCCCCTTACCTCCAGACCCCAAGACTGAAAGCTACTTGAGGGCAAGCATCTCCTATGGTCTCCCATGATCCAAAACTAAGTTCTTCCCCTCTTAGTGCTCAAGAAATGTTTACTGAATGAATGAATATTATTGGCTCTGACAGCCATAAGTCAAAAGCATTGGTAGAAGTCTGCTTGCCAGAAAGTTTATGTAGGTCACTCCTTTTCTCATTCTCCATTTTACAAACATGAACTTTCTCACTTTGCCTCACGGAAGGTGTTAACACGAGGTACAGTTTTATGAAGCAGGCTTTTGCATTTCCTGGAAAACCAATATGAAAATTAGCATGAACGATGCCAAAACGCAAATGGCAAAAGGGGGAAAGTATATTTGCTGCACATTTGATAAAGGGCTAATTTGCTGAAGAGACAAAGAGTGCCTACAATCAATCAAGAAAATTAGAAGAGCCCAATGAAAACATGGGAAAAGGAAAGAAACAAGCAGTTCACATAAAAAGAAATACAAGTGGCTAATAAACACGTGAATAGATAATGACTCTCATAATTATAACAGGGCATCGGGATTGGAGGAAGACTCATTAACAACCTGATATGCAGAAGACACAACCTTCCTTGCTGAAAGTGAAGAGGACCTGAAGCACTTACTAATGAAGATCAAAGATCACAGTCTTCAATATGGATTACACCTCAACATAAAGAAAACAAAAATCATCACAACTGGGCCAAAAAGCCACATCACGATAAGCAGAGGAAAAGTTGAAATTATCAAGAGTTTCATTTTACTTGGATCCACAATCAACACCAATGGAAGCAGCAGTCAAGATATCAAAAGACACATTGCAACGGGCAAATCTGCTGCCAAGGACCTCTTTAAAGTGTTGAAAAGCAAAGATGTCACCTTGAAGACTAAGGTGCGCCTGACCTAAGCCATGGTATTTTCAATAGCATCATATGCAAGTGAAAGCTGGACAATGAATAAGGAAGACTGAAGAATTGATGCCTTTAAATTGTGGTGTTGGTGAAGAATACTGACTATACCGTGGACTGCCAAAAGAACAAACAAATCTGTCTTGCAAGAAGTACAACCAGAATGCTCCTTAGAAGCAAGGATGGAGAGGCTGTGTCTCACATACTTTGCACATGTTGTCAGGAGGCATCAGTCCCTGGAGAAGGACGTCATGCTTGGTAAAGTATAGGATCAGTCTACGTGAGCGGCGCCCATCTGGAGAGGCAATGAGAGGGCAGAGGGGGTTAGAAGCTGGCCGAATGGACACGATAATAGAGAGTGGAGGGAAGGAATGTGCTGTCTCATTAGAGGGACAGCAACTAGGAGTATATAGCAAGGTGTATATAAATGTTTATATGAGAGACTGACTTGATTTGTAAACTTTCACTTAAAGCACAATAAAAAAATTTTAAAAAGGTATTTAAAAAAAAAGCATAAGGTCATCAGAAAAGAGGAAGACCCTTAACAAGATGGATTGACACAGTGGCCGCGACAATGGGCTCAAGCATAACAACGATTTTAAGGATGGTGCAGGACCAGGCAGTGTTTCGTTCTGTGGTACACAGGGTCGCCATGAGTCGGAATTGACTTGATGGCACCTAACAATAACAACAACAACTCATAATTATAGAAAAGCAGATGGAGAAATGAGCTATCAGTTCTCATCTGCCAGTCTAGCAAATGTTAAAACATCTGAGAATTTCCAGTGTTCACGAGCTGTGGAGAGAGCAGCATTCTTACACAGAATAGAAGGACACATTTGCACACCCTCTTTTAAGGAAATTTATGCCATATCTATCAAAATACACATACCCCTTGACTCAGCAATCACACTTCTAGGAATTTATCCTACCAGTTTACCCACTGAACTCTGCAAAGATATATGTACGACTTATCTGGTATGATATAATCTATAATAGCAAAAAACTGAAAACCACATTAAAGTCCATCAAGAGAGAACTGAGTAGATATAGCGTAGACATAAAATGGAGCGTTAGAGGGTTTTATTATCCATTATGCCCCTGAACCTTATAATAGTAGCAAGCATTATTCTGTACTTACTGCATACTGGACACTGTGCTAAGCTCTTTACATTGATCATTTCAAGTCCTCTTAACAACTCTGTGAGGTAGGTACTTTTGTTAAATCCATTTTATAGACAAAGAAACTGAAGTGCAGAGAGGTGAAGGAACCTGACCAAGGTCACAAAGCTAAGAAGTGGTAGAGCCAGGATTTGAATCCAGGCAGGCAATCTAATTGCACTCATTATCACTACCCCATGCTGCCATCCTATAATAGCTAACACATAATGCTAGCAACATACAGGCACTGCCCTAAGAATTTCACATATAATAACTATTTTAATCCCCCATGAAAAGCCCACTTTATAAATAGAGAAACTGAGATACAGAGGGGTTAAGAAAGTTACCTGAAATTACACAACCAGTAACTTCGCAGCATTTAGGTTTGAACCCACGGAGGTGGTCTCCAAAGTCCATGTTCTTAACCACTATACTAAACTGCCTCCCATCTAGTGCCCATCATGATAATATACTCTTAGAATTAGGACTAAGAAAACATTTCTCTCTCCTGAAAGACTGGTGTTCTTCCTTTTATTATCAGACATGAAGAGCCTGCAATCTATCTTGTTTCCCTTTTCACCTCAGCTGCCCCAGTTCATCTTAGAGCTGATTTGAGCATCCAAATACAGTTGTCATCTTCAGCCTAGATGCTGGCATAATTTTCTCTCCTTATTTTCTGTGTTGGATGTTCCTTACCTGGGCTTTTGAATGGGCTTCAGGGGGATCAGCGCATTTTCTGAGACAGTATGTGTTCTAGTTATCTAGTGCTGCTATAACAAGTGGATGGCTTTAACAAAGAGAATTCATTCCCTCACAGTCTAGGAGGCTAGAAGTCCGAATTCAGTGGAAGACTTTCTTTCTCTGTCAGCTATTGGGGAAGGTCCTTGTCATCAATCCTCCCCAGTCAAGGAGCTTTTCAGTCCAGGGACCCTGGGTCCAAAGGATGTGCTATTCTCCTGGCTCTTGTTTCTTGGTGGTATGAGGTCCCCAGGTCTCTCTGCTTGCTTCTCTCTTTTATGTCTCCAAAGAGATTGACTTAAGACATAACCTAATCTTGGAGATTGAGTCCTGCCTCATTAACATAACTGCCACTAATCCCATCTCATCAACATCATAGAGATAGGATTTACGATACGTACGAAAATCACATCAGGTGACAAAATGGTGGACAATCACACAATACTGGTTATTATGGGCCAGCCAAGTTGACAGGTATTTTTGGGAGATGCAATTCAATCCATGACAGTATGCAAACTGTTGTGTATACAGATGCGTTCATTTTTCTCGAGCAAATGTCCATAGTCTCCATCAGATTCTCAGATCTTAATCTTCAAGGCTTCTGCCCTGTCTTTTTTTTTTTTTTCCCATTTCTGTCCTTAGTAGTTACATTACCTGTGTAGGTTTCTTTTAAGTCATCTCCAACCCTTGCAATGGTGTAAGTGGAATGCAATTTAAAAGCCATAAATAAATGTGTACAATTTTGCCACTCAATCTGAATTTTTAACTCTTCCTGAGTTTGCATGGAGGAATCTGTCCTGACCTCTCCCTTGCCTTGGAATTTGCAGACTTCTGATTGGTTTTGATGCAGGCGTCTCAGATCCTCAGGCCAGCACTGGCCAGACACTCATCCTGCGCTCATAGGTACCCAACTTATAAGCAGTGTGAATGAGTTATAGACCAGGAAGAGCCCTTGATTTGGAGTCACAGCTTAAATGGTCCTTTGCAGGTTTAAAAAACACTATCTTAATGCAATGGCCAGCAAAATCTTTGTGATAACTGGTGCTTGTCTTGGTGCTCAAAGAGTGGTCCAGGGCCAGTAGCATCAGTGACACCTGGCAGCTTGTTAGAAATGCAGAATCTCAGGCCCCTCCCCAGATCTACTGATTCAGAGTCTGCATTTTTAACAAGATCCCAGGTGATTTGCATGTGCATTAATCAAGTTACTCAAACCCTGGGAAACACTTTGGTTTTCTGGAATATATACCCCACCTGGGTGGCTTGGAACAATTCCCACTGGGACTCACCGTCTTATCTGCAAAAGGGAGTAATAATATCTACCCTTGTTCCCTCACAGGATTACTATCAGTTTCAAATGAGATAGTGGATTCATTCATTGGCTACATACTGTGAGGGGGCAGACGGGGGCTGGGGAGGCACTGGGGAGCAGACCAAGCTGGTCTCAACAGCCTCATGGAGCTGATGGTCTGGTGGGTGGGAAAAACGTGTCATGAGTGTTGGCTGGTGTTGTGTGATAGTCATAGTTATCACAGAGCTTTCATTCATTTATGTTTTTTACTCATTCATTCATTCAATGGTCAGTTGTTTATTGAAAATTAAAGTACCTGCACTATGCCAAATCTGAGCTCTGAGCTAGACACTAGGGAGGTGGGAGGCAAATAAGCCATAGACCCTGTTCTTAAGGAGCGTTCAGTCTAGCCAGATATAAAGACTTTTTAAGCAGATGATTGAATTTAGAACACACAGTGACCGGTGCTCTGAGTTCGTGCAGGGGGCTGCGGGAGCACGGGTCGGACGAGGAGAGGCTCTGCATCCAAGGATGGTTACAAGTCCACCAGGCTAAGAGGGGGGAACAGCATTCTAGGCAGAAGGATCAGCAAGAGCAAAGGCAGGGAGCATGACACTGCACTGCATACTCACACCACAACCAGAAGGCAAGAAGCTTCTGGGGAGTGTCAGGAGGTAATTTTGGAAAAGTATCTTCAGGCCTGATCTTAGAAGGTCCTGGCGTTCTGTGCTAAGGAATGTGGTCTTTATCCAGTAGGAAATGGGTAGTTCTCGAAGGAAGAGAAATAACAGCCGTAGCCATGTTTTATAAAATATCTTTTAATGGCAGCATGGAAGAAAGGGACGACTTGAGGCAGACAGACTTTAAAAGGCTCTGACAGTAGCTCAGGGGAGTGATGGTGAAGTGCTCAATTGGGGCAGTGGATGTGGAGATAGAAATGAATATAAGAGATATTACGGATGTAGATTTATCAAGACTTGATGACCAAATGAATGGGGTGGTGAAAAGAAGGAAGTTTCTGGCTTGGTATCTGGGTCAATGCTATTACCGTAATCCAAGATGGAGGACACAGCGGGAGGAAGACTGGGTGATGAACCTGTGTCTTGGCCTGTTAGGTTGGGAGTGCCTTTGGAACATCCTATTGCCTAGGGAGTTACACATCCCTAGAGCTGAGGAGAGCAGTACAGGCTGGACACATGGATTTGGGAATTGTGAGTTTATAGTTAGTGGGTAGAGCCATGGGAGTGAATGAGATTGCCCAATGAGAGGGTGTGGGGTAAAACAAAATAGGGCTGAGAGTGGCATCAACATTTACAAGTATGTGAAGGAGGCTGAGTAAGGCCAAGAGGCATTTCTGCTTCCCTCAGTTCTCTTGGGCATGGAGAGTGTATACCCCAGGGGTCACAACTCATCACCCACCAGAATCATGTCCAGGAAGGGACCTTGGAGCCACCACCCTAGAGGTGCCAGAGTGAGTGGTGGCTTGGGATGGGAATCCCAAGAAAATGAAATGAGACATATGGGCAGGCCTTGTCTCTCTCTCCTTCCTCCTCATGCCCAGTAGGGTCCAGCTCTTTCACAAACTTGTTTTCTCCAATAGAAAAACAAAAGGATGTAAGAGGAGAAGTAATGCTTGAGTTTGTTTGGTTTTTCAGATAAGACAAGGACCCAGCACCCCCTAACACTGAAGAAAACCCCCCAGACGCATCCCAGGTTGATTCCAAGGAGCTCATTGTTTTGTTGTCATCAAAAGCAGAGTCAGGTCCTATCGTGATTAACCAAGGGAGGATTAAAAAAAAAAAACTAGAGAGAGAGGAAACAGCCCCAGAATTATGCTGTTTGATTCATGTTCTTCCATTGAAACAGGTCTATGGCTTTAAGCTGGTAATGGATTCTAGCAGCCAAATAATTGATCTATCTGGTGTTCTGGCTTTAAATGAAAAGTTAAGTGGCCTTTTTAGAAATGTTGGCAGCAAGGCTGGTCCATTAGTAAGACCGAAAAATCAAAACATTGACTGGAAAAGGCCATTATGACTGGGTTCAGCAGGAGTCATCGATGGATGACGTCATTTCAGAAATAAGCAAGCCAAGGTCACGAGGCCTGGGCAGGGTCAAGCTACCAGTCACAGCCCATCATCACCCTCCTTCACAGATACTGAAGTTGGCCAAAAGGGGATACAGGAGCCTGAACCAGCATGGCTTCATTTCACCCTTTCTTTGCTCTGCCCCATCCCAGGGGACTCAGGCAACCGCAGGGCCTGTGACATCAAGTGATTTAAGGAAGGTCCCTCAGATACCTCCCAAAAGCACAGACAGCCTTTAGGTTCTCTTTTCACCCTCCTTCCCTTTCCTGGGTCATTTTCCACATTTTATCACACTCCTCCTCCCAGAAAGACCTGCCTCCCCTATGTTCCTGTCCCCAGCTCCTACTGCTTTCCTTAGCCCTTCCTTTCTCATCCAAGCTTTTAGATAGAGTTGCACGCTGTCTCCACTGCTTCAGCTCCCATTAGCTTCTGCCTCTGCCCCTTGCTGACTGACACTAATAATATCATCATAAGGTACCAGGCACTGGGCTGAGGGCTTCTCCTGCATCATCTCACTTAACCCCACAGCAACCCATGTAAAATGGGTCCTATTATTATCTCCACTGTATGGCAGGGGAAACTGAGGCTTGGACAGGTTGGGTCACCAGCAGAGGCGTATTTAAGGTATGGCATGTGACTGGGTGCCCCTTGAAGGGGGGCACCACTAAGCAGTTTCTATTAATCATCGCAGTTTCCATTACCACCTGTAAGAGATCATTCAGTAAGTTTAAAGTAATACTTTCATATTTGAGAGCCTTCATGGGTCAAGGCAGGCTATATGAGCTTGCTCTGCTGAGAGTAGGATGGGAAAAAATTAAAAAAAAAAAAAAAAGACTTCGAGCACGTCATGGACAAATTTTCGTCAGTGAAAGCAAGGAAAGTGTAGTTGTAATTTTCATGTAGTGCCAAAATGTGTTAAGTAAAAGATTGGGATTGACTTGTATTTTTGAGCTGATGTTATGGTAAATTTATCTAAAAGATGGGTGTCAGGTGTTTGGACGGGGGGTGGCAATTTTAGTGCTTGCCATAGATGCTGTTTTCTATAGATATGCCTCTGGTCACTGGCCCCAATAAGGCAGTGGCAGATACTGTTCTTGGACCCTCTGGCATGCTCTGGCCAACGTCACCAATGACCTAACTGCCAATTCTAATGGCCCCTTCCCAGTCCTCACCCACCTTTGTCTCTGCAGCAACTAGCATTGCTAACCTCTCTTCTCCTTTGGCTCTTGGGAAGTCACTTTCTCCCACTCCTCCTCCACCCCTCTCTCTTCACCCTGGGTTCCCCAGGATTTCATTCCTGGCACTTTATTTTTCTCATCCTAGAAAGTCTTCTGAGAGAAACTCCAAACCCTTTTGATTCCAAGTCCACTAGAGACCATCTTGTCTATCCCCTCATTGCTCAAGGTCACTCAGAGTGGGTGGCAGAGCTGGGGCTGGAGCCAGGTGCCCTGACCTCTACACCAAACCACCTTCCCATTACTCAGAGCTGCCGCTACATACTCTGAGTTTTCTCTGCACTGCAGGATGCCTCCCCACCCTGGAGGATAAGGTGCAAGGACCTGATAAGTTGGGGCGAAGGCTATTTTTAGAGGACACTGGCTTTCCACTCAGGCTGGGAGGAACCCAAGGGTTGTCTAAAACATGCGTTTGCGAGACTTACTCATTAAAAAGAATTATACACCAAAGTGACAGCATTCCTTGTTTTCACCATTATAACCAAAAACCAAACCCAGTGCCGTCGAGTCGGTTCTGACTCATAGCAACCCTGTCTATTATGTGGCTTGAATTAATGTGAACCTTGTTATTTGGCTCCATTTCTAGGGGTACAGACGGTTTGCACTCAGCTACTAACTCAAAGGTTGGTGGTTAGAACCCACCAGTGGCACCACAGAAGAAAGGCCTGGCAATCTGTTTCCAGAAAGATTATAACCAAGAAAATCCTATGAAGCAGTTCTACTCTGTAACACATGCAGTCGCTATGAGTCAGAATCAACTCAATGGCGACGAGTTCGAGTTGGGTTTGGTTTCTCCTTAATTCTTTTATCTGTGTGGTTTTAAGATGGCTTTACAGAAAATAATAAAAAGTAGACACAAAAAGGAAACTTCAGGATGAGGGCGCTATTGTCTGAGAAAGAGAAACTCCCCCACCAGCGGATCAAAGAGAGGGAGCCTTGGTGGGGGTGCTCACAGATCCTGAAGACCTGCCCTGTGCAGCAGGAAGCGTCAGGAATAGAGACGGAGACCACCGGAGACTACAGACCTCCTGGCGTGGCCTTCAACCTGTGACCTTGAGCAGAGAGAGGGTTCTGCGACCCCTCACGGAAAACAAAATGGCGGTCACCTCGGGGCGGACGATGGAGGTCCTTGGGGTGCTCCCGCTGAGGGCCCAGCGCCTGGGTTCAGATCAGGATCTGGGACACGAAAACTTGAGCCGGGCCACCTCTGAGAGTCCGAGAGAGTCGAAGGGCGCGGCAAGTACCGCCTACAAGATCCGTAAAAGCAAAAGGAGCGGAGGGCGGCGCTTCGCCTTAGAGCACGTGGGGCCCTCTCGGCACAGACGGGGAAACTGAGGTCAGAGAGTGGCTGGATTGGAACCCCTGGCCCTACCTAGTTCATTGAGTCTCAAGCTGTTTGGGTCACATGCTCCTTTGAGAAGGTGATGCAGGGTTCCCGGCGGAGAGAGTCCCCTAAGGACTATGGACGCACCTCCTGGAGGTGTACGGCCCACGCCATTCCAAGGACCCTGGTGGGGCCCCCGGATAGGACCTGGGTCTGGGGGGCCACCAGAGTCTCTGATTTCCGAGAGTCCCCCGGATATAGCTGCTGTGTCCCCTGGGTCCCAGGCCCGAGCTAACCCAACAGGTGGAGGCAGAGCGGGCGGCCAGGAGCGCGCCCTGCCGCTCTCACACCGCGGCTCCTAGCTCCACCACGCGAACCAAACCTACTCTTACAAATGGGGAAACCGAGGCCCAGGAAAAGGAGGGGGGTTGCCAAGGCCATCTCGCGAGTTGGCGACAGCAAGGCGGCTCTTGTGTCCAGGCTCTTTCCCGCTCCACCTTGCCGCCTGACGCGCGTCTTGTGGTGCTTTAAATCTCGCCATCTCCCACATTTTGGGAAACTTTTTCTGTCACAAACTGGCGCTGCCGAGCCCTGAGTCCTCGTCTGCCCGAGCAGTTACGCCCCCACTTCCACCCCCAGAGCCTCCACGGGCGGAGAAGAGGCCGCGTCCGCGTCCGGGGCTCGGCGGGCACCTGTGCGCAGCAGAGTGGCCCGCAGGCGCACAGCCCGGCCGCGCTGGAGCCCGGAGGGCGGCGGGGGCGCCCCGCTCCGCCACTACCCGGGCCCTCGGCGCTGCTCCCCCACAGCCCCCACGTCCTTCTCTCGTTTACAGACAGGTCGCGGAGGCCTGAAGCGGAGGGTACTCTGGCTAAGGCCACGCGCCCAGGGCGGTGGGGACCCGAGCACCAGGCTCCGGACTCCGAAACCCAGGCTCCCCAGCCCCGGAGGCAACCTGAGGCGGCGGCAGCGGCCGCGGCGGCTATTTATAGAGGGAGCCACGCTCAGTCCCTCTTGGCGGCGGCGGCGACAGCTGAATATTTTGCCCAGATATGGCTGGGGCCCCGGCGCGGGGGCAGGGAGCCCCACGAGCGCGAGGGGGACCCCAGGCAGAGTGGGGGGCTTACCCGGTGGTAGAGCCACGGGAGCGGGGGCGGGCGCGGGCTGCCGCTAGGCGGACACGGAGGACCACGGACGGGCGCGGGCGGCACAGCGGCGCTCGGGCGGGCGGCTGGCGAGCGGAGCACGGGCTGGACAGGCTCCTGGGCGGCCGCGGCGGGCGGGCGCTGTGGACTCCGGGGGTGGGAGCCAGGGGCGGGCCCGGCTCCGCTGTCACCGCGCCCCGCCCCGCCCGCCGTTTTCTCCTCCTTCCCCTCCCCCTCCACTGGGGGCCTCGAGGCTGCACCGTTCCTGCCTGGGGAGCGACATCCTCTGGGGGGCCGCGGGGAAACCTGGCTCCGCTGCAAAATGGGTGCTGGTCTCCCCCTCTATGAGTCTCGGTTTCCTGACGTGTTCCAGGAAGAGTTTGTTTAAGTGACTGGTTGTTATCTGGGAAAAGGTTAGCAGATTCATTCCTGTGGACTCTAGATTTTAAGAATTGGGAGGCCCTTAAAAGTCATGGATGAATCGGCCTGAGAACAGAAGAACTAGATGGTGCCCGGCTACCACCAATGACCGCCCCCCCCAATAGGGAATGAAACAGAAAGTACCTGACTGAGCAGGAGAAAAGTGGGGTGCAGAGCTCAAATTCTAGTAAAAAGGTCAGACTTAATGGCCTGAGACTGGAAGGACCCCAGAAGACATGGCCCCCGGATTCTCTGTTAGCCCAAAACTAAAACCATTCGCAAAGCGATCTCTTCAAAGATTAGACTGGACTATAACACCTAAAATGATAATCCTGAAGAGTGTGTTTCTTAGCTCAAGTAGATACATGAGACTAAATGGGCAGCTTCTGTCCAGAGGCCAGATGAGAAGGCAGAAAGGGACAGGAGCTGGTTGAATGGAGACAGGAAATACAGGGTGGAAAGGAGGAGTGTGCTGTCACATTATAGGAAGAGCAATTAGGGTCACATAACAATAACTTGAATTGTAAAATTTGACTTAAAGCTCAATAAAAAAAAGTTTTAAAGGGATGTAGGAAAAATTTTGATCAAAGATTCCATGGAAGAATCCCGATCAAAAGGAGGAAAATGCAGAGCAGAATTCTGAATTCTCATGGATTCCAGGCTTCCTGGAACCATGAAGGTTGGATGAACCCCTGAAACTATTGCTTTGAGGTTATCTTTAAACCTTAAACTAAAAGTATCCTCTGAAATCTTTTTAAAACCAAACAATAGTGTAACTAGTAAAAAATGTCTGCCTTGAACATTGTGCTCTTTTAAGAACTATCTATATGGAATTAAACTGACAACAGCAACTCAAAAGATTAACTAGGAAACTTGCCAAAACTAAACGCACTGCCGTGGAGTCTATCCCAACTCATAACAACCCTATGGGAAAGAGTTGAATTGCCCCATAGGTCTGTAAGGCTTGTAAGTCTTTACAGAAACAGACTGCCACATCTTTCCTCCCAGAGGCTGAACCAAGACCTCTTGGTTAGCAGCGAGCGCTTTAATGACTTTGCCACCGGGCCTCCTTTCAGATAGGAACCTTAGGGGGCAGTGAAGTCATGTTAATGGAGGAGGAACAACTCTAAAGGAGGGTGGGGATGTTTGGGCAACTGAAAAGAATGTAATCAATGGTACATGTAGAAACTGTTGAATTGGTATGTTTTGCTGTGTATATTCTCAACAACAAAATTAAAAAAAAAAAAGAGAGACTGCTCCAGTTTGACTTCATTGGATTGAAGCGACGACTCTTCCCATTTTACCAGCAGCCCAGCTACGTCTGGTATGACTGAAGCTGGTATAAAAATCATTTTGTTAACATATATAGTTCCAACAGAGTGGAATGCTGCTCTCCATCCTGAGAGAATAGTGTGCAAAATTGCAACTTAAAATAACCACCACCAAATAAGTAAATTCCAGTTTCTAGAAGGCTAGTATGTTTTCCAGAACAAATCACACTGAAACAGAAATTTTGTTTTGAATAAAAAACCTATCATACAAAGGAATTTGTATGGACATAAGGAAAAGTCTCTTTTATGGTGAAGTAAATTGACCCTAGTAAAATCAACTATTTTTAATCTTGGTATATAGATGACTATTGAGAAATACTCATTTTGGAAAAAAAAAAAGTTTTCCACTAAAATGTATTCCAGCTGTAAGAGAATGCTCTTTTCAAGGAGTATGTGCCATGTATTTTAATAAGGCAATGATTTGCTATTTCAGATTAATTTTATATTTTTTTGTTGTGCAATACAACTATACAGAAAAGTGCATACATCTTCATCGTGCAGTTTTGTGACATTGTATAACGTGAACACTCTGGTCAAGAAACAATGCTGCCAGTAGCCCAGAAGCCTTCTCATGCCCTTCCCAGTCATAACTCCTTCCCAGAGATGATCACATTCTTGATTTTTATGGTAATCACGTCCTTGCTTTCCTATTTCCTCTGTAGTTCATCATTTGCTCAACTTTGTTGTGACATTAATCCGTGCTTCCTGCGGCTGTGGTTTGTTCACACTGATTATACTGTAGAGTTTTCCACTGTATGAGTATAGCACGAGTTTTCAAAAGTCTGTTTTATACCAGAGACTACATCAGCCTGAGAGCAGAAGAACTAGATGGTGCCCGGCTACAACCGATGACTGCCCTGACAGGGAACACAACAGAGAGAGCCCCTGAGGGAGCAGGAGAGCAGTGGGATGCAGACCCCAAATTCTCATAAGACCAGACTTAATGGTCTGACTGAGACTAGAAGGACCCCGGTGGTCATGGCCCCCAGACCTTCTGTTGGCCCAGGACAGGAACCATTCTAGAAGCCAACTCCTCAGACATGGATTGGCCTGGGCAATGGGTTGGAGAGGGATGCTGGTGAGGAGTGAGCTTCTTGGATCAGGTGGACGCTTGAGTCTATGTTGGCATCTCCTGCCTGGAGGGGAGATTAGAGGGTAGAGGGGGTTAGAAGCTGGCAAAATGGACACGAAAAGAGAGAGTGAAGGGAGGGAGTGGGCTCTTTCATTTGGGGGAGAGCAATTGGGAGTATGTAGCAAGGCGTATAAAAGTTTTTGTGTGAGAGACTGACTTGCTTGCTTTGTAAACTTTCACTTAGTCCGTTTTACTATTTAATAGCCCTTTCGGTTGTTTCCAGGTTTTAGCTATTACAGGTAGTGCTGCTGTGAGCATTCTTACCCAGGATACTTGTGTACGAATGCACACATTTCTGTTGGAAGTGCTGGCTCACAGAGTATGCCTAGCTTCAACTTTAGTAGACATAATGCTGAATTCTTCCAAACTCATGGTACCGATTTACACAGCAGTTTCACATTCTCAACAATACTTGGAATTAAGAAAAACTACAACATTTTAGTTATTCTGGCACATCTGTCTCATTTCGGTTTGAATTTGCATTTCCCTGTGTCCTAATGGGTTGAGCACCTTTTCTTCTTTTATGAAGTGTTAGTTCAAATGTATTGCTTGTTTTTCTTATAGATAGTTTATACTCTCTGGGCAATGGGAAGCCACTCAAGCTTTGGGGAAAGAAAGGCTGATGAGGGGCATGCTGGCTTGCCTGGGCGGCTCCTCCAACCAGCCCCACTACAACACTGATGTGGATAGTCTTCACATGGTTTGGTGACCACCTGATTTGGGACACACCGCCACCCCAGGGTAGGGTTATTTAAGGTGGAGGTATGATGCTGAGAAAGCATCTATTATTCCAAAACAGTGATTATCAAATGTCTGCTTAAAGCCCATCACAGGTCTGAGGAAGAAAGCAAGGTCAGAGGTAACAGCAAGTGACAGCTGGCCAGGTATGTACTTGATTTCTCTATGGGAACTGCCCTGAGAGGGGCCTTTCAAACAGAAGCTAAGGACCCTGGGCAGTGGTGCGCGCAGGAAGGCAGGACACCTTCTCGGAGATGGATGAGCTAAGGGGCTGCGTGAAGCTCGGAAAAGCGTCCAGGACTAGGAGGCTAGAGGCCTGGCAGCTAGTCCTAGCTTAGTCCAGAGTGGCCTTAAGACAAACTGCGTCTCTCTGGGACTCGTCTCCCTCTCTAAAATTGGGGGATGGGTGTATCTCTGGAAGATTGACTTATTACATCTTCCAGAGATACATCCATCCCCCCAAAATCCAAACCTGTTGCCACTGAGTCAATCTGACTCATGGCGACCCCATTTGTTACATACAAGGCAGAACTGTGCTCCACAGGATTTTCTTGGCTGTAATCTTTAAAAAAAAAAAAAAAATTTTTTTTAATCTTTATGGAAACAGATCTCCAAGTCTTTCGTTGGTGGAGCTGCCAGGTGGTTTCCAACCACCAGCCTTTAGGTTAGCAAGCAGCCTATAGCAAATTGCTTTTGCCACCCAGGTTCCAACTGATTACCAGGGGCCTCCTAAGTCATAAAATTCTAAATCTAACTAGAGAAGAACCCAGAATTGCAAGGAAAGACAACACGACTAGAAAGGGAAACTTTTCATTTTAAGATCATAATGCCTAGAAATTACGAGGGAGCCAGTTTTTACACTGATAAACATTTTTATTCTAATATTACAGTAATAATTCAAGAGCAATTTTCTTTGAAAAGCCAACTCTGTTAAAACAAAACTTGTTATTAAATATCTTTCATTAAACATAAGCATATTCTCTTCAATCCCCCACAAACAAGCGTCAGAGCCATACAGCGGAGATAAGATTTTTTTTAAGCCTACTACATTTCGTTATTGCTAAAAAAATCTGAATTAGTTGTTAAGCTCTCAGAAGCAGCGCTTAATTAACTTTTGAAAGCTCTACCAGATACTCTGACATGAAGTCGTGAATCCAGATATCAGTGTCTGGCAGCGATGTGTCCACTAAATAGACCACGACTTTCCGGTCCCAAGGGTTAGTGTTTTCAATAACCGTCTGCACCAGTGCCACCAGAGGTTTCTTCTCCACGTGATTTCGAAATACCATCGAAGCCTCCTCAGACCACTGGCTGCACTTCACTCCTGAGAGAAAGACAGGGAGTACAAGAGAGGGGTCAGACAAGCCTTTCTCAGATCTGTTATGCTGGAAAACTACTTGTGTTAATTGCTAAACAATCTTCCAACAGTCCAGCTTGTAGTTTATCTACTCTGAATGGAGTCACTTCTGTAAACATTTACCTACAGATACAAGTTTCATTTGAGATTTAATGCTGTGTTATAAAATGGAAATAAAATTTCCATTATGGTCAGGATGATTTCTGTGGTGGGGGAGGGAAGAATTCTTAACAGATCAATGGTTCAGCACTGGCTTAGCATCCAGGACAGCATGACAGCGTGAGTTCAGACTCCACAGAAATTACCTGCGAGCTGAGCTGTGACTGCTTGGAAGGGCAGCTTTCGGAATATGTCCACTAGGGGCTGTACTTTTCTTATGTTGACTAATTCGTGCTTGCCGTAGTCCAGCTCATAAACGGATACCAGTCCATTGGTCAAGACTCCTTTTAAAAGCACTCTGTGCCACCTAGATGTGTATTGAATTAAAAAGGAAAACAAAACACACAAAGTTAATACCTGCCTTAAGGCTAAGTGACATTTTATGATAAAAAGAATAGTTAATGCGAATGATGATTATCAAAACATAAAACTATACTGTTAGAGAAGTTTTTAATGAGATTGCTACTTCTTTTTTTCAAAGGTTACTACTCTCTCCTTTGCCGCTGGTTCATTTGATGGGATTTGTTCACTCAATAGACTTTCATGGGTCTCATGGAGCTAGTGAAGGAGTCTGACACATAAACTACCAAACACACAGTAAAGAGAATGAAACATGTCATTGAAGACAATCAGGACAAAGCCAGGAGACTTGACCTGGGAGACAGAAAATGGCTACGTGTTTGGCACATGGCTCATGTTGGAAGATGGAAAGAGGTGGGCAAACAGGACCAGGCCAGACTGAAGAACTACACGAGAAAAAAAGCACATAAGACTGGAAAGGCTTGGCGTTTTAGAACCCAGCAAACACTCCGGGACACCTGAAAGGCAGAATGTATGGAGGAATGGAAGAGAAAGCCAGACTGGGAAAGCAGACTGGGGAGAGATTACAAAAGGTTGTGAACGCAAAGTTGACCATTTTAATTATGCCAAGGATGTCAGAAAGCAAAATAAAACAAAGTGCAAAATCTAACCCACCACCTAAAATAAAGAACGTGGAAAGGGTAGAGGAATATGGGGGAAAGGTGAGTAGGGGGAGAGAAAGGAGCATGATTTCAGATCCAGAGCTCAAGATACCACAAAGAAATTCACACGAATATAATTTTCCCCTCGGGGCCTACATCAACATCATCAAAATAAGAAAAGCCTAGACTTCAAAGGTAAGATATGAAGGGCTATTTTAAAGTCCTACAGCCTTGATTACATTGTTAAAGAATGTTATCACACTAAGGCAAGAAGATTGTTCACACTGTCTGAAAGCAATGTGGCTATGGAGGCAGTGTCTGCTCCTGAATGGTGGGAGTCCAGCTCTACCACAGTGGCAGGCCCAGCTACCTTGAAACAGGTTTATCAGCCCCAAGCCCAGCGCCATACTAAACAGCAGGCCTCTTACTGCAACACGTCATTGGGTGAAGGTTGCCCAGACTGGACCAATTCTGCAGCCAGCGCACACCTAGCAGAGAACGGGTACAGGAAACTCGCACAGCTGCTGTAGGGTGAACCCAGTGAGAAATCTACCAAGAGGCTAACTTTAAAAGTTGTATGTGATTGGGGGCTTCTGGGGAACTCCAGAAACCTTCAGATATGCCACAGGTGCAGCAAGCAATTAGCTATGAAGATACAGCAACAAACCCACTGCCGTCGAGTAGATGCCGACTCATAGCGACCCTGTAGGACTGAGTAGAACTGCCCCATACAGTTTCCAAGGCGCACCTGGTGGATTCAAACTGCCAACCATTTGGTTAGCAGCTGTAGCTCTTAACCACTATGCAACCAGGGTTTCCAAAGACACAGCAAGGCACATAAAAAGTATATGAGCTTTTCGGGTCAAGAGTCCCACCTGAGCCATTTTTCAGCTGTGTCACCCTAGGCTCTTTATTTAACCTCTCTGTGCCTCAGGTACCTTGTGTGTAATATTTAATATTAATTTACCCGCAGAAATAATGTAGAAAAGTGCCTAGCACATTACTTGGCATGTAACAGGCACTTGGCAAATGGGAGCTATTATTATTAGTATTAAAATGAAGATAAGCTGTGCAAATAAGAACTTCAGACCAAACTGAAGAGAAATTTTCCTATGTGAAAATGCCAGTTTGGTGCAAGTTGCTAATTTGTGTAAGTGCGAAAGGAGATGAAAACCTTTGGTTTCCACTGATAGCGTCACCATTAAACTGTACAGGGCAAAACGATGGTAGTCTGTGCTTTTAGTCCATACATAAGAGGCACAGATCAACGAGGAGACAGCCATCAGAGGACTTATGTGTTGTACTTCAATGTTGCTTTCAACTTTCAAAAATAATAGCTTAAATAAAGTCTTTAGTTTTGACTTAATTATAATTTCAGTGGAAAGCTGCCTGTGAATCACCTGGTGAGTGTTAAAAACAGTTTCCAGGGCTCTACCCAGAGATCCGGCCTCAGGATGTCCAGGTGAAGACTGGGAATCTGTATTTGTAGTAGGTTTTCCAGGTTAGTCTTATGCTAAGATAGGGCTGGAAACCACTGTAATAAAAAATGCATCTGAAATTCCTAAATCTTAATTTATCATACTGGGGGACAAGGTTTATGTAAAGTTTAGGAAATACTCCTGAGTCTTAAGCAAGACAGAAGCTCTAAACACTTATATTGATTCAGCTCATGAACTTTAAAAAAAGAAAAAAAGAACAAACCATTCTTAGTATATAAGACATCCCTCGATTATCCGGGTACAAATTAACTGGGGCGGAGCTGTTCAAGTCCATGGAGGGTGGAGCAGGAGTCTGAAGCTCCAGACTCCAGGCCTCTAGTTTATGGGTTTTCTTTCCAAACATAACTTCTCCCCCCTTCCTCCAGGTAGGACTTCCCCAGGCCCTGCTGGATTAATCTCATTTATCTGCCCCCAGATAATAAAGTTAACTTTAGTTTGGTTTTAACTGATTAAATTATCCTACAAATAGCTCTGATTGAGGCAAATTTAATACAAATAATGTTCCCATATTGAATTAAAACTATGCCTAAGGTTGTAAATAACATGACATAGCAAAAAAAAAAAAATTTTTTTTAATGAGACGCTTACAACATACAAGTTGAATGTTTTGCAAAATGAGAAAGTTATACTATACTTTCCATATTTCAGAGTTAAAAGTTAGATATTTTCTCCCATGAAACTGACAAAATTTTTAAGTGCCTGTTTGCTATCTGAAGCAAGAATTAAAACATTTTATATACAAATAAGCAGTTTTACCCTTTAAACTGAGATTGGGAGGGAGAGAGGGAGGGAAGAAGGGAGGGAGAGAGAGGGAGAGAAAGGGAGGGAGGGAGAGAGGGAGGGAAGAAGGAAAGGAGGGAGGGAGGGAAGGAAGGAGGGATGGAGAGAGGGAAGGAGGGAGAGAAGGAGAAAGAGAGAGAGGGAGAGACAGTGTATGTGGGGCGGGGGGGAGAGCACAGAGAGGGACAATTCTTTGTGTTCAGCATCAACGAAATAAGCCTGTTCATTTCCCCTAAGAAAGCTGGCAAAAAGGACAGGATGGGGAAAGTTGTGCCATCTTTTGAGTTTTCGTGGCCTGAGTGTAGAGCGGATTGCTGAGGGCTTGGCTTCCCTGGGATGGAAACACCACACACTGAGAGGGGCTCTAGGGAGCAGAGGCGGGGGATCCAAAAGTGAAAAAATGAAAAACAGGCTCATGTGCTAAACAGATGTAAGGAATACGGTCCTCCCTGTCCAGAGGCCAAAGGGCAGTGACATATGCATTGTTGCACCTTATAAATGGTAACACAAGTGCTCAGGGAGGCAACTGACAACATGTATCATGAATTGTGTAACCTTAAACAAGTACTTTCTCTCCTTGGAATCTATCCCATAATTAAATAATCAGAGGTGCAAATATTTATGTTCAACATTATTTATAATAGTGAAAAATGTGGGGAAAAAACCCTAAAGAACAAGAGAGAATGATATGTAAGTTATGATTTCTCCATATGATGGAATATTAGTCAGGCATTAAAAATGCTTATGAAGAAATTTTATCGCTGGAAAAATGTTCACAGTATAACATTACGTGAAAAAAGCAGGTACAAAATTATATATAATAATTATATCCCAATTATATAAATATGCACAGAAAAAACTGAAATACATTTAACAAGTTATGTCTGACTGCTGATTTTAATTTTCTTTCTTATACTTTTCTGTACTTTCTATTTTCTACAATAAACATCTTATTTTTAAAACAAAGTCATTAAAAATTTTTAAAAGCCTGATTATTTTCTGAATAAAAATATTTTTCTAATATTTTCTAATAGAGAAGTAGAAAAAATTTAAAACTTCAGTTTAGGTAAAATTAGGTTTTCACAGGGTAATTACTAGATTTTTAGATAAATGACAATTTTAAAAATTAAGAAAACTGGACAATTCATTGGTCAGTTTCACATTCAAAATTCCCATGTGTATAGTTCAAAGTCCCCCTGCGAGGATTAAGGACTCTTGGTATCATCATTCTACACATTTTTCTTAGGAGTAGAATAAAATGCTTTCTCCGAGGACCTACTTATTTTCCACTTTGGCAGCATACACTTGGTCTTTTTCCAGGGCTACGTGGCGTTCTTCAGACACACTGTAATATAGAATCATCTCCTCCATCAGAACTTCCAACTTATGTATTTCTTGCCAAGGCTGGATGACAAAGTAGCCTGGGTGACAGGCCACAGGCACGTACACATCCATGTGTTCCCCTGGTTTCGACAACTGGACAGGAGGTGGCAGTTCTTCCTCGGAGGAAGGGCTGGGCTGGTCTACCACGGACTTTTTGACGGTATCACTGAGGCTCTTTCTGAAACCCTCTCCAGTACTGCCTGACATAGGGGTGTTGCCATTTTTGCTGTTGGGAGAGCCCGCTCCACTGGATATGGCACTCAGAAACACATCCTTCTGATGCTTCCACAAGTCTGCGTTCGTAATCTGGCGATTAATACTGCGGTGAGGATCAGGGAAATTCTTAGGGGTAAATAAATAAATATGTGTAATCCCTTTGATTTCATCCACTTTTGTAACCTTTGGAAAACAAAAACAATTTAAGAAATCCAAGTTATAAAATTAATCTTACATATAAATCTTCACTATTAAAATACAGTAATTTGAAGAAAGCCTAAAATTCATTTAAGGTAAGATGAATTATCAACCATAGCTTTAGGCAATGAATAAGTTTTTAAGTCAAAGTAGTCTAGAAAACAGCAGCAACCTTACAGAAATGAAACAAGTACTAACCTTTAAAACTCTGAGAATACCTAGTAACTGTCTCTTGTTAGAGGCCATTATCACTGAGAAAATGATTCTATGTATCAGGATTAAAAAAAACACTGATGACATTTTAAACCTCACGGTAAAAGAAGAGTATAATGAACACCTATGTGCTTATCACCCAACCTCAACAATGAAAAATAATCATAGTAATGGCAGAATGTGTGTCAACAGTTCTGTTTAAGGCTGGTGTGCCCACAGACTGGGAAGGAAAGTAAAAAGCCTTGACATCCACCACACGGTTGGGACCTCTGGTCCAATTTCCCTGTTTAGTCCTAGTATCTCTCCTCACCCCACACCTCCCCTTCCCAATTTCACAGGGGAAGAGAGGCCTGGGGAGAAAAAAGAGAAAGAGAGCTCCTTTACAGCTCTGCCCCCTTTACCCAGGAGACCTTTTGACTACCTAGCTACCTCTGCTGTTTCTACAGAGGGGTGAGTGTTTGTATGAGAAGACCATACATTGAATAAAGGAAGATACGGGCAATTAGGATTGCACTTTAGAACTGCTGTGTCCCAAGGGGTTAGGTGACTTAATTCTTCTCATCAGCTCTTCTGGTTTATCTTAGGAATGTCAAAAGTGAGACACTTCTAGCCACATCTTTTATCATATAGGGCTAGAAGTGAAAGGCAGGAACACAGGCATGAAGAGGGGGAGACACCAGCAAGGCAACCCATCCGCAATCATTTACTTCATTTCTTCCCAGTAAGATGAATCTATTCAAACTTATCCTTCGAATTGGCAATGAAATACTGTTGTTGTTGTTAGATGCCGTCAAGTCGGTTCGAACTCATAGCGGCCCTATGCACAACAGAAGAAAGTGCTGCCCAGTCCTGTGCCATCCTCACAATCATTGTTATGCTTGAGCCCACTGTTGCAGCCACTGTGTCAATCCATCTCATCGAAGGTCTTCCTCTCTTTCACTGACCCTCTACCTTACCAAGTATGAAATCCTTCTCCAAGGACTGATCCCTCGAAAGTATGTGAGATGTAGTCCCTGCCATCCTTGCTTCTAAGGAGCATTCAGGCTATACTTCTTCCAAGACAGATTTGTTTGTTCTTTTGGCAGTCCATAGTATATTCAATATTCTTCACCAACACCATAATTCAAAGGCATCGATTCTTCTTTGGTCCACCGTATTCACTGGCCAGCTTTCACATGCATATGAGGAATTGAAAATACCATGGCCTAGATCAGGCGCACCTTAGTCTTCAAGGTGACATCTTTGCTTTTCAACACTTTAAAGAGGTCTTTTGCAGCAGATTTGCCCAATGCAACACATCTTTTGAAATACTGGCCGTTAATTTTGATATTTATGATACAGGAGTACGATTTAAAAAATCAACCAGTTAAGAAGTATTTTTATTTAGAACCCAATACCCTGGCTTTAGGAGCTTAAAAAGTAGGTGAGAAAACAATATTATCATAGGACAATGGAACAATAATATAAAATGGTACATATAATTAAGTGTGTAATTATACATTATAAACTCTAGAAGAGAATGAAGACAGGAAAATCAATGTGAACTTGAATAATTTAAAGATCCTCAGGAAGATCCTTCTCAAGGATATCTCATTGTTAAAAGCTTATATAAAGTGGTAACACCATTTGCATCTGTTAACAACAGACCAAAGAGCTTGTTACATTCTATTCTTGAAAATATGAACGTCTTTGAAATGAAGATGCAGAAATGCAGAAAAAGAAACAGAATCCAGCAAAATAAGTAAAGCAGTTTAAATAAACTTAAAAAAAAAACAAGCAAAAGCCAAGATCAGAAACTCACTAGTTTACAATCCATTCTACTTTAGAAAAAAAAAAACAAAACAGAGGGGTTATTTAAATAATTTTTAAAAATATTTATCAGGAGATATGTGACCCCTCTGTACAGACAGGAGTAGAAGACATTTCTGCTTCCTTTTAATAATGGAAAAAAAAATACACATATAAAGGGATTAAAAATAATACTGGAGAAACAAGATAACTTCTTAAATAAAAAACAATTAAGCCATGAAATATAACTATACATCTATCCAATCTCTTGACTATAAAAACGTGTCAGATGTGAAAGCCTCAGTTTATAACAGGAAAAAATTCTTTCACAAAAACCAAATGAGCCCTTCTGGCTGCCAGCTCCCGTTCTACATGTATCAGAATCAGTAAGATAACTAACCTTTATGCTACAGTCCGAGCAATTCAAAACAGAGTCTCTTAGCCAAAGCACAGCATCTGGTGTCCACATGCCAATAGACTGTGGAAGATCTGCTAAACAGCACTTTATAGCCTGAAAAGAAAACATAATGGAAGGCAAAAACATACCATCTTAAAATAAGTACTTATGAGTGATGTCAACATTATTTTTTTTTCCAAGTTGGATGTTGCCAAGACAGAGAACAAACAAGAGAAGTAGCTAATAACAACAATCACAGCCCTCAGATTTGAGCATCTGCTGTGTTCCTGGCCCTATTTATATTACTGCTATTATCTTTACTTCACATAGTTCATACTATTATGAACTAGGACTTGTACCAGGTACTTCATGTACTTCTTGCCCTACAACACTTTTGCAAGACGGTGTTCTAATCCCATTTTATGGATGGTGAAACAGACTCAGACTAACTGATGTAAGATCACAGAGTTGCAAAGTGACAGGGCTGAGCTGAGTTCTGGGTCTCCCCTCTAAGCCAAACTCAAAACAATGAAATGTCATTTGGATCACACTTGACTCCTGCTGTAAAAATCTTGTTGGAGGCTTAATCAGCATTTCCTGAGCACCCTGTGGGTATCAGGCATCATGCTCACATTTGGAAGGAGGCTGTAATGAATTAAGAAAGGTAAACCAAAAAACCCATGACTGTCGAACTGATTCTGACTCACTGTGACCTTATAAGACAGGGCAGAACTGCTCCATAGGGTTTCCAAGGCTGTAAATCTTTAGGGAAGCTGACCGCCAAATCTTTCTCCCAAGGAGTGGCTGGTGGGTTCAAACTGCCAACCTTTCAGTTAGCAGTCTACTGCTTTAACCACTGTGCCACCAGCGCTCCAAGAAAGGTAAGAAAAACTAAAATCCACAGATACCCAAAAACCCGATTTTCTCCCATCCAACCATCACTGCACAAGCTCTTGGTGGAATGGCGAGAGCAGAGACTGAAAGATGACCTCAGGGACTCCCCTCACCCTCACGTTAGCCTTTATAATTGATGGAGGCAATTTTGTGAAGGAGATAAAATCTACTTCCAGGATTCCTCCTTTCCCCTCTGAGCCCCTTCTGTGAACTCCCTCTGTGAACTCTCCTCCTTCAGGGGCTCCAGGTCTCCACTATGATCCCTGGATATGGCACCTTTCTCGGTGCGAAAGAGGTCACTTAGAAAAGAGAGAGCCCACTAATACCTGCAGGGGCCAGGCAGACAATACCTCAGAGGCCAGGAAGGTAATGGACGGAGTGAGGTGGGCCAGATGGGGCCAGCACACTGGAGTGTATAGGCCCTGTAGACAGCCATTTCCAAAGCTCCTGTGGAGCGGTCTTTGCCCATTGGAAGAGTACTACATAAGATCACATCTTCTAATTTGTCAAGAGAAGCTAGAAGTAGGAATTTTGGTGTGAAGTTTTCTGATTTTTAAATTTTGGCAACTAATTCACATTTTTAAAACACTGTGAGAACCAAAAACCAATACCTATGAGTCAGTTTGAGTCTACGGCCCATCACTTTGATACTTCTGACTTAGACCTCTTGGCAGGGAGGTTGTCAGCCAGAGGACTGGGCTAGCTGGCCGTTAGGGTTCCCCAAGAGTCCTCGCATCTATCAAGTAACAAATCTAGATAAGATTAATAATTTCTTAATGGCTTTTTATGCCGTAGCACAAGGAAGGTACTATTCGGTGAATTTCAGGCAGTCCGAAGCAGTGGAAAAGGTCCCTTCTTCCTCCCCGGCCCAGAGAGCCCTTTCTAGGCACGGCTGGCCTGGGTAGGTGTTCTAACAAGGGGACACAAAGGCCAACGGTGTAATTCAGTCTGAGTGACACATGGGGTCACCACGAGTCAGAGACAACTCAACAGCAACTGACAACAACAATAGCACTTAAGGGTCTATCCATTCTCAGTGTTGTGGCTGATCAACAACGAAGTAAGGATGACTTTAAAAATGTGCTTGAGCACAAGTTAAACAGCTGTTCTGTGACAGTCATTGTTTGAAACGGCGAGCTTAAATGGAGTGAGAGAAATTATAAAAGCCACGGTAATTATGATCAACTACTTTTTTTCTCACTGACTTTTAATGGCATAAAATGCCTTCTGGCAAATATAAGCCAGGGGGCCTCTTGAAACTAAAGAATAATAAGCAATTTTATTTTTTTAAAAAGGTATTAATTTCTGTACAAAATCTACTTCTCCTAAACATGGGAAGCAGGTCTTACAATTCTGATTGACTCAAAATAATTCAAAGTTACTAAAATCAGAGAAAAAAAAAACCCAGTGCTGTCGAGCCCACTAAATCTGCAATTAGTATTGCAGGCATACTGAATTTTTTTTTACTATCTTTTATCTGTGGGGATAGAATCATAAAAGAAAATGATTAAATAAAAACAGATTTCCAAAGGGATGGTTACCTAATTGAAATAAGAACTCTGGAAGTAAATATTTACATACAATACATTGGAACTGTGTAGGAATCAGTATTGTCATCTAATTATTAAAACAGAACCTCTAGCTAAAACATAGTGTAACTGCTTGAAAACAAACATTTATCAAACAATATTCTGTACTCTTGGCTGTCTTACTATACATCAGCCAACTTCCACTTCTGAAAACCAGTAAACAACCGCATTTAGACAGTTTCTGATTTTCTTAAAAACTAGGATTTCAATCACTAATGAGAACAAAACTCCGGGGGCATTTCACAAAACGATTACAGATGCATCCAAATCTCTCCCAGCAGATCTGCTAACCTAGCCTTGTGCCATTAAGTACCTGCGGTGGTATGGCAATCATTTCTTGGAGGAACCGCGGTGGGATTTCCCGGAGCTCTGACACCTTCACAGATGTTACGGTACCAGAGTCCAGGAACTGAACATCGAGAGCCCGGCTACTGTGAACGTTTGTAATCTGAAACAAGACAAGCGCTGGCTAATTTATTAGCATCTCCAAAAGACCAAACACTTCTGTGCAATTACATTTTGTACAACTCTAAATTGCATATAAAAAGTAACAAAGACTATTAGCGTTAAGGTTTCCCTAATTTTAAGATAGATTTGTTTACTGGAAAGATATTCTTTTAAGAGTAGAACTGATTTCAACATCTAGTTGTTAATTCACTTAATCAGTAATAATCAGTAAACTAATAACAATAATAAATAAAACTCATAAATATAGCAGTACTATTTCCTTAACTCTAGAATACTATTAGTAAAAAATTAACACGTTTTTACATATTCCTGATTAGAAGATAAAGCTTGTTCTTCAAAATATTAAAATGTGAGAAAAAACTATTAGCAATGAGGAGATAAAGAACAGAGGTAATTTAGAGACAGATTTTACCTGTAGATAGATACTGCATTTTGGTATGCTATAGCTTCATTAGAAAACCTAATGATAATTTCATCGCTTGTCTTAATTGAAAGAAACGAAACTCAGAAAGTTATACGGAGGTAAAATAAGTCCAAATTAACAGTCTGAAAATGGGAAACTGACACACTGAGTCAGAGCAGTAATTACCTACCTGTAATAAAATGATTCACATCCATGATGACAACATCACAATACAAGACTCTAGGTGTACGTTTAAGTGTCCATAACTTCCCTTAATGAGTCACTGTGATATCTGCCATCACTGAATGTGATTACACTGGCCAAATACAGCCCCATCGAAATCGGTCATTTGTAAGAGGGTTTTAAACCTACAACTGCATTAAATGCCACCAAAAGAACGGTGGTGTCTTCAAGGCAGGGACCGTCAAGATGGACTGCGTCAGTCTAGGCACGGAAGTCATATATAGCAAAAAAAAAAAAAAGCCACTTCCTACTGCCCCATGGAGCCCTGGTGGCAAAGTGGTTAAGAGCTACAGCTGCTAACCAAAAGGTCAGCAGTTCAAATCCACCAGCCGCTCCTTGGAAAGCCTATGGGGCACTTTTACGTATATTCATTTATCTATTTATTCCTTTACTATATGTCATTATATGCATATTAGTAGTTCTCTTAGGGGTTGGTGGCAGAAGAAAGGAGATGCAAGCAGGGACCCTCAACCATATGAGTCATGTTTTATTTCTTAAACCAGTGATGAGCATGTGGGGACTTATTCCATTTTTTAAAAACCTTGTATGTTTGTCTGAAATATTTTATAATAAGTTTAAAAAAATAAAGTTAAATGATTTATTTTACCTCTACTCGTGACCATTTTCCTTTGCAATGGAAGAGGCAGATTTTCCCACAGAAGGGTAATGAAATGAAGTATTCGGAGGTCATGTGCTACAACACAGAAATGCATGATATTTTTATTACTCTTAGCAAAGAGCGTATTGCTAGACCATTAAAAAACACACAGGTAGCTGTAGCACAAGCAGACTGTTTAAGCAGAATGTTACAGAACTTCCAGGCAAGCCTCTTCCCTCCAAGAAGAGCGCCAACAAATGGCGGCTGTAGGTCTTCATCCTCTTCTGCTGGGGACCTGCTCATGGTTGCACAAGTGCAGGGTGAGGAGCACTACTCTCCCCACAGGCCACAGCTCAACGCGGGTTACCTGCACCAGGAAATATCAAGAGGCTTTTCACCACCACAGGCTGTAAGGACATCCATGCAAATGAGTCACTGGAGTCAGCCTCTCTTGGACATCTCAGATTTCTCCAAGATAAATAAATTAGACTTAAGTAATGACCGTGGAACACATATATGACATCTGTAATGCAGACAGCGGCAAAGCCATAGATCCAATGCCTCAACTCCAGACGATGGTCTGTCTGAATACAGAATTAACTTGATTTGCCCAATAAATTTAAATACTCTTTCTATGTAACACACTAGATTAGGTACTGTAAGAGATATAAAAATTGGTAAGACACAGTTCCTGCCCTCACGAAGCCTACACTCTAGTGAGGGAAGTATCCAAACAGCTAAAATACAAAGCTGAACAGCAATGCCAAGAGGTGCCAATGTACTTTGTAGGTTAAAGGGAAAATCTCACTTCCAAGGATGAGAGGGTGGGGGTTGAAGGAGCATTAGACTTTCACCACTGGGAAATCAAGATATATTCTAGATTACAACTGTAATGTCCTAACGGAGGTAAAGGAAACCACCTTAGAATTTAAAATAAAGCAAACCCTTACAGATACCGATTCAGAAAATAATAGTAGAATTAAGGGGTAAAGAAATTATTAATTCAATGTAAACTGCAGAAGCACATTTACCAAGGTGGCAGGTTTTCAGGGACCATAAAGAACTTGGGGAGTGAAGCCTGAGAAGATGAGGGCAGAATTAAGAATGGCTTTCTCCTTCTCGTAAGTTCCAGGGTTTCTCCTTTGCCGAGGCAGAAGGGCCAGCTGACTTGCAGGCTCATCAGATGCTTGCAGATTTACCAATTGCTGAGCACTTACTTTGTGCCAGGCACTGGGCTAAGCAATCTTACAACAAACCCTCACAATCACCGTATGAGTACACACTATTATTATCCTCCTTTTACAGTGCAAAAACCGAGGCCACAGAGCTACTAAGACTCAGAGCTCAAAGAAGGGTTTTTTTTTTTTCCTTAAGCTTTGACGTTTGATGTTCTTACCTGGTATTCCAGAAAGGCTACCTCAAACTATATAAAAATTACTCATATTTATGCAATTTAGTGAACCACTCTAGTTTGCCATCTTAGAGCTAATGTTAGAGGTAGATGATGCCCCGTCACACCTTACAATGGAAGTAGTCCTCTATCTTATGTAGAAGGTCGTTGAGTTTGTTCAGACCCTTACAAGGCACCTGGCAGTACAGTGTTCCATCAGAGCAAATATTGGTCACTTTGACACTTGTGTACATGGCATCCACCTGGAACAAACAAGGGATACACTGGTAAAGTTAAAGACAGCGAAAATGTTTGGGAAGAGAATGGAGTGCTCACCTACCTAAGATATTTTAAGAGGAATGGCCACATTTTTTTTTTTAACCTTGAATGACTACATCCTCCCATTTCTCTCAAAATATCTTACCAGGTAGATCTCAACATATTTTACTTCAAAATCTCTCACCCTTCCAAAAAGTCCAATGAGGTTCTTTTCATTACAAGATTTGCATTTTAACACATGCAAGTTGGAGGATAAAAATCAGCTACCATCGAGTTGATTCCAACTTAGGGCACACCCACGTGTATCAGAGTAGAACTGCGCTTCTCAGGGATTTCAACGGCTGATCTGTCAGAAGTAGACTGCCAGGCCTTTCTTCTGAATGAGTTCAAACTGCCAACCTTGTCAGTTAGCAGCTTAACGAGTTAACTGTTTACAGCACCCAGGAACTCATTGTTGGAGGACAGATAGGATAGAATGAAATTCATAACTTAAATCTAAAGAACTGATCTGGATCCCTCTCTTTCCAAAAGGAATATCTGCTATTATCTGTCAGGCACAAAACAGACATGTTGCATGTATTAATGCATTACCATATCCCCATTATCTGAAAGGCTACGAGCAGCTTTAACTTTGGTTTATTTTTTCTCCACTTATTAAAATACATTATTATGTAAACCATATCTTTGCAGCATTAACAGAATCAATCGGTCTATTATAGGTCCATAAGCCACATGAGTTTTAGTAATTTTTTAAAAATTGTAACCACAGTAAAGGTTTAATTTTAGCCATTCTGGTTCAAATCGTAATATAAAGACAACTCAGCGTTGTTTCACTTATTAAAGCAAATATTTTCTCAGTGTTGTGTAAGTCTTTAAAATGATCATTTTCATGTTTCATCCTCTTCTGTAGAGCGCACGCTCTGTAATTTATTCAAAGGTTTCCCTCTTTGGGGGCATCTGTATTCTTGATATTTAAAAATTTTTAAGCTAATACAGTATAAACATCTTTATGGATTTAATTTTCCTATTTTTTATATTACCCTCTCCTATTATTCTTGCAGCTCTCATGGCACAGTGGTTAAGCGCTCAGCTGCTAACCAAAAGGTCAGTGGTTGGAACCCTCCAACCACTCCACAGCAGAGACGACCTGGGGACCTACTCTTGTAAAGATTACAGCCTAGGAAACCCTCTGGGGCAGTCCTACCCTGTCCTATAAGGTTGCTATGAGTCGGAATTGACTCAGCGACACACAACAGCAGCAACATTGTCCTTGCAAAGAAATTCCACATAAAATGAATATATGCTTAATGTAGGGCATATACCAGGAATTCTTAATAAATAATTCCTAATAATTTCCTAATAAACAATTACTATTAATGTTTTGGTGTTTTTTTCCCTTCCTAGCCTCCCCCCACCCCTGCTTTTTTTCTCAATACAAAAGCAATCCATCTAAAATGTTTAGCATACACATTTTTTTTCCACATTTCTATTTCCTTGGGAAAGATGCCTAGCAAAGACATTGCTGGGTAAAAGATAAAGCGCATTTTAAAGCTGCTTCATCCGTACTGCCACACTGTCTACCAGAAAGATCTGCATTAACTTATACCTCCACTGCGGAGCCCTGGTGGTGCAGTCGGTAAGTGTTCAGCTGTTAACCAAAAACTCGGCTGCCGGAACCTACGAGCTGCTCCACTGGAGAGACGTGGTAGTCTGTTTCTGTAAAGACTTACGGCCTTGGAAACCCTGTGGTACAGTTCTACGCAGTCCTACAGGGTTGCTATCAGTTGGAATCAGCTCGACAGCAATGAGTTTGGTTTTGGTTATACTTTCACTAGTAATGCTCCCTTATTAGGACAGATTACCATATTATAAACCTTGGCTAATTTGGTGGGCAAAAAGGTATATCACATTTCCTCAATGACTAATGAGGTTGGAATGTTTTTCCATATACTAATTACCAATTTATGATTGATTGCTTGCTTAGTTCTTTTGCAATTTTTTAAATTAAGGTTTTTAGTGCTTATATATGTCATTTATAACATATCATGATTGAGTACATTTTCATACACATTTCACATATTTACTGGCTATCTGTACCATATTCTTTTGTGAGCTGCCTCTTTATATCCTTTGCTCATTTTTCTATTACAGTCGTTCTCAAACATCTTAGGACCCCTTTACATTCTTAAAAATTATTAAGAAACCTGGAGAGCTTTTGTTTATGTGAAATATGTCTATCAATACTTACCACATTTGAAATTAAGAGAAAAATTTTAAATATTTATAAATTTATTTAAAATAAAAATAAACCTATTACATGTTAACAGTCTATTGTTTAAAATAACTTTAAAAAAAAAGTGAGAAGAGTGTCATTGTTTTACATTTTTGGAAATATCTTTAATGCCTAACTTAATAGAAGGCAGGTAGATTCTCATATCTGCTTCTGCAGATATTCAGTCTGTTGCGATGTCATACGTCACGCAGCCTCTGGAAACCGCCCTTGTACACTCATGAGACAGTGAGAAAAGGCAAATAATGTGGCCTCTGGACTACACTTGGAGAACCACTGTCCCGCTGACCTATTCACAGTTTTATTATTGAGCTGAAAGAACTCTTTATATATTAAGGAAAACCATCCTTTGTTATATGTGTTACAAATCTTTTCCAAAACAACAGCTTTGAATTTTTTGCTTATGGTGTTCTTTGCTTTGCTTTAGACAAGGTGCACTTCCATACAATCAAATATATCGCTTTCCCTTTACGGCTTTTTGATTCCAGGTCATACTCAGAACACTCTCTGCGTGCCTAAGAATATAATGCTCTACACCTATGCTTTCTTTGATAGTTTCATATTTAAGTATTTGATCCACCTAGAATTTATTCTTGGTATAAATAAAAATTATTTTTCCCAAATGGCTAGCCAGTTGTTCTAACACTATTTGTTGAATAACCCCTAAATTCTCTACTTACCTGTTACACCATCTTTAGCATACACTATGCTCACTCCTTACTTATTGACACAGTTAGGTTCCAAAGACCTGGCCATTGTGTGAAAATCAGTGTTATGTAAAAATGGAGTTTTTTTTTTTTTTTCTGTTTTGAGACCATCCATTTGTCTGCTTTTTTTTACTTAGAAAATATGATTACAGAAATAATAACAGCTAAGATTTACTGATGTGCTCGTCACTGTGATGAGTCATCCAGTTATGGATTATTTTTCTGCAGAAAAGGAGGCTTGGAGAAGACAAAGCTGGATATAGCTGGGCTGTGTGACTGGAGGGCCCACGGCTCAACCACTTTACCTTCCTCCTGTGCTGGGCCAGAGCTTCCCTTGAGGAGCCACCTCCAGGGCTCCACTCCTACCCCTGCTACCTCTGCGTTCACGATCCAGGACCCTGCTCTGCCCTCCCAGACTGATGAGTCACTAAGGCTTGGGGCTTCCTATGAGGGTGAGGGTGCTGGGAGCCAGGTCTGGTTTGGCTCACTTTAGGATGTCATTAAGTTTGCACACATTTCTTCCAAACACCCTCTCTGGTGCCTCTTTCCTTCCTTCCTTATACCCTACAGCAATTTTGAGCTGCAGGACCTCAGGCTACATAGGAGCTGGGAACCCAGAACAGGTGTGGCCTGCATGTCTGCCCAGAGGCCATGGCCACAGGGAGGGCAGGTGGACGTGGCACCCCCACTGGCAGGATGGAGTGGAGGACACAGGGCAGTGTGGCCTAGCTTCCCAGAGGCCCCCAGAGACCCTCCTCAAGGAACAGGACACTTTGCAGCCATCGTGGCCATGTCTGCCGCCTCATTAGTGTGCAAATTATAGTCAGACAGTAAATTTTTTACTGTTGTCTGAAATGGGCAATGTTGGATAATGAGACAGTCGATAAGTGAAGAGAGCGTATATATGCTCTACATCTGAAACATTTCTAAACTATTCTGTTTCATTAATACCTCTTTCTATTCCTGGGCTTCTTCCATATTGTTTTAACTACTGATGCTTTATTCCATATTTTAATTTTTAGTTAAGACTGGTTTCCTTTCAATACTTTAGTTTTTCAAAGTTTTTCGGCAGCCTTTGTATACTTACATTGTTCTTTCAGAAGAATTTTAGAATCATTTCGTCAAATTCCAAAAAAAAACCCCCAAAATTCGGAGTTTCATGATCATAATTAAATTGATTGATTAATTTGGGAAAGAATTTGTATTTGTATTCAGCTGAAAACTAGATGTTTTTCTATTTATTCAAATTTGTTTTGGTGTGTCTAAGTTTTAAAATTTTCTAAGTACATTCTTATTTCTAGATATTTTATGTTTGCAATTATTGCCCATGAGATTTTTTTCCTCAAGTGTATGTTCTAATTGGTTACTATCTGCATAAAAAAAAATTGGTGTTTTATGAATATTAGTTTTGTAACCTCACTGTCTTTTAAGTTCAGAATTTATTATAAATATAAGGATAACTTCAAACCCAATAACATAAGATATACATTTTTTAGTTAAGACACTGTACAATTGTTAGTCTAAGGTTTGTAACATTCTTTTCTGATGGCTATCCTTCATACAATATGTGCAACAGATGCTGATAATGATCACGGTGGTACCTGAAGGTGAACTTCTAGCGACTTGTCACATATGGCCTTTAGGCAGGTGGCATTGATATTGATATCATCTTCTCCTGAGGTATCATACAGAACAACAAGTGGAATGTCACCTTTGTCGAGTATTTCCACTGCAAAGATCTTTCCACAAGTTAAAGATTCAACCACCTTCACTAAGTCAGGGTCATCACTTAGAACTTCCAATCCTGAAAAATATTAAGTATTTTAATTTCTAAAGAAATCATTTTCAGATGGATAAACTGATTTTTCTGTTTTGACTCTTCATTATACAATTAGGAATCGACTACAAAAGTTTTCGATTTGAAATGGAAGCTTTGTTTCATAATCTTCCTTACATTGTCTACCCTTCCCCAAACCAAACCCACTGCTGTTGATTCCCACTCATAGCAACCCTACAGGACAGAGTAGAGCTGCCCCACAGAGTTTCCAAGGCTGTAAATCTTTATGGAAGCAGACTGCTACGTCTTCTTCCCATGGAGCAGCTGGTAGGTTCAAACCACCGACCTTTCAGTTAGCAGTTGGGCACTTTAACCACTGTACCACCAGGGCTCCCTTAGGTTTTAAAAAAAACTTTTTGAATGACTGCACTAAAGCAGGTGATTCCAAACAAGAAGAAAAGTTGGTGATCAATCAGAAATTCTACCCCAGGAGAAGCAGCCTTTATTTTATATACACACATACATATTTAAAACAAAAGACTAATACGTATAAAAAGCTATCAATCAGTTATATCTGCCAGTCACATATTTGTCTTTTTCTTCCTAAAATCCAAGAGCCTATCCTTGACTTTTTTCATTTTCCAATATCTACAACTGTTTTTCTTATAAAATGAACATTTATTGGAAATTGAGATATACACTTCTTTCTTTCCTTTTTTAAAAGTACAGAATGATGACCTTGAGGACACCAAATAACATTCCAATTTATCAAAGAAAGATTAAATGTTTAACATGATACAAATATTAAATGAATTTTATTCTAGTTCAAGTACTATTTAAAATTCTTTGAAAATTACTCTGTTAATCTACTAAGCTGATTAGAACTAGTTCATCATTTCCCCAATGGTACTAAAATGCCTATTTCTGTATTTTTCTCCTTTAAATCCACAAGCTAAAATTCACACTTTGTAAGCTACTCTTCTCTTGTTCTGTTCTCCAGACATGCAACTTCATAGCTTTTCTCAAACCTTTCGTTTCAACCCCCTAAATCTCATCCTGTGCTCTTGATATGTTCTTTTCAAAACCAACTCCTATGGGTTCCTAAAAGGCTTATAAAATTACTTGAGATTTATCTTACAGATGGAGTCAAACCCAGCTCCTCCAACATAAGGACTCATCCTTGCTGGGAAGGAGGAATTCCTTCACAGGGCTACTTTTCAAGAAAGCATGATGGCCATTTGCTGAGTTTAGCTCAAGCTCTCCTGGTATGATGCATATTCCAATGCCTTTTCTCATTAACAAGACCACTGTGTCCCGTTATCCCTATAATGTCATTCTCACACATGTGCATTCCTCTATTCTTCCTTAAGGAAGAAAAAAAAAGAACGGTGATATATCAACTGTGGCAGAAACTGCACATGACCTACAGCTGAACTTGAGCTTGGGTGCATCAGGTATGCTACTTGTAAGCACTGCCCACAGAGTCCATCTCAGTAGAAAGGCAGCTGAGAACCACCTCACGACACAATCAAACAAATGATTCAAACTGGTCAAATCCCATGATACAGGGCCTTTATCAGCCAGAACTAAGAAAAACTTTTAAGATGTCCAATAGGACCACGTTTTTATAATGATCACATTTTGTAATTCATTAAACATGTATTTATACCTAGTTCATTTTAGTATTTAGCCATCCAAAGTACAATGCTCATAACTTATCAAGGCAGAGAAAGCTTTAAAAAAATTCCTCTTACCTGCTAGCTTGCACTTTGTAGCCTGAAATGGGAGTGAACAGAACTTAGGATTCAATCTGTATGCTTTGCTCTTTTCAATATTTTCACTAAAACCATAGTCAACATAGCATACCTAATGATAAAAAAACAATGTTTAGGTTCAAATAAATTTTTCTATCTTCACTTCTTTATAAAAAATACTATTTGATATATTTGATTCCATTGTATTCCATAATCAGCATTTTAAAGTGGGACCACTGTTTTTTTTCCAAGTGTAGGGCACCACAGCTCCCTGGAAAATGCCAAGAGAGGTGAACCCTACTTAACCCAGAAATGAAAGGCTGGGGCTGGGTCACAGGAAACCAGGACCCTTGACTTGTGGGGTCCATTCCTCTACTGCATCCCTTTGCCCATGGGAAGAACAAGGGTAAGACTGTGCTCAACTGTGATGCCCTGTCAATGCCAGTTTCTCACAGGCACACTGTTTGGTTCTGCCAGCCCTGACCACCCCACCTTCATTAACATCACGCCTGCATCATTTTACTCTTTCTTGGTTTCACGCTTCCAGCCATTCCTTGCGCAGCAGTATTTGTTTCTGGAGGAGGCATCACTCTGGTGGTATTTATCAGATTCTAAATCCCCCAAAGCAGCATTTGTGATGGCCTCCTCTAAGCTAGGCCAAGGGTCTGGTACTAAACACACAAACAAAAACTCTAAGGACACAAGAAGAGACAGAGAGACCATCAACTGCCTTTGTGAACAGAGCATTAGTCTAAAAAGAAGGCACATTTGATAAGAGGGTCTGTGAGGCCTGCATATCCATATTAGAAAAGACCATTTCCTACAGTTCACACCTTGACTCAAGACTCCTGCAGGGCCAAGCACACAAGCCCATTTCTCTCTCCCAAATTGACACCTGCTGTTTTCGCAGGCCTCAAGAGTCAGGCAGCTTTTGTTTCCTTTAATAGCTATCACCACCTACAGCTCGGATTCTACTCTTCCCAAACACAAAATGCGGATACATGGTTTGATAAAGGACATAATATGTGGAACCATGACTCCCGGGAAATTCAGAATGTATTCTTAGCATAACAAGGACTAAAGAATAACTGCTCCCAAATCCTCAAAGGGTTTCTGTAATGCTTGTCGCTTTTTTCCCTTTTCTTTCCTTCTTTTTAATCACTGCATCACGTATTTGTTAGGCAGCTAAACACTTCCAGGTGGATTTCCCAGTTTGACTCTCATCACACTCCACCCTGTGCCTTTCACTCTGTGAGGACTCAGTACAGCTTCTCTCACTAATGCTGAGATCAGCACAAGCTGACTCACAACCTAGCGGCTGGTCCCAGTCCATTCCTGGTTCTCTGGTGCCATCAAGTGGCCGTAAGTCTCCCAGTACCATCTGAGAATACCCAGCAGACATCCCTAGGATACAGGGCTGGGTCAGGCCAACAAGCACCAACCTCAGGGAATGACAACATGTTTGTCAGGGATCCTTTTCCTGTTTCCCATACTCACCGAGGATCTGACAAGTAGAAAACAGGGTGGAAATCTTTTACTTTTGCCAGGCATAGCACAATTCAAGAGAAACTAAACCATTGCTAAGAGGCTGGGGTTTCTCCAAATAAAAGGAGGAATAATCTGTCAGCTTCATGGGTTACTTCAAGATCAAGGCCAGAAGAACTGCTACAGATACTGTTGTCTTACAAGCTCACTACCATACAAGATACCGAGCTATCTTCTTAATTTCTAATAACCACCCTACAACTCTCTGCAGCAATGACACAGCGGTCTGCTCCCTCCTGTGTGAGACATTGCTTCTGGGTTCCCTGACATCACCCACTTGGCTTTCCTTCTTCTTCAGCCACTCTTGCAGTCTGCTTTGCTCCTCTTATGCCCAAGACATAAATGCTGAAGTGTTCCAGGGCTTCATCCTGGGCCCTCTTCTCTTCTCCATCTGTATTTTTTTTCCCTAGGTGATCATATCTAGTCCCATGATTTCAAACAGCACCTATATGCTGATACCTCCCAGCCCGATGTATCCCCAGTACTGACTTCTTTCCCTGAGCTCCAAACTCATCATGTGGAATCTGATATTCTCAAACCTAACAGATTCTACTAAATTCTTGATTCACTCCCATACCTATTCTTCTCAACTTCCTAATTTCAACACTCAGTTGTTCAAGCCCAAATCCAGCAGCCATTTTGAGTCTTCTCTTTTGCTTACCCCCCACATCCAATGTATATCCTGGATCTACCCCATTATCTCCATATCCTGAATCTGCCCCCATTAGCTCCATCTCCACTACTGACACCCTAATTCAGTCTACAGGAAACCGGCTATTGCAATAGCCAACTAACTGATCTTACTTTCCTTCTTTGCCCTACTATAATCCATTCTCCATACAGCTACTAGACTGATCTTTAAAACATATAAAGGCGATGACATTGCCTTGCCGGCTCCTTCCTTCCAAGGTATTTGCTATCACAACACCCTGGTTATTTCTTTTTTTGTACATAAGTTGTCTGTTTATTGGTCACTAGTTTATTACCTGTCTCTTCTCACTAGAATATAAGCATCTTGAGAACAATGACTTGTCTGTCTTGTCCTCTGCCCTAGAACAGTGAAAAATGAAGACAGAAACCATTTCCACCATCCCAGAATGTTCCCTGTTGCCCCTCTGTAATTAACCTCCCTCCAGCTCCTGTCCCAGGCAACCACTGATCTGATTACTATTACTACAGATGAATTTTTGCCTGTTCTTAAGATGTCATTTAAATGGAAGGACACAGTATGCTGGCTTCTTTCACTCCACATAGTCTGTGAGATTTATCCATGTCATTACATATATCAGCAGTTCTTTTTTTTTTTTTGCTGAACAGTATTCCTTTATGTGGAGAAACCATAATTTCTTCATATTTTTACCTGTTGGTGAACATCTGGGTTGTTTCCAGTTTGAGCAATTAATAAGGCTGCTACAAACACATGTGTACAAGTCTTTTTGTGGACAGTCTTCATTTGCCAGGGTAACTACTTAGGGGTCATATGACAAGGGTTTAAATTTATAAACTACCAAACTCTTTGCAAGTTTTTGATTTTTAAAGTCCTGTCAAATTGCTTACAAGTTGTATCTCTATACATTTGGTTAATGAATTTCTGAAATTCCTTTGTGAATGGCTAAGGGCAGCTGGGTAGATGAGGTGGGTTCACTTCTTGGCAGGGCAGGGGGAGTAGTCAAGGCCTCTCCTACAGAAAAAACTGGGTAAGGAACAGCAGCATTGCATCCTTTTTTGATCTCCCTAAATTGTGCTTGAGGGCAGGGGTTTCAATGGACCGTAACTGATGAAGTTAAACCTGGGCTCAGGGACTAGTTAGTTTGGCTAGGGGCTGAGGCTGGCACATTGAATAGAATAGGGTTTAGTCCTACAGAACAGAGGCTGCAGAAATAGAAGTGGATTTCCCTGCAGGCAAAATCTAGAGGAAACCCCAAGACATGTTTCCCTTCTGTGTAAGTGGGGAGAGACTAAAACTGGGCATCGAGGGACACCCTTCTCCTATACAGTGTCTTTCCTATCAAGACGGGTGGAAATGAGCCAAACTCTTGCAGCACATTTTCCTTTGGGGAAGGGCAGACATCTTCATCAAGACACCTTCCCCTGCAAAATCCTCCATGTAGTAGCCTCTCTGCTGTGAAGGGGTAAACAGGGAAGATTCAAGAGGCGGCCTCATGATTCAAAAATGAAAATTCTAGATAAACACACAGCTTTCACCAGGAAAGGAAGAAGTGACACATTAAAAAGAGACAGAGCTAATGTCAACCTCCTGTGTTGTTATCTGGGGAGCTCCAAAGCCCTAAGGCACCACTGATCTCAGGAAGACTGTGCCTTGTGGGCAAGAGAGTCTGGTTCTCATCCTCTGCACTGAGAGAAAGAAGAGGCAACCGCGCAGAGGCTGATCCCCCGGGATGTGGTCAAGTATGGAACTCTTAGAGTCCGCTGATGGAGAAAACGGCGAAAAAGCCCTCTGACCTTTTGAAGAGGACTGAGAGGGCAACACTCAGCAGGAGCTCTTAGACACAGACCTAAGTCCTACTCAGGTTTCTCGTCAGCTGGCTGCAGGAGAGAAAGAATGTCTTCTCTGATCTGAATTGCTTCTCTCACTCCATAGTACCAACCTTGATGAGAGGCCCACAGAGCTCTGAGCAATATTTATCATTTATCCCTCAGGAATGAGAAGAAATGCCTTCTCCTGATCAGATCGTGGGTTATGGCAACTCCCATGGAGAAAAAAATTTTTTTTCTAAAACTCTGAGACAATATGACCATCCATGACTTAAAAGCTGACAGGGACAAGTTTGTACAGCTATTATCTTTTCTATTTCCAGAGAAAATTACAGTTTAAAAGGACACAATATTAAAAGCAACATTTACATTTAAAAACCTGTATGGTGTTTGCCTTGTTTATGCTATGACAAGGTAAGCAGTGCTTGCCTTTATTTTGTTGTCATCTGCTGAGATGATCTGTGCCCGTAACCAAGCGTCTTCTTCGGCATTTACTGCCAGCAAATGCCCAATGTGTACAGCCTGAACTGGTGCAACCTTAGGGTTCTTACTGTAGTATTCCTTCATCTCATCTTCCATTAATTCTTGAGCAGCAGAATAGTCTTTTCCCACATACCTGAATTGGTTAAGGGAAGAGAACACAAATGAAGGAACCCAGAAGGAGGAAAACTATAGGGATCCATTGGTGTAACTCCATTTTCTCTACTGCCATCTTTGGCGCCAGCCCCAGACTTCCTTGTATCGACAGGGAAGACAGCATGTATTCAGTAAACATATGTTGATTAAGAAAGAGTATTGTGGAGATCATGCAAAACACGACAGAGGTCCACCACACCACACAATAGAGTAAACGTTCGACCGTGAACCAGAGAACTAGAAGGCGTAACACAGCAGTCATCGTGACAGTCTTCAGCAAGAACTAGGCTGAGAAAGGACTCAAGGAAAGGGAAGAGAGGAAGACATGATGGAAAAAGGACGCATCAACGGAGGCCAGATTGGCAAAGCTCAAACTAAGAATTTTGACTAAGGCTGCTGGAAATCCTTGTAGATTACTAAAAGAATCTAGCGGATAGTTTTGCCCTAAAGCTGGTCTGAACAAGGATCAAACTTTGAAAAGTACTGAAATTTTACTAGAGAAAAACAAAGCCTTTAAACACACTCTAAAACAACCATGTGGCAACTCTCCCAACTTATTGTACAAATTAGAACAAGTTACAGCAAAATGTTGTGTTCTGACACCCTTAAAGACATTAACTCAGGCTCTAGGCAAATGCCTCTAAAACTGCATGTTTTCTGAGAAGTGTTTTTTTTTTTTTTCCAATTTGCTCCTATCCCTGTCTATAACTTTCTACTGTTGACAACTGCAGCCACCTTGTCCCAGCTCATGCTACCAAAACATACCATTTTCCTTCCTGCCACAACAAGCTACTGTTTTTTTTTGCCCTTCAGTCCTCACAGACATTTCCATCAAGCACCTCCTTCCAGATGTAAGGCTGTGCAAATCAAGTAGGGGGCTCATAAAATGACAGCTCTTTAGCTAGAAGCCTGTGCTCTAACAGCACTGGCACCACCTGGACAGGGAGATGGGTACGGGAGGGAGGCTGCAGAGGTTACAACAACGTTCTTTGCATTGTTCTGGTTTCTACCCAAGGCCCCAGGTGGCCATACAGACCTTTAAGAAACTATTTTTTAAGAGCATTTTCATGCAGTCTTGGTAACTACCAGCAGGGCAGAAGATGCCACAGCCAACCTTATTACTAGAAAAAAATTCTTTAAAAAGACTAAAAAGGCTTTAAAAAGTCTTTCACAAAAGGGAAAGGGGATCTCTTTTGAGGCAATAGCTCTTTTAAAACCAAATATTACACTCATATTATTCACTCCAGAAACAGCTGTAGAGGCTGTCATAAGCTATCATTTAAGTGTACTGGGCCTCACAAATGCTAAAGCACTGCTTGGAATGCAGCTGTACTCTTGGCTCTGAAGTCTCCAAGAGGCCTACAACTCTGCCCAAGTGCCCATCTCCTGGGACCCAGAGTCCCACGGGCTCCCTATGCATTCCCTCACAAGCGCTGCTGCAGCCCTGGGAGCTCAGCTGGTGGAGGGTGGGCTGCAGCTGCCATCTGGCAGTATGCCTAGCACAGGCTCCTGCCAGGGAAGGAGGAAGGTGGCGAGAAGCAGCCTGGGATCGGCAGGCAGCTTCTGCTCGCTGCAGCAACAAGTAGAAAAGGATGGCTACACAGCTTGGGTAAGGCCACAGTTGGTGTGATAGTGGGGAGTGGCAAGAACGAGGTCATACACTGTCCCCAAATTATCTGAGCAAAGCAAAGAATGTGTAGGCTAATACAAGAATGTCATTAACCAAAGTTCTACATAGTTAATTTTTGAGACCAGAAATAACAGATTCCCATAATGCTTGACATGAGGGTTCTGCCCAGGGCTTTGAACCAGTTTGAACCAGTTCTGTCATGGCTGACGAAGTGAAACTGGAACAGACCCAAATTTTTACAATTTGGGTGATCTGGAACGATAACTAGAAAGGGAAGAATTACGGGTTGAAGTCCTGGAATGGGAGACTCGGAAGAGGCATAATGAGCCCTTTCAGAAACCTGATGTGTGAGACTGGATTATTGGCAGGCCTGTGCAGAGTGACACACATTCAAAGTGGTGTGTTGGCCGCCATCTTTGAGCAGGGCATCCCTATCTTTGAGTGAGGCGCTGCTATTTCTGACTTTGCTCAAAATCCAACAGGCAGGAGATTTGGTTGCATGCAATGCCTACGATGCCCTTGTTTTCTAGGAGGGAGATTAAGTTTATAGCAGGGTTTCGATACATAATTTTTCCTGTTCTGGTTCAACCACATTTTAAAAATTCAGGTCTGACTGGTGTCACTTCCTTGGCTATGAGTGAACCAGGAAGAATGGTTCAAAGCCCTGGTTCTGCCACAACACCTCTCCAGGTCCTTCACATGGCACCCACGGCACAGCTTCCAGAGCCTAGTGCCTGCCTGAAGATGTAGGAACAGAACAGGCCTCAGCCTGGAAGGGATTTGCCAAATCTTCGGAGGAAAAGCTACCTGGGGCCAATCTAATGGCACACACGTTACACATCATGCTTGCTGGATTCCAGCCACCCTCCTGAACATGTAGAATGCTGACTCGGGATTCAAATTCACACTGGAAAAAGGCATCTAAGTATCTGAGGATTCTGGACCTTATTGAACTCTGGTAGCACAGTGGCTAAGCCCACAGCTGCTAACCACAAGGTTGGTGGTTTGAACCCACCAGCTGCTCCACAGGAGAAAGATGTGGCACTCTGTTTCCATAAAGATTACAGCTTTGGAAATCCTATGGGGCAGTTCTACTAGGTCCTTCCTACAGGGTCACTAAGAGTCAGAATCAACTTGACGGCAACAGGCTTTGGGACCTTATTACCCTGGAATAGATTGGAACCCCCACTGAAACGCTAAAACTGATTCAGATTCCTGCCAACCCTTGGTAAGTACATCAGAAATCACATTACCAATCCAGCCCAGTGCTTGGTCCCTGGCAATGGCATCAAGGAATATTGGTAACAGATACCAAAGAGTCCTGCCATTGGGGTTGACTTAAGTTTTCGTTACAGTGTCAAATTGTAAAAGTAATGTGCCCCTCGACATCCTTTGTTTACTTCAATATATTAGTGAACCATAATGGGACCCCTAACCCTCAGCCACCTATTTATATCTTCAGGCCATACCACATCACAGAAGAAAAGCTTTATACATTTATAACTCCCGTATAAAACAAGACCTCTTTCTAAAGCTTCCGCAGGTTCTTCCAGCATTCCAAGATATTATGTTCAATCCACTGTGCACTGAAATAGAAAAGCGTTAATATTTTTGTTCTATCCTTTCATTGAAGGTCTTTGAGTATTTTTTGTGGTCTTTTTTTTTTTTCACAGTTCAGCTGTGAGTCTTTGGAGGAGGGGGTGACAGCCCAAACAACAGGAATATTTTGGTTGAAGGAACCTGGATTCTGTTTTGCTTCAGCCTTTTTCTGATCTGTCCAGTCACAGCCACACCCTGGGCTGGCACCTCCAGAGATGCAGCTACACAGGTTTCCACTCTTTTTCCTGAGTTGGAAACCACAAACGATAGTCTTTAGATGTATTCCACATTTTCCCTAAAAGTCCACATCAAGGGCCTAGAGCTGAACTGTCTTTAGTAATTTCAGTTATCGTTAGCCACTTAAGCAATGGCTCCTCCTCCCAGGCATTGATATTGAAAGGCTCAGGTAACCAGGACACCTTTGGGTCCAAGGGCTAACCTGATGTGTAGACTAGGAAGGCAGTGCTTTGCTATACTGACTTTTAGGAAATGCTACATGTTCCAGATTAAATAATATTACCTAGTGTGTGGGGGACTTGCTCTTCTACGGACCGGGCATTGCTTCTCATATATATCATTATCATCCTGCCTTCACACAGATGTTTTTCAAGTTAAGTCCATATTATCATTCCAATTTTCAAAGATGTTAGTAAGCATTTTTCTCACAAGAATAACTTTACTTTTTGAACATCGAGCATAAGCATATTATATAAAAAAAAAGAGCATAAGCATATTATACTTTAACTCTATAGAACTAAGAACATACTATTCTTTCTTCAAACCCCAGCACTCATGTGAACAAAAGTGAAGTGATAATATACACCAGAATCCTAAGAATTAGAAAACAGAACTTGCCTGATAACCACTTCATTTGTGTTGCTCAGTTCCACCACCAGCACAGATGGGGATGCCTCGGTTGGAATGATTAAAGGAGGAACTGTTACATACTCCATTAAGGTATCACCTCTTTCAGCAATGCTTCCTTCTATCTGCAAATATTCTTGTTCAATCATAGACTTGATATCACAATCACCCTGTGCTTGCACTGCGTCATTGAGGATTTTATCAGCGGGCACTGGAAGTTTAGCATAGAGAATGGCTTTCTGGGGATTTGCAGAAATGTAGTCTATGGTGCATACATCAGAAAGTGACGCAAGATTTTTTAAGGCATCCTTAGGGAATTTCATTTTATACATATCCTCAAATGCTTTCGGGAGTGCACTGGCCCAAAGGCCATTTGAGTATTTCTCCAGCAGCTCTGCAACTTTCTCTTTGAAGTCTTCTGGCATAACTGCTGGACACCCTTTTAATGTTGGTGTTTGTTTTGGAGCAGGTAGCGAGGATGGAGGCACTTTTTCATTGTCCAGTTCACTTCCTGAAAGCTGTGTTCTCTTAGCTGGATAAAGAAGTAAATCTTGACCACCACTGCATGGTTTTTCCACCTAAAATTTTTAAATACAGTAGGCAAATGATAGATATTTCAATGGCAGCCTGAAAACACATTAATGCATTTTTAAATTTGAGAGCAACACAGTTTTCAAATTAATCAAGAGAATGCAAAAGCATAGATTTTACTACTTTCAATTTTACTATCCTCAATTACTAAGACTTTAATGCATTGCCTTCACTTGGAAATAACATCATGAGCCACACTTCAGAAATAAGCAGGGTAATAAAACAGTATTAATTTCACGTGCAAGGCATCTACCCTTCAATAAACCTAGGAAATCATGAGTGCTTCCGCCCTGTAAACTGCATATTTAATTCTCTCTGCCACATCCAAAGCAACAGATTACAAAACTGACTGACTACAAGGTAAAAAGGTTATCAAAACAGTAAGGAATAAACCAATGGGAAGAAAGCAAGAAAATGTTTAGACAGAACGGGAATGTCATCTCTTTCTTCTTCCTGCTATTTCCTCAGTTTTCCATAATTTAGGAAAAAAACATTCCAGAGTTAGGGTACATATTTTTACAACTACCACAGCATAAGGTTAGCTGAAAGTGTTGCCTCTTCAATGAACAAGAGTAAAAAACACCTGGCATTTCTATATCATCCAGTCTCTAATTTTATTTGCGTAGCATTCCTGAGGGGGTACAGCTTGATGGCATCTCTTTATATAAAGAAAAATTGATGTACGCCACTATTTCTCTCAAGTTCTAAGCCCTTCTAGTACTAGACCAGAGGTCGGCAAACTACGGCTCACAAACTAAATCCAGCTCACCACCTGTTTTTGCACGGCCCATGAGCTAAGAATGATTTTTGTATTTTTAAAAGATTAAAAAAAAAATCAAAATAGTAATATTTCATGACATGTGAAAATTACATGAAATTCAGTAGCCATAAACCAAGTTTTATTGGAACACATTCATTTATGTATTGTCTGTGGCTGCTTTTGTGTTGCAATGGCAGAGCTGAGTAGTTGCGACAGAAACTGTGTGGTTGTCTCAGTGCCCTTGGCTCACAAAGCCTAACACATTTATTGCCTGGCCATTTACAGAAGAAATTTTCTGACCCTGTACTAGACCACTGGACTAAAGAAATATTCACGGCCTTCTGAAATGTTCCTATTTTGTCAGATCCTATTTAGCAATTTCTTTTTTTTTTTTTTATTTAGCAATTTCTTAGTTGCAATTAAGCCCTTAGGAAGGTATTCCAGATGCTAGGGTAATAATACAGACTAACAAGAAGCCACTCGCCCAGGAGAACAAAATACTAAAGTACACTGGGTGGGAGGCTTATTAGTAAAGAACACTGACGCCCTTTATTTCACTCTCCACATAATGCTTAGGAAGAAGGAACATAAAACGTGTCTGTATAAGAAAGAAGGTATTATCTTATTCCCAGAGAAGAGCTTTAACAACAACAACAAAAAAGACACGGTTAATATGATTTAAAAATAGATAAACCTTTTAGTCTAACTATGTATTCTGGATGATACATAAGAGATGAATGGTTGTTAATATATTTATATCTGTAAGTATAAGGTTACATTTGGTTTCTCTCCTCATATTCTTCTGCCAACGTGCGCTTGAGTAGAGAACTGGGGGGAAATTCCACGCTGGAAAAACCCGAATCATCAGTGAAAGCGGATGTATGTGATGGAGTCTGTGTGTGGCAGCTGCAGGCATTCCTTATCACCAGTGGCGTATTGCTGTCAGCACCTTGTGATACTCTAAAGGGCGTATTAAATGATTTTCCCAATTTATATCCCTAATTTTAAACCACAGGGAGAAGAACGAATATTTGGAGTGCATCTCATTCTGCTCTTGATGGTTACTTCGCTTCTCTAGAGACCCGTGTTGTAAAGCCTGGAACCATAAAATGTCAATCCTCACTGCGCTTTAAGACACTTGGTAAGATACAAGAATACAGACTGGGTGTTCAGAAAAGGGCTGAGAAACGTATTTTGGGAATACGTGGAAAAAGAAAATAGAATTCTATGTGATGATTCACTTGTCATATAGAATCCACATTAACGAAATTTCAGATTAGACATGGCAGTCCTCCATACCCAAAGCCTGGCGAACCTGCAGGGCCTGTCTTAAAACCCTTCTTCAGTTTTCACCTACCAACCTCTTCTCAACCTTTATGACCTTTATGACCCCTTCCCTGACGCAGATTGTAGAGGCTAATTTCAGGAGAGGATATTCAGTCCCTTTTTTTTAAATTTATTTTGTTGTTGAGAATATACATAGCAGAAGATACACCAATTCAACAGTTTCTACATGTACAATTCAGATATACTGATTATATTATTCCAGTTGTACAACCTTTCTCACCCTCCTTCTCTGAGTTGTTCCTTACCCATTAACATAAGCTCACTGCCCCCTACGGTTCCAATCTAATCTTTCTAGTTGCTGTTGTCACTTTCATCCCATATAGATAGTTCTTAAAAGAGCATAATGCTCAAGGCAGACATTTTTTTACTAGGTTAGCTAAGCTATTGTTTGGTTTAAGTTTTAAAGATTATCTCAGGGCAATAGTTTCAGAGATTCATCTAGCCTCCATGATTCCAGAAAGTCTGGAGGCCATGAGAATTTGAAATTCTGTTCTGCATTTTCTCCCTTTTGATCAGGATTGTTCTATAGTATCTTTGATCAAAATATTCAGTAAGGGTAGCCAGGCACCATCCAGTTCTTCTGGTTGCATGGCAAAGGAAGCAGTTGTTCATAGAGGCAATTAGCCAAACATTCCATATCCTACTCCTATTCCTGACTCTCCTCCTTCCTCTGTTACTCCAGGGTGAAGAGAGACCAATTGTCATGCTTTGGATAGCCACTTACAAGCTTTTAAGACCCCAAGCACTACACATCAAACTATGAGGTAGAAGAGCAGCACTAAACATGTTATTAGGCCAATTAACTTGGATGTCCCATGAAACCATGATCCTAAACCTCCAAACTGAGGAACCAAATCCCATGAGGTTTTTCATATAAGTGCGATCATACAATATTTGTCCTTTTGTGATTGACTTATTTCACTCAGCATAATGTTTTCCAGCTCTATCCATATTGTAGACTGTATCAAGACTTCATTTCTCCTACTGGCTGAGCAGTATTCCATTGTATGTTTGTACCACATTTTGTTTATCCATTCATCTGTTGATGGGCATTTAGGGTATTTCCACCTTTTGGCTATGGTTTTAGTTCTTTTGGCTGTTATGAATGGTGCTGCAATGAACACTGGTGTACAAGTCTCTGTTTGAGTCTCTTCTTTCAAGTCTTTTGGGTATATACCTAGGAGTGAAATTGCTTGGCCATATGGTAGTTTTCAGTTTTTTGAGGAACTGCCACATTGTTTTCCACAATGGCTGTACCATTTTGTATTCCCACCAGCAACGGGTAAGGGTTCCAATTTACTTACATCCTCGCCAACATTCGTTATTTTCTGTTTTTCGTATCTTAGCCATTCTAGTAGGAGCGAAATGGTAACTCATTATGGTTTTGATTTGCATTCAATATTGTATTAGAAGTTCTAGCCAGAGCAATAAGACAAGAAAAAGAAATAAAAGATATCCAGATTGGAAAAGAAGAAGTAACTTATCTCAATTTACAGATATGATCCTATATACAGAAAACTCCAAAAAGGCTACAAAACTTCTAAAGCTAACAGAGGAATTTAGCAAAAAGTTGCAGGGTACAAGGTCAACAAACAAAAATCAGGTGCATTTCTAGTCAACAGCAATGAGAAATCTGAAATGGAAATTAGGGAAACAATTCCATTTACAATAGCATCTAAGAGAATAAAATACCTAGGAATAAATCTAACCAGGGATGTGAAGGATTTATACAATGAAAATTATAAAAACACTACTGAAAGACATTAAAGAAGACTTAAATAAATGGAAAGATGTTCCGTATAAAGACTTAATTTGTTAAGATGTCAATACTACCCAAAGCAATCTATAGATTCAATGCAATCCCAATCAAAATTCCAATAGCCTTCTTTACAGAAACAGAAAAAACAATCCTCAACTTTATGTGGAATGACATGAAGCCTTGAATAGCTAAAGCAATGTTGAAAGAGAAGAACAACGTAGGAGTACTCACACTTCTTGATGTCAAAACATATACAGGCCACAGTAATCAAAACGGCCTGGTATCGGTATAAGGATAGACACACAGACCAATGGAATAGAATTGAGAGTCCAGAAATAAACCCACACATCCATGATCAACTGATTTTTGACAAGGGTGCTAAGTCCATTCGATGGGGAAAGAAGACTCTCTTCAATAAATGGTGTTGGGAAAACTGAATTTCCACATGCAGAACAATGGAACAAGACCTATCCCTCACATCATAAACAAAAACAACTCAAAATGGATTAAAGACCTAAATGTGTGATCTAAAGCCATAAAATTCTTAGAAGAAAATGCAGGGGCAATGTTGTCAGGTCTAGCTTTTAACAATGGATTAACTAATATAATAACAAAAGCACAAATAGCAAAAGACAAAATAAACAAATGGGACCTCATAAAAATTAAACTTTTGTTCATCAAAAGACTTTACAAAAAAAGCGAAAAGACAAGCTACTGACTGGAAAATATCTTCAGAAACCATATGTCAGTTAAGAATTTCATAACCATATATGAAACTATATATGTTTTATATATGTTAAATATATATAAAACTTCGACAACAGCAAAAAGACAATCATAAAATGGGCAAAGAACTTGAAAAGATATTTCACCAAAGAGGACATTCAAATGGCCACCAAACACATGAAAAGGATATTCAGTCTTAATTATCTAAAATAACTGTCACAAGCTTCATTCCCCAACTGTCCACAGGGTTTCTTCTAACCCAAATGAGGATAAGAGGGGCTCCTCAGCTTTATAATCCTTTTCTTTCCAATGAAGGAAGTGGAAATATGGCATACCTCAACGCTGATTTAGTCTCCCCACTCCCAGTCCCAAACCTTACATTCTCATCTGTGCCTGAGATGCAATCAATCACCTAACAACTTTAACATGACCAGCACGATGAGTTCCAAAAAGGAGTTCAGTACAGACTACACCTCAACATAAAGAAAACAAAAATCCTTACAACTGGACCAATAAGCTACATCATGATAAAGGGAGAAAAAATTGAAGTTGTCAAGGATTTCATTTTACTTGGATCCACAATCAATGCCCATGACAGCAGCAGCCAAGAAATCAAACCATGCGTTGTGTTAGGCAAATGTGCTGCAGAAGATCCTATTTTTAAAGTGCTAAAAAGCAAAGATGTCACTTTGAGGACTAAGGTGAGCCTGACCCAAGCCATTGTATTTCTGATTGCCTCATATGCATGCAAAAGCTGGACAATGAATAAGGAAGACTCAAGAAGAATTGATGCCTTTGAATTATGGTGTGGGTGAAGAATCTGAATACAACATGGACTGCCAGAAGAACAAACAAATCTGTCCTGAAGAAGTACAGCCAGAATGCTCCTTAGAAGCAAAGATGCCGAGACTTCCTCTCACGTACGTGGACATTTTATCAGGAGGAAGCAGTCCCTGGGGAAGAACATCACGCTTGGTAAAGGAGGTAGGAAAAAGAAGACCCTCAACAAGATGGACTGACACAATGGCCGCAACAATGGACTCAAGCCTAACAATTGTGAGAATGGCACAGGACCGGGCAGCGATTCGTTCTGTTGTGCATGAGGTTGCTATGAGTCAGAATCGACTCAACAGCCCCTAAACAACAACACAGTTAAGACCTGGCGTGCCTCCTGCTGCCTGGCAGCTGCCCCCCAGTGCTTCAGTGCCAGGTCTTAGAGGGTACTGGCAGTAACTCTTCTCAGCTGAATGTATCTAGGTCCATCTGGCTCCAAAAAATGTTTTTGTTGTCTGAGAGATCCAAAAGATTAAAAACGACAGAGTCAAAGCCTTCTTCTGCCTGTATCAAAATGTCATCCAACATCCCAGTAAAGTGGCTACTAGCATATACCTGATTAGAACCTTCACGGAGGGAAAATTTCAGAGTGGCTATTTGGTCCCTGAAATTGATGCTGCCCGTTCTGATATTCAAATAGAAATCCCTGCAAGTGGCTATCTCTGAGTGGTAGGACTATGAGTGATTTTTATTTCTTTTATAACTTTGTTTTTCAATCTTTTTTACATAAAGTGTTCTATTTGATTAGGGAGAGAAGCACATTCAAAAGAAGAAGAAATACAACGTTGCACTTAATTTCTTCTCCAATTGTACGACAAACCATTACCAAGTTTTTTCTTATCCTAAATTTCATACATTGTGTTTGAGACTGTCTGGCTTTACTTGCAATAGTATCAGCCCTGGGTGTGCTATCAGTGTTTCTGCTTTTCAGCAAAGTGAAAACAAGTCAGATAAAAGAGAAAATACCCTGGTATAATTGTTCAAAAGCAGATTATACTGATAGGCTGTTAAAAAATATTCAGAGTTTAAAAAAAAATTTTCACACCATGCACAAAAACTAACTCAAAATGGATCAAAGACCTAAATATAAAATCTAAAACAATAAAGATCATGGAAGAAAAAATAGGAGCAATGTTAGGAGCCCTAATACATGGCAAAACAGTATACTAAACATTACTAACAATACAGAAGAGAAACTTGATTACTGGTAGCTCCTAAAAATCAAACACCTATGCTCGTCTAAAGACTTCACCAAAAGACTAGAAAGATTACCTACAGACTGGGAAAAAGTTTTTAGCTATGACATTTCTGACCAGCACCTGATCTCTAAAATCTACATGATACTGCAAAAACTCAACTACAAAAGGACAAATAACCCAATTAAAAAATGGGCAAAGGATATGAGCAGGTACTTCACTAAAGAACAGATTCAGGCTGCGAACAAATACAGAGAAATGCAAATCAAAACTACAATGATTTTCCATCTCACTCCAAGAAGGCTGGCATTAATCCAGAAAACACAAAATAATAAATGTTGGAGAGGCTGTGGAGGGACTGAACACTTATACATTGCAGGTGGGGATGTAAAATGGTACAACCACCTTGGAAATCGATTTGGCGCTTTCTTAAAAAACTAGAAGTAGAATTACCATACGATCCAGCAATCCCACCCCTTGGAATATATCCTAGAGAAATAAGAGCCTTTACACGAACAGCTATATGCACACATCTTCATCACAGCACTGCTTACAATCGCAAAAAGATGGAAGCAACCAAAGTGCCCATCCTTGGATGAATGGATAAATAATGGTATATTCACACAATGGAATACTACACATCCATGAAGAACAATGATGAATCCATGAAACATTTCATAACATGGAGGAATCTGGAAGGCATTATGCTGAGTGAAATTAGTCAGCTGCAAAAGGACAAATATTGTATGAGACCACTATTTTAAGAACTCAAGAAATAATTTAAACAGAGAAGAAAATATTCTCTGATGATTACAAGAGCAAGGAGGGAGGGAGAGGGGTTTTCACTAATTAGATAGTAGATAAGAATTTATGTGAAGGGAAAGACAACACACAATACAGGGGAGGTCAGCACAACTGGACTAAACCAAAAGCAAAGAAGTCTCCTGAACAAACGGACCACTTTGAAAGCCAATGTAGCAGGGGCGAAGGTTTGGGGACCATGGCTTCAGGGGACTTCTAAGTCAAGTGGCATAATGAAATCTATTAAGAGAATATTCTGCATCCTACTTTGGAGAGTGGCATCTGGGGTCTTAAATGCTAGCAAGCAGCCGTCTAAGTTGCATCAATTGGTCTCAAACCACCTGGAACAAAGGAGAATGAAGAATACCAAAGACGCCAGGTAATTATGAGCCCAACAGACGGAAAGAGCCACATAAACCAGAAACTACATCAGCCTGAGACCAGAAGAACTAGATGGTGCCTGGCTACAACCGATGACTGCCCTGACAGGGAACACAACAGAGAACCCCTGAGGGAGCAGGAGAGAAGGGGGATGCAGACCTCAAAGTCTTGTAAAAAGACCAGACTTAATGATCTAACTGAGACTAGAAGGACGCTGGCGGTCATGGTCCCCAGGCCTTCTGTTAGCCCAAGACAGGAACCATTCTCAAAGCCAACTCTTCAGACAGGAGTTGGACTGGACTATGGGACAGAAAATGATATGGGTGAAGAGTGAGTTTCTTGGCTCAAGTAGACACAAGAGACTATGTTGGCATCTCCTGTCTGGAGGGGAGATGGGAGGGTGGAGGGGGTCAGAAGCTGGCCAAATGGACTAGAAAAGAGAGAGTGGAAGGAATGAGTGTACTGTCTCATTAGGGGGAGAGCAATTAGGAGTACATAGCAAGACGTGTATAAATTTTTGTATGAGAGACTGACTTGATTTGTAAACTTTCACTTAAGGCACAATAAAAATTTTTTAAAAGAAGAGTTTTGAAAAATATTAATGGTTGTCAATATGACTGGCCATTTTCGGCATCCACAGTGCTTCACTAAGCAAATTCTAACCACCTAATAATTGATAGTGACTGCATCTAAACAGTCCTACTCAAATATGAAAGACACAACAAATAGCTAGGCAAGGTGTCTTACATTTCTGCTTCAGGTTCTACCCTCACTGCCTGGACAGAAAATTACGATGAAAGAAAAATGAATTCAAGTATTGAAAAAGCAACAAAAAATCAGTTGTTTTAGCACATGCAGTTGAGTAGGAAATCATTCATTTTAGGTAAAATTTTAACATCAGAAAGGTAGATGCTCTCACCTATAATTCTAGCAGGAGAAATTCTGGGGTTCTGTAGACATGCAGAGTAGCAAAGATGGAAATCTCAAAAAATGCCATAAATTCAACTACACAAATACTAGTAATTATGATGGAGTATAAAATAACTAGAAATGTAATATATTAATCAGAACCTGTGAAGTTTAATTTTTAAAAATTTTACTGCAAGGATGGCTTCTCTATCAAAGTTTAATAGTGAGTTATACAAATATCATGACAATAAAAAAGGCTCTAAGTTCACTGAGGACATGCTGTAAATTTCAGGATCGTCTATGGATTTAAAAAATAAAAGAACCATGTATATTCCACAAAGCGCTTCATGCTCTGAACCTTCAAACAGTCTGGTGAAAGCGTCCTCAAAAGTCCCCTGCACAACAGGGAAGTTTGAGGGGATACGTCAATGTGCTAACCCTGCACCCAGTGAGAAAATCCTTCCCAGAAAATAGTAAAACTGGAATGAACTGAATAGTAACCTTTGAAAATCCCATTACAGGAACAAACTCCACATTCCATATAAATCAGAGGCAACATCCTCATAAAGATGAAATGTTTTTGACTAAAGCTATGTTTTAATATAAAACTTGTCACAATGCCATTATTTGTTTTTATGTCTACCTCCCTCACTAGACTCTAAGTGTCTTAGTCACCGGTGGTCTCAGAAAAGGCTGTGACTGGCACGTTCAAGTGCAGTCAATGCTGTACGAAAAAACAGGATGGATGGAAGGATGGATGAGTGGGTGGATGGATAAGTGGGTGGGTGGATGGGTGGATGGATGGATGTGTGGGTGAATGGATGGATGTTTGTGGGCGGATGAATGGATGGATGGATGATTCTTGCCCAGAAGTGGATATGGGACTCAAGCCTGTGATAGTGGCCTACAGGATGAAGTGGTTAAAAAAAATAATAATAATACATACTGTCTTTAGGCCAGCTGCTTATAAAGAGGGAGTGTTGTATACTTTGTCCAACAATAGTTGGGGGCTAAAATATATATTTAAATTTAAAAATTTAAATCTATCAAAACACACGATATTCATGCGTATTTAATTCTACAAGGTCACAAGTACCAAGTAACTGCTAATGTTACCACTTAAAACAGTTACACCGTTGATTATAGTCCACGTAAATAAAACATTAAGAATCACCTAAGCAAAGGCAATCCTGCAGCAACAGTATTAACAAACGCTATTTTACAAACGGATACAAAGGTAGATAGGTATGTCAAGAAGTGTGGGAAGGTCTAAGGGAACACACCTACCTGCAGATATAGGTTTGGTGGTGGATAGTTCTACATACATAACTATAGGTGCTGCTCATATATTAATACAAACAATTGAGCACAAAAGGGCCACAGTTAGAGCAACTTCTTAAGACATGACCAAACACCTCACGGGAAGCAGTTTCTAGGCTCAAAGGCAAAAGACCATAAACTCGGTACTTCGGTGAGTATTTGTCTGGGGTCTTAAAAGCTTGCAAGCAGCCATCTAAGATACAGCTATTGGTCTCTTACCATCCAGAGCAAAGGAGGGTAAAGAAAACCAAAGACTCAAGGGCACAATTAGTCCAAAGGTCTAATGGACCACATGAACCACAGCCTACACCACCCGAGACCAAAAGAACTAGATGGTGCCTAGCTAGCACTACCGACTGCTCTGACTGGGATCACAACAGAGTGTCTCAGACAGAGCAGCAGAAAAATTGTAGAACAAAAATTCAAATTCACAAAAAAGACCAGGCCTACTGGTCTGACAGAAACTGGAGGAAACCCTGAGACTATGGCCCTAAGACGCCCTTCTGAACTGGAACTGAAGCCATTCCCAGAAAACACCTTTCAGCCAAACCACAGGCAGACCCATGAAATGAACACCTGAGAGGAATGTGCTCCTTAGAACAATCAATTACTTAAGATCAAAAGGGCAACATTTGCCCAAAAGCAAAGATGAGAAGGCAGGAAAGGGTAGAAAATCAGGAAGAAAGGAACGGGGAACCTAGAATGGAAATGGGGAGATTGCTGACACATTGTAGGGACTGAAACCAATGTCATCAAACACTTTATATACAAACTACAGAACGGGAAACTAACTTGCTCCGTAAACTTTCACCTAATGTGCAATAAAAAATTAAAAAAAAAAGAAAAAGAAACACCTAAAGGTAACCTATTTTGGTTTAAGAATCTAGCTACCTATCTTTAGCCAAACTATTCTGATCTATCATCTTATTATAATAACAGACTCCTAAGTAGAAGCCCTGGTGGCACAGTGGTTAAGAGCTACGACTGCTAACCAAAAAGTTGCCAGTTGGAATCCACCAGCCACACCTTGGAACTGCTACTGGATGGTTCAACTCTGTCCTATAGTGTTGCTATGAGCTGGAATCGACTCGCGGCAATGGGTTTTGGTTTTTGGAAGCAGGAATAGGTATGGAAATTGATAAATCAGATCACTTCTTAATTTTTTTTTCCAAAGGCAGTTTGTAAAACTTTTAAATCTGAATCCTATATTAATTTTTAAATAAAATGAAGGTATTCTATAAATAATTAGCTAAAAGAGTAGCTTAACGAAAATTTGTTCAACTTAAAGTCTTTTCAAATGACCAAGAAGCATACAAAATTTGAGGTTGATTAAAAAAATTCTTATTACCAGCAAGTTCAAGTTATTAAAATGGAAAAGCTATTAGTGGCTTTTAGTAGTATTAAATACAAAATGGTATACATACTATTATATATTAAATGCATTTTAAAAATAATATAAAATAAAAAAACAAAAGCAATTGTTATACACAAGGCCCTGAACTTTGTCATACTTCTCCTATAAACGAGAACCAGTATTTGTCAATCTTAGAGACAAAGCTTACTGAGATGATGTATGTCAAGTGCCTTGCCCTCCCTAGATAAAAGTTGATATGGCTAGTAACACAAGGGGGACAGGGAGCAAAGATGAGGAGGAGGGAGGAAAAGGAAAACGTACCGTGCAAATATGAGGCCAGTGTTCAAATTGTTGTAAAATTCCTTGATTAAGTTCTTCTTTATATAACTCTTTGTAAAAATGTGGAAGCTTAGATATCCAAATGCCATTGTTATGCTTGTCTAGTATTTCCTTTATGCGATTTTGAACCTCATCCAGTTTATAAATGTAAGAGGCAGGAGGCGTGACATTTGGTTTTTCAACAGTCTGATTTAAATTATCTTTAAATTAAAAAAATCATAGAATTAACCAAAATGTTTAACATTTTAGATTACCCCCATCACCTAGTACTTTACCTGTCTTTAGGCTCTGCTATTATATTGTAGGCTTGTAGGGGTCAAGGGACTTAGAAGGGATCAGGATTAAGCAAGGCAGCTCCTGAAAAACCACATTCTAAGTTTTAACTCTGAAATAACTAGCAGGGTCAACAGTCACCCACAGAGGGATGTATAGTAGCCCCCTTTATTCTGCATGGGTGCTTCATAGTTTGAACATCAGGATGGCTTGCTATAAAAAGAATAATGAAATTGATTTAAGCAACCATTTTCTACATGCAACTAAGTTAATTTTTAGACAATGCTGGGATATATGCAACGCTGAATACAACTATATCCACAAAGCCTAAGAAGTATGTCTTAATATAAAGACTGAAGATTTGGTAGAAGATAAAAAATTGTCCACACTTAAGAGAGCATGGATTTTCCCCTTTAGCAGAATAATTTAGCAATACACAAAAACCAAACAAAAAAACCAAAACCCAGTGCAATACACAGAGGCCCAAAAATTGTTCCACCTACAGTAATCATCCTAGTCTCAGTGTCTAAACATAAATAAAATGTTTGGAGCCCACAGATAATTGTTAATAATATTCATAAGGGAATATTTATGAGGTTTTATAAATATTTATAAGGTTTTGGTTAGCCCTCTTACATTTACTTTCTATTTAATGGCTGAATTAACATGCTAAGAGAATAAATGAATTTGAGGGTTCACTATAGCTGACAGCTCTGGTATTTTAAGAACTATGGAATCCATTCCAAACCTCTTCTAAGTTTCACTGAGATATAGATCAGAATATATTAAATGTTATCACCTAAAAGTAAAAGATATTATTTTAATCAGACAGTATTTCTGCTGGGATTTAATAATTTTTATTTTACTTCTTTATTGGCCAGTGGAGACATACACGTTGGTTTCAGGATGCTGGCCTTGGGGGATGTGAGGATGCCAAAGGCTATGCTATTCCTCCAGGACGTCCAGACGCTGACTCTGCTTTTCCCACCACAGTGCAGGAGAACCTGCAGGCTTTGCTGAGACTGAGTCTGGCTCAGCGAAAGCAGGGTCCTGGCTGTTCATAAATATTTCCTATATAAGGCCATATTCCCAAACAATGATATAAAAGGACTAGGGAGAGGGAAAAGATGAGTCTTGCAGAACGGGCCAGACCCTCCCTTACTGAGAGGGAGTCAACAGCTGATCTGGAGTCTTTGTAAATGTGGCTGTTCGCTGGGGCCACCAGAGTCAACTAAGCTGCTGTATCTTTTGTTAAACAAATCAGGGAAGCAATCTAGCCTGCCAGAATGAAGGAGAGGTTGTGTGGACGCATGCATACTATGTCTGCCAGGTAATTCGCAACCGTCCTAAAACAAATCTGCTTGGTTCTGCAGGAAAAGTTTATAGGAATTTAACCCTCCAAAAGGATTTCAGATAATGCATATGTAAAAGTAATTCCTAGAAACAAAAATCACACTGTTAACTAATTTTCATAAGAAATACTGACTTTACTGACGAGTCATGCTTCAGATAATACATGTGTAAAAATAATTCATATAAGCAAAAATCATACGGGAGATGTGCTCTGCTACAAAATTAATGAGTTTCAATTTGGTAAGAATCACACTTGAAGCAGCAAATCATTTAACATCACATTTGAATTTCCTGGAGTGCAGGTACTGGATCTGAAAAAGCTGTTTCTCGGGGTAGGTCTATGAGCAGGGGATTCACAGACTGGTAAGAGGATAAGACAAGTGAGTATACTTCTCTTCTTCAGATTCCTTGACTTTATTATGTGTCCTACTGTTGCCTTTTTTTTTTTTTAGTTGCCTTACTGAAAAGCCCTTTGGGATTTTATAACCTGAGTAGTCATTTATATTTATGATTAGTGGTCACTGCACTCAGTTTAGGGTGGCAGCTTTTAAATGGATATTAAGTTCTTGAATTTAAGTCCCATATTTACATATTTTAAATCCAAAGCTGGGAGCTTCCTTTAAGTGAGGCCTCTAATTGATGAGTGCCAGGCTAAGGAGGGCCACAGTGTCTCTCTGCAGGTAACTTGTTGAAGTGAAACAGAGGTCTGTTAAGAGAAAGGCCTCAAGTCAAAATAGGAGTGATACCCTCGGACGTATTATTTTCTCTTTAGATCACTTCAATTCATGATTAAAAAACTGGGGAAAAGGGAAGGAGAGAGATAGTCAGAGTAAGATAGGGTGAGAACCAATGGAAAAGGCCACCATCCAGTATTCTCCTTGGGCCTCTGAGGTTCCAGACGCCAACACGCATCACGAAGATAATGTTTGGAAAACATACCGTTCATTTCCTTACTACTGGGTCTTGATAGATGCATCTGAAAAGCTGGTGGAAGAGATGCCTTTGGACTAAACCTAAGATGCAAAAAACAAACAAAATAAAAATTTGAATAGCAAAGTCTGTATCAAGTTTTAAACACTGTGCTTTGAATTTAAAGTCTCTGGCATTGAACAGCAAAAGAAGTCATCAGACTATTTCCAACTCAGCATGGCCTCATATCGTTCACATTTCACATATATCCAGTGAATGTTCGCATTCATTTTAGGTAAAACTAAATTTAAACTAGGTCTTTAAAGTTATTACTTAAAAGCTTCTTTCAGAACTTGGACATCAGAATTCCAGTTAATCACCTTTAAGGACTAGCAAAACAAAACAATGAAAACCATCCAAAGAATAAATTGAAAATAAAGACTATTTTGAAAGATAACCAAAAAAAGAAGGATTTGCATCACCAGATATTGAAATGCACTATAAAGTTACAATATTTAAAACAGTTGGACAGGTGAGTAAAATAGTAGAAAGCTTAGAGGCGCTCAACTTTCATTATATCTTAGCTCATGACAAAAGTGGCATTTAAACCAGAGAAGGGAGTGATTGCTCAAATAACTGTTTGGGAAAGAAGAAACACGGATCCCTACCTGGTACCCTCACCAAAAGAATGTTTATACAGATTATATCTGAGATTTGTGTGAGGAACATTTTTCTAAATATAAGGACAAATAAATAAAGCACACAAAAAAAGGAATCATTTGTGTTCATGTATGTCTCCCTCACTAGACCCTACGTGTTTTAATTACTTGCATTCCCAGTACCTAGGGCAGTGCTTGGTATACGGAAGGGAAAATGAACACTGTAAGAATGAACAGCATGAATGAATCAATGACTATATCTTGCCCAGAAGTGGGCGTAAGGCTAGAGTGGGTGATTATGACACAGTACATATTTTCCCAATTTTTAAATAGTGTGGAGTACTCTAAAAATCAGATCAATTCTTTAAAATGAAGCATATTTCCTCACAATATTTTAATCCTAAAAGAAATGATTAGGTTGCAGGCCACCAGTAAAGCTTATTCCATATGTGATGCTATGCAATTATAAGAGCATCATATTGGTGGATAAATGCATATGAGTAATAACAGAAGATGCCAAAAACATATCCAACTCCTACCTTTACAGAACTGGTAGGAAGACAGCACTCCTTTCCCCTGCATCAGCCCTAAAAATGTAAACTGAAACCTTCCCCTGCTTTGAGTCAGCATCGAGGGCTCCAATTGAAAACTGAAAAACCAAACCTGTTGCCTTCGAGTAGATTCCGACTCATAGCAACCCTACAGGACACAGTACAACTGCCGCATAGAGTTTCCAAGGATTGCCTGGTCGATTCGAACTGCCGACCTTTTGGTTAGCAGCCGTAGCATTTACCCATTATGCCACCAGGGTTTCTGGCTCTAATGGAAGGCAGAGGGATATGAGCAAAAAAGTGAAGATACAGAGAGACTACAGAAGAGACTGCTATAGTTCAAGCATTGCTAGGTCTAGTAGAAAGCAAAGAAAACAGTCCACATAGCAAAAGTTTCAAGGGAAACTGTAGAGCTACATGAAAACCAGACATAATAAAATAAGATGAAAGAGATCCAACAAATTTTATAACAATAAATATAAAAGATTAAACTCACCTCTTAAAAGACAAAGACTTAGACTGGTCTAAAAACAAATCTAAACATATACTGTTCATTAGAGACATGTTCTTATCTCACAAACGTTTAAGCACTTACTATATGTCAAGCAGTGTGCCAGACAGTAATGATAAATCATAAGCAAGAATGACATGTCCCTCTTCTCATGGACTATACGGTATAGCTGAGAAAACTGACTGTGGTAAGTAGCTACTAAGATAGTCCCGAATGATCTTGCCTTCTGGTACTCAAGGCCTTGTGTAATTCAGTTTCCTTGAGTAATTTGTTTCTAACCAATAGAATACTTCAACGCTGAAGAGGATGACAACTCATGAGATTACAAAAGATCCTAACTTCCATCTTGCTAGAATAATGTCTTCCTTGCTGGCTTTGATGAAGCAAATTGACTTGTTGGGGAGGCCTGTGTAACAAGGAGCTGAAGGCAGCCTTTGGCCAACAGCCAGCTAGGACCTCAGGAACAACCTAAAAGGACCTTAATTGTGCCAGTAATCATGTGAGCAAGCTTGGAAGCAGATCCGTCTTCAGTTGAGCATTCAGCTAAGACCCCAGCCATGGCTGACACCTCGATTCCAGCCTCGTGAGAGACCCTGAAGCAGAGGACCTAACTGGATTCCTGACTCACGGATAATACGACGTAATAAAAGTGTTGTTTTAAACTGCTAAATTTGTGGTAATGTGTTTGTTACACGACAATAGGTAACAAATGCACCAACAAATCTAAATATCAGAACAAAGTCCACTAGCTGCTGTGATGGGGCAACAGGTGTGAAAGCACACAACTGAAGCAACAAACCAAGTTAGAAGACGGAGAGAGGAGGAAGTAGAGAGGCAGTTATTGGCATTTATTACAAAACTATAATAATATGAATAGTTTGGTACTGCAAAAGGATAATCAATGATGCCACATAGAGCCCAGAAACTGCTTCATATATTTACAAGAATTTAGAACTGGTAAAGATAGCATTTCAAACCAGCAGGGAAAGAAAGGACTATGTAATAACTAATTTTAGGACATTTGGTTAACAGAGGAAAAAAAAAAAAAAAAAGATCCTACTCATACTATATAGCAAAATAAATTCTGGATGAATTCAAGATTTAAACGTAAAAAATGAAACCATAAAAATCCTAAAGGAAAACAGAAGGCATGTTACATTATATTGGGATGGAAATGTTTTTCTGCAAAAATACTGTCAACATATTACAGACAAAGGGATGTCCTTAATTTATAAACCACTTCTACAAGTTAGGAAGAAAAAGCCAATAGAAAAATTATGCAAAGGACAAAGATAAGTAATTCATAAAAGACCTACAAAGGGGCTAATAAGTATATGATGAAATATATAACTTCTTTAAGAATCAAAATCAAAGAACTGAAAATTAAAGCACAGATACATTTCGTCACCTTTCAAAATAGCAAATTAAAAACAGAAGCCCAATGTTGGCAAGGATATAAGAAATAACCACTTCCAATTCATTTCTAGAAGAATATAAACTGGTATAAACTGTTTGGAGCACAAATCAGTAAGAACAGCCTTAATGTGTATTCCCTTTTACCCATAAATTCTATTCCCACCAATTTATTCTAAGGAGCTAGGCGTGAATATACTCAAGGATTTTTCTATAAATATGTTTATTGCAGAATTATTTATAATAGTGAAAATCATTTATATTCAACCATAAGAGACTGAACAATGGACTACGCTGACATTAAAAATGATAATATATAAGTATATTTAATAACATGGAAAATGTTCACAAGTTATAAAACAGTAATGAATAGCATGATTCAATTTGTATTTAAAAAAACTTATATACACATAAATTTTTTTAAGAAGTTTTTGTTTTTGTTTTAACGATGTCTGGACTAAAGGCGATTTTTTCTTCTTTTTACCTTCTTGTACTTTACAAATTTTTCACACCATGTGTATAATTGTTTTGTAATTAGAACAAAGCAATAAATATAATTTTTAGAATGCTTTCTACACATATTTAGTAAATAAGTTATAAACATTCAAGGGTTCAGAAATAATAAATTTACATTCATTTACTTTATCTTAATACTTGAAAGACAGCTTTTTAATCATGTGCCTGTTAGTTAGTGACAGTCATTTATTCCTATCCAAAGTCCATGCTCTTACCACAATATACATACAGCCATCTCTTGTCTCCTTCTAAACTAACGGGAACCTCAGCCTTCAGCACCATACGTATTTAAGCTTTAGCCATACTGTAACTTTAATAGAATACAATGATCACAAACTGTATTATTTTGGAGATAAACATTTCCTTCCCTCATATGAGGAGTCTGGTGGTGCAGCGGTTAAAGCGCTTGGCTGCTAACCAAAATGTCAGCAGTTAGAACCCACCCGCGGCTCCATGGGAGAAAGATTTGGCAGTTGGCTTCTGTAAAGATTTACTGCCTTGGAAACCCTATGGGGTAGTTCTACTCTGTCCTATAAGGTCGCTATGAGTCGAAATTGACTTGATGGCAGTAGGTTTGGTTTTTTGTTTTTGTTTTCCCTCATATATATATATATATACCAGAGAGACCACAAGTCAATCATATAGTCATACTTCTGACCCCTCTCTTTCTATTTTACTGGAGAAGACACATGGTAAACTCAGAGTCAAATTTACAATGATGAATATCAGATACGGTATTTTCTAGAACCTTCTAGCTCATTAAGTGGCAGGCATGAGTTCTTAACTAGAGTTCTTAATAGTGGGCTTCACGGCCCTCCAATCTCCTGAACTTGTGTACAAAGATACATGTACATGTTCAAAAATATATGTATATGTGCATGCTTTTTTTTTTTTTTTCTGAGAAAAGCATTCACAACTTTAATCAGCTTTTCAAAAGGTTTGGTGACCCTAAGTTTAAGTACCTGTCACGACAGGTTTAACTGTTTCTACTACATTGATCTAGAAGTGGAAATTAAAAAAAAAAAAAAAAAAACTTCTGCTATGGTTGTATTTTGCTAAGAGTAACTTTTTTCATTTTAAAACTAAAAAGGTTGCCCATAACATGTGCTACCAGGTGGTATTTCGATTTCTCTAAAAGTTTTCTTTCTATTTGTATTAGGCTCTTTTTTCAAAAAAAAAAAAGATTTGATAAACATGTTTTATAACATCTTGGTCTGTAATTAAAATAGTCTGTAGCATAGTCCATATGAGAGCATTTTAACAGTTGAAGGCAGCAAGGTACACAATTCTACAAACCCTTAAAACTAAAAGCATACAGAAGGCTTCTGAAGTGATTTTTTTAAACTTTTCTATTTTTAAATAATTACAGATTCATGGGAAGTTGGTAAACAACTTACAGGGCAATATCAAAGCCAGGAAACTGAAACCACAGAGTTTATTCACATTTCACCACTTTTATATATACCCTTTTATCTGTGTGTGTGTGTAGTTCCGGAAACCCTGGTGGTGTAGTGGTTAAGTGCTACAGCTGCTAACCAAAGGGTCAGCACTTCGAATCCACCAGGCACTCCTTGGAAACTCTATGGGGCGGTTCTACCCTGTCCTATAGGGTCACTATGAGTCAGAATCGGCTCCACGGCACTGGGTTTGGTTTGGTGTGTAGTTCTGTGTAGTTTTATCACATGTATAGATTCATGTAACTACCACCACAATCAACATACAGAACTGTCCCATCACTACACGGCTCTCTCTTACTACCCCTTTATAGTCACAATCACCATATTCCAGGCTTTACAGGTCATACAGTCTCTGCTGCAACCACTCAACTCTACAGGTGTAGCTTGAAAGTAGCCACAGTTAATACGTAAATGAAGGGACACGTATATGTTCCGATGAAGTTTTATTCACGAAAACAAGAAGAGAGCTGGATTTGGCCCATGGGTCTTAGTGTGTCCACTCCTGAGCTACCTTATAAAAATCATAAAATTTTTAGATCATATAGCTTAACATTTTCATTGGACAAATGAGGAAACCACAGTTCCAAAAGATTAAATACTTAACTCATTTAACCTGGTTAGTAAATGGCAGCATCAAAACTCAGACTTTCAGGCTGTCTTCTTACTGCCAGCCCAGTATTCTGAAGCATGGCTGTATGATGCTAGTGTGTAACTGTGGATTACTGGAACACAGTGGAGTATGCAACTCAAGCAGACTTTACTTACTTAAAAGATTTCCAGAGAAAGTTTTAAGTTATGCTAAAATATAATCTTAAAACAATTATAAGCATTTTTAAAATGAATCTTACAGGGAGCGATTACCAAAGATACAGAGAAAATACAGAATGGAGATAAACTCAGAGAATGATGTTCATGTAGCCAGGAAAAGTGGACCTACTAGTCATGATGCATTCCTCTACTTCATGTGAATTTATATTAGACACAACAGAAAGCATAGCTCTTACCCTGAACATACATTTTTAACATTTATTATCTTAGGTTCACCAAACTTTTCCTTTTAGCCCAAGACTAAATACCTGCTGTTGGGAGACAAGGTCACGTGTCTCTGCGTGGGAACATTTTTCAATACTTCGCTTCCAAGAGTCGTGTGTACTGTGTAAGGTGGCATTTCGGCACCAGACTTAACTCCAAGAGAGTTTCCTTTATCTCTTAACAGTGCTGGAGGAGGCTTCTTGTTGACAGAAAAATCTGAAGAAAATCCTGGTTGTCTGAGCGTTGCTTTTGGTTTTCCTATGAAGTTACGCATATATAATGGAATCAATTAGCTTCCCAAAACCCTGGTTTTATTACGTGATTCCCCTGACCAGATGTTTTCAGTATCTATCTCAGAACAGTTTGTAAGGACATGAGGAGGTTGCCACTAGAAGAGAAGATTGGCAAGCACTCAGCAGATGAAGTTCCCCAAAATGTGTCACCATCTGCTAGACTAACCGGTTACTTTCCTTCTACTCACCAATTTAACAATTTGGTGGCTGCCACCCCATGTCCTTTCCAAGCCATCACACTCAGTCATACTTCAGCCCTCCCATGTCTTCTCCATCAATCCAGATTCCACCCATCTTTTGAGATCTAAGTTCAAGTCTCCCCTTTGCCAAGAAGCCTTCCACAGCCATTCTCATTCACAGCAATCACTCCCTTGTCTAAAACGTTCATTGTGGCATTCAGTCCTCTACTGTTTTGTATTATCACTGAGCTGTGTCTTGAGAATTTAAGTGCTCAAGAAACACAGGTTGAGTTGCCTGTTAACACTGAAAAACTCATTGCCGTCAATTCTGACGCATGGCCACCCTATAGGACAGAGGAGAACTGTCCCATAGAGTTTCCAAGGAGTGCCTGGTGGATTTGAACTGCCGACCTTTGGGTTAGCAGCTATAGCTCTTAACCACTATGCCAACAAGGTTTCCATAATGCTTGTGTGTACTATATAATTCACAGTTTTCTGGAAACAGAGGTTTTGTACTAAAAGATATGATTTGCTAAAGACAATACTAAATCATTAAGTTCTTGGTTAGTCGAACATCTAGATGAGGCTTTCCCCCAAATAACCTAAAAGAATAAAGCCAAACTTGGTTATAGTAAGTTTCATTAAAATCTGCTTCGAGTTGTTTCACAATGAGTAATTACTTCATTTGGTAATTCATGTTCATCTCATTCACTCAATAATTTCAAATGAAACATGAGGTTTCAGATTTTTCTCTTGACATGAATGTTAACACATATAAGATGTTCATCATGAACACAAGCAACATTTCCACCATTCTTTTTAGCAGGTATTCATACCAAAACCAAACCAAGCCAGGGCCATTGAGTCGATGCCAACTCATAGCGACCCTATAGGACAGAGTAGAACTGCCCCATAGAGTTTCCAAGGAGCGCCTGGTGGATTCGAACTGCCGAACCTTATGGTTAGCAGCCGTAGTACTTAACCACTACACCACCAGGGTTTCCACAGGCGGCAGGCTTAAAGATTTTTGCACGAAAGAAACCCTTACCTTCTAGAAAAAACGGCATGGTTTTCTTCACTCTCATCTGGCAATTCACTTGCCTCCCCACTTTCCTTTTAGAACTCCTCTGGCGAGCCACAAGTTGGGCAATTCTCGCAGTTTCTGTGCACGCCACAGCATAGCAGGTTATCTATTCATGACAGGCAGGGTGAGGGGAGAGACATTTTTTAGTTCATTGCTGCCCAGAAGTCAATTTGGGACAGCGTACCTGTCCCAAATCAAGCTATATACAAATCATCATGTCTCTCTTTCCTTGATAATGTTAGAGCAAACTTGCATTTTCTACCAGGGTTGAATCAAGCATAATTGAGAGTACATTTAATCATCTTCTTTCCCCAAGTTAAAATTTTCATTCATTCCTTAAACAAGTATTTATTAAGTATCTACAATGTGCTGGGTACTATGGGATTAACAAGTGAATCCGAAGAAACCCGTTTTTCATTTCAAGAGTGATAATTCATGGAATACTAAGTGTCCTGCATACATTACCTCATATTGTCCGTGAGATATATTTTATTCCCATTTTACATATGGAAAAGTAGAGGCTTAGGCAAGTTAAGCAACCTTCTCAGGTCACACAGCTAGGTTCTCTCTGATCCTTTATTAACTTATTTATTCATTCAGACATTTGAACATTCTTGTGTTCACCACGTTTATTAAGTATCAACTATTAGGGGTAAAAAAGTCTCTCATCCTCAAAAAACTTGTGAAGGCAAAAGAGAAAGGTGAAGAGACTAAATACAAAACGCTGATACTCCTGAGTCTTAGGCAGCTGTATTACAAGATGCCAAGGAGACAGAAAGGAGGGCTTCCACTGGGGAGGGTCAGGGAAGGAGATTCTCTGACACTGCAGCAATTTTATTACTAATATTTAATAAATTACATTAATGTATACCTTTTCTTTGTAAAAACCATTGTAGATAAGGTTAACTTCCCCTCTGACAACTCCCCTGATCCTGGCTTCTTTTTGCTTCCTCCACCTTTCCCTTCCTATTACCAGTTTTGGTGAGAAATACTCCAGACCTATCCTATGTACCTACATACACAGAAGTGTACCCAGGAAAAATGCTGTCATTTGGGGTAGGTGTGTTTTTGTTTTTCTTTTGGGTGGTGGTTTGTCTACATTCTATCATACTGTCCACTGAGTAAATACCAAGAACTGAAACTGCTGGCTCACAGAGTATATGCAATAAAAGATCTATCTACTACCACCAAATTGCCCATATTATATATAAAACATTTTCATCCAGAGAAACCAAAGGATTTAAAATTGTTGAATAATTTGATCATACTCGACAGCACTGGGTTGGGTGGCATGAAGGACAGACCAAGCCAGAGAGGGAAGGGACTAAGACAGACGAACTGCAGGGAGGCTCTTGCAATCATCAAGTGAGGAATGATCAATTAGGAGTTGAACTGGGATCCAGACAGGATACACAAGGCTGAGGTCAAACGGTGAGAATTTCGAAGTGCCTGTTAGATTGGGTACTCATTAGAGACCTTGGCAAAACCAGTGGTAACAGGTTTGTATGTGGATGGGTGTGGCATTTAGGCAGGTAAGGCCTCCAGAACAGCTATTTTGTCTGAATGGTGAGACTGGGTAAATTTCAACTTTAAAAAGTTTTATTTAATGTGGTTAAAAACCTATTTTTACAATGCAAAGAATCTGGGGGTAAAATAAAAGACATCAGAGTTCTAGGCTGTGCTCTGGATGCTGCACTATCACTACCGATCTCAAACCCCTCAGCTAGTACTTTTCGGTTCGACTTCTATTCTAGTTATGAAGTTACATGTGCTGAACAAGCAATTAAAAATGGGTTTGACTGAAGAAAAAACATTCTTTTGTGGTTATAAGAGGGGGGAGGGAGGGGGTGGGAGAGGGGTATTCACTAATTAGACAGTAGATAAGAACTACTTTGGGTGAAGGGGAAGACAGCACACAATACAGGGGAGGTCGGCACAACTGGACTAAACCAAAAGCAAAGAAGTTTCCTGAATAAACTGAATGCTTCAAAGGCCAGTGTAGCAGGGGCAGGGGTTTGGGGACCATGGTTTCAGGGGACATCTAAGTAATTGGCATAATAAAATCTATAAAGAAAAAATTCTGCATCCCACTTTGAAGAGTGGCATCTGGAGTCTTAAACGCTAGCAAGCAGCCATTTAAGATGCAACAATTGGTCTCAACCCGCCCAGATCAAAGAAGAATGAAGAACACCAAGGACACAAGGCAATTACGAGCCCAAGAGACAGAAAGGGCCACATGAACCAAAGACCACATCATCCTGAGACCAGAAGAACTACATGGTGCCAGGCTACAACCAATGGCTGCCCTGACAGGGAACACAACAGAAGACCCCTGAGGGGGCAGGAAAGCAGTGGGATGCAGACCCCAAATTCTCATAAAAAGACTAGACTTAATGGTCTGACTGAGACTAGAAGGACCCCGGTGGTCATGGCCCCCAGACCCTCTGTTGGCCCAGGACAGGAACCATTCCCGAAGCCAACTCCTCAGACGTGGATTGGGCTGGACAGTGGGTTGGACAGGGATGCTGGTGAGGAGTGAGCTTCTTGGATCAGGTGGACACTTGAGACTATGCTGGCATCTCCTGCCCGGAGGGGAGATGAGAGGGTACAGGGGGTTAGAAGCTGGCGAAATGGACACAAAAAGTGAGAGTGGAGGGAGAGAGCGGGCTGTCTCATTACAGGGAGAGTAACTGGGAGTATGTAGCAAGGTGTTTTTTAGCAAGGTGTATATAAGTTTTTGTGTGAGAGACTGACTTGATTTGTAAACTTTCACTTGAAGCGCAATAAAAATTATTAAAAAAAAAAAAATCACCCACACAAAAAAAGAATGGGTTTGAGCCTTCTGACATGCAAAATTAACTTCTTACCTCTCCAGATCTACTAATCTCTATCCTGACAACTGCTGGCACACTTCTCAGGTAGGCTTCTAGCGTAGGGTAACCCAGCTGCTTGAACGGGATCCAGTCTCCAGTTAAGGATCTGTACTCTCCTTGGAGCCGGGGGAGTGCGATTCCATTCTTATGAGACTGCAGAACAGCCCGCAGCATCTTCGAAACCAGATCTGCTTCCAGCATCTTCACCTGTACGGATGCAGCAGCAGGTTACTATAATCAGGTTTGTTAGTCTATGAATTCAAATAGATTCTCAGACCTGAAACTCGTTAGGTTATTCCATAAATCATTACCGAATATTTTCTGTGTTATTACAATACAGGGAAATAACCGCTATGATAAGAAGAGTAGAGAATATCATGAGCACACAGGGGAAAGTCAAAAGTCACAAAGTCAACCCTGGGGAGGGACTGTATCAGGGAATGTTTCCCAGCTGAAGGGAGGCCCGAATGGAGTCCTGAAGGACAAGATGGAGTCAGCCAGGCAACGAGGAAAAGGGTGGAGAGATGAGGAATGGTTATCAGCCCCAAGTAAAGGGGACAGGATGTGCAAAAGCACAGAGATGAGAGAGAAGTACATGGTATGCTCTGGAAATCCCACACAGTTAAGTGGCTGGCGTGGGGCCTTGGTGGTTCAGCGACAGAACTCGCGCTTTCCATGAGGGAGACCTGGGTTCAGTTTCCAGCCAGTGCAACTCATGCACAACCACCAGCCACCTGTCAGAGCAGGCCTGCAGGTTGCTGTCACGCTGAACAGGAACAGGTTTCACTGTAGGTTCCGGACTTATACAGACTAGGAAGGAAGGCCTGGCAATCTACTTCTGAAAATCAGCCAATGGAAATCATGTGATCATAACAGTCCCATCTGCAACCGATCATGGGGATGGCACAGGACCGGGCAGTGCTTCGTTCTGCTGTGCATGGGATCACCAGAAGTCGGGCCAACTTGATGGCAACAACAAGTGGCTGAACAAGACTGAATAAGGACGCCAAGCTGAGGACTTAGAGATGGGGTTGGGAGACGCAGGAAAGGACAGACTCTGAAGAAACTACTATGTTATGCTAATGTGCTTGCATTTTTGCCAAAAGTAACACGGGGCCTTAGATGTTAAATAGGGGAATAAAATGATCAGCTCTGTATTTTAGAAAGTGGGGAAGATAAATTGGAAAAGAGTAAGACAAACAAATTATAAGAATTCTTGGAAACATGGAGGACCTGAAAACGGGACCTTGGGAATAAATGAAAATTAATTTGAGAGCTAATTAGGTGGTGGAATCAACAGGAATTGATTAACCAGATCTGGATGATGTACTACACACCAAAAATGATGACTTTTACTGTACAGAAAGCACACTTCAATAAACCTGAAAACAAATAAAACCAAGCTCCTTGCAACTGTGCCCCTTTGCAGTCAATCAATTTTCCCCTGCCCCCCTCCCCCAGAGCCCCAGCTCACGGCAACCACTAATCTGCTTTCTGTCACTACAGATTAGTTTTGCCTGGTGTTTTTGAATTTCATCCATGTTACCGCCTTTGTCAGCAATTCATTCCTTTTTATTGGTGGATAGCGTTCCACTGGAAAGCTGGGGGCGTAGTGGTTAAGAGCTACATACAACCGCTAACCAAAAAGTAGGCGGTTTGAATCCACCAGGCACTCCTTGGAAACCCTAGGGGGCAGTTCAACTCTGTCCTATAGGGTCTCTTTGAGTCAGAATTGACTCGATGGCAATGGGTTTGTTTGTTTTTTTTAGTGTTCCACTATATGGATATACCACAATTTGTTTATTCATTGAAAAGTTGATAGACTTTTGGGTTGCTTCCAATTTGAGGTATTATAAATAAAGCCACTTTGAACATTCATATACAAGTCTTTGGCAAGACTTGCTTTTATTTCTCTTGTATAAACTCTGAGATGTAGATTCTCTAAAAATTTAAAACCCATTAATACTTGGAGGAAAGTATTATTCTTATTCCATAGAGGAAATAACTAAGGCTGAGAGAAGTTAAATAACTTAACCAAGATATCACAGGAGGTAGAGATGCCAGGATTTTGGGCCCTGTTCTGTTTGATGCCAAAGCCCACATTCTTCCCATTTTATCAGCCTGCCTACTGCTACTGAAAAAAAAACCTTGAGGAATTAACAACAAATGGGGACCAAGAAAGACAGTAAGCATAGAGAAGAGGGGGGAAAAAAAGGTGATGTGAAATCAATAGTGGACTTGACCTAGTCATAGGGGCGGTGTGGATTCTGAGTCAGTGGGACAGCTACAGGCAGGCACGGTAAGGAGCAGACAGAAAATTCAAAGAGAAGACGGCTGCGTAGTCTGAGCACCTCCCTGCCCTTAAAGTGCCTACTTTGAATGAGTGTGCTAGGGAGCAGGAAAGGGAGGGGGACTTTAGGACTTACACTTCAAGGTTGCCATATGTTAAGTATGAAGTAGAAATTCTGGCTATTATATAGTAAACTCCTGATTACAGGGGAAATACTTTGATTCACGACGGTTCATGACTCAACAGTCAAAGATCACTGAGTTTTTATTCTACAGTTACTTCCTCAAATAGTAAAAATAGCGGAAGCTGAGGAAGTTTTAATTTGTGAGAGCAGAAACTAAAAGATCACTTGCTAACTTCCCCAGGCCAGGTGTCTCAACTTTCTCTCTTTGATCTCTACCTTTCCCACCTATCTACTCTCTCCTTCACTTCAAAACCAATCCATCCCACCTACTCACCCAGAGCTCTTCTGAGTAAAATGGAGCTTTTTCATTGTTGCATATCTGCATATCTAAGTGGGCCTTGGATACTAATTACATACACATATGTGTAGACATCTACCACCCGCCTGTCAGTCCGCTGTACTGTGGTGGCTGTGTGTTGCTATGATGCTGGAAGCTATGCCACTGGTATTTCAAATACCAGCAGGGTCCCCCACAGTGGACAGGTTTCAGCAGAGCTCCCAGACTAATAGGCCAGAAAGAAAGGCCTAATAATCTACTCCCTGAAATTAGTCAATGAAAACCCTAAGGATCACAACAGAATACTGTCCGATACAGCACTGGAAGAGGAGTCTCCTAGGTTGGAAGGCACTACACAAAGTCTACAGTAAGAGCTCAATAAATAATTACTGAATGAATGAATGAGAAATTCTCTATCTACCTAACACCATTGCTTTTCCTTCCTACTCACTGCAATATAATGAATAGCTACTAAAGGAAAAACCTTGAGTCCAATTTATTAAAAAACTATTTGTAAATTTTAATGATTGTTATAAACTGATTGAGACAGTCAATTGTGTCATTTAACTGTGGCTGAGAACTGTCAGGTAGATTATTTCAGGGCCTTTCCACTCTGAGCCAGTTTTCTCAAGGAGCAGACCCAGGTCAAGACCACAGTGTTACTGTAAGGCACCTACACATTCTGATGGGCAGGAAGCATTGCTTGAGTACTGGTGGATGTTTCATATATATTATATATATTCTTGCTTTTCACAAGCACACAGATGCTGCTGGGATTCGTGAAACAACTGCTATTGAATTCACAATAGCGTTTGGTAGCTATACATTTATCGACCAATGGATATTAAAAGTATATCTACTAGTATGTGAGGTTTCATAAATGTTTTTCAAAAGCTTAAAAAAAAAAAAAGAAGGACCTTGCACTTGAGAAGGCTGGGAAGCTCTGCTTGACCACCAGGCTGCAATTTGTAAATTAAGTGTCCTCTTCCTCCTTTTTTTTTAAAAAATTTTTATTGTGCTTTAAGTGAAAGTTTACAAGTCAGTCTCTCATATAAAAATTTATACACACTTTGCTATATGCTCCTAGTTGCTCTCCCTCCAATAAGACAGTACACTCCTTCTTTCTACTCTTTATTTTCATGTCCATTTGGTCAGCTTCTGACTCCCTCTGCCCTCCCATCTCCCCTCCAGACAGGAGCTGCCCCCAAGTCTCATGTGCCTACTTGATCCAAGAAGTTCACTCCTCGCCAGTATCATTTTCTATCACATAGTCCAGTCCAATCCCTGTCTGAAGAGTTGGCTTTGGGAATGGTTCCTGTTTTCGGCTAACCCAAGGTCTGGGGACCATGACCTCTGGGGTCCTTCTAGTATCAGTGAGGCCATTAAGTCTGGTCTTCTACGAGAATTTGAGGTCTGCATCCCACTGCTCTCCTGTTCCCTCAGGGGTTTCCTGTCAGGGCAGTCATCAGTTGTAGCCGGGCACCATCTAGTTCTTATGGATTCAGGCTGAAGTAGTCTCTGGTTTACGTGGCCTTTTCTGTCTCTTGGGCTCATAACTACCTTGTGTCTTTGGTGTTCTTCATTCTCCTTTGCTCCAGGTGGGTTGAGACCAATTGATGCATCTTAGATGGCCGCTTATTAGCGTTTAAGACCTCAGATGCCACTCTCCAAAGTCTCCCCTTTTTAAAAGTATGCTATCTTTCATGAAATACTGTAACTCTCTATTTGCAAACAACTTTTTGGAGGGTAGGGTAGTCTCTTGGGCTGTAAGCTGAGAATCCCAGAGCTGGTGAGAAGGAGTAGGAAGCTGCGAGACCTGGAAGGGTAACTGCTGTTGTCATCAGATGTGTGCCTTGTTCTAATCCTTCTCAATTTCTTCAGTCCCGTTTGCAATTCCTACATTATTAGCAATAGAATTCTATGCACTGAACCAAAAAAGTTAAATTTAAAGCTTTAAAAAAGTTATCATTTTCTAATATGCTATATTACCTTAAAATGCTCTAATTTTCATTAAATCCTTGGCCATCATGGAATTTTTTGAGATTTTGTGAAGATGGCAATTACACTTCCAAGAGCTTTTTAAAAAGGTACCTGAAAAGACTTTCCTTTAAGTATAAAAATCAAGTTTATCTTGGATGTCATCCATTAAGAGGAAAATTATCATTGGAATTGCAACTATTAGGGTCCCCAAAGCAAATTTTTAGGCATTCCCCCAAAAAATCAAGTTTGGAATTTTCTCTAAAGTGGCTTCCCAGATTTTTAAGCTGTAATTTTCACCTTTCAACTCTCTTCTCCCCATCTTTTTATCCTCTAAAAGTATTACGATACATGTAATTTTGAGTTTAAAAGAATTCAAATTAGTTTTATTTTGAGAACCTGAGACTGTCAGGCAGGCCCTGGTAACCATAAGTTAGACTAGGGTGGGAAAAGTAAGGCTGGCCTTCACTGTTTTAGAACACAGGTTCTCAATTTAAAATCCCTAAGGGTTTCCCTAGATCATATGGGAGGTTGCTTGAGTTGAATATTGAGTCCCTGGGTGGTACAACCTGTTAACATGCTGGGCTGCTAACTGAAAGGATGGAGGTTTGAGTTCACCAGAGGCACCTTGGAAGAAAGGCCCGGTGATCTACTTCTGAAAAAATCAGCCATTAAAAACCCTACAGAGCACAGTTCTACTCTGACACACATGAGGTTGCAATAAGTCAGAGTCAACTCAAAGGTGACTGGTATGGTATGAGTTGAATAAGAATCCTGAAAAGCTGAGTAAAGTGAAGGTGGGTCTGAGGAATTATTTAATCAGAGCACCTTTGATTTCAAAGTCTGACCAAGGTCAGCTAGCAAAGACTTTACTTAGTTGAGGGGAAAGAAAATGACCACAACAGATCGCACTTGACATTCTGGCCTCACTTCCTTCTTCTCACTCTCTTTTTCTTTCTCCTTTTCTTGCCTCTTTCTGATTGACAAGCATCAAAAGTACAGTTTTATGTGCTTTAGCACAATACTTGGCATTCAGAAGTTCCTTAGTAAAAAAATTTTTCCTTGAAGCAGGGTGTGGATGGGTAGCTACCCGTGAATAGAATTAAATGGCTAAGTGTGCCATGACATAAGCAATGGTATATTGGAGAAACTTTCAGTACAGCATTAAATCTAAAATATCAGAAACTTCCCAGATTTTTGAACTTGCTTCATGAGCATACTTACAAATTGGTAAGCTTGGTAAGAAAGCCGTTGGGTCTTCTTCAAGATTTCTCCTCTAACTAGTGGGCAACAAGTCACTTCACTGCTTTGGCAAAGGGTCTTGAAGCAGAGATCCCCTGCCAGGTGTACAATTCCAGACTGCCCAGGGATACTGCCTGGCTTCAGAACATAGCACAGCATGGTGGGCCCAACTTCAGAACAGAGACCTGGGAGAGTCATGCCATATTAGTGGGCACCTTAACACTATCTCCTCCAAACTCAGGAAGCTGAGGCCCAGGGTAATTGTTCCAAATCTCACATATTTTTACAGCTATAACCAAAGTAAGAATCCAGGTCTCCTGGCTCCCAAGCTAGGGCTTCCTTTCAGACCACTGTTCCTGAAAGGGCTGGCTTCTGAAAGTAAATTCTGATTCAGAGATCCTGTGGCTTTCTTAGGGATTATCTCTTAATGTGGCATAAAACAGGGACCTTCCACATTCCAATTTAAAGGTGTGACACCCAAATAAAAAAATTGTGCTGTCTTGCCAAAAAAAATCAATGGTATCACTTGCTATCTCCTTTTATTATTTCATTCTGTCCCTTTCCTCTTTGCTACACAATTAATTATGAGTACTCCAAGACACTAATAATGTATAAGAAGTGGGGACGGTGAATAGGAGAAAGTAATGACCTTTACTTTCCTTTAGGGAAAGCAAGATTTAAACAATTTAAAATAGCGTAAACTACTTCTTTCAATCAAAACTGTATTTTTAAAATTCATAGCTTTTCTCTTTAATACTTCTGAAAATGGCCCCAAGAAAGTCTTTACCATTGATCCCACCTCCCTCATAGTTTACATGTTATCTGCTTCCTAGCCAAACCTACTGCCTTCAAGTCCATTCCAACTCACAGCGACCCTATAGGGCAGAGAACTGCCCTATAGGGTTTCCAAGGCTGTAATCTTTATGGAAGCAGACTGCCACACCTTTCTCCCACAGAGCAGCTGGTGGGTTCAAACTGCCAACCTTTCGGTTAGCAGCTGAGTGCTTAAGCACTGTGCCATCAAGGGTCCTCTGCTTCCTATGGCTAGAGTTCAGTCACTAGTAATTCCCAAAGACCTTTAGCCAAGCTACTCTGGCTCTCATTTATGCTCTTCTTCCTAAATTCCTCTTTTCTCAATTATTTCCAACTGTTCTATTTGACTCAGCTTCTTCATCACATTGTTCATGTCCTGAATTTGATTGTAGAGTGGCACACAATTCCAAAATAAATCTGAAGAATTATTAAGAGTATACTGAAATCACCAAGCAATCTCTCTTACCTTCTCTGTTCAGAGCAGGGCTTTGAACTGGTGGATAGAACCAATTCTGAGAACCACTAGCAGAACAGTGGTTCTCAAAATTTATTATACATAAGAATAATCTGGGGATCTTATCAAAATGTAGATTCTGATTCAGTATATCTGAGGTGAAAATGCAAATTCTTAGCAGGGGTTTGAACCAGAATGAGGTCCAAAGCCCTGGTTCAGGGTATTTGAGTATCTCCTTAGCATGTATGCTTCTGGTAACTACTACCCCTCTCTTTGAAGACACTATTTTATCAATGTCAGGCCCCTAAAGTCTCAGAAAGACTTTAGACGTTATCTAGTGTGACCCAAACCCCTCATTTTACAAATCAATAAACTGAGCCTCCGAAAGGTATGGCTTTCATCAAAGACCTTTCAGGCTGACTTCTACTTGTTACCACCTGAACTACTCCTTCACTGAACTTTCCTAAAGGCAAGATAATAATTAATGTACTCAGGTATACTTCCTTAGGGTTTCTTTAGGAAGCGTGTTTCTTTTTTATTCTTGTCTTCAAGCCCCAAAGTATGCATGCACATTTAACTATATAGCAAAGAATGTGTAAGTAAGGGTTTTCCATAAATCTACATACTGGAGAACCCTGAGATGATAAAGTGGCTTAGTCAGGAATGTGGATCTTAATCCTAGTTCTGCTACTAATTAGCTGTGTTCCTTTGAGCAAGTCATTTCAAATCTCTTTCTTTACATGGAAGACAAAGAGAGTGGGCAGGATTCATGATTTTCAACTTTGCTTGAAGTCCTTCAAAGCAAAACTGAGGTCCAAGGACCTAATGGAAACCATGGGTTTGCTTACTCATGACAAAGCTGCAAAAGCTAAGTTTGCTTTGGGGCCACCTGGGGTTTCTTATGCTTATCAGATGCTCTGACTGGCAGATATACACATCTTCTACTAAAAATCGCAAAATACATGAAAAAAATACATGAGTTACTTTTAAATAGTTTGAAAGACAAAAAAAAAAAAAAAAGGCCCATGAATAAATAATAAAAAGAACAAAACTTTCGAAAGTACGAAGGTGGGAGAGAGGAGAAGGTAGGTTTCACTCAAAAAAAAAAAAAATCACATAAATATAAAATTAGATTTCACTCCAAGGACCAAGGAGCTTCTGTCTTGTATTTATCTGCTGAGCTTCAAAGTGCCCAGATGCAATGCACTCACTCTGTGTCAAATCTCAGTTCTTGGAAAGACCAACTGCTCAAGCACAGATTTGGGTTAGAGTAGGATTATAAAGCATTTTTTCCCTTTATATTCATATTAAGTTCCCAACTAGATTATACTACACACAGAACTTAAAGAGAGGTCCTTCAAGGAGTTTACATTTCCTGGTGCAGAATACAATAGTTCATTCAGGCAAATTCAACCAATACACTTAAAAGGGCATTAGCAGGGATTACATTTCATTTCCAATCTACAGGGACTGAAGTCAGAAGGCACTGCCAAGTGCTGCATCACAGCCTCACTGTGTTTAACTAGCAAAGAAAAGGCTGTGGAGGGAGGCCAAAGGGCCTTGGACTGGTGTTCAGGAGATACAGGTTCTAATCCAGAGGCCCCAGGAACAATTCCCTGCACCTAGCACAGCACTTTGGAGCTCTGGTGGCACAGTGGTTAAGAGCTACAGCTATTAACCAAAAGGTCGGCAGTTTGAATCCACGGCTCATTGGAAACTCTATGGGGCAATTCTACTCTGTCCTATAGGGTCGCTATGAGTCGGAACTGACTCAATGGCTAAGGGTTTTTTTTTGAGGGGGGTGTTTAGCACAGTGCCTTGCATGTAACTGATGCTCAGTGAATGTCTGTTGAGGGAAACTGCAAACATCTCCAACGTGTGCCAATTTATATTCATACAGAGAACTTAAAAATATGTTCTTGCCCAACTGAAGCCCAAGTATGTAAAATATGGGAAGTTAGAGGGAAGAAAGTTAACCTTTCTTTATTATCATGAGCCAAAGAGCTTACAGTAATATCACAAAAGCCTTGCAAAATAAGTTAAATATTTCCATTTGATACATATGAAAACCAGGCTCAGAGAAGTATGCAGTTTGTTCAAGATTACACAATTAGCAAATGGAGGAGCTGGGATTCCAACCCAGGTCTGCAAACCCAGGCCCTTTTTATTATGTAAGATTTATACATCAAGGCAGTTCGGGGAGAGGCTAGGGATTGGGGTCTAAATTACACCTCTGCCAGGAAGCTGTTACATATCCACAGGTAGAGCCCCTCTCTTTTCTGCAGTTCTTCCACTTGTATGATGGGGGTAATGACAGAGATCAGTGGTGTTTTGGTTTTGTTACATTTTGTAGGGGCAGTTATCAGAATCCTTTCCTGCAGGGACTTTTTCTATTATACATATTCTCCTTCCTGGCTCTTGGAAAATTATTTGAGTGGTACCCATGGCTATTAATGGATCTGAGCAGAAAAGTTGGGATGGCTCCAAGCCTCCTTCCCAGCAAGTTGAGGCCGAGAACCTGACCGTGCTGGAGGATCCTGGTGCAAGTTAAGGGACCGCTTACTCGTGGATTTCTGTTTCCCACTTATTTTGGTGCTTTGTACCCACCAGGTGCACACGGGTTGACAGGAATGTATTTGTGTCCTCTCTTTTTATTACTTTAGCGGCCTGCGCGGGCGGGTCTCGATAGTATAGAGTCTGTAAAGAGAAGTCCGTGCCTTTAAGAAATTTAAAGCCTATGGTGTACAACACAAGCGTTCAAACAGCCGCGGTTCGGCTCGCCCTTGCTCCGGCGGCTCTCAGCCGTGGTCCGCCGCGCCGGTACCGGGAACCACTTCCTGGTCAGCATCTCCCGCCCCTGTCCACACCCCCATTGCTGCATTCAGCCCTCTGCACCGAGTTTCCCAGGCGGCAGGAAGGTCTGTCCGACTCCCCGGTGAATGCGCAGCACGGCCCCAAGCGGCCGGGGGAGGGCTCCCATCAGAAATTTACAACACAACGCTCTGGAACTCCAACTCCTCCGGCCCCCAGTCCGGCTTCCAGGGCTGGGGATCGGCGCATCCCCTGCGGCTGCAGGAAAGACGCCCTGAGCCAGTTCGAGCCCCGCCAGGGCCAATGCCCCGCTGGTGACCCGGGCGCGCCGCGCCCGCCCGAGACCTCGCTCTGCACCTGTCGCGCCCGGAGCCCGCAGGACCTGCGCTCACCTAGTTCCGGGGGCCGATGGCCCGTCCCCGCGCTCCTGGGTCCAGCTCCCGCCGCCGTCTCAGCCAGGGCCACAGCTGCGGGCGCCGCCCACTTTCGGTTTCCCCGCACTGACCCAGCGGCCGCTGCCGCGGCTGGGGCATCACCTCAAGCCCCCGCCCCGCCCCCTCGGCCCCGCCCCGCTCCGCCCCGCCCCGAGGGCTGCCCGGCCTCGTCTCTGCGCACGCGCGGGCGCCGTGGCCGCGTCGGCCCACGCCGGCGTCCCCGCGTGGGAAGAGAAACCGACACCGCCTAGCGGTTTCTGCGCGTGCCCACGCACGGGCGGACGGCGGAAGGCGACCCAGGACGGGCGTCGGAGCGCCTCCTCGTGGGCGACGCAAGTACCGGCGGGTCGGGAGGGCCCGGGACGTCCAGGGAGCGTGGGCAGCTTCTCGCCGGCAATCGGCGCGCTGCTGCTACGTGTTGTGCTCACCTGCTCTTTCGGACATTTCCTTCAGCTCTTGCTCATTCTTTTCTTCAACATCTGGAGAACATGATTTTTATTCTTCAACTCATTTCCTTAAGGACTTCTCTCAAAAGTCACCCTTTCAGAGACGGTGGCCATACTCTGAAATTTCACCCCACTTCCCTGACGTTGTCTAGCTCCCTTCTCAGCTTTGTTTTTCTTCTTAGTACCTGTTTAACACACGGTATATGTTTTACTTATCTTTTTATTGTCTGTTGCCTCCTAAGGGAGCGTTGATGGTTCAGTCGTAGAATTCTTGCCTTCCAAGTGAGAGACCCATTTTAGATTTTGGCCAGTGAACCTCAGGGCACCCGCCACCTGTCTGCCAGTGGAGGCTTGTGTGTTGTAGGATGCTGAACAGGTTTCAGTGGAGCTTCCAGACTGAGACAGACTAGGAAGAAAGGCCTGGCAATCAGCTTCTGAACATCAGCCAGAGAAAACCCTATGGACCATAAGAGTCTGACCCACGACCTGGCAGTGTGCGTCAGGTCACCATGAGTAGGGGCCTAACTCCATGGCAGTTAACAAAACATCCTCCCAAAATTAAAGCTCTGTGAGCACAGGGATCTTTGGTCTGTTCCCTAATCCATTCCCAGAGCGTGGGTTAGTGCCCTGGCATGTGATCAGCCTTAAATAACTCTTTGTCAAATTCACTCATTAATTATAAAATTATTGAACATCTAGTATCTATTTACTTATTTCTACTGAATAATTAGTTCAACTTTTTTTTATTGTACTTCAGACAAAGGGTTACTGAACAAACTAGCTTCTTATTAAACAATGTACATAATGCTTGTGACATTGGCTGTCAACACTCACCCCATCTTGACCTTGGGTTCCCCATTACCAGCTTTCCTATCCCCCTCTGCTTTCTCATCCTTGCCCCTGAGCTGGTGTGCCCATTTAGTTTCGTTTTGTTTTATGGGCCTGTCCAATCTTTGGCTAAAGGGTGAACCTCAGGAGTGACTTCAGTACTGAGTTAAAAGTGTATCCGGGGGCCATACTCTCAGGGTTTCTCCAGTCTCTGTCAGGCCATATAAGCCTGGTCTTTTTTTGTCAGTTAGAATTCTGTTGTACATTTTTCTCCAGCCCTGTCTGGGACCCTCTATTGTGAAACCTGTCAGAGCAGTCTGGGGTGGTAGCCGGGCACCATCTACTTGTGCTGGACTCAGACTGGTGGAGGCTGTGGTAGATCTTGTATCTTTAGTTTTCTTCATTCTTCCTTGCTTCCGAAGGGGTGAGCCCAGTGGAGTATATCCTAGATGGCCACTCACAGGCTTTTGAGACCCCAAATGCTACTCATCAGATTAGAACATAGAACATCTTCTTTATAGACTATGTTATGCCAGTTGACATAGATGTTCCCCGAGACCATGGTCCTCACAGCCCCCAGTCCTCAGGGAGTTTGGATGTGTCTGCGGAGCTTCCATGACCTTGCCTTGTACCAGTAGTGCTGGATTCCCCATTATTGTGTACTGTCTTACCCTTCACCAAAGTTGCTACTTATCTATTGTCTAGTTAATGTTTTTCCCTCCCCACCCCTGCCCTCCCTGCTAACCATCAAAGATTGTTTCTTTCTGTGTGTAAACCTTTCCGTGAGTTTTTATAATAGTGTTCTCATACATTATTTGTCTTTTTGTGATCGACTTACTTCACTCAGCATAATGCCCTCCAGATTCACCCATGTTGCGAGATGTTTTGCAGAGTCATCGTGTATTAGTTCAGCATTTACTGAGCACCACATTGAACATTGCTATGCATTCATTCTATGTGCACTTACTGTGGGCCTGAGTGTTCAACCAGAGTTGTTTTTTTATAGCTTTATTGAGGTATAAGTGACATATAATAAACTGCACATGTGTAAAGTGTACAGTCTGATGTTTTGACATATGTATACACCTGTGAAACCATCAGTGCAATCAAAATAATGAACATATCTAGCACCTTAAAAAGTATTCTCATGCCCCTTTGTAATCTCTATTTCCTGTCCTTCCCTGTTCCCTGAACCACTAACCTGCTTTCTGTCACTATAGTTTGTGCTTCTAGAGTTTTATGCATAAAATGGAATGATACTTTCTGTAGACTCTTTTTTTTTTTTTTGGACTGATTTTTTTCACTTAGCTTAATTATTTTGAGAGTTATCTGTTATGTATAGCAATAGTTCATTTCTTTTTATTGCTCAGTAGATGCCTGCAATGCAGTGAATTACTTAATATGGCCCTTCTAGCCACAGTCTTTGTAACTTCCACCAAATGCCTGGGTGGGACTATACAAATAAGGTGCTTGTGGGCCCACCAAGGGCATTGGATAGCTTGCTAATAATGTAAATAAGGTGCATGGCACCCTTGTTGGTGTGGGACCATGCATATAAGGTGTATGGAACTCTAGTGAGGGGATTAGTCAGTTTTGCCATCCTACTAGGCTTAAAATGAGCCATCCTAGAGGCAGGAAGGGGAGATATCACCACCACCAAAAAAGAAAAGCCAGGAGTGGAGCATATCCTCTGGACCTGGTGGCCCTCCTAGATCCAGGAGACAGAGAGAGAGAGAGATGTAACACTGGAGATGGCAAGAGATGGTGAGAAGCAGCAGTAAAGAAATTGTGGCAGCAAAGGCAGCAGACCTAGGAGACTGGCAGGAGACAGTGCAGTGGCCTTCCTGGCCACGGAGTGAGAAAGCTGAGCGCCTTCAAGCAGGAGGCTTCCTGGCAGAGTGAGGTGCCTCCGGGCACTTGATGGCAGAGCTAGGCTCACCACTGACCCGTGGAATGGAGGGAGGGAGAGAGCTGAACACCTTCACACTGAGGTCTACTGGCAGAGTAGGGTGCCTCCAAGCATTTATAAGCAGAGCTAAAAGAGCTTTGTAACACCTGCCTGAGCAGAGCAGAGGCCAAGGGGCCAGAGAGGGGCATCCCTGTGGGCGCAGCTGATAAAAGGCTGTCTTGAGCAAAGAACTGTATCCTGAGCGTTCCTGAACCTGAATCGTACGTAACCTGTTACTTCCCTAATAAACTCCATAATTGTGAATATTATCTGTGAGTTCTGTGTGGCCATTGAAAAAATTATTGAACCCAGCAAAGAAGTAGAGAGTGCCGTGGGAGGGACAGTTGGTAACAGAATTGGTAAAAAGGTTGGAGAGTGGAGGCATGTCTGACTTCCACCTCATAGGAATCAGCCTTGGGCTGTTGATCTCTTTCTTCCAAGTGAAGTTAGAGGAGGTCAGAAGCAGCCCACAGGTTATTTCTATAATACCATTGTATGGATATATCATAATTTGTTTATCCATTCACCAGTTGATGCATATTTGTGTTGTTTCCAGTTTGGGCCTATTATGAATAAAACTTCTGTAAGCACAGACAGATCTTTGTGTGGTCGTATTTTTTCTAGCAGAAATACTTAGAAGTAGTATTGCTAGTTCTACTGGTATATTTTTAACTTTATAATAAACCAACTCTTTTCTAAAGTGTTTGCACACTTTTGGACTCCCCCCAGCAATGCTCCAGTTGTTGCAGTTCCTTTCCAGTACTTGGTATTGCCAGTCTTTTTACTTTCAACCATTCCAGTGGATGTTCAGGAATATCACATTGAGGTTCTCATTTGCATTTCCCCGATGACTAATGAATGATGTTGAGCATCTTTTCATGTGTTTATTGTCTTTTATGTATGTCCTTTGGTACAGTGTCCATCCTGCAGGTAGGTTTTTGGCCAAGGCATATCAGGAGGTTTCTCAGAAGTCCCTGTTGGCTGACATAGCAAGGACAGGTTAGGAAGTTGTGTTTATTTTCTGTGCAAAGTAGTTCAAGGCCCAGGAAGTTCAAGAATTCACTCCCATGCCCTGGATATAATTGAATTTCAGGAGAATTAAGGAATATCAGAGATGACATCGATTGTTATCTCTTTAGGCACAATGGTTTTTACTTTTTTGAGGGGGAAGGGACCAGACTATGTGAAAGTAACACATAGATACAACTTTTAAGAGTATGATTTCAGAGGTTTTGGAGTCCCTGAAGCCCCACTATGAACCCATGTTAAATTCCACCTTAAAACTAAAACCAAACCAGTTGCCAGTGAATCAGTTCTGACTCATGGCAACCCCATGTGTTTCAGAGTAGAACTGTGTACAGGGTTTTCAATGTCTGTGACCTTCTGGAAGTAGATTGCCAGGCTTTTCTCCTGAGGCATATCTGGGTGGATTAGAACCACCAACCTTCATTTAGTAGCCAAGTGCTTAACCATTTGTACCACTCAGGGGCTCCATAAATCCTGCCTTTGAGGAAGGCATATATCACGAGGCCGAAGAGCAGAGTTTTCAGAATGGATGAGACTCAGACAAAAGGCATTATCCCAGCAAAAGTCCAAGCTCATCTTTGGACCAGGGGGGCAGGGCCAGGAGCATCTTTTGGGAGAGGCAGGCGTGCTCCCAAGGGCTACGGAGAGGTCCTCAGGGTCTGCTCAGGTGGCTTTTGGGGGTAGACAAGGTGGATAGGAGGGAGATCAGTACAGCCCTGCCTGGCTGTAGGCAGCAGCCTGGCAGGTAATCTGTGGCTTTCCAGATACTTCACAAGAGGGAGATTCTCGTGCAGAGAGAGTGTAAATCAAGGCCCAGATATGAGGAAGGAAGATGGGTTTGTTGCCAGCTTATCCTAGACTGAGAAAAGTGGAAATGGTTCCAGTGTGAAGCCTCCATCTAAACCCTTTCATGCATTTTTGTCCATACCACCTATGCAAGGCAGACAGGGCCAGTGCTATTGTTTAAGATGAATCTCCTTCCCTATCTCCTGCCCTCCCTTCAGTTCAGCAAGCACCATTTAGAATGAGGGGGAGACAGCAACTATGCTCCAAGAACATATCCATAGCTCATTTGGGGTTTTTCTCACCTGATAGACTTTTGAGTCTTTGAAGTACAGCCCAAGAAAGATAGACTGCCTCGCCTTCCTCTCAGAGCCTTGTGGATTTCACAGTTACCGCAGGTAGCTTTACAAACATCTCTTTTCACCCTCCACAAATTTTTTTTTTAATAATAGTTTATTGTGTTTTAGGTGAAAGTTTACACAGCAAATTATTCCCATTTAACAACTTTTATACAAATTGTTCCCTGACATCGGTTACATTTTTCACAACGTGCCAGCATTTTCATGATTTCCATTCCGTTTGTTCTGTTTCCATGCATCTAGCTTCCCGTCCCCTCCTTACCTTCTCATCTTTGCTTTAGGATAAATGTTGACTGCTTGGTCTCATAGCTGATTATTTAAGGGAGCACAGTACTCACATCTCCCTCCAAATTTTAGAGCGGCAATTTTAGAGACCTCTGGTTGCTCTCATCTTACTTCCTGTCGGAACATTTTTCTTTATATCGTAGCCCCCTCCCCCCCACACACAACCTCTCATTTCTGTCACGTTATGTACTGCAGTGACTCAGCTGTGCCATCATTCCCTGTCTCACATAGTTCCTCTCCAGGGAAGCCTTCCTTGAAGCTCCCACCAGGAAGTGGCTGCTCATTTACCTCAGCTTCTAGAATACCTCTCACTTCAGTTATAGTGAAGGAGAGCACAGGAAATAATTCTGTCACATCTCCCTTTTTTTTTTTTTTCCTAATTTTTATTATGCTTTAAGTGAAAGTTTACAAATCAAGTCAGTCTCTCATACAAAAATTTATACACACCTTGCTATATGCTCCTAATTGCTCTCCCCCTAATGAGACGGTACACTCATTCCCTCCAGTCCACATCTCCCTTTTGAACGACTGAACAGAGTTTATATTTTATTCATCCCTGAGTTATTTATTCACGAATAATTTTAGCAATACTCCTTTTTGAAGCTAAACAACATATTCAAAGCGCTGTCTGTGGATGGAACTCAGGCTCCTGGGGACTTCTGCTTACACAAGGTCTGTAAATATGGACCACTGGCAAGAGGAGTCTTTGGGTAGATCTACTTTTGGTTAATCATTCACATCATAATCGCTCTCTTGCCAGCTATTCCCTCATGAACAAATGCAGAGAAATTTCTAGACAACTGGATTTGTTTTAACTGAGTAAGCAGAAAAAATAGAACAAAACAAAAAACGAAGAGATTGCCCACACCCTGCTAACACCCAGGCCCTGGCGAAGCTAAGGATGTGCTGATTAAGCAAAACCCCCTAATCTGCCCACAAAGGCCTCCAAGGTGAGTCAGCTGAAAGGGGCTAATCCCCAGAAGGGGTTGATCCGAAAGCTGTAGAGCCCACACGGCCACAGAACACTGGAGAACAGGAGATAATGGAGGCTTAAAGAGATTTTGTTTAGAGAGAGGTCACAGAACCAACAGGGGAGGGCCTTGACTATCCAAGAAGTCACCTTTGCCCTCTTGTGAGGTGAGGGTCACACAGTTCAGCCTTGGACAGGGCCCAGAAATAAGAATGATTCCAAGGGTGCAGATGTTAAGAGCTGTCAGCTGGCTTAGGCCCCAGTCGTAGGGTGGGAGATGGAGGTGGGGGAACTAATACTTGAAGCAAGGGAATCAAGTATTACTGATTCTGGGATGGCCAATGAATCAGCTGGTACAAAAATTATACTGCAGTAGATGCTAGGGTGAATGAGTGAATGAATCCCCAGAAGCTGAGTTCATACAAAGTGAGCCTTTATTTGGGGTTGGGGTGGCCCAGCCTCTGGGGCCGGAGGGCATCACAAGTACAGGCCCTGGATGGTGCACACGGAACGCTTCCAGCTGTCCTTCCAGCGCTGTGCCTCCTTCACCTGCGACATGCTGTCCTTCTGGATCTTCTTCATCTCCTCCTCAAATAAGGCTAAATATTTCTGGGAGCAAGGCAGCAGGAGGAAGCCTCATGAGAAGAGACTTCTCTGACCTGTGCTCTAGAGGAACGCTGTGCTGGCTGGCAGGGAACTCTTAGCCTGCTCCAGGCCCCTGGAAAGATCTTCACAAGTTATTTCTCACAAATTCCTCCCAACAACTGATCAGGCAGGCCTAGTTATTTTCACCATTTTACAGATGGGGAAATTGAGGCTTTGAGCCTTGCTTGGGGCCAAGCATGGACTAGTTGTTGTCGTTAGTTGCCACTGAGTCGATTCCAACTCATGGGGACTCCATGTGTGCAGAGTAGAATTGCACTCCATAGGGTTTTCAAGGCTGTGAATTTTTGAAAGCAGATTGCCAGGCCTGTCTGCTGAGATGCCTCTGGGTGGGACTGAACGACCAAACTTTTGGCTACTGGTTGAGTGCTTAACCATAAGGAGGTACTAGAACCCCTACCTGTCTGACCTTGGACACTGCACTGCTGGCCTCCCTGAAGTTCAGGAGTCCTGGCTTCCTCCGGAGACTGCTCCCTCCAAGCCTGGAGCCCTCACTAAGCCTGGTGAGCAGAGCTGCTCCCTTTACTTGGGGCTTGGTGTGGTGGATGGGCAATCCAGGCTCTCCCAGTACTCGGACCAGCCGATCTCCAGGCAGGACAAAGTTTCTGTCTGGGCACCAGGACCTATGGTCCACAGAACTTTAGAGCGGAGATGTCCCTCATGCAGTATTTGGCTGCAGCCTCCTTGTCAGGCGGACCCCATGGGGGTTCACCAGACCCTGGGTTCAAATCCTAGCTCTGCAACTATGTCAGGGCATCAAAAGGTTCAAGTTTCTTTAAGCCTCAGGTTGCTCATCCTTAAAATGGAAATGATAATCCTTCTCCTTTCATGAAGTTGTTAGGAAGATTCAATGAGATAACTCGTGTCAAGAATAGAAGGCCCCAGTGAGTACTCATACCTGTTACTTTTCACTACTGCTGTGGCCCCTCTGTGAACCCATTATTCCCATTACTTCCACACCTCCACCCACTCTGCTTTCTCTGCCTGGCATGCCTGACTAGCTGTGACTCCACTGTTCCTCTGGAAAGCCTTTCTTCACCCGGCACTCTGGGTGGGGTGTCCCTCAGCTGGGCTCCTGCAACACTGGGGCTCACAGGGTCTGCGCTGGAACTGTACGTGGGCCGCAGCTCATGTCCTCATGCCTGTGAACATCAGTGTACTAAGTGTTGAGACCTGCAGCTCTGGGGGGCCCTGACCTGTGACCTCTGTTCTACAAGTCAAATGTTGGGGTATCCAGTGGCAGGGAGCTCTCTACCTCCTTCCTAAGGCAGCTAGACTGTGCCAAACTGTGCTGCCGTGGGGTCCCTGGGACACACCCACCCACCCATCATCTCTGTTCACCAGGTAAACAGCATCTCGGGCTTCCACGGCTGCCAGGTGGCCCAGGGTTGTTTTGGTGGTGGTTGTGGATGTCGTTTTCCGGAAGAGAATCTTGTTTTGGATGGAGCTTTCAGTGGGTTTGATTCCTGGCCACTTTCTACAAACAAACATTCAAGAAAACATCCCGTGGGCCTGGCTTCATCACTCACAGGCCACCCGCCTGCCCTGGTGGCAAAGCTCAGCATTCTATATAAGTTAAGTATCATGACTTTAAACATCTTAATTAGAAGAAAAACCCTGCTGAACATTTCACTGTACACTTCTTCACGTTCTCTGCCCCGTATTTCCACACAGTTTTAATTGGTGTGTACAGACAGTCTGGGTTCTGGGTGGGAATGGGGCTGCCACACCTGTGGATTCAGCCAGAGACAGTGTTTTCCGGGCCTTGGATTCCCCATCTGTAAAATGCGGATGATGACAGGACCTTTATCATGGATAAAGTTATTTTGCCAAACGCCCGGCATGCTGTCTGGCACAGAAGAAGAGCTCAAAAAAGGGAGTTATGACCATCATTGCATCATCATCCACCTTCTAGTGCCCCAACAGGCCTTTACCAGCTAAGGTCAGACTCCCTTCTGACTCCAAGGGCAGTCTGCGGGGCAGACAGTGGTCACCAGCCCCTGGCCTGCTTTCTTCCTGTGCTATAAGCACCGCTGCCGAGAGCACAGTGTTGGGCAACTCACTGCTTTGCTGCTTCTTCCAGAGTCACATTCTTGGGGCACAGGGGACAGCTACTTTGATAGTTCTTGTCACATATGACTAACAGCTAGAGGGGCTCACACTGCCACTATTGACCTGAGAATGTTCTACCTGCTGGAACAGGCCTCCCGTTTTCTGTGAGCCCCTTTGTTGGGTCCTTATCAAGTGAGCTAATAGCTTTTAAGCTCTACATATGTGCCAGGGGCACTCCAAGTACAATCTCATTTAACTTACTCTGCATAATGCCAAGTAAGGCAGGCTGCTATCTCCCATATCACAGGTGAGGAAACCTGAGGCTCTGATCATAATACCTTTCCAAGGTCACCAGGTCTGCCTGACTTCAGAGCCCTAACCCTTACATGGCCCTGTCCCCTAGCAAATTGCAGCCATTTGTAGTATTCCTCACTGTTCTCTGCTCTTACCTGCTCCCTCGTTCAATCAGGGGTTTCTCTCGCTCTTCCTCCAGGGAGAGCCCAGCGAGTTTCCTCCTTATGAGGATTGATGTATTCTGCTTGGGAGGCTCCATCCCTGGGTAGGCAAGGAACAGGTTACTGATTGTGCCTTGCCCAACAGCCTCAGATCAAGGGGACTTCTACCTGACCATAATTTTAGGGAAGTGAGGGCTCTCTTCCCTCTTTCCCACCTGGAGTCTTGGATGGGAGACAGAGCCCCCTGCCACACAGAGGTTTGTTGTGTCACTTACGTGGAACTTGGACATCATCGATGGTGATCACCTCATCCAACTGCAGCAGGAATTTCTCAGTGAAGTTGGCTAGGTTGGCTATGAAAAACCGGCCATATTTCCTGGCGAATTCCTGTGGGAAACATGGTGAACCCAGAGCTTCAGGGAGAGGAACTTTCCTCAGAAGGCAGGCTGAGAAAGGGGCTGAGTGTTCTCTAGCGAGAGGTTTTGTGGAGGCAGCTGGCAAGACAAGACCAAAGCCATTCTGTCATCTGTGTTCCAGTTAACTTGGCACCTGGACCTCTACCAGGAAGCATCCTCCAAGAGATGATTTGGGTTGAAGATAAAAAATGACTCAAAAGTGGTCAAGAGAATCACACAGGCATTTTACAGACAAGGAAATACAGCAGCAGTGGATTTTGCAATAAAAATATTCCCCTCATTCTGTGAACCTAAAAGTTTAAAAAAAGCTCTCCTCATTAGTAATTTTGTAATTAACTAATTTTGAAATCAAGGAAATGCAAGTTAAAAGAGCTAGTAGTGACCATTTTCACCTATAAAAGTCACCGCTCTGGTGAGAGTGCCGGCAGAGGGCATGTTCAGCACTGTCAGTGGCTGTCAATGGGGGCAATGTTTTGAGAGGTCAGTGTGGTCCCCAGAACTTGGACTTGGCAAGTAGATGGCACTACTGACCTCCAGCTTCTCCTTGTTTGCCTCAATCACTCTATCCAGCTCTTCCTGCCTTCTCTCTTCCAGTTGGCATAGAGACTCCATTTCTTGGAAATTTGTTGGGTGTCCAAGATTTGGATGGAGCTTCTGGGCATTTTCATCCTTCAAACAAGCCAGAAATTAATGGGCATTTTAACCACGTCTTGAGGTCAGGACTACCTCAAAACAAACTCAGTAGCTTACATTGTCTGCCAATTATGGCCACAGCCAGACTGATATGTCCTCTGACCTAGTTGGTGTGAAGGGTCAGGGGTGGGCAGAGGAGTAGCAGAGAAGCCAAGATGGGAGCATGGCTGAAGCCAACTCTGAAGATCAGAAAGAGGGGAAACTCAGCACAATTAGGGTTTTAGTCCAGTAAGATTTGCAGCATTCATGTCCCATGGGTTCCAAGGATCCATGTGAAAAATCACTGTTGATCTCAATGACCATAGCCCCAAGAAACCCAGCAGACCCATCCATTAAATTCAAGGCATTTACTGAAGGCCTTCTGTAAAGAAGCTGTTGTCTCAGCTCTCATTTCTCCAGTGCCTTGTGTCCCTCAACCCACATCCAACAATCTCAAGCCGAAACCATCTCCTTCTCTGGGACTTTGCCCTGCCCATGTCCTGCCTCCATTTCTATACTCCCAAAACCGGTGGTCCTGGATTGGAAATGCCTGGTCCGAAGACCCTCACCTTAGCTTTCTCTAGCTGTTTCAATTGCTCCTGGAACTGCCCCCAAATCTCATTCATGGAGGAGGAAAACCTTCTCCAGTAGTACTCCTTGAAATTCTCTGTCACCAGCCAACACACCTGGGGCAGCAGCTCCTCAAATCTTCTCAGCTGAACTCGTAATTCTGCAGGAATTGAGGGTTGGGCACAGAGGACAGGGAAGAACTAAGTTGCTAAGCTGATCTCTCCAACAAAGGTCCAAAGCAGTTTCCTAAAGGAAAAAAACTTGATCTACAGTGTGGTAATAGCTATTCCATCAGAAAGGGTTCCGATGATCAAATCAGTATAGAAAATACTGGGTTAAGCAGGTTCAAAGAGCTTTCCTTCCCCTATATTCTGAAGGACTTCTCAGCTCATTTAAAATGCATTGTGTCTTTCATCAGCTCCAGAAAGCTTTCATCCCTCATCTCTTTAGATACTGCCTTGACCCTAGCCTCATTCCTTTCTTTCTGGACCTGCAAATGTTACATCTTCTCTTTTACCCACATCTCTTCTCCTCTCTTCCAGATTTTCATCTTTTTGCCTTTCTATGCTGTATTCCAGATATTTTCTTCAGATTTGTCTTCCAAGTTCACCAACTCTACCTTCAGTTGTGTATAACCTGGTAGAAAACCCATCCATAATTTTAAAATTTCAATTATTCTGTCCTTACTACATAGAAATTCTATTTGGTTCTTTTTCATATCTACTTAGTCACTTTGATATTCTCTTGTTCCTTACTCACATTTTCAATTCCCTTTTTAATTTAAATAAGTACATTATTTTATATCCTGTGTCTGTCTGATACTGTGAATATCTGAAGTCTTTGCTGGTCTGTTTCTGATGCCTCTTGATCAAGGTGTCTTGTTTCCTTGTGTTTGTGTTTTTTTTACTGTGAGCTCTTATTCTTGGCATTTTATTTGTGGAACCCTTAGAGGCCTTAGTTGAAGGTGGGCTTCTCTAGAGAGGATTGCATGTGTCCCTACCAAGCATCTGGGGCACTGACATCTCAAGATCATTTTAAGCTGGTCTCAACTTGAGGTTTTTGGATAAGGCACGAAATGTGAATTCAGGTTTAGAAACCACACACGGGGTAGCTTATAGTTACGGAATCTCATTAGTGTTTTTTTTTCCCCCTAATTATTCACTCAGTAACAAGGTTTTCCTTCCAGCCTACGGAGAAAAGAACAAAGGGACTTGGTTTATGTTTTATTCTCCTTATTCTGTAGTAGGGTCCCAGCTTTATGTGGTTTATATTTAAAACTGTATGCTGAGCAAATAAATCCGAGAAGCTGAACTATATGAAGAAGAACACAGCATCAGGATTGAAGGAAGACTCATTAACAACCTGAGATAGGCAGATGACACAATCTTGCTTGCTGAAAGTGAAGAGGACTTGAAGCACTTACTGATGAAGATCAAAGACTACAGCCTTCAGTATGGATTGCACCTCAGCATAAAGAAAACAAAAATTCTTACGACTGAATCAATAAGCAACATCATGGTAAATGGAGAAAAGATTGACATTGTCAAGGATTTCATTTTCCTCAAATCCACATTTAATGCCCACGGAAGCAGCAGTCAAGAAATCAAATGGTGTATTTTATTGGGCAAATCTGCTTCAAAAGACCTCTTTAAAGTGGTAAAAAAAACAAAGATGTCACTTTGAGGACTGTTGTTGACTTAATTATGTCCCCTAAAATTGTATGTCAACCTGGTTAGTCCATGGTTCTCTGTATTGTGTGATTGCCACCATTTTGTCATCTGATGTGATTTTCCTATGTGTTGAAAATTCTACTTCTATGATGTTAATGAAGTCAGATTGGCCCTCCTCAGGCCTCAGGAGTTGTGTCAATGAGGCAAGACTCAATCTACAGGATTAGGTTGTGTCTTGAGTCAATCTTTTTTGAGACATAAAAGAGAGAGGCGTGCACAGAGACATGGAGACCTCATTACCACCAAGCAAAAAGAGCCAGGAGCTTGCATCCTTTGGACCCGGGATCCCTTGTGCTCAGAAGCTCCTAGAGCACGGGAAGATTGATGACAAAGACATTCCCCCAGAGGCGACAAAGAGAGAAATCCTTCTCTTGGAGCTGGCATTCTGAATTCGGACTTCTAGCCTCCTAGACTGGATTCTACATGGAAAATACTAAACAATGCAGGAAGCATCAAAAGAAGATGGGAGAGGCGGGGCTGGGATGGCTGAATAGCCAGATACTTCTGGTAATCTGTCTTACAACAAAGACCCGAAAAATCAAGTGAAACAATTATATTTATGACAACCTAGGAGCCCTGAACATCAAAGGCAAAGTTAGAAAATGGACTCAGTGGCAGGGGTAGAGTGAGACCATTCAGAAGCAGAGAGGAGTTGCCAGACCTGAATCACTGAGATCCCTCAGGCACCATTCCCGGAAGTGGCTGCAGTGGGCTGGTGGTAAAGTTCGGCTGCAGTTTTCTCAGGGAGAAGCAGCCAAGCTGCACAGCCTACTCATGTCTCTGGAACTAGAGAAGAACAGCACTCTCGGCAAAAGCTAAGTACTTGCATATACTTTACTGCACCACCCACCCCCAAGCTGGCTTCACTGGCTGATTTCCCTAGGCCTGTGATAGACCCATCTGAGCGCCCTGAGCCATGCTCCCGGACTTGGAGAAGGAATAAATTCACAACAGGAGTTAAAAGATAATTTGCCAGCTCCACTAACCTGGGGATCTCAGGAGAGAAGTGGCTCCTGGCCAGGCATAAATGGTCCGTGAACTTTGAATACCTTTCCCTTCTGCTTGGACTGTATGGGCCTATTCCAGGGAAATAGGCCCTTGCTGGCAGACTGTGACTGTTTAAGCTGTGCGATGGAGAAGTGGGTGTTTGATATTTGACACGGCTTTGCCTATTAAACAGGGTCCTCACCTACCCACATCAGGGGCCTAAGGACTGGTGGCTCCTCTCAGGTCACCCAGCCCCCACAACAGGGGTCCAAGGATAACTGGTACCTCCCAGTCCTTACAACCAAAAGCAGTGGGTGCCCATGGTCTGTCTGTAGAACCCACCCACCTCTAGGGAAGATGGATGTGCTTTCCTCAGAGACACTCGGGGGACGGTTCTCAGCCCCCTGCCTTGTTCAGAGCATGACCCACTGCTGCAACCAGATACCAATACCTACACCAAACACTCCTGCCCCTCTAAGACTGTAGGACAGAGCCTGTACCACACACTTGATGACCAGCTACCTGGACACCTGAGCTGAATCCACACAAGAAAAGTGAATGGACTCATAAGATCATATACCTGATAACAGCTCTAGCCATCTGGTGACAGGATGTCAGAGCTCGAGAGGCGAAAAAAAACAAGCTAGCTCACTCAAGCAATCCATTTGGGCATATCAAAACAAAACAAAGCAAGAAACTAGGATACAGTAAGCAAACATAAAATAAACAAATACAATAACTTATAGATGGCTCGGAGACAACAGTCAGTATCAAACCACATAAAGAAACAGACCATGATCGCTTCAACAAGCTCTCAAAACAGAGAATCAAAGGATCTTCTGGATGAAGGTGCTTTCCTGGAATTACCAGATGCAGAATTCAAAAAGATGAATATACAGAACTCTTCAAGACATAAGGAAGGAGAGATCAGACAATACACAGAACAAGCCAAGGAACACACAGATAGAACAGCTGAAGAAATTAAAAAGGTTCTTCAAGAACATAATGAAAAATTTAATAAGCTACAAGAATCCATAGAGAGACATCAATCAGAAATTTGGAAGATTAACAATAAAATTACTGAATTAGACAACTCGATAGAAAGTCAGAGGAGCAGAATCGAGCAAGTGGAAGGCAGAATTGGGGACTTTGAAGATAAAGCACTTGGTACCAATATATTTGAAGAAAAATCAAATAAAAGAATTAAAAAAATGAAGAAACCTTAAGAATCATGTGGGACTCTATCAAGAGAAATAACCTACAAGTGATTGGAGTACCAGAACAGGGAGGGATAACAGAAAATACAGAGAGAATTATTGAAGATTTGTTGGCAGAAAACTTCCCTGATATCCTGAAAGATGAGAAGATATCAATCCAAGATGCTCATCGAACTCCACGAGGTAGATTTTAAAAGAAAGTCACAAAGACATTTTATAATCAAACTTGCCAAAACCAAAGATAAAGAGAGAATTTTAAGAGCAGCTAGGCATAAACAAAAAGTCACCCACAAAGAACAGTCAATAAGAATAGGCTCAGACTACTCGGCAGAAACCATGCAGGCAAGAAGGCAATGGGATGACTTATATAAAGTTTTGAAGGAAAAAAATTGCCAGCCAAGAATCATATATCCAGCAAAACTGTCTCTCGAATATGAAGGTGAAATTAGGACATTTCCAAATAAATAGAAGTTTAGGGAACTCATAAAAACCAAAGCAAAACTATAAGAAATACTAAAGGGAGATCTCTGGTTAGTAAATCAATAATATCAGATATCAACCCAAGACTAGAACACTGGACAGAGCAATCAGATGTTAACCCAGACAGGGAAATCACAAAAATAAATCAATACCAAAAAAAAAAAAAAAAAAAACCCTCAAAATGGGGAAACAGCAATGTCATTCTGTAAAAGAAGACCACATTAAAATAATAAAGAGGGACTAAGCAATGTAGACATAGATCTTTCATATGGAAGGGAAGACAAGGCGATATAAGGAAATAAAAGTTAGGTTTAAACTTAGAAAAATAGGGGGAAATATTAAGGTAACCACAAAGGAGACTATCCTACTCATCAAAATAAAATACAAGAAAAAAATAGAGACTCAGCAGAAACGAAATCAACAAAAACGAATAAGAGGAAAAGACAATAGATAAAGATAAACTACTGAGCACAAAAAATTAAGTGGGAAAAAGAAACTTTCAACAACAACAAAAAAAAAGACATCAAAATGACAGCACTAAACTCATACCTATCCATAATTATGCTGAATGTTAATGGACTAAATGCACCCATAAAGAGACAGACAGTGGCAGAATGGATTAAAAAAAACATGATCTGTATGCCGCCTACAAGAGACACACCTTAGACTTAGAAACACAAATAAACTAAAACTCAAAGGATGGAAAAAAAATATATCCAGCAAACAACAATCCAAAAAGAGCAGGAGTGGCAAAATTAATTTCTGAAAAAATAGACTTCAAAGTTAAACCCCCTACAAAAGATAAGGAAGGACACTACATATTGATTAAAGGGACAATATACCAGGAGGATATAATCATATTAAATATTTATGCACTCAGTGACAGGGCTGCAAGATACATCAAACAAACTCTAACATCACTGAAAAGTGAGATAGACAGCTCCACAGTTATAGTAGGAGACTTCAACACACCACTTTCGGTGAAGGACAGGACATCCAGAAAGAAGCTCAACAAAGACACGGAAGATCTAAATGCCACAGTCAACCAGCTCGACCTTATAGACATATACAGAACACTCCACCCAACAGCAGCCAAGTATAATTTCTTTTCTAGTGCACATGGAACATTCTCTAGAATAGGCCACACATTAGCTCATAAAGCAAGCCTTAGCAGAATCCAAAACATCAAAATATTACAAAGCATCTTCTCTGACCATAAGACCATAAAAGTAGAAATCAATGACAGAAAAACCAGGGAAAAGAAATCAAACACTTGGAAACTGAACAATACCCTGCTCAAAATAGACTGGGTTATAGAAGACATTAAGGATGGAATAAAGAAATTCATAGAATCCAGTAAGAATGAAAACACTTCCTATCAGAACCTTTGGAACATAGCGAAAGCAGTACTCAGAGGTCAATTTATGTCAATAAATGCACACATACAAAAAGAAAGGCCAAAATCAAAGAATTATCCCTACAACTTGAACAAATAGAAAGAGAGCAACAAAAGAAACCATCAGACAGTAGAAGAAAGGAAATAATAAAAATTAGAGCAGAACTAAATGAAACAGAAAAACAACTGAAAGAGTTAACAAGACCAAAAGCTGGTTCTTTGAAAAAATGAACAAAATTCATAAACCATTGGCCAAACTGACAAAAGAAAAAAAAGGAGAGGAAGCAAATAACCTGACTAAGAAATGAGATGGGCGATATTACAACAGACCCAAATGAAATTAAAAAAATCATACCAGATTACTATGAAAAATTGTACTCTTGACAAATTTGAAAACCTAGAAGAAATGGATGAATTCCTAGAAACACACTGCCTACCTAACCTAACACAAACAGAGGTAGAACAACTAAATAGACCCATAACAAAAGAAGAGATTGAAAAGGTAATCAAAAAACTCCCAACAAAAAAAAGTCCTGGCCCAGATGGCTTCACTGCAGAGTTCTACCAAACTTTCAGAGAATTAACACCACTACTACTAAAGGTATTTCAGAGCATAGAAAAGGACGGAATACTCCCAAACTCATTCTGTGAAGCCAGCATATCCCTGATACCAAAACCAGGTGAAGACACTACAGAAAAAGAAAATTACAGACCTATATCCCTTATGAACTTACATGCAAAAATCCTCAACAAAATCCTAGCCAATAGAATTCAATAACATATCAAAACAATAATTCACCATGACCAAGTGGGATTCATACCAGGTATGCAGAGATGGTTCAACATTAGAAAAACAATGAATGTACTCCATCATACAAATAAAACAAAAGACAAGAACCACATGATTTTTTCAATCGATGTAGAAAAGGCATTTGACAAAGTTCGACACCCATTCATGATAAAAACTCTCAGCAAAACAGGAATAGAAGGAAAATTCCTCAACATAACAAAGGGCATTTATACAAAGCAAACATCATCCTAAATGGAGAGAGTCTGGAAGCATTCCCTTTGAGATCGGGAACCAGACAAGGATGCCCTTTATCAACCACTCTTATTCAACACTGTGCTGGAGGTCCTAGCCAGGGCAATTAGGCTAGATAAAGAAATTAAGGGCATCCAGATTGGTAAGGAAGAAGTAAAAGTATCTCTATTTCTAAATGACATGATTTTATACACAGAAAGCCCTAAAGAATCCTCAAGAAAACTACCGAAACTAATACAAGAGTTCAGCAGAGTATAAGGATACAAGATAAACATACAAAAATCAGTTGGATTCCTCTACACCAACAAAAAGAACATTGATGAGGACATCACCAAATCAATGCCACTTACAGTAGCCCCAATACTTAGGAATAAATCTTACCAGAGATGTAAAAGACCTATACAAAGAAAACTACTTGACGCTACTGCAAGAAACCAAAAGAGACCTACATTAAGTGGAAAAACATACCTTGCTCATGGATAGGAAGGGTTAACATTGTAAAAATGTCTATTCTACCAAAAGCCATCTATAGATACAATATAATTCTGATGCAAACTCCAATGACATTTTTTAACGAGATGGAGAAACAAATCACCAACTTCATATGGAAGGGAAAGAGGCCCGAGATAAGTAAAGCATTATTGAAAAAGAAGAACAAAGTGGGAGGCCTCACTCTACCTGATTTTAGAACCTATTATACCACCACAGTAGTCAAAACAGCCTGGTACTGGTACAACAACAGATACATAGACCAATGGAACAGAATTAAGAATCCAGACATAAATTCATACACATTTGAACAGCTGATATTTGACAAAGGCCCAAAGTCAGCGAAATGGGGAAAAGACAGTCTTTTTAACAAATGGTGCTGGCAAAACTGGGTATCCATCTGCAAAAAAATGAAACAAGATCCATACCTCACACCATGCACAAAAACTAACTCGAAATGGATCAAAGTCCTAAATATAAAATCTAAAACAATAAAGATCATGGAAGAAAAAATAGGGACAATGGTAGGAGCCCTAATGCATGGCATAAACAGTACACAAAACATTACTAACAATGCAGAAGAGAAACCAGATAACTGGGAGCTCCTAAAAATCAAACACCTATGCTCATCCAAAGACTTCACCAAAAGAGTAAAAAGATTACCTACAGACTGGGAAAAAGTTTTTAGCTATGACATTTCCAGTCAGCATCAGATCTCTCAAATCTACATGATACTGCAAAAACTCAACTACAAAAAGACAAATAACCCAATTAAAAAATGGGCAAAGGATATGAATAGACACTTCACTAAAGAAGACATTCAGGTGGCTAACAGATACATGAAATGCTCACGATCATTAGCCATTAGAGAAATGCAAATCAAAACTACAATGAGGTTCCATCTCACTCCAACAAGGCTGGCATTAATCCAAAAAACACAATAAATGTTGGAGAGGTTGTGGAGAGACTGGAATGCTTATACACTGCAAGTGTGAATGTAAAATGGTACAACCACTTTGGAAATCGATTTGGCGCTTCTTTAAAAAACTAGAAATAGAACTACCGTACGATCCGGCAATCCCACCCCCTGAAATATATCCTAGAGAAATAAGAGCCTTTACACGAACAGATATATGCACACCCATGTCCACTGCAGCACTGTTTACAATAGCAAAAAGTTGGAAGCAACCAAGGTGCCCATCAACAGATGAATGGATAAATAAATTACGGTATATTCACACAATGGAATACTATGCATCCATAAAGAACAATGATGAATCCTAGAAACACTTCCTAACATGGAGAAACCTGGAAGGTGTTATGCTGAGTGAAATTAGTCAGCTGCAAAAGGACAAATATTGTATAAGACTACTATTGTAAGAACTCGAGAAATAGTTTAAACAGAGAAGAGAATATTCTTTGGTGGTTACGGGTGGGGGAGGGAGGGAAAGCGGTTTTCACTAATTAGATAGTAGATAAGAACTACTTTAGGTGAAGGGAAAGACAACACACAATACAGGGGAGGTCAGCACAACTGGACTAAACCAAAAGCAAAGAAGTTTCCTGAATACACTGAACACTTTGAAGGCCAGTGTAGCAGGGGCAGGGGTTTGGGGACCATGGTTTCAGGGGACATCTAAGTCAACTGGCATAATAAAATCTATTAAGAAAACATTCTGCATCCCACTTTGGAGAGTGGCGTCTGGGGTCTTAAATGCTAGCAAGCGGCCATCTAAGATGCATCAATTGGTCTCAAACCACCTGGAGCAAAGAAGAATGAAGAACACCAAAGACACAGGGTAATTATGATTCCAAAAGACAGAAAGGGCCACATAAACCAGAGGCTACATCAGCCTGAGACCAGAAGAACTAGATGGTGCCCAGCTACAACTGATGACTGCCCTGACAGGGAACACAAAAAAGAACCCCTGAGGGAACAGGAGAGCAGTGGGATGCAGACCCCAAATTCTTGTAAAAAGACCAGACTTAATGGTCTGAGACTAGAATGACCCTGGAGGTCATGGTCCCCAGACCTTCTGTTAGCCCAAGACAGGAACCATTCCTAAAGCTAACTCTTCAGACAGGGATTGGACTAGACTATGGGATAGACAATGATACTGGTGAAGAATGAGCTTCTTGGATCAAGTAGACACATGAGACTATGTTGCTATCTCCCGTCTGAAGGGGAGATGAGAGGGTAAGGAGGGTCAGAAGCTGGCCAAATGGACTTGAAAAGAAATAGAGGAGGGAATGACTTTGCTGTCTCATTATGGGGAGGGCGATGAGGAATATATAGCAAGGTGTTTATAAATTTTTGTATGAGATTCCGACTTGGTTTGTAAACTTTCACTTAAAGCACAATAAAAATTAAAAAAAAAAAAAAAGAAGGAAGATGGGAATACATAGTCACCAAACCAAAAAGGATTGATTGACATTCAACCATTTCAGGAGGTAGCATATGATCAGGAACCAGTAGTACTAAAGGAAGAAGTCCAAGCTGCACTGAAGGTACCAACGAAAAACACGGCTCCAGGAATTGATGAAATACCAATTGAGATGTTTCAACAAACAGATGCAGCACTGGAAGTGCTCACTCATCCATGGCAAGAAATTTGGAAGACAGCTACCAACTGACGAGAAGAGATCCATACTTATGCCTGTTCCCAAGAAAGGTGATCCAACCGAATGTGGAAATTATTGAATAATATCATTAATATCACATTCAAGTAAAATTTGCTGAAAATCATTCAAAAGTGGCTGCCGCAGTATATTGACAGGGAACTGCCAGAAATTCAAGCTGGATTCAGAAGAGGATGTGGAACCAGGGGTATCATTGCTGATGTCAGATGGATCCTGGCTGAAAGCAGAGAATACCAGAAAGATGTTTACCTGCATTTTATTGACTATGCAAAGGCATTTGACTGTGTGGATCATAACAAATTATGGATAATATTGTGAAGAATGGAAATTCCAGAACACTTAATTGTGATCATGTGGAACCTGTACATAGATCAAGAGGCAGTCATTCTAACAGAACAAGGGGGTACTGCATGGTTTAAAGTCAGGAAAGGTGTGTGTCAGGGTTGTATCATTTCATCATACCTCTTCATTCTGTATGCAGAGCAAATAATCCGAGAAGGTGGACTATATGAAGAAGAATGGGCATCAGAATTGGAGGAAGACTCATTAACAACCTGTGATATGTGGATGACACAACCTTGCTTGCTGAAGGTGAAAATGACTTGAAGCACTTACTAATGAAGATCAAAGGCCACAGCCTTCAGTATGGATTACACATCAACATAAAACAAAAATCCTCACAACTGGACCAGTAAGCAACATCATGATAAATGGAAAAAGACGGAAATTGTCAAGGATTTCATTTTACTTGGATCTACAATCAATGCCCATGGAAGCAGCAGTCAAGAAATCAAAAGAAGCATTGCATTGAGCAAATCTGCTGCAAAAGACCTCATTAAAGTGTTGAAAAGCAAAGATGTCACCTTGAAGACTAAGGTGCGCCTGACCCAAGCCATGGTGTTTTCAGTCGCCTCATATGCATGCGAAAGGTGGACGATGAATAAGGAAGACGAGAGAAGAACTGATGCCTTTGAGTTGTGGTGTTGGTAAAGAACATTGAATATACCATAGACTGCTAAAACAATGAACATGACCAGAATGCTCCTTAGATGCAAGGATGGTAAGACTATGTCTCACATACTTTGGACATGTTATCAGGAAGGATCAGTCCCTGGACAAGGACATCACGCCTGGTCAAGTAGAGGGTCAGTGAAAAAGAAGAAGACCCTCAACGAGAGGGACTGACACAGTGGCTGTAACAATGGACTTAAGCATAATAATTGTGAGGATGGCGCAGGACTGGGCAGTGTTTTGTTCTGTTGTACATAGGGTCGAGATGAGTTGGAACCGACTCAACGGCACCTAACAACAACAGACTATAAGAAAACAAATTTCTCTTTGTTAAAGCAATCCACTTGAGGTATTTCTGTTATAGCAGCACTAGATAACTAAGACAAGGATTAAGTGTGCCTGACCCAAGCCATGGTTATTTGCAATCTCCTCATATGCATGCCTTTGAATTACGGCGTTGGTGAAGAATATTGACTATACCATGGACTGCCAAAAGAATGAACAAATCTGATTTGGAAAAAGTATAGCCAGAATGCTCCTTAGAAGCAAGGATGGTTGAGACTTCGTCTCACGTACTTTGTTATCAGGAGGGACCAATCCCTGGAGAAGGACATCATGCTTGGTCAAGGATTTTACCGTATCCAAGATTTCTTCTCTTCATAGGGAGGGCTCTCTGGCTTCCCTCTGTGCCCTCCTGATGAGGAGGAGGGTCTTATGCAGGCATCAGGCCCTGGTCTAGCTCAATCTGGACCCTGGCTTCATGCCACACCACCCTCCCGTGGCACCCACCGATGAGGCAGGAGTTGTGGTACTCATCTGTCTGGCTCTGGTACTCCAGGATCTTCTTTCCGATGCTCTCTGCACACTGGTCGAAGGTTTCATACATGCAGTCAGGCCTGGTGACTGGGCGCCTCTCCTTGCGGTAAAACTCCTGCAGGAGAAGGTTGGATGTTCACTGTGGGAGCCTGGCCCGTACTCCTGGCATGCCCCACTCTGCTCTGGTCTCCATACCTCCTTGCCTTTGCTCATGTTCCCAGGAGCTGGCTCCCACAGCCCACCTGCCTGTCTCCCTGTGCCCCACTGTGCCTGTCTGCTCCCCTGCTGGGCACAAAGCTCCTGGGGCCGGAAGCTGGGCTTCTTCCTCTTGGCACACCCAGTATGTAACATGCAGTTGGTGTACAGGAAATGTGTGGTGACTGAATAAACCGATGAGTGAATGAAGTTTCTGGGAGGAAAAACACCACACACAGAATGACAGAAGCTGGGTAGCTGTGGTGGTCGGGGGTGGGATCCACTTTTCTCATTTTTCCTGCTCAGCCTCTCTCAGCAGAGTGCAGGAGGCAGAGGCAGCTGGGGAAGTGTGGCCAGCAGCAGGCAGAGGGGTGGGCGGCCGGCCCTCACCTCGATGACAGTCAACAGCAGCTCGTTGCTCTCCCAGAGGAGGGTCAGGATGATCCCTTTAAAATGCCTGCAACACATGTGAGGGAGACCTGAGGGGCCTGGACACACCAACACACACAGAACCAAAGGGGTCCCTTGCAAACACTCAGCTGCCTAGTCAGAATCAGAGTTGCCCAAGGTGTTCCTACCCAGCGTTTCTATTTCTCAAGTTTAATGTCTCTAACCTTATGTAACAAGCTGGGTTTGAGCCCTTAAAAGCTTCTCTGCTCTGTTTCAGCTTCCCTTTGGCCTGTCTGATCATCAGCACTTCAGCCTCATCACTCCCAGTCATTACTCTCACCCCGGGGCTGTTGCATAAGCTAGTCCCTCTCTAGAGAACACTGCTCACTTTCCTCTTAGTCTCTGCCACTCTTTCTCACATCCTGGCAGTGTCATTTCCTGCCCTCAGTTCTGATGCTCTCAGAGTACACCTCTGCCCTACAGCGACCCCACAGCAGATTTGGGACCGATTGTGTGTCTAGCTAACTGCCACCCAACTCTCCCAGCTGACTGTAAAGTCCAGAAGGACACCCCAGGGCATCCCCTGCACCTGTCAGGGCCTCAGTGTTTATTGAAAGAAGACAGAATGTTTCATATAAATATTAATCAAATGAACAGGACTTCTCGGAGAACCAAACATCCGCCTTCTGGAAACCCTGTCTCTTAGGCCGACTGCATGCGCACCGGAGCCTCATTTAGCACATCTGCACAGGCCCAGTGGATATTCTGGTCCGTCAGGTCAACCACTTCCAAAGTAAGAATGAAAAGTGGAACGGACGCCTTAGACCTGCACGTGGCTCCAGGACATGGGCTTTTTCACCACCTCTGACGATAAGGGACGCAGTGACTGCTGTGCACACGCATCCCTGTCGGCCACATTTCTACAGTCTACATCTACCAGTTATTTGATCTTTTCATTTTAAAATTTACTCACTGTAATTTGAGAGAATTAGAAATGTACTGAAAGTCAAGGAGGAAAAACTAATACCAGACAAGCTAATTATCTAGAGACAATCACAGTTAACATTTTATATGTGTATTGCCACCTGTGTGTAAAAGGCACCCTACTGTGCATGGTTCACAAAATCCCACAGGTAAACCCCAAGGGGTAAAAGGGCTGACAGGCAAGGGGTGCTGTGACTGTGGGTTCCTTTAATTAGGAAGGGGGGGTCCCTTTGTAGGTCTTGATAGCTTCCTAATAGTTCTCATTTTCTGAACTTGAAATTTTACTTGTTTGCTTGAAATGAAGCCATACTAAGTGAACCAGATTTTGTTTTAACCACTGAACTTTAAATAAAGGAAAGGAGAAGTGTGTATGTGGAGTGGTGGGGAGATTGAAAAATTTACGAAAACAAACATCAAAGGGGTGTGCCACCCTCCTAGGACCTATGAAACGCTTACCTTAGAAAATGTGAAATTTGATGAATGTGTCTGTCACTCAACAAATTTAGGTGAAATGGCCTGAGACAAACTGACTTTGACCCTTAACTGTCTCCCCTTCCCCTCCCCCTCTCCTTCTGCTTTTGTGCTCCATCCCTCCTTATTTTTCCCCTTAGCCAGGCCTGGTTTAGGCACCCCTTGACTGAAACAACAGGTTAAATGGAGCAAAAGGAAAAGCGCCTGGACACTTACTGGGCTGGAGGAGGCGACTTCTCCCCAAGTATCTGGTACTTCTTGTCCATTCGGTTGTGCTTGGAGTACCGGCTGAAGCTGTGCGACAAAGGCAGATCAGTGCCCTGGGGACTGAGGATAGGCAACAAGCAGATGGGGCCTCAAGGCCCGCGCTGGGTCACCGGAGGGATGGGCTCACCCATGGGGCAACCTAACTCCCTTCTGGGACCAACCACTTCCAGATACCTCCACACTCCTCAGTGCCTCTGAAGATATTGTTGGTAAAGAAGCCATAAACTGATAAAACCAAACTTACGCCACTGAGAGACGGCAGAAGGGCAGAAGTGCACAGGCCCAGAAATGTGCAAAGAGAAGCAGGTTGAGCAACATGTAGGGTTGCCAAGTTTAGCAAATAAAAATGGAATGCCTAGTTTGAATTTCAGATAAGCAACAGATACTTTTTTGAGTATAAGTTTGTCCCAAATGAGAAGTCCCTAAGTGGCACAAGCGCTTGACTACTAGCTGAAAGGTTGGCAGTTCGAAACCACCCAGAGGCATCCCGGAAGACAGTCCTGGCGATCTGCTTCTGAAAGGTCACACAGCCTGGAAAACCCTACGTGGAGCGTTCTACTCTGCACACGTGGGGTCACTAACAACTGGTTAGCTAGCAACTAACACCAACAACAATGTTTCCTGTGTTGCATGGGAGAAGGCCTCCATTTTATTGGACACCCAAACATTTTCTAACCGAGCAGTGGTTTCTCTCACTGCCACTTTCGCAAAACTGCATATTAAACCATGCTAACCATGGTGTATAGAAGACCAAGATAGTTTGTTCAGCCATGTGTCTTCTGTCACCCACCTTCTATAAAATCCTCGTGCGTGGGTCAGCCAGCTGGAGGCCTGACAGTGTGTGGGACAGCTTAGAGAACACAGCACACCACCAGAACACCAAGGCACAGGACTTCTACAGTTCCTTCATGACACCCAAGGAAAACCACCTGTTCTGTGGCTCAGCTGTCCCTCTTTCTAACCATGAGGATGTGTGTGTTTGACAGGGATTTGGATCACCAGGTGTCACCACCGAAAATCACTAAGCCCCCAGGCATGTTCTCAAGATGGAAGGTCTGTGTGAAAGACCTCACACAGCAGGAATAAGCTCAAGCCTAACTAATGTCGTGTCAGAGTCTCGGAGCCAGAGCCCCAGTGCTGCATGCTGAGAACAAAGTCTGGTAAAGCAACGAGGTCCTCTCTGGCCTCCGTTTACTGGGGACAGGGTGAGGGTCTGAGAGGGAAGATTCCAGGACAGCTTTGGCTGGGAGAAGGGGCCTGTCCTACCCCAGTGTCCCTACCTCCCTACGGAGATGGCACTGGCAACGGACAAGGCCTTCTTCAGGGAGTTCTCCCCCCGGCGCCCAGGTCGCTTGAAGCCTTTGGGGATGAGTGCCCAGGACAAGAGCAGAAGACAGGAGGTGAGGATGGATCACGTGGCACTGTACTTCCCCACCGCCGGCTGCCCAGAGACCAACAGCCCTATTCGCTTTTACCTGTCTGGGACCGATCTTTTTCACACAAATGGCCTGAGGATTTTGTGTCAGGAAGTCTGAAAGCGAACGAAAGGATGTGAGCTTTTCCGAAATGACTGTGAGGACAACACAGGCACTGGACACCATCGTGTCCTCATGGGGAAACTGAGGCTTCAGGAGGTCAAGCCGCTTGCCTGAGGACAAAGGCTGTCAGGGTGGGGCTCACACAGAAACTCAGGCATGGGCCTCCAAAGCCACCCCTTGAAGGCTCAGGGCTGTAGGCCACAATGCAGGGCCCCACTATGTGCCCAGGACCACTCACTGCAGGATCCTTTTGACCACCTCCACGACTGGGTCCTCAATCATGGACTTCCCCATGCGGCTCGGCTGGGCGAAGGACTCCGGGGTGACCACGTCCACCTTGGCATCTTCTTCAAGGACTTCTGATGACACCAAGATGTCACTCTCCACCTCTGGTTCAGTCATGATGTGGTCCTGCAGGCCAGAGAGGAGACGTACAGTATGTGAGGACCGATCCAGGTGCTGGGGAGACTGGCAGGCCTGGGTCCACTTCCTAGACCCATCACCACTACCCACCCTCTCTGAGCCTCCTTTTCTTTTCTATGAAATGGCGATGATCATCTCTCCCTTAGAGGGTTGTTCATTCATCCATTCAAATATGAATGCATGCATGAGCAGCTCCAAAAATGTTTCCTGAGTGTTTGCTCTCTGCAAGACTCTGTCCTGGCTCCTGAGGACACAGTGGGGAAGAAGTCACACATGACCCTTGTCCTCATGGAGCTTAGACTCTAGCCAGGGGAAGGTACTTAACATACACTAATCCAAATAAATATTTGGTCAAAATTGGGATCGGTGCTATGAAGGAAAAGTTCCAGCATCTTCTGTGAGATTAAAGTGAGACTGAAGGTCACAGGTCTGTGAGGCCAACCCCACAGATGTGCCCAAGCAGTGTTTTTGACCAAATAGATGACTGAATGAATGAATGAATGCTTGGACGAATGAGTGGCCAACTTCCCCATGAGTTGCATCTCAGAGAAAGGGTCGAATTGGTGGCCGACAATTAGTGTTTAGTTAAACCGTTCCCTATTTTATTCTGTGTCTGGTCTCAGTGATAAGCTGTAAGCCCCTCGAGGGAAGGACCCAGGCTAGGCTCAGTAATGGACGTGCAGTGGACCCTTAGTGTTGGCTGCATGGTGGAAAGTGCATCCCCATAGCAGGGCTGCTTCAAAACGTGACTGTGAGAGACAAGGATTGGAGGTGGCTAGCGCAGAACTTGAGGGGCATTCTCTTATGCATGTCACTGGCTCTGTGACCCTCCCCAGGAATCAACTGAGCACCTCCTGCGTGCAAAGCCTGGGTGAGATGTGGGTGTGGAGTGAGGGCAATGTGGGCTCTGCCCTCTTGGAGTTCACAGTCTTGAGGGACACAGCCTGTTAAATGGGGACAGCCTGTGTCAGGTAAAAGGGCTTAAACTTGACCCTGAGGGTAGAGGAGTGACACAGTCAGACTGGCCTTTTCTAATTTTTGGCCTGACTCCAGTTTGGAGAATGGGCCATGGGGTGGTGGTGATGGTGAGAGGACACAGGAAGCCCAGTGGGGCAGGGATGGGGGGCTTGGATGAGGTGGTGAGGGAAAGTCAGTGGCTGCTCATGGGTGCTGGTGGGAAGGAAGAGACAGTGGGGCCAGCCTGAGACTCAAGCAGGTGAGGTGACCTGAGGGTCCTGATGGACATAAGGCGGTAGTGGCAGGAGGTAAGGGGCTTCCTCAGAGCCCCATGCAGGTAAGTGGCCTATCTGGGATTTAAATCCAAGTCTGACTCCAGGCTGTGACCGTTCCAAGACCTCCCAGTAGGTCTGATATCCAACGGGGGCCCAGAAATCCTCTCTTCCCCCTCAGCTCTGCTGAGCCCTGCAGATCTCCTTAGAACCCAGACTCAGCAGCTCAAGTCCCCCTTCTCCCTTGCCCCTTCCCGTTCCTTACAGTAAAGACCACCTGAGTCACGGTCACCAGGTCCGGGCTGCAGTTGAGGTATTGAATCCTCTTGCTCACTTTTGTGATCCAGCTTCGGACAAAGCTGAGGACATCATCTGTGGTCACTGTCTAGAGAGAACACAGAGGAGAAGCCACAAGGAAGCAGCCTGAGGGAGGGCGAGGGAAGCCCCATGAACCTGGGTGAGTCTGGGCTTCAAGCCCTAGCTGGTTCCCCCAGCACTGCAGGACAGGGGCTGAACTGGAGAGGATGCCTCTTGGCTCCATGGAGGCCTCTCACTTGCTGGGGCCTGGGGAATCGGGGCGCCGGGCTGGCTCTCTCAGACGCTGCACGGGGGAAACAGATCCAACACTGATGTGGGCATCGGGCATTCTATTCCTGGCTCTACAAGTTCGTTTCTGGGCAAATGATTTAAACTTGCTGGACTCAGCCTCTCCACCTACGAATTGGATTCACATGATGTTGCCTAGGGTCTCTTCCAGCTCTAACACAGTGTATGTTTATTCCTTTAGAAGGAAACATTTGGCCCAAGGCTGGTAAGGGTGTGTAGGAATGACACCACCACAGTCTTTCTGGAAGGCGATGTGGCCATTTCCTTTACAAGGTCTAATACGCTCCCTACCCCTCCTTGGAGCAGTGACTTCACAGACCATGCCCCACAGATACACAGGGGGGTACCCCAAGTATCTTCACCTTCACCAAGTATCCAACACATCACTAGCATCTCCTAACCTCTTAGTTTTAATCACTACTCTGTGGAACTGTCAAACCGGTCCCCCCATCAGCACAGGCAGGCCAGCACACACGAGCTCACGCCCTCCCCACCGGGCTCCCTTGTGCTCCACATACACCCTGGTACTATCTGGAGAGGGCAGGGCAGGGAGGTAGGTGGTGAGGAAATCTGAGACAGGAAACATTTCGATTTGGTGAGGCAGAGCTTTCTCTAAAGAGCTGTTTAAAAGATCACATCAGATTAATCATTTGTCATCTGCTGCCCAGTAGGTGGCAGTTCCTAATGGAGCCCAGGAAAGTTATGGGCAAAGAATAGACACCCGTCTTCCCTGCACATCTCCACTGTAGGGCAAACAACCGGTGAAGCTGTAGACACGCACACACGAGATATGGGATGTGGTTCATTCGACATTGCTTTCTGCAGACACGAGAATAATAACATCAGGACTGCTCGTTGTCCACTCTATACTTTGTGGGTCATTTGAACTTTTTTTTAAAGAAGCATGCATTACTTTGCAGGAAAAAGCAATAAAGAGAAAAACAAATGTGCTTTCAGTCACAATAACAATAAAACCACAACTCAGAGTCACTGAAATGGAAGAGGAGAGAGCGGTGAGGAAGAAGCATGTGGGGTTGGGGCCCCGGCTCTTGGAGTGCCCAGCTGAGCTGCTCAGGGTGATCAGGGCCGGTGGAGTAGGTCAGTGACGAGCAGGAGTGGCAGAAAGACAAGCACACAAACATCCAGAGACCCAGGGTGCTGGTTAGGCACTTACTTACAAAGTACCTCACTTCTCCCAAACTTTGTTCCAATTTGGACTTTTCACAGTTTATGCGTAGAAAACAGAAGTAACCAGTTTATGTGCTAAGATCTAAAGGATCAAATGAAAAATCAGACAGAAAGTGGATGTTCCAAAAACCTGTTGCCGTGGAGTCGATTCCGACTCATAACAACCCTATAGGGTAGAGTATAACTGCCCCATAGGGTTTCCAAGGAGTGGCTGGTGGATTCCAACTGCTGACCTTTTGGTTAGCAGCTGAACACTTAACCACTGCGCCACCAGGGCTCCAGCAGCCGTTCAGGACAGAATTTATGCAGGGCTAGATTCCGATTAAAGCCAGGGATGTCCGGTCACATGGGGAGGGGGGACGGTGAGGTCATAGGAAGCCACACTCAAACCCTCACACTCACTGGACTCCACATGCCTTCTGGTGGCTGTGGGCTGGGGGGCAGCTGTTTCTCTTCTCTTCCTTAATTCCAAGCAAGGCTCCCAGGGCTCCCTGGTGCCGAAGAAATCCTGAATACATCTTGAACACAGATGTAAGTTGAATCTCAAGTTTATGGTTCTAGCATGAGGCATCCTTGCTATTCACTGTTTGGTATCTACTGAGCACTTACAGTTTTATCTCTTGAGTTTCGACAGGTCTCTATCTTGCTTTGAAGTTGCTCCAGAGAAGAATTTAATTCATCTGCTTGCAAATTAGATTTTGCCACCTAGAAAACCAGAGGTTCCAGACTTTGTTTCTAGTATACTTGTTTTGATCAGGAAAATGTTCAGCAAACATGTTATCTGGGAAATGGATTAAGCACTGAAAAATGAAATCAGGGGAAAAGAAAAATAATCCATACCCCATACAACCTACTAGAAACTAGATCAGTGCCAAAAAGGAGAAAAAAAAAAAGCTTTTTTTTTTTTTTTTGTTACTATTGTAAAAGAATTTCTGGGAATGGAAACAAAGTTAAAAATATTACTAGAGGTTTATTTTTCAATCAACAATTCCCCGAGATGCCCAGAGCAGGGAACACACAGCCTCAACAGTGTGTTCCAAAGAAGTGTGGCAGCATCAGGGTTAATACAGTCAAAGAGGAACAAAGAATCTGAGATGTCTGGGTGGTTTTAGCCTATTTTTCAGAGGTTCAGGAAAATGTCCTTCAAAGTCCTTTCTTCTCTGAAACATCAGTTTGCTTAAAAAGACAAATGTTGCAGTTTTTCTGGGGCAGGGTCTGTGCCTGCTGAGTGAGGCAGATAACCAGGCAGGAGTTAAATGCAGGAATGCAGGAGTTAAAGAGCAGGAACTGTTGATTATCTACATAAATCTACAGAAACAAGCTAATTACTATTTCTAAAAGTTAGGTTACTTATTATCTTAAACTTTTGCCTTGTGAAACCAGGTAGCAGCTATGCTCTTCTGGACTGGGCATAAGTAGCTCCATCTTTGTTTTTAGCTTCCAGGGCCACACTATCAAATAGTTGAAGTTTAAAAATAAAATTGGCAACCCACAGTTTTGAGAAGGGTGCGCCCAGGTACTGCTGGGAACAGACAAGTCTATAGAAGTCACCTAGAAAGTGGCTTGGTTGTGTGCAAAAAGAGCCTTAAAAGGTTCCTACTCTGACCCAGCAATTCTAATTGTTGCAGGTTAGCCTAAGGACATAATCAAATTCCTGTGCAAGTATACACGCCATAATGCAAAAGGGAAATCCACCTAACGGTTCCTCCAAAAAACCATGGTTAAGTAAAACTGCAACACATCTGGGAGAGGGAAGCCATCAAAATGGTGTTAAAGGTGATGGTTGCACGATGTGGTGAAGGTAATTAATGTCATTGAATTACACAGGTAAAAAAAGTACTGAAATGGCAAATGCTTTGTTATACCTATACTCATCACAATTAAAAAGATGGTGTTTTAGAAGAATTTTTTCAAGATTATACAGCTTAGAAAATTGTATGCATAGCAAGAGGCCAATTTTCTGGGTTTTTTTCCCCAATTTATATATATATATATATATATAAATTAGCAGGAGTTACTACCAGCTGATAGAAATATGGATTATTTTCTACCTTTTGTATGTGTTCAATATTTTCCATAATGAAAATGTATTTTGTTTAGCATGGTTTTATGAGTTAAAAGATGAAACCACTGTATACTACACATTCCCCAAATGCCAGCCCAGGGAGGCTCAGAAAAAGGAATCTGTGACAGCTTCAGCTGGAGGACAGTTAGGAACACGCTCCTTAGACAAGGGGTAGGGGTCATGTGCTGGGACCCTTGGCCCAGCTCCATGAAGCTGGCCCTCCTTTCCCCCATCTTGGGGTGACTTAAGGGTTCCACTGTGAGACACTCTGCTCACACCTCCATAAAAGTCTCCATTTACTGAGGATTCACTATGCACCAGGGACTGTACCAAGAGCTTGACATATATTAGCTCACTTATTTGTGCCATAATCTTACCAGATGATTTCCACTTCACAGATGAGGAAACGGAGGCCCCTCAGGGAATGAAGAGGCTTGCCTTGAGGCCACAGTGCACACCTAGACTAGAATCTACACCTATTTGACCCCAAAACCTGAGATCTCAGCAAACCCTTTCATTTGACACTGCAAGCGCTTGGAGGACAGGACCGATTACTTCATCTCTGCTTGTTCCAGCACCCAGAAGGTCCTCAACACTGTTCCCTAGAAGAGCCAGGCCTGGGATTCACCTTGGCCTCTTTCTGCTCCCCCCTCTCCAATGCACCCCAAGTCCTGTTTGTCTCACCATCACCCAGCTCTGGAACTGGAGCTTTCTCTGCCAGCACCCTTGTCCAGATCACTATTCTCTCCATCTCAGCCTCCTCACCTTGTTGCCTCCACTCCCACCCACCTCCCATCCATTCTACAGCCAGCAGCCTGACTGCTCTCCCCAAATGCAGCCCTGAGCAAATGGCCCTACTGCTCCCATGTCATTGTCAGCACTGAAGACTGCGCACAAGGCTCTGCTGGGCAGCCTGGCCCCCTCCAGCCTCATGGCTCTTCACCTTCTCGCTTCTTGGCTCCAGCCCCTCTGAATTTCCTTCATGATTTCTCCAGGACATTCTGCTCCTCTCCCCCCTGCCTGGCTAGCTGCCACTTCTTCCTCAAGCCTCCCTCAAAAGGTTTAAGCACCACTTTCCTGGCCCAGGAGCCCTGGTGGTGCAGTGGTTAAGAGCTCAAATGCTAACCAAAAGGTCGGCAGTTTGAATCCACCTGCCACTCCTTGGAAACCCTGTAGGGGTAGTTCGACTCTGTCCTATAGGGTCACTATGAGTTGGCATCAACTCAACAGCAACAGGCTTGACTTTTTCAGGTTTTCCTGGCCCAGGTTTGATCCTGTCCTCTGGCCCCACGACCCACTCTTCCCCTTTTGTGGCACAGATGGCGTGTCCACGGTAAAGGCCATGATCTTTGGCCTCAGTTAGACCTGGGTTCAAATTCTAGCTCCACTATTTAAGAGCTCTGTTTTCCTGCCCTAATCAGTTAATGACTCTTGCCTCAGTTTATTTCTAAAACGGGGATAAATCACAGTACTTGCCTCATACAGTTTCTGTGAGGACTAAAATAGCTAGTCAAAATACGCTCCTTAGCATGATGCATGGTGCACAGTAACTCAATGAATGTTAGTGGCTGTTGTGGTTTAATTTCTGTCTTTCCCAGCTGGTGTGCAAGTGCCTTGGGGCAGAGAGCATGCCTATATTCCCAGCACCTGGGGCAGTGCTTGCTATACAGGTGGTGTCGAATAAATATTCATGGTTGAAGAATGAATCCATCCTACCTCGCACTTGATATTCACTTGCAGATTTGTCAGCAATCGCTGGATTTTCTCTATGAAAATGAGGTCCACAGACAGATTATGGAATTTACTTTCAAACTTATTAATGACATCATTGGCCTGTAGAGAAAGAACAAAAGTAAAAGAGGGGCGCTTAATTTAGATTTTTTTGGACTCTGGAAGTAGAAACGAAAGGCTTAATTAATGGTTGAAAAGGCGGCTTGACCCTCCCATCTGGCACTGAAAAAGGTGACCATGTTGTAGCCCAGTGTCCTGGCTGAGGGCTTGGGGCAGGGCTCACCCACCTGGTCCAGGTACTCGCTCTCCATCTTCTCCATGTTGATCATTATTAAACTTTCAACAAACTCTATCCGGGAGGCTTCTTTCTCCAGCCTACTACACAGTGAGTCGATTTCTTCAGCAGAGAAGTTGCCTCCCTCCGAAAACAATCTGAAAATTATTTGGAAGACATACAAGTCACTGATCAGACTGTAACTTCCCGCCTATCCCAAATGCTGTGGTGTCCAAGGCTTTAGACTAAAAGTACAAAATCATGGGCAAATCAGTGCAGGCAGCTCAACCTACAGGAGCAGGGATACATAAATGATGTAGAGTTTCCATTGCTGCCAATTTGTCAGATCAGATACCCTGTCAGACCTTACTAAAACAAATACAATGCTGGGTAAAATTTAAAATAAAGCCACTTTGCTCTGGGCTGCATAAAGGTAAGAATTCTACAGAGTCCCCCCATGAGCAAGAGGTCCATTGGAATGTGAGTGATTGCCAAGCTGGCTTTTGCCTTGGAGATTTTGAGTGTCAGCCTTGATGGCAGCACAGGGAGAGAGACAGCATGAGGCTGAAGCCCAGAGGACTACACTTTCAGTATAAGGTGAATTAGACATGAGCCCCACCAGATACCAGGACACTGGACTTTCTAGATCTGAAGAAAAGGAGGGACAGAAATTTCTCCCCTGAGAATTCATAACCACAAACTGTCCTTCGTACACACTGCAAACTGAATTCATATTCCCTTGGGTGATCTGAAAAACCAAGAATTTTAGATGATTGTGGGTAGTTAGTGCTGCCACCTGCCTGGCACAAGCAAATAAGAATTCTCTGTGGGGGAACGCAACGTCAGCCCAAGCCTCAAAGAACGCCACAAATAAAATTCCAAGGAAAACATGAAGCTCAAGGGGGAAAAAAAATCACAAGGAAACAAAATATCATGAGCGTGAATCAGTGCAATAGAGAGCAGAAACAGACCACAAATACCTTAGATATTGGAATTATCAAACATAGACTATACAATAACTAAGATGAACATGTTCAAAGAAGTAAAAGTGAAGCCCGAAAATATGAGCAGGAAGTGAGCAGTTTTGAAAAACAATCAACATAACCAGAAATGAAATCTGTAATAATTAAAATTGAAAACTCAATGAATGAACTCATCAAGAGATTAAACACAGTTAAAGAGCTAATCTATGAATAGGAAGGACAATCTGAGAAAGATAGCCAGAATGAGGCTAAAATATGAGAGCATCGTGCTGCAGTATGGAAGACAGAGATGCCTAACATACGTCAAATTACAGTTCTTGTTTTCATTATTTTCCAAATTTTCTACAAAAACCACATACTAGTTTTATAACTAGAAAAATCTGAACAAATGCAAGATTTGCAGATACCAACATAAAAGGTGCCAGCGGTGGTGGTCACATGTGTACTAGGATTCCATTTCTGTACAAAACTAATGTGCTTTTCTTTACGTATTCGTACATATGGGCGCACAGAACGTGTATACTTGGAGAGCGCATTTTGCTTTTTTTATATAATTTTGATTGATTATGCTACATTGAACATAAGCTTTCTGATTTAAAAAATATAAGATTTTAAAAAACAAATCTAGCCTATCACAAATGTCAAAGACTAAATCCAGGATTTTTTTTTAATTTAGGAGTGAGCTAAGATTAAAAAAAAAAAAAGATTACAGGGCAAAAAATAAGGAAGATACAAGACCATGTCCCCATCCAGAACCCTGGTGGCTCACAGAGGCCCCGGGATGATGCTGGTTCCCACCTGCAGTGCCTGACAAACTCGATGTTGGTATAGCGGAGCTTTCCCAGACTTTCCTCCAAGTACTGCCGGAAGCTGCGCAGGGACACCTGGATGACGTCTACGTAGCTAAGCAGCTCCCTGTGCAGTGTGCTGCTGAGAATGACCAACCTGCAGGACACAGGAGGGACAGGGTGGTAACCTGGGTCTGGGAGCCTCTCCCAGGCCACATGAGCTCCACATGCTCAGCTCAAGCGTTGGGCCACCAGAACCACTGCCTGGCAGAAGTTCAAAGGACCAGTGTGTGCTGGACACATTCTGTAACTTCAGTGTGCTGGATCAGAGGGCACCCCTCTCCCCATTCTGGCCCCTGCCACCCTCAAGTCCCCAGGTCCTCCTGAATCTCTGTCCTCCTTCAATACATGCTCTCTCTTCAACCCCTGCACTATGGTGCCTGTGTACCCAGTGCTCTCGTGGAAGAGCGTCCTGCCAGCTCCCAGTCTACAACCAAGTCCCCCCTGACCAGATGCTCCGTGTGTAGCTGACTGCTGTGGAGGCACCTGGGATGGCTCCTCACTTGTTACCTACCAAATCCCTAAGTGACCCCCCCTGGAGTCCCTTGCTTTCCCCTGAGCACACCCCCACCTAGAGCCGGACCAGTGCTGCTTCTCTAATGGGAGAATTCTGCTCCCTCCCCACTTATCTCCATCCCCACACCCAGTGACCTTTGAGTTCATCTCAAATGCCACCTCCTGCAGGAAGCTCTTCCAGATTTCCTGATAGAAATGGTCTTTCCCATTCCCTTTCAGAGTATGCCATTTGCACCCTTGCACTATGGTTATTTGTATCCTTTTCTCCTCCTGGGCAGCTCCCCTACCCAGCTACCCCCAGTCTCTGAAAGGCAGAGGTTGTATAGAATTCCCTTTTGTCTCCCCAGAGATCCTTCTAGAAAGGTTATTGCAGACAGAACCCTAGGGAAACACAGATTTCTCACACAGGAGTTTTACCCTTTTAGTCTTTTGATGAGGTTAACTCAAAAGAGAAGGCTCCTAGGGTGCCTGGAAAGCCGCTCCTTTATCCATTAGAGGGGGTCCATTAACGGCTAAAGCTGCTAACCAAAGGGTCAGCAGTTCGAATCCACCAGGTGCTCCTTGGAAACCCTATGGGACAGTTCTACTCTGTCCTATAGGGTTGCTATGAGTTGGAATCGACTTGCCCCCAATGGATTTTCTAGGTACAAATGGTTAATGTTCTCAGCTGCTAACCAAAAGCCTGGCAGTTCAAGTCTACCCAGTTGCATCTCAGAAGAAAGGCCAGGTGATCTACTTCCCTGAAATCAGCCACTGAAAATCCTGTGGAGGTTCTGTTCTGTCACACATGGGGTCCCCAGGAGTCGGAATCGACTCACCACAGCTAGTCTGCTGTTTTTAACCATCAGGGAGGGACTGCCCGTTGGAAAGTGGCAGACTGGTTAGGCTCCTGGAGCCACAGTGCTGACTGAGACTCCCAGGGCCCCTTACTTGTGGCTCCTCGAAGCATTCAAGAAGATGTGCTCCATGTCATAAATCTTGCGGCGGAAGTTTTTGCTCCGCGTGTTTTGCTCCTCTTGGAACTGGCAGAACATCAGCCTCTCCTTCTTCAGCGCCTCGACTACCCCGGCACAATGACTGTTCAACCGCTCTTGGTGAAGCAAGAGCTCAGCTGAAAGAGGACAGGGGAGCTGGGGCCCTCTCTGAGTCCAGAGTCCCCTCAGGACACTCATTTCCTGGGACAATGACCAGCAGCTGCAGAACAGTGTCTATTCAGGTTAAGCTCCCTTATGTTGCCCCTGCCACTCTTGCCAGGGCTTGGCCTGGGAATGGGGGCAGATCCCAGAGAGGCCGATCACAGCACTACCCCAGGGTCTCTAGCTGGAAGGGGCATCTGCTGTGAGTTTGGAGCTCCCGGCTGGTGCAGAAACCCTGCCTGCAGCAGAACAAAGGAGAGCAAAGCCAGGGAGATGGAGAGTACAGGGGGAGCTAGAGGGGAGCAGATGGGAAGGAGGGGTGATACAGGTAAGGGGTGGCCCATGCTCTGCCAAAAATGACTGGTGTAAAGATCCCTGGGTGGCACAAATGGTTTGCACTTGGCTAGCAACCAAAAGGTTGGAGGTTCGAACCCACCCAGTGGCACTGAAGAAGAAACAGGCCTGGTGATCTGCTTCCACAAAGATTACAGCCAGGAAAACCCTATGGAGCAGTTCTACTCTGTAACACAAAAGGTCTCCTAAGTCATAAATCAACAACAAAAACAAAATCATCAAAAAAAAAAAAAAGAGTGATGTGACTCTGTGACTTTGTTTCTCTAGCTTCAGTTTCCTCGTTTACCCTGGGCCAGGGCACCAGCAAAGGCGAAGCCAGGGAAGGAGCTCCCCATCATTAGGGACCATCTACTCAGTGCACGAGGGGTCCTTTTCATATCTCAGCATTTTAATGTGCACATTGTCCAGATGACGACAATGAGGTTCCAGAAGCCAAGCAACTTGCCCAAGAGCTAGTTGCAAGGGGAGGTGGGGGGAGTGGTTAGTGGTGTTGGGATTTGAAGCCAGGTTGTTGGATTCCACAGCACTTCCATGGCTCCAGGCAGTAGGGAGGTCAGATGGGGGGGACAAGAGGGTCTCTGTTAGCTCTAAAGGTCTATGATGGAGCATGACGTATGATGAGAGTGAAAATCAACACCAGGCACTGAAGGTTCCACACGTTAACGAAGCCCACTGCCTCAGAAAGAAACGACGTTTTTTTTCTTTAAGTATCACGAACTATAAAGTGAAAATAACAGCTACCATTTGTGGAGGCTGTACCTTGTACCCGGTATTCACAGATTTCTCACTGTGCCATCTTAAGGAGGGTTAAATTATCCCCAGCACCCCTCTTTGGTAGGTGAGAGGGGAGGTCAGAGAGGTTAGGTAATTTGCCCAGAGTCACACAGCTGGAGAGGTTGAGCCTGAGGGCTCTAATCCCTGAGCTACAGGCTCTCCTCTAGAGCAACCGCCACATAGGTGTGTATCTGATGGATTTGTGAGCAGATCTGGGTTCCACAGAGCTAAACCAGGGAGATACCCTCCATTTCAGCATATGAAAACAAACAAACTCACTGCAGTCACCTGGGTGGTTCCCACCCATGGCAAACCCATGTGTTACAGAGTAGAAATGAGCTCCATAGGGTTTTCTTGGCTGTAGTTTTACAGAAGCAGATAGCCAGGGCTTTCTTCCGTGGCTCCAACAGGTGGGTTGGAACCACCAATCCTTAAGTTAGCAGTCGAGCCACCCAGGGACCTTCAGCATATAGTTGCTTCTTATTTCTTTTCAAATGTTTTCAGCCACCTTTTTCTGGGAGCCTGGGGGTCATGACGCCTCACACGCATCTTTCACAGCTTGGTAACGATGTGCTAAATGCCACGGTGGTGTTGAGGCACGTGATACAGGAGGATTTGGGCAGGGAGGGGGAGGGGGCCTTCCCAGGTGGAATCTCTACCTGCCCTGACGTTATGGATGTCTCTTTCAATGTGCTGGGCTCTGGGCTGGTGCAGGTGCAGACGCAGCTCCAGCTCCGACTCCAGCTCCTCAAGCTTGGTGGCCACAATGACCCGGACGTTGATGGCACACTGGTCAAACCATTTCTCAAGGTGCTCAAAAAAGCCAAGTCGCAGCCTAGGGGAGAGACCGGCAAGGGTCAACCCTGACCTCAGTCAGGACCAGCAAGGGACTTTTCCACATTGGCACACTCTGAGCCTTTTTTCCCCCCAACTATCGCGTATTTCATTATGTGGATGGACCATAATTCATGTAATCAAACCCCTCCCTCAGGAAGGTGGATTGTTCCCTGTCTTTTGGTCTTACAAAAAAGGCTGCAGTGAATAACCTCGTACATACGTCCAGTGTAGAGGCATTCCTAGTAGATTCCTTGAACTGGGAGTGCTGAATCAAAATGTAAATACACTTGTAATTTTGATAGATGTAGCCCAGCAGCCTCCTTTGGACAGGAGGGCGGGGGAAGCTCTGTGAACCTGGGAGGGGCACAGAGTGTCACCCACACATTGGATACTGCCAACTGCAAAGACTAATTCCTGGACATTAGCTATTTTTTACTGTGTTCCTCACCCCTCCCCGTAGTTACACCTTTGCTTTTCCCAGCTGAAACTAGTCCAATGTTACAATATTCCACTTAGTTAATGAAACCGAGGACAAAAGAAGGAAAATAAAAAGTTCTTCTACTCACTTCTTCTTAATTTCTGAAAGTAGGCTGGATGGAATGATCACATGTTGTAAGAATTTGGCATCGCAAGCGTCCTTGGAGAGCGTGGCCGAGTGGTAGGAATGGGGCCTCCTGCAACACTCTTTTTCTTCCAGGGGCAGGAAGACGAAATATGTGTTCCCACTGGAAGTCGTGAAGGACTCCATGTCCTCCTTGGCGCTGGCCTAAGCAGATAACAAGCCTTTAGACTTGGCATCCTTAAATATATTTTAGGATCCCAACCACACTTTCCTTGACTAGTGACCTGTGGGCCAAATCTGCCTACAGCCCCTCTCCCAGGTTGTTGTTGTTGTTTGTTGCCACCAGGTTGGCCCCTAACTCAGGGTGACCCCATGCACAGTGGAACAAAACCTGTGCCATCCCTATGATCAGTTGCAGATCAGTCTATTGTGATCCATAGGGTTTTCATTGTTTGGGTTTCTGAAGTAGAACGCCAGGCCTTTCTTTCTAGTCCTTCTTGGTCTGGAAGCTCTGCTGAAACCTGTTCAGCATCACAGCAGCACATAAACCTCCACTGAGAGATGCGTGGTGGCTGCTTATGACGTGCACTGGCCAGAAATTGAACTGAGGTCTCTGACACACAAGATAAAAACTCTACCACTGAACCACCGATCCCCCTCGCCACCCCGGCTCATGTAGTGCTTTTTAGAATTGAGAGCCCCCATGTAAAAAATCTGGATTCTGATTTCTCTCAGGAAATCTGGCAAATCTGAGTCTGCATTCCCATAGGGCATCACTGTCCGGGGCTGAGTGAGGACTGCAGTCTCCACCACTCCTCACTATCTTACGCTTGGTCTCCAGACCCCTTTTCTATTACATGCCTGTGGGCATTTGAGTTTGGGATCCCTGCTCAAAAAGAATTCTCATGTGCCAATGCCCACAAAGCAATAGAGGAAAAAGTATCATTTGCAATTCTATGGTTATGGGCTTCCAGTTGTTGTTCTGTGAATTTGAATATGTTTTGAGGAAAAGATTTATTAATATGAGTCCCTTCCCTGTTCTCTAAGCAGAGTTCTGTCTGCCAGTATGGCGATGGCTCTTTTGTGTTACGCAGTCAGAGAATGGGAAGAGAGAAGGAGTGGCGAGACTGGGGTAAGCCAGGGTTCTCTCACCCAAGGAGGCTAAGTTGACTTACACAATTAAAAAAACAAAAAAGAGTTGCTGAGTTGATTCTGACTCATGGTGAGCCCGCGTGTTTCAGAGCAGAACTGCTCCATACGGTTTTCAAAGGCCGTGATCTTTTGGAAGAGGGTCGCCAAGGCTTTCTTTTGAGGTGCCTATGGGCAGATTCCAACCACCAACCTTTCAGTTAGTAGCCACGCGCTTAACCATTTGTGCTACCCAGGGACTCCATTACACAATAAAGAGGGGCTGATAAAGGGAGAGGGTTGGAGAGAGATGAGGGTGACCCCAGAGTTGAGGGTGACCCCAGAGCAGGTTGCAGGATGCGACATGAGGAGAGCAAGAGGAATCTGTAGAAAGTATTGCCGTGAGTTAAGAATTGGATTCCCGCTGACAAAAAGAGAAAGGGCATGAATGCCTTTGTAATTCTTTGTCATGTCCCTCCACGGAGGCTGGGCCACGGAGGACCTCAGCTTGTTTTAGGGACACACACAGAAGAACATGGCAAAATTTCTCAGACCAAAGAGCAAATCCGTTGCTAGCCTACCTCGTCTGCGGATGCACTCTCATCTTCTTTCTTTTCTTTTTCCTCCTCCTCCTCCTCCTCCTGGTTTTCCTCCTCCTCCTCCTCCTCTTCCTCCTCCTGGTTTTCCTCCTCCTCCTCCTTCTCCTCCTCCTCCTTCTCCTCCTCTTCCTTTTCCTTCTCCTCCTTCTCCTCCTCCTCCTTCTCCTTCTCCTCCTTCTCCTCCTCCTCCTTCTCCTCCTCCTCCTCCTCTAGGCCCTCTTCCTCCTCTTCCTGAGCCATGATGTTTTCCTCAGTCAGGAATGGTTTTGAGGTGTTCTCTTTGTGAACCTGTGTCTCCTCTAACCCTTGAATAGAGCCCTCTCTGGACTCAGCCCTCTTGTCAAACAGAACAGATTTTTCTGGCTGGCTCAGCATCTCTTCATTTACGAAGGGGTTGGTTTCTTGATATTTTTCTCTTTCCATCTCTTCCATCTCTTCTTCTGGCCTGGGGGAACTTGCCCCTCTACTTAGGCTTTCCTCATTTTTGCTTCTTTCACCGGTAGCGCTTTGTTTTCTCCTCAGGTTTCGCACTCTCTCCTGAAAGCGCTTTTCGTTGGTTTCTGTTGACAACAAACACCAGGGCACAGGGAAAAACAGGTTAGCAATACAACCCAGGTTAGGCTTCCCCACCCCAGAAACATCCACGAGCAAGGTCAGCAAGAGCCAGACCTGAACTGTGAAAGTGTTACCTGGTTCCCTGAGTCTGAAAAAGACTTCCCCATCCAGGTTCTACAAGGAAAAGAACAGGACACATAGTGACCAGAGGGCCACTTCCAAATGCTTCTTTTTTTCTTAAGTAGAAGGGCCTGTCCCTCTCCTTCAACACTGGATGCAGGCCTTGGCCAATTTATTTCAGCATGGTCCCAACCCAAGGGTGTGTTTTTCTTAATCCCAAACAGACTAGAAAACTCAGTCAGCACCTTGGGCATTAAAGGAATTATACCTCTTCTGATACATTTTTGGTAGTGATCTGGGACAAAGAGCAAGAAATTATAAACTCATATTTGGCCCTCCACCTTGAAATATTATAATAAAAAAGTGTTCAGTATAGTAATATTCAACCTATAACCAAAAAAACCAATTGCTGTTGAGTCAATTTCAACTCATGGAGGCCCCATGTGTTGCAAAGTAGAACTGCGCTCCATAGGGTTTTCAAGGTCATGATCTTTCAAAAGCAGATCACCAGGCCTTTCCTCTGAGGTACCTCCAGGTGGGTTCAAACTGCCAACCTTCCCATTAGTATCACAGGGAGCGTGTATAAGCAATAGGAACAGGGAGAGGAGAGGGATTCTCTAAGAAGGAATTGGGTATCCCATGCATATAGGAAACCTATGGACAGGTCTGGTGCCAGCCACAAGCATGTCAGCTCTCTGGCCATGCAGGACTCTGGCTGATCTATGGGGAAACAGCCAAACTCTGGATATCCCAGGTATTCACACATTCACCAAAGGGAGCATTTGCTGAGTCAGAATTACATGCAAGGCTGTGCTAAGGGCAAAAGAAGTGAAATAAAACTAATAAGACATACCCGCCCTTCAGGAAACACATTCTAGTTGGATGCTCTGAATTGAATTTGACATCAACCAGCAACATACAAGCACATTCAGAGAGGGGAGAGGTGTTGGCAGGGCAGGATGGAGGTGAAATGAGGGGTCAAGGAGGGTGGCTGCTGGAAGCGGGCTGGCAGTATGGGTGGGTTGGGGACATGTGGTGGCACAAGGAAAGGATCCCAGAAGAGGCAGCCACATGAGGAAGGGTTGACCAGCAGGAGGCACATGCAGGAAGGGGGATGAGTTTGCAAACTAGGGAGAGTAAAGGTGGGAGAGTAAAGGTGGGAGAGTGTGGCGGCCTATATGGCCATTGAAGTACTGTGGGTAGGGTTTGGTAGGGGGTGGAGAGTTGGTGAGGGACATTGAGCAACACAGTAGGTCAGAGCTGTATTTTAGGATTATTGGCCATGATGCACGGGATGAACGAAACTTAAAGTGTCATATAAATAACCCTTGTCATTACAATCCCATTCAAGCCACGAGCCCTGCATTCTGAGCCCTTCGACCTCCTTTACACTGACAAAGAAATGGTCTCTTTTAGAGACACGTTCATCTTCTTACTCCTTGAGGCCCAAAGTGCAGTTAATCTCAGCAGAGGAGAACAAAAAGTCATCTCCTCCCTTTTGCGTCTTGGGAGCAGCCAGGTGTATTCTCCATACCTGTTCAAAGATCTCGCGAACGAAGAAGTGTTGGCTGAGGGCGGAGCTGTAGGAATTGAGCTCTTTCAGTATCATTCCTGGATATTCCATCACTTCTTTTGTCAGGATGCAGTGAAAACTTTCATACCTGCAACGTGGGTAGTGAGACCACTGTCTAAGGAGGAGGGTGGTCAGCTGTGTGGAAGAGACCCAGGGCCAGGAGCAGTGCTGCTGACCCCAAAGAGGCAGGGCCAAATTTGGTCTTTCGAGCTGCGGAGAGCTAGGGCCTGGGTTTCTCTTCAACAGTAACAATTCCTGGTTTTGTTTTGCTATTCTTCTGATTATACAAGAAATACATGCTCTCTGTAGAAAACTTCGAAAACATACAGGGGAGAAGTTCTCTGCTCGTTGTGATTGTTGCTGTTGCTGTTAGCTGACGTCGAGTTGGGCCCCGACTCATGACAGCCCCATACACAGTGGAATGAAACTCTGCCTGGTCCTGCACCATCCGCATGACCAGTTGCAGATCCATAAGGTTTTCATTGGCAGATTTTGAGAAGTAGGTCACCAGGCCTTTCTTCCTAGTCCATCTTAATCTGGAAGCGCCACTGAAACCTGTCCAGCATAATAACAACATGCAAGCCTCCACCGACAGATGGGTGGTGGCTAAGTTTGAGATGCATTGGCCGGGAATTGAACCTGGGTCTCCCATATGGAAGGAAAAGAATTCTACTACTGAACCATCACTACCTCGTCTTTTTGTGATAGGAGCTCTCATTCATTTCCTGCTCACTGTCCTAGCCATCCTGGGGCTTTGCCTGCATCAACCCTCCAAACCCTCAAAGTGTCCAAGGCCCAGGCTTCTATTTTTGTTTTTCAGGTAAGGAACCAAGGCTCAGGGGTTCCTTATTTACCTGAAGTTATGCTTCTAAATCTAAACACTGCAATCAGTTTGGCAGTGCAATTCCTTTCCTGCGAATGCAGCATAATGAATGAGTTGTACAAGGGCACAAAGACACAAGGAAGTTCACACAGAACTGTGTGTAAAATTGAGAAACTGAAACCGATCTAAAAAAAGCTAATCAACTGGAGGATGATTAAATCATTAAGAAGCATCCACATTAAACAATGTTAAGGAATTCTATACGGTCATTTAAAAGTTGAAATATATCTACACCTACAGAACAATGTGCATAGTATAATCCAACTTGTATTTAAAGAATACTTGTGTGTAAATATTTATACGTAGCCCTGGTGGTCCAGTGGTTAAGAGCTTGTCTGCTAATCAAAAGGCTGGCAGTTCAAATCCACCAGCCACTCCTTGGAAACTCTATGGGGCAGTTCTATTCTGTTCTACAGAGTTGCTATGGGTCAGGACCCACTCGACGGCAATGTGTCTGAGGTTATATATATGTATATTCTCACGTATTTGGGCAGGAATGTGGAGAAAGTTTCCACATGTTTGCACTGGCTGGCTTTTGTTTTCTTTAACAGAGAGCTTATATGTTACACATTTTTAAAGTAGGAGAGGAGCCCATGCTCCTGATCTTCAGTTTGCATTGCCTTAAAACTTCTCCATCAACTTTTCAGATCAGTGTAACACTTTCTCCCTGAAGCTACTGCACTAGCTGATAGCAGAGCTGCAAAGGACCACAACATTCTCCAAAGTTACAGGCAAACATTTTAAACTCCACCCTGCTGAGCACACCCTTGGACCATCATGTCCATGAGCTTGGACATGAACTCCAGGCCATCTTCTTCTGGTTTCGGGGGGCCTCGTCTACCTACCTTAATTTCATGTTCTTCAGGAATTCTTTGACCCTTTCCAGCTGATTCCTCAGTGTTTGCTCATGGCTTTGTTGCCTCAGTTGGTCCAAAAGCTTATCTAGGTTGGCTTCCTGGGCCTGGTAGCAGTCCACAAAACAAGAAGAAGCAGATGTGTTTTGGGGGGCTGCAGGTTGGCTACCAGAGCAGAAACCAAACTCATAGCATTTTATTGCCTTGCAGAGGCCCTGCCCAAACTGAGGGCCACTCTCCTGGGGCAAGCCCAGGACTTTCTTTTCTACAAAAGGGACATCAGGTTCACCTTCATCCCCACTCTCTCCACTCTGGTCCCCTGGGCCTTCTCTCCCTTCTACCACCTCCACACTCTTCTCTCTGTCTAGAATGCTCTTCCTTCCCCAGCTCAGATGTGCATCCTCATGGACATGTCCATGACCCCACCCTGCCTGCTCAGGCCCCTCCACACCTTCTCATGGCACCTGCTCATTCTCACAGTCACACTTGAAATTAGGTGCTGGATGGAGGCAGGATCGGGGGGTACCACGGTTCTCCTGGGAAGAAGAGGCACTGGTCAGGAGCAGATGCTCCATAGCCTCCAATCTGTCTGTCTGTCCTTCACATACTCTCTAACAGATACTCTTAGATCCAGGGACCCACTACACAGGCTCGGGGAGATTTCTTCTGCTCTCTACCCAGCCTCATGGCCAAGCAGAGCCTCAACAACCCCATCTGTACAAGTTTCATAGCTTGCGGTTTTACATTTGGGACTAGGATCTTTTTTTTTTCCTTCATCTCAATATCCTCAATTTTACCATCTTTAAAAGGGGGAACCCTGCACTCTATTGCTAAACTATAATCTTTCCTTATGCCTCTCCATGATGCCAAGAATGATTTCTCTTGAGCAATCTGGATATAGTGGAAGAAAGCAATTCCGTGGACTCTCAGAAGTCATGAAATACCCAACAAGCGTGCTTGGCTCCCTCTAACCCTCACCTGGCTTCCCGGGGGTCCCCACCAGAAGGAGACTGCTGGCCACAGACCTGGGCCTCCTGTTCTGGTGGGTAATCACTGCCTTTTGTCCCGCATGCCCAACCCCTGTTAACCTCCACTGTGAGGACGAGGCTGACGGGTCCAGGCACTCTGGCACTCACTCACCTGCTCCTCTGGAGTCTGATGGCTCTTTGCCTACTGGGGGCTAGGGCTGCCCTGTTCATCCCCGAACCCCACTGAACCACTGGGCCCTTAGCCTGGCCCACGCTTTCTGGAGGAAATGGGCAGTTTTAACTCTGGGGCTTAGGAGCTTAATGGAAATGCTGGTTTTGCCATCCAGGATTTTGTATCTACTGGGAAGAATGCTGCTGTGGGCTCTTATAGCTGAAGGAAACAGAAGACTGCCACAGCCACTGGACCCTGGCCACTGGGTCCAGGGATGGCCCTCCCAGGATGGCTCAGCCTAGACCGTGATGCCACTTTCACTCACAAAGGCCTTAGAGAGACCCTCCTGGACATGCCACTGGGCCTCACTGTCATACATGGGGCCTGGGCCATAGGTCAGTCAGGCCCTCACCTTCTCCCCTCCCTCACCCCATTCCAGGCCCTCTCCACCCACCAATACCCTCCAACTATGGCCCTCCAAAGTCCTGGACTCTTTCCCAGGAGGTGTCTAGTGTCTACCCTCTCTGCTGGCCAGGAGTTCGTAGTGGGAGGGGCAGGGTGGGTGTAGCCCCTCTTTTGATGACCATTGTATCCTTAGTCCTGGCACGTAGCAGGTGCTTGGTAAGTGCACACTGAATGAATGAATGAAGCTGGCCAAGTTTCTAGGCTGACCGTCTCAGGGGTATAGCTGGCCCTGGGGTGGCAGCGGCTGCACCTGATTCTCCTGGCTCTGCTTCTGCCGATGCTGCTCCATCCTCTTCTCAAGCTCCAGCTCCTGCACCGACAGCACGCTCCAGTGGGCCTCCCACAGCTGTATAGCATCCTGGAAGTACCTAAAGAGATCCAGGCTCTGCCGCTCCGTCTGCTTTGCCAGGACCTCGAAGGAGTTCTGTCGTGACAGAACCCAGAGAAGGGAGTTGAGAGGCCAAGGCCCCAGTCAAGAAGGAGGGTCCCATCCACAGGGGTCCCGTGGCTTGTCAGAGGAGGCCCCATGTCTCTGAGGACTGGCCATCCCTGCCTGGGCATCATCCCCCAAGCTCAATTTCTGGGCTACACCTATGCCACCACCCTCCTTCCTCAGGGGCATGTCACCGCTGGTCTTCTCCAATGTCACCCCTCAGCCCACTGACCCTGAAGTCAGATCTAGACCTGTCCTATGTCCGACTGTAGCCATTGACAGGCAGAAGATGGCATTTGGGGCCTAGGAGATGGAAGAATCAACGCTAGACACTCCTGGACATGCAGGCAGGCAACAATGAAATTGGCCTGAGAGGGTTTCCTTCTTTGGAATTCTCGACTCGAGTCTGGGCTAAATCCTCCCTCTGCTGTTAAACACCATCACTCTTCACCTTTTTTTTGTTGTTGTTATGGGCTGTTGTTTTTTAATATATGTGTCTCATATCCTCATCTGAACCAGGGGTTGGCAACTTTGGCCCTCCATCTGTTTTTGAAGAGCCCTGTGAGCTAAGCATAGGTTTTACGTTTTTTAATGGTTGAAAAAAATCAAAAGAATAGTATTTTGTGACACATGAAAATGATATGAAATTCAAAGTTCAGTGTCCATAGATAAATCTGATTGAGACACAGCCACACCCACTCACTTTCATATTGTCTATGGCTACTTCTGTGCAACAGTGGCAGGGTTGAGAAGTTACAGAGAAACCCCATGACCCGCAGAGTCTAAAATATTCACTACTCGGCCCTTTACAGAAACTATTTGTCAACCCCTGCTCCAGATTATGGAGCCCTGGTGACACAGTGGTTAAGAGCTTAGCTGCTAACCAAAAGGTCAGCAGTTCGAATCCACCAGCTGTTCCTTAAAACCCTATGAGGCAGTTCTACTCTGTCCTATAGCATCGCTATGAGTCGGAATTGACTCGACGGCAATGGGTTTGGTTCTGGGGTTTTTCGGCTCAAGATTATAAACGTCTTATGGGTGGGGGCTTATTGTTCCTTTGTAGCTCTTCAGTGTCCAGAGTCAGGAATGGCTGCTGGGAAGCTCTCGGGGTCTAGAGCTCCCGGTGTGGAGGACCTGGTCCTAGAGGAGCTACTGATGACAACGGTGAATGGACACACAAGACATACTGTGTCAGAGGCCCCAGACTAGCCCTCTCCTCACACCCCGGCGACCTGAGGTGCCCATGCCCACTGCCCTGCTCCCAGCTGGCGGGTTCCCAGCTACTCACATCCATGAACTCCAGCTCCTCCTCCACCTTGCTCTGCAGCACACCCACCATCTGGAAGAAGGACGGGCTCACCAGGTTCCCTGCCTCCTCCTCGGTGAAAGCTTTCCAGTCCAGCAGCTGATTCTGGAAAAGTCCGAGGCAGAGCCTAGCTGAAGGCACAAGTAGGCTTGGCCCTCACCTCAGAGCCTGCTCCTTCTCCTAGTCCCCCACCCCCACCCCATCTCTAGGACCCTCTGGGAAGCCCTAGTCATGATAGACCAGCCCATTTTCATGCACTGTGCACTGTGTCCAGGTGCTGGGAGCATGATGCACCATGTGGTACAGCCAGGTCCCCATGGCGGGGTACTCAGCAGCCCTGGGTAACAGGCGAGGACACCGATGCTCAGAGAAGTGAAGTAACATGGTGGAGGCCACGCCAACAGGCATAAACAGCCATCCTACACAGCCTCGGTGTGGCTGCAAGCCGGACATGGGCTCACATTTTCTGTAGCCTTGAATGATGCCATGTGAAAAGCAACCTCTCAGTATATCAAAGTATGCACAAAATTCACAATGAGACCTCCCCCAAATTCAAATTTTCTCTAGTTGCTTACTTCCAAAGTGGATGAACAGAAATACCAGGCACCCTCGGTCAGTCTTGGTGGACTTTTGGGGGAGTACAGGCATTCCTCCCCTATATGCGCCCCACAGAGGGAACCCAAGGAGTCAGCAAAGCTGAGCACGCTTCTCTCCCTGCAGCTTTTACTTCTGAGGTGACTGAGAGGCTGCACGGCTGCCCTAAGGCCACAGAGGAGATGGGCAGCCCTGGACCTTTCACAAACTCGGTCTTCTCGTCCTGGCACCTGCACCCCAGGACCTTGTAGGGTTTGGTGAGTATAGGTGCTGGAGGGTGCACGGCTCCCTGGCTAGCAGCGGAGCCGAAAGCAGCTTCTCTGGGGGCAGCAGACTGGGCCCTCATTGCTTGGGGCCTTCTACTGCCACCCCCCGGGAGTTTAGACCACCTTCAACCCCATTATATCTTTGTTGAGTTTTTCATCTAAAAGGTTTTACTAAGGTGGGGTAGGGGTGGAGGTGGGGGGCAGGAGGGGACATTTTGGCAAAATATTTCCCACTCCAGAATACCAGTCATCATCATTGAAGGGGTTTGCAGCAGAGTGCACTGTCTCACCCTATTACAGAGGCGGGCAGAGTGGAGAGAAAAGCTGGGCTTGACAGGAGCAGCTGCACTATTCATAAAAACAAAAAATTGGAAATAACCCCATGATACCTCCTCTATTAAATAAAGAACATCAACTGTGACAAGTGATTTGGAGGGTGAGGTCTGGGGTGATCAGAGATCACATAACGTCATCTGTGGGGTCAGGCAAGGCTTCCTGGAAGAGGTAATGTGAGGCGAAAACACAAGGGAAGGGTGGAAATAGCTGGGGTGTGCAGGGAGGGAAGAACATCCCAGGTGGAGAGAACAGAGCACCAGAAGGCCCAGAGGCCAGTGACAGCCTGGGGCGTGTGAGGAAGGAAAAGTAGGGAGTTGGGGCTGCAGGGTGAAGGGGTGTGTGTGGTGGGGGGATGAGGCTGCAGAAGGAATGATGACAGAGCCAGGGAGGAGAACATTGGTGCTCCATCCCCTTAGTTCACTGTCTCAGGGCCCAGGGCAGGGGGAGCCCACCTTGCACTTCTGCACCTGGGCCAGGCACTCCTGCCAGGTTTTCTCGTACTGCTGGCGGATTCGCATCATGCAGTCCACGTGGTAGGTGTCTCCGGGGGAGGAAGGTATGGAAACAAAACATGTCAGCTCTCTCTTCCAGAAGAGAGGAAGTCAGAAAAAGGAGTTGCTCTTTGGCAAAGGGAAGCAGCTTTTCCCCAGCAAAGTGCCTCCATAGCTATACTGATGGAATCCAAGACCAGTAGTCCCTACTCAGATCCAGTGATGGGCTCTCCCCCACAGTCTCTGACACCCAAAGACAAGGGCCTCAGATGAGGAGCTTGTCTTTATCTTTTCTGAATTCATTTTGGTCCCATTCTGGCTCCGACTCTTAACTCAGTTTCAAGGCTAGCAAATTTTTTTGGCGGGGGGGGAATCCCGTCAAGCCATACAACAGGAACTCTGGTGCAAATTAATGCAAGTTCACAGATCATGTCTGTGCTTGATTCCTTAAGATGCGGTGGACTAGCAGAATGCTTGGAAACTTATTTTCTTATTTCTTTTCTACTCTCCCTCCTCGCTATTGCTTCCCAGTTTATAATAAACTCAGTGTGACTCCTGGTGTCTAAGATAAGCAAAGCCACAAGCCAGTCATGGTTCTGAAGTTCAGTGCTCCTGGCAGTTTCTAGAAACTGAAAGACAACACAAAGATGCTACGGTGGTTGTTCTTTGACAAAGGCTGTGGAGGAGGGGAAGGGTGGGCGGTGCTTGGGTGTAGATTTAGTACACTAGGAAGAGGAGATACACACTGGACCGGAGAGGAGATGCTCTCCAGGTCACTTGCTCCCATCTGGAGGGTCGCTTCCCAGATCAGAGCATCCCCACCCTTCCCGAGAAGTCTCTGTGACAGACCCCTGCTAGGTCCTCCTGCTTCCACTCCTGCCACTGTCTGATCCATTCGCAACTTGTGACCAAGTTCAAAACCCTCCAATGGGCTCCTAGTGCCCTCAGGATGAAATCAGGCTCCTTCACATGGCTGATGGCCTACACAGCCTGGCCCTCTATGTCTTCCAGCCTCCCTGCCTCCTTCTCTTTTTCCCAAAGGCTCAGCTCTGTGAGCCTCAGCTCACTCTGCCCTCCACACCCGCTTCCCTCCTGCCCCAGGATGAACTTGCCCCCTACTTCCTGAGTTCATAACAGAATCTCAAATAAATGGTCACTGAATGCTTCGAGTTACTACAAAGCTACTACTTGAGCAGAGCCCTGGAGAGACCCGGGTGGAATCCTGTAAACATCACTCACCCAGTTGCTTATTCAGGGCGACAAGAGAAGAATACCATTCAGTCAGCCGATCTTGGCTGTAAACAGGGGGCAGAAGCTCACTGGAGAAGGAAGATATGGCGAGTAAGCCACACTTGAATAAAACGTGTACTTTAAAAAATCAGTAGCATCTTTAAGGAACATAGCTCCAGAGTATTATCTAACTAAAGTCTGAAGAACAGAGTGACCTCCTGGGGATTTCCTGGTGCCAAAAAAAAAATCTCCTGAAAGTATCTCTTGGCAAAAGAAAACTGAAATTTCTTAATGGGAAAAAGTAAGCTATTTGTATCATTTGGCCAAGGAATTCTACTTCCAGGAACCTAATCTGAGATAATATAAAATCCAGATAAAATTTTATGCATTAAGATGTTCACTAACAGTATTCCTTATAAACACAAGAAATCATAACCTTCATATACAACGATAGCAAAATGTCTAAATAAACAACATTAAATCATAATCTGAAGTCATTAAGTAATAGTATGGCAGATAGAAAAGTGGTCAAAATATCAAGGACTCCTCCCATAAAGAGATGGACTCTAATCTCCATCCCTTGAATCTGGACTTGGCCATGTGACTTGCTTTGGCTGACAGAACATTAGTGAATGTGACACCTCAAAGGACTTGTGCATTGGGGCTTGCCCTGTCTTGCTGCAGGGGACTCTTCTGCCATTTGGTAAATGAGCCTGAGCCAGCCTCTTGGAGGCTGAGAGACCACGTGGACAGAGGTCACAGGTGTTCTAGCCAAGGCCCCAGATCAAAAAAGTATTTAAAAATTATATGCACATATACTTATTGGGGCCAGAACAATCCATGAGGAATCTCGGCAAGACTCCCAACCCCTTTGTCATCACCACTCACATGCCTGCAGGCCTGCATGTGAGCAGAAAGCTAGGCTCTCTGCCAGGTACAAGGAGTCCTGAAGTTTCTAGAGGAAGGGCCTGGAGATGAGAATCAGGATAGGCTGTGGGTCACCCCCTGCTGCCAAACAAGGCAGTTCCTCGGGACAGCTCCTCTGGCATGATTAGAAGGTTGCTTAAGCTACCTGAGAAGTCAAGTAGGAATGGTGTCACCTACAAGGTGTGCTCTGCAAGCACTGTAAAGGCCTCCTGGCACAAACCACAAACCCGAACGTTCCCTCTTGAAGTTCGCTGGAATTCTATGATCAAGCCTTCGCACTTTTACCTTAGCCTGCGTCCACAAGCCTTGTATTCATGGCACACACTTCTGGACACTAGAATTGTGTCTTGACTTCACCTCTTTACGTACTCCCACTGCAAAGGAGCTATTGTTCTCTTGCCTCTAATTTGCATGGTGTTGGCTATCCCTCGCCCCCCCAGGCCAGGTCAAATCCCCCACCCAGCTCCATGCTCCTCCTGCAGACACTGCCATTACATCATGTATCTCCCGCTATAGCCAAAGGCATGCGTTTTCCTCCGTGTGTCATGGGTCAGGCCCCTTCTCTCCCCTCCATTCAGGCAGGGAGCCAGGCAGCCCCACTTTTTAAGGCCTGTGAGGGGAATGTGGCAGAGCAGAAAGGGGAGCAACCCAGGAGGCTTTCAGGCTTTTGCTTCTAAAGCCTAATCTCTTAGGAGGGCCTGGAGCACTAATGAGATAAAAGAAAGAGAAGGCATTTGTGGGAGTGAAATGACAGACCTGGAGAGCAGGGGCCAGTGCTGAGGACCTGAGTCTCCCTTTAAGCCCTCTAGAACTGGGGGGTGGGGGGGGGGGCCTGCGGTGGACAGAGGAGAGCAGTGACAGCCTGGCTCCTGTTTCCTTGCAGCATGATCATAGAAGCAGGCAGACTCAGGGCCCTGGAGGGAAATGGCTGCTTGGGTCTGAGGGCTGCTGGGGCTCAGAGCAGCATCCTTGAGATTCCCGAGTCCAACTGTCTGGGAGCATCAGGCAGTCCCCATCTGGGAGGACAAATTGTGAAGGACCAGATCTTGCCCCCAGTCCTGGCATTGTGTGAGACTCCAGAAGTTTGCCTCACTGGAGGGGGCCCCAAGAAAGACTAGATTTTGCCCAGGCTGAAGAATGGGACCTCAGAGTCAGAATTAAGCTGAGTTATACAAAACAAAAGCACTCCGTCTTGCACTGAGATTTTTAACCACTCTGTTAATCTCACACCTGGATCAAAACGTGGCTGCAGAACAGGCAGGGGGTGCCCTGCTGGAGATTCCCTGGCTCAAGTCATGTGGGGTCCTAACGATCATTTACATCTTAGGAGAGCCCAGGCTCTGAGGTGGGGAGAGAGGAAGAGCCTGTGACTCAAGGCTACCAGGGTAGAAGGGGTGAGGGCGGTGCATGGAAAGAGGAGGGCCGTTGTGCCAACACATGAAGTACCACATAGGCTCCATCTTGCCGCTGAGGGTAGACACTATTCACTAAAGGACAATGGGTTTTTGTTGTCTAGAACATTCAGGGTGCAACCTAAGGAACAGCTTTACGATGGGCTCAGGGTCACACTGCCTTCCGTCTGAAGGGAGCGTCCACAGCCTCTATCAGGTCCCCTGTTCCATGGCAGCAGCTCCTCACCAACCTGCTGGCCTCCAACCTCGGATGCCTCCAACCCACCCTCCCAAGCAGCAAAGCTGATGGAGCCACTTGGTTTCCTGTTGGCCTCAGGAAAAAGTCCAAACACCTTAACAAGGCCTACGGGCCCTGCATATTCTGGTCCTGTCCTGCTACCCCCACTATTGCTTTTTTCAAGCTCTTTGCCACAGTCACACTCAACTTCTTTCTGCAGCAAGTGTGCCAAGTTCTCTCATCAATGGGGCTGGAAGGCCCAAGAACATGGGCCCAGAGGACCAGCCATAACTAGAGAACCAGGAAATAGCCTAGTCTGCAGGATGACTGAGGAGTGAGGTCTCTGTTGATGGTAAAGCCACCTCCCCACTGGACCCCAAAATGTGCCCCTCCCTCAGGACTCCTGTGGTACCAGAACATGTAGAGGTGCTCCAGTCGTTTCCACTGCATGGCTTTCTGGGTTTTCAGCATGGCCTCCAGCTCCTTCTTCACGGCTGGAGGAGACTGGATCCTCTTACTGGCCATGAACTCACTGGGCAGCCAGACATATTTGCACCATGGAAAGGAGAGAAGGGGTAGGGTATGTGGGAGAGAGAGGGAGAGACCCGTGGGAAAACATTCAGAGCCCTGGGCACCCCCTTCCCTTACACAGGCCCCTTCCTGCCCTCCTTGGCCTCTGGCATACAGGAAAGGAGGGGAGGGACAGAGGGAGAAGCAGGGAGAAAGACAAAAAGGAGGGAAGAAGGAAGTAGGAGGACTGAGGGCAGAAGGAAGGAAGAAGACAGGACGGGAGAGAAGAAGGAAAACAGGAAGGGAAGGAGGTAGAGGGAGAAGGGAGGCCAGAGTCCCTAGTGACGTTCAGGGGCTAAGAGGGGAGACCTACAGGCACAGATCTAGTGGAGGTCTGTTACATAAGTGAAGCAAAGATAGCCTTCCTGTATTGGCACCAAGTTGTTTACTTCTTCATAGCAAGCTGAGGCCAGTTAGCCCAAAAAAGTCCGTGGGCGCCAAACTCAAATTTGTACACATCGAATTCTTTTTTTAAATAGCCCACATAAGCAGATTTTTAGCCACATAGAGCCTGCCAGTTTTACGTACTTTGTGAAACTGCGGTCAACACCTGATAGCACTAGATAAAACTCTGTAGTTATAAGGGCACTAAGGTGCTTCTGGGAGCCCTGGTGGCGCAGTGGTTAAGAGCTTGGCTGCTAACCAAAAAAGGTCGGCAGTTGGAATCCACCAACCACTCCTTGGAAACTCTATGGGGGAGTTCTACCCTGTCCTACAAGATCGAGATCGCTGTAAGTCGGAATCCACTCGATAGCAATGGGTTTGGTTTTGGCTTCCCCTTCTGGTGGTTCCCTGCACTGCTTGCCTCTGGCAGGCCTCCTGCTGTGGAGGATTGCCCCCTGGAGGCCGCTGCCAATGCTGCCTGCTGTTATGCAACCCTAGTTCATGGTCATATCTCTTTCTTGATCAGCCCCAAATTTCCTGGAACTCACTACAGGGTCCTGACTGCCACTTGCCAGCTCTGTGACCTTGGGCAAGTCACCACCCCCCAGCCTCTGTTGCCTCTTCTCTAAAGTGGAGCTAATGATGGTATGTTCCTCATACCATACTTGTGAGGACTCAATAACGTAAGCAAAGCCCTGAGCACCGTGCCTGGTACATGGGAACTGCCAGGAGGTGTCAGCTACTGCAACCACTGCTGACCTTCACTGATGTTTGTAACAGCTTCCCAGTCCCAGGCCCAGAACCAGGACTTTCCATACAGTATCTTCTCGGATCACCTGAAACCCTAACCACCAGGTCCATTATTATGCCCATTTTGTACAGAAAAAGACAGGCTCATGTTCAAGTGGCTTGATCAAGGTCACAGGGAAAGTAATGGTGGAGCCACGCCTTGGTATACTTTTCCTTTATCCTCCACTTCAGACTCTGGTGAAAGTCTCGTGCTTTCTACCATCTACTCGGGAAGATGTGCACACAGGTCTTCCACCTCCTGACCCCAGTAGGACCGGCAGTGCGGAGGGACACTTCTTTGATGTTCTTCAGGCATCTGGGCCCAAAACGTCCTTTTTGGCTGAAAGCTCCAGGATTTTTGTGTGGGTATTAACCAAAGTATCACTTGGAGGGGTGGGGTGGAGATGGCCCTCTCTTCACCCTCCTCCCATGGGTGAAACTTGCTAACCAAGGGTGAGATGTATGCAAAGCCCAGGGATGGATTACCCAACAAGCAAGGTATGCCTGGGCTTACTTGTGCTTACTTACTAATCTGCAGTGCACAATTTCACCTGTTTTTCTCTGATGTGGAGAAACCTATGTGAAGCTGTGCACTACAGATTAGTAAGTAAACACAATTAAGCCTGTGCAAACCTTACTTACTGTAAGCCCATGCACACCTTGCTTACTGGTTAGTCCACCTTGCCAAAGCCTGAAAGACATCCACTCTTTTTGACCCAGGGTTATGGGAAGCAGTAAAAAGTGGCAATTACGCAGATATTCACAATGATGTTTTTAAACAATTTGTACCACACTCCGAAAAAGCATGTGAAATAATGTTAATGAAGAAAATAAGATAAAAAATTGCATACATACTTAAAAAAAAAAAACCATTGCCGTTGAGTCAATTTCAACTTATAGCGACCCTATTGGAGAGAGCAGAACTACCCCATAGGGTTTCCAAGGAGCAGCTGAGGGATTCAAACTACTGATATTTTGGTTAGCATCGGAGCTCTTAACCACTGCATCACCAGGGCTCCACATATACACTAAGGGCCTAAAAAGTCTTTGAGAAAATACCGTACAGTGCTTTTCACTGTGTGGAGGGATTAGTGGTGATTATTAATTTCTTTATACCTTAATCTATTTCTAGGTTTTTTTTTTTTTTTTAAAGATCACATATTACCTTTACCACCAGAAAAACAGGGTAAGAATAAAAAAGGATAAAGAATACTCTCCCAGCGAGTGCTGGCCCCCAGGTGGGTTGGAGGGAAGACCACACCCCCCACACTCTCCAAGGGTGGGTGGCCTGTGGGCAGCACAGGCAACTGCTGACCTGAAACTCTGCACCAGAACCTCCTTCTTGAGAGCCTTCCAGGTGTCCACTAGGTCCTGCCAGCGGTGGTGGTTGCTGACCTCCTGCTGCAGGGTGGCCTCCATCAGGTTGAGGAACAGCTGAGCAATGGCCCTCCGGTTGCCCAGCAGGGCCTGGTTTATGATCTGTAGTCACAGGCAGGCAGGGTTCTAGATGCGGCAGGGCTCTCATGGGTCAGACAAAAGCTCAGTTAGAGAGAGGCGGTGGGAGGCTGGAGAGGTGCCAGGTGAACCGCAGCCCAAGGGCCTGAGGCTGAGCTGGGCGGTGGCCAAGGGGGCGATGGTCAAGTGTGGTGGTGACAGGGTCTGAGAGATGCTAGGCACACCAAGGGGTCAGTGGGCACTCCAAGGAAGGTGCCTGGGATGGAGCAGCCACAGTGGAGATGGGGGCGTTTCTGGAGGACTTATCCATGGACAGGATCGTTTGTTAGGGAAGGTGAAAGGCATTAGGCATTCCTGTGAGGCTAAGTATTTAACTCTTTTGTATGCTTTTGTTCCAAAAGTAGAGTGCTCACATCACCAGGGACCAGTCACCTATGGTTGTTACAAGCACCTTCTTTTTTCCTCAATGACCAAATAAGGCTAGAAGTGGAATATTCTTCAGCCATCCTCCTGGTGGTTCTCACATGGGCACTCTTGGTGTGGGGGTGGGGGCTAGAGATACTTCCTCATTGTGTGGTGCTGTGTTTCTGTTTAGCATCTCTGATCCCCCTTAAATATGAGTAGTCACCCCAAACCCACACCAGTCACGAAACAATCCAAAACGCCTCCATAAATTTCTCAAAGCGCTCAAGAAACATGGTTCTGCCTAGGGACAAGATCAACTGGAAAAACTAGACAAACAGAGCAGCTGTGGTCACCTAAGAGGGTGCAAACAACCCTGAGATCACAGTAGCCCCTGAGACGATGACTCCGTATCACAGCACCCAACCCAGGGCACAAGATAACTGAGACACAGCCCCTCGCACTGTATTGTGATCATTTCCCAACATGCCTGGTTCACCACTGGACCAGGAACTTAGTCTCCCTGTATACTGTGTGTCCAGCTTAATGCCCAACCCACAGCAGGCACTCGATAAAATGTTCAAAACCATAACACTAGATTAGGTACACCTGGTTTAAGATGGCAGGGAAATATGAGATGTACTTTAGAAAGATTCCTATAAGAAAATGCTTAAAATAACAAAGGCACTGACTCTAAAACTTAAGAGGCCAACTTGAGTTACTCTGAAATGTTACATATAAGAAGCAGGCCATTCCTGAGACACCAAGCTCTGGGGCGTCATGGGGTCCTGTTCCTTCTCCCATGGGCTAGCTCCCTGTAGATGAACGCCCCTCACCATGGCTTCTTTATTTATCAGTCTATATACATCAGGTTGCATCAGGTAGGAAGTTTTCTCAATGATTTCCACATACTTCTTCAACACATCTTTAAGCTAGAAATGAATGACAAGGCATCATAGTTAATACTATCTCTTCCTCTGAAGAACTCAAAGGAAACAGACACTGCTGAACACACCCAGCAAGTAAAAACCAGTGAGGTGTCCGTCTGCACGCCAACTCACTTTATCAGCTCTTGAGAACTCAAGCGAGTGCAGAGTTTCATCCAGCTCCTTAATCCACTGCTTCCGGAGCAGGCACTTCTCAGCCACCTTATCCCGCAGCTCCCACAGAGTCTAAACACAGAGTAGATGGGAAGGAGAGAAGGGAAGGAGCAGGATCTGGCAGGAAAGGGTGTGGAGGCCCAGCCAAGAGGGGAGCCCTACTTGGATGGTATACTCCTGGAGGTCGGAGTCGTTTTCCACCTTTGTGAAGAGATGATCAATGTCTTCATCACACTCAGCCAGCTTTCTCAAAAAAAGGGTTCCCGACTCCAAGATGAGAGGTTCCATTTCCTAAAATAGGCCAGGTGGATGATGGGGAAGTACCAGGCATGGTCTTGTCTTCAAGAATAGTAATTATTACCTAGTCCTCAGGAGTGATGTGTTCCTGATACTTAACTCACTACAGTATAGATGGCAGCCACCATTTGGGGCACACACCATATGCTGGACGCTCTGCGCTGAGCTGAGCCCTCATCCTTCATCTCACTTGATTCCCATCACAATTCTAAGACATAGGTGCTGACATTGGGCCATGGATGACAAATAGTTACCAAAGAACTGGCTAAATTAAAGAATTCCAAGTTTACTTTAGACAAGGAAACTGAGGCTCAGCTGTACGACCAAGGCTACAGATTTTGTGGGTTATAGAACAGCTGGTGTCTAGTTGAGATCTGCAGATGAAAGCGGTAACCAAGAGCATGCTCTTGGTGCTCTGTTACAGAGCCAGCTCCAGGAATCTAGGACTAGGTGATGCAGGTAAGGAAAACTAGGGGAAAAGGCCGCAAGTGATGTCTGGGTGTTGGAGAGGATCAGGAAGGGAAGAGGCTCAGAGGCAGGACAGCTGGTTTTCTTTAGGGAACATTCTAGAGACCAGGATGGCTAGGGATGAGGTCTCTAGAGAGAAAAAGGAAAACCAAGTATGGGGAGGTGCTAAGGGTCAGGAAGCATCAGGCCATCAATGGCAGGCCAAGTCCTTTGGCTGCTCATCAGTAGGACTGAGCAGGGAGATCAAAAGCTGGGCTTTGGCATCAGACCTGGGGTCCAGTTCTGACTTGGCCCCTATGTACTGTGTGACGTCAGGCAAGACTCTGTGGATCTCATCTGCAGAATGGTGGTAATAGCCGTATCTAACATCCAGGGCTGTTCCAAATATTAGAGGGAGCTAAGCTTAGCACTCAGCCTAGCAGGAACTAAGCACTCACACATGGCTACTATGATTCTATCCACTCCGTGGTGTGCCACTGAGGACCTCTCAGCTGGGGTGGAAGGGAGGGCGTGTGTAAGAAGGAACCCACCTCTGGAATGGCACAGGAATGGAAGAGGAAAGAGGGAAGGCTCACCATCCCAATCTGCTCGATCTCCTCCTGAAAGTTCACCAAAGCGTTCTCGTAGCTCTTCCTTTTGTAGTCTCCTCGCCCTTGAAGGGTGATGGTGCTTATCTTCTCAGGAACTAGGGGAGAAACAACAGAAGTGATGAGGCTGCTCTCAGGACTACAAGGTGATCTGAGAGTTCTCAGGAAGACAGCATAGGCAGAGAGCACCTGCACACCAGGGTCTTTGTTCAGAACCCAGATTACAAAGCCAGGCAAGCAGTAACAGAGGCTTTAGGGAAAAGAAAAAGGATGGAGGTGATCCTTAAGTGCAACAGGGAACAGGTTTCAGAGATACAGTTAAATGCAGAAGATAAGTCCCAGGATGGTATGTATAGAATGGTACCATTTATTTATTTATTAAGTTCTTTTTTTTTTATAGATGAAAATACAGGTACTATAATAATAACCAATACTCATATAGCAATACCACCTGTCTGGTATTGTTGTTCCTCAATGACTCATAGCAAGGCCAAGAGCCAGGTTCTATTATTATCCCCAGTTTACAAGCGGGGGAACTTAGGTATGGGGGCTAAAGAACACTGTGGCAGTGAAGAACCACTTTACTCAAAGAACTTGGTCTTTGGTCCTGGTTCCTGGAAGATAACCTCTAAACCCTTGGAATTTTCCAAGTAATAGGAGTGTCTTTATTATTCATGGTGGGTCCCTGAGGCTACAATTGTTAGTTTACTCAGGATAGGGGCTGGCTACACCAAAAAGACCAACCAGGTGATAATCAGCCTGACCTCTGAGAGGAAGGAGGCTGAAGACTGAGTCCAACCAGGTGGGCAATGATTTAATTGATCACGTCTAAGTAATCCAAGGAAACCCTGGTGACATAGTGGTTAAGAGCTACAGCTGCTAACCAAAAGGTCAGCAGTTCAAATTCACCAGGCGCTCCTTGGAAACCCTACTACTCTGTTCTATTGAGTTGCTATGAGTCAGAACCGATTCAACGGCAACGGGTTTTTTTTTTTTTTTTTTAAAGTAATGCAACCGTAATAAAAATGTTAGATATTGTAGTTTGGGTGGGCTTCCTGGTTGGTGATAGACATTGATGCACAGGAGGGTAACGTATCCCTTGGGGAATGGAAGATCCGTATTGGAGACCCTGCCAGACCTCACCCTATGTGTCTTTTCTTTTGTATCCTTTTTGCTATAATAAGACTTTAATCATAAGTATAACACTTTCTTGAATTCTGTGAGTCGTTATATTGAATTATTGAACCTGAGGGAGCAGTGGGAAGCCCTGAATTTGGAGCCAGCAACTCAGAAGCATGGGTGTCCTGGGAACCCTAAATGTGCTCTGGTGACTGCAGGCTTGGGCAGACTTGGCAGTCTGGAGGACTGTGCCCTGTAGCATGTGAAGTTTGGACCTAACTCTGGATGGTGAGGCCAAAACTTCATTTGCACTTGGTGTCAGAGAAAACACGTAGAGTTGGTGTTACAAGTCACAAATCTTATTGTTGTTAGGTGCTGCCAAGTCAGTTCTGACTCACAGCGACGCTAGTACAACAAAATGAAATGCTGCCCAGTTCCTGCTCCACCCTCACAATCGTTGCTATGTTTGAATCCATTGTTGTAGCCAAATGATCTATCTTGTTGAGGGTCTTCTTTTTTCACTGACCCTGTACCAGTATGATGTCCTTCTCTAGGGACTGACCTTGCCTGGTGACATGTCCAAAGTATGTGAGATGAAGTCTTGCCATCCTCACTTCTAAGGAGCATTCTGAGTGTACTTCTTCCAAGACAGATTTGTTCATTCTTTTGGCAGTCCACGGTATATTCAATATTCTTTGTCAATACTATAATTCAAAGGCATAAATTCTTCTTCGGTCTTCCTTATTTATTGTCCAGCTTTCGCATGCATATGATGTGATTGAAAATACCACAGCTTGGGTCAGGGGCACCTTAGTCTTCAAGGTTACATCTTTACTTTTCAACACTTTAAAGAGGTCCTTTGAGGCAGATTTGCACAATGTAATACGTCGTTTGATTTCTTGACTGCTGCTTCCGTGGGCATTGATTGTGGATTCAAGGAAAATGAAATCTTTGAAACTCCTCTTCTCCATTTATCATGATGTTGCTTATTGGTCCAGTTGTGAGGATTTCTGTTTTCTTTATGTTGAGCTGCAATTCATACTGAAAGCTGTAGTTTTTGATCTTCATCAGTAAGTGCTTCAAGTCCTCTTCACTTTCAATAAGCAAGGTTGTATCATCTGCATAACACTGGTTGCTAATGCATCTTTCTCCACTCCTGATGCTATGTTCTTCTTCATATAGTCCAGCTTCTCAGATTATCTGCTCAGCATACAGATTGAATAAATATGGTGAAAGGATACAACCCTAACACACACCTTTCCTGGTTTTAAACCATGCAGTATCCCCTTGTTTTGCTAGAATGACTGCCTCTTGGCCTAGGTACAAGTTCCACATGAGCACAATTAAGTGTTCTTTGCAATGTTTTCCGTAATTTATTATGACCCATATAGTCGGACGCCTTTGCATAGTCAATAAGACACAGGTAAACATCTTTCTGGTATTCTCTGCTTTCAGCCAGGATCCATCTAATATCAGCAATGATATCCCTCATTCCATGTCTGCTTCGGAATCTGGCTTGAATTTCTGGCAGTTCCCTGTCAATATACTGCTGCAACCATTTTTGAATTATCCTCAGGCACCATCAGATAGGACAGACTCTTTTATGTCAACAAGTACATTTAAAAAGCATCTCAGATCCATATTAGCTAATGAAGTCAACCAAGAAGTCTTTTGAATCACAAATTCTGAACCCAGTCATTCAAGGGAAATGTAGCCATCTTCTTAAATTTCAAGTAACTAGTTCAGATGAGATGTGGAAAGCTAAAAATCCTTTAAATTCCGTTTGAGGGGGTGGAGCAACTCTGCCCCAAACAATCAAACAAAAACGATGCCAATGTTCACAGCCACCTGATGTGGAAAGCAAGCCCGACCTGTTAAGGCAGCCAAGAACAAAGGCCTGAGGAGCACTCCGGCCCTGCCTCCACCATCACAGCACCCCCTGGACCCACAAGGGGTAGTGGGGTCTAACACACAGGCAAGGTCAGGGCTTCTGTCCCCACTGAAAGTATAAGGCGACCACACCTCCCCAACACCTGAAAGCCCAAGGCGAGAGCCCCACTAAATGATGGAGCAGAAGGAACACAGTGGGCGCTGCCATTGCTTCCTCACAAGGTTCCTGGTTGATCTGCCCCTGCGGGGCTCTTCTTGCCCTAGCCAGGCCTGCCCCCAGGGCAGGACCAGAGGCTCACCAATGGTGTCCCTGAGGCCCCGGACTTCCCGGGCAGCGACTGTGCTCTCGCTCTCGCAGGACTTTTCCCTCTTGGCTGCTTTCTTTTCCCTGTAGCACAAGCAGAGGGGAACAGTTAAGGCCTGGGCCCCACAGCTGCTCTCTGACACGTAGGTGAGTCTCCAGGGTGCCTGTGGGCAGCAGCAATAGCTGGACCCCACCTGACTCCAGAAAACCCCAAGGCAGTGCCCAGTCTCCCAACCAGCACTGCTCGGTGTCTCCTGCAACCAGACACTGGGGTGCCTAGTTGAGAAGACGAGGTCCCTGCCCTTAGGGAGCATGCTTGGGCTGTGGCTGCAAACCAAGTGTGGGGGGCAGGCGGGAGCTATTTTTCACATGGGGAAACAGGGTCAGAGGGGGCGAGGACAAGCCTGATAAAGCAAGGCCAGGGCTAAGTGTTTGGCATGTGTCCTCATTCGCTCCTTCAGCAGTCCAGAATCTCAAGCTCTGTGAGGGTAGGATACCCATGCCTAGCGCCTGGTTCTAGGCACTCAATAACTACTGGGGAGAAGAAGAGAGGGAGGGAGGGAGGGAAGGAGAAACAAAGAATCCTGCAAGATAGGTGTTATCACTGCCCTCCTTCAGGAAAAGTACCTAAGCCTTCATTCCCCTCTGGGACTCACCTTGTATGAGTTCTCTTCGACTTTTTGAAGACTCTGAGGGACACATATGTGGGGTGTGGCCTGGATGGCAGGGCGTACCTGTAGAGCACAGGGTTTTCTGTGACCCAGTCGTTGGGCAGGCTGTGCACCCATTTCTGCTGCCGAGGAGACAGCATCTCTCCTTCGGGCACCTCCACCTTCTTCATCAAGGGCGTCTTGCCGCTCTTCGGGCCCATAGAATGCTCCACAGCCCGCTTCCTGCTGGCTGCCAGGGAGCGGACCAGCTGCACCTGAATCCATGGGAGATGGGGGTCAGGGCTACAGACTTCCCTATACCCTCAGGCTGACTTTGCTGGACTTTGAGGGTCATGTGGGAGCTGCCACCAGGAAGGTACCTCCAGCCCAGGCCTTCAACCCCACACCACCGGTGCCCTGGAGGAGGGCTCCAAACCCCCCTGACAGTCATTCAGCCACTTCTGGGAAGGCTTCTTCTAAGAAATTTAAATGAGGACCAAGATGTTCATCCCAGTCTTATTTATTTACTTTTTTATATTGTAGTGAAAATACATACACACAAAAAAATGCCATTTCAACAATTTCTACATGTATAATTCAATGACACTGATTACATTCTTCAAGTTGTGCAACCGTTCTTGGATCCTTTTTCAAATTATTTCACCACCATCAACGTAAACTCAAAGCTCTCTAAGCAAAAACTTCCCATCTTATTTTCATAATCACTAGGAATTGGAAAAATGTAACTGTCCAATAACAGGGGATTGGTTGGGTAAAGGGGGTATGTTTATCCAACAGAATGTTAGACAGTCATTTAAAAAAAAGAATTACACAAAGAATTATATATGGTGTGGGGAAATGCTTTGGTGGTGATATGATGTGAAAATACAAAAGTATAAATTAAAAATTATAAACAAAATCATACAGCATGATCTCAAAATTTAAAATGCACAGAAAAATGAGCAGAAGAAAATACCCCAAAACATTAAGAACAGTATATTGCCCATAGGGATCAGGATGGTGTGAGTAATGAGTGCCATTGCTTCTTTGACTTCTTTATACCTTGTTACAGTTGCCAAACCTTCTTCAGAGAGCATTTTTAGGGCTCAAATTAGGAACGAAAAACTCTTAAATAGGTAGTGCAAAACTTCAAAGGTGGGATTCAGAGGTGTTTGCTCCTTTTAAGATCCTTGCTTTGTCTGCACAGTGCTTTGCAGATCACAAGGCAATTTTGGCAACCAAAATGGTCACTAAGCAACCATAACATTACTTCAACACACTATGGAAGGCTCTGAGATGAACAACTAGGCAGCGGCTAGACATAGATGAACGCACATGCCTGGGAAAGGGCCTGCGAGATACTGTTAAGGAGGAAAATCAGGTTCTGAAACCCTAGGAAGAATCAGGAGATTTTGGGTAGTGCAAACATTTAGCATGCGAAAGCTTGGAGGTTCAGGTGCACCCAGAGGCACCTCAGAAGAAGGGCTTGGTGATCTACATCAGAAAAATGCACAGTTCTACAGTGACATACATCGGTTTGGCATGAGTTGGAATGGACTCCATAGTAACTGATTTAGTAAGAAGCAAATCTATGTTTTTTTAAAGAAAAATCAGAAATGCATGGCAAAAAGACCTAGAGCACTGAAAAGCTAATTCTGGCTATCTCTAAGTAATTTAAATTTTAAGTTAAATTTTCTAATTGTCGGAAATAGGCATTAGTTTTCTAGCCATACATTTTAAGAACCAATAAGAATTCATTTAAAATCAAAGCAATTTCAAAGCCATTATTTCACTGGATTGCCAGTCAGGGAAGTTGGCGGCTCTAGGGGAAGGTGGCAGAAGGAAGAAGGTGAAGTGGAAGGAGAGGAAAGAGGGGCGACGGAGGGAAGCTGGGGTTGCTGAGAGAAGACGGCTGAAGGAAGGAGCCTACCTGGGCCTCGAAGATCTGCTGGTAGACTTTCCCGTTCTGAACCTGGGTCACTCGCCCCACCGAAGGCATCTTGGCAGCCAGTCAGTCGCACCTGCCAGGACGCCATTATCCAGAAACTTGTCGGAGGTTTAGCCTCAATTCTTACCCTGCTTGTCGGAATCGACTCGACAGCACTGGGGTTTTTTTTTTTTTTATGTTGGGAAACCAGCTCTGCCCCTTCCCCAAAAGCAAATCCGCGGGAGAGTCAGAGGGTGGCCTGAGAGGCAGCCCAGCCCAGGTGGGACCCACCAAGGTCGGGCCGTGAACCCCTCTGCTAAGGGAAGAAGACTTCAGGGCTCCTTCTTCCCACCCCCAAGCGCAGGTTGAAAACTAAAAAACAAAACCCAAGAAAGGGAGGAGGAGAGGACGAAGCAAACCTTTGGCAGGAACAGAACTCGCGGAGTTGGCCGGCTCTCTCCTCTAAGCAGCGCGCAACGCGCAAGTCCGAGACGAGCTTTGCAGGGAGGGGGGGAACAATAATAACTGATTATTGTTTTGTGCTTCCCTCTCCCAATCTCTCCCGGGAAAAGTCAAGGCGCTCAAGGAGTCAGTTGGGATTTGAACCCGGCCTAACCTCGACCTGACGCTGAACTCCGAGCCGAGCACACAGGTAGGTACACGGAGCAGGAGAGTAGTGGAGAGAGGGAGCGAGTAGCTGGATTTCGGTGACGCTAATTAGGCGCCGGCTGTAGGCAGAAGGGACACACCAACTGGAGGCAACAATCTCTTCCCTCCTGCCCCCAGTCCCTGCCGCAGCGAGCACCTCGGGCAGCTCTGGGGTGTCCTGAGGGAAACAGGGTCTGGGGGTCTATCGAATGGGAGGGTTCAGCGCCCAGGGGTCTGGCCGGGACCACACCTTCCTGAAGAGGCCCTGAAGTTCACCTTTCGTGGGTCGAGCCACAACCGCCAAAAGAAGCTTGTCTGTTGTCTCCAAGACAACGCCGAAGGAAGGTTGCCGCGCTAGCCCCGCCCTCTCTCCGCCTCTCAAGGGAAAGGGGTTTGTCCTTAGCAATGAGGGCGCCCCACGTGGTAGCTGACCTCTTAGCCAGCCCGCTCGCCCCAGGCCTGGTTTCCGTAGAAAGAGATACACTAAAAAGAACATTCTAGCTAAATCAAAATGGAATTTTAAAAATTGTTCAAGTAACCCACAGGAAGGCAGGCAAAAGAAAACAAAGAAGTGAACAGAGGGAACAAACAAAAAATAAAGTGGCAGTCTTAAACCCTAAATATCAATAATTACATCAGTGGTCTAAACACACCACTTAAAAGACAGTGGAAGAGTAGATTAAAGAACATGCTGTCTTTAAGAGAGTTCAAATATAATGCTACAGATAGGTTGCAAGAAAAGGATTACTTTTACTACACGAACATTAATCAAAAGAAAGCAGGAGTGGCTGCATTATTATCAGATAAAATATACTTCAGAGTGAAGAAAATTATCAGGGACAGAGAGGGACATTACATAAAGACAAAAGGCTCAATCCACCAAGAAGCCATAGAAATCCTAAATGCGTATGTACCAAACAACAACCAAAAAACCCAATCCATTGCCGTGGAGTCGATTATGACTCACAGTGACTCTATAGGACAGACTAGAACTGCCCCATAGAGTTTCCAAGGAGCACCTGGTGGATTCAAACTGCTGATCTTTTGCTTAGCAGCCGTGGTACTTAACCACTACACCACCAGGGTTTCCACCAAATAACAAACAGAGCTATAAAATTCAACTGAACTGAAAGGACAAATATACAATCATAGTTGGAAACTTCAACACCTTTAACAACCGATATAGGGCAACAAGACAGAAAATCAGCAAGGATGTAGAAAAACTCCGCACCTTCAACCAACAGGATCTAATCAACATTTATAGAACACTCTGCCCACAACAGCAGAACACACATTCTTTTCAAGTACCCACGAAACATTTACCAACGTAGAATATATCCTGGGCTGTAGAACAAACCTCAACAAACTTACGAGAATTGAAATCATACAGTGTGTTCTCTGACAACAATGGAATCAGACTGGAAAGCAATAACAAAAAGGTAATTAGAAAATCACCAAAAGGAAGGAAACTAAACACACTTCTAAATGCTATATGGGTCAAAGATGAAGTCTCAAGGGAAATTTAAAAAGTACACTGAACTAAATGGAATTCCAGAGTTTGACCTTGAAGACTATAAATTCCTAATTGCCAGTCAAAAGAAACCTTACATAACAGAAGCAGAAAATGTTCTGTCGTCCCCCGAGGCTGTAGAAAGGCAGTCATCATCCTGGGTAAGGAAATGGTCCTTGCAAAGGTTATTTTAAACACTCGCACACTTCAGAGGTTGTTGCTTTGCCTTATGACAGTACCTTCATCCTCTAAGTCCCAGGAGTTCTAATGAGCTGTCTCAGGACCTTGCCCAATTTGACACTAAAATGGACATGTGCGCTGTGAAAGGTAGACTTAGGTACTGGCTGCCCTTCTTCTTCCACATAAAATAAACTGATGACCCTGCAAGATTTCTTATTTCAGTGAGGAATGTGAGTGTCTTTTAAGTCCCAGGTTGCAGTGGAAACAGCATTTTAATACAATGTTCAAGGTTAGCATCTGCTATTTTCAACAGATAAATATTGCCCTCCCCCAATCCGTAAACATTTTTTGCTGTTGTTTTTTATACCGAGATCCAATCCCCCTCCTCCTCCAGACTCCTCCCTCCCCGCTAACCCCCAACTCCTGTGGTCTCATAAAGCCCAGGGAGCAGTGAGGCAGGGACCTGGCACTTGCCGTGACATCAACAGGAGTTGGTGGGAGGCCCCCTCTCACTCACAGGGTGCAGAGTACAGTCTGTGAAGAGGGGCTCTCTGTGCTCTTCCGGGGGAGGGTTGGCATGGGGGGTGGGCAGAGACTCCCTCGCATTCAGTTGGGTGTGCCACCTGAGAAAGGCTAGAGTGATGGGAGGTAGGGCCTGGCCCCTGGAAAGGTCACCGCTGGCTTAAGACACCTTGATGTCATCAGGGATCTCCACTGTGGTGGAGGAGGAGGAGGAGCACTGTTCCCGGGGAGTGCCATGGGACACCCCCCCAGACCCTGACCCCTGCCACTTGAGAGTTCCCAGGAGGGCAGGGCTGTGCCGGAGATGATTTGACACCCCCAATCCAGTTCCAGGACCGCCAAAAAAAAAAAAAATTTTTTTTTTCCCCCAAGGATCCCTTTAAATGACAGCTTCTGGAAGGCAAGCCCCTGCAGAGCCACTGACTAAACCTAACAACTCTTGTTTATGAAGCAGCTCTGGCTCCAAAGCTCCCGGCCTCAGACTGGAGTTGTCAAAATGTCATTCCACCCCCCCCACCTGAGACCACCCCCACTGCTGCCTGCATGACTTGGGATCTCAGAGCTGGAACAGGCTTTCTAGAATCCAGACTATCTCCCCCAAATCCCACATTACTCAGTACGAGGCCCCTGAGGCCCCATCAAAGTTCCACGGCCCCTTGGGCACCTAGCACCCCCTTTTCCCCATTGCAGTCCAGTTGATTCCGACTCATAGTGACCCTATACCCAGTAAGCACTTTTTGCTATTTTCTACCTGTTTCCCCTGGCCTAGAACCTGCCGGAAATAAATGCAGGACTGGAACTCATGTTTCTCCCTCAATCATGTGGTTCTATTTCCTTGATCTCTCTAAGACCTCAGTCTTTTCTGTAAGACAGGGGTCCCACCTACCCTGCTTCACTCACCAAAATGGTGCAGAAAGATCAGAGAGAGTTTAGAAAACAACTTCTAGGGATCACGGGAGTCACTATGAACTGTGTGGGGTAATGGCTGGAAAAGAGTGATAAGCTCACCAAAAAGAAAATACACTAATGATAATACTTACAGTTCCCCTTTATGGCAAGTACACATACACTATGTGCTCATGGACATATACATGTGGATCCACCCCTCATCACTGCCCCAGCGACCTCTCCTCCTGTCACCACTCTCATGGTCTCCATGTGAAGTCAGTGCGTGTGTGTGTGTGTCCACCCGTGTGCGTGTGGGGATGCTGAGAAAAAAACGGCCTCACACGTGGTACGGATGGGCAGGGGTCCCCCAGGTAAGGGCTCTCATTCCCAAAGTAACCCCATGGGAGGGGCTGATCAGTAGTACAAGAGGCTGCGCCCTTTGTGTGCTCTTATGCTAGTCCCTGCTTCCCTCTCGGCCTTGGTTTTCCAATTGTACCGTGGGCGGAGAGAGGAAGGGGGGCGGTTTCCAGAATTGCGAAAACGTGCTCTCAGAACACGGTGCCCAGGCTCCCTCCACACTGGATGGGGTGTGGATGGAGCATGATGCTGGATGCGCACGGGCACACGATCTCGCTAACCCAACAGGACAAGGGTGTACAGTGACCATGGCGGGCGCGCACTCTGGGTCCACGAACAGCACGCGGAAGTGACCGCGCCTCGCCACATGCGCAAGCGCGATGCACCAACGTCTCTCCTTGAGCCGTTGGTCTCACGCGATCCCTCGGTCCGCAACCGCTGCCCTCTCCGTGGCTGGTACTGTACACAGGGCTGTGGCATTGGAGAGCCTGGAGAAGCAGGGTACACAAACTATCCCTCCATCGCCACGGCCTTGGTGTCCAGATGCCACCCACAGGGGCCAGTTCTGTGGAGGGTCAGGCGGTGGATGGTGAGTCTGGGCAGGGGAGAAAATCAGGTCATCCCCTCTCCTCCTCCTCTATGCCCACTCCCCAAGCCCTATCCTGCTTGGCAGGACCCTGGGAACCTGAGGTCCAGCCTGTCCCAGGCTGGCATGAGAGGGGGCGGAGGAGCCCAGTAAAGAGGCAGGCACAACCACCAAGCACCAGGGTGAGTATGTGCTGGGCTGTTACTGTTGTTAGGGAGCCCCTCCTGGGCCCCCTACAGCTCTAAGGAACAAGGCAGCCCTTGATGAGGGACTCAGAATCATTGCTCTTAACCCTGACTGACACCCATGCTGGTCATCAGAGGCCTTGTCCTGGGTTGAGTGCTCACTGGGCCACGTGGGCTCCTGAAATCCAAACACTTTAGGTACGTTCATCTTCCCTGCTTTAATCCCCAACATACCCTTATGAGGTTAAGTAACTGATCCCATTTACATTCGGGGAAACAGCCTCCAAAGCCACAGCATGTGCTTGCCTGTCACGCAGCTGCAATGTGGCCCAGCTGTGGGTTTGAACCTAGGTCAGTCTGACCTCACAGGCTGTGACTTGCACAAGAGCCCCAAGGAGGTGACCTCTAAGCCCAACCTTGAAGGTGAGTCCACTATGTACGGTGGGCTACAGGGAAGAGCTCTGTAGGCAGGGAGTCTCTGAGGTGGGCAAGGGCTTGGTGTGGTTGCAGGGAGAAGAAGGTTCTCTGAGCATATTGTCCACCTCCACTGAGGCATGAACCCCCAAGCATCAGCCAGGGATGAGTAGGCCTACTTCCATTCCCTCTGTGCACAGTGGGGGTGCTCTGACAGCCATCTGCCTCCTCCCAGGGGTGGGCATGTAGCCAGAAGGCCCAGAGCTGATGTCTTGTCAAAATAGTTTTTCAGGACAAGTCAGTCCCCAGAGAGGTTTGACTGAGGGGACCACTCTTGTTCACGTTGCTGTTGTCCATGCCCAGGCTGACACAGATGATGCAGGAGTCACCCACGTCTGGGTGTAGAGCTGCAACAGACCCCTAAGACAGAGCTTGCTTGCGTGCACATGGAGGCCATGGCCGTGGTGGAGGCCAAGAAGTAGAAGGTGCTGCTGGAGGCTGAGCTGACACTGCATGTCTTCAGGGACAACGGGAAGGTCCATTTCCTGAACTGTGGAGGACAGCAAGATCCAGACCCTGCAGGGCACCCGAGTCCTATGTCCAGAGCTCCAGGGGACTTCTATAAGCTCTGGTCTGGAGCCAGGGTTTCTAGGCCCCTTTTGTGGGTATGGAGTGGGAAACCCTGGCACCATCAAGAGAGGGGCTGGGGAAGGACTGTCAGAAGAAGGGACAAGGAGGTCACCTTCTTCTCCTGGCCTTCTGGGGACTCCAGGAGAAGGCTCACATTGATCCCTTCCAAGTTGGAGCTGGAGGACCTGGCCAAGTTCAAGCTGAGTGTGTCAGCTGAGCTCTGCTGCTGAGATACTGTCTGCATTTGAGCTGGACATAGGACTTGGAGTGAGAGATGCAACTGGTGCTGGGCTCTGCTGGAGGCTGGATGGGAGGGCCAGCTTACCTCAGAATTCTCTACCCTTTACCCGCTATCACTGAACTGTATGTGTCAGGCACTGTGTGAAGTGCTCAGTCAACAGTACCCCCATTTACTCAGGCCATCTGAGAGATCTTTTAGCATCAATCCACTTTACAGAGGAGGAAACCAAGGCCCAGAGAGGCGAAGCGCCTCATCCTATTCACAGGGCTGGTCAGCAGAGGAGCTGGGATCCCAGCACCAGGCTGGCTAACTCCCCAAGCCCATGCTTAGCCCTGAAGCTTCTCTGAGCCCCAAGGTAGCATGCCTCTGCCTGCCCAAGTCCTGGCACTCATTTGTGCCAGTGCTTAATGGTGGCCTTGTTCACTTGGCCTTGGTGTTGCTCACCAACTTGGACCAGAGATCTAGTGCACATGATGGGTTGTGGCTACAGAACAGAGCAGCAGCCCTATGGCCACCCTGTGTTCACTTTCTCCTGGCAAGTGGCCACCTCATGGTCTCCCTCCCAGTGCCAGCCCAGAAGCGGGAGTCCAGGTTCCCCAGGCAAAAAGGTCCATGGCCACAGGCTCTCTGGAATTGTCCCCTGCCAATGGCCTGTTGCTGTCCAGGCCTTAGCTCTCTGTCTCACTGAGATGCTGTGTTGTCTGAAGCCAGGCTCCACATTGTGCCTGGGGTGCCATGTTAGAGTTGTTGCAGGCTGATCTCCTGTAATACATTGAATTCCTGGGGTCAGAGGGAAGGACAGGATGCTGACTGAGCTTGGGTAGGGGGTGCTGGGTGGGACAGGGAGCCACATTCCAGGTCTTTGCTCTGGTGAGGCCCCTCCGCACGTCCACTTCCATCCAGGCCCCTACCTGTTCTCAGATATGGGTTCACACAGTCCCTCAAGGAAGTTGTCCTTGATCCATCCCTCTACCCCCACCCTCCACTGGGACTGGTCTCTCCCTTATCTGTGCATCAGACTTCCCTCTTTCATCTAAAAGGAAGGGGAATGGAGACAAGGTGACTGCTTCCCAGGTGGGTCTCTAATTTCCACCCCCCACCCCCCACACATACCTTGCAGTGATTGCCAAAGACACTTAACCTTTGATAAGAATGCCCTGGAAGGCACACAGCCAGTGTCCCTCAGAAGGGGTCCCCTAGTCCATTACCTGTTCCCCACCCCTTCTCATGCTTTACTACTGCAAGGGCCCGCCAGGGGCCGGGCACCCACAGAAACCAGGACTTGGGCCTGGGCCAGGTTCTGGGTACCAGGGATTGGGGGAACACTGGAGTAGAGGCTCAGAGACCTTCTATCCCCCTAGCTTTTGCCTGGGGGGCCACGTGGGAGATGGGAGTATGAGGCTACCCAGGCAGGATCACAGTGGTGGTCTGTTCTCAATTGGCCTGACCTGGGCTGCCCTGTGTTACCTTTCGATTCTAACTGGCAAATGGTCAGAGGCTTCAAGGGTGATGGCTCAGAAGATGCCTGAACTTTTGGGAAAGGCCTCACTCTGGGATTTCCTGAGGCTAGAAGCTCAGGAATCAGGGACACAGAAGAGTTTACTTTCTTGAGTATCTCTGGCCAAGTGTGCTGGGTAGGAGACTGTCTCTATAATGTGGGTACCTGGTTACAAGGGTTTCAAGTTAAGTTGGACTTCATTGCCGAGGAAGTGAGGTCACTTCCTGGGGTGCCTTTTCTGAAGCTCTACTTCTACCTGTGCCTCCTCTCTAATAAGACATCCCCAAAAGCCCGACTGTTTACCCTCCCCCATGCCGTCATCTCAACTGTATACAGTTACACCAACACAGACTTCCCCATAGCCCCTGGGAAAGGCCTGGGTGCAGCCAGGGTGCTAGCTTTGAGAGGCAGACAACTTATCCCTCTTGCCAGTTCTGTGACCATAGACAAGTCATTGTGCTTCTCAGGGTGTCCCCAGTCTCCCCTCCTGCAGTGGGGATCATTTTATAGACTTCCTAAGGACATCAGGTGTAAGATAATACCTATAAAACCTATGAACTGGTGTCACTCATAGCTAGTGCACAAACTTAGAGATGAAAGATTATAAGAAAGGGCGGTGAGCAGCATGGAGTACACCTCAAAGCAGACCAGGGTTCTAACGCTGTGATCTTGGCTAAGTCACTTCCCCTGTTGGCCTCCTCTACCAATCTGTATTGAAATTAAAGATGTCATTACCAGGGCCAGATTAAGGCATGTGAGGGCCCTAAACATTGATAATCTGTGGTGTCACTTCTGCTTACACATTTGAACAGGATATATGTGTGTCTTAGCTATCCATGATGTAACTCCATTTTAAATGGGACGACACTGTTAGCGATTGAACACAAAAGTGGTATATGCCTTTTAGTGAAATGAGATGAACTGGATTATAAATTTTTTGGTGGGTGAATGTAGTAGGATTTAGACTCAACAGCCCACTCCCACCTATTTATTTGAAAGAAATAATATATTCTCAAGAGACCCTCCAAGATAAGGCGTTTCAGTTACACAGGAGGGGACCATAGGAGATAGATGTCAATGAAGGTGTTGAAGTGGTGGGGGCCTCATAGCTTAAACAACTTTGTACAAGGGCACCCTCATGACCCTGTGTGAACTTTATGTCTGACTGGTACATTCTCATGCACTAGAACTGGTGCCAGTTCCATTTAGTGCCCTGCCAGTTCCACTGTGGCACTCGCTTTTCCTTGTGTCCTGTCTGCTTGGCATTTATGGGTATTTGGTTTGGACAACTGGTGTCCCTGTTTTGTTGCTGCCCTATGCATGTCCTTACCTTGCTTATTGGGTAATCTGTCCCTGGTCATTACTCTCTGGCATAAAACCCTCCAGTGGCTTCCATTATAATTAGAATCAGACCCAAGTGCCTTGTCTTGGCCTATGTGATGGGCCTCCTGCTCAATGGCTCCCAATGCTCCCTGACTTCTGGTGTACACATCCTTATGTAATCCCCTAGAGTGCAGACTGGACTTAGCAACTCACTTCTAACCAATAGAATATGACAAACGTGATAGGATGTTACTTCCAAGATTTGGTTATAATAAGTCTGACTTCCATCTCGTGTTCTGTCTCTTGCGTCCCTTCCCCTCTCTCCCTGGACCCCTTGCTCTGGGGAAGCAAGGTGTAATGTTATGAGCTGCTCTGTGGAGAGGCCCATGTGGCAGAGAACCAAGGGAGGGCCTGGGCATTGGGAACTGAAGCTGTTGCAGGGCAAGGCTTCCCAGCTTGAAAAGAAGCCCTGCCTAGGTTCTTACCTTCTTCTAACCAAGAATGACCAGGAGAGGCTCAGAAGTTCCACACAAAGGTTTATTAAGGACGGAAAGTAAGGGCTCACGTGAGAGAGGGGGAGAAGGGTTTCTACCTATGCTAGCCTCCAGTCTCTCGCCGGACATAGGATTTCCTAGGGCTTATAAAAGTTTTTAGGCAGGAAAAAGCATTATCTTTACTCATTAGATGGGTGGAGATTGCCAGGAGAAGGGGCGGGATTATAAAAATCAAATGCATGCACGGTTAGAATTCAGGATGGATTTTCTTGCCGAGGTTGCTGGAACTAAGATGGAGTCTGTCCCAAAGGCTGCCAGGATGTTGAACAGGACTTATTCTGGGATGTTGTGCATGCGTGATGCCTCCGGACCTTGGTTCAAGTCCCGGTGAGGGGTCCCTGCTCATGTTTGTCTCATGTGGAAGGTCATTCATAGGCCATGTTGATCTTTACTGCACACGCTCTGCACCTGGTGAGGCCTTGAAAAACAACTCAGGAGGATTATCAGTAATTTATAGCTGGTCGAGCTCACAGGGCCTTTAAGTGTAGCCCCTTGTCTAAGCACCTAGTTTGTTAATCACAAGTAGTTTTCGGGTGCCAGCAGCAAAAGTTATGTGGTTGTCTGCACTTAGGTTTAAATTCCAAGAATACTGTGAGTCAGAGGCTATTTAATTCAGCCAGCCCGATCTCTTGCCTGTCTCAAAGCCCTCAGTCCAACAGCTCACGAGAAACCGAATCCTGCCGATTATACATGAGTCATCTCGGAAGCAGAACCTCCCCCAGTCAAGCCTCAGCTGAGACTGCAGCCCCCACCTCCTGAGAGACTTTGAGGCAGACGCACGCAGCTAGGCCATCTCCAGATTCCTGGTCCGCAGAAACATAGAAATATTAATTTTTGTTGTTTTGTTTTCGGTAATATTTTTGTTGCTCTTGTTGAGAATATGCACAACAGAACATACACCAACACCACATTTTCTGCATGTACAATTCAGTGACATTGATTACATTCTCCAAGCAAGTAAGTGTTTTAATCTGTTAAATTTTGAGGTAATGTCACAGAACACGGAAACCCTGGTGGCGTAGTGCTTAAGTGCTACAGCTGCTAACCAAGAGGTTGGCGGTTCGAATCCACCAGATACTCCTTGGAAACTCCACTGGGCAAGTTCTACTCTGTCCTGTAGGGTCGCTATGAGTCGGAATCAACTTGACGGCAGTGGGTTTGGTTTTGGGTTTGGTCACAGAACAATAGATGATTGATACGGGCCCCAGGATCTGCCCTCCTCCCTCCGTCCTCTCCTAATCTCACTCCAGCGCCACGGGCTGCCTTTCTACCCTCCTCTCTGAACAAACTCACTTCTGCCTCTGAGTCTCTGCAGTGCCTTCTCTGGCACACACAGACTTGTGCTGTGCTGGGCCTTCTGGCCATTCTGCTCACAGCATAAATGTCACCTCGGTGAGGCCTTTTGGACCCTCCCACCTACTGGCCATTCAGCCTTCCTCATAGCACCCTGCTTTATTTTTCTCTAGCACTTGCTGTTTTCTTTCAGCTTTTTTTTTTTTCTTTTTTATGTATGCTTTTGGCCATTTCCCCATCTAGACTTTGAACTCCTGGAGGGGAGGGACTAACTTGGTCATCCAGGGTGAGTGCTCAAGCCGTATATGCTGAATGAATGAATAATATGATCTCAGAGATCCCTCTTTCCTCCTCTGACCAGCTCAGGCTGTGGAGACGGGTGCAAGTAGAGTCTGAGTCGGGGGGGAGGACAGAAGAATGACCTCTGGACAGAGTAGAACCACCCCATAGGGTTTCCAAGGCTGTAATCTTTACGGAAGCAGACTGCCACATTGTTCTCCCACAGAGCAGCTGGTAGGTTTGAACCACCGACCTTTCAGTTAGCAGCCGTGCATTTCACCACTACTCCACCAGGTCTCCTTTCATGGGAGAACTTAGGAGGCTGGAATTCTTTATCATCTGGACTCTGCCCAATTTGCCCCGAGCCTGTTCCTGCCTCAGTTTCCCAGGTGCACACTGAAGAGTTGGATGTGGAACTCATAAGTGGGTGCTCAGAGGAATGGCGCCATGCTCCCTCCACAGTGGTTGGCTCACAGGGGCTCAAGGACCTACCTAATGCTGGTGGATGCAGGTGGACACAATGCTCGGGGCGCTCAGGGAGCTACCGGCAGTGCATGGACTTGAGCCCTGTGTTTTCATGCACACATGTGCAATGCACCAAGGACATTGTGACTGGTTCGGTACGATCGCCTCCATCCCTACCACCTGCTCTATTCCCCCCAGCCCCTCTGGGGCCCCTGGGGCTACCCTTAACCCAGCCAGGCAGGGACTCTGGGTGCAGTGTTGGGTGGGTGCAGAGAGCCTGGAGAGCCTGGAGATGTGGAAGATACCAAATATTTCCCGTCACCCTGGTTCTGTGATGTCACCAGCAAAAGCTCATTGGACCACCAGGGCCAGGGGGACGTGGAGGGGGCCATCAAGCCAGTAAGTCCAGGCAGGGGAGAAGGTCAGGCCAGCCCACACCCCTTTTTCTCTACCCCTTTCTCCTTGGCCTTGCTGAAAGGACCCTGGGAACCTAGGTCTAGCCTGACCCTGCTTGCAGCCCTGGCTGGTGTATGAGGGAGTGGGAGGGAGCCCAACAAGGTGACAGGTTAGACCACCAGGACTGGGTGAATGTTGGGGGGAGTTACTATTTTTCATAAGCCCCTCCTGTGTGCTCAGTAATTTTGGCCCATTTTATAGATGAGCAAACAGCACCAGCACTCAAGGCCGCACAGCTCTAAGGAACCAAACCCAATCCTGACATGGGACTCAGGATCATTGCTCTTAACCATGACTGATGACCTTGCTGATTATCAGAGGCCTTGTGCTGTGCACAGTTGCTCATGGGGTCATGGTAAATGATAACACAGAGACTGGAAACACAGGCAGCGACTCCAAAGAGAAGCAAAAACAAGACAGACTCCCTGGAGGAGGTGAGGTCAGAAGTGAGTCACAGGAATTGCCATAGTGGGAAGCGTATGCCTGACCAGTGGGCAGCGTGAGCAAAGGTGTGCCCTACCGGGCCGTATGGGTGGATGAGGTTGGACTGTAAAGCATGGGGAAGGGGGCAGTTGACCATGAAGGAAGGACATGGAGCTTAAGCTTCAGGGCCCCGTGGTGATGGGGACTGTAGGCATTTTGTGTGTGCATTTTGTATTCTAAGAATGCAAAAGCCACAGATAAGCAATAGCCAACAAACCTCTATAGGTAATAAAACTAAAAAGTAAAAGTAAAGTAAAAGAAAAAATCCCAATGTAAAGAGAAGTTTTGACAATCTAAAGCAAACGAAAACTTCAAACTTGAATCTAAAAAATAATTCAGTAGAATCAAAAGATAGACCAAAATAAAAACAAAAACTGTAGCAAATATCATAGGCCAAGAGTGATGATAGAGAACCCAGCTGAGCAGGCACATCATGGAAGAGGAAATTCAATTTATGCGAAAATATGTGGAGAAATGAGGACCTCATCATTATTCAAAGAAATGGAATTTAAACCAAAGAGATTCCATTTTCCATCTCTCTCAAATGAGCAGGGTGGTTTGGTTTTTGTTTTTCATGGTAATACCTAGTGCAATACAGCAGCAGTTTCTTTGGGTGCTGCTGGGACGGGAGTGTGAGTATGAGTGTGTGTGTGTGCGCGCGCACGCATGCGTGTGTGATGTTCTGGAAAACAACCTGACAATATGGTTGAAGACTCTGTCCTTGTCTTCTGGCCCAGTAAGTAGACATATCAGAATGTAATGATATTTAAAATAGAAAAAGACTTATATCTAAAGCTGCTCATCACAAACTAATTGATAACAGTGGAAATCTAAATGCCCGGCAACCATAATAAGGCTGGGAGTCAAGAATTATGACCCAGTTCCTGGGAGGAACCAAAAAAGAATGAACACATCCTGAAAAATAAAGTCTGTCCAAGGAAAACAAGATAAAACTGGAAAAAACGGTATGATTCACCACATTTTGAATAGCAAACGGTCATTTTACGTTTTCGACCATGTATATGTATAATCTGTTCAATTAAAAAGCACAGCAATGATCCCTGGTTTGCACTCTGCCATGTTGGTCATGAGAGGTGGGAAGGGTCAGCAGGCAGCATAGGTATGGGAAGTTAATAACTTTTTATTTTAATTACATGTTGAAATGATAATCTTTTTAATTTTTGATACTGGCTACTCAAAAGTTCCACCATTCGTCTGTCAGTTTGTCATACTGTGGTGGCTTTCATGTAGCTGTGATGCTGGAAGCTATGCCACCAGTATTTCAAATACCAGCAGGTCCACCCATGGTGGACAGGTTTCAGCAGAGCTTCCAAACTAAGACTAGGAAGAAGAACCTGGTGATCTTCTTATAAAGAAATTGGCTAGTGAAAACATTATGAATGGGAGCAGAATGTTGTCTGATATAGTGCCAGAAGATGAGCCCTCAGGTTGGAAGACATTCAAAATACAACTGGGGAAGAGCTGCCTCCTCAAAGTAGAGTCGACCTTAATGATATGGATGGAGTAAAAGCTTTCAGGGCCTTCATTTGCTGATGTGGTTTGACTCAAAATAAGAAGAAACACCTGTGCACATCCATTAGTAATTGGAATGTGAAATGTACAAACTATGAAACTAGGAAAATTGGATGTTTTGTCAAAAATGAAATGGTACACTTGAAGATCAATATCCTAGGCATTAGTGAGCGGACATGGATTGGTACTGGCCACTTTGAATCAAACAATCATATGGTCTGCTATGCTGGGAGTGACAACTTGAAAAGGAATGGCATCACATTCATTGTCAAAAAGAACATTTAAACATCTAAAGTACAAAGCAGTCAGTGATAGGAAAATAGCCATACATCTACAAGGGATACCAGTTAATACAACTATTATTCAAATTTATGCACCAACCACTAATGCCAGAGATGAAGAAATTGAAGATTTTTACCAACTTCTGCAACTGGAAATTGATCAAACATGCAATCAAGATGCTTTGGTGATAGAATGCCAAAGTTGGAAATGAAGAAGAAGGATCCGTAGTTGGAAAATATATCCTTGGTGATAAAAAAAGATGCTGGAGATCGCAAAATAGAATTTTGCAAGACTAATGACCTATTCATTGGAAATACCTTTTTTCAACAACATAAAAGTGACTTACACATGGACCATGCCAGATGGAATACACAGGAGTCAAACGAACTACATCTGTAGTTGGAGACGATAGAGAAGCTTAGTATCATCAGTCAGAGTGAGGCCAGAGGCCAACTGTGGAACAGACCATCAATTGCTCATATGCAAGTTCAAGTTGAAGCTGAAGATAATTAAAACAAATCCACAGGAGCCAAAGTACAACCTTGAGTATATCCCACCTGAATTTAGAAACCATCTCAAGAATAGATTTGATGCATTGAACACAAATGACTGAAGACAAGACGAGTTGTGTAATACATCAACGACATCATACATGAAAAAAGCAAAAGTTCATTAAAAAACAAGAAAGAAAGAAAAGACCAAAATGGATGTCAAAACAGACTCTGAAACTTGGTCTTGAACATTGAGTAGCTACAGCAAATGGAAGAAATGTTGAAGTAAAAGAGCTGAACAGAAGATTTCAAAGGCGGCTCAAGAAGACAAAGTAAAGTATTTTAATGAAATATGCAAAGGCCTGGAGTTAGAAAACCAAAAGAGAAGAGCATGCTCATCATTTCTCAAGCTGAAAGAACTAAAGAAAAAATTCAAGCCTTGAGTTACAATTTTGAAGGATTCTACAGACAAAATGTTGAACAACACAGGAAGTATCAAAAGAAGATGGAAAGAATACAAAGAGTCAAAGTACCAAAAAAAAAATTAGTCGACATTCAACCATTTCAGAAGGTAGCATATGATCAAGAATCGATGGCGTTGAAGGAAGAAGTTCAAGCGGCACTGAAGCACATTGGTGAAAAACAAGACTCCAGGAACTGATGGAATACCATTGAGATGTTTCAACAAATGGATGTAACACAGGAAGCGCCCACTCATCTATTCCAAGAAACTTAGAAGACAGCTACCTGGCCAGCCGACTAGAAGAAATCCATATTTGTGCCCATTCCAAAGAAAAGTAATCCGACAGAATGTGGAAATCAATCAAACAATATCATTAACATCACACGCAAGTAAAATTTTGCTGAAGATAATTAAAAAATGGTTGCAGCAGTACATCGATGTGAAACTACCAGAAATTCAAGCCAAATTCAGAAGAGGACATGGTACAAGGGATATCATTGCTGATGTCAGATGGATTTTGGCTGAAAGCAGAGAATACCAGAAAGATGTTTATCTGTGTTTTATTGACTATGCAAAGGTATTTGACTGTGTAGATCATTGTGGATAACATTAGGAAGAACGGGAATTCCAGAACACTTAATTGTGCCTATGAGGAATGTGTACAAAGACCAAGAGGCAGTCATTTGAACAGAACAAGGGGATACGGTGCAGTTTAAAATCAGGAAAGGTGTGCATCAGGGTTGTATCCTTTCATCACACTTATTTAATCTGTATGCTGAGCAGATAATTTGAAAAGCTGGACTATATGAAGAAGAATGTGGCATCAGGATTAGAGGAAGACTCATTAACAACATGTGATATGCAGATGACACACCCTCAGTTGCTGAAAGTGAAGAAGACTTGAAGCACTTACTGACAAAGATCAAAGACTACAGCCTTCAGTATGGATTACATCTCAACAGAAAGAAAACACAACTGGACCAATAAGCAAGAACATGACAAACAGAGAAAAGATTGAAGTTGTCAAGGATTTCATTTTACTTGGATCTACGATCAGCATCCACGGAAGCATCTGTCAAGAAATCGAATGATGTATTGCATTCGGCAAATCTGTTGCAAAAGACCTCTTTAAAGTGTTAAAAGGCAATGATGTCATTTTGAGGACTAAGGTACACCTGACCCAAGCAATGGTATTTTCAATTGCCTCATATGCATGTAAAAGCTGGAAAATTAATAAGGAAGACTGAAGAAGAATTGATGCCTTTGAATTATGGTATTGGAGAAGAATATTGAATACATGGACTGCCAGAAGAATGAACAAACCTGTCTTGGAAGAAGTACAGCCAGAATGCTCCTTAGAAGTTGGAGAATAGCGGAACTTCATCTCACATACTTTAGACGTGTTATCAGGAGGGGCCAGTCCCTGGAGAAGGACATCTTGCTTGGTAAAGTAGGTCAGCAAAAAGAGGAAAGACCCCCAATGAGATGAGTTGACACAGTGGCTGCAACAATGGACTCAAACATAGCAACAATTGTGAGAATGGCACAGGACCAGGCAGTGTTTTGTTCTATGATATATAGGTTGGCTATGAGTCAGAACTGACTCGACGGCACCAAACTACAACAACACTCAAAAGTTTAAAATTACACATGTAGCTTTCATTATATTTCTGCTCTCAGTCTTCTTGGTTACCTCCAGGTTGTTGCTGTTTTCTGAGGTTTAGGGACCACAGTGTGTGGAAATGGTTAAGTAGCCCATTTCAGACTGAATTCTCGGGACAAACAACACATAGTAAATACTCAAGAAATACTTGTTGAATGAAATAGTAAATTTAATCTAGATGATTTCTTAAAATCCATTCTTCTCTCCAATTTTAAAAAGGCAAAGCTATTCTAGGTCTGTGAGTCCCAGAATACTGATGAACCATAGTGGCCATTTCAGGTGATGACCTGTTGACCAGAATTAACGGGTACAGGTAGAGAAAAAGCTGCTTGGAACTCAACTACCCAACCAAGGGCTCCTGCCTTGGAGACAAAAATCATTAACATGCAGGGTCAGTGTCTGCCACTCCCTCTGCTCCTAGAGGTGCAGAGCAGGTTCTTTGGAAAAGGAGAAGGGCACTGTGTGGCCAGGGCTGGGAGAGAAGGGAGCTTAGGAGAGGAGCTTTCCAGGAGCAGGTGGGAAAAAAAGCAGCTGTAATGTGTGATGGAAGTGGGTACAGTGGCCTCCCAAGTGGGTTCAGCCCCTGGATGCCCAGGGAAATTCACTGGTATGTAGGAAAAAATTATTGGAACTATTTTTTAAATGCTTAAATCTAAGTCCTTCCTTGGTCATGCATCAGATGGTCATGGGCCACATGTGGTGCTAGTGAGGGACCCAGAGGGGGCAGGGAATCCCACCAAGGGTCAGGAAGCCAGACTCCTCGCCAAGCTTTTGGATTGCTTTCTGTGATTTGCAAAGTCGTGTAGTTAGCATGGACCAGTTCTGCAGATTTCAGATAACTTTATCTATTTTAATTAATTCTCACGAGCTGGGCTTGAGGGCTAAACATTCTTGCAGAAAAATCACAAATGGAAGATAATTCAAAGAATCCAAGCTCAAGTGAACACAAAGAAAATGGCAGAGCTAAGACTGCTTCTACTTTTTATACATGCCTTTGGTCTACCACATGATGAAGTAAAAAAGAGACAACTTAAGGACTCCTGGTTAAACTGGACAAGAAGCCTACTAAACAGAAGACATTCTGAAATATGAATTTTTATCAGCTATTGTTAATCATAAAGCTTTCAGCAAGAGTATGTTTTGCCTTAGGATATTAGCTAATGAGATGAAGCTACCAGTATTAGCTTCCAGAGTATGACTGCAAACCCCTTCATTTTTTTCCAGGTATGTTTAATGTCATGTTCTTTTCAATCCAAGACTTTACAAAAATTTTCTAACTTTATTTCTAGATTTTTAGAAGCCTCTTTTAAGGATTCCTACACACACACACACCCACACACACAAAGTTTTAGGGAAAACTGTAAGTATTACCACTGACGAAAGGAGGGGATCCTTTGGCTGCAATTAAAAAAAAAAAAGATCCCATGAAGTCATCTTTAAATAACAGTTAAGCTCAATTGGTAAAGCATGTTTGCGTTGAGCAGTGCACTCTTTTAAAGAATTATCTATATGAAAGGGAAGTGGGGGAAAAGGGAGAAGGACTCTCCAGGAAGTAGTCATTTTGTGTTTATAGGAATGGGAAAGGTGGTGCCAAATATGGGTGAAGTTTGCACAGCATGACTGATACAACTGATGTCGATAAGCTGTGCATAATGAAAAAGAATGAATGGGCAAATGCTAGGTTGTGTACAGTTTTGCAACAATAACAATCAAAAAAAAAAGAGAGAGAAAGAGGGTGGGCTTCAGATGCTGATACTAATTAGACATAGCAATCACCTCATGGTATTAGCTCTCTTACTTTGGAGGCTTAGGGCCGTGGTCTCATGGGACAATCCAGTCAATGTGCATAATATAGTTCTTAAGGAAACCCTGGTGGCGTAGTAGTTAAAACCTACAGCTGCTTACCAAAAGGTCAGCAGTTCAAATGCACCAGACACTCCTTGGAAACCATGTGGAGCAGTTCTACTCTGTCCTATGGGGTTGCTATAAGTTCCTAAAGTTTATGTTCTACCTCCCAGTGTGGTGAGTAGTGTCTAGGATCTTATAAGTTTACAAGTGGCCATCTAAGATACAACTATTGTTCTTTATTCATCTGGAACAAAAGAGAAAGCAAGAACCCCAAGAATCAGAGAAGGAGTTGGACTACAGGACTAATTATATGAGCCACTGCCTCCTCCACCTTGAGACCAGAAGAACCAGATGGTGCCTGGCTACCACTACTGAATATTCTGATCAGGAATACGATAGATGAATCCTGATAAAAGGGGAGAAAAATATAGAACGGGACTTCAAATTCTTAAATAATCCAGACTTACTAGACCTATTGAGGCTGGAAGAGTCTGAGGCAATGGCCTGAGTTTTTCTTCAAATCTCGAAACTATCCCCTGAAGTCACCTTTAAACTAAGTAACAGGTTAGCTGAATGAGTACAGATTGTCACCACTGAGTATTGCATTTAAAACATTTTTTTTTCCTTATATAAGACCAAAGGGTCAACTGCTATTTTAAAGTATAGATAAGAAGGTTGCAGGGCAGGGAGATTAAGCAAATGCAAGTGAAACACCTAGAACAGAAATAGTGAGAATGTTGGCACAACGTGAAGAATGTAACCAATGTCCCTGATCGTTATGTCTAGAAACTGTGACCTGGGAATGGGTTTCGCTGTGTATATTTTCACCAAAAATAAGGTTAAATAATTAAAAAGAATTATCTGCATGAGATACAATTGGCAATAGTAAAACAGAAGTTTAGGGAACAGAGAGTTAAAGTTAATCGTGGTGAAACAATATTAGATATATTGTCAGAGATAGCGAGAATGATGACACAATGCAAAGAATGTAACAAATATCATTTCAGCTGCACATGTAGAAAATGTTCAATGGGTATATGTTTTATTATATATATTTTCACCAAAAATGAAATTTTTTAAAATAAAAATTTTCAAATAAAAATCTGAGTATGAAAAGAAAAAAAGGGGTAAAAAGGATTCCAGGGTAAGGTTGCAGATGAAAAACCGTATATGAAAACTCTCTACTGCATTCTTCACAGGCAAGATATAGCAATACAGCATCAGAGAAAGCAGTTGAAGTGGGGGTGGAGAGCTCTGGGGCCTCCCTCAGCCTCTATCCCCACACATCAGTCCCTCAGGCCAAGTTCATTTGAAGATCCTGAAACTGGGGCCCAGAAAAAGGAAAGGGTTTATACTCAGGATAATGCAAGAAGTCAGTGGTAGATTAGAGATGAAAACGTAGCTCTTGTGATTTCATTCAATGCGAAACAGGAAGCCACTGGAGAGTATTCAGCAAGAGCCTAACTTGCTGGTGGCATACTGGTTTAAGAGCTATGGCTGTTAACCAAGTGGTCGACAGTTCAAATCCACCAGGTGCTCCTTGGAAACTCTATGGGGCAGTTCTGCTCTGTCACATTAGGGTCACTATGAGTTGGAATCAACTTGACAGCAACAGGTTTGGTTTGGTTTCAACTTGATTAGATTTTTAAAAGTTCATTGTGGTTGCTGTGTGGAGAATGGATTATAGAGGTTGGCGGATGGAATAGTTTGACACCAGGAAGAGCCAGTCATTAGTAGAGAACCATCAAGAGAGAACAGTTCAGAGACTGTTATGTACCAGTGGTCCAGATGAGAGATGATTGATTAGGACTAGAATGTACAGTGGAGACAGAAGGGATGGATTTGGAATCAATTTTAGAGGCAAAGCCAACACAACTATTAATGAATTGAGCATTAGGGGTGAGGGAATAGAAGTTAAGGACGATGTCAAGGTTTTGGCTTGAGCAAGTGGGTGACAGACAGAGGAGGTGTATGGTGGGGGGTGGGAGGGGAGAAGAAGAGAACACCAAGGGTATTGTTTGGGCATATAAGTTTGAACTCCCTATTAGACATCAAAACGGAGATGTCATTTAAGGATTTGAATATATGAGTCTTAAACTCAGGAGAGAGGTTGGATGGGAGATAGACGTTTGGAGGTTATCAGCATCCAAATGGTGTTTAGGACTATAAGATAAAACGAGACCCCCTAGAGAGTATAACTAGAGAAAAGAGGGTGGCAAGATGTAAGCCCTGGGGTATTCCAACTCGTAGAAAGAAGGCAAAGGAGAACTTCGTAACAAAGGCAACGGACTGAGAGGTGTGGACGTCTGACTTAAGAATAGCCAGCAACTGATTCCTTATTAAAGCAGGATGACACAGGTTAGTTGTGCTGATTGAGTTAAAAGAGATAGCTCTGGCAAACACACCTAGCAACAGGACTGGATTTACAGTAAGTAGTTAATAATGGTTACCACATTTCAATGGCTCTGGGACTCTTGAGGTGGCCAGAGACTTCCCTCTGCCCTGCCGGTTGGGTCCTCGTGGCATTTGGAGAGACTTCACAAGTGATTTGAATGGTCAGGCTTTGTATAGGACCCCAGGTTATCAGATACCTTACGCCTGAGCATAAGGATTGGGTCTTCTCAGCAAAGAGGAGCCCTGGTGGTGACGTGGTTAAATGCTCAGCTGCTAACCAAAAAGTAAGTGGTTTGAACCCAGCAGCTGCTCTGTGGGAGAAAGATGTTGCAGTCTGATTCCATAAAGATTACAGACTTGGAAACCCTATGGGGCAGTTCTACTCTGTCCTATAGGGTCGCTATGAGTGGGAGTCAACTCCATAGCAATGCGTTTTTGTTTTTTGTTTTCAGCAAAGAGAAAAGACCAGACCTTGTAGTGCGGCATTTGGGCCCTCCTTGGAATGGTCTTAACCAGCCCCCTACACCCTGTACCCCCACACTCCTAAATGGCTCACCCTCCTGAAACCTGCCCTGGGCTTGCCTGGTCTCACACCTCTGCTCTGGGAGCCCCCGCCTTCTATCTTTGCCTCTCTTGGCCAGGCAGCTCTCTTGGTCACCTCACCAATGTCAGAGAGAACATATACACCTTCATTCTGATCACTGCCTAGGCCAGTTCTGATCCATCCCTCATCCCCCTGGCCATGGAGGAGACAGCTTGATTTGTGCCTGCTAGCCCTACCAGATTGGGGGCCAGGATCGTAGGTTTCCTTTTCTTCCCACCAACCATAATGCCTTGAAAGGAGGAAGCAATGAGGATCTTGTTGAGATGAAGGCCCCACTTTGTTCCAGAGAAAAATCTGGTCTGACTATTCTGATAGAGAAATTTTACCACTTTCTTCAATGACAGAAAGTTCTGCCTTGTAGTCAAACTAAGTGGTTCTACCATATAACTCCCAAGTCTGCCTCCCCACCTGGACAGTGGAAGGCATTATTGGGTAAAGTTTGCTCAGCAGAACTTTTCTTTAGGTTTTGTTGTTGTTGTTGTTGTTGTTAAGGGAGTGAAATTGTCCTGGGGCTCCATGGAGAGCCCAGGTGGGCCATCCCACAGGTGGTTGGTGCTGTCTGCTGCCTGCACACAGTGCCTGGTGCCATCCCATCTCACCACAGGGGACAGCTGCTGGGAAGCCTGAGTCTTCCTTCTGGGGGAGATGGCCTGGCCTGGCCTTGGAGCAGGTGTTGGGGCCAGTGTCAGCTCTCTGAGCATGTCAGCAGAATCTGGGTAAACTCTTGGGAGCCGTGCCCTTTTGGTTTTCTGAACATGATGAGGCTGGGGTTGTTGATCAGAGTCTGCAGCAGAAGCCACCTTGTCCTGGAACGAGCTGAGACTCGGGGACCTAGGATAGAATTGGTGCAGATAGACCAGGGTGAGGCTGTTGGACGAGTGTGGCAGAATGAGCTGGACTGGGACTCCTAGGGACATGGGGGAGGTCACACTGGGATATAAGGTTGCCCCGCAGAGTTGTGTATCTGCAGTATTTGGGAACAGTAACAGTACCAGTCCAGGTGAGTGTCCACAGGCAGAGACAGGGCTCACTGGTGGGTTTCCCAGCAGAAGGTAGAACTTATAATGGGGATGGGAGTGGCGGGAGTAGACACTATGGATCCCTGAGGAAGCAGGAGCTGGTGGTCCACAGAGCTGTGGTGAGCAACAGGGCAGAGCAAACAAACTTGAGCCCCATCTTGGAAGGTGTCTGGTATGTGGTGTGGGACATGGGTTGGGGCCCTGCCCCAGGCAAATGGAGAATGGAGGACTCAGCGAGCAGAGCTATAGTTCAGTTCCAGGAACAAGGAAAGAGCCCAGTTAGCAGGACAAAGACACAGGCCTGAGTGGGTTCCACAGCCAGGCTGACTGGAAGCTAAGCCTCCTGAGCATCCAAGTAGAAGAGCTTCCACAGTGTGGAGTGGAGGAGCAAGGGGAAGAGAAGGTAGTACCTAGGGCATCTCACAGACCCCAGTGAGGTATTAGGTATTTATTTCCTGCTATCCAACCCCAGTGTAGGTCTAAAAACTAGAACTTACCTGTTGATTGGCTTAGGCGCCAGTATTTGATGGCCTGCTGCAGCTTCCTCTCCCTGTGACCTGTCATCAGGATGTGACAAAAGCTGACGAGCACAGGGTTGGTGTGATAATGGTCCACGTAGAGCATGCCAATCCACGCTCTGAACCCTGAAAGCCAGAAAGGACTTCAGGCTGGGCAGTGATTCTTCCCTGTCCCCTGGCCAGACTTCTCAGGATGGCCTAGTTTGTGCTTTTCATGACATGACTGCAGGGTCAGTCTGCTGCCAAATGGTGCCCATGTCTTTGCTGAGAAACTTAGAAAACGAGGTATGAAGAGTTGGAAGCATTGTTAAAGGTTATATTCCAACCCTTCCATTTTACCGGGAACCTGAAGCTCAGAGGGGCTAGGACCACCGCGGCTTACACAGAGAAGGCACTTAGTGCACACATTGGATGAACGGGTGAATGGATGGATGTGGGTTACAAACAGAACAAAAATTACTTTTTATTCCCTGAAGTGGCTTTAATTATAGAATACGTCCACTAAGTAGACTATTTTCTTAACTAAATAAATTTCTAACTAACAATGCTAGTAATTTCAAGATGTGTTCTTTCTCAGAGCTCTATGCAAAAATTTCCAAACAGCTTACTCATAATTTGGAACTCCTGGGTGACACAAACGAGTAACCCTGGTGGCGCAGTGATTAAAGCACTTGGCTAATAACTGAAAGGTCAACAGTTCGAAACCACCAGCGGCTCACTGAGAGAAAGATGTGGCAGTCTGCTTCCGTAATTTACAGCCTTGGAAACCCTATGGAGCAGTTCTACTCTGTCCTATGGGGTCACTGTGAGTCAGAATCAACTCAATGGCAGTGTGTTTGGTTTTGGTGGGTGGCACAAGTGGTCAAGCGCTGAGGTGAAAGGTTGGCAGTTCGAATTCGCCCAGAGGCACCTCAGAGGAAAGGCCTGGGGATCTACTTCCCAAAAAATCAGCCACTGAAAACCCTATGGAGCAGTTCTACTCTGACACACATGGGGTTGCCCTGAGTCAGAATTGACTCAGTGGCAACTGGTTCGGCTTTTGGTTTTTATTCATAAATTAACTTCCAACTGTCCAGACAGCATTCCCCTCCCTCTTACTGCCCCACTGTTACACCTCAAAGGGTTGTCGAGTATGCAGGATGTCTCTTCAGAGGAGCTTGAATGCCCACCTGACCCCTGGGCTGTGCGTGATTTTACCGGTCAGCTTGACAGCCACAATCGATCAGGAGATGTGTGCAGAGGATAAGGGAAGGGGGTAAACTCAGAGCCTCCCAGGCAACTTCCACACAGTTGGCAAGAACAGCCCTGCCCAGGGGTGGGGCCTTCAGGGCCCGTCACCTACCCATGTCTGCTCTCTCGTAGCCGTTCTGCATGATGGTCCTGTCGATGCGCGCAATCAGCCACGTGCCCAGGACACAGCTGATCAACAGCCTGAAGAGGCATGCGCCCAGGCCGAGCAGCACGTTGTAGAAGAACAGGAAGTAGTTGAAGTTGTGGAATGCTTTCCTGCAAACGTAAGCCGGCCCAAGGGCATGCCCTTTCAGTAATGCAAGGTGCCTAGGCAGGCGGGCCCTGAGTCTCCCAGACTAGGCAACATTTCCCATCTCCTAGCTTTGTGCCTTGTGCTCTAAGTGGACACTGACTGCACCTACCTCACTGCACTGACGTGAGGGCTCGCTCTGATGCAGCGGACAGGGCACTGAGCAGAGCACAGGGTGAATGTGAGTGGTGATTGTAATTGTTTCATATGGCATTCAGGTTTTGCGATTTCCTGTATAAGAAATCCCCTGTGGCTACAACTGGCTTTGTGGTTATAGCAGAGGTTGGGGCTTTCCCACTGTCTGTTCCAACAGTGATCTGCCTCCAGGTGGGACTGTTCCATCATCTTCCAGGCCGAGCTTCCCAAATCACTGTCTGGTTGCATGGTTCCCCATTGGCTATGGGATAAAGTCCAAAGTTCTCATCCTGATTTTCCAGGCCCTGATCAGGGCCCTTTTCTGGGGTTGTCACCTTGTGCCCTCCCTCTGCCCCTTACCTGCTAAGGCCACTGCATGGCACCATATTGGATTACTTACTCTTCTCCTAAGACTTCCTGCCCTTTTGCTCTTTCCTGCCTCCATCCCGTAGTTGCAGCTGCCGGTATATCCTCTCTCCACCTCTACCTGCAGAAATCCTATCCAACCTACTGCCCTCACCTCCAATGTCCCATCTGCAATTGAATTAAAAAATTTTTTTTTTTTAAGACTATAGGTGTTACAAATGGCTTGCACTCAGCTACTAACCTATAGGTTGGCGGTTCACACCCACCCAATGGCACTGTAGAAGAAAGACCTGGCTATCTGCTTCTGTAAAAATTACTGCCAAGAAAGCCCTATGGAGCAGTTGTACTCTGAAACATATGGGGTCACTGTGAGTTGGAATTGGCTTGACGGCAACAGGCTTTTTTTTTTTTTGCCTCTTGTCTACCACTCCGTCTTTCCCCCTCCATTATCCATATTTCTTCTGCAATCATTTTGCATCCTCTGGATTGTACTCTGTTTCTGCGTCTGTCTTCTCCAGTGGACTGTGACTTCTCAAAGGCAGGTGTGTAGAGATTCTCTCTTTACCCTCAGTGCCCATGTTGTTTCCCCAGTGAGTAAATGACTTTGGACAAATGAATTAGAAAGATTACCACGTGCCAGAAACTGCTGTTCTAGGAACTTTTCATATTTAATACATGTCATCCTCACAACACTTCTTTGATGTATGTACAGTTATTTGTAAATTGGGGAAACAGGTTCATAGATGTTTAGTAAGGTCATCCAAGGTCACACAGCTAGTAAGTGGGGGAGTCAGGATTTGGACTCAGGCCATTTGGTTCCAGCGCCTACCTGCTGAACTGCTACACTGCACTGTCCCCAGAGAGCCCACTCTGGAACCTGCAGAGGGTGAGGGGACAGGACCAGAGACAGCCAAGGTGGAAGCTCTGCAATTCCTCCATTCCCTCCCCTTCCCCTCACCTGTTGTTGAGCGCCAAGGGCTTCTGCTTGTCAGCTGTGCCCATCTTTGGCTGCAGAAAGAAGCTGGCAGCAATCCACACTTGCAGGATCATGATACCCACGACAACGGCTACGGTGAGGCTGAAACGCAGGGTGAGACCATCCTGAGGTCACCTATCATCCTGAGGTGGCCATTTCACTGTCTGCCAGGCCCTTCTTGGGCCCCCCAGTGACAGAGGAGAGATGCCACCTGCCCACCAGACCAACGGTAATGCAGGCTCTGTGCTTCGTGCTTACAGAGCACTCATATGCCCATTGTGCAGATGAGAAAACTGAGGCTCACAAAGGGGAGGTGGTCAGGTCTTCTGGCTCTAGATCACAGCTCATTATTCCAGGATTTAATTTATGTCCTCTAAGATCAGGGGTGGAGTCGTGGTGGTGCAGTGGTTAAGAGCTCGGCTGCTAACCAAAAGGTCGGCAGTTTGAATCCACCAGCTGCTCCTTGGAAACTCTACGGGGCAGTTCTTCTCTGTACTATGGGGAATTGACTTGATGGCAATGGGTTTTTTGTTTTGTTTTGTTTTGGTCAGGGGTGGCAGTTGGGGTAACAGTTGGGAATCACAGAAAGGAATGAGATTTTCAGAAGTGTCTGAGAAGGCCACAAGAGACTGGCAAGGCAGCCAGGTGACTCAAAGCAAGTATGGGACCAGAGGAGCTCAGAGCAAGGAGGCCCCTGGAGATCACTGCATCCTATGTTTGCATCTCCTGAGTGGCAATATAGGGTAGTGGTTAGAACACATGCTTAAGTACCAGACTGCCTACCTCCAAATCCTGGCTTTTCCCCTTCCTGGGACAAATTGCTTACCTGTCCTGTGCCTCTATTACCTCGCCTGTGAACAGAGGCTAACATAGCACCAACCTTATAGGGTCATTAAGAGAATAGGTACATGGTAAACACTTAATGATGTTAGCGTTCACTTTTATCTTCCATGTGGGTAAGCTGAAGCTCAGAGAAGGGAGACCACTTATCTAAACTCACACAGCAAGTCAGTATCTGATCCAAAACCAGAGCTCAGATTCCCTGACTCCTTCTACCATCCTGTCCTATCTTTCACTTCACCTCCCTAACTTCAATTTTCCCAGCTGTAAAATGAACATATGCGTCTCCCTTGACATGGTTATGAGGACCCCATGGAATGGTGAGTGAGGAAGCTTTTTGTACACTATAAGCTTCCCTTTCCCGGTGAATCGCTACGGTGAATCATTCCTGGTCAGAACAAAGACCATGGGCCCAGGGTTTGGGGAGAGCCCAGCAGGGAAGGGACGCTTCCTGGAGAGTAACTACAGGGGCCCACCAGCTCCCAGGACCCAAGCAAGGACAGGCTGCTGCCAGCACTCACGTCCCGATGCCCAGGCCTCGCAGCATCTCCAGGCCCTTGTTGTGGATGATGGGTAACACCAGGCTGTACATGACTACCATGCCGCATAGGCTCTGCATCACGTGGATGATAAGGTAGCCTGCAGGTGGAGGGAGTGGTGGTCACTCAAGGCCCCGCATCCATGATCCAGCCCCGCATGCTCCCCCCTGCAGACTACCATCTACCTCCTCCCCATCATGGGCCATGCAGTCTCCCACTCTGGCATGCTTGCTTATGGCATTTCTTCTGCCTGGCATAATGCCCCTTTCTTCCTCTGATCTCCTACTCACCTCGCCAGGTTCAGTTCTAATATCAACTTCTCTGGCAGCATCCGAGCCCTGCCCTGGGCGTGGATACGTACTTCCTTCTCTGGGCCACCACCGCCCCTAGCACATAGTGCCCCATAGGCTCAGGACAGGTGGGATGATGACCTATTTGAGTGTGTGTTTCTCCCTCCATACTGAAAGCCCCTCGAGGGCAGGGGCTAGGGCTGTGTCTGCCTCCCCTTTCTTCCCCCTACCCATAGCCGGGACTTTGCAGGTGCCCAGGAGTTGTGTGCTGACTGAATGGGTCCAGTAATAGCACTTACCCCACAGGATATAGGCTATTTGCCACCCAGAATACCTTGCTATGGCCACCTGAGATTTAAAAAGAAAAGTGAAGTTCTGTTAACAGTGGTGTAATGAGATTTGGAAAAGATTTTGAAGAAGGTAATCAATGTCACTGAATTGTACATGTAGAAATTGTTGAGGTGGCATATGTTTTGTTAAGTATATTTTCACCACAGTAAAATTTGAAATAAGGCAAAACTGAAGCGAAAAAAGAAGAAAAGGAAATCCTGGAGAAGAGCAAACCTTCGTTATCTCTAACACATCTACCCAGCATTCCTGTCTCATTTGCAGTTCACCCTCCAGCCCAGGGAAGCAGGTGTGGTGATTGTCCTCATTTAACAGATGAGGAAACTGAAGGGCTGGATGGAGAATGGGAGTTGCCCTGAGTCACACAGCAGCTGGCAGGGCTGGAATTGAGGAGTCTGGGCTCCCAGCCTGGCGCTCTGCCTCCAGCGCTGCCCTGGCCCTGGTGCAGAAGAGGAGGGGCAGCATACTGCTTTGCCTGGAAATGGAGCGAGGCCTCTGGAGACTTACCACACTCTCTGAGGAGGAAGGATTACGGAACGTCAAGGGAAGAAAGTTTTTATTTCCTGACCACAACCTCTTTATGTGCTCTCTAGAGAAAAAGTGGAAAATTAAGTAAATTAGTAACTACAGCTCCTTATGCATGATCAGAGCTCAAGAGATATCAACAAAAAGGCCTGTGGAGGGTGATGGCAGGCAGCTCAGCCGCCCTGTGTTGGCTGTAGTTCATGGCCACCAGAGGCTTCTGATTTCCCGTAAAAGTCTTAATCCAGCCATTTCAATCCCACTTCGTTAAAATAATATATTTTTACTAAAGTGGTGACTGTGATTGAATCTGATAGACAAGATTATGTGTGGCCTTTATTTTCTTCGTTCTCTTATTTATATTTTCTAATTTTTCTACAATGAATATGTGTTAATGAATGTATCTGTTTAAAAACAGAAAATCAGTTTTATTGATAGCATAACTTTATACTAACACGTTGTTGTTGGGTGCCATTGAGTCAATTTTTGATTCATAGTGACCCCATGTGATAAGTAGAACTACCCCATAAGGTTTCCTAGGCTGTATCTTTACAGGAGTAGAGCCAGGGTGGATTCAAACAGCCTCTGGTAGATTCAAACAGCCACCGTTTCGGTTAGCAGCTGAGTGCTTAACCATTGCACCACCAGGGCTCCTTTATACCAACATAAAGGGAAATAAAAAGGGCAACAATTCCTTATAATCCCACCCCCTCAACAAATCAACTGCTTCCCTTCCCCACCTTCTAGTCTGGCCCTTGGCCCTATGCACAAATCTTATGTTTACAGAGTTAATAGTCCACATTTACATCTGTGTCCACTTTGATTCCTTAAATTTCATCTCCAGCATTTTTCTAATTTGTTTTCAGTTTTCATGACCAAAGGTGATAATGGCAGATCTTGACAACCAGTAGAGAGGCCTGGTGTGTACAGAAAATAACAAGGCCTCTGGGGTCGGAAAGACTTGCTCTGCTGCTAATTGCTTGGGCAAGTTTTGTGTAATTATGTTGAGTCTCTACTTCCTCAGCTGTAAAAATGGACATGAAAATACATGTCCCTCGGGGTTCTACTGAAAACCAAATGAGGATTCATAACACAATGTCTAGCTCATAGTAGGAGCTCAATTCCAGTAGGTTTTTTTTCTTCCTGCCAATAGATGTGGTTGTCCCTAGACCTTGCATATTTCCTGAGCCCATGTTGGGCACTGCTGGCACCACTCAGGAATTCTCAGAAAAGCCTGGCAGATGCTGAAGACATACCAAAGACTCCTAGAGCCCGCTTACCTGTAACAGGCCAAAATGTGGAACAGATAGTTTGCACACGTGAGGGAGGCAGGCAAAATAGTTGCCACCCAGACTCCTGAAATAGAAAAAGTGATATGAGAGTCCTCAGAAAATAAACCAGAAACAGTATTTTTGAAACACTTCCCATATCAGAAAGGTCTGGAAAGAATATATACACAAATAAAATGAGAAAATCAAGAAAGAGACAAATGCTATAAAGAGGAACCATACAGAATTACTGGAGCTGAAAAATACAATAACTGAAATGAAAAATTCACAGGAGTAGCTCAACAGTAGCTACTATGGAAGACAGTTCAGTTGTTCCTCAGAAAGTTCAACATAGAATTAACATGTGACCCAGCAATTTCACTCCTAGGTACAGACCCAAAAGACTTGACCGCAGGGGCTCAAACAGGTACTTGAACACCAGTGTTCGTTACAGCAGCATTCACAATAAAAAGGTGCAAATCACCCAAGTGTCCATCAACAGATGAATGGATAAACAAAATGTGATATATACACACAATGGAATATTATGCAGCCATACAGAGAAATGAAGTTCTGATACATGCTATGACATGGATGAACCTTGAAAACATGCTGAGAGAAACAAGTGAGACACAAAAGGACAGATATTGTATGATCTTGGCAATATGAAATATGTAGCATAGGCAAGTGCAGAGAAAAAAAAGTTTATCAGTGGCTACCAGGGCTGGGGAAGGAGAAGTGGGGAGTTGTTGCTTAATGGGTACTGAGTTTCTGCTTAGGATGATGACAAACATTTGGAAATGCATAGTGGTGATGGTTGTACATCATGGTGAATGTAATTAATGTCACCGAATTGTACACTTAAAAGTGGTTAAAATGGCAAATGTTTTATAACATACATTTCACCACAATAAAATTTTAAAAAGTAATAAAATACTTAGGAATAAATTTAACAAGAAATACAATACTTACGCACTGAAGACTACAAAATGTTGTGGAAAGAAATGAAAGAAGACATAAATCAATGAAAAGACAACCCACAGAATGAGAGAAAATATTCACAAATTATATATCTGTTAATGGGACTTGTATGCAGAATATATAAGGAACTCTTACAACCCAATAATAAAAAGACTAATAATCCAATTAAAAAGATTTTACCTTGGGTCACGTCGAACAGCTCTTTCACCTGCAGAGCGGCTGGGGTCAGAGTCCCTGTGCCGTTCGTGGAGGTGATGTAGTTCTCCAGCTCGCCTTCAAGCATGGCCATCTTATCTCTCACATACACAAAGACACAGAATTCAATGACAATGAACTGGGGACACAAAGCAAAGGTTTCAAAGCATCAGCTGAGTCCAGCTCAGCATGTAAACAACATGCAGATCTCTCATAGGTTCAGAACCCAGTCTCTACCAGACATTCGAAACTCTTCTGAGATTGACTCTGGACACTGGCTGTTCTAGGCTGTGAGTTTTCAGAGATAGGAGACACCCCACACTCTGTTCTTCAGCCCACAGCAAACAAAAGTAGGCCCTACAAAGTCTCAAGGAGCTCTTCAAACATTAATGAATCAGAGTGAAATGAATGACTAACTTTGAGTAAGGCATGACTCTGAGGATGATCCCAGCCATATCTCCCACCACTCCCCATCATGCATCTCGGACAAACAGCCAAATTGCCGCCTGTTACACATCTTATGCTTGCCCGCCGTCCTATATCCTATCATAATGCCATTACGTCTCCTGTCAACATGCCACTGGTTCCATAGCTCCTGCTGCCAATTTTCTCCACTAACCAAATCTTATTTATCTCTGAAAGTGGAGCTCAAATGCTATCATCTTCGGGAAACTTCCCAATCTAGAATAATTTGCTGAACTTCCAGTGCACTCCCACCCTCTCCATTTTCTCTCTTAGGATGACAGATACTTCATGACACATCTCCTTCACTTAGACTGTGAACTTCTCCCAATCCAGGACTCTGCTGAATCCTATATGGGGGATTTTTTTACTAGTAATATTTACCTTGGTGGCTAGAGTGCCCTTGGAGTCAAGATGGTGGGGTCAAAGCATTCTACTTCTATGATTGACAGAAATTCAATTATGACCCAACTTTTGAGGAACGTGCTGCCTCCATAGAAGATTGCACAAGCCCCTGTCCCCTTCCCCCCCCCCCCCGCCCCATTCATGAAATAGAAAAGGATTTTCTCAGGGAATTTTTTTTTTTTTTTTACTTACAAGGTACAGGCAAATGAAAGCCAGTACAGTGGTTCCTATCATTCTGCTTGGGAACTGAAAGCAGGGATCCCATTCATATATCCTAGTTTGGAACCAAGACTTTTTTCTCTCTCTGTGAACAAATAAACACAAGAAAAGAGGCTCTGGTAGGTAAACAAATGCCCAATTCATCTCAGAATACCAACATCTCCTCCTCTTTGTCTTGGGACTTAAAGTAGGGAAAGAATACTGGGAGTTGCTTCCACGGTTTGTCATTTCTTCCTTTTCCCTAAGAACACTCAGTTTTATTCAGGGCAGCAATTCATCAAATTAAATGACAACAGTTTCTAACCTCTCTTGCAACTAAGAGTGACCAGACGAAGTTTAGGCCTCTTAGATATGAGCAGCAGTATTGTGTGGAACTTTGGGAAGCTGCTTAGATGGACCTGACACAGCTCTGGGGGACCCTTTGCCCTTCCTTCTTAGCTCTTTCCTGCTGTCTGCAATGTGGATGTGGTGGCCAGGCCAGGCTGGAGCTCCACAGGCCATTTGGGCCACGTGATAGTCTTGAGGTTGGAAACTACATACTAAGATGTTAGAGCAAAAAGGCTAATGGTCACTGAGCTGCTGTGGTAGACAAACCTGGATCAGTATGAATTGTCTACCTCCAGAGATCTTTTACATGAGAAGCAAATAATTTTTTTCTTGTTTGTGTCACTATTATTTTGGGTTTTATCCTATATGTAGACAAATCTAATCTTAACTTAAATACTGACTTTTCCATCGAATCACTGTGTGACTTTGGATAAAGACATGCCCCTTCTCTGGAACATATCCCCATCTGTATAGTGGTAGAGGCCGAAGTGGTGGCACTTGTCCTCTTCCCTCCACATTCTCTTGTATTGGTAACAGCACCTACATTTTTCTTCGGGGAACTACCCCTCTTCTACCCTCAATTCATGTAATTAAGCGAGATTGACACTACTTCCTGGCTCCAATGGTGAACAAGTGACCCAGGCTTAGCCAATCAGTTTACTCCACTCCCCTAGCCATGGTGATTGGTTCCAGGGTGTCATGTGATCCAATTTGATCCAGTGAAATTCAGTCCTGGGACTTTAGCTTGAATAATTGGGAAGGAAAAATTTCTCTTTCCTCTGAGTTTGAAGCCAGGAGGGTAAGAAGGGTATAAGCTTAGAAATTCTGGGGGCCAGCATGTGGAGGAAGCTCACCTAACTTTTTAGGTCAACACAGAGAAAAGCAGAGCTGAGAGAAGATATAGAGAAAGAGATCTAATCTGATGGCATCCCCTAAGTCCCTGGATCTAACTATACCTGAAACAGAACTTCCTCTAGACGTTTCAATTATGTGAGCCCATAAATTTCCTTTTTCTCTTTAAGCCAGTCTTAGTTGAGTTTCTCACATTAGTGAACACAAAAGTCCTGGCTAGTATAGTGTCCTCCAGTCATCCTGGGGGTCTGTCACATGTCAGGGCTCATCAGTATCAGTGCAAAGACTGAGGGAAGAATGAATATAACTGTGGCTTACTGCAGAGGGGCCTTCCTCAGGAGCTGTTTGACGTGCTCTGCCTGGTGAACTTCCAGGAAAGGTTTTTCTTCCTGTGAGAAAGGGAGAGAGGTATACACTTTGGCTCACAAATTCTGGTTAGGGCTTTCTTCTCTGGGAGGCTATAGCCACAGATGGTAGGAATTTGGGCAAGAGTTGCTTTTCTCATTTTAGCCCTTCACAGGCACCTGTCACTTTTTGGGAAGAGGAACTGGGTCCAGTTTCCTGTTCACCAAGAGCTTGTTTTTACAAAATATCAGAGGTCTGGCTTCACTCTTCTCTTTACTGATTGCACCAGTCATTGTTTTGTGGAGTCTTTTATTCCCTTACAGATTTGGTGATTTGTCACTGTATTTCAAGCCATTGCTTGAAAATGAAAGCCCCCTAATCCCAGTGGCTTTAGTTTTTGTAGAGAGGAATTTCTTTTGCTCACTTCATATTTTTTCAACATTAAAAAAATGAAACCTTAATGGTTAGGAAAGGTTTTCTCCAAGTGCAATGAACATTTCATGGTTGTCATCTGTCCTGCTACATATATTTGAATGTGTAAATTTTACATGCTATAAGATAAAATCTTATGTATCCTGAATGTTGGGTAGAGTCCAAAAGATCTGGTTAAAATCCTGACTGGCTACTTACTAACTGCGTGCCTCCACCAGGTTACATCCTATCACTCAGGCCCCTCTTCGGTGAATGTAGAAAATAATAGTGCCTACTTCAGAAGTTCATCATGAGGATGAGATAATATTGAAAGCACTTGCACAGTGCCTGCCCAGGGCAGGTGGCCAATAAGTGTGGCACTTGTTCATACGTTGTTGTTGTTCGGTGCTGTCGAGTTGGTTTCAACTTGCAGCGACCCTATGTACAACAGAATGAAACATTGCCCGGTCCTGCACCATCCTCACTATCCCTGCTCTGTTTGAGCCCATTGTTGCAGCCGCTGTGTCAGTCCATCTCCTTGAGGCTCTTCCTCTTTTTTGCTGACCTTCTACTTTACCAAGCATGATGTCCTTCTCTAGGGACTGATCCCTCCTGATAACACGTCCAATATTAAATATCCTCCGCACTTCTAAGGAGCATTCTGGCTGTATTTCTTCCCAGACAGATTTGTTTGTTCTTCTGGCAGTCCATGATATATTCAATATTCTTCACCAACTGCATAATTCAAAGCCATCGATTCTTCTTCAGTCTTTCTTATTTTCATTGTCCAACTTTCGCATGCATATGGGGTGACTGAAAATACCATGGCTTGGGTCAAGCGCACCTTAGTCCTTAAAGGGACATCTTTACTTCTTTTCTTTTTTTTTTTTTTTTTTTTAACACTTTAAAGAGGTCATTTGCAGCATTATTCATATAATGTAAAAATTTTCCTTTCCTTTTCTTCAACTGGAGTCCCTGGGTGGTACAAATGGTTAATGTGCTTGGCTGCTAACTGAAAGGTTGGAGGTTCAAGACCACCCAAAGGTTCCTTGGAAGAAAGGCCTGGCTGTCTACTTCTGAAAAATCAACTGTTGAAAAGACCTATGGAGCACAGTTCTACTGTGAAACACACGGGGTCGCCATGAGTTGGATTCAACTTGATGGCAACGGTACTGTTTTTTCTTCAACTGCCAGTAAAGGCATCTAAAATGGTCTTTTTTCCTTAGAGAAAAAAAATGTATTTTGATAAACTTCTTTATTGTGGGAGAAACTCCTCATCAGCCTCTGTAATCCGGGGAAATACAGGAAGAATTCATTTCCATATTCAAACCTGAAAAGTTTTGAAGCTTGGAGTAATAATTGGAACCTCTTCATAGTTATTTTTTGTTTATTTGTTTTTAAGCACCTGCATGATCCACCATCTCCAGGATCTGGGCTGTGAAACTACGCACAAGCATTCTGGTTTCCCCTCCTTGGGGTACGTAGGAGGATTGCAGTTTTCCCCCCCGGCTTGAAAGTGGGTGTGGCCAGGTGACTTGCTTTGGCCAATGGAGTCTGAGTGGAAGTGACATCATGGTGGTAGCTTTAAACACCAGTGTCTGTCACCCTGTGCCTTTTCCTGTTCTGTGTCCATTAGTAATGTTCTGGATGGTAGCTGCTCCATTAGCTGGACACGCAGAGTGGGGAGAACATGGAACTGTGCCCCAGACACACCCATGATGTTCATGTAGCAATACAATAGTGAGAAATAAACCCTTATTTTTTAAGCCACTGAGATTCGGTGCTGATTGTTACTACAGCAAAACTTTGCCTGACCTGACTGTTACATGCTCATTTTGAAAAGATAATCAAAGGACAAGAAAAACTCAAGGTCAGTAAAATGAACTAATCACAACACCTTCAAACTCAGTTGACACAGAGAGCAAAGCTCATGACAATGAGCAATGGAGACATAAAGTTTGCATGTATTATTGGAAACTCTGACAAGTTCTGATTTAACAGTGGGGTATGGGGAACAGAGAAAGGACAATCCTGGCCCCATTGTGACCTCAAACTTGGAGTCATTTGCTCTAAGCCAGAGAGGCTGTGTAGCATAGTGGTTAAGAGAGAGCCTAGACAGCAAAACTGCCTAGGTTCAAATTCTGGCTCTGCAACAGAGTAGCTAGGTGACTTTGGGCAACTCAACTTACTTCTCAGAGTCCCAGTTTCCTTAGTCCAGAATGTGGGAAGTAATGATAGTACCAACTGCATGCGGCAGTTGTGAGGATTAACCCTTCAGTATACACAGAGTGCTCAGTACTTGTACTCACGGCCTGGAGCTCCCAGCCCAGGTGGACCCTCAGAGACTTGACGAACATGTGCAGGAAGCGGCCCAGCAGGAAGGCGAGGCACAGCAGTGAGGGCCAGTAGAGTATGATGCCTTCGTACTTTCCCACCAGCTGCAACAGAAGGAGACCCCAGGGCGCAGGCTGTGGGTGGGGTGAGGGCCAGAGCCCCTTGTGGACTTGGTGAAGCTGCAGACAGAGTTCTGCCTGCGCAGTTTGCTCCCACCAAGACACACTGTCTCAGCGCTTACCTAGACCTGGTTTCAAATCCCAAGCCCTCCGCTACTTAAGAATTACTTGATATACTTGGACCTCAGTTTTCTCACCTGTAAAATAGGTTTCATGATAACCTCCCTACCTTGCAGGGCTGCCATGAGCATCACGTGTCTGTGAACGAACACCTTGATGAACACAGAAGTGAGCAATCATGATGGCTCCAATACCCTTTTTTTCACAGATGAGGAAACTGAGGTCCAGAGAGGGGTAGAGGCTAATTTGAGGTCACGTGATAAGTTGGCTGTGGTAATAGGACATGAACATCCTAAACACAGTTCACCTGGACTCACCTGCCCATGGGGACACTGTGTGATATAAAGGACGGTGACAGAAAACCTGAAAAACAGAAACAGGACATGTGGCACTTGTGTTCATTCCCCTCCCAGCAGAGTACCTGGAACAGCCCCTATGAAAATAGCTCAGGTGCCACCATCCTGAGCTACCACCCTCATCCCTGCCCCCTTGGGAGGGCTGGTTCCTAAGCCTCAGTGTACCTCCCACCCAGATCAAGCACCTGCTTATGTCACCCTTCATTCATTCCACAAGGCCTCGCTCAGGACCGTCTCAGAATCCACGGACAGCAGAACACGAAGGCCGTTGAGATGTCATCCTCATCACCCCCCCCCACCCCCCATGGTTCAGATGGTGAGTTGGGAGTTCAGAGAGGGGAAGGAGTGAGTTCAGAGTCCCACACAGAGGCACTGACTGAGCCAGGTCTTAGACCCAGGTCTCCTGACTCCTTCTACCTGACCTTTTCCATAAACACTGCATCAAAGTCACATGCCTCAACACTTTATTGACACCTGACGCTCATTCGTGGTTACAGTCACACTTGGGTCTGACTCCCATGGTACTCATGTTCTGAGTGATTCCCAACACCCTTCCTCTCTTGGCCAAGAAACCTGTCAGAACCTGAGGAGATGAACTTACTCCATGTCTAACCCTGGATGCCCTCTCTTTTGATTTTTAAGAAGCAAGCCACTTCTGTTTGGGGTGACAAAAAGTTTTGGAAATAGACAACATTATGAATGTAATTAATGTCACTGAATTATATACTTAAAAATGGTGAAGTTATTGTACACTTAAAAATGGTAAATTTTATGTTAGATAGATTTTACCACCATAAAAAAATTCTAAAGTAAGAAAAAAAAAAGGGAAGAAAGAAAACCACTTACACACTTTGGAGCTATGCCCATTGGTGTGTCAATTGCTTATGAGCCTCCTGCCAGTCAACTCTGACAGACTGCAGTGGCCCTGCACACTGGGCAGGAGGACCCCGCCCCGTAGAAAATGCTGGATGGGGGAAGTAGGCCCAGCAAGGGGGTTGAATACCAGGAAAAGAGCCTCACAGGCTGAAAAGTAGAATTGTCCATGTGATTATTCAGTCAACAAATATTTCTCAGGGCCAACTCTGTGCCAGGTCTGTGGCAGGTGCTGAGGGCACAGAGCTCACCAGGAAGGGCAAGAAGCTCTCAGTCTGGTGAGGGCCTTGGTCCAGAAGGATGAGTATATACTTATCACTAGATTAGAGGAGAAAGATGATCTATGCAGGGGATAGAATCCTATAGATAAAGATACCAGAACACATGGTACATGAGGCTGTATCTTGTTTTCCGGTGTATTCTTTGGCTCATAAAACCGAAAAACCAAACCTATTACCATTGAGACGATTCCGACTCATAGCGACCTTATGGCACAGAGTAGAACTGCCCCATATGGTTTCCAAGGAGCACCTGGTGGATTTGAACTGCCAACCTTTTGGTTAGCAGCCATAGCTCTTAACCACTGCACCACCAGGGTTTTCTTGGCTCACAGTGGGGATGTAATAGAATGTTTGTTGAATGAAGAAGTGGTTGGATGAATGAACATAGGAGTTTTGTATTACTGGAGGTGTGTACTAGAGATTGGTAGGGGGTGGTAGGGGGCTGAGACTGGGAGAGGTCAGACTCTGATGGGCCCTGACTGCCAAGCTAAGGCACGTAAACTTTCCTCCGGGCTCTAAGGGAAGTTATGAGAATATTGAGCAGAAGCCTCCAACTGGGACTCCTGCTTCCCCTAGTGGGACCCTCGGCAGTTTATAGAAGTTCATTTTTCTAAATTTGGGACTTCTAGGAGAGGCTTTCAGAAGAGGCCCTGTGTGAGGTAGGCAAAAGCTGGTATGATCTTCTGAAGCCTCAAGGGAAGGACCAAGAAGGGGCTGCAATGGGACCCTGGACATGTCACCCCTGCCCACCCTGGGCCTCAGTCTCCCCCTTCTGGGCAAAGATGTCCTCCTCAGAGAGCTCTCAGGTCACTTCTAGCCCTCTGTCCAGAGTTCGGCCATGGTCAAGAATTCACGAGAGGCAGGCAGGCAGAGCCCATCTTACCATATAAGAGAGTAGCTGAAGCCGAGGATGGCGCTGACCAGCCGGAACTCCGATGAGAGGCAGGCAAAGAAGGGGAAGTGGGACAGGCCGACTTCAATGCCTCCAATCAGAAGCACAAAAGCTGGGGGAGACAGCGCCAGAGAGGCTGTGAGTTCCCTTTCACTGGGCTCAGGGTAGTCCTGGGAGGCCGTGCGGCTTCACGCTCGTTAAACTATCCCAGAACATACGAGGAGAAGGAAAACCTCCAAATTGGTTTCATTACATGAAGATAACATTGACTCCAAAATGTTATAAAGACTGGACCAGTAAAAAATTTTCAGATCAATCTCACCTATGAATATTGATTCAAAAAAATCTTAAAATATCAGCAAACAGAATCTAACAACATATTAGGAAATAAAATACATCTTAACCAAGCAGTTTATTCTAGAAATGCAATGGAGTTTCAATATGAGGAAACTCGTTCATATAATCCATCAGATGAATAGAATTAAGGAGAAAAATCATATGGTCATCTCCAGAGAGATGTATACTTAATTTCATCACCTTGATTGTGGTGATGGTTTCATGAGTGTAAACATATGTCAAAACGTATCAAATTGTATTCTTTTAAGAGGCATACAGTGGTATGTCACTGTGGTTTTCGTTTGTGTTTCCCAATTCTAATGAGGTGTTTATAGGCATTTGATCATATAGGCTTGGAGCCCCTGAGAAAGATCTGGGCTGGACAGAGAGGTTTGGCAATCATTGTGTAAGGGACAGTTGACTCTATATATTAGAGTTGCTCCTTCAGGGAGAACATGAGGCATGGGGGAAAGAAGAGACCTTAGACCAATGGCCAAAGAATTAAGTGTTGTTTTTTGAGAAGAATCCTAGGGATTGTTGATATCAAGAAGGCAGCCATGACCAAGACTCAGAAGAGTTTTTTGGGATGGGTGATGGAGAACCTGCTTTCTTATCCCTTGTTACATCATGTCTAAATCTCAATCTAACTGAATCCTCTGAATCTAAATGGAGGAAAGTCCCACAAACAAGCTTTGAGGCTCTCTGGGTTAAGCACTGACCTTGGGCAAGGAACAAGCTGAGAAGAACATTAACAGTTCACAAAGTTTATCCCCTGATTCCGGAGAAACCCTGGCACGGGGTCTCTGAAAGCAAGAATTCTTATGGTAAAATTCCTAGCAAGTGAGAGGCAGCCCTTGTACCTTGGGCCCACTGCGGGATCTGCAGGGGTTGGTAGCCTTCTGAGAACAAGAACATGATCTTATTGGCCGTGGCCCCAAAGGCGATTCCATAGGACCATCGGTTACTAAATGTGCCCACAAAGTCCAGAGGCCTGTGAATAAGAAAAGCAGTCTATGAGACCAGAAGGTAGCTCTGAAACATTCTCACAGTTCATCTTCAAAGTAGCAAACCTGCCCTAAAGTGAGATTATTGGCTGGTGAACCATTAGATTCAACTCACATTTCCTGAGGCCCTGTGTTCCGAGCCTGGTGCTGGCCATGGGTTCAGGATACTAAAGTGAGGAAGACAAAGTGCTTGCCCTTGAGGAGCTTCAAGTCTAGTTGGCGACAAAGGCAACCATAACATAAAGCAAAAATGGGATGAGCTCCCTTCATGAGAGGCACAGACAGTATGCCTTGAGAGCCCAGAGCAAGGGGTATGTCCTAAACAGGTTTGGGGGATCCTGCCCTGCACCCAGCCACCTTCTGGAGATTTATTCCTTCCAATGTCCCCAGTGAAGTTCTGGGTATCTGTGGCTATGTTAGGACCATGTGATCATGTCTTCTTGGCCACATCTGATTGGACTATGGATGACCACCTGATTTTGGATGGACCAGTCAGATGCATGTCTGGTATTTTGAATTTATAACTCAGAAGACCTGAGCCAGTTAGCTGTAAGGTTCTGGTTTAGAAAGTCATGCCAAGTTAGGATCCAGGCAGTGCTAGAGATAAGCTGAGGTTACAGGGGTGCAGAGATCCTAGATCAGATGATAAAGTCAGATAGAGAGGAAAATGGGAAAATGGTGCTGAGGGGGCTCCAATGACACAAAGAATCAATCTTCCACAAACTCCCATCCCAAAAACTCCAGTTCCCATGAGGCCTGCCTTGCTGGTTTCCATGACATCCATGTAACTTTACAAGCAATTCTTTTTCCCTTTATGTAAAACAATCTTGAATGGATATCTGTTTCTTGTAATCAAAAGAGCTTTGACTAGATCAAATAAACAACTTGGCCTTAAAAAAAAAAAAAAAAAGAACTGAGGATGGCAGTGGGCAGGGAGAGCAAAGCATTGCAAGCAGGGACTTGGGAAGCAGAATCTGGATCTCACCTCCTCTTTCATTTGGCTTGCTCTTCTTCACCTTTAAGGCTCAGCTCAAGGAGCACCTCTTCTAAGAAGCCTCCCTGATGGCCCACTCCTAACGGCCACTTAATGGCTACCTCATCTATGTCCCCTTGGCACTAAATTCACATCCCTGTTTCTGTACCTCTCATTTTGTGCTATCATTTGTTTAGTAACGTATAAACTCCTCGGGATGGGGACCTAGCAAAGTGCTGTGCAAAGAGTAGGTCCTCAATACGCATTTGAGGAAATGTATTTTAGTGAATTGAGTTGAATTCTAATCAAGACCTCAGTCATTGTACCAGTGGATTGTGGTTCAACTCACATGATGATGCCAAAGTGGCTCCCCAGGAGGTAAGAAGTGTCATCTCTCTGTCTACGATGCCCTCGTCTTTGGAGGAAGGACAAGACCAAAATAATGAAAATCTACAGGAAGAGAAGATGAGAGGATTGGTGGGAATGTTCATTCTCAGCACAGCCCTCACTGAAAAAGAATGAATGGGTGAGCAGAGCAAAACACCTATGACTCCTCCAGCTCCAGAACCCATGTTTCTCATAGTTCAGTCCCAGGACCACTCCTCCTTCTTAGCTGATCCTCTCTCCGTAGGTAATGTCATCCATGACCACACATACAAGAAGACTCACAAACTTGAACTTGCAGCCCAGACCTTGCTCATGAGCTCCAGAACTGTATATCCAACTACATAAGCCAAAACCAAACCTATTACTGTCAAGTTGGTTCTGACTCATAACAACCCTATAGGACAAAGTAGAACTGCCCCATAGGGTTTCTAAGGAGTGGCTGGCGGATTTGAACTGCCATCCTTTTGGTTAGCAGCTGAGCTCTTAACCACTGCGCCACCAGGGTTCCATCCAAGTACATAGTCGACATTTATTTTTGATGTGTTGAAGACTTCTCAAATTCAGTATATCTAAAACGGAACTCATGATTTTCCTCCCTGCCCTCTTCCTTCATTCGCCTTAAACCAGGATCTATTTTAATTTCTCTTAACTAGTAAATGCAGGTACCACCATCCTTCCAGTTGTGCAAGTCAGAAACCTAAGAGCCTCTCTCAACCTCTCCCTCTTCCCAACCTCCTCTATCCAACCCAACACCAAGTGCTCTTGTTTTAACCTCCTGAATATCTCAAGTTGACCACCACCCTCTATGATGAGCTAAAATCGCCTCTCACCCAGACTTCTGCAACAGTCTCCTGATGAGCCTCCTGCCTCCTCTCTTGACTACCAGAGTGGCGCTTTAAAAATGTAAATCTGACCATGACACCCTCATGCTGAAAACACTTCAATGACTTCTCACTGTGCTTAAAAAGAAGGCAAAACTCCTTAACACAGCCCATAGGGGTCTGCCTGGCCTGGCCTTGCCCACTTCCACCTCGATTCCCCACTCAGGGCCACTGGGCTTCTCCCAGTTCCTCACAACCCTCATACTCCCTCCCTCCACAGAGCCGTGGCACGAGCTCTCCTGTTTGCCTGAAAATGTTCTTTACTTCTCCCTTTACCTAGTTAACTTTTGATCTTCCAACAGACCTCAACTCCAACATAACTCCCTCAAAAACCTTTTTTAGACTTCCCTAAAAGCCAGTGTTCCTGACTCCTGGCACTTAAAAGCCTTCTTCTCAGGGCTCTGCTATGTGTTTGGTACATAACATAGGTGAGCAAGTCATGGTTTTAGAAGCAAGCTTAGCTGACGTCTTTCCCCTGACCTATTCAGTCCTCTTTGGGAGCCTGGGTGTGATAGCAGCCCAGCTCCCCTCCCCTCCCCTCCTCATCCCTTCCCTACCCCAACTTACCGATGGAATAAGTGAGTAATGGAGGAAGAGCTCCATGTCCACTGAGCCGACACAGGTGCCATTTAGCTGCCTGGTTCTGAAAAACAGGCCAAAAAGCAAAATTCACACCATCAGTCACTGCTGCAGTCATTCAGCCCTGAGCATCATGGTCAGAAGTCTGTCTTGTAGCCCACTAAGACCACTGGATCTTTTTAAACTCTGCCTTTTCAGAGCCAGTACTTCTCACCTGTGATGTATCTTCTCTAAGTGGATTGATAGACTTTCATATTTCTTTCTCCAGTCTGATTCTCTACTCAACTACCCTACTGATGGAATTAACACCTTCATTTCCTGGTGTCGCAGCCAGCGTAAATTCTGTTTTTGTGGGGCCCAAAGCTTATAAAATTTTGGGAGGGAGGCCTCTTTAATGAAACTATAGAAATATCTTACTTTTTTCAAATTTTATGAAAACCTACAATCATGTAAACATGTAACTAGGGTCCCTCCCACCCTCTCAGAGCCTTGGAAGGGGTCTGTGCAAATGAGGGGACTCGAGGCTTAAGTTTCATTAATTTCAAGGGAAACCATCCCACCTACAGAACCTCTGAAAAAAAGATTGGGGGAAATTCTCAAGTAATAAGAAAAATTAATCTATGAGAATGAAAAGATTTAAAAGCCATTGAAGAGAAATTTTAATAAAACTTAGTGTTAAATATCTAAATAAGTAATTATTGTTTTAAAAAAGATGCTTGACGACCATCTAAGATGCATCAATTGGTCTCAACCCACCTGGAGCAAAGGAGAATGAAGAACACCAAGGTCACACGACAACTAAGAGCCCAAGAGACAGAAAGGGCCACATGAACTAGAGACTTACATCATCCTGAGACCAGAAGAACTAGATGGTGCCCGACTACAACCGATGACTGCCCTGACAGGGAGCACAACAGAGAACCCCTGAGGGCCCAGGAGAACAGTGGGATGCAAATCCCAAATTCTCATAAAAAGACCATACTTAATGGTCTGACTGAGACTAGAAGAATCCCGGTGGCCATGGTCCCCAAACCTTCTGTTGGCCCAGGACAGGAACCATTCCCGAAGACAACTCATCAGACATGGAAGGGACTGGACAATGGGTTGGAGAGAGATGCTGATGAAGAGTGAGCTATTTGTATCAGGTGGACACTTGAGACTGTGTTGGCATCTCCTGTCTGGAGGGGAGATGGGAGGGTAGAGAGGGTTAAAAACTGACAAAACGGTCATGAAAGGAAAGACTGGAAGGAGGCAGTGGGCTGACTCATTAGGGGAAGAGTAAATGGGAGTATGTAGTAAGGTGTATATAAGCTTACATGTGACAGACTGACTTGATTTGTAAACTTTCACTTAAAGCACAATAAAAATTATTAAAAAAAAAAGACTAATTGCTAATGACTGTTTGGGGCTGGTAAAATGATTGGGAGGGGGAAGTTATCCTCCAAATATGAAAGAACCATGGCTAGAAAAGCCAGAGGATAGCCTGTGATGGGATTGATTACTTTTGTGTGGCCTTTCTAGCCATGGTTTTGTAGCTCCCACCCAGGTGATTGGGTGGGATTGTGTGATAGGGTAATTGTGGCCCACCAAGGGGATTGGTCGGATTTGTCTTAAAAGAGGGCCAATTCCAGAGCAGAGAGGAGGATCCTACCACCACCAAGGAAAAACAGCCAGGAGTGGAGAGTGCATCCTTTGGACCTAGGATTGCTGCGTGGAGAAGCTCCTGGAAGCATGAGACTAAGAGAGAGAGCAAGCTGTAACCCTGAAGATGGTAAGAAGCGGTGACAAGAGAGACCCAGGAGCAGAGATCTGGCAGCAGGAGATGGCACAGTAGGCTTTCTGGCCCCCGGAGAAAGCAAGCTGAGTGCCCTTGGGGAGGGTCCTAGGGCCAGGGAGAGACGTACCTGAGAGCACAGTTGGGAAGAGGCTATTCTGATGAAAGAGCTGTGTCCTAAGTGTTTCTGGGTCCCTTATAATAAACCCCATAATGGTGAAAAAAAAAAAAAGATGCTTGACAGAGACTGGAGAAACCCTGAGAGTATGGACTCCGGACACCCTTTCAGCTCAGTAATGAGGCCACTCCTGAGGGTTACCCTTCAGCCAAAGATTTAACAGGCCCATGGAACAAAACAAGACTAAAGGGGCACAGAAGCCCTGGGGCAGGAACTGGAAAGTAGGAGAGAACAGGAAAGCTGGTAATAGGGAACCCAGGGTTGAGAAGGGAGAGTGCTGACAGGTTGTGGGCTTGTTAACCAATGTCATACAACAATGTGTATACTATCTGTTTGATGAAAAACTAGTTTGTTCTGTAAACCTTCATCTAAAGTTCAATAAAAAAAAAAAAAGATGTGGCGGGGCCAAGACGGCGGACTAGGTAGACGCTACCTCAGATCCCTCTTGCAACAAAGACTCGGAAAAACAAGTGAATCAATCACGTACATAACAATCTACGAATCCTGAACAACAAACACAGATTTAGAGACGGAAAATGAACAAATACAGGGAAGCAGCGATTGTTTTTGGAGCCTGGAGCCAGCGTCCCAGTCAGGTAACCTTTGGCGCCCAATTTAGGGCAGAGCCCAGGGGAGCTGACGGCGCAAACAAGGGGCCCAGCCCTACCCCCCTAAACTCACCCCAGGAGGGGGCCCAGCCGGTTCGCGCGGGCGGCGTGGCGACGCAGCCGGTGGGAGAAGTCCCCGGGAGGCAGTGACTGGTCTTGGAGCTGGGAGAGCAGCGTCCCAGCCGGGGAATCGTGCCGCCAGGCATTTGACTGGGCGCTGTCACAGCACAAGCACGGGGAGCTGCTCCACTCCCCTGAACTAACTCCGGGAGGGGGCCCAGCTGGTTCGCGGGGGCGGTGTGGCGACACGGCTGGCGGGACGAGAAGTCCCCGGGAGGCAGCGACTGATTTTGGAGCCGGGAGTAAAGCGTCCCAGCAGGGGAACCTTGACGCTAGGATTTGGACTGGCAGTGGAAGATCTGACCGTGACTTCAGCGGGCCAGACCCCCGGGGGCAATCTCCACACAGCCAGCACACATAGGCAACACACCCCGCATGAATCTCAGATATAATAGTCATTCCAAGCAAGACAAGCAACTCTGGCTATATTCTGAGGTGCTACTCTCCTATCTCTCTGATCCCTCCCCCACCCTCCCCAGGCGGCTTCATTAACATTGGAATTGCCTGAGCCAGAGGGAGAATGGCTCCAGCTCCGCGGCGGCTTTGCTTCCCCCCGCCTTTTTTTTTCTTTTGGTCTTTTCCTAACCCACTCTTTCGGCCTGAGAGAAGGAACAACAACAACAAAAAAAACCCAGGGACCAAAAATCCACCCCTAATTGGACTAAAAACACAGAACCAGCTACAGCCAAGCATATATGATCCAAATCTCAGACTTTCATCCTTACAGGGGACAAGGTGGTGGTTATAATCCAAAGGCAATTCTGATAGGGATCTGACTGCATTTTTTTTTAGCGGATTTTCTGGAAAAACTAATTTCCCAGTAATGGCTCGGAGACAGCAGTCCTTATCAAACCACATAAAGAAGCAGACCATGACAGCTTCTACAATCCCCCAAACAAAAGAATCAAAATCTTTCCCAAATGAAGATACAATCCTGGAATTATCAGATACAGAATATAAAAAACTAATTTACAGAATGCTTCAAGACATCAGAAACAAAATAAGGCAAACTGCAGAAAAAGCCAAGGAACACACTGATAAAAGTGTTGAAGAACTCAAAAAGATTATTCAAGAACATAGTGGAAAAATTAATAAGTTGCAAGAATCCATAGAGAGACAGCATGTAGAAATCCAAAAGATTAACAATAAAATTACAGAATTAGACAACGCAATAGGAAGTCAGAGGAGCAGACTCGAGCAATTAGAATGCAGACTGGGACATCTGGAGGCCCAGGGAATTAACACCAACATAGCTGAAAAAAAAATCAGATAAAAGAATTTTAAAAAATGAAGAAACCCTAAGAATCATGTGGGACTCTATCAAGAAGGATAACCTGCGTGTGATTGGAGTCCCAGAACAGGGAGGGAGGACAGAAAACACAGAGAAAATAGTTGAAGAACTCCTGACACAAAACTTCCCTGACATCATGAAAGACGAAAGGATATCTATCCAAGATGCTCATGGAACCCCATTTAAGATTGATCCAAAAAGAAAAACACCAAGACATATTATCATCAAACTCGCCAAAACCAAAGATAAACAGAAAATTTTAAAAGCAGCCAGGGAGAAAAGAAAGGTTTCCTTCAAGGGAGAATCAATAAGAATAAGTTCAGACTACTCAGCAGAAACCATGCAGGCAAGAAGGGAATGGGACGACATATACAGAGCACTGAAGGAGAAAAACTGCCAGCCAAGGATCATATATCCAGCAAAACTCTCTCTGAAATATGAAGGCGAAATTAAGATATTTACAGATAAACACAAGTTTAGAGAATTTGCAAAAACCAAACCAAAGCTACAAGAAATACTAAAGGATATTGTTTGGTCAGAAAACCAATAATATCAGATACCAGCACAACACAAGGTCACAAAACAGAACATCCTGATATCAACTCAAATAGGGAAATCACAAAAACAAATTAAGATTAATTAAAAAAAAAAAATACTCATAACAGGGAATCACGGAAGTCAATATGTAAAAGATCACAATAATCAAAAAGAGGGACTAAATACAGGAGGCATAGAACTGCCATATGGAGAGTGATACAAGGCGATATAGAACAATACAAGTTAGGTTTTTACTTAGAAAAATAGGGGTAAATAATAAGGTAACCACAAAGAGGTATAACAACTCCATAACTCAAGATAAAAGCCAAGAAAAAAGTAACGACTCAACAAACATAAAGTCAAACACTATGAAAATGAGGATCTCACAATTTACTAAGAAAAACGTCTCAGCACAAAAAAGTATGTGGAAAAATGAAATGGCCAACAACACACATAAAAAGGCATCAAAATGACAACACTAAACACTTATTTATCTATAATTACGCTGAATGTAAATGGACTAAATGCACCAATAAAGAGACAGAGAGTCTTGGACTGGATAAAGAAACACGATCCATCAATATGCTGCCTACAAGAGACACACCTTAGACTTAGAGACACAAACAAACTAAAACTCCAAGGATGGAAAAAAATATATCAAGCAAACAATGAGCAAAAAAGAAGAGGAGTAGCAATATTAATTTCTGACAAAATAGACTTTAGACTTAAATCCACCACAAAGGATAAAGAAGGACACCACATAATGATAAAAGGGACAATTGATCAGGAGGACATAAGCATATTAAATATTTATGCACCCAATGACAGGGCTGCAAGATACATAAATCAAATTTTAACGGAATTGAAAAGTGAGATAGACACCTCCACAATTATAGTAGGAGACTTCAACACACCACTTTCAGAGAAGGACAGGACATCCAGTAAGAAGCTCAATAGAGACACGGAAGACATAATTACAACAATCAACCAACTTGACCTCATTGACTTATACAGAACTCTCCACCCAACTGCTGCAAAGTATACTTTTTTTTCTAGCGCACATGGAACATTCTCTAGAATAGACCACATATTAGGTCATAAAACAAACCTTTGCAGAGTCCAAAACATCGAAATATTACAAAGCATCTTCTCAGACCACAAGGCAATAAAACTAGAAATCAATAACAGAAAAACTAGGGAAAAGAAATCAAATACTTGGAAACTGAACAATACCCTCCTGAAAAAAGACTGGGTTATAGAAGACATCAAGGAAGGAATAAGGAAATTCATAGAATGCAATGAGAATGAAAATACTTCCTATCAAAACCTCTGGGACACAGCAAAAGCAGTGCTCAGAGGCCAATTTATATCGATAAATGCACACATACAAAAAGAAGAAAGAGACAAAAGCAGAGAACTGTCCCTACAACTTGAACAAATAGAAAGTGAGCAACAAAAGAATCCATCAGGCACCAGAAGAAAACAAATAATAAAAATTAGAGCTGAACTAAATGAATTAGAGAACAGAAAAACAATTGAAAGAATTAACAAAGCCAAAAGCTGGTTCTTTGAAAAAATTAACAAAACTGATAAACCATTGGCTAGACTGACTAAAGAAATACAGGAAAGGAAACAAATAACTCGAATAAGAAACGAGAAGGACCACATCACAACAGAACCAACTGAAATTAAAAGAATCATATCAGATTATTACGAAAAATTGTACTCTAACAAATTTGCAAACCTAGAAGAAATGGATGAATTCCTGGAAAAACACTACCTACCTAAACTAACACATTCAGAAGTAGAACAACTAAATAGACCCATAACAAAAAAAGAGATTGAAACGGTAATCAAAAAACTCCCAACAAAAAAAAGCCCTGGCCCGGACGGCTTCACTGCAGAGTTCTACCAAACTTTCAGAGAAGAGTTAACACCACTACTACTAAAGGTATTTCAAAGCATAGAAAATGATGGAATACTACCCAACTCATTCTATGAAGCCACCATCTCCCTGATACCAAAACCAGGTAAAGACATGACAAAAAAAGAAAATTTTAGACCTATATCCCTCATGAACATAGATGCAAAAATCCTCAACAAAATTCTAGCCAATAGAATTCAACAACATATCAAAAAAATAATTCATCACGATCAAGTGGGATTTATACCAGGTATGCAAGGCTGGTTTAATATCAGAAAAACCATTAATGTAATCCATCACATAAATAAAACAAAAGACAAAAACCACATGATCTTATCAATTGATGCAGAAAAGGCATTTGACAAAGTCCAACACCCATTTATGATAAAAACTCTTACCAAAATAAGAATTGAAGGAAAATTCCTCAACATAATAAAGGGCATCTATGCAAAGCCAACAGCCAGTATCACTCTAAATGGAGAGAAGCTGAAAGCATTTCCCTTGAGAACGGGAGCCAGACAAGGATGCCCTTTATCACCGCTCTTATTCAACATCGTGCTAGAAGTCCTAGCCAGGGCAATTAGGCTAGACAAAGAAATAAAAGGCATCCAGATTGGCAAGGAGGAAGTAAAATTATCTCTATTTGCAGATGACATGATCTTTTACACAGAAAACCCTAAGGAATCCTCCAGAAAACTACTGAAACTAATAGAAGAGTTTGGCAGAGTCTCAGGTTATAAAATAAACATACAAAAATCACTTGGATTCCTCTACATCAACAAGAAGAACATCGAAGAGGAAATAACCAAATCAATACCATTCACAGTAGCCCCCAAGAAGATAAAATACTTAGGAATAAATCTTACCAAGGATGTAAAAGACCTATACAAAGAAAACTACAAAGCTCTACTACAAGAAATTAAAAAGGATATACTTAAGTGGAAAAACATACCTTGCTCATGGATAGGAAGACTTAACATACTAAAAATGTCTATTCTACCAAAAGCCATCTATACATATAACGCACTTCCGATCCAAATTCCAATGTCATTTTTTAAGGTGATAGAGAAACAAATCACCAATTTCATATGGAAGGGAAAGAAGCCTCGGATAAGTAAAGCATTACTGAAAAAGAAGAAGAAAGTGGGAGGCCTCACTCTACCTGATTTCAGAAGCTATTATACAGCCACAGTAGTCAAAACAGCCTGGTACTGGTACGACAACAGGCACATCGACCAATGGAACAGAATTGAGAACCCAGATATAAATCCATCCACGTATGAGCAGCTGATATTTGACAAAGGCCCAGTGTCAGTTAATTGGGGAAAGATAGTCTTTTTAACAAATGGTGCTGGTATAACTGGATAACTATTTGCAAAAAAATGAAACAGGACCCATACCTCACACCATGCACAAAAACTAACTCCAAGTGGATCAGAGACCTAAACATAAAGACTAAAACGATAAAGATCATGGAAGAAAAAATAGGGACAACCCTAGGAGCCCTAATACAAGGCATAAACAGAATACAAAACATTACCAAAAATGACGAAGAGAAACCCGATAACTGGGAGCTCCTAAAAATTAAACACCTGTGCTCATCTAAAGACTTCACCAAAAGAGTAAAAAGACCACCTACAGAATGGGAAAGAATTTTCAGCTATGACATCTCCGACCAGCCCCTGATCTCTAAAATCTACATGATTCTGTCAAAACTCAACCACAAAAAGACAAACAACCCAATCAAGAAGTGGGCAAAGGATATGAACACACACTTCACTAAAGAAGATATTCAGGCAGCTAACAGATACATGAGAAAATGCTCTCGATTATTAGCCATTAGAGAAGTGCAAATTAAAACTACGATGAGATTCCATCTCACTCCAACACGGCTGGCATTAATCCAAAAAACACAAAATAATAAATGTTGGAGAGGCTGCGGAGAGATTGGAACTCTTATACCCTGCTGGTGGGAATGTAAAATGGTACAACCACTTTGGAAATCTATCTGGCGTTATCTTAAACAGTTAGAAATAGAACTACCATACAACCCAGAAATCCCACTCCTCGGAATATACCCTAGAGAAACAAGAGCCTTCAGACAAACAGATATATGCACACCCATGTTTATTGCAGCTCTGTTTACAATAGCAAAAAGCTGGAAGCAACCAAGGTGTCCATCTAGGGATGAATGGGTAAATAAATTGTGGTATATTCACACAATGGAATACTACGCATCGATAAAGAACAGTGATGAATCTGTGAAACATTTCATAACATGGAGGAACCTGGAAGGCATTATGCTGAGTGAAATTAGTCAGAGGCAAAAGGACAAATATTGTATAAGACCACTATTATAAGATCTTGAGAAATAGTATAAACTGAGAAGAACACATACTTTTGTGGTTACGAGGGGGGGAGGGAGGGAGGGAGGGAGGGAGAGGGTTTCTTATTGATTAATTAGTAGATAAGAACTGCTTTAGGTGAAGGGAAGGACAACACTCAATACATGGAAGGTCAGCTCAGTTGGACTGGACCAAAAGCAAAGAAGTTTCCGGGATAAAATGAATGCTTCAAAGGTCAGCGGAGCAAGGGCGGGGGTTTGGGGACCATGGTTTGCGGGGACTTCTAAGTCAATTCGCAAAATAATTCTATTATGAAAACATTCTGCATCCCACTTTGAAATGTGGCACCTGGGGTCTTAAATGCTAACAAGCGGCCATCTAAGATGCATCAATTGGTCTCAACCCACCTGGAGCAAAGGAGAATGAAGAACACCAAGGTCACACGACAACTAGGAGCCCAAGACACAGAAAGGGCCACATGAACCAGAGACCTACATCATCCTGAGACCAGAAGAACGAGTTGGTGCCCGGCCACAATCGATGACTGCCCTGACAGGGAGCACAACAGAGAACCCCTGAGGGAGCAGGAGATCAGTGGGATGCAGACCCCACATTCTCATAAAAAGACGATACTTAATGGTCTGACTGAGACTAGAGGAATCCCGGCGGCCATGGTCCCCCGACCTTCTGTTGGCACAGGACAGGAACCATCCCCGAAGACAACTCATCAGACATGAAAGGGACTGGACAGTGCGTGGGAAAGAGATGCTGATGAAGAGTGAGCTAATTATATCAGGTGGACACTTGAGATTGTGTTGGCATCTCCTGTCTGGAGGGGGGATGGGAGGATAGAGAGAGTTGGAAGCTGGCAAAATTGTCACGAAAGGAGAGACTGGAAGGGCTGACTCATTAGGGGGAGAACAAGTGGGAGTACGGAGTAAGATGTATGTAAACTTATATGTGACAGACTGACTTGATTTGTAAACGTTCACTTGAAGCTCAATAAAAGTTAATTAAAAAAAAATGCTTGAAATGCCAATTTTGAACTAAAATACCAGATGAAACCCCACATGAGAAGAGGGAGACATGGGTGGGGAGAGGTGTGGAGAGCAGAGGAAGTTAAATGATTATCAAGTTCTCATCATGTTCAAGAAGAAATAAAGAAATGTGTTTTCTTTTTCCAGATTTTATAAGACAAATATAATTCTAAGTAAATGTGTTAAAAATCCATATTAACTACGAGAAAAGTATGAATAGAATGTAAAGCTCTCAGACCAGCATATTGAAAAGTGTATATGAGAGAAAATTCAATCTCTGCAACAAACGACCAAATGAGAAAAAAAGGCAACAAAGATTAAAAGAGAAATACGACAAGAAGAAAAACATCCAAAGAATGTTAAGCCACCAACACAGAAATACAGATGTTTGATAAATACTTGCAATTTCGAATAGTAATAAAAGTAGAAACTAAGATGAGACGTCATCTTACCTACTAAACTGAGACATACTGAAAACAACTACCCAGCATTACTGAAACTTAAGACAAATTGGTATACATTAACTGGTGGTCAGAGTATAAACTGGCAAAACCATTCTGAAGATTAACGTTGTAATATATACTAAGGACCTTTAAAATGCAGCAATTCCATTTCTAGGAATTCTACTTCTAAAAATGTAAGCAAATAAAATAGTCAGAGAGCTGCTTAAGAATGTATACTAAAATACTAAGGTTTCTCTCTCAATCTCTCCCTCATATGTGCGCATAACATTTTAAATGTTAATTCATGCTTATTGTAAGCCATTCAAAAATCTACCAATGTACAAAGTAGAAAATGAAAGTCTTTTCTCCTCCCATAATTATATGTGTTTATAACCTATATATGAGTTCCTGGGTGGTACAAAGAGTTAAGAGCTATGCTGCTAACCAAAAGGTTGGCGGTTCCAATCCACTCAGAGGCAGCTCCGAAGGAAGACCTGGCATCTACTTCTAAAAGATCAGAGCCATTGAAAACCCTACGGAGGGCACTTCTCCTCTGACACACATAGCGTCGCCATGAGTTGGAATCAACTCAGGAGCAACCGTTTTTGTTTTTAATATATATAACATACAATTTTTAAGCAAAAATGGGGTCATACTAAACTTGATTTTTTTTTAATTTAATAAATAAAGGAAATTTCTCATATCAATATATAAAACCTAGCTAATTTCTTTTGATGGATGAGTCTGCCTCAACAGATTCCTCGATGGGCTTGTCTCCTACTTGGAGGGGCTGAACTGGGAGTTAGTCTGGTAGCATCTTATAACAGGTAAGCTCAAGGAGGGTTTATAGTGTAGCTCTCTAAATTAGCTACAGGTCCATAGCTAGAGTCTGGCCCCCTTGGGCTAACCTCCCACTCCAGCAGCCACTGCAGTGAACAAATAGATCAGTCCCTGAAGTCACTGAGAGTTAGAAGACCACTAAACCCAATTCCTTGGGCTCCGAGGGCCATATTGCATCTTGGTGAGCCCAGGGCTGGTCGGGCAGATTTGTTGAAGGGTAAACAGCATTGACAGGGCAGCCACAAAACAGTATCCCCCAACTTTAGGAGATCCACGTAACACTGATGATGACTTAGAAATGTGCTTAGAATACAGGTAGTCCCCGATTTACAACATATTCAAGATAAAACGAACCACACTATGACTGTCCTTTTTATGACTGTCCTTTTTTTCTTTTGTACATCTTATCACTAGTGATGTGTTGCAGCATGTAATTTGCTGATGTTATCATTCTCAGATTTCACTTGCAGATGTTCAATTTTACGATTTATTGTTCAAAATACTGCTGGATTTATAAAGATGCTGATTATAAAAGGCAATAATAATGAAAAAAATGAGGTATTTGATGTACGTCAGAACCAACTTATGATGGAGTTATCTGAACAGAACCTCATCGTAAGTCAAGGACTATCTGTATGCTGTTAAGTGAAAAAATATATATATATAAAACAATAGGATACCTAGTTGTTAAAACCATTGTAGTCAGAGCCCTGACAGGCAACACAACAGAGAACCCTTGAGAGAGCAGGAGAGCAGTGGGATGCAGACCTCAGATTCTCGTAAAAAGACCAGACTTAATGGTCTGACTGAGACTAGAAGAACCCAGGAGGTCATGGTACTCAGACCTTCTGTTAGCCCAAGACAGGAGCCATTCCCGAAGCCAAGTCTTCAGATAGGAATTGGACTGGACTATGGGATAGAAAATGATACTGGCGAAGAGTGACCTTCTTGGGTCAAGTAGACACGTGAGACCATGTGAGCAGCTCCTGTCTGGTGAGGAGATGAGAGGGCAGAGGGGGTCAGAAGCTGGCCAAATGGACACAAAAATATAGAGTGGAGGGAAGGAGTGTGCTGTCTTGTTAGGGGGAGAGCAACTAGGAGTATATAGCAAGGTGTATATAAATTTTTATATGAGAGACTGACTTTATTTGTAAGCTCTCATTTAAAGCACAAAAATGAAACATTGTGGTCGAGTTGATTCTGACTCACAGTGACCCTGTAGGAGAGTAGAACTGCCCCACGGGGTTTCTAAGGCTGTAATCTTTACAGGAGCAGACTGCCACGTTTTCCTTCTGAGGGGTGGTAGGTGAGTTGGTTAGCAGCTGAACACTTAACCACTGTGCCACTTCTGAGCAGTGAAATTAGAAGCCATCCTACTTTCTTTTTCTTTATGGGTTTTTTTTTCCCCCTGAATTTTCCAAGTGTAGTACAACAGAGATGTATTGCTTGACAGCTGGGTATCCCCCCACCCCTCCCCATCCTTACCCCCCGCCCCCGCCCCCAGCGTAGATCGGTGCCTGACACCAAGTGGAAGGCAATAAACACATATTGCTGGAATGAATGGGTTGCTTTTGTAACCAGAGAAAAGACTGAATGCTGTACCAAAGCAATAAGGCACCATTCTGCAGGGAAGACATGAATGAAATTAGCCTAAAGCGAGAATGTACAAGGTTTGTTCTGTGCTAGGCTAAACATTACAAATATTTCATTAAGTTAAAAAAATTTTTTTTTAAAAAAACCAAAAGCTATGAAGCCAGTCCAAGGAAGGATGGGCAGCTGCTAAGTCCAGAGTGTAGGTTGTGTAGGTTATCTGCATTCCCAGTTCTCTTCCCCAACACCCTCCCCCGTGCTGGTCATCTGCTGGGAGCGGTTCTCTGTGCTCCCACAACTCTTCTGGTTCCCTTGGTCCTAATATCACCACTCTATTTTTTTTATAATAATAACTTAAGGAGCCCTGGTGACTCAACAGATAAGCTGTCAGCTGCTAACCAAAAGGTTGGTGGCTCGAACCCACCGGAGTCTCCACAGAAGAAAAGACCTGGTGATCTGCTCCTGTAAAGATCTACATCCTAGAAAACCCTATGCGGCAATTCTACTGTCCTATAGGGCTGCTGTAAGTCAGAATCAATTCGATGGCACACAACAACGCAGTAATAAGTTAAATATATGACAATAGCTTTCATTGATCAATGCCACTTCATTGCGTAACACTGGATTCTAGGCACCCTGGCTATCTTATATTACCTAATTTAACTTTTACAAGAATTTTTTGAGGTAGGTTGTATTATCCACTTTTTAAAATGAGGAAACTGAAGCCAGAAGACGCTTGATAATTTGCCCAGGGGGAGGGGAAGCTGGGAGCAGGCTCCAGGGCAGGTCACCATCCTACTGTCTCAGCTGCTCAGAGCTCTGAGAGTTCCCTGACCTCTTCTGCTTTGTCTGACTCACATCTGATCCCCAGAGTTCAGCCCAGCGCCTGGCACAGAGAGGCTCAGAGAATGTTGCTTAAATTCAATGGAAACCTCCTCTGGAAACTGAGACCCAGAGAGGGTCAATGACCAGCCTATATCACGCAACCTGTTCTGGTTCAGTTCTGTTAGCTCAAGGAGCAGGCTGCTGGCCACCACGTGGGCAGCAGAAGGAAATTTGTTCCCACTGCTTAGTGCAAAAAACGGATAGGGAAGGAGGAAGGGGTGTTCGCAGAGCGTGTGTGTGTGTGTGTGTGTGTGTGTGTTCATGTGATGCCTACAGCAACACAGCCTCCAGGTATCTGATTCAGGGCCAGCCCCGACCTGCCTTTCTGAATCCCGTGAATCCCCTAGTTCATTCAGCCTTCCCAGAATCCTGCCTTGCAGTCCTGAGGCAGGTGCAGTGGTGTGCCGACGCTGGCTTGTACCAGTCTGGGAGAACCAACAGTCAAATTATCAGGAATGTTACAAGACAGTTGTTAAAATTAGATTATATAAATTTACAATTAAATAAGTTATATTAAAAATAAACATAATAAAGACTCTACTTCATCACTTCCTAATTACTTTGTTACCTTTTAACATCATCTCTGCTGTTGGGATTACCTTCATCTATTGTATCTGTGTGGTGGAAATACCATATAATGATGTTCTATTGTGTATCTCTTCCCAACTCCATGCTCAGTAACATCATGTTTCCCTTTGCCACTGAATCGATTTCAACTCAGAGCGACCCTATAGGACAGAGTAGAACTGGCCCATAAGGTTTCCAAGGAGCAGCCAGTGGATTTGAACGACTGACCTCTTGGTTAGCAGCCATAGCTCTTAACCACTGCGCCACCAGAGCTCCAAGATCATGTCGGTAGTTTGAAATTAGCCATGATGGGAGTATTTACACCACCGAAATTGGCAAACACTACAAATCAGGGCTTGATTTATTGTTTTAAAGATTGTCTATAAAGTGATGGAGAAAATGTTAATAACGCAGATTAAACTTAAATGTATTAGTTAAAAGAAATTGAGGAAATATTCTTCCAAAATTCAAAAACTCTTATCAGATTCAACAGAGTAGTTCCCATCCATTGACAAACGAGTGAAGTTCTAACGTACGTCTTTGTTGTTTCACATTGGTCTTATTCCTTAATGTAAACGAAAACATCAACCAACGTTCATGTCAGCACTATACTCATTGGTCAAATGCAACCAAAAGTTGACTCCAAATACAAGAGTTCATCAAAAATCAGTGAAAGCATTCTGGAAGAATCAACTGGCTATATGGAATTTACAATAAAGAGCATTATAAATTTTATTATTATTTGTAAATTTTGTGTGATGCATCTGTTTTATCAGTACAAATTATAATAAATTTGTGTACATATATGCATACTTATTTTAGGGAGCCACTTATTGCAGCTTCCCAGCACCCCACTGGGCTCTGGGTATAGCCTAGGATAATGCAGGTATCTGAGTTTGGAGGATGGAGGTGACTATGAATTACGCTTTAGGAGAAAGACCAAAAGTCTAGAGGAAAGAACACAGGAAGGAAACAGCACCCCACCCCTACCCTCTTCTCCCCACACTCCACATTGCAATCTTATTTTTCCTTCTCTGTGAAATGAGAAGATTGGACCAAATCAGTGTTTTTAAGGTTTTTTTTTGACAAGTCACAATTGTGGTCAAATACACATTATAGCTACGACCCAGTTGAGATGTGTGTGTGTAACAAATTTTCACAAAACAATACCCTTAATATGCACAACTACCTTCTGGAATTTTTAATTTGATTCCATTCATTTCTGTTCCGTTCCATTTTCTAAAATATTGGTCATAAGCACTAAATTAATTTTACTATCCACTAATGGGTTGCCACCAGCTGTTTAAAGAAGACTGTCAGATGATTGGAAACGTTGGTGGCCTAGTGGTTAAGTGCTACGGTTGCTAACCAAAGGGTTGGCAGTTCGAATCTGCCAGGTGCTCTTTGGAAACTCTATGGGGCAGCTCTACTCTGTCCTATAGGGTCGCTATGAGTTGGAATCGACTTGACGGCACTGGGCTTGGTTTTTTTTTTTTTTTTTTTGGTCAGATGATTGCTAGAGGCCGACCCGTCCCTGATGGCCTTTGATTTGATGACACATCCAGAAAGTATGTCTTTGCACCATAGGGTTCCTAAACACCATGACTTGCTCAGATGTGCAAACAGCAGGTGAGGTCATTTGGGAACTTCAGCTCAGGCCCTTATCTCCTCCCTCCTGCACTGTTGCAACAGCCTCCCTCATCTCCCTGCCCCCTTCTCCAGCCTCCCCCTTCTCCCCAGCACCTGGCCTGCAGGGCCCTCTAGCACTGATCACTTGTGTTTCTTATTACCAATGCATTTTTCATTTCCGATCTCTCACTTTTAGACTGTGAGCTTTTCAAAAGCAAGAGACATGTCTTATTGAACTTTGGACTCCAACCGTTCTCCCACCCACCCCTACCTGTGGCTTCTGACTTGGGATGAAGTACATAATAAACCCAAGCAAGCTACGGTACACATTTATGAACTATATTTGTTAACTAATTTCATCCTTACAACAACTGTATGAGAGAGGTACTATTAGCAACCCCTTTCACAGGTGAGGAAACTGAGGCACCAAAAGATCAAGAACCTTGTCCAAGCTGACACAGCTAGGAGGGAGGGAGGAAGAAAGATAAAGGAAGGAGGGAGGAACGAAGAGGGACAGAGAGAAGTATACCGCACTGTGTGTGCCTGACATGCATATAGCAGAGTGACACCCTGTCCACACTTAATGAAGACACCCTTATCCACCTTTGGTCGTGGAATCATAGAGGCTCAGGAATGGTCACTCAAAGGCTCCCACGTGCAGCCCTGTCTGATGTTTGTCTGCACTCCATAACAACAAACATACACTGGGGAGCCATGAAGCCCTGTTTGGGCACTTCTGATGGTGGAAAACCCTCTACCCCTTAAGGCAGACTCTTCTATCTTACTGAGTCAGCGAGGCTCAGTGGAAAGAGCCTGGCTCTGGAGCCAAACAGGAGTCCTGGAGGCACCACGGTTAAGAGCTCAGGCGCTGACCAAAAAGTCAGTAGCTCAGATCTACCACCTGCTCTTTGGAAACCCTATGGGGCAGTTCTACTCTGTTCTATTGGATCTCTGTGAGCTGGAATTGACTCAACAGCAACAAATTTGGTTTTTGGTTTTGGTGCCAACCAGACCTGAGAGTGAATCTCAACTCTACCACTCCCCAGCTGTATGACTGTGGGTAAGGTGTGCCCTCTCTGCGCCTTACTTTCTTCATCCTTAAAATGGGTCTAATGCCTGCCTTGCAGGGTGCTGTGAGGGTCAAATACAATGAGAGTCAAGTGACCAGCATAGAAGCTCATGAGTATCGCTTTTCTTTCGCATCCCTTCCCTGGTTTTGGACAGCTCTGACCAAAGAAAAGAGTTTTTCCTTTCATCAAGCTGAAATGTCACCATCACTGGTTACATTTCTACCCCCTCAGACCCCAGCCCCTGTCTGCTCCTCTGTTCCAGTATCTGGGGTCAGCCTTCTCCAGGCTGGGCAGTGGCCACCTCGGTGTTCCTCACAGGATCTGCCTTCCTGTACTTCTCCAGCCTCAGCCCAATGTGTGTCACACTTAGCCAGGCTGGCTTCCCTCAGCCTCCTACTAGTAGTGGGGGTGACAGATACTCCCTTGCCCTTGGGGCCACCGACCACACAGTGAACTTCAGCCCCTTATCTGGTTAAGCAGTAGCCAAAGCAGCTTCCCAGGCTTGGCCCATAACCAGTCTCTGTTTTCATTTTGCTGGAAGAGTGGCCCCAAGTACCCCACTCTTACCCAGAATGACCTGCTGGCCTCCTCTGCAGCCCTAATGTGAAGAGGCCTGGCCAGGAGACACAGGTTCAAGTCCCAGTTCTACAGCTAAGTGCTGTGGGTCCTTGGGCTTGGGAGATCCCCAGGTCTCAGTTTGGTTACTTATGAAGCAAAAGGGTCAGGCTGCTGTGAACCATGAACATACCCCATTATCACAGCAGCCAGCCCACTATTTGGAACTGTCTTTCCGTGAGTCTGTGTCCCCCAGATGGGAGCTCCTTAAGTGTGGGGACCCTTCTCATTTATCACCATGTGCTAGATCCTAGCCCAACATACGGCAGTAGCTGGTGCTCACTAATGTTTCCTGAATGGATGGATGGAAAGCTAACATTTCTCAAGGGCCTACTTTGCACCAAGCTGTGATGCACATTCATGACCTGTATTTGTTAACTAATTTCATCCTCACAACAATTGTATACGAGAGGTACTGTTAGTAACCTGTTTTACAAATGAAGAAACTGAGGCACCAAAAGATCAAGAACCTTGTCCAAGCTCACATAGCTGGCATGTGCCGGGGCCAGGATTCAGCTCTAGGATGATCACGTAAGTAGCTCCTCCCTATTTTCAAATTCTACGAGTCTTCAGTGTCATTGCCAGCTCCTATGGCAGAAACAGCCTGAACTCTCAAAACAAACACAAGAGAACCACAGGGTTCGTACTGAAGACGAGCGGAGTTCTATTCACTGACCTAGAAACCCAGAGTTCAGGATCCCATCCATTTTCTTTCCTCTGGGCCAGACCGTCTAGAGATGAGCGAAACCACGCTGCCTTTCTCCCAGGTTCCGTTAATTCCCAACATCAGAGAAGAAAGTTGCCAGGAACATGTGATTGTCCGGTATGACTTGTCTCAGACATGACCAAAAACTCACCTTGAGCTTATAGAAAACATCCTGAGGTCAAAGCAACTCCTGCCACTCTGGTGAGCAGTTTGCTGGCAAACGAAGCTTCTCTGGATCCTTCTTTGAGCTTCTCCTGGCTCCTAGTTATAACTTCTTCTGAAGTTCTGATGTTCTGACTAGTTCTCTTTACAACATTCAAAAAAAAAAAAAAAAAAAACACTCCACTGGAGAAAGGCAAACATCCAGTCAAATATTTACTAGAGAATAAAAGCAGCGGTCTTCTTCCTCGTTTAAGCACTCTGGTGGCTAGTCTTCCTCCCGTTCTCATGCTGAAAAGCAGGAACTTCTTTCCTTATTTCCTCTTCCCTGGACTCTTTCTGTCTTGTTGAACTCCCTACTGTGAGCCCTGGCCCCCTGAGATGTTGGAGCTTTGCCCAGAAGCTGAGACCCCTTTGGCTAGTTGTAAAAAAATTATTACAGCAATAAACTAGGACTCCTCCTCAAGGCCGTAAACTGGGACCATTGCGTTCAAGATTCTCCTCTGAGACGAGGCAGTCCACTTGCTGGGAGAAGGGGCTAGAGACGACTTCAAAACTGAGCCTTACCCATGTGGCAGAACTGGCTAACTGTCCACCAGGAATCCCTGCTTCCCTTCCATACAGTGGAAACCCCGGTGGTGCAGTGGTTAATAGCTATGGCTGCTAACCAAAAGGCAGGCAATTCAAATCCACCAGGCACTCCTTGGAAACCCTATGGGGCAGTTCTACTCTGTCCTTTAGGGTCACAATGAGTCGGAATCTACTCAACAGCACTGAGGTTTTTTTTTTGTTTTTTTCCATACAATAAGGCTGCTGCTGGGCAGGGGCTGTGCTTTCCAGTCCCCTGGCATCACAGAGTAAACATGGTGCTAGGTTTCATCGGTGGAAGTGAGTAGGAGAGATATGAGTCACTCCTGGGCCAAGACAGTTAAGAACCAAGTGTAATTTTTTCCGCCCTCTCTTTCCCCATCTGCTAGTTGGACTCCAAGGCCCTAGAGGAAGTAGGATTGCAAGATGGAAGGCACCTGGGTCCCTGAATCACCATTTAGAAGAAGTTGTCCTGTACACAGACTGTCTTACTCATGCACTGGGCTCTGAGCAAGAAATAAGTTCTACATAATAAGCCAGTGAAGTGGGAGGCTTATTTGTTACAGCAGCTAGTGTTACTCTAGTTCACACAGCACAGAATGTGGAGGACTTATAAGCATCGTGTGGTCCAAGTCCTTTATTTTAAGGATAAGAAAACTGAGGCTTAAAGAAGGGACATGTGCTAACAGGATTGGCCAAGCCTCAGGAAGTCTGCCATGCCCACAGAGCTGTTCCAAGGGTCCCTTCACAAAAGCAGTCATGCTGGGCACGGGACTCTGTGCCCAGACCACTGCTGGCTGCACCAAAGCTGGACGCCTAACCCAAGAACCGCCAATCATAGATCATGCCAATCTATTATGTGCTCTGAACACTCTGCCCAGCAAAAGCCAAAACAAAACAAAAAACAGTTGCCCTCAAGTCAGTGCCAACTCATGGCAACCCCATGTGTGCAGAGTAGAACTTCACTCAGTAGAGTTTTCATGGCTGTGACCTTTCAGAAGCAGATCACCAGGCCCTTTTTACCAGGCACCTCAGGGTGTGTTTGAACCACTAACCTTTTGATTAGTAGCCCAGCATTTTACTGTTTGTACCACCCAGACAGAGCTTGCCCAACAAGAGCAGTGGTGATTAATTGGGCCCAGCAGATCCTCTCTCTCAGGAGTCTGACCTTGAGACACAAAGCAAGAGCCAAGTAATCATCAGTGGGACCAAAAACCAACTAGTACCCAGTGAGATGCAGGGGCATAAGGAATGGTCAGGTCTGATCAGAGCAAAGCATGACTCCTGCTGCTGAGGATGTGATGAGATTGCCCAGGCGTCAGAACAGGCCATGGGTCCTAAATAAGCTCCTTGTTTCCAGGGCCAAATGAGAACTGGAACCCAGGTGTCCTCATCTGTCAATCCAACAAGCTCCTGGGCCAGTTAATGGCACCACCCCACTCTCATCACCCAAGAGTCCTCTGTGGTTCTTCCCCTGCTCTCACTCCATTCATTCTGCCTCCCAGTGGCTCTTATCCATCTCTTCACGTTTGTGTCAGGGGCTCAGGAAGAGGGGCATCTTCTTCACTCTCTCCTTTCCCTTCTGCCACCTTGAAGCTAGTATTGAAAATGGTGGACTCACAACATGGAATGAGCATGGGCCCCTGAATCAACACTTGAGGAGGCTGACCACAGACCAGAAATACTTGTTTGAGCCTTTACATGAGTGAGAAATAAGCTTCTATCATGTTAGAAATAAACTTCTATCCTGTTCTATCACAGGTTGCTGAATACACAGCCACATCACAGTGAATTGTTTCTAAGTCCCAACTCCCGTACTAAATGATAGTGGCTTGGAAGCCAGGACTAGATCTGATGCAGCACAATGTCTGGGCCACGACAGAATAAGCATATGTGCTTGTTCAGTTGAAAATGATGAAATAAAAATGAAAAAGACAGAGAAATATGATACTTATGGGTACTTAGAAACAAACACTGTCGATGTATTTTCTCTGAACCCGGGCCCTGCATTCACTGGAAGAGGCAGTTCTTAGTGCCTCTACTCACATAATTCACATAAAAGAATAGCAAGGCTCTTCCACTTCAAGGCACAGGGAGACGGCTATCTCTTCCTGGAGTGCCCTCTGCCAGGGCTTCTTGGCTCCATTGTCAGACTTCCAATGAATATTTTAAATTCTTGACTTATCCATGGTGGTTGTCTTAGGCTGGGCTCTCTAGAGAAGCAAAACCAGTAACGCATATAAATACCTACAGAGAAAGATTTATATCAAGGAAATGGTTCAGGTGGCTGTAGAGGCTAGAATCCCAAGTCCATGGGTCAAGCTGGAGGCTTCTCCTGATTCTCATGGCCACAGAGGCTGGTGAACTCAAGATCGGCAGGTCAGACAGCAGGGCTCTTGCTCACAGTCTTCAAAGACTGACAAATCCCGATATAGGCAGGCAAGATGGCAGGTAAACTGCTAGCTCAAGTCCCAGGATCTGGAGGTCAGACTTTGAACAGAAGCCAGCTGCAGGATCCAGAGCGAGCAAAAGACCCAAGAGCCTTGCCAGAAAGTCTACCTGTAATGGATGTAGGCCACGCCCCCAAGGAAACTCCCTTTCAACTGATTGGCTACTTGCAGCTGATCCCATCATGAGGTGATCACACTATATCAAATCTCACCATGGGCGTGATCACATCATCATACATGTGCCAAACTCCATAACTGCCAAACCACTGAGAATCGTGGCCCAGCCAAGTTGACACAGGACCTTAACGATCACAGTAATTCATCTCACAATTCCACAATTCCTGTCTTCATACCATTAAGGAAGAAGGCTCATTATTGAATTGCCACTGCCCTGCGGGGTTGGTGGCCGCAACTACTTTAAAGTGGAAGAAAAGTTACGATGCTTGTTCTAAAACTTTTAAGTTCAAGAAAATCTTATCCCTAGAAACGAGGTCCCATTTCTGAGGCGCTACCATGCTCCACGTATTGCCTCTTCTGAACTGACAAATTTGGGCAAGTTGTATGTGCTAGATTTCATGTCCCCTTCTCGTGCTTTCTCGTTTTTGTTAGTGTTGAATCCCGATGTAGAATTTTACACATATCTCTACTGTTCTTACACGAACCTTTTCCAATATTGCTTTTTCTATCCAATGCATATTAATTTCTTTTTCAGCTTTGGGGTATTTGCATACTTTCCCTCACTTCATCCTGGTCATTGATAAAAACATTGACAAGAACAGAGCCCTGTAGCACTCCACTAGAGACCTCTTCCCAGGGACCACGTAATGGAGCTACAGTTGGCAGAGACGACTGACTAGACCAGAGCTCAGATTAGGAGGAGTTGCCAAGTTTGAACCCCGCATTTAGCAGGGTTCAGAGCTCCAGTGATGTGCAGAGCAGAGTGAGCTGTGCATTCCAAGTGTTGAGGGGCCGATCACAAGACAGCCTCTGTTTATAGTGATACGTCTTGATTATTAAATTTAAAAACAAAAGAGGGCTCAGTGCAATTTCTTCATTAAATAATATCAATGCCTTTCTATGGTGGGTATGACCCTTGACTAGAAATGATTTTTCTCTCTTTGAAGGAGAATAAAGCTAAGTTATATTCCAATCCTGTCCCACCTCTGTTCACAACATCCCTGGCTTCCCTTGCTAGCAGAACAAAGCCAAACTCCTTAAGTGGGCATTAAGTGGCCTTTAAGATCTGGCTGGAACTTATCTTCCTAGAATAGACTCAAGTCCACAGGAACATTGGGACTAACCCGTGGGCCCCATACGCCTCCCCTCCCCTCCCTCATTCATTCATGTCACAAATCTTTACGAAGCATGAGTCGGGATCAGCTCTATGGCAACTGGTTATGTGCTAACACCATGCTAGTCCCTGAGGATAGATGCTGTTGGGATACTCCCTGGGCCTTCTTCCCAGGTGGGCCGAGATCCTGGCTTATCCACAGGGTCCTGCCAGGAAGGGCTTTAGTGTTTTGCAATTTCACACATACAGAGTGTGGAGAATGAGGGAAGAGGTTGCTGTACCAGAAAGTAGGCTGGGAGGGGTTACTGTGATGGAGGTTCAGGGGGACAGGCGTGAGCGGAGGATTAGAGCATCCAACAGCCATTTGTAGAGCACCAGGAGTAGGATCCATTTCAACAGTAAGACCAGCCTGTGCAGGAGAAAGAGCCCTGGACTGGGATACCCAGAAACCCAGGTCCTCACCCCAGCTCTGCCCTTCAATTGCTGGGTGACCTTGAGCAAATCCCTTCCTATACTGTCCTGCAGTCACCTCCTCTGTAGAACGAGGAAGTCAGAGGTGGTCTCTAAAGACCTCTTCTCCCTACCTGACCCTGCTCAGATGTCATCTCTATGAAGCTTGATCTCCCTCCCGGGGCAGGTTAACACGGTATACACCAGCTTGGATTGAGAAAGTACTCTCAGGCTGAATTGCATTTACTGGCTAATCTGTGGTGAGCAACTTCAGCATGCCTTTGACATGGTGGGGACAGGTGACATTGCAGAACTGCATATTGGTGGGAAGGCACAACTGGGCCCTTGTGTACCTTGCTTAATCCAGCCCTGTGCCTCCCCAACCCCCGTTACTTCAGGCAAACTCATACTTCTGGGCATCCAGTGACTGTCTATATGCAGTTCTGGTCTCTCCCGAGAGCTTCTTATCCCAGCACTTTGGCTCATTCTGTTGTTGTTGGGTGCTATGGGGTCAATTCTGACTGATCTCAGCTCCATGTATTACAAAATAGAGCTGCTGCCTAGGGTTTTCTTGGCCGTAAACTTTATGGAAGCAGATTGCCAGGCCTTTCTTCCACAGTGCCACTGGGTGGGTTTGAACTGCCAACCTTTTGGTTACCACAAAGTACAAACTGTTTTCACCATCCAGGGACCTTGGCTCTTAGGAAATATTTATTGAATTAACGTACCTTTTTTGGGGTTGGGTACGGCACTGGGTTTTTTTTTTTTATCAGTAACAAGGTCCTCTTTGGATATGTAATTCCTGAATTGTCCACAAGGTGGCAATTTCTACAGGCAGCCACAGAACAAACCTCGCATTTTGGTGAAATTCCCTGTGGAAAGACCCTGAAGGGAAGAGAGAACAGGAAGGACCGTCCTCAGAGACTTATCCTCTGGCTCGCCGGTGGGTATGTGCTGTCCCCTTTCCCTCTGTCCATAAAGTGTCGGTCTGTCAGAAACCAATAAAGGCCTGAGCGGCCATAGCCAAGCCTGCATCCACCATTTCTAAGCTTCTTAGCTTGCTGGGCTGTGCCTCACAGACCTCTTGGGCCTTGCCTTCGACTGCAGCAGTGCTGAGCTTACCCCTCTCTCCTGAATGTGCTGTGTTCTCTGGTCTTCACGCCTTAGGACATACTGTTCCCTCCACCTGGATTCCCTCTCGCCAGCCTCCTTCCATGCCAACACTTAATGGCTCAACAAGACTCAGTTTAGAAAGCAGCTTTTCCCAGAAAGCCTTCCTTGACTCTTTTCACCCAGCTCTTTCTTCTCTACAGTGGCAGTCACTGCACTTAAAGGCCATCGTGTGCTTACTCCCCTGCCCCGGGCCGCCTGCTTGAGCACACAACACATGGCTCATTCTTCTACACCCCAGCGCCCAGCACCAGCCCCGAGCAGCCGTGGGCTCTCTGAAAGCTTCCTGAATGAAGAATGAATGAATGAATGCACCCACAAAGTAGGGACGTGAGGTGGCAAGATGAACCTGAGGGGGAGACATTTGAGAATAAGAAAAAAAAAAAAAAAGTAGCTCTATTTTTATGTTGGCCCTGGCTCAGGGAGGGATCAAATGCACCTTAGGACAATAATAGCACATTATTTTTAGCCCTGGTGGCACAATGATTAAGCACTCATTTGCTAATTGAAAGGTTGGCAGTTCGAACCCACCGGTGGCTCTACTGGAGAAAAGACCTGGTGATCTCTTCCTGTAGAGATTACGGCCTAGGAAACCCTATGGAGCAGTTCTACTCTGTCCTTATAGGGTTGCTATGCGCTGAAATCGACTCCACGGCACACACACACAATAACAACAACAATTTTGAAACAACACTCAGGTTCTAGCCAGGTGACAGAGAATACTTATTACAAAGAATTGTTAATTCGGACATGGGGGTAGCAATTGCAGGAAGCAGTTACCACCATTAGGGCTAGGAGAACAAAGGGAAAGGTTGAAATTATTAAAACTTAGAAGTATGTAGAAGGGGGTCCTTGGAGCTGAAACTCAGGCCTCTGCAGAGGGATGCTGTCTGGCTGCTGCTGGTGTCTCTGAGCTTGGAGAAGGAGCCCTGTGGGGCTGGGACACTCAGCTCTGGGTGGCTAGAACGCCAGTGTCCTGTCAACCCTGGGGGAGCCCCAGAATCTCCACTCAGTCCCCAGCAGCTGCTCTCTGCAAGGCCTCCTATCTTGCCCTGCACTTGTGTAGGCCAGGGTCAGCAGAGGTCTAAGGAGAATCTCCACACAGATTTCTGGGGTTCCCTTTCTGTGCCCCACCCCTCTGCACCCCAATCCCAGCTGCCTTAGCCCTCAGCCTGATCTCTGCCTCCTCTTGGTCTCCACCTTTCTGCTGGGCAGCCTGGAAAACATCCCCAGGGAGAAGAGTGGGTAGACGTGGGGCTCCGTTGTGTGCCTCCCGCTGCCATGGCTCACAGCCCTGTGACATTCACATCCACTTCGGCAGCTGCTGGATGTATATGCACTGACCCTAAGTGGCATTAGCCACCCTCCCCTCCGTGTGGGCTGTGCACAGAGCAGGTGGAAAATCAAACCCATCGATGCTGCTTAATTACTCTATTGGAGGACTGGGTACATGGGAGTTCGCCCCCTGCCAGACAACAGAGGTGCCTCTACCCCCTCCCCTGCCCAGAGAAGTCGGTCCCTGCTTTTTCCCATCATCCTATGGGGCCCACCGGTGTTCCCACAGTGTTAACTGGCTCTCTGGGGACCAGAGAGAGGTAGAAGAGCTAACGCATGCACTGGGCTGTGGGGCTCTGGGGCAATTTCTAAGAAGAAATGGACGCGCTGAGCTTTTGTTCAGGAAACGGATAGTGGTGATGGCTGCACGACAGTGACCGTGATTGTCACTGAATTGTACATGTAAAAAATGTTGAAAGGGCAAATGTTTTATATGTGTGTGTGTACGCCACAATTTTTAAAAATAAAGAACAGGAAGAAATGGACGCTGATCGCCTTCAACGCTTTGGAGTGTTTTCTCCTCCCAGATACTCCGGCTTTGATGCCACAGGCTCAGGGCTGGAAAACCATCTCCTGCTTTAATTCTCCTAGTTGCCATGAATACACGATGCACTCCCTACCACTAAAAAGGCCTGCAGATCATATGTAAATGCGCCTGTCGGCACTGTGTATCCCCACTTGCCTTAAACACATATTAATTTCATAATAACGACACCGCTCAGTTCCTGCTCCCTCAATGTTTGCAGAAAAAGCAGGCAAAGCATTCTTGTATACATTTATTTGTTCAGGCTTGGTCCAGTCCGGGTCTCAGGGTCAGGCACTGTACTATGGGAGTCATGGCTCAATTTGAGGGACTTAAAGGTCATCATCCAACCCCCATCTGACACTTTGACCCCCTCCATACTCCTTGACAAGACTTGTCCTCGAACTCCTCCGCAGATGGAGAACTCGCTACATATGGGGCAGCCCATTCTCTCTTTGGACAGCCATGACCATTAGAAAATTTGAACTTATTAGGAACGACATCCCTGAGAAGCAGCATGGAGTTTGTTTATTTTGTTTCAAATCCCAATCAAAAACCAAAACCCACTGCTGTCAAGTCGATTCCGACTCATAGCGACCCTATAGGACAGAGGAGAACTGCCCCACAGAGTTTCCAAGGAGCGCCTGGCAGATTCAAACTGCTGACCTCTTGGTTAGCAGCCGTAGCACTTAGCCACTACGCCACCAGGGTTTCCTTTCAAATCCTGCTTTGTTAATTTAACATTAGAAATGTTTCTCTCACATTACTAAACTATCTTAAATTTCTGCATACATACACATCCACGTATTTACAAATATGCCATCACAATAGACATGCACTTTTTAATTGCCATTTTCACTAAACAATACATTATCAACATCTTTTCATTTCAATTAACTTCCATCTCCTTCCTTATTTTCAATGCCCACAGAGTCCTCTATTGTTGAATACAGCATAATTAATCTAATCTTTGCCTATTAGTAGGTATTTACCTACTGGTAGTTTCCAATTTTTCACTGTAGTGACCAACCCCAGGATGAAGTCTTTGCACATAGTGATTATTTTCTTAGGAGAGATTCATAGGAGGGCAGCAGAGGGTCAAGGGGGTGTGAGCCCTTTAAAAGGCCATTCCAGGTAAAGACGGCAGCCTCTGGGTTGAAAGTAATTGTTAATAAATACTGAGAGCTATGCTGAGTAAATTACCGACGTTATTATATTTAATCTTCCCAACCCCCAATAAGGCCTGACCATCCCTGCTCTTTGCAGCTGCTTATAAGGGGGGAGCTAGAGTGGCCAGGCAGCTGGCCCGGCTCTGACCACCATATATCGTGGCCTCTGCAGGGGTTCCTTTTGGAGGGTAAGGACATCCCCTAGAAGACTGCAAGCTGGGAGGGAACTGGGCTTGAGAAGTAAAATGAACACCACCCAGAGGAGCTACAGCTTGTCTTCCCAGGCTCCTAAAGCCTTTCTCCATCTCTAGGAGTTCAGCCAGGAGCCCTGGTGGCGCAATGGTTAAGCGCTAGGCTGCTAACTGAAAGATTACAGCCTAGAAAACTCTAGGAGGCAGTTCTACTCTGTCACATGTGTCCACTATGAGTTCAAAATCTACTCAGCAACACCAAACAACAACAACCAGGAGTTCAGCAAAGGAAGAAAAGAGCATGGGGTAAATGAGGGGTACTGGTGAAGGCAGAAAAAGTCTCCCGTGAAGTCTGGCTAGCAAGTCCCGCCCTCCATCCAGTGTCCTCATTTTGCTTGGCCACACTTCACATTCCAGCAATCAGAACTCCTTTGGGTTTCTTGTCTGGGTCCCCTACCAGAATTGGGGCAGGGATGGGGCAAACACCCATGCTGGAGGAGGCCTGGGGGCCGTAAGAATAAATAACTGAACCTGTTAGGAGCCTGGGTGGCACAGTGGTTAAGCACTCAGTTGCTAGCCAAAAGGTTGATGGTTTGAACCCATCAGCCGTTACTTGGGAGAAAGATGTGGCGGTCTGCTTCCATAAAGATTACAGGCTTGGAAACCCTATGGGGCAGTTCTATTCTGTCCTGTAGGGTTGCTATGAGTTGGGCTTGACTCAACGGCAATGTTTTTTTTGTTTGGCCAGAACTTGTATCTTTCCAATATGCATTCCTGCTAAGCCAAGGGTGTGCTGACACTTGTGTGCGCTAGGACACTGGTCAGAGCATCGTCTGTAGTAACGAGAAGACTAAAAACAACTGGTTAAGTAAACTCCAGTTTTTGTGCAATTAAACACTGAGCGATGTTAGAAAGTCCATGGCCACTCTGTAGGAGCTCTAAAATGTATCACCACACCGCATCAAAACCAAAGCTTTGGGTTTTTTTGTCGTTGACCAGGATACACTATGTAGCGTCAAGGAAAAACAAAACAACTGCCGGTGAAATCATGCTCGTAATTGTACAAGAAGCTCGATTTCATAGATAATAAAATGTGGGAAAACTATGTGAAATACCATAGGTGGAAAAGTCAAGTGCAGAACAATGTGTACAGAATGCTACTCTGTGTGTGTGTGTGTAAGGGAGGGGCTATGCAATCATACACGCTTTCATAAAAACATAGGCATAGAAAATTCCTGGAAAGATACACAAGAACCTGGTAACAAGGGTAGCTTCGAGTTACCTGGTACCCTCTTTTCACTGTTACATCCATTTGTAAAATTTAAATTTAAAACCAGGTAATCACTTTTAAAAGGAGCCCTGGTGGGTGCCGTGTTTAAAAGCGCTGGCTAGGCAGTTCGAACCCACCAGCTGCTCTTCTGAAGATAGATGTGGCAGTGTGCTTCCGTAAAGATTACAGCCCTGGAAAGGTCACTATGAGTCCGAATCGACTCCACGGCAACGGAAATCCCTTTTAAAAATAAAACCTTGAAAACCACTAAATGCAAAATAAAATAGCGCGTTCCTCTGGGATGATTAAGGGGAATATTCGGAGCCAGCCTTGGATCTTGGACCAGACAACCAGTTCAGGCTCTATCGAAGCGACCTCCGGTAAGTTCCCACACCGACCGGGCCTCAGTTTCCCCAAAATTCCAATGGGTGTGGGACAGAAGATCTTCAGACATCTCTCCAGCTGAGCCCCGCCGGCCCGGAGCCCACCACGCCCCGCTTGCGCCCAGCCCTAGCAGCGGTCTGCGGGCGCCCCGCGGTGCAGACCCGGCCAATCAGCGGCCGTGGGGCGGGCGGACTGGCTGCGCCGCGCGCGGAACGGAGCGGAGCGCGGAGCACAGGCGCCACTGCCTTCCCGGAGCCGACCATGCCGCGCTCACCGGTGCCCTTCCTGCTGTTGCTTCTGCTGCTGCCGCCGTTGGCCGTGGGCCTCGGGCTCCACGGCGCGGGTGGCCGGCGCCCGGAGTGCGGTCCGTGCGGCCCCGAGCGCTGCCCGGCCCCCGCGCGCTGCCCTGCACCCTGGATGTCTGCGCTGGACGAGTGCAGCTGCTGCGCGCGCTGCCTAGGCGCCGAGGGCGCGAGCTGCGGGGGGCGTGCCGGTGCGCGCTGTGGCTCGGGCCTGGTGTGCGCCAGCCGCGCCGCGGGGGCGGCGCCCGAGGGCACCGGGCTCTGCGTGTGCGCGCAGCGAGGCGTTGTCTGTGGCTCCGACGGCCGCTCCTACCCCAGCGTTTGCGCGCTGCGTGTGCGCGCCCGGCACGCGCCCCACGCGCATCTCGGTCACCTGCACAAGGTGCGCGACGGCCCCTGCGAGTTTGGTGAGTTCGGCTGGGGTGGGTGGAGAAAGCTGGACCCCACAGGTCCGGACAGCGCTTCCAGGGCCTCACTTTCCCCTTTGGAATCAGTATTTCTAGTTTCTTTCCGTGATCGGGGCGACGGAGACGGGAATCCACAGCGTGGGCCTCCCCTTACCAAGTTCTTGGAGACACTGGTCACAGAGCAGTCAGAATTTTGGTGACCCTTAAGTACATGTCAGAGCAGTTGTTTTCAGGCCTGACATATTTGCCCCAGAGAGACTGGGAGTTTCCACGGGGTCTTAACCATTGTATGTCCCTGGGTGAGCACCTGGCCTCGGCTGGGGGGGGGGTTGTTTGAATGGAGAGGGAAGGAAGAGAAGGGTGATACAAGAGAAGTTCCAGACTGGGTCCCAGGAGTCACAGGGCCAGAGCACCAGGACATCAGCAATTGAGGCTTGGGCTCAGCTGCAGGACCTGAGGGAACGCCCACCCAGAACGAATAAGACCTTTGGAGACCTAAGCTCTGAAAAGATTATAGTGCCATCAGGGGCAGACCCACCTTTGTGGGCCTTCCAAACCAAAAACCAAACCCCTTTCGGCTGAGTTAATTCCGACTCATAGGAACCCTGTAGGACAGGGTAGCATTGCCCCACAGAGTTTCCAAGGAGCGGCTGGTGAATTCGAACTGCCAACCTTTTGGTTAGCAGCTGCAGTTCCTAACCACTGGGCCACCAAGGCTCCTTGTGGGCCTTAGGCTTATATAATTTGGAAGGGCCCGCTGTAAGTAAAGAAATAGAAAATGAAGAATTTTTTTTTTTTTATGAATTGCTTTATTAACATCACTGTAAAGCTGTCTCTGCATGCCATCTTTTCCCACCCTCTACGTGTAATTTAAAAAAAAAAAACAAATATAAACCAAACGAGCTTAAATATAAGGCTGTCCAGCCAAATGCCCTGTTCTGCTGGCTCCCTAAGCATGCGTGCGGACTGCTCATTAGGTTTTAGAGAACCACCCGAGTCTGTGCTGCCTTTAGGCAGCAGTGTAGAATTCAGGGTGAGTGAGCGTGTGGCCGGTGAGTCCAGGGGAGCCTGGCTTGGGGAGTGGGTTTCAGCCATCTGGGGAAGAATTCTGGCCTGGGCCTGGAGACCTAGTCGAGACTTAAAGACCTAAGTCAGTGCAATGACTTCAGCTCCAACTAGGAAACCCGGTGGGGTGGGGGCTTTTCCAGGCTGCAGGACCCTCTGTGGGTCTTGACATACAGCCCTGGCTCATGGGAACCTTTTGCCCTAACAAGTATGTAGTATTATTTCCTCCAAGCATTCCAGGTAGATTACTGAGTCCAGGAGACCAGGTGGGATTTTGGAGATGGGGCAAGAATTCTTCTGTCCTGGGAAACAAAAACAATGCACGTCCCATTGAGGAGCCTGAGGCGGCCCCGGGAGCACTGGAACACCACCGTTGGCCATTTCTGGTTGGTGCTGCCAGTGGAGGAGAGAGCTGGCTGGTGCTTCTGGTGCTGCTGCCAATTCCCTGTGTGACCTTCGGCCAGTCACTTCCCCTCTCTGGGCCTTGTCAGCCCTGTGGAGCTGTGTTGGGGTCCCTTCCACTTTGAACCTTTGTTTCTGCCCCATGGCATTTAAACAGTTCGTTCTCTCCTACCTTCTTCTTGTTCCTGTCACAACGCATTTACAATCTGCTTTCCTCAGCAGTTAATTCACAGGCACTTCACTTTGTCTCCAGGCAGGTAACACTCTCAAACCTGCATGCAGGAGACTTACAAAATGCTGGCCAGGTCTCAGAGTCCCCGTAATCGGTACGGTGCTCCTAGTCTCAGATTATGTCTCCCTGGTGTGTTACTCTGTTTCCAGGAAAAGACACCTTAAAGACATTTAGACCAAATCTGTTAGTTTGCAGAGGAGACTGAGACCCAGGCAGGGCCAGGGACTTGTCCAGGGTGACTGCAGAGCCTGACCAGCTCCCAGGTCCCCGACAGCCTGCCCAGAGCTTTTTGGGGACGGGATTTATCCTTCTAAGTCAGGCGGATAGTAGTTGCCATGGTTACCAGAGTGAGGCCAGATGGCAGCTAGAAACTCCATAGTCCTAACTCATTGAAAATTACCAAATGACAAGTAAATGGTGACAGCCCCTCCACTCTGATCTATGGGCTTGGAGGCCCACCCCAGGCACAGGCCCCTAGAGTAAAGATGTACACGAACTGAACGGAAGCAATTCAGAAGCTGCTTTTAATGATCCCATTAGTGAAAGGCCCCAGACCTCCTGGAGTTCAGCTTCCTGCCAGAATCTGTGTCATCCACCACAGACCTGGGCTCTGTTTTCCTGCAGTGTCTTCTTTTGAGATGCATTGTGTGGGCCCTGCTCTTGTGTCCTTGTAAAACACGAAGGTGTGGACAGGGGCATCTTTTCCTAGCCAAGACAGCCCCTTATTCTGTGCTGCCCCAGCTCTAGCCTTCATTCAGATGACCTAGTGGGAGCGGTTTTTAACAATGCCCCTCGGGGCCCTGATGGAAGGAAAACAGACAGTCGGAGCAGCAGCTGTTCTGCTTTGATATTGGTAATAAAATCCTCCTCCTTTGCTCCTTAGCCACTCCTTCAATAAACGACCACTGTGCCTTTAACGGAATGAGGCCTTGGTAAATATTAGGTTCCTTGCAGTGTTGGGAAGTGTCCTTACACTTTCCTCTGAGGGGCATTTGGATACAGCGTTTGGGCCTAAGCGATGGCCTTTCCTCCTATGCCCTGAAACATCCCGAAATGCCTAGTAAGGAGAGTACAGGTAGTCCTCGACTTACAACGGGGTTCTGTTCCAGTGACTCCTTCCTAAGTAGGTTCTGATGTAGGTCGAATACCTCCTTTTTTTTTTTTTAGTTTTTATCATTATTGCCTTTTATTATCAGTATCTTTATTTGTCTTGGGGGTTGGAAACATTACATATAAACTTTAAGATATATTTTAATATGTACCTATATAACTAAAAAAATACACAAATCATAAAAAAAAATGATAGTCGTAAGTGTAGTTTGTTGTAACTCAAATATGTTGTTAGTTGGGGACTACCTGTAGTCATTTGATCGTCACGCATTTGTTGAAGACCCACTGTGTTACCATGCGTGAATAGTTCTCCTGCTGGAAATCACATTTGCATCAGCCTTCTCACTTGATTTTTACAACCACCCTCTCTCACTCCCATTTAATAGAAGGGAAACTGAGGCATAGAGAAAGGAATGACCCAGGGCCGCACGGCTAGTTCCCAGCTGACATGGGCTATGGCGTGGATTTCCCTGGCTCTTTTCAGATCGGCACCACGCATCTCTAGCCTGCTGACAACCTTATTATAAAGCGGCTGCAGATTGACTGGGATTTGTGTGACAGCTTGAGTCTTGAGGATTTCCCAGTCTGGGTCACCCTTCCTGTTTGTCCCTGTGGCTTGTTGTCCCTCTCCTTAGCACTAGGTGACGGCTCCTGGTGGTTCAGTGGTAGGATTCTTGCCTTCCATGCAGGAGACCCAGGTTTGATTCCCAGCCAATGCATCTCATGTGCAGCCGCCACCCCTTTGTCAGTGGAGGCTTACATGTTGCTGTGATGTTGAACAGGTTTTAACGTACTAGGAGCTCATAGACTAAGACGGACTAGGAAGAAAGGCCTGGCGATCTCCTTCCGAAAACATCAGCCAGGGAAAGCCGTATGGATCACAATAGTCTAATCCTGTTGTGCACGTGGTTGCTGTGGGTCAGGGGCTGACTTGACGGCAGCTAACAACAACAAGATGGCTTGTGAGAGGAGCAGGGATAACTTCACAGAAGGGGAAGGTCCTGAGGGGAGCTTTGAAGATGGGGAGAAAATCCTGGTCTGGAAGTGGGTGGGAGTCCCAGCCTGAATGGAGGCATGGTGCTGGGATGAACAGTGGGCCCTTGGGCAGCTGCCGAGTGGGATGGTGGGAGAAGGACATGAGGCCCCAGAGTAGTTTGGGCAGGGTCATCGCAGGCCGTAAGTGCCAGGCTGAGGGGTGAGACTTCATTCTGTACTAAATTATTGGTTCAGTTTCTCACCTGTAAGATGACATGGTCTTATGTAGTTATCGTTAATAGTATTATTGCTGTTGTTAACACTATTGCTTTAAGAGGCTGGATTGCCTTTTAGAAGACTAATAGCACCCCGGACTGTTTGTTAACATTGGGCAGGGAGTTGGAGCTGGACCCTGCAGACAGCAAGTCAATGATGTGTTTGGAATGCTCAATTAGGTAGGAACGGGTCCGGTGCCAGGGCCCACGGGGATCTTGAGCCCCAGCAGCTTCAATGTGCTCTTGAGATCCTGAATTCTTAGAAAATTCACCACGGTTGAAATTCCAGCTCCACTTAGAAGCCTGGGGCTGTGCTAGGCACGTGTTACCAGGTAACCAGGAGAGGCAGCGACTGCCACTTTGTGAGAGGGACAAAGAAGGGGGCCTCGTGCTCAGAAGCCTTTCATGCCGAGGGAGGGGTTTGAGGCGCTGGCTGCAGGGAACAGGATTAAGCTGTTTGTTTCACATAGCAACGTGACTATTAGCATAAATTATCAGGGCTGTTCAGTGCGTTGATTATTAAACTCTTTGGTTGTACGCTTTTTAACACAGGCAGATGGAGTCCTGGGGGATGACTTGATATTCTTTCTTTCCCTAGCATCATTAACTTCAAAGAAATCTCAGAGGCATTTGGCAGGGTTTTTCATTCCAGTCTCCAACGGCCAGTGTAGTTTACAGAGTGGGGGACCGATCTCCCCACACAATAATAATTGTATCGATCCGTTCTTTTGCACAAACTGCACAGTTAATAACGCAGTCACATCTGTTACCTCCCTTCACCCCAGAGGATGGCGGGCAGCGGTCAGTGTCTTCATTTGCACATAAGGAGACAGTGGGTAGTAACTAGCCCAACCTCTGGAGCTTTGCAACTGGACCCCGGGCATCTGAGCCTCCCTGTGGTCCTATTATGCCCACCCCACAGTGCTGCCTCTGGGGACAGTGCACACCTGGGTTACCTGCCAGTCACCCCTTGGATGGATGGATTCATGTGGCCCCATTGCTTCCAGGACTGTTACTGGCACAGCAGAAGGAAGCAGGTATTTAGCAAGGAGAGGTAGAGAGATGAAGCCAGCACGTTGGGAGACTGGAGTGACAGGGGGCCATCCTCCATCTCGTCAAACCCGCTGCTGCCCAGTCAGCTCCGACTCATGGCAAGCCCGTGTGTGTCAGAGGAGAGCTGCGCTCCACAGGGCTTCCAGTGGCTGAGTCTTTGGAAGTAGATCACCCGGGCTTTCTTCCGAGGTACCTCTGGGTGGACTCAAACCTGAAACTTTTCAGTTAGCAGCCAAGCATGTTAACCATTTGCACCACCCAGGGACACCCCCTCTTGTCAAGGGCATATAGAAAGGAAAGTTCTGATTCTTCTGGGAGTGTTGTGGCCCAGAAACAGTAAGGTGAGAGACTGTGCTCCAGGCTGGCCAGCGTGAGGGCTGTGGGTGTGGCCTCTGGGGCCTCCAGGCAGGGACAGTTGATGGCCTCTCTCAGCAGAGACCAGTGGAGGGCCTGGAGCGTGCGAGAAGCTTATAGGAGACTGCCTTTGGTTAGCACAGCCTACCGAATCCTCGGGACCCCCTGTGAAAGCCTTCTACACTTTGTAAGGGATCTTGACCTTCCCTAGGTCATTGGGTCCTCACAACAGCCTGAGGGGGTATGGAGGGGCAGGGACTCCTATGCCCATTTTAAAGAAGAAGCAACTGAGGCCCAAGTCACAGCACTGGGATATGGCAAAGACCGGATTTGAACCTGTGATCCCCTGCTCCAGCCTGTCATGCTGTCCTTCCTGCCTGTGGCGTCAGGACATTGAGTATCCCAGCTTCATGCTTTAGTGTGTCCATGTGCCCTCAGGGACACTGGGCTGGGAATGCCCTGCTAGACTCAGCGATCCATCACCTGTCTCACGTGGGTCTTCTCAAGATCTGTTTCCTGGGTGTGATATTTGGGCGTTTAATCCCTAAGGAGCTAATCTCTTATTCTGGAATGGAGTCCATGCGGACAACAAATGTTTCACTTCAAAAGGCATCACTTTAAGTCAGTGTGGAAGTTAATGGAATCAGGGGCCTGGGTTTGTGTCCCAGCTCCATCAGGCACTTCAGCTTTCTGAGCTCTGGTTTTCTCATCTGTAAAAAAAAAAAAAAATAGGATGGAGATAAAGGCACGTACCTCGCAGGGCTGGTGCGAGGATAAAGGAGTAGCATGCGTGGAAATGTCCTCTAAGGAGAAGGTGTGATGGAGTGGGCGGTGGGTAGGAAGAGCACAGGTCTGGGCCAGCCCCGGGGTCCCCAGCCTTGCCCCACCATTGGAGGCCGGCTAATCCTGCCACAGCGGGATACAACGGCAAAATGCTCAGCTGCTAACGGAAAAGTTGGCAGTTCCAATTCACCTAGCCGGTCCGTGGGAGAAAGACCTGGTGATCTGCTCCCATAAAGGTTACAGCCTAGAAAACCCTGTGGGGCAGTTCTCCTCTGTCATAGGAGGTTGATATGAGTCAAAAATCGACTGGACGGCACTTAACAACAACAACCCTGGATGGCTTTCCCATCTGGCAGGATTGCTGGGGAGATTAAATGGTTAATACCTGTAAGCAAGAGAAGAGGGCTGAGCACACAGCAAGCGCTCAGGAAGTGTTAGCTGGCTTGTGGGATTATTGCAGTTGTTACTATTGCTAATAGTTATTGACTGTAAGGAGCTACTGTGGACAAAAGGGTTTTAAATTGAAAAACAGGTGTGTTAAAAATTTTTAAAAAGAGTATTATGACAGAGCAGCACAAGGGAGTTTTGAAGCTTTAGCTTGGTTAGGATGGTGCTTTCACGTCTTCACATTTGTCAAAACTTACCGAACTGACACCAAAAAGAGTCCATTGTACGGCATGTAAATTTAAAAATTCCAAATGTCATCTTAACATTGAAAGCAGGGGTCTCTTTTGTAATAGAAAAGATTTTTTTTTTCTGCTAGGGAATCAGTGACAAAGACAGTGTTTCCCAGACAGTTTTTCTTAATTGTAGTTATTGAAAGAGAGAAAGAGAGGGAACGGTGGGGAGAGAGAAAGATGAAATGTGATTTACTGGTTTATTCACTTAGGCCTGAAAGGGATTGATGAAATCTCATTGAAAATTTATGACTTTACACCAGTGGAAGTCAAACATGCTGATTGAGTGTCCCTTTGGAATCCAGAGAGGGCTTTGGTGGAAAATGCAGTTCTGATTGTCCCCAAAGTGAGCCATTCGAGGACCAGTCTGGGGTCGGGTGGAGGCTGCCTGCAGCGCCTGTTGGCTGCTGAGTGGCTGGCAGGAGGAGGTGCATAAATTAGATAGTCTTTGTCATCACAGACGGGCATCTGTGGGACAGCATGGGTTCTGTCATTCTTGTGGCGGCAGGGCGGACACTGGGGCACGTTGGGCATTGTTAGAAGACCTGGGTGCATGGGGGAGGCTTTGGCTATACTTGGGGGATAGGGGCGTGGTCCTTTGCAGGGCAGTCAGCTGGGCACAGTGGAAGGAGTTGGGCTGGTCAGGTGGGGACAGATGAAAGCGGGATGGGAAGGACAGACTCTGTATTCAGCTTCCTGGAGGGCTGTCTGGGTACCAGAAGGCTGTGGGGACTCCACAGGGCAGCCCTGGGCTCAAGAGGAGGGAGTTAAAGGGAGGTGGATCTCAGTTCCACTTAAGAATAAGCTTTCTCACTAACAGAACCCGCCAAGGATGGAAGGGCCTGGCTCCAGAGGTGGTGAGCTCTCCATCACTGGAGGTATACAAGTGGAGGCTGGATGAGCATTTTACAGACAGTCAGGCATAGAATCTTGGAGAGTTGGGATGCCAGAGGCACTCTCCAGTTTGAGACTCTGTGGCTCTAAGACAATTTCTCAGAGATTTTTTTTTTTTTGGCACCAGCTTGGTGGGGTCACTTCCCAGTCTTTGTGGAGGGCCCAGACTAGTCTCATATCTTCAGCCCTCGGCTCCTGTGCCTTTGGTTTGACCCTGTCTCTTCTCCTTTCTGTCTCCCCGCCCTTTGCTTTCCATTTTCATTGTGGCCTAGCCCAGGTGGCGAGGGCCCTTTTCCTCTCCAGGACAGGCCTGTGGAGGGCAGCAGGGGTGTCTTGGAATCACCAGGCAGAGACCCCAGAGTCAAAGACTGTGCACTTTGGTGGTCCAGGAATCAGTGTGTATGCGCTTTTATTTGGCATGAGCTACTTCATCCAGCCACCTGGTTAGCAGTCCTGCTCCTGACCATACTTCCACATCATGCTAGCTTAAACCCTCACTTCTGCCCTCGTCGCACGGTTAAATTAGCTCAGTAACTCTGTGAAGCAGAAGGAATTGTCCCCATTTCACAGATGGGGAAATCTGCATTGAGAGCGTTACCTTTGCCAGGCCTCCCATTGCACCTTCCCCAGGACAGTGTGGAGCTGGCTGCCAGCGTGGCCCAAGCTTGCAGTCTAGTGCAAGGTGAGACAGGTGTCGACACCTGGGCTGCAAGGCAGGCTGTGACTCAGTAGGTCAGAGGCAGAGACCACCTGTTCCTGGACGAGGCCTTGCAGGATGGGTGAGCTAGCCACTGGGGAGGCAGGGGTAGGGGACAGCGGGGTGCATCCAGGGCAGTGTGGACATGTATAGTGGGGCCTTGAATGCCAGGCAAAGGTGGCTGGACTGGATCATGCCGGTCCAAGTGTGCACAGAACAGATGCAGGCACAGAGGGGGAGGCAGAGTCTGTGGAGTATGAGCCAAAGATTTCTGAGCTGAGATGCCCATTCATCCCGGCCAGAGAGCCCACACCCTCCCTCTGCCTTCTGTCGTGTTCTGCAGCCTAGAACACCCCTGCCTGATTCCCCAGGTCAGCCTGGCTCCTCATCTTTAGTCTGTAGATCTGCCTTGGTGGAGGTGTGGGTTGAGGGGGAAGGGGTAGGTGTCCTGTGGAGTCAGTGCATCTGTGATATGCAAATGGACGTCTTGAATGGACCGCAGGGGTCCCTGCCCAGGGTGAGTACAGCTGTTATGCACAGCGCTATTCTTTGAATCCCCCCGCCTCAACGTGAGAGGAGAAAAGGCCATCTGTTGGAAGACTTTGCCAAATGACACCAGCCCCTCTTGGAGTCTGCTGCCATGGTGCTGAGTGGAGGCTGTACGCAGATGGCAGCCAGGTCGTGGAAGGAGCCCTGGGAGGGAGTGTGAGGAGACCAGCTCTGCCAGACCTCCCTGGGCACCCATTTTCCTGTTGGTGAAACAAAGGTGATGGATTCGAAAGCCTGTAGGCATCCTTCCAGGTCCTGGGAAAACTCTGTCCTGTAATTCCTTGGCCAAGAGTCTGTTCTTCACGGGTGGGGGATTTCACCTGCTGCTGCTCCCCTCACCACTTCAGGATGAGGAAGGAGGCTCCTGTGCGGTGAGAGCCTGAAAACTTGACTCTGATGTTCGATGTCCCAACAGACTCCTGGCAGGCAGAGCGATTTTACACTGAGGCGGGGTGCTCAGAACCTAGCAGGTGAAGGGTTTGTCCCATGTCTTCTTCTCCTAGCTCCTGTGGTCATCATTCCACCCCAGAGTGTTCACAACGTCACCGGGGCACAGGTGTACCTGTCCTGTGAGGTGAGGGCCGTGCCTGCCCCAGTCATCACATGGAGGAAGGTATTTCTATCCAAGGACCCATGCCTGAGTGCACACATGTGTTTGTGTGTGTGTGTGTGCGTGTGTGTGTGGAGAGAGAGAGAACCAGACAGACAAACATGGATAGTAAAGGATTTTTTTTTCTTTAAAGTGTGTGTGTGTGTATATGTCTATATGTGGGTCAGAGGATTAAAGAAAGATACCTTATTTATTACTCCTCAGCTTCCGGGTTTATACCTCAAAACTTTTACCTCAAAGCTCTCCCCCAAAACAGAGACATTGCATTCTTTCCTGTGCCATTTGCTCCCTTGACCACTTAGGCACCCAGAAAGTTCTGCTGTTTATCTAGCCAAATTAGCTTCAGTGAAGTTAGAGACTACTTCACTGAAGAGCTGGGTGTTAGAAAAACCTGGCTGATGGCAGATGACCCAACCCTACTGCAAAAATAAATCTTCCTGCATATCCATTTTGGAGTGACTGAAATGGATTTCACCATATTTTATCATCTCCTAGGAGGGCCCTGGAATTCTGAACTGCTATAGGGTCACCGGAAACCCCGGTAGCATAGTGGTTAAGTGCTACGGTTGCTAACCAAAGGGTTGGCAGTTCGAATCTGCCAGGCGCTCCTTGGAAACTCTATGGGGCATTTCTACTCTGTCCTGTAGGGTCGCTATGAGTTGGAATTGACTCGACGGCACTGGGTTTGGTTTTGTTTGTTTTATAGGGTCACTGTGAGTCGGAATTGACTTGATAGCAACAGGTTTGATTTTTTTTTGTTTGGGAGCGTTCAGATCTTCACAGTCCCGCAGGGGTTGTCTATACATACTTGTAGAATTAAAAAGAGACAAATCATTTTAGGAGAAATAAGACATTCTAGAGTTTTGGCAAAGATCCCTGGTGGCGCAATGTTTAAGCACTGGCTGCTAAGCGAAAGGTTGGCAGTTCAAACCCACTAGCGGCTCCATAAGAGAAAACACCTGGCAATCTGCTCCTGTAAAGGTCAAAAAAAAAACTAAACCAAAGCCATTGCTGTCAAGTCAATTTATACTCGTAGTGACCCTATAGGACAGAGTAGAACAACCCCATAGGGTTTCCAAGGAGCAACTGGTGAATTGGAACTGCAGACCCTTTGATTAGCAGCTCTAGCTCTTAACCATTGCACCACCAAGGCTCCCTGTAAAGGTTATAGCCCAGGAAACCCTATGGGGCAGTTCTCCTCTGTCCTACAGGGTCGCCTTTGAATCAGTGGGAGGATGAGGATGGTGAGGATGTCTGTGAGACAGTCCTTATCGAGAAATACTTTTTCTAACCCACTCTTGGTTTTTCTGCTCTCTATAGGTCACGCAGTCTCCTGAGGGCACCCAGGTGCTGGAGGAATTGCCTGGGGACCATGTCAACATAGCTGTCCAGGTGCGGGGAGGCCCTTCCGATCACGAGGCCACGACCTGGATTATAGTGAGTGTCTTGTTCGTTTAGGATTACTGGATATGATTGCCTGACAGCCAGTCACCAGGTGCTGTCAAGTTGATTCAGGCTCATGGAGACCGCATACGTGTCAGAGTAGAACCGTTCTCCACTGGATTTTCAATAGCTGATATTTTTGAAAGTAGGTCACCAGGCCTTTCTTTTGAGGTGCCTCTAGATGGACTCAAACCACCAACCTTTCAGTTAGCATCCAAGCACATTAACCATCTTTTATATTTCTTTAGAATCTTACAATTTTTAAAGCTGTTTTTATCCATTTCTCATTGAGCCCCATGGTAGCTGTGAGGTAGGCAGGGAGGTGGTGTATCCCATGGGAAGATAAGTGGCCTGCTCTGGTAGGCCAAATAACAGTCCCCCAAAGATGTCCATGTCCTAGTCCCAGGAACCTGTGAATATGCTGTTACATGACAAGGGAAAATTAAGGTTGCAGATGGAGTTAAGGTTGCTAACCAGCCAACCCTAAGATAAAAAGATTATCCCGGGTTATCCAGATGGGTCCAATGTAATCACAAGAGCCTTTTAAATGGGGAAGAGGGAGGCAGGAGGATGCATGTGAGGACTCCACCAGCATTGCTGGCTTTGCAGATAGAGGAAGGGGCCACAAGGCAAGGAATGCAGGTGGCCTCTAGAAGCTGGAAAAGGCAAAAAACTGATTCTCCTCTTGAACCTCCAGATGGAAGGCAGTCTTGACGTTAGCCCTCTGACACCCATTTGAGACCTCTGATCTCCAGAACTGTAGGTGATAGATTTGTAGTGTTTTTAACCACTAACCAAAAAAAAAAAAAAAAACCCGTTGCCGTTGAGTTGATTCCCACTCATAGCGACCCTATAGGACAGAGTAGAACTGCCCCATATGGTTTCTAAGCAGCACCTGGTGGATTTGAACTGCCGACCTTTTGGTTAGCAGCTGTAGCTCTTAACCACTATACTACCAGGGTTTCCACTTGAAACCACTAAGTTTGTGATAATTTGTTACAGCAGCAGCAGGAAAAGAATACACCTGCCTAAGACCACATGGCTGATAAGAGGAAGACGGCACATCCGGTCCCCCTCCAGGGCTCTCGTATGCCCCTTGCAGCTTGTTTACTAACACCAGGGAACGCCAGGTGGCTGAGAGAGTGGTGGTGTGAGGAGATGGGGGTTCATGGTGGGCTGGTCACTCCTGTTGTGGCAGCTTCCATTGCCACAGTTGTAAAAAAAGGGCTCAGACTGGACAATGTCTGAGGGCACTTGCGACCCTAACTGGCTGTGGTTTTCCTGCGTGTCACCTGTAAATGAGGACAGTAACACTCACCTTTCAACCATGACTGCCACAAGTTCGAATGAGATGGTGTGCATGAACCCTCTCTGTGGTCTGTAAGGTGGTTTGCGATTGACAGAGGCTGTTACAGCAAGTAAAGGCAGAAGGTCTGCGTTGCAGAGAGTGTGAGAACAGGGTGCTCTCTGAAGTCGTCTTCTTCATTTTCACCCACATCTCTTCTCTACCCAGCTGAGAAACTTGGAGTGCAGCTAGGTCTGCGGCTTTTTCAAAGCACATCTTCCCCCATTTTCTTACAAGGAAAGATGGGGGGAGGCTATCTCTGATATTATTTTATAGAGGCTGCCTCCATGAGGAGCATTTTTGGGTCATTCTTCATTCAGTAGATTTTTGTTCTTTTTTAAACTGAATTTGCAATGTTTTCCTTATAATACATACCAAACAAACAAACCCGTTGTTGTCAAGTTGATTCTGACTCATAGAGACCCTATAGGACAGAGTAGAACTGTCCCAAAGAGTTTCCAAGGAATGGCTGGTGGATTCAAACTGCTGGCCTTTTGGTTAGCAGCCGCAGCTCTCAACCACTGTACCACCAGGACTCCAATCTATACCTGTTACCTTCAAAACTAGGACCAAGTAGCTCATGGTGAAAGGCAGGAATGAGAGGAATTGTTAAAAGGAGAGCCACGAGAGAGATGCCCTTAAAGAGGACAGCTGAGAAGAAAATTGAACTATGTGCTTCTTGGCAGCCAAGGCAAGATGAGAAATAGGGCCTTATTCTGAAAAGGAATAGTTGTTCAGATGTATCATTAGGAACTAAACAAGGATTTCATTTTTCTGCGCCATGTATAACTACACAAACTTGCCTGTTCTTTCTCTTGCCTGTTTTATTCCCAGATCAATCCACTGAGAAAGGAAGATGAAGGAGTGTACCAGTGCCATTCGGCCAACACGGTTGGGGAGGCCCAGTCCCACGGCACGGTGACGATCACAGAACTGAGTGAGTACCTACAGAACCCTCACCTCCCAGCTCCTGATGACCCATATGATGGAGTAAATCACATGCTCTAAGTTATTTTAATATTTATATACACATGTCGTAAGAGATTTGCAATGGCTTATGAGATATATGATGGAAGATACATAAATCAAGGGAACTGGAGGATGTAGGAACATATTAAGATGAACATGTTCAGGCGGAATCTACAGTGTGTCCTGCGCAGATATCACTCTGAGCTTCCTTGCCCACAGAATCAGAAGTTATAAACATCGTGGTGTCCATAAAAATGAAAAAGAGAATTTTTTGTTTTTGAGGCTGAAGGGAGTATTTCCTCTGGGTGTTCCTAGAGAGGGCACCGAGTGACAAAGCAGACAGTGTCATCGTGACAGCATCCGTGTGGAAACATCCTGCAGTGAAGTCAGTCTGTCCCCGGGCCCTGCCTTGGTGGCAGTTCCAAGTCTTGCCATCTCCAGGTCTTGCCTTCTCACTGTCAACACTGCAGGCTGCTGGGCAGACTGGCCATGGCTCTGCCCCACTAGTGTCTTCACATTCCAGGGCCCAGCCGAAGGAGCAGCCCTGATGTAGGACCTGCCCACTCCTGTGGCAGAAGGAAGAGCAGTTTCTGCCCAGATGTGGCATACATCATGCTCCTTATAGTCTATCAGCCGAAGCAAGTCACCTGGCCACACCCAAAGTCGATGGAGTGGGGTGACGTGTACTCCTCCCAGGAGGCAAAGGCAGGGATGTGAGAGCCGCCTACGGGGACAGAAGGAGTGAAGAATCGTGAACAGCTGCCATCACCAGGGCCGACCAACAGCTTTTGTAATAGAGCTGGAAAAATTAGAAGCAAGGTTGATAGGGTTTAGTAAAAGCAGAAGGATTTTGCAGTGATTTTAATTATACTGTTCATCCGGCCACTTAGTTGCATGCTTTCTGTGGGCATGGCCATACACCAGGTCTGTAGGGGGTGCGTGGGGAAAACAAAATGGGAACGTCATCATAACAGGAGTGCAGCCGTCAGGGGGTTGTGTGGGCTTGAAGCAAGAAAAGTCACATTGGAGCTGAGGATGAGTGTGTGTGAGTAGCTAGAGCTTCTAGAAATGGGGAAGAAAAACTCTGCAGAGAGTTAGGAGATGAGGGTCTTAAAATCGTCTTCCCAATTCTTGACTTTTTTGTTTTTACTACTTTAAAGAACTAATAAAACCAGTTGCCATCAAGTCAACTCCAATTCATGGCTACCCCATGTGGGTCAGAGTAGAATTGTGCTCCATAGGGTTTTCACTGGCCGGTTTTTTGGACGTAGATTGCCAAGCCCTTCTTCTGAGGTGCCTCTGGGTGGATTTGAACCTCCAATCTTTCAGTTAGCAGCTGAGCGCATTAACCGTTTGTACTACCCAGAGATTCCAAAAACCTAATCCATATATACATTTTTAAAACATAAATGATTCTGGGGTGTCAGTGTAGTCTATTGTGAGTTTTAAAAAGGAAGCCACAGAGAAACCATGGAGTCGTTAAGACCATCACCACCCAGGTCTTGAGTTCCCTCCACGGCAGGCAGTGCTGGCCAGCCTCGCTCACATATCCCCAGGGATACGGAGCTCACCACCTCCAGAAAACCACCCTTGGATTTTCCAGTAGTTGCAAAGTTCTTCCTCATATTAAGCTGGAACCCGCCTCCCAGAAACTTTGACCCATTGGTCTAAAATCTACCTCTTGGGGTCTCCCCCAGTCCCCTCTGCTCCCCACTGGCACCATTCATTGCCCTGGAGAGATGTGAAGTTAAGGGACATTTTCCCCACCTCCCATTGAACACATAGTTGATTGTGACGGATCAGGCTTATTTTTCTAATTTTGCCCCCCTTTTCTTCCTAGGGACTTAGAAACGCTGATCACAGGATGATGGAAAAGTCAAGTCATGGATTGCTCTGCTTTGTGAAGAGTTGGAAAAACTGTGTTTGTAGATGACTCCTTTTGTATGTTTTTAAAAATTAGATGCAAACTAGGTTCATACATAGTTTTTAGCCAGGCAAACATTGGGAAAACAAATGCATGTTGCTTTTTTTATACTTTTGGAATGAATTGCTCTGCGAGAATTCTTAACTACTCCTTTCAGGGAAGATCACGTGATGGTATATTTGTAATTCCAAAGGGCTGGAAGCCAGGCATGTGTCCACTGTGAATCCCTACCTCAGTTGTTCAGGACTAATTAGCGAGTGTTCTGTTACTTAGTATGTGCTGTGGAAGGAGGGAAGCAGGCTCCTCACTCTTCTCTGCCTGCCCTTAACTTGCTGTGTGACCTAGATGGGTCCCTCCCCTTCTCTGGACCTTGGTTTCTTCACCTGTGAATATGGCATTTGGACTAGTTGTTACCAGTGTCCCTTCTAGCCCCGCCATCCTAGAGTAAGAAGACCCTACGTCAGAAATACAGAAAGTGTGGTCTTATTGTTCTTTTTGGACTGCTAGTCTTCAAAAACAAATGCCATTAAAAACAACAACAAAACAAAACAAAAAAATGCTATTGCTTCATACCACAGCTATTCTATTCCTGCCTTTTCCCCATTTTATAAAGAAATTTAGTCCTTGATAGGACAGTTCACCAGACTCTGGAGCCCCTTGCCTTGGCTTTTGGGGACCAAGGTATATCCACTTGTTGGCCCAGCATTCTCCAGCCAGGATGGGCAGTGAGACTTGGCTTCCGGACATCCAACTGTAAAAACAGTGTGACATGGTGTCTGCAGGGTGTGGAATTAGAGTGTGGTACACGGAAACCCTGGTGGCGTAGTGGTTATGCATTATGGCTGCTAACCAAAACATCGGCAGTTCAAATCCACCACGTGCTCCTTGGAAACTCTATGGGGCAGTTCTACTCTGTCCTATAGGGTCGCTATGAGTCAAAATCGACTCGAAGCAGTGCGTAGACTACATTTTACAGATGTTTTGACCCCACGCAAGAACGAAGCTTTTTTTTTTTTTTAATGGAAAAAGAGGGAGAATGTTTACTCCCTGGGCTAAAAAAGTAGACCCCCTAGGTGATTAAAATTTTTTGAAGTCAGAATTGGGATCCTTCCCATTTGGACGGTCCTTCAGGGTCATGAAGCACTTTCCCATCTGTGATCACTCCCCGACTCCGTGAGGAAGGGCAGGACTGGTGTTAATGTCTCTCCCTGTTCACAGATGAAGAAACCAGGCTCCGGAAGGTAAAGCCACTTGCCCAAGGTCTGAGCCTATAAGCAGGACTGGAACTCAGGGCGCCTGGCCTTCCTCTTCACTCTTTCTGCTACACGGTGCTGTTTCTCAGGATAATCTCACAACTGTGTAAAGTAAGGTGCTGCCCAGTCCTCAGATTCCAGGGATTCTTATCAAGGTTCATCTCAGCTTGTACTGCACACTCTCACGTCCCTCATGTTGGCCGTTACATTTTGAACTCCTTGTTGGACTTGAACTTTCTGCCTTTAAGCCTGGCCATTCCACTTCTGAAATATGGGGATAGTGTCACTCTGACATACGCGTGGTAGAGGAGACTGACTTGGGAATTTGGAAACCTGGGGTCCATTTGTGAATTTGTCCCTGACATGCTGTGTGACCCTGAGCAAGCCCCTTCCACTTTCTGGGCCTCAGTTTCCCCACTTAAATAGGAAGGGAATGAAACTAGACAGATGGCTTCCAAGCTTTAAGACAGTAGCCCATTCTTTGAATAAAATCAGAATTGAAACGGATCCAGGTGAAGCTGCTCTTGTCTGTTGGGAGTTGGGGTTGCCAGGGTCCCTGCTCACATCCCCTCCCCACTCAGCTCCTCCTACCCTTCCCTTTCCAGATCTGAGGGTCTGCAGTTAATTCCCCTAGGCTTTGAATGGTTGGGACATGACTTGGTAAGACACTTAGTGAAATTGCGTCAGGTTGTGGACTGAAAACCTTGGGGATGCTGCGGCTCTGGAGGAGGCAGCAGAACAACCTCATGTATCTGCTAATAAGCACATTCAGCAAAATCAATTGAATCACCTCAAATTTGCCTGGGCAAACATGGGGATCAGGATGTAGCCCCGGAAAGCAGGTGGCTGGAGCGTGTGGAGGACAAGGTGAGTAGTAGAATGCCACTGCCTGAAATTTTCACTGTAACCAAAAGGTGGATTAACGTGATTGTTCCAGCCCTGTGGGTTTTCGGCTGTGAGAGCCCAGAGACCCAGCCAAGGCTGAGTGAACTTGTGTTCTGGCTGCTGTTACCATTTTGAAACATGATCCTTCCAAAGCCTGTGTTTGTCTGTCCTACTTCCATAGATGTCTTGATGTCAGATGACCTCTGTGCCCTGAAAATAAACGTTTTTAAGACAGCCTTTGTGGCCTTCTTGTCCTTGGAACTGATGTAGGTGGCCCAGATCCCACTGATGCTTCTTTGTCATCCTTCATGTGTCTTGCCCTTTTCTCTCCTTGCCCGAGTCAGCCACATCAGCTTGTACCCTCCTTACCTCTCACACCTGCCCAGCTCATGGCGACCTTCTGAACAACAGAACAAAACGATGCCTGGTCCTGCATCATCCTCATAATCGCCAGCATGTTTGAGTCCATTGTTGCAGCTATTGAGCTAATTCACCTCACCAAGGGTCCTCCTCACCCTTGCTGTCCCTCCACCTCACCAAGGGTCCTCCTCACCTTTTCCGTCTATCTCACCAAGGGTCCTCCTCACCCTTGCTGTCCCTCCACCTCACCAAGGGTCCTCCTCACCTTTTCCGTCTATCTCACCAAGGGTCCTCCTCACCTTTTCCGTCTATCTCACCAAGGGTCCTCCTTACCTTTGCTGTCCCTCCACCTCACCAAGGGTCCTCCTCACCCTTGCTGTCCCTCCACCTCACCAAGGGTCCTCCTCACCCTTGCTGTCCCTCCACCTCACCAAGGGTCCTCCTCACCCTTGCTGTCCCTCCACCTCACCAAGGGTCCTCCTCACCTTTTCCGTCTATCTCACCAAGGGTCCTCCTCACCCTTGCTGTCCCTCTGCCTCGCCAAGGGTCTCCCTCACCCTTGCTGCCTCTCTGCCTCGCCAAGGGTCCTCCTCACCCTTGCTGTCCCTCTGCCTCGCCAAGGGTCTCCCTCACCCTTGCTGCCTCTCTGCCTCGCCAAGGGTCCTCCTCACCCTTGCTGCCCCTCTGCCTCACCAAACGTGATGTCCTCCTCTAGCAGTTGATCTCCCCTGATGACGTGTCCAAAGCAAGTGAGCTCTGTGTTGTGATCCGTAACGTTTTCATTGGCTAATTTTTGGAAGTAGACTGCCGTGCCTTCCTAGTCTGTCTCAGTCTGGAAGCTTGGCTGAAACCTATCCATATAGGGGATCCTGCTAGTATTTGAAATATCAGTGGCATAGCTTCCAGCATCATAGCAACATGCAAGCCACCATAGTATGACATACTGACAGACGGGTGGTGGTTGCAATCTTTAACCAGCCCTAATTATCTTACTCTACTGCAAGCCTGATCCTTCTAGCTGCCCTCTGAGCTTGTGTCTCCTGGGCCATAAGCAATTCTTGCATTTAATTCACTCATTAGATCTGCTCCCTGTCGTCTCCCACACACACTGAAAAGCCACTCTCCAGGTGCCAGAAGAGTGCAAGATGCTGGGTGTCAAGGTGAGTGGCCCCAGGCCCTGCACTCGGAGGTTAGATTCAAGCAGGAGTTAGGTGGGGCTGGGTCACAAAGTGTCCACTGTGTGATCAGAGCAGGGGGAGCTCAGGAAAGACTTCCCAGAAGAGGAGGCATTTAAGCTGGCTTCAGAGGACTCAGAGTGGGTGTGAAGGACTTAGGGCTAAGGAAACAGCCCATAGAGGAGAGGGGGTGCAGACATGCAGCATGGTTTGTGAACAGGGTGTAGTGACAAGTGGCTGCTGCTTGGAGCTGCAGTGGAAAGTGAGGTGGCCCACTGTCTTAGGCTGGGTTCTCTAAAGAAGCAAAACCAGTAAAGCATGTAAGTATATAGAGATTTATATCAAGGAAATGACTCACGAGGTTGTAGAGGCTGGAACATCCCAAGTCCCTGGGTCAGGTTGGAGGCTTCTCCTGATTCCAGTAGCCACAGAAGCTGGCAAACCCAGGATTGACAGTTCAGACAGCAGCGCTCTTGGTCACAGGCTGCAAAGACCAACGAATCCCAAGATCAGCAGGGAAGACGGCAAGTGAGCTGCTAGCTCAAGTCCCAAGAACCGGAGGTCAGACGAACAGGAGCCAGCTGCAGGGTCTGGAGCTAGCAAAAGCTCACAATCCTTGCCAGAATATCCACTTATACTCAAAGCAGGCCACACCCCCAAGGAAACTCCCTTTCAACTGACTGGCTACTCAACAGCAGTTCCCATCACGGAGGTGATCACATTATATGAAATCTTATCATGGAAGTGATCAGAACATCATGTGACTGCCAAACCATATAACTGCCAAAGCAGGGAGAATCACGGCCCAGCCAAGTTGACACACAACTTTAACGATCACACCCACCATGAAATGCCATCAGAAAAGGGTGGACTTGATGCTGCCAGTGGCGAGAAACTGGCATCTCAGTTTTCTGAGCAGGATAGTTGTCAAGATTAGAACTGGGCTTGGGGAAGATAATTCTAAAGCCAGTGTTCAATTCCAAATGCATTCACTTGCCACCTTAAACAAAAAAGTCTGTTTTTTAGTCCAAATGGATTTTTCTTCACGTTTTACGGTGAAATTAATTCCTGGGTCTTAAAAAAAGCATCACCCCCCCCCCCCGCCTGAGGGTGGGTGACACAGGGAAATGATGGGAACATGCAGTCGATCAGCAGCGAAGGCTAGTGAATTTCAGCGTTCGCCAGGGCTTCTTGGGCATTAAATCAGAGGAGGATTATTCTGTGATAATTAATTAAGGGAAGCCAAAGGGCCTTGGTGTCTGCAGTTGGATAATGAATTCGGAACATGGAGCTTGTCGCTCAGGACAGGGTTGGATGTTGATGCTCTCCCAGACTCGGGTTCAGGGGGCTGGCTTTTCTCTCCTGGAGTGTGAACTCCCTTCAGCCAGGGCTGCCTTCGTGTTCAGCCTCAGGTGCATCCAAGGGGTGAGAAGTGTGTGGTACCCAGGAGGCAGAGTCACTTGGGTTTCCTTTTTCTTTGTTTCTTCCTCATGGTTGATTGTCAACGGAAAAGTAAGTAGTATTAGTGCTTGGGATTGGGGGGAACAGAAGCCTCTCTTCCCTCCATTCATAAACCCACTCATCACACATATTTGCAGAAAAAAGAGCCTTGTCCCTGAATCTCCCTGTGGAGGAAAATGCCTGTTAACCAGAACACCTGCATTAGATTGTTATATAAACAAGAAATAAACTTCTATTGGTTGAACCCCTCAAACTTGGGCATTTTTGTTTTGGCCTCTAATGTTACCCGAATACACATGGGAAGAATACTTGGCTGAGAGCCAAGAGGCCCGTAATCCTGAGTTGGAGTCCTGGCTCCACCACTTACCAGCTGAACAGTGGAGCCAGGACAACTGGCTGAACACACCTAGGCCTTGATGTTTTATTTATCAAGTGCGGAGTAATAAGTGCCTTGCGCGTAGTTAGCAGGATTAAATGAGATGGCAGATTATAGTGCTTAGTAAATGTTATTCTTGTTCTGAGATTTCATGGCCCCTATACTTTGTCTTTGTGGAAACCCTGGTGGCATAGTGGTTAAGTGCTGCGGCTGCTAACCAAAAGGTCGGCAGTTTGAATCCGCCAGGTGCTCCTTGGAAATACTATGGGGCAGTTCTACTCTGTCCTATAGGGTCGCTATGTGTTGGAATCGACTTGATGGCAGCGGGTACTTTGTCTTCAGAGCCCTAGTGGCGCAGTGGTAATGATGGCAATCAGTTTGGTTTTTTGGTTTGACACTTCTGCTCAGCACTTTCCACCCCATTCTGTAATTGTCTCCCCTGCCAGGCTGAGTTCCCAGACAGCCACAACCACCGGTTGCCATCAAGTCAACTCTGACTCATGATGACCCCATGTGAGTCACAGTAGAACTGTACTCCATAGGCTGATTTTTAAATTAATATTTCATTTTATTTTTAGTGAAAATATACACAGCAAAACCGACTCCCATTCCATAGTTTCTAGGCGTAATGATCAGGGACATTGTGTCAGCCTTCTTGTTATTTCTTTCTACTTGTTTTACTCCCATTAACTTAAACTTCCTGCCCCCCAACCTTCTCATTTATGCTTTAAAATAGCTGTTGACCCTTTGGTCTTATATAGATAATTTTTTCAAATAATGCAATACTCGAGAGTGACAATCTTTACTTTTTGAACTAAACTGTTGCTTAGTTTACAGGTGACTTCAGAGGACAGCTTCATCTCAAGATTTGAACAGTAACTCAGGGCCATAGTCTCAGGGACTCTTCCAGCCTCAATAGGTCCAGTAAGCCTGGTCCAGTAAATTCTTTAAGAATTTGAAGTTCTGTTCCTCATTTTCTCCCTTTCTATCAGGATCTATCTATTGTGTCCCTGATCAGAATGTTTGGTGGTGGTAGCTGGGCACTGTCTAGTTCTGGTCTCAAGGTAGAGGAGGCAGTGGGTCATGGACGCAATTAGTCCTGTAGTCCGATTCCTTCTCTGATTCTTGGGTTTCCTTCTTTCTCTTTTGTTCTAGAAGAATAGAGGCCAATAGTTGTATCTTAGAGGGCTGCTCACAAGATTTTAAGACCCCGGACACTACTTACCAGACTAGCAGGTAGAAGATAAACTTGAAGAACCATATTATGCCAATTGCCATACGCTGATTTTTGTTTTGGAAGTAGATCACCAGGTCTTTCTTCCTAGGTGCCTCTGGGTGGACTCAAACCTCCAACCTTTCAGTTAGGAGCTGAGCTTGTTAACTGTTTCCACCACCCAGGAACTCCTCCTTGAACTGTTCTATTCAATTCTCTTTCTCCTCCCCAAAGCCGGGACTTTAATTAATAACGTGGCCACCAGGGGTCAGTCTCACACCCAGAATGGAGGCAACCGAACCGGTTTCTAGATTGTTTCACATCTGATGGAAAGGACCAGCGTGATGGAGCAGCAGCCCTGATGGATCCTGCGAAGAAGCTGGATGTTTGGGTTGTTCAGCAGGGGCCTTCAGATTTAGAGATTTGATCAGATGTGCTCAGTACGCTCCCCTCCCTGGCCCCGAGTGTATACACATGAGAAACTGACTGCAAATGAGCTGAGTTATTTCTGGCAACGTGAGATTGGAGAACAAGACAAGGGCTGCTTCATATTTCACCCTGATTTGAATTTACCTCTGTGGCAGAGACTAGCAAGATGCTCATTAAATTCATGTGTTAGGCAGAATAATGGCCCCCAGAGACAACTGATCCTAATGCCTACAACCTGTAAATGCCACCTTATAGGGAAAAGGGGCTTTGCACATGTGATTAAATTCAGGCTCTTGTGATGGAGAGACTATCCTGGATTATCTGGGTGGGCCCTAAATGCAATCACATGTGTCTTTGTAAGAGCGAGGAAAGAGAGATTATACAGAGAGAAAAAGAGGAGAAGAAGATGTGAAGACGGATCAGATAGGAATTTAAAGATGCTGGCCTCGAAAATTGGAGTGATATAGCCACAAAGCCAGGAAATGCGGCAGCCACAGAAGATGGAAGAGGCAAGGGCAGATTCTCCCCTAGAGCCCCCAAAGGGAGTGCAGCCCAGCTGACACCTTGATTTCAGCCCAGTAAAACTGGTTTCAGACTCCTGGCCTCCAGAACTCTGAGAGAATAAATTTCTGTTGTTTTAAGCCACTAAATTTGTGGAAATTTGTTCAGCAGCCGTAAGAAACTAATACAACATGTTCCAGTGCTCTGAATATACGCATGTATCTGTTGTTGTTAGGTGCCGGCGAATTGATTCAGACTCATAGCAACCCTATGCACAACAGGATGAAACACTGCCCGATCCTACGCCATCCTTACAATCGTTGTTATGCTTGAGCCCATTCTTGCAGCCACTGTGTCAATCTATCTCCTTGAGGGTCTTCCTCTTTTCCGCTGACCCTGTACTCTGCCAAGCATGATGTCCTTCTCCAGGGACTGATCCGTTCTGACAACATGTCCAAAGTATGTAAGACGTGGTCTCTCCATCCCTGCTTCTAACGAGCATTCTGGTTGTACTTCTTCCAAGACAGATTTCTTCATTCTTTTGGCAGTCAATGGTATATTCAGTACTCTTCGCCAACACCACAATTCAAAGGCATCAACTCTTCTTCGGTCTTCCTTATTCATTGTCCAGCTTTCACATGCATATGATGTGATTGAAAATACCCTGGCTTGGGTCAGGTGCACCTTAGTCTCCAGGGTGACATCTTTGCTCTTCAACACTTCGAAGAGGTCCTTTGCAGCAAATTTGCCCAGTGCAATGCATCTTTTGATTTCTTGACTGCTGCTTCCATGGGTGTTGACTGTGGATCCAAGTAAAATGAAATCCTTGACAACTTCAATCTTTTCTCCATTTATCATGATGTTGCTCATTGGTCCAGTTGTGAGGATTTTTGTTTTCTTCCTGTTGACATGCAATCCATGCTGAAGGCTATGGTCTTTGATCTTCATTAGTAAGTGCTTCAAGTCCTCTTCACTTTCAGCAAGCAAGGTTGTGTCATCTACATAACGCAGGTTGTTAATGAGTCTTCCTCCAATCCTGATGCCCTGTTCTTCGTATAGTCCAGCTTCTCGGATTATTTGTTCAGCATATAGATTGAATAGGTATGGTGAGAGGATACAATCCTGATGCACACCTTTCCTGACTTTAAACCAGTCAGTATCCCCTTGTTCTGTCTGAACAACTGCCTCTTGATCTACGTACAGATTCCTCATGAGCACAATTAAGTGTTCTGGAATTCCCATTCTTCGCAATGTTATCCATAATTTGTTAGGATCCACACAGTCGAATGCCTTTGCACAGTCAATAAAACACAGGTAAACATCCTTCTGGTATATTCTGCAGCTATTCTCCCCCACGTGTCTGTCAGTTTGTCATACTGTGGGGGCTTGTGTGTTGCTGTGATGCTGGAAGCTATGCCACCGGTATTCAGATACCAGCAGGCTCACCCATGGAGGACAGGTTTCAGCTGTCTACTTCTGAAAAGAATCGGCAGTGAAAATCTTATGAATAGTAGTGGAACATTGTCTGATATAGTGCTGGAAGACGAGCCCCCCAGGCTGGAAGGCACTCAAAAGATGACTAAAGAAGACCTGCCTCCTCAAAGTAGAGTCGACCTTAATGACATGGATGGAGTAAAGTTTTCAGGACCTTCATTTGCTGATGTGGCAAGACTCAAAATGAGAAGAAACAGCTGCAAATATCCATTAATAATTGGAGCCTGGAATGTGTGAAGTATGAATCTAGGAAAATTGGAAATCGTCAAAAATGAAATGGAACACATAAAGCTGAAATGGACTGGTTTGGCCATTTTGAATCAGACAACCATATAGTCTACTATGCTGGGAATGACACCTTGAAGAGGAATGGTGTTGCATTCATCTTCAGAAAGAACATTTCAAGATTTATCCTGAAGCACAATGCTGTCAGCGATAGGATAATATCCATACCCCTACAAGGAAGACAAGTTAATGCGACCATTATTCACTAAGGCCAAAGATGAAGAAACTGGAGATTTTTATCAGCTTCTACACTCTGAAATTGATCGCATGTATCTAGGTAAGGCCATATGACTAATCTTGCCAGTGTATCACTTCTTGCCTGAGGCAATTAAGAGTGGGCGTGTTTTCGTCATATACTTTGCCCTCTGCCCCATCTGCCAGCTGGATTATGCCACATGTTAAAGATAGTGGAGCCACAGCATGGAAGAAACCAGGTTCCTCAAGCCACCACTTGAAGGAGAGCTGCCCAGGAGAGCCTCTCTGACTAGGAATATCTGTACTTGAATTTGGGTGAATGAGAAATTGACTTTCATTGGGTTAAACCACTGGAATCTGGGATTGTTATAACAGCTAGCATTTCTTACCCTGACTAATGGACCCATCCTAGAGAAGCCAGAGGGTGGCAGTCTCCTCACTGGCCCTGCTCCTCACCACAATCCATACCTCCACACCATTCACATTTGGGGGAGGACTTGCCTTGGTTTGTTCATCAAGGCAGAGAGGAGGAAACAGAAGGAGAATGTGTTCCACTTAAAAGCAAATGGGTTCCAGAGAAGAGGCCCTATCACCTTTTTCTGGGCAGTGGCCCAGCCCTCAGGTGAATATGCCCAATGAATGGCATGTTCTCCCCAGTGTCACTAATCAGATTGGTCACCTCTCTTCTCATGGGGAGGATCTGGTGAGATGGGGTGGAGAGAGGGCTGGAAGTATCACCACTTTCTTCGGGAGACTGAAGTCATCTCCTCCCTTCTATACAAAAGGGAGGGTCAGGGATAAAACTTGCCCCTCCATCAGCCACGACACCAATCTTTGCAGACCCCTGGTTTGGAACCACTGATCAAATCCAAGCCTTTCATGATCCAGATGAGCAAAATGGAGCCCAGAGAGGGGGCCCAAGCAGACACCTGCAAGATTCATGGCTTTGTTCACAAATGCAGTGTTCATTTTGGATTTATTTGGATGCCCTCAGCCAATGGGCCTGCTCTATGGACTTAAGCTCAGTTAGAAGCTAACCAGGCCATGAAGGGTTACATCTTTCTGGGGATGTGGGGCTGCTGACAAGAGTGAAGAAGGGGCTCTGGAGGGAGAGAGGTAGGCTGGACTGGGGCTTTCCTAGAACCATTGACATCTCAAAGGCAGGGGTGGCACGCCTGTGCTAGTTGTCTACTGTGGTAGACGTACTCGGTGCCCCTCCCTGCAGGGGAATTATACGTCCCTGGTTGACCGAGTGATTTGCTTGCCTAATAAAATGGAATTGACAAAAGCTTTAAGAGAGAGATGGAAAAGCCTGGGTCCCTGAATAACTGTGGAGAAGGACTTTCACCTACCACCACCTAATCCCACCCCCCAATGATTAGACTTCATGAGAAAGAGCAATACATTTCTGTTGTGTTGAGCTACTAAAATTTTGGGTTGGTCTATTATGGCAGCTAGTGTTATTTATTCTATTTTAAGTGCTGCCATAAAAAAATCTAAAATACGTGGCATTAGCTTAAGAATTGGGAAATGAGTCGTGAGGAAAAGATATTGTAGGCTGAAAAGCTGGTCACCATCGTTAAGCTATGGCAAAATATTTGATAAACCCATTACTGTGATACCCAGGAAAGCGGACAACTGCCTTACAAATCCTATTCTCTACTTTACCAAGCATGATGTCCTTCTCCAGGGATTGGTTCCTCCTGATAACATGTCCAATATTTGGGAGACAAAGTCCCACCATCCTCGCTTCTAGGGAGCATTCTGGCTGTACTTCTTCCAAGACAGATTTGTTCGTTCTTCTGGCAGCCCATGGTGTATTCAATATTCTTTGCCAACATCATAATTCAAAGGTGTCAATTCTTTTTCAGTCTTCTTTATTTATTGTCCAACTTTTGTACGCATGTGAGGCAATTGAAAATACTGTGGTTTTGGTCAGGTACACCTTATTGCTCAAAGTGACATCTTTGCTTTTTAACGCTTCACAGAGATCTTTTGCAGCAGATTTGCCCAATGCAACATGTCGTTTGATTTCTTGACTGCTGCTTCCATGGGCATTGATTGTGGATCCAAGTAAAATTAAATCCTCGACAACTTCAATCTTTTCTCTGGCCTCAATGTTCTGCTGATATTCATAAGGTTTTCACTGGGCAATTTTTTCAGAAGTACATCACCAGGTCCTTCTCCTTATTCTTAGCCTGGAAGCTCTGCTGAAGCCTGTCCACTATGGGTGGCCCTGCTGGTATTTGAAACACCAGTGGCATAACTTCCAGCATCACAGCAACAGGCAAGCCACCCTAGTGTGACAAACTGACAGATGGTGCTGGGCCTCAGGGTTGCAAGCATGGAAATAAGGGGCCTTGCAGATTGTCTTTTCCCAACTCCACTCCATACTGAGACACCCTCTATTAAATTCCTCTTTGATGTGGAAGTATTGAGAAACAAATATGGAGTGGATTTGTTAAAATATTGTGATGTTGTTTGGTAGTCATTAGAGAACCTCCCTATTCCTGTTTCCCCAGTCTGTTTGTCTATGAGAAACTTTCACTGCTGTGATGCAACGGCCTCCCAGAGTTCAGATAAGAGGTACACTTCTGGGAGTCAGGGTCACCTCAGCCTTGGACAAATGGCATGGAAAGGAGGTCCTAGGATAGGGAGACAATGGGACGGGACAGCCCCTGAATCCTCAGGAAATGGTTAAGGCCAAATCCAAGTTACGATAATGAACAAAATCATCTCACCGCCCAGGTGGGGAAATAAGATATGAGAGAGGATTGAGGGTGTGCATGTGCAAGATCAAGTGGGCCTGGAGATGGGGTTGTTTGTGAGTAATATGGTATAGGAAAGCTGAGGACAAAGACAGATGGGGTCAGCATTCTGCTTCTGTATCTGGCCTGGCTGAGTTGGATTGATCTTCACTCCCATCAGTTAGGGAATGAAAGTAGTAAGACCAACAGTAATGAATTCTGAGGTTTGAAATTCTGGAAACCTCTGGCATTGTCAGGTTGGCCCCAGTTCTGGGCTTGGTTTGGGGAGTAGTGTGGGGTTGGCAGGTGCTGGCAGGATAATGCCAGTGCAAGCCTTGAAATCAAATCTGAAATGGACTTTCTCTGGGCGGGGACCAGAGCTGTTACATATGGGTCTTAAAGCTGCACTTTGTCACCCAGCCAAGAGAAAACAAAACAAAAATGGAAATAGTGTGGAGATTTTTGCACCTGCGATGGGGGTTGACTAGATGACTACCAGGGTCCCTCCCATCCTCAAGACTCTGTAAAGTGTTCAGCAGCAACAGAATACTGAGACAAAAGTGAACTTGCAAACAGAATGCATAAGTTTATTGATTTATTTTAAAATTGAGATATAATTCACATACCACAAAAAATTCATCCTTTTAAAGTATACAGTTTAGTGATTTTTAGTACATTCACAAAGTTGTACATATAATTCCAGAACATTTTTATCACCCTAAAAAGAAACTCTGTACCCACTAGCAGTCGCTCCCCATTCTCTTCTCCTCTCCTTCCAACCCCTGGCAACCACTAGCCTACATTCTATGGCTTTGTCTATTCTGGACATTTCATATAAATGGGATTATATAACATGTGGCCTTTTCTGACTGCTTCTTTCACTCAGCATAATGTTTTTAAGGTTCATCCATGTTCTAGCATGTATCAGGATTTCATTCCTTTTCCCAGCCAAATAATATTCCACTGTATGGCTCTACCACATCTTGTTTCTCCAGTTGATGGAAATTTGGGTTATTTCAGTTTATTTTTAAAGGTATGATTATGTAAGTGTATCCTTTGCCTATTTCTTCTCTAAAATTCAGGAAAATCAATAGCAAGATGAAATGCACGCAAGCAAAATAGCCAGCAACTAGTACTTAGAAAAGGAAAATCACTCTTAATTTTTAGATTAAGTCAATGAACAGTGAGGCCAAGATTTGGTGTTCATATAGTCCAAACCTTCTAATGCCTTCCAATTGTATGTCTAAGATGAGACTGACCACTAAGCAATCAAGTTAATCCATTGGAAAGTCCTTGGATCAGGCAAGAAGAACTAAAAGCTATTGCTCAAATCTTTTTCCTTTGTCTTCCAGAGACTCTTAAGGTTTCATGGAAGTGACCCAGGACCACCAAAGGGGTTGGGATTAGAGACCAGGTATACAGGACTCTGGGTTTCCTGATACCTGCTTTAAATAGAACAGACCTGATTTTAATTGCTTCGTTTGTTGAGGTTTCCTCTAAGAGTTCATTTGGATCAAAGAAAGGGGGTCTGTGGCTAAAAAAAGTTTGGCAACCACTCGTCTAGGTGACTGTGGAATCTGTGGACTGGGTTGGTCTCATGGTGGCCATTCTTATGAGTTCTTCTTAGGAACCTTGATAGTGACTTTTTTCGCCTCCGTGTAACCCTGAAGTCCATCCTTCCCCAGCTCCCTTCCACTGCCAGATTCCCTGAAACCCCCAAATGGTGTGTGGCAGGTGACGATGTTATAGGTGTTCACCCACACTGTCCCAGCCTGGAGTGCCCGGGTGAAGTACTTGGCCTTGTCCAGGTCCTGGGTGAACACGGCAGCAGCCAAGCCATACCTGGTGTTGTAGGCCCTCTCAATCACCTCCTCAATCTTCTTGAACTTGAACAGGGGCTGCACAGGCCCAAAGATCTCCTCCTTTGTGATTTTTCATGTCATCCTGCACATCACCAAAGACTGTGGGCTTGATGAAGAAACCATGCTCCCCAAAACCCTGCCTGCCCCAGAGAAGTTTTGCACCTTCTTTCTGGCCAACCTGGATGTAGCTCAGGATTTGTTCAAACTGCTCCTTGTCCATCTGGGGCCCCTGCTAGGTATCCAGCTCAAAGGGGTTCCCAACTTTCCTCTGCTTGGCTTTCTCCATGGTTCTTTCAAGAAACTCTTCATAGATGGATTCTTCAACCAAGGTCCGGGAACCAACACAGCAGCACTGGCCCATGTTGAAGAAGAGGGCTTCATGGCACTGCTCCATGGCATGGCCCATGTCAGCATCGGCCAACACAATGCTGGGGCTGTTCCCACCCAGCTCCATGGTGACTCTCTTGAGCTTGGAATTGCTGGCTGCCTTCTGGATCAGGTGGCCCACTTCTGTGGAGCTGGTGAAGGCAACTTTGTCAATATCCATGTGGTGGGCAATGGCTGCTCCTGCCGTTGGGCTGTAGCCTGTGATGATGTTCGCCACTCCATGGGGAAAGCCTGCCTCCTTGATGAGAGAGGCCAAGTACAGGGCAGAAAGGGGGGGTTTGCTCTGCAACCTTCATGAGCACAGTGTTGCCTGTAGCGAATGCTGGGGCGAGCTTCCAGCCCTGCATGACCAAGGGGAAATTCCACGGGATTATCTGGCCACAGACACCGACAGGCTCCTGCTAAGTGAAGCAGAAGTGCTCACCATCCATGGCGATGGTCTTGCCATGCCACTTGTCAGCTCAGCTGGCAAAGTACTGGTACACCTTGATGACCTCATCCAGGTCTAAGACATAAGACTCTTGGAAGGACTTTCCATTGTCCAGGGTCTCCAGTGAGGCCAAGTAGACACAATCCCTTTCCACGAGGTCAGCCAGGCAGTTCAACAGCCAGCCCCGCTTGGCTCCGGCACCATGGAGACCCCAGGTGGAAGGCCTCTCAGGCTGCTTTCACGGCCTAGTCCACATCATCCTGATCCCCTTTAGCCACATGCTTGATGACCTCTCCAGTGGTGGGGCTGACTGTCAGGAAGGTCTTCTTGCTGACAGCATCTTGCCACTCGTTGCTGATGAACAGCTGGTTGTAGTGAATGTCTGGGTTCAGGATGGGGCTTGGGAGTGCTGCTGCCGAGGAGTACGGGGTGGTCCTGATGTGAAGGCAAGGCAGCCGGGGCACCAGGAAGCGCAGCATGCTGACCACTCTAGAAAAGGATCGGAGGAACCAAGGTGAGCAGGTGAGAAGTGGCAAGGTGGTCACTCAAAGGCCCACCAGCTCAGTAGTTCAAGACTTTAGCATAAAGTGGTATTGCCTCTAGAATATAGATTATAAGGCGTAGAAGGGCCCAGAATAACTTTCCAGTCCAACCCTGTTATGATCCATCTATTCTCCAGCTCACTCCTCCACCTCTGCTCAAATGCCACCTTCTCAGCAAGGCCCTTCCCTGACCACCCTTGATAAAACTGCAACACTTCCCACCCTTGGCACTCTCTATCCCCCATCAAACCAAGACCAAACCTGTTGCCGCTGGGTCAATTCTGACTCATAGCAACCCTATAGGGCAGAGTAGAACTGCCCCCATAGAATTTCCAGGGTTGTAATCTTTATAGAAGCAGATTGCCACATCTTTTTCCCACAGAGCGGTTGGTGGATTCCAGTTAGCAGCTGAGTGCTTTAAACACTGCGCCACCAGGGCTCTTCTCTATTCCCCATACCCTGCTTTATTTCTTCTTATCTGACATAAAATACTATATTTACATGCTTATGTGTTTATTTCCTGTTTCACCCCCCCCTCCAATAAATTGTAAGCTCCACAAGGGCAGGGATTTTTTTTTCTGTTTCATTCATTGCTACGTCCTTGATGTCTACAATTATGCCTGGACAGGACACCTGCTCGGTAAGTAGTTACTGAATGATAGACTGGGGAAACAGAAATTTCCACAAAGGCTGCTCAAGAACTGAGCGAGGAGAGGGGAAACCACAGGGGCTCTGAGTCAGAGATGTTGTCTCTGAGAGAGTAACTGCCCTCATCTCTGTGCCTCAGTTTCCTCATACCCGAAATGCCTCACGGGTCATGTTGAATAAGGTTGTGCATATAAAAGTCTGACACACTCCACGCCAGGTCATCAGAATTGGCAGTGCTCTCAGAAACCAACGAGGCCCAGTCCCCACTAGGCTTTCCCAGGGATGCAGTGGCTGGGAAGACCAAACCAGTGGCTGTCAATTTGACTCCAACTCATGGAGACCCCATGTGTGTCATGTGCTCCATAGGGTTTTCAGTGGCTGATTTTTCAGAAGTATATCGCCAGGCATTTCTTCTGAGGTGCCTCTGGGTGGACTTGAACTGCCAACCTTTAGGTTAGCAACTGAGTACATTAACTGTTTGCACCACCCAGGGACTCTGGCTGGGAGGACAGGTACGTTTATTCTTGGCTATGACTCTAATAACGTGGTAGAACTATGCAAATTTTAAGCCATAAAAAAAAAGCCATATATAATATTTATTCATTGAAATTTAAAGAGTGTAAAAAAAGTTCCTAGATTAGTTGAAGTTATTCTCTCGCCAAAATTAAAATCCCTCCCTGTTTGCTGTTTCACTTGAGTCTTACCTTATCTAGCAGCAAAACTGAATTGTACCTGCCTGGCCCACCCATCTCTGCACTCTCCACCTTCCACCCCTGGGGGTAGGAAATGGGGTATGGGAGGGGCAAAGTATGAATTCAGGAAAGCGAGGTCCCAGCCAGGTGCCCAGCCCATAAAAATCAATGTTGACCAGTAAAGCCTTCCCTTGGGAGAAAGTTGAACCAATGGCCCTGTCAAGGGAGGGGCCCAGGTTCCATTCTACTCAAGGCTTTGCCTGGTGCTGGGACAGAGCCTGTCTTGGGCCCAGCAGGCCTGTCCAAGAGGGAAGGGGCCTGTCTTAGTCATCTAATGCTACTATAACAGAAATACCACAAGTGGATGGCTTTAACAAACAGAAATTTATTCTCTCACGGTTTAGGAGGCCAGAAGTCCAAATTCAGGGCGCCAGCTCCAGGGGACGGTTTCTCTCTCTGTTGGCTCTGGGGAAGGTCCTTGTCATCAGTCTTCCCCTGGTCTAGGAGCTTCTCAACGTGCTCCACTGCTGACTCTTGTTTCTTGGTGGTATGAGGTCTCTCTCTTCTCTGCTCATTTCTCTCTTTTATATCTCAAAAGAGATTGACTCAAAATACTACCTCATCCTGTAGACTGAGTCCTGCCCATCAGCATAACTGCCTCTAATCTTGCCTCATTAGCATCATATAGGTTAGGATTTATAACATATAAAATAATCACGTCAGGTCACAAAATGTTGGACAAGCACACAATTCTGGAAATCATACCCTAGCCAAATTGATATACATTTTTGGGGGACACAATTCAATCCGTAACAGGGCTCAAGGGGAGGTGGGGAAAAGGGGAGTCAGGAATCATGGGGTGGGGGTGAAGGCGCTAAGCAGGCAGGAGAGGCAGTCACAGACTAAGGCTGGCCACTCTTGCCATTCCTATTCTAGGGGTCTGTTTGTGTCCACACTGGTGCCTCCACTTGCAGATGGGAAGATCACTGCTCACAGGCAAATCGCACTTTACAGTTTGCAGGCATCTTCACATCAGTTAACTCACGGAGCCTCACAGCAGCCCCATGGTGATCAGAGCAGATGACCACCCCTGTTCTGGAAGAAGGCTGGGGATCAGAGAGGTTCAAGGTCTCAACCAGGACACAGGGCAAGGAAGTGTGGAGGCCCAGTGCAATTTCCACAGCGCTAGCTTTATGCTTCCTCTGGAATATGGGCAATTTCTTACAGTCGCCCTGTGTTGACTCTTGTTTTGTTTAGGATTGTACACTCTCGTTTTCCCCACATGTCCTGGCCTCGGGAGCCAGAGGGTCTCGGTTGGAGTGGACCGGATGGGCGGAGTGGTGAAGTCCAGCTAACTGGGTAAGGTTGGGGCTCCTGCATCCTCGGGGCCTATCAGACGCTCCCTGGAACTGGAATTAGGGGCGTGGAGAGGATCCGCAGGCCCCAAGATGGAGAGGTGGGGCCCAGAGAGAAAAGCCTCCATCACGAGGCCAGGAGCTGCGGCCTGCCCGGGGAGCCGAGGGGGAGAAGGGCGGCTGGTTACCTGTGGCAGGAGCAGGAGCAGGGGAAGGGGCAGGGGCAGGGGCAGGGGCAGGGGCAGGGGTAGGACGCGGTTCGCCCCCCTGGTCTAGTCCAGCTGCCCACCTAATGCTCGCCGCAGGCCCCCCTCACCCCTCCACCCCCACCGGGCCCGCTTATCTCCTGCTTCTCAGCCAAGACCGCCCTCCCTCCCTCGGGCACCGGGCTCGGGCTTGCCGGGGGCCCAGTGCTGTATCTTCCTCTGCCCGACTCCCTTTCCCCTGGGGCAGCCGGTACTGCTCTGGCGCTCTCGCCCCCGCATCTCTGTGTGCGCCCTGTGGCCAAGCCGCTCAGAGGTGGGATCCTAAGGCGCTCGCTTGGGACGGAAAACCAAACCTTGAGAGGGGCTAGGACTCCCCAGGTCTTACAGATAGACTGTTGGAGGCTCGACCCTAGCCACGTTTTGCATTTCTCCCTCTCACTCCCGCTCGAGACACCTTGTTCCACGGTCAGCCTTAGCCCTTCCTTAACCTCTTTGTCTCTCCTCCTCCCCCACGCCCCCTGTTATTTTTGTTGCTGTTAGGTGCCCTTGAGTCCGTTCCGGTTCCGACTCATAGCGACCCTATGCGCAACAGTACGAAGCACTGCCCGGTCCTGCGCCATCGTTAAAATCGTTGTTATGCTTGAGCCCATTCTTGCAGCCACTGTGTCAATCCATCTCCTTGAGGGTCTTCCGCTTTTCTGCTGTCCCTGTTCTCTGCCAAGCATGACGTCCTTCTCCAGGGACTGATCCCTTCTGACAACATGTCCAAAGTATGTAAGGCACAGTCTCGCCATCCCTGCTTCTAAGGAGCATTCTGGTTGTACTTCTTCCAAGACAGACTTGTTCATTCTTTTGGCAGTCCATGGTATATTCAATATTCTTTGCCGACACCACAATTCAAAGGCGTCAATTCTTCTTCCATCTTCCTTATTCATTGTCCAGCTTTCACATGCATATGATGCGATTGAAAATACCATGGCTCGGGTCAGGCACACCTTGGTGTTCAAGGTGACATCCCTGCCTTTCAACACTTTAAAGAGGTTGCAGCAGTCAAGAAATCAAACAACACATTGCAGCAGATTTATCCAATGCAATGTGTTGTTTGATTTCTTGACTGCTGCTTCCATGGGTGTTGATTGTGGGTCCAAGTAAAATGAAATCCTTGACAGCTTCAATCTTTCTCCGTTTATCCTGATGTTGCTTATTGGTCCAGTTGTGAGGATTTTTGTTTTCTTTATGTTGAGGTGCAATCCATACAGAAGTCTTTGATCTTCATTAGAAAGTGCTTCAAGTCTTCTTCACTTTCAGCAAGCAAGGAAGTGTCATCTGCGTAACGCAGGTTGTTAATGAGTCTTCCTCCAATCCTGACACCCCGTTTTTCTTCATATAGTCCAGCTTCTCATATTATTTGTTCAGCATACAGATTGAATAGGTATGGTGAAAGGATACAACCCTGATGCACACCTTTCCTGACTTTAAACCAGTCAGTATCCCCTTGTTCTGTCCGAACAACTGCCTCTTCCTCTATGTAGAGGTTTCTCATGAGCACAGTTAAATGTTCTGGAATTCCCATTCTTCGCAGTGTTATCCATAATTCGTTAGGATCCACACAGTCGAATGCCTTTGCACAGTCAATAAAACACAGGTAAACATCCTTCTGGTATTCTCTGCTTTCAGCCAAGATCCATCTGACATCAGCAATGATATCCCTGGTTCCACGTCCTCTTCTGAAACCAGCCTGAATTTCTGGCAGTTCCCTATCGATATACTCAGTTTGTCATACTGTGGGGGCTTGCGTGTTGCTGTGATGCTCGAAGCTATGCCACCGGTATTCAGATACCAGCAGGGTCACCCATGGGGGACAGGTTTCAGCTGAGCTTCCAGACTAAGACTAGGAACGAGGACCCAGCAGTCTACTTCTGAAAAGCATTAGCTAGTGAAAACCTTATGAATAGCAGCCACGCCCCTGGGTTCACTAATTTCTGACCATGCCATCCACTTTCACTGTTCCCGATTCCTTTATGAGGATATTTGTGCATTTTAAAAATTCGTTTCTATCCTAAGGACAAAAAGAATATATGTGCAATTTTAAAAACTTGGAAAACACAGAAAAGGTTGAGAGAAAGCAAAAATATTACCTGTAATCCCTTTGCCCAAAGGTACCCCGTTGCAGTGGAGTCAATTCTGACTCACAGGGACTCCATAGGACGGTGGAACTGCCCACATAGGGCTTCCGGGGCCGTACTCTTTACAGGAGCAGACCACCACACCTTTCTCCTTTGGAGCAGCTGGTGGGTTCCAACCGCCAGCCCTTCAGTTAGCAGCCCAGAGTTTAATCACTGCACCAGCATGGTCTAGTGTTTATTCTGCTGGCATTTTTTTCCTCTGCATTCTTCAAAAATTCTTTTAATAAAAAATGAAATTATTTGGTGAACTCTATTTTGCAGCCTGTTCTCTTTTTTTTGGTGTTATATTATGACCTTGTGTCACTGTATGCAGACTGCATCATCCTCTCCAGGTGGCTTAGAATTCCATTGTAGAGTGGACAGGTGGCCCGTTGATGGGCATTTAGTGGTCTCCATCTTGTTGCTGTATACCATGTTGACGTGAATGCCCTGAGCACACATCTCTGTGCACACCCATGGTGTGAGCTACCCTGGCATGGCTCGCTCGCTCCACATTGCACTTTCGAAAGTGAGAACCTGTTTCCTAGCCTGGCTTGCAGCTGGGGTTTGGGATGTGAACTAGGCACTGCCCCTTACCCGTATCCCGGTCAGATGTGGAAGGTGAGAAGGAGCTGGAGGGTATTGCTCTGCCTTTGGGCTGTTTCCCGTCCCAAGCATGACTGCAGAAATGTGAGGGTATTCTGCAGCACCGTTCCTTGTCCCTTCCCCAGCTTCCTGGGTGTGGAGCTGTGCCCGCGGCTTCTTAACCACAGCTCCCTGCTCTTTGAATTGTGGCTGCAGAGGTGTGTCTTGAATAAAATAGCTCCAGAGGTGGCCTCAGGTGGTAACGATGCTGGTGGGCCAGGTCTATTTTAAGAGTCAGTCCTGGAGGCCTGGAAACCCTGGTGGCGTAGTGGTTAAGTGCTATAACTGCTAACCAAAAGATCGGCAGTTCGAATCCAGCAGGTGCTCCTTGGAAACCCTATAGAGCAGTACTACTTGGTCCTATAGGGTTGCCATGAGTCAGAACTGACTCGACGGCAATGGGCTTGGGCCTGAAGGTCTAGCTGGGCCTGCTTCTGCCTTGGGCCTTCCAGCAGTTCTACCAACACCTAGTCCCTGTATTGAATCCCTAACCAGTTGTAGTCAACTCATGGCAGTTCATGCAGTGCAGAGTAGAACTGTGCTCCGAAGGGTTTTCAGTGGCTGATTTTCAGAGGAACATCACCAGGCCTCTCCTCTGAGTTACTTCTGGGTAGGCCCTAACACACAACCTTTCAATTAGGAGCCAGGCGCTTGACTACTTGTGCCACCTACCTATCTACATATTTAATTAGAATGTTACCTTTTTCCTGCTTGAACCTGACTGGCTCCCATAGTTCTTTCCTGAAACTACATCTCTGTGGAGTCTTTCACAGCTATATTACCCCCAGGATGCTCATAGCCCAGGCTGTGAAATTTAACCCTTTAACCCAAGGTACTGCGTTTTGTGTCTTGCCACGTCGGTGCCCATATTTTCCTCTGGAAACATGTGAGACCCTTGCAAAGCCCACTGTGCCTCTCCCACAGCCTAGCACACTGTGGGCACTCTGCATGGTACTCCTTGCTTAGATGGCTTAACGATTAATTGGTCAATTATTAACAGGTTCATTGATCTCATTGATAGAGGCAGTGCATCTAGTACAAAGCGAGGATCAGTCCTCAGTGGTCAGACCACACTGGCAGGCTGTGGCAGGTCTGAAGGGACCAGTGACAGGCTGGAAAGGGTCCTCATGGGGAAAGGTTGGCAGCTGTGTCCTGTGAGGAGTTGCTGAAGGAACTGGGGGTGATCATCCTAACAACTCGGGGGACAAGGTTGCACCCTCCAAATTTCTGAAGGGCAAAAACAGATGTGATCTGTGACTGGTCCTAAAAGGCAGAGCCTGATGAGCAGGGGAAATTACATGGAGGCAGAACTTCCTGACAGAGCAGAGCTGACAAAGGATGGGAGGGGCTGCCTGGAAAGGCAGTGAGCCCTCCATCACTGGAGGACTACAAGTAGGGAGAAACCAGTACTTGGAAAAATCCTGTAGAGGGGTGTATCAGGTAAGAATTAGACCGTACAAGCGGCTCCCAAACTTAGCTGTGCATCAGAATTGCCTGGGGAACTTAAAAAAAAAAATCTCCCAGGGCCTTACCTTGAGAGATCCTGGATTAGTAGGTGCTAGCTGGGGCTCAGGAATTTCTTTTTCAAGTTTCTCATGTGCTTCTACGTGCAACCATATTTGGGAAGCCCAGGACTGAGTGGTCTTTGGGGATCCTGTGACTCTGTGGTGGATGTTTTCAGAGAATGAATGACTTGGCCTTTGAATGCGTTGTCTGTATCTAGATTCCATCCAACACCCTCACCCTTGACACTTCATAAGCTGTGGTTGGCACCAGAACTCAGGAAAGCATTCCCGTTGCAAGGCATTTGGAAAATCATCAAAAAAGAAAAGCAAACCTTCCACAATGCTTGACATTTATGGTTTGGAGAGAAGGCTGGGTATGCAGGGGCTGAGGGTAAAATGAAATGGACACATTGTTTTCTCAGAGGGGTGACTATTTTTCAGAAATGTTTTGGATTCAGCGTTTTAATGGGCAAAAGAGTTCCAGGGCTCTGTAACAGACGCTGGGCTTGGAGCCACTGTGAGTGTTTGGACGAAAAGGACCGAATGGGAAACAGTGAGATAACACAAGCTGCTGTCAGGCCATTGTCAGTAGAGAATGTCACCCAGGGATGTGTTTACACAGGACTGGTGGAGGAAGAAAAGCTGTTTCGATTTTTCAGCATTTCGGAGCCTTATATGTCTAGGAGTTACTGAAGAAGATTCTAGGCTCTGAGAATAATGAACAGATCAGACAGGTCCCAAACAAAAAGATATGTGAGCTGAACTGGGCGTTTATTCTACGCTGAGCATAATGGTGCCTCCCTTCTCTGCGTTTGGACAGAAGATGGAATTCTGGCTCAAGATGATGGGGGAGTTGCAGGGAATGAAAATTTAAAAATGAAGTTGCATGTAAAAAGCAAACCAAAACAAGTTTTTTTTTTTTTTTCTCCCTCTTTTTTTTTCTAAGTGTATTAGTTTCCTAGGATTGCCATAACAAATTATCACAAATTGGGTGGCTTAAAACAACAGACGTTCGTTCACTTGTAGTTCTGGAGGCCAGAAGTCCAGAATCGAGGAGTTGGCAAGGCCATGCTCCCTTCGTAGACTCTAGGGGAGAATCCTTCCTCATCATGTCTAGCTTCTGGTGTTGCCAGTAATCTTTGGCATTCCTTGGCTGGTATCTGCATCACTCCAGTCTCTGCCTCTGTCTCATGTGGCCTTCTCCCTGAGTATCTGTGTCTCTTCTTATAAGGACATCAGTGATTGGATTTAGGCCCACCCTAATCCAGTGTCAGCTCTTCTTAACTAATTACATCTGCAAAGACCCTATTTCCAAATAAGGTCATATTCTGAGGTTCCAGGTGGACATGAATTTTGGGGGAATGCTATTCAACTCAGGACGCTAAGTGACCCCCTAAGTAAAGTTTGCACTCTCTAAGCATAACCAAAGTCTGAATGTTTTCAAACCAAATCAGCCCAGGGTATTTGCCACAAACTTGGTTCTCTGTCTGTCTGCCTGTGTTCCTTACTCTTTCCTTCCCTCTGAAGACAGTGCACACCTGCTCCCACCTCCACCACATATTTTTGAGGGACAACTGCCCATCATAGTATCTTACGTATTCTGGGGACCTTATGGTCTGCGTTTCTAACAAGTTCCCCTGCGATGCCAGTGCTGCTGGTGCCCAACCACTTTGAATGGCAATGTTAGAGTATGAGACCTGAAGGACAATATTATGGATGGAATTGTGTCCCCGCAAAATATGTGTTGTAAATCCTAACCCCTATGCCTGTGGAGAAAGGAGCCCTGGTGACACAGTTGTTAAGCAATCAGCTGCTAACTGAAAGGTTGGCAGTTCAAACCCATGAGCCACTCCATTGGAAGAAGATGTGGCAGTCTGCTTCTGTAAAGATGTACAGCCTTGGAAACCCTATGGGACAGTTCTACTCTGTCATATAGGGTTGCTATGAGTCAGAATCAAATTGACAGCAACGGGTAATGGATGTAATCCACTTGGGAATAAGGCTTTCTTTGTTGTGTTAATAAGGTCATGTTAGTGTAGGGTGTGTCATAAACCAAATCACTTTTGATATATAGAAGCAGCGGATTAGGCACAGAAGCAAGCAAGCACAAATCAGGGGAAGATAGATGCCATGTGGACAGCTCCAAGGAGTGCTAAGAACACTAGAGAAGTTGAGACAAAGATCTTCCCCCAGAGCCGACAGAGAAAGCTTTCCCCTAAAACCAGTGCCCTGAATTCAGACTTCTAGCCTCCTAAACTATGAGAGAATACATTTGTTTGTTAAGGCCTCCCACTTGTGATTTTTCTCTTACGGCAGCACTAAGTAACTCAGACAGACGAGTAGGAGTCAGCTAAATGAAGAAAGTGTCAGGTAAAGGGACCAGCATATGCACAGACCTGGGGAGCATGGGGTGTGGGGGTCGAGGTGGGGGGCAGATGAATTCAAGGAACTGAAAGATAAGAACTGTGTTGCCAAGAACAGCCAGTGTTGATAATTACTTAAGCTGGCTGATGGGCACAAGGGACTTCATTATACTCTCTATTTTTGGTACCTGCTCATGTTAAAAAAAAAAAGAGAGACAGAGAGAGAGAAAGGATTATGTTACCAAACAGTAGAGTGTGCCCTCCTGGTTCAGGGGCTCTGGGGTGGATGCGGCCCTCCACTACCCTGATGATTGTGCCCTAGGGGCCCGTATCTTTATCTAAAACCAGTTAATTATTGGACAGCAGTAACAGACCCGAGAGGTGTGGTGCAAAGGGCACAGGGCTGGGTGTCAGAGTCTGGGTTCCGGTCCTGGCTCCAGGCTCTGTGTGACCTTGGGCAACTTCCTCTCTCTCACTCTCAGTCTCCCCCACTGTAAAAGGAAGAGAATGTAAGATGGATGGAAGGCCATTATGGGTCAGGGAACAGGGCCCCAGAAAGCTGTGGCGGAACTGTTCAATAGTGTACGCTGTTAGCGGGGTCCTCGGACTGCAAACCTTGGACCCTGAAGTGTTCTATTTGCGAAACTCCACCAACTGACTCTGCCATCCTGTTATCATCGCTGGTTACGGGCCATTATGCGGCAGTGGTTGAAGTGCAGAGTGTTGGCAGGGGCCCAGCGTATCTTCACACATTTGCTGGTTGAGGGAGCCTGAAATGCTGCCCCCCAGTTAGCAGCATGCGGTGCAGATTTGCCAAGGAATGCTGCACAAGGGCCTCTTGGACACAGCCTGCCAGCTCCTGGGTGATTGGAGTCCAGGGGCAGGGGCAGTAGTGATTCATGATGCCCTTGACTTTCACCTCTGTCTCCAGCCAGTTCGGACTGTTTTTCCTCATCACAGCCCCTTCTTGGGCCCAGCAGTTTCCATATTAGTAGACATCTCTCACCTATTCCTTCCCCAGAGCAGTGTGTTGTCGTATGAAGGGGAGGATGGACCCTCAGAGGAGAGACGGCATGAGATGGGAGCTGGGAGTCCAGAGATTTGGATTTCAGGCTACTGCCTAATTATCTGCACATGAGGGGATTAGGCTAGCCCAAAGACCCAAATGAGATCTCATACAGAAGCCCAATATCAAGCCAGATCCAAGGCAGCTGCTTGCTGGACCCCTCCCTCTCCCTCCTCCCGTGACCCCTGAGGAAGCTATAAGGGGTTCTGTGGCTCCGTGGTCTCTCCCAGCTTTGCCTTTAGGATAAAAGTGCCTGGGAATGCTCATGAAGAAGGGGCAGCATGAGGTGACTCAGGGGCAGGAAACCAGAGAGTGATGTCTACTCGGCCAGGTAAGGGTCCTTCAAAGGGTCTGCGAAACAGCTGGCCAGATCTGTCCTCCTGGGGCAGACAAACCAGGCCTCCTTGGCTCAGAAATGGCTCCATTCCCAGCTGAACTCCTAATTCTTCCACAGGCTGGGCCTGACTTTGGTGTGTGAGGGACTGAAGAGGCTCCTCTGGAAGCCCTATAGATACTGGGAAGTGCCCAGGCCCCAAGGAGGTATTCCAAACACGAGATGACAGGACAGCCGGGCTCTGATCAGTTGGTATAGGGCCTGGCTCTAATTCTATGCTGCAGCCTGTGTCCCTCCTAGGCCAGCATTACTCCTTGAGATGCTGGGTCTTGGGGAAATTTCAGGGGTGCCAGGGAAGGGTAGTGGTGAGGCCCTTGAGGGACTCAGTGGCTGTTTACCACCTGCTAGAGGAATATTTCAATATTAAAGCTTCTAATATTAGTGCTTTTCAGCTGAAAATGAGTCCTGCTCTATCATTTTTGGCTTGAGCCAGAGGGCTTCATTACTGTGATGGGAAGAATATAAATGAGTAGTATTGTACTGGATCGTACAGGAGAGCAAACTGAATCCCAGTGAGGGCCTAGAACGTGCCCACGGTCAAGCAAAGAGACCTGGGCAGGGTGGAGCAGAAGCCCACTCTCTTGCCTCTGCATGCCAAAGTCACTGCAATCACTGCCCCCTGGGAGCAGAGCAAGGCCCTTAATGGACGTGTTTATTTAACAAGCTTCCCGACTCTCAACACCCAGAGGGGAAAAAGATAATTCAATCTTGTTTTCAAGAAAAGGAAACCAGACCAGGGGGTTGGTAAGGAGCAGAGCAATCCCTCAGCTGAGAGAACTCAGTCTCAGGCTGCATTCGAAACAAAGCCCACCTCAGATGACTGGGGACAAAGGGTCTGGTGGTGAGTCGCCAAACAACTTCTGCAAACCCTTTTAGTCGTTATCTTCCTGTACTTGTTATCACCATCTCTATTTCAGTGAGTGGGGAGGCTTTAGGCTCCTCCACACCTGGAACCACCCCTGCTTGCTCCCTGAGTCTGTAGCCCCCTGGGTTCCATTACTAAAGCTCTCTGGAGCTAGGGAACGGTTTCTCCCTGTGGCTAAAGAGCATTGCTGAGCACAGAGGAGGAAAAACAATTATTTTTGAAAGCTCGAGGCCACCCCCTCAGGAAGCCCTGAAGTCCATAGCAAACCAAGTTCCTGAGAAACCTGAAGAAGAAATTTTTTAAATTCTAACCTGCTTATCAGAGCAGGTGCTTCCCTCCCCAAACAGGCATAAATGGGTAATTTCTTGCAATCTAAGGCATGCTGGGAGCAGAACACTCACCGATGTAACATTGAACCAGGTGCCTGCCCTGTGCTTTGAGTGTGGAACTTGAGTCCCACAGACTTCTGATTAGACCCTGTCTTGTGTCTCCCAGGAGTTTGAAATGCTAAGTTTAGGTGTACCTGAAAATGTCACCATGTTACTAATCTACTGACCCTTCCTCTTCATGTTGAAAATTTTAAGGTAGGATGGAATAGGGAACACTGAAAAGTGATCCGTCTGTCTGGGTTAAGGAGTGTACTAATACGTAATATTTATCGGAGGCTTATTTGGTGCTAATGGAGTCCCTGGGTTGTATAAATAGTTAAGTACTTGGCTACTAACTGAAAGGTTGGCAGTTTGAACCCACCCAGAGGCACCTAGAAAGAAAGGCCTTCTGAAAACTCAGGCATTGAAAACCTTAGGGAGTACAGTTCTACTACACATGTAGGTGCCGTGAGTTGGAACCCACTTGAAAGCAATGGGTTTCGTTTCAGCTTATTTGGTTTTTTTGGTACCGCGTGCTATGTAGCGCCTTATATGGATTCCCTCGCTTAAGACTCACCACACCGATGCAGTGGGTAACACAGCTATTACATCCCGCCTCAGAGGAGAACATAGGTTTAGAGAGGTGACTTGGGGCTTGAGAGCAAAATGCTTTCTCCCCTTGACAACAAAGGCTATGGGTGCCTGAAGCCCCCTGCACACACAGCCTGGAGCCAGAGGTGCGATCTGCTTCCCTGACATTACTGAGTGGAGATGACACAGTATATTAGTTTCTTATGGCTGCTGTAGCAAATTACCACAAACTTGAGGCTTAAAACAACACACATTTTTTCTCTCACAGCTCTGGAGGTCAGGCATCTAAAATTAGTTTCCCCGGGCTGAAGCTAAGTGTCAGCAGGGCTGTGCTCCCTCCGGAAGCTCTAGGGGAGAATCTGTTCCTCATCTTTTCCAGTTTCTAGAGCTGCTTTCCGTGTATTCCTGGTTTATGGTCTCTTCCTCCATCTTCAAAGCCAGCAACCTAGACTCTTGCTTCAGTGTTACATTGCCTTGTTCTTCTGAGTCAAATCTCACTCTCATTCCCTTTTATAAAGACAATCGTGATGGCATTTAGGGCCCATCCAAGTCGTCCAGGATAATCTCCCCAGATCCTTAGCCTTATCTGTAAAGATCCCTTTTCCATATAAGGTAACACTTCACAGATTAGGACCAGAATGCCTTTGTTGTTGTTAGGTGCTGTCAGGTCCGTTCTAACTCCTAGTAAGACTGGGAGCAAAGGCCCTGAGATTGGAGGGTGCCTGTTTGAGAAACAGCGAAGAGACTGGTGTGGTTAGAGGAGAAGCAAGTAAAAGAGAAATGGGCTATACTATCAGGGAGGTAATAGAGGGTCGAGTGTAGAACCTAGAGACTTAGTAAGACAGAGAACAAAGGGGCCCCCAAATCTGCAAACAAAGTAAAAAGAAATGGGCCAGGGCACAGAAACAAAGCCATTCCCCAGAACAATGGGGCAGGGTATCTAAAAATAGCTGCAAACTTCTTTAAAGCTGACTTTCAGAAGCAGCTGGAGAAAACCAGGCCCAGGGACATGAGCAAAACATCCACCAGTGACCGCTGTGTGACCTTCCACCAGGAGCAGTGAGGGGCTACAGCCCCAGCCAGGGAATTGAACCTGGGGAGCGAGAGACTGTGCAGGAGCAACACCCCATAATAAGTCCTGCTACGAATCCCAGAGGCCTCTGGAACAGGAGCCATCTTGGAAAGCTACTGTACCGACACCTTAGTTAACATATCCGCGCCTGTGTCTATGAATAAACATGAATCTTTTCCTGCCCAAGAGCTCTTAAAAACTCAGGCCCATCTTTTGTTCTGTGCGATGAGGGTAAGCTTTGCTCTAGGCCCTCCTCATCTCTGCTTGCGAGCCTCTTCAATAAAGCTTTGCTTGTGTGGAAAACTACGTGCCTTACCTGCTCATTCTTGACCAGTGAGAGGCAAGAACCTTATTCTGGTAACAATAGCGACCCTATGAACAACAGAATGAAAAACTGCCCAGTCCTGTGCCATCCCCATCATCATTATTATGCTTGAGCCCATTGTTGCAGCCACTGTGTCATTCCATCTCATTGAGAGTCTGCCTCTTTTTCAGTGACCCTCTACTTTACCAAGCATGATGTCCCTCTCCAGGGACTGGTCCGTCTTGATAACATGTCCAAAGTATGTGAGGCAAAGTCTTGCATCCTTGCTTCTAGGAATGTTTCTGGCTGTACTTCTTCCAAGATGGATTTTTTTGTTCTTCTGGAAGTCCATGGTATATTCATTATTCTTCACCAACACCATAATTCAAAGGCATCAATTCTTCTTTGGTCTTCCTTATTCATTTTCCAGCTTTTGCATGCATGTGAGGCAATTGAAAACATCATGGCTTGTAACAGGGACACCTTAGTCCTCAAGATGACATCTTTGCTTCTCAACACTTTAAAAGAATTTTTTTTTTTTTGCAGCAGATTTGTCCAATGCAATACAAAATTTGATTTCTTGGCTGATGCTTCCATGGGTGTTGATTGTGGATCCAAGTAAAATGAAATCCTTGACAACTTAAACTTTTCTCTGTTTATCATGATGTTGTTTATTGGTCCAGTTGTGAGGATTTTTTGTTTTCTTTATGTTAAGGTGTAATCCATACTGAAGGCTGTAGTCTTTGATCTTCATCAATAAGTGCTTCAAGTCCTCTGCTTTCATCAAGCAAGGTTGGGTCATCTACATATCGTAGGTTGTTAATGAGTCTTCCACCAATCCTGATGCCACACTCTTCTTCATACAGTCTAGCTTCACGAATTATTTGCTCAGCATACAGATTTAAAAAGTATGGTGAAAGATACAACCCTGACACACACCTTTCCTGATTTTAAACCATGCAGTATCCCCTTGCTCTGTTTGAATGACTGCCTCTTGTTCTATGTACAGGTTCCCCAAGAGCACAATTAAGTGTTCTGGAATTCCTGTTCTTTGCAATGTCATTCATAATTTGTTATGATCCACACAGTCGAATGCCTTTGCACCATCAATAAAACACAGGTAAATATCTTTCTGGTATTCCCTGCTTTCAGCCAAGATCCATCTGACATCAGCAATGATATTCCCGGATCCATGTCCTCTTCTGAATCTGGCTTGAATTTCTGGCAGTTCCCTGTTGATATACTCCTGCAGCTGCTTTTGAATGATTTTCAGCAAAATTTTACTTGCATGTGATATTAATGATATTTTTCGATAATTTCCTCATTCTGTTGAATCACCTTTCTTTAGAAGGGGCACAAATATGGATCTCTTCCAGTCAGTTGGCCAGGTAGCTGTCTTCCAAATTTCTTGGCATAGACGAGTGACTCCAGCACTGCATCCTTTTGTTGAAACATCTCAGTTGGTATTCCATCAATTCCTGGAGCCTTGTTTTTCGCCAATGCCTTCAGTGCAGCTTGGACTTCTTCCTTCAACACTATTGGTTGGTGATCATGTGCTACCTCCTGAAATGACTGAAAGTTGACCAATTCTTTTTGATACAGTAACTGTGTATTCCTTCCATCTACTTTTGATGCTTCCTGCATTATTCAATATTTTGCTCATAGAATCCTCAAACTTGCAACTTGAGGAGTGAATTTTTCTTCAGTTCTTTCAGGTGAGAAATGCTGAACATGTTCTCTTTTGGTTTTCTAACTCCAGGTCTTCGCACATTTCATTATAATACCTCCCTTTGTCTTCTCAGGTTGCCCTTTGATATCTTGTGTTCAGCTCTTTTACTTCATCATTTCTTCCATTTGTTTTAGGTACTCTACATTCGAGAGCAAGTTTCAGAATCTCTTGTGACATTCATTTTGGTCTTTTCTTTCTTTCCTGTCTTTTTAATGACCTTTTGCTTTATTCACCTATGTTGTTCTTGATGCCTTCCCACAACTTGTCTGTCTTTGGTCGTTAGTGTTCAATGTGTCAAATCTATTCTTGAGGTGGTCTCCAAATTCAGGTGGGATATACTCAAGGTCATACTTTGGTACTCGGGGACTTGTCTAATTTTTTTCAACTTCAGCTTGAACTTGAATATGAGCAATTGATGGCCTGTTTTGCAATTGGCCCCTGGTCTGGTTCTGATTGATGATATTGAGCTTTTCCATTGTCTCTTTCCATAGATGTAGTCGATTTGATTCCTGTATGTTCCATTTGGTGAAGTCCACGTGTATAGTGTCCGTTTATGCTGTTGAAAAAAGGTATTTGCAATGAAGAAGTCGTTGGTCTTGCAAAATTCTATCTTGCAATCTCTGGTGTCCTTTCTGCCACCAAGGTCATATTTTCCATCTATCGATCCTTTGTTTTCCACTTTTGCATTTCAAACACCAGTAATTATCAGTGCACCTTGATTGCATGTTTGATCAATTTCAGACTGCAGAAGTTGGTAAAAATCTTCAATTTCCTCATCTTTGGCATAAGTTATTTGTGCATGAATTTGAACGATATTCATATTAACTGGTCTTCCTCATAGGTGTATGGATATTATCCTGTCCCTGACAGCATTGTACTTTAGGATAGATCCTGAAATGTTCTTTTTGATGATGAACTGACACCATTTCTCTTCAATTTGTTATTCCTGGCATAATAGACTGTCATGGATTGAATTGTGTCCCCCAAAAATCTGTGTCATCTTGGTTAGGCCATGATTCCCAGTATTATGTGGTTGTCCTCCATTTTGTGGCTGTAATTTTATGTTAAGAGGATTAGGGTGGGATTGTAACATCACCCTTATTCATATCACCTCCCTGATCCAGTGTAAAGGGATTTTCCCTAGGGTGTGGCCTGCACCACCTTTTATCCCTCAAGACATAAAAGAAAAGGGAAGCAAGCAGAGAGTTGGGGACCTCATACCACCAAGAAAGCAGCACCAGGAGCAGAGCTCATCCTTTGGACATGGAGTCCCTGAGCCTGAGAAGTTCCTTGACTGGGAGAAGATTGAGGACAAGAACCTTTCTCCAGAGCTGACAGAGAGAGAAAGCCTTCCCCTGGAGCCAACACCCTGAATTTGGACTTGTAACATACTAGACTGTGAGAAAATAAATTTCTCTTTGTTAAAGCCATCCACTGGTGGTATATGGCAGCACTAGATGGCTAAGACATGGACCATATGATTGTCTGATTCAAAATGGCCAATACCAGTCGATTTCAGCTAACGCCTAGGATATCCAGCTTTATGTGTTCCATTTCATTTTTGACCACTTCCAATTTCCCTAAATTTATACCTTGACTATTCCACATTCCTATTGTTAATGGATGTTTACAGTTGTTTCTCCTCATACCGAGTCATGCCACATCAGCAAATGAAGGTCCCGAAAGCTTGACTCCATCCATGTCATTAAGGTCGACTCTACTTCGAGGAGGCAGTCGTATTTTGAGTGCCTTCCAAATTTAAAAAAAAAAAATTTTTTTTTCCACTTGAGGGAACATTTTCCGGCACTATATCAGACAATGTTCTGCTGCTATTCATAAAGTTTTCACTGGCCAATTTCTTCAGAAGTAGACTGCCAGGTCCTTCTTCCTAGTCTTAGTCTGGAAGCTGCTTGTGGGAGTCTTTCAAATTTCAGGTCAGCTTGATAAGATGCTTTCTAACAAACCTAACTGTCTCAGAATGCCGCCTTGGGGCAGGGGGTGGGGAAGGGAGAGGGAGGGAGGTGGGGACGAGCACCAGGATGTGCAGAGACTGCACAAGCCACTGGCAAGGTTGATGTTGAACCGTGAGTTGCAAATTGAAATGCTTCTGGTGGCCAGGCAGATGACCTAAACCAGTGAAGTGGGTTTGTATATTAAATATGCCAAGGGCCGCTCTTCACTCCTACAAATAAGGGTCTCTCATTTCTCCTTGGAATATGGGCCCATTTTGGCCTATTTTTCTATTTTTGATAGATGTGAGGATACAGAAAAATATTTCTCTACCCTAAGAAAAACATTGATGCAACTGGGAAGATAAACAGCGACTAGTCCTCCGCCTCAGTGGCAGGAGATGGAGAGAGTGAGATGGACTGTGGTCAGCGGATATCACACACCTTCTGTAAAGGGAAAAAGGCTTCTCGGGACAGCCAGGCCAGGTCTGACCAGAGAAGCAGAAAATCTGCATAGTTATAAACATTCTCCCTTTTTTTTTTTTAAATTTTTCAATGCAGTATAATGCACGTTCAGAAAAGTGCACACATCATAAGCATACAGCCTAAAGAATTCTCATAAAATGAACACACCTGTGAAACCAGCATCCAGACCAACGAACAGAACACTGTGAGCACCCAGAAGCCCCCACTCCTCCTGACGTCCCCTTCAGTCACTGTTGTTGTTGGATGCTACCAAGTCGACTTTCAACTCATAGCGGCCTCACGTGACAGAGTAGAGCTGCCCCTTAGGGTTTTCTAGGCTATAATCTTTACTGAAGCAGATCTCCAGGTCTTTCACCTGAGGAGTCACTAGATGGGTTTGAACCAACAACCTTTCAGTGAGCAGCCAAGCACTTCGTCATTGCATCACCAGAGCTCCTTTTCCTTCCTAAATGTAACTGTTGTCCTAACTTCTGACACCATAAACTAATTTTGTCTGTTTGGGGACTTCCCATAAATACACTTCTACAAATGGGAATTATATGGCGTTGCCCCTGGTGTCCTTCACCAACGTTGTACGAGATTCATTCATGTAGTTGCATCTAAACCAAACCAAACCCAGTGCCATCGAGTCGATTCCGACTCATAGTGACCCTATAGGACAGAGTAGAGCTGCCCATAGAGTTTCCAAGGAGTGCCTGGTGGATTCGAACTGCTGACCCTTTGGTAAGCACCCGTAGCACTTAACTACTACGCCACCAGGGTTTCATTGCTGCATCTAGCTGTTGTTATCTCATCCTCACTGCCGTATAGCATTTTTTTGTGTGAATGTACCACAATTTGTGTACCTACGGTACTGTTGATGTGCGTTTGGGTTGTTTCCAGTTTTGAGTCTGTCACAAACCATGCTGCTATGAACACTTTTGCACATGTCTTTTGGTGTCCATATGCACACATTTCTGTTGGGCATATACCTGGGAGTGGAATTGCTGGGTCACTGGACAGGCATGTGTTCAGCTTTAGTAGATAACGCCAACCAGCTTTCTATACCAAGTGGACCCACTTACATCCCATATGTGCATATGGAGTTTCCAGGTGCTCCAAATCCCCCTGGTTTTAAAGATCAGCTACACAGTACTAAACACCCTCTGCAGGTCAAGCAAAATACGGATTTGACCTGTAGCTGCCTGTTTTCCTCTCTCAAGTGGAGAAAATTCAAGCTACAGAGCTGCTGAGTGTTCGACAAAAGAATTTCCCACATCTCTTTCGGCTGGAGAGCTGGGCTCCGTTCTAGCAAGTGGCTCAAGCCTCTCTGTTCCCTCCCCTCCTACCCACCATTACTGAAAGGCTTGTGACACAGGCCCCACCCTCCAGGTTCACCTCCCTAGCCCACAGTGAGGATTTAATAATAAATGTCTGCAGATCACCCAGTGAAGAAAAACAGGGCTGTAAATACACAATAATTGTGAGACTAATGAGCATGCCCTCCAAGGGGATGGCTCCATTAAATCAACCCCCTGGCCTGACACCAGTCCTCCTCCATCTAGCCTCTCACTCAGCTATTCTATAAGCACGTCACAGATGCCTGCTCCGGGCCCTGGGCTGGAGACTGAAGGCCCAGAGAAGAGCCCTGAAGAGTATCTAGACACACCCTGACCTCTACAAATGAGAAAACGGAGGCCCAGAGAGGAAAAGGAGTCTGCCCAGGCTACAGTACCCATCCGTACAGAGCCGAACAGAGTGAGACCAGGTGTTACTACTTTAGCCCGGGGCTCCTTTTCGTGCCCATGAGACCCCAGAATCTCTCAAAGGGACCCCATCTATCCCTGGCCCTGGCCCTGGCTCCACCCCCCAGACCCCTGCTCCCACCATCTCCAGTCCCCACCACCTCCTCTCCTTGCACGACCTTGTCCTGGTCTCCCAGTCCCAGTATTCTTCCTCCTTTGCCTTCTCCTCAAACGTGTCAGATTGAAAAATCTGCCTGGGGCCCACCCTTTTTTTTTTTATCAGTTGTCATTGAGTCAACTCTGACTCACAGTGACCCCATGTGTGTCAGAATAGAACTATGCTCCTAGGGTTTTCAATGGCTGATTTTTTGAAAGTAGATCACTAGGCCTTTCTTCCAAAGCACCTCTGGGTGGACTCGAACCTCCAACCTTTTGGTTAGCAGACAAGAATATTAACCATTTGCGACATTCAGGGACTCTACAAACAAGATGGCACATATGAAACACCCAGCACCTAGGCTCCCAGGGGATGCTTAGAGGTGTGGGCTCGCCTTTCTTCTTTTCTCTTATTCCACTGCCGAATGTAGCCCACCACCCCCAGGATCTGGGCATGTCGGTCATGAGTAGGGTGGACTGGCCAAGGAGAGCCAGGTCTGCCCTGGTCATCCAGGATGGGAAGATGGAGGGTGTTCCAAACCTCCCAGAGGCCGAAAGCCCCACACTCTCTGGCTGGATGTGGATTTTGGAAGTGGAGGGTTGGGTGCAAGACAGGCCTGGCTGTGGGCTCCAGGGCGGTGGTGGGAAGCAGCTTGCCTCAAAGCAAGTTTGGCTCAGCCCACTGCTTTGTTTAGCTTCAAACATTCAACTTCTCACTTCTATTTGAAAACCTGAGCTGATGTGATGGCCTGGCAGCTGGTAAGAAATGTGGGGAGATGCATCTGGGCTGCTAGAAGTCTTGGCTGTATGTGTGACAGCCCAGCCCTGCCTGCCTGGGATCACATTCATCCATTCATTCATTCACTCATACGCTCTCTCAAATATCCACTAAAACAAACAAAAAAACCAAACCAGCTGCCGTTAAGTTGATCCCAACTCATGGCAATCCCATGTGTGCGTGTATAGAACTCCGCTCCATAGGGTTTTCAATGGCTGATTTTTTGGAAGTAGATCACCAGGACTTTCTTCCCAGGCACCTGTTGGTGGACTCAAACTGCCAACCTTTCAGTTAGTAGCTAAGTGCTTAACCATTTGTACCACCTGCCTGCCAGGAGCTCCTCCATGGCTGTCTGAGGTGTGGGTATTCTTCTCTGGACCCTCATTGCTAGACACGGCGTGAGTATGCACAGGAGCTCAGTTACTGGGCCAGAATGGAAAACCATGTGGAAAAGCAGGGAATCCTCCTGGTTAAACAGGGAATGAGAACCTCAGATTATCACTGTGATCTGTGTCAGGTTCCAGTACCGGCTCTGCTACTCGCAGGCTGTGTGACCTCAGGCAAGCCATTTCTCTCTCTGGTCTTCAGTTTGCCCTCCTTGCTCCTTTTCTCCTTTGGCCTCCTTCTCTTCCTTTAGGCAAGATCTGGGGGTTTAAACTCACAGGGGAGATTCAGGCGGGGCTTTCCTCACACCCGAGGAGCCTTCCCACATCCCCTGCTTTAGTGTTCAGCCACCTTGGCCTGCCTGGCCTATGCGAGCCAGCCGGCGGAGCCATTGCTGCCGAACTCCCTCCGGAATTGTTCACCTTGCACTCTCTCCTCCTCCATAGGTGTCTTGGTCATCTAGTGCTGCCGTAACAGAAATACCACAAGTGAATGGCTTTAACAAAGAAATTTATTTTCTCACAGTCTAGTAGGTTACAAGTCCAAATTCAGGGTGTCGGCTCTAGGGGATGGCTTTTTCTCTTTGTCAACTCTGGAGGAATGTTCTTGTCCTCAATCTTCCCCTGGTAGAGGAGTTTCTTAGGCACAGGGACCCCGTGTCCAAAGGATACACTCTGCTCCTGGTGCTGCTTTCTTAATGGTATGAGGTCCTCAACTTTCTGCTTGCTTTCTTTTCCTTTATCTCGAGAGATAAAAGACGATTCAGGCCCTGTCCCAGGGAAAATCCTTTTACATTGGATCAGGGTGTTACATCTCACCCTAATCCTCTTTAACCACAGGCAGAGATTATGATTTATAATACACAGGAAAATCACAAAATGGAGGACAACCACACATGGCCTAACCAAGTTGACACATATTTTGGGGGGACACAATTCAATCCATTACAATAGGGAAGCAGAGTTGAGGACACGGCCAGGGGCCCAGCTCCAGTTGCCACACGGGCTTGGCTAGCAGCCGTGTCCAGTGCCCCAAGAGCCCCAGCGTCCTGGAAATGGCAGCACTGATCAGAAGGACCGTGCAGTCTTATGGAACCTGCCTTCAGTGAGTGATCAGCTTCTCAAACTCACCCTGCGGGACCATGAATGGACGATGCCCCAGTTGGACGGATTGTTTCAAGATGAGAGCTGTGAAGCGCGGTGTCCGCAGTGGGAACAGTGTGTGGGAGCCTCAGTAAAGGTCCATTAGGGCGGAGCGCCCACAGCCAGAGATGAGGCCGAGTCCTGAGGGGCAAAGGCAGAGCCATTCGTCCTTCCCTGCAGACTCCCGGGTGGCGTCTCCGGAGGCCGAGCCTGGTGAGGTCGCAGCAGACAGGACAGGCCTCAGGCTGCGTAGAAGGCCTGAAAAGCTGAGGCAGCTGCCTTCAAGCCTCAGGTACTGGCACATTACTGCATTTATTGAGGGGCTGCTATGTGCCAGGTCCTGTGTCTGACAGATTCCACTAGAGGTGGAAAGAAATGCTGTTTTTCGTAATCATTTTTTCACTTATTATAAAAGTACTATATAGCAAATTTGGAGGATACAGAAAAATAGAAAAAAGGACCCTATAGACTCAAAATCTTAAAAAATAACAACTTGTGGGCATATTCCTTTCTAGACTTTGCTATGCATATTTTACATGCTTCAAGTAATACGTAATATACATTCTATCAAATGAATATATCATATGAACTTTCTTTGATATTTATGTGGTTTCCAGTTTTTTTTATATTTTAAGACTTTGCTTTACATCTTTGTGCATAACTGTACTTTCTCATAAACTGCCTAATTTCAAAAAAGCATGAATTTTTTCCTGAATTTCAGGTTATTTCCTAAGCCAGGATCCTGCTCCCCCTCCTCTATGGTCATCCACTCCTGTTTGGTTATTTCAGCACTGGCTTCACCTGAACTTTGTAATAACACATTCAGTAACTTAGATGAAATGAACAAATTCCTTGGAGGACACAAACTGCGAAAGCTCCACTCAGGAGAAATGCATAACAAGAACAGCCTTGTATCTGTTAAACAAATTGAATTAATAATTGAAAACCTTCCAACAAAGGAAACTCCGGGCTCAGATGGAATCACTGGAAAATTCTGCCAACATTTAAGGAAGAAATAATACCAATTCTACACAAGCTCTTCAGGAAAATAGACGAGCAGGGAACGCTTTCCAATAATTCTGTATGGCCAACATTTCCCTGATACCAAAAACAGATAAAGACGTTACAAATAAAGAAAGCTATAGTCCAGTAGGAAACCAACAGTCCAATAGGAAACCCTGATGGCATAGTGGTTAAGAGCTACGGCTGCTAGCCAAAAGGTTGGCAGTTCAAATTCACCAGTTGCTCCTTGGAAACTCTATGGGGCAGTTCTACTGTGTCCTATAGGGTTGCTATGTGTTGGAATTGACTTGACAGCAATGAGTTTGGCTTGTTTTTTTTGGTTTATAGTCCAATGTAAGGAGTCCTCGTGGTGCACTGGTTAAGCTGCTAACCGATAGGTCAGTCGCATGAACCGGCCAGCCACTCTGTGGAAAAAAAGACCTTACAATCTGCTCCCATAAAGATTATAGCCTACAAAACCCTATGGGGCAGTTCTACTCTGTCTGATAGGCTCAATATAAGTAGGAATCGACTCGACAGGGTACAACAACATAGTTCTATATTCCTCACAAATGCAGATGCAAAAACCTCAATAAAATATTATCAGAGCAAATCTAGCAGTATATTCAAAGGATAATTCATAATCACCAAATTGAGAAACAACCCTTAAACTGGTGAACAGATAAACAAACTATGATACAATGAAATACCAAAAAAAAAAAACCCCAATTGATGCAGAGTTGATTCCAATTCATGGCGACCCCATGTGTTTCAGAGTAGAAATGCGCTCCATAGGGTTTTCAATCGGTTGTAATTTTTCAGAAGTAGATCTCCAGGCTTTTCTTCTGAGGCACCCGGGAATGGATTCAAACTGCTGAGCCCTAAACCGTTTGTACCATCTGGAATAAACTGATACACACAACAACACGGATGAATCTCAAATGCATTATGGTAAGTAAAAGAAGGTAGACTGAAAAGCCTACATACTATATGATTCAATTCATGTGACATTCTGGGAAAGGTGAAATTATAGGATCAGAAAGCAGATCACTGGTTGCCAGAGGTTGGGGGTGCGGAGAAGGGTAAGTACAAAGCACAGCACAAGAAGTTGGGAGGAGGGGTGATAGAATAGTTCCGTGTCTTGGTTGTAGTGATGGTTACAAGTGTGTATTTGTTAAAACTTACAGAACTCTATAACAAAAACAGACACGTCACAGTTCGGGATACTCCCTGGACATATCCAAACACCTCATGGGATTGATTTACTGGGGTTGAAGGCTCAGGACCATGGTCTTGTGTGACAACTAGCTCAACTGACACAACTTAGTTCATAATGATAATATTCTACATCCTAGTTTGATGAGTAGCGTCTGGGTTCTTAAAGACTTTCAAGTGGCCGTCTAACATACAACCACTAGTCTCTTACTGTCTGGAACAAAGGAGAGGGAAGGAAATCAAAGACTCGAGGAAGGAAGAAATTAGTCCACAGGACTAATAGCCCACATGAATCCCAGCCTCTTCTAGCCTGAGACCAGAAGAACTAGATGGTGCCCGGCAACCATCACTGACTGTTCCGACAGGGGACACAATAGAAGGTCTCTGTTAGAATGAGAGAAAAATGAAGAACGAAACTCAAATTCATAAAAAAAGACCAGACTTCCTGGACTCACTGTAGTTGTTGTTAGGTGCCCTCAAGTTGGTTCCAACTCATAGTGGCCACAACAGAACTGCCCGGTCCTGAGCCATCCTTACAATCGTTGCTATGCATGAGCCCATTGTTATAGCCACTGTGTCAATCCACCTCATTGAGGGTCTTCCTCTTTTCCACTGACCCCGTACTCTGCCAAGCATGATGTCCTTCTCCAGGGACTGATCCCTCCTGACAACATGTCCAAGGTACGTAAGACGCAGTCTCGCCATCCTTGCTTCTGAGGAGCATTCTAGTTGTACTTCTTCTAAGACAGATTTGTTCTTAGACTAGTAGAGACTAGAAGAACCCTGAGACAGTCACTCTTAGATACCCTTTTAACCTGGATCTGAAGGCCCTCCTAGAGGTCACCGTTGAGCCAGACAGTAGATTGGCCTAAAAAATAAACAATAACACCCGTGAGGAATGTGCTTCTTTAAACAATCAACTATATGAGACCAAATGGTCAACATTTACCCCAAAGCAAAGATGAGAAGGCAAGGACGGGTAGGGAACTGGATGGATGGAAACAGGGAAGGCAGGGTGGAAATGGTGAGAATGCTGACACATTGCAGGGATAGCAACCAATGTCATGGAACAAGTTGTGTGTGAATTGTTGAATGGAAATCTAATTTGCTGTGTAAAAAAAAAACAGTGTAAACTTTCACCTAAAACACAGTACAACATTTTTTTTAAAAACATACCTGTAAATAATACCTCAATTTTAAAAAAGAATAAGCAGGCCTCCTACTCTATGCTCCCATTTATGACATTCTGGAAAAACCTGTGGGTGGTTTTTCACTTACACTTGTAACCATCACTACAACCAAGACACGGAACTATTCTATCACCCCTCCTCCCAACTTCTTGTGCTGTGCTTTGTACTTACCCTTCTCCGCACCCCCAACCTCTGGCAACCTGTATTTGACTACAGAGGGCATGGAGGGAACTTTGGGGGTTCATGGAAATATGCCATTTCTTTATAGTGATGATGGTTATAAGACTATATGTTTGTCTCCATATGGAGAATTGAATACCTAAAAAGGGTGAATTTTACTGTATATAAATTATATCTTAATCTACCTGACTTTAAAAAATCTTTATGCCCTTGGTCTCCCATGAGTGCTTGGTGTATCTTTGGCAATTGTCCTTAAAAGGACATATGTATACATTTTTCTTAAGGCATTGATTTATGTCAAATTGTTATCAAATGCCCAGCCTCTAGGTGTCAGTTTTCTCACCTGTAAAATGGGGGTTTGGCCCTTGTAATGTTCCTTAATGAGGACAAGCATGGTTTTGAAGTTGAACAATTCCGGGTTCAAAATTTGTCTACCACTACTTCTCAGCTGTGTGATTTTGGGCATGTTATTTAGCTTTATTAAGCCTCAGTTACAGTTATAATAATGGCACTCACCATGTCCTCTCAAGGACCTTTCCGGAAACTTCACCCTGTGTATGGTGACTTGCCAGTAATAAATAGGTGATTTAGACCCTGTTTTGTTTTCTTGTTTTTTGTCTTGGCGGGTGCTTTCTCCTGGTTTCCACTAGAGGGCACTGTGTACATGTGTATAGGAGGCGTTCAGCACAAAAATCTGAGCGTTCTCACGTGCAAACACTCCAGCAAAGAAAAGCAGACAAAGACATACCCACACAATGTGGGTACACTCAGACACATGGATACACACAAAGCCATAAATTGTCACACGCCTAGCACACACACACAGATAGCTATGTGTATGTACACACCAGCACATGTGCATGCAAGCACGTAGTCATGAACACAGTCACATGACCACAAAACACAGACACACAGTGCACATATCCACATGCACTGTAGATCAGCCAGATATACACGCATGGATCTGCACAGATTTATCTACACACACACACACACATCAACCCAGGCATCCATATAGCCAATGACTCACTGGCAGATACAGCTACATGTACAGTGTCATAAATACACATTTAGAAACACAGACAGAAGCTTAAAAGCACAGACGTGCATACGCATATAAACACCAAGGCATGTGCACACCCATCTACACCTAGCCGGGGCCTTTGTTGTCTCCCTTTGGTGGAAAATGCAGTCCCTCAAGGGATGATTAAGTCGTAGTGTTTTCTAAAGAAAACAATGGAATGTCAACTTTATAATCCCAATGAAATGCTTTTATTCATTAAATGTTCAGATAATACATTGAGGTTTTTTTTGTTTTTTTAAGAAAAGTAGTAGCCCTGCTCTGACAAAGCAGAAAACCCAAGCCTCAGTTTTGCTATCACCTTATTAACATATTTAGGGTTCTGAGGGAGTCATGGTGGCAGGATAGTTAAGTGGTCGGCTGCTAACCCAAAGGTCTGCAGTTCGAGCCCCCTAGCCGCTCTGCAGGAGAAAGATGTAGCAATCTGCTTCTGTACAGATTTAGCAAAGAAACCCTTTTGGGTAGTTCTACTCTGTCCTATAGGGATCACTATGAGTCGGAATCAATTCGATGGCAATAGGCCTGGGTTTTTTTTAGGGGTGGAGGGGAATTTAGAGCTCTGAGATACCCAAAAGGAGATCCTGGCTCAAAAACAAAAATTGAAGGAATTTCAATTAAAAAAATCAAGACAAACCAAAAAAATATTCAAAGATTAATAATAAGTCTAAGCATGCCTTCCTTCTCAGAAAGGGCCGTGAAGAAGTAGAGCCTTTGCAGATGGCTAGCAGATGGCCAGACCATGGACTTTGCCTTGGATAAGACAAAGGCATAAAAATAAAGGAAAACATAAAAGAAAGAGAGAGAAGAAAAGATCTCTGAAAATGGCATTCAATAACGACATTGTATAGCTGAGAGAAGTCAGCTGTTAGAAATGCATCCCCCTCTGGCAGCTAAGACCTGGAGTGAAGCAGGTGAGTGTTGTCCCGGCCTGAGCTGAGGACCCAGCGGGAGCATGAGCAGCTTCGCGTGACAAACACTGTCCATTCCCCTATCTTTCACGCTGTAGCAGTCTTGTGAGGCAGGCGAGAGGCTTGGCCTCGGGGTCAAGGCACTCAGGTCCAAGTCTGGCCTCTGCCGCTCCATGTTATGTGGTACAGGAGGGTCCCTGCCCCTCCCTTGGGCCTTGGTCTCCCCGTGTACAGAGAGGAAGTTGCTTTGTTTAATCCCTGAAATCCCTTCCTTCTCTGACATCTTATGATTACAAGCCCCCAACTGTATCTTTCAGAGACCCCACTGCATCCCGTGGCTGGAATCATTCATCACAAATGGCTCTGTTTGTGCGTTTAACAAAGTGCCTGTTCCCGCCCATCAGCTTGATCCCAGCGAACAATACCTCAGGAATAGATAAAAGGCATTCATCAGGCAGCCAGGCCCAATTATCATGTCACACTGAATGAATGTATTTTAAAATCTTTTCTGACAAGAAAATGTTCCAAGTAGGTACCTTCAAATTAGCTGGAAAATCCAGAAAATTCGCTATTAGGCTTTCTTTGAAGAAGCTTTATTCCCCCCCACTGTTCCAGAGGAATTCCTTGGATATTATTAATTCCTCCTAAGAGTCTGACCTTGTGCCTCCCACTGGGACGGAAGCACTTTGTCTGTCTGCCCTACTCCCCAGGAGCCATTGCAGAGATGATACATGCCTCGGCCTTAAGGGGGGGATCACCTGTCCATCAATTTTGAGTGTCAATTGTGCTGCAGTGAAAATTCAATTCGATTTGATTCTGTTCCACCAACATTCACCAAGCATCTGCTCTGTGTCTGTGAGCCCTGTGATGAGAGCTGACTCCACCCAGCTCTTGCCCTTGAAGGGTGACGCCACCAACGAGACTTGTGAAATAGATTGCAAGTGTTGGAACTACATCAGTGTCAATGCGAGGTCGTATAGCACAGTGGAAAGCCAGAAAGACTTCACTTGAACCCCGATTCTGCCACTGGCTGTGTGACTTAGGAGAGGTGACTTCACCTTTCTGAGCCTTGATTGCCTCATCTCCAAAATGGGGGAAATGGCACTGAACTGCTGAGGTGGTTGTGAGGAAGAATGGTTTCATGGGATGCAGATGGTCCCTTCTTCTTACCCATCTTATGGTCAAGGTCTGGTGTTCCAACATTGTCTCAGCCCCCAGGGCTGAGGGGTGGTTTCTGACCTCTTCTCCACTCCCAACACACACAGAAGTCTTTTTGCTGCTTTGCTTTCAGCTTCATGTCGCAGATGGCTCCACTTGGCTGTGATTTGGGAGAAGAGATTTCTCTGAGCTGATGAGAAACGGCATCAAATGCAGAGATACCTGGAGCTGTGGCCCTCATATGGAAATCTGGAAAGGCAACAGCGAGCACTTGGTGGAGAATAGATTGAGTCAGGGAATTAATTTCCAAGTGAACATAGGACGACCTGCCTTCTCCACCTTCATAGAATTGTGGGCATGTGCAGGAATAGATGGCCAAGGAGGGGTGATTTCTCATTAAACTACAGAATCTCAGGCTAGAGGGGGAACTTAGAGACCATCTAGTTCTTGTTTTACAAACGGGAAAGGGGTCTGTCCAAGAGCACACAATGAGCCCATGGCAGGGTTGGGCCTAGATTCCAGGATCCCTGTGTCCCTGGCTGCTGTCCTCCTCTTAGCCTGCTGTGTCACAGGTCACCACCCAGAGGACTGAGGATGGGCCTCTCTCTCCAGTCTTTCCCTCCTGCTGCTGGAGCCCCTGGCCCTGGACGCTGACTCTGCCCAGGCCTACCACCCTTCCTGTTCTCAGCCATAAGACACCTAAAGCTCCTGGGTGCATTCGTGTGCAGATCCTGCCTCCACCAACCTGTGGGACTCCAGGCTTGGGGGGGATTCGACTGACAATCTTTTTAGTCAGGCTTTGTGTTATGAGTTTTGCTTCCTGAATGCTTTTTCTAGTAGAATCCTTTGTCCAAACCAAAACCAAACCTGTTGCCATCAAGTCAATTCCCACTCATAGCAACCCTCTAGGACGGAGTAGAACTGCCCCATAGAGTTTCCAAGACTGTAAATCTTTACCACAGCAGACTACCACATCTTTCTACTTCAGAGCAACTGGTAGGTTTGAACCGCCGACCTTTTGGTTAGCAGCTGAGTGCTTAACCAGTGCACAACCAGGGCTCCTTATCCTTTGTCCAGGGGGACAAAACTCAGATGCTGCTGGGTACCCAGGATCTTCTTCTGGTAGAGATGAGAAAAACAACCTCCTGAGTGGATTTACTTCACAGTCTACAAAGCACTTCCACATCCATGACCTCAGACTGGGTGGTTGGGTGGGCTCATCAGACCCATTTTATAGACTGAGAAACAGGCTCTGAGAGTAGAAGTGTCCACCTAGTGACAGAACGGTAGAGTTAAGATTTAACTCCAAGTTAGTCCTCCACGGAAGGAGGAATGTCATTTCAAGAACAGATAAACTGCGGTTGCATCTACTTTGGGCATCACCCTAGTCATAGGGTTGGATCAGCTATTTCTCCTCAGAAAGAGCAAAAAAGCTACCTGCCCTCTCCCAGGTTATTTAACGGATAGTTTGTTGCATGATACTCTCTCCAAATCTCTCCTTGTTCGTTTTCTTCTGACCAGGCACGTGCAGAAGGCACATTCAGACCATTCTGCCCCTGTGACAGTTTCTCAAAGCCCAGGGACATGGAGAGCGGACATGGGAAGGCTGCTGTAGAAAAGCCTCGTGTTTCCACAGCCTTTCTCACCAGCAGGCACAACCCAAGGAGGAAGGATGATGGCCTCGACTCACTGTGGTTTCCAGATCCCACAGGAGTACATCTCACTGGTGAACCCAATTCACAACCAGAACTTTGGCTGCGTGGGAGCCTGGAGAACATGGAGTTTAGCTTTCTAGCCTCTTCGACTATGTTAAAAAATGTAAATGTGAAGAGAAACACCAGACATTAGTGTAACAATGTATTTCTCACAAGTAGGTATGATTCGAATTGGGCAGCATCAGCTCAAAGGTATCTGGAAGGCTCTCCAAAGAGGATATAGTGAAAGCCAGAGTAGTCTCCTGAAGGTCATTGTAAATTCCTTCTGTGTTGGTTTCTCGGAGCATGTGCAGGGTTTCAGGGTCAGTCAGTTGTAAAAAGGTCATTAAGGACATACCATATATCCTAAAACACAGCTTCCAGTCAGATCCTGGAGATCTGGCTTCTGGAAACTGACCACAGAGATAGTTCTCCAAAAGAGCCCAACGCCTAAGGCAAAACCTTTTCCATCAAACTGCTGACTAGGTTTGACCTGAAGGTAACTCCCGGAAAACCAGTTCCTTAAAGGCTCAAGGAGTCCTTAAAGGCTCAATAGCACAGTGGTTAAGAGCTTGGCTGCTAACCAAAAGGTTAGCAGTTCAAATTCACCAGCAGCTCCTTGGAAACGCTATGGGGCAGCTCTACTCTCTCCTACTGACTCTATGAGTCAGACTCGACGGCATCAGGTTTTTAATGGTTAAAATCTCAAGGTTCAAAATGACACCTAAGGGCAAATGGCCTGGGTGGGTCACCTCAACTCCGTGGCCCCAGAAATCTGGATTCCAGGAGAATTAGAGTGGTTTCTCAACTAGGAGGGTGGAATGGTGTTGAGCAAGTTGTTGCATAGTATCCACCGTAGCCCAGAGGCACCAGATGCCGCCACTGCCCTCAGGGCTCTTAAAGCTCAACAGAGCAAACAGATGCACAAAACATTAACACAGGTAGTCACGGACTTACCACCGGGCTCCATTCCAACGACTCTGGTCGTAAGTCGGTTCTGACGTATGTAAGTCTGGCTGCAAGTTGGTTCTAACATACGTAAGTAGAATATCTTTTTTTTTAAGTTTTCATTATTATTTTCTTTTTTAAAATCAGTATCTTTATACATTCAATCTTTATTTGTCTTTGGGGGTTGAAAACACTGCATATAAACTTACAGATATATTTTAATACATATATACAGAAAAAGTACACAAATCATAAAAATTTACTCCAACAATGAAGAATAGTTGGACAACGTTGGCATTTTGTCAGTTGCAGTAATAACTCCACTTGTGGAAGGTCCTGATCATTCTGGATTATTCCTGAGAATGGCAATGGCATTTCTAGTCAGAAAATTAGTGAAAGTTGTCTGAATGGTCCTTTCCTTCTTTTCTTCATATGTTTCCCAAATCTGACTATCGACATTAGCAAAGCAATCAGCGTTTGGGTCCCTGTTTTCAAGCAACTGAAGCCCCTGATTTAGTTTAGAAAAAACTCCAGCTAATCCTTTCACTGTAAAGTTTTTGACAACTTCTCTCCTTCTTCTTCCTCACTAATTTTTTTTCTTCTTCAGCATTTCTTTTCTCTTCCAAGTCCATTAAGTCCTGATCTGTGAATTCCCCTTCTTCATGATGAACTGTTCCACATCAGCGACATCAAGTTCTAAATTCAGCGTTTTCGCCATATGAACGATTTTCCTCCTATCCCTTCCATAATATTATCCTGATCAAATGTTATAGCATGTTCACGTAACTCAGCAATTTTTTCCACGTCCCCTGCATGCATTTTCCAGTAACTTCAGCCCAGGAAGATATACTAATGATAAGCTATACTAAAAAAATAAAATAAAATAAAACCCCAAATAAATAAAAGGGACAGTTGTAAGTGTGGTTCATTGTAACTCAAATGTGTCTTCATAACTCAGGGACTACCTGTATAGTACACTATGTAATAAGTGCAAGGAGCCCTGGAGGTGCAATGGTTAAGCACCGGGCTGCTAACCAAAAGGTCTGCAGTTCTAACCCACCAGTGGATCTGAGGAAGAAAAGACCCAGTGATCTGGTCCCATAAAGATGACAGCCTAGAAAACCCTATGGGGCAGTTCTACTCTGTCCTATAGGGTCACTATGAGTCAAAATCAACTTGATGGCACACAACAACATGATAAGTGCTAGCCTTGGAGGATGCTCAAAGAGGAGGCACCCATTGTATCTTTGTAGGCAGGGAAGAGGAGGGGCCTTAAAGGACAGGCAGCAGAGGGTCAGGGAGGAGTGTTCCAGGCAGAGGGAACAGCATGAGCGAAGGCCTAGAGAAAAGAAGGTACATGCTTGACTACAACGAGAACTTTCTTTCATCTGGGTTCAGCATGAATGTGTGAGTGTGTGGAAGGTAGGGAAGGAGACAAGGCTGGAGAGGTGGGCTCTGTGAAGTCTATGAATGTGAGGATAAGGAGCTTGCCATTGCCTTCTTAACTCCAGGTCTTTGCACATTTCATTATACACGAGCAGGAACCGACTTGACATCACCTAATAAAAATAACATTACCTTGTGGGAAACGGGAACAGCAGAGTTAAGAAACATTCTAATCCCAATGTAAACTGAGTGTTGGATGGAAACGGGCAGAGATGAGATAAAATGCATTTATCAAACAGCCACTCCATAAGCAGCCACTCCAGGCCTGGTTCCAGGTCAGGGTTTGCCAGCATCCACCAAGATGGGAGACTGGGAGGAGAAGCCGAGAGCAGAAGAGACCAGCACCCACAGCTCTGGGCAGGTCCAGGCTGCTCAGCCTCTGGACGGCTCTACCTCAGACTGCATCTTTGAGGCAGCCACAGAGGCCTGGCCTGCCACATTCCTCCTTATCTTGCTTGTAAACACAGATGTTTTACTAAATTGTCAAAGAAATGCTCTTACAGCTTGCCTTGGGGAAAACAGAAATCTCAATCCCTTCAGCCTCCTAAAAAAATGCCATTGTGAGGCTTCTGGCTCCAACGCAAAGTTGTAGCACATCTCTTCTTTGATAGCAGATTATGGCCTTTCCCCTCTCTTGGCCTCAGTTCCTTCATGTGGTCAAGGTAAGAGCTGGACAAGAAAGCCTCTTACTTGTATGTTTACCAGTATGTCTCATCCACTAGACGGTGAGCCCCTGAAGGTAGGGGCTGTGTCTTACTCACCTGGGAATCGCAGGCACCCGCCATGGTGTAGGTTCTCAAGAAATGCTTGTTGAATGAATGAATAGATGAACAAATAACCAAAGATGCCTTCTTAATGTGTTGTCCTAGGATTTCGAAGCAGTTCGCAGAACACAACTTGAGGGAATGCAATACCCTGCTCATCAGTCTGCGTTGGGCAAGCCCTCGACCCCAATAGAACTAAAATTTGGTGGCTGCTTCAGGGTGTAAGTCTCTCTGCCATCAGGTTCCTACCCCCCGTTTTTCAGTTTGTCATACTGTGGTGGCTTGCATGTTACTATGATGCTGGAACCTATGCCACCAATATTTCAAATGCCTGCAGGGTCTCAGCAGAGCTTCCAGACCAAAACTAGGCAATTTACTTCTAAAAATTAAAAAAAAAAAAAATTAGCCATTGGAAACTCTATAGATGATAACAGAAGATCATCTGATATAGTGCTGGAAGGTGAGCCCCCTGTGTTGGAAGGCACTCAAAGTACACAGTGGCTGCAACGCTGGACTCCTACATACAGTGACCATGAGGACAGCACAGAAGTGGATGATGTTGCATTGTTGTACAAAGGGTCGCCAGGAGTCGGAGTCAACTCGATGGCAGCTAACAATAAGACGACAAGTTCAGGATGGGCCATGGATTTTCCATTAGTTATATCAGAGCAGACTGGGAGTTGCTCCAAGGGGACGTACATTTCTCAGGGACAACTAGGTCACTCAATTCACGTGACAGATGTTGTCTGGTTAAATGCCCACTTTCCATCACATTCTAAATAATGACCCATCAGACCCTTTGCCCAGAACCCAGTGAAGAATGACTGCCAAGGTTAAAGGCCTCAGAAAGGCAGCTGGAGTATAGGAGAAGGAGAATGGGACATTGAACTCGATGGATTTGGTTGGATCTATAGAGCTCCTACACTACTCAATAACTGTGACGTGAGCAAGTTCCTTACCCCTCTGTGCCTCAGTTTCCTGTTCTGTAATTAGGAACTGTCTGCCCAGACTGCAAACAGTGCTCAGTTAAGTTGAGTTCCGGTCCTTGGATCCAGCTCTACCTCCAACCTCTGGACGACCTCGGCTGAGTCCTCTTCCCTCTGAGAATGGGGATAATAATATCCACCTCACAGAGTTGTGGTGAGGATTAAATGAGATACTCTATTTGAAAAGGTTTGTAAACTGTGAAGTGTTGTATAATGCAATGGGACTAGCATTATAAAATTTTAAAATCTTTCAAACCAGATGACTATGTGTTATATGAAATGTAAAGTGCATTGGCCAAAGCGTTTTGGTTTGAGTCCTTCTTTTGGACTTAACTCAAAATTAAGTCGCTTTCTTTTAGCAGATCAATGGCCAGAGTTTAGGGTGTGTTTAGGTTTCTCTTTCCTTCTCTCCCTACCTCCCCCTTCCTTTCTCTCCCTCATTCTTTCCCTGCATTCCATGAACATATGGATTTACCCTATTTCTCTTTGGGGATACTTGGCCCAGTGGTGGGAATTCAGGGTGGTGGTGATTAGGAGTGTGGTTAAGGGAGATGAATGGTTTGTGGCTTTATCCAGCAGGTGATGAGGAGCATGGAAAGCCTTTAAGTAGGAGTGAGGCATGATCTGAGCTATAAACTAGACAGAATATTCTGGTAGCCTGTGTGGAGGGTGGATTGAAAAGGGTGAAACTGGAGGCAAGTAAACTGGAGACACAAGTGTCGTGAGATCCAGGTGAGGGATGGCAAGGCTGGAATGAGCCCTGCACCAAGTTCTAGGCCCTCAGCCACAGCACTTTATGGCCTCAGTAATTACTTGAAAATACGATGAGGGAATTTTTGCTAAGAGCAAAGCCAAGCCAAAGAGAAGAGCATTAACCTTGCGTAGGCAAGGTTAAATGCCACAAGCAGGAGACAGAATTGGTCAGACATAGCCTTATGCCTGGGCTCCCAAAAGGCCCATCTTTGGATTGGTAATGATTTCTTTCTGAAGTCATCAAATGGACCAAAAGAAAAAAGAAAGAAAACTCACAACCAAAAAGTCCCATGAAGAGGTTTGTTCTCTGCTATTCTCATCTGAGTGAATGTTTTTATCTAGGCTTTATTTTTAAGGCCACTTTCTTCTATTCAAGGAAGACAAAGATCCCAGTAATGGGAGTATTGCTTTCCCCATGAAAATCCTGCAGCTCCTTGGAGTATGACTGGGTCTTGTTTCAGGCTGGTTTAAGCGAATAAGCAGCGAGATAATGTCCACAGAGGTCTGGCTGGCCCCACCTCGCTTCGGCAATTATTTCTCTTGGTGTCTTCAGCTGCAGCACCGTGAGGACTGGAGTCAATATCTGCTTTAATGTGTTTTGCTCTCATTGACGTGGACTGGATTAACCAGCCCTCACGGGCTTTTCAATTAGGAAGACAAGTTTCTGACAGTGTTTACAAAGGGATTAGATCCCTGTTTAGCATATGACAGGCCTTGTCTCTTGGTCTCTTCCTTCCTTCTTCCCTCCTCTCTCCCTCTCACCCTTCCTTCTTTTCTTTCTTCCTTTATTTCTCCCTTCCTTCCTCTCTTCTTCTCTCCCTCCTTCCCTTCCTTCTCTGTCTCCTTTTTTGTCTCCCTATCCCCTTCTCTTTCTCTTTCCTTCCCTCCCTACCCTCCTTCCTTCTTTCTCTCCTTCATTCCTTTTCTTATGTTCCATGAACAAATGGGTTTACCCTGTTTCTCTTTGGGGAAAACTTGGCCAGATGGGCTGTGATTAGAACCTTTTACCATCCTAGATAACATCTCATCTGGCTGCCCAGCCAGTGCTTGACTCTACTCCAGCCTTTGCTTGCACACCTCCAGACCCTGGGAGCTCACTACCTCAGGAGCCAGCTCCTTTCACTGTTAGAAGGCTCTGACCACAAGGATTTTCCCTGAGCTAAGCTGCCATCTGCTCAATGAAAGAGTTTCCCTCACACCCCAGGCCTGCTTTTCAGGACCCGTCAAAGCCCGTCTGCTGCCGCTTCTGCTCTGGGATGACTTTTTGAGACTTAGAGACAGAAATCTCGTCCCAGAGAGTGGTCTCCCCTTTGTGCTGAACGCCCCACTCTTCATCCTCTCATCTTTGCCCGCTCACCCCCTCCACAGCTGGCCTCACTCAGGCACATGGGCATATAGTTTCAATCATTCTGTAAACAGCATTTTCTTCTTTTTTTTTTTTTTAATGAAAACATGCCATAAACATTATTCCACATGATACAACCACTCTTCAAAACATAACGACCCTTTTAAGAGCTGAGCATGTCACGTGGAAGCGTCCTGACTGGGTCCACCACTTACCTTGGCATCTGCCGTCATGTCCTCTCCTTTTTTGTTTTTTCACAGCACCTTTGTGTTCATTTGGCTTTTCCTTCTACTGAAAGATTTCTTCAGGAGAAACTCTCGTTAGTGAGATTCCTGATCATTTATCTTTATTCAACTTTTGGTACATATGGTTAGATTGCCTTACAAAATGTCCACGCCAATGGAGGCAGCCAGCTCCTGGCTGAGTATATCACTTTCACTAGAAACTTTACCTGCACCAGGTATTCTGTTTTTAATGTTTTTCCCATTTTGTTGGAATGAAGCCACCTTGAGGTTGCTTTAATTTGCTGTCTTTCACTAATGGTTAAGGGAGAAAAAAAAAAAGAAAAGGGGGGAAAATCTTTTCTTGTACTTGGTTGTTATTTGTTTTCTCTGGTGTGAATTGCCTATTTGTGCTCTTTACTCATTTACATATCAGGGTATTGATGTTTTTTCTCACAAATTCCAAGGAGCTCTTAGATCCTAAAGACATTAACTCTTAGTCATCCAGTCCGAGGTCAGACATTTCTCCCCAGCACTATCTTTTTTACTTTAATCATTTTTTTCTTCTTGTTTGCTCACTGGGGGAACCCACTGTTGAGGACCAAGGGGTGGTCCTGGGAGCTGAACGTCCACCCCCCACAACTGCCACCTCTGAGTTCTGAAAAACCAATACAGATAAAAGCACTGTGCTGGGCGCTCTGGGTAATCTTCTCTAATACCCAAAATGACCTTGAGAGGACATTGTGCCTATTTTACAGATGAGGAAACTGATGCTCAGTGAGGTTAAGTGGCTCACCCAGGTCACGCAGCAGGCAGTGGGAGGCAGTGAAAGTAACATTGTCTCTGGGTTTACTTGCCCTTTTCCACAATACCAGCAGCCTCCAGAGAAGTAAGAAAACATCTGCTGCCAACATCTCCAAGTTTGCGACTTTAAACTCCCCTGACAGAGAAGGAAATTACCATATTTGGGGGTAATTTACATCGAATTACTCTGCACCAGCCAACAGCTGCCGCCCTGAGCAGGAGGCTGGCTACACTGAGCCTATCACATTTGTACACACGATAATGAAAACCGGCGCTTGGGCCTCCACATTCTCCTATAAATATGGTCATTATGATCTTGTTGGCATTGCTTGTTGAATTCCATCTTGCAAATTGTTTTCTGGTTGCCTGGGGCAGCTGACTGGGGCTTTTCTAGCTGTTCTGCTTTTCTCTAAGAAGTGACAATGCTCTCTTGAGACTCACTCCTTCCCCTCAGACTGTCCTCTGCCACAGGACTAAGGATTCTCAGGATGGCTTCTGCTCAGCCCTACACACTTCCATCCAGTGCTTGCTGTGTGCCCAGTGTGGGGATAGAAATAAAGGAAGGGGAGAGCTGAGAGGGCCTCAGCATGCCGCTCCTTCCTCCTACAGACCAGTGCTGCCCAGAGAGGGTAAGGGACAGGAGTGGTGTTTAAAGTTCAAGGTTAAAAAAAAAGGGCCCTTGATGTCCCCGGCCCTGGGCCCCGTGTAGGTTCATGTGCCCACCTCCACAGTCATACACAGTTACCACACAGACCTCCCCACGGAGCCTCAGGGAGGTCCAGGCCATGTGACTCAGAGTACTGACCCTCCCTGTAGGGGTTGAACAAACAAAAACCAAACCCAATGCAGTTGAGGAGATTCCGATTCATAGCAACGCTATAGGACAGAGTAGAACTGCTCCACAGGGTTTCCAAGGAGTGGCTGGTGGATTTGAACTGCCGACCTTTTGGTTAGCAGCCAAGTTCTTAACCACTGCACCACCAGAACTCCACCGTAGGAGTTAGGACTTGTAAATAATAGAAACCCTCTTCAGCTAGCTGGAGAGTCCCTTGATGACCCAAATGGTTAAGCACTTGGCTGTTAACTGAAAGGTTGGTGGTTCAAATCTAAGCAGAGGTGCCTTGGAAGAAAGGCCTGGCAATCTACTTCCAAAAGGTCCCAGCCATGAAAACCCTATGGAGCAGTTCTACTCTGCAACACATGGGATCACCATGAATCGAAATCAACTCTGCGTGAATTATTTCATTTTATCCTTCCACAACGTCTACGAGGTCCATACTGCTATCATCTCATTTTGCAAATGGGGAAACCGAGGCTTCTGATCACACAACTTACAAGTGACACAGCTGGCATTGAACCTGGACCTGGAGGGAAGGGCCACTGGAGGCTTTGTGGACTGAGTGGAGCGTGGTGTCATTCTTGAGATGGGGAATTCAGGAGGAGAAGGAGGTTTGAGGGGGGAAACTATACATTCTGTTTGGGACTATTGAGTTCCAGGTGCCTAAGAGACTGGAAACTGGGCTGTCTTTTGGAGATGTGTTGCTTGTTAAGTACTTCAGAGTCAGGGAAGGTGGGGACAAAAGATAATAGGTTGGCTTAGACAATAGAACAGGATGGGGTGCCAAAGAAGAGGAAGGCAGGGGCTTCTAATGTTTTTCCCTGGCATCCCAGGTGAGGGTAGTGCTAGGGAAGGGAGCAGGGGATGGTGGGAGGGGGGTGGGCAACTTCAGGGGGCTGTTGAGGAGAAGGAGCCGGTGCAGAGGGAGAGGTAGCAGACTCAGGACAGACAGAGAAGACAGGAGCAAGAATCAGCCCAAGATGCCGAAGGGCCGTGACCCTGCCCCCAGTCAGAAGGATGCACTTTAACAAAGGGCTCCTCCTAGGGCTTCTTCCCCTTTCCCAGGTGTCCCCTTGAGAAAGGGGAGCTGACTCCTCCCAAGGCCTCTTCTCTGAGCTGTCCTCCTCCAGTGCCTGGTTTGCAGCTTCGGCCTGGGGATTCTGAACAAAGACATCAGAAAACCAGAATAAGAGCCTATCATAAACCACCCAGCAGCTGCCAAGTCTCTTCCCACCACACACATACCCCTGCCCCTCTGGGCTCCTGCAAACACTCCCTGGCTCCATCCCAGCACAGAGCCTTCTGGTGAGAACCCCTCCCTGGAAGCACAGCCTTCTGGGCACGCTTTCTCCTCTGTGGGACTGAGCTGTCAGGCGCCTCCAAGAGATTTCAAGACGGCTCCCCTCCCCCAAGGGCTGCCTTTGTCTTTGTCTCTGTGGAGAAGGCAGAGTCAGGGGGTGAGGTTTGGAAGAGAGAGGAGTGAGGCAGGCTCCTTGACCATCCCCCGAATTCCCCCTTCTACTCCCCAACTCACAATTCAGGGGAGGAATGGCCAGGCTTGGATACCTTTAATACCTTTAATGCAAAGTCTTTGAGGCCCCAAATTAAACCCAGCCCCTGGGCCCTGGGAGATCAGAGGACTCAGAGTCCACTGCCTCCTGGGTCGTGGTCAGAGAAGGCTTCATGGAGGAAGTGGCCTTTGAGCTGTCCTAGAAGGATGGTAGGGTTAGATGGGCCCAGATGAGGAGAAAGAGCATTCCGAGTGGAGGGACCGCATATGTAGCAGGAGTACTGGGGAACAGGATGTAGTCCAGGGTGACTGGTCCACAAGAGGGAGGGGAGACCTTGAAAACATCATGCTGAAAGGAATAAGTGAGCTGCCAAAGGACAAATACCGTATGATCTCACTTATATGAAATAAGCAAATGTATATAAACCAAGGATTATTAGTGGTTACCAGGGTGGCAGGGAGGTGGGGAGAGGGAGTGTTTGCTTAGGGGCACTGAGTTTATGTTAAGGTGGTGGAAGGATTCCAAAAAGAACAGCAAGAATGGTTATACAACTTGAAGAATGTAATCAATGCCACCGAGTTGTAGAAACTCTTGAGATGTTTTGTTACGAATATTTTCACCACAGTAAAATAATAATTAAAAAAGAGTGGGTGGAGATAATAGGCAAGTGGGAGATGAGGCTAGAGAAGACCCCAGGGCCAGGCAGGTTGGGAGGGCTTTGAATGCCAGGCTGAATTGCTGAGCTCTGTTCCTCTGGCAGTTGGCAGCCACCAAAAGTTTTTGAACAGCAAAGTGACTGGATTAAACGATGTCTGGGAGCCACAGTGCTTGAAGTGTTCTACTGCTAACCAAAAGGTTGGTGGTTTGAATCCACCAACTGCTTTTTGGAAATCCTATGGGGCAATTCTACTCTGTCCTATAGGGTCACTATGAGTCAGATTTGACTTGATGGCAACGGGCTTTTTTTTCCCCCTGGTCACTTGAGTGGAGACTATGATGAATAAGATGAGGTGGAAGCAAGGAGAGTAATGACGAGGGGAGACGTGGTGGCCTGGATGGGGAGGTGGCAGTTAGGGTGGAGAAAGGGGTGCATATGTGGGGAGCACTTTCCACAGAAGGTAGAACTTGGGGTACACGGAACTGATTGGGGTAACCTGAGGAAGAAGAAGGAGTCAGGGATCACTCCCGGATTACCCAGGCAGGCCTGTGCAAGGACAACTGGGCCAGGTAGACAGCAGGAGAGGGTGGAGTAGCCTTTTTCTTTTTTTTAATTAAATTAATTTTTTTTATTGTACTTTAGATAAAGGTGTACAGAACAGACTAGTTACATTGTTCTATGACACTGGTTAATAGCCCCACGACATGTCCATACTATCCCTTCTCAGCCTTGGGTTCCCTATTACCAGCTTTCCTGTTCCCTCCTGCCTTCTAGCATCTGCCCCAGGGCTGGTGTGCCCCTTTAGTCTTTTTTTGTTCCATGGGTCTGTTCAATCTTTGGCTGAAGGATGAACCTCAGGAGTGACCTCATTACTGTGCTGGAAGGGTATCCAGGGGGCCATACTCTCAGGGTTTCTCCAGTCTCTGTCAAGCTAGCAAGTCTGGTCTTTCTTTTTCAGTTAGAATTTTTTTCTGCATTTTTCTCCTGCTCTGTCCGGGACCCTCTATCGTGATCCTTGTCAGAGCAGTCAGTGGTGGTAGCCAGGCACCATCTAATTATACGGGACCCAGTCTGGTGGAGGCCATGGTAGAAGCGATCCATTAGTCCTTTGGACTAATCTTTCCCTTGTGTCTTTAGTTTTCTTCATTCTTCCATGCTCCCAAAGGGGTGAGACCGGTGGAGTATCTTAGATGGCCATGGAGTAGCCTTTTTCTAAGCACAAGTGTCTGCGTTCCTTTGGGTATCTGTGGCCCTATGTATGTGTCTGGGTAGACATGGGTTCACTGGATCTTTTGCCTCTACCCATCATCTGCCTAACACTTGTGGGATTTTTAGTGTAGGTGCTGGGAGCATGTTGTATGTGGCAGGGCTGGGGTGCTGTACCCAGGCAGGCCCAGGGCCTGGTATGAGAGGTAAGGTAACCCAGAGATGAGAGGAGGAGGCAATGGTAGGCGGGAGCAGGGGGGTGACAGCCCCTGACCCATGCGTGCAATGGGTACAGGAGAGCACTGACTTTCTTTCCAACCAAAGGCATTTCTGGCCTTATTAATTACCTTCCCTGGGAGATACTGGCAAGAAGAGCTTTCAGTCTAATGGAGGGACAATGGATGGACAGAATGGACCTTAATATTAAGGCCCATGGTGCTCAGTGCCATGAAAGAGGGCCAGAGGGTGAGTTGGGAACATCTTAGGGAGGGAGTGTGAGCGTCCAGCTTTTGCAGAAGCAGGTAGGGAAGGAGGATTGGACACAGGGCTATGGGGAAAGGGGAAGGCAGTTCTAGGAACCAGCCTGAGCAGAGGCACCGAGAAGGGAATGTATTGATCTAGGTGGTGCCTAGAAGGATTGGAGACGGGGAGGAGGAGAGGCAGAAGATGAGGGACAGTGGAAGCAGTTCTGGAGAGTCAGCTTCCGGCAGTTGCAGGCCGCCTGATTCTCTCTGGGGGTGGGGGCTGCAGTGCAGGCCACGAGGAGGGACCCCATGGGTAACAGCAGGCAAGGATGATGGAAGAGTTTCATAAAGCAGAGGCCGTGAGGTTGCTGGGCCTGAGAGGTCACCAGGCCCTGGCCACCTGCCTCCCCAGGACCTCTCGGTGTACATTACCGTCTGGGTCTTGACTCCTTTATATTACATTTCCCGATTACCCACTCATAAATCCTCCTCCTGCCTGGGGCCGGAAGCCCTCAAACAGAGAACCGCTTTGATTTAAAGACGGGAATGGCAGTAAAAGGAGAACAAAACTATCCAGAGAAGAGCACAGGCTTCCCTGGGGGGCGACGATGTGATTAAAATGTGGTTGTCTGTCTCTCTTCCTGGGATGGGAAGCCTGGCTCATGCTCAGCATGACCCCGGGAGGAAGCTGGCCATGCCAGTGAATTACCACAGTCCAGGCTGATTTAGAAAATAATATTGGAATCGTTATTCCCCGTCCTTGAGCATAAAGAATGTGACACAGCTGGAGCTGGGCCCACAAGGACTCACAAGGACACATCAACTGGGCCCTGAGATAAAGACAATAGAGGGGACAATCTTGGAAATTATCTTTTAAGGAAGAAAAATATCTTTTAGGGAACTTTTCACATAAAGCCAATCAAAGAGAACTGAAAAGATTTGCATTCTTATCTTTTTCTATTAGCATTTAGTGAATAGAAAATTTGTTGGACCAGTGAAGACCCTCCTGACTGTTGTTACTGAAACCTGTACCGATGATTGTTAAGAAAGACAATTCAAAACGTAGGATGACAGTTTCTAGCCAATCTGTGAAAAGGTGATGCTTTCAATGGTTTTGCCCATTTTGTAATGTTGATATATACTGATGACTCTGTAATATTATTTGGACTTGGACAGATACAGCTGTGGCAGCATGCTTTTCCATCTTCCCACTTTTATCTGTTCTGTAACATTTCCTTGGACTTGGGCAGACATGGCTCTAGCAGCATGCTTGTCCACTTCCCACTTTTGCCTTTTTGAATATATGCCGAATAAAACTTTCTTGTTGCTTTGCTAAACTTTGTGATGTTTTTACCCTACAACAGGTCCAGGAGGAAGAGCCCCAACGCGGATCTGCACACACCAGGTTCCTGCCCAGCTCCCTGCTGTGGTCGACAGGCAGACTTAAAAGAAGGCCCCTGATGACCCCCACCTCCTAATACTCATGTCCTGTGTGATCTCCTTCCCTGAGTGTGAACTGGGCCTAGTGATATACCTCTAATGGGTAGAATAGAGTAAGAGTGTTGGGGTGTCAATTCCATAATTAGGTTGCAAAAGACTGTGACTTTCTTCTTGCTAGCAGTCTGTGTCTCTATTGCCTTCTCGGCTTGTACACTTTGATAATGAAAGCTGCCATGTTGGGAGGCCCACACAGGGGTGGATTATCCAATAAGCAAGGTAAGCATAGGCTTACTTGTGCTTACAAATCTGTAGTGAACAATTTCACATTTTTTCACCACATCAGAGATTCTGCTTCTAGGTGTGGCTGGCATCTGCCTCTCTCCCAGTCCCACAACACCCTCCTACAGAACCAAAGCGTCTTTTCAAATTCACAATCCCTGACGGGGTAGATGACTCAGGTAAGCGAGGTAAACACAGGCTTCCTTGTGCTTACTTACTAATCTGTAGTGAATGTTTTCACATACATTTCACAGTAAATCTGTTGCAAGGTAAATCTGTGCTTACCTTGGTTATTGGATAATCTTCCCCTGGGCCCACATGACAAGGAGCTGAGGGTGATCTCTGGTCAACAGCCAGCGAGCAACTGAGGCCCTCAGTCTAACAACCTGCAAAAAACTGAATCCTGCTAACAACCACAAGAATGAGATTGGAAGGTGGACCTTTCCCAGTTGAACCTTCCCCAGTTGAACCTTCAGATGAGACCACGGATCCTGGGCTGACACCTTGAGGGCAGCCTGTGAGAGACCAGGAAGCAGAAGACCCAGCTAACTGTGCCTGGATCCCTGACCCACAGAAACTGTGAGATAATAAATGTGTGTTGAGACACCAAGTTTTGGGATAATTTTTTATGCAGTGATAAATAACTCATACGCCCTCTGACTTGCTGTAGGACTTTGAGCGAGTCAGCTCCTTGCTCTGAATCTCAGTGTTCCCATCTGTATAAATGGGCTAATACTACTTGGCCCAAGGGATTGTTGTGAAGATCAGTGAGAATGACAGATGGGAAAGAGCTCTGTAGATTGTAAAAACCAAACAGTAAACATGTTGCCACTGAGCAGATTCCAGCTCCTGGTGAGTCTATGTGTTATAGAGCATAACCGCTCCACATGGTTTAAGAGCTACGTAAAAAAAAAACATTTTCCATTGAGTCAGCTCTGACTCATGGCAACCGCGTGTGTGTCAGAGCAGAACTGTGCTCCATAGGGTTTTCAATGGCTGATTTTTCAGAAGTAGATTGCCAAGTCTTTCTTCCAAGGTGCCTCTGGGTGGACTCAAACCCCCAACCTTTCATCTAGCAGCTGAGCACCCAGGAATTCCAAAGTGCTGTGTACATGGGATTAATTATTATGACTATAATAATCTTAGTGAGGGAAAGCATGGTTCTCACCTTGGATTCTCAGTTTGTAAGTTGAGGTAACCACGTGTAAGACAGTTAATCTCTCTGTCCTCAGTTTACCCATCTCTAAAACTTGGGTTGTTAGGAGGTGTCATAGTCATCTAGTGCCGCTGTAATAGAAATACCACAAGTGAATGGCTTTAACAAAGAGAAGTTTATTCTCTCACAGTCCAGTAAGCTAGAAGCCCGAATTCAGGGTGCTGGCTCCAGGGAAGGGATTTCTTTCTCTGTCGGCTCTGGAGGAAGGTCCTCGTCATCAGTCTTCCCTTGGTCTGGAAGCATCTGAGCACAGGAACCTCAGGTCCAAAGGATGCACTCTGCTCCCAGCACTGCTTTCTTGGTGGTACGAGGTCCCCCTGACTCTCTGCTTGCTTCTCTCTTTTATATTTCAAAAGAGATTGGCTTAAGACACTACCTAATCTTGTAGACCTTATCAATATAACTGCCGCTAATCCATCTTATTACACCGTAGCTATAGGATTTACAACATACAGGAAAATCACACAAAATGGTGGACAATCACAGAATACTAAGAATCATGGCCCAGCTAAGTTGACAGGCTTTTTTGGGGGACACAATTCAATCCATGACAGGAGGACTGGAGGAAAATGCAGGTAAAGCACTCAGTAAAAATCTGGCAAATAGTAGGCACTCGAAAAAAAAATCTTGACCCTCATGATTCGTGATGTTATCATGGTGCTTCTGGATGAGATTAAGCAGTGTGGTCTCACTGCCCTGCAGTGGGTGGGGACTGGGAGTGGTGGCTTGGACCTCTTCAGAGGAACCAGCCCCTGGTCACCCCAAGAGATCTGGAACACCAGCTTATCTCATGCATCAGCCTAATGTCCTTCCCTCTTTGGGGAAGCTGAGGGCAGAGGGGAGAGTTACCCCACCCTTAGAATCATCCTCAGCACAGGCTGGTTAAGGCTCCATTACTAGGGATGTGGCTGGGAGAGAAGCATACAAGATAGAAGATGTGGACCTGGAGGCTCGGCAGTTCAGTAGTGGACTAGCCCCTGCTTAGTCTGGTTTCTGAGACCAGCCCTGGGCTCTGGGCAGAGAGATATCCACGAAGTCCTTGATGGGAAAGTCAGGCCTTCTGAGCAGTATAATCAAGTTGCAAAGCTGGTCCACACAGCATGCGTCCTGTGCCGAGGCTGCAGGGTGCTAATGGGAGATGAACAGAAGAGGGCATCAGAAAGGGCACCCTGGGAACAAACCTGCATCTTGGTTAACCGGCACCAGTTCTGGTCTTGTTGGGGTGTTGGATTCGGACTGCACGGCCTCTGGCCTTCCTGTGGCCTGCTAGTGAAGTCCTCTCCACCTCCCTCCTGGGTACGGTCAGCTGAGTAGAGCTGAGCCATTGGCCCAGAGAGGCACAGTGACTTGCCCAGGGTCACACAATTGTTGATGGAGGAATAGGGAACAGGGTGTGGGTCTGTATGACCTCAAAGCCCATGAAAAAAAACAGTCCCAAGGAGGTGAGGTTCTAAGGCTGGACTTATTCCAGTTTCTTGAAAAGAGAAGATAAAATCCCAGAGTTTAGTGCCTTTTAATCCTGAAGTTCCCAGTCTAAAAGAGGACCTCGCTGCAATATCAGAGTTCATGTATATTCTGTCCTGTACAGTGGCAGAGATGATGATCACAAATAGATGCCACAAAGAAAAAGAGCTGGGTTTCAGTAAGAGGCAATGATAAAGGAGAACTCATTGCAGTGGGAGAGCGGCATCAGAGAATATGTCTCTGAGAAAGCAACACTTGGACTAAGATCTGAAGGATGAGCAGGAATCAGCCAGGGGAAGAGTGGAAAGAATATTCCGGGAAGAAGAAATAGCATGTGCAAAGGCCCCGAGGCAAGAAGACGTACAGGCTGTTCAGGTGATGGAAAGGAGGCTGGTTTTCCTGGAGCTCAGTGGACAGGGAATAGTAGCTTGAGGTCAGAGTGTGCAGGGCCTTGAGGCCTTGATAAGAAGTTTGAATTTTATTCTAAGTGATCCAGTCTCACTACAAATGGGCAGGGTCTCTGGGTGTGTATTTTGTGTGGGGTGGTATTTGGTTGGAGAGTGTGCCATATCCTGAGATTGGGGGAGCAGTGGGTCTGGGGAGGGATGAAGAGATGAATAAGATGAGGGAAACTTGTTGGCAACATCTAATGCCTCTGAACAAAGCAGCCTCAGTTTCCCTGGGCAAACTGACCCTGGGAATACTGCTCCAGGTTTTAAAGGGCAAGACTGTCAGAAGTCATGGTGCCTATCCATGTGCTCTCCAAGGTCTGCCTGAGGAGGCAGCCCTGTGAGACTGTGCCCCAGGACAAAGATGCTGAGGCCCTCGCACATCTGCACCATGCTAAGTGACCTCACTGATGGGCTCATGGGCAGGAATCTGCCTTTTGTCCCTGTGATAGGCACAACAATGGCTCTCCAAAGACATTCATGTCCTAATCTCTAGGCCTTGTGAATACGTTAGGTTACAAGGCAAAGGCCCCCGACATGTCTGTCAGTTTGAAACTGAAGAAAATCAGAACAAATCCGTGAGAGCCAAAATATGACCTTGAGTATATCTCACCTGAATTTAGAGACCATCTCAAGAATAGATTTGACGCATTGAACCCTAGTGACTGAAGACCAGACACGTTGTGGAATGACATCAAGGACACCATACATAAAGAAAGCAAGAGGTCATTGAAAAGACAGGAAAGACAGGAAAGACAGAAAAGACCAAGATGGATGTCAGAGGAGACTCTAAAACTTGCTCACGAAAGTCGAGCAGCTAAAGCAAAAGGAAGAAATAATGAAGTAAAAGAACTGAACAGAAGATTTCAAAGGGCATCTTGAGAAGACAAAGTAAAGTATTATAGTGACATGTGCAAAGAGCTGGAGATAGAAAACCAAAATAGAAGAACAGCTGGCATTTCTCAAGCTAAAAGAACTGAAGAAAAAATTCAAGCCTCGAGTTGCAATAGTGAAGGATTCCATGGGGAAAATATTAAACGACGCAGGAAGCATCAAAAGAAGATGGAAGGAATACAGAGTCATTATACCAAAAAGAATTAGTCAGTGTTCAACCATTTCAAGAGTAGCATATGAACAGGAACCCACGGTACTGAAGGAAGAAGTCCAAGCTGCTCTGAAGGTATTGGTGAAAAACAAGGCTCCAGGAATTGACGGAGTATCAATTGAGATGTTTCAACAAACGGATGCAGCACTGGAGGTGCTCACTCGTCCTATGCCAAGAAATATGGAAGACAGCTTCCTGGCCAACTGACTGGAAGAGAACCATATTTATGCCTATTCCCAAGAAAGGTGATCCAACTGAATGCAGAAATTCTAGAACAATATCATTAATATCACACGCAAGCAAAATTTTGCTGAAGATCATTAAAAAATGGCTGCAGCAGTATATTGACAGGGAGCTGCCAGAAATTCAGGCAGGTTTCAGAAGAAGCCGTGGAATCAGGGATATCACTGCTGATGTCAGATAGATCCTGGCTGAAAGCAGAGAATACCAGAAGGATGTTTACCTGTGTTTTATTGACTATGCAAAGGCATTCGACTGTGTGGATCATAACAAGCTATGGATAACATTCAAAGAATGGGAATTCCAGAACACTTAATTATGCTCATGAGGAACCTGTACATAGATCAAGAGGCAGTTGTTTGGATAGAACAAGGAGATACTGATTGGTTTAAAGTCAGGAAAGGTATGCGTCAGGGTTTTATCCTTTCACCATACCTATTCAATCTGTATGCTGAGCAAATAATCTGAGAAGCTGTACTGTATGAAGAAGAACAGGGTGTTAGGATTGGAGGAAGACTCATTAACAACCTGCGTTATGTAGATGACACAACCTTGCTTGCTGAAAGTGAAGAGGACTTGAAGCACTTACTAATGAAGATCAAAGACCACAGCTTTCAGTATGCTTTGCACCTCAACAGAAAGAAAACCAAAATCCTCACAACTGGTCCAATGAGTAACATCATGATAAACGGAGAAAAGATTGAAGTTGCCAAGGATTTCATTTTACTTGGATCCACAGTCAACAGCCATGGAAGCAGCAGTCAAGAAATCAAACACATTGCATTGGATAAATCTGCTGCAAAGGACCTCTTTAAAGTGTTGAAAAGCAGGGATGTCACCTTGAACACTAAGGTGCGCCTGACCCAAGCCATGGTATTTTCAATTACGTCATATGCTTGTGAAAGCTGGACAACGAATAAGGATGACCGGAAAAGAATCGAAGCCTTTGAATTTTGGTGTTGGTGAAGAATATTGAATACACCATGGACTGCCAAAAGAACGAACAAATCTGTCTTGGAAGAAGTACAACCAGAATGCTCCTTAGAAGCAAAGATGATGAGACTGCATCTTACATACTTTGGACATGTCGCCAGGAGGGATCAGTCCCTGGAGAAGGACATCATGCTTGGCAAAGTACAGGGTTAGGAGAAAAGAAGAAGACCCTCAACGAGGTGGATTGACACAGGGGCTCCAGCAATGAGCTCAAACATAGCAACGATTGTAAGGATGGTACAGGACCAGGCAGTGTTTCATTCTGCTGTGCATAGGGTCGCTATGAGTCGGAACCGACTTGACGGCACCTAACAACATGGCAAGGGGCACTTGAGGTTGTAGATGGAATTAAGCTTGTTAATCAGATGACCTTAAAACAGGGAGATTATCTTGGATTACCTGAATGGGACCAATGTAATCAGAACGATCCATAAACGTGGGAGAGGGGAGCAGGAGAAGAGAGTCAAAGAAGATGTGACTAAGGAAGAACAGCTGAGAGATACAACATTGCTGGCTTTGAAGATGAAGGGAGTGGGACATGAGCCAAGGAAGGTGGGCAGCCTCTAGAAGCAAAAAGGCAAGTAAGCATATTCTCTCCCAGGGTCTCAGAAAGGAAGGCTGTCCTGCTGACATCTTGATTATAGCCTGGTGAGACTTGTGTTGGACTTCTACAGAACTGTGTGTAATAAATTTGTGTTATTTAAGCCACTAAGTTTGTGGTAGTTTGTTACAGCAGCCACAGGAAATTGATACAGTCTCCTTTCTCCCCGAGGACAACCCAGGGGCATGTGGGCACCACCCCTGTGTGACAGAGGTCTTGTTTTCAAGGAAATAAAGTCACCTTCCCCAAGACTGGATTTGAAGCCTGGAAACCTAGGCCTCAATCTCTGCAGCTTTGCCAGCAAGGTGTGAGACCCTGGGCAGGTCCCTTTCCTCCTCTGGCCTCAGTTGGAAACAAGGCTAATACCCACCCTGTTACAACACCTCATGGGGGACAGAGGCCTGTTCACCAGAAGGTGGTGGATGTGTGTCAGGGATGCTCATTACAGTGCAGGAGAAAAGAGGCAAAGGAAAGGAGCTGACAGTCCTTAAAGACCAGATAATTACACAAGGAGAGAAAAGACATGGACACAAGATAACTTAAAGAAGAACCGCAGAGATGTGGCTGGAGGGGCGCCAACACCAAGATTGAGCACTGAGTGTGTTCAGGGAACAATGAGTTGCCTGGCTGGACCCAAGCTGGTGAACATGTTGAGGAGTGATGGGTATAAGACTAGAGAGGCAGGGCCTCGAATGCCAGGCAGAGCAGCCCAGGCTTTATCTGAAGGTGGACTCTGGGCAACCTCAGCAGGGACTCAGTAATTTATTGGAAGACCACTCCAGAGCCTGGGACACAGGACCACATAGGAGATTGACACAAGAATCTTAGGAATGTGTGGATGCCCCATCCCCTCTTCCTCACTCTGATTTTGCCCTTACCAGCTGGGTGACCTTAGACAAATCACTTACCCTCTATAATCTCAGGGGCTGGTAATGATAACTCCAGGGACAGTGGTGGTTCAGTGGTATAATTACTGCCTTTCATGTGGGCAACCCAGGTTCGATTCCCAGATGATACAGCTCATGCACAGCCCACCCATCTGTCAGTGGAGGCTTGATGCTTAACAGGTTTTAGCGGATCTTCTAGGTTAAGATGGACTAGGAGGAAAGACCTGAGCCTCAGTCAGTGAAAATCCTGTGGATCACAACAGTCTGATCCTCAGCCAATCATGGAGATAGCATAGGACCAGGTAGCATTTCGTTCCCTTGTGCGGGGGGTCTCCATGAGTCAGAAGCCACACTGATGGAAGATAACAACAACAACAATGATAACTCTGTTACAGTGTTGTGAGAATCACACAAGAAAACACACATAAAACACTTTATATGGACCCCCAAACCACCAGGCTCCCCCTTACTATCCGCTGGCTTCCACCCCACTCAAGTGGACATTTAGGGTCCATTCTTTTCCCCCAAAAGCAACTTTTCTTATCTGTTGTCTGCATATTCTTTCCCAGCAAGAGTTTCTGGTATCTGCACAGAGTATCCCCACATTCTTCAAAAGACGTGTTTGGAAACAAGAAATTGCTAGAGAGATGATTCAGTCTTTGGCCTCAGATCGTGTCTGGACATAAGCAGGCCCATCTGTGGAGGCTGCAATGCCAAATTCTGTTTCTCTTGCTCCATATGGTCACACTCCCCCCATCTTCCAGCCTGTCTTCCCACCCAAAAGCTGCAGTCTGTGCCTGTCTGTGCCTGTCTCTCACTCCACTCTGGTTGCTACACAGAAAATACAGCAGGGGGTATCTCAGCGCCGGGGGAGCACATCTCTGCCTCTCTCCTGCCTTACCACCCCGGAGGTGTGGACAAGGGGGACTGGACCATCTCACTTCTTGTCTGTGTAGAGCTGCAGTATGGAGTCCTTGCACTCAGGTGGATGCAGGGAGGCCACTGGCTCCTGCTTTGCAGGCAGAGGTCTCTCCTGCAGAAGGCAACTCCCCTTGTCCTTGTCATAAAGCAGAATAATGTTGAGTGGCCTCTTTCAGCCACATCCTTGCCAGCAGACAGCTTGACTTGGCACTGGATGACCCCAATTCAAGTCAAGCTGTGTGACCTTGGGTCATTGATTAACCTCTCTGAGTCGCCCTTTCCTCATTTGTGAACCGGGGGTAGTGATCCTGCCCTGTTCATGATGTAGTTTGGTCGTCGGGGTCTAATAAGATGCCTGCTGTGGAGGGACTTTGTAAACAGTAGCGCAGCAGATCTCAGAGAGTGGCCCTGGACCAGGAGCAGCAGTGTCATATCCTGGGGCCTGGTGCTGGCCAGCTAGCCAGGAAGATGACTGTGGCTATACAGTTGACTGTACAGATACCGCACTGCAAACAGTCTACGGTTTAAAGATCTGTGCATTTCTCATCTGGGCAAATCCATTTCAAAATAAATACATGATGTTCATGGTCAGATTGAAAAAGCAGCTTCCCAGGGAGATTTAAACCAAGGTGGCAAACTCAGAAGCTAAGCAGGTGATGCAAATGTGTGAAGAAGCTGGGATAGGGAAGGGAGAGGCAGAACCTGGCTACACTGTGGACTTCAGGCCCTACCTAAAGGCATAAAAAAATAAAAACTAAACCCTTGTTCTGGCCAAACAAAACACACATGTTAGGCAGATCTGGTCCAAGGCCTGCCAGGTTATAACTGGTGTAAATGCTGAAAAAAAAAAAAAAGATTTGGTCTTAACAAAGCTATGCCTTGGCCACAGGCTTAATTGTCCTGGAAAAGAGTGTTTGGCACACAGTTAGAAATCCCAGGTTCAGCCTATGCTAAAAAGGGCATGACTTCATTAATTTGCCCATATATTCATGCAACAAACACTCTTTTCTAGACCCTGTGCTAGGTTCTATGGACCCAAAGCTGAATGAGATGTTATCTCTATCCTCCAGAGGGCTGGACACGGCTGTGCCTCCGGTACGTCATGTTCCGCAGTGTCCTGTGCAATGTTACTTAGTGAGATAAAGGGCTTGGCATGGGGAAAGTATTCCAGGGTTAGTCACACATGGAAAAAACTGAGTTAAGCAAAGTTAAGCGTGTTTCCTTTCTGCAGGACTTCTCAGAGCCTTTACTATGCTAACATGCTTTGCATATTAAATTACTTCAAGTTGTCTGGGTCCGGCTGGGGTCCCTGAAGGGCCTGGGTGTCCCAATCTGCATCGGGGGCTTGTGTATGAGCAAATGTGGACTCTGGGAGCTGTACCCGGTCATGGACCTGGCTGCATTAGTTTTGTAGGGACTCCTTCCCTTGGGGTCTCCTAAAGAGGGGTGAGCGGTGGAGGCACTCACTTTCTTTAGGGCTCTCCTGAGGGAACAGTCCTCAAGCAATGGATTTCACTTTCTGTGCCAACAGGAGAGCCTTGAATGCCTGGTCATCTCTGAGGAAGACCATGCAGTGCAGGGGAGGGGGAACCCACAGCAGAAGTGGGAGTGAGGACAATGTCCGGCACAACAAGAATGCTGAAACCTGCTTCCAAGTCAGGTTCCGGTTATGATTACTTAGAAAGTGGGGAGAAAGCAATTCTTTATACACAAACGAGGTGGATCTCCTTCCTACAGAGTAAGCCTCTGCTCTGCTGAGGAGCTTGAGGACGCCTCAGACAGAAAGAAGGCTGTCTTTATAACCACGGCTGGCTCTGATTTCTATGAATAAAATTTAGAGGTTCAGGACAGATCTGAAAACCAATCTCCTCTCTCCTCACCCTCCCCACTCATTCTGTGTGGCACGTTCTCTCTCCTGTCCTCACCCCACCCCCTGCAATATATGAAGTCAGTCCAGTTTGGGACTTTATACCTCTTTGTTCTGGAAATCCCCACAGAGAAGGTAGAAAGAATTGTACTTGGTCCGGGATAATCTTTCACAGAATTAGATGGAAGCATGTCCCCGTGAAAAACAAAAACGAAAAACTCCCCGGAAAGCACGAAGCATGGAGATCAGCTCCAAGAATTAACTTGTCAAACTAACGAAATTGATTCCAAAGTATCAGTTGTGACTGTCTTTAAATTCAGTTTTAAATACATTAGTCCTGTGCCCACAACAAAAAAGGTGAGAAAATCCCACTTTTATGATCAATCGAGTTCAGTTTAAGGACTTGAGAGTGGGAAAGCTTACTTTGGAAGAATCCGAAAAAGCTGGAAGCAAGGAAGAGGAGGCATTTATACGTGTGTGTGTGTGTGTGTGTGTGTACATATACGTACATAATCCCCACAATGTGGGTGTTTTCACATAGTCGCTTTCGTTATAAAGAAAACAAACCCCTTTGCCATAGAGGTGATTCCAACTCATAGTGCCCCTATAGGACAGAGCAGAACTGCTCCGTAGGGTTTCCAAGGCTGTAATCTTTACAGAAGGAGCCCTGGTGGCTCAGTGGTTAAGTGCTCACCTGCTTATGGAAAGGTTGGTGGTTTAAACCCCCCTGCAGCTCTGTGAGAGAAAGATGTGGCAGTTTGCTTCCATAAAGATTTACAGCCTTGGAAACCCTATGGGGTAGTTCTACTCTGCCCTAAAGGCTGGCTATGAGTCGGAGTTGACTCAACAGCAATGGGTGAATCTTTACGGAAGCAGGCTGGCACATCTGTCTCCCATGGAGGGGCTGGTGGTTTCTAACCTCTGACCTTTTGGTTAGCAGCTGAGTACTCAACCACTGCACCACAAGAGCTTCTTTGCTGTCATTATATCCCCCAAATAACCCAAGTTCTCTGTAGTTCAGAGAAGTCAAATTGACTATCCCAAGGCCACACAGGCAATAAAGAGCAGGCAGCTCTTGGAGTCAAGTGCAGGTCTATAGATTCTGAGGCCAGCCTGTCCCACATCTGGATGGACCTGGAAGGCACTGGATATTTGGGGGTGGCAGGGGAGGGAGATTTCACTTTGAAGGAACAACAGGAGGCACCTGCTGCCGCCTGCCTTTGTGACAGAAGGGAGAGGGATTCTCCCCGCAGATGGGCCTCGGGAATTTCTTTCTTTCACTCCGTCCTCAGTTCCTCTCTTTGGCAGCCTCTGGACTGTCAATTTGCAGAGGATAAGCCAGCCAGCAATCCAGAGTTGTGCTCCCAGACCAGGAGAAACAGAATGGGAACCTTCCCCTCAGACAATCTGTAGGGCGGGTCCCCCAGACTTGAGCAGACCCAGGGATAGCTGCTTGTTGGGATCCGTAATAAGCAGTGACAGCCTGCTCAGTGCATGAGTCAAGAGCAGCTCAGATGCTCAGGCGGTTGGAAAAAAAAAAAAAAAGATAATTCACAGGGGGCTCTGGCTTGGATCTGGCCAAGACTACAGAGAACGTCTCTTCCCCAGCTTATACGAACATCTCTTGCTTTAATTCTCATCCTGTCTTGGGTCTGTTGAAGGCAGGTTTGAGCCTGTGGGTTTAAACTATTATTAATCCCACCAAAAACAGACTCAGAGCTGTTCCAAACCTTCCCATGAAAGAAACAAAGGAGACGGATTATCTTTGTATACCTTGGAACATTGGGCCTAGAATGAGGGAGGCCATAGTCCCACTCGGCCACAGCTGAGACTTCACGGCCCAGGGAAACCCAGCACCAAGCAGGTCCTCGTGGCTGATGACTGCTCGTGTCAATCGGAGTGATGCTGCTAAAACACCCTGTTCACGCAAGCAGTTTCCGAGGTCACAGCAACTACGTCTGCTGTGATTTAACTAATCCTCCATTTCACAAAACATCTTCCACGTGGGATGTTAATAGATTTTATGTGGAGAGAAAGGGGGTTTCCATGGTAAAATAAGATTGGGGAAAAGCTGTATTAAAGAAATTCAATTAGGTTTCTTTAACTGAAGGACTTTACCAAGCCTTTAGCATGCTAATGTGCTTTGTGACTCTTGGAGAGGGGGGAGGATTTATAGCATTCCCCAGACTTACTCACCACAGGCCATTTTTCCTCCACAGCACCCAGGAAGCAAGTACTCGATGGAGCACTCTTTTGGAAAGGTTTTCATCTTACACCTTGCCTGCTTCTATATGGATTGGTATCCACCAAAGCATGGGAAAGGACATCCCAGAATGGGGCTGAAGGAGCATGGAAAGTGGACAGCCCCAAGCTGCTGAGAGTTTCCTAATGGCCAAGGCAGGAAGGGAGGCAATGGGGCACTGGGCTGCTCTAATAACTATTGTTTTGTTTTTCCTGGGATGCTTTCTCCCCAGCTCCTTCTTCTGTCAATGGATGTCCTACCCCTAACCTGGGTTGTGCATCATTTAGGGTTAGATTTGGTGGCAAATAACAAAGACTCCATAATAGTGGCTTAAACAAGACAGAAATGTATTTTTTTCTCACATAAAAATGTCCAGAGGAGGCAGTTCAAGGCTGATAGGAAAGTTTCATGGTGTCAGAGTCCTAGGTTCTTTCTGTCTTATTCCTCTCCCATATGTGGCTTCCATTCCTAAATTCCATTCATGATGCAGGAAGGCTGCAGAAGCTCCACATCCAAGCAATGGAAAGGAGGAGAAAGAGGAGAAGGGCAGGCTCTCCTTTTTAAAAGTTTCCAGAAGTACCTCACACCACCTCTGCTTACCTCTCCTTGATCAGAATTTGGACACATGGCCACACCTAATTACAGGGTACGCTGGAAAGTGTATGAACTAGGCAGCAGTGTGCCAAGGTAAAAATGGGGGTCCCAGCAAGAAGGGGAAAATGGATATCGGGAGGCAATTAGCACTCTGCCATACATCAAATATTATTTCCCTGGCTAAAAACGCTGGTCCAGGCTGGCCAGTCTGAGTTCTGCTGCAGGATTTTTTAGTTTGAAGCTGGAGGGGAAGATTCTCTTTCCTCTGCGGTTACTGAGCTGGAGAGAGCCTGAAAGAATTGAAGCCATGCTCCCCAGCATGTGGAAGAAGCATACAGATAGATGGAGAGAACAAAATCAATATGCAGAGGGACCCAAAGGTGAGAGACAGCATCTCTGCCCTTTTTGGGTTACATGAACCAATAAATTCCCCTTCTGTCTTAAGCTGTTTCATCTTAGGTTCCATCGCTTGTGTTAAAAGAGCCCTGGCTACTAAAGTTACCATCGTTCATTTTTGGCAGTAGGGGCCACATGGATCATCCTTTTGGCAGAGGTTTTTTTTCCCTAGAACTAAATCACGGAGGGAATTTATTCCTTGATGTCATATTTAAGGCCATTAAATAACATAATTATACTCTCTCTCCCACATCTGTGCAGGTCTTTACAGTTTGAAAAAACTCTTTTTTTTTTTTTTTTTAGCTCCCCTGAGTCTCACAGTCTCTCTGAGATGTAGGTTTTACTTCCCCCATTCTATAGATGAGGACGCTGAGGCTCAATGAGATAACCTGCCTTACCTATGGGTCAGCAGCAGCACCATTCTGTTCAAGCAACCACTTCATGTGCAGCCTCTACAAAGATAAGGGCAGTGTGACTGTCATAGCTTGGAGAACACATTTTCTAGGTTGGACAAGCTCAGAAAACCTGGCCTAGATACTTTAATTCAGGGAGTCCTTGGAGTGTAGGACTGGAGAGTGGGCATGACCATTAGGCTGCTTCAAATATCAGTGGCTTGCAGCCAGGCTTGGCAGGTGTGGTTTTGCCATCAATTCCTGACTCACACCTGGGAGTCTTTGAAACAAGATTCTCTGGCAAGAGCTTGTAGCCCAGGACTTGGGCCCCACTGGTTAAAGGAACAGCCCTCATTGCAGGCGCCCGATCTGAGGGAAAGTGTTTCTGGATTCTGAGAACTTCAGGGGCCCATCTGCATTCTTATCCACAAAGAGGCCAGCTGTCTTCAGCCAGGGCACCTGGGTCCCACACAAAGGAATTCAGATCATTTAGGAACTTGTGACTCTGCCTTGTGTAGCATGAAAGAGCCAACTTTAGTTTGGCGAGGGGTTACTGACTCTGTAGGGGTTCTCAGTTGCAAATAAAATAAAATTGAGTCTTTAGCAAAAAAAATGTAGAAAGAATTTATGGGAAGGATAATTGAGTGTATAGAATCAATGGGAAGCTGGAGGTGTGGGTTTGGACAATGGGCAGAAAGCAAGGTGGTTGCAGAAGATCATGAAGCAGGGGGTCGAACAATTACACTTTAGGCTGGCCAGGAATGACGGTCCCACCAATGAACACCACAACCGCTTCCATGAACCAGCTCTAACTCTGCTGCTTCTTCACATGGTCCACTCACCAGTCCAACTCTTAGGCAGGGCTCCTTAATTAACCAAGTGCCACAGCATGCCAACTCATGGGTTTTCTTGGCAACAATCTTTACAGAAGCAGATGGCCAGGCCTTTCTTCCATGGTGCCACTGGATGAGTTTGCACCAGCAACTTTTAGGTTAGTAGCCAAGTGCAAACTATTTGTACCACCCGGAGGCCTAACACACGGACCCATACTGCTGCCATCGAGTCAATTCTGATTCACAGTGACCCAAAGGACAGAGCAGAACTGTTCCATAGGATTTCTAAGGCTGTAAATCTTTATGGAAACAGATTGCCACATCTTTCTCCCACAGAGTGGTTGGTAGGTTAGAACAGCTGATCTTTCAGTTAGTAGCTGCATGCTTTAATTACTGCACCACCAGGGTTCCTTACCCAGCTATAAAACAACAACAAAAACAAACCCGTTGCCAATGAATCGATTCCGACTCATAGCGACCCTATAGGACAGAGTAGAACTGCTCCATAGAGTTTCCAAGGAGTGGCTGGTGGATTTGAACTGCCAGTCTTTTGGTTGCAGTGGAGCTCTTAACCACTGCACCATCAGGGCCCCCACACATCTATAGGTGTATGTATATTTATGTTTTACATTTTTGAACAACTGTGAATATATTGTATATATGGTCTGGTTTCCTGCTTTTTTCACTTAACACATGATAATGTCTTTTCAGATTCTTTTTTTAACATTTGTATTATACTACATTTCATGACTACCTAAATTCATAACAAATATATAAACAAATAAAATAACAAATAATTCATAACAGATTTCCTAAAGAACACATAAACACCACCCCCCCCCCAAAAAAAATCAAATCCGTTGCCGTTGAGTCAATCCCAACTCAATGTACACATAAGATGTTTCAAATTCCCCACGTGTACAAACCTTACTGCCGTGAACATCCTTGGACGTGTATCTTTGTGCATTTGCATGAGGACATCCGCAGAATAATGTCTAGACGTAGAATAACTGGATCAATGAAGATTCACGTTTTAAACTTTGATGGATTCTGCCAAATGGCCTTTAAAACGTTCTCCCAGTTCACTGCCTTCCCAACTGGATATGTCTTTCCCTACCATCTCACCAGCCTGAAGTGTATCAATCTTTAAGGCTTTTGCCAGTCTGTTAGGTGAAAGTATTTTTGTTGTTTTGATCTGTACTTCTTTGTTAGTAGAGCGCTTGGCCATTTCTATTTCTTTTTAAGTTAATTTTTAGTTCAAGTCTTCTGCCCATTTACTCTTTTCTTTTTTATTGAGTCATAGAAAGTTCTTTATATTAATACTACTAAGCTTAAGTGTGTCAATGACATTTGGCGTGTCGTACATGTTGAAAACGTTTTTCCTCAATTTGTCATTTGTCTCTAAGTTTTGTTTATGATATCTTTTGCCTCGCAGAAATTTTAAGCATTTATGTAATTAAATCTTTTCCCTTATTATTTCTGGCCTCATGTTCCCACGTTGTTTTTAATGACCTGCTGATGATTTTACTCTGTGGTTAATCATGAGTTTCTTGAGGGCACGGCCTACATCTTGTTTGTATCTTCAGGTTCCTGCTCCAGAAATCACTCACCCCGGAGCCCTGGCTGTGGTAAGTGCTCAATAAATAAACACATGTTAAAGAAAAATAAAAAAAAATAAACACATGTTTCAATTTTAATGAATTGACAGAGTTCAGTCTTCTGTAAAATAAGCAAGCATAGAAAATTTAAGTCCAAGGCTGAAGCTGAGGGAAAAGCTCCAAGGTTTTGGCCTACAAATCAAAATGCGTGATGAGTTAGAAAATATAGTTTCAATCAATATGTGAAACAAAATCAGGGTTAAATTCAGCTAGCAATAGAAAATTATTAAAAAGATCACAAGAAACATGTTCTATATTTGTTTCATTTTAACAGCTGTTTTTTTCCCTCCCACTGAATTATCTGCTTTCAGAATCAGAATTTAATATGGAAGAGTCATAGTTTAATATAAAGATAGTCACAGTGTAGCATGAAAAGTCAGAATTTAATATAAAAACACCACAAAGCGGGAATTGAGACGGTGATCTGGATCTCACGTAGACGCGAGTGGGACCACTTTAACCGCGCTGACCACCCGTGTCTACGGCTAGCTGGTGGCAGCATATGCCAATTGCTGGACACACTGGAAAGGGAAGGAAAGGAAGACTATTTAGTATGGGAACTGCACACTTAAAGCTATAAAATGCTGCGGTTGCTTACACTCATATTGCTGTTTCATCCAAACCTGGGGATGCTGTATACCTTGGAGAAAACCCCTGGGCCTCAGTTTCACTGTTTTAAAAATGAAGGGGTCACTGTGTGACCTGGACACAGTTCCTTCTGACACCGAGGTCCTGTAAGTATGAGAGCCTTTCTATAAGCTGGTTTCCAGAGCCCTGCCTTCGTGGGATTCCCTTGTGATTCAATCTGAGGTGTGAAGGCAAACGCATCACAGCTGTTACCAGCTGTTCCGTGAGGCAGCTCTGGGAGTCCCCAAGAGCGTCAACACTGATGTCTGTGCGCGTTAAATTAAATTCCAGGGTCTGGTGTGAAGCTGAAATGGGTCTTGATGTTTTTATCTGTCTGCTGTTGGGTTCCTGTGGGGCCTATAGCTTTACGTGAGATAGCATGAGGGAAGGGGATGGAGTGGAAGGGACAGTCCTCTTACTTGATTTATGTATGGTTTGCAATCATATTATTAGATTAATTATGCCCCGGTTACTTCCTTAAAAGACACAAGATGACTCATTAATTGACTTCAATAACGGGTGCTCTACGCCCACACTGGGCCAGAACCATTGCTGGAGGCTGGGAGAAACGTCTTCTATGGGAATATAGAGGCATTGATGCTCAGCAGCTACACAGAGACGCGGGATGGAGTTAGCAATTTCGGTGATTCAGAAGACAGCCTCACCTTCCTTTGGTGGTGAAGAAGAGAGAGCGGAAAAGGAGTGACAATTCGAGTGCCTTCTAGGAAGCAATATGGCGTATTGACTAAGAGCAATCACGAGCTTTAAAGAGAGATAAGACAGTTCAACCTCTCTAAACCTCAGCTTTCTCATTTGCAAAATAGAGTAAGACTTGAACTTCCTTCACTGGATTCTTGGAGAGATTAAATAAAAACAATGCATTTAAACCACTTAGCACAGTGTCTGGCTCACTGCACTCAAGGCACGATTGCTGTTTTATTATTATTTTGCTTATCAGTTACTATGATGGGCTTTATCATGGACAATTACATTTGCACTCCTTTCACAGTCGAGAGAACAAAGGCTCAGAGAACGCATACAATTTGCCCAAGACCAAACAGCTTGGAAGGGGCAGAAACTAAATTCAAAGCCCATTTTCTTTCCAGTGCTGTGCTGTGATGCCTCTGAAGGAGGGTTTCCCAGAAGATCTGATCTCTGAGTCGGGTGTTAAGGAATGAACAGAGGTTCTTTGGTGGAGGTTAGGGAGAAAGAAATTCCAGGCTAAAGCTCAGGGGTAAAGATAGAATGAGCTATTCTGCGGTGAAGGAGGAGAGGAGGTTCGTGAAGCTCTGGGCTGTGAAGTTTTCTCCAGTAGAGAAGAGTGAGACACAGGCCATGAGGGTAGACCAGATGGAAGGTTTGCTGGCCTGTCTTGTTCTCTGTCCACCCCAAAGTTAAATCCTAGCCACAAATAAACTAGTAGCATCAGGGCCTGTCTACAGTCAGGAGGAAGAATGAGAATCAAAATCAGTATAAAGCTGGTTCCTATAAGGTAGAGGTCAGACACACCTTCACTCTCCAATGTTTTCACTATTCTGACATCAGCTATCCTCCCCATAGCATTCTCTAGTTCTCTGCTGGATTCGATAATTTGTTGCAATGGCCATACGGAACTCACAGACCGTACTCACAATTATGTAGTTTATTAGGGAAGTAACAGGCTACAACTTGGGATCAGGATCAACTTGGAAATAACAGGATAAAACTCAGGAAACAGGATACAGTTCTTCAATTAGGACAGCTTCCAACAAGACAGCTCTCAGCTTCTTCTCAGCCATGCCCTCAGGCAGGCAGCCCTTCTCTTGACCGTGCCAGCTGACAAACCCTTCTCTGGGCCTCTGCCCTGCTTGGGCAGGGGTTACAGCTTTTTAGCTTCGTTGACAAGTACCCGGAGGCACCCCGCTCTTCCAACAAGCCTCCTACCTGAAGGTGCTCAGGTCTCTCTTACTCTGTGGCCCTGCAAAACCACTGCGGTCACCTCACACTGGTCACCACTTTTCTGGTGCTGGGCTCTGCTGTGGCTAGTGCTGTTTCCTGTCATCTCATGCAGTCTTCAGTGCTACAGCTCTCCCTTTCCTGTGTCCAGAAAGTTCTCGGCACAGAGACCCTAGGTCCAAATTACGCACTTCATTCCAGGCTCTTCTTGTTGGTAGTGAGGTCCCCCTCAACCTCTGTGAGTTTGGCCTTTATATTCAATGTCAAGGCATGGCCTTCCCAGCCAGACCATGAGCTGGCCAATCCCCTCAGTAGACCACAATCACTCAATATGCATAGTAAAAACCAATTCCCAAAAGGTCACTTAATCCTACTGGGTAGTTTTACATACCCTATTTGCATAGTAAACTAACCAATTCCTTTGCAAGATTGTGATCTAGCCAATCATTCTGACAGAATTATAAACCTAAGGCCAGAAAGGAAACCCTGGTGAAATAGTGGTTAAGTACTAAGGTCGCTAACCAAGAGGTTGACAGTTCATATGTACCAGGCGCTCCTTGAAAACTCTATGGGAATCGACTCGATGGCTGTGGGTTTAAGGACAGAAAGACCACATATAAGAGAAATCCATTGTACCGCACCACTCCTGTCCCATCTTCTGGGAACATGGCCTGATGGCCCTTGTGAGTCCCTGGGGAACCATTTTACTCTGGTGCTGCAGTGGTTAAGAGGTTGACTGTTAACCAGAAAGTTGGCAGTTTGAATCCACCAGCTACTCCTTGGAACCCCTATGGGGCAGTTCTACTCTGTCCTGTAGGGTTGCTATGAGTCAGAATCGACTCAGCCGCAAAGGATTTGGTTTGGTTGGGAGCCCTTGTGGTGCAGTGGTTAAGAGCTCAGCTGCTAACCAAAGGATCAGTAGTTCAAATCCACTAGCCGTTCACTGGATAACCCTAGGAGGCAATTCTACTCTGTCCTATGAGTCAGAATCAACTCAGTGGCAACAGGTTTGGTTTTTGGGTTTATGATCATTGCTGGAGCCTCTTTGGGGCTCTTTCTCTAGTGTATCCTACTCCCAAAAGTTTTTGTATGCTAGTGAGTGTTTTGTTTTTATATCAACAGAAAGGTGAATCAAGATAGGGAGAAAAATAAAAAATGAAATCCTCTCACACTCTGACTCAAATCACTTACAGGGCTTGCTTTAAGGGTTGCAGATCAGGTAACATATGAATAGGACCGGTTTCCAGTTTTGGAGGAGTTCCCAGTCTGAAGCCAGACTTCACTTTACTGTCACGTTGACCTTAGAGCCAGTCAGGACTTGGGCCATTTACAGCACAAAGCAGTGGCCTGTGGAGGAAGGTTTTAGAACCCTGATAACCTCCATCAGCCCTTCCCCATTCTTTGATGAACTTTCAGATCTTTCAGTCATCGTAAATTGTGTTTTTTTAAAGGTAAATGAGGGAATCCATAAAATAGTACGACAGGTTCAAAGAAGAATTCAAAGAGCTGTACCTAAGGTAATTAGTCACTTCATCAAAAATGTGCAAATATTGAAACAGATGTGAAAGTGGCCAAAACCCACAGAGCGATAATCAATCGCATTCCACTGGACAAAACTCTTTTGCATTTCTGTGGGCAAGAGTCATTCGCATTGCCCTCAGTTTCAACAATTTATAGACTTGTAAAACTACTCAAAAAACAATGAAAGGAGCAGATAACCCAGAAGGATACTCTAGAAGGATATCCAGTAATCTTTTATGCCCATTTCAAAGTCTTCACAAATTTTCCTGATAAGTGGTATAGAAATGTAGCTTCCAGATAGGCCACAACTGTCACTCACATCCCTTGCCAACTCTGTTGCCACCCCTAAATCCTGTCACAGAATCAGTGAGGCAAGAGCTGGAGGTGTTCAGTGGAGGGCAGGCCCTTTACAAGCCCTTTCACACTCCTGTCTGGCCTTCTCACAAGACCCCTGTGGGGAAGGCAGAACAAGTACTGTTATTCTCTCACGTTGTTAAGGAAACTGAGGCCCAAACAGGAGGGGATACATGCTCAGGGTGTCAATGAGAGGACTTCAACCTGACACTGGACCTCCTCCCTTTCCATTCAGAGCTTACCTTCTCCACTCCCCCCTTATCCTCAGGTGGGCAGGCCACCCAGACCTCTCCCTCCTATGTGGTGAGCCAGCTTACACTCCTCACCGCAGAGCATGGCCTCGACTTGGGGCTTGGCTATGGCCTTAAATGCTGCTGTCCAGTCTGCAGGCAGCAATCCCAGGGCCCTACAGAGCCTGCCTGATGCAGTCCCCACCCCAATGCCCTTTCCCATTTGTGCACTGAGCACATTCATGTGTTTCCTCCGCTCTCCAGCAGCCTAACAGTCTCCGGGCCAACACCCAGACATGACTTCCCCAAACCGGCTGTGCCAGGGCCACCTGCTCTGTTTCCTTGGCTGCCCACCCTGGCCATCCGCCCCTGTTGGTTTCCTGTTGGCACACTGGGCTGGGAAGTCATCTGTGAGGCCAGGCACGCCAGCCTGCCGGAGCCTCTTCCCAAGCCCTCCCCCTGACCAGTGCCAAGCACTAGTGCAGGACAAGCCATTCATGCCAGAGTGGGCAGCTGGCTGGCAAATTGGCCACCTGCTCTGCTTGCAGAGTGTAGTTTTTGTTTTGCTTTGTCTTTTGAATCCTGGAACTGAGACTTCAGAGGTGAAAGGTTTGGGGGAGATGCTAGTCCAGCCTGCACTATTTAGACAGGGTCACTGAAGCCCAGAGAGGGGTTGGGCCCTGGCCACACACGTACAGCAACACAGAACTAGATTGAGATCTTAAATGTACAGGCTTCCAGGCCAGACTTAGACCATTCCCCTTGGCTAATATTTTGTATATGAGGGCAGCCTTGATGCCTTGCTTCAAAATGGCAGCAGTGAGCTTGTGTGGGATAAGATGGGAAGGCTCACAGGTTCAGAAACAGTGTGACACCGTCTGTGGGAAAAACTTTCCTCAGGCTAATGCCCCCCCCATGCCATGTTGTTTCACAGAAACACAACTGGGCCTAAGGAGGCCTCAGTCTTTCCAGAGAGGTTACCACTGGATATACTCTCCCCATTCTGTCCACCTGTGGAAGCTGCTTTGTCCAACCCCCAGCCAGTGAGGGCCTGAGATCTAGGTAGGAATTTTCAGTCCCCTCACCAGGATTGCCTCAGGACAATGGTTAAGCCAGGGTGCCAACGAGTCCATCCTCAGAGGCCACTATGCAAAGAACCTTGAAAGCACATTGATTCCATCCCTGAATGTTGGCATTAACTCTTGGGATCTAGTGCTATCATAAAAGAAGTTTATTCTCTCATAGTTTAGGAAGCTAGAAGTCCAAATTCAAGGTGCCAGCTCTAGGGGGAAGGCTTTCTCTCTCTGTCAGCTCTGGGGAAACTCCTTGTCTTTCAACACCTGTGGGCCTGGTGTTCCTTGGAGATCTCCATTTGTCTTGGCATCAATCTTCCTTTGGGTCTAGGAGGTTCTCACCACAGGGACCCTGGGTCCAAAGGACACACTCCACTCCAGCTCTTCTTTCTTGGTGGTAGTGAGGTCTCTCCCCTCTCTGCTTGCTTCTCTCTCCTTTTATCTCTTGTAAGATAAAAGGTGTGACTCAAGCAAGGGTGTGACTTGTGTAAGGGCGTGACTTAAGTAAAGGTGTGACTTGAGTAAGAGTGTGGCTGAAGTCACCCTTCTTGTAAGGTTGTCACTCAAGGCACACCTCACACTGATCCTGTCTCATTCACAAACGGGAGGATAATTACATCAGATCACAAAAATGGAAGACAACCACACAATACTGGGAATCATGGCCTAGCGAAGTTGACACATATTTTGGAGGGACACAATTTAATCCATGACAGGCACCAATCCCATCCTCGCCTCAGATCCGTTGGTCACTGCCTAAGATATAGCCCCTGTGTTTATCCAGCCTCACCCATGGACTCATCCGCAGATGATCCAACCCCTGCTGCATCCCTCTGCAGGATGCCTGCCTGCTCCATGGCTAACAAGCCCTCCTGTACCTGCAGCCTTCTCTGACCACAACCTCCACCTTTGCCTTGGCTGAGCTTTGGAGCCCCTGAGTACACTGCTACCCTGTAGCCCTCCCACAGGGAGGCTCTAAATTGACCACACCCCACTCAGGGCTGGGGGTGGGGGTGGCAATCTCTCTTACCTTTTGGAGTCCATGCTATCTGACACCTACCCTTGTCAAGGTCACCTAGTTACTTCATCAAAAATGTGCATGACCAATTTTCCTTTCTGCCTCAACCTGGGTGACTACCATGTCTACATGGATGATCACCTGTCCACACCTTGGTATCTCAGGCCCTTCACCTCCTCATCCCTGGGGAATTCCTCTCCATTCTCTTCAACCCCTGACTGCCAAGGCTGGTACACAGAAGGTACTCAAAACAGATGTCTGAGTGCAGGAGACGAAGGACTCCCGTGGCCACAACCAGGTCTTCGTGGTACCTGCCGTTGATCCACTTCCCAAACCTTAAATTTGAGCCGCCTCTTTCTGACTGTAGTGCCAATGCCCACGCTCACACAGCATTCCTTCTATCCTTTGGCTCCACCGGGTCCTCGAGCCTTTTGCCCTCTTTACACTTTTCTACTCACTCAACTGCTTCGTGACTTCGCTTCCTTCCCTTTCAGGCTGCATATCCAGTGAGCTATTTCTTCCATTATTTCTGGTCAATGCCCTCAGTTCCCCCTTGCGTGCTGGCATCCTTCCCCAGACACAGGGAACTGCTGCTTTCTGGATGGACACACCTGTCCACCTTCTCCACAGTTCTACTCAGTCTGCTGAGGGAGGCCGGGGACAATCACATTCTGTGCTGACTGGAGCCACTGCAAAGTCAAGAAGTCAAGGGGAGGCAGATGACAGTTGCAGGGCTGGGGTGACGATGACGAGGGACAACACATGGGACATTCTGAGCACAATGCCTGGCTTACAAGTGAATGCTCTGTTCACGTTCTTTCCCTTTCAACCTTGGCCCCCAAAATGAACTTGAGGGTGATTCCCATGCAAATGCACTGCAACACCATCTAGAAATGCGCACAGCCCCGGTGGAGGGCATCTGCCGAGGGCTGGGGTTGGTGCTGGATCGGCCAAGGCAGGTGGGGGTTTAGTACTGACACTTCCTAAAGGTCTGCTCCTTGGAGGCCTCAGTGGGGCAGGTCACAGGGAAGTGAGGTGCACGTTGCTCAGGACATTTTGATTTTCTAAAGAGGAAGAATGGCCTGGGAGTCTGAGTCCTGGAATCGAGTGTCAGCTCAGTTGTGTGACATTTGTGTCTTGGTCTTCTCACTTCTTGCCCCCTTCCCAGTCCCGTGAAGGAATCATGTCCAATTTCCCAGTGTACACATTCTTCAATACCACTGAGCCTTCCATTCTTTTGCTACTGCTGCCTGAGCTGCCCTTTCCTGACTCCTACTGGTGTTTCAAATACCAGCAGGGTCGTTCATGGTGGACAGATTTCAGCAGAGCCTCCAGACTAAGACAGACTAGAAAGAAACGCCTGGCAATCTACTTCTGAAAATCAACCATTGAAGACCTTATGAATCACAAGTGAATATTGTGCAGTAGAGTGCTGGAAGACACTCGACATTGGAAGGCATTCAAAATACACGGAGACTGCAACAATGGACTCGAGCATGCCAATGATCGTGAAGATGGCACAGGACTGGGCAACACTTTGTTCTATTGTGCGTGGGGTAGCCATGAGTCAGAGAAAACTTGACGGCAACTAACAATAACTTGTTTTAAGATTCAGGCCAAGATCTGATATGAATCTTGGAGCCGTTCTTCCCTAACTCACCCCGCTCCCTACCAGTGCACTTGACCTGCCTCTGCTTTGTACACCTGTCATGGATTGAATTGTGTCCCCCCCATAAATGTGTGTATCAATTGGGCTGGGCCGTGATTCCTGGTATTCTGTGATTTTCCTGTAAATTGTAAATCCTGCCTCTATGATCTTAATGAGGGAGGATGGGTGCAATTCTGTTAGGGAGGCAGGACTCAACCTACAGGATTGGATTGTGTCTTGAGGAAATCTCTTGAGATATAAAAGATAGAAGCAAGCAAGAGACAGGGGGACCTCACCAAGAAAGCAGCACCAGGAGTAGAGCGTGTCCCCGCTCCTGAGAAGCCCCTGCACCACGGGAAGATTGAGGAGGACAAAGGCCTTCTTCCAAAGCCCATAGAGACAGAGAAGACTTCCCCTGGAGCTGACACCTTGAATCAGGACTTCTAGCCTACTTTACTGTGAGGAAATAAATTTCTCTTTGTTAAAGGCATCCACTTGTGGTATTTCTGTTAAAGCAGCACCCAATGACTAAGACAACCCCCCTCAACCTCTTTGTGATTCACAGCACCTGGGGTACCTGGCCTCTCCCTTGACTGCATGTCTCTGCACCCTTTAACTTGTGAGCCCCTAGGAGCTGGAGACCGGGCCTCATTCACCTCCATGTCTGCATACTGTACAAGGCCTGGCATGTAATCGGTGCTCAGAAATGTTTGCTGAATAAGCGAATAGTGAGTAAAGCCCATCTCTAGGCTACACTTAGAAAACAAAAAAGGGACATATCTTTTCGGTGATATTTACTAAGGCTTTAGAAAACATCAGATATATGTAATTATAGAGAGCCATATGGAAACAATATAAGCACACTGTTAGAAATTTACCTTGGTTAAAGATGTCATAATATAGAAATGATCTTAAAAGCTATTTAATAAGTCACTGATCTTAACAAAATGGAATGTCATTTTAAAATGTTTTAAAATACATCTTATTTATTGAAATTGTAGTAACTTTTAAAAAGACCCAGATGTCTTGGGCAATTCTTGAGCATGAATATATTTTTTTAATGTGTTAAAATTTTTTTAAATAAAAAGAAAGAAGCAGAAGACAAATGAAAGAACAAAAGAAACAAAGAAGAGAAGGAAGGAAGGAAAAGAGGGTGGGCAGGAGGGGGGAATCCAATCCTGTAGGTTGAGTCCTGCCTCCCTAGCCAGGCAATCTAGGACAAGAAGTATGTTCTAGAAGGGCTTTCTTCACTCCAGGCCTCAGTTTCCAAAATGAAGGAGTTGGACCAGATGAGTCTAAGGTCACTTTCCACTTCCACAATCTGTGAATCGGCCTGCCAGATGCTGATTGTAAAAAAAGCAGTGAGATCTTGCTGGGGCTGGAGAAAGTTCCAGGGCCTGGGTTTAAAAGGAGGCATCTTCCTCCTTCTCACAATGTCCACCAAACTACAGCCAGATCACTCATTCAGCTGCTGGGGACCTCTCGTTGCAGTTTGGGTCCTTTTTGTCCTTTGTGCCTGGAAGTCATCCAGCTCATCTTTGACCTCCTGCCTGTCAGCATGTTCCTTGTATGTCAGAACAGCTGTTGGAAAATGAAATGGCTGGGTCTAGAGAACTGGGGAAGAGTTGTTTGTTTTAATGCTTGAGACCCAAGACATGCACATGGCTCCTTTTGTGGGTTATGTTAGCGCACTTGCAGGTCTTTATTATTGCTAGATATAAAACCAAAAAAAAAAAAAAAACCAAACCCAGTGCTGTCGAGTTGATTCTGACTCATAGCGACCCTATAGGACAGAGTAGAACTGCCCCATAGAGTTTCCAAGGAGCGCTTGGCAGATTCGAACTGCTTACCCTTTGGTTAGCAGCCGTAGCACTTAACCAGTACACCACCAGGGTTATAAAGTAGCTTAATGGAGCCTCTGAAGAAAAGGGGATGTGGGGATGAGCAGCGGTCTTGAATTCCTGTTGTAGCACAGCTGGAAAAGGAAGGGAGGATCCTGTGTGAATACATAAACTGATGGCTTGAAGAGCTGGCTTTACAAACGCAAACTTCGAAAATGGTTGTAGGTGTGTCCACTTTCGCTGCATCCACAACTGATGTTTCAGTCAAATCCCTCCGTCTTTTCACATGGGGCTTTGCTCAGCTACACCTCTACTGTCCTGGGCGTTAGGGTTTTGTGAGGCAGTTTGGACCATGCATGCGAAGCGGGGCTGTGACAAACGGAAGGACAATGAAGCAAAGGTCATGCTCAGGGGAGCTATCACGAGACCAACATTTCAATAAGCTCAGCATGTAAATGTAAGCAGGATTCCTGGGGCTTAGATGAGTTTTCTCTTAATTTGTGCCTATGAGGGCTTTAGGGAGGACTGCTTTGCACATGGCTATACCTTGGACCCCACAGAAGACTGGGGTGGAGCAGGAAGAAGCGTCTCTCAATAGCAGCAGGGCCCATCCTTTCTTGCTTGAATAAACACAGTAATGAGCTTAGATCTGGGGATAAGTAGGAGGTAGCTGCGAGCAAAGGTGAGGATCCCATTCCTCTTGTCTGGTCATGAAAGTCCCCACCGGGGACTATTCCGGGCCACACAGGACCTGATAGAGATGTCCAGTGGTTTTGGTTGAGTTCAGCCTGACACAGGGTTTTGTAGAGGAGCTAGATGAGGTGGAGGGACCTAGGTAGGGTACCCGCCCCCGCCCCCCTCCCACAATATCTCTGATACTTTATAAGGTAACTGATGAGTTGGGGAATCTGCCCTGGGTAGCTAGGTATCATTTGGTGAGCATATTACCAACCATCTGAGGCAATATCCAGGTGCCAGGACTAAATCGTGGACAAAAGCTATTCTAGAGATTTTGGAAACACTGTAATGGGAAGAAGAGAAAATAGAAAAAAAAGAGAACAAAACTCTATAACCCCTAGTGTTTGCTTTGGCCACGGTGAGCAGAGACCATGCACACAAATCCTTGGTCCATGCTTTCTGTTTATAGAGGCTGTTGAGAGTGGAGGGAAGCACAGATACTCTGACCCTAAGCCCTGCCTCATATGATGGATAATAACGGTAATGTCAGAGTTTGTGCCCCTTTTTTTTGTGTTACTAAGTAGTTACCTGGAGAAGACCAGGTTTGTTAAGGAGATATGCTACTGGGCCTTGGCTTGCGAAAGGTAAGACCAAAGGCATGATTTGAAAGGAAAAAGTCGAGACAGAGGGAACACATTTTCTCTGTATAAGGAAGCAATAGGAATTTCCAATTTTTCCATTAGCATTGAGAGTGTGGAGATGGCGGAGGACTCAGTAGGGAGAAGTGGGCCCATCAGCACGGCCATGGGTAGGAACCAAGGAGAGAGGTGTCTCAAAAGTGGCTCCCTACCACAGGGATGGTCAATGAATTTGAGCACAAGTAATGGCTGGCCAGCAATTTTAAGTTGTTTCTTGCTCTACGATGCCATTTTGGCCTTTGTGTTAGTGGTGCTTTGGAGAATGATAGAGAAGGGTTTGTGTCAAAACTGATAGTACAAGGGACCAGAGAGGACCAAAAAGTACAGGAATATAATGGAGACAAGGCAAAGAGGCAGCCAGAGATGGTGAGTGGAAGCTACTACAGATGTTTAGAACAAGAGATGTAGGCAAAAACCAGGGCACATCTATTTCCCTCCCCACGTACAAAAATCTTAAGAAATATTCCTGAGGAGACTGACTTTATCAAATTCAGGACAGAGGTAGATCAAGCAGGTTCAGTGCAGGGAACACAAACCACGCTAGGCATTTTAAGCAGGACTCAACAGATGGCATTCAATGGCTTAAATCATTGGAAGGTTAAAGGAGTGAGCTCTAGGCTAGCCTCCAGGAATGACTCTCAGGACAGTACAGAACTGATCCACTGGGATTGCTAATGCCCCTGAGAACACCGCTGGGGCTTTGCTTGAAAAAAAAAAAAAAAGCCGAAACTGCCACCTTTGCACCACTGTTGCACAAGACTGGATACTAGGAAACTGGGGAAAGGACAGGGAGCGTGGCTTCAGGAAGCCCTCTTGCTTCTGAGACCTTGGTCGCCAGGAGGAACAGCAAGTAGGGGGGGGCAGGAAAATGAATCTACCTCACTTCTGAGTTCCAAAACTCCTATAAGTGGGCCCATCAACATGGCATCCAATGTGTGCATCATATAGATGGTACCTTCTTCACATCCACAACTCTGGCTGCAAGGGAGTCTGCGGAATGTGATCTTAAGCTTTTCACCCTCTCCATCCAGAAAAGGATGGAATGGAGACTAGGCAGTGTCTTAGTCATCTAGTGCTGCTATAACAGAAATACGGCAAGTGGATGGCTTTAACAAAGAGAAGTTTATTTTCTCACGGTAAAGTAAGCTAAAAGTCCAAATTCAGGGTGTCAGCTCCAGGGGGTGGCTTCTTTCTCTGTCAGCCTTCTCATCAATCTTCCCCCAGACTAGAAGCTTCTCTGTGCAGGGACCCCAGGTCCAAAGATGCGCTCTGCTCCTGGAACTGCTTCCTAGGTGGTATGAGGTCCCCCTGTTTCTGCTTGCTTCTTTCTTTTATATCTCAAGAGATTGCCTCAAGACACAATTCAGTCTTGTAGGCTGAGCTCTGCCTCACTACCACAACCGCTGCCCTTCCTTCCTCATTTACATCATAGAGGCAGGATTTACAACATACAGGAAAATCACACAATACCGGGAATCATGGCCCAGCCAAATCGATACACATGTTTTGGGGGAGGGGACATAATTCAGTCCACGACAGGCAGAATTCTCCACTCCACGTGATTCTTCAGGGCACTATGTTCTGGAGAACGTGGGAGGCTCTAGGATTACACACAGGCAAAGAGAGGGAGGCTCGCACAGACGAGAGTTCTAACAGCACACAGCAATCGGAGACAGGGCTGAGTGAGCCGTGTCTTAAACCATGATAGCCTTCCTAGGTGAAAGGGGTGAAAAAAAGCACAGCTGTCTGGAGCAAGAAAATGTTCGTTGCTCTCTGCTGGAAGGTGGAGCGCATTAGCGGGAAATGGGGAATTTTGCTCCAAATGCAGTTGAGATCATATCTTGGCTTTGTTCCCCACGAATGCACAGTTATTTGTATTTCAGCATAAAATTGTAAATCCCAGGACCTGATTAACAAAGGCAGTGTGCAACGCATTCCCCCAGAGGCCAGCCAGATGGAAAGCCCAACGGAATTTCGCTTTGAAGTGTTCCGTGTTATCTGACTCATTTGCAAAAGAAATGAGCTTTATAGTATGTTCAAATGTTTCCAGACATAACCAGTTGCCCCCAAGCGAGAATAAACTTATAATCTCTCCTTCACCTCGCGCACATGCAGGCAGGCACCGGTGTACACACCACTGTTAGAATCAAAATATGTCTCCTCGCCAGGCTCTCCAGGGGGTGGGCAGGAGGGGGAATCAAAATAAAAAACCTTGGATCAAGAAATGACGGAGCTGTTTTTCCCCTAGTTTGACAGTGGACTCAGAATGACTGTAAGGCTGGCCTAACGAATTACATGCTCATTTATCATTAGGGTAATGTTAAAGAGGGACTAGACATGCTCAATCACAGCCTCTAAGGCTCTGCTGTGTCAGGGGAAGGGTGCTGCCTCAGTCATCTAGCGCTGCTATAACAGAAATACCACAAGTGGACGGCTTTAACAAAGAGAAATTTATTTTCTCACAATCTAGTAGGCTAGAAGTCCAAATTCAGGGCATTAATTCCAGGGTAAGGCTTTCTCTCTCTGTTGGCTGTGGAGGAAGGTCCTTGTCATCAATCCTCCCCTGGACTAGAATTTTCTCTGCACAGGAACCCTGGGTCCAAAGGACCAGTTCTGATCCCAGTGCTTCTTTTTTGGTGGTATGAGGTCCCCAACTCTCTGCTTGCTTCCTGTTCCTTTTATCTCTTCTAAGATCAAAGATGGTGGAGACCACACCCCAGGGAAACTCCATTTACACTGGATTAGGCTTGTGATCTGAGCAGGGGTGTTACATCCCACCCGAATTCTCTTTAACCAAAGGCAGAGATTATGATTTATAACACATAGGAAAAATCACAAAATGGAGGACAACCACACCATACTGGGAATCACGGCCTAACCAAATTGACACATATTTTCAGAGGACACAATTCAATCCATAACAGGTACAGATAGATTCGGGTTCAAATCTCAGCCCTGCTGCTTCCCAGCTATGGGACCCTAAGAAAGTAACTTCTGCCCTCTGAGCCTCAGTTTCCTTTTCTGTAAAATAAGCATAAAAATACTGGCCCTGTGGTATGACTGTGAGGAGGATGTGAAAGGGCTTCAGAAACCACAAAGTGCAGACATCAAGATCCTTCCTTCTAGAGTTGAAAGCAGGAATACAAACAGATACTGTACACCAATGTTCGTTGCAGCACTATTCAGCAGCCAAAAAGGGAAATAATCTAAATGTCCACCAATAGATGAATGGATAAGCAAAACACAGTACATACATACAACGAAGTATTACTCAGCCACAGAGACAAATGAAGTCCTGATCGGTGCAACAGCATGGATGAACCCTGAAAACCTTACGCCCAGTGAAAAAAGTCAGTCACAAAAGGACAAATATTTATGATCCTGTCATAGATTGAATTGTGTCCCCCCAAAATATCTTTCAATCTGGCTAGGTCATTATTCCCAGTACTGTATAACTGCCTACCATTTTGTCATCAGATGTGATTTCCCTGTGTGTTGTAAATCCTATCATTATGATGTTAATGAGATGGATTAGTGGCAGTTATATTGATGAGATCTACAAGATTAGATAGCATCTTAAGCCAACCTGTTCTGAGATATAAAAGAGAGAAGTGAGAAGAGAGAGTGGGGATCTCATACCACCAAGAAAGCAGCACCAGGAGCAGAGTACGTTCTTTGGACCTGGGGTTCCTGTGCTGGGAAAATTCTAGTCCAGGGGAGGATTGATGACAAGGACCTTCCTCCAGAGCTGCCGGAGAGAGAAAGACTTCCGCTGGAGCTAATGCCCTGAATTTGGGCTTCTAGCCTACTAGACTGTAAGAAAATAAATCTCTCTTTGTTAAAGCCATCCACTTGTGGAATTTCTGTTATAGCAGCACTAGTAACCAAGACAGATCCCATTTATATAAAATACTTAGTGTGGTGTATTGAATTATTTAATATGGCCCTTCTGGCCATAGTCTTTGTAACTCCCACCAAATGAGACTATGCAAATGAATTGGATAGCTTGCTAATAATGTAAATGAGGTGCATGGCACGCTTGTAGGGGTGGGACCATGTAAGGTGTATGGAACCCCAATGAAGGGGTTGGTCAGTTTAGCCATCCTGCTAGGCTAAAAAGAGCAGTTAATCCCAGAGCAGAGGGGGACCTACTACCACCAAGAAAGAAGAGCTAGGAGCACATCCACTGGACCCAGAATCCCTGCACTGAGACATCCTAGACCAAGGAGACACGAGAGAGCTGTAACACCAGAGACAGCCAGAAGCAGCAACAAGAGACCATGGCAGCAGAGGCAGCCAAACCAGGAGACTTGCAGGAGACGGAGCAGTGAGCCCCCTGGCCCATGCCAACCCACAGACCTACAGCTGAGCACCTTGGTGCTGAGGCTTACTGGTGGAGTACAGTGCCTCTGGACACTTGGCGGCAGAGCTAGGCTCACCTAACTACAGAGAGAGAGAGCTGAGCGCCTTCGGCCATAGGCTTACTGGCAAAGTGGGGTGCCTTGGGGGCACTTTTTGGCAGAGCTGAAAGAGCTTTGTAACACTTGCCTGAACAGGACAAAGGCTGAGGGGCCAGACAGAAGTGTGCCTGTGAGCGCAGCTGAGAAGAGGCTGTCCTGGTGGAGTAACTGTATCCTGAGCATTCCTGAACCTGAATTGTAACCTGTTACTTCCCTAATAAACCCCTTAATCATAAGCATTGTCTGTGAGTTCTGTGTAGCCATTGCAACAAATTATCAAACCCCGGAGAGAAGCATAGAGTGCTGTGGGAGGGACGGTTGGTGTCAGAATTAGTAAAAAGGTTGGAGGGTGGAGGCATGTCTGACCTCCACATAGTAGGAATCAGCCTTGGACTGTTGATCTTATCCTCCTACCCCCTTGTGAAGTTAGGGAAGATCCGAAGCTACCCCCGCCAAGCCATTTGTACAGCTAGAACAGGCAAATGCATGGAGAACAAAGATTATTTTACCAGGGGTGGGAAGGGAGGAAAGGGTGAGTCATTGCTTAGGGGGCACTGAGCTTCTGTTAATGGTGATGGAATAATATGGAAAATCAATATCACTGAATTGTATATGTAACAAATGTTGACTCAGCAAATGTTTTGTTATATATATTGTACCAAACAAAACAATTAAAAAAAAAAAAATCCTTCTCTCTATCACTGAGTGATCCTGTTACCCGGAGCCACTTTTCCTTCCCTGAATACAAGTAATTTCCTACCCTTTGCTCATGCTACTCCCTCTGCTTAGAATGCCTTCTCCTGCCTATTTCCCTACATCCTTGCCAACACCGTCTATTATTCTTTTTTATTAGCTGGAGTAAATGTTGCCATTTTGGTAGATGGAAATGGTGTGTTCTCAGGAATTCCACATCTCAGACCGCCCGGGATATTAGAACTGAAAGGGCCCTCGGGAATCATCTAGTCCAACCTCTTGTTGATTGGACTGGGAAGCAGAGGTCCTGGAGGCCAGGTCCCTCAGCTGGGTGGGTCAAGGAGACTTGTAGCACTTAAGGCCACTTGGCAGTCTCTGCATCGGCAATGCTTTTGGGTTTTTTTTCTGTTTTCTCCATAAAAGTTGAAAAATTTTCAGAAGTTAAGCAAGCAGAGGTATGTCTATGAGATGGATATTTAAAACAGGCAAGAATTTGGGGACAGGTGGTTTGGAGCTTTTCTTACTTAAATATTTCTAAGAGAGATTTCTTGTTTAAAATGGCACCTGATTAACCATGTCCCTCCCCTTCATTTTGTCACTAATACAATAAGGAGACATAGATTTCCTCACAAACACACAGAAGATTAACAAGACTAAGGTGGACAGAAAACTTAATCCCAGTATCTGAAAGGATACTCCATCAATAAGACAAGTAAAGCTGACTGAAAAAAGCCTTCTCAATTTCATCTAGTGAATCAAAGAATTACTTAAAACAGCCAGAAACCTTTCGCACCTTTTCCACTGTCAGACCCTTGACAAGCGTAGAGTCAAACAAGAACAGTGAGGGCTGCTTTTTGGAAACAGCCACACCTTTAGGGCCCACTCCCTGCAAACACCATTTTCTTATTTAATTCATGCCCAGAATCTCAGAGAAAACAGTTGAGTAAATGTGAGTTACCACTCACACCCGTTAGATTAGGGAAAAAGTCTGACAATACCAAGTGTTGAGAGGATAGGACCTCGCCAATAACTTTCAGGCCTCAAAGGCTAACGGTAAATTCTCTGTCTTCTTCTATAACTTATCAGCAGCATTTGGTGCAGTGGAACTATCTCTCCTCTTTGAAAGACTTTCTCCACTGGAAACCACTCTTCAGGTTTTTCCCCTTCACTTTCTGTTGCCTCTCAGTCTTCTTTTCTAGATCCTCTTCCCCCCTTGTTGCTGCTGACACGCCCCCAAACTCAGTGCTTGGGCTTTTTCTTTCCACCATCCACAGTCTTCCCTTTGCAAATCCTGAATTTTATAACATCTGTTGTTGTTATGGAAACCCTGGTAATGTAGTGGTTAAGTGCTATGACTGCTAACCAAAAGGTCGCCAGTTTGAATCCACCGTGCGCCCCTTGGAAGCTCTATGGGGTAGTTCTACTCTGTCCTAAGGTTCACTATAGGGTCCCTATGAGTTGGAATTGACTCGACGGCAACGGATTTTGTTTTTCTGTTTTTGTTTTTGTTAGGTGGCATCAGTGGAACTGCCCCATAGGGTTTTCTAGGCTGTAATCTTTACAGAAGCAGATCACCAGGTCTGAGGAGCCACTGGTGGCTTCGAATCGCCAACATTTCAGTTAGTAGCCCGGCACTTAGTTCTTGCACCACCAGGTCTCCTTTAATGCCATCTAATTGCTAACAATTCCCCAATTTACATTGGCACCCAAAGCTTTTTCCTTGAATCGGAGGCTTGAATTTCCAACTGCAAACCGAATACATCCACTTGGATACCTAAGCGTTGTCTCAAGCTTCTGATGTACAAAACTGACCTCCTCATCTTCCCCCAAATGGTGCTACACACAATCCTCCCTCTTTCAGGAAATGGCAACTTTGTCGTAGGTGATCAGGCCAGGAACCTGGGGCTCAACTTGGACTCCTCTTAGCAAATCCTGTTGGCTGTTCTTTCAACATATGTCCAAGATCTGATCTCTTCTCTCTACCTTCATTACTACCACCTTATCGCAGGCCACCATCTTCTCTGGTCTGGAATATCACAATAGCCTATGATCTAGTCTCCATGTTTCTACCCTATTCTCTCTACAGCCTGTTCTCCAAAGACACTCAAAGTGATTCCTTTAAAATGTAAGTCAGATAGATCGTGGCAGTTTTCAGCTCAAAACCTTCCATGGACTGTCATTTCACTCAGAGTAAATAATCACCTACAAGGCCCACCGCGACTACCCCTGTCACCTCTCTGACCTTATCTCCTACTTCTCTTCCCCTCATTCACTCCACTCTAACTACATTGGTATCTCTGCTGCTCTCTGAACCCCCCAGGCACTCCTACCTGAGGACCTTTTCTCCTGCTGGTCCCCCAGATATCCACTTGGTATACTCTCTTGACTCTTTCAAGTCTTTGCTCAATATCACTACCTCAAACACCCTATCTGAACTCCCCTCGCACTCCTGATTTTCCTTACTCAGCGTTATTTTTCTTTGTAGGATTTCTTACTTTCAAACACACTATATAATTTATTTACTTATTATCTTTACTGGTGAAGAGCCCTGAGCTCTGGATGTGCCACCCATAAGGTGGACATCAGGCATTGAATGAAGTTCCTGGTCCTGCTAGCCCTGGAAACTCAGAATTGCTGCAATTCATGGCCAGAAGTGGGTTTTTCAAGGCTCCTGCGTCATGCACCAATAGGTTCTGTCTAAGGCAGGTGCATCAATTTGGCTGAGCCTAGCCCCAGTGGCACGGAAGGCCGGGAAAGCAGGTATCAGGCACTTCCAATACCAAACTTACAAAGGAAATCTCAGATATTGAGCAGCCAAAAAAAAAAAAAAAGATAAATGTCCACTCCATTGGGGTATATTAGGCCGTGAAGGAAGCCTAAGAAGTTCCAAAAAGAAGGAATTGTACAGGCCATCTTCTTTTCACAATGTGATACATTCTAGCTGTTTGGTAAGCAGGCAAAATTCAAGAACGTACAAGCAGAAATAAATTGAGTGTAAATTACTTCTTCTCCAGTCCCTAGTTAAAATTTTGGGTGTGTCCCACAGCTTTTCTGATTACCCTTGATTTAATCCTCTTCACTTTCAGCACTTGCTTGCTGAAAGTGAAGAGGACTTGAAGCACTTACTGATGAAGATCAAAGACCACAGCCTTCAATATGGATTGCACCTCAACATAAAGAAAACAAAAATCCTCACAACTGGACCAATAAGCAACATCAGGATAAACGGAGAAAGATTGAAGTTGCCAAGGATTTCATTTTACTTGGATCCACAATCAACAGCCGTGGAAGCAGCAGTCAAGAAATCAAAAGATGCGTTGCATTGGGCAAATCTGCTGCATAGGACTTCAAAGTGTTGAAGAGCAAAGAAGTCACCCTGAAGACTAAGGTGCGCCTGACCCAAGCCATGGTACTTTCAATCACATCATATGCATGTGAAAGCTGGACAATGAATAAGGAAGACCAAAGAAGAATCAATGCCTTTGAATTGTAGTGTTGGTGAAGAATATTGAATATACCATGGACTGCCAAAAGAACGAACAAATCTGTCTTGGAAGAAGTACAACCAGAATGTTCCTTAGAAGCAAGGATGGTGAGACTGCGTCTTACATACTTTGGACATGCTGTCAGGAGGGATCAGTCCCTGGAGAAGGACATCATGCTTGGCAGAGTACAGGGTCAGCAGAAAAGAGGAAGACCCTCAGTGAGGTGGATTGACACAGTGGCTGCAACAATGAGCTCAAGCATAACAATAATTGTAAGGATGGCTCAGGACCAGGCAGTGTTTCGTTCTGTTGTGCATAGGGTCGCTATGAGTCGGAACTGACTCGACTGCATCTAACAACAACAAGAACTTGGATTTAAAACAAACAAAACCCTCCTGGCCACCTCCACTTTTGGCCATAAAAATACTTTTCTTCCAGTGATTAAAATGTGCCCTCTTTCCAAAGTTAAAGCTCCTCCCCTCCCTCGGCTCTAGCAAGTTGGGGCTGGGAAGCCTATGGTGGGGAGGTGGACATGGTAAGCTCTGCTCACATCCCTCCTTGCTCTGCTCCTCCCTGCCCTTCAGGTGGGGCCCAGAGAAAGACAGTGTTAGAGGCAAGTACACAGTCTGATGTGGCTGGTCCTGCTTGGATGTGCTGCTGGTGTTCTCTGGGCTTGATGGCATATTTGTGGGTTTCACAGAGATGTTCCCCATGGAGGCTTGTCTTCAGTTGGTGGTGGACATCTCCAACTGACTCCAGCTGACTTCAACCCTGAGCCCTGGGCTACCTAGTGGTCCATTTCCCCCACCTTATCTTTTTTGGGTCCATCAATCCTCCAAGTGGCCTTTTGGGGTGCTCCTTCTTAAGATGGCCCCAGGTCAAGCCTCCCCCACATGACCTACAGCACGTCCGTGGGAAAGTGTATGCATCCTTGGTCCTCCTCCAACCACTGGCGGAAGTGGGACTCATGCTCTGTGCAGTCCTTTCCTTTCTGCCATTGCAGGTGGACAACCTCAGCCTTATGCCTTTGCATCTTTCAGGAGTGAATCATTCCCAGTCCACTCCCTCTTCCCCCGAATGAAGAGGAAGCACTCCCAGCCGTCATGGACAAAGGAAAGGCAAATATCTCAGCACTCCAACATCTTTGACCAGAGAAGTGTTCCCTCCCAGCTCTTCACTACCAACCTTTTATATTCTTAAAGTGGACATTGGACTAAGGTGGCAAAAGTCAGTTTCCAGATGCTTCCTTTTGTTCTTTTCCTTTGCAAGACCTGCATAGGTGGTCTGGCTTCTAGCTTCAAAATGTGGGATTTTAATTCCTAGCCTTTGGGCTTCAGCCAAAACTGAGAGAAAGAACTTCTATTACAAAAGCTGGAGCTTAGAAATGAAAATTAAAATAGAGAAAAAAAAGACTTGGAAATTAAAAAAATATTCTAAATAAATCTTGCATCGAAGAAGAAATCAAACCTAACAGCAGAGAAATTAGAAAAATGAAAATATTATATATTAAAACATCATTGGATGTAAAAAAAGAAAAAAAACTAACGACTAAATTGTACAGCTAAAAATTATTAAGATGGCGAACTTCATATAATATATATTTACCACAACAAAATTAAATAAACAACTAACGGTTACTATTGTTCTCTGGGGGCCCTGGTGGCACAGTGGTTAAGTGTGATTTGCTCACCAATCCACCAGATGCTCCGTGGAAACCCTATGGGGCAGTTCTACTCCGTCCTATAGCATCACTCTGAGTCAGAATCAACTTGAGGACAATGGGTTTGGTTTGCTTTGTTTTGTTGTTCTTGAAGAAAATTTCATAGCGTATCTTAAAAATATACAATCAACATCAGTCAATAAGCATTCAATTTAAGAAGTTACAAAAAGTAATAAAATAAACCTGTGGAAAATAATAATAATAAAAAAAGATTAAAATAAAACAGATATACTCAATAACAAGGACCCAATAGAGAGATTAATAAAAAAAAAAAAATAAGAGCAGTTTCTTTCAAAAGTCCAATAAATTAGACACACTTTGGGAAAATTTAATCAAGACAAAAAGATGGAAAACTGAAAACACAATATTAATATTGAGAAAGGTGACAAAACCAAAAATACTGATGAGATTTTATAATTATAGGAAGATTCTGTGTCATTATCTATGCTAATATCTTGAAAATTGGGAGAAATGGATAATCTTATCAGAAAATATAAATTGGCAAAATTAACTGAAGAGAAAAAAAACCATGGAGGAAAACAACATTACTAAAGAGCTACCATCGAATAAGGCTAAGAGCTCACACTGTCTTATGAGTCAATTTTCCTAAACCTTCAAGAAACAATTCCTATGCTAGTTAAGCAGTTCCAGGCCAAATAAAAATATGGAAATCTTCCAAACTCCTTCGACAAGCCTAGCATATCCCTGATACCCAGGCCTGACAGAGATACCACAATACAGTATGCTTGTGTATAGATTTTCTTTACAAATAAAGCAATAGCAAAAAAAAAAAAACAATATATTAAAATGATAATAAAACAAACAAACAAAAATGATAATACACCATGACAAATCAGGTTTATTTCAAGAGTGCTAGAATGGTTCAATATTAATAAATCTATTGACATGAACCATTATATTAACAGGACGAATAAGAAATACCATGTGATTATTTTGAAAATCTGAAGATAATTCAAAAACAATTGTAGCAGTACATTGATAGGGAACTGCCAGAAATTCAGGCCAGGCTCAGAAAAGTATTGGAACGAGGGATATCATTGCTGATGTCAGATGGATCTTGGCTGAAAGCAGAGAATACCAGAAAGATGACAACCTGTGTTTTATTGACTACAAGAAGGAACTCAACTGTGTACATCATAACAAATTATGGATAACATTGCAAAGAATGGGAAACCCTGGTGGCATAGTGGTTAAGTGCTATGGCTGCTAACCAAACAGTCGGCAGTTTGAATCCCCCAGGCGCTCCTTGGAAACTCTATGGGGGAGTTCTACTCTGTCCTATATGGTTGCTATGAGTCGGAATCGACTCGACGGCACTGAGTTTGGTTTGGTTTTTGGATTGCAAAGGATGGGAATTCCAGAACACTTCATCGTGCTCCTGAAGAACCTGTACGTAGACCAAGAGGTATTCGTTCAAACAGAATAAGGGGATACTGTGTGGTTTAAAATCAGGAAAGGTATGCATCAGGATTGTATTCTTTCACCATACTTATTCAATTTGTATGCTAAACAAAATAATCTGAGAAGCTGGACTATATGAAGAAGTATATGGCATCAGGTTTGGTGGAAGGCTCATTAACAACCTGCAATATGCAGATGACAGAACCCTGCTTGCTGAAATCAAAGAAGACTTGAAGCACTTATTGATGAAGATCAAAAACAACAGCTTTCAGTTTGGATTGCATTTCAGCAAAAATCCTCACAACTGGACCAATAAGCAACACCATGATGAACAGAGAAAAGATTGAAGTTGTCAAGGGTTTCATTTGACTTGGATCCACAATGAACGTCCATGGAAGCAGCAGTCAATAAATCAAACAATGAATTGTATCGGGCAAATCTGCTGCAAAAGACCTCTTTAAAGTGTTGAAAACCAAAGATGTCACCTTGAGGACTAAGGTGTGCCTGACCCGAGCCATGGTATATTCAATCACATCATATGCATACAAATGCTGGACAATGAATAAGAAAGACTGAAGGAAAATTGATGGTTATGGTGTTGGCAAAGAATATTGAACCACGGACTGCCTAAAGAACAAACAAATCTGCCTTGGAAGTATAGCCAGAACACTCCTTGGAAGCGAGAATGGCAAGACTTCATCTCACGTACTTTGGACGTGTTATTGGAGGCCCTAGTCCCTGGAGGAGGACATCATGCTTGGTAAGGTTGAGGGTCAACGAAAAACAGGAAGACCCTCGATGAGATGGATTGACACAGTGGCTACAACAATGAGGTCAAACACAGCAATGATTGTGAGGATGGTTCAGGAGTGGGCAGTGTTTCGTTCTGCTGTACATGGGGCCACTATGAGTCAGAACTGACTTGAAGGCCCCTAACGTCAACAACATTTTGAAAAAGCAACCACAGAGTTTAAATACAATTCAACCTCTATTCCTAATTTTAAATACTCTTAGTAAACTTGTAATAGAAAGATATCTCTGTAACTGAGATGAATATCTGATAGCTGACATAGTACCCAAAGTGCAGCCTCAGATATATCCTCATTGTGGGCAGGAACAAAACATGAATCCCTGAAATTACCATTCTCATTTAACAGAAGAGAGCTTATTGTTTTTTAAGCAAAGGGTGTATATGTAAAGAAGGCATCAAAGATATTATTTGTAGGTGATATAATTTTCTAGCTTGAAGATCCAAAAGTATCAGCTGATAAACTATGCTAGAATGAATGAGAATAGAGGCAGTCCCTGGGTTACAAACATCTGAGTTACAGGCAACCCGTACTTATGAACCAAAAAAAAGCCTATTGTATTAAAAATTCAAGGTACATACAATGGTTCGTAATAACAAACAGGTGCTACTTTGTGACGTGCATCAAAACATTGTTATTACTATTGCTGCATTATTAGGTTAAAGACGTTTTAGTGTACCTGGAAGTGTTTCTTTAATGTTTTTTATGCATAGAAAGGTACACTATATACTATATACTAAGACAAACATTTGACTGATGTTAGATACGAACTATACCTAACTGTTCCCACTTACATAAAGATTCGGCTTAAAGACAGACTTAGGAATGGAACTCATTCATAATCCTGGAGCTGCCTGTATTCAGTAAGGTAGTCGGTTACAAAATAAAAATATAAAAATCATTCCCTCTCTATACATGATCAATAACAAGGGAGAAAATCCAGAGGACCAAAAGAGCCCATTTATAATAGTAGCAAAAAATGAATGACCCAGAAATCAATGTTCAGAAAATGTATAGGATCTCTACGACAAGAACTATAATGCTTTACTGAGGGATGTAAAGACAACTTGAGTAAATGGGAGAACATATCCACAGCCTCTGACTATAGCCACACAGGCTGAACACTTCACAACTCTAATGTGAATGGCATCCCCCTCAGGTTGTGCAGTGTGATAGAAAAAAACGCACTGACACTGAGTCGATTCCAACTCATAGCAATCCTACAGAACAGAGTAGAACTGCCCTACAGGGTTTCCAAAGAGTAGCTGGTGGATTCGAACTGCTCTCCTTTTGGTTAACAGCTGTAGCTCTCAATCACTTCTCTGTCTTTAACATATCATGTTCCTGGGTAGGAAGATTCAATAACGTGAAATTCTCAATTCTCCCCCAAATGAATTTGTAAATTTAATTAAATATCAATCAAAATCCAACAGAATATTTGAGAACTTGGCAAAATGACTTTAAAGTTCATAAATGGAAGGACAGCCAAGACCATTTTTAAAAGAAAAATCAAACTAGGAGACTTACATTACCAGTCATTAAAAAATATTATAAGATTACAGGAAGAAAACAGGGAGGCACTGGTAAAGAAATGTACATTCAGCTCAATGGAACAGACACAAATTAAAAAAATAACTGCAAATTTAGTATGTGATAAAGGTAACTTTTCAAACATGTGTTGAGGGTTTAGGGAAAATGAATTACACTGTAAGTGGTGTTAGGAAAATTGGTTAACATTTTGGAAAGAAAACAAAACACAAAAACATTTTCTTACAGCACAGACCACAATAAATTTCAATTGTAGAAATGAAACAAGAAGAAAATGTAGGTGGATATTTACATTACCCTGTGGTAAGACAGAAACCTTGATGGCATAGTGGTTAAGTGCTACAGCTGCTAACCAAAAGGTAGGCAGTTCAAATCCACTAGGCATTCCTTGGAAACTCTATGGGGCAGTTCTACTCTGTCCTATAGGGTCGCTATGAGTTGGAATCGATTCCATGGCAACCAGCTTTATTGCAAGTATCAGTAGTTCTTTTTATTGCTGAGTAGTATTCCATTGTATTGATATATCACATTAGCTTATCCATACACCAGTCAATAGATAAACTTGGGTTGCTTCCAGCTTTTTATTATTATGATAAAGCTATGAATATTCAAGTTCAAGTCTTCATGTGAACATATGTTTTCATTTCTCATGAGTGGATACCTAAGAGTTGATATCTATGAGGGCTGGGTCATTTGATAAGCATACGTTTCATTTTTGAAAGTTTTTAAAGCTATATATCTTCAAGTTCACTGATGTGTCCTTCTTCAGAGTCTAATCTGTATTAATCCCATCCCACGTGTTTTTTTAATTTCAGACACCATATTTTTCAGTTCCGGAAATTCTATTCGGATCTTAAAAAAAAAAAAAAGCCATTTCTCTCCTTACAATGGTTGTATTTTCCTCTATCTTTTTGAACATATGGAGAATAATAGCTATTTTAATGTTCTTGTCAACTAACTCCATCAGCTCTAATTTCTTTGTCTGTTTCTATTGGCTAGTTTTTCTTCTGGTTATAGGCCATATTTTCCTACTTCATTTCCGAGGGCAATTTTTTTTTTAACTTCTTTTTATTTATTTATTGTTTTTTAATTGAAGTTTAGATACAGGTTTACAGAACAAACTAGTTTCTCATCAAACAGTTAGTACGCACATTGTTCCATGGCATTGGTTGACAACCCCAGGACACATCAACACTCTTCCTTCTCAACCCGGGGTTCCCTATTATCAGCTTCCCTGTTCCCTCCTACCTTCCAGTCCCTGCCCCAGGGCTGGTGTACCCGTTAATCTTCTTTTGTTCCACGGGTCTGTTCAATCTTTGGCTGAAGGGTGAACCTCAACAGTGACCTCATTACTGCACTGAAAGGGTTTCGGGGGGCCATACTCTCAGGGTTTCTCCCCCTTGGGTAATTTTTTGTTGGATGCTGGATATTGTAAATTTTACATTGTTGGTTTCTGGATTTTGTAGTATTCCTTGAAATACCACTGGATTTTACTCTGAAGCACAGTTCAGACCTCTTGAAGGCTTTCTTTTAAGATTTGTTAAGTTGGGCCCTGAGCAGCCTTTACTCTAGGCTTTTCCATTAAGTAACACCCATCTGAGGTCCCTACTCAATGCACCTTGTGTTAGGAGGCCTTTCCATCCTGGCTGGTGGGAACATAAAGAATTCCCAGCCCTGCATCAACTTCAGGAATTACCCTGCCTCCACTTCTTGGCTGGAAGCAGACATCTTTGCTTAGGAATTTTAAAGCATAACGTTAAAGGCAGCAACTGTAAAGGAAAAGAGTGATATCTTAGACAACATAAAAATGTAAAACCTAGTTGTTGGCCTCCTCTTAAATTCACTTCAGTTTAGTTGCTATTTTTGATTTGAGTGCCAGTTGGTAGAGAGAACATATCTCTAGGGAGGCACGAAGCCTGGGTCTGGAGGTAGCTCTGCCTCTCACTGTGCGACCAGAGGGAAAATTCTCCCCTCTGGGCCTCAGTCTTCTGATCTGTAAAATAAGGGAGCCGGGTAAGGTGTCTCTGGGCAAGTAGTACCAGTTTCTTGCTCATCTGTTTACCTCTTTGATAACTAACTCTCAGGGACTCCAGCTCCGCCTCAGAGCTGCCTTCTTAGTTCTATTTCCCTTTTTTAAATATAATTTAGTTTTTATTTGATTTATGGACTCGGTCCCAGTCACTGAACTTCATTCGGCTTGGACGGCGTATTGATTTTCAATAAGGATGGAGCAGAAGAATAAAGAGATGACAGCAGCACTTGGCTGCAGACCTAGGGCCATCTGAGGGATGCAGGAATTCATCATCTCCGGGGCAATAACTCAGGCTCTCCCTGGCAGGGCAGCAACCCAGGCAGCTCGGTCAGGCTGGGCCAGCCCAAGCAAGCCATATAGTGGTCATCTGCCTTTGATAACAGGAGCTTGCAAGACTGCCCATCCGGTTTCCCCACCTCTAAAGACAGGAGGTGGAAAGAGTCCCTGGGGCTAGCTAGAGGGAGGTCCCACATTTTGGATCAGCAAGGAGGAGGAGATGGTTATGTACAAAGATTTTTGTCATTGTTGTTAAATGCCAATGAGTCAGTTCTGACTCACAGTGACCCCATGTACAGCAGAACGAAACACTGTCCAGCCCTGTGCCATCCTCACAATTGTTGCTACATTTGAGCCCATTGTTGCAGCCACTGTGTCAATCCATGTCGTTGAGGGTCTTCCACTTTTTCGCTGACCCTCCACTTTACCAAGCATGATGTCCTTCTCCAGGGACTGGTCCCTCCTGACAACATTTCCAAAGCGTGTGAGACATAGCCTTGCCATTCTTGCTTCTAAGGAGCAGTCATTCTGCTGGTACTTCTTCCAGGATAGATTTGTTCGTTCTTTTGGCAGTCCATGGTATATTCAATATTCTTCGCCAATGCCACAATTTAAAGGTGTCAATTCTTCTTTCATCTTCCTTATTTACTGCCCAGCTTTCACATGCATATGAGACAACTGAAAACACCATGGCTTGGGTCAGGCACACCTTAGTCCTCAAAGTGACATCTTTGGTTTTCAACACTGTGAAGAGGTCTTTTGCAGCAGATTTGCCCAATGCAAATAAACAAATGCAACAGATGATGAATGGTGAAGAGGGAAGCAGGTGTGCCAGGAACTCATGCTGATTCTAGAGCACCCTCTCTTGTCTGCCTGCAGAAACTAAAATCAGCAAGACTGATCTATTTTCACTCCCCAAAACAAATGCATCAAGCTTTCTCTTGCCTCTGGACTTTTGCACATGCTGTTCTCTGGACGATGTTCCAGCCCTCTCTGTCTGGCCAACTCCTACTCATCCTTCAGGTCTTAGCTTAGTTGCTGCTTCCTCTGGGAAGCCTTTCCTGATTCCCCTTAACCCACCCCACCTTTATTTATGTGCCCCACCCTGTGCTTCCCCAGTATCCTGTGCTGACTCTGTTATGGCATTTACCACACTGTGTTACAACGGCTACATCAACAGTGTCATAGTTCATCCTAAAAAAGGCCAGGCTTACCTGACCAATACAGGCTAGAGAAACCCCAGAGATTATTGCCCTAAGATACCCTTTGAACTTGGAACTGAAGCCACTTTCAGAGGTCACCTTTCAGCCAAATAATAGATCGTTTATAAAATAAACAGTAGCACCTGTGAGTAATATGGTCCCTTAAACAATCAACATATGAGACCAAACAGTCAACATTTACCCTAGAGCAAACGTGAGGAGGCAAGGAAGGGAAGGGAAGCTAGATCAATGGAAACAGAACAAACAGAAGGGAAATAATGAGAATGGTGACACGTTGTAAAAATTGTAAACATCATCACAGAACGATTTGTATAAAAATTATTAAATGGGAACCTAATTTGCTGTGTAAACTTTCACCTAAAACACAATAAAATATTTTTAAAACAAAAAACAATGCTATTACAATGGTCTGTTTTCTTAACTGTACCACCTACTTAACTCCCAGCTCTCTGAGGGCAGGGACTGTGCCTGCCTTGTTTGTCCAATGTCCTGGTATAGCAGATACTCAATAAATATTTGCTGAATAAATGATAGCTGAAATGAATGATTTTCAAAATTAGTCAGTGATTCAAAGAATACTTATTGAACATGAGTTACATACTAACATTGTGGGTAGGTGTTGACACTGAATTAATTTTTTTTTTTAATTTAATCCCCTTACCAGTTGCCATCAAGTCAATTTCGGCTCATCGTGGCCCCCATGTATGTCAGAGTAGGGGTTTGCACCATAGGATTTTCAATGGCCATGACATTTTGGAAGTAGATTGCCAGGTCTTTCTTCCAAGGCATCTCTGAATGGGTTCAAACTGACAGCCTTTTGGTTAATAGCCGAGCACTTAACTGTTTACACCACCCAAGCCCAAAAAAAAGCCCAAAGCCAAAGCAAATTCATTTATATTGAGTCGATTCTGACTCATAGCCACCCTACAGGACAGAACAGAACTGCCCCACAGGGTTTCCAAGTTGCAGCTGCTAGATTCGAACTGCTGACCTTTTGGTTAGCAGCTGTAGCTCTTAACCACTGCACCACCAAGGCTCCCATATTAATCCCTTTAATAGCCCCTTAATTTCATATGTGGTAAAACACTCAGAGAAGTGATGTGATCAGCTCAAGGTCACACAGCCAGAACCTGACTGAGTCTGTCTCTTAACTCCTAATCCCACTTCTGCCACTTTCTCACCTGGAACTCTATTGGCCCTTTCTCTCTCCCAGGGCCCCATAGTGCTCTCATCTATAGGATTAGAGGGTCAAACCAGGCAGTAGTTCTTAACCTTTATGAACTGATGAAAGCTATGAACTGTAGCCCCAGGAAATACACACATGCACAGATAAAATTACACACAATTTCAGGGGTTCATGGACCCCTTAGAACTTACCCGCAGTTCTTAGGTTAAGAAGTACCCCCAAACTCACCTATCATGAAGGCCTTATCACCTCTCACTTTCCCAGGATGGTTTATGATTCACCCACTGACATTGATTTTATGAAGTGGCAAAATTCTCCCATTCTTTTTTCAAAGTTTCCACCTCCCCACCTCTTCCCTGCCTGGCTGGCAGTTCCTCTCTGCCAGGAGACCCTATTACCCCCAAGCCCCCAGGTCCTGCCAGACTGCGGCTGACATACTGAGCCCTGATCCTGATTTATTCTCCATCTTCTCTGGATGAGAAGTTATGCATAATAGCAGGGCTCAGCCCCTGCTGGAAGAGATGGCCAAGTTCCATCCTTAGCAAATAAAACCACCGCTGTTCGGTAATTCCCATGGTTCGTGAAAAATGAGATTTCCTTGCCACAGCAAATGAAGAGGGCGGGAGATGTAGAGATGCTCCCACTTCAGTAGGTGGAAAAGACCATAAAAATATAAATCAGCTAGAGAGATAACCTTCTCCTCTATCCATTATTTGGGCAGGCCAGAGCTAATGTGTTTGTTTCTTAAATCCTCTGATAGCAGCCACCCTTCCCCTCAGGAATGGCTGCACTTTTATGAAATCCAGCAGGAACATTGCAACAAGGAAACAGACCATTCAGTTCCTGGAAACTCTGCTAATCTGCCAGGGCCTTGAATACCAGGCTGGCAGTTTTACCCTCCAGGCCAGTGAGTCTTACCTAGGGGCGTTCAGGATGGGGCAGACAACTGGCGAAGGCATTGATGAGGGTTGTGGGATCAGTCTCACGCTGGAAAGATCATTCTGGGTGTGTGTAGGGACCCATCAGAAGAAACGAGAGGGACAGGGGCTGAGGAGTCTGGGGAGGGGTCTCCTCCTATCCCTTATTGTTCCCACAGTGGGGATGGCAGCATGGTCACTAAAACCATATCCAGATAGGACACACTGCCTTCCCCCTGCAGATAGGCATGCCTAAGGAGATGTAAGTGGAAGTCGCTGGGTGGAGCTTCTTGGAAGACTCTTTATAAAAGGCTTCTTAGTCATTGAAGCCCCTTTGTCCCTCTGCATGTCTTCTTTTTCATCAAGAATGCAGGTGGGATGGCTGGTGCAACGGCCACCTTTATGCAACCATAGGAAAAGGCCGAGAGAACCACAGAGACCTCAGCTTTGATATCTGAGCTGCTGAGTCAATGTCAGATACTGCCTGCTTCTAGACTTATCATGTGAGAAAAATCCCTGTGGGGCAAAGGGTGGAGAAGTTACATAGTGAAGTGTATGTACATGACTGGAGCTCTGGAGAGTCTTCTGCACATATGTGGGGGGTGATAGGAGCCATGGGGGTGGGGAAGTAGAAGGAAGGAAAAAAGATAGATAGGCTAGGAAAGAAGAGGGCCCTGGAGAACACCAACCAGTCTTCAAGAAATTGGTTGAAGGATAGGACCAGCAAAGAGGAAGCAGCCACAGAGGGAGGAGACACTTGGAGAATGGGGAGAGGGAGGGGCAGGGATTTGGGAAGTGCTAAGTGTCACCAGTATAAATGACAGAGAGGACCAGTAGCCAACATCAGAGAAAGAGACTTGGCAGTGATCCTGACAAGGGCTGACGATTCCAACACATTAATGCCAGTATGCCTGAGGGCCCCTCTGGTTGTCCTATGGCCCCAGTCCCTCCCTGTGGGACTGGGGGTACCTCACTGGCTGGCACCTCCCAGAAGGTTGCTTAGGGAAAAAGAAGATGGAAAGGGAATATTTTCTTCCTCCAACAGCTCAACCAGGAGATATTTTAGACACGATTACTGCCCACATGCTTAAACTTTCTCCCTGTTCCCAGCCCCCGTTTGTACGTGCTTGTTGATCTTGTTCAATTTGATTCTCCTTTGCTCAAAGTGCATGTGGCTGGGTATTCAACACTGGGTCTGCCCTGATGTTCTGTGGGACCTCAGGCCACTCAGTCAACAAGTTGAAGGCAGAGCTGGGGCTAAGGCTCAGGTCCTCTGATTTCAAATCCATCAGGCCTCAAGGCTCAAGTGTGGAACACTTCTTAGGTCTGGGTTTTAACAAATGCATTGGAAGTTGGAGCGCTGCTGATGTTTTGCTGGCTCGGGGCAGGTACCGGGACTTTTTTTGCAAACTGGGTACTCTGTCATGTAGAAAAACAGATCTTTTCAGGAGGTAAAACATGTGGAGTTACCTAGCACGAAAAGAGACTAAAAGGCCAGGATGCACACTCAACGCACGGCTCTCTGGGTTTTAACCATCCTGGAAGATTTGAAACGTTCCGCAAATTTGTTTGTTGATGCTCTGATTTCCAGTGTTCCGCTGGGGAGATGCTGCTAGTTTTTTTCTGTCTTGTTTAACCCAGTAGGACTCCCAGGAATGGATGTTTCTTCTGGAGCTTGAGCAAACTCCTCAGCAGAGCTCCACATGTCACAGGTTCTAAGCCATAAAAAGGTGCTTCTCAAAGAGAAGCGTCCTGAGAAGGACAAAGGTCTAGATCCCGCTCAACCCTGCCACACGGGGAGTCTTTTCCTGATACCAGGCTTGAAGTTCCCTGGAAATGCAGCCGCGTGGAAGAGTATTTGGGGACTTCTGCTCCAGGTCAGAACTGTGGTCAGGGAATCCAGCAATGAGTTCAAAGACTGAAAAATGAACAGGAAATGATACAGTGAGGACTTTGCAAAGCTCTGAAAGCTTGGGTAAGTTTTGGCCAGAGATTCACAAAGGACTGGCACACTGGTCTTGGAGTGAGGAAATCTAAGTTCCAACTCCAATTCTACACTGATTGTCTGAATGGCATTAGTGAGTCTTTTCCTCTCTGGGCCTCAGTTTTCTCATCTATAAAATGTTGTTGTTGTATGCCATCAAGTTGATTCTGGCTCATAGTGACCCTATATGACAGAGTAGAATTGCCCCATAGGGTTTCCTAGGCTGTAATCTTTATGGGGACAGATATCCAGGTCTTTTCTCCCGCAGAGCTGCTTTCTGTTAGCAGCAGAGCGCTTAGCCATTGTGCCACGAGGGCACCTTCATTTGTAAGCCAAGCTCTTTAACCACTGTGCCACCAGGGCCCCTCATCTAAAATAAAAAAATAAATAAATATATTTTTTTTTTTTTTTAAATAGGGTTGGTAAATTCCAAGCCCTACCTGCTTCCAGAGTTGCTGGGAGATAATGGCCTTGGAAGCAGTACAGATGTGAGGCATCTGTCCCTGTAAAAGAACCTGATCTCGGGTTAAGGAGCTCGGGCCAAGCACGTTCAGACAGCCTGTGGGGCTCTGGGGGCAGCTGTGAGTGGCTTTTCCGTACAGATGAATGCCTTTTCCTCTGGAACAGTAACAGTTGCCACCAAGTCAATTCCGACTCCTGGTGACCCCATGTGTGTCGGAGCAGAACTGTGCCCCACAGGGTTTTCAGTGGCTCATTTTTTGGAAGTGGATTACTGGCTTTGCTTTCAAGGTGTCTCTGAGTGGACTCGAACCACCAACTTTTTGGTTAACAGTCCAGCATGCTGACCATTTGCACCACCCAAGGACTCCCTCCTGAAGAACCCTGTGCCTGAATACGTATTTCCCTTTTAAATGAGCGCTTACGAGGATTGTGGTGGGTTACTCCTGAAGCTAAGATGGAAACCATTCCCTTCTCGAGTCTAATCACCAAAGGGTTGACATTCAGAAACCTAAGTGTAGAAGAAAATTACCTAACTTTTTCAGCTGCAGGGGCTACTGTTCATAGCCTATGTTTGGTGTGATTAAATACGCCAACATGAGGTGAGTGATATGTTGGTGGTCTTGTGTCCAGAGTTAGAGAAATTAGCTGGGTCTTCAGAAGCACTCGATCACGCCATTTCAGGTGCTTCTGTGTGCAGGGGGGCAAACCAATTTCATGCGTTTGGGAAATTTCAAAACTTGTATGTGTGTGAATGTGTGAGCACTGAGCATATGTACACGTGTGTATGTGTGAATGTGAACGTGAGTGTACATGGCGCTCTGTGCATTGCATGTATATGTGCATATTTGTGCATACATGTGTGGTGTGTGGGTACATGTTGTATGTGTGCACGTTTGTGTGGACACGTGTACATGTGTGCATGTGTATACACGCATATACCCACCCTCTCCCATAAGGGATGACTTTGCTCAATTGTACCAGGACCGGGGGGTGATTTAATGAGCGCTGGGTCTCCTTGTCCAACATGCTGAGCTATGAAAATGGCAAAGCCTTTCCGAACCTGAAAGACAGATGAGTTCATTTTCAGGTTTTGCCGTGAATCGGTGGCTCCTGGAAAGGCTAATGGCTCCAAGAGGCGGCATTTGCATCTGGCAATGTCAGAGCAGCTGTAGGATTAGTGGCCAGGGGGTGATTTAGGATAGCTATTTGGGAACATCTACCATTTTCCAATAATGCTTGAGAAATTGCCTCGCCCTAGAACAGAGATTTCAGGAGGGCCTGGAACAGTGATGGAGGAGGCCGGGCAAACGCAGATTCCTCTTGTCTGAGTGGCATAGCTGCAGGCGTCCGAGGAGCCTGAGATTCCAGACTCCTCCAGGTAGACTGGCTCCATTGATCACGCCGTTGCCCCCCCTCTGAGCCCTGCTCTATGCACGGGTGCATCTCCCCTCACCTCCCCCGGGTCAGCCCCGACATCTATCTGATGAAATTAGTATTTGAAATACAATAAAGTGATTAGTTCACTTGACTGTGACAAACATATTTAATCTTGGCCGATCGATAGTGTCAGAAAACCAGTGCCATTAGTTAAATTATCCTCTGAATTCAGAAAAGCAAATGGCTTAATTGAAGAAGGCAAACTCCTAAGGCCAGCTTTCAGTCAAGGCTCTCCCTCCCTTGGGGGTTTGGAAGGCTCTGATTTGAACTTTACCTCTAACCTGCTTCCTCTTCAGCCACCACTCTCTGGACCCTCTCTGAGCCTCAGTTTCCCTATCTGTCAGTACAATGCAAAGGTTTAAAGGGAAAACTCTGGAGCTATGACCAGTTCAAATCAGCACCACCAGCTAGCTGACCTTGGGGGAGTGATTTAACTTCTCTCTGCCTCAGTTTTTTCTACTGTAAAATGGGAGTGTTGATACCAGCATCTGGGCCCTAGAGAGAGGCAGGTGAAACAGCTCTGGCCTGGGTTCTTGTCCTGATCCTGCAGTGCCGCAGTTTGACCATGTGCCCCCTTCCCTCCCTTAGCCTCAGTCTCCCCATCTGTAAATGAGGAGGTGAGATGGACGAATTTGTAAAGGCTCGCACAGTCCTGATGTTCCACAAGTCTCTGACCCTAATGTCCTTGTTAATGGACATGAGCGTTACTAGAAGTGAGCTGATGTAGGAAGGCCAAGTGTTCTCGGTAAGCCAGGGAGGCTGTTCTTGAGGAAACATAAATAATATTTTTGGACATGGCAGGATAGGGTGGTAGGATTAAAAACACAGGAAATCATGCTTTCTGGCTGTGAAACAAAAATCAGTTCCATAGAGTTTCAGCCCATGGGGCCTCAAAGGCCTGATGTCTAGAGTGGGCCTGCTGGTACTGGGGGTGGGCGGAAGCATCTCACTCGCTCACTCACTCCTTCATTCATTCGTTCATCCGATGTTTGCTCAGCATCATATCTGTGGCAGACCTTGTACTGGGAGCTAGAAAAAGGATCAGCTCCAACCCTAGCCCTTCAGGGACTCACCGACACATGAACAATCAACTCTAATATGATGTAAACTGTCCAAAGCTGAAATGAACAGAGGGAGTCAGTCTTCCTGGGGAGGCTTGAAGGTACCGTTAGAAGTGGCCCTGGAAGTGTGAGTGAGATTTAGGCTCTGGAGAATGGGAAGAACATGCCAGACAACAGGAACAATAGGAGCAGAGGCCTGGAGGTTCAAGATGGAGAACGTCAGGACTGCAAGTAAGAGGCTGAGGCAAGAGAGAGAGGCAGAGGCCTTGAATGCCATGCTTTGGTGATGAGCAACCACAGAGGGTTTGAATTTCATAAAGATTATTGTGGTAACAGGGTGGAGGATTGATACCAAACCGAAGAACCCATGGCCCTGGAGTCAATTCCAACTCATGGTGACCCCATGTACTACAGAGTACTTCATAGGGTTTCTTGCCTATAATATTTACAGAAGTAGTCTGCCAGGCCTTTCTTCCATGGCCTGCTGCGTGGTTTCAAACTGCCAACCTTTAGATTAGTTGTTGTTGTTAGGTGTCATGGAGCCAGTTTTGACTCATAGAGACCCAATGTACAACAGAACAAAACACTGCCCAGTCCTGTGCCATCCTTGCAATCATTGTTATGCTTGAACCCATTGTTGCAGCCACTGTGTAATCCATCTTGCTGAAAATCTTCCTCTTTTTTGCTGACCCTCTGCTTTATCAAGCACGATGTCCTTCTCCATGGACTGATCCCACCTGATAACATGTCCAAAGTATCTGAGTCAAAGTTGGTAGTTGAGCTCAAGCCATTTGCGCCACAGGGGTCAGAGATACCAGCAATGAGGCTGCTGTGGAGATCCTGGTCAGAGATGATGAGACTTGAACTAAGACATTGACAGGGGGCAGAATTATCAGAAGCAGGAGGCATGATGCCCAGGACCTGGGGATTGATTGGGTACAAGGTATGAAGGAAAGGAGAAGGCTTAGACAACTTCATGAGCACTGGCTAAAAGAATCTGGTCTCTAAGTCTCTGTCTTCAGGATAACTGCGGTCTCAAGGGCACAGTGAGTGTGTTCATGTTCATGTATGTTTGTATGCATGTATACTGCTGTCCCCACAGTGACTGCGGCAGTGCCTGGCCGCCAAAACCCAGACAAGGCTGGTGTTCCCCCCGCAGAGTAGAACGCCAGCGCTCAGGGCCTCTGGCTGCTGGAACACTGCCTGGGCCTCCAGAGGCATTTCCACATGCCACAGACTGAGGCCCACCTTCATCTATGGGAAGCTTAATTAATGCTCTCCAGGACCGATCATTGTCGTGGGAAAGTCCACCTGTTTCCAATTACCCGGTGTGTCAGGCTGATAAAATATTGGACGGAGGTAATTTCCAATGAATAAAATGTGTTGGGTAGAGAGTGTGATTTAAAAAGAACAGCCCCACTGAGCACTCATTTCCTGAGGTGAACTCTATGGGGGGAAGGGACCTGGCCCCTAACCTGGGCTCTAGTTCCCCAAGCTGGTGGACTTGCCAGAACTCAGTCGGAAAGGACCGCAGGGATCACCTGAGCTGGTGTCCTCTCTTTAATCAGTTCCACTCGACAAGATTTTTTTTACTCGACAAGAAGTGGTCAAGTCTCAGGCTCTGGAGTCTCACAGCCTGGTCTCTAAGTCCCGCCTCTACCATTTACTAGCCAGGGCACCTTGAAGGGGTTCCTGAATGGTGGCCTGTCCACCTTGCCCTCTTTACAGAATCAGGGGAAAGCCTCTAAGCCTCTGTGGTCTTGGGACCTCTCCTGGATATCCCTTATCCTGACAGCCCCCTTCCTAATAGGAATAGACGTGGGGCGAGAAGGAAGAGCAATTAACACCTTTCCAGTCCCTGAGTGACCGCCCTGCCCCCTGTCAATTACCACATCAGGACCCACCTGTTCCTGAAAGTGGTGACCAATTATCAGGAATAAGTGTGAAAGGAGTCTGCTGCCCAGGGCCTCATTACCTGCCTCTTCATCAGCCTGGTGGTGGGGTGGGGAGGGGAGGCCTGGCTTCTCTGGTGGTGGTGGTGGGGAGGGGGGGGGCAGGGGGGAGGGGTGGAGGATGGAGGGGATGACGGATTCTCTGAGCGCAAATCTGCCCTAGGAAGGAAGGCAGCTCACTCAGCACTGCCACCTAATGAGGCAGGGGATTCGTGCTTTACTTTTCAAAAGCACATGTATATATATGTGTGTGTCTTGCAGACATATATTTAGATGCTTGTCTGTATTTCTTCTGTGTTTTCCCTCCTGGCTCCAAGAAGGAACCAGGCCTTGCTCTCCCTTGACTCAGGAGGTTTTGCTTGTGGGCATCTAGTCCTTCTTAGCTTTTGTTTTCCAAACACTTGAGCTGCTTGAGGGGTTCCTGCAAAGGAGGAAGCAAGAGAGCAGCTGGCCTAAAGAGGTAAGGCTCCCCACGACAGTGGAGGCGAGGCCAGCAGGGCCTGTGAGAAGCCATGAGGAAGGAGGTGGCAGTCTTCATAGGTGAGGTGTCCCCAAGGGGGCCGGACTCTGTCTCCACAGCACCCAGGCTCAGCAAGTGTTCCTGGCACCACAGGTGGCACGGAGGCCACAGGGCTTCTGGCAGCGACCACCTGTAGGCCAGAGCGGCAATTAGGGATGTCCAGGACAGACCAAGAACTAGGAGCCAGTCTCCTCGTTTTCCTGCATCTTGTAGATCTAGGAAGGGTAGGTGCTCCCCTCACACACCTAAATGGCTGACCATGAATACCCCACCATCTCAGCAGGGGGAGAGGTAGAGGCTGTGAGTCTGATTTTTTAAAAATAAAGTAATATGATTTGTCTTTTACGTGCATGCTTTTGAAAGAAGATACAGGGTGTGGAAGAAAAGAGAAGGCAAGGCACTTTCAGGATTCTGGCTTGGGTGACTGGGTACCCATACGAAAATGACTAGAAAGAAATTCACTAAATGTTAGCAGTAGCTTTCTCTGGGTGGAGGAATTAGGGGTGATTAATATTCTGGGTGGCATAATAGTAAAGTGCTACCAAAAGGTCAGCAGTTCGAATCCACCAGGCGCTCCTTGGAAACTCTATGGGGCGGTTCTACTCTGTCCTTTAGGGTCGCTATGAGTCAGAATCGACTCCAGGGCAACAGAGTATTCTGGGTTTTTCTTTTGTTTCTTTTTTCTAATTGATATTTATAAATTTTCTCTAACAGGATATTTTATTTCAGTAATAAGAAAATTAACTAGAATCTATGTTACATCCCACTCCCCTTCAGTGGTCAGTCATTACCTGCAGGTTAAAGTGGAAAAATGCTTTGGCATCTTTTTCAAGGGTGCTCCTGCACCCTGAATCTACTCTCCCTTCAGGCTGTCCTCCAGAGTAGAGGGAAGGTTTGTTTGCTGTCCGGTAAAAAAAAAATAATAATAATAAAGGTAATGTCTTCCTCTGGGGCAAAGATAAGTTTGCTTATAACAGATTTGGGTTTTTGAAACTTGGGGTCCCTCAGTTTTGACATATACCCACAGCATGTGCAGCACCCCCCAGGCTGCTCTGCATCACCGCAGTGGGACTTGGGGGGTGAATGTGAAGCTCATGCTGCTTGCTAGACCATAAGCAATAAAGTCTTTTGTCTCTGACCCAGGAGTCTTGTATCTCCTGCCAATATCTGTGAAACTGGCAGGCTAACTTCTTAGCATGTAATTAGGGCAAAATCTCAGACCCTTCACAATTCTTGACTGTGAAAGGTTGACTCTTATAAAAGCAGGCTCCAGTTTTCCTGACGTTTTATAAAATTGTGAATAGAGCTGGCATTTCACTGACTCGACAGCCCTGTGAAGGGTGTGCATGATGAACCCCAGTTTACAGTTGGGGAAACTGGGGCTCTGATAGGTGAGAGGACTTGCCCACAGAATGGGCAATTTGAATTAGATGCCCAACTATTCTCATTCAGACCTAGTGCCTCCCTCCCATATCCTAGCGATGCAGGGTGCCTAGCACAGCATGGGAAACCCACTCTGTGGCAGGAATCTAGGAGGCAATAGGTGTTTCTATAGTAACCAGCTTCCCAAGGTCCACATCAATGTAGCACGCCTCAGGGCCTCTAGGGTAAAGTCTTGTCCCCAGGGAAGAGTTCTGGCTGGCCTCTCCTTGGTGGAATTGATTCAGAGAAAGTTAGGAGAGACCTCGATCCTGGCAACCATTCGAGCCAAGGAAGTGCTGGAGGAATGTGAAACGGTTACAGTCCACATTGCCATGATGGATTCAAGTAACAAATGTGAATTGAAGACCTAGTATGAGCCAGACATTGTTCTAGGTATTAGACATAGAGCAGCGAAGAGGACAGAAAAATCTCCGCCCTTATAGTGCTTCATTTTTAAAAGGGGACACAGACAATAAACAGATAATGTATAATTTAATAAGAGCTAGCAACCCTATAGGACAGAGTAAAACTGCCCACAGGGTTTCCAAGGAGCGGCTGGTGGATCCTAACTGCCAACCCTTTGTTTAGGTGCCAAACTCTCAACCACTGCACCACCAGGACTCCAGTGATAAGTACTACCAGCAATAATAAACAAAACAAAAATAAAACAGGGTAAGGAGATAGAAAGCGAATAAGGAATGTTGGAGGAAGGACGGTCTCTCTGAAGAGAGAAGATTTGAGCTGAAATCTGATGGAAAGAAGTGAGCCAGATAAGCATGTAGGGAAAGAGCATTCCAGGCAGAGGGGATAGCAAGAGCAAAGGCCCTGGGGCAGGAGTCTGTGAGCATGTTTGAGGAGCATTGACATGGCTGGGTGGCTGGGAGGAGTTGCCAAGGGTGAGCCTGGTAGGAGATGAGGTTGGCTGAGGAGATGAGGGGAAGACCCCGCTGCTGAGGCTGGACGGTGTGTGTTTATATTCTGAGATCCTCCCACCACTTTCCATGGTCCAGCCTGAATTTCCTCACTAGCAGCATGAGGCCAGTGAGCTCATGTATCTAAAGCATGATGTTCTGAGCTCTGCAGTAGCTCCTGTTATCATCATGTGTTTGTTATCGTTTAATCTCAGTGTCTTCTGCCCACTCGGCTCCCATTCCTGCTCCACCGGAATTGACGCTGTCGATGCAGCAACTTGGGTACTGTGCCGGGGTGCCAGTGGGGTGGAGGGTTGAGGCTTTACCAGTAATTACCACTCCCGGGAAGCCCTCTTGGCTGGGCTCTGCACTCAGCGTGGCGAGGACGACAGCCACTTGTCAGAAGCCTCCCAGAGAGACCATCTGGAAATTAGAGCGACCCGACTAGGGAGCCGCTGGAGGGGGAAGGGCAACGCGGGCCCCTTTGTCATTAGGCAGCCAGCGCTGGAGGGATCGCTCCGGTTTAAATTAAGGATTTAATGAGATGAGGCCAAATTAGATGCAATTAAAAAGACACTTTAGAGCTGGCAGACGACCAAGAGAGGCAGTAATGACTTTCCTAGAAGGGAATCCCATAGGCTGGGGGGCGGGGTGACCGGGAGGGCTTGGGGTTTCCACTCCTGGAAACATCCGGGTTGGGGGATGGGAGGATAAATAGAATTAATCATCAACCCGTTTCTGTCGGCCGAAGGCTCGGTGGTCCTTCATGTCAGGCCCTGGGAGAACGCTAAGCCTGTGGTTTCCAGACTGGCGGTTTTGGAGCCCTCAGGGTCCAAGGAAGGCCAAGCATTGTCTAAATGTTGTTAGGCCTCAGGTGGCACAGGTTCCCACTCATAGCGACCCTATTAGGACAGAGTAGAACTGCCCCATAGGGTTTCCAAGGAGCAGCTGGTGGATTTCAGCTGCGGACCTGTTGGTTAGCAGCCACAGCTCTTAACCACTGCACCACCAGGGCTCCAGTATATCTTAAATTATTTCACATCTTGAAACAAAAAGGCTGTGCATGCTCCCCAGTTTTAGCCCACGGGCGCCCACGGCATATGTACTCAGACCTTGGGATAGAGCTTCTCCAGCTGTCCTTCGGGCCTGCCACAGGGTGGGTTCTGAGCCACTGCCTGAGAAGGTTGTTCACATGCACTGGTCCCCGCTGATAATTCGGTCTGAACATGTCGCCTTGTCCCTGTGGGCCCACTCCTCAGTGACTTGAGTGCTGTGGCTCAACTTAATGTATGGCCCAGCTAGAAGCCTGCTGGGACATAGCACAGGGCTGGGCAGAAAAACCGGATGGGTCAGGACACCACAAGTCTCGATACTGTTGCATGGTAAAAATCTTTGGTTGCACAAAGAAGTTTGGGGATGTCTTGTCTGACTTTTTTAACTCGGACGGATTCTGTTTGGTAATGTAGGGTCCCACTATACAGTCTTTAGGATGAATTGAACCCTAAAGCACTGACTTAACATGCAAAACAGGATACAATCTGACTGTTGAGAAAGTTTGAGTGAAGAGCTGTCAAAAATGGGCACAAAGGCATGCGATATTCTTAAAGGACGATCCTGAACCTCCTTTAAGCTACATGTGAAAAGCATCTGTCCTGCCCAACAATGAATATTTAAACTAAGAAACCTACTCGTGGTCTTCCTCCAGATTTAATAATCGCTGTTCAAGGAATGAGAGCAGGACCTAGATATTATTAATAATTCAAACCTAAAACAAAATAATGTCCTATTATTCCTCTTGAAGTTCCTGAATCAGTTTAAGTGAAGAATATTCCGAAATTGTAAGGTGAAGTGTTTTGAAAATCTGTTACCATCTGCAACTAGTTTTGGGGGTGAATCAGGATTTTTATGACACAGAGAAACCAAATCAAAATCCTAGAATAAACTGAATATTGATGCTAGTACGGGATTGCAATTATAACTCATAATGTGCAATTTCAAATTATCTGGGTTATTGACATAGCCTCATGATTCTCATTGGTTGACTTTATAATAAGTAGTGCTGATAAATTTGAGCCAAAATATAAATTTATAAGTTATGAGTTAGGGCCAGGGTTGGGCTGAGAAGCCGGGTCCCCTGACCTCCAGCAGTGCTGGAGCTGTGAAGAGGCCCTCACTTCATGTCTCTGCCCAGCTCTGTCTCTACCCCATGCCTGGTTCAGCCCTCTTCCCTCACTGGGACCCCTGAGTCTCTCCCGTTAAAATCCTGGGCAGATCAGAACAACAGTTTTAACCCCTTCTCCCTAGAGCCATCATGTCACATGGAGTCTGAGCAAGTCCAGCAAGTGGCCCACTGTAGGGGTGGGAGAGTCTGAGCAAGTCCAGTGCTAGCCTCCAGCCCCACTTCAAACAAAGCTTGAGTTTGGAGGGCTCTGACACTGGAATCCCGGAGCTCAAAGCCCACTTCTGCCTCTAACCAAATGTACAACAGGTATAGCGATACGCCTGCCCTATTATGAGACCTAAATGAATCAATGGATGTCAGGCACATAGAAAGTAATCAATAACTGTTAGCCACTGTTACCTGGTTTAGACATAAGAGATTGATGTACGATTTCAGGTTTTTAAAGGATTTGGCTGCTAAGGAATATAGGACAAGAAACTGGCTTAGAAGATAAATTTGAAATGTTTTACCCTGGCATGTGTGGTCCTTTCTCTTTGCTCATCGGGTTTTTCCACCCCTTTTCAGATACCCAGGTGCCAGCCTCAGAGGTCTTTCACTGTGCCCCACTGTGGCTGCCTGCCCAGGCCTCCAGGCCTTTGCTCCTGATGCTTCCTGTGCCCAGAGACTCTTGCTCACCTCTCCAGGCCTACCTGCTACCTCACCTCTTCCCAGAAGCCTCCTGGGATTGCTCAGTACTGACAACCCAGAACCTTTGCAGCAGGAGTTTAGGGGCAGCACTGTATTGAAGGAGTGGGGCATGGTATGCCAAATGTCTAAAAGCTGTGTTTTGTCTTAGGTGGGCTGTGTGTTTATCTGGGGAGGCTCTGTGGGGAGCAATGGACATCATAGGGAACTCAAGCACCTCCTCCGCCTAGAGAGTAAGTTCTGTCTCTTTTGTACTTTCCTAGCATGTAGCTTGTGACACAGTGCCTTCTGGGCCCCACAGGCTCCTGTATGGGTTCCTTACCTGCCCTGCTTCCTCTTGCTCTGGGATCTGCCCCCCACTCCAGACCCTGCCCCCACTCCAGACTCCACCCCATTCCAGGCCATGGGCCCTCAGCTCCTACCCAGTCACATAGCATGAGTAGTGCGTATGTTCCCTCAGAACAGTCACCGGTGCAGAGAACCTTAGAGTTCATGCACTCCAACTCTCGCAGCTCATCTCACGGGTGGGAAACAGGCTGATAAAGGATAAGGGCTCTGCCCCAGTGACATTTCAGGTGCTCAAAAACACCTTATGTTTAGGCCCAGGGGAAACCAGTTGCCATTGAGTCCATTCTGACTCGTGGTGACCCCATGGGTGTCAGAGTAGAACTGTGCTCCTTAGAGCTTTCGGTGGCCAATGTTTGGGGAGCAGATCACCAGGGCTGTCTTCTGAGGTGCTTCTATGTAGACTCGAGCCCCCAACCTTTCAGTTAGCCGCTGGCACTCTGACCGTTTGCACCACCCAGGCACTCCTGGGTCCAGGGGGAGAGTTATGTTATGGAACCAGAAGTCAATGATAGTTGGACCAATAAATCAAGCAGTAGACAGTGAAATAAAACAAACTCCAGAATCCACTGGACAAATCGATAACACCTGATCGCTTGCTATAACCTGCAAATTCCAAATACTGATTATCAAACCCTTAAGCCGATAGATAATTATCGTCTCATGCAGTGGTTTCAAAGCCTAGCATGCATCAGAGTCACCTGGAGAGCACGTAAAGACCCAGATTGCTGGACCCCGCACCCAGGGTTTCTGATTCAGCAGGTCTGGGGTGAGAGGGGAGAATTTCATTTTTCCAGCAGGTATCCAAGTGGTGATGATCCTACTGGATCAGGGATCACTCTGAGAACCGTTAACCTGATGTTTCATCTTCTCCAGGCTAACAGCCCAGGGGACTGCCATAGTGGGACCCAGAAGCTTGACAGTCACCCCCAGCCTCACACTCCATCACCATTGATGTCCACTCAAAAATGGGTCAGGCCAGCCCTCCTTTCACCCCAGATTGGCCTGTACTGCATTATATTAAAATAGGCTGTTTATCATCTGTCTCCTGCTTAGCCTGGGCACCCCTCCTGAGCGGGGAGCCTGTGTTGTTCTTCTCCAGATTCCCAGTGCTTGGAACAGGCCCAGGAAAAACAGTAAGGGGAGTGGGCAGCAGGAGAGGGAAGAGGAGGAAGATAAGCCAGGGAGTATTTCAGGCCAAGTCTCGCTGATGGTAGCTTCGGCCTGATCCCATGTAGGATACAGGTTTATGCCTGAGCCTGAGGGCTTCCTGTCCCAAGACCAGGGAATTGGGCCCCACACTCCTGCACCTGCCAGTCACTGCCAAGGGCAAGTTAATTTCCTGGCACTTCAGTCTGTCTGCATTTGTGGGAAGGAAAGAGTTTCCAGTCGCCTAGGGGCAGGCTGTTGAAGAAGAGCCACAGCTGTAGACCATTAGAAGCGAAAGAAGAGGGGATCCAGAAGAGAAGCCCCCCAGAACCAGTAAAAGGCACCTGAGGAGGACTGGGAGAGCCCGCATGTACCCACCTCAGACATTAGCGCTGTCCCTGCTCACAAGGAGCTCAGAAGACAAATGTATGTGAAAACAGGCGGATTTACTTTCACATTTGACTTTGTCTTCACTTTTCTAAAGATCACCTGCAAAATGGTGCTGTTAGTTGCCACTGAGTCTATTCCAACTCATAGCGACCCCATATGACAGAGGAGAATTTTCCCATAGGGTTCCATAGGCTGTAATCTTTACGGAAGCAGATCTCCAGGTCTTTTCTTCCGAGAAACTGCTGGATGGGTTGGAACTGCCAACCTTTTGGTTAGCAGCGGAGCGCTTAACTGTTGCCCCACCAGGGATCCTTCACCCGCAAAATAAACTCGTTGCCATCGAGTTGATTCCGACTCGTAGTGACCGCAGAAGACAGAGTAGAACTGCCTAATAGGGTTTCCTAGTCTGTAATCTTTTACAGAAGCAGACTGCCACATCTTTCTCCCTTGGAGCGGCTGGTGGGTTCGAATGACCAACTTTTCAGTTAGCAGCCACTTAAATGGTATGCCACCAGGGAATTGAGGCGTGCTTTGCACTGGGAGTGAGCAAGGAGCTGAGCTTGTATGGTGGAGCCCCATTTGCATCTCCATTCCCCACCCCCAAGTTGCGGCTGGCCAGCAGGATGGCTCAGGCAGCAGGGGAGGTTAAGACAACTCAGGAATCACAGGGCTCCGGCTCCCTGTGGACTAATTGTTAGCCCAGGATATGAAAATGGACTGATTTCCCCAGAGACATGGGCATGTTTTCATAATTCGAACAATCTCCCTTCAACCTAAGTCTCTGACAGAACCAGGGACATTAATCAAGTAATTTCCTATGGAAATCCACACTCCCACCTTTGATTTTCAGGGCACAGAACATGGCGGGGGGGGGGGGCGGCAGGCAGGGAGGGAAAGGGGAGAGGCCTGAGAAGGCTTCTTCTGGGAGACAAATTGAGAATCTCTTAAGAGGGGTTTTTAATCTCTTAAGAGGGGACCAGAAGGATGTTTACCTGTGTTTTATTGACTGTGCAAAGGCATTAGACTGTGTGGATCATAACAAACTATGGATAACATTGCGAAGAATGGGAATTCCAGAACACTTAATTGTGCTCATGAGGAACCTTTACACAGATCAAGAGGCAGTTGTTCAGACAGAACAAGGGGATACTGATTGGTTTAAAGTCAGGAAAGGTGTGCGTCAGTGTTGTATCCTTTCACCATGCCTATTTAATCTGTATGCTAAACAAATAATATGAGAAGCTGGACTATATGAAGAAGAACGGGGTGTCAGGATTGGAGGAAGACTCATTAACAACCTGCGATATGCAGATGACACAACCTTCCTTGCTGAAAGTGAAGAGGGCTTGAAGCACTTGCTAATGAAGATCAAAGACCACAACCTTCAGTATGGATTACACCTCAGCATAAAGAAAACAAAAATCCTCACAACTGGACCAATGAGCAACATCATGATAAACAGAGAAAAGATTGAAGTTGTCAAGGATTTCATTTTACTTGGATCCACAATCAACAGCCATGAAAACAGCAGTCAAGAAATCAAAAGATGCATTGCTGCTGCAAAGGACCTCTTCAAAGTGTTGAAGAGAAAAGATGTCACCCTGAAGACTAAGGTGTGCCTGAACCAAGCCATGGTATTTTCAATCACATCATATGCATGTGAAGGCTGGACAATGGATAAGGAACACTGAAGAAGGATTCACCCCTTTGAATTGTGGTGTTGGCAAAGAATATTGAATATACCGTGGACTGCCAAAAGAACGAACAAATCTGTCTTGGAAGAAGTGCAGCCAGAATGCTCCTTAGAGGCAAGGATGGCGAGACTGCATCTTACATACTCTGGACATGTTGTCAGGAGGGATCAGTCCCTGGAGAAGGACATCATGCTTGGCAGAGTACAGGGTCAGCGGAAAAGAGGAAGACCCTCAATGAGGTGAATTGACACAGTGGCTGCAACAATGAGCTCAAGCATAACGATTTTAAGGATGGCTCAGGACCAGGCAGTGTTTCGTTCTGTTGTGCATAGGGTCGCCATGAGTCGGAGCTGAATTGACGGCACCTAACAACAACAACTTAAGAGGGGGCCCTGTCTTCCCAGGTGATCCTGGAACCCAATATAAAGCTGAAGCGTCCTTAGTGTACAAGCTGTGGTTTCTAATCTGTGTTCCTCAAAGTCCTACTTTGCCTGAAGGGACCACCAAGGTCACCAGGGGGCAAACAACTCTACCCCAGCTCTTCAATGTATGCCTTCCACTTGAAAAGGCATCTGCCTTAGTCGGGGTTCTCTAGAGAAGCAAAACCAGTAAAGCACATAAATATCTGTATAGACAGATTTATATCAAGGACATGGCTCACAAGGTTGTAGAGCCTGGAATATTCCAAGTCTGTGGGTCAAGATGGAGGCTTCTCCTGATTCACGTAGCCACAGAGGCTGGTAAACCCAAGATCAGCACGTCAGAGAGCAGGGCTCTTGCTCACAGGCTGTGATGACCAACGAATCCCAAGATGGGCAGGCAAGACAGCAGGTAAGCTGCTAGCTCAAGTCCCAAGAACTGGAGGTCAGATGAATAGGAGCCAGCTGCAGGATCCAGAGTGAGCAAAACCCCACAAGTCTTGCCAGAGAGCCCACCTATATTGGACGCAGGCCGCACCCCCAAGGAAACTCCGTTTCAACTGATCAACTACTCACAATAGATCCCATCATGGAGGTGATCACATTATATCAAACCTCATCACGGAAGGGATCACATCATCATACGACTGCCAAACTGTATCATAACTGCCAAACCGCTGAGAACCATGGCCCAGCAAGTTGACACACAACCTTAACCATCATGGCATCTGTAAATGGAAAAGAATCCAAACACACTGAGCTAGTGAAGTTACTGCTTTTAGGCTGTGGAGTTCAGGGAGGAGAGGTGGGGGTGGGTGGGGAGGGGGCTAGACAGGCAGAGCCTGAGCTAGAGCCATGCTTCTTGGTCCCTGTTTTCACTTCCTCCTTTTGCTCCCACACCGCTGTTGTTGTTAGCTGCCGTAAGTTTGGCCCCCAACTCATGGCAACCCCATGCACAACAGAACAAAAAGATGCCTAGGCCTGTGCCATCCCTATGATTGGTTTTGGATCAGACCATTGTGATCCACCGGGTCTTCACCGACTGATTTTTGGAAATAGATTGTCAGGCCTTTCGTCCTAGCCTGTCTTAGTCTGACACCTGTTCATCATCAGGGTATCATGCAAGCCTCCACTGACAGAGGAGTGGTGGCTGTGCATGAGGTGCACTGGCTGGGAATCGAACCCAAGTCTCCCACATGGAAGGCAATTCTACCACTGAACCACTACTGCCCCTTTTACCCACATTACCTTCTACCAAATCTGAAATTCAGAGAATGGGGCCTGAAAAGGACTCCAGAAGTGATTCAGAGCAATCCTCCTCCTTCCACTAGATGCCTGGGCTGTCTCCCAGCATCACTGCCAAATGCCTTAGCTTGGACAGACCCACTGATGGCAAACCCACTGTCTCTGGTGGCAGTCCCTTCTTCTTTGTATAGCTTTAGTACAAGTTTTCATCCTGCTGTTCCCCAAACTGCCTGTTATTTGGCCTTCTAATCTTTCTGTCTCTGGGGCCACATAGAGTAGCCCTGTGTCCCCTCCCCTGGAATAGAGCCACACAGAGCAGTTCTGTGTCTCCTCCCTCTCAATAGAGCCCTTCTGATAGCAACAACAGTAGCCACAACCCAAGCATAATAGTGACTCACTCCTAAAGAAATATTTCTATTAGCCCTTCACACCTAACAGCCACCTTCTGGGCCCTTAGTAGTAATAGCAGCATCTTCTCGTGCTTTACTCTTCATTGCCACCTTCATAATGGCTCTTGTCCCTCAAGAGTACACGGTCTGATAGGCAAGGTAAGGATCCTATCAGTCTGTGTCACAGCAGTGGTCAAGGAAAGGACTGGGGTTTGATCACACGGCACAGCTGGACCCAAAGTTTCCTACTGCCCTTAAAAAAGACTTGGGTGCGGGGCCTCCGTGGCTGTGTGGCTCTCACACTCTCATCCAGCAGGCGTCCCGGGTGCTCCCTCAGGGGCCCACCCAACCTTGCAAGCCCCATAAATGCTGTGACATTGAAGTGTGTGTCTGTCTTCCCTGGCTGTGATATTTAAATCATCTGAGTCCCACGTGGGAGGGTGGGAAGGTAGCCAAGTGGCTCTGAGTGGCCGGGACCCCGAGTCTGTGAGCATCCATCCCCCTCCTCAGTCTAGCTGCCTGCATGTAGGCCCGGCTAGTTAAATTCCACAGGGAGACCTGGCGCTCTGATGTCTGACCTTCAAATGTAGGGCAGCTCTGGCCTTCGGGAGGCAGCTGGGAGCCACTTATTCATAATGCCAGCTGACTCATTTTTTTTCATTTGCTCAGCCAGTTGGTAGATGAATTAATTAAGTGATGCAGCCAGAATGAACAGCTACAGGCTTTACTTTGCCAGCCTTCCAATCCTCTGTTGTGAGCTCTTTTAGGTGGATGCAGACAGGGCTGGGAAAAGCAGCCCTGGGAATCGGACTTGAGGGGAAGTGGATTCGAATCCCAGTTTTGCCTCAGCAGCTTGGTTGTATTGATTTGGACAAGTCCCTTCCCCAATGTGTGCTTTAGTTGGCTGGTCTTCACAATGAAGGAGTTGGACTTGGGGAGTTCAAGAAGGGGCTTTTTCAGGATGTCACTCTACACAGCGTTCGTGCATGGTCTAGCTGGATAAATGTCAAAGACAGACGGAGAGGCTACAAACTGATGGCCCGAGGGTTGCATCCATCCAGGGATATGCTTTACATAGCGAACACACTGTACGTCATTAGTTGGGCTCAATCCCACCTTTCCCTGTTTTCCTACACCTGGTCCCCTTCAGTCACTGATGTTACCAGTCTGGCCTCTGTAGACATTTGAGCTGGCAACTGCTGGGTTGGTTGAATCATTTTCTGTGGATAGGGTCAAAAGAGTGACGACGATAATGCCCACACTTGTTTTATGTTTCCAGTTTAACCAAACCACTTCCCATTCATTGAAGTGTTCAGCTGTACAACTTGGCAAAGTCTCAGTTTCCTTACTTTCCATCCACATATGATTGTGGTAAGAATCGAGTTGGCTGTGTAGAGTGGGGATCAAATTTGCTATTCATAAGACTGCTTGCCAGAGTCATTGCATTTTAGAGATCAAAGCTAAATTCACCTTAGTGGCAGACTTGCTTTGTTTGGGAAAACACACAATTAGATCTTTGTTATATAAAGGCAAAGCCCAGAACTTGGTTTTGGGGAGTGGGAGGTAGTAGTAGAGGTTGTGACAAATGGGAGCAAAATTGCTCTGCATTGATAAAGTAAAGCCAGGTCTTACTTGGTGTCTTGGTTATCTAGTGCTGGTGTAACAGAAATGCTACAAGTGGATGGCTTCAACAGAGTTTATTCTCTTACAGTGTAGTAGGCTAGAAGTCCGAATTCAGGGCGTCAGCTTCAGGGGAAGACTTTCTCTCTCTGTCGGTTCTGGAGGAAGGTCCTTGTTATCAATCTTCCCCGATCTAGGAGCTTCTCAGGTGCAGGCACCCTAGGTCAAAAGGATACATTCTGCTCCCAGCACTGCTTTCTTGGTGTTAAGAGGTCCCCACATCTCTCTGTTCCCTAATCTCTTTTATATCTCAAAAGAGATTGGCTTAAGACACAACCTAATCTTGAAGATTGAGTCCTGCCTCATTAACATAACTGCCACTAATCCTATCTCCTTAACATCTTAAAGATAGGATTTACAATACAGAGGAAAATCACATCAGATGACAAAATGGTGGACAATCACACAATACCATGAATCAAGGCCTAATCAAGTTGACACATATTTTGGGGGGACACAGTACAATTCATGACACTTAGAGAGTTTATAATGTTAACTGAGTCCAGGTTCCTGAGGATCTCAAAGGCAAAATTTTGGGGAACCTTAAGACTGGGAGAAAAGGCTCTTGTTCCCAAGAAGGAGTGAATCTTAGCAGCATGGGCTGAGGTAGACACAACCAGTCAGTGACTTCCCAAGATGCTATAACTTCTTTATCAGTAATACTAATTATTTTTTATTAAAAATGTTAAATTGACAAATATTAACACACTAGAACAGAGATTGTCAAACTATGGCCTATAGGTCAAATCTGCCCACCACCTGCCTGTTTTCCCATGACTCCTGAGCTAAGAATGGTTTTTACATTTTTAAATAGTTGAAAAAAATCAAAAGAAGAATATTTCATGACATGTGAAAATGATATAAAATTCAAATTTTCGTGTCAATACGTAAACTTGTATTTTAACACAGCCACAGTCATTTATGTGTTGTCTATGGCTGGTTTTGTACCACAATGGCAGAGTGGAGCAGCTGCGACAGGGACCGCGTGTGGTGCTCCCAGTGTAGACCCCTTGAAGGAGGAATGGAGGAATCATCACAGCGTACACTTGCTATGGTGTCTTCGGGTCCTTCTTCCTAGAGACTGGCCACCTCTTCAGTCAGTGGGCCCCGAAAATGAAAACTGGCTCACGTCTGTGAGCTGAGCAAAGGGTCATGACTTTTTCTTGGGGCAACCATCCTCAGCCCCCTGCTCCTTCAATGGTGTCTTCTGATTGTAGAGGTTACGCAGCATGCTCATTGACTGCCCACCTGCCTGTTTTGCCCCTAGGAAACCAGTTGCTGTTGAGTGGACTCCAACTCATGGTAACCCCATGTGCGTAGGATCCATAGAGTTTTCAGTAGTTGATTTTTTAGAAGTAGATTGCCAGGCCTTTCTTCTGAGGTGCCTTTGTATAGATGTCAACCATCGATCTTTCTGGTAGCCCAGTGTGTTAACCCACCCGGGGACTCTGCCCCTAGGGAAGCCATGTTCTGTTAACCATCTCCACAATCCCTCGAGTGGTCAACCCCACTTGGCTGCCACTCAACCTGGCTGGTTGTCACCATATTGTGCCCCCTGGTAGATAAGTGCTGCCACCTGGCCTGTTTCAGGGTCCCATCCTCTTCATGGCTGTCCACAAGCCCTGCTCTGTGACCACCTCTCCTACTGTTAGCCCTAGTGGCAAAGGGGAGTCATCACTGTTCCACTTGGGGATACTAGTGTCTGCTTACCAGAACGTGCTTGATGGCTGGGTGAATGGCGTGTCCTTGGGCCCTCCCATGGAGCATAATCTTCCAGTGGATCTTCCAGCCTCATGCGATATTCCCACTCCAGCATGCCCACCTCCCTGAGCCGACTTCTCCCTCCCTCTACCATCAGCAGGGCAACCCAGGCCTTTCCACTTTGCTCAGGGTGGGCACTGCTTTCACCAGGCTTCCAAGAGCCACTCTTGCAGTGAGTTTGCCTAGAGCCCTGGAATCCTTGCCAGGGTGTTAAATCTCGATGTTCCAAAAAAGTGCCCCCAAGTCTATAAATTCTTTCTTATTTCATATGTTCCAGCCTCCTTGTCAAGCACCCTTGTAATCCAAACCCAGAAGACTCCCCTGCCCTGGTATGTGCTGGCTAATTCTTGCAGCTCCTTTGAGGTGTAATCTCTTTCCTCCCTTATCAGGCCCAGCGTGTCCCCAGCCAGGTTATGCTGGGATTTAACCCTAGTTATCAACCTAGTTATCAACCAAGTCAGTCCCACTGAGTTCCGGTTTTCACAGGTTCCACTGTACATACATTTGAAAAATATGGAGGAAGCAATGCCCATTGCTGTTGAGTCAATTCCAACTCATAGCAACCCTATAGGACAGAGTAGAACTGCCCCATAGGGGTTTCTTCAGTCTCTCTCAGACCAGTAAACCTGGTCTTTTTTTTGTGAGTTAGAATTTTGCTCTACATTTTTCTCCAACTTTGTCTAGGACCCTCTGTTGTGATCCCTGTCAGAGCTGTTGGTGGTAGCAGCCCAGCACCATCTAGCTGTGCTGGACTCAGTCTGGTGGTGGCTGTGATAATTGTAGTCCGTTAGTCGTTTGGACTAATCTTTCCCTTCTGTCTTTGGTTTTCTTCATTCTTCCTTGCTCCTGACGGGGTTAGACCAGTAGAGTGCCTTAGATGGCTCCTCACAAACTTTTAAGGCCCCAGATGCTACTCACCAAAGTAGGATGTAGAACATTTTCTTTATAGGCTATGTTGTGCCAATTGAGCTAGATGTTCCCTGAGACCATGGTCCCCACAGCCCTCAGCCCAGTAATTCAGTCCCTCAGGGAGTTTGGATGTGTCTATGGAGCTTACATGACCTTGCCTTGGACAAGTTGAGCTGGCTTCCCCAGTATTGTGTACTGTCTTAAGCTTCACCAAAGTTACCACTTATCTTTTGTCTATTTACCGTTTTTCCATCCTCTCCCCTCCCTCGTAACCATCAAAGATTGTTTCTTTCTGTGTGTAAACCTTTTCATGAGTTTTTAAAGTAGTGGTCTCATACAATATTTGTCCTTTTGTGATTGACTTATTTCACCTAGCATAATACCCTCCAGATTCTCTGAGATGCTTCCCAGATTCATCCTTGTTCTTTATCGTTGTATAGTATTCCATTGGAAACCCTGGTGTCATAGTGGTTAAGTGCTATGGCTGCTAAGCAAGAGGTCGGCAGTTCAAATCCACCAGGTGCTCCTTGGAAACTCTATGGGGCAGTTCTACTCTGTCCTATAGGGTCACTATGAGTCAGAATTGACTAGACGGCAGTGAGTTTGATTTTTGGTTTTTTAGTATTCCGTTGTGTGTATGTACCATGGTTTATTTATTCATTCATCTGTTGATGGGCACCTAGATTGTTTCCATCTTTTTGCTATTGTGGATAATGCTGCAATGAACGTGGGTGTGCATGTATCTATTCCTGTGATGGCTCTTATTTCTCCAGGATATATTCCTAGGAGTGGGATTGCTGGATCATATGGTATTTCTATTTCTAGCTTTTTAAGGATGCACCATATCATTTTCCAAAATGTACTATTTTACATTCCCACCAGCAGTGTGCAAGAGTTCCAATTTCCCTACAGATTCTCCAACATTTGTTATTTTCTGTTTTTTTTTTTTTTTTATTCATGCCAGTAATGTCGGGGTGAGATCGTATCTCATCATGGTTTTGACTTGCATCTCTAATGGCTAGTGATGTAGAGTATTTCCTCATGTATCTGTATCTGTTAGCCCCTTGAATGTTTTCTTTAGTGAAGTGTCTCTTCATATCCATTTTTTAAATTGAATTATTTGTCTTTTTGTTGTAGAGATGTTGGATTTTCCTGTAGAATTTAGAGATTAGACCTTTATCAAATTTGTCATAGTCAAATTTTTTTTCCCAGTGTGTAGGCTCTCTTTTTACTTTTTTGGTGAAGTCTTTTGACGAGCATAAGTGTTTAATTTTTAGAAGACCCCAGCTGTCTAGCTTACTTTCTGGTGTTTATGTATTGTTAATTTTGACTCGTATCCTGTTAATGCTGTATATTAGGGCCTCTAGTGCCGACCCTGTTTTTTCTTCTATGATCTTTATAGTTTTTGGCTTTATATTTAGGTCTTTGACTCATTTTGAATTAGCTTTTGTGTATTTTTTGTGTGTGTGTGTGTGTATGGTGCAAGGTATGGGTCCTGTTTCATAGTTTTGCAGGTGGTTATCCAGTTTTGCCAGCACCATTTGCTAAAAAGACTCTTCTTCCCATTTGGTGGACTTGGGGCTTTTGTTGAAGATCAGGTAACTGTAGGTGGATGGGTTTACATCTGAGTTCTCTATTCTGTTCCATTGGTCAATGTGTGTGTCTTTGTACCAGCACCAGGCTGTTTTGAGTACCATAGCTGTATAGTAGGTTCTGAGGTCAGGTAGTTCGAGTCCTCCTATTTTTTCTTCTTTAATACTGCTTTACTTATTTGGGTCCTCTTCCCTTTCCACATAAAGCTAATGATTAGTTTTTTTTTCATTTCTTTAAAGAATGCTATTGGTATTTGGATCAGTATTGCATTGTATTTGTAGATTGTTTTAGGTAGAATTGACATTGACATAATTCTACCCACCCATGAGCATGAAGAATTAGTCAATGTTCAACCATTTCAAGAGGTAGCACACGATTAGGAACCGATGGTACTGATGGAAGAAGTCCAAGCTACCCTGAAGGCACTGGCGAAAAACAAGGGTCCAGGAATTGAAGGAGTATCAATTCAGATGTTTCAACAAATGGATGCAGCACTGGAAGTGCTCACTAGTCTATGCCAAGAAATTTGGAAGAGAGCTACCTGGCTGACCGACTGGAATAGATCCATATTTATGCCTATTCCCAAGAAAGGTGATCCAACTGAACGTAGAAATCATTGAACAATATCATTAATATCACATGCAAGCAAAATTTTGCTGAAGATCACTCAAAAGCGGCTGTAGCAATATATCAACAGGGAACTACCAGAATTTAGGCAGGCTTCAGAAGAGGACATGGAACCAGGGATATCATAGCTGATGTCAGATGGATCCTGGCTGAAAGCAGAGAATACCAGAAGGATGTCTACCTGTGTTTTTTTGACTACACAAAGGTATTTGACTGTGTGGATCATAATAAATTATGGATAACATTCAAAAGAATGGAAATTCCAGAACACTTGTGTTCATGAGGAACCTGTACATAGATCAAGAGGCACTTTTGTGGACAGAACAAGGGGATACTGAGTGGTTTAAAGTCAGGAAAGGTGTGTGTCAGTGTTGTATCCTTTCACCATACCTATTCAATCTGTATGCTGAGTAAATAATCTGAGAAGCTGGACTCTATGAAGAAGAACGGAGTATCAGGATTGGAGGAAGACTCATTAACAACCTGCGATATGCAGATGACACAACCTTGCTTGCTGAAAGTGAAGAGGACTTGAAGCACTTACTGATGAAGAAAAAAGACCACAGCCTTCAGTATGGATTACACCTCAACATAAAGAAGATAAAAATCCTCACAACTGGACCAATAAGCCACATCATGATAAACGGAGAAAAGATTGATGTTGTCAAGGATTTCATTTTACTTAGATCCACAATCAACACCCAGTCAAGAAATCAAAAGACGGATTGCGTTGGGCAAATCTGCTGCAAAGGACCTCTTCAAAGTGTTGAAAAGCAAAGATGTCACCTCAAAGACTAAGGTGAGCCTGACCCAAGCCATGGCATTTTCAATCACGTCATATGCATGTGAAAGCTGGACAATGAATAAGGAAGACTGAAGAAGTGATGCGTTTGAATTGTGGTGTTGGTGAAGAATATTGAATATACCATGGACTGCCAAAAGAACGAACAAATCTGTCTTGGAAGAAGTACAACCAGAATGCTTGTTAGAAGCAAGGATGGCGTGACTGCGTCTTACATACTTTGGACATGTTGTTAGGAGGGATCAGTCCCTGTAGAAGGACATCATGCTTGGTAAAGTACAGGGTCAGTGGAAAACAGGAAGACCCTCAATGAGATGGATTGACACAGTGGTTGCAACAATGGGCTGAAGTATAACAACAATTGTAAGTATGGCGCAGGACCAGACTGTGTTTCGTTCTGTGGTGCATAGGGTCACTATGAGTTGGAACTGACTCGACAGCATCTGACAACAACAACCTGAGCAAGGAATGTTTTTCCATTTATGTGGGTCTCTTATTTTCTCGCAGTAATATTTTGTAGTTTTCTTTGAATAGGTCTTTTTTTATCCCTGGTTAGATTTATTCCTAAGTTTTTTTTTTTTTTTAAGGGCTATTATAAATGGTATTTTTCTGATTTCCTTTTCATAGTTCTCTTTATTGGTGTATAGGAATCCAACTGATTTTTGTACATTTATCTTATATCTTGCTACTCTGCTGAATCTTTCCATTAGCTCTATTAGTTTTCTCATGGAGTCTTTTGGGTTTTCTATGTATAGTGTCATATCATTCACAAATAGGGACAGTTTTACTTCTGCCTTTCCAATTTCCAATTTGGATGCCCTTTATTTTTCTTGCCTTATTGCTTTAGCTAGGACTTCCAGCACAACATTAAATAGGAGTGGTAATAAAGGGCATCCTTTTGTTCCTATTCTCAAGGGGAATGTTTTCAGTCTCTTTCCATTAAGAATGATGTAGGTTTTATATAGATGCCCTTTATTACATTGAGGAATTTTGGGATGGGGTCCATCTTGACACAGCCAGTGGCGAATGAGCCAGTACCAAAGCCCCAACATCTTACTGCCTGTCTTCTTCTACCCAACTTCTGGTATCACCTCTGAGAGTTCAAGTCCTCCAAGAAGCAGACACCAAGATAAGATTAGACGTGCAAAAGATATCTTAAGAGACACAACTGTGAAGGATAAAGGGGGAGGGAGTAGAAAAAGGCAGGGAGAGCCTTCAGACCATGATGTGGGTCTGACACCTCTGGAGAGAAAGAGGACAGGAAGGATTGTCAGGATAGAAGGTGTCAGACTCCAGTGCAGTTCTGAGAAGGTCTTGGTCAGCACAATGGGCAGTTGCCAAGCAAAAGTTGCCCCGTAGAGTAGTCCTATGATGGGTAGGAACCAGCCACACTAGTACTTCTGCTGTGCTCAGTCTTTGGCTGGTAGCAGCCCTAGGGAAGTGCAGCCTCACCACATAAATGCTGCAATGGATTCAACGGTGTTGCAATGGAAGCTGTCAGTGACCTATGCCCCCAACAAAGACTCTCTGAAAGGAAGCTTGGAGCAGCACACACCTCCATAGCCACCACAAATCTCCATTGGCTTGCCCCACCTTCAATGCAATGCCATTAAATTAATTTAGTCTACCGACGAGAGAGCCTGGCAAAGGCATGAGAGTCAAGTAGAATCCAGTTGGACATTGTTTTCAAATTTATTACAAGTGATGTCCCTCTCAGAAAGGAAAAATAGGAAAAGAATAGAGCTTTTAATTAGATATTGAACAAAGTGATTAGTTGAAGAAAGCTAGGTGCAACATGGTTTGGGGAATTGCAGTCAAATTAGATAAATAATTTAAGTAAAGATGCAACTTGAACCTTGGGGGCCCAGGTTATGAGTCCACCTCCATTTGAACAGTATGAACTTGGAATCCCCTTAAGTCACATTAGAAAGGACATGAGAGGAATCATCCAGAACATTATGGTCCTAAGTCTTGAGTGCCAGTTAAAACCTCTGGGCAACTAGCAACTGCAGTCCACTGGGATGGCAACTATAGCATGGCTATGAAAGATCGACTGAAGAACCTCAACTCACTTGAAATAAGAAGAAGTATTTCTGAGATGGTGACCTCAATTCTTTTGGGAGGGGGGATTGATTCCCTTAATGAAAAGGGATCCTTTAATCCCTTGAAAAGCATAAAATTAAATACGGAAATTTTGAAGTAAATTGAATCCATAATGTTAATATATTTGTGTTACGTTTAGGAATGATCTGTACCTATTCAGTATTTGCGAGGTCTGTGATGTATAAAGAGAATTTGGCTTTCTGGGATTACCCTGTAAGTATGTACTGGAATAATTGATTTTAGACTTGTGATTTTAAATTAAAAGTTGTAAGAGAATTTGATTAGTTTTGTAAACAGTATTGGAATGTTTATGAGAACTTGAGATCCACCATATTTATGATTTTGATTTATTAAATTTACAAGAGTAGTTTAAGTGCTTGGAAAGGTTTTGCTTGTTAGGTCATGTGTGCAAAGTGCTCCCAACAAAAATAGGATGCATCAAATTAAAAATGTACTTCAAAATGCTTAAAGGAATTTAATAAAATCAATTGTAACTAAGACTGTTGAAGATAATTTGGATTTATAATTAGGGTAATAACTAAAATTAAACTTAAAGTCTTAGGGAAAAATATGCTTTTGTTTTTTGTTTGTTTGTTTTTCATGACTCTCCATTCCCCTCTTCATCCAGCCCCTGGTAACCACTCATCTACTTTTGTCCCAATGTGTTTGCCTATTTTAGATATTTCATATACGTGGTATCAAACAATATTTGTCCTTTTGGGTCTGACTTATTTCTATTAGCAAAAATATGGTTTTTAATTTGTTACTTTTTTCTGCACCAAAAAATTATCCTCCACATCAAGAACTCATTCTGACACTCATTATGTCTAAAAAAGAACCATCATTGTTCCCCAATCCAAATGTCATTCCCTGAATGGTAAAGGGTACCACAGGCACACCAATGTTCAGAGGACAGACAGGGAGGAGGGAGGGCACTCATGCTTCTCCCTTTCCTATTCTCTTCATCTAAATAGTTCCCTGTTACTTACACCTCCATCATGTTCTTGACATCTGCCCTCCTGCCTCCCCCTGCCTCTCGGGCTAATGTCACCTCTCACCCAGATGACTCTCACAGGGGACTCCCTGCCTCTGGTCTTCTCTCCTCTTTCTTTTCTTCTACTATGGGAATTTACAAAGACACCAGTAAGTGGAGAGGGGAGCCCCAGCCTGCCTGGCTTTGCTGCCTTTTTGCATCTACAGCCCCTGAGTGTCTCACCCTGGGGAACAGATGGTCCTTCCAGACCTGAGTCACTGTCTAGAATATCACTGTCATCTCCACGAGCCCAGCCTGCTTTCTTATGGTTGGTGGTCATTGGCCAGGACATGCTTGCTAGGAAAAGCACAGCCCCCTCTCTGCCCACTGCTTCTCCTCAGTGCTGTGCCTCTGAGTTAGGCATGGAGGCTTTGGACAGCATTGAGGGTGAACACGGCCACCTGCTCTAGGTGGTCCCCCCTGCTGATCATGTTCCTCCAAGGATCTTGTCACCCCGACCTAACTCTGAATTGTTCACCTGTGCCATTTCTGTCTCCCCAAGACAGAGATAGGCATTGCCTAGAGGTTAAGGAAGCAAGGAAAGGCCTCCGCCTTGCGTAGAAAGAGCGTGGGAGCTAGAGCCCAGGTCCAATTCCACTGCTGACTCCCTGTGTGACCCTGAGTCAGTCATCTTCTTCTTGGGACCTGGTTTCCTGTGGGCCCTTATAAAGTGATGGAGACCCAACAAAGCCACTTCTAGATGTTTGCCTGGGAAATGTACTCTCAGAGTGCATTTATATACAAAGAGACACAAATAAGGATGGCATTCTTCCTAGTTACAGTGAAAAATGTTCATCTACATGTCACTCAATAGAGGAATCCTTGAGTCAATTACAGTGTACGCATAGATCGTGTCCATCAGAGCCCAGTCAAGAAATAGAATTCACACCGATTATTTCCCCTCCCCCAATGTTCTATTATGAAAATTTTCAAACATATGGAAAAAATGGTAGTGTTAACATCCATATACTCACTACAATTAACCTTTGGCCTTATTTGCTTTATCACCTGTCTATCCATCTACCCATCTCTCTATCTTATTTTTTGGTTGCGTTTCAAAATAAGATGCAGACATCAATATGCTTTACCCAGAAACACTTCAACACACATATCATTAACTTGAGCTCCATATTTGTTTACAGTTTTTTTTTTAAGGTAAATTTTCATGCAATCAAATGCACATATTTTAAGTCTACTATGTAGTGAGCTTTGCCATGTTCATCCACCTGTGTAACTGAACCCCACATCAAAAGAAAGAACATTACCTTCATACTAGAAATTTCCTTCGTGCCTTTTTTCAGTCAATCCCTACTGCCACTACCAGGGTGAGGGCTATGACTGCCCCGCAGCTCACAGTGCCTCTCCCTACAGCCTATGTAGAAATCCCTGTCTTTGCTAAGCCTCCATTTCAGAGTCAGACCTCCTCAGCCAGCACCACTCTTTGGCTAACGATGTCCATGGAGACAGAGGAGTTTGCAGTGCACAGCCGTGTCCCCGGAGTCAGCTCCAGGGACAGCTCTTTGCCACGGGCACTGTGGTCTGGACTGGAGAGAGCTGGTGAGCAGGGAGTCCTGAAAGTCAAGGCTGAAGTCTCCTGCAGCCTCTCCTTATTGTACAGAGAGAGGGGAGGCAGACCCAGTGGCCCAGTCACAGTGAGTCAGGGCAGAGCCAGGCCTGGGATTCTGGGCTGGTGACCTCCCCTCCAGAGGATAGGGTATCAGGCTTGAGTGGGCATCAGAAGCACCGGGAGGCCACATTAAGCCACTGGTTAATGGGCCCCCATTTAACCAGTTTCCTGTTCAGTCAGTCTCAGGTAGGGCATGAGAATTTGCATTTTGACAAATTCCCAGAGGCTGCTGGTCCAGGACCACACTTTGCAAGCCACTGTTCAGGATGCTGCTTTGTGCTTAGGAAGGCAGAATGAAGCCAAAGAACCAGGTGCTTTCTGGAAGGAAATAGAGGACAGAGTCTACAAAACATGATGTTTCTGTAAAGGGCAGGCCTCAAGGGAAGGCAGGTAGGGAGTTGGAGGTGGGTTCTAGGCAGCTCCGTACTAGGTTGAGGCAAGCAGGATGCCTAGGGAGTGAAATGAAAGAAAGGCCTCACTCTTGGGTCATGCAAGGTCAGCACTGCAAGAACCTGAGAGTGTCTCTAAATGTTGTGTCCTGCTTGCCTCACCCTAGTTACACCTCTGGTCCTGAGAGCCTGATAGTAGCCCATGTGCCTTTTGGGCCAGCAGTGCAGCCAGAGCTTATGTTTGTCTGGTCCTGAACCTTCTGCCAGAGGGCTGATTTCAGGAGCAGAAGTCACATCCAAGGGTCACCCTGGAACCCAAATGCTGGAGAAACATAGTTTTCTGAATGACTAAAGACCACCTGATTTACAGGGTGGGTAGATCTCCACAACAGCCTCTCACAGGCTTTCCCCAACTTTCTGTCTCCTCACCAGGAGAAAGAAGGGCAGGAAGTGCCACCATCACCCTAGAAAAAGAACTATTTGAGGGCAGGTGTCTTGTCTGTTTTGTTCACTGAGGTACCCTCAGCCCATAATAAACAGGCTCCCAGTAGATATTTGTTGAATGAAGGAATCCGTTATCATACAGACAAAGGAAAGGAAGACTCAGGAGGGCTAGCGGCTCACCCAAGTTCACAGGAGAAACCTGGAGCTATGGAGCTGAGGGGTCCCCAATTCCTGAGCAGACCATATCTAACCTGGTATAGGAGTTATGCTCCAGAAAGTACCAACTTTTTATGCCCTCTCTGCTCACACTTAACAAATTATTTTTGTTATGGTGATGGTGCCCAAGTTCTGGGGGCACATTTTCCCACAATTCAGCATCTTCTCTGCCATTGGCCTCTGTGAGGCTGATGTGTAGGCATGATTAAGTATGCCTAGTGACAGTAAGTTTTCCTCTAGGCAGATTTCTGCACCTTGGGACTAAAGAGTTTATGTTTCTTCTTATAAGTGGCTGGAAATTTTTGAAAGGATTTAAACACTGTCGATCAACTCAGATTTACTTTAAAAGCTGATTAAAAAAATAATTGTCTTGCTATATACGTTCCTTGTAAAAAAATGAAGACAAGCAAAAAAAGAAAGTAAAAATCATCTTTAATCATGCCATCTACAGATAACCAGTGTTTTCTATGAATATATACCCTTTGCTGTTGAGTAGATTTTAACTCATAGCCAACCATATAGGACAGAGTAGAACTGCCCCATAGGGTTTCCAAGAAGAGCCTGGTGGATTCGAGCTGCCAACCTTTGGGTTAGCAGCTGAACTCTTAACCACTACACCACCAGGGTTTCCTATGACTATATACATTTTTCTAAAATATCATACAATATTCCTGTGTAACTTTTTCCCACTTATTTCATGAACAGTCTTCCATGTCATTAAAAGGTCTTCTTCAACAGTGACTCTAAATTTTGGAGGGGTCATGGACCCCTCTGAAAATCTTATGGAAGCACACACCTGCTTCTCAAAAAATGCACATCCCCAAATACATGGCAATTGTGTTGCTGGACAGAAATGCAGGCACAGAGTTGCCAGTTCTTTGGATTTTCCCAGAGAGCTGGAAATCCCTTTCTCATGTGAAATCATCTGGTTTTTAAAGGTTGGCAACTGGTTCAAAATATTAAAAATGAAAATGAAACTGGGGCCTCATTTGTCTGAAACCCCAGTCTGGTGTGAGGCAGCTGGTTTATAAGCTCTGGACCAAGGCCAAGTTCACAGGAGTTTAGGGCCTATGAACTGTCTTAGTTACCTAGTGCTGCTGTAACACAAATACCACTAGTTGGTGGCTTTGAAGAACAGAAATTTATTTTCTCTCAGATCTGGAGACTAAAAGTCCAAATCAAGGTCCAGCAGTATCAATGCCTTCCTTGTTGGTAGCCCTGGATGTTCCATGGTTCCTTGGCTTGTAGATGAACCTCATACAGTGTCTAGCTTCCACCATGTGTGTATCTCTGTGTCTATTCTGGTTTTTTATAATTCAGAAGTGATTAGATTTAGGACCCATCGTATGCTAGTATGACCTCATTAACATAAGAAAAGAAAATCATATTTCCAAACAGAATCACACCCACAGGTATAAGGGCCAGGAATTCAACACATATTTGGGGCGGGGAGGGCACAATTTAATACATAATACACAAATCCCAATTCATATTTGCAATTTCATCTCTCATGCCTTAGTTATCTCCAAACCAAAAAATCCATTGCTGTCAAGTCGATTTCGAAGCGGACAGCTTCAACAAACAGAATTTTATTCTCTCACAGTCTAGTGGGCTAGAAGTCCAAATTCAGGGCATCAGCTCCAGGATAAGGCTTTCTTTCTCTGTTGGCTCTGGAGGAAGGTCCTTGTCATCAATCTTCCCCTGGACTAGGAACTTCTCAGGCACAGGTACCCGGGGTCCAAAGGACAAGCTCTGCTTCTCGTGCTGCTTTCTTGGTGGTATGAGTTCTCCATGTCTTCTCTCTGCTTGCTCCTCTCTCTTATATCTCAAAATAGATTGGTTTAAGACCCAAACTAATCTTGTAGATTGAGTCCTGCCTCATTAACATAACTGCCTCTAATCCTGCCTTAATAACATTATAGAGGTAGGATTACAACACACAGGAAAATCACATCAGATGGCAAAATGGTAGACAAACACACAGTACTGGGAGTCATGGCCTGGCCAAGTTGACACATATTTTGGGGGGACACAATTCAATACATGACACCTCATGACTCACCTTACACAGCCAAATCCTCCCCTTCCATTCTACTACTCCTTGGCTCATGCTACTTCCATATATAAAACAACTGTCCCCAAGCCCCACCCCTGCCACCTCCGCTGTCCAAATCCCACCTGAATCTTTGCAGGGCTTTAGGTGTCTGTTCCTTGAACACATGCCTCACGTCTCTCTGTTCCTAGCTGTTTGTGGTCCTCCTCCAGTCCCCCACTGGACTAGGAACTCCCTGAGGGCGCACACTTTGATTGTCTCTGTGTCTCCTCCCTGTCTAGGGCAGCCCCAGGTTGGGTGTTCTACAAACCCCATCAAGGGTAACAGACCAGCAAGCCTTCATTCTGGTGCAAGTGAATTCTTCACTCCGTGCAGAACAATGGATAATTACAGCTTGGCTCTCGCAATCTGCTATACATTCACCCCTGAGGGTGTGTGAATTGCTGTGAAATTCTTAGCACAAGGAAAGCAGAAAGTGACTCTAAAAAAGGAAATTTAAGGGAAGGAGGAGCAAAAGAAGAAAAGCCTTTGTAAGGCTCTGGAGCTGAGCCTCATTTGACTTTTGAATTCTTGAGAAAAGGCAGAAGAAGAGCCTCGTGCCATCAGAAGGCCCGGGTAGGGCCCGGCCCGGCCCTGCCCTGATTTTTGGACAGTTGCTTTCCCCTCTGAACAGCAAGGGTTACAACCAGATCATCTCCTAAGGCCCTTCCTTTCTAAAAAAAAAAAAATAAGATTCTGCATGAGGGCGGGCCAAGATGGTAGAGTAGTCAGACTTTTCATGTGGTCCCTCTTACAACAAAGACCTGAAAAAACATATGAATCAATTACATGTGACAATCTAGGAGCCCTGAACATCAAAGACAAAGTTGAGGAGTTGGACTAAGCAGCAGGGGGAGGTAGAGACAGTTCCAAAGCAATGAAGATGTGCCAGACCTGGCCTGGCCAACACCCTGCAGGCTGGATCTGCATGCGGGTGCAGGCTGAGGCAAGAAGTAGTGCTCGAGGTGAGTTTTCCACATTAGGAGAAACTGAGCAGGGGGAGAGTTTGGTCAAGCCTCTGAAACCGGGGAGAGCCAATACCGAATCTGCGAAAGTTAAGTGCATCTAACGTACCTTGTGAGATTAAAAAAAAAAACCCTTCCTGCTTCTGAGAAGTACCTCTCTACCATTCACCGTACCCCTCCTCACTCTGTTTCGGTCCCAGGCCAGCTTCAATGATTCCTGCCCACATGGGCCAGAAGTGGGACCCATCACATATCCCCAGCCATTCTCCAGGCTTTGGAAAGGGAACAAATTAACAAACAAGAAAAAATAATCTCTGAGCAACCCTAGACCGAGAACTCAGGGCAAGCACAGCCCCTTTGCCTAGGCACAGGCATAAGGGGTCCATGAACTTTGAATGACCTAACCCCTGCCTAGACCTGTGTGGGCCCATTTTAACAGCACAGGCCCTCATTAGCATAGTACCAGAGGGTATATACCTGAAGCCTATTTTCAACTGCAACAAATAAGGGGGAGTGGCAGATTTATGACGTTTGACACTGCCCTGCCCATTAAGCAGGGTCCTCACCTTCCCACGTCAGGGGCCTGAGGACTGGTGGCTCACCCATTCCACCTAGCCACCCACAACAGGGGTCTGAGAATAAGCGGTGTCTCCCAGTCCTTACAGCCAACAGCATTGGGTGCCCAAAGTCCAGCTGCAACACCCACCCACCTACACACTCTAGGGAACAGGGATACACCTTCCACCTACACACTCTAGGGAACAGGGATATGACTTCCACCCAGGCACTCAGGGGTAGCTAAACACATAACCCACTACTGAAGCCGGATATCTGTGCCTACTCCAATCACCCCTATGTAGCCCTTCCCATCTAGGACTGTAGGTGAGAGCCTGTACCACACACCCATTGACTGATGACCTGGACACCTGACCCGAATCTACACAAGAAAAGTAAACAGACTCTTGGGCTCACATACCTAGCAACAGCTCTAACTACCTGGTGACAGGATGTGAGAGCTTCAAAGGTGCCAATAATCAAATTACCTCACATAACCAGCCTATTTGGGCATATCAAAACAGCACAAGAAGCTAGGACACAGTAAGCAAACATAAAATAAATATAATAATTTACTGATGGCTCAGAGACAACAGTCAATATCAAATCACATAAAGAGGCAGGCCATGATGCTTCAGTGAGCAACCAAAAAAAAGAACTAAGAAACCTCCTGGAGGCCTTGGAATTACCAAAGGTAGAATTGAAAAGATTACTATACAGAGCTCTCCAAGAGATCAGAAAGGAGGCCAGGCAAAACACAGACCAAGCCATGAAACACACAGACAAAGCAACAGAAGAATGTAAGAAGGTTATACAAGAGCATATCGTCAAATTTAATAAGCTGCAAGAATCCATAGACAGACAGCTTATAGAAATCCAAAAGCTTAACAATAAAATTTCAGGATCAGACAACTAAATACAAAGTCATAGAAATGGAAATCAGAATTAGTGAGATTGAAGATAAAGCATTTGATGTCAATTTATTTGAGGAAAAATCAGATAAAAGAATTTAAAAAAATGAAGAAACCCTAAGAATTATGTGGGACTTTATCAAGAGGAATAACCTACGAGTGATTGGAGTACCAGGACAGGGTGGGGGTGGGGGAATAACAGAAAATACAGGGAGAATTGTTGAAGATTTATTGGCAGAAAACTTCCCTGATATCTTGAAAGATGAAAAGATACCTATCCGAGAAGATATCTATCCAAGAAACTCATCAAACCCCATACAGGGTAGATCCCAAAAGAAAGTAATGAAGACATATTATAATCAGACTTGCCAAAACCAAAGATAAGGAGAGAATTTTAAGAGCATCTAGGGATAAAACAAAAGTCATCTACAAAGGAGAGTCAATAAGACTAAGCTCTGACTACTCAGCAGAAATCATGCAGGCAAGAATGCAGTGGGATGACATGTATAAAGCCTGGAAGGATAAAAATTGCTCGCCAAGAATTATACACCCTGCAAAACTGTCTCTCAAATATGATGGTGAAAATAGGGCATTTCCAGATAAACAGAAGTTAAGGGAATTTGTAAAAACAAAACCAAAATTACAAGAAATATTAAGAGGACTCCTCTGGCTAGAAAATAAATACCATCAGATAACAACCCAAAACTAGAACACAGGACAGAACAACCAAATACCAACCTCAATAGGGATGTCACAAAAATAAATCAAAACTGAAAATAGGAAAACAGAGATGTCAATCTGTAAGAGATGACAACATTAAAACAAAAAAGGACTAGTCATAAAACTTCCATATGGAGAAGTTAAGTCGATAACAAGAAATAAAAGATTGCTTTAAACTTAGAAAAATAGAGGTAAATATTAAGGTAACCACAAAGGAAACTAACAATTTTACACATAAAAATTAAAAAGGAGAAAAAATAAAGACTCAACAAATACAAAATCAACAACAATGAAAAAGAGGAAAAGAAAATTCATAAAGAAAAATGTCTCAGCACAGAAAATTAAGTGAAACAAAAAAACTGTCAATGACATACATTAAAAAAAAAGATACATCAAAATGACAGCACTAAACTCATACCTATCCATAACTACGCTGAATGTATATGGACTTAATGTACCAATAAAGAGACAGAGAGTGGCAGAAAGGATAAAAAAAAAAAAAAAAACATGATCCGTCTATATGCTGCCTACAAGAGACAAACACTGGACTCAAAGACACAAGCAAACTGACACTCAAAGGATGGAAAAAATATATATCAAGCAAACAACAATCAAAAAAGAGCAGGAGTGGCAATATTAATCTCTGACAAAATAGACTTTAAAGCAAAATCCATCACAAAGGATAAGGGAGGACACTATATAATGATTAAAGGGACAATATACCAGGAATATAGAACCATATTAAATATTCATGCACCCAATGACAGGGCTGCAAGATACCTAAAACAAACTAACAGCATTGAAAAGTGAGTTATACAGCTCCACAACACACCACTTTCAGTGAAGGACAGAGCATTCAGAAAGAAGCTCAATAAAGACACAGAAAAGCTAAATGCCACAATCAACTAACTTGAACTCATACACATAAAAACACTACACCCAACAGCAAAAAAGTATACTTTCTTTTCCAATGCACATAGAACAGTCTCTAGAATAGACCACATATTAGGTCAGAAAGCAAGTCTTAACAGAATCCAAAACATTAAAACACTACAAAACATCTTCTTTGACCAAAAAGCCATAAAAGTAGAAATAAATAACAGGAAAAGCAAGGACAAAAATCAAATACATGGAAACTTAACAACGTCTTGCTTAAAAACTACTGGGTTATAGAAGAAATCAAGAACGGAATAAAGAAATTCACAGAATCAAATGAGAATGAAAACACATCCTACCAGAACCTTTGGGACACAGCAAAAACTGTGCTAAGAGGTCAATTTATAGCAATAAATGTACACATCCAAAAAGAAGAAAGGGTCAAAATCAAAACATGAACCCTACAACTTGAACAAACAGGAAGAGACCAGCAAAAGAAGCCCAACGGCACCAGAAGAAAGGAAATAATACAAAGTAGTGCAGAATTAAGTGAAATAGAGAATAGAAAAGCAACTGAAAGAGTTAAAAGGCCAAAAGCTGGTTCTTTGAAAAAATTAATGAAATCAATAAACCATTGGCCACACTGACCAAAGAAAAACAGGAGAGGAAGCAAATAGCCAGAATAAGAAATTAGACGGACAATATCACAACAGACTCAACTGAAATTAAAAGAATCATATCAGATTACTATGAAAAATTGTACTCTAACAAATTTGAAAACCTAGAAGAAATGGATGAATTTCTAAAAACACTCTACCTACCTAAACTAACACAAACAGAAGTAGAAAAACTAAATATACTCATAACAAAAAAAGAGATTGAAAAGGTAATCAAAAAACTCCCAACGACAACAAAAAAAGCCTTGGCCCTGACGGCTTCACTGCAGAGCTCTACCAAGCTTTCAGAGAAGAGGTAACACTACTACTACTAAAGGTATTTCAAAGCATAGAAAAGGACGGAATACTCCCTAACTCATTCTATGAAGCCAGCATATCCCTGATACCAAAACCAGCTAAAGACTCCACACAAAAAAAGAAAATTACACACCTATATCCCTCTGGAACATAGATGCAAAAATCCTCAACAAAATTCTAGCCAACAGAATTCAACAACGTATTCAAAAAAATAATTCACCATGACCAAGTGGGATTTATACCATGTATGCAGGGTTGGTTCAACATTAGAAAAACGATTAATGTAATCCACCGTATAAATAAAACAAAAGACAAGAACCACATGATTTTACCAATTGATACAGAAAAGGCATTTGACAAAGTCCAACACCTATTCATGATAAAAACTCTCAGCAAAACAGGAGAGCATTTATACAAAGCCAACAGCCAACATCATCCTAAATGGAGAGATTCTGAAAGCATTCCCCTTGAGAACGGGAACCAGACAAGGATGCCCCTTTTCACCACTCTTATTCAACATTGTGCTAGAGGTCCTAGCCAGACCAAAAAGGCAGGAAAAAGAAATAAAGGACATCCAAATTGGGAAAGAAGTAGTAGAAGTGTGCCTATTTGTAGATGATATGAACTTTATACACAGAAAACCCCCCAAAATCCACAAGAAAACTACTGCAACTAATAGAAGTTTTCAACAAAGTATCAGGATAGAAGAGAAACATACAAAAATCAGGTGGATTCCTCTATGCCAACAAAGAGAATGTTGAAGAGGAAATCACCAAATCAATACCATTTACAACAGCCCCCAAGAAGATAAAGTACTTAGGAATAAATCTAACCAGAGACGTAAAAGACCTACACAAAGAAAACTACAAGACACTACTGCAAGAAACGAGAAAGGACCTACATAAGTGGAAAAACATACTTTGCTTATGGATAGGAAGACTCAACACTGTGAAAATGTCAATCTACCCAAAGCAATCTACAGATACAATGCAATCTTGACCCAAATTCCAGTGGCATTTTTTAATGAGATGGAGAAACAAATTACCAACTTCATATTGAAAGAGAAGAGGCCCCAGATAAGTAAAGTATTACTGAAGAAGAAGAACAAAGTGGAAGGCCTCACACTACCTGATTTTAGAACATATTATACTGCCACGGTAGTCAAAACAGCCTGGTACTTGTACAACAACAGATACATAGACCAATGGAACAGAATTGAGAATCCAGACGTAATTGTATCCACCTATGAGCAGTTGGTATTTGACAAAGGCCCAAAGTCCATTAAGTTGCAAAAAGACAGTCTCTTTAACAAATGGTACTGGCATAACTGGATATCCATCTGCAAAAAAATGAAACATGACCCATACCTCACACCACATACAAAAACTAACTTGAAATGGATCAAAGACCTAAATATAACATCTAAAACGATAAAGATCATGACGACGCTATGAGCCCTAATACATGGCATAAACAGAATACGAACCATAACTAACAATGCACAAACACCAGAAGAGAAACTAGATAACTGCGAGCTCCTAAAAATCAAACACTTATGCTTATCGAAAGACTTCACCAAAAGAGTCAAAAGACAACTTACAGACAGAAAAATTGTGGCTACGACCTATCTGATCTGATCTAATAATACCAGCATCTAATCTCTAAAATCTACAAGATACTGCAAATCCTCAACAATAAAAAGACAAATAACCCAATTAAAAAATGGACAAAGGATATGAACAGACATTTCACCAAAGAAGACATTCAGACAGCTAACAGATACATGAGGAAATGCTCATGATCATTAGCCATTAGAGAAACTACAATGAAATACCATCTCAGCCCAACAACGCTAGTATTAATCCAAAAAACACAAAATAAATGTTGGAGAGGTTGTGGAGAGACTGGAACACTTACACACTTCTGGTGGGACTGTAAAATGGTAAAACCACTTTGGAAAACGATTTGGCGATTCCTTAAAAAGCTAGAAATAGAAGTACCATATGATCCAGAAATCCCACTTCTTGGAATATATCCTAGAGAAATAAGAGCCGTCACATGAATAAATATATGCACACCCATGTTCATTGCAGCACTGTTCGCAACAGCAAAAAAATGGAAACAACCTAGGTTCCCATCAACAGATGAATGGATAAAGAAATTATGGTATGTACCCACAATGGAATACTACGCAGTGATAAAAAACAATGATGAATCCATGAATCATCTCACAATATGGATGAACCTGGAAGGCATTATTGAGGGAAATTAGTCTTTCTCAAAATGACAAATATTGTATGAGACCACTATTAGAAGAACTCAAGGAAAGGTTGAAACACAGGAGAAAACATTGTTTGATGGTTACATGGGTAGGAAGGGAGGGAGAGGGGAATTCACTAACCAGATAGTAAAACCAAAAAAACCAAACCCACTGCCATCGGGTCAATTCCGACCCATAGCAACCCTATAGGACAGAGTAGAACTGCCCCACAGAGTTTCCAAGGAGCGCCTGGAGGATTTGAACTGCCAACCTCCTGGTTAACAGCTGTAGTAATTACCCACTACACCACCAGGGTTTCCAAAGTAGACAAGAATTATCTTAGATGAAGGGAAGGACAACACACAATACACGGGAAGTCAGCACATCTGGACTAAACCAAAAGCTAAGAAGTTTCCTGAACACAACCAAACATTCTGAGGGAAGAGTAGCAGAGGCAGGGGTCTGGGAACCACGTTTTCAGGGGATATCTAAGTCAGTTGGCATAACAAAGTTTATTAGTAAAATGTTCGCGTTCCACTTTGGTGAGTGGTGTCTGGGGTCTTAAAAGTTACTGAGCAACCATCTAAAATGTAACAATTGGTCCCAACCCACCTGGAGCAAAGGAGAACGAAGAACACCAAAGACACAAGGAAAATATTAGCCCAAGAGACAAAAGGGCCACATAAACCAGAGACTCCATCAGCCTGAGACCAGAAGAACTAGATGGTGCCCAGCTACCACCAATGACCGCCCTGACAGGGAACACAACAGAGAGTCCCTAATGGAGCAGGAGAAAAGTGTGGTGCACAACTCAAATTCTACTTAATGGTCTGACTGAAACTAGAGGAACCCCTGAAGACATGGCCCCTGGACTCTCTGTTAACCCAGAAATAAAATCATGCCCAAAGCCAACTCTTCAGACAAAGATTAGACTGGACTATAAAGCATAAAATAATGCTCGTGAAGACCAAACTCACTGCATCAAGTTGATTCTGACTCATAGCGATCCTGTAGGACAGAGTAGAACTCCCCCATAGAGTTTCCAAAGAGCACCTGGCGGATTCGAACTGCTGACCTCTTGGTTAGCAGCCTTAGCACTTAACCACTACACCACCAGGGTTTCCTTCAAGTAGGTACACGAGACTAAATGGGTAGCTCCTGTACAGAGATGGGATTAGAAGGCAGAAAGGGATAGGAGCTGGTTGAATGTACACAGGAAATCCGGGATGAAAAGAGGGAGTGTGCTGTCACATTATAGGGATTGCAACTAGGGCCACCTAACAATACACGTATAAATGTTTGTATAAGAAATTATCTTGAGCTGTAAACTTTCATCTAAAACACAAGAAAAACAACAACAAAAAGATTCTGCATAGCGTCAAGGGGAATTATATTGTCTCTCGTTAGCGCAGTCTGGGGGCTGCAGGGGCTGACTTCTGGTGGTCTATCTCTCTGATGGGTCCTTTGGCAAGGAGAGGGCTAAGCCAGGAGCTGCTGCCCAGAGCTCATTATCATAGCTGCTCCTGCTTCCCCTGGAGGTGGTGGCTTGGTGAGGTCCTGCGGGCCCCAATATACTTCTGGACCAAAGAAGACTTGGCCTCTCGGTAGACCCTGGGACTAGCCTCCTGGGCTGAAGGAGTACCTGCAGGACCTCTCACAGTGTCTCATAGCTGTCTTGGGACATCCAGGAAAAAGCCCCTAGTCAACCCTTACTGGAGGGTGAAGAAGGAGAGATCAGGAGGCTCCCTTAGGGGGTGCTCTGACCTAGACGGAAGGAGTCATGGGTGACCCTTGGCTGCTAACTGAAAGGTTGGAGAGTCCAGTGACCCAGAAGAAAGGCCTGGTGATCCACTTCTGAAAAATCAGCCATTGAAAACTCTATGGAGCACAGTTCTACTCTGATATGCATGGGGTCACCATGAGTTGGAATCGACTTGACAACGACTAGTTTATACCTGTCGATGTAATGTAATGTAATGTAATGTAATGTAATGTAATGTAATGTAATGTAATGTAATGTAATGTAATGTAATGTAATGTAATGTAATGTAATGTAATGTAATGTAATGTAATGTAATGTAATGTAATGTAATGTAATGTAATGTAATGTAATGTAATGTAATGTAATGTAATGTAATGTAATGTAATGTAATGTAATGTAATGTAATGTAATGTAATGTAATGTAATCACTTTCCATATTGCAATATAAAGTAATATAATTAATCAATCCCTCTAGTGTAGGGTATATCCTAAATCGAATCACTTCTGAGTTATAAAAGCAGCAGATTACACGCAGAGGCACACAAACAGAGGAAGACAAATGCGTGTGAGGATTGACTACAAACCAAGTAATACCCACAGCTACTGACACTGAAGGAGTCAAAATGGCTGAGACCCTGATTTGGACTTTTATCCTCCAGAACTGTGAGAAAATAAATTTCAGTTCTTCAGAGCAATCCATTCTTGGTATTTCTATTACAACAGCACTAGGAAACTGAGATTGCCACAAATAAGCTAGAACCAGGGGCATCATTAGGGGGCTGCAGGGGGTGTGGACTGTACCAGGTGACACTGTTGGGGGGTGATACCAGCAGTGCCTGCAACGACAGCAGTGATGTCATCAGTCCCTCCCCTGAATGGGGAGCTAGGAGCAGGGCGCCTGGTCCCTGCCTGACCCCGCCTGGACCCTTGTTTCTGCCCACAGAGCTGTGCTTGCTGGTACACACCCTGTTAGGTCTGCATTGGGGTGCCCAGGAGCTGCTCCGTCTGCGCCCAGGGCTGCAGCACCTGGCCCCAGCCCGCCCAGTGCTGTCACTCCAGGAGTCGCTAGGGTACTCTGCCCTCAAGCGGCGGGCTCACTCAGATACCGGACACCCTTGAACCCCAGCTGGGCCCCATGCACTATTGTTTTCACTGCTGCCAGGGGGGTGGGATGGGAGGGAGGGTGACACCATGAGTTACTGCACTGGGTGACACCACTCCTACTGGTGAGAAGTATTACAACATTTTCTAATCAGTTTCCATCTCTTGCTGTATTGTTCCCTCTTGGATCTATCACTCTCCATCCCCACTTCCCTTCCTTTTTCCCTCTCCCTGATATCTGCCTCTAGCTCATAAACTTCCCTCACCCCAATGTTCACCTCAAGCTCATAAACCAAAACTGTTACACCATGAGTCACCGCACTGGGTGACACCAACACCACTGTCCAGAACTGTTATTTCCCTCTTGAATCTACCACTCTCCTTTCCCACTTGCCTTCCTTCTTCCCTCTCCTCAGTGTCCACCTCCAGCTCATAAACTTGCTCACATTTTCTCCCTCCATGGATTGGGAAAGACTAAAGACAAGGTCTCAGTCATTTACCCAATTTATGATGAGGATTACTAGTGGCAATAATCAGCATAAAATAAAATTGACAAGGGTTAAAGCCCCACAGAGTGGACATTTTTATTGACAAAGAATTGAATCTTCTTGACACTATGTTGATTTGCTAAATGCGACCCAGGGCACTTGAACTTGGTAGAAATAGTGGCCACAAAACAAGAGCCACAATGACAGACAATATCGTGAGTCAATTTTAATATATGCCATCTCAAAGAACCTGATGATAAACCAAGTCTTTATAGCCTTGATTGAACTAATTCAATTAAGATCAAAATGAGAATTGGAAAACTTGGGAAGACAAGAACTAAATCAAAGAGAAAAATGACCAGAGGAGTCAACTAACTTTACTATGCTTGATCTGAAAAAAATAATTTTCCCATAAAACTTAAGCAGTGTTGATGTCATTCTTGTTAAAATGTTCCTAAGAGCAGAGCCAAATGCCCAGGTCTGGGGTGTAGGGAGGGAGACGTGGATGAGTGGGCTTTGGTTAACGCATCTGCGGTCTTTCATTACTCTCTGTGCAACCCCCACCCACCTGCTGATGCACTGCTCCCATTCCTCTAGGTTTGTAATCACTGTCTTACCAGTGGTTTTTGTATTTCCAAAGGAGTTGAGTTTTTACACTAATAGCTGCCTCCTTAATCAATTCATGAGACTTAAAAGGTCATTTATCATTGAAAATTGCAACTGGAATCACCAAAACACTGCACTGGCCCATGGATGCTAAGGAATTGCATTCTACATTGATAATTGTACCCAGTCTTTAATGAGATTCTTATTAACATATACATTATTAATTAGATTATTAATGCAGATGTCATTTTGAGTCACACCAGGATTCCCGATGGCTCGCATGATCATTAAGCCTTGCTAATTTGCACGATGAATTAATATTATATTAAAGGTTCTCTCTACTGTGCATTCCAAATTGAACACTTACTTTTGACATCTTGCCCACAGCACCCACAGCACTCGCTTGTTAAGGAGAGCAATAAGAGGGAAACATTTTCATTCCAAGACCTGGGAGCTCCTATCTTGCAAATAACTTTGGGGCCTGTAAGCAGATAGGGAAGGGAAGGCAGAGAGAGTGGGGAGGGGAGAGGAAGCCCCTCTCCCCCTACACCCTATGGGAGAGGCCTGCTGTTCTTTAATTAGGAAGGTTTCCTAATGTCTCTGAAATAGAATATTTAAATTTTGCTGATTATAAAGTAGCATTTATTCATTGTAAATAATTTAGAAAATACACATAAGCAAACCGGAGAAAATTTATATCACCCATTCTCTCAGCACTCAGTAATTACCACTCTGAACATTCTCATGTGATGTCTTAATCTAGTTTCTCAATGCTTAGGCGGGCTTTTACAAAAATACAATAATACTCAACATACTCTTTATTAACTTGCCACTTGTACTTAATATTTCATAAAGTTTTCCATATTATTAAATATTTTTCTATGACATCATTGTCACATTATATATATATCAATCTACTTTATTCTTTTTTATAAGGTATGTAGTACAAATAGGAGCCCTGGTGGCACAGTGGTTAAGGACTCGGCTTCTAACTGAAAGGTTGGCAGTTCAAACCCACCAGTTGCTCCAGGGAGAAAGATGTCAGTCTGCTCCCGTAAAGATTACAGCCTTGGAAACCCTAAGGCAGTTCTACTCTGTCCATTAGGGTTGCTATGACTCAGAATCCAATCGATGGCAATGAATTCGGTTTTATAAATGTATGTGTATGTATATATATGATGTATCAGAACTTCGTTTCTATTTATGGATGAATAATATTCAATTGTGTGATAAACCACATTTTGTTTATTCATCCATTTGTTGATAGACTCAAGTTTTTTCTACCTTTTGGCTATTGAATAGTGCCGCAATGAACATTGGTGTACAAGTACCTGTTTGAGTACTTGCCCTCAAAAACACCTAACCCATTGACTCTAAGGAAGAAAATCTGGTGATCTGCTCTCATAAAGATTACAACATAGGAAATTTTGGAGGCAATTCTACTGTGTCATAGAAGGCCACTATGAGTTGGAATTGACGCAATGGCACACGGTAACAACAACAACAATGGTTAACGACATTGAGCATGTTTTCATTTGCTTGTTGGTTACATAGTGCCATTTTTCTGAGAGAACTCTTTCAGAAACAAAAATCTACGTTGTTTCAATTTTTGTGGGGGTATAATTGTTACTGTAATGAACATTCATTGACATCTAACTTTTAAGCAGGAAAAATAGAATTTTAATATTTTATTTTAAATCCAGCCATGTCTGTTGAGTTTTCTACAGATACATTGATTTAGGGTCAGAAGACCTGTGTTGAAATTGTTACTCCATTATTTCTTTCTTGTATGACCTTCCCCCTCTCCAAGCCTCACTTTCTTTTTCAGGAAATCAGGGGAAACATGTCCAGACTTTCTTCCTTCGTTAGGTTGTTTGTGGGGATCAGCTAAGTGAATGAATGTGAACAAGGTCGAACAACTTTAAAACAGTGTAGATCCACAGAAGATAACAGTCCTGCCCCATGTTGTTTGAACACCGTGCCTAGTACTTTCACCCACATAGGGAAAAAGAGATTGCTGTACTCCAAGACCTGAAGATCCAGGTTCTGCACCTTGCAGGCCAGTCAGTTCAGCTCTGGGCTGCCTGGCCCTGGGTCCCATGGTGTCGTCCAGCTACAGTGGTGCAGCTGCACGCTTTTCTAACAGGGTGATGCAGTCTCACCTGGACGCCTGTCCACCTCTAATCGGTCCCCATCACACACATGCTGGCCCAGCTGTGGTCAGAAGTGGTCTTGTGGTCGGAGAACCTGACCCAGCTTCCAGAAACTGAACTCTCTCAGACATTGGCCATCTCATCATTCAGGCTCCTGAGTTGTGGTTTTCACTGAAGCCTCAGGACTGGTTTTTTAAAAAGTATAAACACCAGTGCTTATTGAACAGAAGTTTTGGAGGGAAACCATTCACTGTGGGAATAGATCCTTCGCCCCCTAACGCAGTGGTTCTTCAGCTGCAGGTGATTTTGCCCTTCAGCATTGTCTAGAGACATTTTTGGTTGTCACAACTGAGGATGGCATGCTACTGGCATTTAGTGGAGGCCAGGGATCTGCTAAGCAGCCTGCAGTGCACAGGACAGCTTGCTTGAACAGAGGATTATCTGGGCCAAATGTCAGTAGTGCCGAGGCTGAAAAACCCTGCTCTAAAGAAGTCCTCTTATTACTGCAAGTACCTTATGAGAGCAAGTTCTCCTAGTTGAGGCTTTAAAAATATTCAGATGACAAAAAGTCAGTTTGGCCACAATTTTCCCAAGTCTCAAGTGCTGAGTAATGCAGCATCTGTCTTTTTACCTCGTTTAGGACACACAGAACTATTGCTCAGAGGTTCAACCACGAGCCTTCATGGCACCTTTGTGCAAATTAGAACAAGATGCCCCCTGCCACATAAATTTTTTAATGAATATATTATTTATGTATCAATAACAACATAATTATAACAAAGTCATTTTGTAGAACACAAAAGAATATTTGAAATTTATTGAGATATGTGTGTCATATTTATATTATACCACAATAAAATATTTTCAATAAAATAATCTACCATTTGTCTGTCAGTTTGTCATACTGTAGCAGCTTGCGTGGTGTGTGATGCTGAAAGCTATGTCACCAGCATTTCAAATACCAGCAGGGTTACCCATGGTGGACAGGTTTCAGCAGAGCTTCCAAAGAAAGATTAGGAAGATGGACCTGGCAGTCTACTTCTGAAAAAAAATTAGCCAGTGAAAACCTTATGAATAGCAAAGGAACATTGTCTGATATGGTGCCAGAAGATGAGCTGCTCAGGTTGGAAAGCACTCAAAAGACGTCTGGGGAAGAGGCGCTGCCTCAAAGTAGAATCAACCGTAATAACGTGGATGGAGTCAAGCCTTCAGGACTGTCATTTGTTGATGCGGCATGGCTCAAAACATCAAGAAACAGCTGCAAAAATTCATTAATAATAGGAACATGGAATGTACGAACTGTGAATCTAGGAAAATTAGAAGTCATCAAAAATGAAATGGAACACATAAAGACCGATATCCTAGGCATTAGTGACCTGAAATGGACTGGCATTTGGCCATTCTGAATCAGACAATCATATGGTTTACTATACTGGGAATGACAGCTTAAAGAGGAATGGTGTTATATTCATTGTAAAAAAGAACATTTCGAGAGCTATCCTGAATTACAATGCTGTCAGTGATAGGATAATATCCATATGTCTACAAGGAAGACCAGTTAATATAATCATTATTCAAGTTTACACACCAAGGATGAAGAAGTTGAAAAATTTTCCCAACTTCTGCAGTTTGAAATAGATCAAACACGCAATCAAGTTGCATCGATAATTACTGGTGATTGGAATGCTAAAGAAGAAGGATCAGTAGTTGGAAAAATTGGCCTTGGTAATAGAAATGATGCCATAGATCACATGATAGAATTCTGCAATATCAATGACTTCTTCATTGCAAGTACATTTTTTCAACAACGTAAATTATGGTGACTATAAACGTGGACCTTGCCAGATGGAATACGCAGGAATAAAATCAACCACATCTGTGGAAACAGACTATGGAGAAGCTCAATATTGTCACTCAGAACAAGGTCAGGGGCTGACTGCAGAACAGACCATCAATTGCTCATATGTAAGTTCAAGTTGGAAACCCTGGTGGCTTAGTGGTTAAGTGCTATGGCTGCTAACCAAGGGTCGGCAGTTTGAATCTGCCAGGTGCTCCTTGGAAACTCTATGGGGCAGTTCTACTCTGTCCTATAGGGTCACTATGAGTCGAAATCGACTTGGCAGCACTGGGTTTGGTTTTGGTTTTGGATTTCAAGCTAAAGCTGAAGAAAATAAGAGCAAGTCCATCGGAGCTAAAATAAGACCTTGAGTGTATTCCACCTGAATTTAGAGACTTCTTAAGAACAGGTTTGACAGATTAAACACTAATGACCAAAGACAAAAAGAGTTGTGAGATGACATCAAGGGCATCATACATGAAGAAAACAAGAGGTCATGAAAAAGACAAAAAAAAGAAAGTAAGGACCAAAATGGGTGTTACAAGAGACTCTGAAACTTGCTCTTAATTGTAGAGCAGCTAAAGCAAATGGAAGAAATGATGACATGAAAAAGCTGAGCCAATTTCAAAGGGCAGCTCCAGAAGACAAAGTTTTATAATAAAATATGCAAAGAACTGGAGTTGGAAAACCAAAAGAGAACACACTCAGCATTTCTCAAGCTGAAAGAACTGAAGAAAAAATTCAAGCCTCAAGTTGCAATAGTGAAGAATTCTATGGGCAAAATATTGAATGACTCAGGAAGCATCAGAAGAAGATGGAAGGAATACAGACAGTTGCTGTGCCAAAAAATTGGTTGATGTTCAACCATTTCAAAAGGTAGCATATGATCAAGAACCGATGGTACTGAACGAAGAAGTCCAAGCTGCACTGAAGGTATTGGTGAAAAACAAAGCTCCAGGAATTGACAGAATACCAATTGAGATATTTCAACAAATAGATGTTGAAGCTCTCACTCCAAGAAATTTGGAAGACCACTATCTGGTCAACTGACTGAAAGAGATCCATATTTGTGCCTATTCCCAAGAAAGGTGATCCAACAGAATGTGGAAATTATCAAGCAATATCATTAATATCATATGCAAGTAAAATTTTGCTGAAGATCATTCAAAAGTGGTTGCAGCAGTACACTGATGGGGAACTGTCAGAAATTCAAGCCAGATTCAGAAGAGGACGTGGAACGAGGGATATCATTGCTAATGTCAGGTGGATCTTGGCTGAAAGCAGACAATACCAGAAACATGTTTATCTGTGTTTTATTGACTATGCAAATGCATTTGAGTGTGTGAATCATAACAAATTATAGGTAACATTGCAAAGAATAGGAATTCCAGAACACTTAATTTTGCTCATGAGAAACCTGAACATTGATCAAGAGGCAGTCTTTTGAACAGAACAAGGGGATATTGCATGGTTTAAAGTCAGGAAATGTGTGTCGGCGTTGTATCATCTCACCATACTTATTCAATCTGTATGCTGAGCAAATAATCCGAGAAACTGGACTGTATGAAGAAGAACATGGGATCAGGATAAAAGGAAGACTCACTAACAACCTGTGATGTGCAGATGACACAACTTTGCTTGCTAAAAGTGAAGAGGTCTTGAAGCACTTACCGATGAAGATCGAAGACCACAACCTTCAGTATGATTGCACTACAACATAAAGAAAACAAAAATTGGATCAAGAAGCAATATCGTGAGAAGTGGAGAAAAGATTGAAGTTGTCAAGGACTTCATTTTACATGGATCCACAATGAATGCCCACGGAATTAGCAGCCAAGAAATCAAACTATGTATTGCATTGGGCAAATCTGCTGCAAAACACGTCTTTAAAATGTTAAAAAGCAAAGATACCACTTTGAGAACTAAGGTGTGCCCGAGCCAAGTTGTGGTATTTTCAATTGCTTCATATGCATGTGAAAGCTGGATAATGAATAAGGAAGAGTGAAGAAGAATGGATGCCTTTGAATTATGGTGTGGGCAAGGAATATTGAATATACCATGGACTGCCAGAAGAACAAACAAATCTGTCTTGGGAGACATACAGCCAGAAAGCTCCTTAGAAGTGAGGATGGCGAGACTTTGTCTCACATACTTTGGACATGTTTTCAGGAGGGACCCGTCCCTGGAGAAGGACGTCATGCTTGGTAAAGTAGAGGGTGATCAAAAAAGAGGAAGACCCTCAATGGGATGGATTGATACACTGGCTGCAACAATGAGCTCAAACATAGCAATGATTATGAGGATGTTTAGTTCTTCTGTACACCGGGTCACTATGAGTTGGAATTGACTCAACAGCACCTAAAAACAATAATTAGGATTAGAATACAATTATTTGTTTTTAAATTGTTATATTTGTATTGGACTCCTCTTGTGCCCCACTTCACATCCTCTCAGCCACCTATTACTCCAGCTGTTTCTGAGGTAATCGCAGTGGGCAAGTGTAACCAATAGCACCTCACCTCATCTGATCCCAGTCTCTTGGTTTCAGCTCTGGGACTTTCCTATTGCAGCCTCTTAGGACATTCTGACAAACTTTGAAGTACAGGAAGTTAGGACCTCACTGAGCAACAACGTCTGGCCAGTGGGGAATGGGCACCAGTAGACACATACTCCATTCTTCCGTCTTGTTTTTGTTGTTGTTAGGTGCTATTGAGTCAACTCTGACTCACAGTGACCCTATGTATATAATGGAATGAAATGCTGCCCGGTTCTGTGCCATCCTCACAATCATTGCTATGTTTAAGTCCATTGCTGCAGTCATTGTGTCAATCCACCTCATTGAGGGTCTTCCTCTATTTTGATAACCCTTTACGTGCCCATTCCAAAGAAAGGTAATCCACAGGAATGCAGAAATTATCAAACAATATCATTAATATCACATACAAACAAAATTTTGCTGAAGATAATTCAAAAACAGCTACAGCCACACATCAACAGGGACTTCCAGAAATTCAAGCCAGAGGAATATCATTGCTGATGTCAGATGGATCTTGGCTGAAAGCAGAGGATACCAAAAAGAGATTTACCTGTGTTTTATTGACTATGCAAAAATATTTGACTGTGCAGATAAAAAGCATGATGTCCTTCTCCAGGGACTGGTTAAGTCTCACCAACCTTGCTGCTAAGGAGCATTCTGGCTGTACTTCTTCCAAGACAGATTTGCTTGTTTTTCTGGCAGTCCATGGTATATTCAATATTCTTCAAAAACACTATAATTCAAATGCGTCAATTCTTCTTACAGTCTTTTTTTAAATGGCTTTCACATGCATATGAGGCAACTGAAAATACCACACTTGGCTCAGGCCCACCTTAGTCCTCAAAGTGACATCTTTGATTTTTAACATTTTGAAGAGGTCTTTTGCAGCAGATTTGCCCAATGCAATATGTCATTTGATTTCTTGACTGCTGCTTCCACGGGCATTGATTGTGGATCCAAGTAAAATGAAATCCCTGACAACTTCAGTCTTTTCTCCACTTCTCATGATACTGCTTCTTGATCTAGTTGAGAGGATTTTTGTTCTTTTTATGTTGAGCTATAAGCCATACTGAAGTGTTTGATCTTCTTTAGTAAGTGCTTCAAGCCCTCTTCACCTTCAGCAAGCAAGGTTGTGTCACCTGTATACAGCAGGTTGTCAATAAGTCATCCTCCAATTTTGATGCCACATTCTTCTTCATATAGTCCAGTTTCTCAGATTATTTGCTCAGCATACAGATAGAATAAGTATGGTAAAAGGATGCAAGCCTGATGCACACCTTTTCTGATTTTTAAACCACACAGAATTCTCTTATTCTACTTGAACAACTGTCTCTTGGTCTATGTACAGCTTCCACATGAGCATAATTAAGTGTTCTGGAATTCCCATTCTTTGCCATGTTATCCATAATTTGTTACGATCTACACAGTCAAATATTTTTGCATAGTCAATAAAACACAGGTAAATCTCTTTTAGGTATCCTCTGCTTTCAGCCAAGATCCATCTGACATCAGCAATGATATTCCTCTGGCTTGAATTTCTGTAAGTTCCTGTTGATGTATGGCTGTAGCTGTTTTTGAATTATCTTCAGCAAAATTTTGTTTGTATGTGATATTAATGATATTGTTTGATAATTTCTGCATTCCTGTGGATTACCTTTCTTTGGAATGGGCACGAATATGGCTCTCTTCCATTTGGTTGGCCGGGTAGCTGTCTTCCATACTTTGCTTCCAGCATGTCATCTGTTTGTTGAAACATCTCAGTTGGTATTCTGTCAATTCCTGGAGTTTTGTTTTTGCCAAAGCATTCAGTGGCGTTTGGACTTCTTCCTTCAGTACCATTAGTTCTTCATCAGATGCTACCTCTTGAAATGATTGAACATTGACCAATTCTTTTGGGCACAGTGGCTCTGTGTATTCCTTCCATCTTCTTTTGATGCTTCCTGCGTTGTTCAATATTTTGCCCATAAAAACCTATTGCCGTCAGGTTGATTCTGACTCATAGCTGCCATATAGGACAGAGTAGAGCTGCCCCATAGGGTTTCCAAGGAGCAGTTGGTAGATTTGAACTTTTGGTCAGCAGTTGTAGCACTTAACTATTTTTCCCATAGAATCCTTCAATATTGCAACTCAAGGCTTGAGTTTTTTCTTCAGTTCTTTCAGTTTAAGAAAGGCCGAATGTGTTCTTCCCTTTTAGTTTTCTAACTCTAGGTCTTTGCATTTCATTATAAAGCATTACTTTGTCTTCTCGAGCTACCCTTTGAAATCTTCAGTTCTTTCACCTTGTCATTTCTTCTATTTGCTTTAGCTGCTCTACTTTCAAGAGCAAGTTTCAGAGTCTTTTCTGACATTGATTTTGGTCTTTTCTTTCTTTCCTGTCTTTTTAATGTGTGATATCCTTGATGTCATCCCACAACTCTTTTTGTCTTTGGTCATTACTGTTTAGTTCGTCAAACCTATTCTTGAGTAGGTCTCTAAATTCAGGCAAGGTATATTCAAGGTTGTACTTTGGCTCTCATGAATCTGTTTTAATTTTCTTCAACTTCAACTTGCATATGAGCAGCTTTTCATTTGTTCCTCAGTAGGCCCCTGGCCTTGTTCTGATGATATTGAGCTTCTCCATTGTCTGTTTCTACAGACGTAGTTGATTTGATTCCTGTGTATTCCATCTGGAGAGGTCCACGTGCGTAGTCATTGTTTATGTTGTTCAAAAAAGATATATCTGATGAATAAGTTGTTTGTTTTGCAGAATTCTATCATGTGATCTCTGGCGTTGTTTCTGCCAAGGCCGTATTTTCCAACTACGGATCCTTCTTCTTTGTTTCCAACTTTCACATTCCAATCCTATAGGCAGACAATTCTGAGGTGCATTAGACTGGGCTTCTCAGAGGGTCCCAGCAAGATGGAGGCCCACTGCTCAAGGCACAGGCCAACTGGATAACAATGGCATGGACTGACTTTCCTTCCTGTTTTACTCTTCCCAGTTCCTTGGCGTCGTTTTCCCAGGAGAGTTTAGAAAACAATTTAAGGTTATACGTAAGCCATGTTCTCAGGTTCTGCTTTTTAGGCTAAGACATGCATCTTGTTTTTATGGAAACAAATTGTTTTTGATTATTTTAATGCTTGCTTGCTTTAATATCTTATTGTCTCTGGAAATAGTTGTTAGATTAGACAAATTATAAATCTTAAGTAATTTTAAATACATTTTAATTTCAAGAAGTTATGTTCTCCGTTGGCAACCAATATTGGCAAAGTTAAATATATTCTCAGAGCTACAAAAGTATTCAGACATGTGTCTAGTAAATTATTGATGGAAGTGTATTGCTAAATATCAAAGGAGAGTTTAGAAAACAATTCAGGGTTTTTAGTACCTGACAGGTCGATGCTCCATCAATAGCATAGCAGTTAATTTCTATTGTAAATTTTTAGATAGTTGCAGTAGTTCAAGTTCTTAATAATTCTTCAAATTACATTAGTCATTTAGAGAATAAAAAGATCATGATTTTTTTTGGTATTGCAAATCTTATAAAAATAATACTGTTGCATTCAACGTTTTTTAAAAAGAAATTGATTTTTTAAATTTCGTTTGAGTTATACATGGGCCAGTCATGGAATTCATAGTTAACTCATATTCCCTTCCTTGGAGAAGCTGGCAATTTGCTTAGCATCAAGAATATATTCTTCTTAAACATCATTTAATTTTTCTTTAAAGAATTTTTAATCTCCTTTGATGCTTTCGAAGGCATTTTGTACACTGATTTCGGTTCATGCATTCTTTTATTTATACTACTAACTTTATATGAAACATCATGTCAAAATTGGTACTAAGAAAATTAATTTAAAAGTGAATATTTTTGAGAGTACATCTTAGCTTATAATCTATAGTCTATATCTTTGCTAACCAGGTCTTTTGAATATCAAATTTTTCCCTCCTTCAAAAGTAGAAAGAGACCAACATGTATTAATCAACTTAGAACAAGATGGTCTACTTTCATTTACTAGAAAATTGTCACGATAAATGTATGTATCACCCATCTTTAGAGTGAACAAATTTATAATTAAACACTATTTTTTTTAACTTTCTAAATAATGAAGATGCCTACGACGTGGATGTAATCCTGAGATATGACCTTATGCAGTCTATAACCTGCACAGCCACATATGGGAGACCCTGTGGACAATGGGTCTTCTAAGCACTTAAGGCCCTTCATGGCTGGCCAGTGGGCAGTAGTGGTTCGGTGGTAGAATTCTCGACTTCCATGTGGTAGATGTGGGTTCCATTCCCAGTCAACGGACCTCAAGTGCAACCACCACCTGTCTGTCATTGGAGGCTTGCATGTTGCTATAATGCTGAACAGGTTTCAGCAAAGCTTCCAGACTAGGAAGAAAGGCCTGGTGACACAGTTCCCAAAAATTAACCAAGGAAAACCCTATGGATCACAATGGTCTGGTCCCATTGTGTGTGAGGTCACCATGAGGGATGTTAGACGGCAACAACAATGTGATCTGGCCCCAATCTCTCATTTCACATACCCTCTGTTTCAGCTAAATAACCATTCCCTATACCAGCCTTTGCTAGTGCTGTTCCCTCTGCTTTGGATGTCATCATTGCCCTGCCCCTGCCTGGTGACATCCTACCCAGTGGGGAGTTGCCATCCCTAAACCTCAGAACACTGTTTGCAAGTTATTTGGGCCAGTCCTCCTGGCCCGACTCTGAGCCACCTAAGGCAAGGAATGGGTCGGCTCTATCTCTGGCTTCCTGGGAGTTAAGCTCAGCCCAATGAGCACAAAAAAATGGCCCGAGTTGAAGAAGGCCTCCAGAAGTCAGGGAAACTTTTTTCTCATTTCTCAGAAACTCATTTCTTGGTGGGTGACATTGGCTGCTGTTTAACTAAGTACTGATGAGGGGATGATGATGTGACTGACTCTCTGAGGACCCTTCATGGGCAGAGCGGCCCCCTCCCTGGGGAGCAGTGAGACAGGTACGATATGAGGAATACAGTTTCTTAATCAGCCTTTCCTCCAGCTGGGCTCTTCTATGTACACGGGGCCTTTGCTAACTACTTCAGCAATTTTAGCATTTACTGAGCACTCACTGTGTGCCTGAGATAAATCAGACATAGACTTGCCAGGGAATCCACTGCCTGGTGAGGAAGACATATGCGGGTCAGTAATGACAGCTCAGTGTGCTAAGCACTCTGCTAGAGAGAAGGACTAGGTTTGGAGCAGGCACAGATCAGGCAACACCTGGAGGAAGAGGTATTGAAGCTGAGATGAAGGCTGAGGAGGAGTCTCTCAGAGGAAAAACTCTAGGGATCGAATTCCAGGCAGAAGAAACCATGTACAAAGGCATAGAGGTGGGAAACAGCCTGACATTTTGGAGGGACTACGGGTCATTTGGAAACCCTGGTGGTGTAGTGGTTAAGTGCTATGGCTGCTAACCAAAGGGTTGGCAGTTCAAATCCACCAGGCGCTCCTTGGGAACTCTATGGGGAAGTTCTACCCTGTCCTATAGGGTCCCTATGAGTCGGAATCGACTGGACGGCACTGGGTTTGGTTTGGTTTTTGGTTTAGGGGTCATTTGGTACAACTGGGGCATTTCGGTATGAGTGGAGTAACAGAGGTGCAACCAAGGTACAGAAGCAAGCCGGATCATAAAGCCAACCTAACAGTGTAGACTTTGTCTTAAAAGCAATGGGGACCTTGTCTTAGTTATCTAGTGCTGCTAGATATGCCACAAATGCATGGCTTTAGCAAAAACCAAACCAAACCCAGTAACATTGAGTTGATTCCAACTCATACTGACCCTATAGCGACCCTATAGGACAGAGTAGAACTGCCCCATAGAGTTTCCAAGGAGTACCTAGTGGATTCAAACTGCCGAACCTTTGATTAGCAGCCATAGCATTTAACCACTACGCCACCAGGGTTTCTGGCTTTAGCAAAGAGAATTTTATTCTCTCAAAGTCCAGTAGGCTAGAAGTCTGAATTCAGGGCACTGGCTCCAGAAGGAGGCTTTCTCTCTCTGTCGGCTCTGGAGGAAGGTCCTCGTCATTAGTCTTGCCTTGGTCTGGAAGCATCTCAGTGCAGGAACCTCAGGTCCAAAAGACACACTGTGCTTCCAGTGCTGCTTTGTTGGTGGGATGAGATCCCCATGTCTCTCTGCTCATTTCTCTCTTTTATATCTCAAAAGAGATTGGCGTAAGACACTACCTAATCTCGTAAACCTTATCAACATAACTGCCGCTAATCCATCTTATAACATCATAGTGGATAAAATGGTGGATAATCACATAAAATGGTAGGCAATCACATAATACTGAGAATCATGGCCCAGCTAAGTTGAAAGATATTTTGGTAGGACACAATTCAATCCATGACAGACCCCTTAAAATGATATCAGCAGAGGAGTGACATGACCAAATCTGAGTTTTAAGAAGATCATCTTGGCCTCTGTGTGGATCATGCCCTGGAGCTTGAACCAATCAACATGACCTACAAAAGGCAAATAAAGGGCATATGGACCACCAGGGGGCCTTGTTAAAATACAGATCCTGGTTCAACAGGTCTGGAGTGGGACCTCAGATTTTGCACTTCTAAAAATGCTCCCAGATGGTGCTGATGCTGCTGGTCCATAGACCACACTTTGAGTAGCAAGGGAATGAAACCTACTTGCCAGCCAGTCACTAATGAATGCTGTGAATTTATAGGTCACCTTCTGTATTCTCAGGTTTTCACTCACACAGTATTGAAACCATCTTTATTGTGCCCTGCCTGTTCCACCCCTCTCCCACATACACGGAGGAACAAGGAGGTGCCTTTGTCCTTAAGTGGAAGCAGGGTCATTGGTAGATGGGCTGTGGGTCACAAGATCATATGACTCCTGCTCCTGCAATGAGCATTAAAGGGACACATTCATCACAGGGTGTGCTAGCTTACACTTCCACAGTGCTGACCTCTGCTCTGCAAGAGCGACAATGGTGAACCACAATGCATCGGGTGTGGGAGGAAAGGATGGGGAAAGAACCCAATTCTGGGAGGGCCCAATGGCTGAGGAATCTGGGGCACTCAACCTGGAGAAGAACAAGCTCAATGGGATGTGGTCACCTCCAAGTCTCTGAGGGGCTATCACAAGATAAAGGGAAAAGACATGATTTGTGGGATGCAGGGCTGAGCTAAAATAAATCAGCGGATAGGAACCACAGTCTGAAAGACCTCACCTCATTGTAAAAAACAAATCCTAACCATCAGAGCTGCTTAAGTATGAAATGAGCTACCTCGAAGGCCAGTGAGCTCCTCGTCACTGTGGGTGTACAGGATTGTTTTAAATGGTAGAAGATTGAATGAGATGACCTCTGAGTCCTGAGATTGTCTCATCCATTCATCCACCTCAAGAAATCGTAAATATTGTCATGAGCCCAGAAACCGTACTACCTTCAATAGGACTCCAGACCAACCCACTTGTTAATCCCCTGTGCAAATAATCAAGTGTTAATCATGTTTTTACGTTGTCCTGTTCATATTCTGTCACCTTTTCCGGGCTACACCATGCAGCAGAGAAATCCCCCATGTTGGGCTGGGAGTCAGGAGTCACGGGTTGGGCCTCTGTCACCATCTCACCCCGTGACCTTGGAAATGTTGTCTCCCCTCTCTGGACTTCAGTTTTCTCATCTGTCCTGACATTAAACATCACAACCTGACCCATTGCCAAATACGACAAGTGGCAGTCCACTCAGAATAAGGACCATCTCAAGGTTCACCAGTATATCCCCAGGGTCTAAAATATATTATTGTTATTGTTAGTTGCCATTGAGTCAATTCCAACTCACAGCGACCCCATGCGTGCAGAGTAGAGCTGCTTCATTGGGTTTTCAAGGCTGTGACCTTTAGGAAGCAGATCGCCAGGTCTGTCTTCCAAGACACCTCTAGGTGGATTTGGACCACCGATCTTTCAGCTAGTAGTTGAGCACTTAACTGTTTGCACCACCCAGGAGCCCCTCTAAAATGTAAATAGTGCACAATAAATAGTTGACAAATTAAGTTGTGCTCAGCACAGTGAAAGAAAATGTTAAATTGAAATGAATTGGATTGAATTGAATTCACAAATGTTTATGGCACATTTGAATGTTGGTGCTAGATGAAATTTATAAGCCATTTAGCCCAAGCCTCTCACCCCTTGCCCTTCCTTCCCTACCCTTCCCCCATATTCTACTGAAGGACAAAATGGCTGATTAGGTCTGTCCTCTCACTCCTCACAGAAAACGCTGTCTCTGAATCATCTCGCGTTGCTACAGCGTTCTAATTCTGCTTTAGGACCTGACCTCTCCCCAGAGCTCCAGGCCTGTTTGGCCTTCTGCCCACTGATACTCCTACAGTTATTCCATAGGCACCACAACATCAACATGACCTGCTTCCCAAACCTGCCCTTCATCGAGTTCCCACCTCAGTGGATGGCATCACCATCCCCAGCCCCTTCGTCAAGAAATCTGAGGTCATCCTGAACTTCCCTGTGTTGTTTTTTTGGAAACAGTCTGACTCCTGAGGATGGAGAGTAAAGAATGATTCCTGAGTTTATTATTTTCACATCAGTAATAAACTCAATTTTGCAAGCTTAGAATAGTAATTTTAAAAAGACGCAGTGCAGAATTGATCTGAAAGTGCACCTTTCAGCAAAGTACACAAATATTTGCTGAAATAGCCCAATTATAAATTCCATACTCATGGCAGTTTTTTCCAGAAGCAGCATCCCCTCCCCAACAGCTTGGCCTTGTGGACAGCCAACCTGGATCACACTTTCTTGCCTTGGCGGGGTAGAATCTACCTAAAGGACTGCAGAGGGTTTATTGACTGGACTGAGGCCCAGGAGACCAGGGTTCTTCTTTCCCTATCTCTGTAATGGGGTCTGGAAGTTGGATTTGAGAGTCAGAATACAGATCCCTGAGCCTCATGATTCAGTAGATAGGACCTGGGATGTACTTTTTAAAAAGGCTTCCCAAGTGATTCTGATACAGTTGGTTTGCTGGCACCATTTTGAAACTCACTGGACTAGACCATCTCAGGGGTCCTTCTAGGGATGACACCTATGAAGCTGTGGACAGGCACCCACCTCCTGTATGATGCTCAGAATAGGAGTTGGCTCTTGTCACATGTGACTGGAGTCACAACAAACCACAATTATGTGATGCCTCAACACATTTTCCTTCTGAGGGTGGGGCCAGTCCTGCTCAGATTAAGGAAGGGACAAGTGGAGCTGCTGTTTGGGATGGTAATTTACAAGGAGCAATAAAATAATCCTGGAAATAGAACAAAATGTATTTCCCAGAATGCTTCTCTCAGGTGTAACCAAACATGGCTGGAGAGAACACCCTGATAATCTGCTAGGTCTGGTGACAACAGCTGCTTGCTAAACAGCCTTCTAAGTAGAGTGGTATAACCACCAGGGCACCTATTAGCAAGCAACAAAAACTGACTGTAGCTGATATAAGCAGGAAATTAATTCAGTGAAAGCATAGTGAACAACTCACAGGATGGTTGGGACAGGCACAGAACCTGGATTAGAAAATGGACAAGAAAAAGGAATGCTGGAAAAGAGTCAGGACCAGAGCCCCAGTGACGTCACAGAGCCAGAGTATCACATAGCACTGCTGCTAGCACTGGGCACTGAGTGCTGCCACTTGCCCCACGGCCACCACAGTCCCTGAGGCTGGGTGCTGCTGCTGCACCAGGATGGAGCCCCCACTGTGCTTTGTGTCACTGGAGCAGGTGGGTCTATTCACGTGTGGCCTAGCTGCAAGGGAGGCCTGGAAAGTGAGTGTCCAGACTTTCCTGCTTCTAAGGGGAGAGTCAGGTTCTGCCTGCAGCCCAAACATAGGCAGGGAGTTTGGATGCTGGGATGCCTCCCCAGGGACAGACGTTCACAAACAGGAAGACCTGGTTGCCTACAGCGCTGACTGAGTGGAATAATCAACTTTGGGACCAGAACTGAATATCTCAGTACGCTAGGAAGAGGATTAGTGTTGCCATGAGCTATCCCCTCTTTCTAAATAAATGTCACAGCTTTCATTTTGAAGCTAATTAAACTATAAGCCTGCCTGGGACAGACACTGCCGAATCTCAGTTAAACCCTGGCCATTTCCTGACCATGAGTGCTATTGGGTCAGATCAGGAAGGGGTGACTTAGGCCCTGACATCAAGGGAGGGTGAAGCTGGCATCGCTGGAATGAGTCCTGAAGGCCTCTCTATAATTGCAGGTACATGGCTTGGGGATAGAGTGGCCTGCTCACTGGTCCCTGACGATCACAGAGGTGTGTTTTGTGAGAACATCGGGAACGCTGTGAAGCTGAGAACACAAAGAGAATGGAATGCCCATCACACTTTGATTCATGCCACATACATGTCAACACTTGAGGGCCCTCTGGGACTGGGGATGGCAAGGCAGTATGGTCCTTCGTCCTCCCCCTCCCTTGTTGCCTTTCACCTGTCCACACCCAATCATTTTGTACAAAATTACTGAGACCCAGAGAGGGTCATCCACCTGCCCAGGCACCCCATCTGGCAAAACCCAGAGACTTCAGTAATCCAGGCAGGAGCAGACTGCACCCATTTTCCAAGATGCAGGTCAGGACCAGCTTGAATTCTAAAAAAAAAAAAAATTTTTTTTTGGAATTCTAAGGAGCTGATTAAATCAGTTTTTGCCAAGTTTTGCCTCAGTAACAAATAAGCCTAAAATTTCAGTGACTCCCATGAACATTTATTTCTGGCTCACATTCATACCTGCTGTGGGTCAGCTGTGACTCTGTTCCATGTTCTAGACCCAAACTAAATAAGAACAGCTTATTTTGGTCTCATGGCAGAAGGGAAAGAGCAATAATAAAGTCACAGCAGATGGCCCTCCCTCTGTGTCTTCTGCACCTCTGCCACCGCATGTCCTCCAGCAGGGCTGGATTAAGGCATGTGAGGGCCCTAGGCACTGATAATTTGTAGTACCCCCTCCTCTGCTTACTCATGCTTTTGAATGGGATATGTGAGTTATATCTGTACATGTGTCTATGTGTGTGTGTGTGTGGAGCCCTGATGGTGCAGTGGTTGAGAGCTTGGCTGCTAACCAAAATGTTGGTAATTCGAATCTACCAGCCACTCCTTGGAAACCTATGGGGCAGTTCTACTCTGTCCTATAGGGTCACTATGAATCAGAATCAACTTGATGACATCGGGTTTGGTGTTTTTGGTTTTTGTGTGTGTGCATATGTGTGCGTGTGCATGTCTTAGCTATTCATGATGTAACTTCATTTTTTTTATACTACTAGAAATTGAATGCAAAATTGTCATATGCCATTTAGCAGAATGAGATGAACTGGATTATAAAATTTTTAGTGGATGTAGGATGTTTTACTAAGGTTTTTTACTTAGGACATAACTGTACGTAAGTGGTATACAGTCAAAAAGGAACTTGATTGAATTCATTGCAATGGCCGACTTATTTGAGCTTCCTCACTCTTGTGCATCATCTCGGACTAGAATTCCCACTGGTTGTTTACCAGGACGTGCAAAAGAGTATACCCTTGTGTTTGTATCATGGCAAAGAGCATTGCTGAGGCCCTCCAGGTTGGAATTTTTGGGTCAGCAGACATGAATGTACAAGATGGTTCTCTCAAAATGGATCAGAGACCCATTATCTATTAATATAACCCACCCTTGCCCAGTAACTGCTCATGTTGGCTACAGTTGTGTATTGGGTGAATGTAGCAAGAGTAAGACTTGGCAGCCCACCCCCAAAACCAAAAAACCAAACCCAGTGCCGTTGAGTGGATTCCGACTCATAGCGACCCTATAGGACAGAGTAGAACTACCCTATAGAGTTTCCAAGGAGGTCCTGGCGAATTCGAACTGCGAACCCTTTGGTTTGCAGCCGTAGCAGTTAACCACTACGCCACTAGGGTTTCCTGTCAGCCTACTCCCACCTGTTGTTTATTAGAATGAGATAGCATACTCCTAAGAGATAACCAAGATAAGGAGTTTCAATTACACGGAAGGGAACTGTAGGACACAGATGTCAATGAAGGTGTTGAAATGGTAGAGGCCTCATAGCTTATACAAACTTGTGCGTGGGCACCCTCGTGAGCTTTATTTCTATCCAGGATACTCTCATGCACTAGAGCTGGTATCAATTTAATTTAGTGCTCTGCCTGTTCCCTTCCACTGCAGCGCTCTCTTCCTTGTGTCCTGTCTGCTTGACATCTTTGGGTCTTTGCTTTGGACAACAGGTCCCCCCGTTTTGTTAATGCTCTAAGCACATGCTGGAGCCCTGGTGGCACAGTGGTTAAGAGCTTGGCTGCTAAACAAAAGATTGGCAGTTGAAATCCACCATCGGCTCCTTGAAAATTCTATGGGGCAGTTCTACTCTGTCCTATAGGGTCTCTATGAGTCAGAATCTACCGATGGCAATAGGCCTGGTTTTTTGTTATTGTTGTTAAGTATGTGCTTACCTTGCTTATTGGGTAATCTGTCCCTATCCTCCAGGCTCACCCCCTGAGGGCCTGTCCTTCCCGCTCCTTTAGCACCTTCCCTAATGTTTGGCCCCACAGTCCTAGTCCCATTTTAGGGATGAGGAGGCCTGCAGAGAAGACGCAGGTCGCTAAACTCCTCCCTAATGCTCTTTCCTTGTCAAGTAACTCTACCACTTATCCCAGTGCTTAGCCCAACCTCTTCCTTGCCTACCCTGAGCCCCTCAGTAATATCGGCTCTCCATGGAGCACCTGCTGTATACCTGCTAGTAGTCTATATGCTTTTCCCTTAGAGTCTCCCGACCACTCTGGGAGGTAAGTAAGATTGATTATGCCCTCTTTCTAAAAGAGAAAACTGAGGCTTATGGGTGAATGACTTGCCAAGGGTCATACACATAGAAGGCAGAAAACTGGACCAGAACCCAGGTGTGCCGGACTCTGAAGCCAGCGTCCCACCTCTGCCCCTCACTCTGACTTAAATCTCTACCGCCCCAGCCCTGGCTGATGTTCATTGTCACTGTGGTATCATCCGTGGTCAGAATCTCACAACCACGGGACTGTTGCCCACTCCACAGCCCTAACTAATGTTTAATTCAGACTCACGAAGCCCTTCAGCCCCCATCACCAGCCGCAGAAATGAGAATAAATGCGGCTGTCAGCAGCTTCCTGCCTCTTTGTTTTTTAATTTACTTAGAGTTGGGCAGCAGAGATGGCAAGAGAAGAAGCAGATGGCTCAGCGTGACAGATGGGATCTTATCCAGTGACACAAGGACAAGGTGAGGAGAAAGCGTGATCAAGAGAAAACATGGGCTCAGTCTGAAAGTGTGCATGTGTGAGCACCAAGCCGGGACATCTGTGCTCCGGCCATCTCAGCAGGCCCCCAGTGCCAGGCTGGGGACTCTCAAGATGGAGCCTCCAGAGTTTGCCTGGCCCCACACCTTCACCTGTCACTGTGGACACTGAGACCCAGAGAGGGGCTGCAGACTGCCTAGGGTTACCCAGTAAGCCATTCACAGGGCTGGGACTAGAGCCAGGATGCCTGACTCCACACCAGCCAGCTGCAATTCTTACTGTCAGGGTGGTGGCTGATGCCTATGAACTGACTCCCCTGGACTGTCCCCACCCTCTCCACTCTCACCACACATTTTTACATAGAATTCTTCTACCTTCAGCCTTGGCTGGCCAGTGCTAGACTTTCAAGGCAGGCTCTTCAAAGGAGTGTTTCATGCCTAGAACATCTCAAGGTCACCAGCATCAGGACTCAAAGTGAGGTCTGAAGAGATGGAGAAGGCAGCTCCCATTCCACCTCTGTCCAACCTCCTGAGGAGAGCCGGTGGAAGAGGCAGAAGGACATCGAGTCTTACCGGCAGCAGAGCTTTTGGACTTCACCCTGGTTCTGCAGTGGATGGAAAACATCCCTGCTTACATGCATGGCTACTTTCACAGGGGTGGACCTGTAAGATGAAAGCCCTTTTGTTCTCTGAGTACACTTTATAGACTCAGGCCACCAAAGGTGGTCTGCAGCAGGATTTGGGAGCAGGGACTACACCAAGCTTTGGAGCTCAGCACAATACAGGGAGAATTTGGAGTTCCCAAGGTACAATCCAAGAGGGAGGGCTGAGGAGGGGAGATGAAGTGAGGGGAGAACCTGCTAGAATCTGCTATCGCAGGGTACAAATTTTGTTCTGTTTGGGGAAGGTTTGTTTGTTTTTGCGGAAATAGTGAAGAGGGCTGTGTTTTGTACCTCATTAGCAGTGTAGAAAAAAACACCACTGGTGAGATAAAAAGATGATCCAGAAAGGGAACTAGCTCAGAGTCAAAGGTGGCCATGGGACAAGAATCTTGGGGACCATTAGACTTGCTTCAGAATGGAATTGGGGGTTTGAGTCAATCTTATCATCTTATTCTATTGTAAAAGACTGCATTTGGAATGAAGTATTATAAAGTTATTTCACAGGAGAGAGGAAGATTGAGCTAGGGAAATACTTTCCCCACCAGCATCCTACTCAAAAGTGAGGCGGCTCTGAGGATGAGCACGTGGGGGACACAAGGGACCAGCCGCATATCCAGGACTTCCTGTCCACAACCTTGTGTGGTTCTCACAGGGAACTTGGACCCTGGAGACCAACATCATTCCCATTTTACATATGAGGAAAGAGACTCAGAGAGATGAAACAACTTACCCCAGGCTACCCAGTGAGCAAGAGAAGGAACCAGGATTCAAATCCAGGTTTATTCAACCCTTAAAGTCATCTGTTTTCTTCTGCCATGAAACCTGGTTTCATGGGACATGGTAAGTTTGAAGGTAGGGTGAGGTCTTTCTCCTCCTTCACTATGGTTTTTCTCACCTGCCCCCATGACAGCCACATGGTACGTGTGTCATTTCTAGAGATCTCAGGGTGGGTTCCTGGGAGTGGAACATAGATGCACTGCACATCAGACCAGTAGCCAAGATCTTAAGCTGCAGGGCCTAGAGGTGTGAGCCTCTCAAGCCAAGCCCTGATGTGTCCAGGCTCCCTGTGACAGAGGCAGAGCCCAGGGGGAAAGAGGAGGGGAATGAACAGGGATTCCCTCAAGCCTTGTGGACTCCTGGAAGATAGGACTTCGGTGTCTATTTACTGAGAGTTCTGAAGCCAGGCTCTGCAATCAGACCAGGAGAGTCCAGGCAGGATTCCTGATTTCCAGGGACATATCAGTCAGGATTTTAGCAGAAAATGTAAATCCACTCAATGAAGAGACTTTATTTAAGGAACACCTTCCAGACATGTAAGCAGGATGTTGAGGCATCCAGAGACAAGCAACAGCGGGAACCATTACTACTCGAAGGAACAAGGGGAAAGAATGGTGTTCCAGGAGCCTGGTTACAGCTGAAGCTTCAGAAAAGTGGTCGCCTGGCAGGACCGGTGGTCACAGAGGAACCCAGACCCTGCCAGAGACATGATGCCAAAGCAAGAAGAGAGCATGGAAGAGATACCCTGACTTCTCTCTCCTCCTGCACTCTGATCTCTTCTAGAGCTTTCCGTTGGCTGCACCTAACAAGATGTCGGAAGTCAATCAGTTATCAGTGGCTGTGGAGTTGACCCCGACTCATGGTGATGCTATGCATGTCAAAGTAGAACTGTGCTCCATAGAGTTTGCAATGGCTGGTTTTTCAGAAGTAGATCACCAGACTTTTCTTTTGAGGTGCCTCTGAGTGGACTCAAATCTCTAACCTTTCAGTTAGCAGCTGAGCACATTGATCATTTGCGCTACTCATCAGAGGCGAAAGGTGCCCAGAAAGTGCCATCCATGTGGGTCAGCCACTGAGGGACAGAGCGGGGCCAAGAAAACCAGAGAACAGATCTAGAAGGAAATTACAAATGGAGAGCTTGCTCACGGTGCTTCCATCTAACCCTGGAATGTGACCATCAGATTTCTCCAACAAAACTCTCCTGATCAGGCTTGACAAATCCATTGTTATTTTTAGGTTAGATGTTGGAAATGGTAATTCCATAGTCAGGGACAGGCAGATTTTCTTCATGTAAATGAACACAACCTGTTTTCACCCTTTTATGAAGTTGTTGACTTTCACGTTGATCCTGAGCCTGTCAGGCCCACTTGTCTCAGACCACAAGTGTGAAGACCATGGTTCAGTGCTAGAGATGATGTCATGTTCTCTATCCCTTCCAGCTCAGGGAGGGTGGTTGAGGGGGCACAGTAGTACCAGAGCATCTGCCCTGACACTGGACCCTCCCTTCCAGGCTGAGGTATGCACCCCCTTCATCACTGTATTTCTTGAGGATTCAAAATACACAGTCAGCATAAAGAGCCATCTTCATGGATTTTCATTATGCACTGAAAATTACGCAAGCCCCAAATTAAACACAGCATTTTCCCATTCCCCTCAGCTTGTTTCCTCTCCCTTTAGTCCTGCCCCAATGTGGGACTAGCCATTAGAATTCAAAATTATTATTGGAGAGGGAAACTAATTTGAAACCTCTAAGTCACTGGAGGAAACCCTGCTGGTGTAGTGGTTAAGTGCTTCAGCTGCTAACCAGAGGGTCTGCAGTTCGAATCTGCCAGGCACTCCTTGGAAACTCTATGGGGCAGTTCTCCTCTGTCCTGTAGGGTTGCTATGAGTCGGAATCGACTTGACGGCACTGGGCTTTTTGTTTTCGTTTAAGTCACTGGCGGCCTGGTGGTGTAGCGGTCAAAGAGCTCAGCTGCTAACTGAAAGCTTGGCAGTTCAAACCCACCAGCCACTCCGCAGAACAGAGATGTGGCAGTCTGCTCCCATAAAGATTGTTGTTGCTAGGTGCTATTGAGTCAGTTCCAACTCAAAGTAACCCTATGCACAACAGAACAAAAAGCTGCCTGGTCCTGTGACATCCTCACAATGTTTGAGCCCATTATTGCAGCCACTGTGTCAATCCACCTCATTGAGGGTCTTCCTCTTTTTTGATGACCCTTTACTTTACCAAACATGATGTTCTTCTGCAGGGACTGGTCACCCCAATAACATGTCCAAAGTACATGAGATGAAGTCTCGCCATCCTTGCTTCTAGGGGCATTCTGGCTGTACTTCTTCTAAGACAGATTTTTTTGTTCTTCTGGCAGTCCATGGTATATCCATTATTCTTCACCAACACCATAATTCAAAGACATCAACTCTTCTTTGGTCTTCCTTACTCTTTGTCCAGCTTTCGCATGAATATAAAAACCAAAATCCACTGCCGTTGAGTCGATTCCGACTCATAGTGACCCTATAGGACAGAGTAGAACTGCCCCATAGAGTTTCCAAGGAGCGCCTGGAGGATTCGAACTGCTGACCTTTTGGTTAGCACCCTTAGCACTTAAGCACTACGCCACCAGGGTTTTCCCGCATGAATATAAGGTGACTGAAAATACCGTGGCTTAGGTCAGGCGCACCTAAGTCCTCAAGGTGACACCTTTGCTTTTTAACACTTTAAAGAGGTTTTTTTTGCAGCAGATTTGCCCAATGCAATACGTTGTTTGATTTCTTGACTGCTGCTTCCATGGGCATTGATTGTGGATCCAAGTAAAATGAAACCCTTGACAACTTCATTCTTTTCTCCATTTATCATGATGTTGCTGATTTGTCCAGTTGTGAGGATTTTTGTTTACTTTATGTTGAGATGTAACATATACTGAAAGCTGTAGTCTTTGATCTTTAACAGTAAGTGCTTCAAATCCTCTTCGCTTTCAGCAAGCAAGGCTGTGTCATCTACATATGGCAGGTTGTTCATGAGTCTTCCTCCAATCCTGAGGCCGCATTCTTCTTCATATAGTCCAGTTTCTCGGATTATTTGCTAGTATACAGGTTGAATAAGTATGGTAAAAGGATACAATCCTGATACACACCTTTTCTGATTTTAAGCCATTCATTATCCCCTTGTTCAGTTTGAACACCTGGCTCTTGATCTATAATAGGTCCTGCGTGAGCACAACTAAGTGTTCTGGAAATTCCATTCTTTGCAATGTTATCCATAATTTGTTATGATCCATACAGTTGAATGCCTTTGCATAGTCAATAAGACACAGGTAAAAATCTTTCTGGTATTCTCTGCTTTCAGCCAAGATCCATCTGTCATTAGTAATTACCCCTTATTCCATGTCCTCTTCTGAATCTGGCTTGAATTTCTGACAGTTCCCTGTTGATGTCGCAACCACTTCTGAATGATCTTCAGCAAAATTTTACTTTCATGTGATATTAATGATATTGTTCAATAATTTTCAAATTCCCTTGGATCACATTTCTTTGGAATGGGCATGAGTATGGATCTCTTCCAGTCAGTTGGCCAAGTAGCTGTCTTCCAAATTTCTTGGCATAGACAAGCGAGTGCTTCCAGCATTGCATCCATTTTTGAAACATCTCAATTGGTATTCTGTCAATTCCAGGAGCCTTGTATTTCTAGAATGCCTTCAGTGCATCTTGGACTTCCTCCTTCAGTACCATAGGTTCTTGATCATATAAAAAAAAAAAAAAATTTTTTTTTTTTGTATTTGATCATATACGACCTCCTAAAATAGTTAACTGTTGACCAATTGTTTTTGGCATAGTAACTCTGTGTATTCCTTCCATCTTCTTTTGATGCTTCCTGTGTCGTTCAATATTTTGCCCATAGATTTTCTTCAATATTGCAACCTGAGGCTTGAATTTTTTCTTCAGTGCTTTCAGCTTGAGAAATGCTGAGTGTGTTCTTCCCTTTTTGTTTTATAACTCCAGGTCTTTGCATGTTTCATTATAAAATTTTACTTTGTCTTCGTGAGCTGCCCTTTGAAATCTTTTGTTCAGCTTTTTTACTTCATTATTTCTTCCAAACACTTTAGCTACTCTACATTCGAGAGCAAGTTTCAGATTCTCTTCTGACATCCATTTTGAATTACAGCCTAGGAAACCTTGTGGGGCAGTTTTACTCTGTCCTACAGTGTCACTATGAGTTGGAATCAACTTGACGACAATGGGTTAAGCCAGTGGAAGAAGCACAGATGGTCTTCAAAGCAACACTTTTAGTGAACTTAGAAAGAAGGGGGATGGGCCTGAACCAGGGACATGATTATCACCCTCCATGAGATAATGCTGCAAAGATTTGTTGCACTTTAATAGATTAGCAAAACACATTGCTAACATCAGCCAGAATCTGTCTGTACTCAGCATGGATTCAGCAAAACCAATATTATTGGGCTTTTGATATCCTACAATTTTCACGCTCTACTCCCCTGGTTAATAATTCCTGACATACTTGCTCTCCTCCAAGATCCCATCTTTTTCTATCAAAATGTATAAGATCTTTCAAGGCCTATCTCAAATGGCATCACCATCATTCATTCATTTATTCAACAGAAATTTTTGAAATCTGTTTTGTGCCAGCCACAGTCCTGGGATCTGGAGCTACAATGGTGATTAAGACAGACTTGGCCCTGCCCTTAGGGAGAATTCCTTCCTCCCTTCTCCTGAACTGCATGCAGCTTCTCCCACTCTGAACAACCCCCAAGCACCTGCTCTGATAACGCTATGGCACTTGACCTTCAATGATGATTCCCATCAGTCTTTGTTTTATCTTCCCCAGGAGAATACGAGCTCCTGAAAGACCAACATCTGCACCTTCTTTTGCTCTAAATTAACTCACATAGTGCCAAACATACACAAACCAGAACCCAACAACTATCTTTCAAAGGGGCAAGGCCAATTCTTAACCTCAGCTTCTTCGTCTGAATAATGGGAGACATTATCTTCAGTTTTCTAAGTGGAATTTTCTGAGTTGATGAATGTGAAAGCATCCGCAAACTGTAAACTCTTACTCTAGACGAGAAACCTCCGTTGCACAGTGGTTAAAGCACTTGGCTGCTAACCAAAAGGTTGGTGGTTAGAACCCACCAGCTGCTCCATGGAAGAAAGATGTGCAATCTGCTTCTGTAAAGATTTATAGCTTTGGAAACCCTATGGGTAGTTCTACTTTGTCCTACAGGGTCACTATGAATTTAGAATCGGCTTGACAGCAATGAGTGGGAACTCCAGAAGGAGTCCCTGGGTTGTGCAAAAACGGTTGATGCACTCGGTTGCTAACTGAGAGGTTTGAGGTTCAAGTGTATCCAGACGTGCCTCAGAAGAAAGACTTGGTGATCTACTTCCCACAAAATCAGCCACCGAAAACCCTGTGGGGCACAGTTCTACTCTGACACACACAGGGTCGCCCTGAGTCAGAGCTGACTGGACAGCAACTGGTCGTACTAGTTTAAGGACCAGAAGGGAATATGCCTTTATTCTCCACCACATGCCTGGGCAATTCCCAACAGAATCCAGGAGACAAAGCAAGTGTTGAAGAATCTTCCACCACCCCCATCGCCCAGCACCCCTCCCTGCAGTTAAAAGGCAGGCCAATTACCATTGGCTCATTTGTAATCATTATAGTTGTTGTCTCCAGTTTTCTGCACTGATTGCTCCGTTAAGAAACCCCTCATCAGTGGCAGGGGCTATGGGGCCTCAAGAGCTCCTTTTGTCTGTGAGCCCCATCCAGTTCTGCCTTGAAGCTGGGAGCAGGGGTGTCAGGAGTGGGGTGCCAGTGCTGCCTGCCCTCAGTATCCTGCAGCTTTGTGGTGCCTCAGAGGTGTTCTGTGCTGACCTTTGATGGAGGCACTCAGGAGGTAATCCCATTATGGGAAAGAACCCCTGGAAACTTTCATTAAGTTGATGCAGACCATCCATATTTCATTGTCACCAAGGCAGGTTTTCTCGCTCTTTTGACAGGAAAACAGACAGGTGGGGCCGTTTTGATTTGGACTGCTTGGTTTCTTCCCCAGGGAAGCTGCTTCCTCCAGCTTGCGTGATAATTGAATTTCACGGATGGAATCTCCCACATACTTCTCAATTAGGAATGTGTACAGGCAGCAAGATTTTTCAGGTGTTGATCTATGATTGTCACTCTTTTTTTACCTTTAAATTAATCTTCTTAATTTCTGCCAGCTCTAAATCTGGCTTTGCTAAATGGCATTATTCTGACTTAAATGGTCTAATCTGTTTGTTGTAAAGCGGGTACAGCTGAAAATTGTGTATGCAGGAGACTCTCTCATTAATCACAGCTGACAAGAAGTCAGAAATCAAGAAGCAAAATTGTCTCCAAAGGCAAATGGGGAAAGAGTGAGATAAGTAGCCAACTGGTTGTGATGGCTGAGATGGGAGGGTAGGGACTGGTCCAGCTCTGGCTGTGAGGCCCTGGGTAAGTCCCTACCCCTCTGTGGACTTGAATTTCTTCCTCCATTTGGGGAAAAAAGAAAAAAACACACACCAAGATGGGTGGGGGCCCAGATGATTTAAGTCTTCAGGGATTTTTGCAGCCACAACATTCTCCTAGCCTATACTCAGAGAGTGCCACAAGAATTTCATCGGGGGTTTTTTATTTAAATACACAGCTGTCATTGACTCATGCAAACACTAGAGAAAGCTATAGTCTCAATCACTTTCCCACAGCATTTTCCAAAGCGAGGGAGGCTGGATGGTTTTTAGGCAGTAAAGGAACAGAGAATCCAATAACATAGGAAGCTGTGCCCCTTTTGAGCCCCAGTCCTTCAAACACCTCCAAGAGAAAGGCTCAGTTTGGTGCTGTTGTTAGCTGCTGCCCACCCCCACGGCGACCCATTCACAACAGAATGACACACTGCCTGGTCCTGCACCATCCCCATGATCGATTGTGGATCAGACTGCCAGTCCTTTCTTCCTAGTCCATCTCAGTCTGGAAGCTTCATTGAAACCTGTTCAGCATGATAGCAACAAGCAAGCCTCTGCTGACAGACATGTGGTGGCAATGCGTGAGGTGCATTTGCTGGGAATCGAACCCAGGCCTCCTGCATGAAAAGAGAGAATTCTGCCACTGAACTACCACTGCCCCAAAGTTTGGGGTTAGCACATCTTAACCGTCTCTCCAACGCTGGCTCATCTCCCAGGTTAACAGGGCACGGGCAGCCTTAGCCTCAGAGGGATCCTTTGTCAGGCAGCAGATCCAGTTAGAATCCAAACCTGTTTGGTGGTGATGTATGGGCTTTTTGTTGTTGTTTGTTTCATACAGGATATAGATTATTTCCTCTAAGATACATTTACTGAGGGGCTGATTTTAAAGAATATTAAGTGAATAATAAAGAAGCTGTGCAGATGTGGCAAAAATTAAAAATGGTATTTGAATGCCTGGTTTTGCAATATCTAGATGAATATTTATTTAGTGCTTACTGAGGGTCAGTCACTGTTCTGGTGCCAGGAAACAGGAGTGAGTAAGACCCTCAGATCTGTGACCCCCTGTTATGGATTGAATTGTGTCCCCCCCCCCCCAAAATCCTGGAGCCTTAACCCCTGGTACCTGTGAATGTGATCTTGTCTTTAAAGATATTATCAGTTAACAGGAGGTCATACTGGAGTAGAAACCAAACCAAACCCACTGTCATCGAGTCCAATCTGGCTCACAGCGACACTAAAGGACAGAGTAGAACTGCCACATAGGGTTTCCAAGGAGCGCCTAGTGGATTCGAACTGCTGACCTTTTAGGTTAGCAGCCATAGCACTTAACCGCTACACCACCAGGGTTTCCATGCTGGAGTAGGGTGGGTCCTAATCCCATATGAGTGGTGTCCTAATAAAAGGGAAGAAACAGAGACATCAAGAGAAGATGGCCATATGAAGGAGGAGGCAGTGAATGGAGGAACATCAAGGATCGCTGGCTGTCATGAGAAGCTGAGAGGCATAGAACAGATTCTTCCTCAGAAGGAATAACCCAATTTCAGAACTGAGAGACAAAAAAACCTGCTCTTATAAGCCACCCAATTTGTGGTACTCTGTTACTGCAGCTCAAGGAACCTAATACATGCCTCTCCCCCACACCTATTTCCTGAATGTCTAGGCTACTCCTCTGTCCTCCCCACCCCCGCTCCACCCTGGACCCGATCCCTGATCCTGGGAACCAGCATCCACATATCCCTTGGATCCCAGTTTTCATCACCCTGCTCAATAGGGTGACCAACTGGCCTGGTTTGCCTCTGCCTGAGGGCATTCCTGGGACTCAGGACTTTCAGTTTTCAAACCTAACAGTCCTGCACAAACCAAGACAAGTTGGTCATTCTACTGCCCAACTTCCCCAGTCCTAAAGCAATGCTACCCTCTACCCTCATTTTACCCTCATTGTCCTCTGCCCCAGGGGCAGTGGCTGTACGGGAAACAACCCCTCCCCGCAAACTCTATACCCTATGACTGGCACACTTTCAAATTCTGGTCTCTGGTGTTCTTTATAACCCTCCCCTAGACCTGGTCCATGCCCTCCTGAAATCCCCTCAGGAGCTATTTCACGTATTATCTGCCCTCCCCAGGCCCCCCTACACCACCCTTCTCTCCCTCCACAGATGAGTTTGCTCCCCTGAGAGCATGGAGGGCAGCAGACACAAAGGAGCTGCCATTGTACCTACACACACACCATCATCCTCATGTCTGTCCTCCATGCCTGAAGGAGGAGGAGAGTCCTGACCCTGAATATAACCCCACCCTCTTCCTCCCTGCCTTGCACTGCACTCTGCCCTCCTCCCTCTCTCCTGTAGCTGCAGTCACTTTTGTCCTAGTGACACCTTCCCTTTAGCTTATTAACATGTTCAGTCTCTCCCTTGCCCACCCTCCCCCACCAAGCTGCTGCCCTCTGCCTCTCCCGTTCCATCTTCATATCTCCCAGGAGCTGTTTCCACTAACGGCCCTCCCTTCCTCCTTTTGAGTAACCCCTGGCACTTTGGCTTCTGGTGCCTCTGAAAGGGGTCTCTCCTTCTCAGAGGGCCTGCTAATTGCCAGACCAGTGGACCTTCAGTGTTTTACAGAGATATTAGCTCATTTGAGAAAGCACTATCTATGTTAAAGTAAAATAAAATGATATGACAACTGTCATGGATTGAATTGTGTCCCCCCAAAATGTTTATCAACTTGGCTAGGCCATGGTTCCCAGTATTGTGTGATTATCCACCATTTTGTCACCTGATGTGATTATCCTATGTGTTGTAAATCCTACCTCTATGATGTTAATGAGGTGGGATTAGCAGCAGTTATGTTAATGAGGCAGGACTCAATCTACAGGATTAGGTTGTGTTTTGAGTCAATCTCTTTTGAGGTACAAAAGAGAGAAGCCAGCAGAGAGACATGGGGACCTCAGAACACAAACAAGAGCCAGGAGAATAGCATGTCCTTTAGACCTGGGGTCTCTGAGCTGAGAATCTCCTCAACCAGGGGAAGATGTATGACAAGGACCTTCCCCCAAAGCCGACACAGAGAGAAAACCTTCCCCCTGGAGCTGGCACCCTGAATTCGGACTTCTAAGCCTCCTAGGGAAACCCTGGTGGTGTAGTGGTTAATTGCTACCGCTGCTAACCAAAGGGTCTCCAGTTCGAATCCGTCAGGCGCTCCTGGAAACTCTACGGGGCAGTTCTACTCTGTCCTATAGGGTCCCTAATCAACTCGATGGCACTGGGTTTGGTTTTTGGTTTTTTAAGCCTCCTAGACTCTGAGAGAATAAATTTCTCGTTGTTAATGTGGTATTTCTGTTATAGTGAAGCCTCCGCCGAGACTTCCCCCTGCTCAGCCCTGGTTCCCCAGCCCCTTGCAGCCAGCCAAGCCAGGCTTCAAACTACAGTTTGGCCCAACCACACTGTGGCCCTAACGCAGTTTGAATTTGGTGCCAGAATCCCGCGCATGCGCAAAGATTTTAGCGCATGCGCAGGACCTGAAGCACAGTGTCCTCAATCTGTGCTTGGACCTGAACATCACCAACGTTCAGCATCCAGACCTCCAAATGTGGATGTGGGAGGGCTAAGGGTGGAGAGTTCCAGGCACCAAACCCAACCCCCAGACGCCACTGGAAATAAAAAACTCCCCAACCTCCTCAAAAAGCGAGCATGTGGCCTTACAGACGCTAGACCTAGCGTTGCTCCTTGTCTGCTGCAAACAATAAATTTCCACTTTCTTTTTCCTTTGCAACTGGTGGCATGGTGTCCGTTTTACTTCCGTTTGCTAATAGGACAGGACAAGAACCCTCCTTTGGTTACAATAGCAGCACTGGATAACTAAGACAACAACCTAGTGAGAAAGGTGTTAGTAACCCCCATTTTACAGCTGAGGAAACTGAGAAACAGATTAACTTGCCCAAGATCACACAGCTACATGTGATAGAGCTCAGATTCAATCCCATGCCCTTCCCTTCCTCCTAATCTTTGTGTCCCTAGCACCTGGGACAGGGGCTGACGCCCAGAGACAGTGTTTGTGAGCTGAACTCACCCAATGCCTATGGCACACTCCTGACCTCAGGGAAGTCACAGACTAGGGGAGGAGGCCAACAATTGACCCAACAGCTGCAGCCAGTGTGTTGGGGGTTATGCAGGATGTGTTCAGTAGGCTCTGGGGGCACAACGAGGAGCTGGTGACAACAGTGATGATGACCTAATACCAGTAACAGCCACAATAACAGGCCACCATTTCTTGAATTCTAAAACGTACCAGGAACTATACTAGTTTATATGTTACCTCACTGGGTCTTCAAAACAATCCCGTGAGGTAGCTATCATTTTAAAGCTCGTTTTATAGTTTATCATGAAACTGAAATTCAGCGAGATCCCCAGGAAAAGATAGCTGGTAGGTGGTGGCACCCCAGACCTGGGGGAGAAGGGACAGGGTGTCAGGGAAGGCTTCCCAAAGGAGGTGAAGTCTGAGCTGGGTTTTGAAGCCTGAGTAGGAACTGGTCAACAGAAGAAGAGCAGAAGTGTGTTCCAGGAAGAAGAGGGCATAGTGTTTAACAAGGCTTGGAGACAAAACAGCCTGGATCTTCAGGGAACCCCTGGCAGCCAGGGCTGGCTGGAGGTCAGAGATTGAAATGGGGAGTAGGGAGAGGTGAGACTCTCCAAAGAAGCAGGGAGAGAAAGAGCAAAACGCAGCAGGCCACAGGAAGGGGCTTCAACTTCATCAACTTCATCAAACTGTAGTGTGCATCAGAATTGCAAAACCGCTAGTGGTTGGGGAGGGGATTGGGAAGGAAAACACAATGCTTAGGGGACACTGAACTCCTGTTAAGGGTGATGGAAAAATTTGGGAACAGATATGGGTGATAGTTGAACAACTTGATGAATGCAGTCAATGTCGCTGCACTGTACATGTGAAGATTGTAGAAATGGCAAATGTTTTGCTACCTATATCTTTACCACAATAATTCTTTTTTTTTTTTTTTTTTAAAAGAATCACAAAACCTCAACCCTGGGCCTCATACGCAGATCATCAGAATCGGTAGATGTAGGACAAGGCTCAGGAATATGCTTGTTTGTTTTGTTTTGGCATATGCCTTATTATGGCTCAAATACACTTTCTAAAAACAACTTTTGAAATATAACTGACATACAACAAATTGTAGATATTTTAAGTGTATAATTCCAAAGTATACAATTTGGTAAGCTTTGGCAGATATATACAACTTAATCATGTATATAACTAAATCACTCAAGATAGTGAGCGTATCCATCACCCTCAAAGGTTTCCTATGCTTTTGCTCTTCCCGCCTCCCCAACCTCCCAGATTTGCTTTCTGTCATTAGGGACAGAAAATTATAACAATGGGATTGTACACCATGCTTTCTCTTTTGTCTGGTTCCTTTCACTCAGCGTAATTATTTGAAGATTCATCCATATTGTGTGGACCCACGGTTCAGTCCTTTTTGTTACTAAATAGTATTCCATTGTACGCATGTACCAGAATGTGTCTATACATCCAACTGTTGATGAACATTTGGGTCCCAGGTTCCAGTTCTTAGGCTCTTGTTCCACAAATAACTATAACTACCAACAGAGATTCATGCAGGAGATTTGCTCTGGCAGGAATTGGAGAACAGAATTAAACATCTTCTAACTCTGAGACTAAAGAGCATTGAACAGGCCCATTACACAGAAAGCCCTATATAATTGCTGACTTTTGTTATTATGTTATTGGAATTTGTTCAATTAGTCATTCATTTCACATTTCCTGGGTGCCCACTTAGGGTTGTACAAGGAGACAGAGAGTGCTACATGAGACAGAGCCTTTGTCCCCAAGTGGAGGTGCCATCTAGGAACCTGACCATGCAGTTCAGGGTGGGAAGTGCTATACAGTAATCCCCCCTTATCAGCCGTTTCTCTTTCCACAGTTTCAGTTACCCACAGTCAACCCTAGTCTGAAAATGTTGAGTACAGTACATAGAGTGATGAAATCTCAACAGGTGCCATCCAACTCTGTCATTCATAAAACTTTTATTACAGTATATTGTTATAATTGTCCTATTTTTATTAGTTATTGTTAATCTTTTATTGTACCTAATTTATAAATTAAATTTTATCATAGGTATGTACAGAATAAAGCATAACATGTATAGGATTTGGTACTTAGATTTCAGACATTCACGGGGGGAGGGGGGGTTTGGACCACATCCCCCTTGGATAAGGGGGTTTACTGTGATTAAAAACCAGAAGCATAAGTAGGGACTAGGAGTCCTGGTGTCGAAATGGTTAAGCATTCAGCTGCTAACCAAAGGTTGACAATTCAAACCCCACCCAGTGGCTCTCGGGGAGAAAAACCAGACAATCTCCTCCTGTAAAGATTTACAGCCTAGGAAACCCTAAGGGGCAATTCTACTCAGTCCTTTAGGGTTGCTATGAGTTGGAATGAAGGAGCCCTGGTGGTGCTGTGGTTAAGTGCTCGGCTGCTAATCTAAAGGTTGGTGGTTCAAACCCACCAGCTGCTCCATGGGAGAGAGACGTGGCAGTCGGTTTCCCTAAAGACTACGGCTTTGGAAACCCTATGGGGCAGTTCTACCTTGTCTTACAGGGTCTCTATGAGTCAACAACAATGGGGAGTGACTAAGGAGCTCTGGTGGCGCAACAGTTAAGCACTCAGCTACTAACTGAAAGATTGGTGGTTCAAACCTACTCAGTGGCTCTGAGGGAGAAAGGCCTGGCAATCTGCTTCTGTAAAGATTACCCAACCTATCGCTGTTTGAGTCGATTTCAATTCATGGAGACCTATAGCTTAGGAAGCCCTATGGGACAGTTCTACTCTGTCACATGGGGTGGTTATGAGTGGAAATCGGCCTCACAGCACCTAACAACAAGGGAGTGACCGTCTGCTCAAGAAGCAAGGGGACAGGTGCATTGGGGTCAGGGGGAGTCCTGGAGGCAGTGGGAGTGAGCTGGATCTTGAAGGAGGAGGGAGACTTCAAAAATTGAAAGCAGGCATATGGGTCTACATGCATTCCCCTCAAGTGCCCCAGCAGACCTCCAGAAAACTTGACAAATGGGAGGTGTGCCCCCTCCTCTTTCTAACCCCATCTCCCCACCCCACCCCCTTCCCACTTGGTGGTTGAGGGCTTCACTCAGCTGGGCCCCTTAGCCAATTAACACTTTTTGCATCTGAAAAGCTCAGATCAGCTCCTCAGAGGTGTTAGAGATCAGAGTAATTAGGGTCTCTTTCTAATGCAAATCTAAGCCAGAAATGGAATGTTTGTCTCCTTGGGAAATTAGGGTCTCCAATTCTACGAGGAGGTAGTCGAATTCAGCCTGGGGAGCTGATGGCTTCAGGAAGTACATGCCAATTTGTTTGACCGCTCTGCAGAAATATTTGATTCAATTAAATCAAGATTGACTCCACATGCCAGCAGAAGTGGTATTCTTTAAATGTAAATCCCATCGCAGCGCTCTCCGATGCACTTACTATAAAATCCTAACTCCTTAACACCGTCTCAAACCCCCACCCAATCTGGCCCCTGCCTTTCCCCCAACCTCATCTCAGGCCGCTTTATAAAGTGCTTGTCACACTTTGTAATTGTTTTATTTACTGGCTGGCCTTCCCTACATCATTACATAAATACACCCCTGTTGCTTCCCACCCTGGAGCACAATATATAAAGTTGTCCAAGTGAAAAACAGCTTGACTGCAAATCAGCGCTTGCAGTTTAGACTGTGCCCTAGAGCCATTTGAAGTGGGGCTCATACTTAAAAGCACCGTTACTTTGCCCCTTCTCTGCCCATGGTGTACGGTAGCCAGCGTCGCAGGATCAGCCTTAACTGACCTCTGCTTGTAGCTCAGGCTTCACTGCTCTGCAGAACAACTGCCTGTCTCCTTGAAATGCCCTTGGCCTCCCAAGTGCTTTTCACATATGGCTAATTTTTAGATCAGACAGTCACTAACCTATTTTCCTAATGCATAGAAACTTCCTCCAGCCGTGGGAACGAACAGACAGAAACGATATTTTATTTAACCAGATTGTTTAATCTTCTTTTTTCCTGCCTCCCCAGTTAGAATGCATGCTTCCAAAGGCAGGGACCTGTGTCTGTGATGGCCACCACCCTATCCACAGGCCCAGAACAGTGCCTGGCACCTCAGAGGCGTTATGAGTTGAGTTGTGTCCCCTCCCCCGACCCCCGAAAAATAAATGTTGAAGTCCTAAGCTCCAGTACCTGTAAACCAGACCTTATTTGGAAATAGGGTCCTCGTAGATTTGACCAGGTTTAGATGAGGCCGTACTAGAGTGGATCCTAATCCAATATGCTGTGTTGTTCGTTGCTGTCCAGTTGATTCCGACTCACGCCAACTGTAGGTGTGCACAGGGTTTTCAAGGCTGTAACTATTTGAAAGCAAATCGCCAGACCTGTCTTCCAAGGTGCCTCTGGGTGGGTTTGAACCACCAACCTTTCAACCAGTAGTCAAGCTCTTAACCATTGCGCCACCTAGGAACTCCTAGGAGCCCTGGTGTCACAGTGGTTAAGAGTTCAGCAGTTTGAATTCACCAGCCTATCCTTGAAAACCCTATGGGCAAGTTCTACTCTGTCCTATAGGGTCACTCTGAGTTGGGAGAAAGATGTGGCAGTCTGCTTCTGTAAAGTTTTACAGCCTTGGAAATCCTATGGGGCGGCTCTTCTCTGTCTTATGGGGTCATTATGAGTGGGAATCAATTCAATGGCAACTGCAAAAGTAATAGCATGGCTAGTCTGACTGCCTCCTCTAACTTCACAAAGGGGGAGGTAGAATCATTATCAGCCTCAACAGACCAAGGCTGATTGCTAAAAAGTGGAGATCAAACATACCTCCACCCTTCAATCTTTTTACTAATTCTGACACGAGCCATCTCTCCCACAGCACTATTTCTCTGCTGGGTTCAATAATTCATTGCAATGGCCACACGGAACTCACAGACCATACTCACCGTTCTGGGGTTTATTAGGGAAGTAACAGGTTACAATTCAGGATCAGAAACCACCCAGGATACCGTTCTTTGATCAGAAAGCTGCTTCTCAGCCGTGTTCGCAGGCAGGCTTCTCTCGGGCCCTCAGCCTCTCAGCCTTGCTTCTGCCCTGCTCAGGCAAGTGTTACAAAACTCTAGCTTTGCCAGTAAGTGCCCAGAGGCACCCCACTCCACCAGGAAACTTCTCCCTGGAGGTGCTCAGTTCTTTCACTCTGTGGGTTGCAAGCCCACTGTAGCCACCTTGCTCCATGGGCTGAGAAGCCCACCTCACTGTCTCCTGGTTCTGCTGCCACTATTTCTCTGCCACTGTTTCTCACCGTCTAGTGCTATCTTCGGTGTTACTGCCTCCTGTCTCCTGGGCCTAGAAAGTTCTCATAGCAGGGACCCTGGGTCCAAGGGGTGTGCTCCACTCCTGGCTCTACTTTCTAGGTGGTAGTGGGGCCCCTCATCTACTCTGGGGTTGATTCTTTTTAATCCTAGCTGGATGGCAAAACTGACCAATTCCCTTGTTAGGGTTCCATATACCTTATTTGCATGGTCCCACCCCCACAAAGGTGCCATGCACCCGACTTGCATTATTAGCAATGCTGTCTGTTTGTCCAATCCACTTGGTGGACCACAAGCACCTTATTTGCATAGTCTCACCCAATCATTTTTTAGAAGTCACAAAACCATGCATGGCTACATGGCTAGAGGGGCCATATTAAGTAATTCACTACATTGCTGGAATTGATTAGAGTTTGGTTTTTTTGGTACAGTGGAGTCATACCGTAAGTGCAATGACATAAATAGCAGGGTATTTGTGAGAAAAGAGTGATTACTGAAATAGAGAAAGGAAATTTTATTTGGTTTCCTGAAGGCTCACAGTGCTGGGGCAAGCACAGCAGTGACCGTTCCTCTGGAAGATGCTATTTGTCTTAATAATCCTAGTCCTTAAACTCTTTATAGTGAAATGAAAAGAACAACAACAAGAACTGATTTTCTCGGCTCTCAAAGGCCTTGCCAGTGTCTCCCCTCATTTGGACCACTGCACAGCAGCCTGTGAATTAAGCAGTGCAATGCTTTTTCTCCCATTGCACAGAAGTGAAGACTGAGGACCAGAGAGGGGAGGGCCTGTTCAAAGTCCTCCCTAAATCCAGGTTTTCATATACTATGGATGGCATCTTTCCAATACTCCAGGCTGCCTCTCTGAGCTTCTAGCCCACCCTGATGTCAACCTATCAGAGCAGACATGAGTCCAAGCCTTTCTAGGCAAAAAAGTACCAGGAGTTTCTATAATGCTCAGCTTTTTTAGCCCCCTTCTGGAAGTCTATCCTGAAAAAAATAATTTGAAAATAAGCAAAAACTGATGTGCAAAAATATCTTCCCCACTCAGATACTTATTTTGGGAGAATTGTGAAAAATTGGAGAAAACGTAAATATTCAACAATAGGGAGCCCCCATATGATGGGAAATTATGTAGTCCTTAAAATTGTTACTTGTGAAGAATTTTAATCACGTGAGATAGTATTAAGAAGAAAAGCTTCATTCAGAAACATAGAAAATATATATGCATAGGGAGAAACGTGGAAGGAATATTGCTAGAATGTTTGCAGTCATTGCTCTGTGTGTTGGGCTAGTGGGTGAGCATATCTTTGTTTTCTGAACTTTTTACCAATATATTTATTCAACAAATGCATTATCTCCTCAATGCCAGGTCCAGTACCAGGCCTTGAAGATCCAGCTGCAAACTATACAGACTAGTTCCTGTCCCCTAGTCCTGTGGCCTAGTGGGGGTGACAGAGAGTAACTAGGGAACCATAGGTCCAAGGAACAAGAGCCATGATGTAGCTGATACAGGGTGCCACAGGATCAGATCACAGAGATATGTATCAGTTTTATAATTGAGGAAAGTTAATGTTTAAAAAAGGAGCCCTGGTGGTACGACCGTTAAGCTCTCAGCTGCTAACTGAAAGGTTGACAGTAGCTCCACGGAAGAAAGATGTGGCTATCTGCTTTTGTAAAAATTACAGTCTAGAAAACCTTATGGGGAGTTCTACTATGCATACACAGGGTCACTTTGAGTCAAAATCAACTCGACAGCACCTGACAACAACGTTTAAAAATCCCAGTCCATCATAATGTTTGAATTTGTTTCAAGTGGCAGAGACAGCTGGTGAGGGAAAAACCCTGTGCAGGGAGAAACCTCTGGCAAGTCCCTTCCCTTCTCTGTGAGATGGGGACCAAGGATGGGGTACTTAGCATCTCTGCTTTTATATTCTGGTAATATTTTTTGTGTTTGTTCCTTGAGGTACAATTTCCTCCAATCAGAAAGCAGAGAGATTCGCCTTCCAGAAGGGGCCAAGCTACACATGGCAGTGTCTAGGGTCACTATCTACCACCCAAGGGTGAAGAGACATCCTCTAGCTAACCCCTCGGCCGCCAGACTCCCCGAGGCTGTAGCAGGGGCAGCAAGTGAAGAGCTGCCTTGAAGAAGACAGATGCATCCAGCTGGGGGAGGGGGGTGGCTCTGAGGACGGCCCTTACGCCACCCTGGCCAGATCATTGGCTCCGCATTCAAAGGGTATCTGGCTTCCTATGGGACACAGCCTTGTATATCTTCTCAGTAGGTGAGTCCTCCAGAAAGATAACATTCATTCATTCTAGAGAGAATGAAGAGAAGTAGAGACTGGGAGGGAAGAGTGGTGTCAGAATTGGTAAAAAGGTTAGAGGGTGGAGGTATGTCTGACCTCTACCTCATAGCTATCAGCCTTGGGTTGTTGATGCTGATAATGACTCTCTTCCGCCATTGTGAAGTTAGATGAGGAGATCCAAGTCCCCATACCATTTTTACAGAATCCTACCCCTTGGTCAAGGCCCAGCCCAGATGTTACACCTTTCCAGATACCCCAGCTAGACAAATCCCAACACCTCTTAGTCATCAAGCATTGTTGGAATCGGGCCTGGTGCTAGGTACTGATAATACATTAGTAGATTAGGCTGTTCTTCTTCTCAAATGAGTCGTCTTATAGATGGCCAAGATGGGCAAAAACAAAAGCAAAAAGAACCCACATCATAGTACCATGTTATATGCAGTATCAACAGATGTGTTTGTGAGTCCAGGCCACCAACAGGAGTTCACAGGGGAGAGGAAAGTACTGTGAGGCTTCCTGGAGGAGGCAATACCTGAGCTCGGTTTTTACAGATGAGTAGGAGTTTTCCAGGCAGACAAAAGAGAGTGGTATTCTAGGCAAAGAGGACACCATGCACAAAAGCATTGTCTTAGGCTAGGTTCTCTAGAGAAGCAAAACCAGTAAAGGGTATAAATATCTATATAAATAAATTTACATAGAGGAAATGGCTCATGCAGTTATACAGACAGGAACATCCCAAATCCACAGGTCAAGCTGAAGGTTACTCCTGATTCATGTAGCCACAGGGGCTGGTGAACCCAAGATCTGAAGGTCAGACAACAGGGCTCTTGCTCACAGGCTATGTGCAGGTAAGGCTGCAGGTAAGCTGCTAGCTCAAGTCCCAAGTACTGAAGGTCAGAAGAACAGGAGCCAACTTCAAGATCCAGAGTGAGCAAAAGCCTATGAGCCTTGTCAGAGGGTCCACCTATATTGGATGCAGGCCACATCGCCAAGGAAACTCCCTTCCAACTGATTGGCTACTCACAGCTGATCCCATCATGAAGGTGATCACATTATATTAAATCTCACGATGGAAGTGATCACATCACCATGTGACTGCCAAACTACATCATAACTGCCAAACCATTGAGAAGCGTGGCCCAGCCAAGTTAACACACAACCTTAATGATCACAGGCACATATATGTGAACCAGCATGATGCATCTGAAGAACTGCAAGACATTTGAGCTCATTACTAGAGTGTAAAGTGAAAGGAAAAGGAGACAGAAGTAGCTGGACACAGATGCTGGAAGGTTTTGCCTGGACTTTATGCCTCAGGCTACAGAGGACCAGTGTTGGAGGTTAAGCAGAAGAATGATGAGTCAGCTTTTGCCACGTAACAACCCACCCCAAAACTCAGTGGCTTAAAACAACAAACAGCATTTTTATGCTTACGCATCTCGGGTTGGTTGATTTTGGCTGGGCTTCACACAAAGACTGTGAGTTCTTCTCCATGTGTCTCTTCCCTTCTTCCTGGGACCCCCCAGGCCAGCCTGGGCATGTCATGCTCATGGCAATGGTAGAGGCACAAGAGTGCAAAAGGAAACATACAAGGTATGTTGGGGACTGAGCTCAGAACTGATGCGTTGTCACTTCCACCTCATTCTGTTGACCAAAAGGAGGCATGTGGCCTAGTCCAACTTTAAGGAGAAGCGAACTAGTGAAAGAACCTACAAAGTCATGTGACAAAGAAAACCTGAAAAGTCATGTGACAAAGTAAGCCTGCAAAATCATGTGACAAAGGGCATGGCTGTAAGGAGGACTGAAGAATCAGGCCCATCAGTGCAATCTACTATGTGTAATGTGACTGGATCTCTGTGTTAGGTCACTGGCAGCAAGGTGGAGGATGGATTAGAGGGGATAAGCAGTTTCAGAGATTCTGGCATGAGCTAAATGAACTCCCTGAGATCCCACAATTCTCTCTTCTCTATCCCATGTTCTGGGATTTAGTCAGATGAGCAAAGGGGAGGCTTATCTTTAGTCTTTTGTTCGATTCTAACAGCTCAGCCTGAGCGCTGTGGTGCTGCAAGCAGTGAATAAGGGGACTTTGAAATAAGCAGATAAAGGCTAATATTCAATAAACTAGTGAACAAGGGTTTTCTTTAACTCTGTTGGAAAAGACATCTCTGAGACAAAAACAGACCTAAGCTGCAATATTGGATAAGCCCCACTGATCACAAGAAAACCTAACATGGGTAATTGACTATTGGCAAACGCAACAGAACCAAATAAAGCAAGTAATTTACAATTATTGTGCTCTGGAGGTAATGGAACTACAAATCCAGGCTGCCTAGATGCTTGTCTCAGGCATCAATAAGAATAAAGTGTTTGTTAGTGGGTGAGTAAACCAGGTGTGAAATTCATTTTATTAGACTCGATCTAAAAATAGGCTTAAATCAGCCATCGGAAAAGAGCAGAATTTATTCCTACTAGCCCACTGGGGCACATAGGGGATAATGTTAAGACTGGTTTTTTTTTCTTTAAAAAGGGGCAGCTGTGGTGGAGTGTGGGTAAAAATAGCCACAATCATTTCCCTCATTGAAAAAAAAAAAAATTTTTTTTAATATATATATATATTTATATATGCTGCTTTGCAGATGTGACTTTGCTGCTCCTCCCATGAAGGGGTGGAGTCTATTTCCCCACTTCTTGGATCTGTGACTAGCTTTGATCAATAGAATGTGACCAAAGTAACACTGTGCAAAGCCTACGCCTCAAGAGGCCTTGCACCCTCTCACTCGCCTTCTTGGGACCCTTGTCTCTGCCATGTGATCAAGCCCAGAACTAGCCTACTGAATTATGAGAGATAATGAGTGAGCCCAGTTGTCCCAGCAGAGGCCCCAGATGCATGAGAGAGATCAACAAAGACAACCTACAGCAAACCCACAGCTGACTACAAAAGCAAGAGGAATCCCAGCTGAGAGCAAAAAACCTACCAGCTGAGCCTAGCCTAAACTGCCAACCTACAGAATCTTAAGTAAAATTAAATAAATGTTTATTGTTTTAAGCCACTAAGTTTTAGAGTGATTTTTTATGCAGTAATAGATAACTGATATGGAAGTGTTCTGTATCCAAACAACTAAAAATAAACTGGAACTTGGATAAAATAATGATAACCATCACTACCAATTACTGGGTACACACTATATATCTGGAACCTTGTATACATGAAACTTGATAGGTACTTCATGTACATCACCTTACTTTGTCTTTGAATCACAGAAAGATTTTCCAGCTAAGCAGATGAAGAACCTGAGGCCTGGGGAGAGAGTTTAAGCAACTTGCCCAAGGATACACAACTATCATACAGGATTGCATACAAACTCATTCCTAGGCAGTGTGAGGTCCCTGAGAGGCTGAGCAAGGCCTGCGCTACTTCCAATTTTTGAGGTGCCTAATACTATAATATTTTATACTAAGTGAAGATATGAAGAAATAGTTACCAAAATTGTAATTTATTTAAATCTTTATGCTTGACAAACAATCACATCTACTATCAAATAAAAAAGGCGATGCAAGTTAATTGCTAATCACAAGATAATTACAGGATTTATTTTTAAAGCATATGAATCTGTAGTGCACAACAGGGAGTGTGGTTCAGTAACAGGATGCAAATGTGACTTTGTCTGTTGAACATTTTTTTCTTTCAATCTGGTCAGTGTATCTGTATGACGGGTCATGTATCCTCACATGGAGATACCATGAAGTAATTAAATAGGAGGCCTTTGTGAGGTCAGGTTCAGCCACATGGCCCTCTGGGCCAGTCTCCAAGAGAAGCCTGGCCCTGGGCCAAGGGAATCCACTCAAAACCCTCAAGCAGCCCTCAGCTGAGAGATGCACTTTCCAGAGGGTCTGGTTGGAACTGGATTCCCTGCTCTCATCAGAGAATTAAGTCATCTTTGTTTTCTGTAACAAAAGGACCTTGTTCTGGGGTGTTTCACCCCACAATGTCCACGCTTACCCAGGGCAAAACAAAGATTTACTAAAAATCTAGCCAACATTATTAGTCTAGACATGGAGAAGGGGCTGCAGGACTCTGTGTGGTTCTGAGGGCTGGGAAGGCATCTCAGAGATAACTTTGAGGCCAGATCTTGAAGCACGAATAGGAGTCTGCTGGGTAGAGAAAGGTGTGCTGACAAAGGCATGAGTTTAGAGAACATGTGGTAGGTTCAGGAATGATGCAGAAGCCAGTGTAAGCAGAGCCCTGGTGGATGGGAGGAACAGAGGCAGATGAAGCCAGAGGAGAGATTAGGGGGGAAATAGTAGAAGCCACCTACCCAAGAAGGTCCAGCCAATTCTCTCTCGCTTTGGGCTCTTGCTGCCAAAGAGGAACCTCAGCCCTGCAGCACAGATGTGTGCCCAAAAGAAAACCCTACAGGACTAATTCTACCCATGTGTTATGGACTGAATTGTGCCCCCCAGAAATGTGTGTCAATTTGGCTAGGCCACGATGTCTACTATTGTGCTGTTGTCCTCCATTTTGTGACCTGCAGTAATTATCCTATATTCTGTTAATGAAGCAGGATTAGAGGCAGTTATGTTAAGGAGCCCCCACGTGTCTGTCAGTTTGTTGTATGTGGGGGCTTGCGTGTTGCTGTGATGCTGGAAGCTATGCCACCAGTATTCAGATACCAGTAGGGTCACCCATGGAGGACAGGTTTCAGCTGAGCTTCCAGACTAAGACAGACTAGGAAGAATGACCCGGCAGTCTACTTCTGAAAAGCATTAGCCAGTGAAAACCGTATGAATAGCAGTGGAACATTGTCTGATATAGTGCTGGAAGATGAGCCCCCCAGGTTGGAAGGCACTCAAAAGATGACTGGGGAAGAGCTGCCTCCTCAAAGTAGAGTCAACCTTAATGACGTGGATGGAGTAAAGCTTTCGGGACCTTCATTTGCTGATGTGGCACGGCTCAAAATGCGAAGAAATAGCTGCAAACGTCCATTAATAATCGGAACCTGGAATGTACGAAGAATGAATCTAGGAAAATTGGAAATCATCAAAAATGAAATGGAATGCATAAACATCAATATCCTAGACATTAGTGAGCTGAAATGGACTGATATTGGGCCGTTTTGAATTGGACGATCACATAGAATACTATGCTGGGAATGACAACTTGAAGAGGAATGGCGTTGCATTCATTGTCAAAAAGAAAGTTTCAAGATCTATCCCGAAGTACAACACAACACTGCCAGTGATAGGATAATATCCATACGCCTACAAGGAAGACCAGTTAATACGACTATTATTCAAATTTACGCACCAACCGCTAGGGCCAAAGATGAAGAAATAGAAGATTTTTATCAGCTGCTGCAGTCTGAAATTGATTGAACATGCAATCAAGATGCATTGATAATTACTGGCGATTGGAATGCGAAAGTTGGAAACAAAGAAGAAGGATCAGTAGTTGGAAAATATGGCCTTGGTGATACAAACAATGCTGGAGATCGAATGATAGAATTTTGCAAGACGGACAACTTCTTCATTGCAAATACCTTCTTTCACCAACATAAACGGTGACTATATACATGGACCTCGCCAGATGGAACACACAGAAATCAAATTGACTACATCTGTGGAAAGAGACAATGGAAAAGCTCAATATTATCAGTCAGAACAAGGCCAAGGGCTGACTATGGAACAGACCATCAATTGTTCCTATGCAAGTTCAAGCTGAAACTGAAGAAAATCAGAGCAAGTCCACGAGAGCCAAAATATGACCTTGAGTATATCCCACCTGAATTTAGAGACCATCTGAAGAATAGATTTGATGCATTGAACACTAGTGACCGCAGACCAGATGAGTCGTGGAATGACATCAAGGACATCATACATGAAGAAAGCAAGAAGTCATTGAAAAGACAAGAAAGAAAGAAAAGACCAAGATGTGTGTCAGAGGAGACTCTGAAACCTGTTCACGAATGTCGAGCAGCTAAAGCAAAAGAAAGAATTGATGAAGTAAAAGAACTGAACAGAAGATTTCAAAGGGCATCTCGAGAAGACAAAGTATTATAATGACATAAGCAAAGAGCTGGAGATGGACAAACAAAAGGGAAGAACACACTTGGCGTTTCTCAAGCTGAAAGAACTGAAGAAAAAATTCAAGGTTTGAGTTGCAATAGTGAAGGATTCTATGGGGAAAATATTAAATGACGCAGGAAGCATCAAAAGAAGATGTAAGGAATACATAGAGTCATTATACCAAAAAGAATTTGTCGATGTTCAACCATTTCAAGAGGTGGCATATGATCAGAAACTGATGGTACTGAAGAAAGAAGTCCAAGCTGCTCTGAAGGCATTGGCGAAAAACAAGGCTCCAGGAATTGATGGAATATCAGATGAGATGTTTCCACAAACAGATATAGCACTGGAGGTGCTCACTCATCTATGCCAAGAAATATGGAAGACAGCTTCCTGGCCAACTGACTGGAACAGATCCATATTTATGCCTATTCTCAAGAAAGGTGATCCAGCCGAATGTGGAAATTATAGAACAATATCATTAACATCACACGCAAGCAAAATTTTGCTGAAGATCATTCAAAAATGGCTGTAGCAGTATAGCGACAGGGAACTGCCAGAAATTCAGGCTGGTTTCAGAAGAGGACATGAAACCAGGGATATCATTGCTGATGTCAGATGGATCCTGGCTGAAAGCAGAGAATACCAGAAGGATGTTTACCTGTGTTTTATTGACTATGCAAAGGCATTTGACTGTGTGGATAATAACAAATTATGGATAACATTGAGAAGAATGGGAATTCCAGAACACTTAACTATGCTCTTGAGGAACCTTTACATAGATCAAAAGGCAGTTGTTCGGACAGAACAAGGGGATACTGATTGGTTTAAAGTCAGGAAAGGTGCGCGTCAGGGTTGTATTCTTTCACCATACCTATTCAATCTGTATGCTGAGCAAATAATCCAAGAAGTTGGGCTATATGAAGAAGAACAGAGAATCATGATTGGAGGGAGACTCATTAACAACCTGCTTTATGCAGATGACACAGCCTTGCTTGCTGAAAGTCAAGAGGACTTAAAGCACTTACTAATGAAGATCAAAGACCACAGCCTTCAGTATGGATTGCACCTCAACATAAAGAAAGCAAAAATCCTCACAACTAGATCAATGAGCAACATCATGATAAATGGAGAAAAGATTAAAGTTGTCAAGGATTTCATTTTACTTGGATCCACAATCAACAGCCATGGAAGCAGCAGTCAAGAAATCAAAAGACGCATTGCATTGGGTAAATCTGCTGCAAAGGACCTCTTCAAAGTGTTGAAGAGCAAAGATGTCACCTTGAAGACTAAGGTGCACCTGACCCAAGCCAGGGTGTTTTCAATCGCATCATATGCATATGAAAGCTGAATAATGAATAAGACCGAAGAAGAGTTGACACCTTTGAGTTGTGGTGTTGGCAAAGAATATTGAATATACCATGGACTGCCAAAAGAATGAACAAGTCTGTCTTGGAAGAAGTACAACCAGAATGCTCCTTAGAGGCAAGGATGGCGAGACTGTGCCTTTCATAATTTGGACATGTTGTCAGGAGGGATCAGTCCCTGGAGAAGGACATCAAGCTTGGCAGAGTACAGGGTCAGCGGAAGAGAGGAAGACCCTCAACAAGATGGATTGACACAGTGGCTGCAACAATGAGCTCAAGCATAACAACGATTGTAAGGATGGCGCAGGACCAGGCAGTGTTTCATTCTGTTGTGCATAGGGTTGCTATGAGTTGGAACCGTCTCGACGGCACCTAACAACAACAACAACATGTTAAGGAGGCTGCACACAATCTACAGGGGTAGGTTGTATCTTAAGTCAATTTCTTTTTAGATATAAAAGAAAGAAGTGAGCAGAGAGGAGAGGGACCTCGTTACCACCAAGAAAGAGGGGCCAGGAGCGGAGTGCATCCTTTGGACCCGGGGTCCCTGCACGGGGAATCTCCTAGACCAGGGGAAGATTGATGACAAGGGTCTTCCCCCAGAGCCAACAGAAAAAGCCTTTCCGTGGAGCTGGTGCCATGAATTCGGACTTCTAGCCTCCTAAACTGTGAAATAATAAATTTTTCGTTGTTAAAGCCATCCACTTGTGATATTTCTGTTATAGCAGCATTAGATAACTAAGATACCATACCTTCTAGCGGCTCATTCACTGTCCTCTTGTCAAAAGACTTCAGCAGCCCCTAGCCTGCATTTAACTATTCTGCAAGCTGCTGCAGGCCAGATGTTTCTTAGAATCTAAATCCTGCATTTCTCCACTGATCAGCATCTTGACAAACCAATCCAACACCCTCTTGCTTCTAGACACTTCTTCCCCACAGGCCACTCTGTTTAGAAAAGAGAATATGACGAAGTTTTGAAGCAGCACCTCGCAGATTCCTCACAATTTTTCAGAGACCTGGGAGTGGAGAAGGACCAAGAAAGTTGGCTTCAAGGCAGAGGAATGACTGAGGTGACCTAGAATCATTAAGCCTTGGTACCTAGAGCCATTAGGCCCTCCAAGACCACACATTCCAGGGACAGCAATTAAGTGACATATGTGCCTCTCTGCTCCTACCTGGTGCCCAGAATAGACACTGCTAATCTATTTCACATACCCTTTGACTGAGCCCAGAAACAACTTCTGAATCCGTCTGTGCATTGCACTACAGACAGCCTCTACAAGTCAATCAGAGTCAGCCTGTACGGGAAAATCAGTTGATCATTCCTGATGCTTTCTATTACTCCCATTTCTCAGATGAGAAAATGGAGGCAGAGAGAGGTTAAGGGTCTTGTCCAAGGTGAGCTTTTCCATTTCCTTGGGCAGAGCTTTCCTCCCAACTGCACGGCCTTTCATCTTTTCCACGAGGTTTGTGTAAGACAAACACTTCCATCTCTCACTGTAATTCAGGGAACAACTCCAGCCTGTGGGACAAGGTCTTGTAGCAATGTCTTTTTTTTTTCTCTCTCTGAATGTGTTCAGGTTATTTGACTGTGCTCCAAAAAGTATATTTTAATCATCATAATAAGAGAACACCTAGATGGTTAATAAATTATGCCAGCACACTTAATAAAACCCCAGGAAATCCATTCATTCACCCATGGGCCAGGCAAGGTCCTGGACACTGAGTTTATAGGAAACAAATGACATTTCAGGGGCCCAGGGGCTAAAGTGCCCAATCTGACATTCTGCTGGGCTGGGGTTAGGTGAGAGCTTGTCTCAGAAACAAGCTCAGTTCAGCTCTCCAATGTCAGGGCCGGGGGAGGCCCAGGGGCTCCACCATGCCGCCCCTCACCCTGGCCTCTGCACAGTACTCTCTAGAGCCCCCTGACAGCACCCCCCCACCCCTCACCCCCACCCCCACTAACACACCTCCAGAGAGGAGGAGATTACCACCTCCCAAGCTCCCAAGGCTGCCAACTGCCTCTTCAGATGGTTCTGCCTGCTACAAATTCTTCCTCTTGCTGAAAGGAAATGGGCTCCCCATGACAACCCTCCCCCTCCACCCCCTCGGGTTCTGCCTTTGTCCTGTGGGGAACTAACTTCCTGGTACCCAGGAGAGAAGGTTGAGAGGGAGGGGGGTCTGGTGAAAGAGAAACAAAGAAAAGCGAAGAGGGAATGCACTAAAACCATCCTTCCCAATTTATGATGTGGCGAGATCCTTTCACATCCCTGCTCATAATTCTTACTCATATGAGTCGGAATCGACTCGATGGCACTGGATTTGGGTTATCAGTCAAATTATCTTTTTGCCCATTCCGCCCTGGTATAAGCTGAGATCCTTGTAAATTCCAGCTCCTTCAGAAGGCCCCAAATGCATTTTCTATGGGATCCTGTGGGAGAGTGCTCGTTGCTATGGTAACAATTGGATGTAAATTTCCCAGAACCCCCAACTAAACTATTAATCAGAAAAAATGAGGAAAGAGCCAGGCGGCAAATAAATCAGTAAAGAAATCAGCTCCTACCGGGAAGGGCAGGGAACAGGGCCGCCCCCACCCCTACTGAGGTGTTAACTGATCCCTCCCTTTGATCCTCCCATGTGGAAGGAGAGGGGCAGCTGGAGCCCAAGGGAGCCCACCCTCCCCCCACCCAAGTATTTCTATCCTCATTCTTATGGAGTCAGGGAGATTTGAAAGTGGAAGCTGCCCCTGGCATCTGATCAGTGGAGAGCTAGGAGAAGGGCCTGGTTTGCAAGAACATCAAAGGTAAAAAGTGTTGGACCCTGAAAAAGAATGTTCTGGTCGGCTTGAAAGAAGTGTTCTACTGAAGTGTGGTGATAAGAGCGGGATTAGATTCAGCACTGATGGATAAGGTAAGGATTAGGGTGATGAGTGCCAAATTTTAACAAGAAGTTCGTGGGTTTGTCCCCTGCCAGTCCCCTGCCCCCAGGACTTTCTACTCCTTTCTTTGGTGTTTGTGTTTGGCTGTCTTAATAAGGAATGATACGGGAAGACTTGCTAAGCCTCCACTAAGTGAACTATATCCACCAGGAATCTGGCCTGGGGAGCTTGTTCTAATTATAGGAAACACTCCTGAGAGCAAAGAAACAATGGCTACTTCTCCTCCTATACCCAGGGCATCCAGCAGAGAACACATCCCATGCCTCAGGACTCAAGCAAGGACTCAAGAAGAGTGTGGTGGGCTCCTCTGTGACTGTGTCCCCTGCTGACCAGGCCCTGTGCTGGCAGGAGGTTCCTGGCTTGGTTAGGTGGGGCCTGAGGCAAGGCAGGGAGGGGAGGAATGGCACGGGAGAGAGCCAGACTAGCTCCGCTGCAAACTCACCACGCGGTCTTTAGCCTCAGTCTCCCAAAGTGTACAAGGAAGGGCCTGGACCAATTTAGGTCAAAGCCACCATGCAACTAGAATTAAGGAGCCTTGATGCAAACCCATCCAACCTTTGTTTCTCCTTTGAGGGGAAAAGTGGGCTTAATCAGAAATATCCTTGGCAAGAGAATGTGGTGGAGAAGGCAAAAAAAAAAAAAAAAAAAAGAGAGGAAATTCCACCTAATTAAAAAAAAAAAAAAACCCTGGGAGAGTGAATACCAAAGAATACAGAGGGATGCCTCAGGGATTCCAACAGAGAGCCAGCCTCCAAAACCTCTTAGCAATTCTATAGGACAGGGTAGAACCGCTCCATAGGGTTTACAAGGAGTGGCTGGTTTATTCAAACTGCTGACCTTTTGGTTAGCAGTAGAGCTCTTAACCACTGTGCCACCAGGGTTTCCTCTGCTCTAAAATTTAAATTTCTCAAGTGACAACAGAGGAAGGAGAGGCATTGAGAGGACAGAAGGGGGCTTCCATCCAGGAGGCAGAGGATGAATTAAAACCAAAAAGGAGCATCCTACCTCTCCTCCAGCAACACAGCCACATAGGATATTACTTTTGAAGTAAGCCCTCACCTGGGAAAGCCACTGGCTACACAGGCCTCTTTGCCAGCTGCCTCTTGTCACATTTCCTCAGAGAACTGTCCTGAGCTCCTTAGATCAGAGAGAGTCTGGAAGCGAGCACTGAGGTCCGAGAAGGAAGTGGACTGACCCAAGGTCTCACAGTGAGCGGGTGGAGGGGCAGGACCTGTCTCCGGCAGTTTCCACAGCCCTGCATCTGTATACCCCTCACCCTGTCCTCCTTGCCCTTCCTATGATTCATGCACGTTCTGCAGTGAAAATGGCAGAGATGGATCCTGCAGGGATTGGTAATTTTTCACCATAGGTGGCACTGAGGCTGCCCTGTTCCCTGGAGGAGGGAAATGAAGAGTTGATTAAGTATTCGAAACATCTCTGCCTGTGGACCGTTTAATAAGTGCCTCGTCTATCTCTCAGCCATTAGAATAGACATTTAGTTCGCTAATCCAATTTGGCAAGCCTCTCCAAGGCTGCACTCACTGGCTGCTGGGCGCCATTTTGCTTGATGTGTTTGGAATCAATGAAAGCTCCCTGCAGGAGCTCTCACCGCTGTTTGATTCATTACAAACGAGACCTCTCCCCTTGTACTGATGGTCCATCACAGACAGTGCAAAACCCCAAGTTCCAAGCAGCTTTGAGGACCTGGTGATGACCCAGCCACTCCCCTGAGTTTCTCAGCATAATTCCTGGATCTGAATAAACCAGCACAAAGCAGGTGTGAAGTCTACGGAATCCTCACTCTCTGAACTGCGATCTAATGTTATGCTCTCTGCTTAACAGAAGGAAGTCTATAAGGAGGAGCCACAGAAGAACACGTCAGTATCTTGCATAAAGACCAACAACAATGATGTTATCATTTTGTTATGTGATATAGGGTCACTATGAGTCAGAATCGACTCGATGGCACTGGGTTTGTTTTTTTTCTGGTCCCTTATTTTGGGGGCAGAATTAGTTCCTGCTGCATCTGTTTCTCTCAGCTAACAAGACCTCTGTGAGTTATTAGGGTTTCTCTTTGCCTTGGCCACCAGGAAGCTCAGAGCTAAATGCAGTTCCACGATTTCAGTAGCAGATATTTTCCAGCAAACTCAGTGTGGTTTCTCATCTCCTTTTTTAATAAATGACTGAATTTATCACTCTGTCCTGCCAACTTGATTTAAGTTGTCAAAAATTACCTTCTTTCATTTTACAGAGAATTATCTTGGGCCACAGTGATTGCACTGGTCCAATCAGAGTAAACACCAGAACTTCAGCTGGAAATGCTGGACAAAGATTCTTGTTCCCTTCTGCAGGGTTTGAACATGAAAGCCTCCAGTCTCCACATGGAAGGCGAGAACCCTACACTGAACCACCACTGCCCTGCCACTAAGAGTAGCAAAAGTCTAAAGCACGAGGACCAGGTCCAAGAGCGATGGCGCTACATTACCTATAGTGAGTCTTCTTTGCCAATTGATGGGTAAAATAAGTTTGAGTCTGTGGTTCTCCAGAATGAAGGAAACAGCTTAAGAAACAATAAGTTCACAATAAGGACTCAAAGCTGTATTGTGCTTTGGTTTTACAACTCATTCTAGCCTCACTAGCTCACTGGTTCTCCCAGTGGTCCTGGAGGAAACTCCAGCCAGAGAGGCAATGACTGCAGATTGGTGGGGGAACTGAATGTAGGCCTCTTGATTCTAAGTCCAGGTCTTCTGTTTGCTGGTGCTGTGCGGAACCTACCTGATATTTTGGAGCAAGTATTGGCAGGAGTCGGGTCATTTCATGGTTACATAGGACTCTGCCAGAAAACAAACTTCCCCATCAAAACTGCAGAGCTAGAATGACCCAAGGTGGCATCTCAGAGATATTGGAGGTGGGAAGACTCTGCTTTTCCCCATGGGTCTTCCCTTCCCCAGCACCCTCTCACAAGTCTAATTTTACATCCTTGCTAATTACTACACTTTCTTCTCACCTCAGCAATCACTGACACATTTGGGCCTCCTTCCAGCTATTTTGGCCCCAAGGCAATGCGATCTGGCAAGAAGGCTGGGAAGCAGGGGCAGGGCTGGGGAGGGCGGCGTTTCCTTCTTCTTTGTTGTTCCAGGAGTCTTAATAAATCACTTGAGATTATATATATGTTCTTTGTTTCAGAGCCACTGAGCGTCCGGACTATTAATGCTCTAGTACAATTCTCTCATTAAAGATGGGGAAACTGAGGCCCAGAAAGGGGAAGGGACTTGCCTCATGTCATACAGCAAGTTAGTGTGGAGCCACAGCTAAGACACAGTCTAGTTCTTCCCACCGCCGCACACTGACTCTTTGCTAAACCCACTCCTTGCCCCACCTTAGGCATAGAACAGACTTCCCCATTGTATTAGTTACCTAGTGCTGCTGTAAAAAAAAAATCCCACAAGTGGGTGACTTTTAAAGAGCAGAGGTTTATTTTCTCACAGTTCAGGAGGCTAAAAGTCTAAATTCAGGATGTGGCTATACAGAAGGTCCTTCTTTGTCTATTTCAGCTTCTAGTAGGTAGAAACTCTTGGTGTTCCTGGTCTTGTAGATGCATCTGCCATGTGTGTCTGTATTCACATGGCATCTTCCCCCGTGTCTGTGTCTATTCTGCTCTTTCTATAGCTCAGAAGTGATTAGGGTTAGGACCCATCTTACTCTGATATGACCTCATTAACCTAAAAGAAATCCCCTATTTCTGAAGAGGGCCATATTTACAGGTACAAGAGTTAGGATTTCAATATGTGTATGGGGTTGGCGGGGGGGACAAAATTCAATCTATAACACCGACTTTATATCTGAATGAATTTAAGTAAACCACTTAATCGGTCTTGGCCTTCATTTCCTTAGTTGGTCAGAAGGGGAGAGCAATGTCCACCTGTGGGAGTCTTGCTAAGGACTAAGGCAGTGGATGTAAAGGAGCTAGCACCAGGCCAGGAATGTGGAAGGTGGTTGGCCTGTATTTGCCCACTACAAACATGAAGTGACATGATTGAGAAAAGTGGTATTTGCATTAGTTTCCTGGGGCAGCTGTAACAAATACCACAAACTAAGAGGGTTAAAACAACACAAATTTATTATCTTACAACTCTGTAAGTCAGAAGTCTCGAATGGGCCTCATTGGACTAAAATTAAGGATTTGGCAGGGCTTTCTGGAGTATCTAGGGGAGAATTCATTTTCTTGTCTTTTCCGGTTTCCCGAGGCTGCCTGAAATCCTTGGCTCATGGCCCCTTCCACCTTCAAAGCCATCAATAACTGGTTGAGTCTTTATCATGTAGCCTCACTCTGAAACAGGTCTTCTTCTGCCTCCCTCCCTCCCTTATAAGATCCTTGTGATTACATTGGGTCCACCTGGATAATCCAGGCTAATCTCCCCATCTCAAAGCCACCTGATTAGCAACCTTAATTCCATCTACAACCTTTATTCTCCTTCACCATGTAAACTAACGTATTCATGGGCTCTGGGGATTAAGGTGTGGTGGGTCATTATTCTGTCTATCATAGTCCTCAACCATCTGGCAACTTGGAGAATCTGAAGAAAATCAGGTCTTCTCTCCCAAAACACTATACACATGAATTTCTGGCGTACGATCTGAGGGAATTCACGGACACCCAGGTGTGGGCCCCAGTTATGAACTCTTGAACTAAAGGGATAATGTGTGTCCCCCACCCTTTATGACATTCGTTGTGGGTGTATTCCGTGTGTGCACCCTCATGGTCATTCACATACACACGCACCCATGTGCACACACATACACCTGCACACATGCATGGATGCACACACATGCATACACACCCACATAGATGCACACATGTGCACACACATACACATGCTACACAATATTTCTACAGAAACAGCAGGGCTTTCTTTGGCTTCTCTTTGTGCAAGATACAGCCAGGAAGGCCGCAAGGAAAGCAGAGACTTCTTCTGCTGTCTCTCTGACCTGCTCATTCCACCTCCACCCTAGTTACCTGGGGTCTGTGGCCACTCTGTGCTTGTCCACTCTGTCTGACTGATCTTCACCAATGATTCTGTTAGAGCAGGCCCTGGCAAGGGAGGACCAGCCCCAGGCTGCCATGAGCCCAGTTGCTTATTTTTCTACAGTATGTTCAGCCTGCAAAGCTGCTTCCCTAGGACCTACAGCTTGGGGTGCTATTCTGCACTTTTGGTTTCGGAGAGGTGTCCTTTTAGGGTCTCTGGCTTTCACATTTGTGAATGCAGAGACAGAGGTGAAATAGAGGCTAGTCACAAGGAGGACAAGGGGGTCAGCCATACCCAGGCACCTACATGTATGTATACATGCACTCTTGAGCATGCCATGAACACACACTCACACATATGACCTTGTGCTCACACCCACGTGCATATACACACAGCTCTGTTTCTGATGAGGCTCCCTATCAAGGCACCAGGGAAATCTGCCCCTTGCTCGCTTGCTCGTTTCCAGGATGATAGGTCCCCAAAGAGAGGAGTTCACAACGGGAAAGTACCCCTTTTTCATTAGATAAATGCACACACGGAGCAAGTGTGTTCAGTCCTTCATTTTAGTTCAAGTGAGTCCAACTTGTCCAAGTCCACAGAGTGTGGAAGACTCAAGCAGGACCCCTTGTACTCTAGAACTTCAAGGTATCCCACATAGCTGCCCTCAGCCATGGGAGGGACTCATGCCTCTGCCCCCAGCCAACCTTCCATACACCCCACCCCTACCTCATAGTTCCAGGCTCTTTTGAACCACACTTCTTCCCCAGTTCCCACCTCATCCTCAATCCCAGCCTCCAGGCTAAACTGTCAGTCATCATTTACTTTGCTCGATCTGAGACTTGAGAAGGGAGCGGATGCTCCAGGTCCCGAGGATAAAGGTGGCAGCTGAGGTCACTCTGGTCTGGCCTCCAGGTGAAATACCCAAAAAACTGTCAGACTTCCTAGTCTACAAAAGACAATTTCTTGCTGGCGTATCTCTGGTAACTGATTATATAAAAAGAGTATCTCTCACCTTCCCAGTCTTGAGTCAACTCCAAAAATCTTCTGTTTATAATATTAGCTCTGAAAGGGGCAGGGCCTAAGGGGGGAGGGGGAACTGAAGCCCCTACAGCCAGACCCTGTGGTTAGTGTGAGTTCTGGGTAGGACTCTCACCTTCCCAGAGAAAGGCACCACTCTGAGCCGTCGGGAATGCAGCAAACCCTTTTGGCAGCTCTTCAGAGGATAATAATCTATAAACATTTGGAGACACGGCCCTTCCATGCCTGGGTGGAGGGCGAGCAGGGAGACAGGTGGCACCATGGTCCCCCACCCTGCTCATGCCAATTGTCTCCATGACAACCACTGGGCCTAGGGATGATGGCTTGCTCCTGGAGGCACGGCTCAGGGAGTACCGGGGGCCGCCTAGAGCTTCTTTCGGTCTCTGTGTCCAGGGCTGCTAGGCTAAGTGTGGCACCCAGAGGAACAGAGGTTCTCAGCTCAAGGTGGAGGCACAGCAGGGAGGACTGAGATATGGAGGTAGGGAAAGGAGGCTGGGGAAGAGGGTTAAGGCAGAGAGAGTGGGAGTGGGGGAGGAGAGGGACAAGGGGAGTATAGCAGAGACCACTCGTGGCCGGCCTGATAGTCATCCCTTCATCCTGGTTTTGCAGGAAGTGACAATGTTCCCAGGCTCCATTGCAGTTAACAGCCAATTACATGTCATGGCCAATGACATGTAAGCAGAGGTCGCTTGGGTGGGGTTCCCTAAGAAGTCTTTTCAGTACTGTCCTCAGACCCTGCTCTGAACCCCAAGCTTTAAAGAGCCTCAAATACCACACACAACACAAATCTTTCTTACCACACAGATGGTTTCTATATTTGGGATCAAGTGCTCAGCGTTGACATAGACATCCAATTTGTTACTTACTCCATTCAGGCCCTAGGGAAACGCACTTCCAAATGGTGACTTGAGAACATCAAACTTCAGGGGGAATTGGTTGCTGAGCGGTCTGTTAGGTTCACTCACTAGCTCAGCATCTTGGTTCAACATGTTGTAGGGGAAAAAACTCAAGAAGTTTAGTAAAGCAAAAAGAAAGTTTCATTTGGCATATATCCAAAAAGGCAAAAGTTGAGAAGGAGACAAGCATGCTGCCAGACCCACATCTGCCCGAGTCCAAGGAAATATTACAGAATAAGCAAGAATGGGAAAACGGACAAGCATGCCGCCACAGCCATGTCTGTCCGAGTCCAGGGAAGGTTATAGAGTCATCAGTATATATTAACATTATAAATGGACAAAAGCTTCACCATTTCACAGATTGGCTAGAAACTGTGATCCTACATTTTGAATTGTCTTTCTTAACAATCATTGGTACAGGTTTCAGTAACGACAGTCATTGGTCCAACAAATTTCTATTCACTAAATATTAACAGAAAAAGGTAAGAGTGGAAAATCTTTTGTGTCCCGGCTTATGTGAAATGTTTCCTAGAAGATATTTTCCAAGATTATCTTAACTATTGTCTTTATACCTCAGGGCCCAGTTGATGTGTCCTTGTGAGTCCTTGTGAGCCCAGCTCCAGCTGGGTCACATTCTCTATACTCAAGGACAGGGGATAATAGCTCCAATATTATTTCCTAAATCAAACATGCTGGCCTGATCACTCAGGAATCCAATCCGTGGCCTGTGGAACCTTTAGAAAGAGCCCACACTGCATGTTATGCCAGTGAATGCCACAAATCCTTTGAGTTGGAATGAGCGGGTGATAGGTGTACGGGCTAAACAGTCTTTTTTTTTTTTTTTTAATAATATTTTACTGGAGCCCTGGTGGTGCAGTGGTTAAAAGCTACGGCTGCTAACCAAAAGGTCGGCAGTTCAAATCCACCAGCCACTCCTTGGAAACCCTATGGGGTAGTTCTACTGTGTCCAACCGGGCCGCTATGAGTCGGAATCAACTCAACCGCAACGGGCTTTTCAGGCTTTTAACATTTTATTGAGTTTTTGGTGAAAGTTTCCACAGTAAGTCAGGTTTCCATTTGATAATTTCCACATAAATTGTTCAGTGACATTAGTTACATTTATCACACTGTGTCAACATTCTCTTTCATTTGTGTTTGGTTTGTTCCCTTTCCAGTACTCTAGTTTCCCTGTGTCCTTACCTTCTCATCCTTGCTTTTGAGTAATTGTTGACCTTCTGGTCTCGTATTGATGGTTTCTAAGTAGGGCACCAATCTTGCAAGTAATAGCCTTTATTTTGTGCGCCACTTGAAGCAGTCTGTTTTGATGTGGCTATTTCAATTCACTTCTTACTTGGCTTATTTTGAGCTGTATCAAAATGTTTAACAACTGTCTTCTGTGTGAGCAAAGCAAAGATGTCATTTTGAGGACTAAGGTGTACCCGACCCAAGCTACTGTGTTTTCAGTCACCTTATATGGAAGTAAAAGCTGGACAATGAAAAAGGAAGACCAAAGAAAAATCGATGCATTTGAATTATGGTATTGTCAAAGAACACTGAATATACCATGATGTTATGAATTAAATTATGTTCCCCCAAATATATGTGTTGTAAATCCTAACCTCTCCCATCTGGGAATAGATTGTCTTTTCTAATGAGGCAGAATTAGTGTAGGGTGTTGTATTTTCAGTCAATCTCTCTTTTGAGATATAAAAGAGATTAAAGAAGTTAGCAGATGAGAGGTAGGGTAAGATATACGCCAAGACCCTTGGAGATCTCCAAGGAACCAGGAAGCAGAAACTGAAGGGATGAGGACCTTCTTCCAGAGCCAACAGAGAGGGAAACCCTTCGCCTAGAGCCAGCGCTCTGAATTTGAACTTTTAGCCTCCTAAACTGTGAGGAAATAAATTTCTGTTTGTTAAAGCCATCCACTTGAGCTATTTCTGTTATAGCAGCACGAGATAACTAAGACACATGAACTGCTACAAAAATGAACAAACCTGTCTTGGAGGAAGTACCGCCAGAATGCTCCTTAGAAGTGAGGCTCGTGAGACTTTGTCTTGCTTACTTTTGGACACATTATCAGGAGGGATCAGTCTCTGGAGAAGTATATTATGCTCGGTAAAGTAGAGGGTCAGCAAAAAAGAAGAAGACCCTCAATGAGATGGATTGGCACAGTGGCTGCAACAATGGGCTCAAACGTAGCAACGACTGAGAGAACGGCACAGGGCCAGGCAATGTTTTATTCAGTTATACATGGGGTAGCTATGAGTCAAAACCAGCTCAAGGGCACCTAACAACGACAACAACATTTTCATTCGTTTTTACCTGGGCCACTTTGAGCTGTACCGAAACGTAAATATTGTCTGCTGTGCAAGCCCTACCTCTAATCCCACCCTATTTCTCAGCCTCAATTCACTTTTTATTCTACCCCCTTGTCACTGTCATTCAACTGCAAAATTTATGGCCAGAGCAAATTGCCCATAATAAATGGGTCTGGTTTTTTGTTTAGTAAAATCTGTAAATGCACCATTTTTCTCCCAAGAAAGATTTAATAAAAATGAATTCAGAGAAAAATATTCATTAAGAATTAAAACAAAGATTGATAGACAAGGTTTACTTTATAATTAATACAGGAGAAAATTATGATCTCTTTGTCTAGGGTATGTGAAAATACTTTCCTGATTTATTACCATCATCAAAATTATTCCATGAGTTCTTATATTTTAGTAATGCCTGTGATGGTTCTTTTCTTTATACGTAGAGGTCGTATTCCAGGTCTCTTTTGGCCTTGGCCCTGTACCAACAAATTTCTCGATGACTTTGACTGGGTTGACATTTTAAGTCATTATCTTTCATTTTCCTTTCACGAACTGACATACCTGGGTAGAAATAATGGGGTCTGGTGGGGCTTATTTTTGACAATTTTGGTGACTCTAAATAAGTGCCTTTGACCCGATTTTAAAATGGGTACAGATTGGAAGATATGTTACCTGCTAGCAGACGGAGCCCGTGGATCATCACTGCCACAAACAGAATCGTCTGGGCTGCAGAAGAGACATACAAATCACTTACGTTTTCTGCTTTTAACTCTCCCTTGGCTAATGCCTTAACAATTTTTTTTACTAGACAGAAATAAGTTTTTTTTTTTGGTACTCAAGAACACTGAGTAGGTGGCATCCAATGCCTTCTGTTCAAAATCCATCATCACAATTCAGTTTCCTTACCTGTAAAAGGGAATAATACCAAAACAAACAAACAAAAAACATTGCTATCAAGTTGATTCCAACTCATAGAGACCCTGCAGGACAGAGTCGAACTGCCCCATAGGGTTTCCAAGGCTGTAAATCTTTACAGAAGCAGGTTGCCACATCTTTCCCCTCTGAGGGGCTGACCGGTTACAACCACAGACCTTTAGGTTAACAGCCGAGCACTTAACCACTGCATCACCAGGACTCCTTTTAAAAGGGGATAATAACGGTGCCTAACTCACAGGGTTTGAGGATTGGATCAAGATTAGTAAAGTGCTTAGCCAGGGATGCTGGTGGTTCAGTGGTAGAATTCTCACCTTCCGTGTGGAAGGCCTGGGTTTGATTTCTGGCCTACGCACCTTTCACGTGTAGCTACCACCCATCTGTCAGTGGAGGCTTGAATGTCGCTAGGATGTTGGAAAGGTTTCAGCAGCATTTCCAGATTAAGACAGCTAGGAAGAAAGACTTGATGATCTACTTCTGACTTCTAAAAATCAGCCAGTGAAAGCCCTATGAATCACAATGGTCAAATCTGCAACCTGTGGAGATGGCACAGGACTGAGCAGAATTCCCCTTCTTTGTGCATGGGGTCACCATGAATTGAGGGCCAACTTGACAGCAGCTATCAACAAAGTGCTTAGCACAGTGCCTGACACGTAATAAATGTTCGTTAAATGATAGCAATTGTTATACCGTTGTTATTATTTAGGGCAAAGTTAAACCCTAAATGTTTTCCTCCCTCAAAAAGGCACCTGTCAATATCAGCACGGTCTTAGAGGGTGTCCTGGTAAAATACTGTTGAGTTGCAAAGGAGGAAATGGTGCCTTGACAATGGAGAAAGTTGTTGTACAGCAAACTCAATCAGGTGATTAAAATTAAATCACTACAAGTAGGACGGGTTGACATCATGTGTTTCCAGACTCAGTGTACCGAACAGCATCGTTTCTGTGTAATTCCCGCCAGGACAGTATGGATGGCCTGAGAGTGGACAACAAGGCAACATTAGATGAACTCAGACTGAGGAACCTGCTACAGAACAAAAGGCCTGTACCTTTAAAACTGCCGAGGACATGAAAGAACCAGGGAAGATGGAGGAACTGTTTCCGACTGAAGAGATCTACAGAGACATGTCAACTAGTGCAGTGTGGCACCCTGGAAAAGGAAACATTGCCGGGACAGTTGGAAACAATGGGAGGTCTTCATACTACTGGTTTTGCGACTTTCCACTATGCTTGAAATTATTTCAAAATAAATTATTAAAAAAGACACCTGTATGATGGTTGCCCAGCATTGTGAGTGTGATTGATGCCACAGGATTGTACACTTGAAAATGATCAAAATAGCAAATTTTATGTCCTGTCCCTTTTATGACAATTTTTTTAAAGTGGGGGAAAAGCACCTGCACATTTCTTCATGTCTTGAGGAAGCACTGGGTTCCAAACTGGAGACACCAATTGTTCCATTTCAGCTGACATTGTACACCGCCCTCAAGAGAGGAAGGCATAGCGCACTTCCTCTGGTGAGATGATCAAAATATGAGTGATAGCCCTGTAGCTACTGCCCACGAAGGGTTAACTGCTACAGAAACTGCCCCTCTAATGTAAACAACTAAAAACCAAACAAAATGTATAAAACTTCCCCTATAGCTATTGGACACGGGCGGCGCAGGAGTGTGATCCCTGTGAGAGGGAAAACCACAAGGCAAGGCCTGCATCTGTGCCAGCTAACTGCTTGGAGGGAGTTTCCAGGCCACAACACAAGGAGCATGACCCAAAACAAGTCAGGCAGATCCACTTAGTTGAGGGACAGAGACCAGAATTTGGAGAGGCTGAGGCAGCTAGAATTTGCAGGGTAGAATACCAGAGACGGGGGAGCTGCACACAGAGAGAGAGCTCTAGAGACCACTCCTACCTGCCAGGAAAAAAAAAAAACTCATTGCCATAGAGTCCTTTTCAGCTCATAGTGACCCTATAGGACAGAAGAGAACTGCCCCATAGGGTTTCCAAGGCTGAAATCTTTACAGAAGCAGACTGCCTTGTCTTTCTCCCTCATAGAAGAATGGTGAGTTTGGACCGCTAACCTTTCAGTTAGCAGCCAAGCACTTTAACCACTGCATCACCAGGGCTCCTTTCTAGAGACCAGCAGTAGGTAAAACTATAGTGATAGAAAGATCAGTGGTTGCACGAAGGTGTGTGAAGGGAATTGACCGTAAGTAAACACATGGAAAATTTTGGGTGTGATGGAAAAGTGTATCTTGATTGCGGTAGTAGTTAAAATGAAAACATTTGCCAAAACTCATTGAATTGTATACTTAAAAAATTGTACACACAACTAAAACTTAAAAAATTGTACACACAACTTAAAATTAGTGTCTTTTATTATATGTAAGATATACCTTAATGGAACTGTTCTAAAGAAATATGACCTGGACCCTTCTTGAAGAATCAGACAACAAAATCACTTTGAACTTGAAATGTTTAGAAGCTGCATCCAGTGTTTGCCCTAATATCCTCTGAATCATTGGCCACTCCTTCATTGAACCGGGTGGGTTGCTGCTCCCGTGTTTAGCAATTTCCTTTTCCTGGCCTTTGAAGCACCTTGACAAGCCCCATTGGCAATTACAGATGGAGCCTGAAGAGTTTCTCAAATACAAGTCTTGACACCTTGAACTTCAGGACTCTTCCACACTCAAGAAATTTTTCACCCATGCCTGAACTTCCTCTGTTGCTGCAAAAATGACGCAATGCGGCACTTCAGTCATACGAGGCACACTTGTCGCTGCTCCAAAGTCCAGTGGCTTCTTTGAGGATAAGTCTATCAAAGCAGCATACATTGTCATCCCTAACAGACATCGCCTTTGTCATGGTGGCTTCTGCTTGGCACGGGTCCTAGTGTAATAAAAATGCTTGTGTGAACAGGTTCCCTAACTATTGCCAAAGATTTTTCTTTTGACCTGTTGCTGTGATAAATTCCTCTAATGCATTTACTAATACTGAGCTATCTTTATATTCCTGAAATAAAACTGACTTGGTCATGACGTATTGTTCATTTAATATAATACTGGATTCAATTCTATTTTATTTGGGATTTTTGCATCTGTGTTCTTAAGTGTATAACCAGTGTATTGAACGGTCTGAAGTTGGTGGGCCACAAACATGAAATTGTTTTATTTTTTTTCCTCCAATCTCTTGCCTTCAAATAAATTCTATCAAATCTCTCCTTCCTGCCCCATGATGACATTCGAACAGATCATATGCCTCTCAGGTCATTTTTTGGTATTAAAAGTCCAGACCAACCAAGTCTAGTTTAAAACTCCAGTGACAGCACTATGCCCAAGTCTAAGAATGCCAAGAATTTTCCTTACCCAAAGTGGCCAAGGACAGTTTAGGACTCAAACGGAGCCTATAGAAGGGCTTCAGAAACGTGCAGACACCTAGTAATACCTTTTGATCCTCCCTGTGGCCAGCGTGAACTACAGCAGGATGAAGTGCATCCGGAACACCTGGAAACACAGCAGATGCCCTTTGGCAAGAGTGAGGTGATCATGGTGGCCTTGAGTGAAAGTTCATCCATCTAGTGTGAAGACAATTTGTACCAGGCCAACAAGAAGTTAAAGTAAGAAGTTCGTCTCTAGCTCACCTACTGCCTTAAGAAGGAAATATATGAAATTCTCCAAACTGAAGTATACCCAGGGCTGGAAACAAAGCAACGTTCACTGTGAACCTGGAATTGGAAAACCAAAAAAAACCAAACCCACTGCTGTCGAGTCAATTCCGACTCATAGCAACCCTATAGGACAGAGTAGAACTGCCCCATAGAGTTTCCAAGGAGCGCCCGGTGGATTTGAACTGCCAACCTTATGGTCAGCAGCCATAGCACTTGACCACTACACCACCAGGGTTTCTGGAAATATTTCTTTACTCCACAGAGCCATAGCTTCATCTGCCCACTACCCTCAAGAAAGGTGTAGAAGGAATGAAGTACTGATACCTGCTACAACATGGATAAACCTTAAAGCCATTATGCTGAGTGAAAGAAGTCAGTCACAAAGACCACATTCTATGATTCCACTCATATGAGAATTCAGAACAGGGAAATCCATAGAGACAGAAAGTAGTTTAATAGTTGCTCAGGGCTAGGGGGAGTGGGGGAATATGAGGGTGATAACAAAAGAGCACAGGGTTTCTTTTTTTTTTTGAGGTGATAAAAATGTTCTAAAATTGATTGTGGTAATGGTTGCGCATATCTGTGAATACACTAAAAACTATTACATTGTACACTTTAAAATGGGTCAATTGTATTACATGTGAATTATGTCTCAATAAAGCTGTTAAAATTTTTAAAAGGAGAGAGGTGTGAAGACTGTGCTGAGCCATTACAGAGTGTGCAAGAAAGGCCAGGTGCTAAGGCAGAATAGGCCGCGGTCTGCAGCTCCTTACCCAAAAAAAAACCAAGCCCAGTGCCATCGAGTCGATTCCAACTCATAGTGACCCTGTAGGACAGAGGGCCCTGTAGGACAGAGTAGAACTGCCCCATAGAGTTTCCAAGGAGCACCTGGTGGATTCAAACTGCCGACCCTTTGGTTAGCAGCCATAGCACTTAACCACTACGCCACCAGGGTTCCCTGCGGCTCCTTAGGTGTGTGATATATTTGAATTCAAAACGGCCATCTGATTCACACAGCAGGCACCATTGAGAAGGAGGTAAAAAGGCAGTGAACACACCCAAGTCCTAAGTATTGGAGGAAGAGGATGATGATAAGTGACATACTCAGGCCTGGAGGTCTCTTCTCCACCCTAACCCACTCCCCCACCCCCCCACCCCCCCCACCTCCCCCCACCCCCCGCCAGGTCACAGGATTCCTGTTCCTCTCCAGGAAAAACCCTGTTGCCATCAGGTCAATTCTGTCTCATAACAACCATATATATAGGACAGAGTAGAACTGCCCCATAGGGTTTCCAAGGAGCGGCTGCTGGATTCAAACAGCCAACATTTTGGTTAGCAGCCCTAGCTCTTAACCACTTATCTTCTTATTTTGCTCTGGTCTCAAGACAAGAGAAGGAGACAGGGAAGGATTGACTATTTCTATACCAGTTGCCATCAAGACGATTCTGACTCACAGCAACCGTATAGGACAGAATATAGAACTCTTTCTATAGAAAATAAAAACCTATCTGCAGGTGACTCTTTATGGGTAGCAAAAGTGGCTTTTCTCAGGAAAGGACCCTTTTATATCAGGCTTTCCTCTGGGTTTCCAAGTCCAGGTAGTCCCTTTGCAGATATTCTTCCCAACCCTGGCTGCTGCTGGCCTCCCATCCCCCGCCCAGGCCTAAACATCTTCCTTGCACAGGGAGAGAGCCCCAGAAACTACCATAGCTGATTTTTCTGTTTTTTCTTTGTTCTTGGTTGGAATGGGGACTTTCTGAGGAATATGAGCTCCCTGGTCACTCTCACTTTGCCTCACTCCCCCACTCCTACTGGGAGGAAGCCTGGGTCCTGCTTATGCATTAGTTGTATAAATGTCAAGTATAAGTGAGAATTTAGCCTAGGCAAGTGTCAGGCCACTGCTGGAGTTTGGGTGAATAGAATAACCAAATGGTGTTTTTAATGGCCAACAATGATCTAGGAGGTTTTAGTCTTCTCTTTGGTGGTGACTCAGAAGGTAGGCTTTTCAGCACAACTTGTACAAGGCGAGGTCTTGGAAGCTCCATAGACACATCCAAACTCCCTGAGGGACGAAATTGCTGGGCTGAGGGCTGTGGGGACCATGGTCTCAGGGAACATCTAGCTCAATTAGCATAACACAGTTTATAAAGAAAATGTTCTACCTTCTACTTTGGTGAGCAGTGGCTGGGGTCTTAGAAGTCTGTGAGTAGCGGGCCATCTAAGATACTCCACTGGTCTCACCCCTTCAGAAGCAAGGGAGAATGAAGAAAACTAAAGATACAAGGGAAGACTAGTCCAAAGGACTAATGGACCACATCTACCACATCCTTCACCAGACTGAGTCCAGTACAACTAGATGGTGCCTGGCTGTAACCACTGACTGCTCTGACAGGGATCACAATAGAGGGTCCCGGACAGAGCTGGAGAAAAATATAGATCAAATTTCTAACTCACAAAAAAAGACTGGACTTCCTGGCCTGACAGAGACTGGAGAAACCCCAAGAGTATGGCCCCCTGACACCCTTTTAGCTCAGTAATGAAGTCACTCCTGAGGGTAACCCTTTAGCCAAAGATTAGACAGGCCCATAAAACAAAACAAAACTAAAGGGGCACAACAGCCCAGGGGCAAGGACTAGAAGGCAGGAGGAGACAGGAAAGCTGGTAATTGGGAACCCAAGGCTGAGAAGGGAGAGTGTTGACATGTGGGGGGGTTGTTAACCAATATCATAAAAGAATATGTGCACTAACTGTTTAATGAGAAACTAGTTTGTTCTGTAAACCTTCATCTAAAGTACAATTAAAAAAAAAGAAAGAAAGGTAGGCTTTTGCCTGAACGGTTCCATTCGTAGGACAGACTGAGAAAAAAAAAAGCACCTTCAGTGCACACCAGCCCACTCCCTCCTATTTTACGTAGCAGAAGAGAGCCTTTGCAGGCCCTGCTGTTGACTTTGATGGTGCGCAAGACTGGTGGACATACCCCTCCCTTTTACCCTGTACTTCCTCTCTTGAATTGGGACAAGGAGAAAGGAAAAGGCAGGTGTCTCTTATCTTTCCCTGCCTAGTGACAACCGCTGTGTGTGTTTTGTATAGTTTGATGCTATGTTATTTATTGCATATTCATGACAGTTATATCTTCAAGGAAATTGTACCCGCTATCAAAGTATTGTCGCATTTAATCTGTTTGGCCTTAAATCCTGCTTAGCCTGAAATTAACATTAGGGCTTCTGCTTCCTTTTTGTTTTAAAGTGCTTGATAGACCTGTGTAACAGGCACTCACTCTCTGTCCTTTTGTACCATTCTGAGTTCTAACATTTGCTTCCTGTCTTGAGTTCCTTATTACAAAGTTCCTTATTCAAAAAGGGTACAAGGGTGGGATGTTCTCTAAACCCTTGCATATTCCAGGGTATCTTCATTTAGACTCTAAACATAAAAATCTGCCTTGATTGGGAATTAAATTATTGGATCACGATCTTTTTTATTCTTCTGAAAACTGTAGGTATTCTCCATTGGAATTGAGGACAAGCCTGTCTGATTTGTCTTCCTTTGTAGATTTCTTCTTCATTCTGCGTATAGGCTTAAAATCTGGATTCTTCAGACATTTTTGTGGGATGTGTCAAAGAGCAAGCTGGAGCTTCTAAAGCGAAGAGTTTATTGAAGGAGCAAAGATCCAGGTGGAGCAAGTACCTCATGAGGTTTCACCAGAGGACTCCAAGGAAAGAAATTTTTTCACGGAATTTAAATACAGAAAAGCCAGGAACTTACAAGGAAAAAGTTCTGACTGGTTGATATTTACAAATTTATGATTTAACAGGCACCCGACAACTGCAAACTCCCTTAAACATTGTTTTGTTAATTGTAAAGGTTGAGTCATTTAACAGCTCAATCTATGGATATTTCAGGAGCCAGCCAGAGTGACTATCCTTCCTGGGAGCATGCTGTGAGAGGAAGGAAGGGAGAGGAGGGGAGCCTGCAGGCTTTCTGAGGTTTGCTGGCTAGCTGACTTTTGAGAGCTCAGGATGAGTCAAACCAAAACCAAGCCCGCTGCCGTCGAGTCAATTCTGACTCATAGCGACCCGATAGGACAGAGTAGAACTGCCCCATAGAGTTTCCAAGGAGTGCCTGGTGGATTTGAACTGCCAACCTCTTGGTTAGCAGCCGTAGCACTTAACCACTGCGCCACCAGGGTTTCCTCAGAATGAGCAGTAAACAGCAAAAACGGACTCCAGCCCGCAGTTTTGGCAGAAGCCTCTCTTTACACCAAGCACCTAGATTTTTTAAAAGCTCCTTCACCAATGTCTAGATGTAGATCCGTTTTCAGCAACTTCATCCTGACACATATTGATCTCTTTTGAGCTGCACACACAGGATTTGTGTGGTATTCTCTAACTGTTGGATTACTGCTTCTCTCTGGTGTCACCTTCGGAGGCACCAGGTGTCTGCTTAAGCACAGAGCATTTGCCTGGCGCTTTATTCTCCGGTCTCCATATCTTTAAGCTTTCCTCCAGTCATCTTAATTTCCTTATCCTTTCCTCTGCATTTTTGATGAGATTTATCAACCTTGACCTCTAACAGCGCTGATTTAATATTTTACAGCTCCAGTAGTTCTGTTCTTTAATTTTACCAAGGGATTAAAAGTGGATTTTAATTCTGTGATTACATTTTCAGTTTCTCTTACAGTATTTCCTTTTCTCATCAATTTTCCTTTTCATTTAATTTAAAACAAAATAAAAGTCTCATTCTATGACTTCTTAAAGAATGCCTATCCCTTTTCTCCTTCTGACTCCTTGACTTTATTTCATGGGGCCATTTCTTCTTACATATGTCGCAGGATGTTGAGTAGGATTTTCCCTATTGACTCAGTTGATGCAAAGGCCCAAAATGAAGACAAAGGGCCCAAGTTCTATTTTACGGGATATAGCCCAAGCAGACCCAACGACTTGATCCTATGAAGCCTACTTTTGGGGGGCTGCGGGCCACACTTGGGGCTCCTGAGCAGACAGGCAGATCTGCATTTCTGACAGTGCTACCCCAGAGAAATGATGAAGCCCTAACTCCCAGTATCCTCCTTCCCTCAAAGCTGGCAAATTGGGCCCTCCAGAGCCCAGGAGGCTTCTTTTACAGCGAAAAGCTCTGGGGCTTAAACTAGTCAACATTGCCCCCTGAGGGGGACCCAGCTTTTTTCCCCCAGCTTCAAACTACAGCCAATTCCTCCTTCAGTTTCCTCCCCAGCACTTCCTCCTCACCTCAACCTGGGAACAAAGAAATTTGAACAAATCTACAGGATCATGTTAATTGGCAAATAACTCTGGCTCCCGTTGCCCTGAGGGGGTCAGAGGCCTGTTGGGCACTGCCAAGAGAGGAAAAAAAATGAACACCTTATCAATGGCATCTGCTCCCATATTTTAATATATTCAAATATGTCCCCTCAAGGAGTTTACTAGCCCTCAGGGATACAGGGAGTCAGACACCCAGATAGAATCTTGGGTTTAAGACTCTCTTACAGAGATCATCTCATTCTGGTTACACTGTCTGCCAAGACCCCGCTCTAAACCAGGGTCCCCAAAGTGGGTTTCTCAGAGCACTATTTCCATGAAATATTAATAGGTATTTTTGAAAACTGGGTTTCAGTTTTAAAAAGTCGAGATGTCAGAGTAAACAGAGTGGCAGGTTTCTTTCCTGCAGGACTTCCTGGCATCTTGTATAATTATTGCTTATTAGTTAGTCAATCATTCTGCATACACGGAGTACCTACTGTGTGCCAAGCTCTGTGGAGACAGGAAAGATTCTGCACAGCCTGTGCTCGCCAGCAGCCAGCAGTCTACACAGTACTCAGTGCCCTCAGGCTAGTAAGCTTTAACTGGGAGCTCCTTCCCAAACTGTGGAATCTCCAGCCCCACCCCCAGGCTACTGAATCAGAATCTGCATTTTGACAAGCTCCGAGGTGATTCCTGTGTATGTTAAGGTGTGAGAAGCCCCGGACTAAGGTACTGCTAGTGAGTCCCTGGATGGTGTAAATGGCTAACCATTCAGCGATTGAGTGAAAAGAGCCCTGGCGGTGCAGTGGTTAAGAGCTACAGCTGCTAATCAAAAGGTCAGCTGTTTGAGTCCACCAGCCACTCCTTGGAAACCCTTTGGGGCAGTTCTACTCTGTTCTACAGGGTCACTATGAGTCGGAATCAACTTGATGGCAATGGGTATTGACTGAAAGGTTGGAGGTTCTAACTCTCCCGGAGATGCCTCTGAAGAAGAGGCCTGGTGATCTGCCTCCAGGGTGCAGGTCCACTCTGCACAAGTGGGGTCTCCATGAGTCAGAATCAGCCTGATAGCAACTTTTTCTGTTCGCAGAGGAAAAGAAGGCAAGGAAAAGGGCTGCACTGGGAAGCTGGGGACATTTTGCTTTGGGGCTGAAGTTAAATGGTGGGTAGCAGAGTTGGGGAGGGGCAGACTGTCCCCACTTTAGCTTGGATACAGTAAGGCTCTGGCCATGAGGACTGAGGAGATGGTAGTTCCATTCTGCCATCAGTATTCATTGAGGTAGGGTTCAGCTTTGAAGAAAACTCCAAGCAATAGTGTGTTGGAAATAATCAACACTCAACACAATTTGAACATAAGGTTTATTCTGACCAGTTATTCTATATGCGTATAGGGAGGCCATTTTGATTCCAGAAAAAGCAAATGGCTTAAAGAAGCTAGGTACAATGGGGTTTATAAAGAGAAGAGGAGCGAGAAACATAGAAGATCAACCACTGGCTAATCTTAATGTGATTGATTGAACCCTGCCTTCCCCCTTTACTGAGATCCACTGACGTTATGTTACCTCTGGACTGATTGCTAATAATTTAGCCCCTCACCTGTCTGCAGTCATGAGCTTTTTGGTTTGACAACTATCCTTTTCTAGCAGGATAAGGCAAATTTACATTGCTAGAGAGCAGTTTCTGTCAGACTTTTACAGTTTGGGTCAGGCTTTTTATGGTCAATATTTGGTTTTGTAGATAAGAAAAAAACCTTGAAATCAAAGTAAGATGTCTGTTATTAATTTTTCCATTCAACACTTTGAACAGGAAAGAAAGGATTTGCAACTTTGGGTGAAAGGAAAGTGCTGGCTGATTAATTTTGGTCAAGGATTTCTCTAAAGTGAAAACTATTTGGTTTTGTGGGTAAGAAAACCCTCAAATCAAAGCAAGATATCTGCTATCAATTTCTCTCTTTGACAAGTGTTGTAAACTAGAAGTCCAGTTGTAGACGGTACTGAGCTGGTAAGGCGTGCCACAGTGTCACCTGAAGCAGGTTCTGCCCTGTGCAGCTTCTCATCAATAAAGACACACCTAGGTGAGGAGGGAGGAAGAGCATTTATTACAAGTGTGCAGGCAAGGAGTAAAGAGGTGCATACTTCAATTCAAGCTTCCCGAACAAATGGAGGCAGAACTTTCTATACCACTCTTCACAAGGAAGTACATACAAACGTCATGGAGTACATAGATTACCATGGCACGCAAGCATAGTGAGACAAATGGCATTTTTTTTTTTTCCCTTAGTATGTACAGAAAATGGCAGGTAAGTTCCACCCTGGGTGGAGATTTTAATATTTAATTAGATCTTAATGAGGCTTAGGTTACTATAGGACACTTTTGAGGCTAGTAAACTGATTTTGACCACTTTTGGCTGATTTAAGACAGAAGCTGAGTTACAGGCAATGCTCAGGGTCTTGATGATAATGGACATCAAGAACAGGTCTTGCTTGATAGTGGCTGAGCAACTGCTAGCTGCACTCGTTCACTATCAACAATATAAAAAACCTAGGTTCCTTCTGTCTTGATGCTCTACCATGCATGGCTTCTACTCCCAAAGTCAACCCGTGGTCCAAAATGGCTGCTGGACCTACACCATTACAGCTATAATCTAGCAAGCAGGAAGTTAGGAAGAAGGGCATCTCTTCTGCTTTTAAAAGGCACTTCCTATAAGGTTTATTATATGCCATCTCTATTTACCTCCCTTTTTTTTTTTTGCTTAAACTTAATTGCTTGACCACACCAAGTTGCAAAGGAGGCTAGGAAATTTACTCTTCATTCTATGTGGCTTTGTGCCTAGTTAAAAACCAGGGTTTCTGCTACTATAAGCCATAGATCTCTCAGGATTGCATGTTGGGAGCGCCAAGAGATAAACTCTGGACAGACAATCAGCTTTACCACAGAGGGCTTTAGCAGTAGACCCAGGGATGAGGCATCTCCTTCAAGGGACTCCATGAGTACAGACATCAGTGGGAGGCAGGAACTACTTGTGAGCACATGTGGGACACTCCCAAGGAACATCCTGGAGAGATTTTGAGAGGTGGCTGAAGATCTAGCAGAATTTAAGTCATTATTGTTCATATAACCTCATTTGCAACCACAGGTGAGTGAGGGCAAGGGAATTCAGGTTACACTTATTTCCAGAGTCAGACAGAATGAGCGTTGGATATGGCTCTCCAACTCTGGTACTTTGAGGGTTGGGTGGGAACATTCTCAATTTCAAAATAATGATAATAAACATTAAATTCATGGACAGAATTTTCTGAATTAAAATTTTTTGTTTGATGCATTTTCCTTATAACTCTAGTACTTGCAAATGCTTGTCTACTACTGAGCAGAGATTTAAAAAAAATAAGTGAACAAATGGCAGAATGAATCTTAATGGGAAACAGAATAAAACTGCAAGTTCAACAACTTTGCTTGTCCATGAGTGTGTGCTTTTCACTGTTTTGCATACATAGAATAGAGTCATGTTTTCCATAGGTGAAAGTGTTTCTGGTTTTCATTTGCATGATAACTGAAATGTGTTGACATATCCTGCTGAACTACAAAAGGTACAATGATGACCAGATGCTCCGTCCTTGAACAGAGTTTAGGAAAAAAGGAAAAGGCCAGAGGAAGGCCCTGAAACTCACGAGGCTGAATCAAATGACCCCACCATCCTCCATGTCCCAAATCAGAAACCAGGGATTGCGTCAGACTTGGTCTCTCCCTCACCCCCACACCCCTGCAGCCACAAGCCCTTCTCAGCATTCCCAAACTCCTCCTTCTCCATCACATGTACCCTGAGAGGCAGGAGAGAATATGGTTAAGGGCATGATATCTGGGGCTTGATTTCCCAGGTCCAAACTTTGCCTTGACTTAGTAGTTTGACCTTGGTCAACTCTCCTATCTGCTCTGTGCCTCGATTTCCGCATCAGTGAAATGAGGATCATAACAGCACTTACCCTCACCCTAGAGAGCTGTGAGAGGTAAAGAAGTCAATGGACATGAAACCCCTGAAAAGGTGCTGGCACGTGTGAGCCACTAGAATGTCAGCTCTTAATACTTTCACCACGGCTACTACCTCTTTAAACCCGTCCCTCCAAGGTCCAAACTGTTGAACAGAGAGTGATCCGAAGCCCTGACTCCTTCACTCACCCACACAGAAACCTCCAGTGGCTTCTGGTGAGTCAGCCTTGTCATAAAAAAAATAAGGTTGCCAGAAACAAACACACCAAGGAACAGCAACGTCAGCTCTCCGTTAGTACCAAAGGGGAAACTGAGGCTCAGACAGAGGTGGAGACTCACCCAAGGTCACTTTGCAGGCAGAAGCAGTGTGAACACAAGAACCCGGGCCCCTAAGTAACCATCTGATTATCAGGTCAAGTGATTCCTCATTCCTGGCAAATTTTCCCCATCCCAAGCTGGGCTATCAAAACATTCCACGGTGAGAGGTGATATTAAGAACACCAAGTTGGGGATGATGGGGTGGTGGTTCTTTGCAGGAAAACAGCCTGATGAGAGCAGACATGGGAGCCTCGCGGGGACCTGTGGCTGGGCAGGACACTTGTATCAAACAGGAGTGGTGTTGGCTCCTAACATGGCCCTGTGGTTCATGACCCTCGGGGGTGCAGGCAGAAGTGTCGAGGCATCTGCAAGGTCCCTGTGACCCTGGGCTAACAGACCACGCAGAGGCACCTCCAGTGGAGTGTCCCTCTGGCCTCCCTCTTTTCTGCACTGTGAGGGGAGGGCCGGGGAGATCACTGAGCCAGTGGAAGCCTCTGGAGACAGACCAAACAGCTGCGGGTCCTGTTTGTTGCTGACTGTGTATTTGGTCAGGGGAGCTATCTTGAGAGAAGAAGCATTATATTTAGTATTTTCTACCTCATACATGATTCAGTTGAAAAACAATGTCACCTCTGCTGTAAAAATCAGTTGTAATAAGGAAAACACTTCAACATGCAACAGAATTCTCAGCCTCAGGGTACACAAGCTTTAATTAACAATGCTGCTGCTCCATCTTTTCCAAGGCCCTCAGCCCCAGTTCAACAGGAGGCCATAGCGTCAAAGAATTTCCATGCTGGAAGGGATAGGAACCACCCCTTGAGGAGGGACACTGTGCTCTGCTAACAAGCCACATCCTGACCTGCGGGGTAGCGCCGGTAGAGCCATAATCCTGCTCCCTTAGGAGGAAGGGAATGGGTTATCCCAGAACACAGGTGCAGGGACTGTGCTGAGGCCCAGGGAAGTCTGCCGCTACCTTGCTCAGCACACTTATCACCACAGGACCCCAACACATAGCTTCTCCTCGCTGGGCCTCAGTTTCCCCATCTGTATAATGAGGGAGTTGGCCCTCCCAGCTTTGACGTGCTGGATGAAGGTTGGCAAACTACAGCCTGCAAAGCATATCAGAACTGTAGTCCGTTTTTGCAAGGTTGATGAGTTTAAGAATTGTTTTTACATTTTTAAAGGGTTGTAAGACACACACACACACACACACGAAGAATATATGACCTGCAATGCCTAAAATATTTACTCTCTGGCCTTTTACAGAAAAAAATTGCTGATCCCTACGCTAGACAGTGTTAGACCTGCACTCCAGAACTGTCTGGAAGTCTCTGGGATAAGGAGGAAGTGTCACTAACCATGCGACAGGTGTTTGTTTCTCTGCCTCCGCTGTACTGTAAGCTCCAGGAAGACGTGCTCACCAGCACTCCCCCAGAACCTGGAATGCACTAGATCTTCGGTAACCATGTGTTGAATGAATGAATGAATGAAGTCTGTGCTTCTTGCATCCTGGTAGCCTGTATGCAGTAGGACCCAGGCTGAACAATTACTTCTGCAGCATGTAGACTGTAGCCGTATGTTTATCTTATCCAATTAATCATCACTAAGCCCCCTTTTTTTTTAAGCACGTTACTGGAAACCCTGGTGATATAGCGGTTAAGTGCTATGGCTGCTAACCAAGAGATCAGCAGTTCAAATCTGCCAGGCGCTTCTTGGAAACTCCATGGGGCAGTTCTACTCTGTCCTATAGGGTTGCTATGAGTCAGAATCGACTCAAGGGCAGTGGGTTTGTTTGTTTTTGTTTTGTTTTAAGCATGTTACTAGGACAAGGCTCCATGCAAGGATGGTGCCTGGACTGGCTCTGCCCAGCAGGAGCTCACAGTCCAACAAGAGAGATCAGACATGGACACAAAGAACCACAATACAAGACAGAATGTGATTCGTGCCCCCTAAAAGGTAGAGAAAGTGCCATGCACATACAAAAGAAAGAAAGAATTACGTCTGAATGGGGATTAACATTCCACTGGATAAATGGACAGAAACAGGAAGAGACAATTCACAAAAGGGGATATACTCTAATAAACAAATCTATGGGAAAGTCTTCAGCCTTAGTAGAGGAAAACTGCTAATAAAGGTTACAGTGAGATCTCCTTTAACGATTATTAAAAAAGCAAAAAATATATTTCAAGTCATAACGCCCAGTTCTCTCAACGGTGCAATGAAACAGGTCTCTCTTACACACTACTGTTAGATGGGAGTGAACTCGGGTAACTCTTTGAAATCAATTGAGCAATAATATCAAGTATCATAAAAATGTAAACACTTTACAACCAAGTCATCCCATCGAAGAATTAATCCAAAGAAAACAATTTAAAATGAAGAAAACTTTATATGCTAATACATGACATGACTACAGCAGCAGTTATCTGGAAGCAAAGTAAAATCTCAAAATGAAAGTATCTTCTCGTTTTCTACACTAAAAGCAAACCCATTGCCATTGAGTCTATTCCAACACGTAGCAACCCTTATAACACGACAGAGTAAAACTGTCCCGTAGCGTTTGCAAGGAGCGGCTGGTGGATTCCAACTGCCAACCTTTTGGTTAGCAGCCAAGCTCTTAACCATTAGGCCACTAGGGCTTTTTTTCTACGCTACCCATTGAAATCCATTGCTGTCGAGTCAATTCTGACTCATAGCGACCCTATAGGACGGAGTAGAACTGCCCCATAGGATTTCCAAGGAGCCAGCTAATGGATTCGAACTGCCGACATTTTGGTTAGCAGCTGAGCTCTTAACCCCTGTGCCACTACTAACTACTGGTTATTTAAGGGTCACCACATTAGTACCACTACCTGTCTCTCAGTTTGTCATACTGTGGTGGCTTGCATGTTGCTGTGATGATGAAAGCTATGCCACCAGTATTTCAAATACTAGCAGGGTCACCCATGATGGACACGTTTCAGCAGCGTCCAGACTAAGACAGACTAGGAAGAAATGCCAGGTGATCTACTTCCAAAAATCAGTCAATGAAAATCTTATGAATGACAACAAGACATTGTCCAATATAGTGCTGGAAGATGCAAACATGCCACCAATTATGAAGATGACCCAGGACTGGGCAACATTTTGTTCTGTTGTGCGTAGGTTGCTATGAGTTGGGGTCCACTCGATGCAACTAACATTAGCAGAATGTAACTCTGCTTTGTAGCAGGTGTTTCCTGCCACATGAAGAGGGAAAGCAGAGGGAGCCAGTCTGTGAGCAGAATAGAAGAGAGTAAAGCCAAGGCAAGCCACAGACAAACCTTGTGTCATTTGGCTCCCTGTTTCAGGGGCCCCCCAAGGCCCAGCCACACATCTACCCTTGGCTTCTGTGAAATACTTCAATATCCTCTTCACAAAGTTCCCTTTTTTGCTTAAGCTTGTTAAGATTCGAGTTTCTGCCACTCATAACCAAAAAATTACTAACGAGTACACCATGAACAGTGCGTAACAATTAAAATTGTGATGAAGACTGAAGCAACATGGGAAAAAGTTTTTTGACCCTTTATTAAGGGTAAAAAAATCGGATACAGCATTATATGTGTGCTACATACATCAGAACATGCAGACAGAAAGACTAGAAAGGAATAAATTAAAATGATAGAAGCTGTGTCAGCAGTGGGGTTATAAGCGATCATTTCTCTATTCCCATACTGTTGTATTGCCTTTCGTAAACTTAAAAAAAAAATTTCCAAGCAAAGAGATGAGTCATAACCAAAGCAACTGTGAAGCTGAGGGAGCAATGCCTGTTGCCCAGAGAGAGGGCAGCCACGGAGCTGTGGAACCCAAGGGAAGGATATTTTTATTACCTCCAACTGGAGAGATCAGAGAAAACGCTACAAAGGAAGCAGCATTTGAAATGGGCCTTCAGCAATGAGAAGGACTTAACAGGGAGCAAAGTATGGCAGGTGGGGAAGGATCTGAGACAGAAAAGGATAAATGAAGGTGTAGCCATGGAAGAGCTCCAGGTTTGGGGAAAGGTTGAGACGTTCCCTGTGGCAAGAACAGAAAGTACAAAATGGAGATTCAGAGGAAATAATGCCGCTTTGCAGAGATTTTAAACTGGTGGCCTCCAGGCCACACCCAGTCTAGTTGTTTTTTATTCAGTCAAAAGTGATCACGTGTTTTTTAATTGGTTGCTGTGCCTCTCATCTCTAAATCTACCTCTCTGAATTTTGCTTTGTGATGCCAGAGCTAGGACTCTGTTAGCAACTGTTTGGCAAACCGGCTCCCTAGGCTCTGCCAATAGGGGGCGCTAAAGGGAGCCCCAAGGTGGAGAAGCCAGGGAAACACCCTGCAGATAATTTCTGTCCTGTAGGATTATAACTTTTTTTCTTTTTAGGATTATAACTTTACGTTAGTAAAGAACCTAGCAGATCACCTGATGTATAATTAATCAAACCTTCATAAATGGCAGCTGTTATTATTCGGAAACCCTGGTGGTGTAGTGGTTAAGAGCTACAGCTGCTAACCAAAAGGTTGGCATTTCCAACCCACCAGGCACACTTTGGAAGCTCTGTGGGGCAGGCAGTTCTACTCTGTCCTATAGGGTCACTGTGAGTTGGAATTGACTTAACGGCAACAGATTTGGTTTGTTTTTTTATTTACATATGGGCTAACACAACCCACCAACCAGTGCCATTGAGTTGATTCCGACTGATAGCGACTCTATAGGACAGAGTAGAACTGCCCCATGGAGTTTCCAAGGAGCGCCTGGTGGATTTGAACTGCTGACCTTTTGGTTAGCAGCTGTAGCACTTAACCACTACGCCACCAGGGTTTCCATATGGGCTAAAGCTATTACAAAATAGCAAAGAAATGATAACCACCAGATTCTGGTTCATGGTCACCTCCGGAGAAGCAAGGGGGTAGGATCAGGAAGATGCAAGAGCACCAAGAATGTTCAAGTTCCAGAGGCGGGTAGTGGATTCACAGATGCTCATTTTACCATTATGCTTTGCCATTAATATATACATTACAAACACTGTTCTACCTTCTCTGCAGGGTTTACATGGTTTGTGTCTAGGAAGGAGGAAGGAGGAAGGAGGAGGGAAGTGAAACGAATAGGCCAACTGAAGCTGAGGACTTTGGACCTTACCCTGCAGATTCCGGGGAGTCAGAAGATTTGGGGTAGGAAAAGGGTGGGAATACATTTTTTTTTTTTTTTAAATATACCTCAGCTCTGTAGATAACAGCTCTGTAGAGAAAGGAATGGAGGCAGCAAGACGATGTGCCAGGACACAGGGAAGATGCTGCTGCAATAGTGTAAGAAAGGCAAGAGGCTGAGTGGGAGCCTGGCTGGAGAGGTCAGGTGAAGAGGCTCTCGAGGTCTTTGAATCCTGGCAGGAGACAGAGAAGGTGGCTTTTGCAAGAAGGGAAGTAGAAGGGAAGCAAGTGATTTTCAAAAAATCACATTCTCTCTTGTTTTGATGAATGCATCATAAGAAAAGGGAGGTATGTGATCACACTTCCCTGGATAGATTTTTAAACGGCAAAAAAAAACACACCCTTCGCTGTCGAGTCTGACTCAAAGCAACTAGCTACCGCATAGGACAGCGTAGAACTGCCCCATAGAGTTTCCAAGGAATGCCTGGTGGATTCAAACCGCTGACCTTTTGGTTAGCAGCCATAGCTCTTAACCAGTACACTACCAGGGTTTCCAAATGGCAAAAGCACCTAAACTAAATATTTTTTAAAAAAGAAACCCTTCTAAATTCATCACAGCTCCGGCTGGTATAAGCATCAGTGAATACCAGCTCACGCACTTGCTTTGGGAAGAATTTTGAAAAGCATCCGGCTGCGCTTCACACCAGGCCTGGTGTGATTGATATAAGTGACAAACAGGTATGGAGTTTTACAAGGAAGGTAGCCTGGTAAGGAGAAAACAGGTTAGGCTGGGAGGCAGGAGCTCCTGGGTTCAGTCCTGGCTTTGCCACTCAGACAAGCACTTGTCTCTCCCTGCACCTCAGTCTCCCCCTAGATGAGCAGTGTTCAAACTGGGTGGCAAAGCTCTTGAATTCTGAGAAAGTCCTCAGGGGACCTAGAGGCCAGGGAGTGGGCTAGAAACCTCTCCTGTCCCCTGCAGGAAACCCATTCAAATGTGAAGCCGTCTGTTTTCTTCCTTTAACTGACAATAATAACTACTCACTCACTGGGTGGTTAACATGTTCTGCTGCTAACTGAAATGTTAGTGGTTCAAGTTCACCTAGGAGTGCTTTGGAAGAAAGGCCTGGTGATCTACTTCCAAAAAATCAGCCATTGAAAACCCCGTGGGGCACATTTCTACTCTGACTCACATGGAGTTGGAGTTGACTCAACAGCACCTGGTTTTCACTCGCTCGCTATCTGCCAATAGTTGCTCTAAGGTCCTTACTGGTATTATTTTTGTTACAGATGAGGAAACGGAGGCACAAAGAGTTAAATAACTTGTTCAGAGTTGCATAGCTCATCATGAAAGAGCTGGCATTTGAGCACATGCATCTGGCTCTGGGGCCTGTGGATTCAGAGGCTGGCTTCCTGTCCCTGGTTACTGTCTCCCTCCTCTGGTTTGTCCTCCATTGCACCCATAGCACACTGTCCACTACAACCCTAAGCTGACCTGTCAGCCTCTTCCAGGCTAGGATCAGGACTGGGTAGTTTTAGCTCTGTCTCCTGCGTAGTACAGCCTAGTGCAGGTCTGCGTGGCTCTCGGTGATGGTGACTGAGGAATGGTCTGAATGAAGGTTTAAATGGGGGACAGTAGTAAAGGCCAACAATGAAATGGCTTCTCTGCCCGCCGCTGGGCCCCACTCTGTGCCAGACCCTGCACTGGATACTGTGGACACAGAGAGGAATCTGACCGGGCCCCTGACCTCTAAAAGCCCAGCCTGGCCAACCAGACAGATCTGGAACCGATAACAGAAGCCCTGTGGGCTATTGTCTAGCATCACCCAGACAAACCCTGCTTTGCACTGGAGAGAAAATGACAAGAGCACACTAAACCTGCCTGTGGCCCTGACAGCCAGTCTCCCAGCTCCCAGCCTTGGAGCCAGGCTGGTCCTGGGGGAGGGCAGGCAGGCAGGGACACTGGCTGGCAGCCCCCACCCAGAGAGCTCTGCACTCCCTCATTTAGTCAGACGTGGACTGAACAGCACTGTGGCCTGAGCCCAGGAGGGTACTGACAGATGAATCAGATACGGTCCCTGCCCTCGGGGATTTCACAGGCCAGTGGGCAGGGTGGGCCACAGACACAACAACCATCCCACTAATGCGCAGAACCAAGACACCTGCAAATCCCGTCCAGGGGCCAGGTGGGGGAGACAGAGTCGCAGACCACAATTCCTCAGCATGCATCGAAACACACCTTGGTTTTACCAGTATGGAAACTGAGGGCCAAAGTGGGGAGGGGGCTTGCCCACGGCCACACAGTTGTCAGCAGCAGGGCCAGCTGTCATCACACCCCACCCTTTCACCCCGTTTGAAAGGTAGAAATCTTAGAGACTGAATATGCACCTACTTCCCAGGGCAGTTGTGAGATTTGGGTTACAACAGACAAAAGGACCCAACGCTCCGTTCCCAGTGCCCATCCCCCAGGCCTGGTGCAGCCGCAGCTCTCACACTCAGCTCAGCCCGGCACCTGCCTGGGGCCTGGCCTCTGATCTTCATCTCTGCTCCCAGAGACTCAGGACTTGTCACACTGCTCAAACCTGGCTATCCCCATCCCAGACTGCTTTGCCGAGCTTCTTGGCCACACTGCAAACCTTGGAGGTGAACCCAGAGAGGCTGGAACTGTGAGGCCCTTCTGTCCAGGGCAGGAATCTGTGGGAGAGGGAGACCAAAAAAAAAAAAAACCAAACCCAGTGCCATTGAGTCAATTCCAACTCATAGCGACCCTATAGGACAGAGTAGAACTGCCCCATAGAGTTTCCAAGGAGCGCCTGGTGGATTTGAACTGCTGACACTTTGGTTAGCAGCCGTAGCACTTAACTACTATGCCACCAGGGTTTGGGGGAGAGGGAGAGGAGGAGGGAATTCACACTTACTGAGCACCTACGGAAGGAGCCCTGGTGTTGCAGTGGTTAAGCATCTCAGCTGCTAACTGAAAGGTTGGCGGCTCGAACTCACCAGCTGCTCCGTGGGAGAATGATGTGGCAATCGGCAGTTCTACTCTGTCCTATAGGGTCGCTATGAGTCTGAATCAACTTGACAGTAATGGATTTGGTTTTGGAGCACCTACGGGGGACAGGGGTAGTGTTAAGACCTTCCCATGTGTTGTCTCAATTCGTCCTCACATCCGCTGTTTGGGAGTAGGATGACCGCATCCTACAGATAAGGAAACTCAGGCTCCAAGAGAGGCTGCAGGTCACTGCTGGCCAGTCTCTAAGCTTCACCAGCCAGAAGGTTGTTCAGCATCACAGTAAGGTCCTTCCGGGCTCAATCCACTGGTGAACACCATTCCTGGAGCTTCGTTCCCTAGGTCATTCTAGGCTCCCTTCTCACATGCACCACTCCAGGGTTCACAAAGTCCACTCTATCAGGAGTCTCCAAGAGCCCGGCCCAGAGCCTGGAGGAGGGGGAGGGCAGCAACATCCTCCTGCATCACAGCCAAGAAGCTGGGGGCCAAGGAGACAGAGCCAGTATATAGCTGAGCCAATTCTAGAACCTAAGGTCCCTGGGAACTCTAGTCCCAAAGTTAGTTGATTTGTCACAAATTATTTTTGGGCTTACTGAGGTGCCTGGGTTGAGATGACAGGAAAGAGAAAGCTGCCAATAGCTTTCTACTGAGGAGGGGTGGGTGTGGGGAAGCACAGCAGGGTTCAGGGCAGGTCAGGGAATTCTAGACAGAGACACATAGCCTGGGTCCCTCAGCCCCAACCCATGCTACCAGCCAGACCCAGTCAGGCTAGAACCACGGCTGCCTCAAGATGGAGTCAGCATCACCCCATTCACAGCTCCTCTGTGGTACAGGCAGAAGTGGTGATGGGTCAGCAGGGTACACAGGAGGGCACCAGCTGGTGATAGAAGAGCCCTCTGCACCCAGAGCCTTGTGGGAATCTGAGTCTTGCCATGTGTGGAAGCATGAAGTCGGGCTCCCACAGCCAGCGAGTGCAGTGGCCAGGGGCATGGGCTCTGGAGCCAGAAGGACGGTAACCTTAGGAGAATACTTAGCAACGCTGAACCCAGTCTCCTCATCTGTAAAATGGGGATAATGGTAGAAACTACCTCCAAGTCATTGTGAGGACTGAGTGAGACAGCACTCATAAAACACTTAGCATGGGGCCCAGTGAGTCAGGAGAGCTCAATGGACAGCGGCTGCTGTTGGGAGCGGATTAACTAGTAAGCGTGGTACGCATGAGCTTGTTTGTGTTTACTCACTAATCTGTAGTGAACGATTACACGTGGGTTTGACCACATCTTTGCTGTGGTGAAAAACAAGTGAAATTGTGCACTATAGAAAGTAAGCACAAGTAAGCCCGTTCACACCTTGCTTATTGGGTAATCTGTTCCTGAGAGTATTAGTGGTATAAATCGTGGTACCAGAGCTGCAGGTCTCTGGAATGGACAGACGTGCAGGGCCTTGTCCAGACTGGGCCTGCAGGGCCTTGGGGCTCTGAGCAGGTACCTCAGGGGCCACCAGACACCATGGAATCAGGCAAGGCTGTCACTGCAAGGGAGCAGAGCCTTGGGCAATTCAACTAATGTTGTCAAAAAGTAACTGTTTGATGGTGTCAACCTTAGTACCACCAGCAGTGTCCATTTCAGCTCAAACCCCAACAAAGGGCCTAACGGGTCTAGGCACAGAGCCAGGCACACAGGCCCTCCGTGATTTCTGTTGAATTAAAGAAAAACAAGGAGACAAGTCTCTAACCCCAGCCAAAGGAGTACCTTTCTTTTCAGTTTTCCATATGGGCTTCTATGTAGATTTTCCTTTAAACAAAATGGGTTTTAAAAATTAAATTGAAAACCACTGACCTAGTTCCTGCTTCACCTTTCACAGAAGGGAAACTGAGGCACAGAAAGGCAGAGGGACTTGCCCCAGGGCACAGCGCTCAGCAGTGCAGTCAGTGAGTTCACATGATCCAGTCTTTCTCCTCCACCACGTTAGGTCATTTCCAGGATTTGGAGGTTTCGGGGCCTGGCACCAGAAGTGCCAGGAGGGCATGATTCTCTGCGGGCTCTCACTGCTGGGAGCAGAACTGCCCCTCACGGCCAGAGGGGGCACCCAGATTTATGCACCAGGGTGTTTATCACCGTGTTATTTATAATACTGAAAGATTGGAAACGACCTAGAAACAGGTTAATAAATTATGTCACCACCTTTCAGTGGAATATAATGCAGCTACCTAACGTCATCTCTTTGGAGACTCGCTGTTAAATGGTAAGCTAGAATCAAAGCGAAACATAAACCTCTAGCTAAAGCCGATAACAAATTTAAAAAATATCTATGTAAGAAAAAACAAAAGGCTTGTTAGAAACATATCCTAATGTTAATAATGGTTGTTTCTAGAAGTGGTAGAGTGGTTGATGAGTGTTATTGTTTTCCTCTTTATATTTTTCTGAATTTTTTAACTTTTCTGAGATAAACATGTATTACTTTTTAAGTCAGAAAGGAAAAAAAATTTTTTTTTCCTCTGAGAGAGTTGGACTTACTCATCCTTTGATTCAGTGAACATCTGCTGAGCATTTTCATCCCCAGGCCCTGGAAATCTCTCAGCTCAAAGGCACACAGGTGCCATTTTTAGTCAATTTCACGAGTCAGTCACCACATATATGGTTTAATAGGTTCCCTCTTAATTGCTGAACCAACCATTACAGATTCTGAAAATGTTGCAACACTGCTTCATATCTTGCACTTAGAAAAGCAACCTGAATAGTCAAGCTTTAAAACACCAAGATACTATTTGTGTATCTTGCACCTCTTTGCACTCCAAGGGAAACCCTGGTGGTGCAGTGGTCAAGTGCTATGGCTGCTAAGCAAAGGGTCGGCAGTTCGAATCCGCCAGGCGCTCCTTGGAAACTCTGTGGGGCAGTTCTACTCTGCCCTATAGGGTCGCTATGAGTCGGAATCAACTCAACGGCACTGGGTTTGGTTTTGGTTTTCGTTGCATTCCAAGAAGGAATCATGTCAGCTTTTTCTCGCATAGATTAAAAACAACATCAAAAAGTTGCTGTCTCTCCTGTCTGGAGGGGAGATAGGAGGGTAGAGGGGGTTAGAAACTGGCAAAATCGTCACGAAAGGAGAGACTGAAAGGAGGGAGCAGGCTGACTCATTAGGGGGAGAGTAAGTGGGAGTATGGAGTAAGGTGTATATAAGCTTATATGTGACAGACTGACTTGATTTGTAAACTTTCACTTAAAGCACAGTAAAAATTATTAAAAAAAAAGTTGCTGTCGAGTCAGTTTCGACTCTTGGTGACTCTGTGTGTTTCGGAGTAGAACTGCACTCCATGGGGTTTTCATAGCTGTAACCTTGTGGAAGCAGATCGCCAGGCCTTTCTTCTGAGGCACCCACTGGGTGGGTTCATACCATCAAACTTTTTGTTAGCAGTCAAGTGCTTAACCAGTTTGTGCCACCCAGGGACTACTTGCATAGACTTTAGTTCCTTTTTTCTTAAAGTTGAACTTAACATTGGTGCCAACGGCCCGGGCACACTGTGTGACTGTGAGCAAGTCACTTGACTTCTCTGGCTTCAGCTTTCTCCTGTGCAAGAACCTTTCCAGCTAGAGGTTCTTAGCTTCTCTTAGTGCCTTGGTGGTAGCCAGCCCACAGGTTCCAGATGGATAATTTTTGGCCTCCGGATCTCTGGCTTGGCGACTTACACGGTACCCCTTCAATACTGGGTTTGCTGATTTCGGTATCCAGACATCTGAGCTTCGGAGGAGAAGCGGCATCCTGGGGTGCCGTGCTGATACACACTTCAGCATCCTAAATGGGCAAATCATTCTGATCTAAATCTTTATGGGCTCCCAGTGCCGCATTAAACATCCAAGCCCTGGAGGCCCTGAATCACAGCTTCTTTTCCCTCGCAGCCCTTCAGGAGGAGTTCTGATTGCCCCATAAATTACGTGGCGTCTGAGGGTATCTGCAGGCACTTCATCCTGAAATCCAGCCGCCAACGTTTTTATGGGGGTATGGATCCTGCCAGGCTCCCACTTCCCTCCATCCCCATGGTTACAAGGGAGGGCCCCTCAGAATGTCCTCCTTGGAGCACTAGATCAGTCTTGCCAATGTTCCTCCCTCCCAGGAGCACATTAAGTTCTCCTGCACAGATAGTTGTTCCTACTAGAGCCTTTGTTCTCAGCTCTCCTGCCGACATGCCTTCTAGGTGGCCCCCTGTTCTGCTGCCTCAATGGAAAGGAGCAAACAACTTTCCAGACAGGTAAAGGGCCTCACTCTCACTCCTTCTGGAAGTTCAGAGTGGCTTGCCCTGAGGCCAGAACCACTATTAGAATGCTATTCTTAGGGTTAGACCCCAAATAATAGTCATTGTGACCAGCCAGCCAAGCAAAAGGAAAGGTCAGGGAAGTCATAAAAATACAGGTGTAAAGGGGATTCCTGGGTGGTACAGACAGTTAAGTGCTCAACTACTAGCTGAAAGGTTAGCGGTTCAAACCCCCCAGAGGCACCTTGGAAGACAGATCTCGTGATCTGCCTCCAAAATTTCACAGCCTTGAACACCCTATGAAGCAGTTCTACTCTGCACATATGGGGTTGCCATGAGTTGAATGAACTCGGCAGCAAATAACAACCACAACAAAAGCTGTAAAAGAAGGCCTAGATTTTCCCAGCTAGCACCCAGGCTCAAACATTCCCTCTCTCAGCTCAGAGGTTGCCTGTCTCTGATTCCTATGCCTGGAAATGCCTCCATCTCACCTCTTGAGCCATTTAAGCCCATTCCTGACTATCTTAGTTTGGGTTCCCCCAGATAATGACCATGACACAAGGATTCCGGTGTAAGTATTTATTTGGGAGGTGACTTCAGAAGACACCTTTTGGGGCATGAGGATGTGAGACAGGGAAAGGAAGGTAGCCAATAAGGGGTGTGTTATCAAGCATGGAGTGCCTGGAGCTTTAGCCCATGGGGAATGCTGCGAACCTGTGAGGACTCATGCCTCAGAGTTCTGCATTCCCACTTCCCTGGGGCAAGAGAGCTGGGGTATTTGCACATCCACCTCACTCAGCCATTGGTTGGAGGCTTCAGACAGGGTGTTCTTAATCCTTTGGCACTGCTGGCCTGCCAGAAGCTCTGGCCAGCAGGGGAAGCCCTTGGGCAAAGAGATGCAGATGCTGGCACTTGGGAATCAGGCGCCCATCACAATGGTTAGGGCAAAGGGCTCACCTGCTACATCTATTTAAACACTTGGTGGGCAACTCACCTGTGGGAAGCTGTTCTGGCTGCCACTTCCTGTGCAGAGTTAGACCAGCCTTATCCCCTTTCGTAAAACAACCTCCCTGTGAGGAGGCAGGGAGGGACTACGGAGACACTGAGACCCAGGGCAAGGAGTCCCTGGGTGGTGCAAACAGTTAAGCACTTGACTACTAACTGAAAGGTTGGCAGTTTGAACCCACCTAGAACTGTGCCTTGGAAGAAAGGCCTGGTAATCTGTTTCTGAGAGGTCACAGTCTTGAAAATCTTATGGAGTGCAGTTCTCTGCACACCTGGGGTTGCCGTGAGTTGGAATTGACTCAGCTGCAGTTGGTTTAGTTTTGGTTTGGAGACCCGAGGTAGGGAAGGGAGATGCCCAAACGTAGCCAGCGGATGCAGAGACCAGGCTCACTTGATCTTACCAGGTCTGATACCCCTCCCATTGCTTAAGTGATGCATTTTCTCCCTAGAGAAAACTCGGACACCTCTGAAATGCATGTTCTTTCTACATAGGCTCCCAGAGTGCCCCCCTGTGGGATTAAACACCAGTCTCCCACGGTGGTCACTTGCTTGATAAAGCACCTTTATTGGCTGCGTTCCCTTCCCTGCTTTGTGTGTTCATGCTCCCACAGGTGTTTCCTAGAATCACCATTCAAATGACCTACTTGCACGCAAACCCTTGCCTCAGGTATATGTCTGGAGAAACCAAAGACAGCGAGCCATGGACAGAAGTGGCCAGAGAGGTGATATGGGGCACTTTTCTAAAGAAGTCTAGATAGCAAGGCTGAAGAGTATAAAAGTTGTCAGTTCTTCCCCAACTAAATTTTCTGCTTAATATAATTCCAATCAAAAGCACAGTGGCGCAACATACAGAACCGGATTTTTTAAAAAATTCTTAATTTAGTGTATTAGTTTCCTATCACTGCTGTAATAAATTACCAAAAACCGAGTAGCTGAAAACAACACAAATTTATCCCCGTATAGTTCTGGAGGTCAGAAGTCTAAGATGAGTCTTAAAAAAAAAAAAAAAAAAAAAAAAGATGAGTCTTAGGGAGCTAAAATCAAGACATCAGTTGGGCTGGTTCCATCTGTTGATTTGTTTTTATTGTTGATTTGTGATTTAGGAGACCCCATGTGTCACAGGGAGCCCTGATGGTGCAGGGGTTAAGAGCTACGGCTGCTAAACAAAAGGTTGGCAGTCTGTACCCACCAGCCGCTCCCTGGAAATCCTATGGGGCAGTTCTACTCTGTCCTATAGAGTTACTGAGTCGGAATCAACTTGACAGCAACGGGTTTGGTTTTTTGTGTGTGTCTATGGGTGCTTTCAGTGAAAGTTTACAGATCAAGTTAGTTTTCTTATACAAAAACTTATACACACCTTGTTATGTGACCCTAGTTGCTCTCCCTATAATGTGACAGCCACTCCTTCTTTCCACCCTGTATTTCCCGTGTCCGCTCAACCAGCTCCTGTCCCCTTCTGCCTTCTCATCTTGTCTCCAGACATGAGCTGCCCACTTGGTTTCAAGTATCTACTTGAGCTAAGAAATACACTCTTCACAAGTATCATTTTATGTCTTATAGTCCGGTCTAATCTTTGAGTGAAGAGTTGGCTTCGGGAATGTTTTAGTTTTGGGCTAACAGAGAATCTGAGGACCATGTCTCCTGGGGTCCCTCCAGTCTCAGTCAGACAATTAAGTCTGGTGTTTTTACTAGAATTTGAGTTCTGCACCTCACTTTTCTCCTTCCCTGTCAGGGACTCTCTATTATGTTCCTTGTTAGGGCAGCCATTGGTGGTAGCTGGGCACCATCTAGTTCTTCTGGTTTCAGGCTGACGGAGTCTCTGATTTATGTGGCCCTTTCTGTCTCTTGGGCTCCTGTTTTCCCTTGTCTTTGGTGTTCTTCATTCTCCTTTGCTCCAGGTGGGTTGGGACCAATTCATGGATCTTAGATCTGCTTGCTAGCTTATAAGACCCCAGATGCCACTCACCAAAGTGGGATGCAGAACATTTTCTTAATAAACTTTGTTATGCTAATTGACCTAGATGTCCCCTGAAACTATAGTCCCCAGACCCTCGCCCCTGCTACTGTACCTCAAAGTGTTTGGTTGTATTCAGGAAACTTCTTAGCTTTTGGTTTAGTCCAGTTGTGCTGACTTCCCCTGTATTGTGTGTTGTCCTTCCCTTCAACAGGTTTGGTTTTTTGGTTTATATGTTACAGAGTACAACTGCTCTATAGGGTTTTCTTGGCTATACTCTTTACAGAAGCAGACCTCTAAGTCTGTTTCTTCTGCGGTGCCATTGGATGGGTTAGAACCTCCAACCTTTTGGTTACCAGCCGAGTGCAAACCCTTTGTGTCACCAGGCTCCTTAAGGGCTGGTTTCTTCTGGAGGTTCCAGGGGAGACTGCATTTCCTGCCTTTTCTATTTTCTAAAGGCTGCTGGCATTCCTTGACCCGTGGCCGCATGTCTCCGGTCTCCGCTTCCATCATCTCCTCTCTCTGCCTCCCTCTTATAAGGACCCTTGTGATTACTTCGGCCCTACCCAGGTAATCCAGGATAGCCTTCCTATCACAAGATCCTCAACTTAATCACACCTCCAAAGTCCCTTTTACCATGTAAGTTAACATATTCATAGGTTCTGGAGATTACAACATGGGCATCTTTGGGGATACCATTACTCAGCCTACCATAGTTAGCTTAGACAAACAGCTGAAATTGCCAAGACATTTTTGAAGAAATAAAGAGTAATGAAGGTAGATTTGTTTACTTGGTAAATACATTCTAAAACTTTAATAATTGGAACAATGTGCTATTGGTGGAAAAATGAACAGTAACATAACCAAATCAATTGTCACTGAGCTGCTTTCAATTCCTAGCAACCCCATGTGTGTCAGAGTAGAACTGTGCTCCATAGGGTCTTCACTGGCTGATTTTTGGGAAGTAGATCTCCCGGCTTTATTCCAAGGTGCCTCTGGATGGACTTGAACCTCCAACCTTTCAATTAACGGCTCCTTTTGGTGGAACATGTTAATTGCTGTACCACCCAGGGACTCAGACAGTAAAGTAGTGGCATGAAAATAGATCCAATAATATGTTATATGTAGGTTTAAGATAAATGTGGTAATCAAATAAATGGGGAAAGGAAGAACTGATTATACAGTATATAGTTCAATTTGTTAGCTATATGAGGACAAATAGTTTACTTGAAACTTAAGACACAACAAATCATACGTAGATTAAAGAATCAAAAGTAAAAAAAATTAAACCAATAAAGTACTAGAAGGAAATATAGGTAAATACTTATTAGATTTTGGTACTAAGAAAGATTTTTCCATATAAAAGCAATAAAAGTCATAACAGAAAAGATGAATGAATTCAACTACATAAAACTTAAAGTTTCTCCAAGTCAAATACACTATAATATGAGTGGCCAATGTGTTTATATTATAAGTTATCAGGGAAATGAAAATTAACATTATGATGAAATGCCACTACAATCCACTAGAATAACGAAAATTAAAAAGACTTACAACACCAAATGTTGGCAAGGATATGGAACAACTGGAATTCTCATACCCTGCTGGTGGGAATGTAAAATGGTAAATCACTTCGGAAAACAGTTTGGAAGATGCTAAAAAAAATTTTAACATACACCTATCATAAAAAAACCCAGCAATTCCATTCCTAGATATTTACCCAAGAGAAATAAAAATATATGTACACAAAAACACTTATATAAGAATGTTCATTGGAGAATTATTCATAATAGCTAAATACTAGAAACAACTCAAACAGCAAACAGTAGAAGAATGGATATAAACTGTGCTATATTCATACAATGCAATCCCAAGCAAAAAAAGGGGGGGGGGGGACAAACTACTGATATACTAACGGCATGGGTAAATCTCAAAGACATCATGCTGAGTTAAAGAAACCGACACAGAAAAGCACATATTTTATGATTCCATTTATATGAAATGAAAGTCTAGAACAAGCAAGACTGATCTACGGTGGTAGAAATCAGAGCAGTTATTGCCTCTGGCAGAGCAGCAGGAGGGTGAGAATTAACTGGGAGGGGAGGCAGGGACATTTTCTGGGATAACAGAAATATTTTATATTTTGAAAGGAATATGGGTTACACAGGCATATGCATTTGTCAAAACTCATTAAACTTATACTTAAGCCCTATGCATTTCAATAACAAAAAGGGGGAAAAATAAACAAAATTAGAAGGCAAATGACAAATTAGAAAAAGTGTTTGTGAGAAACATGACATTTAATATATAGGATTATTTAGAAACCAATAAGAAAACATTAACATCCCAAAAGAAAGAAAATAAATATGAACAGTCAACTTCCCTCAAAAGATGGGAGTACACACACACAGTAATAAAATGGTAAGTATATATATTACACATGTACATACATACAGATAGTATATATCCATCCTTATATATATGACAGGTAATAAAAGGAAATGATATACATGAAAAATGAAAAGTAGTAATAAAAGAAATACAAATTGAAACAACAATAAATCTAGATATCAAATTAATTAACAAAGATTGCTTCACAATGATGAAATGGAATGACTCTCTGGATAAAAAGGGAAATTTATTGAAGAAGCAGGGCTCAGTAACTGCTTCCCCAGGGCTAGACAAAATTCTCCCTCATCTCAACCCTTTTCTACTCTGCAGCATTGGCCTTGGAAGAAGGCCTCACCTAGCAGAAATGATGACGCCAGGTTGAAATTCTGAAACAGCCATTGCTGTACTGGTCATCTCAGAGTTCCATTTGAAGCTCAGATCCCAAAAGCTCTGAGCCTAGTATGTTACCCAGATATTTTCAATCTGACTCACAAATTCTTTCCCACCTTCCTCTCACCTCCCATCTCTGGAACCCACCATCATTGCCTAGGGTTCTATTCATTCAAGTCTTCCTTCTTCACTCAATAGCGTTTCTCTGTCTTTTCAGGGAGCAGTAGTGGTTCAGTGGCAGAATTCTAACCTTCCATGTGGGATATACAGGTTTGATTCCCAGTCAATGGACCTCATGCATAGCTACCACCTGTCTGTCAGTGGAAGCTTATGTATTCCTATGATGCTGAATAGGTTTCGGTGGAGCTTCCAGACGAAGACAGACTTGGAAGAAAGACCTGACAATCTACTCCCAAAAATCACCCAGTGAAAACTCTATGGATCCAATGGTCAGATCCCCAAGCCATCATGGAGATAGCACAGGACAGGGCAGCATTTTGTTCTGTTGTTCATGGTTTCATCATGAGTTGGGGGTCAACTTGACGGCAGCTAACAGCAAGCACAAGTCTTCCCAACCACTCCCACCCACACGTTGTCATGTAAGACATTGACTTTGACACCATGGTATCAATCAATAATTTCCTAGAGGGTTACAAGGCCTGAGGAAATAGGGGTTTCCTTGATAAGACACGATGCCATTTCCTTTGTATAAGAATGTGCTATCAGTTAAATAGGCAGAGGAGAGGAACAGGCAGTTCAGAGAAGAGAAAACACAGTCAATAAACAAACATATATTAAAATGTCAGACCACGTTGATGGTTAAAAAATACAAATGAAAGTAAGGCACTATCTTTTTACTTATAAAAGTAGCAAAAATAATAATCATAATTTTACTAACAATGTCCAACACTGGCAAGAATATAGTGAAACTCAGGGTATCATACATTGTTCTGTCCCTTGAGGAAGCAATCTGACAATATGTACTGAGTCATAAAACTGTCCAAACCACTGACCCAGCAATTCTTTTTCTGGAATGGTACACTAAAGAAAAAAATCTAAAAGGAGAACAGAAAAAAGCTTTATCTATACAGATGTTCACAGGCATTTGGAAACAGCATAAATAACCCACAAGAAGACAGTTAAGTAAATTAGGGCACATATGTAAAATGAAATATTTGGTAGGCATTGAACAAATATGACTCAATAGAAATGGAAAAAGCAATTCACTGAAAAAAAAAGATCAGCCACCTTTGTGATTAAATAAACGCAAATTAAAGCCATAAAAAAAAAAAAAAAGGGACATACTATTTTCCATCCTTAAGATGGGCAAGGGTTTAAAAGGTTTGTTAATGTTCTGTTGGCCAAAATGGGGCATTCTCCATCACTGCTCATGAAAGTGTAAATTGTGTGACCTCCTGTCCATGTTTATAAACTATTCAAGCAGCCAGAAAAATACAGACAATAACATAATGAACATCCGTGCATCTCCTGACCATGTTTTAAAATATTAACATTTATGGGACCTCTTTAGAGAGCAAGTTAGCATTACCTGTTACACTTCTGTAAGGATTACAGCCAAGAAAACCCTATGGAGCAGTTCTACTCTGTAACACATGGGGTCACCATGAGTCAGAATCAACTGGACGGCACCTAACAACAGCAAATATGTATTCTCCACTAGTTCCATTTCTAGGGTCCTATATAAATAGTTCCACCTGTATGCAAAGATGAATGGACTAAAAGGTATGGTGAAGTATTATTTTTAATGGCAATAGATTGGAAACAACAGAAAACCCACTCAGTAGAGCAGTGGTTAACCAAGCCCTGATCTAACGCCACAATAGAACACCACCTTGCTCTTGAAGAGGAATGAGCTATCTCTATATATACTAATAAGGAAGTGTTTTCAAGATACAGCATTGAGTGAAAAAAGCAAAATGCAGGAAAGTATGCACAGTGAGATCCCACTTGTCAATTTAAAAACATGTGCATGTATACACTTATCTATGCATTGAAAGTTTTTGGAAGAATTCCGAAGAAAACTATAAAAAGCCATAACTTCTAGGAAGTAGGCTTTTATTTTTCATCTTACTCCTTTCTGAACTGTTTGCATTTTTTGTCGTTTGTACTGTATATGCATTAACAGAAACCCTGGTGGCATAGCGGTTAAGAGCTATGGCTACTAACCAAAAGGCTAGCAGTTTAAATCCACTACGCACTCCTTGGAAACCCTATGGGGCAGTTCTACTCTGTCCTATAAGGTCACTATGAGTGGGAACCGACTTGACGGTAACTGGTTTGGTGTATGCATTGCTTTTATAACTTAAAATTTTATATAAGTTTTTAGAAGGTAAGTATGAATACTGTACAGCAAATGACAAATGCATATGCTATAATATTAAGTGACCAAAATGGAATGTATACTCTGCGTGTCGTGTGGCTGCATGCAGAAAGAACGGTCTTTTGGAACCAAAGGTAATGCTGCTGCCTCTGTTCTTAACTCCCTGCCCATCTCCTTCAGAGTCCCCTCCCTGAGCCAAAACCTTTCCTTTAAGCATTAACACAAGATCAGGTGTCTCCTTATTAAGACAAAAACAAAAAAACAACAACCTCTCTGGCTACTGAAGCCCTGGTGGCACAGTGGTTAAGAGCCCAGCTGCTAAGCAAAAGGTTGGCAGTTCAAATCTACCAGCCACTCCTTGGGAACCTTATGGGGCAGTTTTATTCTGTCCTATGGGGTCATGAGTCAGAATTAACTCGATGGCAATGGATTTGGCTTTTTTGTTTGTGTGTTTGTTTCTCTGGCCACTACTCCCTCTTTCCACTGGAGATTCGAAACTTGTCTCATGGAGAAAGCATACATGCAAAAGGAAACCAAGCAGAGACCAACAGAAATGAGATGTGGAGAGACAATCAGACAGACAGAGCTCTGACAACATCATTGAACCCCTAGATCCTGCCATGCCTAAAGTCCTGACCATCTAGCCCCTGGGCTTCTCACTTACATGAGCCACTAAATTTCTTTGGCTTAAGCCATTTGATGTCGGAATTCTGTCATTTACAACTAGAAGAGCCCTGGCTAATATGCTCCCAAATCTATATCCAAAGCTTCAAATTCATAGCCACAACTGCCTGCTGGATATCTCCACTTACCAAGCCACCAGGCACCTCAAACCCAACACCCAGAACCAAGCCCTCATCTTCTGCTCTCCCAGCAGACCTGCTCCTCCATCAATGTCTCTTCTCAGAGACTGCCTTTCCAGCTGCCAGACACACAGGCAATAGAAACTGGGCCAATAGGAAGCTTGAAGTAACAGTTCTTTCTACCCTGTTTGAGGTTTTCCAATTCAATTTTAAAAGCATTAGATATTCAGTGGTACAAGTCCCAGGAAACTAGGTTAAGATGGCATCTTTAGAAAGATTGAGGATCCACTAAACAGCTGCTCATCAATGCCTCAAGCAACTGGTTTCCAAAAAGTTAGACTATCTCCCATTTTGCTTGCCCAGAAATCATTGCTACGGTGTCCATGCAGGTTGGATTTCACTTTTCCCAAGCCAAATACTTTCAGCTAATGGCAGGTACAATGCTGCTATTAGGAGAACCTTGCCAATCACTGCACACCTCCGATCCCATCGCCCCACTTAAGAACCTTCTCTGAGTCCCCATCACCAAAAGGCTCCAGCCACCCTAGATCATTTGCCATTATTTTTTTTTTTTAAAACATACATTCACCCATTTCAGGAGGTAGCATATGATCAGGAACTGATGGTACTGAAGGAAGAGGTCCAAGCTGTACCGAAGGCATTGGCCAAAAAACAAGGCTCCAGGAATTGACGGAATACCAATTGAGATATTTCAACAAATGAATGCAGCACTGGAAGTACTCACTCATCTGTGCCAAGAAATTTGGAAGACAGCTACCTGGCCAACTGACTGGAAGACATCCATATTTATGCCTATTCCAAAGAAAGGTGATCCAAGAGAATGTGGAAATTATTGAACAATCATCACACACAAGTAAAATTTTGCTGAAGATCATTCAAAAGCGGCTGCAGCAGTACATCAACAGGGAACTCCCAGAAATTCACGGTGGATTCAGAAGAGGACCTGGAACCAGGGATATCATTGCTGATGTCAGATGGATCCTGGCTGAAAGCAGAGAATACCAGAAGGATGTCTACCTGTGTTTTATTGACTATGCAAAGGCATTCGACTATGTGGATCATAACAAATCATGGATAACATTTCAAAGAATGGAAATTCAGAACCTTTAATTGTGCTCATGAGGAACTTTTACATAGAACAAGAGGCAGTGTTTCAAACAGAACAAGGGGATACTGCATGGTTTAAAGTCAGGAAAGGTGTACATCAGGGCTGTATACTTTCACCATACTTATTCAATCTGTATGCTGAGCAGATAATCTGAGAAGCTGGACTAACGGGCATCAGGGGTGGAGAAAGACTCATAAACAACCTGCAATATACAGATGACACAACCTTGCTTGCTGAAAATGAAGAGGACTTGAAGCACTTACTGATGATGGTCAAAGACTACAGCCTTCAGAATGGATTGCACGTTGACAAAAAAAGACAAAAATCCTCACAACCGATAAGCAACATCATGATAAATGGAGAAAAGATTGAAGCTGTCAAGGATTTCTTTTTACTTGCATCCACAATCATCACCCATGGTAGCAACAGTCAAAAAATCAAATGACGCACTGCACTGGGCAAATCTGCTATAAAAGGCCTCTTTAAAGTATTCAAAAGCAAAAATGTCACCTTGAAGACTAAGGTGTGCCTGACCCAAGCCATGGTGTTTTCAATTGCCTCATATGCATGTGAAAGCTGGATGATGAATAAAGAAGACTGAAAAACAATTGACTCCTTTGAATTGTGGTGCTGGCAAAGAATATTGAATATACCATGGACTGCCAAAAGAACGAATAGGTCTGTCTTAGAAGAAGTACAGCCACGGTGCTCCTTGGAGACAAGGATGGCGAGACTGCATCTCACATACTTTGGACACTTTATCAGGGGGAATCAGTTTCTGGAGACAGACATCACGCTTGGTAAAGTAGAGGGTCAGCGAAAAAAAGGAAGACCCTCAACAGAGATGGATTGATACAGTGGCGGCAAGAATGGGTTCAAGCATAACGACGATTGTGAGGATGGCACAGGACCAGGCAGTGTTTCTTTCTGTTGTATATGGGGTCGTTATGAGTTGGAACTGACTCCACGGCACCTAACGACAACAACAAACATACTTTCCTGCCCCCAGGGACTCTGCTCGCTTTCTGGACTCATTCTACTGCCACCCCATCTCTGCTTCCAGCCTGCCGAGGTTTGGATCAAACTCAACTTCCTCCAGGAGGTTTTGGTCCCCTAGAGGGGAGAATGCCTTTTTCCTCCCATACCTAAAGCATTTGTTTTTATCTCTGGTGCCTCTGAGAACACACTGGCTTTGGTTTTTGTTTCCGTGTGTGGGTTTACACAGCTTATCTCCCCAGTGAAAATGTCAAATCTACTCAAATCTCCTCGTTGAGGCTGGATTGATGGCTTCCTCCTCTGAGCTTCATAGCAACAGGGCTTGTCTCTCTGACACTGTCTGTCACGGTGACTGTAACGCCTCCCCAACCTGGCTCCCCTCTTTGAGTGCAGGAGCCAGGGGACTCATCTCTGTCTCCACCATGAGACCAGATGTAGGTAGGGCCCTCATCCCTTTGTCCAAGGCTCTGTTTCCTTAACCAGATGCCTGGGTGCCTCTAGAAACTCAGATTGATTGAGCTCGGCCAGAAAGGAGCAGTTGCTGTTTTATCTGGAGCAAGAGAAATGAGAGGGCAGAGTGGGGCTCCTCTAGGGGCATCAACAATAAAGGCTAAATTCACAGGGCAGGTCACTCCCTCAACCAGTGACAGCCCCTTCCCTGGGATCCTGATGGCAGGTTTGCATCATGTGCAGAAAGCTGCCAAGGCCTCTCCCTTAGAGACACTTCAGGAGCTGGATGAAGAATCAAAGATGACAAGAAGGGGCAGCCTGAGATGAGAAAAAAAAAACCTAGGGATCCATGTGTTAGGAGCCCCAGGAAGAGAGAGTTTCAAGAAAGAGTGGGTGGTCGGCAGAGAAAAGTGCCACACCAGAGGCAGAGGTCTAGAGAAGGAGCCAGAAAATGCCAGCTCCCTTGGCCTAAAGGAGCACCTTGACTGGCACGGGGCAAGGAGGGTAGGGTTAGGCCTGAGCCCACTGGAATCCCTCAGGCCTGCTTATGTCACTGAAAGGAGAAAAACCCTCTTCCTTCTCCTCAGTGATGGCTAATTCAAACAAACTTTCCTGCCTCCAGGCCTTTGCTCAGGTGTAGACTCCTTTGCTGCTGCCATTTTCTCCCACCTGCAAAGTGCTTCTCCACCTTCTCTGCCCAGCTTAATATCAGCCCCTCCATGAAGCTGTCTACCTGAGGATGTCCCAGATGGGAGGGATTGCCCATCTTCCCAACTTAATGCTCTAACTCCTGGTGAAAGGTGTTTTATCCTGCTGCCTATCAGAGTCGTCTGGGGCACACCCTGCCGTCTAGACTGTGAGAGCAAGATGGGGGAAAGGGATGAACCGTCTAGAATAGACAAAAGTAGATTAGTGGTTACCAGAGGCTGGGGGGAGATGGGGACTGGGAGTTATTGCTTAAAGGGTACTGAGTTTCTGTTTGGGGGGGATGGAAAAAGTTTTGGAAATAGTTGTGATGGTTGCACAACACTGTTAAAGTAATTAATGTTACTGAATTGCACACTTAAAAATAGTTAAAATGGCAAATTTTACATTATATATATTTTACCACAATAATTTTTTTTAATGTTCTAAAACAAAACAACAAAAATCCTTACTGGACTAAACATATTGGTGGTGACAGGGTCCATACTTTATGTTGGCATACAAGGATCCCACTAATTTGTCTTTGTCACTCTCTAGGGTTCAGCTGAGCAATAGTTCAGACTTAGCTTTCTGAAAGTACCTCCAGAATAAACGAAATCAGCGATGGTGGGAGAGGGGACTCAGATTCACGACATCTTGGTTTGCAATAAAGGCTTTCTAATGAGTCAGAATCAACCTGATGGCAACAGGCTTGGTTTTTGTTTTGTTTTTAATGGCTACATTAAAAAAAAAAAAAAAGATGGAAGGAAGAGAAGGAGGAAGGGAAGTTATTTCTGCAGGCCTGCTGTGTGCTAAATCCAAGCTTGGATGCTCTCTTTAGCTCCTTAAGTCCCTAAGGACTAAGGGTCAAGAGCACAGACCCCTGGGCACTGAGGATGGGGTTCAAGGCAGCCATCAGAAGTAAGATTTTTTTCTTTGCATTCTACTCCATAATACACCCATCTGATTTTTACAAATTTTTTGGTATCATAATTTTAAAAAATAATTTATAGTATTTTTGGAGAAAATTTACAGAGTATCTTAGGTTCTCACTTAACAGTTTCCATCCATATTCTTCAGAAACCCTGGTGGCACAGAGGTTAAATGATATGGCTGCTAACCAAAAGGTCGGCAGTTCAAATCCACTTGGAAACTCTATGGGCCAGTTCTACTCTGTCCTGTAGGGTTGCTATGAGTTGGAATACACTTGATGGCAACGGGCTTGGTTTTTTGGTTTTTTATACATATTATTCAGTGATGTCGGTTACACTTCACACAATGTGTCAGCATTTTCATTATTTCCATTTTGGTTGTTCTGTTTCCATTAATCTGGCTTCCTTGTTCCCCCTTACCTTTTCATCTTCGGTCTAGGGTAAATGTTGACCGTTGGGTCTCATTTAGACGATTGTTTAGAAGAGCACAGTACTCACATTGATATTATTTATTTTACGAGCCACTCTCTCTTTTGGCTGATAGGTGACCACTGGAATTGTTCTGAGCTCCAAGTTTAAAGGGTATCCCAAGGAGACAGTCTCGGGGGTTCCTCTAGTCTCTACTGATCCAGTAAGTATGACATTTTTTGGAATTTGAGTTTTGTTCTATATTTTTCTCCCATTCTATCCTGGGCCATCTACTGTGTCCCTGGTCCAAATGGTTGGTAGTGGTAGCCAGGCACCATCTAGTTCTTGTCTCAAAGTAGGTAACGTTGTGGTGGTTCGCATAGACTATTAGTCTTATAGACTAGCTTCTTCTTTGAGTCTTTGGTTTCTTTCTCTTTTGTAGATGTGTAGAGACCAGTAGTTGTATCTTAGAAGGCCACTCACAAGCTTGTAAGACCCCAGGTGCTACTCACCAACCTAGGATGTAGAACATTACCTTTATGAGCTGTGTTATGCCAATTGACCAAGTTGCCCCACAAGACTATGGTCCTAGGCCCTGAAACCCAGTAAACCAATCCCTGAATGTATTTGGTTATCTCTAGGAAGTATCTATAACTGTGTCCCTTATGTGCTTTATTTTATATATGAATATATATGTAACACACACATACATATATATACATTTGCCTACAGAAACACCTATACATATGCACCTGTATATTCATACATGCTTATCCATATATAAGCACACATATTAGTAAAGTATGTCTGCCTTGAGCATTATGCTGTTTTAGATCTATGTATATGGGATCAAATTGAGAACAGCAACTAGAAAAATTAGATAGGAACCTTAGGGAGCAGTGAGTTTATGTTAATGATGAGGAACAACTCAGGAAAGGAGGGTGAGAATGGTTGCACAACTTGAAGAATGTAATCAATGTCACTGAATTCTACATGTAGAAACTGCTGAATTGGTGTATGTTTAGCTATGTATGCTCTCAACAACAACAACAAAAAATTAATTAAATAGTTAAAAAAAAGATACAGAATATTTTTTCTCCCAAAATCTTTGATATCAACTGATGCACCAGGAAGATACCGCATGTTTCTCCTGACCCCGGTGAGTGAAGACCAGATACCCAGTGTCCCTGTGAAGGGGGGCCGTGTGTCTAACCCATTTCTGCCCTCTTCCCCAGTGCCCAGCATGCTGCCAGGGGTGCATGAGAGCCTAACAAACACGTGACTCCTGTGCCTGGCACCATGCCCCCAGGACTCTCCCGTCACCAGCTGTCCTACCAGGAGCTTCCTCCTCACCACAGAGGCTGACCAAAGCTTCGAACTACCCCAGGCACCAAAGGGCAGGACATAGCCTGCCTGCCTCGGCTGCCAATGGCAGGAGCAGCCTGCTGCAGAGGACTGGAAGCTTTCTAAGGACAAGGCCAGGGAAGAAAGCTAAGTTAACGTTCAAGTTAGACCAGAAGCAGCTTCTGCAGCTGATGAACTAATTACATTTCATGGAGCAAACACTTTTCCCTTTCTTGTAGTCTCGGCTGTCTCTCTCCTGGCTCTCACAGAGAAATAGCCGCACGGAACAAAGGAGCTCAGTGATGCTAGTAATGGCTTTTCCTTCATTGTACATTGGAGTGCTGAGCCCAAGCCAGTACCAGCCTGTGGCTGCACCCCATCCACTCCCTGCCTTCCAGCTCAGCTCACACACCATTGAAAGGGAGTTCCTAAAAACAGCCAGCCAACAACTCTGTGCCAGACCCAGCACTGGGCCTTATAGGACAGAACTGGACAAGACTGACCCTGTCGCTCCCCTGCTTAAAAGCCTTCTGTGGTCCCCAGGACAAAACTGAAGCTCCACAGCCTTGTTCATAAGCCTCACCACCCATTACCCCCGCCAGCAATGCACTAGAGGCTCACAGCTCCCTCCAAGCCTTTGCACACTGCTCTCTCTAGGTGATTCTAAAATGATCTTCTCCCCAGAGCCCTGTATCTGTCTCTGTTTAAGGCCCTGAGAACCTCCTGCCTTGTGCTTTGCTGGCCTGTTAAACTGATCTCCCTAAGGACTGGGGCTGCCTCACAGCTCTGCCCCAGACTGGGTGTGGCACACAGGAGACATTCATAAGCATTCTAAATAAATAAATCGGGAGTAGGCTCCTCTTGAAGCAGGCTCCCTGGCTCACTGTGATTTTCTGTTCTCTGGAGACAGTTCCCAACACACCATGGTTCAGGCCATGGGTAAGCACCAAGCTAACCATCCAGGCCAGTTTGAATCCTTCTAAGGACTTCCCCCAGCTGGACCTGTGGGAAGGGAGCAATCTGTCTCTTGGGGCAAATCACTGAACTCAAGAGGGGTTAACACTGTGTCCCCCAACATGGAAGAAGCCATTGAACGATGACACTGACACACAGATAAGCAGAGATGAGGGATGGGAAGAGGATCTTGGTTGCATTTGCATTCCTGTTCCAGTGTCCCTGAGGTCCACAGGGACATGATTTGTTGATATGAGAAAAGCCTTCCCATAATTTAGTGACATGGGAAAACCCAGTGTTTTCTAATAACCTCTCGCTCCCAACCAGCCTAAGACTGTTTGAATTGGGTTTCTGTCACAATCAAGAGTTGTGAACATAAACAACTCAGTGAACAAAATGCACTTGCCTTTGCTGCAAGGAATCCTGCAATCAATCCCGGAGGACTTCCTGTAGAAAGGGGCCCTAAATATACTCTCTATCTACCTGGGGTAACAAGAGGCCTTAGTCATTGCCTTTTCTCCTTCTTCACTGGCTCCAGTCTTAGTTGCTTCCCTCCCTCCACCTTCCCTTTAGAGAACTCCATGAAATCCCGAAGCAACCATTCTAACAGGGGGCTGACTGTCCGTCTGCCTTGGTGCCAAAAGCACATGCTTGGTGAGGTTTCTCACCCCAAAGGAGTGTCGTGCTCATTATTACTCACTTCTCCCCTGCTCGGAGCTTTGTCCAGAGACCCCACATAGACAGCCTGGCCAGCAAAGAAGGGAGACTGGCGTGGAGGCCTGGGATGGGTGGTTGCCAGTCCTGGCTCAAGTGAAGGGGAAGGGAAGGGTTTCTATCAGAAAACACACTGTACACGCCAAGAGCTGTTCTAAAGTTGATTTGAAGATCCCATCTTGGTTCTCTCTCTCTTCAGCCTTCACCCTTAATGAGAATAGACAAGATGAGACAGGATAAGATGATGAGCGGGAGACAGGCTGATGCTTTGGAAACCCCCTGGCTGGGTCAGAAGCCTCGGGCTCTAGGCCCAGCCCTGCGCCAACTGGCAACGTGGAGGAGTGCAAGCTCCTTCCTCTCTCTGGGGCTCTCTTTCTACAGATGTAAGATGAAGTAGGACCGGGGAGGTGGGGGAGGGGGCTGGGGGGGCAGGTTTGAATGGTTTCTAAGGGTCCTTCCAACTCTGATGTTGGTGAATTCCCTGTTAGGTGGAAAGGGAGAGGGAACGGGGAATTCCCAGGGGCAGGAGATATGCAGCAAAATGGCAGCCTGGGACCCCATCCCAGTCACAGGCATAACTGAGACCAGTGCGTTCCACCCTGCCTAAGCCCCCTCACTTCAGACAGCCCCATGCCCAGAGACGAGGACCTCATGACAAGGACCCTGGCTTGAGTCCCTAGAACAGAAAGCCTAGAAAGGCATCCTCTCTCTTCAAATCCCACCACTTCTCCTCCTCCCATTTCATTGTGGCTCCCTTTGATAGTAGGGAAAAGGTCAGGAGGACCCAAGGGACAAGTCCAAAGCACAGGTCCCTTTGAGAGAAGCTATGGGAGTGTGCAAGTCCCTGGGTGGCACAGCTGGTTAACTATTCAATTTCTAACCTGAAGCTGGCTGTTCCAACCCACCCAGTGGTGCCTCAGAAGAGAGGCCTGGCAATCTGCTTCTAAAAGAAAACCCCGCCCCACCTCATGGACCTTCATTTCCCAAAGAATCATTAACAACAGCCACACACTTCACTGAAGTTCTGAGGTTAAGGGCAGGGAATTACTTTGCAGAACACAGAAACCATTTAAAAATTAAACATCGGGCATCGTTCTTGTTAAAGCTCATCAGCCGAACTCACCTTGGGGAGTCCCTTGTTACTTGGGCTCCTGATAAGACTGTAACCTCCTATGTTTATTTGTTCATTCCACAATCATTTACTGGGCACCTGCTGTGTCCCTGGCACGCTTTTAAGTGCTGGAGATACTGCAGAAAACAAAGTCCCTGCCATTATGAAGCTTGCTTTCTAGTAGCAACAAAGGGCAATAAGCAAATAAACATACGTCAGAGTTAAGAACATTTATTCAAAACACAAAAATAAGGCCTTTCAATGTCACATGAGAGCACTGTCCAACGGGCGGTGCAAGGGTGGTTGGCTTTCTAGGGCTGTGCTGTCCAGCATGATAGGCATGAGCCACCTGTGGCTATTTAAATTGAAATTCATTAAAATTTAATTTATTGAGTTTATATTAAGTTAATTATGTATTTAATATATAAATATAAAGTATATATTTATATATAAATTACGCTTACATGAATTATAAGTCATATATTAAATATACTTATAATCATGCATTACATAACATTGGTTTGGGCAATGTCTGACTGCTTATACATCCATGGTTCCAGAAGGTAATAATGGAATTCAGAAATCCTGACTGGAGAACGGGAGATAGTGGACGTAGCAAACACAACAGCTTCCCACACGCAACACATGTATCTCGTGTCTCTTGTAATACTGCAATATGGTGTTCACACAACGTCCAAATCAAATAATGTCCTATTTCACAGACTGTATATTGTGGATGCTAAGCAATGCATGACTGTATGTTCAATTAAATTATATTACATGTAAATATAATATACATAATAAACCCACTGCCATCAAGTCGATTCTGACTCACAGCAACCCTATACATAATATATTCATTAAATTTATTAACATTTAACTTAATTTTGATTAATTAAAACCTAAAATTGTTTCCCAGTCATACCAACCACATTTCGAGAGTTTCAGTAGTCACGTGTGGCTAGTGGCAGTCATATTTAGATGGTACAGGTATAGAACATTTCCGTCATCACAGAAAGTCCTATTATTGAACAGCACTGTTCTAGGGGGGTAACTTTTGTCTAACTTTTTTTTTTTAACTTACTCTTTACTATTGAGTAGAGCCCATTACTTCCAATGCCCATCCTGCTCTTCCTCTCTCCTATCTGGACCTGGCCTAGCCCCAATCCACCTGCTGAGCCTCACCTAAAGTCTCTCAAAGGAGCTTCTTTAAATGGAAGAACAATTTTCTTCAGAAGAATTTTGCAGACCTTTCAGTAGGTTCCAAAACAGCCAGTTTTCAAAAGAGCAGTTTTCTCTCATTCCATATAGTTGAATAGGAGCAAAGTCAGGTTTTCACAGACATGGTGACGGGAGAATGGGAGGTCAAAGCTTCTGGCTGATAAAGAAGTGAAGATAGGAGGGGGCTAACAGACTAAGTGCAAATGTGGCGGGGACAAAAAGGGCCTAGAAGTCTGTGTAAGGTTGAAGAGTAAGGGCAGAGGGAAGCTATGGCCAGGGAATGAGATGTGGTTGCTGAAATTTCAGGGATGGGAACACTACAAGTGGGGTTCACAGGGTGTGTGTTCTGGCACAGTTGTGCCTACATCAAGTGCCAGCTCTGCTATTTATTAACTGCATGGCCTTGTCAAATCATGTACCCCTGTGTGATGCAACTCCCTCATAAAATAGGTATAGTGACAGAACTTACCTCAAAGAGTCATTGGGAACATCAAATGAGATAACATGTGTGGAGACCTTAAACAGTACCTGGCATGAGGCAAGTGCTTCAGGAGTATTAGCTGCTAATATTGTTATGGAGCCCTGGTGGCACAGTCGTTAAGAGCTACAACTGCTAACAAAACGTCGACAGTTCAAATCCACCAGCCATTCCTTAGAAATCCTATGGGGGCAGTTCTACTCTGTCCTATAGGGTTGTTATGAGTCAGAATTGGCTCCACAGCAAAGGGTTTGGTTTGGTTAGTATTGTTATAAAGATGATCCTGGAACTGAGAGGTTGAAGAAACGTATACATCAAGGGGACCCTGAATTAAATGCTGCCTGCAGCAAGAGGTGGCTGGGGACTATCTTAGTTACCTAGTGCTGCTGTAACACAAATACTACAAGTGAGTGGCTTTAAAAAACAAAAGTGTCGTCATGGATTGAATTGTGTCCCCCCAAAATATGTGTATTAATCTGGCCAGGCCATGATTCCCACTTTTGTGTGATTGTCCACCATTTTGTCACCTGATGTGATTTTCCTATGTGGCATAAGTCCTATCATCATTATGTTAATGAGATGGATTAGAAGCAGTTTGTTGATGAGATCTACATAATTAGATTGTGTTTTAAGCCAATCTCTTTTGAGATATAAAAGAGAGAAGCGAGCAGAGACACATGAGGACCTAACACCACCAAGAAAGAAGCACTGGGAGCAGGAGCACGCATCCTTTGGGCCCTGGGGTCCCTGCACTGCAAAGCTCCTAGATGAGGGGAAGATTGATGACAAGGACCTTCCACCAGAGCCGACAGAGAAGAGAAAGCCTTCCCCTGGAGCTGACGCACTGAATTTGGACTTCTAGTCTACTAGACTGTGAGAGAATAAATTTCTCTTTGTTAAAGCCATCCGCTTGTGGTATTTCTGTTACAGCAGCACTAGATAAATAAGACATGTATTGTCTCACAGTTCTGGAGGCTAGAAGTGCAAATCAGGGCCCTGGCCTCATCAATTCCTTCCTTGTTGGAAGCTCTAAGTGTTCCTTGGTTTCTTGGAGTTCCTTAGCTTGTAGACAATCCCCACGTAGCGTCTGTCTTCCTGTGTGTGTGTGTAAGTCTAATCTGCTCTTTTTATAACTCAGAAGTGATTAGATTTAGAACCCACTCTACTCCTGGTGGCATAGTGGTTAAATGCTATGGCTGTTAACCAAAAGGTTGGGAGTTAAAATTCACCAGATGCTCCTTGGAAACTCTATGGGGCAGTTCTACGCTGTCCTATAGAGCTGCTAGGAGTCAGAATCAACTCGCAGCAACAGGTTTGGTTTTTTTGGCTACTCAGGTATGACCTAATTAACCTAACAAAAAAAAATATTATTTCCACATTGGATTATATCCATTGGTATAGGGATTAGGATTCTAACACATATGTTGAGGAGGACACAATTTAATCCATAACCTTTTTTTTTTTAGGGACTGTCAGAATATCAACTGGCCTGCCCAGACAACTTCCAGAGCCATCTTTCAGGTTCTATCCCCTGGGCTCCTCCTCCCAAGCTGAGTTCAGAGTGAACCCCAAACTGCTAGGAAGCCCTCAATGCCCTCAGCATATGGAGTCATCCCATTTAGTCCTCCTAACATCCCTGAAAGGCAAGTATGATCATCCCCATTTACAGATAAGGAAACCAAGGCCCAGGGATGACATGATCAAGATGCCCACTTATATAGCATATTCTTCCTTTGTTTCAATCAAAGCAGCCTCCTTTTTGTTGGCGTCCATATTAGACTTTCACCACAGATTTTGCTTGATAAAAGGATGCTATACCTTTAACAGATAAATAAGGAGGGAAGAACTGAAAAGACCTAGGCTTGATAAGGGGTCCTTAGAATTCCGAGGATTGCACTGAAACCGTCCAGGTATCCCTTAGCTGCTACAGGACTCAAAGAGCCTTTTCCCCCAAGGTCATTTCCAAGAGTGCTCCAATGCCTTCCACAGATCCACGAACCACCAGAAATGCCAGGATTTCTAGGGAGGCTCTGCTTCTGGGCAGGGAAGGGAGGGATGGTGTCAGAGGCAGAGGAGACAAAGGACATGATCTTGCTCCTTTCCAGGCTTTCTCTAGCTCATTGAGATTCTGCATCAGCCTGCATTGATACACTTGGATACACACTCCCCCAGTGACAAACAGAACACAATGATTCCCAAAGCTTATCTGCTCGCCCAGGTGGGTCACAGGACAAACGGCAGGCGGGGGAGGGCCCAGCCCACACCACCCTATCTCATCTGTGCCCAAATCTGGGAACAGCATGTTCCCTTTCACAACCCCATGGGCTATGCCCCTTCCTCCCAGGGAGGGCAGGCCCTCCCCTCTGCGGAAGGACATGGCTATTCTGGAACAAGTCCTACCCTCTGAAGCCTCCTTCTCATTGATCTCACTGGTTTCTCCATCTGGAAGGGAATGTCCTTCAGAGTCAGGGAATTACCCAACCCCTATCCCCGACTATAAAAATGATCCCCTTCCCCATTCTTCATGTCTGGGAAGTGAGATTTTGGTTAATTTTACATTTTTTCTTCTATTTTTTTATATTGTTTGACTCTGTTTAATTAACATGTATTGCAAATATAACAATAAAGTCATTAATTTTATGGAGATTTCTTCTTTTTTTTTTTAATGGCTACTTACACTTCAGTGTCCAGGAATAGCTTTCTAACTTCCAGCCAGCAAGAACCTCTACTTCTTCTAAGTCCCCAAAGTTCTTCATTTTCCCTGTCCACATCCCTGGGCACCAGGTGTTTGCAGTTATAGGTGTTGTATCCAGGTCACATCTCCTTCCTAAACAGACTGTGAGTGCACTGAGGACCAAACTGGGTGATCTGTCTCCACTGCCCAAATCTCCACCTTCAATACCCCCATTAACACTACCATCATTACCCCCATCAATATCATCACAACTATCACCATCCACCACCACCTACCAACATCATCACCACCACCTCTATCCCCATCACTACAACCACTATCACCCACCACCATTACTATACTTATCATCACTAACATCACAGAGACCACCACCAAAAATAATCACCATCACCACTACCACCATTACCCCTATGGTACGCAGAATACTAGTCCCCCAAACATGCCCACGCTCTAATCCCTGGAACCCGTGAATACGTTACCTTACACAGAAAAAGAGATTTTTAGACGTGATTAAGTGTAAGGACCTTGAAATGGGGAGATGATCTTGGATTATCTAGGTGGGTCAAATAAACATGAACCCATAAAAATGGAGAACCTTTCCTGGCTATGGACAGAGAAATTGACAATGAAGGAAGAGTCAGAGAGATGTGATCTTGCTTGCTTTGAAGATAGAGGAGGGGGGCCATGAGCCAAGGAATGTGGGTGGCCTTTAGAAAATGGAAGAGGCAAGGAAACAGCTCTCCCTTAGAGCCCCCAGAAAGGAACTCAGCCTGATGACACCTTAATTTTAGCTTAGTACGACCTGGTTGGACTTCTGACCTACAGAACTGTAAGATAATAAATTTGTGTTGTTTTAAATCACTAAATTTGTGGTAATTTGTTACAGCAGCAATAGAAAACTAATACAAACTCCATCATCAACAATACCACCACAATAATACTATCATCAACAATACCATCACAGTCACCACTACAATTATCGCCACCAACAACATCATCAGAAACACTGCAATAACCACTACCCATCAACACCACCACTACATCCATTACCAGTACAACCAAAACTACCACCATCAACAATAGAAGCACTCTTACCATTATCCCCATCAACAGACCACCTTTATCCTCTAAACAACACCTTTCACCACTATCCCTATTGTCACTACCACCTACACCCACCACCACCATCTTCCCACCCCCAGACCCACCACTTCCACCACTACTATCACCACTAGTGAGCATATGTACCATGAATGACTGGAGGGTTGGTTACATGAGTGAATGAATAAGCAGATGAATGAATAAGTAAAGAAATGAAGAAAAAGACAACACTAAAATGTCTGTAAAAAAAGTCAGTTCCACCACTTGGTGATTGGTGGTGTGGAATGTAGATAGATGTTTCTGAACTTCATCTCTTTAACATTCTTGCCTTCTCCACTTATCCCCACCAGCTGCCTCCTTCAGCCACTGTCCAGCACCCTCCCCAACAAAGCTCAGTCATGGAGGAGCCTTCTCTGAAGGTAGTGCCCCACTGGCCAGCAAGGTTTGTGACTGAGTTGCTGGAAACCTGCGTTCCTGGCACATAAAGGTAAAGTGTGCAGCCAGCTGCCTCTCAGCTCCTGGGCAGTGAAGTAGGGCTATCAAGAAGCTCTGAGTAACAGCCTGATTTAAAATGAGGAAGGGAGAAACAGTGCTGCCCCGCCTCAAGTTCTGGGGTGTTTCTGGAGCCTTGGCTGTTCTTACTGCCTAAGAAACCCCAGTCTTGTCTTCCCAGCTTACCTTTCTGCCTCTCAGCATGTAGCCTGATGCTCTGGGATACATAGCTAGGGGCCCACAGACCTGAGTTCTAGCTTTTAGCTCCTGCCCTGACGACGACTCTCAGGGCTCTGCCTCCCATCTGAGCATGACGAAGTTGAGTAAGATGTGTCTGCTACCCTTTCTGCTCTGATGGTCTGTGACTTAACATTTCTACCAAGAAGCTTTCATTGCTGGAGAAATCAATAGGCAGAGTTAGTGTCCTTGCATGGATAATCAATCCCTCTCTATATACAGCCTTAATAGCTGACATGATCTCAAAGGAGTGGTAGTCAGTGAGTGGCAATACCCAAGGAGAAGGGATGTTGTTGTTGTTAGGTGTCATGGAGTTGGTTCCAACTCATAGCGACCCTATGTACAACAGAACGAAACACTACCTGGTCCTGGACCATCTTCACAATCATTGCTGTGTTTGAGCCTGCTGTTGTAGCCACTGTGTCAATCCATCTTGTTGAGGGTCTTCCCCTCTTTCACTGACCCTCTAATTTACCAAGCTTGATGTCTTTCTCCAGGGGCTGGTCCCTTCTGATGATAACATGTCCAAAGTACTTGAGACGAAGCCTCGCCATTCTCGTTTCTAAGGAGCATCTGGCTCTACTTTTTCCAAGTCAGATCTGTTCATTCTTCTGGCAGTCCATGGTATATTCAATATTCTTCGCCAACACCATAATTCAAAGGTATCAATTCTTCTTCAGTCTTCCTTATTCACTGTCCAACTTTTGTGTGCATATGAGGTGAATGAAAATACAATAGGTTGGGTTAGGCACATCTTAGTCCTCAAGGTGATATCTTTGCTTCTTAACACTTTAAACAGGTCTTTCGCAACAGATTTGCCCAATGTAACATGTCATTTGATTTCTTGACTGCTGGTACCATGGGCATTGATTGTGGATCCAAGAAAAATTAAATCCTTGACAACTTCAATCTTTTCTCGGTTTATCATGATGTTGCTTATCGGTCCGGTTGTGAGGATTTTTGTTTTCTTTATGTTGAGGTATAATCATATGGAAGGCTATAGCCTTTGATCTTCATCAGTGTTTCAAGTCCTCTTGGCTTTCAGGAAGCAAGGTTGTATCATCTGCATAATGCAGGTTGTTACGAGTCTTCCTCTAATCCTGATGCCTTGCTCTTCTTCATGTAGTCCAGTTTCTCAGGTTATTTGCTCAGCATACAGATTGAATAAGTATGGTGAAAGAATACAGCCCTGATGGACCCCCTTCCTGATTTTAAACCACGTAGTATCCCCTTGTTCTGTTTGAACAACTGCCTCTTGGTCTATGTACAGGTTCCACATGAACACAATTAAGTGTTCTGGAATTCCCATTCTTCGAAATGTTATCCATAATTTGTTACGATCCACACAGTCAAATGCATTTGCATAGTCAATAAAACACAGGTAAATATCTTTCTAATATTCTCTACCTTCAGCCAAGATCCATCTGACCTTAGCAATGACAGCCCTCGCTTCATGTCCTCTTCTGAATCTGGCTGTTCCCTGTTAATGTACTGCTGCAACCGCTTTTGAATGATCTTCAGCAAAATTTTACTTGTGTGTGTGATGTTAACGATATTGTTCAATAATTTCCACATCCTCTTGGATCACCTTTCTTTGGAATAGGCACAAATATGGATCTTTTCTAGTTGGCTGGCCAGGTAGCTGTCTTCTAAATTTCTTGGCATAGACGAGTGAGCACCTCCAGCTTTGCATCCATTTGTTGAACTGTCTCAGTTGGTATTCTGTCAATTCCTGGAGCCTCGCTTTTCACCAATGCCTTCAGTGCAGCTTGGACTTCTTCCTTTGATACCATTGGTTCTTGATTATATGCTACCTCCTGAAATGATTGAACCCTTTATCCTTAGGTCCAATGGGTTCGCTTGGTCATGAATTTTAAAGCTAGAAGACCCTCAGGGGTCTGCTGGTCCCAGGCCTGGGATGAAAACCTTCTGAAGACCTGAGCCAGGTAGTGCCAAACCCCACACCAGTGTCAGAGCTCCTAATGTCCCTGCCTTCCTGATCTCCTTCTGCAGCCCACATGGCTGCTACAGCTCACACATACCTGAAAAGCTGAAGCCTCAGCCCCCAATAAAGTACTCTTGGGACAAAGGCCCTAGAGGCCATATCATCCCAGAGTCTCAGAGAACCCAAAAGGGAAGACATCTGCTCTTACCTTTGGAGAATTTCTCAGAGGTTGGGTAGACGGAGAAAGCAGGAAGCAGAGGGAAAGAAAAAAAAAAAAAAGTTGCATCTACTCTATTCTGACTCATGGTGACTGTATGTGTGTCAGGGTAGAACTGTGCTCCGTAGGGTTATCAATGACTGAAGAAGATTGCCAGTCCTTTCTTCTGAGGCACCTCTGGATGGACCAGAACCTCCAGCATTTTGGTTAATAACCAAGCACATTAATCATTTGCACTACTCAGGGACAGGGCTCTGATATATTCTTCATGTCTCTCTGCTTCTTGCTGTCTCTCACACATTGTCTCTCTCTGCCTCTCGTTTTGTCTCTTTGTCTGTTGGCTTTTTGTTGTTTCCGTGCTAACTCTTTCTGTCCCTCTGTCTCTTTCTGGCTTTCCTCTTTGTTTCTCTCTGTCTCATCTTCCTTTCTCTCTCTCTTGCTCTCACACACACTTGATGTCTCTCTTATTCTCTCTGGCTCTTTCCTACTTTCTCCGTCAGTGATTTTGCTCTTGGAATTTCAAAGATAGGTGTCAATTTCAAGGCCTTATTAATCCCGGTCTAGGAAGATTCCTGTTCATGAAATCAAGGATGAAGGAACTCCAACGATACAGCACAACCTGGGGAGGGGAAGAGCCCAGGGCTGGGAGGAAGAAGCCTAGGTCTCAGTCCTGGCCCTGCCCTGTCTCCTTGGGTGACCTTGGGCAGCCTTCCTGGGGCTTCAGCCTCAGTCCTGACCCTGCCCTGGCTCCTTGGGTGGCCTTGGGCAGCCTTCCTGGGGCTTCAGGCTCTGTATCTATAAAATGAGATGGCTGGGGTACACTGATCTGGGGCATCGGCACTACCTCTGACATTCCAGGCTCTGGAAGGGTCCAGATGCTCAAATTTCCCAGCTCGACACGGTATGAACCCTACCTGTGAGCTTCACTGACCACTTGCTTTTGTGACCACTCGCTGGGAATTTCACCACAGCGCCCTGTGCCAACAGGCGTCTCTGTGTTCAGTGATTAGGTCCTCGTGTGAATCCTTGCTTCTTGCTATTATCTGCTCTGTGCTTAAATATGGATGCACATGAGTCAGGTTTGGCAACGGATGCACCTAGCCATGAAGTGCAGTGGAGAAAGCCCTGAGCCAGATAGGAGTCAGAAGTTCTGGGTTCAAATCTCCAGCCCTGCCACTTTCTACCTGTGTGGTCTTAAACCAACACTTCACTTCTCTGACTCTCCAACTCTAAATCCGAACAGTGCAGTCAATACCCTGCCTGTGGAACTCTGCAGTTATAGTTACGTTATCCAGAGGCCACATTCCATGGGTCACACATTGGGCAGCACAGTGTGAGGCCATGGGAGTGTGGAGGGACTGGAAGTGACTGAATGAATAACATTCTGTGGGAATCCAGAAGCACAAGTGTTTTGCTTTGGATGAGGAGATAAAGGAATGCTTCCTAAGAAGATGACGTTTGATCTGAGGCCTAGTGGGCAAGTAGGATTTCAGCGTGCAGGGAAAGGCACACTCTAAGCAGAGGGAACAGAGTAAGGAAAAGAATAGAAGGCCTGTCCCTTCAGGAATAGCTGAACAGAGCAGCTGAGTTGAGAACAGACTGCAGTGAGATGTGGGAGCCTTGAAAAAGAGGACAAAAGGATGGCCTTGATCCTGCGACACTGGGGAGCCATTGAAGGTATTTCAGCAGGGGAGTGACACACTCAGACTTATGCTTTAGAAAGATCCTGCTAGTCATTAGTGCAGAGACTGGGGTGGAATAGAGAGACAGAAGGCAGAAGAATCTCTGAAAAGACCAAGAGAATACAGAAACAGAAGCTATGCCAACAATCAGAATAAATTTGTACATCAACATACACCCCCTAAGCCACAGGGCAGGGAGAAAAGCCGAGTGGGGTGAGTCAAGGACAGGAAAGGAGGTCTGAGTAGGACTTGGTAGAGGAGGAGTCTGTCAAGAACGGGAAGAAGAAAAACCTCTCAGAAGCCCCAAGAGTGAGCTTTGAATTTGGAAGAAAGATGACCAGTGGTAGATCACCATACATCAGAGCTGGCAGGGGACTTTGAGACTGTTAAACTCTGTATGCCCACCGCACAGTGGGAAACCAGGGTCCGAAGAACATGAAGGGCTTGTCTGAGTCCACTGGCAAGCAGTGGCAGAGCCTGGTTTAGAACCCAGAGCTCCTGCCTCCAAATCCCACAGCGGATCCTCTCCTTCGCATTTCACCATGTGTGACTCCACTTTGCCAAGAGGCAGAGCCACAAGGAACCACACGAAGCTCCTTAGAACCCCAGCTCCAGTGAGGGCCACACCCAAAGACCAAGGATCAGAAGTGGGCAGGTGACTGCGGTATCACAGGAAGACACCCCTCTCAGAGTTCGGCAGAGCTGGGACAGGAGCAGCGAAGGTGAAAAGAAAAGATGGGGGAACGGATATTTTGAAAGAAAACAGGATTGAGTGAGTGGTGCTCAAAAAGATAGGGATTAAGTAGAACCTCCCGCAGCAAATATTGTTATTTAATCCCTCAGGGAACATCAGAGAACTAATTGAGACAGTCTAGAAAAAAATATTCAACTGTTACTTTCCTTTGAACTTATTATCTGAGGGCTAGTTAATGTTGCATTTTTTACTACCTTGTTATGAAAGTATATATTAGTAATAGCTGGATTTATAGAGAAATGTCCGGAAGGTGGTTCTCTGAAATGTTAACAGTGGCTGCCTCTGGGAGATGGTATCTTTAGTGATTTTAAATTTATTCTTTAAGCTTTTATGTATCGTTTACGGCACAGTGGTTGAAGTGTTCAGCTGCAAACCAGGAGGTTATCGGTTTGAACCTGCCAGCCACTACATGGGAGAAAGATGTGGCAGTCTGCCTCCATAAAGATTTACAGCCTTGGAAACCCTATGAGGCAGCTTTACTCTGTCCTATAGAGTCACTATGAGTCAGAACTGACTTGATGGCAATAGTTTTATGCGTACATTGTCTACATGCGTATTTATCAACCTTATAATCGTAAAAGCCATAAAGCTCTTTTCATTTTTGGGGAAAAAAATAGCGGGATATGTTGAGAAAATATTGACAGATGATTTTTAAATTCTCTCTACTTACATGAAACTAGTATCATTGGGCTAGTTGAGCCTAAGCGGTTAAAAAAAAGCATAACAAAACAAGAAAAACTGTCCAAGCAGGCAAAGGATCACAATTCATCAATTAAAACACTGAACAAGCCCCTGCCCTAAGCTGGGCCATGGGAGAGAGGAAGAAGTTTAGAACGCAGTTCCTGTATCCAAGGGTTTTTTGATGCAGTGAAGGCTCTCAGATGTGTAAATAAATAACTGAAAGCAAGGCGGAACAGACATCTGGAATAGAGGCACCTGTAAGACGCTGCGGAATCCCCAAGAAAGCTGTGATTTGACACCGAGGGATGAGAGAAGACACAACAGCTTTAGAGCTTGAGGCAGAGTGGAATTGATTTCATTACATGCGAGGCAGGAGGGAGGGGCAGGAGCAAAGGCAAATGGTGAGGCATTTGCAAGCCCTGCCTGGCCTCTCTCCATCTTATACTGATGCCTTGGCCTGCTTAAGCGGCTGGTACTTCTGGGCACAGGCCTACAACTTCACACCTTCGTGCTATTGTTTACCTGCAATGCCCTTCCTCCCTTCCCTCAGCTCACCCCAGCTAGTCTATAAGGCTCAGGTTCAAGTCAGTTTTCCAAGAAGCCTCCTTGGCTGAACAGGTTGAGTTAAAGGCCTCCCACCTGTGCTCTGATCGTGTTCTGAGTCTGTCTTGATGGTCACGCAACACCCTGCATTGTATGGTCTGTTTGAGTGCTTGTTACCTCAACCAGGTTGGAGCTCAACTGAAGTCGAGGCTGAAGCCTGGCACAGAGCACGGATGCCCAGTGACCATGGAGAGTAGGGGTGGTAGCCACAGCTCATTCTGCCCAGCACACTTCTCTATCCCCTTCTGCTAGGAGCAGGCCCTGCGCTTCTGACTACAAAGTTGGGTCAATGATGCCAGCTGGGTCAGTTATAGTGCCCCACCCCCTGGATACCATAACTGGTCCAGGAATGCAGGTGACCCAAGCCAGGCCAATTAGAGTTCTTCCCCTCATTCAGGTGGGAGGAAGCCTGCTACCCTCATTGAGGAGTTGGGCTGAAAGTGGCCATATTGCTTGCCATATAGAGAAAGCCTATTTGCAGAAGGAGAGAAGGGAGCCATCACACAAGAGAAGCAGAAACAGGGGCATGAGCATTGCTGATGGTTTTGGTCAGGTCCTCAGAGCTGGACTGGTTCGGGCAGGTCTGTCTTCAATTCTGTGTCCCATGGCAGGACCTCTCAGCAAATACTGTTGTGCTTGTAAGGTAGTCAGAGCCCTGGTGTCACTGCGGTTAAGAGCTACAGCTGCTAACCAAAAGTTCGGCAGTTCTAATCCACCAGCTGCTCCGTGGAAACCCTATGGGGCAGTTCTACTCTGTCCTATCAAGTCGCTACGAGTCAGAATCGACTTGACAGCAATAGGTTTGGTTTTTCGTTTGTTATAAACTAGTCAGGTTGGGTTTCTCATACTTACAACTCAAATATCCCTGTCCAGTGCTGGGGTCCTCAGTAAAAGGTACAGCTGGAAAGATGAGCTGAGGCCAGACTGGAGTAGGCTCTATACATCATTTAAGGGTGTTGGGAGTTTGTGTTGTAGGTACGGTCATGGGTAGCTTCCTGAGAAAATACCAGCAACATGAAACTTTGGGATTAGAAGGGGAGGCGAGACTACAGGCCAGTTGGAAATGCAAACTAAAACCTGCCCCACATATCACAGAGGTCAAGGAGAAAGAAGATTGAATAAAACCCAGAATGTGTTATGTAGAAAAGAGCAGCAAGGCTTGGTGATGAATGAGGAAGTAAAGGAGAAAGGTGGTCATGTCGAATAGCCATTTCTGAAACAGCAAACAGGCCTGTGCACAAACATTAGTCACTGATACAAATGGGATCTCGGGCTTTATAAACACGAAAGCTGTTGCCAATGCTCACATCTGGCAGATGATACATCCATCATGTGTAAATACTCCACGTAGCATCGATTACCCTGATCAATTTTAGGCATCTATCATTTTCCAGGCCTGCAACCCAGCACAGGGAAATTACAGAGAAAAAATGTTCTGACTGAAGCTCAGAGAAAACAGTGAATAAATCCATGGCAAAACGCAAGAGGTTTTCAAGGCGTAAAGAAAAAAGTTGCCATTTTGTTTTTCCCTGGAATTATTTTTTAAACCAGATCAAGAAATCATCATTTTCAAAATTCAGCATGAAAACCCTCCTCATCTTGGGAGGGAGGAAGATCAATAATGAAAAACATAAGAAATACGGATGAGAGAGGTTTAAAACTGGGAACCGCAGCCACTGAATCTGACACAGTGACCAAACATCTGCTTAAGGGAAGAAAAAGTAAGCTGGATGGGGAAGGCCTTGAGGGCTAGGACGAGGAGTTTAGGTTTTATCTTCTAGGCAAAATGGAGTCATAAGAGGTTTCTAAGCAGGAAAATGGCTTGGTCAGAATGGGATTCACAAACAGCCTTTTCTAGGCAGGTGTAGAAGGCAATTTCGAACTGAAGATGGGGAAATGTCAGCAGATTCATGACTGTCAATCAAGAGAGATGAGAGGGTTTAGAGAGGGATGTATGTGAAGGTCTATCGGGACAGAAGGGGAAGTTAAGGCCTGGAAATGGGGCCGGAGAGAGCGACATCTACTAAGAAGGAGAGAGAAAGGAACTGATGACTAGTGAGTCCTTACTGTGTGCCAGGTACTACTCTGGGTACCCATAATCTCGTGTACTGGTAGTCCCTCCAAGCAATCCTGCAGGGTAGCTGTTTGTTGTTGTTAAATTCCTGCTGAGTTGGCTCCAACTCATGGCAACCCCAGGTACAACAAAACGAAACATTACCTGACCCTGAGCCATTGTCACCATTGTTCCTTTGTATTGTGTAGTTCTCGTCATACTCATTGTTACAACCAGAAAGTCTTACTGGGTGTGTCTAAAAAGGGACCCTAGAGAAGGATCAAGGAGCCCTGGTGGCACAATGGTTAAGTACTCGGCTGCTAAATGAAAGGTTGGCGGTTCGAACCCACCAGCCACTCTGTGGAAGAAAAGGCCTGGCAATCTGCCCCTGTAAGGTTATAGCCTAGGAAACCCTATGCGCCAGTTCTACTCTGTCCTAGAGGGTCACTATGAGTTGGAATCAATTTGACATCGCACAACAACAATGTTAGAGACAGGTCTGGGGGAGGACATGGATAGACATGAGCTTCCCCGAGCCCAGAATACATTTTTCCGCTGTCCAGGAGGAGCCTCTCCTCCTTCAAAAATAATCCTCCCAAAGTCTCCTAACACCCCAGGTCTCTATCCAGCAGCCTCAGCCAGCTGTGGTAATTTCCAAAGCCACCGCTTTGAACGCTCACAAATCCCCCGTTCATGCTCAGACATATAAATTGCATTAGCGGAGAGGAGAACTATGTGTCTGGAGGTGCGATCTCTGAAGAAGACAAGGTGGCTGGCGCTCAAGTGCACACACGTGAGCCCATTTGGAGCCTGGCTCGGCTCCAGCTGAGCCGCAGCGGAAGGATGGGCCTCTCCAGGCCTCTCCAGGCTGGGATGAAAGGAGCCCATTTCCCTCTTAAGAGTGTCCCAGATGTGGGGAGGTGGAGCCCACGCAGCAGCAGGCACACGCACGCACAGCTCAGGTCATTTTCACTGAAATTAACATGTTCACTCGTGAGAGGGGCCCAGAGGCTCTGCGGAGTGTGTGGGGCAACAATCCTTTCCTGCAGACAGCCCAAGCACTCCTGCTTTCTTTCTTCAGTGCTTCCAGCTAGGAGTTCATTGGATTTGACAAAACCAAGTATATGTCAATCCATCCACATGTATTTGAACCCCTGCTCTGCTTTGGGTCCTGTGCTGCATTCTGGGGGCCCAGTGATGAATTGGAAATGGCCCCTGATTTCAAGTTATCACTCTAGAGGGGAAGACAGAAAGTGCACAGGGTCGAGGACTCAAGAAAAGGGCTCTGGGCAGGTTTGGAGGCAAACAGGCCTGGGTTCAAGTCTCAGCCCTCATGTCTGCTAGCTGTTTCTTCATCTGTAAGTTAAAATTTATCCAGCAGGGTTGATGTATGGAGTATGTATACTGGTGGTTAGACAGACCTGCTGGAGGATATCCAACCCTACTGGACAGAGAGAGATTGATTTATAAAAGATGGGCCTTAAATATTATTGAGAGAAGAGAGCCAATATTTCCAACTGAAAGAATTGGTGAAGGCTTCGTGGAGGAGGTAGCATCTACATAAGACCCTAAAGGATGGGGAGATTTTGATGTGTAAAAAGCCGTGGAAGAGAATGTTAAGAAGACCAGCATGGACAAAGGCAGGGCAGTACCCAAGGGTGGCTGGAGTGTAGAGTACCTGACGGGACAGTGAGCCCAGAGAAGCAGGTTTCTATGCTATATCTTGAGATTGTGGACAGATGGCAAATATTTCAAACAAGCTATGAACATAATCAGTCTGCATTTAAGGAGGATCATTTTTACAGACTGAATTGTATCCCCCCAAAATGTGTGTCACCTTGCTAGGCCAGTATTGTGCGGTTGTCTTCCGTTTTGTGATCTGATGTAATTATCCTATGTGTTATAAATCCTAACTTCTATGACGTTAATGAGGCAGGATTAGAGGCAGTTATATTAATGAGGCAGGAATCAATCTACAGGATTTGGTTATATCTTGGGTCAATCTCTTTTGAGATATAAAAGAGAGAAGTGAGCAGAGACAAGAGAGACCTCATACCACCAAGAAAGAAGTGCCAGGAGAGGAGCACATCCTTTGGACCCAGGGTCCCTGCACTGAGAACCTCCTAGAACAGGGAAAGATTGATGACAAAGACCTTCCCCCAGAGCCAACAGAGGAAGAAAGTCTTTCCCTGGAGCTGGCACCCTGAATTTGGACTTCTAGCCTCCTAGGCTGTGAGAGAATAAATTCCTCTTTGTTAAACTCATCCACTTGTGGAATTTCTGTTATAGCAGCACTAGATAACTAAGACAATCATTTAAGATTGTCACTAGACAAACCTGAAGCTTCATTAAAGGCCAAGGAAGAAAGAGGAGGATCTGAATTAAGGCAGCAGCAATGGAGATGGAGAAAAGAGGCCAAGTGCATGAGGTATCTTGGCATTGTCTTGGACAGGACCTGGTGATTGATTGGCTGATTGATTGCTGTGGGTGGGAAAGGAGGAGGATTCTAGGAAAATGCCCAGGTTTCTGACTTCCAGGCTAGGTGGGTGGCAGGGCCATTCTTTCAGAGATCTGGAATGAAGGAAGGGCAGTTCTGAAGACACAATGACCTGGCCAGCTCCAACACGTTTGGGGAGAACATCATTGCAGATGTTGTGCAAAACACTTTCTGGAATTCTCTCAGCCCAGCCACTTAAGATTGACTTGGGAGATCACTACCTATAAACTTGGGCCCAGGCTTCCATGCGTGGGTGCTCTGCTTATAAGGCCTATGCTGAGCTGAGGTCTGCCTCTCTGAGGCTTCCCCCTCTGGGTTCAACCCTGCTGTCAGGGGCCCTGCAATCTGCTCTCTCTGCGCCAGGACCAAGAGCCCTTTAGAGCTTTGCAGACAATGCTCATGTCCCTTGAGTCTGTCCTTCAGCTGTCCTTCACTTGTTCCAGCATAACACAGTATCCAGGCCTCCCTCCTCAGCTCAGACATAGTCCAGGACACAAAACCTCGGGCATGTCTGATACAGCCCACAGTAAGTAGAACACTCACCTCCCTCCTTCTAGACATTATTCCACCATCAGTGCAGCCCAAGACCCTCTTAGTCTCCACACTTCCTACCCAATGCCATCAACTCAGCCACCTGCCTCTTTCATTTACCTCTGTTGAGCTGGAATACTGCAATTAGCTTTTTGGTTCCAAAAGTAGCACTTGACATTGGTCCTGGATAAATTTTGCCTTGTTGTGGGCCATTCTGCAGGACAAACCAGATGGTGTGAGGGAGAGCTGAGATTGTCCCCACCCCACTCTGGCCTCAGTTCCTCCATCTTCCATACGGGCATAAATAACATCCATTTTCTGCCAACCCAGGAGAAGTAGATGATCATACTTTGTTCCGCAGGAGCAACAGACTCTGAGAGGTCAACTTGTTCATCCCTCTGCTGCTGGACAGCACCATCCCCCATCTACCTAGACAGGAAATCCCACAGAAGCTGTGATGTGCCACAGCATGTCAGCATCTCCATCACCTGGCAACACGTGGTTCCCAGGGCAGGTCACCCAGGAGGCTTCTGGGGACTCCTGGTCACAATGTGTTATACAGCTAGGGATTTGAGGCCTGGAAGAAGGTCCCACGGCCTGTCAGGGCCACAAGCCAGGCCTTCTCCCACCAGTCCAGGACTCTCAACATCTCACAGTCACTTCCCATCCCCCATAGCTTGCTCTGTGGGAACTCGGCCATCTTTCCCAGAAACACACTAGCCCTGCTCCCTCAAGTCCTACCCAGAGGCTGGTTAAAGGTCTAATTTGCTTAGTTGGCCCCTTATCTCATTCAGCATTTGGCCCACTGGAAAAAGTAAATTTAAAAAACAGAGGCAGGTGATGTTGCTGACCACAGCAATGATCTGGAAGACAAACTTCAGGGTTACTTACCTTGAAAACTCAACCCATTTTGGTTCATCAAATACTAGTACAGGGTTTAACATGAAGTGATCCAGGGTGACATCAGTGAAAATGGCAAATTCTCTCTTCCACGAAAGCAATGAAAATACTGGCAAAAAAAAAAAAAAACGGTCAGAATTAAGCTTTTCAAAACTCTAGTAATTAACCAAAGGCTTATAGCAATCTGGGGAGTGTTTATTCAAGAAAACATATGTCCATTCAAAGACTTGTTCATGGCAGCATTATTCATATTAGCCGCAAAGTGGAAACAACCCAAAATGTGGAAGATGCATACAATGAAATATTATTCAGTCATAAAAAAGAACGAAGTATTGAGACATGCTACAACATGGACAAACCTTGAAAACATTATGCTGAACAGAAGGAGCCACACACACATACAAAAACACACGTGATTCCATTTACATGAAATGTCCTGAATAGGCAAACCCATGTGTTGTTGTTGTTACGTTGCGTCGAGTCAGTTCCAACTCTGTAGTGACCCTATGTGCAACAGAAGGGAACACTGTCTGGTCCTGTGCCATCCTCACAATCATTGATATGTTTGAGTCCGTTGTTGTAGCCATTGTATCAATCCACAGAGACAAAAAAGTAGATTAGTTGTTCCCAGGGGCCGGGAGGAGGTGGGAACAGGAAGCAGCTCCAGCGGGTACGGAATTTCTTTTTAGGGTTGAAAACGTTCTGAAATTACTTGGTTTCTATCATTCCAATCACATGGCCTGGATCTCGTGGTTCAATGTTCCTTTCCTCATTCCTCAGCTCTGACCCTGACTCTAATTAAGGGCAAAACAGATCCAGTGTTTTCCCTCCACGAACAGCTCCTACAAAGCAGGCAAGGCAGAAACGGGGGAGCCAGAGTGTGTTTTTGATGGATTCAGGACCAGGGGATTACTTATACTGGGGAGGAAAATGCAAGCACTTTCTGACTGAGAAGTTTTGGGGCTGGGAAACAAAGAGACAAAGAAGGAGAGAGTGAGTAAGAATGATAGCATGATAAACGTATTAGTTGTCTTAGGTTCCCAGTGCTGCTATAACAGACATACCACAAGTGGGTGGCTTTAACAAACAAAATGTTATTTTCTTACAGTTTAGGAAGCTAGAAGTCCAAATTCAGGGCCCTGGCTCTAGGGGAATGCTCTCTCTGCTCTGGGGGAAAATCTTGTCTCGGCTTCTCTAGCCTTCTCTCAGCATTCCTTGGTGATCACCAGGTGGCATCTCTTTCCCCATTTGTGCTTGCTTCTCTGTGCCTAATCATCTTTTTATATCTCAAAAGTGATTAGGTTTAAGACACGCCTACACTGATATGGCCTCATTAACAAAGAAAACCCTATTCCCAAACAGGATTACATCCACAGGTATGGGGATTAGGACTCCAACACATATTTTTGGGGAACACAATTCAACCCATAACAATTAGGGAAAGTCAGGCTTTGCCGCTGTAACCTCAGGGAAGTCCCCGTGTCTTTAGTTTCCTCATCTGTAAAATTGCAGAGGGCTGGAGAGGGGTCAAGATGTCAAGCTTCCAAGGTCTTCCCAATTTGTTCTGACTCTCAAGTTCTCATTGCAATACACCTTCTGTGAATGAGTAAAAAAATCCAGAGAAAGCCCTCATTATCTGGGACAACCTAGAACATATCGTTTAAGAGCGTAGGCTCAGGAGCCAGACTCCCTGGGCTCAAATCCAAGCTTGCCACTTATTAGTTCTGCGACCTTGGATAAGTTACTAAACCCCTCTGTGCTTCAGTTTCCTCATTTTTAAACTGAGAATAATTTATTTGTACCCTTGCATAGGGTTGTTACGTGGATCAGTGGAGTTAATACAAGTAAAGCACTTAGAACAGAGCCTGGTATATAGTAAACACTCATAAAATGTTGACTGTATCATTACCTAACAAAATCTGGTACTTTCTGCTCCATTTCAAATTGATTGATAACTGAAGCTTTCCCTTGGTCAAAATGCTGAAACTATAATTATATTGGATATAATAAGACTTGTAATCATTCAGAATGTACATCTTTCTAAAACACACAATGGCATTTCTTGCTTCCTGTTGTTGCTGTTAGTTGCTGTCAAGTCGCTGTCAAGTCAGCCCCGAATCATGGTGACTGTATGTATAACAGAAAGAAACACTGCCTGGTCCTGTGCCATTTTCATGATCATTGGTATGTTTAAGTCCATTGTTGTGACTATTGTGTCAGTCCATCTTACTGAGGACTTCCCTTGCTTTAGCTGACCCTCTACTTCACCAACCATGATGTCCTTTTCTAGTGATGGGTTAGTTCATCTCCTCTCCTGACTCAGGCTCGATGAGAATGGGAGCTTCATGAGGGCACAGATATTTGTCTCTGGTTCACTGCTGTAACTCCAGTGGGTAGAACAGTGACTAGCACAGAGTGATCAAAACATTTTTGCTTAGAGAATGAAGGACATGTTGTAATGATGATGTTCTTGGAAATCCATGAAGGATGGTGAGCTATTGCCCCTTCACTAAAGGACCCAGACATTAGTGCCAGAGTCTTCAAGTTTTCCTGCCTCTGTCCTTACTCTCAGGCTGCTGTTGCCCTCCCAAACACCTGCCTTTGAAAGCTAGGCCTGGCTAGAGCAATTCCCCAAATTGTAAACACTGAGCTGCTATCTGTGCAAACAAGTCAGATCACCTTGACAGTTGATTTTTACTGCTTATTGCTTCACACACACTAAAGCTTCTGGTGCTCACATGCAAACTTGTGAGATTGGTATAAGCACATGCCCATTTTACAGATTAAATAGAGTTTAATGTGGTTAAGTGACCTGTATGTGACAAGTAAGTGGAAAAAGAGCCTAAATCCTAAGATAAAGACTAGAATGGCGTGTCCAAAACCTGGTCATCAATTGAAGTGGCCAGGTATGGTGACAAAATGTGGGTAATGGTGGGATGGATAGAAATTAGGATAATGGAAGATAAGGAGTAACAGGGCATTTCTGGAGATGGCATGGTTACCACTAGCAGCTTTGTATACGATATTCAATGGGTGGGCAAGCTGGGTCCTTTTAAAGGAGCTGGAAATGATGGGCCTGCTCCTAGAAGGTTCTATCTTCATTCTGTTCTGCCATGGTCTGGTGAACAGGAAGTCAAATGTGTTAAAACCATATGTAAATGAAGAGTTAAAATAGGGTTTCCAAGGAGCAGCTGGTGGATTCAAACTGCCAACCTTTTGGTTAGCACCCGAGCTCTTAACCACTATGCCACCAGAGCACCAAAAGGCTGGGTATTATCTATTTTTTGAGTAAAGTGCCTGGACTCTGACACCATTTAGAAAGGTTCACAGGACTTCTGGTTTAGTTCCTCGTCCTCAGCTGTGTTTTGTTAGAAGAGTTTTTACATAAGTAGAGGGTTGTTTTTATTTAAAACACACCACACCACACACATTATCAAAAAAAAAAAAAAATTTTATTTTTAAAATTTTTTTATAATAGCAATACAAAAAATTATCTCTTGCTTTGATGAAGGCAATTCAGGATATCCAGTGCCTGGTAAGCCAAGGATTTTGAACGTACAGAGAGTAGCAGATTGTGAGATTGTGGTGGGCAGATTTAGGTCTGGGAAGGGCTGTCACCAAGGGAAGGGAGTGGACATGTTCTCTTGTGTTCAAGGGGGCAGAGCCAGAACCAGTAGAAGAAAAGTACAGGAAGAATTTCTTCTCCATGAAACAACTTTCAAGGAGCCCTCGTGGTGCAATGATTAAGTGCTCAGCTGCTAACCCAAAGTTTGGTGTCCTAACCCACCTACCTGCTCCACAAGAGAAAGATGTGATTTGCTCCTGTAACACCCAACAACAGCACCCAACAACAACAATCTAAATGTATGTGATGATAATTTCCTAGTTTACTCTGTGAAAAATCCAGCTTCAATAAAACAACTTTCAGAAAATTGAGCAGCTTAAGATAAAAGTCATTGCCATAAGCAGAAATGAGCTCCCTGTCAAGGGAGGCAAGCAAGTGGAGCCCTGATGATGCCTGGCAGGAATGCTTAAAAGAGGATTCTGTCCTGGACTCAGAGTTGGACCCAGCGTCCTCTGAGTGCCCTCCTAGCCCAAGAGGGGGCTTGTCTGCCTCCAGATGAGGGTCCTTCCCTGCTGTAGGAACCTGTGTCTGGTAGATGTGCCAAACTTGTTATGGTCTGTGAGAGTTCTTTCTCCACCAGTGTTCCTGCTTTGGGGTGAGTCACTTTTTTTTTTTTTTTAACTGAAATGTATATCATATACTATAATATTGACCTTTTAAAGTATATACTTCAGTAGTTTTGAGTGTATTCACAAAGCTCTGCAACTACCATCACTATTTCCAGAATATGCTCATCACCCCAAAAAGAAACCATGGACACAGGATATCTTTCCATTTTATTTAAGTCTTTTTAATTCCTTCAGATCATATTTTGTAGTTTTCAGTGTACAAGTCTTACGTTTCTTTTGTTAAATTTATTCCTAAGTGGTTTATTCTTTTTAATGCTAGTATAAATTGAATTTTTTTTTTTAATTTCATTTTTGGATTCTTCATTGCTACTATATAGAAAAACGACATAACTTTGTATATTCTGCGGAAAGACTGAGTGATATAAGGAAAAGAAGTGTCTGTTGAGCCTATGAATGTGGGAAGCCACTAGATCAGGAAAGGTTGTTTTGAAATGTAGAACACAATTGCTGAATTTTAAATCTCTGTGGAAGCTGTGTCTCTTTGAATTGGATGACAAACTCAAGGAATTCTCTGAGAATTCAAAGGAGAGGAACAGAGAAAATAAAAGTGACTTGAATGATGAATCCAGATATTAGTAGGAATCTCAAAGAGCAAGAACTGAGCAGATAGAGAAGCGATAATCAAAGAAAAAGTAGAATAAAATTTCCCTCAGCCAAACAACACAGTAGTTTTCAGATCAAAAGAGCATACAGAATACCAGGCAAAATTAAATAAATGAGATGTACTCCTTGTTATAATCTGGTGAATTTTTTTAATAATTTTTAATCATTCAGTCAGCACCAGCTCCATGCCAGAGATGAATAAAACTTCCATAGGCTAATCAAAGCAGAATAAAAATAACAATAACCTTCAGATAAAAGAAAAAAAATCTGATTACATTAAAGTTCTCTGAAATAGTAAACACAAGAAAAAAATGATGTAACATCTGAAGAGTCTGAAGGGAAAAGATTATAAGCCAAAAATTCTATATTCAGCCAAGTTGTTATTCATGTGCAAATACAATGTTGCAAATATCTTATGTGGTACAGCTAAAGCTGCAATCTGGGAAAAATTCTTAGGTTTAAATACTTTTATTTTAAAATAAGAAAAAAAAAATTAAAATAATAGACTCAGCATTCAACTAAAAAAGGTAGGGGGGAAAATTAATCTAAAGAAAGAAGGAGGAATTAGCAGATAGTAAGAGTAGATATTAATGAACTACCCTCCCCACATCAAAGAAAAAAACAGTAGAATTAATAAGTAAATCCAAGAGCAAATTACCCAAAAAGGCTAACAGTAGAGACAAATAATAGCCATCTCTAATCAAGGAAAAAAGAGAAACACAAATAATAACTAAAGTAAGAAAGGAGACATAATCAGAGATTCTGAGGAAATTTTAATATTTGAATTAAAACAAATACTTTTCTTAAAAAAAAGTAAATTTTGCTGAAGAAGATATAGAAAGAAGAGATTTTTTTAAAAAATGGAAGAGCCTGGAAAAGTAGTTAAAAAAATAATAATAATAACCCTCCAAATAGGTGTTAAGCCTATATAGTTTTACAGGTTAATTACTTAAAAGCCTCAAGCAATAGATAACTCCTATGCTATTTATGTGGGCCACAGCATAAAAGCTGAAATATCCCCTAAAATGTTTTACAAAGCTAACACAGCCCTCATGCCAAACCTTATCATTTGTTCATTCACAAAAATGTACTGAACACATAAAAAAGCTAAAGATTAATATCACATAAATACATTTGCAAAATATCAAGTTGAATACTGATAAATCAAATCCAGCAATATATCAAAAGAATAATATCTCATGATGACTACAAGGCTGATTCAATATTAGAAAATCTATTATAATTTATTGTTTTAGTAGGTCAGGAGAGAGAAATACGATAATCTTGATAAAGGTCAAAAAAGAATCTGATAAAAATCCTTAACAAGATTAAAAAAAAAAAAAAAAAACCAAACCCATTGCTGTCGAGTCAATTCCGACTCATAGCGACCCTATAGTACAGGGTAGAACTGCCCCACAGAGTCTCCAGAGAGTGCCTGGTGGATTTGAACTGCCGACCTTTAGGTTAGCAGCTGTAGCACTTAACCACTACACCACCAGGGTTTCCAACAGGATAAAGGATATGTAATTTCAGCAACATTCACTCAGCAGTAAAATGCTAGGAACAGGTCTCTAGAAATCAAAATAAGAGAATAGCACTTATCTCTTCCATTGTTTAGTACTGTTTGAAGTGCCTGGCTGATGCAGTCAACAAAAAATAAGGAAAAAAACCTACAAACTTAACTCTAGCTTATTAATTAAACAAATTGGGTATGATCATACAATGGAAATGTAGCACATATCAAAAAAGATGGAAAGATACTCACAATGTATATAAAAGAAATAGATAAATGATTAAATATAGATTTGTTGTGCACTAGCAAGTCAATTCAGACACAGTGACCCTACAGAACAGGGTAGAACTGCCCCATAGGGTTTCCTAGGCTGTAACTTTTACAGGGAAACCCTGGTGGTAGAGTAGTTAAGAGCTATGGCTGCTAACCAAAAAGACTGCAGTTCAAATCCACTGGGTGCTCCTTGGAAACCCTATGGGGCAGTTCTACTCTGTCCTATAGAGACACTATAAGTCAAAATTGACTTGACAGCAATGGGTTTGGTTTTTTTGGTTTGTTTTTAATTTTTACGGGACCAGATCTCCAGGTCTTTTATCAAATCATCAACCTTTCCTTTAGCAGCCAGACTCCTAACTGTTACGCCACCCCAAGGCTCCTTGGATATAGATTAGACATACAGATATAGGCAGTGTGTCAGGGGCATACACATCAAAACGTCAGGCGGGAATGTTCCACTGGTGGAGACAGTGGGTTGGCCTGTTAGGCTGGCTTCCATCCACTATTCATTGGAGTTTCAGGGGATTTTGAATAAGCAAGGAAGGTTTGGCTAGGGAGAGAGATCTGACCTAATCCCTGTTCTTTGAATCAAAAAATGCTATAATCCCCTCGTTTGTTGGGAAACTCTCAAGACTTCACAGAGTTTGTTGAAAGCAAAAGGGTCCCAAACAAAACCAAACCTGTTGCCGTTGAGTTGATTCCGACTCATAGAGATCCTATAGGACAGAGCAGAACTGCCCCATAGGGCTTCCAAGCAGCAGTTGGTGGATCTGAACAGCTGACCTTTGGTTAGCACCCAAGCTCTTAACCACTGTGCCACCTGGGTTCTACCTTAGTAGACCAGTCCTGCACAATTATGAGCCCTTTATAACTATGCAGTCATTTGAGAGAATCAATTAATATGAGAAGTATAAAGAACATTGCATAGTGTTCTGGTCCAGCTCTACTACCAGCTCCAACATGTGACCCCAGGCAAGTCCTTTGTTCTTTCTGGACCTCTGTTTCCCCAACTGTATGATGATGGAGTTAGACTAGATCATTTCTACATTCCTTTCTAGACTACATTTTAAGATCTCACAGGTAAGACACCTGAAGAAAGCAGCTCACTTCCATCCTCTGGTATGGCTCGTGAAATACCCATCACAGCCCCATCCCCTGGAGTGAGATGCTGCTCCACCTTCCCCCAGAGAGGGTTGCACCCCAAGCCTTGAGTCCCCAGGAACCCAGTGTCCCTGTCCTTTCTCTTCCATCTGTGCTGGTGGAGCTCTCTAGGGTCTTTGGCCTGGCTTCAGGGATGACGGCAAAGTTATGCTCACAAGTTCCTGTGCTCTCCCAACATGTTGAAACTCAAGACCATTTGGCAAGAAGCGTGGCCCCAACGGTGCCAAGGATGGCAGTCTGCCCACCGCCCCACTGTGTGCCAGGCCTGGCCTGCAGGTTGGAGCTTGCAGCCCTTCCATAGGATTTGAGTGGGACCCGGCAGGGGCCATGGGGTCTCCTGGCTTTCTGTATGGCCTGGGAGAAAGTTTCTGGCAAGGGCACACCAGGACCCCAAGAAGGTGTCCCTCAGCCCCTTTAACTGCTGAATGGGAGAAAGCCCCTCCATATCCCAAGGGACCGATCTCTGTTTTTTTCATGAATGGGGGAAACTCTGCTTCTTAAAACCCTACCAGACACAAAGTTAGACCCAAGCCCTAAAGGAACTTGATGGAGGAAATCTTTTTGTAAGTCCACAGAAAGTAGAGGAGCTGTCTCTGCTCAGGCTTTTGGGTCAGGCAGACAAATCAACCAAACAAGCCGCTCGAGTCAATTCCAACTCATCTCAACCCTTAGCCACTACGCCACCAGGGTTTCCTTAGGAAAGAGTAAAACTGCCCCATAGGGTTTCCAAGGCTGTGATCTTTATAGAAGCAGACTGCCACATCTTTCTCCCATGGAATGGTTGGTGGATTCAAATCACCGACCTTTTGGTTAGCAGTCAAGCACTTTAACCACTGTGCAACCAGGGCTCCTTTCAGGCAGACAAGCCTGATGCAAACGCTTAGTCATATTACTTAGCCTCTCATGCAAGGTTGTGCTTAGCATGGCGTCCGGTATAGAGTTGTTGTTAGCTCCAGTGGAGTCAGCCCTTGATCGTGGCAACCTCATGCACAACAGAATGAAACACTGCCCGGTCTTGTGCCATTCCCAACCAATCAGATCATTGTGATCCATAGGGTTTTCATTGGTTGATTTTCAAAAGTAGATTGCCAGGCCTTTCTTCCTAGTGTATCTTAGTCTGGAAGCTCCACTGAAACCTGTTCAGCATCATAGCAACAAGCAAACCTCCACTGACAGATGGGTGGTAGCTGTGCATGATGTACATTGGCCAGGACTTGAATCTGGGTCTCTCGCATGGCAAGTGAGAATTCTACCACTGAACCACCAATGCCTCCTGTATATAAAAAAAAAATATAATGCTCAATAAATATTAGCTGACTCTTCCCCCTCCCTTAGCCTCCCTCACTCTATATGCCCTAACACATACATACATATACCTGCCTTTCCCAACCAGGACCCTGGAGGCCTGGATTAAAGTGGAATTAGAAAGTAGATAAAGAGACCCATCTACTCCCTGCTATTCCTCCTTTCCCTTCCCCACCCCCACCTCCAAGAGAAGACCCAGAAGCCTATTCCCTTCCCCACCCCACATAACAGCAATTACAGGGAACACTTATCAAGCACTTCCTCTGTGCCAGATGCTGTGCTAAGCACCTTTCACGTACTATCCCACCAGTCCAGGAGGCAGGTCAGGCCATCCCAGGGGTCCCAGCTGGCCAGTCTATAAGGATACCTTCTAGGACTCCCACAGAAACCCTGGTGGGGTAGTGGTTAAATGCTGTGGCTGCTAACCAAAAGGTTAGCGGTTTGAATCCACCAGGCGCTCCTTGGAAACTCTATGGGGCAGTTCTACTCTGTCCTACAGTTGCTATGAGTTGGAATTGACTTGACGGCAATGGGTTTGGTTTGGCTTTTGGTAGGACTCCCACAGTCCCAAAGCCCAACCCCTTTAGACAACACCAACCCCAAAGCTCCCCAAGCATTGTTTTCTGAGCCTGGAAATTCCTGAGAGGGCAGGAGAGAGAAGTGGTGTTCACACCCCACACCTGTAGCCTTTACATTCTGTACCCTCCCAAACACCAGCTTTTTGCATCTTCAGAAGATAATTCAGATCTTTTTTTCCTGAACTGATAAAACAGTGTTCCTTAAATCAAAAACACTTAAAATGACACTTACCAAAGTCATTCTTTTGTTGCCTGTTGGCTGGTTTATCAACTTTGCTTATCAGTTATACGTCTTACTGATTTTGACAAATTGGAAATACTATAACAGCTTTCTAGCCTTTCATAAATATATAGGCCCCCAACTCTGCAACTTGAAAGGAAAGGAAATTATCCACTTAAATAGACTTCAGTTGTTTTGCCCATCAACTTCCTTTTCCCTCCCTCTCTCTCTTTCTATTCATATTAACATAATTTCATATGACGTCTCCAAGCGGCATTTCCACTATAATTAATTGCTTTTCACTCAAAGTGACACATCTAAAAAGTGAACAAGCACAAAGAAAGATATGTTTAAGAAACTGAGAGGTCTGCTAACTTTGCTGCTGATTGCTGTGAAAATGAGTAGCTCCTCTTTGTTGCTGTTGTTAGGTGCCGTTGAGTTGATTCCCACTCATAGCAACCCTATGCACAACAAGAACGAAACACTGCCCAGTCCTGCACCAACCTCACAATTGTTGCTATGCTTGAGCCCACTATTGCAGCCACTGTGTCAATCCATCTCGTTGAGGGTCCTTCTCTTTTTCAATGAAGCTCTACTTTACCAAGTATGATGTCCTTCTCCAGGGACTGGTCCCTCCTGACAATGTGTCCAAAGCACGTGAGGCACAGTCTCACCAACCTTGCATCCAAAGAGCGTTCTGGTTGTACTTCTTCCAAGACAGATTTGTTCATTCTTTTGGCAGCCCATGGTATATTCAATATTCTTCACCAACACCACAATTCAGAGGCATCAATTCTTCTTTGGGCCTCTTAATTCATTGTCCGGCTTTTGCATGCCTGTGAGGCAACTGAAAACACCATGGCTTGGGTCAGGTGCACATTAGTCATCAGGGTGACATCTTTGCTTTTTAACATTTTAAAGAGATCTCTTGTAGCCGATTTGCCCAATGCAATGTGTCATTTGATTTCTTGACTGCTGCTTCCATGGGTGTTGATTGTGGATCCAAGTAAAGTGAAATCCTTGACAACCTCAATGTTTTTTCCACTTATCATGATGTTGCTTATTGGTCCAGTAATGAGGATTTTTGTTTTTTTTATATTGAGGTATAATCATACTAAAGTCTGTGGTCTTTGATCTTCATCAGTGAGTGCTTCAAGTCTTCACTTTCAGCAAGCAAGGTTGTGTCACCTGCATAACGCAGGTTGCTGATGAATCTTCTTCCAATCCTGATGCCCCGTTCTTCAGAATTAACCACTGAAAACCTTATGAATAGCTCCTTTTTAGAAAACAGGAACTCTCAAGGATTAAAGAAGTTTGCCTCACTTAGAAAACAGACTACAAGTAATGGATCTAAAATGTTATCAATTGTTGCCTCTAAGTGACGGAGTTATGAATGTTTCCCCGATTCCAACGCTTTTCTGAGCTTTCCACATTTTAAAAAATAAGCAATAATTATTTTTATAATGAAAAGGAAAAAAATAGTACACTCGAAGTAATGGCTGCTGAGATGAAGACATATATCTAACAAGTCATTTCCCATTTCTCACTTCCCGTCTCTTTGAGGAACAACATCAGGGCAGAGGAAGGAGAAGGCTGTGTCATCAGGGCCTTGCCCAGTGGACATCCAGGGCATAACAACTGGTCTCTCTATTCGCCTAGAGCAACAGAGGAAGGAGAGCCAGGAATAGGAGGAAATGGAATATGTGCCTTTGCCATGAGTTCAGACGAGCTGGATGGTGCCCAGCTACCATTACTAAACATTTTGATCAAAGATTCTACAAGAAATGCAGTACAGTATTTTAAATTCTTATAGACTCCAGACTTTCTGGAGCCATGGAGACTGGATGAACCCCTAAAACTGCTGCCCTAAGGTAATCTTTAAACCTTAAATCAAAAATATCCCCTGAAGTTGTCTTAAAACCAAACACTAGTTTAGCTTAACTAGTAAAAAAAAAGTCTGCCTCGAGCATTATGCTCTTTTAAGATCTATACCCATTGCTGTGGAGTTGATTCTGACTCATAATGACCCTACAGGACAGAGTACAACCGCCCCATAGGGTTTCCAAAGAGTGGCTGGTGAATTCAAACTGCTGATGTTTTGGTTAGCAGCCATAACTCTTAACCACTGTGCCACCAGATCTACAGCTCCAAGATCTATCATTACAGGATCATATTGACAACAGCAACTCAAAAGACTGGACAGGAACCTTAGGGGGCAGTAAACTCATGTTAATGGGGGAAGTACAACTCAGAAAAGGAGGGTGAGAATGGTTGTACAACTCAAAGAATGTAATCAATGTCACTGAATTGTACATGTAGAAACTGTTGAATTGGTATATATTTTGCTGCATATATTCTCAACAACAACAACAAAAAGAGGCCTTTCCTCCAATAAACAGATGGAAACTTAGAGGTTGCATAACTTGTTCAGAGACACAAAGTCAAAATTAGGATTGGTCTCTGTCTCTAGATCATCTACTCATAAACCAAATGAGTTGCGGTCGAGTTCACTCATGGAGACCCTATGTGTGTCAGAGTAGAACCGTTTCCCATAAAGTTTTCCATGGCTGATTTTTCAGAAGTTGATCATTAGATCTTTCTTCCAAGGAGTCTCTGGATGGACCCGCATCTCCAACCCTTCAATTAACTGTGAAGTGTGTTAACTATGTGCACCACCCAGGGACTCCTATATGCCCACAGAATTGTGTTATACCTTTCTATTTGCTCAGTTCCATTAAGTAATGAGAGATTGCTCTTGGCCATTATAGAAACACAGCCTTTCATAAGGAAGAGGTTCAAGACATGAACAGGCCACTGTCTACTGTTTCCGTAGGCTTAAAGGGTTGTTACGTGTCTGTGCCATTGCTGCTAGGAGAACCTTGGCAGTGCTGATTGGCAGTCCATGGTTACCCTCCATGGATCACATCAGTTCCGTCACAAAACACATCACACCCTGGCAAGTGCCATACCAAGGTCCAGCTGACTGTGTTGAGGCCCTTTAAGTTCTGGCTGAGAGCTCCCAGGGAGAAGGTAGGATTGGCTTCAGAGCTCAGCTGGTCTGAACCTCTCAGCAAAGGACAGGGTAGGTTTCACTCTGGGAAGGGAAGGGCTAAAGGGCAGGAAGCAAGGAAGAGGACTAGAGTCAGGCCCCTGAAGAGATGGAGATGGAATACAAAGTCTGAATTCCAAGGCAGGAACAAGAAAAGAGGAGACCAGCCCTTTTCTATTACTGAGCTGCCTTTTGGATTCAAGCCACCCAGATTACTCCAGGTTTGTCTCTCACCTTGTCTTCTTAGTGTCTCCCTGACTCCACCAGCCTCTGATCTCCTAGCACCTATCTTGACTCTCACCTCTTGGGTCTTCCTGGTTTTAATACCTGTTTACTGCCTCTGCTCATGCATTTCTTCATTTGTTCTTTCACTTATTCTTCTGTTCATTCATTCATTTAATATATTCTAGAGGTTAAGAGCACAGACTCTGGAAGCATACTGCCTGTATTCAAATCCCAGCTTTGTCCCTTACTAGGCTGTGTGACCTTGGACAAGTTACTCAGCCTCTCTGTGCCTCCTTCTCTCCATCTCTAAAATCAAAATAAAAATGGTGTCTACCTGAAAGGGCTACTAGAAGATTAAATGATGTAAATCTATATGTTAAGTGCCTAGAACGACACTTGGCGCATAGTCAGCACTCAAAGTATGTTAGCCATGATAATCCACTCATTCATTCTTTCAGCAAACATTCCTTGAGTACCTACATCACATCAGGCAAAGGAGAAGCTATACTGGGGATGACTTGTAAAAGAGTCTAGATATAATCCATCTTAGTCACCTAGTGCGGCTATAAAAGAAATACCACAAGCGGATGGCTTCAACAGAATGTAGTCTCACAGTCTAGTAGGCCAGGAGTCCTAATCAAGAGCGTGAGCTCCGGGGGAAGGCTTTATCTGTTGGCGCTGAAGGAAGATCCTTGTCATCAATCTTCCCCTGGTGTAGGAGCTTCTCAGTGCAGGAACCTCCAGTCCAAAGGATGTGCTCTGCTCCTGGTGCTGCCTTCTTGGTGGTGTGAAGTCCCCCTGTCTCTCTGCTTGCTTCTCTCTTTTATAACTCAAAAGAGATTGGCTTAAGACACTACCTAATCTTGTAGATTCCATCAATATAACTGCCACTAATTCATCTCATTACATCATAGCAATAGGATTTACAACACATACGGAAATCACATCAGATGACAAAATGGTAGACAATCATACAATACCAGGAATCATGACCTAGCCAAGTTGACAGATATTTTGGGGGGACACAGTTCAATTCATGCCATAATCTTTACCCTTGAGCTGCTTCCAGTCTGGCGGGGAGAGGGGGAACTTATAAGCAACTAAACAAACCAAAACAGAAGAATTAACAAAACGATACAGGTGAGGGGGACAGAAAGGAGTAACTGATTCGGGGGGAGGGGAGGAAGGGAGTCTTTATTTATCTGGGTCTCTAACGTGATTCTGACCCTGTAGGACAGAGTAGAACTGCCCCATAGAGTTTCTAAGGAGCACATGCTGTATTTGAACTGCCAACCTTTTGGTTAGCAGCTGTAACTCGCCATAGCTCTTAACCACTACACCACCAGGGTCACTATGAGTTGGAATTGACTCGACAGCAATGGCTTAAGATGATTCAAGAGGGGGCTGTAGTGGTCCAGTGGTAGAATTCTCACCTTCCATGTGAGAGGCCCAGGTTCAATTCCCAGCCAATGCCCCTCATGTGCGGACACCACCTGCCTGTCAGTGAAGGCTTGCATGTTGCTATGAACAGGCTTTAGCAGAGCTTCCAAACTAAGACAGACTAAGAAGGAAGGTCTGCTGATCTATTTGTCCTATGGCGCATGGTGTCACCCTGAATCGGGGGCCAACTCTGTGAGAGCTAACAATAACAAATTCAAGAAGCCTTGACTGGAAGGGGCCTCTTTGTGGTGGAGCGCCAGCCTGGCAGTGGGTAAGTACTAGAAAAATGATGACAAGTGCTGTGCCCCTGGGGTGGGCTGGCCAGAGAACATACAGGACATCCACTTACATTTGAATTTCAGATCAATGTCCCAAACATAACTGGGCGTCCTGTACTTTTCTTTGCTAAACCTAGCAACCAGACCCTGGGGTGAGAATAAATTCCTTTCGAAGCTGGTGGCCTGGGCCTGAGCTCTGTGTTCCTCCATCTCACTGGACATTGGTCTGCCATCTTCATTAGTTACTTGGTATTCATGACTCTGGGCTTTAGAGGGACCCTGATGAACTGTTGGCAAATGACTCTGGACCACTTCGTTATTAACAAGCATCCTCCCCATCCCCCAGACAAAGACAAACAGAAAACTCCCTCGTTTGTTCATTCTGTTGAAGGTCAGTCACTGTGTCTTCCATTTTTATGTTGGCATCTTTATTTTTCTGAGCTCACATCTCTTTTTTTTTTCTTTCGAGATTCATTAACACCATGATGGGAAGAAATTCATTCCTTTCATAGCTGTAATATAGGGAAAAAAATATGCATATACATATATGTATATTATATACACGTACATGTATATAATATACATATAAGCGTGTATGTTATCTGGGTGTGTGTACACATATACACATATGTATATATATACAGCCTAACATAATGAAGTATCTGAAGACTATAGCTCTGGCTGTGAAATGCACCAAGGGAACCCAGGTCTTCAATGGACCTAGAGCTGTTATAGGCTCTTGGTGTTCTGAGCCAAGTCTGTGAACGTCTCTGCAGCTTCCACACAAGCTGAACCTTTAAAGCGTCAAAGTAGCAGCAGTGAAAGAGACAGAGCTGCAGAAGAGGACCCTGGCAAGCTGCTCGCAGGTCAGAGGCTGGGGAAATAAAAGGCAGTCCTGGGCGCCTTCCCCTCATCCATAAAACATGGTGCACTGTGCAAAGTCATTTCATGCCCCAGCATCTGCCCGCTGTTCCAGAAAGGTACACTTATTCATCTCTTTCAAAAATGTTTATGGAGAGAAATTATCAGCAAGAGAAAACAACTTCTTGGGTGAGGTATTCCCCTTTGTGGGGTATCTATTTCTGTGGAAACTCTGATAATGGGGATGTTGTCTGGTTTGAACATGGTATTCCTGAGAGGGTTGCGGAGAGCCAGTCTTTAAAAAAAATCCCAGAAGGGGGATATACTGCCACCTCAATGCTTGCCTATATGACAGCACTCAGCTGAAAGATATGTGTTAAAATGAAGTTTCTGAGATTAACGGTAAGTGGCGGGGGGGGGAGGGGACAACCTTGTCTTGAGGATGCACACAGAGCTTACTGAGGATCTCAGGCTGGGCGACATAAGACAAAACGTAATAACTGAAAGGGGTGACTACCCACCATCATTTCAGTTGTCCAAGGCAGGGGGGTTTTATTCATCAGGTGCTGCAGACACAGAGCTGAGGACCTACAGCTTTTGAAGAGCCTCTAAAAATGTTCACACACTGCAAAAAACTTGTGTTGATGGCAAGATACAAAATGAAATCTCCTAACTTGAAATTTAAGAAAATGTCTATGAAACACAACATAATGTCAACTCTGTGAATTGTTAAATGTAGTGGCTATAAAATATTATATTTGAAAACAATTTGTGGAGTCTTTCACTTCAAGGAATTCCCAACTATGCACAATGATTTCTGAAAATTGTAGCCACTGAAAATTAAATCAATTCACAAAAGAATTCTGGGAGCAAAATGATAAAAAAAAAAAAAAAAAGGGCTTCAAAATTATTTTAGAGCAAAAATAGCTGCCATTTGCAGTGGGCTGTAGGGGCATTTTGATGTGTGATATGATGTGGTGTGGTGTATCTAAGGTTAGACTGATTAGCTCCTACAGAGGTCCTTGAACACTCCTGGTCCCAAGGGTTGGGGCCCACCTAAAGTTGTAAAGACAACAGATGTGCACAGACACGGGTAATGAAATGTCTGCAGTCAACTGAACTGCTTTGTTCACATAATCCCAGAGACCATTTAAGCTGCAAGGATCCCCAGAGCCAAATGCAAAGGTGGGGCTGGTTTCTAGGTCTCCAGATACCAATCTTCTTTGTATAGGCTGAGACACCTGAGGTCAGAGAGGTGAAAAGTCATCGCCTAGGTTACACAACAAAAACATAGACATGGGACTCCAAGACAGCTGCCTCTCAGGCTTTGTCCTTCTCACTATACTATGCCCGGATTTCCTGCTTCCTTCACCAAGGCACTGAAGTACCTCCTTGTCCTTAGTAGAATATCTGGGTTTCTTGAAGTCCACTCACTTTTGATTTCAGAGGCTCCCACTCATATTCCCAGATGCCTATTGATGTCAGCCATCCACTTGTTCAATTTTTGGCTTTCCCAACCATGGTACAAGCACTTAGCTTCCCAGGCTTTCTGGAGGCCCACCTTGTCCTAAGCAGATCATCAAGACCTTGATGTCTTTTCTGAAAAGTCCAGGCTCAGAGATGCAACAGCCTGGCACAGGGCCCATGCCCTCTGCCTCCCCCTTGTGGCCATTAGGAGAGGTGCAATGCCTGGTACTGGGTCTATTCCTGAGTGCCAAGCACATTTGAGCCAGCTTGATTATTCTTTCTGGAAAGGTGCCCTTATTTCTGGATGCCTGGTACCTGGGCAGCATTCCTCTCCTCCACTCGTACTCTTTCAATTAATTGCTTGTGGCAACTTCAGTCTCCCCATTGAGCAATCAGTTCATGAATTCTCAAATATTAATTGACCACGAGACAACAGTGATAAACCTGGGAATGGGGGATGCTCAGGGGTTGGAAGACGTAGTCCATGACCTCAAGGAGTTCACAGTCAATAAGAGGAGTCAAAATACACAAAAAATAAAAAGTAGTTTGATGCCCAACTGTTCTGTGCTAAGTACACCAAGAATTCAGAAATAAAGTGGTCAAGGAGGCCCCCGGAGAAGGCTGATTTGAACTGGCCTTTAGAAGACAGGCAGGATTCTGGAAAGCAGAAGGAAAGGAAGAAGAGAATTCTAGAAAGGAATAAAGGCCCTGAGAAGTAATATTGCTGTTGTTGTTGTTAGGTGTCGTCCAGTCGGTTCTGACTCGTAGTGACCCTACAGGACAGAGTAGAACCGCCCCATAGGGTTTCTAAGGAGCAGTTGGTGGATTTGAACTGCTGACCTTTTGGTTAGCCGCTGAGCTCTTAACCACTGTGCCACCAGGGCTCCTGAGAAGTAATAAGTAAGATAAAATGTATGGCTAAAATAATGTTTCTAAGATAAAAGTTAAAATGATGATAGGCTCCTTCCTCATTATCTTCTCTGGGAGCTCACATCACTTTGTTAACCCCCTTAGCATAGTACATATCACACCTTGAATCTATGTTTGCATGTCTCCCTTCTCATATTCATTAGGATGATTTTGGTTACATTAGTTTAGACAAAAAGGAATTTATGGGCTGAAGTAACTGAGAAGGACGTGGATAGCACTGGCAAAGGTATGACTAAGCCTGGGACTGACACAATGTCATCAGCTCAGTCTTCCTCCATCCTCCTCTTTCCCTGTCTCCTCCATCTGCAACTCTGTTTTTCACCCTTTGAGTGCCTCATTCTCTCCTAAGGCAGGGGGGCTTCCTTCCAAGAGTCGGGGAAGACGGCCTTCAAGGTAAGCAATTTCATGTCCTTCCAGCTGTGACTCCAGAAGCAAGAGAAAGTCTTCCCCACCACGTCCATCAGAACAGTTCCAGAGAAAAACTATCACTGGGGGCTAGAAGCCTGGAAACTATAGGTCTCAGAATCCCCGTCCACAGAGTTCTAGATGAGACTACATCCATGAGAAGCACTTGTCAAGATTTGGAAGACAGGAGAAAAGCAGAAGCCATATATCTGCTCCTCTGGCAGTAAAAAAAAATAAATAAATAAATAATTTTTTTTTCCCTGGTAGTGTCAAACTCTGGGCTTAGGCAGACATTTTGCAGCAGCCTCTTAGTGTTTTCCTGAGAATCAGGAGCCTCAGTATTGGAGGCAGCTATGATAATTCCCAGTGGTTTCCTGAGTTCTTTCAAACTCCTAGCAATGAAAGCTTGTGACAAAACTGAGAGGCAGTGGTGACCTTCCTTGACCTTTGATTGTCTAGCCTTTCCAGTGATTTTGCAAGTACCTAATCTCCTTCATTAAATTCCTTCCTACTTGAAATACCTAGAAGGGTTTTCTGTTTAAGGACCTGTGGTAGCACAGTGGTTAAAGTGCCTGGCTGCTCACTAAAAGGCTGGTGGTTTGAACCCACCAGTCACCCCGCAGGAGAAAGATGTGGCAGTCTGCTTCTGTAAGGATTTACAACCTTGGGGCAGTTCTACTTTGTCCTATAGGGTCACTAAGAGTCTGAATTGACTCAATGGCAGTGATTTTGGTTTAGGTTGGTTTCTGTTTGTGCTGTGCCCTAACTGATCCGTGTATATACCCTGTGATGGAGGAGGGGAAGGATCTGTGGCTCTAATAAAAGAATGTGGGAAGAATGTGCTAATAGCCAATTCAAGAGCAACCACATTTCCCCATGAGAAACAGTGGGAGGTAAGTTCAGTAGGTGGGATGGCATGAGGGTATGGAAGGTGTTGAACGCCAGACATTCAAATTTGAGGTGCTGGGGAAGAAGGAAGCCAGATGAATACAATGGCAAGGGCTACATTTTAGGGCAAGCACTCCTCCAGTTGTGGCGTGCATGGGACAGATTGGGGCATGGGCAACAGTAAGGAGCCAGTGGCGATGGAGGTGCTCTAAAGCGGTAGAATGTAAAAAAGCACAGAAAAGGGTGCATCCAAGACATGTGTTGGAAAAAGAAATACGGTATTTTGTCATATTATATTTAAGGACTTAACAATAATAATAACCGAACCAAACCTGAACCTGTTGCCATCGAGTCGATCCCAACTTATAGCAACTCTACAGGACAGAGTAAAACTGCCCCATAGGGTTTCCAAGCAGCGCCTGGTGAATTTGAACTGCCAACCTTTTGGTTAGCAGCTGTAGCTCTTAAACCACTATACCACCAGGATTGCCAACTAATAGTAACAGCTGCCATTTATGAAGTTTTGATTAATTATACAGAAGGTGATCTTCTAGGTTCTTTACTAACATGAAGTTATAATCCTACAAGACAGAAGTCATCTACATTTATGAAGTAGAAAGCCAAGGTTTAGGAATGTTCACTGACATGCTTAAGGTCAGCCAGCAAGGACCTGAACTCATTTTGTTGCCCTTCAAAGGTTACATCCGTTCCATCAAGCTCTGCTGCTTCCCTTACTACCACTGGTCCCCTTAACAATACAAAGGCCAAACTTGATCCTAACCTGGTAAGAGACAGGGGGAAGTATTCAAAAGAGCAAAGCTTTTCTCCCTGTTATAAAGCCCTAAGGGGAACACAATCATGGTGAAACAATCAGACAAATACAAACTGAGGGATACTCTGCAAAACAATTGGCCTGGACTCTTTTAAATAGCCAATTTTATGAAAGACAAAAATAAAAAATAAAAAATAAAAAAGACTGGGAATACTGTTCTAGATTAAAGGAGTCTAAAGAGGCAGGACAACTAAATGCGATGAGTGATCCTGGATTGGGACTTGAATTAAAAAAAACAAACAAACTATATAGGACATTTTTTAAACAACTGGGAAAATAAACCACATGTTAGTTAAATAGCAATGTATTAATGTTAACTCTCCCAGATGTGATAATTTTATTGTGGCTTGTGGGAAAATGCCCTTCTTTGGAGATAAACTGAAGCATTTAGAAGTAAATGACACAATTCTTCCAAGTAATTCTCAAATGGATTAACAAAATTAGACAGATAGGTAGTATAGATATAGCTATAGCTGTACAGATAGCTATAGATTTAGATACGGACATACCAAAAACACCTGTTGCCATCAAGTGAACTCCAACTCATAAACCCAAAACCAAACCCACTGCCGTAGAGTTGATTCCGACACACAGTGACCCTACAACACAGAGTAGAACTGCCCCATAGAGTTTCCAAGGAGCACCTGGCAGATTTGAACTGCTGACCTCTTGGTAAGCAGCCGTAGCACTTAACTACTACGCCACCAGGGTTTCCTTCCCACTCACAGCGACTCTATAAGACAGAGTAGAACTGCCCCATAGAGTTTCCGAGGAGCACCTGGTGGATTTGAACTCCCAACCTTTTGGGCAGCAGCCATAACACTTAGCCACTACACCACCAGGTTTCCAGATACAAAGATAGAGATAAATACATAGAATGCAAATGTGGCAAAATACTAACAATGAAAGCGTCTGTGGGGATTCATTGTACTATTCTTGCAATTTTTCTGCAGGTTTGAAATTTTCCAAAATAAAGTGCTGAGAGAAAAAAATTACACGCAATCCCCTTCCTCCCCCACACCCCCTCCATAAAAAAGAAAGAAAAGAGCCAGCCCCTTTAAGTTGAACATACCTGAGTGTACTAGAACTGTCTACCACTTACTGGCAGTGTGACCTCTAAGCCTCCATCTCCTCTTCTGGAAAATGGCTCCATCCGCAGCGTCAAACTTTGGGTTAAGGTACCTGCGCCTGTTTCTGAGAGGACGCCAGATACTAGTTGTATGCAGCCTTTGAGGTGATTCCGCCTAATAATGGCATTAAAAGGTTATGTCTGCCACAAAAATGTCCACAAATGGGAGCAAATGGAAATATGAATTGAGTTGTACATAAAGATAAAAGCAGGAGACTTGGAAAAATAGAACGTTATGTTTCTCCCTGAGCTCCAGGTTCAAGAGTGTATGGATGAAATGGTGCACCTGCCCCGGGAGTGGAGGCAAGGGGGACCCACAGTCTAGAGCCTCAAAATCCATCCCTGTCTGTACCTTAGGACCAAAGGATCAGAGGGGGCTCTGAGGCAGGGTGGGAGACCCTTCAGCCACTGTGACTATGGGAAGCCTCAAAAACCAATAGTGCCCACCTCTGGACATCTAGAATATGCAGCAATTCTACAGCATCTTGTAAACTCCAAGGGCTCCAGAAATTCCAGTATCAGAGATGCTTACTTAGATTCTGGCCTGGATCTGCAGATATCTCTGGACTCTCTCCCTGGGGACCCACATGCTGTCAAATGCCACCTGGGGATGCCATCTGGTTGCAGGAAGCCCAACAGTGGTTACCTGGTTTCCCTGTGGTCCGGGTGAGGACTCAAGTGGTTTAGAAGGTGGATATTTGGCTTAGGTGTCTGGGCTCCTCTCCCTTGCAGCCCTGGGGATCAGACCACTAAAGTTCCCTTCTAACCCTGAGAATTCTCCATTCCAAGGCAGCCCCTGCTTCCAGCAGGCATCTACCCACAGGGTCTGAGTTATTTGGGAGACCCAACATCTTGCACTCAGCCCAAGAGAGGGGAGGGGAAGGACAGACAACTGGGCAGTCTCCAGCTCCCCTCCCCCGCCAAGAGACAGCCATGGGCAACTTTAACTCTTTCTTGGCTCTGGCAAAGACTAACACATTCCACTTAGCAAAGACTCAGATGGCAGCATGGAAACCATTTTAATTCAAAGAAAAAAATAACAAAGTGTATATAGTGGGAGAAAATTATGCATGAAAAGTGAGTTTTGAAAATTGTCTTTAAATGTTACAACCAAAGTAAAAGGATAGAAACTGCATGAGAAGAACATGGTGTGTGTGGGTGGGTGAGTGTGTGGGTGTGGTTTAAGTTTGAAGAAATCAATCACTTTCACAACTATAGGGTTTAGAGTAATATTTCACCTTTTCAGGAACTCCAAAGTTTATGTTAGAAAGGAGGAGACTACAGATTAAACTATTTAGATTTATACTTCTACACACTAGCACCCAAAGTCATTCAAAACCCAAGTAAATTTAATCTTAGGAGTCTGTGGGTGGCACAAATAGTTTAGCACTGGACTACTAACCAAAACGTTGGTGGTTCAAACCCACCCAGAAGCACCTGTGAAGAGAGCCCGGGACACCTGCTTAGAAAAGGCCACGGCCTGGAAAAGTCTATGGAGCAGTTCTACTCTGCATAGTTGGGGTCCCCGTGAGTAGGCAACTAATGACAACAACAAATTTAATCCTGGCGATTTTCAGTGTTTGGTGTGATTATGCCTTCCTTTTCAATTGTACCCTACTGTGTGCAGAGCCCTCGTAGGGGAGCTGTGTGTGGCTCTAACATCTGGACATGTCTGCACCAAGCCTGGGAGAGATGCTCAATGGAAGGAAGTGGAAGGAAGGAGAAGGGAGGGAGGGAGGAGGAGGGGAGTCACTGCAATGTTCCCACCCGGAAGAAAAGTGCCTTTTTTACATGGAACATTTGCGGTTTAAGTGGTGCGTTTGTTCAGGCCTGAGCTGAGAACTCACACTTAAGAACAGTGATTTGGTGGCTCTCTATGGATTCAGCTCTACACACAGCCACTGGCCCAGCACTTGGCAGGCCCTGAGTGAATCCCAGGCAGGACAGAATGACTAACGCGCAGCCTCTGCTGCTGTCCTGCAGATGTCTCTCAAGGGCAGGTCCATCACACATCCTGGGCACCTGGCATCCCTGAAACCAAGCTGTGACTGTCCTCATAGAAGAAAACCTAATGGTGCTATTGGATTGGTTGTATTTAAGGCCTCCTTGACTGTAGGAAAACGCAGCTATTCTGGATCACTACTTGCTCGTTAAAACAGGCCAGCCCTCCTTCTTCACCTCTCACACCCCCTGCTCCAGCCAGCCTTAGCTCAGAAGCAGTGCTCAACCCAGCCTGGCCAGCCCTGGAGATATCCCGAGGCCCCCTTCTCACTGCTGGCGGGCTCCTTGGGGTGCACCTTCTGACTCCACCTGGTTCCTTGCCTCCAAGTGTTCCACTTTCTCCTTGCTCCTTGCCCAGACTCCACAGGCTTTTCAGGCTGTCTAAGCCAGACCTGTGCACTCAGATCCCTCTGGCCCACCTTCTGGCTCTTCCTGGCTTAATTCATCCTATTACCAATAAACTCCAGGTGCCAGTGGTGGCCTTTAAGACTGATGTTGGGGGGTAGGAGGAATGCATTCCGTGCATTTGCAATCTCCATAATTTATGCTGAAATTGCCAGATGGCAGGCAGTTTGACCATTAAGATGCATTCCTGCAAGGCAATTTAACTCATCTGCTTTCCTAGCACCCACTTGTAGACCGGCCAGGAGATACAGAGCCCCACTGTCATCAAAAAACCAGTTGTTGTAGAGTTGATAACTCATAGCCACCCTACAGGACATAGCAGAACTGCCCCATAGGGCTTCCAAGGCTGTAATCTTTATGGAAGCAGACTCCCATGTCTCCCACTGGGCGGCTGGCAGGTTCAAACCCATTACCTTTCAGTTAGGAGCTGAGCACTTTAACCACTGTGCCACCAGGACTCCTCTAATGCCATCAGACCTGCTGCCATCGAGTTCATTCCAACTCACAGAGACCCCATAGGACAGAGCAGAACTGCCCCATATGGTGTCCAAGGAGCGGGTGGTGGATTTTAACTGCCAACATTTTGGTTAGCAGCCTGAGCTCTTAACCACTGTACCACCAGGGCTCCACCGTCATCAAAAAATAAAACCAAACCCGTTGCTGTCAATTCAATTCTGATTCATAGCAATCCTACAGGACAGAGTAGAACTGCCCCATAAGGATTCGAACTGCCAACCTTGTGGGTAGCAGCTCAGCTATTAATCACTGTGCCAAAAGGGCTCCAATGTCATCAAAGGAACCCTCAAATAGTTTCGTTTACTGGCTCTTAGTCTTTAGTATACATTGAAATCGCCTGGAGGGCTAGTTAAAACAGATTGCTGGGCCCCCAGCCCCCAGTTCCTGATTCTAAGGGCCTGGCAGTAGGACCCGCGAGTCTGTATTTCTAACAAGTTCCCAAGTAATGCTGGTGCTCTGGTTCAGGGACCACTGGTTTTTGAACTTGACTGTACATTGGACTCACCTGGGGAGCTTTCTAAACAATGCCTGTACCTGCCCCCAGAGATTGTGATTTAATTGTTCTGGGGTAAAGACTGGTCACAGGGAGTTTTGTAAGTTCCGTAGGTGATTCTAGGTCCCTTCGTGGTGCAAGCAGTTTGCGTTCCACTACTAACCTGAAGGTTATCAGTTTGAACCCACCCAACAGTGCCACGGAAGAGAGCCCTGGCAATCTGTTTCTGTAAAAATGACAGCCAAGAAAACCCTATGGAGCTCAGTTCTATTCTGTAACACATGGGGTCGTCATGAATTGGACTGACTCGACTGCAGCAGGTTTCGTTTTTTGTGGGGGTGTTGGGGAGGGTACGTGATTCTAATGTTCAAACAGGGTTGAGAACCTTTGCTCTTGTCTTTTTCCTTAACAGAGGCCCGAAGAGGGGTGGGGAGTCCTCTTTATCCCCTACAGTGACCCTTGAGTAGAGTTGCCAGATAAAATATAGACCACCCAGTAGTATTTGAATTTCAGACAAACAATATTTTAGTATGAGTATGTTCCACTGCAGGAATCCCCATTTTTGTTTTTTGTTGTTGTTTTTTTTTTTTTCTACATTTGGCAACCCTACCCTTAAGCCATCTCCATAACACAGAATGAGAAACAATGATCTGCCAGCTCCCATTTTACAAACAGGAAAACCGAGGCCCCCAATTAAGAGCCAGGAAAATAATTCCGGAGCCTTGATTCCAATCCAGAACCCTTTCCTTCTATTACATTTAACTGCGCTAAACATACAAGCACCCTCCTATTCTTAGGGGGTTACTTGTCAGTTGCTCAGAGGTGACTTCAAAGGGTTGAGTGTGATTTATGTCCTCTCTTCTCTCCCTCCCCTCCTCACCTCCACCTCCATTCTTTGCTGCAGTTATTACAGAGCCTGTCCTGGGGTTTGGCCATTCTTAGGGCCATATCGTTAATGGTCATCTCAGGGAGGAAGTGGGCTGGAAGCGGTCCTGGCCAGAGACAGCAGTGTGAGAGAGTCCGTAATTGGGTAACACAAGGACAAGTGGGATTTGGCACAGGCAGACAACAGGCAAAGCATGTTGGGAGAGGCCCACTTAATTCACAGAGACACTCGGAATTAGTTGTAAATTCTCTGGGAAGAGATCAAGGCAGAGGCATAAACAGCTCAATTAAACTGTCGGCTCAATGCTCAATATACAGTAACGGTCAAAACACAGCCTTTAATCTAGATATAGCGGATTTATCTTTCCACCTGTAATGAGATTCCTAAGATTAGTTGTACCTGATGCAGAGAAAACAACAGAGCTGGCTTGGCGACAACTGGGACAGGCGTGAGTGCCAGCAGAACCTCGCCTTGTGTGCCAAGGGGCTACCTGGATGCCACACTCTCCCTGGAGCCCCCACTAGATGCTAGAGAGACAGAGATGAATCACTACAGCCTCCTCCACTTAGGGGACACATCTGCTTCAGAAATGCAGCTAGTCTGACAGGTCCCATCCAGGCCAAAGCTAACAGCCAGCCAGTCGCCCCAAGTCTGAAGCAGGCAGGGATAACACATCAGGGTTTAGTCCTCTGCTAGTCCACCCTCCATCATCTCAACCACTCACGTCCACTCATTCTTTCAACAAATATTTATTGTGTGCCTACTATGTGCCATCCCTTGTGTCTGTCAGTTTGTCATACTGTGGGGGCTGGTATATTGCTGTGATGCTAGAAGCTATGCCACCGGTATTTAAATATCAGCAGGGTCACCCATTGTGGACAGGTTTCAGCTGAGTTTCCAGACTAAGACAGACTAGGAAGAAGGATCTGGCAGTCTACTTCTGAAAAGAATTAGCTAGTGAAAACCTTATGTATGAATAGCAGCAGAACACTGTCTGATATAGTGCTGGAAGATAAGCCCCTCCAGTTGGAAGGTACTCAAAAGATGACTGGGGAAGACCTGCCTCCTCAAAGTAGAGTCGACCTTAATGATGTGGACGGAGTTAAGTTTCTGGACCTTCATTTGCTGATGTAGCACAACTCAAAATAAGAAACAGCTGCAAAGATCCATTAATAATCGTAATGTGGAATGTACGAGGTATGAATCTAGGAAAATTGGAAATTGTCAAAAATGAAATGGAACACATAAACATCGATATCCTAGGCATTAGTGAGCTGACGTGGGCTGGTATCGGCCATTCTGAATCAGACAATCATATGGTCTACTATGCAGGGAATGACAAATTGAAGAGGAATGGTGTTGCATTCATTGTAAAAAAGGACATTTCAAGATCTATCCTGAAGTATAATGCTGTCAGTGATAGGATAATATCCATACACCTACAAGGAAGACCAGTTAATACAACTATTATTCAAATTTACATGCCTAGTGCTAAGACCAAAGATGAAGAAACTGAAGATTTTCACCAACTTCCGCAGTCTGAAATTGATTGAACACGCAATCAGGATGCACTGATAATTACTGGTGATCAGAATGCAAAAGTTGGAAACAAAGGAGGATTGGTAGTTGGAAAATATGGCCTTGATGATAGAAATGATGCCAGAAATCCCATGATAGAATTCTGCAAGACAAATGACTTCTTCATTGCAAACACCTTTTTTCACCAACATAAATGGTGACTATATACGTGGACTTGCCAGATGAAATATATAGGAATCAAATTGACTACATCTTGGAAAGAGACAACAGAAAAGCTCAATATCATCAGTTAGAACAAGGCCAGGGGCCAACTGAGGAACAGACCATCAATTGGTCATACATAAGTTCAAACTGAAACTGAAGACAATTAGAACAAGTCCATGAGAGCCAAAGTACGACCTCAAGTATATTCCACCTGAATTTGGAGACCATCTCAAGGATAGATTTGTTGCCTTGAGCACTAATGACCGAAGACCAGAGGAGTTGTGGAATGACATCGAGGACGTTATACATGAAGAAGCAACGGGTATTAAAAAGATAGGAAAGAAAGAAAAGACAAAAATGGATGTCAGAAGAGACTCTGAAACTTGTTCTTGAACGTTGAATAGCTAAAGCAAGTGGAAGAAATAATGAAGTAAAAGAGCTGAACAGAAGATTTCAAAGGGCAGCTCAAGGAGACAAAATATTATAATGGCATGTGCAAAGATCTGGAGATAGAAAACCAAAAGGAAGAACATGCTTGGCATTTCTCAAGCTGAAAGAACTGAAGGAAAAACTCAAGCCTCGAGTTGCAATAGTGAAGGATTCCATGGGGAAAATATTAAACAACACAGGAAGCATCCAAGGAAGATGAAAGGAATACACAGTCACTATATCAAAAAGAACTGGTGAACATTCAACCATTTCAGGAGGTAGCATATGATCAGGAACCAATGGTACTAAAGGAAGAAGTCCAAGCTGCACTGAAAGCATTGGAATTGCATTGCAAAACAAGGCTCTAGGAATTGATGGAATATCAACTGAGATATTTCAACAAACAGCTGTAGCACTGGAGGTACTTACTTATCTATGCCAAGAAATTTGGAAGATAGCTACTTGGCCAATCGACCAGGAGACATTCATATTTATGGCTATTCCCAAAAAAAGGTGATCCAACAGAATGTGGAAATTACTCGAACAATATCATTAATATCACACACAAGTAAAATTTTGCCAAGATCATTTAAAAGCCGCTTCAGCAGTACCCTGACAGGAACTGCCAAAAATTCAAGCCAGATTCAGAAGAGGACATGGAGCCAGGGATATCATTGCTGATGTCAGATAGATCCTGGCTGAAAGAGAATACCAGAAAGATGTTTACCTGTGTTTTATTGACTGTGTAAATGCATTCAATTTTGTGGATCATAATAAATTATGGATAATATTGCAAAAAATGGGAATTCCAGAACATTTAATTGTGCTCATGAGGAACCTGTACATAGATCAAGAGACAGTCATTTGAATAGAAAAAGGGGATACTGTGTGCTTTAAAGTCAGGAAAGGTATGCATCAGAGTTGTATCCTTTCACTACACCAATTCAATCTGTATGCTCAGCAAACAATCCGAGAAGCTAGACTGTATGAAGAAGAACGAGGCATCAGGATTGGAGGAAGACTCATTAACAACCTGCATTACGCAGATGACACAATCTTGTTTGCTGAAAGTGAAGAGGACTTGAAGCACTTACTGATGAAGGTTAGAGACCATAGCCTTCAGTATAGATAACACCTCAACATAAAGAAAACAAAAATCCTCATAACTGGAACAATAAGCAACAGCATGATAAACAGAGAAAAGATTGAAGTTGTCAAGGATTTCATTTTATTTGGATCCACAATCAATACCCATCGAAGCAGCAGTCAAGAAATCAAAAGACACATTGCATTGGGAAAAGATCTGTTTAAAGTGTTGAAGAGCAAAGATGTCACCTTGAAGGCTAAGGTGCACCTGACCCGAGCCATGGTGTTTTCAATCGCCTCATATGCATGTGAAAGCTGGACGATGAATGAGGAAGACCCAAGAATTGACACCTTTGAAGTGTGGTGTCAATATTGTGAAGAATATTGAATATACCATGGCTTGCCAAAAGAACAAAGTTGTCTTGGAAGAAGTACAACCAGAATGCTCCTTAGAAGCAAGGATGGCGAGACTACATCTCACATACTTTGACCATGTTATCAGGAGGGATCAGTCCCTGGAGAAGGACATCATGCTTGGTAAAGCAGAGGGTCAGTGAAAAAGAGGAAGACTCTTGAGATGGACTGACACAGTGGCTGCAACAATGGGCTGAAGCATAACAACAATTATGAGGATGGCACAGGACTGGGCAGTGTTTTGTTCTATTGTACATAGGGTTGCTATGAGTCAGAACTGTCTCAATGGCACCTAACAACAACTATGTGCCAGGCACTGTTCTGGACATTGGAGATATAGCAATGGACAACTGTAGAGTTTACATCGTGGTGCCAGACAAACAACAAGCAAAAAATATGCAGTGTGTTAGATGGAGATAAGTGATACTCAGAACAATAAAGCATAGAGCAGGAATAGAAAGTGCTGAGTGGGACCTGTAATTCTAGTTATGGTGCCAGAGAATGTTTCACTGAGAATATGACATTTAAATAAAGACCTGAAGAAAGTGAAGTGCCAGCAATGGGGATTGCTGGGGGAAATTATTCCAGGAGAGGAGACAGAGGTGCAAAGACCCAAGGAAAGAGTGTGCCTCCAGTGTTCAAAGGCCAGCAAAGAGTCCGTGTGACTGGAGCGGAGAGAGGGGAGAGCACGAGATGAGGTCAGGAGTTTAAGGGGGCCTGGTCCGACAAGGCCTTGTGGGTCACTGTAAGAATCTCAGCATTTACTATTAGGGAAACAGGATTTAATTGGGGATTTGAGCAGAGGAGGGACATAATTAGACTAACTTTTAATAGGATCAGTGGCTGTTGTGTTGAGGCGGAAGCCAGGAAAATGGGTCAGATGCTCCTGCAATAATCCAGTTGAGAGACCAGGGTATCTTGGACCAGAGTGGTAGCAGCAGAGGTGGTGAGAAGTGGTCAGATTCCACATACACCTTGCTGATGGGTTGGATGGAGCAGTAGTGAACCAAAGGATCAAGGATGACTGAGGGTTTTGTTTCAGATCTTCACTAAGCACCGTTGCTGTTGTTAGGTGCTGTCACATAGATACCAACTTATAGCGACCCCATGTGACAGAACAGAACTGCCCCCATAGGGTTTTCTAGGCTGTAATCTCTCTTTTTTTTTTTTTATGGTGTAATCTTTACAGGAGCAGATGGCCAGGTCTTTCTCCCACAGAGTTGCTAGGTGGGTCTGAACCGCCAACCTTTCAGTTAGCAGCAAAGCACTAATGACTTCCCAATCTATGCCTCCAGCCCAGACCCTTGTCCTGCACATCACATTTGTGCTAATGCTGAGCCCACATTTTCTCCCCAAAATGCTGCTTACTCTTTGCTACAGTATTACCCCTCTTTGGGAAGGGGCTGCCACCACTCATGGGTAGCCTAAAGACAGAGGCCTGGGAGTCATGCAGAGTCCACTCTGAGAATGGCTTAACACTCTTCCACTATTCCAATGTTATTTAATCATTCACAACTATGTACTGAGCAATCTTTATAAAATGCAGAAACAATTAGGTCATTTCCTTGCTCAAAGACTCCCTATTCCTACGGCAATGGCTCACTATTGCTTACAACATAAAAGTTCCATTCTCCTTAGTCTGGCATTCAAAACTCTCCTTGATGGGCCACAGCCTATGTTTCTACCTTTACCCACCATTTCATGCCCTCACAAACTCTCATTTACTCACATTCCACTCAAACCAGACTGACTACTACTATTGCCCAAGGGGTACCCCCCATGTTCCTGCTTCTATGTCTTTGCTTATACTGTTCCCTCTGCCTGGAATCCCCTTGTCTACACTTCCCATACCCAAACGCTACTCATTCTTCAAGGCCTAGCCCAGATATCACCTCCTCTAGGAAACCTTCCGTGACATACTTCCCTCGGAATTAAACTCTCTCCTCCATGGTCCCATAGCACTTTGTACCTTGTTCTGTCCTGTATTCCACTTGTCTTGTCCAGTTATTGGTGAGAGATAGAACCAGCATCTAAATTGTCTCTGGTACATAGACAGAGAACTGACATTAATATCTGATCAACTCAACTGAACGAATGATGCTTCTTAAAAGTAAATGAGTCTGTGGTGGTGGCACCATTTTTCTGGGCCTCTACCGCTGGCATGGCTTTCCTCCCAAAAGTGGGCAGATAAAGGTGCAGCCTCTGGGGAGCTTTTGATCAAAAGTGAGAAGCTGAGACAAGGGCAAAAACTGGGTCATAGCCAACACTTCCAATAAGAATATATGGGGGTGGGGGCACAAAAATAAAAATGCCAAGAATGATGGACAGAGTTTACAGGCTAGCATCGTGTTGGGTTTGTGACGCTGAGATCCTGGGTACTAATTCCAGCTGTGCCTCCTGACTCAAATCTCTTCCCTTCACTGGTCCCAGTTTTCCCTCTGTGAAACGGCGTTGCTGGGTCTACGGTAGGAGAATCTGACCAGCTTTAAACCCCTATACTGCTCTGCTCCTTTTCCTACAAGTCCCTATCTCCCGAAATCATTTGACACACCTGTTACTCCAATATCTTTCTTTGGAAGCTCCTATATTTCATTTCACAATGATTATTTCTGATTCTGAATCTTGTAAGGTACATTTCTACTGGTTTCCAAAGGAAAACACCCATGTGCTTTTTTGTCTGCTTGAAGTAAACACCACCTTGAGCCAGTTACCCCATCTGTACACTGGGAACAATACCAGATTGCAGGGATGCTGTGGAGGCTTAATTACATACAGAGCATTTGGGGGTTGCGCAGATACACAAACGCTCTGGAAGTTCTTGGCATAATGCTATAGTATTACAATAATTCTGGCTTACAAATTATAACCCCCGCAGGGGCATCACATGGGAAAGTGGGTCTGACCCCACGGCCTGCTCTAAGTGAAATGAAAAAAAGAAGTGGTGAAACATAACTTCTCTTTCCAAACCTTTAGAGAAGGCAAAGGGAACTCTTCCATGTTCAACCCACATGCAGAGAACAGGCTTCTAGATCCTGGAGAGGACTTTCTTGTCCCAGGTGACCTGGCCTGTTGCCAGGATCTGGCTGTTGTACCCCTAAGAGACTGGGAGCAGAAATCAGAGGGGAAGGAGCAGGAGAGGGTGTGTAGTTGGTTGAAAGGTGGGGCTTCCAATGAAGATGTCCTTGCCTCTCAGGTTTTCTATTTGGACCTCCCCTCCATGCAGGATAATTAAGTGCTTACACAGCAGAAGGGTGATTTAAAGAGTAATTTGAGATATTTAAGTCTAAGGATACTCAAACATCTTAGCCCAGGTCAACTTCCGGTCCTTCCACCATCCCTCGGGACACACGAAGGGTGTGTGCACACAGACAGACGTACACACGTTTTAGATTATTTCTTGTAAATGATAAATAAGTGGATCTCAGGCAATGAAAAGGCTGTGTGGTTGTGTGGGTGTCTGTGACTGTGGGGGGTCAGAGAGTGGGTTTGGAAAATTCAGTTGGCTCATACAGGATGACAATCCTGTCTGACCAAAGAGGAAAAGGCAAACAGCTTGATCCTGAAGAGTCAGTCTGCAGTCAACTCTACCGCATCACTGTGTGTGGTTGAGTGATCAGTGCACCGGCTTCAGAGTAAGACCCAAGTTGGAGTCTAGGTTCTCACACTTCATCGTTGTAATCTCAGGCATGAGTCTTGATGGGTTCAAGAGGAAGAAGCAAGAGCTCTCTGTTCGAGTCTCACACAGAGAGCTGACCTCCAGCTCCAGCATAGCTAAGGCTGTGTCATGGCCAACAGGGCCCTTGGCCTTGCTGCCTGCCCTGACAGGGCCCACTCTTCCTAAGGACAGGAAAAACAGGCTCTCCAAGAGCCCAGATGACATCTATAATATACAGGCATCCAGTGGGCTATCATTTTAATAAATCAACATTCTTACAGAATGTCTCAGCTCTTAGGTACTCACACCTTAGGGTTAAGCGTATTCTGGGGCTTGCCCACCCAAATTCAACGAGGCCCTAGAGGTAGCTACCTCAATTTCAGGCAGCTTTCTGGAGCATACTGCCTTCCCTGGGTGTGAACACCAGGAAAAGATATACTGAACAAGCTATATCCCTCCTTCTGCCTCAGTTTCCTCATTTTTGAGGACAACATGATCTGAAGTTGCAAAGAAAAGACTAGTGGAAATGACATCATTACGTGACCACACTGGGGAACTGGTATCGGGGCCCCTGTGTGATGTTCCACTGAGCCTCAGTTTCTCCATCTGTAAACCGAGGGCCTTGAATAACATGGAGCCTTGTCAACTCCCACAACCTTAGGCATTAAAAGTTCCCACAGTTCGCTCTGCCAGGTAAACAGCGAACGCGGTTAAAACCAAGACTTCCTCAGAGGTGAAAAGGTAAGCAAACATTCCGACCTCCCCTTAGCCTTGCTCTCCGACTGGTGCCCGGCCGGCCCCAGTGGCCTCGGTAGGCCGCATCCATCATCTGCAATGCTAATATGCTCATTAGCATAAATATTTCTCCGAGGACCTGGCGCGCGGGGAATGAACCGGAGGCTCAGTCCCTTTAAAGGAAAAGTGGGTAGCCGCCCCGTCCCTAAGGGCACTCGGCACCACCTTTCCTCCGTGAAGGCCGTGCTGTAAACTGTGACAATGTCCCCTGTTAATCACCCTACCCCCAACAGTGGGGATCCCTGGAGTGCACTGCAGTGCCCCCCGAGACAGCGGGCAGGCTTGGGCTCTGCGCACTGCTAGCTCACCTGGCAACCTCTCTTCCGAGGCAGCGGCGGGCCGAGAGCTAAGCCGTGCTGGCAGAGCTTTGAGACCCCAGCGCCCTCCGGCAAGACCTGGGGGCTGGCGCCGCCGCGGCCGTGGGAGGTGGCGCGTGCAGAGGAGGAGGGGCGCGTCCACCCGCCCGCGAGTTCCGCCCCCTCCAAGTACAGGGCGCATGGGGGGCGGGGCTGGGGCAGAAGTCTGGCGGCCGGGCGCCTGGGGGTGGGCGGGGCGGGCCCTGCGGGGCGGGCCTGGGGGCGGGGCGCGCACGGGCCGGGGTGGGCGGGGCCACAGCGCAGGGCGGGCTCTGGCGGCCCGAGTGTCACACACGCGGCGGCTTGGGAGGCGGCGGCAGCGGCAGCGGCAGCGGCAGCGGCAGGCGCCGCCGGGACGGGCGCGGGCGCGTGGGCTCGGGCGGGCGCCGGTTGCTTCCCTCCGTCGCTTGCTCGCTCGCCTGCTCTTCCGCCCGCCTGCTTGCCGGCTGCGGGGCCGGGCTTGCCCCTGCTCTCTCGAGAAAGAAGAAGGGGGCCGCGGAAGCCGACAAGTTCCCGCAGGAGCCCCGGGTCCCGGCCGAGACAGAGCCTGCGGCTCCAACGGGACAGGAGCGCGCTCTGCGGCGAGGCCAACGGCCACAGCGTCCGCGGCGGGGGAGGCCAGGGCCTCCTGCTCTCCGCGGGGCAGCGGGCCGGGACTCCATGAGATCCAAAGCCTGAGCGGCGCGCGGCGGAGGTGGACAGCGGCGCTGCAGTTGCCGGAGCCTGGGAGCGGCCGGCAGGAGGCGGCGGTGAGAACTTGAACTTGGAGTCGGGAGCGGGCGCCCCGGACGCCCCCCGCCGGGGCCGGGGCGCCGAGGGGCCTGGGCGGCAGCGCTGCCCCCCGGATGGCCGCGGCGGCGGACCTGGTTCCCGCGCCGCGGCCCTAGGTGGCCTCTCGCCATGGCCAAGTGGCTGAACAAGTACTTCAGCTTGGGAAACAGCAAAACCAAGAGCCCCCCGCAGCCGCCGCGGCCAGACTACCGCGAGCAGCGGCGCCGGGGCGAGCGGCCCTCGCAGCCTCCCCAGGCCGTGCCGCAGGCCCCCGCGGCGGTCTCGGCGTCCTGCGGTCCGGGCACCGCCTCCTGCTTCTCGGCCTCGTCAGGCTCGCTGCCCGACGACAGCGGCAGCACGAGCGACCTCATCCGCGCCTACCGCGCGCAGAAGGAGCGCGACTTCGAGGACCCCTACAACGGGCCCGGCTCGTCGCTGCGCAAACTGCGCGCCATGTGCCGCCTGGACTACTGCGGCGGCGGCGGCGGGGAGCCGGGCGGGAGTCAGCGGGCTTTCTCGGCCTCGTCGGCGTCGGGCGCCGCCGGCTGCTGCTGTGCCTCCTCGGGCGCGGGCGCCGCCGCGTCCTCGTCGTCGTCCTCGGGGTCGCCGCACCTCTACCGCAGCAGCGAGCGACGGCCCACCACGCCGGCCGAGGTGCGCTACATCTCCCCCAAGCACCGCCTGATTAAGGTGGAGAGCGCCGCGGGCGGGGGCGCCGGGGACCCCGTGGGGGGCGCCTGCTCTGGTGGCCGCACCTGGAGCCCGACGGCCTGCGGAAGCAAGAAACTGCTCAACAAGTGCGCCGCCTCGGCCGCGGAGGAGAGCGGGGCCGGCAAGAAGGACAAGGTAAGGTGCTCCTCGGCCTCATCCTAAGGTTCCAGGGCCACTGTGTTCATGGAAAAGCTGAGGTACCGCCCTGCTTCCAAGCTCTTTCAACAACTTAAGGCTAGGATCCTGAGGTCACGGCTTCCACACAGCTTCCCTGTTCTGCCCCCGCCCATGCGCCTTCCCCCGGACTGTCAGCCTCCCGACACCGTTCCCTTTCGCTGCTGCTCCCAGAGCGTCCCCTCTCTGAGCCTGGTGCTCGCTTTGGAAGTAGCCCGAGCGGGAGTGCCTCGCCCAGCCTTGCCGTAGGAAGAAAGATCTAGCCGGCTCTTCCGGCCCGGGAGGAGTAAAGTCTTGAAGAGTCAGAGCTGTCACGGACTTAAAAGAACATTTACTCTTGTCTCCCTTTCACACACTCTATAGGTGGGAAACTGAGTTCCAGAGCTGGGGAAGGGACTCGCCCCGAGATTGCTTGGCGTTCTTGGTGGCAGAGCCGGATGGGCTGTCTCTAAACGTGTATGTGTAAATCTCTCTAAATGCTCTGCCCTGCCCCACCCCCCACGCTAGGCTTCCAAATCTGGGCGGCCTTTTGTACCGGAGCTGCACCAGGAACCCCCACGCGTGCTTTTCCGGTTGAAACTGTGCTGCCTGCAAGAGCGCCCCGTGTCGCACCCGTCGGTTCCTGCCTCCCAGAGCCGGTCTGCTTTAAGGAGACCCAGCCCCCATCCTCACCCTCCTTCCTGACCCCACCCCCACCCCCACTCCATACTGTCCCAGGGATGCAGGGGAGGGGTGCTTTGTGACAGTCCCCCTCCCTAATATATCTGGTCATTTTTACCCTTCTTTTAGGCAGCCAATTAATTACAGCCAGACTTGGCTCCCTCCCCTTCACACTCCCATGACACCTTCCCTTCCCCCATAAAATAATACTCTTTTCTACTTCTGGTGAAGGGCAGTGTTTTGATTAAACCAGGGCCCAGTGAGAGAGCCCGGTCCTGTGTGCAGTACCCTGTGCTGGCTGTCAGGCTGCTGCCCTACTTGTTCTGCCCCTTGTCCCTCACCCTCTTCCTCCCAAAGGTAAACTTTTTCCCAGGCCTGGGCTGGGGGAGACTGATAAAGAGTCTGAGTTCCTTTGAAGCCTGGGTGTCCAGACAGGAGGGAGACGGGCTCCTACCTGCCAGCTGGTGGTTACAGAGCGATCTTTTTGTTTTATGGAAGGGAGTAAGGGGACGCCCCTCCTGTAATCTTTCCGCTGCCCACTCTCCTCTCTCCCAGATCCTTGTGATATTTCCTCCTGGGCAGACCATGAACAGCATAAATGATCCCACCTCTCCCTGGGGCCAGTTTAGGGATACTTTCAGAAATGTGGACTGGGCTCCCCAAGCTCCCAGGATGTCACACCTAGATGACTGGGAGTTGGGAGCCAGGTGGCCACCTCAGAAGCTACCTGGAGGGAGGGGGGAGATTTCCCTGGGAGCTGCCTGGTTTATGGTTGATCTGTGAGGGAAACACAAAGAGGCTCCCTGCTGTCTTAGGTGCAGCCCAAGCTTGTCTTGGTAGGTGGACTGGGAGAACCTGGGAGTTCTGGGGCATGGAGCAGGAGAAAAGCCCAGCAGCCACCCCACACCAAGAGGTTTGCAACCAACTGCCCTAAATTCCCTGTCCCCCCCACCAGCTTTGTTACCCCATGACCACCCCCCTAGGTGGACAAATCTCGTTCTCCCGCTGCATGCACATGGTTCTGCTTGATCACTAGAGCCTTTCATGGCTTTGAAACTTTAGCACACATTTTTTGCCATTTACAGTATTTCAAATACTGTTTTATAGCTAGAATGTCAAGTGTGTTTAGAACTTGGCTTCCTTCCTTCACCAGATATTTCTTGTGGGTCTTCTCTGTCCCCTGCCTCCCTTGCTGGAGTGAGCCCCTTGCAGAGTTGGTCTTCAGTGAATACTGTGTCAGGCCACAGTGTCAGTGATGAGTGCTGTGATGGGGCCTGTGATATTACAGGAGGGCTCAAGAGGGTTGAGGGGGTTGGTCAAGGAGTGCTCCTTAGAGACAGAGCCATTACGGTGGGGCAAGTCATGACCACTGTTTGCCTGGAGAAGACAGCCCAGTGCTTTAGGGAACAGCAGGTAAAGTCCCCTGTGGCTAGAATTAGAGGTTAGGGTTGAGCAGGACCCTAGAGGGACAGCAGGGCTTAGGTCAGGGAGGGCCTTGTAAGCCAAGAGCAGTGGGCCAGTGAAGAGATTTATCTGCTACCATGATGCAATCAAGTATGGATTTTAGAAAAGATCTCTCTGGGCTGCATTTCAGCTACTATGCTGTGACTTTGAGCCCTTTGATCTTTTGAGAAGTTGTCCCACCCTCAGAGACTGAGCTGTTTCGGCTACCAGATATGCTTTCTAATCAGGAGGAGAGGCGGCAGCCAGGGAGAGACAGTAGGATGTCCTAGTGCAATGGTTCTCAAACTTCAGTGCACCTGGAGGGCTGGGGAAAACACGGATGCTGGGCCCCATCCCCACAGTTTTTGATTCATTAGGTTTTGGTAGGAGCTGAGAATTTTCCTTTCTAACAAGTTCCCAGGTGATGCATCTGCTGCTGGGTCCTGGGACCACAATTGGAAAGCCATTGTTCTAAAACAGCGGTGGCTTCTTAGCAATCTTGCTCCCTCTGGGTCTCTGGTCTGGGCTGCTTTGGGGTGCAGAGACTCCAGATGTCCTCATCTCTGTCATCAGTATGGGGGCTGCCTCCTGATCCCAGGCCAACACCTACACCCATTCCTGGTCAAAGGAGGCAGCCTGTTTTTCACGTTATATCCAGCCAGAGGAAACCCTGGTGGCGTCTACGGCTGCTAACCAAAGGGTCGGCAGTTCGAATCCGCCAGGCGCTCCTTGGAAACTCTGTGGGGCAGTTCTGCCCTGTCCTATAGGGTTGCTATGAGTCAGAATTGACTCAACGGCACTGGGTTTGGTTTTGGTTTGGTCCAGCCAGACAGATTTTGGAAGGCCAGGCAAACTGTAGATCCAGCTCTAAACACTCCAGAGCCTTCCTGCCCCACCCCTAAAAAGCCATGAAATTTCATATCTAGCATATCACTTAGTTTCAGGCCCAGCTTTCTTTTATCACTTGTTAGGGAATAGGATGAGAACCCTTAGGTCTATTTCTGAAGCCCCCTGTGTGCCGGGTCCTGTGCTGGGTTCTTGCCATACCTTCAGGGTCTGTGCTTGTTTTTCGTTTTATGATTTATTTTTGTTGTTATTGAGAATATACACAGCAGAACATACACCAATTCAACACTTTGTCCTTGTTTTTGACATTGGGCCAAAGTTGAGTTACATGGCATTAGAGCAGGAGTGCTTCCAGTGTCAACCCCCACCATGGTGTTTCTTTGGGGGCCTTCCTCCTGCTACTCTTAGTACCTGTGCTTCCTTATGTCCACACTTAGGCATCCACCTGTTCTCCCAGGTAATTCCTGGGGCACTCACATGGTCATATTGCCCCCACCACCGCCTGCCTCCAGTCTTGGGCATTTTCTCATTTGGAAGAGGGACTGTGTTTATTTTACCAATTTAATTCCTCCTCCAATACGACATTAACTTCAATTTAGTGAACTTTTATCCAGCACTTATTTTGTGCTCAGAGATCTCTCAATACAAAGCTAACTTAGAAGGGAAGGTCATCAAAGATGCAGAAGATGTCAGTAATCTCTGCTCCCAAGCCTAGCACTCTCTGGAATAGATCAACATATTGCATTTTAATTATTTGTTTCCCAGTTTGTCTTGTAGGACTTAGTGTTGGGGGCTTCAAGTAGGAGGTGGCTTTTGATTTGGATCTAGAGACAGAAGAATTTCAGTGCAGCGGAAGGGGTGATTGCAAGCCATGGGAGTGCTTATTGCGTATTAGTACTGTGTGCATGTATGTGTGTACTTGTGTGTGTGTGGGTATATGTATATGGGTATGTGTATACATGCATATGTATAAAATCTCAATGTAGGGGCGTGTTCCTGGAAACCAGAGCCTTCTTACGGTAGGTCTCACTTGGGTCTGGGGAATGGGAGATGACACGAGATAGGTTGGGGCCTGAGTTTGGACTCTACAAACTGAGTTTGGACTCCACAAACGGGAGTTCTTGAGGACTGTAGAGCCAAGGATTGGGTTGAAAGGAATTACTCAGAGCTGTGGTTGAGGAGCATTCTGGATTATAAACAGCTGCCAAAACCTGGGAGAAAGGGGATCAGAGCTGGGGGACAATTGGCAGTATAGTCCGGGTGAGAGATGGTGAGGGCTTGAACTCCTGGGAAGAGCAAACGAAACTGCAGTAGGTAGAAATGATATTCCTTCAGTTGGTGCTTTATAAAAAAAAAGTAATGACAGTGGAAGCCAGTTACTTGGTAGGTTTCCTTTGTGCAGCCAAACAGGTCTCATCAAGTTATGTTTTCTGCTGAAGTCTTGTTTCTTTAATCATAATTAAGTAAATGTCGTTTCCACCACAACTGAGAAAAGTCAAGATGCATCATGACATCAGTTTCCTGAGTTCTAAATACATGCTAATGTGTATCAACACTTTATTTTGTTGCCATCCACTGAGTTGAATTAAATAACATGTTTTTCATGGTTAAGGGAAAAATAATATATTTCGTTTTTAACATTCAGCAAACAGTTTCTGAGCTGCCTGCTAAAAAAAAAAAGGCAGTGGGAATTCAGAGATATAAATGGTGGCCAACTTTCCGAGAAGGAAACTTCTCAGTTTACAGTTGAATACTAGCTTCACAAGGTCTAGTAGGGAAGACAGAGACAGCTAAAGAGACAATAACTCAGCCTGAGGAGTGCCAGCACAGAGTATGTACAGAGGGTGAAGAGGGCTTTAGCTCTGCCTGGGAAGTCCAGGAGGCTTTGGAGGGAAGGCAGGGAAGGTGCCCTTTGAGCTGACTCTGGAAGGATGAGTGGGAAGTCCCCAGGCAGGGAGGTGGTTCTCTGTGCAGAGGGATCATGCAGTATGTGCCAAAACCTACAGGCTTGAGGGAGCATGATCTTCGGTTCAGCAGAGCAGGTGTGGTGGAGGTTGCAGAGGGAGGCTGGAGCTCCGGAAGGAAGGAAAGTGTCTCATGTGCCTTGCTGGGGGGTTGTGTCTTATCTTTTGGTTCTTTTCATATAAAATCATTGATGTAGGGCTTGGTTGAATCCAGGCTCAAACAAGAGTTTCAGTCATTTCTGCTTAATCGACAGCCACGTTCTCCAGTTCTTAAATAGTTAAGTGATGGGAAAGGTTCGAGCTAAACTTGGTAGGTATAGGTTGGCCTGGGGCACTTTCGTTTTTGAAATCTGTCCCCTGAAAGTAAAACAAAAAAAGCAAACCCGCTGCCATTGAGTCAATTCCGACTCATAGCGACCCTAGAGGACAGAGTAGAACTGCCCCATAGAGTTTCCAAGGAGCACCTGGTGGATTCAAACTGCTAACCTTTTGGTTCACAGCTGTAGCACTTAACCACTACGCCACCAGGGTTTCCTCCCCCGAAAGTAGCGTGAGAAAAATAAACCAAAACCCAAACCAGTGGCCATTGAGTACAGTCTGACTTATAGTGACCCTATAGGACAGAGCAGAACTGCCCCAAAGGGTTTCCAAGGCTGTAGTCTTTATGGAAACAGACTGACACATCTTTCTCCCTTAGAGCGGCTGGTGGATTTAAACCACTGACCTTTTGGTTAGCAGCCCAGTGCTAACTATTGTACCACCAGGGCTCCTGTGAGAGAAATAAACCAAACCAAAACCCAGTGCCGTTGAAGTCGATTCTGACTTATAGCGACCCTATAGGACAGAGTAGAACTGCCCCATAGAGTTTCCAGGGAGCACCTGGTAGATTCGAACTGCTGACCCTTTGGTTAGCAGCCCTAGCACTTAACTATTACACCAGGGTTTCCCGTGAGAGAAATACTATGTATCAAATCCAGTTTTTCCCATGGATTCCCCAAAAGAGAAATATATTTTCCAGGCCTCATTCTAATCAGGTAATTCGTTATTTAATCCTCACAACCACCCTATGAGAGGTTTAGGCACTGTATCAGTTAGCTATTACTATATAACATATCACCCTGCACTGATTGGTTTTAAACCAGGCATCAGTGAACTTTTCGTGAAGGGCCAGATAGTCTTCCATCACTACTACCTAGCTCTGCCGTTGTACCTTGAAAGTAGCCATAGACAGATCATAAATGATTGGGCGTGGCTGTGTTCCAATAAAACTTTATTTACAAAAAGAGGCCGTCGGCCTTGCGGGCTATAGTGTGCCAATCCCTGCTTTAAACGATATACTTTTTTTATTGTCCAGGTCAGCTGAGTAATTTTTCTGCTCTCAGCTCAGCCTACTCCTGCTTCTGTGGTCAGTATGGGGCAGGTAGGCAGCTCTGCTGATCCTGGCTGGGCTTTCTTACATGTATGGGGGTCTGCTGCTTTAGGATGGCCTTGACTGGGACTGTTTGGCTCTGTTCCATGTGGTCTCTCACTCTCCAGCAGGCTAGCCCAGGTCTGTTCATGTGATGGCAGCAGGGTTCCAAGAAAGAGCGGAAGCCGTAAGGTTTCTTGAGGTTGGAAACTGGCATACTGTCCCTTCAGCTGCATTCTGTTGACCAAAGGAAGTCACAAGGCCAGCCACAATTCAGGGACGGGGAGGAGCTGCGTAATCCCATGGCGGAGAGCAGGGATACACATAAGCCATCATTGGGGCCATTAATACTACAGTAACAGTATTGGCAGTGTTACTCCCATTTTATGGGTAAAGAATCCGAGACGAGGAGAGGTTAATGACCTGCCTAACATCACACAGCTACTAAGTGATGGAGCCAGGACCCTCATCTGTAGTCTTAGTTCAAAGCCTTTTTTACCAATCGGCTCCACTATTTTTCACAATTTAAATGGACAGAATAAAGCTCTGATATTTACTGAAATGCACAATATGTGTCTTCTCCTGCACTTGATGTTCCTATTCTCATATCCCCCTGCCCTAATCCCCTCTTTCAGCCTGAACTTTGCAGGCCCCAGAGTTGGCTGTTCTCCTCCCCCATCTGCCTCTGAGTTCCATAAATGAAATGTTAATGTAGCACTTGAGTTATTTTATAGAGAAATTCTGCACACGGAGTTGGTGCATCCCGAGGGACAGCTGCACAAAACGTGTCTTGTAACTGTCATGTCTTCTCATTCTAACGCCAAGCATTCCCTCCCTCCAAGGATTGGTGAGGCTGCGTGTGCTGTGTTTTAAGAAAAGACCAATCAGTATCTTGGCCCTTATCTGCAAGGAATTTATGTTTCCTTAAAGAAGATCAGGTGACCACCCTCCCTAATCTGACAATCTCAGAACATGACTGATTACCCCCAGACTTAACCCCCAAGTCTTGACCCCGTTCTCTCCCCTCAAAGCATTTCTGACCATAAAATTGGCTTTAAAAGGCAAATCTGAAACAGGTGTGGCTTCCTCTGGTCATTGGGCAAAGCTGAACTTGCATGTGGTCAAACTCTTTGCTGGTTAATTCAGCTTGGAGCTGATTTTTATATCTTGTGCCCAGAGAGCCAAGTGGTCATGACCAGTGGGGAGGGGGTGGTTCAGGCTTAGCCCTACAAAATAAAGTGGGATTTGTGGCTTTGAAGCAGAGCTGGAGTTGGCTGGCTGATGGTAGCACACCCTGCTAGCTTTGTGAGTTTCGGTGGTGTTGATGTTGGGGTTGCTGTAGAGTGTAGACAGAGGCTGCAGTGGTCTCTGCCACTCTGGCTTTGTAACTTCTGTTTGGCCTGTGTTGACTGAGGAATCTATAGGGAAGTCACTGTCAGGAGCCCTGTGGATACAGAGATGAGCTGGGGGTGCGTAGTGCCTGCCTGTAGGAGCTTATCTTCTAGTGAGAACACGGGAACCAAGGCTGGAACACAGGCGTGATCTGTAAGGCAGAGTTTATCTACAAAGTGCAGGGGCTGAGCTGGTTCTGGGCATGGTCTTGATTCCTTGGAGCCAAAGGAGAAGCAGGATGAGGAGTAGGTTCATCTCACCAGAGTGAAACAGGGAAGGCTTCTTGGACGAGGAGGCACTTGAGTAAAGTAAATGGTCACTTGAATTAAAGCAGCTGTTCACAGTAATAATATTAGCGAAGAATTTTATTGGTACTTTCTAGCCAGGCACTGGTCTATGTGCTTGATAGGTGTTAACAGTTTTGCCCTTCACTGCTGTCCTTTGAGGTCCATGCTATTATTATTCCCATTTTACGTATGAGAAAACTGAGACACAGAGGTTAAGTAACTTTTCTAAGGTCACACAACCAGTAAGTGGCATTGATGAGATTTGAACCCAGATCCAGAGTATGTGTCCTTAGCCACTATGCCATTCCACCTCAAGCTGCACAGTCTCATGCTTGAATTTTCTCTTATTTGTGTCTAGAGTTCCTCTTTATAAAAATCTTTTCTTTGCATTATAGGAGAGAATGATTCCTACAATTATATAAGTATTCCGTAGCTTACAGAGCATTTTCACACCTGTAATTAATTTGATTCTCACAGCCACCCTGTGAGGCAGGTGCTTATAGTCCCCGTTTTAGAGATGGAGAAACGGAGGCTCAGGGAAAGGAATGGACCACGCCCACCTCACAGCAGGTGCGGGCAGAGCCAGTAGCCAGGCTGCTGACCTCCCATTCTGAGTCCACTGCCCTTTGTGCTGGTGTAATGTGGAGCTGGCTTGGCTGAGGCTCGAGTCCACAGGAAGGGTGACAACCTGATTGATTTCCGTTTCTTTCTGTGTTTTGGTTCTGAAATGCTTTACTGAATCCATTCAGGAGCATCGACAGAGGACCTTGCTTTCACAATGGAATTTTCCTTCTCTTCCTGTTTGGTATTTTCCAGTAATATTTCTATTAATGTTTCACTTTCAGAGGCACTAACTTCCTGAGAGTTTGAGCTTTCTCAACTCCTGAGCCAGGAAGAACTGAATTTTCCTCTAAATCATTCAGTTCCTTTCCATTTTCTCCAAGGGGGTGTTCTCTGGATTTCCCATTATGCTGTGGAGGAAGGATCTTGGAGGTGGGCCCAAGGGATAGAGAGAGAATGAGTCAGGGCCCTGGGGAATGACTCAGGCCCAGTGCTTCCCAAGCAGTGCTTAAGAGTAATGGTCAGAAAGGGGCTTCCCAAGGTCCCTGAGGAGAGAAGTGACTTTATGGGGCTAGGGGAGCTGAGTGATGGATACAACTGGCCCACTGCTGGACCTTGTTCAGTAGACTGAGCCTTGGAGCCCACAACAAGTCCTTTCTCTTCATTCATTCATTGAACTAGCATTATTGAAGACTTACTAGATGCCGGTTAGTGTTCTATCTAGGTGCTGGGACACAGCAGTTAAAAAAATTTTTTTTAAATCAAAATCCCTCTAATGAGAGGAGTCAAGCAAATGTGGTTTGTCAAGGATATGGACCATAGTGAAAAGTGAAGCCAGGATAAAGGGGCTAGGGTGGGCCTGGGCTTGGGGTGGGGTGATATTTTATGGGTGTTCAGAGAGAGCTTTGCTGAAGGAAGTGAGAGTGTGAGCCACATGACTCTCCAAGAAAAGAGCATTCCAGGCAGAGGGAGTAGCCAGGGCAAAAGCCTGAGGCAGGGGTGTGCCTGGAGTGGTTCTAGAAATAGTATGCAGACCAGTGTGACTGAGCTGAGCAGGTGGAGGAACAGGGGATTCTGGCTGAGAGGTGGTGGCTGGGGAGATTATGTAGGGCCCTGTAGGCATTGGAAGCTCTTTGACTGTAACTCTGAGCTAGATGGGAAGCCAGTGGGAGTGTTCAGAGCAGGGGAATGACTGATCTGACTAAAGTTTGAAGGGGAGCACCTTGGCTACTAGCCTCATAAAGAACAGACTGAAGGGGACAGGTGAGGAAGTGGGAAGATCAGCTGCAGGAAACTGCAGCCACCTGACCAGGGTGCTAGTCATGGGTGGTGAGAAGAGGTCAGATTGTGACATGTTGTGAAGGTGGAGTCAGCAGGGTTTCCTGACAAGATGGGAGGTGAGGTGTGAGAGGAGAGGAGGCAAGGAGGATGCCAAGATTTTGGCCTGAGCCACTGGGAGGACCAGTTGCCATTAGCTGAGCTTGGGAGACTCTAGAGGAGCAATCACAGTCCAGTGATGGAGTAGATTGAGCAACTGAGTGCTGGGGATACAGAGCAAGGTGTCCTATGACCTCAGGACCTCCCAGCCCTAGAGAAACCCAGAGAAGACAGGAATGAACTCTGTCTGGGTCTGGGGGAAGAAATGGGGAAACCACCAGGAACAGGAGGGCACATGGGAGGTGGGTCCAGAGGAAAGTGGGGATGGGACATTCCAGACAGAAGGGACCTTGATGACAGAGATTGGAAGGGGAGCTCTGCTGGGTGCACTCAGGTGTGACCAGAGTGCAGAGCATGCTGTGGTATATCTGCAGGCGGCATAGGAAGGTGGCAGGGGGTCCGGTGTGAAAGTTTCCACCTGCCACTAGTCTGAATGTGCTGTGAATTCTCCAGATTCAAAAGAGGCTGCCTGACATGTTGCATGCCCATGCTGGCCACCATCAGAGGTGGCATGGTTGTCAGGCCTTCTTGGAACACACTCCAGGGGGTAGTGTTAGAACCTACTGCTGTTTTGGTACGCAGGGCATTTCACTGACGAGCACTTTTGATTGTTGTAAGTTTTCCCTTACACAAGATTTGGATGTGGGCTACAGAGAGGAGGCAAAGAGGTAGGAAGAATGGAACTTCCCTGGTCTCTCCAGGCCATGTCTAAATTGTGAAAATGACCAGAAAGTTCTTCCTGGTGACGCATCCAACATTTTGTTGGACGTCCATCCCCAGAAAGTCAAATAGCCGTGTAATCCCACTCTGGTCCAGAGTGCATTCCAAAGCCAACATTTGATTCTTGGAATGGCACAGCCCCTACTGCCCTTGTGTGTGGGGCACTTGGAAGATGGCCACACACTGAGGCAGCTTCCTTCCCCAGCAAGGGGCAAGCTTGGGTTTTGAGGTACTATTTCAGTGTTTATCTCTGTGGTAAATATTTTTCCCTTTTAATAAAATTAAGACATGTCTGGAGCCCTGGTGGCACAGTGGTTAAGAACTCAGCTGTTAACCAAAAGGTCCGCAGTTTGAATCTACCAGTCACTTATTGGAAACCCTGTGGGGCCGTTCACTCTGTCCTGCAGGGTTGCTGTGAGTCCGACTTGACGGCAATTGTCTTTTTTTTAAGACGTGTTTGGTATAGAAAATATAAATGAGCAAAACTAAAATTAGGAACCAACTCTAATTCTGTAATTCAAAGAGACTGTCATTAACATTTTCCTGTTTCCCATCTATCCTTTTTTCAAAGCATAAATATCCATTTTCCCGTCACAAAAATTGAGTAAGACTGTGTGTATCCATGTATTTTCTTTTCACTTAAAGACGTAGAAAGATGTCTTCATTATCTGAAACCTTCAGCAACAGTAATTTAATGACCGCATAGTCTTGTGTTTGTATATTTAGACTCTTCTAGTTTTCACTAATTTAACAGCTCTGTAATGAATACCTTTGTAACTAATTCTTTGTATAAGCATGTGATTTCCACCCCCCCACCCCCGCATTGACTGAGACGGAGAATTGTTGGATAAGAAGGCAAAATTTTTGATAACATTTTTCAAATTGAAGGTAAAAAAAAAAACCAAACTTTTTTGTACTTTTTGTTATTGTTGTTGAGAGTATATACAGTGGAACATGCACCAATTTAGCCATTTCTACATGTGCAGTTCAGTGACACTGATGACATTCTTCGAGTTGTGCAACCATTCTCACCCTCCTTTTCTGAGTTGTTGCTTTCCAGTTAACGTAAACTCACAGCCCTCTAAGTTTCCTATCTAATCTTTTGAGTTGGTGTTGTCAATTTGATCCCATATAGATAGATCTTAAAAGAGCGCAATGCTCAAGGCAGACATCTTTACTAGTTAAGTTATACTATTGTTTAGTTTTAAGAAGATTTAGGAGGCAGTGAGCTTTTTGGTTTAAGGTTTAAAGATTATCTCAGAGCAATAGTTTCAGGGATTCCAGCCTCCATGGCTCCAGAAGAAGTGAAAACGTTTGTTACACGATTTTGGGTTGTATTCTAGAAGACTTCACAAGTTTACAAGTCTTTCACAACACTGCTAGTGCCATTTAGTTTAGCTTGCAATATCTTGACTTACTGACGCATGTATTAATTGACTATTTTTGTTTCTTTTCCAAAATTGTTTCCTTATATCTTCTGTTTATCCTTTTCTACTGCAGGGCTTATCTTTTTATTGACTTGTAAGAGCTCTTTGGGGATTAGGGATGGCAGCCCCTTGTCTGCCATATGGGGTTGCAGAATGTTTGTTTAGAAGTTTGTACTTTGCCTTTCATTTCTGTGTGTGGTGATTGTTACAGCTTAAAATGAATTGTTTTCTTCTGTTAAATCAGTCTCAGTGTTCTTTGTGGTTTACCGAATGTGCTGCTTAGAAAAGCCTTGCTTAACATAGTATTTACCTATAGTTTCTTATATTTTCATGATCTCATTTTTTTTACGTTGAAATTTTAATGTGTCTGGAGTTTGATTTCATGGTATGAGGTGAGATTTTAATTTTATTTTTCTGAATGACTAGTCTGTTTCTGGACATCCTCTTTGTTACTCTTGATCTGTCTGTATTTCTTCAAGTGTCGTTTTAGACTTAAATATTTTGACTCCGTCTCCCCAGCGGTGTTTAGGTCCCATCAGCTATTATGGGAATGGTGGGGAAGACTTACCTTCATAAAATGACACCTTTCCTCTGTAGGTATCCACATGCTATTACACATTCAACCTCTCGGCACCTGGGAGCAGGAACGAGGTCTTAGCACTTCATCTTTGGATGCCACACCTGATGCAATGGGTGGGATGTGGCCAGGAAACCTCAGTTTACCTTGGTGGAGTCTGCTTCCCCTCCAGGACCATGGGCCAGGATGTCCAGGTGTGTTTGGTGTCACGGGTTACCTGGTTCGCCCTCCCTGGATGACTTTATCCAAGCAGGTCTGTTTTCGCTTTCACACGGTGACTTTTGTTAAGAAAGGGATGTAGCACTACAGCCGTAGCAAATACTTTTCTGATCCCTACCATGTTCTAGCCCTGTGCCAGTCCCGTGGGACAGTCAGAGATGAGTAAGCCCCAGCCCTCGGAACTCAGAGCCCGGGAATGGATATTAGAAAGGCCCATACGTGTCTCTAATACAAGACAGAAAGTACGGTGCCAGGATAGAGAGGCAAGTAATGGCCCTCTTAGTAGAGAAGAGAGCACTTGGAGGGTGAGGTGGGTGCATAGGTGTCAGCAGGATAGACTGTGTTTGGGTAGGAGATGGAATTTTGACTTGAAGATGTAGCAGGTGGGAACTAGATTATTTTGGTCACAATTTTTTTTTTTCACACTCCTCAAAGCCTGATTCAAATGATACTCATCCACAGAGCTCTTACCTTTTCTGCCTCCCCCTTCCCAAGGTATCCTTCAGTGGGTGAGCAACCCTTTCTGAGCCTCTGTTTCCTGGCCCTTTCAAGCCCTGTTGCCCATTTCTCTTTCCCTGGCCAGTGTCAGGATAATCCATCTTGCAGTGTCTGTGGTGATGTTTGTGATATTAATGACTACGTGTCGAAGGAACAGATTAAGTTCAGGAGTGTTCACTGGGAGTGAATCAAGAAAAAAGATGCAGATTTCTGGACACTGATGAATGTCTTTTACGGTTCTGATAAGCAAGCCAAAGCTGTCTGCCTAATTCACTACAACCTGTGTGCCATGCCACATAATTGCACATTAGAGTTACCTGGAGAACTTTTGGAAATTTCAGTTCCCTGGTTTCCACCTCAAATGAATGAAACTGTGATTTCTGGGAATGAAGCCTGGGTGTCAGGGATTTTGAAGCTCCCCAGATGACTCTAATATGCATCTGAAGTTGAAAACTACTGTTCTAGGCCTTGGGGTTCCAGGAAACCCTGGGAACCACCCAATCCACCCCTCCTCCATCCATACTTGGAAACATCCAATGGTAAGAGGTTTGTCACCTTCCCAGTGAGCCACCTTTGCACAGCTGGCGTTGAAAGTTTTCTGATGTTCACTCCAATTTAGGACATGTTTGTTGAGTACCTGGTGTTTGTGGACACTCTGTTGGCTGAACGCGTTCTCTATAGATTCTCCTGTTGTCTCAGTTTGACCCTTTGAGGCCAAGGAGAACCCTTCTTCCACATGACGACCCTCTGATGTGTGATCATATCTTCAAAGGCAGAGGGAGGCTGCAGGCTGTAACATTTCCTCACAGAGTCAGGTTCCCAGCCAGGACACCAGTTCCTGTGGGCAAGGGTCCCTCAGTAGTAGCACAAGTGTGGAGGTTGTTGATAGAACCCAAGACTAGGAGCTTCCTGTGGGCAGGAAGTGACAGACTTGGGGCAGGTTCCCAGTGGATGGGGTGAGGTTATCACTGAGGAGTTAACTGTGCAGGGAGGTGACCAGATGGGGAACAGAGTCAGATTCACAGGTAGATTTGGGCATCTCAGAGCACTGAGAGGAGGGAAGCAATCGGGGTAGATTCCATGAGTGCAGCTGGTATCCCTCCTTCTGGGACCTCAATCCTGCGCAGGTAGCAGGTGGAGCAGAGGTTGCCTGGCTGAGAATGGCATGGTGTCTGGGGCCAGGGATTCTCTGGCCTGGCTGTTGACCCCTTGCAGGGGCCGAATGCCCAGAGGCTTTGGGTCAAACTTGGCAGGACCCTGATGGTGCTCCACCATGGTGGTACGAAACAGGCACTGGCTTTGTGGTCAGACATCCTGAGCTCACATCCTAGCCCCGGTGCATGGAAGCTCGGTATGTAACTTAGGGCCAGTGATTCACTTCTTTGAGCCTGGAATGCCCCCTGTGTCCTGTGGGTACAGCAATAACAGATGACATTGCCTGACATCCTTCTTGGTGCTACGCACCATTCTTAACACTTTCCACACTTGATCCTCACAACAGGTCTTTGAGGTGGTTCCGTTATAATCCCCACTTCACTGATGAGGACAGTGTTTTGGAAATGAGGTTCAAGGAAGTAAATAGGGATTAAGTAAAATCACCTGTTTAAGTGGCTGAGCATCATATCTGGCACGTGGGAAAAGCATTATGAATGTTTTTATATGTTGACCACCTTCTTTCCTGGGCCTCAGCCAAGCCTAGAACTCCAGGCTTTCTGTAGACACAGCCAAGCCAGTGGGGCTGCCTCTCCTGGCCTGGTGATGTCATCCTCAAAAAGTGACCCTGTTCATGTCTTGACAGGTCGATTTGTGACTAACCTATGATTCTCTGCAGCCAGAGAGCAGAAGTAAAAACACTACGTGGGATCACCATGTTGTTCTAAGTGCTTTATGTATATTAACTCACTGGTCCCCACAGCACTCCCTAGGAGGTAGGTTTATTAAGAGTTCCATTTTACAGATGGGGAAACTGAGGCAAACAGGTTAAGTACCTTGTCATAGGTGACACAGCTAACAATGGACAGAGCTAGATCTAAGAGTTGAACCAAGCAGTCAGCCTGGCTCCTATGACTGCCCTTAGCCACCACACAGCTGTAGAGAAGGGTGACAGAGGCTGGCTCTCAAGCACCAGGTGGTCCCAGAATTCTGAGGCCAGAGCCATTAAAAAAAAAAACTGCTCTATTACTGATAAAGTATATGATTTGGGCCAGGCACTCTCCATACATGTCCCTAGGATAACACTGACAAAGGAGGATCAGCGAGGGCATCTAGGAGGAAGTGGCGTGGGAGCTGGGCGTTCATGGATGGGGACCGTCTGGGTATTTAGAGACTGGCAGATGTGAGGAGGGTATCCTAGGAGGGGGCCTGTGAATGACCCCAAGTAGCTGAAGTCGAGGCTGTGAGAAGACACAAGAGAGGAGATGCAGAAATAGGAGATGGGGCCGGTGTCAGGAGGCCTTGGGGCCAGGCCATGGAGCCCGCCTACTGCCGCCGCCCACTGCTGTGGAGTCGATTCCAACTCATAGCCAGGGAGATTGGTCTTTATTCTGTGGGTAATGAAGAGCCTTCAAAGGTGGTGGAGAAGGAGAGTGACAGGGCCAGATCTGTGCTTTAGGAAAACCCGTACATTGCAGCTTAGAGGATGCGGGTGGGGTTGGGCCCCAGTTAGGAGGACATCAGGTGTTATAGGCAGAGGCAGCAAGGGCCTGACCTCAGTTTGCATCCTTAAGCTATGAGATACCACGGCAAGATTGCTCAGGCTGCTCTCAGGTGACACTGGTCAACTGAAGGAAATTGGCCAAGCACTTGCCAGGAGGGTAGATTATTCTGGATTGCTGTTGTGAATAGCAGAAGATGCTCTCTGAGGGAGTTTCTGAGTTCCTCAGCCCACCAGAGCATCTGGCCATTCTGTCAGAGCCAGGCAGAGCATGGACGAGTTGTCATGGAGTCCAGGTCAGATACGGTGGTGCATCACCACCTTGTGGCCCTTCTGACCAGAGTGGGGTGGGAAGAGGCCTTTCCAAATCAGATGGCACCTCAGCTGCTTGTTTGCGAAGAGCACAGAGCAGGAGGGGGCAGAGCCACTGAAAGGCCCATCCCTGAGGGAGGTGTGCCTGCCTAAGGAGCAGGCAGGGTTTGCTCTGTGCGTTGACAGAGCTGACCTTGAAACAGAGGATTGCTTCTGGGGGCAGAAGCACCTCACAGAGTTAGAGGCATTCCAGTATGTCCAGGTAAATGATAGCAGTTAGAAGAAAGCTATTATTGTAGTTGGAGTCCTCAGAAGCGGGGAAAAAAAGCAGTTCCCTTCGAGTGGATTCTGATTCATGGTGACCCCATGTGTGTCAGAGTAGAACTGTGCTCCATGGGGTTTTCAGTGGCTGATTTTTCAGAAGTGAATCTGCAGGCATTTCTTCCGAGGTGCCTCTCGTTTCACTCAAGCTGCCAACCTATCAGTTAGCAGCCGAATGCATTGCAAAAAGGAAAAGGGGAGCAGTGGGACACTGGGCCAAATGATGTCCTGTCTGGGACGCTGCTGTAGAGGACATACTCGAAGGGGAGAAGCTCTCTGAGAAACAGCAAGTACTCAGGCTCTTTCAGCTCCCCAGAGGGGAAGAAGCATTAGCCTTGATGGAGACATTTGTGGAGCTCAATTGAAGAGTCCCCTGAGGATTCCAGACTGATTCCTTCCGCAATAACTGCTGAATCAGATGAGCCACTCTGGCCAGCAAAGCTCACTTTACAATCCAGAAGAAACTCTTTGTAAGGATCCCGGGTAATGTTGCCATCAGTCCAGCTCAGGAAGCTCGTGCCATGGGTTGGAGGAATAAGTGGTCAGTCGGTTCCTACTCTGTGGGCTTCTGCGGGGCTCTGAATCTGACTGAAAACCCAGGCACCTGTGGTGTGACTGAGTGACACGATGTGGGAATCGGTGTCATCACTTCACAGTCACCTGCAGGACCTCTGAGAACATGGTCACAGTCTGCACGACACGCCCAGGCCTACGGCCCGAAGGTTGTCAAAAGTGCAGACACATAGGGAACTAGAAAAAGAAGAGTGAATTAAATCCAAAGCAAGCAGAAGAGATCATGGAGCCTTGCCTTTTGTCTGTTCATCCCACCCCACCCTGATTTTTGGCTCCACCTTGGTGTCTGATTCTTCCTTACCTGCAGACTAGGGCAAAAGTGGAACTGGCTTTGAAAAGGCAGAGAAACTTTTTCCCATCTGGGCAAACTTTGTTCTGAGTAGCCCACATAGATGAGTAAACACGAAGCCTCCAGAGGAAGCAGAAATTGCTGACAGTGACACCTGAAGGAGGAGTGCTGACGAAGCGGTTCAGTTTGTTAGCAGGACGTTGGGGGTAGTGGGCCAGGTGAGGAGGCAGTCTTTGTTGTCTTTTTTCATTAGCAATGGCTTTTCTGTACCTGCCTGACCTTTTGCAGGAGTGGTTATTCCGACAAATATAACGCCCTCGCTTTTGATGGTTTCTTCTGGTTTTACCTGTTTCTCCACCAACTAGCAAGTGCTCCAGAGTGCTGGATTCCTTGAAGTTCAGAGGCTCCTTGTTCTGACTGTACTGTACATGTCTTACTTTGAAAGTAAATTCAGTTGTACACTTCCATTCATTCAGAGTCATGTTATACTTTAAAATTTCTGATCGACACCTTAATAGATCTCTGAAGGATATTTAAACAAGAAGTTCATGTATTTTTAAACCAAAAAACCAAACCCACTGCCGTCAAGTTGATTCTGACTCATAGTGACCCTAAAGGGCGTGGTAGAACTGCCCCATAGAGTTTCCAAGGAGCACCTGATGGATTCAAAGTGCCGACCTTCTGATTAGCAGCCGTTGCACTTAGCCACCAGGGTTTCCATCGTACATTTTTGGGTACCCCCAAATTTTTCTTTAAAAAAATTCAAAAGAAAAATCAGGCCTTCCCTTGTAGAAGGAGGCCTGGCTTTCTTAGAAAATCCATATATTTGAATTTCAAAGGCTTGTTTGAATGTGAAATCTCCGGTAACTTTGCATTCACAGTCTGAAAATTAGAGACAAGTGAGTTAGATTGCTATTGTTAAGTCTATTCCTGTAGCCATGGTGGGGGTGAGGGTGACATTTTCTGCTCGTTGTTTGTTTAGGGAAACCCTGGTGGTGTAGTGGTTAAGTGCTAAAGCTGCTAACCAAAAGTTGGCAGTTCGAATCCACCAGGCGCCCCTTGGAAACTCTATGGGGCAGTTCTACTCTGTCCTATAGGGTTGCTGTGAGTCGGAATCGACTCAATGGCAATGGGTTTTTTTTTTCCTTTTTTTTTTTTTCTGGCGTGGTTCTTTAGTGGTAAAAGGGAAACTTCCACACTGCTGAATGAAAGGAAGACTACTGGAGCCCTGAAGGACTGTTACGTTTCCCCGCATTGGTCTGCAGTTGGACATTTGGGACATTGACAGGCATTGACAAGTGGCCCTAAAACCACCAAGACCAAAGACCCACAGGGTGTGACTTGGGGATTGTAGTCAGCTGTATGTGTTATAGGTTGTGGGCTCAAGTTTGAAGTACCCCACATACCTGTGGGAGAAGCAGTGTGGGACGTGGAAGAAGCACTCCGCTCAGGGTCAGTCTGGGTTCAAGTTGGGGGTCTGTGACCTTGGGCAAGTCCTTTCAGAGTCCTGTTCCCATCTTTAGAATGAGTGTTCATTTCCGCCATGGTGCCAGATGAGGAGGCAGCTGTGAAAGCACTTGATGAATCAAAGCTGCCAAAAAAAGTTTGCAGACTTGGTTCCAGGTCAGAAAGAGTGACAACAGCAAGGGAGCAACATGGAGAAATTTAAAAGTTGCTCCCCTTGGACCCACGAGTTGCTCTCCTAGGAATTTATCCTAAGGACAAAGTGAAGAGTCACAGTGATTTAGTTACAAGTAACCTACCAGTTCAAAAACAGTTGCCGTCAAGTCAGTTCTGACTCACAGCAGCCCCATGTGTCAGTAGAACCCTGCTCCATAGCGTTTTCAGAGGCTGAATTTTCAGAAGTAAGATCTCCAGCCTTTCTTCCAAGGTGCCTCTTGGTGGACTTGAACCACTAACCTTTTGGATGGCAGCCGAGCGCATTAACCATTTTCACCACTCGAGGACTCTGACAACTAATCTACGGAAAAAAAAAAGAAACCACCAAACCCATTGCGATGGTGATTCCGACTCATAGCGACCCTATAGGACAGAGTAGAACTGCCCCGTAGGGTTTCCAGGGAGTGCTGGTGGATTCGAACAGCTGACCTTTTGGTTAGCAGCTGAGCTCTTAAACCACTGGGCTCCAAGTAATCTACAGCATTTGGAAAAACAACTGGAAATTACCTAAATATCCAACCAGAGGAAATGGTGAAAGTGTGGTATATGTAGACAGCGAGAAGGAATGTGTCCAACAGAAGCTGAGTTACTGCAGAAAAGTGAAGAGGAAAAATGCTTACTGCGTAATACTTTTTAAAAGCAGGATTAAAAAAAAAAACAAAACTATCCCTATTTGTAGTCTTCGCTCCCTACCCCACTCCCACACACCTGTGTAGGAGAAACGCTGGAAGGAAATACAACAAAATATGAACATGTGGTTATTAACTGGAAGATTGGAGGATTTTTCAGTTTTTAAGAACAAACACGTATTATTTACTTAATCACAAAGGTAAATTTAGAGAAACAAGTAGTGATCTCTCAAGCCCAGAGTAGGGGGAGTAAGAGGTGAGGATATGTAGCCCTCTGCCTTCCAGCTGAGCTCTTGGCGGGGAGATCATCTGAGTGAGTTGTTGAACTTCAAAGCCAGGGCTGTGAGAGTGCCTCATTGTGTTGGAATGTGGGAGATGAGGATTGCAGGAAGTGGTGACAAACCCTTTGTTATATAAGCTCACCCAGCTTGCTGGTTGGCTTGTTGTTTGGTGCCAGCACTGGCCCTTGGTGCTCTCAGTTAGGACATCGTCTGTCTGTGTCCATGACCCCAGCCTTAGCTTGGGCCAGGGATCTGTTAGGAGAGCTGCCCAGCCAGACACATGAAGCTGCATCATGCACCCTATGTCTCGCCTAACTCCCGCTGGCGCATTGGGCTCTCCCATGAAAGAAAGGCTGGAGTGAGGGGATTTACTGGCATTAATTACCTGCTCACTCCTGACCCATGAAAGGTGGAGATTTTTCCTTGTCCCTTTGGAAGATATCTGCCTTGGCTGCCTCCCAAAGCAGGAGCAACCTGCTTTTTATCAGTTCTTATCTGTCTCATGTTTACAACTCTGGTCCTTCTGGAGGAGTAGGCCGCCCAGAGAGGTGGGAATGTTGCAGGTGGGAATGTCACTGCTCCACAGGGGGATGGCAGTTTTCCCCTCTGTTAACTTCCCTGTAGGAGGCAGGCAGAACGGAGCCTTGCACATTGCAGGTGCCCAGTGAAGTCTGGCAGTTTTGAAGGCTTTCTCGTGCTAAAGAGGGTGTGTGTGTGTTGGGTAAGGGTAGTGGAATTTTGTATTTAGAAAATATCTCACCCTCAAGTGTGAGATTATTAACTGCTTTGCACTCTGCTGGGTGCTTTAGATGCATCACCTCATTATAACCTCCTAGGAATCCTGCAAGGAAGATGTTTTCCATTTTTAGATAAAGGAAACTGAGCCTCAGAGAGGTCAGAGCAGGTGCCCAAGGCAAATCTCTCTCTGTTTTTATTGAAATGCCTGTCTTATCTGGCTACCAGGGACTCTGCTCCTGGCAAACATGTATTTGTTTCTGATTTGCCCCCACAGCTCCTGGTACAAAACCCAGAACACCATGGCGACTCTGGGTGAATTGAACCTTGAGGTTCTGGCTCTGCCACTCAATGACTGGATGACTTTGGCCTTGTCTTGTCTGCTCTGGGCTCCATTGTCCCCATTTGTAAAGTGGCTAGGAGTCCTTCTCTGTTACCAGGCCCGGTCTTTTTCAAAGACTTCCAGAGCAGCCCCGGCCCATAACAGCCACCCCCAGACTGCAGGCTCCCATGGGATGCTGTTGGACTTATAGGAGGTAGTCACCCAGGAGGTGAGATGAGAGAGCCATGGAGGATTGTTTTTAACCACCAGGCCGAGGCCCAAGCATCTGATGACTGTTGTCCCCAATTAATAAGACAGAAGAAATAAAGTTGCACAACTTTACAGTGAAACCACATTTCTCACCACTGTTTCAGTTCACCCAGTGTTTAAGGCACACGTCCTACCCTGGCAAGCCTGCATGCGTATTCCTTGGCATGATTGCCCACCTTTTCACCTGAATTGGTTCGGAAAAGAAACCTTTGGGCGGTTTCTAGAAATTAAATCCACCCTAGAGGATGGAAGATTTACCACCCTAAGGGATTCAAAGAAATTGTGGCCTCCTGTAAAAAAGCAAACCAAACCCAGTGCTGTCTAGTTGATTCCAACTCATAGCACCCCTATAGGACAGAGTAGAACTGCCCCATAGGGTTTCCAAGGAGTGCCTGATGGATTTGAACTGCTGACCTTTTGGCTAGCAGCCGTAACACTTAACCAGTATGCCACCAGGGTTTCCACTCCTGTAGGAGCCTAGAATAAGTATGTTGTCTCCCAAGGTGACCACTTGGAAAGAACACATTCCCGTATATTCTGTTATGTTCTCATATAGGTGTGTAAGTTCTGATATGTCTAACACAGGGATCAGGAAACTTTTTCTGTTAAGGAACAGAGAGTAAATATCTTAGGCTTTTCTAGCAAGACGGCCTCTGTTGCAGTTACTTAATTCTGCCTTTGCAGCATGAAACCCACCCACATCTTGCTGTGGAGGCGATACCACGACCCTGGAGGACAGAGTGGAACTGTCCCGTAGGGTTTCCAAGGTGGTAATCTTTATGGAAGCAGACTGCCACATCTCTCGCGGAGTGGCTGGAGGGTTCAAATCACTGACCTTTCAGTTAGCAGCCAGGCACTTTAACCACTGCTCCACCAAGGTTCCTCCTGTAGCACGAAAGCAGCTATAAACAGTATGTAAATAGCAGGTGTGGCTATGTTCCAATAAAGCTTTATTTACAGAAGTAAAGCTTTGTGACCCCCTGGTTTAAAAAACATTAAGCACATCTTATAATCACTGCCCGTGCTGACTTGTTCTCTTCATGTTTTATACAAACCTGTTCTGACCTCCTAGCAGTATGGAGGTCCCCCGCCCCTTTGCTTTCCTGTAAGCTGTCCCTGGCTTAGATGTGCCAGAAGATCTTTGATCAATGCTTAGTTGCACACAAGTTACCCCCATTCTCATGTCAAAAAGCATAAGTCTTAAAAACGCACCATATGTTTTCTGCAACTGTGTTGTTCATGTCGTATGTCATGTTGTATATCTGTGTTATTGGAAAGATGTAGGAAATTGATACTTTGTCAAACTGCTTATTGTTACTGCTGTAACATACACTTGGGGCTTGACCCTCTGGTCCATCCGTCATCTGTCTTTCAAAAGTGACTCTGGACATGTCATTGCTTAATACCCCTCAGCCTGCATAACGTGGTGTTCCAGCTGGCCCTCACCTTTTTGAGAGGCTTCCTGTTGCTCCGATGCTTCCTAGCGAGGCAGCTGGAAACCTTTTGCCTTCCACCAGGGATGTGGGTCTTACACGCATGCCTCTGTGCCATTACATATGTCATTCCCTTGTCCTCTTTGTCCGTCCAAGTCCAGCTCAGCCATCTTGCCACTGAGGAGGCTTCCCAATTTCCCTCCTTCTCTTTCTCCACGGACATGTGTCCATGCCTCTATGGTAGCAGTGGTCATCCATGGCATGGCTTCTGTGCCCATCACCCCTCAGAGTTCCAGGACCCTGGAGAGCTGGAAAGCAAGCCCCTGCACCTCACACAGAGCCTGACCCAGAGTGGGCCCAGGAATGCTTGACCGAAGAGTGACCTCAGTGAGCGTGATTGAGGGAGGGCCTGGTGTGCTCTGAAACCCCCAAGAGTCCCAGAACCTGTAGTAAATCCAACATGGGAAACCACCCGAAACCCCAGTGCCCTCCGGAGCAGCCAGGACACAAATTATAGGCATCCAGTGGACCTCAAACAGGTTGAGTGACTTGTGGTGCCTGCCCTTCTGGGGTGGTGAGACTCCTGGGCGGGCATCTGGAAAGAGCAGCTTCCTCCCTCCCCAGGGGCAGGTGGGAGTAATGGTAACAGCAGTTGCTAAGTGGTGAGCATCTCTTACACTCAAAACTCTGGGCTCGGTGCTTGTGTGTGATCACAGGGCTCAGGGAGGTTGGGGCTTAGGGGTCCTTCAGCTCCTTCAGCATCATACCTGGCACAGAGTAGGTGATCAGTAAATATTTTATGAATGAATAAATGAATTAGACTAGAGGATGCTTTTCTGGAAAGACGTTGAGAATATTGCAGGGCTTCAGATGCCACACTAAGGAGCTGATTGTGCCTTCACCCCTTAGGCAGCGGGGACTCAGGACAGGTTTGTGCAGGGAGGGATGTCTGCGCAACATGTGTTGCGCTCACCCCATTATTTGCCCTTTCCGGCACGGCTGAGATGCCAGATAATGAGGCGTTGGGCTGCACAAAGCGCTGCCTCATGCCGGAGAGAGGCAGGGCCGGCCTTGAAGGCAGCTGGCCACCGGCCTCTATCCCCTGTAATTTACGGGCTGCCAGGCAGCGCTGGAGCTTGCCCGCCTCCCCGGGCCGCCGTCTCAGCTCGCTGGCTCCAGCATAGGGGCTGTGGCCCTGCCGTGAGGCCTGCCCCTCTGAGCTTTCCTGCTGCCAGCACGTTCTGGGAGGATTAAAGGTGCTGGCCAGCTCTTCCCAGGGCTTGCTGACTCAGTTGTTGGTTCCTGAGGGGGTGGCGGGGGGGGGGGCATACCACTGACTCTTGATCCCTGTGCCCCAATCCCACTCCAACTCCCATTTCCCAGGTTTAGTAACCTTGGGCCTCTCCGGGCTAAAGACAGCTGCTCCACAGCTAAGTGGCTCTGTCCTCTCTGCCCCAGAGACCACTTTTTCAGGGAGGATGCAATTCATGGTTTTCAGATGGGGAAATGCACTATTAAGATGTCAGTCCGTATAAATGCAAGTACACAGAATAGGTATTCTGTTCAGAGGGGAATGTCTTAGTGGTTATGTTCCCTACATGCTTAGTGGATGAGCCCCCTGGCATATCACATTGGCAAATGCAGAACAGGAGCACCATGGGTTAGGTGGAGAGAAACCAAGGGCAGGGCAGTGTTTGCAAGGCCAAATGATTAGATTTAGAGGCATCGAATTGATTCTGGCAGACTCCCTGGGAGAGGTGAGAGTGGGTTTCAGTCTGGTCCTAGGGAAGACTGAAAGGTGCTCTGGGCAGAGGGCACAGCTTGGGCAAAGTCATGGGAGTCGGCAAGTCCAGGTTGGGCCTGATGGGAAAGTGTGGGGCTGTGGGTGGTCTGGCGGAGGGGAACATTTGAGCAGCTCCGAGGGCTGGGCCAGTGACCTGTGTTGTGCGGTAATGGTTCTGATGGGCCCTGGATGAGCCTCTGTCACTGCGTGGGCCCTGGGAAGACCATGGCCTGGCCTGGCGCATGGCAGGCATTTGGCGGGTTTGGGGGCAATTAACAGGAATCTGAAGTATAGCCTGGGCTGGGGAGCCCCAGGGAAGCCCACGCTTGGCCAGGCTGGAAATGGGCCCCCGCTGTTCTGGCTGTGGAGTCTGCTTCCTTGGCTTGCCTTCCAAGAGCCTGTCAGGAGTGATTTCCGAGGGAAGCCAACAGACAGGCAAGATGGAAAGGCCTCTCCCTTGGAGGCAGACCCCTTCTGGTACTCCTAGCTGAAGTAGGAGGCAGGGAGAGCACAGCCCCCTGTCAGGGACACTTTACAATTTGCCATGGGCCCTCCCCTCACTATTGTCTCCACTGCCCTAGGAGGCAGACCAAGCAGGGATTTCCAGTTCCCATTAGGGATAGAGAAGAGAATTGCATGAAGTCACCATAATGTTAAAAAAGGGAGCATTAAATGGGGCTGGGGCCTCCCAGCTCTATGTATTACTCACCACATAGCACTGCCCCTCAGTAATTAAAGGATACACACACATTTTGGAGGTGAGGTTTGCAGTTAAGTGACAACTGGGAGGGGTGAGCAACTTCTAGATTCACTACTGTGTGCCAGGAGGAATCTCTAGGTAGTGCAAATGGTTAGTGCTCAGATGTTAACCGAAAGGTTGGCAGTTTGAGCCTACCCAGAGTAATCTTAGAAGAAAAGCTGATTTTCAATCAGCCATTGAAAATCTTATGGAGCGCAGTTCTACTCTGACACACATGTGGTTGCCATGAGTCAGAATCGACTTCATGGCAACTATTTTTTTTGTGTGTGTACCAGGGACTGTGCTAAGCACTTCTTTGCTTCATACTTAGAACAACCCTTGTAGGTAGGTACTTTGGTATCCCCAATGAGGACACCAGGGCACAGGGGGTTTCAATAGCTTACTGGGGTGATCCAGCACAGGACAGATGTGGCATTTGATCTCAAGCAGTCCTACTCTAGGGCCTGCACTCTGAACCTTGATGTCCTGCTGCCCCTGTGAAGCCAGATGTTGACACATCCCCCTCGTCTGTCTTGGTGCTCCTCATGTGTTTTATAATTAGAACAGACTGCAGGTTCGACTGATGACTTCCTCATGAGATAAATATTCAGAAACTTAGGAGAAAATTGAAGAACCAGAAAGGGAATAAGTAGAGAATGAGGTTGTTTTCACTAAGGCCCAAAGCACCATTTAGAAGTACCTTTGAATGGCAGATTACCCAGAAAATGATGAGGATTGCCTCCCCTTCACAGAGGATGAGCTCAAAGAGTTTCATATGAAGACCGGGCAGCTAGAAGTTTCATATGAAGACAGAGCACCAAGAAGAAATGGCTTTGGGAAGAACAGCTTCTTACAGGGCCACAGTTCCAGCATGTTCAGTCCTTGGAAGAGCACTCCTAAAGCAGAGTTTGAGGACTCAGGTGCAGAAACTAGAGGCACTGAAAAGAAACATCAGATGACGAGGCCTAGAAGTGGGAATATCAACGCCGATGGTTAAATGTGACCCCTTAAACTCGGCTCATGTGTTTAGACAGTGTACATAATAAATCATTCTTTTCCTTTTCTTTAAAAAAAAAAAAAAAGTTCCTTTGAAAGCAGACTTTGGCTACCTCCTGACCATTGGGAGGTTCCCGCCCTAACTCCTCCTCCTGTGCTTTGTGCGTTCAGTACCGGCCCCGCCTAAACCGCCTTCTGGAAAAGAGCTGGTGTCACATACATCCCACTGGCATCACATACATCCCTCTGGTGAATGCACAGCCCTGATCCTCTCACTGGGCTTCTCAGCACCTCCAGTGGCCTCTCAAAGTCTTTTGGGGTAACGCTGAGTTTCCGGCATTTAAGGCCCCCTCAAAGGTGGAAAAAAAAAAAAAATTTTTTTTTTTTTTTTTCAAAGGTGGTTTCAGTCTCCTTTTCCTGCTTGACCAGGGAGCCGCCTTCCCGGAACCTGTGAATTTTTACTCCTCTGCTCATGCCCGCCCCTGTAGCCAGCACACCCTTCCTCCCTCCGTCTCCCTAGTCTGCCTAGCAAATGCAGGTGCAGTTCAGACCTTGCTTCTTGTCAAAACTCTGACACTGGCTTTTTCTTCTGCCCCTGCCTGCGGGTCCTGCCACTGGCCTTGCTGTTCACTCCTCGGCTCGGCTCGGCTCATGTGTTGTAGTTGCTCTGCCCCACCCATCCAGAGCTCCTTCCTGGATGGTGGGTTCACTGATATGGAGGTGTGGTGATGGGAAAGGTCAGCAGAAATAGAATCTTTGCTGGGCCAAGGTAAAATGAAGGGTCTGGATTCATGAAAGGGCTTTCTAGGTGCTAGGGGTGAAGGGTTTCTTTCAGTTTGTGTAGAAAAAGAAAAGGACCCAGTGGTGACTGCACATTGAATTTGTGTGCCTGCCTGGAAGAAACAAAGCTTGGATTTTTCGCCTCAGACCTCATCTAGTCTAGTCCTGCCAGGTCCCCGATCCTGTTGAAGTTAACTTCCTTCTAAACATCTCTGGAGCAGGTGTCTTTTGTATCCTGACCTTGTCACTTCTCAGGGCAGCTGGATACCTGTCCCACACCGTCTGCATGCTTGTCCTCCCTTAATTTTGCTGAACACATTATGCCTCTGCTTCAAAACTTGGGTGGTTTCTCCTTATTTAGTGTAAAACCCCAAATCGTTTAGCATCTAGAGCTCTTAAAATCTACTCCCAAACTCCATTTCTAAATATTTTTGCTATGCACCCACTACGCAAACCCGCCATTGTACACCAGTCTGTTTACTATTCCCCACCCTCCTTCCAGAACCCCCGACTCCCACCCGAGGCCTTATTGCTGATGCTCCCACATCAAATGCAGTTACCCCCACCTGGTGCCAGGGCAGATTGTCCATCTCTCCAGGGAGGCTGTCCCGACCATTCCAGCACTGCCCCCCACCCTCACTCACTGGTGTGGAACACAGTGATTGGGGGCTGAGGAGGGCTTTTCTAAGAGAAAGTATCTCACCTCTTTAAGCAGAGGCTGTAGGCTGGTTCTGCCCCTTTCCACACCCTCTACCTCACATTGCATGTCTGAGGCCACTGACTTGACTTTGGTGATAATAGCTGACCTTCGTATGGTACCTTCACACACATTTCGTTTCCACCTCCTGATGGCCCTCAGGGAACTAGAGTCTCCATTTTACTCATGAGGCAGCTGAGACTTGCCCAAAGTCAGATACATAGCCTGCTAGGGCCATCACCTGGGCCTTTCTCCATCCTGCCTTGCTCTTTTTCTCTACCTGTCTGAACTGCCTCTCATGAGAAAAAAAAAATTTAGAACCTGGTAATTCAGCCACCAGAAACAGCATGGTCTTAGACTCTGAGGGAGGTCACCCTCTTGCAGGCTGAAGCATGTGAGTGCCACAAGGAGTGTCTGTCTCGGGGGAGAGAGCTGTGGTGGTGGTTTGGGAATTTCTGAGGAGGAAAAAGAGCAAGTCTTGCCCTCTGAACAGCCACACTGCAAGAATTGGGACAATCCTGTCCGTGGTACAGCTCTAGAATATGGCTTCAGAACTCAAATCCTTGATTCCTGCTCAGAATAAAACTGTGGCTAAGGGATTTGTGGAGGGCAGGGCATAGGCTGCCAGACTCCTCTCTCAGGAGGCCACCTGGCAGAATTCCTTCTGTCCCCTCACCCTGTCAGCTGTGAATTACTCTGGAGAGGGCCCAGCCTTTTCAGAACTAAGTCACCTGCTGGGTTGTGTTTGAGGTAAATGGTAGGCCCAGGGCCTGGAGTGGCTTGGACTTAGGAGGTAGCTGAGCTTCCCTGAGGTATTTTTTGAAATCTGTGTTGTTTCTGAATGACCTGCTTGCTAAATTTTTAAACTGTGGGTTATGTGATCAAGTTAAAGAGGTTGTTTAGAAAGCTGGGCCATCGTGTGCAGGAAGTAGGATCACAACAAGACCTTGTGGTGGCTTTGTGACCTCTGCTCTGTAAATGGTGGGAAGCGGGCAGAGGGTAGTAAAACCAGAGTGTTTGAGCCAAGAAACGTGGAGCTCATTCATTCACACACTTGGGACCGTGACCCCCCTCATCTTTGGATCTTGCAGCCTTGAAATCTGTACTGGCACAAACAGGCTACCAACAGAGTAATTCCCACATTTAATAAAGTCTTGCCTTGGCTTCCTCTTGGGCTCATAATTCAAAATTCACTTTTTGCTAAAAAAGCCCGTTTTATCAGTTACCTTCTGATTTGGAGACAATGAGCAAACAGAAAAGAGTTTTGCTTTTTTTGTTGTTTGTTTGTTTTAAGGTTCCAGTTGTCTGGTTTGGGAACAATGTTGAAGGCTTAAAGGCCTGACAGCAGTGTTTGACCAATTGCTTTATTTTAAGAATGCTTTTCATCACTTGAACAACATATTATCCCCATTTTCCTAGGGGGAAAAATAGTCTGTGGTGAAATTTTTCCTGTGCTGTATTGTCCGGCCCAGCCCGCCCTCTCGTCAGCCCTGTCTGATAAACTTCAGGAGTTCAGAAACATGTTCTCCGCAGCTGATAGTCTGTCTCAGAAACTTCCATCTCCTCACTTCCTCTGGCTCCTAATCCATCCAGCTCTCCGTTCCTGCCTTTGTTCTCTCTTCTGCACACACTCCCTCTCTGGGGCTTCATCTGCCTTTCCTACTCCTCCTGGACGCCTTCCTGTCACCACCTCCCCTTCTCACTCTTGTGTACCTAGTCTCCTTTGGCCCCTAAATGTTCAGCCAGCTCCCAGGTCTGCAGGACAGCTGGTGTGGGCACATTCCATGTGTCTGAGGGAAAGGCAGTAGGCTGGGGCAGGAGGAAGCCTTGGAGTCAGGCAGACTTGCTGCTTTCCTTGGCTGTGTGACCTTGGGCAAAGTTTCTTAACCTCTCTGAGCCTGTTTTCTTTCTTCACTTGTAAAATTCTCTTTTTTCCTTCCATTTACTGAACGCCTTACTGTGTTGTAGGCCCTGCCCTGGAGCTCTCTCAGTTTAACTTTGTTACCTGTTGCCGTCAAGTCAGTTCTGACTGACAGCGACCCCATGTATTATAGAGTAGAACCCCTCCTTAGGATTTTCTTTATGGAAGGAGCCCCAATGGAGCATTCGGTTGCTAACTGAAAGGTTGCTGGCTGTTCGATCCCACCTATAAGCTCCATGGGAGAAGGACCTAGCGATTGGCTCCTGTAAAGATTACAGCCTAGAAAACCCTATGGAGCAGTTCGGCTCTGTCACGTGGGGTCATTATGAGTATAAATTGATTCACTAGCATCTGACGATAACAACATCTTTATGGAAGCAAATTGCCAGGCCTTTCTTCAGTGGTGCTGGTGGGTGGGTTTGAACTACGAGCCTTTAGGTTAGTAGTCATGTGCAAACCATTTGTGACACCCAGGGACCTTCTTTCAGTTTCGGAGGGCTTCATCATGATAAGATGACGTCATGGGTTGTTGGGGAGAGTAAGTGGTATTCAGACAGGGAAGTTGTGGTGTAATGGATTGCTTTTGTGTGTCTTCTTTCACCATGGTCTTTTAACTCCCACCCAGGTGATTGGATGGGACTGTGCAATAGGGTAATTATCGCCCACCAAAGGAATTGGTTAGTTTTGCCATCCTGCTGAGTTTGAAATAAGCCACCTCAGAGATGGGCAAGAGAGAACCCATGACCACCAAGGAAGGAGAGACCCACAGGAGATAGTGCAGTGGGCTTCCTGCCCCATGGGGTGAGAAAGCTGAGTACTTTTGGGCAGAGACTGCATGCCTGTGAGCACAACTGGGAAGATGCTGTCCTGATGGAAGAACTGTATCCTGAGCATTCCTGAACCTGAATTGTAACCTGTTACTTCCATAAAAAAACCCATAATCGTGAGTACTATCTGTGAGTTCCATGTGGCCATTTCCACAAATTATCGAACCCAGTAGAGAAATAGAGATTGCCGTGGGAGGGATGATTGGTGTCAGAATTGGTAAAAATGGCGAAGAGAGGCTTGTCTGGCCTTCGCCTCATGGGAATCAACATTGGGCTGTTGGTCTTGATTCTCCTTTCTCCTTCTGAGGTTAGAGGTCAGACACTGCCCCCACGCTGATTTTACAGAAGTGTTCTATAAACCTGGAAAGAGTATTGGTTACCAGGTACCTGGGCAGAGGGGCTCCAAGGTCCATTGCTGTCCTCATAGAATAAGGCCTGCTTTGTGACACTCTGAGTCTAAAGATCCCTTCAAGCCTATTGCCTGTGCGCCTACCTGGTCTGTGGCTGCTAACCCTGGCGTTAACATGTGCACACACGCATGGGGACGTAACGTGGGGGTGGGAGTGAGCTGGATGGCCAAACCACAATTGTAATGTTAGGGGTAGAGAAGATCCTGGGAGCTGTTTGGAGTGCTCCAAATGTGGTTTGACCTGATTGTTTTTAAAACTCTTGTACAACTTGTCAGGAGTTAAGTGAAACTATTTCAGTCAGTGGGAAGAGAGCCAGATTAAAAAAAAAAAAATCTCGGTACAGCGTGACAGGATGTGAAATGTCACTTTTTGGCCCCTGTTCTAGCCCAGCCACCTTGTGTCATGGCTATTTGTGAGCCTATGTCCTCCTGACTGGCCCGGGAGCTCTGCAGGACAGCAATGGTGTCTCACTCTGCCCTGTACCCCAGAGCCCAGCGAGGGATTGCCCCAAAGTTGGCCCAGGGATGGCAAATGGAGGTGCAGCCAGAGCTGTGGGGCTCAGGGGAGGGAGGGCACACTTCTAGCTGGGGTGGTGGTCTCAGAGAACAGTGTATGGGGGCTGTTTGTCATGTACTGAGGTGGGCTCTGTTAATATCCTCACTGTATAGATGAAGACACCAAGGCCCAGAGAGGTTTATTAGTAAGGCATCCCAGGGTGAGTGGTGAAGTCAGGATTTGAACTCAGATCTAACTCCAGGGCTCGTGTCCTCAATCTCTCTGCCTTGTAGACTGGGTAGAATCTGAACATGCAGTGATGAGAGAAGGGGGCATCCTAGGAGGGCACAGCACGAGCAGGGCCCTCCTGTGGGAAGCTGGGGCCAGTGAGTGTGTGGGGGGGCAAGGTTGGGAACAAGGCACATAATCCTCTTGACCACGGACCCAGACTGAGGTGGGACAGGAAGTTTCTGAGTGGCCAGGGGTCTCATAGCAAGCGATGCCCCATGCAGGCTGGCAGGAGGAGCTCTGTGAGCTGGCTCTTTCTCTGGTTCAGCAGGCCCTGTTTGAACCCTTCATTATGTGTCATAAGGAGGTGGCAGGGCCCTTCTCCAGGAAAGGAGAGAGTTTGGTCTGCCTAGCAGGACCAAAAGCTGGGCCCTCTGTGGGGTAGTACATAGAGCTGGTTGTCCCAGTGCCTGTGCTGTGTGATCCCACACCACCCCTCACCTTCTCTGGGCCAGTTTTTTCATGTCTACATTAGGTGACATCACTTCTAAAGTCCTTTGAGCCTCGAGTGTAAGGTTAAGAGCCCAGGTCGGGGGACAGAACACCTTAGTTTGAATCCTGGTTCTGCAGCTTACTGCCTTGGTGACCTTAGGCAAGTTACCCAACCTCCCTATGCCTCAGCTTTTTTAATCTCTAGAATGCGGATAACCTAAGAATCCAATCCATAAGGTTGTTGTGAGCATTAGGAATACTGAGTGTCATCCCTGATAGCTGCTTTAGTATTGTGTTATTATTATGTGCTGGTTCCATTCTTGCTCTCTCAAGCTCCTGACTGTCCCATGACTCAGTGGAGAGAGGAAGGGTCTGGGGCTCTTTGGCCACCCAGAAAGCTCCCAGGGCAGCAGGCAGCCTCAGGATGCCTAGGTTTGCCCTCTCTGCTGGAGCTCATTTGCTCTGCAGACATTGAGATCATCGCCACCAGTGGCCGCCCAGCCTCCGCCAAGCTCTTGCAACATTCCCGAAGGCTCTGGGGGTTCCTTGTGCCCAAGTCCTGCGTGGGCAGAGCTCTGGGCAGGTGGCACGTTTTGGCAGGTCCTTAGAAGTGTCATGGTAAGGAGCTTCTTCCTGTAGCTCTGCCTGTTAGGACTGAGGAAATAGTTTTTACAACCCTCTTTGTTTTTCATCCCAGATGCTAATAAGCTGGTAAGAATTTGGTGAAAACGCAGCTTCTCAAAAGGGAAAGGAGGATGTTTGGGACATTCTGTTCCTGAGATTTGGTCTGGGGAGAAGGCAGTCTCCAGTGCATACATGTGGGTCAGGGTGACTGGCTGGTATGTCTCTGGGGTCCCCACCTTCCCAGGGAAGTTCAAGGTGAGCAAGAAGGCACCTGAGGATTCCTTGCCTCTTGACTCACTCTATGACCTTGAACAAGTCTCTTCCTCTCTCCTGGATGGGCTTTTTGAAATCCTGCGGGATTATGGTGAGGTGTTTACATGTGCCTCTATTCTGCTAGGGACTAGTGAGTGATTCCCAGCCTCAGGCCCCGCCTTGGACCATTTAACTCAGAACCGCTGGTGGTGGGGCACACATGGTTTGTAAAAGCACCCCAGGTGATTCTCATGTACAGCTCAAGGGTAGGCAAACCGCAGCCCTTGGGCCAAATCCATCTGCTCCCTGTTTACCCGGGAAGCCAGCCATACCCACTCATTTATGGATTGTTTATGGCTGCTTTCAAGGAGCCCTGGTGGCACATGGGTTAAGCACTCAGCTGCTAATCGAAAGGTGGGTGGTTCAAACCCACCAGCTGCCCACGGGAGAAAAATGTGGCAGTCTGCTTTGGTAAAGATTTATAGTCTTGGAAACCCTGTGGAGCAGTTCTACTCTGTCCTCTAGGGTCACTGTGAGTTGGAATGGACTCGAGGGCAACAGGCTAGAGTTTGGTTGTAGCTGCTTTTGCACTATGGTGGCAGAAGTGAGTAGTTGGAGCAGAGGTTAATAAATCCTAAAATATTTATTGTCTGGCTTTTCACAGAAATTTGCTGACCTCTGGGCTAGACTGTCCTCTCCTTGAGGAAATTTGAGCTGTATTTGTCCTTCTGTCCCCAGGACCAGGACCACCTTGGACATTGCTGAATTCCAAGACAGGTGTTCATTCTCTGCTTCTCCCATAGCACTCAGCCTTTCAGATGCTGTTGTGGGAGAGGTTCTGTATTAGCTTGCTTAGCTTGGGCTGAGGCCCCCCACTGAGTAGCCCTCCACCCTCATACTCTTTTGGGAAAGGAGGCACTTGTACCACAGAGCAGAACCCTTTGGGCCCTAAAACCAGGAAGGCTTGGGGCTTCTTGTGGAAGTATGCACTTTTATGAGGTTGGGCCAGCCCTTTCAGTACTGGCTCCCCTGCCCCCTACCCCAGCCCCATGCTTTGGGGTACCTTAAAAACCCCAGGAGGAGCACAGAGTTTGCAGTTGCAGGGAGTGTAGCCTAGGCCCTCTTACCTGTCAAATGCCCAGCCAGTTTCTGCTTGGAGATTCCCAGCTCACTACCTCCCAAAGTATCTTTTCCATTTTCGAACCGCTTTGTCTGATATAACATTCTTCCTAACATTCAATGACTTTACCGGTTGGTCCTCATTCTCTGCTCTCTGTGACTGCACAGGATGTGTCTGCATCCTTTTCCAGGGATTAATCACCTGCCCTGCACCACACAGACACCCTTGAGTCTTCTGTAGACCAAACCCGTTGGTCCCTTCAATTATGCTCTTGGGACATAGAGTCCAGGCTGTCTATCATCCTGGCGACAGTTCTTAACTAAAGTGCATAATTCAAGTGCAGGGCCCAGAGCCGAACATGATTCTTCAGTGGCCCTCTGATTTGTGCAGAGCAGGGGGAGACAGTCATCTCCCTGGTTGTGGAAGTCATACAGTCATACTGCTGCCAACACGGCCTGTGGTTAGGGTGGCTTCCATGTTACACTGTGTGAGCACCGCATCATTTTAATAAAGGCCCCAGGCGGCAGAGACCCCATGGTGCTTGCATATGTGTGGCAAGTTATGAAGTTGTTTCTGCTGCCCATGCATCTGTGGTAGCTTTATGGTGCGTCAGTGGACTTCCCAAAGGGCTCTGTACCTTCCCAGCTCAGCCCCAGGGTCAGAGGCACACACTCGGCCCCTCACCTGGCAGATGGAAAGTGTGGTTGTGAAAGATCTTCGTGGGCCTCAGTTTTATGACATTGCTATGCCGGGAACAAGGTTAATATTTTTAATGGCGAAGGATGAGCCCCATCATTACTCCAGCTCATTAATCAACAGTAGAACCTGTTTTACCTGTTGGGTGCCCTCCATGTGGAGAGTTCATGAATGGGAATCCAATTTTCTCTTTAAAACCCAAGCTGCCTCTCCCCTTCTTAAACCCAGGAGGTTGTTCTGGAGAGGGCATCAGTATTTTACAACAAATTTGTCCTGGGCGGACAAGGCTAAGGGCAGCCTTCAAGGGCCCTCCCTGCCTTATTCATCGCATGCCCACCTGGCTAGGGTACCGGGAAAGGTAGCAGGAGCTGTGCAGCTTGCAGGGGCCAGCCCGAGGAGGCGGGACCACAGCAGTTCCAGTTATGGTACCCAGGATGGATCGGGAGTTGGTGACCGCTTGTTTGTTCTGTTGCGCACCAATTAGAGGATAGCATGATAAAAATGTGGCAGAGACGGGAGTGTCACCAGACCACTCAGGTGGACCCCATCTGAGCCCTTCCAGAATGGCTGGCCAGCTGGGGAACTAGTTTAAATGTCTCCAGGGAGTGCATTTTTCTGGAATCTCTGGGGTAGTGGGACCACAGTGGACAGCAAGTACACCCCCAGTCAGGTGTCCCAAATCACCTGTGATACTCCCAAGAAACAGGCATGATGAGGAGCCCATAAAAATAGTGGGAGCTCACTTTTGTCTTATTCCTCTCTTAGAAACCCCAGTGGCATAGTGGTTAAGAGCAATGTCTGCTAATCAAGAGGTTGGCAGTTTGAATCCACCACCTGCTCCTTGGAAACTCTGTGGGGGCAGTTCTATTCTGTCCTATAGGGTTGCTATAAGTTGGAACCTGCTCAAAGGCAACAGGTTTGGTTTCTTTCTTTTTTTTAAGACCCCCCTCTCTGATACTCTCCCTCCCCTCTCCCTACCACCACCACCTCCTCTGAGCTATGAAAAAAGAGGGGCCCTGTAATGATTTCAGGCTAGCCACCCTGATCCTGGAGCCACCTCCTCTCCAGACAACATCCCCAGACTCTTCGCTCCTCACTGTGTGGACGCTTGATTTTTTTTCAGACCCAGCTGGCTCACCCTAACAAGATAAAAAAATGAACTAGCTCTACCATGAAACTGTCTCTATTTTGCAATGAGAAACATTAGATTTACTTTATAGTCATTTCTTGAACACAACAATAGCTAATGTGTTTTGAGTGCTTACTATATGCTGGGCACTGTAAAAGTATTAGATTTCATGTTGCCCACCTTCTTCATTCGTGAAGCTGGGGCTGGTGTTTAGGTTTAGATTTCACTCCCCTCCTGGGATGCTTCCAGGAGCAAAGGTGTGGGCATGTCGGGAGGGGTGCCCTGAGGCCCCTCCATTGCCTCATTGGATTGCTGTGAGCATCTTCAAAACAGCCCTGATGTTCATTCCCTATAATGTAAGCGAGGGCCCATGTCACACTGCGCTATTTCTGGGATGTGGGGGCAGTAGAAGGAGGTCAAACTCCACCTCAGGCAGGCCGGGTGAGGCCAGTGAGGGGTGGAGGGAGGTATGATAGCTGGAAGCTGAGCAGGCTGCAGGTGGAAGTGGCTGCTTCCCTAGGTGTGGCCCTGGCAGGTTGCAGGTGTGCTGGAGTCACAGGGAGGCTGCGGAAGAGGGAAACTTCCAGTGCTCTGCTGACTGAGGGAGTGCCAGGGGTGGCCCTTGCCCAGGGTTGGCACACCTGAGCCAGATTGGCAGGGCTTCCTCTTCTTCCTTTCAAGCCTCCCTTTTAGAGATTCCTCCTGCTGTTACGAAGAAACCTGGGACGTTAGAAATGTATGCAATGGGTCATGGGTAGCATAGAAGAGCCACAGCTTTGGAGTGACGCCCACCTGGGTCGATTCCTGCCTCTGCTATCTGCACTGCCTTATGAGCTCAGAGGCCTTGGGGACATTACTGAGTCTTGCCAAGCTTTGGTGTTCTCATCTGAAATTGAAGTAATTAGGAAGATGAAATGAGACGCTGCGTGTAAAAGCACGCAGCCGGTGCTCCAGCAGAACCCCCATCAGCAGCATCTCTTCTAAGCCTCCTTCCAGTTCTAATCTTCGAGGTCTAGAAGGCTTCTTGGAGAGCCTGGTCTAAGGTTCTCAGGTCCTGGCCCTGGAAGAGCCTCCCGCCAGGAGTCAGCCCCTGTGTGTCACATACAGCCCAGCGAAGAAGTGTGTGATGAGAGAAAGTGAGGTGGTGGTTTGGGACGGTTTCAGTGAACCAAGTCTTATGACAGCCGCGTTATCAGTGAGGGGCCATGCCTTCCTCATCCCTTGATTTACTCAGCAGCAGTGGATCAACGTTTGCTCTTTTGAAATTGATAAGTCTGGGATTCAGTTCAAGATACCTTTTCCTCCTTTCACAGACAATAATGTTTCTGGTGGCGGGTGATTTACGACCATCCATTTGGACGGGGATTTTACAATGTATGTTAATAAATACGGGCTGTTTTCTGCCTGATTCATGAGGCTACTGTCAAGAACTGTTTTGGGCAAGTATCAGGTAATGTTTTGTTTGACATTCCATGGAGACCAGTGCCCGATGGTGGTCTAGAATGTACCTTTAAAGTGAGAGGGACATGGGTTGGGGAGAGGAGCAGGAGAAGCCCACGCCCTTAAGAGGTCAGTGAACAGCCAGCCATTGAGTGTCCCAAAGAAGGGCTTGATTTTTAAAATGTCAGAAGGATGAGGGAAGCACTAGATCAAATGGACATTATAGTTATAACATTTTAAAAACCAAGCCCTCTGTTGGGTTTCAGTGGTCTGGTGTTCGCTGACCACTCCTCCTTGCCCTCCCTGATAGGTCTGCTCCACTGTCTGTTCACTCTGTGGCAGCAGACTTTCTGAAGAGCCCTGGCCTCAGCGTTCTTTTCCCATTTGCTGGGGACGGGGTGGGGAACTAGTTAACAACATCCTACCTGGGGCACTGTAAGCTCCATGAGGGCAGGGGGAACAGGGTGTCTGTGCTCAGGGGCAGATTATCCAATAGGCAAGATAAGCACAGTGCTGTCTTGCTTACCAGATCACCTGTAGTGAACAATTTCACATTCTTCACCACACCAAAGATTCTGCTCCTAGGTATAGCTGGCATCTCTCTCAGAACCCCACAGCACTTTCCTACAGAATCAAAGCCTCTTTTACTTTGCAGATGACCCAGTAAGCATGGGCTTACTTCTGCCTACCTACTTATTCTGTAGTGAACAATCCATGTAAAATTTTTCAATACAGATGATCTGGTAAGCAAGATCAGCAGTATGCTTGCCTTCACTAGTGGATAATCCGCCCCTGCCTGTGCTTGCCAGGCACAGAGCACGTTGCCTGCCATGTTGTAGGCACGAGGTAAGTATGATTGAACAAGCAATTGACACAATTAACACACTCGCATGAAGTTACAAAGCTCTGTCCACAGTATCTTCACTATATATGAGAAAGCACCGATAGATAGGAGAGAAAGTGCTTTGAGGTTCAGGGACAGTTTCTGAGAGCAGGTGGCTGCAAATGAGAAAGAATTCATCGAGGAAGGCTTGATTGCTGAAGGAGACAAAAAGAAGATGGCATTATTTTAAAAAATGAATCAGCAATTATTGAGCACCCACTCTTCAGCTGAATATAATTGGGAGCCCTCAAACGGTAACTGTGTCTTCAGTAAAGAGCAAGTGAGGATGGGGGGAGGGCAGCTGTTGAGCACTGCTGTGTCTTAAAGATGCCCTGGCCTGCCTTCACTGGATTGGAAATGTGCATGAATCATTCTAATGGGCTGTTCAGAGAGAAAAGGCCTTTCACTTAGTGCATTCCTGGCCACTGCCACTGAAGCGCATGTGCTGCACGGAGCCTTGCTCCCGCCTCTTCTCAGCTCTGACTCCAGAAAGCACACGCCTGACCCTGGCAGCACTCCTGCTAGAAGCAGAGGCACCGCTTGGTGACACCTGCTTGCTCCCAGGTCCTGGATGGGACACGCAGGCCTGATGTTTAAAGGGACCATATCCCACAGGAAAGGCCTCTAGCTTCTAGACATTGCCGTTTTGCTTTGCATACTTTTGCTGTGAGCAAACTGCACTGGAGACGTTTTCTCACTGTAAAGAGCTTTCTGTTACCGTGAGAAAACCTCACGGGCATTCCTGGTACATTTCTTGGGAAGGGAGCTGTGGACGGGCCATGCCTATCAGGAAAGGAAAAATGACTCCAACTTAGCTGTCTCAAACCCGTTTTGGAAGCAGGCTGGCTATAAATACGTAGGTCAACAATTGACTGAGTTTCTATGGTTGGGATCTGATGGAAGGCTGGTTTTGTCACCCTGCTAATGAGCATTCTCACGTCACCTGTCTGCTTGGAAGTTGTGGCTCCTTATTGACGTGGTAGGGATCTGGAGACCCAATTCTAGGCCTGGCTTTATTAGTGAATGTCCAGGTGACTTGGCAGTACCCTGCGCCTCTTGGGGCCTTAGTTTCCTCCCCTGATGAAGGAATCTGTTAGATAGGATGGTATGTTAAGAAGATGACAGTAGCATTTCACATTTATTGAGCACTTACTGTGTGCCAGGTGCTGTTCCAAGCATGTCACATATATTAACTCATTCAGTCCTTGCCACATTGTCATTTTTACAGATGAGGAAACTGAGGCACAGAGGCGCAAACGACTTGTGGAACCATTGGCACCTGACTCCATGCTCTCGACTACTACACTGTCCCACCCTTCCAGCATGTAGATCTGCAGGAGAATGAAGAAGGCAATCCTGGTTTTAACCTTCTTGACCCAGAGCTGATCTGAGCACATTTTCTAGGCAGTGGTCTCAAACCCCAAGAGGAATACTTGTACCCCCTTGAGCAGGGAGCTCGGGAGGAGAGGACTGTCTGGGAAAGTGGGTGTAAGTTGATAGGGTTACAGGAGGGCTGGGCAGCACTGAGCTCAGTTAGTGACCCCAAGTGGACTGAACCTGGCTGTGCCCACCTCCCTCAAGAACTTATTGGTGGGGATGGTTGGAGGCCCTTATAAGAGGAGTTAGAGTGCTTTTTGTGGGGGGGGGGGGATGGTTGTGATGGATAACACCCTGAAAATTTTAGAGATGACTTTAAAAGAAAAATTTGATAGCTATACAACTATTGCTGAAACAATATTAACCTGGGAATTGCGAAACGTGGGCTTGATTATCTGTTTTCTATTATTGACCTTGATAAGCTCACCCCCTCTCTGGCCTCCTGCTTCCCAGTAGATTCATGGTTTTCAGACTGTGGACTGTGACACCAGGGAAGTATGCTGCCTCCTTCAGTGGAGTGTGTTGGGGCTCCATGTAAAATTGCCTTTGTATAAATCATACACACACGAGTTTGAAGCCCACTGGACCAGGCCATCTTCCAAAGGGCCCCTCAGCTCTGACCTTACATGGTAGTGACTCTGCAAACGCCTGTGTGTTTCTGTCCTCATGAGGGGTGTGCCAAATTCTGTCCATAGGCCCTAGCTGAAAGTAGAAATTCTAGGCGTGAGCTATTTCTGGGTTCAAAATAACCTCCCACTGCTTGAGAGATGCTGAAGAGTCTAGTCCAGTGCTCTGCCACTTTACAGCGTCCTTTCGAGGAAAACAGGCTTGGGCCAGACCCGCACCCCTCCCTGAGAGGGCTAAGTTGAGTGTGTGTGTGTGTGTGTGTGTGTGTGTGTGTGTGTGTGTGTGCGCGCGCACGCGCACATGTGCATGCACACACAAGCTAGAGAGAGTGATCAAGTGAGAACTCGAGCAGGCTGGCCTGCAAAGAGCTGACGGAGGCTGTCATTTGGAGTGCTTTTTTCCTAACAAGTTGGAGCCTGCAGGTGTCTAAGCAAGCAGCTGGGCTGTGGGAGGGGAGGGACTGGAAAGACCAGTGGTGACCACTTTAAACGCCCCTCGCTCCTGACGTAGGGGGCACATTTACGATGCAGTATGTGAGGTCAGTGTGATTCTAGAGCACAAAGAAATGGCTGGCAGCTGCTGTGAGGCCAAGTTCAGCTCAGCAGAAGGAAGACCGCTTTAATTGTGAGGCCAGTCCCAAGTGAGTGTGTTCCCTACAGCTGGAGGTATATGGGCAGGGTGCTTAGCAGGACCTTGTTCTTGTGAAGGAGGGGGCCTAGGACTTGGAGATGGCTCTGCATGACTCAAGGAGACCTTGGAAGAAAGAAAGGGAGCTGGTTCTAAGTTGGTGTGGAAAAGTGCCCTCTCTACCCTCTGATTTCCAGGAGTTGCGGCTGACTGCATGAATGTAGCTAATTAATCTTCCCCAAATTAATTTCCTTATCATTGTCAGAAATGATTTATTGGCGGGCCTGTAAGGAGAGTTGGCCTATGGTGGTCAAAGCCGAGGACTGGAAGAGGTGGGTAAGAGGTGCCCGTCAGTGCACAGCATCCCCACAGCCCTGGGTAGCCCAGCCTGTGGACCCCTTGGAGCCCTGGACACTGGCTGTCTCCCAACACTCAGGTGAGGGTGACCTTGAGGGTTCAGAGGCTCCCTACTACTCGGCCAGGTGCCCTGACTAGAAGGTGCTCTTCATCCAAAGCATCAAAGGGAGAAAAAGGATCCTTCACAAACATTTATCTTTTTGTGGTTGAGAAATATGACAGCTGTTGTCATGCCTAATTGCAACCAGTTTTCTCTGTGTGATCACTAGGGCCTTTACTGGGTTTTTTTTCTCATGTCTCTGACTTGCCTCCCCAACTAGATGTTCACCTTCTCTGGGCAGAGAACCTGCCTTAAGCAACTTTTACACCTCCCAGCACTTGACTCAGGCCTGGGCACCCAGGAGGTGCCCTTTGCTGTGTAACAAAGCCTTTTCTTCGTACACTACTGACACTTTTCCCAAATCACTTCATTACTTGTTCCTCCCAACATCCACATGAAACTGAAAAGGCAAAGGGTTCTGCCCATTTCACAGATGAGTTATGGAAGCTCAGGGAAACAAAATGGGTTGCCTGAGTTACCCACCGAGCATGGGGCAGAGCCACAGCTCAGCGGGTCTGGAACTTCCTGCCTCAGCCATGTCCTTTCTGTGGGTCACCCGCCTTTCTGTGTATTTGCACAGCCACAGGCAGCTGCTGCAGCCCAGCTGTTACTGGTCAGCCTTGGGGCTTTGTAAATACTGCCTGCCCCTGCCCAGTAGGGTTCTGCAAAAGCCACCCACCCAGGCAGTCCTGAGAGCCAGGGTTCAGCTCAGACCTGAATGTCCAAGTAGAATATGGCCTCCCCACTGAGTTTGCCCCCAGACAGCACTGAGAGCACAGACAGGTGGCATCCAGCTGGCCTTTCCCCCCAAGCAGAAAAGACCTGCCTCAGAGCCTCTGCCTGGACACCCCAGATGGCCGGAGCTTGCTCTGTTTCCCTAGGCACCTTGTACCTTTATTGGCTGTTAGGTATCCTTTCTGGGTGCGCTCAGAGCATCTGCTCTGCCTGTTTCCTGAGCAGCTCCCAGTGCTTTGAAGCCTTTTCCAGATCCCCAGGTCCCTGTCCGTTGAACCTCATTTCTTTGTGGCATGGCAATGGAGTCTCCACCTGTGGACTTTAGGCCTACCAGGGCTCCAGGTGTGCCCAGCCCACCAGTGGGGACAGAGGCATGGAGCCTGCTGGCTACTGCCGCCTCCTGTCCCACACACTGTTTGCTTACCTTCATGGAGTGCCACTGACCCTTGGAGTGAGGGAGAGGACCAGAGACGGCCTCTGCTGTAGAGGGCTATGTGACTTCTGGGTTTTAGGCTGGCCAACCAAGACAGAGATCTCTGGGCTGCCATTGTCTTGCTGGCCACCCACACCTCTGCATGGCAGACCAGGCAAACCCCACACCATACTTTTATCCAGGTGTGTGCTGTGGGTTGAAGTACGATAGAGTTAACCCCTCATGGCCATGTTTCACCATGTTGTTCAGAAGGCAAAGAGGAGGCATCTCCAGTCTTCACTGTCCTTTAAAGTGGCTGTAACACACAGGGACTTGACCTTAACCTGGAGCTCATGACCTTCCTGGATGTGCCCAACACTTTGTGGGTGTGTGTGTGTGTGTCTTAGGGGGTGTAATGGGTATGTTGTCAGATTCCTAAAGAGATTCATGACCCCAAGACTGTTAAGAAAACTGCTCATCACCTGTGACTAATGAGCTCCTTTAAAAAATCGTCTATATGAGACCAAGTGGTCAGAAATTACTCTAAAGCAAAGATGAGAAGGTAAGGGGGTGGGAAAACTGCGGTACTGGAAATGGTATACCCAGAATGGAATGAATGAGATTGATGACACATTGTGAAAAAATGTGACCAATATTGCTCAGTAATTTGTGTAGAAATCGTTAAATGGGAACCTGATTTGCTGTGTAAACTTTCACCTTAAACACAGTAAAATATTACTTAAAAAAAGAGACTGTTCTAATACACTGCCTTAGTGCCATCCCCAGGTTGTGCTCACATGTAGTTTGCTTTGGAATACAACAGAGAAGAGTCATGGTCCTGGAAGGAATTCAGGGCCTCATGGGGGACCACCCTTTCACTTTCCAATGGGGAGAGCAGCCCACAGACGGGGAGACTTCTCTTGCCAGTAAAGCCGCTGGTAGAGCTGGGGCTGCTCCAGTGCTGCTGGTCCCACAGATGGTAGCACATGGAGGTGATGGTGTGGCATGTAGGAGGTACCCGTGGGGGAGCGGGGACATTGTGAGTGACAAACCCCTGGAAGATGGCTCTGTCATGTGGTGGCGGCTACTTGTCCTCTCTCATCCCTCCTCTTCCTCTCCTGATTTTAGTAGGGATGCCCTGTGCATTTGGGCAGTGGCTCTTGGCACTCCCACCAGCCCTACCTGGAGGCTGTGATCTTTGCAGAATGAGCTTACTGAGAGCCAGGTAGATTTGGCCTTAGAGGATCTACACTTTAGAACAGAGAGCCTTGCACATGCTCATGGCCAGGATCAGCTGGGCTCGCTGTGGGGCAGGGAGGGGGTCTTGCCTTGTAGCCCTCTCCCTGCCCTCCTGCACAGGCCACGTTGCTCAATTGGGGCCACCCTGCAGGATTGCACAGAGGATGCCATGAGCTCTATGTCTTAGATCCTGGAGATGGACCAAGATGTGTTGTGTTATCTGTTACTCCAGTTGACCCCCCAGGGAAGAAAGCAAGGAGCTGCAGTTAATGTGATGAGTATCTTGCTTCACTTTGTTGAACAGGGCTGAGAAATTTCTGGGCAAAGTGAAATTCCAGAGGAATATCTGGAGGCTTGCCTTTAGACTTTCCAGGGCAGGAGGGGTGTCTCTAGCATAATGTTTCCCAAACTTTCCTGATAAGAATCATCCAGGTTGCTTGTTAAATATACCTGTTAGAGAGTCTAGGAATCTGGTTTTTAGTACAAGTGTTCCAGATCGTCTTCCAGCAAGTTTGGAAAATAGTCTTTCTTCCTTACCAGAAATAGCCTGTGGAAGAGAAGTGTTTTGTAATAAGTTTATTTTTACATATAATACATACATAGGTTCTCTTTCTTTTAAAAATGCTTTGGCTTTAAAGGTGGTCTCCTTTCACAAGGACAGAAAGAGCCATATAAACCAGAGACTCCATTAGCCTGAGATCAGAAGAACTAGATGGTGCCTGGCTACCACCAATGACTGCCCTGATAGGGAACACAACAGAGAGTCTCTGATGGATCAGGAGAAAAGTAGGGTACAGAACTCAAATTCTAGTAAAAAGACCAGGCTTAATTGTCTGACTGAGACTGGAGGGACCCCAGAAGACATGGCCCCTGGACTCTGTTAGCCCAGAACTAAAACCATTCCTTAAGCCAACATTTCAGACAAAGATTAGCCTGGACTGTAAGACAGAAAATGATATTCGTGAGGAGTGTGCTTCTTAGCCCAAGTAGACACATGAGACTATATAGGCAGTTCCTGTCTGGAGGCAAGATGAGAAGGCAGAAACGGACAGGAGTTGGTTGAAAAAAAAAAAAAGGACACGGGAAATCTGGGGTGGAAAAGAGTGTGCTGTCACATCATAGGGAGAGCAACTAGGGCCACATAACAGTGTGTGTATAAGTTTTTGTATGAGAAACTAACTTGAACTGTAAACTTTCACTTAAAGTACAATTAAAAAAGGGAGAAAAAAAAAGATGGTCTCCTTTGATTCCCCAAATGAACCCAGTCCCTGTCCCCGTCTCCTCCCACAGAAAAGGTGTCAGTTTGGGGTGGATATCTTCTCAGGCGTTTTCTTTATTTACACAGAGCTACAACCTTTTTACAAGATGTCTGTCTTGTGTTTCATAAACGGACTTCTTGTTGTATCTGTCATTTGACAACTTGCTTTTTTTCCATTCAGAAATATGTCGTGGAGAACAATGTGAGCACATATAGAGCAAATGTTTTTTTTGTTTTTTAACCTGCCATGTAATATCCCATAGTAAGGAACTGGCATGCTTTATTTAGCAATTCCCCTATTGATGGCTATAGCAGTTGCTTGCAATATTTCCTCATTTCTTGCTTCAGTGAGCATCCCTGGCTATGTCTCCTTGTACACATTTGGGCTGAAGTAAAATTGTTATTAGGTGCCGTCAAGTCGATAATGAAACATCACCCAGTCTTGTGCCATTCTCACAGTCATTGCTGTGTTTGAGCCCATTGTTGCAGCCACTGTGTCAATCCATCTTGCTGACCCTCTACCAAGCAATGATATTGTTCTCCAGGGATTGGTTCCTCCTGATAAGATGTCCAAAGTAAGTCGTGTGTTTTTGGATTTTAATGGATTCTACCAAAGTTACCCTCCACAGTGGCTCCACCAGTTTACGTTCCTACAAAGAGCATGGGGAGAGGACCCAGTTCTCCACACAGAGTAACTAAAATGCTCACTGGTACATATGGAAGCATGGCTGAGTGGTACAACCACCATTCCTCTAGTACTTCTTTTGGGGATGAATAGGAAAGCTACTTCCTATCACCAAGCTAAATTCCTAAGACAGAAACACGAGGACTGCTGGAGGGGACTGGTACCCCCCGGCAGCGTGTGTATAACATAAAGGAAGCATGAGCACCGAGTCTGTCACCAAGTCAAAGACCCACGTCAGAGAGGCAGTTGGCACGATGGAATTCTAGAACCCCATGGGACTTAGAAGGTGATGACTGGCCTCTGAGGCTCTTTTGCTGACTTGCTGGGCATCTGCGGACAAGGTCTTAGAGCTGCAGTGGGCCATGTATAAAACAAGGGGGATTGGAATGAGTCTCCCATGGACTCCCAGTTTTGCCGCTCTATGAACCTGTGAAAGTCCACTGCAGCATTGGGCTGACTGAGTTCTCCAGTTTTATTTGAAAGCAAGAAAATGCCACGTCTAGGGTTTCACCACAACCCTGCCCTGTTTCCAGAGATGGGCCAGTGCACGCATCCCAGGAGCAGAGAATGCAAAAGATGGGGCCCTCTGGCTAGCCGGCCACTCACCAACAACCTGCCTTTCTGCTGCTGCTCCACCCTTGCCCTGTGTGATGGTGAATAAGCCTCTCGTGAGGGATCGGATTACTGTCAGGTCCCGGCCAATCTAAGATCAAATTCAAAGGAAAGCTTTTTGCAAACCCAGGTGGTCTGACCTGCAGAGAAGTCCCGACTTAGAGTGAGCCCTGACACCTTGCGCAGTGGCCATACCATGTAGTCCTTAGGTTGGTGCCTGTGGCATCTGGCTGACTGCCCACTTGTCTCTCCTGAAGCCTGGTTAAATTTTTACTCCCAAAACGACAACATGATTTTGCAAAAGGTCGGACAGTTGGGCGTAGTGTTCGCTGAGTTTCAGGTTGCTGAAACTTCCTATTCCCTCCCCTCCCCTCCACCCACCTCACTTTGAAGTTCAAAACCAAATTGATTAAATACAAATTTTAGGAACCTTTCGATTTGCTTCTTAAATGAACAGAATTCTAAACTTTTTTTTTTTTTTAAAACGGAAGGATTTTCAAGTGTCAGCAGGTATAACTGGAACTGTATGTCAGCAGAGACCAGGGTCTTTTCCTGGTTTTAGGATTTGTAAATTCTTATTGAAACGGAAGTAAGCAGGGCAGGCAGCTGGGGGCCCCTGTGACAGCCTGGGCTCAGATCTCATTTTAATTAGGAAATATAGACAGCGCCTGCTGAATCGGGGCCTCACAGAGCTCCCTTCCCAGGGCGAACAAAGATGTGGTTTATATCCTGCAAGCCTCTGCGTTTGCAAATTACAGAGCTCTTCTGAGAGGGGCTGGAATGTCGATTTCTAGCTTAGGGAGACTGCTGCCCCGCCCCATCTCTCCCCCTCTCCACTCCCCAGCTAATCCCTGAAAATGATTTTGTTTTCTTGGGAAGATATTTGTTCCCTTTCTCGTCGCGGAATAGTTGGAGAATGTTCATGTTGCAAAGAGAGACAGAAATGAAGGCCAGGATGAGCGAAATGAGATTAGATGTCATCCAGCAAGTTCATCATTTTATCCATATGGATTTCTGGTCCCCTGAACTCTGAGCCCCTAAACCCAGACCTTACGTTAGATCAGTGTCAGAGCTGTTCTGTTTGACAGTGGTTCACATATATAATTTTCTCCCTAATGTGTTCTGCAAATGGTAGAGTAGAAATTTCAAATGAAAGACAGTGCCAGGCCCAGCAGCCCCCGCCCTCTTCTTCCCTCTGCCTGGCGTCATTTGAGCTGAGTGAGTCTCAAGAAAGGCCGCTATTACAGTGTCAGCGTCTGGAAGCAGCCCCCACCGAGACTCAGAGGCCGGCCCCTCCGCCTGGATGAGGTACTGGCAGCAGGGCCGCAGTGTTCAAATGGTGGGTGCTTGAGCCGTAGTCCTCACCGATTAGTTGGCTCTGGTTTGGGAGCAGTCACCACTGCATGCCATACCTCTCCTCAGCCCCTGGCCACACGGCAGTGACAGCTGTTGCCCGCCGTCCCTTTGTGGGCCTAACGTTTCCAGAAACTGGAGGCAGCCTGTCGCAGGGGTCACTCTGCCAGGGCTGCTGCCATTACCAGGCAGACAAAAGGGGATTTTCCCTTCCCCTGGGTTTACTGGCCCCTCAGTGCCTTACCTTCTGGTAGCCATTCCAGTAGCTGGATGACTACTTGGGATCCCTTTGATGCCAAGAATGACCCCAAGAACAAAGAAGGGAAGGAGGCTCCTGTGGTTTCTAATTAAACCCACTATTTAAATAACAATTCATGTAACCTGAAGGGTTGAAAGAAATGCTAACCTGTCCTCTCCCTGGAGCATCAGCTGGGTGGCCCTGGCTGGGAGGCTGAGGACTTGCCCTTTGCCAAATGTGTGACCGGGGAGGACCAATAATGAAGTCACACTGCAAGTTTATGGTAGAGCCTAGGGTGCGTTGTGGGCAAGTGGAGTTGGTAGATTCATGTTTCCCCCCTCCCCTGTAAATTCACCCCTAATAAAGGTTGCCATCACTTGCCATCGAGTCGTCTCCAACTCATAGTGACCCCATATGTAGAACTATACTCCGTAGTAGAACTATACTCTGTAGTAGAACTATACTCCGTAGTGTTTCCAATGGCTGATTTTTTGGAAGGAAGTTGCCAGACCTTTCTTCCGAGGCTCCTCTGGGTAGGCTCGAACTTCTAACCTTTGGGTTAAGCAGTTTAGCACATTAACCATTTGCGCTACCCAGGAACTCCTAATAAAGGTTGGGAAGTAAAAAATGGAGGAAGAGCTGCCAGTGTTTACTCTCAGCCTCTGAGAAGTTTTACCCTTCTCAAGGGAAAAATGTGGAACTTTGTCTCCAGCATCTTAGAATCCCAGATTCTCATTTCTCATGAGACTTCCCTCTCAGAGAATCTCTTTGTTCTATGGAACTTTTTCCAGGTGGGCCGAGTTCCACAGTACAAACAAGTGGGAGGCAGAGGATCTGGTTGATAGTGTTATTCATACCCCTGCCTCTCTGGACCTCAGTTTCCCCATGTGTTATAGAAGGGCCTTCAGATTTATTGCTTCCAAGGCCCTTTCTGGTCCTGGCAGTCCACTGTCCACCTCCGAGCTGCTTCGTGTTTTCATTCCGCCTGTCTGGGACCACAGTCCTCATTAAGTGCGTTCATTTCACCAAATTGTTGTCTGATTACTCAAGGCGTGGTAGTGTTCCAGATTTGGGGGAAATGGAACACTGAGCACAATCATCTCTAGACAGGCTCTTCTGTGCCTCAGCCAGCACCATGAGCATGCCAGCATTTCCAGGCTTTCTGCGCTCTTGTTTCCAACTTTCCCCCATTTCCATTCCATTAAACTGAGCTAGTCACATTCCCGAACCCACCTCCCATACTCTTGCCTCTGTTGCTTCTTCGGTAGTTGTTTCCTCTGCCTGCGTGCCTTTCCTGGGGCCTGTGTCACTGTCCCTGGAGTGGCCCCCCTCCACGCACAGGCTGGGGCTCTTCCTTTGAGGTGGAGCACTGCCAGCCAGCTTGGGTCCCACTTGTCACCTCCCTGAGGTGGGAGCCCCCTGAGGGCAGGCACCAGGCCTGGTTTCTGCCTTCACTGCCTCTCCTTACTCGTCCAGCGCAGGCTGGGCATACTGTTGGTGCTCAGGTTATGTTTGCTGGATCAAAGCATGGCTATGAACAGAAGTAAAACAGACAAGCCAAGGTGGACTAACACCCCGTCCCCCTCCTTTCAGGTGACCATAGCCGATGACTACTCGGATCCCTTTGATGCCAAGAATGATCTCAAGAACAAAGCGGGGAAGGGGGAGAGTGCTGGCTACATGGAACCCTATGAAGCCCAGAGGATCATGACAGGTAAGCAGAGCTATTGGCACAGGGACTTGCTACTCGACAGGGAGGCAGAAAGGGAGCAGGGCCTCCTGGGCACCCCCAGCTGGCCATAGTGGGGGCAGGGGGGGTGTACTTTCAGAATGGTGGTTATTAAATCCTTATCATGGTTTATCAGTTCATGTTTCAGCTCCCTCAGGAAGAAACTGACAGGACACAGTGAAAGTCTAGATACAAAGGTACCAAATGCAGTTAGCTGAAGATAGGCACCAAGAAGTAAATGTGGAGAAGAGGGGAAAATTCTTTGTTTTTTAATTTTTTGTTGTTCTTTAGGTGTAAGTTTGCAACGCAGATTAGTTTCCCATTTGATAGTTTGTACATAAAGTGTCCCATGACATTTATTGCATCCCCCACAGTGTGTCAGCACTCTCCCATTTCCGTCCTGGATTCCCTGTTTCCTTTCGTCCAGATTTTCTACCCTTTCCTGCCTTCTCATCTTTGCGTTTGGGCAGATATTGTCCTTTTGATCTCATATAATTGTTCTAAGGAACATGTTCCTCTCGGGTGTTACTGTTTATTTTGTGGGCCTGTCTATTGTTTGGCTGAAAGGTGGTCTCCGGGAATGGCTTTAGTTCCAGGTCAGAAGGCTGTTTTAAGGCCATAGTCTCGAGGGTCCCTCCAGTCTCTGTCAGACAAATTAGTCTGGTCTTTTTTGTGAATTTGATTTTTTGTTCTACATTTTTCTTCCACTCTGTCTGGTACCCTCTGTTGTGATCCTAGTCAGAGTGGTCAGTAGTGGTAGTCAGGCACCATCTAGTTTTTCTAGTCTTGGGGTCATTCAGGCTGTGGTTCATGTGGTCCATTAGTCCTTTGGACTAATTGCTCCCTTGAGAGTCTTTGTTTTTCTTCACTCTCCTTTCTCTGGACGGGAAGAGACCAACAGTTATATCTTAGATGATCGCTTTCACGCTTTTAAGACCCCAGACGCTCCTCACCAAAGTATGATGCGAAACACTGTCTTTACGAACTATTGTGCCAATTGACGTAGATGTTCCCCGAGTCTGTGGTCTTCGCCTTTGAGCTTAGACCCACGAGGCTTTTGGTTATGTCTAAGAAGTTTCCGTGACTGCCCCTTGTGTGCTCTATCATCTCTATTAATACACATGCAGCACCTACAGTTACGTATGTAGAAATATCCACAACCAAACCTATATGAGAAAAAAAATTCTATCAGGGATTTCTGACTGAAGAAAGATACAGCATTTAAAACCTAAAACTTAACTTGGAGCTTCCTAGCAGCCTGGGCAAAAAGGGAAGCAGGCTGGGTTACCTTGCTTTCATTGCCTAGTAGAAGGGAACAGAGTAGATTATTAGTGAGGACAAAAGTATTTCTGGCCAAGTACCCACAAATCTTTGGGAGCTGAAAGAAGCATAAAGAAATGTGACAGGTTTACAGGAAATATGAAAGCTGTTGCCCTGTGTGTGTTTTCCCGTTGGCCTTGATGACGAAACCCTTTCAAAGCAATGTGCTCAGGAGAATGTAGCTGATCTACAGCTTCCTGGGAACCTGTCTACTCCAGGATAATGCTCAGGGGATCTTTAGGGAGGGGGTGGTTACCAGACAGTATTCATCTTGGACAGGCCCGCATGTCACAGGGTGGTAGGGAGATGGAAGCGGGGAAGAATACCCCCACGTGGGTTCTCCTGGCTTGGTAGGACAGACTAGGGACAGAAGAGTGGCCGTGCTGGTTAATACCCTCTGACCCCTACACAGGGCAGAGACATGAACAGGGTAGGGTGGCCAGGTTTAGAGCTGCCCAGAATTTTGGGACCAGTCGAATTGGTACCCTGTTTCTCTAAAGATTCTGGATGCAGATGCCTTTTTCTATGGCTTTGCTGTTGGTGGCGGTGGTGGTAGCATTTTGTTGTTGTTGTTGTTGATGAAGCTGGACTTTTTTGTGTGTGTATTTACATCTTTGAGCACTTGTTCTTGATTCTTCTCAAATTAGAGACAGAAAGAAAGGAAAGAAAAGACATTTACTGAGCATGTGGTGTGTGGTGGGCCCGAGAAAACCTGTGCTCATAGGGTGTGGAGACCATGTGGGATGGGGTGTTGAAGGATCTGGGGGCAAGTCCAGATTCTGTCTCCAGGAGAGTCTCTGCCTAGTGTTCTTCCTGTTCATGGAAAGTGGTTTTGTGGTCACCAGCATGGCCTTTAGGACGCTTGGCAGCTTTGTGAAGGGCTGAGGCAGAGAGTGTTTGCCCAGAGTGACTTAGGCCGGACTTCTGGAGGGCTGCCCTGTGTGCTTACTCCTGGCTTCCTCATCTCACCTGGTAAAGCAGCTTCTGGGCAGTAGGAGGCAGAGCGCTGGGCTAGTGCTCGGGGCCAGGATCCTGTGCAGGGGGCAGCCTACTTTCCTCCAACAGCATGTCTGCTGTGCTGCCTCTCAGTGGAGAGTCCTCCCACAGGCGCCACAGTCACACCGTTCCCAGCACCTCATCTCATCCCCGCCACCTGGGGCTGACAAATTGCCAGTTCTGTGGGCGCACTGAGGGCTGTGCTAGCCCTGGGCCTGCCTCCAACCCTCGGGGCCTGCGTACCTCCCTGCAGCTCCAGGCCAGTCTGGCATTCAGCAAGTGTTGACCTGGGCAGAAAAAAAGTAGCCGTTGCAGGAGTTACCCTAGGACACTTTGGCACATTCAGAATGCCAGGGCAGCAAGGGCTTTTACAGATGAGGAAACTGAAGCTAGGGAAGGCGAGGGACTTGTCCAAAGATTCACAATGAATTGCTGGCAGAATGCCCAGAGTGGCCTCTCCTTAGCAGGGGAAACTTTGGGGTGAGGGTATTAAAGAAAGGGCAGCATTTGTGTTTGCTGTTACGGCATCTGGGATACAGGAAACGGCAGGGCCTGAGGCTGGGGAGGCCCGTGCTGGGTACTTGAACGTATACACTCATTAAGCTTCACAGTGTCCCACTTTACAGGTAAGGGAAGCTGAAAGGATAAGTCATTTCCCTGGGGTCACACAGGTAGAAGAAGTGAGTGCCTCGGGCCTGAGTCTGCAGAACATGGAGGCAGAGAGCTGGATGCAGGTCCTGCTGAAATGTTGCTGAGCTGCAGGCAGGATGATGGTTTAGAAGTCCAGACTCAGGATTCTAGAGGGTGAGGAGGATCTGCCACTGTCTAGAGTTTTTGGAAGAAGCCGGAGTTCCCACTGGAGTTATGCCATGGACCCCAGAGTGGAGTGGCCTTTTTACTGGGTCAGTTTGGCCTATGGAACTTTGACATTTTCACAAGGCATGCTCTATAGGGGCCAGGGCAATTTGAGTTAACCAGGCACCTGTTAAGACCTTTGGCATTCTCTCACCAAAGTAGTATCTATGTATTTGCTGCTCTGGGCTTTTTCTTAGCTTGGAGGTTATGCCCAAATTTTACCCAAGTGCTTCATTTTTAAGGATACTCCACACATATACATTGCTGTCGAGTCGATTTCAACTCATAGTGACCCCATAGGACAGAATAGAACTGCCCCATAGGGTTCCCAAGGCTGTAATCTTTATGCAAGCAGGCTGCGACATCTTTCTCCCACGGAGCAGCTGGTGAGTTAGAACCTCTGATCTTCCGGTTAGCAGCCGAGCGCTTTGACCACTGCACCAGCAGGGCCTCTTGTTTTTAAGGATATAGGTGATTAAACGGGACCTTTTCCGGCTTGATATTCTAGCTGCAGCTCTCTATCTCAGAATTCTTTGTGTGTCACGTCACCGTGGTGATTGATGGCAGGGTGGACTTGGGCTAGGGTGAGCCATGACTGTGTAAGGTTCTAGGAAGCAGCTCTCTGAGCTGATGCAAAACTCTGGTGGGCGGGGGAGGAATGCGGGGGATGAGAGGCTCTTGCTGGCAGTGGGGCAGAGGAGGATGCGTGTATCAGTGAGCATAGTAATAGGAGGTGCTCTCTGGTACATAAACATGACCCTGATGAGAACTGTGCCCTTCCTGTGCCTGAGGCAGTGTGCTAGTATGGAAGGAACACAGGCTGGAGTCAGGCAGATCTGGGACAGCCACTTGCTACCCAAGTGACCTATGGGCCTCAGGTTCCGCCTGTGGAGCAGTGGCCTTAGAGCAGCAGGCTTTCTGCTGTTACTGGCAGTTAGACCGTTGGCAGCTCATTCCAGGCCTCTGTTTTCCCATCTTTGGAATGGGGTCATTAACAGCAAGAGTGATGGCAGCAGCTAAGATCTCTAGTTCTTGTTTACAGCGTGCAGTGGGAATTCTTACTGGACCCTCATAATTACTCTTTGAGGGGTGAGTGCAGGTAGCCACTGACTTAGGACGGTATTCCCTCCGGACTGCTCCATCAAAGTCAGTTCTGACATAAGTACCTCTGTTTTTTGTTTTTTTTTAGTTTTCGTTATTGTTGCCTTTTATTATCAGTATTTTTATAAATTCGATTGTTATTTGTCTTCGGGAGTTGGAAACATTACATATAAACTTATAAACTTAGAGCTTCAACGTTGGTGCTTCCCGCTTCTTTAATTATATGCATGTTAGGTAAGCCAAAAAACAAAAACCGGACAGTCGTAAGTGCTTTTCATCCGCTCAGATATGCCATAATTCACAGGCTGCCTGTACTCCATTCAACCTATGAGGAAACTGACAGAGGGTTTAGTTAGTTGTCCAAGGGAGCTAGCTAATATGTCAGTTGTGAGACTGACTTCCGAGGCCCTGATTTTAACCGCTGTGCAGGATGGTCTCTCCAGAGCCTGCCTACCGCTGGTGCCATGCAGCTTGCCGTGATTTGCAGATTCGCCTGCATGGCCACCTTGGGCTCGATTAAGTGAAGAAGTTCTGTCCTCTGCATCCCTTGGCTCCATGCAGCCAGTGTGGAGAGCTTTTGCAAGGTATGCTTTTGTGAACAGAGAGCTTGGCCCAGTCCAGTGGGCTGTGGCTGATATAGAGCGGGTAGAGAAGTATGCCTGTTTTCTCCAGGGGCTCTTCTTACTCTGCCTCAACTTACCCTTTCCACAGACTCTTCTTTTATGTCTCCTGCAGGAGTTATGTTCTGACTCCAAGATGGAGGCTCAGCTCTTCTCAGAACCTCAGAGCCCAAAAGCCCATGGGTTGCCTGGGCCTCACCCTCCATCCCCACTGCCTCTTTCACCCCAGCAGCAGCTCCGGGGGCACTTCCTTAAAACCCTGGAAGTCTGGAAACCAACTGGAAAGTTAGTGATCCAATCCAAGCTTCCCATTTTACAGAACGGGAAACTGAGGCTCAGAAATAGTCAATCCTTTTGAGATTTCTTTTTAAACCCACTAAGTAAATGTGTGAAGCTGTCATGTGAGGCAGTGAGCTGCCCATCACCAGAGGTATCCAAGCAGAGGCAGACAGCCAGCATTGAGAGATAACATGACAGGTAGTTAAGCCTCAGATGGATGAATGGCTTAAGCCACTTCTGAGGTCTCCTTCAACTCTGAGCTTCCAAGACGATGCCACAATTCACTGTGACCTGCCTTTGAATACAGTGATTGTCATTTGTCATCCAGGACCAATCCCACCAAGGAAGCACCTGAAACTGACTTTGAATAGAAAGGTGTGATGGTTAAGGTTGTGTGTAAACTTGGCTGGGCCATAATTCTTAGTGGTTTGGCAGTCCTATAGATAATGTGATCACTTCCATGATAAGATTTGATATAATGTGATCACCTCCATGATGGCATCTGCTGTGAGTAACCAGTCAGTTGAAAGGAAGTTTCCTTGGGTATGTAGCCCAAGTAGACATCCTGGCAAGGCTTGTGGGCTTGTGCTTGCTCTGGATCCTACAGCTGGCTCCTGTTCATCTGACCTCCAGTTCTTGGGACCTGAGCTAGCAGCTTGCCTGTGGTCTTGCCTGCTGATCTTGGAATTTGTCGATCTTTGGAGCCTGTGAGCAAGAGCCCTGTTCTCTGACCTGCCCATCTTGGGTTCGCCAGCCCCTGCTGCTAAGTCAGTCAGGAGAAGCCTGTTTCTTGACACACAGACTTGGGACGATCCAGCATCTACAACCGTTTGAGCGGTTTCCCTTGATGTAAATCTCTCTCTCCATGTATATATATAACCCAGTGCTGTCAAGTCAATTCTGACTCATAGCAACCCTATAGGACAGAGTAGAACTGCCCCTTAGAGTTTCCAAAGAGCACCTGGTGGATTCTAACTGCTGACCCTTTGGTTAGCGGCTGTAGCACTTAACCACTGTGCCACCAGCATTTCCCTATATGTGTGTGTGTGTGTGTGTGTATATATATGCTTTACTGGTTTTGCTTCTCTAGAGAGCCCACCTGTCTTAGTTATCTAGTGCTGCTGTCACAGAAATACCACAAGTGGATGGCTTTAACAAAGAGAAATTTATTTTCTTACAGTCTAGGGTTGGTATGAGTCGGAATCGACTTGATGGCACTGGGTTTGATTTTGGTTTTTTCTAGTAGGCTAGAAGTCCAAATTCAGGGTTTCAGCTCTAAAGGAAGGCTTTCTCTCTCTGTCCGCTCTGGAGGAAGGTCTTTGTCCTCAGTCTTCCCCTGGTCAAGGACCTTCTTAGGCACAGGGACCCCGGGTCCAAAGGACATGCTTTGCTGTGGTGCTGCTTTCTTGGTGGTATGAGGTCCCCCGCTCTCTGCTTGCTTCTCTTTCCTTTTATCTCTTGAGATAAAAGGTGGTGCAGACCACACCCCAGGGAAACTCCCTTTACTTTGGATCTGGGAGGTGACCTGAGTAAGGGTGGTGTTATAATCCCACCCTAATCCTCTTAACATAAAATTACAATTCCTTCCTTACAAATCCTTCACAAAATGGAGGACAACCACACAATACTGGGAATCATGGCCTAACCAAGTTGATACGAACCTATTTGGGTGACATAATTCAACCCATGACACCAGCCTAAGACATTTGGTACTGGAAGTGAGGTGCTGTTCTAACAGATAACCTAAAATGTGGAAGCAGTTTTGAAACTGAATGGGTAGAGGCTAAAAGAGTTTTTAAAGTGCCTAATAGTAAAAGTCTAGATTGCCTTAAGAGACTGTTGGTAGAATTATGAACATTAAAGACAATTCTGGTGAGGACTCAGAAGGAAATGAGGAGAGCTGTTACTTTGGAGATGGTGCAGACAGTGAGAAGCAGCAGCTGAACCAGGAGACTGGCCTAAGACAGCACTAGAGCTGATCCATGGAGCGAGAGAGCTGAGTGCCTTTGTGCAGGAGGCTTCCTGGCAGAGTGGGGCGCCTCTGAGCACTTATCGGTGAAGCCAGGCTTGCCGACCCATGGATCAAGAGCGCTGAGTGCCTTCCAGCTAAAGTTTACTGGCGGAGTGGGGTGCTTCCAAGCACTTATCAGTGGAGCTAAAGAGCTATGGGATGCTTGTCCCAGCAAGGCAGATGGGGACAGTGAGGCCCGAGGGGCTGAAAGGCCAAGGAGCCAGGAAGCAGAAGCTGAAGAGACAAGAAACATGGGAAGCAGAGCTGCTTCAGTCTCAAAGGGTAGGGCCACGACCTCTGAGGTCTCAAAGGGTGGAGTCGCCACTCAGATGAACTAGGAGAATGGGGTCACCCACAGCGAAGGAGCAGAGTTGCCATTTCCAGTGGGCCTGGAAGGCGGAACTAAAGCCCAGTGCTGAGGGACCTCCACTCAGAATCCAGAGAGTGTGGCCAAAACCTAGAGTGGAGGGTAGGGCCATTGTGTAAATGGTCTCAGAGAACAGAGGATTGTTTTCAGACCTTGAGAGCTAATGCAATGTGTTCTGCTGACTTGCGTGGTGCCTGTTATACCCTTCTTTCCCTCCAGTTTCTCCCATTTCTAATGGAAAAGTCTGGCTTGTGCCTGCCTGTTGCACCCTTGTACCTTTCGAAGCAGCTAACTTGTATTCTAGATTTCACAGATGAAGAGGGGTTTTTGGATTTTGGACTTGGAGTTCATTTAAGACTTTCACTATAATGTGTGGTAAGAACATGAATTTTGGGGGGGCAAATGTTGAAATGTTATGGATTGAATTACGTTCCACCAAAAAATGTGCGTCAACTTGGCTAGTCCATGATTCCCAGTATTGTGTGATTGTCTACCATTTTGTCATCTGATGTGATTTTCCTCTGTGTTGTAAGTTCTACATCTATGATATTAATGAGCTGGGATAGGTGGCAGTTAATGTTAACGAGACAGAACTAAATCTATAAGATTAGGTTGTGTCTTAAATCAATGTCTTCTGAGATATAAAAGAGAGAGGCAAGTAGAGAGACGGGGGACCTCATTACCACCAAGCAAGAAGAGCCAGGAGCATGTATCTTTTGAACCCAGGGTCCCTGCACCAAGATGCTCCTAGACCAGAGGAAGATTGATGAGAAGGACCTTTCCCCAGAGCTGACAGAGAGAGAAGCCTGCCCCTGGAGCTGGCACCCTGAATTCAGACTTCTGGCCTCCTAGGCTGTGAGAGAATAAAATTTTCATTGTTACAGCCACCCACTTGTGATATTTCTGTTATAGCAGCACTAGATAACTAAGATGAAGGGATCTCTTGGGGCTGGCAGCTTCCTTTCTCAGTACCAGCCTGGCTTGTGCTAATTGTTCAGTCCTGTTTCCCATTTTCACCTTCCTTGGCCCACCTCCCAGTATCAAATTCTGACCTTGGCCTTTGCCATGCCATGGTGACTGAGCTCGGCTGCCAACCAAAAGGTCAGCAGTTCCAATCCACCAGGCGCTTCTTGGAAACCCTATGAGGCAGTTCTATTCTGTCCTATAGGGTCACCATGAGTTGGAATCAACTCAACAGCATCGGGCTTGGTTTTTTGGGTTTTTGTTACCCATCAGGCCTTGGTTTCCTTGTCTGTAAATTGAAAAGATCAGAGTATTTCTGGGTTTCCCTCCTGCTGCAGTGTCTGTGAGTTTGGTGTCACACCATGCCAAGCTACCTGTTGAGCCAGTAAAGTCAGGCTGCCCCCTCCAAGTCTTCCTTCCTGCTGACTCTTTCCCTTCTTCCCTGAGTTTTGACCCCCTAGGTTTAATTAAGGCTCCAGACATAGGAGCCCTGGCTGGTGATGTGAGAAGGGCACTGGACTCCAAGTCAGGCAGATGTAGGTGCCTGGGTAGGTCAGGACGCTCAGTCTGTTGAGGGCCAAGGTGTCCTCATTTTAGAACAGAGCGCACAGCATTGTTGTATGTCTCATGTGGAAGAAGGAGCTCTGCACAAGTGCAGGGTTGTTGTTATTGGGGGCGCAGGGCCTGTTTGGTCCGTCAGGTGATATTCTGTGCTGTTGAATTCTCTGGCAGTCCCTGTAGTGACCCCTGCTACCTGGAGGTGGGTGATGCCCTTGCCAAACCAGCAGGGTGCTGGAGCCCAGGCCAGGCCTTGCTGTGTTAGAAATTATACCAAGTAACCTGGGCAGATACCACCACTGCCCTCCGGAGCATTGAGGGAGTTTGGTGGTCAGTGCACTGAGCTGAGCAGGCCAAACACCAGGGTCTCAGGAGGGATGATGGCTTCCACTCTGGGTAACCCAAGTGGCGAGGTGGGAGGGGTAGGAGCTGGGCCTGCCATTCCAGGCAGAGGGGAGGACTTGATCAAAGGCGTGGAGGTGGAGTGGCTGGAGATGAGGCTTTTGACAGAACAATGACAGAGAAGATGATGGCAAGAGCATGTAAGATTGACTGGGATCACAAAGCTCCACTTAGCCTAAAGGAACAAATATTTCTGCAGCTGAGGTCTTCCCTCCCCAGGCCTTCAGCCCCTGGAATTCTCAGAGGTTCCCAGGATGGAGGTGGTGATGATGGTCCCAGCTTTTGCTGAGGTCTTTGTGGTGCACCAGCACTGCCTTAAGCTCTTGCTATGGATTAGCTCATTTAATCCTCACAACAAGCCTGTGAGGTGTAAGTGCTTTTATCACCCCCATTTTACGGACGAGAATACTGAGTCCTGGAAAGGTTGTGTGGCAGGCTCAAGCAGTGCCACTCTGGAGCCCTCACGTGCAGCTAATCCACTCTTACACCCATCCCAGAATTCTTTGTACTCCAGAGAGTTCGAGGAAATAACTGGGAAATTTACAGTTACTTAGGCCTCCTTTGTAGGTGTGACTCCCCCCACCCCGCGACATCCTTTATAAAAGTGTTCAAAGTGTCATCTCATAGAATGAATCACTTAAGCATTAATTAAAAGCGTTTTCATATAATTTTTAATATGTAATTATGCATTCAGAAGTCCTAAGCATGTTTTTATTATTAAATCAATTTTATAGCATAATAAGAGGAAATTAGAAGAAAGTCATCTAACACAGAGCCCTGCTACCCTGCGTGACCTTGTTTACAGCTTACCTTCTGTCCTCTAACTCCGTACACTCGTAGGCACGGTCACTGGTTTTAAAGACAGGATGGGATATCCCTTAGGGGTTTCTCATCCTGTGGTGCTGCCTCCTTGCGTGTTAACACACGTTCTGAGGGGATTGTGGTGTGTATCCTGTCAAATTGTCTGTGTTCCAACTGCCACCTCTCTCTTTGAGGAGAAAGGGGTCCACAGAAACCTGAATTCTAGAAACCTGGGCTCTAGCCCTGGCTCTGGCTTTAGCCTGCTCTGTGACCTTGGGCAGGTTGTTTCCCCACTGTGGGCCTCAATTTCGTCATATGTGAAATCAGAGTCGGAGCTTTCTTTGCTGGGTGTCATGAGGATCCAAAGAATTAATAGATCTGCAATGGTTTTAGCAACCCTTGAGTTTCCTGCTCCTGTGGTTGCGCTGGGACTCCTCACCTCCACATGGCACCAGCCTAAGTCTTGCCAGGTGGAATGCTTCTGGGTTGTGAGGAAGAACTGACCCAGCACCCTCCCAGGACCTGCGTACTGCCCTCTCTGCTCTCAGGACAGGGCTGGAAGGTTCAGGTCTGTGCCCTTCTGGACAGCCAGACTCCAGGGTTCACTCCTGGGGCTGCTGATCTCTACGTCCAGAATACAGCCCCCTGGAGACAAACAAGTGCTTCTCAGGGAAGGCAAGTGTCCCAGGGCCCATCTCTGGCCATCCTACCTGAAATTTCCACCCTCCTGTCACGTTCACTGTCATCCCTGCCCCTTGGTTCAAGGCAGAGCTGTGTCCCTGTCCTGGTAGCTGGGAGAGCAAAGGTCCTTTCCTTCTGGGCCCCTGAGTCCAGGCCCTTCCCAGACCCAGCTCCACAGTGCCTGTGGACTCTGCCCTGACTGTCCATGCACTGCTGTTTCGCTCACCTAGCCTGCTTTGTGTACTCTGCCCCCAGGTGCCTCTGCACCCTGAGCCCCAGCACTTCCTCTGTCCCTGCTACCTCCGGGCCTCTGCAGACCCCATGCTCTGTCCTAGTCCGCCCTGTCTCCAAGGCCCCTCAGCCTGCAGCCCGTCCTGTTGGCCATGCTGTCCCCCAGGTGGGAGTGTCAAGATGGAACTGCCCTTGAAGAGCAGTCCTTTCAGCCCAGCATTTTCTTTCTGCTCGAGGCCCAGAGAGGGATGTGAGCTAGCTAGAGTCGCAAGGCAGTGAGCTACGAGCCGGCCTCCTGGCTTCTAACCCAGGGCTCCTGGAACTTGTTTTGAAACCTGTCCTTAGATTCTTCTGTCAGGCAGACAGAATAGAAGGCTTGATCATGGACTATGCAGAGTTGCCTGGCCGGTCTATCATTTACCAGAATGACCTACCCACTGGACCGGAAGGGGATAATCAAGTGTAAATACATTTTGTATTAGTCACCCGATGACTTTCCTGCTCTTGGGAAACAATACTCACACACCCAGCTCTGTGGAGCGCACCTGCTGAGCTACAGGCCCAGGATGTTGAATGGGGAGGGGCACGTGAAGCCTGCATTTTCACAGGGCCCAGTGGGCCCAGTGTGGTTATTGCTTTCCATTCTCTCACTCATACTCCGCTCTCCCCTTTGTTCCTTGACCCTTGACCCTGGGCCAGGGTTTTCAGGGAGATTGTGATAGGACTAGAACAAGCCAAGGAAAGCTGACAGTCATTGAGGGCACACCTGTGTGATAGATGACAGCCCCTGCCCTCAGAGGCTTCCTGTCATATGGGGCTGTCGACAGGGACCCAGACAAGCACTAATGTCTGTTGTATAAAGCCAGTCAAGAAAAATGACACTGGAGAGAGCACAAAGGAAGAGGCAGTAGGGCTCCTGAAGAGCAGGGGGCTGTGTGGAGAAGGTGGCTTTCAAGCCAGCCACACTCAAGGTCTTGAGTCAAAGCTCCTTCCCAGTGAGGCCCTCGCTGGCCACTTATCTTGAATTTCTCTGCTCTTCTGCTTTATTTTCTTCCTTAACACTTCTCATTACTCAGCATGCTATATATTTTACTTAAATTTTATTTTGTTGATAGTCTGTCTCACCACTAAGATGTAGACTTCACAGGGGCACATAGGTTGCTTTGTTCACTGCTGGAACCCAAGTACTTAAAGTAGTGCCTGGTGTATTGTAGGTGCTCAATAAACATTTGTTGAGTGAATGCAGACCCGGGGCTGGTCTGCAGAAGTGCTCAGTACCCCTCAGGAACCCAGAGACCTCCCAGCCTGCTCCAAAGATTGATCTAGAAAGCCTGAGTTGCGTCGTTGGCTAAAGGAGTGGCGGAGGTGGGGAAGGGAGCTGGCTTTGGCCTAAAAGTGAGAGTGGGGCTGCAGACCTTTGGTGCCTTGTACCCTTGGTACCTTGTTCCCTCTATAGTGGGATGTCTGGCTGTGCCGCATCTTCCTCCCTCCCTCGCTGGGCTGAGAGCTCTTTGAAGGAAGGGGCTGCGTCTTAATCATTTTCGTTTCTCCTTCTGGGCTCAAAACCCATTGCCATTGAGCGATTCTGACCCATAGCGACCCTATAGGACAGAGTAGAACTGCCCCCTGGGGTTTCCAAGGCTGTAATTTTTACGGAAGCAGACTGCCACAGCTTTCTCCAGCAGCGACTGGTGAGTCAAACCACCAGCCTTTCGATTAGCAGCCAAGTGCTTAACCACTGCACTACCAGAGCTCTTCCTTCTAGGCTCAGTAAGTATTTATCGATTGACTGATTGAGTACAGGAATCCAAACCTGTATGGAGAATAAATGAAAAGAAAGGAAACAAATGATAAATACTCTCTGTAAATAGCTTTTCTTATTTTGCAAGAACCTTTTGTATAAAGTCGCAGGGCCTCCACCAGGGAACAAAGTGCCGTACAGTCATTCAGTGGTTGGGTATGTGCAAGCACCTGCTAAGTGCTGGTCGCTGCTCTGTGCCCTGTCCTCATGGAGCTCACACTGTGTGTGCAGGACCAAGAGGGGGAACGCTACCTGTCAGGGATTCCTGTAAACTCATTTCTGAGAACTCTGGCACAGGGAGTGTCCCTGATACTTCACTGCTTCTGGTCACTATGGCTCCGGATTACCAAGGCCTGGAAGTCAGGGGCTTTCTGAAGTCAAGAGGCCTCTCTGTTCTTGTCCTCAGTGGAGGAACTCAGACTTGGGGTGGGTGTCTGGTATTCTCTGGAGCAAGGAGCCCTATGCTGCTATGACACCAAGCCTCCTAGGTAAGAGGGCCCAGGTGCTGGTTGGAATCCTGCGGAGAACTTCGCAGCCAAGGGCCCAGACCCCCAGGCATGCAGCCCTTGAGCCCTTCCCTTCCTTGGCAGCGGTGAGAGAAGCAGGCATTCTACCATATACCCTTCTGAAATAAAGGAACAAGAATGTAAACTAGAGAGGAGCTTTCTCTCAGCTCCCTACCCCATCCTTGTGTTTCAGAATCCCAAAGAGAATTCAAAGACCTGAAGGAGCAGAAACTGCCAGAAATAACTGTCCAGAAATAGGTTCAGGGAGACTTAGGTTTGTCAGCAGCAAAGCTCCTGCTGTCTTTCACACGATAGACAGCACCCTCTGTGTTGGGCAGAGCATGTTGCCAGTTCCTAAGCATGGGTAGGGCACAGTTAGGAAGTTGCTTTAGGAAGATGAACCCGCCTGGGTGTGTAGGATGGCTCAGAGCAGAGCAGCCAGAGGCAAGGAGACAAGTTCTGTGAAGACTGCAGTCATCTGGGCCAGAGGACTGAGGCCGGTCCAAAGCAGTGGCTGCATGGATGCTGTAGGCGCTATTGGTAGGTGGGTGGAAGAGCTTGCCAGCCATTTGGGTGCAGTGGGTAAGGGGGAGGAGATGCTGGGATGACAACCACCGGTAGGATCCTGGGTGAATGGGAGGATGGGAATGCCAGTTACCTGGTAGGGGCTATGCTGATAAGGGGAAGGAAAGTTTATGGAGGAGTTCAGATGTGGGATGCCGGGAGTTGGAACAGCTGGCCTGGTGCTTGGGAGAGATTCGAATGGAGCATTTTCCACCTATTAGTATGTTCGAGCCTTAGTGGCACATTGGTTAAGTGCTCAACTGCTAACCGAAAGGTCGATAGTTCAAACCAACCCAGTGGCTCTACAGGAGAAAAGACCTGGCAATCTGCTGCCGTAAAGATTACAGCCTAAGAAACCCTATGGCGAAGTTCTACGCTGTCCTGCAGTGTCGCTATGAGCCAGAATCGACTTGATGGCACAGACAACAATGGCAATGCTGGCCTCAGGTCAGATGAGGGCCTAGAAGTGCCCCACAGGCCTAAGAGCCACAGAGGAGGGCCCTGGGTTGGGCTCCCGGTCTGGGGGGAGGAGCTAGTGTTCAGGGGCTGACCACCACTTCAACTGGGCTCCAAACAGCAAGGAGCCTACCAGCCACAGTCCCTGCCCCTCCAGGAGTCTGAAGAACCAGGTTTGGTGATGTGCTCCACACCCTATTACACCCTATTATTTGACTAATTGATTAGTGCCCTCCTCCAGCTGTGGCTCAGGCTGGCATTCTGGAAGCTTATAGAGATGACAGCAGTACTTAAAGGGCGCCTTTTATAGATTATTCCAGGAATCTCCCTGAGGATCTTGCAGGAAGCAGGTATGATTATTTCCATTTGCAGATGAGAAAACTAAGTCATAGAGGGCTGGTAGGAACTTTGTCGAGCTCCCCTATCCCTGGCCCCTCTCTGCCCCTGGGGATCTCTGCCTGGTGATGGCAGGGAATAGGTTACTGGCTCTAGGGGAAGGCTCTCCCTCTGTCAGCTCTAGAAGAAGGTCCTTGTCTCTCTGAGCTTCTGCTCCTGGGCGATCTTCTGTGGCTTGGCACCTCTTTTCCACCATCTCTGCCTCCTACCTTGGCTGTTTAATCTCTTCTATATCTCCAAAGAGATTGACTCAAAATACACCCTACACTAATCCTGTCTCATTAACATAACAAGGACAACCCATTCTCAAATGGGATTGTAACCCCTAACCCCAGGCTTAGCGGTTAGAATTTATAACATATTTTGGGGGGGACACAGTTCAGTCTATAACATCAGGTTTTCATTTTATGACACAATTATAGGCTTTGGTCTCGTCCTTTTATGCTGTTTCATTTAGCAGGTGCCTCAGGTTCATCACTCTTCCTTTTTCTTTGGGATAGTGCTCTTTCAGCTGGCTTGATCCATGTGTTTTAATGTGGTGCACTGCCTCCAGTCCTTTTCCAAAACAGATGGCGTGGGCATCAATAAGTAAAATGCTGCCTCCTCTTTCTCCTTTCCAGTACTCAGCCTTCAAGCTGTACCTGGCAACCTCCAATGCAGTAGAAAGAAGGGTTCTTCACCCCGAGGACCCGAGCTTCAGTTGTCAGTCCTTCGTTGATTTAGCTGCTACAGTCACTCTTGGTGCCATTCATGTTGATACAGCACTTACCATGTTGCTTTCTAATTTATCTGCTAGATAAATTGGGAGCCCCTGGAGGGCAGGAAGCACAGGGCAGACAGAGAGGCCAGGAACCCTTGCTCTCAGACTGTTGGCATCTGGCATTTGAGGAATGGTACGAGAACTTTCTGGTAAAGAGTGTCCCTGGGTTGGAGCTTGCTGGTTTTGGTGGAATGTTGTACAAGTGACCAGCATACTCTTTCCAAAAATTAAAGACTATCTCAGGGCCTAGAACTGGTTTAATCTTCTGTTATGGATTGAATTATGTCTGCCAAAAAATGTGTTGGAATTCTGACCCCGTACCTGTAGATGTGATCCTGTTTGGAAATAAGGTTTTGTTATCTTAATGAGGCCGTATCAGTGTAGCCAACCTAATCACTTTTAAGTGATATAAAGAGTAGCATGGACAGAGACCAAAAAAAGCCCCCAAAACTCACTGCCATCAAGTCGCTTCAGACTCAGGGACCCTACAAAACAGAGTAGAACTGTCCCGTAGGGTTTCCAAGGCTATAAATCTTTACAGAAGCAGACTGCCACGTCTTTCTCTCGCAGAGTGACTGGTGGGTTCAAACTGATGAACTTTTGGTTGGCAGCTGATTGCTTTAACCGCTGCACCACCAGGGCTCACAGACAAGTAAGCCCGAAAGGGGGAAGACAGATACTATCTGATAAGTATAGAGGCAGATGAATCTACAAACCCAGGAGCCCCATGAATGGTCAGCTACAAGAAGCCGAAATAGACAAGAAGGAGCTCCCTCTATAGCCACACGCTAAATTCAGACTTCTAGCCTCCTGAGCTGTGAGAAAATAAATTTCTGTTTTTTTTAGCCACTCACTTGTGGTATTTGTGTTAGAGCAGCAGTAGGAAATGAAGACTTACTTCTTCCCAACCAACTCATCTCTCTGCCCTGGAGGGCGGATCCAAGTCCCTCTCACTGATGCTGTTCTCATACCTGCCGGCCTGGGGCTCTGTAGATACCTGCGAGGCCTCTAGTGGCCATGTGGAGACTGGCAAATACACTCAGGTCCCCGAGCCCGCAACCGTGGAGCCCTCCATGAAGCCCCCCTTTCCAATGTCCAATCACCACATTGAGGGCTCTTTCACTTTATGGTGCTATCCTTGCCGCCCCCTCCTGGCCCCTGGTGCCCTACTTCCCCACCTCTCCTTGTCTGTGGAGTCCCTGAGTACCCGAGCCCTCCTCCGCACGTGAACAGCCTTCCTCATGCTTTTCTTCAGCGCTAGCATCTCGCCTGCTACCTCTGGACTGACCTTACTTGACTTTCCCAGCCCCTTCCCCTTATTCACCAATTCCTGGCAGGGTTGGAGCTGGGGGTCTTACTTCCTTGGTCCATCTCTTATTCACTCAGTTCCTGCCCACCTGGACCATTGCTTCCCCCGTGCCTCACCCTTCTAGCCCTGCTCAGGGCCCACCTTCCCTTGAAGCCCTTCTGCACATGTCCTTCCTCGATGACCTGCTTCTTTCCCCATAAGCCCACAGTTCTTAAAATCAGAACCGGGCCGCTTAACGTTCAGTTTTCTGCTCAGATGGTGTATGTATTCAGGAGCCCCATGACCTCATGTCCTGCAGAGCTTCCCTCCTCAGCCTCCCTAAGGCCCAACGAGGCAGTCCATGGGATTGTTTCCATTTTGTGAGTGAGAAAAGAAGGGGAGAGGCTCAAGTAGCTGCTGCGGCCCTCAGGGAGGAGTTCTGGTACCCGGGGAGTTGTGTTCCGAAGGCCAAGGCAGGCCAGGTAGTCAGTGAGGTAGAGAGAGGACCAGGCTGGGGGCACTGCCTGCACCTGGGGGTGGTGGTAGGGGGAGTACTGGGCGGGGTCAGGCTGGATGGATCCCAGGCTGGCTCCCACCACGCCCCACCCTCCAGCAGCAAAAAAAGCAAAGGCCTAAAGCAGGTGAGCACCACTTCTGCAAGAGCTTCACAACCCAGCAGAATCAAAAAATAACTGGTGGGTGACAGCACTCCCCTCCCAGCTCCCTCCTTGGCCACTTCTGGGGCTTTATTTCCGTTTCTGTGCTATTTCTGGTTCTCTTGCTCAGAGCTGCTTTTCCTGAGAGACTCTTTGCTAAGCTAAGAGTTAATATTCAACATTGGACTGCCCTGCCCAGGAATCCTGGAGCTGGGGGTGGGGCAGGGTTGCTCAGAGCCAGAAAAGAAAAAAGAGGGGTCACCCCAAGTCTACATAGTCTGCATAGGACTTCATGTTCCCTCCCTTCAAGGCAAAGATGAGGAGGGGCTTTTGTCAAATATCTGTTGAGCCCCTGCCACCTGGGTACTACACTAAGCACAGGGCTTAGAGGTGGAGCCCACCTGGGTCCTGTACTGAGGAGGGCCAGTATAGGGCCTGTGGGGGTCAAGGAACTATTATCAGTGAGTTATGTCAGGTGTGGGGATAGAAGCCTTCTTGTATGTAATTGAGGAGTGTAGGGGAGGGCAGGCTCTTCTCTTGGTTGGGGACGGGTGGGAACAGACTTCACCTGGTGACTGGGGTGGTAAGGGTGCTGGGACCAAAGGTAAAGGGGAGCATGGTCCAGCCCCATAGGTTTCAGGCAGGGTTGGAAGGAGGAGCTGGAGGACTAGCCCGGGACAGACCCCAAGGAGGCCCCTATGTTTTGCTCAGGGGGCCTTAGAATCGTGAAACACACCGCTCCGAGACAGGTCCTTCAGCCAGTGGCTTTCCCACCTCTACCCAGGCCTCACCGCCAAGCCCAACACATCCCAGGCTGCTCTGCAAAATGGGTCTTGCTGTCTAACTGAGCCTCAGAGGACACCAAGTGTTGTTTCCAATATTTTTATTATTTACACCCAGAAATTAGGAGAAAATGTTTGTTTGTTATTAATATACTCAGCCTGTTTACCCCGAGACTTGAAACTCATTTTCATCTGGACCAAGATTAGTCATTAATACCTGAGGCTTCCGGTGCTAATAGAAAGCCCGCCTTGCCTTTTGAGCCCTACCCTATGGCCTGGGCTCAGCTCTGAGCATTCGCAGAGGAGCGTTTAATCTCTTGGGCTGAGCTCGAGGTGGAATCACCTATTGTTCCATTGAAACCATGGGCCTCACAGCCTTCCACTGGGGACTGACACAGCCTCCCCAAGCCAGCAGAAGCTGGTGCTGTGTTCAAAGTCCATGGTCTGGTTTTTAGCTGACTTTGACCTGAACTGTATGTGGTGCTTTGTGGAAAGCTTGAACTTGGGTATTAAAACCTTTCCCCTCTCTGGAAATCTTCCTTTGAGAGAAAACATTTTAGAGTCAGGTTAAACTGGGGGTTTATCTGGTCCACCCCTTGTTTTACAGGCAGTGAAACAGAAGGTCCAGGGCGGGGGAGGGCCTGCTCAGGGCTGAAGTCCTAGCCTAGGCTCCTGTCCATCACCAGGAAGCCTCCTTGACTCTTTGTTGCTAAACAAGTCCCCCGACAGCCAGTGTAGTCTGGTGTCTGGGGCAGTCATTGCCTGTGAACTGCAGGTGACTTCTTGCTGTTGTGCATCCCTCAGTCTTTGCTGTGACAGACACCCTTGGAAGTTGTCACGTCTGCTAGGTCATGGGGAAGACCCACCCCCTGCCTTGCTCTGCAGAAGCCCAGTCTAGGGGTACACACACGCACAAACCGTTTAATGTTGAATCAACTTGGCTCATGTGCATCAGAGGAGAACTGTGCTCCATAGGGTTTTCGATGGCTAATTTTTCGGAAGTAGATAGCCAGGTCTTTCTTCTGAGGTACTTCTGGGTAGACTCAAACCTCCAACCTTTCAGTTAGCAGTCAAGTGTATTAAGTGTTTGCACCACCCAGGGACTCCCTAAGGGTTCACCAGACCCACTGCTATCAAGTTGATTCTGACTCATAACGATCCTGTTAGACAGAGTAGAACTGCTCCATAGGGTGTCCAGGGCTATAAATCTCTATGGAAGCAGACTGCCACATCTTTCTCCTGCAGAGCAGTTTGCTACCCACCTTTTGGTTAGCAGCCAAGCACTTTAATCACTGCACCATGAGGGCTCCTTTCCCTCGGGATATACGAGTAGGCAAATTGCTCTGATACCAGGTCCCCCTATCTGCAGGGAACAATATCTTTTTGGTTCTCAAGTTTAAGAATCTATGAAGCAACTGTCTTTGTTTCATGAAATCCATGGGTTTGTGGAAACTTCTGTTGTTGTTGTTAGGTACCGTCAAGTCGGTTTTGACTCATAGCAACCCTTTGTACAACAGAACGAAACACTGCCCAGTCCTGTACCATCCCCACAGTCGTCGTTATGCTTGAGCCCATTGTTGCAGCCACTGTGTCAATCCATCACACGGTTTAAACCACCAGCCGCTCCTTGGAAACCCTTTGGGGCATTTCTGCTCTGCCCTGTACAGGGTTTCTATGAGTTGGAACCGACTTGACAGCAATGGGTTTTTGGTGGAAACTTCTAATTAATATTAATCAGATTAGTTGGCCTTTCTCTAATTTCTTCCAGAGTCTTGGCCATAAATTATACATGTGGAGTTATAGTCATTTGTATTCATTTCTTCTTTTACAAACTAAAAAGTGCTTTCTTAGACATTATCTCATTTCATCCTCAGAACAGCCCTGGCGGTAGCTCTCGTTATTCTCATTTTTAAGATAGAGAAGCTGAAGACCAGAGAATTTAGGTGACCCGAATGGGGTTACCCTGCTGGTTTTGAGCTAGGGTCTCCAGACTCAAATGAACTCAAATCCGATGCTCTTTTTGCTATGTGACATCAACTCCTGTCCTGTCCCCCTTTCTTCTGTCAGTATGAGCCTGTGCTCTGGAGCCAGATCCTGGAGGGACCAGGGTGGGTGAAAGACAGTCATTTCGACTTCTGCCCTCCAGAGCTTATGGGTTGGAGGAAAGACGAGGCAGGGAAAGAGATGGTCTTCTCTGTCTTTCTTGCTGTTATCTCTATTCTTCTTTTCAGCTCCTTTGACCTCTACAGAGGCCTCAGCAGGATGTGTCGGTGAACTGCTGAGTGCTTGAGTCAATCAGTACCTGATTTGGTGGTAGATGAGGGGAGACAGAGCTGCCTGCCAGCCAGCATATCACCTCCAGGGGAGTGGGTAGCAGCGAGGCCTGGTTGGGCCTCTGAAGCCAGCCGCCCTCCTTCCCACTCTGGGGCTTGCCTGTCACCCTGTTGTCTCCGGCATCTGGTATCACCCTGCCATGAGGCGGGACTGCAAGAGACCCACCTGAGTGTCCAGCCCAGCTCTCCCTGGACAAGGCTTCCAAGTCAAAGCATCTAAGGGGCTTGGCCCAGGGACGCTGCCCACCCTTGACTGAAGGACAGAGCTCTCTGGGCTTGCCCTGGTCCACAAAAGGCCTTGCGTGTTTTAGCACCCAGGGCAAGGAAAGGCACAGCCATGTGTAGAAAGAGCCCTCCCTGGGTTTGATACTAGACACAGAGCTATAATTATCCCCTTTGATTATGCGACGGTGACTTTGCCAGGGGAGAGACATGCTTGACTATGGTCTCCTCTGCTGACAAGGGTGGTTCTATCTCCCTTGATAAGTATTGACATAAACACATGTTCACTTGAGATTTTAAAATTTAAAAAGCTCCATTCAGAGTGGCCTATCAAGGATCCCTGCCTTCTTTCCTAGATGAGAAGGGTGAGCCAGGTATAAGGATGAAGGCTCTTTCTTGCCCACACCTGAAAAATAATGCCCTTTTACCTCTGAGTTGACTTGATCTCTAAAACTGAAGGAATACAGTAAATCCTTTCCTGATTAAAAAAAAAAAAAAGGCAAAAGCCATCAACCCAGTATTTTACATAATGAGTACATCCTTGCCCATTTGATCCTCAGACCACTGCAGAGAGGTGAAAGGTCAGGTGGTGCTATCCCCATTAAATGGGTGTGGCAGTGGAGGCTCAGAGAGGTTAAGAGACTTGCCTGAAGTCACACAGGAAACCAGGGCTGGAGCCAAGTGCCTTGACCTGAAAACCAGGCTTCTGCACCTGAAGGCAATTTTTGTGATTTATTTTTTGCAAGCTCCCTCCACCCCTAACTCACAGTGGGGTCACATGTGGCAAGTACAGCCCCCAGTCGCAAGCTTCTAAGGTCCAGAGCGTCATATACTGTATAGGGCTGTGATAAGGGCCAGCCCTCGAAGGCTTTGGAAAGTACATCACTCCAGAGTTTCTGGGTTGCATGTGTAGGTCAGCTCAGTATTTCAGGCAGAAGCAGCCCCGCTGGCCTCAGCGCAGGATTGCACGGTGCAGAGGCTAGGGAGCCCCAGCAGGATGTGCAGCCAGGGCTCTCTGCCCCCAGAAGCCACCCTCTGGGCAGGCTGAGCAGCCCTCATCATGGCCAGCTCTTAAAGCATATGAACAATGTCAGCCCAGCACCCTGCCCACCATCCTGCATCAGGGGGAAGGCAAGCTGCCCTGACATCATGTTGAAAGGCAGATTCCTAGGCCCCAGCCCTAGTGGCTCACGTAGGGTCAAGCCCAGGAATCTGCATCTTAATAGCTCCATGACTTGGGGACAGATGGTTCCATGGTTTGAGAGGCCCTGCTGTAGCCCAAACCTGGGGTGTCCGGTGTGTCCGTAAAGTCCTGAAGCTCTGATTTGGTCTGACCTGCTGCAAGCACCCTTCTCTCTTACTCTTTTCACGGTCTTTTTTCTGGGTGGACATTGTTCTGTTGTCTCCTTCACTTTTCCCACGTGGGTCCTGAGGGCCTGGCCCTGGGGCTTCAGAGAGGGGGAGGAACCCCTACCCTGGGTGTGGACAATATGGAGGCCCTACTGTGTGTGGGCCCAGCCTTACAGGCTCTTTTCAGGTTAGCCTTCACAAAGCTGTGATTCTTACCACGAGAATCCTGTAAATCTTTAAATGGCCGAATAGAAGAGGCTTGGGAGGGAAGGGTGTGGTGTGGCTTGGAGGGGAGAATCATGAGCTGTAAGGGCTCAGGAGCTAATCCCAGTGCTGCTGACTCCTGGTTTGAGTTTGGGCAAGGCACTGCCCCTCCTTAGGCCTCAGTTTTCCCATTTCTAAAGCCAAGGCTTCTCTCTAATCCTCAGCTGACTTCCGTGCTGAACTTATGTTGTCTCCCACTCCAGCGGAGGCAATGGTAGCGATGAAACACGCAGACCCACCAGGTGGGCCACGCAGGGACACGCTCTCCTTGTACTGGCTCTTGGGTTTGGCTGCAGTTTCAGAGGTGCCTTGGTGAATTTTTCAGAGTCGCTGGGTGATGGCAAACAATGCACTGGGCTGCTGACAGAAAGGTTGAAAGTTCAAGTTCATTCAGAGGTGCCTCCGAAAGAAAGTCCTGGCTATCTACTTCTGAAAACTCAACCGCTGAAAACCCTATGGAGCGGAGTTCTACTCTGACACGAGAAGTCGCTGGGAGTGGAGTCAACTCAGTAGCACCTGGTTTTTGATTATTTGTCACCAGCCTTGTTCAGACCTCCACACAGTACATGACGCTTGGTGTCAGCAGCTCCCACTCAGCACCCTGGAAGCCTGTTTTCAAGCTAAAGTTGCACTAGACTCCCTGGGGGATGTCTTTCCACAGCAGCCTGCTTCTAAGTGGAGAATAATTTCACCATGCCTACTTAAAGCAAATTTGAATGTATTTTAAAGGGCTGTCACTTGGCAGTTGCATCAGCGGAGCAAAGAAGAGGAGTGTTTGAGCTCCTGGGTGCCCTACAACATGCTGTCTTCCTTCCTCACATCAGAGAGGCCTGGGGAAATCCCTCAGAGAAGAAGGCCACCTAGAAGGAGAGGTCTGAGAACTGAGTGAGTGAATAAGGCTGACTCAGGCCTGCCTCTCCTCCCAGCCCTCCCCAGGCCCCACCTCCTCACCGTCACTGGATGATTTTCCCAGGCAGGGCCTGATCATGTTACTTCCCAGCTGAGAGACCTGCTGGGTCCACAGACTTTCCAGGACTTGTATGTTGGAGCCCTGCCTTCAAGCCACATACCGCCCCCTCCCCCCCATTGCCACATCCAGGACTCCCGAAAACACCTCCAACACAGCATGTCCTTTCTTAAGCTTCTGTGATTACTCTAAATTCTCAGTGTCACCTCTTCTGAGGAGCCCTCCCCAGGCTCCAGAGCCTCCTGCTCCTACATGATTTGCTTAATCCCTCTCTTCCCTCCTCTTTTGTTCTGTCTTGTTCTCCGTCCTTGTGGGAGTTCTTCCTCGTGAGCATCTCTGTCTCCTTCAGCAGCTGGGTGAGGCCTGAGTGACTCACACTTGGCTCCCAGAGCAGCACAGGGCCTGGCACTTGGGAGAGCTTGTTCAAATGGGATGAAAATGGGCCTTTCTCCTACAGCTGGCTAAGCCTTTCCTTTGAAGGAATAACCTTTTGGACTATTTGTCCTATTGTCCTGTTTGAGCACACCCAGAAATAATGACTTTGAGGCTTGCTCTCCAGGATTTTTAGGCAGGTGATGCAGAAACCGTTTCTCTCACCCCGGGGAGAGGATGCTTGAGAGTCTAGGGGGTGGTTGGCGTTCTGGGTGGTGGAGCCGTTTATGGTTGAGACGCCCAGGCCTGCAGGGGGACGATTGGACTAAGGACAGGGGACTGGCCCAGGTGCCTCCCTGCCTCTCCTCTGTGAGCCGCTACTGCGGTCCCCAGTGCCTGGACTCCATGACTCCAAGATCTCAGAGCTACAGGATTCTGTCAGTCCCCATCGTGCCTCCCTTTACAAGCAGGCCGGCGAGCAGGGCTGTGCTTTATAAGGAGGAGAATCTTGGCCACAGCAAAGTGTCATGACGGCCTGTCATGGGGTATACCTGCTCCTCCCCTCCCCCCAGCTCAATTTCCTTTGTTGTACACAGTGGGGAAGAGGAGCCAGGAAGACACAAGGCTCTTTTAGTCCCCACTGCCATTTCAGCGCGCTCTCCCTCAGCAGTATCTCCTCCCGTGACCTCCAGCCCCTGAGGCTCTGTTGTCCTTCCCCTAGTTGCCCTCATCAGAATGGTGAGAAGCTGCTATCCACCTGGGCATCTGCTGTTGGACAGACTGACTGCCTGGTATTGGAGTAAAGGAGCAGGAGTGCCTCAGCCTCTGTCTTTCCCAGGAAAGGCACTGGCCTCAGGGTGGCGGGCCTTAGGGGGCGTGCGGAAAGTAGAGTCAGCGCTCACCACCTGGACCTCTCAGAAGGTCAGCCAGGAAGATAAGATGATTTGGAGGTGTGGTGGCAGTACTTTAGGAGAGTTTTATTCCTTCAGCATCACTTAGCACCCAGCTGTGCCAGACTGTGCAGCGTACTGTGGAGACCGACATAAATGAGATGCAAGCCCCCAGTGCAGTGGGCAGACGTGGACCAGGTCAGACAGGGAAGTGGAGGTTCCTGCAGCAATGGCGAGCTCACTCAGCTTCCAGGGGAAGAAGCTGGCTTCTAAGGAGCTGGAGCTTGACCTAAGTCTTGAAAGACAATAGTCATGTCCCGGGCAGGCCAGGAAGAAAGGGGCCTCTAGACAGCGACTTGAGCCAAGGCTTGGAGTAGACTGGTGTGGTGAGTCTGGGAACCTGCTAGTGTTTCATAGGTGCTGAGCTGACTCTGAGCTGGGTGCTGAGAGTGATGGGGTGGGCACTGTGCGTGGAGGGCGGGGTAGAGTGAAGGGCGTCCCAGATGGCAAGGACAGCCTGTGCTACCCCCAGATGTAAAGAGAGTATCTGCAGGGTCCAGTGTGGCTGCAAATTCCAGGGCTCGCGGCGGGCGTGTGGTGGAATGCGTGGCTGCCAGGCTGTCCACTGCCTAGTCTGTGGAGGGCTGTCCAAGCCCCTGAAAGGAGTAAGCACTGCCATCAGAATTACTTAAAACAGGTCTGGGCTCCCGTGCACGTAATTACAGAATTCTGCACACGCACCTGGGATGAGAACCCTCTAGCCGAGGGCTGGACAGGCCGCAAGGCTGCTGAGCCTCCCTCCTGTGAGTGGGTTGTGACTGAGCTCGAAGGTTGTGAACAGGCAAGAGCCTCACGCCTTGGGTGTGGGGCAGAGCTGTGCACTTTCCCATCAGCTGGGCAGAGGTGGAGTTTGGGTCCTCATGGACACTGAGGTGCTCTTCAGGCTTTGTGGACAGGTGGCCTGGCAGCCTCCTTGGGGGGCTGTTCTGTGTCTGTTCCCCCTACGGCAGCCTGACTGTGGGTACCTGGCAGAGTGGCTGCAGTCATTTCAGCTTGGACGTTTTTCAAAACAGTCACTTCAGGTTGTCCATCACATGGAAAAATCTCTATAAAGCACCCCACCACTTCTAATTTTAAGCAGCGGGAGCTTCCTGGTGAACCCTGTAAGAGGAATTAGTTGCAAATTAAACCCCCGGGAAACAGAATGATTTGACCTATTGTAGAGAATTGCTGGATGTGAGCCAATTGGATGTTGCAAGGCATCTGCCTAAGATGATGATTTGGGTCTCAGAGTAATTGATCTTGAGCCATTCCTTCTGGCAGGTGGAAGGGGGAGCCATCAAGGCACTTAGTGACCTTCCTTACAGAGCAGATAAGAATGATGAGGAATTAGTCTGCTCCCTTTTGGTGTGTAGCTAGGGCCGCTGCAGGTGCTTGTGGGTTTTCTGGATGAGTTTGTTCATCTCCTAATTTTTTTTCGGCCATCACCACTATGTCCAAAACTTTTTCATTACCCCCAACAGAAACTCAGTACCCATTAATCACTCCTCAACCCCCTGACCCCTAGCTCCTGGTAACCACTAATCTTTTCTGTCTCTAAATATTTGCCTATTCTAGATATTTCATGTAAGTGGGATCATACAATATTTGTCCTTTTGTGTTCCGTGTATTTCACTTAATATTAACCATAGTGTTTTCAAGGTTCATTCACATTGTAGCATGTGCCAGAACTTCATTCTTTTTTATGGCTGAATACTAGTCCATTATATGTATATGCCACATTTTTGTTTATGCATTCATCTGTTGATGGACGCTTGGGTTCTTTCCATCTTTGGCTGTTGTGAATAATGTTGCAGTGAACACTGGTGCACAAGTATCTGTTTGAGTCTCTGCTTTTAGTTCTTTGGGGTACATACCTAGAAGTGGAATTGCTAGGTAATAGGGTAATTCTGCTAATTTTGAGCACCGCCTTCTCTGCTCCCCCTGCTCGCCGTGACATTTGTCCCGCTCTTAATGCACTTGGCACCATCACGAAGGAATGCAAGCTAAGCAGAAGGCATCCCCCTGAGTGGAGTCTGAATGGATGTGATTTTAATGGACTTTGCAGGGACGAGAGACTCCTACCAGGACTTCTGAGGTCCTGTCCTCCCTCAGGCATAGCGTGCTGTAATCACTGCCTGTGGGGGACCTTGGACAGACTGGCTGGCAAGGGCCAGGGCTGTTGGAAGGCTCAGTGGTCAGCCACCCTAAGCTGGCAGTGAGGCTCAAAAGAGTGGGCCTCTTCCTCCTCAGTGGTGGGCAGGTCAAGGAATAGGAGGCCCCGAGGCTAGCAGGTTTAAACACTGGAGCAGGGCCTGCACTAAAAGGACTGTTTCAAGATTCCGAGGGAGGGTGGGGTGCACTTCCTGGGAGAGGCATAGCACCTCTTTGTCTCCCCAGGACGAGGACAAGCCTCACAGTCATGTGGCCTGCTGTTGGTGCCTCTGTCAGGGGAACGTGAGTGAAATCTGAAGTGCGTGTCTGCGTGGCAGCAGCTGTAACGCGACAGCTGCTGCCCACCCTCCCCCTCCATCCCCAGCTCTCGCCTCTCCCACCCCTGCTTCTGAGTGGGGGAGCACGTCTGGCAGCACTCACTCAGCTGTCATCCCCCATCAGTTTTTGTAGGTTTCCAGCTAGTGGAAAAGTGCCAAACATAGGCAGATGATATACTTAATGAAACACTCAGGAAGAAAGCTTCGGTTCCCATTATTAGGGGGTTTACATCTAGCATAAAGGAATTTCTTCTCCCATAGTGTTTCCAAATTGTTCGGTGGTAGGTGGCATGCGAAACGTGTTATGTTTCTGAACCCGGGCATCAGACTGCCTTCCCGGAACCTTGTTGCAGGTTTTAGGGTCTTTCTTTTTTGGGGAAGAATTTTAAAAATTTTGAATATTGAGGTAGTAGGTGGCTCTATTTGTTCAGCATCTGTGAAAAGCACTGTACATGACTGATATTATGGAGGAAAAATGAAACGAGATGACTTTTCCTTGTGTCCATACACCAGTTGAATGGTGAGTCACTTATACCAGATGTCAGCTGGAAACAAGTTGTGTGTCTGTACACATGTATGGCTGTTCTTTCATATGTAACATCTGCATAGGGTTTTAGGGTTTAGCTCTTTTATGCCCTTTGCCTGGTTTTATTTTTATCACAGCCCCATGAAGTTGATATTAATATCCTCCGCACTCCACAACAGAGGGTATCAAGGTTCTACTGGGTCACGTCCCTCCCTGGAGGGCACAGGCTGGTAAAAGGCAGGGCCAGGATTTGAACCTTTGTCTATAGGGTCGCTATGAGTCGGAATCAACTCGATGGCACTGGGTGTTTTCTCCATTCCAAAATGTGCTTAGCGGTATGTAGCGTTGCCACCAAAATCAGAACCTTGGGTCGAAGCACCACACAGATGAGGGAAGTGGGAGGTGAATCATTTGAATTATATTTACATTTATTCAAAAACATCACAGTCTGAAAGGAGTGAAGGGTAGGGCAGGAGAGAAGGGTATTTGCATGCACAGCGCTTTGCTGTTTATTATCTGACTCTTGGGAGCTGGAGGCCCAGAGAGGTTGGAGGGCTTTCCAGGGTCTCCCAGCTTGGAAGTGTCATGGCTGAGAGTCAAGTCCAGATCTTATTGAAACGTTCCATTCCTCCATACTCCTATGTTGCTAAAGCCATGTGTATAAAATATGAAAACAAAAAACAATATGAAAAAGGGTGATTGAGTAAATAAATGAGCCACTGAGGTCCATTGGCCACTGAAATGTGGTCACTTCACAGATGAGGGAGCTGTCTGGGAGGGAGGGGACTGACCAGGGTCCCTGGTGGTCAGCTCAGCCAGGCTCCCAGCCTGCTCTAGTTCTGCTCACTGCCCCTTCAGGTTCAAAGTTTTTTGTAGGTCTTTGAGCTGACAGACAGGAACGTTCTTAGGATTGCTCTCAGTCCCGTACCATAGTTGGAAGGGAATCTTAAATTTCAGATTGCAGGCAACCCCTGGATACCAAGCAAGCCTACAATCACAGGCTCATATCAGGAATTCCAAATTTTCAATGCTGAGTCCGCATTAGTTCCCAGGTATTTTTAGGTGAGGACTTTCGTTTATATTTTCTCTCATTCCACTCTGGCCTCCCTGCCTAGCTGGCATTCTATTTCCTGTCTCTGGCTATAGTGCTGGAGCTGCCTTATTTTTAGCTAGCTTCGTTTTTCTTCCTGTGATTTCCTTTTTCTTCTAATTCCACACACACACACACACTCATTTACACTCACAAACACTCACATGCTCAAATAGGCTTCATTTCCCATCTCACTCTCCCCCAGTTCTCATTCACTGGGTCACAAGACTTAATCTAGCAGGCAAGTGCTAAATCTCATCTGATTTCAGGAAACAGGAAGGGGGAAGAATCTTCAGCAAATCTCTAGTATCTGCTTGTAACATGGGCTGCTTTTATTATAGTTTTATTAAAGTCTCTTTACCTGTCACTCACCTTGTTTCATGCTGACTCCTAGCTCACCTGTACACACCTGATCAGAAGTTCTTTCTGGCCCCCCTCCCCCTGCTGAGAAAACCTGCTGTCCAAGGGCTCTGAGAAGCCTTAGGCTGCTAGAGGGCCTGGAGTGTGCATGTGTGTACTGTCGTGCTAGCATCAGGCTTCATCTAACTTCAAGAGGAGGAAAGAGAATCATCAGCCCAAAGCTGATTCCTGTGAGGTAGAGGTCAGACATACCTCCACTTTTCAGCCTTTTTACCAATTTTGACGCCAGCCATCTTCCCCACAGACTCTCTACGTCTCTGCTGGGTTTGATAATTCATTGCAAAGGCCACACATTATACGTTTTATTAGGGAAGTAACAGATTACAGCTTGGGATCAGGATCAACTTGGAAGTAACAGGAACAACACAGGACAGGATCAGTGTCTTCAAGCAGGGTAGCCTTCAATCAGGACAGCTGTCAGCTCCTTCTTGGCCATTGCCACAGGCAGACCTTTCTGTCTTTAGCTCCTGCCCGAAGGTGCTCAGCTCTCTGGCTCCGTGGGTTGGGAAGCTTACCTCAGCCCTCTTGCTCTGTGGGTTGGGAAGCCCACCACAGCCTATCTCCTGCGTCCTGCCACTCGTGCCACTGCACCGTCTCATGCTGTCTCCAGTGTTACAACTCTCAGTCTCCTGGGTCTAGGAGGTTCTCAGCACCGGGACCCTGGGTCCAAGGATGCATCCAGCTTCTGGCTCTTCTTCTTGATGGTAGTGAGACCCCCCTCAACCTCTGAGGCATTAGCCCTTTTATAAGCCTACTCCTCCCACCAAGACCACAAACTGACCAATCCGCTCTGTAGGTCACAGTTACCTTATTTGCGTAGTAAACTGTCCAGTTCCTACAAGATTGTGGCCTAGCAAATCATCTTGGGAGAACTACAGACCCAGGGCCAGAAAGGCCATATGTAAAGAGAAAACAGTTGTACTGCTGCATGTGATGTGAGTATGTTTGTACTTGTATGTGTGTACACACACACACATACACATACTCTGCTCCCCAGACCCTGATTCCGTGCCATCTCAGGCATCTGTAGCATTTGATTCTGGCTCATGAGCACCCCAAAGATGATACTTGCCATGGGACCTGTGGTTGGTAAGGTGTGTTGGCATCGTTCAGTTCATTTACTGAACTGATGGCAATGAGGATCCCAGTCTAAAAGTCGAGCCCCTCTTCTGGCGTGAGATCGCGTACAGGGCACAGACTGAGGCCAGACTTAGTGCCTTGGCCTCCTTGGAAGCTTTTGCTGCCTCCCAGTTTCCTCCAGTGCAGTGTGAGCCTCTTCAGCCTGGCAGGACTGGACCAGATGACACATTTGACTAAATAGCCCCAGAGAAGACTGCCTTTTAGGCTATGAGCTGCCCTAGGGCAGGGATCAGATCTTATTGACTAGTGTTTGCCTAGAAACCAGCACCATAGGTACCCAAGTAGGGCGAGCAAGGGGTGGAATGAATGAGTGAAGCTCCACTGTCACATCCCGGACTCCCACTCCCACACCCCTCTGGCTCCTGGAGCCCCAAAGTCAGGACTTGTGGGCCCATCCCCCAGGTAACTGTCCATTTCCCAAAGTACATGTCTTTTTCCTTGTTGGGGCATGGAGGCCCCTGTCAGCCCTGTGGATGAGAACTCTGTCAAGCTGCTTGTAATCCCTTCTGATCTCCTCGGCCAGGAGCCACCTTTCAGTTGGCAGCCTCTCCTGTAAGGGGGGAGCAAGCGAGGTCTTGACCTCCTTCATCCCGGAGCACCACTTTCCCCACCCCAAAAGGCAACCTGTCTGTTATCATCCATCTAAGGTTGGTTTTTGGCTCAGGGCTTGCTGATCAAAGTTGGTTAGTGGGAATTACCTTAACTGATGGCTTAGAAGAAATGGTAGCAAACCCCCAGGAGTGGGAGCCCTCTGCAATGAAACCATGGGTCCCCACAAGTGATTAGGCCTGTCCTCGTGGCTGTGTTTCTTGGAAAACTTTTGTCATTTGGATTGCTGAGACTGTAACTACAGTTCTTTAACGTGTCTTTAAAAATCAAGTGTCTCCGTGGATGACCAGGGTCATGTTTGGGGCCGTGTTATAATGATAATGTACATCTTAGAGTTTAAAACCAAAACAACTTGCTCTGAACTCCTTTTTCTAAATTTCAAATGTATAAACATTACATCCAATGGAAATTGTTTAGAAACAGTCCCCAAAACAGAAACTGTGGCTTGGAAGCCCGCTTCGCTGGAATGCTAACTAGAATATGAGGGAATTCCACACTCATGACACTTCCCAAAGGCAATATGGAGGGACAAGGAGAGCAGTCACAGACTCTGAAGAAAGTGGATAGGTTACAGTGCCAGCTCTGCCCACCACCTAGTGTTATCTCCTCTTCCTGTCCAGGCCTCAGTTTCCTCATCTTTCCTCAGGTTAACGTGAAACTCCTGGCACAGCGCCTGCTTCAGAGTAGACAATCAGCACATGCTGTCACGAACAATAATATTAAAGAGGATTGTTTTTAGGTGCCATGTTTGCAACTTCCTTCTTTAAACATTTCTAAATGATTACACACACGCACACACACACACACAAATATGTGCTCTGGGTAAGAAATTCTACATACCGAAGTATAGGTATAGTAAGTAAAAAAGATAAAATCTCTCTCCCGAGACAAGAATTGTGAATGATTTGTGGTGTCTCCTTTTGGCCCTTTTCCATTTGTTTATAAGAATACATATCTCTTACATATCAAGAAACACAGAATTTCCTCCTACATAAATGCTGACCTCCTAATTGATCTGCACGGCAGGTGTTGTCCAAGGACATGAGAATGTTTGAACGGCTCTATATTGTTTTACAGTATGGATGTAGCACAGTGTATTCAGGCCTTTCCCTATTCGTAGACTTTCCCTTTTTTATACACTTTTACGTTGTTTCCAGTTTTTCATTCTTACATTCAGTAGCAGACATTCATGTATGTTTATTTTTGCATGCATAAATGGTTTTTTTTTTTTAAAACCTGAGTATTTCTGTGGAAGAGATTCCTAGAAGTGGAGCTTCAGGTTATAGGGTATTTAATTTGTCAGCTCTACCAAATTACCTTCTGAAAAGGCCATTTCCAGTTTATGAATGCAGCTCCCTGGCTAAGGTAGATACATATTTTAAAAGTAACTTTTCTGTGCACTTAAATTCTTTGAATTTGCAAAAGGCTATTCATTTATTTTGTTCTTTAAACCAATATTTACTGAGCATCTATGCAGCCAGGTGCTAGGAATCGCATGGGATGTGTGGAGAGGGATTGGACTTGAACTCAGCTCTCAGAAGCTAGAGTTAGGACAGGGAGCCAAGTGTGCAAGTAGCTAGTAACCTGGTAGAACACCTTCGAGGCCCCTGAGCTGTATCAGGAGGGGTCATGGGGCCAAGGACAATGTCTCAGCTTCTTGAAAAGGAAGTGATGGAGTCAGATTCATCTCTGAACCCTGGCGCTGCCCTGGCTCCCTGTGGGAGCTCAATCCATGGTGTCCCAAACTGAACAGGAACCCAGGACTTGAAACTCTGCAGGGACTTTCAGCTCTGAGGCAGCCACATTTCAGGCTGGGGAACTGAGGGGAGCCAGCTGGAAAAAGCTCACCAGCGGTGAGGTGGCTGTCACCTCTCAGAATCTCAAGGTGCCTTCTGCCCCTGTGTTCCAGAGTCGATGACACCTTTCATGCTGTACTGAGTCTCTTCAGGACACCTTTTTAGGCCCCCAAGGATGGGCTGTCTTTGTTTTTTCCATGATAAAAAATTCATTATACAGATGTTTCCTTCCAAATAATTCTTGGGATGGTTTTATGGATGGTGTAATCTGTAATAGCTGTTGACGGGGAAAAGAGCCACTTGAAAATAATTTTAACAGTGGCCTTTTTAGGATTCCTGGTTCTTGTATGTAGCATCTACACATACCTTGCCCTTCTCCAGTTCTGTTTAAAACAAAACAAAAGCACGTAATAGGATTTTATGTGCTGTGATCCAAGAAGTACAGGAGACAAAGGTGGAGGTGGAAAGGCTAGGTTAGGAACCGTGAACCCCGGGTTATTTCTGACTCTGCGGATTTCTTGCTCTGACTTTGATACCAGTTGCTGTTGAGACGATTCTGATTCATGATGACCCTGTGCGTGTCAGTAGAACTGTACTTCATAGGGTTTTCAATGGCTGATTTTTCAGAACTAGATGGTTAGGCCTTTATTCCAAGGTGCTTCTGGGTGGACTAAAACATCCAAACCTTCACTTAGCAGCCGAGTGTGTTAACCAGCAAGGCTCTTCAATTTTGGGTTTCCCATTTCCTCTGTTAAATAGGGAGGCCAGCTGCGCATGCTAGGATTTGCCTACAGCCAGGTGGTTATAAGAACCAAGTACTACAGAAGAGTTTTGTGGACCATAAAGTGCTATACAGTATGGAGGGGGTCTTGCTGTTAATCTTTTTGTTAAAGTTGGGTTGGCCCTTAGTAGGTGGTCATTCCTGGGTCAGGTACAGTTACCGTCCCAGATCTCTAGACCCACCATGGCTTTGCTACTTGTTAAGTCTCCAGAAAGTGGAATTACAGGTCTCTCTTAGGTCTGCTCCGCTGTATCCCCAGTGCCAAATGGTCAGGAAAAATGGCAGATCACCCTGTCCCCTGCTCTGCGGAGATTCACAGCCTTTGCAGGAAGAAACAGACAAGCAGCCCATCTAAGGAAACACCTGCTAAGTATGTGGAGAGGACTCTTCACAGAGGCAGGAAAGCACAACTTCTTACTGGGGCGGAGGTTCTTTCTGCGCAAATTCTCGTTCTATGGTGTAGCAGACTTTCGAGTTTACTCGAAGGTGGTTTGGATGCAGAGGTCAATGACCCCACACAGGTGGAGCAGGTGCTCTTGTATATGTCCTGGAGCCACAGTCCTGGAACTAGAGCCGTGCATGAATGTCCACCCTTTGTAGAAGCCAAATGAGGGACTCTGGAGCCACCAAGTCCCCCAATATCATCTGGTTAAACCCTGCGTGCCTCACCTGCAATGAATCTTAGCTGTGATGACCAGGTGGTTGGCCAAGGTCATGCAGCTGGTGAGTGGAGAGCCAGGCTGGCCTGGTCCAGAAGGCTGAGGTTGTCCGTAAGCCCCCGGGGGGATTAGTACTGCTCTTCAAGCAGTTCCAGAGAGAGGAAAGCTGGGGCAGAGAACTTGCCAGATCTCAGCAAGTTGCTTCCGCCAGGGGCAGCTGTACTGGGCACAGGGCATGATGCCAGCAACACCCGTTGGCACAAGGCAGTGACCCATGACCAGCCCCAGGGCTGCTGCCACTGCAGCAGAATGGGTATGGGTGGGGTTTGACCAATTTGACTGGGCAAGTTGGCGTGTGGAAAGGGTTGCCTTACCACAGCTGATAGGGGCCGAGTCCTTCCTTCCTGAGGTACATCAGGTACAGGTGGAGGGGCAGGTTGTGTCCTGAAGAGGGCCCTGGCTCTGCCCTGGGACGCTGGTGCCCTGCACCCACTGCCAGTTTGTAATCACTTGCTTAGTGCCGGTCAGACTGGACCAGCAGCAGGGGTTGTTCCTCCTCCAAAGCATCTAGAATGTACTTGAATACCTCCTTAATGGGCATCTCTCACCATCCTGATACTGCTCTGCTGACTGCCTGACCATAGTGATTCCTTTAGGGACCTCGGGGCTGGAATGCACCCCTGAGATGACCTGAGTTACCCTGACTGAGATGCAAACTGATCACCAGAGGGGGGAAGTGACTTGGTGGCATCCCTCAGCAAGGTAGACCTGGGCTGAGCTGGGGCTAAGACTTGCTTCCCTTGCTGACTTGAACATGTTTGAATTTTTGTAGCCGGTGGAATGGAAGGAGCACCAACTTGGAGTGGAAAGGTAGTGTAGACAGCCCCCGTCACTCACTGTGTGACCATCTGTAAAATGGCAGTGTCAACAGTTCTTTTGAGAATGAAATGAGACTGTGGATGCAATGCCCTCAGCACAGCCCTGCACAAAGGGTGTACTCGCACACAGTCATTTGCGTAGTAGCATCACTGCATTACAGCTGAGTCCCAGAGACCTTGGTCAAACCATTCAGCTTGTCTGAGCTGCAGATTCCTTATCTGCCAGGTGGTGAGGAAGCATGGCTGTAGTCAGAGCCCCTGCTTGGCCTCTCTCTGAAGCGGGGGGCCTCGCTCTGGGACATGCCGTGAGAATGTGGAGGTGAAGTTGCTCTCTTAAGTAGTGACGCCCCCACAGGGGTGCTGTTGTGGCCATGACTGGTCTGGCACGAAAGCCTGACCCCTGTGGCTTGATTACATTAGAGAGTGGCCCCAAGCCTCTCTGAAAGCTTTCCAGCATCTCACTCCCCTCCCGCTGTCCCGTGCCCCTCAAGCTGAGACCTCCCTGTGCCCAGCAGACTGGAAAATTTTGCCCATGAGGCAACCGGCAGTGTATGGTCTGTTGATGCTCAGAAGACACAAGACTGGACCCACATCTGACCTGTTTGCGAGGCCCCAGACAGTCCCTGCTGGGCCCTGGCCTCTGCCTGCAGCGTGGCGGTCCAAGACTTCCACCCTCTCAGGGTTGACCCCGGGGACAGCCTGGCCTCTGCCCCTCACCCCAGTGGCAGTACCAGCCTTTCCACACTTGGGGGCCATTTACAGGAGGGTGGGCATCCTTTGTCCACTACTGAAAGGGTGGAGCCCCAGTTGTTTGGGGGACTGGACCTTCAGTCCTCATCCGTTGATTACCACATCCTGGCATTTCCTGACAACTTCTCAAAGGACTTTGTTGTGAAAGTGCAAGTCTGATGAAGGCTCCTTGTCCACACTTTCCAATTTCCTATCCTTAAGAGTTCCTACCCCTCATCCTGGCATTCCAGACCCACACAGCCTGGGCCCAACCTCCTTTTCTAACCAGTGCCTGTCTCCTCTTTCTCATGAGCACTGAGCTTCAGGCCACCTGAACCATCTGATCTTTAACTCAGAATCCCTCTAACTTCCTTTCTCTGTGACTTTGCTTGTGCTTGTCTGCCTCAGTTGTCCTCCCTCCCAGTGACCTTGTCTTCCTCCTTTTTCATAAGTGGATTCTACTCCTGGTCTCCCCCCTTCACTGTGACACCAGGTGGTTCCTTCAGCCCTCTTGATGCCAGAAGGGAGAATCACCTCTTGAAGGCTCTCTTCACACTGACATTGTTGTTAGTTGCCGTCGAGTCAATTCTGACTCATAGCGGCCCCATGTGATAAAGTAGAACTGCCCCATAGGGTTTTCTAGGCTATAATCTTTAGGTGAGCAGATTGCCAAGTCTTTTTCCTGCAGAGCTGCTGGGCGGGTTCAAACCGCCAACCTTTTGGTTAGTAACTGAATGTTTAACCTTTGCACCACCAGGGCATCTCCCTTTGCACTAGGACTCAGAATTCTGTGAAACACCACCTCCTCCCTGAAGCCTGGACTGGATTTATTTTCTGTCTCCACTGACCTTCCACTGCATGGACCTCTTTTTGGGCACATGGAGCCAGTGAGAACTAACATAGTTAGTCCCAGCTCAGCCTCTGCCTGCCTGAACCTCAGTTTCTGCATGGTATAATGAAGACAGTAACGCCTGCCTCTGTGTTGTGGGGATGAGCAATAATAGACCCCCAGCACCAGGGTAGCGCCTAGCATAGGTAGGAGCTTGGTGTATGCTGAATATGCTGGTGTTCTGCTGAACCAGGAGTCCTTTGGCGGGTGCTGGCTGGGGACAGGAGCCTTGTCTTACCGTCATGTGGGTTTTCAACATTGGGCAGAGGGTCAAACTTAACACACATTAGGACTCTGTGAATGTTCCAGATAAAAAGCAGGCTGCTCCCCGACCCCCCAACTGGGCTATGAATTTGGGTCTTGCAATGAAAAAAAAAAAAACACCTGTTGCCGTCAAGTCGATATCTTGCAGTGGTCGTGGAATAAAAAGGCCTCCTGAGAGAGTGGCTGCTTTAAAGGGAGACCCATTTGGTCTGACCTCTGGCCTGTGGAACAGGGGAAGGGAGTCCGCCTCAGTGAGTCTCCGCAGGGGTATACACAGAACAGGGGCAGCCTCTGGAAGCATGTGGAGAGACGGGCAGGGCTGCTGAAGGGCCCGTCCGTAATCTCAGAGAGCACCGAGAGCCCTGCAGCGAGGACTTTGTGACCTTTTAAGTCAGGACAAAAGCTGAGACCCCATCACTGTACAGTGACCAGAGAAAAGGGAACAAACCCAGGCTCCCTGACTCCCAGACCTGGGCCTTTCCCTGGACTGAGCATAAAAGAGCAAGCAGTACAGGTCCCACCAGGCAACCACAGGCCTCTTCTGCTCCTTCCCATGTGACCATTGTTACTGTTCCACAGAGCTCACCCTCTGTTTCTTGGGTGTTTCTATGCATGCCTGGAAAAGGGATGGTAAAAGAACTCCAGTTAGTCAGTCTCCGGGCTTCTAGACAGCTCCGGAAACTTGACTAGATAGAGGAGGAGGAGGTGGGGCCTGCTGCTTGTGTGAGGTGTTGGGTTGTCTCCAGCTCCGTCTCTGAGTTGCTCTGCAGGCCTGCAGCACTGGCCCCCACCCCCGCCCCCCGCCCCAGACTCCTGCTGCCCCAGGCCGTCCACCCTGTGCTTCTGAGGGACACCTGAATTCAGACATTTGTTGAAGTACCCCGGTTGGGGGAGGTAAAGCAGATGTTTTAACATTTCAGATGGGGAGAAAGCCATCGTCTTCTCTTTAACGTGGTGCCCTAGAACTTGACTGGGTTTCAGCAGCGTGTCTAATTAGGAACAGCTGTCCCATGCGCCTGTGAAGCTCATCGCTCAGTCTGTGGCATTGGTGTGTTTTTTAACACCTCAGAGACCTGACTAAAATAGATGCCCCCGCCTCCAGAATATTACGAACAAGACAAACTGATAAAAAAAAAATATATAGTCTTGCAAAGGCAGGAAGAAGAGCCCAGATCCAGGAGTTAGGAAACCTTGGGCCTAGGCCCTACTACTGTCTTCCCGTCGCAGGCCTCAGTTTCCCCATCTGTAAAATGTGGGATTAGACTCCTGGTCACTGAGCCCTCCCTGAGTTTTATGTTACGCACAAGCGCTGATCCGAAGCATGGCTCCCACGAGGGTGTGTCAGGTTGCCAAAGCAGCCGCTGGAATCAGAAGTTGTGGACTCAGAAATGGAAGTAGTTTCAGAGGTTGGTATTGAAGCCATTTCAACACTCACGGAGGGTTGGCCTGTCAGATCTCATTAAACAGGCCTCAGTCCCCACTCCTGTGGCTCTGGGACTGACAAAGGGCAGCCTCAGATCAGAGGAGGAGTCTTGGAGACACTGCTCCAAGGGATCCCATGGTAGTCATACTTGGCATAGTAATAGTAACGTTCACAGTGTGCGTTCTGTGCCCCGGGCTCTGTTCTGAACACTTGATGTCTGTGAATTATTTACTCCCCACAGCATCCTTCTGAAGTGGGGACTGTCGCTGAGCCTACTCTAGAGATGAACAAACTGGGGCAGCTGCCCCAGGGTACCCGCTGTGGCCAGGAATCACGCCCATGCAGTTTGGTGGGCCTATGTTGTCAGCCCCTCACTGTGCTGCGTGTACCTGTCGGCCCACCTGGGGCTGGTATAGGCGGTTCATGGCAGGTGCGCTATTCCAGCCACCCAGCCCTTCCCGACATCAGCTGGGGCTCTCTTGGAGATCTGAATCCAGTTCACCTGCATCCCTGGCATTTTGGGCACGGATCCCAGGTGGCTGCAGAACCCTGGGAGGGATCAGATGGTCACCCCAAGCCTCAGTGCTGGCTGAGGAGGACATGCTGATGGGAAGCCAGGCACACCCACCATTGGCTAAGTAGAGGTTTCTTGGTGAGAGGTGGTAGCAAGACCTGGGACTGGGAGGCCTCTGCCTATCCTGTGATTTGGGACCTGGTGCAGCTTCCAGACGAGGCTGGCTAGGAAAATTAGAGGTGGGGGACCTTCAAGTCAGTGTCTGTCATTTCCAGCAAGGCTCCTACACATCTGTGCCAGCCCAGCTCCACCCTGTCCAGAGGTTCGAGGGCACCTCTTCTTCTAGACTCATGGAGTGCCAACCTGCGGCAGTCAGGGTTACCCACAAATCCATTTCCACCTGCCTCCAGCTCCATCTGCAGCTGATCTACCCACCTTTCTCCATGTACCCCTCATGCTTCATGGCCCCTGTGCCTTTGCCTCTGTTCTCTCCTCCATTAGATGTTCATTTTCCCTGCCACACCACAGAACCATGACCTCATGTCTAAATTCTTTAAGGCCCTCCCCGATTTCCTCCAACGGAAAACCATCTCTTAGTTTTCTGAGTTTGGGTGTCGCATCTGCTCTCTGTTAAGGAACCTGAGCCTTCTCTGTGTTGGCAATTCTGGCCCCCTCTCGCCAGAGGGCTCCCTGAAGGCCAGGACTGTGTCTCATTCATCTCTGTCTAGCTCATGTGCTGCACATTCAGTTAGATGCTTGGCCAAGTGTGAGGCCGGGTGGATATGGGTGCTGTGGGAGAATCAGGGTGTGCCAGGGGTGCTGGCTGATAGCCTTAGTCTCCCAGAGAGTCAAGCCAAGCCCCTTTTTTTCTCTTCCTGAAGGATAGGTAAAGAGGTAAAATGTTTCTTTTCTTCTGGTCTTCTTACTGATAAAAGATACTTACCATGAAGAACATTATGTATTTTTTTCATTTAGTTGTCTGTCCATCTGCTTGTAAAATACAGATTTGAGGCTGTGTCCACAATAAAATAAGTGAATAGGGAAGACCAAAGAAGAATTGATGCCTTTGAATTATGGTGTTAGTGAAGATTATTAAATATACCATGGATGACCAGAAGAATGAAAAAGTCTGTCTTGGAAGAAGTACAGCCAGAGTACTCCTTGAAAGCGAGGATGGTGAGACTTTGACTTATGTACTTTGGACATGTTGTCAGGAGGGACCAAACTGGAGAAGGACATCATGCTTGGTAAAGTAGAGGGTCAATGAAAAAGAAAGACCCTCAGTGAGATGCTGCAACAATGGAGTCAAGCATAACAATTGTGAGGATGGCACAGGACCGGGCAGTGTCTCATTCTATTGTACATAGGGTCGCTATGAGTTGAAATCACTTGACGGCACCCAACAATCACCACTGCCACAATAAAAAGAAATACATATGATGTGGCTGTTAGAATAAAAAAAAAAAAAGGAGTCAAAATCTGCATGGTGGGGGGTGAATCTGCCTAACATGTAGGCTAATATGGCACCTGCCATTAAGCATCAAAATTAGCTCTGAGCTTCCTGGCAGCCAAAGCAAAAAAGGAAGGCTCAGAGTTCAACACTGGAGCAGAGTGTAGCTTGTTGTTTGTGGAAGGAGAAACTCTGAGGCCCTATCAGATCTACTCAGGAGGCTCCTGGTTCACACCGAGCTTGGTCCTGGGTCCCTCACTCTAATAATCACCTGCTCTTGCATTCTCCATCCTGCCACCGGCAGCCCTCTTCAAGCAATCCGCATCCTTGGGCAGTACACTTAACCTAGTCCTCCTGGCTCTGTGCTCTTGGGGCAGTTTCTTCATAGGGAAACTAAAGGGGTTGAGCAAATCCCTTCCAGTTCTAACATTCTCTGTTTGTAAAGAAAGTGCTCTGTGATTTCGTTTTTTCCATATGTAGTTCCACTTGAAAACCTTTCTCCTCCCGAGGTCAAACGAAATCCCCACCCTGTCAATTTAATGTCTCTGCTTGCTGCCTAACAGGCATGAAATCACAGCCTGCAACCCGATATTAAGGGTCATTCTCCATGAATTTATAGATGGTGATGTCCAGATAACTTGTGACTTAAAACATATGGTCACCGGCTCCCCTATTAGATCAGTCTCTGGACCATCACGGATTGGTCTGGGAAATAAGGAGGATAGTCTAGTCATTAGACAGAGACAGCGGCCTCCGGAGAGCTGGCCTGGCGTAGTGGCCTATGACTCCTGGTGAATCTTTCCCAGGAAAGAAAATGCTCCCTAAATGGACATTTTTCTCAGGGAAAAGCAAGTGCTACCTAAACAGGTGTAGCTGCTGTAGGCCCAGGCTGCTGAAAATCATATTAGCTTTCGTGTGTTCCTGCCATAGTTACATTTTTTTGTTCTTTACTAGTGTCTTTATTCATTACTTAAAACAACTTTCAAAAATACGCAGTAACTGTTTACCTTCCTGTATCAGGTTTTCAGCTCTTTATCCATGTGTATCTGTACTTAACTACAGCACGGTCACCAGAGTTTAGATACTATGAGCAAAGTGTGTGATGCCGGCATTCTCAGCAGTTTCTAAACAAGGAGTAGAATTCCCTTTGGGGCACTGTTCACGTTGCCCAGGACTTGTCTGGAAAGCCCACATTATACAGTTTGTTCTCAGCACATAAACAATCTTGTATTTTCCTTTTTAACTTAGCATAATTTCATGCACACTTTTCCATGTAGCTACATAATCTTCAAATTTATCATTTTAATGGCTGCTTAATATTCCATCCAGTTAATGTGCCATAATTTACTTAACTGTTCCCTATTGTTGGGACCTTAATGAAAATTGGAATTGACCATGTAATACAGGGAGAATCTCGTTTTAATGATCACCATTAAAACACCCTCTGTCCCAACTGCATGCCATTACTAACACTGCTCTGGTAACATGCAAATGCTTCTGGAACAGTAAATCCTGTGTGAGAGGTGCGTTCACAAGTCCCTCTGATTTAATAGCTAATCTGTTCGCTGCACGTGTTTTTCTTTTAGTCTGGTATTTATGTAGACTGTCAGTCTCTTCTGAGTATTGTATACTGCTAAGTTGGATGCATTGGGCATATCATGCCAGGTACTTTATTACTGTTATCAGGGACTTTCAGAAATTAACTGCCATTTGGGGAGTAAAGAGTGGTTTCTGGCTGTCAGTTCTCATTCATTTACCCCACCCACATTCACTGAGGATCTGTTCGCAGCTAGGCTCCGAGCATGAGCAAGGCAGAGAGAGGGCACTCCAGATTATTGGGGGCCCTCGGAAGAACATCTGTGAGCCGCTTTGTGATGCCCTTGAAGTACATGGTGATTTGTATAAGAAGAGCTTTGTAAACTGTAGAGTGCACGTTACGGGTGGCCGGTCCTGCTTGTGAGGTAGGATGAAGAGGAAGTCGGTTTCCCCGGATCGTAGCCTTACCAGCTGTACTCTTGATGTCCTCTTTTTGGAATTCTCCAAAGGCAGGAGGCTAGACTGTGCTCCTTAGAACCACAGCAAGAGTGATGAAAATGAAGATGACCCTGCAGAGCAGGGAATGTCAGGTCAGGTGGTTCGGTTACCAGCAGTACTTCACAGTTAGTCTTCACCTTGCCATGACAAAGTCCTACCTTATTTATAGCTCTTCCCTTCTTGTTTCCTCTTCCTCCCTCAGCATGAGGAGAAGCATAATCCTCAAAACTTAGATCCACTAAAGCCGTGTTTTACCAGAGTATGGGGCACCTTCTCCCAGGGGGCTTGGTTTTTGGTAGCTTGACAACCATGTAGTGAGAAAGTTTTTACTTCTCTCCCTAGAAAAAAAAACAAACCAAACCAGTTGCTGTCAAGTCATTTTCGACTGATGGCAACCCCGTGTGTGCGAGTAGAAATGCACTTCGTAGGGTTTTCAGTGGCTCATTTTTGGCAGTAGATCACCAGCCCTTTCTTTCGAGGTACCTCTGGGTGTACTCAGACTTCCAGCCTTTCAGTTAGCAGTCAAGCTCATTAACTGTGTCACCCAGGGACTTCTCTCTCCAGAGAGAGAGAGAAAGAATTGTTCTTAGTTGTCACGGAAAGTGTCTTAGTTTGGTAGTCGCCCCTGTCAGCCCACCGACACTTGGTAATCTGTTTTCAGCAGAGAGAAAGCAGGCCTTAGGCTGGGCCTCCCAGGAGACAGTAGTCTCTAGCTAGTTGGTTTTGTTCTCATTTGCTTCTTTTAATGTTTATCGTCTGTTTGTTTTGGCAAAGACTGTTGCTTTATGGGGTGGTGATAGGAAGTTTCCTTTTTAAAAATGAATTTAATTTTCAAAGTGAGGCAGCATAAACAGAAATGGTAAATAGGAGCACAGGTGGTAGTCAGAAACAGCAATAGCAGGGAAGGCAGTATGCAACCAAGTGACATTGGGAGACAATGCAATGAAGTTAATTAATGCAAACATGAAGATCAGTGCCAGAGCAGTCAGTATTATCAGGGCGTGTGTGCAGGATAGGATTTTTGTCATCCCTTTGAGCTAGCCTGGGGTCATAAAGCCCAGCCTAAAACCAGTGTTCTTGTTGGAAAAGGATGACGCCATTCATTTATCAGCTGCTCCTGCTCAAGACTCCTGTGCTCTCCCAGCATATCTTTATGCCACTGGAACTCTGGTTTTGGGGATCCCTCAAGATGAAGAAGTTTAAGCACCTTGCTCTCCTGGCCCTCTGTGAGTCTCACCCTTGTGGTTTCAAGTCTCGCCTCCACTCTCACCTCCGTGGGTCCAGTGCTCCAGCAAATGTGGACAGAGACCTGCCCTTTTGCCACCTTGCCATGCTTGTCCTGGCCCTGCCCTTCCTGGAATGCCCTTCCCTCTCCTTTTCCCCTTGTCGGAGCAGTCAGCTCAAATGCCTTCTCTCTTTCCTTCTGCCCTGCCCCTCACGGGGCACAGTGGTTAAGCACCTGGCTGCTGACCAAAAGGTTGGGGGTTCAAATGAACCAGCTGCTCTGAGGGAGAAAGATGTGACGGTCTGCTTCTGTAAAGATTACAGCCTTGGAAACCCTATGGGGCAGTTCTACTCTGTACCTTAGGGTCACTGTGAGTCGAAATCGACTCAGTGGCAATGCATTTTAGGCATATGTGTATCTCTTCTGGCGACAGTGGGCTTCCTAAGAGGAGACCCTGCAGCCAACTCCCTGCCTTCCCCAGCCCCCAGCACAGGCCCTGGTGCACAGTAGGTATTCATGATTAAAGCAAATGAAGTTTACCAGTTTGACTAGAAAGCACCTGGTTTTTAGCATTCTAGCCATCCATCTCCCCAGCTACCACTGGAATGACCAGCAGCTGGGATGAATGTCCCTTTGCTGCCTGGGGCCTCGTCTAGACAGGCAGTTACCCCGCAGCCCACACCGGAGCCAGCCATGGCATCCTTTCTGAAAGATTATGAGCTTTTCCTTCCTTATTCAGAAATGAAACCTGACAGCTGCTCTGAAATCCCTCAAATGTCCTCAGTCTGATAGGAACCGGGCAGGCCGGGGGAGGCAGAGGTAGAGAGGCGTGGAAGGGGTCACTCAGGGTTTGAGGGGAGAAAACAGCACCCTCAGGTCCACTGGGGAACTCTTTGCTTTCAGTTCTTTTAATTGAATCTGGGGGCTGGATGGAAACTCGAGGATCATTTGGTCCATTCACCTCGGTTTACAGACAGGGAATGAAAGTCCAGAGAGGGCAGGGAACTGCCCTGGGGGGACACCCCCACTCTTCTGGAAAGCAAGGGAATGAGAGCTCTGTGTGCCTGGGTTGGTCTCAGAACACACTGGAACATCATGTTCACTTCTGGGACCTGCCCTATAAGACTGAGGTTAACGAGTGGAAGGAGGCAGTGAGCCTTCCTGTTCTACCGTGAGCTGTGAGAGTCTGCGATCTGTGTGGACAAGCCTGGCCCCGTGAGAGCAGGACAGTGCCCTGGGGGATGGTGGCGGGGGGGGGAGGGGAGGGGAGGGAACGAGGGAGAAGCCTGTCCTCACCTCTGTGACTGGTGAGCTCTGAACTCCTGCGGGTGCTACCTGGCAGAGATCCCATATGAGCAAGCATGTGCTGAGCATCCATACATCTTCGCTTCCTTCCTCTCTGCCTGCAGAATTTCAGAGGCAGGAAAGCATCCGGTCCCAGCACAAAGGCATACAACTGTATGACACCCCTTACGAACCAGAAGGCCAGAGCGTCGACTCCGACTCGGAGAGTGCGGTCAGCCTCCGGCTGCGGGAGAGCAAGCTGCCCCAGGATGATGACAGGCCTGCCGATGAGTACGACCAGCCGTGGGAGTGGAACCGAGTCACCATCCCAGCTCTGGCAGGTAAGGAACCAGTGGCCCTGCTCTAAGGCAGCTGGCTCACCTGCACTCAGTACTCACTTTGGATCAAGGGAGAGAATACTTGGCCCTTGGGACAAACTCTGGGGCTTGCTGTTGTTAGGTGCCGTGGATTTGATTCCAACTCACAGCGACCCCATGTGACAGAGTAGAACTGCCCCATAGGGTTTTTTAGGCTATAATCTTTACGGGAGCAGATCTCTTGTGGAGCTGCTTGGTGGGTTTGAACCATGAACCTTTTGGCTAGCAGCTGAGCACTGAGTCGTTGCACTACCAGTGCTCCTTATAAACCAGTTGAGCTATCCCTTTTTCCTAGTACAGTGGGGCCCCTCTGTAAGAGACTTACTTAAAAAAAAAAAAGAAAGAAAACACTGTCATCTGCAAAGATGATGAGGGCCCCAGAAGAAAGCGGGAAGTAGGGGAGGGGAAGCCAAGCCAAGGAGAAATTCTAGGTCTAGGTTCCAGGCTCCTCAGTCTTCAGAGCTGTCCCAGGTGCCCTTGTTGTCTGACTGTGTCTTGGTCCTGTTCATGTGTTCTAGTTCACAAAGCCAGGATTTCAGATTTCAGAAAGAACTTTCTTGGAGACTGAGAGAAAACCAGTCTGCAGAACAGCTCCTGTTGGGTCTGTGAAGGCCAGGCGATTGGGTCCAGTCCTGCACAGCCTCCAGGGCCACTGCTTTTCCTGTCCCAGCTTCTGCACAGGCCCCTCGCAGAGCACAGACATGGGCACAGCCTCAGAGGCTGACCCAGCTCCTCCCGGAGAGCCCCAGAGTAGCTGTGCCCCTGCTTAGCCTAGAGAGCCCTACAGGCACCCAGGGCCTCCTCTCCTCCCCACGTCAAGACTGTTTTCTAGAATCTGGGTATCCAGTCCCAGTGACTGAACTCCTTTCCCACAGCCCTTTCGGGAACCAGTCTGTCCACATGGGTCACAAGCCTCAGGCTTATGTTCACACCTTCTGACTCTAATTCCATCCCTTAGACTCTCTGCCAAGGCTATGATCTGAAATTTTGAAAAGGCAGTGTTTATGGTCGTGAGAAACTGGGAACAACCTGAATACCCAGCAGTCGGGATTGGTTGAATTTTTGTGTATCCATGTGGTGGAATATTGTGCAGCATTCAAAAGTGATGTTTACAAAGTGCTTATAAGAACCGAGGGAAGTGCTTATGTTTAATGTTAAGAGGCAAAAAGGCAGCTGCAATTTTTTTTTATGCATTTAGGAGTCCAGGCATGCAAAACAAGAAGACATTGAGCAACTCATTTAATGCTTACCACATTGAAGGTCAAAAAGGGAGAGGTTTTATTTTTAAATTGTTTAAAATTCCTTTGCCTTAAATCTCCCCTTTTTTCATGCACAACTAGATCTTTCCTCCCTTTCTAACCCCCAACAGCAAGGCCTCTGCCCTGTCCCACCCCGAGCCCCTTCATTGTGCCTTCTAGAAGACCAGAATATTCTACTCCCTGGACATAGCATGCTCTGTGCTAGTCCCGTTCTTTCTGCCTTATCCCAACTGGTGAACTCCTGTGCTTCCTTCAAGGACCAGCTTGAACGCTGTCCCCTCCACCAGCCCCCGCTGGTACATAGCCATGCATCCCGCAGACTTCCTTACAGCATCTCAGGGCCTGTCGAGCTTCCTATACACCTCACTGGTGGAACACTCCTCACACCATGTCAGAGTTAGCTCTGTAGGTGTTGTCTCACCTGCCAGGTTGTGAGTGCCTCAAGGACACCTTGTCTCACCCTATTCCAGCACCTGACCAAGAGACGAGAACAGTCATGTGGCTGAAGGCCCTTGGCCACCCCAAGTCTCTTCCATGCATTTTACAGCCTACCCTCTTCCCCTTGGAAACTCTGGTGGCGTAGCGGTTAAGTGCTACAGCTGCTAACCAAAAGGTCAGCAGTTTAAAACCGCCAGGCGCTCCCTGGAAACTCTATGGGGCAGTTCTACTCTGTCCTATAGGGTCACTATGAGTCGGAATCTACTTGACGGCACTGGGTTTGGTTTTGTTTGGTTCTTTTCCCCTTAGAGTGGGAATTCCAGAACACTTAATTGTGTTCATGAGGAACCTTTACATAGATTAAGAGGCAGTTGTTCAGACGGAACAAGGGGATACTGATTGGTTTAAAGTCAGGAAAGGTGGGTGTGCGCCAGGGTTGTATTCTTTCACCATACCTATTCAATCTGTATGCTGAGCAAATAATACGAGAAGCTGGACTATATGAAGAAGAACGGGGCATCGGGATTGGAGGAAGACTCATTAACAACTTGCGTTATGCAGATGACACAACCTTGCTTGCTGAAAGTGAAGAGGACTTGAAGCACTTACTATGAAGATCAAAGACCACAGCCCTCAGTATTGATTGCACCTCAACGCAAAGAAAAATCCTCACAACTGGACCAATGAGCAACTTCATGATAAGCGGAGAAAAGATTGAAGTTGTCAAGGATTTCATTTTACTTGGATCCACAATCAACAGCCATGGAAGCAGCAGTCAAGAAATCAAAAGACGCATTGCATTGGGTAAATCTGCTGCAAAGGACCTCTATAAAGTGTTGAAGAGCAAAGATGTCACCTTGAAGACTAAGGTGTGCCTGACCCAAGCCATGGTATTTTCAGTCGCATCATATGCGTGTGAAAGCTGGACAATGAATAAGGAAGACTGAAGAAGAATTGATGCCTTTAAATTGTGGTGTTGGCGAAGAATATTGAATATACCAGGGACTGCCAGAAGAACGAATAAGTCTGTCTTGGAAGAAGTACAACCAGAATGCTCCTTAGAAGCAAGGATGGCGAGACTGCATCTTACATACTTTGGACATGTTGTCGGGAGGGATCAGTCCCTGGAGAAGGACATCGTGCTTGGCAAAGTATAGGGTCAGCGGAAAAGAGGAAGACCCTCAACGAGGTGGATTGGCACAATGGCTGCAACATTGGGCTCAAGCATAACAACGGTTGTAAGGATGGCGCAGGACCGGGCTGTGTTTCATTCTGTTGTGCGTAGGGTCACTATGAGTCGGAACCGACTTAACGGCACCTAACAACAACAACAACAGCTTTTCCCCTTAGGGGGAAAAATGTGGCAGCCTGCTTCTGTAAAGATTTACAGCCTTGGAAACCCTATGGGGCAGTTCAACTCTGTCCTACATGTTTGTTATGAGTCAGAATCGACTTGACGGCAATGGGCTTGATCTTGTTAAGTCTCTCTCCCTGGCACAAGGGAAACCAAGAACTGCCCTCTAGCATGGCTGATGAGAGGCTGTGCTCCTCCCAGGGGAGTGTGAGATGAGGCACTCTTTGCGGACACTAGTTTGATTATAGGGCTGGAGGGCCTGTGACATGAGATAGTACTCTAGGCTGGTGAGTATCAACCTCCTCTGGACTGTCCACTTTCAGATCACTCAAAGGCTCTTGCTACCATTGATGCTACTGTAGGCTGGTGCCTTGCTGTGGAAAGGGTGGTCCCTGGACCAGCAGCATAGGCCTCGCCTGGAGCTGGTTGGAAATCCAGGGTCTCAGGACCATTCCGGACCTGCAGAGTCAGAATCTGCTTAAGCAAGCTCCCCAGGTGACTCGTGTTCAAGCAGAAGCACTCACCTATGGATCATCATCGCTTCACAAGGCACTCAGGCCAGAACGTGCCCACCTTTACCCAAGGGTGGTTTTAGAAGGTCTCAGGTAGAACTGCCTCAGAATGAGTTTCTGAGCCTACAAGATCCATTTGGACTTGGATTTAGATCACCAAGTGGCTCTTATCGGTGTTATTACAGATTAATAAGAACACACAAGTAAGCCTGTGCATACCCTGCTTACTGGTTAATCTGCCCCTGCTCAGTGTCATGTTCACATCTGTGTCTCATCAAGTCGCTTAATCTTTTTGTATCCTCCTCCAGGCACATACCAGTTGTGCTTTCCCGGAGAAGCTTGATAACTCAGTTCAGATTCCTAGGGCATAAAAGGCAGAGGCTGACTCAGGGGCTGGAGCGATTCTGTGGTCTTCGGCCTTTAGTCATGACCACAGGCAGGCCGCTCCCTATGACTGTGGACAGTCTGTTGGATGCAAGCAAGAAGCACCCTCATTATCTTCTGTCCCCTGAGTGAAAATGGAAGGAGCCTTGATGGCGCAGTGGCTGCTAACCAAAAGGTTGGCAGTTCAAACCCACCAGCTGCTCTTCGAGAGAAAAGACCTGGCAACCTGCTCTCCTAAGGATTACAACTTAGGAAACCCTAAGGGGCAGTTCTGCCTTGTCACGTGGGGTCACTATGAGTCAAAATTGACTCAAAGGCTACAACAAAACGAGTGGAGGTGGAGGGAGAGGTGGATGGGCCACCTTTCAGGTAAAGAGGACAAGTTTAAAGACGCTGGACGAGAATGCTAAAGCACTGTCACTGTTCCACTTGTAAATGGCGTCCCCCAGTGTGGCTGCTCAGGAGTGGAGGAGGATGTTCCCACCAGCCTCAGGACTGTGTATGCACATGTGCAGGCGTGCGCACGCGTCCAGACCAGGTGGTGGGGGGGCTGGGGAGTGAGGCAGGGTCTGGCTAGGCCCCATCCTCCATGTCATGTGCCTCGTGGAGATGCCCCGCATGGTTTTCTCTATTATCTGATGCTCTCTGCGATGAGTTCTGGAAGCCTGGGGTGCAGAATCTGTAGCTGGGGAACGTCTGTGTGAGATAGAGTTGGTTGGGTAGAATTGTTTTCATTTCTTTCCACCCCTCAGATTCTCTGTATGTCTAGCCTGGATGAGAAAACCTGGATAGTGAACTCTGTGTTTCCAAATTTTGAAAGGGCTGTGGTGGGTCAAAGGTGTGGCGTATGACCTGGGAGACCCAAAAGGGCAGAGCTGGGCCCACGAAGGGAGGAGTCACAGGGAATTAAGATTGGGTAAATTATAAGAATTCCACTTTGCCCTGAATGTACATAATGAGTTCCCCATCGCTGGAGGTGTGCAAGCAGGAGATTGGTTGTAACAGGATGGATAACAGAGGGCTTCACCCAGCAGTGGGGCTGGCCAAAGGTGGGGAGAAAGGAGGATCTTTGTATTACCTAGATGATTCCATCTATGAAGCAAAAGTGCCTCTCACCTTCCACAATGCTGTCTTGTGTTGCATTTGTGAAAGAGGCCCTTCTCAAAAGGACATTGTGGCGTACCCCAGGGAAGTAGCCCTCCTCGTCTATGCTGTCACACCCATGCTGGCTCAGCCAGTGCCTCCAGACTAGCCTTTATGGAGGTCGGCTGCATGCTCTTCCCTTCTAGGTTATACTGTGGGGGCTGCAGCTTCAGGAAGGCTCGATTATCACTTCCTGTTGTCGTGAAAACGGCTATCACAGGGTGTGAGGTGGTCCTAGTTTCTGGAGAATGAAAGTCTTCCTTGTCTCCATTCTGTGGCCATATTTAATTAAGGGTTTGAGGAGTGGGTGGTTGAGAAATACTATAAGCTCTCTGAAGAGTCCTAGGCTTTCATGGCCTGCCCCCTCCCCAGAAAGCTGATCCCGGCATTCGCCAATGCCCCATCCTACACAGTTGCCTATGTTGGATCCTAGCCCAGGACAGATGCCGCTCAAATTTCACAGCTGGCTGTATGGAGTGGGCTGCAGCCTTCTGCCTCCACTGAGAGATGGTGTGGCTCCCATCAAACTGTTAGCCCCTTCCCAGCCCAGAGAGACACCTGCCTTCCAGAGCTGGCTGGAGTCTGTTCCCGGTGTCCTTTGAATCACCCCCCAGGAGTCTTTACAGCAACAAATTACATGACTAGCAGGTGGGCCTAGAAATGGCCCTCCTGCCCTGTCCCCAGTCCCCGCCCTGCCCCCAGTCCCCACCCTGCCAGATGCGACTCCAGGCCCACAAGGCCTGTGTGAGCAAGCAAGGAGGAGCCTCAGATGACATGACAGTCCCAGGGTGGCACAGGCTGGAGTGAAAAATCTGACCACCCCTGGGCTTGTCGTCTGTGGGGATGACTGGTGCCTCTACAGCTCTGGACGGGGGCCCTGGTTGTGAGATGATTAGATGGAGCTTCCACAGGAGTGGCCCACACAGGGAGGGGCGTAGGGCAGGGCAGGGCTGTGGAGCTGGGGTGGATAACCCCGAAAAGCAGACCCACGGTGGGGGAGGCACATAGTTTGTATCTTCCACTCTGAAGGGCTGTTGCAAGGACAGGGATTGGGCCTGTCCTGGGAGCCTATGAAATGAGGCCAGGTATGCCCTCTGCAGAGGGTCCTGGCGAGAGTGCTGACACGATCACTAACGTTTACTGAGCTCTTCCCCTGTGCGGAGCACTTTGTCCACCTTGATCCTCATGACAACCCTCTGGAAGATTAGTTTCCTCATTTTACAGATGAGAAAACTGAGGCCCAAGGAAAAATAACTTGCCCAGGGTCCCACACCTGGTCAGTGGCGGAGCTTGGATTTGAACCTGCACACTCTGACTCCAGAGCCCGTACCCTAAACCTAGTTAGATGGCTGACCTCCCTGAGTTACCCAAGATGCTGCATGAAATATGGCTTCCCTGTTAGAGCCCTTGCTCTCCCACAGCCCCCAGGAAGGGTGGCGTGCCTTTCCTCTCCCTTGCGCTGATTCCTCCCTTCATCTACAGCTGATACGATACATACTGGGCTGTATGTCCCCTCTTGAATAGTTCCAGCTGAGGATTCTGTAGGAAACAAAGTGCCTAGGTTCGTGCCTGCATGGGGGTGACCAGCGTCATCCTACGAGTTGGTCAAGTTCTGCTATTACTCAGCATCCGGAGGGGCTCCCACCCCACACCATGCTTTCCCTGGTCCAGATGGGGAAACTGAGGCCCAGAGTAGGGAGGGAAACTGCTGAAGACCTCATAGAAGAGCTAGGCAGACCATACAGAGAGGATGGTTCAGCATTTCCTTATAATCCAATGAGTAGTGCTAAAAGCTGCATCTTTAATTATTTGCAGTTGCCTCTGAGAAGTAAGCAAGCTCTTGATCGAGGAGCCAAAGGGCAGGAGAGTATGGAAAGGAGGCCCTTGAGACCTTTTTGAGAAACAAGTTATTTTCATTGCAGCTCACCATCTGAAGATGTGTCTTGATTGAAATTACTTTTCAGGCGATGTCCTGGGCTCAGCCAGTGATGGGTCTGCCTCCCCACAGAGATAAAAGACAGATGACTCAAACTGTGCTCAACATAGTTATTTTGAGTACTTGTCTGTCTTCCCCACTGGCTCCTTGGCAGGTTGCTATGCTCTAGAAAGCTTAGGATGGTGTCTGGCATGCTGAGACCCAACAGGGCAATAGAAGGAGTCAGACAATCTCAAGTTCACATACCGGCGCCACTACTCACCAGCTGCAGGACCTCAGACAGGTGGTTTGATCTCCCTGAGTCTCAGTTTCCCCATCTGTAAAATGGGAAGTCGCATCTTTGTCACACTGGACCTCTGTGATGATCAGGGAAGAAGATCTGGATGAAAAGACTTTGTAAGCCCTAATTTTGTTATTGGTGTTCAGAGAAGGCTTGCTGTAGTAAATAAAATTGAATTTGATATGAAAACCTACTGCATAAAGACGTATTTAGAGGGCACGGAGGATCCATTCAGGAAGCTTATTCCCATTTATGCTTGGCATTGAGAAGCATGGATGGCGTGGAGAGCAGGCTTCTGTAGGGAATCTCAAGTCTCCGTTCCAGCAGTAGTTCTAACCATGAGCCCCTTGGGTCTTCCAGTCTCCATTCGGTCCCTCCTGAGGGCTGGGTCGCTGGTCCCCGAATGGGAGAGGGTCCTTTTTCTCTCTGCCACATCCGTCCTGACTCTAGGAATCATCTGTTTATGGGTTAGTTGGTTTGCCAATTGAAAGTGCCTCAGAATCACCAGGAGAAAGCGTAAAACAGATTGCTGAGTCCCACCCCCAGGAGTTCCTGATTCAGTAGGTCTGAGGCAGGGCTTCAAACCAGTTCGTTCCAGTTCAGACCTCTGCTGAAAATTTGCATTTCCACCCCAGATATACTGAATCGGAATGTACAGTTTAACAAGATCCCCAGGCGATTCTTAAGTATAATAAATTTTGAGAACCACTGCTATACTAGCGGTTCTCAGAATTGGTCCCTAACCAGCAGCATTAGCATTGCCTGGGAGCTTGTTAGGCAGATTCTCAGCAGGGGTTTAAAAAGCCTTGGTCTGTGGCTGAGGCATGATAATTTGTATTTCTAACAAGGTACCAGGTGATGGCGATGCTGATGCTCTGATCTGGGGACCACACTTTGAGAACCACTGGCCTAGGGCTCACTGTTAGTGTTCTATGTGTTCAGTGTTGGGGTAGGGCTAGGGAGGGGTGATCTCAGGTCAACCCAGGTGATACCAACTTCATCTCCTCCAGGAGGTCTTCCCTGACCTGCCCACCACCCGTATCCGGTTTGGGCTGAGCTCCTTCCCTGTGCTCCTACCACACCCTGTGCACATTGGTATATTCCAGAACAGCCAGGTGTACACTTAATAATGTAAGCTTGAGAGTTGCTGACGTTATGGTGTTCGCTCCTTAGCTGGGCGCCCTCGAGTTTTGACACCTTTCTAGCCTCATCAGGTGAGGCTAAAAGGGTAGAGAAATGGAACGGTCCCAGGTATGTTTATTTCCTAAAGAACTGTGAGTCATCTGTGAGCCAGCTCAATTGACTAAAATAATCCCATTAAGCTAGTAAGGAGGAAGAGGGGAAAGACAGGAAATTAACATTTACTGACCACTATTGTGAACATCTGGGGCCTTGGTGGCGCAGTGGTTAAGAGCTATGGCTGCTAATCAAAAGGCTGGCAGTTCAAATCCACCAGCCACTCCTTGGAACCCTATGGGGCAGTTCTACTCCATCCTGTAGGGTTGCTATGAGTCAGAATCAACTCAATGGCAGTGGGTTTGGTTTGAGTTTATTATGAACCTGACAAAGGTTAACCCTATGAAGGTGGGTGTTTCTCCCATCACACAGGTGACAATACTGAGGTTCAGAGAGGGTGAGTGACTTGCCTGTGGTCACACAGCTCGTAAATGGCAAAGCCATTACTCTTGTTCTTTGCACTGCTGTATTGACATCGTGAGCATAGAAAGGACTGGCTTGAACATTGCGTTTATCTTGAACCATTGTGAAACGGGTTTGGTTATTGTTGATGCAGAAACCATTGAGCCCACTCCATGTCGATCTCATGACTTGTCACTGTCACCGCCAAACACAAATGCCCTGAAGCTGGTAACACTGATGTTGTGCTCATCAGGACACCAAGCCAGATTTGCTGTTCCCACCAAGCCCATGACTCATCCTCCAGAGCAAAGAATAAGCAGGCTCAGCCTCTGTGGAGGGCACCTAGGGGAATCTCGGACTTGGCCCCCCACCCGCCACCAGCTCTTTGACCTCCTTCTCACAGTTGGCTTTGCTTGCCTCCATGATGCTTTCTGCCCATTGCATAGCTTCCCAGAATGCCTTGGGCCCGTAAGGAAATTAACAATTGTTTTGGTACTGGGAGCTTTTTGCTGTGTAATGAGTAACAGTTGTAATTAATGTTTAACACGTGTGAACAGCAGATCTGCCGAGAAAAGGGGGTTTAAATGAGAACTGAGATCACTGGCTTCCTTTAGCTAATGTTACTGAGGGACAGGTTTTTCCAGTTGGCGTTTCTGTTTGGCATACGAATGAATTCATTTAGTAACCTAAAAGAAATGAAAAACGCCAACCTTAATAGCTTTGGCTCATCTGCTGATTATACTGATAGATAGAAATGTTCCTTCAAGTACCTTTATTTCCTGTGAGGGGGAAAAAGCAGGGCTTAAGATGGGTTTTTTCTAGTTCGAGCCTCTGGTGAGAATTTAATTTTCACCACCAGATATACTGAATCTAATCTATAGTTTAACAAGATCCCCAGGTGATTCTTATGTATAATAAATTTTGAGAACCACCTCTGTACTAGTAGTTCTCAGAATTGGTCACTAACCAGCAGCATTAGCATCGCCTAGGAGCTTGTTAGAAATGCAGATTCTTAGCAGGGGTTCGAACCAGAAAGGAACTGGTTCAAAGCCTGGGGAAAAAAAAGAAAAAAACCCACAAAGACTTGGTAAAATATCTCTTAGCTCTTCTCTTTGGCAAATCAAAGATCTCCAAAATCCAGGAGATTTTTAAGCTCTACAAGGTTAGAGACCCTACATGCCTGTGTCCCTACCTAGCACAAAATAAACCTGGCACATAATAAACACTCAGATATTTGTTAAATTATTGAATAAACCAGCTCTCAGGAAAAACAGTCCCAGGTTCTTGGGAGGGGGAGATGCGTTAGAACCCACAGAGATGGTTTGTTTTCACATCCATTTTTTTAGGATGTAAACCTGTCTCCTCTCCAGGTGAGGTCTGAGGAGACCTGCAGGGGAAAGGGACAGTAATAATTGACTGTGACTTCCGTGGTTACCACCTCTGGTCAAACTCCCAATGAGAAGCTGAAAGTGTGTCTGACGATTGGCCTGGGATGCCATGTTGGGGGTGGGAAAGACTGGCGTGTGGGTTGATGGCACACAGCCATGGGAGAGCTATGTCTGTAGCCAACCCCTGGCTTGTCCCCTCTCTGTCCTCCCTCACTGCCACCTGATCTGAGGCAGCAGCAGGAACACAGCTGAGCCAGGGCTTTGGTGGGGATGGGGAGACACGATTCCACAAATGCCCAGCCTGCTCTCTGGAGGCCCTCTGAGACTTGGGGTGGAGGGGTGTCACTTTTTAGGATTCTAAATAACTGTCTGTGGGTGTCTACAGGGGAAGCTACCAGGAGGCCTATGTGAGCAGGCCTCCTCTGTCTGGCATGGCAGGTGGGCCCGGCCCAGGACTAGCAATGTGCCCAATAACCCAGGGGCTAGAGCCGTGAAGTCTGGATTGAAGTCCCTGTGCTGCTACTTGCTAGCAGGGTGACCTGGAGCAAGTTGCTTAACATACCTGTGCCTTTGTGTCCTCCTGTGTAATGGGGATGGTAATAGGCACTGCCTTGGTGAGTTGTTTGGAGAGCCCCGTGTGCTCATCTGTGTGCAGTGTGTGGCCACAGCACAAGTGCAATAGATGTTGGTTTTCGGTATCATTGTTACGGCTGTTCATTTTGAGAACGGATTGCATGGTAGGCGGGCTTATGCTGATCTCTTTAGAGACACCCGGGATTCAGGACACCTGGGTTCAAGTCTCTGTTCAAGTCTAGCAGTTGACTTTATGCAAGTCTGTCTCTTTTCCAGACCTCAGTTTCTCATGTAAAATGAGTCATGAGGGTGCAGATGGCTTGCTTTGGCAGCAGTGAAGGCCTCTGCATTTAGGGTATTGAGTCATTTTCATCAGGATTTATCCTTAGGTTTCCCGTAGCCAAGCGGCAGCCCCAGGGGCAGGGTCTTTGCACCATGCAGTGGTATCCCTGTTCACCATGGGGAATGCGCACGCGCGCGCACACACACACGCACAGAGCCACTCCCCCTTCTGCCAGGCCCGCCTCCTGGCCCAGGCCTGGGTGTACATGTGTGGACACCGTTCCTGGAACCCAGGCTCCAGCCCAGCACCTGCCTCACAGCCTTCCCAATGACCTGCCTCGCGGGGAGTCACCAGCCACCTCCCCTCACAATGAGGACCTCTGTTCTCGGGCACCTCCCACACCAGGTGGCACCTCATTGCCCTGGGGCCTGCGTGTGTCTGTGAGGTGAATACAGAGGCTTCTTGTTGGCAATCCTGGAAATGCAAACCAAACATTTGCTGAGCCGTCTGTTGTCTTACGACCTGATGGAGAGGAGCTTGCACTCACCGGGCAGGGAGAGCAGAAAGGGAAAATGAGGGCTCTCTTGAACTGGAGGGAGAACGGGGCTTCACCTCTCTGGGCCTCAGTTTCTTCATCTGTAAAACGGGAATGCTGCTTGTCTTGCATGCTTGTGAGGATCAGATGAGACAACATAGTACGCATGTTTTGAAAGCTGAAACAGCAGTGGGTTGTAGTGCTGGGAACAGAGTTGTCATCTAGAGGTGTTCATGCATTGTTGTAAAAGTTTGTGGCATTTTTGTGGACTCCTGGGATCATGTAGCCCACTTCCCCCTCCCCAAACCAGTGCACAGTCTCCCCTCCTGGCCCTCTCCGGGGGGGTTCACAACACACAGGGTAGCAACCCTTTTGTACCGCTCCTCCCCTGGCCTACCCCAGCTTTTCCCCAGCCCAGAGTCCTGGTGTTGACACTGTGGAGGAATCAGGTACCAAGTACAGCTTGGAAGGGGCATCTTTGACACCTTGATTCTGCTCTCTGTGCACTTGTTTCTTCATAATAATCTGATATCCATGAACGAACACCAGGCCTGGAGAACTCTCCAGGCTCTTCTTCTTCAGCTCCACATGGCTGACAGACGTGGCCCATATTCCTTTCAGGTGCATCCATAGAGGGGCCCAGGAAAACTCTTCATACACTGAGACTCTGTGCATACAAAGTCTTGTTTTTAATCATTGCAGTCCTCTCTGTCTCTGCTTGAAGGGGTCTATGTCCTATACTGGGGACCTGGGAGGGTCTTAACTCCAGAGCAGCCAGGAAGAGGCAGGATGTTAGTGAAGCCCACAGGTAGATTGTCTGAACTTGGAAAACATTGCAGGCCTCACCTGTGGCCCAAGGCCATGAACCCCTTGGCTCCCCTCCAGCTCCCATTGCATGGTCTCTATCCCCTGGGGTCACTGTCCGGACCCTGAGTCAGTGGGCGAATTACTTGACCATGCCAGGCCTCAGTTTTGAGGCCTTATAGGGCCACAGTGAGGGTTGGAAGAGAACAGCCACATGAGGTCCTCAGCACAGTGCCTGCCTGAGAAAAGGAAGCACCAAGTAAAGGTTAAGCCATTTTTCAAAACGGTTTTAGTCCAGCTCCTAAGTTTCCCTTCTTGACTAATGAATGGAAATTTATGGTCCTGGTGGCCTGGGTAGAGGATCATTAGTTCAACAAATATTGAGCACCTGTTACATATCAGGCACTCACTGTTCTAGGCATTGGGGGTCCTGCCTTGAACAAAACAGAGTAAAATGTCCTGTCCTCTTGGAGCCTCCAGTCTAGTGAGGAATTCCAGCAGGGATCAGGGAAGAGGAAGGTGGTTTCTGATACCAGGCACTTTATATTCTTGGGTACACGAGTGTGAATTGTCCTGAGCACAGATGTATGACCATGTGGGTAAGGAGGGTGAGGACCACCATTTCCAGGGGCCCGACTGGACTTTGATCCATCATCTGTTCCTGACCACCTCCACACTCGCTTCAGGTATAGGTATTGCCAACCCTCTTTTATAGATGAGGCAGCTTAGGCTCAGAGAGGTTTAGATACTTGCCCAAAGTCGTGTAGTAAATGGCGAAAGTAGGATTCAAACCCAGGTGTTCCTGACTCCAAGGTTCATGCCTTTCCACGATACTGAGCCACTTCAGTTCCTCCATTCCCTGACCTTGTTTCTGTCATCAGCCCTTCACTGAGCCAGCTGCATGCCGGGTGAGGGGAGGGTCACAGGAGGCTATGCCAAGTACTGCAGTAGGTTTGGGGCAGACAAGAGACTAATCCCAGTTGCTACCCACACAGAACGCCCAGGCTGATTGGGGGAGAGTGGTGTGGTACCCATTCAGTTGTGCCAAGTGCTATGAGCGCCTAGAAGAGGGAGAGGGTGGTTCTTAGCAGGGGATCAGGCGCAGCTCTGCGGAGGGCAAGTTTGCCTGTGAGTGAGGCACAGGTCGGGCCTCACCCACCCTGCAGGTTTTCTTGTGGGGAAGGAGGGCCTGAGAGTGGCGGGTGCTGGAGCCCTGGAGCCCCAGTCCTAGGCTCAAACCTCAGCCCTGCACTTAGCTTTGAGACGCTGGAGGAGTTCTTCCCCACCCTCCCTCTACACCCGTTTCCTCCCCCGTTACACGTGCAGGGGTGTTGTGAGGGTGAGAGTAACACAGAGCATGGGATGTTGTCTCTGTTGTTGGCAGGGACTGGACTTCAGGGCTAAAAATCCAAAACCAAACCCATTGCCATCCAGTCAATTCCAACTCATAGCGACCCTATAGGATAGAGTAGAACTATCCCACAGGGTTTCTAAGAAGCAGCTGGTGGATTCGAACTGCTACCCTTTTAGTTAGCAGCTGGGCTCTTAACCACTCTGCCACCAGGGCTTCAGGGCCAGTCAACATAAATTCTGTAATACAAGTAGAAAGGGGACCGCCAGCTTCAGAACTAGAAGAACAACATGAGCTGGGTGTTGAAGGATGAATCCTTTCATAACACCAGGACCTTTTGAAAGGCATCGGGACATCACAAAGGGGCCACCTCACCTGCTCTGGAGCCGGAAGATGGCTGGTAGGCCAAGTCCTAGAGGTCTTTAACTGGGTCACCACCCCCACTGCCAGCAGGACTCTGGTCCCCATCATCAGAGCCAGAGTCAGAAGGGCTCCTGGTGCCTCATCTTGCCCAGCTCTGAGTCTCACTTCCCTCTACAGGATTCCGAGTTCCATTTTTAATTGCCTATAGATGGAATTAATTAGGTTCTGTCATTTTAATGACTCGCAGGAGTGGTATTTTTTTTCTCTAAATGCAGATATTCTTTTGAGGGATTGTGTCTTTATCTTTTGCAGAAAAATCACTAAATTAAAAGTATTGCCATTTTAAATTGCAGATTAAGGAGAAACTTAATTAGAAGGAATGAAAGCATTTGTGTTTGGAGCTTTTGTTCTGTTTTTCTTTTTTTTTTTTGCCACTGAATCATAGCACTTGGAGTTTGTATATGTTCATTTTAGGTGAAATGATTTGCCTAATTAAGCCTGTCACTCATCACCACCTGTTCTCTCTTAAATACACAGCTATATTGTTAAGCTTGGAAGTGAATGTATAAATTAATTCAGTGGAGAATTACAGTGTTGACTAGGATGTTACTAGGTTTTATCCAGTTTATCTGGTATGAAAACTGATACTTTTCCCCCAAAAAAGCAAAACAGCAGCTAATTAAGTTTCTTGACTCAGGATTTCATTGAGCACCCATTATGTTACAGGCATTGTACTAGGCACGGGGGACAGGAGCAAATATGGTGCAGCCCCTGCCCTCAAAGGGCTTGAGTCTAATGGGAGCCAAGCAGGGAAAGTGGGTACCATGGCCCGAGGTGAGTCTGGGGAGGAGGAGGTACAGTCAGGGAAGGCTTCCTGGGGGAGGTGACCCCTGAAGGGCAGTTGGAGTCAGTCAGATGGAGACTGGCTAAACAGAGAGAAGGGTGTCGTGGCAGTTTCGGTGGAGCACCGGGCTGTGCAAGGGAAAGGCTCATTCAGAGGCAGATGCCTCCGGGAAGTTGCAAGGAATTGAGTGTGGGAGGCAGGAGATGAATGAAGGGGTACTGGCCAGAGAGCCAAGGCGGGTCCTGGAGAGCCTCGTAGGTTGTGCTGAAGCACTTGGGCTCTTGTCTCACCTCCTGTGGCAGGAAGTTTGCTATGGGTTTTATATTGGCAGCAATTCCCAATCTCTGATTGCAGCCAGTGGAACCCTGGGATGTCAAAGGTGAAAGTGACTTACAGTTCATCCGTTCCCTCCTCCTTCGCTAAGCAGAAGGCACAATCTTTGGAGCTATGTTTTTTCCATTGCCTGAAACAGCCTCTGTGAATTGTAAAGCCCCGGCTAGGACAATTGAACCCTTGCCATGCACTGCCCAGTAACCCCTGGGCTGAGCTCCAGGTAACCATGCTGTCTCGCTCTCCCCCCCCACAGTCCAGTTTAACGGAACCGAGAAGCGGCAGGCATCCCCCTCGCCTTCCCGGGACCGGCGGCGCCAGCTTCGAGCTCCCGGAGGGGGCTTCAAACCCATCAAACATGGGAGCCCCGAGTTCTGTGGGATCCTGGGAGAAAGAGTGGACCCTGCCGTCCCCCTGGAGAAGCAGATGTAAGTTCTAACAGCAAAACTCAGCCTCACTCCCTGTTCATCCAGTCTCTGCTCTTTCCTACATTGTTTTTCTTGGTTTAAAAATTCAGACTCAGAATGGCAGAGTGAAAGGGGCCTCATGAACAGATGTACTGACCCTCATGTACAGTGGGCTGGCTGAGGCTCATAGACGGTCAGGGCCACCAGCAAGTCAGTGGTAGAACTGGGATTGGAACTCGCATCTCTGATTACTAGCCCTGAGCTTTTGCTGTCCACACTACACTTCCTCCCTTTCCTTTGATGCCAGCAGCAGGGACTGCAGAGTAGTCCTCGTGGCTCCTCCCTCCTCTTACGTCCTTGTTTCTACTTTCATCATGCAGTAGATGAGTTCTTCGAAAGCCAAGTGTAAACTAAAACCTGTTCCCAGTTGATTTATTTTCTAGCTAGAGAGATGTTTTTGCTCCACATCTGCTGCATTTTAGCTGGGCAGAGCCTATACGCTTTTGATTGGGGTTTCCTCAGCCCTTTTGATTTGGGTCTCCGCAGCCCCTGTGATTTGAGTCTCCCCAGCCCTTTTGATTTGGGTTTCCTCTGCCCTTCGCCCAGTGCTTGGGCCCAGGCAGTGGCCACGTCCCATCTGTGCTGCCCACAATGTCTCTTGCCCCTTTCCCACCGTGAGACCCCCCAGCGTTGTGCTGAGTCAGGCCTTTACCTCCCTCGCCCCCAGCATCGTGGTTATCACCTCCAGAAAAGTCCTCACCTCTGCCCTCAGCCAGGTTCAGGATGTTTAGGTCCCTACATGGCACTGAAGCCTTCAGTGGCTCCCCATCACCTCCAGGGCCAAGTTCTGTCTCCCTAGCCTGCCATTCACCCTGTGAATTTGCCCTCAGACTGGTTTGTCAGCTCCTCACCACTCCACGTCTGGATTGCAGTGAGCTTCTGCTCTTTATGCCTGGGTAGCAGGTGTTGTACAGGTACCTTCGTGTATATCGTTTTCTTATAATCACCCCGTTTTATAAATGAAGACACTGGGGCTCAGAGAGGTGCAGAGCTTTGGCCAGGACCTTACAGCTCTGAGCGCAGACTCAGGACACAGACCCCACATACTCCCATTTTTTCCCTTGCCTCTTACTCTTCTCTTATCCCCACCCTCGGCACAACACCTGGCACAGAGTAGGCACTTCATGAAGCCAAAGAGATGGGCCAACACCACTCACAGGTCCTTGGGAGACTTTCTCATCCTATCATGTGCTATATTGGTCTCTGGCCGGGGTTCTGGTCCCAGCCCAGTAGTGCATCCTCTCACAGGAGATGCTGGCTCCATGAGTAGGATGCAGGGCTCTCTGAAGAACGCCACACATCCCCTCTTTCAGCATATGCTGTGATCTACAGAGGCTGAGCTGCCTGCCTTTGTGAGGGCCCTGCGCCTGCGGTACTGAGTTCCGGGGAGCACTCCCAGCAGGTGTTGTGTTAATCAATTCTCACAGCCACACAGATTGGGTGGCAGGTTTTGCTTATTTCTGATCAAACTGCACCTTTTTATCAACAAAGTTTGAGGCAGAGATGCCTGAGGGCGTGCATCCTGACCAGGCATGACTGGGTCTAGGCTCAGCCAGTCCAGCCAGCCCCCTCCCCACCCCGAGGCCAAGCCTTAGTCCTGAGAGATTGGGGCTCTTGAGGGCACTTCTCCCTTTCCAGTTCCCTCCTGACAAGGCCCTCAGCCAAGTCCAGAGTCAGGACCAGCTTTCCCACCCCCATCTTTTCATCTCCTGGAATCATGCTGCCCTGCCTGCCAAAAGCCCTGACTCATCATCCTAGAGGCATAACGTGGCCCAGGTAGAGAGGATCACCTAGTCCCCCGCCCAGGCCGATGATGCTTCAGCATTTAGGAAGCCCCTTCTAGCCCCAGCTACTCTGCCCTAGTGCGGAGAAGGTAGGTGCCTGCAGCACTGCGAAATATGCCCTGGCCTCGGGGGGGTGTGGAAGATTGGAAGTCACACCTGATTGTATGCCTGTACCACTTGCCTTCCCTCCTGGGTTGGTACATGGGCTGCCCAGGGACCTCCCCCTGCTGCCCGGAAGCAGCCTATCGCCCCCTCCATCCTTCATCCTCGTTCCCATCAGTGTGCGAACAAGTTCTAATCACTAATGTCTTAAAAGTAGATAAATAAATAACATCATCTCACTTTGACCTCCCCTAACTCTAGCCGTGGCCCCTTTGAGAACATAAGCTCCATGAGGACAGGAACATGTCTGGGTCACCACTGTATCCCCAGTTTCTAGAACAGCACCTGGCACATAATAGGTGTGTAATAAATAGCTATCAGGCGAATGAACAAGGTCTCCGTAAACTGTCAGCCTTCCTCTCTACCCTTCCTCACCTCCCACTCTCTCCTCACCCACCACACCTGCTCCCCTTCTCCACCCGGGTCTCCAGGTGGCCTCCTGTGCCCCAGTGGCAGGCGGCACATTTGACTGCCCCCTGCTCTAGTTTTTCTCCTGCCTCCCCGGCTGCTCCTGCGCTGGCTCCTCCACCTCTACTTGACCTGTGCCTGGACTTCCCAGGGCTCGGTTTCCAACTACGTGCTCTCCCTGGGTTGCCTCTTCAGCCTCCTGCTGGGTGACTCACAAGTGCATCTCCCCAACCCACTCTTCTCCCAGAGCCCCCACTCCTACATGCAGCTGCTTCTTGGCATCTCCGCTTGGCTGAGGAATGGATATCTCACTCTTACCAGGCTCCTGATCTCCTCTAAACCGGCTACTCCCCCAGCTTCCCCAACACCATGAACAGCATCACAATTGTCTAGTTGCTCAATTTCCTTTTTTTTTTTTTTTGCCTCACACCCAGTATCTGATGCATTACCAAGTTCTGCCAGTTCTCTTCCAAAATACAGCCTTCCCACAGGCCCCAGGTAACCAGACCCTGCCTCCCACTCTACCCTGATCCTATACCACTCACCCTACTCCCAGTGCTTAGGCCATTCTTGCCACCTTTCTATTTTGTAAACAATCCAAGCTCATTCCTACCCCAGGACCTTTGTACTTGCCATTTCCTCTGCAGAAATGCTTTTTCTTTGGCTGTTCACACGATTGGCTCCTTCTCATCATGCAGGTCTAAGGTCACATGCCATCTCCTCAGAGACTTCCCCCTCCATTCCTCCTAAAGTAGGTACGTCCTCCCACCCTAAACCCAAAATCCCTTGTCATCTAATCAACTACAACTCATAGCGACTCCACAGGGCAGAGTAGAACTGCCCCATAGGGTTTCCAAGGCTGTAATTTTTACGGGAACAGACTGCCACATCTTTCTTCCACAAATCAGCTGGTGGCTTCAAATCACCAACCTTTTGGTTAGCAGCCGAGCATCTAACCCCTGCTCCTCCCACCCTAGTCACTGCCTTATCACCAACCCTGTATTCTGGCACAGTACTTAACCACTATCAGAAATTGTTTCCTGTATCTGTTTGCTGACTATCCATCTCTCCATATCAGCTCCATGAGCTCAAGGGTGTAGTATGTAGTCAATAAATACTGACTGAGCAGGTGGGTATTGGATAGGACAGATGACGCTGGTCGAGTCTTCCTTAGTCCCTGGTTCTGACCTGACTGGCCAGCTCCAGAAGGTCCAGCACTTCCTCATGGTGACCTCCCACATGGGTTCTCTTAGTCCAGGCAGAGCCTAACCCCCACAGGGCCACCCAAGCCCATCCTGCCTCCTGGTCTCCAGCCTCCTGCTGACAGCTGGCCTGATCCAGTGCCCTTTGCCCTTTTCTCTCCACCACCCCCCCCCCCCCCCCCAGTTTGGTTTTCCTTTGATTCCCTAACCCCAAGCCTCCGGCCTTTCTCTCTGTGTGGGGTACCAGAGCAGCCAAGGAAGGAACCAGCAGCTTATCCTGTTTACCCATGAGGGATTACCCTTAACAAGGCCCCAGGAGGCCTGCCCACCACCGCCTTCCCTAGATTTGCCACTGTGCTCAGGGTAGGGCGGGCAGCAAACAGTGCTTGCCCTCGAGACCACTTCTGGGCCTTTCCCTGAGGACAGCTCAGCTTCAAATGGCTGAGCTTGTTTTCCTTATAAAACAGCATTTTTGTCAGGCCACTGGAGGTGTGTCATGCAGGTGAAATTTCTTAGAGAACAGTCTTACCAAAGCTCTTATTTCTAAAGTCTGCTCTGTCTTTGTCTAACTATGTCTCCCGGTTGCAGTACTGTATCCTTTCTAAAGCATACCTTGGGCTTTTGTGTCTCTGCAGTGTTTTAATTATATAGCAGCCTGTGCATCCCCCAAGTCTCATTGTTCTTTATGTCTACATAAGTTTAGAAAGGAGGCAGGTCTGTGGTCTGCATCTTTCCTGCCTTTGCCCTTAGTGCGTTTCCCCCCAGACACCCAGGTGTCCTGCTCCTCGGACCACTGAGACCACACTCTGAGTGGTCACCTTCCAGGCAGTCTGCAGATCAGCCACATTCTCATTGGTCAGGAGTCAGTGCTACCCATAGGGACACTCATTCAGATCTCCTCTCCAGCCTTCATTTTTTTAAAGCTGAGTTTGTTTGTTTTTTTAGGTTATAATTATGTCATCAAGGATCCCTAGCGGCACAGTGGTTAAATGCCCAGACCTTAACTGAAAAGTCAGTGTTTCGAACCTACCAGCCGCTCTGTGGGAGAAAGATGTGGCAGTCTGCTTCTATAAAGATCTCAGCCTAGGAAACCCTGTGTGGGCAATTCTCTTCCGCCCTATACGGTGCCTATGAGTTGAAATCGACTCGACGGCAATGGTCTTTTAATTATGTCATCACTGTGCTGCCACTCAGCTCCCAGTACTGCTGGTGAATGGCAGGCAGTGCACAGGGAAGGCGGTGCGCCCTAGTTCTCTGAGCAGGCTTTCTGTGACAGAACTCACAGAGGTTCTGTGGAGGGCGCTCCTGGGCAGGTACAGGAGGCAGTGTCCCCAGTCACTCCTAGAAATTTAAAACCCTGACTCTGTGGCCGACAGGCACCTACAGTAATTACAAGACAGTGGTGGTGTTACGCGGCTGTCTGCAAGTTCAGTCCCTTTCTCTTGATGCTCGTAGCTGCCTTTGTTGAAACCCACCCTGTACAGGCTCTGCATAAGGTCATCCCGTGTGTCATCTCATTTAATCCCCACAACTCCAAGAAGGGGCTGGAGGGATTTAACTCGATAGAGAACCACTCAGTCAGGTTCAGCATTTTGTCCCAGACCCCTACTGGTGTGCGCCAGAGCCAGGACCCAGAGCCCTGGCTGGGGCTGTCCGAGTGAAGCCTCCCCACCCGCCCGCCACCTCTGCCTCTCTTCCTGGCTCTGTCTCCAACCACATCACTGACCCTTCCCCTCTACCACATCACTGACCCTTCCCCTCCCACCACATCACTGACACTTCCCCCCCAGCACATCACTGACCATTCCCCCCCACCACATCACTGACCCTTCCCTTCCCACCACATCACTGACCCTTCCCCTCCCAGCACATCACTGACCCTTCCCCTCCCACCACATCACTGACCATTCCCCCCCAGCACATCACTGACCATTCCCCCCCCACCACATCACTGACCCTTCCCCTCCCACCACATCACTGACCCTTCCCCTCCCACCACATCACTGACTCTTCCCCTCCTACCACATCACTGACCCTACCCCTCTACCACATCACTTACCCTTCCCCTCCCACCACATCGCTGACCCTACCCCTCTACCACATCACTTACCCTTCCCCTCCCACCACATCGCTGACCATTCCCCCCACCACATCACTGACCCTTCCCCTCCCATCACATCACTGATCCTTCCCCCACCACATCACTGACCCTTCCCCTCCCACCACATCACTGACCCTTCCCCTCCCACCACATCACTGACCCTTCCCCTCCCACCACATCACTGACCCTTCCCCTCTACCACATCACTTACCCTTCCCCTCCCACCACATCGCTGACCATTCCCCCCACCACATCATTGACCCTTCCCCTCCCATCACATCACTGATCCTTCCCCCCACCACATCACTGATCCTTCCCCTCCCACCGCATTACTGACCCTTCCCCTCCCACCACATCACTGACACTTCCCCTCCCACCATATCACTGACCCTTCCCCTCTACCACATCACTTTCCCTTCCCCTCCCACCACATCACTGACCCTTCCCCTCTACCACATCACTTTCCCTTCCCCTCCCACCACATCACTGACCCTTCCCCCCCACCACATCACTGACCCTTCCCCTCCCACCATATCACTGACCCTTCCCCTCCCACTACATCACTGACCCTTCCCCTGACCACATCACTGACCCTTCCCCTCCCACATCACTGACCCTTCCCCCCACATCACTGACCCCTCCCCCACCACATCACTGACCCTCCCCCTCCCACCACATCACTGACCCTTCCCCTCCCACCACATCACTGACCCTTCCCCTCCAAGACCAGAATGCAGAGAGATGTGCATTGTGAGCAGGCCCGCTGACCACCAGCATGGATGGTCGCTACTCTTTCACTGAAATTCTGCTTCCTGCTTTTCCAATCTAAAAAAATCTGTGTTTTCTTTGTGTCCCCGGGTCGGGAACAGTAGCTGGGTTGGACTTCCCCTGCCGAGGCTCCCATTGGACCCTTTAGTCCGGAAGCAGCAACACTGGTATTCCTCTATGCCTGATTGATGCCAATTCAGGAGCACAGTGCTGCCATCGTGCACCAGCCACCTGGCATCCTGAGCCATGGGTACTGTCCACTTGCCCCACAGATGTCACAGAAAGGTAGAGCGTGTCCCTACTACCAGCACCCTCTGATGGCTTCCTAGCTTACTCAAATGGAGAAAGCCATATCCTTGCTGGCCCCTCCCCATAGCCTCTTGGGCCTCACCTCTCACCCAACCCCCGTTACTGCCTCACCCCAGCCACACTGGCCTCCTGGCCGTTTCCAGAGCACACCAGGTGTGCTCCTACCTCAGGGCCTTTGCATGTGCTTCCTTTCCCTTGGCCAGAAATACTCCTTTCCATCTGCCGTCCTACGTGACTTCCTCTCTTGCCTCCTCCCTGTCCATACTCAAACGTCACTTTTCCGGAAGACTTCCCTGGCTGCTTCCCTTCGGGGCAGCGTGTTTGATCTTTGGTAACATCTTTATTTCAAACTCATCATCACCTTCCATTATGTTCAGAATAAGATCCAAACGTCTTCCCTTAGCCCACAGGCGCCAGGTAACCGCACCCCACCTCCTATTCCGCCCTCATCCTGTACCACTCCCCCTACTCACAGTGCTCAGGCCATTCTTGCCTTAAAGCAGCAATCCCCACTGCAAGCTCGCAACCACTATAAAACACATTTTACAGATGGGGAAACTTGTTTTCCTCCGTAGCACCTATCATCATTCAGCAGACTACATGATTACTGTCTGACTCCCTGCGCTAGAATGTAAGCTTTGTTGGGGTGGATACTGTAGATTTTGTTCGATGTTTTTTCCCCAAGATCTGGCAGTCAGTAAATCTGTGTTGGACAAACAGACCAACGTCTGCCTTGTAACGAGAAGGCCCGAGACACGCTGACAGCTGCCCTTGGAGGTGCCGAGCCTCCCTCTGAGAGGAGCAGACCTCAGGATGTCAGGGCCGTGGGAGCGCTGTCCTCACTGGGAGCTGACGCCTCTCTACCTTCTCCCCAGATGGTGTCACGGAGCCATCAGCAGGGGCCATGCCGAGAGCCTGCTGTGAGAGGAACATACCTCAGGGTGTCAGGGCTGTGGGAGCACGGTCCTCACTGAGTGCTGACCCCTCTCTGCCCTCTCCCCAGATGGTATCATGGAGCCATCAGCAGGGGCGATGCCGAGAGCCTGCTGCGACTCTGCAAGGAGTGCAGCTACCTGGTGCGGAACAGCCAGACCAGCAAGCACGACTACTCCCTCTCCCTGAAGTGAGTACAGCGCGTGGCCCAGCCCACCTGGCAGCCTCAGATGGAGTGCCACCTGGCCGTCGCGTCTGGCGGAAAGACCCGCCAGCATACCCCCGGGAAACTTGCTAGCACGAGTTATCTCAAGTCTTGGTTTTTCAATTCGATCTTATTCTCCTGGGATCCAGAGGAGTTTTTATGGTTGCCATTTCTGCCTCCCCAGAAGAGAAGGGGCTTTTTCCTAGGATTTACATTAAATAACCAAGAATAGCTTTCATGTCTGCTGCAAGTCACGGATTGTATAAAGTGCTCAGCAGACCCCATCCCTCTCAGAATCCTCTGATGAGGGATATATTATCTCCACTTTGCAGATGAGGAAACTGAGGCTCAGAGAGGGAACGTACATGGCTAGCCCAAGGTCACATTGCTGGCCCAAGTGGCAGGGCAGGACTGGAGGCCAGCTGTCCACTCCCCGCTGTGCCATGCTGCCATCGTGAAGCTGGCACTCACTTGCTGTTTGGGCAGGTCTGATGTCACAAAGATTGTGAAGGGTAGAGTCAGGAAGATCCCTGTTGATATACCTGTGGCTACTTTGCTAGCGGTCAGGTCTTTGTGACCCACAAGGCACTGCTGTCGAGATGGGCAGGCCCAGAATTAGAAAAGGGCTTGGTTGGGTGCATCATCTTTAGTGCTGTTACTGGATGGAACCCAAGAGATGGTCTGAAACCCACTTTACAGATAGGAAAGCTGAGGCCGGGAGCAAGAAGGGATCTCCCAAGGACACAAAGTTGGTGACAGAATTGGGGGATAAGCCCAGGCCCTCCTGCCAGCACAGACCACCAGGAACAGTAGAGCTCTCTTCCTGGCTTGCTTTCAGTTCCACTGACCACTCTCAGAGGCCACGTCAGGGGCAGAGAGGCTGCTGGAGTGTGGCTGCCAGAGGCCCATAAACATGCCAGCTGTGTGGGCAGTGGGGTCAGTGTCACCAAGGATGGTGAAGTTGGCCTGCTCTCTCTGCTCCAGACTGACCCCAGCCCTCTGCTGTCCCCCTGAGAGGGGGACAATGACACCACAAGCACAGGAGAGGACAGCAAGGATGGGGCAGAGGCCAGGCCATCACAGAGGCACCTGGAGGAGGGAGGGTATTCAGAGACATGGCAGACCACACATTTCTTAGGGATTGTCCAGGACAGAGGGAGCAGACATGGCCGGGTGACCCCAGATGGAGAATTACAGGCAGGCAGATTCTAGCTCAACAAGAGGGAAATTTTCTAACAAGCTGTCCAAGAATTAGAGAAGCTGCCTCAAGAGGTAGTGAGCTTCTCGTCAATGGAGGTGTGCAACCAGAGGATTGGATGACCACCTCCTGAGGAGGATATAACTGGCTGGGAGGGACAGAAGCAAGCAGGAAGGCTGCTGTTCTCAGAGCTGCTGGCAGCTGCCTCCTTCACAGCCCACCGTCAAACCTGAAGGTTTAAAGAAGTAGGTCAGTTATCGAAGCCGAAGGAAATTCAATATGCTAAACCGCAGCTCAGGCAGGAGGCTGGGCAGGAGGCAACCAAAGCCTGCAGAGTGTAATTAGATTGAGGAGGGGGCACAGAGGGGAAGAGGTCCGCACTGCTGGCCATGCTGACGGGGGCAGTGGGGTCCTTGACTTCTCGCTGGTGCACGCAGCTCCTCTGACCCCCTTGCTGTTCAGAGATAACCTTGCAACCCAGGTGCTAATGAGGGATGCTTTCTGATTTCTGTCTTCCCACATCAAGGTGAAATGCACTGTTCTGGGCTAAGAGAGGTAAAGGAAGCAGGTGGCATCAGAGATGCGGGCTCCTATGTCACCAGCCTTTCCCTGCAGACAGAGGCAGCCTGCCCTCTACCTGGGCTTCTTCAGCTCTATAGAGAAACTCTGGGGCACTTGTTACACTGGGTTGTGACTCTCATCCCTCTGGAAAGTCCCAGGGTCAGGAAGTGACAGGAGTGAATACACAGAGGAGGGGAGACAGGGTGCCCCATGCCAAGCCTGGCACTCCATGAGGGCCAAGGCCCTGTCAGCTGCTTGAGCTTCCTGTCCATTCTGGGGGGAAGTGCTGTGAGTCCCCGTGGTGACTTCCACACGGTCCTGCCTTCAGGGGACAGCCTGCTGAGTGCTCTGGAGTGCCAGGGCTGAGGTTCCAACAAAGGGGCGCTGAAGGAATTGCTAAGCAGTTACAGAAGAAGCCATACCAAGAATACCCTTCAGGATCCCTTCTCAATCCCCTGTGCCAAGTGCTCGCAGTTGCAACCCCAGAAATGGGTCTCCAGGAGATTGTCTCCATCACAGTCCCGAGAGTGTAGCTCCCTTTTCATCCCTGATTCGTGCCATTCCCTAGATGGTAGGACCACCGTGGTGGGGTGGACAGCACCTTGGTTCTGTTCTTGAAGTGATAGGCGTGCAGCTGGAGGCCCAGATGTCCTGGCAGCAGGCAGTAGAGACAGTGGGGTTCGCGCCTGACCCCACTCACTGGCCTTGTGGCCTGGGCTCACCACTTCACCATTTGGAGCCTCGGTGTCCTCACCTGTGCACTGGGATGGCAATGATCACTCTGCTGTCAGAACATCACCTTGTATTATTCCTGCCCTGCCCCTCATCGCCTGGGTTGGCCCTGCAATATGATTGAAAGCTGAGTGAGTGTAAGAGCCACAGAAAGGGCCTGTTGCCACTCCTGCTACCTGTGTGTTCTTGGCCTCCTCGTCCACCTCTGCCCAGGATGGGTTGGAATTGGTGGTCACTAAGGTCACTAGCCCCTGTCGCTTGGCTCAGCCACCCTTTTGTCCTTGGAGCTCTCCCAGTCCAGAGGAGGGGAAGGAGATGGGGAGACCACCCAGGGCCTTTGCCAGGACCCTGGATGAAAACACTGTGCCATCAGGCTCCAGGTTTCATTCCCTGCACCATCCTATCTGACCTCTCATTATCAGAAATGAGACTTTGGTACTGGCCTCTCCCTGGGGAGTTGGGAGTGGAGAGTTTAGTTTTGCATACTTGTCCAGAGCCATTAGAGACCACCGCCAAAGGCCAGAGGGGGAAGCCTTATCTGGTCAGCTTTCCCTTGAAGACACCCAAACCTGGGGAGGTGGGCTGGGCCATCCTGGGGCTGGGGGACAGGCTGCTGAGGGGAGGTGGGCTTGCCTCCCCGCAGCCTCATTCCCCCCGACCAGCCCTGCTGGCAGCCAGGGAGCCAGCACCCTTGCATCACCCACAAACGGAGCAGCCCTGTGTGTCCCTTTTGCCCGGGGTCAGCCCCAGCTTTGCCAGCCGCCCTCTAGAGGGTGGGGCTGGCATTCCCCATACACTGCCTGGTGCAAATTGACATCGGAATTCCAGCTATGCTGCTGCTCCGCCTCTGGCCATTTTCATGTGAACCTTGGGGCTGCAAAGCCCTGCTGTGAGGTGTTCTAGAGTGTAGAAGGGGGCTGGGGGAGCCAGCCTCAGAGAGCAGAGCCTTCCACCCTTCTGCCCTCCCTTTGGCAGGTATTTCTCAGAGCCCTATGTACCAGGCTGTGGGCTGGGCATAGGAGAGAGATCTCTGGAGGCCCAGACTTGATGCGTGGGTGGGCGGTCCCTGCCACAAAGGGTTAGGAGAAGCTTCAGGGAGATGTTTGAAACTTGAAGAGAGGCGAGAGCCCTCCAGGTAGAGACTACTGGAGGGCGAAGTGGAATCTCAAAGGGTAGGAGGGCAGGGAAAGACAGGGAGATGTGGGAGAGTCTTGGCAGTTCTTGTGTGTCTCAGTTGTGAGTGATGGAGGGCCCTGAAGTATAGGGTCCACTCACTGAGGTCCTGTCCTTGGGCACCCACCTTATGCTTGAACCCTATTCCCACCTACCCTCCCTCCCGGCACATCCACTTTACAGTTTATACATGTGCCCTAGGACAGTTTCACAAGATGACAAGGACAGGGATTGCCACCCTCTTCCCCTTCTTGGGGTAGTGGAAACTGAATGACCTGTCCAAAGTCTACAGCGGAACTAAGGCTGGGGCAGACAGAGGCCATTGGCCTCCCAGCCCATTCTCTTCCCACCACCTCTAACATTCAGTCAGAAGGTCCTCAGGTGTCAAACTGTTTAGTCCAATCCATGTGCTGTACATATGGAGAGACTGAGACCCAGAGGGGAATCGTGATTGTCCTAAGGCTGCCAGCTGACATTTGGCCACACTGACATTAGAGATGGTGGCTGCTTCCCACTGTAGGGACCAGACAGATCCCAACCCCCCGCCCCGGCAAAGGCTCCCTGCAGGCCTGGTGTTCCAGGACGGCACCTGCACACCCGCCCCACTGCTTCCCAGAAGCCCTCCATGGGAGACACCTCCACCTGTGAAGCTGCCTTATAGAGCTCTTGCCTGGTTCCCTTTGAAAGCTCCCCCTGCCCTTTCTGCCTGCAGAGATCTCTTCCCTGGCGCAGCTGGATGGACAGGCGGCAGGGCCCTGGTCTCAGAACAATTCAGGCTAGGAGACATGCGGCCCCGACACTTAGCCCTGACCTGTGGGTATACTCACTTCAGCCTCAGGGAAGTAAAACTTGAGCCTTTAGAAGTTGACAAAAAACATATCAAACTCTTAACACAGTTTCCTATCTCTGGAAAGACAGGCAGTGTGGGAAAGGGATGAAAATCATGAAAAATCTCATTAAAAGAGTTCTTCAGGCACTTTGGGCTGTGAAGGACTCTTCGCAAGTTCTAGTTCCATGAGTTTTTGCAGAGGAATCCAGACCAGATGAGGGAAGCAGGACTTCAAAGGCTAGGGGTTATAGCTGCTGGGGAGGGTTCCCAGGGGGAGTACTGGGCCGGCTCTGCCTGCTTCTGGCAGGGGGCCGGAAGAACAGACAGCAAGTGGCACTCGGGGACCTCTGTAGAAAGCCACAGCCAGTGAGCCCCTGCCCCTTTGACGAGGGCCCAGCCTGTTGTAGGGAATGGCCCCATCCAGCCCTCCTCAGGAAGGGGTCTTTGCTCTTCAAATCCCTGGAGGCACATTGCACAGCATCCTTGCGAAAGCGGCCCCGAGTCTGGCCTCGGAGACATTTCAGGGGTCTGAACAGTTCCCATCATGCTCCAACTCGGGCCTGACGCTGCAGGAGCCTGCCTGAGCCGCTCTCAGCTCTGCCTGTTCAGTACCAGCCCTCAGGGAACCCAGAGCCTGCAGGGGTGGGGACATTCACACCTGTGACTCACAGACTAGTAGAAAGTGTTCTGGCTGCCTGAGGTAGAAGAAAAGAACCCTTGTGGCACAAAGGTGAAGCACTTGGCTGCTAAACAGGTTGGTGGTTCATACCCACCCTGGCGATTTGCTTCTTTAAAGGTTACAGCCGAGAAAATCCTATGGGGCAATTCTTTTCTGTCACATGGGGTCACTATGTGTCGGAATTGACTAGACGGCACCCAACAGCAACAAGATAGAAAATACTCAGGGCTGGGAACAAGAAAAGGAACCAGAAGGAGGAAGGTGGATATTGAAGGGCGTGGAGGTCTTAGACCCATGGACAGGGGAGAGAGGGCAGTTGAGGCAGAGGGAAGGGACACAGAGGCAGGAAAGTGCAGAGCTGGCGTGAGGACAATAATAAGACACTCACCTGAGCCTAAGATAGGTGCACCTTTAACTGCTCGGCTGAGGGATTAGGACTCCATTCTGTAAGGCTTCAGCAGGACGCAATGATGATCTCAGAACGGCATTCTGGAACCATTAACGAACTAGGGTGCACCAGGAGAGAACACAGCTTCGGCCTCCCTCTGCCCCCACGTGCCCGTAGACATGCCCCTTGAGCTAGCACAGCCCCAGGATGCTGGCAAGGGGCTGTTTTCAGGCCAGGAGGTGGGTACCACTTGGGCAGGCATCCCAGATAGGGGAGACCCAGGGCAGCCCTTTTCAAGGTGTAGTGGGAAAGACACAGACTCTACAGTCAGCAGTCTCTGAGTTTGAATCCTGATTCCATGTTTACGAGCTGTGTAATACTACGCAAGATACTTGACCTCCCTGAGCATCACCTGGGAAACGGGGTGTAGGCTACTGTCCTAGGTTGTTGTAAGAAGTCACACAGCTCGCTAGGCGAGTCCCACACCCGGCACCCCACACACATCAGGTGCTGGGCATGTGCTGGTCCTGCTCCTCCCAGCTTGCCCAAACTTCTAGAAACCAACATGGGAGCAGCAGAGAGGACAGCGCTGGGCCGAGTCAAGGGGATGCATCCAGGCAGTATCTGTGTTACGCTAGACAACTTGGGCCAGTATCTTCCACCTTGCATCTATAAAATGAGGGTTTGGGGCTCAGTGCGTAAACTTGCTTCCAGTTTTAGTTACATGATGAGGTGCTGAGAGGCCTGGGGATGGTGGGAAGGCCCCGACTTCTCCTCCAGTAGGGGAGGAGGGACAGGATGGTTTGTCGTCTAATTGCTTGATAACATCCATGTATACCCTGCTTGGAACTAGCAGAGGTTTGTTGACTACTAGGCACCCAGTCGTTATGGAGCAGGTGCCTCCTGGGGCCCCAGTGGAGGGGGTGGTGGAGCGGGGACTGGGAAGAGCTGATGGGCTGCATTCCAGGGGGCACTGGGGGTGCACTTGAGTTAAGGTTGTTTTTCTTTCCTTTCTGCTTCCCTCGTTGATTTATATAGTGAAGGAGAGAGTTTTCAAACAGTAGGCATGTCTGGGTCCGGGTAGGGCAAGCAAGTGATTAATCTTAGTTTGTTGCTGCTGACAGCCAGAAGCAAGAAAGAATAAAGGTTTGCAGGGTGAGGAGGGGGTCGTCCTTCAGCAGGGAGCACAGACTTCACTTCACTCGGCCTCTGAGCATCCCCTCATTGGATCAGCATCCGAGGCTGCAAGCCCTTACAGTTTCATTGCGACCGCTGGCCCCGTGGGTGAGCCATACGAGGGTGCACACGTGGCCAGCTGCGTGAGACCACTGCAGGGCCTGCAGAGAGCTGCTGAGTTCCCTGCCCAGCATGACCTCCAGCCCAAAAAGCCTGGACTTCAGTTCTCAGCCTCCTTCCCCAGCCCTGTCCCCAAGGGACTGAGGAAACCTCAAGGAAAGCAGGTGAGTGAGGTGGGGTACAGCTATTGCTTGCCTTGACCCTTCCACTGCTTTGCTTGCCCAGCCCTGATCAGAGGGACCTTGGGATCCTGTGCACTTGCCCTGTGACATACTCGAGGACCCAGAGGAGGAGGGGTGCAGCCGAGAGAGAGACAGACAGAGACAGAGAGAGGAGGGGTTGGGCACGTGGCATCAGGGGCTGTTGCTGTCACAGGGCAGGTGGTGGAAGGGGTGGAGGGCCAAGGCAGTTGGGGGTGGGCAGAGTAAGGAGCAGTCCATACTGAGGAAACAGCTCTGGAGGAGAGGAAGCCTCCTAGTTTCCAATCCTCGATTTCCAATATACCCCATCACCCACACCCCCGCTCCCCAGGATAGGGACAACTCCAGGCAGCAATCCCACAGGTTCCAAATCAGACAGGCTTGGGCTCTTGAACTCCGGCTTTGCCACTTACTAGCAGGGCGATCCTGGGCAAAGAGACTTAATCGCTCTGGGCCTAGGCTTCCTCATCTGTAAAATGGGTTGCTGCATAAAGAGACAATATATGTGAAGTACTTAGCATGTGCCTTCGACACAGTAAGTATTCGGTCCATGGTGCCTTGCTCTCTTCATTATAGATTCACAGAGCCACAGATTGCTGGAGAAAGAGCTCTTTGTGGTCCAGGGCCATGTGGGTTGTCAAGGTCTGATCTAGAAGTTTCTGTCACGTGCCCACATCCACTCTTTTACAGTGATGGGATTTTATGGTTTACATTGGCTGCAACGAGAGAATCCTCAGGACGAGACTTCAAATTACACAGACCTAGAGTCAGATCCATGCTGTCTCTTTCTAGCTGTGTGACCTTGGATAAGTCGCTTAACCTCTCTGATCTCCCAGCTCCTCATCAGTAGCTAGGGATGATGACAACCTCAACAGGCATTCCTTTTGTTCCCTTCATGGTCATGCTATTCCTCCACAGCTCTAGACATCACAAGTCAGGTACATCTTTTCACCCAAGATTGGTTCTGGTTTCCTCGTTATTTCAGGGGAAGGACATTTGCAGCAAGCTGCTCTAGTTATAGTGCCTAGCAGAAAACTTGGGATGTAGGGAACAAAAAGAAACCCTGTACAAATGGAGAAACTGAGACCCAGAGATGGGAAGAGCGCACTTGCCTCCTGACTCCAGACCAGACCTTGTTTTTCTGGCTGCACCTGAGTCTGCCTGGGCTGGGGATGGAGGGAGGCTGGGCTCGCCATGTGGAGGGCTCCCACCCTTTCCCACAGCCGTGGAAACTCATCCTTTCAGGGCTGATGGAGGAAAAATGAACTTTTTGCTCAATTAGCATGCAGCATGTTTTCTCCTTCTAAAAACGTTTAAAGGAAATACCGCAATTAGGAGCCACTGCTGCAGGCAAAACAAAGAGGCTCCTCACACACTCCTTGCAGTGGCCTAAACAAGAACGGTGAACTTTCAAATGTGCAGATGCCTCGCAGGATGAAAGAATGAGCCTTCAAGAGGACACCGTGAGGAGTATTCAATGGCATTTCCCTTTATTCAGAATTACTGAGAAAATGTACCCAGGCACAGGGTTCTAAAACAAAAGGGCCTAGCCCCTGCCACTGGCAAAACATTTCCGGGGACAAAACCAAAACCAAACTTGTTGCCATCAAGTTGGTTCTGACTCATAGAGACCCTATAGTATGGAGTAGAACTGTCCCATAGAGTTTCCAAGGAATGGTTGGTGGATTCGAACTGCTGACTTTTTGCTTAGCAGCCAAGCTCTTAACACCACCAGGGCCACTTTCCAAGGACACAGCCTTTATTATTAACACTGTGCCTTTCCTGGGCTCCACAGGTGGGGCTCTGGTGATTCTGGAGTGGTGGGGATAGGGAGTGTAGAAAGAGCTCTTAAGCCTAGGAGACCCAGGTTCAAATCTTGACTTCACCTCTAACTAGCTCTGGGGCCCCAGACCAGGCTTTGATTTCCACCCCCACCCCATCCCCCATTCTACTCCCGGGGCTCTGGTGGCACAGTGGTTTTGTTTTGTCTTTCATCTGAGTTTATGGGGTGATCCCATTGTAGTTCTGGTTTGCAGTGCAGTTTTCAGAGCTGTGGGGCCTGGGTCCAGGCAAAGCCCAGTTCAAGTTATGCTTCTCTGAGCCCTCGGTTTATTCTCCAGCAAACAGTCCAGTGAAGTCGGGCCCTGTCAGCCACTCTGACATGCTGAGATGCTTAAATGCTGAGATGCTTAAATGCGGTGGTTACTGATACCTGTGGACATCAAGCTCACCCCTGCCATGGTAACGCTGTAGGGAGCAGGGCAGGAATTATGACCTTCGTTTTTACAGGTACATGGAGACTGGGTTCTCACCTCTGTCACAGGGCCAGTGAGTGCATGGCCTTCTTTCTGCCTAGGGGCCTCTGAACAGAAGCCTCCCCCGCTCCTCTCTACTGGCCAAGCAGGACCTGGGTCAGAGCTCCTTGCCAGCCATTTCTCTGGTGTTTTCTCAGGGCAGAGCCAACATGTAGAAGGCCAAGAACCCTTAAGCCTCTTCGCCCCAGCTTGTAGGAGCCTGAAAACAGAAGTTTATTGCATCTGGGTCTGCACTGTCAGAATCAGGATGTGGGACCCAACTGTGGAGGTCCTTTTGCTTTTCTAGGGCCAGCCCCCGAGCAACCCAGAGAGGAAGGCACAACTTACAGCCCCCATTCTACAGAAGAGAACACTGTGGCTCAGAGAGGTCCAGGGGCCTGTCCCAGGCCATGTAGCCAGGGAGCAACAGGCACAGGGTCTGCTGACTCCCAGGCTGCCATTCTTTCCCTGCCTTCCCCCTCCCCCCACCCTGCCCTGGCCTCTTGGTCCAGCTGAGCTGGAAGCCCTCGGTTTCCACCCAGGTACTAGGGAGTGCCTGGGTGTCTGGTGGCAGAGACAGAAGGTAAGGGCAGCTCAGAGGCTTTTGGACTTGATCCCAGGGATGGTGGTGGCCTCCGCAGCTGGCAGGATGGAGGTTCTCAGAAGCCCAGCCTGGCTGCGGGTGTGTGTGGAAGGGTTGCTGCTCAGGACGCTGCTGTGAGAATTTGGCAAGAGACTAGGGCAGTACGAGCGGAAAGGAGAAAGGTTTTGTGGTCGGACTGATGGGGGTGGTTTCTCAGAGGCTGGGTAGGAGGTGGTACCACCAGCTGCAACGTAGATCTTGAGAGGTCAGTTTGGGAAAGACCCAGGAAGACACGCTCTCCTGACTCACCCCCTCTTCCATCGCTGCCCCAAACCCCGAGGCAGGAGGCGTCTGCACTGGTTCTGCCTCCGTTGCCTGTCTGATTTCCAGTGCGCCCACCGGCCCGGCAGTGCAGACATGCCCCTGGGTGGGGTCAGCCTTCTGTTCCTGGCTTGCTTGTCTCCCCTCTGAGCTGGGCCCACAGCGTGGAGTTCCCTGGTCCTCTCCAGTGTCTGAACCGCCCTGATTACATTCCCGGCTGGCTTATAACGATCTCCTATTAGCCCACAGAAATCGGCCGCCCGTCACCAGGAAACCCCTCATGCCCTGGGACAGCTTACGTTAAGGCACTAGGTGGTCTCCCCAAATGAGAAAAACATTTCTTGCCAATAACATTTCTAACATCTTGTTGATAAGACTGACTTAAAAATATTTTTGCAAAAGCCATCTGGGGAGTGGGGTGGTTGGGGACTTGAGGGAGGCCATGTGGGGTGCTGTAGGCGGTGGGCCATCAGTGAAGGTGCCTCAGCATGGAGGAGGACGCTAGAGAGGCTGGAGGGCCAGGCCTCACAGCCCACTGCTTCCTCCAGCAGAGAGAGTCGCCCAGCAAAATGCTTCAAGTCTCTGAGCCTCAGTTTCCACTCTGCCTCGAGGCTCAGGGCTGCCATAGAAGCAAAAGCTCTCTGTAAACTGAGAGGCTGCACAAAGGCAGTAGGGTTATTAGCAGAGCCTTGTGCTTACCCCAGGGAGGTGTCGTGATGTAGGGTCTTGTGTTGCTTATAGCAGGGTGAACAACTCAAAGGCACCAGAGAAAATGTGATTTGGTCCCCTCCCAGAGGCATTGACGGGGCTGGAAATGACCAGCTTCACATGGTAAAACACCAAGATGCAGGGTTTGGCTGTTCCCCAGACCTTTAGGCACGTGAGAGCCGGAAGAAGGGGTTTGACTCATTCCAGGTTAAGTGCTTGGCTTTCAGATGGGGAAACTGAGGCACAGGATTGGGGAAAGGTCTTCCTTAGGTCCCACAGTGAGTTGCTGGCAGAGTCCAAATGTCGCAGGTCCCATCCCAGGGTTCTTACCATTCTGAGCCCCATAAATACTGTAATTTCTTTTCCCGTTTTCTCTGTAAACTTTTTTGGTGTTTGAGGCTGATTTATAAAATTGGACAGCAGATTTTACAGCCCTCATCTTCGCTCCCACAGTTCAAATGCTAAAGCCATAAACATGATGTTCTGCTGTGCACGGGCACAAACACACCTTTGCACTCTACTGGGTGCGTCCTATTCTTAGTGCCCCCAATAGGCCCCCTCCTGGCCAGTTCCCCCGGTGAGAACCTCCATCACCCTTCTAGCCATGAGTGGTTTTCGCCGCTTTTAATATTTTTATCTATTAGTTTAAGATTACTTCACCCAAGAGGAATATCAGAAACAACTGGGTTTGGCAAAGCCAGCTTATTAGAAATGCTTTAATTAGAACCAAAAAAAAAAAAAAAAATCCCCCCCCCCCCCCCCGTTTTCCCTTGAAAATCTACCCATTGCTCACAGTCCCAGGTAGCTTGGGGATCAGCCTGCCACATTCTCAGCACAGACTTCTCAGGGCCAGACCTCCAAACAAGTCAGCAGTGTGGCTGTTGCTGCTTTGTTCCTACTGTGCGCCAGGCCCTCAACTGGGTGGGGAGATGAAGGCTCATCAGACCCCAAGCCTCCAGTCTGGACAAAGAGACAAGCAGGTAGATGATTGCTGTGATGGAAGGAAGGAAGCCTGAGTGCAGGCATCTTGGAAGGCTTCCTGGAAGAGGTGTCACTTGAGCAGAGCCTTGAAGGATAAGATTGTGAGAGGAGAAAACCTGGGAAATAATTTATTAGGGAAGCTACAGGGAAACACAAAAATGGTTGGCTTTAGGATTAGAGGGGAGGCCTCTTCTGGGTCCCCTCTCCTGATGGTCCCAACTTGAGTTTTCAGTTGTCCCCTCCACATAAGCCTACTCTTGGCTGGAGTGACCAACTGTTTGGTTTTTTCTTGGCATTGATAGGGCCCTTCTCTTCTATTTTATAAAATATCACCCAGTTTTAGTGTCTAGGCAAACACCAGGGTGCATAAACTCAGCAACCTTACTTTTTAAGTTTGCCCTCCAACAGCCAAGGCTGTTGACCTTGATCTTCAGGGCTGTGGTCTGAAATGATTTAGCACCTACTACATACCTTTTGTGACTAGGGATTTCTTTGAGCGTATGTCATTCCAATCCCCAGAGGGCTTGGCACATAGTAGGTACTCAGGAAACATTTGAGGATTATATACAAGAGAAGTATAATCACACAGGACATTCAAAATGAGATATGATTGTAATAAAATCTAGTTAAAAAATTCAGTCTTGTTCTGTAACTATGTATTAAATACATACACATGTGTATAGGAAAAATACTGGAAGGCACTATGCCAAATTGTGATTCACAGCTGTCTGTGGGTGGTGAAATGACAGGTGATTTTTGTCTCCTTTTGCTTGTTTTCTAAATTTTCCACAACGAACCTCCTTTATAATAGAGATTTTCTTTCTTTAATGAGTCAGAGTAAGATGCTTGTCGACTGTGGTGTTATGACCTTGGCTCTGCTTTTCATATCTAAATGGGGGTGATCAGTAGAGAGAGACCATACAAGGTCATGACTAGAAGGGTGGACTGCCTGGAGCCAGAATACCTGCTTCAAATCCCAATTCTGCCTCTCTCTAGCTGTGTGCCTCAGTTTCTGCATCTCTACAATGGGGATACTAACGGTATAACTATTAGTATGTAATAACTGACAGGATCATTGTGAAGCATACATGAGATTGTGAATGGAGACATGCTTTGTAATCCCTGCTGCCTTGGTCAGCTCTCTGCAGCTCCTCTTTGCTCCCCACTTCACCCTCAGGGACGGGGCTCAGAGAGGTGAGGGCCTGGCCTGCGGCCACGCCAACACCCCACCTTCCCTACATCTCTCCATGATGCCCTGCCACCCCCCCAGCTTGCAAAAAGTGAGCAGTGTGCCCAGGATTTCAGCCTGACACTCAAAGTATGTGCCCCACCCAGCCAAGCACAGCCTCCCAGGGAGAACACATTACAGAGTGCCAGGTGGGCTTTTGCAGTCCTCGGTCCTGCTGAGTATCTCCCGAAGCAGATATAATTTGTGCCAAAACGCTGATTACAGACTTGGGGCCGTATGTGAGTTCTGACACATGCAACGGTAAAACGCCCAGACAGCAAACGCGTGGGACGGCGGGCTCCTCCGACGCCTCAACTTCAGATTCAGAGTCTCCACAAAGATTAGCATAATCTCTTTTTGGGTTCAAAGCTTCAGGATAGGAAAATACTTTTTCCTGTCCTGGATTGTTCCAACCTGAACCAAAAAAAATCTCCTATGAAGAAGCTAGAGTTGACCGTTTGACTCTTTTCTGGTGCCGCGTTTTTAAAAAGCAGTCAGTTCTGATAGTAAGTAACTTTCTGGAACTAAATTACTTGCAGCCATGCTGAAAAAATCTATAATTAATGTGGTCAAACCCTAGCCAAATAATGAAATGAAAGCTTTGTTGTGTATCAGAGCAGAAATCAATTTCATTAGGGAGCAAAGAGCCAGAGATTTAATTTTGGGAAAATCTTCCACCCTGTGGAAAGAGGTTGTCAAGAGGCTGCCGGAATAAATGCCCAACACGAGCCCAATGACTAAGGGCTGACAGTGACCTTTCAAAACTGCATTTCCAAACCTCCAAAGTGTGGCCAGACCCAGAGGGGTTTTGCTTCTTAATGTCGTTGGACCGGCTCCCCTTTTGGTTCTAATCAAGAAGTTGGTGTTGTACATGTCTGGTGACACTTGCATGTCAATAAGATCCTGTTCTTGGAGACTTGGGAGGGAGGTGGAAGACAGAGGTGGACCAGGAGGTCAGCAGAGATTCAGATCACAGGGCTGATGGCCCTGCTGGACGCAGAGCTGGACAAGCCCTCAGGGCACACTGTCCAGTTCAGCCCCTACTGTATGAGAGCCAGTGACTGCCAGGGGTATGAGCAGAGGGGCTGACCAGGATGGGGGAGGACAGGAGATTCTGCCCTGCGAGCACAAGTGGGGAGGAGAAGCCTCTCTCTGCTACTATGCCTGTCTTCCTGTCTCTGAGGCCCCTTCCCAGGCCAAAAGGGGTAGTTGTGGCCTGCAGGAGCCAGATCTCAGCTGGACTGCCATCAGTAAACTGTGGCAAGTGAGATTACAGCTCAGAATGTGAAAGAACTTTCCCACAGGCAGAGCTGTCTAAAATTGGAAGGGGTTGTTGTGGTGGGGAGTGAGCTCCCCAGCACTGGGGGTAAGCAACAAAAGCTGGACACTAAAATGTTGAAAATAACAGTTTCCATCATCAGCTGGAACTAGGACGGTGGTTCTCAAACTTGAATGTGTCAGAGTCTCTTAGAGAGCATGTTAGAAGGAAATTCTGGTTCCAAAGAGGCCCAGGAGCTCTGGGCTTATCAGGCCCCTGGGAATTCTGGTACAGGCGTTGGGGTACACTTGGGGAAACCTGCACTCCTCTTCATCTCTGGGGCTGATTCCTTTTGTTCAGTATGGGAATAGCCACTCCTCAGCAGGTGGTGTGAATGTCTCCTGTGTGCCAAGCTTTCCATAAAGACTTAGAGATGGCCGAGACCTTAGGAAGCATCTAGTCCTGTCCCTCTTTCTACAGACAGGGAAACGAAGGGCTGGAACCAGGGTGGGACTCAGGTCCCTGATGTCTGCTTCAGAGCTTTTTTTTGCTTCCAGTGGGCTTTGGGGAGCATTGTAGACTATTCCTCATGTCACAGATGAAGAAGCGAGGCCCAGGTCCCCAAGGACGGGTGGGGCTTTTCCACAGGGCACCACTGATACTCAGATGGTTAATAAAAGGCCTTGGCCAGGGTGTCTGGGCGGCTTGCAGTCAACCGTGCACCTTTGAAATTCCAGGGACAAGAAAACCACCCTCAGGTTAGAGGCAGGGCAGCTGAGCGGGTAGATCTGTTTTAACTTGTAGTTCTAAAAGGCCTCTCTGGATTTTCTTCTTTCCTCTTATTTTATTTTTTTAATTAAAACCGTTGGGTGGGGTGCTCTGTGGGTGATGAGCCTCCTTGGTTGCTGTGCTGATGAATACCCTGGTCAGTTATGGGGGAGCCTGAAGAGTGGTAGTTGGCTGGGAGGATGGTGCAGGTGAGCTTCACGTTTTGATGGCGGGGGTGCACAGGGTGATTTGGCCATGACCGATTCTGATGAGAGTTGGGCAGTGGGGGATGGCTGCCTTCCTCTCTCTTCCTGCCCCATCACACCACCATCACTGCTGGCTCTGAGTCCACTACTAGTGCCAGAGAAAACCCCCCTACAACTGAGGGGACAGGGGCATCCTGGCCCCCGATTCATTCCACACCTCTGCTCTTGTCTGGGCCTCTATGTCCTTGTCTCCAAAATGAGGACAGGGGACCAAAAGGTCTCAAAAGCCTCTGGTCGGCTTCTTGTCTCCCTCAGAAAAGTTGGCTGCAGAGTGATGCACACAGTAGGCACTTAATAAATGCCTCAGACCATCTGTGACCAGTATTTGTTAGCAGAGAAGCCCCTTCCCTCGTTGTTTTCATGTTGATCTCCATGTATGACAACATGTTTTGCAAGTGTCCTGAAACGCTGCTTGATGGTTGGAGATAACTGATCCCATAGAAATAAACACCTGGCCAGTGTCACCTGGCGACAGACCCAGCCATGCATGCTGCCCACTGAGGAGCTGGTCCAGCAGGCGGGAGCTGCCTGGCCATCCTCGGCTTCTGGGCTGCCAGTAGGGCCATGGACCACAGGCCAGGGCAGCTGGAGAGGGAGACTCGGTGCAGCCCGGTCAGGGGGCAGCCAGCAAGACAAACCAGCTGGGCAGCATTTGTAAGGAGGCTACTGAGGAGAGGTGAAAATGAAGCCCATGTGAGCCCTAAGCCCTGAGCCCTGCATTTGCATCAGTGTTTTCAGAAAGGCCCTGCTCTTCGTTAAAAAAAGAAAAAGAAGAAAAAGTTGCCTCCTGAGCTGAAGTCTGACCGGAGCCCCTTGCTGCACTGCATGCTTATCTGAGGGGGCAGCCGAGGAGTGAGGCTTTTCAGCAGCGGACCTCCAGGGGTGTCTGCAGGCATCCGTGGCACCGCGGCACCTCCAAGACTTGCAGGTCCACTGTCCAGGCCTCAGGACAACCCTTTTGGGTGGCTGCTAAAAGCTGCATTTCACAGAGGAAGAAACTGAGACTTAGAGAGGACCACAGCTCAGAAGTGGCAGAGTGGGGACTCCAACCAAAGTCTGGGTGACCCTAAGTCCTTGGTTGTTTCCACCACCCTCCCCAAGTGTGCTGAGGCTCAGGCAGTGGCTGCCTTGCCCCTGTTTCTTGCGGCACTGTCCGCATGTCACCTTCCCTGCCTACTGGGCCTCCGTCTCACCGTCCAGCTTTACTTGAGTTGACTCCAACTCCCCTTTGCCTGTTAAGGCATCTCCTCAGCAACTGGGCCTTATCCCAAGGCTGCTGCCGCCCAGCACCTGCATGGTCCCTATTCCAGAGCTTCCTTCAAATGTCACCTATTGTTCCCCTGATCTGCTGGGTGGGGGTTGGGGGCTGGTCCTTGGAAACAGCCTGGAGCCAGTGACTGTTTAGCAAACTCTGTGCTGTGCCTTAAGCCCTTAGATAAGGGGCAAGGTGACCTAACACCTGTCCTGCCTCACACTTCCCCGGAGGTTCTCGTTACTCCTCATGGCCACTGTGACAGCAGCCTCAGTCATTACTCGGTTTCATAAATGAAGAATTCGAGGCACAGGTGACCATGAGTGGTCTGTGGACATTGTAGGCAGGCTCATTCTTTCCTGTAGGGCTTTCCTGCCTCTCCCCATTAGATTGCAGCAGCACCCGTGTCTCCAGACATTGCCCGGTGGCGATGGAGTGGAAGAATCACCCCTGATTGAGAACCATGGCTCCAAGGAGCAAGCGGGCTGGGAGGGGCAGGTGCTGAGTAGAAGGGACCACCCTTGGCCCATCCCCATGGACAGCCATTAGGAAGCCTGCCTTATGCCATCCCTGAGCCCTGGGACCCCCGGTGCACAGTGCTGAGTCTGCCTTTCCCCGTCCCTGAGACAGAACCATCCTGCTGTCCCTTGTAACTGTGGCTGGTGCTGGGGTGGCCTCCACCACCCTGAGATGCCCCTCACTTGAGAACTTCAGCTCTGTTCGGACCCCTCCCCCTTCTTCAGATGGGGACACTGAGGCACAGTAAGAGAGGACTTAACCCAGCCAATGACATCAGTGGGGTCAGAGTTCAAACCCAGGCATCTGACTTCCATCCAGGGCTTGGTCTCATCCAGCTACCACCACCAGCCCCATCTGTCCCAGGCATACACGGGACTTTGTGTTCTTAGAGAGGCCCTCGGTTAGAGATAAAAACCCCTAGACCCTCGTTCCCGTACCTGAAGCTCTGACAGCATTTCAAACTTCACCCCATCCCCGACTCGACCCCTGCTTGCCATTTTCATCCCCAGCTGGCTGAGCCTGAGGGCTGATGGGAACACCAATGCGGGGAGGGAGGGGCTGCAAATCATCCAGCAGCGTCTAGCTTACATACCTCCAGTGATGGGAGGTTCACTTCCTCTGCTTTCAGCCCCGATCATTAGAAACCTCTTGTTTGACACTGTTTTCTCCTGAGAAAATTGCCCAAAATGGGTTTATTTTGACCTACCTGCTATTCTGTGTGGCATAAGAGAAGCCTTATGCTTCTCCATGTTCACCAGGACAAGAATCTGCCAGCTCTCCTCCTACCTGGAGGTGGCTTTTTATCATGACTTATTTAAGGCCTTCACCCTGGGCCTCCAACTTAGAGCTTGAGAAATGCCCATGTGCCTTCGGAAGGCTAATCGCTGCTGATGCGTTTATTGAAAGCCTCATTATTTGGCTATAAATCAAGTCGTTTGGCTTAGCAGTATTTACATTTAGACATTTGTTTGCAATAACTTGGCATATGTGTCTTTAGCTTGTCACAGGGAAGCTGTTTCAGGAGGCAGTGGGCAGGATCCAGGTGTTGGGGCGTGGCCATGTGACCTCGTGTGCCCCTTCACCCCAGCTTCCTCGACTCCTAGAACATCTCCACGGTGGCAGAAGCCTCGGTGCCACGCTTCCCGCATCCCTTCTCCCCCTATATCACAGAGGTGGAAAGGACTTGGGAAAGCCCTGGTGTCCTTGTGCTCTGGCCTGGGAAGTTGCTTCTCCCTCTGGTCCTTAGTTTTCTCATCTGCGCAGTGGGCTTCTCATGGACCGTCAGACATTCCTGGCCTCTGTGTGAAGCCGAAGGGTTGTTCCAGTCTTGGGCTGGGGAAGCATTTAAGGTCTTCCAGCCACAGAGAGGCGGGTCAGGCTCTGTGCGGGCGGAACCTGCGTGGGCCCTGGGTGAGTAATCAGACCACAGAGTTGAACTGTTGAAATATTTGTTTTGAAACACTGCTGTGACATCCCATCCCAGGACATGGGTAGATAGCGATTGGACCCAGACCAAGGCGTTCCACACACTTGGATTTTGTGCTTCCCCAGGAGACCCCAGGGCCCTCTCTTCTCTGTGAACAGCTGGCTAATTTTGTCCTCAGAGGGGCACCTTGCCCAAATCACACTCCATTCCCTCTCCTTAGTGTGTTCCAGCAAGAATGGAGTAGGACATGTGCACCAGAGACCACCAGGTGACCCAGGCTCTACAGTGTGGTGGACTTGTGTTCAATCCCCCTTCAGCCCTCAGTGGCAGAACCCTGACTGTGTTTCCTCATCTGTAAACTGAATCCAAGGAGACCTATCTCTTGGGGTCCCTGTGAAGATGCACATAAAGCCCCCAGGAATGCGGCCACACACATCTATAGTTAGTGATACCGGGCTCACCTGTCATCCCTTCAGGAGGATTTGGTTTCAGGAGGGAACTTACCTCATGTTTGTGCTTGGATTATTTAGGCCTGGGCAGGTAGGCACTTTGAAAATGATTTCTTTTAGAATCCCAAGGAAAGAGAGGGGTTTGCCCATTCTTGCCTGTGGTCTCCTGCAAGCAAGGCTTTCTTCCTAATTTGAGAGGTGTGTGCCTTTGTTCCCTCCTTGCAGAAATGGCCCTTTGGAAGTCCCCTGCAGCTCTGCCCCTCCCTGAGCTCATTCTGCCCATCCTTGCTGGCTCTTGCTGGGACCAGCGCTGACTAGACAAAGCAGCCACTCCATCTGGGGGCAGAGTGGCCCCCTGCACACCGTGGGAGCTTATAACACGATGCAGTGGGCCTCATTTCCCTGGCCCAGGGCAGACCCTAACTAGATAACTGCTGGAGGAGTGTGGATGGATGGATGGATTGCAAAGCAGGTGATAAATGCCGGGAGACAGCTGAGGCTGGCGGTTCTGTAAGCACTCAGAGCAAGGATGGAGCATTTTCAGTGGAGAGTGAGTGGGGAGGCTTCCCAGAGGAGTACATGGGAGTTGTGGCCTCTCCTTAGCTGGTGTGTAAGCAGGGGACAGAAAGGGCCTTGACGAGTTCCCTCAGAAACAGAGCCTACTGTGTGCCAGGCATGTGCTGAGGGCCCTGAGGGGAATGGGCTGGGCCTCCTGAGAAACAGTGTCACAATGAGCAGGGTTCCTGACCTCAGGAGCTCACCGAATTATGGGAAAGCCATGTCTTGGGTCAGAAAGCATCCAGAGGCAAACCTGAACACCTGGGTCCATCCGGGTAGTTGAGTAAGGCTAGGCAAGGCTGGTGGTAGCTTCAGGGCCCTAAATGCCAGGCTAAGAAGAGGGCACAGGTTTTGGAGTTAAGTAGACATAGGTTCAAATCCTGACTGACCTTGTCCCATGGGACAAGGCCCACACCTCCCTAAGCCTCAGTTTCCCCAGCTGTAAACAGTGGTAGTTATACCAACTTGGCAGTGGTTGGTGTAACAGGTAGACATCGCTCAGCTTAGTGCCTGGCAGACAGTAGGGAGCCACAGGTGGCTTTTGAGCCAAGGTACAATGTTCTGAGGGCATTTCTGTCAAGAGAGCAGCTCCCCAGTCACCTGTTAGGCTGAGGTGAACCAGGAATCACCTCTGAGTGTGCATTCTTCTAACGGGGTCCTACACGCTAGTCCCAAAGGGCAGTTTCCTTGCCTTCTCCCACATAAATATTATATGCAAGTATTTTTAAGCTATTTCATCACGAAAAGAAGTGATTCAACATAACTATTACCCTGGATTCTTCATGAAATATGCATCAAGCAATTAGGTCTAAAAGGGAGAGGTGAGGCCCCACATGCCACACCGAGCCTCCTGGACAGCAGCTGCAGGCTGAGTGATGTTTTGTTAAAGCCTCGATTACGAGGCAAGGCGGGGCTGTTATTAGGCCCTACGCACCAGGCACGTCTGATAACCGTGGTGATGAGGAGGTGCTTTTTCTGATGATGATGAGTAATCTGAATGCCGTGACAGCCACAGTGCCCCAGCCCCTGCCAGCTGTACGAGATTCATTAGACAGGTCACCCGCTAGAGACACTCAAATTGTGACTTTGCTCTCGAACGATGTCCTATCAAAGGAGATGGGCTGATGCACTGTCGGCAGCAGCCTGTTGGAGCTCCCTGGAGACCGAGGTTTTCCCAGAAGCAGTGATGGTGCTGATGCTGGCTGGCAGCACCAGGTGGAGGGGAGGCACAGCCCAGAGCCCACCCACCTGGCCCTGGATGCAGGGCCCTGGGCTCTGGCTGCAGCTGCAAGCCCACCTTGCAGTGTGCCCTGGGCCAGGGTGTTCCTCCCTCTGGCCTCAGTTTCCTCCAGGGTACCCCAGGGGGGTTAGAGGAGGTGGTCTCCATCTTTTAGTTCCAAAAACGCTATGTACAGAGCAGCTGTAACATCGCTGTGCATATTAGATGCAAGTTATCCGATGTGGCCCTCTGTCTCCATAGAAATTTTAGCTTTTCCCCCTTCGTCTGCTGGACATTTTTTGTGTGGAGTTGGGAGTCACTAAAGCCATCCCTGGCAGCCGTTTTTAAATGTTCAGCCTTTGCTAGGTAGGATCTCACTCAGGGGGACCTTGTGGCCAATCAGGATATGTTATTACTACTGGTCTCTTGGGTATGTGTTGACAGAGCTTTTTACCTCGCCTTTGCAGTGGTGTGGTCAAGGATTAGCAAAAGGTCTTGAAAAGAAAGCCTACTCACCTCTCCAGACCCATGACCTGTGTGATAGGGTTCCCACGCCTGGCACCCATCGCTGGTGACTCCTGGGGGCACCATATATTGGGACTTGCTATTCCTGACCCCCAAGCTCCTTCTGTGTGAGCCACTCTTGGCCTTTCGCTCACAGCCCCTCTGTAGTCTCCTTGATCTGCCTCCACCCTGCAAAGTGGGTGCCGTGGGGATGAGGCTCAGGGACAGGAGTCATTTGCTCAAGGTCTGACAGCTCTTGCCTGCCCCCTTGCTTGGCCTCATGTGGGCTGTGGAGGGTTAAGTAGGGCCCTTTCCTGGGTCTGGAGCACACCAAGGTTAGGAGCACCAGCTCTGGGAAAGGCCCACTGGCCACTGATGGCTGTGTGACCTTGAACTGGTCACCTCCCATGTTGGAGCCTGAGTGCTGGGCCCAGAGCCTGGCTCACAAGAAGTGCCCGGAAACCTTAGCCCTGAAGGTGGTACAGACTGGTGTCCAGTGCCTCAGGACTGGGGATGTCGGCAGCAACAGAGGGGAGGGTATGAGGCTGCATCCAGGCAGCAGAGTATGCTTATCCCAGGGGACCCAGCACCTCAGACGCCATGCAGTTACCTGCCCACAATGCAGTGGGGGCAAGGGCAGAAGCCCAGTGAGGCAAGGAAGACCCAAGGTCCAGAGAACAGCAGAGTGCCAGTGCTTGATCCCAGGAGGAAGGGATGGTCCCAGCTTTGTCTTGGTCTCTGAGCTTCATTACCTTCCTGTCCCCTCGGCATAGCCTGGTCGAGGAGCTTAAACAGGTGTGTATGGGAGGAATAAACATAAACAGCACGACCAGAGAGGCAGGAGTGACTTCAGGAAGGTGTGCGGCTCTTCTCAGCCTGGCAGCTGCCCACCTCACCCATGCCTGTCAAGACAGTGATGTCGGTGTGTAGCCCTGGGGGCCATTCCACACCCACGGCCTGGAAACAGAGGACCGTTGCTTCCGCCTCTGGCTCTAAGCTGTTGCCACCGTCACTGCCCACTTCTCTTGCTGGGTGTTTTAAAAAGAACCAGTGTGAAAATCTCACCTTAACTTGTGTGAGTTACTTTCCTTAACCTCCTTATAAAATAAATGGCACCCCCCACTGCACATCACCCCCAGTCACAGACTAGTAAGAATCGTGAAGCTGGACTCACACAGAGAAGAGTGACTTGGCCAGGGTCACATGGCCCTGGCTGCCTGAGCTGTGACTCACACCTGCAGCTCCACTCTGTAGTGAGTCCTCTCTTCCTTACATGCCCCTGTCCAGCTATACCGAGCACTGGGGCCTCCCAGAGCAGAGCTTTTAACTCTTCCTACTGTTTTCTTGGAGTCTATGGGTGGTGCAAACGGTATGAGTGCTGCTGCTAGCTGAAAGGTTGGGGGTTCAAGCACACCCAGAGGCACCTTGGAAGAAAGGCCTGTCAATCTACTTCTGAAAAATCAGCCACTGAAAACCCTATGGAGCACAGTTCCACTCTGACACACATGGGGTTGCCAGTGCTTCATTTAAGCCATTAGAGAGTCCCCTCCAAGTCGATGCAGACTTGTGATCTCCCCAGGGTGGGTAGGTACATGTTTACTCAATGGGGTTTTAAATTTTTCATTTAACGCACACACCGTTTTCTTTCTAGTGGCCTAAGCAAGCGCGCCTCCTCCTTCTCAGAGGCGTCGAGGTAATTCTCTGATGAAATGACCCTTCACTGAGGAGCAGAGCTTGCCACAGGCTCTGTAATTAGAACATTGCCAGCCTTAAAAAATCTTGATTTAAATTTCTATTCTTTACAGGAATTATTCTCTCTTGAAACATAATTGCTCTCCAAACGATTTCCTTTAAGCCAAGGGTGACATCTCTAAATACATTATTATGAGCAGATGTATTGCTCAGTGCCTGCACTTCAATAAGCATTTGTTCTGCCCATTTGAAAATGGTCCTGGAGCCCAAATTAATGTATTAACAGAGCGGGCACTGGGGGGCTTGGGCACCCAGGCCCGAATGGAAGTGACGTGTTCAAGCAGGAGCAGCAGAGGTGGGAAGAAGAGCTCAGGCTCAGAAAGGCTGCAGCTCCCATGTGTCCACACGGTACTCTCAGCCTTGTCCTTGGTGGGGGGGAGGCGGCAGGCAAGAGGTGATCTTGGCCTCCTGGAAGCCCAGGGTCAGACACTAGAGAAGGTGGCAGGGCTTGGAAGCCCCAGCTTTCTCACTAAGTGATCAGCACTCAATAGACTGGACTGTGCTTTAGAAACTGTGAAGCATTCACAGGTGTGGCCGCAAAATCATCATAATAGCAGTAAAAGGCTCATCAGAGGCCAAGCTTGGAGCCGAGCAGGCAGGGACAGAGCAGCCTGGGTAAAGGCAGGTTGGTGGAGCAGTGAGTGACCTGATGTGGCTGGAGCCTTGGCTTGAGGAGGGAGAGGTCCACTGGGGCTGGTGGATGCTGGCTGGCAGGAGGAGTGCAGCCCCTGCCATCAGTGAGCTGCGTCCCACCCAGCATGCGGGTGCAGGGTGGGCTACAAGGGCCATGGGCACACCGTCAGCCCTTCCTCCTGCAAATGCTTCTTCCCAGCCAAGTCCAAAGCTGGGCATGGTGGGTACAGAGACCAGAGTCAGTCCTGTGGAGCATTCAGGGGAACTGGAAGATGGACAAATAATTACAATTCAGAAGGTGAGTGCTGATGGAGGCATGAGTGCTCTCTGTGTAGTCAGGAAGGAAGGAGCTCTGCCGTGGGAGTCCTGGAAGACTTCCTGGCAGAGGAAACACTGAGGTGAGTTCACTGAGCAGAGAGGAAGCACAGAGGGCAAAGAGCCTGCTTGGAGCAGAGCTGGGGGAAGTACACACAGTCTGCCCACATCCTGTTGGTCAAAACTAGTCACATGGCTACAATGGCTGCAAGCGAGGCTGGGAAATGTAGTCCCAGGGTAGGTAGCCCCTTCCTGTGACAGTTCTATACTATGAAAGAGATGCATCAGTTTTTGGAGGACAGCTCACCCACCATCCCTTGCATAGAGTTTACTCACCTGCAGACTGGGGGTGATGACCCTGCTGTGCCCATCTGTCACAGTGTCATGGAACATACATGATTTGCACCTGCCAGGCAAGGGTTCAGCAGGTGTCAGCACCAGGAGTAGGAAGAACTGGGTTTTTTTTTCCCCTGAGGAAGCCCCAGCGGCTCCTCTGTGTCAGAAGACCTGCCTCCAACTATTGAGGTTGGTGTTGGATCCTGATCAATACTGGAATGTGCCCTTGGGTGGCCCTGGACCTTGGTCCTGGCTTGGAGGTGCCACTCCGGCTGCTCCTTGGCTAGGCATCTCTTCTGTTGCAAGCACTCACAGCTGCGGAATCTTTGCGTACTAGTGGGAATTTGGCCTCTGCCCCAGTGCCCAAGAGGCCGTCCTCCAGGGGGATGAGTGTGAGCACAGTATAGCCTTGTTCAAAGCCAAGTTGGGTGGATCTCCAAGACGGTGCTCCCCTGCCCCTCCACTGGCCCACCCCCTGTACTCATCCTCCACAACGTGGCACCCTTGGCCTCTGCCATCCTGTACATCTTAATGACCTCTGTGTTTTGTTCACAGGAGCAACCAGGGTTTTATGCACATGAAACTGGCCAAAACCAAAGAGAAGTACGTTCTGGGTCAGAATAGCCCCCCGTTCGACAGTGTCCCAGAAGTCATCCACTACTACACCACCCGGAAGCTGCCCATCAAAGGGGCTGAGCATCTGTCCCTGCTCTACCCTGTGGCCGTGCGGACCCTGTGAGCAGGCCAGCCCTTCCTGCTCTGACCTGGAGGACCGGCGGTCCCTGCCATCATCCCGGCCCTGTGGCCAGTGTGTCCAGTCTGTGTCATGTGTATGGTACTAGCACACCACTGCATGTCTCTAGAATGCTGTTGCCACTTGTGGGGGCTGGTGAAGGACGGTGAACATGCCACCCCAGCACCCACCCCACCCTTCCTTGAGTTTCTGTGAATTAAAATATTTGCAAATCCAAAGAGATGCCTTCCAGGATGAACAAAGGCAGGGCAGCTCCGAGGGCGGAGCTCCCTGGGTTGCGTCTCTTTGTTCTCCAGCTGTCACGAAATCACACCTGTGTGTGGGGCAGAGTTTCCCACCAGGGCCCCAAGGCGCCCTGAGCCAAGTGCTGGTGCTTTGAGCCTGGGAGCTCGGCCCAGGGTCAGCAGGCCTGGGTACCTCCCCGCTCTGGGATGTGTGTGTGCGTGCACGTGTGAGCACATAAGTGAGAACACATGGTCACACACAGACGTGGGTAAACCCACTAATCTACTTGTAGTCACTTAATGTAATCGGTAGGAGATCTTCAAGGAATCATTGTGCAGTCAAAAAGAGGATTCAATTATTTATGAATAGGGTGTGTAAATAAAATAGTCGTTTAATATATATGCTTATCCCTTTTTTTTAATATATATATATACACAACAGAGGGTCTCTGAGGGGGCAGCGCCTCCCTGCTGTTTTCAGTCCCAGCGCAGGGTGTCTTCTCTGGCCTGTGTAATATAACACTGGGGGTGGGGAGCTTGTCCCCTATCTCAGGCCCCCTGCAGGTTTTGGGCACCAGAGTGGGTCTACCTTGTGAACAGGGTGGAGGCAGTGGGGGCACAGAATGGGAGGAGCACTGGCCAGAGGGCTTGTCTGCCCAGAGAATCAACCTGCAGGAAGGTCAGGCAGCCCTGCATTCAGGCTCCAGCAGCAGATACAGTCAGAAGCTGCCCTGTATGGAACAATCAGGCCTTCCCCCCGTCCCCGCCCCCGGTCTGTGTTAATAACCTACAGTGCACAGCACCCAGCAGTATACAAAGGGCTTTCCTCCCACTCATTGGTCAGTTCCCACCATGAGGCATGTGGGGAAAGGAAAACTCAGAGGGGGGAAAGTGGCATGCCTGAGGTCACCCAGCCCAGAAGCAGCAAAGCAGGCTTTGGAGCTCAGACAGGCTCCATGGTCTTTAGTTGGCTCTGCATGTCCTCCCTGTTACCCTGCTCCTGGAGGACGGCAGAATCCTGCTCTCTCGGGACATGGAGCCCTGTCAGTCACTGATGCGTGTGTGCACACACACCACCCCTGTCTTGTCCCCATCCTCCAAGGAGCAGAGATTCTTCCCACACAGGCAGATCCTAAAAAGGTTGTGAAGTTGCCTGTTACTCAGTTCCCCTTCCTTACGCACCCACCTGCCACACTGCAGTTAGATGGGGATTGAAAAAATAGAAGAATCACAGCCAGCGGCAGGAAAGGTATGGCTTCCACCTACTGAATGGTGTGAAAGGGATCCGGAGCCTTGGCCAAGCACACAGCATCCTGCCTGCCCAGCTGGTCTGAATGGACTGGAAGTCTGGGGGATAGCGTCCCCAGCACATGTGGGAATGGTGCACGGGGCTGAGTCTGAACACCAGAGGTCTAGAACATCAGCATTGCCAGGGCCTTACAGGGAGGTAAGTCTAATTGTTCAGTTGAAGAGACAAAGGCCCAAAGAGGGACAAGGTCATGCCAAGGTCACCTGTCAAGTTGGTGCGGGGCAGGACTAGACACTGCACTTTAGGCAGCTGCCACGAATTTCAGCAGTTTGTGGTCAAAGCCATCAATGCCGTTTCCTTGGTGATTGTCTCTCCTGCTTAGGCTGGTTATCCTCCCGGGTCCTTGCTGATCGGTCCAGCGGGCCCCCACCCCCTCCCACCTGTAAGGCAAGCCAACCTCCCTGGGCTGACGTGACTGCCACCTTGGCTCTGGCTGCGTCAGCCTCCAAAGAAGCCAATCCTGATCCTTTGCCTGTTTAGCATTTTCCAATGCATCCTTCAAGGCAGGCGTACCTGGAGTGATTCCGACTTTGCTTTTTGTGAACGTGAAAATAAATGAGGAGTTGGCACTTCGTGAGAACAGAGGTGCCAAAGGAGGCTGGATGCCAAGGAAGCCCCGTTAGAGGCCAGAGGTGTGGGGGGAGGGGTAACCACACCAGCTCCTCCCCTCAGACAAGCAAGCTCAGATTCGGCCTGCACAGGACACTTCCTGAGGCCACAGAGTCCCTCTCTAGACAATTTTCATAGCAAATTTCTCTTCAAGAAAGGCTCCAGGCTGTGGTCTGAGTAAAAACTGGGCTGCTTTGCCCTCTAGCCTGGGGCCACCCTGCCTCCCCTTCCTTCATCTTCCTGAGGCCCCGCCTCCAGCTCCCCTTAGGCCTTGGAGCCGGCAGAGGAGCCAGCTTACAGGATGAGAGCTGCTAAAAGGAATTTTTTTTCCTTAATTTTATGAACCTCTCCCTCTTCTTCCTCTAATTGTGACTGTTTCCTCTGTCAGCGTGTATTCATGTTTTCTTGGACATCTAACAATTGAAACAGCTTTTCCCTTTCAGAAACACTCACATTCAGGTTACTGGCGTTAGTTTGGTTTTTGTTTTGGCTTTCTTTTTTTTTTTTTATCTGCTGCCAATTAAAGGGGGAAAAATGAGTTGGGTTTCTTTGAGGAAAAGAAAAAGCTCACTGCCACACAATATCTGGCCCTCAGCATTCTGTCTTGGAACACAACCACCAGCCACTAACCGACCTTGCTGCTCCGAGCCACGGGCCTGTTTTTTCTTTCCCTCCTTGCCAGCTTCATTATTGACCACAATACACCAACCACTTCAGTGGCTCCGTCCTTGAGCTCTGAGGAGTCAAGGGCTCTTCTGGCAGCCCCCCAAACAAGATGGCATCCACAGAAAGAAAGGAGGCCTTGTGGGGCAACGAAGGCCCACCTGCCTCTCAAGCCAAGGTTCCATGGGGTATCTGAGGTCACAGAAGAATCTGGCAAATGTAACATCCTCTCCTGGAGAGAGAGAATCACAGGGCAGCCTCTGCACAGGAAAGTTGTGGCAACGGCTTAGTCTTCAGGAAGGCTGGGCTAATCAGAGCTGAGCTGTGTGTTTCCTCCCAGGGTGGCTCTGGGCTGGTGCCCCCTTATGGCCAGGGGGTTGATCCGAAGGGGAACCCTGATCCAGCCTCCAGCAAAGCCTCCGTGTCAAAAGGCAGAGCCCTCTGTAGTTGCGGGGCTCAGACGTTCCCTATGGCTTTGAGCCCCAGGTTCTGCCCGGCTCTGAGAAGTGGCTGATATCATGTTGGCCTAAGGGCCTAGCGAGGACTGACAGCCACCTAGACCCTGGGGACAGTATGTGCAAGAGCACTGCAGACAGGTCAGACTGGCATCTGGATTTGGCCCTGGGTGCCCACAAAAGGCCTGGCAAAATCGAGCACTGGCCAGCTCACCACATCGGCCTCTTCACACTTCCAGAAGCGGTTACCAGCAAAGACTAAATGGGGCAAGTTTTCCGGAGGGGGGCAGTACAGTCCACACCTTAGATGTAGGGGCACCTTCCAGAACCCAGAGACACACACACAGGCACCACCCTTCCCCCTGTTCCTCAAGGCTGTATCACTGCCAGGAGCCTGGTACCAGCCACAGAAATGTAAGTTCTCATTCTGTGTGATAAACTGTACAATGATGTATATTTAATGTGAAGCATTTAATATACAGGTTTGTTTAAATACACCCCACTGAGCATGCATGTTTTATTTCTTAAAAACGCAACAATGTGCCCCAGGAATCTAGTTTGATTGCCTTCTGCTTTGTAAAGGCTAAGATTCTGACATCATCCCCCAGAGGTGGATTGTTACAGGAAAAAAAAGGAACTTTCCTGCTTCCTAATTACAAAGGAGTTTGAGCCCTAATGAGCTCATTAAAATGGAAACAAATTATTTGTTCAGCAAACATTCATTGAGTGCCTACTGGTCCTCAGACTTGGCGGATACAGAGGTAAATAGGACTCACCTCCTGCCTTAAAGAAGTTTCCAGTCTGGGGGGGGGGAAACAAACACGCAATTATACATGCTTTTATAGTAGAGATGGGTCTGCGGTACTGTGGGAGCCCAGATTAGGGGGCACTGGATCTCTCCTTTCAGAAGTTGGCCTTTGGAGGATGAGTAGGAGTTCACCAGGGAGTAGGGAGGGACAGGCGTTCCAGACAGAGGTAACACTGGTAGGGTCATCAGGGGAGCTAACAGGCCTAGTGAGGCATAGTCTGCCAGGAGAGGAGATGGCAAGGCTGCTGCGTCTCCAAGGGCTTCACTCTTGTGGAGGCAAAAGAACAGAGGGCAGGGCAAGGGAAGGGGTGTTCTCAAGTCCAGGAAGTAGTTTTTGGTCTTTCTGAAGACTGGCCTCCTACTTTCTGGAGGGCACTGACTTTAGCTCACAATCTCCCATTGTTTGCCCTAACACCATCATCGAGAACACTCAGGTCTGAGTGCAGAGCCCGAGGCAGGGAGAGTTCCTGAAGGCCTGCAGGCCAAGCCCTTCCTTCACACACGTCAGCGCCTGAGGGAGCAGAGGGTGCCCCAGCAAGTCAGGAAGCCTCCTCTGGAGTGGGATGGGGTATCCTGCCTCTGGTCTCGGGCCCTGCCCATGGCAACCCTGTCACCGGGGTGTAAACACGAGACAGCTGAAAGCAACCTCGGTCTGTGCCCTGGATAGACTCGCTACCTCTCCTGCCTCTCCCCACCAGCCCCCTACCTCCTCCACTCTCCTCAGGACTCAGGCTTCCATTCTCTCCTTCCCTGCCTGCATTCTTTGACCAGAATCCACACCTCTGACTCCAGTCCCCTCTAAGCAGCTCTGGGGGCTCACGCAGACAGCAGCTGCTCTGTGGCCTGCCCTTGCCCATGGGATGCCTGTGTCCAAGGGCGGACAAAGCTCTGGCACATGGTTCTCACGTCCAGAAATGCTCCTGGGCCCAACCAGGATTCCGCGCGAAGGGCAGCGCCAGTGCTTTGTGGCCAGGAATTCCTGGAGGGGAAGGAGGAATGGTTTCTGATGGTCACCTCTAAGCTCCTGCTTTCTGCTGTGGAGAGTTTTTATTCCCATTTAAGTTCAATTTAACAAACATTGAGTATCAAACAGATTGAAAAGCAATGGTGACAAAGAGGAGGGGGAAGCTGAGCACAGAAAACATCTTCCTCAACCAGAGACTACAGGAAACGGCAGACTGCCAGGATGCCTGCCTGCCCCCACTTCATCTTGGCACAGAGACCCACCAGAGTAGGCTGGAAACAGGCCCAGGGAGGGACAGTGGCTTGCTCAGGCCACACAGCAAGTCCGCCTCCACGTGCCTCAGGGTGCTTGAGGGTGGCCAGCCTTGGCCAACATGGCTCTGGAAAAACTGGGGATAGGAGGTTTCTTCTCCAGGGTTTATAAGCCAATTCCTTCTGGCCGGCTCCCTCTTGAGGGGAGGCATCCCAGGTCTGCAGTGCCAGTGTAATCTCCGGTTTGGGGAGATAAGGGGCCTTGGGAAACCCTGATGGCGTAGTAGTTAACTGCTACAGCTGCTAACCAAAGGCTCAGCAGTTCAAATCCGCCAGGTGCTCCTTGGAAACTCTATGGGGGCGGTTCTACTCTGTCCTGTAGGGTCGCTGTGAGTCCGAATCTCAACGGCAAGCAGTGGGTTTGGTTTTTTTTTTTTTTTTTGGTTTAAGGGGCCGTGGTCTGTCCAGGTGGCAAGAAATCACCAGTGTGGCTCTGGCGCCCTCATGTGGCTTCCTTTGGCATTTCAGCCAGTCCCTGGGAAAGGAAAACAGCTTTTGCATCACCAGGCCTTGTTACAGAAACTGAGGCCCAGAGAAGGAAAAGGCAGGCCTGGAAACAGATAAATGGCGGGCAGTGCAGAGTGGTGGACGATGGGTGCGCTAGCAGATGCGCAAACTGCGCTAGCAGATGTGCAAACAAGCGAGGAAAAGACAGGGCAAGTGATATCTGAGCCGGGCCTCATGTAGACAGTCGGACATCCCAGGCAGAGGAAACATGAGCAAGAGCTGGGAGCAACCCTGACGCATTCTACTCCCAAGCCTCGCTCATTCCTGCTTCCTGAGAGGGAAGGCCAGGCTGAATTACAGCCGCTCACTGCAGATCAATTGTACACAGTATTTTTTCAGTTATTGACTTTCTGATGATAGAATTTGTATGAGCTTACTGCGATAAATGTGCATTACAGGAAAATATACGAAAGAAAGTAAAAGCCACCCTAAACTCAAAGAAAAGCGCTGTTAACATTGTAAAGCATTTCCTCCGTGTTTTTCCCTGGGCATACATACTACTATTTTAAAAACTGGGCCCATACTGTGTTTGTATAGTTTTACACCTTCCGTTTTTCCTTTCACATAAGGTCCTGTGCTATTCTTTCATCTCACTAAATCTCCGAATATATCTTTTTTTTTTTTTTCATAGCGATATTCTACCTTAACTTTTTTTCCCAAAACTGCAGGGAATGTCTTTGTACAGAAATCTTTATTCGTATTTTTGGTTTTTTCTTAACGAGAAATTTGTAATAGAGGTGGCACTGCTGGATCAAAGGCTGAGTACATCTTCAAGGCTTCTTGTCCTCTGGAGAGACATCAAGTTATCTTCCACTGCCATGCCTGGGACTGCCCCCCCCCCAAAAAAAAAGCTGTTTGTTTACATTTGAGAACTTTCAGCAACTTGGACTCTGCCTAAAACCTGAGGCATAAGATTAGCAGTTTTCTTTCAACAAATACAGCTTAAGCCCTCAGGTAATGGAGGCTGTGAGGACAGGAGGCTGTCTAGGCTCTGCTTGCAGGGTGACCAGTCGTTCTGGCGTGCCAAGCCTGAGGAGCTTCCAGGGCACAGGACTCCCAGTGCTAAAACCAGGACCCAAAACCAAACCTGATGCCATAAAATTGATTCTGATTCATAATGACCCTATAGGAAAGAGGAGAACCACCCCATAGGGTTTCCAAGGCTGTGATCTTTATGAAAAGAGACTGTGGCTGGTGGGTTCGAACTGCAGACCTTTCAGTCAGCAGTCAAGTGCCTAACCACTGTGCCACCAGGCCTTCTCTGTAAAACCAGGGCAGTCCTGGGCAAACTGAAGCCACAGTTGGCCACCAAAGCTGCCACTCCTTACATGACCTTGGGCAATTCCCCTTAACAGGGGAAAAGAAAATCATTAACAGGTCATGGTGAGGTGTGACCAGGTAGGCAAGGTGCCAGGAATGGCACCTTGAGTTCCTACTCCCAAGAGTTAAAGAAGATGGACTCCACAGAACACACTGGAATGGTAGCCTAGGAATTGACCAACATGGTGGCCCTGATGCATCTCAAGGAAGGAGGCAGGAGGCACATGACCCAGAGTCACTGCCTCTGTGGTTGTGGGTGAAGGATGATTCTGAGTCTGGCTTCTGCCATGTAGATCTGTCCTCAGACCATTTATTTGGGTCTCTAGGAGTTCCTGTGTGGTGTAAATGGTTAAGTGATTGGCTACCAACAAAAAAGTTGGCAGTTCAAATCTATCCAGAGGCATCATCAGAAGAAAGGCCTGGCAATCTACATCCAAAAAAAAAAAAATCAGCCAATGAAAGCCTATAGAGGACAGTTTTACTCTACAACACGTAGAGCCAACATGAGTCAGAATCAACTAGATGGCAGCTGTTTTTTTTTTTTTTTTTTTTAAATTAGGTCTTCTAGAGAGAGCTTTGAGAGAGCTATCCACCACGAGTCTGTTTGTCTTATTGTGGTAGATTGTGTGTTGCTGTGCTGCTGCAAGCTATGTCACTGATATTTCAAACACTCCTTTCCATTCAGCAGGGGCTCCCTCTGGCGGGGGCAGCTGAGGTCCTGGGCTGGGGGATGGGGACAAGGGACCCAGAGAGGCTCTAAGGGAGCCCTGCCCTCCTGGAGTGCCAGAGGCAGATGAGAAGAGTAACAGCAGTCACCCAGGGGGAGCCCTGGGCAGGCCAGACTCACATCCTCTCCACCCCTTTCCAGGTACGTGACCTGGGCAAGCTGCAAAACTCTCCAAGCTTCTGTTTCCTCCGCTGTGAAGTGGCAGAAGAGAACCAACTTCACGGGGGCATTGCAAAGACTACACACAGTATTTAACATACGCCTTTAGCATTGTTGAGGCAACTTGCAGATAATGTCAGCCATGGGAAAGGCAGAGGCCATACAGCCACAGAATGTCAAAGGAAAGAGACCCAGAAGGTCTAAGGCTCCAGGAAAGCTTCCTGTAGGAGGAGTGGTGGCCATTTTACAAAAAAAAATTTTTTTCTAGCCCTACTGAGCATCTTCTGGGATAAGAATCAGAGCCTAAGGCCCTTTTACTCTCTGGGTTGAAATCCAGAGCCCTGCTCAGAGTTCTCCCATCCCCCACCTTGGCATTGGCTAACATCCCATTTTTGTTATTTAAATTAATTCTAACATTCAACAGTTATTATCTAAACAATAAACATTTGTTGTGTTTATTATTTAAATAATTATTGAATTTACCATTTATTTCCCCATTACCGTTTATTGTCTTTATTGTTTAAATATTAAACCTAAGCAAAGTCTTTATTGCTTATATATTAAACATGTATGATGTTCGTTATTTACTGTCTTCACTCACTAGAATGTAGACTCCAGAGGAGCAGGAATCTAGAATTCCTGACACATACCAGAAACCCTGGTGGCATAGCGGTTAAGTGCTACAGCTGCTAGCCAAAGGCTCGACAGTTTGAATCCGCCAGGCGCTCCTTGGAAACTCTATGGGGCAGTGCTTCTCTGTCCTATAGGGTCGCTATGAGTCAGAATTGACTCGACAGCACTGGGCCTGGGACCAGATGCTTAATACCTATATGTTAAGTGAAGTAACAATGATAAAAGGTCATTTATGGAGACCTTACTCTGGGTATGCTTGACCTTGTATAAGGTTAAGTGACTGCTAGAAAAAGCAGAAAGAAGCCCCGGTTAAGCATGTGGCTACTAACTAAAAGGTCGGAGGTTGAACCACTCAGTGGCTCTGCAGGAGAAAGATGTGGCAATCTGTTTTCGTAAGGTCTACAGCCAAGAAAACCCTGTGGGGCAGTTTTACTATGTCACATGGGGTCCGCTATGGACTAGAATCAGCTAAACAGAACTTAACAACAACAGGAAAAGCAGAAGCTGGGTTTAATGGTGGGGCTGCAGGCTGGTGGTTAGCAGGATCTGGAGGGAACCACGTTCTTCTTCCCCAGGTACGAGAGAAGAGGGTGACACTTAAAACCTCAGGTGACCACAAGCCTCCACTCCACGGCCCCCTCCACACTGGCCACCTGAAGGAGAACAAGCTCCCACCATGCTGGGTCTGCCATCCTGGGTACTTCAGCACCAGAAGGTCCTTGTTCCGTAGACAGGAAACCGAAGCCCAGAGAAGGGGAGGGCCTTGCCCCAGTATGTGATCAGGAAGTGGGGATCTAGGATTTAAACCCAAGTATTCTGGCCTTTATTCTGACCTTACAACGTGCTGCATCTAGCTCAGCATTTCCCAACTTGCGTGATCAGAAGTTCACCTGCGGTTCTTGTACAAAGTAAAGGGCCAACCTGCCCGCCTCCCTGCAACTCACCAGGTGCCCAGTCCCTTTCCCAAGCGCTAGGGAAGCCGAAGACATCAGCTACGGACTGAGCTGCTATGTCCAGCTCTGTTCCCAAAAATGATGGAGGAGGCGAAGTCCCAGCCTCACCTCTTGATACGTGTAAAACTCAAGCAGGTCACCGGACTTCTCTGAGCGCGTGAGTGATGTGAAAATCAGAGGAAATAGCTATCACGTAACTGCTTGGAAAACCACGGAGTATTATGCCAACGTTTGTTGTTGCTTTACTGACTCAGCCCTTGCTAGATAGAAATGTTTGTATTTCACAAGTACATGTTACTCAGATACCAAGTAGGGTGTCCCATGATCCCACCCAGAGGCCAACAACCTGAGTCCTGAGAGCTGCCGGAGGGCACAAGCTCTGCCTGCAGGTGTACCGGAGAGAAAAGCAAAGGTAGGTGACAGGAACAAGGTCAGGGACAAAGAGCAGCCTGCTGTCTCCCACCTTACACACCCCTTCCGGTCCCACGCTTTCTCTGGAGCCACCTTGTTTAAATCTCAGTCGTCTTTTATGGGTTACCTCTTCCAGGTAGCCTTCCCTGATTGCAATTCCCTGCTCCTACGAACCTCACACCTCTTGGTTTATACCATCTCTCCTAGGCCTGGGCTCTCTAGGCCTGGGCTCTCTAGGCCTGGGCTCCCACTTCCCCCCTGGGCGGAAGGTTCATCCACTCACACAGTTTGTACCATCTCTCCTAGGCCTGGGCTCCCACTTCCCCTCTGGGCGGAAGGCTCATCCACTCACACAGTTTGTACCATCTCTCCTAGGCCTGGGCTCCCACTTCCCCTCTGGGCGGAAGGCTCATCCACTCACACAGTTTGTACCATCTCTCCTAGGCCTGGGCTCCCACTTCCCCTCTGGGCGGAAGACTCATCCACTCACACAGTTTGTACCATCTCTCCTAGGCCTGGGCTCCCACTTCCCCTCTGGGCGGAAGGCTCATCCACTCACACAGTTTGTACCATCTCTCCTAGGCCTGGGCTCCCACTTCCCCTCTGGGCGGAAGGCTCATCCACTCACACAGTTTGTACCATCTCTCCTAGGCCTGGGCTCCCACTTCCCCTCTGGGCGGAAGGCTCATCCACTCACACAGTTTGTACCATCTCTCCTAGGCCTGGGCTCCCACTTCCCCTCTGGGCGGAAGGCTCATCCACTCACACAGTTTGTACCATCTCTCCTAGGCCTGGGCTCCCACTTCCCCTCTGGGCGGAAGGCTCATCCACTCACACATTCCTAAACCCTGCAGGCCCCTGTGTTTAAACTTTAGGTCACTATTATGGGTCTGATTATCAGGTAGAGCTGTTGTTTCACAAAACTGCTTAAGAAGAATGATCTGGGGTCTGTGTTAATCCGTATAGGTCGACTGGCCTCTCCCTGGGAAATTCTGATTTAGTAGTAGATCTGAGTTAGGACTGGGGATTTTTTTTTTTTAATTATTATTGTAGTAAAAATATAGGTCCTTAGGTGGCACAAATGGTTTGCGCTTGACTGCTAACCTAAAGGTTGGCGATTCAAACCCACCCAGTGGTACTGTAGAAAAGACCTGGTGATCTGCTTCCATTAAGATCACAGCCAAGAAAACCCTACGGAGCAGTTCTACTCTGTAACACATAGGGTAAAACAACAACAAAGTAAAAATATAACAAAACATTTGCCAATTCAATGATTTTTACTTGTATAATTAAGTTCATCATATTGTGTAACTACGGTTGTTAGGTGCTTTCAAGTCAGTTCCAACTCATAGCAACCCTATGCGTACAGAACGAAATGTTACCCAGCCCTGCACCATCCTCCCAATCATTGTTTGAGCCTATTGTTATAGCCACTGTGTTAATCCATCTCATTGAGGGTCTTTGTCTTTTTCGCTGACCCTCCACTTTACCACGTCCTTCTCCAGGAACTGGTCCCTCCTGGTAACATGTCCCAAGTACATGAGACAAAGTCTCGCCACCCTTGCTTCTAAGGAGCATTCTGGCTGTACTTCTTCCAGGACAGATTTGTTCATTCTTCTGGCAGTCCATGGTATATTCAATATTCTTCACCAACACCCCAATTCAGAGGCATCTATTTTTCTTCGGTCTTCCTTATTCATTGTCCAGCTTTCACCTGCAGTGCAACCATTACCGTTTTCCTCTCCCAAAGTGTTCCACCACCATTAAAAGAAACTCAGTTCTTCCTAAGCAATGACTTGGAGATCTATTTTTTTAACCAACTGTTAAAATGGTGTGGTGGAGGCATCTGACCTCATTTAATTTCACAAGGGAGAAGGAGAATCAAGATCAACATCCCAAGGCTGATTCCTATGAGGCAGAGGTCAGACACATCTCCTCTCTTTGCCATCTTCATTAATTCTGACACCAACCATCCCGTCCACAGGGCACTCTAATTCTCTGCTGAGTTCGATAACTCATTGCAATGACCACAAAGAACTCACAGACAATGCTCACGATTATGGGGTTTATTAGGGAAGTAACACAGGTTCAGGAACGCTCAGGATATAATTCTTTGATCAGGACAGCCTCTTCTCAGCTGTGCCTGCAGGCAGGCCTCTCCCTGGCCCTCAGCAACTCAGCCAGGCCTCTGCCCTGCTTGGTTAAGTGTTACAAAGCTCTTTCAGCTCTGCTGATAAGTGCCCAGAGGTACCCCACTCCACCAATAGGCCTCAGCCGGAAGGTGCTCGGCTCTACCTCCGTGGGACAGCAAACCTAGCTCGCTCAAGTGCCCAGAGGCCACCTACTCTGCCACCAAGCTTCCCACCCAAAGGAACTCAGCTTTCTCACTCTATAGGCCAGGAAGCCCACCACACTGTCTCCTGCCAGCAAGTCTCCTGCTGATCTCTTGGTTCTGCTGCCACCGTTTCTCTGTCGCTAATTTTTATCATCTCTGATGTTATAGCTCCTACACTCTCTCAGTGTCTCCCTTTAAGCCTAGTGGGATGGTAAAACAGGCCAATCTCCTCTTTAGGGTTCTGTCTTAGGGTGGGTTCTCCAGAGAAACAAAACCAATAAAGTGTATAAATATATAGAGAGATTTATGTCGAGGAAATGACTCATGCAGTTGTAGAGGCTAGAATGCCCCAGGTCCCTGGGTCAGGCTGGAGGCTTCTCCTGATTCATGTAGCCACAGGGCCTACAGAACTCAGGATCAGCAGGTTAGACAGCAGGGTTCTGGCACACAGACTGTGAAGACTGACGAATCCCAAGATCGGCAGGCAAGACAGCAGGTAAGCTGCTAGCTCAAGTCCCAAGAACCAGAAATCAGATGAACAGGAGCCAGCCGAAGGATGAAAAGCAAGCAAGAGCCCACAAGACTTGCCAGTGAATCCACCTACATTGGATGCAGGCCACACCCCCAAGGAAACTCTTTTTCAACTGACTGGCTCACAGCAGATTCCAACATGGAGGTGATCACATTATATTAAATTTCATCATGGAAGTGATCACATTATATTAAATTTCATCATGGAAGTGATCACATCATCATACAACTGCCAAACATCGTAACTGCCAAACCACTGAAAATCATGGCCCATCCAAGTTGACACACAACCTTAACAATCATAGGTTAACAAATAAGGTATATCCTTATTTGCCTGGTCCCACCATGCACATTCTTTAAATTGTTAGCAAGCTATCCAAGCCCCTTAGTGGGCCAAAAGCACCTCATTTGTATAGTCCCACCCAGCCATTTGGTGAGAGGTACGAAGACTATGGGTTAAAGGGCCGTATTAAGTAAGGCGCTGCACCACACCAACCTTCTAAAACCTAGAATCTATGTCAATGCTTTTCAAGCTGTAACATGCATAAAAATCACCTGGTGATTTTGTTAAATACAGACAGATCCTGATTCAGCAGGTCTGGGGCAGGCCAGGATTCTGCATTTCTAACAAGCTCCCAGGTGATGCCGATGCTGCAGGCCTGGGGACCATACGCAGTTGGCCAAGTTCATGTGTTTCTTATCTTCAGCACATTTGGGAAGCAAGGATTTAGTGCTATTGTTCTCAATCTCAGCACACCTGGGGAGCTTTGAAAACATACTAATGTCCAAGAACCACTGCAGACCAATTAAATCAGAATCTCTGAGGGTAGTCCCAGGTCTAGGGTTTTTTTGTTCTTAAATATCCCCAGATGATTCTAATGTGCAACAGGGGTCAGAATCACTGACTGAGTGAGGCCCCACCAGTATTAAAATGAACGGAACAGAATAATCACACAGGCTTGTAGGGTAAGACCTCTGTCTGGTTAATGTGTGTTATATATACAGGCACATGTGAGTTGTTAGGTCATTGTGGGTTTGGAAACGAGTGAAGAAAGGCACCATGTCCCAAGGTTCACAGACTAGCCAGGGGGAGAGAAAGGCTGAAAACAGGTAAAGGACTCCTTGGGGGAAGAGAGTGGCTGGGCTTGGCCGCTCAGGTGGGGCCCTGCAGCATGGATGTGGTAGCGTCAAGGTCTGGGTCAGGGAAAGGGCAAAGAGAAGCCTCTGTTTGAGCTGAGCAGTGAAGGATAAACCGGACTTTGTCATGAACCAAGCAGGGTCTTCTAGGCACAGAGGACAAAACTTACGTAGTTTGGGAGTGTGTAAAAGGACACTAAAGTCCAGGGAAGGGCATCCAAAGTGACCAGCTGTGTGGCTAGGGCCTAGGGATGTAAAGGGGAGTGGCAGAGAGAGGCCCAGAAGGTTGCAAGGGTCTGGGAAATGTCAGCTGCAGAGAGAGGAAGGTCACTGACCTCTTGTTAAGGGATGACCAAAGGTAACCTTATCTGGGCAGAGCCACTCACAGTAGCTGAGACTCCGCTGACAGCTTGCATAAAGCTGTTTTTGTGGACACAGGGCTGGTGGACAACTTTCTAGAAAGTACTTTGGGGGAAGCAGAGGGCACGTAACCAAACTTCCATTGGCAACATTCCCATGTTTCTTTCCCCAAGTAACCAGACCATCCCTTTTAGAGGCTCTGCTCTGCACCAGTACTTTATTTCCATAAACAGCTCCAAAGCATCCTTTCTGCCGAGCACTGGGTTGACAAGCCAGGAGTCAGACAGCCCCGCCCTGAGGAGCTGGCAGTGGGGATGAGAGACGCCGTCGTGGGTGACTGTAACAGAGAAGGATGTCAGAAGTGCTCCATACCAGTGCCATGCGAAAGACAGGGCAAGGGCAATTGATGTTGCCTGGGGTAATCAGGGAGGGCTTATTGGAGGAGACAGTGATGGGGTCTCCAAGGATTAACATGTTTGATTGGTAAAAATCTGGGGGTAAAAGGGGGAAACAGATTTAAGGGACACAAGGATTTGCAAAACATTTAGAGACTGCATATGGCTGGGAAATGTAGTGTGAGATGAAGGTGGGCAGGTAGGTAGGAGGCCAGGACACAGACAGCCCCATGTGCCATGCTAAAAAAAAAAAAAAAAAAAACCAAACCCGTTGTCGCCGAGTCAATTCCGACTCATAGCAACCCTATAGGACGGAGTAGAACTGCCCCAGAGTTTCCAAGGAGCACCTGGTGGATTCAAACTGCCAACCTTTTGGTTACTAGTGTAGCTCTTAAGCACTACACCACCAGGGTTTCCACCATGCTAAGGAGATTCAATTTACTGGGGGAGGCAAGAGGTTTTTAAGTTGACAAGCGACATGATCAGAGCTGGGTTAGAGGATGTTTGTCTGACAGCTGTTACGGAGGCTGGAGATATGAAGAGCAGACTGAATAATGAATGAACGAATGGATGAGGACAGAGAAATGAAAGGCTGACTTAATGATGAATGCTGAATCAAAACAGAGGGTTTTGAGCTCCAACACTCCTATGCCCATGAAGAGCCAATTAAGGGCCTGGGGGTTTTGGACACGTAGCTCAGAGCCCGAGGTGCAGAGGCCTACTGCTGTGGCCTGTGGCATAAAAGGAACGGATTGGCCGAGCTCCAGAACCGAGTGTTCTGTCGGCCTGCGATTTTCTCATTCTTTTGTGTCCGCTATGCCCCAGCTGAGTGTTTAGTTTCAATCTTTTTTTTAGGTTTTACCACAGGAGAAAAACCTCTCCATTCTATCCTGACATTAATTATTTATGCTTATGAACATGCTGGATACCTGCCTGGGTTATTTATTTTTCGAATAATACATCTGAATAGGAATACATACAAGATGGGGCAAACATAATTGAGGTAAATGTCTTTTCTCCAACCGTTGCCCAATTAATCTTTCTAAACCATTGTGTGGCCTTGTCACTGTCCTGTGGAGCCCACAATATATCCCTTGGGCACTAATTAGATGCCAGGTGCCTGCTTCTGACAGTCAAGATTCACGCTACCAGGCCCCGCCACCTGACCTTTACAATCTTATTTCTGCCACTATGACTTTCTCCACTGGTCCAAATTTCACTCCTTCATTCTCCAAGGCCCAGTCCAAACACCTTCTCTGACACCGTTCCTGAGGCTCTCAAGGGAAAAGGTCCCTCACACTTCTGAACTTTGTTTTTATATTCTTCATTAGGCTCTAAGGTCCCCCAGGGAGCTTAGACATGGACATGGCACACAATAGGTACCTCAGTAGAGCGTCTGGTGAAGTAGTCCCCAACATCTCAAGAAGCAATTAAACACACCAGCTGAAGCAGGGTTAGGCAGAACACCACACTTTTGAATTCAGTTATCTACAAAGTGCTTTTGGGGGGAAGTGGGCACCACCTAGAGGCGATCCCTGGAATTCCCCACTAATGCTTCAAATCGCTGCAGTTGCTGGACTAACTCCAAATAAAGCACACATATTCTACAGATTTTTTTTTTTTTTAATTCTACAGATTAGAGGAGCCTCTGTTCACCAGGCTCACCTTCCCTGTTTCCTTCAACCCCCCACATCTGTTGTGTGAGTTCCAGTTTACAAATTATCTCCAGTAATTCTTACAACACCTTAGGATGAAAGCAAGGCGGGAGTTACTTTTCAGACAGGGCTCTGGGGCTCTGAGTCCAGTGACTACTCCAACAACACTCCCAGGAAGGAGCCAGGACTCCTAGCTCCCTGTCCAGCGTTCCTTCCAGACTCCTCCGGTTGCCTGAGGTTCAAAGGGAAAAAGGTTTCAAAGTGATTTCTAAGTCCTAGAGCGCTCACAGGGATTCTTCTGTGAGCTGCTGTTGTCATGTGTCGACGAGCCGATTCCAACACATGGTGACCCTACAGAGCAGAGCAGAACCGACCCATAGGGTTTCGAAGGAGCGGATGGTGGATTTGAACTGCTGACCTTTTGACTAGCAGCTGTAGCTCTTAACCACTGTGCCACCAGGGCTCCATGAGCTGCAGTACTGGTAACTAATACAAAGCCACTCCAAAGGTTTCGGGAAACCTAACCAAGGCTGGGAGTCCCTGAGTAGTGCAAACCGTTATCACGCTCAGCTTCTAAGTGAAAGGCTGGAGGTTCAAGTCGCCTGGAAGGCCTGGCTCTCTAGTTCTGAAAAGACATTTGAAAACCCTATGGAACACAGTTTTACTCCGACGCACATGGGGTCGCCAGGCAACTGATTTACTGGTATCGAAGCAGCACAGGGTAGTCAGGCGGGGGGCACTTGCAATCTTCAGTGCCACCTTCGGTTTCCATCTACCGAATGAAAATTCCCACTTCCCCTCTTGCAGCACGCTAGATAAGGCGTTGGCTGTTTCTGGCACCGTGAGGCCACCGTAGGGTAACAAAAGCCCGACCGGTTGCCGACTCACCAGAAACCAAAGCTACGGTATTCTGGCTTGCGGAGCCTCCATGCCTTACGATAGGTGTGATGGCTTGACCATTCGCCTGCCGCTCCGTGGCGAGCGGCGGCCAGGAACAGCGGCAGGGAGGAGGCAGTCCGCGTCACCTGCCTCTTCGCTAGTTTAGGCTGAGGCGGCGGGGCGGTGTCTCCCTCACGTGACCCGACTGCAGCGGCCGCCGCCTTCCGAACGGCGTTTGGGCGCGTCAGGCTACGCCTGCCGGCTGGGGTCGGTCGAGGTCTGCGCCTGCGCGGGCGCTGGCTCGCGTACTAGCTGGCTCGCCCGCCGACCTGCGGGCGGGCGGCTACCGGGCGTGGAGCTGGGACGCCCGCGGCCCTGGGTGAGTGTGGGTTGAGGGCGTGAGGCAAGCGCCTCTGGGTTGTAGAGAATAGAAGCATGAAGAAAGGTCAGAAAGGCCGCCCGCCATCGGCCCTCCGGCGCCGTCCTTCTTCGCGCGCGCGCTGCGCCCCCCAGACGCGTGCGGCACCTCACGCGCGCGCGCCAGCCGCCTCTCCCGGCCCCAGTGGCTGCGGACCCTCTCCGGAGCCCTCCGGGGACGGAGCGACTGGAGGCATTTTTCCACTTCCGCGGTTTCCAACTCTCCCGCCTGCCGGGAGTCTTCCCGGGGCGGGAGGCGCCACCCGGCTGCCCGAGCGACCTTTCCCCGCAGTCCCTTCCTTGGGGGCTGCGGGGCTGGGCCGGCGAGGAGGGAGCGCTTTCACTGGGGCGCCCCCGAGGCAGGGGAGGCACCTCCCTGGAGCGCTAAGACCGCAGGGCGGGGCCGGGGTTTGCCTGTGCCTAGGGCCGACGCGCGACTGGAGCGGCGGTGCGGGGCCACTTCCTCCCAAAACCAAACCCATTGCCATCAAGTCGATTCCGACTCATACCGACCCTATAGGACAGAGTAGAACTGCCCCGTAGAGTTTCCAGGGATCGCCTGGTGGCCTCGAACTGCCGACCTTTTGGTTAGCAGCCGTAGCACTTACTACGCCACCAGGGCTTCCCCCTTCCTCCCGGGAGGCTGGAATTCCGGCCTCCGCATCTCGGGGACCCCCTCACTGTGTTGAGGGAAGGGGCCTTAGTGGTCTTGTCCACCCGCCTTTTCACGGATTGGAGAAATGGACGCCTGCAGAGCGGTGAGTTCAACCATATAGCGTGGCACTGCTTTTTCTGCGACACCATGGTGCATCGCGTTATAGGAAGCTCAGTCGTTCGGGGCTTGGGGGCAGAGGATGTTGTTAATTGTAAAACTCTATCAAATATTTGGCATTAAAAAATGCTAAATGGAGCATGTAAATGCTTCAGCTATTTTTACTCTTTCAGCATAACCTTTACTTTGCCCCATACAGTTCTACCCATCTGGTCGTAATTCCCACCTTATGTTTCCCTACCTGTAAGCTGTGAAACAAGCCCATGAGGTAAATGTGTAGTGAGTGACTTTACAGTTCGAGCATCCGCCACCCTTGCTTTGAAAATTTTTCATGAAAACCACCAAAAGGTGCTAGGACCGGTTGGGTCCCATAGTGATTCAAGATCTCAGGCGTTTCGGGGCTGCAGTCACCTTTAGCGCGTCTAAAGGAAAGACCACGGCTTTTACCTGTAAACGGAGTGACTCATGATTTCTCATTTGGTAAATAAAAATAAGCCCAGATAAATGGATTTTTTAAAATTATAGACATTGATTTATAAAAGTAGCAAGATAGTCCCATAACGAAGACTAGAACCCAAGCTTATTTTGTTCTGAATGCTGACTCAGACCTGCTGACTGGGGGAATTTGCATCCTTTGAGAGTTACATTCACCTTCTCCCCAGTTTTTGCACAGAGACCTTTGTGCTTGGGTCACATCTGGGTCTTGCTTATTCATGTGGCTGTAAGTTACTGCGAGTATTTAGACTTCACTGCTGTTTTTTTATGCCACAGAAGTTTGACACTTGCAGTTGCTTGAAAGTCACCTTCGTTAACTTTGCTTCCTAATGTTGAGATATATTGAATGTTTAGATAGCAAATGAGAGTAAAGTAAAATAAATTTTACAATAAATCAAGGACTTATTGTCCATATTAAAACAAAAAAAAAACCCCAAACTCAGTGCTGTGGAGTGGATTCCGACTCATAGCGACCCTATAGGATAGAGTAGAACTGCCCCATAGAGTTTCCAAGGAGCGCCCGGCGGATTTGAACTGCCGACCCTTTGGATAGCAGCTGTAGCACTTAACCATTATGCCACCATGGTTTCCAAGAAATCAGTTTAGCAAAGAAATTTAGCCACATTCACAGTATAAACATGCTAAATTCTAAACTTCCCTGCCGCAGAAGAATACTCTGCACACTACCATTTGCCCTGAATTAAGGACCTATTCACATGTGTAGGACAAAACTAGAGGAAAAGTTCTAAATCTAAAGTCTGGGAGGGTGTCATACCATTCCTTTTCCTGTGTCTAGGCCCCGCCCCTTTTTTTTTACCTGAGAATCTAAATGTACGGTAATTTTCTTAAACTTCTAGAAAGTAATACAAGTACCATTCTGTTAAAAATAGACAACTTTTTTTATCATTGTTCAGGTGCACAAATAACTTGGTTTGTATTATCAAGGAATATATCTTTATGGTTAAATAGCTTGTAAGTGTTGGACTTTTTAGAATCTAAATGTATTTTGTGTTTAGTATGAAAAAGTTAAATGTTCGTCATGTTCATAAATGGTAGGAATGTTTAATCATGTGCACATATCTTTCTGTATTTAATTTAATAGTCTTGAATATTTTTGTTGAAGTTGACATTGCTTAGTTCTGGATTCTGAAGAGCAAAGTGGTGCATAGGTATAAAATAATTTTACACTGAAGTTTTTTTTTTTTTTTAATATTGGTTAATCTTAAGTTAGCAGTCGTAATACTAATAAGAGTTTTTAAAAATTCATGCCTAACAGCTGAAACGTTGTTGTTGTGTGCCATCGGGTTGATGCCGATTCATAGCTACCCTGTTGGACAGTAGAACTGCCTTGTAGGGTTTCCTAGTCTATAATCTTTACAATGACAGATGACCAGATCTTTTTTTGCAGAACCACTGGTGGGTTCAAACCACCAACCTTTTGGTTAGCATTTGAGCATTTAACCATTGTAGCATCAGGGCTGCATGTCAAACAGTAAGAAAACCAAAATAAAATAAGTAAGGATGTAGTAGACTCTGGTTAATAATGATCACACACTGCACCCTGGCCAAGTTCTTTTCCAGCATCTATGCGATATTTGCGCACATCCCAAAGAAAGGTGATGTAACAGGATGCGAAAATTATCGAACAGTATTGTTAATATCATATCCAAGTAAAATTTTGCTGAAGATAATTCAGAAACAGTTGCAGCAGTGCATAGATAGTGAACGGCCAGAAACTCAAGCTGGATTCAGAAAAGGACCTGGAACAAGGGATATCATTGCTAATGTCAGATGGATCTTGGCTGAAAGCAGAGAATACCAGAAAGCTGTTTACCTGCATTTTATTGACTGTGCAAAGGCATTTGACTTTGTGGATCAAAAACAAGTTGCAAATAACATTGCGAAGAACGGGAATTTTCAGAACACTTAATTGCAGAACCTGTGCATAGATCCAAGAGGCAGTTGTTCGGACAGAACAAGGAGACACTGCGTGGTTTAAAGTCAGGAAAGGTGTGCATCAGGGTTGTATCCTTTCACCATACTTAGTCTATATGCTGAGCAAATAATCCGAGAAGCTGGACTATATGAAGAAGAACGCTGCATCAGGATTGGAGGAAGACTCATTAAGAACCTGCAATATGCAGGTGCACAGTCTGCTTGCTGAAAGTGAAGAGGACTTGAAGCACTTACTGATGAAGATCAGATACCACAGCCTTCAGTATGGATTACACCTCAACATAAAACAGAAGTCTTCACAACTGGATCAATAAGCAACATCATGATAAAAAGAGAAAATATTGATGTTTATCAAGGATTTCATTTTACTTGGATCTGCAATGAACGCCCGTGGAAGCAGCGGTGAAGAAATTAAATGACATTGCTTTGGGCAAATCTGCTTAAAAAGACCTCTTTAAAGTGTTAAAGAAGCAGAAATGTTACTTTGAGGACTAAGATGAGCCTGACCCAAGCCATGTTATTTTCACTTGCCTCATATGCATGCAAAAGCTGGGCAATGAATAAGGGAAGACTGAAGGAAAATTGATGCCTTTGGATTATGGTATTGGCGAAGAATATTGAATATACCATGAACAAATCAGAGTGCTTTTTAGAAGTGAGGATGGTGAGACTTCATCTGATGTACTTTGGACGTGTTATCAGGAGGGATCAGTCCCTAGAGAAGGACATCATGGTTGGTAGAGGGTCAGTGAAAAAGAGGATGACCGTCAACGAGGTGGATTTGTCATAGTGGCTGCAACAGTGGGCTCCAGCATAGCAACAATTGTGAGGATGGCACAGGATTGGGCAGTGTTTTGTTCTCTTGTACATAGGAACCGACTTGATGGCACCTGACAACATACCCTGGCCGATTCATTTGAACCATCCGTGCAGTATTTTAAAAAATTGATCGTATTAAGCCACAAAGGCTCAGTACATTAAGAAATCCATTTAGAGAGAGGAAACGGGTAACATTCTAGGACCTTTTTGTTTGTTTAATTTTTATTGCAAACTATGGGCCACCTAATTGAAAACTATAGGACACTTAAAAGCAAGTAGAGTAAAAGAAAAGATGGCAGGATTTCTTAAAAAGTAGTGATAATAAAACATTTACTCAAAGGAAGAGTATATAGCCTTAACCACCCAAATATGAAACGGAAAAAAACTAAAATAAGCATCTAACTTAGACAAAGGAGGAGGAAGGAGATACAAAGAGAAAATTTAAAAAAAATTTTTTAAACTGAAAAAATAGTAAAACGTATATTCGAAAGCTGATCTTTTGTGGGGAATGAGTTTTATAAAATAGGTGTAAACTGGCTAGCCTGCTGAAGGAAAAAAGGGAACACAAATACATAAAGTTAGAAACATTTTTAAAAATAAACGAGTGCTTTGTATGACTACATAAAATAACCAGATTTTTTTTTTTTTTTTTTTTAAAGGAAATCCAGTATTCAAAATTGACTCCAGGAGAGAGAACCTAACAGATCAGTAACAATGGAAGAAATTGGGAAAATTATCAAAAAGCTACCATCCCCCAAAACACCAGGCCCAGATGGTATTACAGGTGAATTCGTTTACCTTCACAGAGAAGATAATTTTGATACCATTTAGATTGTTCTAGCATAAAGAAGGGGGAAAAAAATCAATGATTCTTTTTACAAAGTCTGCCGAATATTGACACTGGGACTTGATATAGTACTAAAATTAGAAACTGAATCTATTACAAATAAATAGATTCAGTTTCTAATTTTAGTACTGTATCAAGGAATGTAAAATTTTAAAATAAAATATTAGCAAGTAGAATTTAGCAGAACTTAAAAGACTGTTCTGTCATGGCCAGATAGGATTCATCCCCATATTACAAGGCTAGTTCATTATAAAGAAATACCCTAATGTAATACATGAAATAAACAATACCAAAAAAGAGCAGTAATAATAGCTCACCTTTGTTGAGCACCTACTAGACTTCAGACATTCTCCTGGGGGCTTTACATGTATTAACTCAGTGAATTGAGCCCACCTGTGAGGTAGGTAATATTCCTATTTTATAGACAAGGAAACTGAGGCATAGAGACGTTGAGTAATTTGCTGAAGGTCATGTAGTAGGTACGTGGTGGAACCAGAATTTGAACCCAGGGAATTAGTAGGTTCCAGAGCCTGTGCACTTAAACATTACACTGGCTCTATCTCCAAAATCTATATGATCACTTCAGTAGCTTCTGAAAAGCAGTTGACCAGAGTTCAAGCTGTATTACTGATTTCAGTGGTGGTGGAAGAGGGTGGAGGTGGTTGAAGCTTAGTGCAACAGGAATTAATGTTATTCCCTTCGTGGGTTTGAAAATGCCATAAGGGTCCTTTGTTATTAGTTGATCATTAGTACTAGAATAATGGAATCCATTTTAAGTGGGAAACACAGTTTCCTAGTAAATAGTGGAAGGCAGGGGTTTCAGTTATAATTGCAGCTATACTGATTCTTAGGATGAATGCAGAATGAGGTTGTGGGTATAACATATAGATATAAAATTTGTCTGATGAAGTTATAAGAGCATAATGAAGACATTCTTCACTCCATGTTTGTTTGCAGCACAATCTTAAAAGGTGTACAGGGATTGATTAGAGTTAAATAGGGAGGGGTATTTGAGTGGGAATAAATTTTATGAGGCTTCATTCATCAGTGGATATTTTTATTTCATGATGACTTGTTTCCCTGTGTAACCTTGTAACTGCTAAGACTTGAATTATGAACACTCAGATGACAAGAACTTCCTGTTTTTCAAACCAAAAGCCAGCATTATGCTTAATGATAATCCTAGGAGAGTTCCCACAAATGTCAGAAAAAATAAAAGGATGTTCACTATCACCATAATTGAATTTTGCTCAGGCAGTATTTGCCACTGCATTTAGACAGGAGGAAGAAAGATATATATAAAGTAGAAGGCAGAATTACTTGCAAGTGATATTTTATATTGTGTAAAGTGAAGCAAATTCACCAAAGAACTGAGAAGTAATAAGAAAATTTAATTTGAAGTTGGTTGGTTCTGATTTTAATACACAAGAATTGATACCTTTTTTATGCAGACAAAAAATAGTTACAGAATGATGGAATGAAAAAGCCCCTTCGTAGTAGCATCTGAAAAGGTAAAATTCCTGGGGATAAGAAAATAACTCCAGAAGAAAATCTTAAATGCTACTAAGGTTTGTAAAAAGATGACCAATAGAAGAAGCTCTTGGGGAGGATGGGAATAGTAAATAATAGGACCTTAGTAAAGTAACGTTCGATTTTGAAAAGATGATAGTTCTTTTTAAATTCACCTGTAAACTTGGTTCCACTGGAAGATACCAACAGAATTGTTGGGAGGAATATGACAAAAATGCACTACTAAATTTTACCTAGAAAAAGTGTGAGAGCCAGGTAACTGATAATTCTGATAAAAAGCATAGAGAGGGAAGCCCTACTAGATAATGACATATATGCCGATGCTGTAACAGGTTAAAACAGGTTGGTAAAAGAGAAGAAATACTAGGCAATTGATGGCACAGAATGGAGAGCAGAAATAAATGCAAATGCCTATGGGTATTTAGGTTATGGTAAAGATACATTTAAAGATACATTGCAAACCAATGACAAAAAGAGGTCATCCACAGTGATGTTGGCATCAGGGACGTCTTGTCTTTGCCTCACTCCTTATACTGAAATTCCAGAAAGATTAAAGTACAAAAGAAAGAAACAAACGCATTGCCGTTGAGTCGATTCTGACTTATAGCGACCCTGTAGGACAGAGTAAAACTGCGCATACAGTTTCCAAGGAGCGGCTGGTGGATTTGAACTGCTGACCTTTTCGTTAGCAGCTGTAGTTCTTAACCACTTCACCACCAGGGTTTCCATGTTAAAGTACAGGTGATTGATAAAGCCATTAAGAGTTGTAGAAGGAAGTAGAAATTACTTGTTCATAATTTTGGAGTCATGAAGGCCTTCTAAGAAAGACATACTCTAGAAGCCAAGAGAAAAAAACATTGATAGGTTTAATATTAAGAATTTCAGTATCACAAAAATGGTGTAGACAAACTGGGGGAAAATTTGCCATGCTTGATTTTCTTCATTTACAAAGACATCCTTACAAATCAGTGAGAAAAAATAACTACCAACAGAAAAATGAGCGAAGTACATGAACTCAGTTTACAGTGAAGGAAATTTAAATGGTCAATAAAAATGAAAAATGCTGAATTTTATTCAAAAAATTTAAATGGTAAATTAAAAGGAGATTTTTCTTTCATGAGATTGGCAGAAATCATAGTTGAATACCTAGTGCTGACCGTGGTAGGGAAACTGGTAGTCACATACACTTAATGGGAATGTAAGTCATCGTCTTTCTTGGGGCAATTTGGCGTAGCTATCAGATTTTAAAAAGTATTGCTCGTTGAGCCAGCACCCTCATTCTAAAAATTTTCCCTACAGATAGATACACTGGTGAGAATGCCCATCGCAAAAGCAAAGACAACAACAAAAAAACAGAATAAGTAGGAGACAGGATAACTTACATAGTACGTCTGTTTACTAGAATACTGTGCCGCTATTCAAAAGACCGAGGTAACTCTGCTGATATTAGAAGATTCTAAAATCTTGTACTCCTTGTTTTTGTTTTGTCTTTTCACTTAAACATGTGTTCTGTCCTTTTGGGTATTTTTTAAATGATAGCTAAGTTGGAAGGGTGTGGGGCAGGGAGAGGGGTGAAATGAATCTGACTAGAGTCGGGTTGACTGGTAAAGAGGCTTTTGCGCTAGTTCAGGCTAGAGATGGTGAGGGCTGGAGGAGAGGGTGTCTGGATATTTAAGTGATTTTTTTTTTTCCTCTAATCATTTAAGTGTGGAGCTCTGGTGGTACAGTGGTCGAGAGCCTGACTGCTAACCAAAAGGTCAGCAGTTCAAATCCACTCCTGTGGGGCAGTTCTACTCTATCCTGTAGGGTCACCAAGCCAGAATTTACTTGATGGCAATGGGTTTTGGGTTTTTTGTTTCTTCTGTTCTTTTTAATATTTAAGTAATACACATTTCTTTCGTGAGTTTACATTTAAATGGCTTTGTGTGTGTGTGTGTATGTGTGTGTGAGTGGAGCTGCAAGCAGCCAAACTTAAGAATTTTTGGCCCCGCATGCAAGTAACTTTCATAATCTTAACTGCTTTCAAAAAAAAAAAAAACAAAACCTGCTGCAGTCAAGTCAATTCCAACTCATAGCGACCCTATAGGACAGGGTAGAACTGCCCCATGAAGTTTCCAAGGAGCGCCTGGTGGATTTGAACTGCCCAACTCCTGGTTAGCAACCGTAGCACTTAACCACTATGCCACCAGGGTTTCTTTAACTGTTTTAGTATCTGCCAAATTAGAAATAACTTCATTCGCTGAGCCAGGCTCTATTTGGATTATTTAAATTGCAGTGAAACAAATTTTGGGAATACCAGGGGACAGTTTTTCATTTCTCTTTATTTCGCATCCACAGTAGTAGTAAGCCACATTCTGATATGTCATACTGCTTCCAGCCCTCTGTCAAAGGTGAGGTGTCTTCAAAGGAACTCAAAGTTTTGGACCCAGAGGTGGTGTGGCTCACCTGGTCATGGGTGTGGACAATGAAAGGCTGAGCCCTGCTGCTGTCATTAACGTTCCATGGATACAACCAGCATCTTTCAGTGAGGAGAATAATTTTCTGACTCTTTTATATCTTTCTTAGGGTCGACTTCGGGCCTGCAATTATATTTAGGCATAACTCTTCTCAACTGAGGACAAGTTTATCTTTTCTAATAGAAACATGGGCAGAAGACCAACTCGAACTCCACACAGAGGCTTTGGGCCAGAGGTTGTGCAGATGTTACATTTTCTTCTTAGTGTGTTCTCTCTTCTGGGAAAGGGGCACACAGATCTTTGTGTAGCATATTTAAAAAGTTTAATTCCATTTGTTTCACACAAAAAAGGAAGAAAAATATTACATAGTAGTGTCAGAAAATCTCAGAATTTTCCTGAGGGTCTCCCATAGGACATGAAAAAATCCCCTCCCCGCCCCCCCCCCCCCCCCCCCCAAAAGAAGAGTGTTTTATAAGTCTCCTTACTGCCTGGCTTAAAAGACAGATGGAATCTTCTATCTGCTCCTGCATTCAGTTTGTTGTGCTATGTTTGTCATTTTGGTTGAAATATAAGCAGAAAATCCAGCCTCAACGCATACCTAGTTGGTAAATGGAGGACCTCCCAGACCCCCAAAAGAGCATCAGGTACCTCCAGGGATCATCGGACAATACTTTTGAGAACCACTGATCTACTCTAAAAGGAAAAATGGAATGGTGTTCAGAAATTGGAGGGAGGATTAGGGGAAAAATCCATGTGTTTAGCTCTCTATATAAAGGTTTACCCAATGTCATTTATTATTTGTAGGTTTAAAAAAAGTTCTTCATGAAGAAGAAAGATCTTAAGCAACATGATGGATTCAGAAGCTCATGAAAAGAGGCCATCAATTCTGACATCTTCAAAACAAGATCTCTCGCCTCACATTGCAAACGTTGGTCAAATGAAGCATTACTTGTGTGGCTGCTGTGCAGCTTTCAACAACATAGTGATCACGTTTCCCATTCAGAAGGTCCTTTTTCGGCAACAGCTATATGGAATCAAAACCCGGGACGCAATACTTCAGTTACGGAGGGATGGATTTCGAAACTTGTATCGAGGAATCCTGCCCCCGTTGATGCAGAAGACCACTACACTGGCACTTATGTTTGGTCTGTATGAGGATTTATCTTACCTTCTCCGTAAACATATCAGTACTCCAGAGTTTGCAACTTGCAGCATGGCAGCAGTACTTGCAGGGACAACAGAAGCAATTTTCACTCCATTGGAAAGAGTTCAAACATTGCTTCAAGACCACAAGCATCATGACAAATTTACAAACACTTACCAGGCTTTCAAGGCGCTGAAATGTCATGGAATTAGAGAGTATTATCGAGGCTTGGTGCCCATTCTTCTCCGTAATGGATCCAGCAATGCCCTTTTTTTTGGCCTTCGAGGCCCTGTTAAAGAGTATTTGCCTACTGCAACATCTCACAGTGCTCATTTGGTCAATGATTTTATCTGTGGAGGCCTATTGGGTGCCATGTTGGGATTCTTGTTTTTTCCGATTAATGTTGTAAAAACCCGCATGCAGTCTCAGATTGGTGGGGAATTTCAGTCTTTCCCTAGGGTTTTCAAAAAAATCTGGGTAGAACGGGATAGGAAATTGACAAATCTTTTCAGAGGTGCCCATCTGAATTACCATCGGTCACTCATCTCTTGGGGCATAATCAATGCGACTTATGAGTTCTTATTAAAGGTTATATGAAAGAAATCATCAGTTAAGTGCCATTTATCAGCTGACTAGGCCTTCTAAGAAGAATTCAATTTGGTCTGGTTCCCAGTTGGCCAAATAACAAGTTGGTGTCAGAAGTCCAGGGCACCATGAATTATGGGCAAAGTGGTTTTCCTTAAAAACCAACAATAACAGAATAAAAGGTTTCAATAGGAAATTTAAAGGATTTTTTTTTCTATCATTACCTGAGAGCTTTAGGCTAATGGTTTGATTAATAGCTGTCTATCTGATGGCCCTTGGCAGGGAATGTAATAGCCAAGATACGATTTTTTTCTTTTCCAAAACAGTCTTTAACCCTCTGTATTAAAACGTATAAGTGGCCATGACTAGCCAGAGAAAGGCTTTTGTAGCCCAGTGATTTCTTAGGCTTCTTTTTGTTACTCCTTTATTTGCTTCTCTGCTCTTTTGAGGAATTGCAGGGGATAGTCTTGGGTAAACTTGAGCACATACGTGGGGAGGAGAAAGGAGCAGAACAGAGAAGAAAAACAGTGTATTAGGTATAGGCTTTTCATGATAAATTGCTTGTATTAGCTTTGAAACTCAGCACCTCTTGAGGTACTCATTATCCAAACTATTTCTGTTTAGACTTGATAGAATCAGGAAGCTAATTAAAGTTCCCGTTTCGCTTTCTAGGTTTGAAAGTTTTCTTTTTAATTCTGGGTGTGACCTGAAAGCCTTCTGTAATATTATGTTGACTTCACTTATTTCATCGCCAAAAGATGAGGAAGTTGAAGTGTTGGTACAGGAGTTTCCTCCTGTCAAGAAGCTCCATATTCCCTGCATGTAGATGGGACTCTGTTTATCTTTGTTTCTCTGAGTTATTGCTGCCAGTTTAGCACAGGGCTTTGGGTTCTTGTTTTTGTTTTTTCCACTGATAATTTGGGCTTTTTTTTTTTTTAATTTGTATTCAGGTATCTTGTTCTCTTGAAACTCTCCTTAAAAAGAAAACCTACTTCTGTAACATTTTGTTTTAGAAGTCTTAATGAGAAGGTTCCACCCCCCTCCCCCCCCATTTCTGAATGTTACAGAAAAACCAAAACCACTCAGGATAGCTTCCACCTCAGTGTTAGCTATCCTTATTTTACTCTTGGAAATAGAGACCACTATTAGGATTCTGACATTTTGGAAACCCAATTTATAATTGTGATATTAAAATAGTAAGTTTGAGATGATAAGAGCTATTAAAAGACATCTGAAGAGTTATTTTAAATTTTAGGTGTTTCTAGTAAGCACACTGGTCCCTTACCTAATAGAGACAAAAGTTTATTCATCAAAGGAATCAGTTTAAAATTTCTCTCCAGGTATATAATACAGCAAAATGACTCACGCACTGATTGAATAAATAGGAACACGTGAGAAACATCCTGGAAAAATGGTTAAATTTTTTTTTTTAAACCCGCCTCTGTAAATATTATATAGTTAAGACTGTTCTCCAGCATTTGACATGGTATAGTTTGATTTCTTATTTCCACATGTTCACCATCCTGGACAACTGCATGTGGCCACCAAAATAAAATCAGGGCTCCAATCGGTAGTTTACTCAAAGTATCTTGGCAGATAGTCCAAAAAAGCGATTTACCTCTAAATGCAGTATGGCTGGCTAATGAAGTGAACGTTCTTCCAACTGTAAAGGGTAAGGAAACAACAAGCGTTTGCCTGGCGGAAATGAAGCCAGATAGCTTTGCAGCAGCTCTGCTTGTCAGTGATGTGTTGGAAATGGCAGTTTACTTTAGACACCAAGGTGCAGATTTAAGGACTTCTGAAAACAAGAAGCATCCTTTGGCCTGGCTTCTGAAGTGAATGAGGAAGGCAGTGCGGTGCCTAACCCCCTCGTTCATGTGTCTGAGTCCCTGAGTACTCACAGGCAAGGCTGGGTGTCCCAGCGCAGGCACGGGAGTTAGCCCAAGTTTATGCCCTGGCCGGGGGAATGGACTTCCTTGGGCCTTGGGTTCTGTGGGGCTTCCTTTTGTCTTTACACTCCATGCAGGTGATGAAAAATCTAAGTTCTAAAGCACTTCCATGAAATACAAGTGAAGTGAAAATTCTAAGAATGCTTTGGTTTATGCTGTGTCAAATATGTGGCATTGAAAACAATATTTTTACGGGTTTTAACTTATAACAAACGTTTTTGGATTTCCTTTTCACTTTTTGTAGCTTTTGAAGACCAAACTGCAAATACATTACCAAGGATGGTTTGTGTTGTCTTCTAGACATAAATTTGACGAAAGATTCAACAGAATTTGTGGTAGCCAACTGCTTTGTCTGAATTTTAAAATAAGTTATAATGTGTTCTTAGTAAGTAAGGGATTCTAACAATAGCTTTTACCTTCAGTATAAATTAGTTTAATAATTTTAAAAAGGCAAATATGATTGAATAATTTTACTTGAGAAGCTTTAAAAGTGGCCTTTCTGTTACATACCCAGCACAGATGGCTCGTCAGCGTGGAGCACGTTGGGTTTTGCCTTCTGTACTTCATTATCTGATGCTACTAAAAATATGTTGTAGATTCTGTGTTTCACACACCTAGAGGTGGTATGAGCCCTCAGGACTGCACCACAGAGTAAACACAGCCTCTATATAGTGACATATTTGTCTTACTTTGTGAGTGGTGAGAGTTGATGTTTTTGTCTCAGTAGTCATATTCATCTTATGGTTGGTTGTATAATCACATGCTATATATTATGAATTGTGCAGTAAAGCAGAATAGTGTATATATAGTCATCTTTGGAGACCTGAAATTTCCAAGCTCCGTTACTATGGTAACATTCAGTATAAGGCTGTGCAAACATGAGAGGGAGTCGTGGCAGACAGGATGTATGAAATGGGATCTAGAAGCTTGCTTCACATTAAGTCAATCATGTTGAACTAACCCTTTAGTGTAGTCGAAGTACTGGAGTGTGCAGTGATAAAGTGAAGGCTAGAGGGAGATGACATTTGAAGAAAGGAAAAGTACTCAGTCTTGGTTTGTTTTTCAAATTAATAAAATACTTGTTTCCGCTTGTGCAGATAAAGGCGTATCAAAGACGACCAGACATTCTCCCTAAACTTGAGAACTTTTTAGTTTTTAATGCTGTCTTTTTGCTTAATAAATATTTGCTTGCCTAAATGGCTTCCAAATTGTGTGAGGGTCTCTACATATTTCTTAAAGTTCCATTATTAAAAGTGGTTAAGCACACAAAGCTATTTTTGTTTGCTATTTTGAATTTTGTGACTACATGCATTTAAATGAAATCTGTTGAATGTTTCAGAGTTAATATGCTTTTTTGGTAATTCTGTTTGGAATAAAGTTTTTTTTTGTTTTTTAAAGTCCATCCAATTTGGTCTTCTCTTGTGGTCGGGAAGTTTCTCAGTAACACTTTTTTTGTGGCAGGTAAGTTAGTCTCTTCACTGATAAAACACGTCCTTTGCTTACCCATCTTGCTTGGTCAACAGCTGTTCCACAGAAGTTAATTTTCCAAATAGCTTAACTGCAAAGCATTTTGTGTTTTAAAGGTTTTTCTCAAATGCAATAAACCCTGCCCTGCTGAGTATAAACTTCTTGGGAAATACAGCTTATGAATAATTTTTGTTGGGTAAAAAAAAAACCCACTGCCGTCAAGTCGATTCCAACTCATAGCCACCCTATAGGACAGAGTAGAACTGCCCCATAGGGTTTCCAAGGAGCGCCTGGCAGATTCGAACTGCCAACCTTTTGGTTAGCAGCCATAGCACTTAACCACTACACCACCAGGCTTTCCTTGTTGGGAAAGGTCATGCTTAAAACCCCCAAGCTAAATGGTCTGAGTTTTTGTTTTTTGAGTTTTCTCATACGTACTTTTGTCTTGGGAGCTCTGGTGGCTCAGTGCTTAAGATAGCCCGGCTGCTAAATGAAAGGTCAGCAGTTTGAATCCTCCAGCTGCTCCCTGGAAACCCTATGGGGCAGTTCTACTCTGTCCTGTAGGGTTGCTGTGAGTAGGAATGGCCTCCACGGCAACAGGCTTGGTTTTTGGCCTTGTCTTAGATGCTCCTATCTGCTGCAGGTAGCAGGTTAGGGGCGTATGATGTTACATCAGCTTACACTGTATTGGTTTACCTGTTATATTTTAAGATGCTCCCTTTTCTCTTGTGATAGTTAAGGTTGCATTATAAGGGACTACTAGGTAACAGAGCAGTTGCCATTTAATGCTTTCTTAAAATTACAATTTAGGATAGCAGTTCAACACTACGAGAAAGTAATATTCTGAACTTTAAAATTAGAATTGATAAAAGGAATGTTCACTCTTGCATATCTTCTGGTGAAATGCCGTTTTGTATGTTGTTTGGTCTGACTCACGGCAACCCCACGTGACCGCAGAGTACATATGGGGGTACATATGGAGAGCTTTTTTCAAGGTGTGACCAAGATGGGGGCCCAGGGGAGCTGTGCACAGCTGCAGAGCGCTCCCAGCTTAATCCATTTATCTTCTGAAGGTTCCAACTAGGGAAGTTTTTTTTTGCCAGAGGAGCATGTGTGATTTTGTGGTAGAAATTGACAGTAAAATAGAATTTATCTACGCGTTAATTCTGGTCTCCCGTCCATATTGCTGTAATTTTTTTTTTTTTTCTTAACTGTCACTCTCTTAAACACCTTCCCTTTCCTCTGCCGTAACGACCAAACACCTTACCGTGGCCTACAAGGCACAGGGCTGCCCAGCCCCTGCTAACCTCTTACTCAGCTCCAGCTAAAAATGCCCTACCCAGTCACTGCACTCTGGCCACAGGGACTTCTTTAATTTTATTGGGCTTGGTATACTCTGTTCTGCCTCCCAGCCTCTGCCCTGAACTGTGGCCTTTGCTGATTGACTCAGGGAACCCTGTCAGAGCTCACCTCAAACATCACTTCCCCAGAGAAGCTGTCTGAGGGTTAGGTCAGGCTCCTCTGTTACGTGCTCTTAAAATCCTCCATGTTCCTGTTGTTCATAGTGCTTATCTGCTTTAATTATGTTGTGCGTACTTGATGCTTGTTGCCCCCTTTAGACTGCCAGCTCCGTAACGTAGGGATTCTGCTGTAGCTCACACTGTTTCAGACTCACAACCGCTAGATTTCTGATAAATATTAAGGGGGTGAGGGAACGTGTATATTCAGGATCACAGCATTTGGAAATATCCTATCTGACCTTCATTCGTTGATGGGTCGTGGAGGTTGAGGAAAAAGTAATTTTTATATTAATTTCAGGACAAGGTACTAAGCTAAACAATTGAGGAGATTGTTCTTTATTCTTTAACTCCAAAACACGGTCTGCTCTCCTTTGCTCTGAAAAATGTCTAGCCAACTTGAGACAAAAAAATGTGTACAAGTCAGAATGTACAGGCACTCCATTTTTCTTATTACTGGCAGTTTCTGGATTGTGAAACTGAACTGAATGAAGTTGACCAAGAAGAAAGTATTCTTTAAAATAATATAGTGTGCCATTGGCTGCTGCTTTCTTGTAGAAGTGCTGGGACGGCAGTGACCTGTTTTAAGGGACACTGCCTCTAGTTGTTCAGCTTTTGTCATCAACAGAAGGTAAGCTTAGTTCAGGTTCTCTTTGGGAACGAGTCATTGTTAAACAGTTATTTGTGGGCAAGGCAATTACTTGCCCCTGATGTAGAGTACCCCACAAAAGGAACAGATTTCTGTTCTAAGGGTCAGCGTATCTATAAAAAAATCTATAGTAATAAGTAATTCCTGATAAATGGGGTTCTCCTTTCCCTTGGGCAAAAAAAAAAAAAAGAATTTTCCTTCATCCTCTCATACTTTTCTGGGAAAAGAATGACAAAACAGGAAACTCCAGGTTAACAAGGCTCTTGGGCTTCCCACTCCTCACTTTCCACTAAGTAACAACTAACAATTTTGAAAAGAGCAGTAGGAAAAAGCAGTTTTTTTTATGGAAAAAGCAGTTTTTTTTATGGAGTACCTTTCATTTGTAATTTGTATGCAAAACATGGAGGTAATAAAGATCTTTTTCTTCTGCAGGGTAATGTAAAAAGTTAGGAGGCAAGGTCCCGAACATGGAGATAAAACAGGTTTTATCTGCCTTGAGAAAGCTAAGGCAAAGTCCAAGATGAGAGGCTTGCCACTGCTGTTCAGAGCTCTTGAGAGCTGCTGCAACTTATGGTCTAAGAACAGAAAAGTATGTCCTTTGTGTTTGGGAGCAACACCAATTGTATTTCAGCTTATGTCAAATCAAGCTAACAGAAGGCAAAATCCCTCATTTATTTTTGTTTAGAAAATTTGTCTTACATCTTACTCGTGCTTTCAAACTGCCCTTTTAGACAAATAATTCTGAGTTCTAAGCTTCTAGGCTTATGGAAAATACAGAGCATTTGCCACCTGAGACAAGTTCTAGAAGAGGCAAATCTGTCTGCAGGGTGGAGATTGCTGGGAAGGGGCATGAGGGAACTTTCGGGGGTGGGGGTGGTAATATTCCGTATCTTAATAGGGGCCTGGGATTAAAAAAAAAAGTTTAGACATTTGTCTAAACTTAAAAATGTACACTTCATATTTATGCACTTCATTGTAAATTTTATATAAAAAAATACTGAACTCTAGTTAGTGACAATGTATGCAGAGGGCTTTTTGAAGAATGGGTAGAGATGTCTGCAGCTTATCCAAAATGCATCAAAACTTGACACGGATGGATGGATAGAGTATTAGGTAAGTGACAGACAAGCATAGTAAAATATTGGAATCTCGGTAAATGCTGTCCACTGGAAAATTCTTTCAACTTTGCTGTTATGTTTGAACATTTTCATAAAAAAAAAAAAATGCTGGAGACAGTTAAGGATTTATCACAATACTCCATGTCAGCAATATATTGAGAGACTAAAAGTGAAGGTCAGGTGGGCGGGTCTAAGGCTTCTTTGCCATCACTATGGAGACAGTCCCCCCACCGGAAGAGTGGGCAGAGCTTATGATGGGCCTGGTGACAAGACTGAGCCAATGGCAGAGATCCGGCCTGCCAGGCAGATGACACGGGGCCCTCCATTGTGACCCTTGACACCTAGTGGCCACAGGATTTGAGCACGCCCTGCTAGTTAGACTGCCATGAAGTCATCGGACACTTCAGAAGTACTTGCTAGAGGGGAGCACAGAGCCTGTGGCCTAGTAATTCACTGCTCTTTAACCACTAATCACTGATACAGCACCCAGTCCCTCCCTAAGGTCCAGAATATCCCCCACAGATTGTGACAGGGCTTGTAGGTAAAACTAAGGCTGATCTCCTAACCTTCCTTAGACTGTCCCAGAGGTGAGGTCTACCACCCTGAGCGGCAAGGACCACGTTAAGGATCTTGATTTCCCTGCCAATACACTGCAATTTTCAAAAAATGCCAGGAAATCTTCCCTTTAATTACATACATTAAGTATGCAAGAAGTAACTACTTAGGTAATAACTGCTTAAACATAAATACAGTGTATTCAGAATAGGTCTGATACTTTAACTTTTAGAAAGTAATCCTTTGACAATAAAATTTGGATCCTTCATTTTGCCCCCAAACTAACCCTATAGTGAAGGGCTTTTACAAGTTAATGTCAATGCAGCAGTCTAGTGTACTAATGATTTTAACAGCTTTCAATGGAAACAGTTATTTTTTTAATTTTTAAAAGCTTAAAAAGTGTTTTGAGTTGTCTATGCCCTGGTAGAAGTTTCGGTTGGGAACGCAGTATGTTGGATATTTTGTTAGCGACAGCTGCAGCTATTATAGAGTGGATCACACCAGGAGAATTTTTTTTTTTTTTATTGTGCTTTAGATGAAGGTTTACAGGACAAACTAGCTTCTCATCAAACAGTACACATATTGTTTTGTGACACTGGTTATCAACATCATGACATGTCAATCAATACTCTCCCCTTCTCAACCTTGGGTTCCTTGTACCATCTTTCCTGTTACCTCCTGCCTTCTAGTCCTTGCCCCTGGGCTGGTGTGCCTCTTTAGTGTCCTTTTGTTTTATGGGCCTGTCTAATCTTTGGTTGAAGGGTGAACCCCATAGTGACTTCATTACTGAGCTAAAACGGTGTCCAGGGGCCATGCTCTCAGGGTTTCTCCAGTCTCTGTCAGGTCAGTAAGTCTGGTCCTTTTTTGTGAGTTAGAGTTTTGTTCTATATTTTTCTCCAACTCTGTCTGGGACCCTCTATTGTGATTCCTTTCGGAGCAGCTGGTGGTGGTAGCTGGGCACCATCTAGTTATACTGGACTCAATCTGGTGGAGGCCATAGTAGTTGTGGTTCATTAGTCCTTTGGACTAACCTTTCCCTTGTGTATCTAGTTTTCTTCATTCTCCCTTACTCCCAACTGGGTGAGACCAGTGGAGTATCTTAGATGGCCACTCACAAGCTTTTAAGACCCCAGATGCTACTCACCAAAGTAGAATGTAGAACATTTTCTTTATAAACTATGTTACGCCAGTTGAGCTAGGTGTTCCCTGAGACCATGGTCCCCACAGCCCCCAGCCCAGCAATTCAGTCCTTCGGGGAATTTGGATGTGTCTATGGAGTTCCCATGAGAATTTCTGTATCAGCTCTCCTCTTTTTGAGTAAGAACATACACCACACAGCACCAGGTCTGTTCCTGAGAAGGTTAAGATGAGCTTAGCTTAATTAACTGCTCAGTAACCTAAATATCATGTTAGATTAGGGAAACTTTAGCCCTCAGCTGAAGTACCAACCTGGTATTGTACTGAGCCTGGCACAGCCGATGGGACACATTGTTATCCATCCATAATACCAACCTCAGAAAGTTAAGATTTCTGTAAACTGACTTCTTTTTCTACATAGAGATCCATGGGATCTGTAAACCATTACAAATCTAAGCCCTAACTGCAATTATCAGTGGTTCTCAACTGGGTGAGAATTGGTTAGAATACAAATCTGAGGGCCCCCACCCCAGACAACCAAATCAGAAACTCTGGGGCCGGACCCAGCAATTTGTGTTTGAACAAACCGTCCAGGTAATTGATGCATGCCAGAGCTTGGGGACTTTTCTTGTCCTCTGCTGAAGGTAGCATCCTGGAGAAAAATAGGGTGGACAGTCCCAGTGCTTGGGGTGAAAAGAAGACTCAAGACTCCCCAGAGCAGGTGGGGTGCAGTGGGGTGAGGGAATCACCTGAAGCCTTTCCAAGGAATGAAGAGTTACACTCCACGACTGGAATGAAGTCAGAACTGGTAACATGGTATCACAGCAGGTGCTTGTAATGTCCAGGGAGAGAACAATGCAAAGGCTGGTTTTGCCGCAAGAGTACTGGGACATCTTGTTGAGTGTTCCCGGAGGGGTGGGAGAGGCAGGGATGGGAACGTGATTCTAAGACTGCCTAGGACATAAATACAGACATGCCGTCTGTATCTGCCCACTACACCCAGTGGGAAACATTTCCAGAGCTGATGCATAGTTTCCATATCCCTCTCACTAGGTAACCACTGATGACTTCTCTTAATAGAGCCACACTGACACGGACCAGACAGTCCCTACAATGACCCCAGTATTGTGGAAAGCGTATTTATGAGCATGGGCTTGTCAGCTGAAGCCCCACAGATCAAGAACTTTAAGAACATTCGTAAGTGCTAGCCTTAAGCAATTTTAATCCTGTTTATCTTTGCCCTTTGATCTGTGTGTCTTTTTTCAGATGCAGCAGCTAACTACACATAATGTTCCAAGAACGTACATACGTATGTGCCATGATTTGAATACCTGTTTCAGATTGATATTCTAAATAGTTACTACTTTTAAGAGCAGCATACATAGCTATAAACCAAAAATAGCTAACCCCTAGTAGAAAAGCCCGGGGGAGAAAGCACTACATGTTAGAGGACAATTCTGAAAACGTTACTGGCCATAAACACAGAAGCAGAGGCTTTTCAACTTTTTCACAATTAGAATTTTACCTAGAGTAAAGCTGAAATACATTTATAGTGTAAACACCGTAACAATCCACAATCACAATATTCTACTCAGTTTGCATGCAGTAAACATTTCTGACAGAACTATTAAAACAGGTTAGGCTAAGAAGTCAGACAGATCTGGGTATGAGTCTAACTGAAACTTACTAGTTATTTAACTTTAGGTAAATTAATCTTTAAGCCTCAATTAATCTGTAAAACAGGAAAAATAACAGTATGTACCTACCTCCTGAGAATGTTTTAAGGATTAAATCATGCCTGTGAAGCACTAAACCTAGTACCCAACACACGGCAGCAAGCAGAATAATGGCCCCCCAAAGCTGTGCATGTGCTAATCCCCAGAACCTATGAATCTGTTACGCTACGTGGCAAGGGAGGGGTTAAAGTTGTAAATGGAATGAGGCTGCTATTTAGCTGACTTGAAAATGGGGAGATTATCCTGGATTATGCAGTGGGCTCAGTGTAATCACAGGAGTCCTTATAAATGAAACAGGGAGGCAGGAGACTATCGAGTCAGAGAGAAAGATTGAAGACGGTATGCTGCTGGCTCGAACATGGAGGCAAGGAATGCAGGCAGCCTCTACAAGCTGGAAAAGCAAGAAAAGAGATTCTCCCTTTGAGCCCTAGAAGGGGCACAGGCCTGCTAACACATGGATTTTAGCTCAGTGAGACACATTTTGGACTTCTGACCTCAAAACTATAAATTTATGTTTTTAAAGCCACTGAAGTGGTGGTAATTTGTTACAGCAGCAATAGGAAACTAATAAAAACTGTCAATTCATGAGTGTCACCGCATGTCAAATAGTCATTTTCTTTTAAATTAAAAAAAAAAATCTATTTTTAAATAGCCCAAAATATATCAGCCGTAGAGATAACCGAAATAGTAACTAGTGCTACTAAACCAGTTCGTCTAAATGATTTCACAAGATAACCTGAATAGAAAAGGATTCACCCTATCTTTCTCTAAAATGACTTACAAAAAAATGAGTGCCCTGGAAACAAGTGTCCATCAACAGAGGAATGGTTCAACAATACGTGGTATATCCACATAATGGCGTATTATCCAGCTATAAAAAGGAAGGATGTTCTAATACATGCTACAGTATGGATGGACCTTGAAAGCGTGCCAAGTGAAATAAGCAGACACAAAAGGAAAAATGTACAGTTCCATTCATATGACATATATTGAATATGCACATTCATAGAATGTAGATTAGAGGTTACCATGGCCTAGGGGAGAGGAGATGAGGGAGTTACTGTTTATTGGGTACAGAATTTCTGTTTGGGATGATGAAAAAGTTTTGGAAATAGAGGGTAGTGATGGTTGCACAACATTGTGAATATAATTAATGCCACTGAATTGTATGCTTAAAAATGGTAAACATTATTTACATATATTTTACCATGATAAATATATATATATATACACACACACAGCCATCCCTTGGTATCCATGGGGGATTGGTTCCAGGACCCCTGCAGATATGAAAATCCATGGATGCTCAAGTCCCTTACATAAGATGGCATAGTATTTGCATATAAACTACACACATCCTCCTGTCCACTTTAAATCATTTCTAGATTACTTATAATACCTACTACAATGTAAACACTATGTAACTAGCTGTTATACCGTACTGTTTAGGGGATGATGACAAGACGTGAGGTGAACAGTGCTTAAACAAGCAGTGCTGGAGAGAGACTGAGGGTCTGTGAAACGGTGGGAAACTGGCACAGTACGTGCTGTTCAGCACATGGCAAATTCAAGTGTTGCTTTTTGGAACTTTTTTCCCAAATAGTTTCCATCCACAGTTGGTTAAATCTGTGGATGCGGAACCCGCAGATATGGAGGATGACTGTATACATATATGTGTTTCTACCAACTGTTCCGAAAAATGCATGAACAATCAAATTAATTTTCATATGTTTCCAGGTTACACCAGCAGTCTGATGGTTAAATAAATTCATAAGAAGAGCAACATGCAAAAAAAGACTGTCCCAAATATGTCTGTCACTTTTCTGGTGAATGAAAGTAGTATGGTAAAGTTAACCATCAATCATATTGTTAAATAAAACAAGAATATGTCACTCTAGGAAACACTGTGAAAAGTAACATATTTTAAGTTCATCTATATGACAACAATCACTGTATACAGCTTGCCAAGCAAAAATTTATCAACTATGCTTCCTATTGATATGATACAGTGTTCACTGAATAATTTATGAAGCTCATAAAACATGATCCATATGGAAATTGTAAATGGCTGGAACACTAAGCAGCATATGTGACTGGATCAGATCTTAGTATATGTGTTTTTAGTGTAAAACGCCAATTCTCTGTTTTAGTGGCCTTCACAAAATGAAATGTTTCAGTGGAAGCACAAGGTGGACCTTGTGCAGGAAGAAAATTTCAGTCTTTTTTTTTAATCTCCTTTAAAAATTTTTTTCTCTGTGTATGTTTTGTAATGCATATAAAAGAGCAGTACGATAGCATATGTATAATTTATATATAATAAAAATTTGGAGTGAACAGTCAAACTCTTTGTCTGAGAGGGATTGCACCATCTAAAGAGTTTATGGAGTGTCAGTAAAAAGAACCACCAAGCCACTGCCTCTGTCAGTCTTATGCTTGATTCTGGTCTAAAATGCACACCTAGAAGTTTAAACAAAAGCTTAAACTACGACTTAAACCAAGTTTGCGATCAACTTGTTAAACAGGTTAACCACACACAAAAAGTGTGTCAGATGTTTCAAAGTAGTATTTATTTCTTAAAAGCACATTATGAGGTAGACTTGTACCAAAATATTCAGTGCATATATTGATACAAAGGTTTATTAAATCCTTAAAATTTTATGTAGGTTTTTTTATGTACGTAGATAAAACAAATCCACCTACAATTCTACAATCATCCACTTGAAAGACTTGAAATAATTCTGTTGAAAAGGTAAAAAGCCAATTATATTCTTAGGAAGCTCTTCTAATTCTGATGTGAAGAACACTTGATCTGTCAAAAAGTTTGGGGGAGGGAGGTACTTTTAATTTTAGATTTTAAAAATTACTAAATCATTTACTTTGTGGCTAGTTTTCAATGGATGTGAGCTCCTTTACTAGCAGTAGGTAAAAGACACTGTAGCCCTCATTATTCTGTTTCCTTAATGTCAAGATGATTAAACCTACGCAGACCAGCTACATAATTTGTGGGCATAGGACAAAATGAAAATGCAGTTTTAAAAACTTATTAAAATTTTCAAGACAGCTACAGCAGAGTATGAAACCAAGAATGGGGCCTTTCTAAGCAAGATGCCCATGTGACTGCACAGGTTGCATGTCTGTGAAGCCAGCCCTGCATCTGCTTCAATTGCACGTATGAAATACCTCTGAAAACTGAGTCCCTCCGTACTGGATTAGGCATATAGCAGGGATTCAAATGTTGAGTGAAAAATTGTATCTCATTTTTCAGTTCTCCAAATCAACTAAAAATGCTTAACTACCTATGGTCACACACACACAAAAAAAATCCTACCCTGATGAACACAATCTGTTCATTATAATAATCATGATGGACTCTTCTAGTACTGAACGGTTTGCACATCACATTCTGGCTTCCTGGGAGCCTGAGGCCACGTATGGTAACGGTTCATTTGATTCGTTCAACAAATATTTATTGAACAACCACTCTGTGTCAGGTCCTGTAGCACACACTGGAGATACAAGAATAAATAAGACAGTCCTGCCCTCAAGGAGCTTACAGTCTAGCAAAAGAGCTTACAGCAAACACCTCAGAACCTAGTGACAGAACTTTCTGGGTGTCTAGTATATTATCTGGAATACTCCAAATTTCCTGAAAATGTGAATCTAAAATTTACCAGAAAGCACAGTTTGGAAATGGAAGATACAGTAAAATTTAAAAGAAAATTCAAACGTTTATATTTTAAAGTAAAAACCATGGAATCTGAATAAGGAAGAAACTTAGGAAAGTTGAAAATATTTTAAAGACTTTGGACCAGATTTAAATTTTTTAATTACAAAAATTATTTTATTATCTCTGGATGACATTTTATTTTATGGCGACACTTATACACATAAGGCTATGTATTTCATAAGATGTGTTCCTTAAGGCTTTTGATATAGCCAATATTTCTATAACTAATTCACAACTAAAAGCAGCATAAAGGTAAAAATCTGAGACTTCCTTTTGACAATAATTTCTATTATCATTTGAACGGGAGAAATTCTTAGAACACCATTTAGAATCATCTTTAGATAGAAATTTTGGCACAACAGTATTTTGCCATGAGACTAAACTGTCTTTGTAACAATGTGTAATATTTTAATGGCTATTGACAAAGTTTAGTGGTATCTACATACTTGTCTTAAGTCTATCTGGATTTTCTTTTTTTTTCTCTCCTGGATTCTTCCTATCTTTTTTTCAAAGCATGAAAGACCGCTGTGCAAATACAGAGCCTTTCTGTTGCTTTGCTGTACTTTGGTAAATTGCTATTTATTCCTTAACCTAGCAGCATCCTTAGTTTGTAGTATTTTACTTGGTGGCAACTGAAAAACCACCAGCTGAGGGCGCGTCTATTAGCCAGTAGGTTGCTGTGAACTTGGAACCAAAAGAGCTGTCTCAGACTGCCCCTGCAGCTTGTCCAGCTCTCACTGTGGACTCTGACAGCTTAGTCCTCCCAGGTCCCAGCTCTTTACAGATGAATACAGCACTTTAGAAAGAAGTGGCAGCCTGCTACAAGCAGGCATATGGTAGTATGGCAGGAGACAGAACAAACTACTTAGCAGATATTAGGGGAAAAAAAAAGAAAACCAGCAACCTGGGGCAAATGGTTATACATACCTCAGGGCTGAATCACTTTATAGTAATTGATACGATTAATAATAACACACATCTGTTATAGCCCTTTTCATTTTATGAAGTGTTTTACACACATTAGAGCTCACTGGGTATTTGTAGTACCACGTTATGAATATAGCTTTACCTTTTATCATGCAAAAGTGAACTGTAACTTAGCATGCTGTTTAAGAAGGCAGGGAAGTTAAGTATACTAACATATCTGAAAGACTTCCATCAAAAATAATTACAAGTTTTAAATTTTGGCACTTAGAGATATGCATTAGTTATCAAAAAATTCATATATATGGTTTCTTTCATGACCAGCGCAGGGTGTTGTTGAATAAATTTTCACAGCACCCAATAACTGCTGGTCAGTAAATGGGGATGATTGTCAGCAGTAAGTTATCGGACTACTCCTCATGTTAAACACAAGCTTAAAAGATACTTACAGATGCCAATACCACATATGATGCCTCATACGGGAAACACTAAGATTCTAAAGGGTTCTCAGAGTGTTTTCCCTATATTGCACTTTCTAGAGAACAAAGCTTTAGCAATGATACAATATGATCTTGGTTCTAGAGTGAAACATGCCCTGACATAGGAGTGGGAAGATGTGGTTTACCTTTCCTTGTTTTCTTAAAATTTTTGGTATAACCTCTTCTCAGGGATGTAACAAGGAGAAATGACAAAATATACATGTGCTTATGTGCTTTTGGGGTTCTGGGGAAAAAGACCACCACATTTTTAAGACTAAAATAGAGGTCTCTTCTGCTTTAGCCACTTCATTTTTACAATTGAAAATAAGGAACTACTGTATATTTGATCTTCCTAACTTATTCAACATAGCACTGCCATAAATACACTGTTCTGCAGAAAGCTTTTAAAAATAGAACAATTTGCAATAAAATTCTGTTATATTTACCCATTATCATGAATAAAAATGGCTGAATAAAATTTAGAGTAAAAAACACCAGACCTAAGTAAAATAGGACCTTGAAATGGTAAGATGTTATTTCCTTCAATAGTATAGTATTCGTGATGCCCTTTAATTTCTTGATTAATATCCCTTGATAACTTTTTGATCATGAACACTCAAGGAGGAAAAAGGTTAATGTTTTGCTGAGTTTGCTGGCAGTTAATTTTTACTTCTCATCTTTGTGACATTTATACAAGACTATTTATCCTCCATTTTTCTTCTATGCCTTACAGCTACTTATCCTGCTTGAGGTTTTTTAGTTAGGAGTGGACTGTATGTATGCATGCCTTGCAGTTTATGGTATTAATTCTCATGGAAATTGTCAATCTTGTAAACGTTCTTTTATACGGTGCAGAAGGTAAGCCAGCTTTGTAATAAAGAACTTACAGAGGACTGCTAACAAACAAAAGGCCAATTTACCATTCTTTTCAAACCAAAGGGCAAAATGATAGAGTACAAGCTTTGGACTCAAACAGACCTGGGTCAAATCCCACTGCTGCCACTTCTGTGACTAGGGTGAGGCACTTAACCTTTCTGACCCTTTATGCCCTCCAAAGTTAATTGAGGCTCATTCCACCTACCTACAATTGTAAAGTTTTGTGAAGGTTGGTAGTAAGGTATGTACAGTATTTGACACGTGATAGTTTACAGAATTATTGGGTGAGTTTAGAGTTGGGCAACATGTGGGTCCAGTATCTAATACGGAACTCTTTCCAAAGGGGATGAAATTTATAGAACCTTCTTTTAAATATCAATACAGTGACTATATTTAGTAGCTTGTTTTTAATGATAACATTGAGTGTTTTTTCCTCTAAAATTTTCTTTTAAATATGTGTTTTTAAAAAGTTTATTGCAAACTTATGTTTTCATTGTGCTTTGTGGTAATTTTTTTCTTGACTGAAAAATTTCCAATTTTTTTTAAACATCAGTGGTAAAATGATGTAATTTTAAAAATTGTCCTAGAGCCAATATTATTGGTCAAGTGAGATCTGACTTATACACATGTGTGTGAATGGCTGTTCACTCAATAGGCCCTACAAAGAAATGCCATTTTTATTCATGTATTGGGGTTCCTTAAAAATTTCTATAGGATTTACAATACTTTGCTTCTTATGGCTGAAATTCGCAGCACCTAGTCCTATGCTTCTCCTTTTTCAATCTACTAGCCAGTTTAAAAGTATTCACAATAATATAACTTAAAAAACCCAAAAAAACTTAAAGACAGAATAAACTGTTCCTAGGTCATTAACAGCCAGTAGAAACTGCCCTGAGCAAGGAATTAGGAGACCTGAAATGTAGTCCTGGCTCTGATACTAACTTTGCAGGGTGACCTTGGGCAAGACACTTAACTTCTCTCATTTGTCAAATAATGGGATTGATTCCATTTTAAGTTATTTTCTACCTCTAAAATTGCTGTCATGTACTTAAAAAAAAAAAAAATCAAAATACCTTCTGGGAGTTGTGTTAAGCACCAGATGGATACAGAAGTATATTTACTGCCTTAAGGTAGTGTTTTTTAAACTGCAATCCAGGGACTACCTGAAGAAAGATTAGTTGGGGCTCCTGTTAAAAATACAGATTTCTGTCATCTCCCTGGTTGAATCAGAATCTCCTATGGTGGGGGCCAGGTTTCTGCATTTTTCACAAGTTCCTCAATGACTATTGTGCACCCTAATGGTTGAGAATCACTTGGCTTAAGAGAGTGTGATTTAAGTGAGAAAGGCTAGAGCATGGCTGAAATTACTCCAGCCAATGGCAAATCCCTTCTAAACACAATGCCATTCAATGTGGAGGGGACTGAGGAAAGCCGGTTACATGAGCAGAGCAATTGGCCTCATGCTTGACCCCTGCTTGATGCTTTTTACTTGCTGTGTTCCACAGTGACACACAAAAAAAGGTCTTCATATCAGCGCAGTCTTGGCATCCACAGTCATTGTCTACCAGAGTTACGACATCAGCTTGAAAAGAGGACCGCAGTTCTCCCTTCACTAACATAGATGAGTTTGTGCCACCTGGCTCAGCGAAGAACAGTAAAACACCACCTCTTTGCTCTTGACTCCGCTTTGACCCCAACAGTATAACATGTCATTCTCTGTGATTTAAATAATCTGGCAGAGAAAATACAGAAAACCTGTCACATTGCTCTCATCACTCTGTGACCAGATATTGTACTAACCAATAAGAAAATCCTCTTCTGTACAACAGAAATGACCAATGTACACTCCTTCCTCTCCTTTCCTTTCTAATTCTGTTGATAAAAACAAAATACCAGGTAAGGACAGATAATAGAGATTTTAACCTCATACAAGTAAAGCAGGTTACAAAAAGATGCGGCAATCTGTTTTCTAGAACTTCACAACAAACAAAATCTCTTTTGCTGTGAAAAATTTGTATAATTTTAACAGGAAACTTAAAAGATACTTTGTTGCAAGACTAACAGTCATGAGAATAACACAATTAACTGTGCTCATTGTAGAGAAATATAGTAACTTTAAAAGGCCAAGTGTATTGATACATGAAGATGAAATTGTTTCAACGACCAATATGCCAACATCAAACTTCCAGGTTTTATTCACTGCTGGTGTCACAGGTTTCTCCTATCCCATCCCAAATTCCTGCCAAATGCCCACAAAATTCACATTAAAAAAAATAATAATAATAATAAAAAGAGGGAGAAAGAAAGGAGGAAACTTGACAAGAGCTACCATGCAAATTATCCAGAGGAACCAGAGTTCAGTGGCACAGGGTCAGCAGGAGCAGAGGAATGCTGAAAAAGATGATGCTGCATAGAGTCTGAAACTTGGACATGCCCGTATGATGCTGGACGCCCAAGTACTCAGGTCACAGGTGTGTTAATGGACCCATGAGAACCAGGATCTTGACCCAAACTTACAAGATCTTCTAAAAAGACAATACTTCACCTAAATTGAAGTAATTTATGAGTCAAACACCAGAAGAGTTCCTTATTTGATGTACGTTGTGCCTAAAACTTTGGCTGATACAAAGAAACCCGCCCACTAAGGCACCCTGAGGCGATCTGACAATGTGTAGGAGAGAACTTTGTTGTCAGTACCACGTCATTATGAGAGTACAAAGAACGAATCACTCGAAGGGGACTGGCTTCTTTGGGCAAACAGTCAACAAGTTCACTGCATTGTTTGTCAAATCCCAACAAGCGGATTCCGTAGCCATGTGGGGAAGAAATCATTCGCCCATCAGGGCTGAAGCAAAGTTCTTTGATATAACCCCTGCCTACATTGGCTTCTTCAATGTAATGAGTCAGTCGTAGTGAACAGCGAGGTGAGACAGGTCGCACGGAAGTGCCTTCTTGGAATTCATAGACACAAGTCCACTAGGGGAAAAGAAGGGTAACAAAAAGTTATAGAGCCCCAGAGAGTATTACAGGTATTCCTTACTTTTAAAAGGCTCAACCGAATGCCAAAGTTACAGAATTGTTGCAAGAAATCATCCAGATGAATGCTACCCGCCTCCCTACCAACAGAGTTTATAGGCCTCATACCTTCTTGTTTTTATAAGCTGAGGCTATTCTGTGTTATGATGCTTCAAAACCTTTTGTTCCCTGAGGCTGTCTATGACTTCTTCAGTAATGTAATACATTCACTTTTCTGAGGGCAACAACAATCTCGATATTTTTAAAACATTCCTAGAGACCATCTAAGCTGTAGAGTACCTCTCCCCCTACATACTTCAAAGGCTCTTATTGCCTTCTTTCATTTGTGGCCTCTAGAGCTAGTGAGATCCTCAGAAGACTTTCCAGACTGATAAGAATCGTCCAGTCCTTTAAAACCTTTTCCCCTCATCATAAGTTTAGTTCCTTCCTTCCCCAGAGCTTTCTCTGGTTTTTAAAAAGAGAAAACTTTAATATTCAATTTGCTTAGCAAAATCTGATATTTAGCCCGCTTAACTGAAACATCTCAGCCCTATGTTTACTGTATAAGGGTTTTTTAGGGTGAGATGAAGGAGGCAAGAATTAAGAAGGCGGGCACAATTGGAGCTGATGAAGCCTTTAAAGCAGCTCCCAGCTTGCCCCACCCAGGCAGGAGGGAAGGAAAAATAGTTTGCTGGGGACAGAGGACAGAGATATATGATACAAGTGGACAGAGACAGGCAAGTCAAGAAGCACCATCTCTGACTGTGTTCTTGAGGGCAGGGACTATGTCCAGTGATCACTTTAAGGTCTGCACACATGGCAATGGCAATTTGTCCAATCAGCTTTGGTGAAGGTGGAGCTCTGCTGCCCATACCTCCTGATCATCAGTGTTGCTTGAGCACCGAAGAAGCGTGGCCCAGCCTTTTGGGTGCAGCTGTAAGGACGTGATACAGTTTCCACGATCTCGCTCACCAGGAACTTCAGGGGTTAAGACTTCAAGACTATTTCGTGGTGAAACTCCTGAGATAAAAGAAAACGAGGATGTGGGATTTATACTATCCAAGGACTAAGGCAGTTCATCAAAGCTTTGATTTCTGGCAGCCACCATCCATGCCTTTGTTCCTTAGTCTGCCCCTTATGCTACCACGTGTAAAAGAATATGATGCCCCCCTCAATGTTCTGGTGTGAGTGTGTCCTGGAGTAAAAGCATGAGGAAAGTATGCCAGAAACTAAAGAGTCCAAGTTCCTGCAGCAGAAATCACCAGTGACCTAGGGCTAAAGTATGAAAGCTGGAGAGGTCCTTTTGATTTGGGTCTATCTACATCTCAGAAACCTCTTTTTTCTCCAATTTAGACACAAAGTTAAATGACATGAAAGGAATCTAGGAAAGTAAAAGATATAATTCTCATCCCAGCGGCCCTGAGAAAGAAATACTTGGAAGCCATGAAACTACCTTTAAATAAATAAAAGGCTATTATGTACGCAAAGGGCATGACTTATTATGGCCCCTGAAGAAAGGACTATAAATAATGAATAGGCCTGTAACATTGGAGGTGGAGGTGGAGGAGGACACCTCACATAGAGGTATGTCAAAATAAGGGGTGGGAGACAATGCCAACCACACAGGCTCCTGGCAACTCTGCTATGCCCCACAATTTCCTTCTGCCTAGCTCCCAATGAAAATGATTGCTGTAATAAGCCACCGTTAATAACAGGAGTATGTCATATGGCTCAGGTGAGTGGAGAACCACTTTCATATACACTGTAAGGAAGCAGCTTAGAAATTCAGTACCAAGAGAAATATTTCAATGCTTCTCTGCCTGTGCAAGGAGTTACTCTGAAAAGTAATGAGCTCCGTCTCTCAGACCTTTTGTGAACTGTTTCTCACAGGGCTTCAAACCAGTTTGCTCCAGTTCGAACAGCCTGCAGAGAATTTGCATTCCTAACAAGCTCCCAGGCAATATTAATGCTGCTGGTTAAGGGACCAATTCTGCGAACTAGTAGTAGAGCAGTGGTTCTCAAGATTTATTATACATAAGAATCACCTGAGGATCTTGTTAAATACTACATTCTCATTCAGTATATCTGGGGTGGAAATGCAAATTCTCAGCAGGGATTCGAACTGCAATGAACTGGTTCAAAGCCCTGGTTTCTGGTGGCAGATGTATTACCTTCTTTTTAAAGATTCCCTTTAGATTAGGAAACCCTGGTGGTGTAGTGGTTAAGTGCTACGGCTATGAGTTGGAATTGACTCCACGGCACTGGGTTTTTTTTTTTTAGATAACTGAAACATTGACAGAAATCTGTGAAGCTCCAAATTATGTTGTTACAACTCAATGTAAACCTACGTAACAATTTCATATGTAGTTGAACTTTAACAATTTTAGAGAAAAAACAAACTCTATTTCAAGAATTAGTTTTGAAAACACATAGCAAAAGCTGAAAAGAAACCCATTCTAAGTAGCTAAGCAATGGTTTTCTATCTGTGCTCCTTGCAGATTCCTCGAGGAGCAGACAAAAGGGGGGAACCTAGCTGGGACAAAGGTGGAGATGGGGTGGGAAAGAATAGAGGGGTCAAAGGCCTCCCTAATTGCCCTTGAGCCAGAGCAGCTCCCCTCTTATTTGTGTTAAGTCCCTAGGAATCCACAGCAGATTTCATTTCACAAATAGCACTCTAATTCTGAAATGAGTTTAGCATTCCAAAGGATGGTGCTAACATACTGTGACGCCTGAAGACCCAGGATTTCCAACATCCAGAGCAATTTCACCTATAAGCCCACTTCCCAACCTTCTTCCTCTTTTTCCACCCTCTGATTGTCTTCCTCTCTCTCTTCAGGCTCTCACACATCATCTCTTCCCCCATTCCCAACTCTTTATGGCATGAAACCGCCATAGGTTTGTGTTTACCATTGGTCAATAACAAGCAAGCATGTTAACTATTCTCTTCTCAAACGGTTTCTTTTTCTTGTGGAAGGCTTAATCAGTCAGTAAAGGGCTCTCTCAGTGATTATTAGGAGCCCTTGCTTGTCCCCACGGCCAAAGCAGAAGGGGAAGAGCCTGCGAAAGAAGTTTCTGCTACAAATCAAAGGAGAAATGTTACACCTCTAGGCATAAATCTCGATATTTAAAGGAGAAACCTTTTAACCTTGAAGTGAAACATCACAATCTTCAATACCTAGAGGAAACTGGATAGGTTCTAGGTTAAGAAGGGCTCTCGAACTATTCTACTAGAGTAAGGAACCGTACAAAACAACTACACATTTACTGAGCACCTACCAGGTGAGGCCACCCAGAGAAAAAACAAGTCAGAAGTCTTTAAGAAATATAGTCCCTGTTTAAAGGTCAGACAGGAAACTTAGGGGACAGTGAGTTTGTTAATGGCGGAAGAACAACTCAGAAAAGGAGGGTGAGAATGGTTGCACAACTCGAAGAATGTAATCAATGTCACTGAATTCTACACGTAGGAATTGCTGAACTGGTGTGTGTTCCGCTGTGTATATTCTCAACAACAAAAATAAATTATTTAAAAAAAGAATGGCCCCCGCCCTAACTACTGAGGTAGGAAACATGCCTGTCTCCAAACCATGATTCAAAATGACAAAAACACATACTGGCTATCGATATTCAGTTCACAAAGAGGAGGATAAACAACAAATGCTCTAAGAGCTTAGGTGTGCATTAGTATGGAGAGGGAGGATGGGTGGAGTTTGCACAAATAGCGGGTAGGAGGGCTGGGCTGGGCAGCTAGTTCTGCCAGAATGGCAGGGAAAAAACTGGCAAAAGCAGAGTGGGGCCAGATTGTAGCTCACTTCATCCCATAACCCTTCTGAGGCTGTCAGGAATTACACAGGTAAAGAAATGGCAGAGCATAAAGCCTAAAGGGCTGGGACCAGTCAACTTTCACAAGCATCTGATAAACTCATCCCCTTATTATTTATGCCGCACTTTCACATGCACAATCTCATTGAATTTTCACAACAACCCTGATCAGAATCTACATTTCCCGACTACTTCCTCTCCAAACTAAGTCCAGGTAATAAAATTAAAGCTCAAATTCCGACAAAGATTTAAGCCCAAGATATTCGACCCTGGAGACTTTGGTTAGCTTCATTAAAAATGCTGACTGAGGGGCAAGGAATAACTTCATTGGTATTGACTTTTATTGGTACAGATTAAAAGCCAACCAAAGAAAGCTGTTAGAATCTGTTGTTGCAAGATTATAAAATCCAACGTTTAACCTACCTTCTCTTTGAGAGGCTCGAGACAAGTGTTTCTCAGAAGGTGAATTAGAATCACTGTGATGACAAGGTGAGCCAGAAACTCTAGGACCAGATGAACTTGAAGTTGTCAAATCTTGAAAATACAACAAGTTCTGAAATAAGCCTAGCATAACTCACATAGTGTCTACTTAAACCATACTTTTAATTATCTACTTAAACCATACTTTCAAAATCCACCTGAATCATGGTTAAGTACGTGCCCACATAAAACTGGCCTATAATTAAGAGACAAGACAGTTCTTTGAGATGTTCTAAGGCCAACTCCTTTTCTAAAAAATTTTTTTTATAATTTTTCTTGTGCTTTAAGTGAAAGTTTACAAATCAAGTCAGTCTCTCACATAAAAACCCATCTACACCTTAAAATCTTTTATAAATCAAAGATTTACTTATGTGAAAGAAAAATGAAAAACAAAAATATAGGAGCATCTTTGTTGCCCCATCATTTCTGTAGTGAAATGGAACAAGGAAATTCAATGAAAATGAAAAGTGAGCTGTTTAGCCTGTTGTTTAAGTTAGAACAGAGTCCAAACAAAAGGCCCATTACTGGGAAAATGATAGATCTTTCCTAAAACATATTAAAAACTTTTATTATCATTCTTGAAATTATGTAAATAATATCTTTGAAATTCGTGGAAAAATAAAGTGATTATCAGACAGCTGAGTCTGATATAATACTCCAAATAGGAATCTCCATTTCATCACACTTTTCTAATGGCCCCACACGTCTGTGGAGAATTATCGATTACCCTTAGAAGATGGAAAAGTATTGTTTTTGAATCAAAAAGGGCCAAACACACCTTTTGAATCACTATTTCTCACTAAGCTAAAGTTTATTATCAGTGTTTAAAAAAAAAAAAAGGCAATGCTGAATCTAAAAGAATTATACTTGCATATTTATGAAACCACTTGCTTGCAATAAGTTGGTAAAACATAAGCTTCTACTTTAAACAGTAATATTGGGCAACTGCAATGCACTTATGCCCACATATTCCCAAAGGAGTTTTCAGGAATGGCCCTCTGCACACAGGAGAAAGACTGCTATCCAACCATTTAAGGATGCCTTTTAATAAAATTTATGAACATTCTGTGTTCCAAATGTTTAAATCTTCTTTTCTGGGTTTTTGTTCATCATCACAATATTATAAATGACGAGAATGTTCCCAGACCAGCCCTCTTTATCTCAAAGGTAGATGAAATATAGTCTTTATCACATAATATAGATCAAATACAGTATTTAGTTCTTCTGAGCTCCAAGTGCACTTAAGTCTGGTAGAAGCAGCAACAGGAGGAGAGGGCATTAGCAGGAGGATAATTAGGGGGTCATGTAATAATATGGTTATCAACTACCTGTGTCTGGACATTTGGAAGTCGCAGATACAATACAGACTTAAAGCTAAATCTTTCTATATTAACCACAACTTAGAAGCCCTGCTGGATTCCAAAAGGGCTTAAGAAGATTGATACTACCTTGGGCCATCACTAATTTTTGGGATAGTGATGATTTCAGAAGTAATGACAAAGATTCTCTGGTTAGCAGACAGCTACAAGAAAATACTTTTAGAGTTAGTAGTTCTTCCCAGACCATTTGTGACACGCAGGTACAAATCAGTGTTATACAAATCATTGTACTTCTTTGGAAAGGAGCTATCACTGAGTTTTCCAGAGGAGGTCTTTTAATTTCCTTCCCTTCTTCCTTCTTCCATTCTCAGAATGGACATATACACCATCCCTATGTCTGCGATTCTTTAGAAAACTCTTTTTTAATCAAGAAAGGAAAGCTTACCTGAACTTGATGTAGTTCTTCTTGCTCTCAAAATGGGATAGCTGCCTACTTCTAAAGACTTCGTTAAGTCAAGATCATGCAAAATCAAGAGATATCCAGAAGAAGTTGAGATCAACATCTTGGAACAATCTGGTGTTAATCTCATTCGCATGAGAAAACGTGTGTGAAAGAATTTTTTATGTGGACACCCATCTTCTGTACACCTACAGAAGAAATCAAACCAATAAAAGCTAGAATTATAAATATAATGGTTCAGTGATAGTCATATATTTTATTTACCCCTTAAAATAAAATTTACAATGTATATTTATACACATTTTTTTTGCTCACCATTCCTTTTGTCATCTCTAATCTTCCTTTTTGGGCCATTCTCTTTCTTCCTGAAGTATATCCCTCAGAATTTCCTCAAGACTTCGTTGAGGTAATCTTTTTTATTGTTCTGAAAATGTCTTTATTATGAATACTGGTTTAGCTGAGTATATAACTTTAAGTTGACACATTTCTTTCCTCATATTGAGGATAATATTCCACTAAGCTCTGGCTTGCCATTGTTGCTATTTAAGTCTTTTATCCGGCTAAAATTACTTGGGATAATTTGAATCTATTCATCTGGAGGTTTTAAGATCTTCCTTGTCTTTGGAGTGGGGCAGTTTCACTCTGATGTAACTTAAGATTTGTTTATTTTTATTGGGATTCACTTTCTAAATTTTAAGATTCATGTTATTCATATATTCTGGAAAATTCTCAGCCATTATTCCATTATTATCTCTTATCTATTTTCTGTATTCTCTCTTTTTGGAGCTCCAAATAGATGTTTGAGACATTCATAACTGCTTTTTAAATTTCCTGTCTCCCCTTCTCTATATGTTGTATGATGGATAATTTTTCAATATTTATCTCCCAATCTTTTTTTTTTTTTTTCCAGTTATGTCTAACCTGCTATTTGACCTGTCCTATGCTTTTAAATTTTCAATAGTTGTATTTTCTTTTACCTAAGTTCTATCTGGAAACGCTGGTGGTGTAATGGTTACGTGCTATGGCTGCTAACCAAAAGGTTGGCAGTTCAAATCCACCAGGCACTCCTTGGAAACTCTATGGGGCAGTTCTACTCTGTCTTATAGGGTCACTATGAGTCGGAATCGACTTGATGGCAACGGGTTTTGGGAAGTTCTATTTGGTCCTTACCAAAATCTGCAATAGATTTTATTCCTCGCCTATGTTCTTTATTCTCCCTTTCATCTTGTTTTTTGAAATTTTTTTTTTTTAAAAAAGTGAACCATATCACACCTGGAGAATAGTACATAAATAAAACACATGAAGAGTTTAACACTTTCGTGAACCAATTATTTTCTGCTGTGAATTTTTTGTTGATACTATGTGTTTTCATTAATGGAAGCATGCTGAATGACTGTGTCTGAATTTTCGGTAGGTAGTATTGATTTTTTTTTTTTAGTATTGATATTCTTTTCTTGCCCCCTCGCACAAGCCTACCCTAAGTGTTTAGTGGACATAAGAAGTACCACTAATTATAACCCAGAGCCCCCACCGGGTTCTATTGGTACATATGTGCAATTAAAATTTTTCAAAATTTCTATTTTTCCTACCAAAATACAATGTCCTATCATACAATACCCTGTAAAAACAGTAATTTGCACCAAATGCCCATTCCTTCCGTTTCAGTCATGAAAGCTCCTGCCTTGTGGCAGCACATACTGTCAGCAGTACAGCAGCTTCCCAATAAACCTTCAGAGGCAGAAAAAGTACTTTGTCCCTAGAGGTACCCGTGAGCACAAAAGGGTTAAAAGAAAAATAAACACTTGTGACTCGTCATGCCTGTTAAGAGGTAGAACAATAACAGTATTTTAGAAATCCGCTCTACTTCTATTCTCTATTTCATTCTACTCTTGTTTCAAGCAATGTCTTCTACTTCTGAACGTATTAATGTCCTGTTTGTATGGGTCTCTATATTAGAAACTTTTCTCAAATGTCTGTTTATTTTTGGCTGTCTGCCTATGAATAAGAGTGAGGAACTAAGAAGCTGACTGAGAACTCTGAGTGCGTGGGTAGGGCTCCAGGTTCACTAGTATAATAGGTTTTCTAGATGGGCCATTTTTTAGGGGCTCCCAACGGCAATATCCTTGGATCACAACTGGATGAAGGCTGAGGATCTCTGCATTCAGTATTGAGAATGTATATAGTCACTTCATCTCCCAGATTTTGCTAAGATACCAAAGCCTCCAAATGTACCTGGCATCCATATACAGAAATTCTCTATTTTACCCTCTTTAGGGAATAAAATTTCAAACTTCCGCTGAAATGGGAAGAAGTCAATTATCCAGCAGACTGGCTTAAGGGAGGAGACATAAATTCTTAGACATCTTTCACTTGAATTCTTACTTTTACTACAGATACCCAGAGTTGCCAGTTTCTGTGATTTTTGAGGACTCTGTAAATTGTCTTAAATTCTTAAATTTTCCCCACTGCAAGCTTGGGATCCTTTCTTGGACTTGTTAAGTCAACTTATCTAATCAATTACTACTCATCTATCTGCTTTCCAGCTCCTAAAATTTTGTTCTGCTTCCTCTCTTATTTCCCTGTCTGTGAGTTTACACTCTTTGCTAAAAATTCCCTTATTGTAGTTTTAGAGGAGTCTTCTCATCCACACCGCCCTTGTTGAGTACAGTGGTGAATATTCCCACCTGTCACCTGCGAGACTGGAGTTTAACTCTCCAACGGGCAGGCAGATGCCCTTTTTTGGAGACCTGGCAGCACAGTGGTTAAGAGCTACGGGGAGCTATGGCTGCTAACCCAGATGTCGGTAGTTGGAATCCAGGAGCCGCTCCCTGGAAACCCTATGGGGCAGTTCTACTCTATCCTATAGGGTCACTATGAGTCTGAATTGATTCAACGGCAAGAGGTTTGGTTTGTCACCCGTAGACTTTATTTAGGTCTTCTAAAATAACTTTTCTCTATAAACATACATATAAATTTTATGTTGTAATTTATTCCTATGCACCAGATAAATTTTTTGGCTATTAAAAATTATATACTTTAAAAATTTCCTTTTGAAGTTGTTGGTAGTGATGTATAGGAACACTACTGATTTAAGTTTGATAACTTGTCTGAACATTTTCTAGGATTTTCTATATAGACCAGGGGTTGGCAAACTATGGCCTGTCAGCCAAATCTTGTCCATTGCATATTTTTATAAAGAAAGTTTTGTTGCAACATAGCCATATCCATTCATTTATGTATTATATATGGCCCATCAGAGACTATACAGCATGCAAAGCCTAAAATATTTACTACCTGGCCCTGTAAAGAAAAAGTTTGCCGACTCCTGATATACAGGGTATATCTCTCTCACTCCCTATAGATGTATACAGCAAGTCTTTGTGTGGATATACGTGTCCATTTCTTTTGGGTTATGTACCTAGCAGTGGAATTGCTAGCTCATATGGTAGCTCTACGATTAACATTTTAAGAAACTACTACTATTGTTTTCATATCATTTGTCAGTGATGAATTTTTTTTCTTTCTCAACCTTTACGTATTTTCTTTTTCGTCCTTTTATTGTACCAACTAGGACCCCCCTTCATGCCCCAACAAAACACAAGTGAATAGTAGTAATGGGAGTATATTCTACTTCCTTGATTTTATGGAGAAAACTTCTAAAGGTTCACCATTTTTAAATGTGCTGTAGGTTTTAGGTATATACTTTTTATGAGTTTCCTTCTATTTCTAGTTAAATTTTTAACAGCTTTATTGAGATATAATTTACATACCATAAAATTAACTGATTTTAAGTGCACAATTAAGTGATTTTTAGTAAAATCACAGGGTTGTGTAATCATCAACACAATCCAATTTTAGAATATTTTCATCACTCTAAAAGATTCCTTGTGCCCATCAGCAGTCACTCTCTGTTCCTACCCCAAGTCCCAGCAAAAACTTATTTACTTTCTATCTCTATGGCTTTCCCATTTTTGGATATTTCATATAAATCAAATCACACAGTAAGTGGTCTTTTGCATCTGGCTTCTTTCACTTAGCCTGTTTTTGAGGTTCATCCACGTTATAGCATTTATCAGTACCTTGTTCCTTTTTATTGCCAAATAGTACTCCATTGTGTAGCTATACTACATTTTGTTTATCCATTCACCAGTTATTTGAATTGGTTCCATTTTTTGGCTATAATGAGTAATGCTACTATAAACATTCATGCAGAAGTCTTTATGTAGACTACATGTGGTCATTTCTCCTGGCTGGCTATACACCTTAAATTGCTAGGTCATATGGTAACTCTATGTTTAACATTTTAAGAAACTGCTAAACTGTTTTCTAAAGTGGCTGCACCATTTATATCCCACCAGCAATGTATGAGTTCCAGTTTCTCAACATTCTTGCCGATACATGTTATTATCTGTCTTTTCTATTAAAACCATTCTAGTGGGTGTGAGCTGATATCTCATTGTAGTTTTGATTTCTACTTGGACACCCTGGTGGTGTAGTGGTTAAGTGCTAGGGCTGCTAACCATAACCGTCAGCAGTTCTAATCCGCCAGGCTCTTCCTAGAAACTCTATGGGGTAGTTCTACTCTGTCCTATAGGGTCACTATGAGTCGGAATCGACTCGACGGCAACCGGTTGGTTGGTTGGTTTTGTAGCTCTTATACTTAGGTCGAAATCCATTTTGAGTTAATTTTTGTGTGTGATGTGAAACAAGAGCCTAAATTAATCTTTTTCATGTGGATATCCAATTGTCCAAGTACCATTTGTTGACAAAGATTATCCTTTCCCCACTGAAGTAATTTGCTACCTTTGTTGAAAACCACCTATCCATACATGTAAGGGTATATTTCTAGACTCTCAATTTTGTTCCATCAGTTTATATGCCTATCCTATACCAGTACCATTGTCTTAATTACTATGTCTTTGAAACAAGTTTTAAAGTGGGAAATAGGTGAGTCCTCCAATGCTTCTTTTTCCAAGATTATCCTTCGCATTTCCATATACATTTTAGAATCAGCTTGACAGTTTCTGCAAAAAAACACAACTGGAATATCGGTAGGGATTGTGTTAAATCTATAGATTAGTTTGCAGAGAACTGCCATCTTAATAATATTTAATATTCCAATTCATGAACATAGAATGTGTCTGTTATATAAATGAGCCAAAGATGGACTCTGTATATTGCCCCTGGGTTATTTCTCCATAGCAAGCTGGGACCTATAAGCTTGAAAGTTTGCTGGCACCAAACATATATTGTTATATACCCAGTTGTATTAAATATAGCCCAAATAAGCAAACTTGTAGCCATTTAGAGCCTACCTGCTTTCCATATATCTGTGAAACTGCACCCAACATATGTTCGATAAATTCGGTCTATAAAAGACCCCAGGCCACTGCTACCCTTCGTACTTCCCACTGTGTTGCTGAACCACATCACCTAGACCTGTAAGCCCCCTCCCCTCGACTCCCCTCGCCCCAGGAGTTCCCTTGCACTTCCCCCCTCCTGAATGCCCACCTCCCCAGCCCTTGCCTTGGAAGGGTTCAAGTTATCAGGGACTTTCTCCTTATGCAAACCTGTCACAGCACCTGCCCCCATAAACAGATTATTTTACAACACTGTCACCTCATGGCCATGTCTTTTTCCTTGATCAACTCCCAGATCCCTTGAACTCACAAGTCATTTCATTCATTTACATTTTCTTACATTTCTTTCAGCAATGTTTCACAGTTTTCAGTATATAAATCTTATACTTCTTTTGTTAAATGTATGCATAAGTACTGTACTTTATTCTTCTTGATACTACTGGGAATGGAACTATTTTCTTAATTCACTTTGGATTATTCATTGCAAAGAAACAGATACACAACTGACTTTTGTATATTAATCTTATATTGTGTGACCTTGCTGAACTTGTTTATCAGTTCTACTAGCGTTTGTGTGTGTGTGTATTCCTTAAGATTCCCTACATACAGGATCAGGTCTTCTGCATATAAAGAAGGCAGTTTTACTTTCTTTCTGGATGTTTTTTCTTTTTCTTGCCTGATTGCACCTCTACTACAACGTTGTACGTTCAGTACAATGTTGAATAGAAATGGTGAGAGTGGACATCGTTGCTTTGTTCCCAATCTTAGGGAAAATGTATTTTGTCTTTCAACATTAAGTATAATCTTAGCTATAGATTTTTCATAGATGCCTTTTATCAGGATGAAGAAGTTCTGTTCCATTCCTAGTTTTATCATGAAAGAGTGTTGGGAGTTTGTCAAGTGCTTTTCTGAATATACTGAGATGATCGTCTAGAGTTTCTCCTTTATTAGTATGATGTATTAATTGATTTTGGGATGTTAAACCAAACTTGCATTCCTGGGATAAATTCCACTTCATCATGGCCTAAAATCTGATACATATATTGCTATATTTGGCTTGCAAATATTTTGTTGAGGGATTCCTGGTGGTACAATGGTTAAGTACTCAGCTGCTAACCAAAAGATCTATAGTTTAAACTTACCAGCCACTCTGTGGGAGAAAGGACCTGGCGACCTGCTCCCCTCAAGATTATGGCCTAGGAAACCCTACAGGACAGTTCTTCTCTGTCCTATAGGGTTGCTATGAGTCAGAATCGACTCAATGGCACACAACGACAACAACAACAAACATTTTGTTGAGGATTTTTGCATTTGTATTCATGAGGCTATAATTTTCTTTTGTTATTATGTCTTTGTCTGGCTTTGGCATCAGTAACACTAACCTCCGAGAATGAGTTGCAAGTTTTCTCTTCTTTACTTTCTGAATTTGTGAAAGATTGGTATTATTTATTGTGACCCCAATACTCCCCAGCATGTTTTTTCCTTTTTCAAAAGGGGCAACTGAGAGCTTAACACAAGGCCATGATAAACCTGTAAGTTGTTCTTCCTCTGCCTGCCTCCTTCACATACCTCTGTTAATGACTTTGTTTTGACCAAATGTTAATGACTTTGGTCTTTGTTTTAAACTGATGCAAATAACCTTTTGTGCTGTCCGGACTACCTGTGGCTTACAACCCCACAGAAAATTTGGAGCCCAGGTATCTGATATATATATATCTTTAGCCCAATAAAGAAGTGTCTGGCAGGGGACTTGAAAAGACACTTGTAACCCTTGTAAGATTCTATATAAGCTCTAATGTAAAATTGCTCTTTGGGACTCCATAGAGACAACCTGTGTTGCTGCCAAGTCCCCAGTGATGTATGCATCTCCTTAATAAACTTTCTCACTCTTTCTGACTTGGAGTACGTTTCATTGGCTCAACTGCTCCAGGGCACAGACCCTAATCAGGTAACATTAATTCTGTCTGTGTTTAGAAGAATTCACCACTGAAGCCATCTGGGCCTGGGCTTTTCACTGTGGGAAGATTTCTAAACTACCAATTCAATTTCTTTACTTGCTATAGCTCTGAAGGTCTACAGATTTTCTATTTACTCTTGAGTTAGTTTCAATAATCTGTGTCTAGGTATTTGTTTATTTCATCTAAATTGTCGGCAAAAAATTATTTATAGTATTCCCCATAATCCTTTTCATTTCTGTAAGGTTGGTAATAAGGTCCTTGCTTTTGTTTATTTTTAATTATGACTGAATATTTAATTCTATTCAATGCTTTTTATCCCAAATTTAAATAATCATATGGATTTATCCATTTAATCTGTTAATGTAATCAATTATATTAATAGATTTTTTTATAAACCATCTTTTCATTCCTTGAATAAGCCCAACTTAATCATGAGATGTGGACTAATATTTTGCAGGATTCAATTTCCTATTTTCTTTAGAATATTTACATCTATATTCATATTACAGACTGGACTTTCATTTTTCCTCCTAATATTCTCTTTGTTAAGTTTAGGTAGCATGGTCATAACTAGCTTCAACAGTTCTATCCTCTTAAACAATAAGCATAGCTAGGAATCTTTAAGGATATTCCCTTTCTTTTTACATATGACTTCTGAAAAGAATCTTTCAGGACTGATCCTGGGGTATTACTTCATCATAGCTAGAAACAAGTATGTTTTCATTATTTCTCAAATGTGAACTCTTCAAACACTTTCTCTATAAGGACATATTTTACTGAAATGTTTCTGAACAGAGGTGTCACCGGCATTTCAGGTGCGACAATTAGTTCACTGTGCACACTGTCTTGTGCATTGCAAAATGCTTAGAAATTCTGGTCCCTGCCCACTAAATGCCAGCAGATGGCTCCTCTTTCCCCTTTTTATTGACAACCAAAACTTCCCCACACATTTATTTCCAAACATCCCCTAGGGATCAGTACCACCCCAATTGAGAACTACTCTTTTAATGCATGAAAACAAAGCGCAAAACTTAAAAACAGATTTAGAAGTAAAGACCAAAGAGTGAAAAACATTTCAGTTTCACAAAGGAAATAAGATATTTTTCATTAAATCCCTTAAATTCAGGAAATTCATTTTATAAACCAATTTTCATCCTGAAGTATACTACTTGGTCTCTTTTCCATTCATATAATTGTCTCCAAAATTTTTATCAGCAAAATATAAATAAGTGTAGGTAACAAAAGATGGAATCACTCTTCAATTGTTTTTCCCAACGCCAATTTCTTTCACCTAAAAAGATATGAATGCTAGGAGAGAACACAGAATTTGTTCACCATCTTTAAATCAATTTTTCTTTGTTACAACCCTAACTTGATCTCCTGTTCACAAACCTGTTAGTGTCCCAAATAATGACATTTCCATCAAATCCTGATGTTACTAAGAGTCTTGTGTTAGTATCATATTCGATGTTCTTCACCCAGCTAGTGTGGCCATGTAAAGTGCATACTTTGGTGTTCAATTTTCTCAGATCCCACAGTGCTATAGTAGTGTCATCAGAGCAGGTAGCAAACAGCCGATTATCAAGAAATCTACAAAAGGAGAAAAGAAAAACTGGTTCACTTAATCTTTTATTAAAGAAAACTTGATTTGAGAAAGTCTCTAAATTGCCTAATCAAGAAAACAAAAAAGAGAAAACTACTACAAACTGATTATATAAAACCAGTGATTCTGATATACAATAAGGAGTAAATAAAATTCACATAATCACAGGGTACCATGATTTAATGAGGGCCATGATGCAATTTGATCCATTTGCTTTACACTATTGATTTTGTTTTGGAACTGGAAACAGGGGTGGGTACATGGAGAACAGGGCTAGAGGGAAAGAAAAGAGCTTCATGATCTATAAAAAACACAAAAGGCGAGAGATAACTGAATAGGAGATGGGGAAGATTTTGAAGATTTGAATGCTGAGGGGGAAATGTTAAATGTAAAGGGTTAAAAAATTATAGAAATGTTTACTCTGCTGCAAGTAATGAATTTTCTATTCAGAACAAGTTTACATACGAAGATTGCTGTTCAAATTGCTATTAATCCTAGAGGTATTACCCAAATAATGTCACTTAGCAATATTTTATTAGGACCAGTCAATATTAAGTGATGGACTTAATTAAATACTCTATGATTCAGGCTTTCTATTATTTTACATTAATCTCTCAATCCTGTGAAGAAGCCCCAAATATATAGGTGACTGGCATAAGAAGAAGCATCTGTGAAAGATGTAGGCTAGACTCCAATTTGTATTGTTCCCTGCTCATTCTGAGCTGAATCTCAAAAGTCACTGAGCCAGAACACTTCAAGAAGTCTGTGGGCTCCCCTACCCTCCCTTCCTCTCACAGCATGCTCCCAGGAAGAATACTTACTCTAGCTGGCCCCCAAAATATCCATACATTAACAAGACGTTAGCTGACTCAAGCTTTACGATTAGTAAAACAATGCTTAAGGGATCTCGTAATTGTCTGGTGTCTGTTAAAGCATTATTTTGCAAATGCTAACCAATCAAAATTTTTCCTTCTAGGTTCCTCAATTTTTTGTGCTTAAACTTTATGACAAATCCCTCTCTCCAGAGTACTTTGGTGAATTCTCCCTAAGCGCTGCCTGATCCAGATTGTTTTATTTATTCCTCCAATAAAACTCTTTGTTTTAATTGTAACAGAGACTTCAGTTTGCTCTTTGAAAATCTCACATGAGAATATATTTATACAAATACTTAAAAAAATAACAATCACACTTGAATTTCTGTCTTAATTCAACACTAGGATGCTTTTGCTAACATGTTATGACATAGAACATCTAATCTCTTGCAGAAGTGAATTCTGGAGCCACTTCCATGACAAAATCATACATAATTCTTTTTCACCAGAAATCAAACCAATATCCACAAATGTTATAATGACCTTCCTGACTTACCATGTTTTTAACTTTCAAGGCCTTTGTATGGGTTGTTTCTTCCACCTGAGGCCCTCTTCCCCCTGCCCTGCGATCTGGCTAATTCTTCCTTTCTTTTTAACATTCAGCTCAGATGGCAACTCCAGGCAGTGTTCCCTCTCTACCCAGCCTGGAGTAGATGTACCAATCCCCTAAGCTCCCAAAGCACGCCAGATATCTACCATAATACTTAACATAACTTTACAAGGCTATAAACTCTCTGAAGGAAGGAGAATCTGTCTGCCTAGTTCGAGGTTAGATCTGCTATACCCAGGAGAGTGCCTGGCACATAATACATAAAAAAAAAACAAATATTTATTAAATCAATGAATGAGATACTTCATTGCCTAGTGGAGAAGACACTGTAAATACATAGTTACACAAAATCATTGTATGGGATAAGCAAAGAAAAGAGCAAGATTACAAAAGACTCTATGATAGTGTCATCTGAACTGAATTTGAAAGACCAGCAGGAACTCTCCAGGTGGCTGAGGGATAAGCAAAAGTACAAAGGCATATAGAGATATGTTGTATTCCAGGAAAGAGTAGCAGTTAGCAGTGCTGTGTGTGGGTAAGTACAGACACAGATTTATTCTACAGTGATTCCCAATAACTTTTTAAATTATGTAATACATTTTCATTGAACAGACTTTTAAATAAATAAAAAAATCCACCACCAAAAATAACTACTGGTATTGACGTTTAGTCTCATTTCTGTATTTTAAACCTAATTTTATAAATATTTTGCCATGTCATTAAAGCTTTATCTGCAATATCATTTTTAATGACTGAATAGTGCTCACTGCCTGGATGAGCTGTAATCTTTTTTTTAGAAAAACATGATTGCTGGATGTTTAGCTCGCTTCCAATTTTTTGCTATTATTAAAAAGCACTATGATAAACATCCTTATAGGCTAATATTGACTATATCCCTATTTATTTCCCTAAGTATATTCCTAGAAAAATGTACTGCCAAGTAAAAAGGGATTTTAAAAATTGTAAGGCCTTTCAATACCGAAAACCAAATTGTCCTCCAAAAGGACATATCAATATATAATTTTACCAGCAGTTAGGTGACTGTCCATTTCCCCAAACAATTCCACACAGATTTTAAAAAAAAATTTCTGCCAAGTGTTAGGAAAAAATACCTACTTTAAGTTGAAACTTTTATTTTTCGTAAAAGTGAGCTTTTTTTCAGAATTATTGGCAGATTACTTTTTTTTTTGGTGAATTGCTGTTCACATCATTTACTGATTTTACTTGATTGAAATGTAAGATCTCTTTCTGTATTAAGAATATATTATATCTCAGTTTTTCAAATACAGTATGTTGCATGTATCTTCCCCAAATATGTGTCTTTCAATGTGGTTTATAGATTTTTCTAGTATATCAAAAATTTAATCCTTATATTATCAATTTTATTTTTCCCTTATAGCATGTTTTAATACCAAAAATACAGAGAGAATAATCAGGGAATAAAAATTAATGGTTTTAAATTGAATAAGTTTAGTGAAAAATTCAATATTTTAACTTTAGTTTTTTCATTTTGCCTCAAAGTATTGCGTGTTAAAAATTTTGGTACTGAAGAATCACTGGTAAAGAGAGTAGATAAATTTTAGAAAATTACGGATGTACACTAGATCAGTTAAAGTACCTACAACAATTTTTATCCGAAAGTAAGCAGACAGAGAGAATGTGACATATTAGACAAATCTTTGGAGATTTGGCCAATCTTCTCAAATTAAAACTCAATCTAGCCTAGTAAGTTAGTAATTACAAAATATCGATAACCTACAGTCCCTAATAAACTGGAGACACTCCACGCATACCGAAATCTCTCCAAATGTCCCCATCGAACCCCAACTCATGACTACAACAGTTCTAGATAAATTGACATCTGGATTAATTGATAAATTATCCGAGGATAACTGGCAGAGGATAAAAGCAACTGAAAGCAAATTCTCTTAAAACACATATTAACTTTTCATCGTAGAAATGAAAGTGTTAAGTCTTTATCTTAAAAAAAATTAAAGTAAAAAATCACAAAAATTAATTTTTTCATTTATTTAACTATATGCAAATTCTTAAAGCAAGAATGAATCACATTTCTTTGTATTTTGCATAAATTTTCCAATGAAATTAAAATAGCAGAAATATGACATCCTTACTTCACATTTGTATTTTATACTACAAAAAAAAAGAGGTCACTTCTGTATAAATATTCAAGGACTTCATCAGTTTTCCCAAGGGCCTTCCATAGTCCTCTGAGATATTCAAAGAATTCTTTGAAGTGCCCCCATATTATCGTCATTCCTGTCATTTTCTTTTCTCTAACTGGGAACTAGTCTAACTCTGTCAGATTCTCATTTGTCAATGATTTTGTATGAATGTGGCCAGTTCTCTAGCATCACTTTCAGAATTTGGGAAATTTTACATCCTTTGCAGAAGAAATTTCATGTTGTCACTGATAAGCACTGCATTTGCACTATATTCTTTCAAATACAACAATCAGCAAGAGACCAACAGAGACAGTGGGAGGAAGACAGATTCTGGGATATTTAAGAGGTACTAATTTTTTTAAGGGTTTTATCATTAAGTAAATACTCTTACGTTACGATGGTCTCAAGGTCATCATAATTGGCAATCTCATTATTGGAGGACTTGAATGCTAACTGGACTCTTAAATTCACATCCTCCTGAATGAGAAGTAAACCTATGCAATGGGCTTAAGAAATTAAATTACGGACTTCTCTCCTTACTTTCCCAAAGTATGAATTAAGAGCAAATATTCTCCACAACTATCAGTGTTTTATTTTACAAGATAAGCAAACCACAAAATTAAGAAATGAACTAGAAAACATTACCAAGTAAGTACAAAACAACTATCTGGAACAAAATCAGAAAATGCACAGCTACATCTCTGAACTGAACAGTGAGGCTGTCTAGTCTAATGGGACTGAGTATGAATTCCAGCTCCATCAGTCATTAGATATAATACTTTGGGCAAGTTTTTTTTTTTTTTTAATTGAACTTTAGATGAAGATTTATAGAACAAACTAGTTTCTCATCAAACAGTACACACATTGTTGTATGGTATTGGTTAACAACCCCATGACATGTCAACACTCTCCGTTCTCAACCCTGGGTTCTCTATTACCAGCACCGGGCAAGTTTTTTTTTTATCTGAGTTGCAGTTTCTTCATTCTTTAAAAGGGGTAAAATATCTGTCTCACATAGGGGTATTGTGAGGATTAAACAGTATAACGTACGAAAAGTGCTTCACAGTAGGTTTGGCGCATGGTAAACACTCAAAAAATGGAAGTTAGTATTATTATTAAGGAGCCTGGTGGCATAGTGGTTAAGAGCTTGGGTGCTGAACAAAAGGTTGGCAGTTTGAATCCACCAGCCACTCTTTAGAAACCCTAGGGGCAGTTCTACTCTGTCCTATAGGGTCACCATGAGTCGGAATTGACTCAACGGCAGTGGGTTTGGCTTTAGTTTTTCATTATTAAGTAATGTACACTGAAGTTCACGTATTAGAGGACCCCTCAGATTCACTTATTTCCAAATAAGCTTCAAAATCTGTTTTTCTAACCAACAGATCAGAAGAAGCAGGTTCAAATCTGTAGGTGTGGGATGCTATTGCAGGCACACCAATAGCAGCAAATGAGAGTTGACATAGATAAAGAACATAAATTCTAACAGCAGATTAGTAAAAAATCATTTTGAGAAGAGGCAAACAACCCAAATCTTTTCTTCTTGAGATAACTTCTTAAACTGTAAAATATTTGAAACATACAGAATATTATGAAAAATGTAACAAATATCTGTGATACCTCCACCCAGCTTTATTAAATTTTAACATTTTATCTTTTAGATTTTTATTGTACATAACAAAAATATATCCTGTATACCCCTCCCCAATCCATTCCCCTCCCTCTCTCCCTCCGTCTCCAGAGGGAACCACTATCCAAAAGTTGTTTTCATTCCCCATGAAAGTTTCTAATCACCATGAATTCATATGTATGTATCCATAAACAATTTTATAATATTGTTTTGCATACAATTTATCCAGTAAATATTTAACAAGCACTCACTACGTGTGCGGCATAGTTCGAGGTGCTAAGGATACAGCAGAGAACAAAACAGACAAACACCTGCCTTCATCAAGCTTATATTTGTATGTTTTTAAGCTTTACCTAAATGGTATCACACGGTATAGATTATTCGACAACTTGCTTTTCTGACTCAACCTTAAATTACTGGGATGTATCTCAGATGCTGATGCTTCTGGTTCATTTATTTTAACAACTGTACAGTATTCCATTGTATAAGTATACCATTATTTATCTGTTTTCCTCTTGGTGGACGTTCAAGTTGTTTCCAACTTCTCACTATTACTAGCAATGCTATAATGAACATTTATTTATATATCTCTTTGTTCACATGTGCATTAATTTCTTTAAAAATATGTTGGTCTTCAACTTTACCAGATATTGCTAAATTGTTATTCAAAGTAATTTTATCAATTTATAGGCCATCAATAATATCAAAGAGTTCCTATTTCTCAACATCTTTTCCAACACTTATTATTTCTTCATTGATATTTTTACTTGTATTTCCATAACTAGTAAGGTTGAAAGTCTTTCTGTATTTATTGTCCACTGTAGTTTCTCTTATGTGAATCTTTGCCTATTTTGCTATGCTGTTGTTATTGTTAGGTGCTGTCCAGTCAGTTACGACTCATAGTGACCCTATGGGACAGAGCAGAACTTCCCTACAGGGTTTCCAGGAAGCAGCTGATGGATTTGAACTGCCAGCCTTTTGGTTTACAGCTGAACTCTTAACCACTACATCACCAGGGCTCCATTTTGCTATGGGGCTACCTTATATATTCTGAATACTAATTCTTTCTTGGTTATGTGCACTGAAAATATCTTCTCTCACTAGCCTATAGCTTATCTTTTCACACTGTTGTCTTTGGTTACACTGAAATTTAAATTTTATTGCAGCTGAATTTAACAATCCTTAATCATTTGTTTTTTGTATCTTAAAAAAGCCTTTCTCACACTTAGAACACAAATATATTCTATGTTTTCTTCTAAAGGTTTAGAAGCTTTAAAGGTTTGCTATCATAATTAGGTTTTTAATCTAGTTAGAAGTCTTTTAAATTATGGTATGAGGCAGAGATCTAATTTTACTTTTCCCATATATATAACAAATTCTCTTTTCCATTTATTGAACAGCTGACCCTTTCCCTGCTGATCTGTAATGCCACTGCTCCTGTATATTAAATTTTCATGTGGGCATGAGTCTGTTACCAGGAGCTCTATTCCATTCCATTGGCCACTTATTCTATCCCTGTCCCAAGACTACAATTGACACCTGGAACGGTAAGAACTCCCACCGTCTTAATTTTCCTTCAAAATTGTCTCAGCTATTCTTGGTACTTGGCTATCCAATAAGAATTTTTAAATCAGCTTTTCAAGTTTTATAAGAAGCTCTGTTGGTATTTTGATTGAAATGGCACTTAATGTATATACTGATTTGGAGAGAACTGACCTCCCTGATATGGAGCTTTTAAGATTTCCTCATTATCACGGATATTCTAGTATATCACAACAACTTCTCTGGATGTGTATTTACCTTTACTTAACTTGGCTGACACCCTAGAACTCCCTTTTGATTTGAGGACTCAGGTCCTTCTTTAATGCTAAAAACTCTCAGCCATTATGTCTTCCAATTAATCCTTGTCTTTTAACTACGCTTTTTTATTTTTATCCTTTCTCAGCATTCTGGGTGACCTTCTGTTACTGTGAAATTATAGATAACACACCGTTTGCTAATATTACACTGGTCACACATACAATTCAGTGAAATTAATTACATCAATCAGGTTGTACAACCACCAGTATTCGCTGCCAAATTCTCCATTCCCATGAACAAAAACTCAATGTTTCCTAAGCAATAATTCCCCTCATTCCCCCTCTTTCCCAAGGGTAAATTTTTAGTACTGTCTTTCAACCCACTAAATCTCTCTTCAATGGTGTAAAGGGTAAATTTATCCCATCTAATTTCTAAAAATTCTACTTTGTTCTTTGCCACATTAACCTGTTCTTGTATCATGTCTTTTGTTTCATAATTTTGAGCTCTCTTTAAACGGAAGTTATCCGTTATTTATTCAATCATCCTAAAAAATGTTTAAAGGTCTCTTCCAATCAACAGAATACCATGTAGCCATTAAAAAGAATAAAATCGTTCCAAGTGAACAATCGTTAATATATTTTATTAAGTGAAAAAGGCAAAATACTCTGTGTAGGATGCTACCATTTATATAAAAATGTGTGTGTGTGTGTGCTCATACATGCATAAACTGTCTCAGAAAGGACAGCAAGAAATTGGTAACAGTGGCTGCCTTTGGGGAGGGGAGCTGGGTGGCTAGGAGACAGAGGTGGGAGATAGACTTACTTTTCACTGTTTACCCTTTTGTACCTTTTGAATTTTGTACCACGTGCATGTATTACCTAGTCAAAAAAAAAATAAATACAATAATTTATTTTAAAAAATTAAGTCTTTGTCTGACTACTCCATAAAATTAACTTCATCCAGAGAAGGGGTCTATTCTGGTTGTTGATTCTGTTATGATTATTAAATTTCTTCACAAGTTTTGGGATTTTGGTTATAGCCTCACTTTGAGTAGGAAGGTTTTAAAACATTTTTTGTTTTTCCTTTCCTCCTGTTTAATGGTTTTATAGTTGCCTTCACTTGGCCTTCCAGGCCTCCCACTCCAGAACAAGGCCTTATAATGACATTTTAGGGCTCTGGTTTCATGACAATATTGGAGATATCACAGATTCAGTCACTGACTCAATGAGTGGCTTAATTATACTCTTGGTCATGAGGCTGTGTCTTTATCTACTAAAACCTATGGCCCAGGTAGTGAATAGCTTTTATTTTTCTTCAGCCTTTCACAAACGGGGCAGACATTCCAATCATGCCTCTGGTTTCAACCTGTAACTCTGGCTCTGGCTCCTACCTCACATGAAGCACTTCAGCACTTTACCTGACAGGGGATAAATTACTAGATGCCAGTGTCTGCTTCCAGACTGAAAACACAGTAGGTGTGTGGTTTCAGTCCTATTTATAATTTTGTGTCTGTGTTCCATTTCTGGCCCACAATGATGTTTATGTTGTTTCAGAGCCAGACTGTATCCTTTGTGCTATTTAATTAAATCTATTGTTCTATGTATTTAAAACACAGGGATTACATTAAAACTCAGTATGTCACTCTGACTAGGTGTAATTTCTACTTTTTTAAAACATTAAAAGTAACAATTATAAAAGTTACATATTACATAAAATTTAGAAAGTAGAAAATTACTCATAATCCATCCATTCTAACTCAACCACTATTAGCATTTTTCAATATTTCCTTCTAACCTTTTCTTCTGCTGAATTTCATATTTATATAATTTTTATCACAATTTCAATCTATATTATTGCAAGTATTTGTCTATGTTGATATTTAGTCTCTATGATTATCATTTTAATGACTGCCTATTAATCCACCAAGCTGTTTATTATTAACTTCCCATATTACTGAGAATTTACAGAGCTTCCAGCAATTCTATAAAGAATTTCTCTGTGCATATGTGTTTTTCTCCATCAATAGTCTAGATTTTGGGGGGGTGGGGTGGGGGAAAGGGTATGAGAGATGCTAAGCAATGGGTCTGTCGTAATTCTACACAGCTCATTAGCCCCAAAATATGACAGGACTAGCATAATAAATGGTTGAGGTTCATAATGATGACCCTGACATTCAAAGAGAAAAGGTAAAATCATATGGAAGTAAAAAAAGTATTTCAATCCAAAATGGCTAATAGTGAGTTTGGAATTAAAAGGATATGTTTAACAAGGGACAGGATTCACAATTGTGGATCATACAGCACTGGAAGACAAGGTATTACAAATTTTCACTAACTTCCAAAGCAGAATATTTGGGGCCAAACTAATAAAGTTCACTTTATTTATCATTACAATACTAACCTGATATTATTTACACAGTCTTCATGAGCTTCAGAAAGTGTTTTTATGTGCTTTGAAGATATAGGGTCAAAAAGCAGAACTTCAGTTTGTTCACAAGCAACTGTCAGCACTGACCTGAAAGCAAGCAACACATTTCTCTTTAGTTTTCTTGTACTCTCAGGTTATCAATACTCATTTATTTATAATTACACAAGTAATAAATGAGTAACTTTTGTGTCCATGTTAGTAGCAAATAATTAAAAGATTGATACCATCCACTGCTGGCAAGAGCAGTAGAAAATGGTATGGTCATACATTACACCCAAACCAAACCTACTGCCATCTTGTCGGTTCTGACTTTTAGAGATCCTGCAGGACAAAGCAGAATTGCCCCACAGGGTTTCCAAACCTGTAAATCTTCATGAAAGCAGACTGTTACATCTTTCTCCCTCAGAGTGGCTGGTGGGTTCTAACTGCTGGCCTTTTGGTTGGCAGCTGAGAGATTTATCCACTGCACCACCAGGACTCTTTTCATACATTAAAAAAAAAGAAAAAAAGAGTCGATTCTGACTCATAGTGACTCTACAGGACAGAGCAGAACTGCTCCATAAGGTTTCCAAGAAGCAGTTGGTAGATTCGAACTGCTGACCTTTTGGTCAGCAGCTGTAGCATGCTGTAGCTCTTAATCACTGCGCCATCAGGGCTCCCTTCATACATTATACACCAAAAAAACCCACCCTGTCAAGTCAATTCTGGCTCATAGCGACCCTACAGGACAGAGCAGAACTGCCTCATAGAGAGTTTCATACATTATAGTGAAGTATAAATTGGTACAGATCATCTTTGGAGAGCACCTTTGAACTATCTATTAAAATTTTAATTGTGCATATACCTACAGAAATATTTATTTAATATCTAACTACACAAATAATCACTTAAAATTAAAAATAAGCATAAAAGCACTTGCTTCACTGGAAGAAGGAAAAAATTGAAAGTAACCTAAATGTACACAGAAGGGGGGAAGGATTGATTATATAGGCAATGATGGTACACTCATACTTTGGGATATCAGGCAGCAGTTAAAAAGAAAGGGGTAGCTTTATATGCATATGAAAGAACTCCAAAACATATTTTTAAATGAAAAAAGCTAGCTGCAGAAAAACATGAGGCTACTCAGAGGAAAAAAAAAAGATCATATACAACAAAATTATTTCTTTACCAGTATCTTTAAAATGTACTGAAAAAGGTCTGGCACATATCCTACCATACCAGTTTGATAGAGTCAAACAATCTTTTTCTTGATGTTTTTTTAGTTTTCTCTCATTTCAGGCCTTGCCTAGTGCAAAGTTTATTTTAATAAACATTTATACATTTAGAATCAACTTACAAAGTTAAATATACACATAAATCCAGCTCTTGAGATTGCATTAAATCTAAACAAAAGTTTGTACAGTATTGACATCTTCATAACATGGAATTTTCCAGTCCACAAACAGGGTCTCTCTCTATTTAAGCCTTTTCTAATTCTCTCAATAAAGTTTTATAATTTTCTCCATATGACACTGCTTATGTTTTGTTAAGATTTATTCTTGGGTACTTGATTTTTTTTTTTTTTGATGCTATCATAAATGTCCTTTTTAAAATTTTGCTTTGTTGCTTGTGTATAGAAATACAACTGGTTTTTTTAATATTACCTACCAATCTTGATATTTTAATAGTTTTTCTGTAGATTATTTTAGGTTTTCTTTGTCAACAACCATTATCTGCAAACAGTTGCTTAGTTCTTTTTTTCCTCCTTTTCTTTGCTGCACTAGCTAGGACTTTCAGTACAATGTCAAATAAAAATATTGATAGCAGGCACTCATCTTATTCCTGATCTTCAAGAAACTTTCAACATTTCGCCATTAAGTACAACATTTGCTGTAGGTTTTTTGGGTAGATACCTATTATTGGACTGGATTAGAGCCCTGGTGGCTCAACAGTTAAGTGCTCGGCTGCTAAATGAAAGGTCAACAATTTGAAGTCACCCAGCCACTCCACAGGAGAAAGATCTGGCAATCTGTTCCCATAAAAATTACAGCCTAGAAAACCCTAAGGGGCAGTTCTATTCTGTCATATGGGGTTACGATGAGTTGAAAATCAACTCAACAGCACTAACAATAATTATTACTGGATTAAGGAAGTTCTCTTCTATTCCAAGTTTGCTTTTTTTTTTTTTTTTAAATGAATAGATATTAAACTGTATAAAATGCTTTCTAGCATTTACTGAAGGAGCCCTGGTGGTGCAATAGTTAAGCAATCAGCTGTTAACCAAAAGGTTGGCAGTTAGAACCCACCAGCATTCTAGGGGATCTGCTCCCATAAAGATTACAGCCTACGACAATCGATGACTGCCCTGACAGGGAACACAACAGAGAATCCCTGAGGGAGCAGGAGAGCAGTGGGATGCAGACCCCAAATTCTCGTAAAAAGACCAGACTTAATGATCTGACTGAGACTGGAAGGACACTGGTGGTCATGGCCCCAGACCTTCTGTTGGCCCAGGACAGGAACCATTGCCAAAGCTAACTCTTCCAACAGGGATTGGACTGGACAATGGGTTGGACAATGCTGGTAAAGAGTGAGCTTCTTGGATCAGGTGGTCACTTGAGACTATGTTGGCATCTCCTGCCTGGAGGGGAGATGAGAAGGTAGAGGGGGTTAGAAGCTGGTGAAATGTACACGAAAAGGAAGAATGGAGGGAGGGAGCAGGCTGTCTCATTAGGGGGAAAGCAATTGGGAGTATGCAGCAAGGTGTATATAGGTTTTTGTGTGAGAGACTGACTTGATTTGTAAACTTTTGCTTAAAGCATAATAAAAATTTTAAAAAGAAAAATTAAAAAAAAAAAAAAGATTACAGCCTAGGAAACCCTATGGGGCAGTTCTATTCTGTCCTATAGGGTCACCGTAAGTCAGAATTGACTCCACAGCAAACAGCAGCAGCATTTATTGAGATGATCCTATGATGCTTTCCTCTAATATATTAACATTCTATTTCTTAAACTTTTAAATTGAAGTATAAAATACAAGAAAACTGCACAAATCGTGAGTACACAGCACAGTGAAACAGCCCAAAGGGAACACACTCAAGTAACCATGATCTAGTAACTATGCAACCACTACGGACATATACCAATAGTTTAACAACTGGTACAACTGAACCAGCGTGTATAAGCTGAATATCTCTCAATGCGGTATTCTATACATGCCCTTTAGAGCAAGATGTTAAGTGGAGTTGTTCCTATTTTGTGTATCTTTCTGATGTTTCTGTCTGCCTGAGTAACTGAGGTGCACTGAGATGTGTATTAAAAATCTTTATGATGATAAATTTGTCTGTTTCCTCCTTGAAGTTATTTTAATGTATATACTTTAAATCTAAAAGACTCTTTCAAGTTCAGAACTGTTTTACCTTCCAGAAGACCTGAGATTTTATCATTATAAAGTGACCCTGTAACTCTAGTAAATTTTTTTGCCTTGAAGCCTATTTGTCTGATATTAATATGACTCACCAGCTTTCTTTTGTTGTTTGATGTTTGTGTTTGATATACCTTTTCTCCATCCTTTTAATTTTTTCCCTGTAACAATTTTTGTCCTTTAACTAGAACATTTAGTACTTTTACATTTATTATAATTAATAATATTTAGATTTATTTTCAGCCATTCTTCATGCTTCCTATTTATTTTACCTTTTCTATTTGTTTTTTTCTTTCCCTTTTTAGGAATTTTTTCTCATTCCATATTTTTTTCTCTACTAGGCTGGAAATTACATACTCTTTGCCTTTCCGTGGCTACCCTGGAAACTGTAATATGCTTGTTGTTGTTGTTAGGTGTCCAGTTGGTTCCAACCCATAGCGACCCTACGCACAACAGAACCAAACACTGCCTGGTCCTGCGCCATCCTTACAATCGTTGTTATGCTTGAGCTCATTGTTGCAGCCACTGTGTCAATCCACCTCGTTGAGGGTCTTCCTCTTTTCCACTGACCCTGTACTCTGCCAAGCATGATGTCCTTCTCCAGGGTCTCATCCCTCCTGAGCACATGTAAAAAGTATGTAAGACGCAGTCTCGCCACCCTTGCTTCTAAGGAGCATTCTGGTTGTACTTTTTCTAAGACAGATTTGTTCGTTCTTTTGGCAGTCCATGGCATATTCAATATTCTTCGCCAACACCACAATTCAAAGGCATCAACTCTTCTTCGGTCTTCCTTATTCATTGTCCAGCTTTCACATGCAAAGGATGAGATTGAAAATACCATGGCTTAGGTCAGGCGCACCTTAGTCTTCAGGGTGACATCTTTTGTCTTCAACAGTTTGAAGAGGTCCTTTGCAGCAGATTTGCCCAATGCAATCCATCTTTTGATTTCTTGACGGCTGCTTCCATGGCTGTTGATTGTGGATCCAAGTAAAATGAAATCCTTGACAACTTCAATCTTTTCTCCATTTATCATGATCTTACTCATTGGTCCAGTTGTGAGGATTTCTGTTTTCTTTATGTTGAGGTGTAATCCATAGTGAAGGCTGTGGTCTTTGATCTTCATTAGTAAGTGCTTCAAGTCCTCTTCACTTTCAGCAAGCAAGGTTGTGTCATCTGCATAACGCAGGTTGTTAATGAGTCTTCCTCCAATCCTGATGCCCCGTTCTTCTTCATATAGTCCAGCTTCTCTTATTATTTGTTCAGCATACAGATTAAATAGGTATGGTGAAAGAATACAACATGCTGCTCAATGTATTAAAGTCTAAAGTTAATATATCATAATTCTCCTCTGAAAACCCAGGAGTTTAGAACATCCCCTCATAATTTATATGCTATTATCTTCTATCATAATTCCATTTTTGTTAATCTCACAAAACAATATTAGATTTAGTTTTACACACATAGTTACCAGTTTCTTTGCTCTTCATTTCTTCTAGAATCTCCGACCTTCCATTTGAAAATACATTCCTTCTCTCCGAACGTAGAATTCCTTTATTGAAGGTCTGGTGGTAAACTCACTCAGCTTTACTTGTCTAAATATGTCTTTACTTCATCTTTGTTCTTGAAAAGACTGAAGAACCCATCTTTGCTGGGTATAGACATCTAGACTGACAATTTTTCCTCCAGCATATTGAAAATAATTACCACTGTCTCCTTATTTACACTGTTATTGATGACAAATTGACTGTCACTCTCTCCTTTGAAGGTCTCTTTTCCCTATCTGTTTTTAAAATCTTCTCTTTATGTTCATTGTCTTGCAGTTTCACTATAATACGTGTAGGGAGGATTCCTGCTTAGGTTTGTTCAGCTTAAATCATGGCCGGGTGCCATTCTTCAATTCGAGAAAGTTCTTGGCTATTATCTCTTCAGATGTTTTTTTTTTTCCCCCATTCTTTCTCATTTTCTTCAAAAACACTGACTAAATATATGGTGGACATTTCTTCTCCATGCTCCATGTCACCAAACCTCCTTCATATTTTCAATCTCTGTGTCTCTCTGGTCTTCATTCTGAATAATTTTTTTCACTTTTAATTTCCAATACACAAGTTTCTCTACTGCTGTGCTCTCAATGTGTTATCACAGAGGATGGCTTGAGGAAGTCTCACATATTACTATCTAATTTATGAACATTATCAAATTTCCTTTTTCAAAAAGTCATTTTAGGAGGTGATACACTTATTTGGACAATGTTGCTATCACTTATAACATCTTTGGAATTCTTTGGAAATAACCTTCAAGTCTGTGGAATCTTTCATTTTTTAATTAATGCCAAACTCCTTCTATTCTGGTCTCTATTAAATTCCTAATATTAATTCTCACCGTTGTGTCACCTCTCCTTCTCTGTATTAAGAATTCCTTCTAAGCTGATTTAACCCATACGTAACTGAAAGATATGGAAATTATCTCATTTAACATTGATATGTCATTTAACAGTAAAATTACTTTAAGTATTATACAAATGTTGGACATATTCTTAGATGCAGTAAGAATAGTAAAAAATTAAAACATGGAGCTATTTTCACCTGTTACCTTGACATAGATGAAAAAGAATGACAATATACAGTTGTTGGCAAGGGTATGAGGAGACAAACCCGTCATGGTCCTGTCAATTCCGACTCATAGCGATCCCATAGGACAGAGTAGAACTGCCCCATAGGGTTTCCAACGAACAGCTGGTAGATTCAATCTACCAACCTTTCGGTCAGCAGCCGAGCTCTTAAGCCACTAGGACTCCATGAGGAGACAAGTACTTTCATATATGGCTGATAAGAAAGAGAACTGGTATAAATCTTATAGTGGGCAATTTAACAATTAAAAAAAAAAAAAAACCCATTGCCATAAAGTTGATTCCAAATCACAGCAACCCTATAGGACAGAGCAGAACTCTCCACAGGGTTTCCAAGGAGCACCTGGTAGACTGAAACCGCCGACCTTTTGGTTAGCAGCAATAACTCTTAACCACTATGCCACTGGGGTTTCCAATCTTAACAAACTTTGACTCATTTTAGGGATTTACCCTAGAATGAAACCTGGAACACCCTAGTCTACAACAGTTTCCTTCAAACCCTTTATCTCAATTTGAAAATATATATTATGCATTCTTATGTATGGTTACCTAACATCTAGTTGAACCCAGAGGTCCTAAGCTCCATGAAAGCAATGCCATTATTAGCCGGTTTTGCTCACTACTATTACCCCTGAATTTGGAATATATCAAGTCCTCAACTAATATTTGCTGAATGAGAGAATGAATGAATGAACTAATCAAATGACTAGCAATCAAAGGCCTTAATGGGGTTAGAATTATATTAACTATATTGTCTCACACCATGTTCTTCTTCATACAGTCCAACTTCTTGGATTAGAATGTGGCATGCAGACTGGAGGAAGGCTCATTAACAATCTGCCACATGCAGATGACACAATCTTGCTTGCTGAAAGTGAAGAGGACTTGAAGCACTTACTGATGGAGACCAAAGACTTCAAAGTATGAATTACACCTCAACATAAAGAAAACAGAAAGCTTCACAACTGGATCAATAAGCAACATCAAGATACGTGGAGAAAATATTGAAGTTGTAAAGGATTTCAATTTACTTGTATTCATGATCAACGCCCATGGAAGCAGCAGTCAAGGAATCAAACGACAGACTGCACTGGGCAAATATGCTGAAAAAGATTTCTTTAAAGTGTTAAAAAGCAAAGATGTCACCTTGAGGCCTAAGGTGCACCTGACCCAAGCCATGATATATTCAATCATTTCATATGCATGTGAAAACTGGACAGAGACTAAGGAAGATCAAAGAATCAATGTCTTTGAATTATGATGTTGGTGAAGAAAACTATATATTATGGGCTGCCAGAAGAATGAACAAGCCCATCTTAGCAGACGTATAGGTAGAGTGCTCCTTAGAAGCGAGGACGGGGAGGCTTCGTCTCACATACTTTGGACACCTTATCAGAAGAGATCAGTCCCTGGAGAAGGACATCATGCTTGGTAAAGCAGAGGGTCAGCGAAAAAGAGGAGGACCCTCAACCAAGATGGATTGACACTGGCTGCAACAATGGGCTCAAACAGAGCAACGACTGTGAGGATGGTGCGGGACGGGGCAGTGTTTTTTTCTGTTGTACATGGGGTCGCTATCCTATGGCACCTAACAAGAGGTCCTGACACAAGTTTAGGTGAGAGGGACGCAAGCCTAAAGTGATAGGAAAAGAATAGACATTTACTCAAAATGTATTTACAGAGCACCCACTGTGTACCAGTCAACCCGAGTTCTAGTCTGGCTCTGACAGACCGGCTGTGTGGCTTTAGGCATTTCTCCTCTCAGAGCCGCGGGGTGCTGAAGGTGAGCAACTGAGGCCCGGGTCTGCCTACTCCGAAGGGCCGTAAGGGGGCTTCAACGGGCGAATGGCAATGAAGCGCTTCAGAAGGTGCAGGGGGTGTGAGGGCAAACGCCGCAGCAAGCCCAGGGCTGCGTCCGCCGGCCGCGGAGCAGGCAAGAGGCGGGAGCCGCACTTACCCGTCGGGCGAGTATTCGAGGTTGAAGACGGCACCGTGGGTCCGGGTGCTGAGGTACACCGAGTCCGCGGGGTGGATGGAACCATAGAGGTTAGTCATGGTGCGGAAATTGTCCCGCGCCGGATCCACGAAGAGCCCGCGGCCCAGACTGCGCTGTCTCAGCCACCCGAACAGCCGGGCGCCGGGGCCGCCTAGGCCCGCGCTGAAGCCCTGCCGGCCCCGGCTCTCGGCCCTGCAGTCCGGCCCCGGCCGCCGGCGCGGCGGCGAGGGCGGCGACGGCTCCCCCTGGGCAGATGCGGCCGAGGGCTCCGGAGCTCCAGGCGGCCCGAGCTCTCTGGCGCGCACGGACGGGGGCGGCGAGGGGGCATCGCGGCGGCAAGGAGTCCTGGCGGACAGCTGGGGAGGGGCTGCGCCAACCCCGGGCGAGGGTGGGGGTGGCCCGGCGGCTGCCTCCTGCCCTCGGTGGTGCGCCGGCTCCGCATCCCCGGTTCCGGCCGCCTCGTCCCCACCGGGGCTACGGGGCGCAAAGGGAAACATGACCAACGCCCCCGCCCCCCGCTCCGGGCCCCTGCCCCGCCGGCCGACACCTCAGCGCTCCCGCTCCAGCCGCCACTTCCGGCGTGCGGCGACCTAATCCCGTCGACTGGGAAACTCGCGCCACCCCTCGGCCACCACCCGCGGAGGACTGGGAAAGTGGGGACACCGCCCGGCTGTGGGGAGTAGTGGTCCCGACAGGTAAGTGTCCTGGTAGAGTAGGACCCCGAGAATGACTAGCCATAGGTGCGCGCGACTGAGGATGCTCAGGATCCAGGTTGTATGGGGCAGTGTTAGCATCTGGGCGCCGGGTGAGCCTGAGAATCTGTCGGTAGTTATCAGGTGACCATGACTGTGTGCCTGGGTCTGAATGGGCCTGACTAGTAGGATGGGCTGTGTGCTTATGTACTGCTATCCCCACTTTACACTGAGAATCAGTGAGAGAAGGATTTTAGCTTAATATGTGTAAGTCACACATAGTAAGTGGCCTGGTATACTGCCTACTCCACCTGGGAGTTACACTCAGGTTAAGAACTTTTGCACTGAAAAGTTCTGGCCTGTACAATGCCTGGAATATGGAAGCTTATTGGTGCCCTAAGTACTTGTCCAACTCCAGCTGCTGCCTAGTAGGTCAAGTCTTGTATCAAGGCCAAAGCTTTCCTCTCTCCAGGGAGGGGCACATATCCAGCCTGGAGTCACTGAGGGGAGCTGGGGACCTGAAAATCAGTCTCACAAGCAACAGAACCCAGAGTCAGTCCTGCTTGTATCTGATAGACAAGGCATGGAGAGCATGACAGATGCAAGGCCCTGGACCACTGCTGGCTGGGGATAAGTACCTAGAGCTTGTTTGCAGAAATGGGTTAACAAGACCTGCAGGGTTTCTCGGAAGGGAAGCCAAGTTTTCAACAAAGGGAAGCTTGAGGTGCAAGGAAAAGTAGATATAAAAACTGACAACTCTTCTGGGCCTTCATCAAGAACTGTGTTGGAGAAAGCTCACGATTGGTGATTGTGAGGATAGAGCTAAACGTGAAGACTGGAGGAGGAAATCAGATTCAGAGAAGGCTAAATATTCAGCAGCTGCTCCCACCAGGAAGGTTAACAGTTATTCAGCAGTCCTGTCCCTGAAACTGACTGGGAAAAGGGGAAGAAGCAGGAGGCCTAAGCTAGATGATTAAGGCAGCCATTTCTTACCAGCCTTTTCTCTATCTCGCTGGAGAGATACAGACCACCCATGTAGCCCCCCAGAGTAGAAGGGGTACAAATATGTTTTAAGATCAAATGTCCCTTAATGACCCATGACTTCTGGCTGCACCAAATACTTAAGTAGATGCCCTCTGCTTGCCCCCTCCCCCATTTATGGCCAATGGCCAAAGGCCAAAATTCTATGATCTGCAAAACCTTGACCATGACACATTCAGCAATGTTAACTTTTAAAATAGGTAAAATCAATTAAACTCAATTTTAAAAGGTTACATATTCCAATATATTTGAGGTGCAGTTCTAACAGAAAAATACAAGCTCTGCAATTAGCTTATGCTAACTCATGAGAAATTGGTTTTCACAATTCAAACAATTCAAAACTAAAATAATGTAGCCCCGAAGTTGATTAACAACTGTTCACTGACAATTTAGGGAATCTAAAGAAATGGGGAACAAAAACATTTTGTAGGCTTGCATGGGACTGTATCAATTAGACAGCGAGAATGCTTCTTGAAACATTAAGGTAGCCACAAAGATAAGGCAGTGGTGGCTGTAACACACAGTCATTCGGTAATGCTGGTATTTTTGTTCTTATGCTCCTACTTAAATGTGAGTGCTCGCTTATTCCAAACAATTTTTACCAAAATCTGAAATAAGAATAAATTATATGACTGAAATTCTATTAAAATGACATGGTTTTACATCAGTAGAAAAAAAATGGGTATTAACTGATGAGGTACTAAAGATGACAGAACAACTTAAACTGAGTGTGTGCCTGTTCCTATTTATCCACTGCCTTTGAGAGCCTTTAAATACAACCACCTTAACAAGGAATTGATTTCAAATTGTCTATATAGACCAGTTTCTATATAATACCATTTTTGAAAGCTAAAAAATAACTGGTTTCAATTGCTAAAATTCAGTTAGATATTAATTCATTCAGAAATGCCTAAAATATCCTCTGAACCCCTTGTCCCAATGCTTCATTTAGATCACAATAAAAGTAAACAACTGGCCAGGGTTTCCTGAAATGTACCCTGTAGGCCCAGGTTATCACACGTCCCCGAACACCCCTAACTCATAGGATGTATTTCACCATGCAAGCAGGGAGTAAATTTACTTTTTTCCCTACCCGTTGACTTGATGCTTAAAAAAAAAAATTACTTCCAAACTGATGCCTTTTAATGCAACACAACTAAAATGATAAACACTGGCCTTTCCTTTCAGACTTTTATACTTTGGGGGCAGCAGGTTCACTCCTGGAGTCTTTGACATTACTGATTCTGCCTATCAAATAGAATTCTTTGTTGGGAACAAGATTGACAAAATGAGCAAGGCGGTTGGACATGGCAAAAAAAGCAGAAATGGCAGCTATGTCCCAGGCATCCTCTCGGTCAAAGCCATGCACCTCGAGCTTTTTGAAATGGTCATCTGTTATGTCGTCAGCTTGGGAAATAGCAAGCGCAAACTCCAGCATTGCCTTTTCCCGAGCAGGGAGGTCAGACTTTCTCCAATCCACACAGACCTGAAAGAAAACACACAGTCAGAAAGCAGAATCTCTGTTCATCACAATACAGCCAATAAAACCTAAGACCTAACACAAAATGGGCACTGACAAACAAAACCATAGGTTAGATTAAGGGGCTAGAAGAAAAAAAAAGCAAATCCCTGCTGCCATCAAGTTGATTCTGACTCATAGCAACCCTATAGGACAGAGTGGAACTGCCCCACAGGGTTTCCAAGGATTTGAACTGCTGATCTTTTGGTTAGCAGCCAGAGCTCCTAACCACTGTGCCACCAGGGCTCTGTAGGGGCAAAGTCAGGCCAATGTAAAACTTCTCAGAAGCATAATTGTCTTGGTAGAATCCAGTGGAATGCAAACCTGGAAGTCTGGCTCAGCACCATCTCTGTCAAGACTTTCTTGTTCACCCCAGCTACTAGCAACCTCTTTCTCCCCTAAACACCAAGGGCATCAAAAATCTCAGAACCAAGATTCATAGACTCTTACTATATAAGGACCCAAAAGTCCAACTTTTTCATGAAAAAAGTGAAGCTCAGAGAATTATCCCTTTGCACCCAGTTCCAAACAAGGCACAATATCTGCACACTCCACAGCAGACATTTGCTAATTACTATGTCCGAGAATGCCTTCAATGCTTTCTGTTCACTATCTCATTCCTTATAAAAAGCCTAGGTGGTAGTATTATCATCATCCCCATTTTATCAATAAAGAAACTGAAGTTTAGAGAGGTGAAGTGACTTCCCCAAGGTCACACAGCTAGAGTGTGGCACAGCTGGGATCTGAATCCAAGTATACCAGATTCCAAAGACTGTACTATTAATTAGTACCCTTGCGGAGGCAAAATATTAGGGCCACTAAAAAAAAAAAAAAAAAGGTGCCATCAAGTCGATTTCAACTCATGGCAACCCCATGTGTTTTCAAAGTAGAATTGCATTCCACAGGGTTTTCATGGCTGTGACCTTTCAGGAGCAGATCACCAGGACTTTCTTCCAAGGCACCTCTGCATGGGTTCAAACTGCCAACCTTTTGATTAGCAGCCCAGTGTTTAACCATTTGTACCACCCAGGGACTCCTACTGGAATCACTAAACACCTAAAAATAGAAGACTAGGTAAGCTAACCCTGGCGTGAAAGCACACCCTGTGGTCACAAGGGAGGCAATTCCTGGGAAACTGATCCTGGATGAGCAAAGGTCTCGTGAGTAGGCAGGAGACTCTCAGCAGAGCAAAGGGGATGGCGTACCTGTCTTGAAGCTATCTTTAGGCTGGCAACGGAGGCCCTTGGGGAATATCTACGAAGTCTCCACTCAGGTAAGTTCAGGAGGGGAGGTTGGGGGGTCGGGAGATTGATGAACCTCATAATTAGGAATAAAAGCAGAGAACAGACATTTCTGTCCCCCAGCCCAGAGGATCAGGAGTGCAGGAGTCCGCAGGACCTTGTAGCTTGGTGACAAACCCATGTTTGCTGTGTCTTTACTCTCAGTCTACTTCTCTGGAATAATTACCATGACCTCTGACACCCAAAGGGCCTGGCTTTGGATGAAGCAAGGAGAGAGTAAGTTGCTAGCTAGAAGACTTGAGACTCATTTCATAGCCAGGATTGGTAGAAAAGAACAGATGGAGACAGTTCCAGAATGGGAGGCAGGAAAGGCAAGGCCTGGGACCAGCAGCAAGAAATAAAAGAAAACTAAGAAGCTAGTTTGGACCCATTAAGAATAATTAGTAAATGAACTAAAATCACACTAGAAAATGCAATGTAGTAGAAAGAATGCAAACTTTGAAAATGGACTCTGCCACATTCTAGTTGTATGCCCTCTCGTTAAATCTCTGAACCTCAAGTATAAAATGGTTTTAAGATCACACCTTAGAGGGGAAGTCATATGCCTTTGAGAGAATGCATGCCAAATATCCAGTATCATATCTGGCACCAAGCTGGTGCTCAGCTAACCCCTACACCTAAACATCATGTATGGGTAGAAGCAGGTAGGCACAGGCCCAGGACCTGGAAGGAAGCTCAAGCAATGGGAAGAGCTCGAGGTTTTGTTCACTGCACCATACAGTGGCATGGGGTTTGCCCCTTCCTCAGGTATGGAGAGGCCCTGAAACTGGCATTGGGGGGTAGGGGGGTAGGCACTAACCTGGTCAGAGAGCACTGGATTCTTTGAGTAGACCCTGTGCAGGGCACTGTGGGCAACTACATTGTATGGACACCTATTGGCTATGCTGGTCACCAAAATGATAAGCTCCTTGTCAGCTCTGCTGAGGTGGCCTGGGGAGGAAGAAAAGACACCAGTCCATATGCGCTTGATAGCAGCTTAGAAAAACCCAATTGGCTCAGTCAAGTTTTAGCAACAGTCACCCACCTACCTATCCGTTCACTTGTGCATTCATCCCTAGTCCATCACTACCAGCTATCCTGCTTTATTTTCTTCATGGTTCTTAACAGTCCCTGAAGTCAACTTGGTTTTTTATTTCCTTCAGTGGTCATCATCTATTTTCTTCTCTCTAAAATATGTATGAAAGTTCAGACATTTTTCTGACTTGTTCACCGCTATATGCCCACAGGAATGCCTGGTACATGGTGGATGCTCAGAAAACATATGTCGAATGAATTACTAAATTTGAGAAACATTTTCTGAGGCCCACCATATGCCGAGCTAACACTTTTAAGAGAGGAGGAAGAAAAAAAAAAGGGAGAGATTTCTTCAGCTTAGAGGACCCACCGTTGGGGGTGGGGAGAGGCTGAGGGTGGGGAGCTCACTTTGGTACCCGGCACCATTCTGGGATCTTTCCTCATTTAATCTTCACGAGCTCTGCAGAGTGGTTACTATTAATACCACTTACTGGCATGGAAACTAAGGCTCTGAGACATTTAAGTACTTTGTTAAAGTTCACTTGGATTATTTATGGCAGATTTACGTTTGAACACAGGATCTGTCTCTTCCTCCTATGATAGAGAAGTCTTGGAGCGATATGATGCTAATATAAGGCAGACAGTGCTCTGTATGCCACTGGAAAAGGGCCCGTAAAGGGGCTGTGGGAATTTAGAGGAGGAAGAGTCCTTCATAAATGAAGGCAGGTGAAATGGACTTGAAAGGAAAGATCAAATTCACAAAGCCATAGGCAGGAGAAAACACAACCCAGGGGCAAAGTATGAAGGGACTGAGGGAGATGGTGGTTGGGAAGGCAGGCTCGTGTCAGCCATGAAGAGCCATTATGACAGACTGCTTACTGTCTCCGATACCTGCTCTCCCTGTCTTCCTTTAGTGATCCAATACCTTAATTTTTACTGGACATATAGCCACGCTGCTTCCCTAGCAGCTAGGTGTGACCACGTGACTAAGTTCTGGCCAATGGGATATAACAGGAAGTGATGTGTGCAACTTCCATGTCATGACCTCAGAGGGAAAGGATGTATGCACACCAGTGCTGCCTGTTTCTCTTCCTGCTCTCTTATAGTGGTGAGCCAGCCTGAGCATGCAGGCAAGGGCAATCCCAGACAGTAAACAGCACACAGACCCTGAGCAGCTCACATGGAGACTATTAGGTGAAAGAGAAAAAAAATTATATTTTGGGGTCTGGGTAGCAACAGCCTAACCTGAATCCTAACTGATAAACCCGTGACTCCCAGGCTGAAGTCCATGACTGATATTCAGCAGGCTATCGAGAACCATGGAGGTTTTCCAAGCCCAAGGAGAGAAAGATGAGCCAGAGTTATTACCTAACGTATTTCAGTTATATACTTATAAAGTTACATTGAGACTTCAGCCTCAGAATTCAGAGGGCGTCAGAGCCAACTACAGTCTTTCCAAGCTTCTCCCTACTCCCCTCAGTGATCCGGGATTATGTGGGAAGGGAGACTAGCAATCAGGCACCTGGATCTCATCTAAGAATGATTTACCAGTCAGTGTCTTTCCATTTACCTGTTTTTTTGTTGTAGATGGCATTGTAATAAGCGAAGAAGGCTCTGAATTCCAGTGGCCGGTAAGACAACACTTTAAATACATTTGGTAAAAATCCTGTCTGCAGGGAATGAAAAAAAACAGGGAAACAAGTAAAATAAAAACGAAGAGCAGAATGGGCAAACAGCAACTGGGTACTCCCCATATTGTCTGAGTACCAGATACAATCTTAGAAGAACATAGGCTTGATCCCAAAGCACAACCTATACACATCTTTTAGGGTATGTTACGTTTTACTTCTAAAGGTATAGTTTCTTTTTAATAAGTTATTTTATAAAATTTAGTGAATGTTAACAACTAAACCAAATGATATTTCTACTATTCTCTACCTATTCACAGAAGGGTTAGTGGTACTTATTACTTGTAAGAATTAAATTAGTAACAAGCCTTGATATTATTACAGTACTTTACAAAGTCCTTTCATACATCCAATCTCAATTTTGCTTCTTTATAACACTTTAAGACAGATAAGGTAGATAAAGCAGGCACCATTATCCCCATTTTACAGATGAGGAAACTGAGGCTCAGAGAGGTTGAGGACTTGCCTGAAGCCATCGCCAGAGAGGCAGCCCTGGGATTTCTGACATTTGGGTTTTCAGTATATTTTCCAATAACATGCTGTGGCAGACAGTTGTTAAAACCAAAGAACCCACTGCCATCGAGTCGATTCCAACTCATAGCGACCTTATAGGACAGAGTAGAACTGCCCCATACAGTTTCCAAGGAGCGCCTGGTGCATTTGAACCGCCAACCTCTTGGCTAGCAGCCGTAGCACTTAACCACTATGCCACCAGGGTTTCCAGACAGTTGTTGACTACTACTAAACAGCCATTTCTTCCCTCCTTCCTTGACAGCAGAACCTGGAAGTTGTTCAGATATCAGCTTTGCCATGGGTTGAGGGAAGGTTGAGTCCTTTCACCAATGCTAGAGGGTGAACTCTGATTGGTGTGAACGAATCATGGTGACTCCATTCCATTTGTCAGTGGCTGGCTAAGGAATGGACATGTAACACTGTTCTGGCCAATAAGAACTGAGGAGAAGCAGCAGGAAGCCTTCCTCTTGCTGTAAAAGGTATATAGATGAAGGAGGAGTGTGTGCCCTCTTAGCTCCTCTAGGAGTTCTGCAAGGATATAATGCTTTCACTGCTGTAGCCATCTAGTGACCGTGAGGGGGCAAGTCTGAGGACAGAGTCATCACACTGTGGTAGAGCCAAAAAATGCAAAGAACCTAGTCCTTGATGAGGACTGAATCAAACAATCCTGGAATCACCCATTCTCTGGACCTGCTGTATAAAAAATATATATATATATATATTTTGTATATGAAACGTTAAATTGTCCTTACTGCTTAAGCCAGCTGAACTGGATTTTTTGTTACCTGCAGCTGAAGCATTCTAACTGATAACAGATGGTAAAGGTTCATTATGGGTCTAGAAACCACAGTGTAAAGAGCCATTTATATTAGCCAGGGACAGCTGCTTGGCAGGGTGGGGCTGTGTCCACAAGTGAGGGTGGTACTAAGGAAGAGGCTGAGGCTGCAAACCTCACCCATCAGAAGAGCTGTGATTTTCATCTATTTTATGTATTGGATTTCCATGCAAGATTTTGTTTGGGGGGAAAAAAATCCTCAAAATAATACCACCAAGATAGCACACACACATATTTAGAATAAAATGTTTATGTTCATAGAAGGGTCTTATAATTTAGCAGCTTTAAAAATTATCCCCAGGAAATAATTCAGAATGTACAAAAAGATATATGTACAAACATCTATTGCAGGTTCTAAATGTCCAAGATTTGAGAATTGCTGAAATAAATTACAGTATCTCTAAAATACAGTGCTATATCATGCAGTCACTAAAAATAATAATGTTTTGAGCTAGAAAAATATTCATGATGACATGATCTCATTTTTTTTGTTAACTGACAGTGAAGGAAAGGACTCAACCTTCCCTCAACCCATGGCAACCTGATATCTGAACAATATCCAGGTTCTATTGTCAAAGGAGGAGAGAAGAAATGGCTGATGGGTAGCAGCCAACAGTTGTCTGCCACAGCATCCTATTAGCAAATATACTAAAGATGTATACAAAATTATACAAAGAAAATAGGGAAGAAAAAACACATGAAATGCTAATAGTGGTTGACTTTGGACGGTGGAATAACAAATTATTTTTATTATTTTTAAATCTTTTGCTTATTTTTCTAGTATTTCTAATTTTTAAACATGTAATTTCTAAAAAAATTTTTTTTTTCCCTTACAGGAAAGAGCTGTTTAAGCAGCTGGCATATATTCTCAATGGCTGTATCTCCATACCGTATTATTGTACTACAGAGCACACAGGACTGAAAATGAACTGACAAAAAAAGCTCTAGAATTCAAGGGGCTGTGCCTAAGATAAGAGGAAAAAATTATGTCTTTCTGACTGAGATACAATTAGATCCCAAAGGAAGGACTCATCCACAGTGGGAAACTTGTACACGCCAGGGCAACCAGCTCCAGCAATTCCACTCAGGCTGAGAAAGGTCTGCACCAGCTACAACTGCACTGGCTATGACCCTGTGCCAGGTGAGTGTCTCACCTTCTTTTCCATCTCCTCCATAAGCTCTACAATGTCAAAAGGCAGGTCCTTCTTGTAGGGAATGGGGTAACGGCCAATAGGTTTAGATGCCTCTTCCTGATGAGTCTGGTAAAGGCGCAACTCTTTCCAAAACCTATTTGTCACAAGGTGAAGAAGAGACTGAAAGGAAACAGGTATGTTTAGATGGGTTATCAAAGGAATGGCCTGAATAGCCAGTCTGTATATCTAGGCCTAAAGGAAAAATGGCAACTACGTTCTACCTCCTGTGGTAACTCCCATTGATTAGCCATCCCTGCATTGAGAACAATTCAGAAAAGGAGGGTGAGAATGGTTGCACAACTTAAGAATATAATCAACGTCATTGAATTGTACATGTAGAAATTGTTGAACTGGTGTTATGTTCTGCTATGCATATTTTCAATAACAACAAAAAATAAAATATTAAAAGAAAAAAAAGTCCACGCCTTGAACAATTGTGAAAGGAATCCTGGGATTAACAAGAAAGAGTGTCGTAATCAACTAGCAATGTCTGTCACGGGGATGGACTATGAGGGCATGGTTGCCCAAGTAACTTATATTTGCAATACTTAGCTTAATACCCAGCTCGGTTACCACCTTAAAGCAACAAAACCTTGTGGGATTCTTCATGGCCATTAAGCTGTTCTCCAGCCTTTTCAAGTCTAACAAATGACAGCCAAGATTTCATCATTATCTGTCAACGATACCATTAAACAGAACAACTTCCATTTGTTCAGTAAGTACTTCACCAGGCTCACTGGTAGGAGCTTTGCAGGCATTGTCTCTAAATTTTAACTATTATCACTATCTCTCACCAATGGGGGCAGCCATGACTTAGTTACCATGAGGGGGTGCAAGATTAGTATTGCCTCAGCTTCATAATTTTCAAGAGAATCTGGGCGTGGAGTTCAAAGTGAAGCCTGCTGTTAGCCCAGTGATGCAGCAACTAGAACGTGGCACTATGTACCTGGCACGGAATGTAGGTGCCTCTTGTGATTGTAGGTGAACACCTTTGAGAAAACACACAGCCACTGCCCCCCTTTCCCGTTGCACAGGGCACCAAGCCCAAAATATTGGACCCTTCCACCTGGCAGATTCATCACTGGGGTGGTGGTATATCTTTTATTCTGTGCAGACTCTTTGCCATGTTTGTTTGGTAGTAAACTGAAGTAAAAGCAACCTGAAGCTGACATCTTCCTTGCCAGTCTTTGAACCCGTACTAGGGGGCCTGGCCTGGTTCATCAGAAACCCAGATTTTCAATCAAAATCTCCTGATTATAAAATGTTGACTCAATTGTTTTTCCCATGGGTTAAGATGTGGTAGGATTGGTGGCTTCATGGAGACTCATTAATACTAGCCTGTCAACTTTATAATAAAAAATTAAAAACTATACTTTAAAAAATTATTTTGTACTGTGGGACAAATAAAATCTGCAGGCTGTTAGCTTACAATCAGTAGATTATGGAAGCAATACAAATGTCCATCAACTGATGAATGGGTAAACAAAATGTGTATCCATGCAATAAAATACTGCTCAGAACTAAAAATGAATGACCTAGTAATACATGCTACAACATAGATGAAACTCACAAATGTCATGCTAAGTGAAAGAAACTAGGACTCCAAAAAGCCACATATTATGTGATTCCATTTTGGATATTCCTTTCTGGAAAAGGCAAACTAGACACAAAAAGTAGATTAGTGGTGGCCTGGGCTGGACATAATTTAAGCCATAATAGGCTTTATGGGAAGATCCTTCCTTGTTGGTGGCTCAAGGGGTTCCTTGGCTTATAGACAGATCTTCGCATGATCTCTTCTCCATGTGTCTATGTCCATCCTGCTCTTTTTATAAACACCATCTTGAAGGGATTAGGTTTAGGACCCATTCAATTCTGGCTTGACCTCATTAACATAACAAAGAAAACCCATACACCTCCTCACTTATCAACTGTCTTGTTATCCAACATTTCCTGGTATGATAGTAGTAAAAAATCTACTGACTATTTTGTGCATTAACGATGTACATCTGGCAGTAATGAACACCAAGGTGCAAGGCAAGAGTATTGATGGCTTGGCCATGATTCTCAATGGTTTGGCAGTTATGTCATGATGTACTTTGGCAGTTATGTAATGATGTAGTCATCCTCCTTCTGTGATTTGATGTGGTCATCCATTTTCGCGTAATACTGATTTCGCGTAACTCTCTGGTCTTTGGAACCTAACTATGTCGATAAGTGAGGACAGGGTGTATTTCCAAATGGGGTCATGTTTACAGGTACAGGGGTTAGGACTTCAACATAACTTTTTGGGGGACACAATTCAATCTGTAACAATTCCTTAGGATTTTCTATATACCAGATAATATCATCTTCAAATAGAGATGGTTTTACTTCTTCCTTTCCAATCTTGATGTTTTTTTTTTTTTCTTGCTTAATTGCCCTGGCTAGAACCTCCAGTACAACGTTGAGCAGAAGTGGCAAGAGCAGACTTCCTTGTCTTTTTCCTGATCTTAGAGAGAAAGCTTTCAGTCTTTCACCATTAAGTATTATGTTATCTCTATAAAGGGCTCTTCAAAAATGCCCTTTATCAGATTGAGGAAGTTCCTTTTTACTCCTAGTTTGTTGAGTGTTTTCATCATGAAAGAGTGTTGTACTTTGTCAAATGCTTTTTCTGCATCTACTGAGATGATCATTTGGTATTGATTTTCAGATGATGAACTAACCTTGCATTCCTGGGATAAATCCTATTTGGTTATGGTATATAACCCTTTTTACTTGTTACTGGATTCAGTTTGCTAATATTCTGTTGAGAATTTCTGTCTGTATTCATAAAGGATATTGATCTCTAGTTTTCTTTTCTTGTGATGTCTTTGGTTTTGGTATCAGGATAATCCTGGCTTCATAGAATGAGTTGGGATGTGTTCCTTTTTTTGAAGTGTTTATGAAGAATAGGTATTAATTCTTCTCAAAGTGTTTGGTAGAATTTGGTAGAATTCACCAGTGAAGCCATCTGGGCGTGAACAGACTCTACTTACTACTGTCACTGATAAGTCTGTTGATCTCCCAACTTCATGAGACCCTTGTGCCATTTATCAATTAATTGCCTCTAAGCTCCAAATTCACCCTTTACCACCTGCTCTGAGAAAACAGATCTGGGCCTTTTAAATACTTTTCCTTTGCCAGCTGTTATGATGCTGGTAGAAGGCCTACAAAATGGAGAAGGAGTGAGTTTTACTTCCTCGTTTCAGTGTGCTCACTGCCACATTCCTGCAATATAGCAACTTCTCCACCATCTGGCTCCTGCTTTGCTTGGTGGCCAAAAGCACCAAGTGGCCAGCAGTGTTCCCTAGTGCCCTATCAGGCAGTTTTGTAACAGAGGCTTCCAGGAGACACTTCCCTATGAATAGCTTTCCCCAGCACCCTAGAAGTGCTGGCAAGTTCTAGAAAGCAAAGCTCCAGCAAATTCCACTGGCAAACCTTCCCCGTGAGCCATGGCCATCCCCTCTCCCACAAATTCTCAATCAGCCTGAGCTGGTGGTGGGGAGAGACTCTTCCTTGGGTGCTCTATCTCAGCACTAGGGATAGTGGCTATTCCTTACATCTCCTAATCCTATATTTTTTAGAGCTCTCTATACTTCTTACTAGCTAATCACTTATTATTCCAAGGCCCTGTTATAGTTAATAATTCTTTATATTAAACTGTTCCTGTTCAAATTACTGTGCAGTTTCTGTCTCCTAATTGGACTCTGACCAATGCAGACTTGAAATTTTTCCACAGACCCATCTATGTCTGCACCCAGTAAATACAGCCTAGGAGAGTCCCTAAATAGCATCACGACACACAACTTTCCAAATGCAGTTCTCATCATTTCAAGCTCTTTCTTTCATCCATCTTTCATATCTTGAGCAACTACTGTGTGTGCAAAGAGCAGTGAGTTCCCCATCTCAGGAAGCATGCAGTGTAGCAAAAGATAAGAAACGGGAGCCAGTAGCTAAAAGGATAACTACAACAACTAACATGCCGAAGTAAACGGTACTTGGTAAATAGTCCACAATGATTAGACTTAAGAGAGCTGATGAAATGCACTGAGATATGAAACAGCAGAGATAAGCTGGGGCAGATAGTGAAAGGCCTTGACTTCTGTTGGGAGAGACCATCTGCCATGGGCCTTAAGCGTCCTTGCATGTCCGTGCTAAGTATGCCAACCACAAGGCCTAATTGTCCTCAGACACTCAGCAGATTCTGTAGCTAGTTATATAGGCAATTAAGTAGGTCAAAGCAAACACAATGTGAGACTGCTTGCTCCTTGGGGGAGGAGAGCTGGTTTGCTTGCTGCTTGTTACAAAAGGTGTTGGGCCCTTGGCCCTGGATTCCTCAGTTATGGTGCAGCCCACTGCATGCATAGTCACCATTTGGGCACACTGCATTCAGTCCACTGGACTTGGGGGCAGGTGAACCAGTGCTATCATGCTGATGATCCTGCTGCTTGTTGTGTTACAGACTAATAAAGTTCTCGATCTGACCCACTGAATCTTTCCATACACTTTTGGTACCTACAGAGCTGCAGTAGGTGAACATGCTTGTTTGTTTGGTCATTTCCTTTGGAGTTCTGTTACTTTTTGTTATCCTCTGTGAGGTCGGGGTTCTTTTCCTGACAAGTTCCAGTAGAACATGACTTTCTTCTGCAGGTGATGAGGCAAGCCATGAGAGTTTTGCAGGAAAGAAAGTGAGCTGGATTTTAAAAAGATGGGTAGTAGCCTTAGGGAGGAAGGATGAACGTTTGAAGAGTAAAGAGGGTGATGAGTCAGAAGGTTGTGACAAGGGCCTGAACAGTGATCAAGGGTTTGGAAAAGAGTGGAAAAGAAAGAGCAGGGAGGCCCATTTCTTGGGCTCTGACTCTGACAAAACATTCTCCACTGTAGTTTGGGGACTGAGTTTTTCTTGCAAATGTGTTGCTCCTCACTGCCTACAGGATAAAATCAAAATGACTTAGCAAGTCATATACAAGACCTCATGCTATTCTGTCCTGCAGGAATACTCTATCCCTGCCCTTTCTCCCTCCTCGCAAAGGTAGGTACTGTTATCGTCATTCTATCAATGAGGAAACTAAGGTACAGAGAAGTTAAATAACTATGTACATGGATATGTAATCTATTGATAACTGTGATTATCCCTAAGGAAGTAGAGAGAATGGAGTTTGAAGGGGGACTTTATCCACTTCCTTACTGTTGTATTTTTTAAATGTTTGTTAAAAAGTTTTAAATTATTTTAATTGGTTAAACAGGGTATGAAATGACTACCAAATGGTGACATGACACCTATTACAAAGAGTAAATATGAACTAGAAAACAAAACAAAAAAAACAAACCCACTGCTGTTGAGTCGATTCCGACTCATGGGACAGAGTAGAGCTGCTTCATAGGGTTTCCAAGGCTGTAAATCTTTACGGAAGCAGACAGCCACATCTTTTTCCTCTGGAGCCGGCATGTAGGTTCCAACTGCTGACCTTTCAATTAGCAGCCAAGCACTTTAACCACTGCACCACCAGGGCTCATTTCCTTATTGTAGTTTTGAGTATTTGCAATTGGTTTTATGTTGTGATACACCAGGACCAAGCTTAAATGCCAGCCAAATAAGAAAGAACCTAGCTTGTAATGTAATTTAGTTCAGATGGGAGTGTGGGGACCATACAAAATTTTATGGAATTGCTAACACATACAAAACTATTTGGTAAGGGGAAAAAAAAGTTTCCTTATGTTTTACTTTCTCCCATAAGTCCTAGGTTTAAGAAGTTATGATTCTTTGTGATTAAAAACATCTGTACATTTGTGTAGCGGTAATTGTAAGCACTTATGCTTTTAGATTATATCTGTATTTGAGTAATACTAATGATTACTTCCACTGACTCTTTTACTAACAATTTCTGTATATAAATCAACGTAGGTTTCATTTGTAATTTTTAGAAACCAGTAAACTAAAAAACTTTCAGGTTTCACTTAGGAATCCCCTCCACTGGAATACCTACCCTGTCCCCTGCCTTCCCCTGAGACTTAAAAAAAGAAAAAAAAAAAATTGTTGTCAAGTTGATTCCGACTCATAGGGACCCTAAAGGACAGGGCAGAACTCCCCCATAGGGTTTCCAAAGAGCAGCTGGTGGATTCGAACTGCCAACTTTTTGGTTAGCAGCCGAGCTCTTAACCACTGCGCCATCAGGACTACCCAGATAGAGGTAACTATTTCATCCTGTGACACCCCAATCAGGTTTTTACTGGAGCCACCATAACTCATCAGTACTGTCATGTGTAGACAGTGAACTTGCCCAGGGCAGAAATCAGGATTCAACTGACTCCTCAGCTCAATTCCTGGCCCACAGCAGATGTTCAACAAGTGTTTTTGATTGAAAAAGGGGGAAAAAAACCCAACATTACCAGTCGAAAAAGAAAAGCAACCATGAAAAGCTACTCTTCCAAAGTCCAAAGTTTCTAAAGACGCGGTTCTGGGAAAATATCCGGAAAGCCACGATCAACCTTTCGACAAGGCAATTGGCAGTTCCCCCAGGGAAACAGTCAGAAAAGGGAAGAAAGAGGTATGCCAGAAGGCACTCGACTTGATGCCACCTCTACTACACTGGCACCAAACCAGTAGCACCCAAACAAAGAGGCCTAATCCACCTGGATCGATCAGGCCTGTAAAAGTCACACGTACACGGCCTGTGGGTGGAACGTGGTCTCGAGGCCAGAAAGCGCACACCGACTGCCCGGGGCCACCTGCTTCTTCCATATTCTGCCAATCGCCGTGGCCACTTTTACAACCAGAAGAGACACTAAGCGTTATTATGAGATCTTTGTAACTGCAACACCAGGGACCCCAAGAAAGGTCTCACGCTCCCCAGAATTCAGGGGCCGTGAGCTCGAGCCAGGTTCTACACACTCGCTCGTAGCCTCAGTCTCCCACCTCCACGCGAGTGGATACCCGAATCCTGGGGGCTCTGCCCACGCGCTCTCACTCACCGGCTGGCGCAGGACGCCAAGGCGGCGAAGCACCGACATCGTGGCTCGCTGCGTAGTAGGCAGGCTGCCTTCTCACGTGCACCACGCCCCCTCGACACCGCCCCTTCTGGGTGTGTCGGGGTGGGCGTCTCCAGGGAGGCGCTGATGACCCGCCCCGTCTGCCCCGGCTTCCAGCCTCTAAGTGACCTCACTCTTCAGGGCCTCTGTTGCTTCATCTATGTACTTGGGAATGACCCAGACGGATCTCGAAGTGTTGCGCTCACAGGGAAGTGGACTTGAAAGAGCTCCCCTGGCAGGTTTGGGCTGATTTTCTTCCAAACAACCCACAACCAATGTAGGGTGCGTGAGGAACAGTGCAGGGAACGTTTCCCGGCCTCCCTCTGTACCCGGCCTCAGCCTAGAGTCACTGAGAATCCTTCTGGAATGCCCTTAGACTGGACAGGATTGAGACCGAATACCTACTGGTTCTAGGCCCTCTGTAGCTGGGTTTACGTAGGGAGGAGAGAAGCAGAATTTATACCCTTTTTCTCCCGAGAGCTCCTACTAATGCCAGGAAAACTGACCAAAAACAGTTCTTACAAAAATCTGACTGCAAAGCAAAAGTTGGCCTCTCATGACATCTGAGGAAAATGGCACGCCAGCATCCCACCAAATTTGGGTCGTGTGTTAGAGATTGTCTGTCTTAAAAACACCTTAGAATTCTAAAAAATTCACTTTGGAAGTGGGTGCCTCAAAAGATGCGAAGAAACAGAAACCCAGAAAAAACAAACCAGTTGCCCTCGAGTTTATTGTGACTCATAGCTATCCTATAGGACAGAGTAGAACTGCCCCATAGGGTTTCTAAGGGGCTGCAGGTGGATTCATACTGCCCATCTTTTGATTAGCAGCCGAGCTCTTAACCACTGCGCCACCAGGGCTCCAAAGGGGCCCCTAAAATTCATCGGTCAGAGCGACGCCCTCCCAATTCCCAGCAGCTCTCACAACTGCTGGAGAATCTGACCAACCACTAATTGGAGGTGCCAGTTGACAGAGAAAACAGTGATTTCAAATAATACCCCTGAGTCATAAGGGCAGGAAGCCTTGAAGTACTATGAATTTGCAATTCAGCTGCTTCTTACATGGGCAACCAAAGTGTTGGTTCAGGGTAAGTAAAACCTACCTACTGCCATCGAGTCGATTCCGACTCATAGCGACCCTGTAAGACAGAGTAGAACTGCCCCACAAAGTATCCAAGGAGCACCTGGCGGATGTGAACTGCCCCAGGGTAAGTAGCAGCAGGGATTCAACTGTAGTTAACTGATTTTCCCACGTCATGTAGGTGTAGCTCAATTATGTGAAACTGTGCATGTGATGTGTATATTTGCAGAAAAATAAGTCTAGCGAGAATACACACCAAAATGTTAACATTCATTCATCCAACACGTGTTACCTATTTCACGCCAGACCCTGGGCTACAAAGAGTCAGAACTAGGGCTGACGGTCTAGCTTGAGACAAACGGGTAAAACCAAGAAGTTATGTTTATTAATTCTGTGTTTTCCACAATGCGAATAAACGCCTTCTTGGCAACAACCAAAAAGGTTTTAGTTTGGAAAGAAAATACCTCTCCTGGTAAAAGGTCAGCCACCGTTCTGAGGGCAGGCTCGAGGCGAAGGGACTATGAGTCCACCCGACCCCCAACTCTGGAAGCCCCTCTGTTCAACTCCCAGGATTCCATACAAGGGAGTATCTTGTATCTCACGGTGCGACCGGCCACAAGACACGCGGCCCGAGACACCCGGAAGTCCAGGCTCCGCGGTCTACTCAAGCTGAGCGTTTCTCATAACACCCGGAAGATAGACAACTGACCAGGAGGAACCACAACCACCTTGGGGGTATCCGCCGGCTCACGGCGATTTGGCTTCACAGACGTAGGAACCACTCCCACTGACCCGTAGCGCCGGAAACGGAAAGTGCTGAGCGGGCTGGCGATTGGGCGCAGAGCCGGAAGTGGAAGCACGGTGCCGGAATTGGTGTTTGGTGGCGCCTGGTATGGGTGAAGCTGCGGCTATTGCGTCCGAATCCCTCGCGGGCAGTAAGGCCCGGGCGGCGCGCACAGTGTTAGGTCAGGTGGTGCTCCCGGGTGAGGAGCTGCTGCTGCCGGAGCAGGAGGACGCAGAAGGCCCTGGCGGTGCTGGGGAACGACTGCTGCGCCTCAACCCCGGGGCGCGTTCGCGGGTGCGCGTAGTGTGCGGCCCGGGCTTGCGGCGCTCTGGGGACCGTCTGCTGGTCACCAAGTGCGGCCGCCTACGTCACAAGGAGCCCGGCGGCGGCGGCGGCGGCGTTTACTGGGTGGACTCACAGCAGAAGCGGGTGAGCTGGGGCTCCGGAGTGATATCCCTATCCAGCGAGAGTGGTATCCCTATCCTGGGGAACTTCCTGGAAGAGAAAAAGGAGGGGACCCTGAAACACCGTCTGTCATTTTGAGATTGTGCCCACCTTCCCATCTCCTTTGAGGGACCGTGAGCAACAGGAACGTGGCCAAAGAAGGGCGATCAGGGGAGAAAGGCGTGTGGAAACCTTAGCATATAAGGGAGATAAGGACTGTGACATATGGCCATTGTCTTCAAAACCCCAAAGGTCAGGGAGCGACACACTTGTTCTTTGAGGCCCCAGAGGACAGAATCAGGCTTGATGAGTGGATATCATCAGGAGTTAAATTTCTCTCAGAATAAGTGAGAACTTTCTCGTAGGCAGAATTGTCGAACAATGGATTGGGCTTCTTTGGTAGTAAGGAACCCTGTGCCACTGGATGTAAGTGCAAGCAGAAGCCGGAGACTTTCTGGTAAGGGTGCTGAAGATGGTATTCAGGTATGGCATACTGGCACCAATTAACAGACTTTTAGAAGCTGCAAGCTTGAGAGAATATGATGTGACTGGTTTTCATTTACTGAAAGTGGTATGTGATAAAGTTTGTTGTAAAGTTTCTATAAATAACTTGAATTGCAAAATATTTTCTAAACATTTTAATGATAATCATAACAAAGTAAACACTAAGGACTTGCTGGAAAAAATTTAATTTGTGGCTGTTCTTTCATGTTTTCTTTTGTAGTATGTCCCAGTGAAAGGAGACCATGTGATTGGCATAGTGACAGCTAAATCTGGAGATATATTCAAAGTTGACGTTGGAGGGAGTGAGCCAGCTTCTTTATCTTACTTGGCATTTGAAGGTGCAACTAAAAGAAACAGACCAAACGTGCAGGTAATGATGGGGGCCTTTGGTTTCAAAAGTATAAAAAAAATAAACCCATTATCTAGAATACAAAAATATCCAGAAGGCTACTGAACTGTTGCCAAAGCGTGACCACTTTTCCTAGTTTTATAGGATGATCTCTCAGGCTTCCAAGAGTTCCTTCAGGTGCTTCAGCTCTTGAACTAGACTACATATGTGTTTTATGTTTGCAACATTTGTTCTTGGAATGTTACATCTCTACTGCATTGAAAGGTTTTATCTGTTATCTCCAGTATCACGGGCATTGACCAAGGTAGTCAGCAATAGGCTCAGAGAGGGAGAATGGACAAGTGGCACAAATTGCCGTATCAGCCATCCATCCATCCTGGTTGTAGGCCCTGGGACAGGCATCTCACGGTGTAGCCATACTGCCCTCTGTCCATCCAAACCAGAAGTTGAGTGGTTTCTTTGCCCCTTCTAACTCCTCGCATGTTCTCAGTTGCTTTATTGTTTCTCTGATCTTCATGTCTACCCCCTTTATCTCAACTTTGCGAGTTCAGGCCTTGCTACCCTTAACTGGCCTTGGTCAGTGACCTCATTAACATCCCTGCCTCCACACTCTCATCCTTCCATCTAGGCTTTTCAGAGCTGACATCCTTACATACTCCCTTTCTCAAAACATGAATGTTCTTCAAAGCCTAAAGAATTCCTTGGCATGACACCCCAGGGGTCTTGCCTCATCCATAATTATATCTTGCATACAGCCATGCTTGAGCCACACCAGAGTATTTGATAGCACCACTAAACCCATAATTTCCTGCCCTTGTACCTTTGCTGATGCTGTGCCCTCTGTCCCTTGTACCTCCGCTCAGGCTTTATCTGTGGGACATGCTCATTCTTCAAAACCCAGCCAAACACCAGATACCTCTGTAAAGCCATCTCCAATCTTGAATCACTTTAACTTTGTTCTAGCACTTACTGGATTCCGGTTTGAATGAAGTTTTTGTTCATATGTACATCCTAACTGCCCCCAAAGACCAAATGTTTCTGAAGGGTAGCAAATGTTTTGTTCATCTGTAGTTCTCAGAGTCAGTGTTTTGTTGAGCAAACAGAACAAGTTCACTGTCTTTCCTCAGTATTATCATTTTGAAGTTCCACTGCATGAGATTTTTAAGTAAACCTTACATGGAGAAATATCAGTGGCTTATCGTTGCTCCAGCTATTTTGCTTGAGCATGCCAGGAATTCCTTCCTCTAGCCATAAACCTTCTGGAATCCTAATAGAACTTTCTGTGATGATGCTAATGTTCTGTACCTTCACTGACAGCCACTGGCCACATGTAGTTATCAAGGACTGAAATGTGGCTAATGCAACTGAGGAACTGAATTATATTTTAATTAACTAAATTTATTAAATTTAAATGTAAGTCTAAATAGGCACATGTAGCTAGCGGCTAACATAAGGAACAGTGGAATCCCAGAGTATGTTGTCTGGCCTTGGCATTGCTCCCGTTTGGGGATTTCCTGGTGTTTTAAAGGGTGAAGGTACATGTGTTAATACTGTCTTCTTTTAAGACTCAATTCCAAAGTGACTGGATCCTCAAGTATAGTCAGTCCATTAGCCACAGAACTGTAGGTAGCTGCCATTGCTGCCTGTGTGTGGGAAAGAACCAATGGCAGGACCTGTAGGATGGTTTCTGAGATGAAATGAGCTGTTTTTTTGATTATTGTAGGTTGGAGATCTCATCTATGGCCAGTTTCTGGTTGCTAATAAAGATATGGAACCAGAGATGGTCTGTATTGACAGCTGTGGACGAGCCAATGGAATGGGCGTGATTGGACAGGACGGTCTGCTTTTTAAAGTGACTTTGGGCTTAATTAGAAAGTAAGTTCTGATGCCTGCTGGCTTGCCTGTCTCCTTTTACAATTATGTCTTACTGGAAAGCTGGCCAATCTTTAGGATTTGGATTCTACTTAGCAAAGTCTAAATTTCTCCTCAAAGCTAAAAATCAGTATCCTTTTTAGCAGTTTGTAAGTCATGAATTTAGTCCCATCCCCTCTTAATTTGAATACACTAACGTGAATGTTTCATATTCAGATGTACTTAGCTGTATAGTTTCTGGTGTGGGTGTGGGGCCTGGGCTGATACTCCATGCCTCCGGTTCTTCCTCTGCCCTATGTGTGTTTTCTCTCCCAGAAGTCCTGTTCCCTGTAGCTGATAAAACCCACTGCCACTGAGTCGATTCCAACTTAGTGATCTCATAGGGTTTCCAAGGTTGTAAATCTCTGTGATAGCAGGCTGCCAGATCTTTCTTCAGTGGAGCCACTGGTGGTTTCAGACTGCCAACCTTTCAGTTACAGTCGGTAGCTTTAATATACTCAGGCCAAATGTGAAAAACTGGCCTCCCCCCCACTTCTAAATCATTTGGATATAGGTACAATTTAGAATTGAACAAAATTAAATCACCAAATTTCTCTCATGATAGTGGTCAAATGCAAGTGGAGTGGTTGCGATCCTGCACCTTGTGCAAATATTCACAGAAGGCTCCTGCCATTGTTTCCTGGTAGATTTAATAGCTCCCACTAAGGCATATTCTCTTAGGTGTTCAGACCTTTACCTACCCAAAGCTGTGCCATATTAAAAGGCCTAGAGCCACTGAAGTTCAGACCTCTCCTGTATGCCTCTTCTTGCTACATATTCTGTAGATTTGGGAGACTTAGTTTGGGACATTAGAGAAGCATGTTTTGAACCAAGCAGCATCCTTGTGGTTTGAAAGAGCCAATATTCCTCTCCAAGACTGAATTTAATACCTGGGTATCACTTAAAAACATGATCAGGAAATAAGCTTAAAGTGTTCTTTTTAGCATTGTAGGTAATAAAAAAGTTTAGGTTCTAGAATCTAGAATTAAGGTGTTCTGACAATTTAGGAGCAGAATTATATATATATATTTTTAAAGTTCACGGATGACACAGGAAGTTTGATTTCTTTGTAGGGGATGGTCCACCATGTGACCTCTGATATATTCGTAAGTGTAAAGCTTCTAGAAGAGGGGCAGTGAATGTAGTTACCTCCTTTAGTTCCTGGAATAATGTTGGTGGGGCTTTAAGTAACTGTGAAGAACTACCCAGAAAAGGAGTCCTTCTAAAGGAGAATCAGGACACAACCTACCACTTTATCAGAATTTCATTTTCTTCCTCTTCCTCACCAGGCTTCTAGCTCCGGACTGTGAAATCATACAGGAAGTGGGAAAACTCTATCCACTGGAGATAGTATTTGGAATGAACGGAAGAATATGGGTTAAGGCAAAAACAATTCAGCAGACTTTAATTTTGGCAAACATTTTGGAAGCTTGTGAACACATGACAACAGATCAAAGAAAACAAATCTTCTCTAGATTGGCAGAAAGCTGACAGATACGGATGTTATATGAGTCGTTTGAGCCAAGGGACTATGGATTTCCTGGGAAAATTTTTTTCAGGCGAACCTCTCCCCACCATATCTTCAGAAGGCAACATGATTATACATATTGTCTGATTAGAATTCTAAAATACTTTTTTATAAAAAAGTTACTGGTTGTTACACATGCTGTTGTGAGAAAATCATTATAAAATAATGATGCTTTTTTCTTTACAATAAATTTATTAAAAAGTTATATCATGGTGTATTTATTATTAGGTGTTATCTCCCTTGGTTTTGCTAGAGTTCAGCTTTGATCATAAAGTGGAAGTCAGCATTAAAGTAACTTTTCTGATAATAACAGTAAACATGGCCACCAAAGAAAATTCAGGCTATGTCGACAAGTATGAAAAAGCAAACAAGACCCCCCCGTAATCTCATTATTCAGTGAGTATTTAATAGCTAACAATCACCATGTGTTTACTATGTGCCAAGTATTGTTCCAAGTGCTTTGTTTGGATTTACTCATTTGCCTATTAGCTCTGCAGAAGACATCCTCCTAACTGAAGAAACTGAGGCACAGTTTGTCTACTTTCTTACCTACCATATGGGTATATATGTTTCTTTCCAAATTAAATGATTTATGTTTATATACTACTTTGTAATATATTTTGTCCACTTCATACAATGTTTAATACACTCTTTTAATGCTTCCTATAAAGATTCAATAGTTACATAATATTTTATTCTGATGTTAGAGGATATTTTGGGCATAACCACTTTTCTGTTGTTATATGATCCGCAATCATGAGGATCTCTGAATCCAAGTCTGGCCAAATCTTATTTTGCTAAAATCATTATCTAGAAGCCAAACAAAAACCTACCTGCCTAGATTTTGGGAAAAAAAAAGGAAAGGCTAGTGATTGAGTTGGAGAGGAAATTCTTTCATGCTATTTGATATTTTATGCAGACTTTATGAGTGAAGGTGAAAATTGGCAAATGATCCAGGTCAGTGGTTCAGGGGTCACAGGCTTCTCTGAACATATGAGAAGTGCTGTGGACCCTGAAGCTTATCTAGAAGTTCCTTTGGAACAGAGATTATAGAACTCAATCAATATGTTGATAAAGACCAAGAAGCTTTATGTGTTCCTAAAGATGTGTTCTATATAAATCAGAGTATACATACGCCAACTGATCTGTTTTTACTGTGCTTTAAGTGAAAGTTTATACATCAAGTCAGTCTCTCACACAAAAATTTATATACACCTTGCTATGTACTCCTAGTTGCTCTCTAATGAGTCAGCACACTCCTCTCCACCTGTATTCTCTGTGTCCATTCAGGAAGCTTCTATCCCCACCTCTGCCTTCTCATCTTCCCTCCAGACAGGGGCTGCCCACACAGGCTCGTGTGTCTACTTGAGCCAAGCTCACTCCTCACCAGTATCATTTTTTATCTTGTAGTCCAGTCCAATCCCTGTCTGAAGAGTTGGCTTTGGGAATGGTTCCTGTCTTGGGCTAACAGAAGGTCTGGGGACCATGACCTCCAGAGTCCTTCTAGTCTCAGTCAGACCATTAAGTCTGGTCCTTTTACGAGAATTTGAGGTCTGCATCCCACTGCTCTCCTGCTTCCTCAGGGATTCTCTGTTGTGTTCCCTGTCAGGGCAGTCATCGGTTGTAGCCAGGCACCATCTAGTTCTGGTCTCAGGCTGATGTAGTTTCTGGTTTATGTGGCTCTTTCTGACTCCTGGGCTCATAATTACCATGCATGTTTGGTGTTTTTCATTCGCCTTTGCTCCAGGTGCGTTGCGACAAATTGATGCATCTTAGATGGCCACTTGCTAGCGTTTAAGACCCCAGACGCCACTCTCCAAAGTGGGATGCGGAATATTTCCTTAATAGATTTTATTATGCCAATTGACCTAGATGTCCCCTGAAACCATGGTCCCCAGATCCCTGCCCCTGCTACTCTGGCCTTTGAAGCATTCAGTTTTATCGAGGAAATGTCTTTGCTTTTGGTTTCGTCCAGTTGTGCTGACCTCTCCTGTATTGTGTGTTGTCTTTCCCTTCACCTAATATAGTTCTTGTCTCCCATCTAGTCTGATCTGTTTTTAAATGAATAAAAAGTCACTGATAGCATTGATCAAGTTATCATAGCTCTTGAGGGATTAAATTGTGTAAGGGAGGGAATGGAACAGAGAATTAACATCTTGATTCTTTTGTGGTATAGAATAAATTTTTTAATTTGCCAGCACATTAAAAAAAAAATTTTTTATTGTGCTTTAAGTGAAAGTTTACAAACCAAGTCAGTCTCTCATACAAACTTAAAAACACCTTGCTATATACTCCTTTTTGGGTATATACTCCTAGTTGCTCTCCCTCTAATAAGACAGCACACTCCTTCCCTCCACTCTCTATTTTCATGTCCATTCAGCCAGCTTCTGACACCCTCTGCCATCTTATCTCTTTTGCAGACTTATCTCTTTTGCTGCCCACATAGTCTCATGTGTCTACTTGATCCAAGGAGCTCACTCCTCACCAGTATCATTTTCTATCCCATAGTCCAGTCCAATCCCTGTCCGAAGAGTTGGCTTTGGGAATGGTTCCTGTCTTGGGCTAACAGAAGGTCTGGGGACCATGACCTCTGGAGTCCTTCTAGTCTCAGTCAGACCATTAAGTCTGGTCTTTTTACGAGAATTTGAGGTCTGCATCCCACTGTTCTCCTGTTCCCTCAGGGGTTCTCTATTGTGTTCCCTGTCAGGGCAGTCATCGGTTGTAGCCAGGCACCATCTAGTTCTTCTGGTCTCAGGCTGATGTAGTCTCTGGTTTATGTGGCCCTTTCCATCTCTTGGGCTCGTAATTACCTTGTGTCTTTGGTGTTCTTCATCCTCCTTTGCTCCAGGTGGGTTGAGAACAATTGATGCATCTTAGACGGCCACTTACTAGCGTTTAAGACTCCCAATGCCACTCTCCAAACTGGGATGCAGAATGTTTTCTTAATAGATTTTGTTATGCCAATTGACTTAGATGTCCCCTGAAACCATGGTCCCCAAACCCCCACCCCTGCTACACTAGCCTTCGAAGTGTTCAGTTTATTCAGGAAACTTCTTTGCTTTTGGTTTAGTCCAGTTGGCCAGCACGTTAATTTATAGAGTTTACTAACACAAAATAGCATGAGTAACAGGCAACTATAAATAGGATACAAAAAAGGGAATCTCAGATTTGTGTCATAATATGCTCATGTGCCAAAATGCAATGTGTTTTCTGGTTAATTTCAAGTTAGGATTTTATCAATACTGTGTTTTTAGCTTTCAGTTTGATATGTTAATCACTCAACAAATATATATGAAGAATCTAGTTTGTACAAGGCTCAGAAGGACAGGAAGACATTCATAGGCTCATACTCAAGGGAGAACAGGCGAAGAGCCACAGGAAGGAACAGAGGGTTGTGGGAGCTCTAAGTAGGGACAGATCAGGGCAGGCTGACCCCGCAAAGCACATGTACAGTATTTTAGTGAATGGAGGAAAAAACATGATGGTCAGAGAAGGAAAAAGTCACACAACTTTATGTCGGTTTAGTGAAAATTAAACTCGTGATGGTACAATTATTTAAACTCTAAAGTCTTGGTCTTTCGCAAATGGATAAATGTATAAAAGATAACACATCTAAAGCCATGCAGTTTTAGGGCTAATTCCCTGTTATATAAACTTATTTACCTAATCAAAATACATCTGGGCACTTCCTATGAGCTAGGCTCTATGGGAGATACAAAAGAGCATAAAATGTGATCCGTGACATTAAAACCAAAACCAAACCCGCTGCTGTCAAGTCAATTCCAACTCACAGCAACTCTAGAGGACAGAGCAGAACTGCCCCACAGGGTTTCCAAGTAATGGCTGGTGAACTTAAACTGCTGACTTTTTAGTTAGCAGCCTTAGCTCTTAATCACTACTCCATCAGGGCTGTGGTAGCTTACAATCCTAGCGAAGATCTAAGATTTCAAATAAAGGTGTATTTGTGCCACTGCCACTTCTGCCCCTGCTCTTTGGTCATGGCACCTTTTCCCACTGAACCCTGGCACTGATTCCAAAGATTTTACTTTGGTCAGCCATTATAAATCAAAGGTGGCACTTGAAACAAAACATGTAAATACTTAACAGATGTTCTATTCTCTTTGGTATGTGTATGTGTAAACATACACGCACTGTTTCGGTACATAGAGTGCTGACAAAAATTACTATCTGTTTAAGCAGAAAAAGGTGGATTTGGAATTATGAGTAAATCAGGGTTCCAGGAAAAATAGGAACTGTATCAGGAAGAAAAAAGGCTGGACATAACACTCTAACCAGCTGTGATGTGAGATGCTGGACTGGCTCAAAGCCTCAGGAGAAAAGCAGGTTGGGAAGAGCTAACCTCTGGTCTTCTGGTAAACGGAGTTCTGGATGATCTCAGTTGTAATGAGTGGAAACAAGCGTAGTGAGAAGAAGAATAAACTGAGGCAGGCCATCCAGGGGCTGGGACTTGATACACAGAGGGATTTGACAGAGTTGGAGACAGGGTGGGAGTGGAGAGGAAGAAACTATCTCTGCATTACAATAAGTCATGCTCCCCACTAAGGCAAGGGCTCTCAGGTGGTAATAAGGTGAAAGTCTCTATAACACTGATGGCATATGAATGGATGACTGGGAACTCGTGTTAGGATTTGATGTGAGGCCTTATAACTGCTTACTGCTCAGTTACCAGTTGAAGATGGAGGGCTAACAAAACCTACTTACCACCCTGCTCTAGAGTAACCTTCACTAACAGGCAGTTTGATATTACACAGGGGCCATGGCTGTGGCTACTTCTCTCTACTTGAATTACAGAACACAAAATGGCTTCTTGTAAGATACATGTCCAGAAGTGAATACCGTGACAGAACCTGGTTTCTCCAAAGGCCATACTGGGGTATGTCTCTAACCTACCCTTGAGGGGGCCAACTCAGACCAACCAGTCTCAGAAAGCTCTCTCAAGGCCTCTCTAGTATCTCTTAATGAGGGCCATTCATATTTTCAAGTCTCCTTTTAACTGCTAGATGGATCAAGACTCCAGTGATGATCTATATGGGAAATCATTTTTACTGTAGCCATAGACATGAGGGAAGGAAAGAGCAGGCTGAAGTAGGAGCAGCATGTACCCAAATGCAGTGTACAATAGGGGTTCTCAAAATATGGTCCCCAGACCAGCTGTATCAAAATCACTGGGGAAAATACCAAACAAATTTCTGGACTCCACTTTAGACCAACTGAAAGGAGGCAGGGAAAGGTAGGAGTTTTCACTTTCAACAAGCCTCCCACTATAGTCTGTGAACCACCCTTATTGTGGATGAGCTTGTCCTGGGTATTTTACTTGAGCCCTGGGGCCTGGCTGAGCAGCTTCCCTTCTGTCCTAGGGACTAAGGAATTAGACTGTGTAAGTTTAAAATCCAGTCTCCACCACTTGCTAGTGAGGGACCCTAACCAAGTTTCAGGCCTTCTGAAATGTCATCTTCTGTAAACCACAGTTAAATATTTTTCTTTTTATAAAAATAATACATGCATACATTCTCACTGCAATATGCATAATAAATAGTGAGCCTTATTTTCTCATCTGTAAAAAAACGGGAAACATAATGACATAGTACCTTCCTCATGGGGTTGTTGGGATAATAAAATAATACAAAATCCTTAGCATAGTCTCTGGAACATAGTACGTGTTCAACAGATGTTAGCAAATATTACAAATGGAATCACTGGGGAAATGAAAATTCCCCAAACCCTACTGCCTCTGGTTTGCTTATGCAGAAACTGCAAAAGGCAGTTGCTATCACAGACCTAATTTTGTTCTATGGATTTATTAGATAGGTTGGGAAAGGTCAGAATTGAAAATAAAATCAATCCAATATTAATGTATAATATATCAAATGTCCACCCTTTTCCATGCTAGAACATTATGTAACAGTGACCACTTGCTGAGGACACCACACACTAAGTCTCAAAACTCTGAAAGGTAGGTAATATTATTCCCACTTCTCATTTAAGAAAATTGAGGCTGGAGGAAAAAAACTAAGGCTAGAGCCTCAGTGTCCCAAAGCTACTAAAGTGGTGGAGCTGGGATTTGGACCCACGTTTTCTGGCTCGAAGTCCAAGCAAATGTCACAAAATGCTACTTCTTACGTAATACAAGGGTCCAAAAAAGTATTAGTAGAGTGAGGCAGTATGGCTAGTTGGTCCCCCAGCAGGGAGGAGGTACCATCTAGGCACTAGGGGCTTCCCCTCACCACAAAAATATATTCTTCCACCTCCAGCACTTTGCTTCCTGCAACTACAGTCTTAGGCTGTCCATCAGTCCACTGAATTCTGAAGAACATAGCCTTTTCCAGAAGAAACGCCTTTCTTCAGTGCTTCAGGCCAATTTCGAGTCTCAAAGTAAGTGGACAGGATATCAAAAACTGTTAGAGGGTAAACAGAGAACACAGTGACCACAGAGAGGAAAGAGAGCACTAGTAAATGACTAATGAGGAAAAGATTGTTCTGGAATATTTCATTCAACAAACATAATCTGCACCACACATGGTGCCAGGTCCTGGGCAGACAGACGCAAACAAAGACACAGCTCTGCCTGCCCTCAAGGACCTCAGCCTACACTGAGAGGGACAGGCCAGTGAATGGACAATGATGCCACAGAAAGAAACGTGCACTACAACTGGAACAGAAAGGAGGGACGCTGACCTGGCTCGAGAGAGGATGGGGAGCCAGCCAAGATGTCCTCCAAGGGGCTGAAGGTATGGCATTCTAGGCTACAGGGACAATTTCAACTGTCTTTAACATAGCTGGGAGTCAGGAAAAAAATGAAGAATGCCTCTGAGTGGCCAGTATGCGTGCCACAAGGTGCACACAATAAAGCCCAAGCACATCAGTCAGAGGGAAGACTGAGTCAGGGGCCACTTACACGTACACACAACGTGAAGAGGCAGCACCAGAACTAACACCTGTTAGGCGTGGGCCATGTGAGCATACCTTGATTGAGGGCCAGTATCTCTGAGTGATAGTTTCTTCCGTTCTGGCGCCTGATCATATATTCCTGGATTGGCAAGCGGGCTGTCTGGACAGAGTGTTCTCGGGCCTTTTGAAATGTCACCTTCTGTAAACCACAGTTAAGTATTTTTCTTTTTATAAAAATAATAAATTAGTATTGTTTTCATATTCTCATTGTAATACACATAGCAAATAGTGAGAATCCCCATTTACCATCACTCCAATTTCCATCTGTTAATCATAATTAAAGGATAAAACATACTAAAAATAAGTGGCATGTGGCTGAATGGAAGAAACTGTGGATAATGAAGCATATTTACTTGTCCCAAGTAAAAAATGGCTTGTGCAGCAACACCTCACTTATTTGGGGGTCACTTATCCACTACCGCATCACATCCAAGCAGGAAATAAGCAAAGGCACCTCAACAGCCACAGACTGCATCACAAAATCCAAGCAGTCTAACCAATCAGAGGAAAGCACCTCTGGCCCTAACCCAGAGCATGGAGACCCAACTCTGGATGTCTTGGGTTTTTTAGCCAATTGTTAGCAGCAAGTTAGAGAAAAAGGAGACAGGATTTAAGATAGGCATACCACTGGCAACAAGGCAACATTAAGATGTGAGAGCAAACAGCCCAATTAAAAGGAAGGGCTCTGAAAACTGGAAAAAGGGGTCACAAAAACTTAAGGTCAAACAATCGTGACCATTCAGGGTCAGAGTACAGTAACTGGTGCCATTTAGAAGATGGCCCTGAGTCATGAATTGAAGTTGACATTACATTTGCTAACTTGTAAAAAGCACTGGAAAGATTTCTACGTTTCTAAGATTTCATGATTAAAGGGAAAGGCTTAGATTACTGGGATAATTAACAAAGTGAGGCTTGGAAGGGATTTTGAAGGCATACAAGGCATTTTAATGCAATGGTTAAGAGCACTGCCTCCGGAGCCATACTACTTGGGTTCAAATCCTGGCTCTGCCACTTACTATATACATATATAAAATATACCCACAATTTATACTTGTATGACCACAGAATATCTCAAGGACACAAAGAGAAAATTTAACAGTGGTTGCCTCTGGGAAGGGAGACTGGGGGACTTCTCACTCTCCTCCCTTTTGTATACTTTAACTATTATATCATAGGCATGCAAAATAGGTTAGTAAATAAAATTATCTCAACAACTCTTTGTATAAAAGAAACATAGCTTAAAATTCCATTGACACTCCAATTATTTCAATAAAACTACAATTCAAAAGAAATCTGGTCATCACCACTAAGCGTGAGGTTATAGGAAAAGACTTATGTCAGCAGGGAAGTTGGCCTGAGGAGAGCAAACTATCCTCTCACAAAGAACAAACAGCTGATAAGAATACTGAGTCAATGCTTCTTGGGTTAAGGCCTGGATTATCCTTGCAGAACTGAAGAGGGGAGGGAAGAAAGAAGCTCAATGACGATTATTTATGCCATTACCAAACACTCAGACTCCAATTCTTGACTCTTGATTCTATTAGGCCTAGGATTGCTGACATTGCTGATGAGGAGAGAGGGAACACCACAGGTGGGAGGGCCAATCTAGGGAGAAAAGTCGTCTTCTTCCTGTTCCCTCTGAGTTCTTAAGCCCTTTGGGTAAGATTATGACTGGGCGGGTGCCTCTAAAAGTAAGCACCACTTTTCAAAATACGGCTGTCGAGCCTAAATGGTATACTCACCTTCTGAATGCTTTCATCCACAAGTCCACCAAGAATGTAAATTTTGTTTACATCAACATCTTCAAGAGCTAATGAAAAAATAAAAGCCATTTAGATAAAATTTGTTTTATAATTTCTAATTCCAAAGAAAGTACAAATGAAATACAAAAAGATAGTAGACTCTAAAGTCTACTATCTTTAAAGTTAAATCTCTGAAAAAACCAACGAAATTGACAAACCTTTGGCATATCTAATTAAGAAAAAAAAGTTATCAGACCCAAATCAAAATTAGGATTGAGGAAGGAGACAAAATTAAAGATACAGAGAAGCATGAAATAATTGAAGAGAATGCTATGATCAACTTAATACCAATAAACTTCAAAATTATGTAAAATGGATGAGCTTATAGTAAAAAATATATATAAACATATACATATATAAAAAAGTATATATATGTGTGCATATATATATATATAAACATTGACAGAGGAAGGGTAGACGGGGGAGCTGACAAAGGAAACTGGAAAGGATCACCAGGCAAAGTGGAAGGTCCAGCTGAGGATGGAGACCCTCAATTTGTGCCACTGTGTGCACATGGCAGGACATATGCAAAACACCCAGTGCAGTATCTGCCCAGGAGTTGGGCAGTTAATACTCGTTCCCTTTTTTTTTGATTACTCCTTGGGTGTCTTTAACAAATTTGGCCACAGGGAGTAAAGAAACAAAGGGCTAACAACGATGTGTTAAACAAATCCATGTAATAAAGTACGCACCGTGTTCAGAGTCAGGAGTCAGGTACACAAGGGTTTTCAGAGGAAATAAACTAAAGCAGTCTTCTTCCGTTATGTCTAGCTGAAAAATACAAATAATCCAGCGTAGTGGGAACCAGGTTAAGACACAACGTACAACGCAACAACTACTTAATGAACATCTAGCTTCTATCAGGCATGGCTCTAGAGACACCAAAGGGCCACAAGTATGACAGCCACTGCTCAGCAAGTACTTAGTCGAGAAAGAAATGAGACAGAAAGGGATATAGGGCCCTAACAGAGGCACAGAGAACATGCCCCAAGGCTGCAGGAGAGGGAGTAACAAAACTGGGGAGGACCTTTTGGCAAATGGAATGCTGGAACTGGGTTTCTGTAAAAAGATCAAATTGACCCTTACGAAAGGGAGAAGCACTATCAGCGGAGGGGATAGCCCCAACAAGGCACAAAGACAACAAAGCAAAGGGACTTTGTGGCCCTGTGGGTCTGTCTGGCTGTGTACAGGAATCATAAAAAGAAGTACAGGGAAGTAAAGCAGGAAATGGGTGCACTACAGAACTGTTAAGATGGCAGCAGCAACCACAACTAACTGTGCAGTACCAAAAGGTGCACTCTTCACACTCCTCGCCTCCATGGGCCGCCCTAGAGAAGGCCATGACTGCTCAGTCTAAGCTATATGATGACAACACACAGGGTGTTTTTACCGACGTATCTTAGGAATTGATCTAAATTCTCACCTGACATCTACCACGACATCTATGAGATCCTAGGGAACGTGCTGAAGGGTACTTTAGTACTCCACTTCTACCATCATATGGATAAAGACATTGAGGATCAGAGAGGTTAAACCACACCACTTGCATAAGAGCTCAACTTAGAACCCGGCATCCTGCCTTCCAATCAAGCTGGATATGGTCACTCAGAACAACTTCTCCCTAAAACTCATCTTAAATCCACATCATTTCCAAAAGGATCCTCTCCTTTCCCCCAAAATTCAAGTTCTCCAATTTTGCACTACTGAAAACAAGAAAGGAGTCATGGCATTTCCCCAAAACTTCATTCCTGGAGTACACAGTCTGGCATACAGGTTTTTGTTGTTGTTAGGTGGTGTCAAGTTGACTCCAGTTCACAGCAATCCCACGTGACAGAGAAGAATTGCCCTACAGGGCTTCCTAGGCTGTAATCTTTACGCGAGCAGATGGCCCGGTCTTTCTCCCGCAAAGTTGCTGGGTGGGTTTGAACTGCCAACCTTTTCGGTAGCAGCCTAGTGCTTAATCATTGTGCCACCAGGGCTCCTACTACATACAGTATACAAGACATAAAAATACACTCCTAGATATTGGTAATATTGGTCTGCCACTGCAGGAGAAAGATGAGAAAAAATTTTTAAATGTAGCAACTGATGAGAAGTTCTGAATTTTTCAGATTGCAAAAGTGAAAGCATATAATTGATATCTTTTTACATTAAAGGAAACCCTGGTGGCGTAGAGGTTAAGTGCTACGGCTGCTAACCAAAGGGTCAGCAGTTCAAATCCGCCAGGCGCTCCTTGGAAACTCTATGGGGGCAGTTCTACTCTGTCCTATAGGGTCGCTATGAGTCAGAATCGACTCGACGGCACTGGGTTTGTTTTGTTTTGTTTTTTTTTTTTGGTTTTTACATTAAAACGTGAAAAAGTAAAAAATTTATTACTACCCCACAACCACTTTTGAGACTTACCACGTAACTAGAAAAGCCATCGTTCATCCTCAAACACTCTTCATACAGGGGACTGTCTCTTGAGAATCCAGCAAGGCAGATCCAAAATGGCTTGTCAGCTTTTTTATTTGAACCATACAACCTTCGGATCTGTCCTGCCAGTCTACTTAACTCCTTCAACGAAATAAGGACAAAAGGTAAAAATGTGCCAACTCACTCTACACTCATTATCAACAAATGGTTGCTCAGCAAGTTCGCTGAATGCTTCTCATGAACCCATGAACTGGGCTGGCCCCCTTTAAACCAGTACATGGATGTGTGAGCACATGGGACCGCCTACGGCACCGCACCTTACAGCTGAGAATTCAGGTGACGGTAACAGCCCAGAAAGAGTGAGTTAATGGAAAAGCCGGAAATTCTGCCTCATTCTGGCCTTGCTGTTCTGCTGCTTCCCACAATTTCTAATATGATTTTGAAATTGTTATTTTAACATTTGTCTAAAATCTTACCAAGTGATCCTTACTACTTAAATTTTTACAAAGAGGTTAGATTACTATATAGAGATTTCTATATTCCATGAGATAAACTTGGTACCTTTTCCCTCAGTCCACCGTGACTTCAGAGACATCATCCTTCTACAAAGGTGGTTTCACAATCTAGCCTGATTTAGTTCAGTGGAGGGAGGAGAAAAAGGCTTTTGAGTTTGATTTAATCTGATATCACAATTAACATAAAAAGTAGAGAATTCCTAGTTGACTTCTCAGAGAGCTATAGGTAGAGGCTCCATGTAATAACTCCACATCTGCGGTTTTGCCAGCTTCTCTGAAAAGCATGTAAACAGTAGCAAATACAACAATGGAAAACAGAAAGCTCTATTCAATTTACATACATTGCAGGTATGTAATGTTACCACCAGGTAACGTTCAAACAACCTGGCACGTAACCCTCTACTTGGCAGGAGACCCAAGGTTTAGTCTCTGGAGAATTGAACCTGAAAGAGTTTATCCAGAGTGCAGACACCACAGACAGACAGGGAAAGGTATTAGGCTCAAACCAGAATGATAAGGTAAAAATTTGCTAACTGAACTGGAGGATGTCTATTCTCTTTCAGATTCTTTACAGCAGCCATCTCAGAACTCAGAAGCCCACTGCAGAAAACCAAACACTTGCTGGTTTACTGCAAAGCCACAGAAGCTGGAGCTGATCATGCTCTTCGTGAAAGTTGCTCCTTTCTGAGCCTCCCTCCCTCCTGTAAGCTGGAATTTGGGGCTCAGTGGATGTTCTACCTTCTTAGACATGTGGTCCGTCATACTCAAATCAATACAGAGTCTTGGTCCTGTGTGTTTGGCTTCCAAAAGTCTCTCTCTGGTTAAGGCTTTCAGAAAACGTTTGCTGTGCTGGGGGCAGATGCCTAAAATGGAAATACAAGAAAGGAATAAAAGTGGAAAAAAATAATATTCAGTAAGAAACCTCTCTCCAGACTGTGGAGAGACTGGAACACTTATACACTGCTGGTGGGAGTGTAAAATGGTACAACCACTTTGGAAATCGATTTGGCGCTTCCTTAAAAAGCTAGAAATAGAACTACCATAGGATCCAGCAATCCCACTCCTTGGAATATATCCTAGAGAAATAAGAGCCTTTACACGAACAGATATATGCACACCCATGTTCATTGCAGCTCTGTTTACAATAGCAAAAAGATAGAAGCAACCAAGGTGCCCATCAACAGATTAATGGATAAATAAATTATGGTATATTCACACAATGGAATACTACACATCGATAAAGAACAGTGATGAATCTGTGAATCATTTCATAACATGGAGGAACCTGGAAGGCATCATGCTGAGTGAAATTCGTCAGTTGCAAAAGGACAAATATTGTATAAGACCACTATTATAAGAACTTGAGAAATAGTTTAAACTGAGAAAAAAGGATTCTTTTGTGGTCAAAGAGAGTGGGGAGGGAGGGAGGGTGTGAGGGGGCATTCACTAATTAGATAGTAGATAGGAACTACTTTAGGTGAAGGTAAAGACAACACACAATACAGGGGAGGTCAGCACAACTGGACTAAACCAAAAGCAAAGAAGTTTCCTGAATAAACTGAAAGCTTCAAAGGCCAGTATAGCAAGGGGCAGGGGTTTGGGGACCATGGTTTCAGGGGACATCTAAGTCAATTGGCATAATAAAATCTATTAAGAAAACATTCTATATCTCACTTTGAAGAGTGGCGTCTGGGATCTTAAACACTAGCAAGCAGCCATCTAAGATGCATCAACTGGTCTCAACCCACCTGGAGCAAAGGAGAATGAAGAACATCAAGGACACAAGGTAATTACGAGGCCAAGAGACAGAAAGGGCCACATGAACCAGAGACTACATCAACCTGAGACCAGAAGAACTAGATGGTACCCGGCTACAACCGATGACTGCCCTGACAGGGAACACAACAGAGAACCCCCGAGGGAAGAGGAGAACAGTGGGATGTAGACCCCAAATTCTCATAAAAAGACCAGACTTAATGGTCTGACTGAGACTAGAAGGACCCCGGTGGTCATGGCCTGCAGACCTTCTGTTGGCCCAAGACAGGAACCATTCCCAAAGCCAATTCTTCAGACATGGATTAAACTGGACAATGGGTTGGAGAGGGATGCTGGTGAGGAGTGAGCTTCTTGGATCAGGTGGACACTTGAGACTATATTGGCATCTCCTCCTTGGAGGGGAGATGAGAAGGTGGAGGGGGTTAGAAGCTGGCGAAATGGACACAAAAAGAGAGAGTGGAGGGAGGGAGCGGGCTGTCTCATTAGGGGGAGAGTAACTGGGAGTATGTAGCAAGGTGTATATAAGTTTTTGTGTGAGAGACTGACTTGATTTGTAAACTTTCACTTAAAGCACAATAAAAATTATATATAAAAAAAAAAGAAAGAAACCTCTCTCCAGCCAGGTGAGTACTTTTTGCATATAAAGAGAAACTTGGAACTTGTACAAGGTACGCACTCACTAGATTTAGGTATACCAGAGTAGGCTCTGGAGCTGACTGCTGGGATTCAATCCTAGTTCTCATTAACTATATGACCTTGGGCATGCTACCTAATCTCGCTGAGCCTCTCAGTCTCTTTACCGACAATATGGGGGTGATAACAGTATCTACTCCCTGGAGTAATCCAAGCAAAATTCTTAGCATTGAACCTAACACATACCACTGAATAATGTTAGCAGTTGTTGGTATCATTCCTTCTATGTTCACTAAAACCCCACCCAGTGCCGTCAACTAGACAGCTTATGAAGGCAGCCTTAAATTTTGCCTTCTTTGATACTACATTCTCACCAAATAGGACAATGGGCCATATCTTCCAGATGTTCGTTTTTACTTAAATATTTTCCTACTCTTCTAGGACACCAATTTGCTAAGAAATAGATATGATTACACCAGTAAACTGGTTTATTGTTACCTGGATTTTCAGCACGGTTGGCTTTTCTTCTTTCTTTTTCTTGCTTTCTTTTGCTCTTCTTTGCTGCAACTATCTTTTCCCAGTGTTTCTGTTTCCTTTGCACATTTTTCTTACGTTATCCAGAAAACAAAATTGTTTGAGAACTTCATAAGCACCAAAAAGGAAAACGAATATTAGAAATAGTTACTTCATTATTTATTTTAAAGTTAGGAGAGAAAAAGGACATTAGTCTTAAAAAACAAATGCAGACTAGATTGAATTTAGAAAAAAAACAGCCCCAGAAAAAGAGATGTGACCTTCCCTAGGTCAAGATTAATTCAGGGCTTAAAGTTGAGATTTCCTGACCCTTCTGACATGTACAAAAAATTTCTCTTGATCTCTTATTTACTTCTCCTATGACTCAAAGGAGCCCTGGTGGCACAGTGGTTAAGAGCTATGGCTGCTAACCAGAAGGTCAGCAGTTCGAATCCACCAGCCACTCTGTGGAAACCCTATGGGGCAGCTCTACTGTGTCTTATAGGATCCCTATGAGTAATCGACTCAATGGCAACAGGTTTGGTTTTTGGTTTTATGACTCAAATGGAACTGAAACCCTAAGCCAGATAATAAAACTCATCACTTGGGATACACAAAACTCATTCCCAGTTTCTCTTTTTATAACTGGTATCTACTCTCACAACAGGGATCTCATCAAAAGCCCACGGCCCAGCAGCGCACTGCACTCACCGAGCACCAGGTTGCACTGCCTGTGGGCAGGCTCCCACTCTCTCGGCTCTCACATTCCACGTCAATCTGAAGAAGCTGGAAGCTTTCGGAAACGCCATCTTCACCTGCGTCCTCCAGGAGGCCTTCTTGGCCCAGCGGCACATGTGACTCTGTTTTCCAAGCACTCCCTTCCAATTTCCAGTCCATGTGCTTCCTCTGCCCTGATCACCCAGACTGGAAAAAGGTACGGTTTTGTGAGATATTACATTATTTCAAATACATAGGTATCTCCCTATATTCAAACGACAAATAATGTTATTTTGTGTAAAATACTGACCGAAACTTATTGAACTGAGAAACACATGTGTACCTTCCAGAAAAATGATTCAGATAAAGAAACATTTAGTAGTAAGGAAGCTAAATACACTTCTTAGAGGACAAGTGCAGTTCCTGACACTTAACCAACCCATTTATAGTGTTCTTCGAAATGCACTCTATGATATGAAGGTGGGTCAGAGATAGCAAAAGTCACCTCTGCTATTGTATTTCAAAGTTTATTTTCAAAATGAGTACTTTAGCAAATGTTTATTGAGCACCTACTATGTGCAAGTTCCTGTACTAGAAACATGCTGGGAGAATGAAGAGCTGGCCAAAAACTACGACAAGAGAATTCTTCTAGGTTGCTGGTGATGCATCAGAATTGGCTTTTAAAATTATGTATTCTCTCCTCCAACTTAGTTGAGTATCACTCCAGCAAAAAGCCACAGTTACCAGTGGAAATGTTTAACATCCCTCAGAAGTGCTGAGGTAAAAAACACATGGGGAACCAATGTTACAATACATATAACAAATGACATTACAGTCTCAAAGTGGTATTCAAAATTCCTGAGAAAGAAATAATATGGAAATCAGAAATGCTCTAGTCTATTCTTAAGTGTCGCCAAGAGTGGCATGACCACTGCCCATGCCTGCTCCTCTGAGTTCAGTCACACTACCATTATTTTAGGAAAAGTGTATCTTTAAAAATATAAACCAATATAATTAAGATATATGCAGGTGGTAAAAAGAGCTATTTATACTGAAAAGTAACGATCCTCACTTCTAACGCTTCTAACTCTAGTGGCAACCTAACCTGAAATCACATGCTTACACTTTTTCACTTACCAACTTTGAAATTCATTGACTCTCTATAAAACATGAGAATTCAAATCACTTACACTACCTTCCTTGTAGTGCAGTGAATTACTTAAACATGGCTCTTCTGGCCATAGACTTTGTAATTCCCACCAAATGACTGGGTAGAATTATGTAAATGAGGTGCTTACAGCCCACCAAGGGGATTGGACAGCTTGCTAATAATGTAAATTAGGTACACAGCACTCATGTGGGGGTGGGAGCATGCAAATAAGGTGTATGGAACCCTAACAAGGGGATCGGTCAGCTCTGCCATCTTGTTAGGCTTAAAATGAGCCATCCCAGAGGTCGGAAGAGAAGATCTCAGCACCACCGCCACCAAGAAAGAAGAGCCAGGAATGGATTGTGTCCTTTGGATACAGGGTCCCTGTGCTGAGAATGTCCTAGGTCCAAGAGACAAAGAGCTATAACACTGGATATGGAGAGAGATAGCAGCGGCAGTGGGAAGCAGAGGCATAGAGATGACAGCAGCAGAGGCAGAAGAAACAGGAGACAGGCAAGAGACTAGCAGGAAAAGCTCGGTGGCCTGCCAGCCCACAGCGTGAGAAAGCTGAGAGCCTTCAGGCAGGAGGCTTGCTACCAGAGTGGAGTGCCTCCAGGCACTTATCAGAGCTAGGCTCACTGACTCATGAAATGAGACAGCTGAACACCTTCAGGTAGGAGGCTTCCTGGAGGAGTGGGGTGCCTCCGGGCACTTGGCAAAGGAGCTAGGCTTACCAACTCACAGAATAGAAGAGCTGAGAGCCTTTGGGCAGAACCTTACTGGTGGAGTGGGGTGCCTCCATGCCCTCAGCAGAGCTAAAAGCTTTGTGACACTTGCCTGAGCAGTGGCCAGACAGAGGCGTGCCTGCAGGCACTGCTAAGAAGAAGCTGCCCCAATTGAAGAACTGTATCCTGAGAGTTCCCGAACTGAATTGTAACCTGTTACTTCCCTAACAAAACCCATAACCATGAGTACTGTCTATGAGTTTTGTGTGGCCACTACAACAAATTATCAAACCCAGCAGAGTAGAGAGTACCATGGGAGGGACAGTTGGTGTCAGAATCAGTAAGAAGGTTGAAGGGTGGAGGCATGTCCAACCTCCACCTCCTAAGAATCAGCCTTGGGCTGTTGATCTTGATTCTCCTTCCCCCTCCTGAAGTTAGAGGAGGTCAGACGCCCCCGTCATGCCATTTTTACACTCCTATTATATTTTTCAATTAGTTGCTATTATCTTTAAGATTTTTTAGGTATAATTTATACACAGTAAAATGCAAAAAATTTAAGAGTACAGTTCAATGAGTTTTGACAAATGCATAGAGCCTGTGTTACCTACACTCCCATCAAGATACAGAACATTTCCATCACCCCAGAAAGTTCACTTCCTTCTGTACTTTTTCCAGGTCAATTTCTATCCTATCCCCACTGACTACTAAAGACAACCATTATTTTATAACCATAGGTTAGTTTTGCTTGTTATAAAACTTCATATAAATGGATTCAAACAGTATGTACTCTCTTGAATCTGGCTTTTCCCCTTCAACATGTTTTTGAGATTCACATATGTTGCTGGATGTACTTCGTTCCCTTTTTATTGCTGAGTAGTATCCCATTTTAAGAATATATCACAAGAAGAGAAACTAGATAACTGGGAGCTTCTAAAAATCAAACACCTATGCTCATCAAAAGACTTCACCAAAAGAGTAAAAAGATAACCAACAGACTGGGAACAAAATTTTGGCTACGACATATCCAACAAGGGTCTAATCTCTAAAATCTACAAGACACTGAAACACCTCAACAACAAAAAGACAAATAACCCAATTAAAAATATGGGCAAATGATATGATCAGACACTTTACCAAAGAGGACATTCGGGCGGCTAACAGATACATGAGGAAATGCTCACGATTATTAGCTGTTAGAGAAATGCAAATCAAAATTACAATGATATACCATCTCACCCCAACGAGGCTGGCACTAATCCAAAAAACACAAAGCAAAAAGTGCTGGAGAGGTTGTGGAGAGACTGGAACACTTATGCACTGCTGGTAGGAATGTAAAATGGTACAACCACTTTAGAAATTGATTTGGTACTTCCTTAAAAAGCTAGAAACAGAAGTACCATACGATCCAGCAATCCCACTCCTTGGAATATATCCTAGAGAAATAAGAGCTGTCGCATGAATAGATATATGTATACCCATGTTCACTGCAGTGCTGTTCACAATAGCAAAAAGATGGCAACAATTTGGGTGCCCATCAACAAACAAATGGATAAACAAATTATGGTACGTACACACAATGGAATACTACGCAACGATAAAGAACAATGAAGAATCCACGAAACATCTCACAATGTAGATGAATCTGGAGGGCATTATGCTGGGTGAAATTAGTCAGTTGCAAAAGGACAAATACTGCATGAGATCACTATCATAAGAACTCAAGAAAAGGTTGAAACTCAGAAGAAAACATTCTTTGATGGTTACGAGGGTGGAAGGGGAAGGAAAAGGGAATTCACTAACTATATGGCAGACAAGAATCATTTTGGGTGAAGGAAAAGACAACACACAATACAGAGGAAGTCGGCACAACTAGACTAAACCAAAAGCTAAGGAGTGTCTTCAACACACCCAAACACTTTGAGGGACGGAGTAGCTGGGGCTGGGGTCTGGGTACCACGGTTCTGGGGGATATCTAGGTCAGTTGGCATAACAAAGTTTATTAAGAAAATGTTCTGCATCCCACTTTGATGAGTGGCATCTGCGGTCTTAAAAGTTTGCAAGCAGCCATCTAAGATACATCAATTGGTCCCAACCCACTTGTAGCAAAGGAGAATGAAGAATACCAAAGACACAAGGAAAATATTAGCCGAAGAGACAAAAGGGCCAGTTAAACCAGAGACTCCATCAGGCTGAGACCAGAAGAACTGGATGGTGCCCACCTACCACCAATGACCGCCCTGATGGGGAACACAACACAGAGTCCCTGATAAAGCAGGAAAAAAGTGTCTAATCACAAAAGAAGACCAGACTTAATGATCTGACTGAGACTGGAAGAACCCCCAAAGCCACGGCCCCCGGACGCCATGTTAACCCAGAACTAAAACCATTCCCGAAGACCACTCTTCAGACAAAGATTAGACTGGACTATAAAATATAAAATAACACTCGTGAAGAGTGTGCATCTTAGTTCAAGCAGATACATGTGACCAAATGGGTGGCTCCTGTCCGGAGACAGGATGAGAAGGCAGGAAAGGACAGAAGCTGGTTGGATGAACACAGGAAACTCGGGGTGGAAAGTGGGAGTGTGCTGTCACATTGCAGGGACTGCAACTAGTGTCACATGACAATACATGTATAAAATTTTCTGTGAGAAACTAACTTGAGCTGTAAACTTTCACCTAAAGTACAAAAATATGTGTATGTATATATATGTGTGTGTGTGTGTATATATCTCACAATTTATTTATTCTCCTGTTGATGAACATTTGGATTTTTTCTAGTTTGGTATTATGATGAACAAACCCGCTATGAACATTCTCAATACAAGTGTTTTTGTGGACATATGTTTTCACCATCTATTGGCTTTTTTTTTATTGGCTAAGTGCCTTAGAGTAGAATTGCTGCGTCATAGGATAGGTACGGTTAACTTATAAGAAACTGCCATTAGTTTTCCAAAGTAATTGTACCATTTCACACTGCCGCCAGCCATGTTTGAGAATTTCAGATGCTCCACATTCATCCCCAACATTTGTTGTCAGGGTTTTTAATCTTAGCCATTGTATAGCGGAGTCTCATTGTGGTTTTAATTTGCATTTTTTTGATTATTAATGATATCATGCACTTTTCCATGCAGTTTATTGGCCATTCATCATTTATCTTCCTTTGTGAGGTATCTGTTCAAATCTTTTGCTCATTTTGAATTATCTTTTTATTATTGAGTTGTAGAAGTTTGTCATATATTCTGGATACAAGTTCTTTTCCAGATATATGAATTTAGAGTATTTTCTCTCAGTCTGTGGTTTGCCTATTCATTCCGTTAACATTGTCTTTTGATGGATAGAAGTTTTAAATTTTGATCAAGTCTAAGTTAACAACTTTTTTTCTTTTATGGTTCATGTTTTTTGTGTCCTCTAAGAAATCTGTGCCTACCCCAAAGTCACAAAGATATTCTCCTCTATTCTATTCTGGAAGATTTATAGTTTTAGTTTTTATGTTTAGGTCTATAATGTATCTCAAATTTATTTTTGTGTATGGTGTGAAGTAGGGGTTAAGGTCTATTTTTTTCCTCCGTATGGATATGAGGAGGCTCAGCATGATTTTCTTCCTCTCCCACCTGAATTACTTAGGCACCTATATTTTTCACTGTTTGTCTATTTCATCTAAGTTGTCAAATTTGACATAAAGCTATTCACAAATATCATCTTTTTAAATGTCTGTAGTATCTATGGAGCCCTGATGGCACAGTGGTTAAGAGCTCAGTTGCTAACCAAAAGCCACCAGCCGCTCCTTAGAAACCCTTAGGAAACAGTTCTACTCTCTCCTATACGTTTGCTATGAGTTGGAATCAACTCGGTGGCAACGGGTAACATGTAGGATCTATAATGATGTCACCTATTTCATTCCTGATATTTGTACTTTGTGTATATGTGTGTGTCTCTCCCTCTATGGTTTATCTTTGTTTTTCCTTGATCTGTCCAGGCTGAGGCTTATTAATTGTGTTACTCTTTTCAAAGAATCAACTATCGATTTCACTTATTTTTCTCTGTTGTTTATTTTCTATTTAACTGATTTCAGCTCTTATTTCCTTCTTTCTACTTTCTTTGGGTTCAATATGTCCTTTTTCTAGCTTCTTAAGGTAGAAGCTAATTGATTTTAACCTTTTCTTTTTATATTTGTATCCTCAGTGACCAGCACAAAACCTGGCACAGAATGGAAGCTCAGTCAATACTGAATAGAAAGCTACCACCTAAGGATTCTCAAAAAGCAAAGGTGAAATTGGGCATCACAGAAACACGGATCTAAGTTTTTGTATGAGAGACCAACTTGATTTGTAGATTTTCACTTAAAGCACAATTAAAAAAAAAAAAAAACACGGATCTACTTAATTCATGTGGCATATATCTATGACCAAATTTAGCACTTTTATTCCTTCATTAAAAATCTTCTCTGAGAAGCCAGCAGGGGACAGGAGCTGGTTGAATGGACACGGTGAATACAGGGTGGAGAGGAGGAGTGTGCTGTCTTACTAGGGGAAGAGCAGCTAGGAGAACATAGCAAGGTGTGTATAAAGTTTTTGTATGAGGGACTGACTTGATCTGCAAACTTTCACTTAAGGCATTAAAAAAAAAAAATTTCTCTGAGCCTCCAGGTCCTGTGCTGGGCATTGAGGCTACTCAGCTAATTATCCCGTCATTCAACATTTACTAAGCACCTGCCATAACTGTACATGCTGGAGATTTGGAGATGACATACATCTGTCTTCATGGGGCTCTAACTATCTGATTTAGCCTGGTCTGCCTATGTTTCCCCACTAGATTATGAACCTTTATAGACCAAACAGGATTAAGAATTCACCTGCACATTCCAGTAGTCAGCTCTGAGTCTCACAGAATAGGAGCATCCCAAATGTCTGATAATCATGTCACTCTTCTACTCAGAGCCCCGCAGTTCACCATTTCATTTACAGTAAAAGCGAAATTCCTTAGTGGCCTATGTGGCTCATCAAGATCTATCTCCCCCCGTCTATCTTCCTCTGCACTCTCTGGTGTACTTGCTGTTCCTCAAACAAACTAAGGATATTCCCACCTCAAGGCTTCTGCACTTGCTGTTATCTCTACCTGCAATGCTCTTCCCTCCATATATTTACATGACTACCTTGGCACTACACTCATGCAACACAGCCTATTTTTTACTTCTTTATATTATTTTTTGCCCGAACCTCCCCAATCCCTAGGATGAAAGCAAGGGCTTTTGCTTTCTTCACTGTAGTATCCTCTGCTTTTAAAAAAGGGCTTGGTACACAGTACACGCTGCATACATACTTGCTGAATTAATGAATCCTCCACCCCCACCCCCATCTCTGGGTTGACCTCAGACTTTTTCAGACCAGGTCCCACTTGATGGGTGTATACACGGGCGCTAAGTAACGGACCAGCCCCTCTTTGCATACTTCTCTCATTTTTTCATTCTAAGTTTTAATCTACCGAAGCTGGCTCCACTCTTCTGACACGTTCAGAACATCGAGACCTCAGACCCGAGAATATCCCGCCTGTGGGTCCCGCCTGTCCTCAGGCTGCCTGTCAGACGCGAGACCGGAAGAGAAAGAACCAGGAAGGTGGGGTACCCTGGGTCCGGTAAATGTTAAATGCTACTTCCCCGGCATCAGCCTCGCCCGCGAGCGAGGTGACAGTCTCTAGCCGGATCCCCAGCGCCTGCTCAGCACCCCCAAAAGAGCCCCGGGCGTACCTGATTTGGTCACCTCACGCGGCAGCAGCACCACACACTTGGCTCCGCTTTCGTATCACTTCCGGTTTCTGGTCCCTCTTCGAACGGCATCCTGGGAAGTGTAGTTTTCAGGCTGACGGCTTGTAGTGCTGGGCCAGAGCGCTGACTGGGGCTTCCACTGGACCGTGACGGTAGGGAACTGTGTTCCCACCGCAGTGTTAAAGGCACTCTCTGACCTTCAGCTTCCTGGTCTGTTAGATAGACTTCATAGGGCTGCTGCACATGACCAGGTGCTTTGCTGGCTGTCAAGAACTGGGCATTAGAAACTGGACTAAAACCAAGACTCGAACCATGCTTCATCCTGCTACCACGATGCCCTACCCTTGGCCCTCGAGCTGACACAGCATTTTCTTGAGCACACAGCCCCCTTCCCCACTACCTGGCTGTCCAGGCTCACAATATAGAGATATCCCAGCTTAAGCAGGTAAAGAGTCTAATCTCTGGCCACTCTTCCCTCCTGATATCTCCAAACTGAGACTCAGAGACATGAAGCTACTTACACAAGCCTTCGCCTGATAAAGACTATCAGCCACTCTATCCTTTACTCCTGCAATGCTTGGGGTCTCACCTTTTCAAAGAGACTACCATGAATGAACCAGAAATAGAAATATCTCTGGCTCAGGAAACCACAGGCCAGTTGGATCCCTTCTAGGCCCCTTACTGGACTCTACATAGCTCCTCCTGGACCTCCCACGCTTTCCTCAATCCATCGTTTATCTGATACCAGAGCAACTTTTTAAATCCTAAAACTAAAAATTTCCCCCATGAGGCTTTTTCTAAAGCCCAGCTCTAATGTCTCTTCTCTGTTCAGGAGCTGGCCCTACGTCCCACTGCCTGCTGTAATTCCTCAGCGTGGGAGGCAGAGTGCCTCAAATCCTCTTCAGTGGCCCTTTCAGGTTTTAGCTCCCACCACACCTACCAGTCCCTGAACCTCACAGTCAGCCATACCAAATATCCTTCTCTCTTTCTGCCCCGATGTGCCCCCTCCCTGCCACACCTGTGTCCCTTCACCTCTAAGTGAGCTCATGGCCACTTCCCCTTTGAGAGCCCTTCTTAATTGGTCTCACTGCTCCCTGTACCCCCACCCCATCCATATGCTAGATAGATTATGTATCTCCCTGCTCAAACCCCTCAGTGGCTCATCATACTTGGGTATAAAATCTAAACCCCTTTCCCATGCCTTGCACAGCAGAGCTCCTGCCTGCCCCTTTAGTCTCCTCTCCTATCACTGTTCCTCCTGCTTGCTATGCTACAGACACACGGTCTTCTTGAAAAGTTCCAAACACACCAAGGGCCTTTACAGATGCCTTTCCTTCTCTTCCAGGGTTGGTTCCTTATTTTTTAGGCTTCAGCTTAAGCATTCCCTCTCCAGAGAAGCCTTTACTGACCACTTAGGTAAGATTGGCTCATCCCACTCCCATCTGGCACTCCATTTTCTTTATAAAACCCAAAACCAAACCCATTGCCGTCAAGTCGATTCTGACTCATAGCAACCCTATAGGACAGAGTAGAACTGCCCTATAGAGTTTCCAAAGAGCACCTGGCAGATTCAAACTGCTGACCTTTTGGTTAGCAGCTGTAGCACTTAACCACTATGCTACCAGGGTTTCCATTTTCTTTATACAACATGATTTTTTTTTTTTTTCTGTGTCATTCCTATTAGATTGTAAAGTCTTTGAGGGGACTGCATCTGCCATGTTCATGGTTGTATTCCCAATGCCACTGTATAGTAAATATTTGTTGACAGAAAGAACAAGTGAATGATTTTTCTCCTTTCTTGACACATCAAATTCTAGTTTCCTTTCCACCAAATGCAGGGTCTGATGCACAATACTCAATAAATACTTCCTGACATACTAGCTTTAGTTAATGCTCCCTCCTACAGGAAGCCTTCTCTGATCACTACTCTGCCCCCACCAAGAAATGACTTCTCTCTACTTTCACTTCTTGCAACACCTTAGGGCTTTGGTGGCCCTAAGCACACCATGCCTTATGTCGTGGTCTCTATCTTTATGTGTCATCTCATCTCCTAGACTAGGGATCCTGGAAACAGGATCCTCACCTGATTATTTACATCCACAATCCTGCATCAGACATTACCTGGCATGCACGTTCCATAAATAGTTGTTGAAAAAAAATGGATCAGCCAGTATGATGGTGGACGGGAAAAGGAAAACAAACAAACAAACACCAAACCCGTTGCCATCGATTCCGACTCATAGTGACCCTATAGGACAGAGTAAAACTACCCCATACAGTTTCCAAGGAGCACCTGGTGGATTCAAACTGCTGACCTCTTGGTTAGCAGCTGTAGCTCTTAATCGCTATGCCACCAGGGAAAAGGAAGGAGGGGTGTAAATGTCCAGTAGTTTCTTAGTCAACTCTTGCATTGTGGGGTAGACAGCTCCTGTCTGTCTATCTTATGTAGGGGCTGCGTGTTTCAAAGGAGGTGCTGAACAGGACAACTTCCCCTGCACTTCAGCTTCTCAACAAGCAATGAGGGATTCCCAGCACTTCTGGGACTTAGTGCTCCTCATGAGAACTGCAGAGCAAAACACCAGCTCCAGACAGTAGCAACCCAAGAAAATTAATGGATTTGAGGGGTGGGGAAAGCAAAGAAAGAAGGAAATGAACATTTTATTCAGTACCTGTGTCAGAGCTTTCAGTTTTCTTTATGCTTTCTAAGATTGTTTTTCACAATTCTGAATATATGTAACAATTGCTTCCTCAGAGTTGTCACGTAGATGAGAAAATGTGTTCAAAGTATCTAAGGAAGGCATCTGGCACATTGTAGGCCCTCACTAAGTGGAGACCAGTATTACCTCCTTTTGTCAGATAGGGAAACTGAAGCCCAGAGACACGCCTGTGATTACACAGGCCACAGCCAGGATTCAAGCCCTGGTTGATAAGAAGTCCTGAGATCCTTCCCTAAACCTGTCAATGTGTAAATTGTGTCCATGTAATAAGTTATTTAGTTCTTCATAGCTTCCTGTTGGCAAAAGTATTCAAGTTGTTTAATAACAAAATTTCTATTATTTTGATGTCATTTGGTTCCTATTTTTGACCGCCCTGAAATGACTTCAAATCTCTGTTAAAAAACCTGAAACTTTACTCACAGTATTCTACAAAAATAAATGGGCCTATAATGTATGTCCTCCTGGCAAAAATACTGATGAACTGATAACTAGTTAACAACAGTAAGAATCGATGGGAAGGATATGCTTTCCTCTTTTCCAAAAATACTGTTCTCCTTTTGATTGAAGAGAGCCTAGATACATGATTTAACATGCTCATCTCTCTTCCTGCTTTTTCTGGAGGAAGGAAGGAAGAGATTGGAGAGCTCTAAAGGAGCCCTGGTGGCACAGTGATTAAGTGCTCGGCTGCTAACCAAAAGGTCTATTTGAACCCACCCGCCACTCTGAGGGAGAAAAGATTTAGTAAATCTGCTTCCATAAAGACTTACAGCTGGGAAACCCTATGGGGCAGTTCTGCTTTGTCAATAGGGTCTCTATGTGTTGGCATCGACTTGATGGCAATGGGTTTGGGTTTGGTAGAGTAGAAGGAGCCCTGGTGGCACAGCGGTTAAACACTCGCTAACCAAAACGTTGATGGTTTGAACCCATCCAGCTCCTCCGTGGGAGAAAAGACCCAGCAATTTGCTCTCGTAAAGATTACAGCCTTGGAAACCCTATGGGGCAGTTCTACTCTGTCCCATAGGGTTGCTATGAGTTGGAATCGACTTCAAGGCACACAACAGAGAAGAGCCACAGGGGCATCACTGAGTGCACAACTGGTCAGGAACACCAGGCGGCCAAAGGGCCTCTTTTATTGAACTCTAATAGCCTAAGGTAGGTGACTGAACCACTGTTGGCTTAGACAGAGAAGCCAGGAAAAAGACATTACAGGGCTATCTTGAAATCAGTTATGCTGGCGTCTGAGAACAAGAAACAGGGAAGAGTTTCAGACTAAGAGAGGCATCCATAAAAGTTGGAGGTGGTTATTACTAACACTTATTACTTACCAGATTAAGTATTTACCAGATGTCCACCCTATAAAGTGGGCATTACTGGTATCCCCAATTTACAGAAAAGAAAACCAAAGCACTGACTGGTTAAGTACCTTGTCCGAGGTCCCACCAAGATTAAGTGGCTTAGCTAGGGTGAATGAGAAAAACACTAAATATATTTCTTTTGCTCTAATACAATTCTTTAAGAGAAAATCTAACTCAGTTTAAAGTTGGATTTTAATGTTTGCCTTTTTATGTACCATTTAAATGGAACTAGGTTGCAAAATTAAAGGGTGCAGTCAATTTCAGAGGAAACAGCACACCTGAATGTGGGTGGCCAGGCAACTAAGGAACTTACTGCCACCTAGGGAAAACCTCTGCTTGCTGCAGGGAAAAAAAAAGCTGCAGGGACGTAGCCAATAATATCAGGCCTCCTGGTGCAGATGCTGAAAACCGGAAGTGAAGATAGCCCGGTTCCCAGTTGCTGTAGGGTCGATTCTGTGGAATGTGGAGTAAAACTGCTTCATTAAGGTCTTCCATGGCTGGTTTTTGGGAAGTAGATCACCAGGCCTTTCTTCCAAGGTACCTCTGGGTGGACTCAAACTGCTGACCTTTTGGTTAGCAACTGAGTGCTTTAATCATCTGGGCCACCCAGGGACTGAAAAACCAGTAAACCAGTTGCTATGGAGTTGATTCCAACTCATGGGGACCCCACGTGTGTCAGAGTGGACTTGCACTCCTTAACAATGAAGGTAGAGTCTATCAAATATCACATGTACTCATTCCTATATGGAAGGGTTATTTATATGGTGTGATGTGAGGAGTCAAGACTGTGTTTTTCAGTGACCCCTGCCTTCTTTCCTCATCTCTGCCTTCTTGGGACAAAGTCTGTGACTTCCTCTTGCTCCCATACACCCTCGGTATATTCTTTTTACAGTACACACTTTACTGATGGCAATCTACCTGTACCCCTAGAGGATCTGCAGCCATCCTGATCAGGGGCACAGTCTTATCTTATTCATCTTTATATAATAAGCTCCCAGAACAAGGCCTGGCACAGAGTAGGTATCCAGTGAATGAATGTAGAATGTGAATACTGAATGTGAATGCTTTTGACCCAAACTTATCATCGCTCTATATGAGTCAGGCCAAGAATAAGCAGCAGTTTATTGAATACTCTAAATAGTAAACATTTGAAGGGGGGATATGAGGAATGAAGGGGGCTTCTCAGGGAACGTCCAGGGCACCGCAGGGTCCCCTGGGCAGTTGGCGTGCTCACAGGGCAGTGGATGCCCGGAATTTATGGGTCAAACAGAACACGGAGGCTGTGAGGGCCGTGCACTGACGGGCCAAGAGTTTCACACTCAGGTCATGGTAGCCTCTCTCGCAGGTCAGCTTAGCGGCCTCCACAAACTGGCAGTAGGTGTACACCACATCCCTCAGGTTCCCAGCCGCCTCCCTGTGCCGGGCAGAGCAGCGGCTACAGTCTGTGAGCTGGAAGCACAGGCCGGCCAGCTGGACCAGGTGCTGGAAGGTGTCATGCACAGCACCCTGCATTTCTTCGGGGGACTGGTCCGTTCTGATCACGTGCTGACAGCTTGACAGGAGCTTCTGGGAGCCCATGCAGAGACGGCTCCGGCTTTCAGAAAAGTGCCAAGTACACTTCTCTGGGGGGTGTTTCTTCCCATCCCCCCAGGAAGCTTCCAAAATGTCTTGTAATTCAAGCAAACTCTCCGTGAGTTGGATGAAGCCCTCGGGAGTGTTAGTGGGGGCAGCTTTCAGCTGTCTCAGTGCCCTGGAGCAGTACTCGGGCCAGATGTGGCTTTTCCTCCACAGGGGTTCGGTGCTGCAGCTGTGGGCCCGGGCGGGCCGCCAGGGCAGGGCCAGCGGGCTTCCTGCAGAGGGTGGGGAGGTGAGGGGAGCCTTGGAGTGTGCTTCTGAGTCCCTGTCTTCTTCCTCCATCTCAGGCTGTGGGCCACGGAAACATGTGGCATAGGAGAACTGGCAGCTACACTGCTCCATCCCAATCCTGGGTGCCACCGCATCATTGATGCCTGCAAAACCCAGAGACGTGGTCATCCCGGGCCTGGCAGAAACACCAGGATGGTTTCCTGAGGCAAAACACAGGAGAGACTTCCTAGCGGGAGGGCAGATGCTTTTGCCTTTGCTTTCTGATGGCGAACAGGTGTTTGAATTCTCTAAGCCGGGCTCCTCTTGGGGACACAGTGGCAGATTTGTCAGGAACGGCCCTGGATTAAAACAGACCTGTGGCACAGTGTCTGCAGGGGCTGTGTCTTCCCCTCTCACACAGTTAAGGAGCTCTGCCTTGACACCCTCTGGAGGGAGGGCTGATGGAGTGGCCTGGTCCCCAAGTAAGAAATCGGTATCTAAATCCAACCCTGCCAATAATTTTTGTTCTTGGGTCTGGCAGGCTTGGCCTGGAGTTTCTCTGCTTTGTCCTTGAGGCGCCCTGGCGGGGTGTGCTGGGGTCTGCTCAGTCCCTGTTACAGCAGCCTCCAAGGAGAGGTAGGCTATTACTTCACCAGCTGGGCCCTTAACACCAAGGGCCTGTGAAACAGCATCTGACAGGTCACCACTGGGGTCACCTGAATCCTTCCCAGAATCCTCCTGAAATAAATTGGTGTCATTTTTGTTTGTAACTTTTCTGTCACTTTCCAAAGATATTTGTCCTTGCTGTTCCTCCTTTGTAGGGAAAGAAGCCATCTTCTCTCCTGAGTTTATCCCACATTCAGCACTTCTGGGCTGGTCTCCAGGAGACAACCAAGGTTCTGTGTATTTGGGGGTAGTTTCTTGCATATGATTTATAAACAAAGATCCCAATCCTGTTTCCATCTGGACTGCTCCGAGCTCTAGTGTGTCTCCCTGAGAGACATTATGTGGCCCTGAATTGATGGCCAGACACACCCCGTCTGGGGTAGGATCAGCACTGAAGAGGGAAGTGCTATCCCCAGGCTCCATGGTCACTTCTTTGGGGGCAGTGCCATTGGGGTCTTGACATGGAGGTAAGGTTTGGGAAGGTCCTGCCTGGGCAGTGTCTGGGCCAGATGAACCTGGGTTGGAACACTGAGGGGTGCTTGCTGGGGAACTGGTGACAGGGACAGTCAAAGGGGCAACCCCAGAATTTTCTTTATGGTTGGGATCAACCCGGAGGCGAATGGCAGAAATAGAAGACACCCGAGAGTCAATGACCGACTTGGTTTCCATGGTCTCGGGCTCCATCTCCATGACCCTGGAGGCTGGGTTTTTGCTCTTAGCTTCCATCAGGGGAGCCAGCAGCCCCAGGGCCTTGGTCTCCAGGAGGCCAGGCTCGCCCTGCATGTCCTGCAGGGAGGACACAGTTGGTGAGGGTACACCGAGAGCCAGGTAGGGCTCCCTGTCATAGTAGCACACATTGTCCACACTCTCCAGGGAGGCTGAAGGCAACAGGGGAAATGAGACTTGCGAGGTATAGTCAGTCTGTAGGAAAGACCTTCTTTTCCTCAAGGTCTTGGCATACTTCTTCACCCCTCCCCTTCTGTTTGGCTCTGGTCCATGTGGCCCAGGATTCAGGCTGTCCTCAGGGTTGCAAGCACCGGCCTTACGCTGCAAGCTTGTGGCACTGGGTTCTAGAGCAGAAACAGCTCTGGGCCCTGTGAGTCAAGAAAGATAAAAGAACATAAAAAGTAGGAAAACAAAGAGATTTTAGAGAGCAAGGGCTCAGGGCTCAGGCTTGTCTGGGTTAAATCCTGTCTGGGGTGTGTAGCCCCAGACAAACTAAATCATACTCTCCTCTGTTTCCTCATCCAAAAAGTGGGGATAATAATTGTAGTCAACATTTTTTTTTTTCACTTTTGGTTGTCCAAGACCATTTGTTGTCTTTTGGCCACAGTCCGCCAAATTCTCAGGGAATGATGTCTCCCCACTGATTACAGACTCTGGAATTATTAATGAAGGTACCCTATCCAACCAGCCAAGTGCTCAGATTTATGACCCAGCCCATTTTCCACAAATTCCCTAGAATTTCAAACTTGAACACATCGATTAAAATAATAGTAGGGCCCATTCTTTCCAGCCACAATATCCTTTCAATACAGATGAGGAGTCCTGTTACCCAGATAGGTTGCTGTCCTTGTCTGAACTCGGTTCTTCAGCCTTGCCAGCAATTCTGTGATCTAACTTAAGTCCTTCTAAGACGTTTGCTTTGTGCTTAAGTTAACACAAGTCAGTACCAATCAGTACAATCATGCAGATTAAGTACATTAGTGCATATAAAGTACCTAGCACAATGCCTATCCCTAATAGGGAAGTCCTTAGAATCACCAAGAAGAAATTAGAATCACAGCCCAGCACTTAAAGACTCAGAAGGCTCTTATAGATGACTTAGACCAGTCATTTCCAGCCTGGTTGCACCTTATTAAAATTTTTTTTTTTAATTTATTTTGTTGTTGTTGATATACACAGCAAACATAAACCAATTCAACACATACCATTTATAACATGTTCCATTTCTACATGTGCCATTTAATGACATTGATTATATTCTTCAAGTTGTGTAATCTTTCTCACCCCCCACTGACATAAACTCACTACCCTCTAAGTCTCCTATCTAATCTTTCAAGTTGCTGTTAACAATTTAATCCCATATAGATACTTCTTATATATACAGATAGTTGTTAGGAGCCCTGGTGACATAGTGGTTAAGAGCTCGGCTGCTAACCAAAAGGTTGGCAGTTAGAATCCACCAGCCATTCCTTAGAAACCATATAGGGCAGTTCTATTCTGTCCTATAGGGTTGCTATGAGTTGGAATCGACTGGACAGCAATGAGTTAGATAGTTCTCAGGAGCATAATGCTCAAGGCAGACATTTTTTACTAGTTAAGCTAAGCTATTGCTTGATTTTAAGAAGACTTCAGGAGATATTTTTGGTTTAAGGTTTAAAGATTATCTCAAGGGAATAGTTTCAGGGGTTCATCAAATTTTTATGGCTCCAGGAAGTCTGGAGTCCATGAGAATTTGAAATTCTGTTTCACAGTTTCCCCCTTTTGATCAGGATTCTTTTACAGAATCTTTGATCAAAATGTTCAGTAATGGTAGCTGGGCACCATCCAGTTCTTCTGGTCTCATGGCAAAGGGGGCAGTTGTTCATGGAGGCAATTAGCTACACATTCCATATCCTCCATCTATTCCTGACTCTCCATCTTTTTCTGTTGCTCTCGGCAAATAGAGACCAATTGTTGGATTTTGAATGGCCGCTTGCAAGCTTTTAAGACCCCAGGCACTACACAACAAACTAGGAGGTAGAACAGAAACATTAAACATGTTATTAGGGCAATTAACTGGGATGTCCCATGAAACCATGACCCTAAACCTCCAAACCAAGGAATCAAGTCCCATAAGGTTTTTGGTTGGACAAAAGCAGACTCAGCAGCTACTCTTTTTTGTTTGTCAACTTTTTCAGGCGTAGAACTTAATGACAGCAATTACAATACACAATTACAATAATCGACTGTGCAACCCCACCCTTAATCAACGAGACATTTCCATCACCATTAAGTACCCGTTTTCCCTTCCCTCCTGCCCCTGGTAACCACTAATAAACTTTGTTCTCTATACATTTGCTTTTTCTTGTCTTTTATATTAGTGAGATTATACAATATTTGTCCTTTTGTGATTAACTTATTTCACTCAGCCCATACTAAAAATTTATTAAATCCTAGACTGTTCCCTAGACCTCCTAAATCAGAATCTATGAGGTCAGGACCTAGGAATCTATAGGTTTCAAACAAGGTATGTGGGGTGATTTTGATGCCCAGCCACGCTGGGGAGCTGCTGCTCTAGGTCACTTACTGCCACTGACCAAAGGCATTTCTGAGACCCAGAAAGGGAGGAGTTCCCAGTGTGAGTCAGGGGCCAGACCAGAACCCAGGCTCAGGTGTCCCACTGCTGGGTTCTCTCCCCAGAACCACACTGGCTCCCTGTGAAAAAGGGAGTGTCCAGTGTGGGCCTTATGTCCCTGACTGGACCCCATAAGGGCAGGACCCTGCCTGATAGTCTCTGTCACATCTTATCCTGCCCCCAGCACTGTGCTGGCGCAGCAGGTCAAGGCTGGGGGCATGGATGGCAGTTGGCTGGGCTCTCTGGGGAGCAATGCACAGACTGGCCATAGGTTTTTCCTTTCTGCAGGGGCACAGGGTAGATGGTGGACAGTTCATCCATTCATTTAGCAGTAACTGCCAGGCACTGTCTAATAGGAACATAGTAATGAGTGAGATAACACACAGTTCCTGCACTCAAAGGAGTTGTCCTCCAGTAGGGGAACGAAACAGCAACACAAAATCACAAATAAATATATGCTTAGAGGCAGTGCTAAGCGACAGGCAGGAAAATCCCAGGGTACTGTAAGAACGTGTGAAAGAGATGAGAAAGCCTGCCCCACTCTGGGCAGTCTGGGACCTATAGCTGCATGGGCATCAGCAGCCCAGATCAGGGTGAGAAGTGTTTCAGGCAGAAAGAGCAGCGTATGCAAAGGCCAAAGGTGAGGAAGAGTACAGCACTTTCAAAGAACTGCAGAGAGGTCGGGGTGGCAGGAATGCACGGAGGGCTCAGAAGGAAGGAGAGAGACAGGCAGAGGCCAGGTCACAGAAAGCCTCAGAGAACCTCGCAGGGCCCGCTAAGGACTGGAAACCACTGGGGAGCGCAGGGGTGGAGGAGCAGAGCAAGAGCAAAGGACTGAAACAGGAATCAAAGGGCTGCTGCTCTCGCAGTTCCTAGTAAAGTCACTCTCAATGTCTATGTGGTATTTTTCCTTTTTTTCTTCAGAGTAATGTGCGTGTCCTGCAAAAACCGATGGCCTGTCAGTGAGGTCTACTTGAAAAGTCATTCTGTTTTGAAAGACACTCCATACTCTTTACGAGCAACCTGGAAAAAACATGGCCAACACATCCCCTGCCTTCTGATGTCAGAGTACTTTGAACCCCAAAATGCCTTCTAGGCTTACCGATGGTCTGTTAGTGAGGATCTTCCTGCTTTGAGGTCTCATTTACTGTAGCTTCAGGGTCAGTAAAAGCACAGCCACTTCCCTCTGCTGGCCACTCCTCTCAGTCTCCTTCCTTTCTGTGTAATTTCTGTCCATTCCACAAGGCCCAGCCCATTTGCCACCTCCTCTGGGAAGCCTGTCCTGATTCCCCCTATTGAATGAATCCCTCCCACCTCTGCTTACCCACAGTTCTCAGAATCTCTCTTGCAGCCCTGACTCAAAGCCGTGATGCCAGTAATTTGGCCCACAGAGTCCATGTCTGCCTTCTCAGTAGAGGACAAGCACCCTGTTTTACTCATGTGTTTCTTTTTCAAGCTTGGTCCCTGCCCCCAGTGGGTACTCAGAAGCTGCCGGCAAGTCTGCAGACCTATTGGCAAGGGCTCACCTGAGAGGGTGTCCGGGGGTGTGAGCTTGTCAGCTGCATCATAGTATTCCTCATCCGAGCTGCCATCCTCAAAGGCCAGTGTTGGGTGCAGAGCCAAGGCTTCTAGTGTGGAGCTAGGCTGGGCCTCAGGCCAGCCCTGCTGCCCCCAGGCCAGCGGGGGACACCCCTGCCGGGAAGCTGTGCTCTCTGAACTGTCACTCAGGTGGCTGGCTGAGGAGACACTGGAGCACAGACTGTAGTAGTCGGCCCGGCTGCCCTCGTACAGCCTGGGGTCCAGCCTGACTGCGCTCAGTTCTGGGCCCCAGCTGAACATCTCAGGAGCTGTACTCTCAGAAAAGTCTGTCTTCTGGCACTGAGGACTAGCTCTCTGGGCCAGGTCCAGGAGATAGAGGAAGTCGCTGGTTTCGATCCTGCTTCTCTCCTCTTGGCTGTCAGAATCAAGGCTCTTTGGGAAGCCTGATGAGTCAAAGTGGAAGAAGTCAGACCTGCTGGAGGAGCAGGCATCCAAGTCATCCTCTTCTAGTGCATCCATGGACTCACTGGAGCCGCTGGTCCTGCAGCCACGGCTCTCAGTGTTAGCTGAGTCGGACGCCTCGGACTCGGCACTGTCTGTCACACTGCTGGCCCCGCAGATGCTTGGGCCTCTCCTGGCCACCTCAGGTACGGCACTGTCCCCAGGAGGCTCCTGCTCCTCCTCTTGCATGAGAGGTGTGCAGGGTACCAGCTTTACCAGGCATCTGTCCGAGAGAGGTTCTAGTACACAGTCCACTTCAGAGGACTCCTCTGAGTCGCTACAGGCCCTGGATTCGTAGCCTACAACATAGGAGACACCAAGGTTACAAAACAGCATTCTGGGGCTGGCAAATGCCTGTATGTCCTCACGCACCCATGCTGCCTGGTCTCCAGAGGCCCAGTCCTGGGATAAGCGGCAGCAGGGGGAAAACCCCATCACAGCCGTGGCTGTGCTCAAGCACAGGTCTGTGGGAAGACTTCAAGCAAGGGAGCAAAGCCTTCTCCCCTGTCTGCACCAGGCCCTGGGAGCAGGCCTGACCTCAAGTTTCTATGTAAAGAGAATGAAAAAGATGGTAACACAACGGATTCTCTTACATGGCCTCTGGCCTTTCTTACATCCATTATCTCCTTAGATAATCACATCACCTATGCTGGATGACAGAGTAGGGATTATCATCCCCATTTTCCAGATGAGAAGACTGAGGTCCAGAAATGTTACTGGCCCAAGATCATGCCGTTCCAACCGACACAGGACCTGCAGGACTCCAAATCCCATGTCCTCCCTGTGACACCAGGCCACCTTTCCCACGTCTATATGAAGTACCCCAAGAAGACAGGATTTCCTCCATTCCTACGTCTAAGGAGATCTGTCTGTTCACGGAAACACAGTGGAAATTTAATGGTATCTTACTTTGCTGTGGACAGCATTACCCAGGCGTGGCTCCAACTACCAGAGAGCGTCTCACAGATGCCCTTTGTATCATGCCTCTATTTTGTTCTCTCTGCCTCAGGTAATTTCTCTTCCCTTCCTTGCCTGGTTAATTCTAGCATGTTTTTCAAGATTTACTTCAAATACCTTCGCCTCTAGAAAGCCTTCTCTGATTCCTACTGCCCGTTCTGGCAGAAGCAGCCCCTCCCTCCAACAGACCTTCATAACAGCACTTCTCCTGCTGATTATTTCTGTGTTGTCTCTCTGACCAGACTCTGAGATATGGTCCCCCATTCATTTCTGTATTCACATATGGAAGACTCCGTGTAGCACCCTCTAAGAGCAAGACCATGCACCCATGACGGTAACTTTCCCTTCAGCCAGCTGGCTGGAAACCAGAATGACCACCAAAACGTATGTACAGACAGACTCTGATTTACAGCCTTGCAAAATCAAAGGGTACTGGGACTTCAGACAAGTCACTTATCCTCTCTAAGCCTCATTTCCTCATCTGAAAAATGGGGATAACAGTACCTACCTCTTAGGAGTGTTTTGACGATTATATGAGAGAATACACCTAAAACACTTGGCTCAGAGACTGGTATGTGGTATTCAAAATATGTTAGCTATTAAAAAAAATACACACACATTCAGGTCTGTTTTTAGATTTTCTGTTCTGTTTAATTGTCTATTTATACACGAGTACCATCTAATTCTATTTTAATTATTGTAAAATTAATCCTTTCTTATTGTTTTTCTTCTAAGAAAAATTTTATTCTTATTCCAGGGAAACCACTTCATCACATTAAAACAATAATAATAAACCTTTGTTAGGATTTTGATTAGAATACCATAAAATTTAATAAATTAACATATAGAGATAAAATAATGTTAAAATATTGAATAATCCTAACTCTTAAAATCAAAGAGGATATAACTATATGGTCTCTCATCCATCTATTGTTTTCTCATTTGTTAAGGTCTTCTTTTATATCCTTTAGTAAAATTTTTGTTTTTCTTCACATAGGCCCTGTTGATTTCCCTACTCTGGAAATGTTCCTGCATATAATTGTAAATGAACATTCTCCATTCTGTTTTCTAACATATTTTTGATGGGACACATGGAAGCTATTGATTTTTGAACACTTACTGCCTTCGAGTCTATTCCGACTCATAGCATTATTTTATTTATATTTATATATATATATATGTATTTTTTTTTTTTTTTGGTACCTTTTTAGTACTACTAGTTTTTCAGTTATTTTCTTCAGCTTTTTGGGAAACAATCCCATCACTATGAATAGCAATAATTTTATACCCTCTCTTCTACTATTTATCACTCTTCTTCCTTTCCCATGTCTTATTGCATAGAGGAGAACTTTACGTTAAACACTTTTGTGATCGTAGGAAATCTTAGTTCTGATTTTAATTGAAATATCTCTATTAGTCCACTTATGTATGATAGAGACAGCTTGTTTCACAAACATATGTGAGTTTGATCTTATGAAATAGTCCTCTATTTCTGGTTTAAAGATACTTTAAAATCAGAAATAAACGCTGAATTTTATCAACCATTTTGGTATCTGTAAGAATGAACAGGCTTTCTCTAGTTGACCTATTAACGTAATGAATTCTGTGAACGGATTCCCTAATATTAATACATTCTTGGATTCCTGGCATCAAGTAGGGAAAAAAAAAAAAACTAACAAAAAACAACCACCAAGGATTTAGAGGATCTGAACAATTTAATTAACAAGATTACGTTCATAGCTGAATTTAGAACTTTATACCTTACACATGGAGACTATACTTTTGTCTATGAAACATTTACTAAAATGGACTGTATATTAAGCTATAAAGATGATCTTGATAAACTTCAAAATTCAAAAGGACACAATGCAATAAAACAAAAAATAATAAATATACAGATAAACTTATCTTCATTTTATGTATTAACCTTTTTCTGTACTCTCAGATTCAATTTGCAAGTATTAATGTTTTATCTTTATATTTTTAAGTGGGATTGGAATATGTTTTGACTTTTTTGTGTTGTCAGGCTTTAGTTTCAGGGTTATGTTATCACCACAAAATAAATTCAGAGAGTCTTTCATTTCTTTCAGTGTTTTGGGAAGGTTTAAGTAGCATGAAATCTTTGAAGGGTTAAAAGAACTCATCCATTAAACCATCAGGACCTGGTGTCCCTTTTAGAGATGACTCTTCACCAATGTTTTAATTTTTTTCTGTGGTTATTCATCTGTTCAGACATTCTTCCTCAAATTAGGTGTTTTTACTAGAAAAGCATCTATTTCACCCAGATTTTCCATTTCATTACCATGGAATTGTCTATAGTATTCTCTTAAAGTTATTTAAATTTTGAACATATCATTCAACAATATTTACTGAGCATGTACTTACTGTGTAAGTATCCAGGAATCTCCCTACTGTCCCACTAGGGATACAGTGATGACCACGACAGACACAGTCCTGCCTCATGGAGCTGCAGGTCCTGTCCGTGGATTTGTTTCTGAGAAATACTCTAAAATCAAGGAAAAGCTATGTCTATAGCCATGTTCCCTTTTATCTTTATGTTGTTTCGTTTTCTAGTTTTCTTCATTAGGCTTGCCAAATGTTTATTTAAACTTTTCATATATTCAAAGTGATGAATTTACTGTTTCTCTAATTTTATTCCTCTAACTTACTAATTTCTGCTTTCAACTTTTTAAATGATTTACTTTCCTTACGTTGCTTTATTATCTTGTATTTCTTGATTTAGATGCTTGATTCATTATTTTTTCTCTTTCCTGCTTAATAAATAAATATTCTCTGAGTACGTCTTGGAGCCCTGGTGGCCCAGTGGTTAAGAGCTTGGCTGATAACCAAGAGTTTGGCAGTTCGAATTCACCAGCCGCTCCTGGGAAACCCTATGGGGCAGTTCTACTCTGTCCTATAGGGTCGCTATGAGTCGGAATTGACTTGACGGAGTGGGTTTGGTTTTGGATTTTTAGAACATCTTCCGCCAAATCCTATAAACTGTAAATTTTTTTCTCAAGAAATCTCTAATTGAAGGAATTATCATTTTTCATGTACTCCACCTGTTCAGTGTACTAGAGAATCAGGTAACAGGGATGAAGGAAGAATTCAGTGGTATATCTGAAGTTAACTGATATCAGTTCACAAGATCTGATTACTAAAATTTCAGGAATTTTTCTACTTTATTATTAAGCATGATTATTAAAAAAATAAATTATATAAACTTACAAGTGAATAAATCATACTAAAAACAAAGGTAATGAGTACTCAAAACTCACCCTTCTTAATGATTTTACTATTATCTGTATTGCTGAGGTAGTTTACTTTACCTATAAGGAGAAAATACTATATAATAGTATGCTACCGCACATCTCTTCTCAAATTCATGTTCAGTGATATCACGTCGGTAGCTTGAAATTAGCCATGGCGGGACTGTTTATACCATGGAACTAGACAATTGCTTCAAATCAGGATTTTTATTTTCTTGCAGATCCAGTTGTTAGACATTTATCAGCACATCACTGGGAAGATGCTGCATCAACATACTGAAGCAAAGCTGGTAGAAGCTGGGAGCTGGCCCAGGAAAGTGTTCATCTACCTGCCCTCCACTGCTTCATTCCTTATATGATATGATTTCAGGTTCCTTCTGCCTCCAGTTACCCCCTTTTTCTAAACACAGAAGAGAGAAAATTTCTATAGTAACTCAAGACAATGCAAAAAAGAGCACACAGGCATGGATGGAGAAGTTTGGCCATCTGTACTTTCTGAACCTGTAAGTGACAGCACTTTTTGCTGGGAAATAATGAGAAAATGCAATGAACCTTAGAGATGGTTTTAGGAAGTGTTATAGGTAGTCAGAGACTTTCAACGATATTTCTTGGCTTTAAGATACTTTTAGCTACAAAGAATGCTTCTTTAGTCCTAGTGATTGAAGAAAGATCAACTGTTTACCAAAAAATAAATGGAGGAGGCAGGGCCAAGATGGCTGAATAGCCAGACGCTTCCAGCAATCCCTCTTACAACAAAGACCAAAAAAAACAAGTGAAACGATTACATTTATGATAAGCTAGGAGCCCTGAACATCAAAGACGAGGTTAGAAAATGGACTGAGCAGCAGGGGTAGGGAGAGACGGTTCAGAAACGGAGATGAGTTGCCGGGCCTGAATCGCCGGGATCCCTCAGGCACCATCCCCGGGAGCCACTGCAGTGGCTGGTGGTAGCATCTGGCTGCAGTTTCTTCAGGGAGAAACAGCCAGCCTCACAGCCTACTCACACCTCTGGAACCAAAGAACGGTGCTCTCAGCAAAAGCTAAGTACTTGCATATATTTTACCACGTCCCCAGCCCCCAACCTGGCTTCAGTGGCTTTTGATTTCCCTGGGCCTGAGATAGGTCCTGCTGAGCAGTCTGAGCTACTCTTCCGGCCTTGGAGAAGGAATAAATTCACAATTGGAGGGGAAAGATAATCTGCCAGCTCCGCTAACCTGGGGGGCTCAGGACAGAAGCGGTTCCTGTCCAGGCATAAATGGTCCATGGACTTCGAATACCTTTTCCCTCTGGATGGACTTGTGTGGGCCTATTTCAGGAGAATAGGCCCTTGCTGGCAGACTGCAACTGTTTCAGCTGTGTGGCGGAGAGGTGGGTGTTTGATGTTTGACACCTCTTTGCCCATTAAACAGGGTCCTTACCTACCCACATCAGGGGCCTAAGGACTGGTGGCTCCACTCACGTCACCCAGCCACAGGCAACAGGGGTCCAAGGATAACTGGTACCTCCCAGTCTTTACAACCAAAGCATTGCATGCCCATGGTCTGTCTGCAGAACCCACCCACCTGTGCGCTCTAGGGAACAGGGACGTGCTTTCCTCACAGACACTCGGGGGATGGTTGTCAGCCCCCTGCCTTGTTCAGAGTGTGACCCCCTGCTGCAACCAGATACTGGTACCTACAACAATCACCTCTGCCCCTCTAAGACTGTAGGACAGAGCCTGTACCACACACTTGATGACCAGCTACCTGTACACCTGAGCTGAATCCATACAAGAAAAGTGAATGGACTCCTAGGCTGATATACCTGATAACACCTCTAGCCATCTGGTGACAGAAAGTTAGAGCTTCAGAGGTGAAAATAATCAAGCTAGCTCGCTCAAGCAACCTATTTGGGCATATCAAAACAAAAAACAGCAAGAAGCTAGGATACCATAAGCAAACAAAAAATTAACTAATAACTTATAGATGGCTCAGAGACAACAGCCGATATCAAATCACATAAAGAAGCAGACTGAGATCATTTCAACAAGCTCTCACAACAAAGAATCAAGGGATCTTCTGGATGAAGGTGCCTTCCTGGAATTACCAGATGCAGAATACAAAAGATTAATATACAGAACTCTTCAAGACATCAGGAACAAGATTAGGAAGGAGATCATGCAATACGTAGAAAAATAAATGGAGAAATAGCTCTCATCCTCTTAAGGTAAATGTGTTTAAAATCTCAGCTCAACTCAATTCACCTCCTCCTTTATGCTACCCTTACCTACAAGGTCAGTGAAATGGGCCTGTCCTTACTGGGGCAAGACTCAGCACCTCACCTTCTTCAGCAGACACCCGGTGCACCTGCTGCTTGTTTCCAGGCCAGATGAAAATGGAGGTAACTGGGTCGACAAACAGCCTGTAGTACCCAGCAATCAGGCAGGCTAGGTCTTTTGCACTGTTGGATTCCAGCAGCAAAGTCAGAACCTTTGAAGGTAAAGAGAGTTCTGGTATTTATAAAGGATTGAGAGACAATCAGAAGTCTGACAAGGCCACGTGGAGTCAATGCAAGATTCCAAACACATCTAGTCAAGGTCCACAGGCAGGCCTTATGGTCCTCCACATTCTCACCTACAAGGCTTGAAGTAAGAGTGCACATGCACACACGTACACCCACACAGTGGGTTCCTCCCATCTACTTTCTACAATGTCTCCTGCCTCTCTTCCATCCTATACTCCCAGGCCCCCATCCCAACTACCCAATCCCACTCTATTCATTCATACAATGGGCCCCTTAAAGAAAAATGAGCAGTAGCAAGTGGAGGATGAGGAAGAGGGTGATAATGAGAATAAAGCACCATTCTTCAGTATGTTGGTGTTGGATCAAATGAGATCAGGATACATGTAGGACCTTTCAGATAGGCTTAGGAGGTACCCTGTACCAGTCACAGAATAGCTTGGACAGCTAAGTGATAAAATCCTCTGGTGCACCCACCAAAGTTTCTGAACTCAACTGGAACTTCTCCATCAGGAAAGCACATGGTCCAGCTCAGTTTTATACAAAGAAACCTTTCGGGACCTGCCTGGGAAAATGCACTCTGTGCAGGAAACCTTTCCTTTTATGGATCAGGATGGACAATCTAGCCTCTTAAGCAAATGTTGGATATTATACATTATTATTATTCAAAAATCACATAAGCCATCCCATACTAATTTAGCCCCAAATTCTAGGAGCTGGATTCAGAATCTCTCCCCTTGTGTTACCTTGATGTCCTGAAGATACACTTTGACCATGCTCACTTTCTCAGACTCTTCCATAAGCTCTATGCGGCTGATGTTTGCAAACTCTGTCAACGTCGACATGATATTAAGCTTGCTATTGATAATTTGGCTAATCCCATACTTGGCTCCAACTAGTAGGGCAATGTAGGATTCTCTATCCTGTAACTGCAGAAGGGTGGAAGGGGGATTAGTTTCCATTCACAAGCTAGTGAAAATAAACTGTACATGCAACAGCCCTGAGCCTCTCTCATGGCTCTGAGAACCTTCTGCTTTGTCTTGTTAGGTACCTTGTTCATCCTCAGATTCTCTGAAGGTGAGAATCATGTCTCATTCAGCTCTACCACAGGACTGGTACCAAGCAAGAGCGTGATAAACACTAGCCAACATCTTAGTAACCAATATCTCAATCAAATTCCGGTATATGACACAGTCCTCAGGAATTTCAGGCTAAAAGTTACACTGATTTTCAGAGGACTTCTAGGGTCCCTAACAACAGTAGGATTCCACAATTCTCTAATAAAAAAAATTTACATACCATTAAAGTAGCATTAAAGATTTTCCCACCATACGTCTTGAGTTCTCCGAGGATCTGCAGATAATTTAAGCGTAGCTGGGCAGCAGAAATAAGTTGCTTAAAAACAAAAAAAAAATGAGATTGTTGAAGTCAGAGTTGTCCACTTGCCTAAAACCCAGGCAATGTTGAAAATGCTCTCCCTGAGGTTTCACAACAGACAGCTGGGGTGGGTCGGCAGAGGCTACATTACCTTCTGTCGGGGTTCCAGCAGATTCTGATTCCTCTTCATGTGGAAGCTAATGGCTTTCTTGATGTCTTTGCCTTTCATGTTTCGGAGTAAAGTTGGGGATATAAAGTTCTCTATTCCCCAGTCTTTCCTGCCATGAGATATTGGAGACAATGAGACCCATTTTTACAGTGTACTTGGCTTTAATGAAGAACATAATTACATTTTATTCAGTACTTAGCTCCCACAAGACTGTAATTATAAGCCTCTTTCTCCAGCAGGAGAAAAAAATATATACATATCCTGTGCATGTGTGCACATGCATACACATACACACACACACACACACACACACTCCACAAAAATCCTCCACAGTCATTCAGGAACTAAATTCCACTGACCAATCCGTGAACTTGTTACTCTTGATATGGTGCCACAGTCTATTAGAGCAGAAGTTCTGGACCATTTTCTACCAAAAGATTTGTGACAAACAACGATCATGGACATAACAGCACCAGTGGATCCTCAAAGCCAGGCTTCAGAAGGGTGCTCCCTTAGCACTCCCTAGAGTCTCCATAAACTCGTTAAAAATACAGATTATCTGGTCCCGCTCCCTGGAGATCTGACTCAGTACACTTCAGGGATAGACCACGGGTCTGTTTTATTTCTTAAACATGATTCCCCATGTGATTCTGATCTCCAGTTAGGACAGAGCTAAGATTTGGTGAGAGGGTTTAGCAAACATGGGTGACATAGACTAGAGAAAAGTAAAACCCTAATCTGAGAATCAAGAGGTGTTGGAATCCCGAAACTGTCCCAGTGGGATAGTACAATAGGAATTGGCTCATGCTACGAGGAAAGATTAATTTCCAAGGCATTCCTGCCCTTAGAAGAGTTTAACACTGAAGCTGTCAACTGATTTCCTAAGACATCCTCCATAGAACGGAGAATTTACAAGGGGGATCCTGTGTCCTTCCATCTGGAGTTGGCTTCTGCCCTAAAAGGGACTGCCAGGTTCTGACATCTGGGGGAACCAGCCCAGGTGGGAGAGGGTAGAGGGGGAAATGGACGGAAAGACAACAGACAGATGGGTAAGTGAGTAAGTATCAGCTTTCTGTGGAATCTGGCTATCTTGGCCAGGGGCCAGCCAAGTTATAAATGCAACGCAGCTGCTGTTGATGGACACAGAAGTCTCCTGCCACTCACTCTATGTACTTCAAAGAGATCTTCTGTGGCTGAGCACATGCATAGATGCGTTCCTGGATGTGCAGGGCCGCAAGTCGGAGCGCAGAGCTGCATTTCATTTCAACCGCAAAGCGCTCCTGGAGCACGTCGCTGCAGCTCTAGGAGAGATTAGATCAGAGCAGGTGGGAAGCAGGAACTGATGGATTGTGTTTCCCAGTGGTCTCAGGTGAAAAGGCAGCAGGACACCTTTGAGGCCTGGCTCGGCCTGTCCTTGGCTGTGTGACTTTGGTTAAGCTACTGAAACTCTCTGAGCACTGGTGTGTCTTCCATTGCTAAATAAGGATATAAAATCTGCCTTATGCAATGCTGTGAAATTTAAATTGGAATGTGCGTATGAAACCATAGGAGCCCTGGTGGCACAAGGGTTAAGCACTCAGCTGCGAACCAAAAGGTCAGCAGTTTGAACCCACCAGTGGCTCCACGAGAGAAAAGACCTAGCGATCTGCTCCCATAAAGATTGTAGCCTAGGAAACCCCACAGTGCAGCTCTACTCTGTCACAAAGGGTCGCTATGAGTCAGAATTGACTCAATGGCACATGGCAAGAACGACAACATATGAAAGCATGTATAAAGCACATAGTGGTATATAAATATAAAATGTTGTTGTTGTAATTTCTGTAAGACTTAGGCAAGTCAATTCATGTCATTTCGGTTTTTTCATCTGTAAAATGGTGATGCCTACCAGATAATTCTCTTCCATCAGAACGAAAACAACATAATAAATCTCAACTAAGGTGGGGTTTATTATGCTGCTTCCCACCTTAGAGTATGGCTAGGGGTCAGAGAACCAGTTTTTGGCTCTTCCACTAAGTAGGTGACCCAGGAAAATCATATGGCCTTTCTAAAACTCCGTTTTGTCATCTCTAACATGAGGTTTTTGAAGCACTAAAGCCCCTTTTGGCAATAAAAACTATAATTCTAAAGATTTCTAAGAAGGTATTAGAAACTGTATTATCTACATTGAGGACTAAGTCTACATTTCATCCTCATATTGCAAATCTCCTAACAGCAGCAACTCAGTGATGGAACACGGAATTCTGAGGGATAATCAGGCCCATTCTTTTTCAGAAAAAGATAATTCCAGGGAGTAGCTTAATTGCCTTGAGCTCTTGTTCAAATTAATCCAATGTGCCATCTTTGAGAATAGCCACTGTTATTTTAGGAAGCACAGACCCAGGCACCTGCAGATAGAGGTACTCAAAGGCCACAGGGTCTTCTTTCAGGAGGTCCAGGGGGTCCTTGGGGACAAAACACATCCTGAAGAGGCAGCGGTAGTCATGTGACTCTTCCCTTTCTACCACCTGCAATAGGTAAGGAGATAACCGTTAATCTTCTAACTGCATTTGCCCTTTGCAGTTATTACAGAGAACGACTTTAAAAAATAAAGACAGTCTCTTCGGATTTCGACAATAATGCTTTTCAAGACAGCTGCAGGCCTTTGCTCTTAGCTTGACATTCTTTTCCATGGGAATAAAATGTGAAAGATTCAAAAGGGTAAAGGCCCCTCTGACCCCATCTCCCAGTTCCTCTTTCTAGTTCCTCTTTCTAGAGGACACATGTTCCCAGTTCCTTGCATGCCCTTTCTGAGACAGCCTATGGATATAGTGCTTCGATATATGTATGTTCTTTTCTTTTCCACAAATAGTATTTGCATCATGCCCTTATTTCACTTAAACTAACTTAGAGATTTAGTTTGATTTTCTTTTCCAATTTAAATGGAATAGAAGTGATAAAAAAAAATTCAAGCAACAGTATGAGAAGGTGAGTGAGTGGTATAAGAATTCATCTGCAATGAGGACTGTTCAGAGTGGTGTCTAAGAGGTCATGTCTTGCTCATGCTGCCCCTGCTTAAAAAGCCCCTTACCCTTTTCCACCTGTTGAAATCCTACTTATCCTTGCAAGAGTGGGCACTCAACAAGGTTTACTGAACTGACCTGTGTTTGGCTTTACAAAGTTGGCACAACAAATGACTGAATGGTTGAAAAGATATGCATGGTACAGACACACTGGCTTTGTTTGCCCTCTCCTGCCACAAAAGTAAAAAAGTCTCACAAAAAGAGGTTAAACCCAGAACTAAACGCTTCCCTAACATCTCAAAGGCGGTAGGCACAGGGAATAATCCTAAGACTTAGAAGATCAGGGCTCTAATAACTCTGTTACCTTGAGGAAGTCACCTTACCTTTCTAAACCTTTGTTTTCCCACCTGTAAAAATGGGGACCCTAAATCTGTGCCCTGCATATCTCTCAAGAGCAGATGAAAGCCAGGCCCAATCACCATCCTGTTATTCCCAGGCCGAGTGTACGCTGTGCCTTCCGGAGCACGAGAACGTGCATCAAACTTACTGCAGACATGCTAAGCCCTGTTCCCAAAGGTTCTGGCTGTGATGTGCAGCCTGCCCAGCTGTTCCTCCCAGGAAAAGGCAGCCTGTCCTCCCTACCTGTTGGATGAGTTCCTCCTCATGCAGCAGGTGCAGTCGGGAGACGCTGTACTGCTCTTCCAGGGCCAGTGCAAAGTACTCAATACTTCGGATCGACAGCTTCTCCTTAACTGTGAGGATGATGTCCTACCAGGAACAGAGGCACAGGGTCACCCCAATTACTCCTGAGGAGCAGGCAGGCCCTCATGTTTAGGCACCAAGCAAGACTTCCCTGACCTCTCTGTCCCTCGGTGCAGCTGGGGAGAGAAAAGTCTATGCCGACTGGGTCCACTGCTAATTCAGGCAGCTGAATCTCGACAGGGCCACCAGATCCAGCTTATCAGGCCACTTGTAGGACTTCTTATCATCCCTTATAGCCCTATACCCACTGCCACCTCTCCTCAGGGCTCCAGAACCACTCATATGGCCACCCACTTGCTTTACTGGGAAGGCTGCAGCCATGTAGTAGGGGTTTCTGCCTCCTTCTTCAAGGTTTCCAGGCTTGTCTCCTCTCTGGAGTTCCTGGTCTGTATCTCAAACTGCTTACAGAATTTCATTGCCCATGTGACTGGAAAAATGACTTGATGTTTCTGAATCTTAGTTTTTCCCCCTGTAAGATGGAAGATAATAACACCTCCTTGTCAGAGTGGCTGACAGGATCAAACGAGATAATTACTATTTGGACCATGATAAGGCCTAATTGCCATGCCACTTCCCCCTCCCTTACTACAGTGGTCCTCTGTCCACATGAACTCTTTACTGCCTCATGGCATTCACACAGGGTACTCCCTCACCTAGCCCAATTTCCCCATTACTCTTCACTAGGCTGTTTCTTTCTTTCTTCAAGGCTCAGCTTAAGAGTTCTCTTCAGAGAGTCCTTCCCTGGCCCCTTTATCTGAATGTGATTGTCCCTGTTATTCTCTGTCCTGGGACCCTGTTTATTTCCTTCATCGCTATTCACTATTATTTTCTTCAATAACAGCTACGCTGTCTAGTAAGGGACTATATAGGGAAGTTAACAGAATGAGTTCTAGATCTAGACTACCTGTCCTTGCTGTGTGTCCCCGGATAAACTGTTTACTCTCTCTATGCCTCGGTCTTTTCATCTGTAAAAGGGTGATACATTAACGTCTATCTCATAGGGTTATGGTATGCATTAAGTTAATTTCCTCACATAAGGCACTTAAAAGTAGTACCTGGCAGATGCTAAGTGTTCAGTAGATGCTATCTGGTAATACTTGTTTCCTGGCTTATTGTTTTTCGCTGCAACCAAAAAAACCAAACTCGCTGCCGTTGAGTCAATTCCAACTCATAGCGACCCTACAGGACAGAGTAGAACTGCCCCATAGAGTTTCCAAGGAGTGCCTGGTGGATTTGAACTGCTGACCTTTTGGTTAGCAGCTGTAGCTCTTAACCACTGCGCCACTGAGAATCCGAGCCTTGCGGGTCTTATGCTCTAATATATTCCTGATGCTTGGCACTTGTAGATACTCAATAAACTTTCACTTAATGTATGACTAATCATCATAGACTCATCACAGAGGTGCCACCAGAACCTCAAAACTCATAAGTCCCAAACCATTAGGTATTACCTGCTCCTCATGACAGGATTGTGAATTCTCTCTCTGCAAAGGCATCAAGTGAATAAGTCCTGAAGAGTCCTTTTTTACTCAACATTAATTCAGTGTCTACTTTGTGCCAGGCATGATGCTGGCCACAGTAGGAAGCCTGTCTCTTTACTCTGACCCTTCGTCTCCATTCTCCTATGTCCACCTTGGCTTGAGCCCACATATTTCTCCTGGCTTTGTAGAGTGATGTCCTATAGAACTCCCTGTCACCTATCTGTCCTTTGCCTTACATTGAGAGCAGGGGTGGGTAAACCACAACTCAGAAGCCAAATCCAGCCTGCTGCCTGTTTTTGTAATTAAAGTTTTATTGGAACACAGCCATGTCCATTCACGATAATGGCAAAGTTGAGTAACTTCAACAGAGACTGTATAGCCTGCAAAACTTATAATATTTACCATCTTCCTCTTTAGAGAAAAAGTTTGTTGACCCCTGGTCTAGAGGAACTTGCCAAAGCATTGTTCTGGTCATGCTCTCCCTTGCTCAAAAATATTCAGTGGCTCCCAGTGACCCACTGGACAAAAAATAAGCTCCTCAGCTTAATATTCAAGACTCTCAGTATAAGGTGCCAACCAATTTCTCCCACTTTATCTTCTGCTGCCTCTCCCAATGCACCCTGCTCACAAGCCCTGTTCCCTTCCAGGCTTTTCCATTCCGTTCCTTTGTTGGTGTCAATTCCCACCCCTAGGATGCTATAATCACACACTACTCCTGGCCCATTTCTGTCAAAATCCCATCTATCTTTCCAAATCTTCCTCAGATCCACCACTCCAGGGAGACCTTTTTTTGGCACCCAGCTGGAAGCTCTTTCTCATCTGAGCCTGCACCGCACAGTTTCTGCCCTGCTTTCATGATTCTGAACACACTGTACTTTGTTTCATAGTGAGTTGTCCCCAGGTCTCATCTCCTCGCCCCAGCCCCAACCCAAGACTCAGACTTCCTCAGGGCATGACCCTGAGTAATTTATTTCTGTACCACCAACAGCACAGCTCAGTCCAATGCCTGGCACTGGGTTGAATGGCAAAATTTGTTTGATTTAGGAAAAGAGGGTTTTCTGATACAAGGACTGCCCTTGCTAAGGGAGGGGAAGAGAAGTCAGTGATGAACTGACCGTGATTTCTCCTTTTTTACCCATAGGATTTGCTTACATCCCTCTCTGTGTGTTGCAAAGAGCTAAAAGATTTGCTTTAAAAAATGTTGATTGCTCCAGTATAATAGCAGCTAAGTCCTAGCTCATTTCTCCAACTCTCTCTGTCATCTTGAGCTTCATTCCCTTCTAATGTACGCTTTTATTGTAAATCACCTCCAAGCCTTCTTGGCCACCAAAGGGGGACACACTTTAAACAAATCATCCCTTCCTTTCCAATCCGCTTTGATCAAAAAGGACAGAAGCAGAGACCTTGTCTAATTTATTTGCAAAACTTCCCTTTTATGCACATGGCAGAGCAGCAAGCTCCAGTGCAGGATTCAGAAAGAGGCCCTGTTCGCAGGCAGTCATGTCATGAGCTAGCTGACCTTGGCAGGTTTTTGACCTCTTGGGCTTGTTTTCTTGTTTTCAAAGTGAGGATAACACTGGTCACTTCACAAGATCATTAGGGGCATTAAATGACATAATATTCAAGAAAGTGCCAGAAAACTGTCTGGCATGTAGTACAAAAAACAAAAAGCCCAACCTGTTGCCGTCGATTCTGACTCATAGTGACCCTGTAGGACACAGCAGAACTGCCCCACGGGGTTTTCAAGGCTGTAATCTTCACGGAAGCAGACTCCCACATCTTTCTCCTACAGAGCAGCTGGTGGGTTCAAACCGTCAATCCTTCAGTCAGCAGCTAAATGCTTAACCTCTATGCCACCAGGGCTCCTGGCATGTAGTAAACACTCAATAAACCAAGACCATTCTTCCTTAAGGGCAGACTTCCTCCTCTGGGCTCGGAGCTTCCCAGGTTCAGAAAGGCTTGTTCCAGCGTCTCCTAAGTCACACTCTCAGGAAGGTACGAATGGGATAGGACTTTTAGGGTTATCTAAGAATTGCCAAAGGAAGGCAGAGAAAAACACTGGGTGTGTATATGCACATGTGCATGAGTGTGCATGTATGTATGTGTGTGCACCTGCACACCAGTGTGCACATTTGTGTGCCTGTGCATGTGTGTATGTATGTATATGTCTTGGCCACTGTCTATCTAGCCCACTGGCCCACCTGAACCTGTTCTTCCCCCAGCATCAGGACAGCTGACTCAGTGTTTACCGTCTCATGTTTTTTTAATGTTTAAACAACACCCTTAATTGTTTACTCCTTCACTGTAGCCTCACTCTAACACTATTTACTCCTTTGTTCAAAAACTATTAGTGCTATCTCTTATTGCGCTCAGATCAAATCCAAACCCCGTAGCCTGGCATCTGAGGCTCTGCAATCAGCCTGCGCCATCTCCCACTTCTCCCAAGAAAACTGCTTACTCCAGTCCCATTGGAAAGTTTGCTATTTCCTAAGCAATATCCTGTTTTACTGGCTCTCTGCATTGCTTCATGTAACACCCTCAGACTGACGTCTCCCCCACTCCCAACTGCTCTGTCCCCACCTGCCTTTACTGAAATCTTTGTTGCCTTCCAAGGTGCAGCTCATGTGCCAGCTTCTTCACAAAGCCTTGTCTGATGCCCTGATGGGATGGAACAGATAGAGCTCCCTGCCTTTTTCCTTGTCCCTCTTTTTATGGCCCTTATTTCAACCTGCTGTAGGCTACTGGGAACTCCTTGAATATCCACCCTGCCTTACCTGTGAGCTCCTTGAGGACAAAAGCTACCCTTACCTCTAGCTCTGTACCCTGCTCAATGAATCTTAGGACAGAGAGACTCAGTATAAGCTGAAGTGACTTCAATGCAGAACAGAATATGCAGGGACCTGGGTCTCCTCTGACCCCTTGCCTGGGTTTCTAGCTGCTCTGGTCTTTTGGGGAGCAGGTGGAATCACACACAAGAGGCAGGGAAGCCCAGCAGTTAAGGGTGAACTAGTGGTTATGAGACTAGTTGTAATATGACCGTGGGCAAGTCACTTCACCTCTTTGAGCCTCAATTTCCTCCCCTGCAAGATGGTGATAAAAACATCACCTTGCTGGGTGGTTGTGCAATGAAATGATAACACAATGCTTGGCTTATTGCAGGTGCTCAGATCATGGTGACAATGAGACAAGGTCGCTATGAGCCAGAATCAACTCGACGGCACTGGATTTGGTTTCTGATTTTGGACAAGACCAGAAGAGCAGCTAAACGGCATGATGCCTGGGCCTGGCAGTCGGCAAATCCTTACAGGGAAAGAGATTAGAGGTTACTCTTAATACCTTCACTGTTGTGTTTGCGTCAAACTTGAAAGCTTTGGTCTGTCCATTCTCCAAGTACAGCTTGAGTACGTTGGGCATACACAGCAGAGAATTACCCTGGAAAACACAAGAGTCATGTTAAAACCAGCCCTTCCTGTCTTTGGTTGTGACTAATTCCCAGCTAGTCCCAGTTCTGAACGGTATGGAGATGAGGATCCTTCTCTAACCTCCTCCCCATGCCATGGGTTGATTCTTAGCATTCGGGGATTTCTGCAATGGACTCAGCCTATGCCACACTGAGAAAGCACGCTTTGCCAAAGGTTATCATACCTGAGAACTGTCAGACATGACAGACAGAGAAGAGTGGGCCCTGACATAAGCATGCTGATATCACTGCATGAGCTGTACAATGTCTCACAAGCACCAACTGGCATTCACTGCTCGCTGCTGCCCTTGAGGGTTGCAATTTAACAAATAAGATGGCAAGCATACACACTGTCCAAAAGAGGCCTTTCAGAGATTCTTGGACCCTACCTTGTGGGGTGGAAAGCTCCCTCAGAGCCACCCACCCCACTCGCCTTGACTTACTACTGCACTGCCTGTAGTGATGGACCCAAAGGGCAGAGGAATGTTCCCCGCTTCCACTCACCCGAACCATCACCCTGGACTTATGAAGTCTCCTAAGGGACTCTGCCATTCTTGGAGTGCTCTTTGGGAAGGAAGCACAGGAATGGTTCATGTTTGGTGACTCCTTGCCACCCAAAATTCCGGGGGTGGGGCAGGGCAGTGGGACAATTACCTTCAGGTTTGGAGAATTCCCCCAGGGCCAGCTTTCCTAAAGGGTAAGCTCTAAATGTTTAGCTGTAGGTAAAGAGGGCCTTTGGGGCTGGTGGCCTCCAGAACCAGTGAGAGGTTCCATAATTCCACAGATTGGAGCTAGATCTTCCCCCAGCATTTGTCTCTGCATGAGTTCGGGAATAAAGCCCACCTGGGTAAAGAAACTGACAAAACTTTTTTCAAAGAAACCTGACAGCCTCTTTCAGATGAGAGAAACTTCTATCTTCTAAATATAAGAGCCTTGTATCTTTTAAGAGAATCCCTGGTAGTGCAGTGGTTAAAGTGCTTGGCTGCTAACCAAGGTCAGCGGTTCAAACCCACCACCTGCTCCACAGGAGAAAGATGTGACAGTCTGCTTTTGTAAAGATTACAGCCTTGGATACCCTATGGGGCAGTTCTACTCTGTCCGTAGGGTTTCTGAGTTGGAATTGACTTGACGGCAGTGGTTTTGGTTTGGTTTTGGTATCTTCTAAGCAAGACTCATACCAATCACTATCTGTTCACTCCGTAATTGTTTTTTAAAACCACTTTTTTAAGGAAGAAAAAGGAATATGTTCACATTCCAGCGCCATTTCACACTCAATCAGGGACAGGGAATTTCAAACTGCTCATTTGGCTGTCATTTTACTTCCCTAGCTTCAGGCATTTAGAAACCTTAATCTTTGGATTTCCCAAGTGGGAAATATTTGCCTTTATTATTTGTGATTTAAAATGTTTGCCAAACAAACGTATCCATAATAACTACCATCCTTTTCTCTAAGGCCTCTTCCAATATTTATCTACACCTTTAAATAGTTTTTAGAGAGCTACAAGAATAGAATATGCATAATTCCACATTACGTTTTTACCTAACACTTATTTCATGTACACTTCTCCATGTGGGTTTAAGGTTTATAATTTTACTGGCTTTATAATATTCTACTGAGTTGAGATATCAGAATTGATTTAACCACTCTTCTATTTGGAAGGAAACCCTGGTGGCGTAGTGGTTAAGTGCTACAGCTGCTAACCAAAGGGCTGGCAGTTCGAATCTGCCAGGCACTCCTCGGAAACTCTATGGGGCAGTTCTACTCTGTCCTATAGGGTCGCTGTGAGTCGGAAACGACTCGACGGCACTGGGTGGGTTTACTCTTCTATTTATTATTAGACATTTAGGGTTTTTTTTTCTATTTTAAATATTACCACTATAAATATACACATGGATTTTTGCACTTAAATTATTTTTCAGATTAAATTAGTAGGAATAAGATCCTGGACCACTTTTTATGGGATTAAGTTTTGTTTTTTGCTCCCTGCAATGTGTGGAATCACTTTGCAGAAAGCCATTTGGCCTTTGGTTTTGGTTCCTGAGAGCCAGACTAACACCTAAAGTAATGACTGGGGCTGACCAGCCCAAGAGGCACTACCTGGGGGCTTGATGCTGACTAAACCTCATGAAGCATGATGTAATCCTTCATGGTCACTTGGTGAAGCCAATAACAGCCTGAGGGTCATACGGAGCTTCCTGGTTGGTGAGAGGGTAGTGTATCCCCTTGGGACATGGAAGCTCTGTTATGTGACTCTTCCCAGACCTCAATCTATACATCTCTTCATTTGTATCCTTTTTTGTTATACTAAAGCTGTTATTGCAAGTATGGTGTCTCCCATAAGCTCTGTGAGTTGTTCTAGCAAATTACTGGATCCAGGTGAGTCAGCTAGTCTGAAGTAGGGGGAGTCATGTGAACTCCTGGACTTGTGACTAGTACCCTGAGGGGTTAGAGGAAAACCCCAAATTTGAAGCTGGTCAGTCTAAAGTGGAGGGAGTCATATGGACTTCCGAGCTTGTAGCCGGTACCTGCTGACCTAACTCTGGATGGATAGGGATGAGAAAGAAAAGGGGCCAGCTGGTTAGAAGTAGAGAGAGTCCTGTGGGCTCCCGAGTTTTCAACTGGCACCTGCTGACCTAGCCCCGGATGGCTAGGGATGAGAGAGAGAAGGGCTGCATGAGCAGCTGGGATCTGAACTAAATAGAGGAGGGAAGCTGAGATTTTCATAGGATGCATCTGGTGTGTGGAGTGGAATTTGTTCTCTACCGCACAATTTGGTGCCAGAAGTGGATGATCTTAGTCCCCCTAGACTGGTTTGCACAATTGGCATAGTTGACAGAATTTGCTAGAGCAACCAGATGTCACCCTGCCCCCAAAACATTAAACCAATTGATGAAACCACCAGCTAATGCCTGAGTACAGCTACTTCCTCAGCATCAGGGCTTACATTTTTTATTTGTGCTCATTTAATAAGTATAAAGTGGCACTTCTTAATAGTTTCCTTTGTATTTCTTTAACTATTAGCAAGATTAAACATATTTAAAATGTTGGTTTACTATCCCAGTTTCTTCAAGGGTGCTGTGTGTTCCTGCAGAGGTCTCATTCTGTTTCAAGGGGGAATTTTTAACAACCAATTTTATCATCTTTTAAACATTTGAAGATATGACTAGGTAGGTCACAATGATTAACTCTTATTGGTTTCACTCTCTGCATCTGAAGTCACACAGACCCAGGCTCCTGTACTTCCTTGCTATGTAATCACAGAGGTTAATTTTATTAACCTCTCTCAGCCTCTGCTTCCTCATCTGTTAAAATACCAGCTTTTGCAGGGCTATGATAATGACTAAGGATTATGTACACATAAAAGTTCAAGTACACATAAGAGAGGTTCAGTAGATGATGGCCTCTTAAAAAAAAAGCAATTCCCCAATACTTTTCCTACTATGTCAGCTTCAGAAAGATTTGTAATAACAAATCACCAATTGAATTCTGTCAAAGTTTCGTAGGTTGGAGAACAGATTCACAGACTAATAGAGAATCATACCCAGCGCTTCTCTCCCTGGCCACCACCTGTCCATGGTCTGCATGCATCTTACTGAGAGGTGCACAAAGTCTCTAGCAAATGTTACTACACCCCCTCTGTGTCCTTTCCTGTGCTGCAGGATTTCAGAGTCTCAGGGAGTTATGTGCCAGAAGGCACAACTTCAATCCCCTGACTAGTGACGGACCTGGCCGTGTCCACTGATGAGCACTTCCTCAGCAAAGTGCACCTTCACAGGGTTGGTCTTCAGCCTGGCTCTCTTCTCCTCAGTCAGGAAGGATGACTTGGGGACTCCCTGCAAAACATTAAACATAATACATTTTAGAACAATGCATTTCATTGAATGCTTGTCTGCCTTCTCATTTCTTAAAAACAAAAACTCTGACAGCTGTTGTGGGTTCAATTAAAACATACAGGAGAAGACAAGACCCCATAAAAGATCTGTTTTCATAAAATCTAGGGATCTCAGCCCAGACAATGTTCTTATGTGCCCAAGAACAGTTGAAGATTCAGTATGGTGGCAAAATGGTTGTGCTATGATGAAGACAAAGACAACCTGCCTGTGAACAAAAAGACCTGAACTCCAACCTAAGTTCTGCCACTCAACAGCTGTAAGAACTACCTCAAACACAGATTTTTATGGAAGCAAACCAAAGGGGTGTGTGTGGGTGTGTTTGTGTGTGTATAAATAACTCTATGTGACATACTTTGGCCAAGTCATTGCCCCTCTTCTCTGGGTTTCAGTTTTGTATCTGTACAATGTGGGAATTAGACAAGAATAACTACAGGGATCCTTAAAGCTCTGACCCCTGTGATTTATCCTTGGCTCCTCTTCGCTCTTTGAGTCTTCTGGTGGTACCCTCTCTCCCCCAAGGTGAGAAGAGTCATCAAAAGCTGATATAAGTATGTGGTACTGGGCCAAGTTGTGACACTTGAAGAACAGCATCTTGCATGATCTAGACCCAAAGGATGTGATCTTCCTGGATGAAATCTTGATATAGTATTTCCCAGACTGGCATCCTATGTTCTCTTGATCTGGATAGCCTTTTGGGCCGACCTTTAGAATGTTTATGTGTGTCAGAGTTAGATAGAGCTCTGACCCATATATTCTGTGTAACCAAAGGAAGAAATAACTGATGGAAACAACACTTATAGACTTGAATGGTGACAGACTAATACCAAGAAGAACATGAAATGAACAAGTGACTATGAAATTTCAACACAAGAAGATAAACATAATGTTATAGGTGGCTCAGACTTCTAACTATGATTCAGTAGCTCAAATATACAGCTTGCTTAAAAAAAAAAAAAGATATTTAGTAAAAAGGGAAGAGGAAATACCAATGTTCCCAGAGAAGAGGTACATCTATGTGGTAACCCTTTAACTGGAGAGATTTCTCAAACTTTATTTTGCTTTCTTCTTCAAGCAGAATGGTCTTCCAACCAGAAGGGGTAGAAGCAACAAGGGAAAGAAAGTTACAACCCAAAATTAATGATGAGACTATCAGATAGTTCCAAATGAGTTCATAAGTCCTATACCAGGTGGGTCTAGGGAGCTGGTGGACCTACGATATGTGACAGTTGACATCACCCACAAAACAGAGAATGGAAGAAGTATTAGGACACTAAAGATGTTCAAGTATTAATTTTCCCAGTAAATTGAAATGGAGGATTCAGGAAAACACATATCAGTAAGCTTGTTGTTAATTCTTGGCAAAATCCAAGACAAGAGATGATCAGAAAGCTTTTAGACAAGAAGATAATGATTACTAACAACATTATGGATTTACCAAGAACAAGTCAAAGCCAACCAAGTTCATTTTTCTTCTGAAGATAAGATTCCAGATTGGTTGGCCAGGGTCCTGCAGATACAGTAGTATTCTTTCATTCTTGCAAAGTATTTCATAAGGTCCCTTATAATACCCCTGTGGAGAAGGCCAGATGCAGAGCCATTAGGTGGATTCAAAACTAGTTGACCTATGCTCAAAATATTCTTAAATTCTAATTAAGCAAAGCTGACTCCCTTTGGCTCAATCCTCTTCAATGATGCTAGCAATGGCTTGGGTGAAGTCAGAGAAAGTGAGCTTACCAAATTTGTGAATGACACAGAGCTGCAAGGTGTCATCAGATCTCAGGCAGTAGAAATTTGAGAGAAAAGATCAAAGAACTGAGAATCTAAGAGATGTGCACAGGAAACTTGTGGACCAGGGACTGCTATAATCAAAGGCCAGGAGATCACCAGAACAAACATAAAAGGTGTTTTAAGTTGGCGGGGCTGTCAAGAGCTGAAAGGAAGAGAATGAAGAGAGGTGTCAAAGCAACAGGTACAACCATCACCACCCAAAAGACTCAAAGGAATGAGAAATCAGGCCAGGACAGAGAAGAGAGGCAGAGAGAAAAGGAATCTGCGGGAAGCAGCAGCTGTTTTCTCTCACACCAGGTACAGCGACATAGCAACAGTTAGTCCCAGAGATGGATCATGCTAAGGAAAATCAACAGGAGGAGGACAAGGGTGGCGAGAAGACAAGGAATTGGGCCAGACTCGGGAAGAGGTGGCTCCTTGACAGGGTGAATAACTATAGCTGATAACTACATAAACATGGCTTTCAGCCCCACAATTCCCTGACCATAAAACCTCAGCATGAAAGAACACCAGGCCAAAGCAACACAATTTGGCAGGGATTAATGTGAAGTGTGGCACTTAGGATCAAAAAATCAATTCTACAAGCACGAGACTGGGGAGACCTGGCTTGGAAGCTATTCATTTGAAAACCAGCTCAGTTTTTGGTCAACCACAAGCTTAGCCTAAACCAACAGTGTGGTAGGCCCTGCTAGAATGTTAACCCAATCTTGGGTTTCCTTAGCATTCCTGGTGCATGTTGGAAGTGCACCCTCCTACCTGCCCCCTGGTACTTGGCACTGGTTGACCACAGATGGAGCTGTGCTCATTTCTGGGAGCCATCATTTTGGAGGGTCATCGAGAAATTGGAATCTGTTCAGAAAGCTATCATGGAAGTGAGAACTCAGAAAAATACATCTTATGAGGAACAGATAATGAAACAATTGTTTGGCCTAGAGAAGAGAAGGCCATGCTCCCAAATCTCTGAAGAGCTATTACATACAACGTAGACTTGTTTTGAACTAGGATTAGTTGGTGGGAGTCACAGGGAAGACAAGTCTTTCTTATATTTAGAACCACCAAATCATGAAACTGGCTGCTCTGAGAAAGAATGAGCTCTGTTATAGAAATCCCAACACACAGGCCCCACTCTGGTTCCTACACTTTTATGTCTGAACGTTGGTTCCACTACCACATATCCTGGCATCTAAAACATACCATTAAACAATATAAGTCCACTTGAGCCACCTAATATTTGGGAGACAGTTTGAGGGGACATTAGTTACCCGTTATTCTAGGGCTTCTAAGCTCTCCATGGGTTCTAACTTAGTTCACCGGGGAGCAGCAGACCTGAGCTGATAAAAACCCTCTGTGCATGCTTCTGCTGAACTAATAGGGCATTGAAAGGGACAAATTGAAGAACATTTCTGCTGCTGTTGTTGTATGCCATCTAGTCGATTTCAACTCATAACAACCCTGCTGGACAAAGTAGAACTGCCCCACAAGGCTTCCAAGTCAGTAATCTTTAAAGAAGCAGATTGCACATCTTTCTCGTGCAGAGTGGCTGGTGGGTCTGAACTGTCAACCTTTTGGTTAGTAGCTCAGAGCTTTAACCACTGTGCTACCAGGGCTCCTTAACGTTTCCACACATTTTTACAATACCTCCCCAACCCTGGGTTATCCAATGTCATTTTATGAAGGCACCAGGGTTTAAGGAGGTAGAATAGCGTAATGTTAATAGGCATGGGTCCTGGAGCCCAACTACCTGGAAAAGAATCCCAGCTCCACCATATTTTTCATGTGACGATGTGGGTATGTGAGGCCATGGTGTCCTCATCTGTTAATGGGGTGTAACAAACCTATCTGTTTTATAGGAATTTCTGTGGTGAAGATTAAATAAGACATTAAGTATTACTATTAATATGATTACAAATAATTAATACATTATAATTAATATAAATAATACAGATACTCGCCATTAAACCAAAATAAACTTTTCCTTAAAATTCTATGTCCTAGAACAACATTCAATACAGGGAAGGTCAGCTCAACTGGACTAGACCAAAAGCAAACAAGATTCCTGAATAAACTGAATGCTTCGAAGGTCATCGGACCAAGGGCGGGGGTTTGGGGACTATGGCTTCAGGGGACATCTAAGTCAACTGGCAAAATAAATTTTATTAAGGAAACATTCTGCATCCCACTTTGAAGTGTGGCGTCTGGGGTCTTAAATGCTAACAAGCGGCCATCTAAGATGCACCAATTGGTCTCAACCCACCTGGATCAAAGAAGAATGAAGAACACCAAGGTCACAAGGTAATTATGAGCCCAAGAGACAGAAAGGGCCACATGAACTAGAGACTTACATCATCCTGAGACCAGAAGAACTAGATGGTGCCCAGCCACAACCGATCACTGCCCTGGCAGGGAGCACAACAGAGAACCCCTGAGGGAGCAGGAGAACAGTGGGATGCAGACCCCAAATTCTCATAAAAAGACTAGACTTAATGGTCTGACTGAGACTAGAAGAATCCCGGCAGTCATGGTCCCCAAACCTTCTGTTGGCCCAGGACAGGAACCATTCCAGAACACAACTCATCAGACATGGATTGGACTGGAGAATGGATTGGAGAGAGATGCTAATGAGGAGTGAGCTACTTGTATTATATTAGGTGGACACTTGAGACTATGTTGGCATCTCCTGTCTAGAGGGGAGATGGAAGGGTAGAGGGGGTTAGAAACTGGCAAAATGGTCACAAAAGGAGTGACTGGAACGAGGGACCGGGCTGACTCATTAGGGGGAGAATAAGTGGGAGTATGTAGTAAGGTGTATATAAGTTTATATGTGAGAGACGGACTTGATTTGTAAACTTTCACTTAAAGCACAATAAAAATTATATTTAAAAAAATTCTGTGTCCTAGAGAAGCAGTGATTAATACTCCAACTGTAATAGATTGAATTGTGTCCCCAAAAAATATGTGTCAACTTGGCTAAACCATGATTCTCAGTATTATGTAATTACCTTCCATTTTGTGTTATAATGTAATTATCCTATGTGCTGTGAATCCTAACCTCTATGATGTTAATGAGGAAAGACACAATCTACAGGATTAGGCTGTATCTTGAGTTAATCTCTTTTCAGATATAAAAGAGATTAAACAAGCAAGCAGGGAACTGACTACCACCAAGAAAGAAGAGCCAGGAGTGGATCACATTTTTTGGACTCAGGCTCCCTGAGCTGAGAACCTCCTAGACCCAGAGGAAGCTTGATGCCAAGACACACGTGGATCTTCAAGGAAGCCAAGCCTACAGATGTTGAAAGGAGACAAGGATCTTTCTCCAGAGCCAAAAGAAAGACTTCCCCTAAAGCCGGCACTCTGAATTCAGACTTTTAGCCTCTTAAATTGTGAGAGAATAAATTTCTGCTTGTTAAAGCCATCCGCTTGTGGTATTTCTGTTATAGCAGCACTAGATAACTAAAGACACCAATCTTGCATTTTATAATGCCTAATCAATTTTTTTAAATCAATTTCAAGTCATTTGAGGACTGTAAGAATCTACTTCGTCAAAAGGGGCCTCCTTGCTGAAGCAAGACATATATGATCATTTCGCAATGTTTGTAAAATGCTTAACTTGTGAGAGGCCCAGGAGTGGACCAGACAATATTCAGGGCGTTTCTCAGAGGGCCTGAATATAAACTGGGCTAATAATTATATTTAATATCAGCTCCCCCTGTGGGATCTCCAGAGCACAGCAGTAACATTCCCTTCTTCCTGGCGCACTTCTTCCATAAAGATTACAGCCAAGAAAACCTTATAGAGCAGTTCTAGTCTGTAACACATGGGGTTCCCATGAGTCAGAATCAACTGAACAGCACTGGTTTTTTTTTTTTTTTTCCTGGGGTGAGGGAGCTTGTGGAAATCTCAAGAGGTGTTCTGGGACATAATAATTTTCCTCTCCATATACTTTTCATTATTTAAAAGGATGTATCCTTTTAAACTGCTATATGCAGTTTTCCTCTTTCCTTACTTAGCAAGCATTATCTTTTGCTTTCATTTCTTGGAAGTAGAGTAGGAAAAAAACACCTAATTAAGATGTTCCCCATTGAGATGATAATCAGCTACATAAAGGGATGTTTTAACACCTGCATGACCACTTATAAATTAATATGAGAATAACTGACATATTAATAATACTTAGTCTGCCCATCAAGGAGCATGGCATGAATTTCCTTTTATATTCAATTATCTTTTTTTATATCCTTTAGTAATATTTCAGTCTCCTTCAAATAGGCCCCACATATTTCTTTTCCTAAAGGTTTTCCTATTTTAGCATTGTTTATTCTCCTTTAAAAAATCAGCTCTTGAACTTATTTAGCAATTTTTACAATTTTTCTGTTTTTCAAAGCATTACTTAGATTTTCATTTTTGTTATTTTCTATATTCTGTATTGTTTGTCTTATTATCCTTTTCTTTCAACTTCTTGTACTGAATATTTAATTGACCTATTTCTTCATTAAATAATAAAAACACTTAAGGCTATAAATGTTACTTTTTTAAGTATAGCTTCAACTGCATATAAGTTTTAAGGAGGAGAGTTTTAATCTTTATTTTCTGAAGTATCTAAAATGGTTGTTACGGGTTGAATTGTGTTTCCCAAAAATGTGTGTCAACTTGGCTAGGCCATGATTTCCAGCACTGTATGGCTGTCCACCATTTTGTCATCGGATGTGATTATACTTTGTGTTGTAAATCCCACCTCTATGGTACTAGAGGCAGCTATGTTAACGAGGCAGGACTCAGTCTACAGGATTAGGTTGTATTTTGAGTCAATCTCTTTCGACATACAAAAGAGAGACTCAAGCAGACAGGAGTAGGACTTCAAGCCACCAAGAAAGAAGTGCTGGGAGCAAAGCACGTCCTTTGGACTTGGGGTCCCTGCGCTGAGAAGCTCCTAGACCAGGGGAAGATTGATGACCAGGACCTTCCCCCAGAACTGACAGAAGGAGAAAGCTTTCCCCTTGAGCTGGTGCCCTGAATTTGGACTTCTAGCCTCCTAAACTGGGAGAGAATAAATTTCTGATGGCTAAAGCCATCCACTTGTCGCATTTCTCTTATAGCAGCACTAGATCACTAAGATGATGGCAGTTTTATTTTCTATTTGACTCCATATTTACTTAGAAGATACTTTTTTGTTTCCAAACGAATGAATGGTTTTAGTTAAATTTTTGACAGTTATTAATTTCTATTTTATTATAATCAGAAAATGAGACCTGTATAGTTTATTTTGGTAATATATCAAGTTTTCTTGGTAGCCTGGTATGTGGTTAATTAGATTAGATTATTAAATGCATTATTAAAATTCTCTATGTACTTATTTTTGTGCCTACTTGTGGCCAAAAGTCTCTCACAATAAGAATGTTCTACAAGCTTTTCTTTCTTGGTAGTTTTTCCTCTTATACATCAATTATATAATTTTTCCTATCAAGGGCTCCTTGGCCCGTGGTGATTTAGGATATGCTATTTCCTTCCTATGCAGCCTCTATGCCACACCTTGCCTCACAATGAACCTCAGAACTTACAAAACACTTTCACATCCAACACCTCATAGGATGCTCATAAAAACCCATTAGACAGACTAGGCAATTATCATCATAATCACTATTTTACAAAAATGAAAACTGAAAGTAAATGACTTGCCCAAAGTCTTACCACTCAACCCTGTTTTGAAACTACAGATTGGCACTCTTTTCATTGTCCCATTCTGCATAATCATAGGTCTGTCTCCTTAGCTGGATTATGAGTCCTTAAGGCCTGGACCCACGTCTGTTTCCTCTACAGCACCTGTGCATAGCAGGTCCTCAGGCAACGATGACTGGCTGCCCACTCCCTGGCAGCTGTCACCCTCTGCCTTTTGCCCAGAGAAGGGTAAAACTAACATACGGGACAAAGACATTTACCGACGTGCAGCGAACAACTGTGATTGAAACAGAATCTTCAGCTTCCCTGGAAAAAAAAAAGATAAAAAAATTTTAGTCATTCTGGGTGTGTGTGTGTGTGTGTGTTTACACCTGGTAAATACCTGGATTATTTCCACCTTGTGGCTATCGTGAATAATGCTGCAACTTCTTTGCAAAATTGAGAAGGACATGAGGGACAGCAGCTGTCTACAAAGGAGTTTAAGCTGCCCCAGAAGTGCTCCTTCTACCTGGACAAATTCCTAGACATCCATCTCTATCAACTAGTCGATACCTATACCACCAAGTAAAGGCACTTGGCTTTAATTTAATTGCATATGATGGAGAACTCATCTAGTTGACATGATGGCAAGCTAGAGTTATGTCCAAAAAACATTTTAAGAGGAAGCATAAAAACAACAAAAATAACTTAGGTTGCTTTTTCAGAAAACTCGGGCTAAATGCTTCATTGTCTAGAATAAATGTCTGTGGATAGCATTTATCAGATAAAAGCCAACCATTTTATGATCTCTGGGCACACAAAGTCAGTGTAATGAGTCCAGTCATGATACTAGACATTTTTTGTCTTATGCCTTAGATTCTAAAAGTGATCAAATCAACCAGATAACCACCAGACAATTTTGTATTAGCAGACAGGACTAAGAAATAGAATGATATTTTCCTTTTTCTTTGCCATTGCTACAGAGATAAGCAGTTTACAAAATAATTTGATTTGACTTCTTGCAATATGAACATTTAGGCCAATTACAGCTGGTGTGTAATTTTCTCAAGTGGATAAACTCAATCTGAGGTTTCTAAATGTATGAGGGTTGCCTCTTTTCCATTTTATATAAGACCAGACCCTTCTGAGATAATTCACAATAAACCAAGACCCAAGTGCTATCAAAAGGACATTTTGGCCTTACAGATATTTGGAGGATTTAGAGAGGTTTTGTTGGTATTGTTGTTGTATCATTTTGTTTGGCCCCTCCTCCCCTTTACAAGTGGCAATGAATAATACATGCTGCTTTTACACACTGGTAACCAAGCTAAAATACAAGCAATCTTGGGATTCTCACACATGGCATATGGCTGAAGGCACAGAGGCACAGTGCACATCAAGTCATGCCCCTGCTCAGCAGCCTTCAATGTCTCACTCTTCCAGGAGCAAAACATCTGAACTTGCTATTTCGGGTATTTGAGACCCTCAACTACCTGGGCCTCGTTTCCCAGAGCTTTTCTCCAAGCCTGGGGAAACTGAACTGCTCAGCAACCCCTCTGCTCCCTATCCTGTTGTTCCTCCCCCTTCCTGCCTTTGCTACTTATCAACACTTTGCCTAGATCAATCACTCTTCACCTCCATTTTCATGAGGCCAAATTCTACCTGGCATTTAAGGCACAGCTGAAATATTTCTGGGCCCTTCCCTATTTTGTCAACCATACCATCGCCCAAGCTGGAGGAATCTTCAGCTTTTAGGGCCATTTCCTTTGCTTTTCTTGATGCAGTGTCTGCCCTCACTCTTAGAGGGGTATACACGAATTGTGCCTGCACTACCAGCCTAAAAGTGTCTGGGGAGTGAAGACCATTTGTCCGAGAGGGCTTCTTGCCCTGAGTAGGTGCTCAGTGAACAGACAGGAGTTAAATGTTACCTACACTACTGTTCGTTGCAGCATCATTCACGATAGCCACAAGGTGGAAATAATCCAGGTATTTGCCAGAAGATGAATGGATAAACAAAATGTGGCATATACAGTAGGGTATTATTTGGTCATTATAAGGAATGAAATTCTGATATGTATTGCAACGTGGATAAACTCTGGGACCAGAACTTGGTCACAAGAAGGTCATGGCCTAAGCAGAAAGTAAAGCATTGACACAAATCACAATGAAACCAGGTAGAAGGTGATAGATGCTATATCAGTGAAACTACATACCAGGTTAAATCTACAAAAACATTTAAGAAGCAATATCAGAAGGGTTAAAGAAGAGCAAACAAATATGGCCATCAGTTTAGTTCAACCTTTGGCATCTATTACAACAACCTATAAATCTTTAGAAGGTAAGACATATGTTAATCATCATTACACTCCCCACAGTGCCTAGCACACTGCTTTAGGCATAGTAGCGGTTCAGTAAATATAGCACTCTGATGCTTCCCAAGCTCTCCTGTAGGAGAAGAAAGAGAGCAAATAATAGCAGTCACCACAGAGAAGCCATCTGAACAGAAAGAGTCGGGATTCTAAAATGAGGCTGCTCTTGCTTACTAAAATCACGAGAGGTCAGTTATGCATGGGGCCCATCTTTGTGATAATTTGTGGAGCTTTGTGGATGATAAAAGACAATTCAGTACCTCAGAATATCAACTGCTCGTTCACAGGAAAGGTCTTCAGCAGGCTCATTGTTCATTTGGAGGATCTGGTCACCAGGGAAAAGCTTGCCGTGAGCAGTGCCTCCTGTTGGATAGAAAAGCAGTAATTGTCACTCACGCCAGGAGGGCTCAGACCCTATGTGTCACAGCACCACACCTGAATGGCAGCCTGATCCAGTCCCTAGGACACCGACTCACCCTCCACCCTACTCCCCAGTCCACCCTGCACTCACATGAATTTCATTTTTCCTGTTTATAAATTATGGATAATGTACCCACCATCCATCAACTTCAAGGGATGTTAAGAGAATGTCCTGGGAAAGACTAGCAGAAACCCTCTAAATCAACAGAGCTGGCCAGTCGATCTATTACATTCATCTCTAAAGAACTCTGGTGTGTGTGTATGTACATATATTGAAATGAATAGATTTTAACTAGTCTCAGATCTAACACTGATACATAGCTGAAGTGTGAAAACAAACACCACACATTCCCAGCCTGCTCCTCTCTACCCCAGCACAGTCTCTGTTTCACAAAGACTCAAGTGAAAACAAATCGATAGTTTCTATTACCAGCTGACCAGAAACTCTCCCCAGCTTGAACCACGTGAGGTTCAAAGAGGAGGGCCGGCTGATCCAAATACCTTCACTGGCCCAGGTGTTGTGGGTAGGTAAAGCTCCAGCCGAGGTCAGCGGGAGTCTGGGGTTCAGAGCAGCAGATACACTTGGGGCTCCCTCCCTCCCAGCACCAAAGGAAGGTGCAAAGCCCAAGACAGAATTAGGTGAGAATTAGGCATGCCCTTTCTAACTTCCTGGGGTAGCATTTTCTGCATTTTGTTAAAGGACAGAGAACCAGTACTGTTTCCCCATAAGAAGTCAACTCTTTCCTCATTTCCCAGTCAACCCCTACCTGCCGTGACAGCCACCACTGTGAGGGGAAGGCTCTCGGAAATGTGAAATCCATAGTCCTGGAGGAGGGCATCTTTGTCTATCTTTACTGTATGCCTCACAGGGGTGAGGGTCTGGGTTGGGTTCCCGGGGGACACATCAGCTGCAGCAACTTTAGCCCTGGAAGAAAAGGAGTGTGTGAAAAAGAAAGAGGGAGGATTCCAGTTAGTGGCCACAAACAGGGTCAGCCCTAGGCATTCTGGAGGGGGAGGATACAAAGCTGAGCAGACATCAACTCTCCTCTTGAGAGGGTAAGACACAAGCACCACTGGGAAAACACCAAGTAGAACAGCACCATGCTCTAAAAGAGAACTCGTAAGTGCTATGAGTACTCGGAGAAGGGGGAAACCAGTTTTAACTTTGCAGGGCAGGGGGTAAGGAATCAGGGAAGTGTTTGCTACCTGGAAGAAGTGACTTTTGAGCTCCACCTTGAGAGATGTCTAGGGCATACCTACACAGTCCAGATCTTGACACACAGAAGATACTCACTAACTGCTGCTGAGTGAGTGGGCTAGTGAGTGAGCACATACGGTACAATATATTGCTATCATATGGCCTTTCTTGCCATGGTCGTGTAACTTAAACTAAATGATTCAAATGATTTGAGACTACACAAATAAGGTGCTGTGGACCACCAAAGGGATTGGATGGCTTGCTAATAATGCAAATAAGGTTCATGGCACCCTTTTGAGAGTGGGACCATGCAAACAAGGTATACAGAACCCTAACAAGGGGGATTGGTCACTTTTGTCATGCCGCAGGCTTAAAATGAGCCATCCTGGAGGTGGCAAGGTAGGACCTCACTACCACCAAGAAGTGCTGGAAGTGAAGCAGGTCAGGGTCCCTGCACTGAGAACCTCCTAGACCCAGGAGACAGAGAGCGCTGTGACACTGGAGACAGCGAGAAGTGGCAGCAAGCATGCCAGAATCTAGCAGAGAAATGGCAGCAGCAGAACCAGGAGACCACTGCGAGGCAGTACAGGTGGACTTCCCAGCCCACGAAGCAAGGCAGCTACAGTGGGTGTGTGACAGTGGAGTGAGAGAGCTGAGCGCCATTAGGAAGGAGGCTTACTGGTGGAAACTTACTGGCGGAGCTAAAGAACTGTATCCTGAGTCATTCCTGATCCTGAATTGTAATCTGTTACTCCCTAATAAACCCCATAATCATGAGTATGGTCTGTAAGGGTTCTGCGGCCATTGCAACAAATTATCAAACCCAGCAGAGTAGAGAGTGCCACGGGAGGGGCAGCTGGCGTTAGAACTGGTAAAAAGGTTGTAAAGAGGAGGTATGTCTGACCTTCGTCTTGTAGGAATCAGCCTTAGGCTGCTGATCTTGATTCTCCTTCCCTCTCATGAACTGAGAGGAGGTCAGATGCCCCTATGCTGCCGTTTTTACAGTGAGTAAATGAACAGTGCTTAAGCACAGGTACAGATGAGGAAAAGCAAAGACCGTGAACAGTAATTGTTCAGTTTGGATATTTGATGATGACGAATTTTATAGACGAAGGCAGTGGTGGTTTAGCGGTAGAATTCTCGCCTTCCGTACAGGAGACTTGGGTTCGATTTCCAGCCCGTCAGTGGAGGCTTGCATGTTGCTGTGACGCTGAACAGGTTTTGGCAGAGCTCCCAGACTAACACAGGCTAGGAAGAAAGGCCTGATGATCTGGTTCCGAAAATCAGCCAACGAAAACCCTATGGATCACAACAGGCCAATCCCATTGTGTGTCGGGAGCTGACTCAACGGCAGCTAACAACAACAACAACAATTTTATAAATGGATTGTTTCTTTGGTGATTTTTCCCCTTTTTATGATGACTTACTTTCCTTCTCTTCAACTTTGTGCCTGTGAGGATTCTAATATGAAACCCCAAATGCTGAAGACTCCCTCTGTACTAATCTTCGAAAACATACATGTTTTCTATATACCTAAAGGAAACCCTGGTGGCTTAGTGGTTAAGTGCTACGGCTGCTAACCAAAGGGTCAGCAGTTTGAATCCTCCAGGCACTCCTTGGAAAGTCTATGGGGCAGTTCTACTCTGTCCTATAGTGTCGCTGTGAGTTGGAAATCAACTCAACGGCCCTGGGTTTGGTTTTTTTTGGTTGGTTTATATATCTAAAAAACTGGGTAAGATTAAACTCCTATTTTCTACCTCTCAAAAACCACAAAGCTAGTCCTAAACTATTTTTGTATTTGTCCGTGGCTTTTAACTGATTTTTTCCCTTTAAGACTCAGTGGTCTTTTCTGAAGAAGGTTGCATAGTGATGGGATGAGGTGTTTACCGTCATTGTAAACAACAAACATGTGGAGCAGAAACAGCTCCCTCAGTGTTCTACAGTTAAGCTCTATCATTTATTCTTATTCATTTACCAAATACTGTCAGGAACTCTGTGTAATGCAAGAGGCCCTCCCTTTTCTTAAAATCACCTCTTTGCTGTTTATAGTATTCTTATATTTCAACAAAGATCAGGAAAATATGGAAAACTGCTTCCATGGTGCCAAAATGCATGTGACAAGTCCAGGTACAGAGCCTCACACCCATTTTCCATCAAGGAGCCCCTGAGGCCCTCGCTTAGAGCCAATTTAAGCTCTGTCTGAACAGATGATGTCCTGACCCACACAGATTAGAACTAGAGAGAGGATTTCTTTTAGGAAGCACATGGGTAATACTGAGAGGGGTCAGCAGCGAGATATAACAAGAAGGAAGAAAGAGAAAGTCATGAAAATTGACACTGAATAAAACTCATAGCTACTCCTGATTGTTTTTAAAATTTTAAACTATGAAAAGATTATTAAATGTAATTTTAAAAGGTATACTGTAGACACTGGTGGAAGAATGAGAGTAAACGATGTAGACATATGCCCTCTCCTACAGATCACAATCTTAATCTGCTCCTATCAGACAGAGGCAATGACAACTGCATGGTGAGGTCCCTACCAATGAAACTGAACAGGGATTCTAGAAAATTCTTTAAAGTATTAGTTAGCTGCCCAGAAATAGAAGGAGCACTGGTGGTGCAGTGGTTAAGCGTTTGACTCCTAGCCGAAAGGTCATTGGTTTGAACCCACCAGCCGTGCTGTGGGAGAAAGATGTGGCAGTCTGCTTTCGTAAAGATTTACAGCCTTGGAAACCCTATGGGCAGTTTTACTCTGTCCTGTAGCATTGCTATGAGTTGGAATCAACTCAACAGCAGTGGGTTTGGTTTTGGTTTTTGACCTAGAAATAATTTAACATGGTGAAAAATCACCACACCAATACCGTGTGCCATTCAAGGTAATGGATTTCAAAAAGGTCAAAAGAGAAAAATTTTAAAACTAGAAGCAAATATGGCCCCTTTATGCCAGCTCTGGAGAGGAGATACATTTCTGAAAATCAGGGAAATACAGAATAGCATCGATGATAAGATGGACGGTTTGAATGTGAAATTTTAAAAAATACGTATATAAATGCAAATAATAAGTAACAGTGTAGGAAAATTCAAGGAGACACTTAAGAGATAAAAGCTTATAACCCCCACCTCACACTTATATATAAAAATTAACTCAAAATGGATTATAGACCTAAATGTAAGAGCTAAAACTATAAAACTCTTAGGTGAAAATATAGGAGTAAATCTTTAAGACCTTGGGTAGGGAAAGCTTTCTTAGATATGATACCAAAAGCACGAGCAACAAAATATATAAATTGAACTTTACCAAAATTAAAAAATTTTGTGCTGCAAAGGACACCATCAATAAAGTGAAAAGAAAACCCACTGAATTGGAGAAAATACTTAAAGATCATATATATGATAAGGAACTTATATCTAGAATATATAAAGAACTCTTATAATCCAATAATAAAAAGACAACACAATTTAAAAACGGGCAAAGAATTTGAAGAGACATTTCTACAAAGAAGATATACAAATGGCCAATAAGCACACGAAAAGATGCTCAATATCATTAGCCATCAGGGAAATGCAAATCAAAACCACAATGAGATGCTACTTCATACCCATTAGGATGGCTACAATAGAAAACACAAGTAACAAGTGTTAGCAAGGATGTGGAGAACTTGGAATCTTCATACACTACTGGTGGAAATAAAAAATGGTGAAGCCACTTTGGAAAACAGTTCGGAAGTTCCTTAAACACCGAGCTACTATATGACCCAGCCATTATACTCCTAGGTATATAACCAAAAAAAATTAAAAAGTATGTCCATACAAATGTTCATTGTACACACATGGGTAAAGTATATGATATGTGAATTATATCCCAATAAAGCTGCTAAAAATAATACATTTTAAAAGTAATAGTCCCAAAAAGCTTACAACACAAATATATTAAGAATGGACATAAATACATAAGGTAAATACCCAGGTTTCACATGTTCAATGCTCAAAGCAAGTAAATTGAGATTTCATAAAGAAGTTGGTAAATAACATGAAAAATACACAACTTTATTTAAAAAACACAACTGAAAGGGAGTCAAAGTACTATTACGTGTCCCCTATAGCATTAAAAGAAACCCTGGTGGCATAGTGGTTAAGTGCTACCGCTGCTAACCAAAAGGTCAGCAGGTCAAATCCGCCAGGCCCTCCTTGGAAACTCTACGGGCAGCTCTACTCTGTCCTAAAGGGTCGCTGTGAGTCAGAATCCACTCTACAGCAGTGGGCTGGGTTTGGTTTGGTTTACAGCATTAAAAGTGAATGAAAATAAAGCCCAACATGTACAGGCCCTTGGATTTGAGGCTGACTGTTATGGATTGAATTGTGTCTGCCAAAAACATGTGTTATAAATCCTAACCTCTGTGCCTGTGGTTATAATTCCATTTGGGAATGAGTTGTCTTTGTTACATTAATGAGGCAGGATTACTGTAGGATGTGTCTTCAGCCGATCTCTTACAAAATACAAAAGGAGCTGATTACGAAAGCAGAGGCAGCGGAAGACGCATGTCACATATCATATCTAAAAAGCCACATGAAGACTGTCCAGGAGCAGAAACTCAGAGATAAGGACCTTCCTCCAGAACTGAGAGACAGAGAAAGTCTTCTTCTAGAGCCTGTGCTCTGAATTTGGAATTCCAGCCTCCTAAACTGTGAGAAAATAAATTTTTATTTGTTGAGGCACCTATTTGTACTATTTGTTATAGCAGCACTAAATAAATTTTTATTTGTTGAGGCACCCATTTGTGGTATGTTATAGAGGCACTAGGTAACTATAAATTGATTATTCAATCTCTCTAGAAAATAATCAGGAAAATTATAATATGAATTTTAAAATCTGATCATTCTCTTTGATCGTCTATTACCATTTCAAATAGCATTCCTCAAGGTAATGACCCCAAATTTTATTTGTATTAGACTATGAGCCCTGGTGGCACACTGGTTAAGAGCTCAGCTGCTAACCAAAAAGTCAGCAGTTCCAATCCACCAGCCACTCCTTGGAAGTCCTACGGGGCAGTTCTACTCTGTCCTGTAGGGTCACTATGAGTTGGAACCAACTCGAAGGCAACAGGTTTTGGTTTACGAGTTCCTAGAAGACAAGGATGACATCCATTTACCTCTGTGTTCCTGGTGCCCAGTTAAATCCTAAAACAGAGTTGTCATTGTTTTTAGGTGCCATCAAGTCATTTCCAACTCACAGGACCCCATGTACTACAGAATAAAACACTGCCTGGTCCTGCGCCATCTTCACAATCGTTATGCTTGAGCCCATTGTTGCAGCCACTGTGTCAATTCACTTTGTTGAGGGTCTTCCTCTTTTTCACTGACCCTCTACTTAAACAGAGTGTGAACTCAAAAAAACCTGGTTGAATATTCTTTAAAGATATTCATGACAACTTTATTCAGAATAGTGGGAAAACCGGAAACAACCCAACTGTGAATAGATAAAGTGAGCACAGCAAAGCAATACCCCCCAAAACTCTACATCAATGAAGTATCACAAGCCTGTAAACTTTAGCCATACATGGAAACAAAGCTTAGAAAATGTCCTTCCCGAGCATCCTTTAAGCTGATGTTCGAACCCCCTTCCTAAGGGAGAACTCAAATTACTCTGCCCCGATAGTCCCGCATCACTCACAGGATAAAAGCCAAACTCCTCAGTCTTGCCCTTGTGGTCCACCATCCTCAGGCTTTAGGCCCTGGACAGTACCCACCCACCCACTCCCCTTTCCAAGTCTACTCTAGACTAATCTCATCTGGTACATCGGTTTTGTCTCTGGGCCTCAGCTCACACAGCCACCCCTGTAAGTAAGTGTGAGTCCAAGCCATGGCCCAATTCATATGCAACCTCTTCCAAAAAGCCCTTTCTGATTCTCCAGCTCAAAGTGAGTTCTCTCATCTCTGAGCTCTGGCCCTCTCTTATGGCCCAGAGCGGCTCATCCTTCACTGACAGCCATTTGATTCCATGTATCATTTCCCCTAATAGTCTTTAAATTCTCTGGAAGCAGTAATCACATCTTATACATCTGTAGTTTTCTCACAGGACGCATCAGTGCTTACTAGGTGAATAAATGAGCAAAATACTGTACATATAAAGCATGACACAAAAGAATACCTCTAATATGATTACCAAAAGGTGAAAATGTATATATAACAACCACTAATAAACAGTAGGAACCCTGGTGGCACAGTGGTTAAGAGTTCAGGCTGCTAACCAAAAGATCGGCAGTTCAAATACACCAGTTGCTTCCCGGAAACTCTTTGGGGCAGTTCTACTCTGTCCTATAGTGTCGCCATGAGTCAGAAATTTGAATATAAGTAACAGTTCATTTTAAATTTGCTGCACTTCATACACAGCTCAGCCCCTATGACTATTATCCTAATCAGGACTCATTTTCTCCATGTCCCAGAGCTTAGTATGCGGTATCATCCTCTGCCCAGTTGCTCAAGCCAGACTCCTGGAATTATCCTTGACTCTCTTCATTACCCCTGATAGCCTATCAGTCACAACACCAAGAGATCTTTAAATATGTCCATTTCTCTCTATCTCCACAGCTAAATATCTCCGGTGTACAGATTTCTGCACTTTTCACTCTTGTTTCTCCTGAATGATTTTCCATCCAGCAAACAGGTTGATTTTATAAACCAAACCTGTTCATATGTCTTGACCAAATGGCCTTTAGAATAAAATTTAAGAATCCTTAGTATGGCCTAATATGGTCCTTGCTCACTACTCCAGCCTCCAAGACCCGGTCATTCATATTCTTGCTATTTTTGTCCCAGCCAAGCAAGTCTCCTTTGAGTCCCTCAAACACACTGACCTTTGCACAAGCTCATTTCACTGCCTAGAATCTTTCCTACCCCACCACAAACACACTCTCTATAGATTCCCCCAACACACCCACCGTACATTCTACCTGCTCAACTTTTTCTCATTCTTCGACTTCTGGTGGAAATCTCTCTTTCTGCTGAACACACCCACAAAGACCATACATCTCTCTTTGAAATATACATTATATTTGTAAGGATCAGTGTGAAGTCTCTTATTCTTTCTAGACTGTTGTGTGTGTAGCATGAACCTTATCTTTCTTGTCCCATGTGCTGAACTCGGTGCTAGGCATAGAGTAAGACTTAATAATAACTGTTTGGAGAACAAAAAAATGAACAAAGTTTACCACACGGTTAAAATAGCATCCATTTTGATGCTCTTTACTGGGTAGGCTTCTGTTACCTGACACTCTGGCATTTGGAAGGGCACATTCCGAAGCAATAGTGAACAAATGAGGCCCCACACTGTTGACTATTAATCCCTGAACAGTGTCAGTGACTTTGATCCAACGTCTGGACTTGACATTTTCCCCGAAGGCCATGTCCCAGCTCTTGTTTGGAAAGGGATTCTCTAAGCACCTGGCCAAACCATGGCCTCTCCTCTCAGAGAAGGTTTAATATTTGACAGTAAGCTGAAGGAAACGATCTTTGTAACAAAAGTTCCTCCTCTCAAGCATCTTATAAATATCAAACTGAGCTACTGATAATCCAAAAATTTATGCCTTCTGCCTGTGCAGTGGTTTCAAGCCATAAATCTAAGGTCATTTCTATGACTTTACATTGGAACAAAGTAAGACCTGCAGTTACACCAAGAGAATTCCTGTAAGATAACTGGATCTACCCTAAGGCAAAACTAGAAAAACTGTGTTAAATTTATTGTGCAAATAGTCTCATGTAGACTAATTCTGTATTTTATGGGTCATAAGTACATATTGAGCTGATCTATAACACTGAAAAAGAAAAATATTAGATAGAAACAGATTAAGCTACAAATATTCTCTGGCTTTTTAATCTGCTCTCTCACATGTCGGAAAACATATTTGACCCCTATCCTGTAACAACAAAGAACTCACCTTTGAGTTCCATCAAGATGTGGAGAAACTATTTTGTACCTATGTTTAAATGCCTTATTATGTTCTCCTTGAGTGATTTTAAAAGCTAAAGCCTGGTATAATATAAACTGGATTTTGTAATTTAAAGTCTATTAAAAGAAAGCAGAAATACCAGAAAGCAATTTAGCATGTAGTCACAATCACAGGACTATTATTGCGGTTGTGACAGTTTCTATTCAATGTAGACATTCTGAGTACAGTGCTATCTAGGCTGAAGGCTTACTACTGAACGAAGGAGAATTTATTCAATTATTCCATTAAAAAGGGGATTAAGGAGATAATGGCAATTCTGCAAATGCACTTTAAAAGCCTTCTAGCTCATCCTCCTTGGATCTTTTTGCCTCTGCCCAGGGGTCAAGAAGCATGAAAAAAAAAAAAAAAAACCTGGTATCTGAAAGGGTGTTTCTGCATCATTAGGAATATTAGAAAGGTCAAATACGGCCATTCCTCTAATTAGTAACATACTATTTGTGGTTGTAACAGACAGTAAATTTGCAAGGTGTTAAACACCAGCAGTAAGGGCTTTTAACACCAAGATGTGTGGGTACGTGTATACATATGCACAGACATGCACACTTGTGTTTATCAGTAGGTGTCTCCTTATCCGCAGGGGATACGTTCCAAGACTCCTGTGATGCCTGAAACTAGAGATAGTACCAAACCCTAGATATACTATGTTTTGTCCTATACATACATATCTATGATAAAGTTTAATTTATAAATTAGGCACAGTAAGAGACTAACAACAATGACTAATAAAAAGGAACGATTAATTATAACAATACAGTTGGACCCTGTATTCGTGGTTCTGCATCTGTGGATTCAACCAACCTTGGATCAAAAATACTCAGGAAAAAAAAGGAAGTTCCAAAAACAAAACCTGAATTCGCTGCATGCCGAGCACTATGCTGAATCCACATGAATGAAATGATGTGGCCTCCCACCATTTCACGGATCCTCAATCTTTGTCCAGTACTAGTTGTTTGGCTACATTCGCCTCAAGTCTTGTCATTACTTACACAGTGTTTACACCGTATTAGGTATTATAAGTAACCTAGAGATGATTTAAAGTATACAGGAGGATGTGTGTAGGTTATATGCAAATATTCCTCAAAGGACATGAGCATCTGGGATTTTGGTATCCACAGGACTTCTGGAACCAACCCCCCATGGAACCGAGGGACGACTGTATACTGTATTAAAAGTTATGTGAGTGATGAAACAGGAAGGCATAAGATTTCATCACACTAAGTACTCATTTAACATTTCTCGACCGCGGTTGACCGCAGGTAACTGAAACCACAAAAAGTGAAACCACGGATAAGGGTGGACTACTGCATTAAGGAAGAGTCAAGATCAAAAACAAAACCATATTAAGTAAGAGTCAAGATAAGCTGACAGAAGTGTTCTTCTCAAGCCCTGAAGAATAAAACCAGGAAACAGATGAAGAAGGAACCAAGCTACATTAAGTTGTTTGTTTCTTTAAATCTTGCTCTGTGATAGTAACATTTCAAGATATAGTCTAAGAGAATGCAGTAAATTTTATGTTTGTTTTCATAATACAATAAAATTATTCTAAAGTCATATGGAAGAATAGGAAGGTAAGGGTAAAAAAATGATAATGAAGAGTAATAAATGCCTAATTTAACAGATAATAAAATATACAATACTATAATACATGGGTTTCACCACAACTTTGACATGGTAAAAAACAGACGAAATTGTGCACTACAGATTAGTAAGTAAGCACATGTAAGCCCACGTGTACTTTGCTTATTGGATAACCCGTCCCTGAAAAATGGACACTATGTAGGAAAGAAAAAATTGGTGTAAGTGGAAAAGTATACTTTAGATCTGTTTTTCTCATTTTATCAGTTTTATAGTTATGCAAAGCTGTTAAGAAGATGACAATTTAGTTGAAAGCAGAATGGTTAAAAATTAATTCGTTTATGATGTAATGAAACTATGTTGCAGCTTATTAAGCAGTATATATTGCATTATTTATACAGAAATTCAAAACATGTCACAGAGATCATTTGGGAGGTTAGCGATTTCTAAAAAAGCACCAATACTGTAAATGTTATTCTCATATTAGAATGTGAAATCAAGAGGTGAAAAAGTAGTCGTCTTCATCATATCTGAATAATTCTGTATTCCTATAATTATAGGTGTCATCAGGCTTACATCCACTCAAGCACAATCATTCAAATTGAGTGCCACTACCTCAATTTGACTAATGATTGCAACAATAACCAAAAACCAACAATAACCACTCACTGAAAATTAATTTAAAATCTGATTTAAGAAATCAAAGCAATTTTGAAAGCTGACACTCCCCTCCCAAGTAAAACACCTGTTTTAAGCTACATATAAAGTGCTAATATTACCCTGGGTACATGAAAGTTATCCATCTGTTTAGTAATGTTTAGAAAAGGAAACAGTTGTTTTTGACCAATTTGCTCCAACACTTGGTATAGAGCCAGAGATAAAGTTTAAATAAATTTACAGGAAAGTTGCCAATTACATAGTAAAGTAAGTACAACTGACTGAACTGACTGTCAGTTTTTAAAGTCTGTTTTCATGTTGTTTTTAAATCAACATAATTGCTGAAGGATGCATGTAAAATTACAGGACTACAGATGAGCTTCTATGCTTCCTTTTTGTGGACTATAGAAAAACTTTCAATGTACTTTCTTCATTCCTGTCTCTGATACCAGGAACTCAGAGCTACTGTTAGTACTCAAATGCTAAATTCTATGTCTAATTCGTTTGCAATCTATTTAAAACATTTCTCTTCTTTATTTTAATGTTCCTGCATGTTTTAAAGCTTTAGGCCATTGGAAGAAGGAGGGATGTGAATTTTAAGTGTATTTTAATAAATAATACAGTCCCTTACTATGGCATGAAAAAGGTGATATTGAAACTTAGACCTGAAGAATACGAAGGAGCTGCCGTAAAGAACTGCCATAAAAAGAGGGGAAAAAAAAGAACTTTCTTGGCCGACTGAACAACAAGCGCAAAATTCCTGAGGCCAGAGTGAGCTTGATTAGTTCTAGGAACTGAAAGGAAGCCAAATCAACTGGAGAATGGTGAGCAAGGAAACAGGAGGATGAAGATGAGGTTGGAGGGGTGGCCAGGGGCCAATCATGAAGGGACTTGTAGACTGTGGCACAATTGAAGGTGGGACACTAAATGGTTTGGGGTGGGGTGGAGCTGGGGGTGAGGGTGTGGGACAGAAGCAGTTCACATTTTGAAAAGTACACTCTAGATGGCGGGTAAAGAACGGGCTGGAGCAGGGCAAGAGTGATCATGGCAGTGCTCCAAGGGACAGATCGGTGCACAGATGTGACATACGTTTGAAGGTGAACTCACAGAAGCTATTGGTGGAGTAGATGCAGGGAATGAGGACAAGGAAAAATTCTGGACATGTGGAGATAGGAGGAGGGGATCAGGCACAGAAGCCCAGGTCCACAGGTAGAAGGGGGGGAAGGAGGTGCTTGTAGTAGTTTAACAATGAATAGCTCAATTTAGCCACGGCATAAAGAGTAGGACAAAAATAGCTGGAAAGGATTGTTGTTCCATCGTGGTGAGCCTTGAATGTAAAATCAAAAACGTTTAAACTGCATCCTGCAAGAAATGGGGACCTATCAAAGGGACCAGGGAATTTGGTCCTAAACAAGTCACTCTCTGAACCTCAGTATTTCATCTGGAAGAATGGGGCTAATTTTATTGGCCTTACCTCAACCCAGAAACCCTGGTGGCATAGTGGTTAAGAGCTACAGCTGCTAACCAAAAGGTCAGTAGTTTGAATCCACCACGCACTCCTTGGAAACCCTATGGGACAGTTCTACTCTGTCCTATAGGCTCACTATAAGTTGGAAACGACTCGATCGCAACAGGTTCAGTTCAGTTCAGTTACCTCAACTCAGTGTGTGAGGATCAGAGGACTTGGCCTCAGGTCAGTGCAACCCCAAGCAAGGTTTATTACTCAGCAGCAGAACAGCTGTTTCCAGTTCCTTCAGAAGAATGTGTGTCTCAGAAACACCTGACATGTGATATTTCATCTCTGTGGCAGGGCCAGATGGGAAATCTGAGACGGAAAATGTACGCTTCAAAACAGAACATATTTTAACATTCTCTTGTAGCAGTCAAATCAGATCTGTATTTGATTTCATTTTATTTTGTTTAGAATGAAATAGGGACTGCAAGGAAGGAACAGCTGTTGGAAACAAGGAAGGGGAAAGAATATAAACAACAGATTGCCTGACCTTCATATCAAGTACTAAGACAGGGTGCAGGAGAGAGAGAGAATGTGAGCAAGTGTGTGTGTGCGTGAGTATGTGAGAGAGTGTCTGAGCAAGAGTGTACACAAGTGTGTGTGTTAGCATGTGTGAGTACAAAGGCACTGCCAGGACTGGTGGCCAAACCACCTCCCACAGGACACCAAACCTTTGCAGTTACAGACAGAAATCTTTGCTAAGCCAGGTGCCTTACCGGGCCGAGCTGTCTCGAGAGCGCCGAAGCCATCTTGCCACCATTTGTTCTATTCTGTGTGCTTTCCGTGTCTGGAATAAATTGCTCTCCAGCTCTTCCATTTATCTAAAAGGAAGAAGAGTTTTCTTAAGAAGCTAACAAAAATATTTTTTTAGTGGAGTGTGACAATTCATTATGATGGTTCCTGTATTTGCCCATTTTAAGACATGCTAATAAAAAAAATTTTTTTAATCAAATAATTAATGCTCTCTTTCTATCTGAAATCAACACGAAGGTGCTTTATCAACTTTAATCAATTTTAGCAGCCCTCCGCCCTAAAGACTCCACAGTCTTCTGGTAAAGAGACTGGCCTTATCTCTTAAACAGCTAAACATAAGTATTAGGGAGTAAAATAGATGAGGTTTGTCAGACTGTGACTGTGACACCTTACTGCATTATTTTCCCCAGCAGCCACCTCCAACTATGTGTGCACCCCTGGACAACGCAGTTCAGCTGTGCCTGCACTGGGACCTGCACGTACATGAAGCATTCTTAATCACATTGTGCATATTTCTCTGGGTGTTGCTTCTTTTGCTCAACATTTTATATTTGGGGTTCAAATACATAATACATTCATATGGTTCAAAAACCACACGGTAAAAGAGATATACAGTGAAAGGTCTCCCTTCAATTCTTACCTGCCCCCATCCAGCCAGTCCCCATGCCTGTAACAAAATCACTGCTCTCAGGTCCCTATTTGTCCTTTCAGAGCTTCTTTTTGCTTAAACAAGCAAATAAAATATCAAATTTATATTTCCTCTTCTTAACACAAAAGGCAGTACACCATACACGTGGTTCTGCACCATGCTTTTTCTCCTTAGAAGACATATCCTTGACCTCTTTCCACATCAGTACTTGAAGTACTTTTTCATTCTTTTTCACAACTACTGAGTATTCCATTGTATGAATGTACTTTAATTTTAAAAGTAGTCCTCTGTTGATAGACATTTGGGTTATTGCTAATCTTTTGCTATTATAAACAATGTTGCACTGAGTTATGTTGTACACATACCATTTCTATAGGTATGCAAGTATATATCTGGATAAGTTCCCAAATACTGAATTGCTGGATCAAAGGTTATATTTATTTGTGCTGTGATAGATATTGTCAGGTTGCCAAGAAAGAACATATATATACTTGAGATTAAAGTTTCATAAAACAATATGTATTAATATTTTTCTATTTGAATCCATTTCACTTTTTAAAATAATAGTCTCGATTCACAAAACTAATTTCACAAGCTAATAAATAACCACCCAAAATATGATATGCTAGTGGGAAACAACCATGGATACCCACAAACCAAACCAAACCCACTGCCGTTGAGTTAGGACAGAGTAGAACTGCCCCATAGAGTTTCCATGGAGCACCTGGTGGATTCAAACTGCCTACCTCTTGGTTAGCAGCCATAGCACTTAACCACTATGCCACCAGGGTTTCCAACCATGGATACAGAGGAAATGAAACAGAATTACCAGAGATCACGTTATTTTAACAGAGGAGCCCTGGTGGCACAATGGTTAAGTGCTTGCTGCTAACTAAAAGGTCAGTGATTTGAACCCATGGGAGAAAAATCTGGCAATCTGCTCTAGTAAAGATTCACAGCATAGGAAACCCTATAGGGCAGTTCTACTCTGTCCTATAGGGTTGCTATGAGTGTGAATCAATTTGAGGGCACATAACAACAATATGTTGTTTAATACTACGTAAATAAATTTTTTTTTTTTTAAATAAATCTGAAAACCTGGATGACATGAATTGTTTTCCAGGATAACGTACATGGTCTCAGATGACCCTAGAGGAGATAACAAAACCCCAGTGCTGTCGAGTCGATTCCAACTCATAGCGACCCTATAGGACAGAGTAGAACTGCCCCACAGAGTTTCCAAGGAGCGCCTGGCAGATTTGAACTGCTGACCCTTTGGTTAGCAACCGTAGCACTTAACCACTAAGCCACCAGGATTTCCCCTAGAAGAGACAGAAATCTAAAAAGACAATTACCATAGAAGTGAAAGTTGTTAAAGAGCTAACCCTCCAAAAAAGTCCCAGGCCCAGACAGGTTCAAAGGTGAATTTTTCAAAATCTGCAAGATGTAGTTTACCTAATGATTGGTTTTGTTTTGCTGGGTTTTATTTTTTTAAGTTTTTATTTTGGAATCACTTTAGATGTATAAAAAATACTGCAAAGATAATGCAGAGAGTTCTTATATACCCTTCGTTTAGCTTTTCCTAATGCTATCATTCTATATAATCATTGTATCTTTGTCCATACCAAGAAATAAATACTGGTTCAATACTATTAACTAAACTACAGATTTTATTCAGATTTCACCAGTTTTTTTCCACTTAGGTCTTTTTTTCTGGTCCAGAGTTCAATCTAGGCTATCACATTGCATTTAGCCAGCTTAACCGTTTTTCCCGCTAATGCTATTTTAACTATTCTGGAGCATAAAGAAGTTTCCAAATTCTTTTTAAGCAGCCAGTGTAACACTGATACCAATTTTGACCAAAAAAAAGGGCATGATAAGGTTAAAAATACAACCAGTTTCCCTTATGAACATCGAAGTAAATATCCTACATAAAAATATTGGCAAACAGGATCTAGCAGTAATCAACAGAGTAATACAGGGATCTATACCAGGAGGGCAAGGAAAAGGAAGATGTGGAAAATGGATCCATGACCAAATAACCTTGACCTTCAGCAAAAGACTTGCAAATAAATGTACATTTATATATTTAAAAAATACAGGCACCTTTTTAAAAAAATTACTGCCTTTTTTTTTTTTGTACTTTAGATGAAGTTTTACAGAACAAACTAGTTTCTCATCAAACAGTAAGCATACACATTATTGTATGACATTGGTTAACAAACCCATGACATGTCAACTCTCTCCCTTTTCAACCCTGGGTTCCCTATTACCAGCTCTCCTGTTCCCTCCTGCCTTCCAATCCCTGCCTCAGGGCTGGTGTGCCCCTTTAGTCTTGTTTTGTTCCATGGGACTGTTCAATCTTTGGCTGTAGGATGAATCTCAGGAGTGACTTCATATCTGAGCTGAAAGGGTGTCCGGGGGCCATACTCTCAGGGTTTCTCCAGTCTCTGTCAGGCCGGCAAGTCTGGTCTTTCTTTTTGAGTTAGAATTTTGTTCTACATTTTTCTCCAGCTCTGTCCGGGACCCTCTATTGTGATCCTTGTCAGAGCTGTCAGTGGTGGTAGCCGGGCACCATCTAGTTGTACTGGACTCAGTCTAGTAGACGCCGGGGTAGACGTGGTACATTAGCCCTTTGGGCTAATCTTTCCCTTGTATCTTTACTTTTCTTCATTCTTCCTTGCTCCTGAAGGGGTGAGGCCAGTGGAGTATCCTAGACGGCCCCTCACAGGCTTTTAAGACCCCAGGCGCTACTTATCAAAACAGAATGTAGAACACTTTCTTTATAAACTATGTTATGCCAATTGAGCTACATGTTCCCTGAGACCATTGTCCCCACAGCCCTCAGCCCAGCAATTCGGTCCTTCAGGGAGTTTGGATGTGTCTACGGAGTTACTATGAGCTTGTCTTGTACAGATTGTGCTAGCTTCCCCAGGCACGTAAACCTTTTCATGAATTTTTACAGCAGTGGGCTCATACAGTATTTGTCCTTTTGTGATTGACTTATGCCACTCAGTGTAATGCCCTCCAGATTCCTCCATGTTATGAGACGCTTCACAGATTCATCTTTATTATTGATCATTGCGTAATACTCCATTGTGTATATGTACCACAGCTCATTTATTCCTTCATCTGTTGATGGGCATCTAGGTTGTTTCCATCTTTTTGCTATTGTGAACAATGCTGCAATAAACATGGGTGTTCATATGTCTATTCATGTGACGACATTTATGTCTCTAGGATATATTCCTAGGAGTGGGATTGCTGGACCATACGGTATTTCTATTTTCTAGCTTTCTAAGGAAGTGACATATTTTTTAAAATGTTTGTATCATTTTGCATTCCCACCAGCAGTGCATAAGAGTTCTGATCTCTCCACAGCCTCTCCAACATTTGTTATTTCCTGTTTTATTGATTTATGCCAGTAATGCCGGGGGTGAGATGGTATCTCATTGTGGTTTTGATTTGCATTTCTCTAAAAAAAAAAAAAGTTTTTTTTTTTTTTTTTTTAATGGCTAGTGATCATTAGCATTTCCTCATGTGTCTGTTGGCATCTTCTTTGATCCTTAATCAACTTTTAAAAATTGACCTACTATTGCTCCCAATTACATCAGGCAAGAGGGCTTCCACTGGATTGTCAAAAATCTAAAGATAGGATTCTAGAGGACCTCCCCGCAGCTGCTCCTGCACAATCATCCAGCCAGGTAGAAGCTGGGGGAGTAAACCGAGCAGACATGCAGTACTCAGGATCACTAAGCTTCAGGATCTTCCAGTCTGTAGGGTGAATGGCCTGAGCAGTGGACTTCCTTTCAACAGAAATGGAATAAGGACCCTAGGGGGCTTTCTAAAGGAAGAGAAAGTCAGGGCTTTCACTCTGGAGATTAGCAGGCACTCAGGTGTACAGACAGGTCTGCAAACTACCACTTGTGGGAACTACTGCCTTAGCTTTGGGGAACTGCCAGGAGATGTGGAAGCCAGTGCTGGCCAAGAACTTGCTACAGTAAAGCAAGCCCCTTCCACTCTTTGTGCCTCAACTTGGGTTGGCCTAAATAACCTCCAAAGAGCCCTGGTGGTGCAGTGGTTAAGCACTTGGCTGTCAGCCAAATGGTTGGCAGTTTGAACCCGCCAGCCGCTCTGTGGGAGAAAATGGGGCAGTCCGTTTCCAAGAAGATTTAGAGCCTCGGAAACCCTATGGGACACCTCTACTCTGTCCTATAGGGTCACTATGAGTTGGAATAGAGTTGACAGCAACAGGTTTGCTAACAGGTAAATAACCTCCAAGATTCCTTTCTGTGTTAATATTTTCTCTCCTCAATTCAAAGACCTTCAGGCTTAAACTGCTTATAAAATAGTCTCAACTCCTCAGCCTGGCAATCAAGGCCCTTCATAGTCTGATCCACCCAACTGGTCCTACTGTCCCATCTTCCACTGCTCCTCTTAATTTACCCCACAACCTCACTACTCTGAACCTCTCGCCAGTCTCTGCACATACCATGCAATTTACTACCTCTTGTCTACCTTTATCTCCCCAAAACTGGGCCACTCACTACTCGCTACTCATGCCTTCCCCTATGATTTTCCTGCGTCCATGGCTTCCCTGGTGCTGTTCCCTAGGACTGAAGTACCTTTTCAGTCTATGTTTATGTGCCCAAATCCTTCCCAGCTTTCAAAGACCAGCTTAAAAATCCACCTCTTCCAGGAAGCCCTTCTTGAATCCCACAGCCAGCAGTAGAAATTATCTTTACATGAAAAAGAGAATATCAAAGATTTTCTAAATGAATCTTCTATAAGTCTTGACTTAGCTGAAGATTGCAAAGTGCTTTTTTATCATGTTGCTTTTCCAAAGGTGTTATGAGGTATATAAGCAAGACTATGCCAGTTTTATTGTGATATCAGGAACCCTTCTTAACCACACCCCTAGTAGGAAATAGACCTAAGTTCCAGCTTCTAGATGTTACCTGCATTCCTGGGCTCACAGCCCTTTCTGCCATCTTCAAAACCATTAGTATACATATAAAAAAACAAAAACCCACTGCCATCAAGTCAATTCCAACTCATAGCGACCCCACAGGGTTTCCAATGCTGTAAATCTCTACGAAAGCAGACTGCCACATCTTTCTCCCAGGGAGCTGCTGGTGGTTTCGAACTGTGGACCTTTCAGTTAGCAGTTAAGTCCCTTAACCACTGCAACACCATCTTCAAAGCCAGCAGCATATCATCTGCAAATCGATCTCTTCCTCCCTCCCTCCACCCCTCTCTCTCTCTCTCTCCTCTCTGCATGTCCTTGTCTGGCTCTGACCTTTCTGCTGTCCTCTTATGAAGACCCTTGTGATTACACTGGGTCCGCCCAGGTAATCCAGGATCATGTTTTCCCATCTCAAGATCCTTAACTTAATAACATCTACAATGTCCCATTTCCCACGTACAAGTAACATATGCATAGGTTCTGGGGATTAGAACACGGACCTTTTTAGGGGGCTCATTATTCTGTTTATCACACTGTGGTTTGCCTATAGGAGATAATAATATCCTATTTTTTCTGAAGCCGGTACTGGTTGGGTTTCTGTTACTTGCTATTTAAAGTCCTGATTAACGCAATGGACATACTGAAATAAGTAACCTAATTTTTAATGGGTGGGTGAGGTGGGAGGATCTACCTACCAGGGCATATATATGAAAACAGAACACCTGAACTGATCACATTGAAAGTCCAAAGAGTTAAGAATTTCAGTCAGATGGAAGCCAAATACAAATTAATGGATTAAAAAAAAAGCTAACACAGACATAGACTACAACCAAAAACAAATTCCATTCAGATCAAGGAATGTGTTGGTCTATCTTTATTCTGCAATGGGGACATCACGTGGAGTACTGTCTTTAGTTTTAGGCACCTCATATTTTTTTAATTATAAAGGTAACAGTAGAATTCTAGTTAAACATGGTGAATTGAAACAGTATCTTTACCTATTCTCCTTCCTAAACCCTATAAATCACAGTGAAAGAATAAAAGAGGTAAAGGAATGAAAAACGATATAAACCCATAAGATAAAGAGAACAGGAGAGAAGACAACAGATGAGAGACGTCAACAAATGTTTGTAAACTAGAAGCCTTTAAAGGAGAGGTAACTGAGTTTTCAGAGCATAGGAAATAGAAACTTAAGAGCCTTCAGAGGGAGATTCTGATGAAAATGAGCTGATTTGGCCTAAGATAGTTTGGGAACTAGGGAAAACAGGTACAGCAGAAAGCAGGAATGAGGCAAAGAGCTGAAAATATGGAAACAGATCTTTATAAGCAGCAATCCTATTTATTGGCCCTACTCCTCTCCATTTGCCTACCTATACAACTCCCCTTTCCTACCTTACTGGAGACAAGAGCCTATTCACTGGAGAGACCAGGCACAATAGAAGGCAGATGAATGAAAATAGAAAGCTTAAGTAACAATCTCAATCCTGGGGCAAGACCTCCATTCCCTTCCCTTGCCCAGTTCCCAGAATACTAGCAGCTACGATTTTATATACTAAGAAAGAGACTAGACAATCCCTTTCTGGAGAACAGAACAGAACAGCACCAGACAATAATAACGCCTTCCCCCAGCAAAAAGGCAACTTGCTGCAAGATCACCATGCATTGAAATCTGTTAGTCTATTGGCCCCGTTCATTATACAAAGCTTTCAATCATTTGTTTTACTGCCTAGTTCTTACACATGAATGGATATTTGAGGAAAGCCTGCATATTCTATGAAAAACAAACCAGAACAAACATGGAAACTCAAAAGAGGCAGAAACAATGCAGGAAACAGAAGAACAAAGTTTTAATCTATAATTTAGATTCCAGAAAGATACTACATTCATGAAACAAGAAGAGGATTTTCTGTTGTTGAAAATGGGAACGATCAGAGAAGAAGAATACTTGGAAATGTTGTAGGGGAAAAACCATCACAAAGTTTAATAAAGCAAAAAGAAAGTTTTATTCGGCATATATTCAAAAAGACAAAAGTTGAGAAGTGGACAAGCATACTGCCAGAGCTAATGTCTGCCCAAGTCCAAGGAAATATTACAGAGTAAGCACACGTCTCCAGTTTGTCGTACTGTGGGGGCTTGCGTGTTGCTGTGATGCTGGAAGCTATGCCACCGGTATTCAGATACCAGCAGGGTAACCCACAGAGGACAGCTTTCAGCTGGGCATCCAGACTATGACAAACTAGGAAGAAGGACCCAGCAGTCTACTTCTGAAAAGCATTGGCCAGTGAAAACCTTATGAATAGCAGCAGAACATTGTCTGATATAGTGCTGGAAGATGAGGCCCCCAGGTTGGAAGGCACTCAAAAGATGACGGGGGAAGAGCTGCCTCCTCAAAGTAGAATTGACCTTAATGACGTGGATGGAGTAAAGCTTTCGGGACCTTCATTTACTGATGTGGCATGACTCAAAATAAGAAGAAACAGCTGCAAACATCCATTAATAAACAGAACCTGGAATGTACGAAGTATGAATCTAGGAAAATTGGAAATCGTCAAAAATGAAATGGAACACATAAACTTCGATATCCTAGGCATTAAAAAAAAAAAATTAGTGAGCTGAAATGGACAGCATTGGCCATTTTGAATCAGACAATCGTATAGTCTACTATGCTGGGAATGACAACTCAAAGAGGAATGGTGTTGCATTCATCATCAAAAAGAACGTTTCAAGATCTATACTGAAGTACAATGCTGTCAGTGATAGGATAATATCCATACTTTTTTTTACAAGGAAGACCAGTTAATATGACTATTATCCAAATTTACGCACCAACCACTAGGGCCAAAGATGAAGAAATAGATGATTTTTACCAGCTGCTGCAGTCTGAAATTGATCAAACATGCAATCAAGATGCATTGATAATTACTGGCAATTGGAATGTGAAAGTTGGAAACAAAGAAGAAGGATCAGTAGTTGGAAAATACGGCCTTGGTGACAGAAACAATGCCAGAGATCGAACGATAGAATTTTGCAAGACCAACGACTTCTTCATTGCAAATACCTTCTTTCACCAACATAAACTGTGACTATACACATGGACCTCGCCAGATGGAACACACAGAAATCAAACTGACTACATCTGGGGACAGAGACAATGGAAAAGCTCAATATCATCAGTCAGAACAAGGCCAGGGGCCAGCTGTGGAACAGACCACCAATTTCTCATATGCAAGTTCAAGCTGAAACTGAAGAAAATCAGAGCAAGTCCACAAGAGCCAAAATATGACCTTGAGTATATCCCACCTGAATTTAGAGACATCTCAAGAACACATTTGACACATTGAACACTAATGACTGAAAACCAGACGAGTTGTGAAAGGACATCAAGGACATCATCCATGAAGAAAGCAAGAGGTCACTGAAAAGACAGGAAAGAAAAAAAAGACCAAGATGGATGTCCTGCTCTTGCGCGTCAAGCAGCTAAAGCAAAAGGAAGAATTGATGAAGTAAAAGAACTGAACCGAAGATTTCAAAGGGCCTCTCAAGAAGACAAAGGAAAGTATTATAATGATATGTGCGAAGAACTGGAGATGGAAAACCAATAGGGAAGAACACGCTCGGCATTTCTCAAGCTGAAAGAACTGAAGAAAAAATTCAAGCCTCGAGCTGCAATAGTGAAGGATTCCGTGGGGAAAATATTAAACGACACAGGAAGCATCAAAAGAAGATGGAAGGAATACACAGAGTCATTATACCAAAAAGAATTAGTCGATATTCAACCGTTTCAAGAGGTGCCATATAATCAGGAACTGATGGTACTGAAGGAAGAAGTCCAAGCTGCTCTGAAGGCATTGGCGAAAAACAAGGCTCCAGGAATTGATGGAATATCAATTGAGATGTTTCAACAAACAGGTGCAGCGCTGGAGGTGCTCACCTGTCTATGCCAAGAAATGTGGAAGACAGCTTCCTGGCCAAATGACTGGAAGAGATCCATATTTATGCCTATTCCCAAGACAGGTGATCCAACCAAATGTGGAAATTATAGAAGAATATCATTAATATCACAAGCAAGCAAAATTTTGCTGAAGATCATTCAAAAATGGCTGCAGCAGTATATCGACAGGGAACTGCCAGAAATTCAGGGCAGTTTCAGAAGAGGACGTGGAACCAGGGATATCATTGCTGATGTTAGATGGATCCTGGCTGAAAGCAGAGAATACCAGAAGGATGTTTACCTGTGTTTTATTGACTATGCAAATGCATTCGACTGTGTGGATCATAACAAACTATGGGTAATACTGCGAAGAATGGGAATTCCAGAACACTTAATTGTGCTCACGAGGAACCTTTACATAGATCAAGAGGCAGTTGTTCGGACAGAACGAGGGGATACTGATTGGTTTAAAGTTAGGAAAGGTGTGCGTCAGGGTTGTATTCTTTCACCACACCTATTTAATCTGTATACTGAAGAAATAATACAAGAAGCTGGACTATATGAAGAAGAACAGGGCATCAGGATTGGAGGAAGACTCATTAATAACCTGCATTATGCAGATGACACAACCTTGCTTGCTGAAAATGAAGAGGACTTGAAGCACTTACTAATGAAGATCAAAGACCACAGCCTTCACTATGGATTACACCTCAACATAAAGAAAACAAAAATCCTCACAACTGGACCAATGAGCAACATCATGATAAACAGAGAAAAGACTGAAGTTGTCAAGGATTTCATTTTACTTGGATCCACAATCAACAGCCCTGAAAGCAGCCGTCAAGAAATCAAAAGACACATTGCATTGGGCAAATATGCTGCAAAGAACCTCTTCAAAGTGTTGAAGAGCAAAGATGTTACTCTGAAGACTAAGGTGCACCTGACCCAGGCCATGGTATTTTCAATCACAGCATATGCATCTGAAAGGTGGACAATGAATAAAGAAGACCGAAGAAGAGTTGATGCCTTTGAATTGTGGTGTTGGCGAAGAATATTGAATATACCGTGGACTGCCAAAAGAACGAACAAATCTGTCTTGGAAGTAGTACAACAAGAATGCTCCTTAGAAGCAAGGATGGCGAGACTCCATCTTACATACTTTGGACATGTTGTCAGGAGGAATCAGTTCCTGGAGAAGGACATCATGCTTGGTAGAGAACAGGGACAGGGTCAGCGGAGAAGAGGAAGACCCTCAACAAGGTGGATTGACACAGTGGCTGCAACAATGAGCTCAAGCATAACAACGATTGTAACGATGGAGCAGGACTGGGCAGTTTTTCGTTCTGTTGTGCATAGGGTCGCTATGAGTCGGAACCGACTCGACAGCACCTAACAACAACAGGAAGCAAGAATGGGAAAACGGACAAGCATGCTGCCACAGTCATGTCTGCCCAAGTCCAGAGGATATTACAGAATAGAAAGCAGTGGGAAAACGGACAAGCATGCTGCCACAGCCATGTCTGCCCTGGTCCAAGGAAGGTTACAGAGTCATCAGTACATATTAACATTACAAATGGGCAAAACCATTTAAAGCTTCACCTTTTTACAGATTGGCTAGAAACTGTCATCCTACGTTTTGAATTGTCTTTCTTAAAGATCATTGGTATAGATTTCAGTAGAGACAGTCAGGAGGGTCTTCATTTGTCCAACAAATTTCTATTCACTATACTTTAATAGAAAAAGACAAGAGTGAAAAGTCTTCTGCGTTCTGGCTCATGTGAAAAGTTCCCTGAAAGATATTTTCTAAGATTATTCTATCTATTGTCTTTATCTCAAGGACCAATTGATATGTCCCTGTAAGTCCTTGTGAGCTCTTTTGAGCCCAACTCCAGCTGTCACATTCTCTATGTTCAAGGACAGGGAATAAAGATTTTAATATTATTTCCTAAATCAGAAACTAAAAATAAAATAAGTGGAAGAAAAAATTCAATTAAAAATTTGAGAAATGTAGTCAATGAAGAGAAACCCCAAACCAAAGACAGGGAAAACAGAAAACATTAGAAATGTGTAGTATTAATCTAGGAGGTCCAATATTCATCTAACTGGTGTTTCTGAAGGCAAGAACAAAGAAAATGGAGGTAAGAATATTAACAAATAATTTAATAAAATTTCTCTGAAATGAAGAACCTAAGTTTCCAGAACATCTACCAATTGCCCTGCATACTGAATGAAAAAAGACATCAAGGAATAGCACTGGGAAACTAGAAAGACAGTATTTCAAAACTTCCAGAGAAAAAACAGATCACAAAGAATTAGGAATTAAAATGGCATTACAATTCTCAGTAGCAATAATGGAAGCTCAAAGACACTGAAGCATGTCTTCAAAATTCTGAAGGAATTCTACACCCAGCCATATTTTCAGATGTTCAAATGTCAAAAAATTTACCTTCACATGCCCTTTCTCAAAAAGCTACTAGAGGATGTGCTCCTGCAAAACAAGGAAGTAAATCTATAAAGAAGAAATGGAATCCAGGAAATTGGGGATTACAGTCAAGAGGCAAAGGAACACCCAGGATGACTATGAAGGGATGTACTTTGGTAACACCTCTATGTCAGACCTACAGGGAAACATGAAGACATGAGGTTTTAAGAAAAAAAAAAAAAATAGGGATGGATAGATTATCTGAGTATTTGTGTAGAAAATTTCACTGAGAGGCTGTTGGAGGATGTTGGAAAAATTAACAAGTACATGAAAAACTAAGCAAATAAAATAAAGAGGGAATTATGGAATCTAAGAAAAACAAAATTATAGTTCACTACTTGGCTCAGCAATGAACAATATTTACATTGTCATAATGTTAACAATGAAAAATGATTTAACAAAAACAGTGACATAATGATGTTGGGAAGATATAGTAAAGGGAAGGAGGGGCAGTGGCATGAAAGCTAAAAGTCTACCATAATAATTAGACAATATCCAAAATTAATAAATTAGGAAATAGTAATATAAACTTATTTCTCAGAAATATGGAGGAAAATACCAGAGCAAACAGCTAGACAAGTTGAAAGAGGTTGCAAGATTAGAGGCTAAGGAGAAGTGGGGCAGGACTACTGATTTTCATTATAAGCCTTTGTTGTTGCTATGGGCTGACCAGTCGATATTGACTCACAGTGATCCCACATGACAGAGCAGAACTGACCCACGGGGTTTTCTACACTGTAATCATTAAGAGAGCAGATCGCCAGGTCTTTCTCCCGCAGAGCCGCCGGGTGGATCTGAACTGCCAACTTTTCGTTTAGCAGCCAAGCATTTAACTGTTGGCCACCTGGGCTCCTTTATGAGTATACCCTTAGTACTACATTACCTATTTATTTTTAACCTAATTTTAAAAACTGAAGTAATATATGCTTATAGTAAATCATACAGAAGAGTATAATGAGGAAAATAAAATCACCTATAATTCTCCCTCTCAAAGTTATCAACTATCATTCTTTTTCTATGCTTATACATGCATATAATTTTGTATGCAAATAGCACAATCTTCTGCATTTGTTTGCCAAAGCACCCTCCCCCGAGACATTTTCATAAGCATGCTATGCTATTTTTTTTTTACAGCCATATGCAAAAAAAAATTAGTATAGAGGCGCTTATGAAAATACCTAACGGGGGGAGGGCATGGTTGGCAAACAAATGTAGAAAGTGTGCGTTATTTGTGTAAAAACATGGTATATGTTTCCCACTTATTATTTCATAGAAATAATTTCATACGAATATTTAATCATTTATACAATCATTTAAATGGCTATACAGCATTATTTTCTCTGGTCATATCACAATTTATTCAATAAATCTCCTGCCATTGTACATTTGTGTTGTTTCCAATTTTTCATTATTATAAAAGCTGGCCACTTCCCAAGTATTTTCTTGGGATAAATTCCTAGAAGTGAAATTACTGGATCTAGGCATATGTTCAGTTTTTAAGAAAATGGATATATATTATCAAATTGTCTCCAAGGAATTTACACTCCTGCCAGGACAGACATTTGTAGACACTGAATGTTATTATTTTAAAAAAATGTTTGCTAATATGATGGAAAATAATGCCTGATTATTGGGTTAAATTATTGGGGTTTTTTTTGCCAAGGACACAAAATAATATCCCTGTGAGGCTACTATGGAGGATCAAGAATGCAGGTTTTAGTGTCCTGACAATACAAAGACTAATCACAGAGGACAGAAGAATAAATGTCTAGCAAAGACCAAGAGATATCGTTTTCCAATATCAATTGCCTTAACTAGGCTCTTGATAGGAGCAACAGCTAGCAATTCTAGGATATGGATATTAACTTGATTTGCCTTATGTCTGAGCATCACACTTTGAGCACCTCCCTAAAGGGGGCTAGAATGGTGAGGAAACTTAAAACCAAGTCATAGGAAGAGTCATTGAAAAATGTGAGAATATTTATTAGACAAAGACTTGAGGGTAGGCTATCTGATCACAGTTTAAAACAGTCAAAGGGCCACCATGAATAGAATGCCACAGAGAAGACTCTAGCTCAGGCTAAAGCAAGACTTCTCTAGTGTTTGTAGTGATCCGATGATAGAATGAGCTTCCCCCAGAATTAGTAAGACGGGGGTGTCAGAAGCTGGCCAAATGGACATGAAAATAGAGAATGGAGAGAAGCAGTGTGCTGTCTCATTAGGGGGAGAGCAACTAGGAGGATATAGCAAGGTATATACAAATTTTTATATGAGAGACTGACTTGATTTGTAAACTTTCACTTAAAGCACAATAAAGAAAAAAAAGCATTAGTAAGAACCTGGTCACTGAAGGTAGTCAAGCAGAGGCTGCATAACTAACTTTGTATGGGTACTGCAGAAGGAACATTTTCATGTAGTACAGGGTTGGACCAGATGACTTCTGAAGTTCCTCCTGCCCATGAAACTTGAGGTCTCAGCTACAATTCCAATTCCTAGGAACAGACAAGATGATATTTGCTGTGTTTTGTCTTGAAATTCAAAGACGCACATCACTTGAAGTAGGTGGAAATCCTGAAGTAACCACAGCACTGGAAGTCGCAGAATCTGTGACCTCTAAGTTGTTTCGGCCTCCAAATGACTACAGAGCTGTCAGGGATATTGGACACATCCATAAAGACTGAAGACCGTCATGTCATGTATTTCCATTTCTTTTGAAGGCCATCAAACTGCAGTGGTTATTTACAATGGGTTGTTAAGAAACTACTGCCAGATACAATTTAACTAATTGATTTATATCAACATATATGGCCATAATTAGAAGAATTAATTTGCATTATAAATCTGGACTGTGGGTAGGCACGCACCTTCATTCAGGGATCCCCAAAGACCAAACAAATGACTACATTAGCCAGGCCATTATAAGTGCTCCCTGACTCAGCAAGGTCTGAGCAGAAGAGTTTTAAGTCAAGAAAATGACCTCCTAATGGTTTTAATATTAGTCTCTGGATTGCTGGGCTAATGGAAGAAAACAAGAGCCCAAATAATTCTCAAACATTTGAATCTCCTCTACAATCCCACTGCCAAGAAGTCATCTGGCATTTAATTTTTCTCTCATTTACTGCTGGACCCAGCTTATTGCTAGAAGGTTTCTTTACATAAAGCTGAAATCCACTTCTCTGCAACTTCAGCCCCTTTGTAGGAACGCTGCCCCCTGACCACTAGCCCACCCTAGATTAGATCAGCGTTCTCTCCTATACATCAGTCTTTCTGAGATTTGAACATGGCAATCAAGTTTTCCTTAAACCACCTCTGTTTCAGACTAAACATCCTCAGTTTCTGCAACAGTTCCTCAAATGACAGGGTTTTAGAGTTGTAGCACTTTAAATCACTCCCTCTGGGCACATCAAAATCCTTTACAGGCACGAACCCCTAAACAGAACACACTGCCAGTTGTCTGGAACAAAGTGAATACGAAATCACAACTCACTCAGGGTATTTTGCAAACTGAGAGGAAGACCACCATGTCAGGGTGACAGCAATCTTAAAAACGAAGAGACAATTAAATATATAAACCCTTCAGAAGTGATATAACAGGTGATAATAAAAGACTGGAGGAAACTAGTTTATGCTATTGAGAAACTAGAAACCTCGACAGAGGCAGCAAAGGATAGAAGAGAAACTGAAGAGCCAAGAATCGTTTATACTAAATTAGAATTTTAAAATAAAACTGAATAAAGATGAAAGCAATTCAAGTGAAATTGTCAGAACTAGAATCAGGTTGGGGACATTCAACCAAAAATAGGGGTTGGCAGAGAAAACAGAAAAGGAGTACACAACATTTTAATTAAACAAATAATGAAAGGCTAGAAATCTCTCCACTTCAGATATAAAGAGCACAAAAAGCAACTCTCAGATACGTTTCTCAAGGAAAGCCCCTTGCACATCAGTTTAAGTTCTTAAACTTCAGAGACTAAATACAAACCAAACCCATTGCCATCGAGTCGACTCTGGCTCATAGTGACCCTACAGGACAGAGTAGAACTGCCCGTAAGATTTCCAAGGCTGTAAATCTTTAGGGAGGCAGACTGCCACATCTTTCTCCCGAGGAGCAGCTAGTGGGTTCAAACCGCTGAGCTTTTGGTTACCAGCTGAGTGCTTAATCACGTGCCACCAGGGCTCCTAAAGATTAAATAATCATCCTTAAAAGCTATTTAAAAAAAAAGGAGAGATAAAGGGAAAGAAGAAAATGATCATTTTCAAAAGAAAAGATTAGGCTTATATATATTATAGTAAATTATTTAGGTATAGACTTAATTTGTTCTTTACAAGTGATATCCAAGACTGCTTTTGAGAGATGTCCTTAGGAGTCATTCTGTGATTTTTCAACCTACCGATGAAGGTCTTTTGGCAGCTTAGGTTTTGTTGTTTTTCTTTCACTATTTCTTCTCTCCTGTTATCAAACTGTTACTTCAGTATATAGACCATGTCTTCTCTCTATTTATTCTTTCCTGGCACAAAGGGGTGAATTATCCAATAGGCAAGGTAAGCACTGTGCTTACCTTGCTTATCAAATCATCTGTAGTGAAGAAGTTCACATTTTTTTGCCACATCAAAGGTTCTGCTTCTAGGTATGCCTGGCATTTGTCTCTCTCCCAACTCCACAGCACCTTCCTATAGAATCAAAGCTTCTCTTTAAATTTACAATCCCTGGTGGTGTGGATGATCTAGTAAGCAAGGTAAGCACAGACTTACTTGTGCTTACTTACTAATTTGTAGTGACCCATCTTTGATGTGGTGAAACCCATGTGAAACTGTTCACTACAGATGATCTGGGAAGCTTACTGGATAATCCACCTCTGCAGGCTCATAACAGAGCTCCATAAATGTTTGCTGAATGAGTGAATAAACAAAATGAAAATAAAAACAGAAATAAACTGGAAAACTAGAATAAAATTGCACTTACAGATGACTTGATTTCTGAAGATTGACAAAACCAATGAACTATTTTTAGAATTTCATAGCAAAATAAGAAATGAAAAAAGAAATGTACACATTTGGGGATTTTTACTGCACATGCTACACACAAATGGTTTAGATAAGCTAAGTAAACCCAGACAAAAAAATGGTTTAGATAAGCTAAGTATGATGGGTGAATTTGGAGGATATGTTAAAAATGGATCCTTGTAGAATCCACCTGGTATGTCCTTCAATTTTCCAGAGGGGCACACTCCTGGGTAGCTGAGGTCAGTCTCATGGAACATTGTCCCTGGAGATTTCCATATCAACCCCTTGGTATGTAAGAACATTCTTTACCTATCAAGGGATTTTCCTAGACCACTTCCTTGGGCACAGTGGGAGACTCACCTTTCAAGTAGGATCTTAAAAAGAAAAGAATCTAAGACTCATCCAGGAAAATAAAAATAGAATTCTCACCAATGAAACACCCTGGTAGCCTTCAGAGCCTGAGGGGTTGATGATGTTGTTTCTTGGATATGCTGAAAACATAAAAGATTCAGCCCACTAAACACAGTCACTGAAAAATCACTCCATGCAGATAACCAAGAACAGCAGATGAGTAAAATACAGCCCCCACCTCAGGAAACCGTCAGCCCCTAAGCTGTTCTCTGCCTGGTGGAGAGAGGTGGCTGCAAGTTGGCCGGTGTACTTGGCTTGTTTATTCTGTGGTTTCCACAAATTACTTCTATCTTCAGCCACCCATAGGCTGATCAACTTCAGGAAGCTGAAGCGGCTCAACGCCTTTACCCTCAAAAGTTAAGAACCAAAACTAAAAAATCAGATAAAAAAACTAAGAGTAAATCAATACCTGCGGAAGAAATTTAGAAAGTGAAAATTTTTTAAATCTACAGGAAAAAAAATCACAGAGAACTTCATGTATTGTTTTATCAGCTAATTCTTTCAAAGTCTGAAACAAATTAATGATGCAAAGAGAGCTTTGAATTTAAAACTGACAAAGACTACACTAAAAAAAGGGACAGTTAGGTCAATCTTATTCATGAAACACAAAATTTCTAAACAAGATCCAAGTCAGAAAACATTAATAATTCTTGAACCTGGGAGGGTAGGTACTTGGGCTTTCATTCTACTATTCTACTTTTGTGTACATTTAAAATTACTGCCAACAAAATTTAGCAGAAAGTGGTTTGGGTATGTTACAAGGATTATATGCCATAAGCAAGCTGAATTTATCTTAAGAAAGTAAGAAAAATTCACGTTAAACTATTAATATATTTTATCTCATCAATAGAAAAAAAAAAAGAGTGACGTAGATGACCACATCATAACTGCTGGAAAATCATTTATACTATGTAATCTCATTATACTGTCTGATTAAAAAAACTTAAATGTAGAAATAACAGGTGATTTAACATTATTTGAGAAAGAAAAATAGAAGCAATCCACTTAAAAGAGAAAACAATATTGGAATAATCATCACAACATTAGAGCTGTTGACTAGCACAAAGCAACATGGAAGAGAAATGTGAGATCTAGTAAAAGAGCTTAAACTACCAGGGCCTGTCAATGGCATGAATGTACACGAGACTCTAGTTCAAACTACTGGAGATAATAAATAATCTGAACAAAATTGTTCAGTTGTGAAGACTGTAGTCTTCCAACAAGTATTGGAACAAGCTTTATACATAAAAGAGGATTGGATTTGTTCTAAAGACCCTAAAGTAACAACTTATCTAAGTTTAAGACAAATTTTCACACAGTGCAAGGCATTTTTCCCTTTTTCTTAAGGAAATTTAAAAACACACATAAAAGCGGGCAGAATAGTCTCAGAATCTCCATGTATTCATTACTAAGCTTTAACGGTTACCCACATTTTGCTTATACTGTAAAGTTTTTCATAATCAGAGCTATCAAAACTGCACTGAGCTGCCCTAGTGGAAAAAGAACTTTTCATCATTGAGGCGTGTAACAGTAGAAAAAATACAAGCAGGTCTGGGATTCTGTACGGGGCAATCAAGATTGAATGGGGAGTAGAAAAAGTGTCTTTGAAGCCCGAGCTTCTATGATTTAGGTGTGAGTTGAACCCAAATTGTGAGCTGCTTTGGGCCAGATCATAAATAACTTGAAGGCTTTTTTTGTCTTAATCATCTTCATATCTCCCACTAACATAAAATACACATTTAATAAATTCAATAAGTGTTTGTTAAATGAATAAATGATAAATGAATGCATGGAACACAAAACGGGGCATAAAACTTCTTGGGTAGAACTTCTACATGTCAGTAATAAGCAGTTAAAATATATATATACATATATAAACCTTCCTACAAAGCTTAATATCCAACATACACAAGGTCCAAAGATAAAAACCAACTGTTGACACAAGAAAAAATAAAACAAGAAAAGAAAGTGCACAGTAAATATCCAGTCTTTTGAATAATGAGAGAAATAAATTGCCAAACTAGCATTTTCTCTTAAACTAACATAAATAAAAGTATTAAAACTTCTTGATCCCCTTCCTGTGACATCTGTCTCCCTGTCTCCTTCAGCCTCTCGGGCTACACCTACTTGGTCTCTGTCTTAGTTTCTTAATGCTGCTGTAACAGAAATACCATAAGTGGGTGGCTTTAATCAACAGAAATTAAGTTTCTCAATTTAGGAGGCAAGAAGTCTGCATTCGGGGCACCTGCTCTTAGGGTCGCTATGAGTCAGAATCGACTCGACAGCACTGGGTTTGGTTTTGGGTTTGGCTCTAGGAGAAAGCTTTCTCTCTCTGTTGGCTCTGGGGGAAGGTTCTTATCTCGTTTCAGCTTCTGTTCCTTGGTTCCTTGGCAGTTTTCATGAGGTGTGGCATCTAACTTCACCCATTGTGCCTTCTGTTTGTATGCCTAATCTGCTCCTCTTGTATCTGAAAAGTGATGGGTTTAAAACACACCAAACACTGATATAGCCTTATTAACATAACAAAGAAAACCCTACTCCCAAATGGGATTACAACCACAGGTATAGGAGCGAGGCATTTGGGGGACACATTCAATCCATATAACCTCCTTTGCAAGCTCTTACTGTCATCCTCTAATTCTAAGGTTTGGTTCTCAGCTCTCTTCTCATCTAAATAAATGGTAGCTATTTTTTTCTTGTTATTTCTAAACCAGTGGTTCTTAAACTTTGCTGCACGTTAGAATCACCTGGGAAGCTTTTAAAAATCCCAGGTCACACCTCAGGCCGATTAAATCAGAATGTTCGAGAGTAGGAGACAGACACTGGTAGTTTTTAAAGACCCCCAAATGGTTATACACACACAAAAAATGATTACAAGGCACAGCAAAGCTTGAGACCCACTGTTCCAAACACCCTCCAAGGCAATCTCATTTATCTCCAGTTTCAGATGTTTTGAGAACCTTCTGCTTCGTTAGTTTCTCTACCAAGATGTCCCCTAAGCAACTGAGCTGACTGACTATATTTGAAACAGAATTCACCAGCTTTCCCTGCTGTATTCCTCAAATTCTCTCCTCCAAGAAGGAATATCTTACAGTAGGACTCTACCATTTAACTTTTAACTGCCCAAGTTAAAAATGTGGGAGTCACTTCCTCGAACACTGGAAGCCCTTTCCCACCCCTGTAGCTGGGGTACAAAGACTGAAGGCAAGAGAGGCTAAGAACAAAGAGGGAGGCAGAGGCTGGATCATGCACGGCTTTACAGGCCAGAGGTCCTCTGCACAGTGTCTACTGCCTCAAAGGCCTCTCCTCCTCATCTCCTCTTGGTGAACTCCTACACATCCCTCAATACCACTGAAATATCACCATCTCTGGGTCTCCCTCTGGCAGAATTGAAACTTCCTTCTCTTATATATATATATCTGTTACAGAATGTCTCAAAATGCTGTAACTGATCCATTTATGTGTCTCCTCTCTTCTGTACTTGGCAATAAATTTTGGGGAAGAATGTGGAGGGAAAAAAATTGGGGAGTCATCCTTGACTCTTTCCACCTGTTTCACGTCCCACTTTGACCCCGTCACCAAGTCCTGTTGATTTTGTTAATCTTAATCTCTTGCCTCTTCTCCTTTCTTAGTATTACTGCCAAAGTTCAAACTTTCAGCTTTAGCCTCCATTCACCATATGGCTGCCAAAATAAAATAACTCTAATGGTATCACTTTTATTCTCAAAACCTTCCGTGGCTCCCCTTCACCTCCAGGATAAATTCTGAGCTCAAGAATTATAATAATATTAACAACACAACATTAACAATACTACCAGTATGTGCCAGGCACTGGATTAAACACTTTACATGTGTTACCTTATTTAATACTTTTACCAATTCTAGTTTACAAAAAAGGAAACTATAGGAACGAAGAAGCTAAGTAATTTGGCCAAGAGAATACAGGAAGAAGTGGAATAACTAGAATTGAAAGTCAGATTAGCTTGTTTGTCTGTGAAGCCTGTACTCAACTATTCTATTCCACTGACTCCTTTTTTGGAGGTGGCAGTTGAAGTCCTTTGGATCTGGCCCCTGCCCACCTGTCTGTCTCATTTCCCTCACATTGTACACTCCCACAAAACGAAATTATCTGTTGTTCCCCAAACAGGCCATCATTTCTCATACCCTCATGCCTCTGTAGATGCTGTTTCTTCTGCCCAGTCCACACCCCCTACACGTCAACCCATCAAATTCCTACTCATGCTTCAAGGAGCAGGGCACAGCAGTAAGCTGGAGTAGCACAGACCACTTTCCTCTCCTGCCTGTTTTCTCATCCATAAAAACAATCTAATCACCCCTGTCCAGCTATGTTCCAGGATTGGTTTAAGGCTTACATTCCATTACCATTGTGACAATGCTTTGAAAACAAAATTCTACGCACATGTGCCCAAGAGAAACCTCTTTTTCTGAGGTAGCATGAGCTCAGTTATATGACCCATGCCAAATTTGTTTGAGGCAATAAGTTTGATGTCTGAGAACCATCTCTGCCATAAAAGGGGATGAAGTCCTGATATACATGCTACGACATGGATGAACCTTGAAAACATTATGCTAAGTGAAGGAAGCCAAACACAAGAGGCCATATAATTGTTGTCTTACTTTCTTAGTGCTGCTATAACAGAAATTCCAAAAAGTGAGTGGCTTTAACTAACGTATTTTCTCACAGTTTAGGAGGCTGGAAGTCCGAATGTCCGCTCTGAGGGAAAATCCTTGTTTTGGCTTCACCAGCTGGAGTTTTGGGTCTGCCTCCGTAGTCTTCAGATAGTATGGGTTTTCCTCCTGCGTCTGCTTTGTTCGGTGCCTAATCTGTTCTTTTATATCTCAAAAGTGATTGGCTTCAGACACAAAGTACCCTGATATGGCCTCATTAACATAACAAAGAAAACTCTACTCCCAAATGGGATTGCATTCACAGGTATAAACCCATTGGCCCTGGAATGGATTCTGACTCACAGCCACCCTGCAGGACAGAACAGAACTGTTCCACACGGTTTCCAAAGCTATAAATCTTTACGGAGGCCTAGTGGCACAGTGCTTAAGAGCTCAGCTGCTACCAAAAGGTCAGCAGTCTGAATCCACCAGCCACTCTTTGGAAACTTTAGGGGCAGTTCTACTCTCCTATAGGGTCACTATAAGTTGGAATCGACTCTGTGGCAATGGGTTTGGCCTTTTAAAAATCTTTATGGAAGCAGACTGCCACCTTCTCCCTTAGAGCAGCTGGTGGGTTCAAACCTCTGACCTTTTGGTTAGCAGCTGAGCGCTTTAACCACTGTGCAACCCAGGGCTCCTTTTCCACAAGTATAGGGGTTAGGATTTACAACACATATTTTGAGGGACACAATTCAATCCATAACAATTATATTATTTCATTTGTATGAAATGTCCAGAACAGGCAAATCCGGAGAGAGAGAACTTATCAGCGGCTGCCAGGGCTGTGGAGAAGGGATAATAGGCAGTGACCGCTGAAGAGTAGGGAATTTCTTTTGGGGGGTGATAATAATGTTCTGGAATTAGATTGTGGTGATGGTTGCACAATCCTGTGAAATACAAAAACTTCCGAGCCGTGGGCTTTAAAAAGGGGTGAATTTTATTAATTATATCTCAATTATAAAAAAAGAGGTTTATCTCTAGCACCCAGCTTCACCCTTCTGATGGTAACTAATACCCAAACTCCTATAAAGAGCCTGCTTTTCTCACATCTTTCTCCCATATTTCTTAGTAAAACCTAGAACAGCGGTTCCCTGATAGCATTGGAAGCACCTGGTGCGCTGGTTCAAACAGATTGCTGGGCTCCCAGAATTTCTGATTCAGTAGTCTAGAGTGAAGCCCAAGAATTTACATTTCTAACAAATTCTCAGATGATGCTAAACTGCTCATCTTAAACCTAGGACTATACTTTCAGAACCATTGCTCTAGAAAAAACCTAGGAAATGATGAAAAGAGCACTGAACTAGAAGTCAGGAGACCTGGATTCTCGTACTGGTTTTGCCACTAATTAAGCCTAGAATTCCACAAGTCAACAAACCCCTGGTTATCTCTTTTATCTTAACATTGGAAACCCTGGTGGTGTGGTGGTTAACTGCTATGGCTGCTAACCAAAAAGGTCGGCAGTTTGAATCTGCCAGGCGCTCCTTGGAAACTCTACGGGGCCGTTCTACTCTGTCCTATAAGGTCGCCATGAATCGGAATCGACTTGAGGGCAGTGGGTTTGGTTTTTTTTTTTGGATCTTAACATTGAATTTCTCTAAGTACTCTTCTAGTTCTAAAATTGTATTATCTCATTGCTTCCCTACTCAAGTCCTCCAGGGTTTCCCATCCCTAAAATCCCACCTCTTTCAGGATTTCCAACTCAATCTTCTACCGCTCTCTGAAAAGACTGCTCTCCTGACCAAACTGGGAAGTAGGGAAACTAACATTTTCAACCGTGGCATTTCATTTACTCCTAATGACAATCCCACATGGTGGAAATCCATAATTCCATTTTGAGGACAAGAAACTAAGGCTTGGAGAAGTTAAAGAACTTCCTCAAAGCAAATGAGGGAGATTTTCTGAGAGGTCTGTGTGACCCCAGGGCCCTATCCTTCTCTCATCAAGTATTTCTGTTTCAATGCTTCTCAGTCCCTCAAAACAGCCCTAGGCAGCCCCTCGTTGTGCATTTGTTCCCAATTTCCTCACTCTCTGGGATTTATTCAATTCCTATATAACCTTTAAAACTCAGCTCCAGGTTCCACAACATCCAGGATGGGTTCCCTGCTCATGGTCTATCTACCACAGCATCCCCCCGGCACCCCAGTTCCCCAGTTGCAGTCTTGCTCTCTGGTGTCTCCCTTCCCCATCCAGCCCGTGACCTCCTCTATGCCATTGTCTTGGGTTTTCTAACTTTGCAGGGATTTAGGTCCTGTTTAACCCCCTTTAGATTGTAAACTCCTTGAGGGTAGGAAAAAGGCATCTTGTTTCTTTACAATCCCTGCAGGCCCTAGCAGAATGCCCTGACCTCAATCAATATTTGTTGAATTAATGGCAAGTTATGAAGACTGAAATACTACAGTAAGATCAAAACACCTGAATAACAAGCAGCTTTAAATCTTGAATATTCTTAAACCAAAAGAAAATGCTATTGGCAAATATCTTCAGGAAGCTTATGTTTACATTTCTAATGTCAACCACTTGCTGTTGCCTTGGTTCATTACAGCAATTACAGCTCAGGAAGAGATAAAGGGGCAAAAGTCTCACATCTGCATGAATTTCCTGAAAAGAATTCAAACTAAGAGATGCTTAAGAGATCAGAAAAATGACAGTTCTGACAAAAGGAAAGGGGATTTACCTATTTTACCATAATACGATAATATAATGCAATGGCAACCCCATAAAGAAATTTCGAATCTCTCTTCCCTACTCAGTTTAGTGTTTCATTGCAACACAGGCCCTGATATTTTGACTTCATAAGTCATTTTGCCTGTGGTCATAAACGGAGTCGAGAAAAAGCTAAACGAAATAGTTTTTTTTTTTTTTTCTTTTCATTTCTTATTTTGGAATAGCACTACACATCATTCCTGTTCCTCTTCCATCTTCCCTTCTCTCTTTTAGCCTCTCTCTCCAACAGAAACCTCTTTTTTTTAATAGAAAAATGCCTGAGAGGAGATTTATTATGGACCAAAGAAAAACCAGTGGCTCACAGCTGGTTCTCTGGGTCTTCTAAGCTCCTCGGTCATGTAAAGGAGCTCTGGCCACCGGCACCTTCTGCCATCTCATCTTGCACCTAGCAGAAAAAAAGCAGCAGGAGGTGACCACGGGAAAGCACCCTGGATCACCATTATCCCAGGGAAGCATTTCCCAAATGATAGTTGATTCCAAACTGCCCTAACGACCTTTGTCATGTCAGCAAAGTGCCAGACCACCACACCTGTAGCATACACAGTCTGCATAAAAAGAATTCTATGATATGATACTACTTTAGCTTCATCTTAGGTATTAAAATTCATAAAATCATAAGTTTGATCATGCTAGATATGGTTTTTCCACCCTAGTATACATTAAAATAAATACACGACTATTGAAACAAAAAATGTCCATTCACATACCACCTAAAGTCATCTTGGGTCCCACATGGTACACAGACAAGCCTTTGGGAAACACTGGCACAGGCCATTGTCATGCCACTCAGATTTCACATCTGCATAACAGGATTAGACGTCTCATAGAAAGGGCTTAGCCTCTTATCTAGCTCAATACAGATGGCCTTTGCACGGCCCTCTGGGAGCTACAGGGCAGCAGCAGGAACAGTCAGCACTAATGTGGACCCGGGATGTATCTTTTTCTTGCTAGTGATCTGAGTGTACAGTGACCCAGGCCACACCAAGTGGAAAGCTGGAAGTTGCCCCCATCAGATGGACTGTGAGCCCTGGAAAGGGCTGACGCTAACAGCGACGCTAACTCTGATGCTAACAGTGACGCTACCTGCAAGGCCTCACCTCATCACAGCTGTACTTGCCAGGGCCCCTTAAGTAGCCTCAAAGATGGATGGCAAAGTGTCATTGCTGAGTCAGCTGTGGTTGCTGAACCCTTGTCTCCATCCTAGTGCAGGGACAGAGAACAGCACAGGGAGACAGAAGACCTTCAATCAAGTCCCTGCTCTGCTACCAGCTAAACACATGACTCCAGTCACATCCCTCCCTTCTCTGAGTCTTAATTTCCCTACCTGTAAAGTCAAAATGTTAGGCAAGGATTATCTCAAATGCCTTTCAAATCCTAAATTTCTCAATCTTTTCAAACAAACTACAGTTTCCTAAACGCCTATGGCCTCCAAGCTTCTCATCAGTTTTGTACAATGCCCTGTTAGCTCAACCCTGTGCAAATATCTTGTGCCAATGTCTGTAGGAAACAGGGAGATGAATCAGACACAACTTCTGACCTCCAGGAGCTCCAACACACAGTGCACAGCAAGGCCACAAGAGAGGGTGGGACAAAGGTAAATCACCTCCCAGAGGCTGTGGGTGACACTGAGATAAGCAAGGCATGGTTCTTACTCTCAAGTTGTCTGTAATTCACCAGGGGAATCAGAGATATAAGCACCTAATCATAATTCAGAGCAAAATGGAAGAAGTGACTTGCCAGAGGCATGAGCAAAAGGTTGCAAGGTTATTGCAACATCCTCTAGTCTTCAAAGCACTCTCATAGCCATGGATAGTCTCATTTGGTGGTCACATCCTGATTTCCCTCCTTCCATGCTTTAATGGTGCACTGCTGGGCTCAAAGCCCTTCCTTAGTGACCTCTCATGTCAAAAGCACAGGTCTTGATGTTACCTGGATTCCAATTCTAACTCACTAACCATGTGTTGTTGGATAAGTATGTACCTGAGCCTCCCTAGGCCTATACTGTCATCTGTGAAATGGGGCTGACCTCACCTATCTCCTAGTAAATTAGATAATATATACAAAGTACTAACAGAATGCACGACATAAAGAAAATACTCAATAATGATAGTTGTTATAATTAATTCCAGGTTATCCTCTTGTCTTTATTACTACTCAACTGTTTTATATCCATGTCTCTTTTGTCTTCTTAATATAATTCCTAGATTGTCCGCAGTCCTGACTACTGGGCAGTGAACTGCTGAATGAATGAAACAACTGGAAATTAGAAAAGGAGAGAGAGAAAAGGCACTGACAACCTCCAGGTTTCCGGTTCATGTGACTGGGCGATAGTTGTTCCTTTCCCAAGAGAGAAAACACTGGGAGAAGGGCATGTTTGAGAGGAAAGATGAAGAGTTTGGTTTGGAATAGCTGAATTTGAGATGCCTGAGGGATATCCATGGAACTACCAGTAGATAAGTTGGAGCTAAAAGTAAAACCTGGACAGTCATCAGGTTGAAACTATGACAGTGAATGATTATCCTGGGAGAAGCTGAATATCGAAATCACTGGAAGCCTTAAGGTCTTTAAATAACACCAAGGCCCAGGCTCCACCACCCTCAGAGATGCTGATTTTGTCTGAGGTGGGGCCTGAGCCAGGTTTGTTAAAGGAGCCCTTTGTAATTGTAATGTAGAGCTAGGGTTGAGCACCACTAGGATTGAGTGGGCAGAGTTGAGGAAGGAATGAACAAGCCTAGGGTAGCACCACCCTTTCAGGGGCTGAGGAAGAAAGGGAGCCATGAAGGAAAACAGAGAAGAAATGGTCAGAGAGCCCTGAGGACAGCCAGAGAAGCCTGGGGAGAAGAAAGTTTCAAAAAAAGACATGTAAATATTTTGGCAGTTCCTCAATAAGTTAAACACAGAATTACCATACCAAAACCAAACCCGCTGCCATTGTGGACCCTATAGGACAGAGTAGAACTGTACCACGGGGTTTCCAAGGCTGTGAATCTTTACAGAAACAGACTGCCACATCTTTCTCTCGTGGAGCGGCTGGTGGGTTCAAACCACAGACCTTTGGTTAGCAGTTGAGCACTTTAACCACTGTGTCAGCATGACTCCTTAGAATTACCATATGATCCAGCAATTCCACTCCTAGGTACATACCCCCCCAAAACTTGTACACAAATGTTCATAGCAGCATTATTATAGCCAAAGGATGGAAACAACCCAAATGTCCACCAGTTAATTAACAGATAAACAAATGGGGGTCTATCCATATAGTGGAATATTATCGCCTATAAAAAGAAATCAAGTACCAATACATGCTACAACATGAATGAACCCTGAAAATATAATGCTAAGTAAAAGAAGCCAGACACAAAAGGCCACATATTTGTGTGATTCCATGTATATGGAATATGCGGAATAAGAAAATCTACAGAGATTTCTAGCTTCCAGGGGTTGGGGGCATTGGGAGTGACCACTTATTGAGTATGGGGTTTCTTTTTGGGGTAACAAAAATTCTGGAACTAGATAGTGGTGATAGTAATCGTACAAAAAAGGAGTGTGTGACCAACCATGCCAAATACAGCCAAGACAGCCAAAAGATCCATTGTGAACAGGTTTCACAGGCTTGGCAATTAGAAGCTTCATAAGAACACATTCTCCTTGGTGCTGCCTGCTATTACACAGCCATGCAAAGAACCCAGAAGCTGGACTGGAAGCCAGTTAGGACCTTTCCAACTCTGAGATTATGAGATCTTGCGGTCTTTAGTTCCCCTTGCCATTTAATGTGAAGTTCTTTACCTCTCCATAGACTTGTTGGTTATTAAAAATGTCCTGAACAGTAGTCAAAACAGCCTGGTATTGGTACAACAACAGACACATAGACCAATGGAACAGAATTGAGAACCCAGACATAGATCCATCCACGTATGAGCAGCTGATATTTGACAAAGGACCAGTGTCAATTAACTGGGGAAAAGATAGCCTTTTTAACAAATGGTGCTGGCATAACTGGATATCCATTTGCAAAAAAATGAAACAGGACCCATACCTCACACCATGCACAAAAACTAACTCCAAGTGGATCAAAGACCTAAACATAAAGACTAAAACGATAAAGATCATGGAAGAAAAAATTGGGACAACCCTAGGAGCCCTAATACAAGGTATAAACAGAATACAAAACATTACCAAAAATGATGAAGAGAAACCCGATAACTGGGAGCTCCTAAAAATCAAACACCTATGCTCATCTAGAGACTTCTCCAAAAGAGTAAAAAGACCACCTACAGATTGGGAAAGAATTTTCAGCGATGACATCTCCGACCAGCGCCTGATCTCTAAAATCTACATGATTCTGTCAAAACTCAACCACAAAAAGACAAACAACCCAATCAAGAAGTGGGCAAAGGATATGAACACACATTTCACTAAAGCAGATATTCAGGCAGCCAACAGATACATGAGAAAATGCTCTCGATCATTAGCCATTAGAGAAATGCAAATTAAAACTACGATGAGATTCCATCTCACACCAGCAAGGCTGGCATTAATCCAAAAAACACAAAATAATAAATGTTGGAGAGGCTGCGGAGAGATTGGAACTCTTATACACTGCTGGTGGGAATGTAAAATGGTACAACCACTTTGGAAATCTATCTGGCGTTATCTTAAACAGTTAGAAATAGAACTACCATACAACACAGAAATCCCACTCCTAGGAATATACCCTAGAGATACAAGAGCCTTCATACAAAAATGTCCTGAATCTATTAAGAAAAATTCTCTTGACAACCATCTGGGCCTATTCAACAAAATTGTGGTATGTGAACTCAGTCTAGATTTGTTTTTTCACTATCAAATAAGTTATCAAATGTCATTACACGCCAACAAATTTCTAATAGCCTAGGGGCATGTTTGATACAACAAGCACCAAAAACAAAATCCACAGCACCTACAATGCTAGGGAAATTCAGACCGAGAACTCCCAGAACTACCCGTGTGAGGCAGCTCACCATCCTCCTGGATTGAGATTTGGCTCCATGTGTCTGCAGGAAGGAAGGCAGGATTCCAATTCTATCATGTTAAAAAATAATATCAACCAAAACAGCACAAGAAACCAAGAATGGCTTCCAGAGCTAGGCCCAAGGCACAGTTCTCAGAGCTCCTGCCCCATGACCTGTGACATTAGGCTTTGTCCTGGCCACATCTTGAGGTCATATCTGAAGTCCCCACCCTTCCATAGACCTGGCACTGGTCTTTTCCAAGCCTAGCACTACCTCTGAAGGGTCTGAAGCCATCTCGAGTCAAGGGATATGGTCCAAAACTCAATGCAGTTTGGTCAACTCATATCGAGCTTCCTCTTTTCACTAGGCCCTGTGCAGGGCCTGGAACGGAGGACTGAGGTGAACCAGACATGGATTGTGCCTTTGGACAGATCACTGTCTTATAGAGAGAATAAGACACACAGACAAATAGGCCTAACCAATATAAGGCAGAGCGTGGGGCCCACAAGAAAGATGTCTAAAATGCTCCAGGGAGTCTAGGAAACAGCTTCTGCCTGCTGGCCTTGCTCATCTCTGCATGGGGCTTGGGAACAGCTGATCGTTGTCAGACAGCCAAGAACGCCAGGTGCCCTCTGCCAATCAGGACCCTGTGCAAGAGTTCAGGCCAAACGGGCCACTGTGCTGTCTTAATTAAGCCTTAATTAAGCATTCTGCCCGGAAACCTCTCCTGCCTCCTGTAGAACTGCCCAGATTACAGCAAACGACTCAGGGAATAGGGTCAGCTATTAGGAAATGGCAGCCATTAAGAGTGGCAGTGACAGCTGTGAATGACTGCCCATTCGATTCAGAGATCCCTGAAAACCACAGGGCCTAGAAACCCAGAAATTAAGCCCCAATTAAGCGCTCTGTCCTCTGCCCCGACCTCAGTAAAGAATAGTGTCCAGTTTGGGTCACCCCACTTTAAAAGGACATAGAGACTGTCATGGCTGGGAGTTTTGCCTAAGGAAAGAATCCAAAAAAAAAAGGAAAAGCCTTTACAACGTGCTCACTGAGGCACTATCCCTAAACACAAAAGACAAAACAACTGAAAACAGGAGAATGGTTAAGTGACAGCACATCTTTTTTTGTGAATCCTGAAAAATGCTAACCAGAAGCCATACAAGGATCAAGAAAAATCATTTGATTTAATGTAAACCAGAGATTATAAAGTCATACCTATGCTCTGGGTACCACTGTGTAAAGGTGATGCTGGGGCAGAGGCAGGCAAGGAACACAAAACAAGTTTGAGCTGATGATGCTGGGTTTAGGCAGTACATTATTTTTCCTTTTTATTTCAATTCCCATTATTATTGTTTGTGCAGCAATGATAGTTCTCTTTAGGATCAGAGAGACAATCTCTCAGAAGAGAATCAAAGCTTTGAGGCATGAAGCCAAGGTTCCCTGGGGAGTGGCAATGCAGCAGGCAAATGCACATCAGCCTGAGCATTAGCAGGTGCACACCTCATTTTGACCCTGGCACTGTCCCCCGTGTGACCTTCACCAAGTCCCTTCTCCTTCCAGTAATTCCATTTCTACCTCTAGATCTAGAAGGATTCTAAGGCTTCTGCCACCTCCAATTCCATGACTCTGACTGGTGGAGAGGTCAGAGGGCTAACCTATTCTCATGTGACAGCCTGCACTGGGCATACCTGTGGCATGGACATCATAAGCACCATTTAAATTAACTGCTCACCCAACTTCTCAGGTCCGCAATCCAGGCATCCAGCTGAGTGTCTCTGTACCCTCCTCTTAAATCCAACCACTCTCCACATTAACCCTCCTGTTAATGTGACCTCCTCAACAGCTCTCCAGTTTCCACTTCCTTCTATCCCCACTGCCATCACACATGTTCAGGCTAGCATGATCTTTTACGTGGGTCACTGCAACAACTGGTCTTACTTTCTTCCATCTTGCTCTCCCCCAATTCATTCCCCACACCACAGAGTAATATTTTCTAAGATGTAAATCTGATCATGTCACTCCCCTGCATAAAACTCTATGATGTATTGGGTGTTTTTCTAGGCTAATGAAAAAGCTTTGAAACTAGAGAGAGGTAGTGTTGTGAATACACTAGATGCCACTGAATTATACATTTTAAAATGGTTACTTGTATGTTATATGAATTTTACCTCACTTTTTAAAAAAGTGTTTAAAAAAAAAAAAAAACCTTTCTCTAATGTCACCCCATCGTTTAGGATAATTTATTAGGGTCCTTACTGTGAACTCTGGAGCCAGACCTCCTTGGTTCATAACCCAGGTCTACCACTCACTGGATCTGGGACTCTGAGCAGGTTACTCCACCACTTGGTGCCTGTTTCCCCACTGGTAAAAGGTGGATAACAACAGTGCCTACCTCATAAGGTTATTGTGAAGATTGATTCGTTAATGCACGTAAAATGGTTAGAACCCACCCACTGCCATCCAGTCCACTGCAACTCATAGTGACCCCATAGGGTTTCCAAGGCTGTGAATCTCTACAGAAGCAGAAGTTTCTCCCTTGGAGCCACTGATGGTTTTGAACCACCAACCACCCGGTTAGCAGTCAATCGCCTTAACCACTGTACCACCAGCCCTCCTTAAAGTGCTTAGAATAGTGCCTGACATATAAGATCTCAGAAAACGGAAGCTGCTGCTATTATTATTCCTAGGCCTTCGAGGCCCTACCAGCTCAGGCCCCACTCACCTCTCCAGCCTCTTGCGTTCCTCTCTCTCACCACTCATCACCTCCCAGAGAGTTCTAGCACTGCTGAACCTCTTCCAGTTTCGCTCTTGCTGCTGAACCTGCACACATGCCATTTCATCGCCAGGTACATTCTTCCCGCTCCTCCTTGCCTGGCTTCCCCAACTGACTTTTTAAAAGGCTTTATTGAGATATAATTCATATAACATACAATATACCCATTTAAAGTATACAAGTAGTGGTTTTTGGTATACTCACAGTTGTGCAACCATCCCCACAATCCATTTTAAAACATTTCATCATTCCCCTCCCTGCCACCAGGCAAAAAAAAAAAAAAGCCCCATACCCATTAGGAGTCATTCTCTATTTCCCTCCAAACCTCCCAGCCCTTAGGTTAGGTGACACTGAGTTGGTTCCAGCCCATAGCGACCTTATATATAATGGAATGAAATGCTGCCAGTCCTGCGCCATCCTCACTAATCTACCCCAACTGATTTTTAGGCCTCTGTTTACATCCCGCTTGTTAAATTTTCTCTGATCTTCAACTCTGCATCAGGTACTCCCATATTCAGTACTCTCCCTCTCTTGGAACTATATTTGACTATTTACTTATATATATCCCCTGCTAAAAAATATATGTGTAAAATATAAGGTCGGTGAGGGCAGGGCCGAGGTTCTCTGATTCACCATGATTCTTCGGTGCTTAATAGATGTTCAGTAAATACTGGTTGAAAGATTGAAACTAATGGTGCTAACTAGCCAAAACCCAGGCCTAATAAAAACAGCTCTACTGAAAAAAAATCAACAGTATCAGAGTTTTCTCTATATTACAAATACCAAAAGTAACAGTATATTTGTGACTTTCAAAATTCCTACAACTAGTCTTACATAAACAGCCACTGGAACAAGGCAGACCCTTGTAAAATGAGTGTGATTCAGCTGCCTTAACAAAGCAAGTCCTACAGAGAGTGAAAACTGCTCTGAAGGCTGGGTAGGAGGAAGCAAGAAAGGCCCACACTTGAAAAGTGTTCAATACTTACAGGTTTTATGTGACCGGGAATTATCAGGTCATTATCAGGTAAAATGAATATAAGTAGTTTTTGTTTAAAATAAATTGCTAAAAAAGGAAGGAAAGGAGCGGGGAGTGAGACAGAGGGAAAGGGAGGGACGTAGGGAATGGGAGAAAGGAAGAGAGGAAAGGATGGAGGGAGGAAGGAAAGAAGGAAGGAAAGGTGAGTTTCTTCATTCTGGAAATTTCCTATAAAGCTATTTCTGTTAAGCAAATTCTATTTTCCTGCAGATTCCCATTATAAAATTAAAGCTGGATTCCTCCAGACTATAATCTGTGCCCTGAATGCTTACATCAAAATCCAATGACCATAATAAGAAAAGCAATTATCTCTTAACAAAACATTAAGGCAATTTTTCAATATATCAACATAGGCTGCAAAATAATTACAAAATAAAAACAACAAAAGCCTACCCCGCACACACTTCAATCTACTTTGTACACTGATGGCAAATAACTCCTACTAAAGAAAGCACAGCTCTGGTCACGCCCCACCCTTATTCAGGTCCTCTCAATGGCTCCCCATTGCCTTCAGGATAAAGAAGACACTCCTAAGCGGGGCTTAAAGACCGTCTCCCTTTGGCTCTGACCTACTTGTCTAGGCTCATTTCCTTCTAATCACCTTCAAATGACCCCTGAGACAAACAAATTGCACTGAGTGCCTCTGCTATGCCTTTATCTTTTTCCACCTCTCTAAAAAAAAAAAAAAATTTTCTAGGATGTTCCTTACCCATCCCAAGCTTCCCATGTCAAAATTCTACCTCTTTTGAAGCCTCACTCAAATGTTACCTCCTCCATGAAGTCTTCCATGATGCTTTCCCCCACAACACATGACCTCTACAGCCTCTAGGCTTCTATAACTTTTTCTAGAGATGATCCTCATGTATTTATCACTAGCTGGCTTGTATTGTAGTTATTTCTGAACATGTTCTCTCCTTCCTAATAAATTATAAACTCAAATACATTCCCCCTCACATTTAACATATGTCATGCAAACCGTGGTGATGGTGGTCGCCTTCCAGCTGATTTCTACTCATGGCAACCCTATATGTGCACAGTAGAACTGCTCCATAGGGTTTTTAAGGCCGTGGCAGAATGAAAAGACCAGTGGGTAAATAATGAAAGTAAAGGGGGATTTAAGTAGAAACTTGAAGTATTAAAGAGATTTGCAGATAGATAAAATTTTCCAGTCACTTAGGTATATTATCTAAGTTTCAAGACTTGCTGCCTCTCTGAGTGCCGTGATAAATTAGACTGCTTCTAACTAATTGTACTCTGTTTTGCTTTGTTTTTCATTTATTTGTTATTTCATTCTTTCATTCAACAAATATTTACTTAGTACCTTCTGCCACGCAAACTCTACAGGGTAGGCCAAGCAGTTATGGACAAAGGAGTCGGGAGACCTCCGTTCAAGTTCTGATTCTGTCACTGTTACCCTCTCAGGATACTCACTGTACCATCTGAAACAGAGGTATTTAACCTGAAAATCTCCAGTCTCAGGGCTTACATCTTATAATTCGACAATTTTGAAAGCCAGCTGGAAATTTAATTCCAATGGTATTTAATAATCATCTTGTCTATATATAAAATGATTAAAGATACTACAATCTGAAAGCACAAAACAGACGTGAGTTTTGAGAAGAACCCATGACAAACAAATTGCAGTGATGAAGACCAAAAGAACTTTGACTTCAACAGGTTTCACAAATGTTAAGTGCTCAAAAACAAATACACTGTGGAAAATGATTTTAAAAATATATACTGGGAAGGTACGATAGAAAAAAAAAAATGCTCCCTTTCTGAGGAGTCTAGAGAAAACGGGACATAGAGAATGAAAAGACATCAACTCACCAGTCAAGCAGAGCTGAAGGGACTCCTGCAAGGAAAGAAGTCGGCCCCACTTCCTCAGCAGCCCCATGCTGGCACCACCCCTCCATCCCAGGACACTGCTCCCGGGCCTCCCAGCACACAGCTATTTTTAAAGATAAAAAGCCACATTCCCAAGATTGCAGCCACAAGAATGTGAATATCAAATGACCTTTCCATAGCGAGTCAATAAGCCCAAGTAAAACTGACCGCTATGCCATGCAGGCAAAGTTGGATGACCCGTCTGTGGCCCAGGCCCCACTCCACACAGGACCATGGTCTTCCTTAACTGCTGGATGTGGGACGCTGCAGCTACACATTTCAACATGAATTTGGCTTCTTTCCTTTCAGCACAACAGTCCCAGAAGCCCTCCAGATGCCATTCTCACCCTCAAGACTTCAGCCATTTGAACAAGCTGAGAGAGAAAACCCTAGAGGTCCTTGATGGGCAAACTGGCTTCCTCTATGCCGAGGGCAATGCAGAAGATGACCCCAAAGGTCTCATGATGCATCCATTTTATGGTTGTAGTCCAAGCTACAGCAATACCTTGTCTCCCACTGGTATTGCCCAGCCATTTTTGGTTAAAGTTAATAACAATGGCATTAGCTCACTAAGTCTCACAGCATCCCAGGGAGATAGGTCACCACCAAGCTCATTATCCCCCCTTAACAGATGGGGAAATGACGCCACAGGAAGATTAAATAACCTGCCCAGCCTCACACAGCCAGCTACAGGTGGAGCACAAGACGATCTCAGCCCTTGTGCCAGTTCTTGAATGGAAAATGCTCTGAAGAAAGCCCTCTGCAGTTCTCGGATCCCATGCAGTGTGGATGGTTTGCATGGCAAAAGCTGAAAAGAAAATAAGCACAGGGGTAATCTTCTTAAAATTGCTCCAATTGTCTTTCTTTTCCTGTGTCTTCCCAGAATGTTATGAGAGGAGGATGGTTTTAACACACAAGTGTTAAATGAAAGACAGTGCAGGCACTGATACAAAGAGAGGACAGAACAGGCCTGCAGGGAGTCAGGGGCCTCAGTAAATAAGATCAAAAGTTGAGTGGGTGCCTATCAGTGACCTCTGTTCTCTGCACCCCACAGGACTCTGTACAAACTGGTGACCTCTGGCCTGAAATTATGTCCATTTCCTTCCTTTCTACAACAAGTACTCGCTTTCTACAAGAGGTGCTTAAAGACACAAAGATGAACTGGAACCATCCCCACAGTTAAGGAGCTTCAATTACTACCAAATTAGAAACAATAAGGGCCAAAGCAGAGGGGATGGTAGAATGCCTGGGAGTTTGATGGCAGGCGATCACGTCCACATGTGGGTATAGTGTGACCTACCAGGGGAGGCTTTGTGGAAGAGGTTACTGGGCATGAAAGATGGGACAGTGAGACTTGCAGAGGTGGTGAGGATGGCATTATAGGCCATGGCTCGGGCAAGGCATAGAAAGTGTATAAATAAAAGACGGCACAGGGCTACCCTAAAGACGAAAGGTTCAGCTCAGAATGAAGGGTGTGTGGGACAAAGAGATATGAAGCAGGGTTGAGGGATTCAGGATAGGAATGGCAGGTAGAAGCCAGATCACCAAAGGCCTTAAGTGTGAAACTAAGGAGGTTCAAATATTACTCCTATTTAGAAGTGTTCAACACTGTGCCTTGCTCACAGTAGGCACTCAATAAATGTCGGTGGGGCAAAGTGCAAGAAGATACTATAATTTGTGGGTAATGCAGGACAACCATGAAAGAAGACACCAAAAAACTTACCACTACTTTCTTTTATCAACTGATATCTGGTCAGGACAACTCCTAAAATTACTTTACTGTCCAAAATACCTGCTATGTTCTACCCAAAATGGAGACCATAATACTTGCCATCAGCTTCTCACCCAAGAACACTGTGAAAATTAATGATGAGGTAATGTCTGTGAAACGCTTGAAGCTCTTTGGAAATGTGGCAAAAGGCATCACTTTAATTAATATTTAAAGAGATTCTACCCAGCTCTGATCTGTTTTTCTACAGACTAATGTTACGTCCACAGGATAGGGTGATGCCAGACTGGCCCCTAAATAAACCTTTCCAACAGCGCCCAACACAGGTGCACTCTCCCGAACTCTTTACATGTGGCTGATGGGGCTCACGATCACACCAATGCATGGGTGGTTTCCAACTTGGAAATCCAAAGTTACCAAAGGATATAAGGGAAAATACATCGGGCAGAAGAGCAAAATAGATTCCAAAAAGTGGTCTCCCTTGACACCCCATTTTTAAGCATGAGAGAGAGTCCTTTGAAGACTTCAAGGAGAATCATTTTAGCAAAACCCACATCCTAAGCCAGTTAACATTTTTAGGCCTAACGCAGTGCCCGAGAAAGGAAGAAATAAGAATAGCTCCCTCGGCTCAATTACAAATGGAGTGGAAAAAATAATTTCAAAAGTTCAAGGGGAAAAAAAATCAATCCATTTCCTTCCCCCAAAGCTTTCACTTCTATAAATATACTCACATAAATGGACCCAAGACCACTCTTCCTTCTGAAAACACTACCTGTCTGGAATTTGCAAGACAAATCATGTGCCCATCTTGCTTTCAACTCACTGAAGCTCAAACAATACTCTCCAAAAACTTAGCTCTCCTTCTTAAAGAACACTCCTCCCTCCGCCCCTTTCTCATTACAAATGTAATACATGTGTCTGGTAGGAAATTTTGAAAATTTTTCTTCTTTGGAAAGGAAAAATTAAAATCATCCATTATAATCTACAAGTTGCTATTTACCCTTCTAGCCTGTTTGAGTGTGTGTGTCTGTGTCTGTGTGTGTAAATAGATAACTGGGATCTTACTGTATCTACTGGTTTATAACCTGATCTTCTTAGAACAATATACTGTAAACATCTTCCTATATCTTTATTATTCTATAACATTATTATTTTTTTTTATGTCTACACCTTATGGAAGTGCCATTTTTAAAGCTAATACTCTGTTGCTGGACATTTGGTTTATTTTAGCAATGTTTTTATTACAAACAATGTTGAGACAAACATATACAACTCTAATTATTCTCTTAGGATAAATTCCTAAGTGGCACTGCTGTGTAAAATACTACACACAAGTTTTTAAGGCATTTTATATAGTTCTCCAGAAAGGTTATCCCAATCTTACTCTGTCAGTCAGTGGGAGGGCTACTTGCTCTCATCACCTCTAATGTAGTAATTTATAAGGGAGGTGTTGGCGCATTTATTTAGTTTTTTTTTTTTATTATTATTATTCTTCAGGTAGATCCCCCTCCCTAAATGTTTAGTATCTACTTATATATTTTTTCAGAGTATTTCTTTACTGTGTGCTTCTATTCATCAGAAAGCCGTATTTCCTCTACCCCAACCCCAGGGGCAGCCCAGTGGTCTTCCTGCTCTGCACCTGCCAGTCACATTTTCAACTCAGTGCCCTTCATTCCTCTCTCGACAAATATTTCATAGTTCCAGAGGGTGAGTCAAATACAGAACCCAACAAACTTATTGTCATGGTCTGAACTGTGTCCCCTAAAAATATGTGTCAACTTGGATAGGCCATGATTCCCAGTATTGTGAGGTTGTCCTCCATTTTGTGATTGTAATTTTATGTTAAAGACGATTAGGGTGAGATTATAACACCCTTACTCAGATCACATCCCTCATCCAAGGTAAACGGAGTTTCCCTGTGGTGTGCCCTATACCATCTTTTATCTTTCAAGAGATAAAAAGGAAAGGAAGAGATCAGAGAGGGGAACCTCATACCACCAAGAAAGCAGTGCAGGGAGCAGAGCGTGTCCTTTGGACTCAGAGTTCCTGCGCGGGGAAGCTCCTAGTCCAGGGGAAGACTGACGAGAAGGTCAACAGAGGGAAAAAAGACTTCCCCTGGAGCTGATGCCCTGAATTTAGACTTTTAGCCTACTTTAGTGTGAAGAAATAAATTTCTCTTTGTTAAAGCCATTCACTTGTGGTATTTCCGTTATAGCAGCACTAGATGGCTAAGACAGTTGTTTATCCACTCATTCATTTATTCAACTGATGTCTCTTGGATGTCTGTTATGTACCAGGCACCATACTAAGAGAGGAGTATACACAAAGCACTATGAGAACCCAGGACAGAGATGGTCAATGAGGCTGGAACAGCAGAGGGACGCTTGAGTTGAATGATAACTAAGAGTTTTACTGGTAGATGAGGAGGGAAGGGGCATGCTTGGCAAAGGGGACAGCACAAGCAAAGGTCCAGAGGCATGACAGAACGTGATGTGTTGAAGGAATGTTTTCATTTTTAGAGCATGAAAATGAGGGCTGAAGATGAGACTGAAAAATTAGCTCATGCTGAATTTATCCGTTAAATTATTCTCCCCTCTACCTCACTGCCCCAACCTCCCCTCTCCAGTCCCTCACCCTTACCCCCTGCATCTGTGCTCTGGCTTGTAATCCCTGGTCCATCTCCAATGCAGACTCCATCCTCACCATCCATCTCTCTAGACCTGTCTGCCTGGGGTCGAATCCTGGCAATCATACCAACCTACTCAGCATTCCCCAGTGAATAGATGGTTTCCTTCTCTGATTCTTGGGTTTCAGTCTTATTAATCCAGCTAGAAAAAGAAACTTCTGGCTGGTGATACATTTTTTTGTACCCCTGGCCTCTCAACACTGGGCTAAACTTATAAGAGGCAATCAATAAAAGTTTATAGACTCTAACCAAATTAAATTGGGTAGAATAAATGCAAGCAAGAGGATATACGTGTACAGGTTGTGTGTATCTAACTGTCATCCAGACAGCTGGGAAAATTGACACTCTCTTTGAAAATTAGCTTCTGAACACAATTGTGGCAAAGATAGATTAATTCTTATTAGGCATGTAATTCTGCATCTACCTAGACATTTCTCAGTCAGACACACAAATGGTACTTGCTAAACTGAGCCACGCACCCCAAGAGCTTCTATGCATAAAGGTCAACATATTTGGATTTTTTTTTTTTTTTCTTTGAGGAAAGGTAGGTGGAGAGGAGAGGTAAGAAGGCTCCTAACACGTGCCATCTCTGCTGGGAATTTCACACTGATCATTCCAATTCAAAGCAAATATCCTGATGCCACCTTGGAGGAATTCCTCTCCATTATTCATGGTTTCATGCAGGCAACAAACATTTCTCGATAATTCTTCCCTGAGGGCAAAGATCCCTACATTCCCCAAGTGGTTAGTCTCTCCCTGTTCTGGTTGAGATTCCCTCAGCCCTGGATTCATCCCTCTACAGTAGCACTCATCACATTGATTGGCTTGTTTGTCCCCACACTGGGCTGTGACCTCTACAATGCTGGGGGCTGTTTCTCCATCCCTATGTGCCCTAGGTCCTTGAACATCATCTTCCACATTCTAGAGCATCAATCAATGTTGTGGAATGAAATGCAATGTCAGAGCTGTAAAAGCCATAGAAATAACCTAGTCCACAGATAGAAAACCAAGGCCCACAGAGGGGAAGCAACCTCTTCAAATTCTCACAAAAAGATAGTGGCAATCAGTAAAGAAAGAAAAAAAATCAAAGATCTCAGCAATGCTGCAAGCTTGAGGAATAGGTGACTGGGAGGTGTTGTGGGGGACTTGACGGAATTTGGAAAGGGAACAAAACTAAGTTTGGTTCTGGACAGCCTCAAACACGTGGAACAAGTCTAATACCTCTTCTCCGTGACAACCCTTCAGATAATATTACAAAAAAAATTAACACTTATAGAATATTTACCATGTGGAGGTAGAAAACAGAGATCATGTCTTCCCTGTATCTTCTTTTCTATAAGTTTAACACTCGCACATAATCAATTATATAAGCAAGTAAATAACGTGCCTCAGGTCATGAAACTAGTAAACCTGGGTCTGAATGAGTCAAAAGCTCACAAACGTTGCCCTGCACCCCACTGCCTTTCGGACCCTAGTCCTAAGGCTACAGCATACCAAGAAAGAGCCAGCTGGACCATGTAAGAAGTTCACAGGCGGACTTGGCTGTGTCCCAGGACAGAAAGCAGTAGCTCCAGAGCTGGAGGATAGGTCTGCTGCCTGCCCACCCCCTAAAATTGCAGAGTGGGCACCATTCCTCAGAGTCCTTGCTAGCACTTGGCTGACAGGCCAGGCCAAAACTGGGAGCAGGTATAACATGCAGAAACACAGAAGTCCACTTAAACTCTTCACTTAGCCAGGATACCACTGCCGACTATAAAGAGAGCAAAAAGAGAGCAGCTGGGAGCCAGGTGCAACTAAGGTAGTAGTCATAGATACAGTCATTCATTCATTTACTCATTGATTCATTTCATCACTCAACAATATATGCTGAGCCTTAGCCCTGGACCAGGTCCTTTTCTAGGCTCTGGATTGAGAAAACAGCAGGGCTAGGTCCCCGGCCTGGAGAAGCTCATAGGCAAGTGAGGCAAGGCTACATGGAAACACCCCACGACCATGCAATCTGGGAAGTGTTATCTTGGAGGAAGAATGAGAAGAGAGGAGGAAAGGCTCACCCTAGGAAAGACTTCCCAGACAAAGCAGATCATTCTGATGCGAGGACATTTCAAAGTGGCTATATCAAACAAACCATGTCAAAATGGAAAATTACTGTTATTTAAACCCAGCAAGCAAACTGAGAACCAGAGATCTCTGGATCACAGCTCTCCTCCTGTCCTTAGAGCTCTAAGCAGTACATTTGATTATCTGTTCTATTAGATGGTCCTTAAGGTCTCTTTCAAGCCTGAAGTTCCTCCAGTTCAGCTCTGATTGGATGACCAGGAAAGGGGCAATCAGGAGCCCTGACTGTGGGGACACAACTGAGGGCACCTTTGGGTATATTGTTCTCTCTGCCTTTTTCCTTTTCTCTAGTTCTTACTCACTTATTAGAGCTCAGTTCAAATTCCAGTTCTTCCAGAAAGCCTTTTGGATCCCCCGGGAGCCTGCTGGTCTCCCAAGAGTCTCTAAACCATAGCACTATGTGCAGCACTGACTTACTGCCAGCTGCAGGCAGGGCAGGGACTGATTCATCTGTCTCCCCCAGCTCCTATTCCTGTGCAGGCCTTTCTTAATAAAGCACATTGAAAGGTGTACAGCAGGAGTTCAGGAGGATGCTCTGGGCAGATGTGAAACGGTGATCTTGGTTACAGCAGTGACATGTTCCTCCTAGGCCACCCTCCTCATAGGCCAGATCCTCCGAGGCCACTGTCCTCTCTCTGCCTTTCCTCAGCTCTGCTACTGACTTCACCAGACTCAACACTCCTGGCCTGCTTATTCTAGGCTTTTTGGGGGCTCTGGAATGTCAACTGCAAACAAAGTGGTGTATACACATTTTGGAGAAAAGCACATTTTAGTGTGACCTGCACCTGGAGAGCCAAGAGGGAAGGAGTAGACTGGTGATCCCACATAAGGACCATGGAACTTCTGAGTCAGGCTAGGGCACGAGCAGGCTAGTTGAGGGGCATGAAGATCACGCTATTACACACTTTCAGAGCTGCATGGGAGCAGCTTTTTTACAGAAAAAGATACTTGGGCGCTGAAAATATAAGTAATGCCCTTCAAGTTTAATGAGCCAATCTTGGACTAAATTAAGGGGAAAATGCAAGGACAGAAGTCTTCCTCTAGGTGTTCCTTCTCAATCTAGAATACATTCACTGTAGGATCTTCCCTAAGACTAAGGACTGGTAATGAATATTTTAATACTGACAGCTCCTACTTCCCATTGATGAAAATTCCTCTAACCAGAGCATGCTTCACTAAAAATGAAGAAATGGACCAGAAATACCTGTGTTGACCCAGGCCACCTAATCCCTGAGGGCCCCACCCACAGCTGTGCAACAGGGATGAAGGGAGCAGCCCTGGCACCGTCTAGGGCAGCAGCCAGGATGCTGAAGGAAGGAAGGAAGAGACACAAAGCATGCAGAGTAAAGACGTGAGGCCAGTGACTCTGGACAGGTGGCTTCAAATACAATCTAGGGAAAAGACAGTCGCAAAAGGAGAGAAAGTAGAGAGTCAAAGAGATCTGTAGTGGGCTGAATAGTGCTCCCCCAAAAGACACGTCCATCTCCCTGACACCAAAGTACATGCCATTCCCTTGTGGCCCAGTGCAGAGTCCAGAAGAGGGAGCCAACAGCAAACTCTAGGGGGGCCCAGAGGGAACCTAACTCAACCTCAGGCTGTGCTAACACAAACAGATTCTGAAGTGAGGCTGTAATGATCTTGCCCTTCTCTGGGCTGGTCGGACTTCCACTTGTACAGCTGTGTTCAACTCTTGGCTCTGTCCTTCTCAAGGGACTGGACGAACTGGGGCATTTTAGCTAAAGAAGTAAAGATTCAGGGGACCTGATCCTTGTGTTTGAATGCCCAAATGAACTAAATGGCTGTCATAGAGAAGAAATAGATTTTTGTGTGGTGCTTCAAAGGACAGAATCAAGGCCATGGGGCAGCCATTGCCCAGAGAAAGTTTTTGACTCAGCATTATGAAGGATTTTCTAATAATCAGTATACCACCAGACAGTCAGTAGAATAGCAGTGGCTCGGGGATTGGCAGGTCTGAGCAGAGAGATGCTGGGGGATTCCTGCACGAGACAAAGGCTGCACTTGATCATCTCCTGACCTGTAACCCTGTTTGAGAGTCTGACTCTCAGCTAAATACCCCATAACGTACATGTGAATCTAGGTTTTCGGCATATAGACAGAGCACACTCTCACTAGAGAACTTATTACACAGTTTTTGTGAAGAACAAAGTACGGAAACTACTTAGAAATGAGCTGGGGAAAGAAATAACCAATTCTTCCTGCCCCTACATACAAAATGCCTCTCCCCTTGCTGCCTCCTCCCTGCTCAGGCAGGAAGGAAGGGGAAGAGTACATAACCACATAGACATTACCCTCTACCCTGACCAGGAGCCAAAGGCACCTGCACCAGTACCAGGGGAGATCTGGATAGCCTGGGTTTGATGTCCTTTTCTAGGAAAAATCAGCAAGAAGGGAACCTCCAACTACCAACTGAATTATTTCCATAAAAACAAATAGCACCCCCAACTTTATTTTAGCAATTGATTTTTCTTTTGGATCCTTCTAAATTCTACATGTGGAACAAGGAAAACAACAAACTTGAGCAGTAATTCAGAAGTTAAATGTGTTAATGTTCACAAGTTACCCCTGGAGAGGGTTTTTTGGGAAAGGGTGCTGGTCTTAACAAGCGCTAGCCTACACCCTGCATTGTGGACACTCAGAGAACAGGAAGCACGGCGTTTCTCATTTGCCGGCGCATCTGTCTTCTCTTAAGTCAAGATCTCAGAGAATAAGCACTGCTGCATCCGCGTGGATTCCTCTGAAGCTCTTTCCGTTCAGGATTTTGAAAATTTGCCATGTCACCCTTTAACTGAAACAGCTGAAGTTCTCAGGTCATTCCTCAGAAGAAGTCAAAAGATTCCCACTGTTACCTTTCTAGCCTGTAATTAGTGGTGGGCTTTCTTTTCCCCCTGAAAGAACCAGTGTTGAGGGCACACGTCATTTAGCAGCCAGCTTATGAAATGATTAGAAACCTGAACCGTTTCTAACCACTGCAAAAAGGTCTCCAAACATCAGGTGGGTCCTTGAACATGCTATGTCACTTCGGTGAAAATAATGGCTATTGCCCTTAAACCAATTAGCCAAGCACCGAATCAGGCTTCCCACTGTCCGGCAGATGGAGAGTCAAAACAAACAAACAAAAAAAAAAAAAACCCTGTGCTTGCTTCGACAGCACATATTCTAAAACTGGAACAACACAGAGAAGATTAGCATGGCCCCTGCACAAAAATGAGACACAAATTCATATCTTAGATAATGGTGATGGTTGACCAACACGATGAACATAACTAAAGTCACTGAATTGTACATGTAAAAAACGTTGAAGTGGCAAATGTTTTGTTACATACTTGCAACGATAACAAAAGTAAATAAAATTTAAAATCTTCCTATTTTCAGAGCTACAGAATGTAATCTGTAGTTACCAGAACAGATTTAAGCCAGTGTTACTCCTGTTTCCATGAATGTCTCTTAAGTTTAGTATATATCTTAGAATATAGAAGTACAGCTATAACATCTGTGCATAAATCAAGATTTTATATACTGAATGGTGTTAAGTACACAGGCACGTTTGGTATTTGAAAGCTTTTCGGACTAAATCTTTTGGTATAGTAAAGAATCCTTTTGTAATGTAAATAATTATTGCCAAATTCATCTAGCTTGAAGAGTTAAATGTCACATCGTATATTTATTTAAAATAGGCCGTGTTGCCCAGCGAAATTCAGGCTCATTTTTGAGGTTGCATCATTCTTTAGCTAATGAAGGATCCCCATGTCAAGGCATCAGAGTGTGGCAAGAGAGGTCAGCTGAGGACCACAACCCTTAAGCATTGGCGTGGTGTTCCCAGTTCAACTCAAATAATTTAGACTTCAGGCTTTTGTCACACCACGACAGCAAACGTATACTGACCTTGTGCTAAGAGTATGTTCTGTGAGAAGGGCTGTGGGGTGGAGGTAAGAGGGACATTATGCCAGATCTCCCAGAAGCTCCTTGTGGGCGTAGTCACACATACAAGTGACCACACACAAAATCCCTCAAGACTGACTGCAAGGGCTCCCCCACAGGAGGTAACAATTTCAGTGGGAGACCAGAGAAGGATGAACACCCTGGGATGTGGGGATCAGGAAGACAGCTTCCCTAGAAGAGGCAGGATTCGAGCTGGGCCTTCAGGCATAGGCAAGACCACCAAGGCTGAGTGAGGCACAGGCTACTTAGAAGGAGGAGCAAATGCCTAGAGGCCTAGAGGCACATGATCTCTGGGTGCATTAGAGGATTATGTGTGGAGGGCAGGGGGAGGGGAACTGAAGGAAGGGATGGAGACAGGCCATTAGGTCTGCTGGGCAAAGGGGCTTCAGATGGCATTACCCATACACAGGGGACCCACTGAAAGTCTCCGAGAAGGGGTATGACATGATCAGAGTCATCCTTTAGAGTACAGAGAGCAGAAGCCTGATGTTTGAAGAGTGAATAGATAGATAGGCACATGTTTGAGAGAAATTTTGGAAGTAAAATTGATGGGACTTAGTGACTACTGGATTTCACTAAGGAAGGATTGAGGGAGAAGGCACGGTCATAGATGGCTACCCATCCCTGCTGTGGAGTTTCCAGGCTGGGAGGGTTTAGTGGGATGATGGCCCTGTGACCTAGCAGGGACAGTGCTTTGGTACCAGGGCTGGTGGCACCACAGGCTCAACCCCACTCAAGCTCCCCCTTTACATATCAACCTTTACGTTAAAGAGCACCTCCAGGGGTACTACTCTCAGGGCCTGCAGAGGGGTGGGAGGAGGAGGAAGAAAGGGGGGTGCAGAGAGGGAAAGAGAAGGAAGAAGACAGAAGGAAAATGAAAGGGGAGGAAGAAGGGAGAGAAAGAGATTCTGAAGAAGTGGGTCTACAGTGAGAGTCCCCAAAGCAGCAACGGCAGCTTGCCAAGCCACTCTGGGCCTGATCTTGTAGGTCAGAGTGCTGTGGCTGGGTGTTCCTTTTTTCAAAACGCCTAAAACATAGTCTTGTATTCAAGGGGCAGAGAACCTGCTCTGGAGTCTCCCCAGTAATGGTAGGGATAGCACTATCTGTGCAGACAGCCTGTCTAGTCCTGGAGCGCACCAAGCCCTTCCAGACCTCAAGGTCTTTGCATTCACTGTTCCCTCTGCCTGGAACAGTTTTCCCCCTTAATTTAACTTTGTGGAGCCCTGGTGGCCTGTGGTTAAAGCACTCAGCTGCTAACTGAAAGGTTGGAGGTTCAAACCTATCAGCAGCTTTGAGGGAGAAACATGTGGGAGTCTGCTTCCATAAAGATTTACAGCCTTGGAAACTCTCTGGGGCAGGTCTACTCTGTCTTACAGGGTTGCTATGAGTCAAAATCAACTCGACAGCAGTGGTTTTTTTTGTTTGTTTTTTGTTCTGTAATTTAACTTTTATTTGGTGCTTACTACATACCCGGCACTATTCTGAGTACTTTACATTTATCAACTCATTTAATCCTCATAACGACTCTTTCGGGCAGGTACTATTATTATCCCTAGTTTACAGATGAAGAAACTGAGGCCTAGAAGATTAAACAACCTGATCACAGAATTTATTTAGTTAGTGGAAGGGCCAGTATTCAAGTCCATGTGATATGGCCCCAGAGTCTGCAAGTCTGTATTCTTATCAGCTCTAGACATGGCTGGCTCCTTCTCACCTTTAGTCTCAATGCCTCAGACAGGACTTCCCTGACCACCTTCAGATGGTGTCCCCTCCCCCACATCACTTTCTCTCACATTACCCATTTTATTTCTTTCTCAGCTCTTATCATAATCAGTAATTATTTATGTATTTACTTGTTTATTATGTTTCTCCAAGGAACCCTGGTGGCACAATAGCTAAAGCGCTTGGCTGCTAACCAAAAGGTCGGCAGTTCAAATCCACCAGCCACTCTGCAAGAAAAAGATTACGGCCTAGAAAACCCTTCGGGGCAGTTCTACTCTGTCTTATTGGGTCGCTATGAGACAGAATCAACTCGACGGCACACAACAATAATATATATTTACTATTTTATCAGGTTTCTGCAACTAGAATATAAATTCCAGGAAGGCCGGGACCTTTCCTTTTGCTGCAATGGACTCCTGGCACCTAGAACAGTCTCTGGCACATAGTAGGTACTCTATGAATAACTGTTGAATGAACAAATGAAGGGCAGTACCGTGGATTCTACATAGTACTACAGAAGATCATACGGTATTGCAGCTTAGTTCTTCACTCTCTTCCTTGACCGCTGCACCTCCCCTAGCAACCTACACTAGGGCAGAAGGCAGTCAGGGTCCAGAGCTCAGAACCCCGAGTCCAGTTCCCAGGATATGAGGACAAAGCTGATATATTTATAACTGTGTCTGACTGTCAAATCCCCATACCTGGGTCCCTGGGCACATGTGCCCATCTGCAGTGATAAACTTGTGGGCGGCAGGGACTGAGGCTCTGATTAATCCTCTGTGGCCTCCCACCACTAACATGATTTACAGGGCACTGGCTACTATTGATGCTTGTGTCTGATTTGAGCACCCTCGTAATAACAGAAAGCTCCCCCAGGCTCAGGAGACACCTTGAGCATAGATCACCTTGTCACAGGAACTCATCCTCACTGTAAAATCGTGGTGAGGTCCTAACCCAACACACACTCAAAAACAAAAAGCACCCTTTATATACTCCAACAGTGTCTAACAACATTTACTAAGCTTGTCCATGAACACACTGATAAAAGAAACTAACTTGTGTAAAAAAAGAAAAGAAAAACGTTGCCATTGATTCCAACTCATAGCGACCTTATAGGACAGAGTAGAACTGCTCTATAGGGTTTCCAAGGAGCAGCTGGTGGATTTGAACTGCCAACCTTTTTGGTTCACAGCCGTAGCACACCATGGCTCTTAACTACTGCCCCACCAGGGCCTCAAGCTTGTATCAAGTACTTATTGTATCGCAAACGCGTTGCTAGGCACTTTCACACATGATTTCATCTAGTTCTTTGAGTTTGGGATTATTATTATTCCCCTTTTACAAATGAGAAATGAGCCCTATGGGGCTGGGCAGTATCTATCTAATAATCAGCCCAATATCCCCAAACCAGTGGGGATTCAAGCCCAGATGTGTCTGCCTCCTGAACTGCCTTTTATTGTCCTCTGCTCTGATCTGTTCTGCCTTCTCTTGTGCTTCCACCAGACTCACTGTTCTCCATCCATGCTCTGTGCTTCCCGGCCTCTGTGCCTTTTCTTATACCTGTTCCTTGATCTAAAAATGGCTTTTCCACTTCTCTCTACCTGTTGAAATCTTCTTCTTCCCTCTATCTTCCATGGTGCAGATTTCTCCAGTCTCCTCAGTTGGAATTCACGTTCTGAGTGTTCCCAGGGCACTCTGAATCCAGGTCGCATGTGACAAATCCCAGAATACCCTGCGCCATAATCCTCTTTCTTCCTCACTAGAACCTGATCTCCTAGAGGGTAGGGCCTGGTGGATTTTTTCATGTTTGCTTCCTCCTGAATGAGTGGTGAGAAAGTGCTTGTTGAACCAATGAAAAATGAAGAGGGAAAAAGACTTTTGGCATTTGAAGTCATTTGAGGAAAAAAAAGGTTCTGGGCAAATTAGCTTTGAGGAAAGAGCATCATTTGGGAACAGCAAACATGTGTACCACAACTCCACCATTTTCCTGCTCCCGTCACAAAGCACACTCTCATCAGTCCTCTGATTTCATAAAGCTTGAAACTTAAAACCAGGATGTCTAGGAAGGAAATAAAATAATAAAATCACTTCAATAAGAATCCTTTCATAGTAATGCATTTCACACAGACTCCAGAGATGCTAACTGGAGCTCAACAGGGGACAAGAGACTGGCCAAAAGAAGAAAGTTTACCTTCTAGCATGTCAAAGTTTAACTACCTGGTGCTTGTTTTACTGTGGCTGAATTCATCTGTCCCTGGAAAATATGGACTTGCCAAACCCCCCAAAAACTGTAGGCCTCTTCAACCATACCTATGTTAAATACCCACCAAAGGATGCTGAGTCTGGAGTGGTTTTAAATCGTCTTGGTTGGAAAACATCCATCGCTTTAGACTAGAAACAAAAAGATGCTGGCCTCTATATCAGGACCCCCAAACAGTGCATTATTTTTTTTTTTCAAACAACCATTTTGAGGTTTTACAAAAATAACCGACTCACAAACAGAAACACTTCCTGATCTATAAGCCACTCTGAAAACAAACCATTATGCCGTTGAATATTTTATGATGATCCAAAGCATTGAGGGAGGCAAGGAGTGTATTCACCAATCCTTGCCATGTCTATTTTGGGACTCCTCCCAAAGCAAACTGCAAATGCCTCCTTTATTTTCTAAATGCCCATTTGCAAGTGCTGGGTGGATTCTTGGTGAAACATTGCTTCCACCCCAAACTGACCCTAAGCACTGAGACCCGGAGGTTACTCTTCTCCAGAGTTTACATGGAAGGGCCTCATCGATCATCTAGCGCGTACCCTCTACCCCTATTATACAGGCAGCGAAACCAGTGGAGGGGACTTGCCCAAGGTCACACAGTCATTGAACAGCAGAGGAGTCACCAGAAGCCAAGGTCCTCGACTCCCAGCCCAGGGAACATCTGCTACTCCCAGGGGCTGACTCAACACCCCTCCTAAAGCTCTGCGGAAGCTGTCGCAGGTTAACGACGTGACCCTGAAATTGACTTTTGTGGGTTCCAACGTTCTCTCTCCACCCTATGGGGTCCCAGTGCTGAAACACTCAGGGGGACCCTCAACTCACAAAACTGCAATACAGGCATGGCGCTTCAGGTGATCATCCCTGGCGTACCCCTCTTAGTCCGGGTATGGGCGTCAAGGCCAGATAGGGAGAGCTGGACCGAGGTGACTAGAAAGTTGGCGCTGGCCACAGCCGCACGTGAACCCAGGTCTCCCGCCTCCCAGTTTGCCGCTCTTTTCACTACACCATGCAGATCTCCAAAACTTAAGCAACAAATCGATACTGTGTGAAGATTTAACCGTTGCGGGCCCTAATCAGGGTGCCGCGCGAGCCCGCGGACGCGCCCTCCGAGCCGGGAGTGGGGACACTAGGACGGCAGGCGGACACGGGTCGCCCAGGGCCGGTGTTGCAGGCGGAGCGCACGGCGGAGGGCGGCGCGGAGGAAGCCGAGCGGCAGAGAGCCTGCAGCTCTTGGAGGTGCAGGCCGGGGCGTAGGGACCGGCAGTGCCCCCAAAACTTTGCGGCGCCGAGACCTCGCCCTTACCTGCAGAGGAAGCGCCGCCCGCGCGAACGCGGACCTGGCGGGCTGACGCTCTCGGCGAGGGGCGGCCCCGCCCGGTGGCGGGCACGGACGCGGCCAAGGCTCGGGCAGCAGCTCGGCTCGGGCTCGGCTGGGGCTCCGCCTCCCGCGCCGCGGCTGCAGCCGGAGGGGGCGCGCAAGGCCGGGCCGCGCCCGCGCCGTCTGGCCGCGGCAGGTGCTGAGGCTGCAGCTGCGGGCCGCCAGCTGCGGGCGCCGCGACCCCCACCCCGGGGGAGGAGCCCCGCGCGCCGCCTCCACGGGCTCCGGAGGTCCCGGCCCGCCGCAGTGGGCGGTCCCGCTCCCACCCGGCTCCGGCCTTCCCCGGCCTTTCCCAGCTCCCTGCCTGGGCGCGCAGCTTCCGCCGAGCACCCACGGGGAGACTGAGGCGGGTAGAGGGAAGGGGCTACACACGGTCAGGCAGAGCTGCGGCGGCAAGGCCAGAACTGGAATCCAGAAGAATGCCAAGAAATTACGCCTTCGCACTCCACCTTCCCCCAGACTCTCGGGCTCCAAGGCTGTTGGAAGAGCCCCAGCTACGCGGGACCCGGGGCGGCGGTCCTCGGGGCCAGGAGAGACAGATGAGGTGGACCTCGATTTAGCACTGCGGGCCACCGCCCTGCCTCTGCGAACTCTGCCTTCCGCGGCTGGGACACTACGCACTCCCGACGACTTTTCCTCCGCCTCTCCTACCACTTCGTGGCCTCCGTGAGGGCTCCTCAAGCTCCCAGCCCCAACATGCTGGAGTGCCCTGGGGCTCTGCACTCAACCCTCTTTTGACTTTCTGTGCTATCTCGCTCACTGCCCTGGCTCTGGTCCTACCACCTATCTGTCCATCATACCCACGTGTACATCTCTATCCAAGAACGCTTTTCGGTGCTGAAGTATTTACTGAACACCTACTAGATCCATGCCCTGTGTTAGACACAGAGTATATAGCATCGAATAAAGCTCAGGCCCTACCCTCATGGAATTTACAGCCCAGTGGACTAGTTCAGTCCCTGTAATAGCGAGATCCCAGAGTACCAAGGGAGCCTCAGGAGGGGCCGCGGGTTGCTTGAATAAGGGAAGAAAGCTTCCTGGAGGGAAGGCCAACGGAGCCTAGTTAACAAAAAGGCGAGAGCCTTCCAAGCAGACGCCACAGGATCGAAGAACCCAAGAAGAAAGAGATCTGAGTGAGGGAAGGACAGTTGAGGAGAGTAGAAGCACTAGAGTTAGCACTAGTTCCTGGCCAAGGCGTTAGCACTCTGTTCTCAGAACAATGGTAGTTCATGGAAGTTTTGAACAGGGAGGGACACTATCAGATGGGCATGTTAGATCATTCTGGTGATCGAGTGAAGCACAGACAGATGTTAACAAGTATGTTCCTTATTAAAAAAAATTGCAGCCCTTTGGAGCAAACCTGGCCTGGATCAAGAAAGCCGCTCCAGCACCTATCTCCTCTATGTCCTTCATCCCCAAATCCAGGCCTTTATCCAAGAACTCTCCTCTGAGGAGCTTGGTCTTTAAAAGGGCTCCTAGGTACCTGCAACCAAAGCTCCCTTTTCTCTCAATGCCACCCAGATCCCCAGGCTAAATGAGCCCTTTGCTCCTTGGGGTCGGCTTCCCTCATCAGTCTGCCCTCTATACATGGTGTACCAAATTCTGCTCCAAGGTGAGCAGTATTAGGGGAAATAAATGAAAACAAGGGAAATGCTGAAGCCATGGTGGAGATAAAGTAAGCTTTATCTTTCTTTATTATTTCTTACAACTGCATGTGAATCAACAATTATCTCAAAATAAAAAGCTTAATTCAAAAAAGTGTGTGTTGTAGATAAAGATTAATAACCAAATTACTCACATCTTTTCCCTAAATTGCCCCTTCTGTATTGCCTCCGTATCTCAACTGGTGGTGGTACCACCTTCCCCCTAGGCACTTAAGTCAGAAACTAAGGGGACACCCAACACTCTTCCCTCTTCCTCGTCTCCATACCCTACTGGTCACTAAGTCCAGTCAACTCTGGCTCCTTAGCATCTTTTATACATGTCTCCTCCTCTCCATCTTGCTGCCATTTGCTTTAGTTCAAGCCTCCATTTCTTGCCAAGGCTGTAGTAACCCTCAGCCTTCCTTATTTGCAATTCATCCTCCACATGCTGCCTGTGAACTTTTTAAACCACAGCTTTGACAAGTCACTCTCCTGCTGAAGATACCCGTTGTTCCTTAACGTTGTGATAAAATCCAAACTCTTTAGCAGAGCACTTAACACTGGAGACTTATCTCCACCTCACCCCCATGCCTGCATATCACAAGCCCTGTGTTCCTGAGGCACACGATATTTTATAATAGTAAAACTAGCTACAATTTATTTATTACTATGTGCCAGGCACTGTGCTAAGTGCTTTACATACACTGTCTCATGTAATAAGAGGCATAGAACATAGTGCTAAAAAATGCAGTCACTGGAGTCAAATTGTCTGGGTTAAAATCCCTATGTCGCCACCTTTTAACCTGTATAATCTTGAAGTAAGGATGGCAAAACTTCATCTTACATACTTTGGACATGTTATCAGGAGGAACCAGTTCCCTGGAGAAGGACACCATGCTTGGTAGAGTAGAGGGTCAGCAAAAAAGAGGAAGACCCTCAACAAGATGGATTGACACAGTGGCTGCAACAATGGACTCAAGCACAATGATTGTGACAATGGTGTAGGATCAGACGGTGTTTCATTCTGTTGTACATATGGCTGCTATGAGTCAGAACCAACTCGATGGCACCTAACAATAATCTTGAAAAATAGAGTGCCTAAGTGGTGCAAACAGTTAAGCGCTCAGCTACTAGTCAAAAAGTTTGAACCCACCCAGAGGTGCCTTGGAAGATAGGCCTGCAATCTGCTTCTGAAGGGTCACAAACTTGAAATCCCTGTGGAGCAGTTCTGTTCTGCACATATGAGGTACCCATGAGTCAGAACTGACTTGACAGCAACTAACAACAATGGTCTTGGAAAAGTTCCATAACCCCTCAATTTTTTTTTTTCCTCTTTAAAGGAGGATAACAAGAATACCTACATCATAGAGTAAAGGTTAAGAGAATTACTACAGAGCTGGCAATACTAGTAATGCATATGATCAATTATATGCAGTGAGGATTACTATGCTCATTTTAGTGAGAAAGAGACCAAGGCTCCAGAAATAAAATAAACTACTGTGATTGTTAAGGCTGTGTGTCATCTTGGCTGGGCCATGATTCTCAGTGGTTTGGAAGTTATAGTGTGATCACTACCATGATAAGATATGATATAACGTGATCACCTCCGTGATGGGATCTGCTGTGAGTAGTCAATCAGTTGAAAGGGAGTTTCCTTGGGCGTGTGGACTACACCGAATATAATGGACATTCTGGCAAGGCTCGTGGGCTTTTGCCAGCTCTGGATCCTGCAGCTGGCTCCTGTTTGTCTGACCTCCAGTTCTTGGGACTTGAGCTAGCAGTTTACCTGCAGTCTTGCCAAATTTCTTCACAGTCTGGAGCAAGAGCCCTGCTCTCTGACCTGCCAATCTTGGGTTTGTCAGCCCCTGTGGCTACGTGAATCAGAAGAAGCCTCTATCTTGACCCAGAGACTTGGAATGTTTCAATCTCTACAACAGTGAACTCCATTTCCTTGATAGGCTTTACTGGCTTTGCTTCTCTAGAGAACCCAGCCTAAGACACTTGCCTAAGATTCCACTGCTAAATACTTTGCATTAAGTTACTACCTCCTTTTGGGAAGCTTCCTCATTTCTCCACCTTTGCCTCCAACCTGCTAGTCAAATTCTTCTTCATTCTTCAAATCTTGGTCAAAAGTATCTTCTCCTCTATAAAGTCTTCCCAGTCCCTTCTTTGTGCCTCTTGGTATATGCCTGCAATAAACCACCCAGCACATCACATACCAATGATTTATCTACATGTCTGTCCTCTTGAGACCTCCTTGAGAAAGACAATATCTTATTTTCCTTCCATATTTTTTGAATGGATGAATAAATCAAGGAATAAAATATACATTAAGGATCTCAAAACAGTTTTACTCTAATAGCCATCATTTCAACGTACATCACTTTTCAGCCCCGTTTTTGTCGCTGTTTTTGCTTTTCTTGGTGAGAGGATAGCATCAAATGATCCAATATTAACATAGAACAAGATGCAGCCAGACTGAAATTTCTCATACTGCTGTTTGGTTGTGCCTTGTCCCTCTCAGACATCCCTCCTTTTTTTAGTGACACTCTGTAATAACCCATAATGAGAAACTGTGTTGCATCCTAATGAGACTTCCTGACTAAAGCATCTGAGGTTTAAATTTATTTCCCATAAGTACCATTTCAGCTAAAAGTTTGCTTTCTCTATGGCAATGAGTGTGCCATTTGTCATCTGCTAAGTGCCCATACCTTCCCTTATCTGTATTAATCTTCTTTGCATTCAAATACTTCTGAGAGCTTACTTAATAGTTAGCTTTCTATACAATTTCCTTCTTAGAATGCCTAACTTTTCCTGACTTCATATCTATTGTTCCCAAAATAGAATAGTTTACTGCTTCAAATTTCAGCTTTACTGTCTGCAGTGATTTAGGACAAGTTTCTGCTCTTCCTCAGAGTGATCAAATTCCATATGGTTAAAAAAAAAAAAAAAAAAAAAGCCAGACCCTTTCATTTTGTATGGAAGGGTGTTTCAAAAAGAAATTTCACTGTTAGAAACACTGATTTTGCATACCAAACCACAAGTAAATTGGCAATTTTAATACTTTCAAATCAAATTAATGAGAAGCAGCTCAGAGTTAAAGAAAGAACACTGGTAGGGGGAACAGGAAAAAAATGGGTTCCAGTACTGGTTCTGCCACTTGCCCAAGTCCGCTCACTCAACAGGCCTCAGGAGAAAGGTGGAATGGGACTGAATGACCTCCAAAGTCTCTTTCGATAGAAAATGGCACGATTGTTTAATGGGCCTACAGGTAGTCATTCATTCATTCAACATGGTTGAGAGTCTACTATGGAATTATGCTTTTTGAAGTTTAGTGATATAAATATAAATCCAGGCTGGATGGGGAATGGAATCCTTTGATTAAAAGAGTTTTATTTATACCACGTAAACTGATTTTTTTTTTAAAACTGATTGCATGTTTTCAATATTAAAGATCTTAATGCAGAACTATAATAAAGACAGTTTAAAGCAAGACTTTGGTAGTTCACGAACCATGAGCTGTTGGGGAACTGCAGGAGGACCATTAAGAAGAGCTAGTGTTTCTGGTGAGCTGCTGATAGAAAAGCAGTGCCTTAGAATTCTAGAATCTAGTTCTGTCCTACCTTGCGGTACGGATATGGGAAAGTCACATCACCTCTCTGGGCTACAGTTTCTCTTCTGTAAAATGAGGGGACAATACCAGATGACAGCCATGGTTCCTTGAATTCTAAGTTGAATGATTCTTCCAGATTAAGGAAGCTAACGTGTTATCTAGTCACAAAGAGAGGTTCTGATGATGTCTGCAAAAGAAACCAAGCACTTATCATGAGGATTATATGACCTCCTTAGGACAATTAAATTGTTGCTTTCCGAGAGAAATGATGACATAAAGGCATGTTCTTACTCCCAAGATTCTAGGATACAGAAGAAGACATTCACTGCTCATGTCTCAAAAATGAATTGTACAGCTTACTAGAAGCTACCAAGAACAGGGAGTTAGGTGAGAAAGTCCATTATCTGTGTATTAGTGAAGAGAGATCTCCCAACAGTCTCCAAACCTTGCCTGGTCACTTATTCATTCTCTCAAAGATGACCTATTTTTAGTGGAAAACATGTCTCCTTTCTGGATTGCTTCCTTAGCTCTCATATAAGCCATAAAAAAAACATATAAGCCATATCTGCTTAAATTTCTTTTCCCATTCCTAATCACATTCTCAGAAACCCTGGTCGCGTAGTGGTTAAGTGCTACCGCTTCTAACCAAAACGTCGGCAGTTCAAATCCACCAAGTGCTCCTCGGAAACACTACGGGGCAGTTCTAGTCTGCCTTATAGGGTTGCTATGAGTTAGAAGCAACTTGAGAGTAATGGGTTTAATCACATTCTCAGGAGCCCTAGTGTTGAAACGGTTAAACGCACAGCTGCTAACAAAAGTCATAAGTCAAAGGTTGGAATCTACCAGCCACTCTGTTGGAGAAAAATGTGGCAATCTGCTTCTGTAAAGATTTACAGCCTTGGAAACCCTATGGGGCTGTTCTACTCTGTCCTATAGGGTCGCTATGAGAATTTGACTCAAAGTCAATGGGTTTGGTTTTTCAGTGAATCACATTCTCTGCTCCTTGATAACACTGTACTCTGCTCTATTGCTAATGCGGTGGACTTAACGACTCAGTTGGAAACAGAGGGAGAAGATGGCATATTTGTGTGGAGTTGGGAACGATTATCACAAAATTTTTAAAAACATTCAAGCTCTTTATATCTCCTGTCAGATGAATGCTTATCTCATTCTAAGGTGATAAATCTTTGAGTGTTCTGAAAGACTGCTTCGAAAATATAGGGATGACTTCAGTATCTTTCACCTTCTACTTTTTATATCTTTTTAAAATCTTCTTTCTTCTTTCTGGAAGGGGAAGGATCAGCTCCTGGGAGGAAGGCATGCCCTTGAGGTGTGGTCAGTGTAGTGTGACCCTACCCTTGCCAGCTACATCTGTTCTAATTCCAACAGGCTCAGCTTCTGCTGGGTGACTGCAGCTTCACACCACGGATCTGTTTCCCATCACCCCAGGGGCAGATGCCACAATCTCCATCACCATTTTATTTGTCCCCTTTACTTTTTCATAGTGCTTCACAGTTTGTAAAACAGACACCGCAATCATCATATTCTCTCAACACCTCCTTGATAAGCTCCAGGATAAACATTATGATCCCCTTTTTAGAGATGAATAAACTGAGACAAGCTCAGAGAAGTCAAATGATTCGTATGAGCTCATACAGCTGGTAAATGGAATTCAAATCCAGGCTTACCTGGGTAGCAGAGCTCCATCCTTGGAGGAAAAAAGATGACTGACTGCAACAGAATTGTGTTATGGAGACATTTCCTAACTCATCCTAGGGTGACTATCTAGGGAGATTCTCTGAAGACGGGGCCAGCATCCTGGAGCTGACTTCCACTGTCCCCAGCTACCCGCTGAGGTGACTCAAACTGTGAGACAGTGAATAGAAGGGGTCAGACAGTATAGCTGGAACATGAAGGAGATTCCACACACATCTGAGAGAGAGCCATTACAGGACTGGTGAAGTGTGGCGTCTGGGAGGGCCAAGGCCCAAGAACCTGGAAAGTGGTTGTCTTAGTCATCTAGTGCTGCTATAACAGGAATACCACAAGTGGGTGGCTTTAACAAAGAGATATTTATTTCCTCATAGTAAAGTAGGCTAAAAGTCCAAATTTAGGGTGTTAGCTTCAGGCAAAGGCTTTCTGTCTCTGTAGGCTCTGGAGGAAGATCTTTGTCCTTAGTCTTCCCCTGGTTGAGGAGCTTCTCAGGAGTAGGCACCCTGGGTCCAAAGGACACGCTCTGTTCCCAGCGCTGCTTTCTTGGTGGTATGAGGTCCTCCTGTCTCTCTGCTTGCTTCTCTCTTTTATATCTCCAGAGATTGCCTTAAGACACAACCAATCCTATAGGTTGAGTCCTGCCTCACTAACACAACTGCCCAGCCATCCTCCCTCATTAACATCATAGAGGCAGGATTTACAACACAAAGGAAAATTACACAATACCAGGAATCATGACCCAGCCCAACTGATATACGCATTTTTGGGGGGACCTAATTCAATCCATGACAGTGACCTACCTTGCAAGTGTGCTTGCATTGAAAGCCATTGATTCTGGGGATACTTGAGGGGCCCAACTGACCCCAACTGAGTGGGACCCCTTAGCAGATGAGGAAGAACTTCCCTTGCCCACTTCCTGCACATAGTCCTGAGGAAGAACTCCTGATTCTGCTGAAGTCTACCTCCCTAGAAGGAAATGACAGTTGGACCACACTACCCCTCCCAGGACCACCGCTAGCCCACACTTCATCTTCATATAAAAGGCAATCCCCCTCAGATACTCTTCTGAAAATGAAAAAATAACGGTCCCTTCCATCAGGCAGATGCAGCTTCACATCAGGGCAAACAGCTCAGCAAGTGGATTTTAGTTCCTACTTATCCTCTCAACCTGGTACCCTGTGCAGTATACAACCTAAACAATGGCACAGAAAAGCCCAGCCTCTCTCCATTCAAGTAGGGAGTGTCCCAAGACCCTAGAGGCCTCTCTCACCTCAGCTCAGCCAAGTGGATCCAGCCAACCAGATTAGTTCACCACTAAGCTACTGAAGAAGAAGCATCTCTCTTTCCTCTCATGATTACTAAACTGCTGTTACCAAAGGGACCATAATAGTGTGGCTTGCCCAGGTGTTGATATGAGAAACCAAAGGAGATCAGAGATCATTTAAGGAGATTCAATAGCTTTAAGACTAAGTTGAAAGAAACTAAAAGGAAGTGTTTACATGGTGATGTTGTTGTTGTGTGTCCACTCGATTCCAACTCATAGTGAACATATATGACAGAGTAGAACTTTCCCATAGGGTTTCCTAAGCTGTAATCTTTATGGGAGCAGATCGCCAGGTCTTTTCTCCCACAAAGCAACTGGTTGGTTCAAACCACTAACCTTTTGGATAGCAGTTAAGTGCTTAAAAATCATGCCACAAACAAGCGGCCATCTAAGATGCATCAACTGGTCTCAACCCACGTGGATCAAAGGAGAATGAAGAACACCAAGGTCACAAGATAATTATGAGCCCAAGAGACAGAAAGCGCCACATGAACTAGAGACTTACATCATCCTGAGACCAGAAGAACTAGATGGTGCCTGGCCACAACCAGTGCCTACCCTGACAGGGAGCACAACAGAGAACCCCTGAGGGAGCAGGAGAACAGTTGGATGCAGACCCCAAATTCTCATAAAAAGACCAGACTTAACGGTCTGACTGAGACTAGAAGAATCCCGGCGGTCATGGTCCCCAAACCCTCTGTTGGCCCAGGACAGGAGCCATTCCCGAAGACAACTCATCAGACATGGATTGGACTGGACAATGGGTTGGAGAGAGATGCTAATGAGGAGTGAGCTACTTGTATCAGGTGGACACTTGAGACTGTGTTGGCATCTCCTGTCTAGAAGGGAGATGGGAGGGTAGAGAGGGTTAGAAACTGGTAAAAAGGTCATGAAAGGAAAGACTGGAAGGAGGGAGTGGGTTGACTCATTAGGGGGAGAGTAAATGGGAGTATGTAGTAAGGTGTGTATAAGTTTATATGTGAGAGACTGACTTGATTTATAAACTTTCACTTAAAGCACAATAAAAATTATTAAAAAAAAATCATGCCACAAAAGCAAGGTTTTTTTAAAATGAGAATTTTAATGAAATACAAGAAAAGATTACAAAGAAATGGTCAGAATGAGGAAAAGTTGTTTTGGGAAGTTAAATAGACAATTTCTAAATTCAAACACTTCAGTTGTGGAAGTGAAAACAGAATGATCACCACTGAAAACTGATCTGATGATTTGAGACATCAAAAAAGGAGAACTATCCCACAATACCAAGAGAGAAATACAAACGAATGGAAATTACAAGTCAAAAAGGTTAAAAAACAGGAATGAGAAATCTTGGAAACATGCAAGTAACAGGAGTACCAAAAGGAGTGAAAATAACAAAGGACCAAACAATAACCAAATAAATAATGGAAGAAGCTTTATGAACTTTAAGAAACTTGAGTTTTCAGGTAGAAAAGACTCACTGAGTGTTGTTGTTGTTAGGTGCTGTTGACTCATAGCAACTCGTGTACAACAGAACAAAACACTGGCTGATCTTGTGCCTTCCTCATGATAGTTGCTATGCTTGAGCCCACTGTTGCAGCCAATGTGTCAGTCCATCTTTATAACACATACCTAGTTCTGGACAAAACAGGGGGGACATGTTTCTCCCACTAAGTACAGCTAAAAGCCCAGATACAATGTATAAACAAACATAAGATCCTGAACGATGGAGAGAAGAAGGTAGCTTGACTAGGGCCCTCAGGACTCCAGGAACAACATGGTAATGAATTCACTGGGTCTTCCTTTTGCCTCCTGTATATCCCAGCCTAGGCACTAGAGAAACTTACAACTAGGAAATGCCAACAGGAACAGACCAAAAAAAAAAAGCCTTACGAAAACTTGATCTCTCTAGCCAAAGGAACAGGAAAGGGCAGCCTAACAAGATAGAAACTTTTATGACAATAACCACTTTATTCCTGCCAAACACCATGAGAAAAAAAGGCACACAAACCCCTCAGTGCTCACCAGTCAGTGAAGGCTAAGTGTGGAGCTTAGACTTCAACTCCTGCCCAGAAGTACCAAGGTGATGTTCCTCTTCCCCCAGCAGTACAGTATCAGTTGACGCCTCCTAAAATAGAAGATTTGAATAAGATCCAGAACCTCATAACACAGTGATGTCACTAGGGTTGGTGTTACCCAGTGTGGTAATTCATGGTGTCACCCAATCTCCACTATGGACATCCTGTCATACCAGATCATACAGAATCCTTAGTAATGTTTTTTGTACTAATGTTACTTGTAAACCATAATTTCCATATATTGCTCCTTCTTTTCCTTTAATTACTACTTCATTCTCAAAAAAGTTATTGATATAGGTTCACAAAAACTAATTACCACAATATTGTAGCTAAAACACCAGAAAATTTACAAAATCAGTGACTATAAAAACACCAGCAACAATGTAAACAACAGTGCATGTTTATAGTACATGCCGATGAAACCTTGTGATTCCAAGCGTTATTGTAACTGGGTAATAACGACAGTTCTGACCAGAGTGCATTAGAAGGTTCAGAAAGTAAATCAACATAAAGTTTTAGCCTTGTAGGTATATTGATACATGTAAGCTGGGCTTATGAAAAATGTTTTTGTTGTTATAACTAGAGTGATATTTTTATAGACAATCATTTTGGTGTAACCCTCTCTGAGAGTGTCACGCAGTGTGGTCTGCACCCCCTGCACCCTTCTAGTGATGTCACTGTCATACCATAATAACCAAAGTGTCTAGAATACAATACAAAGTCACTCATCATACCAAGAATCAGAAAAAGCTCAAATTGAATGAAAAATAGACAACAGCTGCCAAAATGGAGATGATACAGATGTTGGAATTATCTGACAAGAATTTTAAAGATGCCATCATAAAAATATTTCAGTAGAGGCAGGGCTAAGATGGCTGAGTAGTCAGATGCTTCTGGTGATCCCTCTTACAACAAAGACTTGAAAAAACAAGTGAAATGATTATACTTATGACAAGCTAGGAGCCCTGGACATCAAAGGCAAAGTTAGAAAATGGACTGAGAAGCAAGGGGAGGGAGAGATGGTTCAGAAGTTGAGAGGAGTTGCCAGACCTATGTCACCGGGAACCCTCAGGCACCATTCCCAGGAGCGACTGTGGTGGTCTGGTGGTAGCGTAAAGTCTCAGTTTCCTCAGGGAGAAACAGCCAGCTGCACAGCCTACTCACACCTCCAGAACCAGAGAAGAATTGCACTCTCGGCAAAAGCTAAGTACTTGCGTATATTTTACTGTGCCCCATGCCACCAAGCCAGTTTCAGTGGCTGTCAATTTCCCTGGGCCTGAGATAGGTCCTGCTGAGCACTCTGAGCCATTCTACCAGACTTGGAAAAGGAATAAATTCACAATTGGGGGAAAAGACTATCTTCCAGCTCTACTAACTTGGGGAGAGCAGGACAGAAGTGGTTCCTGTCCAGGCATAAACAGTCCATGGACTTTGAATACTTTTCCCCCCTGCATGGACCTGTGTGGGCCTATTTCAGGAGAATAGACTTTAGTTGGCAGATTGCAACTATTTCACCTGTGCGGTGGAGAGGTGGGTGTTTGATGTTTGACACCTCTTTGCCTATTAAACAGGGTAACCTACCCATATCAGGGGCCTAAGGTCTGGTGCCTCCACTCACATCACCCAGCCACCCATGACAGGGGTCCAAGGATAACTGGTACCTCCCAGTTTTTACAACCAAAAGCACTGGGTGCCTAGGGGCTGTCTTGCAGAACCCACCAACCTGTGTGCTCTAGGGAACAGGGATGTGCTTTCCTCACAAACACTTGGGGGATGGTTGTCATCCCCCTGCCTTACTGACAGTATGACCCCCTGCTGTAACCAGACGTCTGTATCTACACCAATCACCCCTGCCCCTCTAAGACTATAGGACAGAGCCTGTACCGCACACTTGATGACCAGCTGCCCGTACACCTGAGCTGAATCCATACAAGAAAAGTGAATGGACTCCTAGGCTGATATACCTAATAACAGCTCTAGCCATCTGGTGACAGGATGTTAGACCTTCAAAGGCAAAAATAACCGAGCTAGCTCACTCAAGTAACCTATTTGGGCATATCAAAACAAAACAAAGCAAGAAGCTAGGATATAGTAAGCAAACATAAAATAAACTAATACAATAGCTTATAGATGGCTCAGAGACAACAATCAGTATGAAATCACATAAAGAAGAAGACCATGATCACTTCAACAAGCTCTCAAAAAAAAAGAATAAAGGCATCTTCTGGATGAAGGTGCCTTCCTGGAATTACCAAATGCAGAATACAAAAGGTTAATATACAGAACTCTTCAAGACATCAGGAATAAGAACAAGCAATACGTAGAACAAGCCAAGGAACACACAGTCAAAGCCACTGAAGAAATTAAAAAGGTTATTCAAGAACATACTGAAAAATTTAATAAGGTTCAAGAATTCATAGAGACAGCAACCAGAAATTCAGAAGACTGACGATAAAATTACAGCATTAGACAACTCAATAGAAAGTCAGAGGAACAGAATTGTGGAAGTAGAAGCCAGAGTTAGTGAGACTGATGATAAAACACTTGGCAACAATATATTTGAAGAAAAATCAGATTAAGGAATTAAAAAAAAAAATGAAGAAACCCTAAAAATCATGTGGGACTCTATCAAGAGAGATAGCCTATGAGTGATTGGAGTACCAGAACAGGGACAGATAACAGAAAATACAGAGAGAATTGTTGAAGATTTGTTCACAGAAAACTTCCCTGATATCGTGAAAGATGAGAAGATATCTATACAAGATACTCATTGACCTCCACATAAGGTAGATGTTAAAAGAAAGTCACCAAGATATATTACAATCAAACTTCCCAAAACCAAAGATAAAGAGAGAATTTTAAGAGCAGCTAGGGATAAACAAAAAGTCACCTACAAAGAAGAGTCAATAAGAATAAGCTCGGACTACTTGGCAGAAACCATGCAGGCAAGAAGCCAATGGGATGACATATATAAAGCTTTGAAGGAAAAAACTGCTAGCCAAGAATTATATATCCAGCAAAACTGTCTCTCAAATATAAAGGTGAAATTAGGACATTTCCAGATAAACAGAAGTTTAGGGAATTTGTAAAAACCAACTCAAAACTATAGGAAATACTAAAGGGACGTCTCTGGTTAGAAACTCAATAATATCAGATATCAACCCAAGGCTAGAACAACAGGACAGAGCAACCAGATGTCAACCCAAATAGGGAAGTCACAAAAATAAATCAAGATAAAAAAATGCTCAAAACAGGGAAACAGTGATGTCATTATGTAAAAGAAGAAAACATTAAAACAATAGAGACTAAGAAATGTAGTCATAGGTCTTTCATATGAAGAGGAAGACAAGGCAATATAAATAAATAAAAGTTATGTTTAAACTGAGAAAAATAGGTGTAAATATTAAGGTAACCACAAAGGAGATTAACAATCTTACTCATTAAACTAAAATACAAGATAAAAATAGAGACTCAGCAAAAAAAAAAAAAAAAAAAAAAAAAAAAAAAACCACAATGAATAAGAGGAAAAGACAATATATAAAGATAAACTACCCAGGACAAAAAATCAAGTGGGAAAAAAAAGAAACTGTCAACAACACACAAAAAAAGACATCAAAATGACAGCACTAAACTCATACCTATACATACTTACACTGAATATAAATGAACTAAATGCACTGATAAAGAGACAGAGAGTGGCAGAATGGATAAAAAAACAAGATCCGTTTATATGCTGTCTGCAAGAGACACACCTTAGACTTGGAGACACAAACAAACTAAAACCCAAAGGATGGAAAAAAATATATCAAGCAAACAACAATCAAAAAAGAGCAGGAGTGGCAATAATAATTTCTGACAAAATAGACTTTAAAGTTAAATCCACCACAAAGACTAAGGAAGGACACTATATAATGATTAAAGGGACAATATACCAGGAGGATATAACCATATTAAATATTTATGCACCCAATGATGGGCTGCAAGATACGCAAAACAAACTCTAACGCCATTAAATACTGAGATAGACAGCTCCACAATGATGGTAGGAGACCTCAACACATCACTTTTGGTGAAGGACAGAACATCAAGAAAGCTCAATAAAGACACGAAGATATAAATGCCACAATCAACCAACTTGACCTCATAGACATATACAGAACATTCCATCCAACAGCAGCCAAGTATACTTTCTTTTCCAACGGACATGGAACATTCTTTAGAATAGACCACATATTAGGTCATAAAGCAAGCCTTAACAGAATCCAAAACATTGAAATATTACAAAGCACCTTCTCTGACCATAAGGTCATAAACGTAGAAATCAATAATAGAAAAAGCAAGGAAAAGAAATCAAACACTTGGAAACTAAAAAATACCCTGCTCAAAAATGATTGGGTTATGGAAGACGTTAAGGATGGAATAAAGAAATTCATAGAATCCAATGAGAATGAAAACACTTCCTGTCAGAACCTTTGGGACACAGTGAAAGCAGTGCTCAAAGGTCAATTTATATCAATAAATGCACACATACAAAAAGAAGTAAGGGCCACAATCAAAGAATTATCCCTACAACTTGAACAAATAAAAAGACAGCAACAAAAGAAGTCCTCAGGCACCAGAAGAAAGCAAATAATAAAAATTAGAGCAGAACTAAATGAAATAGCGAAGAGAAAAAACAATTGAGAGAGTTAAGAAAACCAAAAGTTGGTTCTTTGAAAAAAATTAACGAAATTGATAAACCATTGGCTATACTGACAAAAGAAAAACAGGAGAGGAAGCAAATAACCCAAATAAGAAATGCGATGGGCGGTATCACAAAAGACCCAACTGAAATTAAAAGAATCATATCAGATTACTATGAAAAATTGTACTCTAACAAATTTGAAAACCTAGAAGAAATGGATGAATTCCTAGAAACACACTACCTACCTAAGCTAACACAAACGGAGGTAGAACACCTAAATAAACCCATAACAAAAAAAGACATTGAAAAGGTAACTTAAAAACTCCTAACAACAACAACAAAAAAAAAAACGCCCTGGCCTGGACGGCATCACTGCAGAGTTCTACCAAACTTTCAGAGAAGAGTTAACACCACTACTACTAAAGGTATTTCAGAGCATAGAAAAGGAAGGAATGGTCCCAAAGTCATTCTATGAAGCCAGCATATCCCTGATACCAAAACCAGGTAAAGACACCACAAAAAAGAAAATTACAGACCTATATCCCTCATGAACTTAGATGCAAAAATCCTCAGCAAAATTCTAGCCAATGGAATTCAACAATATATCAAAAAAATAATTCACCATGACTGAGTGGGATTCATACCAGGTATGCAGGGATGGTTCAACATTAGAAAAACAATTAATGTAACCCATCATATAAATAAAACAAAAGACAAGAACCACATGATCTTATCAATTGATATAGAAAAGGCATTTGACGAAGTCCAACATCCATTCATGATAAAAACTCTCAGCAAAATAGGAATAGAAAGAAAATTCCTCAATATAAAAAAGGCGTTTATACAAAGCCAACAGCCAACATCATCCTAAATGGAGAGAGCCTGAAATCATTCCCCTTGAGATCGGGAACCAGAAAAGGATGCCCTTTATCACCACTCTGATGCAACATTGTGATGGAGGTCCTAGCCAGAGCAACCAGGCTAGATAAAGAAATAAAGGACATCCAGATTGGTAAGGAAGAAGTAGAAGTATCTCTATTTGCAGACGACATGATCTTATACACAGAAAACCCTCAGCAAGACCACAGAAATGACTAGAAGAGTTGAGCAGAGTATCAGAATACAAGATAAACATATAAAAATCAGTTGGATTCCTCTACACCAACAAAGAGAACGTTGAAGAGGAAATCACCAAATCAATACCATTTACAGCAGTCCCCAAGAAGATAAAATACTTAGGAATAAATCCTACCAGAGATGTAAAAGACCTATACAAAGAAAACTACAAGACTGTACTGCAAGAAACCAAAAAAGATCTACATAAGTGGAAAAACAGACCTTGCTCATGGATAGGAAGACTTAACATTGTAAAAATGTCTATTATACGAAAAGCCATCTATAGATAAAATGCAATTCTGATCCAAATTCCAATGCCATTTTTTAATGAGGTGGAGAAACAAATCAGCAACTTCATATGGAAGGGAAAGAGGCCCTGGGTAAGTAAAGCATTATTGAAAAAGAAGAACAAAGTGGGAGGCCTCACTCTACCTGATTTTAGAACCTATTATACTACCACAGTAGTCAAAATAGTCTGGTACTGGTACAACAACAGACACATAGACAGACCAATGAGACAGAGTTGAGAATACAGACATAAATCCATTCAAGTAATAGTAGCTGATATTTGACAAAGGCAGTCAGTAAATGGGGAAAAGACAGTCTCTTTAGCAAATGGTGCTAGCATACCGGATATCCATCTGCAAAGAAATGAAACAAGACCCACACCTCACACCATGCACAAAAACTAACTCAAAATGGATCAAAGACCTAAATATAAAATCTAAAATGATAAAGATCATGGAAGAAAATAGGGACAATGCTAGGAGTCTTAATACCTTACATAAACACTATATAAACATTACTAACAATGCACAAACACCAGAAGGGAAACTAGATAATTGGGAGCTCCTAAAAATAAAACACCTATGCTTATCCAAAGACTTCACCAAAAGAGTAAAAAGATTACCTACAGACTGGGAAAAAGTTTTTAGCTATGACATTTCTGATCAGCGTCTGATCTCTAAAATCTACACGATACTGCAAAAACTCAACAACAAAAAGACAAATAACTCAATTAAAAATGGGCAAAGGATATGAACAGGCACTTCACTAAAGAAGACATTCAGGTAGCTAAGAGATACATGAGGAAATGCTCACGATCATTAGCCATTAGAGAAATGCAAATCAAAACTACAATGAGATACCATCTCACTCCAACAATCACTAAAAAAACCACTGTTGTCAAGGCTGGCATTAATCAAAAAAGCACAAAATAATAAATGTTGGAGATGTTGTGGAAAGACTGGAAAACTTATACACTGCTGGTGGGAATGTAAAATGGTACAACCACTTTGAAAATCAATTTTTCCCTTCCTTAAAAACTAGAAATAGAACTTCCACATGATCCAGCAATCCCACTCCTTGGAATATATCCTAGAGAAATAAAAGCCTTTACACAAACAGATTTATGCACACCCATGTTCATTGCAGCACTGTTTACAATAGCAAAAAGATGGAAGCAACTAAGGTGCCCATCAACGGATGAATGGATAAATAAATTATGATATATTCACACAATGGAATAGTATGCATCGATAAAGAACAATGATGAATCTGTGAAACATTGTATAACATGGAGGAATCTGGAAGGCATTATGCTGAGTGAAATATGAGACCACTATCATCAGAACTTGAGAAATAGTTATAAACAGAGAAGAAAGTATTCTTTGATGATTACGAGAGTGGGGAGGGAGGGAGGGAGAGGGGTATTCACTAAGTAGATAGTAGATAAGAACTATTTTAGGTGAAGGGAAAGACAGCACACAATACAGGAGAAGTCAGCACAACTGGACTAAACCAAAAGAAGTTTCCTGAATAAACTGAACGCTTTGAAGGCCAGCATAGCAGGGGCAGGGGTTTGGGGACCATGGTTTCAGGGAACATCTAGGTCAATTAACATAATAAAATCTATTAAGAAAACATTCTGCATCGTACTTTGGAGAGTGGCGTCTGGGGTCTTAAACGCAAGCAAGCAGCCATGTAAGATTCATCAATTGGTCTCAACCTACCTGGAGCTAAGGAGAATGAAGAACACCAAAGTTACAAGGTAATTATGAGCCTAAGAGACAGAAAGGGCCACATAAACCAGAGACTACATCAGCCTGAGACCAGAACAGCTAGAGGGTGCCTGGGTACAACCGATGACTGCCCTGACAGGGAACACAACAGAGAAGCCCTGAGGGAGCAGTGGGATGCAGACCTCAAATTCTCCTAAAAAGACCAGACTTAATGTTCTGACTGAGACTAGAAGGACCCTAGAGGTCATGGTCCCCAGACCTTCTGTTAGCCCAAGACAGGAAACATTCCCAAAGCCAACTCTTCAGTCGGGGATTGGACTGGACTATAGGATAGAAAATGATACTGGTGAGGAGTGAGCTTCTTAGATCAAGTAGACACATGAGACCATGTGGGCAGCTCCTGTCTGGAGGGGAGATGAGAGGGCAGAGGGGGTCAGAAGCTGGCCAAATGGACACAAAAATAGAGAGTGGAAAGAAGCAGTATGCTGTCTCATTAGGGGGAGAGCTACTAGGAGTATATATAGCAAGGTGTATATAAATTTTTGTATGAGAGACTGACTTGATTTGTAAACTTTTACTTAAAGCACAATAAAATTTTTTTTTAAGTTTTAATTAGCAATTACAAATTCTCTTGAAACAAATGAAAACACAGAAAATATCATCAAAGAAATAGAAGTTATAATAAAAGAACCAAATGGACACTCTACAACTATAAAATGCAAATTATATGAATAAAAAACTCACTGAATAGCATCAATAGTAGAGTGGAGATAACAGAGGATAAAATCAGTAAACTCGAGGGTAGAACAATAGAATTTACCTGAAATGACCAAATATCACTGGAAGAAATGAACTAAGTTAACAAGCTAATATATGATTGGAGTCCCAGAAGGAGAGGAGAAATAGAGTGGAACTGAAAAATTATTTGAAGAAATAATGGCTGAACATTTCCTAAATTTTCTAAAAGACATGTCTAGATTCAAAAAGCTGAACAAATCCCAAAAATGAAAAATCCAAATAAATCCACACCAAGATATAATAATTATATTTCCCGTGATGGTTAAGGTTGTGCGTCTACTTGGCTGGGCCGTGATTTTCAGTAATTTGGAAGTTATGTAATGATGTAGTTTGGCAGTTATGTAATGATGCAATTTGGAAGTTATGGAATGATGTAAATTTGGCAGTTATGGAATGATGTTGTCATCCTCCACGATGTGATCTGATATGATCAGCCAATCAGTTGTAAGATTAGTTTCCTCAGGGATGTGGCCTGCATTCTCTCTCTCTCTCTATATATATGGACATTCTGGCAAAGCTTACTTGCTTGCTCTGGTTACTGCATCTGGTTTGTCATCATCTGACCTCTGCTTCTTGGGACTTGAGCCAGTGGCCTGCCATATTGCCTGCCAATCTTGGATTCATTGGTCTCTGAAGCCTGTGAGCCAGCAGCCTGTCATCTGACCTGCCAATTTTCAGTTTGTCAGCCCCTGAAGCTATGTGAGTCAGTAGAAGCCTCCAGCCTGATGCCTGATCCATGGACTTGGGACTTGCCAGCCTCTATAACCACATGAGTGATTTCCTTGAGATAAATCTCTGCACCCCCCCCATATATATAAGAAGCCCTGGTGACACAGTGGTTAAAGCGATCGACTGCTAACTGAAATGTTGGTGGTTCAAAACCACCAGCAGCTCCATGGGAGAAAGATGTGGCAGTCTGCTTCCACAGAGAGTTACAGTCTTGGAAACCCTACAGTGTTGGTATGATTCAGAATCAAGTAGATGGTAGTGGGCTTTTGGTTTTTACATATATGCTTCACTGGTTTTCCTTCTCTAGAGACCCAACCTAAGACATTTTGAACCACGAGTGGTTCAGAGAAACAAAATTCTAAGGATGAGTTTTCTAAATTGGTTCTCAAGTCTGATTAGTCTTAAAGGAGCTGATGACTCTGTCTACAGTAGTAAAGAGGGTGCTGCTAATCCATGGCATTGGGTGGCAATATTAATGCACAAAATATCACCACCAACAGATCAACTACTGGTGAGAGGCGAGATATCAGGTGACGGCATGTTTGACACTTTTCTTCAATTTTGTCAGAATGAGAAGTATAGGGAAGCTGGTTTGTTGGTCCTACTTTACCTGGACAAAGTAGTGAAAGAAAGAGATGCACTCAGGGTTTCAGAGTCACAGCTCAAGCTTCACATAAAGGACCTCAAAGTTGCCACTTATGCCTTGAAAGAAAGCCTTATTTCTTGTTGTAACAGAGCTGATATTGCCGTAAATCAAACCCAGAGTCTTATTGTAAAAGTGGTTAAATTACAACCCCAACTGAATTCCCAACATCAAATGGTGTCTGAAGTTAAAGTGAGGACTTGGTTGGGAAGAAGTGGGATTCTGAAACTTAGGATGGGGACATATGGGTAGACAATAAGGAAGCTGGGGACATTAAGCCCTAGATTCCATTGAATCAATCCTGCCAACAGAACCAGTCCTCCTACTCCCATCTGAAGAGATTACTCCACCTTTGTCTGCTAAGACATTCTCCTCAGTAACGCCATTACCCTCTCAACCCCCGGCTGATCAGATTAAGCCAGCTGGGTCTGAAGAGCCTTTGTCTGAGATATCACCTGGGGCAGCATCTGGGTCATTGCCTGGGGGCATTGCCTGGGGTAGATGCCTTACAAGACATTGCTCAATGTTTCCAGAACTCATCCACACCACACATTTTTGCTATAACTAGACCTACAACTAGACTTAAGTCTCAGCAAGCCTCAAAGGTGAAGTAAAAAATGTGGCCCAGGAAGAGGTACACTACACTCCAAAAGAACTGTTCCATTTTTCTAATTATGTACAAATAGAAACTTGGGAAATATGTGTGAGAATATCTATTAAGGGTGTGGGATAACGATTAAAGGAACACAAAGTTGGTTCAGTATGAGTTTATTGGTATGTGTCCACTAAGCAGATTCTTCATTCAGTGTTTCAGCTCAAGAAGTTAGGAAAGGATTTAATAGTTTCTTTGGTTGGTTTGCTGAAGCATGGTTTACACGGTGGCCTACAGTAAATCAAGTTGAAGTACCAGATCTGCCTTGGTTATTGCAGAAGAAGGTATCCAAAGGCTTAGGGAAATTGGTATGTTAGAGTGGATTTATCAGGTTAGACTCACAGACTGACAAATGGAGTGCCCAGAGGACACATCTTTTACCACAATGGTGAGGAATAAATTTGTGAAGGGAGCCCCAGCACCCTTGAAGACTGTCATAATTGTTATTTTACGTAAGTCAGATTTGACAGTGGGAACTGCCCTTACTGAATTAAGACACCTAACTACAGTGGGGCTGATTGGCCCCCATGGTGTTAGGGACTAAGTGGTGGCACTCAATTGATAAAGACAAAATGGGTGTGGTTACTCTAATGGACAGCAGAGTTAAAGCAGTGATCAGAATAGTCTGACTTGTATGGACATGTGGCATTGGCTACTTAGTCTTGGTGTTCCTAGGAGTGAAATAGATGGGAAATCTACTATTTACTTGATCTGTACAAGCAGAAGGATTTTAGGTCAAGTGAACAGCAGTGTAACTCAAATCGCCAGAAGAGACACTCACAGCCCTCAATCAATTCCCAGACTTGAGCAAGTTTACAGACCCACAGCCCCTTGAACGAAGGGGAGACTGGTTTCCTTGAGGAAGGATCCCACTACAATGCCAAAAATTTATGCTGTTAATCTTTCTCCCAGCCTTCCCCAAAGGGATCTACACCCTTTTATGAGAGTGACTGTTCAGTGGGGAAAAGGAAATAATCACACTTTGGGAATTACTGGATACTGGCTCTGAAATGACACTGATTTCAGGAGACCCAAAACTGGTCTCCCACTGTGGCCCACTGGTCAGAGTCAGGGTGTATGAAGGTCAGGATATTAATGGAGTTAGCTCAGGTTTGTCTCACAGTGGGTCCCTTGGGTCTCCAAATCTATCATGTAGTGATTTCCCCAGTTCCAGAATGCATAATTGGAGTAGATGTACTCAAAAATTGGCAAAACCTTAATTGGATCCCTGACAGGTAGAGTAAAGGCCATTATGGTCAGAAAAGCCAAGTGGAAGCCATTAGAACTGTCCTTACCTAGGAAAATAGTAAACCAAAAGCAATACTGTGTTACTAGAGGGATTGCTGAGATTACTGCCAATATCAAGGACTTGAAGGATACAGGGGTGGTGAGTCCCACTGCATCCCCATTAAACTTGTCTATCTAGCCTATGCAAAAAAATAAAAAAGATGGATCTTGGAGAATGACAGTGGATTATTGCAAACTTAACCAGGTGATGACTCCAATTGCAGCTGCTGTTTCAGATGTGGTCTCATTGTTTGAGCAAATTAATACATCTTCTTGTACCTGGTATACAGTTATTGATCTGGCCAATGCCTTTTTCTCAATTCTGGTTTCGATGGACCACCAGAAGCAGTTTGCCTTCAGCTGGCAAGACCAACAGTATACCTTCACTGTCCTACCTTAGAGGTACATCAACTCGCTAGCCCTATGTCATAATTTAGTCCACAGGGACCTTGATCTCCTTTCCATTCTATGTCACACTGGTCCATTATATTGATGACATATGCTGATTGGACCCAGTAAGGAAGAAGTGTCAATGACTCTGGACTTATTTGTAAAACACTTGCATGCTAGAGACTGGGAAATTAATCCCGGAAAAATTCAGGCACCTTCCACCTCAGTGAAATTTCAAGGAGTCCAGTGGTGAGGGGCATGCTGAGATATTCCTTCTAAAGCGAAGGATAAGTTGTTACATCTGCCCCCTCCCACAAATAAAAAGGAGGCAAAATGTCTCATGGGCCGCTTTGGATTTTGGGTGCAACATCCCTCATTTGAGTGTGCTTCTCCAGCCAATTTTTTTTTTTCTCCAGCCAATTTATCAAGTGCCTCAAAAAGCTGCTAGTTTTGAATAGGACCCAGAACAAGGGAAGGCTCTGCAACAGGTTCAGGCTGCTTGAAGTGCTCGAAGTGTCAGTGGCAGATAGAGATGCTGTTTGGAGTCTTTAGCAGGTCCCTAGAATTGCAGCACAGACTCTTAGGATTTTGGAGTAAAGCCCTGCTGTCTACTGCAGGTAATTATTCTCCTTTTGAGAAACAGCTTTTGGCTTGTTACTGGGCTACAGTAAAGACTGAATACTTAAGCATCGTCCACCAAGTCACCATGTGGCCTGAGCTCCCCATCATGAACTGGGTGTTGTCTGACCCACAGAGTCATAAAGTTGAACATGCACAATACCACTCCATTATTAAATGGAAGTTGTATACATGAGATTGGGTCTGAGTAGAAACTGAAGGCACAAGTAAGTTGTATGAGGAAATGGCCCAAAGCCCTTAGTTTCCACTTCTGTCACATTACCTTTCCTCTTCCAGTCTCACCTATGGCGTCATGGGGAGTTCCTTATGATCAGCTGACTGAGTCAGGAGAAGCCTTCAGCCTTATGTCTAACCCACGGACTTGGGACGGGCCAGCCTCTACAACTGTGTGAGCCATTTCCTTGAGATAAATTTCTCTCTCCCTCTTTCTCCCTCTCTCTCTATACTCTTCACTGGTTTTGCTTCTCTAGAGAACCCAACCTAAGACACTTCTGAAAACTAAAGACAAAGAAAAAATCCTGAAAACAGCCAGAGAGAAATGACACGTAACTTATAGGGGAACACCAATTCAAATGACAGAAAAATTCTCATATGAAAATTTGATGTCCAGAGGGAAGTGGCACATTGTTTTTCAAGTGCTGAAAGAAAAGATTTGTCAATTCTGAATTCTGTAACCCACTGCCGTTGAGTCGATTCCGACTCATAGCGACCCTATAGGACAGAGTAGAACTGCCCGATAGAGTTTCCAAGGAGCGCCTGATGGATTCGAACTGCAGACCTCTTGGTTAGCAGCCGTAGCACTTAACCACTACATCACCAGGGTTTCCCTGAATTCCATATCCAGCAAAAGTATCCTTCAGGAATGAAGATAAAATATAGACATTCTTAAATGAATAAAAATTATTAGAATCTGTGGCCAGCAAAACTACTCTGAGAGGATGGCCAGAGGAAATTCTTCAAACAGAAAAGAAATGATAAGAGAAGGAAACTTGAGTTAACAGGAATGAAGAAAGAATAAAAATACTAGTAAATACTGGAATCCTCTGGAAACCCTGGTGGCGTAATGGTTAAGAGCTACGGCTGCTAACCAAAAGGCCAGCAGTTCATATCCACCAGGGACTCCTTGGAAACCCTATGGGGCAGTTGTACTCTGTACTACCGGGTCACTTTGAGTCAGAATCAACTCGACAGCAATGAGATTCCTCTTAAGTTCTTAAATTTATGTTCGATGGTGGATACAAAATTATAATATTGTGAGACGTGGTTATTATGCATGTTCGAGGAAATATTTAAGATAATTAGAGCAGACAAAGAGATCTAAATGGAGATAAGGTTTCTAAATTTCACTCAAGGTGGTAAAATGTCAATGCCAGTAGACTGGTAAGTTATACATGTGTAATATACTTTAAAAAAGACTATACAAATCAATACACTCAAAAACACTGTAACTATTATCAGAGGTAGAGCAAGACAGCTGCATAAATAGCTGCACGCTCCTACCTATTCACAGAAAAACAGAAAAAAAATCCAGAAATTGGTGGAAACGATAGAATCAAACTCTGGAAATCAATCAAAGAATTACAACATCTAAGCGAATGCTGAATCAAGAAAAAGGTGACATATAAATGGTAGGAAAGCTTCGGCTCTCCACCTGGCCAAGCCCCACCCCTTCTAGAGCTCAGTGCGGCAATCTTGGGGTGGCTGTAAGCAGCCAGAGCTCCCAGACAGGGGGCCTGGTCCTAAAGTAAATATTATTTGTATCCCAATTTTATAGATGAGAAAACTAAGGTTAACTTTTCAGAGATCATTCAATTGACAAATGGCACAGTTTGGATTTAAACTCAGGGAGCCTAATGAAGGGAACTAAAGATTTAGTACAGTTTAGATACCTAAAGGGTAAAAGGAAGATAGAGCTCCCAGGCAGAGAGAACAGCCTATGGGAAAGCTCCGAGGATGGGAAGAAACACTTGCTATTGTCGTCGTTCGGTGCTGTTGAGTCGGTTCCGACTCATAGTGATCCCGTGTACAACAGAATGAAACAATGCCTGGTCCTGTGCCATCCTCACAATTGTTGCTGTGTTTGAGCCCACCGTTGTAGCCACTGTGTCAATCCATCTTCTTGAGGGTCTTCCTCTTTTTTGCTGAGTCTCTACCATACCAAGCATGATGTCCTTCTTCAGTGTCTTAGTCATCTAGTGGTGCTGTAATAGAAATACCACAAGTGGATGGCTTTAACAAAGAGAAATTTATTTTCTCACAATCTAGTAGACTAGAAGTCCAAATTCTGGGCGTCAGCTCCAGGGGAAGGCTTTCTGTCTCTGTCGGCCTTCTCATCAATCTTTCCCCAGACTAGGAGCTTCTCTGGACAGTGACTCTGGGAACAAAGGATGCGCTCTGCCCCCGACACTGCTTCTTGGTGGTATGAGGTCCCCCTGTCTCTCTGCTCACTTCTTTCTTGTACATCTCAAGAGATTGCCTCAAGACACAATCCAATCTTACAGATTGCGTTCTGCCTCACTAACACAACTGCTGCCCATACTTCCTCATTAAAACCATAGAGGCAGGTTTTACAACACATAGGAGAATCACACAATACCAGGAATCATGGCCCAGCCAAACTGATACACACATTTTTGGGTGGACAAAATTCAGTCCACAAAATCCAGGGACTGGTCACTCCTGATAACATGGCCAAAGTATATGAGGCGAAGTCTTGCCATCTTTGCTTCTAAGGAGCACTCTGGCTGTACTTTTTCCAAGATAGATTTGTTCATTCTTCGGGCAGTCCATGTTATATTCAATATTCCTTGCCAACACTAATTCAAAGGCATCAATTCTTCTTTGGTCTTCCTTATTCATTATCCAGTTTTTGCATGCATATGAGGCAATTGAAAATATCATGGCTTGGGTCAGGCACACTTTAGTCCTCAAAGTGACATCTTTGCTTTTTAACAGTTTAAAGAGGTCTTTTGCAACTTTTTTTTTTTTTTGCAGCAGGTTTGCCCAATGCAATACATTGTTTGATTTCTGCTATTTGCAGATGTTTTTAATACACTTATTAATTATCACAAGCACTCCAACAATCAGGTAGTAGGGTGTCCATTTTTTTCTTAACTTTTATTGAGCTTCAAGTGAACATTTACAAATCAAGTCAGACTGTCCCATATAAGTTTATATACACCTTACTCCATACTCCCACTTGCTCTCCCCCTAATGAGTCAGCCCTTCCAGTCTCTCCTTTCGTGACAATTTTGTCAGCTTCCAACTCTCTCTATCCTTCCATCCCCCCTCCAGACAGGAGATGCCAACACAGTCTCAAGTGTCCACCTGATATAATTAGCTCACTCTTCATCAGCATCTCTCTCCTACCCACTGTCCAGTCCCTTCCATGTCTGATGAGTTGTCTTCGGGAATGGTTCCTGTCCTGTGCCAACAGAAGGTTTGGGGACCATGACCGCCGGGATTCCTCTAGTCTCAGTCAGACCATTAAGTCTGGTCTTTTGTGAGAATTTGGGGTCTGCATTCCACTGATCTCCTGCTCCCTCAGGGGTTCTCTGTTGCGCTCCCTGTCAGGGCAGTCATCGGTTGTGGCCGGGCACCAACTAGTTCTTCTGGTCTCAGGATGATGTAAGTCTCTGGTTCATGTGGCCCTTTCTGTCTCTTGGGCTCATAGTTATCGTGTGACCTTGGTGTTCTTCATTCTCCTTTGCTCCAGGTGGGTCGAGACCAATTGATGCATCTTAGATGGCCGCTTGTTAGCATTTAAGACCCCAGACGCCACATTTCAAAGTGGGATGCAGAATGTTTTCATAATAGAATTATTTTGCCAATTGACTTAGAAGTCCCCTTAAACCATGGTCCCCAAACCCCCGCCCTTGCTCCGCTGACCTTTGAAGCATTCAGTTTACCCCAGAAACTTCTTTGCTTTAGGGTGTCCATTTTTAAGATGAAGATATTCAGCAACTTTAAGTAACTTGTTCAAGATCGTCCGAACTCGTAGGTTATAGAGACAGGATTTAAACCTGGTGGCGTAGTGGTTAAGTGCTACAGCTGCTAACCAAAGGGTCAGCAGTTCAAACCCACCAGGTGCTCCTTGGAAACACTATGGGGCAGTTCTACTCTGTCCTATAGGGTCGCTATGAGTTGGAATCGACTCGAGAGCACTGGGTTTGGTTTTTTTTTGTTTGTTTGTGCTACCATCCCTTGTTTGGTCAACAGGCTGGGGAGGCTTTTAGAACATATTCCCCATGATGGTCATCTTTGTTACCCCACTAGTTTTTCTGTAGTGAACATAATTAAAACCTTAAAGCGGAAAGGGCCTGCCCTATCTTTCTGGGTTATTTTGATCAAGCTCTATGTCTCAGCGTCTTCATCTGTAAAACAGAGGATTGGACTTCATCAGCGTTTTTCTAATTTTGAGGGACAGGAGACCAATGGGATCCTTTATTCAGTTGAAATTGTATTAAACAGAAGCCCGGTGTAGGAGACCAGTATAAATAGGGCAGCCCCGATTGAAGGGAACTGGGGGACTGAGAAGCAGGCAGCACTAGCCTCGACCCCTTCTAGCTAAAACACTTCTTTATGATCCCAGGTTCTGGAAATAGTGCATGGAAAGGCTCCAGGCTCAGTGTCGAGTCTTGAAGGTGCTCTCTCCCATCTTCAGTGTGGGATAGAGACATGAATGACATATATTTTCTTAAAAACAAGGCTTTATTCATGTTTTGATACTATGTACTGTATAGTGCAACATTGTGTTTCTTTCTCTTCTTTGAGTCAAAGAGATATCCTGAAAAAGAACTGGGCTGTGGAATTACATGTGGCTTGAATTCCAGTGTAGCCGTTGCTAGCTTTGTGACCTTGGATAACTAATGTAACCTCTCAGTTTTCTTATCACAACATAGAGATAATACTGACCTTGAAGGGGGTTGTGAGGATTAAATGAAATAAGGATAAAGCACCACAGGATTTGAGGCATTCAATAAATGGCAGCCACATTTATGCATTGTGAAACCCCAGATCTTGACACTCTAACTTTGCCTTTTCTTTCACAATTTGCGGAGTTTGGTTGTTTTTTTTCTTTCATCCTTTTTTTATGCAGAGTGATTGATATTTACAAAAGATGATACTTCTTGTAAAGGAATATGGAAAGCACCATAAATACAAGGTAGTGAATTATGAAAATCCATGTACTTATCAAGGACACTGAAGACATGATACGTTTTCATAATCTGGACCTTGATGAATGACTACTATGTATGTTGATTAAACTGAAACCCAACAGCAAGAGCATTCACAAAACAACCCATTGTTAAAACATACTTTTTTTTCTAAAATAAAATATGTTTTTATGACATAAAATTGAGACACAAGGATGACCTTACTTCACAGATGTTCTGTCTTAAAATAAGTGATGTCTGCTGCATCACCGTGCAGTCAGGGGCACAGCCTGACCTCCCAGAGCCTAGCAGATCTAGGAGTATGCTTTACTGGAGGCTAAAGCCAAGGCAGATTTCCTGTGATGGACCATGAATTCCTGCCACTTCCCATGAAGCTTAAGAGGAGAACATTTCAGAGTATATGGTACTTTGTCAACTGATACTAATGTGTCCATTAGTGTGGCTCCAGAGGGAATTCCAGCCTATGCCTAGAGAATGGTCACTTGGGGACAGAAATAGCTCCTTCTAGCTCTCACCTCCCTCACAGTCCTCTGCTCAGCCTTCCTTCTTCCTCTATCCAAGGCATGTGATAGGGGTGTGCCATTAATGGTATCTGCACACCTGACCAGTAACCCCTTAAGGCACTCCACCTTGATGTCCTCTAAAGTTCTCTTACGCAGACACCTCATTTGATCCTCACAGTACTTCTTTGAGCTAGATATTGTTATCCCATTTCACAGATGAGGAGAACAGAAGCTCAGAGGGGGTAATTCACTTGTTTGAGGTCAGAGGCAAGTGGCAGAGCTTTGTTTAATCAAACGCTATGCCACAACCCTATATTGGACATGTAGAGGCATCTCCTTGACCTAAATGGGTTCTGCGAATTGCTTTGGGGGCCTGAATCAAGGCGTGGCCCAAATTAAGTATATGCAAATTTATTAATTCATTCAAGTAACCTTGACTAGGAGTCTATGGGTAAGGCATTGTGCTAGGTGAGGTGGAATTGTGTCATGGGAAACTTATGGAGTTTGAAGTCATTCAGCTCATGGATGTATGGATGTTCCGACCCTAGTAAGTGTTCATTATGTGTCAGTTAGTTATCTTGACTGAGAGGTGCTATGGAAGACACAGAGATGAATCAGACATGGTCCTGACCCTCAAAAGGCTCTAATAGGAAACATAATGTATGTCCTCAAATAACTATCACAGAAGGCAGAATGCACTCGTTGCCACTGGAGGAACTGAAAAGCTCTAGAGCCAAACTGTGGGCTGAGGTGACCTGGGCAGCTACAGTAAACTCACAGGGCTATGACGGTAAATTTTAATTATTTGAGGGACATACCAGCAATACTCAAAATCTATTAGACTTTGCACAAACTACTACCTCAAGGTAGTTCACAGTTTCAATATTAGACCACGCTACATTCCTTTCTCTGACATCATATCTTTGCAAAGCTGGGTTTTTATCAGTTTCTATAATAAAAAGCAACTATTGTACAAAAATCAACATAGAACAGGAAAGGAACGTGGCAGTACTCAATCTGATTCCAAGGTTCGAGAAGTTGCGCAGCACCTAACAAGCATACACACCCCATTGGTACGTAATTGTAGTTACTTAAAATTAAACAAAAATATTTTTTCTTTCAATTTATATGTATTGTTATTTCAAATGACTACTGAACTATTAGGACATAAGTATTTATTAAGCTGTTTTGATCTAACTACTTAATGTATGGAACTATTAGGTATTAATTTTTGCCTGGGGGTGCTTTGAAAAAATTACTGAGGGCACTATGAAACTAGAAAGTTTAGAAATCTCTGCTCTCGGGGAATTCATAGGAGGGAGAGGTCACTTTGAGGTGGAAGGGCAGGGACTATGAAAATCAGGATAGATTTTGAAAGCTGGAAGAAAAGCTAACATTTGAACTAGGGCTTGTGAAATAGGTAAGTTATGAACAAGAGGAGGCTGAGCATTCAAGGTAAAATCAACATATGATCAAAGGCACAGAGAGGAGCAAGCAAAACGTTGTTGAGGTAGTGAGGCGTTCAGTTTAGACTATACGACATCTGAAAGGGAGTCCTGGGAAATAAATATAGGTGGGGAAACATGGAAACCAGAGAATTCTGAGATTTCAATAGGGAAGGGGCCCACAGCTCTGCTCTCTGTTGTTTCCTTTCCCCTCTATTCCTGGGCACCTGAGAATACATTACTACATGGCAGGTATCTAGACTGGGACACCTTGCAGAACGCCTATCAGTAAGGACATCTAGCACAGAACACCTAGATTTTAGTTCGAGGTTCTGTTCTTAACTAGCTGGGTGACTATGAAACAGTGACTTGGTCTTCTGAACCTCGGTTTATTTATTGCCAAATGGAGATAATGTACCTTTGAAACCCGTAAGGGGCAAATCTAAGATGGGATTGTTATTTTACTCATCCTTCTATTCCTGCCCAGACCCAGCACAGTGCTTCATACCTAGTAGGCCTCAAACAAAAATTGACAAAGATGGTTGATCTTAAGAATATAAGAAAACACTTCTCTTAACTGTGGACCCTGAGTTCCTCAAACGTTGTCCAAGTTATGGGCATACCCTTGGAAAGAGGGATATTCTGGGGTCTGATGAACCACGTTTTCCTGAACTAGTGCTCTGGGCTGCCTGCCCTGTTTGTATTTTCTCTAGGTAAGTAGGAGAGGAACTTTATTTCCCATATATGTATAGCAAAAGTGGAAATTACTCATTTGGTGCTGTTTCCTGGTCTTTTTCTCTCTAGAATTCCTATGTGAAGAATCCTCACTCACCAGTACCACTCCCCCAGCCACAACCCGTGCCTGAAGAACAAAGCCAAAAACATTTAACTGAAACCAATAATCCCAAGGGAAAGTGCCAGTTGACAATTTGGCAAACTTTATCAAAAGCCTTAAAAATGTGAGTGCCTTTTGATCTAGTAAAGCCTTTTCTCAGAATTTATCCTAAGGGAAAAAAACCCTGTGGAGAATAATTAACCACCCTTCCTCTCTTTAACCCAGGAAATCTTCCTCCTAGCTGGTGTGTCTTACCTGACATCAGTCCCAAATAATCAGAAGACAAGAAAAAAAGCAGCAAGAACACAGAAGGCACATTTGATGTCGCTGAACATTCCACCACCCTGTTTGATCAGGGCATGCAGGGACCCGGACTGGGCAGTGAAGGGAAGTCAGGGGGTCAGTGGAGGCCTGCAACAAAGGGAGTGAGTAGAATGGGACAACAGCTCTAACAGTCTGCAACAGTTCCCCCTGGGAGCTCCCAAGACCTTACTAAGACAGGAACTTGTAGAATTTTTAGTAAGTCCATTAAGTAGAAGGACCATATTCTCTATCAACTTTGAGGCACAGACTGAGAAAATCTCTCTCACCGGACCATGGCAGGTGACATTCTTGACTCCCTGAAAAAGAAATTTTTTTTTTTTTTTTAAAGGCTTATGAAAATGGGTTCCATTCCTAAAAGTCTGTGGGCAGAGAGTTTATAATCACGCAAGTGGGCAGCTGCCTCCCTGGCACTGACCATAACAGTTAAGGTGTTCTTCAGGGCGCAGAGGCACACACTGCCTGTAACAAAAAATTCCTTCCATTTAAAAGCATAAACTACTTTGATTTGAAATCAGAATTAAAGCCCACAGTTGTTGCAGACTATTCAAAAGCAAAAACCAGGATGACCGATCGCCTTTCCCTCTTGAAACCATTTTTTCACTCCCCCTTTACCAGGGAGACCATTTGTCCTTGCGTAGCGCTTTTACTTTTCAAGGCACTTTCACAACCAGCATGCCCAGCCGACAGGACAGGTGACACAGCTTCCATTTTACAGATAAACTGAGGCCTGGACAGACGAAGTGACTTCTCTAAAATATTCCTAGTCTATCAATTTATGAGATCTTTATGAAATGCTGTAGTAATGGAGTAGAAAATAGCGGACAGGAGGAAGAAAAGAGGTTTATACAGACTCTAATAAGCAAGCTTACCAGTGGTGCCAGTCGGTATAAATGATTAAAGGGGCACAGTGAAGGTCTCAAAATACCTTATTCCCTGCGACAGGAAATTAACTAAGATCTAGAAGTAGTATGGGCAGTAGTCCCCGGATGGTGTAAAAGGTTAGGCACTGAGCTGTTAACTGAAAGGATGGCGGTTCAAATCCATCCAGGGATGCCTCCAAAGAAAGGCCTGCTGATCTACTTCTGAAAGGTCACAGCCTTGAAAACCCAGCGGAACACCGCTCTACTCTGACACACACAGGCACAGGCTGGAACTGACTCAAAGGCTTTAGAAGTATGGACAGCGCAGGAGATCTGTCGGCGAGAGGTTACATTTTCCAAAGATGGCTGCTACAATATCTCCTGCCCCACACACGCTTCTTACCACGTGACTTCGACGCACCTCTCTCGTTGAGAAGTGAGGAGGTGGGGTGGGGTCTATGTTCCCTTCCTTTGAACCTGATAAGGCTCGCGACTATCTCAGAAGTGATGCAGTGTGACTTCCCAAAGTTACCCAAAGCTGAGCACCACTCTCCATGCAGTGTAGTGAGTGGTTGTCACCTCTTTGTTACATGATGACTTTTTCTCTTCTGGGGTTTCTGCCTTGGATTGGGAAGAGTTGAGCCAGCGGGGAAATGGCAGGAACACAGCATCCCCCGAGGTGCCCCTTTCTCCAGACTATCAAGGCAAGGCTAGCCTGTGCTTTTCGTTTCCTCTGGGAGGGGGCAGCAGTCATTTTGCACGTTGTCACCTCTAACCTGTGGCAGAATCTGGATTCAGAGTGGCTGGGGAAGAGGGGAGTTTAAAACCCAGGCTAGGAAGGGTGGCCTGCTTGAAAACACATATTTATGAAACATTTAAGAACATGAGAAATGCCAAATTGGTTCAGATTATTGTGGTAAGGGATAAGAAGGGACCCCAAGTGGTGTTGGGGAAGAGCAAGGTAAATCTGCAACTGGCTAAAGATGTCTTCATGCTATTTTTTTTCTTCAAGCTGTTCTGGGAGGGTCACAACAGAGGGGAAAGGTGGACTTCGATGGCCTTTCTGAGCACTTCTACTCTAGACACCATCATAAATTTATCTCAGCCCTTCTTGGGTCTTTTCTTTTTTTTCTTTCTTTTTTAATATAATGTTTTTTTTTTTTCTGGTTAAAAAAATATACATTCATGGTATACAATTTAGAAAATTCAGAAGAGTTTAGAAATCACACTAATAATCGTACCACATCCAAGTATCCTTTTCTATTTTTACCCATTTTGTATTTTATAAAATTGCCTAGCTGACATATAGTTTTGTATTTTACTCTTTTGACTGAACCTCATATCCTAATATTTTTCCACATTAAATGTTTTTCAAAACATGATTTGTAACAGTTCACAATAGTCTTTCATGCAGATGTACTATAATTTATTTAACCATTTATCTATTTTTAGACATTTAAATTCTTTCCAATTTTTTCCTAAATAATGCTATGATGAATACCTTTGTACATAAATCAACATCTACCTCATTGATTATGTTCTTAGAATAAATTTCTAAAGTAAAATTTCCAAGTCAAAGGGCACTTCTCACACACTGTTAAACTGTGTTCCAGGAGGAATGTACTGGTTTGCTGTGCATATGTTGTTGTTAGGTGCTGTTGAGTTGGTTCTGACTCATAGCGACTCTACATACAACAGAATGAAACACTGCCTGGTCCTACGCCATCCTCACAATTGTTGCTACGCTTGAGTCCATTGTTGTAGCCACTGTGTCACTCTATCTCGTTGAGGGTCTTCCCCTTTTTTGATGACCCTCTACTTTACCAAGCATGATGTCCTTCTCAAGGGACTGGTCCCTCCTGATAACATGTCCAAAGTACATGAGATGAAGTTTTGTTATCCTTGCTTCTGAGGAGCATTCTGGCTGTACTTCTTCCAAGACAGGCTTGTTCATTCTTCTGGTAATCCATTGTATATTCAATATTCTTCACCAACACCATAATTCAAAGGCATCAATTCTTCTTCAGTCTTCTTTATTCATTGTTTGGCTTTCGCATGAACATGAGGCAATTGAAACTACCATGGCCTGGGTCAGGCACACTTTAGCCCTCAAAAGGACATCTTTGCTTTTCAACACTTTAAAGAGGTCTTTTGCAGCGGGTTTGCCAATGCAATAAGTTGTTTGATTTCTTCACTGCCGCTTCCATGGGCGTTCACTCTAGATCCAACTAAAATGAAAGCCTTGACAACTTCAATTATTTTCTCCATTTATCTTGATGTTGCTTATTGATCCAGTTGCGAGGATTTTTGTTTTCTTTTATGTTGAGGTGTAATCCACACTTAAAGCTGTAGTTTTTGATCTTCATCAGTAAGTGCTTCAAGTCCTCTTCACTCTCTGCAGGCAAGGCTGTGTCATATGTATATTGATGGTTGTCAGTGAGTCTTCCTTCAATCCTGACACCACGTTCTTCTTCATAAAGTCTGCCTTCTCAGATTATTTGCTCAGTATATAGATTGAGCAAGTAGGGTGAAAGGATAGAACCCTGACTCACACCTTTTCTGACTTTAAACCACTCAGTATTCCCCTGCTCTGTTCCAACCTCTGCTCTGTTGCAACCACTCTTAGTCTATGTACAGGTTCCTCATGAGCACAATTAAGTGTTCTGGAATTCCCATTCTTTGCAATGTTATCCATAATTTGTTATGACCTACACAGTTGAACGCCATGGCATAGTCGATAAAACCCAGGTAAACATCTTTCTAGTATTCTCTGCTTTCAGCTAGGATCCATCTGATATTAGCAATGATATCCCTGGTTCCACGTCCTCTTCTGAATTCACCTTGAATTTCTGGCATCTCCCTGTCAATACACTGCAGCAACCACTTTTGGATCATCTTCAGCAAAATTTTACTTGCATGTGATATTAATACTATTGTTTGATAATTTCTGCATTCTGTTGGATCACCTTTCTTTGGAATGGGCACAAATATGGATCTGTTCCAGTTGGTTGGCCAAGTAGTTGTCTTCCAAAATTCTTGGCATAGATGAGTGAGCACCTCTAGTGCTGCATTCTGTTTGTTGAAACATCTCATTTGATATTCTGCTAATACCTGGGGCCGTGTTTTTTGCCAATGCCTCCAGTGTAGCTTGGACTTCTTCCTTCAGTACTATTGGTTTTTGGTCATATACTACCTTCTGAAACGGCTGAATGTTGACCAATTCTTTTTGGTAGAGTGACTCAGTCTGTGTAATCCTTCCATCTTCTTTTGATGCTTCCTGCGTTGTTCAATGTTTTGCCCAGAGAATCCTTCAATATTGCAACTCAAGGCTTGCATCAATTGCTCATATGCAAGTTCAAGTTGAATCTGAAGAAAATTAAAACAAGTCCACAAGAGCCAAATATGACTTTGATTATATCCTACCTGAATTCAGGGACCATCTCAAAAATAGATTTGATGCGTTGAACACTAACGACCAAAGACCAGACAGGTTGTAGGATGACAACAAGGACATCATACATGAAGAAAGCAAAAAGTCATTAAAAAGACAAAAAAGAAAGAAAAGACCAAAACGGATGTCAGAGGGACTCTGAAACTTACTCTTGACCACAGAGCTGCTAAAGCAAATGGAGGAATTGATGAAACAACAGAGATGAACAGAAGATTTCAAAGGGTGGCTCAAGAAGACAAAGTAAAGTATTATAAAGAAATGTGCAAAGACCGGGAGTTAGAAAACCAAAAGGGAAGAACATGCTCAGCATTTTTCAAGCTGAAAGAACTGAAGAAAAAATTCAAGACTAGAGTTGCAATATTGAAGGATTCTATTGTATATGTACACGCACCAACTACACTCCACCTTTGCCAAACTGGGTATTATCATTAAAAACCAAAAAAAAGAAATAACAACAAACCCTTTGCTAATTTTATATGCATATATAAATATATATATATAAATAGATGATTATTTAAAAATTTTTATTTGCATTTATTTGATTACTAGTGAAGCTAAATATGTTTTCATGTGCCTACTGGTATTTTCAATTCTTATTCTATGGATTAGCTGTTTAAGTTTGTAGTCTTGGGTCCTATTTAAATGTTGCTCAGGATTCAGGGGAACTGTATTAAATGGCTTGCCCAATGTTAGTGCTCTCAGAATTTATGTTAATCAGGCAACATTTTGATTATTAATATTATATTTTTATATAAGCACCTTTACCTAGTACTTGCTTCTCCCATGAAGCAGCAGTGAGAAACAAACAAAAGGTGTCTAAACAACTGCTTGTATATTAAAAATACAGACATCAATTGGCCTCCATTATCTTCCATGAGGCTAATTGAGCCTAAAAGGATTTTGCTATAGAATATCAGCATTACAGAACATGAATCCTGATGCTTAGCAGTCCGTGGTCTCTGTAGTAATCAGGATAATTATATTACACAGTTCTGAAAAGGCAAGGAGGGATTCTTTTCTGTTTCATTGTGTGTTTGGGTGGGACCAATTCAGGAGGTAAGAAGCATATATTCGGCCCTGGGCTGGGAGTTAAAATGTCTGAATTCTGTTCCTAGCTCAACCTCTGACTCACTTGTTCTGAAATTCCGCATAAACCCTGGACATCTTGAGGGCAGCTCCTCACTTTACAGATGAGGAAACCAAGGTTATGGGGGCGAAAGACTCTTAGCTGAGGTTACAAGTTTTTTATTTTTTTAATTGGGAAACGATTGTTTTGAGAAGGAAAAGAAAGGGCTATTGGTTCATGTGGCCTATTACAGATATACTAGAACAACAATGGGGATAACCATGGATCATTTGCTCCTCCATAAAGGGGTTCACCCATGGAAGGGCTCCTGGGCTGGCTGCAGAGTTCTATTTCTTGACCTAGGTTACAAGGGTGTTCGCCTTATAAGAACTCATTAAACTGCATATTTGTTTGTGGTTTTCTGTATCTGTGTGTGGTTTCACAATAAAATGGTTAGAACAAAAGCCAGACAAAAATGGTACATTCTAATGATTTCATTTATACAACGTTCAAAACCAGATAATACTAATCTGTATGTATTAGAGGTCAAGATAGTAGCTATCATTGGGTGGGGCTGCTGACTGGTAGGTGGCACGAGGAGCCTCTGGGATGCTGGTGACGTTCTGTTTATTTTTTTTTAATTTGTGTGCTGGTCATACGGGTGAGCTCACTTTGTGGAAATTCATCAAGCTTTTCACTGAAGATGTGTACATTTCTCTGTACATGTGTAATACTTTAGTAAAAAATTTACATTAAAAAGAAGAAGCCTGGGTTCCTGATGGCTACTCAGCTGTCATCTCAGCCCTGGACTGATAACTCTAGACAACTTTTACATGACAGAAAATTAATCCATTACGTGTTTACACCACTTTTATTTTGGGTTTTCTGTCTTATGCAACTGAACCTAATCCTGACGCAAGAAATGAGTTGTCAAAGTCTTACGGTAAGTTGATCACAGGGTGTCCAATCTCCATCACCATCCCTGTCTGACCCATGGGTTCTAAATGACTAAGCACAGCACCAGTTACTGGGGTTTGGGCCAGCATCCTATCCAGAAAGCAAAGTGCTCTGTGCACCAAGTCTCCCAAAACCTCAGAGAGTCCTTCAGTCATTCCAGTATTCACTGAGCCTCAACTTCTAGAGTTATAGAGATGAGTTACATAGTCCCCATATTATGGACTCAAAATTTAGAGGGAAAGACAAGTGCTGAGTGATAGGCACAAGGTTCATGAAGATGACTGCTTTAGCAACAACAGAAGCTTCAGCAGGGTGAACCTCACTCCTTACACAGTCAACAAAGATAGCCACATACTTGGTCTCTGCTCTCAGTCTTCATCTGAGAACCTTCCTCATTAGTTCCCAAGTAATTCAGGCTCTTTTCTGGTCCTACTCAGCTCTGACCTTTAGCTTTTTCATTATCAGCCCTGCTCTTGCCAGCAGATTTGTGTGTTGATTTGATGTCTTCAGCAAGGCCCATTCAATCTGCGAGTTCTGGCTCAGTTCATTTCTCTGGATCTTTTCACTTTTTTTAGATGTTCCTCAGATCACTTCTCCTAGACCTGGTCCCTGCAGAGGTATGAGCATTCAGAGCCTCCTGATTCAGTTCCTTTCTCTTCAAACCTAGCTTCCTAGAGGGAACCAAAAGGGGAATCATTATTTCTACTACAAAAACAATTTAAATTTTAAGCCCTTTTTAATTCAGCACATTATTAGAACAGGAGTGAAATTGGGAGGAAAGGAGGTAAATTGGGAAGAGAGTTCAGTAGATTTCCCGGCAATGATTTCTTTTTGTGAAGAATAACTAGATTTATGACACTAATGGAGCTTTAAATCTAGAATTATCTTTTATCCAGCTTCTCTCAAGTGCGTGCTTGAAGCAATATATATTTGAATATGAAAAATGTGGGGACTGTTAAGCATGCATTCCTATATTTTCTAAACTTTGTCCCTGTATCAAGTTAGGCCATCTGAAAGCTACATTCTAGGTTTACCATATTTTGATACTTCATAGAAATAACTTCACAGAAGTATCATTTAATAAATAAAAAGCTCTTATAAATCTATATGAGATAACTATCCAATAAAAAATAGATAAATAATTCATAATAAGACCTAAACGAATGAAAAGTATGCAATCTCCCTCCTACCATCACCTTCCTAAGGAGGGTTATCCTGGTATTGGGCGAGTCCTTTGATTATGAGAAGGAGGAAAGGTGTTAGTATTCATGGTTTGAGGAGCCAGGGCAAAAGTAAATTCCTTCTATAGAAATGAGAGAGAAATGGAGAAGATCACAAAGTAAGAAAGCCAGAGTCAGTCAAGCTAAGCACCATGTAGGGAAGATAATCTAAGGAACATGAACACTGAATGCAACTATGTACAAATAGAATAATTCATCACGATCCAGCAGGGTTTATCCTGGGTATTCGAGGCTTGTTCAACATTCAAAATTCAATCAATGGGTTTTACCATATCAGCAAACTAAAGAAGAAAAACCATTTGATCATCTCAATAGACGCAGAAAAGGAACTGGATAAAATTTAACATCCATTCATAATAAAAACTGTCAGCAAGCTAGGAATGGAAGAGAACTTCCTCAACCTAATAAAGGGCAGGCACAAAACACCTCTAACTACCATCATAATTAATGGTGAAAGAAAGAATGCTTTCTTACTAAGAGCGGGAACAAGGAAAGGTGTCCACTCTCACCAATTCTATTCAACATCATATTGAAGGTCTATCTGGTGAAATATGGCAAGAAAATAAATACAGATTAGAAAGGAAGATATAAAATACTCTCTGTTTGCAGATGACATGAATGTCTACATAGAAAATTCCCAAAGTCTAATGTGCAAAAATGAGCCTAATTTTTATATACTAGTGATAAAAAAAAGAAAATTAAAAAAAAAATAAGTACCATTTATAATTGTATTAAAAAGTAAATATATAGGTATAAACATCACAAAATATATGTAAGATCTGTATGCTGACAACTATAAAATATTGATGAAAGAAATGAAAGTAGACCTAAATAGAGAGATATGCCATGTTCAGGGATTGGAAGAATCAGTGTTGTTAAAATGTCAATTCTCCCTGGACAGATATATTCAATATAATTCCAAACAAATTCCCAGCAGGGTTTTTGCAGAGTTTACTACAAAGAGATGGGGGGGGGTAGTTTGGGGGCTGATGGCACTGTTCTGTATCTTGATTGGTGGTGGTGGTAACACAACTGCAGATGTTTATCAGAACTGCACATTAAAAAGGGTGAATTTTACTGTATGCAAATATACCTTAATTTTTTAAAAAATGAACAAATTCAAAAAAGGGACAAATTATGTCTAATGAGAAATTAGGTTGTATGCTAAATGCTGTGCAACATAAGCCTCCTCTTCTGTTTCCTCTAGAAAACCTCTAATAAATTCTACAGTGAACATTAATGGTTTGTGAAATTGCTTCTCCTTAGAAAGGATCTGTAAAGAAATTTTGAGCCCTTTCTTCGAAGCTGGTGCAAGGTAAAAAGAGGCTGCCACAGAGGACAGCCAATATGTATTTTATGTAGTTCATTTAAAAAAGCAAATCAAAATGAGTTGTCATTTCCCTCCTATCAAACTGGCCATTTTAATAGTCATTTTAATAGTGAAGAGTGAAAATGAATCCAAAGACAGCGGATGAATATTTTCCAAAATTCTGAGAGGAAATTGTTTTCTACCTAAAAGTCTATACCCAAAAAAATCAAATCCATTGCCATCAAGTCAATTCCAACTCATAGTGACCCTGTAGGACAGAGTAGAACTACTGTCCGATAGGGTTTCCAAGGCTGTAAATCTTTATGGAAACAGACTGCCACATCTTTCTCCCACAGAGCAGCGGGTGGGTTCGAACTGCCAACCCTTTGGTTAAGAGATGAGCACTTTAACCACTGCACCATCAAGGGACCTGTAAAATTCTGTACACAGCCAAATAATCAGCCAAATGGAGGACAGAATAAAGGCATTTTCAGACTTTTAAAAAAATTCTCCAAATTTTACTTTCCATGTACCTTGTCTTAGTAAGCAACTAGAAGAGCTTCTCTAGAAAATTAAGAGTAAGTAAATCAAGAAGGAAGAAGATATGGGTTTCAGAAAACAGAAGAGCCACAATAAGAAAAAGCTGAAAGAAATATCCAGGACAAGAGGTGTGCAGCAGGTCTAGTGAACAACCAGTCCACAGTGGCAGAGGAAGGACAAGGACTATGAGAGGGAAACTTGCATGGGAGAAAAGAAGAACAATTAGTGTATTTAAGCAGATCAAAAATATTTGTAACTGTGTAACAGATATTTTGGATTATTTGGAGAAAAATACTAATAGATACAGAGAAAATTAAACAAATGAGAAAAAATACACCAAGGAAATCATTAACTCCAAGAAAAGCTAAAGATTGTACAAGAAGGCATGATGGAGTATACTTCTTGGTTTAACACTGAAGAAAATTTGAACGGTCATATAATGTAAACATTGACTATCAATTTAACTAAAAAATAGTTAAATCTGGGGAACCATGAAGGTGGGAAGTGGGGAGATAGCGTAGAAGAGCTAAATCTTCATCCTACCATAATAAGCAGTATAGTATGTCGTTTAGGAAGGTATAAATACAACAGACAGCAGGATAGTTAAGTGTGGTTCCCTTTGGGTAGAAGAATTGGGTGGTGGGGAGGGACGGAGCAGGAGACTGCTGTTTCTTATTAAACACTGCTGTTAAACACTGCCATCGTGGTGGAAGCCATGGTGGGAGTGTTTATAGCACAGAAATTGGTGAAGCCTACAAATAAGGGCTTCCGCCTGAAAAAAAGAGCCAATTTACAGCATACCACTGGTTCTAATTGGTTTCTTTTGTGAAGCATTACTTTGGTAAAAGCAAAACTAATTTAAAAATAGAATGGTATTGCCCAGTAGTTATGAGTGTTTAAGGAAGCAGGTTTTCTTACACACTGTTAGTGAAAGTGAAAATTGTTATAAATTTCTGGAATGCAACTTAACTATATGTATTAAAAAAAAAAGAAGCCTAAAAAAAAAAAAAGTATTTCCTCTGATTTAAATAGCCCTCTTGTGGAAATTTCTGCTCAGGAAATGTTTTGGTTTTAGTCTCTCCAGCATCCCTTCCTTTGAAGAATCACACCTTTCCCACTCACTAGTAATTCTGTTTATCAATGTGATTTGAGGGTGGCTCACTCCACCCCAAATGACCCAAATCAAACTAAACCGGTTGCCGTTGAGTTGTTTATGGCTCCTAATGACCCTATAGGACAGAGCAGAATTGCCCCACAGGGTTTCCAGGGAGTGGCTGGTGGATTCGAACTGCTAATCTTTTGGCTAACAACCTGAGCTCTTAACCACTATGCCACCATGGCTCCATTGTGCCAGCGTGGCTCCCCAAATGACTCAGTTCTGGTTAATTAGAGAATGCCAGTGCTGGCCATAATGATTGGTTCAGGGATGGGCATGTGGCCCAAGCTGGGCCAATCAGTGTTCCCTCAAGTCCTTTGTTGGCACTATCAGTAAAGATGCTCTCTCTTCTACTGATTCATGAAGACTATATAAACTTGCAGCTGTCAGTGGTCATCTTTACTACTTTGTGAAGACAGAGTCCGCCTGAGAATGAAACCTGCACAGAGGAGAGTGGAGCTGAGATAGAGAAAGCCGTAGCACAGAATGATGTCGTTTGAGAACTTAAACCCAGCCATACCTGAAGCCAGTACATCCTTGAATTTTTCTGTTCTTACAACAATAAATTTCTTTTTCTTTTTTTTTTGCTTAAACAAGTTTGACTTGGGCTTCTGACACTTTCAGCCCCAAAACTCTAATACAGGAAACACCACAAATACAAATAAACATATGCACACCCATGTTCATTGCAGCATTGTTCACAATAGCAAAAAGATGGAAACAACCTAGGTGCCCATCAACAGATGAATGCATAAACAAACTATGGTACACACACACAATGGAATACTATGCAAGGATAAAGAAAAATGATGAAACTGTGAAACATCGCATGATATGGATGAACCTAGAGGGCATTATGCTGAGCGAAATAAGCCAACTCCAAAAGGACAAATATTGTATGAGACCACTACTATAAAAACTCATGAAAAGGTTTACATACAAAAAGAAACAATTTTTTTTTTTTTAAATCACCATCTGTCTCCCAGTCTGTCAGTCCTCTTAGGAAACACTTTTCCTCTATTACATTTGCCTAAGCTTTTAGCCCACTGGAATGTACCCCAGTTTTTACTTTTATCTACTTTCCCAATTTTATTCTATATTTTCTTGGACTTTTCATACAAGTTTTTCAGCCTGTCTCAGTCACTTCCTCACAGTATGGCTGATGTTAACTGATAGAAGATTTTCAATTCTTAAGAAGAGTATATCTAAAAAGAAATTGGTAATTTAATATTGCTTTTAAAACATTTTTTATTGTACTTTAGATGGTTTACAGAACAAACTGGTTTCTCATTAAACAGTACACATATTGTTTTATAACATTGGTTAACAACCCCACGACATGTCAACACTCTCCCTTCTCGACCTTGGGTTCCCCATTACCAGCTTTCCTGTCCCCTCCTGCCTTCTTGTCCTTGCATCTGGGCTGGTGCAGCCCTTTAGTCTTGTTTTGTTTTGTGGGCCTGTCTAATCTTTGCCTGAAGGGTGAACCTCAGGAGTGACTTCATTACTGAGCTAAAAGGGTGTCCAGGTCTCCAGTTTCTGTCAGGCTAGCAAGTCTGATCTTTTTTTGTGAGTTAAAATTTTGTTCTATATTTTTCTCCAGCTCTGTCTGGGACCCTCTACTGTGATCCCTGTCAGAGCAGTCAGTGGTGGTAGCCAGGCACCATCTAGTTGTACTGGACTCAGTCTGGTGAACACCGTGGTAGTTGTGGTCCATTAGTCCTTTGTATTAATCTTCCCCTTGTACCTTTAGTTTTCTTCATTCTCCCTTGCTCCTGAAGGGGTGAGACCAGTAGAGTATCTTAGATGGCTGCTCACAGGCTTTTAAGAACCCAGACGCTACTCACCAAAGTAGAATGTAGAAGATTTTCAAAAAGGAACAATCTTTGGTGGTAAGGAGGGAGGGGAGAGGTGGGAAGGAAAAACGCTAAATAGGCAATAGATAAGTGGTAACTTTGGTAAGGGGTAAGACAGTACGCAATACTGGGGAAGCCGGCAAAACTTGTCCGAGGCAAGGCCATGGAAGCTCCACAGATACATCCAAACTCCCTGAGGGACCAAATTACTGGGCTAAGGACTCTGGGGACCATGGTCTCAGGGAACATCTAGTTCAATTGGCATTACACAGTGTATAAAGAAAATGTTCTACATTCTACTTTGCTGAGCAGCATCTGGGTCTTAAAAGCTTGTGAATGGCCATCTAAGATACTCCACTGGTCTCACCCCATCTGGAGCAAGGGAGAATGAAGAAAACCAAAGACACGAGGGAATGATTAGCCCAAAGGACTAATGAACCACAACTACCACGGCCTCCATCAGAATGAGTCCAGCACAGCTAGCCCAGCTACCACCACTGACTGCTCTGACAAGGATCACAATAAAGGGTCCTAGATGGAGCTGGAGAAAAATGTAGAACAAAATTCTAACTCACACACACACAAAAAAAAGACCAGACTCACTGGTCCTGACAGACTGGAGAAACCCCAAGAGTATGGCACCCAGAACACTTTTAGCTCAGTAATGACATCACTCCTGAGGCTTACCCTTCAGCCAAAGATTAGATGGGCCCATAAAACAAAACGGAACTAAATGGGCACACCAGCCCAGGAGCATGGACAAGAAGGCAGGAGGGGACAGGAAAGCTGGTAATGGGGAACCCAAGGTCCAGAAGGGAAGAATGTTAACATGTCATGCAACTGGCAACCAATGTCACAAAACAATGTGTATTAATTGTTTAATGAGAAACTAGTTTGCTTTGTAAACCTTCATCTATAAAGCACAATAAAAAAAAAACATGAATAGACCCAGAGATTTATTTACCAGGATGTTTGTCAACATATTGAACAGAAGATCAAAAAATACAAAGAAACATACAGGTTCAGCAATAGTATTTTAAATTATTGTATAATGAGTAAGTGGATTTTATTAAAATCTTATTGTAGAATAATTAAAGACACGGGAAACATTCCTAATATATTTTAAGCATAAAAAAAGTACAGATTCAAGTAGATGTATTAAGTAATCCCATATTGTACATGAACAATTTATACCAAAATGTTAACAGTGTCTCTGGGAACTGGTTTGACAAGCGATTTTATTTTCTATAACCAGTATACATACTGCAATGGACATGAATTACTTTTGTTATGAGAAAAAAATTTACAAAAATTATGATTTTAACTTTTACCCAGAAGTTAGCATAAGAAATGGCCACAGGTTTTGTGAGATTATTATTTTAAATTGTGTTGTTCAACGATCCTGATCTCAAGGTACACATTTGGAATTCCTTAGAGTTTAGAGCTAAGAAAATTTGTCTCTTCTTCAGTAAATGAACGTTATCTAACTCATCATACACTTCTTTTTGCCCAGACTACTAAGAAACTCAGAGTTACATTTAGTGCTGACAACAATTTTTTCTGGCTGATAGCAACAAGCTCATTACTTCCTAGTCTCTCCTGCAGACTTCCAAATCTCTATTTCCTTCTCAGCCCTCTCTCCTAATCTTCTAGCCACCTAAACTTCATATATGACCTGCAAGACTCCACAATCTGATTATAATCCAAACCTTATCTCTCACCGTTCACACACGCGTTCTCGTGGCTGGGCACAAAGATTTCCTTTGTCATTCCCAAGCGTACCTTGCACTTAAACACTTTTCTTTCTTTTATTTTTGTAAACAGCATTATTTAGGCAAAATTTGCAAACCATAAAAGTCATCCATTGTAAGTGTACCCTAAGTGCTTTTGAACATGCTGTTCTTTCCTTCCTCATCTACCTAGTGATTCTCTATTCTTCAAAACCCAGGTAGACAACACTTCCCCTATGCAGTCGTGCCCCAAAAACTCAGACTGACTTAATTTCTCCCTTCCTCTGTAGCAATTTATATTTGCCTCTGTTATAGCAATTAGCACATTACATTATAATTGTCTGCTGGGGTTTATCTCACCTTCGAAAAGAATAATGTTGGTGGGCAACCTTGCTTCGCTAGTAACCTGAGCATGTGCTCATTGCGCTGGCACTGGAGGAAAGGAAGGATGGAGGCTGTGACTCAGTCTGCTCCCCGTTCGGCAGCTCAGCTGAGCTTCGCTCCATGACCAAGCAGCTGTGAACTAGAGGCACAGAGCACCAACATCTGCCTCAATGGCCTATATCTGCTTTGCATGTGCATCAACTGCTTCATCTATAAAAACACAGAATCACTTAGTCCTGTGGATTTCAAACCTGAGCATATATCAGAATCCCTGGGAGGGCTTGTTAGGACAGACTGCTGGGCCTCACACCAGAGTTTCTGATTCAGTTGAACCTGCAGGTGATGCTGGTGCTGTGGGTTCAGGGACCACACTTTTAGAACCACTAACCTAATTGACTCATTTTCCAGAGAAGAAAGGGGAGCCCTGAGAAGGGAAGAGGCTTGGCGAGGATCACACACTGAGCTTATGGCAGAGGTAGGCCTGGGCCTGAGTTCCCTTTCCTAAACCAGGTTCGTTAAGCCACACTGTGTGTCCTACCCTCAGATAGCTACGTTAGTTGCCAACCCAGAGAGGACTGATGATGGGCACTTTATAACATTTAAAGTTTTATATTAAAAATTTAAATACAGTTGCTAATAATCAAACAAGACTCCGTGGATCATTAGGCTTATTAATGAAACAAATTCATCCAATCTAAGATATTATATCTGTTTGCTTTTAAAACTTGATTTCTCTTTCCTCCCCCTTTCAGTTTTTCTCTGCTTTTTCTCCATCTACATCCTTCAAAGCAATTTGCAGTAACATTTCCCCAAAGACTAATATGTTTACAAGTTCTTTTTTGTCCTGAGTCCAAGTGTCTTCTTCACATTTTCCGGTAAAACTCCATCCTGCTGCTGCCCTATCCATTATCACAGGAGAAGAAGGAAGATGGGGACTGGAAGTATTGGGGCACACAGACTTGCAACATAAACACTACAAAAAGCTTTCTGTGAAAACCCAAATTCACAGCAATTAGGTGAAAAAACACATATAATCAAAAGCATTTTAATCTGAAAATATTTTCTTTGTTTAGCAGATTCCCCCCCCCTTTTTTTTTTATTGTACTTTAAACGAAGGTTTACAGAGCAAACTAGCTTCTCATTTGTAACATTGGTTAGCAATCTCAAGACACGTCAACACTCTTCCCTTCTTGACCTTATTTAGATTCCCCATTACCAGCTTTCCTCTCCCTTCTTGGGTTCTTGTCCTTGCCCATTTAGTCTTGTTTTGTTTTATGGGCTTGTCTAATCTTTGGCTGAAGGGTGAACTTCAGGAGTGCATTCATTATTGAGCTAAAAGGGTGTCCAAGGGCCATATTCTAACAGATTTTCCAAGTGTTCACTTTGTGCAAAGGGGCAGGTCTGCCAATTTGGGGTTTTCCTTTTTGTCTGAGCCTTATCCGGTATTTTTAACTGAGCCATTATACACAGTGGTCCTATTCCTGAGCACCTAATATGCATCCTATACGTTGTTCAGCCACTAAATGAATGTTTGTTGACTAACCAAAAAAAACCAAACCCACTGCCGTCGAGTCGATTCCGACTCATAGCGACCTTAGAGGACAGAGTAGAACTGCCCCATAGAGTTCCCAAGAAGCGCCCGGCGGATTTGAACTGCCAACCTCTAGGTTAGCAGCCGTGGCATTTAACCACTACGCCACCAGGGTTTGTTAGAGCTGAATAATTGCTTGTACCCTGCTGGTTATTCTTATGGACCCCCCATTCTTCCTATTATTTTCTAGCCAGAATATGCTATATATTTTCCAAACCAAAATCTGGCAACTTTATCATAATCCCGAGTACATATCCTCCTCTATCCAGCATCTCAAAGCTAAAGAGGTGAGGAGAAACCCACTTTGGGGGAAGGCAAGATGAAAATCGAACTGTTTGAAACAAAAATCTAACAATGACTGGAGATGAGATGAGAGAACCCTAAATCTTAAGACTCTCATAGATAGTGACATGGGAAAATGTCAGAGATACAAAGAGTAAGAAATAAAATTTTGTCAGGAGAGCTATTATTTCAGAAATTTAAGAAGGTAGAGAACAAACGAAAAATTTTTAAAGGAGGGAGCAAAGAGGTCTCTTGGGGATTTGACCTGGCCCCTTGAGCCAGGAAGGAAAAGGACCAGAAGAAGGAAATTCTGACACTTTGAGGTTGAAGAAAAGGGATGAAGCTGGAAATTGCGGTACTTTGAAAACTGCAGTATGGAGTAATGTTGAAAGAATAGATTGGAAGGACTTTGCTTCTTCAGGACCACGGGAGTTGAAATTAACAACTCTGGCATGAAAAGGTAAATGTAAGAAAAATTGAATTAGCAAAAAATAACCCATCTAAAGGTGGCCTGAAAGGTGGAATTGGCAGTGACAATAGAAAAGTCCAATCACACATGAATTGCTGAAGGAAATTAAGTCAAACTTATAATGACCTCTCTGCATATAATTTAACTTTCAAATTTTTCAAACTCTTCAGCAAAGCAATATCTGTGCTGTAAACCAGTGCTTCTCAAATTCCCTAGGTACTTTGTAAAACACAGATTTCAGGGACCCGTTCCCCTGGAGATTCTGATTCAGTAGGTCTGAGGTAAGGCCCATAATCTGCATTTCTAACAAGTTCCCAGGTAATGTTTACACTGTTGATCTGCTGACCAGCGGTGCTGCTCTTTGGAAGAGACTGTCCTCTCCTACTCCTTGAGATGGTTGAATGGTGAAGATCTGATGGCCCCTCACCTAGTTGAAGACTATACTCATGCCCCCCTACCCCAGTTATCTCTTCTCCATGCTCTACATCTACAGTTTCTTCAGCTTCTTATACACTTTCTCCAGGTCCTTCACCGTCAGCGTTGAAAACAATTATATCAACAGGCTCCTGGGACAGGACCGTGGCCAAAAGACCCCTTAAGCATTTAGGAACAGTCCAGGGTTCAGGAGAGATAGGCCCTTGGTCGCCTTCACTGATTTGTACTGGTCTGGGACCAGCAAATGGGGAGCACTCCTGAGAGTACAGTAGTCTCATTATGCTTGTTCAAGCAAGCAAACTACTGGACTTTCCTCAAATGACCTCTCAGCAGGGAGCTCTCTGTCTGCATTTATTTTATCTACCCCATTTCAGGAAAATCAGAGAATTGAATGTAAAATCCTAAGTATTAGAGATGGAACCAGACTAATATCTCATTTAGGGCCTGTCATTGAGAATCAGACTAAGAAAAGCAATTACAGATCAAGAACTGAGTCTTTTCACACATGGGATTTAGAGATTTCATGCAACTTTGAATGGCTTTTCATCCTTCAAACTGTTACCTTGTCCAAATCACAGTTTATGTAGCTGTTGTGAGCTGTGAAATGAAACGACTAAGGTCAGGTAAGGAATCTCCTGTTCAGACTTGGGATACTTGGACAACATATATGAAGGAATTGTCCCTGGATGGAGTGAAGTTTAATATCTCCCAACTATTTTAATCCTGAGTGGTCTTGATTTTTTTCTGATGTGTTATTAGAGGAGTGAAGTATATTGAGGAAGGGGAAAAGTCCCACAGGAGCAAAACTGATTGAAAGAGACTGTGCATGAGCCATGGGAGAAAGGTGTGTTCAGAATCCAATTCAAATTAATTCAATTCCACAAACATTGATTGAGCAGTCCTCTAGGCCAGACACTGCTGGTAGGGTGGAGAGAACCAAAACAAAAAAAAAGAATGATCCCAGATGACAATAAAAATCCCTCATGTCTTTCTAGTGATTCATACCCAAGATTAATTTTAAAAACAATTTTACATTGTTTATCTCATTTTATTTTCATAATAGCTTCCAAAGAAGACAAAGCAGGAATTAATATTGTTGTTGTACGGATAAACTGAGATTCAACAGTTAAATTATATGCCCAAGCCTGGTCCTCACCCTTCATTACTTAGATTATATCACTAGCTTTATTACCAAGTATGTGATAACTATCACGTTTGAATCAAATTTGAAACCTCTAGGACTTAAGAAGCTCCAAGACATTAAACATTGCCTAAAATACGCCACAATTTAGCGCTCTATGTTGACTATTCTCCATTTGTTCCCCTGTAACCTCTCTCCTCCATATATATTTCTGCCCATTTCTCCTTGCTCTGTGTTTTGAGAGGCCTGCCCCAATAACTGCATTATCTAGTCATTGTGTCAATTGAGCAGGCAATGAAAGGAACTAGCAGTTCAAAGTATGATAACAGAGTGAGGCAGCGATATTTCTTTCCTGCTCCCTTCTTTGTCCCACCTGCTGGGCGGCTCCTCTTCCATGATTCCAGCTCTCACTGGAAAATGGTAATACTATTTCCTCCCACTTGCCCCTTAGGAATGTTAACAGCTTTGCACCCTTGCTAATCTCTAGGTGCCACTTTGCCCTTTGTTGGTTCCCTTAACCTTGCCCACACCTCTGCAAATAATCCTTTCATCAGAGCTTCTTAAACCACCTCAGTTAGGGTTAGATTCTGTTTCCCGCTAGGATCCTGACCCAGACACGCCTCTCTCCCACACAACCCCAACCTGTAAAAATAGAGCTAATGCCAGAGGAACACAGTGAGCCTAAAACATCCACAGTGCCAAATTCATTGATTTTCCCCTTTTAATAATTAATGTCTGTTTCTCCAGTGCTTATTTGCCACAGTCCTACCTCGGACCCTTGTTTATCCCTGGCCTGAACTTTAGTGATGCTCTCCTAAGTGGACTTCCCATCTCTAGAGCCTCCTACCTCCAATCAATTCTATCCATAGTCTGCTAGTGGATTAAATGTCCTGGCATACAATTCTGATCACATCACTCCTGCAATGGCTCCCAAGTGCCTACAGAATAAAGTTCTAACTCCTTACCCAGCATGTAGCATTCTCACCTATGTGCCCAGATTTATCTATGACTCCCTTATGAGCTTCTGTACTCTTCTGTTCCCTAACCCGTCACCAAAATGTATGGTCTGCATTTTTGTTTACACTGTTTGCTTAGTCTAGAAAGGCCTTTGTTTCAAAAGTCTTCACAGACTTCAAGGTTCGGCCCAAACACTACCTCTTCCTGCCTGAAGATTTCCAGTCTTCCTACAGAGATAAATAGCCGCTGTTCTCTTCCAAACTCTCTTGGATCTACTGGTATCTCTTTCTTATGGCACTTAGCACTTTGAACCTGTCAGTACAATTACCTGTGCCCCTCCTGCCCCACACCTGACTCTAAGCACCTTGTCAGCAGGAGCTGTCTGGTTCATGATGGTATCTAACAATGAGCACAGGGCATAGTATAGACAGAGTAGGTCTCAGCAAGTACTGGATGAATTAATGCGTGAATTAATTCAATTTGACAATCCCCTCAGCATCTAACACAATCTCTATCATGTGGTTAGACTTTAAAATATCTGAATGATCTATTGAACAAGCTGGGTAATGTATGCTAAGTGCCGTTCATGAGATGCTGTAGGTAAACGAATTTGTACATTTGCCTATTTTGTATGACTGTCCCTTAATAAAAATACATATTATTTTATTGTATGTCATTTCAAAAATAAAAAAGATCTCTCTTTTGGGCAAGTGGCACCATACACACAAACATCTTTAAAAGAGAAAGAGAGAGGATGTACTAAAGCTGAGCAAGAGCCTAGAAGAGGTTTCTGAGGGGTGATTGGATGCATGCAGCTTTGAAATATCCTACTTCTTTCTCATTTCCTATCAGTCAGCTCCATCCTCTCCATGCATCCAATTTTGTTTAATGAGGCTGCTGCAATGTATTTATTTTGGGGTGATTGAATTTAGAAAGACATTCATCTAACATACAATTGCTGCCACAGCTGAATGACTGAATCTTAACAAGGATGATGGCATTAGTCCGAGGACAGCTGTTTCTTATCATTTCTAACACTCAGAAAAACTCAGTCCAGGCAGGAGTTTCTGCCTCAGTTTCAAGATGGGACTGATAGGATTTGAAGCAGGATTGCTTTTGGACAGGTAGAAGTAGACAGGGAGAAAGAAGTGCAGATGAGGAACTGGACCTTTGGTTTTTAGAACTATGCGTGTCTGATTTGTGAGGGTTGCTTCTGACCCTTTGGGACACTCAAAAAAATTCCAGTTACCAGGACATAATTTGATAACAGTGAAAGCATCATGTGGGTAACTAACCTTTTAAGAAGTTTACAAATCTGTTGTTATCAGCTACAGCTATTAAAGAACAATGAAAACATACCGGCTCACATTTGCATGCTATGTTATAGTTTACAAAGTGTTTTTGCACTCACCTTTTCAGGTGAATGCTGTGGCAGATCCTGCATGGAGGTGAATTAACCTGAGCAGCTACCCACGTGCCCAGGCACAGGGGCTTACTGAGTATGGTTCCCAGGGCTGGGCAGCCCCCACCTAAAAAAATCTCCATTGCCTGCTGCAGATGGCCAAAATCCACCATGAAGTCATTGCTTCCTTGAACTCAGGCACTTTCACTGTTAAAGCAAAAATGTGCCTGGAAATAAGCACATATAGAACTCTGTAACTCATTTGCACCTCGGTGGGAATGCAACATCAGCATCTTCTCAACCAAACAGCTGGCCAAAGCTTTGATCAGGTCATGCATGCATTAAGAGAGTAAAACAATGTTAGGGGCCTAGCAAGTAAAGAGTAGACCTTGACAACAACCCTAACTTGCTATAGCTTTGGGAGCAGCAGGAAACAGACAGCTGTTAATTTAGCATAGCTGGGAGCTTCAGAATAATCTGCACTTAGAACTACGTATTTTGCAAGGGTAATAAAATGTTACAAGAATTCAATTTTTAAAAGCCCTAAATTTGAATCAGAGTGCATCCTAATACAAACAAGACTCATTCTTTCATTCATTCCTTTATCCATCTGTTCATTGGCTCATTCTGTAGCTAACAAACTGAACAACCCAAACTCATGGAATATAATGAAAACACTATTTTTACTCCCACTGACCCTTTAAATTTATCCAGGGTGGAATGGGGCTTTCTCTGCTGCTAGATACAAATTTGAGCATGTTCCTGGATTTTGCTCATCACTCCTAAGTAACCAAAAGTCCTACCTTCAGTTTAAGCCACAATTACAAGCACAGTTTCAATTCAGTAAAACAAACTATCGGCATCCATGTGGTAACAGTAACTGCCAACCTCATTCAGCATGTGGGAAACCAGGGTGTGCATTTTCTCCTCTTCCCTTCCTTATACTTCCATCTTGCTAAATGGGGTTTCTGACCCTCTGGATAAGGGGTGAGATGGAGGAGAGAGGTGGGCAGAAAGTGCTTGCTTCACTGTGACCCTAGTAAGATGGTGTCACACTCTCTAGGCCAAGCAGTTGTCTATATCTATCTCTTGTGTAATAGTCTTGGGAGTTCTGCAGAGATTCCCCACCCCAAACCCTGGTGATGTCTCACTTGAGGATCCCTTAAAGTGGGCAAAAACATTCTATTCAGGTTGGAGGTTTCCTCTTTCCCATGCCCTAGAAATCCCTGTAGCCCATATTCATCTTCTCCCTTACTGGGGCCTATTTGAAAACCAGTTGCCCTCAAGTTGACTCTAACTCATGGAGATTTCACATGTGTGAAAGTAAAACTATGCTCCATAGAGTTTTCAATAGCTGATTTTTTGGAAGTAGATCACAGGCTTTTCTTTCAAGGCACCTCTGCGTGAACTCGAACCTCCAACCTTTCAGTTAGCAGCAGAGCAAGTTAACCATTTGCACCACCCATGGACTCCTATTCACTCCCTATTAACCAGATCTAAGGTGCCTCACATGCTGGCTCTCTCCTGAAGGGCGCTATACTTGCTCCTTGGAGCACTCTTTGCCTGAACAAATTCTGGGAGTATGATCAATCACAAAGCAACAGCAACTCTCCTTTGCTCTGCTGCCAGAGCATCAGCTACCCCTGTTCTCTGACCGTAAATTTCTGAGGCAGGAGTCAGACTCAGTCCTCTGGGCCCCCAACTGCAGAGGACACAGCTCAAGCTCTGGTCGAGGTGTGGTGAGGTGGGCACCCACACATCCCTTCCTTTTGGGGCTGGGGGGTGGCACTTAGCACGTCCATCACTCCCTCCAAAGAAATCCTCTTCAAAAGTCTCTAACAATCACATCTGTTGGCTCTTGATGTGGGCAAGAGTACAAGTCATACAATCACTTTTCTGCTAAACACTTTTTGTAAGTTCTCCTGGGTGGTCTGCTGCATAACCTTGGTATCTGATAGCTATTGTGTCCTGAATTCTCTGTAGAAAGTTCCAGTCTAACACCTTGTTACAATTCACTCATTTAGTCTGCAAACAATTATTGAAAGCCTACCCTAGTGTAGGCTTTTCCTGTCCCCTACCTCCGTCTTCTTCCTCACTTACTCTATTCTTCACCACTAAGGTCCCTTCCCATTCTCAAATATTATAATGATGAATCAATTGTTTTCTCTCTTCCTCCCGCCCAAGAATTTGTATTCAAAGCATTGACTGCTGTCTATTTGGAATTGGGTCATTCAAAGAGCTATTCCAAACACAGCCTTTAAGGTGTTCTAATAAAGAAGATGCTTTATCATGTCTTTGAAGTACACAGAATCTAGGATAGTAGGAAACAAACTGAGAATAAACGAGGTCAGTAGAGAATTTCATGATTACTAAAAAAGAACATAACTATACCACAATTTTTGTAGCATACAAATTCAGGCATATGGAAGGTATAAAATTAAAACAAGAGTCAAAAGGCATACCGAGTGTTCTAAGATTGCTCCACCAGACAGCTGGAACATCTAAACAGGGTTTCTGAAATATCATATAACAGCTCTCTATTTTGCTAAGCTGTTGAATCCTTAGCCCATATTGCTTTTTTAAAACAATCATGATCGATAGCTAGCATTTACTTAGGGCTTTCTCTATGCTGGACACTGTACTAAGCTATTTATAGCACATGTTATTTAATTCTCACAACAGTACCATGAAGAAGATACATTTCTTCCCTTAAATATATAGAGTATGAGGGAAATGAGGCTCAGCGATTAAGGCATTGAATTGTGTGTTTTGCAAATGGCAAAACTGCTAGCTGTGTTTGGGTGTCAGTAAAGCCAAAGCTACTGCTCCTTCCACTACGCAATGATGCTCCAAGTTGGAGGCAGATAAAAGTGAGTGTCTCGCTCCTAATTCTGCCTGAAGAAAAAAAAAATTTGTGTAGAGGCAAGAGAAAAAAGAACTTTTAGCCTCGTCTGGAAGTCTTTTATTTTATTTTTTATAAAACAGCTACCTTTACTTAAGTGGCCATTTGACTAATCTTTCTGTTAGCGAAACCTCCAGCAATCACAATGACCCTCTGTTACGGCAGAAGTGGAGTGCAGCTGCCAGCCACCTCCTAATTATCTTCTATTGAGGAATGTATCACAGCACCATTCCAGAATGCAGGGGGAGGAGGGGAGTAAACGGATCTGAGAGTATAGGCTTCCCCCTCCCACCCCGTTTACTCAGTGTCAATTAGTACCTACAAAAAGCACTACGTAGCTAGTGTGCACCTTCGCTGTATCAAGCTAATCCACCAGGACAATATGGTGGGGTCCCCAAATGTGACTGTACCTCTTTGGATTCAATTCCGCTGCATCCTTTACCCTCCGCCATCTCTACATAAGCAACCCCCCCCTTCCCTCCCCCAACTGTCTCTTTCCGCCTCCCACAAATATTTGTTGACCACCAGCTAGGTGCCAAGCATATAATATGGATGTAAGGCTTGATCCTGTCCTCAAGGATCTTATAAGAGCCTAATCTAGTAGATAAATCAGACAAACATGTGATCGTAATATTGAACTGTGAATACCACAAAGGAGGGTGGGGCAGGTACAAGAGGAATACATGTCACAGAGGAGGAGAAGTCAGGAAAGGTTTACATGAAAAATGAAACCTTTCTCAGTCTTTCCATTTGGAATAAATTTCACCCCCTCTCCAACCAGAATTCTATTCCACTTTGTAGCTCTGTCATTGAACCCTGCGGCATTTTGGCTTGCATTAGTCACCGTGGGCTGGGTTTATCTCCTCCATTCCACTCAGTTTAATTCACTCCACATGAGCACTGTGCTAGGCTAGGTTGTGGGAGAGAAAGATGACAAGGTCAATCCAAAGACCAATTCCTTGCAGGATGAAAACTATATGACACAAAAGAAGGATAAACTAAGTGCAATGGAAGATAACGTGGGGATAAATGACATCCCATTAGAGGAGGACATTAGGGAAGAAGTGGCATTTGAGATGAGCTTTGAAAGGTGAACAAGATTTCTCCAGTCGAAGATAAACAGGGATGGCATACCATCTTCGTGACAGACTCAAGGAAGGCAGGAAGATGGGGAAAGAATGAATACTGTGTTTGAGGGAATTGTAGGCCAATAAGGCTGGCAGGTAAGGTACATGGTAGGGGAGAGGAATGTAGTTGGAAAAGTTAATTTTGACCAATCTGCAGGGGTTTTAAATGTTTGTAAGCCATTTACCTGTAATATTTAGGCAGCAGTAAACTATTTTGTGTTGAAGAGTTAATGTAACCAAAGTTTTATTCTGCATGGATTGTGGCTGAGGAAAGATAAGACACAGGAACACCAGTGGAGAGGTGATTCGAGTGGTCCAGGTGAGAGAGACTGTAGGTGCTGGTGAGAAGCGGCAGTGGAGATGGAGAACTGCCATCCTCGAGGCAAGGCCTGAGTGTCCCCAGTTTCTGTGTCCCCTATAATACCCAACATTGTTCCCTGCCCTGAGCAGGTTTCATAGGTATTTGTGGAATTGAACTCTATTAAATAAAGTTCAATTTGAAAGTACGAATTTATGTCATACAGGTGTCTTGTCCTGTTTCTTTTAATCCTGTCACCTAAGTCATCCAATTCTAAGTTAAAGAATGACCTTGCCCAAGGCTGTCATTATGTGACATTTATGGGGCACCTGGAAACAGTGGAGTACATCACAGTCCTTAATTAGCTCACGCATTATTTTAACTGGTCTGCAGTTGTCTGGATGCGCAGACAGCTGGGGCTGCCCTATCCTTTCCTGCCAGCTCAGACATCTGTGTCACTGGCTGAGAAGACTTAGGGAGCCCGCTGAGCTTCATAGCCTACAAACAATGGGCTGTTGTGGGGACTTCTAAAGACCAGAGGGCTGCTGGGACTCACAGTAGGGCAACTCTACAGTAAACTCCCCGTCACCTTAAGCAGGGATTTCTAGGTTAAGGGGAAATTGTAGGGACCACCCATGGTATAACCCCAGTATTCCAAAGTCTGATATATACATCAGGATCTGTTAAAATGGTTATGATGACCCATTAAAATGATTAAGATGACCCATTTGGAAAGTAACCCACCTCAAGGGATAGCTTAGAATTAAGGAGTTAACGAGGCTGCAATGTCTTCCAAATTAAATCAAGAGGTCAGGAGACCTCAATTTAATCAAGAGATAATAATATTATCTTATTATCTAATTTTACTGAGCACTTACTATGTGCCGATGCTTTTCTAAGCACTGTACTTACATTAGCATATTTAATCCTTACAACAACTCTATGAAGTAAGTACTATTATCTGCATTTTACATGTGAGGAAACAGGCACAGAGAGGATAAGACTTGCCCTAGGTCACAGAGCTGGCATGTGGTAGGGCCTGAATCTGAACCTATGTGGTCTGGCTCTTGTACATACTGAACACAAACAACACTCTGCTGCCTTTCTGAGGTCAGAGGGTCTCTTGTTCTCATCACCCTGATCAGCAGGACAGGAGAATAACAGAGAGGCCACCATGCCAGTGGCCCGAATTGTAACATCCCCTTCTGAGACATGAATGTATTGAGAGCCAGCAAGGCACAGTGAAAAAGCTTGACCTGGTTTAGAACTCCATTTCCATCATATACTAGAGAGTGACCTTGGCAATTTACTTAACCTCTAAGGGTTACAGTTTCTTGGGTGTGGGATGGAGGTAACAATATTATTTTCAAGCTTGTCATGAGCAAAATAATGAATTAAAGTGTCTAGCCCCAAGCCTGGCACAGAGTGGGTGCTCAATAATGGTCATTACCATAAAGAGAGGTGGTTTGCATGAAGTCTGGGGAAAGAAAGCAAAGAGTAAGAATGTATCCATACACAGCAAGCAGTGTTCACCGGAAAGGGTATTTTGATTCTAGAAAGAGTCCTGAATCTGAGAGGAGCCATTCAGCTCACTTTTTCCTACGGCTTGGTGGCAATATCCCTTAAAGACACTGGGTCCCCTCTTCTCCAATTCTGGGCTTACTGATGGGCCTTCTGGTTTATGATTTGGTCTCTGTTCCTACTGCTCCTGCCAGCTCTGCTTTCAGAGGTCTGTCTAATCCAGAGGTTCAGCCTCCTTGAAGTGGGGAATAGGATTGGGCACACCTACTGCTAATCAAACCCTAGTTCTGAAACTAGAATTGTTAAACACGGCTTTCACTCTAAGCCTCAATACCTGACTTCTATGCTTTAACTTCAAGTGGACAAATTCAACAATAGTGTTGTTTGACTTTTCTTTTCAGTGTAGGAAATATTTAAAAGAATCCTCACACCTCTTTCATAGTAAAGCAACAGGGTATACTAGAAAGTAGCCTAGGGTCTGAGCTCTGCTTCTGCTTCTTGTTATGCGTGGCTATCACCAGCTCCAATCCCTGCCCTCTTTACCTCCAGAGTTTTTAGGTGGAATAAAATAACAGACGTGTACAATGTGTTTTAATTACAAAGAAGCTCATGAATGGAATGGAAGTGGTTATTATCACTGAGATTTTATTTAGTTTGTGAAATCCTGACAATGTTAAATAACATTGCTCTAAGCCATCTGGGGCTTGAGGTGTCCTAGAATCTCAGGGCTGGAAAATGTTGTCAGTACTAGGGGCAACAGGGAGTGATCCTTGAAAAACTAGAAATTAGATTGTCCCTTGAGAGTTAAACCTAGGACATCAACACATAATGGATTAAAGCAGAGATTTGCTAAATCACCTAAAAGAAACAGAATGGTTCTCAAACTGGGAAAACTCTACGAAATCTCACTGAAAATATTAATACAGCTAAAGAAGGAAGGAAGGCATCTGTCAAAAGGGAGAACACAGAAAAAAGGAGGTTGGACAAGTGAACCTTTGCATTGCCCATCTAATATCCACCAGGCCATTGGGTGCTCTGGCTAAGAAGATGACCAGGATAATTCTGGTGACAAGTATCTTCCTATTATAGAGGTCTAGGCCAGATGCCCCTAAGCATTCTATCAATGATATTCCCTTGTCCTAACTCCAAACTTATCAAGCAACCTGATTATAGTTTGGCTTCCCATGTACATCCACCTACAGGAAACGAATATACCAGCCAAAGAACTTGGGCATCCTTCAGCAGTTACATTCATTATCATAAGTAAACAAACTGACAGCCGATTTTAACTTCTCATGTGGCTTGCTTACAGGCTAGAATTCTCTGGCCATAGGACTTGAGTATTTGATACCTTCAACGATTCTAGTTTCCACATAAATTACTAAATTAACATCCTGGTTATACACATGAGCCTTGTGAACTTGGATCTACCCCTGAGAGCCGAAAAATTAGATTTCTAAGCCTGATGGGAAACTTTCTGGCCCATGGCAGATTACTGAAGTAAAGTGCCACTGTGAGGGCCTTTTGGGAGACAGACAACTGGACTTCTGCTATCATCCAGTCCTTGTCATTGTTTATGCATTTTGAAAGACTACAGAAGGAAGTGACCCTCCATTAATGCGGGAATTCTCTCTACAGCAAAGCCTGCCAACAGATGATTAAGTCCAAACTCTTTATCCTGCCTGTCCCACTGGGATTCCAGCCTGCCTTCCTCCTGTTATTTTCCATTACTGCCCTGAATGGACTCCAAACGCATCCATCTCTGCCTAGAATAACATTTTTCCCTCTGCTTCTCAGCTCCACATGGTAAACTCCATCTTTGATTCAAGACTCAAGCCAGGTGATCTCTCTTCCATAACCCCTTCCAAGATTGCTTTCCCATCTATACAAAGTCCCATAGCTCATTTCCTGTTCACTTCACTTTCTATCTTATAAGAGAGTACCGCCATGGGAACAAGGTCTCCAAGAATTCCAGAAACACAAGTCCTCTCTCTGCTCAGAGCATTCTTTCCATATAGAAAAACCTTCCTGGGAAATCAGATTCATTCAGTATTTCACTTATTTATTTGGTCATTTAACAAATATTTGGTCAGTACCTCTATGTGCCAGGCAATGGGATATGATGGTGATTAAGATTGACAAGGCTTCTACCCTCATGCAGCTTCTAGTCTAGTGGGGAAGACAAACATTAAAGAAATAAACAATTAATAAATTAGAGGTGTGCTAAGTGCCATGAAGGAGAAGTACATAGTATAGTCAGGGTGTAGACAAGGCTTTCCTGGGAAAGTTACATTTAAGTTAAAACCTAAAGGTAAGTAGGAATTAGCCAGGAGAAGAGGTGAGGGTGCTTGAAAGAGTATGAGTTGAATGATCTCAACAGCAGTGTCACTGAGCTGTGACAGCCTGATGTCTTCAGTCCTGGTCAACTATCCTATCTTCAGACAAGTCTAGGGACAAACTCACAAATATTTTTCCTCTAACACCCTGTTTTCTAGCTCCAGAAAGAACACCCTATTTACACTAATGTTGTTAAAGTATGATATGATTTGTTATATTTAAGATTTCTTAGTTATAGCTACATTCCTATTGGCCAATTTATTTTGTTTCATATAAATTTTTCCTAATTTCATTCTCAATTCTTCATGTTTCAGGGGTTCCTTATTGTCAATCTCATCTACACCTGTAAGAAACAAAAATTTTCATTTATTTTTTTCACTTTTTTTTATCCTCAGTGCTATGATAGCTAGCACATAGTACATGTCAATGTATACTCACTGAATGGCTAGCTGGCTGGCTGGCTGGATTTCATCTCCCCCAGCTCTCTTTTTTTTTTTAACTTGCCCATTTCACATTTAGGTCCCTCCAGCACTTAGGGCAAACGCCCTGCATATAGTAGTTGATATATCAATAAATTACCTGAAAATGACAAATCATCTAGCCTTTGCTTTAACGTTTCCATGATTAGGAAGAAGTCCCTGCTTTTTCAGGCAGTTGGTGCCATAGTTGAAATGCTGTAGCTATTACAGTTTTTCCTACCCTTGGGCTAACATCTGCCTCCCTACTAGTCCTAATTCTGCCCTCTGGGGCCCTGAAGGACAAATCCACATCCTCTGCCCCATGACAGCTCTACTGATGTTTGAAGACAGTGATCATGCTCCCTGTGGTCACTTACAAGCAAGACACTTTTCTAGTGTGAACTCAAGTACTGCGAAGTACTCCTAACATGCTGCAAAGGAGGACACAGCCCTCACAGGTTTGTGTGGTGTTCTGGACTCCCACAGAGAGCCATTGTGCCAGCAGGTTCTTCTCACAGACAGGAACTCAGACCGGAACTGGCAGTGATAACAATAATTAATGTTTACTTCACAATTAATTATGGCTTACTGATTTATCCACATAACACACCTGGGATATAGGGCAGGGTTTCTAGGCCTATAGATGGTAGAGGAAATGAGGAAGAAGATTGAGGCCTAAGCATGTTTTGCTCGCATGCTGGGGCCCAACCAGAAGAGAGAATGATAGTGTTGAGGTCTCAGTGACACAACAGCCCATATCCAGGCTGATCCATCTGGAATCACCACTGGCCTCTCTCCTTGGCCAAGAGAACCACTTTGGTTCCAATCTCATTATGACCAGCTCTATGAAATGCTGCAAATTCTAGGTTAATGCGGGAAAGGAGAAGAATGTACAGAGGACAGAAACTGAGGGCCTACTGTGTGCCAAGCTCTGTATTAGGCTCTGTGTACTGAACTAGATCAAAAAGTTTCCTAAAACAACATCTTGCACATAACAGTCCCAACACTATGCATACAGGTTTTACATTATTTGAAAGAAGAGAACTATCAACTAGAAGCTCAAACATTTTTTGTTATATATAGATTTTACTGTAATGAGCTTTACTTTGACTCCTCTTAGGACTGATACACTTTGGTCACAAGTCCACTAAAACAAATGCATATATTTAATTAAACAATTCATTGTATTGTAAATACACAAGATGTTTTCAGTGATTCCCTTCCTTTAAATTCAGATCTTTGAGAATGAGGGTTCTTCCAAGGTACCTGTTGCCATCATGTCCGACTTATAGTGACCTTATAGGACAGAGTAGAACTGCCCATAGGGCTTCCAAGGGGCAGCGGGTGGATTCGAACTGCTAAACTTTTGGTTAGCAGCCATAGCTCTTAACCACTGCACCACCAGGGCTCCTTCTTCCAAGTAGTGATTGTTAAGCTTTTGAGACATCTGGAGTCCTTTGAGAATATGGTGACAGCCACAGGGCTCTTCCCAGAAGAATGTACAGAATCACATATGCACAAAAGATTGCATACAATTTCAGTGTCTGTGAACCCAAGGTGAAGACCTTCTACCTTCTCTCAAATTACTGATGAGAATGGAAATTGGTAGAACGGTCATGGATGGAAATTTGGCAACATCTATTGAAATTACTAGCACCTCCACTTTCAGGAAGTTATCCTACAAATGCATTTTTATACAGGTGAAATGATGTTTGCACAAAGAGATTAACTACAGCATTGTTTATTATAGAAAAAGATTAGAAACAATCTAAATGTCTGTCAATAGGGTACTAGTTAAATACATTTTAGTACGGAAAGTGGAATATAATACTTCTTTCTTTAAAAAGGTCAGCAGTTCAAATCCACCAGGTACTCCTTGGAAATCCCATGGAGCAGTTCTACTCTGTCCTGTAGGGTCGCTATGAGTCGGAATCGACTCGAGGGTAGTGGCTTTTCAGGTTTTCTTTAAAAAAAGAATAAGAAAAGTATTTATGTACTGATATGAAATAATCTCTAAACAGATTATTAGCTGAAAAAGGCAAGATAGGATAGTATAAACAGTATGCTTCCACTTCTGTGTAAAAAAAAGGTAGGGGAAGAATGAAGGAGGGGCAGGTATGAGCCCTATAGGTACGGTGGTGGGGAAAGCACTCCAGGCAGAGGAGACAGGGTGAAGACTCTGGGCCAGGAGGCAGCTTGGCTTCTTTGAAGAAAAGCAAAGAGGCCAGAGTTGCTACAGCTAGTGAAGGAGACTGAGAGAAGCAGGAGATTAGGTCCGAAATGAAACGGGGAGGGGGTGGGGGGATGGGGGGATGGGGGAGGGGGCTACTGTGGCTTTGTAGCCATCGTAAAGGTTCTGACTTTCACTCTGAGTCAGATGGGAAGCCACTGGAGGGGAATCTGCATTATAATAGCAGCACTCCAGCTACCATGGAGATAGCTGTTGCTTGAAAGGAGCAAAGACCGAAGGAGGTCATTGCAGTCATCCAGGTGAGATATACTCATAGCGATCCTATAGGGTCGCTGAGTTGGAATCAACTTGAGGGCACTGGGTTTTGGGTTAGGCGAGAGAAGAATAGTGGCTTGAACCACAGTAGTATCAGTGGGGGAGTGAGAAGTGGTCAGATTCCAGATACAGTTTGAAGGTAAAGCAACAAGGTTTGCTAACCAGATTGAATGTGGGTTGTGAGAGAAAGAGAGGAATCAAAGATGACGCCAAGGTTTTTGGCCTGAGCACCCTGAAGGTCAGAGTTGCCATGACTGGGGATAAGGAAGACTGCAGGGGTGCAAGTTTGCTGGGAGCAGGGCAGTGGGAAGAGGAATATTAGGACCTGAGTTCTGGACATGCTAAACTTGAGAGGCCTATTAAAGATCCAAACAGACATGTTGAGAAGACAGCTGGATGTCTGGTCAGGAATTTGCAAGAGAGGTCAGGCCATATCAATATTCATCTGTAAAATTAAAATAATAATAATAATACCTACATAATTTGGTGGTTGGGTTTACATAGTAATACTTGTTACTGGGAGGATTAAACACAACAATGCATATAAAGCTCTCACTGGAGGGCCTGGCACAAAGTATGCCCTCAATATCTTTTAGCTATTTATTAAAATTTAAGTATCATTGGCTTTTCTATCACTATTTTGAATTTATGAGTTTGGTTGCTTTTAAGATTGATACATTGTTTCTGGTATCACTTCCAGACATGATTTGCAAAAGAAAATTATCTTGAGCGATAGCACACCTTCAGAATTGGTTTCTAGCTCCCAGAGTTTAAAATTTTGAAGGGTTTTGCATACAGTCTTCATGGGTAGGTTACGTCACATTTCCTATATATTTCTGAAATAATCAGTATGTTACTTCATCAACCTAAAATTTATTTCAAGTTTTGGAAGGGGTTTGATGTGGAGACTGAAGCAGTTTATCAGGAGAAATTAAATATGAGCAAGGACACTGCAGGGAAGAAACCCCCAGACCATTCACATGGCTTCTGCGACACAAGAGGTTTAAATGGAGTGAAGCATGAGAACTGACTACCCTGCCTCACTTCAATAGCTAAGATGCTATCACTGGTCATGTGTTTATCTGGCTCCTTTTAGAACTGATTCACAAAAGCACGACTAGTCTTAGTGAAACTGCAAGCTTCTCAGAGGAAATTTCCTTGAAGAAGCACATCTTTAGTATCTTTTGTTAATTTATTTGGTGATCTTTAGCTGTTTTATGTTGGGAAAGTGGAAACAAGAGCTGGTGTGGTTTTATTACAGATTTCTAAATCTTTGAAGCTGTGAGCTTGGAACATCAAAAACTAAACAATGTTTGAGGTCTCTCATTCTTTTTATATCTCTTTAAATTTCGACTTTAAATCCCTGACCCTGTAATTCTCTTCAAAAACGATGACAGGCCTAATGCTCACTAACTGCCTGTAAATAACCCTCCTAATCCCCATCTGTAGCCAAAGGAAAGAGGTGATGGGAACAGTCCAAACAGTCCAAAAATGCCTCTGTAACAAATAGATGGCTAAGGTGGTGTACAGTTACAGAACTTGATTTGATGGATTTAGCAACAGCAACACAAAAACAGGCACAGGTAGATGTATTGGTGAGGGAGGAGAGACAGAAAAGGAACAGTAACCCAGAGGGAAACTCTCTCCACATCATTGTTTCCTTGCAGGGCTACAAACCAGTCTGGTTCTAAGCCCGGCTGAGAATTTGCATTTCTAACAAGTTCCCAGGCAATGCTGATGCTGCTGGTTAGTGACCAATTCTGAAAACCACTCCAAACCAAATGCTATAGGGTTTCTTTCCAAGGAGCAGCTGGTAGATTCAAACTGTCAACCTTTTTGGTTAGCAGCCTGAGCTGTGAACCACTGCAACACCAGGGCTCCTGAGAACCACTAACCCAACCCAGTGCCCTCGAGTCGATTTCGACTCATAGCGACCCTATAGGACGGAGTATAACTGCCCCATAGAGTTTCCAAGGAGCGCCTGGCGGATTCGTACTGCCGACCCTTTGGTTAGCAGCCGTAGCACTTAACCACTACTCCACACTAAAAAAAAAACCACACTAAACTACTAAAAAAAAAAAAAAAAAAAAAAATTTTTTTTTTTTTTAGTAGTTTAGTGTGGTTTAGCAGAGCCAAAATAAAAAAAGTAAACCCACTGCCATCGAGTTCATTCCAACTCAAACGGACCCCATTGGGTTTCAAAGGCTATAATTTCTATGGAAGCAGACTGCCATGTCTTTTCGCTCTTGGAGCCTCTGGTAGTTTTGAACCGCTTACCTTTCAGTTGGTTGTCGATTGCTTTAACCGCTGTGCCACCGGAACTCCTTATTAGCGGAGCAGTGGGTCTCAAAATTTATTATTGATATATTATTTATTATGGGATCTTGTTAAACTGTAGATTCTGATTCTGTGTATATCCGGGGTCGAAATGCAAATTCTGAGCCGGGGCTGGAACTGGAACAAACTGATTCAAAGCCCTGCTTTCTTACCTCTTTAAATGAGGTCACCTAAACCAAACTGATGGCTGCTAATGAGGTGGTCATTGCTCAATTAAGCTCCATCAAATACCAATTTTATTCCTTCTGCCTGACTCTTTTACAGGCTTCTAATTGCTAAATTCACTGTTACTATGCTTCAAGCCAATCTCCTGGGAAGTCACCACGTGAGAAAATAATGCTTCTCCCAGGAGTCAGGAGAGCAGTGCACCTCAAGGACTAACACCTCAGGGTACCACAGTCCAGCAGGGCGTGGGAGGGGCCGAGGACCCCCCCCTTAATCTGTGGTTCCGCGAGGGCACCCACTCCAGCTTGTTTCCAGAGGTATGCCCTGAAATCTAGGTGAGGGAGAACAAAAAGACCCAAGAACTGTAACTCTTTAAACTGAGCCAACCAAATTAATCTGTGGCAAGAACTTAATGAATCTGTCCTCTGTCTCTGTTTTTCTATTTTAAAGTATTTTTCCATTTCCTTTTTGCTTTCTATTAATTTTTAAGTAAATTTTAGTTTGATGTTTTTTCAGCCAAGCTGAGGAAGAAAAGAGAGGAGCTTTGTTCTTATTCAGGCACAGTGATGACAGAGGAAAAGCTTATCTAGCAAGAAATGCTTATACCCCAACATCTCTTTGGCCTTAAAATTTAAAACTCACCTCCGCCAGGAAAATATAGGTGTTTTTTGCCTGTGGGTTGGGTGGCCATAAAATTTATCATTCAAACCAGGATACTTTTGAGAGTTAAACAGATGCTATAAATAATACCACCAGTACAACAGGCATAAACTGGGACCTTCCAGGCAAACCAGGCTCATCACCAAATGAGTCCCTAAACTACCGATATTTCTGGTAGCTCCAAAGCTGGTCCCATAGCTAATACAGAGAATAAATGCCCTCTTTTCCCTGCCAGAATAAATAGTTCCTAGTGTTTTATTACTACAGGAGCAGATATTTTTCTCTTCTTCCCCCTTCCCCCATCCAGCAATTTTTCTAGCCATTTTAATTGCAGAATCCTTTTGAGGGTCCTGTCTGCTCAACCTTTTGTCTATCTTACGCCCTATAATCTTGCTCCAGAAAGTTCATCCAGGAGTCTGAAGGCTACATATCACCTTTCCCAAGTTCAGCTAGTGGACAGTGGGCAAAAAATTTTAAATTCCATCCAGAGTAAAAACAGGACTTAGAATTAGTCTTGTCTGCCTCTACAAACCAGGGCAGAGGTCCTAAGGTAATTAAAAAAAAAAAATTTTTTTATTTATTTATTTTTTTTTATGAGACAGGTAGGAGCCCTGGTGGTGTAGTGATTAAGAGCTCAGCTGCTAACTAAGAGGTCAGCAGTTCAAATCCACCTGCTCCTTGGAAACCCTATGGTGCAGTTGCACTCTGTCCTATAGGGTCCCTATGAGTCGGAACTGACTCGATGGCACTGAACAACAATAACAACATCAGATAGGTAGGAGCCCCTGGGTGGTGCAAACAGTTAATGTGTTCGGCTGCTACCTGAAAGATTGGAGGTTGGAGTCCACCTGGAGGCACCTCAGAAGAAAGGCCTGATGATCTACTTCTGAAAAAACCAGCCATTGGAAAGGCTTACAGAGCACAGTTCTACTCTAACATACATGGGGATGCCATGAGTTGGAGCTGACTCTACGCCAGGTGGTGCTGGTCACCAGATAGGCAGCCTTTCTCACTTTTGGGATGGGGGCTCATCAAGGGCAGGGAATATGTATGATCCAACTCTACGTTCAGCGTGGCCTGTGCCCAGCACGGGGCTGGTGTAGAGAGGGTTCTCGGTATGTGCTATGGAGTGGCCAGGCTGCTTCCTCACCTTTCTCAGCTGTGGGTTCCTCAGAGCCGGGTTTTCCTCCCCCTTTCAGTGCAGTGAGACTGAATCCTGCCCATTAAGCCTCGTAAGTTGGCTGGACAGAGCTTTTGCTGCCAGCCCCCAGAGACTAGCTAGCATTTCTCTTCTTCCAAGTCCTGTGCTGAGTCAAACAGAGCCTCTCACAGACTCCAGGCACCAGGTTTAAACACAGGCTGAGTCTGCTTGGCCCCTGGACATACTTGGTTTTATTCAAAGCAGGAATATTCAACAAAGCCCATTGCTTGGCCAGCCCAGGGCTGGATGCTGCAGACACAGAGGAGAATCATACACAAACTCAAAAGGTTGTACAGGCACTAGGGTATGGTAGTTAACAGCAAAGACTCTGCAGACAAACTGCCTGGGTTTGTATCTGGCTCTACAAGTTGCCACCTGAATACCCTTGGGTGAATTACTTAACCTCTCTGTACCTGAGTTTTCCATTTGTAAAATGTAAATAATAAAATTTGCCTCAGAGGTTTGATGTGAAAATTATATTAAATGAGTTAGAACAAAGCTTGGCTCAGTAATGTTAACCATCATTACTTTTGTGTTTCAGCTCCTCTTCCCGGGGGAATAAAGCTTTACCCACTCCCCTTAATTCTTTCTGTATCTGGCTGGCACCTTCATCTCTTGTCTTTGCTCCTGGACCACCTCAATGTTGAGAGCCAAGAATGACACCTTTCCACACTAACATTTGGCTGGTGCCTTGTCCACTAGTATTCAAACCCAAAGCCTTTACGAGGTTGAGATTGGCTACCGTCTCTGAACCCAAGTGAATCATTGCATAAGTATTTTTCTAAGAAGGAGAGGAAACTCTTGGTCAACACAGAGGAAGCACCAGATTTGGAAGGAGTCACCCTCAGCCAGGAGCCTGTGTTCCTGAGCACGTCTTGTACCCACATATTTTTAGTTCTTTTAGGGACAAAGGTAGGAGTTTCTACCCACCTCTCAGAAATTCTGATAACAATGAACAATGAACAAAAAGAATCCTCACAGGATTTTTAAAAATCATGTTATTTTCTTCTCTGCTCACCTTAAGTTCTCCACCAGGGACTAGATCCTTTTAACTAGTAATGGTTGGCTTATCGTGTGTTTATTCAACTAGACAAATACACACTTTTCTTTGCATTTCCCAAGGAATATTTAATACAATTATAAAAACCATTACCAGCTTAGCTCAGCTGCTAACCAAAAGGTCGGCAGTTCAAATCCAACAGCCACTCCTTGGAAACCCTATGGGGCAGTTCTACTCTGTCCTACAGGGTTGCTATGAGTCGGAATTGACTTGACAGCAGTGGGTTTTTTGTTTGTCTGTTTTGTTTTACCAACTAATTAAGACAAGTAAACTTCAAAATAAACTCTGGGTTTCTCTCAATTTGGTTAAGGCAATTCTGAACTTCCATGACTTGAGAGTTCACAGGTTCATATACAAACTCCAAATAATCTCAATTTATTCACTTAATAGTTCCATAAAAACAGTGCATTGCTATCATGTCTGCCCTGGCCAAGTTCCAGGTGGTACTTGTTGTATCACCTCCCACTCTTAAATTTTGGGCAATTTCAGTGCACAGCAAATAATCAAAACTATTGGCCAATAAATATTAAAACTTTCCTCAAATGTGGTAGTGTTGTTATTATTAAGTAACAGTTACCACTGTTCTGCCACCTCCCTCCCTCCACTCTAACCCTTGGAAATGCTTCCTCCTGAATATACAGGTTAAATTCTAAAACACAAGAGTGAGCTACTGTGTCCCAGTGGCCTCTGCTTCCATGGTGACTTACACAAATCTCTGTCCAAAAACTGCAGCTGACCTGGAACTGATGGTTCGGTTGCCACATGATCCTAATACACACTTACCTGTTTCCTTCCACTGGTGTCCACAGTCTTCCAGCTGATCACAGAATCGCAGAGCACTTCTAGCTGTTCACAAAATCATAGAGCAGCAATCCTGGAAGAGACTTTAGAGACCAGCCAATCCAAGCCCTCATTTTACAAATATGGACACTGAAGCCTACAAAGAGGAAGACACTTGGCCAAGGTCACATAGCTCATTAATGAAAGAGCTGGGAGCAGAATTGCTGAACTGGAGATTCATCTCCCTATGGTGTCATTCTTCTTCCAACTGGTTTTTTTGCTCTCTGCCCTAGTTAGCTCTCGTGTACTCAACACACAGTCCACACCCTTCTAAGATGTGCCAGCCACCTCCAAAGCTTACCTGGAGTGAACTAGCCCAGCTCAGCTGGCTCGGGGCTTTACCCACAGAGAAAAGAGTGTCATGTGACTCCCTTGGAAACATAAACAGTGTGTAGGGATGCATGCAACGTTCAAGTGTATTCATCATTGCGTGTCTGCCAAGTCCATCATGCTGAGAAGCAAGTAGAGCCTAAAAGACATGTATAACATCTGAGACTTTTCTTTTTTTCCAGGCCTATAATTTCCAGTTACCTTAACAAAAGCTTTGATACTGCACCTTAAAAATCAACTTGTTTAACAACAAATATTTACTCTGGAGCCCTGGTGGCACAGCTGTAAAAAGAGTGAGCTGCTAACTAAAAGGTCAGCAGTTCAAATCCACTAGCCACTCCTTGGAAATCCTATGGGACAGTTCTACTCTGTCCTATAGGGTCTCTATGAGTTGAAATTGACTTGGCAGCAACGGATTTTTTTTTTTTAAATAGGCTAGCATCAAGGAACCCTGGTAGCACAGTGGTTAAGCACTTGGCTGAGAACTAAAAGGTTGGTGGTTCAAATCCACCAGCTGCTCCACAGGAGAAAGATGGGGCAGTCTGCTTTTGTAAGGATTACAGCCTTAGAAACCCTATGGGGGCAGTTCTTTCTCTCTGTCCTATACGGTCTCTATGACTTGATGGCAATTTTTTTTTTTTTTTTTTATGTTAGCATCCCCCCCAAAATCCACTGCCATCAAGTCGATTCCGGCTTACAGCAACCCCATTGGGCTTCTAAGGATGTAAATCTCTACGGAAGCAGACTGCCCCATCTTTCTCCTGAGGAGCCGCCGGTGGTTTCAAACTGCTGACCTTTTGTTTAGCAGTCCAGTATTTTAACCACTGTGCAACCAGGGCTACTTATGTTAGCATTGGGGAAACAAAAAAGGGTAAGATATGATTCTAACCCCTTTTTAGTGGAGGAGACAGACACATAGACAACGGCAAGATATGTGCTAAGTACTTTGACAGGTGTAGGCGCAGGTCTTGTAGATATGCAGCAGCAGCAAATAAATCAGCACAGGAGGGTGAGGGAAGATTTTAAAAATGTATTATCTTTTAAATTTTAGAATAGTTTAAGGTTTACAAAAAAAGTTGCAAAGATAGTACGGAGAGTTCCCATACACTGCTAACTGAATTTCCCCTATTGTCAACATCTCATATCACTGTGTTGCATTTGTTATAACTAAGGAATCACATTGGTACATTGCTATTAACTAAATAAACCCACACCCATTGCCTGCAAGTTGATTCTGACCCATGGTGACCCCGTGTGCTTCAGAGTAGAACTGCACTCCACAGGGTTTTCTTGGCCATTATCTTATAAAAGCAGATTACCAGGCCTCTCTTCTGAGGCACCGTTGGGTGGATTCAAACCTCATTTGGTTAGTAGCTAAGAACAAACCATTGGTGCCACCTGAGGGCTATTAACTAAATAGCGAAGACACAAGGAGGTGGCATAAACTGGCTGCTGAATGGTATTAGAATTAGCTAGATGGCAGGTAGAGGAAGGAATTTTAATCAGAAATAAAAGCATCTGCAAAGATCCAGAGCTGAGAGTTTGAGGAGTTCAGGGAACTGCCAGTAGTTCAGTATGTAAGGATAGAGGTGGGATGTTGGGAAGGAAAAGAGGAGAGGGACAGAGGAAGGGTGAAGAAAATGCCCTTGGTGGGGGCAGAGGAATGGAAAGTGATGAGGTTAGTAAGGAAGATAGGGGCTAGAGCAATAAAAGAGCTTCTAAATGAGGCCAAAGAGTTTGTACTTTTTCTTGAGGGCAATGAAAAATAATTAAAGGATTTTAAACAAGAGACTGAGATTATAAAAACGATAAGTTGGAAAGATCACTCAGACTGCAGAGTGGAAAATGCACTAAGACAGAAGAAAGACTAGTTGGTGGTGGATGGCTTAAACTTAAGTTGTGGCAGAGGGAACAGAAAGAATATGATGACTTTCAGAGATATTATGGAGGCAGAATTGACAGAACGTAGTGGTTAATTAGTCAAGAGGTTTTTTGGATATATAGGACTGTTGTTATGGAGACAGATATGAGCTAAAAAAAAAAAAAGAAAAGAAAAACCAAACCCATTGCCATTGAGTCAATTCTGACTCATAGTGGCCCTACAGGATAGAGTAGAACTGCCCCATAAGGTTTTCAGGGAGCGACTGGTAGATTTGAACTGACAACCTTTTGGTTAGCAGCTGTCATGGATTGAATTGTGTCCCCCGAAAGTATGTGTCAACTTGGTTAGGCCATTATTCCCAGTATTGTGTGGTTATCCTCCATTTTGTGATTGATGTAATTTTCCTATGTATTGTAAATCCTAACCTCTGCCTGTGGTTAATGAGGCAAGATTACATTATGTTAAAGAGAACTAGGGTGGGATGTAACACACTTATTCAGGACACATCCCTGATCCAATGTAAAGGGAGTTTCCCTGTGGTGTGGCCTGCATCATCTTTTATCTTACAAGAGGTAAAAGGAAAGGGAAGTGGGCAGAGAGTTGGGACCTCATACCACCAGGAAAGCAGTGCCCGGAGCAGAGCATGTCCTTTGGACCTGGGGTATTTCACAGAGAAGCTCCTAGTCCAGGGAAAGATTGATAACAAGGACCTTCCTCCAGAGCCTTTACAGAAAGCCTTCCCCTGGAGCTGACACCCTGAATTTGGACTTCTAGCCTTCTAGACTGTAAGAGAATAAACTTCTGTTTGTTGAAGCCACCCACTTGTGGTATTTCTGCTATAGCAGCACTAGATGACTAAGACAGCAGCTGAACTCTTAACCACTGCGCCACCAGGGCTCCAAATATAAGCTGGAGACACATATTTTGGATCATTAGCGTAAGTGTGGCTATTGAAGCCAGATTAGATAGTCCATGAGCAGAGAAGGGAAAAGGGTCTGGGACAGAATCTTAAAGAATGCTTCCATTTAAGAGATGACCCAAATGAAAGGTGTAGAAGGAGGCTGTGGAGCAACCGAAGAGGCAGGAGGAAACCCAGAAGACTGTGATATCAATAAATCTAAGAGAAGAGAGCTTTTCTAAAAGTGACATGTGGCCAATAGTGTCAAATACTGCAGGAGGGTCAAGGCCCACACTGGTCCTCTGGGTTTGTTAATAAGAACTCTCGATGGAGGCAGTTTAAGGGGACAGGTACAGCCAGAAGCCTTGAGCTGCAGAATGCGTAGGATGTGAGGACATGTGGACTGTGGGAAAAGACTACTCTTTTAAAAAAGATTTACTGCAAACCAGAGGCCAGAGATAACTTAAATCACAAATAGTAGTAGATACTGTTGTAGTAAAAAAAAAAAAAAAAATTTTTTTTTCCATTTAGTTTTTCCAAGAAAAGATTATTTCTTATTAGTAGTAGCTAGTGTTTATGAGCCACTATGACTCAGGGACTTTAGGTACATTATATTATTTAGTCCTGAATGCAATACTTAGAAGTGGGTACTGCATCCCTCTTTTATGGATGAAAAGAAAGAAGCCTAGAAAGGTTTGGCATCTGGCAGAAGGGTCTCAAAGCAACTTCATGGTGGATCTAAACTTTAAAGTTTAAACCTAAACTCCACTCCAAAGCCCATGTTTTTTCTACTGCAACCACACCCCTCTTCCTAAATAATTCCCAGGGCTTGCTTTCATTTCACAGTGCAGAAGCCAATAACTAAAATGGGTGGCCAGAGAACTCCACTATGAGAGACCTGAGGAAACATGTGGATAACCCAGGCACACACTTGTTTAGGGACAATCTCTGAGTAAGCAGAAAATGTCTCTGGCTTCGAGTTTCAGAAATCCTTGCCAGGGACCCAAGATGCTCCCCCTTTTGAGATGTGTAAGTATGTAAGAAAGGAGCCCTGGTGGCATGGTGGTTAAGCGTTTGGCTGCTAACCAAAACGTTGGAGGTTCAAACCACCAGCCACTTCGTGGGAGAACGATGTGGCAGTCTGCTTCCTAAAGATTACAGCCTTGGGAACCCTATGGGGCAGTTCTACTCTGTCCTATAGGGTCACTATGAGTTAGAATCAACTCAATGGCAATGGGTTTTTTAGATGTGTGTAAGTGTCTTATGTGTATAAATGTGTGTGTGGAAGCGTAGGGCTGGATAGCTCAGCTAACCAGAAAATCCATCACTGCTAACTAGAAAAGTTAAGTTGCAGGTGAGAGAAAACTGGAAAATTTTAAGAGAATTGTGCTAAAATTATTTTTAGCCTGAAGAAAAGAAGCATCAAGGAAGACCCAAGAGCTGCCTTTAAACATCCATGAGGAAGAATGACAGATTTGCTTTTGACACTACAGAGGACATAGCTGAGACCAGTGCATACCCGATATAGAAAGGCAGGTTTTGGCTTTACCAAGAAGAGCTGCCTATTCAAACGCTGAACGAACTGCTGAGAAGTGGTGAACTCCTTGTCACTGCAGATGCTCAAGCAGAAGCAGGGATGTCAGAGGTAGGGACCAAGCAACAAAAAAGGTTTGGATGACTGTTCAAGAAACCCTCTGGAGAAAATGGTTAGGAAAAATGTTTTCCTATCTACGGAAGCTCTCTGTTTTTTCTAAGATGAGAAAATACGCTTGTGGGTATCTACTCACTGGCTTTGATTAAGCAGGTCCGTCATCCTGAAAATATCATAAAAGTCTGGGGCAGTACGTGTACAATGGACTCTGGTACCTCGCCTTTGTTTCTGGAGGAGGTTAGAAGTAAGGAGTTCACTAAACTGCTTTCTCAGAGAGCTCCTGAAATGGGGGTGAGAGCAAGTCCAGCATTGTAGAAGGTAGACCTCTGATCAATGAATCAGTAAGTGATCCTTCTTAAAGAGAACCTACAGGCTGGGAAAAAATCTTCAGATAAGACTTATCAGATAAGGGTCTAATCTCCAAAATTTATAGAAAACTCCAACAACTCAACAAGTCAAAAAACCCAGTTATAAAATGGGCAACGGACATGGACAGAACCATCACCAAAGAAGACATCCAAGCAGCCAATAAACACATGAAAAGATGCTCATGGTCATTAGCCATTAGACAGATGCAAATCAAAACTACAATGAGATACCATCTCACTCCTACTACTTTCATTACTATTGGCATAAACGGTATGCCTGCCACTTTTTATGCCTTTGGACCTCAGAAGTAAGGTGTTATTACAGTTCTAATGCATTTATTGTCAAGGTGGGTCCCTTCTGAAATGTGTTAAGCTCAGCAGACCAGACTTGGAGCCTCACTGTTGTGTAGGCTGAGCGTTTTGTTAGACGATGCTGCCTAGACGTGTTAGTTTTGTAAACTTTTGCTTTTTTCCCCTTTATTTCTTTGAGATAAGGCTTGCAAGCATAATTATGGCTGTCCTGTGTGATAGTTAGGAAGCCTTGATAGATTTGTTTCAGATTTCTAAGGTATATTCTTAGGAGTGAAATTGCTAGATCTTAAAGTAGCTGTGTTTCTAGTTTTTTTGAGGAAGCACCAAGCCATTTTCCATGGTGGTTGTACCATTTTGCAGTCCCACCAGGAATGAATAAGGGTTTCAGTTTCCCTACATCCTCACCAATATTTGTTTTCTGTTTTTTAACCCTTTCGTTACTACATTTTTTTTTTTTTTGATGGCATGTATTTTCAGTATTGGAGTGCATGCTTACTAATTGAGTGTGTTTAAATTTTTGGTTGGTAATATGGATTTTGAGAAATATGATGTGGCAATACAATCCACCAATGAGGTGAGTGGCATTTTGGCAACACCGATCTATGGTATGACAGTATGCCACTGAGAACTAGATAGATAATATATTGCTGGCATCTTTCCATTAGGTTACAGGGGGAACCTCTGGTTTTCCAAATATGACACAGAATAATCAAAACATTTACCCTAGATCAAAGATGAAAAGCCAAGGGGGTGCAGGGAAGCTAGATTAATGGGAACAGATCAACCAAAATGGAAATAACGAGAATGCTGATGTATTGTGAAGAATGTAACCAAGGTCACTGAACTGAACAACATGTATAAAAAAACAAAAACCTGTTGCTGTCAAGTCAATTCTGACTCATAGAACAATGTGTATAACACATTATTAAATGAGAACCTGATTTCCTGTGTAAACGTTCACCAAAAACACAATAAAATATTGAAAAGATAATAAGCAAATGACCCTTCTTTTCTTCCTTCCCTTGATAAATATTGATTGATCATTCACTATATCCCAGGCACTGCTTTTTTTTTTCTTTTTTGCAGTTTTAAATGGAAGTTGTATATAAGATTATTTTACTCCTGCATCTTCTCAGTTGTTTCTACCTTACTTTTGCCCTTTTCCTTTCCTATTTGGCGAGATTTGGCTTTACACTTGAGGATCTTTATGCGGCCTTGGTCCAGTTTTAGCCTAGTGATAACCACCTTGCTGGGGTGAATACCCACATGCACAGTTGTGCCATTAGCTTTATCTCACTGCACCTGTTCAATGTAGATGACATATTTCTTCCTGTAAGCCTAGACTGCTTTGCCAATTTGCTGACCTTTGTAGTGTTGTTGCAGAACCTGAACCTCATCACCCTTTCTGATGGGCATGGCCCGAACACTGTATTTCTGTCTCAGTTCCTTGGAAACAGGGAAGACATAATCTCCCTGTGCATGTGGGAAGGTGCACTGAAATGCCTTTTATGGTTTTTGCTCCGGTCAGAAGCCACAAACGGATTGAACTACATTTTGGCCGCTGCTGCTTTAGCAATGGCCACAAAAGGGAAAAGCGACACCGTGTTTTTAGTGAAAGGAAATAAACTTTACCCATCTGTATAAGCATATTTACATAACATATACACGTATTTTTGTGTGTGGGGAGGGGGTACAAAACCAACCCTCCAACCTCCGCATGGGGATAGCTGGAAATTCGGATGTGCTCTAGCTAATAATGTCAATGCAAAGTATGTTTTTCTTTCTCTGCTGCAAAATATTAAGAACTTCCAGCGCAATGAAGCAAACCTCTTATAAAACAAACAAAAGCCTCACCCCCGTTTGTAATTCCAAAAGGTCTAGAAATGGAACACCTACACTCTTGACCAGAATGTGCCTTTTTGCCTCAGAAAAAAAGAGGGTCAATGGGAAAAATTGATATCTCTGAATTTAAAATAATAATTATAATGATCAGGAAAAAATGCAAAGTGTACACAAAGACAGCGTTATAAGGATGTTCCCTGAAATATTATTTATAGGGGAAAAGTGGAAGCAACCTAAATACCCAAGAATAAACCAAAAAAAAAAAACAAACCCGTTGCCTCTGAGTCAATTCCAACTCATAGCCACCGTACAGGATAGAGTAGAACTGCCCCATAGGGTTTACAAGGAGCACCTGGCGGATCTGAACTGCTGACCTTTTGGTTAGTAGCCATAGCTCTTAACCACTGCACCACCAGGGTTTCCAAGCATAAAGGTTTCGTTAAATTATGGTACATCCATATAATGGCATACATTGCAGCCATTACTAATGATGTTCAGAAGAATATTTAAAGACACAGGGAGATAGTCAATATAACTTAAATGAAAACTCCAAGTTAAAATAAGCATATACTATATAGTTGGTTTTTCTAAAAAAAAAATATATAAATGTGTGAGAAAGTATATATATACATATATAAAGAGACAGAAACAGACAACTACATATGCATACGAATAGAAGAAAGGCTGAAAGAATTATCACCAATGTGTCAACAGTGGTTGTAAGACTATGAGGGATTGTTATTTTCTTTTTTAGTTCTGTATTTTCTAAATTTTATAATAATAACTGTTCTTTTTGTGAAAAAACAAGTTATTAAAAGTATAATATGAATTTTATATGATTATACTGCTATAAATAAGTAAAAGCAAATAAATTTCAAAGTTCATCCTTCGACTTTAACTGTGATGCATTAAAACTATTAAATAATTTTATTTAGCCAAACAAAAACAAGTTGTATTAAGACAGTGACAGAATAAGTAACTATATAAAAATAGAATGCAGAACTTTGAATGCATATATTTTGGGCACAATTTGCTTAAAACCTAATACACAAAGCCACCGATTTATGAATTCTGAAGGTTAGCAGACACTAAGTTCATTCATTCAAAGGGTAATTTCCTGAGTATCTGCCATATATAAATACCTGTGTTCAGTGTTAGGAGGATTAAGAATGAGCGAGGACATGTTCCTTGTACCTGAGGCACTTACAGTCCAGTTGGAGAGAGATCATACACTTCTGAGTCATCCAGACAACAAAGTCCTAAAAATAAGAACAGGGAATGAGGTATTGCAGAAAGCAAATACCAGTGAGGTGAGGATTATCAAAAGTCTACTCATCCTTTTAGGTTCAAAACATACCTCTTCCTGAAGCTGCCTCTTGTAAGACAGTAATTTCTGGTAGTAAGTTATACCATCTCCTGGGTGTGGACGTGGCTAACACCTATCACAGAGCAACTCTTCCTGAGAGTTCAAGTGTCTTTCCTTTGTCTTGATCTTTGTTTCATTCATCTTGGGTCCTGACTGGACTCCAACCCATTGCCATCGAGTTGATTCTGACTCCTATCAATGCTATAGGACAGGGTAGAACTGTCCCATAGGATTTCCAAGGCTGTAATCTTTACAAGAGCAGGCTGCCACATCTTTTTCCCATTGAGCAGCCGGTGGCTCGAACCACTGACCTTTCAGTTAGTGGCTGAGTGCTTAACCACTAGGCAACCAGGGCTCCTCAGTGGACTCCAAAGCTGAATTTATTTTGGGAATTATAGACTTTGTTCATTTACTAAAGGAATGAGGAACCGGAGGTGTGGAGCAGACTGACAACTGGTGATGGGTGTGGAAACATGGAAAGAAGAGCTGCCCCCCAGTATGTTGGTAAGTAGCAGCTACTGCTTATCCTGTCCCTCCCAATCTGAGGGTTAACAACACTCCATTTTTCCAATCCTTACCTCTGAGAGGATGATTGTCAATGAGGATATTCATGGTTAAAGTATTAAAAGCAGCAACATATGATAGGAAAAGGTGCCAAGTGGGTAGCCCAGAGACCTCTTCTAGTCCCAGCTAGCTCTGACTCTATCTAGCTTCCCTCTGGGCTTCTGTTTCCTCATCTGTCAAATGAAGGGGTTGAACTGTTCAATACCCAAAGCCTATAGCTCCCACTGAATTAGGAACCACAAGGGTCCTATGATTTTACTGGATTTACTCCCCAACCATGAGTCATCTGTTGATCTCTGACCTTGCAAATACAAATTCCTCCCCGGTGATGGAAATTACAACTCTTAATTCTCTTAAGGGTAGGCTGTACACATTGAATGCTGTACACATTGAATGCTTGTACATATTGACTGGGAAGTCAAGGCAAAGGAAATGGATCCTAAATCCCTCCTGAGGTCAAAATGGAAAATAAGACAATTTTGTTAGCTACCATTTCTTCTGTGATCAGACTAAATAATACAAATATCAGTATTAAATTATGTGTGTATACTTTTAATTTTGCCTTTCACGGCAAATCACAGTGAATCCTTTCCTTTTAGCTTTTAGTTCAAGGTCATGAAGGAAGAATAGGCAAGATGAACACAGAATTACAGCATTTTAGAGGTGCAAGTGACTCTAAAGATTAGATCCAAACCCCTTGTCATCCCAATGAGAATAACATTGAGGGATATAAGATATGAATATGAAACAGCTCACTCCAAGGTTGACTTCTTGAGGAATGTTCTCTCAATTTCCCTCACCCATATTGATTGTAATTAGACAATACCACCACCTACATGCCAAAAAAAAGAAAGGAGTCTAACCTCTTCCATTACAAACAAAGGAATTACGCACGGCGAAGACAGAGATCATCAGGATGAACCTTTCTGAGACAGGGACGGTTTGCCCTCCTAGACTATCAGAACCAATTCCTCACCCCAACACATAACTACTCCTTACTTCCACCCACTACCTTCCTGCCTCCATCCAGACAGGAAAGCACCAGACCTTTCTAAGAGGATTGTTATGAGAATAATTCTGCCCTTTAACAGGCTAGCCATTTGCCACTGTATCACTTACACAGTAAACAGTGCTGCTTTAATATGGCATTTGATAAATAAAATTCAAATACTAAAAACTGGTTGTTCTTTTCACCAAGAAACATGATTTTGGGCTAGTTTCTCCCCTTTTTGGTTCCCTACGAATCCAGGCAAGTTACCCTAAAGCATCTCAGTAAAGAAGAAACAATTGATAGTTCCATATGTAAACTGATGATCTAAACTCAGCACTAGAGGTCTAAGTTACTGGTATCACATAAGGACAGATTCATTCCTTCCCAAACCATTTTGCCTCACAATTTAGGTGGAGGAACTATGCCTTATTGTTAGAATTCTTCTTACTATGGAACACACTTGCTGGTTGACGTCTGACCACATTTGATAATATTTTGATATCCATCCACTCCAGACCAGAATGTCCAGGATGACACAATTAGAACGCAGAACACAAACTGTTAGAATTGGAGGGGGCTTTCAAGAGCATCTAATCATATTCCCTCTCTTTACAACTAAAGAAACAGAGTTGCAATGAAACAGACTTGTCCCTTGTCATGTGACTAGTTAGTAGCAGTGCCAGATCTAGAAGCTATCTCCAGTCTTCCTGTCCAGATTCTTTCCGTTGCCCTTACTGCTTTCCAGTGCGGGCTTTCCAAACACTGGGGAAAGACTGGCTGATAGCTATTCCTTGGAAGTCAGCCCCTCCCATTCCAGAGCTGCCTCTGCTATTGTAGGGCATGAATTATAGATGCAAGAGATTACTAAAGCCTGCATATGCACTTGAGTTCTCTTTCTTGCTCTAATGTTTTTTAATGAGTTTTTTTTTTTTGATTCTGTAAATCAGGAAGATGGATGGAAATGCTTATAGTTATTAGTTGCTCCTATAGTAAATTACTGTTCTATTTCTCAAAAATTCACTGTCGCTATGCAATGTGCAACCAAGAAGAAACATTCTGGTTTGAAATTATGTGAGCAATTCAGTCATCTGGTTCACGTCTAAGAATAATACACAGATAGTTGACATGCATAATTTGGGGCAGCAGCCTACTAACATTGTTTTGATGTTTCCATGATAGGAAATCTCCTGGTTACATTAACCCCCTACCTTCTGACTCAGGGATGCCCATCTATGCAAGTAAAAAAAAAAAAAAAACAAACTGTTAAATACTACAAGGAAGCATTAGGGTGCAGGGAAAGAGATTCAACTTGCCATTATAACTATCTGAGTTAGAACCCTGAGACTGGCACTCACTAGCAAAGTGACTTTGGGCTGTGCACTCTGTCTCTGGGCCTCCCTTTCCTCATCTGTAAAATGTTGAACAAATTTGAATCTGCTTTATACATGCTGTATTATTGGGCCAAATTATGATTTGTAGGGATCACTTACAGCAATAATATGGAAAAGGTTAAAAACATTGTATCCAGCGTTGCACAGAATTAACTCATATCAAATCCTGCTCTGCCATTGACGAGTTGTGTGATCTTGGGCAAGTTTTGTCCTCTTTGTCTTAACTTTCATGGAAGATTTCAAACATACTCAAAATAGAAAGGCTAGAATAATTAACTAAGATAATATACTAATCACCAGTTTAAGCAGGTTCTGATATTTTCCTAATATTGTTTCACCTCCCTTTCCCCAACACTTTTTCCCCCTTGAGGTATTTTAAAGCACATTTGGGCAAGTTTTGCTGTTGTTTTAAGATGTTTGTGCTTCAGCTTTCTCATCTAGGAAAATGGAGATTAAAGTAATTCATGGAGTGGAATGAGGATAAAATGACGTACTAACGTAAAGCGAGAGGGTTAAGTACTCAATAAATGTTAGCTATTATCATTTTATTATTACTTATGATAATACCTATGAGCCAGCCCTGCAACTTATGTTGTACCGTCTTTTCAGGGGTGTAAAAGCATTTTGCAACATTACGCGCCTGGTGAGGTTATTAAATAAACTGCCTGGAAAACGCCAAGTCCTGCGTCGCTAAGGTTGCGGCCGCCCCCTTCAGGCTGTCATTCTTCAAAACCACTCGGCCACGATGAGAATTGTCCCTCGTAAGGTCCCGTCGACTCGCGTGTGAATGAGGGGGCGGGAACAGGAAGTGGTATGGGGCCGAATTCCGGGCGCGAAGAGGCCGGTGAGGAGAGAGAACTCGACGGCTGTAAGCTAGTGAGGCAGAGTCGCAATGTTCCGGATCGAGGGCCTCGCTCCGAAGCTGGACCCGGAGGAAATGAAACGGAAGATGCGCGAGGACGTGATCTCCTCCATACGGAACTTTCTCATCTACGTGGCCTTGCTGCGAGTCAGTGAGTGTTCCCCCAGGCTGGGACCGTGAGACCAGCAGGGAGCTCCCTGACACCGCCCACCCGACCCTGGCCCTGCAGGCCGCTGGGGGCCTGTGAGGAGCTGATCTGAGGCGTCTGGTGGACGGAGGAGGAGAGGCTGTGGGCCTCGGGCGGAGGGGACTAAAGCGTGTACGCGCCGAGGGCGGCCGGGGCACGCGTGGCCTAGGGTCGGCTGGTTGCGGTGGAGGTATAGAAGAGCACGCGGTGGCTGGGTCTGCGTTGGGTAATCATCCTGGGTTGTCCAGGTATTAGAGCGTTAGAATTGAAAGAGCCTCAAAGATTATACCCCAGAGCAACTTTCTCATTTTGCAGACAAAGAAACTGCGTTCTACAGTAGACAAGTGTCTGGCTCAAGGTCATTCAGCGATTGAGAATGATCCTGACCTAGAATCCAGGATTCCTAACTCCGTAGCAGTTGCCCTTCTATCAGTGCTGACTTTTGAAATCCAAGAGTTTTACTCCCTTTCTGTTTATCTGTACAGTGGATGAAAAAGTAATTGTGTTTTTTTTTTTTTGAAAGAATGAGAAGGATGTGAGTCTAGAGGATTAATGATAATACCTGAGATTTTATTTCATTTTACAGATGACAGAAAGTTACTTCCATTACTTGGTCTTGACAGTAGCCCTTTGAGGGAGGGTAGGCCAAAGATTTTTTTTTTAATTTGCTTTAAGTGAAAGTTTACAAATCAAGTCAGTCTCTCATACAAAAACTTATATACACGTTGCTATGCACTCCTAGTTGCTCTCCCCTTAGTGAGACAGCACACTGCTCCTCTCCACCCTGTATTCCCCGTGTCCATTCAACCAGCTCCTGTCCCTCTCTGCCTTCTCATCTTCCCCCAGACAAGAGCTGCCCACATAGTCTAGTGTGTCTGCTTGAGCCAAGAACCTCACTCATCACCAGTATCATTTTCTGTCGTATAGTCCAGTCCAATCCTTGTCTGAAGACTTGGCTTTGGGAATGGTTCCAGTCTTGGCTAACAGAGGGCCTGGGGACCATGACCTCCAGGGTCCTTCTAGTCTCAGTCAGACCACTAAGTCTGGTCTTCTATGAGGATTTAAGGTCTGCATCCCACTGTTCTACTCTGTCCGGGATTCTCTGTTGTTTTCCCTGTCAGGGCAGCCATCGGTTGTAGCCGGGCACCATCTAGTTTTCTGGTCTCAGGCTGGTGTAGTCTCTGATTTATGTGGCCCAGGCCAAAGATTCTTATAACCCTTTTGCAAACGAGAATTCAACTTTCAGAGGTGACTTACACAAGGTATCAGGATCACAGGCAAGCTTGAACGTTAGAGCTGGAAGCAGCTTTATAGATCAGTGTTCTCCTTTTACTGATGAGTTTCAGAAGTAACTTGCCCCAAATTTCCTCATTCTCATCACTTCAATATCCTTTTCTTGCTTAAACCCAACCAAACCTGCTGCAGTCGAGCCGATTCTGACTCATAGTGACCCTAATGGACAAAGTGGAACTACCCAGTAGGGTTTCCAATGAGCGGCTGGTGGATTCGAACTGCTGACCTTTCGGTTAGCAGCCAAATGGTTAGCAACCAGGGCCCCCACTTAGGACACGGTCTCCCTTAATCAATGCCCCTTTCACTTTCTGTGGTATTACTCTGCTTTTCCACCAGGGGGAAACCAAAGGGAACAGAAACTCCAGAACCATCCTGCTAGTTCAACAGCCTTGGCAACTCCCAAATGTACTCTTTTTTTCCTGGTCTTACCTTTTTTTTTTTCTTTGACCTAGCTGCGATTAAAATATTTGTTTCTTTTGAATGACCTTCGTATTTGGATGACTCAGCATTTTAAGAAAATTTTAACAACAAAAAAAATTTTTTTTAAATCTTTGTTAAGTGTACAATTCAGTGGTTTTCAGTATATTCACAAGGTTGTGCGGCCTTGACCATTATCCGAATCTAGAAATTTACATACCCCCAAAAAAACATGGACAATCACTCCCCATTGTCCCTCAAACCCCCAGCTCCTGGCTAACAGTAATCTACTTTCAGTCTCTCTGAATTTGCCTATGCTGAATATTTCATATAATTGGAATTATACAGTGTGTGGCCTTTTGTGTCTGGCTCCTTTCACCCAGCATGTTTTTAAGGTTTATGTTGTAGCATGTATCAGTATTTCATTCTTTTTTATGGGTGAATAATATTCCATTGTACGGCTGTAATACATTTTGTTTATACATTTATCAGTTGACATTAAACCCATTGCAGTCGAGTTGATTCCAACTCATAGTGACTTTATAGGACACAGTACAGCTGCCCCATAGGGTTTCCAAGGAGCGCCTGGTGAATTTGAACTGCCACCCTTTTGGTTGATGGACATTACTGCTCATTTTTTATTTTTCTAATTAAGAATTAGTAGAAAAGACTGGCATACTGCTGACTTAGCTGTGACAGATCAGTATGTTTAGTACAAAATGTTGCATTAATTTGGTATGAGTTTTAAGAAAGAAGGTCATTCTATTAGCTTTCTTAGCCACAGCATTTTTACACAGAATAATAATATGACTTTTTTAGTTTCATAAAGCACTTTCTAATTTCCTAGACATTTCTATATATACCATCTTAACGGATTTCATAATAACTGAGGCAGGGCTGTTTCTGATGTGAACTGGAACACATAGGTGATATATAGTTAATCAGTAGGAATACCAAAATGTGAGTTTAGCTCTTCTGGTTCTGTAGTTTAGTATTGTTTTCCCATACCCTCTGCTTTCTGTAAATGAGTTTTTAAAGGTGAAAATTTGTCCATTTGTTTGCTGTAGTTTTGTTCCTTTAATAGATTAAAAAAAAAATCACCAAAACAAGTAAAAGTTTGTCATTTGAAGAGGGCTGAATATACTCTTTATGGCCTTAAGGAGGAGAACTGCATGGAGAAAAGATTTTATGTAGTCTAAGAATGAACTTGATAATAATCATAGTGGAATGACACTGGAATGAACTGCCATGGAAGGCAGCGAGTCTCCTTGGCTGGGTTGTTCATGCAGAGGCTTGACCATCACTTGGAGTCGTTTTAAAAACAATTGTTGAACTATACCTGTGAGGTTTCCTCCTGATCTTGTAATTCTCTAAAGGAACTTGTGACTAATAGAACTGAAAACTAATTTTCGCTTTGTTTTTCTTTTAGCTCCTTTTATCTTAAAGAAGTTGGATAGCATATGAAGATTTGGCATCACGTGCGAATGCATGATAAGAAGAACATTTGCTCCCATCTGCAAATGAATGGTCCCAGAAAGATATAAGAGACTCTTTGAATGGGCCTAAAAGTTCTACTTGTTAAGAACAAGTTTGCTGTGGTTACTGACCTTCATAGCTAAAATATAAAACTATTTGGAAAGTATGAAAAGATTTCTTGTGGTCGTATTGTGCCTGTATGCCTGTGATATTCAGCCTCAGTGATAGTTGGTATGATTGTAAATAATGTCAAACTTCATTTTCTGGCAAGTATTAATTATAAGAGAATTGTGCCTAAAATGGTACTGTCTTGGCAGTCATTTCTGTTTACCTTTTTTTCTGTCCAGAGTGTATTTATGAAGAATCCCTTACAGTTATGGTAGTTATGCTTTGTAGAAGTCAGCACATAACCACAATGACATTGGAGCACAGGACTGTTAGTCTGTATTTTTAATAAATTTATCAATTAAGAAACAATTGGGCTTTTATTTTTCTTATCCTACTTTTTGCTGCAAACCTACAATCACTGGTGAGACTATTTTAATATTGTGATCATTACAAGGTGCGTTATGTTGGTTCCTTTTGTTTTGGACCAGAATAATTGCTAATCCTGCTAAAGAGACATTATATCAAGCACTCTGTAAAAGACAGTGTTACTGCTTGATGCTGTGTATATGTAATACCACCAAAGGAAAACTCTAAATTTTTTAAGTTGATAGGTCTCCAAGTTTGGAGAGGAGGACAGTCCTTAACCTTCTTCCCCAGGGCAACAACATTCACCTCTTTCTGCTAATTATATCAGTATTTACCTCTGTGCCTCTAAATTGTTAGCTGCCGTGGAGTCAGCCCCCAACTCAAAGCAACCCCAGGCACAATGGAGTGAAACGCTGCCTTGTCCTGTCATGACTGATTGTGGATCTGACCGTTATGATCTGTGGGGCTTTCTTTGGCTGATTGTCAGAAGTAGTTTGCCAGTCCTTTCTTCCTAGTGTGTCTTAGTCTGGAAGCTCCGCTGAAACCTGTACAACATCACAGCAACACAAGCCTCCACTGACAAATGGGTGGTGGCTGCACTTCGTGCGTTGACTAGGAATTGAACCTGGATCTTGGCATAGAAGGTGAGAATTCTAACACTAAACCACCACTGCCCCCATGTCTCTAAATAGGATAACTGTATTGTTACTTCATGATTTTTCTGTTTCAGACATTGTCTTCTGACTTTTTTATATCAGGATTTAGTTTGAGGTTCACACAGGAATTGTATTGATCAAGGTAGGGAGTTCAGAGTTGCCCGTTTAAACTAACATCAGATACAGTGTGGATACTGGATTTTAAGGGGAGTTCAAGGGGGTGGATGAGCAGACCAGTACTGATTTGTATATATGTCATGAGGAAAAGAAAGGAATCAAAGAAGACTCCCTTATTTCTGGCTTAAGCAGCTGGGTTAATGGTGACATTTACTGAATTATGGAAGGCATTTCAAGGAAAAAATGGGTTTGGTTTTGGACCTGCCAAATTGAGTTACCTGGGAGATGGAGATGTTGAGTGGGCATTTGGATACCCAAATATGGACCAATATTTTGGCTTGAAAGAAACATCATGTATTACCTATAGATAGATGATAATTACGTAAATCAATGGTTATAGCTGAGAAAGTATATATAGAGAAAATGATTCAGGATCAGAAAGTGATTTCAGTAATGATCGGGTAGTCAGTGAACAATAAAGTTCCCAAAAGAACAGGAATGGGATTTACCCTGGATATGAAGAGGACATGGTAAGGAGAAGAGGAGGAAGGAGCGCTACAAATATGTATTAATTTCCTATTCTGTGACAAATTACTACAAACTTGGTGGCTTAAAACAACACAAATCTATTATTTTTGACTTCTGGAGGTCGGAAGAACAAAGTGGGTCTTATGGGGCTAAAATCTTTCCTTTTTCCCCCACAGGGTTTCCAAGGAGCAGCTGGTGGATCTGAACTGTCAGCTTTTTGGTTAGCAGCTGAACTCTTAAGCACTGCACCACCAGCGCCCTGGAAATCCAGAACACAAGAACAACTTTCAGTAACCTATTTTGGGGAAGGCTAAAATAATAAATTAGAAATAAAGCAAAAGGTTTCTTTCCTACTCTATATTGTGATGTCACACAGAGACCCAGAACAGATGTTAACTGCGTGATATGTGCCCCTACGCAGTCTATGACAGATTGGCATGTGTGCTGATAAATAGTAGCCTGCTTTTTATACAAATTCATGAAAACTTGCATGTATAAAAGTTGACTCATTTCTTTCCTTCATAAATAAAACTCAGTTGGCTTAAGTCCAACAAGTATTCTACCAAGGCTAAAGATCTGCTTTAAGCACTCTATTAATTTCCATCTTTGTCTCAGTCACATTAGAAATAGTAATTAGTAATAGTATTTTCATTTCCCTCTTATGTCTATAAAGGGAAAATGTAAAAAGTAAAATAAATTACACAAACAGCTATACAAAGATGGTGCTGCATTTGAAATTAAAATTTGAAATCTGACAGCTACCCCACCATGCAGTCACTTGAAATGCTCACTAATCAGCTGATAGAGTAAAGTGTAAATTTGGTGAACAAAGGGTGATTTAGAGTCATCAATATGTAATGTAAAAAATGTGGGTTGTTTGCAAATGGAGAATAATCATATGAAAAAACCCATTGCCGTCGAGTCAATTCTGACACGTATAGCAGCCCTATAAGGACAGGGTAGAAGTGCCCCATAGGGTTTCCAAGGAGCAGCTGGTAGATTCGAACTGCTGACCTTTTCATTAGCAGCCAAGCTTAACTACTGTGCCACTAGGACTCCAGTCATATGAAAAGAGCACTAAAATTAGAAGTTTGAAGTCCTGGTTCCAGCTTCAGCTCTTATAAAAAACGGCATGGAGGTAGTGTCTGACCTCCTTTACCTTCACAGAGGGAAAGGAGAATCAAGATCAACACTCCAGGGCTGATGCCTGTGAGGCAGAGGTCAGACATGCCTCCTCTCTCCACCATCTTTACCAATTCTGACACCAACCGTTTCTTGCATGGCCCTCTGCTGGGTTCGATAATTCATTGCAATGGCCACGCAGAACTCACAGACCATACTCACGATTATGGGGTTTATTAAGAAGGTAACAGCTTATAATTCAGGTTCAGGAACACTTGGGATATAGTTCTTCCACCAGGACAGCTCTTTCCCAGCCTTGCCCGCAGACACACTCTCTGGCGCCTTGGCCTCTGCCCTGCTCAGGCAAGTGCAAGGCTCTGTCAGTAAGTGCTCAGAGGCACCCCACTCTGCCAGTAAGCCTTGCCCAAAGGTGCTCAGCTCTAGCTCCCATGGGTTGGCAAACCTAGCTCCACCAAGTGCCCAGAGGCACCCTACTCCAGCAAACCTCCTGCTCGATGGCACTCAGCTTCCTCACTCTGTGGGCCAGGAAACCCACCACACCATCTCCCGCTGCTAGTCTCCTGCCACCGCTTCTCGTCTTCCATGTTACAACTCTCAGTCTCCTGGTTCCAGGAGCTTCTCAGCACAGGAATTCTGAGTCTCAAGGACGTGCTCACTGCTCCTGGCTGTTCTTCCTTGGTGGTGGGATCCTCTCTGCCCTGGAATTTGTTTTCTTAAGCTTAGCAGGATGGAAAAACTGACCAAGCCCCTTGGTAGGCCATGATTACCTTATTTGCACAGTCCCACCTAATCATTGAGTGGGAATTATAACAACATGGCAAGAAAGGCCACACAAAAGCGATCCATCTCACCTCAGCTCTGCTATTTATTATGTGACTAAAACAATTATGTGACTATATGAGTCAAATTTCTCAGTCGAAAACACCAAAACCCAATTCTGGCAGGTTAAGGAGAAAAATAGTTTATTAAAAGGATAATATGTAGTACAGTGTCATCAGGAGGCATAAGGAGAAATATCCTTAGTCTCCACTTTGTTGTGTCTCTGACTCCAATTTAAGGTCTGGGGAATATTTAATTTGCAGAGTCGGGGTCACATGGAGGAGCTGAGAAAATACCTGGAATTTCAGCTTCTACAGTGAAAGGCATGCTCTGCTTCCCAATAAAGCACATAGGTGGGGAATAAGGAGGAAGAGAGGTCAGATCTAGGGTAGAAAGGATGACAGACGTCTGCTATGTTTACCCTGCACAAATCACTTTTCTGAGCCTCACTTTTCTATTAAAGCAAGATAAATAACGTTTACATGGCTGAGATTGCGTATACTCATTTCTCTGGCAATAAATAACAACTATGCTTCAGTGTGCAAAGATGAACAAGTCTTGCCCTCTAGTCTAACGGAGAAGAAAAATCAACACAGCAAATGATAGGATAGAGGTTTACACAGGAGAGACGAGGGCAGAGAGAAAGGAGAGCTCAATTGCAGTTCACAAATGGTGTTCTTATGTTTAAGTACTTTATATAAAATCAAATTTTCCATATGGCATGTGATGCTCACACCACTAATGGGAAAGACAGACAGCATGCTCTTGCAGAAAGAGTTGTGGACTAGGATGTAACATGCTGTTGCACTCTTTTGAAAGGCTTTAGCTATTTTATAGAAATGCCAAAATAAAGTTGGCTTGCGCAAATGTAGAAACTCAGGCTTATTTGATTGCTTATTGACAGACATTTAGACCACCAGTTTCATACAGTGGGGCATTTTACAAATGATTAAACATTTCATAGCTTTGCCAGTCATCAATAAAAAGATAAATCATCAAGCTCATTGCAGTGTGAGACCACCACTGTTCTGATCTGACCAAAGTCACAGTGGTTTTTCTACCCTATCTGGCTACGGTGTGTATAGCTTTGTATCTTTACTTAAAATAGTTGGCTTTAGTTTTAGTTGGTTCCCCCCCACCCCATTTATAAAAGAGAATGGGAGCTCTGGTGGCATGGTGGTTAAGTCCCTGGCTGCTAAGTGAAACATTGGCAGTTCAAACCTACCGAGTGGCTCTGCAGGAGAAAGATGTGGCAGTCTGCTCTAAAAATTACAGCCTAGGAAACCTTATGGGGCAGTTCTACTCTGTCCTATAGGGTCGCTATGGGTTGGAATTGATTCAACTGCAGTGGGTTTTATAAAAGAGAACAGCTGCGTGGTAACTTATGCCACACCCGTATTTCATCATACGGTAATAATAGATGCAGTACGTTTTTATAGAATACATTCTATAGAACCAAGGACTGACAGAGGTCGGTGGGACCAAAGAGGTCCGCTAGTCCAAACTTCAATGTGATGTAATCATTTATTTTCCACAACATTCTCAATAAATTAGATTTATGTAACTGGCATTCTCTTCTAAAATCCAGAGGTCTGTATCCAAATGGGAGCTCTGTTGGTGCAGTGGTTAAGAGCTCAGCTGCTAACCAAAAGGTTGGCCGTTCGAATCCACCAGCCACTCCTTGGGAACCGTGTGGGGCAGCTCTACTCTGTCCCGTAGGGTTGTGATAAGTCAGATTCGACGGCAGCAGGTTTGATATCCAAATAAGGAGCCCTGGTGGCTTAGTGGTTAAAGTGCTTGGCTGTTAACCAAAAGGTCTGCGGTTTGAACCTACCAGCTGCTTCTGTGAAGATTTACAGCCTTAGAAACCCTATGGGGCAGTTCTAACCTGTCCTATAGGGTTGTTATGAATCGGAATCCACTCCACAGCAGTGGATCTGATTTTTGGTTATATCCAACTCCCTTTCTGGTCATGCCACTTGGATAACTTACTGCTATCGCAAATTTAACAAGGTCAAAATTGAATTTTTTTATCTCCACTTCCAAATAAGTTCCCCTTATAATAGTTCCTGTTCCAAAAAACAGCACCTCCATTGGCTCAGTAGGTCAAGCTAGACTAGGAATCCACTAATTCCCCACATCAAGCCAAGTTCTGTTGACTCTACTACCTCAAAAATATACCTCAAATTCATCTATTTTCACCATCCTCATTACCGTCACTGCAGTCCAAGTCTTAACCCGTCTCCCTGCCTCTGCTCTTGCCCTTGTCTATTCTCCACCAACTAGCTGGCAGAGTCTTTTTTAAAAAGATAGCGTATGACCCACATTCTCTACCTCTTCAAGGTCTTCTTTGTACATAAAATTTAAAAATCCTTATGGCCCACAAAGCACTGCATGCTCTGCCCCCTACCTACCTTTCTGACATTACTTACACAGTTCTCCTCTTAACTCAAAAAGCTCCAGACAAGCTGTGTATTTCAATTTTCCCAAAGAGAATCTTCCTGCCTTTACCAGCACCCCACCCCACCCAAAAAGCCTTTACATGGGCTTTCTTTGCCTTTTCCACCCGGCTAACTCCTAGTCATTCCTCTTGGAAGTCGTCCCAGAAAACTCTCCCTTGCCCCCTAATTTTAAATTATACCCCCATCCCCTAAAGCAGCTGTTTCTTTCCTTCAGTGCACCTACCATAATTTTAAATACCTGTTTATTTATATGTTTGCAAATCAAGTCAGTCTCTCATACAAAAATTTATATGCATCTTGCTATGTATTCGTAGTTGCTCTCCCTCTAATTAGAGAGCACACTCCTTTTCTCCACCCTGTATTCCCCATGTCCATTCAGCCAGCTCCTGTCCCCCTCTGCCTTCTCATCTCCTCTCCAGACAGGAGGTGGCCACATAGTCTAAAGTGTCTACTTGAGCCAAGAAGCTCGCTCCTCACCAGTATCATTTTCTATCTTACAGTCCAGTCCAATCTCTATCTGAAGAGTTGGCTTTTGGAATGGTTCCAGTCTTGGCCTAACAGAAGATCTGGAGACCCTGACCTCCAAGGTCCTTCAAGTCTCAGTCAGACCATTCAGTCTGGGCTTTTTATGAGAATTTGAGGTCTGAATCCCACTGTTCTCCTGCTCCCTCAGGGATTCTCTGTTGTGTACCCTGTCAGGGCAGTCATAGGTTGTAGCCAGGCACCATCTAGTTCTTCTGGTCTCAGGCTGATGTCGTCCCTGATTTATGTGGCCCTTTCTGTCTCTTGGGCTCATAATTACCTTATGTCTTTGATGCTCTTCATTCTTCTTTGCTCCAGGTGGGTTGAGACCAATTCATGCATCTTAGATGGCCACTTGCTAGCGTTTAAGACCCCAGACACCACTTTCCAAAATGGGCAGCAGAATGTTTTAATAGATTTTATTATGCCAATTGACTTAGATGTCCCTGAAACCATGGTCCCCAGACCCCTGCCTCTGCTACTCTGGCCTTCAAAGCCTTTGATTTACTCAGGAAACTTCTTTGCTTTTGGTTTAGTCCATTTGTGCTGACCTCTCCTAAAATAGTTCTTGTCTACTATCTAATTGGTAAATACCCCCTCCCTCCCTCCCTCTCCATACTTGTAACCATCAAAGAATATTTTCTTCTCTTTTTAAATTATTTCTTGTGTTTTTATAATAGTGGTCTCATACAACATTTGTGCTTTTGCAACTGACTAATTTCATTCAGCATAATGCCTTCCAGATTCTTCCTTGTTATACAATGTTTCATAGATTCATCATTGTTCTTTATCGATGCGTAGTATTCCACTGTGTAAATATACCATAATTTATTTATCCATTCATCCGTTAATGGGTACCTTGGTTGCTTCCATCTTTCTGCTATTGTAAACAGTGCTGCAATGAACATGGGTGTTCCTATATCTGCACGTGTAAAGGCTCTTATTTCTCTAGGATATATTCCAAGGAGTGAGATTGCCAGATCGTATGGTAGTTCTATTTCTAGCTTTTTAATGAAGCACCAAATTGATTTCAAAAGTGGTTGTACCATTTTACATTTCCACCAGCAGTGTATAAGTGTTCTAGTCTCTCCACAACCTCTCCAACATTTATTATTTTGTGTTTTTTGGATTAATGCCAGCCTTGTTGGCGTGAGATGGTATCTCATTGTAGTTTTGATTTGCATTTCTCTAACGGCTAATGGGAAACCCTGGTGGTGTAGTGGTTAATTGCTATGGCTGCTAACCAAAAGGTCTGCAGTTTGAATTGACCAGGCGCTCCTTAGAAACTCTATGCGGCAGTTCTACTCTGTCATATAGGGTCACTGTGAGTAGGAATTGACTCAAAATGGCAGTGGAATGGCTAATGATCGTGAGCATTTCCTCATGTATCTGTTAGCTGCCTGAATGTCTTCTTTGGTGAAGTGTCTGTTCATATCCTTTAGCCATTTTTTAATCAGGTTATTTGTCTTTTTGTTGTTGAGTTTTTGCGGTATCATATAGATTTTAGAGATTAGATGCTGATCGGAAATGTCATAGCTAAAAACTTTTACCCATTCTTTTTACTCTTTTGATGAAGTCTTTGGATGAGCATAGGTGTTTGATTTTTAGGAGCTTCCAGTTATCTGGTTTCTCTTCTGGTGTTTGTGCATTTTTAGTAATGTTTTGTATACTGTTTATGCCATGTATTAGGGCTCCTAGCTTTGTCCCTATTTTTTCTTCCATGATCTTAATTGTTTTAGATTTTTGTATTTAGGTCTTTGATCCATTTTGAGTTAGTTTTTGTGCATGGTGTGACGTATGGGTCTTGTTTCATTTTTTTTTTTCAGATAGATATCCAGTATGCTAGCGACATTTGTTAAAGAGATTGTCTTTTCCCCATTTACTGACTTTGGGCCTTTGTCAAATATCAGCTGCTCCTAGGTAGATGGATTTATGTCTGGATCCTCAATTCTGTTCCACTGGTCTAAGTATCTGTTGTTGTACCAGTACCAGGCTGTTTTGACCACTGTGGCAGTATAAAAGGTTCTAAAACCAGGTAGTGCGAGGCCTCCCACTTTGTTCTTCTTTTTCAGTAATGCTTCACTTATCCACGGCCTCTTTCCCTTCTATATGAAGTTGGTGATTTGTTTCTCCATCTCATTAAAAAATGTCATTGGAATTTGGATCAGAATTGCATTGTATCTATAGACTGCTTTCGGTAGAATAGACATTTTTACAATGATGAGTCTTCCTATCTATGAGCAAGGTATGTTTTTCCACTTATGTAGATCTCTTTTGGTTTCTTGCAGTAGTGTCTTGTAGTTTTCTTTGTATGTGATTTTTATGCCTCTGGTTAGATTTATTCCTAAGTATGTTATCTTCTTGGCGGCTACTGTAAATGGTATTGAAATGGTGATTTCCTCTTCAATGTTCTTTTTGTTGGTGTAGAGGAATCCAACTGATTTTTGTATGTTTATCTTGTATCCTGGTACTCTGCTCAACTCTTCTATTAGTTTTGGTAGTTTTCTTGAAGATTCTTTAGGGTTTTCTGTGTATAAGATCATGTCTTCTGCAAATAGAGTTACTTCTTCCTTACCAATCTGGATGCCCTTTATTTCTTTACCTAGCCTGGTTGCTCTGGCTAGGACCTCCAGCGCAATGTTGAACAAGAGTAGTGATAAAGGGCATTCTTGTCTGGTTCCCATTCTCAAAGGGAATGCTTTCAGACTCTCTCCATTTAGGATGATGTTGGCTGTTACCTACGTTGAGGAGTTTTCCTTCTATTCTAATTTTGCTGAGAGTTTTTATCATGAATGGGTGTTGGACTTTGTCAAATGCCTTTTCTGCATCAATTGATGAGATCATGTGGTTCTTGACTTTTGTTTTATTTATATGATGGATTACATTGATTGTTTTTCTAATATTGAACTATCCCTGCATACCTGGTATGAATCCCACTCAGTCATGGTGAATTATTTTTTTGATATGTTGTTGAATTCTATTGGCTGGAATTTGTTGAGGATTTTTGCATCTAAGTTCATGAGGGATATAGGTTTGTACTTTTCTTTTTTTGTGGTGTCTTTACCTTGTTTTGGTATCAGGGATATGCTAGCTTCATAGAATGAGTTTGGTAGTATTCTTTCCTTTTCTATGTTCTGAAATACCTTTAGTAGTAGTGGTGTTAACTGTTCTCTGAATGATTGGTAGAACTCTCCAGTGAAGCCGTCCAGGCCAGAGCTTTCTTTCGTTGGGAGTTTTTAAATTACCTTTTCAATCTCTTCTTTTGTTATGGGTTTATTTAGTTGTTCTACCTCTGTTCGTGTTAGTTTAGGTAGGTAGTGTGTTTCTAGAAATTCATTCATTTCTTCTAGGTTTTCAAATTTGTTAGAGTACAATTTTTCGTAGTAATCTGATATGATTCTTTTAATATCAGTTGGGTCTGTTGTGATATTGCTCATCCCATTTCTTTCTTTTTTTTTTTATTAACTTTTATTGAGCTTCAAGTGAACGTTTACAAATCAAGTCAGACTGTCACATATAAGTTTATATACACCTTACTCCGTACTCCCACTTGTTCTCCCCCTAATGAGTCAGCCCTTCCAGTCTCTCCTTTCGTGACAATTTTGTCAGCTTCCAACTCTCTCTATCCTTCCATCCCCCCTCCAGACAGGAGATGCCAACACAGTCTCAAGTGTCCACCTGATATAATTAGCTCACTCTTCATCAGTATCTTTCTCCTACCCACTGTCCAGTCCCTTCCATGTCTGATGAGTTGTCTTCGGGAATGGTTCCTGTCCTGTGCCAACAGGAGTTTTGGGGACCATGACCGCCGGGATTCCTCTAGTCTCAGTCAGACCATTAAGTATGGTCTTTTTATGAGAATTTGGGGTCTGCATCCCACTGATCTCCTGCTCCCTCAGGGGTTCTCTGTTGTGCTCCCTGTCAGGGCAGTCATCGATTGTGGCCGGGCACCAACTAGTCCTTCTGGTCTCAGGATGATGTCGGTCTCTGGTTCATGTGGCCCTTTCTGTCTCTTGGGCTCTTAGTTACTGTGTGACCTTGGTGTTCTTCATTCTCCTTTGCTCCAGGTGGGTTGAGACCAATTGATGCATCTTAGCTGGCCGCTTGTTAGTATTTAAGACCCCAGACGCCACATTTCAAAGTGTCATCCCATTCCTTATTTGGGTTATTTGCTTCCTCTCCTGTTTTTCTTTTGTCAGTTTGGCCAATGATTTATCAATTTTGTTAATTTTTTAAAAGAACCAGCTCTTGTTAGTTCTTTCAATTGTTTTTCTGTTCTCTATTTCATTTAATTCTGCTCTAATTTTTATTATTTGCTTTCTTTTAGTGCCTGAGGGTTTCTTTTGTTGCTCTCTTTCTATTTGTTGAAGTAGTAGGGATAATTCTTTGATTCTGGCCCTTTCTTCTTTTTGTATGTGTACATTTATTGATAGAAATTGACCTCTGAGCACTGCTTTTGCTGTGTCCCAAAGGTTCTGATAGGAAGTGTTTTCATTCTCATTGGATTCTATGAATTTATTTATCCCATTCTTATTCTATAACCCAATCATTTTTGAGCAGGGTATTCTTCAGTTTCCAAATGTTTGATTTCTTTTGCCTGCTTTTTCTGTTATTGATTTCTACTTTTATGGCTTTATGGTCAGAGAAGATGCTTTGTAATATTTTGATGTTTTGGATTCTGTTAAGGCTTGCTTTATGACCTAATATGTGGTCTATTCTAGAGAATGTTCTCTGTGCATTGGAAAAGAAAGTATACTTGGCTGCTGTTGGGTGGAATGTTCTGTATATGTGTATGAGGTCAAGTTGGTTGATTGTGGCATTTAGGTCTTCCATGTCTTTATTGGGCTTCTTTCTGGATGTTCTGTCTTTCAGTGAAAGTGGTGTGTTGAAGTCTCTGACTATTATTGTGGAGCTGTCTATCTCACTTTTCAATGCTGTTAAGAGTTTGTTTTATGTATCATGAAGCCCTATCATTGGGTGCACAAATATTTAATATGGTTATATCCTCCCTGGTATACTGTCCCTTTAATCATTATATAGTGTCCTTCCTTAGCCTTCGTGGTGGATTTGAAGTCTATTTTGTCAGAAATTAACATTGCCACTCCTGCTCTTTTTTGATTGTTGTTTGCTAGATGTATTTTTTTCATCCTTTGAGTTTCAGTTTGTTTGTGCCTTTAAGTCTAAGATGTGTCTCTTGTAGGCAGCATATAGACGGATTTTTTTTTTACGCATTCTGCAACCCTCTGTGTCTTTATTTGTGCATTTAGTCCATTTACATTCAGTGCAATTATGGATAGGTATGATTTTGGTGCTATTATATTGATGTCTTTTTTGTGTGTGTTGTTGACAGTTCCTTTTTTCCACTTAATTTTTTGTGCTGAGTAGTTTATCTTTATAAATTGTCTTTTCCTCTTATTCATTGTTGTTATTATTTTTGCTGAGTCTTTATTTTTATCTTGTATTTTATTTTGATGTGTAGGATTGTTATTCTCATTTGTGTTTACCTTAATATTTACCCCTATTTTTCTAAGTTTAAACCTAACTTTTATTTCTTTATACTGCCTTGACTTCCTCTCCATATGAAAGATCTATGACTGCATTTTTTAGTCCCTCTTTATTGTTTTAATGTTGTCATCTTTTACATAATGTCATCACTGTTAACTGTTTTGAATTTTTTTTATCTTGATTTATTTTTGTGATTTCTCTGTCTGGGTTGATATCTGGTTGCTCTGTCCTGTGTTCTAATCTTGGGCTGATAGCTAATATTATTGATTTTCTAACCAGAGAACTTCCTTTAGTGTTTCTTGTAGTTTTGGTTTGGTTTTTACAAATTCCCTCAACTTCTGTTTATCTGGAAATGTCCTATTTTCGCCTTCATATTTGAGAGAGTTTTGCTGAATATATGATTCCTGGCTGGCAATTTTTTTTTTTCCTTCAATGCTTTACATAAGTTATCCCATTGCTTTCTTGCCCGCATGGTTTCTGCCAAGTAGTCCAAGCTTATTCGTATTGCCTCTCCTTTGTAGGTGACTTCTCATTTATGCCTAGCAGCTCTTAAGATTCTCTCTTTACCTTTGGTTTTGGCAAGTTTGATTATAATATGTCCTGGTGACTTTCTTTCAAGATCTACCTTATGTGGGTTTCAGTGAGGATCTTGGATATCTTCTCATCTTTCATGATATCAGAGAAATTTTCTGCCAACAAATCTTCAACAATTCTCTCTGTGTTTCCTGTTATCCCTCCATGTTCTGGTATTCCAATCACCTGTAGGTTATTTTTCTTGATACAGTCCCACAGGATTCTTAAGGTTTCTTCATTTTTTTTTTCTTTTATCTGATTTTTCTTTAAATATATTGTCGCCAAGTGTTTTATCTTCAGTCTCACTAATTTTGCCTTCCATTTCCTCAGTTTTGCTCCTCTGACTTTCTATTGAGTTGTCTAATTCTGTAATTTTATTGTTAATCTTCTGAATTTCTGATTGCTGTTTTTCTATGGTTTCTTGCAGCCTATTAAATTTTTCATTATGTTCTTGAACATCCTTTTTAATTTCTTCAACTGCTTTATCTGGTGTTCCTTAGCTTATTCTGCATTTTGCCTGATCTCCTTCCTGATGTCTTAAAGAGTTCTGTATATTAATGTTTTGTATTCTACAGCTGGTAATTCCAGAATACATCTTCATCTGGAAGAGTCTTTGTTTTGAGAGTTCGTTGAAGCAATCATGGTCGGCTTCTTTATGTGATTTGTTATTGACTACTATCCCCCCAAGCCATCTATAAGTTATTGTATTAATTTACTTTTATATTTACTTACTGTATCCTAGCTTCTTGCTTTGTTTTGTTTTGATATGCCCAAATAGGCTGCTTGAGTGAGCTAACTTGATTATTTGCGCCTTTTGAAGCACTAATGTTCTGTAACTAGATGGCTAGAGCTGCTACCAGGTATATGAGCCTAGGAGTCCATTTACTTTTCTTGTATGGATTCAGCTTAAGTGTCCTGGTAGTTGGTCATCAAGTGTGTGGTACTGGCTCTATCTTACAGTCTTAGACGGGCAGTGGTGATTGGTATAGGCTCAGGTATCTGGTTGCAACAGTGGGGGGATCACACTCTGAACAAGGCAGGGGGCTGAGTGTCTGTGAGGAAACCATGTCACTGTTCCCTAGAGTGCACAGGTGGGTGGGTTCTGCAGCTGGACCATGGGCTCCCAATGCTTTTGGTTGTAAGGATTGGGAAGGACCACCTATCCTTGGACCCCTGTCACAAGTGGCTAGGTGATGGTGGAGCCACCAGTCCTGAGGCCCCTGATTTGGGTAGGTGAGGACCGTGTTTAATAGGCAAAGTGGTGTCAAACATCAAAAAACCCACCTTTTCACTGCACAGCGGAAACAACTGAAGTCAAATCTCAAGCAGTCTGCCGACAAGGGCCTAATCTCCTGAAATAGGCCCACACAGGTCCATGTAGGGGTGCAAGCTATTCAAAGCCTGCAGACCATTTGTGGATGGACAAGAGCCGCTTTTGTCCTGGGCTCCCCAGCTTAGTGGACCTGGCAGATAATCTTTTCCCCCAACTGTTAATTTATCCCTTCTCCATCGCTGGGAGAATGGCTCAGGATGTGCAGCAGAACCTAGCTCGGGCCCAGGGAAATCGACAGCCACTGAAGCCAGTTTGGGAGCCAGGGGCATGGTAAAATAAATGCAAGTACTTAGCTTTTGCCTAGAGCGCTGTTCTTCTCTGTTCCCGAGGTGAGTAGACTCTGCAGCTCGCTGTCTCTCCCTGAGGAAACCTTGTCCTTAACACTACCCTCAGCCCTGCAGTCACGCCAGAAGATCTTGCCTGAGGGGCGCAGACTCCTGCTGAGTCAGGTCCGGCCCCTCCTCCCCACCTCTGAACCGTTTTCCCCTCCCCCCTGCCATTCTGTCCGATTTCCTAACTCTGCCTTTGATGTTTAGGGCTCCTAGCTTGACCTATATATAATTGTTCCACTTGTTTTCTCAGGTCTTTGTTATAACAGGGATCAGTAGGCGCGTCCGATTACTCCGCCATCTTTTATATGATCATTTTAATATCTACCTTCTCCACTGGAGAATTAACTTCAGGAGAGCAGGAGCCATATCACCTTGTTCACTATTGTGTCCAAAATAACAGCAGCAACAGTGCATTTACTATGTGCAGGCCTGATGCTAAGTGCTACACATATTAATTTAATATATACTCCTAGTATATTCTCTGGCCCATAGCCAGTGCTCAAGTTTATGGAGAGAATGAACCCAGTCCATATGGCCACACCTACAAGGAACAGCACCACCTCCTAAAACAGCCCGTCACGCTGTTACCCAACTCCAGTAGCTGGAAGAATCTAATTTATATCGACCCCAGCATGCCTCCCTACAAGTCCCGCCCACCGGTTCTATTTTTGCCCCTTCGGATGCCATGCAATACAAGCCTTAATCGCCCTTGCACAAGCTCGCCTTTGCAGCAGTATCTGAAGACCCACCCGCCCCCCTTTGCGTCTCTCTCCCTCGCCCCTCCCTGCGCCGTCCGCAGCAGGACCGCCCCCTTCCTGCAGAAGTTGCTCGGGTTCCTTTCTGCCGCGGTGGGCTGGAAGCAAGGCCCCAGCCGGCTGGACTATTTCGCGGGCCCCCGCCTGCAGCTCCCAACATCCCCCTCCTCGCGCATCACATGACAGAGCGGCCTGGCACGAGCCCCTGGCAACCGTCCGCCCCCGAGCGGGAGGGGCGGTGCTCCCGGCGCCTCTGCCCGCCCCTGGCCGCCCGCCCCTGGCCGCGCGCCGCAGTCCTCCCGGCTCCCCCGCGGTTCGTGCAGCGGCGGCGGGGGTAGCGGGCGGCTTTGGGGCGTCCGCGGCTGCCGCGGCCGAACACTGCTGTGGGCCAGCGCCCGGGGACCACCCTGCGAGGTAAGAGGTGGCTGGGCTCGTGGAGGCTGCGCTCGCGGAGGCTGCGAGCGAATTATTCCGCCCGCGTTCCTCGGATGCCCCCGATCCAGAGCGGGCGGGGACCGGGGGAAGTGGGCTTGTGTCCTTTGGGGCCGTCTGCGGGGAGCCTGGGGCGCCTCGTGAGGCGACCGGCCATGGAGGCGCTGCTGGCTCCTGGCAGAGGCTGAGCGTCTGGTCCGGCTTCGGGAATCAGGATCCTGAAGGGACCGTGTGGGCTGTCCTGGGGTCGCCCGCGGCTCCGCGCTGCTGCGCTCTCGTTTGCCTGCACCTGGAGCCATAGCTCTGCCTTGGTTTCCCCTCCTGTAAAACAACCTGTCCGGGAGGGTGAGTCTCCGCGGTTGCCTTTAGCTCTGAGGTGTTGTAAGTAAGTGAAGTCGAGGAGGAAGATGCAGACTTTTCAGATGGGATGCCCCCTCAGCTAGGAACCCAGGAGGGAGCTTGGGGCCAGGCTTCTTCACTTACTACGGCGCTTATGAGTTTTGTACAAATTTTAAGCTTCTGGGAGACTCGGGTTCTCCGTCTTTAAAGTAAAGCTGACAACCCCTGCCCAGGCTCCCTCATAGGACTACAGGGAAGAACAGAAGGGAAAGCCATTTAAAGAACTGGAACTCTGGAGTCGGTCAGACCTGGATTCAGGTCCTAGTTTTGCCACTTATTAGCTGTGTAACCTTGAACCAGATAGATTCCTCATCTATTAAAAGGAGATAATAATAATAATACTTAGCTCATGCAGTTGCTGTGAGGATTAAGTTTAAAGGGTTTAGAACAGTATCCAGTACAGAAGTGCTTAATAGTGTTATTAATACAAGTATTATTAAATTAACAAGCTAGAGAATGCTCCACGTGAGGAGTTTTTAGTAGCAGTAATCATACTTCAGCTTCTAGATCTTTAATCCTAAAAACAGTGTTGTTTTGATTTTCTAAGAAAGGGGGCTTGTGGGACCCTCCCCTCTTTACTCTTTCTGGGGCCCCTTTGCCTTCCCTTTTAAAATTGGCATGTGAACCTGTTGTTCCTACGAGATGAGTCAGGCAGGATGGGAACATTAATTTACTTGAGCAGATGGGTATCAGATTCTCTCTGAGGGGAAAGAAAAGTGCCAGGCATGTGCTGCCACTAAAAAAAAGCACAGTAAGTGATTGTCAGAGCTGGAAGATGCCTGGGAAACCATCTCATCCAGCTGCCTGCTTTTGCAAATGGAGAAACTGGACCCTGAATGAGGATAGGACTTTGATTTTGCTCAGATCCAACAGTGCTGGCACTGGATGGTGGAGAGAATGCACGTTTTACCAGGCACTGTGCTTTCCCTAAGCTCTAACCTTAATTCTTCATTTATTTCACTAGTATTTATGGAGCGCCTACTGTGTGCTTGTACATCTACTAGGAGCTGGAGATAGAGCCATGAATAGCATGGACAGGGTCCTTGCCCCATGGGGCTTTTTTCATAGCTAGCTATGTTAGCTTGAGATTATAAAAATTTCCTTTCTGGTCCTCAGTACAAATTATAGTAACAGTAAGTTCCAACTGCCAGTGAATTTGCTTCATAGGTAACAGCTGGCCCCAAGGGACAGAGTACACAGAGAGGCCCGAATGGTTTTGTGATCCTTTGCAGGAGGGCGAAAGCCTGGTGAGGTTTTAGATATGGGAGAAAATGCTACTTTGTCAGGGCTTTTAGGAAGGGATTTCCTTCTGGCCTGGAATACTTGGATTTCTTTGTGTTTTTAGTTTCAGGCCTTTTATTTTAAGATTTCTGAAAACATCCGCCCTCTCTGTCATGCCTGAATTTTGGTTTCCATGGTTATCAGGGCAGTTGTATTTTTATAGCACAGGTAGCTGTTAATCCATGGTCAAACAGTCACCAGTTGGCTGTGGGTTTCTGTTTTGTGGTGGTGGTCTCTGTTTTTGTTTTTCAGTTGCAATGCTGTCATCCCTCCCTCCCTCCTTTCCTCCCTCCCTTCTTCCTTCCACAAACATGCACTGGTAGCAGGGCCAAGAGTAGTGGGAGTAAGTAGAGACAGAGATAAAAAACATATAGACGGTGGCCCTAGGGACCTCAGAACTTTTAGGGGGATAAAACAGAGGGCACACACCCACCTTGTACCATGTGCAAGGGACAGATCAATGGAGTCTCTGATAAAGGTGTAGATAGTGAGCCAACAAGAGAGCTCAGAGGTGGGAGGGATGGTGTCCTGGGCAACTAAGAAGCTATTGCGTACTGAGGTGCTTTTCAAGGAAGATGTGGAAGAAACAAGTCTCATTCACATAGTAGTAATAGATGGTTCAAGAAGCAATTTGTTCTTTCATTTTGCTTTAATGAATGAACCTTCTTGTCACCTATCATGGACTTTGACTGAAATGCCTCCTAAGTTCTCTCATTACCCTCTTTCTGTTAGCTTAGTGTTTTAATAGTTTCTCCTCATATCTAAGTATTTGCTATTGTGTACATAAAGGTACATATACAAAAAGATATTTGATTAAGATTTGGTCTATTTCAGTTGTATGTCTCATTTCTCCAGTTGAGTTCCAATACGGTATTATATTAATTAATAATAATTAATATTTAATTATTTTTCCAAGTAATCTCCCAAGTACCCTAATGCCCTTATTAGTGAGAATTCAGATGTCTCTCTCCAAACCCCCTGGGAGCTCATACAGTCCAAAGGGGTCAGTCTTACTTCCACTCTCCAGAGAGAGAACTGCGAGTCTGAGCAGTCCACCCACGTTGTTATTTCTGACACAGCTACATGGTATCACTGTTGAAGAGCTGTCCTGACCGGTCCAAGGATGTGTGGTCACTGCTGCTCAACGCCCTTATTGGACCAGATCCCTGCCAGCATGATCCCATGCTTGGATTCCAAGGTTAGAGCTTTGTTAGTTTATGCTCACATGCTTAGCTCTTCTTCCCAAAGCACTGCACCTGGGCCTTGTGTTAATCCTTTCATTAGGCTGGGTTCCCCCAGGCTTCTGGTGAGTTCCCTTTTGGGACATATGGGGCTCTCTTCTGCTAGCAGCCTTGGTTAGGGTCACCCCAGACCACTCAAGAGATTTATTTCTTTATTTTCAAACCTTGGTTAAGGGCTCAGATTCCCTTGTAACTCTATCCCAAATTCCTTTGGCAAATTGATTCCACTTCCTCTCCAGGGTTCACCTACCAGGAATGGCAGCCTTCAACAAGCTGTCTACCCTAGGACTTTGGGTGCCTACTCACCTTACATTTCCCATCTAAGAGGGGTCCTCAGGTGACTCTTGACAAAGCATAGTTCTGCTACCAGGAGATTCTCTCTCTCCACTTACAGGCTTAAGATAAGTAGGCATCATTTAAAATTTAGCTGACACACATTCTGGTATGGATTTGGCATGGCAAGGTTTTAATTTAAAGATGAAGGATTTGTAGTTCCCTCAGTTTTTCTGAGAATCAAGCAGTAATTTGTCTATTTATTTGTCTTTGTTTTAAACTATGAAATATAATAAATACATGTGCAGAAAAAAACACAAATATATAGTTTAACAGATAGTCATAAGAGTACATATGTAACCACCACGTAAGTCAAGAAATAAAATATCACCAATATGCAATAGCATCACCTTCCAAATCATAATCTCTGCCCCCCAGAAGAAGCCATTATCTTGCCTTTTGTGATAATCATTTCTTTGCTTTTCTTCATAGTTTTACCCCCCTTTTTCTACATCCCTAAGCAACGTAGTTTAGTTTTACTAGTTTTAAGAACTTCATGCATAAAGAATTGTACTGTTCATATTTTGCATCTTGCTTCTTTTGCTGAATATTTTGTGAGATTTATTCATGAGGTGACCTCACTTATTTTCATTGCTATACAGTGTTTCATGGTATGAGTATGTCGCAATATATTTTTGATGGATATTTGAGTTGCTCATGTTTTCTGACTACTGAGAACAGTGCATCTAAGCACGTTCTTAGACATTTTCTATTATGTGTCAATGAAGTTCTAAAGTTATAACATCGGAGTGAAAATGCTTTGCTGCATGAGGCCTAACAGTGTTCTGAGAGATTGTACCAGTTTACTTTGCTACCAGCAGTATGTCGGAGTTCATGTTGCATCACATCATTGTGAATAATTGGTATTGTGGGTTTTAAATTTTTTAACTGTTCTCATGGGTGTATAATGATATCTCTTGTGGTTTTAATTTGCTTTCCTTGGTTACTACTGATGCTGAGCACTTTTTTATTGGCAAATTGGATGGCCTGTTTTGTGAATTGTGCATTCACATGTTTTGCTCATTTTTCAGTTTTTCTTACTGATTTGTTAGAGTTCTTCATATATTTTGGTTAGTGGTCCCTTGACAGGTATCTGTGTTACAGGTATGTTCTACTTGGTGGCTGTCTTTTCATTCCCTTAAATGGTTATTGTCTTAGATCCTGAACTCTAGAAGCAGGAGCTTCAATGAGAATTCTTGTTCAAGTGATATATTAGAAGAGGTGCTCAGGAAAAGGGGAATGAGGGAAGCAGGGTAGGATTAGCAGGGGAAGAGAGATATAGTTAGGTGAAGTGACAGTTCTCTGGAGAAAGGGACATCTGCCAGTTATCAGCTGGCACTTACAGCTGGGATGTGGGTGTGCTAGCCTGTAAGGAGGATCTGGGTGGGGCACCAATAGCATTCTCTACAGTCCACCCCTTGCACCATTCACTTATACTTTCTTCTTATATTAAGTTCACTCCATCTAGACATAGCTTCTCCAGGATTTTGGTTGGTCAGAATTTCTGGGAAAACTTACAAGAAGAAGGTTAGTGAGACAAACTATAATCCTTGGTGCTACAGTTGGTCCAGAGGTTTAACTGTGTAGCCATTTTCTCCCTCCTCCACCATCCATTTTAATTTCCCCTGCTTTGTCCCTTGAATGTTTGATAGAACTCAGTGATGAAGCCACCTGGGCCTGGAGATTTTGTTTTGTGTTTGGACTACACATTCAGTGTTTTTAATGGCCATAAAACTTTTTTTTTTCATTTCTTAGTTTTAGTAATCTTTTTTCTAAGGATATGCCTCTTCTAAGGTTTTTAATTTATTTACAGTTGTTTATAATATTTTCTTATTTTAACATCTGCAAAACCTGTAGAGACATCCCCTTTTTGGTTCTGATTTTATTTTTATGCCCTAACTTTTTTTTTTCTTCTTCTTTAATTTCAGTAGAGGCTCTTTCAAAGATCATCTTTTGTCTTCATTGATGTCCTTTGTGGTAGGTTTGCTCTCTTTTTAATCCATTAATTTCTCCTCTTTTTATTTTTTCCTCCCTTCTACTTCAGTTTATTTTGTTCTTTTTCTAATTTCTCAAAATGGATACTTAGGTCGTTAATTTTTATCCATTCTCTTCATTTAAGGCTGTTCATTTTCCTCCAAATATTATTTCAGCCGACGTTCACAAGTTTTGTTTTGTTTTTTAAATGGTGGTGAGTCTGATCAAACAATTTTTATTTTATGTTATTGTGGTGAGTCGGGTCACACAGTTCCTTTGCCCACCATGTTGGCATTGTTGACTGAGGACACCTTGATAGCCCATAGCAGCAGAGGTTAGTATGGGACTGTGTAGTATCTGTAGATGGAGTCAACGTGTTAGCCCTTATGCTTACCATTCCCACAGCCCTTTCTAAGGGAAACTTCCAAATCTAAAACTCCTGTTCATGAAGGGGTAGCCCTAGATAGCCATGTTTCTACTATAATATCTTACTCCATTCCCCACCCACAAGCCAAAACATACTCGGAGATGGACATTAGACCCAAGAACAGCCAATTCCTAGGCTCACCAGTGACCTGTGAAGTGACCTAGTGAATAAAAGATTCATATTATATCTCAGAACTTTAAACTGGGAATTTAGGAAGGACACTTAGCCATAGAAGTTGAAGCTGAAATGGTGTAGAGAGAGGATCTATGAGCTAGAGTCAGGACTTTGAGGAACTCTGGCAAGCTGATGTTATGAAGAAGTAAGGGCATTGAGGTAGAGAAAAGTTTGTGTAGACTCCAGGTAAGAGGAGAATGGAGCTGGTCCATGGAGAATGGCTGAGACATGTAATGAGTAAAGGCCCACAAAGTACAGCTGCTGAAGTTCCATGGGGCTACCAGGTATCCAGACTTTCCATTCTAGACTCTGGGAGACCCAGTGCTACAATGGTCCTGTCTGTGGATTTCCATAAGATCCCATCATACTTATCCATAGTCCACGTATACTCTTATGATAAGCCCTCCCTTATTTATACTTGCAATCAAAACACTTTACTAGAACACATGTCCAGAACTCGGGGGCAGTGTCTACCTAGGTGAATTTCTATTGCTGATGTAGTTATTCAAACCATTCTGCTCTGAATAACAAAACTTATTCTCTCTGCCATTGGTAGCTCGTTGGCTGAGTTATGATAAAGAGTCCTCTACAACCACTGCTTGGCCTGGTAGTGAATACAGGCATCCCTCCTTTTTCGAAAGTTCGTTTGATGCCACTTTGCTTTTACGAAAGACCTACATTATTACCTGTTCTCACCAACCGAAAGAAACTTAAAGAAGATTTTTGCGTTTATGAAAAAAGGCAAAAAGCAGAAATAACGTTCAGTGTTTGTTTTACAGTGAGCTGTTAAAGAGGCAACATGCCCCCTGAGCAGCGAGAGTGGTGTCGCCAAGCTCTTTCCCAGGAACTGCACTTAGCATCTACTTTATATTGTTGTTATTAGGTACCTTGCTATGAGTCAGTTCCGACTCATAGCAACCCTATGAATAGCAAAACAAAACGCTGCCCGGTCCTTCACCATCCTCAAAATCGTTGCTATGCTTGAACCCATTGTTGCAGCCACTGTGCCAATCCGTTGTGTTGAGGGTCTTCCATTTTTTCACTGACTGCCTACCTTACCACATGTGATGTCCTTCTCCAGGGACTAGTCCTTCCTGATAACATGTCCAGAGTATGTGAGATGAAGTGTATTTATCATATCATTTCTGCTTTTACTATAAAAAAAAAAATTTTTTTTTTTTTTTTTACTATATGTTAGTGTTATTTTAGGTTTTATGTGTTATTTGATATGGTTTAGTAGGTTATTTTTTGGGTCTGGGAACGCTCAAAAATTTTTCCCAGATAAATTAATGGTAATTGCTTCTTCGCTTTATGCCATTTCAGCTTACGAAAGGTTTCAGAGGGATGCTCTACTTTTGGATAGCAGGCGAAACCTGTATTTGCATTGTCTGTAGTCTCCCTGTTCCCTGCCTTCACAACAAAAACACGTCATTTATTGAATAAGGAGCCCTGGTGGCACAATGATTTAAGTGCCCAGCTGCTAACTGAAAGGTCGGCAGTTCAGACCCACCGGCGGCTCTGTGGGAAAAAGATGTGGGAGTCTGCCTCTGTAAAGATTTTCAGCTTTTGGAAACCCAGTGGGGCAGTTCTGCTCTGTCCTATAGGGTTGCTATGAGTCGGAATTGACTGCACAGCAGTGGGTTAGTTTTTTTGATATAGTCTTCCTGTTCCCTGCCTTCACAACAAAAACACATAATTTATTGACTGTAATTAATTTCATTTCTTTTAGGATGTGGGAAGGGTTGGCTCAGAATGAAATACAGAAAAAGAGATAGGAATTTAGGGAGATAAAAGAGACATAGCAGAAAGGGAATTCATTACCATTTATTGTGTGTTTACTGTGTGTCAGGCACAGTGTTAAGTGCTTTCCATCCATTCTCATTTCATCTTTGCAACAAACTCCCTAAGGTATTATTATCCCCATTTTTATAGATGAGGAAGCTGAGACAGAAGATGGTGTGACTCCCATCGGATGTGTGATTTTGCATGAGAAGTAACAATCACTTGGTATGGAATTGCCTTAAACTGAGAGTGATTAAAGAGAAAAGGTGAAGCTGTATGCTGCTGAGTGGGAGGCAGGAGGTGGTAGGAAAGACACTGCCTGGATAGTTCTCTCCACATTCCAAACTCTCAGGGAGGAGTCCAGAGTCAGGGGAGTATAACTTTGGATTGGTTGGGGTCCACTTGAGCACTGCTTCCTCTTGGCCAAGAGATCTGCTACCTGGTAGATTTGTCCTTGGTTTTCACAAATTCTGGCTTGAGGTCCTAAACCTTTTGAGCCAGGCTTTCTAACAGAGTACTGTTTTGTCACGTCCAACTCAGGCATTGTGTGGTACTGTATTGTGTGGCAGTTACAGGATTAAATTCATTCTTAATTCATGGTCTTTGAGTTTGTTTGTGATGATGTGGTTAGAAGGTCCTCTCACAAGTGAGGAACCCAAGACTCTGAGAAGGGAATTAGAAAGCAGGTTGTTATAGTGGAAAGAGCAGGGGCCTTTGGACCCAGTCCCCATTAGGAACCTCAGCTGTGCTGCTACTAAACCAAACCAAACCAAACCCTTTGCTGTTGAGTTGATTCCAGCCCCACGTGTCACAGAGTAGAACTAAGCTCCACAGGGTATTCTAGGCTGTGACCTTTACAGCAGCAGCAGACCAGGCCTTTTTCCTGTGCAGTTATTGGGTGGGTTCGAACAGCCAGCCTTTCAGTTAGTGGTCGAGCACAAACCGTTTGCACCACCCAGGGACCTGTGCTGCTTACAGCACTAGGTGAAAAACTGAGTCACCATTTACTCCTGGAAAATGAAATAAGAATACTGCTACCTCTTGGCTTGTTGTAAGTGCTCATTAAAATGACATATTAAAAAGCACCTGTGTCCTGATCAAAAGGAGGAAAATGTAGAACAGAATTCCAAATTTTCACAGACTCCAGATTTTCTGGAGCTATGGGGGCTGGATGAACCCCTGACATTATTGCTCTGAGATAATCTTTAAACCTTAAACCAAAAATATCCCCTGAAGTCTTCTTAAAACCAAGCAATAGTTTACCTTAATTAGTAAAAGATTTCTGCTGGAACATTGTGTTTTTTAAGATCTATCTGTATGGAATCAAACTGACAACAGCAACTCAAAAGATTAGGTAGGAACCTTAGGGGGCAGTGAGTTTGTGTTAATGCGGGAGGAACAACTCAGGAAAGGAGGGTGAGAATGGTTGTGCAACTTGAAGAATGTAGTCAGTATCACTGGATTTTACATGTAAAAACTGATGAATTGGTATATGTTTTGCTGTATGTATTCTCAACAACAACAAAATAAATAAAAAAATTTAAAAAGCACCTAGTGTCTAGTAAGGCCTAAATACACCTTACCCTGCCCTGCTCTAGGTCCCCAGTGAATAGTGTTAGAATCAGTAGGACCTCAGACTTAGGATCCCCAGGCCGGTGCTCTCTTCTAGTTGAATCACACTGAATGGGCAGTGGGTTGAAGGAGGGAGAGGGGCCCTCGGGGCTCTGCACTATGCTCAGGAAACACCATCCTTGCAGCAGGGCACAGCGTTCTGGTGTATGTCATCAAATTTCAGAGCTGGAAATGAGGAACAGCTGGTTATTTCTCCGGCTGAAGGAGCTAAGATTTGAAGAAATGGTAAAAGCCAAACTAGATTTTTATTCTTTTCAATTTATGTCACCCTTCAAAGTCTTAAGTTTTGTCTCACTTCCAGTCATGGGTATGTGTGTGTAGATGTATGTATGTTTATGGCTCTTTCCTGCTTCACAATATTTTACTCTCTACACACCTTAAAAAAAAAAAAGGAAATCCTGGTGGTGTGGTGGTTAAGAGCTATAGCTGCTGACAAAAAGGTCAGCAGTTCAAATCCAGCAGGTGCTCCTTGGAAACTGTATGGGGCAGTTCTATTCTGTCCTATAGAGTCAGAATCGACTCGACGGCAGTACGTTTCTTTCTTTTTTTTTTTTTTTTTTCATTTATGCACCTTAGAACAGTTTCACAGTAACTCTAGGAAAATTTACTTTGAGGAAAGATTTTAAATCATTAACCCATTACAGTTGTTCAGTTAATTCAGTTTGCAGTTATTTATGCAGGTGCTTTTGTGTGGCTCATAGTGTTGGATAAAAGTCTTTTTTTCCTTGGCAGTACTAGAGTTCTGAGCTGCCCTAGATCATTTCCTTTTATACATTAAAAAAATTCTACCACTTTGATACTGATATGGTCTTCCTTAGGTAGAAAATAAGCGCTTTATTATTATTACAATACAACATAGGACAGAGCAGAGATGTGAAGCCACCCACCCTCAAGGTTACCCAGTGAGGGAGGGGCAGGGCCCAAAATAGAATGCAAAGCCTTTTGGGTCCCTTTTGTCTGAATCATTGCAGCATGGGGTAGTAGGGCCTTTTGTGTTAGAACTCAAAGCATCTCCCCACTGCCCCCTGAATAAACTAGAAACTATTCACACTGGCTAAGAGTGTTTGTTCCATGTGAACTGATCCAGCTGGCCTTTCTCACTGACCCCTTCAGACTCTGGCAGCCAGATAAACTTGTTACTGTGTCCTAAGCCAGGTGGAGGTTTCCCACCTCTGGGCTTTTGCTGACACAGTTTTATTTGCCTACAAACTCGCAATTTTCCAGATGCCCCAATCCTACCTGTATTTCAGAGTCCAGCTCAGATGCCACCCCTTCCATGAAGCTTGGCTTAATGGTTAAAAACAGTCATTGGGGCCAGGCCTGGCCTCAGAAGGTGGCTGTGCTCTTGTTAGCAAAAAACTGGGGGCAAGTGATTTGTCACATAAGTTCTCTCAGGCTTAGTTTCCTTGTCTATAAAATGAAGACAATAATACGTTAAACCACTGCTTCTCGGACTCATGGTGCCTGTGAGTTCCATGATCACCTTCTTAAAATGGTGATTCTGATCCAGTAGGTATGGGGTGGTGCCCAAGATTTGGCGTTTCTAACAAGCTCCCAAGTCCTAGGAACGCATTTTCGGTTGCAAGCCTTTTAAGAGTTGTTGAGAGAATGAAATGAAATAATGCCTGAAAGCTGCTTAATATTATGCCCTTCAAGTAGTAGTACTTAATAGGTGCCACTGTTTTTGTTACCTGCTGTTACTACTGGCTGATTCCCTAGCTAGAGGTCATGTCTTTATCCTTTAAATTAGGGCTTCCCCTCTTTTATAGCACTGAGCACTTTCTCCCTTGTACTGTGTTTTTGGTAGACACATCTCCTACCAGACTTGTGGGTAGGGGTCTTCATCCAATTCCTCTTGCAGTGCTTACCACACAGCCTTATACATAGCAAGAGTTGAATTAGTACTTGGGTTTTATTTACTTGGTTTTTTTTTTTTTTTCCCTCAGGGATCTGTATGACAGTAGGAATTCTATAACTAATGGTTTAAATAGCCTTAGCTAATATTTGGAAGCCCTAGTGGTGTAGCGGTTAAGAGCTACAGCTGCTAACCAAAAGTTTGGCAGTTGGAATCCACCAGGCACTCCTTGGGAACCCCATGGGGCAGTTCCGCTCTATCCTACAGGGTCACTACGAGTCAAAATCAACTTGACGGCAATGGGCTTTTGGGTTTATACTAATATACTAAATAATAATAATAATAAAAAAAATAATAATGGTGACTGTTAATTCAGCAGATATTTATTTGAGTACCTATCATGTCCCTGGCATGATATAAAGCAGTGATACAGAGTTCTGCCTTTAATAAGCTTATCTTTTATTCAGAAGGGACCGACAGTAAATATAGAAAAACATACATAAAGTCATAAGCTCGTTGAGGACAGAAAATGTGTCTTAATTCATCATAGTGAATTTGCTCATAGTAGGTGTTCAGGCACTGTGTCAGCTGGCTCCTCTGAGTCTGCAAAAGCTGTCTCACATTTCACGTGGCCAGTCTTTATGGAGGAATCCCTTGGTGGTGCAAATGGCTTAGCACTGGACTATTAACCAAAAGGTTGGCTGTTGAAACCCACCCATAGACTTCTTGGTGGTAAAGCCTGACAACCTGCTTCCAAAAGGTCAGAGCCTTGAAAGTTCTCTGGGGCAGTTATACTCTGCACGTATGGTGTCACCATGAGTCAGAATCGACTCGTCGGCAACCAACAACAACAGTCTTTGTGGATAACTCAGTACTTCCTCATGTCCCCTTTACCTAAAAAAAAAAAACCATCCCCAAACCCACCTACACAGAAGCATAAGTGGGCTCTATAGATCTTACTAGAGATTTCATGGGGGAGCTAAGGAAAAGGCTTCATTTTACACCCCACAGCAAACAACTTAAAAGTATGTATTAGACATTTCCAAAGTTCCTTTTTTAACACTGCCAACATCAAGGGTGTTTCTCCTTTGGAACATCAAGGATATTTCTCCTTGACACTTCCACCACGCAGCCCTCAGCTGCCTAGGTCCCTGCCACCATCCCCAGCTCCCAACTTCACATTCTCCCAGATTCCTTCTTTGAATTTGCCTATCTCAACCCCTAGTATGCCTGCCTCAGCCCATCAGGATGCTTAGCAAACTAAACAGCCCATAGAACCCAGCCTTCTCAGAGACAAAGCAAAACCTTTAATTTCAGTGCCTTAAGTTTACCAGAGTTCTGTACAATTTTCTAAGGGTGTTCACTCCCATTTTCTTTCACTGAATCCTTTCCCATGCCCTTTAGATGTTAGATTGCCTTAGGACTTGGTCATCAGATCTCCTTTCTTCACTTTCTGCTTAGGTGATCTCATCCCATGGCCTTAAATGTCGTTCAGATCTCTATTCAAATGTTACTTCCTCTGAGATCTTGCTTGACAACCCTGTCTTAAATAGCATACACACATGCATCCATACACACAGCCCTTAATCCACTTGATTTTTCTTCATAGCATTTATGTTGTTATTTTTTAAATTTTCTTTTATTATTTTTTTTATTAACTTTTATTGAGCTTCAAGTGAACGTTTACAAATCAAGTCAGACTGTCACATATAAGTTTATATACACCTTACTCCATACTCCCACTTGCTCTCCCCCTAATGAGTCAGCCCTTCCAGTCTCTCCTTTCATGACAATTTTGCCAGCTTCCAACTCTCTGTTGTTGTTATTTTTTATTATCTGTCTCTGAAAGTAGGGACTTTGTCTTGTTCACTGCCTTTCAGTACTTAAAGCAGTGCCTGGCACATAGTAGGTTATCAATGAATATTTGCTTGCTAAATGAATTTTCTTTTTGGAAATTCTCAAGATCCTCCTGAAGAGTAGAAGGGCGGCCAGCATTAGCCTCAGTTTACAGGTGATGAAATAGGTTTGGAGAGGCTAAATGCCTTGTCTCAAGTCATGGGGCTAGAAGGCAGTAGAACCTACTTGTTGAGAGCTGAGACTGGTAGGACTCACCTCCCAAGAGTGGCCTGTGCCTCTCTCACTGAAGCTGGGGACACTAGGTGGCCTGAAGGCATGTGGATACCTCTTGTGGGAGGTTTGGAGGGTGCCACACAGAAACCTTGAGTTCTCACACTCTTGGAAACATGAGAAATGGAACACTATGGGGCCCATCTCAGGACCTGCTCTTTCCCATCCCAAACAGGTTCCCACTATTGTTTTCTCAGTTTTTCACAGGCATCACACTCTAGGTGCGTAGGCCCTGGGGGACATTTGTTACTTTTAATTCCACAGCTTAGAGGCCCCAATGGCAAAAAGGAAGGACGAAACGTGAATACATTAAAAAAAAAAAAAAAATACAGTGTTACCTGGTTATATAAATCCCTGTTGCTGTATCAATCCCCATGGATTAGCATGAAGAAGTAGTAAATAAACCAAGTGAAAGAACAGTGAATATGGCATTTGATTAAAAGGAAATCCTGATCTTAGTTCAGAGGGACGTTCTGAAGAGAAAATTCTTGGCCTCATTCTAGATTCAGACTCCCTGGTATTACCTAGGGTGGGGACATAGGCAAGTGTGGAGGAAGGCAAGTGCTGAAGGACAGAAGATGCCCTCTGGGAATCTTTGGGATGAAAGCATCTTCCCCTGAGAGTCTAGCTTTAGTGCCAGTTGCTTTCCACTGTGGTGTAGACTTCTCAGAACCCCAAGAAAAGTGACTCCCCAGTAGTTTGTGTGTCAGGTGCCAACATAGACGCTTCCCACATCATCTCAAGGGAAGCACCGCGACTGTCGTTTAATATTTGCGAAATTGTGAGTTTCTGCCTTCACTGTTCCACCTAACATACCTCTCCTGGATGGATCTCCTTAAAGATAGCTTTGATCAGGCCACTCACTCACTTCCTTAGAAACCTACAGTAGACAGAATACAAGCTTCTGAGTCTGGCATTTGAGGTCATTACCAACATGCTCAGAGGGCCATTATGTGTAGGAAGACAGAACGCCAGGCGCTCCACAGAGCAGAACTGAGATCAGCTAGGGAGTAACTAAGAACTAACTCTCAGCTCAGTGGAAGAATTGGGAAGAATACTGAAGTTGCTGCAGACCAGCCATGGAATGGGCAATTTCAAGGTGTTTGGGGGCTTAATAATACTGCTTTTTAGAGTTTCACATGCTCTGTCAGTCAAGATTGGCTAGGTTATGCTATAGTAACAGACAATCCCCAACTTCTTAATGCCTTAACCCAAAACAAAGGTTTATTTTTCACTGATGGTGTATGTCCACTTGGGGTTGGCAGGAGCACTCTGCTTATCCTAATCACTCAAAGACCCAGGCTAACAGGACAGCCTTCATCTCAAATGTTGCCACTTGCTGTGCCAGAGAGAAAGAGGGTTCTGGGTGATCTCTCACAGGCAGTTAAGTGCTCCAGTCAAGGAGTAACACATCTCTTCTCAAAACCCATTGGCTAGTACTAGTCACGCGACCCTACTCAACTACATGAGGAACCAGGGAGTGCAATCCTGTCATGTGCCCAGAAGAAGGGAAAACCGGAAGTAGTTGGTGAGGAAGCACTATTTACTAACACAGTGTCTTGGGCTGGGTTCTCTATAGAAGCAAAACCAGTAAAGTGTATAAATAAATGTACATATAGAGAGATTTATATCAAGGAAATTGCTCACGTGATTGTAGAGGCTGTAACGTCCCAAGTCTGTGGGTCAGGAAAGAGGCTTCTCCTGATTCACGTAGCTGCGGGGGCTGGTGAACCCAAGATCAACAGGGCTGGGGCTCACAGGCTGTGAAGATCAATAAATCCCAAGATTGGCAGGCAAGACTGCAGGTAAGCTGCTAGCTCAAATGCCAAGAACTGGAGGTCAGACAGACAGGAGCCAGCTGCAGGATCCAGAATGAACAAAAGCCCCCGAATCCTACCTGAATATCTGCCATACTTAACGCAGGCCACATGGCCAAGGAAACTCCGCTTCAACTGATTGGCTACTCACAGCAGAGTGATCATGTATCAAATCTCAACAAGGAAGTGATCACATTATACAACTGCCAAAGCATTGAAAATCACGGCCTAGCCAAGTTGACACACAACCTTAACTGTCACACGCAGTATGCATTAGATCCTTTAATCCTCACAACAGCCTTCAGGGTAGGTATCAAGATCCCTAACTTACATATGAGGAAAGCAAGACCGAGACAGGTTAAGTGACTTGCCCAAGGTTACCTACAACTTAAACCCAGTTCTTCTGACTTCAACGTTATTAGTCTTCCCACAGTACAGGAGCAGCTGAACGGTTGACGCTGAGGAGCAAAGCCACTTATTGAGGATGCTGCATCAAAGTGTGGTCGGGACCATTTTCATCACAGTCACCAGGGATCTTGTTAAAAATGCAGATACTTGATTCCATTCCAGAGATTCTGATTCTGGAGATCTGAAGTAGAGCTAGGAACAGGCCCTGGATGATTCTGACATGGATGGCTAAGAGCATGTTTTAAGAGCCACTGCTATGGAAAATCCTACCAAATCTGGCTTAAAGATGTTCTTTTCTCTTGAGCAATTTAAGCTGCAAAAAACAAACAAACAACCATTGCTGTCGAGTCAATTCCGACTCACAGCAACCCTATAGGACAGAGTATAACTGCCCATTAGTGTTTCCAAGGAGCTTCTGGTAGATTCAAACTGCTGACCTTTTGGTTAGCAGCTGTAGCTCTTAACCACTGCGTCACCAGGGTTTCCCTTTAAGCTACAGTGGTGCTTAATTCTTACTATCCCATGTTAGCATTAGCTGTGTCCATTTCCTGTCACGTAGAGGTAGGCATCATTTCCTTCTTGTTCCAGTATTCCCCACACTCTGTAAAGGCTCAGTGAACTGAGGAATAAGAGGGAATTTTATTCTTTAATTTCACGTTCACAGTGGGACTTCAAGAATTTCTGTGTGATGAAGGGGTTCTCTGAGAAGGTCCTTGAGACTGGACTGTGAGAGCCGGAACTCAAAGGCACTGCCTTGTTTTTCCGTGTCTCACAAGTTTTCTGCCTCTGACAGGGTGCAGCTTACAACTTTTTTATTGCTCTCTATTAGTGGAAAATATTTGAGTTTTCCTTCTTTGACAGGTTCCCTCCTAACACGAATTTCAGCTTTTGCAGGTTTTACTGTCTTCCATTTCACACAGTTATACAGGTCCCCTCCTGATGGCTGCAAGTAGCGTCAGTGGGGAAGCAACGGCCCAATAAACTCGAGAGGCAGAAAATACAGGAGGGACATATGTGTCCACTGGCCAAGAAAGGGGTAGTCTAGACACTTGGTAGCTTAAAATGCTCTCCTTGTCTTTTCTCTTACCCCAACGAGTTGGAGTAGAGAAGGCAGTCAACCCCAGGTATTGAGTCTTCAGAGATAAAAAAAATCCAGTGAGGATCCTACATGGTGCAGTGGTTAAATGCTTAGCTACTAACTGAAAGGTTGGTGGTTCAAACCCACCAGCCGCTCTGCGGGAGAAAGATGTGGCAGCCTGCTTCTGTAAAGATTTACAATCTGGGAAACCTTATAGGGTGGTTCTGTCCTATCCTGTAGGGTCACTATGAGTTGGCATTGACTCAATGGCACTGGGTTACTTTTTTACCCTAAAGGTACCTACAATCTAATGGAGAAGACAGAACTAAACAGTGCTGAAAATATGGTGTTAGGGTTGGCCTAAGGACTGACAAATAGATGATGGAATAGAATTCAAAAGCTCAGAAATAGACCCATATTTATTATCATCGGAAATCCTGGTGGCATAGTGGTTAAGTGCTACAGCTGTTAACCAAGAGGCTGGCAGTTCAAATCCGCCAGGCGCTTCTTGGAAGCTATGGGGCAGTTCTACTGTGTCCTACAGGGTCGCTGTGTGTCGGAATCGACTCGACAGCAGTGGGTTTGGTTTGGTTTTGGTTTATATTGTCATCATTTGATTTTTGACAGAGGCACCAAAGGAATCCATAGGGAAAGGAGAGTCTTTTCAACAAATGGTACTGGAATAACTGGAAATCCATATAGAAGAAAGGGAACCTCAACTACCACCTCACACCGTGACAAAAATTAATTCAAGATGGATCATAGAACAAGACATATAAAAAAGTTAAAAATCACAAAGTTTTTAGAAGAAAATTTAGGAGATTATCTTCATAATTTGAGGATTAGCAAAGGTTTCCAAATCAGTTAACGGAAAGCAACAACCATAAAATAAAAAAATTGATGAATTAGACTTCATCAAAATTAAAAACGTGTCATCAAAATCTGCCATTAAAATGAAAAGGCAAGACACGGACTGGGAGAAAATATACACAGAACATGTATCTGGCAAAGGATTTATAAAGAACTCCTTTAATTCAAATATAAAAAGAGAACCCAATTAAAAAGTAGACCAAAGATTTCAATTAAAAAACAAAAAACTAAACCCATTGCATTCGAATCGATTCCAACTCATAGCTAGCCTATAGGAAAAAGTTGAACTGCCCCATAGGGTTTCCAAGGAGTGGCTGGCGGATTCGAACTGCTGACCTTTTGATTAGCAGCTGAGTTCTTAACCACTGTCCCACCAGGGCTCCAAAGATTTGAATAGACGCTTTAAAAAGGAGATACATGAATGGTGATGGAACGCTTTCATTGATTAAGGGTAGGGTTGCACAGCCAATTATTGTAATTGCTGTAAATTGTACACCTGTAAAAAGTCGCATTGGGAAAAGTTGTGTGATAGACATTATTTACAACAATGACAAAAGATAAGAGTAGCTGCTGAGGCTGCTTACGTACAACCAAAATCCCCGTGGGATTTGGTTTTTCGCTTTGGAATTTTAGGGTCATGATTTCATGGGCCATCCCAGTAATTGGCCTAATAATGTGTTTAGTGCTTCTGTTCTACCTCCTAGTTCGTTGCATTGTGCCTGGGGTCTTAAAAGCTTGCAAGTGGCCATCTGAGGCACAGCAATTGGTCCCCATTTGTCTGGAGCAGAGGAAGATGGAGAGTCAAGAATAGGAAGAGGATGTGGAATGTGTGGCTAGTTGCCTCATGAACAACTGCCCCCTTTGCTGTGAGACCAGAAGAACTGGTTGGGGCCTGGCTACCATTACTGAACATTTTGATCAAAGGTTCCATAGAAGAATCCTGATCAAAATGGGGAAAATGCAGAACAGAATTTCAATTTCTCATGGACTCCAGACTTCCTGAAGCCGTGAAGGTTGGATGAACTCCTGAAACTATTGCCCTGAGATAATCTTTAAACTTTAAACCAAAATATCCCCTGATGTCTTCTTAAAACCAAACAGTATTTTAGCTTAACTAGTAAAAAAAAAAATGTCTGCCTTAAGCATTAAGCTCTTCTAAGAGCTGCTAAAAAAAAAAAAAAAAAAAAAATTTTTTTTTTTTTTATATAGGATCAAGGAAACCCTGGTGGTGTAGTGGTTAAATGCTACAGCTGCTAACCAAATGGTCGGCAGTTCGAATCCACCAGGCGCTCCTTGTAAACTCTGTGGGGCAGTTTTACTCTGTCCTATAAGGTCACTATGAGTTGGAATTGACTCCACAGCAACGGGTTTGGTTTTTGGTTATATAGGATCACATTGACAACAGCAACTTGAAAGATTAGATAGGAACCTTAGGGGGCGGTGAATTTATGTTAATGGGGGAGGAACAACTCAGAAAAGGAGAGTGAGAGTGGTTGCACAATGACAGGAATGTAATCAGTATCACCAAATGGTACATGTAGAAACTGTTGAATTGGTGTTATGTTTTGCTGTGTATATTCTCAACAACAACAACAACAAAAAAATTTTAAAAGGGAATGTACGAGTACCAATAAGCACGTGAAGAAGTGCTCAACATCAGTAGTCATGAGGGAAATGCAGATTAAATAAGAATGAGATACAGTTACATATCCACCAGGATGATAAAATTAAAAAGACTGACAACAACAAATGTTGGTCGAGGGTGTGGTGCAGCTAACCCAGAAAAACCAGACCCATTGCTGTCAAGTCGATTCCTACTAATAGCAACCCTGTAGGACAGTAGAACTGCCCCAGTTTCTGAGGAGCGCTTTGTGCTACTAGATCTCATTAGTTGTTAGCGAGCATGTAAAATGGTATGACTCCTTTTGGATAAAAGACCCAGCAATTCTCCTAAGTATTTACTGAAGAGAAATTAAAACATATGTTCACAAAAACACTTGTACAAGAATGTTCATAGCAGCATTGTTCATAAGAGCCCCAGACTGGAAATGGTTCAGTTGTTCATCAATAGGAAAATCCACTTTAAAACTGTGATATGTCAATATTTTATACAATTACATAGTACTCAGCAATAAAGAGGAGCGAACTGTTGATACATGCAACAATATGGATGAATCTCAGAAACGTCCTGAGCGAAAGAAGCCTTACACACAAAATGTAATACTGCATGATTCCATTTATATGAAATTCTAGAACAGACAAAAATGATCTGTGATGGAAAGAACCAAAACAGTGGTTGCCTTCTGGGGTTGGTGTGGGAATTGACTAAGAGAACTTTTTGGTGTGACGGTAATATTGTATTTCTTGGTAGGGAATTGGATTACACAGATGAATGCATGTGTCAAAATTCTGCAAATGCACACTTAGGATTTATGCATTTCATCGAATATAAATTTTATACCAAAAGAAAAAATGTAAATGATATGCATGCTGCATATCTAGAAGGAAGTGTACTGTTGTCTGCAGTTTTACTTGTGTCAAAAAAACAGGAAGGATTCCTAGATAAGAAGATAGGTAGACATATGATATGTATGGTAAAATGTTAGCGGTAGACTCTAGGTGGTGGAGTATATGGGTATTCACCATAAAAAAAAAAAAAATTTCACTTTTACTGTATGTCTGAAAATTTTTCATAACAAAATGTTGGAAAAATGTGATATGCTCAAAAAATCAATCAGAACTGAAACTTACTATTTCCAAATGAGCTGAAAGACATTGATAAAATGATAGAAGACATGACAGAACAACATAAATCAGAATTAGAAAATCTCAGAAATAAGGTGGCAAAACTGAAGAAAGAATTAGAAATAAAAGTTATTTTAGAAACAAAGACTAAACTAGAGGGAACGAGGAACACAGCTCTGTCCCCCGAAAATGTTTAGAAACAATAACCAGCCCAGCAGAAATAAGCATCTCTAATACACACACAAAAAAAAACAGATTATGGTCTTAAAATACTACTTCTGTTAAACCAGGAAAAAAATAGGTTCAACTAATTTTTTATGAGAGTGCAAAAGCACCCTGGAGAAATGGAGGAGAGCCTTTTCAACTAATGGTACTGGGATGATTGGACATTCATAGGGCAAAAAAACCCTAAGCATTATGCCTTAATAAAAAATTACTTAAAGTAGATCATTGACTTAAATGTAAAACTATAAAACCTTTAGAAAAAAAAAACAATGTATCTTCAGGATCCAGGGCTAGGCAGAGTTTTTAGACTTGACACCAAAAGTTTAATTCATAAAAGAAAACAATGATCAATTGAACCTCATCAGAACTAAAAACTTTTGCTCTGCCAAAGCCCATGTGAAGGGGATGAAAAGATAAGCCATAGAAAATATTTGCAAACCACGTATGTGATAAAGGACTACTATCTAAAAGATCATAAAGAACTCTCAAAACTCAACAGTAAATGTACGAATAATCCAGTTAGAAGATAGGGAAAAATAAAATGAACAGACATTTCACTGAACAAGATTCCACTTGGCTGATAAGTACATGAGAGCATGTTCAACATCATTAGCCACAACGAGATATCGCTACACACCTGTCAGAATGGCTAAAACGAAAAACCAAACACTGGTGAAAATGTATAGAAACCATATCAATCATACATTGTGAAATAGTACAGCCACTCTGGAAAACTATTTTCTAATAAAACTAAACATGCAATTACCATACGACCCAGCAATTTCTGTCTTCGGCATTTATCACAGAGAAATGAAAACTTGCGTTCACACAAAAAACTGCACAAATGTTCATAGCAGCATTATTTGTAATAGCTCAAAACTAGAATATGTCCAGAAGTCCTTCAATAGGTCATTGGTTAAACTGTGGTAAGTTCATACCATGAATGCACAACAGAACGAAACACTGCCCGGTCCTGCGCCATCCTTAAAGTCATTGTTATGGTTGCGCTCATTGTTGCAGCCATTGTGTCAGTCCACCTCGTTGAGGGTCTTCCTCTTTTCTGCTGACCCTATATGATGTCCTTCTCCAGGGACTGATCCCTCCTGACAATATGTCCAAAGTATGTAAGACGCAGTTTCGCCATCCTTGCCTCTAAGGAACATTCTGGCTGCACTTCTTCCAAGACAGATTTGTTAGTTCTTTTGGTACCAACAACACAATTAAAAGGCATGGATTCTTCTTTGGTCTTCCTTATTCATTGTCCAGCTTTCACATGCGTATGATGTGATTGAAAATACCATGGCTTGGGTCAGGTGCACCTTAGTCTTCAGGGTGACATCTTTGTTCTTCAACACTTTGAAGAGGTCCTTTGCAGCAGATTTGCCCAATGCAACGCGTCTTTTGATTCCTTGACGGCTGCTTCCATGGCTGTTGATTGTGGATCCAAGTAAAATGAAATCCTTGACAACTTCAATCTTTTCTCCGTTTATCATGATCTTGCTCATTGGTCCAGTTGTGAGGATTTTTGTTTTCTTTATGTTGAAGTGTAATCCATACTGAAGGCTGTGGTCTTTGATCCTCATTAGTAAGTGCTTCAAGTCCTCTTCACTTTCAGCAAGCAAGGTTGTGTCATCTGCATAATGCAGGTTATTAATGAGTCTTCCTCCAATCCTGATGCCCCGTTCTTCTTCATATAGTCCAGCTTCTCAGATTATTTGCTCAGCATACAGATTAAATTGGTATGGTGAAAGAATACAACCCTGACGCACACCTTTCCTAACTTTAAACCAATCAGCATCCCCTTGTTCTGTCCGAACAACTGCCTCTTGATCTATGTAAAGGTTCCTCATGAGCACAAGTAAGTGTTCTGGAATTCCCATTCTTCGCAGTATTACCCATAGTTTGTTATGATCCACACCGTCGAATGCCTTTGCATAGTCAATAAAACACAGGTGAATATCCTTCTGGTATTCTCTGCTTTCAGCCAGGATCCATCTAACATCAGCAATGATATCCCTGGTTCCACGTCCTCTTCTGAAACTGCCCTGAATTTCTGGCAGTTCCCTGTCGATATACTGCTGCAGCCATTTTTGAATGATCTTCAGCAAAATTTTTGTGATATTGATATTGTTCTGTAATTTGCACATTCAGTTGGATCACCTGTCTTGGGAATAGGCATAAATATGGATCTCTTCCAGTCAGTTGGCCAGGAAGCTGTCTTCCATATTTCTTGGCATAGACGAGTGAGCACCTCCAGCGCTGCATCTGTTTGTTGAAACATCTCAATTGATATTCCATCAATTCCTGGAGCCTTGTTTTTCACCAGTGCCTTCAGAGCAGCTTGGACTTCTTCCTTCAGTACTATCAGTTCCTGATCATATGCCACCTCTTGAAATGGTTGAATATCGACTAATTCTTTTTGGCGTAATGACTCTGTGTATTCCTTCCATCTTCTTTTGATGCTTCCTGTGTCATTTAATATTTTCCCCATGGAATCCTTCACTATTGCAACTCGAGGCTTGAATTTTTTCTTCAGTTCTTTCAGCTTGAGAAATGCCAAGCGTGTTCTTCCCTTTTGGTTTTCTACCTCCAGCTCTTTGCACATGTCATTATAATACTTTCCTTTGTCTTCTCAAGAGGTCCTTTGATATCTTCTGTTCAGTACTTTTACTTCATCAATTCTTCCTTTTGCTTTAGCTACTTGACACTCAAGAGCAAGTTTCAGAGTCTTCTCTGACATCCATCTTGGTCTTTTCTTTCTTTCCTGTCTTTTCAGTGACCTCTTCCTTTCTTCATGGATGATGTCCTTGATGTCATTCCACAACTCGTCTGGTCTTCGGTCACTAGTGTTCAGTGCATCAAATGTGTTCTTGAGATGGTCTCTAAATTCAGGTGGGATATACTCAAGGTCATATTTTGGCTCTTGTGGACTTGCTCTGATTTTCTTCAGTTTCACCTTGAACTTGCATATGAGCAAGTCGGCCCCTGGCCTTGTTCTGACGGATGATATTGAGCTTTTCCATCATCTCTTTCCACAGATGTAGTCAATTTGATTGACTCGTCTTCCAGAACTATATCAGACAGTGTTCCGCTGCTATTCATAAGGTTTTCACTGGCTAATGCTTTTCAGAAGTAGACTGCCGGGTCCTTCTTCCTAGTCTGTCTTAGTCTGGAAGCTCAGCTGAAACCTGACCTCCGTGGGTGACCCTGCTGGTATCTGAATACCAGTGGCATAGCTTCCAGCATCACAGCAACACACAAGCCCCCACAGTACGACAAACTGACAGACACGTGGGAGCCATGAACTACTACTCAGCAATAAATAGGAACGAACTATTGATGCCTGAAATAACTCAGACGAATCTCCAGGGAATTACGCTGAGTGAAAAAAGCCAATCCCAAAAGGTTACATACTGTATGATTCCATTTATATAAATTTTTGAAATGATAACAGTTTAGAATGGAGGACTGGTTAATAGTTGCAGGAGTTAGGGACGGGGGAGGGTAGGCAGGAGGGAAGTTGGTATGGTTACACAACGGCAGCACCACAAGGAGTGGTGTTGGGACTATTGAGCATCTTGACTGTCGTAGTAGATACACAAACCTATGCAGGTGATAAAATTGTATAGAACTTAATACAGACATGTACCCACACACACTTACAAATGAGTACAAGTAAAACTGGGGAAATCCGAATAAGCTTGGTGGATTATATCGATGTCAGTGTGCTGGTTGTGATATACTATAGTTTTGCAAAATGTTTCCATTGGGGGAAACTGGGCAAAGTGTACAAGGAATCTCGCTGTATTATTTCTTACAACTGCATGTGGATCTACAATTTCGCAATAAAAATTTCAATTAAAAAATATGGAGCTTCTTAGAGAAATGTCTGATAAACCCTGTCTGGGCAGGGTCTGTAGAACATGAGCCAGGACCATCTTGACATACCAGATAGCAAGGAAGCTATAAAATATTACTGGGGTTGTGTCAAAAGGACTGAGGAACCAACTCGAGGCCAAAGATGGTTCAATTTGAGCTTAAATAATACTAGGAATTTCAAAGAATTGAAACCCACCAAATATGTTTAAATTCATGAGTTCATAAAAGTAGTTAAAACACACACAAACATATAAGTAATTGGTCACCTTCAAAGAATAACAGAACCAGTTCATTATCTTGAAAACTAGGAAATAAGAAAGAATCAAGCTGACCTTTCCTGTGTGTACTGTGCCACTAGGTAACCAAGTAGTAGATGAAGGGAAGCATGGTAATAAAGTTATTTCAGCTAATAAATGAAAACCAAATGACACAGTTAGAAATCACCATTTTGTTACTTTCAGTAAATTAACAAATCCCTGCATTGAGCATCAGTGGCCACTAACATCAAAAAGGAGACAAGCAGATGTGTGCTTCCTGGTTAAAAAACAAAAAACAGTACCACTGTAGTCTTACTAAAGGCATTGAACCTGGGTCTAATCCAGTTGCCAATTTGTAGGAAATACAGATGACATGGGGATGAGTTGATCTCCCATCAGTATGCTGTCAGCAAAATTCAGACTGTGAGAAACTCAGGTCAAGTACTTAGGTTCCTCAGCTAATATAAAGAAAAGAAATGGGTGAAGGGAGAACCAGTGGATGAAATGAGAATAAAAGACATATCAGTCTGAAAAACCTAAGGACAAAACAGAAACTATAGTATCTAAGGATGCCTACTTGAGTGATAAAGCCATAAAGAAATTAGGAAGTGATTGTTACAGAAATCACAATTACATTTACTTTTTGAGGGAGGATTGGGTTATGGAGCACATGGAGAGGCATCTGCGGTGGCTGGCAAAATTCTCTATTTTGATCTAGGTGGTGGTTGATAAGGTTGTTTGGTTGATAAATAATTCTGTAAACTATACATTTGCTTTGTGTACTCTGTGTTTTTCTTTATGTTTTAAAAATCCTGTGATAGAACCGTTGTCAGAGTACTATGGGAGCTCAGAGGAGACACTTAATTTCTGAGAGAGGATAAGGATAGGCCCTCTGGAAGCAGTATTATGGAGAGAGTATGGGTGGAGTGCAGCAAATGCCCAAGATGAGGCTAGAGAAATAGACAAGCTATCTTGTATATTAAGCTTTATCCTGAAAGCCACGGGGAGGCACTGAGGAATTTAAGCCCTCAAATGACATGATCAGATTTATATTTTAGATCCCTGTGGCAGCTGTGTGCCAGATAGATTGGATGAAGGCAGGACTGGTTCCAGGGGGACCAGTTAAGAACCTCTTGCGGTAATCCAAACTAAAGATGGTGAGTCCAGAACTAATGCAATGATAGAGATGGTAGAGAGGAAGGGACTAATGTGAGAGTGCTCAAGGAGGCAGAAACCCAGGATCTTAGAAACTCTGGATATACAGGGACAAAGGAAAGGAGAAAAAGAAATCACGATGTTTCCCTAGTTACTGATTGGGCACTTAAGTAGAAGAGATGGTGCCATTTATCAGGCATGGAATACAGGTGGTAGGGCAGAGGTGGAGGGAGATGATAATATGGACAATTTGATAATATATACTATTTTTAAAATTGAGATAAAATGTACATACGTTTTGAAACTTACAGTTCAGTGATTTTTGACAGATGTATATATCCATGTAACTAACATACCAATCAAGATACAAACTATTTTCTTCACCCCAGAAGTTTCTTGTAACCCCTTCAAGTCAATCCCCACCCTCATTAGCAAGCACTGTTCTGATTTTTAGGAAACCCTGGTGGCGTAGTGGTTAAGTGCTATGATCGGCAGTTCGAAACCTCCAGGTGCTCCTTGGAAACTATGGGGCAGTTCTACTCTGTCCTATAAAGTGGCTATGAGTAGGAATAGATTGGACGGCAGTGGGTTTGGGGTTTTTTTTTTTCTCATTTTTGTCACTATACATTAGTTTTGCCTTTTTTCATTTTTAAAATATTTAATAATAAAGGGTAATGTTTACAATTGTAACTGAGGGTGACAAAAGCAAGATACAAACCTAGATTTACAGTCAAACTCCAATCTTGTAAAAATAGATACCCGTTGCCATCAAGTTGATTCCAACACACATGATGGCTAGAATACAGCACAAATGTGACAGTTTTGTCTGTTTTTTAACTTCACCTAAATAGAATCATGCAATATGTAGTCTCTGTGTCAGGCTTCTTTCACTCAGCATATCATTTTTTAGTTTTCCATGTTATTGTGTGTATCAGTGGTTCATTTTTTTTTCCTTTTTGACTCATTCCTTTTTATTGCTAAGTAGTATTTCATCGTAGGACTGTATCACAATTTGTTTACCCATTCCTCTGTTAATGGACTTTTGGGTTGTTTCCAGTTTTGTTGTCTTTTTTATTTCTTTGTTGTTGGTTGTGTGCATGCGTGCATGCACGTATGTGTATGTGTGTGTTTTTGCTATTATGAATAAAGCTGATATATAAACTTTCTTGTATGTCTTTTTGTAGACTCATGTTTTGGTTTTCCTTGTGTAAATATCTAGGAGTGGAGTTCCTGGGTCGCAGGGTAGGTGTATGTTTACCTGCAGAAGAAACTGTCAGTCTTCTGAAGTGGTTCTAGTATTTTATACTCCCACCAGCAGTGTATCAGGGTTGCTTCACGTCTTCACAGATATCTGATGCTGTTAGTGTTTTTAATTTTAGCCATTTTACTGGGTATGAAGTGGCATCTCATTATGGTTTTAATACAAATTAAATAATAATGAATACTAATGATGAGCAGTAAGCTATTCATTTTTCTTTTATGAAGCTTCTGTTCAAAACTTTTGCCAATTTTTATTGGATTTTTTAAAAATCTTTGACTTGTAACATTTCTTAATATATTCTGAATACAAACCATTTGTCTGACACATGTATTGCAAATATTTTCTCCCATTCTATTTCATGTCTTTTCGTTTTTTCAATGATGTCTTTTTTAAAGACATAGAATTTGCCATTTTAAGTTTTTCGAAGTGTACAATTCAGGGGCATTGATTACATTCACCACTGCTAGCTCCAATTTTTTTTCATTACCCCAGACAGAAACTCTACTCAGCAATAACTCTCATTTCCCCCATACCCCCTTGGCTGATTTTATTTTGGGGAGGGGGTGTCTGATTTTCCTGCTTCTTTGTATGTCTGATAGTGTTTGATTCAGTACTGAACATTGTGACTGGTATGTTGAGGGAGTCTAGAATTTGTTGTCTCTCTTAAAGAGTGTGGAGTTTTATTCTGGCAAGCAGTTAAATTACTGCAGAACCTTTTGATCCTGTCAGGCTTATTTTTATTTTTCGAATTTGAACTTATTCCTCCTTTCTGAGTCTCAGCGTGAACGCTCCATATTACCTGGACTGGAACACCAACGACTCCCAGCTCTGTGTGATCTCTAGTATCATCATTTGGTTCTCAATTTTGTAGCAGCCATCCCTGCCAGGTCTGATGAATTCTTGCCCTGCGCATATGCAGCCCATCCCTCAGCCAAAAATCTGCCCACTTATCCCTACCCCCACTGTGTGTATGTCTCTCTGTGGTGGCATCCTGCCTCACAGATTCCAGCCTTTTCAGCAGCAAGAACTGAGACCTGCCTGCCCAGTGAGCCTACTGCTCTGCCTGCCTCTACCTCTCACACAGTAGTAAAGTGCCCCCAGGATGAAAGCTGGCAGCACTGGGGCTCACATCCTGAGCTTCCTTTCTCTCAAAGATTACAGTTCTATGCAGCTTACTGTTCAATGCCTGAAAACAGTTGCCTCATGTATTGTCCAGCTTTATAGTTGTTTATGGTGAGAGGGAGAATCCAGCTCCAGCTGTTCTGTCATAGCCTTCTGTCAGTGTTCCGTTTTGGACATGATATAGAGATTTTGGTATCTGCGGAATGTCCAAATAGAAATGCCCAACAGGCAATTGGCTGTTCAGGTTTTGTACTCATGTGCTATGGATTGACGTGTGTCCCCCCAAAAATGTGTGTCAACTTGGCTAGGCCATGATTCTCAGCATTGCATGGTTGTGCACCATTTTGTGATCTCATGTGACTATCCTGTGTGTTATAAATCTTAACCTCTATGATGTTAATGAGGCAATTGTGTTAATGAGGCAGGACTCAGCCTACAAGATTAAGTAGTATCTTGAGTCATCTCTTTTGAGATATAAAAGAATCTAGCAGAGAGGAGGGAGACCTCAAACCACCAAGAAAGAAGTGCCAGGAGCAGTGCATGTCCTTTGGACCCGAGGCCCCTGTGCTGAGAAGCTCCTAGACCAGGGCAAGATTAATGACCTTCCCCCAGAGCCGACAGAGAGAATGCCTTCTAGAGCTGGTGCCCTCAATTCAGACTTCTAGCCTCCTAGACTGTGAGAGAATAAATTTCTGTTTGTTAAAGCCATCCACTTGTGGTGTTTCTGTTATAGCAGCATTAGATGACTAAGACTTCACGCATTTACATATGTAGTTGAAGCCAAGGGCATGAATATGATCACTCAGCTAGAGAATGGGTGGAGAATGAGTAGAAGAACATTTTTTCTCTTAAAAAGCCTGAGAAAGTGTAACTAAAGAAGTGGAGAACAGGAGATATCACTGTCACAGGAACCTGGGAGAGTTGCAAATGTCAGAAGCCCAGCATTTTCTCTATAATGCTTAAGTGTCTAGAGACTAGCTTAAGTTATAAAACCCAGATAAAGCCAGCTTAAGCAAAAAGAGAATTTATTGAAAGGTCATTTAGCTCACAGAGTTGAAGGAAGAGCTGCAGATTCCAGGGCATCTTCAGGCATCTGGAATTAGTACCACCAGGACACATACCTGTTGCTCATTTTTTTCTTTCTCTTTTTATCTTCATCTCTGCCTATTTCTGCTTCGCTCTGATACCACAAGGATTTCTGCACTAGGTGGGGAGCCTGGCTTCTAACGACTCTTGGTTATACTCTTATAGTATCTGACCAAAGAGACAAGAGAGTCTTCCTGTTAACTCCAGGTAGAAAAATCCCAAAGAAGGATTCTGAGTGGCTGGGCCTTGTTCACTTGTTCACCCTGAAGGTCAGGAGATGGCAGAGGGTATTTTAAGGGGAAAGGTATGCAGAGTAAACAAAAACCTCTCGTTTTGTGTCTGTCTCCCAGGCGACCATGGACGCTGGTGGCCTCCCCCTGGAGCTGTGGCGTGTGATCTTAGCCTACCTGCACCTTCCCGACTTGGGCCGCTGTAGCCTGGTATGCAGGGCCTGGTACGAGCTGATCCTCAGTCTCGACAGCACCCGGTGGCGGCAGCTGTGTCTGGGCTGCACTGAGTGTCGCCACCCCAACTGGCCCAACCAGCCTGATGTGGAGCCTGAGTCTTGGAGGGAGGCCTTCAAGCAGCACTACCTTGCCTCCAGGACATGGACCAAGAACGCCCTGGACTTGGAGTCCTCTGTCTGCTTTTCTCTGTTTCGCCGGAGAAGGGAACGGCGTACACTGACTGTTGGGTCAGGCCGTGAGTTTGACAGCCTGGGCAGTGCCTTGGCCATGGCCAGCCTATATGACCGGATTGTGCTGTTCCCAGGTGTGTACGAAGAGCAAGGGGAAATCATCCTGAAGGTGCCTGTGGAGATTGTAGGCCGCGGGAAGCTGGGTGAAGTGGCCCTCCTAGCCAGCATTGATCAGCACTGCTCAACCACACGCCTGTGCAATCTCGTCTTCATGCCGGCGTGGTTCTCCCCCATCATGTATAAGGTGGGTGTCCACATCAGATACATGGTCTTGAGAAGTCCCTGGCCTGACTCCAGGGCCTGGGCCTTCTCTTGGTGGGTTTGTAATCCCTTGTTTGTTGGCACTGAAAGTTTAACAGGTATTCTTAAACACGTACACTCCTCTGAGTTCTGAACCAATTGAAAAATAGACAAAGAAGTCAGTAGAGATCAAAATATCTACTTTATTCCTGGCAAAGCTGGATTAAGAAGTGAGGCTTGGACTTAAGGCCAGAATTGCTTGGTACTCCTTTTCCAAACTGGACCAACAGCCACAGGTGGAGCAGCTAGGTGGGAAAGCCAGGTTCTGAGGTAGCAGAGAATATGTGAGGTGATCTCAGTAGACATGCCCAGAGAGAGCCAAAGAGAGGAGAAACTGTTCAGGACCAGTGACCTTCAGCACATTAATACTGCCCTATGGAGGGTCAGGAGAGGTCCAACTTTTACCAGGATTAGTCACTTCTCAAGGGTGACTAGAGATAAGGCCAAGAAATATTAATTTAACACACCTCCTTACAGGAACAGAGAGCTGAAGTTGTGTTCACCACAAAGCATATATTGAGCTGTTGGTAGTTCGTGGTATAACGGTTTATAGCTATACGTTACCTAGAAATTGATTGTAAAACCTAGATTATGTATCCAGTCAATAAAAATTATATTGCCACTATGACTACCAATAACAACTTAATTGTCTCTCATGTATGTGATAATCATTATACTACCAATCATTTATGATGTACTTACTGTGTGCCAGGCACAAGCTTTATAGCCGTTACCTCATTTATTTCTCCCTATAGTTCTGTGACATAGATAGTGTCCTCCAAATTTCGTAGATGAGGGAACTGAGGCTCAACTAGATTAAGTGACATACCCAGGGTCTCAGAGTTAGTAAGGGACAGAGCTAGGATCCAAAGCCTGTACTGTACTCATGACCTAGGTGACTTTCCATCTGTAACCTCACTTGATCCTCACAGCAAACACTTGTGTTTGACAGGGTAAATGCAGTATCCTCATTTTGCGGGTAGGAACACTGAAGCTCAGAGACGCTAAATAACTTTCTCAAGTGGGTAGTTAGTGATGTCAGTACTTAGATCACTAAGCACTTTTAAAATTACATCATGCTGGCTTTCCTGGAAGCTCAGAAGCCTGCTTTTTTAGCTCTGGAATGTTTCCAAAGGACCGATGAGCTGGTCTTTAGACTCAGAAGGAGATTTTGGTTCTAGAAAGAGTACTGTCCAGACACATCATTTTTCACAATATATTTATTGCTAGAGTAATATGTTAATTTCAGCTCGTACTCCCCACCAGAAGTGTGGTTGTATATCCTCAACGGGTGGGGCCTGGCCTTAAGACTTCTTTGTATCTCACCATCTGGCTTAGTACCTGGTATATATTACTGATTGGTCCGTGACCGTCTTTTAACTAAAAAATACGAAAGAGATAAAAACTAGCAAGTCTTTGGGAAAAGCACAGGGCCTAGGATGGCCTTGCGTGAAAAAAGCCAAGACAAGGGTGATTTTACAGCAGTTTTCAATGACTGTCTTCAGAGAGCTGGGAAGGGTGGGCACCTCCAAATTATTTGCCCTCTTTGATGCAGAGCAGCTCCCCAGTTCCTCTCGGACCAGCTGACACACACGCCCTCATGGGGAAGGGGCCTCTGTCCTGCCCAGCAGGCTTGCTTTCTTAAATACATCAACAGAACTAGTGGCCTTTCCATGATCCATCCTCCTTAGAGAGCAAAAAGCACTGATCAGCAAAACAAACCTCATCCCTGTTATATTCATGTTTTCATTTTCATTCCCCAGACAACATCGGGTCATGTCCAGTTTGACAACTGCAACTTTGAGAATGGACACATCCAGGTCCATGGCCCAGGCACATGCCAAGTGAAGTTTTGCATCTTCAAAAACACCCATATCTTTCTGCACAACGTGCCCCTTTGTATCCTGGAAAACTGTGAATTTGTGGGCAGTGAAAACAACTCTGTGACCGTTGAGGGCCACCCATCTGCAGATAAGAACTGGGCCTACAAGTATCTATTAGGGCTTATCAAGTCCTCTCCCAGTTTCCTCCCCACAGAGGACTCTGACTCTTTAATGTCCCTGGACCTAGAGAGCAGGGACCAGGCCTGGAGCCCAAGGACCTGTGACATTGTCATTGAAGGCAGCCAAAGCCCCACCAGCCCAGCCTCTAGCTCCCCAAAGGACTCCAAGGCTGGCTCACAGGAGGCAGAGGTGGCCAGCGATGGGGAAAGGGTGGCACAGACCCCAGACAGCAGTGATGGAGGCCTGAGTCCCAGCGGTGAGGATGAGGACGTGGACCAGCTCACGTACAGACTGTCCTACCAAGTGCAGGGCCCTCGCCCAGTATTGGGGGGCTCTTTTCTGAGTCCACCACTGCCAGGAGCATCCATTCAGCTGCCCAGCTGCCTAGTGCTGAACTCACTGCAGCAAGAGCTGCAGAAGGACAAGGAGGCCATGGCCCTGGCCAGCTCTGTGCAGGGCTGCCTCATCCGCAAGTGCCTCTTCCGGGATGGGAAGGGGGGTGTCTTCGTTTGCTCCTATGGTCGAGCCAAGATGGAAGGAAATGTCTTCCGGAACCTGACTTACGCAGTGCGGTGTATACACAATAGCAAGGTGCTGTCATAGGGACTTACTCTGCAGACCCGTGAGACCTCACTGGGTCACACAGCAGCTTCAAGTAGGCAGGGCTTGAATGCAGGTCTCCTAACCTAATGTTCCTTCCATGCATCATAACTGGACTAAACAGAGAGAAAGAATGGAAAAGGTCTACCGCACCTTCAGAATTTAAAATGCCAAACTGCAAATCTTCTGACACCTTTGGAATCAGAAAATTCACTCACATTCCACCATTCTTGTCAGATGCAGTTATATCTGCCTCTGCATGACTTATTTCCCCTATTTCTTTTTAAAGCCACTAGCTCCCAGAACTGCAAATCTATCTGGCTCCAGGCAGTACTTCTAAAATTGTATATTTGTTTCTTAAAATACAAACTGAATTTTCATCATAAATGTTAAAGAAAATATTTTTAATGATTATACCAAATTCTACGTATATTAGAGAGTCACTGGAATAACTAAACAGGTTATGGTGTTACGAAAAGTTTATATTTTAAAAAAAGCAGATAACTAATTTAGCAGTATAAATATAAAATGCTTATTTGAATAGTTACTGAGAAGCTGTGAGATTGAGATTATTATATGTTTACTTGGCAATCTACAGATTCATCTTTTTTTTTTTCATTCATTTGTTCAAAAAATATGTATGGAGAACCTGCTGTGTGCTCGCTATACTTCTAGGGACCAGGGACACTACAGTGAAAGTGAGGTGTTCTGGATCTCAGCCCTGGGTCTATTATTAATATGCTCTCTGACCTTGAACAAGTCACTTCCCTTTTCTGGATCCCAGTTTCCTCATCTTAAAGTGAGGGAGATGAACTAGATCACAGATCTTCAAATAATTTTGCTTGTGTATTCTCTAAAAAAGTAGGAACCCTGGCGACTCAGTGGTTAAGTGCTTGGCTGCTAATTAAAAGGTCTGCAGTTCAAACCCACCAGCCACTCCACGGGAGAAAGATGTGGCAGTCTGTTTCCATGAAGATCACAGTCTTGGATATCCCACGGGCAGTTCTACTCTGCCTATGTGCTGATAGGAGCCAGAACTGACTCAGTGGCTGTGGGTTTTTTATTCTCTAAAAGAATTTTGAAAAACTGTGTTCCCCATTACTCATTTTTAAGTTGGCATCTAAAATTTTTCATCATTTGTTTAAATAGTTGCAAAGGATATAATTTCTGGTATTTTTAAAATATTGACATTTTAAAATAAAACTGTTACAGTCACTCTTTTAAAATTATCCCTTGAAACTGAAATGCCATAGCAATTTATTATTATTTATTGAGCTATAATTCACATACCATTAAAATTCGCCCTTTTACAGTATATAATTCGGTGAGTTTTAGTATATTCATGAGGCTGTGTAGCTGTCACCACTTTCTAATTCCAGAATATTTTCATCACTCCAGAAAGAAACCTTACACCCATTAGCAGTCATTACCCATTTCCCTGCCCCTGCCCTGGAAATCACTAGTGTACTTTCCATCTCTATGGATTTGTCTGTTCTGGAGATTTCATATAAATTGAGTCATACAGCATGTGGCCTTTTGTGTCTGGCTTCTTTTACTTAGCATAGTGTTTTCAAGGCTATCCATGTTGTCACATGCATCAGTACTCTATTCCTTCTTATGGCTGAATAATATTCCAATATATGGATATGCCCCCATTTTATTTATCCATTCATCCACTCAATATTGTTTCCACTTTTTGTCTATTATCAATAATGCTGCCATGAACATTTGCGTATAGGTTTTTGTGTGGACGTATGTTTTCATTTCTGTTGGGCACATACCTAGGAGTGAAATTGTTGCACCATATGGTAACTCTATTTTTAACTTTTTGAGGAATTACCAAAATGTTTTCCCAAGTGGATGTACCCGTTGTATATTCCCAGCAGCAATGTGGAGGGTTGAAATTTCTTCACATCCTTACCAACACTTATTATTGTCTTTGTTATTGTATTTATCTTACTGGCTATGATGTGGTCATAGCAATTCTTTTTTATTAAACTTCATTTTTTAGAGCAGTTTTAGGGTTACGGAAAAATTGTGCAGAAAGTACAGACAGTTTCCATATTAATAGTAATTTTTTTGACTTATTTTGAAATAATTTCAAACCTACAGAAAAGTCGTAAGATTAGAATGAAGAATTCCCATATACCTTTCACTCAGATTCCTCAATTGACCTACATTTGCTTTATTCTCTCTATAGATATATTGATATATTTTTTTTGAATCATTTCATATACAACCCTCAAAAACAGGAAATTAGCACTGATATAAGCCTACCCTCTATTCTGTAGACCCCATTCAAATTTTGCCTCTTGTCCTAATATCCTCTGTGTGTCCAGGATCCAATTCAGGATCACTGGTGTCGCCTTAATCTCTCTTAGTTCCTCAGTCTTGCCATGTCTTTCATGACCTTGGCATATTTGAGGAGTATGGGCCAGTTATTTGTAGAACGTCCCTCAGTTTGGGTTTGTCTAATGTTTCACCATGATTAAGTTGAGGTCACGTATTTTGGGCAGGAATACCACAGAATGATGCAGTGTTCTCAGTCCATCAGTCATATCAGTAGGCGTATGATGTTGATTTATCCTTTTTTAATGGAGATGCTAACTTTGATCATGTGGTTACAATGAAGTCTACCACTTTCTCCACTGTAAATTTAGTAAGTATTTTGAACTTACTAATAAATTTGTGGGAAGATACTTTGAGACTATGTAAATATCCTGCTTCTCATCAACCTTTCACCCATTAGCTCTCGCCTCCACAATGATTCTTGCCTCAAAGCAATTATTACTCCATTGGTTGCCAAATGGTGATTCTCTAATTCCATCCTTCTTTCCTGCTTAGATCGTCATGCTCAGGAATGACGTTTACCGTTGCAGAGCATCAGGCATCTTTCTTCGCTTGGAGGGTGGAGGCTTGATCGCTGGCAACAACATTTATCATAACGCAGAGGCTGGCGTGGACATCCGGAAGAAGTCCAACCCACTCGTACTGGTACTCTTCTCTGCCTTTGCTTCCTTTCCTTTTCAGAGCAGCTCTGGGTTTTCAGAAACCTTTTCGGAAGATATCTAAACAAATGTTGCCATCGCAAATTTATGTTGCTTCCTGTTTGCAAATAGTTCCTGCTCTTTTCTCTGTGTGTCTTTGTTTCTGTGGAATCATTTTGGAAGAGATATGGCTAGCTTCCTGTGGTAAGTATGGGATTGAATTTAGGCTATAAGTTAACAGACTGAAATAATTTTATTATAATTTTTTATTGTCTAAAAATTTAAGTCACTGTGGAAAAACAACTGGCCTGGGAGGCAGAAGTTCAGATCTGACTCTGCCACCAACTTACTATGTGACTCTGGTCCTGTTTCCCTATTTGTACAAAGTGTTAGAAATGAGTAATCTCTACGGATCCTTTAGCTTGTATACCTTCTATGACCATATGCCCATGGGAAAACTGAGCTCCCAGAGGCCGCTCCCCTGAGTGAGAAGCAGACTAAAAGCCAAATGGCCTTCGCCCTTCTCTGGATGTAGTGCCCTTGGGACCACATGGCCAGCATTCTGTCATATTGGGTGGAGCCCAGGTGGTGTAGTAGTTAAGAGTTCAGCTGCTAACAAAAAGGTCAGCAGTTCAAATCCACCAGCTGCTCCTCGGAACCCCTATGGGGTAGTTCTACTCTGTCCTATAGGGTATCTGTGAGTCGGAATTGACCCGACAGCAATGGGTTTTTTTTTTTTTTTAACTCTTCCCTGAAGGAGCCCTGGTGGCACAGTAGTTAAGTGCTTGGCTGCTAACCAGAAGGTTGGTAGTTTGAACCCACTGGCTGCCCCACAGGAGAAAGATGTGACCGTCTGCTGTCATGAAGATTACAGCCTGGGAAACCCTATGGGGCAGTTCCACTCTGTCCTATAGGGTCTCTATGAGTTGGGATTAACTCGATGACAATGGGTTTGGTTTGGTTTTTGGACCCTACTCTGAGACGTGGGCTCCTTGGACCCTGGGAGGTATGGCTCTGGCCAGATGATCGTGTGTCTGGGGGACTCTTTAGAGGCTCACAAACATTCAGTAGCCTGCCTTGCAGGTGAAGAGCAAGGGCCCTCCGCAGTCAATGTCAGCCTGAGTACATCCTAAGAGGCAGTGAAGACTTCTGTATTCCTGTTCTCCCTTACAGCTTCGCTGTGTGCACCTGTGGAGGAAGGACAGGGCAGCAGCTTGGTCTCATTCACTTTGGCATGAGCTTAGCATCTTCCTGGCCCAGTTGTGTAGGCAGCGTTGGGCACTCTGCCTCTCACTGGCGTGACTGACCCTTCCTCTGGTGTTTCATCTTCACTTGCAGTGTAATCAGATCCACCACGGCCTTCGCTCTGGCATTGTCATCCTTGGTAATGGGAAAGGCATCATCCGAAACAATCAAATATTTTCAAATAAGGAAGCTGGCATTTATATTCTGTACCACGGAAACCCAGTTGTGAGGTATGCACCTCTGGACCCAGACCATCACACTCTTCCGTGATCCCTTCTTAACTCTCTCATCTCTCTGTTTCTCTACTCGCTTTTTTTTTTAATTAGAAAACATATTTAACTAAAACAACTCTCAGATGCGAGCAGAAACTTCACCCATAATCCCACCACAGTAACACAACTGCATTTGTGTTTCTCTGTTCCCTTCCAGTTAACTATGTGCAGTCATTCTGTTCAGTAAACATTGCTGAGCACTTACAACAAGGGATAACAAAGGTAAATAAGTGGCAAACCCTCCTCCCTAGGGGCTTGCTCTAGTCTGGAGGACATGTACGCATAGAAATAACTCTTAAGACAGAGATGGAAATAAGCCAATCACAAAAGGACAAATATTTTATGACCTCACTTATATAAAAAGACAAGAAAAGGCGAATGTATAGAGACCAAAGCTTATTAGTGGTTACTAAGGGAGGGAAGGGGAGGTTATTGCTTATGGGGTACTGAATTTTGGTTTATGATGATGGAAAAAATCACATTGATTAAGGGTAGGGTTGCACAGCCGATTATTGTAAGTGCTGTCAATAAGTTGTGCACCTGTAAAAAGTTGAATTGGTAAAAGTTGTACGATAGACATATTTACAAAGATTATATAAAAAAAAAAAGTAACTGCTGAGGCTGCTTATGTATAACCAAATACCTCATTTGGTTCCTTGACTTGGAGGTTTAGGGTCATGGTTTCATGGGACATCCCAGTCAATTGGCCTAATAACGTGTTTAGTGCTTCTGTTCTACCTCCTACTTCTTTGAGTAATGCCTGGGGTTTTAAAAGCTTGCAAATGGCCATCCAAGGCACAACAATTGGTCTCTTTTTGCCTAGAGCAACAGAGGAAGAAAGAGAGACAGGAATAGGAGGAGGAAAAGGAATGTATGGCTAATTATCTCCATGAACAGCTGCCTCCTTTGCCATGAGACCAGAAGAACTGGATGGTGCCCGTCTACCATCACTGAACATTTTCATAAAAGGTTCTATAGAAGAATCCTGATCAAAAGGGAGAAAATGAAGAACAGAATTTCAAATCCTCATGGATCCAGACTTCTGGAGTCATGAAGGCTAAATGAACCCCTGAAATTATTGCCCTGAGATGATCTTTAAACCTTAAGCCAAAAATATCCCCCGAGGTCATCTTAAAACCAAAGAGTAGTTTAGCTTACCTAGTAAAAATTACCTGCCTTGAGCATTGTATTCTTTTAAAAACTATATGGGATCAAATTGACAACAGCATCTCGAAAGATAGGAACCTTAGAGGGCAGTGAGTTTATGTTAATGGGGGAGGAACAGCTCAGAAAAGGAGGGGGAGAATGGTTGCACAACTCAAAGAATGTAATCAGTGTCACTGAATTATACATGTAAAAACTGTTGAATTGGTGTATGTTTTGCTGTGTATATTCTCAACAACAACAACAATAAATTTAAAAAAAGACAGATGCAATAGAGATTTCCAGTCACCTGACAACTCCAGTCAGTTGGTAGTGGCTACCTGAAGTGCAGTGTTAAGACTGTGAGGCTCTATCTGGCCTCGGCATAAAAGCACGCCATGGTTAACTAGTGATGTCTGCCATGGTAGGGAGGGCGTGGGAAGGGGCCGTGTATCTGCCATCCCAGACGGGACAGACTGTGAAAAATGCTGTGAAAGTGGTACCAAGAGAAAGAGGAAAGGAGAGAACCATTCTGATTAGGAGGATGTAAGAAGGCCTCATTTAGGCGGTGGCAATCGAGTTGGACTTTGAAATATGGGTAGAACTTGGACTGTGATGGAGATGGGAGGTGGGCATTCCTAGTAAAGGAAACAGCGTGAAAAAGGCAGCAGAGCATAACAGACTGAGGGTTTAACTAACAGTCCATTGCGGCTTGAGGAAAATGTGGCACAAGCTGAGACACTGGTATGAGATATTTTAAATTGGGGCAATCCCAGAAATCTTGGGCTCTGTGGTCACTGCAGCATGACCTTTTTTTTTAAAAAAAAATAATTTTTATTGTGCTTAAAGTGAAAGTTTACAAATAAGTCAGTCTCTCACGCAAAAACCCATATACACCTTGCTACACACTCCCAGTTACTCTCCCCCTAATGAGACAGCCCGCTGTCTCCCTCCACTCTCTGTTTTCATGTACTTTTTGCCAGCTTCTAACCCCCCCTCACCCTCTCATCTCCCCTCCAGGCAGGAGATGCCAACATAGTCTCAAGTGTCCACCTGATCCAAGAAGCTCACTCCTCACTAGCATCCCTCTCCAGCCCATTGTCCAGTCGAATCCAGCAGCATGACCTTTTATGTGCCTCTGACAGTCCATCCCTGCCATGCAGCATAGTGAGAAGGAGGGATGGAAGAAAGGCTTGAGCCAGATGAGGAGGGCTTTATGTAGACCAAGCCGAGAAAGGAGGCATTTATTCTGAGGAGAATAACGGGGAATTGTGGAAGGTTTTTTAGCAGAAGACTCACACAGTTATGTTTTTGCTTGAGGAAAATTAACTGTCATTAATGTGCGACAGATCTATTCTGGGTTTTTTCCTTTTGTATTGTTTTATATGTACTTTTTCCACGTTGTTGTATGGCTTTTATCACTTGGACAAGTTTCAGAACATTACATTGTGTTAATATTCAGTAATTTTTGAACCAGTCGTATTAGTTGTAGCAACTATTTTTCACTGTTATAAACAGCTTGCTATAAACATTTGTGGTCATAGAACTCTTTTACCTTCTTTTGCATTATTTAATATAAGAATATGTGTTTGTATCATTCCCTTAACATACATTTAAATGCTTGTACCTAAAGGGACAGGGATATAAAAAGTGTGTGAAGATAGTCTCTGTTTCGTGGAGTTTATAGTCTCATGTTGGAGATAGACACATACAACAAAAACCATGATAGAAAACTCACTGAAATGAGTGTTTTAATAGGTCTTTGTGCAGAGGACCAGAGGAACTCAGCCCCAGTTTCAGCTGAGTACATCAGGGAAGGACGCATGATAACATCTGAGTTGTGTTTAGAGGATAAATAGGATCAGATTGCCGTGGACAAGGCATTCTGGGCCCAGAGGCAGTGAAATTCAGGGTATGTCTGAGAAAATGGTGAGAAATGTGTGTCTGGGGACAGGATGCCTGGGAGGACAGAGTAAAAGATCCACTTGGAAAGGCAGGTTGAAGCTGGAACAAGAAGGACCTCAAATGCCAAGTGTGGTGGGCAGAGTAATGGCTCCCCAAGGATGTCCATGTCATAGTCCCCAGGACCTGTGAAGGTGTTACTTCATATGGCAAAAGAGACTTTGTAGATGTGATTAAGTTAAGGACCTTGAGCTGGGGAGGTTATCTTGAATTATCCAGGTGGGCCTGATGTAATCACAAGGGTCCTTAGAGAAGCAGGTGGGCCATTGTCAAAAGGAAATGTGACAGTGGAAGCAGGGGTCACAGGCCAAGGAATATGAGCAGCCTCTAGAAAGTAGAAAGGACAAGGAACGGATTCTCCTCTGGAGCCTCCAGAAGCAATGCAGCTCTGCAGACATCATGATTTTTAGCCCTATAAGACCTATTTTGGACTTATGACCCCCAAAACTAGAAGATAATTTGTGTTGTTTTAAGCCATTGAACTTATGGTAATTTGTTACAGCAATAATGGAAAACTAATACAGCAAACAAAGAAGTTTGGACTTTACCTTTTGGTTTCTGGGGAATCATTAAAGGGTTTTGAGCAAGGAATAGCATGATCAGATCAGTGTTTTGTGTTTTTGTAAACATAGTGACCTTGAAAGAATAGGTTGTGCTTTTTCCTTTTCTCCTTGTTCGTGATTGGAGGTAAGGATCTAGGGGAGGGTTGTTGTTGATAGTTGCCGTCAAGTTGATTGCGACCCCTGCGTAGAGTAGAACTGCTCCATAGGGTTTTCAAGGCAGTGGCCTTTTGGAAGCAGATCACCAAGCCTGTCTTCCTAGGCAGCTCTGGTTGGGTTCACACCACCAATCTTTGGTAGTCAGGCACTTAACTCTGTGACCCAGGGATAGAATGAATGCTGGGAATTAATTTTGAGATCCCTGAAGTGGCCTGGATGGGGCAAACCACAGCATATTTTTAGTCAGTGAGAGTTAACATCACCTATCGTGTTTCGGTTTTTGCCTTGGCTGCCAGGAAGTGCAGGGCTAAGTCGGTGCTCATATACGGTAAATATCCCACCCTTGGTCCTTGGTACAGCGATCTGTCCACTTTTTAATGTTTTCTGATCCCTCTTTTATCTTTATTCTGCCCTGTGTACATACATGTACATATTCCTCCAGGTGGCCATGGACCCTCTCTGGAGGTAAGTGAGGTATGTTAGGAAAGATATACCAGCCACATATTTGCTGCCTGTTGGACGAGATATGGACGAGACATGCCCTAGCCCAAGGGTTACTTCTGATTGAATTGTATCCAGATCAAAGCAGCCTCTTCAGATCTGTCTGAGGAAATAAACAGGTCTTTTTAACAGATAATTTCACCTGCTTAACTGCAAGATGCATTATAGTGTAGATGCAGTTGACATTCAGCTTTCCCAGTATCAAATAACACAAATTGCTGTTTTTCTGCCAAGGAAGTAAGCCGTTTGGACCCTGCCCTGGGAGATGGAAAAACTTAATCAGTCAACCCCTGATCGTTGATGTTCTGTGGGGTGCCAGGCCCTGTGTTAGTCCCTGACAGGCCCAGCTGAATATTTGGCCCTGAATCCCTGAGATACACAGCGGGGGTGTGGGAGGCCCGCTCAAGAGAGAGTGAGCAGATGTGATTCCAGTAAAGCAGGAGATCACAGCATTCCTACTAACAGAAGATGTGTATCCTCCAGGGAAGACACAATTCTCCCAATGTCTGGGTATGATGAGCTTGTTTTCACAGGTAGTAAACATGTTCTCTAACGTAGCCAGTTGTCTGGTTTTGAAGAAATCATTCAAGAGGGCTTTACGTGGCAGTAAAGGGGTTGTGTGTGTCTCTGAGTAGGAGCATGTTTTTTATACATTCCATTTGTGGCTAATTCGACCCACGAGGTTTCACATACACGTTGTCACTATGATACAAAGAGAATGGTTGCATTTAGGTGGTGCGTGTTTCCACTGAATCCTCCTTCTGATGTTCTTAAAACCCCCTTTTTAAATCTGGTTTTCTTCTTTAAGGCGTGTTATAATTTTGTGTTGTTGTTCAGTGGATAGGTGATTGAGTTGACAGGAAATAAGATTAAGAGTAGATGTTGGAGACAAACAGAAGATTGTGGGCTCGTTATAGGAAGAGTGTCTCATTCGGGATTTGGACACAAAACACTCCTAAGCAAGCTTAACACAGCCTCCTAGGGATTCTGTATACCACCAAGACCAAGTATTCTACCTGTGACTTGGGCCCTGTATTCACATCTGTTTAAAATACTGTTTATATGTACGTGACAGTAAGGAGTGGCCACAGAGAACTAGATATCATTGTGCTTAGATGGCGTAGTTAGGGGTTTAAATTTTTGATCAAGTTGTCTCAGTGACAAGTAAGGGTTTCTAAATGCCTGGCTCATAGGACTTTGGGAGTACTTTATGCCTCTGTGGACGTGAGCCATTTTGAGCCACAAAAGAAGGTAATCACCGTGGGTGGGGCATTGTTTTTGAAGGATGACAGTGGGGCCCTGGTGTCACCTCTTTGTCTTGCTCTCCTTCCATTCTAGTGGGAACCACATTTTTAAGGGCCGTGCTGCTGGCGTAGCAGTGAATGAGAACGGCAAAGGCCTCATCACAGGTATGGGATAAGAAGTGCCTGGAGCTGTGGCCACCAAGGTGACTGGTAGAGCAGCCCCACGCCTTAAATACACCCCCTGGTTTGCTCCCTCCCAGCTGCGGGATCTTACATCACTCTTTTTACCTTGCCAGACTTTAGCCGCCTCCTCTGAATGGTGGGCTGGCCTCAGGGATACCAGCTCCACACACTGGCTGTGCTTATCAAGAGGAGGGCCTAGCATAGAAGGAGGGTCTGCTCTGCCAGGCCCAGCACTCAACAGGACCTTACTTCGTGGCTCATGTAATACTTTCAGAAACATTTATGCCAAACAAGTCATCTGAATCCCTCCTCTTGGCTTTGTATGGGCTTTTCCCTGCTCTAGAAATCCACCCCCGGCCCCCCTCTGCCTGGCTAACTCCTGTTCATCCTCAAGTCTCAGCTTAAATATCACTTCTTCGGGGAAGCCTTCCCTTACCTTCCATTATACAGAGACTCACTGTACCCAGTTCACCTCCTCTGTAGGACAGTTACTTAATTTCTTAGTGAGTTGTTTAATGTCAGTCTCCTCTGCTATCAGGCAGTAAGTGTGATCAGGCAAGATCAAGTCTGCCTAGTACATTAATGGAGCCTTGGCACAGAGCACAGCCATACCGGGCACAGAGAAGGGACTCAGCAAGCATCAGTCCAGTGAACACTCCTGACTGAATCCAGCCTTCATTCAGTCATCAAACTTTTATTGAGCACTTCCTGTATGCAGGCAGTGTTCCAGGAGGTGAGGATACAGCAGTCAACAAAACAGACACCGTCTCTCCCCTCAGGAGCTGACGTTAGGAGTGGGGAGCAGATACATAAATAAAAGCATGCTTACACATGCAAGAAAAGTCATATCTGGGGGTGAGTGCTCTCCAGGTAACTAAGGTGACAGAGGGATTTAAGATTGTGTGGTCAGGGCAGGCCTTTCTGAACATGGCATTTAAGCCAGAACCTCAGTAACAGAGAGGAGCTTGAGCAAAGAGCCTTCTGTGCAGAGTTGCCTGTGGGAACACACTTGGAATGCCTGAGGAACAGAGAGATGACTCCTGTGACTGGAGTGCAGTGAGCAAGGGCCAAGTAGTACAGATGGGTCACAGAGGCCAGAAAGGGCCAGTCACACAGGGCTTTGTGAGCCATTGTGCCTCAGCCCCAGAAAGCTGAGAGTTTGCCCTGCCTCCATGCTTGAGGCAGCAGTGTCCTAAAACTGCCTTTCTGACTTGTGCCTCTTCAGCCCACTCCCCAAGAGGTGGTGGCTTCCAGAGAGAGAGGAAAGGAAGAGTGTGGTCAGAATACAGAGCCAAGGCTGAGGACAGGGACTAGCGCCTTCCCAGGCATGTGATGAAATGGCTGGATTCTGCCCTTAGATAACCACCTCTGAGCCCCTACCTGGCCTTGGTCCGGGGACCCTAAAGCCAGTTTATTTTTAATCATCAGTCTTCAGGGCTGTTGGGTGCAGACAGCAGACAAGATTCCGAGTGCTGGTTGCTGACAACATAAGACCAGTCCAGAGTGTCCCTTCTCTCAGCTGTCCCAGCCCTCGTTGCCAGCACTGGAAGTGGCCCTTGGGTATCAACCTCCTTTTCTGTCTCCATAGAAAATGTCATCCGCGAGAATCAGTGGGGAGGTGTGGACATCCGTCGTGGAGGGACCCCTGTCCTCAGGAGCAACCTTATCTGCTTTGGCTATTCAGATGGCGTGGTTGTGGGAGACGAAGGCCGAGGGCTGATAGAAGGAAATACCATCTATGGTAAGGGGCATGTTCCCAGAGGGAAGAGGCTTGGGATTGGGAGCCAGGAAGTCCAGGCTCTAGCTGGGTTCCATCTTCAGCTTGTGGGTCGTGAGAAAGTCATCACCGTTCCTGGGCCTCAGAGACCTCATCTGAAGGACAGGAATGATTTCTGGCTCCTCCCAGAGTGTAAGAGCCTCTCACAAATCTTGTAATCCTCAGATTGACCCCGTGGGGTCAGCGGGATGGAGAACTTTATCCCCGTTTAAAACAGCAAAAGACAGGAGCTGGATCATATCTAAGACCAGGGTCAGTTAAGCTCTGACATGTAGGGATCTAACTCCTAATTCTTACCCTTTCTTTTGATCCAGAGAACTGAAAATGTAATGCTGCCAAGAGGGAACTCTTCTCATTCACTCTGTGACTGTGGGAAAAGCCTGAGTCTTTCTGGACTGCATCTCTGATAATAAGAATAAAAAATTTAAAAAACCCATTGCCATCAATTCCGACTCATGGTGACCCTATAGGGCAGAGTAGAACTGCCCCCATAGGGTTTCCAAGGAGTGGCTGGTGGATTCAAAGTGCATTAAGAATGCTTAACTACTGGCGCCACTAGGGCTCCAGTAATGGTGACAGTAGCGAACATTTATTGAGGCCGGTTCTGCTATGCTCTTTATGTGCATTATCATATTTAATTCTCATGACTGCCCTCTGAGGTAGGTACAGTTATTAGCCCAATTTTAAAGATGAGAAAATAGAGGCACAGAGAGGTCACACAGCTAGGCAGTGGTAGGTCTAGGAGTCAAATGCAGTGTGGCCCCAGTGCTTGCCCCTTCCTCTGTGCAAGGAGGGGTTGGGCTGGGTGAACTCTGAAGACCCCTTGGGCACTGTCACTACAGGCTTATGTGCAACTGCTCTGGAAGAGTGGTCTTGACAGTTCTCAGGACACTTTTGTGCCCTGTGGAATCATCCCAGCTTGTGAGGTTGGCCTGGTTGTTGTTACCCCATGTATGAAGGAGAAGCCTACAGCCAGAGTCATGAAGTGACTTGTCCAAGGCCACGTAGAAAATCAGGGACTTCCATCTCCAAGGCCAGTGCCTTTTTGCTGCCCCTCCTGGGGAGAACTGGGTGCTTCCTGACTCATGGTTGGGTGTCAGTGACCAGCTCCTTTTGCTCTCCCAGCTAACAAGGGCTGTGGTGTATGGATGATGTCGTCCAGCCTGCCCCACGTCACCAGCAATCATGTCAGCTACAATGGCCTGTATGGCGTGGCAGTGTTTAGCCAGAAGGATGGCTCCAGCGAGTTCCCTGGAGGCCATGGGGCCCAGGAGAACTTCAGTGAGGACGGGGACGCCATCCTCTGGGAGACAGAGCTGGAGAAGGATGACGACCCGCTGCGCCGGCCTGTCACCGTCGCTCTTGTGGAGTCTAACAGCATTAACCACAATGGAGGTGAGCCCCTGCCCAGGACCCTTCCGTGAACTCCACTGCCTTACGGGCCCTTCTTGGTCCCAGCTTGCCCTTCCAGCCTTATCAGCCACTTCTTCCTGCCACTGCCTGATGCCCCAGCCTTCTGTACTTCATGTTCCCTGAACTTGAATCCATTCCATCCCACCTCCCCGCCCCCGGCCTTGCTCGTGTGGTTTCTCTTGCCTGAAATTGCCTTTCTCCCGTCCATACACCCAAACTGACTTAAACTTCAGAGCCCATCTGAATGCAGCCCTCCACCCTTTCCTTTGTGAACCATTCCTGGTGACACTTACTCTGGGGCCCTTGACTCTGTTTGTTCCTGTGGCTGTTCTATCAGCTCTGACAGGCTGTGGACGTGGGGGAGGAAACGAATCTCCCTCATCCCAGTGGGCCCTGCCCTGAGCTTTGGTAATCAATTCTCAGACACATTTTTCACATTTTAACATTTCTGCTGAGATGGGTCTTACAGTTGATCATGTGTCATGGTTTTATTGGCAATGATTTTTCTTTCTTAGAGGTACAAAAAATAAGAGCGTGTTTTAAGTCCATGTTATCTGAGACTTGATTAAAAAATTGTAGTAGGTGTTTGGTATTTATTGAATTGTGAAGTTTTTATTGTGGAGTTTGTCTAACTCCAGGCCAATGATCGGAATCACTGAGGGGGAGGGAAGTTTGTTAAGAGCACAGGCTCCAGGGCCCTGACTGCAGATGACCCTTCAGGAGGGCTGAGGTGGGGCCTGGAATCCAAACTCCTGAGAAGCTCCCCGGATGACCCGAGTAATCAGCCAGTCTTGATGAACCCTGGCTTCTGCGGCTTGAGTCATCTTTCATAGATGGCCGCCCTTTCCTGTCCATAGAGAGATGTCGGGAAAGGTATCCCTGCCCCAGGTAAGCTCATTCCTCTGGGAGGGGTGGAGGGCAGGGAGATCAATAGCCAGCAGCCCCAGCCCTCTTAGTCAGAAATTGAGTTCTGTCACTTCTAGCTCAGGGTCTCCTCCGGGTAGCCATCCTGTCCAGTTGCACAGGCAAAGCAGCATAAATTCACAAATGCTTGATTTCGTTTTGTTGTTCTCAGCCAAGCCAGGAGAAATCAACAGGCAGGTGCTACCAAGAGGTTCTGCGTTACAGGCTCAGCTCAAACTGCTGCCTGTATATCCCAGTCATTGGCCTGCACACACTCCTCCCAACGCCACCCCAGTTCTTCTCGCTTCTTTGGTGGGTGGATGTCACAACTGCAGAGTCCTCGCCCTGCGCCTGCCCAGGTCTGACCACGTCATGCTCCTCTAGTTCTGCTGAGTCTGGGCTGTTTTCTACTAACACATAGTGTCTCTAAGCACACACAATCCTCAACACCATTTTCTCCCTTTCAGATTTTCTAGTACATTTTAGACACATATTACTTAACTTTTTCTACTCAAAAATAGGGAATTTCCCTTATGAAGGAAGTTTCCCAAAACAGGAGGGAGGCAGATTCCAGCTCAGTCTGGGAAGGAAAACAAAACAAGCAAAGAAACTTTCTAGTAGGCAGATCTGTTTGTCTAGCGGTGGAATGGGCAGCCTTGAGGAGGTAGTGAGCCCCCCATCATGTGAAGTGCAAATAGCAGTAGGCTGGCTGATCTCTTTCAGCACCACATTTCCCTGGGTGCATTTAATAAAGATTTGGTTTAGAAGGACCAGGATTTTCTCAATGTTCTTGCAGACCCAAGGGCTGGTTCTGTGGGTTGCTATTTCTTCCTCACCTGTCTCCTGGGTGCACGATGCAGGGAAGGTTCTCCCTGGCTGGTGTTGTCAGGCCTGACCCTAGGACCACCCTGTGCTTCCCTGCTTCCGCCCTGTACAGCCTCAGGACTCTACGTGCAGAGTGGCGAGGCACTGCACATCATCACCAACGTGATCCACGCCAACGGGGACAGAGGCATCACTGTGGCCCAGAGCAGCCAGCTCACCCATGTGGCCAACAACAGCATCTCCTGCAACCGTCAGAGCGGGGTCAAGGTCGAGGCCCAGTGCAAGGTGGAGCTCCGGGGCAATGGTATCTATGACAACAGAGGCCATGGCATCATCACCAAGGGTGACAGCACTGTCGTCATTGAAAATGACATCATTGGCAACCGCGGCAGTGGGCTGCAGCTGCTGCCTAGGTCCGACACAAAGGTGTGTATGTGTGCATGTGTGTGTGTCGTGTGGTGCTGACAGAGAGGACAGCACTGGAAGAATCTTTGTGCCCTCTCTGCTGAGAAGTAGATCCTTAAGCACTCAGGGCAGCATGGGGCATTGTCCCTCCTGCCGAAACAGCCTGGCAGATGTGGGTGAGACTTCACATAGGACAAAACATATGAATGGGGCCCTGAAGGATGAGCAACAGTTCCCTGGCAGGAAGCCAGGGGTGGGTGGTCACCTCCTAGACTCGCAGTGTTGGGAGCAACCTGAGCTATCTCTGTGGTCTCCAGGTCAAGGATGGGGCTATTTCAGCTCTTTCCTATCAGAAGACTCTCACACAGGACTGGTATATAGTAGTGCTTAAAGGGGAGAAGTCCTGCCACAGAGCCTTTGCACACCTGTTCTCTGGATACCAGGAATATCCGTTTTTCCCTTTCATCCTACAGCTTAGCTGTCACTTTTTTCTGGAAGCCCCCCTGATTCCCTAGGCTGTTTGAGATGCCCCTTTTCTGGGCTTCCATGGTGCCCATGCCCACCCCTACCTCAAAGAGCAGTTCCCACAGTGCTTTGTGTCTGTCCCTTGACTTACCTGTTCGCCCCATAGGACTGTGAGCTCTGAGCAGCACTCATGTTATGCAAACCACTGTGCTGGGTGCTAGTTACAGTGTAAGCCAAACAGACCCATCACGGCCCTTGTAGAATTTCAGTCCCAGAGGCTCCTTTTTAGCTCTCCAGCTTGCTGTTAGACAAGTGGTAAAGAATTCCTGGACTGTGTGTTAGAGCACTGTGGGGGAAGAGGCCAGGGACACACAGGCTCAGCTGGGTTGCCAGTGGCCTAGCTTCTGGCCCCATCCTTTCTGCAAGGCCTTTGCACACTGTTCCTTCTTCCTAGAACACCTTACTGCTGCTCTGCACCTGGTAAACTTCTACATCATAGCTGTCACCTCCTCCAGGAAGCCTTCCATGGGCCTCTCAGGTGGTCTCGATATCCCTTCTCTGAGCTCCTTTGGCTCTGTGATGACCTACCTGGCATATTCTTAACTCTCAGTTTTGTAACTGATGGCTCCCCTATCAGTCTAGGAGTCCCTCAGGTATGACAAGTTTTGGCTGCCTCTCCCAGGTAATAAAGAACCGGATCCATTCATTCCGGGCCTACGGCATTGCGGTACGGGGTCGCGCCAAGGCCCTGGTGCAAGAGAACATCATCTTCCAGGGCAAGACCAATAAGACCATCTTTCAGCAGATCTCAAACAACCGAGAATGTATCATGCAAAACAATAAGTTCCTGGTCTTCAAGAAAAAGTAAGTGCCTGGAGTTGCCTGAACCAGCCTTCTAGAACCACGGCGAGGTGACGAGGCCCAGGCCTCGTGATTGTGGCTGCCCTTCTCCCTGCCATTCTGCCAGCTTCTGGCACTGGTCACATAAAGACCTGGGCTGAGGACCAGCACCTTACTCCCTGGGAGGGAACCAGTTTTAAAAGTTGGGAGTATATAGTTTCAAAGCTTAGCTTTGCCAGTTTGTGATTGTGTGACCTTCGGCAAGTTACTTAACATCCCTGAGCCTTAGTAAAATCCAGTCAGTGCTGTCTGCTTTGTAGCATCAATTTGGGGTGAAGTAAGACCATGTGGCCTAGTAGAGTATCATGCTAGTTGCTGCTGCTGGTGTTGTTTTTAGTACCTCTGCCTCAGCATACCACAGTTGCCTCACACTCTTCTCCCCCAGACCTTAGTCCTTCCATGGTCCCCATTTTGATGACATTACCGTCCACGAAGCATTCTGGCAACAAAATCTTTGCCTCCTCCTCCTCCCTAACACCAAAGTACAGTCAGTCACCAGGTCGTCCTGATCCTGCATCTAAAACAGTCTTGCACCTGGTCCCTCCTCTCCTCTCCCTGTTGCTGCCGTAGTTCAGATTTCAGCACCTCTCACCCTCACGTATGGTCTCTATTCTTGTATTGGTCAGTGCGGTGTTAAACCAGTTATAAATATAATAATAGTTGTTGCTGTCACCCCTGTACTGTTAATATGACCCGTTCTGTGGCAGCAGCCCCCTGCCTCGTCTCTCTGCCCTTAGGCCACCCTCCAACCCATCCCACAGGCTGGCCTATGCAGCCTGCCAGATCAATCATTCTCAATCAGGTCGTGTCACTTCCACGGTGAAACCCTTTGATGGATCCTCGTTTTCTGTAGCAGTGATCCTCAAACACACACGATGACGAGGACAGCACAGGCTGGGGCAGTGTCTCGTTCTGTCGTGCACAGGGTCGCGATGAGTCGGAAACCACTTGACGGCACCTAACCACAGTAAAAATGCTGAGGAAACCCCCGGCACGTGTATATTTACGCAAAATTATGTGTTTTATTCTATTAGTACATTATATTATAAACTATATCAAAATAGAAATTTGTAAAGTATAAAATAACAAACAGAAATTCTACTATTTTCTTCCCACATCCCAGCAGATCACATTGTGGACTCCCTGGGATTCACGTCCTTTTTCCTTCTTTAGAGAACCCCAGGCTATAGGATATAGCCCAGACCTAACAACTTGGCATCGTTCACTACGTTATCATCTGTTTTAGTTTAAATATAACTTACATAGAATAGAATTCACCCTTTTTAGTTCTTTATGTTTTGACAAACCTATAGTCACATAACCATCATAAGCAAGGTATAGAAGAGTTCCCTCAGCCCTCCAGATCCCCTCACGTTCCTTTGTAGTCAGCCCCTTCCCCCACCCCAGCCCCTGAAACCCACTGGTCTGTTCTCCATTCCTATTGATTTGTATTTTCTAGAAATTCATATAAATCATACAGTGTGTAGTCTCTTGAGCTCGGCTTCTTTTACTTAGCCTAATGCATCTGAGATTCATCTACGGTGTTGCATGCAGGTAGCTCATTCCTCTTTACTGGTGAGCACTGTTCCATTGTATGGATGAACCACACAGTTTATTCATTCATAGCATTTAGGTAGTTTCTAGTTTTGGGTCATTATGACTAAAGCTATAAATACTCAGAGTTGTGCAGCTGGAGAAAAAAAGAAAGCTACTTAGTTAAAGACAGGAAAAGTGAAGCCCACAGAAGGAACTTGTCCAGGTTACATACAGCATTGAAGGCAGAGCTGGAACGAGAATATAGGACTTTTGCCCTGTCGACTCACACATGTCCTGCCTCCACAGGCTGTCACTAACTTGGGAGACAAAACCTACACTCAGGTTTACATATGGGCCCAATGATCTTGAGCTAAAGGTATGACTGTATAGGACATTCAGCAAGTGCACTGCACCTCTGAGTTCACTATCATTTTGCACCTCCAGGTCTGATACATGGCGCCTGGTGAACCCACCAGCACGGCCTCACCTTGAAAACTCTCTTAGAGGCCCCTCTGCAGCCCATAATGGGAGGAAGGTGGCAGCCATGGCTACCAGGATCACAGCCCGTGTGGAAGGTGGTTACCACAGCAACCGCAGCATTTTCTGCACCATCCTATAAGGATGAAGACCTGGCCCATCTCAGGTCTAGGCCTGGAAGGGGCAGGTGAGGCAGGAGGCAGTGCTTTCAGAGGACTCCTGGAACAGCAGCCACATCCCCTGCCCTCAGGCCCAGGCCTTGACAGGTGCTCAGAAGAGCAAGAACATGAAGCCTTCAGAAGGGAAGAAGTAGTACCTGAGAAGACTCCAGGCCTCTTTCCTCTTACCTACCACCCTTCACCATGTGAAAAAACAGGCTCCCAGGTCTCCTGCAGACTTTAAAAACAAGGTACCTCCAAGACTCTTCTACTCCATAACCTGCAGTAGGAAGAAACTTAGAAATGCATTTCAAAAAGACGAAAAAACACAAAAGTTGGTGTGTTTCCAGTCATTTGAGCTCTTGTGATTATAAAGGGTCAGGGAAACGCAAACGATCTGTGAGGCTTTGATCAGGTTTTTCTGTTGAGTTACAGGGAACCACATCTCACACCAAATACAGACTCTTCTCAGGGAAGAGCAGATTTACTCCTGAGGGAGGGAAATAATTCTGCTGAGGTGGGAAGACACAACTGCCCTAGAACTTTCCCCTTTCCTAGACCTGTCTCTCTTGATCCCACCAGGGACACCACCACACCCTCCCAACTGCCAGTGGAGCCAGGAGGAGTTGGGTTTGGTTTACTCAAGGAGACAGTTCTCTTAGACCTGGACATAGACCTATGAGGGGCTTGGGGCTGGAAGCCCCTCTTGAAAGGCAGCCCCAGTGATGACAAGAGGGCATGCTGAAAACAGTAGGGGTGCATGGACAGCTTCCTTCAAGTGGCTCAGGAGTGCAGGCAGGTGCCAGGCTGGGCAGGTACGGGGATGCTTCGGGTTGCTCCTAGACTCAGGAGGTGGTACCTCGGTGCCAGCTGCAGATTCAAATCCCACGTGAGAGCACCCACACCGGCTGTACCTCCCAGGCACCAGCCTTGCAGACTAGAAGATGGACGTGCCTAGGGTCCCTTGTATATATCCATGCTCCCTCATGGATAATCACCTGCCTTACTGCCCCTGCCATGTTTCCCCACTCTGTGCCTTGGCTCATGCTTTCTTCCTCCTGGCATGCCTTTTTCTGCCATCTCCATGTTTAGCTTTAACACTGCCACCTATACACAGCACTCTCTTCCCTCCAGACGACAATGCTCTTTCCTTCTTCTGAGCACCAATAGCCCCCCTCTGCTCCCTCTCAGGGTACCACGCACTTTCTGCCTTGTTTTGGAGCTGTCCGGGTCATACCCTGTTCTGTCCACTTGCCTGTGTGTTCCCCGAAGGTAGGGTAGGGCAGGGCCATGTCCTACTGCGTGTCCCCAGTACACAGCCCAGGGCTGGGACAGGGTTAGTGTCCTGAGGAAAGGAAGGCTGGCTCCCCAAGGGCTTTACTGAACCATAATATAAATCTGTCAAGGTTCCAGAGCCAGGTGGGCTCAGACCCCAATTGCCTGAAGTGGGCTGGATGCAGGACTGGCTCAGCCTGCACACTCCCCCCTCACTCAGCCTTCCATGCGGGGCCTTCACCAGCCTGTTGGCGGGGGGGTTGCTGTCGTGCACTTCAGTGGTCCTGGCAGGCCCTGGGTGCTGCTCTGCTGGGTGGGGCAGGAGGGAAGCAGAGGGAGCTAGGAGCACTGGCTTCTCCCTGAGGACCCTGGGCACAACAGCACCGGCCCCGCCTGTCCCCAGCACTGCCCTTCGCACTTCTCTTTGGTGGCCCCACTGTGAGTCGCTGTACAAAATGCTGCCTTTATTTTGTAAAAAATGACTTTTCTGTGAATCAAGTGCTTATGAGAATCTCAGTAACCAAATAAAGTACTGTATTATTTGTGGGGTTTCCTTGGTCTGGGTATATGCTAGCATTCCCAGGTGCTGGATGCTGGCACAGCACCGCTCCACATAGCCTTCCCCAGAGGCATCACCGCTTCTCTGAAGGGGACAGTTGAAGCCAGGGACCAGCCTGTCAATTCAGCTCGTTCCCACCATGGTTCCATTTCTCAGGGTTTTAGTGTCAGTCAGGGGTTGTAATTCCAGTACCGCCTGCCCCCTGGGGCTTTCTGATGATCAGTAACAGCCCCTCTGCGAAGAGTTTTCAGATCCATTAACATATTCCCAACTCGGAATCTTCCAATTTTTGCCAAAGTCACTGTGGTTACATAAGAGAAAGTCCTTATTAGGGACGTACACACTGAAGTACTTAAGGATAAAAAGGTATGATGTCCACAGATTATCTCCAATGGTTCCAAAAACTACAAAGCAAATAACAATGAGACAAAGTATCATTGGGTAAAGGGTATGTAGGAGTCCTTTGTACTAGTCCTGCAGTTCTCTAAATGTGAAATTGTATCAAAAAATATATATTTTTAATGTCATCTTATTAGCTATTTCCAGGTTAGGATCCTGGGCAAATATGAACAGTGTCCAAGAGGTCAGAGCCGCAGGCAGAGCCTTCCCTCCAGGGAGCGGACTTCATTCTGTTACAAACATCCACAGCAGTTATCCCACAAACTACAAATCTCATTAAGGACATGCACATCCAGCCCTGTCTCCCTTTCCTTAACAAGGATATCGGGAGATGATTGATGAGATAAAGGTACCTTCCGTGAATGTGTTGGTAAATAAATGGATTTTTCCAGCTAGAAGAAACCTAGTACAGTTCCATTCTACATGTTTACTGTCTAATCACCCCGCCCAGGAGAGAAAGTACAGTTTGTTTATGGCTCACTTGACAGGACCACCTCCATGTCAGGCACTGTGCTTAGTGCTGTCATGGGACATGTTCACATTGAACAGGGCCCCATTTTGAACATTTCCTAAGGAGACACAAACCTCCTGATACACAGAAGTTTGCTTTTCAGTCAGCCAGTACCACCCCTCTTGATGTGTCTGAAGACAAGGTGCTTCCTCACTTGGACCAAGGTTGTCCAAAGGGGCCCGGTCACAAGCTGTGGTCCAATCATTCCTGGAAATTAAGCCTTAAAGCGTCAAACCCACCAGAATCTAGAAGGTATTCAGGAAATCACATTCTAGCCGTAAACACATTAGGAGGCCTTTTCCCTAAGACACATCAGAATTTTGTTTTATGATGCAGAGTACCATACTTGATTTTCACAGCAGCTTAGAGAAGAAAAAGAGTTATCTGGATTTCCTGTCCACACCTCTGCTGGAGGGAGACAAAATACCACAAATGGTCACTATCCAGGATCAAAGACAAATGAAAAGTATGGAAGACATGTACTTTACACGTGTCCTTGCCACAGAAGCGGCTCCGATGACAGTATCCCAGAGCTTGAACATGAGGGAACCACCTGTTCCAACACTCATCCACAACCCATTTCCACCTGACCCTAATGGATGGCCCAGGTGCTGTATAAAGTTCCTCCTTTCCCATTTTCAGAGAGAGCTGAACTCTGAAGGGAGACAGCCTCCATTCCTTCACTAGCCCTGGCTTCCCAGCACTGAGCACCAGACATCACCTGCTCTGACCTGCAAAGCCTTGGAGATCTGAGACCGAGTGCTGGCCACAAACCTAAGTCTCTCCATGTCACAGTCCCAGTACTCACAGCACCCCTGTGTACACAGATTACTGTATCTCCCATGGCAGACTCCATCCATTCCCAGCTCCTTCTAGTATATCTTCCTATAATTACAGGGGCTGGAGAGATGAAATCTAAGATTCCCTTGCTGCTAAGATTCTAGAGGCATATTAGGTTCCTACAAATGTACTTGGATAAGAAGGAAGCAAGATTGAGGCCAGCTTCCTCTCTTTTGGCAGTGTTGACAGACAAGGCAGTAGAAATGAGTGGCTGAACTCCAGACCTTACAACTTTAGAGCACTTTGTCTATGTAATAAATCCCTTAAAATACCTAGAAGAGTTTCTGTTTTCTGTACTGAACTCTGATTCATACCCCTCAAAAGTATGGCTTTCAGGGCTGACCTAAGCCCTCCGTGTGGTCTGGGCCATGCAGAGCAACTGAAGTGAGCACATCCTCTGATTTGGCTCTACCTGGTTAAGGTATCCTCAAACTAGCTTAGCCTGTTTTGGCAACCCCACCCCACTGGTGACCCATAGTCAGCCAGTGATAAAACCTAAAGCCTCCTCTTCCAGCCTACCAGGCTACATCCTCCGGACCTAAGCATGCCATTTCACATTTCTCTTTATAAGGCTTCATCCCGTAGATTTGGCCCAGGTTTCACACTGGAGAGATCTTTTAGTTCCAGCTTCTCTAGGCCCCACCTTCCCAAATCCCCACACCCGTAAACCAACACGAGTAACGCATGCCATTTATAATCACAGCAAAACCAAAGGAGGAAGATGAAATCCAATCTGGCCATCACTCTATATTTCTGCTTAAGACAAGCATGACTGAGATGCAGGCTTCTGGCTTCATACCTGCACCAAAGCAAGGCTTCTTTTTTCCTTTCTTTCTAAAAATAAAAGAGGAAATGAGGAGAAGAAGTGGCTATGACGTGGCCAAAATGCTCTGTGTGGAAAGCAGACAGCTAGGTGACTCTCCTCCGTTTTGACTGGTGGTCCGAGGTCTGGGCTGGAGGCAGCGGGATGGACAGGGTGCCCAGTCTGTGCTCTTCTTCCCTGCCGGCTACCACAGGCACCGTTCTTTTTGAGATCTTCAGCCTCATGGCTTTCGCTATCTCAATTATCCTAAGGAAGGAACAAATGGACACACACCCCTCAATGTCACTGCCCAGTGAGGCTTGGCAGGAGGGAGTGGTACACTCATGCTCCAAAATTCCCCGAAGTGGCCATTAAGCAAAGCCCCAGCAGAGAGGCAGACAAGATCCCCCTCAAAGCCATCAGCTGGACAACTTCACTTAAATGTGTTGCCATTAGAAAACAACTATATAGGTGATGGAAAACCAGGTTATCTAGATCCCTATTAATAATGTTCTTTGCTTCCTATGGCAAGCTATAAATGCAACTAGGGTAGGGCACGTGCTAGAATTTTACAGACTCCAGTATCTGTTCTCTGATCTTTCAAACTCACTGCTTATGAGAATGTCATTTGCGGACAACCCTCAGAATTAACATTCCAGATTGACTGCAAGAGACTCCATACAAGGGTGTTTTCACAGGCTCCCCTGAAATGCCATCAGGGTCCTTGGACATCAGATGCCCCTAAATTACCAACAAAGGCCAACTGACCCCACAGTTCAGGACCCTGGGGAGTTCTGTCCTCTACTCAGTCTAAATCCCTGCTAACAGTTAGAGGGGACCTTAAAGGTTATCTCCGTCACTCTCCCAGCCCAGTCAGGGAAGCCCAAACGTGGCATCCCTCCCAAACAACAGCTCCGCCTTGCCTTGAACGAATCCCGTGGCAGCCCCTTCCATCTGACTCTGAAAAAGTTATTTTTGCTAAGCTGAAAAACTGGGTTTTCTTACAACTTCCACCCATGAGTTTCACTGCTCTGGGCCATACAGAATCCTCCTCCCCAGTGACAACAATCCAGAGAGTGGAGGCTGCTTGGTTATAAAGGAGCAGGATGCTGAGGGCTGAAGTCCAACTATTCCCCTTCTTGGCTGAGTGACCTTGGGGAAGTCATTTACTTCTCTGAAACCCAGATTCCTCAATTGTTTTTTTAGGAAAATCAAAGAGATAATACTTCAGAATTCATACCGTGCATAGTATAGAGAAGAAACTCAGTAGTGTCTGGTTGTTCATTCATTCACTCACCGAAATTGTGAGAGCTTTTGATTCCAACTTCCCCAGGCCCTACCTTCCTGAATCCCCACACCTGGTCCCAAGTCCTTCCCATACAAAACGTCCCCAGTTCCCTTGATGGTGCCTCACGCTTTCCAGTGGAACTAGTAATACATCATACTAATTATAGTCACACTAATAAAGGTAAATGGAAACATTTCTGCCCATTATCTGGGCAAATTTCTTAACACGAATGAACAAATGCAAGCCCACAAAGATTAGTGCAAAGGCCAAATTATGGTTTTGTGGCTACATTAAGTCCCCGTGGTGGCAGAGTGGTTAAGAGCTCGACTGCTAACTAAAAGGCTGGTAGTTCGAATCCACCAGCTAAACCTTTGGGGGCAGTTCTACTCTGTCCTAAAGGGTTGCTATGAGTTGGAATCGACTTGGTGGCAACAGTTTCACGGGGGAGCTTTTTATGCTGTTGTGCTCACCTTTTCTCACTGAGCTTCAGGTCCCTCTGCAACATCGTCAGGTCAACCTGGAAGTCATTTATGTGCAAGGCCAGTATGATTACATATGCAGTAATCTTTGCCTTCATTGAATCCGAAATTAAGTTCCGTAAACTGCAGAATCAGTGATAGTAAAGGGAACACAAAATTAAACTCTTAAGTTGATTTCTCCAAAAGCAAAAACATCTAATACTGTTCTCATACACACTCCATGTTTTACCACCTTGGGGAAAGGGAGAAGGAATTGAGGCAGCATTCCTTGTCCCTTTAAAGGTGCCTGAGCCTTCACACACAGTGCAACAGTAAGCCAATCCCAGTGTTTCCCTCCAAGTGGGACAGGGAAAGGCAGCCCTACACTTTCCCCAGGCACAGTTAGAGCTTCTCACTGGTGAGGACCCCTGAGTCTTTGTCCTTTATCTGCTCAGCAGGGCTGATGGGAAAACAGTCACCCCAAATGTAGTTGCTGATGACTCTCCCAAGCACATGCAGGAGCAGGCAGCACGATCCAAGTAGATGGCAGGAAGGAAGCCCCAGCACGCTGCCTGGGGTTCTTTCCTCGTCATCACGTTAACCTGCCCTTTTCTGCAACACTGCCCTTCCACAGAACACGAGTTCTGGGACTTTAGGAAGGGTTCCTCGAAAGGAGCGTGTGAAGTGAAATAAGTCTTTGTTGTAGGACTTTCCAGAGCCTTCACTATTGCAAAAATATAAGTAAATTTCTCCAAGGAGAATACAGTACATACAAATGTTTCTTAAACTTGATCCCAGAACCCTTCCAAATGTCAGTGCTCTCTTCAGCACTGTATATCTCGGACTTGGAATTGAAGCCAAGCCCCTACTTCCCACTTCCACCCCTTGCCCCCAACCTGCTTTCTACTTCACAAGCAGAAACTGGGACATGAACTCCCCTGACCTGCCATTGTTGTAAGTCAAACAGGTAAAGTGCTTCAGGAGTTTGGTGGTGATGATGTGTGGAACTCCAGGTCCCAAGGCACCTACAACACAAAGTTGAGCTTAATCATCATCTTTCAAAACCCTTAGGCCATGTCTCATCTATGAGCTGGGAGAAGCGACCAACAGCTGGGCCACTGTAATATGGTTTGAGAAGCACAGCCAGCCACTTTAAAATGACAGTATGCTCAGGTGTACTTCAGCCTTCAGATCATACACACGAGAGACGTTTGTGATGGCATGGGAGCAAAAATGAAAAAATAGACTCAAGTGAGGCCTAGAGAGTTTGAAAGCAAACACCAAAAAATATGAATGTACTCTTGGTCCCCAGTCACAGTAACAATGACCCAAATACACCTGGTGCTTAAAACCGTGAATGTCTCCTACTAGGTTTCCAACTCTGGGCGAGTTAGAGGGTATGGGAGCCACCCATGGCCCTAGCTACAGGCAGCACTGAGGTTACCATCAGAAACTGGCTCTCTCCCAGACAAAAATTAGTTGACACAACCCAACCCCTCTTCACAAGCAACCCATTAAACCTCCATAAGCAAGGCCGATTTTTTCTCCCTACGTAACTGATGTTTGTTGTAACAGTCCCTTAAAGTTTTCATTTGATTTGACCTGGATACTATACTTTGCCTAATGCAGAACAGAGGCAATGAACGTAGGCTCTAAGCAATCATATAATCCCACCTTTCCCCATTTTCAGATAAGAAAATGGGAGAGCCAAACAGAGAAAAGAGTTTGGCATGTCCTCATGGCATGTCAGCGGTACTAAGAGGACTCTCAGTGTTGCACAGTTAAAAATAAAGACCTGGACAGACAAATCCTTTTTCTTCTCTCATTAGAGCTGATTTAAGATTTATAAGCAAATAATGGACTGAAAAATAACTAGAATAAAATGCCTGTCATGGGCTTACTTTTCCGCTTAATCACTTTCTGAGCTCGAAATTTGATGAGGGTGTCCAGGAACCAAATGCATCGGGCCTGGCGGTCTCGGCTCTCCTCATTTGATGGCAAGGACTTCAGTGCTTCAATGACAAAGGAACAGTGTCTAAAACAAGAAGGGAAAGGGAGGCATGTATTAGGATAAGATGGGGTCTGTCAGAAACCATTTACTCCCTCATAATGAGAACAGCAGGCACCTCTCACACCTGACACACTCAACAGTCAATGAAGGGCCATCACACTCAACATTACCTGCATGGCTTAGTGCAGGTGTCAGTAGAGGGCTAGAGAGTAAATATTTTAGGCAACTTCTCTGGTTCCTGCCCCAACTCACCACCCTTCTGCCCCGTGCTGGGTTCCACATACCAGATACCAACTCTCTCCCTTGAACACCACTGACAGCCTTGGAATAACAGGCCTGGAGGCCCAAACATTCAAGGAAACGCTGGCTCATTCACGTTCAAATGCTGGACAGACATGCCTCCTCACTGACACCAAAGGTCCCGCTTCATGTCTGACTGCTGTTGTGTCCCAACATCACTCCCACAGACCTTCCACCTGCCCAAGTGGGGATACCTGTTCTCTTCAATCATCTTCAGTATTTCTTCTGATGTGACAGTCCTGAATACTTCAGATGGACTTTTAAGAGCTTCATACTCAGCAGGGGAAAGAACTAGTTACAGGTCAAGAACCCAATCCAACCAAAATGGAAACATCAAACTAGCCCTTCCCCCATCCCCTTAATTTCTTCCCCAGTTTTTTTTTTCTTTTTTATGTACAGTCAACCCTTTGCTGTTGAGGCCATCCTGTTCCTGAGACAGGAAAGTCTACTTATATTTGTATTTCAAAAATCTTTCATATTCATTCTCTCATCTGAGCCTCACAAGCAACCCATTTAAGAGGCAAGACAAGAACGGCTAGCCTCATTTTTCCAGTTAAGAAAATAGAGGCTTACAGCAGTTAACACACTTGTTCAAGGCCACACAGCTGGTAAGTGACAGAGCTTAAAGCCAAGTCATCTGATGCCACAGCCCATCCTCAGCACCACGTGGGCCTAGGCAGCCCCTAAGTCACCTCTCTCTGCAGCACAGCATTAACTCTCTGTACAGGTATTGTCTAGGACAATCCTAGGCAAGGTTATCAACTCAAGCTCGTCAATATTCTGTTGAAGACTCTCTCCAATTAGCCCATCCTAACTACCTTTTGTTTAAGCAAGAGAAAATACAAGCAATTTAAATTAAAAGGCATGAAGGGAAAGAACAAAAGGTGCTGTCACAGCTGTGGTACAAACAGTTTTGATCAGGGAACCAGCAATTCTGGTTCTAGTCCTTTGTCTGTTACTAAGCTGTACGACCAGGGGCAAGTCACTTCGCCATCCTCAGACCCAGCTTCTCATCAGTTAAAAGGCAATAGGACATTTCTCCAAAGATATACAAATGGCCAATAACAATATGGAAAGATGCTCAAAATCCAGGGATCACAACAGAGGGTCCTGGACAGAGCTGGAGAAAAACGTAGAACAAAATTCTAACTCACCAAGAAAAACCAGACTGACTGGCCTGACAGAGACTGGAGAAACCCCGAGAGTATGGCTCCCAGACACCCTTTTAGCTCAGTAATGAAGCCACTCCTGAGGTTCACCCTTCAGCCAAAGATTAGACAGGCCCATAAAACAAAATGAGACTAAAGGGGCATGACAGCCCATGGGCAAGGACTAGAAGGCAGGAGGGGACAGGAGAGCTGGTAATAGGGAACCTAAGGTTGAGAAGGGAGACTGCTGACATGTCGTGTGGGTGTTAACCAATGTCATAAAACAATGTACGTACTGTTTAATGAGAAACCAGTTCTGTACACCTCCATCTAAAGTACAAAAAAAAGTACGTGTGTGTGTGTATATAAATAAAAATGACCAAAATCAATAGCCATGAGGGAAATGGCAAGTAAAACCATGAGATAACACTTCACGCCCCTAGGATGGCTCTAATCAAAGACACACAGTAACGAGTGGTGGTGAGGATGTGGAACTGGAACCCTTCTACATTGCTGGTGAAATGGCAGATGCTTTTGAAAACAGTCTGACAGTTCCTCAAAGGGTTAAACGTACAGTTACCATATGATGTAGCAATTGCATTACTAGGTACACACCCAAAAGAAATGAAAACGTATGTCCACACAAAGCTGGTGTATGAATGTTTATAGCAGTGTTACCCCTAATAACCAACATGTAAAAACTCAAACATCAATACCCTGATATACGTTAAGTGGTTGCCAGGGGCTGGGAGTGGTGGTGGGGAATGAGGGGTGACTGCTAATGGACACGGGGGTTCTTTTAGGGGGAAAGAAAACGTTCTAAAATTAGACTGCAATGATAGTTGCACAACCCTGGGAATATACTTAAAAAACATTGAGTTGTACACATTAAGTGGGTGAATTGTGTTGTATGTGATAATATCTCAATAAAGCTGTTTAAAAAAACTGCCAAACAAAAAGGAAAAAAGGAGAGGGTAGGGAATGAGTCGCTGCCCTGCTGCCATCCTGGGCTCATTACAGGAGGGGCAACCAGTACGCTGCAAAGTGTTTTGTAAACAGGGAAGTATCACAGAGAGGCCATTGTTATTACTGGTGAAATTGTTATCATGGGTAAAGGCAGAAACTCTGAAGTAGTTAAGTTTAAAGTGAGTTTAAAACTGTCCCAAACCAACAGTAACTAACACCTGTCAGGAAATGAGGACTACAATTAATCTGATTCTGTACAGCTGAGGTCTTAAAACTGTCCTTCAGCATAAAAGAACTTAACATAAGGAGGATGCCAAGTCTCCTACCCCAACAGCAGAGAAAGGAGAAAGGATGGAATTGTCACAAGAATGGTATGTGAATGGAAAAAACAAAAAAATGATCATAGTATTATGCATCTAAGGAGCTCTGCTTTGATGGGAGACTCTGGGGCAATGTGTGATCTGTTCACATCCCGGCAGACAAGCTGTTACCTGCTAAACAAGTCAACAAGGTGACTGCTGTGAACAAGCTGAAAACACAGTGGCTACCTATCAAATGCCTGGACTTTTCTGCCTTCTCTTTCTTATCATAAAGCCACTGCGGCATCTTCTATCTGACTAGGCCCCTGAGAAGTGAAATTCTAAGCTACAATCCTTCCTTTTACAAAATTAGTCTGCTCTAGACTTTGGGCATTGGCAGACTCAAGTCCCATTTTGAGTGCTGAGGGAGAGGGGCCCCAAGGTCTGAGCAGTGGGCATTTGGCATCTTGCTGAGGAACAGGGTGAGGGGCTGGGGCTGAAGCAGATCCCTCAGCTAGTGAGGAAGCCCAGCTGACCTCCCAGGAACAACACTGGAGCAACTGCAGAGGTTTGCATGTAGTCTTTGTGAAGGTCACAGGAACACGGACACCCTCAGAGCCTGGCTGTGCCATTCCTATGCAAACATCCCGATTTGTGAAACGAGGCAGATTTTCTACCGCAAAAAGGATACGATCTTCAAATTTATACACGTCTTCCGGCTTGTCTGCGTCAGCGTAACAGGGAGGAAGGTACACAGAACCATCTTGCAAGTCATCCTGCATGGCATCACTAACCAGAGCTTTTCAAAAGAGGATCAATCAGCGTCAGTACCACCCTGCATGGCTTCAGGTTCCCCAACACTCTTTGCAACCCGTGCACTCAAGACCACAACTGGTCCACAAACACCTCATCTGAATGTTTCCACCAACCTGACCCAACCTCCCCATCGGGTGACCGCTCCAGGACTACTATGTTCACTCACGAAACAAACATTAACCAAGCACTATGGTTCCCCACTCAAGTAACTTAGAGTGTAGTTGGGATAAACAGATATACTAATATAGTACCATATGAGAGGAGCTAGAAATGAGGGAGATTCAAAATAGTCTTTAACAGTTTAACGTCCAGAAAATTTCTCCACATATTGAAACCAGAGGGTCGGGGAGAGGGGAGAGTCAGAATATAAAATTGTAACTACCTTACAAAAATAAACATGTAAGAATTAAGTATGCATATAAAGAAGGATGGAGAAGAAAACAGAAAAAATTGTAATAGTTGGTCTGATGGAATGACAGGAATATGGGTAAACTGTTTCTCTTTTTAAATGTCCTTTAATACCAGAAGTAAACGAAAAAGTCAAAAAATTTTACTTAGATATTAAAGTGTGTCTTTGAATCAATGGTGAGACCTATGTTCCCGGGTATAAAGGTGCTGGCTCTCCCCAACTGGATCTTGAAGGAAATTAACAAAATAATTAAGATCACCTGGAAGAAATAACATGCTATAAAAGCTAATATACACTTGTGGAAAATAAGGATGAATTTGTCCTATCAGACAATAAACCAAATGATAAGGCTGCTATAATCAAAACAGCCTGGTACTGCTACCAGATAAGCAGTCAGAACAATGGAACAGAACAACACAACTAAGTGTTTTAGGAAGGTAGTCAAATGATAAAGACTTTTTAAATCATCTTTTACAAAAGGAAAGGACAGCGTTGGGAACAACTAGCTAAATTGTTTGGAAAATATAAAATTAGATCCATATCTCACACCATATGGCAAAAAAAAAAAAAAAAACTTCACAAAGTTAAGGTTTAAACGTAAAAACATAAAACTGAATGTATTAAAAGAAAACATATAAAGATATTTATATAATCATAGGGTGTGGAAAATTTTTTTTAAATTACTAAAATTCTACTCTTAATGGAAAAACTGCTTTTATATAAACTTTCTCTTGTGTTCTTATAATGCCTTTTAACAACAAATACATGTTTAAATAATACAATTAAATACTCAAGCTGCCTAGGAATTCAGGACCAGAAAAAGGTCCAAAGACACAACGCCTTGCCACATTGTCCGCTGATCTCAAAGTGAAAGGGTGTCTCTAGTGGCCCAGGTCAATCATCATCGCATCAAGCTTTTTTTGACCAAAGCCTCCCTGTGACTCAACAGAAAAAACTGAGGCCTCCTCCCTCCTCTGTGCCCAAACTGCCCTGCAGGCTGCAACAAGGGCACCAGGAACACAGTGGTGCACACATCCATTCACACGTCTGTCTCCTCTACTTGTCTGTGAGCTCGCTGAGGGCAGGGCCATCTGTCATGTTTCCTACTACTTCCAGAGCCTGTCCTGAGGATGCCCTCAGTGAGAGAAAGAATCCAGCCTCTAATTCCCATCATTTCCATTGTGGAGCAGGCCAAAGATCTCAAAAGAAGAGAAAGCTGTCTTTATGGGCAGACTCTTACCCAAAGCCCCAGCCGCTTACCAGTCACCCCCTTCGTATCAATGATATTCTCTGCGGCTTTAGCTACTGCAAGATTCAAAGATTCATTGCCAACTCTGTTCATTCTCCTGGAGTTCAGAGCTCGCTTCTGTTTGGTGGTACCAAAGGCTTCAATGCAAGAATCCATCTGTGGAAGAGAAAACTCAGTTACTGGGTGCAGGCCTGGCACTGCTACTTCTAGCTGTGTGACACAGGGAAACTCTCACAGGCTCCCTGAGCCATCATCGCCTCACCTGTAAATCAGGTGATACTAGCAGATTTGAATAAGTGCTTGTTTTATAAACTGTAAAGGGCTATTTACAAATCATTAACAACATCTGTAAAACGAAAAGACCTGACTAGAACTGAGCTGGTAATCTGTGGCACAGTTTACATTCTCCCATCCTACACCCACAACAGACACTGCCAACAGATGACATCACTCCTTCCCCGAGGCTGAGGGAGCCTCACACCCCTTCTCGGTACAGTTGCTCCATGTACCACGAGGGATTGTATTTACCAACCTGGGGGGAGATGACCTCTGTAGGAACCTTCTACTCAAAAACCCTGAAGTTTACTTTGTTTTAATGTGAAAATTTCCAGGCTACAACCAGTATTTTTTGAGATTTGTAATAAATCCTAAAAACATGTGTTACACCACGCCTGTATCAGCACTGAGAGTAGGTTCCCAATACCGGCACACAGCTGCCCCAGATGGAGCAGGACTGCTCTCTGTGAGGCTGAGGCCACTGCAGTCAGAACTGTCCAGAGAACCACAGACTGAATGACCTGGGAGCAGCCAAGAAGACCTCTGAGTTCAACCAACTCATTTTACTGACAGAGACACCCAAGGCCTAGAAGGAACTTGCTTGAGGTCATAGACCTTAGTTCTGTCACACTTACCTTTTCTCTGTAAGTTTTAGTCTGACTCTGTGACAGCAGCTCACTTTCAACTGACTCATCTACCAAAACACAAAACAAAAACAGTGAAGCAAAAAGCAAGCTTGGAAGACCTACATATAATAATGGTGTTTAATACTTATGAACTGTTTCAGTAAAACAGTCTTTACTGCAGGACTTCCCAGAGCCTAAGATGACACTGTACTGTGAATCTTTGGAATGCTGTTTTAGTACACAGCTAAAAGAATTCAGAGAAAAAATTAAGGAGTCAAATGAATGGATCATCTGGTCCAACGTCTTCATTTTACAAATAAGAAAAATGAGGCCTCCAGATGAAATGATTGGCCCCAGATCAGCCCACCGAGTTGTAGCAGAGATGGGATTAGAACCCAAGCACTCAGCTCTTTCCCATGCATAGTTTTGCCCGCCTTGTAAAATACCAAAAACAGGTACAAACATGGTCACCATGAGTCAGAATCAACTCGATGACAATTGGCTTGGTTTTTTATATCTATTACTTACATGAAGCTCTCCCACGAAGTATTCATACAATGGGCAACATAACGTAGTGGATAAGGGCACCAGCTCTGGAGTGACCTTGCCTGAGTTTAATCCCCAGCTCATATATATACACACACATATGCATACACATATATATGAAGTACGTCCCTGCCACAGTCATTTCACCTCCGTGTCTCAGTTTCACCATGTATAAAAAAGTAACAGTACCTACCCCAAAGGTTCTTGTATGAGTTAAATGATGTAGCATATTGAAAGTGCTTAGAATAGTGTCTAGCACACACTAATGATCTCTCTCTCTTGCTAAAAAAAAAAACAAAACACCAAACCGGTTGCTGCCGAGTCCATTCCAACTGATAGCAACCCTACAGGACAGAGTAGAACTGCCCCATAGACTTTCCAAGGAGCGCCTGGTGGATGCAAACTATCAACTTTTTGGTTAGCAGCTGAACTCTTAACCACTACAACACCAGAGTTTCCCTCTCTACGTATATATTACATATACATACACATACATATACACACACATACACAGATATATGCTAGGTAGAAAAAACCAGTATCTAAAAATAATTTACATGTAAACACAAAAATTTATTTAATCAACAAATTAACAATCTTCCTTGACTCCTTGGAATTTAGAAGACCTTTTGGAGACTGATTAAATGTAGAAATTAGCCACTCTACTAAAAGTAGTGTGTTTGTAAAGCAGAGCGTTCTTAACCTAGAGACTGTGGACTCAAGAAATTCCTGGATAGGCTTTGGGATTCAAGAGCCCTTTAAAATTGTATGCAAAATCTCATAGGCTTATATACTTCCAGGAAGGTCCAGGTCATTACCAGATACTCAAAAGGTATGGAACCACTGCTTTGAGGGAGTAAGTCAGAACTAATGCCTCTGAAGGTATCACTTGGCTTCTAACAATGGTTCTAACAGTCTCCCTCCCCCATGGTTCTCAGTATTTAAGGGTATCACTAATGGCCCCAGTTTTGAGATTTAGGGAACAGAGGCCCTTTGAATCTGACTCTCTATTAATAATTTCTGAAGATCTCACTCCAGCCCTGAGCATTCAAGATGCCAAAATATAGAGGCAATGCAACTTCTCCCAATAGATTAGGGAAAAAATACATCCCCCCCACCAAATCACACATTGTTGAGACTTTTTATCAACATGAAAGTTATGGTACAACCTTGTGAGCCACTGCACTCACCCACCATACCAGAGATTCTAAAACCTTCTACCCCAACTAAAATGGTAAAGAATGAAGATAAATATCTTCAGTGGAAATCAATTTGGTATCAGAAATTCTAATATTCTGCTCATACCACTGCACAACTTACTTTAATATTAGTTTCTGATCTCAAGTCCGTAAACACTGTGGGGACAGGATTCTTGTCTGTCTTGCTTACTACTACATCCATAGTGCCTAGCTTGGTGCCTGGTATATAGTAGGTCATCAATCAATATTTGCTGAACAAAAAAAAACTTTAAAAGTTTTTCAAATAATAATTAAAAAAAAACTGGCAGAAAGGCACCATTTTAAAAATAAATACTAAATGTGCTTTGAAAATCAAAATTTCAAACCAAATCACCCAGTAAACCCAAACAGCACATACAATTTTCTGTGAACCTTCATGCTAGGACCTACCTGAAAACAGTGGGTGCATGTTGAACAACTCCGCGTCATATACTTCCATTTGGCCAGAGGTCTTGTTCAAAACTCCAATAAAGTGTCTGAATAAAGAAGGAATAATACCAGCAACAATGGATTACTCAAAATACATTGTTAAAAAAAAAAAAAGATATTGTTTATAAACTTCCTTTTTCCTATATAAAGGTTCTCAGCCTTCTTTCTGCCCCGACACATGTGAGGAGTACATCGCTTGCTCATAAATAACAATCTTCTCTTACAGCAGCAATCCCCTACATGGGGAGGAGGAAGGGAAGGAGGAAAGGGGAGAAGATACGACATGGTTTTGGGTTAAAAAAAAAAAAAAAAAGCCACCAGGTTGATTCTAGTAGTCAATCACCTTTGGACTCCCTGCTGTAATGGGAAACCCTTTTTAGGTAGAAGAATCTAGAATTACACTATAATTTGCTGCATGTATAAATTTTACGGAGGCACATATGAGTAAAACCATACTGATTATGGGGAGAAGACCACTCTGAATTAGAGAATCTTTGTGAGGGGATGCAGCGTGTTAATACTTTTAAGCATATGTGCATTAATCTGACTTGTATCAGGATGTGGTCTAGTGGGAGTTCAGACAGGGCCTTGTTTGTGGTTCACTGTAAGGAAACCCTGGAGGCGTAGTGGTTAAGAACTATAGATGCTAACCAAAAGGCTGGCAGTTGAAATCCAATAGGCGCTCCTTGGAAACTCTATGGGGCAGTCCTACTGTTCTATAGGGTCGCTATGAATAGGAATCGACTCGACGGCAACAGGTTTTTTTATGGGTTGGGTAGCATCACAGGGACCCCATCTGCATTATGCCAGCCCCTGAGAATTGTAGCCTGTTTCAGCTGGACAATCTTCACTGTACAGAGAGGGAGGACAAGGGTCAGTGAAAGGCAGAGTTCTCCAGTGTCGCTCAGTCAACTACCACGGAGCTAGATGGAAACCCTGGGCCCCTCCTTCCCAGCCCAGAGCCTTCAACACTACTAAATCCTTTTCTTGTAGTTAGTTCCAAGGCAAACTTCAGGCAAGGTCTGGTCTACTAATCACACATTCCAAATTTGTAGAGACAGCTGTCAATTGGAATAAGACAGATATAAAGAATATTACAAATTAACACGGTTTAAGAATTTTTAACAAATAGAAGTCATCTCTCTTTTTCAGGAATATTAACAGGCTGGTATGAGGATCCCTGGGTCCAGGAACACAGGGACTTGTTAACCTCCCTACGTTCTCCCACTGCCCCTATGATAAAGACTGATAACAAAAATGCCAGTGGCACCACCTCTACCCTCCCCATTACCTTTAATGCTGCCCGTCCCCATCACTACCTGCACAAAGTGTTGCATTTGAGGGCTCCGGTCCCAAAATTGTTCCCCACATAGGAAAGTCTGTCTGTTTCAGCTGCCTAAAATATAGAAGGGAAAAAAGCTCCACTTAATGTCAAAAGGTACTAAGTATCTTGTCTCCTTTTTATACATTTGCAAAAGCTTTAGAATGCAGAACCACAGTGGATTAGAACTAGAGAGCCACTGGGAGGTGGTACAGCCCCACTATCTCTAAGTGAATCTGGGGTACCCCTGGGGAAAGGGCAAGAGGACTTTTGAAAGGTAAGCCCCAGAAGGTGCTGAGTTCTAACCATATTAAAGGTTCCTGGCCGAGGTGCACCACAGGACTTGGGGGAAAGGCCCTGGGCTCCCAACACATATACATAGGCATGCAACAAGGTGATTCTGCAGGCAACCTCCTTGGCCTGGAATCCAAATTCTCTTTTATCCTTTTTGTTCACTTCTACCATGACTACTCTTTACGTACTCTTAGGACCACGGAAATGGTTAATTCACACCCCAATCACAGTCAAGCACTAGTTCTTGCTATCCTCTTCACCTGGAATATCAAATCTCACCTGACAGTCTCTCCTACCCCCATCCTTCAGGGCTCAGCTCCAGTGAACCCTCTTCCAAAAAGGCATTCTGGCAAGCAGAGAGTTCTCCCCTTTCTGAGCTCACTCTGCCCTGTACTCTCTCCCTTAGGCCTTGAGCTTTGTCTACTTGTATGAGTGTCCCTCACATCCAATTCTCACCTCTCCCTCCAGAGCAGAGGCTCTCAACCCAGGACAATTTTGTCCCCCACCCCAGTGGGACATTTGGCAATGTTTGACATTTTTGATTGTCACAACTGGGGGTTGGGGGCGGGGAAGAGTATTACTGGCATCTAGTGGGTAGAGACCAGGAATGCTGCTAAATATCCTGTGATGCACAGGACAGCTGCCCACAACAAAGGATTATCTGGCCCCAAATGTCAATAGTGCTGCAGTTGAGAAACCCTGTTCTAGAGTATGAGCTCCCTCAGAGCGGCACCAGGTCTAGTTTGGCTTTACCCCCAACAGGTTACAGCACAGGGCCACGGCAGGTGCTCAGTAAATGCTTGTTGAATTAACAAATGAATTAACCGTCATCACTTCTCCAAAAGTTCCAAACCTGGATGGCCAAGCCTGCCCCACACCAGCTGTGGGGCGGGGGGAGGAATAGTTCTTTAAAGGCCCATTTGCTGCCCCCCTTTTTTCCTCCCTCACTCCCTTCACAGCCACCCACACCCAAGGGACCTCCTGAGGTCTGCAGAGTGGAGGTAATTGGCAACCATGACTTACTAAGATTCGCTGACTCCTCTTCCTGGGGTTTGTGGAGTCTTTATTCTTGTACAAGGTAAAGTGCATGTTGCCTGGATTCTGCAGCTTTCCATTGGAGAACTGGACTGTAAGGTTGCAGCCAAGAGCAGAATGAGAAGGGGACCCACAGTGTATGTGAAGAGGAAACGGGGAGTCACTGGAAGTGATTCGAAGAATGGAGATGGGGAAGGAAGTCCTGACCCAGTTGAGAAGGGATGAACAGGTGAGAGGAGCCCCCGGGAGAGCCTGTGACAGGAGGGAATGACTGGGAGGATAGAGGTTACAGAGGAGGTCTGGTCCAGTTCTAGAAAAACAAAGGGGCTCTCTACCCAGAGGAGAGAGGGAAATGGGGCAGATAGGAGAGATGGTGGATGAGGGGACTAAAGGGTCCTGGGCACGGCCCTGGGGAGGGTGTGGCAGGGATGTCCCCATCCAGCTGGGAGTGGTGACAGGGTGGCAGGATGACGTTGAAGCCCTGAATGAGCCCCAATGAGTAGAGACTAGAGGGATACTGGCCCAGGTGGGAGGGGGGCCAGGCGGGGCGCGGGAGACTGGAGAGGTACCAAGAGACGGAAGTGGGATAAAGGGAACTCCGCTCCAGCTCCGCAGTCTTTACCGAGTACAGCTCTCTGGCTACCGTCGGGCTCCCCACAGTACAGCCACCTCGCACTCGGCAACACCTCCGCCGCCATCTCGCCCCTCTAGCGGCCACAACTCGAAGCTGAACTAGCCTGGACTACCGGGTGCATTAGGTCACACGTGGTATCCCGCCTAGTGCGCCGAACCGGAAGGGCGTGGCCTCGTGAGGCACCGCCCCGCGCGCTCGGAGACGCGTGTTTCCGCCCCCTCCTGACATCGCCCTCCCCCCTGCACGCTCCTCCCCGGAGCGTGTCGGCGCGCTGCCCCGGCCACTCAGCGCAGCAGCTCGGCGTGCTGCCCCGGCCACTCAGCGCAGCAGCTCGGCGCTGACAGGTGTGGTCTCCGGCACACCGTACCCCTGCACTATACTGGTTTTGTGGGACTAGGGCTGAGGGCGCCCAAACGTCTGCAGCTTCAGTCTGTGCTTCGTGTTTGGTTTCCAGCTGCTCAGCATGGTCTGGATAAAGTATGATCTATTTCTTCTACATTGACAAATATATCTTCCTGAGACCTGAAAAACTAGGTTCAAACTTAGGATTCTCCTACTGGACCTCCTCCAGCTACAACTAAATGTGGCAGCTGGCGGAGAGCTACCCACTCTCTAAGAGTTGCCATCTACACATGTGGGCTCCCAGTCCTTTAGTCCAAGCTGCGTCCACAACCCCGCCAGCACCTCCCCCATGAGCTAGGAGAGCATACACTAGGATCAGGGGGAAATGCGAACAGGCTCAGAGCTTTTGGGCAGGGAATTCTTGGTTGTGTCCTAAGAGGGGAGGTGGACCTGATGGGCATGTCCCCTTGGCCCTGAGGATTCCACCCCGCTCCCCGAGGGAAGTTACCAGAGCAGGGCCTCTAAAGCATGGACCCAGGCCAGGGGTTCCTCTTGCCAGTCAAAAGACGGTACTGTTGAAGGGCAAGAACTCGGATTGGCTCTTCTCGGTTCTCCAAAGCGCCTTCTTTCAAGACTATGTTCAGGTTTCAGCCTTAAGAAGCCGTCCCTAGCACCCCTGTCACCCCCTACACAGACACCCAATCTCCTCCAAAAAAAACCTAGCACTTCAGCTTCCCTTTACCTGAGCAGTTGCCACATTTTTATAATGACCCAATCGCAAATTTACAGAAATATTGCGAGCAAGTATGAGTAATTTTTTTTTTTTGCCCTGATCATTTTAGAGTAAGCTGCCAACCTGAATTCCATTGCCTCTGAAGACTGTATAGTATTTCCTACTGACAAACACATTCCCTAAATACAATGCAGTCATCAAAACCAGACAATTAACATGGATGCATTACTTCCATGTAATCCTCACACTCCATGTAAATTAACCATTGGTCGCACTAACTTTGTTCGTAGGGAAAGGATCCTGTCCACAATCACGTGGTGCATTTAGTTGTTATAGCTCTTTAGTCTCTTATAATCTGAAACAGTTGCTCAGTCTTTCTTTGACTTTCATAACTTTGACCATTTTAATGATCACAGGCCAGTGATTTGTAAAACTTCCCTCTGGGTTTCTAAATGATCTAATGTTTCCAAATGATTAGTTTCAGATTATACATCTTTGGCAGAACTATTTGTGTTCTTCTTGTATTCTATCAGGTGGCACATAATTTCGATTTACTCCATTACTAGTGATACTAACTTTGATCACTTGATTAAGGTAGTGTCAACCAGACATCTCCACCACGAAGTTATTCTTTGTCCCTTTGTAGTTAGTATTTTGTGGAAGGTACTTAGAGACTGACTATGCAAGTGTCTCATTCATCACATTTTCAGTTTATTAATTTATGTCAGTTTGGACTTGTTGGTTCCTATCTTATTCAGTAGATTAAAATCTGCTGTTATCATTATTTGTTTCTGTGTTGAAATGTTTCCAGATCGTGCCATTGGAAATCCCTTCGAGTTGCCTGCTGTGTCCTTTTGACATGCCCCATCAGTTTTAGAGCATATCCCTACCTCCTGGCACAACAAAGTATCCCAGTTCATCTTGTACTTTCCCTGCCCCAACCCTGCAATCAGCTATTTCTCTAAGAAATTTTTGCCGTAAGAAATTTCTCTAAGACATTTTTGCTGAGAAATAGAATTTAGAAACAAAGATCTGTGTGTTAGATATATTTTGCTTTTGGCATGCCACTGCTCCCAGGCCCTCTTGGTTGGCCAAATTAGGAAATACATGTATTAATGCTTACAACTGTATTTATTTCTAGATCTGTATATATATACTGAAAATCATGAGTTCACACTGACCTCTGATTCTAATCCAACACCACAAGGGTTCATTCTAGTTTTCTTTCGTCTCATATTTGTAACTCCCTTGGCATAGTGGTTAAGAGCTACAGCTGCTAACCAAAAGGTCAGCCATTCAAATTCACCAGGTGCTCCTTGGAAACTCTATGGGCAGTTCTACTCTGTCCTATAGGTTCACTATGAGTCGCAATCGACCTGACGGCAATGGTTTTTTGTTTTTGTTTTTTTCTCTCACGCTGAGAAACCTGGTTCCAGTTAGCCTTAATACATTCACTTATTTGATCAATCCTCTGTAAGTAATCATCTCCTGCCACCACCATGACCACCACCACCACCTGACATGGATGCCCTTCTTACTTCATTCAGGCTCTAACACCCTGTACTGGGCCATTACCAACGCCATTCCACCACCTGCATGAATCCCCTCTTCACTTTGCTCAGACTCTGATAACCCCAGCCAAGCTGCACCCCTGCCCAGTGCCACAGATTGAATTGTGTCCCCCAAAAATGTGCGTCAACTTGGCTAGGCCATGATTTCCAGTATTGTGAGGTTGTCCTTTGTTTTGTGATCTGATATAATTAACCTATGTGTTGATAATCCTAACCTCTATGATAATGAGGCAGGATTAAAAGCAGTTATGTTAATTAGGCAGGATACAATCTACAGGATTAGTTTGTATCTTGAGTCAATCTCTTATGAGATACAAAAGAGAGAAATGAGCAAGAAACCACCAAGAAAGAAGAGCCTGGAGTGGAGTACATCCTTCGGACCTGGGGTCCCTGTGCTGAGAAGGTACTAGACTCACGGGAAGATTGATGACAAGGACCTTCACCCAGAGCCAACAGAGAGAGAAAGCCTTCCCTTGGAGCTGGCACCCTGAATTCAGACTTCTAGCCTCCTAAACTATGAGAGAATAGATTTCTGTTTGTTAAAGCCATCCACTTGTCGTATTTCTTTCATAGTAACACTAGATAACTGAGACACCTAGCTGGGCTCAGACACTCTTTACCTGGCCACCCTTCCACATGGATGCCTTTTCACACTCCTTAGGCTCCAGCACCCCTGTTCTAGACCACTGCAGGCTCTCCTTCTGCTCTGAGTGGAAATCTACCTTTGCTTGACTCCTCTTGATGGCTTTTAGATTTATTGGGGGGGGGGGGGGCGCAGTGAGGGAAGAAGAGGAAAAAATAAGCTTAGTTCTAATTATTTGCCTGTTTCCCACCTGATTGTTCCCTCGCTAAATTTATTTGGGGTTAACAATAAATACTAAAACAATAAAAATAATTTGGGGGTTAAGCAATAAAAAGATTTATGCCTGTTTGTTCGCTGCTGTAGCTGCAGCTCCTGGACCAGTGCCTGGCACAGAGTAGACCCTCAGTTAATGTTGAATGTGTGACAGAAAGGAAAGGGTCTTAATCGTGATTAATCCTGAGAGCCTCACACAAGGACCGGAACTCAAAGATGTTGGTTGAAATGAATTGGCAGAGGGTTTGCAGATAGCAGATTCTCTGTAAGTGTTGATGGGTTGAATGACCACATGAACAGTTAAATCATAGTTATGGGATGACAAAGAGGCGGGAGTGGCTACACAAAGTCAAATGTCATTCTTGAGAGAAGTGCCCTGGCCTCTCCTTATATAGGGTCGCGGTCTATGGCCTTGCTACTCAAAGTGTGGCTCATAGACCAGCAGCATTTGCATCACCTGGAAGCTTGTTAGAAACGCAGAATTAATCTGCACTTTAACAAGATTGCACAGGTGACTCCTGTGCATTTAGGGTTTGGGAACCACTGTTGTACAATATGGAGCCCTGGTGGTGGCAGTGCTTAAGAGCTTGGCTGCTAAGCAAAAGGTCAGCAGTTTGAATCCACCTGCCGCTCCTTAGAGACCCTGTGGGGCAGTTCTACTCTGTTCTATAGGGTCGCTATTAGTGAGAATCAACTGTATGGCAATGGGTTTGGTTGTACCATGTTAAACAAAAACACCCAGCGCCATGTTGTTCCCCTTTTAAAGCACATCTTTGTCAGTCAGAGCAAGTTTGTGAAAGCTCTCAGAATTGGCTGCTTTGTAGATGGGTGGAAGAGTGAAAAGTACCACACACCTACTGAGAGCAAAGATTCCAGAATTACCACAGGCAGGATTTCAAAATGACAGATTCGATCAGAGGAAGGAAAGAATTAATGGTGAGGTAGCTGACGAGGGAATTGTGGTATACCACTTTATTGTTTAACAATCATTAAAACACATACACCATATATACATATATATATATACACACACATACACATATATATGCATACATAACCGGGTTGAGGCAGGGTTGAGGCAGGGTGGAGGGAGCTCTATTTAGCCAGTGATCCAAAATGCAAAAATCTATGGGGGGTCTCCTCTAGATTAGTAAGGTAAACCAAACCCATTGCCAGTGAGGAAATTCCAGTTAAAGCTTGAGTATACAAAACCATGGAATATGGGCAGAATTTTTACAAAATGTTTGTTTGAAAATTTGACTTGGGAACTTAGACACTTCGGTGTTCTTTGTTCCTATCATTTTTCAGAGGAAAACGATTTTGGCGGGGCGGGGGGTCGGGGGGAGAGGCAGAGTAGTCCTTTCCTGGGGTGATATCGCCATCTGCTGGCAATTCAGGATATCGCTAATGAAGACTTGAAAAGGTAGGTCAGATCCCACGGTGTATGCCTTAACTCACCTTCTATATTAAAACTGCTCTTCTATCTTAAAACTGCTCTCCTCTGCCTTGTCTTTCGTTTTCCTTTCTTCCCCCCTGCCTCTTTTTTTGCCTTTCTATTTCTGTTTCATATCACTCTCCTGTTCTTCCTTCTATCTTTCCCTTTCTCTTAATATCCCAGATGCAGACTCTGCTTATACACCTATGCACATGGACAACTCAGACCTTATGAGTCAGACATTTCACCTTGGACAGGTTTTACCTTAGAGGGAGCTGAAATCTTCCTTCTATAGCTTCCTCCTATAGTTCCAGTTCTTCTCTCTAGGGTCATGCAGATACATGACCAACTCCTCTGCCCTAAGACAGCCCTTCCTAAGACTGAATACTTTCCATTTATCTGTTACTCTCCTGCCTCAGCGACTCCCTCCAACACCTCAGCTGCTCCTCACACACTAAAGTTTCTAGACTCTTCCTTATCTTGGTCAACCCTGCTGGACACACACCAGTATATCTTGATCCTTCTCACGCTGTGGGGTCCCAGACTGATCAGTGCTCCAGCTCTGCGCTAGGTGGCACAGAACAGAGGGGCTCCATTACTTTCTTCTTCTACGTGCCCTCTCCTAATGAAATCTGTTCGTGCACTTACTCTAGGCATCCATACTGCCCAGGTAACTTACTTGGGGTTAATAATAAAGAAAAATTCTTGACTCTGTTTCTGCTAAGTCACATCTTCCTCTGTAATTTTTTTTTTTGAAACAAAGTTTCAGAGCTTTATATGAAGGCCTATTAAACCTAATCTTGTTAGAGTCATTCCATTTGTCTATTTTCATTTTTCCTAACATTTATCATATTTTTTAAAATTATCAAAGTAATGTTTGATGTAGAATATTAGGAAAATACAGAAATATGTAAAGAACATAATTATAGTAACCCAAGACCTCTCCCTCCTAAAGACCAGCACTGTTAACATTCTGTTGTTTTTCTTTCTTGTGCATATGTATATTTATATAATTCGTATAATATTGTATTCAATTTTGCCTCCTCCTTTTTTTTAAATTTAACATTACCTGGTGAGCATTTTCTGAAGTCTCACATGATGGTCTATCTAATGCTGCCACAGAGTTTACAAGGTTCTCTCAAGTAGAACCTTTAGGCAATTTCCTTTTTTTTCACTATGTGCAACATTTTAGTGAACATTTTAAGGATAAAACTTTGACTAAAATATTTACTATCTGGTCCTTTACAGGGAAACCCTGGTGGCGTAGTGGTTAAGTGCTATGGCTGCTAACCAAAAGGTTCGGCAGTTCGAATTCACCAGGCACTCCTTGGAAACTCTCTGGGGCAGTTCTACTCTGTCACCAGGCGCTCCTTGGAAACTCTATGGGGCAGTTCTACTCTGTCTTAGACGGTCGCTATGAGGTCAGAATCAACTCGATGGCACTGGGTTTGGTTTTTTTGGTTTGGTCCTTTACAGAAACTCTTTGCTGACCCCTGCTCTAGGGTTTACAACATGCGTCTTTAAAATGTCAGTGTATCTTCAGATGGTATTATACAACTTCATATACAATGTAAGAACTTTACAACATTATGCTTCCACTTTTTTTTTTTTGCTTTAAACGTCGATTTTATTTTAAAAGAACTGAAAAACAAGCAGAAATTCTTTCTTATTTACCCATGTATTCATCATGCAGTGCTGATCAGAGCTGGAATGTCTTCCAGCTCTGTGTGAGCTCTGAAAACTGCATTTTGCCTGGCCTTGTAGAGTTTCACCCTATTCACACACAATTTAGTAATCAGCAGCCAACTCTGGGAGACTCGTATGCAGATTTCCGGAAATACTTTGTATGCACAGGTCCCTCTTCTCTGACACTCTGCTCTGCTCTGCAACTTCCAGCCAACTCACTGTTCCTTCAACTTAGTGAGACTACCATGCTCTGTTTGAATTCACTCTCGTGCCATTGTCCAGAAAGTGTCTCCAGGTAGAAAGATGGAGTGATCGTAGGGTTCCCTTGCCTTTTTTTTTTTTTTCTCTCAGGGATCACAGTTTCGTGCTGCCAATTGTTCAGTGTCTGAAAACAGTTGTTTCATATATTTGTCTCGTTTTCTAGTTCTTTACTGAGGGAGGGCAAGTCTGGGACCAGTTATGGTTATAGTACAGGCAGAAGCCGCCTCATTCTTTTCATTTGTGTCTCCCTCTCTGTTTTTGTTTTTTGACAACTGCATAGATTCCATTGTATGGATGTACTCCAATTTATTTAGCTAGTCTTCTACTGATGGATGCTGAGTTTGTTTTGGATTGTTTACTAACACATATATGATTTTACACTTGTGTATATCCCTATGATAAAATCCTAAAAGTGGAATCACTGAGTATAAGGGTATTTGTACTTGCAATATTGTAAAAAATCTGTACTAATTTCTACCCCCAGTAGCAATGAATGAGAGTGGCTATTTATTTCCAAACTCTTGCCAACATGGTGTGGTATAAAACTTTTGCATCTTTTCCGATCCGATAGTTGTGTTGTGCTTTGCACTTCTTTTTGTATGAGGTAGATTGAAAATCTTTTCATATGTTCATGAGCCATTTGTATGTCCTTTTCTATGAATGTAGACCTGGTGGTATAGTGGTTAAGAGCTTGGCTGCTAACCAAAAAGTCAGCAGTTGGAATCCACCAGCCACTCCTTGGAAACCCTATGGGGCAGTTCTGTTCTGTTCTATAGGGTCTCTATAGGCAACAGGATTTTTTTCTCCTATGAATAGTCTGTTTGTATTCTTTGCTTATTTTTGTATATGGTTGTTGTCGGTCTTACTGATTTTCAGGAACTCTGTATGTAAGGAACCTAGACTTTTAATCTGTTGCAAATAGTTTTCTGTTTGTCCTTTGTCTTTGGACTTTGATTATGCAATTTTTTTTTGCACTATAGAAAAAAGTACATCTTTATGTAGCTACATTAATCAGTCCTATTTTATAGCTTTCAGGGTTTGCATTTTGTTTTAAAATGTCTATGCCACTCCAAGACTATAAAGCATCTTATTCCATGTTTTCTCCTATAGTTTAATTTTAAAATGTTTTAATATTTGATTCATTTGATTAATTTTGTTGTAAGAAGCCAGGTAGATATCCGACTTATTTTTTCCCTAAAAGGCTTCCCAGTTTCACAATATCTTTTTAAAGAATAGTCTATATAGTCTATACCAACTTTGTGGTACACTAAATTCTTAGATATTTAGGTCTATTTCTGGACTTTCTCTTTTGATCCATTGATTTGTCTGCTTATTCATATACCAGTACCAAATTGTTTTAAATAATAAAGCTTTGTGATATAGTTTAGTAATTGTTAGGGCTATTGTTGCCTTGTTAATTTTTTTTCCAGAATTTTTTAGAATTTCCCTGGCTAATCTTGCAATATTATCTTCCTTTAAGAATCAGAGAATCAGCTTGTTTCAAATAGTATCCTATGATAATTTTATTGTGAACCTTTTAAATTTATAGATTTAGGTAAACCAAACCAAATTTAGAACAAACCAAAATTGTTCCTGTTTTTATAAAAACTTAGTTTTCATAAAAGTATAGAAGTATTTGTTATAAAATTTAAATTTACATAAATATATAAAGACTAAAAATTAAGAAGGCTCTCTTAAAACATTTCTTCATGACTCCATTCCCATCCCACCCCCCTTTACAGGGAACTAATGTTAACAGTTTGATAGTATCCTTTCATTCTTAGCCATACAGTTACAAACATTTACAAATACCACATACACAGGGATTTTTTTGGCTTTGTATGTAAATATTCATTAGTGATGAGGGAGCCATAATATTTAAGTACCAATTTGTTATGGATTGAATTATGTCTTCCCAAAATGTGTGTCAACTTGGTGAGGCCATAATTCCCAGCATTGCGTGACTGTGCACTGTTGTGCTATCTGATGTGATTTCCTTATGTGTTGTAAATCCTTTTTTGGGTTAGAATGTTGAGGCAGGATTACAGGCAGTCATGTTAATGAGACAGGACCCAATCTACAAGATTAAGTTGCGTCTTGAGTCAATCTCTTTTGAGACATAAAAGAGAGATGATAATTGGATGTAATGTTCTGAAGAAGCGGGTGCTCCATTTTTAAAAGAACCGAGCCGCCTTCCAGAGCCTGCCTTTGTCTCCGGAGCAACGCAGAGCTCCCTAACGAGTCCGTCAGGAGAAGGTCCCTTATGGGCTTTCTTTTCTCCGCCGAAGAAGCAGGAGGGATCCTTCCCTGGTTCCAATGCCTGGCACCCTTGGGAGGGCGCTTACTCCGGGGCCCGGGTTTTCCATCCGAGCGCGCACCTGAAGCCCGGGAGCCGCGCCACTGCTTGCTTTTTTCTGAGAACAGTGTCTCAGAGAAGGCTGGGACCCTTCCATGTTTTAGACAACGTTAGGAAGTCTCAGCATTTGCGATTTTCTTTGGCTTGGAGTAGGTGATTGGGGTAGGTGATTATAAACTTGGCTCCGGAAACTACGCGTCTTGGTCTGCCGCACGCAAGGTGGAGCCAAGTGCCAGAATCGGGAATCCGGGCCAGCCCGTCAGACTCGTCAGGAGCCAGCGTTTCGAGACTCGCAGCCACCGTGACGAGACGTGGGGCGGGGTTGGACCCGACTGCCATCAAACGTACAGCTTTTTAGTTCGGCGTTTTTAGCCTGGATTTTGGCTTAATTAAACTTAAGCAGCTTCTTGAAAATTTATTTTTTACAGAGCCTAAGAGGTGCGAAGTCAACCTCCGCCCCGCTTCGCCTGTGGGTTCCGCGAAAGGAACCCTCTTCAGACACGGAGCCGGGGTTCACCGAAAGGCCGAGAGCCGGGGACAGGGAAAATCCTTCAGGACCAGCCAATGGTAGGGCGCGCTACACAAAGGTTCCGTCTCACGGGCTCGCTCAAAAACCCAGGCAGTCGTGATTATGACTGGCGGAATTAGGCGGAAAATGCTAGTCACGCAACAACAACGGGTTCTCATTGGCTGAGGCACAAGTCGCTTTTCTATAATCCAAACCTAGAGCCTCTTAGGGATAAATCCCGCCTTAAAAGGCGTTTGATAACAGGTTTACGTGTTGTAAGACAAACGATGATTGGTCACAGCGCTCGCGGATTCGGTCGGTAGTAAACACAGCGAGGCTCCTGGGACCGTGGATTGGCCAGTTTATCAGGCTGAGTAAATTCCTCCGGCTTCCGCGAGCGGGCTGGCTGCGCTCCTGCCCCAGCCCCGCCCCTTTTTGCTGGTTGGCTGCAGCTTGACCGAAGGGGCGGAGGAAGGGGGCGGAGTAGGCCAGCTCGCATTCCGTCACTTCCGTTTACTGTCGGGCACCGCCGCGGAGTTCTCAGAGTGCCGAGGCGAACGGGCCGAAGAAGCTGGGGGACTAGAGGCGGGGAGGGCGGGGGGGTGGGCGGAACGGGGAGGAAATCCCATCACCGAGTCGCCAGCCTGGACGTTCCCACCTCCTCCGACACTGTCGGGTCCGATTGGAGAGGGGTCACCGCCTCCTCCGGCGGTGGAGAAGGGGGCGGAGCCCGGCTCAGGTGAGGCGACCCTGTCAGCGCCAGCGGGGGTGGCGCGCGGGCGGGCGCGCTCACTCGGAGACGGTTCAGCACCAAGGTTGCGTGGCGGGCGGCGCGAGTAGGGGGTCTCTCCAAGGCGTCGGGGAGCGCGCAGACGTGTATCGGTGCCCCCTGCCTACCCTGCCTGTCTTGCTGAGGGGTATTGTTACCCTTCGGAGTGGAGGGGCCAGGCGGGTGAGAGTCTGGTGCTTCTGCGCAGGCGTCCCCCGTGTCCCGACGCCAAGCTGTCTGTCTGCGGGGTGGGGCGGGGACCCGTGCCCCCGCGGATCACCGGGCTGGCGACGTAGGTTCCTGGGATGGGGTGGGAAAGGCCTCCGGACCCACACCCGGGCGAGATGAATAGGGCATCTGATGCCGTGTGGGATGGGGCCGGTGTCTCTCTTGCCCCCATCCTGGGTCTTGTTTTCTTGAGCGACGAGATTTTATTTCACCAGAGCAAGGCCACAGGCGATCAGGAATCGAGAAGCGGTGGCAGACCCTGGAAGGTGTTTCGGAATGCGTCAACTAGTTAGTTATCAGAGGAGTGAAGTGTATAATAGGCATTTATTGAATGCCCACTATTTCAAGGCTTCGTACTAGGAGCTGTGGGTGATTCATGGTAAGCTACAGCCGTCCCACCCTCACCCCTTGTTTGGAGAACAGGCGGGCTTGTATATGGATACTAAAATATAAGGGAGTGATTGAGGGAGGTCGAAGGATTTTCCTTCCAAAAAAGATCATTTGTTGTTAAGTCAATTTGCATTTTAGCATAGTGGAGTGTGCTGTTTAAATTAACTTCTGAAGAGAAGACAAATCCGAAATACTGTTTAATTTGGAGAAAGTTTTTTAGGTAAAGGCACAGGAAAGTCTTGATTAAATAGTAAGCTCCGGTGAGTTTTAAGTTCTGGTTAACTTAAAGGTATAGAAATCTGAAACCGTTCACCTGCAAGAATTGAAACAAGATGTTTCTCAAAGTGTTAATATAGTTTTCAACTGTAATAAATAGAAGATGTTACATACGTTTAGATCTTTTTTTAGAGATTGAAAAAATGTTGTGACTTAGTCATCATTCATGACTTGTTTCCCTTTGTATAGACTACTGTGTCTTAGATTAAAAAAAAAAAAAAAGTGGGCTGAGTGCCTCACCCTTTTCTGGAGAACTTGCTATGGGGTCTCTGTGAGTCAGAATTGATTTGACCACAATGGGTTTTACTTTTTATTTGCTAAAGTGTTGTAATTTCCGTGGTGAGGGTGGTCGGCAGTCAACGAAGAGTGGGAAGGGAAGAGACCAGACGGGGAGAGAAGACTGAGAAGAATTTTAGGCAAAATCCCCTAAGCCAAGAGGAGATCTCCCACTGTTGCTTTAAGCCCCTCTGGAAATCTTAACAAACTTGGGAGGACTGGCCTGGCTACTGCAGGCCAGCTTGGTGACCTGCCAGGTGACACTGACTGTTTGGGGACCTGTTCTGGGCCCATGGGTTTTGCTTAATAAATGAACCAGGACTTTTTGAAAAGTCTGAGGTCAAGATTGGCCTTTTTTTCTCCTAAAAGTTGTGTTAAACAAAACATGAAGAGTATAGTTAGTTGGGGACGTTGGCAAGCTGGATTCTGGTTAATTGAGGTGTCTGGCAAAATTCTGAAAGTGGTAACATTGGGAGGAAAAGCATATAATGGGGGGTTGTCCGAAATTCAAGGGGTCAGTGCTTTCAAAAGAGAATTTGTCCCAAGACTGACACAAGAGGTTGAAGTAATTTAAAAAAGTCATTTGGATAAGAGAATGCATGTAAATGGTTTTCATTATTTAAAGTAGTTAGCATGAATTATAAGGAGCCCTGGTGACGCAGTGGTTAAGAGCTCAGCTATTATTTGGACCCTCCCAGCGGCTCCGTGAGCGAAAAGACTTGGTGATCTGCTTCTGTAAAGATTACAGCTAGGAAACCTTATGGGGGCAGTGCTCCTTTTATATGGTTGTTATGAGTCAGAGTTGACTCAACGGTACGCGATAACAGCAGCATAAATTATATAGAATCAGAGTTTGTCAGTGTGGATAAGTCTTAAAAGCACTGTGTTCACTGTGATATGACAAAGCTTGCTGTAGTGCTGACAGAGTCTTGAATTTGTTGCAGATACTCTTTGGAAAGGGGAAAAAAACCAACAACCAAGTATTGATTCCATGTTAGCTTTCAGCTTTTATTTTTTAAAATGTAAATTAATTGTAACCAAATACTTTTTCTCTCTAAATTTTAAGTACATAATTTTACTTTTTCTGTACTTAGTATTTCTCAAGCGTGTTGTCTAGTAGAGCCAATTTTGTTAGTGTAGCAGGTGGGATGGAATGTAACATAATACTACACTTTTTGTCTAAGTATGAAGTGAACTTCTCCTATGCTAAAAGACCAGCTGTTTTGGAGTGAACTGTTGCTCTTTACAGTTGTTTTCATCACCAAATAGTGGCTTTTAATCTCAAGATCCAATTTTTGGCATGCCTTTCAGTTTATTAATTATACATATATTTGCCAAAAGCTTTGATTTGTCTTTTGACAGCTCAGACAGATAAGGAATCATGCTAGAGTACTGACTTCCTAGTAATATAGTCGGTAAGGGTAGATTACTTTCTGTGATGGTTAAGGTTGTGTGTCATCTTGGCTGGGCTATGATTTTCAGTGGTTTGGCAATTATGTAATAATGTAGTCATTCTCTATGATGTGATCTGATGTGGTCAGCCAGTTACTTGTATGTACGAGGTCAGGCTCAAACCCGACCTGAAGGCACAGATAAGTTGCATAAGGAAGTGGTCCAAATGCCCATGGTCTTCACTCCTTCCTTTTCCCATTCTGCACCTATCACCCCATGGGGAGTTCCTTATGATCATTTGACTGAGGAAGAGAGAACTTAGGCCTGGTGTGTGCATGGTTCTGCATGATACGCAGACACCACCCATAAGTAGACAGTGACAGCCCTGCAGCCCCTTTATGGGACCTCCTTGAAGGACAGTGTTGAAGGAAAATCCTCCCAATGGACAGAACCTCGAGCAATGTGCCTGATTGTTCACTTTCTTAGAAGCAGAAATGGCCAGATGTGTGATTGTATACTCATCATGGGCTGTGGTCAGTGGTTTGGCTATCGGATGGTCAGGGACTTGGAAGGGATGTGATTGGAAAATTGGTGACAAGGAGGTATGGGGATGAGGTATGTGGATAGACCTGTCTGAATAGGCCAAAGAAGTGAAGATATTTGTGTCTTATGTGAATGCTCACCAAAAGATAACCTCTGCAGAGAGTTTTAACAACCAAGTGGATAGGATGATGCAGTTTGTGGAAACCAAACTTCTTTCCCTAGCCACTCCTGTCATTGTCCAGTGGGCTCATGAACAAAGTGGCTGTGGTGGCAGGGATAGAAGTTATGCATGGGCTCAGCAACATGGACTTCCACTTGTCACGGCCGACTTGGCTTCAGCCACTGGTGAATGCCCAATCTCCCAGCACCAGAGACCAACACTGAGTCCTCAATATGGCACCATTCTTCAAGATGATCAGCCAGCAGCATGGTGGCAGGTTGATTACATTGGACCACTTCCATCATGGAAAGGGCAGTGTTTCATTCTTACTGGGATAGACACTTACTCGCGATATGGATTTGCCTTCCCGGCATGTAATGCATCTGCCAAAACTACTGTCTGTGGACTCATAGAATGCCTTATCCACCATCATGGTATCCCCCACAGTATCACCTTGGATCAAGGACTCACTTCACAGCAGATGAAGTATAACAATGGGGCCATGCTCACGACATTCACTGGTTTTACCATGTTCTTCATCATCCTGAAGCAGCTGGCTTGTTGGAATGGCTTTCTAAAGACACAATTATAGCACCAGCTAGGTGGCAACACTTTGCAGGTTTGGAGAGTATTCTTCAGGAGGCTGTACGTGCTCTAAACCATCTTCCAAGATATGGTGCTATTTATCCCATAGCCAGGATTCACATTTCCAGGAATCAAGGGGTGGGGATGAGAGTGACACCACTCACTATTATTCCTAGTGACCCACTGGCAAAATTTTTGCTCCCTGTCCCCTTGATCCTATGCTTTACAATCTAGAGGTCTTTGTTCCAAAGGTGGAATGCTCCCACCTGGGGACACAACACAGACTATTGACCTGGAAGTTAAGAATGCCACCTGGCCACTTTGGGCTCCCCATACCTCTAGATCAACGTGCAAAGAAGGGAGTTACCATATTGGCTGGTGTGACTATAAACGGGAAATCAGATTGATATTGCATAATGGTGGTAAAAGAGAGTATGTATGAAATACAGGAGATCCCTTAGGGCATCTCTTAGTACTACCATGCCCTGTGATTAAAATCAACGGGAAACTAGAGCAACCTTATTCTGACATGAGTACTAACAGCTCAGACCCTTTAGGAATGAAGGTTTGGGTCACCCCACCAGGCAAAGAACCACGACCAGCTAAGGTGCTTGCTGAGGGTAAAGGGAATACAGAATAGGTGGTGGAAGAAGGTAGTTCTAAATACCAGTTACAACCACATGACCAGTTGCAGAAACGAGGACTGTAATTGTTATAACTATTTCTTCCTTGGATGTATATATCAAAAAAAAATTTTTTTTCACTTATGAAATAAAAGATATAAACAGGGCTATTGTATTTTCGGTTGTACACATGTTAGTTGTATCATGTTAGGTGCAAGTATGACTTTGTAATTGTCTATTTATAGATTGTATATGGTTTAAGGAGATGTGTACAGGTGTCAAGTTGACAAGGGATGGATTGTGATGGTTAAGGTGGTGTATCAAATTGGCTGGGCCATGATTTCTCAGTGGTTGGGCAGTTATATAATGATGTAGTTTGGCAGTTATGTAATGATGTAGTCATCCTCCATAACGTGATCTAATGTGATTAGTCAATCACTTATAAGGGGAGTTACATCAAGGGTGTGGACTGCATCCAAGATATAAATGAACGTTTTGGCAAAGCTAGCTTGCTTGCTCTGGGTCCTGCATCCAACTCGTCGTCATATGACCTCTGGTTCTTAGGACTTGAGTCAGCTGGCTGCCATATTGCCTGCTGATATAGGGACTTGTCAGCCTCTGTAGTCTGTGTTCTAGTGGCCTGTTGCCTTACCTGCGGATCTTGAGATTTGTTCGGCTCCACAGCCTGTGAGCCAGCAGCCTGCTGTCTTACCTGACAATCTTGGATTTGTCAGCATCTGCAGCCTGTCAGCTAGAGGCCTTCTGTCTGATCTGCTGATCTTGGGTTCATCAACCCCTGGAGCTACATGAGTCAGGAGAAGCCTCCAGCTCAACACCTGGCCCACGGACTTGGGACTTACTAGCCCCTACAACTGTGTGAGCCATTTCCTTGAGATAAATCTCTCTCTGTGTCTCTGTGTGTGTGTGTGTGTATATATGCTTCACTGTTTTTTTTTTTTCTTAATTTATTCTTTAGGTGAAAGTTTACAAATCAAGGCAGTCTCTCATACAAAAACTTATACACACCTTGCTATGTACTCCTAGTTGCTCTCCCCCTAATGAGACAGCATACTCCTTCAGTCCACCCTCTATTCCCCATGACCATTCACCCAGCTCCTGTCCCCCACTGCCTTCTCATCTCGCCTCCGGACGGGAGCTGCCCACATAGTCTCGTGTGTCTACTTGAGCCAAGGAGCTCATTCCTCACCAGTATCATTTTCTGTCTTATAGTCCAGTCCAATCCCTGTTTGAAGTGTTGGCTTCGGGAATGGTCCAGTCTTGGGCTAACACAGGTGTGGGGACCATGAACCCTGGGGTTCCTCTAGTCTCAGTCAGACCACTGAGTCTGGTCTTTATACGAGAATTTGAGGTCTGCATCCCACTGTTCTCCTGCTCCATCAGGGATTCTCTGCTGTGTTTCCTGTCAGGGCAGCGATCAGTGGTAGCCAAGCACCATCTAGTTCTTAGGGTCTCAGGCTGATGTAGTCTTTGGTTTATGTGGCCCTTTCTGTCTCTTGGGCTTATATTTACCTTGTGCTTCACTGGTTTTGCTTCTCTAGCAAACCCAGCCTAAGTCTCTTTTTATCCAGGGTTATCTATAGATAATTTGCTTTCCAATCTTCTGATTTGAATTATTTAAGGTTCCAGTATTTCCTTGATTCTAAGTCACGTTTTTTTTTTTACATTTTAATCTCTTTGAAGACAGGATGTGATAAATTAGATTAATTGGTAACTTTTTTTCTTTCCTACCATTGCATGAAATAATGTTGTATCTTATAATCACTGTCATCTTAAATTTAATGAAATTAGTACAGTTGAATACTTTAGTACTCTTTTAATTCAGACTTTACTAAATTTTCCAAATTTGCCTTTGTACTCCAAAGACAGTTTGCTATTGAAAGGAATCCTGTTGCAAGTGATATTTTTCTTCCATAAATGGAAATTAACAAAGTTTTTTTGTTTAAAAAATTTTTTTAAATGGTTGATTTGTGGATCTGGTTTTTGGGTATGTATACTTTGTCAGCTCTTACTTTGTGTACTTGATAACATAGGTTTATAAATACTTTATTTCCAACTTCAGTTTAAAATGATTGAATTGCTTCCCTTTTCTTTTCTGTACATCATTTTGTTAACATGGTGTAATTGATTTTTTAGGACATCTTAATTAGTTGATTGTGATTTAAAATCTACTCAGCTGTCTTTCTCTGAAAATCTGAGGCTTTTAGTTTTTAAAACAGCCTGTACTACAGAAAGAATTTGAAGAAGGAGGACTGGGAGAAGAAAACCCACTGTTTTGGGGTTTATTTGTGAGCGGAACCTACAAATGCTACAAAAATCTAAACACATTTAGTAACATACATTCTACTTCATTTTGAATAGAAGGTCAAAAGCAACTCATCAGGTTAAGTTTCAGTCAGAATATACTGCTGATTCAATAAATGACTCAGAAGTGACAGAATTTACACTGCTTGGAAAGTAAGCTAGGTATAAGAAATGGATTAAATCCGTTTTTCATCTTCACTACTAAAAAGGCACCATCAGTAATAATGTCTCCAGTGCTTTGGTATGGCTTTCTTGATTAGTTTACTCTTTTCACGAAGAATTAAGTTTCTTCATTGTCAGGAGTAAAAGGCAATGAAAGCTATTTTTTAATACTGCTGAAAAGGTGTGTGTATGTGTGTGGTGTGTAGCAACTGGGATGGGTGAGAGGTAACATTTTTTTAAGTAATAGGGGGAAGTGAACATTTTAAAATAGACGTGGTCTTATGGTCTTAGACTTAAAAGCAGCTAAAAGGAGCCATTAATTTTTGGTTTCTGTAGACTTTTGGATAACTATGTATAGTTTTTTTTATTAGTTTGTATGATGTTTTGAATGTTAACTGGCTCAAGTTTTTTTTTTTTTAAATCTAGATAGCTGAGTATTTATTCATTTCAAATTTTAGGGGAATGTAGTACTTGAGAGAGGGAAATTTCTAGGCCAGTTACAGTGCAAGTGTGAAGCTCTAAACAGGATAAAGCAGTGGAATTTGTCTTAATTTATTTTGCAGTCTAAATGTAGTGCTTTCTCTGTCATGCAACTGACTGCCTTGTGCATGCCCATCTTTTCTTTTTTTTTAAATTTATTGTGCTTTAGGTGGAAGTTTACAAATCAAGCCAGTCTCTCATACAAAAAGTTATACACACCTTGCTGTGTACCCCTAACTGCTCTCCTCTTAATGAGACAGCACATTCCTCCTCTCTACCCTGTACTCCCCATGTCCATTCAACCAGCTCCTGTCCCTCTCTTCCTTTTCATCTCGCCACCAGACTGGAGTTGCCCACATATTCTCAAGTGTCTACTAGAGCCACGAAGCTCACTCCTCACCAGCATCATTGTCTATCGTATAGTCTAGGGCAATCCCAGTATGTAGAGTTGGCTTCGGGAATGGTTCCAGTCTTGGGCTATCAAAGGGTCTGGGGACCATGACCGTCAGGGTCCCTCTGGTCTTAGTTATACCATTAAGACTGGTCTTTTTATATAAGTGAGATCTGCATCCCACTGTTTTCCTGCTCCATCAGGGGTTCTCTGTTGTGTTCCCTGTCAGGGCAATGATTGGTGGTAGCTGGGCACCATCTAGTTCTTCTGGTCTCAGGCTGATGGAGTCTCTGGTTTATGTGGCCTTTTCTGTCTCCTGGACTCATCTTTACCATATGTCTTTGGTGTTCTTCATTCTCCTTTGCTCCAGGTAGGTTGGGAGCAATTTATGCATCTTAGATGGCCGCCTGCTAGCGTTTAAGAACCCAAGGCGCTTCTCACCAAAGTGGGTGCATGCCCATCTTTCAACAGCAGTCCTCTGACAGACCACCACTCTGACACAGGGTTGGGCAGCCCAAGATTTTCCTCTTATAACAAGGTGACCCTGCTGCCAGAAGTCTGCCATTGCTTTCCCCTTCTCCCAAAGCTCTGATCCCTGATTCTTGTTGGGTACCAGTCTATTGGAGGGCAGAGTTGCGAGGAGCCAATGGCAGGTTTCGTGGGAGGAGAAGGCAGAGCTCATCCAGCATTCTCCTGACCTTCCAAACCAGGGGTCTTTTGGCAGTGGTGAAGGTTTGGCAGTGTCATCTGTGGTGGCAGCATGTGACACTGGCAGCAAGGGAGGATTTGCATAAAAGAAGTGGAGAAGAAAACCCTCCTTCCATCTCTTCCAGAGCCCTTGCTCTAATTTTCACTCCCTTTGCCACCATTGTACATACCTGTTTTCTCATTCTCACCTCCAATCCCAGTCTCTGGCCCTGCCTTTCAGCTCCATCTCCTTACTCCCATAGATCTCCTCATCCTTACCCCTAGCCTTTGCTCACACTCATAACTATGTATTCTCTCTCCAGGTGTCATCAGCCACCTGGACCATATCTTGTTGGGGACTGCTCCCATTATAACAAAGTGAGGTTTCATAGTTGGACCTAACCCCCATCTCACCTTCCCCACCTTTACCTCTGTCTGGAGTGTACTTCTGTATTTCACTTTACCTAATCCAAACCTGCCCCTGTCACAATGAAGCTGCAAGTAGCCTTTGCTTTCTTTGAGCCACTGAGTACACTTCACTTAATGCTGTAGCACGGAATGCATTCTGTTTTGTAATGTGGTTATTTGTGTGTGTGTCTTATCTCCAGCAAGCACCTGTGGCAGTTAGGACCATGTCATATAAATCTGTATGCCACAGCACTTAACCTGGAACAAAGTAAGCACTTCAACACATTAGGTAGGTGCATCTGTATACCAAATACACAAGTACCTTCATGGGCTGTTGACATGTCTAAGGCTACAGAGCCCCTCTACTAAAAGGCTCCAAGCTGCGGGGTCTCTGGTCCTTGTATTTGCTTTTCTTTCCTCCCTCAGTGGGTCAGCTGTTTCTTTTTGCAGCTGTCAGTGTGCCTTAGGGAAGCAGCAGCCCCTTGCCCTCATTCTAGAGTTGCAGTTGTTCATCTTTAGTCAGTTAGGAAACTAGAAAAGCTTACCCAAATTTTGTTTGTTTAAAACAAAAGACTTTGTGTGAGGGCTTGGGGGATGTTACTTTGAAGAAAGTTTTTCATACATAGGTTTTGATCTTTATTTTGACTATTCTGAGTCTCTCTCTGCCTCCCGCCCCCCCCCACCCCCCCAGGTTTCTGGGTGATTTTAGAGATAGTTGAGATTCTTACAAATGTGATTGCTGGTTAATATGGTATTATCATATTTCATCTATGAAGGTGCAGTTCACTCAACAAACAATATTTTCTAAGCTGAGTGTCAGGCACTGTGGGTGGTGCTTGAAATAGAGAGAGAGAAAATATAGTTTCTGCCCTCAACAAGCTTAGTATAAAAATCACTTTGAGTTTGCACTAGAAATAGAAGTAGAGCACTAATACCTTTTCTTATTCAAACTGAGTTACAAAGTTCTAGGTCATTTAGTCCCCAGGAATTTTGACTGGAAAATTAAGGTGGCAAAGTGGGGAAAGTTTGAAGGTAAGGTAAGGTGGTAAGGGCTTCTGGCTTTAGCCCTGACTTCCCCAGTCATGCTCACCTTTAGTCATCGATGGATTCCCTTTACAACAGGCCTAGTCTGTCCAGTTTCTGACCACCACTAACAGAGCAGAAATAGATGAGGAAATTAGTCATGCTGACAGATCTGGTATCTGGGGTTTACCCTGGGTACCCATGTGTCCACCTAGCCCAGCCTTCCCCTACCCTCACCTTGTTGGTCAAATCAGAACAATGGATGAATGCTCCAGGTCTCTACTGGGCCTGACTTGGTGCCCTGTCAAAAATCTTAGCCTGTTTGAAATCTTGCCGAGTTTCGCTCTCTCATATTTATTTCCCTCTGTGTTCTCTCTCTCTCTGGCTGCTAACCAAAAGGTCGGCAGTTCAGATCCACCACGCGCTCCTTGGAAACCCTGCAAGGCAGTTTTACTCTGTCCTCTAGGTCACTATGAGTCGGAATTGACTGGATAGCAGTGGGTTTTTTTTTTTTTTTCCATATCATCTCTGTAAGCAGAGGAAAGGTTCTGTTCCATTTTTGGTTTTCTGCTAGCATAGTGAATGTTAAGAATTCCTTAGAATGTAAGATGCTTCCGGCAGGTGGCAACTTTGCAGGTCCTTCCTGGCAGACAGGCAGCAAATCACTTGAAGATGTTTGAGTATGGATATACTTCTTTTTATGAACTAAATATATTATTAAAAAGCATATAGATATGTTTTTATAAATCAAATAGTTTAAGATGTGCTGCTATTAACTGGTTTGTTCTGGAACACAAATTACCTTTTTTTATTAGGTTAATTAAAGCATTAAGAAAGCACATCTATTGAGAAAACAGTCAACTCTTGATTATTCATTTTAATATATTAAATGGTGGTATGAGTGTGTTTTCTTACCTATATTTAGAAATTATAAAAGTCTGTTCCCACAGATAATAAATATTGTACTGTATACTTGCTTTGGGTCAGACACAGTTAAAAATTAGTAGATTGCTTATCTAATCTCATCCAGCCATATATACCCATATTGTCACATTTTGAAGTCTTTTAAAGAGACCTGAAGCTTATTTCCTTGTTTTGAAGGCTTCAGATGGGCAGCTTTTGATAAAACTCTTATCTTCTCTGCATGAGCTCTCTGTAGCTTTTAGGTTGGACCTCTGAATTTACTAGAGTTGCTTGAGAGTTTTGAATAACCATGATCTTGATTCATGATTCCTTTCCAACAGAGCAGAGCGTAACAACTTTTATATCTCCCAAAGTAACTGAATTTAAAAAATATCCTTCTGGATCCAAAAAGGTTTTAAGGTAGTTATTTATATTTTTCCGAGACTATAAGTTGAATTTTGCGTTTGATTTTGTGACAGAGATCCGACATAATCCAGGTTAAGGTAAAAGGGGAATTCATTGGCTGATGAAACTAGGTAGGTCGATGACAACTCCAGCCATGGCTGGATCCCAGGAGGTCTGTTGATGTCATCAGGACACTGTCTTTTGGTACTGCTTTCTTCTGTGATGGCTTCATTCTCAGACAGGCAAAAATGGCCACCATAGTGCTAGACCTACATCTCCCTCATAGCTTGCAGTCTGAAGGAAAAGGATATCTTTCGTTCGTTATAGTACCTGTAAAAATCCCCAGGCTGACTCTAACTGGCATGGCTTGAGTCACATACCCCTCTCTGACATAATCACTGTGGTCAGGGGGAGTGGGAACCAAATTGACCAGCCCACCGTCTCTCCCCCTCCCCCCACAATCGTGTGTCTGGACACCCCGGGAACTCAGAACCTTGAGGATAGTCTGATCTGTACCACATGCCTAAGAATGAGTGGGAGATGGTTCCCCCCAAAACATAGTAGACATTTAAAAAAAAAAAAAAAAGTCCCTTCGAGATAGTGTTTGAATGTTGATTTGTGGGGAAATGTTAACAAGCATCACATTGTCCCAGTTATTTGGTGCTGTATAACAAATCACCTGAAAACTTAATGGCTTTTTTGGTTTTCTTGTCTAGAAAACAGTATTACCTCATGAAGTTAAGAGCAAATGAGTTAATATATGAAAATAGTGGTGTGCTGGTAAATGTTTAACAACCAGCTCTCTGGGGAAGAAAAATGTATGTGTGTTATATGTATGTACTTATTAATTTTACTGAAAGGTTGTATAGCACGTAATTTATAAATAATAAAATATATACTACTCTTATAAATTCTCTGTAACCAATTCTTACAAACAAGTATAGTTTTGACATGGATGTTGGTGATATTTTAATCTATCCTAATTAGTAAAACAAAAATGAAACAATGAAAAAAAAAACCTTAATGGCTTAAAACAACAAAAATCATTTTATTATTGTCTTTCACAGTTCTGGGGGTTACCTGGGCTCAGCTAGATGATTTTCTTTTGGAGTCTGTCATGGTTATAGTCAGATGATGACTGGACCTGAAGTCATCTTGAAGGCATACCCACATGTCTGGAGGCTGATGCTGACTGTCAGCAAGACTTTGGCAGGGCTTCTCACAACATTGTGACTTGTTTCCAAGAGTGAGCAATAGTCAGAAGCCTGCCTAGGCTTCAGAGGGAATGAACATAGAGAGGAGTGTCAATGTTGCCTTATGTGATCATGTGGGATGGGAGATCTTGATGTGACCATCTTGGAAAATACAGTCTGCCACACAGATTGCTTTATTTCAAGTGACTAATTTTTACTAGTTAAGAACTAGTCAAAACATGAAATATAAATTAGGCTGTTAGTCCTTGGGTTGTCCTTATCAATGTAATATAACCAAATCATCTTGTTGCCTAATATACCATATACCACTTTTTTAGCTCTCCAGTATTCTCATTCTCTTCCTGGTAGCATTCTGATTTCCTGTTGGGGAATTATCTCAACCCTAAAGTTTATGTGTAATCTTATTAGGTGGCAAATTGGCAGTCAGCATTCCACTACTGAAGTAAAGGCAGGAAAGACGTCCTCTTTGCTTCCCCAGCATAATCAGGTGAATCCCTAGTTCAGCACGTAGGAGCTCTCCCTGGGACTTCCAGTCTTTGAATCTTGAACATGTGATGTCAGTACTGAAAGAACTGTTACAGGAGGCAATTTATTCCAGGGGCAGCACTCCAAGGAGACTCTCCTGCTGTGCCACTGACTATGGGTCTTCCTTCCTAGCCCTTCATACCACCTCTGGTTGCTGTCCATTTTCAAGCCTGATTCTTCAGCCCCCAAAGTGTTGAGCCTTCAGATATCCTTGTAATTAATTACCTTTTGCTCAAATAAGCTAGAGTTGGGTTCTCTTGATTGTAACTACAAAGCCCTGACTGACAGAGTATTGCAACTACAGCTAGCTTTATTTTAATACTTAAACTAATTGGATTTCTTCGGTTATGCCAGAAAGCTCAGTTGAGAAAGTCTGCCATGGTTATTTTGTCAATGACTTTTGTTAAAACAGAGTTTACCAACTTTTACGGTGATGGGACCTCTTAATGCTAAATGGCATCTTAGAATCAAAGAAAGGAATCGAGATTTTCCATTGCCTTAATGTTGCATTCCCAATCCACCACTCCTGTCCTTAATATATTATTATTATTTTTTTAATAATATATTAAGGACAGGAGTGGTGGATTGGGAATGCAACATATACTGTACACAAAAATATCCTTTGCTAACAGACAGTAGGGTCTGTTTATCCATGTGGTTATATGTCACTCACTTTAGCATCACCGAATATGTAAAGACTGTTGGGTGTCTGACCAGATGCCCTTGATCCCTTTTACTGGTTCTCTGCACCCATTCTGCAACTTCTGTGTGCTTTTGCTTCTAATGGCTTGCATCTGTGACTCTTTCGAAGACTCCTTGGGGTGACTGGTATTACTTTGTGAGTGGGCTCAGAGAGTGCCTGGTAGTTTACATCCTTCTGGGGAGGCTCTTAGATGTTGACTGACTGGTACGGGGCTTTTAAAGACCAGTGCCCTTTCCTTGAGGCAGCTCAAAGTCAGGGACATGATTTAAATGCTCCAGAGCTCCCCTGCTAGATCAATCAGCTAACGCTGGGATTTTACCGAAAAATCACACCCTTGCTCGGCAGCTTCTGCCCTTTTTGGAATCACTTTTGGGTATCGTAGTAATGCACTATTTCTAATTTGGGCTTGGAATATTGACTTTTAGCAATTTGGGATAGCTAAAATATATAAAAATACTAGGTTGTCAGCTGCATTTCTTATTTGGTTTAACTCATGGCTCCACTTTACCTTAATTGAGTTGTGCATGTGTTAATAACTTTATTAATAGCTTTTCTTAAAAGTTAGTGTAATCACAGTAATTGCCCTTCACTACACATGAAGCGTTCTTACACATCCATGCAGAAAGATTGGTCAGTATTTGCCGTGTTTAATTGCATTGCCTAGCATGTGATACAATAACCATTCAGTGTTACGTCATAAGAAGCTTTCTAAGAATGGTTTAAATAATATAGGAATTATCTTTTTCATTGGGTATCTTTTTCATAACGCTTGATAGATATTTCCTTTAAAACTGTTTGTTACTAATACTTTTTGGAGGAATAATTCTTGGACAACTTTTTCTAATTGTGTGTATGTGTGTGTACATACATAGTTGTGGTCTGTTTAGTTTCTTTTTTGAATTAAAAAATTTTTTTTTTTTACCCAAGGTATATGTAGTTTGCTAAGTACACATATTTAAAAAATCAAATAGTTCTACAAGGTTTGTTAAGGTAAACACCAGACCCTGGTCTCCCTACTCCTCATCTTCTTTCCCACAAGACTTTCAACTCAGCTAATTCTTTTGGTGTTTACATATATATATTAAATAACATACTTGAAGCTGCTTCTTGATTTTTCAGTGTAGGCACTATTGACTTCTCCTTGGTTAACCCATTAAAAACCCATTGCCGTCGATTGGAGATAAGAATTTTGTTAATTTCTCCTTGTAATTCTGCCAAATTTTCCTCTCTGCATTTCAGTGCGTACTCCCCATTCCTCCATCCTCCCAGTATAGTCATTAGATCATCAAACTTAACCAACACAAACTATCTGGCACAGTTCTCATACCCTTAGAGGTCCCCAAGACTTCTTCAAAGGGTCTTTGAGATCAAAACTATTTTCTAAGTTTTCACTTGCTTTTTTCACTCTCATTCCCTTGTGAGTGTACAGTGGAGTTTTCTAGGGATCACTCATGTGATGTGTGATACCACAGTAGGCTGAATGCAGAAGCAAATATGAAAATCCAGCTGTGCTCTATTAATGGGAAATGTGAAACAATACCACTTTTCCAACTAATTTTTTTGAAAACTTATTTTTCACAAAAATCTTGCTACATTAACATGTAATTGTTTAATTTTAAGATAAATATTTAAAATGTCTATTTTTAATTTACTTTTTTTTTCTAGTTCCTTAGAACAGCCCATGGCAGAGTAGTCAGGACTTAGCAAATGCGAATTGAAGATATCTGAACTGCCTGCATACCTCTACCTTGTAACATCAACTCTTCTGTCCTTCTGTTTTGCATCTTCCTTTCGATTCCAGTCTGATTACCTCTTACCCAGTACATCTACGGATTTCTAAAGCCACCTGCATGTTTCATGCATGTAGAGGGGCCCTAATTGTCAGGCAGATGCTTAGAGGACATTTGTCATTTGCAACTCCCCAGAATCTTTTGAACACCTCTGCCCTTTATATTTGGATACCTTGAAAATTGTGAGTCCCACCTTCTCAAGGCAGAATCCACATTCTCTTACAGTTACAGTGCAGAGGTGAGATATGAGCCATGTGGGAAGCTATTAAGCTTCTAGAACTGCTCTGACCAATAAGGTAGCCACTGGCCGCATGTGGCTATTTAAATTAGCTAAAATTTAAATTTAAAAATTCAGCTCCTCAGTTGCATTAGCACAATTCAAGTGCTCAGTGCCACATATGACTAGTGGACAGCATAGATACAGAACATTTTCATCATTGCAGAAGGTTCTGTTAGTGTTAGTCCAGAAGATAAAATGGCAGAGATACGTGACTCTTCTGAGTAGCTAATGTAGTGCAGGATCCATGCAAAGCATCGAGTGGTAGAGGTGGCAGTGGGGGTAATGATTTCTCTAGAACAGTCCCACGGTGTTTCTTGGTTGTTAGGTGCCGTTGAGTTGGTTCCAACTCATTGCAATCCTGTGTGCAACAGAATGAAACACTGCCTGGTCCTGCACCATCCTCACAATCATTGTTATTTTTGAGCCCACTGTTGCAGCCACTGTGTCAGTCCATCTCACTGAGGGTCTTCCTCTTTTTTGCTGACTTTCTACTTTACCAAGCATGACGTCCTTCTCCAGGGACTGGTCCCTCCTGATAATACATCCAAAGTATGTGAGACAAAGTCTTGCAATCCTTGCTTCTAATGAGCATTCTGGCTGTACTTCTTCCAAGGCAGATTCGTTCCTTCTTCTGGCAGTCCATGGTGTATTCAATACTTTTCTCCAACACCTAATTCAAAGGCATCAATTCTTCAGTCTTACTTATTCATTGTCCAGCTTTCACATGCTTATGAGGCAGTTGAAAACAACATGGCTTGGGTCAGGTACACCTTAGTCCTTAAAGTGACATCTTTGCTTTTTAACACTTTAAAGAGTTCTTGTGCAGCAGATTAACCCAGTGCAACGTGTTGTTTGATTAGACTGCTACTTCCCATGGGTGTTGATTGTGGATCCAAGTAAAATGAAATCCTTGACAGCTTCAGTCTTTTCTCCAGTTATTATGATGTTGCTTATTGGTCCAGTTGTGAGGATTTTTGTTTTCTTTATGTTGAGGTGTAGTCCATACTAAAGGCTGTGGTATTCGTTCTTTAGCAGTAAGTGCTTCAAGTCCTCTTCACTTTCAGTGTAGTTAGACATTATTTCTGGCTCTAGAGTAGCTTTCCCACCATCCTGAAGGCTTGGTGAGGTTCCTAGTATCCTTTAACTCAGTGATTGGCTGTATCGTATTCGGTTAAGGACTCTGACTTATACGAGGTGCTGTACTGACACTCTTGATGTTGAAGAGGGTCAGTTGAATAATCTTACTGGACAGTTTTCCTGCTAAGATTTACCAGCTTGCATATTAGTGGATTTGATTGCCATCTCCAATCCAAATGATCATAAATTGAATGATTAAATGACATTGAGATGAAAGGAAAATGCCATTAAGGAGAAATTAGTTTGGAATATCTCCAAATAATTGCATGCAATTATTAACTGAGAGGACAGGTATTTCTGCAGGTTTTGATAATCTCCAATGTCATTCTGTTACTTCAGTAACTTCCAGAGCTCCTTAAGAGAGAAGGAATCCTTAGCCTCCATACTGCCCTGAAGATGGCCTGGTAACACAGCCTTGCAGGAAGCTCCAGGCATATCTAAAGCGACTTGAGAAGAGCCTGGAGAATTTTGGTTGCTCTCAGGAAGCTCCAGGCATATCTAAAGCGATTTGAGAAGAGCCTGGAGAATTTTGGTTGCTCTCAGGACTATGATGGAAGATGTAGTGTAGGCCTGAAGATTCCTAGACTGATGGGAAGTTAAAAAATTGCACGGACTGTTTTCTTGTCTTTGAATATTATTTAAACCTCTGTCATTGTTGAGATCATGTTTAGCTATCTCAGTAGCCTCTTCTCCGAGGTCTCTGGGCACCTCAAAATGGTGCTCCTGGGATCATGATCTCTTTCTCATTTTTGCCTTAGAAAGTGGGAATTAGACATTAAGAGTTTGACATTTTAGTGAGTGACCTTTTGTGGGAAAGGATTGTGGTTTCTTCTTACACTCAAGATAACTGACATTTAAACAAAAAAAAAGTAAACTAATTTTTCTCACATAATTACTGTTCTGGAGATTTCTTCCCTCAGGAGGCCTTCCACACTCCCTACCAGGGCAGGTGCCACTTCTTTGTCTCCTGTAGCATGTTGTACTTCTCTGTTGTAGCACTTACAATTCTTTGTTATAGTTGCATGTTCATTAGTTCATTCCCCCTGAAGGGAGGGATTTGATCTGTCTTGTTGATAATTTTATGTCTAGTGCCAGGCACATTAGATATGCAATATGCTCATTTGTTTGTATCAGGGCATAGAAATCAGTTTCTGCCTAACCCCTACCCCAAAAGGCCACAGGTCATTCTCTGGATAGGGTACAGCAGGGTTTTTAACTCCGTGGCTCCTTCAGCTTCTACAGAGTCTGTGCAGAGGGCATGGAAGAGTGCCACTTGGCGTTACAGACCTTATTTTCTAACCACATAATCAGAGTCTGTCACTGAGCTCTAGTCAAGGAGACAGGAACTGAATGGGCAGTCACACGGTTCCTAGGAAGTGTAGCAGTTTCTTAGGAGAGAATAATAAGCAAGCTCATGTTTCTAATGAGTCTAGGAGGTGAAAATGTACAGATGTTTACTGGTTACAGACTCAGCATTAGAAAGTGATACACCCTTTAGGCCATTGTGGCCCCCCGCCTTTTTTTTCTTTTTAAATTTTAACTTTTTTTTTTATTGTACTCTAGGTGAAAGTTTACAATTCAAGTCAGTTTCTCATACAAAAACTTACACCCACATTGTTATGTGACCTAGTTCTCCCCCAATGTGACAGCACATTCCTCCTCTCCACCCTGTATTCCCCGTGACCACTCAACCAGCCCCTGTCTCCCTCTGCCTTCTCATCTCGCCTCCAGACAGGAGCTGCCCACATGGTCTAATGTGTCTACTTGAGCTAAGAAGCACACTCCTCACCAGTATCATTATATGTCTTACAGTAAATTTTAACTTGTAATGAAAGTATAAAAAAAAAATCATAAATGTTTGAAGCAAATCCCAGACATCAGGTAATTTGATCTGTACATGAATGTTATCTCATCAAAAAATACTTAAAATATATATATATCCACAATACCATTATCACACCTAAGGAAAAACCAGCAATAATTCCTTGATATCATCCAAGATAATATGTAATACTCTAAGCAGTCTGTTTAGTTTTGTAGAAGCCGTACAGTTCAAAATGGGCTCCGAAAAAATGGTTTTGGAGCTTGTTCATCTCATTTTTCTTTCCCCATTTTTTTTTATTGAGGTATAATGTATAGACCATAAAATTCCTTGTTTTAAGTGTCAATTCAGAGGTTTTTAGTTAACTTACAAGTTGTGCAACCATTACCACAATCCAATTTTAGAATATTTCTGTCACTCCAAAAAAACCCTGGTGCCCATTTGCATTCACTCCCCGTTTCCACCCCAGCCCTGATGACCACTAGTCTACTTTCCGTTGATACAGATTTACCTTTGCTGGACATTTCATATAAATGGACTTAATACAATGACAGCAGCGCTGGCAACATGACAGTTGTTCGTGATTTTGAGATCCATCCATACTGGAGCATGTATCAATATGGCGTTCCCTTTTATTACCGAATAGTATTTCATTATATGGACATACTAATTTTGTTTAACTGTTGGGCAACTGAGGAACCCATGGAATATTTCCAAGGAGCCCTGGTGGTGCAGGATTAAGTGCCAAGCTGCTAACCGAAAGTTAGCAGTTTGAACCCACCAGCCATTCCACGGGAGAAAGATTGTGGCAGTCTGCTTCTGTAAAGATATACAGCCTTGGAAGCCCCGTGAGGCAGTTCTTCTCTGTCCTGTAGGGTCATAATGAGTCAGCACTGACTGACGGCAATGGGTTATGGAGGAGTGTTTCTACTCTTTGACTTATCTCCTTTGTTCACTCAAATTTTTCAGAGTCAAAGAGTCAACTAGTTTTTTTCAGAAATTAGAAGAGTTTTCTGGGAACTCTGACTAGCCCAAGAAAAAAGACCTGAAGTTTTACTGATAATTGTGGTCCCTCAACCATATAGCCTAGCTAGATCACTACACAGTGACAAACCCCAGCTGCGGACACAGAGCATCCATGAGGTTTTCAGTACACTGCTCTTAACTGTGAGCTGACTTTCAACACTAGTTCTTGTGTCTTAGCCTTATCTTCACCCTGCTTCCACTGGCACATTGGCCACCAGTTCCTGAGCCTTTGGGTTTGTGCAGGCTTATATATAAATCAGGTTGTTTTGTTCATTGCCAGTTTAGAATTTAACTTTTTTGGGTATTCCAAGTCGTTTATCATTTGTTCATGTGCTCACCAGCTTCCAAAATGTTATTGGTATCTCCTTTCCCTCTCGTTTTTCTTTTGTTGGTTTATACTTTTAAAACAACAACATTTTACTATTTAATAGATAGTAAAATTAAATGCATGTGTGCAATCTACTATCTGTAACTGAAAATCTCCCCATATAATATTGATTTGCTATTTTCTCTTACTTAAGGTTAATAAAAGATTCTATTTTGAATATCTTGGAGCTTATTCATTGTTACCTGGGAACGCAGAGCCTACAAAGTTCTGTCGGGTAGATAGACAATCACCTACTCACTGATCTGCTCTAACTTGGTCCCAGGTGTTAAGAGGGTGCCAGTAAACAGTCAGTAGCTGATCCTACACACGTGCATGCTTCTTGAGTTGGTGGCCGAGTTGGCATGTGCTCCTTATTTGATGGGTTCTTAGTCTATGTGACCGTCACCAGAAATGCTACAAGCTTTAAAAGGTCCAAGCTTGGCCATCCCTGTCACTCTTTCATTTCACCATTGTGCTCTGACTCTGACTTAGGCTCGTCTAAGTCTTAACACCTTTTTTTTTTGCCCCTATAGGATCATGGATTTTCCTGGACACTTTGAACAGATCTTTCAGCAACTGAACTACCAGAGACTTCATGGCCAGCTCTGTGATTGCGTCATTGTAGTGGGGAATAGACATTTTAAAGCCCACCGCTCTGTGCTGGCAGCATGCAGCACGCATTTCCGAGCCCTGTTCTCAGTGGCAGAGGGAGATCAGACCATGAACATGATCCAGCTGGATAGCGAGGTGGTGACAGCGGAGGCCTTTGCCGCACTGATTGACATGATGTATACCTCCACCCTCATGCTGGGGGAGAGCAATGTTATGGATGTCTTATTGGCAGCCTCTCACCTGCATCTGAACTCTGTTGTTAAGGCATGTAAACATTACCTAACGACAAGGACGCTGCCCATGTCTCCCCCCAGCGAGCGCGTTCAGGAGCAGAGTGCCCGCATGCAGCGCTCCTTCATGCTACAGCAGCTGGGACTCAGCATCGTGAGCTCGGCCCTCCATTCCAGCCAGAGCAGCGAGGAGCAGCCGGCACCTCTGAGCTCCTCGATGTGCAGTACCCTGGACCAGCGGACGCCCTTCCCCATGAGACGCCTTCATAAGCGCAAGCAGTCTGCAGAGGAGCGAGCCCGACAGCGCCTTCGACCCTCCATGGATGAGTCTGCCATTTCAGACGTTACCCCAGAAAATGGACCATCGGGGGTTCATTCTCGGGAGGAGTTCTTTTCACCAGATTCTCTGAAAATTGTGGATAACCCTAAGGCCGACGGCATGACCGACAGCCAGGAAGACAATACCATCATGTTTGACCCATCTTTTGGTGCTCAGGAAGATGCCCAGGTGCCTAGCCAGTCCGACAACAGTGCTGGCAACATGGCACAGTTGTCCATGGCCTCTCGGGCAACTCAGGTGGAGACTAGTTTTGAGCAGGAAGCTGCAGCTGAGAAAAGTGATTTCCAGTGTGAAAATCCTGAGGTCAGCCTTGGTGAGAAGGAGCACATGAGAGTGGTGGTGAAATCGGAGCCCCTGAGCTCTCCCGAGCCTCAGGATGAAGTGAGCGATGTGACCTCACAAGCAGAAGGCAGTGAGTCTGTGGAAGTGGAAGGAGTTGTGGTCAGTGCTAAGATAGACCTCAGCCCTGAAAGCAGTGATCGAAGTTTTTCAGATCCCCAGTCTAGCACTGACAGGGTAGGTGACATCCATATATTAGAAGTCACAAATAACCTAGAACATAAGTCTACTTTCAGCATTTCAAATTTTCTTAACAAGGGCAGAGGCGGTAACTTTAGCACAAACCAGAACAATGATGATAACATCCCAAACACCACTAGCGACTGCAGGCTGGAGGGTGATGCCTCTTATTTGTTGAGTCCAGAGGCTGGGCCTGCAGGCGGGCCTTCCTCGGCCCCTGGCTCTCATGTAGAGAACCCATTTAGTGAGCCTACAGACTCGCATTTTGTTAGACCTATGCAGGAAGTGATGGGTCTGCCGTGCGTGCAGACTTCAGGCTACCAAGGGGGAGAACAGTTTGGGATGGATTTTTCGAGGTCTGGTTTGGGCCTCCACTCCTCCTTCTCCAGGGTAATGATGGGCTCCCCAAGAGGAGGAGCCAGTAACTTTCCATATTACCGCCGCATAGCTCCGAAAATGCCAGTTGTAACTTCCGTCAGGAGCTCACAGATCCCTGAAAACTCTGCCAGTTCCCAGTTAATGATGAATGGGGCCACGTCCTCATTTGAAAATGGCCGCCCTTCCCAGCCTGGCCCTCCACAGTTGACCAGGGCCTCTGCTGACGTCCTGTCCAAGTGCAAGAAGGCCTTATCAGAGCACAATGTCTTGGTTGTAGAGGGTGCTCGCAAGTATGCCTGCAAAATCTGCTGCAAGACTTTTCTGACCTTGACAGATTGCAAGAAGCATATCCGCGTTCACACAGGTGAAAAACCCTACGCCTGCTTAAAGTGTGGCAAGAGGTTTAGCCAGTCCAGCCACCTGTATAAGCATTCTAAGACAACCTGCCTCCGCTGGCAGAGCAGCAGTCTCCCGAGCACTTTGCTCTAACCCTGTCATCTTGAGACAGTGCTGATGCCAGTGGTAGGACTGCAGCTAAAATCTCTGTTGGTAGATGGTTAATGCCGTAGGGTTTGAGCTCCGGGCTGCAGTGTCTCTTGCAAATTTCGACAACTGGTATGTGGAGACTAATAAACGTAGCGCCTGTGTTGCTACACTTCCAAGTTAAGTACAGGACTTGGTAAAGGGATGCAATCCCTGAAACCAGGTTCTTGCTTAGGATTGACTAATGCAGTCATAAAATAGTTTGAAATTGATGTTGTTAAAAGTGGCACATTTACAAATTAAAATCGAAGTGCAAAAAATTTTTTTTAGCAATTTTTGTAAAACTCTGTGAAGCATTTAATTAAATTTGCTATACCCTCTGATAGGAATATTGTATACCTGTACAGTGATGCAAAACACACTTATGTGTAACCAGTGGCAACTTCACGCCTGTCTAAAAGGAAAGCCCTTGAGGACATGCCTGTCTGCCACAAATGCTTTAAATTGTATCATGAGCTAGTCTAGGCCTCAGAAAGTACTGTATTTTTTATTTTTGTCTGATTTGCAGTCACAGACACTGCACTTTTATGGTGCTGACACTGGGTCCAGAGTGAGCATTCTCTTGGACTATAAGGTGTATATACTTTTGAATACATCGCTGTTGGACAGATGTTTTAACAATTCTCCTGGATTTAAAAACAAAGCTGTAAGTGGAGTACGTACTTTGAGGGAGTGACAAGTAAGGTATCGTTTCTGTAAGTGCTGTTGTAGCAGTATTTTAACAACCTGTAAGACAGACGTTAAGTTCCATGTTTGGAAGTCAGAAAAAAAAGTGTTTGTCTTTGTTCTGATGACGTGGAGTCATGTTTTGTGGGATCTTTCATGGCACACTTACCCTTTGCTCCAGCTACATGTTGGGGCCAGTCCCATCTGACACATCTCAGCCAAGGACCAGCCCGTTCTCTGCTTCTTCTCTTCACACTCCCACGCCCCATATGGCATCTTTCCCAGACACTGTTTTAGTTATAAACTAACCAAAAAGTGGAAACCCTGGTGGCATAGTGGTTGTGCTACCACTGCTAACCAGAAAGTTGGCAGTTTGAATCCACCAGGCGCTCCTTGGAAACTCGGTGGGGCAGTTCTGCCCTGTCCTATATAGGGTCACTATGAGTCGGAATTGACTCGACAGCAACGGGTTTGGTTTTTTGGTTTTAACAGTGCTAACCCCGCTTTGCCCTGGGTTTTATTACTGACATATGCTTTGATTTAAAAATATAGATCCTAAACTTTTGTAGTTGTTGCTTCCCCAGTCCAATACTGAATGTTTAAATTTATTTGAAATCTAAATGTAGCAGTGTTCATGAATATTTTCTAGGCTCTGGAAGAGGGCTGACAGCCCATGGCATAGAAGTCACCAAGTAGCATCCAAGACGGTTAGAAGTGGCATTGGGTCATTGCCCAGGTCCTCTCTGGGCCCCGCGGCCTCCCTTCCCCAGCCACATCTTCCTGTCCCGAGACTGCCATCAGAGCTGTTGGTGGCCCCCATTCTGGGCTGAGCCTGGCTCCTGCACTTCCAGGGGAACAGCATAGTTTAGTGCAGCTCAGTAGACTTATGGAGTCATAGTTTGATTCATGCACGAACGTGAGTTCATTTTCTTTTTTCTTTATACAGCCTTTGTAGAGACACCAAACCATTGTGCATAATTCAGAGAAACCCTTCAGTTGGTGTGTTTAGAAGCTAGATGTGTATGTGTAGCCTAAAACAAAACTTAGTGTGTGCCCTCTCCTCCAACTGTAGCATATGCAGTTACACGTGTCTGTGGATAAACCCATAATGCTCATAGTGGGGCCTGGCTTCCCCTAAGAACTGCTTTCCAGGGAGGAAAACCAAAAGGGAAGCCTCCGTGATTCCTCTCCTTTCAAGCAGACATGGGCAAGAGGCCTGTGGAGGATACGGGATCACCTGTGAAACTCAGTTCCGTGTGTGGCTAATTGTTAGTAATCATGTCCTGACTTGATGTGAGCGGGCTACATCTAAAATGGTGGGGACCAGTGTTTTGTGAGGTGCTTCATCTTGGAGACAGATGGGTCAACATGGAGAATAAGAGAGGTCCTGCTTGGGCCCAGGGAGAGGAACCTGTGACATCAGAAAGAACAGAGGGCGACCCTCCTTCCCTTCATCCTCATGAGGAGGTGTCAGAGCCTGCCCCTCACCTTAGCCTGAGCTTAAGTGGACTTTGCTTTGGGGGTCTCTCTCACAGAGCTGCTGGAGCCCTGCCTGTCCACTGCTAGATGGAACCTGGAATCGCTCATCTACCTCTTAGTCAGTTTCTACATGTGAGAAGCAAGCTTGCAGCTAGTACCCTGGTACATGCTGTAGCTCTTAAAACATAATTCAAAGGTTCACTGGAAAACCAGTCGCAGGGTTCCTATGATCCATGGTTTGTACCTGAATTATAACTGGTATTGGATAACTGAATTTTGATTGGTTAGCCTTACTTATAGCCTGGCATAATCATGTAGACTCTTTTGTGGTGATCAAATCATAAAGTTCTATCAGGGCATCCATGTCAGTGGTGCTATGCTGGTCAAAATTTTGAAATAAAAAGATTGTCATATTCATGCCTCTATCTAAATATGTCTTCTTTTTCTTTGCTTAGGCTGTTAAGATTGAACCCAAAAGGGAAATAGCTGGCCCCACTTTGACCAGTACTTATTTCCTTAACCAAACCTCCTAGAAAATACTCTAATGCTGTGAACTGATTGATTCCCCCTGCCTTCTCTGCACTCTTTTTGCCTTTGAGCTGTGCACATGTGTAAGGTTGCATTGTCAGCACACCCAGTTTTCATCCTAGAGGGCTGGCTTAATCTTGTGTTTTCTGCTGCTCTCTGTACCTGCCTCTCAGGTTTGAAAACTCCACTGTCAGTTTGGCCTGGCTGTTGGGGAAGCTGGAGCCTAATGTCTTGGGCATGGAGCAGGGCTTTGGCAATGGCAATGCTGGCAGACTGGCCTTAGGGAGGTGGTGATTAGAAAAAGATTATCCATCTGGGGAGTGGGGATGGAGGAAGAAGTGGACAAAGGGAACAAAGTGTGTAGATGCTGAAATGAATTTTAAAATAAAAACTAAGAAACCCACGTATCTCCAATTATTTTTGACAAAAAGATAACAGAGTATTGTGACCTCACCTAGTTCTCCTTCTTCCACTTAACTCTCCTTTGCTGTGTGTGCTCTTTAATTTGTCTGCTGGTCTAGGTATCAGATTTAAGTGCCAGGGTTGCAGCTGGGCTGAGGTTGTCCCATCTTCAGTGAGAGACAAATGAAGGGATTTGGGCAGAGAGGATGAGGGATAGGGTGGTTTGGACACGTTCTAATAGTTAAAATGCAAGGCAGTCACCTAATGCCCCGATTGAGAAAAGGTAAGCAGATATTCTTTTTGTTAGCTTCCCAGTTCCAGGCCGAGACAGTCTCTCAGAGAATTATCTAATAATGAAATTACATGCTTTTGGCTCAGCTGCTTCCCACTACAAAAGTGGCATGCATATCCATCAGGACCAGTCTTCCCTCCACAGAATCAGTACCGATCAGACGTTTTTCCCCAGCTCCCGTCCTGTGGGTCCAAATCAAGCCTGGGCACATCTGACCATAGTGGGGCATCGTTTGCCTCCTGGCCCTCTGTCTCTCCTGTCTGGTTACAGCTTGAGCTCCTTGGGCATTGGTTCCCCTCTCAGGCCAGCCAGCAAGTTGTTAGCTGCCAACAAGGACATAATGTTGCGGGTTCTGTAGGTGGCACTGCCAATGTGGGGCAGAATCACTGGAAGGAGAGACAAAGAAGAGGTAAGACGGGTGTTACAAGAGCCTTAAACTCTTTCATGGCTTGGGTTTGCCAGTAAGAAGAATAAAGAGAACCTGCCTCAACATTCCTTGATTTGCCTTCTCGCCTACTGTCACTAAGCACTACCTGGGGCTGAGGGTTAGAGTAACAAAGGAAAGGGATTCTAGACTATTGAAACCCAGACACAAGTGTGGCGAGAGGTAATGTTTCACAAATACAAGAATGTCAGGGCTAGAAGGGAGGGGTCTTGGAGCCTATCTAGCCCCAGCCCTTCAATTAATAGATGGTGAATCTAGGTGATGACTAAGCTTCAGAGTTTTAACACTGATCATCCCCTCTGTGCTCCTGAAAGTGATGCTACAGGGCTGTGGCATTTCTGATCTACAGAAGTAACCACAAGATGAAATGTTGCACAGCACAGCTCCCTCTGGCTCACTGCAGAGCAAGTGAGGTCACCTGTCCCCAAGGAACCATTTTTTGGAAGCAGTACCAGAGGCACTGAGCTGAACTCTTAGGCCTGGGGGGGATGGGGACAGCTTTCTCAGCTAGCTGTGGGCAACAGCCCTGACATCACAGCCAATGTTCCTTTCAGGCTGGGATGGGGGGTGGGGATGGTAGAGTTTCCAAGGCCTGAAACAATAGGAGCATTCACTGTGGGGAAGGTAGCTAAGGACCTTCTCTGAGTTTCTATTCCAATAGGGCTTCGAACTGGTTCTTCCTGGCTCATGGCTGAGGAAGTAAAACCAGAACAGACCCACTCAAAGATGGTGGCTGACGTGCCACTTGGAATGTGTGTCACTCTCCACAGTCCTGCCAATAATCCAGTTTCACACATAAGCTCCTGAAAGGACTCATTACGTCTCTTCCAAGTCTCCCCCAGAGATTTGACCTGTAATTTTCCCCATTCCTGTTATCATTCCAGATCACCCAAATTGAAAAAATTCGAGTCTGTTCCAGTTTTGCTTTGTTGGCCATTACTGAACCAGTTCAAATCAGTTTGAAGCCCTGGTAAATAATGCCCAGACAATCTAAGTCCTTAGCAGTCTTACAGTTAAGTATTAGTCTGGAGATGGAAACCACACCAGAGAGAATTTAAGAATTGTGAACTAGGTATACAGTTGTTAACTAAAGGTAACTGGAGAGGCAAAAAAGAACAACAAAGCAGTGGTTCTCAAAGTGTGGTTCCAGGACCAGCAGCATCAGCGTCATCCAGTAATGTGCTAGAAACGTACGTTCTCAGGCCCTACCTCAAAACCTACTGAGTTAGAAACCTGGGCTGGGGACCAGCAGCCTGTGTTTTATCAGTGTCCTGGTCTGATGCACACGGAAGTTTGAGAACATTGCGCTACCACAGAGGTAGCAACTGTAGGCAGCATCCCCTAGGGCTAGGAGAACAAAGGCTTAATTTATTTTGGACAAGTTCAAATAGTTAATGCTAGGGGATCAGAACTGAATTACTAAAACCTAGACAACCGAAGGAAAGGTTCCTTTGGAGCTGACGCTCAGACCTCTGTGGCGGAGGCATTGACTGGTTGTTGCTAGTGCCTGTGAGGGGGGCACCATGAGGCTGCTTAAGCAAGTGTTGGGAAAACTGCAAATTGGGTTTACCAGCCACTACAAGCAGGAACTGCTACTGCTAGGTGAAGCATTGCTCTGGGTGCTACTCCCAGACACAACCAACAGGAAGGCACGAAGACAAGTCTTGCTTCCTCCAGCCTTCCAGTCTGCCTCCAGTGCCCTCCGCTGACAGCTGAGCAGGGCCAGCAGCCAAGCAGAAAGTGGTTTGCAGAGTCCCAGCCCCAGCATCACACAGCAGAATACAGAAGGATGTGGTTTGGAGCTGAGAGAAAATAGCTTAATGCACAAGTTATACATGTTGGTATGGTAATTACACTTGAAACTTCTCACACTTAAACTGATAATAGCAATTCATAGTAACCAATTTTACCCATGACTATGTCCATAGGTACCCAGTCAGCCCACTTTTTTTTTTTTTTTTAAACAAATCCATTCACCCCCACATTCAGCTCCGTTATGGATAAAGAGTTAAGCGTACTTGGGAGGCCTCTCTCCTACGTTATATACCAGTGTCATTAAGGACACAAACACTTAGGGTGTTTCAGTGCGGTCCTTTATGTTAGCACTGCTTATGATGGTTTCACACCCAACATCTCCAGACCACCTGTAAATACTGTGGTCCTAGAGAGGAGAAGATGACTTTTATTTGAAAGGTGCAGTTCTTACCACAGTTCTTCAGGGTGAGGAGAGGATGGTTTGTAGGCAGTGGTTCTGGGGTGGTCACATCTAGTCCAGCAGCTGCAATATGACCACCAGCCAAGGCCTGGTACAGGTCGTCCTGGTTTACCACATCTCCCCTGGAATGACAGTGGTGATGTGGGTGCCCCAAAACACCCTTCCCCCAGGCCACTTTTAGGGCAGAACAACCCACATAATACGAATTTTTCTACTGGAAGGTACTAACTTTTAAAGCAGTAATGTCATTATTTCTCTAGGACACATTTTTGTTTGTGTGTTCTTTATATAACATTTAGCCTTTACATAGCTAGGTGACTGTAAGTGTCCCTTCTTGGCTCTGGGCCTGTCAGGGGCTTGAGCCAACCCACTGGTACCTAAACTGAGTAAGGCAGGCTGAAGACATAATAGCCTTTCCTAATTTGGCCATGGTCTTTGTTTTTTTTCCTAATTTGCAGAAGCCTAAATTTGAGAAAATGCTCATGTTTTCCTTCTGCACATTTTCCTTAGAATAAGGCATCAATTATATACACTGGAAAGAATCCAGTATCAAAAGGGTATGTGAGAGAGTCTGTAGTAAGACGGTGGTGTAAGCAACAAAACACATATAAACAGGTAGAAACTGGAAAACTCAACAGTATCAGAACTCTGGAAGCTAATAAAGCAAATGCTGAATCAAGAAAAAGGCAACATAAATGGTAGGAAAGATTTCGTTTTCTACCTGCCTGTGTTCCAATCCAGAAACCCTGGTGGTGTAGTGGTTAAGTGCTACGGCTGCTAACCAAGGGGTTGGCAGTTCGAACCCACCAGGCGCTCCTTGGAAATTCTATGGGGCAGTTCTACTTTGCCCTATAGGGTCACTATGCGTTGGAATCAACTCGACGGCACCGGGTTTGGTTTGGTGTCCCAATCCATCCCTGGCTCGGCACGGTCATCTTAAAGCAGTATCAGAGCGCATCCACAGAGCGGGAGCCTGGCCTAGCTCTAGACAGAATTCAGTAGACTGTATTAAAAAACCATTGTGTCTGTCTGTTCTAACCTGTCTGGGGGCTGCCCGAAGGACTGAAACAAGGCATCTGTCTCAGTTTGGCCTGTCTGGGAGCTCATGCAGGGCTTAGGGGCAGTGGGCAGCAACCTAGGGCTGTGACTATAGCTGTCTGGGGCTAAGGAGTACCATTAATGCTTATGATAGGCCCCTAAATGCTGGAAGGAGAGGCCAGTAGAGAATTTCTTTTGGAAGTTAAAGCTTTCAAAAGCACTGTGTCTCCCTCCTGCCCCTGGTAACCACTAATAAACCTTAGTCTCTATTAAAAAATAAATAAATAAAAAACACTGTGTATACGGGAGAATTGAGAAATGAGAAAGCCACACACATGCCCAGGACAGAACACATGCTCAGATATTATCTGACAAGACCCTATGATTTCACCTCAGGTTGATCCATAGCTCAGTGCAAGCCTGGCTCAGTGCTGAAGGAGGACCTTGGCACAGAAGGTTTTTTGTTTGTTTTGACAACACTCCCCTCCCCCCACCACAGTGTTCAAGGAAATCTTTGTCAAAACACTAGCTGAACATAAGCTAAGAAACTGAGTCCTCAGTATCCATACACGTATGAGAAGCCAATCTTTGCAGGAAAAGTTAGGTAAAGTCTCTAAACAAATGGATGAGTACAGCCTTCGATAATTTAGAAGACAAAACAAAAGCAAAACAGCACACCCTGGGGAAGAGGAAGAATCTGATTTCCAGAATTACCACATTATAATATTCAAATGTCTTAGTTTCAGCAAAAAAAAAATCACAAAGCATACAAAGAAACAGAAAGGATAGCCCATTCAAAAGAACAAAATTAAGTGACAGAACCTGTTCCCATGGAAGCCCAGATAATGGACTTAATAGACAAAGACTTTAAAACAAGAATATTAAATATTCTCAAACAGCTAAAAGAAAACACGAAGAATTAAACGGAAATGATACATGAACAAAACAAGAAGAGACGGAAATTTTACAAGAGAAACCTAACAGAAATACCGAAAAGTAGTTAACAGATGAAAAATTCACTGGAGGGGTTCAACAGCAGATTTGAGCAGGTAGAAAGAATCAGCAAACTTAAAGATAGGGCAACTGAAATTATGGAGTCTGGGGAGCAAAAAGAAAAAAAAAAGAACAGAATCCTAAGGGACTTCTGGGACACCATCAAGTGAATAAATACCTGCATTGTATTGAGCATTGAGCCCCAGAAGGAGAAGACAGAGAGAAAGAGGCAGAAAGAATATTTGAAGAAATAGTGGCCAAAACTTCCCAAATTTGATGAAAGACCTGAATTTACACATTCAACCAGTTCAACAAACCCCAAGCAGGATAAACCCAAAGAGAGTGACACCAAGACACATTATAATCAAACTCTTGAAAACCAAAAATAAAGACAGAATCTTAAAAGCAGCAAGAGAAAAGCAAATCGTCACCTACAAGGGATCCTCAGTAAGATTAAATAACAATTTCCCCACAGTAACCATGGAGGCCAAAGGGCAGTGGTATGACATATTTAAAGTGCTGAAAGAAAAGAACTATCAACTAAGAATTCTACATCTGGCAAAACTGTTCTTCAAAAACGAGAGTGAAGTTAAGACATTGCCAGATAAACAAAAGCTGAGAGCTCATTACTGAGATCTGCCTTACAAGAAATGCTAAGGACAGTCCTTCAGGTTAAAAAGAAAGGACACTTGATAGTAACTCAAACCTGTACAAAGGGGGAAAAAAAACCTACAAAACTCCAGAAAAGGTAATTTTATGGGTAAATATTAAGGTTAGTTTTATGGTATTTTTTGTGTGGCCTTTACAGGCAGTCCTCAGGTTATGAAGAAGTTCCGTTCCTAAATCTGTCTTTAAGTTGAATTTATACATGAATTGGAACAGTTAGGTATGGTTTATATCTAACGTTAGTCAAACATTTGTTTTAATATACGGTATATAGTGTACCTTTCTATGCATAAAAAAATTAAACGCTTCCAGATACACTAAAACATCTTTAACATAATAATACAGTAATAATAAATAACAGTAATGTTTTGATGTGCATCTCAAAGTAATGCCTGTTTGTTATTACGAACCATTGCACGTACCTCCAATTTTTAATACAATAGGCTTTATACGGGGGTTGGCTTGTAACAACAGGTTGTACATAAGTCAATTTCATAACCCGGGGACTGTATTTACCATATTTCTGTGTTGGGTGGTTGGTTATTTCATGGAGACCAGCAAGCTCTGCCTGAGATCTCATCAACAACCCATAGGGAAGAAAAATTGCAGATTACAGCAGCAGGACAGCCCTTTTCAAGGATGTCAGGCAACCCTAGGTACCTGCTGATGTTGACAAACACAGCTGTTTTTTTCATCTTCTGGAAGAAGTCCTTGTTGCAGAGCTCCTTGGTCGCAGGCGTTAAGGAGCAGGCTACCACGATGAAATCAGACTCAGTGGCCAGCTGGGAGACAGACACTGGGGAAGGACAGGACTCTATCAGACACTGATTCTCAGGTTAGGGACAGTGAGATAGTGCGACACCAGACCCTCTCCTCCTCCTCACATAATGGAAACTCCCAAGATGGTTCCTGAAGGCCTTGTCTCCACTTGGACAACTCTGATGGCTGTACAAACTTTATAGCCATTCATGGAATCCTGGTACATCAGACCGTTCCGCCAGCCCCTTGCTCTATCAGATGGGGAAATTGAGACCAGTGAGGGGCAGGAACTTATTCAAAGTCACAAAGTGGGATTTGGGCCACTGTGGCTATCACCACCTTCAGAGCTGGGTATGCCAAGGGGGTAAGGAACAGCTAAAATCCAGCCTGCCCTCTGCTCGCCAAGCTGTATACCCTGCTAGGGGGCTGTATCCGCCAGGACAAAGGGACACCTTTTTCTAATTCACACAAAGGCTGGGGATAACACTCACCACTTTATTAAGAAACTCTGAGTTAAAGTCCCCAGTTCCCAGTTCCTCCTTGCATCCATCACCATCTCTGCTACTTTGCCCACACATGGCAATGGTGACAAGGAACTCTGAAAGAGACCCCGAGTGCACTACTGCACAGAGAGAATTTGCTGTGTGACCTGGGGTAAGTCCCTGCCTCCCTGAGCGGGCCTCTGTGTTCAGGGCAGGTAGACAAGATAATGCCTAAGGGACACAGTAGGCCCTGAATACATCTGAGCTCTGACACTCTGCCTGCAAATGGTGCCATTGAAGAAGACAGGGAGAACCTCCCAAGAGAGCACAGAGGGGGCTCCTGTGGAAATCAAGGTTTTACTTACCAAACTCTGCCTGGAATTCCTCTGCTTCCCGAGGCCTGGGCTGCCGTCCTGTGTAGAGAAATCTCTGGACGCCAAATGGTTTCAGACGCCGAGCAACAGCCTGGCCTGGGACACAAGGAGTGAGAGTCCATGGCTTGTCCCTCACACCCTCAGGGAGCAGAGGCAGCACCCAGCACCTCCAGGGACAGGGTGCCCCTCGGGGTCAGATCAATACAGTCCTGACGTACTGGTGCTGTCTTACATGGATGGAGCTGGGAGCTGTCTCAGCTAGCCCCACCATACCCTCGGGGGCCACAGGGCAGTCCTTCGGAGATCTCGAGGCAGCATCACAGCTCCCCTGTGGCTTTGACTGGCTGATGCTGTACCCACATGGTCCTGCCTGCCTTGAGGACCATTTATTAACCTCTGAGAACTGGACCTGGCACTCCCGAAGTGGTTTGGCAAAGCAGTCCCTCCCTCCTTCTGGACCCTCTGCTTCTGTTAATGCAGCCCCAGAGCCCATTTGACTTCTTAGTGGCATTGCCACACTGCCAACTTGCCCAAGACCTGCAAGACCTTTGCACAGGTGCTGCTGCTGAGCCAGGCCTCCCCTGGCCAAGGTTTGGGCAGGTGTATTTTCAGACAGAACATTCCCCAAATCTGCTAGGTTCCTCTGACCAGCTCTCTAGTGTGAAAGGTAGGGCCGCTGGCTGGCCAGACAGGTTACCCACACTCTCTATCCCTCACCGAACCCTGTACCCAGGCAGGATGCCAGAAAGCCACCAAGAACTGCTTGGGTGAGCTCAAGCCCTTCTGTCAGGCTTTTCCAACAGGGGCCCCGGAAGAAAAACAGCTCTGCTTCATCAGCAGAACCCCAGCAAACCCTGCCCACTAGGCCTGCCTGTCCCTGAGTTACGGCTCCACAGATGAAATGCCTTCTGGAATCCAGGCCTGGTGTGGGGGTGGTGAGGACTTCCCTCAGTATAGGATTCCTAAAGGCCCCAGTGTTTGTAGCTTTCATGTGTTTTTACGCAGCTGTAATCATTCAGAATCCTGGCTCTTACAATGTCCTTTTATCACCTAGTGGGTTCTTAAGGAAATCCTGACGTTCCTTCTGACCTGTGTTTTATGAAATTGAGTTTTCTCCTTCGAGATTTCCCTACAGCATGCAAGGTGCCTTGACAATATCCAGCTAAGGAAACCCTTTACAAAAGAGGATTTTCAGCATCTAACCATGGGAGCCCATGGTGGGCAACTCACCTATGCGGCCCAGGCCGATGATGCCCACAGTGCTCTGGGTGAGGCCGTAGCCACACATCCACAGGGGCTTCCATGTGGTCCAGCCACCGCTGCAGGGAGTGAGTGGGTTGTGAGAGGCCCCGGCCTCTGGCGAAGACAGGAGTCTAGTGCAAACGCACAGACCCCACACCCCTGGTATAGTAAGAATGGGGATGAGGTATACCATACCCACAGTTACTCAGCACTGTGAAGATGCACAGGGAATGACTCCTCCTTTAAAGCCAGAATTCAAGGGCTGGAAGGGACCCTGGAGGCTCCCATCCCATTCTGCAGATGGGGAAACTGAGACCAGAAAGAGTGACCTGCTGAGGTCACACAGCCAGGGCGGAGTGGGTTATAGCAGGTTGCAAGCTTGCGATTTGGGATTCTAGAACCAGTGATCTCACACAGATAGTAAAGCCACAAGGCCCAGCACCTGTGGCCCTGGGGGACAGGAGAACACAGCCTGTCTTGAGCACCTTCAATAAAGGTGACAGGAGGGTCAGCAGGACACACGGCTCCTGCACACCCCCACCCCGGAGCCCATGTCCCTCATGTGTGCTCGTCTCCCAGCCTCCACTCAAGCCGTTCCTTGCCCCGGGGATACCTTTCCCAGCTCTTAATACACAGACCTAAATCCCTTACCTGAAACCCTTGGACCAGATTTCAGAATTTTTCGCATCTTAGAAGGCAGTATGGTCCCTATGCTGTATTCTATATAACACCCTCTGCAGGGTCTGGGCCACACCTTGCATCAGGCACATCAGTGTTTCTGCAGCAAAACGTATGGCTAGCCACACTGAATGCAATAAACAAGGACCACAAACAGCCTCACGTAGTTTCGGTCAGGTTTTGCTACCAAAAGATTTATGGAACACCTTTCAGAGATTTTGGATTTCAGCATCACGGACGAGAGGCCTATACCTCTCAGCAGTCAAAAAGGATGCCCAACTGCTACTTCTTCCATGAAGCCTTCCCTGATCCACACCTCCTCCCAACCAGACAGAATTACCCACCCCTCCTTTGTCCTCTTCTCTCATGCCTTGTTTATTTCAGTTCTGCCTTTTGCTTTAGTATTTTGGCTGAGTCTGTCCTCCCTACCCCACCACCATTACCCACATATGCTAGATGGTCTGTGCCCAGGGACTCAGTAGCTCAAGAACCAGCTACTGAGCAGAACCGACTTTCCCACCAGGCGTTCACTCACTTCTTCACTTCTGCGATGGCCTCCGGCAGCCGGCGGCAAGTGGTGAGCAGCAGGGAGACCGCAAGTTCGGCAGTGGTGTCTGTCAGGACATCCGGGGTGTAGCCAACGCGGATCCCTCTACGAATCAAACATCTGGTAACACCAACTGCAAGCACCTTCACCACTTTCTACCTTTCCATTATGGAAAGCAGTCCCATAATGCTACTTTGCTCCCTCTTTGGTCTGCCTGCCAGGAAGCTCAGAGCTATAAATGAGCCTCAGGAATGTTCATCCCTTACTCCCACTTTGATCATCTTCCCCTTTGGGGAGGATATGAAGATGAAAGATCAGGGTTCAAAGGCAAGTGAACTACTTGACTTTTCTGAATCTCTTCATCTGTACAGGGAAACAAGAATACTTGCCTTTTCTCCTAAGGGGTTGTGGGGATCAGAAGATACTGAATGCGAAAGGGTGATAAACTGGACAGATGTTACCCACTAATTCCAACTTCTTGAGTTTAACTGACCTGTGCCCCTGTGGGCGTATTTTATCATCAGCTACCTCACGTTCTCACTGAATGGCTGAGGGGTATGAAGTGAAAATAAATACTCAGCTCCTCCTCCTCTCTGCCAGCCACCCCTCCCTTCAAGCCCTTCCAAAGCCCAAGCTGCATTTACCGCTTCTTGATTTCGTCCAAAGCCAAGTGGTCAACGCCCACGGACAGTGTGCTGATGACTTTGAGATTGGCTCCTGTTGTGCAGAAAAAAGCACCCTTTATATCTTCCCTTGTGGAATTCAAAGCCCTCCTCTATGGCGGGGACACCAGCTTATTCTTATTTTCTTAGAATAAGAGAGAAGACTGGCATCTCTGCTCCTCGTTTAAAACTCAGAATAATCCCTTTGTCACATATGGACACTGGCTCAAAGACATTACGGGACCTGCCCAGGTCACAGGATACCATGTGGCCCCTGAGGCTCTGACACCAAAGCTTCTGCTCTTACCCACTAGACTGTCTGCCCAGTGAGGCCTCAGGTCTCCTTGGGCCACAACCTGGGGCCTCCCCAGGACACCTCACAGAACACCAGGAAGGCAGGTGGGGCCTAATCCTCTCATCCAGTCAGGCAGACAGAAAGCTGCCAGGCCAAGGTTGAGGTGCAGGTGCCAGGCTTGGCTTGGCCCTGACTCACAAGGGCCCCTCCCCATCCAGTAGCCTGTAATTCTGAACCTTTCCTCAAACTGTCACAATGACAAATCTCAAGGAGTGACATTACCCTGCCTGCTTTGTGACATTACCCTGGTGCTTGCTGGTGCTTGGCACTGAGCTGGGCCCTCCCTCATTGCTACATGTCACAAAGCAAGGCCCTGGCAGGGCTGGCCGAGGGCCTTGGGTGCACTCCCCAACACCCACTGCCTCCACACCATGGTCTTTGTCCTCGTAAGGCCTCCCTCCAGGGATCCACAGCCAGGGGAGAGGGCACTGTGTGTGCTAGGTGGGGGTGCAAACAACTGCCCCCTCAGGCATAGTATCTCTGCAAGTGACCTTAGAACCCAGAGAGGGTCCTGCAGGCCTGCTCAGGGAGCCAGCAAAGGCAGGTTGATGTGCCCACAGGGCCAAGACGTCCTCCCATCCTACCCCAGACCTGCTCAGTGCAAACATACCTGCCGCGTCCAGGAGCCTCTTGTCCACGCAGTCAGAGAGAAGACAAAGCAGGCCATCTGCCCCGGCAATGCCTCGCTCCAGCTCCTCATCAGGGATGGGTTCGTCTGAATCCCATTGCTCCACCTCACAGCTGAAGGCAAAGGAAAGGCCACTCAGGAGAAGCAGGGGAGCCCCACAGATGCCCCCAGGCCCCAAGATTCCCTACAGCCACATCCCCTGCCTCCCCTCTCAGAGCTGGGGACGCTGCCTTCTGCTTGCTCTGGGGCTAGCAGGGGGGAGTCAGGGGTCAAGCACAGACAGTGGCCTCAGAACTGTCCTGAGAGAGCCAGTGAAGGGCTATTACAGGGCAGAGGGAGCTGACAAGGCCTGAGGGGGCCCCAAGAGCAGAGGCTAAATTAGAAGGGACAGCTCTTAGCTCAAGATCAGGAAGTGCTAACACCAAGCGGAGGGCTCAGTGTAGTAAGCTCCCTGACACGGCACATCCAAGCAGGCAGTCAACTGTTGGGAAGGCCAGGGAGGGGGGAAGGTTCTTGCATGGGTTAAATCGTGCTCCCCCCCAAAAAGATATGTTGAAGTCCTAAGCCCTGACACCTGTGAACATGACCTTGTTTGGAAATAGGTTCTTTGAGGCTATTACCAGTTAACATGAGGTCACACTGAAGTAGAGTAGGTTGTAATCTAATCCGAGTGGTGTCCTTAAGAAAGAGAAGAAACACAGAGAGACAAAGAGAAGACGCCGTGTGAAGATGGAGCTATGCTGCAGCTGCAAGCCAAGAACACTGGGGCTACTAGAAGCCGGAAAAGCCAAGAGAGGATCTTCCCTTAGATCCCGTGGAGACAACACGACCCTGTCAATCTTCTGAATTCAGACTCCTAGCCTCCCAATTTGTCAGACAATAAATTTCTGTTATTATAAGCCACCCAATCTGTGGTACTCTGTTACAGCAGCCCAGGAAATTTAATACAGAGTCCCTGACCAACTGCACCTCTACCTGTTCCATGAGTCAGGAAGCATGGGAAACTCTCAGACTTGGACAAGATGGTCAAGACAACGCAACACGAAGGAGGGTTAGGGTGTGCTTCCATGGCAGCTAATGGGAACTGTATATGTTTCCTGTGCCACCCAGCCTCTCAGTCCTTGCCATTTAATTCAGTCCAGACAACATGTATTAAATACCTATGTGTGTGAGACACAGGGCAGCTGCTGGAAATGCCCACAACAACGTGATGCAGCTTTTGCCTGGCAGGCTGAGCCCCAGGCACAGGTCACTTTCCATCCACCTCTGCTTGACATGGTGCACAGTGCTAAATAGCAGTGTGAGCTACTCTACTGTTGTTGTCATTTCTGCCTTCCCCGTCACTCCCCCCGCCCCTTTAGTAATTAGCAGGTCCTCAGCAAGTTCCCTTGCATTGAATGAAATAAATCTCATGCACCCCACAACTAATTTCTGAGATTGGATCCCAACTTCTCCCCGCCTGAAACTCAGAGCTGAGTTCAAACCCCCAGCTGTGCCACTTAAGAGCTGTGTGACTTTGGGCAAGATACTTAATCCTTCCCAGTCTCAGTTTTCTCATCTGTGAAATGGGAATCATAATATTGACTTCACAGTGTTGCAAGGATTAGTTTATATATACGAAACACCTGGCAAGGCTGGCACATGGAAAGGTTCAATTTTAAGAGTCGCCCAAGGCCATTGCCAACTGTCCAAAGGGGCTAGACCAACGACTGTCACGGACCCTGGCCCCCTTCCAGCCAGTCCTCAGGCGACCTGGGAGGGTAAATGATTAACAGCCTGAATCTTGCGTCATAGGTGGTCTCCCCTGTCCCCAGGGCGATGACCTGGAAGAGTTCCAGTGTCCCCTTCCCAGCGACACTGCACGGGACCTGTAGAGAGCTGGGGCCGCACAAAACTCCAAACCCGTCGCAACCAAGCACAAGTTGCAAAGTCCAGCCAAGGCCCAAGTGCCAGGGCCCCCGTTCTCTCTGGCTCCTGGGGCAGCACTACCTCCCCTCCCCAAAATAACTGGGCCCAAAGGCATGCCTGGAGATCGCTCAGTCACCCTGTGCGCAGGGGCGCTTGGGATCTGGGGGAGAGCATCCGCCAGGGTCGCCAAGGGCAGACAGGTGTACTCTGGGCTCTGCAGCCCCTTCTCAGGAAATCACCCAACCCCGTGCGCCCCGCGGGACACTCGGTGCACGGAGCGGCGCGGGGGCGCCCGCTCTTCTTACTCTGCCGCCTGTGCGAGCGCGGCCCTGCCCTCCGGGGGGATCCTGCGGGTGACGAAGACCTTCATGAGCCGCGCTGGCCTCATCCAAGCTGCAGCCGCTGGACACTGACCCAGACCAAGCCGGACGGAAGCGGGACGGGAAGTGGAGGCGGCACCTCGGGAGGGGTGGGGCCTCGGCTGGAGCAGGCGGAGCTGGCGGCGGACGTCTGTGTGGCCCGGGCGTGCGTTGGCCTCTCGTCGGCGTGTGCGGGCCTGTGGATGCTGGTGACTGTGCACACTCGGGAGTCAGGACGGGCGAGTGTGAATCGGGGGCTTACGTCTGTAGTACTTTGTGCAGTCCCCCGTATGAAGCCGACGATTGCGAGGAGTAATTTAATCAGTCGAAGGCCACCCAGGGTGGCTGGAAGCCTGCTGACTGGCCAGGAGGAAGGTCGAACGAGCATAGGACCAAGGCCAAGGTGCTGAATGGGCCGAGCGGGCTCTGGGTTTGCAGTCAGATGGACTGGGTCTGAATCTCGGCTCCGCCCTTTACAGGCCACGGGATCACGTCGTCTTCCTGACCCTCAATTTCTTCAGCCACAAAATGGAGGAAAGAACATTTTCCTTCGAGGGTTATTGTTATGATTAAACAAAACAATGTTCTCACGGACCCTGGGCCATGTTTGGTGTTCATCAAGCACTGAGAAATCTGTGGAGAAGAGAGGTTAGGTGCTCAGGCTCTCGAGCCAGACGGCCTGGGCTTAAATCTCAGCTCTGCCATTAATAAGAAGTTATTCAACTTCTGTGTGGCTCAGTTTCCTTACCTGTAAAATGGGGATAATATTATCTGTCTCATGGGGTTGTTGAAAGGATGAAATGAATCAACTTCTGTATGTACAACAGCTGTCAACACATGGGCACTTGACAACAGTTGACACATCCAAGGACACCTGTGCCCCAAGGCCAGCGGTTGGTCTCTGGGCAGACACTGAAGCCAGACTAAGGAAATGGAAGGGGGCTAGGCTGTAGCTCAGCGCCATTGACTTCATCTCTGCCCTAGGCCTATTCAGTTACCTGCTCCCAGGCCTGCCTGGTGGTCTCTCCCCACCCTCTTCTGCCCTGGTTTTAGCTGAATCCATTCTGCCCTATCAGGGCCCAGATAAGGAAGCTGAAACATGCACAGAGAGGCAACATCACCCGGCAAGTCACTGGAGAGGCCAGAGCTGAGATCTGGGCTGCCTGGACCTTGGCCGGTGCTCCAGCCTACCACCTCCCTCTCTTGAGTAACACGTTAATGAATGTCTTACCCGTAGACCGTTATCTGCCCTGCTAGGCCACCTCAAGAATTTCTGAAGTAGATCAAACATTGGCGAAACAAGGTGTTTTTCTGTCTCCAGGCCAGGCCGTTTGGGGGACAGTGTGGCCCAGTGACTGGGTCCTCTGTTAATCAGTTGTGACACCGGAGCCCAGCTCCTTCCATGCAGGACAGGCAAGGGCACTGGGCAAGCCTGTCCACCAGGGTCAGGAGGGAACATGACATGTTAATGGGTCCCCTCCACCAAGACAAAGCACATAGCTTGCTCTTAATAGGTGCTGCTGGGTGATAGGCAAGGAGCCAGAGCATGGATCCAGCTGAAGGCCCTGGAGGAGGGATCAGGTGAAGTGGTAGGAAGAGGAAGGATGTGAGAAGAGGGGAGGGGCAGGAGGCCTGACCTGGGGTTCACTGGGTAAAAATAATCATAATAAATAGTGGACATTTATGGAGCCCTTAGTAAGTTCCACTTGTCTAACGCACTTGCCTTAGACACGTCATTAGGGAAGACCAACCGCTGGAGGGACACGTTGTGTTTGGTGAAGTAGAGGGCCAGCGAGGGCGAGGGAGACCTTTTGTGAGATGGATTGGCACAATATCCTCAACGATGAACTTGAACATGAGGGGTGATTGTGAGGATGACACAGGACTGGGCAACTTTCTGTTCTGTTGTATATAAGGTCATCATGAGTCGGAGTTAACTCAACGGGAACTAACAACAAGTAAGCTCCAGACACTGTCCTAACCACTGCATATGGTAACTCACTAATTTAAACCTCTTGACTCCCTGAAAGGTGCATACTATTACTGTACCCAGTTTACAGATGAGGAAGTTGAAGCCAAGAAAGGTGAGGTCACATAGTAAGAGGCAGAGCTTGGATTCAAACCCTGGCACTCTGGCTCCTGATCACTGCTCTTAAACACCTTGCAAGCCTTGTGGGAGGGTAAAGAGGGCCACGAGGGGTGAACTTCTAGGTATCTGGCTTAGGGGACCCCTGGAGGTGGCTGTTACTTGGATGGGGATCCAGGAGGAGGGGTGCAGGTGTTAGGTGGGGGGAAGGGGGAAGTGCAGTTGGTAGGTGTAGAGTTTGAGATGCCTGGGGGCATGCTCACTCATGAGCAGGGGCTCGGGAGGGAGGCTAGGTAGTATGTTAGGCTTTAGGGGCCATATGGTCTCTGTTGCAAGTCCTCAACTCTGCCATTGCAGTGCAAAAGCAGCTGTGGACAAGAGAGAAGTGAATGAGCACAGCTGTGTTACAATAAAACTTTATTTATGGACATTGAAATTTGATTTCATATAATTTTCACGTGCTGCAGATATTATTCTTCCTTGGAATTTTTTTTGGGTGCAAGACCCATTCTTAGCTTGGAGGTCATACAAAACAGATTGCAACCAGATCTGACCTAGACTTAGCAGACCTTCTTACTTGATGGGGCACATGAATCCCCTGGGAATCTTGTTAAAATGCAGATTCTGATTCAAGCTCTGAGGTGATATGCTGCTGCTGGACCACGGACCACACACTGAATAGCAAGGGGCTAGAGGATTTTCCAGCTTGGCCAGTCTCTGAGATTTGCAGCGACACTTCGATCCATGATTTTGCCCTTCACTGAAGAGATGCTCATTTGGAGTTGGGGGTGTGTGTGAGGTCCCAGTATTTTTTTTTTTTTTTTTTACCTGTGACCCATGTTTTTCTTGCTTTTTTTTTTTCTGCCTTTTTTTGTTTTTGTATCTTTCCCATGTTCCCTCGCGAAACATAAGCTCCTTGAGAGCAGGGTCCTTGTCGCCTTATTTATGCTGTTCTTTTTTTCTGCCAGCCTTGCGCATAGCAAGTGCTCAGAAAATATTTGTTGAATAAAGGAATGGATGATGCAGGGATGCCTGGTTGGGCTGCCTTTTTGCTTATCCCCGCTGGGACTTTGTAGTTCTATCACCACCTAGTGGTTAGTTTGTGTACTGCGGGGTTGGGGGAGAAAAACGCTCCACATTCGAGTATGACCCAGGCAGAAGGTGGAGGAGACCGCTGCCCGCAGACGGGTGCCCCTTCTGGTGCTTCTCTATCTGTGTTCTTGTCTGCTTGCACAGAGCTTCTTGGAGAACCTTCCTGGAGGAGGCTGTGTATGACCTGAACAATGAAGGCAGTGGGATTTGGACTGGTGGGAATGAGAGAGGGAGAAAAGGCATTCCTGGCAGAGGAAATAGCAGGAGTAAAGACCTGAAGGCTGGAAAGTGTGGGCATGGCCACAAGGTGAGGAGAAGTAGTAGCAGCTGAGATGGGCAGTGGAGAGTGAGGCCAGGTAATGACCTAAGTAGGAGGGGAAGAAGTTCCAAGGAAAGGGAACTTGCATTTAGTCAATGTTTGACCATTCTGGGCGCTTCACACACATAAACTCATTTACTCTTCACAGAGGCCAGTGAGGGAGATTTTGTTGTTGAGTCGATTCTGACACATAGCAACCCTACAGAACAGAGCAGAGGGGCCCGATAGCATTTCCTAGGCTATAATCTTTACGGGAGGTCTATTGTCTCACAGGGTGGCTGGTAGGTTTGAATGGCCAACCTTTTGGTTAGCAGCTGAGCGCTTAACAATTGTACCACTAGGGCTTCTTGAGGGAGATTTTAGGACTCTCTTTTTACAGATGAGGTAACTGAGACACAGATTAGGTGAAGTGACGTGCCCAAGGTCACACAGCTGGTAAAGGGGGAATTTGAATCTAGATCATCTGACTGGCGTCTCCACCCTGATGGGGGTACCTGCACCTGGTTTGTGCTTGCAGGGACAAGTTGGGGAAGAATGTACTAGAACGTAGAGCCTGGGGTTTGAGACTGGAAACCCTGGTAGCATAGTGGTTAAGAGCTACGGCTGCTAACCAAAAGGCCGGTAGTTCGAATCCACCAGGTGCTCCTTGGAAACATTATGGGGCAGTTCTACCCTGTCCTATAGGGTCGCTATGAATCGGAATCGACTCGATGGCCACGGGTTTTTGGGGTTTGAGACATCCCAGAGCTCTGAACTCTCTGCCCCTCATCACTGTCTCATTGGGTCAAAAGGCCTGACAGCATGTCATCTGAGGGCTTCTCTATGCTCACCTTGCTGGTCCTAGAGCCCGGCCTGGGTGACAGGACGCCTAGTCCCAGCTCTGCCTCTCTAGACTACCATGGAAGCAGGGACTTCTAAAGTTATAGAATCATGGAACATCAGCACTGAAAGGGACCTCAGAGATCTCTGACTTGCCCATTATACAGTTGTGGAAACTGATGCCCAGGGAGGGGAAAGAGCTTCTGTGATGATGCATGGCAAGCTAGGCCCAGTATGGGTCATGGGTTTTCTGGAAGCTGGACTCGCCAAGGCAGGGGGAGGAATGGGAAGACACCCGCCCAGGCTTCCCAGCTCAGCAGCAGACCCTGGCGCCCCCAGACTTTCACCCCCATGCAGCTCTGCATCCGGCACAGGAAGCCATTCCTGACCCCTAGACCTGCTCTTCTGGGGAGCAGAGGGCCCCAGCCTGGGGGACTCAGAGGTATGGTGGAGATGCCCTCCACCAAGACTGAGCTCAGCTCTGTGTCAGCTTCAAACTCTATGATCTTCACCCCACAACAAACCTGAGTGGGCACTGTCAGGATCCCCACTGTAAGAGTTGAGAAAACTGAGGTTCAGAGAGGTAGAAGGAGTTGCCCGAGGTCACTGAGTATGAGCTGGGCCTCAAACAAAGTCAAAGTGACCGAAAAGCATTTGCCTGCAACCCTGGTGACTGCCCCTGATCCAGGGGCTTCTTTGGCTACATCATATCGCCAGCTGCCGAGCCATCCCCGGCCTCAGCTTGTGGCCTGGAGCATCTGCTCTTGCCCAGGCCCTACTGTGAGGTCTGAGCTGCTGGCTACAGCCCTCTCTCCCTCTGACCCTCACCACCCCTTACCGACCACCTTCCCCACTACCGCCAGGGCAAGGGCAGGGTACTCGAGGAGCCTCTTCTGAGGCACCAGCACCGAGCCAGAGTCCCCACAGAGGACACTCAGTAAACATATTCTCTGTGACTGAGCGAACCCCCGCAAGGGCAGACACCACCCTCATTTTTCAAATGAGAAAACAGAATCAATAGAGTCAGTGACCTGTCCAAGGGCCATGTCCTGCATAGGCCTCTTGCTGTCCATAGGGTGATTCTAGCAGCTTGCCTGCAAGAAGTCTTGCATGTGGATCAGAAAGCTGGCACTTTGGGCCACTTTTCTGCCAGGCAGAGGCTGATCGCCCAGATGCTGGGCTTCCTGGGCTGGCGCACACCCACCCAAATGTGCTTCTGCAGAGACCACCACAAGCAGATTACCATGGAGGGATTCTGAGGTTTCCTTTGGGGGAGCACGTTATTTCGGCTGGGGATTTTTACCAGAGAAGTTTTCTTAATCCTTCTCGGGGCAGAGCTGGGGGTTAGGAGTGAGCTGTAACAACCAGAATATTTGATTCTGTGAGCTGGGCCATGAATGTCCGCCCTTAGATGAGCCAGGCTCCTCTTTTCTGGAAGAACTCAGCCACCACAGGGCAGGGGTAGAGAGCAGCAATCCAGACCCCGCTCCCCCATTGTACAGATGGAGCCACAAAGCCCACCGAGGTAGTGAGGTCAGGATAGGGTCAAGCCCAAATGGCAGCACAATTCCATGTGCAAAAACTGGACTGTGGTGGCAGCAGGGCGGAACCAAAGGGAGGGGGCCTGGGCTGAACTGAGTAGGGAGTCATCAGAGACAGGCGTGGGGGCAGGGGTCAGAGAGGGGTACTTGCCCCTAGGTGCAAGCCCAAAGGGGTGCCAGACGAGGCACAGAATTATATTCTGAGGTGCCACAAATAGGAAAGGCGCCTAACTGAGGGAGCCGGACAAGCAGCGGGGGGTGGGGAGACCTCCTATCAAAGTCTATGCATCTTGAAATTGGGGAAGGAGGGCACAATTTAGAGATTGCCCCTGAGCCCTCCTTACATGGGACCTCAGGGCAGGGTTGTTCCCGCTGGGCCTGGGAGACATCATTCCATTTTGTAAGGGAAGATGGTTTAGGAAGAGGAGACAGCACAAGTAGAAGCCTAGAAGCTGTGTCTTAGGTTGGGTTCCTTAGAAGCAAGTGACTTTTTAAGGAAGCAACCCCTTCCTTCATAAGGAAGAATAAAACAGGAAAGGAGTGGGAAGCAGGAGAGGAAAGGGGAAGAAGCCAAGCAAAGTGCGATTTCAGGCTGTCCCACGGAGGGGAGCTGCGGTCTGATCCCACCGGGTGCTCTGCAGTATAAGTACACCACAGGGTTGTCCCAGCCCCAGGCACAGAAGCTGGGGCTCCACACGTCTGCACCCCATCAGGGAGACCTGGGCCAGTACAGATTCCCGGAGGAGGCAGCACTGGACCTTGCCATGTGATAAGAGAGCAAGGTAAGCTGGTTCTCCCATGGGGGCCCGGGCACATTGCTGGAAGGCCACACGTGCCATTTCCCCCTGGATGAGGACCAAGGCTCGACCCCTGATTGCAGGACAGGCCAAAGAGGAGTGTGCAGCATCAAGGGGTAGGTTGGCTCCCTGAAACCCAGAGGCGAAGTTCACTCAGCTATTTCAGCAAAAGTCCCATAAAAGTTCCCCCTCTCATCTGCTGCTGAGCTTGGGCCCAGGGGGAGGCGGGCAGCCGGCCTGGGCCCCAAGGGTAGACCCCCGATGGGGGCAAACCAGAGAGGAGGATATGCATTGTGGCAACTTCCGGCTCCTTCAGTGGTCCCCACTTCCCATCCCTCCTTCCCTCCCTCAAGGCCCTCACCTGGGCCTTTTGGCCTCCAGTCTTACCAATCCAGTCTCCTGGCGTTGCCAGAGGATCCTCCCTAAAAAGCAAATCTGGCCTGTCCCTTCCCCTGCCCGCCGCCTTCCATGGCTCCCCATTGCCCTCAGGATAAAGACCAAAGCCCCCGTGTGGCTCCCAAAGCTTCATCTCACAATGGAGATGCTTCAGCCACAGGGACGGAGAGCAGCGAATTCTAGAGGAGTCCCAGCAACAACCCCCCCACCTCCATGCCCCGCCAGGGCTGCAGGGCACCGAAGGTAGCAGCCCAGCTGTGCGGGAGGAGCTGCCCCAGGACCTGCCCCGGCCTCCCTCTCCGACTTTGCCTCTGTAATTAATTTATGGAAAGCGTCTAATTGGGAGTCAATACCATTCTGCAAATCTCATCTAATCCCTGCCTCCACCGGAGGGAGCAATGCCCTGGAGGTGGAGCTTTTCTTTCAGTGATTAAATTTGGTTTTATTTCAGAGGAAAAACCAAAATGAAACGGTTAAGGTCTTAACTTCCACAGTCATCTGCAGAATGAGGAGGCTCCCTGGTAGTGTTTGGTGAGGCCCCAGGGAACCTTGCAGCCCAGGTGGGCCTCCAGACAGCAGGGAGTCCAGTTCATCCAAAAATCCTTGTTATGAATTGAATTATGCCTCCCAAAAAGATACGTTGAAGCTCTAACCTCTGATACTTGTGAATGTGATGTTGTTTGGAAATAGGGTCTTTGAAGATGTTATCAGTTAGGTTAACATAAGACCATATTGGAGTAGGATGGATCCTAGCCCTATATGGCTGGTGTCCTTATAAAAAAGAGAAGATACACAAAGACAGGGAGACAGAGGAAAGACGCCATGTGACGCTGCAGCAGCAAACCAAGAACACCTGGAGCCTCCAGAAGCTGAGAGATATGCAACGTTTCCCCTCTCAGAGCCCTCAGAAAGAGTCAACATGGTCAATACCCTGAAGTGGACTTGTGGCCTCCAGAACTGCGGGACAATTAATTTCTGTTCTTATAAGCCACCCAATTTGTTGGTATTTTGTGATGACAGCCTTAGGAAACTCAGACAATCCTCTTGGCTCTACCTTTAAAACACTTCCAGAATCGACCCCTTCTCACCCCTTTCATGGCCTCTACCTTCATCTCTGTAATACCCTCCTGACCGGTCTCCCTGCCTCCACCCTTTCCTGCTCCAGTCTCCTCTCACCAGGCAGCCAGCCAGACGATGACACTGCTCTGAGGAAGGTCTCCAAGGGCCCAGAGCCCTCATCACAGCCTTGAAAGGCCAACGTGACCCTGTGACCTCATTCCCACCTCCTCCAGCTTCCTGGGATCCTTGCTGTCCTAGACCCTGCGGTGCACTCAGGTTCCTGCCCCTGCTGTTCTCCCTGCCTGGAACATTATCCCCCTACCCCCACATCCCTGAGATCTGCGCTGTCATTTCCTCCAAGTATTGCTCAGAAGCCGCCTCTTCACAGACTTCCCAGTCGTCCTCTTTAAATAGCACAACCCCTCTCACCCTTAACTCCACTCCTGTCTCTCAGCGTTCTTTATCCTTAGACTCACCTCCAGCCCGACAAATGCTGATTTATTTATGGTCGGCTTCTCTCTATTCCCCACCAGAATGTTTGCTCAGTGTCTCCAGTAAGGAAAACATTGCCAGGCACATAGTGAGTGCTCAATAAATATGTATCAAACGGATGGATGAAGCTTTTCTGTCATTTGACAGAGGGGTGGGCAGAGCTCCGAAAGATGCCCCGGGAGGTCCGCTCTGGGTGAGTGGAGTCAGCCCGAAGTTACCTCCTTCATGAAGCCTTCTGTCCAAGTTCTAAATGGAAGTTCTGGCTGCAGGTGTCAACTCAGATCCCTGATTTTCATTTGGCTCAAACACTACCTCCTCCAGGGATCCCTCCCAGAGCCCTCCCCCAGCCCCAGTCAAAATTTGTCCTACCTCCTCCTAGCCTGACACTTTCTCCCTTGCGGTCTATTTGTGTGTGGGTCAGACAGGAACCCTCTCAGCAGGCACCTGAGTCATACCCAGAGAACACCTGGAGACCTGCTTCAGGTCACGCTTTACAAGGTCCCTCATGCAGGCCTTGGTCACGCCCTTCTCCTCATTGAAGCCTCACAACAATCCTCTGAGGTTGGCGTTATTATCCCCATTTTACAGATGAGGAAACTGCGGTCAGAGGCCGCAGAGGGACTTACCAAGTCCCACAGCTGGTGTCTCAGAGTAGAGTTGAGTCCAGCTCCTGGGCCCCAAGGCCACCTCACCACAGCTACCTCGGTGCTTCCTAAGTGTCTGGAGAGTGAGTGAAAGGGCAACTCTGATCTCGGGCTCCTGACTGGTGTGAGAGATGAGGGTGCTACAGCCATAGCGGCACCAACCTTCTACCAGGCAAATCAGCTGTGGCTGGCTCATGCTTCGCAGAGCCCAGAGGTCACAACTCCCTGCTGTTTTCTGTGGACAAAGAAAAGGCAGAAATCTCTCCACTTCCTCTCTGGGAACGACAGGCCCAGGAAGATCGGCCTCCATGTGGGTGCCCATCACCTGGTCCACAGCCTCCTCCATGGGGCTCAAGGCTCAGAAGTTTGACTGATGAGCCAGGACCAGGGCCCTGAGTCTTAATTCTCAGCCTTGTGTTTGTTCTTTGACTGCACCTGCTACATACCACACTGGCTATTTCCCCAGAACCTGCACCTCAGTTTTCTTGTCTGTAAAGTGGGGATAATTGTACTATCTAAATTAATAAAAGCAAACTATAGGATAGGTACAATTGTCTGTAAAGTGGGGATAATTGTACCTATCTAATTAGACCCCTGGTGGCTCGGTGGTTAAGAGCTCAGCTGCTAACCAAAAGGTTGGCAGTTTGAATGTAGCAGCAGCTCCTTGGAAACCCTATGGGGCAGTTCTACTCTGTCCTATAGTGTCACTGAGTCGGAGTTAACTTGAAGGCAACTGGTTTGATTTAATAGGATCAAAGGTTAAATGAAAGGAGATAATATGAGAAAAGTAAGTGGCATAGTGCCTATCAGAAAAGAAAAGGTAAACTCTTTTAAAGTGGAGGATATAATTATTTTGTTTCCAAGAGAGGTGAATATATGATGCAGCCTCCTTCTTCTTGCCCTTACAAATGGATCTGGGCTGGGGCTGCAAAGCGGATAGTTAGAAGAAGACCTATTTGTTTAGGAAAAAATAAAATAATGGTGCCTAGTGGTGGAGAGGAAACCCTGGTGGCGTAGTGGTTAAGAGCTATGTCTGTTAACCAAAAGGTCAGCAGTTTGAATCCACCAGGCGCTCCTTGGAAACTCTATGGAGCAGCTCTACTCTGTCCTATATGGTTGCTATGAGGCAGAATTGACTCGATGGGAGTGGGTTTAATGGTGGAAGTGGTGTGGCAAAAACTAGCAGTGTTGTAGCATCTTGTGAGCGCTTTAAATATGCAAATTGATATTTGGTCAAATATATTAATAAAGTCTCATTTTGTCTAAATTCTCCCAAATTTTAAGATGTACATCAAGAAACGAATAATTTCAAAGCTGTTCAGTTAAGTGAGCTGTATGCTGGATTTATAATATTGCCAAGTAGTGGTGTTTTTTATCTGGTAAACAAATATAAATGTCTCCTCCCATCTCTTGTCAGGATTAGTCTTGAATTAGGTGAATTTTGAATTATGCCAGGTCAGGAATGGATCCCTGGAATAAACTGCAATGGTCCTTGTTGTAGATTGAATTGTGCCCCCCAAAATATGTGTCAATTTGGCTAGGCCATGATTCTCAGTATCGTATGATCATTCACCACTTTGTCATCTGATGTGATTTTCCTATATGTTGTAAATCCTATTTCTATGATGTTAACGAGATGGGATTAGTGGTAGTTATGTTAATGAGGCAGGACTCAATCTACAAGATTAGATTGTGTTTTACACCAATCTCTTTTGAGATATAAAACAGAGAAGCAAACAGAGAACATGCAGACCTCATACCACCAAGAAGGCAACACTGGGAGCAGAGCCCTTTGGGCCCTGAGTCCCTGCACAGAGAAGCTCCTAGACCAGGGGAAGATCGAGGACAAGGACCTTCGTCCAGAGCCAACAGAGAGAGAAAAACTTCCCCTTAAGCTGGCACCCTGAATTTGGACTTTCTAGCCTACTAGACTATATTTCTCTTTGATAAAATCATCCACTTGTGATATTTCTGTTATAGCAGCAGTAGATGACTAAGACTGTCCTGTACACACGAACATATCTCCAGAGCCACAGAAACCATTTACATACTCTGACTGGTTATTTCCTCTGGCATTTATCCTAGTGAAATACTGTCAAAAAGCAACCAAAAAATTAAGCACATGAAGATGTTAATAGTAGTGTTGTTTATAATAGAGAAGAATGGCAGACACATTCAATCAATAACAATAGGGAGTAGTTTAGAAGATAATGTTTGAGTCCTAGGTGGTTCTTCAGCCAATAAGACTATGCAACAACATGGATGATGTTTATGTTAAGTTTCATATCAAAAGAAAAAATGCAAAACCATATTAGACTCTGGTCTCAATTTGCAAGGTGATTTTTTTTCTCTGTGTTTCAGATATAGAGATGTATTTGAGGTAGACAGAGCGGAGTCAATATTTATTCTCTCCGTTACCCAGAGGAGGAAGCAGAGCTCTGAGTGCAGGTTCACACAGGGACTCAGATCTTGAACTGGGACAATTCCTGGGTCTCCTAACTCAGAACCAGGGCTGTTCCAGAGAAGTGTGTCCCTGCGGGGGACCCAGTGACATGTCCCATCGCCCAGCGGGGAAGCGAGACCACTGAGATCAGATTTCCCCCGGGCGAGGGCAGTCCCCAGCTCCTGGGCAAACACAGTGCAAGACAAAACCCCATCCTGGCCACCCTCCCCCATCTTCATCCAGAAGAGGTGGTCCCTTGGGTTGTCCCTTGGGCTTCCCCTTCCTCTTCCTCTTTGGCTGGGATTTCCCCCACTGGGGGGTAGGGGGTGCGGTTTAGAAGAACCCCCAGTCCCAAGATCACCTTTCTCTGAGCTGAGTTTAAAAGCAGCTCCTCTACACCTTCAGTCCATGAGGTCATGTGGGAAAACCCTTGGAAACCCTAACACCTCCTACAGATGCTGTTTGTATCTATTATTCAAAAAAAAAAAGTTGTAATGTGAAATTTTTCTATCACACAAAAATTGTAGGTGATAATGGAACTAACAACATTCCTGTCTCCACTGCTCAGTTCAGGAAATAAAACCTCACAGGGGTTCTTGAAGTCTCCTGGGTGCCCTTCCCAAGCCAGACGTAATTGTTATGGATTGAATTGTGTCCCCCTCAAAAAAAAAGATATGTTGAAGTCCTAACCTCTCTACCTGTGAATGTGACCTTGTTTGGAAATAGAGTTTCTCTGGAAATGACAGTAGTTAACGAGGTCATTATCCCTTCTGGATTAAGAACAGCAAAGGATGGCCAAGGATTGCCAGCAGAAACCAGAAGCCAGGAGAGACGCATGAAGCAGTTCCTCTCTCAGAGTCCTCAGAAGGAATTGACATGGCTGATACCCTGATTTGGACTTCTAGACTCCAGAACTATGAGACAATAAATTTCTGTTCTTTAAAGCCACCCCAAACCAAAACCAAAGTTGATTCTGACTCATAGGAAGAGTAAAACTGCCCCCATAGGGTTTCAAAGGAGTGGCTGGTGGATTCGAACTGCCGTCCTCTTGGTCAGCAGCCTGAGCTCTTAATCACTGTGCCACCACAGCTCTTAAAGCCACTCACCTGTGGTATTTTGCTACTATAGCCATAGGGAATTAAGACAGTAACCAGAGCCTGAATTGAGTGTTTATACATAAACAATAAACAGTATTGTTTCGTATTCTTTTAAACTTTCAATAAGTGGCATCATACTGTCTTATATTCATTCAACAAATTCACTCAACAAATATTTATTGAATCCCTAAGATATGTCAGGCATCACTCCCAGCCCTAGGAACTCTGGTGAACAAAACAGACAAGATCATTGTTCTTGTGGTGTGTACATTGTGGAGGAGTGAGAGTCATACAGTAAACAAAATTTATAAATCAGGCAGTGTTTTAGAATGTGAGAAGTGCAGTGGAGAAAAATAAAAAGGAAGGAAGGGAAGCGAGGAAGGAATGTAGCAATCTTCTATATCCTACTTATTTGCTCAACATTATATATTTCTTTGTATGAATGTACCATACTTATATATTCATTCCCCTGTTTATGAACATCTAGGGATTTTCTTTCTTTTCTTTTTTCATTATAGGTAATGTTGTCATAAGCATTCTTGTGTCTTTTTGTTTACATGTGCAAGATATTTTCTAGGGCACATGGCCTAGTGTAAGATAGCTGGGCTCAGGACATCTTCAGCCTAACTTAGCGAGATATTACCAATGGCTCTCCAAAGTGGAGCAACTAGAACCCTTGCACTAGCAGCGTGTAAGGGTTCTAGTTGCTCCACTTCTTTACCAACACCTAGTGTTGTCAGATTTAAAAAAAAATACTTTAAAAAATACTATTCTGATAGGACTAAAATGCTATGTATTTGTTTAAATCTGAATTTCCAAGGTAACTACTAAGGCTGAACATATTTTCATAAGTTTATTTAAAGAGGAGGACCCTCAATGAGATGGATTGACACAGTGGCTGCAACAATGGGCTCAAGCATAACAAAGATTGTGAGGATGGTGCAGGACCTGGCAGTGTTTTGTTCTGTTGTATATAGGGTCGCTATAAGTCGAAACCAACTCCACCCACCTAACAACAACATTTACCATTTGTATTTCTTCTTTAATGGTCAGCCTGCTTATGTCTTTTATCCATTGGGGGGAAAAAAATGGATTGTTCATTTTTCTCTTATTGATTTGTAAATCCGTTGCCGGCAAGCTGATTCCTGGAAATCCTATAGGACAGAGTAGAACTGCCCCATAGGGTATCCAAGGAATGGCTTGTGAATTCGAATCACCAACCTTTTGGTTAGTAGCCAAATGCTTAACCACTGCATTGATTTGTAGGTATTCTTCATATATTTGGAATTTCTTCCTTTGCCAGTTGTATGCAATGCAAATACATAATTTAACGAAACAAAAAAACCAAACCTGTTGCCGTAGAGTGGATTTCTACTCATAGCGCCCCTCTAGGACAGAGTGGAACTGCCCCATAGGGTATCCAAGGAGTGGCTGGTGGATTCGAACTGCTTTTGGTTAGCAGCCAAGCTCTTAACCACTGTGTCACCAGGGCACCATTATTTAACTAGGCCGTTACTAATTTTTTTTTACTAATAGTAAGGGTCCATTTGTGTCCATCTTCTCCCAGTTGTTCCCTTGTCATTTCATTTTGCTTACAGAGTGATTTCGATTTTTAAAAATTTAAAGAGTTCATGTGTTTTCTTATGTCTTGTTAAAGAAAGTCTTTCCAACCCCATTCCATAAGTGAGATGAGGCTTCTTCTCTGGGGAGAGAGACAAGAGAGTCTTTGAGCTAGAGGACATAGGCTGAGTTGAAGGTGAGGCTGCTACACTGAAACAGAGGGTGGAAGAAGAAGTAACCACGTATATATTGAAAGAAGTTTCTCACCCAGGCTTTTTCCTACAGGCAAGAGACTGGAAGACTCCGAAGAATCTGACCTGCTTGATCTGTGAGTAGGAAGATCAAGTTGAAGATATCTCCCAGAACGTAGAGCAAAACCACAAAGAGAGAGAGTGAAAAAAAAAAAAAAAAAAGAGGAAATAAAATGAGAGGACCAGTTTGGGAAGCCTGAGCTCTGAGTAACAAGAGTTCCAGAGAAATACAACAACAGGAAGTAAACCAGTAAAGAAAAAAATTCGTATTTCCTAGAATTGAAGGACATGTGTGCCCAGCATAACGAATGAAAAGAGACCTACACAAAAACATGCCATCATGAGATTTCAGGACACTGGGGACGCAGAAAAGATCCTACAAGTTCACAGAGAGAAAAAGTAGGTTTTATACAAAGGTTCATGGATTGAAATGGCATTGTTTTTTTAAATAGCCTCACTGGGAGCCAGGACACAATACATGTTCAAAATTCTGAAACAAAGAATTTGCGATTAAATTAGTGATAAAAAACTAACCAAATGAAGAAATGAATCAATTACTAACTCCAGAAAAAACAAAAGGTTGTGCAGGAAAAGAATGAAATGATAGTATCCTATATAGCTTATTTGACAACAGATTTACAGTCATAATAAGGCAAATAATGAATATTGATTTAGTCAGGATTACAAATATATTGTGAGGCTGTGGGGGTGGGTGGGATGTATGTGTACGTGTTTTGTGTGATGGTGGTGAGGGGGTGTTGGTGAGGAAACTAGGTCCTCCCCTTCCACAAAGAGAAATCACTAGGCAATACCCAAACCTGAAAAATCAAGAATTAGCAATGCAAGCATGCTATTTAGAAAAAATACAGTCAATACCGAAAGGATTGAGCAGTACCTCTGGAGCTGAGAAAGAGAGTAGGGTAGTGACTGGGGGAGAGGCTTCAAGGAATTGTCGATTTGCATAATAAACTTTGTAGAATGATTTGACCTTTTAAATTATGCATGTATAACTTTGATAAAAATAAAAACTAAATTAAAAAAACCCAAAAAACCCTGTGACAGCGACCTCATATATTTATCTTGATTTGTTTCTTTAGGATAAAATTCCAGAAGTAGGATTGCTGGATCAAACAGCATGAACTTCTTTTTTTTTTTAATTATTGTGCTTTAGATGAAGGTTTATAGAACAAACTAGCTTCTAATTTAAAGGTTAGTACACATATTGTTTTGTGACATTGGTTACCAACCCCACCATATGTCAACACTCTCCCTCCCTGACCTTGGGTTCCCTAGTACCAGCTTTCCTGTCCCTTCCTGCCTTCTAGTCCTTGCCCCTGGGCTGGTGTGCCCATTTAGTCTTGTTTTGTTTTATAGCCTGGTCTAATCTTTGGCTGAAGGGTGAACCTCGGGAGTGACTTCATTACTGAGATATAAGGGTTTCTGGGGGGCATACTCTCGGGGTTTCTCTAGTCTTTGTCAGGCCAGTAAGTTGGGTCTTTTTTCGTGAGATAGAGTCTTGTTCTACATTTTTCTCCAGCTCTGTCTGGGACCCTCTATTGTGATCCCTGTCAGAGCAGTTGGTAGTGGTAGCCGGGCACCATCTCTAGTTGTGCTGGACTCAGTCTGGTAGAGACTGTGGTGCTTGTGGTCTATTAGTTCTTGGGACTAATCTTTCCCTTGTGTCTTTAGTCTTCTTCATTCTACCTTGCTCCCAACGGGGTAAGACCAGTGGAGTATCTTACATGGCTGCTCACAAGCTTTTAAGACCCCGGACGCTACTCACCAAAGTAGAATGCAGAACATTTTCTTTATAAGCTATGTTATGCCAATTGAGCTAGAGGTTCTCTGAGTCCATGGTCTCCACAGCCCTCAGCCCAGTAATTTGGTCCCTCAGGGAGTCTGGATGTGTCTATGGAGCTTCCATGACCTTAACTTGGACAAGTTGTGCTGGCTTCACCAAAATTGTGCACTGTCTTACCCTTCACCGAAGTTACCACTTATCTATTATCTATTTAGTGTTTTTCCACCCCCACCTCTCCCCTCCCTTGTAACCATCAAAGATTGCTTCTTTTTGTGTGTAAACCTTTTCATGAGTTTTTATGGTAGTAGTCTCACACAATATTTGTCCTTTTGTGATTGACTTATTTCATTCAGCATAATACCCTCCAGATTCATCCATGTTGTGAGGTGCTTTGCAGATTCATCATTGTTCTTTATGTTGTATAGTACTCCATTGTATGTACCATAGTTTGTTTATCAATTCTTCTGTTGATGGCCATTGAGGTTGTTTCTGTCTATTTGCTATTGTAAACAATGCAGCAACGAACATGGGTATGCATATGTCTCTATTCATGTGATGGCTCTTGCTTCTCTAGGATATATTCCTAGGAGTGGCATTGCTGGATCATATGGTATTTCTACTTCTAGGTTTCTAAGGAAGTGCCATATTTTTTTCCAAAATGGTTGTACCATTTTGCATTTCCACCAGCAGTGCATAAGAGTTCCAATCTCCTCACAGCCTCTCCAACATTTGTTATTTTCTGTTTTTTTGATTCCTGCCAGTAATGTCAGGGTGAGATGGTATCTCATTGTGGTTTTGATTTCATTTCTCTAATGGCTAGTGATCATGAACATTTCCTCATGTGTCTGTTAGCCACCTGAATGTCTTCTTCAGTGAAGTGTCTGTTCATATCCTTTGTTCATTTTTTAATCGGATTATTTGTCTTTTTGTTGTAGGGGTGTTGGATTTTCTTCTAGATTTTAGAGATTAGACCTTTGTCAGATTTGCCATAACCAAAATTTTTTTGCAGTCTGTAGGTTCTCTTTTTACTCTTCTGGTGAATTCTTTTGATGAGCATAAGTGTTTAATTTTTAGAAGATGCCAGTTATCCAGCTTATCTTCTGGAGTTTGTGTGTTGTTAGTTATGGTTTGTATCCTGTTAATGCCATGTATTAGGGCCTCTAGCATTGATCCTATTTTTTCTTCTATGATCTTCATAGTTTTTGGTTTTATATTTGGGTCTTTGATCCATTTTGAATTAGTTTTTGTGTATGGTGTGAGGTATGGGTCCTGTTTCTTTTTTTTGCAGGTGGATATCCAGTTTTGCCAGCGCCATCTGTTAAAATGATAGTCTTTTCCCCATTGGATGGACTTTGGGCCTTTGTCGAAGATCAGGTGACCATAGATGGATGGATTTACATCTGGGCTTTCAATTCTGTTCCATTGGGCAATGTGTTTGTCATTGTACCAGTACCAGGCTGTTTTGACTACTGTAGCTGTATATTAGGTTCTGAGGTCGGGTAGTGCAAGTCTTCTTACTTTATTCTTTAGTTATCCAGGACCTCTTTCCTTTCCATATAAAGATTAGTTTTTCCATCTCTTTAAAGAACACTGTTTGGATTGGGATTGCATTGTATTTGCAGATTGCTTTGGGTAGAATTGACATTTTCACAATGTTGAGTCTACCTATCCATGAGCATGGTATGTTTTTCCATTTATGTAGATCTCTTTTGGTTTTTTGCAGTAGTGTTTTGTAGTTTTCTTTGTAGAGATCTTTTACATCCCTGGTTACATTTATTCCTAAGTACTTCCATTTTTTTTAGGGGCTATTGTAAATGGTATTGTTTTCCTTTTCATTATTCTCTTTATTGGTGTATAGAATCCAACTGACTTTTGTATGTTTATTTTGTATCTCGCTACTCTGCTGAACCTTTCTATTAGTTCCAGTAGTTTTCTTGTGTAGTCTTTTGGGTTTTCTATGTATAGTATCATATCACCTACAAATAGGGACTATTTTACTTCTTTGTTACCAATTTGGATGTGCCTTATTTCTTTTTTCTTGCCTTATTGCTCTAGCTAGGACTTCCAGCACAATGTTAAATACAAGTGGTGATAAAGGGCATCCTTGTCTTGTTCCTGTTCTCAAGGGGAATGTTTTCAGTCTCTCTCCATTAAGAATGATGTTGGCTCTTAGTTTTGTATACATGCCCTTCATTATGTTGAGGAATTTCCCTTTTATACCTATTTTATTGAGAATTTTTATCAGGATTGGGTGTTGGGCTTTGTGGAATGCTTTTATGGATCAGTTGAGATGATCATGTGATTCTTGCCTTTTATTTATGTGGTGGATTACATTGATTGATTTTCTAATGTTGATCCATCCTTGCATACCTGGTATGAATCCCACTTGGTTGTGTGGTATATTATTTCTTTGATATGATGCTGAATTCTATTGGCTAGAATTTTAAGAATTCTGCATCTATATTCATGAGAGATATTGGTCTTTAATTTTCTTTTTTTGTGGTGTCTTTGCCTGTTTTGGTATCAGGGTTATGCTGGCTTCACAGGGGCATAACTGCTTCGCTGAATGTTTGGCAGAATTCTCCAGTGAAGCCATCTGGGCCAGGGCTTTTTTTTGTTGGGAGTTTTTAAAAATTATCTTTTCGATCTCTTCTCTTGTTATGGGTCTGTTTAGATTTTCAGCATCATTTTATGTTAGTTTGGGTAGTTAGTGTGCTTCTAGAAATTTGTCCATTTCCTCTAGGTTTTCAAATTTGTTGGAGTATAGTTCTTCATAGTGCTCTAGCATGCACGTCTTTAAGACTTTGTCTACAGTCCTCAACAGAGCACTAATGTCACCTCTTTCAGTAGTAGAATAGGGATTTTTTCCAGTCCTTGCAAATGCCATTTGCAAGTTTTCAAATGTCTGTCAATTTGATGGTAAGGAAAAAAAAAAGTATTATATTGTAGTTTTAATTTGCATTTCTCTGACTAATAGGTAGTTTTACATAGTTAACATATTTAACCATTTTTAGTTCTTCTTTTATAAATTTCCCATTACTGCCCTTTGTCCATTTTTATCTTGGAGTGTTATTTTTCATTTGTAAGGGCTCTGTAGCTAATAAGCCTATTAATTCTTTGTCTATTACACATGTTACAAATATTTTCCTCCCAGTGGGTCCTTCTTCTTTCAACTTTCTTTTTTGACATAAGGGATTTTTCATTTTTAGTAGTTAAGTCTATCTTGTATTTATTTATTTGCCTCTGGGGTCATGCTTGAAAGCCCTTCCTCAACCCTGGGATTTTACAGTTACAGCATTTCGTACCATTTCATCTCATATTCATATGCAGTATTTCATTGATTCTAAGATGTACCTTTTCACATTTTAAATATCTGAAATTGGGATGCGTTTATAATCACTGGTGCATACATGGCAGTCATGGCCTGCCTGCCACACCTCAAAATGTGAGAAAGAAAATCCTGGAGACAATAATGGAGCACTCTTTAAGAAACGATGCAGCATCACCTGTTCTGCTTTCCTCCTGGGTGTAAAACTAGACCACATTTCTCAGCCTCTCTTGCAGTTAGGTGTGGCCACGTGACTGAGTTCTAGTCATTGGAATGTAGGTGGAAGTGATGTGTGCAACCTTCCTGCTTGGCCCATAAAAACCTGCCATAGGATTCCCTACTCTCTTTCTTCCCCTGACTGCTGTAAGAGGACCTAGCAGAGGTCTTAGCTGATGGCAGAACCAGAAGGCAGAAGGAGCTTAGATCCCTGAATTGTCACATGGGAGCAGCCTGCTAACCAGGAGCCCTCATTGCTCTTTGTGTGAATAAGTAATAAACTTTTATTGAGTTAAAGTATTGAGATTTTGAGTTTTGTTTGTTAGAGCAGCTAGCATTGGTGATACTAACTGGTATCCTTGTGTCTTGATTCTGACTCTAATCTGAATCACTCTAGTTTAGTGTTTTATCATTAAGTATGATGTTGGCTCTCGATTTTAGATTAAAAAACAAACAAACAGAAAAACAAACCCATTGCCGTTGAGTCGATTCTGACTTATATGAGTCCTGGTGGTGCAGTGGTTAAGTGCTCACCTGCTAACTGAAAAGTGGACAGTTGAAATCTACCAGCTGCTCCGTGGGAGAGAGATGTGGCAGTCTGTTTCCATACAGATTACAGCACTGGAAACCCTATGGGGCAGTTTTACTCTGTCCTGTAGGGTCACTGTGAGTCAGATGATTTCAGATAGGTAGACTTTATTTTGTGCTCTTTTTTTTTAAATCAAATCTTGATATTAGAGTTATGCTAAGTGTGTAAAATTAATTGGAAAAATCTTAACTTTTTTTAATCTAAGCTCTGGGAAAGATGAAATAGCATAGGAATTAACTGGTATGTGATAGTTTGACAGAATTCATCCTGAGAACTGCCTGTGCCCTCTTGCAAGAGCAGTGCTTTAACAAGCTTTATATTTTCTTTTTCAAATTAATTTTTATTGCTTTTTCTCTTAATATTAAAATACAAGTAATGAAAAAAGAAATTCACCCATAGTTGCACTCCACAGGAATACCATTGATAGAATTTTGGGGTATATGCTTTCAAGTACACACTCACATTCACACATTTACTTACATAAATGGGATCATTACTGTATTTTTATACAAATAATGCGAGCCTTCTACATTTGTTTGCCAACCACTCCCTCCCCCTGCAAGGTATTTTTGTAAATGCACAATGCTGATTTTTAAAAACAGTAACATATTTTTAAAAATTTGCACAGCAGAGCTTATAAAAATACCTCATGGCAGGTGTTATTTGTGTAAAATGCAGTATATATACAAATTAGCAACCTGCTTTTTTTTTTTTTTAATTTTTATTGTGCTTTAAGTGAAAGTTTACAAATCAAGTCAGTCTCTCACACAAAAACCCTTGCTACATACTCCCAATTGCTCTCCTCCTAATGAGATAGCCCACTCCCTCCCTCCATTCCCTCTTTTTGTGTCCATTTCGCCAGCTTCTAACCCCCTCCACCCTCTCATCTCCCCTCCAGGCAGGAGATGCCAACATAGTCTCAAGTATCCACTTGATCCAAGAAGCTCACTCCTCACCAGCATACCTCTCCAACCCATTGTCTGGTCCAATCCCTGTCTGAAGAGTTGGCTTTGGGAATGGTTCCTGTCCTGGGCCAACAGAAGGTCCGGGGACCATGACCACTGGGGTCCTTCTAGTCTCAGTCAGACCATTAAGTCTGGTCTTATGAGAATTTGGGGTTTGCATCCCACTGCTCTCCTGCTTCCTCAGGGGTTCTCTGCTGTGTTCCCTGTCAGGGCAGTCATCCTTTGTAGCTGGGCACCATCTAGCTCTTCTGGTCTCAGGCTGATGTAGTCTCTGGTTCATGTGGCCCTTTCTGTCTCTTGGGCTCGTAATAGCCTTGTGTCCTTGGTGTTCTTCGTTCTCCTTTGATCCAGGTGGGTTAAGACCAATTGATGCATCTTAGATGGCTGCTTGCTAGCATTTAAGACCCCAGACGCCACTCTTCAAAGTGGGATGCAGAATGTTTTCTTAATAGATTTTGTTATGCCAATTGACTTACATGTCCCCTGAAACCATGGTCCCTAGACCCCTGCCCCTGCTATGCTGGCTTTTGAAGCATTCACTTTATTCAGGAAACTTCTTTGCTTTTGGTTTAGTCCAGTTGTGCTGACCTCCCCTGTATTGTGTGCTGTCTTTCCCTTCACCTAAAGTAGTTCCTATCTACTATCTAATTAGTGAATGTCCCCCTCCCACCCTGCCTCCCTCCCCCATCTCGTAACCACAAAAGAATCTTTTCTTCTCAGTTTAAACTGTTACTCAAGTTCTTATAATAGTGGTCTTATACAATATTTGTCCTTTTGCAACTGACGAATTTCACTCAGCATGATGCCTTCCAGGTTCCTCCATGTTATGAAATGTTTCACAGATTCATCACTGTTCTTTATCGATGCATAGTATTCCATTGTGTGAATATACCATAATTTATTTATCTATTCATCCACTGATGGGAACCTTGGTTGCTTCCATCTTTTTGCTATTGTAAAGAGTGCTGCAATAAACATGGGTGTGCATATATCTGTTCATGTAAAGGCTCTTATTTCTCTAGGATATATTCTGAGAAGTGGGATTGCTGGATCATATGGTGGTTCTATTTCTAGCTTTTTAAGGAAGCACAAAATCATTTTCCAAAGTGGTTGTACCATTTTACACTCCCACCAGCAATGTATAAGTGTTCCAATCTCTCCGCAGCCTCTCCAACATTTATTATTTTGTGTTTTTTGGATTAATGCCAGCCTTGTTGGAGTGAGATGAAATCTCATTGTAGTTTTGATCTGCATTTCTCTAATGGCTCATGATCGTGAACAACCTGCTTTTTTTCATTAACAATATATCATATATAACATATATTTAATTTTTATATATTTATTTTTCAGATCACAAAACTAACAAATGGTCAAATATTACAGAAATATATAATGCAGAAAGTGACGGTTTTCTAATTTCTTTCATGATATCCTTATGCTTTGTACCTCTTGTTCAGTCAATCTGGTGAATGTTTAGTTTCATAGAAAATTATCCATTTTTAAAACCTTTCAAATCTACTAATCTAGAGATACAGTCTTTTAAAAATCTCTGCCGTATTTAAGATATATCACCTCTCTTTGTCTGCATACTTCCCTCCATTTTTCCACCTTCCAAGATTTACGTGTTCTTCAAGGTTCTGCTAAAATGCTGCCTCCTCCAAGGCATCTCCCAGGCTCCTCCAGAATCAGTCTCCTCAGCCCCTGCCCTTATACACTTCTCCCTAGAGCTTCATGTTTGTACCTTCATCTCTGCAGTTGAACACCACTAGAGGCAGCTTGAGGGAGTGGAAAGAACTGTGGTCTTGGTGTCAGACAGAGTTGAGTTTGAGCCTGAGCCTTGTCACTTACCAACTGCAGACCTTAGGCTCATCATTTAACCTCCCTGAGCATCACTGCTCTCATCTGTAAAATGGGATGATTTGCCACCCAGGCTTGAGGTAAGAATTAAATGAGATACTGCATGAAAGGTCCTGGCACTTATTATTACATCTGATGTGTGGGTGCTGGCTCCTCAGGGCTGGGTCCAGAGCCAGGGTCTCATAATCCCCAGGAGACATTGCCTTGAAATCCCCTGAGAGGTCATGTACAGAACCTGGCTGGTGGGCTGAGTTCCACCTCAACAAAGGTTTTCTCTTCCCTCAGAGAAGCCCTAATGCAGTCTGGCAGGCCTAGTGACTCTGAATGAGGGCTGGATTTTCACGCTCTTTCATTAGCTGACTGGCTTGGCCTCCAGCCTGAGGAGTGGAAGAAGGTCAAACCAAAGACCAAACCAGTTACAATCAAGTCAATTTCGACTCATGGCAACAGCATGTTTATCAGAGTAGAACTACACTCCATCAGGTTTTCAAGACCTTTTGGAAACAGATCACCAGGTCTTTCTTCTGAGGTGCCTCAGGGTGGGTTCGAATCACAAATCTTTCTGTTAATAGTTGAGTGCTTAATGGTTTGTAATACGCAGGGACTCTAGAGAGGTAGTTAACTTAAAAATGCTTCTGGGGCCTGTAGTGGCCAAGCTGGAGATTTACAAACTGCCACCTGAAGAGTTACGTCCAGTAGGCACACGGACAGAGCCCTCACTTCTGAATTCCTAGCCCCACCTGGCTGGTGACCTTGCCAACCATGTTCTCCACTCTGGGCCTCACATGTCAAAGGCCAAACCAGGAGATGGGACTGGATGATGTCAAAGTCCCTTCCAGCTCTGATGAGCTAAGATGAGAATTAGAACAGAAATGTGTGCTTTTTAAAAGTAATAGAGAACCCCAAATTCTCATAAGAAGACCAAACTTAATGGTCTGACTGAGACTGGAGGAATCCCGGCGGTCATGCTCTCCAGACCTTCTGTTGACACAGGACAGGAACCATCCCTGAAGACAACTCATCAGACATGAAAGGGACTGGTCAGCGGGTGGGAGAGAGACGCTGATGAAGAGTGAGCTAATTATATCAGGTGTACACTTGAGATTGTGTTGGCAACTCTTGTCTGGAGGGGGGATGGGAGGATAGAGAGAGAGGGAAGCCGGCAAAATTGTCAAGAAAGGAGAGACTGAAAGGGCTGACTCAAGACGGGGAGAGTAAGTGGGAGTAGGGAGTGAGATGTATGTAAACTTATATGTGACAGACTGATTGGATTTGTAAACGTTCACTTGAAGCTTAATAAAAGTTATTATAAAAAAAAAAAAAAGTAATAGAGAATTAAAAATACAATAGAAAATCACGCGCACTCTTCCAGATTAAAAACATTCTTTAGAAACTGGGCTTTATTAGACGACATGCTTCCTGCATCGTGTGGGTATAGGGGGAGCCAGGTCACCCGCACTCTCGGTAGGGGGCAAGCAGGTGAAATGGTTATGAAATATGTCAAATAAATGGCCCTTTTTTCTCCCCAGGAGATAAAGAAAGGTAATTTGGTTTGTCAGTCGCGCACACAGAAGACGTCATGGTCAACTGCATTAATACTGAATACTCTGTCCAGTCACAGAGCTAAAAGAATTACAAAAGCTTTCTCCTGTGAATTCTGGCATGACTCTCGGTAGACCTTTTCCCACCTGAATTCACAAGAGAGAATACTAACAAAAGGCAGGGCCTACAGTGTGACCTGGAGCTCACTCACCAGGCTGTCCTGGGCCTCGAGGCCAGAGCCGAACTGGGTTTCTTCCACACCTGTGACTCCCTCCCCTGTCACTCCTCTGGCTGCATCTCTCACCACACCCTTCCCCATCACCATGGAGTCTATTCCTACTCACAGCCATCCCATAGGACAGAGTAGAACTGCCTCACAGGGTTTCCAAAACTGTAATCTTTACGGAAGCAGACTGCCACATCTTTCTCCCATGGTGGCTTCGAACCTTCTACCCTTTGGTTAGCAGCCAAGTGCTTAACCACTGTACCACCAGGGAATGGGACAGCCAGACACCATCCCAGTGGTTTCCTGTTCATCTCCTGCCTGAGGCTCTTCCCTTTGCCCAGCATGTTCCTCCCTCACCTGCACCTGTCAAAACACACCTCTTCCAAGGCCACCTCATCTGGGAAGCCTTCCTCTAGTTTCAGGCCACCATTCCTCTCCTCTAACTGCACCACTGCCCCCCTAATGCTCACTTCTTTTTGCAGTCCTCACAGGAATTTTGTGTCCGTATCCTCCTTCCTCGTAACAGTCTAGAACCTCCTTGGAGGAAATACTTACCCCGTGGCCTGCCCGGAATACCCAGCCCAGGGCAAGGTACTTAGTCCCAGGGATGGTTAATGAGACCTCAGCAAGCTTATTCTTTTACAATCTAACAAAAGGTGTCTGCAGTGTGGGTTTTTTTTTTTTTAATACCGATGGCGAAGGATGTTGTTAGAGTTGGGAATGAATGTTGAGACGCTCTGTAAATCTATTGTTAAGTTGGTGAATTGCAAGAGGCGGTCTTCACCTCCACCCACACCCTCAGCCCACCCCACCCCGCTGCCCCATTCCAGGAGATGGACAGGGAACCCATGCTCAGAGCCCTCATTAATGGCTGCCAAAAGGCTTCTTCCCTCCTCTGCTTTTGGGAACTTACCGGTCACTAGAACAATTAAACCTCTTTTGATTCTGTTATATTTCCTCATGTAATAAGTACTGCATTATTTTTAGACTGTTTTACCCAATTAATTTTATTATCAGTTAATTATGTATTAACATTTTAAGAAAACAAACATTTGCCCAGTTACTTAAACTAAATCATTAAGTAGGTATTTATTCCTTTAAAAAAAAAACCACACATCCGTTATCTCCTGCCCATGGAGAAGACCCCTTTGGATTCATCAGCCCCTCTGCAACAGGCCGTTGTACAAAGGCAGGTTCCTGGCTCTGCGGATGGCCCGTGTGGGGCTGGGAGGGACTTGGTGCAGGAGGTCCAGAGTGTGTGTCAGAGACCTCAGGCTCGGGCGCAAGTGAGGAGGGCCACTGTCCCAAGGACTGGTTCGGGAGAATGTGGGGTGAAGGCAGATGGCACAGCCCATGAATAAGGGTGCGTGCCTGTGAAGCCAGCACCTGGGGGTTGTTGTGTGCTGTCAAGTCGATTCCGACTCACAGCAATCCTATGCGACAGAGTAGAACTGCCCCATCAGGTTTCCTAGGCTATAATCTCTACAAGAGCAGATCGCCAGGTCTTTCTCCTGCAGAACTGCTGGTGGGTTCGAACCACTGAGTTTTCAGTTAGCAGCCAAGCGCTTAACCATTGAGTCACCAGAGCTCCTCCCTGGAGGATTGCCACCTCTGGGTGATTTGGTGTGAAGCTCCCAGGAGATAGCAGGGACCTGTGGGGTCCATCTGACCTTGGGCCAGCCTGCAGGTTTAAGTAGCCTCAGTTCCCCGGGTTTATAGTAAGGAGTTTGTGGGGTGTGGGCACCAGGTCCTGCCCTGACATGCTGTGAGCCTGTGAATTACCGAGAGGATTGGCCCAAATCTCCAGTCCACATCTGGAGGGCAGGCACAGGCTGAGGCTTCCGTGCCAGGTGACAGTTGTTCTAGCTCCAGCATCTACAGTGACCACCTGACTGCAGCCCAGTGTTCCCCCTGGATGGAAACCCCCCCTAGGATCACCTACAAAAGTGGTCAGCAAACTGTGGCCTGTGGGCTAAATCTGGCCAGCTACCTATTTTTGTACAGTCTGTAAGCTAAGAATTATTTTTACGTTTTTAAATGGCTGGAAAAAAAACAAAAGAAGAAGAATATTTTGTGACACATGGAAATTATATGAAATTTCAGTGTCCATAAATAAGGTTTTATTAGAATATAGCCACGGTCACTCATTTACATATTGCCTGCGGCTGCTTTTTTTTTTGCTACAATGGCAGAGTTTACTAGTTTCAACAGAGACCAGGTGGCCCACAAAACCTAAAATCTTTACTTTCTGGTCCTTTACAGAAAATATCTGCTGACTCCTGTTCTACAATTCTTCCGTATAGCAATTACAAAGGGGAATTTTCTTTACGACAAGCTAGATGGGACATCCCCATTGTTCGTTATAGTGAGATTTGATTATAATTCATTCCACAAACAGCTAAGCACTTTTTTGGTCTGGTCACTGGGGAAAGAGATCCATCAGATCTAGTCCCTAACTGAAAGGGCTCCAGTTCAATGGGCGAGACAGGGATGAGTGTGTGTACATAAATTACAGCATAAACGGATTAGCCTCTTGGTGGGCTGACTGGGTGGTACAAACAGTTAAGTGGTCAGCTACTAACTGAAGGGTTGGTGATTTGAACCTGCCCAGAGGTGCTTCGGAAGGAAGGCCTGGCGATGCACGTCCGAAAGGTTACAGCCTTGAAAACCCTGTGCAGTGCAGTTCTGCTCTGACACACACAGGGTTACCGTGAGTCAGAATCGACCTGACAGCAACTGGTTTTGTTATTGTTGGCCCCTTGGTGTGTATTTTTACAAGACACATAGAGAAACCCTGCCTAGAAAAATCAAGGAAGGCTTCTGAAAGGAGGTGATGACTGAATATTGTACTGCCTACAGCTGAACAGACTAGGGGGTGCCCCCTACCATTATGCAGTGCACAATTGCCTGTGGTAGCCCCATTTGAGTGAGCCTTGAAGGACTCTTGGTTGCACGTGAAAGACTCTAACTCACTATAGCTCAGACAATCAAAGAATTCATTGGCTCCTGAAACATAGAAGCTAGAGGGAAACCAGAATGGCTGGATGCAGGGGCTCAGCAATGTTGTCAGGGCCTTGTCTCTCTCACCCTCATCTCTTGGTTCTGCTTGGCTTTCTTCTTTCTATGCTCTGCTTGGCTTTCTTCTTTCTATGCTCTGCTTGGCTTTCTTCTTTCTATGCTCTGCTTGGCTTTCTTCTTTCTATGCTCTGCTTGGCTTTCTTCTTTCTATGCTCTGCTTGGCTTTCTTCTTTCCATGAGGCAGGTCCTGGGCAGCCCAGGTGCACTTCCCTCTAGCCCAGCAACACTATCCAAAGAAACCCTCCTTTGTCCCAGGGACTAACTAATAATCCCAGGAAAGGATTCTGATTGGCCTGTTGGAGTTGCATGGACCTGTGGACCAATCACTGTGCTGTGGGGCAGAACACAGTCATGCCTGTCCTTCGGATTGGTTATCTCAGAGGGCTAGGGTTGGAGGGCAGAGCCACCATGATTGACAGCCTTACCAGGGCCACATGGAGTAGAGGAGGGGTGGTCCTCCCAAGGAAACTGGCAAGCAAAACAACACATCAGCCACAAAGAGTAAGAAAGACCTCCCCAGGCTGACCAGACAGGAAAGGCTGTAACTGGAACTTTGCAGAAATTCTATTCCTAGCACCTCTGCAGTGCAGGATGCCAGCATGAGCTGTGCCACAGGGTAGCCCTGCCCGTTGCCTGTTTGTGAGGACTGTTGACCTCTGAACCCAGCTGAGGAAGAGAAAGGAGAGCCTCTTTTCTAGGTTCTTGCAGCTCAAAGGATCCTTGGAGTTCATTTATTTGATCAACCAACCAACCAGGTGCTGTCCAAATCCCAATTCACGGCAACCCCGTGTGTGTCAGAGTAGAATTGAACTCCACAGAGTTTTCAGTGGCTGATTTTTTGGAAATAGATAGCCAGACCCTCCTTCTGAGGCACCTCTGTGTGGGTTCGAACCTCTGATCTTTCAGTTAGCAGCCAACTGCTTAACTGTTTGTGCCACCCACGGACTTATATTTGAGCCACAAAAACAACAACAACAAAAACCCAAATCCATTGCCGTCCAGTTGATAGCAACCCTACAGGACAGAGTAGAACTGCCCCATAAGGTTTTCAAGGCTGTAATCTTTAGGGAAGCAGATTGCCACACCTTTCTCCTGTAGGGCAGCTAGTGGGTTTGAAACACTGACCTTTCAGTGAGCAGCCTAGTGCTTAACCACTGCTCCACCAGGGCTCCCATTTGATCCACAGAGCTCTTTAAAAAGGATACCAAGAGCTCATGAGGTAGAATGCACACACCTTTCATTTAAAACCTCCTTCGTTCGGCCACCAACCATGGGAATTAAAATCATGTAGTGCATTTAACAGACAACAAACAACGAGCAAGGTCACAGATACATGTTGGAATTACAAGACAAGGCACCGAACAGAGACCAGCAGTCACCAACAGTTCTGTGATGTCTGGTTGGCACAGGCTGCCCGCACCAGATACACACATCCAACATCACCCTTGAAGGTGCCAGCGGGCAATATCCTGCGCCGGGTCCTCTGCTGCGCACACCACGTTTCTAAGAGGTGGATCGTGTGGAGCAGTAAGAGCTACAGTTGATCCTCATTATTCATGGCTTACATATTTGTGAATTCACCTACTCTCTAAAATTTATTCATAACCTCAAAATTGATACTTGTGGTGCTTTTGGGGGTCATTTGAGGACATGCTCAAAGCAGCAAAAAAATCAAACCGCCAGGCACACATGTTACCCAGCTGAGGTCTAACAAGTTTACAAATTAAGTCAGTCTCACACACAAAAACTTATATACACCTTGCTACATACTCCCAATTGCTCTCCCCCTAATGAGACAGCCTGCTCCCTCCCTTCACTCTCTCTTTTCGTGTCCATCTCGCCAGCTTCTAACCCCCTCTACCCTCTCATCTCCCCACCAGGCAGGAGATGACAACATAGTCTCAAGTGTCCACCTGATCCAAGAAGCTCAACCCTCACCAGCATCCCTCTTCAACCCACTGTCTGGTCCAATCCCTGTCTGAAGAGTTGGCTTCGGGAATGGTTCCTGTCCTGGGCCAACAGAAGGTCTGGGGGCCATGACCACCAGGGTCCTTCTAGTCTCAGTCAGACCATTAAGTCTGGTCTTTTTACAAGAATTTGGGGTCTGCATCCCACTGCTCTCCTGCTCCCTCAGGGGTTCTCTGTTGTGGCCCTTGTCAGGGCAGTCATCGCTTGTAGCTGGGCACCATCTAGCTCTTCTGGTCTCAGGCTGATATAGTCTCTGGTTTATGTGGCCTTTTCTGTGTCTTGGGCACGTAATTACCTTGTGTCCTTGGTGTTCTTCATTCTCCTTTGATCCAGGTGGGTTGAGGCTCATTGACGCATCTTAGATGGCAGCCTGCTAGCGTTTAAGACCCCAGATGCCTCTCTCCAAGGTGGGATGCAGAATGTTTTCTTAATAGATTCTGTTATGGCAATTGACTTACGTGTCCTCTGAAACCATGGTCCCCAAATCCCCCCCCCCCCCGCTATGCCACCCTTCGAAGCATTCAGTTTATTCTGGAAACTTCTTTGCTTTTGGTTTAGTCCAGTTGTGCTGACCTCACCTGTATTGTGTGTTGTCTTTCCAGTCACCTAAACTAGTTCTTCCCCCACGGGTCTCTCAGTTTGTCGTACTGTGGGGACTTGTGTGTTGCTGTGATGCTGGAAGCTATGCCACCGGTATTCAGATACCAGCAGGGTCACCCATGGAGGACAGGTTTCAGCTGAGCTTCCAGACTAAGACAGACTAGGAAGAAGGACCTGGCAGTCTACTTCTGAAAAGCATTAGCCAGTGAAAACCTTATGAATAGCAGCAGAACATTGTCTGATATGGTGCTGGAAGATAAGCCCCCCAGGTTGGAAGGTACTCAAAAGATGACTGGGGAAGAGCTGCCTACTCAAAGTAGAGTCGACCTTAATGACGTGGATGGAGTAAAGCTTTCAGGAGCTTCATTTGCTGATGTGGCAGGACTCAAAATGAGAGGAAACAGCTGCAAACATCCATTAATCAGCAGAAAAGAGGAAGACCCTCAACAAAGTGGATTAACACAGTGGCTGCAACAATGAGCTCAAGCATAACAACGATTGTAAGGATGGCGTAGGACCGGGCAGTGTTTCATTCTGTTGTGCATAGGGTCGCTATGAGTTGGAACTGACTCGATGGCACCTAACAACAACAACAAAAGTAGTTCTTATCTACTATCTAATTAGTGAATACTCCGTTCCCACCCTCCCTCCCTCCCCTTTCTCGTAACAATCAATGAATGTTTTCTTCTCAGTTTAAACTATTTCTCGAGTTCTTATAATAGTAGTCTTATACAATATTTGTCCTTTTGCATCTGACTAATTTCACTTAGCATAATGCCTTCCAGATTCCTTCATGTTATAAAATATTTCACAGATTCATCATTGTTCTTTATCAATGAGTAGTATTCCATTGTGTGAATATACCATAATTTATTTATCCATTCATCTGTTGATGGGCACCTTGGTTGCTTCCATCTCTTTGTTATTGTAAACAGTGCTGCAGTAAATATGGGTGTGCTTATATCTGTTTGTGTAAAGGCTCTTATTTCTCTAGGATATTTTCCAAGGAGTGGGATTGCTCGATCATATGGTAGTTCTATTTCTAGCTTTTTAAGGAAGCACCAAATCGATTTCCAAAGTGGTTATACCATTTTACATTCCCACCAGCAGTGTATAAGTGTTCCAATCTTTCCACAGCTTCTCCAACATTTATTGTTTTGTGTTTTTTGGGTTAATGCCAACATGTTGGAGTGAGATGAAATCTCATTGTAGTTTTGATTTGCGTTTCTCTAATGGCTAATGATCGTGAGCATTTCCTCATGTATCTGTCAGCTACCTGAATGTCTTCTTTAGTGAAGTGTCTGTTCATATCTTTTGCCCATTTTTTAATTGGGTTATTTGTCTTTTTGCAGTTGGGTTTTTGCAGTATCATGTAGATTTTAGAGATCCAGTGCTGATTGGAAATGTCTTAGCTAAAAACTTTTTCCTAGTCTGTAGGTAATCTTTTCACTCTTTTGGCGAAGCCTTTGGATGAGCATAGGTGTTTGATTTTTAGGAGCTCCCAGTTATCTAGTTTTTTTTCTGCATTGTTAGTAATGTTTTGTATACTGTTTATGCCATGTATTAGGGCTCCTAACGTTGTCCCTATTTTTTCTTCCATGATCTTTCAGATTTTATATTTAGGTCTTTGATCCATTTTGAGCTCATTTTTGTGCATGGAATGAGGTATGGGTCTTGTTTCATTTTTTTGCAGATGGATATCCAGTTATGCCAGCACCATTTGTTAAAAAGGCTGTCTTTTCCCCATTTCACTGTTTTGGGGGCTTGGTCAAATGTCAACTGCTCATACGTAGATGGATGTCTGTTTGGATTCTCAATTCTGTTCCAATGGTGTATATATCTGTTGTTGTACCAGTAGCAGGCTATTTTGACTTACTGTGGTGGTATAATAGGTTCTAAAATCAGGTAGAGTAAGGCCTCCCACTTTGTTCTTCTTTTTCAGTAATGCTTTACTTATCCGGGGCCTCTTTCCCTTCCATATGAAGTCAGTGATTTATTTCTCCATCTCATTAAAGAATGTCATTGGAATTTGGATCGGAATTACATTAAATGTATTGATTGCTTTTGGTAGAATAGCCATTTTTATAATGTTAAGTCTTCCTATCCATGAGCAAGGTATGTTTTTCCACTTATGTAGGGCTCTTTTGGTTTCTTGTAGAAGTGTATTGTAGTTTCCTTTGTATAAGTCCTTTACATCTCTGGTAAGATTTATTTCTAAGTATTTTATCTTCTTGGGGGCTACTATAAATGGTATGGATTTGGTGATTTCCTCTTTGATGTTCCTTTTGTTGGTGTAGAGGAATCCAACTGATTTTTGTATGTTTATCTTGTATCCTAATACTCTGCTGAACTCTTCTGTTAGTTTCAGTAGTTTTCTTGAGGATTCCTTAGGGTATTGTGTATAAGATCATGTCATCTGCAAATAGAGATAATTTTACTTCTTTCTTGCCAATCTGGATGCCCTTTATTTCTTTATCTAGCCTAATTGCTCTGGCTAGGACCTCTAGCACAATGTTGAATAAGAGCTGTGATAAGGGGCATCCTTGTCTGGTTCTCGATCTCAAGGGGAATGTTTTCAGGCTCTCTCCATTTAGTGTGATGTTGACTGTTGGCTTTGTGTAAATGCCCTTTATTATGTTGAGGAATTTTCCTTTCATTCCAATTTTGCTGAGAGTTTTTATCATGAATGGGTGTTGAACTTTGTCAAACGCCTTTTCTGCATCAATTGATAAAATCATGTGATTCTTATCTTTTGTTTTATTTATGTGATGGATTCCATTAATTGTTTTTCTAATGTTGAACCATCCCTGCATACATGGTATGAATCCCACTTGGTCATGGTGAGTTATTTTGTTGATATGTTGTTGAATTCTATCGGCTAGAATTTTGTTGAGGGTTTTTGCATCAAAGCTTATGAGGGATATAGGTCTGTAATTTTCTTTTTTTGTGGTGTCTTTACCTGGTTTTGGTATCAGGGATATGGTGGCTTCATAGAATGAGTTTGGTAGTATTCCGTCCTTTTCTATGCTGTCAAATACTTTTAGTAGTAGTGGTGTTAACTCTTCTCTGAAAATTTGGTAGAACTCTGCAGTGAAGCTATCCCAGCCAGGGTTTTTTTTTTTGTTGGGAGTTTTTTGATTACCTTTTCAATCTCTTCTTTTTTTATGGGTCTATTTAGTTGTTCTACCTCTGTTTGTGTTAGTTTAGGTAGGTAGTGTGTTTCTCGGAATTCAACCATTTCTTCTAGGTTTTCACATTTGTTAGAGTACAATTTTTCATAGTAATCTGTTATGATTCTTTTAATTTCAGTTGGGTCTGTTGTAATATTGCCCATGTCATCTCTTATTTGGGTTATTTGCTTCCGCTCCTGTTTTTCTTTTGTCAGTTTGGCCAATGGTTTATCAATTTTGTTCATTTTTTTCAAAGAACCAGCTTTTGGTCTTGTTAATTCTTTCAATTGTTTTTCTGTTCTCTATTTCATTTAGTTCAGCTCTAATTTTTATTATTTGCTTTCTTTTGGTGCCTGAGGGTTTCTTTCGTTGCTCTCTTTCTATTTGTTCAAGTAGTAGGGATAATTCTTTGATTCTGGCCCTTCTTTTTGGATGTGTGCATTTATTGACATAAATTGGCCTCTGCGCTGCGCACTGCTTTTGCTGTGTCCCAAATGTTCTGATAAGAAGTGTTTTCATTCTCATTGAATCCTATGACTTTTTTTATTCCATCCTTAATGTCTTCTATAATCCAGTCTCTTTTGAGCAGGGTATTGTTCAGTTTGAAGTGTTTGATTTCTTTTCCCTGCTTTTCCTGTTATTGATTTCCACTTTTATGGCCTTATGGTCAGAGAAGACGCTTTCAATGTTTTGGATTCTGCTAAGGCTTGCTTTATGACCTAATACGTGGTCTATTCTAGAGAATGTTCCACGTGTACTAGAAAAGAAAATATACTTCATTGCTGTTGGGTGGAGTGTTCTGTATATGTCTATGAGGTCAAATTGGTTGACTGTGGCATTTAGATCTTCCGTGTCCTTATTGAGCTTCTTTCTGGATGTCCTGTCCTTCACCGAAAGTGGTGTGTTGGTCTCCTACTATTATTGTGGAGCTGTCTATCTCACTCTTCAATGCTGATAGAGTTTGTTTTAGGTATCTTGCAGCCCTGTCATTGGGTGCATAAATGTTTAATATGGTTATATCTTCTTGGTATATGTCCCCTTAATCATTCTGTAGTGCCCTTCCTTATCCTTTCTGATGGATTTAACTTTAAAGTCTATTTTGTCAGAAATTAATATCGCCACTCCTGCTCTTTTTTGATTGTTGTTTGCTTGATATATTTTTTTCCATCCTTTGAGTTTTAGTTTGTTTGTGTCTCTAAGTCTAAGGTGTGTCTCTGGTAGGCAGCATATAGACGGATCGTGTTTTTTAATCCATTCTGCCACTATCTGTGTCTTTATTGGTGCATTTAGTCCATTTACATTCAGCGTAATTATGGATAGGTATGAATTTAGTGCTATCATTTTGATGTCTTTTTTTCTGTGTTGTTGACAGTTTCTTTTTCCCACTTAATTTTATGGGCTGAGTAGATTATATATTGTCCTTTCCTCATATTTGTTGTTGTTGATTTTGTTTCTCCTGAGTCTCCATTTTTTTCCTGTTTTTTATTTTGATGAGTAAGATAGTTTGTCTCCTTTGTGGTTACCTTATTATTTACCCCTATTTTTCTAAATTTAAACCTAACTTTTATTTCTTTGTATCACCGTATCTTCCTCTCCATATGGAAGATCTATGATTACATTTCTTAGTCCCTCTTTATTGTTTTAATGATGTTTTCTTTTATACAATACCATTGCTGTTACCCTGTTTTGAGCTTTTTTTTTTTTTTTTTAATCTTGCTTTGTTTTTTTGATTTCCCTGTCTGGGTTGACTTCTGATTGCTCTGCCCAGTGTTCTGGTCTTGGGTTGATACCTGATATTACTTATTTTCTAACCAAAGAGCTCCCTTTAGTATTTCTTGTAGTTTTGGTTTGGTTTTTATGAATTCTCTCAACTTGTGTTTATCTGGAAATGTCTTAATTTCACCTTCATATTTAAGAGACAGTTTTGCTGGATATATGATTCTTGGCAGGCAACTTTTTTCCTTCAATTTTTTAAATAACTCATCCCATTGCCTTCTTGCCTGCATGGTTTCTGCTGAGTAGTCCGAGCTTATTCTTATTGGCTCTCCTTTGTAGGTGACTTTTTGTTTCTCCGTAGCTGCTCTTAAAATTCTCTCTTTATCTTTGGTTTTGCAAGTTTGATTATAATATGTTTTGGTGGCTTTCTTTTAACATCTACCTTATGTGGAGTTCGATGAGCATCTTGGACAGATATCTTCTCATCTTTCACGATATCAGGGAAGTTTTCTGCCAACAAATCTTCAACAATTTCTCTCTGTATTTTCTGTTATCCCTCCCTGTTCTGGTACTCCAGTCACTCGTAGGTTATTTCTCTTGATAAGAGTCCCAAATGACTCTTAAGGTTTCTTCATTTTTTTAAATTCTTTTATCTGATTTTTCTTCAAATATATTAGTGCCAAGTGATATATCTTGGAGTTCAGAAATTCTGGCTTCTACTTGCTCAGTTCTGCTCCTCCGACTTTCTATTGAGTTGTCTACTTCTGTAAATTTATTGTTAATCTTCTGAATTTCTGATTACTGTCTGTCTATGGATTTTTCTAGCTTATTAAATTTTTCATTTCCTTCCTCACGTCTTGAAGGGCTCTGTATATTAATCTTTTGTATTCTACATCTGGTAATTCTAGCAATGCACTAGAAGATCCCTGGATTCTTTGTTTCGAGAGCTTGTTGAGTTGATCATGGTCTGTTTCTTTATGTGACTTGATATTGACTGTTGTCTCTGAGCCACCTATAAGTTATCGTATGAGTTCATGCTTGCTTACTGTGTTGTAGCTTCTTGCTTTGTTTTGTTTTGATATACCCAAATGGGTTGCTTGAGTGAGCTGGCTTGATTATTTTCACCTTTGGGGCTCTGATGTCCTGTCCCCAGATGGCTAGAGCTGTTATCAGGTATATCAGTCTAGGAGTCCATTCACTTTTCTTGTATGAATTCAGCTCAGATGTCCAGGTAGCTGATCATCAAGTGTGTGGTCAGGCTCTGTCCTATAGTCTTAGAGGAGCAGGGGTAGTTGGCATATATACTGGCATCTGATTGCAGCAGGAGGTCACACTCTGAACAAGGCAGGGGGCTGAGAACTGACCCCCGAGTGTCTCTGAGGAAAGCATATCCCTGTTCCCTAGAGTGTGCAGGTGGGTGGGTTCTGCAGATGGACCATAGGCACCCAATGTTTTTAGTTTTAAGGACTGGGAGGCACCACTTATCCTTGGACCTCTGTTGTGGGTGGCTGAGTGACCTGAGTGGAGCTACCAGTCCTTAGGCCCCTGATATGGGTAGGTGATGACCCTGTTTAATAGGTAAAGCAATGCCAAGCATCAAACACCCACCTCTCCACCACACAGCTGGAACAGTTGGAGTTTGCCAACAAGGGCCTATTCTCTTGAAATAGGCCCACACAGGTCCATGCAGAAGGGAAAGATGCTCAAAGTCCACACACCATTTATGCCTGGACAGGAGCCACTTCTGTCCTGAGCTCCTCTGGTTAGTGGAGCTGGTAAATTATCTTTTCCCCCAATTGCAATTTTTTTCCTTCTCCAAGGCCGGGAGGATGGCTCTAGGTACTCAAAAGTGCCTATCTCAGGCCCAGGGAATTCAGCCACTGAAGCCAGCCTGGCAGTGGGAGGGAGCGGTAAAATATATGCAAGTACTTAGCTTTTGCTGAAAGCGCATTCTTCTCTGGTTCTGGAGGTGTGAGTAGCCTGTGTGGCTGGCTGCTTCTCCCTGAGGAAACTATGGCCGAATGCTAGTACCAGCCTGCCGCCGCGGCTCTGGGAATGGCCCCCAGCGATTCAGATCCAGTAACTCCTCTCTGCTTCTGAATCGTCTCTTCCTCCCCCTGCCCCTCAGTTCATTTTCTAAGCTTGCCTTTGAAGCTCAGGGCTCCCAGTTTGTCACAAATATACTCGTTTCACTTGTTTTTTTGGTTCTTTGTTGTAAAGAGGGCTCGCTGGAAGCATTTGTCTATTCCGCCATCTTGGCTTCGCCCTCTCTGTGATGTTCCTGTGTTATTTTTATAAAAATGCCTTTTCATGAAATAAATACAGGCTGGTCCCACTCCAATCTCTCTCGTGTTGGAGTTGGCAACGTACACATTAACTCTTCTTTAGGGAATTCTGCCTAGTCATTCACGCCACCACCAGAAGAAGCAATGTTAGCCAAAGACCAGCTGTTGACACAGGGCAGATGATTCCTTTTATTTCACACTTTGAATCCACAAAATGAGCAAACCCAAGGCAACCCTCTCTTCCCAGCTTTATAGTACTGGGGCAGCAATAAACTCAATTTGTTTTATTAGGTAGACTTCTGGACTACTTTGCTCTCCCAGCTTAGGGGTGATGAGTCTTCCATCCTATCCTCCTCCCTATTACTTCTCTTCCTTTCTGTCTCAGTATGTGCACACCCCTGAATCTCACAGGAGCAGCTCTAATCTTACATCTTCCAGGCAGTGACCCTGGTCTCCAAACCTGGAGAGGACCCTGCCACCTCCGGGCTTCCAGAACTCTTCCTTGGACCCCACTCAAGTCATCTCCCTATAGTGTATGTTCATGCCCACGTTTCATTTCCTTGTTCAAATTTTTAGCTCAGTGAGGACAAGGTGACAACATGCAGCTCATTTTTGTTTTCCTTACACACATCCTGGGGACAAAGCCACAGTTAAGGAAAAAAATCTACTGACAGAGAAATTTGAAAATGGTTTCTTTTAATCTTCTTGGTTTATTAATGGAGAGAGTGAGGTAAAGAGTCAAGGAATGCCTTGACTACAGTTGGTGGCAAAACTAGAGCTTGCATCTCCTGAGCTGCATCCAATATTGCTCCTACCAGACCCTCAGTCTCTCTAGCAAGGTCGTGGGCCAAGGCTAGGACTAGGGTAATGCAAGCCAGTCCTGGAGGCATCAAATTCCAGGGGATAAGTCTGTTCATGAATAGCAGAGATTGAGTGCCTCCTTAGATTCCTCGATTGCCCCACCCTGGTCTTCACCCTGCTCAGTACATGAATGAGTTTTCTGTGACCTAATGATCACGTGATTGCTGTCCTTTCAGTCCACAATCTGGGTCTGGACTGGCTTCACAGTTCTGTGTAAGAATGACCACTCACAAGCAGATTCAACATTTGGGGCAGCTGCCTTGGAAGATGTGATCAGAGGGGTTGAAGCTGTAAAGAGTGGTCACCATCTATTCATCACTGAAGGGCAATTTTGTTTTGTTTTGCTTTAGATTTGACTTCTTTTCATTTCACTTTATTTTCTTTGTTGTTGCTGTCCCTCTTCCTACCACACACATACTGGGGTGGATTTGATCAAGGGGAAAATATCTCTCCACAGTGAAATGAGAGCCAAATCTAAATCTAACCAGGAGTGATGCAGAGATGCAGTTTTAGTACCTTCAAGAACTGAGGTTAGATAATTTTATAAATTTTGAATATCAAAGGGATTTTCCGTCTCATCTAGTAAACTGACAGAACAAAGTAACAATTTTAAACCTATGGTTACATCTTCAAATGTGTACAACCTTCAGGATTTCCTAGAATTTAGAGATTATTTTCCTTGTTAACAAGGGTAATGTCCTTAGGGATCTCTCAGAGAAGCATAAAAGATTATTTCATTCAGGTCCTTGCTCGTTTTACAGTTGAACAAACTGTGAGACCCCCGCAACGGGAGGGGCCTTGCCTAAGGCCAAACCGAGGTGTTTGACTCACAGGCCAGGAGGCGATAACAGGGACCTGGACATTGGGGGACACTGGGTACTTGGCATTTGTTTATTCATTCAACAGATGTCACGGGGTGTCTCTTCTGTGTCAGGCACCATTGTGGGCACCAAGGATATAGCCATGAACAAGAAGAGGCCCTGCCTCATGGGGTTACACCCTGGAAGACAGTGGTAAGTGCTAGGAAGAAAGTTAAGCAGGGCGAGGTGACTGATAGGCTGAGGGTTGAAGGGGACTTGGCTCCAGGTGGTCAGAGAAGGTCTCCCTGAGGAGCAGAGGTTCAAGCTGAGGCCTAAGTGGTGAGAATGAAGTGGGCTGAGGTGGGAATGGGAAGCAGATAGGAGATAGATAAGCTGGTGCGACTGAGGAGAGGAAGTAAGAGGAAAGATCACGTGGAGAGGTGGTTGAGGCTGGGTCTTTTCAGGCCCGGAGGGACTGAAGTAAGGGATCGGGTTTCATCCCAAGTGCTATGGAGAGCTTGTTCCCAACCAAGACTCCTCCCCTGGACAGGGCGGCCTGGACACTCCCAGCTCCCAGTGGGGGGTTTGCTGAAGAGAAAATGTTGTGCGTCCATGAAGGTGGCAGTGAGGGTGAGGGTCCTTGGAGACGTGTGAGCCAGTGAGGAAGGGGGCATGGGAGCTGGGGAGACCCAATCGAAGCAGAGAAATTCCATGTGGCAGTATAACTTAGCATGGCAGAAAGGATAGATGTGAACCGTGTGGGCCTGAGGGCAGAGGCAGGCCTGTGGGGGGAAGTCATGGGGCTGCAGACTCCAGTGCAAAACATGTGAGGAAAACTTTTGAGTCAAAGCGGTTCACCAGTGGACAGGCTAGCTTGGAAAGTTGTGACTGTGCATTCGTGAGGGTGTGTGAGAGAGACTGAACACTTCCATTGCTGCAGATGGGTGCAAGGGTAACAGAGACGCCTGAAAAGTTGATCCTGTGATTTGAGACAGGATAGAAAACAATAAGAGTGGCTGACATTTATTGAGCACTTACTGTGTGCTAAGCACAAGTTCCTTCTACCCTTGGGCCACTGTCATGGACTGAATTATGTTCCCCCAAAAATGTGTGTATTAACCTGGTTAGGCCATGATTCCCAGTATTCTGTGGTTGTCCTCCAGTTTGTGTTTGTAATTTTATGTTAAAGAGGATTAGGGTGGGATTGTAACACCCTCACCAGGTCATATCCCTGATCCAATATAAAGGGAGTTTCCCTGGGGTGTGGCCTACACCACTTTTTCTCTCTCAAGAGATAAAAGGAAAGGGAAGCAAGCAGAGAGTTGGGGACCTCATACCACCATGAAGCAGTGCCGGGAGCAGAGCATGTCCTCTGGACCTGAGGTTCCTGCGCTGAGACGCTCCCAGACCAAGGGAAGACTGATGCATCACAAGGACCTTCCTCCAGAGCCTTCCCCTGGAGTCGGTGCCCTGAATTCGGACTTGTAGATTACTAGGCTGTGAAAGAATAAACTTCTCTTTGTTAAAGCCATCTACTTGTGGTATTTCTGCTATAGCAGCACTAGATGACTAAGAGAGCCACTGAGGTAGTATTTTCCCTGGGGGACTGGTGGGGACACAAGCCCAGAAAGCTTGAGTCATTCAGTGTGGTGGACCTTTGAGGAAGGATGTGCTGCCAAGCAGCTGGGTGTGAGTTCAGTTCTTGGCCTTCAGCTATCAGTCCCTTCAGCGCTGCCCAGGCTGCAGAGAGTCACCCCACCTGAGGTCACGCCCCTTCCAGAATAAAGGCCCTGCCATCTCTGCTCTGTGAGACTCAGGGCAGACAACTTTGAAGGCCATTCTAGCTTCAGAGCTTCCCTGTGGGGTCTGCCTTGGCTGCTGTTGGACTACATCTTCGCAGCTGAACTCTCCCACTGCCCACTCCTGCTTCCTCCCCTCCCCCAGGTGTTGATGCCAAGGGCTCCCTCTTCATAAGTACATGCTTGCAGGTCTCTGTCTCATGGTCTGCTTCCCGGGAGCCCCACTTGCAACATCTGTTGAGGTCACTCAGCTGGACAGTGGTGGAGTGGGGGAAAGCGTCTGGTGTCTCTGACAGAGGGGAGTTCTGCTAACTCTCAGGAGGGCAGGCCAGGGCTTCTTGGGTGACCCTAGTCCTTAGCACCCAGCCAGCCCTGAGGACCCAGGTTTCTGTTATCTCCATAGCCTCTTGCATAATAGCAGAACCATACCACAAATGACGTTGGAACTAAATTCTAATAGCCAGCCCAGCTCGCTAATGGCCTCTTCTCTTACACATTTAAATTGGGCACGATCCCTTTGGGAACTATAATTTTATTCATGGAGATTGTGCCATCTAATTTGAATATCGGAAATTGTATTTAAAAGATACGGTGTCTGGCTTCATCTTTCTCTTCTGCTTCTGCAGGCCCTGGAGCTGGCCAAGAGCATTCTGTATGTCAGAGGAGCATAGGGACACTGCCACCTGCACTATCCTTCTCTCCATTGAGTAGAGAAAAGAATGTAGGTGCTAAAGTCGTTTGAAACCAATAAAAAGTCAGACCATGGCCAGAATTCAATGCTGTGTGGCCTTGAGCAAATTACTTAGCCTCTCTGATCCTTGGTTTACTCATCTATAAGTGATAAGAATACTTAGTTCTCATCGTTGTAGGAAGAGTACACACCAATGAACACATGCAGGGCACCCAGGAGAGAGCCTGGCGCAGGCTTGTTGGGGCTGCATTGCTGTCTTTCCCCATCCTGGGCCACTGAACGGCAGGACTGAGCTCTGAGGAGCATCTGCCCAGGCTGGAGAAGCAGAGGAGGCAGGGCATAGTGTGCGGACTTGCAAAGAATGTGGGCACCCTCCTGAAACACCAGGGGCCTTTGGTTCCCCTGCACCTTGCTAGGCACGAGGAACTTTAAAGCTGTCCCAGGTGTGTTTCTCAAACATTCTGTGCAGCCATCTCAACCCTTTGCTTCTGCCCCTTGCTGGGAGTGGGCTCACCATCTACCTTCACCCAGCAGGAGAACACGGCTCACATCTCTCCACTCTCAGCTCCCTCCAACTCATCTGGCCTCCAGGCCAAGCCCCAGCGTGAGGGGTTGGGGACAAGGCCCCTCCTAATAAGCCAGCCAATGTCTTAGAAGGTGAGGGCAGGGAAAAACTGGCTCTACCTGGGCAATAGGCTTCCAGATCTACTGTCTATGCTAGTTTTTCCCTGCCCCCACTTTCCAAGAAGGTAAAGCTCTCCCAGGCTGGAGGAGGAAGAGGGAGAGGAGGAAGCAAGAAAGGGTAGACATTGGTGGGCCTTATTAGAAGGGGCAGCAGATTTGCCCAACACAAAGTGTTGTTTGATTTCTCGACTGCTGCTTCCATGGGGATTGATTGTGGATCCAAGTAAACTGAAATCCTCGACAAATTCAGTCTTTTCTCCTTTTATCACGATGTTGCTTATTGGTGCAGTTATGAGGATTTTTGTTTTCTTTATGTTAAGGTATAATCCATACAAGGCCATAGTTTTTGATCTTCATCAATAAGTGCTTCAAGTCCTCTTCGTTTTCAGCAAGCAAGGTTGTGTCATTTGCATATCATAGGTTGTTAATGAGTCTTCCTCCAATTCTGATGCCCCCTTCGTCTTCTTATAGTCCAATTTCTTGAATTATTTGCTCAGCATACATATTGAATAAATATGGTGAAAGGATACAACCCTGACACACAACTTTCCTGACTTTAAACATGAAGTATCCCCTTGTTCTGTCCAACAACTGCTTCTTGATCTATGTACAGGTTTCTTATGAGCACAAATAAGTATTCTGAAATTCCCATTCTTCACAATGTTATCCATAATCCACACAGTAGAACGCCTTTGTAAAGTCAATAAAACACAGGTAAATATCTTTGTGGTATTCTCTGCTTTCAGCCGTGATCCATCTGACATCCACATCCTCTTCTGAATCTGGCTTGAATTCTGGCAGTTTCCTGTTGATGTACTGCTGTAGCTGCTTTTGAATGATCTTCAGCAAAACTGTACTTGTGTCTGCTATTAATGATATTGTCAGATAATTTCCGCATTCTGTAATGGGTACAACTATGGATCTTTTCCAGTTGGCTGGCCTGGTAGCTGTCTTCCAAATTTCTTGGCATAGATGAGTGAGCATTTCCAGTGCTGTATCATTTGTTGAAACATCTCAATTGTTATTCCATCAATTCCTGGAGCCTTGTTTTTCACCAATGCCCTCAGTGCAGCCTGGACTTTGTCCTTCAGTACTATCGGTGCTTCATCATATGCTACCTCCTGAAACGGTTGAATGTCAACCAATCTTTTTTGGTACAGTGACTCTGTATTCCTTCCACCTTCTTTTGATGCTTCCTGCGTCTTTTAGTATTTTCCCTGAAGAATCTTTCAATGTTGCAACTCAAGGCTTGAATCTTTTCTTCAGTTCTTTCAGCTTGAGAAATGCCAAGTGCGTTCTTCCCTTTTGGTTTTCTATCTCCAGGTTTTCATTATAATACTTCACTTTGGCTTCTCAAGCCACCCTTGGAAATCTGTTCAGCTCTTTTACTTCACCATTTCTTCCTTTCACTTTAGCTACTCGGCATTCAAAAGTAAGTTTCAGAGTCTCTTCTGACATCCATTTTGGTCTTTCCCTTCTTTCCTGTCTTTTTAATGACCTCCTGCTTCCTTCTTGTATGATGTCCTTGATGTCATTCTACAACTCATCTGGTCTTTGGTCATTAGTGAATGGAACCCATAAACATCGATATCCTAGGCATTAGTGAGCTGAAATGGACTGGTATTGGCCATTTTGAATCAGACTATCATAGGTCTACTATGCCGAAAATGACATGTTGAGGAGGAATGGTTCATCGTCAAAAAGAACATTTCAAGACCTATCCTAAAGTGTAACGCTGTCAGTGATAGGATAACACCCACATGCCTACAAGGAAGATCAGTTAATAGGACTATTATTCAAATTCACACACCAACCACTAAGGCCAAAGATGAAAAAATTGAAGATATTTACCAACTTCTGCAGTCTGAAATTGATCAAACATGCAATCAAGATGCATTGATAATTACTGGCGATTGGAATGCAAAAGTTGGAAACAAAGAAGGACTCGTAGTTGGAAAATATGGCCTTGGTGATAGAAATGATGCTGGAGGTTGCATGACAGAAGTTTGCAAGACCAATGACGTCTTCATTGCAAATACCTTCTTCAACAACATAAACGTCGACTATACACATGGACCTCATCAGATGGAATATGCAGAGATCAAATCGACTACATCTGTGGAAAGAGATGATGGAAGAGTTCAATATCATCAGTCAGAACAAGGCCAGGGGCCAGCTGTGGAACAGACCATCAATTGCTCATATGCAAGTTCAAGTTGAAAATGAAGAAAATTAGAACAAGTCCACAAGAGTTTAAGTATGACCTTTAGTATATCCCACCTGAATTTAGAGACCATCTCAAGAATAGATTTGATGCATTGAACACTAATGAACACATATTGTATTATAATTTTCATTTTCACTTAACTATGCTTATTGTAACATCTTTCCATGTGAATAAATACTTAAATACTTACAGCATAAATAATCACATCAGCTAATATATAAAAAATATTATCCAGACATTATCAACAAAGTGAAGAGACAACCTACAGAATGGGAGAAGATATTTGGTAACCATAGACATGATAAGGGTTTAATATCCAAAATATATAAAGAACTCCTACAACAAACAACAAAAAGATAAATGACACAATCAAAAAAAAAAATAGGCAAAGGACTTGAATAGACATTTCAACAAAGAAGGTATACAAATGGCCAATAAGCACATGAAAAGACAGTCAATATTATTAGTCATCAGGGAAATGGACACCAAAACCACAATGCAGTACCACTTCATCCCCAATAGGATGACTGTGAATAGAAAATTGGAGAACTCGGTTGGCGAGATGTGAAGAACTTTCATCCATTGCTGGTGGGATTATAAAATAGTACAGCCACTGTGGACAACTGTTTGCAGTTCCTCATAAACTTAAACAGGATTACCATATGACCCAGCAATTCTACTCCTAGGTATATACATACTCCAGAGACTTGAAAGCAGGGATGCAAGCTGATAACTTGTACAGCAATGTTCACTGTAGCACTATTCACAATAGCCAAAAGGTGGAAACAATTCAAGCATCCATCAACAGATGAATGGATAAACAAAATGTGGTACATACATACAATGAAATATTACTCAGCTCTAAAGAGAAATGAAGTCCCGATGCATGCCACAACATAGGTGAACCCTGAAAACATTATCACGAGCAAAATAAGTCAGTCGCAAAGGGACAAATACTGTATGATCTCACGTATATGAAATAAATATATAGAAAACAAAGATTATTAGAGGTTATGGTGAGTGGGGAGGCAGAAAGCAGGAGTCATTGCTTAAGGGGCACTGAGTTTCTGTTAAGGGTGATGAAAAAAATTGGAAACATATAGAGGTGATGGTTGCACACCATGGTGAATATAATTAATGTCACTGAAGCATACACTTAAAAAACGTTAAAATGGCAAATGTCTTGTTATATGCATTGTTACCACCAAACTAAAACCCACTGGGACTCATAGATAGTCACAAAATTTATCCAGCCTCCTCCCCCACTCATGTATAACATAAAGGCTGCAAACATGGTTCTCCTTCTTCAGGGCCCAAGTGGGTTGTGTAGACTCTCAGCCTGCATGCGCTGTTGTGGCTTCTTCTTCTCTGTCCCAATTTGTTCCCCAGGCCTCTCTGGGGAGGATGGTGGTGGGGAAGGAAGGCCAGGTGGGGTTGGGGGTGGGACTGAGGCTACCTGCTGAGAGCTCAGAGCTTGGTGGGGACCACACTCACCCCCTCAGCTGGGCAGTTTGGCTTCTACTTGAGGAAGAAGTTGCTGGGCTGTGTATTTTCTTGTTTTTGATAAATTTAACCAAGTTTCAGACAGATTAGAAGTGTATGAATATAAAAGAGTCTTCATGCAGCCTTTTTAGCACACAGCCATAAATGTGCCTGCCTTTCAGGAAGGAGGCAAAGGCAGTTGGTGAAATATGCTCACAGAAGCTCATCATTGGTGGGGGGAGAAAACTGTACATGAAAGTGAAGAACTCTGATCGGATGTAGGGAATATGATGTTGCCATAAATCAAAAATTACGTGGCCCAGGTGACTCTATGAAGAGATATATAACATATACCAAGTAATGTTGGGTGGAAACATGGACTCAGAACAGCCTGCCCACATTGTAACCGTCACGTGTGATGCCAAGTATTAGAAGAGTGTAAGAGGGATGGAGACAGCTGGGAGTTTGTTCATAGCTTGACTGCCTGTGCAGCTAAGTGAACGTGGATGGTTCCTTTAAACTCTACACCAAGGCCTGATTGGGCAATGTCTGAGGTTGGCGGGGGACTGAACCTGCAAGGCCACTCAGGAGGGCCCTAGGGAGTATCAGGGACCGAGCCAATCTGCTCCCTGGCTGGGAGCTTTCTGCTTCCGAACACAGGAGCAGGCTTGAACCAGCTGCTCCTGAGTGAGGCAGGCTTCAGAACTCAGCCCCTGCTCCCTCTGATTGGTGGGGGTGAACCTCCTTCTCAGCAGCACATAGAATACCCTAGAAGTGGGGCCTGCTGCGGGCTGGTTCCCAGACAGAAAATCTGGCTGTAGAGCTAGGTAGCTCTGGATAACTGGGGACAGAATCACAAAAGACAGAACATCTGAGCTGGTGCAGTCCCCCACATCTAACCTCACAACTCCCCATACACAGGGGGTTACTGGGGCCCAGGGAGGGATGACTTGCCCAGGGACACACTGCTTGCCCAGAACCGAGGGCTCCTACCTCAGTCCTGGGCTTCTCTCTGCACCAGGTGCCTAGTAGACCTGCAGCTGTCAGGAGGCACTCCCCTCTTAGTCCAAAGCCAAAAATAGTGGCTACAGGGCAGGGGGCTCAGAGAGCAAACCAGCCCAGAGTCCCACCTGGCCCACAGGGTCAGAGGTTCCCCTCGAGGGTCCTAGCCTCTTCACCCGCATGGAGAGCATGCTAATAGGCCTTCTCCTGCCACTGCCTCACATTCAAGTTTCCTGAATGGGATAAACTATTTGGCCTTTGGGCAAGATTATTTTTGCCAAAAACAGGATTGTTATCACTTAAATAAAATATTTTCTAATGCAAATTGAGTTCAACTTGTCCAGATGGAAATAAAGAAGTGAGTATTTTGGGCAGTTTCACTGCTGCAAAGGCAGGTATTTTAAGTAAATGAAAATAATGAGATGCAGGCTGGTCTTTCTGCAGGAAGCCCTGGGAAATTGGCAAGGCCTATGTTGAGTTGGCCCCGTGGCTGGGGAAGTCTGGGTTACCCCCTGGTCCAAATCAGGGATTGTCCTGATGGATATGTAATGGAGGAGAAGCTCTGACAGAGTACAGGCTGAGGGGAAAGCAGAGTGCAGCAGGGCATCCAGCAGCCCTTCCCAGTGGTTCAGCCTCTGGGGGCTCATCCCGACAGAGCCAGGCCCTGGTCTCTTCCAGAAAGAAGGAGAAAGAAAGGGTCGGGGAAAGGAAGAGAGGGCCGCTGACGTAAGTCTAATGTGGGAAGCCGCTTCCTCTTGACTCTCAGGTTAAGTGAGACCCCAGTGGGAGAACCTCCTTCTACACCTCCTTCTCCCCACTTGCCTTCATGGAGACTCCAGCAATGCCACTGGAAGCCATGTCTGACCCAGAGAATGTCTGACCCTGGTTGTCTCTTGCGTAGCAATTGATGAGACTACTCTGGGCCCTCAATTGGTGGTCTTTTTCCTCTTTTCTGAGAATAATTGAAATTCAGCTACAAAATTACCATCTTTAACAATGTCCTAAGGGGCTTATGAAATATGCCAACAGTACGTTTTCATGGTGGCCTTTTCTAATTGAGTTGCCCTGGTTTTTCTCCCTTCTAGGGGCTCCTTTTTAGGGGCAGTTCTAACTGTCTACATTTATAGATGACAATGCATGAGATATCTACACCCTAAGCATGTGCCGGTGCACCTTGGAAAGAACACAAAGCAAACCCTCAAGAGCACAAGAGACACAGGACTGCAGCTGGGGGATGGGGCATCCTTTAAGTGTTGTTGCACAGGAAGTGCCAGGGTCATGCTCTTCCAAAACTCAACCACAAATCCATACACATGTAAATTTTTCCACAATGAACAAATTGTGCTTAACAAAGCTGTATAGACAAGAGCTACTCAAAATGTCATTCTCAGACCATTGTTGGCCTACAAATTCTTGGTTAAATGTCCATGAAGAGATAAGGAGCTTGTATCAGAATGTAGATCACAATGTCACTAAGTACACTGTTTAGTTCAACTGACAGTTTTCCATAGCAAGACTTTGTTGATGAAGGAAGCAGTGGATTGAATTACTCTGGTGCAAACTCCTCATCTCCTGTGGACTGGCAATAAAGTTTGTGGCTGTCGCTCCTCTGCTTCTGGAGACATGGACCTGAGGTGCCTAAGCATCTCTGAGTGGTACTCAGTACAAATACTTACAAACTTATGAAGGCTTTGGGTAAAGGCTAGTAATTCAATAACTTTAATGCAAGATGATACAGCCTTGCTTGCTGAAAGTGAAGAGGACTGGAAAGCACTTACTGAGATGAAGATCAAAGCCTACAGCCTTCAGTACAGACTACATCTCAACATAAAGAAAATAAAAATCTTCACAAATGGACCAATAAGTAACATAATGATAAATGGAGAAAAAATCGAAGTTGTCAAGGATTTCACTTTACTTGGATCAACAATCACCATGCATGGAAGCAGCAGTCAAGGAATCAAACAATGTATTGCACTGGGCAAATCTGCTGCAAAAGACCTCTTTGAAGTGTTCAAGAGCAAAAACGTCACTCTGAGGACCAAGCCGTGGTTATTTTCAATTGCCTTATATGCATTCAAAAGCTGGACAATGACTAAGGAAGACCAAAGAAGAATTGACACATTTGAATTATGGTGCTGGCAAAGAATATTGAATGGACTGCCACAAGAATGAACAAATCTGTGTTGGAAGAAGTACAGACAGAATGCTCTTTAAAAGTGAGGACGGTGAGATTGTCTCATTTACTTTGGACATGTTACCAGGAGGGGCCAATCTCTGGAGAAGGATATCATGCTCGGTAAAGTAGAGGGTCAGTGAAAAAGAGGAAGATCCTCAATGAGATTGACACAGTGGCTGCAACAATGAGCTCAAACACAGCAATAATTGTGAGGATAGGGCAGGACCTGGCAATGCTTCGTTCTGTTATCCAAGGGGTCACTATGAGTTGGAACCAACTCCATGGCACCTAACAACAACAATGCAATGGTATATATTTTTTTAAATGGTAGCTAGCTCAATATAATAACAGATAATTGGTTAAATAACTTACGTACATCCCCATAATGGAGTAGACTTTGCTAATAAAATAATAGTTTGGGGAGTTTATAACAGAATGAGAAAAGCTTAGGATATGACGTAAGTTGAAAAAAAAAGTAGGGTAGAAAATTGTGTGAATAGCCCATTGTGTAATATGCAGATCAGGTATATGGACCCCCAACCACATACTCTGAAGGAATTGCAGTAAAATACTAACGGTAAATGTGTTATGGTGGTGCGATTATAAATTTTCCTTATTTTCAAACTTCTGAAATGTAATAGTTCTGTTACTTTATAATGAAAAAATTTTAAACCTGGTGATAACACATCTCAAGGACCCACACAGTTGGTAATCTCTATTTAGTGTCTCATTAGATTTCCAACATTAATATGTTAAAAATCATGAATTCAGATACCACGAATTCAGAATTAATGATCACCATGACTGGGTTTTCATTCATTCATTCTTTCATTCCTTGTTTATTCGTTCAACGAACATTTACTGAGTACTCACTAGGTGCCAAGCGCTGTTCCAAGCACTTTGAGAGTGGGCCTCACATTGCTGCCCTCATGGAGGTGGCCAGGGCTCATGGTTGCACGCTCCGTATTTCAACTTACCAAACCTTTGGCCAGTTCGCTGGTGCTGGGGGACAGAGCCAGGCCCCCAGAGGCCAGCATGGAAGAAGATAGGGCCTTACCTAGGAAATATATCTTCTTCAGAAACATTGGTTAAAAGCTTACAAACATAATAAATGCTGGTGATAAATTCAAATATTGTCTGGTGCAGTTTTTTCTTTGATAGTTCAAAGATGTAGTTCTTGATATATATAGACACACTTTCCCGAACATCTATAGAAAATACGTATCTATAAAAATGGTGCAGCTTTATTTTTACAAAACTCAAACACTTTTATTGTTCTGAAACAAAGCACAAAACCCCCCCCAAAAAACAAACCCGTTGATGTCGAGTTGATTCTTACTCATAGCAACGCTACTGGACAGAGTAGAACTGCCCCATAGGGTTTCGAATGCTATAAATCTTTATGGAAGCAGACTGCCACATCTTTCTCCCATGGAACAGCTGGTGGGTTCGGACCACCAACTTTTCATTCACAGTTAGCAGCCAAGCTGCTTAACCACTGCGCCACCAGGGCTCCTAAACAAACCATACAAATGTGCAAAATGCTGTTTAGTCATGGACGACAAGTGACAGATGCCAGAAAGAGTTGGCCTTTATGGAAGGGGAGAATGCGGGAGCACTTACTGTGTGCCACGACCCATGCTGTGACCACAGCTAATCTTCATAGCAATCCTGAGAGGTGGGCACTTTCATGCCTCTTTTAAAGATAAGGAAACCGCCAGCCAAGCTCATTGTCCTTCCCCCATGCCCCATGCAGGCCTTACTGAACATGGGAGGATTTCCCTAAGCAGAGAGGAGGGAGAAAGGGATGCTGGGGGAAGGAGTCACAGAGGTGGAGGACTAGAGGTGGAAGGAGGCTGTCCCTCTGTGGGGCATTCCTCTGCATTGCAGCCCCTCACTGAAGGCTCACTGAGTGGATCAACAGACCCACGTCGCCATTGCCAGCACATCTTTTCTTTTCCTGGTTCCCTTCCAAGGCCTCAGATTTTTTGGAGCCCCACACAGCAGCCCCTAACTTGCCTCTTCAGTTCCCCCGGCACCAGTGAGGCTGATGTGGCCCCAAGAGGAGAAGAGGTCTGTATGGCATTGCAGACACAGTTATGGGGGCCCCAGTTCATTGTCAAAGCAGATGTTGTATGTAAACAGTTGCATTTACAAAGACATTTGTACAGTTGCACGTACAAAGCCCGTAGTGTTTACATAGTGAGAAGAAATTAATTCATGAGAATGTGAGGGGAAAGTAATCCTCTTCGTTCAGGGTGGTGTTTGCTGGCCCCCTTGTCCTGCCTGGTTAAACACACCATCAAGTGGGCAAGTGGGCCGTCCACTTCCACCTCAACAGCTGCTCTCACAACATGTGAACTCTTTAAACATGGGAATTTACCTAATGCTAATCTGGATATTTTTTGAAAACCCAACCAAAATACCCCACAGAAATTAGCAAGGAACTGCTGCTGGTCTGTGTAAACACGCACTTGCATTTCTGCGTCTTATTCTGGTCATACTCCCAGAATGATTGGCCCAGGGGCTTCTCCAGGTGGCAGGGGCCTCCTGGCCTCTGTGTCCTGAGGTGAGTCTGAACATGTCTGTGGCCTCAGGCCAAACCCCATCACTTGTCTGACCTCATTCTTGACATTACATGCTTGGTTCGTATCGACTTAGCCTGCCTGCATTTTCCCTTCATTTTTCTGGGCCTCAGTGTTGCCCTGTGTAAAATGGGATTGGGTGAGGAGACAACAAAAGGTGATTACAAAATAAAATGAGGAGAGGAATTTCTAAGAATCTTCCCAATCTGATCTCATAAAAATAAACAAGGGGAAAACAGACCAGCTAAGATGCCCTGTGCTGGCCTAGGTTCCAGACCTCAACTCAAGACCTCCTCCTGGGACCCCCTAACTCCATCCCAAGGTGCTGTGTCTACACAGCTTGAATCTAGGACGCAAAACTGCACCTGCCAGATACCAACCTAGGAAACAAACTCTCAAGGACTATCCAAAACCAAAACAATTGCAACAGAGAACCAGAGATGTTAATCTGTAAATGACAACAACGTCAGAACAATAAAAGTGGGAATAAATGGTATAGGTACAGAACTTTCTAATGGAGAGGAAGGCAAGGCGATACCAAGTAATAACAGACTGGCTCAAATCTAGGAAGATACAGGTAAATTTCAAGGTAACCACAAAGAAAGTTAACAAACCTACTCATGAAAATATAGAAGAAAAACATAAAGTCTCAATAGAAACAAAATCTACAAAAACAAAATAAATGAAAAAGAAATCCACAAACAAAAGGAACTCAGCACAGGAGAGTAAGAGGAACAAAGAAAATGTTACCACCGCACACACAAAAGCACTACAAATGACAGCAAAAAACTCACACCTATCAATAATTACACTGAATGTAAATGGCCTAAATGCACCCATAAAGAGACACAGAGTGACAGAATGGATTAAAAAAAAAAAAAAAAACAGGATCCATCAATATGCTGTCTACAAGAGACACACCCTAGAAACAAAGACATAAATTTATTAAAAATCAAAGGATGGAAAAAAATATATCAAGCAAATAACTACCAAAAAAGAGCAGGAGTGGCAATACTAAGATAAGATAGACTTTAAAACAAAATCCACCATAAAAGACAACGAAGGGGACTATATAATATTAAAGGGATGACCCTTCATGAAGACTTAACCATAATAAACACCTATGCACCCAATGACAGGGCTCCTAAATACATAAACTCTAACAGCACTGAAAACAGAAACTGGCAGTTCCACAATAATAGTAGGAGACTTCAATACACCACTTTCAGCAAAGGACAGAACATCTAGAAAGAAACTCAATAAAGATACAGAAGAGCTAAAGAGTGCAATCAGCCAACTTAACCTCATAGGCATATATTGAACACTCCAACTAACAGCTGCAAAGTACACATTCTTTTCCAAAGCACATGGAACATTCTCCAGAATAGACCACATCTTAGGCCACAGAGCAACCCTCAACAAAATCCCAAACACTGAGATCATACAAAGTATCTTCTCTGATCACAATGCCATCAAAGTAGAAATTAACAACAGGGAGAGTAAGGAAAAAAAATCAATTACCTGGAAACTGAATAACACTCTGCTTAAAAACCACTGGGTAATAGAAGAAATCAAAGATGGGAACAAAAAATTCCTAGAATCAAATGAGAATGAAAATACATCATACCAAAACCTTTGGGACACAGCAAAGGCAGTGTCAATTTATAGCACTACATGTGCACATTAAAAAAGAAGGGACAAAGTCAAAACATTATACAACTTCAACAGCAAACAGAGAACAGCAAAAGAAGCCCACAGCCCCCAGATGAAAGGAAATAATAAAGGTCAGAGCAGAAATAACTGAAATAGAAAACAGAAAAACAATAGAAAGAATCAACAAAACCAAAAGCTGGTTCTTTGAAAGGATCGACGAAATTGACAAACCGCTGGCCATACTAACAAAAGAAAAACAGGAGAGAATGCAAACAACCCAAATAAGGAATGAACACAATTAGACCCAACTAAAATAAAAAGGACCATAACAGAGTATTATGAAAAACTATAGTGCAACAAATTTGAAAACCTAGAGGAAATGGACAAATGTCTACAGACACACAACCTACCCAAACTAACACAAAATGATGTTGAAAATCTGAATAGACCCATAAGAAGAGAAGAGATTGGCAAGGTGATAAAAAAAAACTCCCAACAATAAAAAAGCCCTGGCCCAGATGGCTTTACTGGAGAATTCTACCAAGCACTCAGAGAAGAGCTTACACCAGTACTACTCAAGCCATTTCAGAACACAGAAAATACTACTGAATTCATTCTATGAACCCAGCATAACCCTGATACCAAAACCAGGCAAGGACACCACAAAAAAAGAAAATTACAGACCAATATCTCTCATGAATATAGATGCAAAAATTCTCAACAAAATTCTAGCCAGTAGAATTCAGCATCATATATAAAAAAAAAATACACTACAACCAAGTGGGATTCATACCAGGTATGCAAGGATGGTTCAACATTAGAAAATCAATCAACATAATTCACCAAGATGATGTGTCTACCTTCTTTGGTCCTCAAAGTTTTAGCAACCTACAGATACCTCTTCTTACCATTGATACACACACATACGCACCCATGGAGAGTCTTTAGTTTTTTAGTTTATGCCTTGACCTGTTGTAGTTGTTAGGTGCTGTCAAATTGGTTCCAACTCATACTGGCCCAGTATACAACAGAAATGAAACAATGCCTGGTCCTGCACCATCCCCACAATCGTTGCTGTCTGAGCCCATTGTTGCAGTCACTGTGTCAATCCATCTCGTTGAGGATCTCCTCTTTTTCACTGACCCTACTTTACCAAGCAAAAGGTCCTTCTCCAGATATAGGTTGCTTCTGATAACATGTCCAAATTAAGTGAGACAAAGTCTGGTCATCCACACTTTTAAGGAGCATTCTGGCTGTACTTCTTCAAACACAGATTTGTTCATTCTTCTGACAGTCCAGGTATATTTCATATTCTTTGCCAACACCATAATTCAAAGGCATCAATTCTTTGGTCTTCCTTGTTCATCGTCCAACTTTCGCATGCATATGAGGCAATTGAAAATACCATGGCTTGGGTCAGGTGCACCTTAGTCCTCAGAGTGACATCTTCACTCTTGAACACTTTCAAGAGGGTTTTTGCAGCAGATTTGCCCAATGCAATGCGTCGTTTGATTTCCTGACTGCTGCTTCCATGGGTGTTGATTGTTGATCCAAGTAAAATGAAATCCTTGACAACTTTAATATTTTCTCTGTTTATCATATTACCTATTGGTCCAGTTGTAAGGGCTCCTTAGGGCAGCTGAAACAAAGTACCACAAACTGGATGGCTTATAGAAACAGAAATTTATTGTCTCAGAGCTCTGAAGGTTAGAAGTCCAAAATCAGAGTTCGGCCATGTTGACTCCTTCTGAAGCCTCTGAGGGAGAATCTATTCCTTGCTTCTTTCCTGGCTTCTGATAACAGCTAGCAATCCTTGGCTTTCCTTGGTTTTAATCTCTGTCTCTGTCTTCCCTATGTGTGTTCCTCTGTGTCTCTTCTTCTTTATAATTACACTGCTCATATTGGATTAGGATTCACCCTACTCCAGTGTGATCTCAGATAAATTTAACTGATAACATCTTCAAAGACCCTACTTCCAAACAAGGTCACATGCATAGGAAATGGGGGTTAGGACTTCAACGTATCTTTTTGGGGGACACAATTCAATCCATAGCACCTTCCTTGCCTCTTTCAGCTTCTGGTGACTCCTGGTACTACTTGGCAATGGCAGCGTAGCTCCAATCTCTGCCTCTGTCTTCGGATGGCTTCTTCCCTTTGTCTCTGTCAAATCTCCCTCTCCTTTCTCTTATAAGGACACCAGCCACTGGATTTAGGATACACTCTAAATGCAGGATGATCTTCTCTTGAGATCTTTAACTTAATTACATCCGCAAAGACCCTATTCCCAATAAGATCACATTCTGAGATTTCTGGTGGACATGTCCTTGGTGGGGGGGCACCTATAACATCTGTATTCCAAATGACAGTGAGTGGGACCTCAACCACACTTGTCCAGCACCACCTACACCCACTTGCTCTCCCCTGCTCCTGACTATCGATGCAGCAGCCACTAGACCTCTCTCTGAGATCATGACAACACAGGCTGCCTTGATCAGCCATGCTAGGGTTGTTCCTGGAATCAGTAGAACAGGAAATTCTGTCCATGGTCTGGCCACCCTCACCCAGTCCCGTCCCACCTCCTGTCCCACCACACTCCACGCCCAGCCCGTCAGTCCTCTCCACCTTCTGCACCTGAGTGAGCACATCCTCTACTGTCTGCCATTGAGCCTTTGGACATGCTGATCCAGTGTCTGAGATGCTCTTCCTCCCCACTCATTCTGTACTCAAGAGCCTTAGCTCAAGAGCCACCTCATCAGGGGAAAGCCTGCTCTGAATCCATGCTTCTACCAGGTCAGAACTGAGCTCCCTACCTCATCCCTCCCAGTTCCACAGACCCTGTACCAGCCTCAGCTGTGTGTCATGTCACCTATGTACATATTGTATGAACATCCAGTTCAGCCTCTGCATTTGAAAACACTTTTATAACACCGAGGTATAACATATATGATAAAGTACAGTTACAGCTCAGTACATTTTTCCATACTTATACATCTGTGTATAGGTTTGGGATACAGATGGGTAGGTAGAGGCACAAATGGGAAAGCTAAATATACTCTATGGATCTGTACATGTGTGTTGGGGCGGGGGGCTGCTATTGGTAGCTAACTTAGACTTTGGGAGCCAAAGAAGGTAGATACACACCTGGATCTAGATTAAGTTAGGAGATTCCAGGACAAGATTCTTAATCCGCCAGATCAGGGTGAACATTTTCAGCATTCCAGAAGGTTCTCTATACCTCCTTCTGGTCACTATGCCCCCAAGTGTTATCTTAACTTCTAATACCATAGATTAGTTTTGCCTGTTTTGAACTTTACATAAATGAGATCTTTTGTTTCTGACTTCTTTTGCCCAACATAGTGCTTGTGAGGTTCCTCCATGTTGCTGCAAGTGGTGTAGCCTTCCATTCTGTTGTACAGCATTCCATTTTGTGAATAAACCATAATTTATCTGTCCTCCTGTTGAAGGACATTGTCAATGCATTTTTGCATAGGTGAGGGATCATGCTGAACGCGTAACTTTAAACATCTTGATAACTTGATGACTTCTTTGTGCTCAATTGAATTGACTGTCATCATTTAGTTCTCCATTCTCACGCTGAATATCATTTCCAATATTCACGATTACAAAGAATAGTCTATGAACATCTTAGTAGATAATCCTTGAGGGGCATTCCTGGTTACTTTTTAGGGTAGAGCCCTAGAAGTGGCATACTGGAGTAACCCTTGCTAAGGCATTTTACACATATGGCCAAAGAGCTGAAGTGGGACTCCTCCTTAGAGGTTGGAAAAGAGCACAAGGAAAATGTCCCTGGTGTCACCTGGCTTGGCTCCTTCCAAAGCTGAGGTGTGTTGTGAAGACCTGTGACTCCCAGCCTCACACCTGTTCCCTTTCTTCTTCATCTCTCATCCCATCAGTGTTGACAGCTGTCAATCAATCTAAAGTGGAGATTCTCAACCTTGGATGCACGTTAAGCACCTGAGAGCTTAAAATAATATCCTGGTGTCTGGGTCCCAGTCCAGCAGGTTCCAATATACTTGGTCTCGGGGTGCAGCCTGAGCATGGGGAATTTTTTTAAACTCCCCAGATGGTTCTAGCGTTTTGCCAAGGTGAGACGCTCCAGGCTCTGGTCTCTCTGTTCCTTGCCTTTTGTGAACCAGGAGACAGGGCACAGTGGCTGTTTAATTACCGTCTTCCAAAGTTAATTAAAGCTCCATATTTAAAGCCTGTTTTTTTTTTTTTTTTTAAACTCTCCTAAATAAGGACAGTCTGCTTCCATAAAGAGCCCAGGGTGGCATTATTGCTGGGTGCAGGGTTCATGAGCAGAGGAGCAGTAAGGGAGGAGTGAAGAGGCTAGGCAGAGGCCAGATGGAGCAAGGGCATGGGTGCTACAGCTCTGACTTTATCCTGCCCAATGGAGCCCTGGCCACTTGTGAAAGCCGTGGTTTGAAGGGGAGCCTGGTATCACAGGCATCTTCCCCTGTGACCTGGAAGAGTCACATGTACCTTGCACTTCATCACCAAAGCCTCATGAGTGGCTGGTGGATTTGAACCACCTACCTTTCGCTTAACCAATATGCTATCAGGACTCCTTACCAAAGCTGCCAAAACTCATGAAATGCTTAATGGGGGTGTACTTGTGCAAGTGCGTGTATGTGCATGTCTGTGTGTACATGTGTACATGCGTGTGCATGTGTAAGGTGCGCCAAGTATATACATGTGTGTTTATGGATATGCATGCGTGTACATATGTGTGTGTGTGTGTCTGTGGGCTGAGAAAGGTCTGTCACTCCATGCCTAGTTTGTTTCAGGAGTGAGACCCAGGCAGCATGAGGGGACCAGAGGAAGTAAGCTCCAGCATATCAAAGAAATTCCAGAGAGGTTTTAGACCAGCACAGAGCACAGGATGGGGGTTGGAGCCAAATCTCTGAGGGGCCAGTAATCCCAGCTGAGATCTGGGTTACACATTTATGGAGCACCCAGTCTGGGACAGTAACTGGGTCTCAGCAAGAGAGCAAATCTTGGTTGTCAGGCAGCGCAGCGAAGCCTTTCTGAGGTTCTAAGAAAAAGATAATCATGATTGATTAGCAATGTCTGTGTGGGGTGCAGGGTGGCAGCACACGTGTCCCTGATGTCTGCCACCCCTGGGCTCCAGTGGGTGCCAAGACAGTGCTCAGTGCTTGGAATACAAAGATGAAGCAGACAGCACCTGCCCGCAAAGAGCTCTCAGCTTACTGGGTGAGACTGATAATGTAAACAGATGATTTAAAAACAGCAGCTAAGGGCTAAAATGAGGAAGTACAGGAGGTTGGGAGGCGTAGCCGAGAGACACACTGATGTGCCTGATGCAGACACAAAGGTCTCCTGGTGGGAATTTCTGGCTAGGTTGTCAGGATTAGGGGAAGCAAGGGAAGGAGTGCATTTCTGGCAGAGAACACAGGATGAGAAACTCGCAGGAATGAAAATGCAGGGCTTGTTCTAGGGTGGACAGGGGTGTCTGGTGGGTAGAACACAAGGGGGAGTGGCAGGAGATGAGCAGGACAGGAAATGGGAGCTGACTGGGGTGGGCTCTGAGTGCTGTCTCCAGGGGGTGGTCTCTAAAGGGGCCATGTCGGCCGGCCGGGTTATGAAGCAGGTCGGTTCTCACTGCAGCAGGCCCCTGGTGGGGCAGATGCCTGTATGAGCACAGGATTCTTAGGCCGCTCCCAGAGACGCAGGGGCACTTTCTCTGCTCCTGGTCTATTGCGTTTGGAGCTGTTAGGCCCGGCAGACTGTGTGGGAACGGAGCCCTGCCTTGATCCCCGGGTTTTGTGTATGTTATAAGCTGCTGCAGGTGCGGGATAAAATGCCACAGGTAATTTGCATGGGATGAAGAACACATTTTCAGTTTCCCCCTCTCACAAATTGCAAATTTCACTTTCACCACCCCTCTTTAGCCATCACAACCACACGATTTCCTCACAGCATCTTAAGAATCTGTTGTCACAGAGAAATCCCAGCTTTTCTCTGTGGTGTTTCTACGCCGCCTCCTAACCAGCCTCTAGAAAAGCTCAGAGCCCAGCCATTGATGCCCCTGCTTCATGCCTCCTCCAAACCCTGCCCCCTTCCCCACCCTGTGGAAAGAGCCCCATGCTAGGTGTCGGGGGCCTGGGTGCCAGTCCTGGCTCTGCCCCTAACCCAGTATGGGATATCAGGTCCTCGCTGGGCTGCGGTTTCCAAGACGGTTCTAGACTTGATAGTCTCTGAAGGTTCTCCAAACTGTAGAATGGTGACTTTTTGTGTCCTGGGAACCCTGAAGACAATATTTGATGGCAAGTGCTGGGGACTGGTCCCTTGACAGTCTGGGAACTCGGAGATTTTCAGGTGTCTCCTCCTGTTCCCTTGATCTGCTACTTCCCTTCCCCATTTTCTCCCATCCTCAGGTCTGATTCCTGTATTTTCATGTTCATTTGCCCCCTGGCTGGTCACGATGATTCTGTGGGGAGGTGTGACTTCAGAAGGGTAGAAAGTGACAGGGAAACACATCGGAGCATGGAGCGGGGGCTCAGTTCACTGTGCTGAGAACGCGGGTTTCTCCAGCCAGTAGGGAGGTCTCTATGTCCCACAAGCCTGACTTCTCCTGCCTGCCCCCTCTCGCCCATGCCACGGCCCAGCTCATGGCTAAGCAGAGGGTGTCCGGAGAGGACAAGTCTGTTGAAACTCAATATTTAAACACTAAACAAAATGTTCACTCACTCCCAGCTTGAAGTTTGCAAAGAAACTGAATTCTGTTGCCAAAGTTCGTCAAAAGGAGGTAGAGGGGGCCAATCAGGTGGGCACCCAACCCTGGGCCTGGCTCTGCCTCTGACTTGATGTGTGACCATGGACAAGCCCTTTCCTCGGTGTTCTACCTATCCAGTGCTGCCGTAACAGAACCACCATGAGTGGGTGGCTTTAAAGAATAGGAATTGATTTTTCTACAGTTCAGGAGGCCAGAAGTCTGAATTCAGGGTGTGGCTCTGGGAGGAAGTCCTTCCTTGTTTATTTCAGCTGCCAGGAATGCTGGTGTTCCTGGGTTTGTATGTAGATGCACTGTCTCCATTGTCTATCTTCCTCTTCCACCTGTTGTGCATCTGTGTCTATTCTGTTCTTTTTGTAACTCAGAAGTGATTAGGTTTGGGACCCACCTTACTCTGATATGGCTTTATTACCCCAACAAAAGAAAACCCTATTACCAAACAAGATCATATCCACAGGTACAGGGCTTAAGATTTCAATACATATTTTGGGGGACACAATTCAATCTATAACATCAGTTCCGGTCTCAGGTTTCCTATCTGTGAAATGGGGGTGTAGTAGGGTGAGGCCAGATTGGACTAGACAATCTTTTAGGCCCTTTGTGGCTCTGGCATCCACCAGAACTTCATAAATTCTGCATTCTCGGGTTTCCCCATCCTCTACAAGATGGTGTTGTGTGCACAGCCTGGCTTGCTGATGGAAAAGAAAAGCTCCTGAAAAGGACAGGACTCCCTGGAGCCCAGACAAGCAAGCTTGGTCTGTGGTACGGTGGCAGGGGAATTCAGAGTGACCCAGGAGGCCAAGGTTAATTGAGGTGATACCACCAGAAAACTCCACTGAGCAGCCAAGTGTAGGAGTGCTGCCATGCAAATCACCAGGAAGAGATGATTAATGGGGTGTAGGCACAGAGGAGAGGTGCCTGGTGACCCATGACTTGTCCAGGATGATGGTGGGTCCCCCGGGCCCCTAGAGGCTCCAGTAGGGGTGGCCGTGGGGGATGAAGCTGAGGTGTGAAAGGAGGCTGAGGTGGAGGGGAGTTTGACAGGCTCCCCTCCCAGAAAGATCACCCAGGCGAGGAAAGCTGGGTGGGAGGGGGCTGGGCGAGGGAGGGTGAGAAAGGCACACAGATGGTTTCAGGGAGGTTCCGTGTTCCGCCCTCAGCTTCTCACACCTCACTTGGGTGGGGGAGGGGGAGAGAGAGGAGGAAGAAGACTGACGGGTGAAGTTAATTGTGAACAACTTTTTTAGTATCTAGGGTTGTCAGAGTCTGTAGGTGGTACAATGGGTCAATGCAGTCAGCTGATAACCAAAAAGATGGTGGTTAGAGTCCACCCAGAGGTGCCCTGGAAGGAAGTCCTGGAGATCTACTTCCAAAAAAATCAGCCACTGAAAACCCTATGGAGTATAGCTCTACTCTGACACACACAGGGTTGCCATGAGTTGGAATTGACTCCACGGCAATAGTTCTTTTTTTTTTTTTTAAACCAAGGTACAAAATTTACCAGGGGAGGCCTTGTACTGAGTTCTAGGGATTAGGATTTTGTCAAGATTCTGCTTCAGATCCCGAGATCACCTTCTAGCAAAATAGCAGTGGCACACAAAATAAACGCTATTACCTGTAAGGTTGGTGCTCTACTTAATAACTATCAGTATGAGACCAAAAGGTCAACAATTACTCAAAAGCAAGGATGAGAAGATAATGGGGCAGGGAAACCAGGGTACTGGAAAGGGAACAAACAAAAAACAATGAAAGAAAATGCTGTCACACTGCAATAAATGTAACTAATGTCACTGCATAATCTGTATGGAAATTGTCAAATGGGAGCCTAATTTGATGTGTAAACTTTCATCAGAAACTCAATGTTAAAAGAAAATTCTGCTTCAGTTTGCCAACTCTCTGCCTCAGTTTCCATATTTGAGATAAAGACCACCTACTGCCTCTCTGTACAAAGGCAGATAAAGGCAACTTAGAAGAATATTAACAGAAGTGCTAATTTGCACAGTGCTATATTAATCTAAAATCCATCTCTAAGCACGCACTTTTCTTCTCCCCACTCAAAATGCTATGATGGGTCCCCCTACACTTCTTTGTATGAACTATTTATAAAGCATTTCTGTCAGACGCTTTGTAAGTAGTTCATGTATATTAGATTATTGAATTTTCACAGTGGTCTCGAGAATTCTCTCCAATTTATAGATGAGGAAATTGAAACACAGAGAAGTTAGCCTGAAGTTCCGAGCCTTCAGTGATCTCACTCCAATGTATTGTCCTCTATTCCCCTGCACGTCACCCATAGTCAAGGCAAATTGTACTAGACTCTCTTCTTAAGCGTGACCTAGATTTTCCTATGTCCAGGCTCATACTCTTCTTTCATCTGAAATTCATTTCTTCTTATCCTGCATGTCAAAGTCTTTCCTGTGCTCCAAGGGCCACCTCCTCTGCCAAGTTTTCCTGGGTTTCCACTATCCCTGCCCCACTGACGCTGGAAGCAGCGCCTCTTTCTTCTCTGTGTGTAGTGTCCTGCATCCAGGCCTCTTCCTAACTTGAGTGGCAGTCATCATCTCAGTGCTTCTCTCCCCCACCTCAGACTGGAAGCCCTCTACAGGCAAGAAACATGTCTGATAGAGTATGACAGTTGACAACCCTAAAACCCCTGGGTCTCTAAAACAGTGACTTTTGATCAGAAATAAGACTAGTCCTCTCAGATTAAGCTTCTCTAAAAATGCAGGTGTGGTTGTTTTCTGAAATATCAGGGTTTTCACCCCAGTATTATATTGGTGGGCTTCTATGTTCTTTGCTTGACATCACATATATTGGTAATTTAAAGACTTAATCTCCTTTTGTCTGCCTGAGGCTTGGCAGAACTGTGTAACCCCAGGGTGACCCCACAATCACTCCCTCCTCTCTCCAGCCTCGAAGCCACCTTCCCGAAAGGGCCACTTCAGAACTTTCCATTTGGAGGTGCAACTTCCCAGCCCAGTTAGCTGAGGCTTTATTTGTCCCCATTTGGGTGATGTCATGCACAGAACGGCACTGGGGCCCTGTCGCTTCATTCTATCAGCAGACATCTGAAGCAGAGAAGAGTTTAGACCTTGTCTAAATTTTCCCCATTACTGAGGCAGAACGCTTCTGGGTAGCCAATGCACCATGAATTATGAAGTTTTTCACTCTGACTGATAAGAAAACTATTCTTGGCCTTGTGTGAGTTCCAGAAATAGTTTCCTCTAATCCTTTCAGGTGGTTTCCTGTGCTCAGTACTCAGCTGAAGACTCAAAGGGGGCCCTCTGCAGATCTCCTGGCTCCTTCTGCGCAGCTTGAACCCTCCAACCTGTGAACTCTAGCCACCTGGGCCTCTCCAGGTTCCCAGCACCGCCTCCTCAATTCAGGAATAATTTCTCTCTTACTGAGCAGGATTTCTTTTGAGAAATGGGTGGGGATTTCAATGAAGGTTTCTCAACTTGAGAACTATTGACTTTTGGTCAGATAATTCTTTGTTGTGGGAGACTGTCATGTGCATTGTAGGATGTGTAGTGGCTACTCATCAGACCCTAGCAGTACCCTCTAAGATGTGAAAACCCAAAATGATCAGATCAGGGGATCAAGGTGGCTATGAAGGAATGAAAGGCTCTTCTTTTGTGTGTAACCCTTCATTGGCGGAAACATTTTCAGTTGTTTTCTGTGATGTGACAAGCTTTTCTCCCTCCCTATCTTCTATCAACAGATTACTGATACATTGTTAATCTTGTCTCCTTACCCAAACATACCTTACATCAATCTTTTCACTGCAGTGAAATAATACTGCTGCCCATCAGAGTAGCAAACAGAAAAACCTACTCCTGTTGAGTCGATTCTGACTCATAGCGACACTATAGGACAGACCCTATAGGCAAAAAGAGAAAGGAATGGTAATATCCCATGTTGTGAGAGACGGAAGATGAACACTCTCATAATCTGCCAGGAATATGTAAAAACGACTAGGGGGAACATGAGACTTTTTGGGAATAGAATTTGACAATATGTATCAAAACTTGAATGAAAACTATGCATGCCCTTTGACCCATAAATTCCATTTCTATAAATTTATCACAATTGAATAATTAGAGAAGATATGATATGTATAGAAGGACTTTTTAAAATGATGAAATTAGAAGCAACCAAAACATTCACCAAGGAGGATTTGGTTAAATAAATTATGGTGCAGCTGTATAACAGAATATCAGGCAGCCATTAAATATAATGACCTAGACATGTATTTAATTGGAAGGAGGTTCACGATGAAATAGGTTATAAAACAGAATGTAAAAATATGTTTCTATACTGTATGTACAGAAAAAAAGTCTGGAAGGACAGACACTAAGAGTTTTATGTATCTTTGGGTGGAAGAATCATGTATGATTTTTATGTTTTTCTTTTCAACCTTTTTCTCCTAAAATGAGTATATAATACTTATATAACATAAAAAAGAGCTAATAATAGCACTGTTGATAGCATCAGTCTGAAATAATAGGCGTTGTTAATAGCATCGTCCATGAAGGCAAGGATTTCCATTGAGAGAACAGAAGAGCTGTTTCTCCCCACTCTATTCTAGGAATGGTGGCATGAACCAAAGTGGAACCCAGGAAAGGACACACTCAGGCTGCTCTGATCAAGGTGGGGCCAGAGACAAAAGATGTCGAGAGTCTTCTTAGTCCCAGCAACTATCCAGATTGTTATTATTTTGGACATCTGCTTTTCTTCATTGAATTTATCCCTTTAAAGTCTTATTTGATGAACTGTTGAGTCTATACTTCTTTTATTCCCCCTAACTGTGTATGGAAAGAGTGTGTGAATACACCAACTAACTGATGAACTGACTGACTTTAACTGAACACTTTGTGTAAGAGCCAAGGGGTCGAGGGAAATGAAGAAAATATGGTGCAGAGGCTTCTCTAGTTTTCTTCCCTTCCCTTACTGGTGTCTACAAGTAAAGGAGCTACAGCCTCCTTTCCTATCTGCGCCCGAAAGCATAGACTGGAGGGTGAATCGTACCCCAGAATAAAACGCTGGCCTAATTTAAAAAAAAAGTTTTGAGGAAAAAAGATAATGTGCAGAAACAAATGGAAAAAAAATGAAAACACTGCTTTAGAATCATGCAGCATACATGTGTACCCTTTCTCCTGGCCTCCTCTATTCTTCAATGTACGAAAGAACCTAAATAATGGCAATCTCATTTCTGCCCCGCAAGATCAGATTAGCTAGCTAAAAGCTAAGCAGCAAGGGAAAGTGGTGGATGCTGTCAACCTACAGTTTACAAGGAAGCTGATTTGAGAGGCAATAATTCCCCCTTCTTCCCAAAGAGGTGAGAGAGCTGATCCTCTCAGATATGTAGCAGTTTGTCTAAAACACAAATTTAAGAACCCAATGTTATAAAATTGCCCTATTCAACTGATTTCATTTCACTTTATCCTGGCAGAGAGCTTGAGCTTGGGCAACAAGGACATTTTTTTACCCTCTTTTGTGGTGACTGGATAACTGTAGCCACTTCTCTAGCCCCGTATGCCTTTTGTCATATCATACAAACTCTTATGTTCTTTTCACATAACAGACACACTTATTTACTCTATTTCAGACATTTTATTTTTCTTATTCTAACATTAAGCTTTGATATGTACAAAAGATTCACGAGTACAAAAAATTCTGTACAGCTTTGTGGTAGTTAAAAAGCCCATGAAAACGATTTTTTTTAAAGCGGGCAACTCATCTCTAGATTTCTGAGTGGCAGTCTTCTTGAAGTGTGGCTGTAAAATGGCAAAAACAATTGTACAGTGATTATGGTAAAAATTTTGGTGACTCTTTTTTCACTTGTTTCAGGACATTTGTCCTGTGACATTTCTATGGAATGGATTCCTTACTTGCAACTTTGCTACATCCCAACTCCCTGCCTCCTCAGGTCTTCAGTGAAGATACTGTCTTCATTTTCAGTCAGCCTGTGATTCCCTGACCAAAGGAAGATTCCGACACCAGCTTCAGAAGCAAGAAAAGCTGGACTTAGATTTACTAAAGCTGTTGTGCTTTCCGATGTTTTAAAAAAAAAAAAAAAAACTAAAAAGGACTGGTGCATTTTTTTGTATTAGTGTTCTCTTCCCTCAAGGGTTTAATTTTCACATTTACACTGCAGATAAATTTCATTAGATCAGCTTTTTTTTTTTCCCCAAAATATTTCTTAAAAAGTTTTCTTGAAAAGATGAATTCTTCCTACTGAGTAAAAATGACATACTAGAACAGGAGAAATCTGAGTTTATCTTTCTGTTTTCTTACCCAATAACCTGCTGGATACAGAGACTTGAGACCTTCACGGTCTTTGTTCAGAAATGGCCGAGATTTTAAAAACAAAACCAAAAAACCCTCTTCATGATAAAAAAAAAATGATAGATAATAAAAATATTACCAGAATACTGCAGATATTAAGACAAAATGAACACTGGAAAGCCAAATCGGAAGCTGTTTCACAGCTTAGATTTTTTTTTTCCGTTGCTTAATAAGAAATAAATTATCACTGTCATCATCTTCCAGGCCTCTCTCCTTTTTCTTATATTTGCCCTGCTTGCCCTCTTTGGGCAGCTTTTCTTCTCTTGGCCTGCGGTAATGTGATGAGTGGTGAAAAGGCTGGTAAGGCTTCTGGTGGAGCTTTGGGCCCCTGGGGAAGTCCTCACCTACTTCATGATACTTGTCAGCCTTCCTTTGCTTCTTACGATCTCTACCATTCCTGCTTGTCATTTCTTTTTGGGCTTCTTTCTTTTCTTGTGGCCACCTGTTGTTTCTCCAGGAGCCATGACTCTTTCTCTTATCATGGTGGGGCCTCTTATCTGTTGCTTCCATATGAGGTCTCTTGAACTGTCTTGGAAAATCCCCGTTTTTCTGGAGTTCTGGAAAACATAAGGTATTTTTTGCACATTCAGCAGCTGGACAGTCCATGCAGCACTTTTGTAGGCCTGTAAATAACTTAACGAAGACAGGTATTTAAGTGCAGTCATAATATACATTCTAAAGAGCCCTTACTAAGATAAAAATCACTCACCAAAAAGTGAATGGCTGTCATAGGATAATCCTGATTATTAAAATAGGAAATACCCAGAAATGCAATGCTAATTATTTTTTCTATTCAATATAGTTTAACTAGGTTAAACAATGGAGACGAGGACTCTTGAGAGTAATCATCATCTGAGGTTAGAAAAGTCATGCCCAACCAACTTGAGTTCCTTTAGTGATACAGAAATAGCCCTTGAAGATAAAAGGTGAAGCAAGATGTACAAAAGGGCCTCCAGCAAGGCTTTTGACAGTCTCATATGACATTTCCATTACCCTCTGAAGATAAAGTGTACACCATGGTACTTATAGATGGGTGCCAAAACGGCCAGGAGATTATTCCTCTAGAGTAGAGATCACTGGCTTGGAGAATGTATATGTGTGTGCACATGCATCTCAGAGATTTTAGTGCTAGGTCTGATGTTATATTTTATCAGGACTTGTCTCACTTGCTAGGAGTGTGCTCATTTACCTGATAGTAGTGATTCTGACAGGGCTAGTGGGAGATGAGGTTATGGTTAGGGACAAAAACTAACATGTCGATATAACTTTGGAAGATTAAAGACAGAGCCAATAACAAATTGGACAAAGTGCTAAGTAGTGTAATTAGGGGAAACAAATATATTCTAGAACATAAGTGAAAAGAAGTACTAAGTACTTACAGACTTAGTATAAAAAATTCCAACGGATCATAGTGAATCTCAAAGTGGAATATGTGCTACAGAGTTGTTAATATAACAAGTTAAAAGGGAAAACAAATTGTTTTCCTCTGATCATAAAATTTACAAACACTTGTTACAGAAAACTTGGGAAATACAGGTAAGTAATAATAATAATAAAAAAAAAAAACAGAAAGTACCTATAATCTTATAATCCAGAGGTAATATTTTGGTGCATTTCTTTTTAATTTTTTCTAATTCAGTTGCCTAATCATTGTGTTCACACACTATAATTTCTCTCTAAATAGTTGAGTAGATTTAATATTAAATATAAGATGTAAAATATGCAGAAGTTGAGACGTAATTCTTCTAATGTACTAAGAATTAGCAAGCACCTTCCTTTTGAAAAGGACCTCAACTCAGAGAGAGTCTGGAAAAGAAATACAAACAGTCAGAAAACAATGCATAAAGCAATTTGATAAATATAGAACTTTTCTGTCCTGAAAGCATGAAAGGGTAAGTTGGCAAACCATCTTGATGTATACAGCAAGAAAGAAAAGAGGTAGAGAAAATTGACATAAACTATAAGATAACACTCTGTGAGAAAGACATTTGTGTTAGCAACCACAAATAAACAAATCACAGAGGGCAGCCGTGGACCTGGAGTTCTGCTTGTAATGTTGCCTGTTATGGAATGACTTCTTAGAAGCCCCAGGAACACCTAGTGGAGAAAGTCTTTATTTCCATGAAGAATACCAGAGACATACAAAAGGAAAAAATGATTACCTGTCAAAAAGAAAAACCTCAAAGGAGCCTTTAAAAACCCTGTATATGTATATGGGTAATAGCAGTATTTTCTGGAGATTTTCTGGAGTGCTTATTAGGTGAAAACTGCTTACTGTGAATAGATTAGGACATAGGATGTACAAAGTGGATGCATGACTTTTGGAGATCAAGAAAATTCCAGTTTCTATGATAATTCTTAAAAACATTTTTCATGCCAATTAATGACGCCCAAAACAGGCAAAGCCAGTGCAAACAAAGAAATTTAGGAAGTATTATATGATTTAACAAGAAGTCTAATAACATACCTTTTACTTTTCGTTTTATTCTCTGTTCTCTCTCCCGAATTTCATATCTGTCATCATAGTAGTAGATGAATGGAGATGTTGGAAATGTTTGGTTAAACATTCGTCTTTCTGTACATTCCTGCAAATTGTATTTGAAATTACGACATTCATGAGGTCACACTGTTCAGATAACCTTTTTGCATGATTCCGGATTTTAGAGATGAGCCTCAGAGACCACTGACACTATGGATGCAGGTTATGGACCTTGCTGGGAGAATCACCCAGCCCCATACATGTTCGTGCTTACATGTTATCCTTTCAGGCTTGGATTTTCTTCCCTTACTTCTTTAAGTATTGGAACGCTTCTTTTAAAAGCTGTTCTTTCCAAACCCTTCCCTGGCCTGTGTTCACAGCATTGGTGAGTCCCAACAGCGCTTGCATCATGCCTCTGTTAGAGAGGGTATTTTATTTGGCCTTATGTTATTCTAGTCCTTTGTTTGACTGTCTCCTCTAACAGCCTTCCATCAAGTGCCTCTCTCTTCTCTTCTTCCTGTCCCCTAAATATGCCTGTAAATCCTTAGCTCCTTGCTCTTTTTCCTCTACACAAGTGGTGTGTAAGCTTATTTTAACTCAACACACACTGCTCACATAGGTAGTGATTTTATGGTGGAGAATGGGTTATGTCTACTTTGAAAATGCTCCCAGGAGATTCTGAAACACCCTGGAGGACCCCTCTTCTCTTTGCTCCCCTTACCCATGCTCAGGTCACTAGTCTCATTCATTCCCCATGACAGCTACCCATTCTCAAGCCTCTGGCCTTCCCATGGCAGTTAATGCCCAAATCCACTTCTCTGGCTGGAAACACTCCCCACTAGTAGGCTTTTGTTTACCATGATCTCTGGCGTATATCTATTTGGGTATCAGTGTATTTGAAACCAAATACCATCTTTTCTTTGAAAGATGCTTCCCTTTGGAACTTCCCTATTTCTCTCTTCTGCTATTTTGCTTAACATTTATTTACAAATGTTCAACACTTCTTAGCTAGGCATTGAAGAAAAATTAGAATGTCTCTTAGGAAGAAAGTATGAGAAATACCCACAAGGAATTCAGCTGGTTTATCAAAAAAAAAAAAAAAATTTTTTTTTATCATGTAACTCTGGCACTCCATACTGGACTTGTACTTCTAAGGTATCTGACCAAGCTGGCAACCTTATACTTATGAACAGTGAATTATTTGATTTGCAGTTTAAAAAATTTATGAACGATTCCAAATATACACTTATATAGAAAATCAAGTAAGCCTCTACTCACCACTCAGCTTTAATCAAATCATAACATTTTACCTTAATTTACTTTACTATTTTTTCCCCAACAATTAAAGCATTACTGATACAACAGAAATTTTCCCTGTAACTCTCCCTCTAATTTCCTGTCCATCTCCTTCCTTTCCAGAAGTTATCACTTTCCCAAAGTTGGTGGCTATGATTCTCATATGTTTTTATACTCTTACTACTAGTGTATATTTCAACAAACAACAGTATAAATTTGAAGTTTTCAGAATTCATGAAAATGGTATCGTTCTGTAAATATTTTGAAATTGCTTTAAGTTATAACGGCTTCACAAAATAAGTTGCCTAGTGTTTCCTTGGATTATCTGTTCCTAAACAAAGGCTTGACAAAACTTGCCTATAAAACTATCTGGGTCTGGCATATTCTGACCAGGGGGGTGGGGGGGCTTGGTTACTGATTCAATTTCTTTAATGCTTATTGGTTCATGCAGGTTTATTCTTTGTGAGTTGGTATGGTTAATTTATATTTTTCTAGAGTAGTATTTATTTACCTACATTTTTGGGTTTAACTTTAAACTTTATAAAAGGTTAAGAAGTTTATAAAGTCTTCTCTTATCATTAAAAATTATATTGTATTGTAAGTTATTTACACTTTTCACTCATTGTTTATTTGTGCCTTCTATTTTTCTTTAAGTACTTTTTCCAGAAGTCTGTCTCTTTTCTTTTGAAAAGAAAATATTTTCAAGGAACCAGCTTTTGGTTTTGCTGATTGTATTAATTATGCTTTCTATTTTTGTAATTTTGGTTCTTATCTTTGTTTCCTTACTTCTTCTATCTTTAAATTACTCTGTTGTGACACACTGGCTCTCTCTGGGCTTTTTTGGGTCCTGGAAGCTATAAGGCAAACTTATTTGGTGGCCTAAAGAAATGCTTTTATAAAGTACTATCCATGGTGGCTCCAAGTTCCCAGGGAAAGTAGAGCCTCATGAAATACTTGGGTCTAAAATTCTAACCATAAAAGAATAAGAGCAAATTATGATTACAAAAAGGTCCTAAAGATCATTACACATTCATCCAAAATGAACTTCAACAGAACCTTTTAACGCTCTCTAGCTCCCTGCTCATTCTGTCAACCGTCTTGTAGTCATTTTTTGTACAATGACCACTGCTTCCCATCTCTGTGTGCCTCCCTTACATGGAGCTACACACGACTGTTTCTGCCTCCCCAATCAGAGAGTGAATAGAATTAGGGAAGGACCAGGGAAGGATGGTATCACATTCTTAGAATATCTCTCAAATGAAAAAGTTATTCAGTAATAACATCTGTAGAACTGGATTTCTGAAACTGAAGGGAAAGGGTTCTCAGATATCGTTGACCACCTGGGTATTCTTCTATCTGGATCCTGTATGGTCTAGAATGGTATGACTGTACAGAGCTATACAGTACTATAAATATTTTCCAATGCTAAAAAAAAAAAAAAAAGGTAGATTATATTTTGATTATCCACATTGTTGCTCTCCTCCTTTAGCACAGACAATTGATAGTTGGCTATATAATTTATCTACTGTCCTCGGTTAGCCACACCATTGATCTTCTTCATTAGTATGGACAGTACAGAGTTCATTTACAGCAGTGATGAATCTGCCAAATTTGCTTTATTATACATTTAAAATGATCTAAATCTAGATTTCAGGGGATAAATTCCAAATGCTTTGAATATATTTCCTATCTACATTAACAGGCAGTAACTAGTAACCAGGATGTGTTCAACTATAACTGTTTTTCTTTAACTGAACAAATGATAAACCAAACATAATTAAAAATGCATAAACAGCAGAACACAAACTAGATAACTGGGATCTCCTAAAAATTAAACACTTATGCTCATCAACAGACTTCACCAACCTTGGGGCAAGGACTAGAAGGCAAGAGGGGACAGGAAAGCTGGTAGTAGGGAACCTAAGGTTGAGAAGGAAGAGTGCTGACATGTCATGAGGCTGTTAACCAATGTCATAAAGCAATATGTGTACTGTTTAATGAGAAACTAGTTTGTTCTGTAAACCTTCATCTAAAGTACAATAAAAATGGGGTCTTAAACACTATCAAGTGGCCATCTAAGATGCATCAATTGGTCTCAACCCATCTGGATCAAAGGAGAATGAAGAACACCAAAGATACAAGGTAATTATGAGCCCAAGAGATAGAAAGGGTCACATAAACCAGAGACTACATTAGCCTGAGACCGGAAGAACTAGATGGTGCCCAGCTACAACTGATGACTGCCCTGACAGGGAACACAAAAGAGAACCCCTGAGGGAGCAGGAGTGCAGTGGGATGCAGACCCCAAATTCTCATAAAAACACCAGACTTAATGGTCATGGCCCCCAGACCTTCTGTTAGCTCAAGACAGGAACCATTCCCAAAGCCAACTCTTCAGACAGGGATTGGACTGGACAAAGGGATAGAAAAAGATGCTGGTGAAGAATGAGCTTCTTGGATCAAGTAGACACTTGAGACTATGTAGGCATCTCCTATCTGGAGAGGAGATGAGAAGGCAGAGGGGGTCAGAAGCTGGCGGAATGGACACGAAAAGAGAGAGTGGAGGGAAGGAGTGGGCTGTCTCATTAGGGGGAGAACAATTAGAAGTATATAGCAAGGTGTATATAAATTTTTGTATGAGAGACTGACTTGATTTGTAAACTTTCACTTAAAGCACAATCAAAGTTAAAAGAAAAAAAAAGTACAATAAAAAAGAAAGGAAGAAAGAAAAAAAAAAAGTTTTCACCAAAAGCGTAAAAAGAGAACCTACAGATCGGGAAAATATTTTGGGCTATGACATGTTCAACAAGGGCTTAAATCTAAAATTTACAGAAAACTCCAACACCTCAACAACAAAAAGACCCAATTAAAATGGGCAAAGGACATGAACAGACACTTTACCAAAGAAGACATTCAGGCAGCTAAAAAACATATGAAGAGCTGAGGCTTAGGGCTGGGGACCATGGTCTTGAGGGGCATCTAGGTCAACTGGCATAACATAGTTCACGAAGAAAATGTTCTACATTCTGCTTTGGTGAGTAGCATCTAGGGTCTAAAAAGCTTGTGAATGGCCATCTAAGATACAACTATTTGTTTCTTTCCGTACGGAGCAAAGGAGAGTGAAGAAAACCAAAGACTCAAGGGAACGATTAGTCCAAAGGGATAATGGACCACAGGAAAAACAGCCTCCACTAGCCTGCCTCTGCTGCCACACCAGAAGAACTAGATGGTGCCTGGTTACAACTACCGACTCCTCTGACCAGGATCATAAGAGAAGGTCCCAGTTAAGAGTAGGAAAAAAATGTAGAGCAAAATTCAAATTCATAAAGAAGACCAGATTTACTGATCTGAGACAGACTGGAGGAATCCCCAAGACTATGGCTCTTAGACACCCTTCTAACTTGGAACTCAGGCCATTCCCGAAGATCACCTTTCAGCCAAATCATAAACACACCTATAAAATAAAGAATAACGCCCACGAAGAAACTGCTCCTTAGAACAATCATCTTTGTGAGATCAAAAGGGCAACATCTGCCCAGAAGCCAAGATGAGAAGAATGGGTCAGGAAAATTGGATGAATGGAAATAGGGAGAGTACTGACACACGGAGGGGACTGCAACCAATGTTATGGAACAATTTGTGTCTAAACTATTGAATGGGAAACTAATTTGCTTTGTTAACCTTCATCTAAAGCACAGTAAAAAAAAAAAAGCTAAAATTATATCCCTTTGCTTTAAAGAGGCAAGCAAACATAAAATGTACATCTATGCAATTTGTCAGTACACTGCTAATGTGAATATGTTCCCTAAAAGGTGTGTAGCCACTACACCACCTAAACGGTGGCAAAGAGGAGGTGTACATACAACAGTAAATGATCTACAGATGATGTCTTATAAAAGAAGTAGTTTGTAATTAAGTTTTCAATGTGAGTTATACAGAAGTCAAACAAGTACACTCTAGGATCTCTCCAACTGTACAATCATACTATGGATTTGATCACATTGCGCATAGCATACGTATGTCAGTGCTGAGAGAGCTGGGTGCTAGAGACCACCCTGTCCAACTTTGCTTGGGAGATAAAAGAAACTGAAGACTAGAGAAAAAAGTGGGCTGTTCAAATCAACATGTTTAAGTCTGTAGCAGAGCAAAGATGAGAACTAGGAATCAGAACCACATCCTAGCTTTCGTACCTTTCTCTTAACTCCCATGATCCAGTTGGCCCAGTCTGGAAGATAACAATGATCTGTTGACGGGTTCTGTCTAGCACTCGCTCGCTTTGGGAACTTTCTTCTTCTAGCATTTTTGTCTCTCCCTACACTATAAAGCTCCAGCCCCAAGGTCTGCACCAATGATGGGCCACAGTCAGAATTCAGGAGGTGAACTGCAATACTACCCCTTCTATTGCTCTTACCCCTACCCACTTCCAGGACTCCCAAGTCTCTGAATTCCTTTCACCTCCTGTCATTAGATTGAAGGCTTATTTGATATTATCTTGGTTTCTAGGCTGTTAAAAGTCCATCTGGAGACAGAGGAATGTATTTCTCCATAGGGTTCCCCTGACTTCTCCCATTAATGGCCTGAGTTCCAGGCAAGAAGTCTGCCTTTCTGGGGTACACTGGATCCACAAAGGGTGGATCTTTTTCTACCTCTTGCCTTTCCTCCTCTGCCTCAAGATTCCCATAATGTACAAGCTCTGAGCCTATTCCTATTGCATTGTGTTTCTGGATGAGACTGGTATTTTACACTAAATGTAGCAACTGGGTAGGGGACTTACCCTCATCTCACAGCAAGAAGTCTTTTTCCCCTGATACCTCAGCATTTAGCACACACAGTCTGACTTTTTTAGTGGAGGTTAGGGAATATGATGGATGGATCAGGAATTCTGGCTTTGGAGGTGGGCAGGGCAAGTTGATGAGGCAGCACCTTTGTATTTTCACTAGTGAGTGTCAGGGTTTCCATGTGAGTGATGAAGGCTCAGCTCAACACAATACCAAGGAAAACTGGAGGTACTGGAGGACTAAAGACAAAATCTAAAATCATGATTTGGCTGTGTCCAAGTACGAGCAATTATAAGCACTCACGAGAACTGCTACCATTCTGTTGATCACTATTATGAACTGTGTTTGTGTTTGCCTAACCGGTTTATGTACATTTAAAACAACTTGAGCAAATATGTTCTGACAGACACTACCCTGGCAGGGATGGGAAAAGTATATTAAGTCTTACATCAGAGAGAATGCGGGTTTTAGTAAGCATTCAGGGTTACATTCAAGTTCATCTTTTAGCAACTGCTCCCTGAACAACAGAACATTTTATACTTAGATGCCAAGCAAACTTACGTGTCCATAGTGGCCCTTCTGTGCACAGTTGTAGCAATACACTAAGGCTGATTGTCCGGAAGGGGTCTTTGGCTTTTTAGGTGGTCCAGGTGTGGTCTGCAACACGAACATTTGTAAGAGTTGGAGTTTATTAAATGTTAGGAGAAAATCAAAGCCTCATCCTTTCCAAAAGAGCTCTTTTTAGGTAAGGAATTCCTCAAAAATAATTCCTTTCTAGAGGCTAGCAAGGAGACCCCATGTCAGATGATCCTGAGTATTAATATGTGTAACAATAATTTTTTTTAACACTGTTAACATCAATGTGTGATTTTCTCACCCCCCTCCCTCTTACCATTCAGCCTTATGCCCAATACTGTATTAGGTACCTCAGATAAGAGAGGAATAAACGGGCTAGTAGAACATGACAGACATATAAACAGGTAATCAGAGAACAATGTCAGCACAGTGATAGAAGCATGTACAAGGTATTAACAGAGTGCTGAGGGGGACCCACCATTGGATAGAGTGAGGGATGTTCAAGGAAGGTTTCCCAGGCAGTGTAAAGTTTAAACATACGCTTAAAGAATTAGGTGTAGGTCAAATGGAACATCCTAGGCAGGGAGGACAGCATGGCCAATGGCATGAAACTAAGAAAGCATACAGCTGATAAAGTATAAAGCATATCACCAGGTATAGTGGGAGATACGGCTGGAGAGCTGGAGCCCTGGTGGCACAGTGATTAAGAGCTATGGCTGTTAACCAAAAGGTTGGCAGTTGAAATCCACCAGGTACTTCTTGGAATCCCTGTGGGGCAGTTCTACTCTGTCCTGGTGATGCAGTGGTTAAGTGTTTGGCTGCTAACCAAAAGGTTGGCTATATGTCGGAATCAACTCAACAGTAACAGGTTTGGTTTTTTTTGGTTATTACTTTCTAGCATACTAAATTATTTATTCATTATGTTTACTATCTGCCTCCCCATTGCTAGAATGTAAGCTGCATGAGGGCAGGGATCTTCATTAAGTCTACTATGTATCTCTATGCCAAGAACCTAGAATAAGGGTAGGCAAACTTTGGCCCTCTGGTCAAATCCAGACTGTTTCTGTATGGCTCAAGAGGTAAGAATAGTTTTCACATTTTAAAATGGTTGAAAAAATGTTTAAAAAGAATATTTTGCAACACATGAAAATTAAATGAAATTCAAATTTCAGTGTTCATAAATAAAGTTTTATTGCAACAGAGTCATAGACAGTTCTTTATACACTGTCCACAAGAGCAGAGTGGTAACAGAGGCCATATGGCTTGCCAAACTAAAATATTTATTATCTGGTTCTTTACAGAAAAACTTTGCTGATCCCTGACCTAGAACATAGCAAGTGCTCAATAAATAGGTGGTGAATGAATAGATGTTACGGACTCCAGAGCTTTAGAGTGAAAACGGGTTATGCGGGCAATGTAGGTGTTCAGAGTAGATTCTGCTACTGATTGAGGACATGAGGCAAAGGCTTTATGGAATTTCTCTGAATTTAATTATTTTATTGCCTAAGTTTGAGGCAGTAACAGGTAGCCCTAATATATTTATCCCTTAGAAACAGTTACTCATTAGAAAAGGAGCTCCCACTATGTGCAAACCATTACAGTAGATACTGGAAGAATACAGAGATAAACGACAATTCTAAAAGAGAGAAAACAGTAAATATGGTAAAGAGCTTAAGAGATAAATGCACTAGGGAGGCAAAGGTTTACCAAGTAGAACAAGAATGCATCAAATACATATTTTCTATTAAAGAACTGTGGGGGTGTAATTCTTTTTCTTAGATGCTGTTAGGACAGAGGGTCGTGAGAACAAATTGCATCTCTTGCTACTATCAAATCTTAGATGAGTTTTCTTTCCTAATTAAATATTTTTGAACCAATAACTTGCATGTGGTACAAAATTAAAGCAACAACAACTGAAAGCCTGCCTGCTTCCACTTCTGTTCTTCAGTCACTTAGCTTGCTTCCTCAGAGGCAACCACTGTCTTCAGTTTCCTGGTGTCTTAGTCACCTAGTGCTGCTATAACAGAAATACCACAAGTGGATGGCTTTAACAAAGAGGAATTTATTCTCTCACAGTCTAGTAGGCTATAGTGCAAATTCAGAGCGTCAGCTCCAGGGGAAGGCTTCCTCTATCGGCTCTGGAGGAAGGTCTGTATCATCAATCTTTCGCTGGCCTAGGAGCTTCTCCGAGCAGGAACCTCAGGTCCAAAGGACACGCTCTGCTCCCGGCACGGCTTTCTTGGTGGTATGAGGTCCCCATGTCTCTCTGCTCTCTTCTTTCTTTTACATCTCCCAAGAAACTGGCTTAAGACACTATCTAATCTTGTAGATCCCATCAATATAACTGCCACTAATCCATCTTATTACGACATAGTGATAGGATTTACACACACAAGGAAATCACATCAGATACAAAATGGTAGACAATCATACAATACTGGGAATCATGACCTAGCTAAGTTGACAGATATTTTGGGGGGACATAATTCAATCCATGACACTTGGGTTCTACCAGAGATAGTCCAGGCATATGTAAGCACATGGATGTGTGTTTGCACTGTATAAACATACATAATACAAGTATATATACAAGCATATATATTTGACCTATTCAAAGGCAAAGTATGGAAAGAGGGGATTTCAAGGATTGGGAATAAAGTGTAAAACCACTAACTTATCCAGTCAGATGCTCTGATAAAATAATTCAGTTATGCATTGCATTTCGGGATTATGTGCTAATCCTGCCTCCAGTATTCACAAGCTATATGGCCTAGGTCAAGTTACTTAAACACTCGTTCATTTTACTCGTCTGTGAAATGGGGATTATAATAGTAACAGTCCTCCCTCATGGCACTGTTGTAAGGCACACATGAAACATATTCATCTTACAGAACGTACCAGTAGAATTTAACCAGGTGACCACTCCCTCCTTGAAATATGTTTTCCACTTAAGCTTCCAGGACAACACACTCTCTTGGTGTTTCTTCTCCCTCACTGGCTGTTTCTTCTCAAGTCTCTTTTGCTGGTTCCCACCCACCTCCTTGGCCTCCTCCGTAGCGGAATGCCCCAGTGCTCAGTCCTTACATTGCTCTTCTTCTCTATCTACATGCACTCCCTTTGGTGCTCTCATCTATTTCATAGCTTTACACTACTCTTTATTCTGGCAACTGTAAAATTTGTGTCTTCAGTCTGGATCTTTCTCTCAACTCAACACTCATATATCTTTACTAGAACATCTAGCTGGCATCTCAAATTTAATAAGTTAAAATCAAATCTTGCTCTTTCCTCTCCAAACCCACTCCTCCCACTACCTTCTCCATCTCAGTATTAGCAACTCCATCCTACCAATTGCTTAGGCCAAAACCCAACAGTTTTGACTTGTCTGTCACACATACCTCATATGTAATCCATTAGCCAAGCCTGTTGACTCTATCTTCAAAATATATCAACAACTTTCTACTGTACCACTGCTAATGTGATCTGGGCATCATCCATCCCTCATTTGTATTATTACAAAAGTCTCCAAATTGGCCTCTGCTTTTTTTTTTCTATTCTTGCTGCCCCCCACCCTCCCACCCCCGCAGTCCATTCTCAACACAAGATGATCCTTTTAACATGTAAATCAGATCATTTACTCCTCAGCTCAAAACCCTCCAATAGCTTCTCATCTCAGAGT